>NC_071410.1:5000-10005000 GCF_017976375.1 Cuculus canorus
TGGCGGACTTCCGGTCCCGCGGCCGGCATTGATGGCGTCCCTGGCGGACTTCCGGGCGCGCGGCGGGCGTTGATGGCGTCCGGGGAGGACTTCCGGTCCCCCGGCGATGGCGCGCACTTCCGGTCCCGCGGCGGGCGCGTTTGGCAGGTGGTGGTGTGCGGGGCGGGCAGCGCGCGCGGTGCGAGGGGTTGTGGACTGCGGGGGGCGGCGTGTGCGTGGCGGGCGTGTGAGCGGCAGGGCGCCTCGTGGGCGCGAGCAGGAGCGGGGTGGCGCGCGGTGATGGCGTCCGGGGGGCACTTCCGGTCGCGCGTGTTGCGAGGGGTTGTGGGCTACGGGGTGTGGCGCGCGGCGAGGGGGCGGGAGCGGAGGGCGGGCTCGCGGCGGGGGGGGGCGCGTGGAGGGCGGGCGCGCGGCGAGGGGGCGGGAGCGGCAGGGGGGGCGGCGCGTGGAGGGCGGGCGCGCGGCGAGGGGGTGGTGTGTGGAGGGGGTGTAGGAGCGGCAGGGGGGCGGCCTGTGGACGGGTGGCGCAAGCGGCAGCTGCAGGGCACGGCGCGTGGGTCAGTGAAGGTGGGGGTGGCAGGGGGCGGGGTATGTGTGGGCCTGGTGATTCGGGCTTAATGTGTGGGGGAGGGGCTATAGTGATTGTAATAGTATATTAAAAAGAAGAAAAATAATAAGAAAATATACTGGTGCAGCAGTAGAAAATGGCTCGGTCCTTGGGAGTAATTTTATTTATTTTTAAAATGATTTTAAAAATGAAAAATTTTTTTACTCCCAAGGAGTGAGCCATTTTCTACTGCTGCTCTGATTCAAAACAATGAATCAGAAAATTTAAATAAATCTAAGAAAAATCATTATTGCAACAAAAGTAACTGACACAAGACAACAAAGAGACATTTTTTAAATGTTTCTGTCACTGAAGTGTGGGTGGTTTTTTTTCCTTCTTTATTACTTAGTGTGGTGCTCTTTTTTATTACAAGACTGGAAAACAATACTACAAAGTTAGACACAAAACAACACTTTTCAGCAGAATGCAACAGAGTTTAAGATGCAAGTCAACCTGTTACAGAGGCTAAGACACAAGGCAATGCAATACAGAATCTAAGATGCAAGTCAACCTGTTACAGAGGCTAAGACACAAGTCAACCTGTTACAGAGGGAGGCTAAGACACAAGGCAATGCAATACAGAATCTAAGACGCAAGGCAACCTGTTACAGAGGCTAAGGCGCAAGGCAACGCGTTACAGAGGCTAAGGTGCAAGGCAACCTGTTACAGAGTCTAAGACAAAAGGCAACGCATTACAGAGTCTAAGGCGTGAGGCAACACGTTACAGAGTCTAAGACATGAGGCAATGCATTACAGAGTCTAAAACGCGAGGCAACCTTTAACAGAGTCTAAGGCGCAAGGCAACGCGTTACAGAGTCCAAGACGCAAGGCAACACAATACAGAGTCTAAGGCACAAGGCAACCTGTTACAGAGTCTAAGGCACAAGGCAATGCGTTACAGAGTCTAAGACGCGAGGCAACCCTTAACAGAGTCCAAGACGCGAGGCAACCTTTAACAGAGTCCAAGACGCAAGGCAACCTGTTACAGAGTCCAAGACGCAAGGCAACCTATTACAGAGTCCAAGACGCAAGGCAACACGTTACAGAGTCTAAGGCGCAAGGCAACGCGTTACAGAGTCTAAGGCGCAAGGCAACCTGTTACAGAGTCCAAGGCGCAAGGCAACCTTTAACAGAGTCTAAGGCGCAAGGCAACGCGTTACAGAGTCTAAGACGCAAGGCAACCTTTAACAGAGTCCAAGACGCAAGGCAACGCAATACAGAGTCCAAGATGCAAGGCAACCTGTTACAGAGTCTAAAACGCAAGGCAACCTTTAACAGAGTCTAAGGCGCAAGGCAACGCGTTACAGAGTCTAAGACGCAAGGCAACCTTTAACAGAGTCCAAGACGCAAGGCAACGCAATACAGAGTCGAAGATGCAAGGCAACCTGTTACAGAGTCTAAAACGCAAGGCAACCTTTAACAGAGTCTAAGGCGCAAGGCAACGCGTTACAGAGTCTAAGACGCAAGGCAACCTTTAACAGAGTCCAAGACGCAAGGCAACCTTTAACAGAGTCCAAGACGCAAGGCAACGCAATACAGAGTCCAAGACGCAAGGCAACCTGTTACAGAGTCTAAGACACAAGGCAACACGTTACAAAGTCCAAGACGCAAGGCAACCTCTTACAGAGTCCAAGACGCAAGGCAACCTGTTACAGAGTCCAAGACGCAAGGCAACGCAATACAGAGTCCAAGATGCAAGGCAACCTGTTACAGAGTCTAAGGCGCAAGGCAACCTGTTACAGAGTCTAAGGCGCAAGGCAACGCGTTACAAAGTCCAAGACACAAGGCAACCTCTTACAGAGTCCAAGACGCAAGGCAACCTCTTACAGAGTCCAAGATGCAAGGCAACCTGTTACAGAGTCTAAAACGCAAGGCAACCTTTAACAGAGTCTAAGGCGCAAGGCAACGCGTTACAGAGTCTAAGACGCAAGGCAACCTTTAACAGAGTCCAAGACGCAAGGCAACGCAATACAGAGTCCAAGACGCAAGGCAACGCAATACAGAGTCCAAGACGCAAGGCAACCTGTTACAGAGTCTAAGACGCAAGGCAACACGTTACAAAGTCCAAGACGCAAGGCAACCTCTTACAGAGTCCAAGACGCAAGGCAACCTATTACAGAGTCCAAGACGCAAGGCAACGCGTTACAGAGTCCAAGACGCAAGGCAACGCGTTACAGAGTCCAAGGCGCAAGGCAACCTCTTACAGAGTCCAAGACGCAAGGCAACCTCTTACAGAGTCCAAGATGCAAGGCAACCTCTTACAGAGTCTAAAACGCAAGGCAACCTGTTACAGAGTCTAAGGCGCAAGGCAACGCATTACAGAGTCTAAGACGCAAGGCAACCTTTAACAGAGTCCAAGACGCAAGGCAACACAATACAGAGTCCAAGACGCAAGGCAACCTGTTACAGAGTCCAAGACGCAAGGCAACCTGTTACAGAGTCCAAGACGCAAGGCAACACGTTACAGAGTCCAAGACGCAAGGCAACACGTTACAGAGTCCAAGATGCAAGGCAACGCGTTACAGAGTCCAAGATGCAAGGCAACCTGTTACAGAGTCTAAAACGCAAGGCAACCTTTAACAGAGTCTAAGGCGCAAGGCAACGCGTTACAGAGTCTAAGACGCAAGGCAACCTGTTACAGAGTCTAAGGCGCAAGGCAACCTGTTACAGAGTCTAAGGCGCAAGGCAACGCGTTACAAAGTCCAAGACGCAAGGCAACCTGTTACAGAGTCCAAGACGCAAGGCAACCTGTTACAGAGTCCAAGACGCAAGGCAACCTGTTACAGAGTCTAAGGCGCAAGGCAACGCGTTACAGAGTCTAAGACGCAAGGCAACGCGTTACAGAGTCTAAGACGCAAGGCAACCTTTAACAGAGTCCAAGACGCAAGGCAACCTGTTACAGAGTCTAAGGCGCAAGGCAACGCAATACAGAGTCCAAGGCGCAAGGCAACCTGTTACAGAGTCTAAGGCGCAAGGCAACCTGTTACAGAGTCTAAAACGCAAGGCAACGCGTTACAAAGTCCAAGACGCAAGGCAACCTGTTACAGAGTCCAAGACGCAAGGCAACCTGTTACAGAGTCTAAAACGCAAGGCAACCTGTTACAGAGTCTAAGGCGCAAGGCAACGCGTTACAGAGTCTAAGACGCAAGGCAACCTTTAACAGAGTCCAAGGCGCAAGGCAACGCGTTAGAGTCCAAGGCGCAAGGCAACGCGTTACAGAGTCCAAGGCGCAAGGCAACGCGTTACAGAGTCCAAGGCGCAAGGCAACGCGTTACAGAGTCCAAGGCGCAAGGCAACCTGTTACAGAGTCTAAAGGCACAAGGCAACCTGTTACAGAGTTAAGACACAAGGCAACCTCTAACAGAGTCCAAGACGCAAGGCAACCTGTTACAAAGTCCAAGACGCAAGGCAACCTCTAACAGAGTCCAAGACGCAAGGCAACGCGTTACAAAGTCTAAGACGCAAGGCAACCTCTAACAGAGTCTAAAGGCACAAGGCAACCTGTTACAGAGTCCAAGACGCAAGGCAACCTGTTACAGAGTCTAAGGCACAAGGCAACGCGTTACAGAGTTTAAGACGCAAGGCAATGTGTCACAGAGGTTAAGACGCAAGGCAACAATTTACAGAGTCTAAAGGCACAAGGCAACACGTTACAGAGTCCAGACGCAAGGCAACGCATTACAGAGTCCAAGACGCAACAGTAGTCATATCCAGCACAACATTACAGAGTTAGAGGTGACACAATATTAATTAGAGACAACACTACATCACAGAGATAGATACAATGCAACGTTAGAGTTGGATGCCACACAGAGCTAGATGCAATGCAACAGTACAGTCAGACCAACACAGTGCAATATTACAGCGTTAGATGCCATGTTAGACACGACACAATGCAACCTTAGGGTTGGATGACACATGACAGAGTTAGACACAATGCAACCTTACAGAGTTTGACGCAACTGTAGAGTTAGGCACAACACTCCATTACAGAGTTAGACACAATACAACGTTAGAGTTGGATGCCACACAACAGAGTTAGATGCAACCTTAGAGTGAGATGAAACGGTACAGCCAGACCCGACGCAACACTCCATTACAGACTTCGATACAATGCAACATCAGTGGGATGCCACACAGACACAACGCAGCCTTACAGAGTTAAACACAACAGTACAGTCAGACCCAACACAACATTAGAGTTACATGTGATGCAACATTACAGTCCAATGCAAGACAACATTAGAGTTGGGCACAAAAGTTATAATTAGATGCAACAATAGTTAGATGTGATCCAATATTACGTAGTTAAACATGATACAACATTAGTTAGACACAACACATTGCAACATTACGAAGTCAGACACAACATTAGTTAGACACAATACAGAGTTAGACCCAACACTAAATGACAGAGTTAGATGCCAAAGACTATACAGCAGAGTCAAACAGCTAGAGACTACAAAACACTACACACTAGTTTGCAGAGTGAGATACAACGCTAGAGAGTAAGACACAACTAAACACTATGCAAGACAGTACCATTATTCAATACGACATAACACAATAGAGGTAGACTCAACACAGACTGATTACAATAGCTAAATTCAAAATTGTACGCTCAATCCAAATTCTACTCAAAACTGTGGAATACTATAAAATCACACACGGTACAAGTTACACTCAATAGAGCTACTGTCCATACAAGTTATACTCAAAACACTACTGTACAACTGTTACACTGAAAACTATACATGAAATTTCAACTTCAACATTACTAGCTTTTTTACCAGGTAGGTACCTGGGAACCTCACAGGAAAGTACAGTGACTTAAAGTTGCACCAGCACTCTTAACTATACCTCTGAACAATGTTTGCTTTTAGGAAGTCCTCTGGCCGTCCCGAGGCGCGGCTCCTCTGGCCGTCCCGAGGCGCGGCTCCTCTGGCCGTCCCGAGGCGCGGCTCCTCTGGCCGTCCCGAGGCGCGGCTCCTCTGGCCGTCCCGAGGCGCGGCTCCTCTGGCCGTCCCGAGGCGCGGCTCCTCTGGCCGTCCCGAGGCGCGGCTCCTCTGGCCGTCCCGAGGCGCGGCTCCTCTGGCCGTCCCGAGGCGCGGCTCCTCTGGCCGTCCCGAGGCGCGGCTCCACGGCGACTCCTCTGGCCGTCCCGAGGCAGAACTGCCAAGGAGTTAAAAAAAAAACCCAAAACCCCCTAGATGTACCTACTTTTCCTGTCCCAGCATTCTCAACACAGTAACTACAGCCTATTCCGCATCTCTCACCCCAGCAGTACACATGATCAAGCCTCCATCATTGAGGCAACATCTTAGCCAGAACTAGTTTCTCAAGCCAGAAAGAGAGAAAGCTATGCAGACCTCACTGGGCCCTCAAAAGTCAGATCTGCTTTTTTAAAATTATTATTTCATATAATTATACTATCAATTACAACCCCCTTCCTCAAAGACATAAAATTTATAGTTAACTTATTACAGTCTAGTTCTCCTCAACAGTAGCCAGCAGGACTAACTCACCTAACCCTTCAACTGCAACATACCAAACAAACTCCATATCACCATGCACAAAACATACCTGCCCACCATAACAAATTATTACCACATTCCAGGGGAGCACACCCCAGGAACTGTGTTCCCAGGTGCTGCAAAATTTGGCCCTGCCTCAAAAAAACCCAGTCCCAGCTCGGCCTGCGCCCAAACCTTGGCGATGATCATCGCCTCGCAGACCGGCCGGGACCAGGGAAAAAAAACCCAGCTGGGGGAAAAAAAAAAAATCCCCCAGCTGGGGTTTTTTTATTCTAAATTTTTTTTTTTTTTAAAGCTAAGTACCTGCAAAGCAAAACACTACACAGACAACCTCAGAAGCAACCCCACCACCCCACAGGCAGTCCCTGCCACATAAACCGCTCCTCCCTCCCAGCCCATGCGTGCCACCACCTGCCAGCCACAATCAGCCATCACCCCTAGGCTGCACGGCTCCCTAGGAACTGTGTTCCCAGGCGCCTCAAAATTTGGCCCTGCCTCAAAAAAAACCCAGTCCCAGCTCGGCCTGCGCCCAAACCTTGGCGATGATCATCGCCTCGCAGACCGGCCGGGACCAGGGAAAAAAAACCCAGCTGGGGGAAAAAAAAAAAATCCCCCAGCTGGGGTTTTTTTATTCTAAATTTTTTTTTTTTAAAAAAAAGCTAAGTACCTGCAAAACAAAACACTACACAGACAACCTCAGAAGCAACCCCACCACCCCACAACCACACAGGCAATCCCTGCCACATAAACCACTCCTCCCTCCCAGCCCATGCGTGCCACCACCTGCCAGCCACAATCAGCCATCACTCCTAGGCTGCACAGCTCCCTGGAACTGTGTTCCCAGGCGCCTCAAAATTTGGCCCTGCCTCAAAAAAAACCCAGTCCCAGCTCGGCCTGCACCCAAACCTTGGCGATGATCATCGCCTCGCAGACCAGCCGGGACCAGGGAAAAAAAACCCCAGCTGGGGGAAAAAAAAAAAAATCCCCCAGCTGGGGTTTTTTTATTCTAAATTTTTTTTTTTTTTAAGCTAAGTACCTGCAAAGCAAAACACTACACAGACAACCTCAGAAGCAACCCCACCACCCCACCACCCCACAGGCAGTCCCTGCCACATAAACCGCTCCTCCCTCCCAGCCCATGCGTGCCACCACCTGCCAGCCACAATCAGCCATCACTCCTAGGCTGCACGGCTCCCTAGGAACTGTGTTCCCAGGCGCCTCAAATTTTGGCCCTGCCTCAAAAAAACCCAGTCCCAGCTCGGCCTGCGCCCAAACCTTGGCGATGATCATCACCTCGCAGACCGGCCGGGACCAGGGAAAAAAAACCCAGCTGGGGGAAAAAAAAAAAATCCCCCAGCTGGGGTTTTTTTATTCTATTTTTAAAAAAAAAAAACGCTAAGTACCTGCAAAACAAAACACTACACAGACAACCTCAGAAGCAACCCCACCACCCCACAACCACACAGGCAATCCCTGCCACATAAACCGCTCCTCCCTCCCAGCCCACGCATGCCACCACCTGCCAGCCACAACAAGCCATCACCCCTAGGCTGCACGGCTCCCTAGGAACTGTGTTCCCAGGCACCTCAAAATTTGGCCCTCAAAAAAACCCAGTCCCAGCTCGGCCTGCGCCCAAACCTTGGCGATGATCATCGCCTCCTAGACTGGCCAGGACCCGGGGAAAAAAAAAGAATTAATTCTATTTTCAATTTCTTTGTGCTAACTGCCTGCATAGCAAGACATTCTACTCCACATACAACCTCAAAGGGCACAACAATAAGTGACTCCCACCTCTACAGCCCCAGACACTCATCCACCTACACACACGCTCACATTCCCCCCTAGACGCATTCAGACACATCAGATGCTTGCACAGATGCAAAGTGCTTCCTTTTAGGCACCAAGGGCATTCTTGCTTCAAGTCTTCGCTTCCACCTGGGGCTGGCTTGCATGCATGCACCAAGGCTGTGCTTCAAGTCCTTGCTGGCACCTTGAGCTTGCATCAAGTTCTTCCATCACTATCTTGCTTGCATAAACACATCAAGGTCTTGCCTGCACAAGTGAAATAATTGCCTGCATCCATGCTTGCATCCATGCTGGCAGGTATCAAGGCCATTCCTGCTTGCATGCATGCACTAAGGCCAGGCTTGCATCAAGTCCTTGCTTGCACCAACTTCTTCCGTCACATCCTTGCCCACAGGTGAACACTGACTTGTTTGCATACATACAATTCATACATCACAGGTCAGGAGCCAAGTCCTCACTGCTTCAGGGGCATGCACCAAGGACAAGCTGGCAGGCAGGCAGGCATCAAGTGCACGCACCAAGTCCTCGCTGGCGGGCAGTCAGGCAGGCAGGCATCAAGTGCACGCACCAAGTCCTCGCTGGCGAGCAGTCAGGCAGGCATCAAGTGCACGCACCAAGTCCTCGCTGGCGGGCAGTCAGGCAGACAGGCATCAAGTGCACGCACCAAGTCCTCGCTGGCGGGCAGTCAGGCAGACAGGCATCAAGTGCACGCACCAAGTCCTCGCTGGCGGGCAGTCAGGCAGGCAGGCATCAAGTGCACGCACCAAGTCCTCGCTGGCAGGCGGTCAGGCAGGCAGGCATCAAGTGCACGCACCAAGTCCTCGCTAGCAGGCAGGCATCAAGGGCGTGCACCAAGTCCTCACTGGCAGGCAGGCGTGCACCAAGGGCTGTCTGGCATCCAGTCTTGGCAGCAACTGGTTGCTTGTCTGCACACACCAAGGGCTAGCTGACATCAAGTGCACCCACTGAAGGCTGGGTGGCTGCCTTGTTTACATGCCTGCATCAGCTTCTGGCTGGCAAGAGCTGGCATTGAGCTATTACATGACTGCACTAAGCCCTTGCATCAAATCCTTGCTTTAAGTGTACGCACCAAGGGTTGGGTTGCTTGCACCAAATCCTTGTTTCAAGTGCATGCACTAAGGCCTAGCTTGCACACAAATGCTGGGTTCCTTGCACCGAGGGCTGGCTTGCCTGGACATATCAAGGGCTTGCATGCACCAAGGGCTGGCTTGCTTGCATACATTTGATGCTTGTATTCTCCTTGCCTAGCAATCACCATTCGGCACACAGGTTGTCCTGCGTCTGCAAAACAGTACTGAATAAGTCATCTCAATACTCAGCAGTAGCTTAACAATTTCAGACATCTTGTTTCCATTAGAGATTAACCCTCTTTCACACTACAAGCAGGCAGAGAAAAAACAAGAAAAAAAAAACCCCAACCAAACCCAAATGTTAAGTCCCACACATACCATAAATAACACCCTTGATTATGAACTGCTTTGCTACCACTTCAATGGCTTATCCCACACAGCCTTGCTCATCTCCCCTGTAGCTGCAGAGCCAGGCAGAAACTACTTTCCTCAGTAGTTGCATCTATGGCTACTTGATGGGCAGTGTACTGTATGACCCTAGGCTACAAGTACGGAGCATATCAGCACATTAACCATAGAACCTTACTAATACACTTCTGTTGACAATTATTACTTCCATGCCTCAGGCAGAGCGCCTCCAACCAGACAAACATATGGAACAACACTGCACATAAAAAAACAATGACACACCGGAGACAAAAGAAAACTCTGAGGAGAATGACCCCAGACCAGAGATGCCACAGGGCAAGAATACCTAGGGGCTGCGAGGAAGTCTCAGCGGCAGCCCCAGAAAAGTGGAAGACCGTGGCCCCTTACTAAGGGATATGGCCACAAGTGGGAGGATGCACGTGCGAGAAGTGGTGCCTAAAGACCTTAGAATGTAGAGAATTTATAGAAGAAGCCCCAGAAGAGGGGATGGATGCAAGGAAGTGCAAGCAAGCACTCGATCAGAAAAGTTGACATGGCCTGCAATGCCGCTGCAATAGACAACTGACCAGAAACTTTCTTTGAAGAGTAGAATACTGGGGCCCTGTAAAGACATATGGCTGCAGCTGCAAGGATGCAAGTGCAAGAAGCCCTGCTTAAAGGCCTAAAAACAGAGGATGCGTGGAAGAAGTCCCAAAATGGGGATTTAAGAAAATGGATCAGTAATCATTGAGGATGCTGACATGTCCTGCAATGTCTATGCAATAGACAACCGACCAGAAATTTCCAAAACAAGACCAATCCAAGCTTTAAGACGGCAATGCAAGAAGAGCCATGCCCACTTGGCACCTTACCAAGAACAGACATTCAAGACTCTAGAGATGATGCCCAAGGCACATACCACGTGCCTTAAGCACCAAGATGACATCAAGGCCTGTGGAAAACTTCATACATGGCAGACAGGCTACATAGACTAAACAACAACACAGATACAGGCTAGAACTACCCTGTCTGGTGCATGCTACCTCTGAGCTGAGAATTGAACCCCTCCCTGTACCCGCACAAAGGTTACTCTTCCAGCACAGCCCTCTACCATATGCTAAATCCCCTCCCTGCCGCTCTCAACATTCTGCCTTCTTCCCAACCCCAAACTGCAGCCCCCTCAACTTAACTTTCAGAGGACCAAAGACCTGAAGCCATCCCTAGCAGAAAAAGCTCAAACAACATCAGCTAAGTGGGACAACCCTGCACGGCTAGGTTCCTCTTGATTATCATCTGCAAGAAAACCAAACAGAAAACAGCACCGATAGTCAGCATCACACTGCTCAGTGCTAATACTTGTACTACACCCACAGCTAAATTGCCAAGACATTCTGCTCACCTGTTCTGTCCCAATTCAAACATCCAACGCTGCAGCCATCATCACGTGGGGCACCCAAGATAGGCAGACAAAAATTACTGTTGTGCTTCTGAGAGATCAGTCCCATGCTCCTTCTCCCCACTACCCGGCTCACCTCAACTGCTCTTCCCATTGCAAAGGCGGCCTGCGCAGCGCCTGCAAAAAATCAAAGATAAATGCTCAATGGAGTTGCTGTGTACTACATTGATCTTAGACACCAATTTGGACAACCACCCCCTCACCTCTCAAACCATTTTTCAGCATGAAGCTCAACTCCTCTGAGGCTGTATGTGGCACCTGCAAAAGAAGAGAGGTACTTAAGATACTAACGCAAAGCAGAGGCTGCCCCCAGCAATACCCATCTCCTGTTATGTTTCCTTGACCGCTCTCCTGCCCAGCATCCATCATCTCAGGCTGCCATGGTGAGGCTTGGTCTCCACCTGTAATATGCAGACAGCAAGGGATGCTTTTAAGATCACAAACTGAAAATGTAGATTAGCTATTTATATTGCCACCGGCCACAACTTCCCAATGACACCACAGCTGACTCACCTCCCTATGGCACTCCACCTGCAACTCCATCAGCAGTTTTTGGTACACCAGTTGTCCCTCTGCATCTGAAAAACACAATATCAAAGTAGTCACTCAGACATTCAGTGACACCTTAACGGTTCCAGACCTCTCACTTCCATTTAGCAATACCATCTCTACTGCACAATACAGCCAAGCACAAGTCAACAACCAAACCCAAACATTACGTCCCAATCCCTTTGAATTTAAACTGCTCCGTTACCACTCCACTGGATTCTCCCGCACACTTTTGGTCATCCCCTCTGTGGCTGCAGAGCCAAGCAGAAACTGCTCTCCTCACCCACTGCACCTAGGGCTACTTCTTCTGCAACGTATGGTATGCCCCTAAACTGAATGGTTTAAGCATATCAGCATATTAACCACAGAATCTTGCCCTTCTACCTCTACTCGCTCTTACCACCTCCATGCATCGGGCAGAGCATCTCCAGCCAGACACGAAACACAGAACAATACTGCACACAAGACCGATGTCATGAACCAGGGACAAAAGAACTCGCTGTACGAAGAATGATTCCTGGATCAGACATGCCATTGGACAAGATGTTGTACAGGACTACAAAGAAGAATCTATGGCAGCCCTGGAAAAGTGAAGGGCCGTGGCTGATTACAAAGAGATACAGCCGCAACTGGGAGAATGAAGGAGCAAGAAGCCCCATTTAAAGACCTAAAGATGCAGACGGTGCATGGAACAAGTCCCAGAACAGGGATCCAAGAAAATGCGTGACTAACGATCGTGGATGCCAACGCAGGCTGCAAGGCCGCAGCAAAAGAGACAACTGAACAGAAGCTTCCAAAACAAGATCAATCCATGCTTTAGGGTTGTGATGCAAGAGTAGCGGTGCCCAGTCGAGACCGCATTGATGAGTACAAGCATTCGGGATCCTAGACATGGTGCCCAAGGCATGTCCAGCATGCCTCGAGGGCAAAGAAGACATCAAGACGTGCAGAAAACTGAAGACATGCCACACAGACTACAGAACCTAGATGACAGACACAGGCAGGAAGCCCCGTTGAAAGACCTAGAGGTGCGGAGGATGCACGGAACAAGTCCCAGAACAGGGATCCAAGAAAACAGATGACTAATGAATGCGGATGCTGACACATGCTGCAAGGCTGCAGCACAAGAGACATCTGACTGCAAACTTCCAAAACGCAAGACCGATCCACGCTTTAGGATTGCAATGCAAGAAGAGCAGTGCCCGATCAACACTGTATTGATGAGTACAAGCATTCGGGACCCTAGAGGCGGTGCCCAAGGCACGTCCAGCATGCCTTGAGTGCAAAGAGGACATCAAGACCTGCAGAAAACTTAAGATGTGGCACACAGACTGCAGAAACTAGACGACAGACAGGCTAGAACTGCCCTGCCCATGCTAGTTTTGGGCTGAGAAGCAGGCCCCTCTGCCTTTGCCTGCCCAAATGGGACTCTCCCTGCACAGCCCTCTCCCCTATGTTACCTTTAAAATCCCTCCCTGCCATCCCCAACCTTCTTCCCTCTTCCCAGATCCACCCCAGCCTTGGTCCCTCTACTTAACTTTCAGAAGGCCAAGAGTTATCTTCAGTAGAAAAAAAACCCCTCCAACAGCATCAGCTATGTGGGATGATCCTGCAGTCACCAGGTTCCTCTTTGCCATCTGCAAGAAAATGAAATGGAAGACAAACAGTGCCAACAGTTGGTATTGCACTGTTCAATGTCAGTGTTCTGCACAACAACTTGCTCTGCCTAACTGCCACATTGTTCACTCATTTGCTATTTGCCATTTCTAGTGTCAGCTGCTGTGGCTGTTATTACCTGGGACAAGTAACTCCAGAGAATTACTGTTGTTCTTGTAAGAAGTCTGTCTTGTGCTTCTTCTCTGTACTACTCTGCTCATCTGAAATGCTCTTCCCATTCCCAAGGTGGCCCACACAGCACCTGCAAAACCAAGGATAAATACTTAACCAAGTTGCCAAATAATACTTCGCTCTTCGAGACATATCTAACTTCCTCCTCACCATCAGCCCCACAATGATGACAATAAGCCGGACTACCTCACTGGTGCCACAGAATTCCATGCAGTCTGCTTACCTCTCCTCTTCACCACTCCCATTGTAGGAATGCAGTAGTGGCGATACCCAGGACAACAGAAAGATGAGCCACAGGGATCCAGATGTTCACAGATTACCTAACTTTAGTTACAGGAATGAACAAAAAACTTGCAAAAATATTCTAAATGAAAACCAGTAAAGATGACAGACACAGAAGACAAAAAACACAGGACACTCACCATGCAGCAATGGAGACTGGAATTACAGAGACCATCAGCCAATGAAAAAGACTCACAATGGTGGGATTCGACTACTCAAAGACCTAAATTGGAAACTCAATGACCATAAAAACCACAACTGATAACAAGGATGAGGTAACAACTACTGCAAATGATACTAGAGCAAACCTCACTGGTAAGTTAAGGAAAAATCCAAGACTCTGGTAGTAAGGGAGGCTTGCGTGCCCACAGACTAGATGAAGAAGAGTTGCTCTGCTTCTAACTATCACAAGCCAAGATAATATCCATCCTCTTCCCTGACAAACGCAAAGGAAAGTAGGGACAGAATCCTGCATTGCAGAAAAGCACTGAGACCATACCTTTAAGTAGTGAGGTCTCTGACATTCAGATGGGTGGAGACAGGATGCATCCAAAGAAGTCAGTGGGGGAACAAGGGAAGTAGAAGGTACAAGGGAAGGAGAGATCTCAGAGCCCTAGAGATTAGGTTTTGAGTGTAGTTGATGCTTTTCAAGATCAAACTCATCTGATATTCAAACCAGATGATTGCTGCACAAAGGTCAAGATGATCCATACCTTGTGTCTCAACTTCATCGTATCACCCATCAGCTGCAGAGAGGGCAAACGTGGATGGCCCTCACATATGACTGCCAAACTAAACTGAGAAAGATCGATGAACCTATCTCACTTCCCTTAACCATCCCCCAAACCATTAAAGTCCTTCTCCACTCCTGAATGGCCAAAGAAAGAACTCTGCTCCTTCCTAACAGCACCTACCCTGGTTTTGAGCCCTCTGACTCTTCTCTGTTGCTGTTCCTTGGGAGCTGTGCTTCTGAGCCCTTCACTATGTTCTGCTGGCCACTCCTATCTTCTGCCAGCCCATGGATTCAAACTCTCACTGTAGCCTTGCAAACTGAATTTGAGATTATTATAACCTACAAGATACCCATTACAAACTACAAAAGCTCTAGAGCCAAAGCATCATCCCACATGGAACGAAGAACAGCAACAAGTTGTCCTATAACCAGAAATTCTAGGCAAATGCAAAGCCTACAGAATGAAATAAAAAGAAAGCAAACTATTGAAACATCTTGCCCCCTCCAACACCCAATAAAAAGTTACAGACCTTAAGAGAAAAGCACTCACCTCTATAAACAAAACAAATGTACTTACAGCTGTGTATGCTGCTTAGCCTACATTGGTCCCAAACTCTTACCTCGAACAGCAGCCTCTGCTTCTCTAAAAAAAGACACAAAAAAACCCGCAGAAACACCCAAAAAAACCAACCAACCAACCAACAAATCTTACCAAAACAGCTTAACCTACCCCAAAGCTGCAATGAGTTGAAAGAGTAGCAGAGCACTGATCTCAAGGAAGACCAGAAGCTGAATGACTCCCTAGTGGAAGGCCTGTGGCTTATATACCCCTGGTGCCTCCATACCTACCACCTGGGAATAGGGTGTGGCAACTCCCTCAAAGGCATAAATAGAGCCTGGGGAGCAGCTGTGTTTTATTAACTTTGCTTTACATTCACAGCAAGAAAAGCACCGAATGCAAAAAAGGAGCTTTACTGGAAATAAAGGTATTTGCTCTTTTACTTGCTCTTTCGCATTTCCCCTCCCCCTCCTCCCAGCTTCCCTGTATCTCTCTTCTTTTATTTTTCTCTTCTGTTTTCTCTCCCTTTTCAGTTTTCTGTCTCTGTCTTGTGGCCATAGTTCTTTTTTCCTTTTCCATCTTTGTCCCAATTTATAGCCTTCTCTTCTTCCCCACAATTTCACAGGCCTTATTCCTGGAGTACTTTCTTTTTCTGTGCCTGCAAGTGCCTTCCTTTCTCTCTTTCCATCCTTCTCTTTTTCTCCTTATCTCTTTGTATTCCTCACTATTGCTAATCTAGTTTTTTCATTCATTCTGTGTCTTGACAGTCCCCTTTCCTGCTCCTCTTTCCATTTCTGATCTTTTTTGCTAATCACTGTGCTTTTATATAATCCTTTGTCTGCAGGGCTCCTAATTTCTCTCTTTAATACAGTCCCTTGTGGTTCTCAAACAAGTCAGCTCTACTTTATGTATCCATGTGGCTTTATAAGATTCTTTTGCTGAAATTTTCTTCTAAGATTTGCTCAGAAAAATATTGGTGAAAAGATATCTCTGTTCATATCTTTGGGAGGTCTAAAGTGGCAGAGCTTTAGTGTATTTTCTTCTCCTCTCTCCCTCCCTGCTTCAGCGCTCTGTGACTTAGAGGCACAGGCCCCTAGCTGACTTGCTTTTTGTACATGCCTGGGATTCACATATCCCTGCAATTGGAGCCTGACTAATGATGTTGCAGCAGTGACTGTATTGAGTTCTGTGAGAGGAAGGGGTGCAACTCAGCTGATAAAAGCAAAGGCTGTGTCTGTACTTGATGTAAATATAGGGGTTTCACAACCTTTCTTCTTATGTCTGGAGTCTGCTTTCATTTTTATCTTGTCTATGATGGCTTTATTGTACTTGTCAGCCTGGACATTTTAGCCTAATGACTACACAAAAGACATGGCTGCATGCGATGGTAAGACTGGTGGGAAAAGGGCAAGAAAAGGATCAATAACAAACAATTGCAAATACCCTTTAGAGTTCGCTACTTCTTCAGCTACTGAGAAACAGGACGGTCTCGGTGACTTTGCTACTATACGAGAGCACGACTAGGGCTGCGGTAGCGCGTTTCAGTCACCTAGTGGCATCAGAGAGACACATTAATGGATGCAGGCTGCAGAACCACTTTTGTGTCACCCCGTGGCAGCAGAGTCCCGAGTTAATTGACTCGAGCACGACACGCAGATTCAAACTTCACAACTCAGGAGAGTGATAAAGCAGGTATGTCTTATTTCTAGGAGAGATTTACTCCTCCTAGCTTGCACACCGTATTGTCTAACAAGCAGCTACTTATAGTGTAAAAATATACATACTCATTAACATGGGCTAGGCTACTACAATGAGTTTGCTAAAAGGGCATTACTATTACAATTATTTCCATTATTCCATTATCATAAGTCCATTCGAGCTCAGCTGAATTGGCTGTGTTTCAAACCACAGAAACGGTTAGCCTGGAACAGTCTCTTTTCTCACTGAAGCAGAGCTACACGGCTTCTGCCTGGGCCTCGAGTGTTCCTGATAACGTGTCCTTGTTTTGAAAAAATGCCTTCAATTCTTGTAATTGAATACCTATGTTGGTTAACTCTTTCATTCCTTGTTTTAGGCTGCTGTACTGCTTTTCGGTCACTCGTTGGCAGGGAAGAGCTGGGTTTGATGACTCGGGCTGTAGTACTGCGTTTTAGTCACCCGATGCCAGCAGCAGGCCGGGTTAATAGACTTTGGCTGCAGAACCGCTTTTTGGTCACCCAGTGCCAGCAGAGAGCCGGGTTAATCAATTCGGGCTGCCAAACAGAAATACTTCCAATAGAGCACAGAGGCTGTGCAAGCCTTTGAACAGCTGAAGAAAGCCCTGATGTCGGCCCCGGCCTTGGGACTTCAAGATGTGGGTAAGCCATTCTTCCTCTTCTCTCATGAGAAGCAAGGGATTGCCCTAGGGCCTGGCTGTTTACTAGCAGTTGCAGCTGTCGTGCTAAACATCCAGGAGGCATGAAGATTTACCCTGAGCCAGAAAATGACTGTGTTAGTGTCTGGAAGCGAAAGGTGGGCACTGGCTTTCTCCACAAAGGTTCCTAAAATACCAAGCTATAACATTGGAACATGGTATGGGAATTGAAACATCATCAACCCAGCTTCTTTTCTCAGTGGAAATACAGGAGAATCAGTGCACCAGGACTGCTTAGAGACCATTGAGGCCACATACTTGAGCCGTTCGGACCTGAAAGACAGTCCCATGGAAGACACTGAGGGCTGGTTCACAGATGGAAAAAGCTATGTCTTAAGCAATAAAAGACATGCCAGGGCAAAAACATCAAGCATGCAGAGGAATTCTGACACTGCTTGAAGCAGTCCAGCTACCTGAGTAAGGGACAATCATGCACATCAAGGTACACCAGAAAGTGAATTCAGAATTGGGGAGAGGAAATGAGCAGGTGGACAGAGAGGCAAAACTGGCAGCCAGAGGTGAGTTAAAAACAAAAGGGGCTTTGATCCCTGATAGGCGAAACCCTGTAGAAGGTAAGCCAGAAAATACCAAGGAAGATCAGATAATTAGAAATTTATAATAGACCTGGAAGGGTCATATAGTAAAGAGGGGTGGGTCCTCACTCCACAAGGGAAACTATCGTTCCCCCTTATTTAGCATGGCTTTTGATGAGGGAAGAACACAGGAAGAGACATGGAGAGAGCAGAAGCTTTATGTAAACACCTAATTAAAGGGATTGCAGGTAGAAATGTATACACCATTGTGAGACATGTGGCTCAGCAGCATGACCTTTGCCTCCAGACTAATCCCAAAATTACCCCAAACCAGAAATGGGCCAGATTGGAAGAGGCAACGGGTGTGGGCAGATTGATTTTTCAGAACTCCCGAGACAGGGGGGATGTCGATACTTATTGGCATTAACTGATACATTTTCATTGACCGGAGGCATTCCCTACTAGAACAAGGAGATAACCAGAACATTAATACAGGAGATAATACTATGTTTTGGGGTTCCAACAACTCCGTCTCCTGATAGGGGACCACATTTTACCTGAGAAGTAATAAAACAGATCAGTCACAATTTGTGTATGAAATCATGACCTCCTACATGGTGGTATTGGATAAACAGCTCAAAAAGATTGAAAAACATGAGGTTGAGACATGAAGTAGGGATTTAGATGAACCTGTGCATAACGTACGACCTGGAGATTATGTATATGTCAAGTCTGTTGCAGAGAGGACCCTGGAACCGCAGTGAGAAAGGACCATTCCAGATGTTCCTTGCCTCCTTCACAGCAAGTGAAATCAAGGAGCAGAGTACATGGATCCATTGCACCCGAGTGAAAAAGGCACATATATCTCCATGAAGGATCACACAAGTACAAACAGGAAAATTATTTTGCTCATGATTATAATTATAATCCAGGGAGGGAAAGGCACCTCTAGCCAAAAGAATACTGAGTGGCCTTGGTCTCAAACTTTTATTTGGTATACTGGAGCCCTGGGAAATATTCTGAATCGAAAGGGTTTAAATCTATCAACTGTAGTTATGAATGAAAATCAAGTATATGTGAGGCAAGAATGGAATGCGGATAGAGAACAGGGGATTTGGCAACTTCAGGGGATTGCAGGGGGAGAAATCAAAGTAGGATGCTGAACGGTTAATAGGGCTGTCCATAAAAAGGCATCCCAAATTACTATCTCAACTACATCTACAGATAAGAATACAAAGACCTGTATTTCCAACGAATTAGACTCCTGGCATAATTTAACATTAGTACAGACCGTTAAGGTGGTTTGTCTCTGGGCCTATGATACCATTGGGCTCTCATTCAAATTTAAAATAAATATTATAGCTAAGCCTGTTACAACCCAGAATTTATGAGATTGGTTTGTATATAATCAGGAATACAGGCCAAGAGCAAATGGTGTTCAACCCAGAATGGTCTCTTAAATGAGTTCAACTGCTAATGCAAACTGATATTTCTGAAATTCAACCAGCATGCTCTCATTTCCTAAAAACATCCTTCGAGGGCTGGACAATCTGGCTGTGAAAGAAGGGCATAATAAGTGCCCTTCAGGGGCAGAAGACAAAGGCGTCTAACAGGAGTGTTACAGAAAGGATTGGAGGCCCTAAGTAGAATTGACTATCAGAAATGTTACCGAAGTGGGAAAAGGTGGAGGAAAAAGACCATGAATTAATAGGAAATGCACTCGGTGTCATCCAAGATAATGTTTCTTTGGCCCTCAGTTGTATACAGGCACAATTATGGATGCAATCAGTGCCCGCCCTAATTATAAGAGAAGGTGGTGAGGGTACTTTCCTACCGAAATCTGGAAAGTGGTTTGGGACAGTGCCACTGGCTTAGAGAGGAAGCTTCAATCCTGGTAGACTCTGGTAAATTTCACTTATGACCCCATCACTAATACAGCCACAGCCTTTGTGTTTACCACACGTAACTCTGCAATATATGTAATTCACTCCATCGTTGCATTAGGATTAAGCCATGATAAAACTGTGCTCTATCCTTTTGAACATAGAATATGGGCACAAATAGTGAACGGGAAATGGCAAACTGTAAATTTATAATCTTCCATTATATGAGAACAACAAGGATTCATTTGCTAAATAATGCAATCGATGCTCGAGACATCTGCCTCGACACTGAGTAAAACATCTGTCACTTTGACATCCATCTAGATGCTAATCCGAGGACTATACTTGTATATATGGGGCAGGGTTGTGTGTGTTTGAGAACTGCTTGTACCTCTGTAGTAATAGATGATATAATTATGGATAGTGAGATCACTCTAATTTTTAATTTCTGTATTTGTTAGCTTAAGATTGTTGGGTGTGACTTCTTATTTAGCACCAGTCATATCACATCAGCTGATATAATCCAATTATACAATATTTCACAAATTATCACCTGTACCTATTGGAATGAATCTTACATTGGTAAAATTATTAATGAAATAGTTAATGAAACATCAGGACTTGATTATCATTCTGGATGAGGTCCAGGAAAGTGGGACAAGACCCTGATAACAGTCCACCATGACTGGAAAGAAAAGGGGTCCTAAAACGGTAAAAGAAAATTTAAATCATCATTGGAGGGATGTGTTGTTCATATGGTCCCCTACTGTGACTGGCATTCTAAATAAGTTGTGTCACCCCATTATTGCCCTTCTGATGCTAGTTTTAGTTAGCTTTGTTTTCTCTGCTATGTTATTTATTTGGAATTGGAGAATGCTACAATGACTAATAATTTTGACTTCTATGTCTAGTGCCCATGAGAATGCATTAAAAAGGTAATTTTCCAACAAAATATCATACAATTCCCTTTTCAGAGATAAATTACAGCGTTGGCAAATGAATTTGCTCATGTTAAAAAGATAGGGGGGAATTTATGAGCGAAAGCAGACAAGGGGGGTTGGGAGTGTTCATTAGAGCTTGGTGTTGTTCGCCTTGAAGACCTTGGAAGTTGATAATGAAGGAGCCAGCTAGCAGCAGTTTACTGTTAAGTGGGCATTGGAATACAGAAAGCTGGCTGCATTTTGTTCAGGAGTTAGAAAACCGCCAGAGGAGACTGAGTCTGCACAAAGTTCAAAAAGAAATGTATTCAGCCCGTGGAAGACTTCCTACTTCATCCCTAAGATCCCGGCCCACGACCATCCCGAGGCACTATGGAGGCGCAAGTTTGGAGTGAACTTTCCAGAACTAATTATAATACGAAGTGGGGAAAGGGTGAATCCCCTCTGGCCCCATAGACATGAATACCTAATTTGCCTAAGCAGGTCTCTAGCCCTTTCCTCCTGGATCAAGGGAGCCTTGTTTTGTTCTTCCTACGTACAGCCTCATAGAATCCCTAGGTTGGAAGGGACCTATTAGATCACTGAGTCCAACCATTTCTAACACTCCCTATGCTATGCCTCTCAGCACATCATCCACTCATCCCTTAAATACCTCCAGGGAAAGTGACTCAACCACCTCCCTGGGCAGCCTGTTCCAGTTCCCAACGACCATTTCCCTGAAAAAATTTTTCCTGATGTCCAGCCTGAACCTCCCCTGGCGGAGCTTGAGGCCATTCCCCCTTGTCCTGTCCCCTGTCACTTGGGAGAAAAGGCCAGCTCCCTCCTCTCCACAACCTCCTTTCAGGTAGTTGTAGAGAGTAATAAGGTCTCCCCTCAGCCTCCTCTTCTCCAGGCTAAACAACCCCAGCTCTCTCAGCCGCTCCTCGTAAGACTTGTTCTCCAGCCCCCTCACCAGCTTTGTTGCTCTTCTCTGGACACGATCCAGAGCCTCAACATCCTTCTTGTGGTGAGGGGTCCAGAACTGAACACAGTATTCGAGGTGCGGTCTCACCAGTGCCGAGTACAGAGGGAGAATAACCTCCCTGGACCTGCTGGTGACCCCATTTCTGATACAAGCCAAGATGCCGTTGGCCTTCTTGGCCACCTGGGCACACTGCTGGCTCATGTTCAGTTGGCTGTCAACCAGCACCCCCAGGTCCTTCTCTTCCGTGCAGCTCTCCAGCCATTCTTCCCCCAGTCTGTAGCGCTGCATAGGGTTGTTGTGCCCCAAGTGCAGGACCCGGCATTTGGCCTTGTTAAACATCATGCCATTGGTCTCGGCCCAGCAGTCCAGCCTGTTCAGATCCCTTTGCAGAGCCTCCCTACCCTCCAGCAGATCGACACTTCCTCCCAGCTTAGTGTCATCTGCAAACTTGCTGAGGGTGCACTCAATGCCTTCATCCAGGTCATTGATAAAGACATTGAACAGAGCTGGACGCAGTACTGAGCCCTGAGGAACTCCACTTGTGACTGGCCTCCAGCTGGAGTTAACTCCATTGACCACCACTCTCTGGGCCCGGCCATCCAACCAGTTTTCAACCCAGGAGAGTGTGCGCCCGTCCAGGCCAGAGGCTGACAGTTTCCTAAGCAGAATGCTGTGAGAAACTGTGTCAAAGGCTTAAATATCAGCATCTCTGTGCCCAGTGTTTTTGTCTCTGGGCTTGTTTTGTGTGTGTCTGTGCTCTTTCTTTGTGTCTTTTCTTCTATTTTTGTACTCTCTGTGCATGCACCACCCCAGGCTGTCTATGAATCATAGGATCTCACTGTTATTCTTCTCTTCACTAGCACTTCTATGCCTCAGGCAGAGCAGCGCCAACCAGACGTCAACATCCACAGATATGCCTGTCTGAGTAAAGAGCTCTGGCTGAAAATCAGGAAAAAGAGGAAAATATACAAACTCTGGCAGAAGGGGCAGGTGACTTGTGAGGACTACAAAAATGAAGTGAGAGGATGTAGACAAAATAATCAGAAAGGCTAAAGACCAATTAGAACTTAGATTGGCCGATTCTCTGAAAGATAATAAGAAATCCTTCTAAAAAGGCATCAATAACAAAAGAAGGACAATGGAGAATTTCCATCCTTTACTGGTCGCAGGGGGAACAATAGTGACAAAGGTTGAAGATAAGGGGCTTAGGGCTGCCTTTGCCTCAGTCTTTAATCTTAACATGAGATGTTCCCTGGATACTCCACCTCATGAGTCAACACAAGTTCATGAAAGGCAGGTCTTCCCAAACTAACCTGATCGCCTTCTATGACTAAGACTACTGGATGAGGGAAAGGCTGTGGATGTAGTCTTCGAGGACTTGAGTAAAGCCTTTCATACAGTTTCTCACAGCATTCTGCTTCAAATACTGTCAGCCTCTGGCCTGGACAGGCGCACGCTCTCCTGAGTTGAAAACTAGTTGGATGGCTGGGCCCAGACAGTGGTGGTCAATGGAGTTAACTCCAGCTGGAGGCCAGTTACAAGTTGGTTTCCCCAGGGCTCGGTACTGGGTCCAGCCCTGTTCAATGTCTTTATCAATGACCTGGATGAAGGCATTGAGGGCACTCTTAACAAGTTTGCAGATGACAACTAAGCTGGGTGGAAGTGTGGATCTGCTGGAGGGTAGGGAGGCTCTGAAAAAGGACCTGAACAGGCTGGACCGCTGGGCTGAGACCAATGGCATGATGTTTAACAAGGCCAAATACCAGGTCCTGCACTTGGGGCACAACAACCCTATGCAGGGCTACAGACTAGGAGAAGCCTGGCTTGAAAGCTGTGTAGAGGAGAAGAATCTGGGGCGTTGGTTGACAGCTGGCTGAACGTGAGCCAGAATGTGCCCAGGTGGCCAAGAAGTCCAATTGCATCTTGGTTTGGATCAGAAATGGCGTGACCAGCAGGTCCAAGGAGGTTATTCCCCCAATGTACTTGGCCCTGGTGAGACCGCACCTTGAGTACTGTGTTCAGTTCCTGGCCCCTCACTACAAGAAATATATTGAGGCTCTGGAGTGTGTCCAGAGAAGAGCAACAAAGCTGGTGAGGGGGCTGGAGAACAAGTCTTACGAGGTGCAGCTGAGAGAGCTTGGGTTGTTTAGCCTGGAGAAGAGGAGGCTGAGGGGAGACCTTATAGCTCTCCACAACTCTTCTCCCAAGTGACAGGGGACAGGACAAGAGGGAATGGCCTGAAGCTCCGTCAGGGGAGGTTCAGGTTGGATATCAGAAAAAAATTCTTCACAGTAAGAGTCATTGTGTACTGGAACAGGCTGCCCAGGGAGGTGGTCGAGTCGCCTTCCCTGGAGGTGTTTAAGGAACGGGTGGATGAAGTGCTGAGGGACATGGTTTAGGGAGTGTTAGGAATGGTTGGACTCGATGATCCAATGGGTCCTTTCCAACCTTGTGATTCTGTGATTCTGTGAATTCCAGACTTGACAATTTGCCATCGTTACTGAGAAACTCTTCTTCCTATGGACAGGCAAGCAGGAATTTTCAGATTGGCCTTTCCTCAATGACTAAAGACACAAGACGTAAGCAGATGATCTATATCAGGTCTTAATTATCATTTTTGCTTCTCACACTGGTCACTTTCTGATCTTATGATAATCTCCGGCCTCACATCAGTAAAAGCATCTAGCACAGTAGCAAACCCTCCCCGCCTCTCCTCACTGAGGAAAACGGAGCCTATTTAACACAGCGTGTTCCCTAGCTCCATGGGAAGGTGCTTGCATTATCCATTCCCTCCAGTTATACAACTGTTTTGGTTACTCCTGCTGTGAAATTTTACATGAGGATGTGTGAAATGGACTGCAGGAGCCAGAACCAAACCAAGGACATTTTCAATCTGAATTGCAATACACAGCAACTCCAGTGGAGAGAGACAATGTGGAGGGGTCTGGCAGTGGCCTCTGCGCTAACTTGCATAAACCTCACTGCATCATAAGGTGAAACACAGTTCATCCTGCGCAACAGCTCCATTAAGTACCTTTATGGAACAGAGATTCCAATTGTGTTTAACTGTGCCAAGCCACATCATGGGTTTGGGACAACTTCTAGAAATGGCAGAGACCGAGTTAGGGCTGAGCTATATTTACAGTAACATTGCAGCAATTTTGTCCTGCGTCCCATTCTGAAATTTCATGTAGTGCAATAGATAAAATAGATAGCCTAAAAACCATGAAAAAACCCTCAGATTTTTATCCCAAGAGTACTATCAGAACCCTCAGATTTTTATCCCAAGAGTACTATCAGAAAAGCAGCCCAGGAAAGTATTTGGATCAAAGGGTAAACCAAATGAGCTGTTTTCCTAAAGTGAAAATACACCACAAGAAATGCCGCGATGGAACACGCACCTGCACACAGCTTGGTGAGGAAGAGCATCGTTCAGTTCCATTTTGCTCACTTGACCAAAGAGCAGTGTTTCTGGACCAGATTCACTCACCCTGCCTGAGCAACCTTAACAAGCTTACAAGAGCTCGCTATTCATTGCTTTTTATACAAGGTTTTCTACATAAAAGTATTTAGAACAGTCACCATGCACCTGAAAACATTTTCTAAAAATAAGATAAAAAATATTGTTCTTGTATAAATAGGCACTAGATCTAAAACCTCTTATGTTCTCTCTACTCAAAACATTTCCAAGTTCTGAGCAGGAGTTAAACAAGAACAACAGAAAAGCACAAAAAAGCACAGAAATTCCACCATCCCCCCAATGCTCTCATTCAGTAAGTCAATAGAATTCAACCATTCTACCTGTGGGCAAAAAAATCCACACAGTTTTAGCTAGTGTATAGGAATAGCTTTCTCTTTCTGCTTTTATGAAAACACCATACAAACAGTAGATAATGCAGCATCAACCAAATCATCCTAATTTACACGGTTGCAGTTTCCCTCAAAAAACTGAGATGCGTGCGGTAGGATTTTCCCATACAAACACCACACTTATCCATACCCCTTAATTCCATTCTTCGTTACCATTTCTAATAACTTGCCTGGCACAGTTGTCACAGCCTTACTGGTGAATAGTTTACTGACTCTCCCCTAGGAAGCGTTTTTAAAACTGCTCTTATATTTACCTCCCTGGAGTCCTCAGGTGCTGATGTAGATTAAGCAAAAAAATTCCCAGCAATATAGGCAAGCTAACAGTTTCCTTGGGTATTGCTTCAAAACATTCTGGGCAAACATAATTTTCAACCGCTTATGATGCAAAACCCAAAGTAAACAAACCAGCTCTGGGAAAACCAGTAACACCTATCACTAAAACTACATTGGAAATCTCATTTAGGCCAAGCCTAAATCCTTTGTGCCTCAATATAGCCAAAAAAAAAAAAAAAAAAAATTCCTGCTTCTAATAAAAGAACAAAGAAAGACAAGACATAATTGACTGCAAACGTTTGTGATAACACTTCTCTGAAGCTGCCACATTCCAAACCAATTTTACTTTAAGACTAAAAATCAAACCCACAAACAAAATCAGTACCTGAAACTCACAGAAGAAACGGTGACAGAAGGCTCAAATGCACTACAAAGAAAAGCACACTCGGCTAGAGACTCACCTCTAAATCAAGAGGCCTTTTAAGGGGCAAAACCTTCACCTGTACCTAATTGCTGACCGCGGGTGTAGCACAGACTTAACCAACCCAACTATTACCTTCAAAAGCTTTTGAACAAGACCCACCCTTTTAAGAGAAAAACTAGCATCCCACTTAGGATGGGTAATAAGAGATTACTTCTAAATATAAAATGTTGGTGGTTTACTGAAAGTTCAACGTATGACAGCCAGGCTTGATTTAAATTATATAAAATTATCTATGTTATTAAGCCACTAAATGTCAATTATCATTGTTAAAAACCTGTCTAGATTAAAAGATTCCTCCCATGTTCTAGCTGCTGAGATACAGTGCTTTGAATCATATCAATGTTACATACCATATGCTTTACATAAGCTTATTCCCACCCACCATTTAGATAGAACCGAACTTTTATTAAACTTCTTTGATCTGTCTCATACAGTAGCAAATTCACAGAGACTCCTCTTTCTCAGCAGCCAAATGAGCAGCAAATTCCAAAGCGCAGGTTCCACTGTTTCTTGTTGATCCTCCTCTTGCCATTTTCCCAGTAGTCCTCCCATCACATACCGCCATGTCTTATGTGAGTCATGAGGCTAAAACTCAAGTCCGATAAAGCTGTCACAGAGAATCTAAAAATAAAAATAAGAAGAAAGACTGTGAAGCGCCGCCCTCCCCGCGATCCTCCCCCGCCCTCCGCACGCCGAGCCGAGCCCCGCTCTCACGGGGGCACTGGGCGACAGGGGGACACGGGGCGCTGTCCCTCTCCCAGCCCCAGTCTGCATCCCACTGGCCGCAGCCGGAGGCAGGCAGGGTGGGTGGAAGGGTACCGACGAGCAGAGCCGAGCCGTACGGTACGTTGTGGCCGGGCGGAGCCAAGAGTAGCCAAGCAGAGCTTTGAAAGGCACCGCCCGCCCGCTCCCCGCCCCGCCCCACCCCTCCTGGCTAGACCGGCCCGGTGCGCTGCGCTCCACCCACCCCGCACCCCGCGCTGCAGTACCGCCCACGCGGCCGCAGCACGGCAGCACTGAGCGTCCGCCCCATTCAACCCACGCACAAGGATCCCAGCCAATGGGAGTGCTTCCTCCTCAGCCCGCCCCCTCGGCGCTCTCACAGCGCTGATTGGTCGCTGCTCCCTGAGTGAAGCGCTGCTCAGCCAATGGGAGCTCTCGATTCACAGCTCTCCACCCCCGGGACACTCTGCCTGCACTGATTGGCTGCCTGACTCTGACTGATGCACAGCTCAGCCAATAAGAGCGCTTGCTGCAGGACCTGTGTTCCCCGCCCCCCCCGAGCTCTGCAGGCCACATGCCCATCACATGCTAATTACATACCAGTAACATGCCAGTCACACACGAAGTACACACCACGTCAATTACACAATCACGAGTCACATGCCAATTACATGCCAGTCACATACCAACCACATCTGTCACAAACAAATCACATGCCAATCATATGCTAAACACACACCAGTAACACACCTATCACATGCCAATTACACTCCACGTGCCAATCACATGCCAGTCACACACCAATAACACGCCAGTCACACCAGTCACAAACCAAGCACACACCAAGTACATGCCTAACACACATCAAGCACATGCCAATCACACACTGATTACAGACCACATGTCAATCACACGACAATCACATGCAAATCACAAGCCAAGCCAATTACATGCCAGTCACGTGCCAGTCACACACCAAGGACACACCAATCACGTGGCAGTTACACCAGTCACAAACCAATTACATGCCTAACACACACCAAGCAGATGCCAATCACACACCAGTCACAACACAATCACATGCCAAGTACACACCACACGCCAGCCACATGCCAATCACATGCCATTCACATGCCAATTACACCAGTCACAAACCAAACGCACACCAGTCACAGGCCAATCATACGCTGGTCACAAACAAATGACACACCAGTCACATGCCAGTCACGCATAAATCACATGCCACTCACACAGCAAACTAACCACATGCCAGTCACATGCAAATCACACACCTATCACAACCCACATGCCAATCACACATCAGTCACATGTAAATCACACACCAGTCACACGCCAAACACACAAGTCACATGCCACTCACATACAAATCACATGCCACTCACATACAAATCACATGCCACTCACATACAAATCACAGGCCAACCATACGCCAATCACGGCAATCACATGCCAATCACATTCTAACCACACACCAATCACCCACAACATACCAATCACATGCCAATCACACGTCAGTCAGATGCCAGTCACACACCAGTCACATGCCAAGCACCCACCAATCACAAGTTCATCACATGCCAATCACACGCCAGTCATATGAATCTCCTTCCAAAGAATGGCAAAAGTTGTCACTTGTCCCCCTGAAAGGAAACCGCAAGGAAAGGGAGGACTTGCAAGACGGAAAGCAGCATCACCGGGCCATGTTTCGGAAAAGTCCAGAGAGGATGCGATTCCTTTGAACAGTTATTCTGTCAGATGTACTCTGTCAAAAAGACACACCAAACCACACTGAATCTTACCCGGTGGAAACTCGTTACGCTAAGATGTTCCAAATCACATCCACATGAAAGTCCGACATAGAAAAGCAGCCCGGGCACACTGCTATTCGTTCTCCTTCTGAGGCACAAAAGGCTCCTGGCACATCTTCTGTCGCCAGAGTCAGACCCGCAATGCACTGACCCGCAGAAGCGCTGTAGACTGCACACGAGTTAAGCTTAATGCAGACTACGGGCCAAACAGACACGCAGGGCAAAGCAAGACGGCAAGGCAGCTCTTCCAAACACGCACATCGCTGCCTGTTCAGCAAGTGCCTTTTACCAAAGCCTCTGTGGGAAAGGGATTCAGCCCAGCAGCGAGGGATGGCGATCCGATTAGAATTTTGATCTAGTTCAGGTACACGATATTTGTATAAAGTGACAAGGCGTAGTTTAGTCTCCGGTGGACAAGACGCCTAGACCCCAAGTAAGGCAATGGAGAACGCGCAGCACTGCCCGTCTGCCGTGCCTCGGACATCTGCCTCAGACAGAGCTCGCGTCCATCCGCATTTCAAGCGTAACAAGAATGGAACCAAGCGTAGCATTGAGACAGAGAGATGGCACAAAAGCAACTGCTCCCTCTTTTCTCTGCCTGTCCAGAGAGTGCAGAGGGACAAGACCTCCCTCCTACTATCCCACAGATGCCCGTCAGCGCCAGAGTCTAACTGAGACGTCGGGAGACTTTGGCACAGTCAGTGGCTGATGGCTGGGTGTCACTCCTGCGCTGCGGTATTTGCGTACCAGGTTTGCCTCGTGAACCTGTGGAAAAAAAAAAAATATCAAAGCCAAAGTGAGGCAAACGGTTGCAGTTTTGAGGAAGGTGAAACTCACAGGGGAGATCATTGGTGCAATGAAGGCAGGTGTCGGTCCATAAGACTGCTTGCTGCCTCAGGCACTGGAGTGAGCCACCAGGAACACGCAGGGCACGCTTCGAGGTTATGGACTTTACAAAGATTATTCTGTTCCCACAACTACACTTGTGCAGCTCCAAAACCCGGCCGTCTCAGCAGAGCTGCCTCTTTCGTTTGCAGGGGTGGTTTTGTTTGTTGGGGTTTGGGTTTTTGTTTTTTTTTCAGACCAGCCGTAAAGTTAAGGATTCAGTTTGTAACAGGGAAACTCAAAAAGACCGTCTTAACGCAGCTCAACAGCGATGCTGGCTCGTTTAGCATACTCTCGCATCCCTCTGGGTTACTTTGCAGCCCCTATTCACAAAGAGCTCACTCACCATTTTCTCGTCTTGGCCGAGCAACTTCTTCCTGCTCCTGCTGCTCTTGTCACTGTCTGACCCTCTCTCGGTGTCTCTTCCTTACGGCTTCTCTACCTGCCAACTGTTTCTCAAATGTTCGCAGCTCCCTTTTTGTCACCAGTGGAAGGCTTTCAGGAACTTCGGCACCAAAAAGGCTCTCTAAGTTTAGAAGCAGGAAGAGACAACATTGGCACACAGACAGTCTGGTGAAGCAGCGCAGTACTAGTGTCAAACGGAAGCCTCCCTCTGGAGCGCTCCATCTTGCACGGGTAGTTACCAGATACCTCCAGGCCTCAGGAAAAGAGAAAACCTTATGCCCCTTACTTTGCTGCCCCTGTTCACAAAAACAGCTCACTTACCATCGCTTGTCTCCTCAGCGGAGAAACTTCTTCCTTTTCCCGCTGCTCTCACCACCATCTGACCAGCTCTCGGCACCCATCAGCCAAGTCTCCAGAACTCCAGCTGAAAACAGCTTTGTTTCCTTTTGAAGGACAGAAAGCTTCCAGCAACGCCACTGTGATGGGATGAGCTTTGAACCCTACTGCCTTGCCAGGCCCCGTTGAAGCTGCAAGAGAAGAGAGCCCATCTAGTGCCAGACGCTAACAAAAAGACCCTCTCCCTCTGCCCCGACTTCACCACTCACAGCACTGGAAAAGGCAGGTTGACTCAGAGCAAATTGTTTACGTAGCAAATCGTATCAAAGCCAGAAAGTTGTGTCCCATGTTGCCTGCTGGTTACTTTTGCCAAACATTGCCTCAAGAGAATGTCAGGTGTCTGCTGCAGGCTTCCCATGAGAAAAGCAGTGGGTCTTTTACAGGTCAATAAACCCCCAGGCACAGAGACAGCAAAGGGATCCAGCTGCGCACAGCTGCTGCTCAGAAAATACTCCACAGCTCTTCACATGGTTGTGGTTGTGGTAAATCCCATCGCTGACCTCAAAAGGGGGAGAAAAAAAAAAACCTCCAACACACCAATCCCTAACCCACAGTACGAGTCTCACCCCAAGGACACGATAGGTCATTGCTCAAACTCGGATCCCTGAACAACTTGGGCAGGACGCCTTCTGAAAACAACTGCAATGACACACGCTGCTTCAAGTCCAGCCGTGCCCCTTACCCTTTTCATCCGACTGGCTGTTTGCAGCTCTGTACGGTGGCAGTGCTGCCATACACAGACGGAATGGCTTGGGCCGAGTGCAGGTTTTGACTTTCTCTGGCAGCCTCAGACAGTCAAAGGAAGGCAGAGGTATGGCTTTGAACTGAGGCACCTGAAAAAAACAACTGGAAATATTTCTTGCCCCTTCCTCAGAGGCAGGAAGAAGCTTTGGGAGCTTAACAGATGACCACGCGAGGCGAGTCCTGCCACACCTACTTCACTTCAGCACTGGAACCCAAGGCAGCTTTGAGCTCATACCCTCTCCTTCGGCAATTCTTCCAGCATTTTCTCTTTTTGTATTCGCTGCGCTCTGTCATGGGCACCAGAAGAGAAGGGGCAAACTTCCACACGCCTCTGCTCTGGCGTTTTCGGTTCGAGGGGCACCGCAGAGGCTAGCTTTGCTCACAGGCACCGCCTCGTTTTCCTAAAGGGACATTACTGTTAGGATCTGACATAGCACCGGAGCTTTAGATTTTTGCAGGGAGGCTGCAACTCCTCCCAAACAAAGCCACAAGCGATCGAGCCGTGTTCGTAACAGCAGCACGTGAGTACTCTATACACAAGTGCAGCCGTGTTCGTAACTCTGACTGCCGTGAGCTTCAGCCAATGGGAATGCTCGGCATAGGGCCCGCCCCATGGGTGCTCTCCACTGCTGATTGGTGGCTGCTCTCTGAGTGACGCGCAGCTCAGCTAATGGAAGTGCTTGGTTTAGGGCCCGCCCCACCCGGTACTATGTCACCACTGATTGGTCACTGTTTGCTGAATGACTTGGGGCTCAGCCAATAGGTGTGCGCTCTCCTTGGCCTGCTCCCCCAGCCTCTGGCACCGCTGATTGGTCGTCGTGGACTGAGTGACGTGCGGCTCAGCAAATGGAAATGCTCACTTCTCGGCCCGCATACTGAGTGTTGTACCGGCTCTGATTGGTCGATTTTTATTGAGTGACGTACTGCTAGCCAATGGGAGCGCTCTATTCCCAGCACGCCCCCCCGGCACTCTGCCGGCGCTGATTGGGTGTATGACTCTGACTGCCGCACATATCAGCCAATGGGAGCACTCATTTTAAGGCCCGCCACTGGTGCTCTGCCACCGCTGATTAGGTGCTGCTCCATGAGTGACGCGCGGTTCAACCAATGGGAGCGCTCTCTCCTCGCTCCCATTGGCAGTCTGCCACACTGAGCGGAGCCGAACCGGCCCGATCCGAGCCGTGCCGAGACGAACCCGCGCTCACGGGGCTGTCAGTGGACACAGGGGATGTGCAGACCCCGGGCAGAGACAAGGGGACTCCGAGGAAAGACTGGTAGGGACACGGGGAGTTGTCCCTCTCCAAGCCTCAGCCTGCATCCCACTGGCCGCAGCCGGCGGAGGGCGCAGTGGAAGTACGGGCACCGAAGAGCAGAGCCGAGCCGTGCCGAACGGTGCCAGGCAGAGTGGAGAGAAGCTGAGTGGATCCGAGCCGATCTTTGAAAGGTGTCGCCCGCCCGCTCCCCACAACACCCCACCCCACCCCTCCCAGCCAGCCCAACCCTCTACGCCCCCCACGCTGCCAAGCCGAGCCGATCTGAGCCGTGCCGAGCCGGCGGGAAGTCGGACTGAGCCGAGTGGATCCGAGCTCATCTTTTAAATCGATGCAGCTCAAGCTCCTCTCGGGTTTCTCGGCCGCCGCGTTGCAGTACCCCACTGCGGCCGCGGCACGGCAGTACCGAGCTCCCGCCCCATTCATTCCCGAGCTCAGGGATCCCAGCCAATGGGAGCGCTCGCTTGAGGGACCGCTCCATGTGCGCTCTGCCGGCGCTGATTGGCTGTCGCTCTCTGAGCGACACACCGCTCAGCCAATGGGTGCGCTCCCCGCAGGGCCCATCCCATCAGCAGGCTGCCGGCACTGAGCTGAGCCGAACGCAGCCGCGAACCGAGCTGAGCGCAAGCGAAACTAACAGAGCGGCCCCCGGAGAAGCCACTACGCATGCGTTCCGTACAGCATGGCGGCACCCGTGCGGCGCCACTGTGCCTGCATGCGTTCAGTACGGCCAATGGGGTGGGGAAAAGGGGAACAGCGCAGCTTTTTAAAGCGGCGGAGGCGGGGCAGATCCTTCAGCCTTTCGCTGCAGGACCGCGCTGCAGCCACAACGCAGCCGCCCTGAGCCAGGCAAAGCTCTTTTTGCCGGTTTTACCATTTTTAGCATTTTATCCGTTCTGGGGATAGACTGGAACGGGCGCCGAATCGGCCGGAGCAGCAGCTCCCACGGCGCCGCCCGCACAACTCTCACCCGCTGCCGGGCTCTGGGGCGTTGCAAACCGTGCCTTCCCTCGTGATGACCCTGACCGAGAGGCCGGCGCTTTGGCCTGCTTCCGCAGAGGTTGGACGCTCCTGGGCAGGCAAACAGGGCTGCCCTGACGTTCAGCCGCAGCTGCAGGCCCCGCGCTTCCTGCGTCTTCCAGGGGACGGTTTCAGACCCGTCTACGGTCCTGAAATCTCACTCACCTGATCTGCCCAACAAACACAAGCTGAAAGACAGAGGTGGCATTTCCAGAGGAAAGGCTGCTTTCTCCTGCTCCTGCACACCTCCTGGCACACGTTCTCCGGACCGCAGAAGCTGCTCCGACAGGAAGTACTTCAGCTTTGCAATACGGGAAGGCTAGAAAGGAAAAACTGACCCAGTGCAGGAAAATAACATGGAATTCAAATCCCACACAAGTGCACTTTTACAGTGGCAGACGCATCGACAGTGAGACTATTTCCCTGCTGAACATCCACACGCGATGGCACGCCATCCAAGTCAATCGACTGCCCATACAGCGAAGCGGGCTGCCAAATCGGAGCCTGCGTTGCGTTGCACAGCATGGCATTCCTAGTGCCAGACCCTGGCTCATGGTGTGATCGCCACGCACCCTCGGACGGTCTCTGCCTCGTCCTTTCTTCGTCTGAAACACCAAAAATGTAAAATGCATACAGCACCCTGTGACCAATCAAAAGCTTGAATGCAGACAATGCTGTTTTACACGAGGGTGGGGGACCGGGCTCAGTGACAGCAGCAGCCCCCCCCGGCACTGCCTCCCCTGGCCCTGCAGCCCCGCCACCACCACTGCCCACCAGCCCGTCCCTCAACTCCTGGGCCTCCCCCCTGCAACCCCTTGGCCTGGCCTGCCCAGCACTGTCACTCCCTTCTGGGTCTGTTTCGAGTTTCAGCCCTGAACACCTGCAAGTGTAAATCAGGCATTTTTATGTTTGCAAACAACCAAGTTCTAGTGTTAGCAGCAAGCTGAGGCAGAGGATAGGTTGGTTTCCAAAGTACCTGGTTTAGGGAATTAGTGTTTCGGTGACTCTTAGATGCAGCAATCTTGGAATTTAAGCACACAGTGGTCTATGTTTCAGAAACACAACCTGGAAGTTTGACCAGCTTAAAACCTGTCTCGTCACCTCCTTTTCTTTTCTATTTCCTAACATTCATTAGAAAAGATATTTTTTCCCCCATATTTATCTCCATAAAGTTTCTACAAAGGCATAAAAGAATTGTGGCTAATTGTATCCTGGAAAATTAGGGAGCTGGATTTTACCTTTTGGGAAATGGCTGCTTCTCAGTAGAATAAGCAAATAACAGATGAGAAAACACTCTGCAGGAAGAAAGCACGACATGAAACAAACATTTATTAAAAAGGACTGTACAGACCAATTAAACAGGTAGCACACTGTTACTCCTACTGGGCACAGGAGTAAAATATCTAAAACACAGAAGCCGGTGAAAAGAACATATATTGCTAAAATACCTAAATGCTAAAATGAAAACCTATGTTGGAGGAACCAGAAAACTCTAAAATAAAGGAAAGCACTTTCATTTATTTAAAGTGCTAGTAAAATCTTAATTTCTTCAATAGTTGGCTGTTTAGAGTAACACATCAGTGGCTGTTTTTTCAAAACTAGATTCTGTAACTTGAAGCCACTGGTAGATTCAGTCAGTCAGCATCCTGCTCACAAAGCAGAAGCTGATTTCAGGAAGTATGAGTATTAAAATTTGGCTTATGTTTTCTCTATAGTTAATGGGGTCCTTGGCACTCAAGTTCAAACAAGAGATTTGCCCCACCTTGGGTACGGAAACTGCTACAGCAAAGCTGTTAGACACGGTGGAGTGTTCACATCCTCTTAGCATGAGCTTAAGGTGGGGTAGGAGGAAAGGTTTGCCTTTTTTTTGCTATTTATTTGCCGAACAACAAAACTATCCTTTGAGGCAAGCGAGAAACCAGGAAAAGACCCTGGAAGCAAACGATAACAAAAGCGAATCCAGTGATTTTGTTGTTGCTTGCATACCCATTGAAGAAGGAATGACAAAGCCAGGGTTAAACTAGAGTTTAGTAATATGAGAGTCTTGTAAGCTTTGAGAAGGGTCTCTTTGTGCCTATTAAGAGAATTTAACCCAAATAAGAATGAATTTAAGCCAAGTGAAAAAGTATCCTCAAAGAACCTCAGGAACAAAGGAAGAGGCCATTGTTGCTCCACGGAGCAAAACGCAAAAGACTTGGGGTAAAAGCTGTACTTCCGACAGCTTCCTCCTCTGATTAAAAAGACAAGGAATGAATACTTCATTATCCCTCTAGTCTCTTGAGAATGGTGCCTGGGACAAAAGGGCCTAGGTCTGTCATGAGAAGAGCTCTTCAGTTACACTTCCTTAATTGATCTGTGAGAGAAAAGGAGAATGCTGGTTCCCTATGAAAGATACTGCTTCCCCCCCCTCTACCCACCCCAGGATCCCTTAACACATAAATACAGATTTTGTCTCCTTGCAATACTTAGAATCATAGAATATCTGGAGCTGGGAGGGGTCCATAAGGATTATTCGAGTCCAGGTCCCTGCTCCTCACAGGACTACCAACACTGAACTGTATGATCAAGAGCATCGTCCAGGTGTTCCTTGAATTTGACAGGCTTGGTGCTGTGACCAAGTCCCTGGGGAGCCTGCTCCAGTGACCGACCACCCTCTCAGGGAAGAACCTTTTCTGAATGTTGAATGTTGAACCTGCACGTCCCCTGATACAGCTCCATTCTATTTCCTTGTGTCCTATCACTGATCACCAGAGAGAGAACAGTTCCTCTCCCTCCACAGCCCCCCTCCAGGAAGGTGCAGACTGCAATGAGGTCACCCCCAGCCTTCCCTTCTCCAAGCTGAACCAACCCAGTGACCTCAGCCACTCTGCGCCAGTCTTGCTCTTGAGGACTTTCACTGTCTCGGCTGCCCTCCTCTGAACACATTCATATAGTTACATGTCCATCTTGTATTGAGGCACCCAAAACCGCCCACAAGACTTGCAGTGGGGCTGCACCAGTGCAGCACAGAGTGGGACAATCCACTCCCTCGACTGGCTTGTGATATGTGCTTGATGCACCCCAGGACATGGTCAGCCCTTTGGGCTTCCAGGGCACACCGCTGACAGTCAGACTCATTCTCAGGCTACTCACATGGCAGAACTTCATAAGATGTGAAAACAGGTTTGTAAACACTAGTACATGACATATGGCAAAACAGTATATATGACAAACACAGTATGTCATATCCACATTTCTTCTAATTTAAAAAAGACAAATCCTGTTAAACATGAGGGCACAAGAGACTAGTTTAAAAAAGTAAAGTTACAAAAATGCCACACTAAATTAGTAAATGGGGCACCCTTAAGCATACTTCAGTTTAGAGCTCTAGAGATATCCCAAGAAAGAAAGAAACCTGGCACAGTAACAGTGAAGTGAGAGCAGCTATGACCAACCCCGTTCATTTCAGAACTGTAAGTCAAAGTTTCTATAAATCTATCCTTCTATTTGCACTACTTCATTGCAGACATTTGCCCATTCTCCACTGTCACTGCTTTTTAAATTTATGTACAATTGGCATTGAAGTATGCTGCTCTCATGCATGCACTCGGGAAGAGTCTGTATACTGTCCTTTAGTTCTGTGTGCATTTTCCCTTAGGCTCAATAGGAATAGCTCTGAACAGGGCACACAGCCTGTGGCTGCTCTGAACGTTACAATTAGAATCCTGTGTTAGGAAAAATGCATAACAATAGAGTCAGTGCATACTACATTTGGAGCATTGGGTCAGACTATCCTCCATTATTGCTATCTCGGAGATTTTGAAGACCGGTACTTCAGTCAGCAGAATCTGCTCTTCACAGTAGCATACTGTCTGTTATTGACAGATAGCTTATTTGGCTATGAAACATTAAAATGGGAGAATACAAAGTGAACTTGGCATTAATTATAGGACTATATTCAATAAAATACTTGTGTACTTCACGGCAGAGTTGGGAAATTGATGACAAAGTATGTGATTTGGCCAGTAAAATTGGTTTATGTGGATGCATACAGTCCTCACCATTTGGCAAAGTTCTGACCAGAGACTTGGGACTTTCTTGCTCTTCCTATTGAACAAGCAAAGCTCTCAATGTAACCACTCCAGCATAACAGCAGAAGAAAAGCTGGGCTAATGAGAGAAGAATGTAAATAGAGAGTCCCTGCCTGCTGAAGTTAGTGAAAAGAATATTTAATACTTGAAATCAACTTAGACAAGGACAAAACCAGATTTGGAAACAAGCAAGTGGGTCACTGCCATCCTCCCCACTGGAGGGGCTGGTATTGCATGAGGTGAAACAAAAGGAAGATACAGTTTCAGGGAGCAGTCTAAGCCATCCTTTAGTAAGGATTCTTTTGGTACACATAAAGAGCGTGAAAAGAGTAGGGCTGAAACAAAGCTTAATTGAAAATTACCTATTAAAACATACAAAAATAGGAAGATTTGGTTGAGGCAGGACGACGAAACCAAAGCCAGGCAGTTCTGGTGAAATACATCATTTTGAGCTGACACTGTTCCTGGTGTACGTTACTGAACTTCCCTGTGCTCCAATGGAGGATATATCTGCCAAGGGAGACTCTGGCTGTAGAAACCAGGAATAGAAGACATGCAGAATGGCTCATGTTGCAGTCTGTGCCCATAGAGATTTGGGATATTTCATGCATGTTTCCTAGAGAACCACAGAGAGCCGGTTGGCCATACAGCCTAGGAGGACCACTAATACAGTTCATTCCAGCCTTGCACTTCAGTCAATCAGTCTTCTGATTGCTGAAAATAACACCATATTACAACGTTAAATATCACAAATTACATAATTTTTAGAAATTCACACACAGTCAGCGACTTGATGCCCCTTCCAAATTTTAAGTCACGTTTGAGGGAATGGTACAACCAAACTCCAGGAAATCAAAACTCAAGTCTCCTTAATGCATGGATTTCCTGTACAACCAATTTCTTTTTTCCCCCTGAACATTTCCTGTAGAAGAAAAGCTCTACTGGATACCCAAACCTATACAGTCTTACTAGCTTACGAAAAAAAAAAAAATTCGTTCTTATTTCAGCACTTCAAATAGTCTCCCGTTATGAGGAAAAAACAAAATAATCTTTCAGTAACATCTGTTTTTAAAAAGAGAACATAAAAGCATTTGTGGTAATCACGTTTGGCCTGCAGGAATAGCCTGGCATTTAGGATACTTGCATGTGAATTCTACTTTGTTTAGGAGTCCAAAAGATGAAATGATTGAAATGTTAAAACTGTAGCACCAGTAATACTTAACTTTCCTAAAACCAAATCCTAAGGACTGGAAGGAAATTAAGACAGGACAGGAACATTGTGCTTACTTTGCATTAAATAGAAAACAACGGGTCAGTCACACTCGAGTCTGCACTTCAGCGAAGTCTCGCCACATCTGCAGTTCTACTGGAAAAGTACTGGAACAGGTTGCGTGTTTGCTTGTCAGTGGTCGGGGTTTCATTCATCCTGTTTCCTCTTGGGCTTTTTGGGATTCCGAGATCGGCTCTTTGCTTTGCAGAGTGGACATATAGGTGCATTCCGATGAATTTGTTGGTGACACGATAAACATGCCTGAAATATGACATTGCAGCCTTGCATTACATACACATAAGTGGTGGTGTCACAGGGGTTACTGAGTACCATATTCTAAGCAACAGTACAGAAGAAAGTAATTCAGGCTTCTTGCCTACAAAGGCAAACCACTGCGATGTTCTATGCAATCCAGGATTCTGGATTGCACGGTAGCTTCAGGCCAACTGAAAAACTAGATTATCACATCGAGTTGAAACTACAGTTCAGCGGACACATGGTGCAGGAAGGTATCAATGACTCTAGCATTAAACTCTATTTTATGTTAAACATTCCACGTGTTTTAAAGATGATTACATGCATAATAGCTCACTGAGTCAGAGAAGTTACAGTGAAGGCCAACTGTGATGTCACAGAATTCAAGGCAGGAGCAAGTGATGAGATGAATTCCACATATTTAACAGAAGATGCAGAACTCTGCCCTTTTGCTCCATACTAAGCCCTTTAACTTCAATTTGACAGAAGCGCATTACTTTCATAAAAGCTTTTTGACAGCCTAACTCCAGATAGTAAGTAGATAACTATGGAGTTATACCTACATCAGTCTGCTTCCTTAGTCAATGAATCTTTGGAACTTGGGTGAGATGAATATACCTATGGAATTTCTTAGATCTTTTTACTGAATATACAAGGAGCTGAGTCAAACTGTCACTGAGGTGCCTGTGGCTAGGTTAAATTAATCCATACATTAGCCTTGACTTGAAGATCCAAAGAACTACAGAAATAATCGCCTTTCCCAGTAATTTGTACCATCAGCAATTACTCTCGCTCATGAGCTACGTGCAGTGCTTCTAACATGAATCCATTTGGGGTTGCCTCCCAGCTATTACTTTTCCTTTCGCCCAGCATGTTTTTTTTCCTTACATGCCTTTCTTCCAAGAGACACAAGAGGAGTGGGAATTGTCTACATCTCTGCTGATGGAGACTCTTAAGTCATAAAGGAGTTAAAAAATAAGGAAGGTTGTCCTTAGCCCTGAACGACTGGGGCTACTACTTTAAGCCTACTGGGGCTGCTCTCGATCTAAAACACTGCAGGAAAAATCAGAATCAGGACACATAATTTTTCCATTTCGTAAGTATTGATCACCTTTATAAACATAATACATTCCAATGGCAAAAGAGAGAACCCAGTGCATTCCATCCCCTGACCTTCATTGGCGGTGGCTGTTGCCGGAAAGTTGCTGTCTGTCTAGTATCTTGTTTCCTGGCCACTTGCAGCTGTTGGGCAGCTGCTGCAGCTGCAGCCAGAGACTCTGGGATGGGAGGCTCCTGTGGTTCTGTCTGCCACTCCGCTTTCTGCTTTTCGAAGTAGCTAGACAAAAAAAAATAAATTAAAATATAACCAACTTCTAGAGTATTCCATTAGATTGTTAAGGATCTTTGTGTTAACATGGTTTGTGTCTGGGTTGACTACAGGGAGGAAGTGAGATCGTGCAGGGAAAAATCAGGACGGCTAAGGCCCAACTAAAAATCAAATTGGCTAAGTTTGTGAAAGATAATAAAAAATCTTTCTACAAATACATCAACAAGAAAAGGAGGACTAAGGAGAATATTCAGTCCCTATTGGATGCAGAAGGAACAATAGTGACAGGGGATAAGGACAAGGCTGAGGTACTTAACGCCTTCTTTGCCTCAGTCTTTAATAGCAAGGAAAGTTGTTCCCTCTGTGTACAAACCCAGGAGTTAGAGGAGCAGAATGAGGCTCCCATGATCCAAGAGGAGGCAGTTAGAGACTTGCTTGCCCAGCTGGACACCCACAAGTCTATGGGGCCAGATGAGATCCACCCAAGAGAATTGAAGGAGCTGGCAGATGTCCTTTCCAAACCCCTTTCCAACATCTTCCAGCAGTCCTGGCTGACTGGGGAAGTTCCACTAGACTGGAGTCTGGCTAACATTGTGCCCATCTACAAGAAGGGTTGCAGGGAGGATCTGGGGAACTACAGGCCTGTCAGTCTGACCTCAATGCAGGGGAAAATCATGGAACAGGTAATCTTGAGTGCTATCATGAAGCACATGCAAGAGAACCGGGTGATCAGGCCCAGTCAACATGGGTTTACAAAAGGCAGATCTTGCCAAACTAACCTGATCGTCTTCTATGACAAAATGACTCAACTACTGGATGGGAGAAAGGCTGTGGATGTAGTCTTCTTGGACTTCGGTAAAACCTTTGACACAGTTTCTCACAGCATTCTGCTTCAGAAACTGTCTGCCTCTAGCCTGGATGGGCACACAGTCTCCTGGGTTGAAAACTGGTTGGACGGGCAGGCCCAGAGAATGGTGGTAAAAGGAGTTAACTCCAGCTGGAGGCCAGTCACAAGTGGAGATCCTCAGGGCTCAGTACTGCGTCCAGCCCTGTTCAATGTCTTTATCAATGACCTGGAAGAAGGCATTGAGTGGTGCACCCTCAGCAAGTTTGCAGATGACACTAAGCTGGGAGGAAGTGTCGATCTGCTGGAGGCTCTTCAAAGGGATCTTAACAGGTTGGACCGCTGGGCTGAGGCCAATGGCATCAGGTTCAACAAGGCCAAATGCCGGGTCCTGCACTTGGGGCACAACAACCCTATGCAGTGCTACAGACTGGGGCAAGAGTGGCTGGAGAGCTGCACAGAGGAGAGGGACCTGGGGGTAACGGTTGACAGCTGACTGAACGCGAGCCAGCAGTGTGCCCAGGTGGCCAAGAAGGCCAATGGCATCTTGGCTTGTATCAGAACCGGTGTGACCAGCAGGTCCAGGGAGGTTATTCTCCCTCTGTACTCGGCACTGGTGAGACCACACCTTGAGTACTGTGTTCAGTACTGGGCCCCTCACCACAAGAAGGATGTTGAGGCTCTGGAGCGTGTCCAGAGAAGAGAAACGAAGCTGGTGAGGGGGCTGGAGAACAAGTCTTATGAGGAGTGGCTGGGAGAGCTGGGGTTGTTTAGCCTGGAGAAGAGGAGGCTGAGGGGAGACCTTATTACTCTCTACAACTACCTGAAAGAAGGTTGTGGAGAGGAGGGAGCTGGCCTCTTCCCAAGACTGAGGTCAGGACAAGGGGGAATGGCCTGAAGCTCTGCCAGGGGAGGTTCAGGCTGGATATCAGAAAAAAAATTCTTCACAGAAAAAGTCATCGGGCACTGGAATAGGCTGCCCAGGGAGGTGGTCGAGTCACCTTCCCTGGAGGTGTTTAAGGAATGGGTGGATGAAGTGCTTAGGGACATGGTTTAAGGAAGTGATAGGAACGGTTGGACTCGATGATCCAGTGGGTCCTTTCCAACCTGGTGATTCTATGATTCTATGATCCGATGGATCACGTTTCCGTATCACGCTCCTCCACTAAAGTCAAATTGCCTACACTTAGACACCACTTGGCCTAGTTCATAACTAGAACTGGTGGCTTTTCCTCTGCATTCCTACACTTCATCCATATTCCAGATTGTCAGGTTCTAAGGTATCTCGGTGTACAACTGAATAGAAATATAATAAGATGGAAAACAGACAACAGATGTAATTAATCCTTAACCGCATTAGAGGCACCTCTGTCAAACTTAGTTTTTATAACTTATTCTGCTAAAATTAATAACTTCTGTATGCAATTCGAATACATCCTTCGCAGTGTCAAGATGCATGGAATAGAAAACAGCATTTCTAATGAAAAGCAAAAGAAATCTTGTTAACTGTGTGACTGTGAAAATGATGCCAATTGTGCTAGGCATTAAGAGAAATGTAAGTTTCTTAAAACACCACTTGCATGGTGTTAAAGTGACCTGTTAAACAAAGGACACTGTTCCTTGAATAGTAGCTAATTCTGTCACCCTCCCCTGCCTATTTTATACCTAAAAATGAAACTATAATTTATTATCCGAATTCATTCCATCGCTAAAGTAAACTTGTTGACAGTCACAGGTCTATATAAATGCCATTGCCACGTGCACACAGCAAACAGAAAAATTCTGACTAGCAGTAGCACAAACAACTGAAGATTACTAGATTGGTACTCTTTCTTGTGCTGCCTCTTACCTCTGCTTGCTAAACATGAAAAAAAAACTCAAAACCAATTATTTTCAGGGAAAAGTCTTGCTAGAAAAGGCAGCATATGATTAAAAATCTAAAGAACCAACAACTTGGGAATTTTTGCATGTCCTATGTAGAGTCTGCAGCTTGGAATAATCTAAATTCAACTTCCAAAAAATTCAGACTGAATGTTATCAAATATATGTGATCCCATGTTTCTTTTTTGTTAAGTTTTGCTTTTCATGCTTAAGTTTTTCTTTTTCCTCACCTACCAACAAAAGACAAATGACAAAATAACCAGTATCATTGACAGAAGATATAAAGCTAGATAATGTTTGTTTTGGAGACTTACTCAAGGGACAGTTTCTCTTCCTCCTCACACAGATCTGGCAGCCTCTGCAATCCCAGAGTCATCCGCAAAGCATCTACATGCTCCTTCAGGGGTTTGTACTCTTCATGCAGGCGACGAGTAGATTCCAAGAGCTTGTTGAGATCGTTCTCAGACTGCTTGATAGTATTCTCCATCTGAAACAGGAAGATGGGCATGCTTTTAAAGAACTGTTCCTTTAACAGCTCTCTGATTGATTAAGCAAGAGACTGTATCAGAAAAAGGAGATTTTTCTCACTGAAGTTGGAAGGCATTGGGAACAATGCAATAGTAGAACAATGAGTTATAATACCGGGAGGATGAAAACTGGGCAAGGATTTAAAAAAACATGCACTTCAACCTATATGACCTTCTGAACACCAGAAAAAGCAGGCAGACAGGCTACAGATAAATCAGCAAGCTAGGGAAAACTCTCAAGGGACATTAAAAAAACCAAATTTGAGTAGAATAAACTCATTTTCTGTGTTTCTAAGATACCTGAACACTGGTAGAGTTGTTCCCACAAAGGGCTTGGTTATCTATCCTCGTGGTGCAAATGCCTATTATGCCAACATTACCAAATATCCTGCCCAACACAGAGAAAAAACCAATTATCCTGCAGCAAATTTACTTCCCAGTCTTTGCAGGATATTAGGATGGTGTTGTAAAGTGCAGATTATTGAACCAGTGATAGTTCACTACTCTGCACAATTCCAAAATCTGTGGAATGATTTATACACAACTGTGTCTTAGTCAGGCTGTCTGCAGCTCGGCTGTTGCATACCACATTAATATCAGCATGGATCAGTCGCAGCTCCTCCACATGGGCCATCTTTTCTTGCAACAGCAGGTCCATTTCCTGTTTGTATTCTTTCAGGTGCCTCTCCTCGGATTCCAGGGCTTCAAATTCTGCTTTCAGTCGCGCCTTTATTTTTTCCATCTGCAAAGTCTTATTCCTGGACCGCAGCAATAATTGAAAATATAGAGAGACAACAGTAAGTCACTACAACACATTTTTGCAAGGTGTCGATTTACATGTAAATAGATGGAAGGCGGCAATGGCACTAACAGACAAGGGGGAGACGTTTTAAACGTGTCTGAGAAAACATGAAATGCAATGAGAGAGGTGAATTCTAATATCAGTTCTTTTGTTGAGCTTCTCAGTCATATGAGAATTCTTACACTGAATTATGAAATTAACAGAACCGTGTACTTTTCAACAGTTACTGTAAATTCACAGAATTTGTACCAATAGAGTTGTTCTGTGTCAATTAGCTCAGATTAAATCCCAGTCCCAAAAGAGAGAAATCCAGAAAATCTGGGGGGTTTGGCATAGAATTCTGAGAAACATAAAATGAATTGGAGGTAATTATAGCGTCATACACACTGACTAAAACTATATGGACTGTAATCCAAACTGCTAAAATACTAACTTCAACTTCAGGCTGAAGAAAATTCCTGAGCAATGACATACAAGAATAGTAAAAACTCAAACAACATCCCACTTGCAAGTAACTGTATTCTCTTCATTCTTTTCTAGGATTTAGTACCTGGCACCTATCTGTAAATGTTTCTGCCCATAGTCTGCACTCTGGTATTTTTTCATTCCTGCCAATCTGTAATTCCACAGCAAAAATGTTGATACTCAGTCTCTCTCTCTCTCTCTTCAAAGCTAGTAACCAAAAGATGTGAGGGTCAGCTATCAGATAGGTTTTAGTAGAACAGCCTGCTGCCGATGCGACTCCAAGCTCGCCCAAGCTGTTCAACAAAACAAACCGTTCCCGGCTGTTCCCGCTTCCTACAGCGCGGGGACGCCACGGCCCGCCGCCACCGGGGTACGACCGTCCCCGCCCCTCGCTGCCCCCCCCCCCCCCGCCCCGTCCCCCGTCGAGGCTACCGACGGCGAGCGAGCGGAGCAAAACAATGGATTTCCACCGGGGAGCCCCAGGAATATCGATCCAAAGGGTCTAACTCCCCCGCCCCACACGGCTCCCTCGCTGACGCTCTAGACACGCGCGGCCGCTGCCCCGCACTGCGCGTTCCATGGCGATTCCCAGCAGCGGATGCTCCTGCGCTGCTCAGAGAAGCGCACCCCCGCCGCCATCGCAGCGCCCGGCCGCGCTTCCCCCGCCCTCGGCCGCGCAGCAGCCGCTCCCCGGAGCGTCAAGCTGCACAAAGCGAATTCACCTGATCTCCTTGATGCTCTCCAGTTTGCACATAATCTCTTGCTCCTCTGCCATGCTTCTCAGCTCAAACCTCCCGTCAGGGGCACAAAGCGGCGCGGAAATGCGCCCGACGGGCGCTGGGACCGCAGCCCCCACAAGGCCGAGCGGCTGCGCCTGCGCCCCGTGGCCGCTCCCCCCGAAGGCGGGGGCCAAGCGCGGCGTGGGGAGCGGGCGGGGCCGAGCGCGGGGCTAGAAGTAGCGGATGCGGCCTCGGCGGTGGGAGGGTGGCGGCGTGGGCGTCCTCATCTGGGCGCGGTCGGAGTTTGGAAAGGACGCGTTTTGTTCTCTAGGTTTTTTCTCTCTCTCTCTTTTTTTTTTTTTTTTTTCTCCCCCCCCCCCCCCCCCCCCCTTATTTCTGCTGCTGTACGTAGCGCTTGTGTCTGTGGAAAAGAAAAGCAATGTACATAAAACAGTTGGATTGAGGTGATTATTGGATCGAAGGGACCGCTCGCCTTTCCGCGGACGTCCCAGCCGAGACTATTAGAGCACATCGCAGGGCCTCAAGTACCGGTTCTCGGTCTTGCGTCAGCCAAGCTATTATTTTTCCTCGGCTCCTGTAATGCGTTATACTGAGCACTGTGTTTTAAGCTACGAATCTAACAGCTACGTCTCAACACTTTGGAAGGTCTCCCAACATCCCTCCCAAGGGATCCACGGCGTAAATTCGTGATCCCTCACCTGCATGCCCAAACATCAGCTCGTTAGAATGAATGCTAAGCTCAAGGTCTAGACAGTAGAGCAATGGGATTCTGCAAACATCAACTTGTGTATGTTACAAATGTACGAGGAGCACTAGCACATTCCAGGTGAATGTTGCGGGCCCCTCACCAGTCAGTGGTGTGAGGCTGTTGAGAACAGACCAGTTACTCTGGAATGGGTTCGGAAATGTTATGTGGAAAGGCCCTGTAAGTACTTAACCTCTGATCGGACTTGACAGTGTCTAGTCTGGTTCTCTGAAAAGGAGGTGAAAAATAAAAATGGAAAGAATGCAGAGCAGAACAATGAAAATGGTAGGAGTTTGGGGGAACGTGAAAGAAGGTTGAATGCAAGACAGCATGGCCATATTTACAGGGCATGTGGTAGATCTGAACGAGTAGGGGCTTGTGGTCGCAAAACTGGGTGTCTTGAGCCAGCTGCATCTACAGCTACAGCGTAAAGGGTCAGTGCTCCCCCTCATGTATGAGTACCTGGTGCCTGGCAAGCTGGCACACTAGAGTAGAGGGTAATAATGTAGAAATGCAAGGACAAAATCTGGTGGTTTGTGTTCCAAATAATTGACCTAAATATAAGGAGGCAAGAAATAAGAGAGAATGAAGGAAAGAAGATAAGAGCGCTGGACATCATCAGAAGCAGCAGTTGAGGTTCACCTAACGCCCGAGAAAGAGGCAGTGATGATCAAACATTCCCTCTCAGAAAAAGGATTATTGGTATTGATAATCTATTTATCGCTAATTACAATTAACAATCAGTAGTTAGAGAGTTAAAAACTCAGATGACTTGCACAAAACATCTACCTTCTTTTTCTATCACTTCACTAGACAATAAATTAGTAAATAAGTTGAAGCTTTCAAGCATTATAAAGTGTCAGAGTCTTCCAAGTAATGATTTTGAGAGGTTATCTGTATTATAAAAATCCAAGTTTTGCAAATGCACTCTTGCTGGCATTGCAGAAGACTTATTTCTGGAACAGATAATGAATAAGCAGCAGTTGTGGATGGGGAGATTTTTTACTTATTATCTGACTCTGATACAATTGCAGGCAATGGCAAACCCTTCCTGCCTTAAAAACTGAAGACTGTATTGCTGAGCTTTAAGAGAGCTATGTGCTCAAAAGGGGCGGGCTTCCTTGATGAATGATTTAAATAGATTAACAAATTGATTTGAGGGAGTAGGAGACAAGTTAGCTACAGTGGGCCAGCAAATCTTGTTGCTAAGACACTGAGGAAGTGAAAGCAGGCAGGGTGAGGATATGAGAGGAAGAGAAGGTAAGTCCCTTCTAACAGGAGTGATGAGAATCCCAGCTAACATTTGCAATGTTTATCCTATTTTCCATTTCTGATTTTACAAGATAAACTAAAAGGTCAAGGAAATTCAGATGTTCAGCTCTTTACTTTACTCTGCTTTGAATTACATGAAGAAAACCACAAGCATTAGCAATTATTTTTCTCTCCATGTAAAAAACCAAAAAGGACAAAACCCTCCTAACACCACATATTTCAAAGTACTTCAAAGTGGTCACAAAGTTTGATATTTATTGTGTGTTATTATGGATTTAGGAATACTTTTCATGATGTAATGCAGATGTATGTATGCCTTTGCTATTACATAAACAGTATGTGTGGAACAATTCCTATCGCCATTTTCCCTTACCTCTAGGATAGAATTTTCTTGTCTTGGAGACATGAGGGCAGGTGAAAATCTGCACGGACTGATATTAAGATACCTGGAGTGCTATGTGTGGTGCTGGGCCCCACCACTGAATGATGCAAAGGTACTTGAACATGCCCAGAGCTGTGAAACCAAGCTGGTGAAGGGCTGGAAGAGATGTCCTGTGTGGACCAGCTGAGGACTCTGGGCTTGTCCCCTTTGGAGAAGAGAGGCTGAGGGACGACCTCATTGCTCTCTGCAGTTTCCTGTCCTGGGATCGAAGGACAGGATGTCTGGGAATGGCTCAAAGCTGCATGAGGGCAGGATCAGACTGGACACGAGGGAGCATTTTCCCAGGGTGATCAAACCCTGGGAGAGACTTCCTGCAGAGGCAGTCAGTGCCCCAAGCCGGCTGGTGTTCGAGAAGCATTTGGATGATGCCCACAACACCAAGCTTCAGCTGTCGCTCAGCCCCAAAGTGGCTAGGCAGTTGGAGCAGACCTTTGTTGTAGGTCCCTTCCCACTGAACAGTTCTGTTCTGAAAAATGTGTATAACAAGATTTATGAAACAAATAGCATTAGAGAATCGTGTCTGATGGAGAAGAGCTCCCAATAAGGCCTGCAACAGGACTGGACTTTGGTTAACACTGCTGCGTTAGGTGAGTAGAGGGCAGCAATGCTGTCAAACCTAAACATCACAAAACAGATCAGTCAAAACGGTGCATTCTAAGTCGTCAAATTTGCTTTAAATTTCTGAGTGCTTAAAATGAAAATGTATTCCTTCTCTGTCCCATTAAGTTTTGAGCCTTCAAAACATACTCGAGTCACATTTGCAAGATTTTCCCCCGCGACTGCCCTCTCCCCCTCCTACGACCCCACTTCTTGCTGTAAGGGAGAGCTGACGCTGGCTTGGGTAAGTTTTGGGAAGCCGAAGGCAGTCATCAGCAGCATTGGGAATAACAGGAGGCCGCCATATGCCAGCCCCAGGACAGCAGATTTATACACCTGAGGCGCTCGCGAACCCCTCAGCATCCGCTGCGCGCGGCGAGCCGAGGAGCCCCTCCGGCGCGCGCCGCACGCCCCTCCCCTTCCCGGCCGCTGCGGCAGGGGGGACCGAGCGCGGTTGCCTGGCGACGGCGCCCGGGCAGCGGCGCGGGGCCGGGCGAGGCGGCGGCAGCGATGGGGCGGTGGCAGCGGCGCCCGGGCTCCCGCCGGCGCTGAGCCCGCTCCCGCGGCCGCCCCCGTCCTCCCTGCGCTCCGGCCCGCCCTTCCCCCTCCATGCGGCGGGAGCGGCCACAGTGGGGCCCGTGCCGCGGCCGCGCCGAGCCCCACCGGCGGCATCTGCAGCGACAGCACCGGGTGAGGCGCGGGGCGCGAGGGGGCCGGGCCCCTCCTCCCGGCGGCGCGGCCTCCGCCTGCCCCGGGCTCCCCGGGCCGCGTTGCGGGCGGGGTCTGTGCTCCGCGTCGCCCGCTCCGCATCTCGAGAGCCGCGCGGTCCCGCCGCGGTGCCGCCGGTGCGGGCCGATCGGAGGCTCGTCGCATCTTTGGAGTCGGTGAATGCCGATCCGAATTAACTCGGGTTTGTCGAGAACCGTGTGATTCTTCTGCACTGTTCAGCTTTGGTTTTAATCTCTGACTGCGGTTCTGGGTTTGGCAGGTTTTGTCATCGTGGGAAGTGGAAATAGGCAAAACCAATAAGCTGTTGGCCGTTTATGAACTTGCACCGTGCGCCGGAGCTGCCCCGGGGGTGGGGGGGCTCCCTGCGGCCTCGGCAGCGGCCGCGGGCAGTCGCGCTGACGGGGCGCTGCGGGGCGCGCGGCCGAGCGGCGCCTTTCACGGGCGGAGCGAATGTCACTGGTGAAATTATATTTGCTTCTTGCTGGAAAAGTGGGTTAGTGGAAACGTCAAGGTCACCCTCCAATTTAGAACAGTGTAATTGCCGCTGGACTATGTCTTTTCACTGTCATATCTTTTCCATGTATCGGTCCTGTGGCTGTTGACATTTTCTGGACCTGTGATCTAATGCTTTAGCAAGTTGTAATAGAAGCGATCTGTAAAGCTTCCCAAGTCTGTTTTGGTGGAATGACCTCTTTCAGAGGTATCTAAAAAAATGAAAATGTAACGGGATCCAAGCTCACTATTCAGAAAGAATGGAAAGGAGGTGTTCAGATGGTGAATGGATAGCAATAACGCTTTATATGCAGATGAAGTAGTAAGAAATTCTCACTGGCAGCTGCTGTGTATGAGGTAAGTTCTGGCTTTTTGTACTTTGATCTTTCTGGACGTCTTTTCAAATGCAGATTATTCCATTGTAGACATCTACTGGGTTTGACTTTCCTAGCCACTTTACAGTTTGCAACTGAAATGTCATTTTGTTAAACGCTTATAATTCTACTATAGATCTGTGAACAGCATAAATAAAACAAATTGCTTCTGTCACTTGAACTCTGTTACTGTTCGCATCATGAGACGAAGCATTGGAGCTTTGGGGAATAAAGAAAGCAGCAGGTAAGTTCAGTTACAGAAGCAGGGCTTGGAAAGGTGAAGAAATGTAATTTATAAACTCAGAAGTTTTCAAGTGTTGCCACGTTGTAAATTAGTTTAATATATGGATTTGTCTATCTTAGAATGTAAAAAAAGGCTGTGGTGCTATCTAGACCTCAATACGCATTCCCGAGAAAACTGTCCTCTTGGTCATGGAATCTGCTGGACTTAAAGGGCTTTGTTCCCATGCGTGCATGGCTGGACAAATATACATTTATAGAGATATAAAAACATATTTCTTGTAAGTTTCTTATAAAGGGCTGGGTTTTTTGCTAGGCATTATAAATGAATAACATATCTGAGTAATAATACTGGTATTTTTAATATTCTGTTATTGTCTGTTAATGTGCTTGTTTATTATTAATTGTCCATTTTTGCTGATAAGTTATATTCAATACAATCTATACATGATAAAATGGATAATTGATCTAGAAGCAAGAATACCTTTACAGATCCAGGCTTCCTGATGGCATGGTATGTACTACTGCATTTGATATATTTCAGATTTAGGAAACATGTTTGGAAGTGCAGGGCTAAGCTGTATAGCTTCTCCTAAAGGTAGGTTTTATTGTTCTGAGGTGAACAATTTATTAATGAGATTGGCCTTAGTAAGGAATCCTCTTCATTACCTGGCAGTTTTGGTTCGAACATATACGTTACAGTCTTTCTGTGTTTAAACAAGTGCTTCAGCTGAGTGTCTTTGAGTTTTAAAGGTAGCTATTGTATTTCATTTTCTTACGTGAGTTATTTTTGACATTGCTTGCCAGCAAAGCAGGTTGAATCACCATGTCGAAATAAAACCTAGTCTTTACACAGTTTATTGTAGGCCTCTTCTAGGATTTCATTAGAATATCATGGTACAGTTTAACTAAAGCCTTTTACAAGTCCTAATGTAGGCCAAGGTGCTTGTTGGTTATGCAGTTGAGAGATAAGAGCACCTATTCCACATTCAGTTCATCTGTAGAGAGCCTACTTGTCAAAATCAATATCTCTTCTGCTTATCTGAGTCAAGTTCTTTTTCAGTGTCTGGAGGGGAATGCTGTAACAAGGTCAGTGTATCAGCTTAGGCTGAGGCCAAAATTTCGGACTTGGATTATTTTTAGTAAGGACATCCACAAGAAATTTAACATATGTCCTCCTTTAATGAGCCTGCAGACACCTTAACCAAATCGCATAACGTTAAAATTCTGAGAATTTTAAACTAAAACTCACATGTGGTTCCCCTCTCTAATCCCCCTCCCATTTTTTTTTAAGCTCAAACACTAATTTCAGACTCGTAGCCAAGTCTTTCCTTTGTTTGATTTCTAGATTCTAGATTTCCTGATTTAAAAAAATAAATAAAAGAACATGCCCTAAAACAAAATAACCCACCACACCAAAGAAACTTCCTCCCTCCAACCTGGTCCATATATAAATCTCACTTTAGAAAGGCAGAGATAAAGTTGCTGGAGTGTGGGGATTTGCTGTTTTCATTTCCAAAAGCAAAGCAGTAGACTTTTTCTCTTGTCTTCTTGAGGGTGACTTTCCAGCTACTTCGTCTCTGAGCAGTGTTGTCATTATATGGATGAAGGACCCTTAGAACAAAAGAATAATTAGTTTGCATTGGGCTTCAGAAGGTATCTGGTCCAACACTCTGCTTAAAGCAGACCTAATCAGTGATGCGCTGACTTTGCTTTTGCAAAAGCAAGGGAACGTGTGTGAAAATCTGAAGTCACAAGATGACTCTAAGCTCTTCTGCTTTCCGTAAAGGTAGTATCTGATGCTTAGTGAGCGAGCTGTCTCTCTGCTTCTGGCATGTTTTTAGCAGCTTCTAAGGCACTTGTTTCAGTTTATCAGCAAGTGTATATCCTAAGGTTGAGCACATCCAACCTCTTCTTGAATGGCACAGCATGCGAGGGTCCACCCAGTGTTGTTGAGATCTTTAGAAACCGAACACCCTTGGTTCTTCAGGTTTCTCAAAGATTTTTGTTCAAAGGAGCATTTGGTTTAATCTATCAAGGTATCAAAGTAGTGCTCTAAACATTCAATTACAAAATTAGGCTTAGTATAAGTTAAGATGATAAGATGCATCACATCCTTGATGTGTTTTTGACTTTGCTGCATTCACAATGTTTTTTTTCTGTCCTGGAGCACTGAGTCATTTGGATCTGCAGAGTAGGTAGTACCAAACAGTCTCCTCTCAAAACGTGGAGTAGGAGAGCTAGGGTATTGCTTTGGTTTTGGATGATCTTGCTTTATAAGGAACTGCGGACAAGTAATCTCTTCAGGGGTTACACTCTTGCTGGGGTTTTACATCATGTTGTCAGCTGAGGTGTAGATGTCTTGGTAGGTACAGCAGACTTTTTGAGTAGCAGTAATGCTAGCTTGTAATTGCTTGAGATTGTTAGAGGATGGGTGGAAAGGTATTATGTTACTGTTAGAATACCTTCTTGTGAATGTGTGCTTGCTGTCTACTTTTTTTTTTTTTTTTCCTAATGTTTGGAAACATGGTTGAATATCTAATGCAATAGAGATATTCCATTCCCTTCACAAGTCTGGCCTTTATACTTGCCTTGTACTCAGGATTACCTCTTCTTGCCACTTCCTCTATAATTCCAACTGTGTCCATCCTGTCTGTTTGAATCTTTACTGATGATGTGACAAAATGAATGAAGTTCAAGGTAAGAAGCTTAAATTCTATACTACCTTTGCGTTTCTCTTCAGTTCACACTTGATTTGTGGTTAACTCCTCCACAAGCAATTTCTATTGATACAACATGTGAGACAACTTGCTTTTATGGGCACTCTAAGACCAGTATCTGTGATCATTCGAAGTATTTGCTGAAATAAATCTGAAGTACCTCAAACATTGATGTAATATTGTAGTTTTTAAATACAGTTTTTCAGTTTAACACAACTCAACAATATCCTTAGAATACGGTGGAAAGGGATACCTTCCTACCAGGTTTTCTTTCCCTTCTGTAATACTGCTTCTGTTGTATGTTTTGGATTAAATCCTGTGGTCATCACCAAAGCAAAATGGTTTCTTTGGAAGTTTGGGCTTGATGAGGCCATAGAGATTCATCATGTATTTGCACAGCAAAGAAGGCATTATGTTATTTCATGTTCCAGTTCTACTGTGACCTTGGTGTTTAACTGGTTTTATGTTGGATTTTCAGAAGTGCCTATGATCTCTCAGACTTCTGGCTGATGGAGATTCTGTTACTCTTTTCCCTGCGGTCTGTTAACACAGTAATGTTTTTTTTTTTCCTGGCATTGTCTGGAATGGCTCTAGGTGAATTTCTGAGTCCTTTATGGAAGGTTAGCCGTGGAAAAGCATCGCAGATGTCCTGTCACACTCCTTAAACTTGCCAGACAGTCCTACAGGACATACACCCAATGTTTGTGTTGTACAGTACTGCAGCGTGAGCAGAGTTAGAAAAATGTGAGTTCTGAGCACCTCTTTGAGGTCTTACTTCTCATGTAGCAAAATGCTGTGCTTTTCTATTTTGTGTTTCGCTTGTCAAGCCCGGAAGCATGGTAACTCGGTGCTGCTTCTGCTCAGCTGGACAAGGAAGTTTTCACCAAGGTCCGGCAAAAAAGGATTTGTAACTTTGTAACCTGCTGGAACAGTGGCAGATATGGGAAGTTTTTTTTGGTTTTCTGGGTTTTCTTTTAGGGCTTATCTTGATCACTAGAGTTGTAGAATTGATCTAATAAATAATAATTTCTCCAATAATAATAATAATTTCTCCAATAAAAAGACCATAAAAAAGCAGGATGGTTCTCATGACCTTTCACAGTCTGGGGAGTAAGTAGTGACTCTTGGATGTAACTCAGCAGAATGTCATCGCTGCTGAATGACACGCTTGCTCAGACGTGCTGTTCGGTAGCCCAGCTGAACACCAGTTGCTTGCATTCAGCAGTGTTGAAGTGGAAAGAGAAACTGAGGTCTTCAGGGTGGTGGTTGCACAACTATTTTCTTGCATGAAAGTGTATAAGTTATTTTTGTCTACCACAATGATTTTTCCTTGACTTCATGTTGCAGGATGTTGTTCCCCTTTGCACAGGTGCAGTTATTTTTTTGAGATGCATTGTAAACTTGATCTGTGTTTCAAAACAAACATTTCTGCCCTAGCTTGTGCCTCAAAAAACTTCCCACCCAATCTCTTTTCCTGCTGGCATGTGTGAGCCTGTCAGCCTCTTTTTACTGTAGGGAGAGTCATGAACAAGGAGGTTCCTAGCTGAAGTGTTTTGGTTAAGAGTCTGTGGCACAGTTGTGTGAATCTGGGTTGTGATACCCACAGGTATTCTCATCAAATCTGAAAATAAGCTGATCTTCTAACTCGTTTGCATGTATCCCATCATTGGCAGTGACCCTGCATTGCCACAGTTCTTGCACAGCGTTCTTCATTTGTTTTAAACTGAGCCAAATGTGGTAAAGGGATTTGGGGGACTTAAGTTTTTGCAGCATTTGGGAAGGAAGAACACTTTCCTCAATTAGTCTGTGAAATGTATGAAGTGATGCATTGGCAGATGCAGAACTCTTGTATGTGAATATAGGTGTGTCTCTGTGCCTGCGCTTGCGCGTGTGTGGATATGGTGGGATTGTTTCTATCACTGTTCCGTGTTGACAGGACACAGGTGGGCACACGAAGATCAGAAAGGTAGAGCTTAGTGGTATTTCTAAAGTCATTGACAGTTCTGTGTATTCTGGTGTGTGCATTCTTAAAATTGAGCTGAACCTCTTCTACTATTACAAGCATTCCCTCAGCATTTGTTAAGAAAGAATATCCCTTCAAGGTTGGGTGGTGATGATGATTATGTTCACCTTAATTGGTGAGTCAACGCTGAAGATCCTACTTTGCTCCTTGCCTCTGTAGCAGATATATGCTAAGTCACATTCCTTGCTCTTCTACTCCAAAGGTGGTTAAGGGAGGGAGAGAAATAGATAAACAGGAATGGTAAATTTTCTTTTCTTTAAAAAAGCTACTTCTGAATTGACTTGGAAAGGAGGAAGCTTCTAAATAAAAATTACTGCTAACCAGTAGGCTATTTTTCAGTTGTGGTTTCAATATTAATTTTCAGGACAAAGGGTTCACTGCTGGTGTTATCTGCTAGAACTTCGCTTTACACTTAGTGTGTATCCGTGTTTTATTTTAGAAAAGTCATAACGAGTAGGAAAAAATAAAATATTTTTCTTGTCAGTGTTCTGAGTTTGGCTTGATAAAAGACTACACAATATTAGGCCTTTGATTTGTATAATTTTAAGGTCTCTCTGTTCTGTTCATCAAAATGACAATGTTGAAACTTCCTATTAATGTGTTGAGGCTGACACTGCATAGTAAAGTAAGAAAAAAATCCATTAAAATGAATCAAAATGCTGTCATTTATATGGCTATAATTATCAAGGGATTAAAAACTCTGATCTGCCATTTTCATACTTCTGTTAAAAATGCTGTTTTACTTGGTGCATGCTCTGGGAATACTGGTTATACATGTCTAAACGTACAAATGAGCTGCAGATCTGTGCTCAGCTCTCTGGTTTAGACCGTTGCTTCTATAACAGAGAAACTATTTGGTTTAATTTGTTAGATTAAAAAGTAAAAAATGTATTTGAACATGTGCTCATTTTAATTATCTTACAAAAAGAGGATTCCTTTTAAATAAGGACGATTCCTTTCTCCTCAGCAAGCAAAGCAGTATAAGTGATGTAAATGCCAGATATTTGCATCAAAAGCCAGCTGCTTTTATTTTGGTTAAAGCCCGATATACTCGTTTTCCTTCACTGAGTGACTCGTGTGTGTTTTAATGGAAGCTATTTCAGAATATATAGGCTATACATCTGTCAATGATTTGATGCTTATATAAGTGTTGTTTGCTAAGTACAGAAGCTTTGAGGACAGTTTTAATGAAAATATTTAAAATACAGTTCTAAAAGGACTAACAGGGCAGAGTTCTTTATTCCCAGTCCTGTTAGATAAATTCAGAGTGCTTGGTCATGTGATCTTGTTAACACTGCTGAGAGGTGCACTTGACTACAAGTTATTAATATTTTATTTTTGAAGAAGCATTACATTTTGGAGTCACTTTAATTTCAAAATGGCCAACTTAAGTAGGATAATTTTCTAGAGAACCTGTTTTATCCTGTTTTCCTGCAATTTTGCAATGTTTGACACAGTAAATGAAAAATAAATACATTAAGCTGCCACGTTTGTTACATGCTGAAAAGAATTCATTCTCAGGTTAAAAAAATAAATTGGTGAAAGGTATTAATTCCTGTTGAATTACAGCAGGTGTATTGCTGCGGTATGCATGTGTAAACTGTAATGTATTCCTGTTATCTGTGCTTAAAATAGTGATAAGTGTGGAAACTTGGTGGTTCAAGGTGTATAAACAAATAGGCAAAACTCTACAAGTCATCAACCCTTTTTCTTTTCATTGAGGACAAAAGAGAACTGCACATAATGTCCCACAGTGCAACTCTGCCAGATTTTTTAATCGATTCTGAAATACCCAAATGTTAGTATTTTCTACTTTTCTTCAGTTGTGAATCTATCCCAGCAGATGTGTACCACCTCACGGTATAATTAGAATGAGAAAATGCTACCATTTTTATTTGTGACTCATATACTGTATCAGCTTTAAGTGCTTCTTTCTCAGCAGATAAAATAGTTCACTACCTCAGAAAATATTCAAAGTAGCGAGCAGTTAGTGTGCAATATCTGTATGGCTCCTGAAATAAGAACACAACTAGAAGGTTGTGTCTTCCATGAAAACACCACTGTTGAGTTGTGTCATTTTTTTCAGGAGCAGTGTGCAAACGTGGTTTCAAAAATTGCAGGGCTATCTCTGCAGCTGGAGCTGCTCTTTGCCTCTGTCCTCTGACAATAAGTGCTGCCTAATAAATACTGTTTTGTCACGTTCCTGAAGACTTGTGCAGTGCATTTCAGGGTTTTGTTTTTTTTGTTTTGTGCTGCAGAACCTAATTGTACTGTCTTTAAAATGGCACTTAGTCGTACACTGGGGAAGTCTTTAAAGAACACAAAAACATACTCTGAGAAAGTGTCTTTAGAGTAGCCCCTGGTCTGTGCTGTAGCACACTGCGGTGTTGAAGATCCTGTTGGACGTAGGGTCTCTGGACACTGAATCGTGTTTAAAAAGACTTCTTTCTCTTTGTGTCTGCTCAGATTGTTTCCATGGTTTTAGACTCTTAATATACCGTAATCGTTATGTGTGGAAGCAGGAAGTTGTCAGCTTTTGTGTTTGTAGGCTTATCCACTGTCTGCATGGTAATCACAAGACATAGCTGCAGAAGATCTGCAGTGCTCATACCTGTTGTATAGTGGTGAAGATGATAGGTTTCATTCATTCATGGCTTGTAAACCTGAAATCTTGCTAGGATTGTGCAGTTTGTGTGTCAGTCCATGTTGTTACGATTTGGTTGCTCCTGGTGCATGAGTTAGTGATGTGAAATAGTTTGGATATATGTCTGTGTACGCTTTACTCAGCTTCTGTTGATGTAGAAGTAGCCACAGTTGTCAACGTCCTGGTTGCTGTTTAGAACAGCCTTCTTCCAGAAAGATGCCTCTTCCTGTATGCTGCCTTACAGGGAAGGCTCTGTACTGAGAAGCCAATGATCAGTAAGTGCAGTGAAGATACTAAGGCATTAACATTTATGCTGAGTCCATGCAGGGAATAACTTAATTTTCTTAATAAAAGCATGCCAGCTTTAGAGTTCTTGTGAAGATGTTTATCTTGACAGTTCAGGAAATCCCAAAGGAGAAATTTGCAATATTTTTTCCTCACTGTGCATTGAGATAGTGGAAAGGCAGTGTCATAAGGGACCAAAAGGAAGTTGTGTGATCCATTCTTTTACCCTGTCTTCTCTGATTCTGTTGGTCCTGCTGAAATAAACAGGTTTTGAATAGAGTATTTCTAGCACCAGCTCTTTAATAGTAATTTTCATTTGAACAGTAATCATTAAATAATTGCCAAGTGTTTTTACTTAACTATTACAGTTCTGTTTTACTAAGCAGACATTTTCCTTCTGGTTTATTACCAGCAAAATTGAATAGATGCTTTCAGTTTAATCCTTTATGAACAGAATATAGATAACTTTGCCTGACTTTCTTCTCTGAATCACGTTATAAATTCTACTAGTCAGTCGTGACTGTGCTGAAAGAGGTGTTTAGTGAGAAAACTTGGTTGCTTAGCAATGGACATCACGAGAATTAAAATTTTAAAGCTGCAGCATATTTCTGAGTTATAGTATCTTCATATCAGAAACTGTTAATAGCTTTCTTTTTCCCTCTTTAAGCATGTGTTCATATTTGTCTTTGGGGAGAGTGTAACTCATACTGAATAAATACTAAAATTTCAGCAATACAGCGCTATTGTTTGTGGTCTGTGAAGTGAGCTGTTATTCCAACTTTGAGAAAATTTTGGGGCACACGGACTTATTTCTCAGTTTTGTAGTTATCAGCAAAATCAAGTGTTACTCAAATTATTATTATTATTTTAATGTTTGTTCTGTTTTTTTCTTGTAAGTGGCTTTAATAAAAATTGTGCTCCTGTGTGATATCCCCTTAATGCATCTAACTTAAAAAGTGTAAGGTGCAAGCAAAAACAGAACAAAGAAGTGGAAGATTAACTGCAAGAATTTTTCTGTAAACTGATTATTAGTGCTTAAAGTGAGGATAAAGGCAATGAGACAATAGAGAATTCTAGGTGGATCAACTCTTGCTTCCAGAAATAGAGCTCAACTAAGATATCCCTGTCCAAAGACTTTGCCTGAAAGCTGCCATTTTATTCTATGTGATTAAGGAATTGCTTTCACAAGGCTAAAGGTAATCCATAGTTCACTGTTGTACTGTTCAGTCCGATACTGCCCCGACATCTGATACTGCCCCGACAAAGATACACTATGTGTGCAGGCTAACGTTGTGGCAGAGTTGAGATTATCACTTTGTCTCCTCATTTTATCCTCCTCCTCCCATAGAATCATAGAATAGTTAGGGTTGGAAGGGACCTTAAAGATCATCTAGTTCCAACCCCCCGGCCATGGGCAGGGACATCCCACTAATTCAGGCTGCCCAAGGCCCCATCCAACCTGGCCTTGAACACCTCCAGGGATGGGGCAGCCAGAACTTCCCTTGGCAACCTGTTCCAGTGTCTCACCACTCTCATGGTGAAGAAATTCTTCCTAATGTCTAGTCTAAATCTGCCCCTCTCCAGTTTGTACTGTCGTCCTTCCTTTTGTAAAGGGTCTCAGAGTCTCATCACTGTTTCCTTTTGTCTTTGTTCTGAACCACGTTACTGGGGAGTCAATTCAAATGGCTTGAACTGTTATTTGCTTTGCAAATGTATTATCTACAGACCTTCTCTCACAGAGTCACTTACATTGGAAAAGACCTCCAAGATCATCAAGTCCAGCCATAAACCTCCCACTGCCAAGTCCACCACTCAACCATGTCCCAAAGTGCCACATCCACACGGCTTTTAAGTCCCTTCAGGGATGGTGACTCCATCACTTCCCTGGACAGCCTCTTTCAGTGCTTGACAACCCTTAAGGTGACGGAATTTTTTCTAATACCCAATCTAAACCTCCCCTGGTGCAACTTGAGGCCATTTTCTCTCATCCTATTGCGTGTTACCTGGGAGACCAACACCTGCCTTGCTCCAACCTCTTTTCTAGGAGCTGCAGAGAGTGATGAGCTCTCCCCTCAGCCTCTGCTTCTCCACATTGAGCAGCCCCAGGTACCTCAGCTGTTCCTCATAACCTCTGTGCTCCGGCTGCTTCCCCAGCTCCATTTCCCTGCTCTGGACACTCATGCTGGCCACACTATTCGGATACAATTTGCTCTCCTTGTGCTCAGACTTCTGACTTGAATAGAATTCTACAATTCCCCCAAAGTGTTAAGCTTCTAATTCAAACTGAAGACGGATGAAGATGCAAGTGCTGAGTGTTTGTATCTACGTACATCTGTGTGCCGGCCATGTGCCTGTGCTCTCTGTGTGTGTAACCTAGTGTGACGTGCTCAGCATTGCTAAGAGCTGGAACGCGGGGTTCTCCAAACAGACACCACAGCTCTTTGGTACAGTATACAGCATGTATTTGACAGTGATACTTAAGGTACACTTACAGCATTGGAAGCAGGAAACAATACTAAAACTGTAAATGTGTTTTAAAATTCTGTCTTAGGTAGGAGTCAATGGCAATAGATACAGAGAGTGTTGCAAGGACTTCTTATTAGTTAGTTCTTATTCTAACTTCGTATTAATTAGAGAGGTAGTGAGGGGAAGGCAACACAAATTACTTATGAGAAGCTTAAAAAAAACACCCTTAAAATGTTAATCTTGTATCTATTTAACACCCTTTCACATTTACTGTGAGAAGGTGTTGATACCAAAAGAGTTTATCTGCCACTGTTTTCTGTATCAGTGTAAAGAGCAATGGCCACAACTCTTTCATGGGCCTGTCTTGTGTTTGAGCTAGCAAGATATAATCTGGTCAGTATCTCATTAATTCTTTGTTTCTTAGCAGTGTCAAGCTTCTTTTAAAGGAACTTCAGAAGTTCCCACATACAGATTTTAATCAGCAGTTTCTTTATTTTGACTGTTGCAAAGGAAAGAGTTGTACAGTTGAGATAGGTGGTGAATTCACGTCCTTGAGGTTAAATGCTTTGAATATACAGAAAACCAATTTCCTTGATGTGCCTGCATAATAGATGACTCATTTATTTAAAGGAGAATCATGTGGTCCACTAAGAAGGAGTAATATACTGAATATACACTGCACTGTAGATGCAGAGGTAACGATAGCAAGTAGAGATACTTAACTGGAAGTCAGAAATAAACTGAGACCAAATATGGTTTCAGATGTAGAGTGGTAGAGAGCAGAGACCTTGCCTCCAAGAACAGGGTATCTGAGCCTTTTCAGAGTGGTGGTACTGGCGATGTCTGATCACTGGCATTGACAAAGACAGTGACTGACAGGCCTGTTAGTTCAAAGTACTGGTGCGCTGAAAAGAGACTCCATCTGTGCTGTAGTGATCCTGGGCTCCAGAATACGACTGCAGATTTATTTTAAAAAAGTGATGACTGCAGTTTGAGGACAAGCAGCAGTCAATCTTTGTAGTTATGCCTCTTCTCACTGTTGAGCTGGCTTACTCGGGGACAAGGCTCTGGATTGTAGTCTGTGAACGCACACCATAAATCTGTGGTGATAACTGGACTAACTGGATAACTGGAAGTTCCAAGGGTTGCGGGAGGGTATAGATTGGACTGTTCAGGGCTGTGAAGAAACGACGGATAGACCATAGTGCTGGTTTTGTAGCTGAATGATGGTGTTCAAAGTCTGATTTCCAAGCTGGAGGTGGGGAGGAGGCTGCTTTGTTGAAGTAGTGGTTGTTGCTACTGTTGCTGCTTCCTCTTGCTCAGTTCTTCATTGTATTCTGTTTGCTGCCTTAAGTGGAACGCACCGCTTCTTCCTTCATAGGTGTCCTCTCACAATGGTCAGGGAAAAGGTTGGTCCTGTGCTGTCATGTTTTTGTTGTTGTTGGATTTGTTTCTCTTGGTACTCCTGACACAACAAGGAGGTGGTCCTTGTGGTTTGAGAATCTTAACCTTGTGAATTTGGGAACAAATCCTACAATGTCCAAAGTCTGTCAATGCAGTGGAACGGTTAGGTTGCACAGATGGAATGGCTGAGAGGCTTTGGTGCAAACTGGCTTGTTTTCTAGGAGCTTTTGGTGAAGTGTCCAAGTTTATAGAGGTGGGTGCTGAAGACTGCCTGCCTCATTGTCTGTCAGCATGGCAGCTGGTGCTAAACCAGGTTATCTAAACTGCTTGACAGAAGTTGACTCTATGTGGTGGGTGTTCAAAGAAAATGAGGAAAAACTCTTTACTTTTCCAGAAATTACAGTGTCTACGTATCGTATCTTTTTACTGTAAGGTCTGTGATATGTCTTGGTAGAAATGACTACAGCTAGTACAGGTGAGACCTTTTGACTTTTAGTGCTTCCCTCACAAGATCCTTGATGGATGTGAGGAGATTTTTATAAACCACTGTGATCTAGTATTTAAATAATGCGATGATAACTAAAGATGTATTTAATTTAGGTTTTTTTAATTCATATCTCAAATATTTGAAAGATAATAGTGATTGTTACAGCACAGATCGAATATTTTCCACGCTATGCAAGAAGGGGATGAAACAGCTAAAATTTCCGTAGTTAGTGGCTTTCAACTGAAGGCTGAAATGAATGGGAAAAAAAAAGGGAAGAAGGAATTCCAAGGTGAGCTGTGGAAGTGGATTTTTCCACAGAATGAGCTCTATAACAGACCCACCAATCTATCACAGTAACCAAGGTGTGTACCTAGGAGTACCTCCAAAGTACAGGATGCTGCTTCCTACCCCTGCAGAGAGCAGCCCTCTGAGGTACAGGGTCCTGCTTCCTAGGTGCAGGCTGTGTCTGAGTCGCTTTCTTCCCAAGCCCGGCGGGAGTGAGTATGTCAGCAGCAGTGACAGATTGTTCTTAGAATTATTTAGATTATTTAGGTCTGGTTGTGATCAAACTATCTTCTTGTTTTAAAAACATCTTAATTTCAGGGAAGGACTAGTGAAATTTATGATAAATTGCTTGTGTGATGTTAAATAATAGAAAACTAGAGTTATATGTGGAAGTGGACAATGCAACAAAATGGCGAAGTCAGTTTATATGCAGATAAGATATATTTCAGCTAAGAATGAGGGAAAAAATTAAATGTGGAAGTAATAGTGATAGTGTTACCCAGATTATTTTAGTACTATTAAAAAGTCTTCCTCTCTTTGAGTGAGTCCAGTAATTTCCAGTTAAGAAACAACGTATTTTGCTTATATTGTAAATTAATATTTAAGTGTTTAGAAGAGAATGTAAATTTGGTCCTTTAGAAGTTGGTTTAAGTGGATTACTTATGGAAAATAATTTCTTGAAAAAAATACGAAGAAGTAAATATGAAAATCTAAACAACCTCCTCTCACTTCATGATACTTTCAAGGATGTTTCCACTCTTAAGAACCTTTGGCTGGTCATTCTTGTGAGATTTCCACTGGCAAAGGGGTTAGGATTATTTACCAGAGGTGGGAAAACAGGCATGATAAGTTTAACAAAAGCCAAAAATGTTCTTAGGACGTTACACTTAGAGAGATGGTGGCAGCTTTGGACAAAGAACAGAGATTTTGAAAGCTGGGCCAAGAGAATCACCCTGTTCTTTGTGGGGTGCCAAAGCAGTACAGCGTCTTAAATTTGAAGCCAGGAGCCTTACCGCAGGTAATGCAAGTGTCCCTGGGTTGCAGTATTTTGTGCTGAGGGTGCATTGTGCAGATAACGTGGGGTTTTTATCTTCTATTATAACCATTTTTTATACCCTTTGCTTTAGTTTGGGAGGGTACAAGGTTATACATGCAATCTAATTGAAATCCATTCCAGATGAAGCTGATTAATACATCTATGTTGGCAAGTACTTGGGTTTAAAATATACTGCTGTTAGTGCTATGCAAGAGCAAATCACCTCAAATGAAAACTAAAGAGTGCTGTGGTAATAATGGTGTCTTTTGTATGATTTTCGAGAGGATTCGTGAACATATAGAATGCTGTTAGGTGTTTTGTATGATTTTTGAGAAATTCCTGAACATTTAGAGCGTTTGATGTTTTGTATAATTTTCAAGAGGATTCGTGAACGTATAGAATGCTATTAGGTGTTTCGTATGATTTTTGAGAAATTCGTGAACATATAGAATGTTTGATGTTCTGTATGATTTTCGAGAGGATTCATGAATGTATGGAATGCTGTTAGGTGTTTTGTATGATTTTCGAGAAATTCGTGAACATATAGAATGTTTGACGTTTTGTATGATTTTCGAGAGGATTCGTGAATGTATAGAATGCTGTTAGGTGTTTTGTATGATTTTCAAGAAATTCGTGAACATATAGAACATTTGATGTTTTGTATGATTTTTGAGAGGATTCGTGAACGTATAAAGTTATTAGAGGGATTCTCTTTGAATGCATGGCATTAAAGAACAGCAAGTATCTAAATCTAACCTAGTCTAAGTCTGACTGAAACATAACTCATCAACGTTAGAACTACTATTCAAATGCAGTGTTTTTATTCTACATTGCATAAAGGGCTTGCAATATGGTGCTTCTTTATTAAAAAACAGTCTTGCTTGACTCAAAACTTGGCCTTTTAGGTTTTTTTTGAATATAAGTGATTACTACTTTCTTTAATTAGCTGGATTTTCTAAGGAACCTAGGCGTTTGAGCAGCCCTCTCTATGTACATGTGTGTTTGTGTTTGCATGGAAGTGCATCACTAAAGAGCATGAGCAAGTGGAAGTCATTACATGAAGCACTACTTGAAGTAATTTTGAGACCATTGATAGTTTTGGTTGAGACAGCCACTCTTCTCACTTACCTTAGAACCACCTAGATGTAGCTGAGAATCTTGCTGTTCGTATTCACAGAAAGAAATTTTCACTCAGACTGTGCTTTACATGATGTGAGAACTAGGACTGTATTTTATAATATTCTGTTTTTTTTCTTCTAAACCTTTGTTTTCCTACTGTACAGTTAATGATGGAGTAATTCCCTCTTAGCCACTCTTAAGAGGTCACAAGTGAACTGAACAGAACAGATGTTTATCCCACGGGCAAACAAAACACACAAATAAATATAATTTCAATCTAAGACATTTACCTAAAATTTCTCATTTGTGAACTTGCATATTCTTAGGATACCTCCTTCTTAGGATACCTACCTTCTAACACGTAGGTTCTTTCCGATGTCACTGCAAGTGTGGGTTCAAGCTCATTATGTTCTGGACATACCTCCACCATCTTCACCAGTACGCTAGCTTATGCCAGCCAAGTGAGATGTAACCACAGAGCAGACGTGAGAGTGCAGTCTGTAGAGCATTACTGTTTGATCTGTTCAAGGTAACTGCTTATTACTGTGTAAATGTTTCGCAGATTAATAGTCTTTGTTTCACTTTGAGGCAATTCTAGGGGTTTTGTTGTTGTTAAGCCAATAAGGACCTGTCTTAGAGATCCTTTGACATTTCTGTGCTTTTGATAATCCAGTTCTGTCACTTGTTGTTCTCTGAAGCACTCCCACAGGCAACAAACCCACCATTTAATGTAGAGAGACAGTCAAGTAAGAAAGCTTTCCAAGATGAGTGGTGTGTCAGGGACTAGGATTTTCAGCATCTTATTACCTAGAAACAAAAGGATATCAAAACTCGAGTAAGCTTTGACTTACGTGTACACTGGTGGTTCTTCCATTCGATTCTTTTGTGGCTTATAATGCTGTGTGACATGTCCATAACTTTTTTTTTTTCAGGAAAAAAAATGATGAGTGTTTCATTTTAAAGATATTTTTGGTATAGAAGAATTTGGTTTTATGTTTATTACATTAATTTAGTAATGTAAAACAAATATATTTGTATGTGTCGGCATTTCCATTATGCTTTTGATTTCAGTTACTTAACTTTGTTCTTTCGAAGAATATGAAATTCTCTTTTTAGGCAATCAAATAAATAATGATGAAGTGAACAATGTCAGAGATGCTCTTCTCCCGGCTACACCAGACACACTTTGCCCCCCCCTAAGAGAGAGTCCGACGCTTATTTTTAGTCCCTAGATTTGGCATTGCTGTACCTCACAGGAGTCGCACTGCTTTACGTTAAGGGAGTATTTTTCCTATTATTTGCAGTTTTGGTAGACCACAGTAATTAAAGAAGAGCCTCTGTGGTCTCTTGGGGATAGGAGTCAGATTTTTTTTTAAAAGCATTTGAATACAAGTGTATTTGATAATGTCCTGTATATAAATAATTCATGTACTTGGTTGGAGTACTTACAGTCTTTTGAAGCGAATTTTGTCATCTTTAATGCCTGCTCATAGCCTGAGGGAGTGGAAGATACATGAGAGAAGAAAAAGGTGCAGAAAGAGATATAAATTTATTCTTAGTTACACTAGTGACCCTCAGCCTCCCCTCCCCCCAAAAAAACACCCCATGAGTTATACTTCTGTGGTTGTTTTATTTTTCCTTTGTAACTTCTTTTTTTGATGCATGAGGAGGTTATTAGGAAAGGATGCCTTTGAGCAATCTCTGTCACTGTGCCAAAGTCATGGCTATTTTGTGTCACGGAAATCCCGGGAGAAAGCTTTTTGTGCATCCACAGCTTATATCTGCTGCATGGGTCAGAACGCAAAGGTAGCTGGATGGACTTCTAAAAAGCAAAGGTGTGTTGGAAAAGTGTGTCAGTACTAGGTCTTTCTTCTGTGATTGCTGTTTAAATCCAGGATCACGCTTCTTGTACCACTTCAGACTCCATGTTGGCTGATTGCAGTCTGCAGGATCTGTAGCTTTGAACTGGGGCTCTTTCAGGACTGCGGTATATTTTCATTTTTCTGTCTTGCTATCTGTTTTCTCTTTGTCTGTAGTTACATCTAAAAGAGGAGACTTTAACAAAAGCAGGGTTTATCAAGATGAGGAAGTAGATTTAAAATAAATGGTTTCTTCAAGACTGTTGCATCCTTTTTGTTACTCACATGGGATCCTGCATTCCCCAGCCTGCTGTTTTACAGAGGGGTGGAAAGTTGGACTTGCAGCTTTGTGAAAGTAGGCCTCTAGCTAATTACTTTGGTAATCAGTTTTCTCTAGTTACCTGCATTTATATCTAGGTCTTAGTTTTCCATTTTTAATCTAAAACGTGTACTACTATAGGTGCTATTCCCTTTAACAACTATTTCTCAAAGGCTTCATGACATCAGTTCAGCCCTTCACAGGTCACTTGAATCTTCTTGTTTGGCAGACCTCTCAGTAGAACTCATTGGAAAATTTTTCTTCTAGTATAAGACAAGAATTGTGAGCTTCTATTCTGACTTTCTGACAAAAATGCAGTAATATCCATCCTCGATTTTGGAATTTTTGGTGCAGTAGATGCAGTAAACAGAGCAAAGATGATCATTGTGTAGAACCTTTGTGCATCTTGTTATTGAGCTTTACATGTCCAGCATGTAAAGCCAGCTTGCAGTAAACATAACTTCTCGGTTCTGGTGGTAAACCCTTCCTGGAAGAGGCTGAAATGGTTGGTGTTAAATTTTGTGCAGGCTGGAACTCCATACGGATATTCCTGCAGTGCAGGCTGTAAAGACCCATTTCTAGTGACAGTGGTGGTTCACCCTTTTCTATTCTGTTATCTTTAAATGTTACTGGGATTCTCCATTAATTCCAGCTGCAAGTTTGTTGTGTGGGAAATATAATTTTTTATTTTTTTTACAGAGAGTAACTGGGGGAGGGAGAGTTTAATTTGTGGTTAAAGAGACAAGATAATTATATGCTTTATTATGATTGGTTTCTACACAGAACTGTGAATGACTGGGGACCTCTACTTACTTGTAAACAAATCACTGTTGTTGAGTATTCCACAGAATTTGTCAAAAGCTAATTTGTTTGCTTATTTTTCTTTTAGGAACTTCATGTTGGTGTTGTTTATGCCAGAACATAGTAAGCAAGACAAATTAACTCCAGCCTCGTGTAAATTTTAACTGGCCAACATGATGCAACGGAGTATGAATTCCAGGTGGCTTTGGAAATGAAAGAGATCTGAGCTCTGGCTGCAAGCTGAACGTGATGACGGCCTGGTCTATGGTAGGGAAGCTGAAAATGGAGAAGAGGTGCTCCAGAGAAGACAGGAAAGTGGAACAGGATGCTGGGGGGTGCAGTGCTGAATCTGAGGAATGGACGAGCTCAGAAAGTGAACCTGAGCAAGCATACTTCAGAAGCAGCTGTAGCAGTACTCAGTGGAAAGAAAAGGAAGTTCCCACTAAACCGCACCGGCCACTTTGTCGATCCCCGTGTTTGGATCGCCCAAGTTTTTCACAGAGCAGTATCACACAAGACTTGAAGCTAGATGAATGCAAACCAAACTTGGACAAGGAATACCAAGCTAAAATGGATTTTGCTTTAAAGCTTGGGTATGCAGGAGATCAGATCCAGGCTGTACTGAATAAACTGGGAGCAGATGCGCTCATCAATGATGTTTTGGCAGAGCTTGTGAGACTTGGCAACAAGAGTGAGGCAGAGGGACAGAGCAGTGCCAGCAGTACCGCAGGTGCTCTGCTACCAAGAGGCCCTTGCCCAAAGGAAATTGCAAGCCCTGAATTGTCACTTGAGGATGAAGTTGTGGATAACAGCGATAACTTGAGGCCAATTGTCATTGATGGAAGCAATGTGGCTATGAGGTAGGTCTCCCTCTTGCAACACTTGAAAATAATAAATCACTAAGGGATTCATGAGAAAAATCAATATTGATGCCAAAGTCATTTTAAGATGTGTAGTATATTTTACACCAATAATACATCCTAATGGATTCTTTAGTCCAGGCTTTTAAGTATGTTGTTACTCCTTTATATGTAGTCTGTATTCCAATTCTTCTCTTTGCCTTTTCAAACCAAGTTCTCCTCTGCAATCTTTGGTTTAGCAATCTAGCTGTAGCGTGCTTTTGCATGGATGGGTTTAGTTTTTTTAGGTCCTTGAGCAATGTTGAAAATTATCTTTCCTTACTGTCCGGAGGCAACCAAATAGGGGAGGAAAACCTGGTTCTCTTTGAGATGATATGCAGTGTGTGCTGATGATGTGCAGTGGTCTTCAGGGTATTTGAGCTCCTGCTGGTCGAGCCTGCTCAGAGTTCCATGTGATTTTGCTGTGTCAGTATGGGGATATGCATCAGCCAACATGCTGACTCACACAGTGGTGGTGCTTGTCATTTCAGATGGGTGTGCATGGGCCACTTAGCTGCTTGGGCCAACACTAACTCGAGAGATACCTGTCCAGTGCCACTTTTGAGCATGTATGTTGTGTCTGCAGTTCAGCTAGCCAACGTTTGTTTATTATGGAGAAAGTATGTCTTTATTTATGCAGTCTGTTTAGTGATCAGCCGCAGTTTCTTCAGGTAGTATTTGCACAATAGATTTCCTTTAGTGTTTTTATTAGGAGTATTGAGTATTTCAGAGTTTTGAAATTTATAAACCCCCCAAGTCCCATAAGAATATTTTATATACAGGATTTTCCAGTGCCAGGTTGTGGTTACATCAATCCATAAGATGTTTCTGTAAAGCAGTGTCACCAATATTGGATTTAAATATTTTCTTTCCTTTTTTTTTTTCCTGTGCATACTGAATTTGCTGCTCGAGTTACTCCTGAGCATATGGCAGCACCTGGAGAGAAGCGTGTGTGTGCTCTTACTCTTCCACCCCTTACGAGCTGACGCTCTGCTTATAGAATAACAGAATACTTCAATTTGTAAGGGACCTGTAAGGATCATAAAGCCCAACGCGTAACAAAATGCATATTCACATGAAAATTTAAAAGAATATTAAATTCTGTAAAATCTGACATGTATAAACATCTAAAGACAAATGCTGTAGCCACATTGCGGCTTCTGTATTCATTATTTAAGTTTCAACTTAAACACTGGTGATCCATAGGCCTTAGTTATATATACAGTATTAGACATGTCTGCCTTTGGCCTGTTTCAATGTTCCTTTATGTCGCATATTGAGCCCAGGAAGAGCAGGTATTTTGCTGGAGTACAGCAGCAGCAACATTGAAGTAAAATTTTGACTGCTAATCCATAGAATGCTGCTAAAGACAACTTAAATAAGATGCAAATCTCGTAATTATGCAGCATCTGAGAATATGCAGGACTGAGAATATCCGTGCAAGGCTTAAAAATGCTGCAGTTATCGATAATGCAAATGGAGGCCTTGCCTTTACGGCAAAATGTAGTTATTGTAACTGAAAGGTGGCTACATATGGAAAGTGGAACCATTGCCATTTTCAGTATTGAAGTTTTCTTGAAGTAAGCAGTTCTGGATGAGGTTGCAAAGAACTAGAAGCTCAGAACAGGATGGTGCAACAGCTGGAAGCCACTTTGGGCACAGTCAGTGCCAGCTGCTCCAGGTGGTGGAAGTACCTGATGTTCTGCAGCGCCACAAAGCCACAATGAGGGCTGGCCATGAGCTTCTGGCCATGGCAGAGTCCTCTCCTGTGCCTTCTGCCCAGCGCTGCTCCCTAGGCCCCTGGTGGGTTTTCTGATAGGGAGCCTCACTGGTGCACCCGGGCCAGCATTCTGGAATCTCCCTGACCTGACTGCTCCACCGCTTTTTCGTGGCAAACCTCTCACTCCTCAGTAAGGCATTCCCTTACCCTTCTCAAATGCAATTGTGGAAGTAGCTTGCTTTGCTAGCCAAAGTGAAGCATATTAGGTGGTTTTGTTTGTGGGTTTGTTTTTTTATTTAGTAATTTTTTTTCCTTAAGTAGTTACAATATTAATTGAAAAGAACCAGAAGACATAGTTCTTATTGCAAAATTCTATGGCGTAGCAGTAGTATATGCACTCTGTTTTTCAGACAAAGAAAAATTTGACTTGCATCTAAATATGAAATGCAGCCATAATGCAAAGATTGGTGTCTCTCACCTATGCAGACTAACTGCTCAGGATATTATAATTAAATGTTGTCGTCTTTTCTTATATTCTCTTGCTTATTTTCTTCAAGCATTCCTATACTATTTCATAAACTGATGTTTTAGTTCACTCCATGTCTAGCAAATTAAGGTAGGTGCACCATGAGAATTTGTAATTTGAATAAGATTTGTAATTAAGAGTCAACTTTTTCTGTCAAGCCTCTAAAGAATTTCATTTTCCCTTTGCAGGAACTTCTTAGGCCATTTTAAAAATTTAATTCCTTTTTATGGGCCGCTTTAGACTCCTGTGTGTTACAGAAAACAACTTTTTGATGGGGGTGTGGCTTAAAGAACTCTGAGAGTTATTTCTTTCCCTTAAGAAGTCCAAATAAAAAATGCAATACGAGATTAGTACGAGAGAAAAGTATTTTTTAAATGTAGATATTTAAAGACACCATTTGCCCCTGACTGACAGCATTGTTAGTTCATTCCTTTTCTGTTACTGATAGCTTTTTATGATACTACTTAAAATAAGCTCAATTTGTTGGTGAAAAGCAGTATTTTTTCATTGGCTCAACCAACAAAATGAAAAAATGGAAAACCTTCATTTTCATTTGATTTTGCTTTTGGAATAGTGAAATTTCACTGCTTTTAGTTTTCAGTCACAGCATTCCTGTGATCTTATGTCTGAGTAGCTCTAGATAATTCTTTTTCCAGTCACGTGAGCTGGTCCAACAAAAAGGTTTACCTCTCTCTACAGGCTTTTTTTCCCTTTTATCTTTAGACCATGGCACCTTTAGAAGGAAAAATCCCCAAACCACCACAACAACAAAAAACCAAAGCTAGACGTAACTTTTGTCCTTGCTGTTTCTAAAACTTTTGCATCTTCTTCAGCCATGGGAATAAAGAAGGATTTTCATGTCGGGGAATTCAACTGGCTGTTGATTGGTTTCTGGAAAAAGGACATAAAGATATCACTGTGTTTGTCCCTGCCTGGAGGAAAGAACAGTCTCGACCTGACGCACCAATTACAGGTAACGAATCAAGACTTGCCTTGACTTAGTTAAAAAGTAAAACCACTATTGCATTAAGGCACAACCGTGTCATCATTCTGGTGGGAACTGCACACTGGGCTGTGGATTTGATGTTGCATTCAACTATTCATTCAAAAACACAGTGGTTTCACTGATGAGAAAATAAGCATTTAAGTATCTGCACCTGTAAACAATGCTGGGGGTTTGTGATGTTACTGGATTGTTTCAACACTTTTGAGAAGTAATTGTCATAATTTTCCCGTTAGCAAACACTGTTAAGCACATGGGGACTGATTCTTAGTTGCTGTGCGAGTACAGATTAAGTCGTATCGGGCCAGGGATTCATTTAGTAGGGTTATCTTAAATGCAGAAGAGGCAGCAGCATGTGTTCTGACCCACAGAATTCCTCATGTTTTACTCTAGACTAACAAGGTGGCGATTTTAATACAGTTCTTGATGTGATCAGTGAGTAAAGGTACATGGTGGTTTACAGAGGAGGAGAGTGAGTGTGAAGCTTAAATATTTAATATTTACCCAGTGCTTTGAGACCTCAGAAATAAAATGGCACTCTGCATCTAAATGTTCTTTAATGACAACAGGGACAGTATATGAACATGACAAAACACTTTGTCAGAACAGAAGGCAAGAAGTTTCACATTTCAGAGGCTGCATTTCTTTCTTCTAAAACCTGCTCAATTAAAATTATTTTACAGATCAAGAAATCTTACGTAAATTGGAGAAAGAAAAAATTCTTGTTTTCACCCCATCCCGAAGAGTTCAGGGAAGAAGAGTAGTTTGCTACGATGATCGATTCATAGTAAAACATGCCTTTGACTCAGATGGCATCATTGTGTCAAATGACAACTATCGGGACCTTCAAAATGAAAAACCAGAATGGAAGAAGTTCATAGAGGAGCGGCTGCTCATGTATTCTTTTGTGAATGACAAGTATGGGTTTTTTCTCTTCAAAAGTAAGAGAATTTGCTAATTCACAATACTCAGTAAAAACTGAAATTCATATTTCATTTCTTTCCTCTCAGGTTTATGCCTCCTGATGATCCTCTGGGGCGCCATGGTCCAAGCCTTGAAAATTTCTTAAGGAAAAGGCCGGTTATTCCTGAACATAAAAAACAACCGTGTCCTTATGGTAAGTGCTTGAGTCTGATTGATTTATTGTATTCAAAGGTAGATGAAGCCAGCAATTAATTAACATCTTGTCACTAATTGAAAAAAAATCAGCCATTTTTCATGTAGCAATTCAAGCATGACGTCCATTTTTAGCTTTTTCTATTTTCCTTCAGTTTGTATTCAAGGAAGGGGATTAATAACTATAGTAACTGTGTTAGAGCTGTTTTGTTTTATTAGCACTGTGTATGTTGTCATTGAAATTGTGAGCCAGTGATAGGAAAAGTGATGTGTCTTACCCTTGATGCGGTGGTATACGTGTATACAGGTAGCAGAGTGTGAATGCCTGTGTATATAATGTATATAATTATTCATTAAGGGGATTGATCTCAGAATATTGCTATGGAGAAGATAGGAACATATAAAGAAAAATGATAGCAACTAATGCTATACATTAATTTTCGGTTATTTAACCTGAAAACGTTTTTCTTCCAGGTAAAAAGTGCACCTATGGGCACAAATGTAAATATTACCACCCAGAACGGGCAAACCAGCCTCAAAGGTCAGTAGCGGATGAGCTTCGGATAAGTGCCAAATTATCTGCTGTGAAAACTATGAGTGAGGGAGCCTTGGCCAAATGTGGCACAGGGCCATCCAGCTCCAAAGGAGAAATCAGTTCTGAAGTGAAACGCATTGCCCCAAAACGGCAGTCAGATCCAAGCATTAGATCAGTAGCTGTGGAGCCTGAGGAAAAGTTATCGGTAGCCCGGAAGTCTGAGGCCAGCTCTGTCCCGTCTCTGGTTTCTGCATTAAGTGTACCAACGCTCCCTCCACCAAAAAGCCATGCAGCCGGTGCATTAAATACTCGTTCTGCAAGCAGCCCAGTGCCAGGTTCCTCACAGTTCATGCATCAGAAATCCTCACTGGAACATATGTCCAGTGTGCAATATCCTCCTATACTAGTCACCAATAGCCACGGCACCTCAGTGAGCTATGCTGACCCGTATCCCAAATACGAATCAGTGGGGGACCATGGCTATTACTCCTTACTCAGTGATTTCTCCAACTTGAGCATAAGTAGTATCCGTAACACAGATTATTACGGGGCTGATATGGACCAGGGGATGTATTCTAGAAACTCAAGCCCCTGTCCTGACAATTGCTTAAGCCATACAAGTAATGATTCTTATTCCTCTTACAATGACTTGTATCTGGGTGTAGCAGATGCCAGTCCAGAAGACAATGTGAAGATCCACAGACTGCCATCGCAAAATCGTCTGCAGCCTTTTTCCCATGGTTACCATGAAGCCTTAAGTAGAGTTCAGACTTACGGAACTGAAGAGCCTAAGCAATCCCTTCGCAAACAGTCAGCTTCCCACTTAGGCCTACATGCCCAGCATCCAGTGGTTGGAGCACGGTCCAGTTGTCCAGGAGAATACTCTGTGCCTCAAAATGTTCACCCATCAGCTGCACAACCAAGCCGTGCCTTGGTCATGACAAGAATGGACAGCATTTCTGACTCACGGCTCTACGAAAGTAACCCGACCAGGCAGAGGCGGCCACCTCTCTGTCGAGAGCAGCATGCTAGCTGGGATCCACTGCCGTGTGCATCAGATTCGTATGCTTACCACTCGTATCCACTGAGCAACAACCTCATGCAGCCATGTTACGAACCAGTAATGGTAAGAAGCATGCCTGAGAAGATGGAGCAGCTCTGGAGGAATCCCTGGATCGGGATCTGTGGTGAGCCACGGGAACCACATGTCATCCCAGAACATCAGTATCAGACATACAAGAACCTCTGCAATATTTTCCCTCCAGGCATTGTCCTTTCCGTGATGGAAAAGAATCCCCACATGACAGATGCACAACAGCTGGCAGCTATGATTGTTGCCAAATTGAGAACAGGGCGTTAAAGCATCACAGCCTCTTTTGGATAAATGCAACCATACAGTGAATAGGGCCTAGGGGAAAACTGAAGCAAAGAAGGAAGGGGCCAACCCTTTGTAAATATTTTCTACTAAGAGAGTATAAAATTCTGTACACAGTAACAATCGTGTATATTTTGAGGCACTAAGTAGGAGTTGATTGTACTGTAAATTTTAAGATTTTAAATATAGGAATTTTTATTAGTATTTTAAAGGAAATGCATACCTTGCTGCATGGATAGCTCATCAAGAACCACAGTGTCACATTCAGTGTCACAAAGCTGCTACAACAAAATCACCTTTAGCAATTATATTGCATGTATTAGTGTAAACTTTCAATTTGCTTATAAATGCCTAATAGGCCTTTAAAAGTATGCTCTATAGACACCTAGACAACTTTTAGGGTTTCAGCTTTGTCAGTTGACACTGCCTACTGGTATATTAAATATTGAAGAAAAAGGAACCTTGACAAAAATTAAAATACTCAAATTGTAAAAGGAAAAATTGATTTCAGCTTTTGAATGTCAGTGCTGTTGGCACTTAAAATTTTAAAACTGTTCTCCAAGAGTTTGAGTATCTGTTACATTGTCCAAAATGTTGGCTCAATCCAGCAGAAGCCAAGTAGTTCATGGAATTAGGAACAAAACATGAAGGACTATAAAGGTAGGAGTGCCACTCAATAAACTAAAAGATGTTAAACTGTAGCATCTCTCTTCAGAATTGCCTGTCTACCCTGCAGGGAGCAGCTGCTTGCCAAAGAAGCTGAAAGCAAATGGTTATTTTTATGTAAACTGGATTGCTTGACCTGAAGCAGCAGAAAATGGATGTTAGCATGGAAGCTCATCCATAACTACAGACCTTCTTTGGGAAGCAAGGATGGTGTGTGAGCAAGCCTAACACTCCAGATGGCTGCACGAGATATGGGTAGGTTGGGGGTTGAAGGCTGCTTCTGGAAAAAGAGACGCTACAGTTTCAGTCTTTGGCAAAGCTGGCCTGGTGCTTGCTCCTGGGATCCATGCAAAGGTGTGCATTTGCCTGGTGAAGGATTTAGAGTGCCTGTTTTAGCGGGTCTGTGGCATTGTTTGCGCAACTGGTATTTTCCTCAGGGTGGGAACCTTTGTAGCTAAATGTCTCCAAAAGAGGCGTTATTGTTTTTTAAGCTGCACTGATCGGACGCCCTTTTTTGACTCCGCTGTATATTTCCACATTTCAAAGCATTACTAACTCGGCACAGCTCGAGCTAGGACTTGTTGACTTCTACTGTAGTTTTTTCATGAAAGTTGAGAAGGCCTGGTTTATGGCCTTTTGTTTCTTCATGAGAAGGTGTGACACTGCCTAAATGTTTCTTACCGTGAAACACACGGAACGCGAGGCTGCAGTCAGGGTTGTTTCTGGTGTTTTGATAATGGCTTGCATGCTGCTTTCTTGTCCTCTGTCTGTCTGAGGAAGAGAGTTCTACCATTTCCTCCACTTGTGTTACTGTAGTGGTTGGTTTGATTCAAAATATCTTCTGGGCTCCTTATCATGTGCAAAATATGTTGCTGTCATACCAAAAAAAATCCCCAAATTAACAACAAACCACAGTTACGGATGCAACTTCAGTTAACTTACTGACATTTGATAACTGCATTATTTCACACAGAATCAATATTCTCATATTGGTACAGGTTATATCTATAATAACTGTGTCATTTAAAATGCATTAACTTGAAGGTGATTCTGCATTTACACTTGGCATTTAAAAATAACTTAAGTTTTAATTAGTTGGTTATCATCACCTCTGCTATTTAGAAAAAATAAGTCTTCAGAGGCTTGAAATAGTTGGGGAAAACAGATTTAACTCGACCATGTTTCAAAAACATTTCTTACTAACCAGCATTTTATATTTTTAGTTTGAGTTAATTCTTCTTCTCTTCTCTTGCATGGTGTAAGCAGCTGAGAGCAATGCCTCAAATAACCAGAAATGACCTTTTGTTTGTTGATACAAATTGTATCTCTTTTTCTTGATTGTATAAAAACTGTGTATAAAAACCAAAAATAATCTCTAGGTTAACTTCAGTATTACATTTTCACCACAATGTTTGTGACACCATGTGTCACAGGGAAGTAGCCCATGAGTAACTGTGGACCTTTTTTATTTAAAATGGGCACTTGTAGTTTATAGACAAACAAGGACAACTTTCAGCACCAGTTTGATGTGCGCAGATGCTGTGTGCACGCCTGGCAGCGTTATGTGGTTCTTTAGTCTACTTATTAAGCAGACACATTCTTGCACTAAACTTTATGTTCAGATGTTGCTGTTAACTCATTTGCATGTGTTTGAAATGTAACTATAATTGCTATAGACCCTGCTTTATTCTTAATGGATTAATTTATAAATTATTTAAGTATAAAATTAAGTTTATTGTGCACTCACATTTTCCATCTTGCATGGAATTAAATATTTGTATGTAGAATAACATTTGTTCCCTTTCTCTTCAATTACAAAGATAAGCTATTTTAAGAAAGTTTTAATAGGTGTTTTTGATGTTTTCTAGTGTGGAAAACTGAGCAGAAATTTCTGTATGAAGTCTTGGTTGGTTTGTGGAAATACTTAATTTTGTAAGATTTATCTAGTCATTCTAATTTCCACTTACTTTTGTCTTACTGATAGAACAATTTCTTTTTAAGAAATGGGAATGCCACACCAATACAAACCCCACATACGATTTCCCTGAGGCACTTTCAAAGCAACTTGCCTTTTTTTAAGAAGTGATCTGCATCTGCCACGCGCAGCGTCACGGCATGGGCAGTGCAGCCTCTGGGAATCAGGTGCAGATTTTGTGCTTGTTTGGCCCTCTGTAGAGGTAATGAAACTTTTGTACGTGACCTGGTCTTTCGTAATCAACTGCATGAAGTGGTAACTCGCTCATCCACATCTTTTTTTCAAATGTTTACAAGCCAATTCGAAACAATGACATGTTCATTAATGTTCAGCACATAAGCTTAGATCTTCTTAAACGGAAGAGCTGATCTCGTTACACCTGATCACAACTGTCTATATTGTAAATACAGACTTTGTATAAATGCTCTTTTTGAGAGCATGCTATTTAAATGTTTTTAAAAATGTAAAAGAACAGCTCTAGAAACTATATTTTAATGAAATTCTTGAAACTACATATCCAGATGAGAGAGAAAAAAAAGGCGGGAAGGTGAAATGCTGGCTACTGGGCTCAGCTGGAATTGAGCAGCTGGCTTCAGCACTCAGTAGGGGCCAGAGCATTCTCTGGAGTTCTGAGTGACTGATCCTTCATCTTCAGCTACATTACTTGCACACATTTGTCACTTAAAAGTGTATAATCTTAAATTCATGAATCAAAAATCAAATGCTTTACAAGATGTCCAAGTTATTTAATGTTTGGGTTTTTTCTCTTAACAACTACCTGTCAGTAATATATTAAATTGTATATATAGATGTTTTCACTACTGTTAGTCATGTTGTTGTCGTACTGAGCTGCAGTAGCTGGCTTAATTAATTTCTAGAATTAAACATTACTGTTTAATTGTTGTAAAATTTTATAAATCTCTTTGGGTTTTTTGGTCAACCCAAATATAACGTAAGTCTTAATGACAAAATGAGTGACAATGGATGTTTAACCAGTATGTGGTATTTGTAAATCTTGGTAGTAATAAGTGTGCACTGCTCTGGTTGCTGCTGCATGGATTCATTCACTGGCTGAGTCTGCTGCTGCTGTACAAATGCTTTAACTGTAAATGTAAAAACAGAAGGCATACATATGGCTGCTTGGGACAAGCAGAAGAATCCTCATTAAAAGAAACCAAACAAACCCAAGCCATCTGCATAGGTGAATTCCCCACTACTTTTAATACCAGTTTGCCTCAAATCGCAACTTTTAACATATTGAATTCTTAATGATAAAGTCAGAACATGCAAAGACTGTCCAGATAATCTGGTTAAAGATACCTGTGATGTGACCAAACCCCAAACAGGAACAGCGTGAGGGGCATAGTCTGACTACAGTAACTGTTAAAACTCCATGCTAGAGAGAAGGAACATGCAGTGTTTCAGTGAGACTTTGCTCCACAGAGTTGAAATATTACTTTTTCTTGGCTTGCCAAAGTTTCCCTGAAGTATTGGTAGCACGGGACTCGGAGCACTCGGATCATTAGATCCGGGGAGAGTGCTTGGTGCTTGTACTCTTCTGACGCGCTCACAGCCTGGGTGTGGCAGAGCCCTGAACAACTGCATCTCTTGCAATATTCCACCTGGAAAAATTTAAGTGTGCAATCACTGAATTGTTCTCGTGCCAGTGCTGGGTTGACCTCTTCAGAGCTGTTACGCAACAGCTGTCATTTTGTCTGTGGTATTTAAAGCTTGTATTAAGAGATTTGAGAGAAGGAAATAAAGGCTGTTACCTATTCTGCCCTCCTGCTCTGTGTTAAAAGGTTTGCACAATTTAATCACATGACATATGTTATATATATTAAAAATGCTTATTTAATAAAACTGAGAGCCATTGGATTATGTTTCTAGCTCTTTATTTTGTAACCCTCTGTAGGCAAGAGCCCCAAAAGTGTTACTCTGTCTAAAACAACTGCTGTCATCTGTCCAAATTTTTTCATAGTATTCTTGGCTGATTACTGAAAAATTACCCAGGTTCTGAAATTGTCCATATTGCTTATGTTTCCCATCTGCACAGGAGCAGGACAGGAGTTTTACTCCTCTTCAAAAAGCAGAGGACAGAGTGCTCTTCAGGCCCTGCTGTCCCATTACGACGACATCCTCAGCCAGTCTTTTCCTTCATGATTCTAACACATGACAATTTCCCTCACTCGGAAGGAGGTGACACCACGTCAGTTGTTACGCTTTGACTCAAACAGCTTTAACTCATGGGGAAGCAGGAGAAAAGCCGACGAGAAGAAAATGATACACGAGGATCATGGCGTTCTGGATTTACCTGAACTTCTCCCCACTGATCTCACACAGGCGAGGAACCAGGCAAGTCAGAAGGCTGCACAGAACCAACTAAACTCAGTAAGACCCCTGTATTACAAAGCTGCTTTTCCTTAATCCCAGGAAACTTGTGCTTAATTTACATCCTCAAGCCTCCTGAAAACCAAGACTAATTAGATTCCACAGGACAGTTGTGCTGTTCTGGTTTTCTCCCCAAAACTGTAACCGCTGAGCAGGACCAGAGTCCTCGTCAGAGCAGCTCCCTTTGGTCATGGGAAAAAAGAATATGAAAGACTTAAAGAGCCAGGCACAACACTGAAAAGAAACTCACAAGGCGGCAAAAGCCAGGCTGGGTCACGGGCCCCACGAGCAGCAGGCCCAGGCCTTGACCTCCTCCACTGTTCCTAACACATCCATCACCAATAGCAGTCAAACACCGCCGTTACCCTGGCTTCTTACATCTCTATATCCTTTTTTTAAAGCACCTGGTGGGCCTATGCTTTCCCCACACTGGGTTTAACTCTTTCATTTGACTCTGCAAGTAGATCAGGGTTTTTATTCCATCGCTTGCCCACTGGGGTGATGGCAGATACACAGGGCAGTGACTGTGGCTGGCAAAGAAACCACAGCAGCCCATCATTTTACTAAGTCAACCTTTTCTAAAGGGGGGAAGGCTGCACACAGCGCAGTGCTCACCAAGCACCACTCCTTCCTTTTTCAACTGTTACGCTTGCTTGCATTGGCAGACCTCAGAAGTACCAAATACAATAATTTAAGTAATTTCATATTCTACCAAACAGAGGAAAAAAAGAACAAATCCTCTTCACTCAGCCTTTCCTAAATAAGTTTGAGGAACTACTGGGTAAAAGGAGAAAATTCTAAAAATACTAGAAAGGGGAAGGGCTTACATGAAAAATCCTGCCTAACAGAAAAAGAGAAGTTTGTTTTCTCTTGCATCAGCACTGCTTGTTTTTAGAGAAGGAAACATACAATGCATCTTCCATTTTAAACAACTTTTGGCTGTCTAGTAGAGAGCAACTAGAGTAGAACAGGATGACAAAAAATTAGAATACACATGTAATACTTACGTTACAGAGACTGAGCTGAGCCTTTACTTCAGGGCCAGCCCAAAGCATCCACAAAGCTGCTGTTCTGAACTCACAATTCAATACTACCCAGTGCCACACTATGGCTGCACATCCCATTTGTATCTCTACAGAACAGCTACACACAATGTCAGTGGTTCTACAGAACTAAAGAGATTCCATTTCACAAAGTGGCACTGACATGTTCCTGTTTCTGTGTGGTCTGTACGCACTGCAAATCATTCGACTGATGCAGAGAAAGGCCCTGTCTTGCCCTCTAGCAGGTACAATCCAACAAATTCTTACTGAGGAGTCCTGCAATAAATATATGTTTGAACTATTTTTTGACAGGTAATTACAGAAGCCTCCAAGTTCCAATAACCCTTAGTACAGGTTAAAACCCATGAATTTAGGGAAAAAAACCAACCAGCCAGAAGTCCTTTTCCTAAACAACCTTCCGAAGCACTCGAGTCTGTTTCTACAGTAATCATACCACTTCTCAGTAAAGACCACAGTGCTGGTTACCAACCTCAGCAAAATCAAGAACAGAAATAACATCAAGCAGACAGGTGCAGTTACAAAGTGGTAGCAGTGACCCAAGACCATCACCTGAAAAAATGGTGAGAGAATTTAGAAGATTTTTATGCACTAGGTGCATTCAGCTGTGCTTAACCTAGGCTTGATCCCTGAAGCTTCCTGTGAAAACCTAGCTAGATGAAAAGTGCAGCACAATCTTAGCCTAGCGAAATCATCCAAACTCATACAGGACAATATTAGCATCACTGGGATAGGAAGGGCTCAAGTACTGTCTGGCTAACGAGAAACAGAGGCCACTTTATCTGAGTGTAAATGGAAAAACAGGATGCAGAAAGGTTTGTCCCCAGTCCATTGTATTTATTAACCATGAAAAAAATAAGGAACACTGAGGGATTCCGAAGTACTCCAATGGAATTTGGCAAACATCAACTAAAGCTAAAAGTTCATGGCAGTGGTTAAGCAAGACAATAGTTACTACACATAGAACTTCAAACACACCACCTTTATGAAATATTGATTTTACACAGCAAAAATCAGTAAATCTTCATTAGAAAAATACCCTGGAGCAGCCGTTTCCCCATAACCATGACCAGTTCTCCCATGCCACTTATCTTGTGCAATACTGAAAGTCGCAGAGCTCTCTGCTGTCTTAGAAAAGTTGAAGGCCACTTTTTATTTTATGGAATTCATTCTGGGTCCATAACAATCCTCCCGTCGCAGGAATATTCAGTTCTGCAGAGCTGTGAGAGGAAGAGAAATAAAGCGCATCAGCACCAAGCTCATTTAGAGGCTCACATCACCACATCAATTTTGACAGCACTTTAAACTTGTTAACAAGTTTTATTTCCAAAAGAAAATGCCATTTTCGTTTTTAGCTCTGAACATTTACCTGTTGGAACATCCCTAGTTTTCCATCAGTTCATTCCAGAGGCAACAGTCCCGAGATGCCAAAGAAACCCAAGGTCACCAGTCACCAACAGTTGTAAAGGAGCCACAACTTCAGAAACCCCACAGGACCATTTTCTTCTGCACCTTCCTCTGCCTTTTGCAGCCAGGAATACTGGCTGATTGGTGAAGCACTGGCACTGCACGCCATCGACAAGAAAACGGCCCGTCAGGAGTTCCAGAAGTGCTTTTGACTCCTCTTCTTCCTGTCTTTTAGGCTAGAAAACCTCTTTGAACCGGTACTGCCTTGTACAGCTGTACAGCCATGACATACTGGTGCCTCAAGGCATTTCAGTAGTCCTGTGCCACAAGACCACGCAGCAAAACTGGCAACAGGAGTAGAAAGAAAGATTTAGTGGGGATTAAATGAAAGCAGCTAAAACCAAAGTAAAAGCAGCAAGACACAGTTAATTACCTTGCTGATGACAAAGCAATAGAAACTGCAAGGTGTTTTGCCAGCTGCAGGAGCAGCCAGCAGCATGCTGATGGCACAGGCTTTTGAGGAACTGGGGATACAGAAGAATGTTGTCATGGTGATAAACCTCAGTTCTCCACCTTCCCTGAAAGCACATTGCCACTATTGGCACTTGTATTCAACAAAACAAAGAACCACCAGAGACAGGGGAAGGACCACTGGTACAGAGATGAAAAAGAAGGGAAAGCAGCTGGGGCTGAGAGACCAACAAAATGACCTTATGTCTGCAATAGGACAGGTTAACTGGATAAGCTTCATTTAGTAACAGAGGTGATTTAAAGCTTTGTAGAATGCTACCGTGATTTCCACGACAACCTGTGTTTCTTTACTAAGGTCAAACTCTCAGCTTAAATCACACTAGCTGCAGGTCTGAAAATGTCACTGGGCAATGCCAACACACTGAGGATCAGAGCCCCATGGAAATGGAGCTTTCAAACTTGCTGAGGTTGTGTTGATAACTTCTAAACTGCTAAACAGCATTATCTTACAATCCTTGCAATGGTCTCTTTTACAAAGACCAGGAGGAGGGAGGATAGTAAGATTACAAAGTAGTTTCCTCAAAGGATACCATGCAAATCAACATTTTTGGTGGCCAGTTAATGCTTCTGCATTTAACTTTCAGATATTGTGAATGACTCAAGGAGCGCAAAATAAAAGTACATTCCCAGAAGGGAATGAGAGCAGCAGCAATACTGTTATAGGTATCACAGCAGCAGCTGTGATATAGCAGCTTTCAGATCTGATGACAGGAAAAGATAAAGGAGACCAATGCAGAGAGCCTATTCTTCCAGCTTCGAAGGATGACGGTTACGGCTTCACAGAGAAACCTCCTGTGACACCGGCGAGTTGTCACAGCAATACAGACAGCAGTGACTTCTGCCTGACTGTGTCCGTCAACAATGCAGGCACACTGTCAGACTGATGCAGTATGAACAAGTCAGAAGTCTCCTGTTGTGGTGGGGCAGCATGAAGGGAAGGGAGCTTTTTTCATACTGGGTTAATCATAGGATGAAATGCTGGGGCAGCAGTGCCATAGCCTTTACTCAGGAAGTGTACATTAGGCCCCATTTCAAGAATACAGAAAAGAGACACATTTGCAGTCACTGATGTGAAGCTGTCAGCTTATTCACCCTCACAGTTATGTGTGTCCAATTCCTTCTCCAGGTGTTACAAGATTAATTTGCAGGCCACCATTTCCTGTGGCTTACTTCTTTCCTCATCTTCAGGGTTTCCCACCAGCATACCTCAAAGCACTTCAGCAACCCACTGTGCATTGTGGAATGACTCCTTTCCATATAAGATTAGCTTATCTGGGAAAGCTGGCACTGGGGAGGATAATGTCAGCCTTCCAAGGCCTCTAGTCCTCAGCACTTTAACTGCAAGGTCTTCCCATTAACATTATTCATCCCAGTGTATCACCAGGCAGATTCTGCACCAGCTCTCAGCAGTGCTCTGCACTTCCAGACCAGTAAGTCTGAGGATTACTAGACTGTATCCTAGTCTGAAAAGCAGACTGTTACACTATGACACCAGCACTGGAAAGGTCCTTCCAAATACACACTTTACTTGAAAAGCTCAGGAGAACTGCAGTTAGTAGATACTAGAGATAGTAGATTTTTGGGTCAAACTATTTAGTCAAACAGAAGTAAAAAAGAACACCTCATCCTTAATTTTCCACATGATAGAATGCAAAGCACAGAGAGACAAATGCATTTTGTGGTTCCAGGGCAAAGTCCTGCCCACACCATTACTCACGTAGTATTGGGAGACTTCCACTCATCTCTCACTGGCTGATCGAGCAGGGACATCATGGAGTAATTATCCAACATGAGACCATCAGGGTCATCTGTCTGACCTGGGAGTTTTCCAAGAGGAAAGTCTTTCCATCGTACTTCATCTGGGTAAAAATAGTACATAAAGAAGACTGAGCTCCTCAGACAGATTTTTAAAAAATTAGACCCCCCCAAAGTCCACAAATACCGTCTGACGCTGCTCAGCTGTTCAGCAAAAATGAACAATCTCAGGTACTAAGCAAAAGTGAGTTGGAACTCCAGTTTTTAACTCATTTTATTTCTAACCTTACTGTCTCTTCCAAAGAAAGTGACTGTAATGTGTGAGGCAACAGGGACACATCTGCAGCTATGGAGCATCATGCGGTCTACACGGTGCAGCTCATCCAAACCACTGCGAGACTTTCCATTTAAAACAACTCCACAGTATCCCAGAGCAACTCTTCATGCTTACCTTAATCTCTTAAGCAAACTTTCATGTGAAGCATACACAGTGACTTACATATGTTTTCTGTTAAGAAATTACTCTGCACGGTTCTGTACAGAGCCATTTGTACACAGACAAGGATACAATACAGTACTGAAGCCATGGAAGTAGAAGAGTGCAAGGATGGGGAAGCCAAATTAACCAACAAAGCGATTCTGGACAGACCAGTGGGCTGGGATGAGATGGTGAATCAAAAAAAGATATTACATCGTGGAAATTCTGCTGTTTGTTTTTACAAGCACCTATTGATATTTCCTCTCCACGACTTGGCATTTGTTAAATTCAGCTTCCAGTGGGGGTCAGAAACTGCACAATAGGAAACAATGCATCACAATGGATAACATCAGTGTGTCCATCCCTTTATACTGTGGTGCCACAATTTCAAAGCCACTTTCCAAGAGGGAAATTCCCCTCTGAATTTCATTCTTATTTCAAATCTAACTAAATCAAAGATACAAATTATTGTCATTGTTTTGTCAATAAGATTTCTTAGGCCTATGTGCTTTTGCGATACAGAATACATATTCTTGGAATGCCTAAGAGCAGCTCAGTGAAGAGCAGCAGACAGGTGCCTTCAAAAGATAAAGCACTCCACTCCAGAGAGCCAGCAATAATTACAGCAACTGTTCGAGGTCCCTGCTAATCACGTACAACTTGGCCATTTCCTTCTCTTTGCCTGAAACCAGTCTGTTTTGTGTACCTGGTATCTGCTCAAAATCCCAAGCACTGCCCTAAAGAAACAGTAGATTTATTTGTTTTCCCTTTTATACCTTTCTTGGGCATTTAATAGAACAAAAAAAAAATTGACATAGGATAGTACTTTATAAGTGTTATAATTTTACCATTCAAAAAGGGGCAGCATTTCAATTAACATTTGCCAGCGATGAAAACTAAGTCCCACAAAGCCACTTTTTACCTGCAGTAATCTGCCAGGCTGACCCTTGCAGTGCTGCCCTTTTCTCAGCAATAGCCACTGTGTTGCCAGAATGAGCGAGTCCTTCCAAAGGACTTGTTTCCGTTACCATCTCTTCTTCCTCCTCCTCCACCTCTTCTACACCATCATCTCTTTCCAGCACATCTTCTTGTTTCTCTGCAGTCTGCCCTTGATTTTTAACTTGATTTTCTTGCCTGGCCCTCCACTGTAAGCTCTCTATAGTGTAAATTGGTTGCCCACTGCAGTCTGAAGACAGGCCTGGACTGGACAAAGGGCCACCGCCTTCCGTGTAAACGGAAGCAAGATAGAGAAGGTTCTTCCGTGAAGAACGTGGCAAGCGAGGTCTCATGATTGTGAGGATCCTAGAGAAAAAAAAAGGGCAATGTAAAAGCCTTAACAGCAAAAAAAGATTCCAGATGAAGGTTTATCAAGCTGAACAGCTTTGCAAGTGTGAGTTTCCTCCAGGACAACTCACTCATATATCTCCTCTAACAGGCAAATCTGACTTTTCTCTGTTGGGCAAATGCAGGAGTTGTCCCTCTTTATGATTAAAGTTAAGGACTTGGAATACTTCTAACTGAATTCCAGCTTTGCTGTTTTCACATGAAAAAGTTACCACCTGTGCTAAATTCATTTCACCTGTATAAGCAGTCACATCTCTGCAACCAAGTCACATTTCATCTGACCAGGTTGCTTCATTAAAACCTCCCCGGATAATCTCTGCTCTCATTCTGAAGGTGCAATCCATTTAAATTCTCCTCCTTTTCCTTTTTGTGGGATCAATGGGGAGATGAGCAGCAAAGGTAGGTCTTTATATGCAACTACCACAATTCCCACTGGATGCAAAGGAAGGGAAAGGAATGCAGCTGTAACTCAGCGTATCACAAGGGAGCCAGCCAAAGGTGTTACAGCACTGTCTGCTGTCCCTTTTCTAGATTACAGGATCAAACTTACAGCTGAAGAAGGTGCGGGGTTGCCCAGCAGGGAGCTTCCAAGCAGTTATCAGTCAGCCTTATCCACTGCAAAGGAACTTTATGGAGGAACAGCCCCTTCACAGACACCTGTTTGTTACAATGCTGTTTTTTCTTCCCTTCAAAGAAGATAATGAAAACAATAAGGTGCTCAAAACTCATTACAAACATGCACTTATCCTTTGCATTTTTACAGGAGCATTCACCCTCGAATGAGCTGGCATTCCAATCCAAGTCCAAAACTATATGTACTGACAAAACCCACACAGATTGTTACAAGGCACTTGCCATGCATTGACAGCTGGGTTAACCCCACAAGACGCAACCACAGTGAGGTTGCAGGCATTCCCAGGCTGTTTCTGTGCAGGCCATTCCAGACAGGAATGCCAAAAGATGTGTTTGTACAGTACTATCTCCAAAAGACCCCAGCATACTGCTTCTGGGACCTGGAATCACCTCAGATAGCACTGCAATGAGTAGAAAACAGCTGGGAACGACTGCCATTCAGGGACATAGGCATAGGCATTCTCAGCACCAACAGAAAGCATCAAACACGAACCCAGGACTGCCACAAATGCTGGCAAAATCTTGGTGCAGACGGAGACACACCAGGAGTGGACAGAAAAGGTGACAAACTTAACCATCCGGAAAACATCTCAGCAATATACTAGTTGCAGGATAAGAATCCTGTTCAGAGAATTCCTGTGACACGCTTCAAATAGGTGAAGCTCTGCTTGTGCCCATCTCTAGAGTGAAACATACAGCTGCGACTTTAAGCAGTTCCAAGGACTTAGGAACAGAAAACAAAATATCACTGCTGTGTAAGTTTAGAAGGCATGAAAATCCTGCACTAGGATTCAAAAAGGACAGCAAGACTGGACAAGCACCTTGTAAAGGCCGGCTTCTGTTAAGTGAGGAGAGAACTGGGAACGGGGAACTCCCAACAGGTCGCACATAACATCTTTATTTGTTACCTGCTATCGTTATTTCCTGCAAGTAATAGTATCTGGAAAAAACAGGACTTAAGGGCTTCATCTTTCACAGGAGAGACTGGCTTTTCCTATCTTGAGGCGGCTGCAGCAAAGTTGCCACTAGCAGTTTCAATTTTTTGCTGAGAAATGCATGACAATACTTTTCAACTTGCAGCTTGTGTAACAAACACAATAGAGGCTCTGAGTTCACATGACAAAAGTAATCACTAGGTTATTGCACTTTCCATCTAAAGGTCACACTACTCTCCCAGTTTTCACAACAGTACAGATGAGACTCAACATCTTTTACACACAGAAATCCCAGACATACTCACCAGCGTTTACTTTGGCAATACCAGTCAGCATCTCAGAAATCCAGTTGATCAAGAACTGAGGCCGGAGTTCTGAAGAGTCAGAGCATTCTTTCAACTCCATAAACATTTTTTCTATTAGGATCTGTGTAAAACTTCGGGAGAGGAGGCTTGTCAGCAAAGGCTGCCAAAAGCAGTAAAACGTCTGAGGAATTCTGAACTGCCATACCTCTTTACTTGCTGCAATAAGAAGAAAAAAAAAGAGAAGCCAAAAATCACTGGTTTGTAATTTTTTGTGAACAATCAGTAAGATGTTTGTTCCAAACTGAAGTAGTTTGTTCTGCCATCACTGGCTCTAGGGTATTTCTGGGGATCCTCTCTGAACCTGCAACTATTATTCTCTTATGCTAGGGAAGTAAAAGCAGCAGCGCATGGATAACGTGTTAACACAACATTTTGAAGAAAGCCAACAATACAATGCTTGATCCAATCACACCATAAACCACAGGAAAGTCTACCTGTTTTGCTAATCCCTTTCCCGATCCAGTTCATTTCACATATAATGAAGAGCATTCTGTCTAAAAATATATTGCAAAGAGAAGCCACGTTGATCAAAGCAACACAGAACCAAAAGCTCCTACCTTTTTACTACTGTAATATAGCCACAGAAATGTAAGGATCTTTCTTGGGAAGTTCTCTGGCTTGTGTTTCCGAGAGGTCCCAGGGAAACAGACAAATTATTGATTTTCATTGTCCCTAGGTACCTAGTTCTCTTTGCATAAAATCCATGCAACTCCACACACAGAATCATAGAATCATAGAATCACCAGGTTGGAAAGGACCCACTGGATCATCGAGTCCAACCATTCCTAACACTCCCTTAAACCATGTCCCTAAGCACTACATCAACCCGTTCCTTAAACACCTCCAGGGAAGGTGACTCAACCACCTCCCTGGGCAGCCTGTTCCAGTGCCCAATGACTCTTTCTGTGAAGAATTTTTTTTCTGATATCCAGCCTGAACCTCCCCTGGTGGAGCTTCAGGCCATTCCCCCTTGTCCTGTCCTCAGTCACTTGGGAGAAGAGGCCAGCTCCTTCTTTCAGGTAGTTGTAGAGAGTAATAAGGTCACCCCTCAGCCTCCTCTTCTCCAGGCTAAACAACCCCAGCTCTCTCAGCCACTCCTCATAAGACTTGTTCTCCAGTCCCCTCACCAGCTTCGTTTCTCTTCTCTGGACACGCTCCAGAGCCTCAACAACCTTCTTGTGGTGAGGGGCCCAGAACTGAACACAGTACTCAAGGTGCGGTCTCACCAGTGCTGAGTACAGAGGAAGAATCACCTCCCTGGACTTGCTGGTCACACTGTTTCTGATACAAGCCAAGATGCCATTGGCCTTCTTGGCCACCTGGGCACACTGCTGGCTCATGTTCAGCCGTCTGTCAACCACTACCCCCAGGTCCTTCTCCTCTGTATAGCTCTCCAGCCACTCTTCCCCCAGTCATATCGGCAGCAGCATGGAGTTACGATGCAGCTAATGAATGGGGCTTAAAAAAAAACCACTTAGATTTGCTTAAAATCCTCAATGTAGAGAAGAAACCAGTGGGAGTTTGCCAAGTCAGTAACCACTGCAGATAAAGGCAGACATGCAACCTTTAAAAGATGTTTTGGCCAGGCAGCATCAGCACTGAAGAGCTATCTTTCCATGGTAAGAGATTTATGAAACAGCAGTAGCTAAGCAGGGCCATAAAGGGGTTTGGGGAACAGGTCAAAACGTTTAAGGAATCAAACATATGAAAAATATGTAGAGAACTAAAGATTTCAATATAACAAGAAAAAAAAGAATGGGCTTGGACATAACACTAGCTACATGCTTTTCACTTATGTGGTGTTCAAACCACTAACCTTCATACTTGATATTTAGCATCTTCAGACAATCCATCTTTGGGATGAGAAAGCCATCACTGAGAAGAGCTTCAGCAACTGCTTCCCTAGAGCAATCAGAGAGTCTTACTTATGTCACTTACTCCATTACATATCAAAACATCACTTGCACCAGTTCTGAAACAAGTCTGAGAGCCAAATGCCTGTAATGATGAGAAGGTGATGTACCTTGCTGTAAGGCACTAAAATCATATGCCAGTTTGAGGCTGGATATATCCAGTAGATTTGGAGTGAATGTGCATTTATGCAAACTGCAACAGAACCAGAACCTGGAAGGAAACATTTCTGCTTGGGTTGCAAAGGTAAATATCTTCGTATTTCAAAAGCACACAAACATTTATCATGCTGAAATACCTATGGTTTGCAGTAAGATCCAAGTATCCTGCCAGCAGGCCAGCCAAGATTTGAGCCCCTCTGACCCAAAGAGTGAGGTTAAACGTCAGGTGAAAAGCTGGCTCTGGTGCCTTGCTGGCAAGGTGCACCTCAAGGCACAGCTCACAGCTGAAGGGCAGAGAAGCTACAGCAGAGTCACAACTGCTCTTCCCTACAGCTCTTTTCTGGGCATTTCCTGCCCTTGTAGCTATCCTGTGAACTTCTATTAGTCTGAGAGCACAGGACAGTCCGTCTCAGGGACCGCTTCACCTCCTATTAGACTGGCAAGCATAAGGCTGAGGGGACCCACAGAGGCAGAGTGAACCAACATGTCAAGTCAAATGCAGCAAAAGGACAGAGGTGATAGTTCTACAACTACCCCAATATCCAGTCACGGGATTCTCTTGAATTCTCTCTTAGGGAGAGAGCATCAGAATTGCAGGTAGGTGCAATGGCTTGCTTCCACCAGCATCTTCCAACCATCCAGCAACAGACAGTTTAAATTACAGATCAGTCCCATGTTTATTAAGTTATGCTTCTTGTTACGGAATTTTCATGCTTTCTTGCTCGTTACTCCATGCTCAGCAACCAATGGGCAATGCCACTAAGGTCCAAGTCTCTTCCTTGGTTTTTTTTTTTTTTGGCAAACCTGATAACCGCTTAAAAATAATTGGCAGCTTGTATGGCATACACATTTACATCCAAAACACCAGTACTGTGACACTTGCTCCCCTCTACAGAGTTACACTAACTACGTTTCTCAGACTGGGACAGGATCACCATGCACATTTACATAATAATAATAAAGTCCCAACACACTGGGCCCTAGAGGCCCTTGTAGTAACAGAAAGTAAGGAAGAGACACAGAAGATGCTGACACATCTTGGGGCCAGTACAGCTAAGTCAGGGACAGCATCTTGGAGACCATCTGGCACAGGAAACACTACTCATGAACGCAGATTAACAACTCCATTTTCAAAGACATTGAGGGAATCAACCACTTGCTTTCTCCACAATCATGTGAACAAGACAGTGAAAAGGTAGTGCAAGAGGTGTACAGGCCCAGCTCTGCACTGGACCTTTCACCTCAGCTCCTTATTGGAAATGTACCTGTTCTCTTGCATCAGGTCTTTGATCTGAGCCAAAATCCAGTCCACTTCTGAAGAGGAATCAAACCACAGTTCTTGAGACTTTGAAGCAGACTGCACAGTCTGTATAACCTGAGTGAAAGGAAAATCCAAGCATTAACAGAAAGCATGCTCCAGCGGTGAATGGAAACGCACTGCTACAAAGAGAAGATGCCTGCGCCATGTGTGCTTCACCACCAGCACTTCAAAGAATTCACAAAGTTCCCCTCTCTGGGGGTATATTAAAAATTAATACAGGCTATATTTGACACACACCTGTCTACAGGGCATGGATTTTCACAATTCAGCTGTACTTTGTCACAGCTATCAGACTTAGAAGCACACCATTAGAAACCATGCAACAAGAAAGGCAGCCTTAAGGGTGCACAGAGAAATTTCAAACACACTGCATGCAGCACCCCATTAAATTGAAACAGAACAGTTTACACTTCTGCCTGTATATACACCATTTTGGTGGGAAAAGGAGGGTTTCACGTGAGCTTCAAAACTACAGGAGTGAGATTACTCTTCAGCAGTTCGCTGACATCCCATTCAACCCAGACCACTTTAAACTTGGAAGTAGTGTTTTCCTATTCAGTTTGAAATACTTCCCCCTATTCCATTAACATGTTAAGTGGTCACTTCCCATGTACAACCAATTGGGCTCCTTTAAGATGCAATGCAAAACATACAAAATGAGCCAGTGCAAACTACAGAAACGGATGGATGAACAAAAGAGAATCACGTTATCTACTCTACGACAATGAAGGAAACGGAACGTTCATTTTGAATAAACACCCTGTTGCCAGTTCCCACTGCTGGAGTCTGCATTTCACTGGAATCTTAGCACTCTTTGTCCTTTAGCCCATAATGACGTTAATCAAAATAAAAGTGAGAACAGCTTTCCAATAACAAGTGTGCTGGTGAGGTCATACCCAAAGGGATTGTACAGGGTCTGCCACACAGCTCTCAACACATCTTAAGAACTATCCTGTTATTAAGAAGTGGAAGCTGAGCAGAAAAATTTCTCTGGGGTTGAATTATTCACAAATCTGAACTGCAGCACCTCAGCCCTGGGGCCACTACAAAAATATACTGCAGATGATAGAAAACATGAATGACAGGTCTCAGCTTCTGGAGACACAAGGACGAACGGAAACAAACCAAGCACTATCCAACTGGAGAAGGAAGACTTGGGACCTCCTAGTACACATCCCATTTATAAACATGAACAAAGTATTTGCCTTAGAAATCATCACAGCTCAAACAACTTGTTCTCTGCAATGAAGCTTTACTTTGACAAGCAGTGTATGACAATGCCAGGAGAGAGAACTGAACAAGGTACCAACCATGCCCCTCTCCACAAAGATGGCAGCCACAGTTCTCCTCTGGGCTACATACTAAAGGGCAGCACTGCTTTAGGCAAGAGTACCTGACTTGGCAAGCCCTGGCAGCACTGCAGACACTGGCGTACTGCCACCTCTGCAGCACTCATACAAACTTCTATATAAAATACCACTTCTGCATCACTGATGCTTCTGGACAGATTCAAACTCTGGGAGAACGATATAAAGACAAAAAAATGGATCCCTGCAGTCACATGGAACTCCCTGCACAGCAACTTAGTCGGGCTAGCACTCAGGTATTTCAAATGAGGCCTAGCCAAGAGCACCAGTGCTTCAGTTTGAGCAAGAGCAAAGAGAAGACTTGCTGCCCCAAGCAGGAACTGAGAAGAACCTAAAGTGCCGATGATCAGACTGCACTTACCCGAAACTGCTCATTCTTGTAGGATATCAGCATATCTCTGACTTTTTCTAGAAATAAACATAAATACAGTTTAAACGGGGAACAGATCAACTACATAAGGGAATTTGGTCTCTGTTCAGGGTGCTTAGTTTGCTTAATATACGCTCAAGGAAGACATCAGTCAAACGAACTCATAAGTTCCAATTCAAACCACACTCTGAAGATTCCTACAGCTCCTATGGTTGTCCAGCAACACAGACTTTATCCAGTGGGGTTGAACCGCAAATTCAGTATTTTATCACTAAGAGTGACCAAAGACAGACATGTTGGATAAATCCAGACAGCTACAAAAAAATTGCTAAATACTTCAGTTGAGGAGGAAATTGTTCCCATAGGCAGCTCATGTTCTGAGGAATATTTGTATTCCTTATACTTCCATTTTAAATCTATTCTAACAGCACTGTGGCCATTCACAAACCAACTACACCCTTACCGGACTTCATTAAACTTTAATTTACCATCTGCATGGAAAGTCCTTTCTCTACCTGTGGACCACTTTCATGGCACTTTAAATAGCACCACCTTCCAAACCACCTCACTGCTCAGGTGTCACCGTTGTCTGCTCTCAGGGTGCCCACCACTCCAGAAAATCTTCAGATGCATTTCAGCTGTAGGACTGATAAACCATTGCCATACAAAACACAGAACATTCTGACAGAATCTGGACATACAAATCACAGAACATTCTGAGGTTCTCTCTTTCAGCAACTGGGGGTGGGGTGTTCCTATTTTTTTAGGGTAGCCAGGGAGAGCAAGAACTAGCACATGCTTGGATCTCATCCAACATGAAGTTAGACAGAAGCCCAGATATACACGCTGGCAAGATAAGTGTTAAGTGCCGCTGCATTCCCAAGTTTCATACTGCCTCTACATTTGGATTGTTCCAATAAATTCTGTATTAAACTCAAAGCACACAACAAATTAGCTAATATTTTCTGGATCACAGCTCCTTTAGCCATGCATGTGCCTGTTATAAAGGAATCCAGAACAGACTTGCAAGAAATCTAGAAATTCTAAAGCTAGAAAGATCATTACAGTCACCACATGTGATTTCCAGGGAGCAATAAGGGTCAAAGAGGAATCCAAAAACCAGGACTAAAGGTATATAGTTATGCAACTGCCAGGGCTAGAAGATTATGCTTCTAAACTGCTTCCTGTAGCATAGGACATTTCTAATCCTTCTATCTGCCATTGTTCTTAGGACACTTACCATGGAATTCCTTGTGTTTCTGACAGGCCTCATGCTGTGGGGTTTGAGCCTCCCACGCATCACTGTCCAACTCTGCACTTCCTTCCACCTCCTCCCGCTCCTCGTCCTCATCCTCACTTTCTTCACACAAGTTATTACCCAGCTGACGGCTCCAGTACGTCTTTCGTAGCCAGTCCAGCACAACATCACAACCTAGGGAGAACAGAAAACGTTCTCTTCTCAGTGAGGTTTTGTTATTGAAAAAAAATAAGAGGTGGCAGGTTGCTAACTTGCCTTATGAAAATAAATGCTATTAACAAGTTACAAACCCTGAAATCCCATTAAGGAAAAGGTGAAGGAATTTAAAAAAAAAAAAAAACAAAAAGAAGAACACCTCCCTTTACCCAGTTCTTACCCTCCCCTTACTCAGAACCTCACAGTCCAGTATCACAGGCCTGGTAACACGCACCCACCGTCTTTTTGGCAACAGAAAAGATTGGACATTGCTCAATGCACCTTGCTCAACCTAGGCCAAGTTAAAGCAGAAACTAAGTTACAGCAACAGCACTTTGATGAGACAATGAATCAATTCTTTAGTGAACAGTGTCCCTAACAAGAACGTTAATTTTTTGTGCAAAGACTACAATATGCATACACTAAATAGAATGGAAAGAAACCCCCTTTTCTCCCATCACTATTTCACTACCCAACTCAATCTAAGGACCCTACTGAAGGTGATTTAGCTGCCTACTCAGTACTTAACCCAAAATTCCCAGGAATCCCTTCAAATGCCCTGAGATCGTCATTCATTCAGGCTTGCAGTACCCTAGTGCATTTTGCCCTACATGGGATTTTGTTGAGAGTCTCAGGTATCTCTACTGCAACAGGAAAAGCACCTCTTTCCCTGAGACAAACTCCCTGTGCTGTAAAGCAGCAAGAGGGCCAAACTATTGTTTCCAGTATTATTTTCAGGAGAAGGAGAAAATCTTTAAGCACTTGCCCTGTGATGCACCACAGCTCTGAGCTACCAGACACAGCTCAGCTACCCCCGCCAGGCAGCGGCAACCCTTCCAGTGTTTCGCACCCCAGCTCTCCCTCCTAGGACAAGCTTGCTGCCTGCCTTGCTCCGTAGCGCCCCAAAGTGGAGGGAGGGGTGTTCCCCACGGGGCCTGCAGCACTGGCATTGCCACCCTGAGCACACATCAGGCTGGGTCTTCCCAATGCCGCCTGCTGGCAGCACTCACCCTTACGGCACAGGGCCAGCCGTGGCAGCTTCCCGTGGGTCAGCTCGTGACGGAGATCCACAACCCAGGTGGGAATGTCCACCTGGAAAAACAGCCACAGGTATTACTCCAGTTCTGGCTGCATCACACAACAGCGTGCAGCCCTGCAAGGCTAGAGAGCCTCCACCGGGGTGGGAATAGTTCCATGCCACTCCTGCACTGCAGCTCCCTGCTTCCCACATCAAGAGGGGGCTGAAGTCCCTTGTTCTCTGATCCCACTGCTCCTGTGGCCTAGGATCCATACAAACTTGGGATTTTACAGTTTTAAGTTCTTCACCATTAGCTGCAACTGCAGGTTTCTTTTCAGACAGAGGAGCTACGGATAATTTAAGGAGAGACTGGGAAGCAGCTAAATTATATTTAAATTGATGAAACCTTCCGGATGGCAAGTTTGTGTATCAGATACAAATAGTATCACATCTAACACTCAAACCACACACACGCTAAATGCATGCATTTTTTTGCAGCTTTCCTAAGGATACTAATTATGCAGCTTTTTTCAAGCTGGATCAGTTTTATAAGGTGAGAAGATGCACCTTTCTAAGAAGCCCAGCAAAAAGAAAAACGAATGCATCATTCTCACACAGCGATCCCAGGCAAGGCTTCACATACAGGACAGTCTCCAACACTGCCTGTCCTTCACTTCCAACACTTGCTGTGCAGACCTGGAGATGATGCTCAGTGCAGCTAGCAAAAAAAGGTGGTGAGCTGGTCCTGCTACTACAATTACAGCCTGAACCCTCCTTCCTCCACAGAGGACTGGACAAGCTCACTTCAAGCGAAAGCATAAGATGAAAATACTTGCAAAACTAAGTGCTTTTTACATATAACCTTGCTTGTCAAGAGAACAGAATTTATAAACCATAGATTTAGCTCTTTTTCCATATCTAAATAACTAGGAAGCAAAAATGCGTGGTGTATGCCAACTAGGATCATTTACATATAAGTCAAGGCTTTTTATTGCACAATTCAAAGTGCTTTAACGATCGACGGTTTTTGTTATTCCTACTCCAACTTTAAAGAGTGAATTTTTACATCTAGTTGCATCACACCTCTTTAAAACTTTGCAGTTGGAAATAACCAGCATCCATACCCATTATTTTGGCTAAAAAAGAGTGACCCCCCCACAACTCCCTCCACCCAGCATTGTGCATGTGCGCTCTACATACGCAGAAGTTATTGAGTAATTCTTAAGTATTTACCTCTCTGGCTAATTGTCTCAGAGGAATGCTGACCATTTTCTGTTTCCTTTCTGTGATCAAGTTAACAAACCTGCACGCAAGTTACAGAAACAACAAACGACTATCAAGAGCTGCAGAGACACTCGGAACTCCCTAGACAAAACCCCGTGCACTGTTCAACGCCAGGGTCCCAGAGACTCAGGGTGGAACAGCACAGCAGAGAAATGCTGTCTGCCCAGGCGCCTCTCTCGTGGCACGCAGGCCTGCGGAGCCCTACCGTACAAGAGCCAGCCCATAGGAGAGGATGAGCTCGTGCGACTTCAGTCTACCAGACGAATCCAGGACCTTGCAACGAATCAGCTCAGCAGTGCAATCCACCGCAAGGGGCATTTTGGGACCGTACCTGGAGATAAAGGAGAGACAGGTGAGCAGCCTCACAAGCATACAGTCATTCTGGGAAAAAGCGTGGTTTTCTGGCCACGTTTGGCACTCCGCGGTAAACCACAGCGCGCAGCAAGACGGAATCGAAGGCTCCTTCCTGGGCCTTTTACCTAGAGCAGAGCGATTACATGGCTGCCCCCAGGCCCACACCACCGCGTGAGGCCGGCCCGGGCGGGCAGGGCGAACGGAGCGGGGTGACTAAAGGCCCAGGAGCGTTCCTGGCTGCAGCCCCGCCCACGGGAACCAGCGCGCGGGCCCCACTGCCGGTGCGCCTCGCCCGTACCGGCTTTTCCAGGCGGAGACGCGGTCCAGCGCCTCCTGCTGCAGGCGCGCTTCACCGCAGTACAGCCCCACCATCACCTGGTCCCACTCCGCGCGGCCGCGCCACGCCACCACAGTGCGCAGCGCCCTCAGCCGCCCGCGGCCCGGGCCCGCCGCGCGCCGCCAGGCCCGCCGCGCGCCACCCGCCATGCCGGCCCGCGCGCCGCTTCCGCTTCCGGCCCCGCACAGCGCCCGGTTCCGCCCCGCGCGCCGCCAACCGCTTCCGGCTGCGCCCTGCCCACGCGCCTCCCGGTGGTGGCGGTGCGTCAGGCCGGTCCAGCTCCTGCCTTTGGGGCGAGCTGGGGGGTGCTGCCGGCCGCCGGGCACCGACCCTGTGTTCGGGAGGGTTCTGTCAAAGCCTATGTTTCCTCTGGCCGGTTCGCGTCATCCTGGAAAGCCTCGTGCCAGGGGAAAGGAGAATCGCAGCGTGGAATGAGGAAAAGGGGCTGGGACCGGAGTCCCGGGTAGCCGCTCGATCTAGCCGGCCCCGTGGCCACGGTGCCGTCTCCCTCAGGGCTCCAGGGCAGCATGAGCCTCTGTTCCGTATCCTGAAGTGAGGTTTTGTTTGCGAAACTGTTAATCGTCATCACCAGCTTTTTACAAACGTTCTCCAAAGAAATGTTTCCTCGGCTGCAACTTCTCTTATATTCCATCACAAGTACAGTGAACGCCCCCTGACTGAGTAACGCTGCCATGCGCGTTAGAGTGCGAATGAGCAGGAAGTTACAAAAGTGCTGGCCTCGCGTGATGTTTATTTTACCAAATGCCAGAGATGAGGGTGAAGAAATGCTGGATGGATTCTGTTAAAGTGCTGTCTTTGAGAAATGCCTCAGTCCGTTACCGTTTAACTCTGCTCCCCCAAAAGCCTACCTTGTTCTGTGGCCAAATGGAACAAGAGTTCCATTGCTCAAGAGAAGTACCGGGTTGAGGGAACAGACTTGACGTGCATCGCCAAATTCCCGCAGTGCCTCATGCAGCAAAAGTGAATTCTCAAAAGACAGGAGGGAGGGGGAAAACTTGGAATAGGGCCCTGACCACTGGAAATGAAGTTAGGCTTTTCATCTGCTTAAAAAGTGTTCTGAAAGGACAGGCTGTTTACTGCAATGAAAGGGTCTTATTCAGAGCACAGGAACACCATGTGTCATTTTGCTTGCCAGTTTATTTGCTGCAACACAAATGTGAAAGGCAAACACTGCAGTGCTGCAGAGCAGATGTGGTACCTCAAACCTAATTAGATCACCTGCTTCCAGACTCTCAGAGACCCATCAGAAAATAAATTAAAAGGCGTAATTTTCATTCTTATTTTCTGTGGAGAGGGAGAAAGATGTGAGGAGTTTGGTGTCTATTATAGACATGGAAGGGAGCAGGGACTGGACCAGCCTAGGTTTCATATGCTTCCTGGGCTTTCAGAGCCTGGATCTATAGTGATTATGGTTGTACTGCTGCTCTGCCTGCAATGTCTGCCTACTGGGTTGCTCAGTACAGAAGTGGGAGGTAGTGTGCAAAAATGCTTGCTGCCCAGGATGTCCCACGCAGGACTGGCAGCAATCTGTCATTTTCGTTTCTGCAGCCTTGCTGTGGTGTGGGCTGAAGAAGAGGCAGGGATTGTCTGTGGTGCCCCTGCAGCACTTTGGGAATCTGGCTGAGTAGGGTGAGTGAGGTTACTTGCGCCTGTAGGTGAAGGGCCAATGAGGAGTGAAGAACCAGACTTCTATCTAGGTAAAAGTCCTAAATGAAAAACCTGTTTTTTGAAAGGAAAGTTTCAGCATGTCAGGCAGTGGATTAAAATGAAAAAATGAACTAGGTGGACTGTGATTATACTTCCTCTAGAGAGACACGAACCTGCTTTTCATTTGTACAACTGAAAAGGAAGCTCCCAGAGCCTTCCTGAATAGTCTTGCTCTTGCTGAGAATGAGGAAAATAATTTTCCAGTTTTCTTTCTACAAAGTTCAAGGTGAACAGAGGTGACACCTAGAAATGGCCTTGGAATGTCAGCTGAAAGGAAATCTCACATGCAGCATGGCTTTCTGGACTGGGATTAACAACTACTTGCCCACCTTCTTCCTGGAGTGAGCAATGAGAAAAAAATGCATTTAGAATCACTGGCTGCAAAAGATTAAGCTTTGGGACATCCAGAAATGAAGAAAAAACTCTAAAAACTAAAAAAACCCAAGAGAGTGTGACAAGAAGTGAGGTCAGGTGATTGGTTGCTTGGTTTGTTTACACCTGTTGTTTTCTATACTATTTTTAACTCAAACTTGAAGAAGGCACAGACAAGAAAGAGTCATGCTTTCTGCCTTTCTGTGCCATGATAATCACTAATTGACCCTAAGACACTTGATCTCCATGTACTTCCCAAACGCCGTGGCCCTTTGAGATTGTTCATAGAGCACTGGCTGGCAGAGCAGTCAGAGCATATCTGGCCTGGCACTTGCTGCCTTCTTGTGCAAGTGTTATTCCCTGGCACAGGGAGAGCGACTCCTGACAGGGCCGAGAGGAAGGGAGAGGGGGGCCTCCACATCTTCTCAGTGCTATTGGCTGGTTTTATTTTCTGGCATCTCTGGGGCTTGAGTTTGGAGACTAGCCATCGAACATCCTGTTTTCACGGAATTTGTCTCTGTTCTTCCCAGTCTATTCTCATTTCTTCTGCTTGCAGACTTGCTGCAATAACACCAAGGTAAGAATATGAAATGGCACTTCTTGGCTTATTTCTCACTTCTGAATTGTTATGTTTGAGCAAGAGGTATCTGGCATTCTAAGCAGATAAAGGCAAGTTTAGCTGGGATCTCAAAAACAGTGTTCTTTAGAGAGCGGGACAACAGAGGCCAACAACATTACTCTAGATTTGCCAAGGGCTGAGTTAATCTAACATGCTTAGAATCATGTTGGGTGGATTCCTGTCCAGCAAGCACTAAGCAATGCCTGCGCACTTTTAATCCTTATATTCAATCCTGCTCTCATTGAAGTTCGAGGAAATTTTAGGGTGAAGCTGCATCAAGACTCACATTTGTTGGGCTTGGCAAGGACAGGAGATGGGCAGTAATTCTCTTCCGAATGTGTGACCAAGCTGCAGCCTCCAGCCCTTTCTGACAAAGCTCAATGAAGTGCTGTGATAGTTCTTTACTGCAGGGAGCCTCTGCAGGTGCAGTTCTTGTTTCCCTGCTGACCCTGGGTGGAGAGGTTTGTTGCAGAAGTGACCTGTGACTCCCATGCTCAGCACTTCCTGCAGAAAAGGGAGGAAAGACAGCTGGAATTTCTGTATTCATGGTCTCAGCACACTGAGCAGCCATCTCTGGGTAAGAGTGTCCAAGCAGGAAAGATAGACAAGCTTGCGCTGTCTTAGGAGGAGAAAGGCCAAAACTAGAAATGCAGGGCTTAAGAGAAGGTTGGATGGAAATATGTAGGAAATGGAGGTGGGGAAATGGAGGGGTGCACACCATCAGAAAGGACAAGTATGGATGAATGACAGCCCTAGCCACTTTCTCAAGAACATCCTGCCCCTACCCTGCAGAGCCAAGTGGCTTATCGAGCCCTACCCTTGGGAGAGCCAAGTGCTCCTGGGGCTACAGAGGAGGTTGGTTTCCCTCCCCTCTTAGAATATTGTTCGTAAAGCAGGGCTGGAGTTTCTCCCAGGTATGTTGGATTTTGAAGTAGAAAACAGGGGAGGTATTACAGGAAAAGCAACTGAGCATGCTTTCCAGTGCCAGAGACCTACCTTAGCAGTAGGTTCTGGTGCGGTTCTGAGATGTCAGCTAGCCCTGGAGGAGAAGGCAGTATACTGTTCTGCATTTCTTTCTAGTCCTGGAATCCTGCATACAGATTCCAGATAAGGAGGAGCTTCCTGCAGAGAGAAAGGTCATTTGGCCCAGTGGGACTATGTACAGGGAAGACTCAAGGAAACAGCATAACTCAGACAACCTAAATGTTCCCACCAGGCAGCAGGGGCTCTTGTGGATTGTTATGCCAGGCTCAACACAGGAGATTACGTTTAAAGACTTCTTTGGAGAATAAGCTATTGGTGGGATACTGGAAGGAATGTCTTGGGAATCAGAACTTTACCTTAAATGAATTTATTGCAATTACTACAGTATACAAACAAATAAGAAATGGACTCTGGACTGTGTGCTCTGTCCCCATGGGGAAAAGCTGAGAGGGCGGGCAATGCAAACCAGATGTTTGTCATTTTGTTTGATGCATCTCCTGAAAACCGCTCAAACAATATGGCTGTGGAGCAGAGTCTGGGAACAGGCACTGAACATGATGGGGAACGGCAGATGTGCCTTCCTCCCTGCGTAGGAAATGCAGGTTTCAGGTACAAATGTTCTTTAAAAGCACTGGAATGAGTTACCCTGGAAAACCTTTCTGCTCTAAAACCTGTTTTCCTTTACTTCTTTTAATTTGTGTTCTTCTCTTTTTTGACTGAAGATAAACAAGAGCCTATGAGGACTTGCACCTCCCTTCTCCCTCTCAGATGGAAGGCTCCAAGGAAAAAATCACCCTGAATATTGGGGGAGTCAGATATGAGACGTACAGCAGCACGCTCCGGACCTTCCCAGGGACCAAGCTGTGCAGCCTAACTGAGCCCCATGCCCCAAGTATCTATGACTATGATCCAACCACCAAAGAGTTCTTTTTTGACAGGAGTGCTGAGATCTTTAGCTACGTGTTGAACTATTATAGAACGAAACATTTCCACTGCCCCATTGATACCTGTAGGTCAGTCTTAGAGGAAGAACTGGCTTTCTGGGAAATAAATGAGGCACAGCTAGCATCCTGCTGCTTGCTGAAGCTGAATAACAGAGAGGTGCAGCCAGAGGAGTTTAATATTTGGGATGAGAATGAACAGACCGATGACCAGTGCCTCATAATCCAGACAGAAAGAAGGGATTTCAGCTGGCGAACCAGGTGGCAGCCAAAGATATGGTCTATTTTTGAAAAACCATTTTCCTCTTTCAGTGCTAAGGTAATAGTATAAGTGGATATGGACACAGCCTGTGTCCTTTGGGGTTACTGGAATGGGTCCATGAAAAAATGTGAATGGGTTTATAGCTTTGCTAAGTATGCTTTGAGTCCCAGATCAAAAAAGATAACAAAATTCTGTCTTCTCATTAACAGACACCTCCTTCTCCTCTCCTTTTCTTGTCCCTCTTCTCTGTACAAAATGCATGCCCTGTGCCTCTTTAAAATGTCAGGCATACAGAACAACAAAGACAAGTCAGAGTCTGCAGAGGATGTTTTCTGTGCTGCTGGTATTTCTGGAGCCAACATTTAGTGCTGAAGAGGGCCTCAGTGCACGTCTGTCCGTGTTGCTCCAGCTGTTGGACATTTCCCCTTCCTTTCAAATTCCAAAATAAGGGTTCAGGTGGTTTTTTTCTTTCACTTCAATCTTTATTATTTTTCCAATCTGGTATAAATGCACTGCGTGTGTGCAAAACAATGGTGATTTGAGAAAGATTGTCTGGGATTGTACCATGCCTGTGGAGGGGATGCTGGGTTGTGGTGGGGCAGTGAAGTTATGCGATACGTGTTTGTTGGACTAATTGTGTATGTGCCCTTTCCTCCCTCTGCAGTGCTTGGCTTTTGTTTCTCTGCTGTTCATCGTTGGAATTGTCATCATATTCTGTGAGGAGACCAAGGCACAGTTTGAGTTCTTTACTGCTAACTTCACTTCTGTTGGCTATTACGAGGTCTCCCGCCATGACCATGAACCCTATTACCACCAGGCCGCCTACTTGCTTCATCTGGAGCTTTTTTGTGTCCTCTGGTTTACTTTTGAATTCTCTGTACGATTTTGTTTCTGTCCAGACAAGAAATTGTTCTTCCAGAATCCCCTGAACGTGGTTGACTTCCTCTCCCTCTTCCCAGTTTATATTGAGCTCTTTGTGGCTGGGCAGATTCAGAGAATGCCAAGCCTGGGGCTTTGGTTGGGCTTTGTTCGCATTGTCTATCTCCTCAAACTCCTGAAGATATCTAAACTGATAGAAACACCACTGATCCTCAGGGTTCTGTGCTACACCCTCAAGTCTGTCCTCAGAGAGATTTGCATCCTGCTGATGATTTTGGCCTTTGAGACTCTCTTCTTTGGCTCTCTCTTTTTCTATGGGGAGTTGCTGGGTAGCCATCCATCCTACACAGGGGAGCTGCACTTTGCTGACATTCTTATTTGCTTCTGGTGGGCTTTGATCACACTCACTACAGTTGGCTATGGAGATATTATCCCTTTTACCACAGCTGGCCAAGTGACAGCAGCATTAGCTGCAGTATTCGGCATGCTAACTATTATCATCCCAATACCAATTTTCCTGGTGAAATTTAAAAGCTATTATGACATTGCTATCTTCAAACAGAAGCTGAAAAGGAGCAAGAAACACTAACACTTCAGAACTGCTGTTCCCCTTTGCCTTTATTGATAAACCTTTGGCATAGTTTATTTGCTTTGTTGGGAGGGGAGTGCAAATACTTCTTACTGCTTTAGCTTGCTGCCTTAGCATGTTTCAAATCATTGCTGAGGCCTACGGTTGCATTACTTGATACACAATTGATCAGACCTGTCAAATCACATGAGAGTCTTTCCCATATAGTAGTTCACACCATGCTTTCTTATGTGCCATGGTTTTTCTCTCTCATCAAGCTGTCCAAAGATGGGCTGTGATGCTGCGTTATAGCCTGAATGTGCAGTGCATCGCCCAATTCCATGGCATAGGGCCCCAGCACATTCCCTCAGCTGGCATAAAACCCACTATTCTTGCCTGATAGACCACAGTCTCCTTTTCCAGGCTGGGGAAGAAGAATTGCACAGTGGTCCTGCTCTGACCACAAGGAAGAAGCATGTTTGGTTTTTTTTTAAACGATGTTTTTTTCCATTCTACCTAAACAAGCCAGTACCTCTGGCCTGGTCTGCCTGCACGCATGCACTGATGTACAGAAGGGAGCAGGCTGAGCCGAGTGTCTGTAGTGCCGAGATCCAACACAGTTTGATAACCTGCTTTGTGGGCACACAGGAATTGCTGCAACACTTGGGTACCAGCAAGGAAGCCCTCCAACTGCAAAGCCTTTCTGGCTCCACTGAAGTCAATGTCAACCTCTTCCTGATCTCAGTGTGATCTAAATTTTATTGGATGCTTCCAGGGGGTCAATACATTTCAGCAGTTCTTTGTATTAAAGTAACAATGTCACTGAGCTATTAGCCAAAATATCTGTATGGATTTTGCTGTTCAAAAAGAAGAACACAATCTACAGTACTCAATATAATTTTAATGACATTTATTTTCATAAGGCATAGATATAGACTAGGAATATTCACCTTTTAACTGGACGGTCTTAATTGTTGCCTATGTTTAGTTTTGAAATGACAAATGATGTTGATGTATGCAAAACCCCCATATCACATTGTTTATATAGCAGGATGATGTACTAAGATTATTTTGTTCAGTAAGTAAAAATTTCTATATGCGGTAACGTATGTAAATTTTAATAAGGCTATATTTTAATTGCAATTTTGATTGTGTTTTGTCTGTCACTGATTTTTCTGTTCACAATAATATTTTAAGGCTGCTTTTCTTTTAATTGAAACACCAGGTAACTTCCCTCTGTTCCAATGCAATTACAATAATTAGCTTTTGTCTAAAGAGAAAGAAAAAACATTGCCAGTATTTCCAGCACAAAGCATGTGAGAAGCTGGAGGCACCCTGGCAGCTGGAGGAAGGTCTCCATGTTGTCCTGCATCCGCCTTCACTGTGAGTTCTGCAGAGGGGAGATCAGGCTGGTGAGGGGGATTTTTTCTTTAGTAGATTGAAGCGGTGCTATGTTTTCTGTGACCACATATAATCTCCTGGAAATTTGTATTAATTGCAGCAGTTTAATGGAGATTCGCCAGTTACATTCTTGATTTTTCCCCAGATGCAGAAGGGGTCCACAATCGTAGACCATGGCCCCACTTGCATATTTGGATAAGGAGAAATCAACATAAAAACTAACATAACACCTTCCCTTCCCCGTTTTTTCTGGACTTGGCCCCAATTCTTCCCTCCTGACTCTCCTTCCCGCTCCCAGAGCAGCATGGCTGGGGGCTCGGCTGTGCCTTACGCCAGGTCCACTGGGACTAGCTGGAACCAGCAGTGTCTGGCACAGGGTGTCCCCAGCCGCTACTCACAGCGAAGCCCCTGGTGCTGGTGTGTGCCGAGGCTGCGCGCTCCATCCCGGCACACAAGGAGCCCTGCACGCAGGGACACGGGAGAGGCTGTGTACCCGGGGAGGATGGGCACGGGGATGAAGCAATCCCCAACGCACAGGCTCACCTGCGCCAGTCCAGGGCAGCAAACTCCACCTGCACCATGAGTTCTGGGGCTGGACACCGAAGAGGAGATACTTCCCCAGCACAGGCTGTTCACCTCGGTCTCCCTTTTGTCACAGCTGGGCTATGGACACACAACCCTTCCAGAGGGCATGGCAGGTTCTTCCTGAAAAAAAGGGGAGAGGAAAAAAGCTTTGAGAGCAGACAGTGAGGAAGCTAGTAGTGGATTTCAGCACTGTGAAGGCTGGGGTTCACCACTGAGAGCTAGAGAAACTGCTGGCGTTTCATACGCGGGCACTGCCCCCACCTGAGCCCTCAGCTTCCCGGTCACTGGAGCTCCAGGCACAATGGGGTGTTCTGTGCTACACCATTAACTGCCTGGATGGGTTCAGGTGAGAGTCTCATGTGCAGTGGAAGTGGATTCTCTGAGGATTGCCATCTCAGATGGGATCCTGGCAGTTGGTGATATGCCTTTGTTTCGAATCAGAATAAAAAGTCAAAAACTGGATATATCTTAAGGATCGGATTGTCAGGATGCAGTGGGCACTAGCTGGCTCATTGGCCAGGAGCCAAATACAAAGCCACAACCACGGTGCAGTTTCCTTGTTGGCCAAGACCTAGCCTGGCAGCGCCAAGTGAGGTGAGTGGGCAGTACAGGCCCAGAGGGGGCAGCCAGATGTGGCCAAGGCTGCCCATCATGAGGCACATTTGTGGTGATAAGAAGTGATCTACAGAGCAGGGTGAGAATCACATCCAGTGACGGTTATCAGCATCACACCACCCAGTGATCACCAGGGAGATCCACAGGGAATCAATCACTTTGAGAATACCAAATTGTCCCATCTTAGGTAAAACCACTTGATTTGCAATCAAGGCAAACAAAAGAAAACTTCTATAAGTGTGTAACACAATAATGGATTAATACAAATGTAATGTCCAAAATAAGAAAGATACAATGAGGCATTTTTAGGTCATCAAAATCCTCCCATCTTGATTGATCTTAAAACAAAAAAAGCCACTTTTCAGAGAACCATAGAATAACAGAATATCTCAAGTCAGAAGGGAGCCATAAGGGTAATCGACTCCAACTCCCTGCTCTTTACAGGACTACCTAAGACTAAATCATATGACAAAGAACACTCTTGACTTCTTTCATGAAAATAGCAATAAAAAGAACATGTTCCTGCAAAAGAGCTTAGGCTTTCCTAGCAGAAAATTCCCTTGCACATGCTGACCACTGCCGCTAACTTGTGCTGACCTCTGCATCAGCATGAAATATATACAGCTACCACTTCTTTTGCGCTCCCAGTGCTCCCCTGTGTGGAAGGATGAGGTGTTGCTTGCCATTCGGGTGCTCACCAGCCTAGCTGCACACAGTGCAAAAGAGATGGGGAAAAGGGGCCTGGTCTTGCCAATATAGATTTGCAAACGCAGATGAGAGTTCCTTCCTCCCTCTAAAGCCCTTATCTCTCTCTTGGAGAGCCCCTCAGCTGCATATTTTTTAAGTGAGAGGAGCAATGCAAGGAGATGTGTGTTAGTGAGTGACAAGGGAACAGCATTGCTGCCTGCTGGTGCTATCCACCATCAGAGCAGTCTGTGAGACAATTCTCTGATGACTCCTGCACAGCCCAGCAAAAGAAGGTGCTGAGGTTTGTCCATGCTTATGAGCTGCTCCTTTGGCCCTGTAGCCGCTGATCAGCTTTCAGACCCTTGTGCAGTGCTCCACAGGTGACCTGGGAGTAGATGAGAGTAATGGCATGGGGATGAACTGTATTGAACTCCCAGACGTGATTTGTAGCTGGGTGGTTTCCTTAACCAGGCAAGTCATATATTTTGTGCTTTGAAGTTACTATTTTCCTACTTTACTACTTTCACTTTTTTTCCTACCCTATTCCAAAACTCTTCCCTCTTTCACTTAAAATAAAGTATTTAACACAAGTTGTCTCATAGTGGGTTGAGGATCAAGCTGCTTCTGCTGCCCTGTACCATAAATAAATTTGTATTTGTGAGGTCTCTGCTAGGCCATTGGACCCTTTGACACTCCCATGCGATCATGGTTTCCAAGCCAGGTTTCAAAATGAGTCTATTCTGTGGCTGGTTCCCATCCCAGACAAGTGCATTCAGACTAGCTTTGTCCACTCATCAGGAGTGCAGAGAGGGGAAGAAAAAAGCCTCTACAGCAAGAAAAAACGAGCCATCCTGGTTATCAGTTTTCTTGCTCAAAAGAGATTTTGAGGCATAATTGTGCAGCATGAGGTGCTTTGCTGCCAGTGCAAGTAGGAGTCTGACCAAGGCAGCCAAGTGTGCCGTGTCCCGTACCGTTTTCTTGCACTGATTTGCAGGCAGTTTCATGCTCCCATCTCCCTTTCGCCACAGGGTGGCAGCAAACGGACTGATGCAGTTTAGTCTTGTGTCCTCAACACAGCTGCAGGGCTTGTGAGGTAAGCAGGATTCAGGCGGAGGGAGAAGATTGTGGACAGAGACGGTGACTATCCTGGGCCCTCAAGGTATGGAAGATTTAGGGTCTGGTGCAGCACACTCCCATAATCATTCAGCCTGCATGTACAGGGTGTCTGCACAGTCTGTCTGTGGGCAGAATGACTCAACAGCAAAGAGAAATTCAGTTGATAGTTGTGAAGTCAGAGCCTGGTGAAGCCCCAGGCACTGACTCACGGAAAGCAAATCCATTTGACATGCATGGGAAGTGAGTGAAAGTTCCCAAATCTGGATCTTTCTCAGGGCTCAAAACAAGCACCCTCAAAAGATACACTGGCTCTCAGATGGTCATGCTGTTAAACTTGCTTGCTGAAGTACAAGTAGTGCCCCTTTCTGTGTTTCTGTGCAATTGTAGTGCTACTCTCCTGGACGTATTTAGATTTGATGTTGCTGTAGTTGTCTGAGAAATTTTTCAATCAGATCCCATAAAGTCTGCAAAGAAGTGATGGAAAATCCTTGGGGACTGAATAATGGGAGTGTGTGTATGTGCGCATGTTTGGGAGCCCTGTCCACTTGTTGTGGTCAGGCAGCTTGAAACAACTCTGATGCTACCACACCTTGAACAAACCTGTTTTCAGCCTAAAGGCTATGGCCGGGAGATCACTGTTTGCAGTAATGCTGGATCCTTCCTATGCAACACTCTGAGTATCCCTCTTTCAGCCTACCCCTTCCTGCAGAGGAGCATCGGAGGAAAGCTTGTGAGGAGTGACTCTCTCTCAGTTCCTCATGGAAGGCCTTAAATGTAGCCACCCTTCCTCCTGGCTGCCAAACTGCAGGAACCATTCTCCAGCGAGGCTGACGTTGTCACTATTTAAGAAGGAGGCTTGAAAGATGGAGTGACTTTAATCTACTGTGGCCTTCGGTTTCTTTGAAACAAGTCTCCATCCCACCATTCATTTGGGAGCAAAATAGGAAGTGAATCTCCTTCCCTCACCCCAGCCTCGCACAAAGATGACCCTCTGTGGCCTTTGTGTTAGTAGTGTTAAGAATCATACCCATATCTGTTCACCCAGTCCTTGGCAGCCTGTATGGTTTCGTAGCATAATCAGGTTGTAGTTTCAGGATATTGCTTTTTGCCTGCTACTAAGCTTGCAACAGAGTGCACAATTTTCTCTTTTCACATTGCTACCTCAGAGGTATCTTTAATAATATCATAGAATCATAGAATCACCAGGTTGGAAAGGACCCACTGGATCATCGAGTCCAACCATTCCTAACACTCCCTTAAACCGTGTCCCTAAGCACTTCATCAACCCGTTCCTTAAACACCTCCAGGGAAGGTGACTCGACCACCTCCCTGGGCAGCCTGTTCCAGTGCCCGATGACTCTTTTCGTGAAGAATTTTTTTCTGATATCCAGCCTGAACCTCCCCTGGCAGAGCTTCAGGCCATTCCCCCTTGTCCTGTCCTCAGTCACTTGGGAGAAGAGGCCAGCTCCCTCCTCTCCACAACCTCCTTCCAGGTAGTTGTAGAGAGTAATAAGGTCTTCCCTCAGCCTCCTCTTCTCAAGGCTAAATAACCCCAGCTCTCTCAGCCGCTCCTCATAAGACTTGTTCTCCAGCCCCTTCACCAGCTTCGTTGCTCTTCTCTGGAATATAACAACATTAATAATAATTAGAGTGCACAGGATTCTTTGTCTTTAAAGTGCTTCCTAAAGATAAGTTAATTAGGCCACACAATTTAACAGTGGGTAAACCCTGGCAGTTTGTCTTTGCGATTACTCAAGAGAGAAAAGTCTCAACCTCTCATTCAGCAAAGCATTTGAGATTGTGCTTCATTTTAAGCACATCTAGGAGTGAATTACATGTTTAAGTGGGCTTAAGGTCCCAGCTACCTGCTTGGTGCACGAGCTTCCTATTCATTCTAGACCAGGACAGATCTGTGCTGGTGAGTAAAGAATGTCTGAATACTGCTGGGATGGTCTTTCCCTCATGCCCCAGATTAGGTGCCTCAAGTAATGACACCACTGGTAATGACAGCAAGGACATAGAACCAGCAGCTTTAACGCAGTTTGTATCAGCTTGTCACTGACCACAGATAAGTATTTGAGTAACCAGAAGTGGTGAAGTCACATCTTCATGGTTCCCGTTCCTTCCACTAACTACTGTAACTGCACTTTACGCTTGCAGCATAGATGCAGGGTGTGTCTGTATCTTTTTCTAAAATGTTTTCCCACCTTTCTGCTCTTGAGCTTTATGAACTGGAGAGCTGCAGTTTCTAAATGCATTACCACAGTGCTTAGAGAAAGAATTCCTTCATCCTAGTGTAACAGTTTTGCAGAGTGACTGTCTCAAGCCTTGTGCTTTTCCATTTGGGAGATGTCTTGATGTCGTTTAAAGCTATCAGTGTTGCTGATATTGCATGAATGGAGAGAAATAGACAATAATTTTTTTTTATTATTATTTGCTACTCTCTCCCTTCCTGCCCTGTTTATGTCCAGACTAAGCAGGATGAAACAGGAAAGGAGTGGGGAGGTGCAGCAGAAAAGGGAAGAGCACAGTTGCATCAGCCAAGCCTCCATTACCTCCACCAGCAGTGACAAGTATGGCCCCACCCTCTGCCTCCATCTCTATCAGTGGTGCCGGAGGCTTGGTTGACAACTTAGAGTCTCAGCAAGGATAAACAAACACACCACTTTATTATCCAGAGGTTTTTTTTCAGGTCTGAAGAAGAATCATTTGTGCTGCGGAATATTTGTGAGATGGTGAACCCTGTCACTGGACAGGGGATGGGAGGTAGATGTCTCCCATACTGGAGTCATGTGTTCCTCACCCAGGATGAAATGTCCTTCCTATCTGCAAATGAAAGCGAATGTTCCCCTGGGTGAGTTCACTGGGGCCCAGTTCTGGGAAGTGCATGGTTATGCTTTAGCGGAGGGCTTCAGGAAGGGCACACAAATGGTTTCAGGGGGTGCCTGTTCCACTATCTTGTGGCTGTAGTCAGAGGACCTCATGGCCAACACACGCTGAAAAAGCATGCACTGAAAATAGAGATTTTAGAGCAGAAATCCCACTCTTTGAAAATCTATCACAGTTGCTGAAGGTGTCAGAAAAGACCTTTCTCCACAAGGATGGATAAATGTAAGACAAACACAGGAATCTTCACGTGGTTATAAGCCATGAAATTCCTGTGTCATGGAATTCCTGCTCTAGAAATAGCCACCACAACCTACTCCTTAGCATCCCCCAGCTTCGAGCTGCTGGTGTGTACTCTGCTGGCCCAGTGACGCAGCAGTGAGCTGGAAGGGTGTAGTCATGCCACATCCTTCCAGGAAACATGAGCTGTCCCTAAGCCTATCAGTCTAGCCACGCTTGTCTTTTTCCTTACTGAAATCCCTTGTCTTCTGGGTACGTCCTTACATCTCCATCCTTCTTCCCTCCATTTTATTAAGCTGGAAAGAACAGAATATCTAACATTCATGCTGTGAATCCCTGGCCCAAGCCTTGCCTGAAACCCAGCCCAGAACCAGCACCTTCACTCACCTCTGACTGAAACCTGATGTTGGCCTCAGATTGTGTCACAGTCACTGGGTGAAGTTCACTTGTGTCCTGCTGACCCAAGCCCTGAAAGTGCGGGCTCTCCTTCTTGGAGCCTATCAGCCCTATGTCATGTGTTTTCAGATATGTCTGTGTGTCACAGTCTTCCCAACCACGGGAAAATTCAGAAGCAGAACCTTGCTAGGGAGATCTCTCCTGTGAGTCATCTGTATTAGGGAGGGGAGAGTTTCTTTTTGGTTTCTGCAGCTTGGCCGGTGCATCTGCTTCTGCAGGCCAAGTTCCCGACTCACAGCCGGGCTGCTGTGCTAACACAGTGTGCGTGGGGCCGGTGGGCGGGAATTGTGTTCCGTGTGAGTGATACAAGGGGAATCATCCTTTTGAAGTACTCCTTTCTGTCTGCATCCCCTGCTTTCCTTTTTCCTCCTTCAGTGTTGTCACCTTGTAGTATTTTAATCGGAGGAAGCAGATATATCAAGGAAGTAAATGGCAGGGGCGAGGAGGCGGTGGTGGTGGAGAGGAAGAGGAGGAAAATCACATCACAGCCCAGTCTGCCAGAGTAAACACTTGATAATTTCCTGTTATTGTAGCCTGAAATGTACCATGACATCATTTGTGGGCCTCCCAAAGTCACCCAGAAGGAGGAAAAGCCAGCATTCCCAGCCCGCCTCCAGTATGAATCGAGGGGATTCAGACCCTATAAGGCAGTGGAGCTCTGCAAGCAGCAAAGACCGAGTTTAGAAAGCTTTCTTGTTCTTGGCAATGCAGAGATTTCACAAACAGGAAAAACTGCTTTTACTTTTCCTAAAGGGGAACCGTTTAAGCCTCAGGAAATATTGATGCCTTGAACCACAGTTACTTTAGAAGCAGAGCAGAACTGTAAGAAATACTCTTAGCTGAGGACAAGCACAGGGAAGCCCCTCACCAAAATCACATTTGTCCATTATTCCCAGACACCCACGTTTTTATAGTACTCACAATATAGTGTATTCCAAATGATTCTACAAACAAGGTAGCTAAGTCGAAAGCTGTGGATTATATAAAACAGTCCAATATGAAATTAATTTGAATTAATGGCAATTTTGAAAGGTGAAGCTAGGCCTCACTATAGCAGAGACTGTGTGCCAGTCAAATGTCCTTCCTCCTTTCCTGAGCATTAAATCAATAGAGGCACTTAGCAGAGAGCCAAGCTCTTCTGAGCCTGGATACACAAGCTATCCTGGAATTTGACCCAATAGGTCAGATTTGTGTCTCAGCTATGGTTAATCCTGAATTGCTGCACTTGGTCTGCACCACTGTGAGGAAGAACAGAGCCAGGTTCATAGACACAGGCTTTTGTAAATTTTCTGAGAGGTAAAATAACTCAGCTGATTCTGCACCACACCCTTCAGCTACAATCTCTGTGGGCAGCATTTTGGATAGACCACAGTGGGATATCTTCAGATTTTTTTTTAACTAAGCAAGGTAACGAACTTCATAAACACAGTGCTGTATCTGTAATCACTTGGACTGGTATCCTCCCTCGCATGCCTGCCGGCTGCTGGGCAAGCTGCACTAATTATGGTGTAAGTTTTTGTCCTTGAAGCATGAGAAATTAAGGTTTTCATGCTAAATGTAAGGAAACTGAGGCACTGAAATTATTCACAAAACAGAATATATTCCCTTAATGTAGGCTTAAACAAATCCTATACCTCCAAATAGTATTGGAAGGTGAGATTTGTCTTACCATAAAGTAGACTTGAATAGTTTGAAGAAAGTCAGCCTAAAGAAGAATGATGAAAGCGAGCCTAGTGAATAAAGCCCACTTTGTACTGACATTAAAAGGAAACAGAATGGTCTTCCAGTTTACTGGACAAAAAAAAAAAAAAAAGTGTATCAGTTTTGCTGTTGTTACTCTCACTTGGACTTACTGGAATACAAAAGGCGGTTGTTCCTTATGAGCTATTTTTGGATAGGAGGACCAAGCCATTCAATTCTCCACCATGCTGAGCTCTTTTCAAAGCTGTATATGCAAGATGACTATCACCCATTAAGTAGTTTGCTCTTCATCCCTGGGTGCAGCACTGGGAACTGAAGCGAACTTAAATTCATGCACAGTTATGTCAGGACCCTGCATCTGAGATGTGTCTGCCGAGCTCTACAGTGAGCAAAGCCCCGTATTGGAGAGCACACCACTCCAATACAACTATGACCGCTGTGGTGTTCCAGGCCTTCTCTTATTCTGTATCCCATTGGAGTGCTGAGGTTGTCTGGTGGGCTTGGCAATGGAGAGGAGGAGAGGAGTTCCTTCTTCTAACACTGAATTTGCCAGACATAGTGTGCAGTTACTCTGTCTGGGATTTTGCTGAGTCACACGAAAACGTGAGCCAGCTGAATGGCAGGGGAGCTGGCAGTGGGACTGAGTACCTGCTGGTGGATGGATGACTGTATTTCAGGAGTGGGGTGTGGTTGCAGAGGTTTGTGTGGTATGAATGTGCATCGAAGATACTGTCTTGCCTGTTTCTAGGATATTGATGCTTGTGTGAGCAGGAGAAGATTTGGGTCATGCGCTGAGTCTTTCTCATTTCATTCCCACAGCACAGGAATGACTTGCCTACACAAGACTGCTCCTTCCTTTATGCTTACGCACTGCAGGCTGCTTCAGTTCTCTGCAGGGCAGGTTATTGTCTGTGACTTTTGACAGATGTAGCTAAATATCTAAAAATATTTAGATGATGCTAAATATTTCCAATTTCATTTTTATGGCATGATGTGATGCCGTGTTCCTGGGTAGGACACAGATAAAAATGGCACAGGACTGTGATGTAGTATGATTGGGATTTATGAGGATACTTAATCCCTTATGACAAATGTTAGGTGGTGTAGAGAGATTAGAAAAGATGACAAAGTAGAAATGAAAGGAGTTTAGGTTATGATGACGCATTTGGGACAGCAGCAAATTGTGCTTGATTCCGTCTGATTTGTACTGGATTATCTCTGCTTATAGCCAGGGTGAATCATCCTGGAAAGTTGGACTCCATTTACTGTGGAAAACTAGGCAAAAACAAAGTTGAGGAGAATCTGGAAGAGCAGTCCTTCATCAGAGCAGTAAATCCAGATTTAGGATTCTAAGTGTCAGACCAGAAACACCGCAGCTTGTTGACACAAGGAGCCAGTACAGAGGTGGCTCCTTCTTTTGGATCAAATTTATGAAAAAACCAATGCTGAACCTGTTTGTCCCAAGAAGACTGGTCAAACATCACCTGCCCATGCCCCTAGAGATTTGTGCCAGATCCAATCTCATCTCTGCTGAAGTGTGTTCACATTAAAACATGAAGTCAGCAAAACTCAAAGTGACCTAGATAATCAGACAGAAACGTCCTTGCCTGCTCCAGATGAAAAGTGTGCTGTCAGCATGTGGAGCCAGTATTAGCATTCACAGAAACACAGACTGTGTAAAAGGGAATCTTCTAAAAAGAAAGAAATACCTGATTTGTGTTTTGTTGGTCTGCTTCCTCTAAATACTGCAAAATGGAAACTGTGAGAAAACACGGCTGGAGGGAAGCAGACATACTGCACACACAAGGTTTGAAAAACCAGGAAGGACTGGACAGCAGTTAATGCACTTTTTTTTCCCAAAGAGTTAAGGCTTCTGGTGAAAGACATTACCCCAGTGTTGCAAATGTGGCAACTGAGACAGGGGAAGGATGGATGGCTGCTTCAGATTGGGACAGAGGGATCAACACCCAATGTGATGCTCAGCACCTGGAATATGCTACCCAGGAACGGTATTGGCTTCCTAAACCTTGTGGTTCATTGACGTCTTTGTGGTTTGGCCCACTGTGGACATGCAGAGGCCTGGGGCAGGGACTGAGTCAGTGTGGCAGGGTGTGATTGTAGGACTAATAGAGTAGGTCAGACCATGTAGGTCTGAGGTCTGTGAAAGGAATGTTTGCTACATTTTAATGTTAACAAGCCAGGATGCCGGATGTACCATGTGGTATAGGAAGATCTGGGTACACTCTCCAACAGGTACTATTTTGATTAATGCAAAATCATCTGCATTTTCATGGAAAGGAGGAAAAACCTGAGGGAAAAAAGAGTTTTCTGTGGTCATTTGTAGTGGATGAGGCAGCTTCCTAACTTTATTCTGTTTGAAGCAGGTGTCAGCCTGCACATGTCTGCAAGTCAGTGCTTTTATCTGCAGCCAGAGGAGAAATGGTCAGGTCATCCAAGGCCAAGGAATGTCTTGGGAGATCAGCTGCTTGGCAACCTGGAACTGTAGGTGGGCACTAGGTTTTGACATGTTTTGTATGTATCTAAGGAACAGGATCTTATAGCCAGGAATGAAAGGTCCCAAAGGTCAGGCTCAAGACTTCCATGCAGGGAGTGGAGTTTGTACGTGGTAAGCCTTGCATTATTTTGACATTTCTTTGTCCTGTTGCTGTCGTACTGATATCAGCCATCAGGCTCAGGTGGACCGAGCATCGTCTGTGCAGAAATGTACAGTTAAAGTAACACCACGTTGCTGTCTCTATTCTGAAATGCAAATAGCTACTTAGCACCCATCGGCCAGCCCCCAGCAATCAATATCTGTTTCCCTCTTGTCATCTTCTGTCTTTTATTTGTCCAGAGAAACAGGGCTTTATATTCCCTGTTTATTTACCAAGAGCAGCTGTGCTAAGTAAAAGAGAGTGAATCAATTTCTTGCATCCAGCTTAGGCAAAGATCTGGAGTGTGAACCTCTTCTTGTGGTTACTGCAAGTGCTTAACAGTGTTTCTAACAGTACATTTAACACCTTCCCACCATAAGATCCCAACATGTGCAGAGGATTCCCCAGGGACTGGTGGTTTGACTAATGAGATACAAACCAGCCGATTCCCTCTTAATCCCTGACAATGTTCATAATAGCAAATGATTCCTGGGAAGCTAAGTAATACCATAATCATATTTTTCACCTTCAGCCCTGAGAGTGCATTGCAACTGTTAATTAAGACTGTCAGCATCCCAGTAATTATTTAGGTAAACTGAGGCAAGACAGAACGACTCGCAGTAATTCCTCTTGAGATTCATGAGCTAATTTTTCAAAGCAATCCATTTCCTTGGAGAGAAGGCATCAGCCTGGGGGTGCGGTTAATGAAATACAGGGTGATACTTAACTGTTCCTGCACATTGTTGTGGGCCAGTAGAGGATTTAGATTTTGTTCCAAGAAAGCTCATGTTACCTAGGCAGGCTATGCAGGTGGTATCTGCCTCTGTATTGTTTATCGTGGGAGTGGCTCCTGTAGAATGTTTGTGTTGCTGGAATGAAATGTTTACTGGATTGCCATTGCCTGAAATCTTTACTATAGTAACATTGTAAATATCAATATGAGGACATGATAGGCACTGGTGAGTTTGCTTCTATGCTATGCTATGCTACTCTATGCTTCTGTCCTACCTTACACCATCCTATTCCTATACTTCTTATGCTTCTGAAAACATTCGGCTTCTACAAATGCATCAAGTTATAGGAATAGTAGAAAACAGGAACAACCTTCTGACTATGCTTCACTTTTATCTTCTTGAACTCAAATATTAAAATCCAAATTCTTCTATAAACTTCCTGCATCCTCAGAGCTTTCTGCCAGATGCAGATCCTATGTAGAACTCGCTCTGTTGCCTTTGTGTGTGTCAAGAAGCATGTGCAGGTATGATGTTCTGCAGCCCACTGGTGGACCACAAAATGGGGATTTGATACTGCTGGATGACATTTTGAGACTCCTCATAAACCTTCTTTCTCTGCTCTCATGACTCTGCAAGAGGAAACAAGAGAGCTACTTCCTGCAGATATGGAGGGGAAAGAAGGTTATTTTCTATAATAAACAACTCTTTCATGCATCAAGACAGGTAAATTTGTGTCTTCTCTGGAAACACCAACAGCTTTGGTGCAGCTGGCTGTGCATCCACTTGTACTCACAGCAGTCTCCAGTGCAGAATAACCCACGGTGAATGCAACCATGTGGGCAAGTGCCAGTAAACAAAGAAAAATCAAATGATCTGTGGCTTCTGCTCTTCTTAATATTGAATTTTTCTGACTCAATAGCCAATTGAAAAGGAAAAAGTGGTTCTTGCATGGTTCAACTATGCAATTTGAACCTTGGTGATGTAAATCCCCTGAGGAAACAGGCAGGATGGGTGTGACCTGAGGGAAACCCTATCATTATACCTGCACTAGGGTTTTGCTGTGGCCAAAGGCAAATAAATCCAGGAAAGTTTCTTAGCTCTTCATGTATAAACTCAAGCACAAGATGGAAATTTGTCACCGTGCAGGAAGATCACTCCAACAGGCAGTTCCTCCCGCACAATAACGTTCTGGGGGGATTTGAGTCTACTCCATGTTCTATGTCAGAAAGAGCTGTGATGCTTCTCTAGACAACAGTGCCATGGGTCAGGGTTTGGTGTTCGCCTGGAAAAAACTGCCATCAGAGCAGGAGTCAAGAGTCATGTCTTCAGTATAAGTGTTCCTGCATTCGAATAAAAATGGTTGGCAACACCCTGTATATTTTTTAAAGCTTCCAAAAATAGATCTAAGTCTCAGGCAAAATGAATGGAGCTGAGACTTAGATGGAAAGAACTTGTAAAAGGTCGTTTGTCTGAAATGGTTAGTGCTGAGATCATCTTCCACATTATACACCGCTACCTGGAAACAAAGCCCAGTTTTCTTTTCCCTCTTTATGGCTGTCTGAACCCTGTGTTTCAGTGCATTGATTCACTTGACCAAGTTTCAGTGCAGTGTGGAGAACTGACTTAAAGTTGCTGGCAAGAATAAGAGCTCCCTCCCTGCTCTGCTTCTGCTCTGTAGGAGCTGGAATGCATGGAGCATCAAGTCAGTCTTGGAGACCTGGAGAAGCAGAGGGAAGTCAGATTACAAGCAACTGCTCTGCATGGAAGGGAGAGAAGTTTCTTGAATCACAATGGCAGGCTGCTGGTTAATGAGGTTTAGAACACCAGAATCCAGAAGTTTATTTTATTGGAAAAAATAGAGGAAGAGGAATGCATAACTTACATTGTCTCTTCTTTCACCACATATTTTTGGAACAGATATCATTCCCTAGGCAGAGTCCATTGGTCAAAGTTCCAAGCCTGTCAGGGTTCAAGAGGCATTTGGACAATGCTCACAATACCAAGCTTCAGCTTTTGGTCAGCCCTGAATTAGCTGGGCAGTTGGAGCAGGCACTTGTCATAGGTTCCTTCCAACTGAATGGTCCTCTTCTTCTCTTCTCTTCTCTTCTCTTCTCTTCTCTTCTCTTCTCTTCTCTTCTCTTCTCTTCTCTTCTCTTCTCTTCATGAGCAGGCAAGCTGTACTGCTCTGGAGGACTGGGTTCTTGTTGTGAAGTCTGATGGCTGCAAATGCAGCAGGCCAAGAAAGTGTTCTGAATGATATTTAGATCTTGAAGCCTTCAGAAAAAAAGCCAGTGTATGTAAATGTATTCTTGGTACAAGCTATCCAGTGGTCACCTGTTCAGAGCCATCTAGAGCCTGATACTCAGCCCCCAGAGGTGGGACTAGGCACTCACATTCTCTGTCAGGCATGGAAGGAACTGCCTGGTGGCCTTCACCACAAGTGCTGAGTTCCAGACCTCTGAGTCAGAAAGACAGTGGCCCTACATAGTCATCACACAAGTACCATCATATTGGCTCCATACCAGTCATCTGAGGAGCCGGCACAGCGGGGGGGAGGAAGCGAGGAGAAAACTCCCAGAGAGCCTCTTTCTTTGGGGCACTGATGCTGTGACGATCTTTCCTGACAACTTCAAGTCTCCTTCTCTTCTGCAGCAAAGCCCGTTAGTGTTGCACATGAGCTCTTGCTGGTCTGAGCCCTATTGAACAAAATATTTGCTAATTTTATGTCTACAAAGCCTTGGATTGTCAAGAAAGTAAGGTGGATGAAGAACAAAGTGACAGGTTTTCTTAGATTTTTGAGCTGTAATTGTTTTTTCTGCCATGGTTTCTTTACAGTGAGGATTTGCTGTTTTAGACAGCTCTGATGGTTATCCCACAGGCTTTGTGGGCTGCCTCAGAGGGTAAAGTTCAGCAGGCAATGTAGTATTGTACCTCCAGCTTCCTGCTTCCAGTACAGTTTTAGTTGACCATGACCATACACTGTAATGAGCTCAGTTCCTTGAGGTGGAAAGGGGGTCAGGCAAATGGGATAACACATTCAATGGCCCTGTCAGCTTCTACCCTATCCCAGTGGCTGAGCAGGAGCAGGATTATTCCTTTTCAAATCCTGCCTCTCTAAATGTGGAGTTTTCTCCCTTTCCTTTGCCCCTCTCGGTCTCCCAGCTTGAGATTCACTGCAAAAGGTTACCCTGACACTCAAGGCATAAAGGTGTCAAAGAGGCAAGGGTGTTTGGAAAGAATTTTTGTGTTTGCTTGGGAGACGAGGTCGTTTTTAACTCCAAACACAATCAAACACTAAAATGATCGAAGATCATCATCGAAGGCATCTCATGGTAAACTTGTAGGCATTAACATCTGAGCAGAAGGAAACTAAGAGTAGGAGAAAGAAGCTTCCCTGCTATTCAAACAGCAGTTCATAACCATACTGGTTAATTTTAAGTAGCGGACAATGCAGGATTACCCTGTGGGGAAGGTGTAGTTCTCATACTAGAGCAACAGTTTCATTTTGTGTCCCTTTGCCTGGGTGGATGTATCGAGCTAAACGGTTTTCAGCCTTCTGAAACACAGCTTCCAGTATGGAACACCTTTGCTCTGGGGTTTTAGTTTGTTGTTTTGTTTGGTTGGTTGGTTGGGTTTTTTTAATTACATTGTAGCAAGTTGGATGGCATATGGCCTCCATCTTCCATCAAAGCTGCACTAAGGGCAAATGAAGCTACCCAGCATTAGTCCAAAAAATTACATGTTGATAAAATGGCCCCTGGTTTAAGTGCTCATGCTAAATGATTCTGGTATTTCAGACCAAATAATTTAAATGCTTTTTTCTGCTTAAAAGAAAGGTTTGCTGTAAATGAAACCAAGACAGTAAATCCCTAGTGAAATACCAGGCCTCCTCCCAGGAGAATGCTTAATGTCAGCTTGGTGTAATCTAATTCTTAAATACTTTAATAGTATTTTTGCTCTGAGCAGTCTGGAAATAAGAGCATTTCTGAGGCACTGGGTAATGTTAGTCATCTCTATGGCCTCCTGCAGGGAGGATCTTTAGTCACTGATGCTTTCCCCCCTTGGAATCTCATCCAGCAGTTGAGGAAGAGAGATGATAACCCCTGCCTGTGGCTCTCAAGGACTCCACAGATGTGCTTGTTCTCACACAGGGGCAGAAATGGCTCAGCAAACAGGCTGCTTGATGCCACCATCCCTTCTCAGAGCTGTAAAGCTCTGCCATGAGGGGAGACCTCGGTGCCACTCCTCCGCAGCAGGAATGCCTCCTGACACGGGAGCTGGAGCACCATACCGTTCACATGTTTCAGATGTCTTGTCCTTGCTGTCAGCAGGGAAGGGGAAGAGGAAAGGAAGAAGCAAGAGCGGAAGTGAAGTGTAGAGACTTGTGTGCCTATCACAGAGAACCCTTGCTTGTCAAAGCAGCATTTTGTTCCACTATTGCCACCAGTAACAGAGAAGAAGGACAAGAAGTGCCTGGTGTGAGAAAGAAGCATCTGTCATGCTATAGTGCTCACTTTGCCTTGTCTCACCGCTCCAGGTTGTTTGTGGGCTGTTCCACACATGGTTTTTGCCTTTCTGTGCCCATGGCCAATGCCTGGCATGCTGTAAGTGGGAATGCAGCGGCTTTGGATCTGATCGTTTCACTGACACAGGGCCTCATTTCCACCAGCACTCCTGTCACTGACTCAGAACAGAACGTTAGGTGCCTGAATGCAAAGCTATGGCTCCTTAAATCTGGCAAGGAAATAGCTAGGCTTCTATCACCTCTGTTAAAAAGAACCATTACAACCTCCAAGCCGTCACCTCAGTCTTATGAAGGAATGCTGGAGCAGAAGTCGCGATGAAAGCAGAATCGGGCTGTCCCCATCGCGCGTGGTGCCGGCCGGCGACCGAGAATTCATCGAGAGCCCGCGGAACGCGGAGGCTGCGGGAGCGGGAGCGGGAGCCGGAGCCGAGGCCGGGACCGGGGCTGGGACCGCCTCGAGCAGCGAGAAGAACCGCGGGGAATCCCGGCCTCGCCCGCGCCGCCTGCAGGGAACCGCGGACCAGACCGGGCGGGCGGGGGCGGGGGCGGAGGCAGTGTGGGCGGTGCCGGGGGCGGGGCGGTGCCGGAGCGGGCGAGCGGCGGGGCGCGGCACGGAGTCCCGTTAGAAGCAGCGCGGAGCCACCAGCGGCGCAGTCGGAGCGAGCTGCCCAGCGCCGTCCGCCGCCAGGATGCCGAAAACGGTGGGTGCCGCCGCGGGGAGAGGGGCTCAGGGCAGCGCCTCCCCCGCCCGGGGCCGCTGCCCCGCTGGGAAACGCCCGTTCGAGGGCACAGGGGGCGCTCCCGGCGGGGCGGTGGCTCCGGGCGGTCGCTGCAGGCCGATCTCGTCCCGGCGGGAGGGGGGATCCGGAGCGGCCCCAGCACGCCCCGTGCCGAGCCTGCGTGTCGTTCGGCGGAGAGGAAAAGCCCGGGAACCCACGGCCCTTGCGAGCGCGAGAGGAAACGGAATCCACCCCCGTTGTTGCTTTTTTTTTTTTTTTTTTTTAATGGATAGTTTAATTTTATTACTTCAAAATGGATGCTAAATGCCTATGGCTACCTTCTGCTTTTCCTGCTGCCCTCCGACACCATAACCGAGTTCAACAGCTTTAAGGGACGTCGAACTTGGGACACTTAAAGGTTAAGACGGTGATTCCTGAGACTCCGGAAAGGTCTCCTTTCGGGTATCGGCGGTGATTAGCGAGGATTGAAGTAAATCCCCCCAAAAGCACGGGCAACAAGTTCAGCGGGGTTAACGGAAGCGGCTCCGGCCGTGGCGCTTCTCTGTAAAATGTAGTTGGGAGCTTTCCGCCGGAGTTTGCCGTTGGGCCGAGTGCGAATCAGCCGAGGGATCCCGAGCGGGCGAGGCCGGAGTCGCGCGGAGCGCCGGGCGCGCCCTGGGCTGGGCTCCCGCTCGCGGCCGCCGCTTGCTGTGTCTGAGGGAGCGGTTCTGCTTTCGGAAACCGGGATGGATGAAGAGAAAAGCAAGTGCTTTGCAGCGAGGCGGTGTTGCACGAGGCGGTGTTGCACGCCGCAGATTCCGCAGCACGGCTCGGATGTCTGCGCCTGTGGGGCGAGAGCTGCAGGCTCCGGTTTCCTGCCCCGCAGCCTGAGCTGCAGACTCAACTGGAGGAGTGTTTTACACATCTATTTCTTGAGCTGTGGTTTGCAGGAACAGGATGTGCTGGCGTAACTGTAATCGGTTCTTCATGTGAAAGCAACATGACTAGTGGTGTGCTAGTTTAAGATTTGTTAATAGCCGCTTAATTAACGAAACAGTGGAATGCCAGCGACTTCCCTCAGTCAGGGTCAGATGTGGGTGAAACTCGAGCAGTCGGAGGTAGCTGTATGTGGGCTTCCATCACAAAAATAAATCCATTGTGAAGACGACAGATGGAGGAAATGTTCCAGGGAACAGTTCTGGCTGGGCAGGAAAAGCATTTGTGTCTGAAGTGCTTGGTAGCTCTTATCACTCATCTCACGAGGCTGACAGAACATGCTGCTCCACGGCTTGAGCAGAAGAACCTGTTGAGTTCCGAGTTCCTTGCTGGTGGTTAAGCTAGGCTAAATGTTAACACAGCTAGCTAGAGTTTGCTGTCTTGTTACGTGAGGCTCGTTATGAGCAGCATTGTGCTTTTGTGCGTGGTTAATAGGGATGCAGGATTAACTCTGGTAACCTTCGAACTGATGGCACATGGTTTGCTCTTGTGAAGTGCAGTGTCTGCACGACTGGGGCTTTGGCTGCTGGAGGCTTGACAGGCTGCGTGGAAAGTTCATCATGGATCGGCCTGTTGATCCAGCCATGCACTCCGCAGGAGAGATTTGCTGTTCCGTCTAGTGATCTTACAGTTAAGCAACCAACTGTGGCTTACGGTTTTGTTCTGGGAAGTTTGCAAGATGTAAGCAGTTAAAGCACACACCAAAGAGGGCATGTAATACCCACCTCACTGCCCCCCTGGTTTTGTATTGCAGAGGAGTGGAAATAAGATTGCTAAAATGTGTCTTGTGAGCCGTTATCAAGCTGTGAGAGGTCTGACCATGATCTGGCTCTGATCTCATCCCTACTGACTGGTGCTCCAGTCTCTCTGAGTCATTTTGGGCTGGGCAGAGCTGGAAGTCACGCTCTGTTCCAAATCCTGGTAGAAATGAATGAGCTGTCCGGTTGATGGCTAGTCCAAGCCCCACTGTTAATCACTTTAACTTCAGGATTACAAAAACCGTCTTTAGTTGGAGGAATGGGAGGGAAAATGACCTTTTGTGTGCCAGTCATGCTCATGTAATGGGCTGATACTTTATTATTAGAAAAAACAACATTTCTTTATCAGGCTTCATTAACTATTTTGCACTTACTTAGTGGCTGTATGGATGGATAGACCACGGACAACTTGGAATGTGAGCATCCATGGTGGATGAAGGGGGGATTCCACTGTCCTGTCCCTGGGCCTTGAGCAGTTCTGCTTTAGGTAACATAGTCATTACTCATACAGAATGGGTTTAATCAGAGCTAATCTCTTGTGTACAGAAAGCTTAAACCCAAGATATGTTAAAATTTGGACTCCTCCTATTGTATTAACAGAACTAAGTGTTTCTCTCTGTTCAGAACATTAAGTACATCTCCAGGTTTCTAGGGCAAAGTATTGCTGCAGAGAAAATCACCTTGGACCGGTATGAAGCCTTTGGCACAAAAGAAGAGCGAGATTCATAGCATCAGAGAGCTGAGACCCGGTTAGGATTTTTTTTTTAAAGTCTCTTTTGCTGTTGCCTTTTTCCCTTAATAGTTTCTAAACCTCAATGTAGTGACAGCCAGTAGGGACCCTGTCTGTCTCCTAAATTGACAGTCCTAGTTCCCAGTTGGACTCCAGAGCTCCTGGAAGTATATCTCCCTTTGCTTTTTGGAACCACAAAGTTTTCCAAACAGAGTTTGGTTGGAAAGAGGTGACTGACAGCCTGCGATAGGAATAAAATAATCTTCTAGATAGTCAGTTTCTTGATATGTAGCTACTTGGTACCAAACACTGCAAGGAAGTGCCCACTATAAGCAGAGTGCTGCACTTTTTTGGGTGATCCTTTTTTTTTGTTCTTGTGGAATTTGCTAGGGGCTTTGAAAGCTAAGAGGAAGGGTGGACAGTGATGCAAACCGTGGCTTGTAATGATGGACCCTTTTCCTTTGATGCCCTGGGTTTGGATCCTGTTATGCTGTGAAGGAGCGCCAGAAGCATTCCAGATGTCTCTGTCTTATCTGGGGACCAGCCCTTTGGTGTTGTCTCCTCTCCCTTGCTCGGCATGCCTTGGAAAGCTTGGCAGCGCTGAGCAGAGTCAGGCAGGCTCTGGTGTAGCACTGGTGCTAACTTAGGCAGACTCCCTCCATCAAACCCTTCTAGCTCCGTCAGATAGACGGAGTGATTGTAGAACAGAGAGCTCCCCAGGATGTGGCTTTACACTGAAGTATCTGTCCCTGCTTTTGGTGAGCATCGGGTGACTTTGTACTGCAGAAGTAGCAATGGTCAGAACATGTGGAGTGTACAGTGGAACCAGGTCAAATTCCGGACTGGTCTACAGAGGATGGTCTGTAGTTCTCTACCTATCATGGGGTGTTATAAAGCAGGAAAGGCCTTTCTGCCCTAGCTGGTATCGTCTTTATCAGCTCAGTTCCCAGATTCTGTGGGAGTAGCAGGGTTTTTAGCTGTTGCGCAGAGGAAGCAGTTAAGCCTTAGAGTGGGCAAAGTCTATTTGGTACTCCTGGGCTTTCTCTGAGAAAGTTAAACAGGGAGTTTAGAGAACACCACTGAGATAAACTTAGCATTTGCTTTGTTTTCATGTCCTGGTAAAATCTCTCCTCCCCTTCCCGTGGAGAGCCTTGCCCCAGCCCGGCAGTGCTGTGCAGAAGACATCAGTTAGGGGTGCTCTGGGCTGTAGCGAGCCATTACTCTTCTGAGTGCCTGCACTGAGTTGGTAGTCCTGGTCCAGGCTTTAGAAAATCAACGTGACAGTGTGAGGCTGAAGAGTGCTGGTCACACTGGAGGTTCTGGAAAGCTAAAGGTTTTAAACTGAGTCCTTTGTTTCATTTCTGACTCCTTGATAAGTTGTTTGAAACTGCTGGGGAAGAGGCAGATTGGTGTGGTGCATGTAACAGAAGGAGCTGGAGGAAAGCTTTAGATCTGCTCCTGCTGTAAGAATCCCGTGGGAGCGGAGTGCCCAGTGTCAGGGGCTGAATGTCTCTTGCTTTTTGCCCTGAATGTCCCCGAGTGTTACTTGATAGTCCCTTTGCTGGACCTACATGGGGCAGCAGCACTTACCCAGAGTGACTCTGTCTCATCTGATTAATCACCCCTGAAGGTTAATTACAACTCTTGCTTTTCTCGTGAGGACAGTTCATAAGATGCCTTAATATGGGCTCCTTTTGTGTCAGGAAATGGCACCGCTGCCTCTAGAGGAAACTTGTTTCAGTTGTTCTATGTGTGATGCCTGCTCCGGTGTGAAATCCTCTACCCAGCCTTGCTGAGGACCCTGGGCAGCTGCGGGGAAGGCCACTGATGAACTGAAGCTGAGTGATTCCAGTGCCTCCTGCCTTTTCCTGGACCAGCTGGGCGTGTGGGGACCAGACCTTTCTCAAGCTGCTGCCTGGATGGCCCAATGCTGATCCACTGACACTTTCCAGAGAACTCATTGGGTGGAGGTAGCCCTGGCTCTGCTCCAGATGCTAAAGGAAGCTGACTGAAAGCTTCCTCCAGCTACGTCATCTCCTGGACCCTTTCCTGGCTTGGGGCAGCTCAAACAACCTTATTTGGTGGATGACTTTTTTTTTTTTTTTTCTTTTTCCCCTTTTCCCCCCTTTCTGTGCAGCAAGGGGGCCTCCCTGAATTCCACAATCGAGCTGCTGTCTGTGCTCAATCCCTGAGGACTACAGGGAGTTCCACTTGGAAAAGCATTCCAAGACCTCAACCCTGGCTCCTCGGGTCTGTGTCCCTCTCGTTTCTCTTTCTGCTAAATGGTTATAGTAGAAATCAGTGTCACCCTGTGAAGAGTCTCTGCTGTTGCAGACATGGAAAAGTAGAAATCCCTCCCTGCCCAGGAATAATCCAGGGCAATTAACTGATGTACATTAAGAGCACTTGTAAGCAGCCAGTTCATGGTTTGATTTTCCCTGAGGCTGTGTGGGAATGGCACGATTTGCATGGTGCAGCCAATAACACTGCATCAAAGGAATTTGGGTTTATCCCATCCAAACTTCTAAAGCAGGCTGGAGTCTCTGGATTAATGGAAGGCTACTCTCTTGAGAAAACCTCTTTAACACTTCCATGACTGTTTCTAGTGCTTGGGAAGCTGTGGGCACACAGCCCACCTCTGGACTCCAGTACCCGATGCTGACTCTTGCTGTAACGTGTAAAGGTTGTGCAGCATATGGCAGGGGTGTAGGCAGAGACAGTCGCTGGCAGTCTTACTTGCTGTAAACTCTTGGGATCAGCTGCAACTGTCCAGAGTTGTAAAGCCTGAACCTGCAGCAATTTGGGCCTTGCACCCGCCGGAGACAGTTGTGACTGCAGCAGCTGCAGTGTGTGGGTGGTGATGCAGTGCCGCTTCTTTCCGGCGCAGCCCAGAGAGGATATGTCCCTTGGTATGAATGTGAGATCCTCCAGGGGCAGCGTGCAGCAGTCAAATTCCTGGCCTTTGTGTAGCAGCTTGTTGAACTTGTACTAAATGGGAAGAACACACTCTGTAAAGAGATTTTTAATGGTATGACTCCTGAAAAATGCATTTTCCTAGCTGTTCCACCATCTCTGAAGTTGTAGTTGTTCTGAGGAACCTATTAGAAAGAACGAACGTTGGATGAAGAAATGATGCTTGATTCTCATCCCATTCCCAGGCTGAGAAATGCGAGCATTTGGCCTTGCTAGGCTTCTTTCCCTTTGGCCATTGCCAGTTTACAGCAGCTACACACAGAAGTGCAGGGGTGCCCTTAGAGGAGGTAAAAAGCTCTGTATCTGATCTGCTGTCTACAGAAATGTGTGGTTGGGCAAGAATGGGATGATAGACTAGGAGGGGGAAGAGACAGACTCCTTTCTCTGCCAGCAGAGATCCTGTGCAGAGAAACATGGAATCTCAGAAGAGATCAGGATGAGGATATCTGAAGCAGTGAATGGGAATGGCATAGCATGCAAGGTCCGGCCTGAGCTGTGCTCTCTTGCAGGTTTCAAGCTCTGTTGGTCAACTTACTTGTTAAGTAGAGGAAGGCTACCTGGGAGAACAAACTTCCCTGTACTGAAGTGGAAATACTGTAAAACCTCAGGGGGGTCCTTTTTTTTTTTTAGGGGGAGCACATTGACTTGCTGTCAGTATCTTACTTGAAGCATGTTTGAAAACAGCTGTTTCGTGATCATATGCCTTCCTATGTTCTCCATGCATTTTCTTTTTAAAGTAAGACTAATGAATTCCTGCAGCCTTGAGCCGCTTTTGTTCATCTGCATATCTGATTTTCCTCTTCTCCTTAGTAAACACTTATGAATCAGTCTTTTTTTCTCTCTGAATGTATGTCAAGAAAGCAAAATTGCCTGGAAAGTGGGATGGTTTGAAAGAAACTTGCTTGTATTGTAGCTTATGGTGCAGCTGAGACCACAGGATATCTGGTGTCTGAGCAGTAGCAATGTGCAGAATGGTGACGGTTTGGTTGTTTGGGGTGTGTCTTGTCCTTTAAGCATGGTATGAAATTGTTTCTCATTACATTAATGCATTCTACTAAGTTTTGTTTGACAGCATTCATGAATGCAGACATTGCACAGCACGCCTAAGATAGGTGTTACTCTTCTACTTTACCATTTGTAACTGCTATAAGTTACATGCCAGGTGTTAAGATAACTCTGCCCTGTGAGTCTTATGAGATCAAAAGCTTAAGCATCAACAATTTTACCAACATCTGATTATTTCATTTGCCCCTGCATATGTCTGTATATTAGGGAAACTGGGAATGTGCTGTGCAGCAACTGGGTTTTTGTTGTGTTATCTGTATTTTTCACCAAAGAGCACTCAACATGAATATGTTTGCATTGTTGAAGTGCAAGAAGCAGAGAGCAGTAAAATGATTATGTTCTAGACAATATCCCCAACCTCTTAGAGAACGAGAAGCTGCTGTAGGAATGAACTGTTACATGTGACTCTTCCTTTTGAGCTGCTTCAACCTGTGAGGTTACGCACAACTTGGATAATGGGGTCAGCAAAGGCTGATATTACTTGTCATACCTGAAAGCTCTGAGTCCATGGTTGGGAAGGTGGTGGGCTATGAGACTGTTCTTATTCAGCACCATAGTATTGCTAAACCAAGAAGGTACTTGAATAAGCAGTGTGTCTTAGTCCTCCAGCCTGCAGCTCTGTTGTGCTGCCTTTATTGGAGCTGAACTATATCTTATTCTCTCCTGGAATACTCAGACGACATGCTTTCCTTTCTGCTTTAACGTTAGTCCTTTGCTTCAAAAAGCAAGCAAGGAGCCTCTGTTGTCTGAACTTGGTGTTCAAAAATCCAAAAGTGCCTGCTGACATAATCTTTTTATGGCTTAAAACACTAAACTGCACTTCACAAGGATGGTGTTCTGACCCAGCCACAACAGAGTGGAAGCAGTGGGTTCTAGCAGTAAGTTCTTGAGGGCTTGGAATGTTCTTACTCTTCTTTCCATGACTTGCTGCTGCAAACATTTCAGACCATGTGGATTCTGTAGACAGCAATGTCTTCTGCACTGGTGGTGGACACAATGCATGCTGAGGGTGTTGTGGTGACAGTGTACATGCAGATGCAAGTTAAAACTCGACAACCCCCAAGTTTGTGGGGTTTTTGCTTTATCTTGCTGTGTGGTTTGTTAACAACATCTCGAGTTGAAGGTTGACATCAAGCTGCAATGCAACATGTTACCCTCAGTTTGATCCCCTTTGTACATCTGACAGAACAGGGTAGAGATCCCTTTTGAACAAGGATACATGTCAGCATCTTCAGCTGTAAGAATATATCACTGTAGTATCTGTCTTGAATCTCTCTATCAAAAGATACAGTAAATGGAATTGCTGTGACTTCCCAGTTGCTGAAAGATCAGAGCAATCCACTGACGATGAGATGTCCTGAACAATACCTGCTTCAGCATTATGGGCAAGAAATAGGGCACAATCTTAGTGTTTGTACTGACGAACGCTAAATAATTAGTAGAAACCTGACAGAAGGCTGTTCTGCTTCTCCTTTGCTGCTACAGTTCTGACAAATGCCATGTAATAGGCTTTGTCACTCGCTCTGTACTTGGCTCACCTCTGAGCAGTCTCTTCTGCCACTAAGCACCAAAAGTGACAGTCGGTAGAGGTAACCAGCTGCTTCTCCTGTGCCTCAGCTTTGAAACTTTCATTCATGCTGAAAAAAAAAGCTGGTTGCTGGGTATCTCCTGTTTTCGAGAGTGTGCATTTTAATTGCAGCCTTGAACGAACTGGATCAACTTAGTTGCATGTTTCAGAGCTTTGATGGCTTGCTGCCACTGTGAAGTTTTGCTCCTGTCTGTATCCCTGCCTTGTGCTGCAACAGACAGCCCCGCTCAGTAGAGCATCAGTTCTGTTCTGCTACTTCAGCAGAAAAACTGGGTTAGTGGTGTGTGTGCATGGGGCTAGATGAGGGTTAAGTCTCACCAACGGGTTGTAAGTTGGAGCTACTGTAAAGGCTGGAGCTGGAGTGCCTGGAAGCCAAGAACAAGAAGTGGCTTGATAGCTTGGCCCATCTTGTCCAGTTGTACCTGAAAAGCTGTCTTACCCTTCCCTCTTCCTTGTAATCTGTGCTGTAGCAGTGCCCTGGAAATGGAGTGAATGGGACCAATGCAATGGTGCTGCTGGAAAAAATAATAGGAGTTATTCCTGGCTTCGTTCATTCTTTGGTCCTGCTTGTGGTGTAGTCACAGAGTGCTGATGTCAAGCCAGCAGTGGGAGGGTGCAGACCATTTGGGGTGGCTTGCGGTGGTGGTAGGACCGAACCCTGCACCGGCCAGCACTGCTCTTGCCGCACCCCATACAGCTCCATGCCCCTTTGTAGCCTTTCAGGACACAGGGCTCTGTGTACCCTGGTGTTGTGGCTACTCTCTTCTATATTAGGAAAACTCGGCAATCACAAGCTGGTCTCTTAGAAACCGTGAAGAGTCCCAACAGAGCTGTTGAGAACCTAAAATGGATTGATGGCGAGGAAAGCAAATGTGGGTGGGGAAACTGAGTATCAAAAATTGTAGAACTGAGGCACTTCGGGGAAATCGTGTGTTTTAGGGAACCATGACCTAAATAGATCTGAGAAGGCAGCCAGCTGAAATGGGACCCTGTACTGAAAGGAAGTTGCAGGATTTGTCTAGCACACTGGAAAGGATAAAGCTGAAAGTCACAGGATGATGAAACAGCGTTGCCTCATGCTCGGTTGTGCTGGCAGTTAAATTTGGAGGGATGGCTCATAGTCTGGGCACTCTCATCCCACAGTAGGGCTGTGCTCTAGCTCCTAGAAGTCTGGCTGCTGTTCAGATACTGCATAAGCTGTGAGCTGGCCAAAGGCTCTCCCTGCCACACCCAGGCAGCCCTTGAGATGGCTGGGACAGGCTGCCCTGTGCACAGCCCCTCTTCTTACCCAGGGGCTGGAATGCTCATTGTCCCTCAGCTGAAGAACAGAGCACAGGGAAACAGATACTATGCTTCTGGATTCTTTATCTAAAGACAAGAATCCTTTGGAAGGAAGAGCTCAGTCACAGCAGTGATCTCCATGCTGTCATCCCTGTGTAAAGTCTCTGGAATGATAAGCAGAATTTGGGCATGGCTTTTTAATTTGTTCTCAGTCCCAAGTTACCCTTACAGCAGTTCTTAACAGCAGGTGAATTAAGAGACCTACATAGGGACGGAGTGTTTAGTTTGTTGGCTGGCAAGCCTCAAGTGCTCGCTGTCCATGTGGTTTCTCTGCAGCTCGTGCCTGTCCTGTTAGCATCCTGTCTTGGTCTTGTTTTGAGCCCCTTCCAGCGAAATAGCTGCTTGTGCTTTTGGCAGACATCCACTGGATGCTGGGGTTGGAAAGCGTCTTAGCTGTCTGGAAATGTGTCTTGGCTACTAGGCACTCCATGTAACCCCTGGAGCTGGGCCTTTGCAGCTGTTAATGGCACTGGGAAATCCCCTGTCTTTGGAATGAAGCTGGGGAGGGAAGAATCCAGCTAAGGCAAGTTTAGGGGTGGGGGAAAAGCTGCCCTCCCCATGTCTGCTCAAAGTCCAGCATGCTCCCAGTGGTGGTGGTGACTGCTGGAGCTGAGTTGTGATAGGAACAGCTGGAATCAGAATAGGGATATGCAGTGCCCAGTGTGACCCGCAATGCTTGTTTGGGACTTGCGGGTGCCTCAGAGGGGCACAGAGCTGCTGTGGGAATGCTGCCTGTGCTGCCTGCCCTTTGAGCTGTAGGGGATGTGGTTCGTGTCATGTGTTGGACATGGGAAGTGTGGCTGCCAGCCCTGCTGTGAGGTCGCAGAGGCTGTAGCAGAAGGTGCTTCTCCAGAGAACAGCACCTACTCCAGGAAGCAGGCACATAACAGATGGCTGTTTGCAAAACCAAACCAAAGGAAACCCAAACAAACCCCAAAGCTACCTAGAACATAGAATATGAATGGTTTTGTTTCGATTTTTACCACCTCATCCTGTGGAAAAAGCATCAGTGTGATTTTTAATTTTTTTAATCTCCTCTAGGTTTTGATGTTCTCCAAGGAGCTCAAACAGGTACAAAAATAGTTACTCTATGGGCCTATTCAAACTAGCTCTAAAGAAACAGCACACGGCATTGTTAGTTGCTTGGAACAGCTACAGGGAAGCACAGGGAGGTGCATGAAGAGTCTATTTATGGGAAAGGAAATGGCAAAAATAGAGGAATTGATCCATTGCACAAGATTATGATTAAGCGGCATACAAGTAATCTGGACTTGACTGTAAATGTGGGGATCCACCCATGGCTGCTTTCCCTGGTTTAGTGCTCTCATCTCTCAACTCCCTCTGTCAGAGTGAAACCCATTTTGCCCTCTGGTCAGGGTGGTGAGTTGCTAGCAGCCCTGGTGTGGAGCCACCACTGGCAGGATGTGACTGCCTGCTGTCTGCCTGGCTGAGGAGGAAGAAGTTGTACTCCAGTAGCTCTAACTTGGAAACATGTCACTAATGATTTTGGAAGCTTTGCTGTGTAGGGGGTATGGGAATTCCCTGCCTCCTTTTTTTTTATTGTGTTGAATAAATGGCTTTGTAGTTATCTTCTAAAGTAGAACTTTTATTACTGAAAATGTTGCCTGCCTATATCAGATGATGAATTAAATTGGGTAAAGGATGCCTCCAGAGTTCTAAAATACTGTTTTCCAGCACTGGTGTAGCCCTAGCATGGATCTCTCTTCTTGCATTGCTGATGTGTACTTGCCAGTGCTGATCAAAGCTCTGATGGGACTTCAATGAGGCGTGGCTCTGCAGCGGTTTTGGGGCCTAAGCTCCCCGCTGCTAGGCGGTTTTAAGGCTAGGAGTAAGGGTGCATCAGCAGAAGTCTGGTTAGGCGTAGCCTGGTGGCTCACTGGTGCCAGTGCGAGCGTAGGGCTGTGCAGTGAAGCTGTGCTGCAGCTGCTGCCTCTTCCCTGCTTGGAGCCCAGGGCACAAATCGGCACCTTTCTCTGCCCCAGTGTGCACTACAGCCAGCACAGCTGTCTGTCCTTCTGGAACATCTGCTGCTGGTGCGTTCTCCTGGCTTTGGTGCAGTTTATCATTTGGCCAACTTGCTTGTATGTAATGTTCATGCTGCAATTCAGTTGATTTGCTCCTTTAGCATTTTTAATTCAAATGATAACTATGAGATTTTATTGATGGGTGCTGCTCATCCCTGTCTGCCACTTGATTTTAAACGAAGGAAGGTTGTTGCCGAAGTGAATTTATTAATACATGTGGTATACTTAGGGTAGAACAGGATATTGCATAAGTGACTACAGGGCTCTGCAAGGAAATCCATAGGTTCTGGGCTACCCTTGAGGATCTGGATCACACTTTTAGCCTCCAGACCAGTCAGCAGCAATATGCATTTTCCAGTGGAATCCGGAGGCTGCTGCCAGCTCCTCATGCTTTTGGTCTGGAGCCCAGTGATGCGTTTCATAGCACACTAGATGTGTGATCTTCTTTGCCCTTCTGCAAGGGGGGTGGAGAGGATAAGTGAACAGGCCAGAAAAAATAGTTGTTGCTGAAGCTGATAGTGGAGCTTCTTCCTGTGCTTCCAGTCTTCAGTTCCTGAAGACTCTACCAGGCTGTACTCAGCCAGTTTTTGACTGAGTAACTGAGATCGGAGCATCCAGTCCCTTGTTCCTTCTGTTGCTGGCTGCTTACCAAGAAGCCTGTCCTCCTTCTGCAGGTGGCTTTTAATTTATCTTTATTATAGGTACAAGTTGAAGTTTCCCTCAGTAAGTGACACTGAGCTGTGGAATTCAGCGTAACAGTGAGTGAAATTTTACTGTATGCTTCACGTAAATCTGCCATTTCTTGCTGAGGGACTGCTACAGTTGGCACCTTTTGTGCTTTAATGACAGCCACGTGTGTCCTGTTCATGTAAAGCACTCTGAAGCTTGTTGTATTGAGCTAGTTTTACACAGCGTTTAGTGCATAAGTCAAGGTAATGCACAAGGAAGGCAGTAAGTTGCCAGATCCTTGGGCATCTCAATACCTGCAGAAATTTGATTTCTAGTCTGTAGCTGGCTGTGCTGTGTTACATCTTAACATACAGGAAGTGCAGACAGTTGGGATGTGTTTATAACTAGGGTATTCCTGAAAGGTAAGGTCCCAATCTGTATGGCGTTGTTAGAAATGACATTAAAAATAGCCCCAAATGAATAACTGACAACTGCCTCTGCAAAATGAGCTTGGATGCTGCACTGTCTGGTGCACAGAGAGTGGGATGGGTGGGGAAGGTGCAATGTTTTTGTGCTCTTACATCAATCAACACTTGCAGATAATGATCTTTTCTTGTGTCCATTTTTAGTCCTTAGTGCAAGACGACTAAATCATGCATGTGTGAAGAAGCTCAATTTTTGTGTAACGTCAGTTCTCTCCCTTCAGGCTCTGCACTAAAATCATTAGGGAATCTTTAAAGTTCCTGCCACAGCCTGTAGTCCAGGTACCAAAATAAAGTCAAGATGCACCTGGTGCCTGTGAGGGTGATGCTGTCACGTGTACCTATAGCACATTAGCTGTATTTTTGAGTCGCCGGTGCTGAGCATGTCAAAGGCAGGTAAGCTTCCTCCTCTACTGTGTGATGGTAGCTTTATTCGAATTGTCGTAGGGGGATGAAATGGGATGCCTTTCTGGTGGCTCCAGCCAAATGGGGAGTGATGTGTCTCAGTGAGTGAGGAGGAGGGTAGTGGAAAGGGCTAGGGAGCCTTAGGAAGCTGTTTGGGGGCAGCCCGCCCTCCCTGAGGGCTGCAGGGCAGCAGGGCCAGGGCTGGTGCCTGTGATATGCTGTCGCTGCTGTTGTTCCACTCCCTGCTCAGCTTAGGGGAATGAAAAGGCCCTTTAAGACTGCTAGAAGGGGGCTTGGTTTAAGTAAGTGTAATCCCTTTAGAAATTGCAAGCACTTTCATGTGACCCTATTCCAGCCTCTCCCTGACACAGAGGAGCCAGGGCAGTTTTGTGGAGCGCTGGCACTGGTGAAGGAGCCAGATGTCGGTGAGTTTTGCTGGGGCTGCACTGGGGGGCATTGCCTCTGCCAAGGCTGTGCAGAGTATGATGCCCTGGTGTGCACTGTGGATTGGTGTGCTGCTCCTGTCCTGGCAGCAGGGCCCGCATTGCCTGGCCAGCGTGGTGGGAAGTGCTCTGGGGTGTAGTTGGCCTCCAGAAACATTTAAGGGTCAGGAAATAATTTTCATATTTACTATACTGTTGCTAATCTTGCTGAAAGCCAAAACTGGGAAGGTTTTCAGATTAATTATTAGAGTGCCTTATGAGGTCTTGAGTTCAGAGTTCATGCAGCTGAGCTTGATTTGATGTGCTTGTCTGGTTGGAGCAGTTGGTAGTGATGCATGGTGTTAGTCTGGTATCTTTACTGCTTGGTGAAGTAGTGCCCTATAGTGTAGAGGATCTATAAAGGATGGCCTGGAATTTGTTTTTAACTGAACTTACTTCTGTTCTGTAACAGACAAATGAGCAATAAAGTTTGACTTTTCCCTATGCCATTTTCTCTAGAATAGTTTGCTTGTTGGCTTGAACCTGGGAACCATGAATATGTGAAGCCTGAAGCCTACAGACCAGCCGGGTATAATGGCTGCTTTGCTTTCAGGAAATCCAGGGAGGAAAGAAGCTTTAGCTCAGGGTCAGGGTTTTGTCGAGGTTGATACTCTGTTGTGCTGACTCTACCTATTCTTCTGCATTTCCTAGTACTCTGTTCCTGTCAACTTAGGACAAACAGAATTGTCTGTTCCACCTCCTGCTGGCTCAGCATGCTGGGGCATTGGTACCGGTTGTTACCAAGTGTGATGGTACTGGTTTGTCCTGTGTGCCCTGCCACGTGCAGCTGCAAATGTTCATCTTTGGAAGCAGTTACAGCAAGGCTCACTCGGAGACCTGGAAGATAACAGATAGTCATTGCTGCTAGTGGAGTGTATTGGGAATGTCAGAAGGGCAGAAAGCGAGGCTTTCTGTGGGCGGTGTTAGAATTTGTGAAGAGATGTTGGAGAGCAGTGCCTGGTACCTCTCTATCCCTTGAGTCTGTTTCCTGTGGCCAGCTAAATGCTATGGGAGGAGGGCGATGGTGTCCTGTAGCTTGTGGGAGCTTTTCCCTGTCAAAAGGAGTGTTCTCTGTCTGTGGCTGCTCTGAGGCTGGACCAGTCTCCTTTCCATGCAAGAGGCTCTGTCTGTGCAGGAGGTCCTGCCCTCACCACTGTCCTTGGCAGCAGGAAGCTCTTTTGTACGCTCTGGTAGCCGCAGTCTTTATCTGTGCTTAAGCTGGCAGAAGAATGGCAATTCCTTGCAGAGAGAAGAGGAAGAGTTGCTAGGTTTCAAGCTCTTTCCTGTAGCTGTTATGAAATGAATCAGTTAAATATGGACTTGTTTCTTGAATATTTTTTAGCTCGGTAAATGTAAATTTGCCTGTTGAAATATGGTGCTTGAATTATCTTGTAATGTGGAAGACGGTCTCCTAGAAGCTTTCCATGTAATGTTACTAGCTGTTTGTGTGCCAAGTATTGTATTAAATGATGATCGAAAGACAAATGCTATTTAGAGGTCACCTACTAGGGTAAAACTTCTGCTGGTTTAAGATCTAAGCAAAATATGAGGGGTTGTAGGATGCACCTGGGTGCAGCAGTGAGTGTGTTACGAATGCTATGATGAAAAAACTGAATAAGCTGCTTTAAAACTGAGTATGAATTACTACATTAAGATAGTAATTTTGGTAGACGTGTTGATGATGAAATCTGGTAAGTCCTCTAAAAATACCTTCTGAGTGTTGAAAGTTTAAGACAAAACTTTACTGACAATAGATTTTGGAAAAGGGATGCAGTGCTCTTGGGTGAGTGGACCTTGTGAGCTCATTGCTATTTTTTCTCACTGTGTTTACTCCTTTTCCTCCGATCTCAGCAGTGTGCACCTTGGACTGATGGAGCTGGATTTGTATATGCTTGGCAGTCCAACTTGGTTATCTTATTGAGGAGTGTTTTGTTCTGTTTGCAGCCTTGATAGTGAGTGTGCTGATGGTTATCCCAGCCCTCAAAACCTAGGCAGAACTCATTAGATGGCATAGAAATACAAAGTATGAAAGCTTAATGCTAATGAATCTTGAGGCTCTTTTTAGAAAGAGCATTGATGGTAAACTAGATAAATGGTGTAAAAGAGCTTTGGTGGGGTAATTCTCAAGGGGCAAGGCAAACAGAAGAGTCTAAATTATGGGTTTGGGTCGTGTTGGCTTTCTGCTGGTACAGCACTCCTGTTGTGTAACTTTGTGTAGTGTCTGGGTGGCACTGGGCTGCGAGAGCCTCAGTAAAGGGGTTCTCCTCAAAGACAGGCCTCACCAGATAAGCGTAGGAAGGTGAACATGCAGTGCCTGGTGCTTGTCAGGCTGGGTTTGTGGGTCTCTCCTTGTTTGGGTGGCAGGCAGGGCACACGGAGATGAGTGAAACCAACTCGCGGGCAGTGAAGTGACCCCGGGTATCATTCAGAGGGAGCTCCCTTGGTGATCGATTTCCCAGCTCTTTTACATGCTAGGAGAAGCAACTTGTATTTCTCTGCCAGTCCGCAGGCTCTTGAAAGGAAACAAGATGCTGGGTACAGCTGTCCCTGCTCTGCAGCGTTGTCAGGCTGTTATCTGCTGGCTGGGAGCAGAGAGCAGTGCCTCCGACCACCTGGAACCGTAGGAGCCTCACTGCTTCTCCAGCTCAACAACCAGCTCAACCAAACCTGGCTTGGGACCATGTGGGAAAAACCTCTTTGTATGTTTCCGCACTGATGAGGCTTAAAGCTCAGATTTATAGCAAACTAATTTCTCAGCTGAGTGTCAAATTGGGATCAAACCAGTGGCTGAAGTGTCACTGTAGTGGCCCAGGCTGTGCATCTGTGCGCAGGCCACTGATGGCTTGCCGAAGCACGCGGCTGAAGGCGTTAACTCTGCTTGCTGAGGGAAGCCGGTGGTGCCGGGTGTGGTGCGCTGAAGCAGAAGCCTGTTTCCTGTGGTGTCATAGCTCATGCTGGCTGCTAAAATAGCACGGGCTGGAGCTGCCAGTGCAGATGCCACGCAGGACCCTGGGTTGCTGCTCATTTGGAGCATGGGGGGCTTCTGCCAGCAGAACATCTCCCTCTCCCAGTGAAATGTACTCACTGAAGGACAATAACTGTAGATGTGTATGCATGGCAACTGTATGATAGCCGCCGATAGCTTACATGCATCAGAGTAGTGACAGTGAAGGAATCTAGCTGGTTCCAGCATGGGACCCTATTTTACTGTGATAACAAAGACATTAAGTCTCACAGGTAAGTATTCTGCATGAATTATGAGGATACTTAGTGAAAGAGCTTTATTTTAAATCTTACTGTCTGATTTGCTCTGAATAGCTTAGAAGCTGTTTGGGCACAGGTTGCAGAGAGCTGCCACAGATGTTTCAGTTCTGTTTTCTGGTGCTATCTCTGCTCCTACTGCAGTGTTCGGTCACCCATAGGGGTGGTATAGGATAAGAGTAGCTGCTATGCTTTATCCATAAAAAATGGAGCAAAAAGACTTTTTCACGGTAGTGGGTACGTTAGTGTTTTAGGTGAACTTGAAAGACTTTAAAACAAGCAAAAAGAAACCTGTTGAATAGCGGTGTGCCTAGGCTCCAGTAGGCTTTTTGGGGGACTTCAAAATACATTTGGATGTGGTGGTCTCTTTTGGCACTTGACTTACTTAACTAGCGGAATGCTTCTTGCTTATGGAGAAAAAACCTGGTTGCAGCTCCCTTGCAGTCTGCTACTGCTTTCTTAGTAAAGAAGATTTGAAATTTGTCCACATATGTGGTAGAAATCCAGAGATCAGAACTGGCTGCAATCATATCACTATTGGGTGTTTCCTTGAATTTTCTCTGCTTACTCCAGCTTTTTTGGTCTTTCGTCATGTGGTTAGCTTAATCTTAAGTGTAAGTTTGAGTAATTCTTACAGAAAGTGTTCACAGCATAATTCCCCCTCTCCCCTGGAAGGACGGTGGGCTGTGCTAAGAGGATTGATTGTACTGAAAAGCAAATACATTAGGATTTGTTGATGTGGGGGATCTGGCTGTTGCCAAGAAAGAGAACTGTGAATGCAAGGCCTGTATGGTGTGGTTTGGTGCAGTATGAGTATCTCTTCTGTGCAACTTCAAGTTTTGAACTTTTGCTTTGATGGAAAAGCATTAAAACAGTTTCACCTAAAATATCTGCAGCTTATTAAATAGCTCTGCTTTTTTGGTTGATAGGTATGCAAATAGAAACGAATTTGACCAGGCCTGACCTTGTCTGGTCCAAAGTTAAGGCATCTGCATCCATGCGGGAGTATTCCTGTCTACCCCCGTGGATCTGAATGTTGGTTTCCAATAGATCAGGAGTTATGAATGGATTTGGCTAGGCTTTACATTAATCTCTGAGGTGAAACGCCTCTGCTGCTTAACATGCTTCATGAGAGCATGTTAAGAGAGTATAGATGTCTTCCTGCCTCTGTACGATGAAGCTGCAGGTTCCCCTGCTGCAGTCCTTGCCACTTTAATTTCACAAGTGCAAACGTGATGGTAACACTTTCCTGTCGATAGTGTGTCACATAATGTTTCTTCTGGAAGACCGTTCATGCTCGTGCTACTTGCATCTAATTTGTCAGGAAATCTTGACTGCAATATTAAATTACACCTAAACCATTTCTACAGTGTTTAGACATCTGTTGTGTCCCTGAAAGAACTGGAAAGCAGGAGGCAACTGCACAGAGATATTTCTACTGCTTTGTGAAAGGTCAGCACGTATGGCTGCATGTTGGTTCAGCATGCATCCTTTTTCCCTTAGCACGTGAGATCATCCTGGTGTGCTGTCTGCTTTGTACCCACAGCTCTTGAAGCATGTCTGGAAATCAAGCCTTACAACTTATCCATATACAATTGGAGACTGGAACCAGTATTGTTAGTATAGATTAGTCCTCTGTAGCAGGCTGAGTTGTTAGTGCTTCCTGGGATTTTCTTGATATTCATCCTCCAAATGGAGTGGTTGGATGTCTGGTTGTGTGTACAAAGTTTGGAACATCTCTGCCTTGTGAAAGGCACCAGTGTCTTCTACATGAGAAATTAAACTTCATAAGCTGTAAAGGGCTCTCACATTATAGAAGGGAATGTTAGTAGGAACAGGGAGGATAAACTCTTACACTGAGAAACAGGAAATTTATATTCTCCAGGGAAACTGGGAATACTGTGCTGGCAGTGCAGGCAGCTTTGTAACTGCTGGCAGTGAAGTTCCTGGAGGCCTGGGAGCCAGTCCCTGGCTGTAGGCAGGTGTTAGTTCACTGTTGGTCAGCGTCACTTAGAGCGCGTGTTGTAACCGTGTGTTTTCTGTCTTGCAGATCAGTGTACGTGTTACCACTATGGATGCTGAGCTGGAGTTTGCCATCCAGCCCAACACTACAGGGAAGCAACTCTTTGATCAGGTAAGTGATGGAGCTGCAGATCTGAAGTTGATACAGATGTGATTCTGTTAAGGAAACAGCAAACAACTTCTGGAGGACTTCAAGGATTAAGTGTAGTGGTATGTATAACGCACTCAAGAGAACTCAGCATAGTATGAAATCATACTTTTTTTTTTCCCTGCATTTTTTTATCTCCAAGAATGTGTTAGGAGTTATTTTTACCTCTAATGAACTGCCTTGGTACTATAGCTCATAACTGAAAAGCAGTAGATGTCTGCAGTCACAATTCATAAGACTTAGGAGGGAGCTAGTAAGCTATCAGTGGTTGGCTTACTTGCAAGCATGGTGTAATTAATTTCAAAGAGTAGTTGGTCTCTAAAATAGAGGCTTACCTAGGTTTCAGGTGTTGCTGCAAGCCTTCAGTGCAGGTGAAGTAATATTCTATACTCCCACTGGGCTCTGAGGGAAATCTTGGAAGTTATGTATGATGCTGTTCTGGGCTGTCTTCATCTGGGGGCTTCAGCTTTCCTCTGCAGTTGCTGGCTGGGCAAATTTCCCTTGGATATGCCCCAAACAGGAGCAGGTAGGCTTGTGCAGCCCCAAGCTGGATCAGCTGACAACAGGTAGTAACAATTGCAGCAGCTGAAACTGCCAGGCTCCACCAAGTTTCTCTGCTGTAATCCGGAAGGCCATGGATTTGCCACTTGGGGAAAAATCTGAACAGTAAATTCATAGCTTAAAGAAAAGTAAAATGAATCTTGGACAGAAGACAAGATGAAGGAACTGCCAGACCAGATATGTCAGCCATGGGTGTGGTTCAGCAGTGCTGAGCATTCTCAGGCCAGCTCTACACAGGATCAGTCTAAGAGAACTAAGGGAGAACTAAGGGCTGACCCACCCATACAAGTCAGCTGTCACATCTGGGGCCAGCAGGCTTAATTCATTTTTTGTTTTTTAGATGTTTAACCACAAACTGCTACTTTCTTTCATACTCAGCTGGATGACTCGGCACTAGATATTATATGGCTCTTTGCAGCCCAGCCCTGAAATGGAAGGAATAGAGTGAGATCGTGGAAGAGCATAGTTTCATAATGGGAAAATCAGAAAGGCTTTCAGGAAAGTTCTGAGTTGCAGTAAAGTTCTCAGCTATCTGTTGTACTATGTACTATGTATAGTAACTTCTACTTATTTTAGCCCTGTGTGGTCTCAAATCTGACAGTTTTTGATAGATAGACACGAGAGCTGGACTCTGTCCAGAATCTATGTGTGCGACATGGAACTCTACCATAGGCAGTTCACAAAAGCATGTGAAGCAGAGGTGATTACGCCTCGCGTTCGTCAGAAGATGAACTGATTTTTGGAGGGGTTCTTCTTCATGTGAGTGCTTCCCATGATGGTAACTTTTCAGTAGTCAGTTCCTCACATTATCCGAGGAAAGCACCAGGTGATACACTGCTGAAGTTGTTAGTATTTTTAATCTGCACATGTTTTTTTCACTCAACTCCAAACCATCTGCAGCTTTAGCTGCAAACTGACATTTTGGTGGCACACTTGGGCTTCAGCAACTTGTCTCTATTGAAGAAGCATCTGATCGTGTTTCCAGTATGGGAACTTCTGTTGTGGTACTTGATTTCACCCTTGTGCCTGTTCTCAAACAGCAGCAGTTCTCCTCCCTGTAGTTTCACACAGCACCTGTTTAAACAGGCGGTTAGGTTGTTTTTTCCATAGTAAATACTTTTCGAAGGGAGAAAACAGATGCTGTTGCAGAAGTAAGTTCCTGAGTTGCTCATGTAAATGAGGGGATTTTTACTTCAGCTTAATTGGATTGTGGGTGGAGTTGGAAGAGGAAGTACAGCGGGGCGGGGGAAGAGATGTCTGAAGCTCCCTGTTAAGCATTTGCTATTTCTAAAAGGTCTGGTGGACACCGTCTCTTTGTAGTGTCCATATATCACATTTGCTGGAATAAGAATGAAACTGTTTTCTACTGCCTAGCATATACACCTCTACACCTTCGGTGGCGTTGGTTTCTGGTAAGACTGATACCAAAATGGATGTCTCAGAGCCCTGTCAGTGGATGTGCTGGTGATGTTGGTGGGCACCACGCAGTGGTAGTGGAAAGGCTGACCCTCTGCCAGGGTTTGAGAATACCGTGAGCAGAAATGTAGGATGCTGGCAGTAGTTGTAGAGATAGCAAAAGTCTTCCAACTCTAGCATGAATAAGGAGTTTTGGAAGCTACTTCTATGTGGGTGGTTGAGAAGCCTAATCCTGTCTTGTGTTGCAGCCCTGCAATCTAATCGTTAGTCCTTTATGATTAAGGACACTAATTGCAAAAGAGGTAGCTACTTGGCTCCCACCACGATGGGAAACATGTTGTCTTGGTCTCCGAATGCAGACACACAATAGACTGTTTTGGAGTGGAAAATTCAAGGCTCTTCTTTGCAAAAGAGACTTTATAATTAGGCTTACACATAGGAAAGCATTACCTCCTGTATATGGAGATGCTCAAATAGGTTATTGACCTTTGCATAGAGAGCTAAGGGAATACCGAACAGGAACGTGAGAGCCTCCAGTGAGCTGACAGTAAATACTGAACTTGCTCCCTTTACTACAGGGGTGAGGCTTTGAATATATCATCAGATGGCATTTATCCAGTATGTTTTAAATGATTGAGCTGTTTGTGTGGATTGGCTCCCGTGGAGGGCCAGTCCAGAGCTGTTCTCCCTGCTAACGGGGACCAAGGAGTCTGCCTGATAAGCTGTTCCCTCAGTTTCTGTCCTGAGTTTCTGTCTTGGGTTCCATGATGGGATGTGTAAGAACAAAGTTATGGCTGTTGTTTTCTGGCTCCCTTAAACTATGGTGTGCTCCTGGAATTGCTAATCTAGTATTTTCTGCCTGCTGCTGAGTCTGAAAAAGGAGCTGATTTCATAAATGCTTTTTTGAGGGGAGGGAGAGTTTCTCTACAAAGTGAACTTGGGGGTTTGGTTTTGTAGCACATTGACCTTCTGCTGTGAAACCTGATTTTTTGTTTCTTTCACAGGAAAGAAATAAGATACCTTGCATGTTTTTGCCCTCAAGTACCCTTTCACTTTGAGCCGTCAGTTCCAAGTTAAGCTAAAAGGAAGCTGCTAAGTATTACCAAAGTTTCTAGCTGCACAGCTACCTCGGTGCATGCTGCTGCCTTTGTTCAGTAAAATTTATTCTGAATTTGTTCCATCCTCTTGTGTCTGAAGATAGAATAAATATAATTTTTATGCCGCCCATAATTCTGATCTGCTCTGAATAGGATTCGGAAGTAAAGCCTGTACCTAGGCAGTAGTTTCATGGAGGGGAGCAGTTTTGAATCGAAAGGTTCTTAATACTAAGTGAATGGGCTTGAGGTAGAAATATTCCTGTCTCCGGCTTTCCTGCTTGCTTAAATCACGAAGTGAATTTTTGTAGTGATGGAACAATGCAGGTGCCTCACTGCTTTGTTGGAAATAGTCTTCTGCCTGAAGGAGCTGGCTGTAGAAATACCACCGAGTTGATATACAGTCCAGTAATATTGTGATTTTTACTAGAGATCTTCCTATAACCCTCTATCCCCATGGCTTGTACAGCTCTAGCTTGGGTAGCTTCAGCTTGTGTGCACAGACAAAACCTGGGTTAATTGAGACAAGAGGACCGTCCTGTCTGCCTTCTGCAACTTTCCTTATGCACCTCTTTCCTTGTGTACCTCAGCATCAGCTGCTGAAATGCAGTGCTCGCAGACTTGCTGGTAACACAGGAGCTCTGCTCCCATTCTTCAGCCGCTGGCAATGGGTTGGGAGAGCTTGAGGATGGGCCTTTCCCATCGGGTCAGGGGCGCTGCCTGTCCCACAGGCCTGGCTTCTTCACAGGCTCCTTGAGGTGCTGCTTTCCTGGGGCTGCAGGGCACAGCCACGGCGATGGATAACTGCTTGCTTTCCTCTTGGCATGTTTGTGTGTCAGACAGCAGTGCAGCTGGGCTGGAGACCAGTGTGTAAAAGCAAAGCATTGCTTTGTTTTCTGTCTCCTACACATTTAACCATTCCTCTGGCAAAACTGCTTAGCTGCTTAGTGGTGTGAATGGCTTTGAAGTTGTGTCCTTCCAATCTGTCTTCCTCTCAGACTTCCTTTTCTTGGGTAAATGGATTCTAGCTTGAGTCAGTGAGATTTTGGCTTGCTGCAGAGGCGAGCCTATGCCTCAGGCAGGGAGACAGGTAAGGAACTCGCTTGCCTGAGTGCTTCACAGCTGTCTGGAACGCTTTCCAGAGCGGCTTTGGCTTAGTAGACATGGCCTCTTCCAGGCTCCTTGGGCAGCACACAGCCTGGTCACAGAATACTTGACGGCTTTGACTCTGCAGTATGAAAACATACTCCCTTCATCAGTGTTCCCCATGCGTTGTGTGAGGCAGCCTCTCAAATGCTGTTTCTGATCATGTCCGACCTTGGATCCTGCTGACGCCTTGTTCTGTTATTCCCCTTCAGAGCCCCTTGTTCCTTCTGGTCTCTCTAAAGCAATCCTAACTGTCTGCAGCACTGGGACTGTTGGGTGGGGACCTCTGGTAGGCTTCCATCAAGACCTCTCTGACAAGTTGTGATTGCTACACTGCTCAGTCAGTCCTTCCTTCCCCAACTGAAAAAGAGCTCTCTTTTTCCAGCTTCAGAACAGTGACGTGCTTAGTGCTCTCTGAGCCTACAGTTGACCATGTAAACTTCAGTCCTTCCAGCACGAACTTTTGGATGTTGCCTAGTCAAGGAGATAGTGGCTTCAGCATGCCACTCCAGAATATTCCTTTAGAGTAACCAAAAGCACACAGTCTCATTACAGGCGATCTCTGTCCAATTAAGAGCCATGAGGCCAAGTTACAGGTAAAAGAGAAATGTGAGATTAGAAAAACTTCGTCTGGCCAACGTACCATGGGACAACTGGGTGTAGTTGTAGGCTGCTGCAATCTGTTGACAGTTTTAGATTGAGCCTTATACTGCAGGCTGAATGAGATCCAGGGGCTGACTTCATGTTCTCCCTAGCATGAAGGAAATATTTGCACTCCAAGCTGGAGAGTGACACATCAGGTATTTAATATAGTGGTCTGTGTTTAAACAGTGCTCTCCTCCTGTCCAGCATGCCAGCCCTTCCCCATCCTTAGCACCTGCCAGTAAAGAATATGGTTGTGTTTTGGAACATCTCGGTTGGTCAGGGCTCCAAGTGCTGAACACCCCCATACATAGTTGAGCTGCTTACTGCCAGCCAGACTCCTTGCAGCTGTAGCAAGCTGTTGCATCTTGCTTTTTCCCTTGCTAAATGGGACTAAATAGCCTGCTAAAGCTGAAGTGGAAAGGATGGAGAAGAACTGTTTCCCCTGCATTGTTTGACAGAGGCTGCTGTCGTGTGCATTTGCTCGGTGAGCAAGTTTGAAGATGAAGGCTGATCAGGCCAGATCTGTGTGCTAGCTAACAAGCCATGACATGCCTTGCTTTATAGCTCCTGTAATTCCTACAGCAGGAACTGCACTGCATTTCAGTTTGCTTCAGCAGCAGTTTTGGGGGGGTGATGCTGTGTGCTGTGCTGTCTCCTCTCTCTGTTGAGTCATTGTTGTTGCTGCTATTGCTGTGGAGATTTCTGCTGTGGAATAAAAGTCCTTTTGTGCAGGGCCTCAGTGTGCTGCCTTTCAGTTCCTTGCTGACAGTCTGGCTCTTTGAATTCCCAGGCGTAAGCTGCTGACAAGTGGAAGCCAGGCAAGCAGACACATGCAGCGGGGGAGCTTCCCTCCCGTTCAGATGGTAATGCTGCGGAGAACAGAGCTTTGCTTCGGCTTTAGGACAGTTCTTCTTCCTCTCCTTGTGCCTCCTGCTTTCAGCTTACAGAGCAAACTCCGATACCTCTCCTTAGCTGTCTGCATCCTTCTCCCTGATCTGCCCCTGTGTCTGCAGTGGCTTTAGACCAGGTCTCTGGTTTGCTGTTGAGCAAGGACAGGCAGAATAATTTCATGCACTCCAGTGGGACGTTGTATACAGACTGTGTGACCTTGTGTAGGTTTTGTCTCTGTGTGCTGCTAATAGCGTGCCTCTGCTGAAAGCTGCCTTTGGTTCATGGGCCTGAAGGGGCATAGGGCTGTGATGTAAGGCCAGAAGAAATGTCTCGTCCTGCCCTAAAGAATCTAACTAGTAATGTGTTTGCGGGGAACCCACGTACTTGGTGTTACTTCCTACCAGAATGAGAGACCATCAGATGGGAAAAGAGTGCATCCTCAGGATTCAACAGGAAAGCCATTTAGAAGGAAGTAGATGTTTAGGGAGCAATCATAAACCATGGGACAAGGTGGTACAAAACCTACTTCTGCTTACCTGTCACAGGAACTGCAGTGACCAGGCAGCTGGTGGCCCCAGGGCAGGTGGCATCCCCTGTCTGCAGTGTGCCAGTGCCTCTGCAGGCGGGGGCTGCTGCAAGCCCGAGCTGGGTGGTGTGTAAAAGCAGTTGACTGTGCCCTGTGTTAGGTACAGCGCTGACCTGAAGACAGGTGTCCTCTCCCTCCTCCCTTCTTGTCCGATGGAGGTGACAGGCAAGTGCCTTGTGCATTGGTATGAGAATAGCTCTTGGGGGTTCAGGAGAGTCCTGGAATTTCAGTTTCTAGCCTTGCCACACCCTGTGGCACGTCCCGGGCTTGCCAGGGCACAGAGCTGTGGCCTGGCATTGTGAACAGGCGTTACCAGGGAACTTTCCCCTCCTTTTACCAGAAGCAGCATTGCACTGCAGTTGCCCTCCCCAGGCTCTTGTCTCCTGTTATAGTATGGCTGTAAGCCTTCCTAACTCTCATTTACTTTAACACTCATGATGTCCTGGGGACACACTGAGGAGAGAGCTGACAGCACTGAGATTGATTTCTGTGGTGGCTCTGTCCTGGCCCAAGGGCCCCTGTATGTACCTGCCGCTGTGCCTCATCATGGGGCCATTCTGTACAGAGCTGGATGGATGTCTGTCCACAGCTGTTGGTTAGGTAGAATACAGATCTTGCAACAGCACAGCCTGGTAGGACATGACCTAGCAGGGCAGTCTGTGGCTTGCCCAGGGGTACTTAATTTGCATGATAAGTGAGGGGTGCACCTGGAAATGATCTGTGTGGTGTGTTTCTGTCAGCCATTACACCAGTCAGACCTCTTGCATCACGTTTTGGCTACAGATGTTGGTTTGTAAGTGGCTGAAGGAAATGGTATCCCAGCTGTTGTTTATGAATAGCAACAAGCCTTGAAGAGAATGGGGAGAAGGAAAAATAAGAAACATCTCCCACTTGAGACCCCTCAGATGCCCAGTCATCTGTGTGTGTGCATTGTAGCAGGGGAGGTGGAGGTTGGGGCATTGGTCATCTTTGTGTTCCACTGAATTTACCTCTACCACTTCCTCTGCCACTGTAGAGATTGGCAAATCTGGCTGGAACTCCTGCTAATTGTCTGTCTTCCAGGTCGTCAAGACAATTGGTCTAAGAGAGGTCTGGTTTTTTGGACTTCAGTATCAGGACACCAAGGGCTTTCCGACATGGCTGAAGTTGAACAAAAAGGTATGCTTGCTTCAAGCTCTCGCTTGTCCTGTCTTCATTCCTCATGGAGGACAAGGGCAAATTTAGCCTCCATGTTTCTGTCAGGGATCTGTTCTTGCTTTTCCCCACACCTAAAGCACTGCAGGTTTAGTGACTTGATGCTGCCTTCCTTCAGTCCACAGCCCCCTTCCTGAGGCACAAGGAGTTGTGATATCTGACGTGCTCCTCCTGCATCTATTCCTGTTTGTTATCCAGGCAGATCTGTTACTTTTCCCTGTAACACACTAATGGAGTGCTCACATGAGCATCTTGATTGGAGGGAAACCTAGAAAGTAACTTACCTAACGCTGATCATAGCTTGTGGCTAATCATAAGTCCTGTGGGGAGAGGCAAGGAGGCATTTAGCAGTAAGGAACTGAAAATCTTTGCTTTTCTGCCCACTCACTTCTGCATTAGAAAGGAGAATTTTTTTTTGGTACATTCTTGTCCTTTTGTTCATAAACCTGCTCCCTTTCACTTGGTGTGTAGGTTATAAAATCCAGTAACTCTGTTCCAGGTAACAGCACAGGATGTACGCAAAGAAAGCCCCCTGCTTTTCAAATTCCGTGCCAAATTCTATCCAGAGGATGTGGCAGAAGAGCTGATCCAGGACATCACACAGCGCCTTTTCTTCCTCCAAGTGAAGGAGGCAATTCTGAATGATGACATTTATTGCCCTCCAGAAACAGCTGTCCTTCTGGCTTCATATGCCGTCCAGTCAAAATATGGAGACTTCAACAAAGAAGTGCACAAGGCTGGCTACCTGGCTAGTGACAAATTGCTTCCGCAGAGGTAGGTTCTTTAAGCATCCTACTGCTACTGAAGAAATTAAAATCAGAAGTAGGGAGAGAAGCTCCAAAATCAGAAAACGTAATACTCCAAGGAGAAGCATGACTAAATGCAACTTGTCATTTGTCAGAATTCTGCCTACTGACCAGTATGTCTCTAGCCTTATAATATTTCCTGGAATATTTTTGTAGGGGAACTGTGATGCCAATGGAGTATTTAATGAAGTATTAATCAAGAGTGATGTGACTGTGTGTGCGTAAATGCAGTGACTGGTCTCAAAGATCCCATGTATTTGAATTTCTAGAGTCCTGGAGCAGCACAAGCTTAACAAGGACCAGTGGGAAGAGCGGATCCAGGTGTGGCATGAGGAGCATCGAGGAATGATTAGGTAACTGATGCAGTGTGCCACTGCTGTATTTGAAGCAGTGTGATACATGCTATTGTGTAATGTATGAATGCACACAGAGATCTGAGGCTTGCTTCAAGATGAGGTAGCATTCTTCAGGTTACTCTGCTCAGAGGAACTAGGTGCCTGCCTCTGCCCTTGCTAGTCCACATCAGCTGATATTCTTAGTAAAACAAAACTGAGTCCGCAGAGTTTGTTATCTACTAGGGTGATGCTTGGAACCTTTGCCAACTTGTTGCTGCTCTGGCCATGAAGGGAGACAGCACCTTCTTGCTCTAATGGCTTATAGACTCAAAAAGGAGTATCTTCTTTCTTTTTGCATGCTGCAGAGAAGATGCTGTCTTGGAGTACTTGAAAATTGCACAGGATCTGGAAATGTACGGTGTGAACTACTTCAACATTAAGAACAAGAAGGGCTCGGAACTCTGGTTAGGTGTAGATGCTCTTGGACTCAACATTTATGAGCAGAATGACAGGTAATAACCACCCTCTCCTTATCATTGCCTTCAGCTCCTATGAAGGCATTAAAAATTAGATTTTTCTGGAATTTGAATTTTTAAACTCTACAATTTCTGCATCATCCTTGTCTGTGTTTTTGATGCTACCAGAATGATCTGTAAAACATGCTGCTTTGGACCAAAAAAGAAAATAAACTGTCAAATCTTATCAAGCTAGTTTTACTTGTACCCCGATCTTCCTGCCACAGATTCATTCTCCAGTTCTGTTTTTCATGGAGGAAAAAAAAAAAAAGGCAGGATTGAAAAACTGCTTCTGATGTTGGTAGTTCATTTGCGTGACTAATTTTGTTTGCTTATTCCAGTCAACATATGAGTACTGAAATATGAGGACAGATTTGGTAGAATTTTGAGCTTTATTCTTTATTTCCTTTTGCTTTCCGTTTCTGCAGGCTAACGCCGAAAATTGGATTCCCTTGGAGTGAGATCAGAAATATCTCATTCAATGACAAGAAATTCGTTATCAAGCCTATTGACAAGAAAGCACCAGTAAGAAGCAACATTAAAATTGAACTTTTGGTGGCTTAGCTGAATGATTTTTTTACTGCGCACAATCTTTTTGTAAATAATGTCAGCACTGACTTAGCAGTGCTCTGGCACTTGATCTCTTGAGGGCAGCATGCACAGAACAGATATCATGGCAGTGAGGTGATAGTTGGGATTTGTTTCTGGCTAGGAAGGTAGGAGTTTGTGCAGTATAACTTTTAAGCTGTTTGAAGTCAGTGGCAAGGAGAAGTTCTCTGCTTAGGATTTCTGATTCTCCTGAGACTGTTCATGTTCTCTGATAATACAGTGAGGGACCCAAGAGACTGATGTTAACTGTAAGTGCTTCCTTTGTGGCCTGTTGGCTTTCATAATGTGTGGGATGGTCTTTTGCAGTTTTTCACTTCAAGCTGAAGCTTCAGGTCATTTTGTAGGGGTTCTTGCAAATTTATAATGAACATGATTGTTTTAATTCTTAAGGCTTATTTAGTGCCCTGCTGTTGCTCTTTTTTTAACAGAGCAAATTTATTTAAGCATTGGACATCATGTTTTTCGTAGTCTCGGTGTGCCTGCTAAACCAGCCCCAATGTCATTTGTAATGAAACAGCTCTGTATTCTGTGCCAGGGATGCTTTACAGTGAAACCCAGTGCACTATAACAATAAGTTGGGCACTTCTGCCCTGTGTGTAATGGTCAGGTTGAAATTAACTCCTGAAAGGTTGGTATCTAACTAGCACCGCTGTGTTAGGCACAGATGAGAGAAGCTGGCTAGCAATTCTAGAAGGCTTAGGGCCTTGAAGTGTATTGCATACACAGGGGGCTGGGGCTTCTTTTATTGAAAGAACAGGTCTAATGCTGCATTTTTCTTGTCCTAAGGACTTTGTATTCTATGCCCCTCGGTTACGGATTAACAAACGAATCTTGGCACTTTGCATGGGGAACCACGAGCTCTACATGCGCAGGCGTAAACCAGATACCATTGAGGTGCAGCAGATGAAAGCACAGGCTCGGGAAGAGAAGCATCAGAAACAGATGGAGAGGTTGGTTGGGTTCTGAGTAACCTGGACTTGCATGGTCACTGAACAATAGCATCATGTGCTAGATAAATTGCTGATAATTATAGAGCCAAATATAGAGCAAAATGCTTTCTGCTTCAGTAGATCTAATGGGATGGCGGAAATGGCACTTGTCACAAGTGTGACCCACCATCATTTTCTTGGAGCTAAAGATTTGTCTGTGCATTTGACAGAACTAATACGGATCTTGATATAAGGAGACTTCCTTTGTAACATTGCTATTATGCACTTGCCATTGAGATGAATGCCAGCAGAGCTTTTTCTGGTTGCAATTCTACAAAGGGACATGGCTGGAGTACAACTCATGAGCTGAGTGCTGTAGTGCACATCTCTTCTGTGTTCCTGGCTTCACTAGGAAGCGCTGCAGTCTGAGTAATGTGTTAATGTGACATTGTGTTATGGCTTCTCCCTCATCAGAGCCCTGCTGGAGAATGAGAAGAAGAAGAGGGAGTTGGCAGAAAAGGAGAAAGAGAAGATTGAACGTGAGAAGGAAGAACTAATGGAGAGACTCAAGCAGATTGAGGAGCAAACCAAGAAAGCTCAGCAAGGTAAGGAGAAATGGTCTGGTATTCCTTTAAATGCACAGTGTGAGTGAGGAGGTTTCAAATAGTAGAACTATAAGCATCTCTAAGCCATCTGATACTCCATTATTGTATGCTAACAGGTGATAGAGCTTGCATTACAGAGCTGGGTGGCAGCCATGTTGCCTCTCTAGCGGCCAGAGTGCCTTGCAGTTTTCATGTGCTGACTGGAAGCTTTATCACAGCACATCTGTAGAGGAAGGCGTCAAAAAGCCATTACTCTGGTTCTCACTGTCTAATTGCTTGGCCAGTGTTACAGCACGGTGTTGCCCAAGCAAAGCACTGCATGCTTCTCTGCCTTTTTAAGGTTATAATTTTGAGATTTGCCCACAAATCAATTGAACAAGTAATCTGTTGGCTTGAAACAGGCCTGGCTTTTAGTATTCCAGTTTCGGTTACAATGTGGAGGAAAGGAAACGGGACACTTGCTTGCATCTCTCCCTTAACTGTTCCTCTGAAGGAAAGCCCTCATCCAAGACGTTGGTGTAAGGGCACTTTCCTCTTCTGTTGCCATTCTTTACTTGATCTTTCTTCAAATGTGCTCCCGTGTTCTTTCAGAACTGGAAGAACAAACCCGCAGAGCTATGGAGCTGGAACAGGAGAGAAAACGAGCTCAGGAGGAAGCAGAGAAGCTGGCTAAAGAACGTAGAGAAGCAGAAGAGGCAAAGGAGGCCCTATTGAAAGCATCCCATGATCAACAAAAGACCCAAGAACAGCTGGTAAGTGGGCAAACTCAAAATTGGGTAGGGAAGATAGCAACGGACTAGGCATCTAACTTACTGAAGCAAACCAGGGTATGAATATAGTGAGGAGGCATAGTTTGGTCCTTTAATTTTAGGCTTAAACAGATGAGCTTATGCTTAAATACAAGTGTATTTGTACAGTAGAACAAGATTGTTGTGCTTTTTGACTTTCTTATATCTGATGCTGAGAACTGTATGTAGAGCTCAGTAACTTTTTTTCCCAGGTTTGGATTCAAAGAATTGAGCTCTGTAGCTCTGTTTGGAGAATTAAAAAAACCCCACAACAAAACCCCAAACTTCTTTGGCTTTATTTTCCTTTGCATCATGGAGATACTGGTGGGACTGAGGTTTATAGTAAGGCTTTCTCCTTACCAAAAAGATGTTAAGAGATACTGGTTTTTTTTCAAGATTTGGACTAAATGCTTCAGTTAGCAAGTTTTTGTCCCCACTAAAAGCCTTCTTTTGCAGGCTGCTGAGATGGCGGAACTCACAACTAGGATCACACAGCTGGAGCTGGCCAGGCAGAAGAAAGAGAGTGAGGCCCAGGAGTGGCAACAGAAGGTAAAGCAGAATCTGTGCAAATGGCAATGCTTCTTGTGGAGTTGCTCTTCATTCTGTGTCATGACCTAAGTTACTGCACTAGATATCATACTAGACTGAGTGTCTTCGAGCTTGAGGCTATTGTAAATACCCAGCTGTGCTCGTTGGTGCAATGAGTGTCCTCTTCTAACTCCATGTAAGAAATATTTTGACTAATTAGGCCCATAACCTATTTTCCATAGATGATAACTGTTCTTCATATCTCTGAAGTGCTAGCCAGCAGAAAATTTTGCAGATGATTGTTGCTGAGTAGCTTTGGAACATACTCCTTCAGTGTTTAGAGGTTTTCCTTTAATAAGCACTGAGAAGTACTTCTGCGAGAAGTTTTGTGCACTTGGGATTGCATTGCCTAACTTGTAGCATGCCCTACTGCAGGCACAGATGGTGCAGGAGGACCTAGAAAAGACCAAAGAGGAGCTGAAGCATGCCATGAGCACCCCTCACGTCCCTGAGCCCATGCACTCGGAGAATGAGCATGATGATGAGCAGGATGAGAATGCAGCAGAAGCTAGTGCTGAGCTGCGGTCAGAGGCTACCATCAAGGACCGTAGTGAGGAGGAGCGCACCACTGAAGCAGAGAAGAATGAACGGGTCCAGAAACACTTGAAGGTGAGAAGCTGGCAGCAAAGAGGGCAGCTGCTTTTGCCATTAATTGCAGCTGGGAGGTATTTCTTGTATTTTTAAAAAAGCGGGGAGGAGAGAGGTGATCGTGATCTTGCCAGATAGCAACTTCACCATTGAGCAGATTTTGTCCCCTAGCACTTGACTTCCACATCACCAGAAGTAGTGATGTGTTTTCAAGCAGTGCCAAAAAGCAGAATCTGCCAGACATAGTGTGCTTGTGAGAGCCTTGCTAGCCATTGGACAGCTGTTCCTGGTCCTGCAAGGAATCTGAGGACTTGTTCCAATTCTTCTTGAGCAGCTGTCTGTACCGTCTGGTCTGACTGGGTTGCATTGCATTGCTGAGCACAGCCCACTGGGCTCAGCATGGAGGGAGAAGTGCTGCACCACGTCCTCATAAGTGACTCCAGTGACTCACAGTTCTTGCGAGCTGCCCTATGTGCCTCCAGCTCCACTTGTTCTGCACCCTGCTGTGGTGGTTATGCTCAGGCAGGGTGAGAGTTGCCCTTTGCCTTCTGCAGCAAGTTCCTCTTGTGGTAGATGCTAGTAACTGCTCAAATTCTGCAAGATGCTCCTCTTGTCTCTACAGATCTCTCCATTTGAGTCTTCTTCTGACATATGTAGGAGATGGTCTGTCTTGCTGTGCTAGACCACGATAAATAGGGTGACATATTGCCTGATGTTTTCTACTTTTAAATGGTAGGGGAAAATGTGAGCTATTTCCACAGAATCGCAGAGTTGTTTAGGCTGAAAGGGACCTCTTAAGATCTAACCCTGCCTCCTGGCTCAAGCAGGGTCAGCTAGAGCAGGTTGCCCAGAAATTTGGGCTTATGTTTTCTGTCTCTGTGAATATTGAATCTTCAGTAGGATCAGCAGGGAACCTCCATGTCCAGTCTTGAGTCTCTGGCATATGCTAACCCATTGCTGTGTTTCCCCTTCTCTGAAGGCTCTTTCCTCGGAGCTGGCAAATGCTCGGGATGAAACCAAGAAGACAGCCAATGATATGATCCACGCTGAGAACATGCGCCTGGGCCGAGACAAGTACAAGACCCTCCGTCAGATTCGACAGGGCAACACCAAGCAGCGCATTGATGAGTTTGAGTCCATGTAAACTCTCCCCTGCACCTGCTGCCCTGTGCTCTTCTTCTCCCCTCTTTCCCATCCTCTCCTATCATTCACTCATCATTGTGCTGCGCTGGAACCACTACAGAAGAGTGACCATGGTCTTACTTATCAAGTTTTGGGTAAATGCTGGAGTTAAGCAACAGAAGAAAGAACAGTATTTACTTCTTTCTGGGGTGGCTTGGGAAACATGTATTGGGGCAAATCTGAAATTGTTTGGCTTTGGATAAAGTCTCACTGCATTTTGTGTTTTGGTTACTGAAGTGGCTGTGTTGCTGCCCTCCCTGTTGGGTGGGGAGGCTGGCAGACACTCCTACTGACTTATGTATGGTAAAGTGCTAACAGTTTGACACTTTGCCTTCCGACTAACTTGCGCTAGCTTCAGTATTGGGCTTAGTAGCCACGGTCTGAATTTCTGACTTAATACAGAGTCTGAATCGTGGAGTTGAGAAGGGAAGTCTGGAACTTAGGAAGAAGGAATGGAGGTAGAATATGGGTTTTCTCTCTAAAAGACCAAAGCGCTTCAAGTGTAAGCAGACCAAACAGGTTCAGACGTGTTCCTGCTGGTGTTACCTTTTGTTGTTTAATTATTGAACTTCGACTTTTTTAGTCATGAGAGGCCTCTGGAACACTTCTACTGATGCAATGTGGTTTGGAACCTTGACTTCCGTGCTTCCAGAAGTTTTGTCTCTGGTGAATGGCTTTGTTCATTGTCATTTGTCTGAACTGAATGTAACCAATGAGGCAGAGAGAGCTGAAGAACATTGCCTTCCTTTTTGGGTTTGCCAGTGGAAACCTGAAGGGGTAGGTAGAAACGTAAAAAACTAAAAATTCTTGTGATCATGTTCCCCTTTGCTGAACCAGTGCATGTATAGTCATGTGAATATGATCTCTGTTTTGTTCCTGCCCACCCAATAGGCCTTTTTAGGACATAGTCACTGGTGCCTTATGACTGTGTATAGATCTGCTGTAGCTCAGATGTCTTTTTATGATTGCATCTAGTTTTAAACTAAAGAGATCAGCAGCTAGGGACCAAAAACTGCTCTTGTATCTGAGACCTGTACAAGACTGCATCTGTTTTCGTGGCTCCAAGCAGCATTTGGGGGGAGAGGATCCAGAGGTATTTATCCAACTGCTGCCTTAATCCTCACTAGCATTCTTCCAGATCCTTGGCTCAAGTACTTTTCCTTCCCCAGGAGGATGCTTTGCCTCATTGTAGCTTTGCAAATAGAAGGCTTTGTCTCTTAGAAATGGGACGCTAGTGGTTGTGGGACTGGCCCCGAGAGCCATTTGTACCAGTTGATGCGTATTAAAACACCTCCTGTCTTAGAAGCTCTCTGTGCTATAGCTGCCCAGAATCCTTCCTGCCGTTTCTGGGGAGGAAACAGACATGTATGCTCAGGGTTGAATTGGATTTTTGCCTTGATCCTTCATAGAAGGAAATCTTAACCTTCAGAAGAGGCCTCTTAAAAATGGATTCCACTTACAATGGAGTCCTCCTTTGTTTTGCTCTCTTTGGATTAGCCTGTCCCTGTAGGAAGTCATTAGGCTAGCCTGTGATGCATCTTCTTGCCTAGCACGATCCTAAATCTTGTGACTTTCTCTGTTTTGTGGATTCCCCCTTTGTATGGTGTCACTGCTAGTGGTGAGAGAAGGGAAACAGCTGACCGCTAGAGGCCTTTCGGCTCCCTGCTCTGTGGGAACCGTAAAGGGGGACTGTGCCAAAAATAAATGTTCCACGATAGTGGTAATAAACTGCAGTATTTCCCCAAGAATCCCTTGGGCTGGAAACAACCTTACCAGTGCTGTATTATTTTATTTTTTGGAAGTAATACAAGTCTGGAGACCCACACAAATGCCAACCAACAAACCTCTGTTAGGAGCATTCTTAAGCGTGTTGCTTCTAAACATCCCAATGGATCCTGTGGGAGCTGCCTTCCCCCTGGACACAGCCTGCATTTTGAGGGGGCACATGGTGAGTGCTTGGTTGTCTGAAACCACGTCTCAGTACTTTGAAAGTCACTGGTGAAAGCTGGCAGTTCTGTCTGTCAGAACTGGTTTGCATGTTTCTGTACTGAAGGGTTGTTGGCACTGCTCTATGTGAGCCTCATTACTGGGGGAAGAGACAACCTTTACACTTCTGTTTTGGTGCTTTAAAGCTGGTTCTCAGCACTTCTGCTCTTCTGTGGCAACTATTGATGCATTTGAGGGGAGAAAAGCCTTTATTACATTTTAACAATTTCCTAACAAGTGGTTGTATGGTGCCTGGAATATGTGTTCAAATAATGAACTAGTAAGCCTTTTCTGCTTTGATCTCACAGCACTGCTGAACTCATGTATTATGATGCTGGCGTGACTTCTGTTTATAGGATTTTTTTAATCGTTCTAATTCCAAATGGTCCAATACAGGAATAGAACGGCTTGTGCCAGTGAGTTCACCTAACTCTTTGTAGTTGTTTCAGCCCTGCCTTCTTCTTAACCAGTATTATATTCCAGTGGTATCTAAAGATATTTGATTTCAATACTTCTAGCTATGCACAATTAGAAAATATTAGTCATGGGATTGAGGATATGTTTATGGTCCCCTTTCCCTTGGAAATGTATACTGTATTGTAAAGAAATGATATTTTGCAGGAAAACTAATGTATGAAGCTTTCAGTATTATGGTGAGACTTGTAGACACATTTTTTATTTGTTAGAATACAGTGAATTATTGTTCTTCCTCTCTGTGTTCAGATTTTATTGGGTAACTGCTCTTCTTGGGCATGGAGGGAGGGAAGTACTTTATCAAATGTTTCCTGGCTTGTTTATTCTTGTTTTATTTTTGATGCTGTAAATTATGTTGAGGTTTTTTTGACCAGTCTTTTTACTGGATTATAGTAAGACATCAGTCCCTTAAGGCTGTGGAGTAATTCATGGGTCCATGTGCTTGTCTGCAGAGAGAAACTTGATGCTAAGGCATTTTTTTCTTGTTTGGAGGAATTGTTAAAATCTATACCCTGTTCCTAAAGTGCCAATAAAGTTCAGAGAAATTCAGCAGTTGGTGTCTGGCTGGTTACTGAAAGCTGGCTGAGAGTCTTGTGCCATGTCTTCAAGCTGAACAGCTCTGCCACATGGTTCCTGGGAGGGCAGCCCTGCAGCACTCTCACAGTAAGGAGAGCTTACCTGCATCCTGCAAAGGAACTGCTGGAATACCATCCACTTCCCCTGCCCAGCCCTCTCAGCTGACTGGAGCCAGTACTGGACCAGTCAAATAGACGAGGAGGAGCTGCTGTTGTAACTTGCCGCCTGCCAGGCCCGACCCTGCACATCTGCGATCAGGTAAGTATGTAGAGGGTGATCGAACCTCGCTGCTGCTGCTGCTTGCCCTGGTGTCCTGGATCTGTCCTGCCCCAGCCGTGCTGGGGACTTCAGCCCAACCTGTTCTGCAGCCACCTGGTGGTGGCCATCTCCCTCTGTGTTTCCTGAAGTCCTGGGGACGGGGTGTGTGATTTAATAGCATGGCTACTGCTGCACTTCTGCTAACGAACCGTGTGACCGCTTTTGTAGCTGCCCTCAACATGGGTGTGACTAGGGACTTGGCAGAGTCTCTGCCTCCTGGTTGTCATGCTGCAGAACAGGGCAGAGATTCCATCATAACATGTCAGCACTCAGATCTGGTGCTAGGGGAGAATCCTGAACTCCTTCATAAGCAAAATGGGAAGTGTGGAGCAAGAGAGAATTCTGCAATCCCCACCAGGCTTGGCACAGATCCAGTTTCCATAGGTGGGTCTTTCATATTTGTTCCTTCCAGGATTCCAAAAACCCAGCCGCCACGAGAGGAACTGCATGTCTGCTTCAAAGCTGATGCAGCCTCCACGGTGGTCACACCAGTCTGTGGGGGATGCCGCTCTCAAATGGGGCTCCTGCTGCTTTTAGTGCCCTCGCCTTTTGGGGGACAATTGCCTTTCAGTTTGTGCTTATATTTCTGTGGTCTGAGGGCTCTGCATGAGTGGCGCAGCTTTCATGGCACTCCCTTCATCTGTCTGGAGACCGGAGAGGCTCAGTAGCTCTCCAGTTAGGTTTGTCTATATTCAGTGTATGTATATGTATTCTATATTCAGCATGGGGGTGGGGGAGGTAGGGTATTTTTTTGAGTGTCCTGGTGAGATTCCCGGAGAGCAAATGGGTGGGCTCAGTACCCTTATAGCCACTACTTCTTCTCTGATGAATGCCACTGGAATGTGAACATCCTTGATGCCGTGCTTATCAGTTCAGGTCAATTTGTGTAGGATGCCGTTAGTAAGTATGGCAACTTAGTGAGAGAACTCGAAATTTTCCTCTCTGTTTATCAGGGTAGGACACTGCCTTTTGACAGCGCTGTCTTCTTGAAGTCGGCTTTGAGTTGTGGAACCAGTAGTGTAGTCTGAGACACCAAACAAGGATTGTTCGCCTCTTTCTCATGTTGGCTGATCCCAGAAGCTGACACTCCTGTCTGTAATCTGGCTGCAGACCTGGTGCATCATGCTGCGGTAGCTCTCTGTAAAGTAGCTGCATCTAACAGCTGTTTTCCAACATCTTGCAAAGCTTGATAATGCAACATGCGCGGCCAGGTATGATAATCAGGTAGCTGTACGACAGCTGCTTGAATATCTATGAAGGTGGACTGTCTCCCGATCTGAAAGCAGAGGATAACTGAGATATGGCTTGTTTGCTCTGTACAATCAGTGTAACCGTTGCTGCGTGCCAGCTTTGTACCTGTATGTAACTCAGTCTGGGCAGACAGTCTAATTATCTTATCCCAATGCATAACTGGAGCATGTGACAAGTGTCAGAGAACATTGTAATTGATCTGTGACTGTCAGCCCATGACTGCCACACACCCTTTTGTGAGTTGACTCCACGTGTCATGTTAGTTTTTCTGAAAGGGAGACATTATCTGTAAGAAAAGGATCTGGGCCTTAGTGCATTAAATGTTAGTCGGAGGCTGACTTTTCTTTTGCAGGTCTGCAACTCTAATTTGAGGGCTGTTTGTGGACAAGGGTGCAGGTCCTTATGACTAAACACTGCCTGAATGAACATCTAGTGCCAAGTGATGGATTTCTGACAGCTACTAGTAATTTTAAGGTGGACTTTCTCAGGGTAGATGGCAGGATGAAGTGGATATAGGGAAAAGCAGAGAAAAGAATGAGGAGACTTTAAGCAAAGAGTAGTGTTGAGAATGCAGTAAGGAGTATTGGGAGCTTTTGGAAGAAACCGTACCTGCAGCTTCAGTTGAGAGTGTATCTGCTCTGAGCAGGTGCCAATACCATTGATATAGCTTCCTGGTGAGCAGACCTGGTTGGAAAATTACAAGCAGCCATGATTGCTATTTCCTCTGGTCCTGCATCATCTCTAAAAGAAATACAGGCCAGGGCTGATGTTCAATCATCAAGAAAGACTGTGAAGGGTCAAGGGTGTGTGGAACATACTGCTTGTGAGCTGGCAGGTTATGATGAAGGCTAACTGTACCTTGTGTGCAGCAGTACTGCTCTCACATCCATCTTTGAAGCATCCTTGACTGACTGAAGGAGAAGCCTCTACAAGTGAAGGCCTTGGCTGGGGCACTGTAACTTCTTGGTGGCCTTCACCCAGCTAGGCAGCAGCTGCACTGACAGGAGTGACTGCTGTCGGGAAGCTGGGTGGTGAATTTGGTTTGTTCCCTTGTTGCGGTATTAGCCCACCTATGGTTGCATTATTGTCCACTTGCTCCCTGTGGAGAAGGCTTGGCCCCTGCTCCTTTTGTTTGTAGTGATTCTCGGAAGGTTGCTGAACATCTAGGAAATGGTTAGAGCGGGCAAAGGGTGGTCTTGTTTGAGAGACACAGAAACTGAGGAATGCTTACACTCTTCCCCCTGAGCCTCTGGCCTGTCCAAGGCAGGATCTGAGATGGAGCAACACTTGGTGTCACTGCCTTGTCTGCAAGTTGGTGCTAACCTCATCTGTTCTGGGGCAGCGCTCTGTACCTGGGCCTGTGGGCCCGGAGAAAGTGAAACAAGTACAAGTTGTCCTGTTTGTCCTGCTCTTTCATAGAGGAATTTCTTCCCCCCTTATTTTATTAGATGCATCAAATCTGATTCAAATGGCACTGGAGTTGATCTCTCAACCCCAGAACTGCAGCATCATTAAAATGACATCCATGTGTGTGTTCAGAACTACAGGATTACACCATGAGCTTCACTTGTTTTCAGAGAAGCAGCAGACTAATATGGTAATGCTGAGCCTTCCACGTAGGGCCTCTTGGAAGCCACAGGTTACAGAAGAGCTCTTCTGGTCAGAGCTGTGTGCAGGGTCTTAGGCCCAAAGGAATCTGCCTTGTGCCAACCATGCTTGTGTGTTTGAACTGGCCCGCAGAGGGACCGAAACTCTAATGGTGATCAAGAGCTGGATCTGGTATCTGAGAGGTCTGATTGTGCTTCTGTCTGTGGAGGGCTGCAAGCGCATGGTGTAACTTCTTGTTGGATCAGTGCAGTGTTGGTTACTGCTTATGCAGAAACCAGGAGGTGGCATGAATGGCAACTCAGAGATGTTTTGGACATCTGCATGAGAGCCTCTAGGCTGGGGGTGCGGGCAAACTGTCTTTTGTGTGATGCAGAAGAAATCAGACAACATACTTCAAGGTAGAAAACCACTTCCTTCCCAGCATGTGTGAACACATCACTGGAGGTGCAGCCACAGCCCAGCAGCAACAGCAGCGCAAGCTGCTGGCGAGTGGAGGGTGTGAGGGTGCTGGTAGGGACTCGAGTTCTGCACAGTTTCTGTGAAACTGAGATGAAGATCCACTTCAGCTGTGTCTGGCACATAGCGTGTGCTGGCCTCCAAAGCAACATTTTGAAATTTTTTTTTTTTAAGCTAGGATATCTTTGCTTCGCTGGGTTTCATTTTTTGTTGGTTTGGTTTTGGGGCAGGGAAAGTTAGTTGCAAAGCTTTCTAGTTTTGAGTCCTGGGCTAAATGACCCCTGGTTTGGTCCGGAAAGGCTGTATTGACTTCTGGGCTTGCTGCTGCTTCATGGAGTTGGGGACAAAAGGAAAAAAGTAGATCTTGGTGCTGCCCTTTCTCCCTCTTTTGAAGGCCATAGAATAGGCTCTGAACTTGGTGTGGGGTGTGATTCTCTCCTACCCTGCAGGGCTGTGCCCATTTCCACCAGAGGACGGGTTGTCCCCTTTTTTGCTCCTTGTGTCTCTGGGTATGATGCTTTTGGACCTGGCTTCCCCCTCCGTGTTGGCTGCTCTCCCATCAGGTGGCATTGACCTGTCACTTGCTGTGCTCAGAGTTCTGGCAAGGAGAGAAAGGTCAGTGTCAGGCAAACACACAAATGTCCTTGCTGTGAAATCTGCTGCATGTACATCTAGTGTATTGCTCAAGTCAAGGCTTGCTGGAGAGATAAGATGCTTTGTGGTTTGTTTGGATGTGCCATGGCCCCTTTCCTTGCGTTTCTCATGGCAAGCCTTGCTTTCCCTCCGTGGAAATGACTGAGAGAGAGAACTGGGCTGCCAACTGTATCTGCAGTGTCTGGAAAGCAAGGGCAGGACTGGTCAGAGTCTCTTGGCTGCAGAGGCTGCTCTGAGCGATTTTTAAATCTGGAGGAGAGCTGCAGCCCAAGAATATTGGTTTGAAGACTGACACATGTTCCTCTTGCCTGTGCCCTGTGATGGGAGCAGCAAATCCCAGCCTGCACTTGGCAAGCAGGACTGAGGTGAGATGAAACGCTCCCCTGTGCTACTCTACCAGGTATAAGGTGAAGCAGGTGGGTGACTTGAGAAAATGAGTTTCCCCTAAGATAAGAAAAAAAGTTTTCTTTTATAGTCCTTAATGTGTTGCCCATGAGTTTTTCTCCACTGAAGCCATTTCAGTGCTGTGTTTAAATACTTGGATGCTTGCCTTTGAAATTTTATTGGACTGAAGAATAGGATTCTCCTCTGCCCCACATTTGTGCTCCTTAACATCTTCAGTGCTTTTTCTCAGACAGCTTAAGCATCTCCTTCAACCTGAAATCTTTGGGTGGAAAATTTTCATTTTGTGGTGAAAAGCCAAAGCTTTCCAATTATCTTCAAAACTATGTACCTGCTCTAGTGTGTGTGGTGAAGGGAACATTTTCCAGTCAGTTCTCATTCTTCTGCTGCAGTTTCTCTCCCCGCTATGGACTGATTATCAAAGAGTCCAGTTTCAAAGGTTTTTATTTATACCAGCTGCTAATATGTTACAGCCTTAAAAAAACTAATTAAAGCAAGCATCCTATGAAGAGGTGAACTCCTGATTAGGTATTGGGGGCAAGGCAAGCTCCTGAGATGAGAGCCGTTCTCAAACTCCATAAAACCTATAAACTGAAACTGCCTCCACTGTTGCATTTTGGTCCTCAAGAGAGAAGTGATCTGCCCAGAGAGGAGGGTGGACTGAACTAGTGACTATTGCTGGGAATAAATTAGTTTTCTTCTGCAGAAGTCTTACTAGCAGGGACTATCAGCATGCAGTGATGATACTCGGCCCTTATGGCACTTTTCAGCAGAGAACTGAGCAAATGAACAAACTTTGGCTGCTTCTCACCACCGTCCTGTGAAGTAAGGGAATACTTGCATTGTAGATCTGGGGAAGGCAATGATGTGGCTGGATGAGAGAGCGGAACCTGAAAGTCTTAAACTCAGCCATTACTGGTTGAGTGCCCCCCACTTCCAGAGGCAGCAGCTGTCAGTGCTATTGCCAGTCTGCTCTTGCAGCCCTCAGCTTGCAGCCCCTTGTATGGTTAGGTATTGCCATGGATATTGCTTCTGAAACTGTATTTAGGTCTGGTTCCTAAAAGGGAACTCTGCAAGGCAAAAGAAAGTGAGCATTGCTTGGAGGCTGATATGTGTAGATGATGCTCATGTTGCCATGCTTTACCCAGTTCCCATGCCCTGGACTGCACCAAGATCCAAGCACAATCCCTCTGTCCATCCTTCCCTCCTCCTTTCCCTCCCTCCTCCATCCCTCCACCCCCATGGAGGCTGTCCTAGTTTTTCCTTATTTTTTTTTTTCCTTCCCCCCTCAGCTGTACTTAATCTTGCTGGCCTTGTGACAGACGGCAGCCCAGGAGACACAGGGAAGGACCCTAAGCAGCATGATTGCTCAAGGCATCTCAGGGCTGATGCGGCCCTTGCTCCGTGGGCTGAATGCAAGCAAAATTCGCTTTATTCATCTCTGCAGCGTGACTGAGCAGCACCGCACACCAGCTAAGCAGGGGTCAGAAAGAGGCTTCAGCTCCACGCCCAAGCGCCAGGATGCCCCTGGGAAACCGAGGTGAGAGAAATGCTGAACCCTACCCTGCTGCCTTGGAAAGGGACTTTTCAGAAGGGACACATGCTTAGCTCTGCTGCACTCACAGAAGAGAGGAGAGGCCAGCACAAGGGTGGAAGAAGTGTAGGTTGAGTGGATAGAATCATAGAATAGTTAAGATTGAAAGGGACGTTAGACATCATCTAGTTCCAACCCCCCTGCCATGGACAGGGACATCCTACCTGGCCTTGAACACCTCCAGGGATGGGGAAGCCACAACTTTCCTTGGTAACCTGTTCCAGTGTCTCACCACTCTCATGGTGAAAAAATTCTTCCTAATGTCTAGTCTAAATCTGCCCCTCCCCAGTTTGTACCCATTGTCCCTCGTCCCATCACCACAAGCCTTTATGAATAGTTCCTCTGCAGCCCCTTCAGATACTGGAAGGTCACTGTAAGAGCTTCTCTGAGCCTTCTCTTTTCCAGGCTGAACAAGCCCAACTCTCTCAGCCTGTCCTCATAGGGAAGGTGCTTCAGCCCGCTGATCACCTTTGTAGCCCTCTTCTGGATCCGTTCCAACAGCTCTGTATCCTTCTTATGTTGAGGATTCCAGAACTGGGCACAGTATTCCAGAGGAGATCTCAACACAGTATTCCAGATGAGGTCTCAATGCTGACAGGAGGAAGGTGATGCAGGGAGCTGGTCTGTGGGAGATGCTGCTCCTGGAGCTGTGGAGGATGCAGTGAGTGGTCTGGGCAACGTGGCACGAGAGCCCATTGACTAATGGGGCCCAGACACTAGCCTTTGAGGAACAGGGATGGTGGACAAGTTGTGTCACCCTGCTGGACTGCAAGTCTGCTGTGTTCCTGCTGTAGGGAAGCTGGGATGACCACAGGATTGCTCTGGGAATTGCAAGTTCTCTTGGGTTTCTTGTCCCTGCTGCTGTAGAGACAGAGAAGGGAGCTGAAGATATCCCCCACTACAGGGAGCAAAATGCTCTCTTTGGGTTAAGGAATCCCCCTTTTCAATTACATTTTTACAGGAATTCTTTCTTGTCTCCTCGTCATCTGGATGCAACTCCTGTATTCCACCTCTGCCTCTGGAGTTGAGAAAAAGCAAAGGAAATTTTTTAAACTTGATCCTTGTTTCTCTATTTTCTCTATATTTCATGTTAAAAGGCAATTGTCAGAGACCTCCACATGCTTCATTTTCCCCTGCCAGAGCAGAGAGGGGTGAACAAACAGGGTAAGGCACTGCTGTCCCATTTAAACAACTACTTCCTCCAGTCTCTGACTTTCCAGGAGGGGTGCCTAGCACCCAACACTGCAAGGGCTGCAGCATTTCCTCAGCTGGCAGGTTTGCTGTGACGTGCAACTGGGCTGTGACGATTTATGTTTTGTGTATTGCAAATATGCCATGAGAAGATGGGAGGTGATACTAGAAATTCTCAGAGCTCTGAGCTGTACTTGCTGCTTTTTTCACTGGCCCCAGGGCTGCTTGGAGAAGTGTTACCAGCATTTATACCAAACAACACTTTTACTGGAAGAAGCTGGGTGCTGCTTCAGTCAGCCTTGTGCTAGTGGGGAAAAAAAAGAGTATCATGAGCTTGGCCAGTTCTCCCTGTGAGATTCACTCTTCAAGGCTGGGCTCCATTCTTCCTATGCCAGCAATGACGGCAGCAAGGCCATGGGGCAGTGATAACACTGCCGGCGCTTGGGAGTTTATCAGAACTGTAGGAGACAGGTGGATCTGGGAACAGGTGTGCATTGTCAGAAGAGAAGAGGCTGGACCCAGCTCCTGCCCCTGGAGGATGTCCTGATCTTTGAGATGACAGGCACTTGGGCAGTGCCACATTGAGAGGGACTGGGCAAAATACCCGTTACATCCAGGGGCTGCTTTGCTTCAGTACAGGAGCTGGGACCTTTGGGTCACTGGGACCTCCAGCTTCTGAGTGACCATCTGGATATGTGCACTAGGCAAAACTACTGTTTGTTAACCTGCTTCCCCTGGCAAACGCAATAGATAGTCTCAGTGAGAAGTCCCTGCCACTGCTGTTTAGAGTGGCAGCCTTCTCCACACTAGTGGGGAAAGCCTGGTCTGCTGTTTGCCTCTTATTTGTAGATGCAGTTTCCACAAGCCAGCATTAAGAGATGCTGATGCCCTTGTTCTTAACTCTCTACCAGATTAAACCTTGCAGGCTATCAAAGTAACTTGCAGTTTCTCCTGAGCAAGGATCACACAAGCTCAGAGGTTACTCAGTAGGGTTGCTCTGTAAGCTGAAGCTGAGCAGGTCTCAATGTAATAAAGCTCCCTGTGGTTGAGTTCAGGGAAGGAGGGGGCACTTTATGAAAAAAACAAGCACCAGAAAAGGACCAGTCATCAAGTAATCTCCTTAGGAAGGGAAGGAGGGAGAAAATGTGAATGGCAACAGCCGTTATTGCATGACTAGTACCTGATCCTGAGCACTTTTCTTATTAATTAATGTCCAGGATTAATGTCCCAGGCCCAGGACTTCTGAATGCTTTGCCTGCTACCAATGCTCTTCCTGCCAGCCCAAACAGAGGCAACAGGCGCAGAGCATCTGCACTTGCTTATGCACAACTATTTATTCTGAAGGATGTCTGATAAAATGGGAAATATTTTGGGTCAACTCAGATTTGCCAGTGGCCGAGAATGATAATCTGAATCTTTCTGATGTGTGTGGTGTAATCCTTCTAGAAAATAGTTGTATGCGGGTTTCCTTCCAAGTGTCACAGCTCTTGTTCTCAGCCAGGAGGCCTCTACAGTGAGCACGCAGGGAAGGCTGGGCTCTGATTTCTGCAAACTTGTCTTACAGCTCTGCAGACCAGGTGACAGTGCATTTTATAAATCGGGATGGAGAACGACTTACAGCCACAGCCAAGGAAGGAGAGAGTTTGCTGGAAGTGGTAGTCAATCAAAATCTGGCCATTGATGGATTTGGTAGGTGTTGCTCTTGGGCTTTAAGTGTCTGTGCTGTGACCAGTGGGTACCTGGGAAGAGTGCAGCTGTGGGCATGCCACTGCTCTGGTGAGACTGCAGAGCAAACTTCTCTTCCCAACAGCCACCTGCTGGTCTGGCTCTGCACACTGAAAGGACACTGAGTTCTGCACCATCCCCACTGGGTTCTAGCAGCCTGTATCAATGGCTTGGTTGGTCAGAGCCGACGTTCAAATTTGAAAACTGATTATCCTCCCAGAGAAGGGGCAGGTTGAGATCTGGCAGGTTGTGTTTTCTGGCATCCCTTTCGGCATGCTCCAGAGCTGTTAAAGGACCTCTTCTCACACTCTTCCTGAAGATGGTCTCTCACTCCCTTGTTTTTCCTGACTTGCTGTCCCTCCCCTATTTCTCCACCAGGTGCCTGTGAGGGGACATTAGCCTGCTCTACCTGCCACCTCATCTTTGAGAAGGACACCTACCAAAAGCTGGGCACCATCTCAGATGAGGAGCTGGACATGCTGGACTTGGCATATGGCCTCACTGAGACGTAAGCTCTGTGCTGACCACGGTAGACTCGAGCCTCTGAGGCGGGTTTCAAGCACCTGGCCCCTGTTTTCAAGGGAACAGGACTTATTCTGTGTTGAAATCGTGCATCTAGAGCTGTTTTCTCTTTGGGACAGGAGACCTGTACCAGGAACTGTAGTGAAACCCCAGCCTAGACCAGACATCCCAGTGTGGGCAGGGAATTTCTGCCTCTGCTTTGGGAACAGATGAGCCTCACTTAATATTTTCTTCTCAGATCTCGTCTTGGCTGCCAGGTATGCATTAAGAAGTCGATGGATGGTCTGACGGTGCGGGTCCCCATGGATGTATCGGACATCAGGAGGCAACTGGAGGTTGGAAAGCAAAGCAAACAGTAACTGGAAATGACTCCTGCATGACGCATTCTCATTTCCAGTGTGGCAGGGTACTTTTGCTTTTGGTTAACACTATAGCTTTTTGTGTCTGGCTTGCAACAGACCACAGAAGTCGGATTGGGTTGAAATGCCTGTTCGGCAACTGTCTTATTTAAACAAAACTTAAAGCTAGGGGTTTTGGTACATGTTTTAAGGGCTTAAATGCTCTGCTGAATGCAGCTGGACTAAAGCGTATGGCTTTACATTTCCCTGGGCATGTGACAGTAAACAACTGTAAATGACTTGCCCTCTCCTCTGAAATGTAAGGAATTCTGCTACTCTAAGTGACTGCTGGGAATTTTGCAAGGCTTGGTTCTTCAATCATAGAGCGGATCTTTCCCATTGGGAAGCTTAAGAAGAGATACCTGTTCCAAATGCAAAACTGTGTGTTGGTTGGGTTGGTAAAACGGGCAAACTGAGTTTGGTTAGCAAGAGCATCCTGATAACCATTTGAATGCTGGCATTTCCTATAAGGGGGAACCACTTTCTATGAGCTTGGGCTGTTACACATCACTGAATTGTTATGTCCCATGATCTGCTACTTTCTCCAAATATTAAATTTTCCCATTGCTGTACTACCACCTATGTCGAGTAAATGTCTAATAATCAGGCTTTTAGACCTCTGAGATGCACTTTTCTGATAATCCGAGCCTGGCTGGAGTAGAATTAGTCTGATGGAAAATTAAGTATAATATGCTGTTGCCCTTAGTTTACTTGACTGGATTTTTGCCATGTCAAACTTGCCATTTAAATGTCAGAGGGAACCCATGGTCTGTAACCAAGTTTTTGAAACAGAATTCTGCACAGAAACTGTTCATATGGTCTTAGTTAAAAATCAGGCACATTTAAACCAACATGTTACTGTTGGTAGGTGTGGTGTTATCCCCATAAAAGATGTACATATTTTTAAAATGCTTATCTTATGTTTGAGCAGCAACGGGGTTTTTTTTTTTTTGGCACAAACTGCAGAGTTTCGATTGAGGGGAGTCAGGGGAGAGGTACTGCCTTGGAGGGGAGGCTGGGAACTGCTCCGTGCCTGTCGCAGCCCCTTCCAGCCAGCCCCAAAAATCCTGTAAAACTCCTCTGCACACTAAAAACTCAGAGGAGACATCTGTGCTCAAATACATCTCAGGAGTGATACCACCAGGATCAGCAGACACAAGGAATGTGCATGAAAGGAGACATGGGAGTTGGCAAGGGAAGGGAGGATGGGGAAGGGTAACAGTGTAGGTGACAGAGTCATGGAAGGAGATGCTGTGTCCCAGAGGATGCACACCTGGAGCAGGGACATCTAGGGGACTGTGTGGCTGCTGGATGCCACAGGCGGAGGCAGGAACACTGCTCAGGGACTGCAGCTGAGCTTACAATGCATCAGCAGCTCCTTGCACATGCAGTAAGCTAAAAGGAGAAGGATGCAGCTTCATCCTATCTCCATCTCTCCTTTTTAATGTCTTACACTCCGATTGGTGACTGGCTCTGTTTTGGGAAGTTCAGAGTTGCTCTCCCTGTTTGATGATCTCAGTGTCCTGTGCCTTTCTTTAAGGCAGGGGTAATGCCAATATGAGTCCGGACCCTTTCAGGGTGGTCCAGTGTCCCTGTGGGTTCTTGGTCACAAGCAAAGAGTCAAACCCTGTAAACTCCCACGATAGGCTTTGGCTTCTTCTCTGGTCCATCATACAAAAATCAGTACAAAACTTCATCCAGGGAAGCTACCAGAAGGCTGTCAGCTGTGGGAGTTTTCTGGTGTTAGCCAGAATATCTTCTGCAAGATAAATGCAGCAGGGTGGGTTGTTCTGCAGGGGCCAGCCCTGTTTTGGAACCAGGGATGTGGTGGGACTGGGGCTTCAGTGGGTCTCTGTGGGCATGCCACATCTTTTTAGGGTGCTTTGTCTGGCCTCTCCCAGCGTTTCTATAAATGAATCTCTTTCTGACTTGCTAGTAATTCCTTAAGGTGATGCAAATTGTGAGCTCTTACTCTGCATTTGGTTCAGGCCTCCCCTTGCTTGAAATGAGCCCAGCCTCTGGGACAGTTTACAATCTGTTAGCATGTTTAGAACACAGAGTAACAACTCTTACCAGTACACAGACTTTTCTTGAAATATTTGGTGTTATTTCACCTTCTTGAAAAGATACAAATGAGAGTATTGCCTGAGCTGATATGCTGGATGGGGCTCCTCACCAGCTTCATGGATCCAGGGAGCACGTGTGTTCCATGGCTCAGGTGGGCGTTTTGCAAAGCACAGGAGAGGGAACCCAGAGCAAGGGAACAGAAGGCCATCACTGCACCACTCTGACAAACAAACGTGTGTCATTTATTGAAATAGGTACAACTGTAGCTCTGGAAAAACTGTGACTGCCTTGTCAGTATTCATGGAGGAGTTGTATTGTGATTATATACACCTTCCATAATACATGCATCACCAAGGTGAGCTGGGACACAGAGCACCACAGCTGGGATTTACATGCATGGTGTTTAACAAATCAAATTCTACACCTTGGAAAGTGAGCTCTGGGCTTCCCTCAGTATCCCATGGTGAAGCTGGAATGCTAGGTAAGCATTCTGGCACTGGCTGTGGTGGGCACCTGGCAGCTGAGTAGGCACAGCAGATACCAAGCAGCTCCTTTCACAGCGATAGCTCCCTGCTCTATGCCAGGCCTGATTCACAGCTGGAGCCAGGCAGCTCAGGTATGGCCCTCTGCAGATACTCCGCAGCTTTTGGGGGCACTTAGTCCACAAGAACTGCCCTCCACTTGCTAGGATTCCTGTACTTATCCTTCACCGACTCAATGTTAAGGGAGTAAAAGGAACATCTCTCTCAGAGGAGCTACCATAGAAAACTCTCACACAACTTTGAAATGACACATCCTGAACCCCTCAGACTTTTCCCATCATTTTCTTAACACCTGTCAAACTAACATGGTGCTCTCACTTTCTTCCCAGAGCTTGGCTGACAGCAGCGCAACCCTCTTAGCAAGACCTATTATGGCTATGACGCTTCTGAGTATTGCTATAACTGGAAGCACAGGGCTAGTCCACTGGCTACATTTCTTTTTAGTGGTGCACCACAAGTAGCCTGATTAGCGCATTCCTGCCTGGCATTTCTCCATATGTAATTCAGCTGGAGCATACTGGGTCATGTACTATGTCAAGTGGGAACCCAATGCTTCTCTGAGACAGCACAATCCTGTTGAAGCCTGGACGTGCTCGGCTTATGGACTGTCTGACAACTTCCTGGCCAGAAGGACCTTTGCTTCAGCATCCACTCGGCAAACATTCTTGACACTTCCATAACTCCTCGACCTCATCCTAAAGCCAAATCCTGCTTAAGACCCTCTCAGCATGACTAGCAATTTGATTAGTTTCCCCATCCACAGTGCCTCTGGAAAGGGCCTTCTGAAATGTCACCATCATTTACGGAAATATAATGTTGCCTTTCACTAGGACTGAAAGGACCAGCCACTCTCAGAGGACACCGAAGATGACAAATGTTCATAGCCCTGTCCAAGGAACAGTGCTGACATCCTTTCTGTAGCTGTGGCTCTGTCACAGCTTTGGAGAAGGCTTAAGAGAGGAACTGATGCACAATTAATTGGGGAAAAAAAAAAAAAAGCAGTCTTGAGCTTAAAATGTTACATATGCCATCTATCGGTGAAAGCTGGGCTTGGGGCTGTGGGCTCTAAATGGTGTTTCTGGAACCCAGCCTCAAATGGGAAGGAATGTAGCCAATGAGCTAAGTCCTTGGGAGACAAGAGGAGAGCAGAGAGAAGGAGTGGTTTCTGGGCTGGAGGTGAAGACTCTTTCTTTAGATGAATGCTGGTGATGAACAGTGGAGGATTTTGTGCAAGTGTGAAGATTTTTAACTAATTCTGATGGAGCAGTAGCTGTCCCAGTTCTCCAGTTGCCCACAGGCATCAGCAGCTGTCTGGAGAAAATGAAGCAGAGTTTCTCCTTTCCCATTTTGAAAAGAAACTGAGTCAGACCCTGTACAGGTCAGCTAATTCATGGATGGGGGATTCTGGTGGCATTTAGCTAATTAGACACCCAGCCAATGAAGTCTCTTCTGTAGAAAAAAGGGTGTAAAGGAAAAACAAACAAATCCAAAGCCCATATGCCCCTCGCCAAAAAGGATGTTAAATCTCAACATTACATATACATTAGCATCTTTACACTTATTGCCCCATGCAGCCTCTAGATTCTTCACATCCTGATCATACCTTACAGAATATTTTCTGCTGCACATACACAAAAAAATATTCAGATCTCCCACATTCACCTCCCTAGACAAACGTCTCTTCTGCAAATGCCACAGTATCACGCTGCTCTGTGGCCACCTCTGCAATTGTCTGGCTCCTGAGCCACTCCACCCTGCTCCGGAGGAGTTCATTCTCCACTGCTTCAGCCTCAGCCAGGGGACAGGTCTTGCTTTCATCCTGCTTGAAATACTCCCTAACAGTGTTTCGGATGGAGGTGGGGAGGATGATGCGAATGGTGTGGCTGAACGTGTCAAAGCTCTTGCTCTGGGTTGGTGCCTGCGCCATTTCCACTGGCTCGCTCTTCAGCTCCTCAGGAGCGGAGGCACTTTGGGGGCTCTCTTTGTGCTCTGCCTGTGGGGATGGGATCACTGGTTCATGATGGTAGTGCCTGGAGATGGACTCCAGGACAAGGCGGGTATTCTGACCATAGAAAACTGTCTGGGGGATATGGACTTGTACAGTCTGGAAGTTCTTGGACAGTCTTTGCTCGCTGCTGCTGGGTGAGCCACTTCTGCTGGTGTTTGACATGGATCTCGCCTCTTCCCCTTCCACAGCAGACTCCCAAGAGCTTGCTTTATCTGGGGCCATGTAAAAAGTTATCTTGGTGCGCTTCAGGTTTTCCTGCCTTGGAGGGCAGACACCAGCACTTTTGATTTCAATGTTCTTCACTGCCTGCTCCCTGTGCTGCTGGGGGCTTACTTGTGGGGATCTTGTGCCGGCAGCTGGGAGCTCAGGGGTTTGTTCAAACTCCTTGGTACAATCCTGACTTCTAAGCCCTGGGCCAGGACCTCCTACACGACTCAGCTGACTCTCCTCTTCCTCCCAGTCAGTGTCAGTTAGTGGGCTTCCCAAGGCAGCCCTGCTGACAAATGGAAAACCTTTCCTCTCTCCAAAGCAATGACTGCTCTCTACAGCTTTGGGTTCATACTCATGGCAACTGTTTGGGTCATGTGGGTGTAAAGGCAGAGCAGATGTGAAGGACTTGTGCCACTCTTTTGGGGATCTTATGGCAATCTTGGGGGACACAGCATGAAGCCTGGCAGATGTGCCAAACATGAATGGCAGGGATGAGACATCTGTGGGACTGACAGCTGATGACTCTGAGCAGTAGGAGAAAGCACTGTCTAAGGAGCTGAGTGAGGAGGCAGACGGGGAGGTGGTGGTAGAGGACAGGCTGGAGAAGCTGGACCTGTTGGACAGGCTGGATTTCTGAAGGCTGAGCTGCTTCACCCTAGAGCTGGCCTGAGGTGGCTGCCGCAAGTTCTGCCTGGCCTTGTTAACCCCAGGGCTTAGGCCTTCATCAATCAGCTTCTGGCTCTCCACTTGCAACTGCTTGAGCCTGTGGATGTAGTCTGTATGGCTGTGCATGATGGTGGCATCGCAGCTGGATTGGCGGGCCACCGGCTCGTGGCTTTGAGCCGGCAGCAGGGAGCGGAGGCAGACGCTGGGCTCTGACGAGCACCGGTCCCTGGCAGAGCTGAGGGAGCGTATGGAGCCAATGGAGCAGAAGGAGCCCTCCTCTTCCAGGAGGTCATAGCTGTCTGCACTGGTGTTCTTCCAGACTTTGCTTTGGTAGCACGCTGTGATCTCACTGAACAAGTCCCAGTCTTCCCGATCCTCATCGAGTATCAAGCTGCTGGATGGCTCAAAAATGGCATCTGTTTCAGGTACCAGGTGGTGCTTCGGTCCTTCTGGGTCACAAGCAGAAAATTCCAGCTCATCAGAGGAATCATCATGCTGGACCAAGTCTATACCTATGGCAGAGAACACAAATTAATTTGTTGCTTATGTCTTCTAACCCCATATATTACCTTACAAGCAACGCAGGGAAATACTATTAAGTCCATGGAAAAGCAAAGGCAATCCATTATTTTCACAGGGATCAGAGCAGGACTGGGAACAATATCAAAAATTCTGGCTTCATGACCCGAGCTTTAACCACTGGCCTGTATTCATAGGGCAGTTAACAGAGATAACTCAATCTCTTTCTAATTGACTGTCTGTTTTAGCTTTACAGAACTAATCTGGAAGAAAAGACTACTGCAACAGGGCATTGCTAAGGCTATGCTAAATTCTTGTGACAGCTGGAATAGGTTGAACAGGGAAAGACAGCCATCCTCAGGGACAAACTGGAAGTGATGCATGTCAGCCCTCTGCTTTGCCTTCGCTGCCTGCCTGTGCCTGACAGGCAAAAGGAAAACCAAACCCAACGTTTTTTCAATGCTTTTCCTTGCAAGACACATGAAGGGAAAGCAAACTGTTGCATGAGGACTTCACTTATTAAAAGATAAGCACTTCTGGAGGATAGAGCACCACCAACTTACCCAGAGATTCCTCTGAGTTTTTTGACTTCTTTTTGTCTGCTCTTTGAAACAAGGAAGCAATGTCACCTCCAAAAATCTCCCCTGAGTTTTCAATCAGGAACTGCACTAATAAGGCCACCTGGCAATGACACGAATTTATAGAGTCAGTTTCATGAAAATGCAGCCAGCTGTTTAAAGCAAGTCAAATCCATCCCAGAATGTTCCTCTTCCTTTGACAAAGGCATACTTTTCTACAGAACTTTTTGCTCAAGAAGCAGTTAAGAATGTGGCAATGTGTCTCTATGTACTACACCTGAGGCAAGAATATGAGCTACATGACCTGTAGTGAGCCAGGTACACTACATTCTACAACTCTCCTCCCTGTCCATAACACCTGACAAGCTACAAGCAAGAATTTCTCTCCTCTGATGCACTATGTTCATAGGTTACTTTGTCTCTGCACAATGGATTTAGACCCAGCTGAAGACACTCCATCTTTCCTGTGCTTGCTTGACTGTACAGGACATTCATCTGGTAAAGAAACCACAGCTTCCCTTTCCACCTTCGATAAATGGAGTGGCTAAATTCCCCTCCCAGCACAGGCACCGATAGACAGGGGAAAGGACAAAGCCCAGATACCACTCTGCCAGCAAAGTCACCAATACTATGCCTTCTTTAGTCTACAAAATACAGTGCCCATAAAAAGCAGTAAAAGGGGAAGACACACATGAGGCCAAAGCCCTGAGAGATTACCTTCTTTGTGGATCTGCTCTCCTCTTCAGGCCCAGTGGGACTTGGTAGCCACAGCATATTGGGTGCTATGCAAAGAGCCAGGTTAAAGGCATTCATCTGATTGACGCCAGAATTCTGCTCAATATGATGGAGGACTCCAAAGAGATGTCTGAGTAAGATGTGGTTGGCCTCTGGAAGCTGGTTGACCAGACTATTCAGGGAGTGGGAACAAAGAAAACCAGTGCTGTTCACACAAAATCTGCTCTTCAAGTATCAGGAGCTGCTTTCCAAAGCTTTTATTCCCTTCTGTCCTTTGGCAACTAGCCTGAGACATACACATTTCACAACAAAGTAAGACTGTGTCGCTCCTCTCCACCAAATGAAGAGAGGCATCCTTATTGCCTATCCACTCTGTCACAGAGCTGAGGGACTAGGGGCCTTGCAACCAGAACATGAATGTGGATATCTATAACACCTTCACAAACTGACAGTCACCCAAAGGAGATGCATGCAGCTCCAGGCCAGCAGCACAGGAGACAATGCCACTGCCTGCGTCCCATGCTACAGTCACAATGGAGGATGGAGGCCCAGGCCAAATGGTGAGCTTCAAAAACCAAGATGAGCCACTGACATGAAGAACTGTGATATACTGTATGGCCCACAGGATGCTGACAGACTCTTCTTGCTAAGGGCAGTGGTTTCAAGGCAGTAAAGCTGGTTTTGAGGTTCCAGTTCATAATCCCGGCAAGGCTATTTCTTCTAACTGCCAATATGATGATCAGCTTCATTTTGTGCTCATAAGAAAAAAGTTACCATTGTTCAGGTTAAGGCTCCAATTCAACTAATATTTGATATACTCCTGGTGGCTGCATTATTGTGTTTTTTCATTTTGCTGGTTCTAGTAATTTGAACTGGTCACCAGAAAAGAATTTGCTAATGACATTTTTTGGGGTCAGAAATACTAACAATATTCATAAAAGACCATCGAAAGGAAAATATTCTGACCAGTAGCTCTGCTGGGGCCTGGAGCATTGCCAGGAGTCTCCCAGAAGATGAAGTCTATGCATAGGGCCATATACTCCCCCTTCTCCAACCAGAAGAAGGTATTGCATAGGATTTTACAAACCTTTTGATAGCTTCAATCTTATGTGCCTGATTTTCCGTGTCCACAGCTTCCATCCACAGTCCGTGCATGTCTGAGGATAGAACACTGTCAGGTATATTTCGGAGAAAATCCTGAATTAAATATATATATGCAGAGCAGTCTGGTCAGTTTTGAATTCCTTGGTTTGGTTTCATGATGCATACAGTCATTGTTTATTCACATTAAGCACAAGATAAAAAAAGACATGACCCAAATGCATTTCTCTCCCCTCCCCACGTCTACCAAGCTGTCCTCCTTGGGGCTCTCCCCCCAACACCGCAGAACTGCATAGCAGTGGAGAGCCAGCCCTCGTGCCCTGTCTCTCTCCAGAATGGTACCCATCGCTGCTGCTGCAGGCAGAGGACTCATCCCTATGGCTGTGCAGGTTCTGTCTGAAACAGTTCTCAGCTATGAGGTTTCTGATTTGTTTGTTTTTTGGGTTTTTTTTTAATCCAGGGACTATTTAACAACTTAATGTACGTCTGGTGTTGGGAAGTGCCTGGATATCCCCTCATCAGTAGCTTTATGTATCAGGTCAACAAGAGTGAGACAGAGATGTTTTTTGATATTTCAGGTGCCTGAATTGTTCTGCTCAGAGTTAATTGGCAGTTCAAAAGATAGGCTTTTTCTTACTAAAATCTGAGTCTTATTACAGCTTCACTTGTCACCCACCACAACCCCTCTGCTTGGGTTTTGCAGCAGTTTTCCTTCTGGCTTGCTGGCTGATTAGAGGGCAAAAGCTTATTGTCTAGACAGTACAGGCCAGCTCCTTGGAGCATGGCCTCTCTGACTGGGGGGATGCAAAACAGTTGCACTTAAATGTCTCCATGCAGTCTCTTCCGTGTGTCCAGAAAGGACAAGGAGCATCTGTGCTGCTGCCACCAAAGCGCTTCATATCTATGTCACTGCAGCATCTGAAATGCTGCATCCAGAGTCTGGCATGTTGTTTGGCACTGTGAAATGACTTCTGCATAGATATTACGGTTATCTCGGAGGGAGACATTACTATGACACATTGCCTGCAGGAGGCTCTTGTACAGGGAGGTACAAAATGAAACACTGGCCTGAGGGCCACTGCACAGGTCTTCAAGTGAACACAGGCACCACTGGGTTGGGCTGACACTTTTGTGCATTTGGATGGACCAAGCCATTAGGTGAGAATATGCTTTGCTGGAAGATGCTTTGTGTTCTTCCCCAATCTTCCCTACCCACAGAGACTCCTGTTGCTCCCTTAGAGAAGGAAGGCACCATTAGCCCCACAGCTGAGTTACTTGGCCAAACATACCGTGATGACAGCGGCAGCCACAAAGACTGACTCTCCATCCACCTGGACATCATCTCCAGAGTTCAGCTTCTCCTTCAGCTCCTTGCAAGTCTTGGCATTGGCAGAACGTCTGAAAATGCCCCTAGTAGAGGGACCTTCATGGTACAGCAGAAGCAGCATATCCTAAGAGAAAACCCAGTTGTACTTAAGAGAAGTGCACTGCCCACTTGTTTGTGTATATCACATATTATAACATGATTAGCGTAAGAACTAAGGAATACCAGGAAAAGGACAGACACACAAGGGGTATATTGTGATTTAACCAGGTACAATAGCCTGCCAGTAAGTTGCAGGTACTGTTCATGTGGGTGCGCTCATCCGGTGGCCAGTGTGAGTCTAGAGGACTCTTGCAGTGAATGAGCTCTAGGCTATGGAGCATGGCACAGCCCATTGACATTGCCCCTCCTCAGCTTGGAATGGCCTGGTCAGAGAGGTCCATTGAAACAGGATGTATATTTGTGCACAGTGATATGGATTACACTGGAGAGGGACGTTTTCACCCTTGTTACTGAGCTACACAGTACCTTGTTACTGAATCACAGGCAAATGACGGTCTTCTTCCCCATCGAATCCTCAAATATCACAGGTGACTTTAAATTCTGGGCTGAAAACATCAAGTTCACATCAGGACGAGCAGTCTAGGCAGTGCCTTACCATAATTGGCTTGGGGAGGATCCCATCAGGACAGACAGAGGACAGGGACAGGCCAAAGAGCTTCCGTGGGGTGGTAGGTGACTGTGAAGGGGGGCTGCCCGCAGGGGTGCTGCTGCTGCGGCGCAGGGCCCAGTCAATCAAGGACTTCTTCCTCTTAGTGTGTTTCTGCAGCGATTCTGAAAGAAAACCCAGACCACTATTCCACACCTGTGGGTCTTTCCTACTGCCCAGTGCATGATCTGCAGCAGAGACAGAGTTCCCAGCACAGCCAGAGCTTCCTACCATCACATGTTTATTAACTACATTCTTAATGGGGACAGTCAGATAATATACAGCAGCGAAACCACTTCTTCATCTCTCAGCCAGCAGTAGAACTGCTATTCAGTCACTGTTCATCAGGGAACCTCACCGTCTGTGCAATGTAAGAATGGCTTGTAATTGAAAGTAAATCAAAGACTGAAAGCTAATCCTGAACATTTATACAGACAAATTTAGCCCCTCTGCAATCTCTTTGTCTTTCTCTTTGCTTACACAGGTATGACAGTGACTCTGAGATACATGTACAACGTTACAAAGATTTTGGAACTGTCATGGAAAGCAGCAAAGGCTCTGTCTGCTTATAACACGCTCCTGCAGATCGTACCTCTCCTCAGCTGAATTGGAGCTTGGAGCCTGGGTTTCAAGACAAATTGACACTGTTTTTCCTTTGGGAGCTGAGCAAGGAAGGACGCAGCTGTCCCACCAGCCAGGACGGTGTTAATGTTGGTTCCTTGTTGCTGGTCAGCAGAGTCTCGGAGACCGTTCAATGCGATGCTGAAAGGATGCTCATGCCCTGTTGATCAAAGAGAGGTGTGTAAAGAGCAAGTAAAGATGCAGAGCTATGTGAAAACAGCTTCAAACCTGGGCAGAAGGAAGCACCCACATCCAATGGCTCCTGCTGCAGCTAAGCAATGTGGCTCAAACCCTTCACCTGTGGACTAGAGGCCAGGGCACATCTATGCATACATAACCATTGCTTTACAAGTAAGCTATTAACTGGGTTTAAGCCCTTATTAATAAGTTTATGGGCCCCACTGCACTAACAAAACACTGTAAGCATTGCTCTATGCAGGAGTTAGCTTAACAATGACCGTCCAGTATGTAGTGAACAGATAGCCACGGCGACCTGGAAAACACCAATAAGCACCCACAAGTAAACATGTGCAGCCTAATGAACCCCATAATAGTAGTCTTACTACACCAACATGGTCTTTGGAGTGAGACCTCTTTAATAAACCAACATGCATAAACTTCCTTGGAGAGCCTGGGGATGTATCTATTTGGTTATCACAGAAAACATAATGCAGAGTCAATGCAGAGCTCACTAGTTGGGCAGAACTCAGCAGTATACTGTGGGGCAAACCAGCCTGTGCAGTACGTGCACCACTGACACATCTGTCAAAGAAGCAGGCAGCAGTTTAAATGCATCTAACAGCTTTGGTTTACATGCCGGGTAGATCAGCATATTTCCTCGCTTCCTCTCTGGCTAGATGTACATGGTGGGCTCCTCAGTGAAAGTACATGCTGTCTGTCAGTGCTGTCAGTGCTGTCTTGCTCTGATGCAGCAGTACAGCCACGAGGGCTGAGTCTGCCCCAGACCACAGGCAGAGCCTGTGAGGTGAGGAAGCCTGCAAAGATGAGCAGGAGAAGATGACCAGCCTCCACACATGGAGTCCTGCAAGCTCACACCAGCAGTCGTGGGGATGGGACTGGGCTTTGGGGCATGTCCTACCCTTGCATCTCATCCACAACCCAGAAAGAACATCTTAGGCCAGTCTATAAAAAATCTCCTGTTCACCTGGAGCATCTGCTGAAAAATGTCATGGACTCCCATCCAGAAATGCACAGATTTGCTCGGAAGAGGGAGATAATTGTTAAGATCTATAAAGATGTCACCATGTGTTCATTAAACATGGGTACTGAGACCATAAAATCCAAGTGACATGTCACATCAGCTTGATGTCACATCTCACATCAGTTAATGGTCCCTTACAATTGTTTTTTTAAGTGTAGAGTGCAATGTTTATGTTCCTCTGTCACACACACCAGTATAACTTATCACGTCTTCCTCTGATGCCATAACGGAGGGAAAGTGGGAGAGTTCTTACCAATGAGAGGGTAAGCAGGATCGTCTTTTCCAGAGATCACCCACAGGTGGTGGTCACTTGTCCTGTCCTGGTGGTTGAGGAACAGAGAAGAAACCACATTAGGAGAAAGGAGCCAGGGTGAGGGTCCACGAAGTTGCCCTCCACTCAGAAAGCAACAGACAGAGATAAGAGCAGAGCAGACCAAACAGTGGGCGTGCACGGTCACCTGCAGGTCAGCTGTGGCTGGGAGGAATGGTGCTCTGGATCAGTCAGTCTGATACAGAATGGAAGCGGAAAGGTTCAGGAGAAGAGGGGAAGCAGGATGTAAATCCACATGATGGTTTCCTGGCCTAATTTAGCAATATGTTGCATGAGTTTCCTTGGTTTTAAACTGTTGGAATGCTGTCAAAGGTACTTGTTAAACGTAATGGGAAAGTCTGGACCACTGCAATGGGGAAGGCTCATCTGATCACATCATGGGTTTGTTCTGTATTTCATGGCTATATCAATAATCCTTTGATGACCTTGGCTCAATCCTAGTGCTGGATGCAAGCATTGAAGCCCTCTGAAATCCAAAGGACTTTATTATATAAGGTTTGAATTTATTGTAGGCATGTAAGCACATCTGTGTTTCTAATACTTGGCACCCACACAAACATATCACTGCCTTACTGGTCAGCTACATCAAATCTAGACTCCTCCACATCCACACAGCCCTTTAAACCAGGCGCAGTCAGCTTGCTTAGCTAAGATCGGGCAGAATATGCAACTGCTGCTTACCGGAAGCCCAAGCTGTAGCAGGGTCTTCTGCATCACACTTTCTGCAGTTTCCACATTGGACACATTGACCATGGCAGTCTAGAAAGAAAAACAGGAAATACAGGAAGCTAATAAGAAGGCATGAAGCTTGGCTTCAGTTTCTTGTAGCTTGAAAATCTTGGGAAAGGATCACTCATCTGTTTATTGACTGTCTTTACTAAATGATTGTGATTAGAAGAGTTGTACTACTTTGAACTACACCACAATCATTGTTAAGGGTGATGGCTATACATCAGTGAAACTGTTCTCTGCTCCTTCTTCTGTTGCAGGTTTATTGTACCATCCAAAGTTTTTGTCCAGTAGGAATCCCAGGAAGCAGGCTCAGATGCTGTATTTGATCACATCAGCATTTCAGCGACAGTGGGCCACTGTCACTCTAAAGAGTGAATGTGGCACCACACTAATGGTGTCTGGGGTCGCTCTCTGAGGGCTTGGCATGAAGCCTAGAAACAGATGCTATTACTGTGAAGTGACTGGGACACATTCCAGTAAATTAACTCAGGAGAACACACCAGTGTTCTCAACTTGATCAGTACCCTCAACTTACTGCAGTGAAAATGGGAATGCCTGCACTCAACCACAAACCATCACCATTTATGAAACAAAGCAGAAGGAAAAGAGAAAAGAAGCCAGAAGCCAAGACTTAAACTTAAGACTTAACTGCTCCTTGGTAAGGGTCAGGCTACCTCCTGATTTCCCAAACGAAAATTCTCATGGGATTCCAGTGGGAAGGATGCAGTTGCCCAGATGCACACCCCCTAAAACCTTTTCAGGTGGGACTTGAATTTTAAACAGGGGCAGCAGCACTGCAGCCCTGCATTCACGCCCCTACCCATAGCCCCCCACATAGTGTTGGTATGAGGAGCAGCTTCTTTGCTTTACTTACAGAAGAACAGTTGTCAGTGTCCAGCACCAAGATCTCAAGGGTTAGGTTCTTCAGATATTCATTCTGTTTTACCTCACTGATATGCCTGAAAGTCAATGAAAAGGGGGGAGGAATATAATTCCCAACCAAACTTGAGAAAGATCCTAAGATATGGATCCAAGCAGTCCAAGGGACCTGCTCCTTGGCACTATAATAAATACAGATTAATTGTGGCAGTAACGATAATATGCAGTGTTCAAAGCGTGGTCATATGCTCTCACTGGCTTCTTTATCTTCCGAGGCCTGAGACTCAAACCCCACAGGGCAGTACTGTAATGCAGACGGATGTCTAGCACAACACCTTCCAGCATCCCTAGGATCACCACTGTTCTCCACAAGTCAAGAGACTTCTTCGCCTCTGTACCTCTACAAACACTTCTGCCTGGACGTTAGTGAAAACACATGAAAACATAACATGAAAAAGAAACAACTGCAGCCTTTAGCAAATACAAACTTAATTCCAATCAAAAATCACTTGAAGAATCAGTACCAACTGTGACATTTCCCAAAGGCAACATCCAGCTCCAAAGGAAAAAGTTTTCTCCACCAATGTTATCTTCTAGTGGATTTCACCTTTTCTGGACTACTCACACCAATTTTGCTTTCACCCAGGGGCTTCTACATTCAGGTTTCAAAGGTGGGTATTTCAAAGAATAGGAAGACAATGTGCTGGAAACCAGACAGTAGTTTGACACCCAGCCTGACAAAATTCCTCTGGGGGCTGCAGAGGAACCCTCCAGGAGGAGGACAAAAGGAGGGTCACTTACCACAGCAAGGCTGACAGCCATCGGTCCTTCACATCAGCTGAGCTGAAAACAAAAAGGGAGGCAAGGCATCAGACAAGTGCTGAGCGGGTAACAGCCTTTGGAAACTCTACCCAGTTTCATTTATCTATAGTTGTAAGTCAAAGTTCCTTCCTGCAAAGCCCTGGAACAAAAGCACAGTCCTTTCCTGCTTCTATCCTATTTTAACAAATAATAAAAATAATAATAACAAAAAAATCCCAGCCACAAACTGGACTCCATTTCCTGCCCAGGCCAGCTAGTGTTCTGATAAGGGACAAATATCTTCCTGTGATGTTGGAGCTAACTCATCTTCTGTGCCCTTTCTATTTTTGCAGTGACCTTTAACTGCTATTTTCTTTCCCCTATTATTTCCTTCCCACGTCTGCGAGTTCTAGAAGCATCTGCTGCTAATGCAGGTTACCCAGGTCTCAGTGATGTGAAGGAAACAGAACTGCTGTTGGGTTTGGACTAAGACACAAACAGCAGCTTGCGTGTCAGAGCACGAGTCCCAAGGCCAGGAATGTATCACCCAGGAGATACCATCCTGACCTTTGGAAACGGTGAGACAGCGTGTATGAAACCAGGGTATCCTCACCAAGGCAGCTGCCCCACAGAAAGAAAAGCACCAGGCCAGCTCATCCCTTCCCAGCCATGTAAGCAGCACCCCTGAGGACAGAGTGGCTCTTGAAGACCGGTGGCCTCTCTGCTTCACAAAAGACAGTATGAAACTGAGAAGCCTGAGACAGCAGCAGTGTGAGCTCTCTCTGGATAGACCAACTCTAGATTCAGGATAGACTGAATTCCAGGCAATAAAAAGCTCACCTGCTTTTTGGTAAGCCTTACTAGCTTGGGCACAACACTGGGATGGCTTTTGAGATGGCATTTGGACATGAATGGGCTACTCCATGCTCCACGCTCCCCTGCATTTCTGTTCTTGGGGTTAGCAAGGGATAAGCAGGCTCCGGACTGTGCTGTTCGCGCAGACCCATCTTGATGAACCTTTCCATCTTTATAGGCTGTTGCTGTAGACTTGTGACACCCTGGCAGATAACTGCAGGAGTAAGGTTTGCCCAGGAGCTGCCCATGCCACACTAGGGATGATAAAGGATTTAATCCTGGCATAAGGCTACCTGCTATTTTTCACTGACATAACTAACCTGTTCTTCGTAATGAAAAATTCCCAAACTAGGGCTGATCTCCTACAGAGATGGCTGCTGAAACACTGTGCTTGTAGATTATATGATGACACAAACGGGTTTGCTATGGCAGCTTTGGTTGTGATGCTCCAGGATATTCTGCAGCAAGGTTAGCTCTTGCTATAATAATATTTGCAAGGGGTGGTCCTCTAAAAGGCTCTCAAGGATCAACCTGCAGATATCTTTCTAAGGGAACTGACTCCCAACATCTAAGTTTTCACCACACTGCCTAATCTGAGTGGAAGTCCTCTGGAAGAAGGGTTGTAGTTGAGTTTGTAGTCCTGCACCCTCAGTGATCATTCAACTTGACACCTGGGAGCCTTGGGCAGCTTCCAGGCTACAGAGGGAGATCTGGGTCTGATGGGATACCTGAACGTGACCACATAGTTGGTGGTAGGCCAGCCAATGACAAACGAATTCTCAGGACTCATCTTTTTCTCTGTCACTTCGTTCAGACAGGTGCCAGTCCACACTTCACTCAGAGGCACCTGCTTTTTCAGCTTCAGACTGGAGGAGGACCTGCAATTCAGATTAAGGATTTCTTAGGACAGGTCCTAACACTGAGACCTCTAGAGCCTGGCCATGCCACCTCCCAGTAATGCAGATGCAGTGAGAGCAAGAAGTCCCTCACAACTAAATATCTGGGCATGTGAAGGCACTTCAAGGACGTTTTGCAAGTGGATTTTGGGGTTGGTGTCTGCAGTGGGGCAGCTGCGGCTCAGGGCAATGTCATTCTCTTGAGCCACATGCAGGTAGATGGTAGCTAATCACTGTCTAGGCTAATAACTGAAAACACCTAAGCTCTTAATTTATGCTACTTCTGGCAGAAGTAGCCAGACCAGAAGTCAGTTTTACTGTCTTTACTGCCTCTTGCCCTCACACTGTTTCTTCAAGAAGCCACATTAAGGGAAAGAGCAAAACCAAGTAGACAATGCTTTCCTTCAGGAAAATGGAGTGAAACATCAATACCAAAAAGAATTTCTGGAGGTGGAAGAGGGAGATGTCACATTTTAGATCCACATTTGTAAATAAGAGTTATTTTGATGCTGCTCCACAACCAGGTCAGAGCCCAGCTTCAACAGCACATACTGGGAGAAGGAGTGAGTATGAATCCATCTTACTTGGACTTGGCGATGACCAGCACATCGCTGAACAAGATCAAATGTCTTTCCTGGGTCTGCAGGCCCACGGTTAGCTGTACTCGTTCATCCAGGACGAAAGTGGAGCCTGGGCTGCTGAACACTCCACTCAGCAGCCCATTGTTGGAATGGGAAGAGGAAAGGGCAGTTTCCCTGAAGAAGAAAGAAAAATCGTAAGACTTTGTCAGCACCTTTTTCCTTCAGGGTTCATGACTGGGCACAGACACCTGTTGTGGAACAGCCCAACAGACCTGTGATTCTCCCAGCACTGCCCCTATTGCTCTAGATTATGAAATGCACTGGCTGCCTCTGCCCAATTACTTTTACCAGCCTCAGACAGATGGAAAATTGCCTAAATGCCTACAGCAAACCTGGAGAAGTTAAGCTGCTGAAATATTCATTTCTGAGTCACTTCTCACTCAGGTAAAACACTCATTTCCTGCATGTGCAAGTGAACTATGACTTAAAAAGAACGCAGCAACCCATGGGCAGTCCTTGGCTCATAGCACTGCTCAGCCTGGCATGGAGACTGCCATTTCTGCACTCATCATTCATCCGTACTGAGCTACTTGTCAATACAAGGGCTGCAGCACAAAGAAAATGAACTGCATGCACCAATCTAATTCCAGCCATCTGATTCTGGTTGCCTGGCTGCAATCCAGCATCTCATTTCTACTGAGACTGATACGGTACTGACCATTTCCAGAGAACCCTGATGGGTTTTGCATGTTGACTGCAGCCACCAAGCCATCATTGGGATCAAACCAGATCCCTTCTCTATGCTTTTTCCAGCTGGAAGAGCTCCATGAAGTGCTAATCTGCCTCCTCGCCTCTCAGCACCCTCCCAGTGCTGCTCTGGGCTCTCGTTGGCAGCGTTGGCAGGGCAGCAGGTCCCATAGCCAGTTACAGGGTCTGCCCATGCCCTGCAGGTGGAATTGTGCTGAACAAACGAGCAATAGTTCTGTGCTGATCCTTGTTCAGAGGTGGTGCTGGTGTGCCTGACCCTGACTGAATGAGCTAACCTTTGAAATGTGGCCTTAGATTTATGTAGACAGAAAACCAATAGATATCTACTCTCTCTACACGTAGACAAAAATGTCTACCCTGTCAGCAGCAAGGGCGCATGTGGAAGAGGTACCAACCTTCCCTCCACCTGTCAACACTACTACTCCCGTTTAGGGGAGTCTCTACACAAATGAAAACCACATGATCTTTAAGGGCAGTATTTTTGGCATTGTTAGCCTAACTCCATTTCCACTGGCCTCATAACTGGGCCCTTTTGATTCCACAGCAGTGAGGCTGAAGTTAGCCATGAGCTGCTGTTTTAAAACCAGCCTCAATCACAGAAACACTCACACTCCTGCAAGCAGGAATTCCCACTTTCCTCTTCACCACTCCCCAGCCATCAAACAAGGAAATTCTTGGCCTATGCATCTGTTGTCTCTACAAGTGAGAAGCTAAACCACCTTCAAACTCAATATTAAGAGCTTTCCCTGTGTGTCAGTTGAGCAGCAGGAGACACATTATCACACAACCCAGCAGTAATTTTCTAAGGCTGGCAGAGTTACAGTTTTGGAAGTACAACGGCAGGATAGCAAAAAAATCTCACTGATGCTCTGCTGGCCTAAGCAGAGATGGCACTGCATGAGCTCCCTCCAAAGCAATTCATCATGAGCAATGTTTAAAGCTTCCCTCCCTCGCAAAGATATTCTCCAGCCAAATAAAGGCAAGAACTTGTTTCTCTTCTTTACTTTTTTGAGTGCAATTTAGAATGGAGTAGGGGAATGACAAAGAAGCCATATAACTTTGTCAGAAGACAACCAACTGAAAATCAGTCCGGTCCTTTATTTGAAACAATCCTATGAGGCTGACGCCCCACAACTGTTTCAGAAGAGCAGGATGCACTGTGCATCAGTTATCTCTGGTGCGATATAAAAGGACTGTGCTTCAGGAGGACTGGTCCAGACCAAACTGTCAATCAGTTCAGCTTCATCATCTCTTTCTTACAAATCAAACTAAAGGAATCCCTCAGGAAATGTTATTTATAAGATTGCTATTTGAACAAGGCAGAAAGGAACATGGCATCCCCTCACCTGTGTCCAGGAGTTACACAGTGCTGAGAGAGGAACAGAGGATGACACTGAAGAGGGCTCAGCCCCCACTAAACAGCCAAGGAGCTCAGCTCATGGCAGAAGCCTGGCACATCTGGTGTGTTTGTACCTGACTCTATCTGCTAACACTCCTGGTGCTCTACAGCCATAGGGACCATGCATAAGCAGAGCATGGAATGGCTTGGAGTCACAGGCAAGAGAGGGAGCTTTCCACCTCAAGGTCACTCCTTAACCTATCCGCCCAAGATGGTACAACAGTAAGGAAAAGCTGCTGTCATACAACGGGGACATGACTGTTCAGAGGATGGCCAGATCCAGTGGCTCTCCCACCAAATGGCTAAGCTGAAGCCACCTTACACAGTCCTGGCAGGGTGTGGGCAGACTTCCCTGCCATCCCTGGACACAGTTCCAGCCCCTCACACACCCAGGTGAATCTGCATCTGAGACAGCCAAATCCCAGGGCCAGCCCTCCTGACGCTTGTCCAGCAGACGGAGCAGGGGCCACAGAGATCTCAGTGACAGGTCCCAGGGGTTTGCCAGGCAGGGACTCTTCCATATCTGTCCATACAAAAAGTGCCCTCGATACCATTAAGTGAATTTGAAAACCAGTTTGATTTCAGTCATAGGCAGAAAGGTGGATAAAAGAGTCAGAAAGATATTTCCTCTACCTGGAATGGTACTTCGACTTGCTGAGAACTTTAGTAATGGCAGAAGGGGTAGATCGTCTTCTTTGGACTATGGGCTTCATCTTCTGCAAGACAAAAAGACATTCCAGTTAGTCTGGCCACTTTGGAAGCAGATCTGCCCATTGCACTCTACACGTTCTCTTTTTACCTAGCTAGCACTCATGAGATCTCAGCACTGAGAGCCAAGATCTGCGCTTTCAGGCACCTCCCTTACTATTAAAACACTTGTCAGCCCTCCCTTTTATGTAGGACAATTTTCCTAACTTGAAATGCTTCCAGTTTTCACAGTCAAAACTCAAAGTAATGACATGAAATTAAGCTTTACAATATCAGTAGTGCTCTCAAAGTCGATTCTTTGTGTGTGTGTATGTGTATGTATGTAGACAGTGACAGATGGATGGTGATTTCTTCCTCATTCCCTGATATGACCTTGCCAAGCAAAGATCTGTCTTTGGAAGTTTCACAGAGAAAACAAAATAAAAATAACATCAACTCAAAAATGTTCGGTTTAAAAAAAGAGAGTCCTTACTAGAACAGAACATCTGACTTCCAGAGGTGCCTTAATAGGATAAAATGTTCATACAAAACATAGCAGAGCATCAGTCACGCAATATCTCTGGGTAGGAGGAAAGGAGGAGTGTGGTTGCCTGGTGGAAAACCCCAGCAGGCTGCCCACTGCAGAGGTCACTGGAATGAACACAGCAGGCACTCAGGGCCATCGGTTACATCTTTGTGCCAGGGACATTGTAGTCACGTCTTGAAAGGTACTGTAATAAAATTTTGCATGTGATAGTATCTTCTGTGCCAAAGAATCCTATGGCATGTAATGACTTCACTGTAGGTGAAGCAATCATTCTGGCCACTCCAAAACTAGCCTCCTTTGTGGTACAACATAGTAAGAAGCACCAATGACGTACATGACATGAGTGTGGTGTAGGAGGACATTTTACTCAGAATAAATTCCAGAGGAGATTGATCAGAGTGTCAGTCCTGGTGGATTTCTTCTCCGGACCATCAGGAATGGTTTCTGACAGTATCAGACTGGTGGCAGTAATACTTTCCAAGAAGCTTCATCTTCGCCCACTCATTGCACTTCTCCAGAGGAGTCCGAGGACCTGTTCACGGGTGCCAATTCCAGCAGACACTGGACCACCTGTGTAAGCAAACAGACAGAACTTCCGGTTTCCAGTGAAATGATGTGAATACAGGACACAAAGTATTTCCCATACTTGCTGTCTCCAAATAAAATGCTAAGATTGTCAGTTGCACATAGGTCCAGTTGCCTGATCCCAAACCAGAAAATTGCCTTCCAAGCCCTCAGTCAGAGTCTCTTTGACCCCAACCAGTCAACTATCCCTGGCTTATCATTACTGAGATGATGGCCACAAGATGTGCTGCTTTCAGCTGGGGGGCACGTACCTCTCCTTGTTATAGCCGGGGAGTGCTTTTGTGGGAAGTCAGCTCTGCTCACATTAACCAGGCGCTGGGATCAGAGAACAGCCACAGGGACACAGTATAACCTCTGTGGTGTTTTGATGCCATAGAAACAGATTCTATTTTATCCAACATATTCTGAGAGTGCTTGAACACTTGCAACATTCTGGGCCATGCTGGTGCATCACTCATCTCGAGGCTGCCGATTTTAGCTGTGTGTTTCTTGGCACAGGGAAGCTGTGAGTCTGATGCCCCTCATTCCAAACCCATGTACAGCCTACACTATTGGCTCCACTGGCCGGCATGAGCTGTTTTCTTCCCCCACAGTGATCTCTCTGCTCAAATGTTACTTTTCGGATAGTAAAGGTGGGATGGACCTGAAAAATGACGACACTGGCTTAGTACTGGGCAAGTTTTCCTTCTGCCAATAGCTGGTCAAAGCTTGCAGCGTCTGTGGCACTGGAATGTTGCTGTTTGGTTCAGTTCACAGTCAGAAATGGTGACAACAATTTTTTTAATAGCCAATTTTTCTGCAAAACATAAACTGAAATATTTGTTACAGAAATATTCTACACCATGTCTTCAAAACCAGCAGCTGATGGGAGTTGGAGACCCGTGACCTGTGCCAGCAGCAGCGGGAAGCTGCTGGTCAGACATCTCTGATGGTCAGTGCAAAGTGGTAGGGAAACCCATCTCTGTCACCCATAAGTTGCTGATGTGACAGGATACTGTGGATTATGATGGCACAGACCGCATATGCTTCCAGACCAAACACGGGAGGTAGGCACAGCCAAGGAGCTTGGCCACCGGCAAGGCCAGGGCTGCCTGGGTGCAGGACCATTGGCACAGCAAGGCATGACAGATCTCCAGACCTTGAACGTCTGCGTTAATCCACATGACAGCTGCTGCAAAGCCCCAACACTGTGGGGCTGTGTGGGTAAGCTGGCACAAATCACAAACATCTTCCAATAGGAACTCTCCTGGCAGGAAGCTTTAGAATCCTGTGTGGCAGGAAGAGTTCCTTCAGAGCCTTCAGTTCCTTCGTTTTACTGGAAGGTGCTTTCAAAGCAGTGTGTTTCCATAAAATGTTTGTTTTCAATTAATCTGCATTTTCCAGGGGAAAAAAAACAGGACAAGAAGGTTTCTGGGTAGCCCTGCTTTGGCCATTAGGTGTGTCATCAATGAAAGAGAGACTGAAAAGCCATTCTGAAAACAAGCAGCAGTGAAGAAACGGGAGGATGAAGCCTCTGCCAAGAAGTGGGGCTAGCTAGGAAGTTTAAAATGAGTCTGGTAGGTCCATACTGCTCCCCAGTCCAGAGCGGAAACATCCTTCATGAGGCCTGACCACCCAGCAAGGATGATCAGTCAGAGAACCTTGCCTCACCCCCTGCGCTCTGCTGAGACAGGGATGGCAGCCATACCCCCTTCCCTTTTGATGAGGGAGAATTGTGTACTGGTTTTATTCATGTTGTCCCTTGCTAGATAGCCATGGACATCACCCAAAAATTAAGATGCAACTTCAGATCTGGACACCCACCCATCCATGTCTCACGTTGTGAAGGAAAAGGCCAGCTACTCCAGTGAGCTCTGCATTTAGCATCCCCCCTTCTGTTCCCTCCCATGCAATTGTCAAACGAGCCCCTGCACTGACTCTGTGCCACTACACACAGGATGTAAAGAGGTCTGAAGCTGCACTTTATTATAACCCATCACATGGAAATGAGATCAACTTCACACTCCAGAACTGACACTGGACTGGCTTCCCCGACTACCCCCTAGCAGGAGTTGAAAGCAGTAAGTTCAAATATAGGGAGAGGGTTAGTTTTGGTATACCCCTAATCTCAGCATACTGATGTCTCACCATAAGTTCTGCCCACGCTGCTGAAAGGAGCGACCCTACAAATGTCACCAATGTGGCTGCAGGCACCCAGCTCACCCTTCCGAGGGCAATTCGCTTCTACCAGTACTCTCAGTTGCCTCTTTCTGTTATTCTCTCATGCAGAATACTTGGCTGTCAGTGTCACTCTCTTCAAGTCAAACAGTCCTCTTTCTAGTCGTGAAGATGGTGAAAAGGTATCATGTACTCTTTTACAAAAATACATATATAAACCTGGACTTAGAGTAAATTCCATGCTGACATTCAGATTGGTTAGGGAGGCTTATGTTTCTAAACGCAGAGTCAAAAGGAGTAAAACATAGGAAACAATGTCTTTCATTTTTTGGAGCACCGCAGATTGCTCAGAGCCAATAACACCAATATTATTCTTATTCTTGGAAGGACCTTGTGTAACTCTCTCTTCCTACAAATGCTCTCATCACAGTGCTGGTATATTGTGTCAGAGCAAATAGCTGATCACTGCTATTCATCAACTGAACCCAGGAAAGGCACATTTTTCAGTGATCTGCTGGACCAGAGCAAAAGTTACCACATAAATGTAACACAAGGTTATTCAGCTCTCAGGCAACTTTAAAAAAAATAATTAAGAATCCAATTAAGACTACAGAAGCCATTAACCGACCGCTTGGGCTCAGATCCATCCGTGTGAAAACAACCGTTACTGCCCTTCTACCCAATAATGAGTTTATGTCAGCAATGGCATTCCTATAGAAGTATCTTAATGAGATAATGTGAGACACTGCTGCCTCCCAGATGGGCCCTTTCCTGCTGTGCAGAACAGCCAGGAGAAGATGAAGCAGGCTATTGCATCCAGCTCTGAGGGCTCACTGCTGGCTGTGCTGCCATGTTCCTCATCCAAGGGACAGTCATGTTTTTGCGGCTGGAGGAGCAGCTCCATACATTGTGTTGAGACACCAACCCATTCCCAGCTCCCAAGCAGCTGCCATGCAAGCACCTCCGCGGCACACGAGGGCTTCATGGCTGCTCTGGAGACATTTTAGGGCAGGTGAGTAAGGGAAGAACAGCAAATGCTGTGTCCCTAAAGGAATGCCTACCACTGTACATGCCCACGATTGGGTGTCCAGCCAAGCAGCTCTGCCCAGACTGTGCTCAGCTGCCAGAGGGCCAACACAGCCTGTTTCTGAGACAGTGGTGGCCTCAGCAAGGTGGCTTTCTGCTTTTTTCTCTATACAGCTATTATGCTTCACCACAACATTTTCCAGTTGATGGGAACTAAACCACATCAGTCTATTCAACTGAACCCTTCCTTACTCTTACCCCACACATCTCTACCCCAGCTTTGAAGTGACTGATTGGAAAAACAGAGACACTGAGGCTCAGAATGAAGATTTAGGTAACATGCCCACAGCGATGCAGAAAAGCAGTGACAGAGCTAGGCTTGGAAGCAAGGTCTTCCTTCTGGGAGAGGTCCAAGCCAGGTGTCCTTTCTCCTCAAATCACAAGGTACATTCCTCAGAGTCATTACCGTGGCATTTTCATTGCAAAGACAAGACAGCAGCAGTTCTGGCCCCAGAGGCTTATCCAAAAGCACAGACCACCATCTGTGAGCAGGCAGAAACAGTGCAGATCGAATCTCACGGAATATTATTGGGAATGCCCGATACTTTGAGGTAGAAGTTTCTGTTGTAAAGCTGGATATATATATCACATTAGAAGGGAACCTGCAGCATTTAACAGCATAAAAATTCATCACTGAGGCCAAAGTAAATTATGAATCATGCCCTTTCTTTAAAAATGCAAATAAATAGTACTGAATTGAGCTTTGGCAAAATGAAAAACTTGCAGAGCAGCCAAACCCGAGAAACAGAAAAATGTTACGCATTCCTTCGCATCTTTAAAATACTCTCCTCTCTTCCCCTTGCTTGGTCTAAAACTCCTCCTCCTGCCATATTAAAAATTAAGAACCCATTAACAGCTGGGTCTGCCCAGCTCCAGAATCACTTTAGCCCTTCCAAAGCAGGGCCTTGGAGCTTGAGGCTGCTGGCCTGGCCACCATGCTGGCCTGGATCAACTCCCAGAGTATGAAATGCACAGCACCTATGCTCGGTGTGCAACACAGGAAGATGTAAACTGCACAAGGCAAAGAAAGTGCAGACTGCAGTCTATGGGGCAAGAATGCTTCAGGTCCACGGCACATGCCTTGGCTTTCTCTTAGGGATGGAAGCAGGCTTCTTTCCAAGCCAGTGTCCCTCAGCCCTAACACAAACACACATGAATTGTGTTCCCAAAGAAAGGTCAGTCCTAAGATCCCACCATAAGAATGGTTCACCTGCAAGCAGAGGATCAATAGGTGACCCTATCTTCTCCACCTGGTAACTGCCAGCAGCCCCTGGTGCCCGTAAGTGTAAGTAGCTGCTGCGTGGTGTAAGTCTGGTATTTCTCATCTATCTACAATTATTAAACAATTCTATTTGCAGGTTGGCCATGGAAGATACCTTAAAAAGAGGCAGCTGTGTGCATCTGGATTGCATTACAGCTGAACATTAATCCCTTTATACCTTATAAGCATCCTGTTAGCATTATACAGACTTGGGGTTGTTAAATGGCATTCTCACAGCTGGCTGGCTGAAAAAAAGGTTAATTGACAGTAGCTCTGCTAACACACACACCACGAGAGGCATTTCCCTCCTTCTGTTTCTTCTTCATCTGCCTGTCAACACCAGGACGGGTGACACACTAACTGGGAACACTCACTGTTCGACTCCTCCTCGATACTCATGACAGGTTTGTGCTGATTTGTATGATTCACTCCCACAAAATTTTGCAGTTGATGGAAATAGAGAATAGTCATTCCAGCCTCAAGTGAGGATCCAAACATCACAAGTTTCAGTGGAGCTGTGAGTCCAAGGTTACACAAGCTGGGCAAATAAAAGTAGACTTTGGCTTGAACAATTGTGCTCTTTTGCTAGTTTTTGGAGTTGCAGGAAGACATTAAGGGTTGAGCAGTGACAGAGGCCAAGGGAGAGACATCGCTGAGAAGCTGGGCAGAGGTGGAACAACAGGGGAGAGCAGCATCATGTGAGCTAAGCCATGTGAAAAAGAGAGTGTGAAGGAGGAGGCTGAAAATACAGCCTGAAGAGGTGCCAGTGCACTGAGAAAGAGAAGGAGAGAAGCTTATCATGGAGGATGAAGAGCTCGGAGATCAAATAACTTGGAGGCTAGAGGACAGCTTGCCAAGTGAACCTAACAGAGAAATATGCACATTCTTGCTGTAAAGAACTCTTGCTATGAACCAACATAAGGCAGGTTGTGTGCCCTAGAGAATGCATGCCAGTTCTTTGATGGCACAAGAGCTGGAAAAAGATCAGTAGTGGAATCAAATTCTTCACATTAAGTTCCTTATAGGAGGCTGTTATAATTATTCCATGGGAGCAACTGCTGTAAACAACAGCAGAAACTCATAGATGAGCCAAGGAGAAGAAACAGTTAAGGCAGAAAACGTCTTGTTCCACTGAAGTCCATCATAAAACATCATTGCTTTGCAGAGGTGGGGATTTGTAAGACCGGGTACAGCACCTCTAGTGACTCAGACGAAGGGTAGGTAGCGTAATGACTCTTCGCAGCCCACGCAAGGGCCCGGGCTGGGGTCAAGGAGGCGGTGTTGCTCTGCAGGACAGAGGGGCAGAAGAAAGACACGGCCACCTTCTGGGAGGACCCAGCCTGTGCTGGCAATGGGGACATCGTAAGGCTGTGGGGCTTTTTGGAGATGTCACTCTCTGAGCCTCTATTTCTGGTGCAGCTTGAAGGGGCAGGCAGTGGAAAACTCCAAGAAACACTCTATTTAATAACAATTAATCTGATTCATATTAGCCCTGCCTTAATTTCTCCCAGTATTTCTTTTTTACTTTTGCCTCGACTCCTACAGGAACTTGTGTAAAAACCATATTGGCTGAAACTAAGCCAAATACAAGATACATTATGGGATGCCAACAACCCCTAAGGCTTCTTCATCTGCCCCCTACACCTTGTTTCCCATTACTTGGGTTTAACACATTTACGTGTAAACTAACAGTTCCAGTCATTAGCACTTATCTGTCTCCTTGTTTAGTACTTCATAATTTGATAAAATCTTTCCAATTTTGACGCATTCAGAGCAGAAAACAATTGTCCAGCAAGATCCAGAAGACGGAATTTATATTTCTCACCGCTTAGCTGTTAGTCCCTATTGGTTTTATTAATTTCCCAGCAGAAAATTGTCCTGAGGCTGAGGAACAGCCTCTTCATTTGCTCTCCTTGTGTAAGCACATGTGCATATACACATCCGCATACTGACACAAACATGCAGAAAGGTCTTTGATTGATAAATTTCTCAATAAACAGGGCAGGCAATTTCAGACCCAAGCCAAAAAAAAGATTTTGAATAGGAATTGTGAAAAACAAATTTTCAATCACAAAATCATCTTGTTTTGATTCAGTTTCCCTCTCACACACCACAAGCTGGACTCCACTCTACCTGTTTTCAGAGGGGCTAGCTATGGGCACCAGGTTTTGGAAACTTCCACATCCTTATCCGTCCTGTCAATTGCTCTCAGGGGAACACGAAAGGGGCAGCACTGTGGAGACAAGAAAAGAGGGGTTGATTCCCTATGCCCGTGGGTACCCATCCCTGTGCCAGTCCTCCTTCCCACAGCTCCAAGATCCCTCAGGAGAAACTGCTGAGAAGTGGAAGATGAACAGGAGTGGAGTTTGTTGGGTTTTGGAGTTGAGTTTTTGTTAAATCACAGTGACTGCCACAGTCCCAGCCTCTGAATGAAGCGGAGAAGGTGCTGCTAAGCAGATTGCCTATCTGCTTCAGCAGGTGTAAGAACTCACACTGCCGACAATTTCGCAGACGAGGCAAAGAGAATGCTTTGGGGAGATGCCAGGTTCCTATCAAGAAGCACAGGGAGAAGTGAGGAACCAGCAAGGCAGATCTCCCACCTGAGTTGAGAAGCTGGCCATGCAGACCAGATGTGCACCACCCTGTGGTACTACTCCAAGGAGACCGCAGCGCATCAACGCCGAGGCAGATGGTCTGGGATGTCTCCAGACAGAAGATGCACTGCTGGTACTCCAGAGGCTGCTGGAGGTGTTTGTGATGGAGGCAGCCCAATGTGGCTGCAATTGTGCACAGCTGTGAGAGGGACGCAGGTGAGACACAGTGAGAGCGGCTGTGTGCTGCTGCAGGCGTTCCCAGAAAAGTGTGTGGTTGGATCTGCTGGGGTGCTACTTGCTGTGATGATGGCACTGTTAAGAGTGGAGGAGCGAGTAATGCATGCATGAAGGTGAACAGAACCTATACGGGACTCTGGAGGGTGTTTGAGAGTGTGCTGTCAAAACAGACAGGGAACAGCAGAGGGGTGGTGACCCTGCGGCAGGCAGGAAGGTGGAGTACAGTGTGCTGGTGTGATGCTGTCCATGAGGGACAAGCAGAGGATCCACAGGAGGGATCTCTGCACCAGAGCTGCAAATCACAATCTTGCATATTACGAGCAGAGAGGATCTGAGATTGTGGCTAATCATGGCAAAAAAACATCCACTCTACTGTCAGGCTCTTTAAGAGGAACCATATCATTGGTACATTCCTTCTCATCTCCCATACCTAAGAAGTAAAACTAGTCTGACTACACAGATGCTCATGTGGCATCCCCTGGTTACAACCTAAAAGAGCTCTACCCCCTGGAGCAAGCTCCTTTGCAAAGACAAAGCCATGCACTTCCCTGTTCTGGGGTAAGCCTAGCTGAGCTGTAACAAAAAAAGGTGAAGTGCCAGGAAGCATAAATGGTTCCTTCTGTGAGTGCCATGCTCACCCAGACTAGAGCCACATTAAGCAATTTTGAGGGTCCAGTCAAAACCTGAAGTGCAGCAGCACTTCAAGACAGGTCAGGAGGAATGAACCATGTCCGGTGCTGTTGACCGTAAGAGCTTCACTGAGCACCACTGAAAGTCTGCAGGGAAGGCAAAGACCATCATTGTGTCTCCGTAGCCAGAGAAGCCCATCCAAAATGAGGTCATGAGCCCATCCAAAGCAAGGTGTTGTGTTTGACAGGGATGCCCTGAAGCGGCTCACTCCCAGAAAATGTAAATATCTTTAAACCAATACACTTTAATATTTGTTTCCCTCTTGAAAGGAATCTCCATGAATTTTTAAGACATCACTAGAGGGCGTCAAACATACCAGCTTCTGCCTGTCGAGGCAGTGAGCTCTTCCAGAAAACTGTGTAGTGGTAAACCTCGGGGGGGAAGGGGGGGCGGGGAGGAGGGGAGGTTTAAAAGGTCTGCGCATAGCATAACAGCCTCTCAATCTCTTCCTCTCTGGCTCACCAGCTAAATACTTTACTTCTCTTTAGGAGTGCCCTGGAGTGCACCAGCCCAGGGAATGCACCCAGCAGCTTCCTTGCAGCTCTGAGTGAGCTGTGCCAGGTCTCAGCAAGTCGCTGGGCAGCGGTCCCATGACCGCAAACTTTGCTTTGTATACATATCACTTAATTAGCTGACAGTCATGCTAGACAAACCGACAACCGGGTCCTTGAGGAAATCCCTGGGAAGGCTAAGGTGCAGCCCCTGCTGGTCCTCTGTGCACCCAAGGAATACAATCTGCAGGAGCACAAAGCTCCCGCATGGAAGCAGGTGCTCATGGCACTGCTGCTCTGGCCACGCGAGCCAGCAGCCGGCTGTGCTGCTGAGGGAAGCACATACTGTGAAAAGCCCCCCATTTTCCACCTCTGCAGGTAACGTGGAGCTGGCACATCACAGCAACCCTGCCTGGGTCACTCAAAGGCATCAGCAGATGGAGGTCGAATTAGGAACAGGAATGTTAAGGGACGTTCAACATGTAAAGAAGATGGGGAGGCAAGGGGGAAACAGCCATCTGTCCCGAGGTAGGGGCGGCAGGTAAAGCCTGCAAGTGTCTAAAGGACTGGCAGCAGGAGCCGTGACTGCCCACCCCTGAGGCCCAGGGCCACCGCGGCACCGCAGCCCCCGGCGGGTGCGACGAGGGGCGCAGCTGCCCGCGGGTTTTCTATTTTAACAGCGCTCGCTATTTATTCCAGTGGAAACTCCCTGCAAGGAAAACAGCTCCACTCAGCTATGTTTGTTTTGGACGATTCGTTTGAGAAAGTCAAACTGGCGCTTTGGGTAAAGTTTCCCGTTCCCCTCTCGGTTTCCACCACCCCAGGCCGCCCTCACGCTAACGCCGCGCTCCGTCCTCGGCTCCGGCGCATTTACCGGGACCACCGGCGACAGCCGCCAATCGGGGCAGCACCCGCCGCCGGCTCCGGGAACTCCGGAGGCGCCGGGAAGCGACGGCACTGCGGTTCGGCCGCGCCACCCCCTCCCCGCCGCTGCGCCGCCCCCTGCCCGCGGCACTTGCCTCGTCCCGCGCGGCGCCGGTCTCACGCTCTCATGACTGGCGGCGACGAGATCGGTCCCGCCGCAGCGGCAACGCCCGGCCAGTGAGCTCGGCTCCGGGCGGCGTGTGAGGGGGCGGGGCGTCCCCGGCCATTGGCTGGGCGCGGGGAGGGGTGTGAAGGGGCGGGGCTAAGCAGGGCGTCCCCCCGGCCATTGGCTGGGCGCGGGGAGGGGTGTGAAGGGGCGGGGCTAAGCAGGGCGTCCCCCCGGCCATTGGCTGGGCGCGGGGAGGGGTGTGAAGGGGCGGGGCTAAGCAGGGCGTCCCCCGGCCATTGGCTGGGCGCGGGGAGGGGTGTGAAGGGGCGGGGCTAAGCAGGGCGTCCCCGGCCATTGGCTGGACGCGGGGAGGGGAGGGGTGAGAAAGAGGGGGGGGGTCTAAGCAGGGCGTCCCCCTCGGCCATTGGCTGGGCACGTCGTGGGGCGGGGCAGGGCATCCTTCGGTCATTGGCTGGGTGCGGGGCGGGGCGGCCTAAGACAGCGAGTAGTTTCCCTTATAGTTGCGAGTTTGTGTGAATTCTGAGTTTAACAACGCTAATGATATCTATTAGAAGTGCTCTAGAGCTTTTAGGCTCATTGCGCTCCCACTGGGAGCATGATGGAGGTCAGCTGCGTTTCTTTATCTCTGTTGCATGGGCGCAGGGTTTCAGGATATTTGCTTTGTAGATCAGCAAAATGCATCAATAACCCAAGACAAGAGCTCTCCTATGTCTTTGAGCAAACTTAGACGGAGGGTTTTCTTCCCTCCCTTTTCCCTCCTGCCCAAGAAACACCCATGGGCGATCATTTTCTGAAGCACAGTTAATTGTCACAAGAAAGGGCTTGGAAATGCCTGCTTTTTTCTCAGAGCAGTTTGTTTCCTGGCACCACAGCAGCCAGGCAGGGGGTCAGGTATGAGCAAGGAAGTAGTTGGATCATCTAGACTAAAAATGCTGAAGTGCTCTCTGAGGAGCAGAATGAGTGATATGGAATTTAGGAAGGTCACCCCTACTCGAGTTGTCTTTGCTTGTGACCCTGTTGCTCCATCCCGTCATCTGCCTGTCTTTCTGAATCACCCTGCAATGTTGTATTTTTTTTCCGTTTCTGAAATATGAATACGCATCAAGCATTTTTTTAAGATACAGCTGCTTCAAGCCAACCAAGTTGGCTGCAAGCCTGGATATTATAGGGAGGAATTCAGTCTTGGAAATCTGACAACATCAATGGTCTTTAGGTCCCTGGTATCTTTCAAAGGGGCACTCAATGTCAGTGCTTCACTGAAACAGCCTTTTCTGGCAAGGAAGCCTACTTGCAAACAGGTCAAAACCAACTTGTTCCAACTGTAGCCCTAAGAGTAAGTTTAAAGAGTCCCTCAAAGAAAAAGATACCTCACCCCACTCAAAAAAAGAAAACCAACAAAAAAACCCCTACAGATGGGAATTTGTTTTCAAAAGGACATTCAAGATAAATTCCTTGACAACTGTCATTCCAAATCATTGTGCTTTGGAAAGATGCAAACTGTGCCTTATCACATGGGTGGCAGCTCAGACTGACCTGGTTCCACACCTCTGGCCCCATATACATTAGAAAACAGAGAGTCAGACAAGGGATTCCACTCCAGTGCCGTTGTTTCCTTTGCTGATTATGGATCTGTTTCAAAACATAGTGCAGTGCAGTCCTCATTCTCCTGTGCAGGCAGGGATGGGCTTGGAATACTTCCCTTGTTTATGGGACATGACTGAAAAATTTATTCTGCTGCTGACAGATCTCCTTGACCCTCTTGCATGAGCAGCAGTGTGGAGATCTCGGTCTGACAAGAGTGACTCAAACAAAGGCAGGCTGTTGCTAAAGTGAATTCCTCAACAGATAAGAATATTTTGGTTTAATTTTTTTGAGTTGTTATTTGGTAGAGTAGAGAAACTATTTGAAAGAGTCTGCCAGCACACAGGATCGACAAATAAGTTCACTGTGCTCCTGTGTTTGCTTTCCATGCTACAGCGCTGCAGAAATGCAAGGTGACTCACAAGTGCGTTTACCATGCTGCTGACATTGCTACTTACATTTGTAATGCATTGATGTCCAGCGGTCCTAATTAGATGTTTGCTGAACAAATGTGGGGATCAGCTAAGAAACTTTTCCATGTCTAGCACTGCACAGTCAGTGAGCTGAAACCTATGGAAGTTCCTCCTTCCCTTCGAGCAGTAAGTCAAGGCTGTGGCTGAGAGCAGGAATTCGAGTTAGCCGGGGCATGAATCAGATTTGTACAAAGATCTGCATTCCTGTGCCATGAATTTCGATGATAGTCTCTGATGCGTGAAGGCTAGCTCATCACATCCTCCCTACACAATGTCATTTAACATGGTTGCCTAGGCTGGATCTTGTTCTCAAGACAAAGGTTGAGCTGGCCCCTGCTATAGAAAGAATACGTGCTATAGGCACTGTGTACTCCTCTCCCTGATTTACATCGTGTGTCCTTCAGCAGGGCTCACTGGCATCTTGTTTGCCTGGTTCCCTTGTCTGCTGTAGCTTCATTCTGGGCTGAAAATACTATAAGGATATCTGTACAATAATGTGGTGTGCATGAAGGCTACTAAAAGGAATATATTTCCAAATGTCAGATAGATACTCCTTTTTCTTTCCTGCCTCAGGCCAAAAAGTTTTATAACAGCCTTTTTTGCCATAGTCCTCTTAATCACCACTTCAGGTATGCATTTCCCATGAAGTCTCCAGTCATTGCCCTTTCTTATCCTCGTCCCACTGAGCCTTACCTCTCATGACTGACTTGGTGCTTTGTGAAAGGCATTTTGTCCGATCACCAACAGGTTCCTTCACTGCTTGGCAGTGCTCATTAGAGTGGGGTGTCACATACTATTGCTGATAAGTCAGGAGAAGAATGTGTCTACAACACATGCGATGTTCTCCCACAGGTATCCCACCCTACTCCTTCCTAGCATCAAAACATTCAGACAATATAAAGGTATTCTCAAACCACCTCTAACTTGGAGTTGAGCTCCTATATGCAATATAAACATGCAGTGTGTTTTGCCACACTATTGATCAAGCAAGCAGGATTATAAAACACCTCACTTGTGCTGTTTGGCTAACATGGTGTTGAAAAAAGTGCACCCTCAACATTTTTACAGAGGGGAAGATTGCACACTGGGGGGTTGGGTTTGTTTCTTTTTACTTTCCTTGTACTTGAAAATACCTACTGGGATTTTGTTGCCAGTTTTGAAACAAAACAACCTCTCTTAAGAGAGACCAGGCATGGGAAATGTGAGATCAGATACTCAGTGGACGCATCCTAAGCAAACTTAATGTAAAAAGGATATGAAGCTGTTGGAATGGATCCAGAGGAGGGTTACAAAGATGATCTGAGGGCTGGAGCACCTCCCATACGAGGACAGGCTGAGAGAGTTGGGGTTGTTCAGCCTGGAGAAGAGAAGGCTCCGAGGAGATCTTACAGCGATCTTCCAGTACCTGAAGGGGACCTAGAGGAATGCTGGAGAGGGACTGTTCGTAAAGTCTTATAGGGATAGGATGAGGGGGAATGGGTATAAACTGAAGAGGGGCAGATTTAGACTAGACATTAGGAAGAATTTCTTTACCATGAGAGTGGTGAGACACTGGAACAGGTTGCCAAGGGAAGTTGTGGATGTCCCATCCCTGGAGGTGTTCAAGGCCAGTTGGATGGGCCTTGGGCAGCCTCATTTAGTGGGATGTCCCTGCCATGGCAGGGGGGTTGGAACTAGGTGTTCTTTAAGGTCCCTTCCAACCCAAACTATTCTATGATTCTATGATTCTATGATTCTATGATTCTATGATTCTATGACAGTGGATGCTGTTGCACAGCCTTGCCTTGGTGGTGCTATACATGCCCTAATAGCACTCTGAAAGCTGTGTAAATTTGGGAGAAAACACTCTGGATATTAGAAGGCCAAGGGAACCTTTTCAACACTCTCTATGCCAGAGCTTCTGAAAAACAGTTTAAACAGGTTATTAAAGCTACGTATTTTCTAAATGGTTTAGAATGTAATTGGTATGGTTGTTAGAGTCTGCTGGCACTGTCTATGTAAAGGTGTTCTTTTAATTCAGGGATATGGTCACACGCTGTCAATGATCCAGACAGCTGCTGCAGCCCCACATGTGCCACACAAGGTCTCTAAACTGACTGGTCGTGCACTGCTTTCCAGGCAGCTAGGGCTACTGGACAGGCACGGCTGCTCTCCTGGCAGCAGGACAGGCATGGCTGGCCCTGCCCAGCTGGGATGATGTTGCTCAGCTCCCAACTCAGCACCTGGCACTCTTGAAACCTGAGAGTCCCAAAGCCTCCGGGGCAAGCTGCCCTGGCCCCTCTGTGCTTTCCATCCATGTGGAGCAGTGTGGAGGTGCTCCTGTGTGATCTGCTAAGACCCACACTCATTTGCCTGCCACAGTGCACTGGCTCAGTGAGCAGGACTGGTGCCCAGAGGGCAGTGCTGGTGGCATTGGCAGCTGTGGCATGGTGGCTTCCTGTCCCTCAAGGGACACGGGGCAGGTGGAAATCTCAAACCCTGCTTGCTGGCTACCATGTCCGAAGCACCACTGGGGTGGTCTTCAGTGCCTGGGAAGCCACCTACAGTTTTGTCCTGCGGCCCAAACATGTCACAGAGCTGCTCCCTCATCATTACTGGACATCAGAGCTCCTCCCTATGCCTATATCAATTCATGGTGACTGATTCTTAGTGACTGGCCATTTATGGGAAAAGATGTACTTTTGAGAGTGAGTGCCTTTGTCATGGTAGCACTCTGCCCACACAGACAGGGCTGTTCTTGCCAGCTTCCAGCCTTGGCCCTGCGTACATGATTTAGCCTTTGTAGAAGAAGAGGCGATCGGTGCATCGTGTGTGTGTGTTTGGAGAGGAATGCACAGCAGCTTGTGAAATTTATTTATTACATGTGTTGAGCACCAAGAATGTCAGTCAGGCACAGCACTGAGGGTTGCCTGTGGGATCAACCTGTGCTTTCCTTGCAGTCATTGCTGGGAGCAGTTCTGAGCAGCCACCATCAAGTATTCCTGACTATGAGGAGCACAATGTTCAGAAAATAAATAGAATTTCCATTCTTTTCCTTCCATTCTGTCAGCTTCTGGAAACTTTTTCTTCTGAGGCTCTGATTACCTTCCTTCCAACTCCTTTCTTTGCTGTTTTCACACTGCTGCAATTTCAGTTCCATATTTTGTCACTTGTAGGTCAGAACTGCCTCATTATTATGATATCTAAGGAGGGGTTATAGAGAAGGCAGTCAGGATGTTCTCAGAGATGCAGAGCAGTAGGATGCCAGGCACAGATATGAGCTGCCAAAATTGAAACTCTGATTAGATATAAAGAATACTTTCTTCACTGCGAGGGTAAGTCAAACACAGATGATGTTACCCAAAAGTATTTCTGTGAAATACTTTCTTCTCCTCTTGTTTTCATGCAGACGCCTCCCTTTCATACCCTGTCTCGCACAACATCCCCTCTTGCCTGACACACAAACACCCTCCCTCTCCAGAGCATATACAGAGCAGAGCCATTTCCTTTTATTGTCCATACAGCCTCTGCAACTCCACCCATCTCCCATTTATTCATTGCAATAACACATTTGGAGTGGAAGTAGTCCTGCTGAGAGCAGCCATGCAGGCAACACCAGAGAGCCAAGAATTCGCCCTCAATTGCTCCTGCTTGTAGACTACTGCTTCCTGTCTGTGCACACAGAGGAAGAAGCATGCTTAGGCTTGGGAGATGTGGTGGTGAGATGTCCTGTGCTGCTCAAGGATTGCCAGAATGTTTGCAAAGCACCTCTTCTTTGCCAGGACAAATCTGGCATAGGCTGTTTCAACGCTTCCCTGTGACATATACCTTGTCTGCGACAATGCTTGATGGTGGAGGGGAACAGAGTGACATGGGAGTGTCTTCATGGGTGGTAAATCACTCACCCTCCATGTTGAGGGTGATGGCAAAAGGGCTGGAGCAAATAATAGAATAATAGAATCATAGAATATTTTGTGTTGGAAGGAACTTTAAAGATCATCTAGTTCCAGCCCCAGTGTGATGGGCAGGGACATCCCACTGGATCAGGCTGCCCAATGCCCTATCCAACCTGGCCTTGAACACCTCCAGGGATGGGGCAGCCACAGCTTCCCTGGGCAACCTGTTCCAGTGCCTCACCACTCTCATAGTGAAGAAATTCTTTATGTCTAGTCTAAATTTGCCCCTCGTCAGTTTATATCAGTTGCCCCTTGGCCTATCACTATAAGCCTTTGCAAACAGTCCCTCCCTAATCTGGGCTGTTGGTTTGCCCCTCACCTTGGATGAGCTCTCAATTTTGCTGAAAGCTGTTCCACCTTGAATAAATAATGAGATGCTTAATTAAGTGGAGAATCCTGCGTCCATTTGTAAACATCATCTCTACTATTAAAAAATGTAACTACAAAGGTTCACAGGAACTCTCTTTTTAAGTGTGAAGAAATGCAAGTCCACTGGCCTTGGAGTCTGACTGGGTATAATTCCTTTAAAATTAATTAGAAATACCATTCCAAGTTAATTGGAGCTTTCTGGTTTGTGTTGTAATGGAATTGTGTGGGTTTTATGCTTAAAATACGCGAAGATATCTCTTTACAGTCCCTCCCATCTCACATAAAGATATATTTAGGCTTTATTGTAAAATGCCTTGCAGTTTTGGGGTGAAAAGTTCAAAGTACCAAGTACCACACTGCTACTATTATCAGTTTGGTCTCCTAACAAGGATGTTGTGATGTGCATATGTGAGTGGTTAATCTTATCATAAGGATGACCTGGTCTCAATCTTTTCTTTTGGCGTGTTTGGCTCCAGACTTCCCTTTAACATCTGACATATGGGTTTTATTGTCCAATCAACTTTCTTCGTGTACAAACATCCTGACTGGAGCACATGCAAAGGAGGGGGGGAGATGTTCTCTCCATATATGTTGGAGTTTCTCTGTCTTTTTGCTATGTGGTCCCAGGAACAAATGGAGGCCTCCTACATATTTATAAGCTATTCATTTCCCAGTTTCCAAGGCCAGATGGCACATTCTGATGTTTTGTAGCACTTTAACCTCTGGGCCCTGAACTTGTTACAAACTGGGATGAGATGTCCATGCCAAAGCAGTGTGCAGCTAAGGAATGGCTCGTTAGTCATTGCTTTGATAATACAACAAGTTGCACCAGAAACAAAGGAGGAATAGATTCTGGCAAGGCACTTTTCTTGCACCAGTCTGTTATGGAGTGCATTTCTAGTCATCTGTGCATTAGATCTGGCAATATGCAACTTGGTTACAGCTATGGCTAATAGATTTGTTGGTTAAGGTCAAGTTCATTGGACTGCATATTCAACTGCCTTCCACTGGACATGGGACTTGCTCCTTTGTGCCCTTGTTAGATAAAGAAATTGTCAGAAGATCCCATCTGGTCTTGACATCACCTTTATTATATTAACCAGTTTATTACTAATTGGATTGTTACAATACCACATTGTTAAATTCTACATAAGCACCAGGCAAGAGATGGTTGCTCTTAATCTCATGCAAGACAAAAACGAGGAGTAGAAGTAGCAGAGTTCATTCAGTTCAGGGACATTCCTTTTCTTTTCTTATTCTTTTGGAAAAATTGTTGCAACCCGTATGTGATAAAGAACTTGAGTTTTACTGGATTACCTAAAGTGAATTAGGTTTCTGCTAATGTCAAGGAAGTAGGAGAAGGTATCCACTTGGCAGTGTGGGGTCTCGTCTGAAATTGTAAAGTGTTGTTATAAATAAATTTTTTTTTAGAAAATGGTAAGATCCATGATCCACAGGAGAAGAGAACTCTTGTTTCCCTTTCAGTCACAATCTGTTTAGTTATCTCTTATGTCAAATAAGGGATGAATTAGATTATGTCCTTTTCTGAAATAAAAACATCATTAAGATCTCCCTGTTCAACCCTGTCCTCATGTTTATTAAACCTGTAGAAACTTCATTATCTTAAAATGACAAAACTCCAGAAAAGGTTAGCTGAAGCTTTTCCAAAGCTTAAGAACAAATTAGCAAATCGGTGTTTACTACAAAAGAAAGCTAAGAATGATTTAGAGGTCTCTAAGGAACAATGGAATTGGCTCCCTTTGCCTCTCAAAAAAGACAGGCTCTGTGGGATGGCTGTTAGGTGTCTCTGCATGAAACGATTCTCCACTGGTTTCCTGTATCTGGGTTTTATTGAAGTTTCCCAAGGAGTAAGACCCATGGAAAAAGAATATTAAATTTATAGGGTTTTGGCTATGTTTTCTGGTGTGCTACAATTTAATCTCTGCAAGCCTGTTCTTTACTGCCCATGTGCTCCAGGAGTAGGTACTGCATAGGCTCTGGTACAGCATATTTCTTGCATGGTGACACTGATGAATCTTTGCAAGTGCAACTGGTTCCACATTTATTGCTCCCATGGCTTTGCCAGTCAGGGTTTTTATTGACGCCCATCACAACTGGGTTGCCACAAAAAGCCCAAGCATACAAACTGGAAGCCACTCAAATCCTGGTTGAAAGACTGCATACACAGATTTGAGTCACTTTCCTCCTAGCATCTAGTTCTTGCTGCTGCTGTGGGACATGGGTCTGCATAACCTGATGTGGTACAGGGGTTGGGTGTGAGGGGCAGTGCTGACACTGGTGATCAGTAACCTAAGAAAAATCTATATGGTCCTCAAAGCAAGATCAGGTGAGACTCATAGAATCATAGAATCACCAGGTTGGAAAGGACCCACTGGATCATCGAGTCCAACCATTCCTAATACTCCCTTAAACCATGTCCCTAAGCACTTCATCAACCCATTCCTTAAGCACCTCCAGGGAAGGTGACTCGACCACCTCCCTGGGCAGCCTGTTCCAGTGCCCGATGAGTCCTTCCATGAAGAATTTTTTTCTGATATCCAGCCTGAACCTCCCCTGGTGGAACTTCAGGCCATTCCCCCTTGTCCTGTCCTCAGTCACTTGGGAGAAGAGGCCAGCTCCCTCCTCTCCACAACCTCCTTTCAGGTAGTTGTAGAGAGTAATAAGGTCACCCCTCAGCCTCCTCTTCTCCAGGCTAAACAACCCCAGCTCTCTCAGCCGCTCCTCGTAAGACTTGTTCTCCAGCCCCTCACCAGCTTCGTTTCTCTTCTCTGGACGCGCTCCAGAGCCTCAACATCCTTCTTGTGGTGAGGGGCCCAGAACTGAACACAGTACTCAAGGTGCGTTCTCACCAGTGCTGAGTACAGAGGGAGAATAACCTCCCTGGACCTGCTGGTCACACCGTTTCTGATACAAGCCAAGATGCCATTGGCCTTCTTGGCCACGTGGGCACACTGCTGGCTCATGTTCAGTCACCTGTCAACCATTACCCCCAGGTCCTTCTCCTCTGTACAGCTCTCCAGCCACTCTTTCCCCACTCTAGCATTGCATAGGGTTGTTGTGCCTCAAGTGCAGGACCTGGCATTTGGCGTTGTTGAAGCTCATGCCATTGGCCTCAGCCCAGTGGTCCAGCCTGTTAAGATCCCTTTGCAGAGCCTCTCTCCTGTGGCCACCACAGATAAGCAAACTGTTTTGAAATGGCAGGCAGCTCGTGATCTTGTTTACACAGCAGATGACACTTTTACATATCCAAATTCAGAGACAGATAAAGATCATGAAGCTCTGTTCACCACAGAGATATAAAGGCAGCACTTTCTAGGAAGTCCTACTTGGCCTGTACCCATGATACAGGTAGTGCAAGATTTATTTGAAATTATCTGGATCATCACCTCAATTTTACAGAGGGAATTTATTACTTGTCGTGTGTTACTATATAAGCTCTGAGAATTCTAAGGCTCTTTCTGGCACTCATGGAGCAATTGCAGTGGAAGGATACATCAGGACGTGTCTTCTCATGTGTTGAAGACACAAATGTGGGCTATAGGACAAATCTCACTGAGATTAATGATCATGCCCATATCTGCCACAGGGCTAAGATCTTGGGATATTTTTCCTTTTGAGTTCTTCTGTCCCCCATGAAAGGGCAGAGTGAGATTCAGTACTATTGCTTTAGAAGCTGAAGAAACAAAATTAAAAGAAGACAGTGCTGCCAAAAATCAGTCGTTAGAAATGTCTGAAGTCTAAATGTTGTGGCAAAAGCCTTTCTTACTGCTCATTTGCCATTCAAGCTGTTGAAAAAGTTGTCCTGGAAATGACCGTGTTCAGTATTAGCAGCAATAACTGCTTAACAGGCATCCTTTGTATCTCCCAACAGCCAGTGGGGTTTTTTTTTCCAAATGGAAAAAATCACACTGCTGGTGAATAGTTCTCAGAATATGGCTGCAATGGTCCGGTGAACTCTTGAAGTAACACCATTGATGCTCTCTGCCTTTCTTGTGGTCCAGATGCTTTGTTACGTCTGACTGCTGCTAGCAATTATTGGAGTACTGCAGGAGTTTTCCAGGAAGCATATGAAGAGCTTGTGCTTAATGACTCGCAACACGTGCTGCAATGCCCATCACACCTCATAGTTAAGATCACCTAAGGATGGTCTCTGAAGCCCAATCCACCACTAAATGCTTTCCAGTGTCAACTGGTCATCTGTATTCTATCCCTGTATGTGCAGATTCATCAGGTGGCCCTGCTGACAGGGCATCTGATAACAGGGCTGCTGGTTTCCGAGCTGTACACAAGCCTACAACAAATTTTCTGATCAAGTGTAGCCTGTAAGACAGAGAGAGACATACGTGTCCTTCTGGGTCACTAAATCACTTGGGTGATTCCTTACTGCCAGGACTCTCCTTTACCTCCCAAGCCTTCCACATGCTAAACACCCTAGTCATTACTTACTCAACAGCCAACAATCTCATTCTCTTTTGGATAACTTCTGAGGTGGCACTGAGATGGGCAATTTCTGTTCTGCACCTGCATACCTCTCACATCTGTGCACTTCCTGCAGCCTCCCTGACTGTTCATGGTGTTCTGCAAGTCATTTAGTGACCAAGGAGACCATGGTGGCTGGTCGTGGGCTGGGTTTCCTGATCCTCTTGCTCCAAGCAGTCAGCAATTTATTTCCAAGCCTTGTCATTGGTTCCAGCTGGAAACCTGCTGGCATGGCAGCCCATTAAAAAAGTAATTTCACAGCTGTCCAGCAGCCTCTTCCAGGAGGAGAGGTAGGTGACAGCTGGGATAAAAATCTTCCTTTAGATCTCTTAACCCTGTGAATTCAGCCAGCTTACATTCTAGGGGGTTAATGAGTTGAGAAGGCTAAAATGATGTTTTTCTGGGCATGTCAAATGGCTGGAATGCGACGATATTCTAGTGGGAAATTACATTGCTGAAGCAAAAAGCATAAGCACAGCAAGTCAGAGGGAAGTCAATGATTTGAATGATATTAGTGACACAGGTCCTTAGTTCATCCTGATCACACAATACCTTTGCAACTCCTAGGCAGCAACATCAGTGCCATCCATGACAGCTTGTTGGTACAGCAGCTGGCCCCACAGCTTCTGCCTGTGAATTCACCCCAGTACAGAAAGGCTCTTCCAGACCTGAGCAGGGGTGTGCAGTACTGCACACTTGACCAGTCTGTTCCTCCCAGCTGAATGCCTTTTACTGGTGAGTAAAAGGGGTCCTGAACAGGGTTTTTCCCAGCTGCTGGGGGACTTGCTGAATTGGCACTGCAGATGCTTGCCAGGATCAACCCAGGGGGCCTGAGCATTCCTCCACTGTGCATTTTTTGACAGTTTAAATCTTGAGATAGATTTATATTTCTAAGAATTTCCAAGTATTTTTGAAGTGGCAGGGAAGCAACATGAAAAAAAACTTCAGGAAGGTTAAAGGCAGAGTGGGAGAATACTTTGGTCCTGTGCCAGTTCCATATGATTAATGGGTTATCCTAGAAAGGCTTTCCAAGGTCTGTTTTGGTACAGAAGTGGTGGGAATGGATTCTTGTAGGAATAAGTGCTAAGAAATTATCAAAATATTGCTTATTGTTTGTTTTAGGCGCTACTCATAATCCCCAGGCCCCAAACAGTGCCTTTCACTACCCATCCAAGCAGGAGGCAGGCATCATTCCACACGCTTTACAGAGCAACGTGGCTGAGGCCCGGGGAGCTGAAGAGCGGGAGGTGGCTCTGAAGAAAGGCAGGGACAGGATCCAGGGCAGCGCTGCTTCCCCGGGGCTGTGGGGAAGGCACCCTGACATGCGCTGAGCTACATCCACAGACACAGGTGGGCAGGGGCGTGCCGCAGCTGCTGCGCCAGCGATCGGCTGCCCAACGTCGCCCAGGTGTCCCGTCCTCCCTGAAAGAACTCCTTCAGCGTCAGGCGGCAGAACACAGAGAAGGCGTGGAAGGGAACGCAGCAGAGACAGGCTTTCAGCTTTCCACCCTTTAAAGGATCAAAACATAAGGGAAGGTGTCAGAAGTCAATTTGCTTTGGCAGAGACCGGGAGAAAAAGCCCCTGTAGCCTGGCTGGGAGCCAGAGGGGTTGTGCCGGCTGCAGCCGAGGTGACGCTGCGGGCTAAGGAACAGAACAACCCTTGTCTGTGTCCTCTGGGGCCAGTGACCTGGCGCTCGCTGCGGCTGGGGAGGGCGAAGGCGGTGCTGCCGCGGGGGTATGGCGGGAGAAGGACACACCAGCTTGTGGTGTCACCGCGGGTCGGGCTCCTGCCCCGCCGTCCGGCTGCACAGGCAATCCTTTCCTCCGGCTTTAGGATGCCTGCGTGTGTGAGACTCGCGGAGGGGGTGCGGAATGGAGGGCAGAGGAGATAGAAAGGACAGCATTCAGCTAAATAACCCCATTGGGATTAACTCTTACCCTCCTGGCTTTTTCTGCCCAGGAGATCTCTGAGGGATGGATAAAGGAAAATCCCATTCTTCTGTGCAGGGAAGCACACGGACCTCTTTGGATGGAAGTTGTCAGTAAACCCACTTTCTTAGTTTGTGTCTGCCTCCCCAGACACCCTGTTTCTGAGTGTCCACACTCTGGAGAATCCTGAAAAAGCCCGAACACCATACGGGAGGCTCATCTCAGGGGCTTCCCAGTCTCACCAAGTGGCACTCGCCATCCTGGAGGAGGCAGTCAAAGTTTTCATCTGAATTAGAAGTAAAAGGGTCGTCTGTTCAGGCTCCTTAATGAGTAAAGTGCAATCATGGTTTTGAGAACACAGTCAATGCCAACCACGCCCCACCCCAAACCTTCAGCAAAAATTCCAGCTCTGCTCACTGAAATATCTGTCTTCAGCTGATTTTTATTTGGTGGGGCGATATAGATCAGAATAGAAAACAGGATAGATCTTATTTTAGAGGACGTGGAAATCCTGCTGTAGGCTAACGAGCTGGAGAAGGCATCTCCTTACTTGTAGTTCTTGGTTTTGGGTCCTGCATATGGAAATTGTTACTCTGAGTTATTACAAATCATTATTTAGTGACACTGGAATTCCTCGGCAGGGTATCACACCCATGTTAACGCTCCATCCACGGTGCTGCCATGAACTGGTTGTGTGGAGGACATTGCTCAGGCATGACCGGTCTCCTTACAGAAGGTTTTGTCTGCTGCCTGCAGCTTGTGGTTGCTGTTTTGACGAAATGGGCTGTGTGTGGGAGAGTTAGTCACATTGCTCTGAATTGGGTGGAGAAGGTTTGCCACGCTCTCTCACCCTTAAAACCATCACTGGGGACTGGATTGGCCAAAGTGTGATCAAAGTGTTTCCCTCAAACAGCTCTTGCCCCAGATAGTTGCTTATTGGGGTAGTAAAGACCCAATGAAAATAACAAGAAAATCATAGATATTTAGAAACAACTATAGGAAATGTTTAGAAGCATCTATCAGAAATGCCTATAGGAAAACATCTACAGAAACAACTATACAAAATGTTTAGAAGCATCTATAGGAAAATGATAGGAAAATGATAGATGTTTAGCAGCAGTCCTGATCTTACGGCAACCTGCTAATTTGCCTGTGACCTCACTCACTCTGTAAAAGAGCAGGGAAGAGTTCCAAGATTTTAATCTTGCCCTGTAACACCAGTGGCCTGCACTCTTCAAAGGTGGAATGGCTCTGAGAGCTCTCCAGGAGGCCAGGAATCCCCAGAAGATTTCTGCAAAGATGCAGAAATGCCGACATATAAATGATTGCTGTCATCTTGAGTGTTGAGGCCCATTGCACTCCTAGGAAATAAATTCCATCCTTGTGCGCGCCTTGGGGCAGAGTGTGCTTATCAGGCAGGCAGGTTCATCAGGGCTAAGGAGCAATGTAACCAAATGTGTTGCAAGATGGTTGTGTTGACACCTTTCCTCATCACATCGGTGTGTGCATAGAATGAACAGCTCTTCTGCTGTCCATGTTCCCAATGATTTTTATGGGATCATCGTGGTTCACTGTAGAGTTATTAGACATTATTTAGGAATAAAACAATTTCAGCAATGGATTTTTGTGGCTCACATGACAAAGTTACAAAACCAATAGCGTATTTATTTCTGGGTTTTTTACTTTTTTGCACCGAGACCAAATAATTTCAGAAATAAAGCAAAATTAAATTAAATCAAACCAAATCAAATTTGTTTTTTCTTCTGGCTTGTTTACAGTTAAAAACAAACAAAACCCCCTATTGTATGTTTCTATTTTTTTCCAAATTAACCCTAGGTATGTTGCAAATAAACCACTAAAAACTAGAAACTGACCATCTTTTGACTTCTCATAATTTTTCAGGCTAGAAGGTTTGGATACAGATGGCTTTGGTTGCTGCAAATATGGGGAACATTTGATTTGAACAAACATTTCTAGTTTGCTGAGGATTGCTGATTCCTTCTGCTTGTCTTCACTGGCAAACCAGTGTTTGCTGATAAAGGTGGAAGAGAGGAGGACGGAGAAATAAACTCCAAGGACTTTGACTTCCATTTGAGCTTTAGGACTTCGGCTGGAGGTGGTCAGCACCTTGGCAAATGTAGATTACATCAACTGCTTGGAAAGAAATGGTGGTGAGAGGGAAGTTAGGGCCCAGGAGCTTAGGCTGAGCCAGGCTGTGCTGTGGCTCTAACAGGGATGCAATGAGTTCCAGGGACAGGACAACAACAGAATCTTTCCGAAACCTTCCCACCCTCTGTCTCTGAGCTGATGGGAGTGAGAAGCCAGACATCTGACTGCTGCATGTGCATGAGTAGGAGCACTGGGGAGGGGGAACCACTGAGGAGAAACAAATGTTTACTCCATTCTCTTGTTTAAAGCCCATCCATCAGTTCACACTGGACGGCCAAGGTTGCCTACGAGGCTGGGAAGGGAGACAGTAATGCCGAAGGAGTCGCTGGGGAACAATGGAAGGAAATACAGACTTGGAGAATGACACGGGCGGGGGGATTGTGATGAGAGGATGTGAGTAGGATGGTGTCGGGGGGAGCTGATGTGAGAAACTGTACACCAGTGCTGGACCCAGCTTTCTGCTTCTGCCTTTTGCTCTCTCAACAACCTCTGGGAAGATTATGAGGGCCCCATCCAGGCCCTCTCCCAGCAGAGAGCTGCCAGAGGGGCTTATCCACAAGCAGATCAGTGAGGTCCCAACCCAGGTGAACCATCCTGCAGGGATGGTGTCAGCATTGCTATACCTCCAAAGACAAAGCATCCACTCTGTGACAGAGAGCAGTTTCTCATGTGCTCCAAAATAAGGGTGAAAAATGTGTTTCCCAGGAGCCAGTTCTGCACAGCCCTCCTGGAGATGGGTCTGCTGGCAATGAGTCTATTTAATGGTGTCTCACAAACTGAGAGGGCAAGACTTCAGGCAGTGAAGGCAGGAGTGCACAGCACACTGCCTGTCTTTGCTGGTGGCCTGACAGGTGTTCTGGGTTCTTCTCCAGTTCCTGCCTGTGATTTGCACCTAACCTCGTGGAATGTGCTTTTTTTCCTGTGTCCTCACTCACCACCTGGAGGAAGTGGCACTTGCTGGCCCACTCAAAGGTCAAGTCACATCATGATCAGTCTCAAGAATGAGATAGGAGGCAATTCTCTGCTTCATCTGGATGAAGGAGCTGTGGCCACAGGTGTGCGGGAAGGCAGCACATCTGTACTCTACCTTTTACCCTGCAGACTTTGCTACTGGGAAGCACCCAGTACTGATCTTTTCTGTGAAAGCACCAGCAAGGTTCCTGAGGTTGGAGCATGGTGGCAGCATCTCTAGGAGTGACAGGAAAAGATGCAGTCTGTAGAGGCTGCAGTTCGTCTTCAATTGAATCAATCATTTTCCACTATGATTCCATTCATCAAAACCATAAATAAACAGAAAAGGATAAGAAAAATAAAAACTCAGAAACGAAAGGATGCAATAGCAGTTTCCAGCTTAGGGTTGATCAAGTTTTAATACCTCTGTGAAAGAGAAACCTTTTTTCCAGAGCCTAAAGCAGTCTGGCCAGATTAGGAATTGCTGCTGCATTTCTAGGAAGCACAAAGGAGAACAAATAAAGTAAAACATCCTTACAGTGAGATATAAGCTCCCAAGAGAAACAGCAAAAGCCTTCACATTTTCACTGTGCAGTTTTTACAGCATTGCAACCCCTAATCAAGTTCAAATCCATCTCTCAGGCTTTTGAGCCCTACCCTAGATAAATCCCTGGAGCATGTCCTTAGAGGTTACTGGGTTTGTAATAAAACTGTGTAAAACACCACAAGCGAGAGTCTGAAGATCCTTGTGCAGTGTAACGTTTTTTTTGGATTGGAAACAGTGGCCTTAGAGAAGTGATACACGTAGGGCTTGGGCACACACAGGGGCCCAGCAAGAGACACATGAAAAGACAAAAATAGTGTGAAAGGTTTCAGCTGGCCCAGGATCCCTCTCCACCTTCTCTTGAGGTAAATGCAAATCTGATAAAATCAGAGTTCTAATCTTCATTGCCCTACTACATTCAGCCTACTTTAATGATGCATTAATTGCCCGTGAGGAAACTGCTTTTCTTGGAATGACTTAGCCCTTTGTAATATTCAGGCCCTGGCTTATTCACAGGCATTTTCATCCATAACTGTGGGCTTGAGAAATTAAGGAAGACCCACAGGGGAAACTGAGCTCCTTCTTTTCTGTATGTGGTGAGGTACTGGTCAATTTTCTTCTCTCAGCCTTTAGCCATGTTTCATCTGTCCCTGTGCAAGTCAATCCAATGAGGGCAACAGCTGTTTTCTCTCCAAACTAGAGCTCTACAAGGGATTTTTTTACTCAAGTAATGATGCAGCTGAATGTAAAACCATCCTGGAGACAACAGTATTCAGCACTGGGCGAAGCCTGTGTTGCTGCTGGAGTCTCAATTGGACAGCTTGAGGCTTTAGGACTTTGCAGCAAGGACTCTTTAAATTAGGAATGTGTAAAGACTTTCCTGTGGTTTGGCACATGGTCAGCATTCCATAGATGTGCCGCAGGAATTATGTATAGAAAAGACCTGCGGATAGGTCTAACCATTTTGCTTGGATGGCACAGAATTGGCTCCTGGGACAGTTTGCATTGTTTGCTTGAGAAAAGTTTATGATTTCCTAGGTGGTGAGGCTTCCACCAATTATTTTCAGGAAACGATCAACAGCCAAACTCATCCCAGTAGCAGGAATTTTTTCTGAGATTCTTCCTCCTTTTTTTTTTTTTTTTTTTTTTTTTGTGACATACAGCTCCTGGCTGTGTCCCACTAGGCTGTTGTAAATAATTTTCTTTCCACCTCAGTGCCTGCACTGTCAAATTTTTCTGGTGTGCTGCATGGACCACACAGAGTACAGGATTATACGTGTCGTGATGTACCAGTTCAATCCCTTTTTATTCTTTCACATAACCTTTTCCCTTAAAATACCCACTCAGCCATTTTTAATTTTTTTAAAAATTTTCCAGATCCTCACTGGTTAGATCACTGCTTTCCAGCAAAATGATGATGTCTGTGGATGGAAGTCCCACAAGCAGAGGACACCACACACACTATTCAGCAGTTTGCCTTCGTTAGAATGACCATGCTGTAGGAGCTCTGGTGGGGCTCACAGCTGAGATCAAATGGCACCGGCTAAACTTGGCCACGTGAGCAGTCAGAACTGCAAACAGAGCAGGGATGAGTCAAGGAAGGCTCTGGTGGAGAGCACTGGGAATTTTTACCTTTCATGGAAGACTCTTTGCAACCTCAAAGACACCCTCCTTCACCTTTTTTCTCAAGACAGGACTCAGGTCTTGCCTCTCCCTTGTACAATACAAACTGAGGTGTGCTCTGTTCTTTGTCAAGTGTTGTGATCCGCAGATGGAAAGTGCTATTTAATTTGCAAAATCAAATACTATTTGCACATATGTAAATAAAATGCAAAAATACTGTTTCTGAGAAAATATTTTTAAGATTAAAAACGTCACTACAGGAAGCCTGTTGCCTTTTGATTTGCATGAAATATTCATTGTAGGCAGCCTCCCATCCAGACCTAGAGGTACAGGAGCACCCGTCCAGGCACACCTGGACCTGCAGTGTTAGATGAAGAACTCGTGTCCCAAGGCTTTTTAAATGTTTATGTTTTTTGTGGGTTTCCCCCATCCTTTCTTTGCCAAACAATTCCTGGGATAGAGATCAGTAGGATAAAAAAGTAACGAGAGACAGCAGAAACATCTGTCAGCCAAATGGCCTCTCAAGATTGAAGCTCCCATTTTCAGTCTATGAACAGTACTTTTTGTCTCCTGCCAGAGGGTGAATCTGGATGGGTGCCCAGGAGCCAAACAAGAGCTGAGCAGAGAAAGAATCAGCGCAGCCAGTAATACAGGAAAAGGCGGAATTTTTGTGGAATCTTCACTCTTTCCTGCTGGTTTCCTGCTTACTACATGTAAGCAACAAGAGAAAGCTTTTGTATTGGAAACAGAAGCACAGCAGCTATTCTGGGATGACCAGATTGGGAAAAATAGCCCAACTAACATGACTATGCCACTAACATGACTTCTATCATCGCTGTGATGTTTGATTCAGCTAACAACTGCTCTCATCTCCAGGAGTCTGGTCACAGTTCTCATTCTCTTCCTTTTTATTTCTCTCATTCCTTTGGTAAAAGCCTGTCAGCCATCCAGTATCAGAAAAGACGGGCACTGGAAGTCACCTGCCTATCTCACACGTGCACTCTAGCTGCCCCACCTGCATGAGTTTTCCCTCTCATGTTCATAAGACTTTCCATTTATTGATATATGTTGATCCATGTTGTCTGTTATTTCAGGAAACCCTTTATCTGGAGATCTCACAAGCTTTTTCTGGTGTGAGGACTAAGAAAAACCTTTCACTTGAGTTTTCTGCTGTTGAAGAACAAAAATTAAGATGGGCATTCACCAAGATGTTACTTCCATCGTGTTTTAGACTTGGCACAGCAGTGAGGTGGTGTGATTTAGGGTGAACACTACATCCAGCACCAGACTGCTGTAAGCGACGTAAGCATCTGTTTATATAAAGAGATTACATTTATCTCAAAGCCAGAAGGCTGGCAGGGAAATTTCCCAGGGTCCTGACAGTATTTTACTTAGAAAGGAGGAAAAATCTCAACATAAAACCTTATGAAAATATATCATACAGCAGTTTTGGCATGGCTCACACTACAAAGAACTGACCTACCCGGGAATAAACTTCAGTCGAACTAAATAAGCCTGTTTCTTCTGAAAGGATAGCTTTCTTTCTTTTGAAAGACAACAGTCCCTGTCCCATCCCAAGAAACTGGCTACGAGTGAATGTCTGAGAGATGGGGGGCTTGTGAGATAATTTCCTAACCAACACTCTGTTATCATTATGGGTCAAATGTGATTAATTCCTGCGGAATTTGTTGTAACAATATTAGTCCTGGTGACCTCATTTGTTATACGTGTTGCTGCCATTAGGAGTCCAATGTGTTACCTAAAAGACACTTGAGCTGTTGGCCATCTGTGCTGTACCTGCTGTGAGGCTGCCTGTATCTCCTTATCCGCAGTTGCTGCCCACGCCTTCCCCCTTGGCAGCTGTCAAAGGAAAACCACTGGCAGCGATTCGGATGGTCTGGGATTTGGCACTGATCCAATGTCCGAACATGTTCAGACTTTGTTTTACTGCATGCAGCAGGTTTAGAGGGTTCCTGTGCGATGCCCAGCACTGAAGAAGACCATCTCGCTGCTTGGTGGCTGGACGCGGGGCTGCTTGAGGCCTCACAAGATCTCTGCACACACCCTGGTAATCTCACACCTTAGGATGCCTTGTTCCCGTTGCAGGTCTGCATCACTAGGTTAATGCACACTGACTGCACAATGGCTGTTAAATTTCTTTGGTATCCACACCATGAGATGCAGTATTAATATTAACAACCAGTTTCTTTGCCCTCCCAAGGACATTTTGTCCTGTTCCCTCACTGTGCTCTGCAAACATGACTTAATGCATTTCCCTTGGCTCCATTTCATATTGTTCTTTTTAATTTTAGCCTGTATTTGAAACCAACAGGATGAAACTGCACAAAAGGACATTTAATATTGGAACAGAGTTAGAAAAACGTCCGAGCAGCAAGGTCTGCAGAACCTTGGCAGTGTTTCCCAAGGTGAGGGGATGGAAGCGCTGCCACAAATCATGTTAATCTGGGCACAGTAAGCAGCTTGGGAATGTGCTGCAGGGAACCAGCTTATGCTGGGCCAAAGTGCCTTTGCACTTGTATGAGTCTTCCCACCCTAAACAGGAGGCTTGAAACAGAAGCCACAGAGGGAAGAGATTTCTTTGTGTCTCCCTTTTTGAAAACAAAAAGGAGTCTGTTTGTCTTCTGCCCTCTCTTTCCACAAATGGTCCTGGAAGAACTGACTGGTAGAAATAGCTGAGCAAATGTGAACACAGGTGTTTGTCCTTGAAGTCCTCCCTGCCAGAAAGTGTTTTCACCGCAGTGGTCCCCAGGATGTCTTTCCTAACTGGCTGGACGAGGGAAGCTTGCTGGCAGTGGCAAGGGACTCCAGCCCCTTCCAGACACGACGCCTGCCTCAGCCCCTCCATCCCTCCCTGCCACACTGCACCACGGGAGGAAGAGGAGAGCAGGGTGCTGCTGTGAGGCCGATGGCTGGCTCTGCTGAGCGGGTACTGAAGCGGCATGTGTAAGGCAGGTGCAATCTAACCCGTTACATTTTCAGTGTGTGGAAAGCTCAAGAAAGGTGCTAAAGCCAGGATTTTTTTCAGAAGCTAAATACTTCCAGTGTTTTTTATGTGAACTAAAAGAACAGGGGAAGACAAACTTGGTTTCAAGCTATGGTCACACTGTGTGTGTGGAAGCTTGTATCTGTATACATTCAGAAAAGGTTGAAGAGACAAAAAAAAAATTAACTCTCAGATCATGTGAAGAAATGCTTTTATTTTTCTCATGAGAATATGATGCAAAAGGCTAAGAACTAACAGCTGAAAAAAACCCCTATCTGAAATATGTGCTTATTTTATTCCTCACATGTTTTTGCAAGTGAAAAAAGTTACACATGGAATTAAATTGGAGAACTCTTTCCATTTATCAAATAAATTAGAGGAAATTTCAGTAGTACTGTGCCCCACTCAGTATGCATATGTATTTTTATTATGTCCAAAAGGTTGATTAAAGTGAAAAAAATCTGGCCCTGAATAGAGAAAAAAAATGTTTCATTCCCTGAGAAAATTACATTGCAAAACACATTTTCATTGAGAAATTGCAGCACTGGCAGTGTGACGTGGGAGGTGCTTGGAGGGGATGGATGACCTCTGGGTAGCCGTGAGTAGGAATGCTCGAGGGACCCCAGGAACCAGAACCCCGCACAGATCGGCAGGGGAGCCCCAGGTCTGCTGCAGGAGCAAGGTGCATTGGTGCGGCCATGCAGCTTATGGAATCAGCAATACATTTCATCCTCATCGTCCTTTCCCTTCCCCACCATGTGCCCTTGGGTACTCTGATCCCTGCTGTGAAGTGCGGATGCTCCTGACGATTCAGCCCAGGTGTTCCTGCAGAGTAACTCCATCTCCTCTCTTGTCCCTCCTCCCCTGTGATTTGCAGCTGCCATCACTCTCTGCACCCCACCAAACCCACCTGTATGCACTTATTTATAGAGCCAAACTGGCTTCCTTCTCTGGTTGTGAGCAGCTTATGGGTCACCTTGTTTCACATCCTCTTGGTGTTGCCACCAGCCCCTTTCCTGCGGGACATTCCAGTGGCAAGTACTCACTGACACTGTGTGGTGTGCTCTTTTGCTCACTATCCCTTTTGTTCTTCAAGTTTTCCCCTGTCTTAAGGCATGAATGGCATAAAACTTATTACAGCGTTCATCCCAACTGGAAACACCTGCAAAACTTGTGGGACTGTAGCTGCCAGAGAGTGAGAAGGACCTTTGTGAGGGTCAGGCTGAAGGATGCAAGGCTATGCTGGTGGCAGGGCTGATTGCTGAGCCTTGACATTCAAAGCTGCCCCGCGTCTATGTGCGGAAGTCTGCTTTGGCGCTGCAGAGCAGATCTTGTACCTGTTCTTGGGAAGATTCTGTTTACTCTGACTTGCTTCTGTCCCCTCAGGTCAGTTGGGGAAGCTGTGTGTTTCCAGGTTTTGGCATACAAAAAACATAGAGGGATTGCTGCCCATCTTCTATTAGGGCAATGATAGGGGGCACAGACCACCCTCAGGTGCACAGGTAGTACAACTCCAGAGTTTGGCATGAGCTCTAAAGGGGCCCAAGAAGGAGGCACCAGACAAGGTATGGGTGGTTTGGAATCTTCTAAAGAGGAATCAGAAGGCCAGCAGTTACACTACGTGTTGCAGGCATCTCTGGTGGAGCCAAAGGTGGAAGCCTGGACTCTGTGGTCCATGCAAGAGGGAAGGTCTTTCCAGGGGTCAGCTCAGGACAGGTAGCAGTTATGCTGCGTCTTCTGGAGGAATGTCTAGGCAAAATGGGATCTACATGTCTCCATCAATGACTTCCCTAGCAAGAGAGGTCTTGGTTTGGGAAGCTAAATTAGGTGGCTGGCATCGGACTCTGGCAACTGTAGGAGTGATGAGTCTTAGGTGTGTTAATTAGGAGCTGAGCAATTTACAATTGTTGCTATATTTAAGATGCACTTTACCACGGAGGCCTGGGGAGTTGAACTTGAGGATAAGTTGCTATCCCTGCCTTGAAGAGTTTGGAAGACAAGATAGTTTGAGCCGCTAAGAGTGAGTGGAAGGGGTCGCTTTCAAGGTACAAAGCCTGATACGATATTGAATCCGCTCCGTCTATCCAATAACAGCATTACAATCAATTAAAACTGCCCGCCTCCAATCAGGCGCAAGTCTTCATTGGCATTATTGGTACGTGGACTTCACACTCCGCACCGGGCGGCGGCTCCTCCCCGGGACGCTCCCGGCGTGGGAACCGGGCGGCAGCGACACCCGGCGGCGGCGGCGGGCGCTGCAGGGACTGGGAACTCAGCCCGGGAGCATCCCCTCCTCTCGGACTCTTCCCCCGGGAACGCCTGGGGCTCCGCTCCCGTGGCTATCCGGACACTTCTCCGTTCTCTAGTCCGGGCCAAAGCGTGCTTCACCCTGGGGCTCCCGCTGGCGCCTCCGCGAGCGAGGTCGCAGCCGAGGAGTATCTGTGCATTTCGGCCGCGCTACCTGGGCGTGCAGAGAGCGCATCAGTTTGCGTGCGGAGAGGGGAGGAGAACGCAGGCAGGCACAATCCGAGAGGAGGCTGGAGAAACGTGAGCGTAGAGCACAGGCGTTGGTGCAAAGCGTGTTCCTGCCACGCTTCTTTCCCCTTCCTTGCATCTGTAACCCTAAATTTGGCTATCTACTAAAAAGTTGTAAGTCCTTAGATAAAACCTCAACAGAATCTATGGAAGTGATCCACATCAGAACAGTGTTTAGAATGCTCATGCCTGTTTCTGGGTCCTGCGCTGAGGTCTGTCCTGTCCTGTACTGCTCTGCTGGAGCAGCTTTGTCCTTGCTTGAGAACACCACATCCACAAAGCCTGCATCCCTGCTCTAGGCAGCATCACATGGAGCATTGCAGCGGGAAGAGGTGTGCTGATGGAATTTCACTGGAGCGGAAAATGACCTGGGGCAGATGTCTCAGGAGCTCTGTCACAAAGGGAGGTGTGGTGGAAATAGGTACTGGGTGTTAGGGATATTCTGGTCTATTTGGTGGGTCCGTCCCAGTTCAGCTGTAGTGTGGAGACATACTCTCGAGAGCCTCAGGAGAAGAGAAAGGGCCAGCTGGGGTGTCAGGACTGTGATCTTCTTCCAAAGCCTAGCCTTCCTCTTGGGAAGGGTGAGAAGCCCTGCAAGTGGTCAGGGCAATCTTTACAAAAAACAGAGCTCCCACTTTTATGCAACTCGTTGGCAGTCGTACCAACCCACACAGTTTTGTTTGGGCTCTTGTCCCACTGTGGAGAAGTCTGACAAAGCTGGTGATACTGCTATGAGAGGTGTTATTGGGACAAAAGCTGCAAAACTTTGTACAAAGAGGAGAGGTCTGAGGCAATGGGCATGGAGAGGCCCAGTGGTGTGATATCTTCTGGGCTGAGACAGGTGAGCTGTACAGCAACACCCCCCCCCCCACACACACACCCCCTTTTTGTGTTCCAATGGCTTCTGCTGCTGAAGAGCTGCTTTGGTCTGGGGGAAGCACTCCATTGCCACAGAGGAGGATGGCTGATGCAAGCCCAACTGTCACTGTTGAGCAACGCAGCATGGTAGCTGTGAGCTGGAGCCTGGTGGTCATGTACTTCCCTACGACAATGACAGTGCAACCAAGGGCAGCAGTGTTGAAATGCCCTCTGTGTGCTAAAAGAGGGGGTAAGTGACAAGCTGCACATCTGCCTCCTCTCAGAAGCCCAAAGTGAAGGGTCTGAGAGTGGGCAATGTTAATATCTTGGCAACACTGTGGTAGCTGCCTGTGGGAGCGCAGGACTGATAAACATGCTGTTTTGGTACTGTAGGCATTCCTTGTGTTGTTGTTCTCCTCTTGTTTCTGCATTTGTTTCTGAGGCTTAACCGAAGAGCAGAACATCTGCCCAGGGTTAGACAAGGGGCCGACCAGCCTGGCACCCTATCGCTTGGGGTTCACCAGAAGCGGATGCCAAGGGAAGAATGGAAGAAGAGGGCAACTGGTATCTCTCCAGCGCAGTCCCAGTCCCCAGTTATCTGTGACTTGGAAGCCTTTCAGAACTGGTATCTCTGAATGTAAAAAGCCTGGTGGGTTTTTCTTCCCTGAGTTTCTCTATTGCTTTTGCCAGCACGGGCCCCTTCAGCAGCAGGAGGGCAGCAGTCCAAAATGACCTTGGCAAACCACTCTGCTGAGCTACTTTTTCTGATGCAGGAGAGAGCCCAGCATGGTTTGGAGACTGTAGTCACAGAACAGGAGCGTGAGCTTAATGTAGGCCTTGGCATACTGTGCCAGGCAGCCATTGGCAGCGCTTTGTACCCAGGATGTTAACTTGATAACATCTCCAGAAACTGGCAGCAGAGAAACCTGGCTAATATGACACTTCTGAAAGTAATATGTGGAGAAAAATAATTTAGCTTGTTCAGTAAAAGACAACAATGAGCATCAGAAACACAGTCTCTGCCTTCCTTGTCTGTGAAAAAGAACCAGCACAATCCCATCTCTGACTTCTTAAATGCTTGTTGAACATTGCTAGTGTTAAAATAATAATTTAAAAAAAGATACAAACCTGTGATTGCCTTTCTAGTATTCCAGGACTGGATTCTGTTCTCAGGGATAATGTGCGTGGAGTAACTGTATTGACTTCAGCAGCCAATAAATTGTTTCCATAGCTCCTAATTTCTTTAAGAGATAAAGTCTATCCATCTTTCTCAACCAGAGCAAGACTTTACTTTTTGCTTAGCCACACATCAACATTACTGCAAGAGGAAAGATAGTGCTTTGAGGGACTAAATATGGGAAAATTTGTCTTTATTTTCCAAGGACGTGCTGGGATTAAGGAGATTGCCTCAAAATAAGTTCGTATTGCAGCCCTTAAACCCTCTAGGTGAGGTTGTGATTCTTGCTCAGCACCTGTGAACAGAGAACTGGTTTTGATTGAACAAGGATGGCAGGCATGAGGAAAACAAGGTGAAATCTGGCTTTCCTTCACTGTCATAAAAATCTACATATGCTAACTAAGATGGAGTAAGGATGAACTGAAGTTACCAGAACCCACTTGACTTCTGGCTGGTGCTATTTTTCTGCTTCTTTAGAATTACAGTATTAGCACTACTGTTGTTCACTGCATACTGTTGTTATTGATCCTGTGTGCTGTGCAGGATGTCTTTTGGGTCATTTGGTGGCTGTGACAGTTAGTGGCATTTTCTTATCTGTCACTGTCCATCTGAAAAAGAGCTTTGAACCTCCTGTTTTGTCTTTTTCTCTTGCTCTTTTTTTTTTTTTTTTTTTTCCCTTAACCAGAGGTCTAAAATAAAGATGACAAATGCATAATCAACCACAAACAGAAACATCCTCTGTTTGCTGGAGTCCAGCCTCTGGCTCTCCTCACTGTGTGCCTGCCTGAAATGGAGGCAGGAAGGTAGAGCGATATCAGTTAGAGTGAAGCTGGAAAGTCCATGTGGTGTGTTGGTTTGGTGTTTGTTTAATGAATGAGATAAAGAATGGGAAAGCAAGGTATGGATGTGACTCAAAGCTCAGGTTGGCTAGTGAGCAGGGCTCAGCTGAGTGTGCATGTCACTGAAGGAACAAGCAAGCAGGCAGACTGGTGGTGAAATCTTGCGTCCTTAGGCAGACTAATGGTGAGGATGCAAAGTCTTTGACCTGGCTTGATAGTTGAAGAGATCCCTCCCCAGTGCCCAGCTGCAGGGGCTCAGGCCAGGATTGTGGGAGGATGTCCCCAATGAGTTCCTCCAACGTACACAGCTCAGCCTTCAAGGAATAGTTCTCTTATTTTACCCTGCATCATTTTAGGTTTTTAAGTGCCTAGAGCTAAGCTGTGACTTCATCAACGATCTTCTGGAGGGAAGGAGTTGTGATAACTCCTCATTTTACTCTAGAACTGGGAGTGCTTCTGGATAGAAGGCTCAGGATTGCTCCTGATCTCCCATTTCCTCCTCCCCTCCCTCTGCTATGGTCATTTGTGAAAGACAATTTGTACTGTTTTTCCCCTGCATGCATCTGTGCTAGGCTCATGCTGGACCTCCCAGCTTTGCCCCAACAGTACCTGGAATGCTGATAAGTGTCAGACTTCAGCAGCGTTTGGACAAATTCCCAAAGGTGGTGTTAAGAGCTGACAACCAAAGGATTCGCTGCTCACTTCCTGAGAGCCTGGGGTGTTGACACTGTGCTGCTGAGCAAGTCAGCTACTGCTGTTCACAGAAATGGTCCAGGAGAAGGTCCAGTAGCAACTGGCTCTTTGGGGTTTAATCTGAAAGCTGTCCAAGACCCAAGGATGGAGGAAAATAATTTGAAAATGATACTTAAACCAATTAGCCAATGCAGGAGTAAATAGTATTCTTCACCTGGGAGGAGAACATGAGGGAGAGTGGTTTGGTATTTTTGTGTGATGTATGAGTAATATGTATTTGCATCACTTCATACGGTGGCTCTAAACTCGATGGCCTCAATTCTGGATGTCGCTGGATTGCAGAACTGGGTAGACTGAGCAAACTGCAATGAAAGACAGTCAGTGATGACTGGAATCAGGCCTAACTTGGTAATGTATAGCTGTAACCCTTTCATTGAGAGCGGTGTATTGGCTCTACAGCTACTTGTGCAGTGACCTGTAACTGTCCTGGCATCCTGTGAAGGTACGCTGACCGGTGGAGCAGGCTCTGCATTCGCCTGGCCTTGGCCAAGCTGGTATGGGCTAACGAGCACAGAGCACGTGCAGAATAAGCCCTGACTTGTCTGTGTCCAGTACAAACCTGCTAATCCTTTGTGCCTTACTCCTCAGCAGGTAGAAAGTACAACTTGAAACCACAATATGAGGGAACTTGCTGCATGCTGATTAAATGAACTGAGACTAATTTCAGCTACTTTTTTACAAGTTGTTTTCCAAGAAAAGGTGGTTTGGGGAACGGTGTATAGGAATCTCTGAGACAGTATTTGTTGCCAGTCTGTAATCCCCCAATTTATCTGTCTCCTTTCTTCCTCCTCTCAAAGCAAGCCAGAGAGCTGCAGGCTGCAAACAAACTGAAAAACTAGCTTGATTAGGAAATGCTGAGTGCAATTTCAAGGCTATTGCACAGACTGGTGTGGTGACATTTGCAGACTACAGAGGAAATTTGCTTTGCTGTGAAATATCCACCTTGGGCATCAATACTGGCCTGCAGGACTGTGCAGGGATTTGGTGCAGTGCAAAGCAGGGCATCCTGGCTGGAGGGAGCCACTTCATCTCCTGCTGTCTCAGTTAATGAGGCTCAGTTTCTGGTGGCAGCAGAAGTCTTAGATGGTTGAAGCTGGCATACATAACTAAGCTGCAAGCTAGCTGGTTTGGATAGAGCAATGGGAAATAAACCATCTGCTCTTTTGGCTTTCCATAGGCTTCCATGAACCTGGACGCTCATCCATTTCAGACCCTTTTGGGTACAAGTAGGAGAAAGTGTGGAAAAATGCCTAGAAAAAACCTACACGAACTATGTGAACAAACCTACTTTTTCCAAATTAAAACCAAAGTAAAAACAAAACAAAACCACCCAGGCCTTTCCATTCCTCTTTTATTATGTATTTTAAAACACAGGCAGATGAAAGAGGAACTGGACAGTAACTGTATTCCTCATTATCTAACTATCCCTCGGGCACAAGGGCTGAGTTTACCTTCAGCAGGAATGTTGGCCTCACTCGTGTTTGCAGGCAGGCTCCGGAGCAGCTTGTGAGCACATCCAGGGAGCTCGGTGTGCATGGTTACTTGGAGCCATAGGTGTTTTCCAGATCAGACATTTGGATAGAGCTGCAGGAACATAATAAAATATGTATCTGCAGCCTGGGCATGCTGATAATGAAAGCTGCTGGATTGATGCAGGCCCTGGCAGCGAGCACTAGAGGGTCAACATGTGGTTTGGCTGCAGAGCTGGACAGTCGTGGGGAAGCCAGGAAAGAAAAACCTGAGAAGCAATGACTGGAACCAAAGGGCAGCAACGGAATACTAGGAGTGAGAAAACTGATTCTATGAGAAAAATCCCAAAGTCTCCATCACACTGGTGTGGTTAGCTGATGATAAATGGCTTGGCACAATGCAGGTACAGAGTGACATGTTTTTAATGAGTCCTGCCCTCACAAAAAGTTCTATCTATCATGCTGGCCTAGAGAGCCCGAGTGCCATCCTGCTTCTGATTGAACCAGCCTGGCCTCTGCACTGCTGATTGTGCTGCTGCCTTGAGCACCCACAGCTCGCTGACCTCTGTCTCCGGTGCTGTTGTCCAGTCAGATGGAAACAGCACAAAGAGGTGATGGGGTGTGTGCCTTGTGCACCCTGTGTTCCCGACAGGCCAGGTGAGGGCAGAGATGGCTTCAGTTCTAACTCTAAAAAGAGCACTGGTGTCTGCTTCTCTGTGTGGTCACTGTGAATCTTGGGCTACGCCAGAGACGGGGACCTCAGCTGGTGCTGGAGGCTGTGCAGAGGGACTGGCAGTGGCAGGAGTGCAGGACCAGTGCTGGCCCTTCCGTCAGGCTCTGCAGCTGGGAAAGTGAAGCCTGTCTGCCCGCACAAGTGACAGGGGAGCAGAGAAAGAGAGCCATTGCTGCCGACATCCGTGTGGTCCAAAGGGAGATGTGCTCTGTGGGGAAGCTTTGTGGTACAGAGCTGCCTGCACAGGGTGGAGGGTGAGCTCTCCGCTGTGAGCAGAACCCTGCTTCTGGCTCTGTATGCAGCCGAAGGGGTAAGAGATATCTCTCTGGGCAAAGCACGGGAGTGAGCCCAAGATCTGAGCCAAAGTCTTTGGTGTCTACCTCTCTGCGGATGCTCTGGTGCTCTGAGTGTGGAGCCCACTGTTATGGGGTGGATGGCTGTGAGGTGGCCACTCACACCGCTTCCCCGGTGACCTGCCCTGCCTGCATTCAGCCTGGGCGGGAGGAGGGTGGTTGCCTGCAGCCTGAGCCTGTGGTGACATGGCTGCACGGGGCAAGGTACTTGCCCTCTGCTAGACACCTCTTGCTCCGCTCATCAGCTTTGTGCCCTGGCAGCAGGATGGGGAGAGCTGCTTTCACAACCTGGACATGTTGTCATTCACATGCAGACATTTCCTGTTATCTAACCTCAGCCTTATCTTCCCCATTTGCAGCTTCCTCTCAAAGGAGGAGCGGCCCCTTCAAAACCGAGCTGTGTGCCGGGGCTGTGCCCCCACTGCGCCATGCTGGCCCTGGGCTGCAGTGGTGCCCCATGGAGGGTGCCAGCTCCTGGTCCTGCCTGGCAGGTGAGATGGCTGGGGATGGAGGAGGATCAGTCCCTTGGGAGTGATCTCCCACTTCTCCTCCAGGAGGTCCTGGAGAACTGCAGGGGTCAAGACACCAAAGCCAGGGGGGTGTCTGCCTTCCTGGCCATGCAGAAAGCTGTCCTCCCACTCCATGTTACACCTCAAGCTTCGGAGTCTGGACTGCCTCCCCTCGGCGCTGGGACTGCGTCTGCCTGAGCCAGAGAGCTTCTGGTATTTCCATCAGAGGAAAAGTGGTGGCATTGAGGTGGGTGTGCGTTGGTAAGGCGAGCTTAGAGGATGCGAACTCTTCCAATCCCAGCCCAGGAGCGCTGCCCCAAGGATTGTGATTCATTGATGAGGATGATTTACAATTAATAGCTGTAGTGATGTGTACCTATCCCTGGTTGATATCCCTGGCATGTGCTCCCCTAGGCTTGTAGGCACACACACGCTGCCCGTGAGCTGCTGCAGGAGGGAGATTCTGATCTAAATTAGTCATAGATGAGCCAGCACACAGAAAGCGGGGGAAGCTGTGGGACAGAGGAGGGTTTTTAGCAGAGAGAGACAGTGTCCCAGCTGGATGCAATTGTGCTCATACCTCTTTTTTTTTTTTTCTTGCTATCCTGATGACTGCAGGACAGCCAATGAAGGCTTAGCATGCACCCCTCTTCTCTCCCCTCCGGCGCTGAGGTGTGAGCGGCTGTGGGGGCAGAGTCTAGGGTGGGCACCAGAGACTCCAGTGAGTGTGGGGCTGCAGGATGGTGTGTGGTCAATGGCCTCCAGGTAATGGGGGGTAGGAGGGATTATTGGGCCCTTTCCAGGTGCTTTTGGCTGAGCTGTGAGGTGCTAGTTGCAGGGTTTTTGGCTCTCGACCTCAACAGCTCTTCCTGCTGCTGTCACTGAAACCCATGGCCTCCTAGCTGAGGTGTTTGCTGGCTGCTGGAACAGCGCTTTGTGCATGTGGGGGGCTCCATGCTGTGGGGCAGCCGGGATGGTGGCCAGCACCTGGCCCTTCCATCCCATACAGCCTGCCCAGCCCCAGAGTCTGGAGCTGGGTTTGGAATGTGCCCAGCCTCTGCGAGTCTCCTGGTGGTTCACTCCTGGGTCTGGCCCATCCTCCGGGCTCTCTGTTGGGGCACGGTTTTGCCACGAACATCTCTGGAGACCACATGGAATGAGAGCACCTGCATGGCATCTGTGTTTCCTTATAGCGTGGTGTCGAGGGCGAGAGGTCTGTGGTGCCACGGAGCCTGCCGGCAGCGGGAGGGGATGCCCATGTACGAGGTGTGAAACTGCATGCCTTCTTGATAGAAGCAGGGCATATTTCTCTGTGAGGGAGAATGCTGAGTTGTAGTTCTCTTTTTTTTTGGAGCAAATTTGAAGAGGAAGTTGGGATTTGCAGGAGATGGAGGAGAATTTTTAGAGGAGGGCTAGGCTGAGGGAAGTTCAAGGGGCTGAAGAGGGAGAGGCTGATTTTAGTCTTATGACAAAAGCAAGGAAAAATGATCGGCATAGGAAAGGCTGCAGGGTTGTTGGTGACAGGTAGCATGGATGGTGCAGTGGGAACCTGTGCGTGATTTTGTGCCTAAGGACAGTCCTCACTGGAATACTTGAGTCTCTCTCTCTCACCTAGGTCCTCTCCAAAGCTGAGACAAATGCTGTGCTTGCTGGATCACAGTTTCCAGGAGCTTTCCTCAGGAGAGGGCAGCTGCTTACCACATCATCCTGTAATCTGCAGCCTCCAGATGGCTGGAAGCCCAGGTGAGATATCAAGGATATTCCAGTCACTCTGGAACAGGAGGGAGAGGGCATCACCTCCTGCCTGACCCCTCCTGGTTTTAGGGAGGGCAGGGACAAGGGTGTCACAAAAGCTGCTTCCCTGCACTGCTGTTGCCCTGCTTGTGCTGGGGAACAAGTAGTTTGTATGCCGCTGAGAAGGCTCCTGCTTTGCCCATGTGAGCCCACTTGGAAAGTGGAGCATGGCCTCACCAGCAGCAATAGCATCCTGAGCCAGGAGCAGCAGGCAGCCACAGAGCTGCCTTGGCACCTGCCAGTCAAGGAGCAGGAGTTATTAATTAACTGGCTGCATCATTTGGCTCTTGCTCTGTTGTTGTATTGTTAACTGTCTTGTCTGAGCCAGAGAATGTGCTGGAGAACTGCGCTGGGGTGCAAAGCCCAGCTTGCCTGCACGGAAGAAAACCACTGGACTGTGGCTCCAGGCTTTCCTGGAGCCTGCCAGATAGATAGATAGATAGATAGATAGAGAGAGGGACAGACAGACAGACTGACCGACCTTACTGGGCCAAATATCCCCACATTTGCCGGGCAATGCTCCCAACAGCATCAGCTGCAGGGCTGGGAGCACGGGAGGATCCTAATGGGAACAGTGGAAGTCTGCTAGGAGCGGAATCTCTTCAGAATTTGACTTTCAGAACAAAGGCTGCCAGCTCCTTGGAGGATCATGCCCCAAAGTTACTGATGGGCAGGGGCTCAGCAGACCCTGTGGCCTATAGGTCAGCAGGAATTCTTGTTTAAATTCAGGCTGTGTTTTGGGTTCCAGGAAGTTGAAAACAGAGATGGCCTTGATTCCAGTTCAGAACCTGCATAATAAGTGCATGTCTTGAAATGGTTGCAGCCTGCACCTCAGGGCACTGCTACTCAGCATGCGAAAACCACACAGCCACACTTTTCTGCAGGTTGCTATTAGGTTTAATATCAAGTCTATCCAATAATCTTAGTTTTCATTTATTCTCATCCTGAGTTGTGGAACAGCCTGACAGCTTTGTGAAAATACCTGAGAGGTGGCCTGCAGCTTGGAGGGGGAAAGCTGAAGAAACCTTTAGTGACTTTGATAAGGGACTGACTGAAGAATGCAGAAAGAGCTCTTTCTGAGTTCTGCTCAGAAAGTAGGCAGTAACTCAGAGTAGGCAGTTGATTACTCAGTCTGTTTTATAACACTGAATTTTGACTTGGAAATACCAACTTTTGCTGAAACCAGAAGCTCTGACAATGACCCAGCCGTTCAGATCAGATACTATCATTACAGGGTGGGGTAGTGAGCTGCATTCCCATCTGCTGATAGAATTATCTCCTCGGTGTACTCCCGCTCTTATCTGTCACTGTCAGCAGCATTGCAAGTGGCTGTTCTTCCCCTCAGAAAGCCACAATGGGGGATTATTTTAAACTGCAACTGCAGAAGCAGTGCTTGTGTTCTGGTTTTATTCTCTCCCTTTCTAGGCTAGATCTTCCACTGTTAGACATCAGCACTGAAGCTGAGGGGAGGCTGGCCACTGGTACCTGCTGAGGAGCCTGCTCGTCTTTGTGCAGCCTCCCCATTGCCCTTTGATATGGCTGAGAGTCCTTCTGGGGATGACAGGTTCATTTTTCTTTTGCCCCTGTGTTCTCATTAGTGTGTGGTGTTTATCTTGCTGAAAATTGTTTCCAGGTGGAGAGGGCACATCCCTGCTTTATTAACATCAGCAACAACTATGCAACTGTGCAAAGCTTGTTAAAAAAAACCTTTACCTTTTCATGGTATAGCAGAGTTTGCTGTGAAAGAACAGTAATTTGACCAGCTGCACTGACAGACCTAAGACAAGGACCCAGGTGTCTTGATGATAAATCTGTTGCTAAACCACACAGATCAGAGTAATTTGGATTGAGAAATGTTAACCCAGAGCCTTGGCTACATTAAAACATGTGCACAGAGGTGGCAAAATGCAGGGAAGACCTAGGTTTCTGAAGGCAGCTTGGCACCCATCTCCTGTGGCCAGAGCCAGCTGCTTTGTGCTGCAGGGAGCATCACTGTGGTGGTGCAGGATCTTGAGGGAGATAATAGAAATCAGTTTTAATTGTGCTTAAACCAGCATGTCTTTTGCTAGGCCTATCTTAGATCACTTTATTAACATTATTCTAATGCTCATGAAATACACGTGCTTCTTTTATCTGTTTCAACATAATGCTTTTATCTACATGGTTGAAATCCATTCTGAATTAGGAGCCAGAACAAAGGAGGTGTTTGCTATCTGCATCTTGTCAAAGGCCAAGGGCAGGCGGAATGCAAGAATTGTGAAGCATTTGTAGTAACCCCTCTAAAAACTGATTTTATCTTCGAAGCTGTATCTGTTCCCTTGCCATTACATCTTATTTCACTCCCTGCTGGTTTTGGAGCACGTGTAGAGACTATGTATTTGGCATTACCATTTTTTTTTATTTTGTGCTTTCACAGGAAAAAAGCTTGCCCTTTCCAGGTACATTTCTATGTGTGTAATAATAAATAGGATTCTACAATCAACTGTACAAAATGAGTCCCAGAAGTTAGAGATAGAGAAGAGTTAATAAATCGCCTGCTGGAGGATGCTGTTAATACACCTCAGCTAAACTCTACTTTTCCTTTAATTGGTCTGCCTTCCAAAATATGATTAAAGTATCCATTTTAGGTTTTCATTTTGACACTAAAAACAGTGCAGCTGCTTTCTCAGAATCTGCTGCTGCTGGTCATGTGTAGTTACAATCAGGAGAATGGGAAGGAAGCTAAAAGCATTGCGCTTAAACCTGGGTTGTGCCTGGGCTTGGCCTGCACAGAATAGAAATGACATTACCATAGTGTCATGCAGAACGGTGCAGTTAGGGGCTATGATGAATTTTCCAGGACTGTTGCACACTATCAGAAGTTCAAATCTGGTTTTAGACTCCAATTGTGAATGGTCAATATCCAAGAAGGACACAGCATACAGTAATACTTGGCAATATCTTCTTTTGTGTATGCTTTGTTATTTCATTTTCTTTTAAATGCATTTAATGTGCATGCTGAAAACCAACTGTTTCCCTATTCCTTGTGCAAAGGAATAGCATGTGTGTGTGTTGTGTTCACCCTTAAAGGCTGGATTATATTTTCCTCAGCAGAACGCAGTGTCTGCTTGCGTGTTTCTCTCACCCAAATAAAAGCACTGGCGGGGAAATATGGGAGGGAAACGATGGTTTTTTGCTAATTGGGAAAAGCAGCTTAAGCCTTCCTTTCCTTCTTCATTTTCCCAGGATGGGACTCCAGCAACAATCTCTGCGATGGCCACTGAGAGCCGCAGTGCAGCACTGCGTGTATTTGACAAGCTGAGTCCGACACTCAGTGTGCAGAGTGTCAGTTTGTCAAATACCCCAAGTGAGGCACTTGCCAAGCAGCGTGACAGCACTCCGAGAGCACTGGCTCCTTCCTCCCTCTCATGTGGGAGCCTTTCCATCTGGGTTCTGCTCACCTCCAGACACCCAGCCAGGTACTGGACACCCTATCCCATTATTACTGAATGCTTGGCTCTGATCCTGTATTGTTTGGTTTCCTTCCACACCAGTTTTGGAAGCGCCTGTTGGGGTGGTACTCGCTGTATAGAAGCTGTATGGAAGCGGTGCTGGTGCAGTGCCTCTGCACTTTGAAGACAGAGAGCTGGGCCCTGGCTCTTTATTCTTTGCAGCTAAAAACAATGCTGTTCCCTTCCACAGCATTAACTAGCAAGCTGTTCATTAACTGAGCAGGTTTATTAACTAGGATTCTGGTGACTATAATCCCAACATCATGGGTAAGGTCAGCATTATCCATAATCTTTTCTTTGGACATGCAGGAATCTTTTTTTTTATTTGAAGTTTATAGTACAAACTAATGAGGCTGCTGATTAACTTCCTTCTATCCCATTATCCAGTAGAAAATGCATGTTTGCTCAACCTGTTCTTAAACCAGGCCATGCAATCCATCGCTTCTTGAAGCCCTGTTATTTGAGAAGGACTCCTTGGTCTTGGATGGTTATTTCTAGTCAGCACTTGCAGCAAGGTTGCCTATTGCCTTTCTGCTATGTAGTTAAAGTAATTCCCTCTAAGTCGCCCTGCACGAACATCTAGTGATTGGTAAGCATTTTAATAAGGCACTTGTGGGGTATCAGATCTGCAGCTTGACTGCTCTCTGGGTAGGAGGTGACAGCAGGGAGTGCCCAAGCTAGTTTGACAACCCGACCTCTGAAAGCATTTAACACTGAAAACCTGGAAATCAAGAAAAGATCCCAGGAACCTATTGAGCTGTTTTAGGACAGCACCAGCTGCACATTTTGCAATGATCAACTTTAATTCTAAGCTTTTGTGTTTTTCATTGCAACTATTTCTTGCTAGATCTTTTGAAGAAGTTTGAGTTTGCCCAGAGCTGGGACTCATGAACATGTCACTGACGAAGAAAATTATGTTCTGCTTTTTGAATTGGTCCTGCCAGTAGGGCTCATTGTGCACTCCTGGACAAACTGAGTCCTGCTCCTTATGACTCAGGCTCTCGTGGTCTCTCAGGCACCTCCTCATGACTCACAGACATCACCCTGATCTTTATCACTGAGGCCAGTTTCAAAAGAGAACAAAGTCTGTTATTGCAGGGGTTGTTTTTTTCCCCAGTGGATCTTCAATGCAGCAGGCAGCTGTGTCAACCTCTACCCTTTCTGCCACCACAGACCTCGAGGTAGGTTTCAACAGACCTAAACTCTGCTGCACCACAGCTGGCCAAGTGTTCTTCTGTGTTCCTTATCAGTGGTTTCTCATGCATTTCTGTTTTACTTACAGTAGTTTGCCCCTCAGCTTTTTAAACAGGCCCTGTCCCAGCCCCCAGTTCCTTCACAGAGGGCTGGGGGGAAGGGGAGTAATGTAAACCTCTTCCTCCCTTACAAGAACAAATACTAAATTATGGTGGGATGAATTTCTGAGACTGCCTTTCCCTTCTCCCTGTTGGGAACAGCAGGGTCAGAGGGTTCTGAAGGCCAGAGCAAATCTGACAAGTGTAAACCCCAACAGGTCCCCTCTGTTGTACATGAAGTGCAATTGCTCTGAAGCAAGGGGAGCTGCAAGTCTCATGACATCATGCTGGCCACTAGAAATAGTGCGGGTTTTGGAGGGCAGAGTAGCTTTGGAGCGGAAGCTGTAGTTTCCCTTCTGGGCTGAGCAGATGAGTCATGTCCCTGGGTGAGTGACCAGCAACAAGAAAGAAGTTCCCTTGTTTGATGGTGATAGAATATAGTAAAGTCCTCTGTGGCTTTTATAACAAAACTGTTCTGTTTCCAACAGGTTTTCCTTCCAAACATGCCAAAAACATAAATAAAAAATAATCACACACTTGCTGCAAGGGCACTGAGGAGGTGTTTTGTGTTTGCACTTTTCTGTTGCTCATGACCCAGGCAGTGACAGCATCAGGTACACAGCTCTGCTCCAGCTGGGGCATTTGCTACTCCCGGCTTAACTTCCAGTGCCTTCTTCCTCTGCAGCTTCTCCCCAGCTTCAGGTTTTCTGCAGAAGCTGCCTGGACCTCGTTGCAGCAGAGCACTGCTGGGAGGGATCAAAAGTTGGAGAAATCATGGTTTCACATAATCAGTAAGGGAACTTGGAGCTGGGAGCTTATAATAGCAGGAAGTCTTGCATAAAACATGAGGCTACTTGAAAATGAATAAGAACGGCACGTGGTCGGGGGGTGGGGGTGGGGGGGTGGGGGGAAGAGTGCATAGCGAATCTGCTGAGATGAGGTTCATGTAATCATGAAATAGTTTGGATTGGAAGGGACTTTAAAGGCCATCCAGTTCCAAGCACTTGCAGAGGATCAGGTTGCTCAAAGCCCCATCCAACCTGGCCTTGAACACCTCCAGGGATGGGGCAGCCTTGACTTTTCTGGGCAACCTTCACTGGTACCCCCCCCACCCTCATAGGAAAATGTTTCTCCCTAAGATCTCATCTAAATCTCCCCTCTTTCAGCTTAAAAATGTTCCCCCTTGTCCTATCCCTGCATTTTCCCATCAAGAGCCCCTCCCTGGATTCCTGGTGCCCCTCTCAGTACTGGAAGGCTGCTGTAAGGTCCACCTGGAGCCTTCTTCGGGCTGAACAAGCCAAACCCTTTCAGGATAGGGAAGCTGAGAATTTTTCAGTTCCCTTCCCAAGTAGCATTGGCCCCACATCACACGCTTCTGTGCTGTGTGAGCATGGCCACAGCTCTCTGCTGTGTGTTTCTCTTTTGGGTACATCCTGAGCCTGCCAACAGCAGTACCTGCTGTACAGCCTAGTGTCCCCAAGATGGGACTGTGTGCACCAGCAACAGCAGAAACGTGACTCTGTGGGGTGGATTCCCTCATCTGAGAGGCCTCACACACATTTCTAGCAGTCCCTGTGCTCTTGCCCTTGGACAGGCACAGCTCCCCTCCTCTCCGTCTAGGCTGGCTCTGAGAGCCTGGGCTCTGCCTGGTGCTGCCATAGCCCCTGCAAGGGCAGGCAGGGCTGCCTGGTGCTGCAGCACAGCTGCTCCTGCGTGTTCATTGCTGTGTTCCCAAGACCTTCATCATCCAGGCAGGAGATTTTTCTCTCTGATGCTGCCTGATAATCATCCCATGCCCTGAAGAAGAGGTGTCACTTGTAATTCAGAGCACTAAAGGAAACAGTGCGGCTGCTCTTCCTAGTGCTCAGGCCATGAAAAGTTGCGTGAACCTGCTATGGGCTGCTGATCTGGGAAAGGAAGCTCTATGGTCAAAAGATGAAAGCCATGTGCGTCCAAGGCAGTGCTGCCAGGGTGGGTTTGTGTGGCCCCATGCTTCCCTAACTGCGCTGACTGATTTAATAAAAGCTGATAACTCTCCCTGCACCTTTGCCTTGACAAAGCCAGATGGCATCTCCCCTCCTCACCAAGTCTGTAGGACAGACTGACGCTGCCTTGAGCTCTCCGACAGACACGGAGGGCAGAGCACTCAACGCCCTACCACGTGAAATGGAAAAAATTAACAAGGAGGAAGTCAAGCAGACTGTTGGGTAACAGAGCAGGGGTGCAGGAAATGCACTGCAGTCAAAGATGCTAAGCGCACAGCCCAGCTGACAACAAGCTTTGGGGGCTGTGGTGAGGTGCAGTCACGCAAGGAGTCTGGTGAGGGGGCTGAACTGATGCACCCTCCTGTCCTCTCCTCTTTAAAAGGGAAACCTAAGCAAAACTTCCAAGCCAAACCATGGCCACAACTGTGCTCCTGCCAGTTCTGTGGAGTTAAGATGGAAGACTTCAGGTCAAGCATAATTTGCAAGTAACAGAAAAATGACAACACTAGATAGTGAACTACCAAGGAAGTTGGAATTGATATGCAACAAAATCCTTTGGAGCCTTTTGTATTTGCCCTGGGAGAGAAAATATGTTTTGCTAATCAAGCACTTTTAAAGGCATTTTACCAACATGAGCACTCTCAGCATCCCCCTAATGTGGGTCAGCATTAACATCCCTGTTGCAATCAGACAGAATGACTCGTGTCTCACAGAAAAAAATCAGTGTTGGTCTGTGGCGCCCAGGGAGGTCCCTTAATCATTATTCCAAATGCCACAAATTTCTCTGTCTCATTACACCTCTGGCCCCAGGCCCTTGCAAAAGTGAAAAGCAAGCATTTCCAACACCAATTCTGCTTTTCCGGGAGAAAAACAGAAGGTGGCAGTAAGGAGGCTCATCACCTGCAGGTACATTCCCTCTTCCTCTATAAATGAGCTCCAGTCTGACAGCAAAAATTACTTTCTGGGGCATCAGCCCCCTTAACCATTTACCAAAAAAGACTCAAGGACAAGCAGGATGTACAGACAGTTTTGGTTGAGCTGTATCAGCCATTTCCAGTACAAGCACTTGCTCCTCGCCATCTGGAACGTCCTACCACGGGAATGTGCATCTTAAGTGCCCCTTGCCGGTGTCATTGGCCAGCAGCATTGTGCCCTGCTACACTCTGGGTTGCAGGTGAAAAGCATTTGTGTTGCCACTCCTCCAGATCCTCTCTCCCTCACTTGGGCACTTCAGGCTGCTCACGAATTACCAGCTCTATAGAAGCACACAGACAACCGCTGGGCTGAGGTTTCATGAACCCGCAGGCAGGGCCCCATTGCCAAAGCCCACGAAGGCCATGCATTCCCCTGGGTCAAGGAAAGCAATGAGACTGGCGTAGGTATCAGAGTAGAAGGCAGACAGGAAGAAGAGTTTCCTTTGGTAAAGTTCACCACTCCATATCCACAGCCCTGCATGGCCACTTGTGGAAAAGCTGGTATGCTACTCAGGCTTTTCCATTTCATACTCTAACTCCATTGCACTCATCAGGTTCTCATACTCATGTTTTTTCCCAACACTTATGCTGCCATGGCTGCTGTCTTTCATGGTGAATGTGTCATTGGATGTTTCAGACTTCACATTTGTCTCCTTGTGTAGGCACTTCACGGGGGCTTCCTCATCGGTTCCCAATCCTGTGACATCTGCGCTGCTGCGGCTGAAATGACAGAGACATCACTGAGAAGGATGACTACATCAGAAGCCAGTAGATTTACATCTTTGTGGAAGACAAGATCCACCACATAATCTATACAACAGCAGAATTTATATTAACCTAGCGCAGGCTGGGGGGCTCTGAGGGACACAAGAAAGTCAGGTTAGGAGGATGACACACACAAAAAGAGGCAAAGAACAACTCACACTTGTACCGTAAATTGCCATGGTGTTACCCTGTTATCCTCAGGAGAGGCACCAGCTGACTGCCTGCCCTTAGAAAGCGCATTCCAGCAGTAATGAGAACGGCAGGGTACGAGGCTGCAGGTGGGTCTGCACACAACTGCAGCATGAAGGGAGGAGAGGCTGGGACTAGGACAGGGCACCAGGTAGGTTAGTATAATTGTAAGCAAATAAGAAATGCATAAAGGAGTACTGGGATAAGCACTGGGACATGTTTCTTAGAGAGAAAGGCATGTATAGAAGGAACTGATCTCAAGGGAAAAGCTAAGGATTCACATCTTTTGCTTTGTGAAATGATGCTGAGAATTTATTGCAGGGAATAGTTACCCCCTGCCATCTGCAAGGACCCAGCCTGCCTTTTCCTCACTCTCCATGTAACAGAACAGACTGGCTGCTCCCACAGTGAAATGCCAATGTCCTGACAGTGCCACAGGACGGGCTGCCCAGGAGGCAGATCTCTGCCAGCCAAATAAGCTGTGGGTTTCGCTGAGCAGGGGGCCATCCTGGGGACAGACATGGGCAATGCCTGCGGCCTCCTGAGTGGCCTCCTGATCCGCCACGCTGGGAAGTGGTACTCACAAAGCGACTTCATAGAGAGGCTCTGGGGAAAAAGAGGAATCGAAGACAGGCATCAGTATGGTTTGTGTGCCTAAGGAAAAAAAAGAGCTACTCCCAGGCATTCCCACCCTCTGGAATAACCCTGCCACCCTGTCTCGAGGGTCCAGCTGCAGCTGGGCTTGGGGCAGGGGCTGGAGGATGGTGGGGATGGTCGTGATGATGGTAATGGTGGAGACGACCGGCATGGTGGGGACGAAGGGGATGACAGAGATTGTGGGGATGATGGCGATGGCGGGGATGATAGGGATTGTGGGGATGACTGGGATGGCAGGGATGATAGGGATGGTGGGGACAACGGGGACGGTGTGAGCAGCCCTGGTGCCCCACTCACCCGAGCGGCGCCGCCGCAGCCGCGCGGCCAGGATCGCTCCGAGGGCGGCGGCGCCCAGCGCGGCGCTCAGCGCGTAGGGCACGGGGGTCGGCACGGCGGGGGCGGCACCTGCGGGGCCAGGCGTGAATAGCGGCGAGGGGGCCCCCACCGCCCCGACCCCCCCGAGGCGGTGTCCGGCACCGCTCACAGAGCCACAACCCACTGGGTCGGGAAAGACCTCCGCGCCCGCCGCCGCAGAACCACCCCGAGCAGCGCCCGGGCCGGGGCCGCCCCGTGCAGCCGCCGCCGGAGAACGGAGCCCTCGGCGAAGCCTCTCCCGGTGTCCCAATCCGAACACGCCCCGGCGCCTCGCGAGGCCGCTCCCTGCCGCGCGTTCCCCGCCGCCGGAGCGCATCCCCGCGGGCCGGGCTCCGCTCCCTCCGGGGCGCGGGGCGGGCTCCCTCGGCCCCACACTCACCCGTCACCACCAGCTCGACGGCGTCGCTGCGCTGCGCAGCCCCGACCCTGCCCTCGGCCTCGCAGAAGTACGTCCCGGCGTCGGAGGGCCGCAGGCTGCCCCACGCCAGCTCGGACTCGCTGCGCAGGAGCCGGGGCGCCGTGCCCGGGGTGCCGCGGAACCAGCGGTAGCGGAGCGGGGGCGACCCGCTGGCCTCGCAGGTCAGGCTGGCGCTGGATCCCGCCGGCACCGACAGCCCCGGCTCGCCCGCCCGCACGATGGGCTTTGTCGCTGGCACTGGAAAGCAAAGCGGACGGGCTGGGTCAGGCGGGAGCCTCTGACGCTGCTCGCCGCTCGCCTCCCCGCGCGGGTCCGGCCTGGCTCAGCCGTGCCCGAGGCCGGGGCTGCTCCGGCTCTGCCAGCGCGTGTGACACAAGCCCTGCTCTGCCGAGGCCCGCGGCAGACGGGCAGCTCCTTCCCACACGCCGAGGATGCTCAGGAAGGGGAGAGGGTAGGTGAGGCTGGCCCAACACCCGTTGCTCCCCCCTCGCTCCAGGAAGCACAGGGATGCCCACACAGAACCCCGGCCAGGTCTGGATGTTGGCTGAAGCAGCGTGGGGCCAAGCAGACGCTGGTAGATCCAAACTGGGGTGAATGCTAACCCATCCCCTTTTCCCAGTCTGTCTCCATATCTCCAGGAGTGAAGAAGGAGGGGTAGCCTAGCATGGAAGGAGGAGAGACTCTTCCCATCAAGATACCCCAACACTCAGCCTGAGTGTAGATAGACACCATGGTGTGGAAGGCTGTTCCCACCAGGTGCTGCCTCATCTGTGTGCCCTGTGGATTAGACTGGCTGTACCAGAGCGGGGCTTTATTGCTAGATTCACCTTTGACAACTTTAACTGTAGTGGTCACCTCCTTTGTTATCAAGCTTTTGTTTTCAGACCTCCAGATGACTTGGCAGGTGTAGTGTCCGCTGTCAGGGATTTCAAGGTTCTCAATGAGGAGTGAGGCATTCCCTGGGCTGTGCTTTGGGATGCTGACCCGGCCTCGGAACCGAGACAACAAGATGTGGTCACCAGAATCATCCCTCCGAAATATGGTAGAGATGCTATAGTCTCGCTCTATGCTCCAGCTGAGCGTTTGCAGGGTAAAGCCTTCTGAGAGTGTGTAGGTGCACGGTATAGTGGTGGATCCCATCCACGTGGCATTGACCCAGTGAACACCAGACAGGTCCAGGAGGGCTGCAGGGAACGACAGTTAAAGGGAAGAAATAAGAATGCAGCAAAAGAGTAGAACGTCTTTAGGATAGATGGGAATCACCAAGCAGTGGAAGCCAGCATGTGGCCACATCTTAGGCTTGCTGTAGACCGCAAGCCAGCCAAACCAGAGCCTGTCCCCAGCTATCTGAGCACAGGGAAGTTGCTGTGACCTCATGGCTATTTTTATTGTTTCTGTCTGGACACTTGCCAGTTCTCAATTCCTTCTCGGCACAGAGAGGCACAAGTCTTGCTCCTGCTGGCAGCATCACATCTCAAGACCTTCAGGAGCATCTCTTATTCTGCTCTCTAGCCCCAGACTTTACACCCTACTTCTGCTGCCTGTCTTTCTGCTTCCACTTGCACATGATGAATCAGGCAGCAATGGCTTTCCCCCGCTGACATGGGATGCTTGGACAACACCACTTGCAGAGCTGGCTTCTACCCTCTATACAGGAGGAAGGATGAGCAAAGTGAGTTTTTTACCGCTTCACTGTGATTAAAGATGCTTGTTTGCATTCATTCATGTCTCTATTTTTTATGCATCTTCCCTGGTGCTCCCAGGACCCCACAGTATGGCTGCGCCATGAGAAGCACTGCTCTGTGTGGCAGCCTGTCCCAGAGCTGACAGGAGGTGCCGGCTGGGGAGAGGCATGGATTTGTGTCCACGGGGACAGCTGAAGGGACAGCTAGGGCTGAGCAGAGCCAAAGCTGTTTTCTGACATGGAGCTTTGGTTCCATGAGGGGCAGGCACAGCTCCATTCTTCAAATCCCACATCCTGGTCAAATCGAATGCCTTGATGTATCAGTTTTTAAAGGTTTTCTCTTCACCTTTTCACTGCGAAAAACTAAGAAGAGTGGAAGCTATTTATAAAACTGCTCAGAAATACCCTCAAAGCATTTGGTGTCCTCAAGTTCAAGTACGTTTGCTATCCAGTGCATATCTGGGCATGATTTTGTTTAAATATCTCTACCGCTGCATTGTTTTGCATTGCTGTGTGCCACGAAATAGCTGCCAGCATCCCCCAGTTCCCTGTGAAGCAGCAGCACTCTGTATATGACTAGTTTCAACAGAAGCAGGGATGACTCCAGAGGAGAGCTGACTGGAAGGAATGGGAGAAATTCAGCAAAATAGAAATCCTTCAGAGAGCATTTTAAAAGAAGGATTTCCTCCCAGTGACGCTGAAGCTGGGATGAAGTCTTTCAGACAAACAACGGGAATTCTCCCACTGGAGGGAAGTTGAGCTGGACCGGCCAAAAAAATCTGAAAGGCTGTGTTAGAGATTAGAAGACTGATCAGACGGATTTGCATTTTCTACAATGCATGATCTTTAAAGTCTCTTCCAACCCAAACCATTCTATGATTCTATGATAATGGGGGGAAAAAAATGAACTCTTCTATTCTGTCCCATTTTATAATAAGCGTCTTCCTTCCTATCCTGATAGCACTAGCCGTCCTGATGGCATGGAAGTGCCATGCAGGCAGGAGCCTTTAGAGATCTGCTGTGAAGTACTGGGCCTGGAACCAAACCCAACCTTTTTCCTTTAGACTTAGAGAATTTCAGATCTGACTCAGCTTTCTTGGATCATACCTGCTTCAATCAGATAAGCGCCCTGCCAAGTGCTCAGGTGGGCACAGGAGAAGAGGGAGAGGATTTTGTGGTATCTGGCTCATTCTCTCAGTCTCTCCAGCTGTTTGCCCACCAGAGCACAGCTCCTCTGGGAAGTGCCAGTTGTACATGGCAAATGACCTGAATTTAGCTGGACTTGTCTCACATCTGCCCATGCCCCCTTGTACCACTCCTCTTTCCTTTCCTCCCCAGAAAGGCACTGGTAACGTTCAGCTGCAGTAACTCACATTACATCGCTCGAGAGGCAGATTCCAGAAATCTGCAAAGCTGTTTTTCTAGTGATGAAACAGGGAACATGTTTCAACCTATTTTCCTAACTGTCAGGAGCAATCCCATACTCTGTATACAACTTGTTAAAGCACCTTTCTTCTGTTTCCCAAACCTTTCCTCTGCTGGTGTCAGTGTCTGTGTGCCCCGGGAGTGGTACACATGCTTCATAGACACAGGACTCAAAGCAAAGATTCTAGTATCACCTCTCCTACTGCACCTAGAGTCTGCAGACAGGAGAGACCAAGGGGAAGCGTGTGTGTGCAAGCTCCTGGTCTCACAATTACAGCTCCTCTTCTGCCCATGACTGTGCTGGCAGAACATGGTTCTGCTCTCTTCAATTCTAGAAGAATGCACAGTCCAGCTTCACAGTGGCTGTTTTGGAAGCTAACACCAGAGCAGGCCCTCTCCAAGGGTCCTGAACAATTTGTTTTATTCTTGCTTTGGGCCATGGAAGCTGGACTTTTGCCCAACACTGCCCACCCTTAAAGGCACTTTTTTTTATCTGATACTAAATGAGACTCCTGGGAATGTTCAGGATCTGTTCGTTGTGTAGGCAAATAAAAACTTTCTACACAATTTAAAAAAAAATTAAGATATTGTAATTCCAAATATTTTCCCTACCCTCTTAGTACTATGATACTTGCTCTTATACTTGGAAGCATTTACTCACCACTGCAGCTGACGAAAACCATCACAAACAGCACGATCCACACAATTTCTCCCATTCCTGGAGAAATGCAGGTCTGACCTCCTTTTCCTGTACTTTGTGAGAGACACCCCACACTCCTGGGACCAGAATGCAAGTGAAGAACACTTCCCTTTCTTCTGTCCTTTGTCATCTAGGATCCTCTTTCTGAAATATCACGCGTCCATTTCATTGCTGACATAGGTGAAGGGTAAAGGATGGACAAAGACTAGAAGAATCTTTCCAGTTCCATTTCATATTCCACTGTCCCCACACAATTCTCTTACCATTCTCTTGACTTTTCAGACTAGTACTCTTCTTTATAATTTTTCATATTTATGTCCTTCTTTTTGCTTTCATCTTCCCTTTCTTTTCTTCCGCATTTGCGTTCTCTTCACAGTGAAAGAGCTTTATGATGACTACACAGTCAAGCACTTGATAGCAAGGGAAAGCAAACTTGTGAAGCATGAATTCTGTTGCCTCTGACTTGTGTGTGACGGTATTGCTCGGTGTCTCTTGCCATCGTACCATGAGAGCTCAAAACTGGACATCCAGAAATGGAAAAGTGCAGGTCTGAGTGCACTCACCTAACGCCATGCAGGAGAGCAAGGCAGAGACCAACATGTTTATGCACAGTTCTGTTGCCTTGGTGTCTTCTCCTGCTGCGGGTTCTCAGCTCTTCTGCCAGACACATGCACGAGCTTCTGCAGCAACGGACTCTGAGGGGAGCCCCATTCACCACCTGATCAGTCGATCAGTCTGTGATGTGAGTCAGGGAGACAACCAGCCGTCGCTTCTGTGCCAGTCTGAGCCTTTCACACCAGAAAACCTAGGATGCCACTTTTACCATTTTGGGTAAATTCCTGTTTTAGCAGAAAATGCACAGAGAAGAGATATTGAAAAACCAACATTCTGCTGACAGGAATTTCCCTGCAAAAGCTCCAATCTCTACCACCTGCCCTCTTGCAGTGCAGCTGCAGTGACACCTCCCAGGGCTGTGGAGAAGGCATATGGGGAGAGGAAAGGTTAACGAGCTGCAGTCAGCTGCATTTGAAGTTATAGAAGCTTTTACCAACTACTGGTGATCAGGTAGTCCCCACCTAGTGCTCTCATTTTCACAGCATCACGGACAACCTGGGTACACGTTGCTGCTGCAACAGGCAAAAGTCATCACATTCCATGCTCTGCAAACATACGTGGTGCTTTCTAAGGTGACTTGTGACTGAAGCAGAGGGATTTGAACCCAGGAGACATTCTGGGTATGCTTTGTAGGGGCACGCTTAAAAGGGCGTCCAAAATTATCATACACAGAATTAATGTGCATATGCTAATTATTACCAAAATCAGAAAGAATTACAGAAGAAAAGAAACACGAATAAGAGCAGATCTACTGACCTAAGAAATTCTGTTAGAAACTTTTAAACATTCACTAAAGCAACTTTTGACATTGGTGCAACAAGTTCATACGAGGTTCCAAGCTAAGAGCTACCACCAGCTGTCATCCTGGCAAGGAAGCCAATGGAGGCAGCAGCACTACCAGTTCCTGCAGAGCGCATCCTTGCTTGTGTGGCAGAAACTTGATTTTTGCTGCCTTTTCTTCTTGACTTCGTTGCTGAAGTTATTGGTGTGGTACTGGATCATGCTGCCTGTACCCCACCTGACCACATGGGCACCAAGAAGCCGTTAGCTATGTTTGAGTCCCGCCTAAAAGCAAGCAAACACATGAGCGCTTGTTGAAATTCAAGCAATGTCACAGAGAATGAATGTGAGTCCATTTTCAGAGAGATGATTTATCCCAACCTTTTGCACATCCTGACCCATGACTAGAAGCTTGTCCCAGCAGACTATCACCTATGTAAAAGACTTTAAAGAGACTAGATTTTAGGGAACGTGCCCTGGGGCAAGCTGAAAACCCAAGCTAAAACTGCTGATTTAACCAGTTTCTGAGCCGGACATGCAAGACTTCCTGAAGCTGTAATTATACAGGATAAAAAAAAATGACTATTTAGCTAAAACAGACATGAATAATTGTAGTTCCTCAAATGTGATGTAAATGACATCTTTCTCTCCCTGGGACAGAGATGTAGGTGCTGGTTTTCTCCTCCCTGAGCACACAGCCAGCCCATTTCTTTCTTATAAGAGAGTCTTTTTGTAATTTTGCCTCTGAACACATGAAGAAAAAGACTTTAATATCTCAGACACTTTTGCTAAAGAATTGCATTTATTTCAGTGTCTCTGCTTTGGATTAAATCTGTTGCTTTCTCTCTTGCAGTGCCTGGGTAAGGCATCCTGCACCTGTTCCCCACAGGCACCCACCTTCCTGAACATGACATGCTTTAAGTGTCATTTCTTCAAGTGTTACAGCTCAGGTAAAATGACCCATATGACTCTTTGTGATGCGATTTCTGCTACTACATCTCAGGCTAACTAGAGGTGGCACACTAAAGTCCTCGTTTCCCTGAAAATGATTGCAGATGGGCCCTCAGACCCTACTCTGCAGATCCTGGACCTCATGCTTTGACATAGTCTGCCAGAGGCTACAGAAATTTGCTATGGTTTTCCTGATGGTGAAGATTTTTAGCCTGCAAGGGGTAAAATTCAGTAACAAGCTCTGAACAAACAACCAAAAAGTAGATAAAAGAAGAATGTTATTTTGCAATGTGGTTTTTTTTTTTTGATCTGCACTCAGAGAAAGGCAATTTTTACTGCAAGACTTGAGATATTGTTATTTATTCCAGCCATAACTGGCTCACAGATCTGACTAAGCACTTTTGAGATCCCCCAGAGAAGCAAATTCTATGAGCCTCTACGGTCACGTGCACCACAGTTCTCCCGTATACACCAGACAATTGTACAAACAGGTATGAAAACATAACCTTTGTTCCAATCTAAAGAAACAGACACTTAGTGTAAATGAGCATTGTCCTTCAAGGCAGGTATAACAGAAAGGTGATGCACAAGTGATCTTCTGAAAATGAACTTCCCATGGTTTCTTTTCAGTTTCCTGAGCTTGCCTTTTCCTGCTTGCCTTAAAAGGTTTTATTCCACATCATCAGCTCCTGGTGATGGCTGTCCAGCTAGTATAGAACTGCTATTAATCCATCTTTGTATGGCTACCTTGCCTATGCTTTGCAGTGCAAACAGAATTCAATTGTTTTCCGATTTTGCGGCACAGCTGGGGGGTACTTGATGGCTGTAATCCATCGAGTGTAGACAGCGAGAGTGCCTGGTGTGCTCAGGCTGCATTGTGACCTGCCTGCCCTTCCTTGGATAGCCCTTTGTCTCCACATCTTTACCTTACCTTACTGCTCTCTTCTTGGGCCGGTTGCCGATCCCACCACATCCTGCTGCCTCAGATGAACAGCAGTGCAAGTCTTTAGGGAGAACCAGAGCCAGGTCCCTGTCAGGGTGGCTGGAGTCACATTTGAGGTGCTCTGACCATATCGAGTGTTACCGCACCTCGCCAGTCCAGCACGCTTCCTGACACAGGGCTGTCTCTGCCCGCCTGGTGACACCTCAACTTCCCCAGAACCATAAGGGACCTTTCACCACCTAGTGCACAATCCACAGCTTCTCTTTAGAAACAAGGGCAAACGGAGATGGGAAAGCAAGCTACCTCCATAGACAGCCATACCCATCATCCGACTTATGGAAAGGACAAGCACCTTTCTCCTCATTCTCTGAGCAGCACATGTCGTGTGCCCCTCTTTGCTCAGACATCTACTCAGCCTCTTGACTTTGGAGTACCTCAGCTTTCCAGTCACTCCATGTGGTGCTAAGGCCTCGTATTCCCACTGCAATCACTTTGTGTCTGGGATGGAGCTTGGATGGGTGGGCTGTTTTCCAGTAACAGTGACGTTCCTTTCCCACACCCTCCCTACAAAACACACGCATGTGCACACACTGACTTTTTTTTTCAACCCCTCTTTTCAAATAATGAGAACATTAACGCAGGGCTCCAGAATATGCAATCTCATTTAGGCTTGAGAGATTAAGAAAACACGACAGTTTCCCAGAAAATTTCAACACCATCGATTTGTCATCGCATTAACGTGCTGCCCAGTCATGATGTTTCTGTTGTTCTCCAGAAAATCCTTTCAGTGACAACTCTACTCACTTTCCACTTAGGAAGAAAGGCTATCAGAATGCACTGGCTTTTTGCACTCTTCATAATAGAGCTCGTTTTCTTTCACATCCTAAACCTCTCATTTCATTAGGTCTGGATCTCAAACTGGGCCAGCCGCAACCCTTGCATCTCCTGTTCCCTAAGCTGTGTCTGACTACAGCCTACACATCCCCTGACACCGCATCCCAAACCTATTCCTAACTCCACAGATTCACAACGCTGTTGCTTTCCAGTAGAGACACCCAATATGCTCCTAGGAATGTAATCCCTGGCACACACAGACCCTCATGTGCACATCCCTTTATAGGCAAAGCAAAGAGAAGTGTAACAAAATGTGCTAACGTTACAGTGCTGAAGTTTAATGATTTGCATTTGCTGCCCCATGTTTGCAATAAGCTGTGTGTACATGTTGACATTTTTTTCCAAGGTACCACCACCACCAAAAGATACTCTCTGTTCCCTTTCCATTTTGAAATCAAGGTTTCCCAGCCCTTGATTTTTAAGAGAATTCTTAACAAAGAGAAATAAGCTTATGGTACAGAAAACCCAAGGAGAAAGCATAAGGTCTGATTGGAACTGATAGGAACCTGTAAAGCCTGCCTGGCACGTTGTGAGTTTTGATGAACTTTGATATCACTCATTCCTCTAGTTTCTCATTGTACCCCTTCAGGTTTTCATGGCGCTATCTGGGCAGCATGGCATTCCACCCTCATTTCTATATTGCGTAGAAGTACTTTCCCTCTCCCTTTAAAAGTGCTACCAGATAATTTTAGCTAATGTCTGCTTCCTTTTATCTTTGAAGACACTGTAAACAGACATACTCTGTTAGCCTTCTCCACGCCAGTCCTGATGAGTACACTTTGCTCCTTTTGCCTCCTTCTCTTTTTTTCCAAGCTGAGAATATATAATGCATTTTCACAGAAGTGGTTTTACACCACTGATCATCCTCTATTATTGCTCTCAGTAACTTTTCTAACTCTGTTGAACTCTTTCAAGATGAGATACCTGCACAGTTACACAAGGTGGAAGCGTTCCATGGGTTTTAACAGTGTCACAATCGTGTTTCCTGTTCCATTGTAATGCCTTTCCTAACAGCTGCTAATACTCTTTTTGAGTGCTGGTGAATTTCGAGTTGATGCTTGTCCAGAACTGCAGACACAGATCCCTAAGTGAAAATAGCAAATCCTGCATCTGTGCCACCGATACCCCCTTGCCTCTCAGATAATTTCTTTTGTTCTGATCACATTGTCTTTAATCAGACATGGTACTGCTCTATCATTGATTATGGAAAGGTTCTTCTGTAACTCTGCATTGTCCACGTTATAGGTTTGCTCGTGATAGTGGAAATTAGGAATAAAACTTTTCAGCTCCCTTCTTGCCCCTCAGACCTTCTGAAGCTAGGAGGAAAGCACTCAATGAGAACAGGCTGAGGAGCTGTCATTGTGAGTGCTCGCTAGCATTTTAAAAGATTAGTTGGTTGTGCAAAAATATTCATATCAAAACACAGGAATTTGCAAGCAATCCTCTCCACAAACACAGCAATGTATCTAATTTCTTTCAAAGATTAAACAATCAAGAGAGACTAGAGAAGGTGAACTCTCAAAGAACGTGCCATGTGACAGCATCAGAGTTGCCCAAGCTATCCAGCTCCAGACCTGCAGAAGGTCTGCCTGCCTTTTTTTTTTTTTTTTTTTTTTTTGGAGTGCTGCCAGAAGGCACGCTGAGTACAGTCACATGTGCCCATTGTGCTATCTTCCTTTCATACTGCTGCTTCTGGCAGGGTGAGGTTCTAGGGTTTATCCTGGCTTCAGTCCATCTTTCAGCATTTCTTGAAGGGCTGTCTTGCATTGAAAGGTCATTCTACCACCTCTGCAGCATTTCAGGCAGAAATGCTGATTCCCAGGGCAGGCTCCTTCCACTCTTACCCAAGGGTGATGGGGATGTTGAGCAGCCCTTGGTGCTGGTTCTACCCCCACTACACAAAGATTGATTAAGAAAGAACACAGATCCTTCTGCTCATATAAAGCAGTAAGCTTAGTTCAGTGGCCTGGGATCCACAGACCCCAGGCTTTTGAAGGGCTTTTGTCTCAAGAGGTGGTGAAAGGGAACCAAGCAGGGAGAAATCAAATCTACACAGAGTTTGTAACTGAGGTTCCTAAAGAGGTTTGTGTTTTCACTGCAGAGATTAAGCCTCCACAAATTGTGAAGGAGCAAAACCTGCTTATCTAACCTATTTTTTCAGAGGCAAAGATGAATTGAAGATAAATTTTGCCTGGATGAAGGTATTCTTCAGGGCTGTAGAGCGCTGCTGATTCTCATACAGTGTCTCCTACTTCGTATTCAGATTCCTGGGTGTTTCCAACACAGTCATATTCATTCTTCTTCATATTTGTTTTGTCAGACCTTTCATTTTTCATGGGCTCTGTCACATAGTTGTTTTCAGTAAAGGAGATGGGTTCCTCATAATGACCCATACTTTCACATCTTGAAGTCTCTGCTGTTCTCGAGTTGTGGCTGAAATCAAAATACAATACAAAAGAGGAGTTACAACCAGAGTAGACAGAGCACCTCCCAATCACCACAATGTTGAGCAAGGTTATGATTCGATTCAAACCCATATAAAGCTGGCCCACCGGATTAAGACTGTTCTCTGAAGGAGAGAATCTTATCCTTTGCTTCCAGGTGGCAGGAAAACCTTGGACATTACAGCAGCACTGCCTCCAGTCCAGGAGAGTTTTGGAGGCAGCAAAAGGCAGGCAAGCAACACAAGGATTACCACCATTTCCTGAAATGGCACAACCAGACAACTGCTCTTGGCAGTCTAAATATATATAGACACACATATATACGCATTAAAAAAAACTAGTGGAGGAGTGGTAAATGGTGAATTGAATGCAGCCCATATCTACCATGTGGCCTGTGATAGCCAGTATCTTTAAAATGAGGGTAAATCCTTGGAGGAGAAATGCCACCACACTGTTCAGTTTCTCAGGGTTCAGCTGCGATGAACATGTAGCATTATAAACCACACCTGGGCAAATACCACTGGCACGTTCTACCATGTTACTCAGCCACGCACATTTTATATCTAGAGAAGTGGTTCTCCTTGGATGTTTTGACTGGATTAATAACCTTTTAAGCATGGCTCGCCTAGTTAACCAGTAGATCAGGATGCTGAAATCTGAATTTAGAAACAGCTAAAACTTCCTGCTACAGGTATGACTAAAAGGGGCCAGTTCAGCCAAGGATTTGTCAAGTATAAATCAGAGTGTAAACTGTGCATCAGGAGCCTCAGATCTCCAGAAGGGGAATTCTTGTTCTTTGCATTTGAAAGAACACTGGCAATTTATCCTTGGCAATGATCTTCAATAGATCACTGCTGAAGCTAAGTAGCATTATTTTCTCTGCTCTGACACAGTCCCCGAAGACTCATCAGTAAGTTCTATAAAAGGGTGTACTCACAATTTTACTTCATAGACTTGAGCTGGAAAAGAATAATCAGAAATGCATGTCAAAAATCAGCATTTATATTCTCAAAAAAATAAATTTCTACTATGTCTCTTCTCGGTATGTGAAAATGACAGAATAGAACGGGGAACCTTAAAGACCTGGTTAGGTCGGTGATGACTCCCATTCCCAGGATTCAGTCCAATAAAAACGAAAGTAACCTATATCCCAGCTGTGCTATGGCTGGGTCAGACTAACTGGCCCAAGGTCAAAGGTAGGGTTGAGTTTGGAAACTAGAAGTTCCCAGTTCCCACAGTTTTCCTTTTTGTTAGAAGGTCAATCAAGGGCAACTTAGAAAGAGGTTATTCTGGAATCCTTTATTTTTTTTTTTTTTAAAAAAAAAGCAAAAGTAGTATTTGATAATGATTGTTATTAATTAGTAGCACAGAGTTGTAGAAAGGTGATTAAAGAAACAAAGGGACAGAGAGAAAACTATTAAAAACCCCAAACCAAAGTCCCAGCGAGTTCTCTGTACAGCTAAGCGCTGTTAGGGAGAAAGGCGACTCTGAAAAAGCTTTTGGTCAGGAGTTTCCCACTGTTGGTGCAGAAAGGGTAGAAGCATTCAGTAAATAAATCCCACATCTGAAGACAGGAAAGGAAATGAATCCCTCCTAAATTAGGGAGAACCACTGGAGGCCTCTTTTCCTGCATGGGCTAAGGGAGATGTTAAACTGCAGCTGGTGCTAACAGGTATTTTAAAGCAGCAGGACAAGATTAACTTGCTACCAGATGCCTTAAAAGCTCTGATCAACACACTTGGTTGAGCAGGTAAGCTTGAAAGCGAGTAACCGTGGTGGATCAGAGGCCAGCATGGCAGAAAAGCTGAGCACTGCAGGGTGGCCAGAGACAGAGACAACCAGGACCAGCACCGGGATGGGTACCTGTAGGGGCCATTCACCTGCGTGCCAGCCCTTCCCGTGGTGGAGGAGCAGGGCTGGGCTGGGCGAGCAGCGGGGAGATGGCTGCACACTGGCCTCCCCCCTGGCCAGTGCCTGGTAGCCGTCCCCAGCTGCTGTGGCTGCTTCTCAGCCTCCTTTTGTCTTCCACCTACTTTGGTCCATGCACGTTTCAATTGACTGCCAGTATAACGCAGGTGTCCAAGCTGCTACTGGTGGCTGCGAGCACCATACCAGCCCCAGATGAAAAGCCGTCAAGGGTAAAACCAAGCTGGGTGGACACGACACATTCAAGTTTCTCAGGATATTCTACTCACCTTCTTTGGGCTTTCTAATGCAAATGATAAGAAAGATGACAAGGAAAACCACAGCACTGCAAACCACAGCAATCACAATGACCAGGTACAGGGACAGGTGAGTCCTCTGGAAATCTAGAAAAAGACAGAAGCCCTCCTGGGTCACAGAGTCATGGAAAGGTTCAGCCAGACTCTTTTAAAGAGTCACCATGAGTCATGCAGGTCCTTTGGAAACAACAATGAACACAACTTGCAGCCAAAAGGCACCACACTAATTTTGAGGCTGAATGTACTGACTGACGAGCAGCCAGTTTGGGTCTCTAATCTCGTTCTTGGCTCAGTTTCGCTCTCCACTTACCATGGGTTGTATAATTCCTTTCTGGATATCCCACATGAGTCTCAGGAGTCACTGCTGTAGTGGGCAGATCTACAAAACAAACAAGGCTTTCTGAAAGGCTCGCAGGGCATTTCCTCATTGTAACACCAGGAAGTCCAGGATTACGGCTGTAGAATCAAAACAGGGTGTCCCCATCACCCTCAAGGCAGTGATAATAGGCAAACTCTAGAAATGAGTGGTCTATATATATGTACACACAATAGAGTATATATACACAAACAGTAGATATTATGTAGAGTATACATACTCTACAGAGCACAGAACATCCTATGTAGTCTGCAGGTTAGGAAATGGTATTTCTAGCACCCCCAAGACACAGACGGAGTTTCTCACAGAGAGACTCAACTCCCCTGAGAGCAAGCTAAAAGCCCTCAGCATGCTGGAGATTGAGGGAAGGAGGACATTTTACCTCCTGGAATAAGAGCTTAGGTGTAGGGACTAAAATACGCTATTATCAAGACTCTGCTACCCAGCCACAAAATCCAGTGCTGATGTCAAAGAGTCTCCCCTCCTTGTCCTCGCTGTTGGCTGTAGCTGCCGGTACCCTCACCTGTGGTTGGGTGCTCTCTCCACATGATTCCCACATCCCTTGGCAAGGCTGCTGTTGTCATGAATGGATCTGCAAGGTGAACGAGAGAATCACGTAGGACCTTGACCATGTTTGTGATGCTGCTGCAGTACAGAACTGCTTCATTGGTGGGATGAGACCACAGGGAAGCAGTCACCATCCTAGGAGCCCATGGGGGTCAGCGTGTTAGCAGCATTAACAGCCATAGAATAGAATCGTAGAATCATTAAGGTTGGGAAAAAAAAATATCAAGTCCAACTATCAATACAACACCAACATGCCCACTAAACCATGTCCCGAAGCTGTGGTCATCAGTAATTCCTCTTCCTTTGCTGTATGCTTTTAGAACAACTGCTGTAAAAAACACCACGCCTTTTCTGCCATAACCTTTGTTCCACCAGGACCTCAGCAGGCTTTGCCTCTTTCAAAGGCCACCATGTGGTGTCTGTTCTTGGCTCCACGACCACAGCCTTCCTGGCTCTGCATACCAAGTTACCAGCCAAGGAAAGCAGCAATTCTCCAGGGCATATGTCACCTACCACTCTGCAGAGCCCGGGTACATCAGAGCTCAGTAAGTGTGTGAAGCGTGGCATTTCCAGAAACATGCGGACAATCACAAGGAGCAAAGGCCAGTCCTACTGAGGAACGACTTGTGCTCCTCATATGCCAGACAAGGTCCCAATGCCTTGACTGAACTTGATAAAAGGAATGGGCAGCACTAGGCAGCCAACAAGGAGTTCAGAAGAAGCTAAAGAGGAATAACTGCACGTGTTAAACACCAAACTGTTTTGCATCAGAGAAGAGCAGTTCTTCTGAGGCAGAGGAGGGGAGCTGAATGCAGGAAACGGAAAAAGATGGCAGGACAGGGCCAGTGAGGAGAAGTGCTTCAGAGTGCTTCTTGTGTTTTGTTCTTTCAGGGAGCGTTGTTCCCTCCCAGTACAGAAGGACTCCAGATATTTCCATCTATCTGCTGCCCCAGACTCACCCGTCACCACCAGCTCGACAGCGTCGCTGCGCTGCGCAGCCCCGACCCTGCCCTCGGCCTCGCAGAAGTACGTCCCGGCGTCGGAGGGCCGCAGGCTGCCCCACGCCAGCTCGGACTCACTGCGCAGGAGCCGGGGCGCCGTGCCCGGGGTGCCGCGGAACCAGCGGTAGCGGAGCGGGGGCGACCCGCTGGCCTCGCAGGTCAGGCTGGCGCTGGATCCCGCCGGCACCGACAGCCCCGGCTCGCCCGCCCGCACGATGGGCTTTGTCGCTGGCACTGGAAAGCAAAGCAGACGGGCTGGGTCAGGCGGGAGCCTCTGACGCTGCTCGCCTCCCTGCGCAGGTCCAGCCTGGCTCAGCAGTATCTGTACCAGCTCTGCTGGGTTGCTGCCATCTCTGTTCCTGTAAAAATCACTGCCCAGCAAACGGAGATCAGGCCAATGAACAACTAAGTTTGGTCCAAGCAAAGCAAAACAATGCAACATCCTAGGAACTTCCCCTCTGGTGTCCCTCAGGAACACTGGGCTCTCAGACACAGGTAGAACTAGGGACAAGAGAGAGGTCACAAGCCCTTCCCGGCCCCTGAACCACAGGGTGAGATGTTGCAGAATTCCTCTCCATGACCTATTTACTGCTTCTTGCAGAGCCTGGCTCTGCTCAGCAAAACACTCCTGCATTGGAAACACGTGGTCACTGCCTGCCTGGTGCATTTGATTCCTAAAAGCCTTCCCAAGCCCACCCCTCCACTCAGGCAGAGTTTCCCTCTAGGGTTTACCTTTAACAACCTCCAGCTTAGTGGTGATCTCTCTTGCTATCAGGCTGTTGTTGCTCATTCTCCAGGTGACCTGGCAAGTGTAGGTTCCCCTATCAGACATCTCCAGGTTCAGGATCTGGAGAGACACATTCCCTGGGGTGTCCTTCAGAACACTGACCCTGTCCCTGTACTTGGACAGGAGAATATGGTCTCCAGAGTCATCCCTCCGGAAGACGGTGGCAGAGCTCTTGTCATGTTCCACTGCCCACATGAGCATTTGCTGCTCAAAGTCCTGCTCAGGCACATAGGCACATGGCAGAGTGGTGGATCCCTTCCATATGCCTTCAATGTCAGTGAGGCCGTTCAGATCCAGAAAAGCTGCAGGAGGAACAGAGAAGAAAATCTGGTAACAAACCATATAACCTCAGTGAAGGCAGCACCTGGGTGATGATGCCTGGAAGCATCAGCAAGTGTAACCCACCAAACCAAAAGCACAGGCAGTCGGTATGGATAATGAGGGATGGTCTGTCCAGGGATGGACAAAAACCAGAATGGCATGAAGAGACAGGTGGGAGATGGCGGATTGCTGGGGCCAACGCCTGTGCCACGCGAGCGGCTGGGCTCTTGGGCTGAAAGCAAGCGAACACCAGGCTAAGCACAGGATCAGAATTGGCAGGTGTTGAACCCAAGGGAAGGATTTTGTAGAAGGCCAGGCTGCACAGCACCCCAGTCACAGCTGGCATCTGCCCCTGCCACCTGACATTGCTCCAGGCGCTTTCCTGGAAAGCATGGTGCCTTAGCAGCAAACCACAGTTCTCATGCTTCACTCCATGTTTGCGCTTCTGAAAGGCACTGCTTTTTGAGACTAACCTGAATTTAAGCAACTTCAATAACAGATCCAAGAATTCTAAAACTCTTTAAGTTTTCCTGTAAAAGTGAGGTCTGTTGCCTTGGTCCCAGTACATTTCTGTCACTCTGGGGCTGAACCTATGCTTCCACAGATGCCTCCTTACCATTTTCTCCTGGTTTCCAACCCCTCCTTTACTGGGAACACAAGAACTACCCAGACCATTTGTGCTGAGCTGGTGTCCATGGGATCTTTGTCCTCTACATGTGTGGGCAGCACTTCCCTAGCCTTCACGAACCGTTGCACCCTGCAACCACTGGATTTGCAACAGCCGCATGCCAAGCCATGCATGCAAAGCCGCGGGCCTCTTTACTATGTTGCTGTTCCCAGAACAGAATTGCCCTTGTCCGAGCATGCACAGAGGCACCGGTGCCAGGGAAGACATTGCCCCACGCAGGAGACCTGTGCCTGTACTCACCATGGCAGAAGAGAAGAGGACTCATAAGCATGGCTGCTCTCACCAGCATTCTCATCCTTCCTAGAGCTGCAGCTTCTCCCTCGAGCACAGCAGACCTGCACTCTCCAAGTCCAAGGAGAAATCAGGAACATTAATCTTCATTTGCACATTTTGTCATTGAGAACCCAGGGCAGTGGCTGATAGTTTTTCCTTCCTCTTTTTCAGAAAAAAAATCATCTCAGTGATGATTCAGAGGTGTGGACAGAGTACTGTCCTAAGGGAGATGAAGAGATGAAAGTTTAAGAGTTACTTCTACTACTTCATGTTTCCCGCTCAATAGGCTTTGTCCCCCTTCTATTTCTTAATTTAACTTAAAAAAAAAGTTTTCTTTTTAATTTTTATTCCTGAACACCTATTATTTCTTCTCTTCCTCCTTGCCTTGCTTTCTGAACAGTAAATTATACCAGGCGTGTTACACACAAGACAGTCGGAGAGAGCACCCTTAAGGAGCTGAACTGCCAAGGTCCTTGCCATTCATTTTCTTACCAGCTTTTCGATGGAACTCACCACTCTGGTGCAAATTCAGATTCATAAAAACACTCTAAATCTTTATATTACCAGCATGCAACAGATGAGCACTGTACATCCCCACCCAGTGAAATATTCCATTATATTTCATACTATTATATCCCACTTAAGAGACAGAGAGTTTAGGCATACAAACCTGAAACAAGTACTTTCCGAGAGCTGCAGGCACCTTATTTGCCCACCTGCCCACCCCACTCTATCTCATAGACTGAGCCTTCTTTCCCGTGTAGCAATTTAGCTGTTTGATTGAATTGATTAATTGCATTCAATTAAAACTGTGGATTAGGCTCACATGCACCTTCCTTTCCCTGTAAGCTATCTCAGAAACAGGAAAGCAATTATATGCCCAGAGAGAAAGAAAGGAACTTATCAAAGTATAAAATCTTTGAGACTACAAAATTGTAACTTCTTAATTGTAATGAGACATGTTATTGGTAATTGAAAGCAATAGTAATTATAGCTAATCTATATTATTAAGCAATTGAACACTAGACCTGTCTAGGAGAAGCATCTGTTCTCTACTGAAACACTTCCTTTACGTGCCTTTTTCTGTTTTCAGCAGCTTTTGATTTTTCTTACACTCTGACGACAATGATCTCTCCTGCATGTTTACTGGATTCAGCTAAAGCAATATGAGCTCTTTGCTATAGTTACATCCAAATTCAGCATCCAGTCCTCAAAATGCAAGTAACCAAAATAATTAAACACAGCCAACAAACTCCTGGCCCACGCTCTGAAGTGCAGCCGTCCTCCCACAATATCAGGGCCGCCTTCGCCTCTCTGAATGCGCAGTACAGGACACTGGAGCCTGCAGCAGCAGCAAAGGGTTGGGGGAAATGTCTCTTACAGGCTTATATGTGGCTGAAAGGCAGCTCCACCTCTGTTGCTGTTCGTAGGTCACCATGTAATTTAACATTAAAACCAGATTTGTGTATGCAACCCTTCGAGCTCTGATATTAGCTTGTTCCTTTTGTTTTGAGGTCTTTGCTTTCATTGTGATTGTTTGCTTCTACATCTGTTCCTACCTTAGAGCAACTGGTAGTTCGTTCTGCCAAAGAACGATGTTTAAAAGCATATGTCCATATAAAAGAAAAATGTTTTCAGTACTTGTTATTAATCTTGCTCTGACAACATTCTTGGCATGAGTCTGAATTTGGTTCTTTTCAGGTTATGACATTCTGATCTCTACTTCCCCAAAGCTGGTGATTTTAATACACACAATTTTCATGCCTTTATTTGGTTAGAAAATCCCTATATCTTCATGATTGTTTATCAGGCTTGGCCAAGAGAATCACGTTCCATTGATTTCTTACCATCTACTCTGTGTGCAGTGGTACCTGTAACTGAAGAGGACATCTAACCAGCTTGAGGTCTAAAGGCTGCTGAAAACATCCCGCTTGATAAAGCTGAGAGAAAGGCTCAACAGAGACCTGGGGACCTGATTTCATGTCCTCCTCCCTTGTAGCCCTATATTCCTCATCAGAATTTTCCCATGAGATGCAACTCCTGTCTGCAGCCACTGGGATAGAGAAAAGCTGGAAAAGCTTGTGTGGGTTGTGCTGTTCACAAGAACTGGTGATGGAACAGGAGCTGCCATGCCAGCATCGGGCAGCCGTTGGCAAAGCCACAAGTATGAGACTGTGCCTGGACTTTGCCATAGGGGCATGGGGCTCACAAGTTGCGGGCAAACACCAGGGACCCCGAGCTTTTCCCCCTGCGTCTGGGTGAGGTCACAGCCAGGGAGAACTGTGGAGCATGGCTGAAACTCGCTGGCAAACAGCAGGGGAGAAACGAGGGCAACAGCTCCAGAACTGGATTGTTGGTTTCAGTAATGGTTTTGGCTACACTGCTGTTACCTGTTTATTATAGAGAAAATAGAGGGAGATTGAAGAATGAAAGAGGAATGGAAGGGGAGGGAAAGGCAGGTGAGTACATTGAGTGTCTCTGTGAAGGAAAATACTCCAGCTCTGGGAACAAAGACAACTACGAGTGAAAAGCCCTTATTAATCTTATTTTCAACAGGTAACAGAAGAACAGAGTATCCCCAGCTGGACTCTAACCAGCTCAATGCCATTTCCGCCTCCAGGACTTTGGCACTGAGTCCCATGCCTGCTCCAGATCATTATAGGGGAAATTCCTAAGCCTTGGCGGAACAGCTGAGGGCATCCAGAGTTCTCCATTACATTAGTGATTTGGTTATTTTGGACCCAGCCATGGCTGCCAGATAAGATCCCTGGAGGGATGTCCTACAGCTCTCCTCTAGAGAAGTCAGTAAACAGGGTCAGAAAGTGTTGGCACACAGGAACAGATGCAGAAAGAATGTACAAGAGACACAGCAATGCTTTTGCAACTCTTGAGTTTAATTACTTCAGCTTGTTGTTTCCTCTTGCTCTTCCACCTTCCCCTTCCCATTGCGATCAGTCTTAGGAAACTTGCATAAGCACGCACTTTTCCTAGACCAGTGCACAAACCAGAGAGATTCACAAGTGTTTATTTGCAGCTCTCTTAAGCCTTTCTTCCTTAACTCTTGAAGAGAAAAAGTGCATCAAAAACTCCTCTGCAATCAGAGCAGCTGTCTGCCAGGGAGACACACTGCGAGGGAAGAGCATCACAGTGCCCCACCCCGGGAACTACACTGCAGTCAAACCTGTCAGGGATGCTGAGCCTCCCAGGGAACACAGCAGTCTCCACTGTGCTCTCAGAGCAGCACAGTAGAAAAGTCTGGTTTTCATTGCTTCACTGCAAAACTGAGGCCTTTGGGAAGAAATGCAGACACACAATGCACTCATTTCCTCCCTCTCCCTGTAGCTCAACAAAAACTTGAGACTGTTCAGCCCTTTGTCCCAAGAAGTTAAGCCAAGGAAAACCTAGGAATAGCTAGGATATGACACACTTGGCAAAAGGCAATTCAACAGACACGAACAGGACACGCTACAAGGTAAAGAACAGTTTCAGAAGCTTGGGAGTAAGAGGACACATGTACCCTCCCTCAGCAGTAAGATTCTCCTCTGAGCTCAAGAGATCTGACAAGGTAGCACAAATCCAATTGGGCAGGGCCAGCACAGGCAACGCATGTGATGCAGCAGGCTTCAGAACGCCAGACTAACATTCTTGAGAATGCCGGATGTCAAATCTTACTGGTTCAGGTGAGAACAATGCCTGCAGGCAGCCTGAATTCCTGAAACTTGACAAGTTTCCAAGTAATGGCACTGGTGGGAAATACCCCCTGGTGTTTCACAGTGGGGTTTCTGCCTGCCTCCAGGCCTCTTCAGCCTCAACGGCCTGGGATCCCCACCACAGGTCTTGGGTTTGAGGGATAGAGCAGACTGTCACAAACCCAGTCTCAGTGGAGGAGAACTTGATATTCTGCTGACACCAGGGCTAGTGTCCACATTGCAGCTGCTCACAGGAGTCACTAAAACATTGCAGAAAGGAATCCAGGAGAAGAGGTTTTTGATTAAGCAGACACTGTTTTTTGTAATTTGCTGTCAAAGGACTCAAACGGATCCAGTTAATTTAGCTTTAAGATTCCACAGGCAGAAAGTGCAGGTGGAAGTCCTGTGTTCACGTAGTGTCAGGGAAACAATTAACTGCTGCAAGCAGGGGAGAAACCTTAATAAAACACCCTGTGTCAATGTCAGTTACCCCACGACTCCTTTCCCTACTACCTCATGTTAAGGGAAGGTGCCGGACTTTGCTAGATGTGAACCACAATTCCTAGGGACACGTAGCCTGCGAGCGAGTTGCGAGTGGCCCAAGGAGAAGTGCCATGCAATGTGCATGAGAAACCAGCATTATGCAGGGCGGCAAGCGCTTCCTACCACAACACCTACAATCTGTGGCAATGGAGGCATGATAGCATGTTAAAAAGTAATATTCCACAGTTAAAATGTAATTTTCCATAGGAAAAAATGTTCCCTGTACCTAGGAGCAAATCTAGGAGTACAAAAGTGACCTAAGCAGATGCAAAGAGTTGTAGCCACAAACTATCACAAAAAAAAAAAAAAACCTTAAAATCTCAATATAAAGCAACATTTAAAGAAACCTTAGTTCCAAACAACAGAGATTGAAACAGGCTCTCGGGAAGAGGAAAACCCACCTTTAAAATATCACACAGCACGTCACTATCTAGCTAAAAAAACAACAGAAAAATCCAGCCAAACTTTACAAACAGAATACAAACAGATTTCCTTTTGCAATAAGGATATTGGATATAAAAGTTAGGGAATATGCTGCGGCATGTTTACAGGCAGGCTGGTCTTCCCCTCCGCCCAGTGCCTTCACTCCGCCCATCTCTTGTTTTCAATTTTTCCAGACGTGCTCTTGGCTTGCAGGAAGAGCCCTTTCTTCCCAGGACACAGGCGAGGAGAGAGGTCGAACTCCTTCCCGATCCATTTCTTTGTTGTCTATTTCATATCACTAAGCCAGTGATGGATGTGATGTGAGTTCAAGAAGTTTCTATCTCGGAGGCCTCTTCTATGAAGTTAGCAACAGGACTGAGGAGCAAGAGTGGAAACAGTTTATACTCTCCATTTGCATCTTCTGAGAGGAGAGGGGGATCACCCATTCCCAGAGCATCCAGAGGCTCAGCCTGGCTTGCTGGAGCTGCTAGCGGCAAGACAGTTTCACTATCTGACAGCGGATGAGGAGCAGGTTTCTCCTCCAAGGCGGGCAACAGAAGGTCTTTCGGATCCTCCATTTTCCCTGCAGTGTCACTGGAAGGAAGCTCTTCGAATAAGGAGAGCAGAGGGTTGGCCCGGTACTGTATCAGCTGCATATCTGGGGGGAAACAGACAGTTTGAATGCTTGTCTCTTGTGTCCCAAGTCAAGGCTCTTACTCAACACGAGGAAAATTGGAGAGGCTGCTTCAAAGCTTGGTTTGCTACAGCAAACCAGGCAGTGGGGCTCTGACAGAGTACAGCCGCTGCTGCAAGGGGAGCCGTGGCTCCCACGGTGGCTCAGATCAGGATCTCGGCACACTTCCAGCCCCTAAAACTCACGGGATGCAACGGCAGCACTGCAGCAGGAAAATGAGCAGTGCTGCATCTGTGGGGGTCACAACTTGGGTAGGAAACACTTCTACCAGGACACCTGCAGTCCTGCTCCCTGCTGCAACTCTGCCACGTGTAAGACAAAGGGAACAGTTAACACCAACACAGGGCACAGGATGGGGCCTCCTGGGACTGAGGCATGGCTTCAACATCAGCGACACACCCCAGTCTCCACAAAAATGCTAAACTCAGACCAAAGGAGGTGACAAACCGTGTGACACGCTACGAAAATTCCATTTCGACACACAGTTTTGCAAGAGCCTGGAACTGCCACAGCTCTCAGTGTTCTTCCTTCCCACCTTTGCTTCCTGTGGTTTCTCGCTCACTCACTCCCAGATCTTCAGCGCTCTCTGCCAAGCTTGCGATCTGAAGCAGAAGAGACAGAGGAGAAGGCAGAATGCTTAACAGCAATCACAAAGCCCAAGTCTTCACTGATCGGTCAACAAAATTAGAGGTTAAAGGAGGGATATCATCAGAACCAGAAGCTCTATTACATATTCTGTCTTGTTGGAGGAATACTGTTAAAAGTGGTTTCATCAATGAAGTTTTGCAAGCACTGCTTGAACATGCCTGTATTTTACCTCAATTGTGGTCTAAACTCTTATGACTGAGAAGACTAGTTTATTATTTTAGAACTACAAAATGACACTTGCAAGGGGTTTTTTAAACAAGAGCAACTGGACGAAGAGAAGTAAATTTGCACTCCTCTGAGGAAATTCCATGCAGTATTGTTCAGAATGCAGTATATCGCGGTCAAGTTTTTATTTAGCCCTTTTTCTTCTGTCTTCAGAGAGCCTGAAGATGGAATCTCATCTGACCTGTAACCACAGACCTAGTTGTTACCTGACTAAAGGACATCATAGGAAGCTCTGAGGCCAGGAGAAACACCAAGAACCTGTTCTCACACACATGGTCCACAAGAGAGGATATTCTGGCCTCCTTTTTCTAAACAGAATGTACAGAAGTGACAGAGAGGAATAAAACATGTCCTCAATCAGACAGCTGATTCAACAGACACCAGTTTGTTTCCCTCTTCCTTATCCTCTCAGGTATATTCAGAAAGCGAATAACATGTTATTCAAAGCAAAACAGCAGTCTATATCAGCCCACTGTGTGCATCACTGCAGCTAGGAATGCAAGGCTTGGCATTATCTTGAGAAATCTCTTGAATCCCTGTACGCCAGCAGTGACAACTGGGAACACTGAGTCAGCAGGACAAGGTAAAATGGCAGTTTTGTCCTGCATTCTCAATCCAGTCCCTGCCCTCGCACTGCATCAGCCAAAATAACTATTTGGGGCTTTCAACATGACATTAACCCTCCTCCATCATAGAAGCAACTCTTACTCTTACATTTTCCATACCAGGGGAAGCTTCCATCAAGCCCATATCTAGGGCTGGTAGCTCAGGATTAAGCGTCTGAAAATAAAAACAGACCACGTGTCATATAACGGGGTTCTGAAAACCCATCTTCTTAGGGCAGCTAAAAAGACAGTGGGTCCAGCACCACGCTCTCCCCATGGACATGCAGGGAAGGCAGCTCCTCTGCAGGCCAAGAGCAACGTGCTTCCAACCTGCAGCTGGAACCAGAGCCCACAGAAGAAGAAAGGGACACCATATTCACAGTGACTCCACACATATGGCAACATTTCATTCCTTATCATAATGCATCATCAAACACATCCTCAGGACATGACAACGTGACAAAGGTGTGAGAAGAGCATCCATTTTTTTCCTTTATTTTTCTGCCTTAAGCTCTAAGTAACAAAAATGCCACACAAAGTGAAAAGGAACCCAATGTTACCTTGTGCATTGCTAGACTCCTAAAATGACAATGCATCATTCTATCCATAACTATTTGCTTTCCAGGGTTTCCCTCTTCTTACCCATTACAATGTGGGATAAACCAGTAAAATTTCATAAACAACCTTGGCAGTATTCTTCAGAAATAGTGAAAAGACACTCACATCGCTGAATGCTTCTGAGCCGAAGTTATACTGCTTCCCAGATAACATTGCTTGAAGTTCTTCAAGGCTGGCATCAATACAATTGAGAAAATCCTGAATTTCCTCTCTAGAAAGACAAAATTGTACAGTCCTGTAAGAAGCAGCCAGCCGCAAGGGCCTTGTTCTCAGCACAAGGCAGGCTGCTCTCAGTCCAGAGAAGCTTAGTGCTGGAAGACTGGAACCACACACCCGTATTACTCTTCATGGTTCAGCTCTTTGAAGGAAACCCTGGCATCGTGATTCTGATCCGACAGTGCACAAGGGAAACAGATCTTGCAGAAATGAGGGGCAAAGAACGGAAGCAATGGCAAAACAACATCAGCATGGCGTTGACACAAACCCCTACCCAGCTCATGGTCACAGAGCAGTGTGTGGTGCCCTGATCTGCCCACCCCTGAACTGCCTGGCAGCACACGGCAATGCCAGCAGCTGGCAACAGAAGCGCCAATGTGACAGACAGACCTCTCTGGTCCTCACTGACACGTCAGGTGTCAGGCACACATCAGAGAGGTGACTGACAGATTGCTCTGCTGTTAGCGTAGGACACTAACACTCATCTCTTTCAAAACCCACTACTGAGAGGCCAGGAAATGGAGTTCATCAACGATACTTCAAAACTGAATTCACTCTGTTCTGCTAAACACATCCTCTAGAACTTTGACAAGATCCCACAAGATGACAACAGTATAACAGTTTCCAGAAACAAGTTATACCTGTCCAGCAAAGGATCATTTTGGCCTCCAGAGTTGTTCTCATTCAAGATGGAGTCAATCACTGACACAGGGTCTTCTGGAGCACTGGGCTGTGAAGTATGAAGTTCCACTGCAGCATTCCCCATTTCACTGCGTTTGGGGACATCACTGACATGAAACGGTGGGCGAGGTTCTGCACAATCCAGCTGGTTTGGCTGCGATACTTGGCAAACAGGTAAGCCAGGATCCAGAGCTGCCTGCGTCTCTCTAAAATACAACCCAAAGGGAAACAACACACAGGAGCATTCATCAACTGTATGGCTGCTCATTTCAGGTTAAGTACCTCAAATCTTAACACTTAATAAGGTCAAGCCAGTCAGGGGTTTGAACAATGAACTGTCTTTACGAAAAGAAGAAAAGCATCTTTCTAAAGGCAGATGAAGATTCTCTTATTACAGCTGACACACAGAGCATGTATGGCAGCAAAACACCACTTTCTGCCAGGCCAAGACTGGCAAAATAGCATATGGAAACTAGGAAGGAGGGGAAGTCCTAACATTGTGCCTCTGTAAAGAAAAGATTCCAAATTGGTCCACATTTCACTCTGGATATTAACCACTAAACAGGTTTTCACCAGAATCTGATGCCACACAAAAGAATGCCTTCCCTTCAGTTATGCTAAGCATAACACTAATGAGAGTAGTACTGAATCTGGAGACAGAACTACACAATTTGGATTGTTCATTAGTAACCTGTATACATTTTGGATCGTTCATTAATAACCTGTGTATGCATTCAGGTCCCTATTCAGCTGAAAAGTTGAGTAGGTGCTTATTTGTTGAAGAGACAGAAAAGCCTCAGCAAATTAAGCTTCAAGTGCCAATTGGCTCGGTTGGCCTTCAGGCAATCCTGGGGGGACATGAGCTCTTAAAAAGCTGTGCTGACCCTGACCAATGCTACGTGCTGTCAAAAAGACAAGTCTACAAACAGGCCTGTCATGCACAAAACAGAGTGAGAGTTCAGAGAGGCTGTTTCCCAGAACCCATATGGCCCACCTATGCTAACAACCACCCAGCTAACTCCTTAAGTATAAATACTTTCACATGCTTCAAACGTACCCGGCTCTGCTGCTCGTGTGTGCGACAGCAAGGAGACCATCTGTGGGATTTTCCAGGGTATCAGTGATATCTCGAATGATGAGACCAGTACCATTTCCATCCTCATCACCTCCATTATGTTCAGAGAAAGTCATCTGCAGGATACAGCAAACAGAATGAGTAACCCAAAAATTCCAATTTCCTTTACTGTTGAAGCTCCATCCTTCTTGCAGCTTCTCCCTCCCATTCAGATTTCATCTTTGACTGGTTGTACCGATCTGCATGATTTTACAGACAGAGCAGGGCTTTAGAGCTGGCCATTTCAACACAGGGAGCGTCCCAGTATAAGATTAGGGCATTAACAACTACAAGACTGTGAGATCACTGTATCCCACCCCATCTCTTTCCCTAAGGAGCCTTACCGCCTGGCTGCTCTCCACAGGAATGCGGACGTACTGACGACTGTATTTGGAGGTTGAAGCACCCGCAGCGTCCGTCAGAGACCTGAGACAGAACATGGCTTTAGCACCTAGTTCTGCAGTAAAGAGCTGTACCAACACCAAATATGTGCAGTAATGGCAAGAACAATCATTCCCCGACTTCTGAAGAAACTGGCTTTTGGAATTATTATTCAGTAAGCACACTACAGCCAGACTACATTCTGAACAGGCCTTGTGTTTTGAATAAGTCACATTTGTACATTTGGAAGTTACCGTTTCCGATTACCATGCCCTTTGACATTTAAAACATATACCTTCTTCTCACACATTTTTTTAGTGAGAAACAAGAAGAAATTTTTATTTCGTGCTTTATTCAACTCCCGACAGCTTCCTCAAGTTTGAATATACATGAGATAAAGGATAAAGATATCCTTCATATACTTAATGAAAAGTATCTTGCATCCGGGAGCTGATTTATCCCTACAGTTCACATCTGACGCCAATTTGTGACCTAACCAGTAATTACCTTTTTCTTTTGACCCCAACAATATAATTTCCTTGCATCAAGCTTAGTATAAATTGAAGAATCTAAACAGGAAAAGAAAAAACAAGTGGTCAGCACAGCAATCCTAACATTAAATCATTAATTCAGATTTTACTACAAAATTATGTGACTAAAATTAACAGGTAAATTAAAAATCTATTTGTGTTCGTGTCTTATAAACAAAACGATAGTTACAAATGGCACAGAAAAATCAACTCCCTTGGACAGGTTTGGAATTTTATAACACAAAATAGACCACTGCGTGTCACTGGAGGATTCCAGACCAGAAACAGCTGAAGGATAAACCAGAAAAGTTTGCTCCAGTGCAGAAGCTCCTATAGTTTCTGGGCTCCAAGTTGACTTCTTGAGTGGTCTAAGTCTGCCTTGGTCCAAGATCTTTCCCAGCCTCCATTCCGTGCACCTGCAATCCCTCGCATTAGGCTCCTGTTACCACACACTGCCTCCAGACCCACACTGACCCCAGGTCAGCTCGATTTCTTTCCAAATAAGATTTAGTGAGATTTCAAACCCACTGAAATCCTTCTTATTACAACCGTTCCCTAGCATTTCACACATGGTTCTTTGCTGCTCTGTTGCTGGGACTCTCAGGAACTGTGAGCACTTTCTTTATGCTGTGTTAATGCAGCCTGTTCAGTTCTGTGTCACTGGTCATTCCACTTGAGCGAAGAGTGCTATTGGGTGTCACAGAGGGGGAGTGAGGGTGGTAGCACCGGATGCTGCAGTGGTACCTTAGACAGCAGCTTCTGTTGTTGGCTGTGCTTCTGCCTCAGAACTGCCACTTCTTTCCACAGGGCTTTATTTTCTCTGCAATGCACAAAAAAAAAGCAGAAGACAGAGGATGAACAGAGTTTACTTTATACGCTTTAGTTTTAGAGCTTTTGAACTCTCGCAGTACCTTGCAGGACCAATGGCAACATCCCTACCATGGATAACTAGCAATTGGTTAATCTGATCCACCAGTATCAACTCCAGGTTAAATAAACTTAATGGAGTAAACACTCACTAACAAGGACACTACTATCCTCTGCTGCTCCACCAATGATCCTCATCTGAGGCATTCCTTCAAAGCCTTAGAATAAAGACTGCTTGGAAACAGGCTGAGTTGTAACACAGTTTCAAAATTCTGTCTGAGGCTGTTTGTGTTTGGTTGTTTATTTTAAAGGAATAGAGGGAGCGTAGTGAGGGGATCTCCTGAGCCTTGGTTCATACCTTCTGGCCAATATCCTGAACGAACTACCAGCATCTACACAAAAAGGATCCAAGGGAACAAGAGGCGAGGATGTGCAAACTCCACTTTCAATTAAAAAGAAAACCAAACACTATTTCTCCCTCACAAGACCTAACTCTGTTTGTGTTTAGAGAAATAAATGCTTCTAAAATACTGCATGTTGTGGCAACCAACATGAAATGTCAAGATAGTCAAGAAACTCACAGCCTTAATCCCTGTTTTGTTACTGGGTTATGAAACCAAGGCAGATTTAGAATGTTGTGTGGGGTGGAATGGAGATTATTAGAAAGACACAGCTTCACCTGCTCCCAGTTCAAATAAAACCCACATTCAGAGCCTAGCTCCGTTAGCTATAAGCAACATTCAACACAAGTGCCTTGAACAGATGGAGCCTACCTCTTCATGTTAGCCAGCCTGACATCCATGTTGTTCTGCTGCTCTCTCATTTCCTGAACTTCTGTGAGAACTTTGTGCAAGTCCTCTGTGCAGACCTTGAGATCCTCAGTTCTTACTGCAGAGACCTGAAACAGGACCAGGTTACACATGCTTTACTGTAAACAGTGCCTGTGCACTCCTTTCAACAGCAACAGTGCAGTTTGGCTGCAGAGCAGGTACAAACGCCACTAAGTGATCAGGTAACACCACTAGAATTCATATGTATCACAAACCAGTCCCTAGGGCAGTCTCGACATGTGGAAAACCGAGACGTCAATGAAAACATGAGAAAACACTTTGTGCTTGTAGACAGCAGATATGCCATTGTGATTCATGATAAAAACTGGCCTTCCCTAGGGGCTTCTCCAGTAGGCCCGGTGACAGCTTGCCCTCTAGTGTTTACAAGGAAGGCACTGTCTGACACCAAACCAGAACTGATGGCACAGTAAGAACAATAAGATAATATTCCTTTTAGGTGTGGATACATCTGCCAGCATGGGAGGAACAAATTCCCACTGAGTTACACAGGGGATGGGGGGGATTAGATGCATCCTTCCTACTCAATTTGAAAACTTGCCCCAGACCACCCAAGCTGCGATTCCTATATTGGTGTCTCCTCTGTCACTTCCCTGCTCAGTAACGTTACAAAATTATGGAAACTTGTCTTGAGAAAGTCAGAGTCCAAAGTGCTCTTCTACCCACGGCAGAGTCCATAAATGCCACTTCTACAAACAGTGGTGGAAGCGTCATCAAGAAGCAGAAAGGTCACTCTCTCTTCCCCACACTTCCATATAGAGTGTTTTCCAATTGCTTCAGCAACCTTCGTTGTGCCGGTGGCACTCATGGCTAACATGCAATTCAGATGGGTCTGGTACTTCATGTGTCAATGATGTGGCAGGTTTTCTGGGCATTTAGATAAATGCAGACCAAAGCTGACCCAAATGGAGTCGCGCAGATAACTACCAGATGTCCCTGCCAGCCTGTGGCACCCTGTGAGCTCTCCCAATACACTACACAATGCCAAGAGGGAGGTGAAAGCATCAGGAATAGACCTGCTGAAGTGCTAGAGAACCTCCACGCAGGCTCGCTCACAGATCCCTTTTATTCAAAGGAGAATGGGATAGGCAGAAATCGGCCTGCAGTGCTGTAAAATAACATCCTATCACTGTGTGATGAAACAGAACACAGCTCTTCCGTAATCACACCACAGAAATAACTAGTGACCTTCTGAACGTAATCCCAGGTCGCAGGGGATGGACTGGATGGCCTAACAGTTCTCCTCTCCTGCACTTTCAGACGCCTCATTACCCATTACAGATAACACCTTATGCTAACCTACATGGGCTGGATCCCAGATGGAATTCACAGCTGTCTGATTTCTCTTTGGCATCCCACCTTTCCATCTGAAAAGGTCCCAGAGATGACGGAAATCTCAAATGCAGTCAGCCTGCCTCTAAACAACAGCTCAAACTCAAACATCCTGCCCAAGTACCTGGCATTGCTCTCCTCGGAGTCGCTAACCAGATAACACAGGTGTCGAGAATGAACCGCACCAGCAAAGTCAACAATGAAAGGCAGTACATAAAGAAAGTCCAGCATTCCAACCTGCCTTCCTGCCAGAGGCTTGAAAACCAGTTTACAGCAAGTATGGAAAGACGACTCTATTCCAGGCAGCAAAATAGCAAGAAAAACTGACAGGCATGCCACAAAAAAATCACGGCCATTTCCTCTGTGAGAAAGACTATGTGTCACCAGCCCATCCCAGTCTCACACGTGTGTTCCTGGCACTAACGACAGCTTTTGTCTTTCTGTCTGAGCACTCACTCCACCCAGTACCATGCTCCTGGGATACATGGTGCCCTACGCAGTGCTGCAGGCTGGTGGCCCAGTGCACCAGACAGGGCTGCCAGCCAAGCCCAGTGAGCGACTACACCGCCTGGGAAGGGCCCAGAGTCAGAACAGCCTCGTTTAATCGACTGTGACTGTGAGCAGAGGCAGTGCAGTAGAGAATCAATCCAAACGCAATTGTGACTTGCGAGCCTGCCCTCTGCTTTTATTGACCCAGGCGATCTAGTTGCCACATTACGACATTCCAAAGAAAAGATTCCACAGTTCAAATGCCAAACTGATGTATCACAGCACTTTCTTTCTCTGGCAGCCAAGATATTATAGGCTGTAATGTGCCAACAGAGGATAAATATCTGTGCAGAAATGTGTCAGGCAAGGCCTGAATGTACAAAAAGGAACTGGAAAGCACCAATAAAAATGTAGCTTAGGGGAAACAGTTTTGGAGAAACAATGTAATTTATGCAAACTGGCCCAAATGAACTGATTACTGATGCCCCTTTTGCACCAAATGGGAAGGCATTTTCTTTTACTTCCTTGACTTTGCAATTCTCTCCAACTCTGCCACAGCCATGGTAAGCTGTAATCACATACATGAACTCTCTGTGGAAAAGCAGGTCCAGTTTGACCGCTATGGAGACTGTGGTCCCTCTACGGTGCATGGCTAAACAGCAGCCGAGTGCGTTTTGACTAAGCTGGCATGAGGAGGCCGAGCCTAGCATCAGCCTGGCACCCAGTACGGAGTTACAATGGCTTGCTGATGCACAACCCTGGTTCACAAGGTATTTGTTTGCCGTGAAGCGTTTGAGACCGCCAGACTTGGCCTTGATAAACTGCTTTTCATACTTAAAAAGGGGAAGTCAATACATGCTGAGGTTGTACCTTGCGCTTGATGTTTTCCAGTAAATGTGCCTTGCCTTGCTTGAAGAAAGGATGCTGAAACTCAATGACAGAACTCTTCTCTGCTGTGATCATACCATTCTCCAGAGCAACTACCTTCCTGAAGCCATCTGTGGAGAGGGACGAACAAAGCCGTTTCTTTCTGTGCAAAGCTGACTGGTACAACACATAGCTAAAGAAAACCACAGCTACTGAAATGCTGACAGCACTGCAGTTACTGGGAGCAGAAACAATGCAAAGCAGCCAAAGCAGCTTTCCTCTGGTGCTCAGTGATCTGACTGCTCTGATCTCCACAGCTGGAGAAGAGGTCCCCTGTACCATCAGACAACCCTGCAGGCTGTATTTGCAGCATGCACACAGAGGCCAGCCAGCACCCGCAGGCAAGGCAGCGAGGTCCAAATAACCGCAGAGAGAGAGAAATGAGATTCACGAGGACAACTCTTGTCCCAGGGGAAGCAGCAGGATGGCACACCCTCCCTCTCATGGTTGCAATCCCAGACAACTATATATGGAAACAAATGCTGTTGGGTACCATCAGGCTCTACGGAATAAGGCAGGGAAATTAGTTCAAGCACACACACACACAGAGGACTTCCTCTGTGCCAGACTGGCAGCACGAAACAAGACACAGCCAGCTCCGTTTCCATCACCGCTCCAAGCGCCACAGGGCAGATGCAAACCCAAGCTGACAGAATGACCCACATCTCTCTCCATTCAGATTTTTAACATCATCAATGCATTCCAGTTTCACTGCTATTACCAGAAAACTCGCCTTGAAGCTAGGATAGGCCCAGCAGGAAAAGGAGGCTGCTGGCGCACTGCAGGTCCTCACAGGAATATTTGCATTTTAGCATTGTAGCAAGTGACTATTGCTTGTTTGCATTATCCTTTGACACTCAAGTGATGGCATCTCAACGCTTGACATGAACAGCAGCGTCCACCTGACATCAAGAGGCTGGATATATGCTTCCTCATGTCTTGACAAAATCTAACCAGGCATCATCTATAGAGACCAGGGAAACCCACCGGGCAAGGACACAGTTCCTCCCCATACTCCGAATAGGAGTTCTAAATAAGGCGATCCTCTTCTGTGCATCTTGCACCTTCACTCAGGCTATGAGCTACGCACCGCAGAGCGCCCATGCCTGCCACATTGCAGACCCACACACTGTGCTATGCCTTTGAACCACCATCCTCACCGCAGCCGCTCTTCCCACGAGTCGTATGTGCGTTAGGGTGCTACATGATGCTTACGGGTTGAGCATGGAAAACATAATGGGAAACTCAGACCAGCTCAATCAATCCATCAGCGTGAATACTTTTGTCTCAACACAACAATGCAGGCAACAGCATGACCTAGGCAGGTTTATTTGTACACTAGATGCAGGAGTGTAGATATGGCCTGTGCTCCTCCAGGTGTGCACAGGTTTCCTGTTGCTGATATTGCTAAAAATGCCATGGGAGCCCAGCAAACCCTCTCCAGGCTTCAGGAAACAGCACATGACACAATGCTTTTATGGTCACTGCTCAAAAGGACTCAGAGCTGAAACACAGGCAGCAGAGACTAAGGTAAGCTCTAGTGTTACTTTTCTCTTTTACAAATCAAACTTGGGACCAGAACTCAGGTTTTCAGAGACAAAAGACCCACAAAGGCAACTGGTTTGTTTAAAGAAATCCAAATAGATGCTGAGTAGCAATGAATGTGGCAGAGGGAACAGGCAGGAAGAACAGATGCTTACACATGTTAAGCTGTCGTATGAAGCTGGAGATGTTGTTGTGTTTGAAGTACTTGGGGAGCAGCTCCTTAGCAAACTTCTGCTCATCTAGGATGCAAAAGTTCTCGCCATTCTAGGAAACAAGCAGAGGCCACAGTCAGAGAACAAGCACAGGCTTCCCAAGGTGTTGCAGTAGGTCAAGACCATAGACCAGAGAGGGGTCCCGCAGCCGCGGAGGGCAAAGCACCCCGTGACGAGCTGTGTGTGGAGCGCTTGGGCCTGCACTAGGAAGCCGGAATCCCAACAGCTACAGGCAACGCTCCCAATGGACGGGGGATTGTTTAAAGCCCCGAAGTTTTGATCTTGATCCAATAAAAACAGTTCTAAACGCGCACGCTCCTCGCTCGCGTGCAGCGCGGTCCTGCCCTCTTCCTCCACCTCCCGTGCGGCTCCGGGCCGGATCCCTCCGTGCCGCACCTACTCCGACAAGGGAGCGGGCAGGCCCGTGGCGGGGAGACCGGCCTGGGGACACTCAGCCGCCAATTACTGCCCCGGGCGCCGCTGCCACCGCGCCGGGCCCGCGGGACACGCCGGGCCGGGCCGGGTCCTGCTGTGCTGGGCCGGTTCGCCAGGCCTCAGCTCCACCAGGCCGGGTCAGGTTCCCCGTCACCACAAGAAGCCGAGGCAGGCGCTCAGTCCCCGCCCGCCACGCGGCCCCGCGCCCTCACCGCGCTCCAGCAGATGACGTGGTCGCTGTGCGGGTCCTCCACGAGCGCCCAGAGCTTGGCGAGGAACCCGGGCACGGGCGCGGGCGCGGGCACGGGCACGGGCGCGGGCGCGGCGGGGCCGCCGGGCAGCGCCGTGCCCTCGCGCATCGCTGCAGCCGGGCGCGCGCGGCGGCGGCGCGCGGGGCACAGCACGTGACGCAAGCCGGGGCGGGGCCGGTGGAGCGAGAAGCACTCTGATTGGTGCGCGTGGCTCCGGCCCCGCCCCGCCCCGCGAGCGTGACTCGTGTTGTGCTCCCGGCGGCGCGCGTCCCGTGACGTCACCGGGCGCCGCGAAACGCCTCGCCCCTCCCGGCAGGAGCAGTTGCGCGGAGGCAGTGGGACGGGGCGGGTGCACCGGGACGGGGAGGAGCCGAGCGGGAGATACCGAGCTGGGGCGGGGGCATAGAGCCTGGAAGGGGATATCGGGGCGGGGCAGAGCAGGGAGGGGCGGGGCGGGGCGGGGCGGGGCTGGGCTGGCTGGAGTGGGGCGGGCAGGTGCGGTGGAGCTCGGCGTGCGCGGCCGGGGCAGCCCAGACTTTGTCCCCGGCGGCGCCCCGGTCCCGCTCCGCAGCTCCGCGACGAGGCTCCCGCCGCACGTAAGGACCGCGCTGCCCCCGTCGGGCGCGGTGCTGGCCGTCCCCACGTCGCGGGGGGCGGTTGCCGGGTCCGACCCGGCTGTGCCTTTGTTCGCGTTCCCGAGCGGCGCGGGGGGTCCGGGGAGGGGGCGCAGCCACACAGGCGCTCGAGGGAGCGCAACGCTAAGCCGTGGTGGGTTTTGTGTCGCGATCAAGGCGTATTTTCGAAAGAAAAAGCGACGTTTTGGGAGCATCGAGGGCTGGGGGTGTCCGCGCGGAGCGGCAGCTCCGGGTGCCCCAGGGATCCAGCCCAGACCCCATGGGGCCGCCGGGAGCCCCGGTCGGGCTGCCCGGGACGTCGTCCTGGGTTCTCCCGGCGCCGGGGCACCGGGTCGGCTCCCGGCGGGGCGAGGCGAGCGCTGCCGGGCCCCGGGGGTCGCTCCCCGTGTCGCTCGCCCGGCCGCTCCGCGCTTTGCCCCGCGCCGGTGAAGGAGCGGTGGGAGCATCCCCTCGCCTTCCCGGCAGGGTGTGTGCGCCGGCGGCTTTATGCTCACTCGTGGCTGTCACCGCTGCCGTGCGCTGTCGCGGCGTGCGGGACAACGCGGGCGCCGCTTTCCGCGCTCCTTGCTTCGAAGCCTGCGTGTCGGCACCGAACGAGCGGGTCGGTGAGGGTCGCGGGCAGCGCGGGGCTGGGGGGATGCTCTGCCTTCATTCCCGCTCCGCCGGGGCCGTGCCAGGGGCTTCTCGTACCGAAGCGTCTTCGGGCGTGGGGGCGGGACCTTGTGAAGGGCAGAGCGATGCCGTGTTGATGGACCAAAACCATCTCGGCTTTAGAGAGATCCTTCTTTTTGAGAGAGGAGGAAAAATTTTTTGCAAATCGAGAGTTACTTTCTCTTGGCTTCTCAATTTGATGTCTGTTTGGAGTTGGTAGTACTTGGTTATCATCAGTTTCTGAGGCCAGTACAGCCTGTATGGAATTTGGGAATACCAGTTTGGAAGGTATCTAGTCCGTTGCTGTGTGCTGGAGTTGAATCCCGTATATTTGGTGTCAGATGTTGTAAGAGAATTCCCAGCTTCTCTGGGAAAGCTGTTCCAGCGTAATGCTGTGCTCGCAGCAAGCTGATGGAGTGGCCAGCCCTGCTGCAAATAAACAGGTATATTTGTGTCGCTGTTGCTGAAGACTGGGGAAAATAAGTAATGGGAACCTCTTTACCCAGAACCTTTCTGTTTGAAGTGGTGGTGTGCTGTCATCCCCTTTCTAAAGTTAAAGACAAAGGATTCCTTTAAGCTTTCCTGCTGGATCACATTTTTCTCATTCTCTTGCTTTCTGTTTCCCTGCTGAATGGTTTCTCAGTTGCTGTTTGTGTCTCAGGAGCTGGACATCTATTTTACATGACACTTTGATTATTGGTTACATCCGGCTTGTTATCTTTATCAGTGAATGAGGTTTTCTTAAGCATTTCCATGTGTTTTTTATTTAGTTTGTCATCCATTTTAACCCTAAGCTGCCTTCTTGCCTTTTGGTGCAATTCTCCAGTCCCGTATTGCATCAGTTCCTCCCTCACGCTGATAGTCCCTCAAGCCTGTGTTAACAAAATCAGGTTGCAATGATTTCAGACAATTTCTACAGCTTGCCCCGAGTCTCTCCTGAGAGTGTTTCTGGTACCTATTCGCGCCCAGCTTGGAAGATGGTGAGCGAGCTCCTTACTACGTGATCCAAATCAGGGGGAAAATGAGACTAAGCAAGAAGCCTTGTGCACCCTGTTTGAGATGCGCTCCCTGGCGTATGGAGAGCTGCTCTTTACCAGCAGTCTTTAAAGATGTTACCACTTAAAATCGTTTCACAGTGATTCAGTCGTACTTCTTGGGTGGCTCAGTAGAATAGATATGTTGGCAGCAGTTTGAAATATTAATATGATTGCTCAGGATTATTTCTCTGAGCTTTCTATATGGTCCCGTGAGGTGATTTGGGACTCGGAGGTGGAGAAGGGCTGGTCCTTTGGGATTCCAGCCCATGCGGTAGGTAGGTCCTTCACAGGCTCCCAATGCCCAGAGGAGGCTGTCAGGCAGTGTGGGGAGTTGCAGGTGCCTTGGCCACTGACCTAGCACTGGCTCCGCATTTGTGCCATCTCCTGCTGTGTGGAACCTTGCCAGATTGGCAGTTTTTCCTCAGCGCTGTGGCACAAAGCATTTGGAAGAGCACTACAGCCACAAAAATCCATCTGATTGAACTGTTCCAAGAGAAGCTCGTTTGGTATTGGGGACTTAGTAGCAAGGTATAATCTCTGTCCACCTTGCCCGCTAATTTTGTTACAGGAGTGATTTCCATCTTGTCTCAGAACCCATGGATATTTCAATAGTGATCCCAAAGAGGACTTCTCCCTGATTTCTTCATACTCTCTCAAAATGTCCAGGTTCTTCAAAGCAAGTGGTCCCTTCCAACTTCTGTTTCATTACCTCTGTTGTTTCTTTTCTCCCCAGTAGATGTAAGCTCTGAGAGAGCCTCCACCTCAGACGACGATGGGATCATTTGGGTGGTTGCTGCTTTGCATCCACACACTGTCACCCACACTTGCTGGAGGTGCCTACCGAGTCTATTACCTGGGGATCTGTGAGGTGGACTGGGACTACGCTCCGATGGGAAAGAACGTGCTCACTAACGAGAGCATCACACAGAATCTGTACGTTCAGTTCTGTAAGAATTTAATCTGGTACTGGCTTAAAAGAGATATTTTGTGAGTAATTTCACGCGCGTGTTCTGGGGCATCTGAGCAAGCAAGAGATACGATCAGGTAGGTGTCTGATCTTTATGAGCTTAATGGTTAACTTGTGTTGTAGGAACATAAAATCTGTCCAGGTGCAAAGGCGAATAGTCAGTTTAAGGGAGAAGCCAGGATGGGTGCTGTATGCTGGAGGGAGGTATGAGCCCTCTCTTATGGAGCAGATTGTGTAATGCTCTGTCCCAGGGCTTTATTTTCCTTAGTTCCAGCTGGTGATCACCTTGTGCATCCTGAGGCGGGATGACTTCTCATCTTGTTGTTAATGACTTCACAGAGACAGCTTGTTTTTGTCTAAATGGAATTTCAGGCCTTAGACTGGATGGAACTTCCTGTGTGAAATTTTAGGAGCTGGTTGAGAAATATTTCTGGTTTTGTTACAAAACTAAATCTGGAAACTGCAATAATTACTTTGAGTCACTGCAAAAACAAGTTTTGGTTTTAGCTTTCAAAACACCAGACTTTTTTCTTTGGTTTTTTTCGGTAGTTTATTTTTTTCTTTTTTCTTTTTTTTTTTTTTTTTTTTGCATAACTTTCCACAGCTTTCTAAAGGCACTTGTGCTTCTTCCCCCCTGCCCTCGCCCCCCCATCCCATTTTCTATGGCAAATAACCTGTATATCCTAACCTGTTCTCAGCCATTTACCCCTCCATAATAAATAACACTTGGGTTTATAGATGTCTTTCACAAACAGCACAGCAGGAATAGGAGGGCCTCCCAGGAAAACATCAGAGTTGGTCAGGAAAAGTCTGTTCTCTGGGGCTGAATGGACTTAGGCTAGTTGACAGAAAAAGAACCTCTCCAAAACTGAGGGTTAATGAAGATGTTATCACTGACTCCTGCAGTGGTAACCAATGCTTACTTTCTCCTATAATACACAAAGAGAAGGAAATGAAATTCAAGACCATTAAACTTGAAAGCAATTTAAAAACTGTGCTGTCACTGCAAACAATTATCTAATGGGACTTCTTTGTACAGTGGTTGTGGAAACCATATTGCTAGCAGTAAGAAAAGGTGTTCATATTGATATGAATGGCAAGATCAAAATGCTTGAACAGTTCTTTTTGTTGGGCAGAAGTGGACTTGGGGAGGAAAGAGGCAGATCTACAAAATGCAAGATGAATTATCCATTGCTAACAGTGGCTGTGGGGATGCCTTCGCAAAGGGCTGAACTCTGGATTGTGTAGCTGCAGCCCAGCCCTTCACAGTTTTGCATGACAAGGGCAATGTGTAACATTGTGGTCTCGACTGGAGATGGGAATTGTGTTCCCCTCATTTCCTGCTTGTAGGGTGGCTGATCCTAGAGAGGGAAGGAGGGGTGACCTCTGCATTTGTTGCGTCCAGTCCCGCCAGCACCTGCACTGTGATTCACCTCTTATCTACTCAGAATTGACTAAAAAGAGCAAATACACTCATGGGTTGAACTTTAGTACCTGTATGAGGTTTTAACTCGGGAAGCTGGTTGCCTGCTGGGTCCTGACCTACCCAGCTTGTCTGCCGTTCTACAAGAAATTCAGGACCTGTTTAGTAAAAAATCACCTTTTAGGCTGTGAATTTTGGCCAGACATCTCAGGAGATTGCCCCTGCCTCTGCTTTGTGATGTAGCTGTGAATACCATGGAAGCATTGAAGTGGGTTTCTAAAAGCAAGCAAAGGCAGAAGCAGGCATCAGAAGGGCTTTGTGTCACTCACATGTGACTGGAGGGAAGCATTGCCCTTCACGTTCCTCATTTGCTCTTTGTGTCCATGGGTGAAGAACTGGGACCAGGCTGTGGCGGGGGGCTTGTGGCAGTGGTTCTGAGCTGGCCCCGCTGGGCATCCCATGGCCTTGTTGGGTTTCCCGTGCCCCTGAAGTGGGCACTGCCCATTTCTCAGCGAGTCTGTGCTACCCGTGTTGCGGCAGTTAGAGCTGGGGGAGAGGAAGTTCATGGATGGCTTGGGGCACAGGTGGATTGCTGTAATGCCAAAGCTTTTGGGCTTACCCGTGGAAGCCGTGTGTCAGCGTCACTCACTGTTATCAGCCAGCTGGTTTATATAATGCATGACTCACGGTGCCTTTCCCCTTTCTGAATTACCAGCAAGGCCTCGACCTTCCTCCAGCCTGGCAAAGACAGGGTGGGAAGCACGTACAAGAAATCCATCTATAAGCAGTACACGGACTCCACGTACACCACTGAGATTCCCAAACCCGGCTGGCTGGGGTTCCTGGGGCCTCTCATCCGTGCAGAAGTGGGGGATACCATTAAAGTACACTTAAAAAATTTTGCTAGTCGACCGTACACGATCCATCCTCATGGTGTTTTCTACGAAAAGGACTCTGAAGGTAAATGAGCCCTTGCCATGAAGGAGACGGGCCTTTCTCCCTGGGCGTGTAGGAGTGTGCACTGGGGAGAGATGTCTGTGAAGCCACAGACTGAGTTAGCCCAAAACTGCGTTGCTGGAAAGCAAGGGCACCTTGGTGCTTAGTGGAGTTAGTGGATGTTGGGTTGGCAGGGTCATGGGTCTGGGAGGGGTTTACTGACCTGGGCCCAGATTTCTTGGTTTTAGAAGAAGACCCAAAGCTTGCTAGTGCAGAAAGAAGATAGTTATATTCATTATTTGAAGTGCTGTAGCGTAAGAGTCATGTGTGATGAGTTTCAGGGAGTTCATGAGGACGGTGAGGTATGAGGCCAAAGGACTGCTCTTTGAAGCCACCGTGGAGATCGTTGAGTGGCTGCCTGTGGCACGTTGCAGAGCTGAGGGCAAAGTAGCAACAGGCAGAATGGGAATCATTCTGACTCTGTGATGACCTGTTTACGGGTCAAGTTGCCTTATAGTGACTATGTGCCTCAGTTTCTCTTTGAGAGACTGATAATCAAACACAATTTCAGCCTCAGGGTTGTGAGTCTCGATTTGAAGTCTCCTGCCCAAGTGCAGTGCTCTGCTGAGTGAGACTGGCTCAGTGTAAGGTTACATGTGTGGACATCTCTGCCCTTCTTGAATGGATGTTGTGGTTGCTCAATTGTTCTAGGATCCCTGTACCCCGATATGTCCCCCCAGGATCAGAAGAAGGATGATGCTGTTTTCCCAGGAGGGAATTACACCTATACTTGGACTGTCCCTGAGGATCACAGCCCAACTGCTGATGACCCAAACTGCTTGACCTGGATCTACCACTCTCATATTGATGCTCCAAAGGACATTGCGTCTGGATTAATTGGGCCATTGCTCACATGCAAAAAGGGTAAAAACTCCAAGAGAATGCAGCTGACAGCTGCAATTTCATACTGTGAAGGTTTTGTGGTGACTTAAATGAGGACGGGGTGAGAAGATACTCCAGTGGGGAGCTTCTAGCTTCATGGGAAAATGTTGCATGACTGGAGAAGACAGTACCGGTGTTCTAGCTGAGTTCTGGTCATTATGCTGTCTGTGTCCCTTAGTGACTGGGCAGGGGAGCTTGTAGGCCTCTTGATCTGAGAGAATTGTTTGAATCCATGTTAAATGCAGGAATCTTGTCCAAGACCTAGTTCTTGTAGTAAAGAAACAGGCACTGTGATTCCAGCAGGAGTAAGGACACTGAAAGTGTTGGAGTTCAGCCATTCATTGGCACAGCTGCTTGGGAGCGAGAAACACATTAGCAGCGTTATGTTGGGAAAGAGTGAAGTTGCTATGACTCTGCAGTGAGCTGCGCTAGGATGCTGGGAAAGCATCTGTGTGATTAGTGGTGGTGGTTTCCTCCCCTGACTGATGCCTACTTTTATGAATGGATGGGCATTCATCCATCTTTTTTCCACCCTAGGAATACTGACTGGCAGTTCTCAAAGGCGCCAGGATGTGGACATTGATTTCTTTTTGATGTTCAGTGTGGTGGATGAGAACCTGAGCTGGTATCTGGATGAGAACATTGCATCGTTCTGCACAGACCCAAGCTCCGTAGACAAGGAAGATGAGGAATTCCAAGAGAGCAACAAAATGCACGGTCAGTGTCCTCTTTGTGAAGCCTCTGCCCAGGTGCTCCAGGGGTGTCAGCGCTCCAATATCAGGAGATACGCTTTCTGCTGTTGTGTGCCAGAGTGTGGATGGAGGGGAACAGGGAGACAACAAGCTCTGGGAACGTGTGCTAAGCAAGTGATAGCACAGGGACAGTGCAACTACTCCAGAAACAAGAAGTGTGATTTTGATTTAATGTTTGGCTTGAGTGAGGCTTTGTTAGCTGTTTGGAGGCTTTGAATATGCTTCATGTTAGGAATGACTAGTGGAGCTCAGTCATCCTCAGAGGAGGATGAGTTCTGGTTAGGTCCACCCTCCAAATGTGTCTGTGCTGTGACCTGCTGGCAGGAGCTTGGGAGATCCCTGTTCTGATTTCTGCTTTTGGCTTGGTTGGTCTTGCAGCTATTAACGGTTACGTGTTTGGGAACCTCCCTGAGGTGACGATGTGTGCTGGGGATTACGTTTCCTGGCACCTCTTTGGGATGGGCAATGAAGTTGATGTCCATACAGCCTACTTCCATGGAGAAATGCTCAGTGTTCGAGGCCACAGAACAGATGTGGCCAGCCTCTTCCCAGCCACGTTTGTGACAGCAGACATGATCCCCCATAACCCTGGGAGGTGGCTACTGAGCTGCCAGATCAACGATCACATACAAGGTAAGACAGAGGTTGGAGTATGTCCTGTGCTCCGTGGCCACTCTTTTTTCTCCCAATGTGGGGTCAGTGCCTTCCTTGGGCAGCATTTGCACAAAAAATGTTTCTAGCTGAATGGAGAGATTCCTTGTCTTGTATAAATTGGGGTGGATTGATTACTAGTGTGCAGGCCAGGCTCATTGGGGATGGCTTATACCACTGTTCCACACTGATCAGCAGGGAGGACAATAAAGTTGGTACAGCTAAGCTGAAGCAGTGCCATGCGAGCTCCAGGCCCTCTAAGAGGCACTTGCCTGGTACATCTGAGGACAGCAGGCAGCTCTGTTCGCTCTCTGTCCATAGCAACCAATATCTACAGTGAGAAGGTCTGCTCACCAACACAAAAACCTCCTTGCTGTGGGAGCTGCCGGGCCACCTTTTCCCTGCCATGTGCATTTTTGGGCAAAGGAGGAAACATGGGTAGTGGGTCTGTGTTCATTGCCTGGTCACCCTACCTGAGATGGCCTAAGCATGCATCTCCTCCGCCGTGTCTTGGACAGCTGGAATGGGGGCACTCTATGAAGTCCGGCCCTGTTCTCGGCAAGCTCCGCCGTCCACCCTGGAAGGGAGAGTTCGGAAGTACTACATAGCTGCAAAGGAAGTGCAGTGGGACTACGGACCATCAGGGCTTGACCAAAGGACTGGGAAGCAGCTGAGTGAGGCAGGCAGGTAAGCGAGAGGCTGATAGACTGGGACGGTGTTTGGGGGACTCTCATCTGTGTTAAGGAGGAAAATGGGCAATTTCTTTCTTAACAAAATACATGCCTGGAGTACGTTTTCTGGGAAGGCAGGTCACCTCGTGTGGAATTGTGGGCTGCTGTAGCTCAGCTGTACTGGGAGCAGTTCTAGGATCACAGCCTTGCCCGCGGGCTCCAGGAATCCCAGCTTATGTAGAGCATGAGCTGCCATGTCTGTCTCTGGTCTTCACTTTTGTGTGCTGTGCCTGACCTAGGGAGAGATCCGTATATTCAATGAACTATTGAGAAGGCGTATGTTGCAGCAGACACAGGGTGGCAGAGCGTCCCTGCAGATGTGCTTCGGTGAGCCCTGCTGCAGAAGGTAGTTTCTAGGAAATCCGAAGCTGTGGCTTCGATGACAGCCATCCATTCGACCTCAGATGGCTGTGATAGCAGTTGGCAAGTGGTTTCCTGTTCAGACCTTGGTTAACTGAAACACAGATAATCCCAGCCCTCCATTCCCTTCCTAGGGAAGCTGTTGTAGAGAATGTAGCTCCTTCTGATGGACAGGTAGAAATATGGAGCAGTTAATGATTTACCCCAAGCCACGCAGCAACTCTCTTGCAGACCTTAGAACTGAAAGCTCCTTAGACCTATGAGCTGGACTTGTAGGTAAGCTGCCTCTCCTGCGAGGCATGTTACCTCTGTGTGTTTGGAGAGGGTGGTGGCAGTGGAAGTAAATCTGTTGACAGTTGTTGCTGGGTTTTTTTTCGGTTATGACTGCAGTTGTGCCCTGGCCTCTGAAAAGCACAGTGTTTTAGCGCTGCCTTTCTGTTTACAGCTCTGCAGTTTCTTCACTGCCCTCTTTTGCACATCTTGCACAGAGATGCTGTTCAGACTGATGCCATCAAACCTGGCTCTTTCAGCTGGGGGAGGGCTGCATGCCGGAGGGGCTCCCTTAATGTAATGGGGGAATGAGACTGTAGGATGAAACAGCTTCGCAGAGCCATGTTGTGCTCATTCCAAACCAGAGACACTACCCTTATCAGAAAAGCTGGTTGATTTGGAGATGCTGGTGGCATTGCCAGAGGGATGTGGGAGGGAGCAGGAGAAGAGCAGGACTGATTTTCTTAGAAATGACCTGGCATTTTCTTTTTGCATTTAGCCCTGCAGAGCAGTTTTTCAAGCGCGGCCCCTACCAAATTGGGGGAGTCTATTGGAAGGCGAAGTACGTAGAATATACTGATGAGAGCTTCCGTGAGGAAAAGCAGCGATCAGAAGAAGAGGAACACCTGGGGATACTCGGTAGGAATCATCCAGGAAAGCAGATTCTCTTTTGATGCCATGAGAGCTATGCTGATGTCTTAGTCACCTGTAACTGTGCTCCTGTTCATGGGGCTCGGAGGAGGTTCTCAGCAATTCCGTCTAAGAGTGAGGGGGGCAGACCTGAGATAGTAGGATAGGCAGAATCACTTTTCTGCCAGGCAGCATTCAGTGATAAGTAAGAGTAAGTACTGTGTAAGTAGGCACGATAATGGCCCTACTTAGATATTTCTGACTGAACATCTTCAGGGTGTGCCACAGACCCCACTTGCTCACAGAAAGCTTCCTCTTCCAGTGGGTGCTCTCTCTGTTACGGCCACGTAACAAGGAGGTTGGTGAAGAAAGATGAGGGAGGAAAACAGGGAGCCTGCACACTAGTGCAGGCAAGTGAATTGCCCATGAAGGCTGTGATGTACCCAGTAGAAGCATATAGGTGTGGTCCAATTCCCCACGTCAGCAGTGATGTATTGTCTAATGAGACCAGAAATTAGCAACGGTGATTCCATCAGAGAGCACATGGGGTAAAACACAGACTGGGAGAGAATAGTAGAGAAAGGCAAAAAAGGAGTATAAGCAGCTGAATATTAGTTAAATGGTGGAGTTATGCACGGGAGAGATGCAGGGTAACTGTCAGGAGCTGCCAGTGTCTTGCTGGACCTTGGGAACCAGGGGCAGAAAAGGGCTAGCGTTACCAGCAGCAGCCACATTCCTACAGGAAGATAAGTGACTGAGGGAAAACTTGGATATGACTTTGTAGAAGGAAATGACGAGTATTTTTCACTGGTAAGCTAAACCCACTGAAGACTTAATTGGTGAAAATCCCTGGCCAGATAAACAAGTGACGTCTGTGGAGGGGGAGTTATGTGAACTCATTTGAACTGGCTGATTAAAGCAGATTTGATAAAGCAGCTGGGATGTGTAGAAGAGATACGAGGTCATGAGGGACCAAGCTGCGGAGCAGGGAGCTGCTGCTCATGATGTGCAGTGCAAAGAGCCTGTGCTGCACAGCCCGCACCGGTGGCTCATGCTCTCTGTTGTTGCTCTGAAACACAAACAGCTGGGCTGTGGGGAGGGCTGGGTGTCGGTTATTAGCACCTTGGGTTTTCTTTGTGGGACTGTCACACACCTGCACATGTCTTGGAAGGCTGAGGGGACCTGGTGTAGGTGGGCGAAAGATGCTGGCATTTCAGCCCATTTGGCCATTTTGTTACTCCTTCTGTGAAGGCCTGAAGGCTCTCTGAGTTCTGTGGATCCAAAATGCCTTCAGATGATTCTTCTTAGTCCCGTGCTCCAGCAGTCAGGGCTGGATGGCCTTAGACAGTGGCAGCCTGTGGGGGCATCCACCTTTCTTCTGTGCCTTCTGCTCCCCTTGGCCTGGATTGATGGTGACCCTGGGTTTGCCTGGTTGCCCGGGACATCACTGCGGTGCTGACATGCATTTTCTGCTGTTTGTGTAGGTCCAGTGATCAAAGCCGAAGTTGGAGACACCATACTGGTGACATTTGTTAACAAAGCCTCGTGGCCTTTCAGCATCCAGCCTCACGGAGTGTCCTATGAGAAGGCGTGGGAAGGGATGCGATATCATGATGGTTTGTGGCTCCTTTTCCTGGAGCAGTTCAGTGCTAATGCTGCTGGTGCCTCCACAGCCTGTACCTTCTCTGAGCCGGGAGGGTTCTGTGGCCAGGAGCAACTGGATGTCTTATGGGGGGAAAGTCAGCCTGGTCCCCTCAGCCTGCCTGAGGCCTCGCTGAATGAGCCTTCCCACCGAGCTGGTGTGCAGGGAGGGTACTAGGGAGGTAAAGGTCCAGAGGGGCTGTTTTTGAGATGAAAATTGTAAACCAACGCTCGCAGCATTTCTAGCTGTTTGAGTCCCCATGGGCAAAGGAGAGTGCCAAGTACACTCCAGCTTAGATCACCGCATGCTTCCAACATTTATCTCCCCAGACACAGCTGGTTCTGTGATTTCCCATCGCCATGCCCATCTGCCATGGCACTGGGGGAATTCATGTGGTACTGGGAGTAGCTCCCCATATGCCTTATAAACACGTGTGCATCATGCTTCAGAGGTGCCAGGTGTTCTAGTGGCACGAAGGAAGGAAAGCCCAGTGTGGGTGTAGCTGGTGAGAAGATGTAACCATGTTTGTTCAGAGACCTGGAGGATAACTGTGCTGATCTCTGTGTTGAAGGTCAGTCCCAGAATGGGGTTTCTGTTGCGCCGCTGCACAACTATACGTACCGCTGGACTGTGCCGCAGCATGTTGGGCCCACATCCAGCGACCCTCCCTGCCTGACCTGGATGTACAGCTCAGCTGTGAACCCTGTCAAAGACGCCAGCTCAGGCTTGGTTGGGCCCCTGGTCATCTGCAAGCCGGGCACATTGGATGACAACAACAAACAGGTAAAACGGCTTTCCCATCATGCTCTTAGCAGGTTGTGTTCTTTAGAGAAACAAAGCATCAGCTTCACGTTCATTAAGGAACATAGATAAAGTAAATGTGGAATAGTGTGAGTGCAGAAGAGCCAAATCAAAGCCACGAGGCAGGTTAGCGTTGGGCACCTCGTTCCCAGATTTCCTGTAGGGATCACTGAGGGGTGACAGAACTTCCTCCTGGAGTGTCACTTGGGAATAGTTCTGCTCATGGCAGTGAGTCTAGGGAAGGCAGTAGCTTGAAACACTGGGAAGTGCAAGGCAGGTTAGTGGTGCCTTGTGAAAAGCAGCTGATGCCAGAAAACCACCCCAGCGCCATTCTTGCGGTGGGATCGGAGAGGGGCTGAGAAGCCTGAAAGCAGCCACCAGGAGAGCTTCCAGAGGCGTTTGCTTTCAGTAGAGGCTAAAGTAGGGGTGCAGGAAGGCTCAGCATGATACACAGGGTGGAAATGTGAATCTTCTGAGCAGAGAGGATGATGGATATGCACAGCCCACTCTGTGAAGGAGCTAGGATGGTGATAAAACATCTGCAGGTGTTGAAAGGGTGTAAACAGAACAGAGACAGACTTGTTTGTAAAGGTAGGATGGAAAAAATCACCTGGGGCAGCAATCCTGGCTCCACAATCTTAGGCAACCCTTTAATGAATGCTTAATTGGGAATGGTGTATGGCTGCTCCTCCTGCACCCATGTGCTGCAGACTGGGAATTGCGTAGCCTTCTCTGCAGGGTGTCTTCCTGGGTACAGCTGAGGAACCCGAAGCTGGTATTGGAATGAGTATCTGCACAACACGGGGTTGTTGTTCTAGAGGGAGAACATGCCATGCTTTGGACTGCATTTCTTAGGAGAATTACAATTTTCAAAGATTTAGGGTAATAAAACCTCCCCAGTCCAGGGCTGTGGTAAGAGAAAGGAGGGATGGAGTGTGGCCATCTGCGTACCGCTTGGGCTAGGCTCTGACCTGAGGACTGGCTGGAGCAGGCGGTGAAACCCACACCTGGACACAGCGATGGTGGGGGAAGGAGGCAATGGCTCCATATCCTTTACTAAATTTTGATTGTTTTACACGTGCAAAGTATTATGGAAAATCCACAAGTGGGGCCTCTAATAATGAACGAAAGAGGAACGTTCAACATGAGTGAAAGGGTGGAGCCCTGGCCTTCAAGTGAGTCAGGGGCTAAGATAAAGGGGAGCATAGGAGCCAGGCAAAACGGCTCTGGCTATAGGGAGAGTTAATTAGTGTGTTTAAAAATTAACAGCCATCATTTTGATTATATCTTAGAAAGGGATCGACAAAGAATTTTACCTTCTCTTCAGTGTGTTTGATGAGAACCTCAGCTGGTATTTAAATGCAAACATAAAGTACTATTTGAGAATGGAGGAGAGTGCTGTGAAAAAGGATGATGGCTTCGAGGAATCAAACAGGATGCATGGTAGGACCGGGTACTGCACTTTGTGCAGTGGGAATGAACTGCAGACGTGGGGTGGTGTTCATCCGAAGGCAGAGCTGGGGAGCTGGGGTGGTTGTGCTGTGTGGGCCTGAAATCAAGCGAGGCTGGAGGCAGTGAGTGGGGCACAGCCGCCTCAGGAAGCGTGTCATGGGTGAATAACAAACAAGCTCCGTTTCCACTGGCAGGCGTACCCTGTCAAAGTGCATGCACAAAGTTCATCTCTTGGCTGAGATCTACCTGCAGAGTTAATTGTTTTCTCCTTTCCAGCCATCAATGGACTAATGTTTGGTAACTTGCTTGGGCTGAATGTATGTGAAGGAGACAATGTGTCCTGGCACCTTCTGGGCTTGGGCAGCGAAGCAGATGTCCATGGAGCTGTATTTCAGGGAAACACCCTGCAGATGAATGGGATGCGGAGAGATTCAGCCAGTCTGTTTGCCCACACGTTTGCTACTGCCTTCATGCAACCTGATAACAAGGGTGAGTGCCTGTATGTCTAATGTGGCAGCAGGAAGAGTCTCCTGTTGTAGTATGTGCTCTGTGGCTATTTCTTTAGGACAGTGTAAACTCGTACAGGGTGGGCTGTGCTTTGGATCCTGTTTGGTTCCACTTATGAAGCCACAGCTCCTGTCTTTGCATCTGATTCTGGAGAACAACAGGAGATACAGGATCGCGTCACATGTCGCAGGCTGATTCTCTAGGCAACCACTTCCCATTAAACATTTGTAGTAACAGCCCTCATGGACGCGGCTGCCGGTGACCTGTAGAAAAGTGCAAACATGTCTTTCAGAATACAGTAGCAGAGAGTTGCCAGAGCTTAGCTCCCCCATCCAGGGCTTGTGCAGATTTACATTTATGATGGACCGCAGTCTTCCCAGTTTGCAGAATGGCCACAGAATACCATGTCTCATTCACACAATGTGATGGCGTCAGCTGCTTGTTGTCTTCTCCCCTTTGGTGTTCACAGGCTGGATCTTGTACTTAACCAGCATCTCAACAGCAGTAGTATGGTTGTGTCACTGTACTGGTTTCTTCACTTAGATCTACTAAGCTGGTTATTATGTTGGAAAACTTAGAGGATTTTTGTGTAGTACTTTGTTGTGCCATTCCTGCTTGGTTTCTCTAACAACTCCTTTTAATCTTGGCCTGTGGCAACCAAGCCCCTTAAACAAGCACCAAGACACAACGCAACCGATGTTGGCCACGTTTCAAGCTCAGCATGGGAACCAGCTGCTTCCTGGGATCTTTAAGAGCAGCTGATTTCTTGTTTGTGCTGCCTCCCTCAGGGACTTTTGAGATCTACTGCCAGACGGCCAATCATTACCAGGCTGGGATGAGGGAACGCTACTCCGTTTCCAAGTGTGGAGAAAGGGATCCTGCCCCTGCCCTTCAGTACAAAGGGGTGCGGACATACTACATCGTGGCAGAGGAGGTGGTGTGGGACTACGCACCTGACCGGAACTGGGAGAGGGAACGGCACAACCATTCTGCAGAGAGGTAGAGTCCTCCTGGGGAAGCCTGTGGCAAGGTTTCTCAGTAGACCTTGGGGAAACCTGTTCAAGCATCTTGGCCATCTTGTGGCACAGTGCATGTGCTGTGGCTGGTTGGGCTGTGGCTGGGAGTTGCAGTCCCCTGTGCTGCTGCATCCACCTCTGCAGCCAGAGCAGGGCTGGGAACCCCCCCTGCCACGGGTTAGTTGGTCATTCCCTGTGGGTTTTCAGGTATCTCAGCATTCATTTTGCTTTTCTCAGCTATGCCGATGTGTTTTTGAGCAATGAGAATGGACTACTTGGCTCCAGGTACAAGAAAGCAGTGTACAGAGAGTACACCGATGGGACTTTCCAGACTCCCAAGACCAGGGGAAATGGTGACGAACACCTGGGAATACTGGGTAAGTATGTGTGCAGAGGGTGCATCTTCCACTCACACAGTGCGGGGACTTGGCCTGTAGAGCCTCAGTGGCTGAGGAATGTAGTCTGAAGGCTTCCTAGTACTCAGGCATCCTCTGTGTGTACAAGTGAGGAGAAGTTCAGCCACCCTTCTGTGCAGCTCTGCCAGCTTTGGAGACAGCACTAAAGAGGGTTCCAAGCACAGCTCGTGGCAGAGAAGACCAGGTTCTCTTGCCTGCCTTTGTGCCAGCACTCTTGCATCTCTCAGGCAAAGCATTTTCCACACCTGCATTTCTGTCACTGTAGAACAGAAATAACTGCTAGTTTATAGAGAGCAGTCCAAGAGATGTTGGTGAAAATCTGTAGCTGTGAGAGAAATGCTTCTGGGGTGAAAGAAGGCAGGCCTAGGAAGTGGAGAAGCACATTACAGCAACCAATGGGTGTTTGGGCAGACACAGCTCTGGTATGAACCCAGAACTGTGAGTGGTGCCAGAGCAGCCAGGCTGAGGCACTCTGTGCTGTTCAAAATAGGCTGCAGGCTCTGGTTTGTGATGCTGTCAGTCCAAATTGAATATTTCTACATTTTTTGAAACCAGCAGCAAGGCACGATTGAGATGCTGTGAGATTCAGATATCAAGCCTCGGTTATACTAGGCACAGGTAAAATACGTAACTGCCTTCATTTCCCTCATGGTGATACTCACAATCTGGATTTCTAAGACTTGAATTGGGACTGAACTCCAATTATCTTTTTGGGAGGCAGGGATAAGGTAGAGAAGAGAGAAGGGATCATCATAAATCTTATAAGGGAATCTCTGGGAAGAAGATGAGAGAGAGGTGGGGTATCCTCAGGAGATCCGTTGACAATTTGTGCTGGTCTTGGAGTAATTATTCCTGTCTCAAGGTCCATTCCTGTGGGCGGAAGTGGGAGATATTCTCAACATCGTGTTTAAGAACAATGCCACACGACCCTACTCCATTCATGCCCATGGGGTGCTGGAAAGGGAGACAGGACAGCCGCAAGTGGCAAACCCTGGTAAGGCACTGACATGTCTGGCTGTTCACCCGTATGGGCGTATGAAGACAGTCTTAGCCTGCTGAAGCCGACTGGTTTCCTTCATTAGGCTTAGAAGTACTTGTTTTCATGTGGTGGGGAACTAGAAGTGAACAATAACTACAGGTTATTGTGGTTCACAGGTTCACTGTGGTTTAGTGATATCATTTGTGTGGGAGTGGCAGCCTGGGGAGTTCATGCTCTGCCCTGGCTTCCGGGTGACGCGCAGCACAAACTTTTCCATATGTGGCCTCCTCCGTGCGACCTAAGGACCGGGGTCTTCCTGGGGGAAAGAGAAAGATGATGGCAGTTCACAGCTCGCTCGGCCCTGGAAGCCCTGCGCTGACAGCCCGCAGTGGGGCAGCCTGCCCCTTTTCTCTGGGCCCCACACCCTAGTAACGTGCACAATGGTATGGAAACTGAATGAAGTAGGAGAAACACACCATTTCTTGCCAAGCACTGACTGCAGTCACATTTGTTCCACAGCCCAGGTGCCAGTTTGTATAATTCCTGGTCCCCCCAAAGCTTCTGCAGGCTGTCAAAGCTATAAACGAGTTTGCAGTCAGATGACATCTTTCTGAAATGTCATTATGCAAAACAGTAATTTTAAAAACTAATTTGAATGAACAACATAAATATACTTCAAAGGGACGAGAGAGCATCTCACACTCCATCTGTACTGGAGAGAGGTGGACTTGCCTTGGTGAGGTCCAGTCTCTGAGACAGCAGATAGGACAGGGTTGTGCTGTGCCAGACAGCGAATGCACCTTTGCTTGTGTGAGGGGAGCTGCCATCCTGCTTTTCAGTGTTTGGGGAAAGAGGATGCAATGTCCAGCAAAAAGCAGGACAGAATTAATGTTTTGGAGATGGGATCTTCTTGGTTTTTTTTGCTGTGTCTGCTGTGTGTCTCCCTGGTGTAAAGGTGCTTCTCTGCTGCACAGGTGACATTGTGACGTACCAATGGGAAGTGCCTGAGAGGGCTGGGCCAGGGCCAAACGATTCCGCCTGTGTTCCTTGGATCTACTACTCTGCAGTGGACCCAGTAAAGGTAATATAGAAGTGAGAACCAGAAAAGCCTGGTAAGAGCAATTCTTCACCCTCTCTAGAAAACAATGTGAGCTGGGTACGATTTAGAGACTGGACCAGCCGAGAGATGGAAGAATCACCTGGTGACGCCTCCAGTGTCCTCCTGGGAGAGGAAATGCTCCAGATTGTCCTGATGTTTGCCCTTATTTTTTACTAACACAAACCTTCATAAAACAATTCTACTGTCTCCTTGACACCAGCCTTCCTTCAATTATTTGCAGGATATGAGAACGTGTCTCTGTAAGCCATGGTTTCTATTAGTAGGAGCCATAAGGCTAATCAAGAAAGACAGAATTGTCCAAAATTAGGCCCCTGGATAAAGCAGGGGGATTTGAGCGTTGCTAGGATCAATTGTCATAGCACTGATTTCGCAGGGAATCAACCAGCGATGAACCCTCCCATTCAACCCAGAGATCATTGCCTTTTTATTTGTAGTTGCAGATGATTTTGCAGCCACAGAGCAGAGAATATTTTGATACCATTCGTATTTATGACTTGGATTTGCATTCATAAGAGCATGTATAGTCTGTGTTCTCAGGCTTTGGATGGTGATTCTCACCAATGGGGAGGACTGACACTGCAGTACCCTTAGTTTTAAGTGGGGCGATGCAGGGAACAGAAATGATGGTTGCTGAGAGGCAAAGAGTGGGGTGCACCAGATGGTGAGAAGAATATTGCCTCAGAGGTTGTTCTCCTTCCTTCTGGTTAGGATATGTACAGTGGTCTGATCGGGCCCCTGAAGATCTGCCGGAGAGGGGCACTGCAGGCTGATGGGATCAGGAAGGATATGAAGAGGGAGTTTGCTCTGCTGTTCCTCGTTTTTGATGAAAATCGGTCCTGGTACTTGGAAGAGAATGTGGAACATTACAGTAAGGGAAATCATGGTGAGATCAGCCTGCTGGATGACAGATTTGTGGAAAGCAACAAAATGCACGGTAATGCCTGTTATCCATTATTGTCTATGCAGTGTTGATGTTGATTCTGTGACCTCTAGAATTAGGCAGCCACCCATACCCAAGAGCCTGGCTCCTAGTGATTGCCCTCATCCTTTCCCATTGTCAGTGGCACAAATGGAACGAAACTGTCTGCTGTTCTCCATATTGCAGCACATACAGGACACAAATCTTTTATCCATAGTCAAGGCTGATTGTTGTGGGTGCCCCTGTCAGGAGGAATAGCAAGAGACAGGCCAGAGAGGTTAATATCTGAGTGACTCGAGACAGGAAATAAAATTGAATGGGAAATTACCCTGTCAGACTGATCTTAATCTGTTCCTCATGGGACCTTTAGACTATGTTAGATTTAAAATTAATCAACTGAGCTATGTGACTGCAGTGCGTGGCTCTGTTGTTTTAGATGGTTTCCGAACAGCTATTTCTGCCATTGTAAAGTGATCATGTTTTTCAAAATTAATGTTATTTGTGTTAGTTTTCCCTCCCTATTAAATCTGGATCTGTCTAAAGTATTCTCTACAAAACGAGTCCCCTGGCAGTTGTAGAGATAAGAATAGTGAAGAGTTGTGTTATGTGTACTGTCAGTCCTGCTGGTTCCATGCAGGTGGAACAAGGAATCTCCAAACACCCCTGTCCATTGGTATAATTGTTAACCGAATATTACAGCTAGCAAAACCAACACGCTGAGAGTGGATGCTTTTTTTGGTCTACAGAAAGTGCCTGTATTGGATTTGGGACCAAAACACTGGTGTTGCTACCCGCATTTGCGGTCAAAGCAGCTTTCTTTCTTGCTGCACCAATTAGGAAATAGAGCCCTGCCATGGAGCAGTTTTAAAGCGATCAGGGTGCAATGTGTACAGCCAGCATGAGACTTGTAGAATGACAGGGTTGCCTGTTGGCAGGATTTACCTGTTTTCACTGTTTAGCAAGTAAATTTTTCAGAGATATATGTGGATATAGATATATAGGTATTTCCCTGTCACTGGGCTAAGAAGGCCATTTTTATACATCTTGGCTTTTAGAAATGACCATCTCTACTGGCTGGCTGCAGGTTTTCAGCAAGAGGTATTTTTTGAGATTTATTTGAGCTGAGCTACAGCATGGCCTTGGGTGCAAGCCAATTGACTTTTCCTGTCTGTTAATGGAGGGGATGAATAGTTCAGCTGGAGGGAGACTGCCAGACTTTTTGGGGGGACTGTAATCTGGAAGACACTAACTGCTGGTGCACCGGTTGCTGTATGAGCTCTCTAGCATCTAACTTGCCCTGCATGTTCTTCCTCTGAGATGGTTCAGCATTGTTACCATTTCAATAACAGCCTTTTCTGCTCTGTCTTGATGTTGTTTACTGCACAGCAATCAATGGGAGGCTCTATGCAACCTTGCCTGGGCTGACCATGTTCCAGGGAGAGTGGGTGAACTGGTACCTGCTGGGAATGGGGCAGGAGATTGATATCCACACAGTCCATTTCCACGCTGAGACCTTCATATACAGGGTAAGAACATCCTGCTGCTGGTAAAGCAGCCACTGACCACCAACATCACTTTTGCTTGGCTCTGGAGTTGAACTCCACAATGACTCCACAGTGACTTCACCCAGCTAGGAAGGGGACGTCATTTTCCATGTCTCAATCTGACTCACTGATCCTCTGTGTTGTGCTAGTGGGTCTAGCTAACCCTTCTTAGGATGGGGCATTGCCAGATGGTTTTTACTTTCCCAGCTGCAGCCCTGGAGCTGCTCTTAGAAATCGTTTTTTGAGCTTCTAAAAGCTGTGGTAGCACTGAAGTGTTCTCCAGTGACACCAGTGGGTTTTTCTTTCTGAAAAGACATGCAGAGCACTACATGCTGACAGCCTCCCTTTCCTTTGACAGAATGGCAAAAGCTACAGAGCAGATGTTGTGGATCTGTTCCCTGGGACCTTTGAAACGGTAGAGATGTTGGTTGGAAACCCTGGGACATGGCTGCTTCACTGCCACGTGTCTGATCATATCCATGCTGGCATGGAGATAGTCTTCACAGTCTTGCCCAGACCAGGTAGGCAGTTATCATTGACTGGTACCACAAAACATCTGACAGCACTTTCTACAATCGCTGCTGAATTCTGAGTGTTTGCATTACACTTGCAACTCTTTTATGTACCATAAACAGCCAGTTAATTGGGAAGAAAATTACTTAAGTAATATGCATTTAAAATGTTCCCTTTGAATATGGTAATACTTGCAGCTGGAATTAATAACACATTGATTTCTGGGGTTTACATTGCCTGTGTTATTATTATAAGTTTTATTTTAGCTTGTGTCTGAGCAGCCGTACCCAGCCGTGAGTGAGTAATTGTTCTTCCTGAGAATATCACCTCTAATCCAAATGTACTCCCTAAGGCTTCTCATTTCACCAGGAAACCCTGGAAGGTTCTCAAAGGCGAGAGACACTCTCTGCTGGGCCTGGCTGCCACGGAATTAATTTTCTTTGCAGCAGCCCATACGGTGCCATGTTTTAGATGTGTTAGCTGCACAGAGTTGGTAACACCAATGCTGGAGCTATTGCTGAGCACAGCATCAAGGTCTCCTCTGTTTCTCACTCAGTGGGCTGGGGCACGCTAGGAGCACGGAGAGATTAAGCATGGACAGCTGACCCGGCTTGCCCAAGAGGTGTTCCATGCTATATAACATCATGCTCAGCGAAAAAAATGAGGGAAGTGTTTCCAAAATATCTGTTGTTCAGGGCCTGGCTGTGCCTCCAGCTTCTGATGGCAAGTAATTGCTTTTGCATCACTTGTTTTTGGTGGTTTCCCCCCACTTCACTTATGCAATTGTCTTTATCTTGAGCCACAGTTGTTATTTCCCTGCTTTCACCCTTCCGATTCCCTCCCCTATCCTGCTTAGGGGTGAGTGAGTGGCCCTGCTTGCCATGTGCTCAGAGACCGTGACTGTGCTTTTCTCCCAAAGGCCGAAGCAGGTTGTATGGCAGGGGTGGGTCTTCTCTCCAGCAGGTAACGCAAAAAGCTGTTAGTGTGACAGAGGAAACATTGAGGGGAGAAAAGAAATTCTGCAAGCTGTTGAAAACCATGCTGCCTCTGAATACGATCCTTCCCAAACATGCTGTACTCTGGGCTCTCTGCTTATTCAACCCAGCACTCTCTCACCTTCTCTTTGTTTCCTTTCAGAGCCAGTGCTTGAAGTCGTAAACTACAGTGCAGGTACAGTGTGTGTCACGCTGCTGAGTACTGACTGTGTGGGGGAGTCAGATGAGTGAGGTCTCTGTGCTGCGGGGAGAGGTAGATCTGTGGAAGGGAAGGGAGGAGCACAAACACCCCTGACAGCCTCACCTCTGTCAGGCTGAGGCCTGGCTGCTGATGGGTAGTCTGTTTATCTGTCCTTCAAATGTCTGTGCTCTGGTGATAAAAGTAGGGCAGTTGGGCTTGTTAGGCTTGTTTTGATCATGCTAGGTCAAAAAAATTCCATGGCCTCACATCCTCCTGCACTTGCTATGTATGGATTGACCTTCAGAGGAGAGGGCAAGCTTAGGAACTGGCAGAGATTCAAAGGGTTTTCAAGGCTAGTGTTGCAAAGGAGGTGATTTTCCTTATCCCTGTCAATGAAAGACCAAGAGGCCCCTAAGGTGAGTTGTCTTCCCTTCCTGGACTGTCAGTGACTGTGGACTTTTCACATTCACCATTCCCAGCTGAAGGGACTGAGTCAAGATGCCAACAAGCACATCTGCTTCCTGGTCTGCTCTTTGCCCGAGAACAGAGCCCTGAGTGCTGCCCTGGGTCTCCTGGGTATTTTAAAGAACAGATATGAGAAGACATTTGGTTGAGCAGCACCAGGGAGAAGGGAAGGAGATAAGTTTCCTTTAAAATTTTCTGGGGTAGAAGTCTGAATAGTTTGTGGTGGTAACTTCTTCCTCTGATTCTTCATTTTTCTCCCCAACTCCATTTTTCAGCTGTTATGAGTAAACTCAGATGGGTGAAAATACACCCATCTACCTGCAGCTCTTCAGTCTTTCTCTACCAAACTTAAAATCATTGCCTTACTGACACTGTGATCCTCACTCAGGATGGGTGTAAAGAGGAGCAGGAAATGCATCAGAGCAGTAGTGACAGCATGAAATCATTCAGTTTTGTACCATACTCAGGCCTCAGCCTGTGTGGGCTTACTAGGCAGAAACCTCCATTGATGGTTGTTACCTGTGTGAACAGCCGCTCTGCTTAAGAGGCTTCTGATACCTTGGCATGGAAGCATAAGGGAGCTCTGGACCTGAAGTGACTCACCATGGGCATGACTGAGCCAGTGCGCTCTGAGAAGTGGTGCTCAGGACAGCAGCCATGGGCAGGCAGAGCTGGGAGCAGGTTGGAGAACTCACAACAGCCCCAGTCTGTTCTCATCTCCATTCTTCTGTTCCTAGCCTAGCCACTGGCTCCCCACGAGCCTCGGATCACCTCCCTCATGAGTGGGGACAGCACTGATTAGCTGATGGGGCTGAATAGCTGTGAGGCACTGTGAGGTCCTGGGGTGGAGCGGGTTGAGGAAAGAACTGTTCATTCTTAAATTTGTGTGTGACCTCAGGGATGAGGGACTGTTGGATGGATGGTAACTGGGTCTCCTTTGACTTGCTTTGATTGTGTTGGGTCTGTCTTTTCCTCCTTTTCTATATTTCTCAGAACCTTTCAGTTCAGTTGTGGCATTTCTGGCTCTCACTCGAACTGTCTTTTTGTTTGTTTCTCAGAGTTGCCATCTGAGGATAATGATGAGTCGGAAAAGATCATGCTTTTTGGAGCTAAGTTGCCGCAAGGGCAGATAGAGGCCACAGTCATCGCTCTATCTGTTGTAGGAATAGTGCTCTTCCTGGTCGCCTGCTTCCTCTTGGGAATGGTCATCTATCTTGAGAGACAAAAGAGGTTAAGACGCAATCGGAGGTCCATCCTGGATGATGGATTCAAACTCATGTCTAAAAAGAATTCGGGACTATAAAAGCTATAAAATAAGTAGGAACTTCTGGCTGTGTGATTGGAGCAGATGCTGGATCGTTGTCCACAGCAAAGATTTTGGGATATCATTTCAATCGTACACTAGATATCGAGAAGCCAAGGAGGCAAAACTGGAGCCATGACCTCCTCATGTATCCTCCTCAGCACTCTGTAAAGAAAACGTCCATCCGGGAGAGATCTGAGGGCCCTTTTAACTGACTGGCTGAAGACGAGTAACAAGAGTAAAAAGGTTCTTCTAAAACACTCCTCTTCCCCAAGAAAGAGAGACCTTTTCCCTGTTTTTTTCCCCTTCAGAACAGCTCCTCTTGGTCTGTCTCAGCAGATGAGCTCAGGCCAGATTCCTATCTTGCGCCGCTGCCAGAACTGCGTTGGGAATTGTCTCCCAAGAAACTGTGAGCCTTTAAAGTAATTAATCTGAAGGAGGAAGATAATATTTTCATTTTTGTGAATCAATTAATAATACATAAGAGAAGATGTTAATTTAGATTTGGATTGCTGTTTCTTGATGAGTAGCGGGACAGATGCAAATACAAGGCAGCACATTTCGCAGTGTCCCAAGCTCCACCAAGGACCATGACCACCGCTGTGCCTTGCTATGACACATTCTACTCTTGGCACCCTGTGTTGTGTGCTCTGATACGGAGCATCCTGTGTCTTGTGCTGGGACGAGAAGCAGCTTTTCCAAGCACTGCATAGCATCCTGGTGACCTCCTTGCATCGTAGCCCTGTTGCTCTGTGCCTGTGCAGCATCAGGGCCAGGGACACTGTGACATTCTCTGATGTGGTTTGCTCTTTCTCGCAAATACATTTCCTTGATGTTGTCTCCAGAGTTGAGCTGTTGCCACGCTGCTACTGAGCCGTGCCAAAGGATCGCTCCTGTGTGAGCTGGAGTTCATGGCTGGGGCAGGATAACTCGGGGAGTGCCTCCCGTGTCATAGCACAGTGGTGGTTTTGGCCACACAAATGTGGCAACAGTGAAGGAGGAGAAAGCTGAGGAGGTGCCAGTGGAGCTGAGCAGCGTGAAGCAAATCAGCCTCTGTCTGTGGAGTGGGAGGTCGTGCAGCCCGAGATAAGGAACTGCGTGCCAGAACAAGGGGTGGTGCTTCTGACAGCACAGAGTAGCAGGCGTTGGAGAGGCCTATCCTGATAAATAAATGTTTATGGCGTGTTGCTGTCTGTTGAACCCTCTGCTGCCAGTCATAGTCCCTGTGAGGAGAGGAGCTGGGTGCCAGAGAGCCTACTTGGAGACATGAGGGGAGGGGATATGGTGCCTCCCCTTTAGTTCCAGGGGTGCCTTTGGGCTGGGGTCTGGCAGCTCCTGATGCCAGCCAGGAGCCAGACTGGGGTGGGGGTGTGGCTGGAGGCTAATCCCGGAGCTGTGCAGCCCACCTCACCGGCTGTGGCAGCCCTCATCCAGCAGCAGCCATGCCCACACGCATCACAATCGCATTGCCCTGCATGTCAAGTATCAGGCAGTTCCCTATGAAATACCCTTCTGGCTCACCCACCGGATCCCCATTATCTAAATGGAAGCAGGGTAGGACTTAGATATTTCTGTTGCTGGTTTTATATTGGAATGGGTGTAAAACAAATCCTTTCTGGGTGGCTTTCAGAGGCAATTAAAGCTGAGCCAGCTAAATGGCTGTAGTGGCAAGGGGCTGCTGTAGGCTATTTGGGTATAACAGCACCATTTTATTCAGAACAGCAGTTATAACATACTTATTCATGCTCAATTCATATTGGGTCTCTGCATATTTCCAGCTGCCCTTTCCTTTGGCAATGGGGACAAAGCTCATTAATTTCCTTTCGTTGCACTTCATTAAGCCTGATGAGGAGCTGGAGCACTGTTGAATGCTCTGAACATGGGTTCTTTGCTCATTGTCAATCCTGGTTCAGCTGCTGTTGCAAACCAGAGGTTTAGAAGCCCCTGGTCCTGTATGAATTTTAGAGGTTGTGTCATCAGAGCTGAGAACTGGCCAGGAAATCTTTTATTTTTTTTTCCCTTGGCTTGTCAAAAAATAGATCAAAAACGTTCTCAGCCCATACTGAGCTAAGGGAGTATTGTAGAAGTATTTTCTTCAAGGAAGCAGGAAGAGGGAAGTCACCCTGTCTTCAGTTTTTCAGCCAGACCTGGGCTTCGTGGCTGGCAGAGCAGCAGGGCAGCGCAGGGTCTGGAGCGAGGTCTCTAGGTTTACACGGATTCTTTCAATGGCAGGCCAACCAACTTGCTCCAGTGTGATACTTTTCAGGTCAGGTGAAGCATCCTTGGTGGAGGCCTCTTCTCCAGCATTGTTAGGGAGGACACTTGAGGCCTGGCCTCGGCTGAGTGGCGGTTTGGGAGAGGACTCTGTCCTCTGATGAGCAATTCCACCCCAGAGCGGGAAAACTCAAGGCAAAGCTTTGGACAAACCAGATGATTTTGCTAAGACTTTCTGTTGCAACAAACAGATGGAGGACAGCTTATCAGCAACTTTGCAGCTGCCTCTGATTGGAGGCTGACTCCCAGACGCAGGCGTTTGCAGAGGAGAGATGTTCATGGTGCTGGTGGCTGAGCTGGAGCCTGTGAACAAGTTTGCTTTGGAGCAAGCCTTCTGTCTGGAAATCCCCCAGTGCCTTGTTTGTGCTTATCCCTGATGCACATGTGGCTACCAGGGAGCCCTGTTCTCCAGATGGCGGCGGTGCAGCTCCACAAGGAGGCACTGGGATGGAATGGTTCCTGTGCAGAGAGGCAGTAGATCATGCAAGTGCTCCCGTGTCTTTTGCTGGTGCAGAAATAACAGATGCACTAAGGTACTAACTCTTATGTATTTGTGTTCAAGATAAATCGGGTTGCAAGAATACGCTCTGCAAAGGGTTAGAAGTGTTTGCGTGATCTGTTAGCGTTGCTCAACTCATAAGCACAGAAGGGTAGAAATACGTGTATATGTGCTTTTAGAGCACTAAATGCTGTAGGAAACTTTCAAACAAACAAACAAACAAACAAAAAACCCACCAAGAAACCCAACCTCGCTTTAATCCCTGCTGTCAGTGGAGTCCACAAAAAGTTTCTTCATGGAAGAACTGGTCTCTCAGGCTTTATATGGGATAAACATAAGCAGCAGCTAATATTTCATACTGTATTCACTTTAGGTAGTTTTTGTTGTCTGCAGTTCTCATATTGCCCTTCCTGGGCCACCATGAGATGTGATATATGTTTCAGCAGTTCACCTGGGTGATCACTCACAGATTATCGTTCCCCATGCTCTTCCGGGCTGCTGGAGGCGCCTGCGGAGCTGGGTTTCCCATTTATGGGGCAGCAGCTGGCTGTTTGCAGCGGGTCTGGGATGAAAATCCCTTTGTTAGTGCAGTCATCCTGCTCAGCAATGGGCACAGTCACCTCTGCTTCTGTAGCATGCAGAGAGCTGTGTCCTTACTCTGTGAGTGTTCAGCTGGCATTCTTTATACACCCACTTCTGCTATGGAGGAAGCAAAAGCAGCTGCCTTCGGATGCACATGTGAAGTAGAAAATGCTGTCTTGCTTTGTTCTCAAAAGGCAGAAGTTGATGTTGAATTAACCTCAAGCACGCTGTAAAAAGCCTGACACTGGTGACTGTCAGGGAAACGATTTGGATGCCTTTCAGGTGTAATGCAGACTTTGGTTCTGTTTTAAATGCATGGCTTAACAGGCAGCTCACTTTGTACTCTGCAATCACCCCGTGGATGATTTACAGTGGTTATAATTTAGTTGGCACAGCAAGTGATAGGAGTGATCCTAAGTCTGGAGCTATGTGCATATATGTGCCTGGGGAAAGGAATCCAAGCGCAACCACTGCCAAAACAAGGTGAGGTGCAAGGTTGCAGTCAGAGGATGGATCCAAGCAGAAGTAAAAGCTGGCCTCCAGCTTATTCCTGTAGGGAACATAGGAGCAAGGCAGTAAGCTTACACCAGGTACTGAACTTGCCAAGGCATCAGCCTCAGAAACAACTGATGAATTCAATCACAGACTGTTCCAGCAATGTGGGAACAGCAGGACCGGGCATGTGATTGATGAAATGGCTATTACTGGAAATTAGCATTTATGGTGTTAAAATTCAAAGGCAGCCATCTTGGAAATCGATTTGTTTGTTAATTTGCTCCTATTTTGGGGACAGTAAATCTATTACTCAGTGGGTGTTATGAACCTTGTATCCTTTGGTGTTCTTGAGAGACAGGTTCTATTCTGCGTTCTTAAACCATGGGAAGGGCGGGAGAGATGAAATAGTTGCCTATGCCCAATGAGTCTTAGAGGAGGAGTAAGGGAGGAATTCAGTCTGTTGGGAGATGGTGTGGGCAAAAATCCTGCTGCAAAGGGACATTTAAATAGTGGCAATGCTGCTGGCAGCGTGTCTGATGGGTGCAAGGTTGAAAGTTCTCTCTGTTCTTCAGTATCATCAAGGATAACAAAGAAATTATGCTTTCTCTTCGTGTAGATAAGGATGTTGATACAGTGGGAAGTTTTGGAGTTTGTCGCTGTGCGAAGCTTACAGAAATCCCTGCCTGTAGGGCTTTCCTATTGGATCCTTGTTTTTCATAGCTAGGGGTTATTTTCTTCAACTGAAGGCTTTCACTGCAGAGGCGAGCAGCTGTCTGCTGTTAGTCAAGCTGACCTGCGCTGGGAGGAAGAAGCAACAAGGGAACAAAGCTCAGGATGTCGAGAGCGCATGGTGCGTCCCTGCCTGCTGTTGGATCCATTCAACCGTGCCCTGAAAGGCAGTTACTGTGTGTCAGGAAGGATGCATGACCTGTTATTGGAAGGATTGTGTAGCCACACAGGAAGGTCTGCATTGTCCTTTGGCAGCCCCTGGGTGGCTGGGAAACTCCTGTCCTGCGTGGAGGTCTTGCCACACTCTTACGCATGTCGTTCCAAATAGACCTGAGCAGGTGTGACCACTTTCTATTTCTCATGGCATCTCATGCTTCTCAGTTGTGATCTCTTCTTGTTTTCATAAAAAAAGCCAACACACATTTCCTGACTGAAAGGTTTTGTTTCAATAAAACTGAAGCAAGCACTCCACCGCTGATTTCTAAAACCCGTGGGAGATTTATGTCAAAACTATGAACTGCCTTTCAAAAGGTGTTCACATGGAAAATGGAAATTATCCCTTCAGTTTATAAAGATGTTTTGATGCGACTTGGATGTTTCATTTGATTTTAACAAGGTATGACTGAAACTTAAACTATTCAGAACAGTAGATATCAATAAAGGCTTGACACAATTCTCCCCACTGACTCTTACCTTTTAGCATTGCAGGACATTTGCCCAATTCCTCCTGTCATCTGTTATAGGGAGTAGCATATCTTTTATTAGAAATGCTGGCCATCTCAGTGAGATGTAAGGCAGGAGAAATGCAGTTGTCTGTTTCCGTTAGTGAAAATTTCTTAAGGAACAAGTCCCCGACTGCTCAAGGCTGTAACTGGTTGGGCTGAGACTAGAGCCTACAGCGACTTGATTCAGAGTTTATACCTTTTCCAGCCATTGGTGCAAACTCAGGGCACCCTGTGGGAAGAGATCCTGAAGTAAAGTCCTCACCTGAGCACCGTGGCTCCCATCCTCCTCAGCACCCGCTCCTGCCACCGCCTCCCTGCCCCTCTGCACTGTCTGAAAGCTTGGCTGCAGGGCTGGTGTCTGGGTAGCTCCTGGTTTGCTCTCTGCAGTGTTTTGAGAGGCTCAGCTTGGGGTTTTTTTATGAATTAGGCTGGAAGAAGCAACCAGGATCCCTTGGTGTTGCTAATTGCCAGCCTGAGCAGCCCGCAGTGTGACAAGCCAGCTCTGGGTATTGCAGTCATGACTCCTGTGTCTTTCTTAATGTCCTGGTTGTGGAGATGGGAAATGGCTTAACCGTGGGCCCTGTTCTCTTTCTGGAACAAATGGGACCCGCAGGCTGGAGGGTGCACTAGGAAACTGCAACCTGTGGATGTCATAAGTACTGGTTTTTACTGTTGCTTTATAAGGAATCTTCTGGGAAATCTGCTGCTGGTGTCAGGGCTGAGTTATGTGATTTCCCTTGGGTGAAGCTGTCCAGTGGTTTGATAAAACTGATTGCGGTGTTGAATTAGCCAGCAAACTCCTGAGAGGCTGATCATCCATCACAGCATCCAATCACTGTCAGCAGCCATTCGCGATGGAGACAAGGCCACGCCTTTTACGTCTTTTAGAAACTCAGATAAATCACCATCAAGGCAAGTCATTGCGTTCAGTCATGTTAGAAGCCTGAAGACTGGTCACAAAGCTCACAACAGGAGTGGAGGGGATGTGGGGAAAGGAGACTTGAATGATTCAGCTCAGCCATGGTAACACAATGGCTGGAAATGCCCAGGGGCAGCGGTTTAGTTAAAATAATGGCTCATGCCTACGTATTGTAGCTTAAGGGACTGTAAGGGAGCAGCTGGTATATTGAGAGCTTACACAAGGTTTCAGGAATAAATTGCTACTGGCTTCTTTATTTTCTAAGAGTTTAAATAGAAATAGGTGATGATTTCATGCTGTATTGCAGATGGAAATTTAATTCTTACCAGGGGAACACCTTTCTGATACAAAACCTATACCATAGCTGGGTGGATTTTGAATAGTCAGGTGGAAGGGAACCAAGATTTAAAGCTCCTTTCATTCTGTTTTGCCTAAATAAAACCTTGTCAAACCAAACACCTTCTCAGATTTTTCCTAGATTCAGTCTTGCAGACAATAATTCATTAATCATCAAGTACCCACATCCTGAGCTGTGCATGCACTACAGCCAGGTGTGGTCTGTCAGCTCTTCAGTTATGCAAGCAAGGCTGCTTCCTCTGGCTTTGTTTAGCTGTCTCTCTATAACATTATTGCCCCAGCACTGCCTTGTGACAACAACTGCTCTGTGGGGTCCATCCCTGGGTCCCCACCAGGATCTGTCTTATTGATAGGCTCTCCTGATGCTCCACATGCTAGGGTTGAACCAGTTCTTGTCATTTAAACTGAAAGTTTTGTGCCTAGATTGGGCTGATGAAGCCCTAGTTTATTCACTCACCCATTTGTTATCTCTGCAGTGTGGATAATAAGGCATTTTTCTCATGTGTTCCTCACTGCTTTACAAACACAGTGAGAGTTCCTCAGCTCACCTGTAAGCCATGCATATTTATTCTGGCTTTTCTTTTAGATTACTTCCCCTTCATGCAGGAACCAGTGTCATTTATCTGCATTCAGAGGAGCCTGGGAGCCTGCAGTTTGTTCTTAGCTGTTTCAGCCCATGAATACCTCTGCAAACAAGCACATCACAAACAGATCCTTTTGCTAAGAGCTATGCCACAAGCTTTCTTGGCTATTAAGAAGCCTTTTAAAAGTTCAAGAAGCAACAGCTTCTGAGTCTCTCTCCTGCCTGCTCAGCCCCTGCCATTGCCTAGCACTGCTGCGATGTTGCTGTGTAATTGGGCTGTGATGGCAAAGCATCTCCTAATAGGCGCTGCTCTGGCTTCCAGTGCCAGGCAGTGGTGGAAGTTTCATGCTGCATGACAGTAAGGCTGTAAGTGTACAAAATAATTATTACCAAAAAGGTAACCATGGAGTTGAATTTTCCATTCCATTACATGAAAAACGATCCTGATGCTTAAACCTACCTGGACGCATCTCACAAACCAGCCTGGAAAACAACTCTGGGCCTGAGCGCTCTACCTGAAATGACAGCGGAAAGCTCACCTCCTGTGGGGTGGGGGTGTTAGGCACTAAGATATGGCTGGGTGGACAGTTCAGGAGAGGTTGAAATCTAGCATTTTTAAATCCTGGTGAATCCCACATGGGAGTTTACTTGCGTTCACCCACACCTTTTTCAGGTTGAGCTTCTGACTGCAAGGTGAAGGTGATCACCCAGCTTTCCGTAGGCTGAAGGTACATAAATCACTACACTGAATGGAAGGGAGTCACAGGTTCCCATGTGCTTTGTCTTAAGGGAATGTAAAGTAAATTTTATTCTGTGGAATGGAGAGGCAGCAAACGTTAACGGGGTGCATTGCATCGGGCTGCCCAGCACATGTGGGTGCTTCCGACCAACTGGAGGGCATGATCCTGCTTGGCTGGGCTTCTGTGAGCCCAGCTGTTTGTTCTTGTTTGCTGTATGTGATAAAAATTAATCTTTTCAGTAGGTCATCTTCTTGTTGCATTTGACATTTTGGTGCCAAAACACTAATAATTTGTTTTGTAACTGCTGAGTAAGCTCCTCCCTGACGTTCCCTGGTTCTGGATGACAGCAATGGTCAGCTGTCTGTGGCAAACTGGGTCCTGTATTTCAACTCTGAGGAGCTGGCTGCTTAGAAAACAGAGACAGAAAATCATTACTGTCTGAGATGCTGATTAGTAACAGACCAAAATGGAGAGTGAAATTCAGGGCTGGCTTTGTCTTCACTTGGGCTGTTTTTTCTACAGCAAAAGGACACTAAACCAAATAACAATCCTAAACCGAATGTTTACACACAAGTACTTTATTTGGGTTTTTTTCCACACACACAGTGGTTTGTTCAATGTTCTCACCAGCAGCTGCTGATCGTCACTGCTTCACCTCCCAGCAGTCATAGCCGCTCAGCGGCTGCTCCAGAAGCAAACTGCCCAACACATGTCAAGGCACAGCCATGGATCATGAGATAAAAAGGCTGCTGTTGTTTGCAGGGCTTGTTGTTCTGCTTCAGGTTGACTCACAGCAAATGTTCCAATATGACTCAGAAAGAGCTGATGTTTAATTAAGGAGACATTCTGTTCTAGCATCTGAGCTTCAGCAGCTTAAGATGCTGTTGCTGATAATAATAACTTTGCACCACAGTCACTTCCATTCAAGGCTCCCAAGGTTGTTGGAGCGTTATCCTGTTAAGTTGGCTGAAAGGGGTTAAGAATCTGCCAGGCTCAGAAACCTCTGTTCAGCTTGAAGAATTCTGGATGTAACCCAGGGCTGCTTTGCTTCAGGTTGTAATTAAAAATTAATAATTCCTTCTGGAGGCAAGGTTTCTGTGCAGATCAGAGACAGCCCTGTGGCCAGGCACATAAAAGGTTTTTGGCCAGCGTTAGAGGTGTTGTCATTTTGAGTGCATGAAACAAGACATCCTGTTCCCAAACAGTTTATTTTTTTTGATATTTCATGGGCCTAAATGCTGGGAAATATTAGGAAAACACATACGATAAGTACACCATTCCTTTTGAAGGAATTAGGATTAGAGCTAAAGACAAGAAGAACAGCTTTCACCTCTAAGCTACTTCTGTGAAATCAGGTTCTTCTCTGTGTTTTGGCTCAGTCTGAGCAGCACCTGTGGATCTGCTGGCACACCATGTAAAGCAGACCCAAGTAGACCCATGCTTCCAAACAGCTCTCAGCTCAGTGGAGATAAGGACAGCAAAAAAGGATGGCAAGTACATAAACAACCTTTCTCCAGATGACCCTCCTCCCCTATTCACCATCTTCCCGGGGCCAGCATGGTGGAGCACTCAAGCAGCACACCCCAACACCACGATGCCCTGTGCTGTTGTAGCATCCCGACCATGCCCAAAGACGAAGCTGAGCAGCTCAAAGGCTGAGAACAGAGCACTGGGCTTTTCAAACCCCACCTTTTGTTATCAAGACTGCCACATGTGCAGCCCTTAAAGCAGCCACAGCTGCTCTTCGTCTAAGACTTTAAAGAAGGTACCAGGTGCTCAGTTGAATGAATAATTAGCTGGCAATTTTATAAAGGAAGTCTTGCTCTAGGGCAGGCAGTTCCTCAAGTGCTCCAGCTGCAGGAGAGCTTTTTCAGGGCAAACACATCACGTGGTTCCTGTTTGTTTGGAAGCAAGTCCTTCTCTTTTCTGTCGTCTTGGACAGATTTGGAGCATGGGAGTTTCTCTGGAAGGTGAGTAGCCCATGACTTTGGCCAGCTCTGCTCTTGTTCCTCCCTTGAGTGCTGACTCTAGAGTCATGCCAAATCTGTAGAGTTGTAATGAGTCAAACCAAATAACCCCCAAGTGAATGAAGAGAAACATCTCCAGCGTTAGTTATTTGACTTCTGTAAATCCTCCACGTTTGCTGATTATGGGGCAGCTGCAATTGCTGTCAAATCTAGTGATGAGCAAAGGAACTGGAAAGAGTCCAAGAAACTGGCTGCTTTTGGTTAATGCCTGAGCCTGCTCCACCTGAGAAGTTCCTCAAGTTAAGCAACCAGCAGCAGGAAAGAAACCATGTAGGTGGTTGTAGTCTGTGGTGGGAACGTCCCACACAGGAACTCTACTACAGATTCTTGTATTTCTTCTCAAATTCTGACTGTTGGGAAAGACCTGATACAATCTCAAACTATGTTTCTTTCTCTTGGGCAGTTCGCTCTTGCCAGGCTTTCCTTCCAAGCTCAGAACCTCCTAACCTCCTAGACACAACTGTAGTCTCTGTAGGAAAATAGTTATGATGATGAGCTCTCTTACAAGGGAGAACTGCTTCAAAAACCTGTCCTGCTGTACTATCAAAAGCTCAGACCAAGTGAATGTTTTTTAAGCTCTGCATTTTAGCTTTTCCAATCTCTCTCTGGGCTAACTGCTGATGGCATCTGCCTGGCTTCCCCCTAATGAGGAAACAGAGTCGGCAGGCTCCTGGAGGCAAAACTGAGCAAAGCTAGACTGCTGTAGAGAGCTGGTAGTGGCTGTGTCACTTTTCATAATGGAGCAGTTTTGGGAGGTTTCATCTCATTCTTGTATCACAGTAACATCTTCTTTGTGTGGCTGCTGCAGCTGCAGTTGGGTTGTGCTTTGGAATGGGTCGGCCTGAGAAGTGGACTGTTAAATCCATAAAACTTTGCTCAGGTGCAGAAGTGAAGCCATGGGTTTTGGTTTGATTCTTGCAATTGGTTTACATCTCTGTAAAGAGATGTAAAGGTCACAAGGTGGCAGGAATTTTACTGGGTGGTGGTCGATGCCAGCTTCCTGCGCAGAGTAGGCACGAGGCCTCGAAATGTTCTGCCTGGTGTTTCTCCAGCTAACAGGCCTTTTTTTTTGGTGCTCAGTTTTTGAGCATCAAAGTAGAAGCCGCTGACGTAAATCTCACAGCTTCCCAGTGAGCTGTTGGAGCGTGAAAAGTTGAAGATGGCACTGAAAAGTTGAAGATGGGAAGGGAGAACCCTTCCCTCACCTCTCTGTGCCCATTGCAGAAGAGTGAAATTTGCTTCTGGAGCATGGGGCGTCTCTGTCCCTGGATTTGTGGATGTTGAAAAGAGATGTAGGGTTCATAGATCAGGAATGTAAACGCAACATCTGGTCTTTAAAGGAAAGAGTAGATGGAGATTATTTCTTTTTTGAAAGCCAGAAGTTGTAGTGAGTGCAGCTGGGGATGTGGCAATAATGTTAAGGAGAGAAAATGAAACATTGGCTCATTCTGCTTTCCTTGGAGCATAGCTGGATGGAGTGTGGTTGAAAAGGGAGAAGGGATTGAAAGCAAGAAATGAGTAAGAGCCATTGAAAGAGTCTGACTGTTATAAGGACAAAGGATCCAGTGGGAGACCCCGGTCTTGGAGATACGTGAGAGGTCACAGCAGAGTAGAGGAGCACTGGCCAGGTGAAGGCGGGGAATGCTGTCTCTGGGTCAGCTTTTCACAGAGCCAGCTTCTGCAGACCAGAGATGAGGCTGCTTTCCACTTCTTGCTGTTATTCTACTGTGATTTTTCCTCCCAGAGAGAAGTGCTCCCTACACAGCACTGTGTCCTCCCAAGTCATTTGTCTCATCCAGCTCCATAGCAAGATCCCTCGTGAGCTGGTAGCAGCCAAACCCTGCCACTGCAGTCTTGTCTGGGAGACTGAAGCTGAAAATGTTGTTTTTGTACAGTGATATCAGCTTGCTAAAGAAAAAGGTCTTTTTTAAAAAAATCTGGTTTTAGCAGAATGGATTAAACCACTCTCCTGAGTGGAAAACTGGTTGGATGACTGGGCCCAAAGAGTGGTGGTAAATGGAGTTAACTCCAGCTGGAGGCCGGTCACAAGTGGTGTCCCCCAGGGCTCAGTGCTGGGTCCTGTCCTGTTCAATGTCTTTATCAGTGACCTGGATGAGGGGATCGGATGCACCATAAGTAAGTTTGTGGATGACACTAAGCTGGCTGGAAGTGTTGATCTGGTGGAGGGTAGGGAGGCCCTTCAAGGGGATCCGAACAGGCTGGACCACTGGACTGAGACCAATTTGCATGAAGTTTAACAAGGCCAAATTGCCGGGTCCTGCACTTGGAGCACAACAACCCTGTGCAGCTGCAGCCTAGGGGAAGAGTGGCCAGAAAGCTGCCTAGAGAAGGACCTGGGGATGTTGATTGACAGCCATCTGAACAAGAGCCAGCAGTGTGCCCAGGTGGCCAAGAAGGCCAATGGCATCTTGGCTAGTATCGGAAACAACGTGGTCAGCAAGTCCAGGGAGGTTATTCTGCCCCTGTACTCAGCACTGGTGAGACCGCGCCTTGAATCCTGTATTCAGTTCTGGCCCCTTGCTATAAGAAGGATTTTAAGGCTCTGGAGTGTGTCCAGAGAAGAGCAATGAAGCTGGGGAAGGGGCTGGAGAACAAGTCTTATGAGGAGTGGCTTGAGGGAACAGGTTTTTTAGCCTAGAGAAGAGGAGGCTGAGGGAACACCTTATAGCTCTCTACGACTACCTGAAAGGAGGTTGTAGAAAGGAGGGAGCTGGCCTCTTCTCCCAAGTGACAAGGGACAGGACAAGGGGGAATGGCCTCAAGCTGTGCCAGGGGAGGGTCGAGTTGGACATCAGGAAAAAAATTTTTCACAGAAAGAGTCATTGGGCCCTGGCAGAGGCTGCCCAGGGAGGTAAGCATGTCATGACCCCTGGAGGGATTTAAAAGACAGGTAGATGAGGTGTTCAGGAACATGGTTTAGTGGTTGATAGGAATGGTTGGACTCGATGATCCAAGAAGTCTTTTCTAACCTAGTGATTTTGTGAAAATAATTGCCCACAGCTAAAGTTTCAGATTGGCGTCGATTGCATTTATATCCTGGCTTTTGTTCTGATTTTCAGTGAAAAGCTGGCATTTTCAGAACAGTAATATAGCCAGCAGAACACAGCCTGTGCTCTGGTCACTGTCTGAAAAGCAAGCTGTTTTTCAGGGATGGGTTTTGCAATGGTGTGTTTCAAGGCTCAGATTCCAGGAAGCTCTTTCCAGGCTTCTTTTCCTTTCAGACAATAGATCTGCACCACTTATTAAAGGAGAAGGGCTCTGTTTCTTTTGGGACATCTGTAGCTGATAGTAAAATTGGGCCAGGCTTTTTTTCTGGTTGTTTCTCAGAAACCTCAGAGCATCTTCCCTTCCTCCAGAGGAGTTTTTCTCAAACAAAAGAGAAAAAAGGGACAGCTGAATCTGTCACAGCAACTCCTCTACCTTTGCCAACAGGACTTGGCTCCTGTCTGGCTCCTTCTCCCAGTATTGAATCCTCTGCGAAGGGGAGAAAAAACATAGCACAACCTGAAAGTGCTTGTTTCCACCTCCAGATGGGTCGTGGCCAGCAGTGGCTGCATTGCTGACCACTGCTGCCTGTCTTGTCACCACTGTGTCAATCACCATCCTTGCCAAGAGCAGATCTTCAGGGTCGGCTTAGGTCAGATTCCATATCCTGAATTGATGATGTCTCCATTCATTACTTTGCCTTGTTTTGACTTCACAGCCATTAGGTAGTGACAGGAAATAGGAAATAACATGAAATTTTGGAATATAATTTAGTACTCTCTCACTGCTTATCATGATGTGCCTATAATCAACTCAACTGCTTTGCTGCAGATGACCTCTGTGCCACAGCTGATTGCTGCTGCATGTCCAGCACACTGAATTAGAAATAATTGCAGGTACATTAGAGAAGTCATGGAAGACCTGCCAGGTACATTTGTACCAGGGTTCAGGAAGGCAATTGGCCAGGGCTGACTCCCAGTCTTGATTTGGGAAGTTCTCCCAAAGGGGCACACATTGAAGCAAGACTGCTCCCTACGAAAGGAGCAAAGGGGGTTTCTGGCAGCTGAGCTCCCTCTTGGAGATAACGCCACATATCTAGCGCAGAAGGGCTTATTTGGCAATGAAATGTGATTACTTATGCATATCCCCTTCTCCAAAGACCCTGGAATAAGCAAGCTGGCGTGAACAAATGTAAACTCTGAAGAGAAATTCAGTGGAGACACTTTTGCTTTCACATCTACTCCTGTGGAGATGAGGAAGGCTGCCAGTGACTGAGCTGACCGGTGACAGATAGATTTGGCCTCTGCCAGTCACTCTGAGGATGGAGAGCAGCCATGGTCCAGCTTAGACAGCAGCCCACAGGGAATCTGATCCCAGGGTGGCAAAACATCATGCTCCTCTAAAATGGCAGAGAACTGTGCTGAATTAAATCACTGTTCCAAAAAGAAAGTAGTAAACACATTTAAATATCTCTTGGCACAAAACATTGGAAAGCTTTGCACTGGTTCCAGGCTGCGTAACTGGGAGTTTTCAGTGTTTCAGGATATATTTGAGGTGCTGTGCGTAGTTCCTCTTGGTTTTGTTTGAAAAATCAGGTCCAGGATAATACAGCATTGGGATCCTGAGGTGCTGTAGTTCCTCACCACTCACTACGGTTATTTTTACAGGAAGCTTATGTGTCAGTCCTCACTACGGGAAGGCTGGTCCAGTGTATCTGAAGAAGTCATTTTCAGCCCCTGACTCAAGCACCAGTGTCCTTGGCAGTCCCATACAGGTTGTGTGATCATCAGTCCCTTTCCAACATCTGCAAAATAGGAATTATATTTAACTGTCTCCCAGAAAGCATTGAGAATAAAAGCTGAAGTACTATTTCAGGGAGACTTAATTAAGTACCTTGGCAGATAGACTGTGCCCAGCACCTTTCTTTCGCATTTTTCTGCACAAAGAAGAATTATTTTCTCGATGAAGAGGATGGCACCGAAGCTGTAAAATATCTCTGCCTCAGGGCTATGCATCTGACTGAAAAGGAACCAAAGCACTCCAAGGAGGATCAAAAGTAATTAGTGAGGTTTACTTTGAATGACTAAATATGCTGTGCTCCACCCACTCCCTTTTTGACTGAGCATCATCTCATTACACGATTTATTTGTCCCTTTGTTCACTGATGCTGCTTCTACCCAGAAGGAAGCTGATGTTCCTCCAGCTCTGTGCTGGCAGAGGGGCTGTGTGGATTGCTCTCCTGCCCTCAGCCCACCCCAGCGGCCGAGGAAACTGCCCGGACTGAGGGCACCTGGCAGCCTGCATCACATCTGCAGTTGGGACCAAGGAGAAAACCTTGTCTGCAAGTGACATGCAGGATTTGTAGGCTGAAATTGGCCTTGAGGCACAATTACGAGCATTTGGAGCATTGCACATCATAATTTTTGGAAACATGGAGGCAAAACCTGGTGAGAGCAGATGCAAAGGAATACAGAAAGGGCACCTCATTGTGTCTGGGAGCTCAGCTTGAGCATGTTCAGTCGGGTGCGAGTGAGGATGTAACACCTGCTCCACTCGCCTCGTTGTTCTCAGAAGCAGAATCCCATTTTGATTTAAGATAATTGGCTGGAATAGGGTTTGCATTTCCTTCAGAGCTTATTCCGTATAATGTGTTCTCTTAATAATGGATTCTTTCCCATCTAAGACCAATAGAAGGAGGGAATGATTTCCATTTAAAGGTAATGCTAAGAAACTAGTCTGTCTCCCTGTCAGCCCTATTAGCTGGGAAGAAAGTTTTGCAGCAGATCCGCACAAGCTGCTGGATAAGGGTGTTCTGCAGTAAATCCACCTTGGAGGCTCTTTTTCCCTGAGAGGTCTGCTGGGTCTCCTGAAGGAAGTGAATGGGTGTAAGGGTTTTAGGAAAGGAGTTTTTGTCTTCACAAGCTGAGCTAGGATTTGGCTTCTCCTGTTCAAGAATACATGTAGGAAGAGTAGGTTACTGGGAGAGATGCAGGGCTTTACCTTCTACAAGAACCCTTTGATGTGGAGGACTGATTGGCTCAACTGTCTTAAATATTTTTCTCTATTTCACAGACTTCCAAACTTTGAGTTGCGGGCCAATACTGAAGGATGGTCCCTGCACACAAACAGTGTCATGCCTGGGTCCTGCTGAAGGTAGCAGAGTGACCCTGAATGTACCAGCATGAAAAGATACTTGGGAGGACAACACTGTAGCCTTTTATTTCAGCCTATTTATAGGATAATTAGAAAGCTTTTTCTGTACAACTTCGTGGGAGCAGACAAGGACCAGTGTTTTAGTAACTACACATATTGGTATACTGGGAACGTGGCAGCACAGCCTAGGGAAGAAGGCTCCATTCCCTCAGTGGCTCACTGTTAAGTATTGTCCAGCAATGAAGATGAATCGCATCTTTAGAAGACATTTCTTTAAAATTAGCTTAAATTAATGTACAAAAGTGAATAGCCTTGACCTTGTACACTTTGATTCTTTGGTATTTAGATTTGCTAGAGGACTGACCAAAGAAGGATGCGAGTTTTTATAATACAGCCCTGATTTATTTGGCCCTCATAAACACTTAATCTATGTTAGACCTATCCATAAAATGCATCTTCACTGCAATTGAAATTTCAGTGATTTGACATTTTTTGACACAAAAAAGAACCAAAAATGAAAATGATCAATCTCATGAAAATGAAAAGTTCCCAAGCTTTTTTTGACTCAAGCAGCGTCAAAGTGAGAAAGTCAAATGTCTTCTATAGGAACAAAGGATGACTCTGTGCAATTCAAATGGAGGTGTTTGATGAAGGATATTTCTCGTTTGCTTTGTCTGATTGAGAAGATCCAGCACAAACACTAAGTTGTCATGCACTGTGGACACTAAAGTCCACTGAAGCAGCTCAGAATGTTTCTAAGTGGATAACAACTGCAGGAAAAGGGTATGTGATTGCTTAAGTGTTTGAATCTTTAACAAAATAAATCAACTCTGCAAAGAATACAGTAGGATGCGAACAGCACGCCTCTGGCACACGGGCATTTCACAGTGAGCAGGTTTGTGCATGTGCATCTGAACGCCCGTCTGTCAGGTCCTCCTGATGCAGGACGAAGGAATGAAAGGGAGTACTGGCAAATGAGGAGGTAACCGCACAGTGAGAAATGCCAGGATGAAGCCTTGCATGCTTCTGCAGCCTCTGTGCTGTGGGGATGCTGGTGGGTGCTGGCCCACCTGGAGCTAGTCAGCATGGGCTGCCAGCCATGCTAGGGCAGCAGCGAGAGTGGTCAGCACAGGCACATGCCTGCTGTGTGTATGTAATGCAGAGCTGTACCCCCACTGACATTCGCCATCAAGCCATCAGCAGCAATATCTAACACCCCACAACCCCAGAAGATGTGCGCAGGGAGGTAGCTGCCATTTCTCCTTTGGCAGCAAGAGCCCTGCTTCTAATTCCACAGCCCTCTGCCTTTATGGCTGTATGTGATGCATTTGTGATACACCATCCTCCAAATAAAGTCCTGACTGAGTTAATCGGTATCCTTATGCTATGGAAACTGTGAAAGAAAAAGGTGGAGCTGCCCAGTTGTTGGCTGGTGCCTTGGCCCAGCTGCATGCCTGGCTCAGCCCCAGGCAGGGTGTAGGAATGGGTGGCTGTGGGCCAGCAGAAACACGGAATCTGGGGATGCTGAGAAGGGAGCAGAGGCCTGGTGGCGTATCTGAAGAGACGTCTGAGAAGACCACTTGCAGCAAAAGATATTCTGTGCCACCAGATGAATGCTGGGATGCAGAGTCTGTCACAAATGAGAAGCTGTTGGGTTTTGTCCCCAGTCCCATCTGAGAGCCCTGACCTGCTCTCTGCTCGGCCCCCACCCCCCAGCCTGGTGTCCCAATGCAGGGGCTCACTGCAACTAGGTGGCACAGAAAGGCTCTGTGCATCTTGGTTCTGGGCTTGGAGCCAGTGGCTGCTTTACAAATGCCTGTTTGGGAAGGAGAAGAGAATGGATTTCCACCCATGTCTGCTGTTTGCTCCCACTCTCCTCCACCTGCTGGCTCAGAGGGATGAGATGTGGCAGGAACCTCCCTGGACAACCAGCAGCACCCTGAAACTTCTGCTCCCGTTTTCTGGTCGCATTTCACTTTTTACAGTGTTCTCTGTGCCTCAGGAGTGTGAGAAGGGAACAGTACCTGACACAAAGCTGGGACCAGAGAGAGAGATCCTCAGGTGTTCTCTGTCTGCACAAACTCTGGAAGGGAAACATGCTACAGATTAGAAAAGATGCTTTCCCTCATGCAGCTGTTGTGCTGGGTACCCAAAAAGGAGGAGTAGGAGGGAGGAGATGGGGAAGATCAGGTCACAGCCACTCTTGGCAATTTGCTGCTCTGCCAGATCTGCACATGTCAGGCTCTCCCACTTTCTACAAGTGGGGTTGCAACACACCTCGCCTCGGGATAAACTCAGCAGAGATACACTATTGGCTATTTCCTATGCAGTATGTCATCCAGCAGGCTCTATATATCGCAGAGAAAGCAGAGACCACTCAGCCTCTGAGCAGAGCTGCTTCAGTGCAGCTCAGTAGCACTTTGAAGGTGGAAAGAAAATTGAAAGGCTGCCTTTGTTTTTTTTTTGATTCTGCCAAGCTCTGAAAATTCTGAGGAAAGGGAGACCAGCAGGATGGACTGTGTGGAAAGCAAGTAAAGCAGATTCCTAAGAAGAAGTTGTGGGAGAAAAGCAGAGCAGTGCCCAAAAGGAAATATTCATTAGGATTTCTTCCCAAGTGCAGAGGGAAAGTGTTTGGAGATTTCTGATATTCCAGTATCTGGATGAGCTACTGCGGATAGGACTCACGGGACTGAAACAGAACTGCAGCTGGAGAGGGGAATCGGCACTGGAAGGACACATTTATCAACTCTTTCATGTAGTCTGCAACCACATGGCAGATTTTTAAAACGCAAGCATGTGTGTTCCCTCCTGCAGCACCTGAGCTGTTGGCAAGGGGGGCAGAGAGGGATGAGCAGCCTGCCTGGAGACACGGGCAGTGCTGGAGCTTTGCTCTCTGAGCCATGAGGAGGCACGTGTGGTTCCCTTTGCAGTACATCTCTAAGCCCTTCTGGAGAGCAGAGAATCACAGCACGACCAACTTCTTCTCTGCACTGTATGGCTTCCCTAACCAGTCCTTCTTCCACAGTGATTTGGACCTGGAGGACCTGGGGGACTTCGGCAGTGGGACCAAATATGAGGGCGAGTCCCAGAGCCAGACGGTGAAGGCGCTGCTGATTGTAGCCTACTCTGTGATCATCTGCATCTCACTATTCGGCAACATCCTGGTGTGCCATGTGGTGATCAAGAACAAAAGGATGCACTCAGCCACCAGCCTCTTCATCGTCAACCTGGCCATTGCTGACGTGATGATCACCGTTCTGAACACCCCCTTCACGCTGGTGAGCAACCGCTGTAGCTGCATTTGCTGGTGCCTGTGTGTGTCTGTCAGAGCTTTGTGCACGTGTGTCGAATGGGCCAGGAACAGGCTTACATGTAGCCTTACTTTTTGGCTCTTCCCCTGTCTCCTTTTGCCTCTTGGACCAGCTGCAGCCGTGCACTGTTTGTAGCATTCTTCAGCCTTTCAAAAGCAGTTCTTAAATTATCAGTTTGAATTCACATTTTCTTAAATTGATCCTGTTTCTTTGGTGGGATTTCTCTGCCTTGCTCTGACGGGATTTGCAGCCCTTAATCTGTCCAGGGAAAGGATAGTGCCCTTGTGTGTCTGCACAACTGTCATCCTTTAGGCATGTGTACTTAAATAACTGTAATCCCTCTTAGCAAAGAGCTTTACATCCACTTGAAAGAAGCAGCACATTGCTACAGGTAACTTGTCAGTCATTACTACTGGAGTTGTCTCGATGGGGAAATTAATTAGATGAATTGAAAACAGATTAGCTAGGCTTGACTGATTCTCTGTGTGGGCAGATGTTTTGTAGGAAATGTGTTTTATTTCATATTAGCTTAATCTGCTTCCTGAATGAGTTACATTAATTTGAAATTAATATTGGACAGTCAGGAACAGCGGGAGAGTGAGAGGACAGCTGTTATTTGGAACGATCTCCTCTGCAGAAAAGCGCCACAGGCACCCTCTCTGGGAGCTGATAAGGAATGCCATGCCTCTGTCCTGCAGTCTCAGGGAGGCTCTGAACTCCCCCGGTCTCACTCCCCTCCCAGCAGCAGCTGGTTTCATGCCCTGGCAAGATGGCTCCTGTACCAGCAGAGGTCAGATCGATGAGGGAGGCAACCCAGCTTGTGAAGTGCGAGTTGCTTTTTCATCTAGGAGGGTAACATTTTCCTCTCTGTAACTTAATTGGCATCTTGGAAACTGCTGTTGCTGCACCTCACACAGCGCAGTGAGAGGAGAGTCAGGCTTGGAGATCAGCTTGGGAGCAAGACCCTGCCGTCTCACTCCATGTCCTGTGTCTGAGCATGGCTGGGAGCTGCAGACCCCAGGAAGAGCACGGACTCGGGGCAGGGGGCAGTGATGCTCCGTACCAGGCAGTCCCTGGCTCTGAGGCGTCACTTCCCTACTCCAATGCACTCAGTATTTTTTTCTCCCATGTATTTACCTCTCTGAAGTTTGGATCCATGCAACTTTCAGCTTCAACAAATTCACAGGTGCAAGTGTTTTAAGGAGGCAAGCTGCTGCTTCCCCTGCAGGGCCTCATTAAGGAGCTGAGCTAACATCTCTTCCTGTTTTCCAGAAGGGCCATGTTCTGTGTACGCATGGATGTGCAAACACACACACACACACACACAGAGCAGTACTTCAGTGGATTTGTTTGTGCATTATAATAAATCTCGCCTCTCTTTCAAACCTCTTGCATAGTCAGTGTTTTCCCAGAAAAAAAATGGGTATAATGCAACTACAATGCAAAGAATATAGGAAACTACATTTCAGCATTTCTTCCTTAGCATGCTCTGTTTGCTCCCCTTCAGGTGATGCATGCTGCTTTAATTCAGTTTTGTCTGTTCTGCAGGTGCGATTTGTAAGCAGTACGTGGGTTTTTGGGAAGCTGATGTGCCACATAAGCCGGTTTGTGCAGTACTGTTCTGTCCACGTCTCCGTGCTGACCCTTGCTGCCATCGCTCTGGATCGGCATCAGGTCTGTGACACACATCACCCCTATGCTTGCTAGAGAATAAGGTGCTAGATACATAGGCTTCCCCCTGCCCTCAAATCCCTGTACCTGGAAACCTGCATTGTCTCGGCAATCAAGGAAAGGAGGGAAGAAGGTTAGCTTTCACGGCAGTGGACAAGAACCCGGTGCTTTTTTCCAGTGAAGGGTGATTACACACCAGAACAGGCTGCCCCAAGGGGCTATAGGGTCTCTGTCCTTGGAGATACTCAGAGCCCAGCTGGAAGTAGTCCTGGGCAGCCTACTCCAGCCAACCCCACTTTGCACAGGGAGCTGGACCTCCAGGGTCCCTGCCTCCTCAGCCATGCTGTGACGTGCAGCTCTGCGGGCATGGTGGGAATATGTTCTCAAGTTTGAATGCCAGCAAGGCAGTGCCTTATCTCAGCAGGTATTTATGAAGAGCCTCACAGATTTTAGGCTTTCCGCATTGTTTAGGGACGCCTGAGACTGGAAGCAGTGGGAACAACATTAGCCTGTTCAGTTCAAGGTGAGAAATTCTCCTCTCCTTACCCTGACCCTGATACCTTTTGGCGTGAACCAACCAAGAAAACCTCACAGGTCAAGCAATGAGTGTAAAGCAAAGGGTTTCCTTGAACTATGACACAGCTGGTAATTTTTGCTGAGGTGATAAGCGCAGTGCGGTGGGAGAGCAGACAATGCAAGGTGTGTTCTCAGGCAGACTGTGTATTTTTATTGCGGTGCAGGAGTGGTTGTTACTGCAGAGCAATTTCAAATGATAAATGATGTGGCTCGATGAAGTTCAAACCAGCAAATTCCACTCCAGTCATCTGGGATGTGCTCCATCTGGTGTCAGAAAATCACAATGACTGCCAGAGTACAGATCATCTGTTTCTGCCTTTTTTACCACTAAGTGTTTCGTAGTCTGTCCATTCTGTGTGCGACATTGCAGCTCCTGAAAGCAAAGCATCTTGATGATTCATTTTAATCCTCAGGGTAGGTTGTTCTCTACAGGTTATCATGCACCCCCTCAAGCCACGCATGTCCATGGTGAAAGGAGGGATCTGCATCATTATCATCTGGGTGATGGCCAGCTGCTTCTCACTGCCTCATGCCATCTACCAGACTTTGACGAGATTTTATATTGGGTAAGACATTTACACTGTGCTTTTTTTTATATGCCACATGCAGCTTAATCAAAATCCCCCAGATTCCAAAGCACACATCTCTCCATCCGTGTTATTAAAAAAGAAAGTACAGTGAAACAGAGAAGTCTTCCTTCTCTTTGACTGGGCACTGTGTTTTTCATGAAAGGACAACAAAAATCGCTGGAATTGCTTTTGGGCTGGTTTGTTAGTTGATTTTGGCTCATAGATCCAGCCCTGTAATTAGAGCTGGGCACGGAAGAGAGGGGATCTTCATCATTAAAGGGCACAGATGTCAATATGCATTATTTCTTTTCTTGTCCTGGGGATGTGTTTAAAGTATCTCCATTGAAGCTGAAGGTCAAACTTAGAGCAAAATTTTCCATTGAAAGTGGCCCTTGTCCAAGTTGCAGAATGAGTTCTGCTGTCTGAACCTTCACTGAAACTTCTAAGAACGTCTGAGATGTGTGTCCTCCAGACGCTGCATACATCTGGTGGTGGAATTGACAGTTCTCTTTCTCTTTCATGTTCAGGAACAGAACAATACGAATGGTCTGCCTCCCCAGCTTCCCTCCTCCTGCTGACCTATTCTGGAAGTATTTGGACTTGACTACTTTTGTTCTGTTGTATGTCTTGCCCTTGCTTGTGATCTCCATCACATACACCATAGTGGCCAAGAAGCTCTGGCTGAGGAATGCCATCGGGGACCTCACCATGGAGCAATACTATGCCCATCAACGGAAAAAGAAGATGACATTGAAGATGCTGATGGTGGTGGTGTTAGTATTTGCAGTATGTTGGTTCCCCCTGAACTGCTACGTGGTGTTGATCTCCTGCAGGGCCATCCACAGCAGCAATGCTCTGTACTTCGCTTTTCACTGGTTTGCCATGAGCAGCACTTGCTACAACCCCTTCATTTACTGTTGGCTGAATGAGAACTTCAGATCCGAGTTGAAATCCTTGCTGTATGTGTGCCGGCGAAGAAGTGCAGCCCAGAGTCATGCCCTGCAGTCCATCTCACTTCCTTTCAGGCATGCCTGGGTTGAGAACTGCCACTATAAAAGAGGCAGCACCTGCCAGAAGACAAGGGCATCTTCCCAGAGGAACTCTGCAAAGACAGACATATCCAGCGTTCAGCCTATTGTGGCAGAAAGCTGAACCCTTTATCTGGTGGCAAGGAAGCATTGTGTTGTAACTGCATAACCATGGGAAACTCTGAGTTGGACAGGACTGCTGGAGAACATCTAGGCCAGCCTTCTGCCCAGAGCAAGCTGGGTTCAGCCTGTGATTGGGTTGTTCAGGACCTTGTCCTGTCAGCTGTTCAAAAGCCTCCTGGGATATGGACTGCCCACATGTTGGTTCCACAACAAGGGATATTGAGTGATTTTTTTTTTAAAACAATCAACAAAAATTAAAAGAATTCTTTAAGCACAGGAAAATTTCATAGCCTGAGCAAATAAGGGAACATACACTGATCATACCCAGGTCAGCTGATGCACAATGTTTCAAAGTAGAAGGCTGTTTATACATATAGAAACTCTGTACCAAGTCCTTCTTTTTATTTACTTGTGATCTGTTCAGGATGAATCATGTTTACAGCCATTCTCAGACCCAGCACATCTCAGCTGCTTATTCTGGTGCTCTAGAGGCACCGCAGCTCTGCCTGTCCACCTTGCTGATACCCAGACATGTTCTTTGCAGCACAGCAGATGGCTGTGCCTGCCGGTCAAGGGGAAAATGTCTCAAAAATCACAATGTGAGCAAAACTCGTGTGCTTTGTGGCTTCGTTGTTGGACTGGCAGCCCTTCCCTGGAGTCAGCCTGTGTCCGTCTCGGAGTTACCTTGCCAGGCAGCAGCAATAACTGCTTGGCTGCTGCTGAAGAGGGCACCTTGCTTTGGAACTTAAAGTGCTGGGAACAGCTCTGCACTTTTTAAAATGAAAAGCAGGCCCCAGGTAATGGTGGCAGTAGGTGAAAAGAGTTCATTTGTAAACCTCCATGCATTCCCTGTTGAATGAAATGGAGCATCCGGTAGTGCCACAGCAATTGTCTCCAATACCAGTACTCTCACTGCTCTCAAAGGGGATGGAGTGCTCTCAGCAACCTTTTACCCTGCTTGGAACCATGGCTCCCAGATGTGAGGGAATAGCTCAGATTCTTCGGCACGTGGGTAGGCGGTGTTGGCAGCTGCTGGCCTGATGGGTCACTGTGGCAGCCAGTCCTGACGTTTCAGAGCTAGATTTGGATCAGCAGTGAGGAACAGCAAGTGAGGGCCCACGGCCAGCTTCAAACTAACAGCTGTTAAAACTCACAAAGCATGTGTTTTTCTCTTCCTTGGAAAGAATAACTGGTTTACTCATTTGTGTCCATTCAGAGATGGCTTGGCCTTCATGATTGTGAAGGATTTGGCCTCAAAATACAGTGAAAGGAAAATGAGTTTCATCCTTCCTGTGCAGAATAATACTAATTACCCCTTTACCATCTGGCCACTGAAGACTGGCAGTTCGCTACAGCTGCAAATCTGAGTAGAAGACTATTTAAATTGGAAATCAGAATGCTTTGATAGGTACAAAAATGTTATCATCTGACCTGAGTGTGCATTTGCATCTAAATAAGAAACTATGAAGCTGAGGAAAGAGTAAGCAGAACACAACCTTGCTTCTTCCTTAGGTAACTGTGGGAAGGGGAGAGGACATAAACACACCAGACAAGAAACAGACCTTCATGGCTTGGAATACTGTAAACCACCCCGGCATTCCCAGTGCCAGCACTTCAAGTGAAGGCTCCCCTCCTGGCAATGGTGGTTGCTCATCCCTATTGTGTGCCTGCAGGGGTTGCCCTGCAGAAGGATGCACGTAGGGGGAAGAAACCAAGTTAGAAAAATCTTTTCAGAGAACAAGCAGCCAAGTCTCAGATGTCTTCTCTGATTCCCCTGCAAGAAATAGGTTTAGCAGCCTTTGTCCTGTGGGCTTTACTCTGTGAGCCTCTGTTTTGTTTGCTCTCATAAAGCAGTGTAAGCACAGCTCTGACCAGAGCTGGTGCAGCGGAGGCAGACATCCAAATCTCTCATTTTATCTTACAAGTAAATTATAGTATAAACCTGGTGTTACTACTAGGTTGGGTTTTTACTGTCTGGAAAACTTGGAATTGGTACCACTGCAAATGGCATTTCCATAATGTAGCTGTCGAGAGGGTTTGTATAAACAAAACAGCTCTTGTTAAGAAAAGAAACAAACCACTAAACCAAATACAACATTAAGGTGAGAAACTTAACGAAACATCCTCTCATTCAAATGTTCTTTTTACATTGGACAAAGTCAATGTAATTGAGTAATGCAGTGTGCAGGTCTGTCTTGATGCACTCCCAGAGAACTGCCAGAACTCATTACTGTGGATGAAACAGAACAGAGTCTGTCCTTGCTATTCATCCTTTCAGCAGGACAGCAAGCTGCATCGGGCTCCTTCAGCCATTGCAAGGTGGGTGTACAATAAGGGCATATTGTCAGCTGTGTGAGGTCCAGCATTCATGGGCAGAGGGACCCATCCCTGGTAAGGTCCCACAGGCGACAGTTTGCTCCCAGTTGGACACTGACGTTGGTTTCCCAACTGCACATCCTATGCTCATCCTTACTCAAGCAGTGCTGTCCTTGGTAAGACTCTGAAGTCTGGGACTGTCGAGCTGCCTCCAAAAAATGATTTTCTTGAGGTGACTGTGAAAAGCTGATGTTTTTGTATAAATCTGGCAAACTTTGCAACATCCTGCTAGATGCTCCTGCTTTACCATGAGCTCCGTTAAACTTCCCTATGGCTGTGGCAGAACAAGGTTTGATTCACCAACATTTTTGGGTGGCTGATAGCAGACAAATAAAATATCTGGTTTAGGATCTTCTCTGTCCTATGGGGTTTTGATGATTCTGTGGAGGTTTAATAGCACAGGATGGTGTGAAAAGTGCTGTGAAACCAGAGCAGGGCCTCTGTAAAAGAGGTTCCATGAAAATGGTTTGTTTTTTTCTCTCACTTGGGAATAGACGCTCGTAGGAACGCTCAGTGAAGAATGGCAGTCTCATGCTGCACAGCAGAAACACCCGTTGTTCAGAGTAAGACAGGTGAAGCAGGTTTGGTACTAAACAAATTCTTTTAGTATGGCACTATCTTCTTTAGCTGCAAATAGTCTGTGCCGTACCACATGATGCTGCAGAAACAACCTATTTCTTTGCTATATAATACTTGGAAAAAAAAAAATCAGGGATTTAAACTGACAGTGCTTCACAGGGATGTTTTTTCCTCCTCCCCCAAAGCTAAAAGCAAAAAAAGCTGTTTCTTTTCCTTCCTCCATAACCTGACTCAAAGGTCCTTCAATCCAGTGGGAAAGCCCTTGCTGGTGTCAGGCAGGTCTGCCTGAAGCAGCTGGCATGGAAGGCAGCGCTGGCTGCGTGGCTTCAGGCAGCATCAGGAGAAAGGCAGGTGTCCTCGTCCTGGCGCAGGATGCGGTGCCACAGGCTGGGGGGGAATTGGTTGCGTCCTAAGCTATGGGGACTGCACTACCCCAGCGGTTCACTCCTTGGCACACGGTAGGGCAAAGCATCCTGGCTCCGACCTCACCCAGACCAAATGCCTTTATTTAGAAAACTTGGGTCACGTAGCGAGAGAGAAACGGGGCGATCCTTCCCCCCACAGAGAGGATCCTCATGGGGCTTTACCTGAGCTGAGAAGGAACGTGAAGTTCACCTGTGAGGCGCTCTGCCTCCCAAGCAGGTGTCCGCAGGCACGCCAGCCGGGGAACGCAGTTAGGCTCATTTTGGGATTATTGCTATTGTTAAATAATCTGGTACTTGCTGTGAGGGAGAGAAGCTTGCCAGCGGAGTAATTATTAGCTAATTATTAGTAATAATGTAATTATAAAGCTGGTAAAACTAATAGCAGCTTTCCTGCTGACTTTTACCCGTTTTCTGGGGTTTTGGTCACCGACTCAGCCGGGAATTGCTCCTCGCTGGTTTTTTTTCCGTACAAGACAGGCGTTAACTCTCACGGTGCCGGGATTTGCGCAGAGATCGGGCGAGGAGGGAAGAGCGGGTCTGATATTTTACATGACAGAACGAGAATTCATTCTCTTTCCCCCAAATTCTCGGCTCTACCGAGTGGAAAATCCTCGGCCGCGGTGCCCCGCGCGGTCGCCAGGGGGCGCTGCGGGCCCGCTGGGGGGCGCCTGCCCGCCTCTGCGGGACCGGGGGGGCGGGAAAGGGGGGCGGGGACCGGGTTCCTCCATCCCATGACGCTGCCTGACGTGGCACTGGGTAGAATCATGAGGTCACGCAATCCTCTGTGCTGGGAAAGACCTTCAAGACCATCGAGTCCAGCCCTCAACGCAGACCCGCTAGCTCCACGGCGTTCCTCATTGCCACATCCACATTCTTAATTCCCTCCAGGGATGGAGGCGCCGCCGCTTTGCTGGGCAGCCTCTGCCAGGCCTTTGTCTTTCCATGTGCCTTTTCCGTGAAGGAGTATTTCCTAATATCCCATCTAAACCTCCCCTGGCACTACTTGAGGCCATTTCCTTTTATCATGGAATCATTAGGTTGGAAGGGACCTTAGAGATTGTCTTGTTCCACCCCTTCTGCCATGGGCAGGGACATCCCACTGGATCAGAGGGCTCAAACCCCATCCAGTGTGGTGGCCTTGAACACTTCTAGGGATGGGGCAGCTGCAACTTCTCTGGGCAACATGGGCCAGCGCCTCACCACCCTCATTGTGAAGAAATTCTTCCCTATGTCTAGTCTAAATCTGCCCTTCTACAGTTTATACCCATTCCCCCTTGTCCTGTCCCCACAGGCCTTTGTGAACAGTCCCTCCCCAGCTTTCTTGTAGCCCCTTCAGGTACTGGAAGGTCGCTATAAGGTCTCCTTGGAGCCTTCTCTTCTCCAGGCTGAACAACCCAAACTCTCAGCCTGTCCTTGTAGGGAAGGTGCTCCAGCCCTCGGATCATCTTTGTAGCCTCCTCTGGACCCATTCCAACAGCTCCATCTCCTTCTTATGTTGCGGATTCCAGAACTGGGCGCAGTACTCCAGATGAGGTCTCACAAGAGAGGAACAGAGGGGCAGAATCCCCTTCCTCGCCCTGCTGGCCACGCTTCTTTGGATGCAGCCCAGGATATGGTTGGCCTTCTGGGCTGTGAGATCACATTGCTGGCTCATGTCGAGCTTCTCATATCCTACTACTTTTTTCCTGGGAGAAGAGACTGGCACCTACCTCGCTCCTACGTCCTTTCAGGCAGTTGCAGAGAGCAATGAGGTCTTCCCTCAGCCTCCTCTTCTCTGCACTGAGCAGTCCCTCAGCCGCTCCCCATAGACTGGTTTTCCAGACACCAAATGATGAGGCATTGCTTGCTGGGGTTAGACAAGGGTAGGAATGAAGCGATGCTATGCAATCAGAAGAAGTCGAAGTAAATATTAAGCATTACATCTTCCACCTGGCAGTGGACTGTAGGGCTTTGTTACAAGATATTCAAGTAGTTGACCCGGTGCTACCACGACTAGAAGATATGGTCCCCTTGCTGCCATCCTCCAAGGTGTCTGCTACGAGAGCAGGAATAGCCAGCAAGGGAGACCATACCCTGGAAACAAGCCTGTCCTCCAAATTGTGACCCGAAATGGACAACTTACTTAATTTTTAGGCTGCTTTGGGAACGCAAAATATAATGAAGGCTGCCATACAGTTGTCTTATCCTGCTGGGTTTCAATAGCGTGTGAGTGAAGAGGGATTTCTCAGAGAACTTCAAAAATCATATCAAAATACGATTCAAGGCTTGAGAAATGAACTTGGAACCTACTTGGAGCATTTTAGTCATCTACGATATGAACAATGGAAAAGAAGTCTTTAAAGAGATGATTTGTGCGAGTGCGTGCCTGTCCCTGGAAGTTCATCTGCAATTCAAGGAGCCCAAGGTCCCAACAAACCAGACAACCACTCTTTTCCAGCTTTTCCAGGATTCAGCCTCAGCTGAAATCACTTGTTACTGATGCCAGGGCTCTAATTCTGAAGCTTTGCTGGCTGCCTTGGCCAGGGCCTCAGACAATAGCATCTGAGAAGTTCAGTATCTCAGTTAAAAGAACACATTAAAATAAATAAGATAAGGTAGCCTGACCTCGAGTTCCTAATGCAGCCCAGCTGGATAACTACAGCGAGTCCCGAGTTCCCAGAAGTGATAGCACAGATCGGCAAAGGAAGTGGAGCAATTCTGTTCAAAACACTTCACTGACAGATCTTCACCAGCCAGCCTGGCAGAGGGGTCTGGCAGCGCGTTTTGTGCTCACAACCATAGCAAACAATCAATGGAAAGCTTAACTTCCTGGACCTGTGCTGAATACCAAGTTAGTACAAGAGTACCTCATTATTATTCTACTTTTTACAAGGAAGCTGTGGGCAGAGGAAATGTGACTCACTGCAAACACGGGATAAAAAGGCACTGTGCAATCGAACAAACAAAGCACTTGCTAGTGAGCTCCGCTGAGCGCCACTGTCACATTCCTGTTGAGTCTCAGGACGTTTCAGGATCCGCTCCAAAAGTTCTTCGTTATTCATATGACTAAAAATAGGTCTTGACGGCTGAATTGCAATGGCCAGCCAAAGCACAGAGTAGCCATGTACCAGCGGTACACTGGTCATGAAGCTTTGGACTGTTCCGAAAGGACAAGGTAGGTGAGAAGTTTGCAGTGAAGTTGAACCAAATGTTGACAGCATCGGTTTTCATCCTCTGACATAATGTCTCTCCTTTCCAGCCTGTGATTTGTCAGTAATAATATTGCACCTAAACAAACACAAAAGCCAGGGGCTAGAAAACACTCACCCTGGGGAGGTTAAAACAAAGAGATGAATCCCACAGATACTTTTCTCTGTCATTAACATCTCTTTCAGAGCCTGATCACCTTCTGAAGGCTCTTTGGAACAAAGGGCCATCTTTTTTTCTTATTAGAATCATAGAATGGTTTGGGTTGGAATGGACCTTAAAGATCATGTAGTTCCAACTCCCTTGTGAAGGGCAGGGACACCTCTCACTGGATCATGTGTTCTCATGACTGGGCGTCCTGTCTTTCGTCCGCTCTTCTCCCCAGTCCTCTACGTTACATCACAACTTAACAAGTGCCAATTTTAAAAACCTGTGGAGGAATACAGAAGTAGAATAATGTCATTCTGTCACAGGAGTGAGTGAGTGAATGATGCTGAGATATGGAGGAGGAGAGAACTGCAGAGCAGGATCTTTCAGCCCAGTCGCACAGAACGTCATGCACTGAATACCAGTGGTCCTGGGTGTGCTGATACCAGCACATTACCCTGGTTTGTATGCCTCCAGACTAGTTTTGAGTTTCCACATGTGGGATCAGGTCTCCTGTTAATCTTTTGTGAGAGTGTGTCCTTCTCACTGCATGAACACAAGTAGGAAAAAGCTTTATCATCCATTTAACTTTGTATGAAAAGCTACAATGCTTTCAATTAAATGGTGTTGTAAAGGCAAACACCACAATTCTCCTTATGCATTTCTTCTTTTATTCTCCTTTTTTTCTCTTAAATAGAAATAACAACCAGAAGCATCATTAAAAACACTTAGATCCTGCCCTCATCCCGAGTTAGAATGGCACTCCTGATGGTTGCTTTATCTCCCATCTCCAGCTCCTACTTTCCAGAGTTGTGTGATTTACAATGTTTGTACTTACTCAGGAAGGTCATCGCAAAGTTAAAAGTTGATAAATTCAGACAAATATCAGCCAAACAAGCTTGCTTGCAGCCACTTACCCATGCTGTTCTTGTGTTTGGAGAGATGCTTTGGGGCTCCGAAGCTAATGCCAGCACTTTGCAGGAAGGAACAACTTTGTCCAAATCCCAGAATTGTTCCTCTCCTCCTCTCTTCAACCCACCCTGGAGCTAAAATGGGCTTCTGGTGAGGGAGCAACCCCAGAGGTTTTCATGCTGTCTGAGATAAAGCTGCTGAGAGCCACCTGTATGTTCCCTAAACACACAAAAACCCTTCCTGGGGCTCAGCAGGCTGAGCTGTGCACACAGCTGGGTAACACACAGCATCCTTACTGTCAAGGTGAGGGACAAGGGTTCAGATGGCAAATTAGGGCTCACCACTTTAAAGAATCAGGACTGTTTTTAAAGTATATACGTGTGTTTAGGTTACAAAATGCTGCTAGATGAGGGAGCTGCCACAGGAGATTTGAGATGCTGTTGAATAACATGATAAAAGGAATTGGGAGTCATTCAAGACCAGGATGCTGCCATGTGTGCTTGTGTGTTAGTGTGCTGGTGGGCCATCCCTCCAGGTGTTGGCTCTGTGTGTCCTCAAGTAAGCTGCAGCTCATCACCTCATCACCCAGGGCTCAGTTCTAAGAGCCCACTGCCTGCAGCTCCTCTGGCTCCAGCTCCTCAGCATCCCAGCAGATGTTTGGATCCATCGCAGCCAGCACCTGGAGAAAGGTGAGCTCATTGAGACCAAGAGGCTTAGTTTGGTTTTCTTTGTATCTCTTTCCCAATTTCCTGAGCTGGTCTCCTGCCCTGCAAGAGGACAGGTAATTGGAAAACTTAGATTAATCCATATTCCTTTGTCCCTAGTTGTCATGATGTTTATCAAAGGGTGTTTTGGGGAAGCATCCCTAATACAGAGATAGCCAGGCACTTTGATGTATAAGTCCAGACACAACTGGGTAACAGAAAGTCAAGGGCTGTTTGCTTTCCCCCGTGTCTCAGCGAACAGATTTCAGATGTGTTCTGCGGACCTCTTCTTGGTGTTGAGGGGGGGCCTTTGGCTTCTTGCCGTCTCTGCTGAGAAGAGCTCGCTTCCTCCCTGGGGCCAAATGCTGGTTCTGAAAGCTGTGGTGATGATTTTGCTTCAATTGTTCCTCTGGGGCACTTCAGTCTTGCCCCAGAATATCTGTGTTCTCCTGTAAGACTTTTTTCAGTCTCTATCATAGCCTTTGCTGTTTTGGATCCTTACTGTGAACTCTGTCACCTTTATGGTTAAATGTGGTTTTGCCTTTCTGTATGTTGCTGGAGCTGGCTGGGCTTTGTGGCACCACTCCTGAGGCAAGGTACCTAGCAATGTGGGCTCTGTGGCATCTTCAGCCTAGGGAACCCCTGCGATGTGCTGTTATCCCTGGTAGTTGGTGCGTGTGTGCATAAATGTCAATCCAGTTTGCTTTGTGATCCAAGATTCTTAAATTAGCTAAATCATCTTGCTCTTCCCTATGATAACAAATCTCTGTCTATTAAAACAATTTTTGTCCTCATTGCCATGGTATCTTTGTGTCTGCCTGAAGACAAATGCCTCTGGTGTCCCTTTGGCCTCTCCTCTAAGGTTCTGGCACAGCTTACCCGCCAATGCTGGATGCTTTAAAATCTGGCATTTAAGATGCAAAAAGCTCTATTTTTGTTCCCTATATGAAAAGTTTAACTTTTCTTTTCAACTTTTTTTTTTTTTTTTTTTTTTTTAATTTAAAACTTCGGCATGTGTGTTTAGAGAAAGCAGAAATCGCTTCAAATCCCATCCAGGAAAGCTTTTGTCTTTTCTTCTGAAGACATGCATGGTTTCCTCAAGCAGCGGCTTCTGCTGTTTCTACAAATATTGAGTGAGAAATGTAACCTTCTGCCTCTGGGTAAAGAAAAATTCTAACTGTAGCATTTTTTGTGAATTATTTACCTGCCAAACCTACAACAACAACAACAGAAACAAGCTTGCAAAGGTGCTGTTTTTGAAGGGAGACACTTGTGTCCCTGTTGGTGGACTCTGTCAGTGGAGTGTAAGAACTTCCCAGGGCTCAAGTGGGAAGGGATGGCAGAGAGCTGTCAATGTAAGGGGCACTTGGGGATCCTTGGCCGTGTCCTGCTGGGCTTGCAAAGCTCCACCAGCGCTTTCCATGCAGTGCAGACCTTGGGTGCTTGGTATGGAACTGGCCTCACTGACGTGCTGGATGTGGCACTGCACCCTGCCGCTAGCCGGTGCCTCTGCAAATGCCTCCGCACAGTGATGCAGGATGCATCCTTGCTGCCTGTGGACCTGGGGATACCACCATCATTCATTAGAGGTGCAGATCACGATCCCTAACCACTGCATGGGGCTTCTGCTGGAGGCTTTTTGCCAGTTCCCCCAAATCCCTGGGATAATTCAGAGATGCAGTAAGTTAAGAAAGGAGATGAAAGGAATAAAAACCGAGTATGTGAGGCAAGCATGACAGCCGTCAGTCACACTAAGCTTTCAGAGTGTTCTACAAAAAAGATTGGTTTCCCAGGAGACATAGCTGGCAAAAGGAGCTGCTAATTGCCATAGAAAACCCTTTTTTCTTAGGTTAAAATACGAATTATGGCTATCAATCTTAAAGTAAAAAAATTCTTGGGTGAAAAATATTTTCCAGCAGCAACTTTGAAGAGAGATTCTGATTTTACAATATTTTGCTGTTGCAGACAACTTGCTGTCTGCTTGAATTTTTTTTTTATAGGGACCTTCTGCTGTTCTTGACAAAGAGCTTATTGTGCATTTCTTTCCCTGAGACACAGACATCAAAGCAGGTGAATGAACCCAAGCCATTGTTTTCCTTCCTGCCCTTGCTCCAACTGCCCGTGCACAGGCTGCCTTCCAGCTCTCTGTGGCTTCGATCCACCTGTAGGCTCACGTTGCTGGCCCCATCAATCATAGGTGAAAGGTTTCCTCATTAATTTAGCAAGTCCATGATGAAAGAAACTCTTCCCTCCACTTCAGATGGGCTTTATTCCTGCTCAGCAGTTCTTTCCCTGGAAAAGCACTTCCTCCAGGGACACCTCTGCAGTCAGGCAGGCGCTTGCCCAATCTTCCTCTGTAGCCCATACAATTTTAAAGGTGTTGGACACACTACAATTTGACTTCATTAATATTAAAGCATTCAAACTTCATTTTGATGCCTTTGCTAATGATCAGGCCAGCCTAAGAGCAGTGTGATCTGCTTTTGTTTTTCAGGGAGCATTTGGTAATAGAATGGAGGCCGCAAAAAAAGAAATATCTGGAAGTTGAAATGTAGAAGCAATGGGAAGGAAGAATTATAGGAGTGGTGCTGGTGTTTTTCTAGGCCCGGTGAAGCTGATGGGAGAATTCCCGTGGCCTTTTATTACTTGATTTCAAAGCATATGGAAACAAATTTCAATGAGGTCTGTTCAGGGCCTTAAAAATCCTTACAAAACTTTTCCTGGGGCTATAGGATCAGGGAAGAGGATTCATCTTCCCCCGTGTCATCAGGCATCAGAGGGTTCCTTTTGACCAAGGCATGCTGGAGCGATTCCCTTGGTTAGGATGCTTTGGGCCCTTTTCGGGAGAGGTGCTGCAGCAGTGTCTCACCATCACAAAAGGTTTATAGCCAGAATCCTTTCTCAGGGGTGGAACATAAGCCAAGCGAAGATTTACTGTCTCTTGTCAATGTATTTTATTGATTTGCCAGTCATTAAACTCTAGTATGAAGTTAGTAGTTTCAGGCTGCAATAAGCCATGCTGGGAGCAGTGTTGTCCTTGGAGTCCTCAAACTTCTGAGCAAATGGGAAAGTCTACAGGATCAGCCCTGACTGTGACTCTTCATTATTGCCTAGCTCCTCAAACGACCAATCTGCAAACAAGGGTCTTGGAGGAGAATGGGTTCAAGAAGTTTGGTGAGACTTCCAGGAAGGCAGAAAAAAGGGATTCTGGAAGGACAGATTTCACTTGGGAGACTTAAAAGTTTAAAATACTGCTCCAAATAAGCATATGTTTTAGCTTGTCTGAGCTGAGCCAACACTAGGGTGGCATGAAGCCTGCAAGGAATAAATAGAAATGATGCTGTGAGGATGCAATCAGCTACAACCCATCGGCATTCCTCTGCTACTGCATCATAATGGGAGCAGACCATCTGGGTAGAGTTGCTCTTGAAAGGGCCCAGCATCTGAGAGACCAGACAAAACCCAAATCCCATTGCTTCATGAGACCTTTTAAACCTGAGTCGAATCCCCCCCTGTACTCAGAATCAAATATGAAGCAACATCATTATCTAGTTCCATGGTGTCAGAGTATGGTTACCCCTCTTGAAAATGTGCAGGTATGTGTACATAAATATACAAACCTCACTCAAAGTGCAATCCTCTTCACAGATACTGACTGTGAAGGGCAGAACTCTTCTATCTTCACAGAAACTATAGGGATTGGACTGCAAATGAATTTGGCCTGAGATCCTAGGAGATTGGATCACCTCTTGGCAGTGGTTGCAGTCACCACCCTTCCATGATGCCTTGCGAGTTAGCATAAATATTCAGTGAACTGATACTTCTGAGACTTTTTCTCCGCTCAGTCTTACCCAATAGGCTCCTCACTGGTATCCCTAAGTTTACTTTAGGGATAATCACAGATTCTCTCAGTTTCTTATGAAGCCCAAGACACATGCAAGGAACTTGTTTCTCAGCAGCTTCATCTCCTGCCATGATCTGTCGAACTGATATTCCTCCTCATTGAATTGCTGCTTGAGGAGAACAAGAGGTTCAGACAGGCACAGGCAGTGGAATAAGCATGGCTTATCTGACATAGAGATTGTGTGGCAACTGGTAAAGTGCTGTCAATGAGGCAACCAGAGCCCACACTACCCAGGCTCTGAATGGCTCGTGCTTTGGTGCAGGATCTTTCCCATACCTTTTTCCTCTTTCAAAACAGGCATAGGTTTAATTATTTTCTAATATTTAGGTCTAGAAGCCTTGCAAGCAACTTCCTGTCCTTCCTAACACCTGAGGTGACTTTCCTGTAATGGCACCAACTTCCCCATAGGTCTGGTGGCCCAACATCTTTTCTGTTTCCTTCTCCCTCTTTCTTCTTCTCTCTTCTTTTGATGCTGAAAGAGTTATCCCAGGAATAAAACTGTCGGGGGAGGAGAGTACAGTGTTCCTTTGCAGTGATTAATGGGCAGCATACTTGGAGCTCATAAATGAGATGAGTCTTTAAAATAACATTCATCAAAGGCAAGAGCTTGTTCGTTGCTAATTTATGAGGGAGAGTCACCACCCTCCCGCTGTGGGCTGATAATCTGGAACTGACTCACTGACTAAAATTGTTTAAACCATCATATTCCTGAAGTATTACATTTCGGATCAAGGCTTAAAGGGGCAGGAGCGTAACTGGCTGATGCCCTCATGCATGTGTACCCATCTGTCTTGAGGGAATACTGCAGCAGCTGGAACAGTCTCCAAACGCTCTAGCCAGCGAGGGTGCCTCTCCAGTTATTCCTTACAACACCAGAAGAATGACCAGAAAAGCCTTTTTTCTTCAAATCTTACTCAGTTTTCTGCAAATTGTTCAACAAAAATTTAAAGCACTTGAAAATGACTTCCAATCTACTATGAATTATGTGTTTGGGTTTCTTGATAGCCTGGGATTGGAAGCCTGCTGCAACCTAGTTCTACTGTTATTAATGCTGTCTTAAATTTCACCTTTTCATGTGGAAAAAGCATTTCATGTCTGAAGTACTTCCCCTTGCCCTGGTTGTGGCCCTAGACATGCAGAAGTCCTGTGCAGGGGAGAAGTCTCATTAATTGTGCTTGGCCACCACCAATCAATTAACAAACATGATTTTTATGGTAGAGGATTCTTTTGGTTGTAAAGTCACATCCTGGACTTCAAGAGAACTCTTTTAGTGGATGCATTTCTTGGAAAGCTAAAGACATGCCCAAAAGATCACGGTGAATGAAGTAAAGATATAAAATCCCTTCCAAGATGTAGAAGTGAATAGGAAATTTGTATCTTGATTGTACAGGGAGGTAATTTCCCTCTCTCTCAAGTCTGCACAAATACCTGAGGCATCAGGAATGGGAAAGCGTCCCCTAAAATGCCGTGCATGCTCTGCTATGTGTTTTGCCTATATCTGAGGAGTGCAGCACCCTCTGGGTGTGCAACAAAATCCATCTTCTGCACAAAGTGGTTTTCATAGTAATTGCAATTCACCGACTGAGCTTGTCCAGCACTTCAAAAATATCTTCCCTGACACCCGCTCAAGCTGTGATGCAGGTTGTGGGAGTCCAGGCTCTGCCAGCCAAGATAAGAGTTTCCAGTACATGTAGTTTAAAAAAGAATGCCCAGTGACTGCTGAGGAGAGCAGAGCACTGGTCTTGTTCCAGTGTCCAGTACTGGCTGTGGCACGGCCCTGTAATAGCTGGGAACCAGCTCACGGTGCCAAGTGTCAGATGGGCCACTCGACAAACACACAGGCAGCTGACAAAGTGTTGCCTTCTGGGAAAGCGAAGATAGTGTCTGTGTGTGTCAGAGCCCTGATGTGACAGGGAGTGATGCTATCGCAGCACCAGCCGGTCCCACCACGTACACCAGCGGCTGGGCAACAGACAGAGCATGCGCTCACCGCAAAGGACCATGAAGGAAAGGAACACTGGCTGTAGAAACTTTGAAGACGAGTTGCTGCCAGTCTGCTAGAGAGAAGAGGAAGGGAAGGCAGACTTCCCTTATTGTTCTAATGGCTGAGCAACTGTGGTGTTTATTAAAAAGGTGGTGTGGAATAAATCAGAAGAGAAGATGTCACAAAGTGCGATGTAGGGCTCTGGCTTCCCAAAAAGGGATGCCTGGCACTGCAAGGATGCTGAGGAGAGGGACAGTTGGGAGACAAGATCAGTGAGCTCTTACTCATGTATTAATACTGGTTCTGCCACTTTGCCCTCAGCGAATAACTTAATTTCTCTGCTCTCTCCTTTCCATAAAATGAGGTTAATGATAGCAATTTCTCTGCTTACAGGAGGGCTGGCTATGAATTAACATTTGCCAAATAATATGAGACGTAAAAGACATCATATTAAATGTGGAATAAAATTGCTGCAGGGGACATGCAGTTTTAAAACTGTTGGTGTCCCGGGAGTGAAACAGCTAGGCATGATGGATCTAGAGTGAGGAATATGACCTAACCAAAAGGTTTGAGAGTTCATGCGATCTGAACTGGAATGCCTATGGCTGACACAGCCTGGAAGGTTTAAGGAACAGGGCACTGGTTTTCTGCATAGTGCAGGAAAGTGCTAATCCTGTCTCTTGAAATGGAAAAGAGACCCCAAGGTAGCAGCAAGGAGCCTACTGATGGGATTTTTGTATTCCTTTTTGCATTGGTGAGTTAACATTAAACATCAGGATTTTGAGATAAACATTCATAGCAGCAGATGAAAGCGATCTCCCTCACTTTGTGCTCTAGTCCAACATTTTTCCCTGTGCTAGACCTGTGGTGAGGAAGATAAATGAGGAATTAATATTTTTGGACTAGATTCTGTGTTGGTCAATAATGCCAAGGTAGTTCCTGAATTAGCCTGTTACTAATCTGTTTTCACCATAATTGGGAGGACGAGAAGTTCTGGCAGGCAGTACATGAGACATGGAGGAGAAAATGATTAAAACAGAGCCGAAAATATCATCATACTACAGTCGTGAGTCAGATCCTGACCTTTCAAATAAGCACCATGGGGCCTGAGCTTATGTGGATCAGATCCCAGTGATCCAGGTGAGAGTTAACAGGACAGCTCATCGAGGCTGGCTTTTTAATAGATGGGGGGGGAACTGAGAATGTCCCGAAGGGGCATCTTAAGGGCATGAGGAGCTGGGGACAGTAGTGCTGCCCTTCAGACCAATGTCTCCTGCGATCTTCCCAAGGGAAAGGATTGCCTCACGTTGTTGAGCTTCACAGTTTTCCTGTAAAGAATGTCCATCCCCTCCTTAAGATGGTTGTAAACTGTAACTTCCTCTTGGTTAGCGTTTTAAAGGCCCTTTAAGCTTATGTCAGGTCACATTCTCTCAGGACAGAGGACTATTATAAGCTCGTTTCTTATGACACACACTATTCTTTGTGAAATGATATGTGCCTGTATCGCTACCCAAGTGCACTGCAGGGGACAGGATGGCATGTATGTGGGGCTGTGCTGTACCTTCCCTGCCAGCACCATGTGGAAGCAGGTCCTGCAGCTTGGAGTGATGTGGTGAGATCTTGTCCTGGGTCTGTGAATGAGATCCCAGGCTTGTTAATCACCTGAGCTGCTGACTTTATCTCTTCTGCTACAGAGAAACTCTTATTTTCCCTCCAACATAAATATAATATACACAGTGTCCCTCATCTGGTCCCTGTGAGGTCCTGTACAGGCAGAAGAACAGCCCCCCTATGCCCTGAGCAGAGATCCGTGCACTCTCCCAAGGCCTCTTTCAGGGATGCTTTGCCATGCCTTAAACCCAGCTGCTGCTGTGAACTCTCTGAGGAACACGGGACAGCACGAAGCTCCGGCACCCAGGAGGGCACCCGGGCCCCATGGAGGAGACGTATCCCTCAGGGCTCCCAGCCCCATGGAGGCTCTGCTGGCCTCTGGGCAGCCCTGGCTCACGAAGCAGTGAAAGCTGTTGCGTCTTGCACCGAGGGCCTGGAGCTGGGAACCCTGCAGAACTTGTCTGTCCGTCACCTTGCCTTCCTGCTTCCCAGGGAGCTGGAAGAGATCTTGCTGGGCTGTGCACCCCATGCCAGCACAGCCATGCGGACGGCTGCCAGCAGGAAAGAAACACTTGTCTGTGTTCGTTTTCTGTTAATGAAAATGTCTTTTTTAAGGTCCTGGGCAGAGAAGCTGTCATGTCACATCCTGCTCTCTGTGCCTCCACAGCAGCTCCTAGCTCCAAATATACAGAGCAGAGCAGCAATGAACTCTGAAATAAATTAACTCTGCTTTCCATCCCAGCTTTGCAAGGGCAGCCCCCAGCAGGCTCCCAGCCAGGGACCGTACGTGCAGAGCGGCAGTGTGTAACAAAAGGACATGGTGGTATCTGGGCGATCCTTCGTGCTCTGCTCCCCCTGAGATGTTGCGTGTGCACCTCAGCAGAGCCTGTGGGCTCTAATTAAAAACTGCTAGATGGAAAGAATGATTAGGAATTTGCCTCAGTATCTGGCTCGCAAGTCCCGAGTCGTTCACCTTCCCTTGGCTTTGGGGGTGTTTGACCATGGATGACCATGGGCAAAACTTTCTCCCTACCAAGAACAAATTACTCAGCCAGACAAAACAAGCACAAGATATTGGTTGTGCTGATTCATAAGGAAGCAATTTCCCTTCTATTTTAACATCAGACCAGCAGAAGGCTGCAGGGTGACTTGCCAGAGGGGCACAGAAAATGAGAATCGGTGCAGATTATGCAGCATTTCCTGATTATTCCTTCACAGCCTTAAAACATGAGTAGGTTTATGCTACAAAATATGGTGTGGAATAAGGCGCTTCATCCTTGTCTTTAGTAAGCTTCAGTACCAGGAAGAGCTTAAATAAACCAGCATGGAGCTCAGCAGAGTCTAATTTACATTACTGGAAAATGGTACCTGCAGAGAAGCAAATCCCTGTGTCGCTCCCTGCACCGTCAGCTATGCTGCAATTTGTGCAGGAGCTGATAGGTATTTAATAAACCTTCCCTGCAGGCAGGATTCCTGCCACTGACTCCGATGGCTGTGGGCAAATGGGGCAGCTTTCCCAGGGCATCGCACTGCTGAGCAGCTGTTCTGGCACTTGAGCCCTGGAGGTGAGAAAGGGCCAGGGCTGTGTCCGGGCTCTGTGGAGGAAGCCCTCTTGGCTGCAGGGAGCTGGGGCTGCGGGAGGAAGAGTGACGGCTGGACTTGTGTTTCTGGGTCCCTCTGGTTCAGCATCCGCACCTTGTGAGTGGCTCTGGTCTTCACAGAGGTGCAGCCAGATTTTCATCTCTTGCATCTTGAAGCACTGAAAAATTTCAGTAGGAGTTTAGACTTCACTTTGCAGTCAAAAACCTTATTTGCTACCCAGAGAAGTGTAATTGTCTGTTCTTGTCTGCTTTCCATAGTCATGAAGTAGTTTCTCACCCTGTGAATATTTCCATGACACCCCTCCTCCATTGTTGGTGAGGCACAAGCCCACTTCTCTGAGCTTGAGGCAGAAGAGAAATCACCATAAGGGTGGTGGATCTATGGCATCTAAACAAAACAAGTCCTCAGGCTGTCTGCAGGCATTCCCAGCTGACCACAGATGACTGTTTTCACCACAGAAGGGTTTTGGAGTTCAGGTCCCCATGTCAAGTTAGGCTGGTCTGTGCCAGCTCTCCCTCCACCTCAGAAAGGCACAGCTGTGACCGGTGTCAGTGACCTGTACGCTCTCTTTTCGCTTAGATTATACCCTGGTCATTTGCACAGATAAACTGAATAGAAAGAGGAAAATTGCTCCCCAGGCTCAGCACTTGGCAATAATTTTTCTATATGAAAAGGAAATGCCTGTCTCTTCAGTTTTAAGTGTTCACGTTCTTAAGCTAACAAAGTGGTTCCCGGTATTCCTCCTCTGCAGCCACTCATTTGCCTCTGGGAAAGGCCTGGCTTCTGTGCTTGCCAAGCTCATCAGTGGAACAGAAAATGCAGAACGTTAATGTACATTTAAATCCCAGATGCTGTAGAGGCACAGAGAAAAGAAACCATGTTTGAAAAATACGTCCACCTGATCCCCAGGGCCACTTGAGTGTGAGTGCCTTGGTCTAGGGATGGAGAATAGTGGGACTGTCTCAGATGGAAATTTCCTGACTGAGGGATTACACCAGCTAGGACAAGAAAAAACTGGAAGAAAAATGGGTAGGACCTGAGTTCCAGCTTGGATAAGCCCCAAATGCACAAATTAATCCATCACCCTGTGTAATTAAGCATCACTGACATGAGCAGTGGGTTGCTAGGGTAGCTGATGAACAAACAATTCAGGCAGGCTTTCCAGAGGTGCTGCCACAGGCCTCGGCGCCGAGGAGGATGGCGTCAAGTCAACCAAAGGTTTTGGAATCCTTGCTCAGCATTTCCACCTGGGAAAAGTCCCCAGCAGTGGTGCTTGGCTCTGTGTCTCTATCTTTACCCACCGAGTAGACTCTGGCAGTGTGCAGGTCTCCTCTGACCTGGTGTTGGAGGCTTTGCAGCCTCCTGTTGCTTGTCAGGGGTGCAGGAATGTGCAGCGCAGGGTGCATATGGGACTGCAGGCAAGGAGTCCCTGCAGCCTCCTCTCCCCAAACTCTGCCTCTGTCCCTTGAAGAAACCATGCTGTAGGCAGCAGGAGAAGTGTTGGAGGTTGGTGTTGCCTCTCCTTAGCAAAACGTTACAAAAACAAGACGGGGTTACATAATTTTTTACTCTTGCATCTGGAAAGGGAGGAACCCCACAGGACCGTGATTCAGATCAGTCCCTTGAGCAAGAAAGTTGAACAGAAGCAGGAAATCAACATTCCTGAAACCTCTCCATGTACCAAAGGTACCTCTGCTTCAGACAGGGCAAACTGCCTCACATTCATCCCGACACGTTCAGAACCGCTGAGCAGAGTGCCCCTAAATCGTAAGTGGACCAGGGAGGTTCACAAATATTTTGAAGCTTCAGGCCAGAAGAACTTTCTCCACCTTGGCCGGGAATGGGGCCCAGCACCTGCAGAAATCTCACACTGGAAGGATAATAGAGGCAGCGTACTGCTCTGGCCACAAGCAGCCGCACTGGCTGCAAGGTGACCCCACTGCCAAGGGTACAGCCTGGGGAGCATTACCCACTGTCCTTGATAATAACAGGTATTTTGTCTCACTTTTGTGAGAACCTAATCACCGAGTGTAATAAAGTTGTGTGGTTTTCCCTTAAGTGGGTTTAAGCAGGGATTTGGCAGGGATTTAGGAGAAGCTGGCAAATACTTGCTGTTTCCCTGGAGGCAACAAATGCAGAGAGAGTGTATATGGGTAGATGTCCAGGGTCTCCAGGTGGGCGGCAGCACACAGAGGTGGCTTTGCTTCCTGTGGATGTGCACCCATCACAGCATGTCCAGAGCTCCCTGCAGAAGGAGGAGGCTCCAGTGGCTCTGGGAGGGTGAGGCTGGTGGTTGGAGACCAGAGAGGCATGACTCGGCAAGAGGTGGGCCACCTTCTTGTACTTCCTCTCTGCTTTTGCTTGCACTTGTTTCCCAGTCCCAGGAAATTTGTTCAAAATCCAGAGCAGCATGGGTGCAAAATCTGCCAATGGCTGCTGCTGGCCTTTTGTCTGCCCTGATCCGAGCAGCTCTGGCTGCTTCTTGTGGAGGAGAAGAGGAAGAGACTGGCCAGCGTCTGACTTAATGTCAAGTATAAGGTCTCTGGTTTCTTTTGGATACCTGATCTTTTAAGAAACAACTTACAACAGGAAAAACTGCCTTTTTGAAATTTGGTTTTATGCTTTTTTTTTTTTTTAATAGGAAACAGCATGCCAATATCTTAGTGAAGAACAACAAGAGTCCCCAACTTGGCCCTGCAATGAAATGGGTATTGATGGGTCTTAACTTTGCCCTGGGTGACTATTTCTGTTTGAGCTGTACAAAACAATGCAGGTAAAAGAGCCAAGGCTTGCACATATAATGTGTTTTGCCCAATAATTGATGATGGGGCAGCCTGCCCAGAGGATGCTGGCTGGCTGTGTTCTACAGCCGTAGGCTAAGCTGGGTGGTTTGTGTGTTTATTTCCTGCCTGGATTGCTTAGGATTCTGTACCAGTAAGGAAAGAAATGGAAAATTACTACGTTGTTTACAACTGCTACAGAAATCTAGGTCTCCGAGCAGGTCTGGAAATCTTTCTGTATTTTTTGGTGCCAGGTTTGGACTGGAGGTCACTCCCCACTGCTCTCCTTTAGTTCCTTAGAGCTGAGGTTTTGTGGCTCTGATTTTCTCAAGCACTGCATTTTGATAAGACTTTGTAGCCCCTGAACTGTTTGTTTGCTTAAAGGCCTTGAGGTGTGAAGGTGTTGCTTGCAAAACCATTTGCCTGGAGCTGTGGTACTTTTCCAGCCCAGGAAGAGCAGCCCTTCAGGAAAGTCCCAGCCCTGCTCAGCAAACCCAAGCCTGCTCACCACACCTGAAATCAATCTCTAGTGATTTCATATCAGTGAAGTCATCCCCGTCTTGCTGCAGCATTTCCCCTGAAGTGTTTCTCTGAGCCCACGGGGTGGTGTCCATGTGTCCTGTGCAGCAGATGGACCCTGTCCTGGGATGGGAAAGCAGGTGGCCAGTCCGTCTCTGCCCTTTTTGTCCATGCCCGTGGTCCCACAGCAGCTCTGTACCTTCAAAAGCCTTTGAGGAGAAACCCGGCTGAAATCTTCCTTGGGCCCCAGGCTAGCTGTACGGAGGGGTCGTCCTCACCCGCACTGCCTCCTCCAAGCAAGGAGATCTTTTCTCTAAAATTAAGTTCCCCCAGTCAATGACATTTCTTCGCGAGTGCCCTGAGCCTGTTTTTCAGGCTGCTTGGAAGGGAAGTTGGATGTACAATAACCAGGATTGCCCCTGGAGCCCATTTTAGAAGAGATGCCACACTGCCATTTTCCATTCCCTCGGTGCAATGCCAGGTTTCACTCAGAAATTGAAAAGGATGATAATCGGTAATTTTGTATTTGAGCTCTTCAAACCTCCTGGGGAAGTGCCACTTAAAGTATGTGCTTCCAATTCCATTATTATAATTTCATAACCTCTCTTGACTGAATTAGCTGGAAACTAAATATGAAATATTCAGAAGTAGTGACTGTCAACCCTTTCCTGATTGTTTTTGCGCCTGCTACCACTCGTTGTTGGCTGGTTTTGCTGTCCTGTACTCCTGTACAGAGGGTGAAAAAGAACAGCAGCTCCTAAGAAGAAAACCTGTACGAAGGCTTGTTAAAGGCTTCTGGAGCCAAGTCTGCCACAGCAAAGAACACTGGAAGGGCTGCTCTTCCCACACGTATGGGCTGTTCTGATCTGAAGGACTGAAGATTCCAACCGGTGCCATGAGCTGGGCTGGAGCACTCGGAGACACAGGTAGGAACCAGCTCTCTGCCAGTTTTATCTGCTGGGTTTTATACCACAATGGCAACCATGTGACCAGCTGCCAGGCAGGAGCTGAGCATGCTAGCAGTGGCACTCCGCATCATTTCAAGGAGAAAGAAAGGAAAAAAGAAAAGAAAATTGAAAATCAAGGCTGAAGACCTAGATCAGTGAGGAAAGGCAGACCATTCCCATCAGTGCAAGGAGAGGGCAGATTAACAGTGTCATATTGGTTTTCTTTGTTCTGTCACCCAAGCCTTTCAGCTGAAAATTCAAGGACTATCAAACACATTTTCAAGCTTTTCTTTTAAAACTCCTCTGAAATTCCATTATTAGTAGCTATTACATACTTGCCATTTGTATTTTGAATAATAAAGTCTAAATTGTAACTGTCCACAGAAAATTGGATGCAATTGCTATTGCATTGTTGCTCTTCTCTTATTTCTGTTATTGAAGCCCATTTTGTAAAACTTACTCCTCCATCCACTCGCTTCTGATGAATGTAAGTGCTATTTAAAATATATGCTAATGGTAGACTTTAATGTGAAATAATGCATTTGAAAGCTGTGTTCCCATTTCTGATGCTAGATCATACTCTGACCTGGGGAGATTGTCCCTGAATATCACTGGGAGAGAAGTTTGCACTCCCCAGTTCCTGCCACCTGAATTTTAATTTGGCTTTAGACAACAAATGCATTTAGAATATGGCTGTAGTTTCTGTTATAAACGTGAAACATCAGTTGTTCAGAACTCTGGCCTGTTTTATCCCAGAGCAGGATAGCCTCCACGCAGCAGCTGCAGAGTGACGCTATGGGGAGAGAGGCTCGTGGTCCGGACTGGCTGAGCCAAGATCAGGTGGAACAGAAGTAGGATGGGAAGTGGCCTGGTGCAGAGATCCTGCCCTGCAGCACCTGAGTCATCAATCCAACCCCAGCTATGCCGCTGCCACAGGAAGAAAACCCGAGCTGGGTTTTTAAACATGTGTCTCTGTGAGAAGGGTGAGTAACTTACAAGGGCCCTTCTGTGCACATTGAAGAGCGCATGCAGGTATAAGGTTTGGTAATGAGTATTTCAGGGTCTTGACATTTTGTGCCTTAAAATCTCATGATGACAACAGAGCAAGCACTGATATCTGAGAGCAAATGGAGGAGTCCTTGCAGCTCATACATCAAGATGCCTTTGGCACCTCTGTATCTGTGGTATTATTAATTCATCTGTCTAGAGGGCATCCAGCCCTCCAGGAAACAAAAAGGCCTTCTGACATTTAAAAAGAGGCACAAAAAGAAAAGATGCTGAACGTCTTTAATATCTCCAGCCTGCAAAGCCTCTGCAGAGACCAGCAGGTAGCTTGAATTTCACTTGAGAAAAATAGGCAGAAAGCTCTAGGCCATCTTATTCTACACCACAGCCATTTCTGCTCCTAAAATGTTTTCTGACAGGTAAAAAAGCAGAAAAGCATCAATTAGACACTTGTCTAATGACATAGAAAACAAAGGACTGGCAGGCCCACTGAGCATATGTAGGACAGGAGGTGGCTGATGTGGAGCAAAGGCAAGAGTGCACAGTGTCAACGCTGGAGCATTAACGCTATGGGAACCTCAAAGCAAAGGAATGTCTGTGTCATGGCTCTGAATTCTGTTTAACAGCTTGATTTCAATCCCATGCTTTGAACTGTGATGCTGGGAACATGGCTGACAATGAATTTGGCCTCTGCTTGCATTTCTTGCAAACTGAGGTGTTCACCAAGACGTTGGGGCAGGCACGTGAACATTGACTGCAGCAGAACATCAGACCCACCACAGCACTGGGCCCCGAGGATGAGGCTCTGCTGAACCACCTCAACTAGTGACCGCCAGCAGGACCAGCCGGCGCCGGCCAGCAGAACATGGGTGGTCAGCGCTAGCCCTGACGAAGCATAGAGAGTGGGGTGCGGAAGGTGAGCGGCTCCTGGTCAATCCCTTCCTACTCCCCTTTCACTGAGCAGAGGGGCAAGAGGAAGAGCTGGGAAGAAAAGCAGGCATCCTTAATTTGAAAAGTAAGCAAGTGGTAAGGTGTGAAGGGGCAGCTATGGGGCCATCTGCAAAGTGAACAGTCTAGTGAAGAGTCTCTGTTCCTGGTCTGGAGGGTCGGTAAGGATCATTGCTGCAACAAGACAGGCTACATACAGTAACCGTAATGTATCAAGTTTTAACTCTTCAGCACCTGAGCACCAGAGTGTTTCAAGAAGTTCTAGCTCATACCTGTAATTAAATAATTTGCATCTGGAGAAAAATAACATCCCATGGATTTTGCTGGAAATTAGATTAGACTAAAGTCATACCTTTTCCCCTTCAAACACTTCCAGTTATAAAGCTGGTGATAATATGTGCCAGGCAAGAAAATAGGAGAGGATAATGAAACGGCTCTTGAGATGCATAGGAGTCTCACAGTCATGATGAGAACGACGTATGGGGGAAAAAAAAGCAGAGGCATCTTGTTGTAATTGTAACAAATGCACAGCATGTCCTTTCTACAGCCCTCAGGCAAGAATATCATATGGTAAATGCAAGACTTCATTCTGCTTCCGTTGAAAGCAACTGGAGTTGCACCACAGCCTTGAACTGGAGCAGCTTTGAGACCCTAGGGAGAAACAAATGCGAAATTTTGAGCGAAGAACTGGTTCTCTGGCAACACATGCATCAAAGGTACATATCTCTGCCCCCAGAAGGAATCCCTGTCTCTGCTGTGGCTCTCTTTTCCTCCTGTTTACTAGGAAGATTTTACCAGATTCTCAGAAAGCCTCTGGTGGATGCGGTGCAAGCTGGGATGCCCAGTTGGCTTCATGGCAAACAGACACCCCAACTGGAAAGAAAGAAACATTTACATTCCCATCACTGCTTATTTGCCTTGACAGAGGCCACAAATGTGGCTGGAGAGCAGGGTGCATGCTAGAACTGGGACAAGGGATCCTTGTGCTCCCAACCAGTTCCTGAGTCTTGCCAGGATCCCTCTCCAGCCCTGCATGTGGCTCCAGCAACTCCAGCTGTGGGCACCACAGGAGAGAGGGCACACACTGAGTCACCTCTTCCCAGCACCACCTCAGCACCTCAGGATTGGGAAACTGAGCCCGAGGGTCCCTCTCGGTTATTGCTTTTTAATTAATTCTTGGTAGCAGCAGCTACTGGACACTGGTCCATCTCCCCAGAGAATAACTAGAGACATAAACCACTCGCTCTAATGGCACACAGAAAGGGTGAACATAGCGACAGAGAACAGGATGGATGTTAGGAAGATGTTGTATAGCCATTTTAAATGCATTATTAATTGGAATTGGCAATAATTATCTCATTTGGGAAATACAAATCTTGTTGTCATTGTAACAAACAGGATACCAACAGCTCCTTGCTGAATTGGGCTGGATTGTTACAGTCTTAGACTTACAATGAAATTGAATTATTGGCTCCACACATCAGCATGTGACCTTTTTACACATTCACAAAACTCTCACTCTAGCAGGAGGCACGGTCCCTGTGTCCCACGTCCCTCTGTGTGCTCCCATCCCGCAGCTGGTCCCCTGCCAATGGCACACGGCCCACAGCCAGCTTTCTCCTTCACAGCATGGCCATGGCATGGCCAGGCAAGGAACAGAGCCACGGGCAGGACCAGGGGATTACCGAGGAAACGGGCAGAAAGCAAAACTTACTATCTCTTTTCAACAAGGTGTGAGTGGTACACACTGCATACAAAATGGGAAAGATGGTAATCTCCGGTTTAAAAATATGTCTTTTACAATCTTTGTCTGAAACCTAAACTGTCTTTTCTTTTCACGTTTCTCTCAGCATCTGTCAAGAGGAATTCAGATGTGGGGAAAAAACACTTATCTAAGAACAGTCTGTCAGTGCTGTTGCTTGGATCCTCATTTCAGCAATTCAGGCTCGGGGAGTTTTGCAAGTGTTTTTCCCTTTGTCCATTAATCCCCGTGCCAGTGTCTCTGCACACACAGGTGCTCCACACTGGAGAAGGCGGTGGTGGAGTCGTGTTCCCAGCCCAGACTCGTGCTGCAGCACAGCAGCTGCCGGCACCACAGCTCTGCCCGTCCCTGTCCAAGGCCTCGATCCAGAGCCCAGCGAAGCCAACACAAAGATCTCCATTGCGCCTTCTGGGCTCCAGATCAGGCTTTTCAATGATGCCCTTCCAGGATGGTGGCACAGGCGCTGACTGCTCTGGGAATTCGTGTGGGGAGATCAGACTTTCACCCTAGGCATCAGCAGGCCTATTCTGGCAGCCCATGCGGAAGAAAATGAGGTATTATTCTAGCTCCTGTTAATGACTTTGGAGACCAAGAAAATCTCTCAGAAGAAAAGAGCCTGTTCCTTTTTCATAAGAGCTCATCTTCCAAAGAAACAGTAACAATTTCCACTGCACATATCAAGCATCCTATCTGCTCTTTCTTATACTTTTAGAACGAAAGAATGACATGGAACTCGAAGGTCTATATTCTGCTGAAATGCTGTAGAAGAACAAGCATTTCCTACAGAGCTCTCTAGCCTGGAAACCTCTGTCTGCCCGGATCTCTCCATCGAGCCAGTGACGGGTCCCCCGGACCGGAGCTGAGCGGAGCGGACCGGAGCGGAGCGGAGCGCTGGCGGCGGCGCCTCCCAGCGGGCGGGCTTCGTGCTCGGGCAGAACCGCGCTCGGGCAGAACCGCGCTCGCCACCGGGGCTGCCAGGAGCCGAGCGGCTGCGCGGCCCGGGGGCAGCTCCACGAGCCGCGTTTATGAACGGAGCGGCGCCCCCGCCAGCGCGGATTGGCCGCGTCCGCGCTGCACGTGCGGGGGGCGGCGCGGGGCGCGGCGAGTGCGCGGCTCGGTGAGTGCGGGACGCGTTCGGACGGCTGCTGGGGCGGGGCGGGCTGTCCCGTGCGGGGATGGGCTGCGCTGCCTTCGGTTGCTGCGCGGCGGGTTCGGTGCCGAAGCAGCTCGGGGCGCTCAGCTCGCAGAAGTTGCCCCGGGGCGGCGCAGCCTCCCCCGCGCTGCGGAGCGGGTCTGTAAATCCGAGAGCCGAACCGGCCGGCCGCGAGGGACCGCGGTGCCGCCGCTGCCCCGGGGAACCTGGTTCTAAACACCCCCTTCCTCGGGGAAGCAGGAAGGTTCTCTCTGCAGCCGGCGCCGAGCGCTTCAGCGGCTGCAGAAAAGTGTGTTTTACTGGATATGGGAAGAACTGAGGAGACGTTCTCTGTTAGGAGATCAGGTTACAGCTCCATCCCCTTGAGCTCTTCCGTTCTTCTCGGGCTCCCCAGTGAGGTGGTCGTGGCTCCAAGCCTGTCAAGTTCAAGGAGCGCCTCGACGATGCTCTTAGTCCTAGCGTTGGGTGGTGCTGCGAGGAGCAGGGAGCTGGACTCGATGTTCTTACGGCCACCTTCCAACTTGGGATATTCAATGATTCGTTCCTAGAGCCTCCCCTGAAAGGGGTGAGGTTCAGTCACGCTGTGGGTCGGGTCAGGAAACCGATCCAGCTGCAAACACTGTTTTATTTACTTTTCACATGGACCAGCTTTTTAACTAGACTGTCCGAGGGCCTGGACGGAGACACAAGGGAAAAGCCTGTATGTAATAAGGAAGGAGAGGCATCCCTGTGCACCATCCACCTTTAAGGCCATGGTTTGCCAACCACTGTGAGTACTTGAGAGCATGTGTCCTACAGGCAGTCCTCAAGGAGTGGGCTCTCAAACACGTGGGTACTTGAGAACACCTGTTTGGCTTTTTTAAATGCAATAATCTGACCAAGGTTTCCTCTTGGGTTCCACCAGTCTGAAGCACACAGACTGCAATTCTGATGTGGCCTATGCATTGCAGCAGTTTCTTGAAACTTGGCCTTGTCTCATGGCAGCAAAGACAAGTTTCCACGTGAGAGCCCGGTGTGAGTTGATGCAGGGGAGGCAGTAGGTGGTTTCGTCTGTTATATCACAGCTCAGTGATGGCATTTCAGTGTAGCATGAATATCCCAGCTGTGCTCATTCAAAGATTAAAGTGGCCCAGCTGGAGCTGATTAAAATCACATTTCTTGGTTAGGCAGGTGCTGCTTTACCCTCACAGCTCTGAGCAGCTCCCTCGCACTGCCCACTGAGCACTGCCCTGCACTGTGGTGATGGTACCCTCGGTGTGTACCACAGCGGGCAGCAAAGAGGTGTGGAGTCCTGTGGGCTCTGCCCAGGTTGGGATAAGTCTCGCAGGGCTCTTCAGGCCCTCAGTGTCTGTCTGCTTTCCTGCCCCAGAAGCCCAGAGGGATGCAGTTCTGGATTATTTTGTACCTGTGTGAGTATTAAGTCCTTTCTGACTCGTGCCAAGCTCCTGGTCTCAGGGATGTTCCTGTGTGCCAATCATCTCTTTCAAATGAGTCGAACGATCCATTTAGCTGATTTCTGCTTTGCTGCTGGTTTCATGGCAGCTCCCCAGGCTTGTCTGGTGAGACCTGGACCAGGGCTAGTCCTGATGCTCCCAGTACCATCAGTACAACAAGGAGCTGAACTGCCCTCTGTGTTATAGCCGCTTTGTTCCAGCAGAATCCATGGCCGTTTGTCACACTCCCTGTCCTACCCAGGCTTCTCTCACTCAGAAATCTGACTGAGAAAGAGCTGTAGCCTCTTTTCAGTCTCCTGAATGATTCCTTTCTCCTTCCATCCCTCCAAGCTGCTTTAATGACTGTATCCTCTCATAGGTCCTGCAGAACTCCTAATGCTCCCCAAAGTAAGCAGACAAGCCAAGGTGGATTGTATTAAGGAATGCATGGATGCAAACACCCTCAGCTCCCTGCACCTTAATTCTGTCATAAAACAGCCTGTCTCTGCCTCCTGCCTGGTGTCTGCCTCTGGGCCGTCACTGTTGGTCTGGAGTCTGCGGGATGTCTGCCCTGCCACAGGCTGTTTGCCCTGGGTAGCCTGCGCTCTGCTGTGCAGGGTGGTGTTGTGGAGCCTTTTAGTGCTCTGAAAGCTCTGCTTGTTAATCCCTTGCACCGTGTGAGATCCATTGATTTGTGTGCACAGCCGTGGGGCTTGATGGGAATGGCATGTACCAACCGAAACAGCCGCCGACCCAGCAGAGCTTCTAAACAACTTTCTCCTCCTGCACATAGTATATCTGTAAATACTAGAGTCCTTGGTTAACAGGTTCTGCCTGACATCAATAGATCAATGCAATTTAAAAAACCTACTTAGAAATGTCTGAAAATAGGGATCGGTAAAAGTGAGGAAGCAGAGCTTTTATCCCCAGGGAACGGTTCTTGTGTGTCTAGTGCTGTGTGTCCATTTGTTTTCATACGGTGTGAGTGGCTCCTCTGCAAGTTGTGTGCCGCTACTGCCAAGTCTCACTTTTTGCAGGAAAGACCTTTGTCTTGCTGACACTGAGACACTGGAAGCAAGACTTTGGTTGTTGTTTGGAGGAGAAAATATGTGATAGACCAAAGTCAGCTTCTGATGTCATTTCTGGGTTCTGAATCATTTTAGGATAATTGCCAGGGTTCTATGCAGACAAAAGCTACCTGCGCTCTTAAAATTGATCCCCTAAATGGCTCTGCTTTTCTATTTCAACAGAAAAGAACTGGGCATTTTGAAGTGGAGGATGAAAGCACCGGCAGTGTGGCCTTCTGAAACTTGGAGGAAAAATGGGCTCAGGTGAGAACAAAGAAGAAAAAGCTGATGTGGGAGTAAACCAACTTCAAACTCCACCTGAGGGTTTTCTGCTTTTGTTACATGTAATAACTACCTCTTTTTTCCAGCCTGCCTGCAGAGCTGTTGCTGTTCTTGATGTATGAGGGGTTGAGAGCATGTGCTCCCAAACCAGCTCCTTTCCAACTTGCCAGCTGGAACTGCTCCCCAGTGCCACCTCTGCTGCTGGAGAACCCGTTGCACCTTAGAGGCTCCCTCCAGCTTTGCATTTTAAGTTGTTTGTAATGGCAACTGTGTCTTCATCAGCTTCATAGTGCCAGGCAGCTGAAGCTGATGGATCATTTGCTGTGCCAGCTGGAGCTGTGATCCCAGTAGCCTCGAGCTGAGTGAAGGCTCAAGTTAAGCCACCATGCCCGGGATGCTGCTTCAGTCATATAGGTCACCAATGGTGGGGTTTCTTGAGGAGTTTGACCATTACTCTTCCTTGGCCAAACTCATGTCAATCTACCAAGTAACCAACAGGACCACCTTCAACTGGACAGACAGCCGCATTGTCGAGTGGGAGAAATTTGCTGAGCTGGCTAAATATGAGCCAGAATCCCAGAAACCAACAGTGAAAGCTCTCCTAATCGTGGCGTACTCGGTGATTATCATCATGTCCCTCTTTGGGAACATGCTGGTGTGCCACGTGGTGCTGAAGAACAAGAGGATGCACTCAGCCACCAGTCTTTTCATCGTCAACCTGGCAGTGTCTGACATTATGATCACGCTGCTCAACACACCTTTTACCCTGGTAAGTGGCCTGCTGTGCTGTTCCTTCACCAGGAGGGGAGTCTCTCACAAGAACACTCTGCCTGGTGGTTGCACCCTCTCTATGCATGCTCTTCTAAGACTGAGGTGTGAACCCAACACAAGTATAATAGACAGCTCTGCCAGGCAAATAAAGTACTGTTGAGCAACATGTGGGCTCCCTTTGCTCCATTAGACTCTGTGTCTCCTAAAGGTCTCTCCAAGTATGCCACCAAACCACAGCAAGAGCATCTTGGGGCATGCAGAATAAGTGCCTGGATGAACTTGCCCTTTTAATGTACAGGCAGGATCACACTAGAGACTCAAATGTAGAACTTAGTGGATTAGAACAGCTCCAATGCCAGTCATGCTCATGTGACTGGAAGAAAGTAGTCAAGCTTTTCAGATGTGCCAGTTGAGTAAAGTCTTCACTGAAAACTCTCCAGAACTGAGGAGGGGTTTGTGTGACCAAAGTATGGTCCACTGTTCCCAAATACAGTTGTTAGGGTAATCAGAAAGTTATTAATGCAGTTCACGAATGGTGTTTATGCGAACAGGCCAGGAGGGGTGCAATAGCACCACTCATTTAATCTGAGTTGGTTTGACATTATAAAGTCTTACGTAAAGGTGTTGCAAACTCCACTGAACTTTCTTCGGGTTTCAGACGGAGTTGCCCAGCCAGGCAGCCAAAACGTGTGCTAGCTCAGGTGCACCCCAAAGGGCTTCCCTGTGGATTTCTCCCAAGTACATTTGCTGGCTGACAGCCCATTGTTGTACCCTCAGGTTCGCTTCGTGAACAGCACGTGGATCTTTGGGAAGGCCATGTGCCACATCAGCCGCTTCGTCCAGTACTGCTCCCTCCATGTCTCCACGCTGACCCTGACGGCCATCGCCCTGGACAGGCACCAGGTAAAACACCACTTCTCCACGCTTCCTTGCAGGGCTCTTCCCAAACCCCTGTCAGTCTCGATTGAGCCATGGGATCAAGGTGGATGAATCCTGGGGACTGAGCCCATATCCAGTGAGGGGGTCTAGAGCTAAATTCAAAGATGACCCGTTTGTACTGGAGTAGGAAGGCTTGATGGTCTTCTGTGGGGTCCCAGGTACCAGAGAGGGGAGAAACAACAAATCAGAGGTTTAAAGAACACTTCCAGGCTTTCAGTAGAAAAGGGTGAGAACACATTTTTCAGGTAATTTGAAAAAGCCAGATCTAACCCAGCCCCCAGGTACAGCAGGGCGAGTACAGTGGATTCAAGAAGCTGTGTTTTACAGAGAGTGCGGAGTGTTCCTTGAGCTGTACAGGGAATCTTCCCAAGCGTTTTGAGTTTCCAAAACCCCCCCAAAACAGAGGCATTTGCTCCATGGTCACCCTGCAGGGCGGCTGGAGCTGGCAGCAGCTCTCAGCTTACTGGCTTGGGGAGTAAAGAGGCATTCTGAGACTGTAGTTCCGTGTTATAACTGTAGGACTGATACTGGACTGGTATAAAGAGGAGGAATCTCTGCTGGAAATACTAGGAGGACCCTTTGGAGCTGTGAGAAGGCTGTGTCCACTCTGCCTGCAGCTGGGCTGTGCCAGGTGCTGGCTGCGTCACCAGGGCGGGAGAGAGAGGGCAGCCCACATGCTTATCTCTAGAGATCATTCTCCTTTCCTGTCAGCCACATAGTATCTTCCAGACTCCCAGATTTTATAAGCTCTTCACCTTTTCATCTAACAAAGAAAATCTCATAAAAGGTGAATTAATGCCTCTGAAGAGGGGAGGAGGGCTCAGCTGCATGGATTCAGCTGGAACAGGAGACCGTTCTTTATGCAGTTTACATAGAATAAACAAACATACCCACAAGTGAACAGACTTGGGTAGATATCTTTTGTTTCCTACCTAATGTAATCCATAATGTAAGAAAAATGGTCTTCACAGAACAAAATAGAGGAAAACTTTTAATTGAAAGCACTTCTGGGCAGACTGAAAAGTTCAATGTTTCCCATTTTCCAGGTCACTTTAATAAGCAGGACATTTTCCTAATCATGGCTGACATTTTCTTAACAGCATTGGATCATGTCAGAAATGCCTTTGCTCTGTGCACTGGTGAAGGAACTTTCCTTTCCCAGGAGCTGAAAGTCACGGTGCAGTCTGTGTTGCAGGTCATCCTGCACCCACTGAAGCAGAGGATGTCACTAACCAAGGGAGCACTCAGCATCTCTCTTATCTGGCTGATGGCAACCTGCTTCTCCCTGCCCCATGCCATCTATCAAAAGCTTTTCCAGTACAACTACAGGTGAGTTATTTCCCCTTCCAAGTGAGCGGGGAGAGGTCCAGTAGCCCCTGTGGCAGTGCCTGTCAGTGGTGAGAGCTGCTGGGGGCTCCCAGGCTTGGGGAAGGACACAGTGGAATCGGTGGGTTTTCTTTTGTGTGTGGATGAAACCTCACTTCCATGGCATTGTCTGCACTTGCCTGGCTCACTGTGGACATGCACATCCTCAGGACCTGGGTTTACTTTCACAGTCTCCCAGATGCCTGGGCAAGGGGTTGAGTCCAATCGCCCTGCCTGATCCTGGTGGCAACTCTGGGCATAGCCAGGGAATGGCAGGTCAATGAGCCAAACCTGCTCTGGTGTCATGATGTCAGGAGGGGCTTTGGCCCCAGGAGGAAATTTTCTCCTGAGGGCCTTTCCTCTTCCCTCCTCGTGGTTGCTCAGCTCCTCAGACCTAAGAAGACTGCGTCTGGCCGCTTGCTTAGGGAAGGAGGAAGGAGGTAGACAAAGCTGCAGTCTGAAACAGAAAGAAAACAGAACCCATGGTGTAAACATCTGGTGCTGAGATTAGCAAGACTGGACAGAGAGAACAGGGGGGAGAGGACCGCTTTTGTGAGTCACCAGGGCTGTGATCCCCAGGTCTCCAATACCTCTTGTGCTGGTTCACACATTTTGACTTCCTTGCATTTCATCCATCTGGATTTATGAAACAGCACTGTCCTTCCTTAAAGCTTGAGACTCCTCTAACCGACATTATATAAACAAGAAGAGAAAAAGAGAAGTCCCCCCTTCCTCTGCAGTGAATGGCTGGAGAGAGATACAGTGCTTTGACAGGGACACCAGCTCTTCTCTGTGAGCTGCTCTGCCGTGCCCAGCAGGGAGGGGAGCTCTTTACTTGGGTGAACGGAATGGAAGCTATTAAAAGGAGATGAAGTGGAAGTTCACGTTCATATGAGGACTTCTGAAGCATTAGAAGAAAGTGAAGTTTCTGATCTAGAGGAGGGGAAAAAGGAAGGAAATGGATAAATAAATAAAAATCTTATCTTGTCCCCCTTCCAGCTGGTCTGGTGATGGCTTTCATTGCTGGGAAGTTGCCTCTCTACCAGGTAGAAATAATGAAGTTTTGGGTTGTTTTGCCCTTGCAGTCTTCTGTTCCTCCATGCTGCCCCATCTGCCATGATGCTCTCAGCAGCTCCTCCTGGCCTGGATTCCATGGTGTTGCTCAAACTGGTGTGTGCTGTGGGGTGTGTCTCAGTGCCGGTGCCTGCACCCCAGGAATGATGGACTCGGGGCCAAGGAGATGATCTTACAGCAAGCAGCATTTTCAACCTGAGAGCAGCGTCCCAGGGAGAAGGGGTAAGGAGGTGGCAGCAGGAGAAGGATTCACACTGACCCCCTGTATAAAGGACAAGTATCTTCCCACAGTACAACCGCTTCCCTCCGGTCATTGTGGCAGGGAGAGAGCTGGACTGCCTGCACAGGCCTTTTATTGCTGTTTGTACACGAGAGATCACACAAAGGAGGAGTGTAATCCAGGGCTCCATGGCTCTCCCGGCTTGTGCTTGTGGTGGATGTGACGGAGAGAGACCTCCCTGGGGGACATGAGATCCTCGGCTGCTCTGATGTAAACAGAGTGCTAGGTTTCTCCTGTGCTCTCATTGCTTCACAGCTGTGTGCGAGTCATTGCTGAACAAATTGCTTATGAATGAACGAACGCTATATCTGTTTCATAGCACCTGTCTCCCCCCATCCCTTGGCACGACTGGAGGAAACCGAGCCTAGCAATGGTATGAGGCAGCTCAGGGCTATAAGGACTTCCAGGACGTGCTATTCTCGTCCCTACTTTCCATTGATTAAAAAGCGCAGTTGTAATCTTGCTTGTAATAGCTCCTGCCCAGGCTGGGCTCCTGAGGAGTCCCATCAGGAGCTACTGGAGCTCTGGGGACAGAAGGACGTGGGCTCCCAGCATGTGGCCTCATCCACGGTCATTCCTGAATTTACCAAAATGCAGTGTCCTGATGGGTTTTGCTCTTGAACAGCCTCTTCCCTGAGCTAATTGCTAGCCTCTTGTAGAGCTCTGCACTCCTCCTTTGGGGGCAGAGGGAAGGGGCAGTGAGGGCAGCAGCAGGCTTTTGATTACCTGTGTTCTCACTCTGCTCCCTGCACCATACAAAGGTGTTTTTAGGCTCCCCCCGGCACTGAAGCATCACCCTCACCAGGATCCCAGAGAGAAAAATGTCAGGAGCATGGTTTAGAAAGGACACTGTTCCCCTCTACATCGGTTACCCTCTCAACCAGTGTCTCCAGGGTCTCCCACAGCTGCGCTCAGTGGAGCTCTGCTCCCGCACCATTTGTCACCCCTCCAGCACCCTGGGTCCTGCACTCAGCGCTCCGCATTTGAGCAGTCTTCTTTTGTGGCACCACAGCCAGCTCCAGAGGTGAGAAACAGGATATTAAAGATCTCAATCAGTACTGCGACAAACAGTGCAGCTTGATGGGAGCTAAAGGCTGTGCTGGATACAAGCGAGCTGAGGACCCGGACTGAAGAGAGAAGAGCAAAATGGAATAAAAGAAAGAAAGAAGGAAAGAGGGGGGAAAAGGAAAGAAAAGGAGAAAACATCCACTGGAAATAAACATGTGAGTGCTCTTTTCTCCTAATGTTTCATCGCTTCCAGTCATCTGCTGTGGGATATGGAGGGCATGAACTGCAGAGCTGATGCGTCTGGGACAAGCCAGAAGTCTCACAATCATGCCACAGCCAGGATCTGAGCATGTGCAGTGACTCCGCCATGTCCCAGGAGGACCAGGTCTGTTGTGCATGGCCAGATGACTGCGTGCAGCCCGTGTTGGGGGGAGGAGCACATCCCAGGCTGTATTTCTGAGTGGGCACATTCAGGGAAACCTGGCATCCTTTTTCCAGATGTGTAGGAATCGCCTATAGGATCAGAGAAAGGCAAGAGTGAGGTGGGTCTCAGCCCCTGCCCTGTTTCCTCCTGCACTGGGTTTCTGGGGAAGAGGAGGTGGGCATGGCCGGGTCCCTGTGCCCGTGCATACAGGGAAGAGGCAGGTGTAGCTGGGCCACTGCTTCTTTCAGAGTAGCCCCTTCCGTAAGAACGGGCCACCAGGGGTGAGTTGTGCCATGCTAAGTGGGCACGGGGGACTCATTCAATTAAAATCAACTGCAGCTTCTAAGAGGGAACTCCAGCTGGTCTTTCTAAGAATTACCTTTATTGGACAACTCAACTGTTTGAGGGGAAGGGAGAGAACAATACACAGTGGCCTATCTTATCCTTAGTGAGATAGACAGAGAACATCATGACAGCACTTTCTGGGAGGCAGAGGTTTGACTGAGCTGCGTTTTGTTGAGCTGAGCAATATCTGGCCCTCTGTGTCCATACTACAAATCTGAGGAGGAAGCTGTGAGTGGTGTGGAAGCCCCACGGTGGCTGCTGAATCAGCAGCATCTGTTAGCACAGTGATGGCCAGATGCTATTTGTGTTTCTTTCTTTTCAAGGGAAGCCACTGTCCGGAGTTTGTGTATCCCTGATTTTCCTGAGCCTGCAGAACTGGTCTGGAAATATCTGGACCTGTCTACCTTCCTCCTTCTTTACCTCCTACCTCTGCTAATCATCACCATCACCTACACACGCTTGGCTAAGAAGCTGTGGCTCCGCAATGCCATTGGGGACATCACCACACAGCAGTACATCACCCACCACAAGAACAAGAAGAAGAGCATCAAGATGCTGATGCTTGTGGTGGTGGTCTTTGCTGTCTGCTGGTTCCCTCTCAACTGCTACGTGGTGCTCATCTCCAGTCTGGGTATCAAGACAAAGAACTCCCTCTATTTCGCTCTGCACTGGTTCGCCATGAGCAGCACCTGCTACAACCCTTTCATCTACTGTTGGCTGAACGAGAGCTTCCGCTCGGAGCTCAAGTCCCTGCTCTGCATGTGCCAGAAGGTGCCTCAGGTTCAGGACAACGCGCAACCACCTGTGGTCATGTCCTGCCGTGAGGCGTGGATGGAGCGGGCCAGGTGCAGGAAGGGACCTGCCTCACAGACCATTTACTCCACTGTAAATGTCCAGACAGCCAACGCAGACCTGTGAACCGACGGGCTGAGGTGAGTTACCTGGACTTAGTGGGCATCAAATGGCATCTCCCCATTCCTCCTCAGGAATCTACATTGCTGCTCTGCTATTTCAGTACTGACTTTTGACTCCTATGACAGTAGGAGCCTCTTTACTCAGTGCAGTGGGAGCAGAGCCTCTCCAGCACCCTCCCTATGAGCCCACAGCTGCAGCTGGTCCAAGGAACAGGTATATGTCCTGCAGACATGGAGTCCACGGACAGGGAGATTTGCTTTTGGGGTTTCCCATCTGAATGGAGGAGGGAGTGGGACCTGTTTCCATCACTGTGCATGGTGTCCTGAGTCACTGGTCTGTCTCAGTGCTCATCATGTGTGCCACACTCGAGGGCTTTGCAGAACAACAGAGACGGACTGTCCCTGGAGGTGTTCAAGGCCGGGTTAGATGGGGCTTTGAGCACCCTGATCTAGTGGGAGGTGTCTCTGTCCGTGGCGGGGGGTGAAACTGGATGGGCTTTAAGGTCCCTTCCACTCCAAACCATTCTATGATGATGATGATGACCCGTTCTGATGTGTTTGGAGGAAGGACCTGATCACCCAGGTTGACTCCATCCATGTGGAGTTTCATCAGATAATTTATTCCAAAGCCTCTCAGCAGAGATAAGGGTCAGTCTATAACAATCTCCACTTTTGATGGTGCTGCTCCTCCTCCCCTGGCTCCCTCTGACCCAGCCCTGTCCCTCCTCTCCCAGGTCCAGCAGCTGAAAAGCAGCCCCAGCAGAGCAGGCAGGAATGCATGCCCAGCATCAGTGGCCACGGCCTCTGATAGTGCTTAGGTGAACCAGTTTAGTCCATTGAGAATTTGTCTGTGCTTTTATTATGAATATATTGATTCAGGAAATAAATCTACACTGGCATGAAACAGGAGGTCACAAAATATTTCATCAGGGCTGCACCATTCACCAAGTGAGGAATTAAACCTTTCTCTGTAACTGCTAATTGCTGTAAAAGAGTTTCATTTAAACAATGGAATCGACTCAGACTAAGAGGGAAGGTTTTTGTTTGCAGTCCTGGGAAAAAAAAATGCAGTTTAATTTAGCTCTGCTCAGGAGGCAGGTGAAGAAAAGGATACGGGACAAAAAGAGGTGTTAGTACAGGGAAGAGAGGAAAAAGCAAAAGGCAGGGTCAAGAGACATCAAAAGCAGAAAGAAAGCAGAGTTGCTGGGTCATTTTGCAGGCAGTGTGGAGCAGTGGCTGGCACTGGGGAGCAGGAGCTAGAACTCCCCTGGCCAGTGATGTCCCTTTCTCCATCCTGCTTCAAACTGGAACAGGCTGCCCAGGGAGGTGATTGAGTCACCTGCCCTGGAGATGTTTAAGGGACGGGTGGATGAGTTGCTGAGGGGCATGGTTCAGGGAGTGTTAGGAATGGTTGGACTCGATGACCCAGTGGGTCCCTTCCAATCTAGTGATTCTACGATTCTATGATTCCAGGCCACCTGACCCCATTCGGCCGTGTCCCTGCACCTCAGATGAACGTTGCAACATCTGCACGAGGAGAAGCATCATGAGTGACAGCAGAAATGAATGAATGCACGATTCCTAAGGCACTTCTCTTGGAACTAACAGTTGTTTGGGTTTGGGAACTGAGGGTGGCCTGCTGCTGGGTGCCAGCACTGCCCTCCCTCTGTGGAGAGGCTGTTTGAGTTGAGAGAGTCATTGCGAGTTTTTAAAAATGTTAAAAGCATCTCTAAGTAATGAGCATCACCTCATTTAATTGCTAAGAGAAGCTGTCATTTGCCTTTTTAGCGTTCCTCACTCCTCATCAGCTTTCAGTGAATAGTCCTCAAACTACCATGTATTCCACTTCGTTAAAGTATTATTTCTTCCCTGCAGAAAGGGCAGATGTCAGCATGGCATTTTCAATTTCCTCTACAGAAATGTAGCAGCCCGTTTTCACTCAGATACCTCTAGAAGTTTGAGAGGCTTTTTCCCAAAGATTGCAAACCCAGCATCCTCCGTCCTTTGATTGCCATAGCACAAATTTTTAGTGTGAGCTGAGGGTCTAAATGCAACACCATTGTAAGGTACAGTGGGCGGGCTTCTCCCAGAGACAGGGAAGTTTCCTTTGGGTGTGGAAACATGAGTGATAGCAGCCTCAGGGCAACCTGGGAGATGGCCCGTGAGACTTCTATGTTTCCTTTCAATGTATGTATTATATCTTGGGATTCTATGAAATAACCATAGCAACACCACTAATACTGATATCTTCCATGAGAAATACTAACCTACGGCTCTCACTGTGGTTCTGAAATGAAAGTTCCTGCTCTGTTGGCAAATTCTGGGGTATGAGCCAAGTTGGGGATTAAATCCCACTCCCAGAGCTGTTTTTTGGTACAAGATTAATAAAAAGAAATTTTCAGTTTCTTGAGCTGTTTGCCCAAGAATGCTGGTACAGACCAGCCACTGGTCTCTGCAGAAGCAGACAGATTTCTGGGAAGCAAGCAAATTCTGGAGCTATACCTGTCCATCACCCCTTCTCTAAGAGAGCTGTTCCAGGAGCCCCTGTCACATCTGGTGGCTATGGGTGGAGCAGAAGTCTCTTAACTTTGTTTAGAGTCCATCTTTAGTATTTCTTAGGTGCTGTTCACCCCCCTCATGCCTCCCTCGCTTCCTTTCTTTCTTTAAGTGGCTGCATCATCTTTTTCTGGAGGAATCAAAGACCTCTTTCCAAAGAGATGCGCCTCCCTCCATACTCCCTTGATCTGCTAATCCATGTAGTAAGTTATCTCTTGCTGGGAAAAAGAACCTAGCTGGTTTTCCTTGGATCTGTCAATTGTAGCATCTCTTGATTGCTGAGTTTTTCTCCCCTAAATGGGCATGATGAAAGGGCTGACTGTATTGCAACTTTGTAATGGCTGAGCTATCTAGACTGCTAATTATCAATGCCTGAATGAGATTCAAAGACTCGCACGCTTTGCCCAGTGCTTCGAGGCTCTCATGCCACTTAAGGATGCCCCAGCTAACACAGCGCTCTCCCAGCAACATTCAGGCAAGCAATAGGATGCCCAACATAAAAAACCAAGATAAACTGGGTTGTGTTTTTTGATTTGGGCAGGACACAATGACTGAGGGGCAAGAGACTGCATCCCTGCCGACCTTGCTACAGCAGCTGGGGGGCTTCCTAGCCAGGGTCTGGGAAAGAGGGTCAAAGAAACTGATGTGCTGAGAGGGGTCATATCTGAGCCAACTCTGCAGGTAAATAGATGCTTGAAGACTCATTAATTTGTCTTCAGACACCCTGCTTACCTCTGGGAGTGGCTTTCTGTGTGGCACTGGAGGCAGCCTGGTGTCTGAGATCAAGAGCACCAGGGGAGAGCTTCCAGCAATGGGAGCACTACTTCCTGCTGGGTGTTCTCCCTGCTCCCTGGCGGGCTGCCATGGGCTCCGAGAACAGAGAGCTCCCCGTGCAGGGCCTGCGGTGAGGTGTGGGCAGCACACATGGCACAGCTGGCTCCTGGCAGCTCTGAGGCCGTGGGGCTGGACGGGAGCATGGGGTGGGAGAAGAGTCCTTAGGAAGCGTGTGCCGCCAGACAGCCCTGGTGCTGCTGACACGCCGTGGACTGAGCCTGGGCCTGTGGTGGCTGCGGCACTGCTCTCCTCGGCAGGCAGGTGACTGGAGTCTGTGCCGGGCAGGCAAAGCCCCAGGAGGCAGGACCCGAGGGTGAATTTGGAGGACGGATCATTAAAACTCCAAGTCACCAGAAGTCTACTGCAGAGAAACTATTTGCAGACACACAAATCAGTATGCAAGGATCCAACAGAGACATGTCTGAGTGATTAACAACCCACATTTATTAACGTGAGCTCATGCCAAATGCATCTGACTGCCTTCAGCATAGTTACTGATGGAGATGATAACCGACAACACAGCACATGGGATACCTGAATTCCAGAGACAAATCCCCTTATATAGTTCCATCACATAATGAACAAAGAAACCACAAAATGCCAACTAGATTAGCAAAAAGCAAGCAGAAAAAAAAACCCTCAATGAGTCAGAAAATGAGCTCAGGAAGGAGAAACAGAACACAATTATCATCAGTTAGCTCTTCGAGTGGAAAAGAGCACTGAGGTGCTGTCCACAGCATGCTGAGGGGATACACAGAACTTTCCTTAGAAAAGTCCAGATCAATCCCCGGGCAGCGAGGAAGCAGCTGGGCCGGTGTCAGAGACCGTCCTCCTGCACTGAGATGTAACTCAGCAGACTGGGTCATTCCCAGAATGGGGGAAGAGAGTGGAAAGAGCCCAAACCTTGCCCAGGAGGCTTGGATGTGAGGGGCACACCCAGAATTAAGACTTGGGAGATGATGAGGAGACACCCTCTGCCATAGGCAGCAAAGGAGAGTCCTCAAGTCAGGGCAGATGGCTCTACCCTCTCACCGACTGAGGAGCGAACGCGCCTGCTTCCCTCAAGCCATCGCCTCCTGCACTGCGGTAGGGAGAAAAATGCTTCTGATCTCCACAGACTTTGGATGCAGCCCAAGCAGGAATACCATCAGGGTAAGAGCAGGTTTATCAGGCCAAGCCCAGTGCTGCAGTCAGCTCTCCATCTGAAGGCCCAAGGCTTTCACAAAGCTGCCCTGTCCCACCAGTATTCCCTACCCAAATTCCAGCATTTATTCTGAAACTGCTCCCTGAGCTTGATGTCCAAGCACTCCCAGTGCACACACATTTCCAATGGTGACCACACCACCCAGCTCATCTCGACAAGCTCTCTGTGCTGAGTGGGTAAGGCAGGGGCAATCGCATGCCGAGACACGATGGCAATGCCACATTCTGGTGCCCGTGTTGGACTGAAGTGATTTGGGGTCTCAGGAACAGGTTACCAAGTGCCGCGGCAGCTCAGGTGAGTGCTGAGGGATGCTCTGAGTCGGGCCTGAGAGAGCTGGTAACAGCGGTGAGGAGGGGAGTGAGCTGACACGGCTGGAGGAGGGAGATCTCCTAGCATCTGTAGCTGGTGCGCTGTATGGAAGCAAACCCTTCCCTAAGATGTTACTGGAAGCCTCCACAGATATCACAGCAAAAGCATTTCTTGTCCTGACACCTCTCCCAACCCCACCCACTCCCCAGTACGTTTTCCTTTGCTCCAGAAATAAGGGTTAAATTAATGCATTTGGCCCTTGTGAAGAAGTTTTATCTCCCATGAGATGACACTGTCTGATACTGCCTTGTTCAGCAACACTAAATTGTGTGACAATGCTGCTCTTTGTAAGGAGCTGCCAGTGAGGAGCTGCTGTCACCAGAATTTAGATGAAAAGAACAGTTATAAAACCCCCCAAAATCAACCATCTGAGTCCTGCTGAAGCCTTGTGCCTGATGTCAGAGCACAACAGTCTGTCACTGGAAGAGACTTTCCATGACAGGCCTCATAAAAATCCCCTTGGCAGACAGGAACAGCCGAATCGCTTTATATTATCAGACTGATGGACCATCTAACCTGTCTGCTGCAGACAAACCCAATAGCTTTATGGGGCACCGTAAGGGACGATTGGAGAACAATTGGAGAGAGTGTTCCTGTTAATGGAATTTCTGCTTATTGCTTGTGATGAACGCTGCTTCAGAGCATAGAGGTTTATACTCTCCTCAAGTGCCACCTCTGCCTATCACACCCATGTGCTTCCATTGTATATGGAGGCTCTGTTCTACACGGTGTCCTGGAAGGTGGTGAACCCCACTGGTTTCTTGCCCCAAGGAGTTCCCCTCTGCAAGGATCCTCAGTCTGTGTTTGTACCTGAAAGCAGGCACAGTCATTTTCAACATATCTGTTTTGACCATTCCATGCCATTCTGCGGCACGTTCCTCAGCCAGACGTGCAGAGTCATTGCTATTTCCAGTCCACAATTGCAACCACACTGAGCACTGTATTCAGTGTGATTCCGAGGTGCCCAGACTTTGAGTGTTGTTAGGAGATAGTTTACGATATGAAACAAAAATAGTGGCAGGCAAGCCGTGGAGGAACTGACCTTGTTCCTGGTTTTGAGGTGGAGATGATGTTTGCCTGCTGGCGCATCTCATGTCAGGTGATTTCCAACAGGAATTAAGAGCTTAATTAATCAATGGCCAAAACGTTTTGCAGTTTCTTTCTCATTTCACGTCTCATTCTCATCTTTTGCCAGTGTCACATGTCAAAGAAGGCAGGATTCAGAATTGTAAGGAGTCCTGGATCACTCAAAACTTCCATGTTGGATTCTCCAACAAACTCCAGTTGCTGAGGAGCTGTGATGGACTGGATGATTTGGGTTGGTTTGGAAGGTTCAGTTTCCTTCTGAAAGTGATGCATTGCTCATACTTTTCACATGGGGGTTAATAAACCAAGTCCCTCCTAAAGCCTGGAAAGGAATCAAGTGTGAGTTTTCACCATTGTGGTATTCCTAGAACATCCTTCATAGTACATTGTCTTTCCTGAATCACTCTTTACAGGTTCGTTATTTAACAGATGATTGAATTAAATGCACCTGTGGCTCTTGCTCACAAACACTGAATGATGCCGATAGCTCCTTGCTTGGAGATGGCGATAGTGACGGCTCCAAAGAAATACCTGTAAAACGCAGTATTGCCCTTTATATTCACATCTCTATTGCAGACTTCTTTCTCTTTATTCAATGTGAAGGCTAATTTTAAGAAACCTGAAGCTAAAGCTGACTTGAACATAGCATTGCCTTGTGTTGTATTTAAAAGAATTGTATTAAACAGCATTACCTTGCCTTCCATTTAGTGGAATAAATATATTCAGTTGTCCTTCACAATTTGCAGGGCATAATGCGTACATTCATCCTCCAGGTGAGCTGAAATGGTTAACAAAGATAATAAAGACTGTAAATATTTAGCAATATACTCACACATCTTGGTTTTAAATCAGAATGAGTTGAAAGTGAACCTTAAGCTTGTTTGATCCTCTTGGACACGACTGGGGGAAACCTCAGCAAGGACATGAGAGCAGCTCACAGCCTGCCCTGATCCCAGCAGAGCTCTGCTGACAGAGCAGTCCTTGCTGTGTGCCCTGGGTCCTGTGGCACCCACCACGTGGCAGCGGGGCTGGTGCAGGACAGAGCCCTCAGCTTGCGGTTGTGTCTGACTGATCTGGCTTTTGGAGGTGGCTGGGGTGAACACTCCGAGGCATGGGAAGGGACAACTCTGCAGCCACCTCCCTGCAGGACAACTCTCCCTGGGGACAACTCTCTGCGGAGATGGCTCTGCAGCAGCCATTAGAGTTAGGGTTAAGGCTAGAGCTGTCCCACATAGTGTTGTCCCTGTGTAGAGTTGTCCTCGCCCCTCCAGAGGCATTGTGTGCTCATTGCTCCTATCTGCTTTAAATTGACTGTGGGAGGTAAGAAGTTAGAAAGAAATTTGGCCCAATTATTATTGTATTCCATTGGAGTATTTCTTTGTAATCCAATAATTTGTTAAAACCACCTCAGCGGAGGATGTGAGGGGGAGGTTGAAAAGGTATTGAAAGGGTTGCAAACACGCATCATTCCTTTGCTAGAACTCTATTCCCCAAAGCAGCTGCATGGGAATCCAAAATCAGCCCATTGTCCAGTCTGTTGGCTCCCGTTAACACAACAATTGCCACACAGAAATAGGCTGGACAGTCTCAAAAAAGCCTCATTTACCACCAGGACTGAAGGAGGAACACATGGATTTCACTGGGATAATAACATATTTTTGATGGATAGCAATAATTACTGGCATCAGGCTGCCCCTGAAGACAAAGCGTGTTTGTTTTTCCTCAGCAAGGCTTTATGACTGGAGCTGCAATGTTTTTCCTTAAGAATGAACTTCTGCCAACAAAAGGAATCAGGCTCCCCTTATAAATTTTTTTTCGTGGTAATTGCTGTTGTTCCCACTTTGGTTCCAGTCAAAAAGCTTTGCTTTCCTCAACACCCCCTTATTCCTCAAACTGTGTCTGGTGCCCCAGCCCGGGGCAGTGGTCCGAGGAGGACTGCCAGGTGTGAGGGGAACCTCATGGCAGAGATTCCCGGGCCTGGGTGTGGATCTGAATCTGCCCCCACCACGTGGGTGACGCCGGCACCCCAAACACACGGACCGACAAGTTTACCTGCAGCTGGAGCGCCCCTGCACAAGCCTCAGATCTGGGAGGGGAGGCTGGAAGGTAGAAGAGGTCTCTCTGCAGGTCTCCTGGCAGACCATGTTCCATAATTCAATCCCGCGCTGTAAAATGTGTGTTTTCATTCACCTGTAATCGCCCCCCTGCCCTGCAGAGAAGCTGAAATGCAAAAGCTGTGCACACAGGGGAGAACTCATGGACCTTAAGAAGTAGGAAAATCAGAGAACAAACAATAAAAAATTGCATGTGTAGAAGGAGAGGGAAGTGGAGAAGGAAAGAAATCAGGGCTGGAAAAGCAGTTTTCGATAAGGACTTTAAGTCTTCGTTGTCAGCAGCTGAACTCCCAACTCCCTGTCCACTAGCCCTGTGCAGAGAGGATGGGAGCAGGCGGAGAATGCCGCAGAGTGGGTTGAAAAGGTTCAGTGCCACAATTACTCTGTCAAGGAGAGCATGGAGGTGTCAGGCTGAGCAAGACGAGCCCAGCAGGAGAAGTGATTTATTACGGTGCTAAGTGCAACCGATGCCTACAGGATGACTAATTCCAGGCGAGGAGCAGCACCAGAGCGCAAGGGAGCTGAGCATCACCCGGGCCTGTCCCTCCTGACATGAAAACGAGCTGAAACTTAATTACCAGCCCTCTCCTTGAGTTGACCCCTGTGAATCCCCTTCTCTCCCTGCCATCTCTCCCCTGGGGTTTCTGCCCTTTCCTCCTCGTTATGGACATGTGCAGGGAGGCTGGAGAGCAGGGCTGGACCATCCATTGTGGGCAGTTGCTGCATTGCCACTTCCACCCCTCTCCTCAAAGCCATCACAGCCATTTGCCACCACTCCTGGGTGTGGGGATGGGGATGCTCAGAGCACAGCCCTGGCTCTGCTTCCCCCGCCCAGGGCTCGGTGTGGCCAGAGACAACCTTGCAGGCTGGGGCAGGGGCTGAAGGCAGGGACCAGCAGAGCACCAGCATGGGGAGAGCCAGCAGCACAGTCCTCCCCTCCCTCCTCTTCTCCACTGCTGTCCCATCCTTGGCCCCAGGACAGCCTGTTTTACTGTAGGAAAACCTTGGAGGAAGGCAGTTTCCTTACTGGGAGTCTTAAAGTTTGGTGCCCAGCTGCCTGTCTAGATCCTGTCAAAGTATTCATGCCGTGTAAGTGGATGTTAATGACTTGGCTTAAGGTACCATCTGCTGACACAAAAATGTGATGGTGTTCAACCCACCTGAAATGTGCTCTGAGCATTTGTGACAGATTCTTCACTGAACTGGATGCAACCAGGCATCAGTGTGTGCCAACAAAGCGGCCCTGCCAGGCTGAACTCCCTGACTCGAGCTGCCCAGGGCTTGCCTCCACTCACTGATGGTGGATCTTCTGCTTCTCATTTTTGGTGGCCGCTTCACTTCAGCCCCTGTTGCTCTATGTTTAAATACCAATAGCTTCCTATGGTGTATGTGAGAAAATGAAGTGGAAAAGCAGGAAAACTGCATTTGCCAAGTTGCTGTTGAGACTCCCCATCATTTCTGCCCTTTGGTCGCTCCACCCCAATGCTGTGGCTCAGCCCAGCTCCCTGTAGAAGCAGGCGCTTCTTTCCCCAGACCCTTTCCTACAGAAACGAGTAGCCTTTCTCCAGTCATGCAGTCCCTTTTCCCACCCACTCCTCACTCAAGTACAGCTTTTTGGGCTGTCATTTCACAGCTCCATGTTTTAAATCCATATCACCTCAGACCAAAGATGGACAAGCACAGGATTTCAGGAAAGGCCTTGCAGTCTTGCTGTAAAAGCGCTTGCTCTGTGCCTCTCGCATCCGCACAGAAGGAAAACCCTGGAAAGCTCATCTAACTTCACTGGTCACTGATCACGCAGTCACTGTTAACACAGGGCTCATTAATTAGCCTGTCTCTGGAGCATTTCATTAGTGGGAACTTCTCCATCAGCCTGGCCGGATCTCCCCCCCAGCTCCCCTTGTCAACTCGATGCTTCCTGGGCAGAAGGATGGGAGTGCCCTGCTAGAAGGATGCAAAGACACCACACCTGATTTGCACCAGCACCTCAGGTCTCAGACAAAGCCTGCTCAGGGTCCATGGATCTGCACAAGGATGCAGAATCATGGTCTCTTCCTCTGTTGTTACTTCATCAGTGGATGCAAGTGAGGGATCTCAACACCCCACATGTTTCTGCCAAGTTCTTTAAAGGAAAGACCCATTGGTCAGGAATATTTGGCTTGGCAGCTCACTGACTATGAGCTGTGGTTGCTTTGAAAGGCAGGACACAAGCCTGCATTCCTGCTCCAGAGACCAGCTCAGGAGAACACCCACTGCACATGTCTCGTGGCATTCACTGGCATCCTCCCCTGGAACTGGAGGCTTGTCAAGCAGTCAGCCCGTGTGCTTTGAATGCCTTTGTCACAGCTTTGCATCCCAGCTGGAGATGTTCCTCCCAGGGGAAGTTGAGGTGAAGACCGTCTGTACCCCAGCATCTTGATCTACTGCCAGCCTTTCTGTGATGAGGCCGATGAGGCACTGGGAACCAGAGAGGTCGGCTTCAACCTTGTTCTGACCACCTGGGAGCTGGCTTTCAAACCACACTTCTCCACTTGCATGGAGTACGTGTGTTCCTCCTGCCAGCTCTGGTCCACGAATGCCTACCTCTGATCACAGTACTAAGAACAAGAAACCCAGGTACTCGGAGGGGAACGTGGCTTATCGTCGCTCCTTGTGCATCAGCCAAAAACTGGGACGAGACCAGACAACACAAGTGCTCTGAGGCAAGAGGTAGAGCAGGCTGTAAACCTCTTCTTCACTGAGAGTTCCTGGTTTGGTGTGAGTATCTGCTTTGCATGGGAGTGGCCACCCCAAGGACTTCTCCAGAAGAGCAGGCCCTTGAGGTAGGGCCAAACCCACCCACACCATAGTGACTGCAGCGTGCCCGGTCCTCAGATCCCTGAGGATACCAAGTCCTGGGTGGTTACAGCCCCACAAACAGCAGTCACTGGAAGGTAGGGCAGGGCATCCTTTGAATTCCCATCCCAAGAGCATGCAAGAGGTTGTTCTCCCAATAAATACACCCCTAGTGCTCTCCTCCAAACACAGCCTTCCTGGAGTACGCTGGTGGCCTCAGGCAAGCTGCTTGGCACAGGCTGGGCCTTACCGTCTCACCTGTGCGAGGGCTGGGCTCCTTCCGAGCCTGCAGGTGCCCTTCACATCCAGCTTTACATAGGGCTCAGTGCAGGCAGAAACATTGGGATCACTTACCCATTGTGAACCCTCTGTAAGGCCGGTTCCACACAGTACAGCAGCAATTTCCTTGCACTGTTAACTTGGGGTGTATTATTTCAAGTAGCTGTGAAAATACAGGCTCCAGGCACCCAAGGAGTTGCACAGAAAAGGCTGCTTTGGAAACCACACATGCTGACTACCTTTGCCAGTGTTTTGCGCCCAGCAACAAGTGACTGATTCTTCTGGGCTCTGAAGGCAGAGGCTCCTCTATCCATACCTACTGTGTTAACAGCAGAGGCACAGCCAGTGATGAGGGACTGCATGCAACAGCGTCACATGTCAGTGTTCGTCACTGGGAATGAGCCATGACAGCACCAGCGCCTGTAAAGACCGCCAGGGTTTGGACAAGTATAATAGCTTTAATTGGAAAAGAAAATCATCACATCCTTCATTCTGATAGCTGTTGAAGAACAGACCAAGTGTAAGGGCATGAACAGACTTAACGAGTGCTATAATTACCAAGCTTAAAGAACAACTGTTTCTCATCGAAGCTTCAGGAACGGGAGCTGCTTGGGCATCGTTTACAGGGTCTCTGCCTCTTCCCTATCCCCAGACCACGCGATGAGCCCCGCCTGAGCTGTGACCCTTCTGAGGAAGATTAAACACACGCAACACACAGAAGCCGATGCTGCTGGGGAACGGGGCCGCTCCTCTCCAGCAGCGCCTGTTGTGAGCCACTCCTGCCGCCTTCCCACACCAGCATCATGAGGCTGTCAAGACTCAGCTGCAACAGCATCTCTCTCCAAGAAGCGCTGTGCCCCTGCCAGGCGCACCCTCCCTCCTCTGGAGCCCACAGCCCGGGGTCCGCACAGCGGGCAGGTGGGGATCGTGCGCCCCAGTGGGCTCTTCTCCCAAGGCAGACCTGCAGGCAGGAGGGGAGAGGAATCAAAACACACCAAGCCTCAACACCTCCAGCTCCAAAATTTATTTATCTACAAATACACAGCATTCGGGAGCACCAGGTCTGGAGGAATGTGGGACACTCACACTCCCCTTGGTTAACAAAGAAGGCAGGAGCTTCTGCTGCTGCTTGGGTTCAACACAGACGTCACCCAGAAAACAACAGAACTCTAATTCAGAGCTACAACGGCAAGGACACAGAATTTACAAAAATATAAATAACCTATTCGTAACCTTAGAGAAAAATAACATCCATCATAAAAAATACCATGTACTCCCCCAGGGAAACCACAGCTACAGAAATGCATTTCTTATGTTTTTTAAAAAAGCACCAGTCTTCACTGTTTAGTAACCCCAGATGCAGGGGCTTTTCTCTCAAACGCTTGCAGACGTTCTGAGAAGTGCGCCCAGATCATTTAAACCAAGTTCCCTTCAGTTCTGCCCATAAGAGCACAGCGAAGGCACAATTTGCATAAGCACCTTGTTCAAGAAAAGCACCCAAGATATCTTAATTGTTGATTTTAATGAATGAACACTCCAACAGGATCCAAGTGCGTGCCTATTTTTAAGCCTATGCTTAAGAGCTTTCCAGAACAGGGCTGAACTTAAACTTATTGTATAAATTCCTCTGCAAATCAGACTTGCAGACAATAGTGGTGTCAGAAACAACTGCTTGTAAAACAAAAACTCCGCTGCATTAGACTATTCCTATTGTTCAGCCCCAGCTAAAGTTTGCACAGATGTTGAATTATTTGATTTCTTTCTACTCTTTCTGAGCTGTGCCAGCTTGGCATGAACTTACTGATGCTGCAACAAGAGATCCAGAGCTGTGGGAACTCCCTTCCCTTACATTCCATGTAGAGTGCTGAAAATACTATGAAAAAGCAAAAGTCAAGTATCAAATCCATTGGTTCCCAGCTAAAGAAATTCCCCACGCAGAGACCGCTACCGTTGTCCAAACTGCAGCGTTGTGTCCCATTTTTCAGGCTCTTGTGGTTCCCTGACTCCTGAGGGCTTCAGCTGGGCTCATGGAAACCCGGCCAAAGGGATCCCAGGGAGGGATTAAAGGCCATTTGCAAAAATTCTGGCCCATGTAAACACACCTGACTTTGTCATCAAAGCTGGAAGGAAGCTGCCTGGTGCGGCACCCACAAGGGTGAGGAGCAGCCCTCAGGTGGGAGCTGGGGGGCTCCACTGCCGAAAAGCCCTGTCCTGCAACGCTCTTGTGTGGAGCCAAGCCTCCCTGGAGCCCCAACCACTGTGACTCACACAGAGAGTCTGAGAGGCTCTGCGCCCACGCAGACACGTCGCCCACGACAGTTAGAACACCTAAAATATGGCTGAACTCACCCCTGCCTGCATGGTGCTACTCGCTCCTGCCAGCCCAACTCCTCAGAGCACAAGCCCCTGCCGTGCCGCTGGGTGAGGGACAGCACCTGGATGGAGGAGCTGCACAAACCCATCCCACACATCGGGCATGGTACTGCACAATCCCACCCTATGTGCCTCTCCCTCAGCCGTGGGGCAGAGGTTAAGGTTGGGCTGTGAATAATATTGCTCAAAAAGCTCAAAAAGAAGAGTTTACCTTAAAAACTAGGAAGAGAATGGGGTTGATTTCTTTAAAGGGAGAAAGAAAAACATTAAAATGTACCCCAGGCAGAGGGTGTGGAGCCCACCCATGGGTGACAATGTCATATTCACTGGTCTTGTCTTTGCAGCTGTTCCCGCCTCTTCCCTGCTGCTGATGCTGTGGTGGGACAGGAGGCGGCCAGCTCTGACATCCTGCCTGGTGGCCACAGCTCTAAATATGCTGAGGGACCACTCACTGGGACACTGGCATCCCACAGGGACACGCAAGATCAGCCACCCAGACCAGTTCCAGTCCAAAGCCGGAGCCGTGAGCTGAGCCGCACGAGTCTTCTTACTCAGCTGCAGGTGAATTTATCTCAATTTCTGCTGGAAGTGACTAAGTGTGTCCACGGAGAGATTAAATATTTATTCAATTTTGTTAGGCGATTAATTCAAACGCTCCCTCCCTCCCACAGACAAACCTCAAATGAAGAACCCCGGCCCCACGCTGCGTTTGCTTTAGCAATGCTTTCCTTGCCTGCTCCGTAACAGCCCAAGCATGCAACGAGAGCCTGACTAAGAGCCTAAAAACGGGCACATGGTCCAATAGCGCCGGTCCCTGCAGAGCAAAGAGCAATAGAACGACCTTGACTTCAGAAGAAACAAACAGCAGGGGAGAGAAAGTGTCACATCCAGCTGAAACTGCCCGTGCCTCCCTTATCTCACCACATCCTGAGTGCGGTCAAGTCTTAACAGCGTTTAATGGGGAAAGGGAAAAAGAACAGCAGCTATTAATACCCGTGTTCGGCAGATCTGAGCAAAGGGCTGCCTTCCCAGAAGGGCGCCCGCTGTTCCCAGCACTGTGGTCAGATAAAAGGCAGAATGAGTGCATGTGGGGTGCCAGGGTGGGAGGCAGGGTAACAGTGCCGCTTGCTGGCGGCCAGCATGTCTGGGGACCCCGGCATGGGGGACAGAGCAGAAAGTGCGCACTGGACCCAGCTGTGACATTGGGATCAAAGGAACAAAGTGTCAGAGCAAGTGTCGCTGGCTCAGCCCTGACGCTACTGCCTGGGATCCTGGGACAAGCTGGGGTGACGCTGGTTGGCCCCCAAGGGCGCCTGGCGCTGGAGCAGCGGGAAACTAGTGCAGCCCCACTGCTGTCTGCTCTGCCCATGACCTCAGCAGGAATGGCATTCACGGCCGGGCGCCCTGCAGTTCCCGCATGCCTGGCAGCCCCCGCGCGCCTCGCCCTGTGTGCAGGCACTCGCCCCCACACCCACGCTGGGCTGCAGATCCCACTGCATCCCCCAGCCCTGTCTGTCGGGCTGCCAAGCAAACCCTGTGAGATTCCGAGGGGCAGCCCAGACACTGGCAGCCGCCAGCCCCAGTCACGACACGCTAATCAAGGGGACTCACACAGGGATGCTTGCAAGCTCTGACTAATCCTCCCGGAAGAAATCAAAGCAGAAGGGAGCCCCACTCCCCTGCAGCTGCTCTCAGAAATGAAAAAACCAAACCATTCTTAGGCAGAAAAAAAGAAAAAGATAATTTTAAAACAAGCCTGTTCTGCTGTGACCGGCACAGGGACGGAACCGCTGCGCAGCCACGGTCACCAGCTCCAGCCTCCGGCTGCTCCCCAGGGTACGGTGGTGAAGCAGCCCTGCCACTGCCGCCCCATGGCACCGCGGGGCATTGGCAAAGCCTGGGTGCTTGGAGGCAGCCGGCGGGCAGTGGATGCTCACGGGGCAGCAGGGCCAGAGCCTGGGGTGTGAGCCAGCACCAACCCTGGGCTGGCAGCCACAGTGCCGTAACAAGGACAGACATCAACCCATCCCAGTCTGGACCAGTCCAAGATTCCTGCAGGAAAACTGCACTGCTTCACACAGAGGAGATGACGGGGAAGGTGCCAGGCACTGGGGTGGCACAGGGAGTTGGCAGGGCAGAGACTGGGGCAGCAGCCATACCCAAATCCTCCGCCAAGGACCAGCTCTGGCACAGAGAGAAAGGAGCAAGGAAGAAGTAAACTGGGAAGTGGCAACTGGCACCTGGGAAAGCGGAGCACAGGCCAGATAAAGGACGGGAAAGCTGGAATGGGAGGGAGGCGATGGCTGGACCCACAGGGTAGGAGGGCAGCTGCCTGAGGAGACCGACCCCTGTGGCCAACGGACCCCACACCAACAGCATGGGGCTCACTGCACCCCAGAGCATCGTGGCACAGGCAGCACAGCAACTGACAGCATCCTGCTGCCAGACAAGGGCGTCAACACAGCCAGAGAAAAACAGCCTCCAGCGGGGCCCGAGGAAACCCTCCCATATGGAAGCTGCGAGAAGGCTCAGCTATAGCCTCTGGCATTCCCTGAGAAGGGATGCTGCCCCTCATGTCCTTCGATCCCACGATGCAAAAAACATCTCCACATACTCCCCATGTGCACAGCAGAGAGATTATGTGACGGCAGGGCTGCTGAATCCTCTCCCATACCAGCACACAGTGCTTGGAGCTTCCTCTGTCCCTTCCCTGTCCTCTCTTAGCACTGGCGGCCCTGAGCCGGGCTGAGCGTGAAGTGGTCGCAAAGCAGGAGCAGGGCATCGAACCGCTGGAGCTGCTGCAGAGCTTGGGCCAGCAATGGGACAGTGACCACATCTCCCGAGTAGGTGAAGTGAGCCACGAGCTGCTCAAATCCAGAAATCCGTCCCAGCAACTGAGGGGCGACCCCCAGCTCCAGCCCCAAATGGCTGAAGTTCTTCACTCCATTCAAGGAAGGGTCCAACAAGAAGGCGAGTGACTGCACCAAGGAATGGGGCAGCTCTGCTATCGGCAGACCTGATGCAGCAACACAACAAAGCGGGGTTAGAACCCAACCCATCCAGCTGGGATAAAGATAACCAGAGCAGCTGAACTCCAGTCCCGTCCCCCGCCGAGCAGGTGAAATGTCACCACTGCAGCTATCTCCTCCAACATTGCTTTCAGAGCTCAGCAACATGGAGCTGGCTCAGTCCTGGGAAGGCTGGTAACTGGTGACAACTGGACATCTACCCACCTCCCACTGCAGACCACTCAAGGGCAGCATTGCAGAAAACCTGCCTTGTGAACTCGCACCAAAGGCCACAGAAGTCATGTAAATCCCTGTGAGAACCCGCACCTCACGCAGCCATAGTGGGCTTCTAGAGGAGCTCCCTTCCAAGGATCTGCCTCTCTCTGCTACCCCAATACTTAGGGAACAAAGACAAAGCTGGAAAGACACTTACCCTTTGCCATGCTGCTGATCTGAGTCACGAAGCTCTGGGCATCATCCACCTGTCAAGACAGGTTCCAAGGTTAGCAGCGGTGTGACGGGAACATTGCCACCTGCCACTGCTCCAAGGCCATCAGAGGCTCAAAGGAACCATGTTTTTCCTCCCAGCTCTATCATCCCATGGAGCCAATGACCTCTTTGGGATGCTCCAGGGCCTCCCATCTTCCATAAATGTCACCTGGAGCTGGGCTATTAAAGGGATTTTCAGAGCCCCAGTGGTGTCAGTCACCACGTTCATTATGAGCACGGTAGAGAGGGACAGGCAACCAGTCCCCTGCCACCAGGTCTGCTTCTGGAGAGTGACAGGAGAACTGCTCACAAGCACAGCTGTTACAGGTATGTTCATTCATACAATAAACTGATTCCAGTCTTTCAGCTGTTCCCAGCAAGTCACTCTGCCATGGCTGTTGGGAGATGCATCACTAAACACGGCAGACTGGTTTCTGTAAGCACCAGTTCGTCCCAGATATTAACAGACCTTATTCTATATCCCTGACCCACCGGTGAGCCCAGCGCCCTATGTCTGAGCCTCAGGCGTCTGGCAACAGTTCAGAGGAGCAATGAGGCCAGAGGAACTTACTGGCTGCTCCCCGCTTTCAGCAGTGGGATTCGGGAAGGTGGAAGGTGGGTGTCGGGCCCCCTCCCATCCAACGTCACCACTCTCTGCTGGGATCCTCTGTGCCACACGGCTTGCCGCCTCCTCTGGCCGCTCGCTGCCCACGAACTCTGTCTGGGTAGAGAACTTCTGAAGGTCCAGCTCAGTGCACTCGACTGGAGCGTGTGGCCACTTGTGCTGCATCTCGGAGGCGCAGGAGGAGAGGGGGACCAGGGCATCTGCTGTACTCGGCTGGCCCTGCCTGGGGTCAGCAGGCGGCAGGACCCCGGCCAGGCAGTCGCGCCCTGAAGCCCGGATGAGGGGCTGGCTTTCCAGGAGGCTCCTGCTCAGCTGGGCTTTGGATGCAGCACTGGCCGCGACAGCCGGCGGCAAGTCTGGCTCCAGCTGGAGAGAGGGGAGCTGCAGCCCCACGGCTTCTCCATCCGAGATGAACTGCACCACTTCCACGGGGCCTGGAACCAGAAACCAGCACAGGTCAGTGAAGCCCTTCCCAGGTCTGCCAGCCCTGCCCTTGAAGCCACCAGCCCAGGGGCAGAGCTGAGAGCACCCCACCAGAGGCCAGACCCCTGTCCCTGTCCCACGGCTGAGCAAAGCCGCTCTCCTGCTTTTCCACCAAGTTCTGAGATGGGCTGATACCTGCTCCAATCACAGGGAGAGCAGGAGCAGGCTGTGGGGCTGGGGATCCTGTCGCAGTTGAAGCTTCTGGCATCTTCTCACAGAAGCCACTTTCCATCTCTGTCCTTCCTGCCCAAGGACATCTCAGCAGGCCCTAGGACCGTGCAAGCTGGAGCCCAGCACCACCCCCCTGCCCTGAGAGGAAGGAAGGTGGTGGCAGCAGGTACCTTCTGCCTGCCTGTAGCAGGGGCTCAGGTTCTTCACACCCAGGCAGCAGGGACCAGACATCTGCTCCTCACACAGGAACCTGCTGGGTGCCGCTGTGGTCGGGAACATTGCTCGCTGGCCCGAGAAGTTCTGAGTCCTCAGGAAGACTTGGAGGATAGAGGAGAACCGGTCTGAGCAGAGGCTTGGCTTGCTTCCCCAGCATGTCCTCAGCTGTGCGGTATGTCTGCCGGCCAGGAGCCAGCAGCTCCCTGGCAGGCTGCTGGATGCCAGTGTGACCCCACCCTAGCCACCAAACCCACTACCCTCTGCCCTCACTAGCCCTATGGTTCTGCCCTGGAATGGGCCCCTTGGCTTCAGCCTGCCCCCAGGAAACCCCAGGAAGAGAGGATTGCCAGTTCCGACTGTGAAATGTCATTCTCCTCCTGGCCAACTACAGCCCTAAGGAGGAGGGAGGCTCCTCATGTCTCTGATCAGGCAAAGCACAAGAAGACAGGTCCTGCAGATGTAACGAGCAGAGGAACACTTGTGTCACTGCATGCTGCAAGGATAGCAAAGCTCTGGGCAAGGCAATACCCAGTGAGGAGGGGGCCACGTGCATGTGTGAAGAGAAAGAGGAAAGGAAGGGAAGCCCTGCAGGCATTGACTCACCTCGTTGGCACTGGCTCTTCCAAAACCTCTTGCAGTAGATGATGGAGAGTGCCAGGAGCACCAGTACAATGATGACCAGGGCACTGCTGGTGAGCGCAAGTAGGGCTGTGTCCTGTGGTGGCACAGTGGGGACAGCCACCTTCACCAGGTTTATTCTGGACCGACCTGTGAATAGAAGATGTTGGAGCGTAGCCCTGAGGTCTGGTACAGGCCTTCTCTGCCCATCACCTTTGTGTGTAGTGACCGTGTCTCCTCCAGTGTCTGTGGGACAGCAGCTTGTGCCGTAGCGAGTGGTGCAGGATGGCTAGTGGAGCAGGATGGGTGAAAGGACGGCACACACGAGAGAGGGTGCCTTCCACACAGACACGATGACTTGGCACGCACCAGGAACCTACCCTGCCATGCCCTCACCACCCCTCCACCCCAGAGCTGGCGAGGGACAGAACCTACACTGAGGCTCGGAGGAGGGTGTCTGCTTGGTGCAGGGGATGCACTCCCAGTCCAGCTGGCCGCTGATCCGTGCCTTGCGGTAGAACCTGCCAACAGAGAGGGTCTCAGCAGTGCATGCTGCACAGCAAGCCTCCAGCCAGCTCTGGAGAGACACACACTTTGTCTGCCCCATGGCAGAGCAGGGAGAGCTGCCCCCTCATGCAGAGGGACACCTCAAGGCAGCTGGCCTCTCCCTTGCTGGCTGAAGCTGTACTCGCAGATAACTGTCCCGTCTGTCACCACTTTGGCCAAGGAGTGACATCATTCCAACAGCCTCACTCAAACCATATCCCCTCAAGTGGGAGATAGCAACTGGTAGCTCCATGAGGACACAGAAACACCCCATCTGGCAACTGTGGCTGGGAAGAGGCCCATAAACCAAAGCCCAGATTCGTTCCTCTCTCGTGAGCCACGCTGCTCACCAGCCCGTGGGCATCTCCCAGGCTGGCTGCATGCAGCATCATTCAGCCACTATTTAAACCATAGCCCAAGGCACAGTCTCTCCTCTTTCGGGATGACCAGATGGAGTGGTCTATGGCCAATCATCTAACAGTGCTTGGCCACCCTGGTGACCAGAGGAACAACTCAGGTCTGGAAAGTTTTCTTCCACTGCTCATTCACGGGAGCCTTCAGGATCCTTCTTTGGAGCTACAACGGGCCATCAAATGGGTCTGATTTCCATGTCACAAGTGTCCTCAAAGAGGCAGCCCTGAGTCACCAGGTGCGACCACAGCAGCTCTGCTTGAGCCAGGATCCGGCCCCACTCACCCTGGCAGGCACTCTCCACAGACTGCATTGTTTGTCGCTGTGCAGTTGGACTTCTGAATGCGGTTGATGAGGGTGCAGGAAAGGCAGGGCTTGCAGCCATGATGTCCCAAGCTGTCCTTGAACTTCCTGGGAGGGCAGGGGACACACTGCGCATCCCCTCCATTGCCATCACCGCAGTCCTGCAAGACACGAGGTTGGGTGCACGGCTGCAGTAGTACCAAGGGGAATCACACCCCTTCTTTGGAGTAAAGCACGGTGGAGCCACCGCTCATGTGAAGTCCTCAGAACCCAACCCAGGGCTACAGACTGGGAGGAAATTTAGATTTCCATCAGGAAAACCAAAACAGTGCACCTTGAGCAGCAACCTGAAATCCCTTCCCACCTCCTACTTCCATCATCTGGCCCGCCTATCCAGGGTGAGTGAAACTGTTCACTGCCCCTTACCAGCACGCCAGGAGCTAAGATTATCCTTCTGAAGAAAGGCTGGCAGAGGATTCACCTAGCACTCAGCGCCAGATGATTCCTGGCTGTTCTAGAGCAGCCCATTTACCTTGGAAAGCTCTTGCCCAGGCAAGCACTTTCTGCAGGGGGTGCATTTCCCACGCTCATCCAGGTACTCGCTCTCTTGGCAGACCATTGGGGCCAAGAAGGGCCGGGAGCCTGAGAAGGAGAGGAAGAAAAAGCAGAGGTCACAGCCAGCCCCGACACTTTTAAGATAAGCGGCGCGTCCTTTCTGGGGCAGAAGTTTCTGCTTTGGACAGGACGGAGTCTGCATCAGGACTGCCCCTGAGGCAGGAGGAGGCTGCCAGCTCCCAGCTCAGGAAGGGTTTCTGAGCCAGGCTGGGGACAAAAGGCCTGGGTTTGCTGCCACAACACAATCTTCACAATGGAGCAATGGAAATTTCATTTCCAGCGTTACTGAGACCCCCCAGTTGCTCAGGTTACAGATTCATGGAAGGTCAGAGCCACCCTGGCTGTACGCCTGGGTACCCCAGCCTATCAGTGGAGAACTCGGTCCCAGCAAAGTCCCAGCTCTGGGATCCGGCAGCCCAGCTCCAGCCAGTGTGGCTATGTTGGTCTGACACGACCAACGTCTGTGGCCATTGTGTACCCGGCAGAACAGGACATGCACCAGCAGCCCCACTGCAGCGGCTTAGAGACGCACAGGCTGTCCAGGCTCTCGCTCTGCACACGTTCCAACTCAGTGTAGGCTCACCCACAGTCGCCTCAGAGAAGCGGCAGCACAAGCCCCCATCTCCCCAGAAAACACCAGAATTTGAGCTTTCCTTGAGTGAATTAATGGCGGAGGTGAATTAACAGCAGAACCATTTGGCTTCTGCGGAGCCACAGTTTGCACCTTTGGTGAGGGCAGCTCACAGGGGAACAGGGGACCCCAGTGTCACCAAGAACAAGCAATCACGACTGAATAAAACCCACTCCCATGATTCCAATCTTCACCTTGCTTTCCCCATAACCTTGTGCAGCACACCAGGAGAGCAGCAGCATTCAGCCAGCCTTGGGAGCACAGCTCACACTCACACTCTAGGGAACACCTGAAAATGCTCTTTTGAAAACCACCACATGGAACAGCCTGAACCACCTGGGAAAACCTGACATCTCAACCAGAGCCGTCCTGCTCCACAGCCTCAGGAGGAGGAAGGGCTTGGTGGGATGCTCACCCCTGCAAGGCTCTGGCAGCAGAGGGGGAATGGAGTGCAGGAGCCCCTTCCCCATTCCCGGACACTGCACACTGTGTCCCATGGCAGCATTCCTCCACAGGCACTTTCTGCGCTCCTCTGCCTAATCCCCCACAACTCCCTTGCTGGCTGCCTTTTGGAAGCAGACACTTGGATGGCTCCCCAGGCTCTGAACAGCCGAGATTCATTGGAGATGAAGTCTGCCCCGGACGAGCATAGAACGTGAGTCACCCCTCGCGCAGCTCCCTTTAGCTGTTACAAGGAAAGGCAGCGCAAGCCAGTGAGGACTGGCAATGAGGAGCTAAGGGGGCTAAATTTATCTTGCAAGCATCTCGGGAGGGGCATGGTCACAGCCTATAAATAGTGTAAAAGTTACCAACACTATTGAATAAGTAAAGGAGATTTGTCACCATCTCAGAAGGTGGCAAAGAGGGACCCCAGTGCCAGTGTCCTGTAAAAAGCACAGGGTCCAGCTACAGGCTGAATGCAGTAAGAAAACCAAACAGGGGAAGCAGGTGACACCGATGCTCTGGAAGGCTGGCACACCGAGAGCCCGCATCTAGCTCCTGGCGAGCTCCGAGCCCACAGCCCCTCAGCCCCGCCAGCGGCACCTCTGCCCAGCACAGTGGGGTCAGTGCTGCCAATGCTCTGGTCTGGAGCTTCATTTAGGCTTTCACTCAACACAAGAGCATGAGACATATGAAAGAGAGATGCAGGCAGCAGAAAAGGAGCCAGGACACCACTGGAAAACAAGCCTGGACACCTTGGAGCCAGGACACCACTGGAAAACAAGCCTGGACACCTTGTTTGGAAAACAAGGGGACCAATTTGCAACTGCTCTCCAAAGTGTCGCTGTAACACAAGAAACAAGTACTAGTGAAAATAAAAACAAAAAAGGCCCCAGCCCCACAGTCTGTTTGGTGAAACCGCGCCACAGACATAACACGACCTCTTTCTCCCAGCTGTCTGTGGACTCCCCTTTGCTCAGCAGGCTCTGCATCCCTCACAGCCCATCGCCCCAGACAAGGCATGGCTCACACCACTTTCCCAAACATGAAATTACACAGGCAAAAGGAGCCCCGTGCCAGCACGAGCCCACAGCGAGGAGCCCTGCCTGTGAGATGGTATCACTGCGGGATGGGAGGAAGCAGCACCACAAGCACGCCAGCAAACTCTGAAGTGCAGAGTGAGCCTGTTGTTTCTCAAGCCACAATATAACGATAAATGGAATAAACGCTTTGTTGAATATCTGGCATGAAATTAAAAGTTGCAGGGTTGTAGTGCTTCTTATGTTAACAATACCAGAAACAAGATGTTTAACCTGCAAGTGAAGCGCTGCCCTGGTAAAGCAGCGATTTCTGACAGCCTTGTAAGCTGCTAAAACAACTGGTCCTAATTATCCCAAAATAACAAATAAAACCAAACAACAACTGCTCCCATCCTTGTGGAAGCCCCACTGGATCTCAAGTGGCTGACACAGTGACAAGCTGCATTTGCCAAAGAGGATCATCCACAAGACAGAAGAGCAACGCACTTGTGAATCGGAGGGGAGCGAGATACACTGCCAGCCTTTCTCGAGATGCATGAAATCTCCTAACCTGAAAACATCATCATTTGTTAATGGGCTTTTATTTCCTGAATGGGATGACTGGTCTGCACAAGGCAGGGGATGGCACTCCCTGCGCTGCTGCTCAGAACAGCAGAACCATGAGCTGATGAATGAGTTTCACTGCACGAGACAAAAGTGCATCAGCAAAGCCCCAGGGCGAGCTGCAGTTCCTTCACCTGCGAGACAGTCCCAAAGCTCTGCATTTTCATTGCTGTGAAAATGTAATTTTAAAAGAGATTCAGCTACGTGGGAACCTAAACTATTTATTTTGTGTCCAGCTAATGGATTCCGGTAGGGAAAAGAAGTGAGGAAATCAATAAGCAAAAGGGTTCAAAACAACCAGCAGTGGAAGCGTGAGTGCTGCTGGCTCTCCCTGTCTCCACCCAGGCAGGGCAGGGTGGGAGCAGGGCTGGTCCCTGCCCCAGGTGCCAACCCCAGCCCCTCCAGCCACCCAGAACGGGTGTCTGGGACCCACCTTCAGGGGCTGTGACAGCAGCAGCAGCTCTCCCACAGCCCCACGCCAGCGGGACCCAGGAGGCTTCCGTTCCACTGTTGGGCAGAGCAGCCCAGCCAGGCAGGAACTACATCTCAGACGAGATACTTGTATATATTGGAACATAAAACTACAGAGGCGAAATCCCAAATAAGAACTGCGGCGAAAAGGAGGGGGGAAAAAAAGAAATGTTATCTGGAAAGTATGACTGCATGCCTCGCGTCTGGCAGGGTCCATTCCCAGTCTCTCGCTCAGCCTTGCCTCGGCTCCTGCCTACCAGGCTGCTCTCATTCTGTCTGGAGAGCATCCCCGCACCTCCCTGCGGGACAGACCAGCGGGGAGCGGCTCTGCCACGCCTGCAGGACACCCTGTAGATGAAGGACTGCTCCGACAAGTGAAAATGGGAAAAAAAAGGCTGAACCTGAGTCTTTCCACGGGGCCTGGAAATCAGCAGGTTTTCCAGTAAATTTGGAAATTCTACTCACAAGATTGTCCTCCAATTGTTTAATTTGGAGTGGATGGGAACCTACGTTTGCTGTAGGTGAGAGCACCCCAGGCTCCGTCGGGAAGCTCTCTGGGCTGACCTCGTGTCCCCTTACTGCGATAGCCCTGGTCACCCGCCCGCTCCCGCTGTGGAGGGAGTCCCTGAAGCATGACCAAACCCCCAGAAGGGCATAGAGCGCATCGCTCCACTGTTACTGTTCCCATTCAGCTTTGCAGACACCTACAAGTCACCTACGCAGCCCCAGGTTTATACCTGACCAAACGGCTGCCCCCGGGCCCTGCGGAGAACATCGCTCCCCCCAGGGTGCAGGAGCCAGGCTACAACTGCTGGTGGACAACCAAGGCTGAAGGAAGGAGGACCCAGGGTCCTGCAGGACAGTGACATCCCTCTGGTACGTGGGTGACTCCAGCCCTAGGGCCCCGGTGCTACGTCCACTATAGAGGTTTGAGAAGTAACTATAGATTGTGATATTAACCACTGGTTTTTGTCAGGTTCTGCCTGTCTGTCTCGGGCATCCACACTGCCCTATTAGGTATCTCAAGCCAAACTTCCAAAACTCCTATCAACTTTCATAAACGCTCAGATTTCTATCTGGATTTTGCCCCACACCCGCTTCTAGGTAACTGTCACTGTCTCGCTTGCAGCAGTAATTCATTCTCTTTCCATGCCTAGCTTCTCCCTTGGTTCCCAACACCATCATAAATAAAGTCACACAGATCATGCTGAGAAGAGAAAACCATAGCACAATTTGAATAATGACTGTTATTAATGAAAGGATTTGCAATGAGTGTTTATCCTGAACCACTTAAAACCTGTTCTTACAAGTGCGTGACACCTCCCGAGAGGCGAGAGCGCGGCGCGCCCAGCGGCGCCACTGCCACGGCGCCCGACGCCCGCAAACCCGCACTGGGGTCCCGCAGAGCCCATCCCGGGTCCCGCAAACCCCGCACTAGGGCTCCGCAGGGCAAGCCCCTCGGGGGCTGACGGCCGCTCGCGGGTGCGGTGCGGGGTCCCCGCCGCCCGGCAAGCCCCGTCTCGCCCGCCGCCCCCGGCCCGGCCCGGCCCCACCGGCGCCCCCCGCCGCCCGCCCGCGGGAGGGCAGCTCCGGGATGTGCCCGGGCACGCCCCGGCCAGGGGCTCCCGCTCCGCCGCGCGGCCGCCCGCACCCAGCCCGGCACCCCGGGACGCGCACCCACACCGCTGCTCCGCACCCAGCACTCCCGGTCCCCGCACGCCCGGGACCCGCATCCCCTAACCCGCACCCCGCATCCTCCGCCCCGCACCCCCGGCTGCCGTCCACGTGCATCGCTGCCGTTGCCCTCCCGGTGCGGGACCCGCCGGGCCCTCGACACAGCCCCCGCCCGGCGGTGACACCGGCACCGGCACTGCGGACGGGCGCGGACCCCGCTGCTCACCGCTGTCCCGGTGCTGGCAGGGCGGTGCGGTGCTGGCGGTGCAGCACGGGCAGGAGCCGCGAGCAGGCGAGGCGAGGCGAGGCGAGGCGAGGCGGTGCGGTGCGGTGCTGCCGGCGCGGAGCGGAGCTGTCGGTGCGGAGCGGCGGGACCGGCCGAGTGCGGACCCCGCATGCAGCGCGATCCGCGCGCCCCGGCAGCGCCCGCCCCGCCCCCCGCCCCCATTGGCCGCCGCCGCCAGGGCGGGGCGCGCGCGCGGGATGGGCGGGGGCTGCACCGGCACCGGAGCGGGGTCAGTGGCTCCCGGCCCGCCGTGTGCGTCCAGCGGAGTGGGAGCCCTGCGTTTCCCGGAGAGCCGGACGGCTCTGGCGTCTGTTCTATAGACCCGGGGACTCTGGGAGAGCCAGGGCGGGCTCGGACTGGACATCAGGAGAAAGTTCTTCACCGAAAGTGTTCTCAGCCCTGGCGGAGGCTGCCCAGGCAGGCGGTGCAGTCCCTGTCCCTGCAGGGGCTTAGAAGCCGGGCAGATGAGGTGCTCAGGGATCTGGTTTAGTACTGGGCAGGGGTGGTTGGACTCGATCTCAAAGATCTTCTCCAGCCGAGTGATTCTATGATAAGTGCTGCTCCCCTGCCATCCCTCCACCAGCGGGAGCGAATACGTGTGGTAAATGGGTGCATTTCCCATTTACCCCTTGGCTCCGTGGCACACGGATGGTATTTGTGGGCAGGGAACGCAGGCAGCACAGGCTCCCCGTGGCCGGGATCCTCTCCATATCGGAACTGAACGCCCAGCAGCCCATTTGTCGTGACTCCTCGCCCCAGTCTTTGGGGTCGTTCAGGTCTGTTATCCTGGAAGTGTTCCTGGGTCATTGTGCTAAAGCCTGACTCCATGGCGATGTTTACCAAATCGCTGTGTGGAACCCATCTGCCTCGTGCAGGAGGGAGTTTCTTTGCCCCATAGTGCTAATCCTGGCACTCTCTGCTCAGCCTGTTGTGCCCCCAACCAGCCTGCTCTGCAGTGCTGACCTGCCAGGCCCGTGGCAGAGCCCTCCTGTCTTCCCAGGCTTTGGGCGATGGATGGCGGGCGGAGTGAGTGCTGCTTAATATCAGCAGCTTGGGCAGGAGCTCTCACCAACAGCTATCACACAAGGATGTATCCTGAAACTATGTTTGCTTTAAAACCTGTTATTTTGGGACATCACTCTCATTTCTCTTTTTTTTTTTCAAAATTCAAGCGATCTCTCTCCAGCAAGTGCCTTTGAGAAGTCCCAGAAGTTCCCCTCTGTCACTGTGTAACTGCTCTGGAGACCGTCATCCTGCAGTAACTGAAGGGCTTTAGAGGAAATTGCATTAAGCAGTCACCTTTCTCACTGTTTTCTCACTAATACTGTTTTTTTCTTAGCTCGGTGCTTCAGCCAGGTTAGTGATGCAATCTCCACAGGAAAAAAAGCTCTGTGGGGGGATAAGGATGACTTCATCTTTCACATGGTGCGGTTTGCCTCGCGCGGGGTCGTCTCTGATGCAACCGGCCTGTGCTGCAGCGCCGCTGCCCCTCAGCACCATGATGACGGCAGTGTGTGAGCAGGCAGTGCCTGGCGTCAGGGCGGCCAAGGACAGGACCACCACCTCCTGTGCTGCAGAAGGCTGAGACAATAGTGCTTCAGCTCAGTGAAACAGTGTCAGCGGAGGCCACCTGCAGGGTTATTTTCTGCTAAACCCCTGACTGAATCAAGGTGAAGGATTTGCAGCAGAGCATCTGTCACAGCACACCAGTGGTTGTTTGCAGAGCTGCCCAGAGCCTGGACTGGTGGCTGCTGCGGCGCTAGCAGCAGTGTGGTGATGGCTGGAGAGGGCAATCCCCCTCTTGCCCCAGTTCCTTGCTGTGGGGGTCTGCTCCCCTCCCTCTGTGGCCTTTGGGAGCCACAGGAAAGTGCCAGCAGAGTTGGAAATGCTGTTTTTGTGGTGGGACTTTTTCCCAGTCAGACCAGCACCTCGCATGTGAGCACCGCGCTGTCCTGGGGTTGTCCAGGAAAGCTGACAGTGACTTAGGAGGAGGCAAGTCTGCCCTTCCTGTAGCAGCACAGGCTTGGACTGGCGTTAGCACCTTGCCCAACTCACTGAGTAGCAACTCATTGTGTGGTGTTTGCCAGGTGTCTGATATTCCAGGTGCAGGGATCGTTGGGTCAGGTACAGCACAGTACACCCAACAGATTTGGGTGTGTTTTGCAGGCTGCGGCCTTTGAGCTGTTTGATTCAGCCTACAGAAACTTGTCCTGAAGTGTTTGGTGTTGTGACTGTAATTACCCAATATGCTTGGGATCACTTGATCTCCATTAAGTTGTAACTACATGGCATAATTAACAGAATTACTGTGTTATGAGCTAGCAAAATGATATCTGATTAGGAAACCTGTAGTACATTTTTTTTCTGATGTACTGGAGTATTCACAACACCAGAGGGCACCAAGTCCAGGCAGGAATCTACGGTGGGGGACAGGCAGGCTGTAATGCCCGCGCCTGCACACAGACACGCAGGCAGACAGACTCACAGGCACACACTCCCTCCACTGATACTGGGGATCACCTGCTCCACACGAAGCTGTCACACTCCTACTGTCACCAGGACCCCCTCTGCCTGCCCCTTCGGTTCAGACCAGAGCTCTGCCCATCCCAGCCTAAGGCTTCACAAAGCTGTGCCTTAACCAGGCAGGGGTTTATAAACGTCAGTGGGATAAGAGCCTCAGTCTGTGTTACACCACATTACAGTGCCTTACACCATGTTACACCACCTTACCCCAGCTCACATCACCTCATTGCATTCCACTGCCTCACACTGCCTTATACCACGTTACACCACCTTACATCGCCTTACACCGTGTTGCACTGCCTTACACTGTTTTACACCATCTTACACCGCCTTGCGCTGCAACTGGCCTGGTTTATGGGGCACATGCCACCGCCAGCATGGATTGCATTTTCCTATGCCTTACATTTTCCTTCTCTTTCCTCCTGCTCCACCTCAGCTGCACTCTTTTTCTCCCGTTCTCCTCTCTGCTCCTCTGCTCTTTTCCTTCCTGGACAAAAGTCTCTGAGCAACCAAAGCCTCTTCCTCACCATCTCGTGACCACGCTCTTCACCCCTACCAGCCTGCACAGCTTGCTTGTGCCCAGCAGGACCCTCTGGACCTCTCTGCTCCACACAGTGGTGTTTAAACCCAGCATTGCACGGATACATGGTCCTTGCTCATGCTGTTCTTCTCACCACCAAGTGGCCAGATGAGTTGTGCTTTGCCTCACTCCATTGTTTACCCCTCTCCATACCACTGCTAAGAGCCCCCTTTTGTCCCACCAGGACTTGCACCCTTCGCATAGCTAAAGCCAGCCTAAATATCCTTACTTAAAATCAGCAGATGAGCCAAGAAGGGGGACTCGTAGAGTCACAGAATCGTGGAATGGTTGGGGCTGGAAGAGAACTCAAATCCCATGCAGGTCCAACACCCCTGCCATGGGCAGGGACACCTCCCACTGGATCAGGTGGCTCAAAGCCCCAAACCTTTCTGTCTCTTAGCTAGGGCAAATGCCCCAAACTGGCCCCATTCCTTGCCACATCAGGGAAGGCAGGGTCAAACCTCTCAGGAATGATGGGAGAGACTAGATTGCCGTAGTGGACAGAGTATACTTGCCCCAGAGCAATGTGTAGGGAGCCCACTGCTTGCCTAAGAGTGGTGTCCCCAACTCTTTTGCCTACTAAGTCCCACTGGACTTAGTGTACTTGTTTTTTGTTCTTTCCAGTTCTCTTCAAGTGGTCTTCCTTAAAGGAAAGAGGATAGGCCTCTCCAGAGAGGTATTCCACTTTGTTTCACACAACTAAAACCATTAGTAAAACTGTATTTCTGTAAGGGAAGCAATCACACATATCTGGGCAGTAACACAGAGCTGGTTTTGTTGGAGTTACTGGAGCAACTCAGAGTCTCAGAGCTCTCATCTCCCGGCGGCAGCCAGCTGCATTCCTGCTCTCTGCTCCCCTGCAGTAGCCGAGCTGCAAAAGCAAGGAGGCACTCGTCCACCAGGTTTCTTGTCTTCTGCTGCTGAAGAGCTCCTCGCAGGCTTCCCCAGCCTTCGTCTGTGGCAACGCTGTTCTGCAGACCCCTGGCAGAGCTGCAGAGGGACCTGGAGGGCTTTGGCAGCAGGGAAGAGAACAAAAAGAAACTAAACTGAGAGTAAAAGGACAAGGAATGATTTTAGCTTTTTCACGTTCCCAAGTGGGAGGATGAAGAGCTCTGCGTCCCCTATTAGAAGCTGACATTTACTTTGGGACCATGCCAGATAAGGGCTGATTCCAGCTCTCACTGCAAAGAAATTATGCAGAGGAACCACATCTGCTGCTGTGTCTCCTGAGCGTGTCGGGTGGGCATCACCAGGATACTCTTTACTAGGGGAAAAAGAAAAAAAAAGCCCACATTTCCCAAAGAAAGGGAGAATGCACGTAAAGTGTGAAGGCTCTGAAGACAACAGCCACCTAAGGAGGTTGGCAGCCTTGGTTGCTTAGGGAAGGGTCTCTGATTGTAACCCACACATATTGCAGGGTCCTGTAATGCCCTCTGATAGGTCCAATCTGCTCCTGCTGGACAGCAGCAATAGACTTAGCTCACAGGACTTTGAGCAGGACCCGAGCAAGGTTTACAGAAAAGAGACAAAGAACTTAAAAGCACCTGCAGTCACCCGAGGGCTGTGAGCAAGGACTGCCTCTTGTCTGCTGGGCCAAACTCCTACATCCCAAAGAACAAGCAACAGCTTGACCTGCTGGGCACTTTCTATGCTGGATGCCATGTGTGAGAGAGAAAGCCTGTAGTTATCTACTATCATCTCCATATTTATAGCCTTCATTTATGGCTGTGTTATTGTTTGGTGGCCTTTTGTCCTTTTTTGGCAGTGACAGTGACTTTTCTGCTGTAATATGAATGAGAAGACGTGTCTGTGAGCGTATTCCAGGTCATTTTCACAGTACAGTGGTCAGAAACACTGGTCAGGCCGCCTGCCAGGACATCTCTGTTGGCCTGCTGTGGGGCAGGCAGCTCCAGTTGGTGTGTGGGGCTGGAAAAACAGAAAGCTGCTTAAAGATGAGCCGGGGCCATAATTTCTCTCTACATACTTCAGGAGTGTGGATCTTCTCTGCAGGCTGGGTAGAGGCATTTGCACCAGGAGATAGACCACACAGAGCTTCAACTATTTCTTGGCCCAGGCTGTTGGAGCTCTAAGGGAAGTTGCTTAGGAATCCGGGAAACACCACTCTTTACTTTGTTTCTTCCTAGGCTTATTTTCTTTTGGAAGATAGAAGCAAAGGAGATGGTTTTCTTTTCCTCCTGCCTCCAGCCTCTTCTTTGTCTCACTTCAGTTTGAGCACTTCTGACACAGCTCTTGTTTTGCCCACCTAACTGCAGATTCAGCTTTTCCAAATTCATTTTCTTTAGAGGACAAAACTTGTCCACGGACAAGTGCAACCTCAAAGACTCCCCAAAGCAGGAGGACTTGCTCAAACCCAGCCCAGCAGAGCCTAGCAGGCAGCATGAGGTGTTAGGCAGTTCCTGTTAGGTGCACAGGGGAGACCAGAGACCCTTGTGCCCATCTTGTATCTGGCAGTGGGGAGGGGGACATCCTGTCAGAGCTGCTTGTGCAACCTGGGGCCCTGCTGACACAGAGGAAATGAGATGAATCTATCACTTTGCTCATTACAGTTGGCTTTGCCCTTGACTCTGTTGATCTTTTTGAAGCAAGTATCAAATAAAGCCATGGTGAAAACAAACTGCCGGATATTTATTACTTCAGTACTTAATTAAATTTGCCTTTTGTAGCTGCTTGCTCACATGTGGCACTCCTGGCTCCACGGTGAGCCTAGAAGAAGGCAATAAACAGAGCTTTGTTCTCCTCATGGGTAACCCTTCCTTCTGGCCTGAGGAGACATCACTCACTGTTTCACTGCTGGAAGCAGGCAGAGGAAGGAGGCTGGGCCACCCACACCCCCAGCAAAAAGCCGCAGGGTCTCTCATCTCAGGCAGCTGGTGACCATCCTTCGGTTCTGACTCAGCTCCAGCGCAAGGTTTTCCAGCCTGGTTCAACCTTTGGCAAGAAGTGACTCACAGCAGGGAGTCGCTCTGTGACACCTGCTCAGGCGATGGCTGTACCTCTCTGCCCAGCAGCTGCCCTCCACGTACAAATCCCTGGCCAGAAAAGACAGCGTTGGTTGGCATCCTTGTCTAACGAGAAGCACTGCTGGGTCTCAACAGTCTGCCTTCCAACTCAAGGCAAAGCACAATTATGAGGTAGCTTTGAGGGCACGTGTAGAGCAGCTATTACACTGCATTAATTCCTGGCTTCAGCTTTGCACATTTTCTACGTGCATTCCAAGCAGGAAAACAGAGGAAGCCCAGGGCCAGGCTGCTTCCAGGGAGCGGCCGACAGCAGCGCATGCAGCGGGGAAAGGCAGAAGCACGAGCACCTTCTTGCCAATTATTGAACAATATCTAAAGCAGGCTCAGAATAAATGCCCCTAAGGAGTGGATAAGAAAGTGAGGGATTGCAAGGAAATGATTTTATGAGGTATATTTGTGCAGGGGACCTCCAATTTAATTGTGCCTTGGAGTGGGATTTATGGCACGGATGTTTTTGTGGACATATCTCCTCCATTTTGTGATTCTGGGCACAGTTCCCCTCCCAGTGGGACCCTGTCAGCATTCCTGGGAGCTGCAGCTATTTTCTATGCAAGAAAACAGCCCTGGAGGAGCTGGCTGGCCAGATGAGAAATAAGGCAATTATTTTTGGAGGATAATGTGTGCTGGAGTTCATTTCACTTCTAAGCATACCCTGTCACCACAAACTGACCATTCACAAAACTGATTACCCATTTTTTCCAGAAATGTTCTTGAACACAAGTTTTAATGAAGTATTTTGGTTTTATAAGCCCCAAATAATGAATCCCGTGTTGAAAGTAATACATTTTCTCATTGAAAATTAGTAGAATAATAAATGCAAATATGAATCCCAAAAAGGAAATATTTTCAACGAAAATTTGGCAAAATATACTGCAAAACTATTCCAGCATAACACTGCAGACTGTTCTAAGTTAAACACTATAAAATCCATTTGTATTTAAAATAAGATTTTTCACTGAAAAAAAGTGTGGAAAAGCAGCAACTGTTCCCTCCCCAAGGTGCCGCTGGCTCTTTGTGTCAGGAAGCAACAGCTGAAAACCTGCAGGGAGAGCAGAAGTGGGTGGCATTTCTCGCAGCCATCCTCTCTCCCTGCTGCAAGGATACATCTGAGACTCATTTCAACTGGTGAAGATTTTCCACCATTGTCACTCCAGTATCTGCTTACACTCCTGGCTCAGGCCCGCGTTTCTTCACAGCACCGTCACCCCTGCCGCACAACAGAAATGCTTCTGCCCGCATGCCAGGCTCCAGCAGTGCCATTGCGTTATCCTGGTCCTGGAGCTCCATGCAGCACAGGGACCAGAGTGGGGCATGCTATGCTGTCTCCAAGGCCTCGACCGTTCTGCTCTCTGCAAGGGCACCACGTACATCATGCATTAAACACTGACTACGTTGAATTTGTGTTGCCCAGGGAAAGCAGAGCAGACAACACCACCAAAACACGAGCAGACTGCTCAGCATAAAGCCATTGTGCTGATGTGCGAGATCAGGCTGATGGCTGCAGGCTTATTAATGGCAACACAGAGCAGCTGAGAGCAGAGAGTAGCAGAGGGTCCTTCCAGATCTGTCCCAGTTATTCTCCTGGCCAGCCAGGGTTTCCATCATGCACAGGACCTTATCCTAGGATATCTGGTAGTTCATTTACCATTTCAGCTGGCTTCTGTTTACAGCAATGAAGGCTGGATTAAAACAGAAGATTCTTCTGCAGATTAGGAAAACCAACAAAAGAATTGTTTCCTAGAAGCCCTTAAGCACCTGTGTCCTTCATTCTTTTCACTCTGTTCTGTCTGTCTTACCATGGAGTATGTGTGGAGAGGAAAGTGTGTTCTATGGAGGGGGGAAAAGGAAACAAGCCACTGCATGTGCACAAGTAGGAACTAATCTCTAACAGAGTTAGTGCTTAATCGGATCCATATTACTCAAAATACCACATTTCTACAACTTCATCACCTAAGCCTCTAAAATCACATCAGTTTTGGCACCACAGTCTGGATGATCACAGACCAAAATCTCAAATAAGCCAAGCCAGCACACAGCATTCAGACAAACTTCAAGTGGGAGCAGCTCTCCTTCGCTTCTGTTCTGTGCTTCAATCCCAGTCACACAGAAGCAAAGGGAGGATTCACTGAAGGATGAACCAGTCAAATACAAAACTGAGTTCAAAGACAAAGAACAGCAGACACTGTTGTTGTCTACAGCATCAGACACCATAAAAAAGAGTTCAAGTTTTTAAACTTATTTTCAATGTATTACTGGAATATTTCACACCTGCTTCCCATGCAGCCTCTCTCATGGTTGTATCCTGCCGTGCCAATATAATCATGGGTGTGGTAAGGGTAGTTAAAGCATCCAGCAGAATCAGCAGCTGGATGAGGTAGGGCTGTCCCTGTCCTCCCAGGGCAGGTTCTGTGTCAGCTGAGGGGTGACGGGGTCCTGCTGCTCTGCGCCTCACATCACCACTGCCTCCATCTCCAACCTTCCTTTCCCTTTCTCTTCCTCTGCATTTGGTATGGGATCCCAGTCCTTCCACTGATCTGGTAAACGGCAACACATGGTCTGTGCATGGTCTACTGTATATTTTAATGTGCTAAACTTTCCACGTAACTCTTCCAGAACAGCCACCAAAGCGACATCTGGAAGCCACAAAACCACATTTGGTAGCATATCAGCTGCTACCTACCTGGTGCAGCAAATATGCATGTGGTTCGTGATGACCGCATTTTCTTATTGCAAGCCCAAAGAGTCAACAGAGGCATGAATGGCCGTGTTGCACAACAGTATAGAGGACACACACTTCATGGAGCTGCTGAAGATCCAAATATCAGTCCGATGTCACTGCAGGACAAGATCATGAAACAAGAGAAAGTGGCTGCAAAAATGAGTTATCATGAAAATTACTGGGTTTCTTCTTTTTGCATTTCATGGACAATCAGCGGTGCTGCAGTTTGAGGTGGCTGATTTTGGTTCTTAGTTCTTCAAAATCAAAAACATTTCAAGGCAACAGCTCCCTAAGTTAATCAGAAATATTCCTTTTATCAGTTCAGGGGAGGAAACCGTGCTGAATGCCATGACTTGGCTGCGCCTGCAAAATCTCAGGGAAGCAAACAAATACGGGCTTCAGGGGAGCTCGTCTGCAGAGACCGTGGCTGAAGGATCAGCATACAGCCTGGATGACAACAAAGGGAAAGTGGCAAAGCATGAAGACGGTCTGATAACACCAGAGGTAACTTTAAGACAACAAAACTAGAAAGCAGCCCAATCAAGTGTAACAGTGTATCCCAGGAGTGCACAATCACTTCACAGGCACAGACACAGCATCACAAACTTTGAGTTTTAACCTCTGCAAGTCTCCTAATTTGATGAATGTCACATGTTTCAGCCATGTGCCATCTCCACGTACAACAAAGGTGCTTGTTACCCAGGGTAAAGCCTCTTGGCCAAGGCACTGAAGCATGCTTCTGCACTTCTGTTGAAAAGCCATTAAGAAACCAGGTGGAACTTGAATTCTAACTAGGCTGGGTTAACATGTATCTTACTTGGTAACTGAAGCAACGGATAGATCATTTAGCTTCCAGGAAACAGGAAGGGACAAATATCTGCAGTCAACTCTGTGGGACAGCTTTCCATGGGGGCAGCTCTCTGCAGGGACAACTGCCCATGGGGAGCCATCAGAGTTATGGTTAGGCTTAAGGTTAGGGATAGGAAGAGGCATAGAGTCAGAGATAGGGATAAGGTTAGGGTTGGAGCTGTTCCTGTGTAGACCTGTCTCTGCATAGAGCAGCCCTAAACCTTCCAGAAAATACCATCAGCTTCTTCACAGCAACACTCATTTGCCAGCTACCGTTCCTCCCAGTGCAGATGCCAGCCTAGCCTGAGAGGAAGCTGACAGACTTGGGAGGCACATAGGTGTAGAAGAATGCTGTAGTGTGAAATGAAATAGCTGTTCACTTGCCGCTCAGGGGGCCACCAGTGTGAATCCACTGTTCAGGCTCCGGTGACCTATGCACAGAAAACTGATGTCCACATTAATTCAGGTGTGGAGTGGATGATGAGAGCAGCAGAATTCTGATGTGTCCTGAAGTTCAAGAACCGTGCATATTCCTGCCAAATCATGGGAGATGTGTGCATTGGTAACATGCTGAGGAATGTGCAAGTTGCAGCCTCGCACAGACGAAAGACTGATGGGATATTGCACACCTTTCCCTCTTAATAATAAAAAATTAAGAAGAGGCAGAAGAAAATTATGACACTTGAAAAGACATCTCTAATGTCTGCCAAGTAACGCACAATATGTTCAGCTGCTTTCAGTGGGGGTTAATATTGTTTTACATTTTGCATACATCAAATAATCTCTTCTTTGAAAAATTAATATTTGAAGAACTGCTTCTCATAAACTATGTTTCCTGTGATATTAGATCTTCTAAGAACAGAGGCACGTATTCGCAGAAGCACCATCAGTTTGGCACTTCAGATGGTGCCACTTGCTGAATCTTTTAACTTGAGTCACCAAGAAAAAAAAAAATGTATTCCCTCGCTTTCTCTTTTACTTTTCACCTCAAGTCAAGCTGAACTGGAGACTGGCCAAATCATAACAGTTAAATGCTGTTTTTCCCCAGCATGTCTGGCCCAAAGGAGAAATACAAGTGCCAAAACATTGCAAGGAATCCTGTCTCCATGTATCTGTGACCCAGCTGGAAGCACGAAGTGCTAAAACACAGCAAGAAATTATTTTCACACAACTTCCCACATACATTGTGTGACACCAGAAGTACCTGGGGATGCCTATGACCGTCTTAAAAAAACAACCTTAGGGAAGGTTACCCATCAATAGCTTTCATCACACCCTTTTGTCCCCAGTGAATTAATGATTTTGCACATATACATAGAAACTTGAGCTTACAGCCAACTCAAGAACGCAGCCTTTGCAATTTTGCTCTTTCTGAAGAGAAAAAGTGTTGGGACCACCTCGTTTCAGCACAGTCAGCAAGCAAGGACCACTGTGCGGTGCGTAGGAGCTAATGGAATATATTCCATCCATTCCAGGAGAGCAGTGAACATGTTTAAGAGCCATGTCCTCACCTGCTCTGGAGCTGACAATTACTGACCTTCTGTTGCTTCCACTCAGGCTCCACAACCACACAGAGACTGGGAAGGCTGACTGACTGAAAAGAGGTTCTGATTCACATTGATGAGTCTCCCCACCCATCTGTCGCACAGGAAAACGTCCTGAGCAGCTCTTTGTCTGCTGTGCCTCTCTTAATTTTATTAGCGCTCCAAGCACCAGTTCCTGCTGTAGCCCTGCTCTCTTGGTCGCTGGCCGTGCCTTGCCTGCTGGCCAGGTGCATCCATGGATTTCCCCAGTTTCTGACACTGCCTCATCCTGATCTCAGGCTTGACTTCACCCTTGACGTCTGCCTGATTTTCCACACCCCAATCTGGGACCTCGTGCCATGTTTGGCATTAAGGACCTGTTCTACTATTTCAGCTGAACATTATGTGACATCCCCTAAGAGCGCAGGAAGCAGACAGGTGCAGGTGATTGAGACCAGTATGGTAGTGGCAGAAAGGTCTTGCGAATTCTCTGATGAAAGAGAAGTCTGGATATGGCCCTCCACACTCTGGAAGATAACAAATCGTGTCTCTCCAAGTGGTCATGAGCTGGGCAAGCCAAAGAAGAGGCATCTAGAGATGCGTTTCCCTCTGAACCAGAGAAACATCTGGCAGTCAGCCAGCCAGCTGTGCAACTGAAACCAAGGCGATGCTGAGCTACCGGCAGCGAGTGGCCTCCTCACCTCCTCTGATAAAAGGGATTCCTGGAATCCCCTTATCAGAGGGACATACATGATAATCATCCTAGCAGAACTGCATGGAATGAATAATCCCCAACAAAGGTACAAGAAGCAGAGGTTTTCACTCATCCCATCGTAGGATAAATCAACACGTACGCTAATTGTTCTTATGGCAGTCATTGATAAAGGCATTAACAGGGTGACAGTACAAAACTGCAAATCAAAAACTGTAACAAGGGTAGATATTTGCTGCCATTAACCCAGAACTGACTCTCTCAAACCATTCGTTCCTGCACATGCACAGGACAGATCACACAGATGTCCTAGGCAACATGCTGTGATGCATATGCTATTGCTGCATACGATATTGCTGCAAGGGGGACAGGAAAAATATTTAGGACAGTGCTGTACAGTGCAGCAAGAAGACTTCACTTTTCTTCCTGTGCAAAGGGTTAGATAACACCCCAATAACTGTCTCAGCAAAGGAATGATTCATTGAAGAGGCTGGGACCGCGACAGAGCTGTCTGCTGTGAACAAAAGCTCCACACAGCATGAAGACCTTTGCAGATAGCACCAGTTAATTATCGCGAGCATCCTTCCAAAATCACTGGGGGGGCATTTCTGGATGCGGCTGGGCATGTGACTACCATTACTCATAATCAAGTGCTGTCACAGTCCATTGCATTAGACATGCATCCTGGCAGCTGACCCAGTCATATACACATGCAGTGGATTAGGTCTCTGTTACAAAATCATTGCTGTATTTTTCAGCATTCGTGGCTGTCCTTGTAGAATGTCCTTGGAAGGTGGTATCGCAGGTCAGCTTTGCCGCTTTCTGTGGCATGCAGTGGTGAATATAGTCTGGACCAGAAGAGGTCCAAGGAGTGGTATGAGAGAAGGTGCTCCTGGTACTTTTCCAAATGCGCACTGAATTAAGACTGTTGGGAGATGAGCCTACAGATGATACTTTCTGTTAGCTGAACATTACCCATTACCATTGCTGATCCTTCACTGAAGGGCTAGATATTAGTGGTTCCAAGCAGTTGAGCAGAGCCATACCAGATAATCATGCTTTTCAATCAACAGAGATGATCAAAGGGTAACTCCTAGATGTTCAGGGAATGTTGCATTCAAAGCTAACAATAGCCTGAACACTGCATGCTGTTTCATACTCTGTGCCAGGGCGTGCGCCAGCCAGACTGTTTCACTGATCAAAAAGGCTGGAGTTGTCTGACCCAGTGGTTCCTGCGGAGTGAAGGTTTCAGCCCTCTACTTTCTGAGGCACAGAGTACTCAAAGCTTCCAGCAGTCATAAAGAAAGAAAACAACTTGGTCTCAAAGTCAGTGCTGAGCAGACTTGGAGCAAGAGAGGTCACACTCCAGAGAAAGGGAAACCAGCATTGTGTACAGCAGTAGCACTTCTGCAAGACTCGCTGCCCTCTCCTCCACCTTCAGCACGACCCTGTCAGTCTTGTTTCACAGAACACCTCTGAGCTAGACAAGGCCTCTGGTCTAGAAAGTCTTGTTGAGAAAACTTTTTCTTAAGGACATTTGCTACATGCCTTAAGGGTTAATGTGAGTATCATGTAATGAAGAAAAAAAAACATTAGAAGTGCGTGTGTGAGTGTGTAGATTTCACACACCTACCTGTGTGCATCTAAGTTGAGGGAGCTTGTCTAGGCACACTGTAAAGCTGAGAGAGATTCCTCTTCTGTATCTGACACCTCACAACTCTCAGGTCTCCCTCTTCCCCTTTGCACTGGCTGTTTGGGGCACTTCGGAGAACTGGGAACCTAGCCTGGACACCTGAATTAGATCAAATTTTAAGCCCTACGTGAGGACAGTGAAGAACTGGATGATGAACTGAAGTTTGTTTATATCTTTTAAATACCCAGGGAACAAATAAGAAACTTTAAGTTTGTTGAGATTAATCTTTGATTCGAATGATAAACAGGGAAGTCTTGGCTTCTTGACCCGGGGATGTGTATATAGCAGAGATTAGTTCTGCATCAATCTTCTGTGTCACTCCTCTCTATCACTTTTTTTCTCCAGAAATCAGTTGGTCTTGAACACAGAAATAACTGAGGCTCTTAACTAAATCTCATTCTATCAAGGGCAATGGGTTAACTATGACTTATGCGTGACAAATAACACGTTGAAATGAAAGGTTCTCGTGATATGAGAATGGCGCATTCTGTACTTCAAACAGTTATTTCAATATTTAACGGTTATTTCCAGTAATAATCAATAATCATGGAAATGCTCTTGCAGGTATAGAGAATAAAAATAATGGGCTCATTTCCACTTGCTCATTAAAACAACAGAAAAGAAAAATATTGTACCCATATTTTCCCTGTTATGCATGGATTAACACTGGTGCAGCCATTAATGTCTAACACATCCCTGTCTTGTAGGTAAACAGCCCTAAATCTAATTAAGGAAAAAGAAGATCTTTATCACCATTCCACAGATTTTAGTTCCATTTTCTTGATATAATATAGGTACAAAAAAACCCTGCGGGTTTATAGATATAAGCTCTGTATAAAATAAACTTTAAAGAGGAGGAGAAAACCCCAAACCCATACAAGATGTTAATAAAAATCCCAAAACATTATTTTCAGTGATGTTTTTTCTCACTCTGTATCATAAGTTATCTTGTACAGAGAAAGAGTCAGGTAAATGTTTTGCTGGAAGAGGAGATACTAAGGTTATTCAAGAAAGAGAGGAAGCACATAGGGATACCTGTGTGAAACAGGGGCTATAACTAGATTGTCACCCACCCCATGCTGCCAGCACCCAGAATTTCATCATTAGTTATGCAATGTTCAGGTTTTCCAGCTTCAGCTCCTGGTACAAGATGACTACAGTCAAATATCAGTCTCATTGTTTTGAAAGCCAAACTTGGAGGCAAAGACATCCCAGTTGCCCAGGATAACAAGAAAATGATCAAAAAGCTAAAAAATAATGCTTTTTTTTTTTCCTTCACAGTGTTCTCTTCAGAAACATGAACAATGAACGATTCTGAAGCTCTGACTCATGGCAGTTTAGAGTCTCACCTGTGATTCCAATAGACTGGACAACAGCATTACTTTCCCTGAAGGCAACTGGCTCTCACCAACGCTGCTTTTCAACCTGATTTCCTGTAGGACTGAGGCTTATCTGGTTATATTGCCTTCCTGTCCTCACAGCTATTTGCGTTTAGGCTCCTTGTTACCTTTTGAAAACATGGCCAGCTTCACTCAGGTGTGGCTGCACAACAAAACTCTTACAGAAACCCAGCTGTCACAAGTCAGGGCAAGGGAGCTGAGGAGGGAGCTGGAGCCCAGGGGTTCTGGGTATGGCTGAGGGACTCGGGGCTGTTCAGGCTGGAGGAGGCTGAGGGGAGACCTCATTGCTCCCTACAGCAACCCAAGAGGAGGTTCTAGCGAGGTGAGTGCTGATCTGTTCTCTTCAGTAACAAGTGGTAGGATGAGAGGAAATAGTCTCCAGTTTTGTCAGAGGAGGCTTAGATTGGATATTGGGAAAAATTCCTTCACCAAAAGGGCTGTCAAACACTGGAACAGGATGCCCAGGGCAGTGATACAATCACTGTCTCTGGGGGTGTTTAAAGGCTGTGTGGATGTAGTTCCGAGGGACGTAATTTATTGGTAGAGCTGTCAATGTGAGGCTTATGGTTGAACTTGATCTTAAAGGTGTTTTCCAACCTAAACAATTCTAAGTTTTGCGCAATCTGTGGTGTCAGTGACAGATGAGAGAGATCCCAAATAATGTTCTTATGAAAAGGAAAGGTGCAGTGTGAGCTCAGGCATGGCAGTTATGAGAATGGGAGGGAGTCAAGGGGATGGAGTAGCAGAAAGAGATTAGATACTGTGGGAGGACTGTGCAACACAACATGTCAGGATGCTGTTAGGAGAGATCAGAAGGGATGTGGAATGCACAATCATGTGGCAGTGCTCAAAAGACAACTTGTTTCCAAGGGATGTTTCCTTTTGGTCCTCATGGCAGTACCTGAAAGCTTACGGGATTGTTTTTCTTAAGAAGTGAAAATGACGATGTGAGTCAGATCTTTTTTTCAGTTCATTCCTTCCTATTTACAGGTGTTGAAAGTTCTTTTCTGTAAACACAGCAAAAGTCAGACAGAGCTGGAAGCTTCCATACTAACAGTTTCCAAGCACACTTTTTAGCCAGTTCTGTGCCCTGAAGTAATTCTCTCCCTGCACCAGACTTCCAATGAATTCTCAGGCTTTCCAGCTGCCTTTTGCCTCAGACAAAAGAAGCCAGAGCAAGCTGCAATGCCTCACAAGCACTAATAACCAGTTTTCTAGGCTATTACCTTGTTTCACCACAATGATTTCTTGTTTAGGACTTGGAAATCAGCATTTCTTCTTGGGCAGTGCTTTCTGTTGTTCAAAATGTTGTTGCAGAAAAGTGCATAGTGGTGTTTTCCATTTATCAGGACGAGAAGTAGCCACATCTGCCGTTAGCTTTGCGAAGAATTTTGGTTCCCAACATCCCAGGCATGTTTGTTAACCGTTATTAGTATCTTTTGATATAACAGCTCTGTTTCCATATGGAAGCAGACTTCAATTGTGATCTCCACCCTTAAGGAGGTGTGTGAAGGAAGATTTATTGTTCAGTGGAAAATACCACACCATTATATGACTGCAGAAACAGTAAAGTTAAATAATGACTTATTTTCAAAAAAAAAAGGTCCTCATCATGTTCTGCAGCCGAAGTGTATGCAAACAAGTCATAGATAACAGATATCCTGACTTTGGACCATAGTTTACAACAAAATGAAGCTGAAATGTAAAACCAGTAAAGATTAAACCAGAAGGGTACAAGCACATGGTAGTGGTGGCAGAGCAGAAGAAGGTAACAGAAGGTTGTGTTACAGTTACAGAGGATCTTCAGGTCTGAAGTGCTGAAAGCAAAGGGTCTTGCTGACTGATGTGCTTCTCAAGTTTCTAAGCAAACCCCAACAGGTGATGAGGCAATCAAGGAGATGGAATGTAAAATTGCTTTTCTTTTTTTACAGCTGAAGCCTTTGTATTGATGTCGTATAGCAGAATCTCTAAAGATGAAACAAATAACCTTTGCTGCCAAACCAGCATTGCCTTCCAGCAGCACTGCTGCATGTAAACACACTACGGATTTGTGCCTAGGGCTTGCCTGCTTCCCTTCAGAACTAGCAGCTGGGTTGGGAAAAGCATAGAACTTTGCCAGGCCTGGGTGGAGAGGGGATGATTCCTGCCTGCTGTTCTGCAGTGACCCCTCTGACTCATCTGGAAGTGGTTCAGGTCTGCTGGAGGCAGAGAAAGCTCAGAAAGGGAAAAGATGAGATACCTGATGTTACTTCTCCTTAATTCATGCATTCTGTGCTGAGCTCTACAAGTCTTTGGTGAAATCCTGCTGAAAGTAAGAGAGGAGGCTTTGGAGAACTGGAAGGTTGCTGCTGAGCCTCACCAGGGGTGTGCTTAGCTGTGTCAAACTGAAACCCAGAGCTGTCTCCAGAGGTGTGCAAGGCACACGCAGGCACACCAGGCGAAGGAGACGGAGACATAAGACTTGCCAGGGAGAGAGTGCTGTGTCTGTAACATTTACCATGCTAAGGCATTACTATCTGACCAGTAAATGTGACAGATTTATGGCTTGAGCAGGGATCCTAAACCTTTGGGAAGAGAACCAAGGAAAGTAGATTAAAGCAAAACTAGAAGATAGTGTGAATTCTTCCCCCTGCTGAGGGGAAGTTCAGAAGCACAGCAGAGCCAGGGAACTGTATGTGAACAACAGCCAGAAGCCTGCATCATGAAGAAGGCATCTTAGCCTCTTTGGACGGCAACTTTTTGTTCTAGGATGAGGAAAGACATCTGTGCAGGGAGGAGCCGATGCGAGAATGTGAGACTGCCTGAGTAGCTTGGCAGGATGAGGGTGTGCTAATTGAACAGAGAGTAAGGAATTATTCCAGCACAGCAGCAGAATGGGCAGGAAGAAATCTATGACAAAGGAGCTATGGGGAGATAAAGGATGTCCTACGGCAGCCACAGTCTCTGGTACTTTCTGATATCACCTAGCCAAAGCGGGGAGAAAAAAATGCCATAATTTCATCAAGTAGCATCTATCTTTGTTACCTAAACTTTCAGAGTTAAAAAGGTTTTAAATGAAGCAAATAAAAAGTCATGATGATGAAAGCACAGCACTTCTGCTGGGGAGGGAATTGCAAGAAATAGGATTAGTGATGTGGCTTTATGAGAAGGTTTTAAAAGAATATAATAGAAGAAAAAGAAATATGAGGGATTCTGCTTCTCCTCACTTTGCTGCAGAAATGGCAAAGATAGAAAACAACAACAAAAGACAAAGATTGAAATTGAGGAGAATTGAAGAAGTTTTAAGCACCTTTGCAAGTATATTGAGATCAAACGCAAGGAAAGTGCAAAGGACGTTTTCTATTCCACGATGGATGGTGTTGGTGAAGGAACTAACACTGCAGAGTGAAAATTCTGTCTGTAATGAAGCCTTAACTCCAGCACAGACAATGCTGGCACTGCTGCTCTGGGCAGCAGATGGGCATTGTTAATGGCAGTCTGCAGGTCTAGCTCTTTGGATGATAATGTAAACACTGTCAGAGGGGTTTGGGACCTGGTTTCCAGTCTCTCAAATCCTCATCAGGCAGTGAGTTGGTTCCGCATCACGAGGCAGGGGACCCCAGGCCCACTACCCTCACCAAAGTGTGCATGAAGGTGCCCTGTGTGCTGCTGCGTGGAGGAATGACACAGAGATGCCCCACAGAGCAAACCCAGAGTCTGCACAGCCTGGGAGAAATGAGAGGGAACTCTGTGCTTCCCTCCTGTGTTGCTCTGCTCACGGCCTGGGACGCTGACCCACTGCCGTTCAGCTGCTGGCTCTCGCTCCCAAAGGCTGACCTGTGGGTGAGCGCGCCCAGAGCAGTGAGGCACTGTTTGCCTTCCCTGACAGCTAAGAGGACAGGGAGACAAAATGGGCACCTCAGGGAGAGGGAAGCGAGAGCCAGGGCACTGCGTGCCCTTACGGGCTGTCTGCCCAGCACTGCAGGTCAAGCCAGCCCCAAGCGATGAGGAGGGGAGCACGTCTTATCTGAAAATGGGCATCCTGCTCTACCACACATCTCACACCAGCTGCTCTGGATTATTGCATATCAGAGCACCACACACCCATGGCAGGTCTTGCTCTTTTAGCTTCTTCCGACAGCAACAGCGGTGACAGCCGTTGACACTGTTGCTGCAATGCTGTTGCACTGATTGCAACGGGGTTTCAGGTGGCCGTGGAACAACCCAGTCCTGTCTGAGGGAATGTTTCAGAGTGATCAGGGTGGCAGAATATGGCACTGCACGCCTTCCTGCTCCCCCAGGGCCTTGTGCGTGCAGCCGTGCCCTCTCGCTTCCGCCTTGGGACAGAGATGGGGCTGAGACCTTGCCGTGGCTGCCTGTGAGGTGCCAGGGGCTGCTGTGCTTCCTCGGCGCTGCAGACCCCTCCTATGTCGGCTCGCAGTCACTCTGCAGGCAAGCTACTGCACATAAATCTCATTGACTTCAAAGGAATGAAGTTAAATTATGTGTTTTAGGGCTTCTTGCAATAACTGGTCTGGTGCCTTGCAAGTGCTCTCAGAAGATGTGTTTTATGTGCCTTCCCTCCAGTATTTGCCCAGCCTGAGGGCCTTTAAATAGCAAATACTGCACTCTGGACTCAAACTGAAGGACTGATATGTCTAGGGGTGCAGGATGCTCCAACAGCGCTCCCCAGCTTTCCGCAGCAGCCTGAGAGCAAGGAGACCTCAGCACGGCCATGGCATGGGTAAGCAGAGCCTGAGCTGGGACCCGCGCCTGCCACACACCCAGCAGCACGGTGTGAGGCGAGCGCCAGGAGCAAGGCTGCAGGACGGACCCTCAGACCTCTGCACCGTGCCCTGGAGCGGCTGTCGCTCAAGCACCTCTGCTGTCCTGCCGTAAGGCAGCAGCCAGGGCAGAGGGGAGGATGGTGATGAAGGAATGAAAATGCTGGCAGAAAAGATCTGACACATCTGTGATTGTGGGTAGCACAGGCCATGCACTTGCTCAGCAGCTCTCCCACCTTGCTGTTGTTCCAGGGAATGTAGCAGCAGCAGTGGGATCGAAAGAAAAAAATGGCACTGATACTGCTTATATATGGATTTCAGGGCCTAATTTTAAGTTGGAAGCGAGTTCCACAGGCAAATATTTCCTTTTTGACTACACAGTGCTGCTTTAAATCAAACAGGACTCATTCAGTAAGTTATCACACACCCATTTTCTTCAGCTACGTTCGGTAGGAGATGGTAGTCAACAGTGCTTTCTGTGTTTTTTTTCCTTCATGAAGGTCAAATCATATTGAATCTACAGCTCAGTGCTGCTCGAACTCAGCGAAGACTATGGACACCTCCACTGGTATTTAACAGCACACTGATTGTTGTGTTTCCTGGCTGAGCTGAAGAAAATCGGTGTTTTGGTTAAACTGGCTGTGAAATGCCGCTGTTAGACAGTTTTCCTCAGGTGGGCGCTTGCTGCTGTGTTCTGAGCTATCTATACCAGACCTAGATGAAGCTTGCAGTTCATAGGGTGAGCAGTAGACAGCTCCTAGAAAAAAGCCCTCATCTTAACTGTCTTAAATGGTACCATTGCTTTGTGTAACTCCCTGGCCTGCCCTTTGCTTGTGGAATGGGTTCCAAATCCTTACATAAATATGCAGTGTCATTGCTGTGTTGCTTTACCTTTCATGCTCTCTCATCATCTATAACCACAGCGACAAAACCCCCGGCAGATTTTGAGGTGTGAGAAAAGCATTCCCAGTGGCTCTTCAGGAGCTCCTTGCCCAAGGGAAATGAGTCGAGTCTAAAGCACACAGAGCAGTGTTACTCTTCTGGCCAAGGCTCTCAAGTACAGGTGGCTTTGCCGTGGTAGCATCTGTGCGTAGGGGATGCAGAAAGAAGGGACCACCAGGAAGACTCTGGGTGGATGTAATGGCCCTGAACAATTACAGCACCAATTTTGTAGCCGCTCACATTAGGGCTGAGTTGTTTTGCACTTGCAGCAGAGTGCAGTTCTGTTCAAACAATTGAAACTGACGTCTGATATTGAATAAAGCACATTTGCACCACTGGCTAACAGAAGTGGACTTCTCTGTAGGAAGTAAAGGAACTGGTTTTGTTTGTTTGTATTTGCCACGTCTGGAAGCTGTGGCTGTCCTTCAAAATGCATTCCAGGTGTTTTCCTTCATAACTGTGGCTGACCTAGCTCATATCAGTTCTTTTGGGGGCTCTCCTGGAGCAGCCAAGACAGCTTCCCTGCTGCTGAACTGTCCCCTACACCAGAAGTTTACACCATTCTCCATGTCCTTGCGATAGGGTGTTCCTCTTTGCTGTGTTCTGGGTGGCAGCAGCAGGAGCCTGAAGATTCAGGTGTCTTTTTGCTCCTTTGAAAATCAGATAAGACTTACCATGCTGTGCAAAGCAAGCGTAGGGGCATGAAGAGCTGAGTTAAATGTGAGAGACCTGGGTATGCAACATGGATTGAAGCTGAATGGAGCTAAGATGATCTTTCTACTAATCCTGTGTAATCTGCATGGAATGTCCATAGATGAAATGATCAGTGTCCTGTAAGATGAACCAGCAAACAACAGTGACCTTAAACTTCTCACATGCCCAATGTCCACTAGTTCTCAGATCTACCATGATGGTTCAAAATTATGCCTGTGTCCTCCTCTGAGGCTTCTCAATTTGCTGACAGTGGAACAAATAGTTCTAAAATATTACTTTTATTTTTGTTTTCTGTATCATTTTCTGTAGTTATTCCAAATATTGGCATACTGCTCTGTTCCTCTTCGGCAGTCCTAGAGTCAGCACGTAGAATTTGTGGTGAAAGACAGTTCATCAACATGCAACAATATTTGTGAGTTAGTGCTATTAAAACCAGCGCAAGAGACTTAATGGCCCTCTAATCCTCACTTCTTTTTTTTTGAACTTTCCACTATAGCACTATGTTTTCCCCCGATGGAGCAGTATTTCTGCTCCATATTTTATGCACAAAATGCATTCTGTTATCAATTCAGAACAAAAGTAAGAAGGCAACATTACCTATGCACCTGCTTTAGCTAAATGCTTTCCTCATTGTTCCCAAAAGGAAAAAAAATGAGACAGTGTGTAGCCATAATGTCCATCTTAGTTTTAGTCTTAACGATTAGGAGCACAGACGCTGCTTGTGATGTTCTCCTGTATTTGGATTTTCTTCTGATTGCAACTGTTTGTGCTTATCACCCTCGGTCAGACAGCCAAACTAAGCACAGCATTTCCGGAAAGATCCTTTAACGTACGCTCAGAGGGATGGAGTGGCAAAGAAATAAATCACTGTCAAGCTGAGTGAAATAAATTTACCATTAAACTGTAGTATTTGCAAAGCTTAATAGAAAAATGGTCTAAAATTAGAATTGCTGAAGGATTTCTAGAAGTGTTCCTAACTGTGGAAAATGTTGGGATTTTTTTCAGATGTTTTCCCTGGCTGCTACCATCTCTTTCACCTCTCCTGAAGATGCTTAAAGGTGTCTGCTGCAGTCTAACAGGTAAAAGAGAAGGGATCTGCAGTGGGAACTGGAGAACTAGCTTTATTCTGTGACTTCTATTTTTTTTCCCGTTCCATTATTTGGCTTTTAACCTTTGCTGAAAGAAAACTCACTGGCCTGTGAGGCTAGGAGGAGCACATTCTACATCCCCATCCCCCAGGCAGGATCAACTGCATTTATATCATTCCCAGAGGTATTCTTTCTAACCAGAGGTGTCTGCAGGTCAGAAGCACAGGCAGCTTCGCAGTTCAGAGTACAACCTTGCCGTGCACGGGCTGGTCTCTAGGTTCTGCTCTGATCTGCTCTAACAGGGATGTTGGCTGCCTTCTGCTGATTCAGGACAGTTCAGAGAGCGACTTTTACATCTTGCTTTCTGACCACCACCTTTGAGCTACTGATGCCAGTCTCTTTGTCTGTCTGCTCTCCAAACTGGAGTAAACACAACAGATGCAGGTAAGAGGGATCCAAATTGCTTTGCCTTTGTATTGGACTACTTCATACATGAGTTCCATGAAAGCACAATACTGTAAAACCAGGGTCCTATCACAGCATAATCAGTCTAAGGTTTCTGAAAGGTCTGGCATTCATTTAGGCATTGTTTTTTTCTGAATTAGTTTTCCTCTCTTGTTACGTCTGTGTTCACCAGTAGTTTTCTGATGCTGACGCTTTCATTATTTAACGTGTCAAAAACAAAGTTACCTGTTGATGGAGGGAGAACTTTGCTTATTTTAGTATTTGCGTAAAATGAAGGGGCACTTAGAACTGCCTCAGGGATTGCTTGAAGGCAGTAAGCTTCTTTCTTCCACACTCTGGTTTGCTGATGGGCCAGCAAAATCCCAGTGACACAGTCCTTGGTCAGAGGAGTTGCAGGGCTCGCTGCAGTGAGATCTAGCCTCTCTAGTTGAGCAATGGTCCTCAAGCTGTGTGTGCACCTGCACTTCGTTCCAGTCTGCTTCATTTCTCATGTTGGTGACAGATTTGTCAGTGCAGCTGGCAGCGGTGAAATTGGCTTTTGCAATCCCTCCTCTCTGTAGATATTTCATGGGAGCAACAAGTTGAAATGATGCCTGCTCCCAGCCTCTTCTGCTATTTTAGTTTAATAACTGTTCTCCTGTGACCTGTCCCAGCAGGACAGCCACGCGTTTGTGAAACATCTGTGTGCCTGTGGGCAGCACCGTCCCAGCTGTTCAGCCCTCTCACATGCTGGATGTTTCCACCCACCAGCTCTGCAGATGGGATCATGTGTTTCTCTCTCTAGTCACAACACGTTAGGTTGGTGTGGTGCTCCAGTGGGGAAGTTGGGCAGGCAGAGACCTTCACGTGGGTGGTGATGAAGCAGCCTCAGCTAACGCAGCTGTAAATCATTGTTGTCCTAACTTACAAATAAATATTTTGGTCATTCCTAAGCCATGCACAAATACTGCAGAAACAAATCAGCCTTTCAAGCAGAGTTAAGAGTGCTTGGTGACACAGACCATGTCAGGTTAGGGCTGTTGGTCTAGAAGGTCCCCCAATAGGCTTGTCATGTGGGAGACGATGCAGGCTGTTCTTATTGGTGCTGTTTATTTCTGGCAGGTACAGCAGAACTGCCTGTAGTAACGGCCATTTTGATGTGTTTTACTGTACAGATATTATTGGCACATGAAAAATGCAACACTACGCAAAATGCAGCATTAATATTCAGCCATTAAAGAGGTCTGTGCCATATCTGCAAATTTAAAAAGCAAGATGTTTGTCTCTGCATCTTATATGCTGGGCAACCTGAATTCCATTGTAATCCAGAAATGTACAGGATTATCTAGCAGAAACATCCTGAATCCTAAAATACACTCCCAAATCTGAGCTGTTCTCTCAATGTATGAGCTTCATATCTCTTCAGCATGATACCCATAAACTCATTCCTAGCACAAAATGTGATTTATCTTTATACGTAGTATTGGACTAAAGAAAGAATAACATTGTTTAGGAACAACCACTCACATACAGGACTTGTGACCTGTCAGTGTACCTCAGTGAGAAGCACAATTAAAACTCAGTCAAAGCAGCATTAGATTTGTTGATACTGATACTCCCTGGCCACTTTTGATGCAGGTTTATTCCATCTTTGAATTTAATTCCAAATGAAGGAACATAACTTTTTTTGTTACATATATCTTGAGTCATCCCCTGAGCAAAAATAAGACCGAACAACATGGAAATTGTCGCCCAGTCAAAATCATGTGTTTGATGGACATTTTGGTGATGCCCAGCCAGCTGCTTCAGAAGTGACAACAGTGTCACACAGAGACCTCTGACCTAGCAGTACTCGGGTGCCAGCAGCAGTCCAGGCGTGGCATCCCAGCTGTCACCAATGACCTGTGTCACCTGGCTCGGCAGTCCCCAGGGAAAAGAGAGGGGGAAATGAGAGGAAAAAGACTTATGGGTTGGAAACTACGACAACAGCTTTAATGATATGATAATGAAAATTATTAGAAGGTAATTAAATATATACAAATATATGAGATTCTGCCTCCAGCCCACCTCTTGATAAATCTACATTACCATAAATGCTGCAGAGCAGACACAATGGAATGAGCCCACAGCTAGGAGGTAGCTGGACTTGGAGACTGGATTCAGGAACACACAGATCTGGGATCAGGAGCAACCAGAGAGCTGAAGCCCTCACTGGATATCAGCCATCACAGAAGACAGTGAGACCCTTGTGATTTCTCTATTTTATACCAAGTGTGACATATATGGGATAGAATCTTCTCTTGGTCAATTTAGGGTCACCTGCCCTATTCACCCCTCCTTGTAGGTGTGGCCCCTTTTCCGCCAGCTTGAGGATGGCCTTGGTTAAGTATAGGTATTGGCCTTTTTGCATAACAGTGCCATGTGTTATCACTTTAGAGAAAAGCACTGTCTCAAAAACATGCAGTTAGTTTTCAGAGAATGAAGTTACTTACAGCAAGTGAGTTAGCCACAAAACTGACCTAATTTACCTCAAACTACAACAACCCTGCATGTATATGATCTGGATAAAAACTGAAACGCTTTTGGAGGCTCTGTTGCCTGCGTTTCTTTGTTTAAGTGAACACAGTCCATGGACAGTCAACGGTTCTCTGTTTTCACTGCTTGCAGAGCAATAATCTGAGAACTCCAAAGTGTAACTGTGACTAAAACATTTGCCTTGTAGCGTGCCTTTGCACATTGTGGCTTTTGGGATTCATCATCAGTCACTCAGAGTAATCTCTTGACATTGGTACAAGACTTGCTCGAGGCGTCAATTTACGAAGTATGTTTTCTAAACATTGTGTATGCACTGACTACACAGAGCATACACCAGCCCTTCTGCAACCTCTGCTGTTCCAGCTACAATGCTGTTTTGTTGGACATGTGTTTGTTCTGACTCCTCAGCTGACACCATTCTTCCTAAAAACTGCTCTTTCTCTTCTTTAAAACAAGTGCAGCAACAACAATGATGAAAAAAAAAAAAAGTCTTTCCATCCTCTTTCCTTCTTGGCCATTTGATTCTCATTTTTTTCCCTGACTTTTGAGAATTTCCACCTATTACCCACATGATTTTCTTAAGTCTTTGCTATATCTACATACCAGAAGAGTGGGAAGTGTTGGAAGATAACCAAAGGGAATAGCTACCAATGTAAAGGTGATAAAAATAAATCATGTCAAACTTGTTAGACTTCCTATCATGACATGCTAAACAGATGCTGTGGGGAGGGAGGATGACTAAAGGTGATTTGAGGTTGGCATTTATTATGTGTTGTTATCATAAGCAAGCTAGGGAAACATCATCCCTAGGAAACTTACTGTGCACAAAAGTGTTTGGAGCTAACACACACGAAGGCTTTATCAGCAATTATTAACAGAACATTTCAGATGGGAATTGAAGGCCCATTAATATTTCCTTTAATGAAGAAATGAGAAGTATACTTACTAAAATGGCGATTGCAGAAACTGGATAACACAGCAGATGTTAAAAGACAGTATCAGAGTTCTTAATTCTCTTGGCAAATAGGAAGAATGGATGGGATGCAGACTGAGAGGACAAGTAGAGATCAATGCAGGTGGGGAGGAGTGACCAGGTGTGAGGACCCAAGATGGGGAGTGAATGGCTGTCCAGAGAAGAATGTAAAGTTACAGAGGATCACAAACTGAATGCAAAAATATTCTTACTGTTTTAAAAAAGACTGATAATGTGATATTTAATTAGAAATGCAGCCAGCAAAACAGGTGAAGTAATCTTGTGGCTTAACTTCATTTTGGTAGATTCTCAAGTAAAGCACTTAGTTGGGGCTGCTCTCCAAAGAAAACAGGAACTGGCTGGAGAGCCTGCAGACAGAAGAACAACAATCACCCGAGATCCTTTAATCTGTGTTTATTACCTACAAATGCAGATAACTGTCTGCAAATATGTAAAATGCTGTTGCACAGAAGGGAATAATCTGTTCTTTGGGCTCGTGCTGCGTAAGACAAGAAATAACGTGCTTAAACTGCAGCAGCAGTAATTAAAGTAAGACATAAAGTAAAAAAAGCATTGACAAGGGACAATTAAATCACTACAATAGATTGCCTGGGGAGGTGGTGAAGTCTCCGTTACTGGACGTTTTTAAGAACTGGTTGGACATGCAGTATCAAGAGTGGTTGGCTTTGATTAAACTCAGCTTGTGGTAAAAAGATGGATTGTCTGGTCTCTGAGGCCCCGCTTGATTTTCTGTGATGCTATTGTTTATCTTATATAGTTGGAATACTCTTTCTTGTGGTCTTGCTGTGCTGTAAGAGGCTTAGTAAGGAGTATGAACTCATTCTTCTCACCATCGTTGTGTGGCGAATGATGCCAGGTATGTGTTGCCATTGTTTACAATCTTTGTGGTCTAGAATAGAGATGAAGGAGTTTCCAACTCGGGTATCAAGGATCTCTTGAGTTTATGCATAGGCTGTTCCAGACACAACGGAAACAGGATAGCATAGGTGTTTTTACGAAACCTCAAACTGATGTATATTTTTCCTTTCTCCACAATTGCTGATCTGTGTCATTATTCATTTTCTAGATTAGGGTCTTGTCAGATTGTTTGTCTCCTTTGAAATCCTGTTACATCCTAAACCTGACCCCCCCTTGCAGCAGTGTTGGCACAGCATTTCCTGTAAGCTCTGTGTTCTGCCTTGCTGAAATATTGCAAATCGACAGAAGAGCCAGTGTTTCACTGGGTATTTATGGGATGGCTTTATGGCTGACCATAAAAGTCTGGGATGTTTATTATGCATTTCTTCTTAAGGGAGTCCTAATTAATTTTGTCAAATTTTATTGCAGGAAAGACACAGGAAAGGGGGCCTACAGGAAAGATGGGGACATACTTTTCAGCAGGGCCTGTTGTGACAGGGCAAGGAGTAATGGTTTTAAACTGAGGGAAATTTTTTTACGGTGAGGGCAGTGAAACACTGGAACAGCTTGTCCAGGGAGGTAGTGGAGGACCCATACTTGGAAACATTAAAGTCTAGGTTGGATGGGGCTCTAAGCAACCTGATCTGGTTAAAGACGTCCCTGCTCCTGCAGGAGGGGTGGTCTGGATGACCTGTACAGGGCCCTTCGAACCCACACCATTCTGTGTTAGTGTGATATGACCAGTAAAGACTATGTGGACTCTCTTGTCTACAGAAGTCTTCTTTATGATGATGTAACTTTCACTCTCAACAGATGAGGGTTTATTCTGGGAAATTAATTAGATGGTTGGAAATATCCAGGGCTTCATCTGGTATGAGCAGTGCTATGATTTATCATTACATGTAATCAGACAGAAGTGCTACAAACCACATCGTCAAGTCAGGAAACTTTCAGAATAAAGACTTCCATGTTATCTTCCTTGGCTGTGGAAATATCTTCTGCTCGCTTCTCATTTAGTTTACTGATTTTTGTTTGTTCATTTAGCTTCTCTTATTTGATGTTGTGGAGTTTTTTGCAGACTTAGAGAAAGGGACATCACTTTTTGGGGGACAAGTCATCCTAAATAGTCTCTGCAGTAAGATCTAGGAGCTGAACAGCAGTGAATTTGTTGAATAAAATTGTGAGCATTCTGAAACACCAACCATGCTGCAGATGAGGACGAAACAGCTTGTTGTGATCCCTGTCAGAGCAGTAAGTCATAGGCCATGATCCCGCAATTTGTCTTGCCATGAGTGTGTGAACAAGATATCACCCAGTCACCTGCAATTCCATTTGAAATGCAAGTGCACATTTCCTACATCTTGGCTTCAGCGAAGTTCAAGTATCAGTTTCAGAGGAAAGAAGGAAACACTTGCAAGCTCAGTCATGTGGAAGGGGAACGATGGCCCATGGGGTCTTTCAAGGAACACACAGTCAACTGAAAGAAAGCCCCTAGGCAGGGAGATCGATTTCATATGAACCAAATATAAGCAGTCAGAAAGTCAGACTCCTTTCAAACTCCTGTGGTGACAACAGATGTAATTCTGCTTTGGGCCAGGCACTGTGAAGAACCTGAGGGATGTTCACAGCTTTACTGTCAGGTGTTTGTTCAGTGTTTAACAGTTCTTCCCTGGGACTTCCACCCAGCACTGAGAGATGATCCTTGCACTTCTAGTTCTCTTGTTCCAGCACACTACTGTTCCTGTCGGTAAAAGAGTGCTGCTTTAAGTGGTCTCCCCTCCACCAAGTCACTGCTTGGATTTTCTCCCTGTCTTGCAGCAATGAAACTAAAGGTGATGTTAGGTTAGCTCACATAGGTCAGATCCCCAGTGCTACATTTGACAGTGCTTTGGGAAGTGCATTTCCAAAGATGTCATGAGTACCTCGACGATTCTTGCTTGCATGCCCTTAGGAATAAAAAAAAACAAACGACAGCTTTGTTTCAAGTTCATGTGTCCTTTTGCACCTGCCCAACCCTATTCACATGCTAATTTGTGGTTGCTGCTGCTACTGTTACAGTGATCACATCATTGGCTCTGATTTTCCTGGTGGCAGTTCTGCCATTATCTCCACCAGTGCCTCTGTCCATCCCAGTATGCAGTGCTGGGGAAACTGCTGTTTCCTGAATTCCATTTCAACTGGAAGTTGCTGAGCCGCTTCTCCTTCCTGTCCTGTCTGAATTATTTATTTTGGTTTAGCATTTTATATTTTCTGGCAATGCTAAGATTTATTGGTTTCCTTCTTGCAAAATAGTTTTTTTTAGTGATGTCGGTTTCCCTGCTGCTTAATTTCCCCCATTGTTTCATTTCATTGATACTGTTACTATTCCGTTTTCCCAACCTACAGTTAAGTCCTGCAAATACAGTTGTAAGTCAAAATCATCATTGCATCTTCTGCCCCTGTTTACTTTATCAGCCTCTATAATTTGAAGTTACGAAATCAAGAGACTTCTTTCTGCTAAGAGAAATACAGGACTTTCTGGCTCAAAGTTTCTATATTTGACATTTTACTTCTGCTCAAAAGATCATAATCTTAGAAGCACTCAGAACGCACAGTTTTCAGAAGCACCTCTAAGTCTCCGCTTTGTGAGTTTAATTTTTTTCACTATGAGATAACAAAATTCTCTTTAGCTTTAGGAATTCTTCTGCAGAATGTTAATGTTTCCACTGCTTAGTGATAAACCAAAATTTTCTTCTCTATGAGTAGCAGCAGGTCTTGAAATGCTGGACTCATAACCCTTGCAAAAAAACAAACTAGCTGTCTCGAGTCTTCACTCTCTCTGTGCAGCCTGCACTTCTCTCAGTAACCCATTTATAAAGTTGTTAAGGAAGATGTCAAACGTATTGATAAGGGAGCAGTCAAACTGCTACAGTAGAAATGAGATGATTTTTCCTTTAATGAATCGATTTGGGAATGACCTCAAACACTGTTTAGCTCTCTGTTTTAAAAGCTCATGGACTCTTGAGTAACCAGGAGAAAACAATTGTGCAAAATTAGATGAAGTACAAGGCAGCCCAGGACTTGCCAGAGCCAAGAGAATCTGAAGACCAAGAGTTTTGTGTTCAGCTCTGGATTCCAGCTGGGTAACTTCTAGCAGATATTCTGCTTGGCAATTCAGCCACCCTGCTCTCCAGCAGCGGGTGTTATGCAGTAAAGAAATCCGCTCTCTAAAGAGAAGCTGGTTATCATTTCATATCTCCATGAAACTTATTCTCATTCTCATAGAGCTAACTGAGCACTGACACAGTCATTTACTTCTTATACACCAATCTTTAGTAATGACTGAGTTGCGGCTGCTGGTTTAAGCAAAAGACAAGGGACTAAATCCACCTCTGTTTTAAACTCTGCATGTCTTACTGGGTTTAGCCAGGAAAAAGCATCTCCCCTGTTTTGTAACATTAAGAATGGAACTTTTTCCACTTTAAATTATATGTATTAAATTAAGAAAGTTCCTGAACATCTCTTGATTTCTTGGCAAGCTTTAGGAAGCATTCACCATGCAACTAGGTTGGCTTTTTTCCCCCACATTTTGCTGTATTTCCTGTTTCTCTCCCCTGAATGATAAAGATATCTATGCAAAAGAAAAGCTGGGTTCCGGTGTGGTAATTTCATGGCAGGTAACAACCTGATAACTTTTGTCATAGCAGAGCACTTTTCCACATAAAAGGAATTACTAATTAACCAAAAGAAGAATAATTCAGGAATTACTCAGCAAATTCCCTTAGGGATGGTCTGTGGACTAACGCTTTAGGATTTGCTTGGTGCTCAGATATCAATGCTGTAAGAGCTGTACAAGAGGGAGGAGAAGATTCAGTTGAGATGAATGCATATCAGTGGTCAGTGTGGAACTCAGGTCATGAGAGACAAGCGATCTAAATTTTTTCTTTTCTCTGCCTGTGACATCTTTTTCTAGACTCTAAATCATGTCATTTTTTCCGTCAGTGATGGGATCTGTGTCTGGGAGGGCGGGGGTGGCAACCTTGTCACCTGGTTACAACATGGAGCGATTTCCAAACTTGTGAACACTTCAGCTCACTCTCTGATCCCCTTGGATTTGCACATACACACCTTGCTGACATGGAGCTAACAGCTCCAGGGAGGATGTGCCTGCAGGAACAGGCTCCACCCGAGCTGCCCACGAAGCTGACCAGGACAGAAGGTAGTGACATTACATTTCCCTTCAAGGAAGCAAGTGGGACTCTGAGCCCACACCAGGAGCAGATCTGTAGTGTCAGAATGGACATAAGTAACAGAGTACTGCTTTAAAGGTGGAAGGAGAACTAAAGAGACTGCAAAGAGGAAATAAATCTCCCCACATTACAGAAAGAACTCTGGTGCTATTGCACTCCTTGTGTGGACACTTGTGGCACACCTGTCCCCACACACAGCCACGCTGCTCTGTTTGGTTGCCTTCCAGTGCCCCCAGTTGTCACATCACTTGTTCTCTCATGGATTTGAAATTAAAAAAATTATCAGTTAAAAATAAAATCAGCAGAACTGGCACTGAAGTTGTGTAGTGAGTGAAACGGGCACCAAGACAGTAAGCATTTAAAAGGCATCTGCCAAACTTCCCAGGCAGACATTTATTCTGTCTCATGCCATGCCATCCCATTCCAAAGGCTGAAATAAAAAACAATACTGTCAAAAACCTAAAAGATAATGATATAAACCCCTGATAGACTTAGGACAGACCCTTCCAGCACCAGCATAGTTGAACAGAGTGTACTGTGGTAGCAATTGCTGGATTGGGCACTGGCCAAATTACCTTATTTGAATGACCTTTGGTTGCCAAACCATGCCGGCTATGGGAAAAGCTAATAAATAAATAAATAACAGTTTGCAGTGGTTAGTTGATCAAAGCTATTGTTTGTCACCCTGTCCTCAGCAGAAAGCAGTGTTACGACCTACAGACCAGAGAGATTTGCTTGTGTGAGGTCTGATGTGAACTGATAATTCTGCAGCCCAAAGAGCTGTGGAGGAAGAAGTAGATGGATATCAGATTTTTGCTTTGGGGCATTTTTCCTCCCCAGGGGTTCTTTGTTATTTTTCTGAGGTTTGACTTTTGTATGTCCCTCATGAGAGCTTCTCAGTCAGTATTAGTAATAAATAGCTGCTTTAGAAGCCAGAATAGAAACAGAATTAAATGGCGTCACAACTCTGTCTAGTGCTGTTGTTCTGGTGTATTTATCTTAGAAGTTGGTTTGGTAACTAAAATCCAAACTGCAGCAGGTATGGAAGAAGAATGTGAGGATGGGAAACAGACACTGGTGTTATACTCAAATGAAGGCAGCCACATGGGCTAGAGGTATTCAAGGTATCTTTAAACTCAGTGTCTCTTGGCCTGAAAGAAGAAAACTCCTTGTGAATTAATGTAGCCTGTTCCTCTTCCGTTAGGAATAGAAAGGAAGAGGAAAAACAACCCAATTACTCTTTACGGTGGTGTATGATGAATTTCTGAATGGGGTTATGAAAAATATGAAGAACTATACCTCATGAGTTGTGTGATATCTCTTGTGTCCTCTCTTCCTGGGAATTTGTTCTACTGGTCTGTGCTTTTATTCTAGACTGGAAGGCCTTCCAGTCCACTTTTAAAAGGCATAAAATAATTGAGCCTTACCGGTTCCACAGAACAATGATGATGCTGGTGTTTCTGGGCAGCCAAAACCGGAAGAGTATGGAGTTCAGAGGAATGGCCCTGGGACACAAGGACATCTGTTAGAGGAAACTTTCTGAGTGTGACAGTGCCAGGAGTGGGACACTTGGGTACGACAGCACTGGACCTGTGGTAATCACTGTGTCTGTCCACAGCAGGTGAGCGTTCATGAACTAATTTGCAGCTCACATCTTCGTACGGAGTGCAGTGCAGTGGACAGTAATCCGAGCTGGAAAAGAATGAGCTCTCACCGTAGCTTTTGCCTGAAGCAAATAAAACTGATATCACAGAGATATATTGCTAGAGACAATCCTAGAAAGAACAGCCTGTACCATTAATTACGCCTAGCAGAGCACAACAAAATGCAAGAGCTGAAAACTCCAGTTAGGAAATGCAATTCAGGAACATTACATGGATTTTTAATAGTGGGGTGGACAGCCTTGGAACAGTCTATTAAGAGAGAAGTTGTTCATTTTTTAGCACTTCAGATAAGTAAATCAGGACTGGAAGCTTTTATAAAAGATGTTGTCTAGTTACCTGAGCAGCTATTGAGCCTGATGAGAGTTTATTTGCACAGCAAGGCAGACTAATATCCTTCATATATAGCCTAATATCCTTCATTGTAGGTGTTAAAAACCACTACAGCTTGTGTCTCAGAGATCAAGTCAGGTTCTCACAGTGGCATTCTCTAGCCTTGAAGAATACAGGAGGGATAGGGGAGAGGCAGAATGCAGAGGTTTGCTTTTCTGTGCAACAACCATTCTCTTACAGCAGGCAAATTTTCACCACCACGATAGGACATTAATAGGGAATATGATAATGAACTTGCTGTAGCCAGTATAGCTGTGCGGCTAAACAAAGCCAGCTAGCATTTGCCCAGGAAACAGTCACAATAGATTTAGGTTTCTGTAAAAAAGCATTAATGACTGTGTTAATTATGTAGCATAGAAGCAGCTTACAGTGACACATACATAGAATATTATAATGGGAACATATTGAAATGTTCCTTCCCACAGCGTTTTTTGTAAAAGCTCCATCAGTTTGATGAGATTTACCATGTGTTTTACACTCTATGAAGGAGGTTGACTATGGTGACTCTGAGGAGCCTCAGAGGACCACAATGACCCAGGTGACTCAAATTTCTCTCTTGCTGTGTTAGAAATAAATAAACTGCACAACAAAAACTCTCCTTTCTGTGGCCGGGCATAGCTGGTTGACCATGTACACAGGTCATTAATTCATAGATAAAAATTGGGGATTACAAATCTTGCAGTCTGAGAAGAACAGAAGTTCCCCTTGTCTTGTGCATTAATTTGTACCTGCATATTTTGGAGCCAGTGGTTATAATAATAGGTTATTAGTTATTCTCAAAACTATTTGATGCAAGTAGACCAAAAGTCTTTCCCAGTAATTCACTGTCTGTATCACTGCAATCATGTTTATCCATTTTGAGAATCCTTCTTTCAGTGACTTCTAAGAACTCCTGCCTTAATGCATTTCTTACGTTGTCATGTTTGGAGGGTGGGCTGGCTAATGTAGCACCTAGGTAGCAGAGGAAGCAAAATTACAGCACTTGGAAATACAAAGAACCCACAAAATCATCCACTCATCCATCTGTCTCTTCACCAGTAACATTATGATGTTCACTTCTGAAAGCCTGCTGAACCACTGTCTTCTGAAACCACTTTCAGTAAGAACTAATTCCACTGTCTTAAAAACACATTGCTATGGAGAGTTTCCAGATATTCAGGCTTGAGTAGTCTTCTCTAGAAGAAAAGAAAAGCATCTTCTACCCATTTGTGCAAGTTCTCTGGAGAATGGCTAGAAAAAGAAGCCTGAGCTGCCAGCATTCTTAGCCCAAGAGCACCCGGAAGAAGCCCTCTCGGAGCCCTCAGAAGCATTGCGATGCTGTGACAATGTGTTCCATTTTCTACGTTGTTTAGTGGCTTAAAGGTTCCTGATTTCATCCCAGTTGACAGTATGAGTGCTAGTTTAGGAAAGGTTGAAAACTGCTGGGTTTTCATGCTGTAGTTTAACAACTACAGCACATCTCCCTGAAGCCATGTGTCGAGTCTGCACGGATGGGCAGCGGAGGCAGCTTTGTTTATATCTACACTTGTTCCAACCACGAAATAAGGAGATTAAAGAAAGATACAAGTAGAAAGATTAGAGAGATTTAAATTTGATACAGGCATCTTTAATAGTTTATTTGCTTTTTGATCTTGGAACTTGCACCATCCCATAGCAAATAAAAATGCCCCATAGTAGCTGCAAGGAACACCGTGGTGGTGAAGCCAGAGCCAAAAGCAATAGAAGCTGAGTAGCCTGGGGTCGGTCCTAAAGGCAAGAGCAATGGGCCATGTCAACACTCTGCTATTTTTAACTGATGTAGGTGGAGAGCTGCAGATCATACAGAAAGAAATTAATCCTGGAGGAGTGTCATAGGCTTTCTGTCATTGTTTTGTGTCATTACCACAGTAAAACTGAATTAAACAATGCCCTATAGTAGATAACAACATAGGGTTCTTGCAGACAGGTTAGAAAACACTTCCCTGACCATGACACAGGTTAAGACAGAGTGAACTGGATATGAGCTCTAAATACATATGTAATTTCCATGGCTTGTCCTGAGACTGAGAAATGTTCTCTTTTGCAGAAGTCCAGTGCACTGAACTGGGACTGCTCCTGGGCATCCCTTTTGGAACTTCAGCTTGCAGCCTTCACTCTTTCCAGGGCAAGACCCAGAATCACTCTCACTGAAGGCACAGTCCTGCCTTCCCTTCCACCAAGCCTGTGACCGTTTTAGAATGTCTGAAGTCAGGGCAGTACCTTGACCTTCTACTGATCAGGGACAAAGACTGAATCAAACAGGAAGTGTTACCTTTCACAAGACTGGTGATAGTTATTTATGGATTGCATTATAACTTGGAAAAAAGCATCATAACACTGCCAAGAATCCAGTCACCACCTGTCATTCTTGGAGCATTTCCTGAGCGCACACGGAGATTTTGGGTTTCCCTGTCTTGCTCCTCCTGCCCACCACAGACGCACCTGTACTCTCTGCTCAGATTGCCTCTTTTGCACTGTTTTTTACCTTGATTCAGAACAAATGAATATTTGCAGTCTCCATTGTTAGGACAGAGAAGGCAATTCCTGGAGGCCTTCACTGACCACAGAATAAGCAAACATTCCTCCTTCTTGCCTCAGTTCCCACAATTCATTCACACCCCAAACACAGCATTAATGCAGCATTGTTTTTAAAAAAAAATATTCTGGGTTCACTGCATTCCAAAATATGTCAGTGACCCATCTGACACTCCATATCGGCTCACACATTGGTGATTCCCTGCCTTTCCTAAATAGTGGTGCTGTCCTGAAGAAGGCATTTCCCTAAGGGGAAAAATAGAGATGGTTTATCAGCACAGTCAGTGTTTGCGAGTGCCTGCAGCACTTCAGGATATGACCACAGCTGCTGTGCTTCAGTTTTATGTCAACATAACTTTATCAGCAGTGGGGAAGAAGGGACGCTTTTCCTACCTCTGCCACTGAACCGCTCTTTCACCTCTGCTGACAGTTCACTAGGCTTTCCATGTCTCATTCACATCCCATTCAAAGGGATGTGTTTCCTCAAACCATTCAGAGGATGTTTAGCTCATTCCAGCTTGTGAAGTACTTTGTTATTCTTGTTGGGAAGCCTCTGTGTAAGTGCTGATGCCATCCCTGATTGCTTTCAGTCTTGTGCTACCTAAACTCACTTCTTCGGGCTTCCCCCCCCCCCCACCCCCCCCCACCCCCCCCCGTGTTAATTTCTGTATTTATTGAACAAATTCATTAAGCTTCCTTTAGAAAGTTGGATGTAATTACAACCACGACTGTGAGACGTGTTACTTTCCTAGTGTTTTGTTTTGTTATACTTTGCATATCCTGGAAAGAAAAGCCAGCTGAGTTCTGGCTGTAGAATGAGTTTTGCTTTTGTTTTCAGTCAAACTAACATTCTCTTCCTTTTAATGTTATCTTTTCCAAGTCTTGAGAAGAAATCAGCAGGCATTAGCTGTCTGGCCTGCTTTATGCCCTCTAGGGAACTGCAGTGAGCTCTCGGCAGCGCCTTGAGGTGGTGCTGGTGGTGGTTGCTTTCTTTCAAAGATCGAGATCTTTTCTGGCTGGAGTGTAGAAAGGATTTTTTGAGTGCAGCCTTGAGTGCTTATGAAAAAATTCTCTCTGGTAGGAATCAACCACTGGAAATCAGCTCAAAGGCCAGTACTGGTGGGATAACCTACAGTTACAACCTGCAGTCCTTTAGAATAACTAAAATGCTTTTTTCCATGTGTTTAAGAGTCACTGAGTAAATCCAGCTTACAGTCAGACCAAGCAACATGAATGAGACAGGCTGGAGAGGAACAGATTGAAAGCTCTAACTATGGTGAGCACTTGGAACGCAATGAGGGACATGGTTTAGGGAGTGTTAGGAATGGTTGGACTCGATGATCCAATGGGTCTTTTCCAACCTCGTGATTCTGTGATTCTGTAATGAGGGGGCACAGCGGTTCATTGGCATTTTAGTTTGCAGTCCATGTGGAAACTTGCTCAATACTTGGTGAGCAGCATCAAAAGAAGTCACTCCGTGGTCTCAAGGATCTTTGCCAGAAAAATCCAAACAAAGGATTTCTCTGCTTGTCAGTGCTTGACAGCTGGCTGCCAAACAGATCCTGTTCTTCCCATTCTTCACCGACATCCTAGAAGAGTCTCAATCTGAGGATCTGGTAGTGCAAAAGGTCTGAAGTACCTTTAGGCAGCTGGAGTTCTCTGCAGGCTTCAGTGAAAGTCTAGGTCCTCTCCAAGGGTGCCGTTTGCCATCAGTACTTCTCCAGTCAGATCAGTGTTATTTTTTGATTGATTAATGCTTACAGACCAGAAAACGCGGAGGTGACGATTGCATAACAGTTCATTAACTTAAAAGCGAAAGCTGGATGAAGCAATGGTATACGGAGTAACTCTTTCCCAACCATCTAAATAACTTAAAAGCTCAAATTTGCTTTCAACATAGAATTTCTCTACCAGCATTTTCTCATGGCTATGATTGAACTCCATCTGTGGAGAGCAGTACATCTGACACAGCCATGCCAGGGGAACATGCCACAGCAATGAATTACTCATGGATCTGTCATTCCAGATATTCAAGGGGGAGGTTACTCATTAAGTCTCTTTGTTCTCTGCTTTGCCTGAAATAATCTCAGGTGATTTTGGCAGACTTTCCAGTCGACAAAAATCTTGGAGTCAGGTTGATGGATGGGTGCTGTTATCCCTTGTTGCTACTAAGGCACTAGCTCCTCTTTCATTCAGACATTCAGATATTTTTTGATACCAGCATTGTTTTCTTGCTTGCAGAGAGAATTCACAATAGTGATGATTCCTTTTTGTGTTACAGCCTTTTCCATCTTTCATTTGCATCCTAGCTGCTGTCTAATATGATCATGGTTTCTTGGGTGGAGATGTCTCAGTTGCTATTTTGGAATTCTGTACAATCCCCTTTGCTTTGCATGCTCTGGCATAAAAATATAACAAATTTTCTTGAAGAAGTGAGCAGACAACATCATGACATGTCCAGCTGAGGTCTGAGAACTGCTGGGGCAGTAACGTGTTTGCAAGCATACACAGGGACATCCAATACCTACTTAAAAGTCATGATGCTCTGTTTCAAAATCATGCATTTGGGTCCACGAGTGAATATCTGTTAACAGCATGAATCACTCACAAGTGTCTGGTGATGGAAGCTGTGTGACATCACGCTTGCGTCTCACTCAAGAGCAGATTCCTCTGGTTACATGAGCCTTGTGGGTGTTGTCAGTGCAAATGCAGAGGACAAAATTGCAAGTTGGAAGAAAGTTCGAGTGTTCATTATTTACCAGTAAAACTCCCTAAACAGGAGTCAGAGTTCTCAGTGGAGCTAATTTTCATTATCTTTTGAGACATTTGCTCAGAGCGAGACTTGTTGGGCTTCTTCAGATTTATGAAAAAAAATGTTTTGTTTCTCCTTCAGTCTGGTTTCTGACCACCGTAACAAAACCCTTGAGGCTGGGGTGGCCAATGTGCCGCTCACCTGACTTTTAAAAACAGTCATTTGACTTTTTGAGATGCCTGACTTCTAAAAAGTCACAGTTATCAAAACAGCTTCAAAACCAAATAAAAAATCTGCACACAGAGTCATAGGAAAAGGAAGCAATTACTTGATTTTTTTTATTTGGAATGCATTCTTGTAGCGCATGCATGGGGTGCTGACCAGACCAGGCTGGTCCAGGAATGAGGCAGGTGACATTTCACTATAGCTTTGCCAGTGAACACCTGTCTTTATAAGTTTCTCCCCTCTGAACCCAACCACAGATTTCTAGAAATACTGCCTTTTCACCTGAAGCATCTTTGAGCTGCCATCCTCCAAAATGCCTCCAATAGTACCAGCTTGCGGGGCCAATACCAAGCAGCTGGATATACAAAGTGGTGAAGACAAGTCCCTTCTCTTTGTGTTCAGCATCTAATGGACCCGTGTCCCTAAAATTGTTCTGACTTCTGACAGTCCCTTACTTACCTTCACTGACATGGAAAGTCTTGAGTGGGTTTTGCACGTGCCTGGGTAAGTGCAGATGGCATCATCTGAGGGACAAATTCATTGATGATTCAGACAGACAGACACCAATCATTTGAGTTTTCCTACTAATTTCCACCCGAACCCCACAACATATTTCAAAAAACACCTTGTGAGCAAAGACTCCCAGTCACTATGAGAGCAAAGGGATAATTAATGGCTATTTTGCAGATTAGGAAATAATCTAACAAAGCAACAGCATGCACTATGTTTTGATGTTTCACAAGTCAAGACATATCAAAGAATCATGGACTAGTTGAAATCAGAAGTGAACCCTAAGAGATTATCCAGTCCAGCGCTGCTGGCCGAAGGCAGGATCAGCTGGAACACATTGCATAGGACCATGCCCATGTGCATTTTGAATATCTCCAAGGATGGAGACTCCCCAGCCTCACAGGGTAACTTGTTCTAGTGCTTGATCTTCCTTACAGTAAAAAGTTTTTACTCTAGGTTTAAATGTATTTTAGTTTGTGCCCCAAATCAACATCAGATCTAGGCACACATGAATGGAGAAGTACAGTAGTTTTCAAGTCTCTGAAGTCAAAGTACGGGGGAGATACATCAGATGGTTAAGAAAACAATAAACAACTGAAATAAACCCAAAATGACCTTTGGGTCGGCAGAGTGGCCACAGTGCTGTGACTGTTTCAACAGTTCGCTTTATTACCAGCTTTTTGGATGGAACAACAAGAACATAAGCCAGAGGATGATTAAAGAGTGAGCTGGGGAAGCGCAGAGTCCTTCAGAATAAATCTGTGTCATGAACAGCATTACATCTGTTTAAAGGCAAACTAATAAGGACAAAGGGTAAAGCTACACTAACAATTAGCTATGAGTTCTGGTTTCTAGTTGTGATGGTGCCACCCAGCTACACCCATGAAAGCTTTCTGCACTTGCTTGCTGACACAAGTACTTGCCAGGTCTCTGAGCTGCTAAGGCAGGAGGCTGAGATCCTTGAGCCATTGTCCACAGCTGCAGTCAATCATGTGCACGCTGCTTGCAAACACTGATAGTTCTTCCCAAGAAAAGCTTACTCCAAAGCTTACTCCAGGAGAATTGCTCTGACATCTTCTTATCCTCTGCCAGCATCAGCTCTCCCAAATGATGACCTCAACTGCCCCTTCTGCCTGCCTGGAAATTCAGTGCAGTTTGTAAATCCCTGCTATGTGTTTAACCCTTATTTTCCTTGCAGGCCACAAGCCCAGTCTGGGCTCAGCAGATCCAGCCCAGTTCCTTCTGTTCAGCATTGTTTTCATTGTGCTGCTGGAGGAACACAGTGCTGCTGGGTCAGCTCTTGAAGGAACACAGCCCATTCCATGCTTCCAGTGGCCCAGGTAGCTGCCGTGCAGCGCCACTTGCAATGAGCGTTCAGAGTGGGGCCTGCCCTGGTTGGGGAACAGTGTGGAGGGAGTCTCAGACACTGCTCTCCTGAAAGGTCAGGGGACACAAATGAGAAGTGTGATGATGCTCAAGATATGTCCTTGCTATGCGTAGTACAAGTGTTTGTCAGCACTCCACAACCTTAACAGCTTTAATTTCCCACTAACTGTGTTCACCAAGGGGAGTATCTTCGTATGACTGCAGCATTGTACTCGGGGAAAATTGTGGCACTGTGTACATCTTGCCCTGTGCTATCATCGTCTGTGGCCATTGTGCAAGCTCCCGGGGAAATATTTTTGCCATGAGACCTCAAAGATACCTAAGCTTAATTGTCAGTGCTGGGTATGTTCTGCCACTTGGAGTGATCTCTTGCTCAGGGGCTTGCAGAGCTACTCATGTCCGGTTACACTTGAACAAACACTCTCATTCACCACAGAAGTCAGCAGTCACAAAGACCAAAAATAGGTGACACTGAGGTGCAAACTCCCCTCCAGAGAAATCACAGCTCAACAGGTAATATGCAAAAAATAAAAAGGTCTCTGTAACCAGCTGCCTACCGGACAGAAGTTTTTAACATGATGCCGCTTGCTTATGGCTCCAGAGGAGCATCACCTGTGTCATTACAGAGCTTCACAACTTCCTTTACCCAGCAGCAGTAGTTAAGCTCTTGAACAGAAAGCTTAATTTCACAGCATTTTAAAATCTGTGTCTGATTACTGAGTTGTGCCAGCTTTTCTCAGACAATGGAGCCAGCTTCAGAGCAGCCCAGTGACTGTGTTTTATTAGTGTCAGAGTGGCAAAATTTGCAAGTAAACTCTGTCAGACTTCAAGTCCAGCAAAGCTTCATGTGGATGCAGATTTGCAAATCCTGTTATGTCCAGAGGTATCCAGAACTAAGTTTTCCACCTGAGTCTCTCTCAAACTGTTCATCTGCAAATAATGTCACATGTGATTGTCTCAGCATAATTTATTGCACATGCTGAAGCAGAAGCAAGTATTACCCTGCTGTAATTACTGGATTTGTTTTCCCAGTTCAAACTTTCATCCACTTTTTAGACCACATATTTTCTTTTTTCCCTCTGTTTTTTTCTGACTTGGACTCTTCCATAATAAACCTACAGTCTGAGAGCCTACACATGGCTCCTGTCCTCTAAGGGCTCAGATGGATCACTCATCTTTGCAGGCTGATATCTCTTGCCAGTGCTCCAAAATACCTATCAAACTGGACAGCTTTACTTGTCCTGTTGAACTTAATAGCTGTTTTGCAGTGACTACAACTTGGAGAAATCACAATGTTTGCTCTTGATTTATTTGTATTCGTCCCTGAGCTCAGGCTGCTCCTTTCAGAAGTTCAAGTGGGAATCCAGTACAAAATTAGAAACTGGATTCCATTGACATAATTTCCCTGACCACAGCAGTATTTCTATGTAAGATCAACAGCCACATAGTCCCTCTGACCAAAGGAAAAAAATGCTTCTGTTTTCCTCTGTAATTGTGTATACCTCAGGGTGCCTGAGTTCTCAACCCTGATAGGACAGCATGGGTTGTATGACCTTGCTACCTTGGGTTTTGGTCAGTATTTTAATACCAGTGTTGGGTCAGGCATGTAAGGATCAAAAACCCTTGAGGGTTCCATCTTCAGAGAGTCTCTGTGGTACAAAAAGCTGACGATGCACTGCTGGAGAAGAAAGGCTGTTCGAGACACACTGTATTGTTGAATGTGTTATTCCTACCGTCAGTTTGCCGCGTGGCCTCTATAAGAAGTCGTGTGTCACCAGCTTCAGGGTTAACACAACTGTTGTGCAGCAGATAGTTCTAAAAATGTGCAAAAGCAAGATAATTCTGTAATGTATCATAGAATCATAGAATCATAGAATCGTAGAATCGTAGAATTGTTAGGGTTGGAAGGGACCTTAAAGATCATCTAGTTCCAACCCCCCTGCCATGGGCAGGGACATCCCACTAAAGCAGGCTGCCCAAGGCCCCATCCAACCTGGCCTCGAACACCTCCAGGGATGAGGCAGCCACAACTTCTCTTGGCAACCTGTTCCAGTGTCACTCTTATGGTGATAGAAATTCTTCCTAATATCTAGTCTAAATCTGCCCCTCTCCAGTTTGTACCTGTTCCCCCTTGTCCTATCCCCGCAAGCCTTTATGAATAGCCCCTTTGGGTACTGGAAGGTCGCTTTAAGATCTTCTCTGAGCCTTCTCTTCTCCAGGCTGAACAAGCCAAACTCTCTCAGCCTGTCCTCATATGGAAGGTGCTCCAGCCCTCTGATCATCTTTGTAGCCTCCTCTGGACCCGTTCCAACAGCTCCATATCCTTCTTACATTGAGGATTCCAGAACTGGACACAGTGCTCCAGATGAGGTCTCACAAGAGAGAAATAGAGGGGCAGAATCTCTTCCCTCGACCTGCTGCTACGCTTCTGCACTTGTGCTGCTTTCCTTCTGTTTGTATCAGCTGTTTAGAATTAGACCAGGGGTTTTGGAGGGTGTGAAGGCCACTGGTTTGAACCCCCTGCTCTGGAGAGGAGCCTGTCTAGACATAAACATTCTTGGAGCATTTCCTTCAGCCCAGTCACGAGGCATCCCCCGGCAGTTGCACAGTTGCCCCCACTGGGTGCAGTTTATCCCTTGTTTATTTCAACCAAAGTGTCTTTCTTGCTTCTTTGCTCCCCGTTGCCGCTGATGGCCTTGCTGTGACCGCAGGCTGCCTTGACAGAAATCGCTGGCTGGAACGATGTGCTTTGCCAAGGTTGTCTTTATTTAGACAAGGTTTCTGCTTTCTGACTTCTCTTGCAGGAATACAGGGATCATGAAGTACCTGTGGCACCTGCATGGGGTGCTCAGGAGAAAGGGCCTTTGACTTTCCTACCTTGTTTAGTTTCTCCTCGCAGTTTTTTTCATGGAAAAAAAGGAGCTGCTGAATAATTGTGCAGTGTAACAGACAATAAGGATATTTTTCTCTGAATATAAGCCTGGGTTGTGGACAATCCTCCTTTCTTCCAAGACAGATAAGGAGGGCTGTAGCTCAGACCCCCCCAGATGTTCCTTTTTAATGCAGGGGCAAATGAACTGTGGCTTGATTTTTCCTCCCCTTCCTCTATGCCAGAACATGGCAGAGTGAGATCCAAACAGTGTATGTGTTGAGCACACATTGTAAATGCTGGTGTCCCGGGAGAGTCTGGAGTCTAACACAGACTGGCCTCTTCGAGGTGCTGCACCTGTGTGCAGTGTTCATGGTGAAGTGTTTGCATTCAGAGACAAGAAAGGTTACAAGCTGGAGATGAAGAGAGCAACAGAAAACAGATTTTCCCAGGCCAGTGGCAAAGACAGGAATGGAGTTTCAGGTCCCGTTAAACTAACAACCTTTCCTAAATTTATATGGAATGTGCATAATAGATTGATCTGGGTTTGTACAATGAAATTCCACATGTGTTAGTGAGATTTTTTTGTTTTAGGTATTAAGCTGAAACCAAAGCACAGGTACTGGATTCACATCCCCTTGCAGAGGATTTGGGATGAATATTTCATCAGTTCAGAAAGGTCTTGAAATTAAAGTACCAGTTGGTTTGAAAGGGGTCAGCATCTATTTAGAATAGAGCAGATTTCATTAGGCTTCCAGCTAGGTAACTCTAGGCATCTTTCCTCATTTCTCTGCTGTGAAGCCATCCTCTGCTACTCACTTGGGCTTTTTCTTTCACAGAGGTGGGAAATGGAGGCCTCAGACAAAACAGATGATGTCTGGTCAGATAAAGATTTAAAGTGGCCAGCCCATGTTGCTGATAATGTTGCCTTTTTAAGAACTTTATGTGCTGCAGAGAGATATTTTGTGGTAGGTAAGTAATTCATAGCTCTGCAACAGACTTTGGATGCTAGGACAGATGCTGTGTTACCAGCTTCAGCTGCCTTGGAGAAATCTGTCGGTGTGCATCACACCTTGCCTGTTGGTGGAACTGGTAGCTGCCCCTTGCAGAAACGTCTTCCCACTGTGCTCACGTGTCTTAAGTGAGACAGATCCATAGCAGTCGATCCATAAACATTAGTGTGCAGGCATCACAGAGTGACAATAGTACGGTCATGCGGTCACAATAAATCAAAAAGCTGGGACTCTAACTCTTCTTCTGTTCTAGAACCAGTCCCACTCAGCGTGACTGCCTGTAGACTTGTTTGAAAATCTGAAATATTTGCGTTTATAAACAATTAATACACTCTAAGATTAAAATTCTGTAATCCAGACTCTGCTGGAACACCTGTTGAAAGGATAAAGTTTGTGTTTGGTACCCTGACTCGTATAACCCTGAGGAATCATCCACTAAAATCAGCAGAGCGATTCCCCCAGGGTCAGTAGTGTTGGTGTCCGGTCTCCTCTTGGTGCATGGATGTGGTTGATACTCCAGATGAGTTTGAAGGAGCTGGTCCTCTCTTAAGTGAAGCATATCAAGGCAATGATATGATCTGCACCTTACCAGTTGTCAGTGAACAAACTATTCTCAGAAGTGGGAACTCTCACTGAAACTTGTCTTTCCCATGTGTAGGGACTGTGTAACACCTTGCCCTTACGTGACTTCTTCAGCTGCTGCAAGGGACTGAGGTCACACTGGTCATTATTAGGTTCTCCTACCACTGCAAATACACTTTTTTTTCACAACACTGTTAGGTTTTTAACTTCACGCGTCCCAAAGTCCTTTTCTATCACAAAAACAGGAGGCAGGGTAAAGATCCCCACACCTACAGGTGTGTGGATACACACAGCCTGCATGACAGTGTTGACTCCGTTTCCATAGGAAAACAGCCTGAAAAGAGGAAACATCATCTGATCTTCCTGAGTCTGTAGTTTATGAAATAAACAAACATGGAATTAATTTGTTTTGTAGTCCAACATGAAAACAGAATGACATCTGTATGGGAGTTTAGATTGAAACACAAATAGACTTAAAATAAAAAGCCTGAAAAGTGAAAGGCAAAAAACGGAACCTTGTTTGATTAGCAATATTCTCCAGAGGAGCAGGTTCCCCACCCAGCTTGCTCTGAGCTGTGTCCAAGCTCAGATGAGAAGGCTTGCATAAATGTGGAGGTTTCCAAACTGCCAGCCTTAAGGTCTGCCCCTTCTCCTTGTGTGTTCACAGGCTGCTTGCCTCGGTTCTCTGTTGACAGAATGAATGCTCTAAACAGCAAACAGGCAAGAAGCTGGGCAGCAAGGGGGCGGCAAGGGGGAAGCTAATGAGATGCAGCTGATAAATATCTCAAACTCTAAATATGAAGCACACATCATGGCTATCTCCCTCTTCAGAGATTTTCTGTTTGCTCTCCTCAACAGAACTTTCATCGACAAGGCACACATTTCCTGACACCCAAGCTTTAGTAAGAAATTTCTTTTTAAGCATATCTTACTAAATGCTTTGCCTTGATGCTAGAAATACCTGGGGAAACTTCCCACCCACCAATGACAGACAGAGAAGATCCTGGTCTCGGTAGGGTAAGGGCCAAGGCCAGTGTGCAGCACCAGTAATGATGATTTCCTGGCACAGAAAAGTGTCTCTAGAAAGTCCACGTCTTGCAAAGAAATTTCCAGAGCAGATAAAACCTCAAAGTGTTGAAAATTCAAATTAGTAATGGCTAAACACTCTCAGTTATTCATTACACTCCCTTCATACAAATACAATATTCACTTTTCCCTGTTTAGTTGGATTCTTGAGCAGAATTTCAATTGCATCTATTAATTTTTTAAGCACAAAGAAATAGTTTTAAACCTTTTGTAAGTACCTGAATGAGTCGTTATCTTTAATGCACATACACACAGAGCAGTTCCTGTACTCACACCAGAAAGAAACTAAAAGCCAGGCAGAAAGGAGCTGGAATAATAAGATGTAATCTTCATGCTGTCTGCTGGATGACAACTAAAAAACCCAAAGCAGCTTGCCTCATATAGCCAGTTATGAAATGTACGTTATGCGGCAGCATTTGGGAGGCTGAGCACGCATGAGGTCTCTCCTAGCTCTGTCTCCAACCGTGGACCCGGGTCACCTGCTTCAGCCCCAGACAAAATACGGGCAGGGATTAGGTGTTTGATGCAGACACTGCAGTCTAGGGGAAGGGAAGTTCCACCTCCCTCAGCACCCCTCTAACTGGGAAAACGCTTCACTTGACCTGAAGGTTCCTTTTGGGCATGTGTAAGCCTGTTTCTGGGCAAGACAAACTGGCCCAGCCCAAGAAGCCTGGCACTGAATCACAGAGTCTGTGTTGATTTTTGAAGCGCTAGCAGTGCTGGCCCGGCCACCCAACATGTCATCTAATGAAAATAGGTGTTCCAGGCAGACCAGCTGTTACACTTACTTTATTCCTCTACTGTTAACTTTATTATTATTATTATTATTACACTTGTAATTATTTCCTGGCCTGAGAGCATCCAATCCTGTAAGAGAGGACCACATCCCCAGTGCTTATCGACTAACTTTGATGGTTACGTGTGGAAAGGAATGGCTTCTACCATTCCTGTTGATTCTTCTTCTTTTCCTAGAAACGAATGCAAGGTTTGCAGAGAAAACAAAATGTGTTGTTCACCTCAAGGACCAGAACATTGCTGAATATGTGAGGCCCTGAGTGCCAGCCCCAGTTCCATCACTGTTCAGGAATTCTCTTAAGCAACACTTGAACAAAGCCCAGACTTCTCCTGCTCCATTTTCTGCTGTTTTGGTCCACTCTCCATTTTCAAATGGTCCAAACACCTTGCTAAGTTTCATTATATGCCTTTGGTTATTTCACTTCGTAACAGTTATGACCTCGTTATTGCCATAGATCCCCTAAGCACTGGGGCTCTGAGTTGCTCACATCAGATCACAAACTGGCTCTGCAAAGTGTCCGTTTGCCCTTGGGAACGTGCGTGTTCGTGAGCTGGCTGCTGTGTACAAACTGCAATGAAGGGCTTTGCTTTTGTTTTGTATCTTGGGCATAAACCAAAAGTGGAAATTTTGGTGGTTTTTTGGTATGTTTGCTTTTTAAACTTGACTGAAGATCTGTGGAGTTCTAGATTATCCATTAACTTCAAAACTGTTTTTTGTAAAGAACAGACAGAGGTATTAAAGAGAAAAACAAAGGAGCACTCTCCAGGTTATTCCCTGAGTGAGAATGAGTCATCTGCAAAAGTTCAACACTTACATAGCACTGGATCTTGACTCTAACAAGTTTTCTGAAGTCATTAGAAATTCAGACAAGGCTCTTCAGTGCCTCAGACGGATCTCTTACTAAAGAAAAATGAAGTAAAGAAAACTACTCTGCTGGAATGATGAATTCTTTGTTTGTATGTTTAATTAATTTAAGGCTGATAAAATGTGCTGGAGTATCAATCCCAAACAGTCGCAGCCCCTGTTTGTCCCCAGGAGCAGCACAGTGCAGGGATCTCGTATGGGGACATCTGCAGGTAGGGCAGCTGGTCCTGAGGTCTTCCGGAACACTGTCCTCATTGAGCAGCAGTTGCACATCAGAAGCCTGAATCCAAACATTTCCTGAACCAGAACTGCCTTTTAGACATGCCCTCCTCTTTAAAGCCCCCTTCGTGTACCAGCTTTTTACAAGGTCACCTCATTTCACCTAATTGCCTGTGTTTTAGGTGGCAGGGTAGGGCTCTATTCCTTCTTCAAAAAGGTACGGTATCCAGTTTAGCCCAAAGAAGCCCCCTTCACCTTTGGCAGCAGTGACCAGCCGAGAGTTCGCTGATCCCTGGTTTACACTGGCTGCAAGCACAGACGTGGGCAGGAGCCAGCATGGTTCTGCAGGACATGGCGCTCCTCTGCAGCAAAGAGATTGAGTAGAGCAGAGTGAAGGTCTGTTGCAGCTGTGGCTGAACATACCTCTCTACTTAAAGCTCTGCTACGATAGGTGCTCAAACATCCTCGTACTCACTCAGGCTGCCTTGAATTTCCTGTGCTTCTGCAGCGATGTGAGATAATGGCTCAGACAGGGTCATTTACAGAAAGGCTTTGTGAGATCCAGCCCCCTGAAAATGAGCTGTGTCTCCTAACCTCCTCCAGAGACCCCCCCACTCTGTTAGGGCCAAACTCGGTACCTAGTCTTCCAGAACGCACTCTCGGTTGTTCCAGAATGCCCTTAGTTAGCGTTTCCCTCCACTCTCAAGAAGGCATTTGTGTGTGCGGCAAGCAGCCAGCGTGGGGCTCAGGTCAGCCTTTACCTTCGCAGGCACAGCCAGGTAGCTGCTTTCCTGAAACAGAGTGGAGAACAGGAACACCCATTAGGAGGAGCAAAATCCAAAGACTAGAACAAGCTGCAAAATCCTGTCCTAGGCAAGAAATACACATGGGTTTCCAAATATTATTTATTTTTCTAGAGGAGCAAAATATCAACGACCTACTTTAACCGTGGTTTCTCTGCTTACACTGCCAACAGGATCAGTAACTATGCAGGAGGGCCCTGGTGCATGGGATCCTGGTCATCAGCAAGTGCACTCAAGGGCCAACACCTGGGCTTGCGGATAATTAATCCTACTCTTAAGGAATGTGTTCCTCAGACAATAGCTCATTCACAGTCTTTGCTTTTTCTATGCCTGCTTCGTAGGGTAGAATGTGCTCCCTGCATATTCTCTGTGGTGCTGATATTGATCTCCACCGAAATGTTCCCAGAAGAATGAAAGGACAATCACAGCGATGGACAGAATTATAGCTCAGTGCCTCGAAACTAAGCAATGACAGCTTAATAGCTTAATAGACCTGCAATAAATGAACGGTAAGTAGAAAACAATATGCTGTGGGAACTATCAATATGTGATTCTGAAACAACAAACCAGGATTCCCCAAGTGCCAAGAAACCTCCAGCATTCCATTTAAAAACTATAAATCTGCCATGGCCCAAGTTAATTCTCCTCAGTGTAGTAGTGAACTCTTTGTCTTACAGGGATGGTAAATAAATGGACTCTTTGTGCAAATAAGAGATGCCCACTCCAGAGCATTAAAAATTAAACAAGCACACTTCTTACTCAGCCGGAAACCCCCCTATGACATATGGGAAAAGCTCCCATCTTATCGGGCAGGAATAGTCTGTACCGAGCATTGCTGCGTCCCTGCAGCCGCTTCCGCTATACAATGGGAGCAGGAAGGGGTTAAGGTTCCCTGGTGGCTGTTGGTGTGGGCTGGAAGGGGCCATGCTGAGCACCAGCTCTAAACTGCCTGGGGAGAGTTTCTGCCAGAAGAGCGAGGTGAGATCCCAGGCACAGCAGCTGAGGATTTAGGAGTTCTAACCTTGATTCTGACATTGACTTTTTGTGAGCTTGAGGAAAACGGAGAACTCCACCATGGACAGGTGAAGGATCAGAGAGCTTACTGACCCCATGGGAAGTTTGCAGGTTCACTAGGGTTTATTTTCATAGTGCTCTGCATGTGAAAGGTTCTAAGAGACACCTACACCTGACAGGAGAATTTGCAGATGAAACCACAGCCGAGAAAGCTAGAAAATATTTGCAACAAATTCAGAGGAAGCCACAGAAATGGCTCAGATACAAGAAAGCAATAGGAATAGCGTGGCAAACCGACTCAATTTCCAGTTTATAAATACCATCCCTCTATAGGTCATAAGGCTGCCAAAGAGCAACGGTGTTAGAGTATTCACTCCTACCACCAACAGCAATAATTCTTAAGGTTGATGGGTAATTACCAAATGGATTCCCAAGGACACTGAACCGAACAGTCACAAATTAACTTAATTATGCCTTGGGGAAGAATTAAAGATGAGAATAAGACTGATGTCAATCTAGTGGTCCTCAGCGCAGAAATGTTCCACTCTGCAGAGTAAGGAACTCAGCTGGTTTATGAAAACCCTTCCTGGACTGTTTCTGGAACCAGAAGTTGCTTGGATCCTGTTTAGCCTCAGCCATAGACTCGATCCCTGACTGAGATCAGAGTGCAAAGGAAGTAGAAAAATCCTTTTCTTTTCCCTTCTCCACCTACATTGCACTCAAGTCCCTTTTCTCCAGCAGTGCAAGCTGATTGTAGTGGCTCACAGAGCACCAGCCCAAGCACCCTTGCTGGCAGACACACTGCATGGGTGCCAAAGCATCTTTCTGCCAAAGCCCATTGTGAAATCAGGCAGAGGAGAGCCCACCAGGCTCCAAACCTCTCCGATTGTCATTATGTCAAACATTATGGAGCGCCAGAGGCCATTTTGGTTTCCTTTGGAAGTCCTCTCTGATGTGCACACCATAAGATGCAATTTTGCTTTACACTCAGCTCCTTAATCATAATTATAGTTAATGAGCACCTTTGCCTTTCCCACAGGGCTGTGGCAACAGCAGAGCTTTCCTCCTGAAGGCTTTATGAGGTTTCTTCAATGAATCTGAAGGGACAGGTTTGGGAGGAGTTTTTAACAAGCACAACCTGCAAAAATAAGTTCCCTTCTTATTTCTCCACCGTGGCTGTAGACTGGCTGCTGAACTGCTCCCACAGTTGTGACCACGAGATGGACTGAACAAAGGGCCCTCTGACCTTCTACAGCCACAGCAGCAGCAGAAGCAAAAGTGATTGGATCTGTAAACACAGTGTAAATAAAGTGGGAGTGAATGAAACAGACTTTAAACAGAGGCAAATTCTGGGCATAAGGCTAAATGAAACTGAAGATTAAGGCATAACGAGTTTGGTGTTAATGTGCCATTTTCCCAATGAAGGGCTCTGAGATGGCAGGATGGGGTCCTGCGTCGGGCACGGTCAGCTCTGTCGCACAGTCAGAGCTGGGTATGACCAGCTGCAAAGGAGACGTGAGCAGGTTCTGGGGTAAACTTGCAGAAGCCAATGTGATCACAGCTCTGTGTTGCCTGCTCATTCCCCGTTGTCACCAGCCTTACACAGGCTGTTTCTAATGTGCCTTTATTTCTTCTAAACAGTACAAAAATCAGAGTACAACGAATTCTTCCATCGGCTATACCCCAATAACTTCACCAGGCAGAAAGCAAACTGGTACTTTCAGGATAGATTTCATTTAAATTCTGCAAAAGTTAAAGAACTCTTGCTTGTTTCACGAGAAACTACATCTTGAGAACAGCGTTCTGAAAATCACAAGGGAGAGACAATACCTCAAGTGCCTGGAGTCAGATGCCTAAATATGTGTTACACTAGCTCATTGACCTGAAGTCTGGCCGAACGGCAACACCTCTGCCACAGCCACAGGCTCCATCCCCTGAAAGAGAAGTCATCTTCACGCCAGGATCTTTCCATCCATGTCCTGGAGTGCTTCACAGAAAAGGGTGAGAAGACCCTAGGTGCTAAACCCTGGTCTTTCTGTCTATCTATCTGTCTGTTTATCTGTCTGTCTGTTTATCTGTTTACCTGTCTACACCTACAAGATCCTTTTCCACCTACCCTGGCATTATCCGGACCTTTTGCAACTGTAAATAAAGTAGAAGAGCTGGTTTTGCCAAGGGAGAAGGAGTTCAGGGAGCTCAATACTGAGCATGGCAGCACGGCAATGGTTGTCTGGTCAGTAGGTCACTGCAGCATGCAAAGTACCTGAGTTCACGCCAGAAAGCTCTTCAATTAGACTCCCGAGACCATGGGCATAAATGCAAGAGTGACTCAGGTTTGAGGTAAAATTCATGGACATCCTTGCACCCATGTGTTTTACAGAACAAGTGGAAGCTGGCCAGGACATGGTGTTTTGTGTAGAAACCATTCATGTCTTCCAGCTTGATTGTTGCCAGAGCCGTGTTTAGAGGAAGAGCTGTTGACAGCGTCAGAGGGGCTGGACCACTCGAGGGACTGGGGAACTTAGAAAGGGAATTTTCTCTTACGCCAGCAGCCTTACACAGAGGAAAAGGAAATTTCTACACGAAAAGATATCTTTTCAAGATAGCTACACCCTGACTATTCAAAGGAAGGGCGGAGCTGACATGGAAGGTCTCTGTTAGGTGTTTATGGTTCTTTCACCGATGATTTTTTGGTTTATTTACTATTATATTGTAGTCTCTGCAGCTGCTGGTCCCCTATTTTTCTCTCAAGAATTTACAATTTCATCCAAAATCTGTGAAGTTCCAACCTTAAGAATGCCTGGAAGCATTCCCTGAAACTGATTGCATCCAAAAGGTTGCTGCATGGCTGAGAAGATAAAATCAGATAAACAGGTGTATTCCACTTTGCCAAATTAGTCAACGCAACAAGGCCAGCAATCAGTCAGCAAACATGAGGCAGACAGACAGATGGATTAGGCAGGATGAAGGCAAAGAGTCCCACGTTACCCAGTAGATTTGCAATATCATTCCTGAGGTCTGGAACAACAGCAGACAAAAAGAGACTGCAGAGAAAGAGATGGATAGGAAATACCACGCTGGCCCCCTCAATACCTTTGAGACACATAGGGATTTTCTAAAGGGACTTGAAGTATTTGCTCTGGCACTGGGGAATACAATTGATTCCTTTCAAACCTTTGTTTTCCTGAGCTCTTAAATCTTTTTCCCAAGAAGATCATGGATAAGACTCCAGTCTGATCTGCAGCACTATTGCTCACTGATTCCTCCTTCTTTGAACCCAGTCTCTGATTCTTCAGGCCTGACTCAGTTCTACGAAAATGTACAGGTGGTTTGGACTTGAGACAAAGCTCGGAGTCCAAAATATTGTGGAGGCTCAAAGACAGGCAGAAATCTCATTCTCACACTTCTTTCCTGGGCTTTGTTTTCCCTTGGTGTATTCTCCAGAGAAGGACACTCCACCCTTCCCTGGCAGCCGGTTTCAGGGCTCTGTCACTCACACAGGAAAGAGTTTTTCTTTATGTCCAGGTGGAATTTCCCATGCTTCAGTTTGTGTCCTGTGTCCATGTCCTGTTGCTGGGCACCACCGAGCAGAGTCTGCCCCCTCCCCCCCGCCCCTGCCCTTTGGATATGGGGCAGCATTGATGGGATCCCTTCTCAGCCTATTCTTCTCCAGGCTGGACAGACCAATCTCACTCAGCCTCTCCTCCTAAGAGGGTGCTCCAGCCACCTCCTCATCCCTGTGCCCTCCACTGGACTCTTTCCAGTTGTCCCTTGTCTTTCCGGAGCCGGGAAACCCAGAGCTGGACACAGGACTCCAGATAGAGCCTCACGGGGGCAGAGCAGAGGGAGAGGAGAACCCCCTTCAGCAGCTCCCAGTGCACCCCATGCACAGCATCAGCCTTGCTGGCCAAGAGGGCCCAGTGCTGGCTCATGGTCAGCTCAGTGTCCACTAGGATCCCAAGTCCTTCTCCACAGAGCAGCTTTCCAGCCAGTCAGCCCCTAGCCCGTCCTGGTGTGTGGGAGTGTTCCTCCCAAGGTGCAGGGCTCTGCACTCACCCTTGTTGAACTCCATGAGGTTTCTCTCTGCCAAGCTCTCCAGCCTGCCCAGGTCTTGCCAAATGGCAGCACGGCCTCTGGTGGATCTGCCACTCCTCCCAGTTTGTGTCATCACCAAATGTGCCAAGGGTACACTCTGTCTGCACCAGTCCCACTGGAGAGTAAAACAAGTCAGCTGATGTTTCTCTGCTGTTTGTTGTGTGGGTCATTGATCTCATGCTTGAAGTGCCTGTGTCTCCAGGTCTGACAGGATTATTTGTACATAAACCAGCCTTATTGTTTCTTTTTTCAGAAAAAATTTCTCATTATATTTGAGTCCAGTTTTATGTCAACTAAGTTTTAGGGCTAGAGAATCTTACGAGCTCCATTGAATACACAGCAGGATAATTGCACATCTGCTCCTGTGAGACGAAAGGGTCTAACAGACATGAGCACAGGCAGAGTATAAGGACCACAGCTCGGCTGCTTGCACCGCAAGAACTACGGAGATCTGTCTTGTCTTATAAAAAGCGCAATGCCTCAAAGGCATTGAGGCCATTGCGGGATCACAGCCCCCTTGCAGTGCTGTAAGAACACCAAAAAAGGGAAGTGGAGGACTAACCCCCTCTAAAAGAAAAAGAGGGAGGGCAGCCTGCTTGTTTATCTCTCCGTTCCTCAGATGCCAAAAATCATGCATCTGTTTGCCTTTCCCTTTTCCAGCAGTAAAGTTGTAGACACCAAATGGGGAAACCACCTGCTTGGCTTTACTGGGGTCTTTGGGACGCTCGCTGTTTGCATTCCTTCTAAACTTCTTTCTCTGCGGCTGAAAACATTCTGGATTGATAGGCTTGGTTTTTGGTTTTTTTTTCCTACCACGTGAAGACCAGCTCATTTCGGGTCACATTCAGCAGAAGGCATGGATTTAAGGTGGTAGAAGAGCAATTGTGAGGCAGGACCTGAAGAATGGTGGTTGATTTGAAACAGGCTGCTCATTCTGTGTGCTTCTCCCTACCTTGCTTCGTTAACACCAAAGAGGATTTTGTTTGAGGGAGCGGCAAAGCAGGTACCTTGAGGAGCTGGTGTGCATGGCCCCAGCACAGAGGAAGGAAGCACTAAATAATGGGTTGAAACTCTTGGCTTCCCAGAAAATGGTGTAAACAAGGTTGTCAGACAAACAACAGAGATCCCAACGCAAGGGATTTCCATGTTCCTTTTAAGCTGTGTTTTTTGTAACATAGCTGCTTTTCCTATCTCGCTGCTGCGGTTTTATGAACACACCATTCAGCCTCCAGCAAGACAGCTCTGCTGAACCACAGAGCTGGATTCGCATTTGTAACACACCCCAAAGACTCCACTTTCAGCAAAACTGATGGGCATTGTGGAGCGTGCGCTTAAGGGATCTCAGAGGTGCCAGTCTGAAACAAATGTCGAGTGTGTGTTGATGTGCTGGGCCAGCTTTGTTGTACGCCAAGGCTGAGAGGCTGCAGGGAAAATGTGTAACAACAGTGTTGTGTTCCCTGCGGCTCAGCGATGGTCACCTCTTTGGTACAAACAGGAGCAGAAAGTTCCTATTTCAGGCTGTGTCTATGCAGGTTAGGACACAACACTGCAACACATTATTTTTGAAGGGTTACAACTGCATCTAGATGGAATAAAAAGCATGGAACAAAATCCATCAAAACAAGAGAAGCGTGGCTCCGCAGAAGCTCACAGAGCTCCAAAGCATGGCTTATCCACCCCTCTTCCAGCCAGGTATGACCCAAACACCCCCAGGTCCAGGGGAAGGAGAGGAAACCTGACACTGGGAAAGCGATCTGGTGCTGCTTGGCTGCTGGATGCAAAGGAACAAGAAACAATTAGGCCTCCCTTTGGCCCGTGGAAAGGCAGCAGCTCGGTGTCTTTGCAGGGAGAGGGACTGCAAACCAGCAGCTGGCAGGTTGCAAGAGTGGCAATTACAGAATGGATCTGACAGTGAATGGCACTTTCTGGGGGGTGGTGGACACAGCTGGTGAGGTCTGTGGTGAGCATAGGTCAGGATTTCAAAACCTGAGTGGACAGAAATGGAATTTCTAGTCAATGCTTTCAAAATTGGGCTTCATACCAAAAGGGTGGATTCCTCAGGAGCAAAACTGAAGAACAGCAACATACAAATATACGCAAGTACAAGAGGATTTTCTTGTTTAATAGGGAGCTACAGTAACAGCAATGGTCTGTCTTTTTTTCTATATTAGCAAAGCTGCAGTTTCTTAATGTTTCAGAAAAATGAGACATCTGCCAATAGTTTACAAGCACATAATGACTCCACAAACAAACTTGCAACAACACATCAGGAAAGCACTCAGAACATCACTTGTTGAAAAATAACCAGCTCTAAGACTTTGGACAATATGGTTCCAGTTACAATTATGTAAAATTCTGAAGTCAATAAATGTCAGTTTTTGGTTGAGCAAGGTGCAGGTCAAAACTCATCTTTGTAGCATTTCTGTTCCCTGTTCAGTCCTCCGAAGGATAGGAGAAGGGCTGTAACCACGAACAGCTTTCCCTATCTCCACTCCCAGCACAGGACAAGACTGCTGCCGCTTAGATGCAAACCTCACCCTGGAGCCTTCAATTTGAGAGGTTTGCTTTTGACTGCTGAAGCCTGGCATCAGGTCCCTTTTGTGTATCAGCAAAAAATGCCCTTTTCAACATCAAGTCTGCAGGCAGAACCTGTGGTGCCCACTGGGATGCTGGCCTGGTCCTGCCCACTGGAGACAGAGGACTGTCCTGTTCCTGGCGAACAGATACCCCTCCCCAAACACATATTCACAGAATCACAGAATCACAGAATCACCAGGTTGGAAAGGACCCACTGGATCATCGAGTCCAACCATTCCTAACACTCTCTGTCCCGTCAACAGCCACCATTGTTGTAACATTCCTCACAAAGATGCTGGGGCTGGACCAGCTGTGGGGCAGCATGCTCTCATGTCACCCTTAGTGGGGTGTCCCCTCAGATTGGGTGGAATGAGAAACAGTGACACAGCTGCTGCCCAGGCACGCCTGTCCTGCATGTAAATGGCTCCCTGGCAGACTCGCTGGTGGTTTTCCCATCATTGTGCTCCATAGCCACCAAAAAAAACAAAAGTGGGGGAGGGAGAAAACCCTCCACACCTGTGTGTTACAGCCATTTTACTATTATGGGTTTCTTTTCCAGGTCTTATAAGTGATGTTTCCCTTGCCAAATGCTTTCCACCTCTACTCTCTCCCCTGGGAATGTGCTATTCTGGTTTTCTTTTTAATTTATTACACAAGCATGGTTCCTCCCTATTCCAGAGGGCCAGGGCTGTGCCTTGGAAAGCACACACAAGCCGGACACACCAGCCCGACCTGCATTTACCTGGCTGGGGCAAGGCCAAGCACACATCTGATCCACCTTGGCTCTTATTCCAGGATTTTCATGGGCTGCAGCGTGAAACACAGCTGCAGCAGCTTGGCTGCTCCGGCCCCCTTGCAGCTGCCTGCAGAGCCGCGCCGCAGCGTGTGCGTTGGGCACCAGAGGAGCCACGTACAGAGAAGAATGCAAGAGACAGAAACTGTCTGCTTCGGCCTTGCCTTGCTCTGTAAGGGCCAAAGGGCACTTTCCATACCGGCCCATGCAACACTGCAGGAAGAGCTCTGTGTTAGGTTGAGGGAGGCAAGGAGCTCGGAAAAGGCAGTAGCAGTGGAGACAACAGAAGGGAGTCAAGATTCAAAAAGAATGGCTAAAAGTCACCGGAAGCAGTGCCGGTTATCCCCGTGCTGTGTGCACACACAGATTAAACAGCTGGGTGGTTTGCATTTGCACACTTGGTTGCTGGCTTTCTGATGGTTGGATCACAAATTGCCTGGGCAAAGATTTTTCAAAAAGAAGAATGCATAAATGGCCTAGAGGGGAAAAAGGCAGAAAAATCAGTTCTCCTCACATGCAGCTTGAATCCATCATCATAGTGTTCAGGAGTTTCGCAGTCCCTTGCTGGCTGCCAGCCATGCTGTCAGTGAGCTCTGTGACGGAGACCACAGTCGCCGCACCTCCTTAGAAACAGCCCAGGGCTGGGAGCAATGACCAGCTCGGTCCTCAGTGGGCTTTTGCTTCCAGTGCTCCAGTCTGTGTGTGCTGCTACTCAGAGTTTCAGGAAAGGCAAAGTGCCAAGGTAAGTGTGCCGCACAGCCTAGGGCATGATAAACTACTTCTTCAGTCACACAATGTATTCACTTCATGGCAGAACGGACTCCTCAGTGTGCAGTCAATGATGAAAATGTCCTTACACAGTAAATTGTGCAAAGTCTTACACCTCTAGGACACGGCATCAGTTTTAGTGCCTCGTGCAGGAAAAATGTGATAGAGGTGTGCCGTTTTATTGATTTCCAGTGGGCAATTTCCTTCCTGCAGCAGGTCATACTATGATCAGCACAACCAAATCTCCTCAGTCACACTCTCAGCTGAGCCATGCATGACACATCTTTCCTCTGTGATATTCTTTAGCTCTGTTACAGAATCTTTGAACAGCAGTGTTGGAAACAAGAACTTAAAATGACCTTCAAGATATGCTGAGGAAGAGCTGTGCCTACTAAGATGAGACAAAGACCAGAACGTTAGAAACTTCAGATAAAGGAAAACATTCTGGTGTTTCCTTGAGATTCTCAGAGAGTTCAGACAAGCAGCAACAACCCCACAACAACAACATATTTAAGCCAGGATGAAACACTGGCCTGCTGAAGGCAGCAGCAAAGCCTCCACAGACTTCAGCGAAGCCAATGAATCTCCATCAGCCTCTGATATCCCCCCTTAGATGGTCATCCCTGTCCGGCAATGGAAGTGGCCTTATCCCAGGCTTCTCCCAGCTGTACACTGGGAAAATGGATCTGTCAGCATTGCCACCTTGGATCAGATTCTATGTAGGAACTTAGAAGTCACAGCCCCATGTGTTGCCTCCCCTTCTCCTGAGGAACTTCAAACTCTGCCTAAAATGCAGTTGTGTAGGACATAATGAATGGTCCAAATGTGTGTCTGATTAGGAAGGAGTCTTCCTAAAGCTCCCAGTGCTGCAGTGGTTGCTGTTGATTAAATGGACCAAGCGCTTCAGTCATTTTGTTGAGGTGCATGATAAGGCCACTCTGAAAATCTGGCTCTAATTTGTAAGAGAAGGAGAAGATGTGAGTGATTCTTCAGAGGTGACAAGGATGAATGTGGGCAAAGAGAAGAATAACATTTCAGGTGATCACAACCATTCCAGAAAAATTACCTAAGACACCAGCTTAGACCTGTATTTAAAGCAAGATTTGTTTCAAAACGTGTACAAAGGCATTTGAAAGCCACAGTGCAGGCCTGCTGCTTTCTGTGCAAGGATGCTGCCGGTTGCTGAGCAACCTGGTGCTGGCCTGATGCCGCTCCTGGGCAGGGATCGGCCAGATGATTCTGCCACATGCCTGGAATTGATCAAACCTGTCTTCTTCTCAGTGCTTTCTTTCTGAGAGATAATGATGCTCAATCAATTTCCCCTGTCACTGGGACAAGGTGTGTAGGGTGACTGATGGCCAGAGCAGGATCCTCTCATTAATCCATGCCATCAGCCTGATCAAAATCCACTGAAGGCAGTGGCAAGGAGCCAGGCAATCCCTCTCCTGGCAAGCACATGAGGTCTGGGCTTTCTTGGGTAAAAGAAGCGGGAGTGCTGGACATCAAGGAGAGCTACAGAGGAGCGCTAAGCAGCCTGTGGTCCCAAATCAGAAGGATGCAACACATTGAGCAATGAGAGATGCAAGGTGTTCTTACCTTTCAGAGCGAAAATACATGAACGTGAAAACATGTTCTGCACCCATCTCCAAAGACAAATTTTAAAGCCTCTTAGCCCTTCCATGGGAACTCACACTCCTGTCTGACAAGACCAGGCTTGTTTAGCAGCCCAAGATTGACACAAATGGGCAAAATATTCTACTTCTGTGTAGCACCAAGCAGTCTAAGAATAACAGAGTCAATCAAATACTTATGGAAAGCTGTGGGCGGTAGAAGTAAGGAAACCTGGTTTGCTCCAGACTGCTGCCTCGCTCCCATCTGTAGGTGCCGATGGGTGGGAGGTCCCTGGGGCTGTCTGCTCTACCAGCTCTCTGAGCACCTATCAGCCCTCACCGCGGTTCCCTCAGCGACAGCACACAGAAGAGGGACAAAGAAGACCTCTCTCATCCACTTGTGTTTCTTTCCCTCAAATTACACCACCTTCATTGCCACTGAGGAGAAGGCTAAGGGGATACCTCATTGCTCTGAAAGGAGATTGTGGTGATTTGGGTCCTGGTCTCTTCTCCCAGGTAATAAGTGATAGGATGAGGGGAAATGGCCTCAAATTGCACCAGGGAAGTTTTAGATTGGATATTAGGAAAAATTTCTCCACTGACAGAGTGGTGAAGCCCTGGCAGAGACTGCCCAGGGCAGTGGTGGAGTCCTCAACCCTAGAGGGATTCTAACACTGTGTGGCCGTGGCACTTGGGAACATAGTTTAGCAGGCACGGTGGGACTGGGTTGGTGGTTGGACTGGATGAGCTTAGAGGGCTTTTCCAACCTTAATGATTCTATGATTCCAAGGTGGGAAGTGCCATCAGGCAATGAGGCTGCCTCTGCCGCAGGCAGGGCATGGGACGCCGCTTGTGCTCCAGATTCTTTTTCAATATTGGCCATTATTTTAAATGCATCATAAGAACAATTCTTATTTTTCCCATGCAGGCTGATGGGGTTGGAAAGGACTTCATTATTTCAACTTTTATAGGACAGGTCTTCTGCAGCTTTGTCACAGGTAAATTAGCAGCCTTATAACTGGGATCACACAGAAGGAGTGCAATCAAGATAATATGGTACGCAGACGGCTAATGGATTACGTTTGCAGCTTGCCTCAAATGAGTGGAAGCAAACCTGTTGAACTGTGTGCTATCAGCCTTGTTGTACTGGAGATTAATGGCAAAAATGATTAATTCTGCTCCTGGCAAGCTCCACAGGAGTGCGATAACATTTGAGCTCTCAATGGCTGTGGGTTGGTGCTCTTAAAGATCAGCTGGAGTTGTATTTTTTTCAGGGAATCAAAACAAAGGAACAGCTGCTAATTTTGTGTCTAGTGAGAAAGTTTTTAATGCATGTCCCCCATCTATCTGAAATGTGTGATTTGCTGCAGTTCTGAGCCCTCACGTGCCGTATTCTGATTTTATCAGGAAAGGTGTTTTTTTGACGTCTGATGTACTTCACAGGAGCTTGTAAATAATCGTCTTGGTACTGATCCAGCAAAGCACTTTGGTCCATGCTTAACATTAAGTACATGAGTATTTCCTAGATGTCAGTGGGACTGTTTACATGCTGGAAGATATTGCAGTGTTTTGCTGGATCAGGGCTCTCCAGCATCTCCCCCCGCCCTCTCCTTCTGCTGGGGATGAAGGCAGGCAAAGTGCCTGACCAATAACACAGAATGTGATCTCCCCACTCCCCTCCTGCCTTCAGGGCCCCTGCGCTGGGCCAGTTGCAGAATGCATGTTCCAGCCCCACTGGCTGCCCCAGGAAGCTGCTTCCACAGCAGAGCCAACCCAGTTCCCCACCTGCCCCCCGGGAGAAGAAGGGGGACATCCAGCACATCTGGGGGGCATGGAGGGGACAGCAAAGGTGGTTCTGCGAAAGAATGTGGGAATCCCCATCCCGTTCCTCCTGGGGCTGAGAGTTCAGCACTGACGGCTGATGCCTATTTGAAATTCCTCCTGGCAGCTCAGTGGTTCAGAATATTAATAAGCTGTAAATGTTAATGAAATGACCATGTTCATTAGAATTGCTCCTTTCCCCCTTTTTAAAATAATACTTTTCCAGCAGTTTTAGCTTCTCTAATGAAAGAGCAAAGCACTGCCCATGGCCAGGGGAACAAGGCCACCTGCTCAGCCCTCGAGTGCCCGTGGGTGGGTGCAGGGGGAGCTGGCACCAGGCTGTGATGCCTCTGTTTCTAATTTCTCCATTGCCTTCAGCTGAACCCCCTGCCCTCCCTTCAAACCGGCACCCAGCTCACTGCCTGTGCTTAGTTGCTGCCAATCACACAGAGCAGAGGCTGAAGAGGGTTGAACTGCTAGGATAGGGGCAGGGAGGAATGGGTATGGATTAGTTCTTCAGCCCCACCCCAAACCAGGTTTCCCCTGCAGAACTACAGAATCATGTTTTAAAACAGTTGCAGTCCTGAACCAGTGTACAATAATTCTCCTCAGCCAAAGGGCTCTCCACATTCTAACAGCACCATCGGCTCCAGTGGGAACGTGTTGGTTTGGGGGATGAATCCTGAGCAGAGCAAGTGAATAACAAGGAACAGCAGGACAGAGCTTCCATACAGAAGGATGCACAGCGAATGCCTATCTCACCTTTTCTGCATTGTTTTCTGCTATGGCAAATCACCAAACTACAGAAAAATCCTCTCAGAGAAGGTAAGAAGTATCCCCTCACTCTGCAAGGCCCTAAACCCACAGACCATGGAGCACACTTGCTGTTTTAAGCACAGAGGCCTCACAGACTTGAACATGAAGATTCTTTTGCCTAAGTTAACAGCACGAGTACTATTTGCCATACCAGAGATTAAGTGGTTTGGAATGAGGTGACCAGTGCAATTTTCAGTTCCTTAAATCTCCATGATAAAATCTAGGGTATTCAAAAAGACTGATGCTTTCCTTGCTGAGGCTGAAATGGAAATGTTACAGAGGAGGGCTGAACAAATTTCTGGCAGTTAGTTTAAAAGCAGAAGTTCTGAAAGCATTTCTGTGCTCTGTGGACAGGCACGATCAGCTCACTGAGAAGTGTGACTTCAGACTAGAAAGAAACTGAAAATTGCATGCAATAAAATCTTCTGTATGTGGTCAGAGTGGCAGAAGAAACTCTCTGATTTCCCATGCCAGCTGCGTGCAAGACTAACAAACCATCCTGGATTTACTGTTTGTTGTCCCTTAGCACAGCCTGAGGAGTATTTATAGCTGCAGCCCTATTGTGTCAGCGGAGCATGGAACAATTTGAGCCAGGGTCTATCACATGGGGTCACGCTGAATGGCCCTGCAGTCGGCTCCTGGGAGAGAAATCCTCAGTGTAGGATGCTCAGACTACAACCCTCACCCACCTGGGTACTGAGACTCTGCTGCCAACTGTACTCTAAAGGGTGGATGTCATAAAACAGGGAAAGACTAAGAAGATAAATATTCTTGGTTAATGTCTTTAGAAAGGCACGACAAAGGATTTTATCACTGAAGCAACTGGAGGGTGGATGGATATGATGACATGGGTGTGCACTGGGATGCCCCTTTGGACAGTGGCAGCCAGTCCCTTCTCTTGGCACACACTGTCGTTCCCAGGCTGGTGTTTCTGGCAGCTCTTCATCAGTATTTAATTCCACCTTTAAGGCAATTTGCTCAGCCAGCTAAAGCAGCTTGGAAGGAGGATCTATTTGAAACCCACAAAGCTTGTATCTCAGTTGCAAACTGCACCTCACCAGGTCTCTATTATCTCCTGGTGATCTATTGCCGCTGTTGCAGCCAGCAAGCAGGAACCAGGCTCCTGCAAGAAATCTGATGCTCCTCTCTTTCTCCCGTTCTGACAAGGCGATACCTCTTTGATCTTTTGACAGATAATGTCTATAATGTCTCCAGAGAGCAGTTCCATCCATTATAAAACTCCTAACATAATTCTGCCGCTTGCCAGGGAAAGCATCCTGGAAGAATTTCCTCCTTGGACTTTCAAGAGAAGGTGCGCGTTCCAGATAAATAGTGAAGTCTCTGTGGAGACGTTTTCACGGGCACACCGCACAGGCGTAGCATGTAATTGGGTCTGATGGGGTTTTGTCTCCTGGGGGCAAGAATCTGCCTGCCTGCCCCCACCAATCCCCCCACCTCCCTCCTGTCCACTCCTCAAGAGCGACCGCGCGGTGTGGCCGAGGCGCGCTGCGGCTAGAGCCCAGCCCCGTCGCTGCAGGCACTGGAACACAAAGCAGGACTTCAGGAACTGATTTTTTTTTAAGGATTCAAAGTGGCAAATACTAATAAGGGCTGAAAGAGTCAAGCTTTTACTTTGTGAGCCGGTAGCTATTATTGAAACAATGTCCAAAGCCCCGCCTGGTATCAGTACTACAGAAACAGCTACAGAGGGATGCAGGAAATGTTTGTGTAACAGCCACAGCGGTGTTACCAGCACAGAGAGGGAAATGGTCTCATGGTCACAAACAAATTTTTCTGGCTAACAACCTGCATCTTCTTCTTAAGGCACCTTTCACGGGCTAGTGAAGTCAGTCACTATGCTGTGGATACGGCTGAGGTTCTGAAGGATGGGGATGCGGTGTTAAAAGAAATACTCTGTTTCTGGTTTTAGAACAATCAGGTTTTTGTGAATTTCAATGGTCCTCTCAAGGTCTGCAGCATGGAGCGGAACCATGGAAATGGAAAGAGAGAAGTTGTTTGCTAAGTTCTTTTTCTGGGAGGAGGAGGAGGGAAGGAGGCCCTTCCATGAAGAGGAGGTGGAAGAAATGGGGAGCGCTCAGGAGTTTCAGCAGGAGGGGAGAAAATGGCAAATCTGAGTTTCAGAACGTTCCAGCTGCTCCCCTGACTCCACCCAGGGGCTCCATAGTGCCCAAGGCTGACCACGCACAGCACAGGGAACAGCTGGGACACTCGGAAGTGCATGGGGCATTTGGAGAAAGCATGCCTAAAACGAGGAATTCAATACGGATTTAATCCCTTCCCTCTGTGCCTTGATGCGCCAGCAGAGAAGGAAGCTGCAGGTGGGGTTCTCACCAAGGTGCCAGAGGCAAATTCTGCCCTGGCTCAGTGAAGCGAAGGGATGACGTGGCTGGCAGCCACCCCATCCCCACGGTGCCTCCTCCCTTTGGCTGGGAAGGACCCATTGGGAACCGATGCTACACATAAAAAATTACATTTTCTAGATCTACACTTTATTCCTGCAGGATCTGCTACCATTCCTTTCACCAACTGGTTCTGAACAAGAGCCACCTGCTGCTGGAAATCCAGGAGGCACCAGGACAGAGAGCCGTGGCTGGCAAGGGGAGCAGCGTCCTCGGGAAACAAAGGGACAAGTGGCAAAAATGGCTGAGAAGCTACAGGGGCTGAGGCAAGAAGGACAGGAGCTGATTAGGTCCAATATTAATTAAAATTCCTCAGGTGGCTGTTTGCCATATCTGAGGGATAAATACCTATTTTAACAGTCTGTGTCACAAACTAAACCACAAATAATTAGGTGTTGTGTGAGGGTCATTAGAAGAAAACAGTAGACAGATTTATTGATAATCAAGCTTGTGTAAGTACCAAAGAGGGAGCTTTCGGAACAGTGTATCTGTATCTATATCAAACATAGAGCTGGGTTCAGAGTCCCGGTGGTTTTTATGTCAAATTTCCATGCATTCTCTTTAGGCAAACTTGCTGTGACTTGGACATCAGTGATAAGAAATGGGTGATGTGAAATCCTGTTCCATTTCAGCGCTGTGCGGGGTATACTCCTCGCAGCCACGGAGATCCCAAGGCTGTCTCTGGGGCAAGTTTGACAGACCAGCTGCAGGATAACCATAAACAGCTTTACCGTTAAGTAAATCAAGTAACTGTGTGCTTCCATTTCCTTGGCTGTCTTTCCAATGCGCCTGGCTTGAGGGCAAGCAGAACGTGTTCCCTTTCAATATTTTTAACAGAGAAGCTGCTCCTAAGATCGTTGTAGCTGGAGTAATAAATACACGCAATCCAATTATTTAAATTAAATAACACAGAAAAATACCTGTAAGCTTTTATAAATGGGTTCCTTTAGTAGCTGTCTGTAACGTGTTCAATTTGTGCAAGTGTACACAGTGCGCTGCGCTAACGCTCCCCATCCCAGACATCCGAACGGGCGAACCTTCACCCCTTTGCAGCTGAGCCTGCCGTGACCCCAGCCTTGGGCTCAGTTTCCTGTCCTGCATCCACGAGTTGAACTGCTCGCGCTCCGCCTGGCAGGCTGGGATGGTAGAGAGTTAATGAATGCCCGGTGTTGATGTCTCTATTTAGAGAGGAGAAACAAACCGAAACCCTTCAGCTCTACCTTCTTCAGGGTTATTTTTTTCAGATTTTTCTTGGCATTTACTACATCAAAAAATAGCAAGCGAACTCTGTCTTAAATATAGTGATTATTTTTGTGTGCTACATATAAAACCTGTCAAAACATACAGGCAGAATTTTCAGATCATTTTTTTCAGTTAAAAAAAAGCTATTGAATTCTGAGTGTGTAAGAACTTTACTATTTAAATATTAATATTATTTTATTAGATAAATACAGCCCTATCCACATGTGACGCATTGCATCGGCTGCACAGGGTCCCTGTCTCCTTCCCAATTTCAGCAGCTGCAGCCCACTGACGAGACAGGCACTGTCCGAAACCCATGCAGGCTCATACAGCTGCTCAGTTTTCACTAATTTGATAATTAAAACTATAGCTTAACTTGCGTTTGCAGAGGTTTTGCCAAGTCTTTCCATAAACAGTGCCTCTTTTATTGTGTTAAAACACAGTGCTCAGAATTCAAAATGTAAACTGAGATCGAGGTTGACTTCTAAACTGTAGAAAGTGATTTTATGGCAAGGATTTAACTCGGCTTTAATTAAACTAGCAAAAGAACTTCAAAACACTAAGGAAAACTACAGTTTAATATTTGTAAGAGAGTAGCTGTAAGTAAAATACTTTGTTCATTAGCAGAACAGGTTTTTATTCATCATCCAAATATAAAGACTAAAATCTGTGGAGCGTTTAAAAAACAGACATACAGATGTGCTCCCAGAAAAGCCATTAATGTTTAATAACTTTAAAAAGAAACATGCAATTGCCAGCAAAATGAAATGCTTACAAGATGCCTTTTCAGGACAGGACAGGACAGGACAGGACAGGACAGGAAAGGAAAGGAAAGGAAAGGAAAGGAAAGGAAAGGAAAGGAAAGGAAAGGAAAGGAAAGGAAAGGAAAGGAAAGGAAAGGAAAGGAAAGGAAAGGAAAGGAAAGGAAAGGAAAGGAAAGGAAAGGAAAGGAAAGGAAGGGAAAGGAAAATGGCCTGTCAGAATCGCATGTGCCAATACTCCATGTTTTGCCTAAACCACAATCCCATCTGTTTCAGAGCAAAGTTGTGCTACAACTCCAATCTCCAGCAATGCATTTCTTGCCGCTAATAATGAGGACCCTCCCCTTGATGCTTTCCAGAGTCCACGTGGATTCATAAAGAACAGCTTGTAATGTGGTTAACACTCAGCCACAGAAACATCCTCTTTGCATCCTCCTTTGCATCTCTCTGAAACACCTCTCTGAGCCTCCTTCTCCCTTTCCTCATACCTGGAGCTGCAATTCTTTGCTGCCACAGGGCTGGGCTGCGCCCAAGCCCCCGGACTGGGGCTTCTGACCAAACGCAGTGAGGGAGCCCGCAGAGAGTATCAACCAGCAGAAAGGGGCAACTCTCCACACCAGCTCTCCACAAGACAAATCTCCACAGGACAACTCCACAAAGCCAGCTCTCTGTGGGGACAACCCTACCAGGGAGGGTGAGGGCTTGGGGCTCCCCTGTAGAGTTGTCCCTGTGGAGAGCCAGCCGTGTAGAGTTGTCCTAGACCCTCAGCTGGGCCTGTCTCCAGTGCTGCAGGTGGGATCGCTGAGACCTACGGGCATTTAAATAGGCACTTTGTACATATTTTACAGTCTCTCTCTCTACTTTTACCTCAGGCTTTAGTTGTGCTTCTTTATTATTTTAGGGGCTACATTACACGTTGTTAAAAACCACCTTAGCGTTTCATCCATTCTGAAAGCCTACAATGTTTCCCCACGAATGCTCTTCCTTGCCAAGGTCTGGGAAAAGCCCGGCACTGTCTTGGCCCGCCTGCCCACCCCGACGGTACCGGCTGGCAGCGAGGGCCACGAGCGGGCAGCAACGCGTCCTCTCCTCATCCTCTCCAGCTGCTTTGCCGAGGGGAGGCAGGGCTAGCTGGACACCGAGGAGGACACTGCCAAAGTTTGCTAGCCTGTGACAGGCTTTTTGTTTATCTTCTATGGCTTGTAAAAATGCTTTTAAGAGGCTGGACCTAATTATTCATTTTCCTGACTGGCTCCTCTTCTCTGTCTGTAACAAATTACTCCTTTTTTCCCTTTATCTCTAAAGAGGCTGGAATTAATGGGCTTGTTTTAACTTACTCTCAAACCAGTACGACTATGGAATCAGACAGGAATTAGAATTATATATTCATTAATTATGAATTATTCCATAATCAGATAATTATGGAATACCAGACAGCCTGGGAATGGCACCTGCCAGATGCTTTAAGCCTGTTATTACAGGACCACGGGAAAGACTTTGAGCTGTTGGAGTGAGTCCAGAGGAGGCCACGGGGACGATCCGAGGGCTGCAGCAGCTCCCGCACGGGGACAGGCTGGGAAAGCCGGGGTTCAGCCTGGAGAAGAGAAGGCTGTGGGGAGACCTTAGAGCAGCTTCCAGTGCTGGAGGGGGAAAGTTGGGGAGGGGCTCTGGATCAGGGAGTGCACGGGTGGGACGAAGGGAACGGTTTTGAGCTGAAAGAGGGGAGACTGAGATGAGATCTCAGGAAGAAATGTTTTTCTGTTCAGGTGGGGAGGCCCTGGCCCAGGGTGCCCAGAGCAGTGGGGGCTGCCCCATCCCTGGAGGGGTTCAAGGCCAGGCTGGATGGGGCTCGGAGCCCCTGATCCAGTGGGAGGTGTCCCTGCCTACAGCACGGTTGGGACACGTGGCACTGCACCCGGTCCCGCGGCTGAAGCGTCCCGGGGCGCCCCGGGGGTCCCGCTCAGCCCCCGCCCCGCCCCGCCCGCCCGCGCCGCCGCCGCTCCTCCCAGCGCAGAAATTGCGGCGCGGGCGGCGCTGCGGCTCCGGGGCTGTCTCCGCGCGGGCAGCCGAGGCGCGCCGAGTCCCATCGAACTGAGCGGAGCGCAGCCGAGTGCAGCCCAGCCGAATCCAATCGAACTGAGCCGAGCCGAGTCTAGCCGAGCCGAACCGCCCCGAACTCAGCCGCCCCGCCCCGAGCCCCTGGTGCCCGCGGCCGGCGGGGCGGGATGCGGTAGCGCCGATGGAGGTGCAGCTGGGCGCGGGGCGCGCCTTTCCGCGGGCGGCCGACGGCGGCCTCCGCGGGGCGTTCCACAGCCTCTTCCAGAGCGTCTGCGAGGCGTTCCAAGCGCCGCCGCCCCCTGAGCCCGCGGGGCCGGCGTTCGCGGTCGAGCCGCCGCCCGAGGAGCCGCCCGAGGAGGCGCTGGGCGAGAGCGCCCGGCAGCTGTGCCGCGCCGTGTCCGCCTCCATGGGGCTGGAGGCGCCCGAGGAGCCGCCGCGCCGCGACTGCCTGTTCGCCGCCGAGCCGCCCGCGCGCGTCAAGCTGGAGGGCGCGGGGCCGGCGCCGCCGGGATGGGGCGCCCCGTGCCGCTTCGGCCCCGACAGCCCCGGCCCCGCGCCGCCCTGGGCCGCCGCCTTCCCGCAGGATGGGCCGTGCGGGCGCTGCCCCGCGCCGCCCGCCGAGCCGCCCGCCTGCCCCGCCTGGGCGCCGCCCGCCGCCTGCGTGAAGAGCGAGATGGAACCCTACGGAGACCTGCGGTGAGTCCCGCGGCACAGGCACCCCTCGTCCCGCACCTCGCTCTGCACGCCCCGCATCCCGCGGCACCGGCATCCTGCACCCCGCTCCCCGTCGGCACCCCGCACCCTGCCTCACATGCTCCGTGTCCCGCCGGCACCGGCATCCCGCATCCTGCTCCGCGTGCTCCGTGTCCCGCCGGCACCGGCATCCCGCATCCTGCTCCGCGTGCTCCGTGTCCCACCGGCACCGGCATCTCGCATCCTGCTTCACGTGCTCCGTGTCCCGCCGGCACCGGCATCCCGCGCCCAGCACCTTGCTCTGTACACCCTGCTCCCCGCCGGCACTGGCATCCCGCACCCTGCATCCCAGCGGCACCAGCATCCTGCACCCCACTCCCTACTCTGCGCACCCAGCTCCCTACCAGCACCGGCATGCACATCCTGCACCGCACCAGCACCCCACATCCTGCCGTCACCCGTATCTCACACCCAGCTCCCCGCCGGCACCGGCATTCCTCTCCCTGCTGCCTCTCGGCTCCCTGCGTCCCGTACTCCGCTGGCACCAGCACCCTGCCTCCCGCAGGCACTCTCTGCTGTCGGAGGCTTCCCTTTTACCAAAATGCTGTCTCTTGTAGCTTCTAGGCAAGATTGTGCCACAAACACTGCGCTAAACACCCAGAATTCTTCTCTGGTCCCTTGTATGTTTATTTCATTTTGTTATGTGTCTGTTATCCCCCTTCTCCCGGCTGCTCTTAAGTGTGCAGGAATAGGGATGCTGCGCATGAAGCACAGACCGATCTCGAGATTAAGGTAGAATTCTCCCTGCACCTTGCTCGGCATGAGCTGAACGGGCAGGAATGAGCTGTGCAGAGCAAGCTGGAATTGTTGGATGTACGGGAAGGGACACACTGTGGTGCTTCTGTTCTACGTACAGGTAGAGGATGTGTTTTAAAGTGGAGATAGAAGAGTATTTGGGAACACAACAAAGGAGGAGAGGTTTATGTGTTTGAGGAGAAGGGTTTGATCAGAAGTGATTTTTCTTGAGAATTAGCCTCAAACAAAAAGGAGATAACTGTGGATAGGTATAGAGAGGTGCTGGGTGTACGGCACTGGCACTGCTCACCACGGCAAAGCACATTGCTGTGCGAGGGGTTCTCTGTGGCTGGCAGATCTGGGTGCGAGAGCCCGAGTGCAGAAGGGTTTGTGCTGGCTCAGAGGTGGCCCCAGCCCCAGTGGTGGGTCCGGCCACAGCCAGGGTTTGCGTTGCTGGAGTCTCACACCCACAAGTTCACCCTGGGATGCTCTGTGTGGTGGGAGCATGGATTGAAACGGAGCAGTGAGCTTTCCCCATTCCTGTGCTTGTTTGGTCGTGTTAAGATGCTCACATCTTTACGGGGCAGGGTGGTGATTACCATGCACACCGTAGCTGACATGGGGTTATTTATTTGCAGGCTTGGCAAAAAGGAGGCAAAAGTAAGGAAAGGTGAGAATGGGTCCAGCTGTGTGTGTCATATGGGTAGCAGGAGCTGTGCCTCCCCTGCGTGTGTCTTCCTCGGGAGGCTGGAGGAATCGCTGCTGAAACCAGTGCAGAGTGAGCAGGGGTTAATGAAGGTGGAGAAGTTTCCGTGTCCAAATCCTGTCGGTGGGCACTGCAGGTTTTGGGTTAGCAGAAGGCTCGGTCTGCTGTGAAGCCTGTGCAGTAGAACCCCTCATGGACAGGGAATGCTGCGTTAAGGAAAACAAGGTTTGTGGTTTGGCGGTGGCAGCAGGCAAGGGCGAGGGCTGGACGGGGCAGCCTGTGGATCCAGCCTTGCCTTACAGATAAATGATGTCTCCCTTACCCCATGGGAGATGCTGTGTCCTCCTCTTCTCTGCAGCTCTGTTCAGCATGCTGTGTCTGTGGCCCCACTTCCCCTGGCGCAGCAGCTCAGAGAGTGCCTGGGCTCTGCTGGCAGGATTCTGCGCGGAGCAGTGGAGTCAAAGCTGGCACAGAGCACTTTTCAGTACCATTATCTTGTCTTTGAGCTGCGTTTCTCGTATGGCATTCCCTGGCGGATGCAGGTGAGTGGCAGGCTGGCAGCATCTATTCCCCGCTCTGTATTTGGAGGTAGTTTTAAAGCATGGTGAGGAAAGTGGAACGCTTCTTGGTGGTCTGGCAAAAGCTGTACAGGTTAATTGCTGCCAGTTTTATGTTTCACCCTGGCATGGTCTGCATTACATGCACAGCATGTTGCCTCTCCGCTCCCATGTCTTTTAATTTTCTCCTGAATGTGCAGCAGCACTGGGTTCTGCTGCAGTGGGGTGAGCGCTGGTGGCAGCGGGGCGAGCGACAGCTCCGAGGGCAACCGTAGCTGGGAGGAAAGTTGTGGGAGCAAGAACACTCTGTAGTCAAAGTCCCTCACCAAAGGATGCTCTACTTCTGACCTGCACTCCCTGCCAGCTTCTCATGCCGAGATTAAGGTCCTGCCCTATGTGGCTTTGCCCAGAGAGCGTTACCTTTGGGAATCATCATTCCTGCATTCCCTTCAGGAGCGGTGTGAAGCCTTTCTGTGGGCTCCCCACATCTGGGCTGGCCGGAGCAGGGCTGCACCTCGGCCCCTGGCACTGCCTCTGGAAAAGAACCAGGAGAGGGTAGATGTGTGTTGCTCCTGGTTCTTTCCACTTTGGGAAGGTCCTGCTCTGTGCTGGTGGGATTGTGTCTCTTCCCTCCGGGAGGAGCCTCTCTCCAAACCCCAGCTCTGACGTGGCGCGGTCGGGGTCAGGCATAGGTGGGTGGTTTGTACATTAGAGACTGACCCCCATGGGTGACATTTAAGCCTAAGCTGTTTGTTCATACCTGGGGGGAGCTGTTTCCCTTTTCCCTTTATATAAACTAGTATAAATCTGGGGGTCCTGGTGGCAGAGCTTTCCCCTAACACTGAGGGATGGGGGCTGTGCTGCTTGAGGGGTTGTTAGTGGAGAACCGGGAGCTGGCTCACAGCTCAGTCCGGGATCTGGCACACACAGCTCATGAACAGACGCTGTCAGCTGCCGGGGGTGGCCTCGGAATCCGGCAGATCCACTGGCATCCTCAGACAGGGCCATCCTGGCCATGTCATAGCGGGATCGGTGGTCCATGGGCACAGGGGGAGCAGGCTGGTAGGGCTGGGGGAGCAGGCTGGTGGGAATCCTGCCCGCCCGCCTGTGCAGAGCAGGATGGGCAGGGATCGGAGACACCGAGACATCACACAGGAAACAGAGGTGTTAACACGATTCAGTTTCATTTAAAGCGTTTGATACTGTGTGCCTGATCATTGCAGTTATGCTTATGCATAATTAGTAAATTAATCCAAGGTTTTGTTACACTGTGGTTTCATAGCTGTTTATCTTTGCGCTCAGGTTACTGTATAATTATTGCCCGCAGTCTCTGAGGTGAGCAGATAACCTGTTTGAAGAGTGAAATGCACACTGGTAGAATAAATCTGAAGTTACGGCATCGAGCTGGGTTGTGAGATCGACATGCAGCGGCTGCGAGCGTTGTGGGGTTGTTCGCTTTGAGCAGAGATGCAATGACAGGAGGAGCTGTTGCTGAGGCTGTGGGAACAAAGGTGATACTCGAATTTCAGGGCCAGTTGGCTCAGGAAAATCGAGCCGTCCATCATCACATAGTTTGAAAGGGATTTTAAGCGGTGTTTGCTATTACTGCTATCCCTGGCCACACCGACACGTGCATTAATGTCTCTGGTTGGGCTGCAGGCAGCCTGGTCAAGTGCCATGTGTTTCTGCCTCACCTGGCACAATGGCTCTATAATCGCTTTTGTGGTCAGCTATGTAATTGTGATGCCGCTTGCAGATAAAGATGTAATAATTCCTGCCTGCTGAAGGAGGAGATGAGATCCCGATAAAGAGATGAAAGGCGGATTATCGCACTGGGAGATGGGACAGAGGCTGTCCTTGTGCTACCCTGGCTCCGGTGGTTCCCAGCTAATGCATAGCATCCCCTCCTGGGAGAGGGCTGGGGGCTCGACCTCAGCTCTTCATTGCAGGATAAAAAAAAGCGCTGGAGAAAGGGCTAAGCCCCCCTTCACAGCTGTCAGCAGGACTTTTCTGCTCAGGCAAAGGGTGATATTTAAATACCTGAGGAGAAGCCCTGGGTGGGAGGATGTTGTTCCCGTCCCTCTGGCCAGGCCTGTGCTGCGCACCTATGGCCCGCAGTCCCTGCTATGGATCCGTGGATGCAAACCTCAGGTGGCTGGGAAAGCCAAAGCTTTCTGATGGGTCTTGGTAAATGGAAAAGAGAAAGCCTGGAAAAAAAGGCTCTTCCTCAACCCTGTTTAGTTCTTGTGCCTGCTGAGAGGTGAGAGAGGGCTGGTTTGGACACAGACTGAACCACCAGTCCTGCACCAGCAGTGGCTCTGGGTTAGGGAGCTCGGGACTCATTTCAGAGTGAGCTGGCATGCATGCAGGCTATGACAGGGTGTTCATCAGTCTCTGCTTGAGCTAAGGTTGTGAAACAAGTGATATCCTGTGGCTGAGTAACTGGAATAGCTGAGACGGTAAAGTTCTGCTCAAGCCTTCTTCTTGCAGTGGGTGCAGCCAAGTCCTGGCGACCAGGGAGAGCAGCAGAGATGGGAGTGCAAGAGTGGCTGCTCCTTTTCCGTGCTCCTGAGAGCTGCAGTCTGAGAACTGTGACGTGCAAGCCAGAGCTCCTTTATTTTCTTCCATGCTTACATAGTTGACTTGTTTTCATTTTGTTTTGAAGGTGCTGACTCATTTAGTTTTTCCCAGGAGTTAATTTTCATTTAAGCTAATAAATGAGGTTATCCTTTGTCACAGCTGGTTCCCTGGGCTCAGCTTGCTGTGTGTGAGCGCAACAGGTGGGCCTTTCTAAAGATGGGCTTTTTAACTGGGCACTGGGTGCACACTGGAATCCCATGTTGGGAGCCGGGCTCCTGAGGGTATTGCACATGGGAGACTGTCTGTCTTCTTTTGAAGATGCTCAGAAAACACACTGGGCTGGGAGGGTCATAGTTTTTATGTTCAGAGGCTGACTGAGACCGTGGGAACTAAAAAAGCATCGGTACCTGTGCTCAGCAGGGTTTGTGCTTGCTGGTGCATGGGCCTGAGTGCTGCGCTGGACAAGGTGAACAGAGGGGCTTGCACCAACCTCTCCAGTGCCATTAAATTGAGATTTATGGCTCTGGCAATGAATGATGGAAAAATAACCGTTTCTAATGTGCTTCACTTTCTAGCTTGTTCCTTCCACTCAATTGATTTTGGTTCTGGGGTTTCCTTAGTGTTTCCGTAGCGCATCGCAGGTATCATAAAATGGTCTGCCTCTTTTCCCCTCCCCTCTCTCTGTCCCTTCCTCTCTTGACAACTTTCCCACTCTCCAGCCCCCCCTTTTCGCATTGGGAAGAGGAGATGCACCCGCTTGTTCAAGGATGAGGTCTGAGGGCGTACACGCGCGGTGCATTTGTGTGGGACCTGCCCCTCTGCTTGCACAACACAAACCAGCTCTTTGCTTATTCACCCATCCGTTATAAAACTGTTGAAGGCCAGACTTTGCCCCCTCCTCTTCTATGCTTTCCTATGGCTTCTATTTTCAAGCTCTTACACCTCTGGAAACTGGCTCCAAAGTCTGGTGCTTGACTTGAGCAGTGATTACTTTCTTCCCCCTGCTTCTCTTGGGGGCTGGTTGCAGCATCAGGATGAGCTCTACGCCACGCTGAGTGCAGGAAATGGTGGCTGAGGATTTAAAAGAGTTCACCAAAGAAATAAAGCATGCAAAGCTTTAGGGCATTGGTGGGTTTGAGTTTTATAAAGGCATTTTGTGTACTCTGTCCTGTATTCCCGAGGATGGGGCAGGAAGCAAGAAAGGACTTGCCCAGCTATTCTCCAACTTGTATGGCTTGTACATTTCACCTGCTGTTTACAGTAGTCACTGGTATTTATTGGTTATGCAGATGCTAGCTGTGCTTTGCATTACTTCCTGCAGCCAGTCTGCAGCATAACCCATTGTTTTTCCTGTTATGAGCATTTCATTCCAGCCAAAGAGAGCTTGTTTAAAATCAGTACTGATTCAGTGCTTTTTCTGAGGTCAGAAGGGAAATATATTTGAAAAATCTGATCGTGAATGAGAGAGGAAATTTGCATATTGCCATATCAGAAAGAAAATCACTGCAGTGCACAACTGCCCCTTTCCACCCACGTTTCCTTCTCAGGAGGCTGTGGGAACAGACATCAGCCCCCAGTGCAGTATCACCACAGCAGGGACGGGCATCAGCTCCCAGCGCAGCATCAGCACGGCGGGGTCCAACGTCAGCCCCCGGTGCAGGGCCATCTCCACTGCATTGTGCCTCCCATGGGGCTGCCACAGCACGTCAGATCGGAGGACAGTGTTGACACCGATGGATACCTGGCAGCATGGCTGCACTCGGTGCTCATCTGTCCCCACGCTTCCAAAAGCTCCTGAGGGCATCATGGCGTAGAAGTGATGCCCTCAGGGGGCACGGCTGTGCCATGCCGAGGAGCCCTGGGTCGTCCATCAGGCTTGTGGGCACTTGTGTTGAGAATGCGCTGCTGCGGTTGCCAGTGAGTCCCTGCAGCACAGAGCCAGCGATTCCTGGAAATCTCTGCCTCCATCCTCTGGCTTCAGATTATGGAAGGTGTGGGATGGTCTGGCAGGAATTACAGCAAACACTGTAGCGAGGCAGTGAATGTCCAATGCCATCCACTGCCCCTCTGGATGATGCACAACTCCCCTCGCCTCTGTGCCGAGGACCTTCCAAGGCCACGCCTGGCTGCGGGCAGGAGACAACGACTCGCTCTGTGTCTGTGCCGAGTGGCACCTTTGGGCTGCGAGCTCGTGGAAGATAAACCTGCAGAGATTTCTGATGTTGGTGCAAGTAAAAAGCACAGTGAAAACGAGCTGATTGGAACTGGAGCTTTGCAGTGTGGGATGGGACAGTTCTCACAGTGAACTCCTGAACTGCGAGGAAAACTAGGAACGTTGCCATTTCCTGCAGGAAGAAATGCTGTCATTTCCTAAAATATTGGAAGTTGGTTTGGTCCTGTGGGAACTTTTCGTTTTGGTATGGTGAAAACAGTTTCATTTCACGGAGTTAAAAATAGCTTGAGAGGAGCAGTTCAGTACTTTGTGTTGTCTTAGCCCTGAGCCCCCCATTCATACTTTATCAGTCGCGGATTTGGAATGGTTGTCCCGATTTGCCGTTTCTGCACTGACAATCATTCTCATCGCAGCCTGCCCTTGGTGTGCCTGCTGGTGGCCATGCATGGGCTGCTGCAGCTGGCTGCTTGGTTTGGAATGGATACTTGCACTCGTGATTGTGGGCTGAAATTACAAAGTTAGATAGGAAAGAAAAAGATCTTACTTTTTTATCATCTGTGGGACACTTTAAATTTATCAAATGAGCATTTACTGAAAGAAGAATATTCTGTGGGAGACTTTCCACTCCTTCTGGTAAAAAAAACATTTGTTTTTCTGAGCGGCTCTGGTAGATCCCAAAAATCCCTGCAGGGGTTGTGTGACCAACAGTTAAACATTGGTGATAAAAATGGTGATTTATTCTGGGGAGGGAGAAGGCAATCTTCAATTCTGAGTACATCCCCTGGGCGAGAACAGCTGACTGCCAGCTTCCCCATCGCTCACAGGTCTCAGAGTCCACACCTACACGAGCAGGGTGTCAGGAGCCGGGCTCGGGCATCCAGCAGCCTTGGTTTTACCAGCTGCTGTTCCAGAGTGAAGAGCTTCCCTGTGGAAATCTTTTTGGGATCCAGGGGTAAGAAATGAAGTCTGACAGTTAACAGCAATTGGTGGAAAAAGCTTATAAGTATAAAAGCAGTTGTCTTGTGCACTTGATGTTTGTGCTGGGTAGTGGAAAGCGTAAATTTTGCTTGGAGAAAGGAATATCTCCCTTGTAAGGAATGAAAGGAGTTAGCTGGAATGGGAATAGGGTAGTCTGGTGGCTGCATCTGCATGAATGAGCATTCCTGGCTTTTGAGCTGGGGTGACCTCGTCCAGCCCTGGCCGGGCATCTGAGGCAGAATGCCACAGAGCAGTGGGGCTCTGTTTGTTCTTCTGTGGTGGAAGAAAGCAGTTTGGTCCCCTTGGGGTTTTGACTGAGACAGGCTGGTGGCCCTGCTGTCCATAGTCACTGCACACTCTGTGGATCACAACCGGCTTTATCGTGCAGTAATCGTGGCATGAGGAAGCTCATTAAAATCAAAAGGAATTGACTCAGTTGTCATGGCAGAGACTTGGGATGGAGGTTCTTCATCCATCTTCCTATTTGCTGTTTCTGCTGCTGCTACTGCCTTCTTTGCTCATCGGGCTGTACTGCTCACCCACATCAAACTGCAGCTCAGTCCTTCTGCCAGTGCTGGGTGTGGGGCAAAGTGAAAGAGGAGCTGCTCTGGCAGAGCCCTGGAACCCCACATTGCTCGGACGCTGAGCTGCGGTGGAGTTGGCAGCGCTGGGTTAAGGGCTAGACTGGATACTCTTAAAGGTCTTTCTCAACCTGAATGATGCTGTGATGCTGTGCCCAACTCCCCCAGGCAAGGTGCCTGCTGCAGCCTTAGGGGTTGTTGGAATGTGTGTTTGTGTTTTACTCTGCTTTACAAATAACAATTTTAATCCTGATTCTTCTCCTGAGTATTTTAAAGTAAAGTTCATGGTGTGCGCTCACAGTCATAAAGGTATCACTGGTGCCAGGGCTTTGTGCTTTGATGGCACTGTTCTTCTGAAGCTCTTCCAAGCCGCGATCACTTCAGCATCTGGGCTACATGCAAAGCGGATCCGAGTTCTATTCTATGCTCGGGTTTGGGAGAGTCCTGCAGAAGCATCCACGTGCCCTGGACTTTGCACGCTGTTGATTGTCCTGTTTGCTTTGGCAGAGCCGAGTGCTGTCCTTGGGGATGTCTGACCCCATCCAGCTCCAGGATAGCGTTAGCGGGAGTGCCGTGTCTCATCTCAGGAGATCGAGCAGGAGAGCCTGCATGCTCTCTGGGTGCGGGGACGGGCAGGGAGGGCAGGTTCAGCTCCAGCTGCTCTCTTCCCTCTGCTTTTTCTCTGTTTAATCTGATCTGAGCAGAGGCCGAGAAGAGCAAGGCTGCCTGTGCTTCTGCGTGGTTTGGGACTCCTGGCCCTGTCTGGGGAGGCCTTTTTAAACATTGAGAACAAAGTCAAATGCTGTCACATCCACAGAAGTGGCAGGAATGATCTGTTCGGACACAGACCATAGATTGAGTGACTTTTTCAGCATAGAAGTCATCTTAAAAATACAGCCCATCTCTATGAGTATTTATAGCTGATGACCTTTCCCTGGGCAGCAGGCACCCATGCCCTGTGGCAGGAGTTGGATGCTACCCAGCTCCGGGCATCTTGGGTGTCAGCACAGGGAGAATGACAGCCTGAGCTCTGCAGGTCTGCTGGTGACGTCCCTGGGCAGTCGGTGGAGCCCACCATAATAAATAAACCGCAGCCCCCAGGCAGGAGCAGTGGATGAGCTCAGGTTTTGCTGGAGGGCATGGGACTGCTGAGGGGCTGCAGAGCCATGGATGGTGCTGAGCTCCCTGAGAGCGCAGGCAAGGCAGCTGCCACTGCCAAAACAGTTCTGGGAGCGAAAGATGCCCCTTCAATAAGGCTTAGAGAGTCTGTGTGCAGAATGGCCGGTATTTGGACACCAGCAGTGTTGGCACGGGACATCCCCTGCTGTGAGAGTGAGGAGCATGGCAGGGCCCCGTCCTCTGAGCCATCAGGGAGAGCAGCCAGGCACGCTTTCCTGTCCAGAACCGTGATGGGCTTGAGCGAGTCGACACCATGGAGAGCTGAACTGACTCGACGTGCACCCCTGTCATGCTGTGCGGAGCATGGAGGGCTGCTTCAGCCCCCTTGACCTCTCTCTGCCACTGCTCATGTGCAGTGCACGGGCAGAGTTGTGATGTTCCATAACAAGAGTGGTGCCTACAGCCAGGTCTTCAACAGTCAGTGCTTGAGGAGACAACCCTGGCTGCCTGCTCTGGGGTGCCGGCACCGCCTGCCGAGCACAAGGCTAAGTTCTGTCTAGAGTTGGGGTTGGATGTGCTGGTGACCTGGCTGAGGAAGGGTGGGTGTGCACTGGGTGGGTGCAGGCTGGTGGGTGCCCTCCTGCACTGATGTGCAGAGGAAACTGGGTCTGGGTGCAGCCAGTGGCTTTGGGAAGAGCCTTGAGGAATAAATCCTGTGTTACACCACATCTTCATCCATGCTGCCAGACCAGCATCCTGCCAGGTATTCCTGAAATGGCTCCTATCAGGAGAAATCCCTAGAAGAGCCAGGGAGGAAGGCTGCAGGTCTCCTAAAATATGTTTTATAGAGCAACCAGGACATATTCTGTTCCCTGGACAAGATGGGAAGAGCCTGGGCTCTGCTTCCACTCCCGCATGTTCTCCCAGGTCAAGGAAGGCCTGAGAGGGCTGCTTCCCTCCGTCTTTCACAAGATGATCCATTACTTCTTTTCCTGGTGCTTTCTCACCAGCCCTGCAGCAGTTTGGCTGCTGTTACGTATTTTAGCTGCCTTTGCTTCTTTGCTGGTTAGAAATGGCAGGAAAAATGCTTTGACCTTGGCCCCTGTGCTGAGAACAGAGTTCAGGCATGGGATTTTCATATCAGTGGTTTTCTAGTGAAGGCTCCTGCTTCCCCCCATCCCGTGTCCAGTGTGGGCTGTAGCAGTGCCTGCGCGTGCCTGGGGAGGGTTTGGATGGGCTATCTGGGCAGCTCTTCTGTCCTCTTGTAAACGAGAGAGAAGGAGGAGAGTAATTTGTGTGCAGAGCAGGTTAAATGCTTTCTTCTGTGTGGCAATTAAGTGCATTAACTGGAAAAGTTGTGGCACTTAGGGACATGGTTTAGTAGTGGAGTTGGCAGTGTTGGGTTTACAGTTGGACTTGGTGATCTTAAAGGTCTTTTCCAACTTAACTGATTCTGTGAAACTACTGTGTGCAAATTTCGCTTGGATGATCTGCATTTTTCCTTGGATCGTGTATGCGCGCATCTGTGGGCACGTGCCTTCTTCTACCCACGGACACAACACATGGATTTTGTGTGTGTATTCTGTTCTTGTCTGATGACATCTCCATCCCTCGTCCCGTCTGTGGAGGAGGTGTGGAGAACTGGGTGCTTTGCCCCATGCTGTCCATGGGGAGTGGTGCAGGTCAGATGTGCCTGGGGCTCTGCAGCCTCTACATGGGGACATCGTGGGGGCTGTCACGAGTCCAGCACCTCTTCTTGCCTCTGCTCAGGCACAAAGCTGAGAATGGACCCTCCAGGTCACCCCCATCCTGTCTGGAAGTGCGGGCTCGGCTGACTCTGGGCTGGGCCCTGTGTGTCACTTTGGAACGTATAAGGCCGTCCCAATCAGCCTAGCCTGTTCGCATGGGGTTAGTTTGCTGCCTTTCAGTTATTTGCTTTGGTTTTGTGTCCCCTGTGGGCGGACAGTCTTTCCCTGACAATACGACCTTCAACCTGCAAAGAAATCTGTTACTTCTCAGTCTGCTCCCCAGTCCCCAGGAACATCTTTAAATGGTTGGAAAAAATGTAGCAACGCGGGGATCTTTTTCCCTTTCTTGATTACAGCGGAGCCTGTGCCAAGTTCTGGTCCTTGGTTCCTGGCTGTTTGTGGGGGTGGTTTGGGGAAGGAACGGAGCAGGGCAGTGCCAGGAGCCTGCGGGATGGAGCATCCATCCCCCCCGGCGGGGCTGGGAACAGTGGTTCCTCCTTTGTCCCACTCACCCTCCGTTCTGCTGCATTGGTGCTTAAACGTTGGAATTACAGCTGGGGCTGGGACAGTTGCTCGAATGCCCCTGGGATGTGGTGGCAGCCTGAGGTCTACAGGGCAGGGGCTGGTCCCTCTGTGCGCCTGTTCCCAGTTAACAGAGGGGGCTCTTGTGTCCTGCGGGCATCCCCTGGGATCAGCAGTGAACCTCTTGCTCCTGGACAGCAGGCAGAGCTGTGTATTTGCAGCCAAAGGAGAGAACTGGGCTCTGCACCTTCCCAAGAGCGAGAGTCAGGGTGGGTGCTTGGCTGCTTCGGCAGCTTTGTCCCAAGATACTTGTGTTGCTGCTCGCTAAGAGAGAATTGAGACAGTGCTCTCAAGGCTGACAGGCCTAAAATTAGCTGTGGCATCTGTGTTTTGGTTTGCAGGCGGGCTTAAAGGAAAACTATTCCCTTCTGCTTTCATTCCTAACTTGCCTGGAAGGGCGACGCAGCGAAGGAGCAGACGGGTGCTGGATGTGTAAGTGGTTGCAAAAGCACCCGGGCTCTGGCAGTACAGGGGTTGATCAGCAGGGCTGGCATCTGCAGGTGCCGGTGTCTGGCTGTGGCTATGGGAGTGCCCTCCATATATGTGGATCCCTGGGGATCAGCCGATCACAGGGTTCTGCTCACTGTGGTTCCCAAGAAGTGCTGTCAGCCCTGAAAGCCGCAGAACAAGCAGAGGTGCTTGGTCCTGCTGCACTGGCAGCGGTGGGCAGTGGGCAGCGTGGCCACCAGGCAGCTGCTGGGAAGGAAGGGCACAGAGCAGGACCTGTCTGGACGTTAGCCAGTTGCTGTGGGGTGCTGAGGAATTCGCCTCTGTATTGCCTTGGTTGCTGAGGTCAGGGCTGAAAGTGCCAAGATGACCATAGATACATGAAACCTTCATTATAATTGGTGTGTTTACTCTTTGTGAGTCGACTCTGGACACAATCTGCTTTGAGGGCAGGGGGAAATGATGCCATTGCATGCGTTGTGAAGTCTACTCCTGAAAACCAGGGGTTTGCCAGCAGACCTGAAGAGAAATTTTGCAGAATCAGCTTATACCCCTTTCCAGACATAATAAGGAAAAGCATTTTTATGCCTCTGAAGCTATGTCTCTGCAAAGGTTTGGTCTTGCTATAAACATACCTAAAAGCCAAACAATCCCCCATCCCAGTCAGCCCAGAAACCAGCGTGGCTGGCAATGCACTGCCACTGTGGTGAATCCCTGCATCCGGCTCCTGTGAGAGGGTATGCTGTGAGCTGCGTGTGGGAAGCCAGGGCTGCTCCCTGGGCTGATTGTTGTTCTTCCTCTCTTCCCTATCGTTCCCCAGGGCTCTGGGGCTTTGCTGGGAGGAGGAGGAGGATGGCACTGGCCAGCCTGGTAGCAGGGAGGCAGGAGAGGCAGGAGTAGTGGCCCCCCAAAGGGCAGTGATGCCACCCTTTGTTATGCCCATGCTGACAGGTCGTGCTCGTGTGATAAGCCTCCTCGTGTGGGTGCCTCCACCAGAAGGGGTGTTTGTGGTCTCCCCCTTTTTCCATGCTGGATTCCTCTGCTGTCTGCCTTCCGCCCGATTCCAACTCATGCTTCCTCCTGCCAGGAAATAAAAATGCAGATTTGCAGCACCAGTTTCCTTAGCAATAATTCCACTGCCAAAGGGAGTGGGGACAATAGTCTGTGTTTTAAATATCCCAGTCTGGAAGTGGATCCTCAGCCAAGGAGGGCTCCACTCTGCAACCTTGGTTTGCATCGCCTCGTTTTTCTGCAGAGTGAGTGGGGAGTGGGCTTACTGGGTGGGTTTCCACAGGAACAGGGGCTAATGCCATCTCTGGCTGCGGAGCTGCTGGAGCAGTTCATCATCTGTAATGAAGAAGAATGCTGATCAGCACGTGTCGCAAGTGGGGTGAGGCGTGGAGCTGTATTCTCGCTTTCTCATCACAGAAGGACATGGGAACCTGTGTTTGCCAGAGCCAGTGACACTCATGGGAGGTCAGTGAAACGTGATGGTGGCTCGTGGGTTTGCTGGAGTCTGGGCAGAGGTCAGGCTCCTGGCAGAAGGAGCACCTCCACACCAGGAATTTGCTGCGCTGCTAAACCAGCTCTGGAAAGTTGAGAAAATCCAATTTCTTAGGGGAGTTGAGTTCAAAGTCTGTCATCCAAAACAGAGACCCATGTGGAGCTGAAAATGCAGGAAAATGTGGGAGGTTTTCTTCCAGCCTGTGTAGAGAATGAGGGAAGGGACAGGGTCTCCAACAGCTGTTATATTGTGGAGAGCCCTTAGAAAAGGACCAGCCACAAATAAAATGTTAACGTAGCCTGTAGGAGATAAGAGATGTGCTATACACCATTTTATATGTTATAGAGTGGAAAACCAAAAGTCACGACGAACTGTAGAATTGCTTCTAAAACCCCTGCATGTTGGCCAAGCAGGAGAAGGCTCTTGCTAATGAAAAGAGCTGTCACATCCTCTGTAGACGCATTGACAAGGCCCTGTTTAAAATGAACGCATTCTGCACATTGCAAAGAGAAAATATGAAGGTAGGGAACATCACCAAATGCATCCTTCAGGGAAAATGACTGAATGTGTCCTTTAAGGAGAATCATTGCAAAAGGCAGACATAGAAGAGATGAAAATTGATTTACTAATTTGATTTACCAAATTAAATTCTGATTGCATCTGAACGTCATATATGACTTGGATTTAAATCAGTCCGCCTCGTGTTTCCTAGTGCAGCACCTTATTGGATTCAGTGGGGTTGTCTGCAGGTCCAGGGTGACATGAGGGAAGCCTGGTTCCAGTGCAGCCTCCTCCAGGGCATAGCGAAGGCGAGCCCCTCCAGACGCTGCCATGGGATGGCTGAAGTGGGGGTCAGCCTGGCTCTTGGAAAGAGACAGCGTGACTCAGTGTGACCCCAGTGGGGACTCAGGGTGGTTCAGTGCTTGGGGTGCTCGTTGTGGTGCTCAGGAGGCTCGAGGGTCGGCTGCCTGGGTTCTGTTCTCCATCCCCTTGCATCCCAATGCTGTTGAGGGCTCTCCAGCCCCTCCAGGTCCCAATTTCCCACTGTGTATGAGAAAGCCAAGCCTGTGAACGAGGCTCGCAGTGCTTGTCCCACTGCCAGGGTGCAGAGATGTCTGTGGGTTGGAGAGGGGCTCTCTCCTCCCCTGAGCGCAGAGGTGAACACAGCGTCTACCCACGCCGTTGACAGCAGTCCCTGCCCTGCCTACACTGTGCGTGCCATGTCGGCTCTCCCTCTGGCAGCCATCTGCAGCTTGGAGACACAAGACCAGTGGTTTGTGGAGCTACCTCAGGAGAGGATCTCATTATTCGGGGTTTTCTTTATAGTCACATTTTCTTCTTGTCAGCAGAGGAGATGCGTTTGATGTGAGTTAAACTTAGAAAGTATTAGCCAGGACAGACTGTTTCCTTGGGAAATAAGCAGGGCTTTCTGTGCACAGGGACACCAAGGTCTTGTCCTTGGAGACTCCAGGTGACTGTGCTGTCACTGGGACAATGCAGAGTGCGGCAATGATGGCCTTGGGGCAATCCTCAGGGCTGAAGCCTGCCAGCAGTACCCCAGTTTGCTTTTTGTCCCCTCCAAGCTTCATAATCAGGGGGGGTACATCTTAAGTAACCCTGCAATATGGTTACGGGTTCCCTTTCTGTGGTTGCCTTCTCTGCCTGGGAAAATGTAGCGTTTTATCTTCTCTCACATGATGTATTTAATCCGCTTACGGAGCAAAGTAGCTGGAGATCAGGTTTTGAGGCAGAGGTTTCAGTCTCAGTGCTGTATACATTCTCAGGGATGGCTGGAAGGTGTGAGATGGGGATGGGCATTGCAGTTGGGAGGCTCCTCAGAGCTTGGGTTATGGTGCAGCCTCCACCGCCTGTCCCATCAGTGTGGGTGCAGGAGCTCGAGGTGGCTCGGTGCGACAGTCCCTGGGTGCCAGGACAAGCAGTTGGGTTCAGGGGTAGCTCCAAGCTGGAGCACCAAAGGAAAGCAAAAGGAGAGAAAGCTGTGGGCTTGCCTGGGCCAGAGCTGGTAGAGGAGCAGCTCCAGATGCAGCTGGGGTAGTGTGTGAAAGATCACCTGTCAAAATAAGTAAATAGAGCATTTGAAAAGAAAAAAAGAGGAATTAATTTTCAGAGTTTTGGGACTGGATTTGTGCAGCTGCGCTTGCTGGAGTTTTGTGCCCATCTGTGGCTCCTGGGAGCTGTTGGACCTTCTCTTGAAGGCACGCTTCTCCTGCCCACCCTCACTGCCAGAGGTGTTTGGAAAACGCGTTGTCATCTGCTGGTGTTTGTTGAAATCCAGTGAAGATCAGGTTCCCGTATGTGTTTATGCAGATGGTCCCTGTTTGCGCTGCCAGGCTCTGCTCTCTCCGCTCTGAGATGCTATCTCGCCTCTCCAGTGGAGTGTCTGAGAACAAGGCATGGGCAGTTTAGAAACATATTCAAGGCTATTTAGAAAAAAGGAAATAAATTCTGTGTACAAGGCTACATGTTTATAGATTAAACTGCTCCAAGCTTTTCAACAGATGGGATGCTTTCAAGTTTCTGTGCAGGCCCTGTTGTCTGGCTCGGTGGCTGTGGATCCAGTTCAGCGCTGGCTGAAGCCAGCAGCAGGGAAACGGGAATGAGCAAAGGGCTCTGTGCCTGAAGGAACCATCATGCTCTCAGCCAGCCGTGGGTCTTGCCCCTCAATGCCAGCCTTAGAGCTTTGTCCGGGCATGAGCCACCCAGACTCACTGACGAGAAGCCAGTTATTGGTTTCAGTATTGTGTCTGCAAATGTCACACACCAAGGATGCCCTTTAAAGGCAACATTTACTGCTGATACCATCACGGTGTCTCAGTAATGACAGTGCTTGAAATGACTGTGGCAGCCAGGCTTGTGTGCAAGCGCTCACTCAGCCCATAGCTCAGCATCTCCTGGAGTGTTGTGGCTGGGCAGATATTTGGATGCAGCGTGGTAAAGGTGCAAACCCAGCAGTCGCTTTGTGCAAAGGGCGAGGTGTGTGACCGAAGGAGCTCTGCTCCCTGGATTTCCAGCTGGGATGAGCTGGTGTGCATGGCAGCAGCTGCGGGTGAGAGTCAAATCGTCGAATCACAGAATGATTTGGGTTGGAAGGGACCTCAAAGCCCACCCAGTCTCACCCCCTGCCATGGGCAGGGACACCTTCCACTGGATCAGGGGCTCCAAACCCCATCCAACCTGGCCTTGAACCCCTCCAGGGATGGGGCAGCCACCACTGCTCTGGGCACCCTGGGCCAGGGCCTCCCAACCTTCACAGCAAAACATTTCCTCCTAAGATCTCATCTCAATCTCCCGTCTTTCAACTGAAAACCGTTATCTCTCATCCTCTCTCTGTGCTCCCTGATCAAGAGCCCCCCCCCAGCTTTCCTGGAGCCCCTTTCAGCACTGGCAGGCTGCTATAAAGTCTCGCTTACAAATCCCAGCGAGGGATTCTCAGGAGGTCAGTCCAGCCTGAGTCCCTGTGTTTGCAAGTCCATCACGTTGTGCTGTAGCAGATATCATTCTGGGAGCTGAATCCAGGTGCAGGTTTCAAGTCTGCTGGTGCAAACACTGATCCCAAGCAGCTCAGGCTGGTGACGCAGGGCTGAGCTGGCGTTGGGCACAGCCGTGGCAAGTCCAACACTGCAGCACTTCCCTCCAGCCAGATTCTGCAATGGCCAGAGTGGCTGTAATATGGAAAACGTAGCATGGAAAATGCCATCCAACGTAAGGGTGAAGGAGGTGGAAATCATGTTTGTTTGGTTATGTCAGACTGATGGAAAACGGAGTGTAAGCAATATGCATTGTGTTGTGTTGGCATGGCAAATTGCTTAACACATTGATCTTACGTGAGCACATAGGCAGGGACTGGAGGATTGGTGCAAATAAAGCAGCAGGCAGGCGTTTCGTGAGCTGAATTAGGAGTCGGAAGCTCGGGGTGGTGGGCGGTTGTGCCTTGGCTCCCCTTGGGTATTGTGTGTTGTCTGTTGCTGAGGTGGAGACCTCCTTTGTGAGTTATGAGAAGGGGTTGGCTTTTCTCTTATCCACGACCACCTTTGGTTTTCTGGGCGTATTGTGAAATCTGGGCTGTTTGGCAAAATTACCTATTGATAAACAAGCACTCCCATTGCAAAACTGCAGCCTGCTCTCCCAGAAGATTTGCATGTGGCAGGAGCTCAACAGACTGTTATTCTCTTAAAGAACCCTTATGAAGCAGAAGAAGAATTCTTCCTGTAGCTGTTGGAGAGATACTGAGGTTGTTTTTCCTCTCCCCTGAAAGCTACCATGCTCTGTTGTAAGCAGCCCTGACCTTGGCCTTCAAGCTGTGCGCCGGGGCTGGGATCTCCGCGGCACCAGTTGTGTCTGCCCGCGCCACGCTATCGCCCTGCTTTGGCTTTCGGAGGCAGGACGACACTTGCCGTGTATCATGCGAACCATGGTCACCAATCCCATCGCCCTCCGCGAGGTGCCCAATGCTCATTGTTGTCAGACCTTGCTGTTCCTGGGGCTCTTGGAGGGTGGGCACAACCAGCTGGTACCAACAGAGGTAGAACTCCTGCTCGGAGGAGAGTCCTGGGCATCCTGTGGTGAGACATGGAGCTATGTGCTGCCAGTCTTGGCATCCCTGTGCAGGGCGTGCCCAGGGCTCCACCTGGAAAGCTGCTGGCCCTCATGCCCCTGGAGCCTCCGTAAGCCACCTCCGGGGTCATTGCAGCGTTATTGCCTATGGAGTTTGGGGATGCTTGTAAAAGGTCTCTTGGGAACTGGAAAATAGATCATTAAAGGTACCATTATCACAGCTCACTCCAAGTTACCCGTGTTTAAGTTATGTTTTTGTTACAGTTTTCCCTCTAAATATAAAAAAGGAAAAGCAGTTGGTGTTTTTGTAAGATCAAGGATGTTCCTGGGCAAATGCGTCTGCTCCGTGGGCAGCGGCTGCCTGTAGCGAAGGTGGAGGAGGCAGCTGGAGATGGTGTTGGTGCTGCAGGGCTCGTCCTGCCTCACAGCCAGGATTAACCTTGAGTGTCTGCCAGCTCGCTGCCATTCCCACCCATGAGTGGACAGCTAGGGCGAGGCTGGCCGAGAGCCGGAGCGCCTCTGGGATGCTCTGCTGAGCACCCAGTGCAATGCAACGCACGGGCTTTGGTATTCTACACCCACGCGTGCGTGAAGGTACGTTTGTACTTGCACAGCTCTGCCCACATGAAGAAACAGCTTTTTCAAAAGCCCCTAAAGCTGTAATTGTTCACCTGCTTTGCAGATTTAAATAATTAAGTCTCAGAAGTAGGCCAGGGTCTTCCGGCGTCCTGTTTCTGTCATAGGAGCAGCTGCTCTTCTGAGAGGCACTTGTGCTCTTTTCCTGTCTGAATTGCATCATGCAAAGAATTGGGAAAGCACAGGATGGAAAAAAGGTAAATGAGCCCTTTTCAGATTTCTGGTTGCATAGAGAGGAGAGTGAAGGTAAGGGGTCACCAGAAGAGAGGTCTGGAGCTGCTGGCATCTCAGCAATCGCCAGATAAGTAAGGCATTTTTAGCAGAGCTTTTAGACCCGCTGCTGGCTGTTCCTCTGCTATGCCTGTGGTCCGGCCGCGCCTCAGACCAAGCACCAGGACCGTGCAGCGCTGGGTGCTCGTGCAGACAGGGCAAGGAGGGGCTGTCTGGGCATGGCTGGGGATGGGACAGTGGGATTGCGCTGCGAGGACAGGCGGGATGCTCAGGAGGGTGAGGCAAGGAGATGGTTGTTGCAGCAGGACTTGGCTGTGGCAGACACGTGGAGCTGACTGCATCTCCTCCGTTTAATCAGTAATTCAAAAAAAGCCTCGGGAATTGAGATTGCCCGGCCAGGGCAGTTGAGCAGCATCTGCAAGTGAGCCCCTGCCTCTGACTGCTGCTGCAAAAAAAGAGGAGAAATCACTCAAAATGTGTCTTGCCTTAAGAACAGATGATAAATTGCTGCTCCAGGTATTAACCTATAGTGTAGGTGAGGCCTGCATAGCTCTTGTGTGAGGAAGAGAGCAGCATTCCTGAGGGACAGAACTGACAGCAGGATCAGAGGAGTGAGGCACGCCTGGGCTTTGGTCTCACCAATAGCTCTCGTTTCATGCTTTCCTCTCCAGGAGTATGGGAGAGGCAGCAGTGCTGTGGCAGTGAGCCCTGAGCTGTGTGAAGGGCGATCCATCCCAGCGCACAGGGGACAGTTAATCTGAGATCCAGCATCCCAGCTAGCAGTGCAGGTACTAACAGCAGTGGTCCCTTGGGTCCTGTCTGCTCCAGAGTCTTTTCCAGCCGGTGGTGTGATTTAAAACAGTCAGATATTGGCTCCACATCTGTTCATGGGCAAACGGTTTTTCTCATTTAAAACCTCTCTTCTTTACATCCCTTGGGAAGTGGAACAAAAGGGAATGGATAATCTGGACTAAAAGAGCAACTCTTTTTACCAGAATTAGGATATCCGAGGGAAAGGTGATAACTGGGAGCTGCCCAACGCAAGTGCATCATCGTCCTTCCCACAGTGCTCCGTAAGGGACATTGCTCTGGAAGCTCTTGTGTGGTAGGGAGTTTCAGTTCCAATGCCCCTGGGGCTGCTGCTTGGCAAGTGCAGGCTGCGGGACCTTCCTGTGTTTTGGGAACAGTGAAGCAAGACAGGGAGAGGATGTGGGGAAGAGGTGGGAAACTGTGTGGGACTGCCAGCCCCAGAGCCTGCTGCAGTCTCAGCCCAGGGAGCACACAGCAGTGGTCCCATGCGTTGTAACTGAGCGCAGAGATGGAAACCCCAGTGGGAAAAGTGGTGATTGGCATGGGCAACACGCATATCTTCCCTTAATTAAACCTCACTGTTACCTGCTGCTCTCATGGTGTGTGAGGTGTCCCCTTGCTTGTGCCGTACCCGGCTGGGCAGAGCTGCGGGGTGTGGAGCGGCGCTGGCCACTGGCTGCTCTTTGGGACAGAGAGGGTGAGAAGCAGAGCAGCTTGCCTTTGCCTTGGCTCTGTGTTGGCATCTGTCCCCTCGTTCTAGAAGTTGCCAGGCTTTTCGGAAGGTTCATGGTGTGGTTCTGCTGCTGTCTCCCCCACAGCTGTTTTCCATTTCGGTGGACGTGGGGTCTGCCCGCACTGTGGGCCCAGATGGGACTTTGCTGAGTATAAAGATCTTTTCCAGAAAGTCCTGGCATTGTCACATTTGCTCTTCATATAATCTGATTTCTAAGAGCTCTCCAGCAAGCACTCAAATGATACCAGAAGCCAAAAGCAGATCTGATTCTGACCCAAAAGTTGCAGTGAGACGTTGACTGTAGTCAGACAGCTGCCTCACCCCTCTCTGTGACACAAAGCCAGTTTTAGTGAACAGCTTCACGTGCCATTGCTCCAGTCCTGCCTGGACGTGTGTTGACTTGTGAGGCTCCTGCTGCGATCCCAGCCAAGACAGCAACTTGTCCTTGGATCTGAGCAAACCGGCATGTGGTAACGAGTGTCAGGAGGGAGACGGCAGGGTGGATGCCAGCCAAGAGAGCAGGGTCCTGGGCATGTGGATGGAGGGAAGCATGAGGAGGACATGGTTGGGGAGGAGGGCTGGCTCGGAGCATCTTGTTGCTGTGGTCAACGTGGCCCTGGTGGGTGCAGCCCTCGCCCAGGGTCCTGCTCGCTGGGAGCTGGGCCCATGTTTGTGGCACCGGGTGAACCATGGGCTGTGCTGGCCAGGGAGCGATAGGAGGGGTGGAGTGTGGAGCTCTGAGCTCTGAGCTCCGCTGTGCTCCTCTTGCTGTACTTGGACCTGCCTGGGCTCTGCCGGGGCTGCAGGAGGCTCTTTGTGCTTCCCTGAGCAATGTGAAAGAGGTTATGTCCAAACTGGGGTTGAAAAAAGCAGCAAGAGACAGGGAGGGGCCCAGGTCATTGTGGGAGTCCAGGCTCTGCCCTTGCGAACAGCTGGGATCATCCCCATCCATGTCTCCAGCCACCTCGACTGAAAACCCAAAATGGGTCTTTCTGATGCTGAGCAGGAAGGGAGGAAACATGAGGCTCCACGGTCCACGCTGACCCACTGCTAGAGCTCAATCGTGATTACTATATGGCAGAGCCTGCAACTTCTATCTTTGTCTGTGAGGTTTGTTTTCGCCCTTCAGTGGTTGGCAGCACTGTGTTCTGTACACAGGGCTGTCCCAGGACAGGGACCTCGGTGGCACTGTCTGAATGTGCCTTTGAGACAGGGAGATGCAGAGCCAGCATCCATCGTCACAGGAGAGGAATGAACAGGAGTCTGCTGGGACACATTCACAGAGGCTGCTTTATGTTTCTGAGGCTTCTGGCTGTTACTTATGTGGCTGAGCATGGCGCCCCAGGAGAGGGTCCAGTCTGGTCCTTGACGAGTGTTTAGGGAGACTGGGTAGAAAACAAGCAAGACACGAAGACAAGCAGAAAGGAGTAGCTCAAGGGAGTTTGTTGGCTTAGAAGCAAATAATTTAAGTTAAGAATCAGATGAGTAAATTAATCTGTAGTGAAGTGACAACAGCGACCTTAATGGAGGGGAATAACGTAGGTTAATGAGCACGCAGAGTCCTTTTTGGATCTAGAGGCCTCACTATTGAAGTCAAAATTACATGGATGCTGCGACAGCCAGTCCCAGTTGTCTTCTCTTTCTTACACCTTGCCTCTAATGTGTCACAGTATCACTCACTGTCCCTAGGGACAGTGTCAGAAGGGGCATCCCAGCGTGGTCTTCTGTGTGGTCAGAGCAGTGTTTGGTTTGGTCATTGCTTGCCACCTTTCTTTGTCCGGTCACAGAGATTCTGTATTTTGCCATGAACATTCCCACAGGCACCATCCTTTGTGCTCCCCAACGGCTCGTTTGCTGACCTGTCGCCTTGTTCTCTTCCTGTTTTGTGCTGCAGGTTGGACCCTGGCCATGAACACATTTTGCCCATTGACTATTACTTTCCACCTCAGAAGACTTGCCTGATCTGTGGAGATGAAGCATCTGGGTGCCACTATGGAGCCCTCACTTGTGGTAGCTGCAAAGTCTTCTTCAAGCGGGCGGCTGAAGGTAATACATTCAGGGAGAGGAGGGAAGATCACTCCCACGTCCAAGCCTTGGCTTTCTCTACCAAGGCAGATTAGGAATTAAGTGCTGCTGACGCAAGTTCTCTTAGGAGCAGTTAAGTTGATAACTTGTAAGTGCTGGAGGCATCTGCAGCATCTTGATCCAATTTCCTCCTGGTGAAAAATGTTAAGCAGCATTGCTTCAGGGTACCTGCCAAGCTAAAGGGACTAAGGCGAGAGTGCCGGGGCCAAAGAGTGGTGGGTTTCTGAGGTCTCTTAAACTGGTAAAGGAGAGCCTTCAAGGGTGAATTGATACTTTGTCCTATGTTTGTCATTCCACATTGCAGATTGCCCTCAAAAAGTAGCCAAACCAGTTTGCCAAAATACAATCCCTTTCAATGCCCGATTGTCTTAGTGGCCTATTGAGACCCTGGAGTTGTTGGTTCCTGCTTCTCCTCTTGAGTCTCAAGAGTGCTTCAAGTTCCCATCAGCCCTCCAAGGAACTCAGACCCACAACTCCAAAGTTAAGGGATGATTTTCCTCTCTTGCATGCCTTTCAGAGGGTCACTTCTCTTGATACCTGCAAAACGGCACAACTGCCTGTCCATCCGGATCCATGCTCTCACCTTGGTGTCCATCATCCTCCTCCCCAACCCTTGAGAAAGTAACATCTCTTTCATGTCTGCCTCTGTTGTGCCAGGCTCTCCAGAGACAGATGTGAGTCCAGATGTTCCCCCTCAACAGCAAGGTCTTTGAACCAGTTTTCCTTGGCAATTAGGATGTAGGAGAACTTAGCCCATCTCTTTCCTTGGGCTGTGGGACAGCAATGTCTGACTTCTAACTGTAGTTAAGAGTCATGATTCCTTGGCAGTCTCTGTTGTGGAAGCCTGACTGTACATTAACACAACGTGCCTGTAAGTCACACATCTGACTGGTTTTCTAGAGTGATGAACCAAGACCCATCATCATTCTTTCACAGTGCTATCATAATTTATTTGGTGGGCCAGCACACCGTTGGCAGTCGGTGTTACAGGCCGTGGCATCCCAGTGAGAGGGAGGCACTGCGGCTCTCTAGTGGCCAGCGATGGGGATGGAGGCTTGTGCCTCTGGCTTGTCTCACCGTGACCGTCCTGTCATGCACCTTCCATCACCCCGCGGTTGAGCAGAGGTCCCAGACTGATGGGCACTCACCTGTCCTTGTCGGAGCATTGCTCCTGGATCAGTTCTGGCATTATGCTGCATGGCTTGGAGTCGCATTTTCCCTCGTTCAGCATGCCTGCCAGGAATGAACTTGCCAGCACTGGGTCAGGGAAGACCTGGGGCTGTGCCACAGGGTACAACAGCATCCTGTTGCTGTAATAGGACGGTCAGATAATATTAACAGATAATAAGTTTGGCATGTTTTTCTGAAGTAAATAATTTACAGATACTTCTCTGCTTTACACTAGTTCTGTGTAAAGCCAAGCGGCTTGGCTTGTGCAGCCAGAGTAAATAACAGATGCTTGTTTAATTTAGCAAGTTAGTGTTGATTTATAGTAAGTGGTGTCTTGGCACCCTCTGTCAGATAAGATACACCACTGTGTCCCACCAGCAGGTCCCGCAGCAGAGCTCCTCCTCTGGTAGTGGGGTGGGCTCCATCTGGGTGGGCGCGTGGCTGTGGGAGAGGAGCTGACCTGGGCTGCTCGCACTGCATATGCCGTGGTGGGATTCTCTGTCCTGATTGTGTCATATCAATAATTTAAATGGTATTTATAGAATCGTGGAGTCATAGAATCATAGAATAGTTCGGGTTGGAAGGGACCTTAAAGATCATCCAGTTCCAACTTCCCTGCCATGGGCAGGGACATCTCCCACTGGATCAGACTGCCCAAGGCCCCATCCAACCTGGCCTTGAACATCTCCAGGAATGGGGGCAGCCACAACCTCCCTTGGCAACCTGTTCCAGTGCCTCACCACTCTCATGGTGAAGAAATTCCTCCTTATGTCTAGGCTAAATCTGCCCCTTCCCAGTTTATACCCATTGCCCCTAGCCCTATCACTACAAGTCTTTGTAAAGAACCTCTCCCCAGCTTTCTCGTAGCCCCCTTCAGGTACTTGACAGTCAATATAAGATCTCCTCGGAGCCTTCTCTTCTCCAGGCTGAACAACCCCAACTATCTCAGCCTGTCCTCGTATGGAAGTGCTCCAGCCCTCTCATCATCCTTGTACCCTTCCTCTGGACCCGTTCCAACCGCTCCATCTCCTTCTTATGTTGAGGATGCCAGAACTGCACACAATATTCCAGATGAGGTCTCACAAGAGGGGAATGGAGGGGCAGAATCCTCTCCCTTGCCCTGCTGGCCACGCTTCTTTTGATGCAGCCCAGGATACAGTTGGCCTTCTGGGCTGTGAGCGCACATTGCCTCCTCTTAGTTTTTGAGCCTTGGGGTAGAGCGGAGGGTTGGTATATTTGGTTGTGTTAGGATCAGGGAGCAGCAGCCCTTTGCTTGGCCCCTGGGTGAGACCGTGGAGTAAAATGAGTCTGTATTTGGGGGAAGAGACAATAAATCATGCTCCTTTATAAATAGTCAGTGCAGGGGAGTGGTAGGTGATAATTTCTGTCCTAAGTCTTTGGTGACTTTCCAGCCAGATCTTTCCTTCTTAGAGTCAAGGAGCAGTATTGAAAGGTGATATTTCAGTGTGCTCTCATATTTCATAGTCCATAAAATGCATCTCTGAAACCTTAGGTCACCTTTGGAGATATTTTACAACAACAGATCAGAAAGCTTCCTTGGTGAGAAAAGAAACCTTTTCTTCTGCCTCTGCTGCCTTCCCGGTGCTGGGTAACCAGCAGCCTTCCCCAGGCTGGAGGAGCAGCGGCTGAAGAGCAGCACGAACAGGTCACCTAGAGGGAAGGGAGAAGAGCTGGACATGCAGGGGTTATTATATTCTTTGCCTAATACAATACTAAGTTTATTTGGCAGTTCAGGGATCGTTAAGAAGTTTCGTAGACACATGCTCTCTTCTAAGGGATCGGAAAGGGAAAAGGGTTTTAAAATGCAAGTTTTGACATTGATTCCTCTGCCCTTTGTAAACAGAAGCTGCGGACTCCACATAGTTCCAGCTGAGCACACAGTGTGGCTTTGGTAAAATATTTAACAGATATGGGTCTTTTTTAAGCATGATTCCAACCCATTCTTCCAGGAAGACGCTGGATGAGTTAACAGAAAAGAGGTGAATATTTTCCTGACCTCTTTCTGTCAGCTATCATGATTTATGGATTCTCTGAAGATGTCAAGGTTATATATAGGCAACCCTTCAGATTCTTCAGCTGTGATGTGGACTTCCCCTCTTGCAGGATGGCCAGCCTCATGTTTGTAACCAAACCTGCCATTTGTCTCTCTGTTTCTGTCACCCCGCTCTGACATCCAAGCACTGGGGGCCCTGGGAGGCTGGGGCTCACTGCCCCATCAGCCGTGCAGCTGCCCTGCCCTTCTCTTAATTCCTTTTTCTTCCCCAATAGCAAAGATTTGGTAAACAAAATTTGCATCTGCTCCAGCACAGAGATTTTTTTGCTCGACAGGAGTAGGCAGGGTATCACTTTGCATGGTTAGGGTAGTTCAGACAATGTGAAGACATGAGGGCTTGGTCCTCAGGATACCATGCTTGGCCCTGAAATAGGAAAATGCTTCAAACACAACCCACTTCCAAATCAACTGGCAGTCCAGGGGTCCCTGTTGTCCCCTCCCATCCAGGAAGGGAGTCATTTTTGTGTCCCCAGCATCCATCCCTGAAAAATGGTAGACCTTCCTCATCCCTCCGAGACTGTGTGAGATCTGAGGGCCACCTTGGCCAGTTCTGAGCTGCCTCTGTGCAGTGCTGGGCTGGGATGCTTTAGGCTGTATTCCTGATGGAAATGCCTTCAAATAGCAGAGAGCAAAGTGAGAAAACAGCATTTGGCAAATTTCCCAGAGGGCTAACAGCCAGACTGCTGTGCTGTCTGTCCCGGTTCCCTTCAGTCACTCTCCGTATGGATGATTGTTCTACATCCCAACCTGCTGAGGATTAGCCCTGCACCAGGGAAATGTCGCTGGGGCAACTCAGTGGTTTCTTGCCAGCTTTCAGGATGACAACACGTTATAGCAGACCATTTTCAAAGACCATCACCATGTTTTAAAGTGCTTTCTTCTCCTTCTCGAGGCTGATCTGACAGCATGCTAAGAAGTTGGGTCTGCAAAAGACTTTGATGATGCTCCTGCTCCAGTGGTAGGTTTCTTGCTACCCTTTGGGTATCAGTGGCCTTAAAAATGCATAGAAAGAGCAGCAGGTGGGATAAGCAGGTGTTTGGAAGCTGAAGCTGTCTTAGCACAGCCTGCTGCCCATCTCCCGCGCTGCCTGCCAGGGACAATAGCTGTTCTCTCCCTTTGGTGTTTGCAGACCATTTCCTCCCAGTCTGGTTCCCTGTGAGGGCCTGGTATGGCAGCACTGCCTCGCTGGGTGCCCTGAGGGGCGCAGGGCAGCGCAACTCGAGTCTGGGCCATCAGCTTTGCAAAGGGCATGACCACTGGATAAAACCGGAGGGAATGGTTAAAGTTTAGACCTGAACATCCAGCTTTGCAAAGCAAGAGCTTTGGAGTAATAGGAGAAAACATCTCTATTGATTGCAGGGAAGAAAAAGAGAATAAAAACCCGTTCCGATGTAAATGCGATAAAAGAGAAAGCAGTGCATCTACCTTCAAATAACAAATAGCTGATTGCAAACCTCTCAGCATGTTCTTAAATGGAGAGAGGAAATTACCCTGAAACTAAGAACAAGTCTTTGTATGTGAGAAGTTGCTTAAGGCAGATACAGCCTGTCTCTGTTCCAGCGGCCCTTCCCTGTTCTCTGGCTTTCACAGCCCTGGGTGTGCTCTCCTCCGTACACCCATGCTGTGCTCAGGTATCAAGTAGGGCTTACATCTGTGTCAAGTAGGGCTCTCTCATGGCTTGGAGAGTAAGGACAGTGTGTGCCAGTGTGGACGGAGCAGAGGAGCTGCTGTTGCTGCTGGATCCACCAGAACTGCTGGATCTGGTGGTTTTCAGTCGACACTGGAGACAATGAGTGTCCCGGCCATCGTGGCTCCCCATAGTTGATGGGACGAGTGCAGGGGGTTCGGGATGGTTGGCTTCGCTGGTGCAGTGCGGTCCCTCTCCCAGGTCATGGATTCATTTCACAAACTGTATCCATAGCTGGAGATCACAGCGATGAGGGTGCCAGGTTTCTCCACGCATTAAAAGGGGAAACTCTACATTCCTAGGAATTGGGACAAGGGGAGCATGCATCTTGTTCTCATACCAAGCAGAAGCAGACTCACAAAGAGCTGCTGCACAGCCATTTGTTTCCCTTTTTGTTAAGGCTAATGGCTTAAAATAAACAGTGCCAGCCTCTGCATGTACAGCAAACAGAAATTTGGTTCCTGCCCCAAAGACTTTATTTTGTGACCCAGGAAGCTGGCCCGGGCTATTTCAGTGAGGTCACTGTACCGTGACTGAGGGGTGAGTTGTTGACTGCAACTTAAAAGCTTATCCTCACCAAGGCCATTGTCAGGAAGGTGAAGTTGTCACAGAAACTCTTCTAATGTGCTTGTTCTGTGCACAGGGATCCAGGAGGGCCTCTGGTGCTGAGGCACTGGCCCGCTCTCAGCCAGCAGGAGATCGCTCCCTCTCTGTGTCCTTACCCAGCTGCCAGAGGTGGCAGGTGCTGCTGAAGAGCTGATGGCAAACAGCACAGCTGCCTCATTGAGCAAGACTTGAACCTAGTTCCCAAATCTTCTCCATCCCCCCACTCCCCTTCCATGGGTGTCTGGGGGGATAGAGCAGAGTCAGGGACACTGCCCAGAGCTCAGGGGTGTGCAGGGGCTGGGGCTGGTGGATGTTCCTCCTCTTGCCAAGGGCATTCAGATAGAGCTGTGCCCAACCCTGGAGCATCCCTGGGGCCTCTGGCAGTGACTGTGCCACCCTCACTCACTAAAGCCCTTCATGGGAGAGGCTTGGCCTTTTTGAAGATTGTGAGCTATTATTGTTGCAAAAATGCTGTAGTTTAGACTAGGGAGGTGAGATAGGGAAGTAGTAGGAGCCAGTGTGCAAGGGGCAGAGCAGGAGGGTTGTATAGATGCTCCCAGGGCAGCACCCCTCGCAGCAGACCCACAGCCTTGGACAGAGACAAAGGACAAAGGTAGCCTCATGGGCTGGGCTTGAGCCTTCCCAGCAGTCCCAAGCCCGGCCACGTACTAGTTCTGATTGGCTCTGGAGTATCCCAGTGTCAGACATTGTGAGACAGGAGTTCTGCAGTGCCACTGGGAGAAAAATCACCTTACAGCTCTCCGTACCTGTGAAAACAGGGCGTCCATTCTTGTTTGATGTACGCATGTAGAGAGGTCGAGTGGAGAGAGTACGGCCCCAGCACTGCTTTCCCACAGCACAAAAATAACTCCAAGTAACCCACTTTCAGCTGAAGTTGTTTATTACTCATCCTTCTCAATGAACTGTTGAAAGGGAGGATGGTGCTTGTGTTCTCTGGGAATTGGTGTAATCGCTGCTGCTGAGGCTCCTCGAAGTGTCCTTAGCACTGGTAATGAGCAAGGGGCGGGGGCGAGGAGAGGTGCTGGTGAGAAGAGTGTTAAAAGGGTTTAGCGAGGCACTGCGTGCTGCAGGGATTGCATCTTGCCCCGTTATGTCTCCAGCCTTAGCAGTCCAGGCAGTGAGGATGGACCTTTTAATGCAGATGAATCTGCCATGTTCCAGCGTCTGGTCTTTTATTCAGCCCTTTGGCACAGCCCTGTGTGCGCGCAGAGTGAGAAGGAGCTGATTATAACCAAGGCTGTTAATGACTTCTCTGCACTTGTTGGGCTGGAGGCTGCACTGGTGAAGCTGCAGCTGAGCGCTCTGGCAGACAGGGCTGGGGGTTGCGGGGACCCTCCAGTTCTGATGGGGGCCTGAAGGCAAGCTGGGGAGGGGCTCTGGATCAGGAAATGCAGGCACAGGATGAGGGGAACAGTTTTCAGCTGAAAGAGGGGAGATTGACATGAGATTTTAAGGAGAAATGTTTTGCTGTGAGGGTGGGGAGGCCCTGGCCCAGGGTGCCCAGAGCAGTGGTGGCTGTTCCATCCCTGGAGGGGTTCCAGGCCAGGTTGGATGGGGCTCGGAGCCCCTGATCCAGTGGGAGGTGTCCCTGCCCATGGCAGGGGGTGGGACTGGATGGGCTTGGAGGTCCCTTCGAACCTGAACCATTCCATGACTTTCAGGGGCTGCTCCCTCCCCAGGGCGCAGGAAACAGACCCAGGAGCCGGATGGCAGTGGGGAAGCACCAGACGGTGCCAGCAAATCTGTGGGCTGCGCTATGAGACACTTGCTGTCTTTTCCAGTACTTTGAGAAGTTGTGGCTGGGGGGAGGGAGAGGTGAGGAGCTGTTAATCCGTGCACCAGGATCAGCGCTTCTCTTGTCAAAACAGGCACTTGAAGCAGTTACTCAGCCTCGCCCTTTAATGTCTCTCCAATGTCTCCAAAGGGCTATTTCTAGAGGAATATAGAAAGCAAACACTTGCAGGATGGTAAATAAAGGTTAAGCTTGATGTAGACTGATTTCCCGTGTAGGCTACTTGTGCTGAGTCTGAGGTGCACAGCTTTATTATTTACTGAGGCTGGTTCAATGTGGAACTGTATGAGCAACGTCAGATAAATCCCGATCAAGTAAACAAGTTCAGACCTGACCAGAAAACAAATGATTAGTCAGGAAGGAAAATGCATTCTTGGCATGTCTGGCAAAATGGGGCAGTAAAAAAAAAAACAGAGCTGAAATCTGGATGTGTAAGGGAGCTCTCTAAAAACCAGGTTCGTCTGAGACACGATTCTCGGTAATTGACTTTAGAATTTTCTGCAAGCCCCCCTAGAGCTGCTGCTGTGCAAGGAATCGCTGGTCCCAGAGTCCTCGCTGGCTGGGAGTGTGGGGCAGGGCAGAGGGTGACCCACAGTGGCAGAGCCTGTGGAGTAGCAGCTCCCTGTGCAGTTGGTTCCCTGGCCCAGGTGTCCATAACCTGCAGACAACGAACCTAATTTGTGTTAATCAGTGGCACAAAGAGTAATTTGCCTCCCAAAAAATCCATAAAGAGCCAGGATTGTAAGGGCAGGCTGCTGTGTTCAGTTAACGGTAGGGAGGTGCTGTGGCAGGAGGATGAGGCTCTCTGGGAGGTGTTCTGGGAGAAAAGCAGCTCGTTACAGCAAAATGCCAAGCAATAGAGGTGTGACATTTAAAAAATGAGAACCAAACTACCCGTACTCCATGGCTTTTTAATTGCTCTCTGTTGAGTGCCTCTGCTGTGTTGCACAGTGTGGTGATGTTTCTCTTTGGGGATGCTGGTCTAAAAGCTTCCACCATGTGCAGAGCAGGGCTGCCCGGCAGCAGGCAGGGCCGGCTGAGAAGGGGAACTGAAGTTTCGGTAGCCAGCTTGTACAAACTGGGCATGTTTGGCAGAGAACCACTCCTGTGGTGGAGGAGGAGCATCCATGCTGTTTTCCCAGAAGATACTGACTTCCCAGTTAAATTTTCTGCTCGGGGATGAACTGGGAAACAGCACTGATATAGTCTGGTGTGGTGTCCCCTCTCCCGTCTTCTCTCCCTCTTTGACCCTGGTGATACTGAGCAAATGAGAGTCTATTTCTCCTTGTAAACCCGGTCTGATCATACCCTCTCACCCATCTGCCGTTTCATCTGTTGTTTGTAGGTAAACAGAAATACCTCTGTGCCAGCCGGAATGACTGCACTATTGACAAGTTCAGAAGGAAAAACTGCCCATCCTGCCGCCTGCGGAAGTGCTACGAAGCTGGGATGACTCTTGGAGGTATGTCCTCTTGTAATAACATCCCTTAGGCCCTTGTGGTGGGCTGGGCAGCTGGGCTAATCCTGCAGGTATCCAGTGTGCTTGGGATGTTAGTAGCTGGTAAATGGCTGAAAAAGATTAGACTAATGGAACGTACTTAGCTCTGGAAAACATTGGCAGGTTTCTGATACTGTGAATTTCATTAAACTTTTGTTTGAAATTCAGGAAACATTCTTTCCTAAATTTAAAACCTTATTCATCTGAAAAAATGTAAACAGCTGATTCTCACTTGCACCAAAGCCTCCTGGAATGGAGCTCTTTCAATTTTAGATGTTCTTTTTCGAGGCAGAAAGCAGCTTTTTTTTTCTTTATAAAATTGCAGCCCTGCTATTTTTCTGTGCTGAATGGAAGTAGGTCCTCTATCACTGGTACAGATCTTCATTGCAGTTTGCTCTGTTGCAAACCCTGTAGCTCTACCAAAACCTGCCATAGAGCCCATATTCGGGGCTTTCTGCTCAGAACTGAGAAGCTGCAAAGTCAGTCAGGGGTGACTCATCTTCGGGTTCATTTGGTGTGAGAGTGAGAAAAATACCCTGAAAACCAGGGCTGATGGAAAAGGTCCTAAGACGGAAGTGAAGGGAAGCCACAGGCAATACTGAAGAGAGAGCCCCTGGCAGAATCTGCCCAATGCAGAAGGAGAGGTAGGAGAGCCCGCACTCCAGTTTAAATGCCTTCACCATCACCGAGGTGGGCAGTGCTTCCAGGAACCATTGGAACATTGTCTTGAAGAACTTGCTGCTGAAGTGGCTCTGGGTTCTTGCTCAGCAAGGAGCAGTGGGCTTAGTTGTATTTCTCCGCAGATCAGTTCTGGCAGCTCAGGCACCATCAGGCAGGTCTGGTGGCCAGGGCAGGGTCAGACCGCTCTGCTCTGCTGCTGCCCCAGAAGCACTGGCTCTGGGACAGGGCTTTGGGGGACAGGAACAGGAAGATCACTCCTTTCCCCCTGCTAACAAACAGAAAAAACGACTATCCCAAAAAGTAATGCTGTCGTAAAACCTCGCGTGGTCAGCCCTGTGCACTGGCTCTGGTCTTTGCTGATGCTCCCGTGAGCTGTCAGGAAGGGGCAGGGGGCTGCTGGGCACGGTGGGTCTGGACACCTGCAGAGGTGAACTGCGAGTTCAGGGTGCCATGGAGGCGCCCAAGCTGCCTGCTGCCACCAGGCAGGCAGCTTGGGGCTGAAGTTACCAGGTGGCTGTCGCCGTCTCGGTTCCCAGTGTCTGCATCACCAGTTCTGCCCCAGTCAGGGTGACCCAGCTCAGCTGGGAGGGAGCGAGGGGAGCAGAGCCTGGCCAGAGCCGTGCCTGCCCATGCGCCTGTGTTGGCCATCGCTTCCATGGCCAGCAGAAGGGCTTCATCATGCCCTCCAAAGCAAGCAAGCTCTTATTGTTTCTTTTTTTCTGGTGAGATTTCCTTAAGTAAGCGCAGACATACATAATCATAACCTCCTGCAGGCCACACTGAAAGAATTAATGCTAATACTGATAGCCCCTCCTCTTTATTTTCTGGAGCTCTCTGGGTCGCCCTGACCTGTTCTGCCTGGACTGTTTTACATTTGTTTTGAATGTCGGTTTGAAGGCAATTGTTAAAAACATGCATGCAGTGAGTTTGTCCACAGTTATTTCTCCCACAGTAAAGAGGCAGATCATTTGAAAATGCTTCCAAGCTTCAGACGGTGTTTCTTGACTGCCTGTTAATTACCAGGCACTTGTAGGGTCTAATAGAGCAGATTGCAGCTCCAGGTATATGTGGTGGGAGGAGGAGGTGATACACGGAATACCTGATTGGGGCCGCTCTGCTTTAGCACAGCGTGGCAACATGTCGAAGCACTTCATCATTGATTGAGATCACTCTGACCTGCAGGCTGAAATCCATTAAACAGAATCTTCCTTCCCAATCAACACTGCGAAGCCAAAGAGAGGGGAGAGGGGAGATAGAAAAAGAAAGAAAAAATGATAATGCTGGTTTCACATGCTTGGTTCTGCTGGTGTACTGGCCTCCTGCTCCCACCGCAGTGATTCCTACTGCGAGTGCAAGTGTCTGCACAGGTCCTGCCAGCCCCATGCATGGGAAGTGTGCTGCTGTGCGTATGCTGCACAGATCCTGCCAGCCCCGTGCATGGGATGCGTGCGTATGCACAGACACTGCACGGGCCCTGCCAGCGCCCACTGCACTCATGGGCATCCAAATGCCTCTGTCGTGTTCCAGTCTGCACTCTGTGCTCCACTCAGCCAGTACAACTTCTGCTGTGCTGCAGAGCTCTGGATTTAAGGCATCTCTGGTTCATTTGCCACCAGTGCATTTTAATCTTGGCGTGCGAGATCTCACAGGCTGATCCCATTGTGAGATCCAAGCGCCTCTGCTGTTGGCTGGGGCTGTGGGACGTCTGCTCTACACATGCAGCCTGGTGACTGTGCTCCACATGGCAAACCCTCCCAAAGCTGTCATGTTCAGTTTGTTTCACTGATTGCAGGGTAGAGAGTGGCTGCAGTGCCCCTGAGTGCCTGTAAGAGCCCAGCGATGGCACAGACCTGTACTCAGCCCTAATTCAGGTCTGGTTACTGTGGCTGAAACAGAGCTCATGTCTTATAGAAACAGTTGATGTTGGTGTGAGTATTTCCAGCAGCGGAGAACCGAACATGTTTTTGCCATCCTGTTGCAGCAGTTAATTATGTGCAGTGTTGTGATGAAAGTATCTTATTTTTCATCTTGTCTGTCCTTGATTTCAAGCAGCTGGATCTTTATTACAGCTGTGCTTGCTAGATAAAAAAAATGACTGTTCTTGAATTTCCATCCCCATAATGGGCGTTTGCTGGCTGTGACTTAATAACCCTCTGGCCTTCTGCATAGGTGCTGAGGTGGAATGCTTTCGTCCCTTGCTCCGAGGAGGGCTGTCCCATCCTTACTATTCTCACAGCTTCTACAGTTTGCGAGCACCCCCGTCATACAGGGAACATCTCATCACCATCCCCAGCGTCAGCAGTGTCAGTGCCTAAAGGGGAGGAAGATGCTCTCCAGGCCTGTTTGTTCTTTCTTCACACATCTGGGATGGTGGTAGTCCTGTGTCCAGTGAGCTGTGCTGCCAGCTCAGCGCTGCTTGTCTGTTGGCTTTTGGCTTGAGTTCAACGTGCAAGGATGGAATTCAATGCCCGTTGAATACAGCTCGCTTTTTCAGTTCCTCACCATATCTGCTTACAGTGGAATGTACTTTGCTTTAATAGACTGAGCTTATCAGCAGACCTTAGTCAGTCTGCTCAGTTATTAATCCCTGATGTTTGTTACGTATCTCTCTCTTCGCATTGTTGTGCAGACTTCAGTGGAAATGATTTATTCGTTTTCTGGAGTGAATGTAGACACTCACTAGCAAAGGGCCATGAACAACTCTCAGAAGAAACAAAACTGTCTGGTGCTGTTCCAGCATTTGTAATTACTGCTGCGATGTAATCACCTGGGTAATTTAAAATCATTCAGCAGCACCGTCTGATTTTGTGTCATTTGAGTTTTTAATTCACGTGGGCCAGGCTGACTGAGATCTCTTAAGCGGTCCTGCTATACCCAGGCTATTAAAATTATCCACTAAAATTATCGTGCCAGAACAGATTGGCAGCTTGACAGGATCTGGCTTTGACAAGCCACACATTTATGTTCATAACAGCTTTAAGAACAGGATATAAGTCAGGCCCTGCTGTGGCTCCTTGATGTTCCCCCTGCAGCTGCAGTCAGCACGCAGTGCCCGGTGCTGGTGGGATTGCTCTGTCTGTGCTGGTGCAAAGGCAGTTTCCTTGCAGGTCCCAACACTTCCCTGAGTCTCAGCACTTGGGACAAGTCCGAGTTGAAGCCCTGACTGCTCCTTCAGCAGCTCAGGAAGGGGCTGGCGGAAGGTTGGGTGGGTTCAGGTGCTCGAGACATGTCCCATGCAGTCGCTGTGCCGGCTGCTCCGGCGTTCTGCTCTGGGGGGTATTTTATTAGGATGCCATATGATTATGTCTTTTTTTCCAGACTACCTCTGCTGTTTTCTCAGCTAAGCGCAGCCGGATTGCAGCCGCACTGTGGGTGTGAGCTCCAGGCCATACTGTGCCAGCACTGCGTTCCGAGGCTTCCTGAGCACTGTGCTCCCTGCTGGCAGCCGAGCAGCGAACTGCCTGCTTCCCGTCACCTGCGCTGGGTTCCCTGCTTGGGAACTGTGGGCTGGAGAAGTGCGGGGCAGACTTAGCCTGGCTTAGCTCATCCCAGGATAAAAGTGTAACGGATCCTTAATTCCTGGGTTTTAGTTCTGTTTCCCCTCCATGTGGCTGCTAAGTAAGAGCCATTACCAAAAAGGGGTTTGGCATAGGTAATGAATATAAACCGTGCTTTGCCTCTGAAGCTTTTCTCCATCTGGGAATGTCTGTGTTTCGGTAACCTGTGGAATGATAGCTTTGGGGAAGCAGAGGCACAGGGCTTCTCCAACAGGAACAGTGATCACCCCCCTTTGCTGCTCTCCAACACGGAGGGGTTTGGTGTGCGGCTGCAGTTGCAGAGCCAGCTGGGTTGGTCGCTTGCTCTCTTCAGTCAATTCATTTTAGAACTAAGTAATTCAATTTTAAGAAGAAAAATGTGACATTTAAAGCAAACCATGTGTGTGTTTTATACAGTGGGGGTTTGTCTCCTGTTCTGCCCCGATGGGCACTGATTATTCAGCTCTGGAAGATATGGTTTGGTTTTTAGTTCTTCCTTTAAACTAGAGAGCTTTTCTTTCCCAGCAGCTCTCCCATCTCTGAAGGTCCAGTGCCAAGCAAGGCCAGGAGACATGTTTTCTGCCTCATGTAGAGTCAGCCCAGAGCCTCATTTCCCAATTAATGCGAGGTGGTTTGGCAACAAGGGGTCAGTGTTCGGTGCTTCTCTCCTTCTGTGGTGCTTATTGAGAGCAAAACCCATGTGCAGCTTCCAGCGAGAGCGGCGTCATGCCCATCCGGGGGGCTCAGCTTTCTTGGGAGTGTGGAGTGGAGCACATCAGGAGTATGCCGAATCCTGATGCTGCCTGAAACTTCTGGAGAAGGGAAGCAGGAGGCTCGATGCTCTGGCTGGCCTGGCACCTGAGCAGCAATGCCTCAGGGATGTCACACTGCACTGCAGCCCGACTTTCCTGTTACTCTCTTATTTCTGTTTCTCTTTTCTCCTCCTCTTTCCCAGAGCAGCCCATCTGAATGGCTCAAGCAGCAGATTGTCTGCAGTGCATTGCTTAAAGATCAGCATTTTAAATTGATTTACAAAGCCACACTTTAATTTGACATTTTTATGTTTTGCTGCTTATGTATCTAATTGGAGCTGAAAGGAAATTTCAGATAAGTACTGTGTAATGAGGGCGCCAAAACCCCAAGGACAATTGATTTGATATTATATTCTCTGCCTTAATTAAACAAGACTCCAGGGAAGCAGCTGTGGAACTACCTGCTGGCTTTTAAAATGTGTTTTCCATAATGTGTTTGAAGAGTAGTGACTGGGCTGGGAGGGCTTGGTTATGGGGCAGCCGGCATTGCGGGAGCCCTGGGCAGGGAGAAGGCTTTTCTCTCAGTTGCATTCCACTCTGGCCTGGAATGGAACAATCTGACTTGAGCATCCGAGCGTAGTGGCTTTTTTCCCTGGAAGGTGACCATCCGCTGAGTTTATTTGCTTGCATTGCTTCCCCTTTTGTTGTTTGAATCGAGCCACCTCTTCTCATTTTTCCCTGGTGTTCCTCTCTAAGTGAGAGTTAGTGTGAGACAGGTTGTGGCTGAGAATGTAAATGAAACTTGTTATTTCCTGTATTAGTGAGCAAATGGATTTCCCTGCACAGCGTGTGCTCCCCTTTGTCACCGTGTGAGGTCTGTGATGCCGGGCATCCTTCAGGCCGTGTGCACTGAAGGCATAGCTGCTGCTGGCCATCGGTTTTCCCTTTCCTCTTAAGTACAAGTGATGGAGCTGGAGGCCAAGAAGCCTTGAGATTTTGTTAGCTTTAAGTCTCACACTAAGATGTTTTGTTTCCACAGCCCGTAAGCTGAAGAAGCTGGGCAACTTGAAGACACAAGATGACATGGAGGCAGCCAGCTCATCCAGCCCCACCGAGGAGCAGGCTCCAAAGATGGTGATCACACATATTGATGGGTATGAGTGCCAGCCTATCTTTCTCAATGTCCTGGAGGCCATTGAGCCTGGCATGGTGTGTGCCGGCCATGACAACAGCCAGCCGGACTCCTTTTCTAACCTGCTGACCAGCCTGAATGAGCTTGGGGAGAGGCAGCTCGTCTACGTGGTCAAATGGGCAAAGGCCTTGCCAGGTGAGGAAGGAAACCAAATCCCATCCCTTTCCTGGCACATTCCTAAGCCTCCCGCATCGTCTGAGCTGGGTTCGAAGAGGGTCGTCTACAGCCCATGACAAGGGTGATGGCAAGGGTGAATTCCCTGGGTGGATCACAAATGTCTCACTTTGTGGTGTGAAAGTGAGATGGGGGGGATGGGGCTGAAAGGAGCTGAAGCGTGAGAGGTAGGAGGGATCTTTCCTCACCATTATTGTGTTTTACACACCAATTAAAATAGCAAAAAGGAGGTACAAAAAGGGCTTCTTCCTGCAGCCCACTCTGCAGGCCAGGGGATCCCGTTTGGAGCTCAGCTCTGCAACATGGACGTGCTGGGGTGGGATGCTGCCTGGCTGCCCTCCCCATCCCGCTGGCACAGCGCTGGTGCTGGCCTGGCCATCAGCACCACTGTGCCTGGAGCAAGAGGCAAAGCCAGTTTGTTTCTCCAGCTTTCTCCAGTGTTTCCTGCCAGCACCAGGGTTCAACAGCAATAACCATAAAGTCGCCACTTGGTTGTTCTCCTGATGTTTTCTGGGAAAGCAACAAACTGGTGCGGTGCTGGTCGGTGCTGCAGGTGGTGGCTGCGCAGCCCCTTGGCTGGGGCAGCAGCCCTGCTGCGAGGCCGGCTCTGCTGCTGGAGCCGGCTCGGAGTGATGGCTGTGCCAGGGCGCTGCCCTCCGTTGTGCACACCATAGCTGCCTCGCTCTTTGGGTAGCCCTGCAGAATCCCACCCTTACCCAGAGGTAGTTTGCTATCCATAATTTATCTAAATGATGTTTTGTTTAATAAAGCAAGTGTTTCCAGTTCCCAGGTCCTCAGGGCTCCAGAGAGGGGCGATGCGGGTGGATGCATGCAGTGGGAGAAGCAGTGCAAACAAAACCGAGGCAATTTAAAACAGTGGTTTGCAGTTGGTTTTGTCGGTCGGAAAGCTCCTCACATGGTCTGCTGGGAGCTGGAGGGTGTTTAACGAACGCCGTGGCTGGTGAGGGGCAGTGGGAGCAGCTGGAGGGCTTGGACCGGTGCTGAGGCCAATGCTGAGCAGTGCGTGATTTGGGTTCCAAGAATCAAACCTCATGCTGCCCCCTGCCCCACATCCGCTGTCAGTCTGGCTGGAAGGGCTGCGTGGGCCTCGGGCGTCTGCTGTAAGAATGGAAACGCTGCTCCCTGGCTCCCTTTCCAGGTTAACAAGGCGGATCAGGCACAAGCATTGCCTTAATGAAGTCTGAGCAGCCCTGCCTGTCGGTGCAGATACAGATCAGCGCTAAGGGGCAGAGGTTTTCTTTTTAATGACTGCTGCCAGTGAGAGGAGGGGAACTTGCTTGTGGAAGAGAGGCAGTCTCAGCCTGATCATACTGGTGATAGATTAATATTGGTTAATGGGAAATGATGGGCCCGGCATCCTGCATTAACATCAGCAGTACAGCAGGAGTGCTTAACATGCAGCGAGGTTTGCTGTGCCCCTTCCAGCGAGGGTTCAGTGATACCTAGAAACAAGGCTGCACCAGGCAGGAGCATTTCTGAATCCCACGTACATGCAGCAGCAAAATCAGCCTCTGTCCAGGAGAGAAAGTGTTATTATGTATGGCCCTCTGGAGCCTACACAATTGGAATTCTGCAGAGGAGAAGGCAGAACTATACTGTGGTTTCCCTGGAAAGGCAAGAGTAAATAAGCACAGCTTGTCAAAGCTGCTGAAGGAAAGAATGACAAATCGGACTATATCCCTAAAATCCATCCACTTGGGAATGAGTGAAAGGAGCATCCGTTTTCCCTTTTTCATGCGTATAAACTCAGTGAGGCTGTTAATTTAGATCAGCAAGAGGCAGTTCAAGGCAGTGGTCACTTTGAATAGCTTTGGGTTTACTGGGGAGGGAGTTCATCTCTGACCGCATTTACTGGGTAAACAGGAAGATTTTTATAGCATCCAGTATTGTAATTAAATGTGGAAATCGAAGCTGTATCCTAGAGATGAGTTTGACTGACTTGACGAAGCTGTGAGCTGACCAGATGCCTGTCTGTACTCGCAGGCTGATCTTGGGGTTGCGCTATGGTTGCAGAGCACGTGGCACAGTAGGACTCTGTGGGCCTGGGCAGCTAATTAGTGCCAATAACGAGGGCTGTGCAGGGCGAGCTGGGTGCTGGGCCTGCTCGGCACCTGTACTTGGTTGTACGTCCTACGGGATATAGAATGTTGCAGAATTCCATCCTGCTCTGTCTTTTACTGTCTGTTGCAGAATGGTGCTTATTCACCTCACCAGGTCTGGGAAAGTCTTCAAGTACAGTTTGTGAAGATCTTTGCGACTCTAGGGGCGAAGATGTCATTGATTACCACTTGTTGCTGCCTTCCTTTAAAAGGCTTTGCTGCTTCTGTTTTCCTTGTCCCCTCCTGGTGTCTGGGGACCCCCGTTCTCCCCTTCCAGCTGCAGTTCTGTGCTCCGGCTGCTGATTGCCTGTCGGGGTGCGAGCCCCTGGCTGCTGCAGGAAGGTTGGACTGGGGACCGCCGTGTCCTGACAGGAGCACTGGAGGAGAAACAGAGCCTGCAGGAAAGCATTCCTGCTCACTGCAGGGACCCAGCACTGATTTGAACATCCCTCTCTTGTTTTTCAATAGGATTTCGCAACCTGCATGTAGAAGACCAGATGTCCATAATCCAGTACTCTTGGATGGGCCTGATGGTTTTTGCTATGGGCTGGAGATCTTTCACCAACGTCAACTCCAGGATGCTTTACTTTGCTCCTGATTTGGTCTTCAATGAGTAAGTGTGAAGTAACAGCAGTCTAATGTTGTGCTTCGTCTGAGGCAGGCTCTCTGGCTGAGATGGGAGCAAGATAAAGAATTGCCATGGCTTCCATCAGGGCCATGCCAGGTGCTGGTGCAGGGTCCCTTTCCTGAGGGATCCGAGTGCCTGTGTTCACCTTGGCTGGTCAGCTGGAGCGGGCAGAAGAGAAACAAAGGTTCCTGATGAGTTCTCTCTGATATACCATCAGTGTAGAGCTGGGAAGGGTTTGTTAACACCAACATAGAAGAGCTTAAAACCAAGAAGTCAGCATAGCAGCCAGCAAACCCACACCTCTCTGAGAGCTCCAAGCTCTTCTGTATCCCTTGCAGACCACCATGTGTGGAGAATCCCTGCAGTTGTTTTTCAGGAAGGCTGGGAGCCAGGTGAACCCTGCATATCGCAGGTAGTCACATATTTCCAGACAAAGAGGATTACCCGTGGGCATTTTGGAATATGTTCCTCTCCTGCATGCAGGCCCGTTGCTGCCAGCATCCCCTGAGATGATCAGGTTCCTGGTGGTGGGGATGTGCCAGGCAAGGCTGGGATGGCTGGGTTGGGGAGAGTATGTCCTCCCCACACATCACAAAGGCCACCCTTTCATCTCCTGCTGTGCGTTCCACGTCTCGTCCTGCCAGGTACCGGATGCACAAATCCAGAATGTACAGCCAGTGTGTCAGGATGCGGCACCTCTCTCAGGAGTTTGGGTGGCTTCAAATCACTCCCCAGGAGTTTCTCTGCATGAAGGCTCTACTCTTCTTCAGTATTAGTGAGTACTTGCATTCTTTCCTCGACGGCTGTCGGGTTGCCATGTGCTGTATTGCCCTACAGGTGTCCGAGGCTTTCCCTGTGCACGCCCTCGTACTTCCCGAGGTATGGCTGTGGGTGTTCTCTCTGCTTCAAGCTGAGCTGCTCAGAGACAGTAAGCTGCTAAGCATACGGGTGCCCCCTCAGCTGTCCCACCCCACCTCTGTACGCTGCAGCATTTCTCCTGCACAGGTTGCTCCTCAGCCCAGCTGCTGGCACTGTGGGGATCTCCAAGCATCACTGCTGGGCAGGAAAACAGCAGTGCAGTTTGTTACCCAACTCTCTCTATTATAATGAGTGCTGACCGAGGGTCCTTGGGTTAGCAGCAATCCAACAGCTGATCAGGGAGGGCCATAGTGATGCCGAGCTGGTGGGCAGATCTTTCCACTGACCACTTCTTCAGCGTCCTCTTGCTCTTTTATTCTCCCTCCTCTCTGGGCAACTCTTACTGTTTCCTTCCCGTGTTTCATCCAGTTCCAGTGGATGGCCTGAAGAACCAGAAGCTCTTTGATGAACTTCGAATGAATTACATTAAGGAACTTGACCGTATCATCGCTTGCAAGAGGAAGAACCCCACCTCCTGCTCTCGACGATTTTACCAGCTCACTAAGGTCCTGGACTCCGTGCATCCGGTAAGAGAGGGCCGTGAGATATTTATCTGTGCACATAAGAAATGAAATAAGAAAGAACCTTTTTACAGTGAGAATGATCACTCACTGGCACAACCTCCCCAGGGTGGTGGTAGTCCCCATTGCTGGAGGTTTTCGAGGTGGAATGGGACAGGACACTAAGGAGTCTCATCCAGGCTCTCTTTCCCAGAGAAGGTTGGATGAGGTGACCTTTCGAGGTCACTTCCGACCTGTGCTGTTCAACTCTTGCGTTTGGGTTCTGGGACTTCCTTTCTTTAGCACTGAGAAGCTCTTTGTAGACAATACTTTTCTACTGTCAGCCTAGCAGAACAGCTCAGTGGCCCCAGTGAATCTTCTCTGATTCCAGCAGTGAAAACAAATTCTCTGTTTGTGACTTCAAGCTGCACTGGTGAAAGGTGGGCTGGGCTTTCCTCTTCATAGAATCATAGAATAGTTAGGGTTGGAAGGGACCTTAAAGATCATCTAGTTCCAAGCCCCCTTGCCATGGGCAGGGACATCCCACTAAAGCAGGCTGCCCAGGGCCCATCCAACCTGGCCTTGAACACCTCCAGGGATGGGGCATCCACAACCTCCCTTGGTAACCTGTTTCAGTGTCTCACTGCTCTCATGGTGAAGAAATTCTTCCTAATATCTAGTCTAAAACTGCCCCTCTCCAGTTTATACCCATTCCCCCTCATCCCATCATCACAAGCCTTTACGAATAGTCCCTCTCCAGCTTTCCTGTAGGCCCCCTTCAGGTACTGAAAGCCTGCTCCAGCCCTCTGATCATCTTTGTAGCCTTCCTCTGGACCCGTTCCAACAGCTCCATATCCTTCTTACATTGAGGATTCCAGAACTGCACACAATATTCCAGATGAGGTCTCACAAGAGAGGAACAGAGGGGCAGAATCCCCTCCCTTGCCCTCCTGGCCATGCTTCTTTTGATGCAGCCCAGGATACAGTTGGCCCTGTGGGCTGCGAGCGCACGTTGCCAGCTCATGTCGAGCTTCTCATCGACCAGCGTCCCAAGTCCTTCTCTGTAGGGCTGCTTTCAATCACAACATCCCCCATTGTGTGCTGAAAATGGGGATTGCCCTGACCCAGGTGCAGCACCTTGCACATGGCCTCGTTGAACCTCATGAGGTTCTCACAGGCCCACTTCTCCAGTCTGTCCAGGTCCCTCTGGATGACATCCCGTCCTTCCAGCATGGCAACTACACCACTCAGCTTGGTGTCATCTGCAAACTTGCTGAGGGTGCCCTTGATCTCACTGTCAATGTCATTGATAAAGAGATTGAACAGCACCAGTCCCAGTACAGACCCCTGAGGGACACCACTCGTCACGAATTTCCATCTGGACTTTGAGCCATTGACCATTACTCTTCGAATACGACCATCCAACCAGTTTTTTATCCACCACCCATCAAATCCATATCTTTCCAATTTAGAGAGAAGGATGTTGTGGAGGATTGTGTCAAAGGCTTTACAGAAGTTTAGATAGATCACATCTGTTGGTTTACCTGTGTCCACTGCTGCTGTTATCCTACCACTGAAAGCCACTAAGTTGGTCAGACAGGATTTGCCACTGGTGAAGCCGTGCTGGCTGCCATTAATCACCTCCATGTGCTTTAGCATGGCTTCTAGATGGATCTGTTCCGTGATCTTTCCAGGCACAGAGGTGAGGCTGACAGGTTGGTAGTTCTCAGTGTTGTCTTTTCTACTCTTTTTAGAAATGGGCACAACGTTACCCTTCTTCCAGTCACCAGGGACTTCTCCTGACTACCATGACTTTTCAAATATCGTGGAGAGTGGCTTGGCAACCACATCTGCCAATTCCCTCAGGACTCTGGGATGCATCTCATCAGATCCCATAGACTTATATATGTTTATGTTCCTCGTGTGGTCACGAACCTGATCCTCCTCTACTGTGGGGGAGGGGGTTTACCCCACTGGTCACCATCTTGCTGTCTCATGACCCAGGAGGGGCAAGGAGAGCAGTTATCAGTGAAGACTGAGGCAGAAAAGTTAAGTGCCTCAACCTTCTCTTCATCTGTTGGAAATCACCATTTCCAGCCATCAGTGGCGGTACGTTCTCTTTGACCTTCCTCTTTTGATTGACGTACCTGTAAAAGCCCTTCTTGTTAGTCTTTACTTCCCTTGCCCAGTTCAGCTCCAGCTGCTCCTTGGCCTTCTTGATTTCATTCCTACACAATGGCAGTGTCCCTGTCCATGTCCCAGGTTCCCTGTCCCTGCTTGCTCTGCCTGGGCAGTTCCCTCTTCTTTTTCAGTTTAACCAGCGGGTCTCGACTCAGTCACGCTGGTCTCTTCCCTTTCCTGCCTGCTTTTCTACATACAGGGACTGAGCGCTCTTGTGCCCTGTGGAAGGCTTCCTTAAATATTTTCCAGCTCTGTTCTGCTCCCTTGTCTCAGAAGACCATGTCCCAGGGGGTCCTGCCAAGTAATTCCTTGAAGTGCTGAAAGTCTGCTTTCCTGAAATTTATATAGTGTCCTGACTATACTTCTTACCTGTCCCATATCCCTCTGGACCTTGAACTCCACCAGTGCATGATCACTGCAGCCCAGGCTGCCACTGATCCTAACGTCACTGATGAGTTCGCTTGTATTGGTGACCATAAGGTCCAGTATTGCATCTCCTCAGGTGGAGGTCTCTATCAGGTGGACTGAGAAATTATCCTCAAGGCACTCCAGGAGTCTCCTGGATTGCCTACAGCTGCTGTGCTACTTCTCCAGCAGGATGAGAGCTTGCGAGCGTGAAGCCTCCTGTAGCTGGAGGAAGAAGACTTCATCAGTTGTCTCTCCTTGATTGGGTGGCCTGTAGTAGACGCCAACACCAGCATTCCCATTGGTCCTTCCGTCTTTAATTTTGACCCACAAGCTTTCAACCTGTTCGTGGCTACTCTTCAATGACAGCTTTTCACATTCTATCCCTTTCCTGAGATAGAGGGCAACACCTCCACCCCTGCTTCCTGGTCTGTCCCTTCTGAACAGCCTGTCGCCGTCGATAGGGCATGGGGCTCAGCTCCGTGCCAATGCAGTTTACAGGTTTACAACAAAAAGCAATTCTGAACAAGTGAAGTCAGCAGCATCTGCATGCAGTAAGCCAAGTTTCTCTAGGAGTAAGGAAGTGCCAATTTTGCCCACCCTGTTTTTTTGTAGGACTTGGTGATGTCTGAGTGCAAAAGGCCATGGCAAAATGCATGAGAAGTTCCCAGGCTGGGTTGTTCTCTTCCCCATCCTCGGGATGCTTACCTGCCAGCTATAAGTGTTAGCGAGCAGTGACAGCCAGACAGCAAACAGCTCCCGTGGCAGCAGGATCCAGCCCTGCAATGCTGAGCCTGCTGGTGGCTGCTCAGTATCTTCCTGGGCTGGCCAGGGACTTCTTCCTTAACAAACTTTCTTCCTTTCCCAGATTGCCAAGGATCTGCATCAGTTTACGTTTGACCTCTTAATTAAGGCACATATGGTGAGCGTGGACTACCCTGAAATGATGGCTGAGATCATCTCTGTGCAGGTCCCCAAGATCCTGTCTGGAAAAGTCAAGCCTATCTACTTCCACGCACAGTGATCTGCCGGAGAGACCGCCCAGTTCTGCCACCCCCATTTCAGCCATCTCCTGCCTGTTATCTGTGCACTAGTGCGCTGCAGTGCCTTGGGGAATCTCCTCTGCAGAGGGGGTGTGCTAAGAAGATGAACAGTAATGATGAATATCTGCTGGGGTTCCTGAGATTTCTGTTTTTCCTGCAGTACCTCCAAACCTAACTATTGCCTCTGCCTCAATATGGCTGGTTCACTGGGCTGGGACGGTGGATGGTTGCATGAGGGCAGTGGCATCAGGTTTGTGCTCTCTCACTTGTGTTTTTCAACAGTGACTTTTAGTGGCCCAGGGCCATGGGAGATGGGGAGAAATGCCAGCAGCTGTTGGGTTTGAGTTTCTTTTTAAAACCAGCACAAGACAAGAAGCGGGTTGAGCCTCTGCGCTTTGCTGTGGGTTAGGTACCTGGCCTCCTTTGGGACTTTTTATTTGCATCACAGTGCTGGGAAGCTGATGAGTTAAAACACTGCAGCAGACAAACAGTGAAGAGTTGGGGGCCAAGATGAATTTGCAGGCTGATGCTTTTACAGGACCTGCTGCTGGGTGAGAAAGCTGCCATACATAGGGCATGGAGTGTTACGGGGCTGCCAGCAAAAGAACTGGAGGGCACGGTGACCTTCAGAAATCCGCAAAGGTGGTGGCTGCTGTTTTCTACCTGGGATGTTTTCCTGTAGAGAGTTCAGCAGGATCTTGGTCTGCCCTGCAGACACCTGGGTGCTCAGACGTGACATTTTCATCCTTGACAGCTGCTGTTCCTCCAACACAGCCGTACCCACCTCCTCAAGTGCCTGATGTCCTTGGTCCTCTTGCTCTCCACTCCTCCCGTGGGCACCCGCAGCCTCTGCCCAGCCTCTTGCCAGCTTTGCTCCCACTGAGCATCCGCAAGCCCTGCATTTCCAGCTACGCAACTTCTTTGCCATTTGTCCCAGCTGTACTTTCCAATGCTAGCAGATGAGTGCCCCGGGAGTGCAGCAATGTGCCAGGCTCTGCAGGACCTGCGAGGCCGCAGCACGCTTGCCATTAATTCTGGCCTTTGGGAGGTGACTGTGGGAACTGGCTGTGCCGCAGCACTCCAGGGACTTGGAACGGAAATGCTGGAGACCTTATGCGGTTCCCAGTGTTGCAGATGGCTCCTGCTAATTGCAGTGACTGATTGTAGCCCGGGGGGAAACACCGCCTCTCGTGCATCATCGCACGTGTGCCATTCTACGTGCACCGTCCCACACGTGCTGTCCCACGCCCACTGCCTGTCCTGAGCAGCTCCAGGTGTCACGGCGGTGGCACAGCCTGTGCCCAGGCTGATCTGTGAGGACGGATCAACATGCCCTGGCTAACATGGACATTCAGTCCCCAACCAGCAAACAGCAGCAGTGCATGGGGCTGCAGCTGCTGGTGACTCCCAGCAGTCAGAAACCTCTGGGAAAAGCAGGATGTTTTTTCAGGCAGTTTATACCTCAAGTTCAGGAAGAAACGCAGGCCCACCTGACGTATATTCAGATTTATTTATTTGGTGGGCTCTGCTTCCCACAAAGTGGCCAAGCCTGTGTTCCATGTGGCATTTTGGTTCCCCACTTCCCACACAGCCATGAGCCCACGAAAACCGCCCAGTCAGACCTGGCAAGCACGGTGCATACGGGCTCTTGCCAGGATAATGCTCCTTACTGGGGACTGTGGCACAGTCTGGCTTCACCAATACAGACACTGGCAAAGAGTACATGTGCTGATGCATGCGAACGGCAGGTACTGCCCTATCACACGTGGTGTGCTGGGTTCTCACTGCTGCGGTGCGGACCAGAGCTGGGGCGGTGCCTGCCCACAGCACAGATAAGATCCTTCAGCACAGAGACTCCACAGGTGTGAAGCAAGTGCCAGAGTCGGGAGAGGTGAACCAGATGAGACACATGCAACCCTGCCTCACATCACCGTCTCGTGTTTGTCACCTGCCTTCAAAAGAGCAGAGAGGGAGGTTTAGTCTGATCGCTGCCTCGTACATGTCATGCAGAAATGGTGTGAATGCCGCTGCTCGGACTGGCCACGACTCAGCAGCACGGTCAGCTCTGCTGGCAGATGTCCTCATGGTTCTCAGCAAACTCTCAGCAAGGAAAAACACTTTGTTTTCCTGATACTTTGCAGTCATGCTATGGGATTTTCACTAAGGGAAGGAGTAGGGGGAAAAGCCCAGAACTCTTGAAGGGGAGGATCTCTTGTTACAGTAATTAGTACTGGATTTTCCTCCCCTGCAGGTATGACTCTGATCTTGCTGTTCCTCCTGAAATCCCTCTGTGTAGGCAGTGTCAGAATCCAGAGGTATTCCTGAATGCCAGCCAACAGGCTGGTGTTCTCAATAGCTTTTCCTGTTTCAGAGGGCTTTGAGCATTGTAAATGCTGATATGATCTTCTGATGTTGGCAAATAAGCCTGTACAAGAATCCTGCGACCAGGCTCCTCTCTTCTGGAACATTTCCCGGCTGTCAGCAGACGAATGCGCTGAAGAACTGGGCTTGTGATTCCCTGATATCTGTGGTTGCCAGAGGATGTTTGTGAGCGCACTGAGTAGCTTCTTCAGAGAACTTTGTGTTCTGTCTGCAAAGTTTTCATGAGTTACTGCTAGGTCGTTTTCTGCCAGGAGATGGGGAGGAAAGCAAACCCAGCAGGGATGTGCATGCACTGCTTTGCTGCTGGAAGCACAGTGCAAAGGAGCAATGATTTGGAAGGGGATGCTGCTGGTGTGTTACCTGCCAGATGCGTACAGCTCCCGCATGCACAGCCTCTCCCAGTGTGGATGCATTCGGAAGGGAGCAGGAGCTCATGGGGAGTCCCGATGGGGCAGGGGAGCCATCTGGCTGCCACTGCCAACAGGTCCCCCGAGCCCCTCTGTGTGATCAGGCGCTGGTGTTCTGTTCTATCTCTTCAGCACAAAACTAAGCTCTGCGGTGTTATATTAAAAAATTGGATTTAAATGTCATTGTGAGAGGGATGATGGAGGAGGTGGGAGCCCGGATCCCTGGCCCCTGCAGGGCTGCTGGGAGAGCTGACACTGTTCCCTGTTCATTCTCATGGGCTGCTGCAGGAATTGGAGCATAGGAGACCCTTCAGAAATACCAAAGTTTGGGTCCTGCCAGACAGCTTTGACCTTTGTGTTTTCTTCTGCATTTTCTTCTCTGCTTTTGCTTTAATTAATCGAGAAGAATTTCCCCATCTTCACCAGCAGTCCCTGAGCTTGCCTCGGGCCAATAGAGCCCTGGGAGAGGGACCCCTCAGCATTACTGCCTTGCGGAGCTGGGGCACAGACCGCTTCCACATCCCCCTTTGGTCCCACAGCTCTGGTTTCTCTGGGATGTGCAGGCATTTGTGCTGGCTCGATCTGGGTCATGGCCCAGGCCATCAGCTCCCCTGCAGGCAGCAGGTGGGAGACAAGGAAACACACATTGGCATCTGCTGGGGAGCAGCTTTTTTGCGTGGAAGAGTACAGTTTCATGAGATAAAGGGTGCGAGCTGATGGTGCCCTTAGTGCAGGAGGAACTCTTCCTCAGTCCCATGTAATGCCAGAAGAAGAGGCCCTGCTGGGGTGGTGCAGTTGTGTGCCCGGGCAGGCAGCGTCCTGGACAACTGCAGACCCTCGCCCAGCTTCACCCACCTGGCTACTGCCGGCACCACCGCGGTCAGCAGGAGCTTTACTTGGCAAGTGTAAGAGCTCGGGTAGTGCCTCTCTGCTTGGAAAGACACTGCAGATGTTTTGGAGAGCCTGATGGCACCTGACCACTGCTCACAAAGCCCTTTGTTCTTGTCTTCAGGAGAGACGTAGCTCATTGAATGTGCCCATTCCCCTCTTGTTGCCCTGGGCTGGGCAGTGCTGGTAGGGTTGTTGCCACGGCCCATCGGGATGCTGAGGTGGTACCTGGGGTGCTGCCGGCAGCACGGGCTGCCGAGCTCCCTGCAGCTCCGCACGCTGAGCTCTCTCCCTAGATCTTTCAATCATGTAACACGTTAAACACACACATATATACATTAAAGTAAAGGCACCCCTGTTTTTTATCACTGAGGATAACTATTTACTGTAATGCCCTAAGAGTTCCTTTTCTGAGTGCACACTGATTACAATGAAATATTCTTCAGGAGATGAATCACTATGTGCCAGTATTAATGGAAACTTTGAATTTAATCATTTTTTTCTGGTTAGGTACTGCCCAGTTTTCAAAGGTCTGTCTTTCATGGCATGAATGGAGCGTACACTGGCATAGCCTGGTGGCAGTGTCTGCTTCTCCAGCTTTCTTGTAGCTGTTTCTGGTTAGACAGGGATATTATTTGCATTTGGGGGATGGTGGAGCATCCTTTATTTCTGCCCACTTTGACTGCACAAAGTGTCCTTGCACTTCAGGGCAGAATCCTGAAATTACAGAGTGGAAGCTATTTTCTAACTGTTTCAAGGTAGGCTTTTAGAGGCACAGAATGCTTTCTAGTACCATAACAACTGGCCAAGTTGTGGTCTGCATTATCATATCCTGTGACAGAGACCTGGGAGCTGGCACTGAGTCTCTGTGCTGCATGGCTGGGACTGGGGGTGCTGCTCCAGGGCACTGGGGGTGGATGCTTGCTGCGAGCTCCGGGCATGGTGAGCAGCCTGTTGTGGAGGACAGCGTGGATGCGGGGGGAATGGCACAGGCTGCAGTCCTGCCTCTGCTTGCTCACCTGCTCCCAGGCGGCACAGAGGGACTTATCCTCCTTTCCTTTTAAAATGGCAGGGGATCCTGCCCTTGTGAGTCAGAGTATCTGCACCACACATAAAACCACAGCACATTTGTAGTAAGCTGCTCTCTGTGCCAAGTATTTTGTGTTCTGTGGCGATTTAATGCTGGTTTTATTTGTTAACATGTCTCTGTAATAGAAGGAGTTCTTTGTATTGATATATTTTCTATGTAATAAGCCAAAAAGCTCATTGCTGGTGCCTTTTTGCCTGGGGAGGACTGCCAGTGTATTCATGGAGATAGCAGAGTGTGGTGTTTGCAGCTGCTTGTTTCACCGTAGCTGAGTAAAGTCATGGAAAAGCCATGCGACTGCTGAAAGAGCCTGCAGCCTATGAGGTGGGCAGAGGGATCTTCATGTACCACAGCGTGGTGTTTCCCTAGGCCTGGTTCCAAGGTGCACGGTTCCAGGGCGAGGGCTGAGCTTTCTGCTTCCTGTGTGTGACACAGGAAAGGCTTTGTGCTGCCTCGCTGGGGCTTTGCTGCTATGTTGCGATAGTTTATCCTCTGCAAGATGTGCAGTGATGGTGACGCATACACAAATCATTTTAGTGGGGTTCAGCTGAATTACGGTTACAATCCTGTAGTCTTTTTTCAGGCGCCTTTCAGAAATGGCAGTCTTTTGCTTAAATTGACAGTATCCAAGGCCACGTTGTGCTCCTAGCGAAGGACATGAGTTGGATGGTCACCAGCACTTTTTTTTTTAATAATTGGAAATATATCTGGCCCTGAATAAGGAAAACAGAGACCTACAATGTTACAATGCCATTGAGACTGGAGAGCCGCAATGCCCGCTGCCCTGGGCAGCGAGATGCAGTGGAGGATGCCCAGAAGATTACTGTCACGCACAAGTCACCTTATGGGACTGAAGGACATTTACACTTGTAACTGACAAGAGGAGCCAGTCTGGCACCCAGATTCAAGGCAAACCAATCACACTGCGCTAGGTGAAATGGAACTGCTCACTCTTTGACTGTTTGGGTACCCACTCGGGTCCCCCGCCAGCCTTCAGCCTGCACTCTCAGCAGGACAGAGCCTCACGCTTGGTGTTCAGCAGTTTTTGTAACCTTACAGTCTGTTGTTGTTCTCAGTACAATAAAGGCAGAATCTTGTTTGTTGGAACACTGCTCTGTGCGTGTATTTGGCTTTTGTTATGGTTACATGCACGGAAGCCACTCTCCGGCATGGCGAAAGTCAGCTTTCGGGGATGCCAGCAGTTGGTGGGCCATTTCCCAGTGGATGGGGCTGCGTTGGGTTGTTCCTAGGCTGTTTCTCAGTCAGATTTTGCTATTAATAACGTCTGAACTGTTAATTCATTTAAATATAATTGACTAATCCTTTCATATAAGCCTCTTCGGGTCTTTTAATTTGAATTTAATTTGGTTAATGTATTTCTCAAGCAAGGAACTAATAAAGGCTAGTATCCTCCTTTTGTTGTTGTGCTCGGTATCTTTATGAGCAGTTGTAAATCCATTCTGCTGGAACTTCTTTATAAAATTGACCTGTGTTCTCAAAGTAATAAAACAGGCTGCTTATGAGCCCGCTTTTCAGGCAGAGGCACAGATGGGAGTGCTGCTCAGGGTCAAGATTTTATTCATTGTGAGATGAACCAAAGAGCTCAGAAAATAAATAATAGCTCGTTGGGCCACAAATAGCTGGCGATGTCTAGTGTGTAATTGCGCAGCAGCGGTCCGTGTACCAGTACCCGCAGCTGAAAGCACTGTGTTCTCAGCGGCACAAAAAGCCTTGCCCACGTGGCGCGATGTTAGGAGAGGTGCTGGGTCTGTCCCGCTGTTCAGGTCGCGGTTAAATGAGAATGGGTTCTTTCCAAAACTCACCTTTGATTGACACTGCCCAGCCCACCGCTGCTCGTGGGCTGCAGCGCTGTCCCAGATAGCAACCAGCACCTTCCCTGCTCAGCCTTTCCTTGGCCACCAGCATCCCCAGGCGCTGAGGAGCCTCCCAGCCAGCCCGTCCAGGGTGACAGACCCAGCTGCGCATCCTCTTGGTGGGCTTCATCCTGCCCAGTGTTGGCGGGAGCGAGGTGCTGGATCTGTGTGCCTGCAGAGGGCCGGGGGCATCCAAAGGGCGAAGCCACTTCCTCTGGGTTGTTTTTGCCCTGTCGAGCTCCAGTGTTTCTGCTGCGCACTGTGCATCCTTCCACCATGAGCTACGAATGCCCTCTCTCCCTGACCGCCCCTCAGCGCGTGGGACCAGGGCGGGGGGCTCGGTGCAGCCCAGCCTCCGGAGGGAAGGGAGGCGCACTCAGGCCAAGTGCTCTGTCCTTGGCAGTGGGCGGTCTGGAGCAAAACCCCACTCGATATCCACGGTAACCGTCCAATTTAGGAAAAGCAGCGCTTCAGGACGAGCTGGGAGGTCCAAGGGCTGCAGAGCTCCACTCCTCACTGCCAGGTCACTTTGCTGCCTGTCTCTGCGGACTCCTGGTCCTACTGGCAAGGAGCCCCGTCCTGGGCAGGCTGCGGGTGCCCTCGCTGCTCCCTCGTGCTGACAAATGCAGCTGGGACCCGTTCCTGATGCTCCATCAGCTGCGCGGGGCTGCACATGAGGCAGTGGCTGGGACAGACTCGGACAGCAGGAGCTGGGCTTCCTGCTGGGTTGTTTGGTTGTTTTTTGATGAAAACATCTTACATCAAGCAGCCCTAAAATGGCCCGTGCTTTAAAACCACTTGCTTGCCTTAGAACAGCCAGTGGGGAATTTTTGAAACAGAAAAATTGTTCCATTTGCTAAACAGACAATGAGTTGGCATAAAGATGTTTTGGCAGGGGATTCCTACCCAGGGCCCCAACACTCCCTGTCCACTTCTCCCTGCATCAGAGTTTGGGCTGCACCAACCTCCATGGCTGCTCCAGGATGGGCCAGTGGAAGGAGATGCTCTGGATGCTGGATTATTTCAGGAACTGGGGATGGGCTTCTCAGCAGCACAGCTCAACCCCTTTCCAGCTGCGACGAGCCCGGTCGCAGTCCCAGCTCCTGTCGCCTCCATCCCTGTCTTCTAGCGGGGCTCAGCTCAGCAGCTGGATGAGCAACGTGGGTGCTGAGCCCTGACACAGCCGGGCTGGTCCTGCACGTGCATCCCCGGGCACACGTGCTGTGCCTCTGCATTGCACCAGGGGCTCAGGATCTGTCTGCTGAACCGCCCTGTGATTGACAATATCTTACAGCATGCAACTTATCCCAGTCAAAGAGCAGGAACAGGATGAGAGCCACCGGGACAGCAGCTTTCCCCAGGTCTCCAGCTGCTCATGCACTACTGACACAAAGCGGCTGCAGCCCATGGCCAGAGAGTGACGTCTGCCATACAAACTCCAGGATAAAGGACTCCTGGCTGGGAGGAGCTGAGTGGGATGGTGAGTCTGAGACAGCAGGGCCTGGTAATTAATTGTTTATTATGCAAGTCCTTTAAATTTAGTTTTGTTTCTCCAGTTTGCTTAGAGAGGTTTTGCAGCTCCTTCCAGGATGGCCTGAGTAAAACTCCCGGCTCCACCTGGAGCTCATGGCTGCTCTCAGTCCTGAGCCCGCTCTGGTATCCATGGCAGAGATCCCCCTCACCCGAGGATCAGAGAAGCGGAGAATGGGCTCTCATATCTTGCTGCTCCCCTCTCACTCCTCCCAGCCTGAACCCCTGCAAGAGCACCACAAGGTACTTCGAGGTGCAGCATTTAACAGGAGTGCAGCGCACAGCCGGGCTGGGAGGGGGTGCAGCAGTGTGCCAGCCATGCCAACCCTCCGCAGGCGGCTTCGGGGGAGAGGGGTGGGTGAGCATTTTGGGTTGTGCAGACACCAGCTTCACACGGAAAACATCCGTACTGTCAGGAAAAGTATGGAGAGGACCAACGAGGCTGGCAGTGCATGTTGTTAACGTGTACTGCTGTGCTGGCAAAGTCATCCCATTGGCCCACGTACCCATCTCTGCTCCAAGAGGGACGCTGGGTGCTGGCCCCCACCCGTCTGCGCCCACCCTGTCTGTGGGGCAGCTCCCGGCTGCCCCCGCCGCTCACCCATCCCTGCCCAGGGAGCAGCAGCGAAGGGGCCCAGCGTGTCACTTCCAGCAGGTCCCATCGGTAGCGCCGTCATCGACACAGTGGGCGAGGAGCATCCAGCACAGAGCAGTCCCTTGGATGCTGGAGCCACCGGAACTCGGCTGTTTGCTGACAGGTTGCCTGTTTCTGCTGCTGAAGCTGGTGTCTCGGCACCTCCTGCATCTCGCACGGCTGGAGCAAACGGCGCGGCGGGCAGCTGGGAGCGGTGCCGGGAGCCGCTCTGCCCTCCGGCTGTGCCAGGCTCTGGTGGCTCGGCTCGCCCGGCAGCCACAGACCATAGCCAGGTCGCGCTGCCCGAGGAACGCCAGCCAGCTCGGGAGTTTGCTCCTTACCCCAAATTGCTGCCACCTTCCACCATGGAGGGGGCGAGCAGCGCCCCGCGTGCCTCTCGTCCTGTCCTCGCTGGAGCAGAGCGACCGCAGGGCAGGACGCGCAGCAGAGGATGCCAGGACCGCGGGGGACGGGGCCCTGGGGACGAGGGGGTAGCGTTCTCCAGGACATCATGGGGAGGGCAACGCTTTATAAAGGATGGCGAGACTCTTCCCAACTTCTGCCTTACAGGAGCTCTCTCACGGACTCCGATGCAGCCTGAGAAAGAGCTTCTTCCTAAACTTCTGAAAATGTAAGGAAAATAAAACCTCTCGCAGTTTTACCAGTTCAAAGCATCTCCTGATATTTTTTTTAAGCCAGCTGCGGGATTTTTTTGGTGGCTCGGCTCTGGATTTATGGATGTGTTGGCCAAGAAATGCTCCTGACAGCTGCCAAGGAAATGCCCAGTGCAGAAAGTTGGTCCTAAATCAGCACTTTCAGCTGGTTAATTACACCGCGAGTCAGGCCAGAGACAATTATAGATCTTAAACACAAGACTCGGATGTTGCAAGCAGCCCTGCGTAGGTGGATCCCCGCGCCTCTGAGGGCCTCTCTGCGGCTCATGTATTTGAGAAGGCTGTGCTACACTGAGTACATTTCAATTCTAAATTTATCATATAGATGTGTCTACTGAAGTGTGCCTTTAACCTCTCCAAATTCTTCCTCTGGGAAGTCCCCACAGAGGCTCAGTTCAAGTTTTGAAATTCTTGTTTTGATGTTTTCTCTTTAGCAAAACCTGCATGGTTTTACTTAATGATGGAAAATATTTTTTTTTTTGCTTGGAACAAATCAAACTTTTTTCCCTAAGAAAGCAAACCCTGCAGCACTGGGCTGGGACACCAGAGCTGCTGGGACGGTGCCACGGTGCTCATTCCAGTTTGTAATCATTTAATACAAGGGCTAATGAAAAAAGAAAACACTGAAATGCTGGTGTTTTGACAGCATCCATCCCCGGAAAAAATTACAGCGCCAAAAGGAAACTTCAGAAATACAAGGAGCCAGGAAAAACAACAAACCAAAGCCCTTGAGCTGCTGCTCCAGCCGAGCTGTAGGGGCTCACCCCGGTGTCCGACCCACAGAGGGGCTGGGAGCAGGGTGGGACGTGGCTCCAGTAGGGACAACGCCGCTCCCCAACACTGCCGTTTGTTTTCTCCAGCTTCAACAAGGATCTTCTGCTGGTTCAGGGTTTGAAGCATTTTATACTGAAGCAGCAAGTCTGGAGTCCAAGCGGTGCCAGACAAATCCTGTCGCGAGATTTCGTACCAGCTCCACGGTACCCATGGCACCACCTGTGGCCATGGCTGGATCCTTGGGACAATCGGCACAGAGGATGGCTGGGGCTTTGCAACACCCCGGCAGCAGTTAAAGAAGGAAAAGAGAGGCACACTAGGATTTGTGTTTGGTTTACTTCATGGAAACTTTATAAACATTTAAAGTAATCTATGCTTTTCCATGACAAACCAGCTCCGACGGCTGACGCCCGGGGCCCTGGCCATGGGTCAAACCTATGTTCCCGGCAGTGTCACTCCTGTGGTGCTGGCAGCAGGGACTACGGCCCCAGCGCCGGCCCCAGCCTCCACTGCGCACATGGAGGAGGGAAAACACGCACGGACAGACGTGATAAAAGGACACAATGAGATACACTTCTAATAAGCTGCTTCCCTCCAATGATTGCAATGCCAGTCTTGAAAACTTAAACTCCCTTCGACTCCTTTTGTCCCACGGACCCCAGATCTGCCCCGCAGGGTCCACACCAGGCACTGCAGGCAGCCAGCTCCACTGCCAGGCTCTCCCAGCCAGCCGGGATACTCAGAGCAGCCCTCTCCCACCCCGACTCACTGGCTCACAGCTCTGTCTCACCTGGTCCCTTAGATACCTGGTCAGAAAAACACCGTGTGCTTGGCTTTGGCGCTGCACAGAGCACCCAGCTGCTCCCAGGAGGGTGCAGTGGGAAGGGCTCGCCTTAGCTTCCAACAGCCCTGAGATGCCGGGGTGTGCGATACAGCCTGGGCACAGCTATCACTGTGTTTTTAAAGCCACTTTGATGTGCCACTGCTGGATGCGGGAGCACAGGAGGGAGCAGCGGGGACACCGACAGCGCCCGGGGGAGCAGGAGCACCATTGGCACAACACGTGTGCATCCAGTGAACACCAGGATTACATTCAGCAGTAGAGCAGCCAGGCGCTAAGCGCATGCACAGGGCATCCCGCTGGCAAACGCATGCCAGGCAGGGCACAAAGCATGATCGAGAGGATGGAGCACCCACGAAGCAGCTAACAGGGATGTTTGGCCCCTGGTTTAGGAATGCTCCCAGCACCCAAGGAAAATAATTCACAACAGGGAAGCTGCCTTTGAGCCGGTGAGGAGAAGCAGGGAAGCTGCTCATTGTCTATTTACAGGTAAATGCTACAGATCAGGACCTGAGGCCTGGGGTCAGCTGGAACCACGAATAAGCCTCTGCGATTAATAGGGGTAGTCCTGCCTAGGAGAAACCCTTCCAGACCAAAGGGCATCATCTACGCAGTCACTGCTGAGGAAAAGAGACCAGACATCTCTTGGATTGGACATTACTGTAACAAGCTAACAAGAAACTAGGTGCGCCTTAGAAAACCAGTAGGCTCTGACCCTTATCCAGTGAGTTTCAGATCCTCACCATCTCTGTGCCGGCCCACCAGAATAACCCCAGGGACAGAGGCTTTTTGGTGGGCCCAGCGGAAGTGGATTTGGTGAGAGAGCGGCTCACATGGTGGAGGAGAAGGAGGACTGCCCGCTGCCTCCTTCTCCCAGCAGCGCTCTTGGAGGCCACTGACCCAATGGACGCTGCCCAGAAAGCTGCCCCGCAGGCAGGGAATGCAGCCCTGCTCATGCTCAGGCATAGCGGCCTCTCCCAGCATGGTCTCCCAGGACAGAGGCAGCTGATACCTGGGAGGAGATGGAAAGATGTCCTGCAGAGAGAAGCACAATGGTCCCTCCAGTTCCTGCCCTGCCTGCCTTAGCACAAGCAGCGCTTCCAGTAACAGACACTGCTCTCCTACACACACACACTGTAGCTTACCGAGCGAGGGAAATATAAAGGAAGGATCCACCTATGGCAAGGGGGAACCAACTCAAACTCCAGTCACTCCACCCCTGCACCTGAGCACGGGGAGTCAGCCCCTTGTGTTCAGCTCCAATGTTTGTCCAAGGTCACCTTTGCCAAGGTGCATTTCCCAGTAGGCAAGTGGGTAAATGACCACTCCAGATCTCCATTGTCCCTTCTGCAGCCAGTCGGTGCTCGCCCAGCCCTGGAACACTGCCAGTCGCCTGCAAGGGCATGTGGGAGCGTCCTCCACAGCCTGCGCGGAGAGGAGAGATGAAGGATGGGGCACAGTTCAAAACAAATGTGTGGGTAAGGTCTTTTCTCCATCTTTATCTCCCTCTCTTCTAATTTCTTGAGCCACTTATGTCAGCATGCTCTGAAATCATCGTCTGGAAAGATAGCTGCTCTCCAGGAGCACTGGATCTGGGAAAGTCTTCACTGTGACATGTCCGTCTCACAGGTACAGAAAATCTCCTGGGTCTCACTGGGCTAAGGACCTTACAAAGCCTGTGAGAAGAAAACAAGCACGTGCTTTGCTCCAATGTAAACTCATTGGCGACGGCAAAATCACAACCAGAGCAAGTCCAGGTCTCGGCACTTGCGTTTATTCCAAGGCTCAGGAACAGCAGAGCTGGCTGATTCATTGCCCCCTGCCACACCACCACCCCAACAAAGAGAGTCACCCACCTTCAGCCACTATCTCTCCTTCTGCAGGGTCTCCTACAGGGAGGATGTTTCTCCTGAGATTCCCATTGCCCCTGCTGGACTCCACACCCCGTAAGTGCTGGATTTACGTTGCGTGTGTGCTTTTGGTTTACTATTTCGTTTACTGTCACAAACACATACCTTTAGCCTCAGCTCTCATCCCCGGGGCCCCTGCCTTGTGGCGAGGAAGAACTACAGATAAGGAAGCAGAAGAAAACAGAGAGAGAAATTAACACAGCAAGTAAGCTCAAAGGCAGATCCACAGCCTGAACTGAGGGTTGGGTAACAGGGCAGGGATATATTTTTCAGTTTAAGAGGTGAACTCACTGTCAGCACCAGCAGACAACATGCAAACCTGCTCACACTTCTGGCAGAGGCTGCAACGCTTAGAAGCGGGAAGCTGCCGCCATTTGAGCAGATGTTAATACAAACAAAATCTGCTGTCACAAACCACAAAGCTTCCAATCCAGCACCCTGCATCCCAGTCCGGCCCAGAGGCTCCAATGCCCGAGCTTTCCGTCCATCACACTGTACCTCTCTGTGGGGCAGTTATGCCCATCCGTACACAATGTGTGCAAGAACATCCTTTCTCTGGTCTCGCATCTCACATCGTCAGCTGCAATCTACCCAGCTCTCATCTCCTCATGTCCCATGATCTTTATCTCTGCTCTTCGCAAAGGCTGAGAAGTACAGTCTGTGCTATGCTGACTTAGATCCACACACATGATAAAGGGAATCCACAGACATGTTTATTACTTAGCAGATTTACAGCTAACTTATAAAGTCCGCAGCTGGATTCATGATTATGCTTTGTACTCTTTGTTTAATTTTAGCCTTTCAGCTAAGGCCCACCTTCTGCCCAGAGTGGGAGAGGCAGGAAAGGTCGAGGCTGGGGCTTCCCGCAAGCCTCGCTCAGCTCCAGAGGGAGCACCCCAGGCAGCAGGGCTGCTCTCAGGACCATGCCAGCCTCCCAGTGCCAGGCTTACCTGCTTGTTCTTCGGGAAGCTGTCTCAAAGAACTTTGTCCTAGAGGCCACCCTGCAAAGAGAACAAGGGAGGTCATGCCAGTTATCTGATAAGGCAATTTTTTAATTAGAGCTCATCTGTACCAGGGACAAGAATGGTAGCATTAGCAGACACCAAAGATGATCACCTTCAAGCGGTGTTTTTTCTGCCGAGGCTCTTGCCCACTCCCATTTCCCTCCACAGCCCCAGCCAGGCAGCGCCTGATTCCTCTGAGCTGGGCTGCCTCTGTCTGTGCTGATGATCCCACGTCCTATTTATGCTTTGCCTCTCCCAAAATTCCCAATGTGACACCAGCTCCTGCTCCTGCCACCTGGGCTGATCTTACCCCCCCCACACACACAATCCCAAGCTCCCCAGTGCCAGCAGCTCCCTGGGTACCGCGTGCCTGCCAAGAACTGCTGACTTACACAGATGAAGGCATCTCTTCCGCTGTTCCCGCTATCAGGTCCAGCCTCTGCTCCAGCCTCGGAAGGACAGGAGTCCTGCACGGTGGGTCTGGAGGTCTTACAGGGGGACGCGTTATCACGGGCTTATCTCCATGGGATCGTGGCTTAGGGATGCCATCGTATTCACCTGCAAGGTTGAGGATGATAAACACTGAGCAAGACACTTTGGTGGAGGAGTAGGTGATCGTGAAGAGGCATCAAAGAGTTAGTGGGCTTAGCTCTGTCTGTCTGCCCCAACATCCTCTCTTTGACAGCAGCCAAGAGCCAGAATTCAAGGAAAGAGAACCAGAAAAAGGCAGCTCCCACCTGCCTGTCCCAGCATAACCGCCCAGAATAGGGGGCTGGTGCTGACCCTGGGATGACAAACTCACTGTAGTGGCTGATGGCAAGGATGATATTGAATGATAAGGTTTTTTACACAAAACATGTGCAGTGCTGCTCTTCAAAAGTGAGTGGAACAGCACAAACCCCTGCAGCCTGGGGCTGCTGCTTCTCCGATCTCACAGTGGCCCTGCCTGTCCTCTCATCGGCTTTCCGCTCTGCCTGCAAGAGCTCCTGCCTTGGCTGTTTCTCTTCTCCAACATCCATCCAGTATCGCTTGTCTCTCAACCCTTGAAGAGTTTCAATGCTAAGTGGATAAGGGATAAGTGCCAGGCTTTATTCAACACCCCTGGGAGCCCCACACCTTCCCCAGTGCCCAGGCCTCCAGGGCACCTTCCCACAGGACAGCAATCCCGGTAATATTCCTGTCTGGCTGTTTATAAGGCTAAAAACCACCCTAAGGGCTGGCATCTGCCCTTCTGATTTAGACATTTCCACTGCTAGAGAGCCCTCTTTCTGGATAGAAACAAGTCTGAGGTGTTTTTCTATTTGCTACGATAATTAACGGCTGCAGTTACCTAACCAAGGCTTTGCCAGGCCCTTCATTACCGACCTGTTACACCCTGGTGTGCCGGTTGAGCCACCAGGACCAAACCAACTCCTCCACATTTGCATTTGCAAACTTTGCTCCTAGTTTTTCTCCCGAGCGCTCACTATAACACCTGCATTTCTCAGTAATGTGCCTGTTTTCCACCTCTCAGACTCCACTACTTCTCGGTTCCTCCAGTGTTTCAAGTCAATCCCCACACTGCACACATTACAAGCTCCGTGCAGCGTTCGAGCACTGATGTGCCAGTGTCAGCACAGGTGTAACATCACTTTACTGCTCCTTCAGTGCTCTGTAGATGCGCTGAAGGGCCACCACCGCTGGTTTTACTCCACAGTGGCTGCGGGATGTGCTGCCAACACACTGTGTGCGATAATGCAACACCACAGCACGTGGAAGGAGCTGATGCACAAGCCAGCTTTCAGAGCTACCTTCCTCTTCCAAAAGCAGATTTCCACCTTCCACTTAGGTGACACATTTACATTAAGCCAGCAGTGACCACCCAATTCACCCAGTGGGTGAACCCGATGTCTGTGCTACCTGGCCAGGCTGCTCTCCTCTCTGCACACGGGAGCTGTTTGCCATGAGTCAGCCCAGTTTTTATGTTGTAGACATGCGGCTGTGAAGCTGTCAGGGTGCGACAGCATCTGAAGAGCCCTGGGAAGTATGTGGGAAAGGCTGGTGCATCGCATACAGCAATATGTCTTTTATTATGGCCATCGTCTCAAGTGTTTTATGGAACTCAGCACCAAATCCCTGCTGTCCCAGCAGTGCCATCCTGCTAAGGGCTCCCTGGCCTCACAGGGAGGCTGCCACAGACTCAGAAACACCTTCTCTGATTTGGACAAGCCAACCCGGGTCTGCACGCAGACTAATTATTGCTACCTGTAATAAATTTCTGTATAAAGCTTATTAGAATACAGACAATAATCATTGTTCACATTTAACAGAAAGAGATGAACTGTTGCAATGAATATTCCCAGTAAAGCCTATGTAGGCCAGAAGCTGCAGCACCAGAGGCCTGACAGGTAAAACCATCATAAATTAAAATGGGAAAGTGACTTTTGCCCTTTTCCTCACATCTGCAGAGGAAAGCGCTGACAATGAGAGTGCTTACGGATGGTCAGAATGGACATCAACTGCTCTGGGGTTAAAGATCTTTATATCGCTACTGAGCCTGACTGTTACGAGTCCATTGAGCTGGGCTGAGCTCAGCACAGGCAGAGGCTCAGTTGCTGCACAGAAAGCCGGCTTCGTCTGACAGCAGTGGCATCTGCCTGGTGCAGCAGAAGATGGGTGACACCGGCACCGACACCGGCATCTGCACCAGCACCAGCACCACTCCAAAACCCCACAGCAGCTACACCCACAGTGAGCTACAGACCCAAAGCACCCCCTGTCTGAAATGAAACAGGGCAACAGCCATCCTGGTGCAGGGCAGGACTGGCCTGGGCGCTTTGAGTTTTCTCCAGCAGCACAGCAATCCTTCCACTCTGCTTCACATGGGACCCCAGCACGAGCCACAGCCCCAGGTGCAGGCTCACCCTCTCTGCTGTAGATCCCCAGCCGGGGAGCCGGTCTCCTGGCCTGGAGCGTGGAGTTCCTCAGGGCAGGGCTGGCCACCATCCCATTGGCAGCCTTGTTGGCCGGCTTCACTCCTCCGTCCTGCAGCCTGGACACCAGCTTCCCCACCTCTGCCTCGGTGCGCGCGTCGGGCCGGCTGTCAGTGGGGGGACGCCCTGGCTCGTCCCCTGGTCGGGGTGCGGGCATACGGCTGCGGTGCAGAGGCTTGGGGACCTCCGTGCCGATGCTGCCACTGCCGTTGGGTGTCTGGCCATGCCGGTCTGCCGTGGAGCCAAGGGAAAGAGATGCATGGGTTAGGAGGCAGCGCAGAGGGGGGGTGAGCTCTCCCCTGGAGCTGCACAGCTCCAGCAGAACCGCACGACAAGCACACTTGCGGCACGCAGCAGGGATTGACAGCCCCTCACTCGGAGTACAACACAGTGCGTGGCTCACGTGAACACTGAGGAAGAAAGAAAACTGAAACAATGCCGAATATGGAGGTGTTCCAGGCCAGGTTGGATGAGGCTTTGAGCCCCCTGACCCAGTGCGGCTTGTCTGCACATGACAGGGGGCAGGAACTGGATGGGCTTTGAGGTCCCTTTCAACCCAAACCATTCCAGGATTCTATGACAGAATTACACTCAGGGGCTTCTTTTAAATTTCCAGTACTGTGGCTCAAGAGAAGCTGTGCACCATGCCTTTATATTCCTCCAAAAATCATTCCTTTCATCTCTCTTGCTGTGCTTGAGGCCCACGCAGAGCATGCAGAAGCCCTGCTACGAATCCGACTGCACCCTGCAGCCTTGGCGCAGTCAAACGCTGGTGCTTCTGCTCCTGGCTGCGAGAAACATTTAAACACAAAGACACTGGAAACTGCCCGCACAGGCTTGTGATTTTAAGGAACAATTTGAATTAATCATATTTTACCAGTGCCAAAAAGTACATTTCCAGTACTGAAACACCATCAAAGCCGTAACAGAGAAAGACTTTCCATCTCTTCACGTGGTGATGTGATGTGATCTAGGCCAGAGCTTGCAATGACAATCAGAGCAGACTGAGTGCAGATGGAAGCATGATTTTAAGTGACATGATAATAAAGTATTACATTACAATCAAAGGAGTTTAACAGCAAAGCTGTACTTGGTTGACAAAACACTGTCACTGGACTGTGCGTGACAAAGGGCTTCTTTGTCCTCACCCACCCTGGGTATGAAACCGCCAGCAGCTGAGCCTCCCACAGCCCCCTCAGGACAGGACTGCAGCAGACGCAGCCCACCCCAGTCTGCGCTCACTCACACCCATCCCACCTGCTCTTCTCCTCTGTTTATTGGCATCGCTTCACAATTTTGACTGTGAAGCAGCAAAACTTTTCCCGTTTTTTCCTGGTGGATGCTGCAGGCAGCAGCAAAACCAAAACCTCACTAGTCTGAGTTGTGAGATGATGGAACCTATGGGAGTATTTGTTTGCTATTCTTTCTTACCGAACAATAGAACTCACTGACCTCCACTTTCTTCCACAGAAGCACCGAAGAAGACAGGTCTTTCCCTCAGAGGACGTTTGGAAATGGTGATGGGTTTGTGGCGCCGGGCAGCCACCCTGGGAGGTGGCACTGGTGGAGCGGTGGTGTCTTCTGGGGGCCCAGAGTAGATCTGCAACGGCAGAGATGTTTAGATGGCCCAGCCTGACACGGAGGGGCTGCTGCCTCTCCTCCAGCTGAAGGTCTCCCCACCCAGCACTGAGGAGGACAGTGGCCACATACAACACCTTCTCCATGGCCCTCCTGCCCGGCCTCTGGCAGCGCATGCTTCAAACCCTCCCCGGGCAGGTGCCACGCTGGTGTGCCAGGCTCCCCTCTGAAGACAGCATGTCAAAGCTGGAAGCCAAGTCCCTTGGCTCGGGAAGGGGTTTGGCATCTGAGCCGTGCCAGGAGCGCAGACCCAAGCTGGCACTCGTGTCTTTGCCAAGGGTTGCCCTGCTGCTCTCCAGCAGACACAGAATCTGTTTGGGGTCCAGTTCGCCTCTGACTGAGCCAGGAGGGCTGGAAAAGCCAAGGCTGCTCCAAACCATCCCAACCAGCACACGAGATGCTCGCAGGACTGTGGCAGTCGTTTGCTCCAGCCCGGGGCCCCAGCTCCTCCAGCCTCTCTGGAGAGGGACAGAGGGTGCGCGCCAGCTGCTTTCACAGGTTGGCAGCACCCAGAAGAGTGCAGCGGGACTGGAGAGGGGCTGATGCTCTAGTTAGGGCTCTGCAGACGTGTCCTGCCATGGGCTTTCCTACAGACAGACTGCCTGCCCCACACCTTATACACCCACCACAGCAACCACAGCTCTCAGCTAATGAACACAGCAAAACCACAAAAGCAGACAAAACGTGGAGAATCACCAAGTTCTCCGCAGCAACAAGGCAACATGATCTCCAGAAAGCACGCAGACAAACCACTGCATCATTTCAGATTTATTGCTAAAAGTCCTTCAGCTCTTGCTTTTCACTACAAAATTATCTTGGATGAAATACTGGCATGAAAACAATGCTGCTATGGAGTTTTATCTCCTTTCTTCCCTGGTCATATGGCATCTATTTGGTTTGGTTTAATTTAGAGATTTTAATTTACGTCAGTGCTTTTATTTATGAGCTGGACTTAAGCTTCATGGCAGTCCTGGAGATCAGAAACACCACCTTAAGGATCAAACCTAGCTCCTCCCGTGGTTTTCCCATGGATATTAGAGGAATTTATACAAGTCTTGAAAGAGTGATTTACTACGGATGAGGTGGCACAAGTTGCCAAGACCCGAGGCTACACTGCCCATGCTGGGAGAAGACGGAGCTGGTCCCTTCCCGGCTGTCGTCAGGAGATGGCTCAAGCCCGGAGGACAAGAGCTGGCACCAGATGCACCAATGAGCGGGGCCACTGCTACATCACTGCTCATTTGGGTACGGAAGAGCAATTCTATCCTGTCACCCATAAAAGTTCAAAATAAAGAAACGTAATATTTTTGTAGTTCAATCTAACAGCAAATTATTTCTTCTCCAGCCAGAGAGCCGTTCTGGAAAATGGAGGTGTGGGATGAGAGAGAAAAAAACGGCCTGGTTTCACTCTTCCCAATCCTGAAAGCAGGCTGGGCTCCCATGGCTCCTGCGCTGGGCAGCGCAGGGCAGGGAGGGACCGGAGCTGTGCTCAGCCTCTGCCCAGGTGATCCCTCGGCACCAACGCCATGTGCTGGTTCTTGGGCTTTGCTCCTGTCTCTGCCCAAAGAGAGGAGGAACACAAGGGCAGAGACCCCGGTGAGCTCCAAACCCTGTTCCGGTCAGTTCAGCTGCTTTTCTGTTGCTGTTTGGGAGCTGCTGATGCTCAATATGCCCTGTGCAGGGGCTGGACACTTCCTCCACTCCAGAATACAAAGTCCAGGGTGTCCCCCTTGCCTGGATTCAGAGGAATTTGCTGTGACATGAACAGCCTGTGATTTAAAAGCAGCAAACTCCTCTTTTTAAGATGTGGGTGCAGTCTCTGCTTTGCTTCTGCCTTCAAAATGAAAATCCAAGTCAAACAACTTGAAGGCACAAAGGTATTGACAGACCCTCATATTGAGAGGGTTCCTACAGTGAAGATGTTTCCAGAGCAATCAACTTATTTAATTTAACCACGGCACTCAAATATAAGCTGTGGAAACAGTAATTATCCACAAAGACTTCATGAACAGTTATTTTTAACTTAGAGTCCTCACATACCTCGTACAAATGACCCCGTCCCCTCCTCCAGACTCATTTGCAGTGTTTGCTCGTGTGTGAGCTGAAGGTACTTTCAGAGCTGACACTGAGCTTATGAGCTTCATCTAATAAATGTTACTAACTTAACCTTATTGCTGAAGAAATTAAAAGCAAGCAAAGAGATGTCTCGCTTAATTAAAGGTTTAACTCCAGCTCTCAGAAGCCGCTGTGTAAGTGGCACTGACTCAGCCTGCACCTCAGGCTGTGCACGAGGAGAGGGCAGACGCCAGCACTTGAGCGCTGGGTGAGGATCCCAACACACAAACGAGTCCCTGTTTCGCTGCAGGAAGAGACCTACTCTTAGCAGAGACCTACAAAGGAACTGTCTCGTGATTTTCATGAGCTTCTCGCACGGACACTCAGAAGTCCCTTTGAGCTCTTCCATCCTGCCTCAGCCCTCAGTGCCACAGCCAACTCCCACGCCACCCATCTGGTCTCCATCTGTTTGCTCTGACTCCACATCTACTTTTGCAATAACCTTGCTCCATCAGCTTTGGCCTCCTCTTCCTTTCCCAAATGGAGAGCTCCACTTCCACACATGTGCTGCCCCGTCTGCTGGAGCGCTCCTCCATCCTCCCCACAGCAAACAGCATCCTTTTGAGGATGGCTTCAAACTGCTCCTGTCTCTAAGACATAACAGCTGTGTAGACACTGTGATGTGAAGAATTATGGAACCCTGAGGGACCAAACTCACTCCTTCAAACCCAGTGCTGGTATCAGCAAAGCAATCCATCCCCTGATACACTGATTGGAATGTAAGTGCTGTTCAAGTTTTTAAATGCTAACGTAGAGCTCTATCACTCTCCACCCCCCCTTACCCCCCCCCCCGGAAACCCTCAGTCATTCTATCAGACATCACGATAAAGATGCTAGTACAGAACACATGGGACATTCTGCTTCCACCAGCTGACAAAATGCCACACAACAAAACCCTGTTGCCTACACTTGACTCCTCAGCACCATCGCAGCAGATCTCAACTGAGTATCAGGAAACGCCTCAGACAAAAATACCCAGCAAAGATCATACAGACAGCAAACATGGCTGGAGCCCTCAGCACAGTGCCCTGCCCTGCAGAGAGCCCTGCCCTGGAGACTGCTCCGTACCTCCAGCCCCGGCAGAGCTCCCTTCCCGAGCTGCCTGTCTCACCCTCACACTCAGCTGAATGGAGTACACGCACAGCTCGATCATCCTCATCAGCCTTTCCATACTGTCTGCACTGGGTTTCCTTCCCATATCCATAGTCGTATGGCATCCCATCTGGTGCCTGCTGAAACTAGTTATGCTCTGGTCCAGCTCCTGCCTTCAGCCAAGGAAAGCACAAAGTCCTGCAATGTCCAGGCACAGAACGGGATTTGTTCAATACAGATTCCTCGTAAAAAAGCAAAGTGAAAGTCCCTAGACTGAGGCTTTCCTTCAGAACTAACAAAAGGCAGCACAGAGGAACAGATCTGCCACACTGTTTCCTTCCACAGCATCTCAGAGCCGTATATTACATACAACAGCCCAGCCTCTACGGAGGCTCCAGGAAAAGGAGCCAGAGCTCTACAGCATTGCCACAGCAACAGCACGCAGGAACACGATGGAGTAGCCAGAAGCCATGCAGAGGCTCCCGGGGCTGCCGCCTGTACCTTCCCAAAGTGCTCGATGAGGATCTCGACAACTATGTTCTGGAACTTGATGTTCATCATCGCTGCCACGGTGTCCTCCTGTGCCCGCATGAGAGTGGGGCCAAAGATCACCCCCATGTTCGACGGGGACATTAGGTTCTCTCGGCTGTGCTCACATACGCTGTGGAGAGGAGGAAAGGAGAGCACAGGGTTTGGGTTGGTTTGTTTTTTTCCAAACAGATCTTACTTCAAGCAATAAAAAGTATACAGTAAGAATCAGTTACTCAATTTGCTTCTTTTTGTTTCAGCAGAATTTGTTTCCCAGCCCTCGCGGAGATAAAACACCTCAAGCTGTGGCACGCATACTTGGCCAGGACAACTGCTTGGGAGAGCAATGCGTGGACAGCATTTTTGTTTGATCCCTTCCCACTTCTTGCTCCTCACGCATCTCTTTAACGAAAAGTCATCCGCGCAGCACATACACAAAAGGGATTGTTTAAATCGGAATAGCTTACTTATCCAGAACTGACTTTGTGCTTTAATTTCTCCTCTCTCTGAAGGAGGAGGACAGAATGTAGGGAGGTTTTCAATAAACCCCTACAGTGTCTTCTTTGTCAAAGAGCCCCTGTGTTCAGAGAAGAGAGCGCTATGCCCAGCAGCCGTGCAGCTCGGGAGGAGCGCGCCAGCCTGCAGAGAAGCACCACTGCTGGCGGGAGCGCTGCCTGCCTTGGTGGGCATCGCCGGCTTCCAGAAGTGGAGCATGGAAGAGAGACTCATGCTGACATCTAATGAATTCTGGGATCACCCTGTAGCTCTGCTACTGAAAACGGAGAGGAGAGGGAACAGAATTAAGGTAAACACCTCAAGGACTAAGAGCGACCGCAAGTACAGCATTAGCTCTGTCCTGACAACTCAAGTCAGCCCTGCTTAGTTCTGAGACAGCCCTGTTTGGAAAATGGCTTCTCCGAAGGCCTAGAGCGAGCCCTGTCATACAAAGGCCATTGCTTCTGCAAGCCCTGCTCCTTCCTGACCTGCACACAGGTTGCTCCCTCACTTTTGAGCTTCAGCGTGGCTCGGCATGAGCCCCTCTCACTGCTATGCCCCGGCTGCTCCCCGGGGCAGAGAGGGCAGAATTTCCACACTGAGCCTTCGCATTTGGAAACCACCCATTTCCCAGTGCAGTGCCGGTGCCGCTACCATTGAGCAGCAGGATTGCAGTGGCTCACTGGAGGAAACCTGAGGAAGCTCTGCTCTGTGCCACTGAGCATCCAGCACACCTGCCTGAGAGCAGAGACCAACACGCTCAGGCCTTCATGCTGCTCTAAGCGCTCAGCACAGGGAAATCCCAGAGCTGGAGCTAAAACCAAAACATGCTCCACATTCAGCCTGCGGGAACAGGTTCTGCAGCCATTCCCAAACCCCAGAACTGAATTTCTTGTCAACGGGAGTCAGAGGCAATGGTTTATAGCTCCGCCATTAGAGGGTTTTTTCATTTTAAGATTATTTTCTGCTTGCTGCTTGTCAGAAAGAGGATGAAAGCAGCAGCTGGAAAAGGAAGCACCACTGAATGAAGCAGCAGCCAGAATAATGGCACCATATGTGCAGCCCAAACGCAAATTCCTAGGGAGACTGTGGTGGGTACGCTTTTGAAAACCTGCCACAAAAAAAAGGGCTTGTTCTGCTGATTCCATGATCCCCCTCACACTGGTGTGAGAGAACAACGTCTACTTACTTGACGAGGTGTTGTATGAGGAGCTCTAACATCTCTCTGTTCTTGTCAGGCAGTTTATAGACCAGTGTGTGAATGGCTCCCAGCCTGTAATCCAGGTTCTCAGATTCTGGAAAGAAGCAACCCAAAGAAAAGTTTGTGCCCACTGCTTTCAAAGTAAATACATCAGAGGAAGATAAAGCCAAAGAAAATCTGTGGGAGCTGTTCCTCCTGTTGCATGCGATGTTTGGCCAAACCCAGACAAGATGGAGGCAGGAGGAAAGGGCAATTACATAGCAACAGGGTTAACATTGTGAGAAAGAAAATGAAGTGGAAAGAGGGAGAAATTGAGCTTGAACGGGAGCTCAGGGTTGCACTCTGTCTCTGTGCTCAGCTGGGGAAGCAGCCTGGGCAAGGCTGGTTGCTCCTCTTTGCCCCCTCGGCCCTGCACCCAGGGGAACACATGGCCAGGTATTAGTCCAGAGAGCTGCAAAACCAAACAACGTGGCAATATGTGCCGCAGGATAAAAGATGGAGTCCTTGACCCAAAGAAGTCACCCTTAGAACATAAATAACCAAGAAACAATAAAATACTTGTTGTTGAAAGAATAGTGTGGGATGTTGGTAGCTGGGAAGTGGAATGATGTAGGTTCCTGAGAGAGGACAGGGAGGGATTATGGTTTCACAGATCCCCAGCCATTGCTGGTTTGACCAGTTCTCAAAGGAATAAATCTTGGGCTGGAGCACAGTCAGCAGGTGGTGGGAAATTTTCCTTTCCAAGAAAGGTTACTAATTCTCCAGAGGCCCAAACTGAGATGTGGGTGCTTTCCCACCCTCCTGTTGACTTCAGGGGGGCGTGGGGTGTGAAGGATGCTTTAACCCCAAGCATTTGAGTGTGCCGTCCATTTCCAAGCACCAGCACTCTCGTGCCGAGGGAGATGACCAGCTCCCCGTATTGCTCTACTCTCCACCTCAGCATGCTGGCTCTCAACGCACCCCGAGGATGTGGCCAGTTCAGAAATATGGCTTATTGGAAAAGACTGGAACCACAGGACAGCCGAAGACTGTGGCAGTTCACCCATCTCACTTGGCTCATTGCCATTAATCCCGGCTGTGGCTCAGTTCTAGGCACTGCAGCAGCAAATGGCTTTTACACACTGGTAGGCACTTTGTATTCAACATCCCAGGACAAATTCCACTCCCTAAAGGGAGCCCCAGTCTATCTGTGTGACATCAGCATATCAAATCCCCTCACAGGTTTAAAAATAAAGGTATTTATACTATTGTGAAACAAGTCTTCTGGGACACCTGTGTAGATTTCAGGTCAGTTGCCATCCCCTGGCTCTCCAGAGAGCATGAGACCCTGACAGAAGGCTGAGTGCTGCAACAGCAAAGGAAAGAAGGGAAGAAACACCACTTCTTCCTTGAAGCACTCAGAAGAGAGGCTTGCTCCTCCTTCCGCAGGGGAAGTAGCCAGACACCCCGGCGTCGGGCTGGCAAAGCTCTGCCAAAGATCCTGGTGTGCCCAGGCTAGGGACCAGCAGCGGTGCGGCTGTGGGACTTACTGGCAGCCAGGACCAGCTCTTTGTGCAGCTTGTACGTCATGACGGGCTCAGAGAGGTTTCTGCAACAACAAGACAGACAAGTGAGCTCTTGGCTGGGCAGTGTGACTGAAGGGGGAACCTCCTTGCCCTCCAGCACCACCGGTTCCCAGTGGCATCTCCCCCCAGCCTGAAGCATTTAAATGGCTTTTCCCATGGGGTGCGGGGTTTCTACAACAGGCATATTTTCCCTAAAACAATATAAAATTAAAAAGTCCATTTCTCCTCCCAAAGCCCATGTCACTTCTTTGCCCTTTGCAGCAGGCAGATGTGAACATCTGGCAACTCACTCCACTTTTCACTCAGATCAGCCCCAGGCTCCTTTGCCCACTCGGGGCGGGTGAGCCCTGCAGCGCTACCTGAGATAAAACTTCAGTGAGCTGGTGATCGTCTTGATGTCCCAGTCGCTGCTTTGGAGATCCACATCCCCTGGACATTTTGGATCTGGAGGAAGAACAAAATGGCTTTAAAAGAAGGTACCATTTTAAGGTTGTTAATAAATCATGGAATTTTCAGATGATTGAGGTTGGAAAAGACCTCTGAGCTCATTCGGCCTAACCATCAGCCCAACCCCACCGTGCCTGCTAAACCATGTCCCAAACTGCCACAGCCACATGGTTTCTGAACACCTCCAGGGACGGGGACTTCCCCACTGCGCTCGGCAGCCTCTGCCAGTGCTTCACCACTCTGTCAGTGAAGGATTTTTTCCTGATATCCAATCTAAACCTCCACTGGCACAAATGGAAGCCCCTTCTGACACGCTCGCATGGAGGGTGTCCTCTTGAGAGAAATGAACCTACACCAGTACATGGAGAAGACGCTGATTCTCACAGCTGGGAGAAACAGAACGACAGCAACAGCATCAGCATTTTGGACAGGCTGAGGAGCAGCACTAACTCAGGACCAGGGAAGGAGCAGAAGGTTACGTTTAGGTAGTGGTGAGAAGTCAAGCAAGGGCATATTCTGCACGGTTTGTTTTTTTTTTTTTTCCCAGCACAGACAGGACTGGCAGCAATGCCACATTTCAACAGCTCCAACACAAGCTTTCTGATATCCAAAGTAATCCAAGCATCCAGCTCAAACATCTCCTTCACAGCCACTCCCTTGAAGGGTGTTCTGGAAACGGTCCCTCTGGCTGCATGGAGAGGAGGGAGCTCAGAGGAGGCTCAGCAGCGCCAACCCTCAGTGAACAACCACAGCGTTTCTGTGGGATGATGAAGCAAAGGATGTGGTTGGAGGACGGGGGCGGCGGTACAGAAGACAAACTGCATGATTTATTTAAAAAAAGAAATAGGACTAAAGAGAAAAGAAACCCCAAACCACTTCTATCTCCCTGCTGCTGCTCAGGCTGAACCCCTCCTGCAGCAGTTATTGCTGCATTGCTGGATTTCCCATTGTGAGCTTGTGCACAGTGGGGTGACAAGTAGTGAGCCAGACCACTGCACATAAATTAAAGAAAAAGCCACTGGCTGGTGGTGTTCTGATGAGAAAACCACAGAGCGACTCACAGGGAGGGTGAGAATCAAGAAGCAGTGACAATCTAGGCTCAGTAATCAGTCACCACGCAAGAGCAGCCGGCGAGCTGGCTGCAGCCGTGGCTCCAGGGGAGCAGGGTACGGCTCTACATCACCACAACCCAGCTGCCTTAGTAAACAATAGTAAACACCATCATAAACAATAGTAAAAAAAAATAGTAAACCTTTGAATGCTCCATTAGTACCAGATGTCTGTACGGGGAGCTGGTGTGAGCCCGAGGGACATCACCATCCACCCAGACCCACTTTCTGCCCTGTGCTCCTCAGGCAGGGATGGTGACAGTGGCCCAGGTTTGGCTATTTGGGGACCAACCCTCCGGGCTGGTAGCCCTGTCCCACGCCTACCCGGGACCATGGCACCATGGCTGCAGCCAGTTCGCAGCCTGGGAATGCTGGAATGGAGCCCACAGACTGCAGGGAGCTGCATAAAGACTACCTATCACCTCACACGTCCCTGTGAAACACAGGGCTGAGTGTACAGAAAGGCTGGCAGCAGAAATGCACACACTGACCAATTCAAGCATACCTTGCATACAGTCCTGGGTGAAATCCTTAAACATGGCTCACTGCCTCCCCATGGAGGCCACCTTCCCAGGACAGCTCTTTGTGCCACTGTACTGAGGAACAGGGTCCCCTGAGCTCATCTGCAGGCTTAGGAGGTGGCCGTGCTGGAGCCCAACAACATCGACCAGTGAGTTCCCCCACAGCCACATGGCAGGGGGCTGCAGGCAGTGGACAAGAGGGCTCAGGCTCACCTCTCCTTGGACTTTGTCCACACTGCAGCAGGAATGTGTCCCCAGCGCCTGACTCCAAAGTGGCTGAACACTCTCAGCGCAAGATGGAGAAGGCTTGTCCCCAGCGTTCAGGGTCTCCGCCTCACTTAAGTCCAAACACCACCACCAAACCCCACAGTTTAAAGGGAGAGGGCTGCAGAAAACAGACCAGAAAAGCAGGGAAGGGGCTTTGGAGGGGCCATGGGGAGCAATGGTCATGCTGGACACTTCCCACTGTGAAACCTCATCCTCCCCATCCATTTTAACTCAAACTCAGGACAATCTCGTCGCACAGAATAATTAATCCTTACCAAAAAAGGCATTCAGCAACTTCTGCACCTGAATATTGCTGCCAACAGTACGGTAGACGCCCTCCGTCGTGATCCCTAAGCAGGAGAAAGCCAAAGAGCGTCAGCCAAGTTTAGTCCAAAAGCCCCATCTAGTGGAAGCCCTCTTCCAGCTGTCGGTGTGCGGGCTCCGCAGGACACCTTGGGCTGTGCTGGGAACTCCGGGATATCCTAGGAACCCCTCCAGGCTGCCCCAGGAACCTCGGGATGCTCCAGGAACCCCCTGCTTGGGCTGCCCTGCAGCAAGGGGCTCTGCTGGCAGAGGGCAAGGGGCTGTGGGCAGTGACACGCGCCAGGGCGGTACCTCCGGATGCCGTGGTGGGCACCTCACCTTTCGTTTCCACTGCGTTGATGCATTTCCGCACAAACTTGAAGCCGACCTCGTTCAGCTCCACTGGAATGAGAGGAGAAGCGTTAGCCACCTGTGCCCCAGCACGCTGCTCCCAGCGGAAAACTGCTAGGGAGGGTTCACACCTGTGTCTGCAACAGGTACCTCCCTCCACAAAAACCCAGCCATTCTTTACATCCTAACAAGGAATCAGTTCCACATGTTCCCTGTTTTCGCTTGAAGCTCTTTGGAGCTGCATCACCCCCTGCCTCCTTCTGCCTTTCATAAGCAAAGCGTCAGTCAGAGCCTGACACATGTAGGTTTGTGTCCAATAAGGAGCTGATCCATCATTCCCAGAGCACTGCAAACCCTGCAGTTAGGGCTCTTCCATGCGGTGGGATCGGGCGATTCCTGCTGATCTACCTGCACTTATAATTAATTTCTCCTACCTGACTGTGCTGGTGGTGATCTGTTTTGATTTTTTTTCTGGGGGGCGGGATGTGGTGAATTGTAGGTTTTTTTTGGGGGAGGGGGGGTTTTATTTAATATGAAATAATATTTCACTTAAAAAAAACAGCCCCCAGGCACATCTGGACCAACTCCAGCCACAGCACAGCCTGTGCTGGCAAATGCTCTGCAACCAGTATGTTTTCATCAAGCAGGTTGTTACAACTCCTCTGCACTGAAAGCAGCGTTGCAGAGCTCAGACACATCTCAGAGCCAACATAGGGTCGCATACAGATGCTGCCAACCACAGATCCACCCAGTACGTGGTACTTGGTGCTATAAAAACACCTGAAGCATTTCTAGCTCTGCTCTATCAAAAACAGAGTGTATTTACTTTTGCGAAACAGAGTCTCATCCTTTCCAGGCATGTAAAGCCAATGCAGCCAAATGACAGGTCTCATGCTTGGACACTGCTACCTCATTAAAGTCAGCCAATTAAAGTGCTGCCAAAAGTAACCTCTATGACACAGAGTGCAGGTTTTCACTCAGCTGATGAGGTCTTGGGACTCCCCGAGGTGCAGGCTCGGCCACCGTGGTTCTGGGCTGTGGAGGAAGGCAAAGGGGCGGCAGCAGCCCTGGGGGTGTGGGGAGGGGAGACACGGGACAAGTGGGGACGGAGCCCTGCAAAATTCAATGCCAGCCCTATGTTCCTATTATAATCTTTGCTATGGGAAATGTCCTCAAACACTCTCACTGCTCTTCTTTCCCATCTGTTATTTTGGGGTCTAGAGGTGAAAATGGAACTCTGCATCCTGCTCATTCTTCCTAAACAAAATCTGCAAGCTGCAGCCGATAACTTTTACCATTGGCACTCATTCTAATCTGGCCTCGGTACCAGACACAGAGATGAAAAGGACAGAGGTGACAGTGCCCGTGAGCAGAGACCGAGGGTGAGCGCATCCACACAGCAACGCTGCCCACGCTCCGGACAGCTTCCACAGCTCAGGGGACAGCAACCAAAAGGACTCACTTTCTTCCTGTTTTGTGATGGGACTGTGGTAGATCTGAAAAAGGGCAGAGGAGAGAGGAGGAAGAAACAAAAACAGAAAGCAATGTGATTCGATATTTATTTTCCAAAGAAAATACAGTGCCTGATAAATCACCCAACAAACATTTTATAATTAAGCGAGATGCCATTATCTACACAATAAAGGAATTCTGCTGAGTTCCTACACTCCACTGGAGCATTGACTTACAGGAAAGGGGCTCCCAGAAACCAAACAGGGAACTTTGTTCTTTTGAGGCCCAGTGAAACTGGGCCAGGACAGCCTGGTACACAGGGGAGGTAGGGTTTTTGTTTCTTTGCTTGCTTTTAAAAATGCAAGTGTCAAGACAGTCCTTCATCCCATACAGAAATAAATTGTGTGGGGTTTTATTAATAATAAACAGCAGATGCCATTCTTGATGGAAAATCAGAAGTCCTTTATGCGTAATGCATCACACAGACCGAGTGTGCCCCAGACCTCCCCTAAGTGATCGGCTGTCCCCCATAAGCACTACTCCGCTCCACACCATCCTGTGTCCTTTCCTGGTTAAAGGAGTAGGAGAAAAGTGCTGCAGAGGGTGCCCGTGTCCCACTTCCTTGCTCCCATGTCCCACTTCCTTGCTCCCATGTCCCACCTCTGCATCAGCATGCACCCCCCCCTGCCGACCTTCTGCACGGCGTGTGCCAAGGGCGAGGCAGCTTCCAGAGGCACCTGGAGCTGCCAGGAAGGGGCTCTCCTGCCCCGCACAGCCCGCTATCCCGTTAGAGGAGACAGGGGAAGTGCAGGAGAGTGGGCTTTGCTGAGACTGCAGGAAATACTGGGAATACCAGTAGCATGGAAAGGCAGGCAAACACTGGTACGGAGTGGCTGTGCCCAAGGGCCAGGCTTCCCAAAAAATGTCTTCCCACAGGCTGGAGAGTTAGCTGGGAGCAAGGGAGACAGAGCATTCCAGTAAGGCCATAGTCTGGCACAACCAGGGAACAAATCAGAGTTTTAAGGGTGAAAACCGAAGCCCAGTGCAAGCCACGCCACCGGCAGCACAGTCCCAAGCCCTGTTTGAGCTAGTGCCTGAGCTGACACCTGAGTTACGGATGAGCGACAGCAGGGAAGCGACAGCTACCAGAGGAGCTGGTGGTGGCTGTGTCCCTGCTGGGCGCAGTGCCCACCAGCAGAAGCCACTGCTTCAGCCACAGAGCCACGACTCTGCAGCTCCGCAACACTCACCGGCTCCTTCCCGTCCATGGCTTCCATCCACAGCCTTCGGTTGGCTTCGGAGAGCGCTTGCAGCGTGATGGTCCCAGATCTGCATGGAGTTCACCCGGGGACAGTTGGGAAAAAGAGGCAAAAGGTTGTTTTAATGAACAGTGGAGAGTGATTCCATCCCAGGTTTATCTGTTCGGAGGCCACATGAATCCAAAGAATCTCACCTTTCATTAGTTTCAATGTCAAAACAAAACCTTTTGTCTATGGAGTCCGTCTTTCTCCTCACACAGGATTTCAGCGTCAAGTCTAAGGTGCCCTAGGAGAGGAAAGAGAGGCCAAGATGAGAGGGAAGCCAAGAAGATACTGGGTTCATCAGCACCCTGAGGCTGCAGGCTGGCATGGCTCTGCCCATGGAGCACCACGCTGCTAGCAGGTGTCCTGCTCAACTGACAGCATCGGAACCAGGAGCACAGACTGTCCTTCCCATCATCAGCGAAGACAGAGACCAAAAGCTCTGCGAGCCAGGCTCCCTATCCTCAGCCCGAAAACGTTCTTGACTTCTCAGTACTACTCTGCAAATGAGCACTGAACATCCCAGCAAGAGGGACCATCCCTCAACAGAGCGGGGACAGGGCTGTAACAAACCGCAGGAGGCATCGCTTGGTCTTTGAGGCCAGGACCACGCTGGTCTGTTATCTGACACAGTTGGGCCCTAATTTTTGTGAAGTTAATCACACAATTATGGAATGGTTTGGGTTGGACCTCAAAGTCCATCCAGTTCCCACCCCCTGCCATGGGCAGGGACACCTCCCACTGGATCAGGTTGCTTCAAGCCCCATCCAACCTGGCCTTGAACCCCTCCAGGGACGGGGCAGCCACGGCTTCCCTGGGCAACCTGGGCCAGGGCCTCCCCACCCTCACAGGAAAACATTTATTCCCAAGATGTCATCTCAATGTCTCCTCAGCCAAATCCATCCGTTCAGCGCTACCAAATATCCACAGCATTTGTGGTCCACAGAGCTTTACACAAAGTACCATGTAGAAAAGGTAGGCGCCCTCTGATGAAAGGCCGGCACTACAGGGCTGAGCTCTAGCCTTTGCGTCCATAGCCTGTAATAAGAGGACATCAACTGACTCAACAGCAGAGTTAGTCTGCAATGTGAACATGAGACCTCCATGGCTTTGCAGGAGCCCTGGGGACACACCAGAACTTGCAACCAACCAGACCCTCAGGCTGAGTCTGCAAATCGGGAACACGCTCATCACCCGACTGCCACTGTGTCTGCAAAGTCTCTGGCAGAAGTGGATCAAGCCGGTCCAAGGACAGCCTGGCAGTGAGGACAGCCTCCTGCAGGAGCACGTCTGGCTTACGGGCTGTGATGATAATCTCCTGGCTGCCTTCTGTCCGGGTGCAGGTCATTTGGGGCTGTTAAGAGCACTCTTTGTAGTTGTGGCCTTTGAAGCCGTGACAGTTGTGACCAAAGCCGTGACAGCTGTGACTGAAGGTGTGGATTACCAGACTGCAGGAGTCTGGGAAAGGGAATGATTTATATTTTTACAAGCCCCTACCTGCATTAATTGGCCTTACTGGACATGTTTATGGCAGAGGTGACAACAGCTATCTCCAGCCAATGTTTCGGAGGTGCCTTTGCCAAGGTCTCTGCCAAGGGCTTCCAAAAACTACGTTTTATTTTACTGCCGCAGCATGTGCAAGGCTGCCAGAGAGCAGACTGTGAGATCACCACCTGGGAACAGTGCGCCTGGCTGGGACCTCCCTGGGGACATTGCTCCACAGCGGAGAGAGCGGGGGATCAGCTGGATGCCCTCACTGCACTTCATCCACACCCGCATCCCACTCCTCCTCTGTCACGCTGAGGAATGGCAGGGAGCTTCCCTTTGGCAGAAGCCAAAGAGCTGCAAGCGCTGCCCTTTCCTCCTCTCCTGATGCTGGTCCCACTCACGTGTAACCGCTTCTAAGAACACAAACCAAAATAACAGACCAGTGACTGTGTGAACACGCAAAGGCAGAGGCACACAGCTTTGGGAAGAACTTGTCTGATGACTTGGGTAGCCAAAGGGCTCACGACCACTGCCAGAGGCCAACGTGCAACCAGGCTGCAGGTTCACCAACAATTTGCATGGAGAAATATAGAAATTAGCTTGTATAGAAAGGCAGACATTTCAAACCAGACCAAACCCATGAGTCCCCAGTGTGTGAATAACGCTCTTCTTAAACAAACCCACATCTCCACTGTCAAACACTGCAGGGCTCCAGGTCATTTGGGAGTGAAATTTCTCTCCCAGAGGTGCTTCCTCCATGTCACACCACACCTCGGCCTGTGTAGCCAGGCGGGGATTGGACACGAAGTCCACCCCTCTGCTCTGGGGCCAGGAGCCCTGACACAGCTACAGCCACAGCGCTGGGACCAGCCCACCATCAGCACGTCTTCAGGACTGGTGCCACCAGACAAACAGCTCCAGACAGCAGGGCTGGCTTCTGACACCCTGGATGTGGCACTTGTACCTTGGTTTCCTTATGGAAAGAGACAATGCAGGTGCACTGAAGGTGAGACCTGATGGCTGGGTCAATGTTTGCAGCCATCCCTCTAAGAAACCAACTCACTTGCTTAGCTCCAGGCTTCTGGTCCATGGGCGTCATCCGTAAGGTTTTTGCCTCTTTTTCATACTGGCAGTAGTATTTCACCCAGGAGATGCCCAGCGCCCCTGAAGGAACACACGGGAAGCTGGAGTCAGGGACAGTGCCTGAGCTCAACACAGCTGGCATGGCTGGAATCGTCAGCATCTCCATGGCAAGAGCCAGGAGGAGAAGAGGAGGAGAGGGAGAGAAGGAGAGAAGGCACAGAGGAGAGGAGGAACAGAGGAGAGGAGCAGAGGAAAGGTGGAGAGGAGCAGAGGAAGAAAAGGAGAGGAGAAAAGGAGAAGCGGAGGAGAGGAGGAGAGGCAGCTGCCTCCAGTGCCCTCCCAAAGCTCTGCTGGTGAAAGGGTGTTTGTGGGACTCTGGTCGCCAGCCAAGCTGGTTTGGCCAAGTACAGCCAAGACCTACACTGGCAGGATCCTACGTGTCTTGAATGCTCATCTCACACAGGCACCACTGTTTTTTCCTGTTGATGAAAACTTGGCAGTAAAGACAACAGCACCTTCAAAGCACTCTAGTGTTCCTATTTCTATTGCACTAGACTGATTGTCATCTCTCTTTCTTGTCTTACCTGAACCATTCATATGAAATACTTCAGCTGATATTTTTTCTCTAATTTTTAAGTTGCAGTGTCAGGAGGAACAACTCCTTCGCACTCGATTTACAGGGAAAACAAATAGAGGGAGCCAACAGTCACCAGCACGCAGGAACGTGCAACATTTGTTTGTTGTCTAAAATGACTGTTGATGTGTTTTCCTTTAAAACAGGATAAATGTACACATAAATACATGGATAAATGCAATTGTGCACACGATCCAGAAATTAACTGCTCGCAAAGTTGTCCACAAGCTCAGAGGCCACAGCTCCACAACCAGGCTTTTCTCCCCAGGGGCTCAGGCTTGCGAGGCCATATAGATCTGCAGTGAGTGTTTGTAAAACCCTGACTTTGGTTTGATTTGATTCCATGCAGAATCACAGCAAGTTTTGCCCCCAGCAGCCTGACTCTCAATGCTGGCTCACACTCCAGCTGTCCTCAGATGCCCTCAGAGATGCAGTGAGAGGGGAGCTGGGCACACCACCAGATTTTTTTCTGATTGAAAACGGCCAAGCTGTGATCTGCCAGAGCGCTGGGCTCCCCAGTGCCACAGCGGAGTCATTGATCTCAGCGAATTTGGGCGCAGGGCAATGAGCTCCTGGCTTACACAGCTCATGTAACCCACAGAGAGCTCTGTGCCATCACAGAGAGATCTGGAAGCCAAAGCTTCCCAAGGCACCCATGCAGCACAGCCCACAGTGACACCATGGAAGAAGCTGGCCTGGCCACGGAAGCCAAGTGCAGCCCCAGCTCACGCGTTCCTTAACGTATCCAGGTGTGGAAAAAAGCCATTACATTTCTCCTGGGTGTACAGGTAGCCCTCAATGGTCGGCTGCCCAGGGAGCTTGCAGGTCAGGGGGGCTTCCTTCATCCTCTTCTTCAGGTCTTCCAGCTCCTCCCGGGTGCTGGAAAAATGATTCCTTGTCTGTTAAGAGAAAGCAAAAAGAAGCACAGAATAAGAATCCCAGTGTGGTGGGGTGGGAAGGACCCTCTGGAGCTCCCCCAGCCCAATCCCCTGCTAAACCTCCAGCCGTTGCACAGGAGCACGTCCAGGTGGGTTTGGATTCTCCAGAGGAGACTCCACACCTCCCCGGCAGCCGGTTCCAAGGCTCTGTCACTTGCACTGAAAAGAGTTTTTTTCTCACGTCCACGTGGAATTTCCCATGGTCCAGTTTGTGTCCTGTGCCCCATGTCCTGTCGCTGGGTGCCACCAAGCAGAGTCCGCCCGCACCCCCTGGCTCCTGCCTATTGATGGGATCCCCTCTCAGCCCGTTCTTCTCTCTGGACAGACCAGTCTCACTCAGCCTCTCCTCCTAAGAGGGTGCTCCAGTCACCTCATCCCTGTGCTCTCCACTGGACTCTCTCCAGTTGTTCCTTGTCTTTCTGGAGCCGAGGAGCCCAGAGTTGGATGCAGGACTTCAGATGGAGTCTCGCTGGGGCAGAGCAGAGGGGGAGGAGAACCGCCCCCCTTGTCTGCTCCGCACATGCTTCTCCATCCACCCCAAGCCACTCCTTGGTCATAAAAGCAGCACGTTTGAACATGAGCAAAGGGCTTCAGGTATTCCTAGTCAAATTCTAGCTGCTGCGGCAGAAAGGAATCTGGCTCCAACATACAAAGTGCAGAAGCTGCTCCACAAATTCCCATGGAAAGTTCAGCTGTAAGAGTAACTGGCCTCTTACAGACAACTGAAGTGACAAGGTTTACCACAGGGCACATGGAAACAGTGCTGAGGAGTCCTGGCTGGGAGGACACTTGTTCTTTCTGCAGAAGACACCCAGCACATTTCAAGGCTGTGTGGAGCAGAAGGGAGCCCCCGGTCTCCTTGCACACTGTTCAGGTTACAGGTGCATCCTCCCACGAAACCAGGGCGTTGATGCCTCAGAAGATTACAGTACACTGCTTGGTGTGAAGTCATTTTGAAGAGTCATGTCAGCACAGAGCACAACTGAAGGCGTGTTTAGGGAAGGCTGCTCGTACCAATTAACGAGCCAGCAGCAAATTCCACTTGGCACAGATTCACAATGAGGGCAGCCAGGAGAGACTGAGGGCAGAAACAGGAGGCAGATACTTCAACCCATGGGCATACTTCACCAGCGGAGGAGCTTACCAAGTGCTATTAAGCCAAGACCACTAACACAAAGATTGGCTGCCTTTTTAGCAGCCGTGTACAATTTCAGCCTCTTGAAACTGGAAGGAATTCTTAGGGCTGCTGATGCACAAAGTTAAACAACACAATTGCCACAGCCCCTCCTGCACAGCATCTGTTGTACTTCAAAAGCACCATAACAGCACCTGCAGACTCTGTTGTGCAGGTGAGGAGAAAATATGTATGAACAGAGAAGGAAATAACTTCGGCTGCACCTCCTGCAAGGCAAACACGGCCAGTTGCATGGAAAAGCCTCACCACGTTTAAATAGAAATGAGAATAGAAGTTACACACAAAATCCTGGCTGGGCAGGAACTCACATTCTGCAGGCTGAGCTGGAGCTGCTGCTTATAAGGGAGGAAATCCTGTGTGAGCTCAACCGTCAGGTTGTTGTATGTAAAGAGGCTATGGAGAAAAGCCAGCACCTGTAAAGGAGAGAAAGGACACAGATTGAACTTCCCTTCTCTATTTCTAATCAGAGTAACAAAAGACAGGAAACAGTTTCAGAAATCACACACACAAATGTATTTTTTATCGTATACAGTTTTGGAGCGATGCAAGTTTTGGTATGACTTATGCACCACAACATCCCTAAAGCCCAGGTCTGCCACCCACACATTTGTCTTGACAAAACACACTCAAAATGAAAGACCCTGCCAGCAGGACAAGCACAGACCTGCAGCTCGCTTGTTCACAAGACCTATAAAACCCCACATTGAACTGTGTCCAGTGCTAGGGCAGAGCCACCCACCCAGGGCAGGGTCCTGGTACACAGCCACGAGCTGGCACCATTGCGGCCCACGCTGTGCGAGGTGAGCCGACCAGTAACAACTAGAATGAAACCTCTAGCCACCTACAGCGCCTGGCCTGGTCCTCAGGATGGACGTACTGACACAAGTCTGTGGTTTCCCGGTGCTCCAGCAACCACCACGAAGGCTGTTAAGCTGCAGCAACCCAGGTGCACATGGTTGACTCCTGCTCCATCACAAGACTCCCAGGGCTGAATCCAACCTGGTAACTCAGCCCTCCCTGTGACTGTCAGCCAGGCAGCACATCTGAGTATCAGGCAACAAGGCCTGAGAGAAAAGGAAGCTCCTACCGGTTCCACAATACTGAATTTCTTGCTTTCTTGCACCTCCTGGATCTGGTACACATACTCGAGGGAGGACTCGAAGAAGTTGTGTCTCTCTTTGTCAACCTGAAGGTCAGCCTGGAAGGATGAGGAAGAGTGGAAAAAAAAATACACCACATCTAGCTTGACAACATTTGACAAGCATTTCCCTGCCTGCCCACAAATCTTTCTGTCTCTACTGAGACAAAGCCCGGCAAAGGTGCCCAGCCCAGGTTTTGAACTCTCTGTGCAGAACCAGAACACTGGAACACTGGCCAAGCTTCTCAGGTCTGCCCTTTTCTGGCTCCCTTTCACTTCTGGATCCAGAACCTCACCCCACTCTGCAAGGCCAAGGCTTTCCCAAAGCATGTTTGTACTTTTAGCACAAGCTCCTTCTCCACCCACAGCCCTGCGCTGGTGAGGACAAGGCCACTGCCACAATCCTCTCACCTGGCTCCAGCTGCAACCTGAAACCAGCCATTCCAGAGCTGCAGCGCTGGTGGGACACCACGGCGTTCTGCGTTACCACAGCTTACACCAGCTTTGCCTTGCAAAGGTGCTTATAGGCTGGTCTGACAACCGGTTTGGCCAATTTGACTTGATCCAGCTACTCCTCTGTGGGCTAGAGGGGTGGGGGCTTTCCTTTCTTGTGACTTCGTGGTTGGCAACAGCATCAGTGGAAGGGTACCCCCTCCTCTGCTGCTGCTCCCTGCCCCAGGGAACCCTGCAACACCAGGAGCCAGGCAGGAGACAGACTGGCAATTAACAATAGCCTGCTATTTTTCAGCTAGCTCTGTTCCCCAAGCCAGGTGAGAGGGTGGCCCGGCCCCAGCTGCGCCAGTGGAGCTGGTCACTGCCCTCTGCTATAAGTGTGAGGACAAGAGATGACAATGCAGAAAGCCACTAAGGAGAACAGTCATCTCAATTACCCTGGTTTCATTCAAAGAATCTAGACTCTAGGTAGATTTAATTGCTTATCAACTTCAAGTGTTTACTGAAAGGGATTATTTCCTCCCCTTTTTTAAGATTCAGAGCAGCTGGCAGTGTTGCTTCTGGACCCAACTCTGAAGACAACTCCATACACACCTCCTGTAACTGGGATTCCTTCTTTTTGGAAGACAAATGCAAGTGGCGATCCAGCATAGAATAAAACTTCTCGCCATCCTTCTCAAACTTCTTCTTTCTTTCCTGTAGATGCAAGAGTTGAAACAGAACCCGTTATTGGTGTTTGGGAACCTTCCACTGGATCAGGGGCTCCAAGCCCCATCCAACCTGGCCTGGATGGGGCATCCACCTCCAGGGATGGGGCAGCCACCATTGCTCTGAGCAACCTGGGCCAGGGCCTCCCCACCCTCACAGGAAAACATTTCTCCTTAAAATCTCATGTCAATTTCCCCTCTTCCAGCTGAAAACTGTTCCTCTCATCCTGTCCCTGCATTTCCTGATCAAGAGCCTCTCCTCAGCTTTCCAGGAGCCCCTTTCAGTACTGGAAACTGCTCTAAAGTCTCCCTGTAGCCTTCTCTTCTCCAGGCTGAACAACCCCAACTTTCTCAGCCTCAGACTTCAAAGTCCATCCAGTTCTAACCTCCTGCCATGGGCAGGGACACCTCCCACTGGATCAAGTGCTCAAAGCCCCATCCAGCCTGGCCTTGAACACCCCCAGGGAGCGTTCATGGTGTTTCTGCCTCAGAAGAAAAAGAGCTGCACATCAAATCCAGAGGAGCAGTGTTCTCTGAGAGTGAAAGCTAATTTGAGCAGCGCTGCAGCTGCAGGGCCGGTGCCAGGAAGGACTGTCAAAATAAAACACCTCCCTCATGACTAACTGATAAGAAATTCGAAACCCAGGGAAGCAAAAGCATCTGGGAAACAGCAATGACCGTGCCCGTAAGGTCACACTCCTGCATTGTCTGTCTGTGCCACAGATGCCAGTCCAAGGCAGCCAGGAATCCCGGCTTGTGTTCATTTCTGTAACGAGGACTCACCCAACTCCAAGGCCACAGAAACAACTGCACTGAGAGAACTGGCGGCTGATGCAGCGCTGCGGGTCTGCAGCTCCCGCCGCTCCTGCTGCCAGCTTCTCGCGCCTCAGAGAGGGTGGCTTTGCTGGCAGCGGGTCCCAAAATGCCCCGATGATGGAAAGCTAACTCCAACCTCAACCAGCAAAAGCTCAGCTGTCCTCATGGAGTTGGGTGGGACGCAGATGTGGTCTCTGAACACAGCCAGGGACAGTGCCAGCCCTGCTCCTTACTGGACCAGTGTGGGGCTGAGGGGATTAGGAATGATGGCTGAGATGGACACCAGTGTGCAGAGTACGGCTCACTCCTGCAGGAGAAGTGCTGCCACATGGAAAGGAGTGCAGTGCAGCATAACATTTTTGGCCACTAACGGCGGGTTTGCCAATCATTTCCCACTCTGGCCAATTAACATATGACTGAAAAGCAGAAGGATGAACTACAAATCCCTCCTGGCTGTCAAGCCGAGGCTTCTAACAGCTTGTTGGCTGCTGAACAGAGCAAGCCAAGACAAAAACACAGCACAAAATTCCCACCCAGACTGAAGCACAAACTGGAAACATGAGCACAAATTAGTTCCTCATGAATATTCAGCAGAAGAAAGCATCATCATCCCGTTAGAACTTGCCAAGTCCAAGAAGCCACTCAGCTTCCACTGATTTGCTCACGGAGAGCGACTGAGGCAATTCCACCCAAGGGCAGGCGGAGCCACGCAGCACAGGGGGGTGCTCAGTGAAAGCTTTGCTCTCAAAGCCTCTGCAGATGGTACTTCAACCAGAAACAAAGAGGAGCCCCAGGAACAGCCCAGTCCACGATGCAATGCCCCGGATGCCCCGGCAGCTTCGGCTCCCCCAGCAGCGGGGCAAAGCTCCTTGGCAGCTGCTCACTTCCAGCTTGAGCCGGAGATGGAGCAGCTGAGGACATGGGGGAAAGAGGCAGACAGACTTGCCAAGACTCTCACTTCACCATCAGTTGCTAATTGGGATGCTCTGAAACTCCCATCCTAGAAGAGGCAGTGACCGGCAAGTGAGGAGCCCGGCTCACAACACTACTTGTTTCCTCCATCTCCGAACACCCCTGCAGGGGCTCAAGTTGAGGATGAGCACCCAGCGGTGCAGCTCGCCACGCACCAGAGCCAGGCGCGCAGCAGAGCCAGTGGCCACATGTCCCCATCCCTGCCACCTCCAGAGCACAGCCTGGGAAACACCACAACTGGAAAGCCTGGAAATATTAAACACGTCCACTTCTGCTCATCCCCCACCCCAGTACGTTCTCTGTTGTGAAGGCAAAAACGATTCCGCTGGAATCACAGTAGAGCTACCGCACTCACAACGTGGTCACCCAGTAACAAACAGTGTGGTCTTCACCGTCACTCAGTAAAGACAGCACCAAAAAAATTAAAACCCCAAACCAGTCTGGGGAAATTGCAAGCTGTTGCTGGAGAGGAGCTGATGGCATGAGAGGGGCTGGGGGTTCTGCTTTGCTTGCAGCTTCACCTGGCAGATGGCACAGGGAAGGAATGGGGAAGAGAGAAATACATTCACATGGAAAAACCACTTCAGGCCTGATTTTAATGAATTTTTATGATGCACCAGCGGTTAATAAAAAAAAAGACAATTTCTAGAAATAAAATTGAGGGGTGTAGCAAGAGAATTTCTATAAAGCAGTTTATCTCGGTCTTTTCCCCTTACCCACTGTGCTCTCTACGATGCTCCTTAGATCTCGCTCCCACAGAGAGGAAAGCAGGTGGGAGTGGCTGTCCTCCATTCCCTTCAGAATTATTATTACTGGAATATTAATAACAGAATTAACTAAATGTTTTTCAGAATATGTTATCACCTATGGAGGAACAGTTCAACAAACAGTGCACTTACTCAGCATCCCAGAGTGCAGTATATATCCCTCCTCTACCTTACACTGAGTCCAAACAAGCTTTTCCCCTATGACTTTTTTTGTTTCGGTTTGTGTTTTCATTTTTTTTTTTTTTTTTTAAAGAAAGCTGTCTCCTTCCAACTGGAATTGCAGCAAAACCGTTCTTATCCAAATCCTCCTCAACTTCAATATTGCAGCCAGGTTCTCAGTGCCACCCCCAGCCCCAGCACAGAGCTCACCCACAGCGTGAAAGGAGAAAGCAGATTGCCCTATGCGCTCTCCCTGAGCAATGCCTGCACCTCCCTGGCACCATCCATGCCATTCCCAGTGCTCGCGGCAGCCTCAGTTACGCTAGTTCCTCCACACGCTCACCAAACCAGCCACAAGCTCCCACTGGCTCTTGGGCTTTTGAGCAGAATAAGGGGCCAGGAAGGAGAAATGGGTGAGCTCAGGGATCCCGGATCCTCCACCTGCATGTCTACACGTGCAAACCTTTACCAACACGGCACAGGACGAGCAGCTATCCCGGGTCTGCGGCTCCCAGGGGATGGTGGCTGGAGGAGTGTCCCTGTGACACCCCAGCCAACTCATGGGACTCCATCCATCCCCAAGAAAACAGGTTAATGTGGACTTGGATGTCTCAGCCAGCCTGACTGGCAGCTCTCCAGCCCCAGCCACCACAAAGCCCCGATTCAGAGGCTCTTCCTATCCGGCTGCAGCATCTCGCAGAGAACAGAAAACATCTCACAGAAGGCGGCTCTGCCAAAATATGGGAAATGAAGGAGAGGGCACAAATTCTCTGTGTCATGTCTGGTCTGCGCCTAGCCCGGCTGCTCTCCCCTGGTGTAAATCAGGAAGGATCCTCTGGATGTCTCTGGGGGCACAGCAGGAGCACCGAGGGACCCCTCGCTGACAGAGCGCCGTTGTGAGGAGCCCTCATTTGTATTTCACGCCTTCTGCTGAGGGATGCGAAGGACTCGGTGGCGCTGCCAAGAGAAAGGAGCCTTTGTGCCTGCAGTCAGACCCTGAGGATGCAGCCCAGTGGCACCCGTGCCAGTGCCTTAATGCCAGCTCCTGTCAGGAAAGGTGAGGGCAAGGGTCAGGAGCAGCCTATGGCTTGCTCCGAACCCCGCACCTGCTGGCAGCAGAGAAAGCATTCCCTCCTCCTGCACCCCTGCCAGCGAGGGTGCACCTGCGAACACAGTGGGGTGCAAAGGGATCATCTCCCTGTGCTTGGAGCTGGGGAGGCTGCACCTCAAATCCTGGACTCAGCTTTGCGCGCTTCAGTACAAGGAGAACATTGCGGAGCTGAAGCATGTCCAGAGAAGGTAATGGAGAAGGGGTTGGAGAATAGGAATCTGGGAGCAGCTGAGGGACCTGGGGCTGTTTAGTCTAGAGAAGAGGAGGCTGAGGGGAAACCTCATTGCTCTTCACAGCTCTTGAAAGGAGGTTGTGGTGAGGTGGGTGCTCGTCTCTTCTCCCAAATAACAAGTGATGGGACAAGAAGAAATGGCCTCAGGTTGCACCTGGGAGGTTTAGATTACATATTAGGAAAAATGTCTTTACATTTACTCCAGTGGCGGAGTCCCCATCCCTAGAGGAGTTCGAATAACACAGAGCCATGGCACTTCAGGACACGGTTTAGCAGGCACAGTGAGGTTGGGTTGACAGCTGGACTGGATGAGCCTAGAGGTCTTTTTCAACCTCAACAGTTCTAAGATTCTATGACTCTATAAAGTGCTCCCCTGCAAGGTCCTGTGTGCGAGTGTTTCTGCTGAGCCACAGCAGAGCTCTCTTCTCTCCGAGGTGCCACTGACACCTTTGCAGTTCACGTTCCTCATAAGAAACAAAACCCAGAGCCAAACCACAAAGACCTCCAAGCCACCTGCAGTGAATCTCGTCCCTCTGTCACCTCTCAACCACTTCCAGACAGCAGCCTGCCACGGCCACTGCCTGACACCTTGGCCTGGAGCACCCTGCTCCTTCAGGAAGCGCTGCAAGCTGCCAGGTGAATCCATGTCAGCAGCTGGAGCCTCCCACAGCCGGGCACCAGTGAGCTCTGGAGCAGCTGGCAGGGGGTGACCACGGTACAGCTTTTTGAGCAAAGTGTGCTCCAGGCTGTAGGCAAAGTGATCCTTACACACTTCAGGGGCTACCCGAGGAGAGAACAGCCTGAAGGACACTCTAATGCTGCATCTTAACATTTGCAGACGTTGCCCTCTTGACTTAAGTGTTCCATAAACACAGAGGGGAAAATACGCTTGACCTTGCCCCTGTGACTCCTTCCCCGTGACTGTTTCCTCCATACGTGCTGGCCCTGCTGTTAACACAGGGAGATCTGTGTGTCTCTAACACAGAGGCCTGTGCCAAAACCCACCAGCTCAGAGCCTTTCCTTGCCCCTGTGCCTGTCGGGGAAGCGCCAGCAGCTTCACTAGCATGGGACCAACAGCCACAGCCACTGCCTTCGCCACGCACGCGCTGCTGCAGCCTCTCCGAGCGGTGTTCTCCAGACACAGTTGAGCCTCCAGATGGGCTGGGCTGAATCCAAGCCCCAAGCGTTCTCCAAAACATCTCCGTTTCTGCGCTGGGTCAGAGCCAGCACTAGTTCAAGCTGCTGCCGAATAACATGAAACCTGGACTGCTTGATAGCAGGCAAGGGAAAAGGAATCTTTTCTGCTTCACATGTGCAGGATTTGCTTTTTATAGTTTGTTTCTTTAAATGTTTCATCCATCTGAAAGGCTCATTAGATGCCTTATTTCAATATTTCATAACAAAAGCCCTCTGACCACAACTAAGTCCTGAGTGCCGGCCTTTGCTGTGTTCTCCCCTCCCACTCCAACACATGCTCATCCAAAGGAAGTATTTTATTCCCAAAAGCACTGAATGAACAAAGGGGAGAAGAGAGAAAGGAGCGGGGAGTATCACCTGATCAGCAGTCAAACCAAGCATTCCTTGCTCAGGATGAAGAAAGTGCTGGAACTGGGCCAGGACAGAACCCAAAGAATTCAGGAAAAGGGTTGGGAGCCTCTTAAGATTTAAAAATCAGACTAAAAGTCACAGCACGGGATCTCACGCCAGCAGCTGAAAGCCAGCACTAAATCGGGAGGTTTCTGCAAGCACAAAGTTGAAATGTGGCACCACGATTACCTACACTTGAAAAACAACAGCAACAACAAAATACAGGGGGGAAAAAGAATTCAAACGTAGCAACAGCAAATAAACCTGTTTGAATTGAAAGCAAGGAAACAAACCAGCCTTACCTTGGTGAACCCTATTTGCTCCTTCCGAAAGTTCTCCAGAGGTTTGATCAGCAAATCACTAGCGTTCTGTACCTACAGAGCCAAAGAAACAGCTTAATTACAGGACACAGACTGATTTTCTCCTAAAAAGCGGCTGAATGGGGCTAGAAGCCAAGGCTTCGCAGACGTTAATGTCTGACTGCATCCTCAGTCTTTGTAGGTGAAGCACCTTTGCCCCTCCGTACCCACTCTTCCACATCTGTAGCACACACAAAACCCCACTGAAGCTCCAGAGCCATCCCGGGATGACCGCATTGTTCCCCAGCCTGCACCCTCCCTGCAGGGCTGTGCCACAAGCCCTTCTGTCCTGGAATGTGGTGTTACTCCCACCCCGGAGCAGCAGCCCTCGGGGACATCGGGCCCCGTCTGTGCTCAGGCAGGCTTTTCCCTGCCGCCTCTCTAGACTCAAGATAAAGTTTGGACGGACCCCAACTGGCTTGTAACACGCTTTCCTGCACCAACCCGGCCGCCCAGCCCTGTGCCGTGCCGCTGCTGTGCTGGAGCGAGCCCCGGGGCAGCAAGGCATACGTGGGCCCTTGTGCAGCGCTGGGTTCTGCAGGATGAGCCCAGCAGTGATGCACCTGCCGCCCATCCCGGTTTACCAGAACCACTGTCCCAGTCAGACACGGTGTTATGACCTAAATAAGGGAAAATGAGGGGCCTATAACCCGTGGGGAGGGCTGAGGAACTGACGTACAAAGGATGCTGGCTGCTGAGCGAGGAGCAGTCACGGCAGCATGGCTCTTTATCTCTCTGAGAAGCACAAACCAGAACCAAACACACTCTCAAAGCACACTGGGGACTGCTACCCACTCGTCAGCCCAGCTGGGTGCCTTCCTGCAGCAAAGCTGTCCTGCCTGTGCCAGCAAGAGGGACGGGAGCAGGGAAGCTGTGCTGCCACAGCTGCTCACGCTCCACCGCTGGTGCTGCGGGCTCCTCTGCTCCCGACAGCCTGGCCGCGCTCACCCCTGTGACACAGACACATTGCTGCCCCAGCCCAGCTATCCATAAGAGCAGCCTTGGCTTTAACGCAGAGCTGTGACGGGGGAGATTCCAGAGGCAGGGACGTGCTGAGCTGCTGGCATCTCCCAGTGAACAAAGCAGATGCTCGCAATGCTGAGCACAGTGCCAGAACGTGGCTGCCACAGCCCTGTAACGCTTGAGCCACTTTCCAAAGGGAATAACCCATCCGAGCTGGGCAAGGCCCTGCGGCACGAGCTGCTCTGAGAGGAAGTGTGAAGGCCCCACGCTCCACGAGCAGAAGGCAGGGCTGGGCAGGCTGGGGCTGCTGCCTGCCATGGTGCTCTCGAGGGCTGGCATTTCTCATCAGACAGCACTGGGCTTGACGGCTCTAACAGCACAGCTCTCAAAGAAATGATAAGGTTTCCTTCTCCAGAGACCCAGCCAGAGCAGGAATGACAGCAGGCTGTCTGTCACAGAGAGAGAGGAACAGGAACAGCCCAGGAAAAGCGGAGAGCCTGCCTGTGTCTCTTCCAGTCCGTCCGGTGTCTGAAAAACACTTTCCTGGGATGTGCTCTGCACTCCCTCTCCATGAATCCACAGGCAATCTCCTCGAGTTTGTATCCCAGGCTCCAGCTCCAGCCTCACACTGGGACACAACCTGTCACTGCTTCCCAGCCCCACTTCCACTGTGACAGGCAGTGTCCTGAGCTCCAGAGAAGGGAGCACAGATGAGAAGGGGATATGGCCCTCCACTGCCACAGCCCTTTCAGGTGCTTTAAAAACGATCAGCATGGTGAGCGTGTGAAACCTTCTGAGTGAGCTACTGTAAAAGACGGGTCCTACAAATCGAGGGCAAAAAGAGATTCAGAGAAGTTGGACAGCATCCCTAAAAGCATCCACGATCCCTGAAACAATCCCTTCTACCCACATACCCACTGCCAAAGGAGCCACTGTACCTGGGATGGAAATGATGAAGAAATATCTTAGTGCTTTCCTCCAGCCTCTCACCGGTTCCCTGACATTCCTGCCTGTCCATGGACCCGCACAGCGGTTGGTGGCAGCTGGCACAGCCACCTCTGTGGTGCTGGCCAGGTTGGCACAGCCACCCCTGCAGCACTGGCCTGGCCGGCAGCCTGGCACGGCTCTGGCTGCTGCACGAGGCAGAGGCAAGCAGAGCCAAGCAGCGCATTCCTGGCATGCTGTAAAAGCTCTCTACTGAGCCCAACCTTCGTGTTTTTCCTGGAATTAGGAGTGAAAGGGAAAGCCAACACTCTCTCTGGAGATGCAGAGGGCACAACACAGCAGGAGACTGAAGGCAGTGTATCGCCCTGCGGGATCTGTGCCGGCCAGGGCAGGGGCACTGGGGCACCCACATGCTCACACCTGGCAAAAATGAAGCTAATAATACATGTTGCTTCTTATTCTTCAACACTTTGTCTTCCCACAAAACCACAGACACACCACGGCTCCTGGTGCACAGGAGAGGCCTCGGACACCACGTGGGACAACCTCTCTCCCTCCCTGCCCAGCACCTCCCCTTTGTCGCTCGGCACACAGGGTAATGGCACTGTGGACCAGAAGTGGTAAAAAGCACAAAATCCCAGTGCTCTCAGCTTCCCTCCAATGGGAAGCTGCACCCCAAGGTACGCGGTGCTGTTTGGCCACAATTTAGCCGTTAAACATTGTGACGAGGCGGTAATCGCCAGAGCACAGCTCAGATCATCTTACCATCATGGACCTCTCCAGCTCTACCTCTTGGAGCAGCTCTGCGAACTCCTTAAAGGACTCAGCTGTAAAGAAAAGAAGAGGCTGGTCAGTGGAGCTCAGGCGATGCGGCACTGGAGCACGGCACATGCTCTGGGGTACCCAAATCCGGCTGCACCTCCAGCATCGCTGCCCAAAGGCTGGCCAAAAACTGCAGAAAAGGTGCCCCCTTTGGCAGAACTGGAGTTAGGCAAGGCCACCGGGAATGGCTGGCCATGCTGGGTACATATTTATCCACTGGGAGGAGGGCTGCTTCCCAGAGCACTGTGCCAGATAACGCCACGGGAAGGAAAGACAACATTAATTTGTTCTCACTAGGAATTGCACTGCACAGCCGGTAAGACAGGTGGCAGAGAAGGGGCAGCTGCCGGCCTCAGCGACCGTGGCAGGACGGGCTCTATGGGTAGGACAGGATGGGGCCATCCAGAACAGCCCCAGCACCTCTGCTGGGAAGAATGCAGGTGCTTTCTAGGAGCAGGACAAGTCTGTAAAACGAGAACAGACTGGAATGACAAAGATTACACCCAGTAACAAGAAGCACAAAGCCCATACACCTATGTGGAAAAGGCCACGGGTGTGGGAGTGGTCACAGACATCCGCTCCGCTCCCCAAAATGCTAACAATCAAACAAAAAGATGGCATTGATCAGAACTGAACTTGGAGCCCAGCTGCAACCAAAGCAATATGAAAACTTTCCTTTAACAAACTGAAACAACAAGCATCATTTAGCCTGGGGAAAGAGGAGAGGAGGCAGGAGCAGCGGGCTCTCCCCACGCCAACGGGGTTATCCCCACGAGGGAGCACTGAGTCCTTCTCCCCGCCTGCTGGAGAGAATACGGGAAGGGGCTGAGTTGGGAGCCGGGGAGAAACCGTCTGTCCTAGCAGAGCACCAACAGCACTGAAAGGCAGAGCTCTGCAGCCGGCTGGGTTCTTGGGGAGGCTGCCAGGCTGGGCAAACCCCTGCAGGGCCGCGTGTGGAACGCCTGCAGGGATAACCCGGGAGCCTGCTGGGAAAGGCTCCCACGGTGCCACCCATCGCCTCCAGCTGCCGGCAGCAGCACCCTGCTCGGAGCAGCGCTGGAAATGGCACTGGTGGGGCTGGCGTTCAGCCCTCCTCTGCCGTCTGTAAAGCACAGGGTGGCTTTGCACAACCTACAGCAGCTCCTGCGTTTGCTGAGCAGACCCCATGCTCACAGCAGAGCAAGCAGGGCCACTCGGCAGCTGCTGAGCAGTTTGAACACTGTCTAAGAGTGAAGCAAAGAACATCTGAAGTGCCTGGCTGGCACCAGAGCTCTTGAGCAGGGCGGTACGCGGAGCTCTGGCACGCCTGGCTCGGCAGGGCTGACACAGGAGGGAGAGCGACAGGAGCAGAACAAGGCGTGTGCCACAACAGCTCATCCCACGGATCGGGGACAGGATGCGTTTGCAGTCCATCTGCAAACTGAGGGCCCTCTCCCCACAACCCCACATGGTGCCTGAGGAGCTGTACCTGTACTCAGGCTCCAACCCAGCAGTAACGCTGCCACACAGCCCGTACGCGCTGCCGGCGTTGGAAGCTCCACTCTGCAGTTGCTGAGACAACAAAAGCGAAAAACCACAGCCTCGTGACACAGCCCCTCAGCTGGCAGCATCAAAACACAACCTTCCTGATGAGTCAGGCAATTCTGAGTTCCCCTCTGGAGCCAGGGCTTCAGAGCCCAGCAGATGCAACCTCCTAACAGTTCCTTACACTCGACCACAGGACTGACACGCTCATTCCCACTGTGGTTACTCAGGATGATGTGAAACCTGAAGTGTGCACATATGCTGGGAGTCTGAGCCAGGAAAGGGATTATCATGGGGAGAAAGAGAATCCAGCCCTGAACTCATAGGGAAAATGTCAGTGCCTAAAATTTCCAGTAGATGTTTCTTCTTGCTCTCCAGAAGAGTCCGAGCACACATTTCCCATCTGCAGCCGTGGAGTTGGTCTTTGCACAACAAACATGGGGCTCAGGCTGCACCAGGAGCACTGGGCTGTCCTGCACTGCTGGCCCGGGTCAACAGCTGCAAACTCTTGTCGAGCTGAGCTGAGCTGAGCACAGATGCTGCTGGCAGCCGCTGCCTGCCCAGCCACACTGGGAACAGCCAGGGAGCCGCTGCCAGAAACCTGCCAGGAATGTCAGCCGCTTCGAACCAGAGGATGCCAGCATCCCATGCTGGGGAGGAAGGAACACGCTACCTGACTCTATTGCTCCGTTCATCTCTGAAGGAGCTGCTGATTCAGGTCCTGTGTGGGTGACCGGCGGAGGGAGCACAGCCATGGTGTAATTCAGTGTAATGCAGTGTAACGTGGTGTAATGTGGTGTAACGTGGTGTAACCACAGTGTAATGCAGCGTAACGTGGTGTAACCACGGTGTAATCATAGTGTAATAGTGTCTTTAACTACCAGCATCCGTGGGGACAGCACTGCTCGGGACAGGCGGCATGGACCCAGCCTCGGTATTCTGACTCGCTCCTGCAGCCCAAGGCCACTGCTGCCGCTCAGCCCGCTTTCTGCCTTCATGAAGAGGAAGCAGTGCTCCATCCACAGTACTTATGGATCAAACGTTCCCTGAAGCACAATAAGAAGTGCTTGTGACTGGTTTCCTTCATTCCCATATCCTGCACATCAAACGAGCTCCTCGTTTCCCACGCAGGTCTCTGGCACCCTCACAGGAGATGGAAGTTGCTACGGAGATGCCAGCACCTCACTGCTGTTTCAGGAGCCAGGGAGCCTGGCAACGCAGCTCAGCCTCAGCAGGCACCGCAGGAGTTGCTGGAGGAGGAACCCGAGGCAGACTGGTTCACACAGGGAAAGCAGGGACCTCTGTCTGATAAAGCAAACCAGATATTCCCCAGCAAAAACAGAGGTAGGGAAACTGGCTCCTTTCACCACAGAGTTTTACATTTTCCTCTTGTTCTCCTCTGCCCACGGTCTCCCCATGCAACTTCTGCCGTTTTCAGTGGTCTTCCTCATCTGCTGAGCACTAGCAGTCCTGCCACACCAGCTCACCACAGTCTCACTGCACCGGCTCGGCACACCGGCTAACCGCAGTCCCCCCACAGTGGCTCGCCACAGCCGCACCACACCAGCTTGCCGCACTGGCTCACCACACCATCTTACCACAGCAACACCACACCGGCTCACCACCAGCAGGCTCCACTCCGCTCCTGCACCCAGTGCACAGAGGCAGGTGGAGAGGCAGTGCAGGGGCACGGGACATCAGAGCTTTGTCCCTTCCAGACGAGAGAATGGAAGCTCCTTTCCCTGGGCGGCTGTTTGCTTCAAATCCCTTTTTGATTCGGGGCATTTACAAGGCAACATTTCCCATCCCTTATTCAGATGTGTTTGGATGTTCAGCACCTCTGTTTCCATTGGATTTGGAGGCTGACTCATTTCCAGGGGGTTTCACCTAGAGCCTTTCCATAAAGGAAATCAGAGTTTGAAGGGTGAGCTGCACTCCACTTTAAAGTGCTTTAAATAAGACAGCCCAAAGAAAAGGCTTTACTTCCTTCCCCTTTCATGAAGGCTGAGAGCCCCAACATCAGCAATGCCACACTCACAGCCGCTCTTCAGCAACAGCTTGACAAGGGACGGGGAGTGGTTTTTTCCCTGAATTCAGTGCCCAGCAGCAGCTTGGCTGATGCCTCATCCCCTCAGTGCAGGCACGTGCCCTGGGGTTGTTTTGTGCTACAGGCCAGGTTAGATCCTTGGGGCCGGCGGATCTCCTGTCATCCTCCTGCAGATGCACCCCTGCCACCACCACAGCACCCACAGCCAACACCAGCCATTCAACAGCACTTGCTAACCCAAGAGCAGGATCAATTTCCCCACGCTGGGTTTAGGGCACCCAGGCTGTTTGGTTCAGCTCCCTGTGTGCAGCTGTGTAGCCTGCACAGTTGCTTCAGGCTGGCAGGGACATAAACCGTCTCCGGGTTAGCTAATCCCAAAGCAGATGCGTGGAGCAGTACAACATACGTGCCACCGGCTCCCCTCCCGGGGCGCAGAGCCTGCTGGTCATTCGCCACACAATGACAGAGCCAGCAATCCCTTTTCCCCAGCAGTTTGCAGCCTGGTCCCTTTTCAGGGCACACAGGGCAGCTTTGTCTTTGTAACGCATTGTCTGTGGAGCAAAGGCAGCTTTGGGAGCAGCACCCGCCTGGATCGGGAGACACAACAACGCACGCATGCTCCCAGTCTACCCGCAGAACTGGGAAGTGGGACCTGCTGGGAGGCCAGCTCCACACCACCATCCTCCCCAGTGCCTGGCAGCACGGAGCAGGGCCAGAGCCATGGAAATCCTCTTACATTATCTGCTGAACTGGGAATGTGAAATTCTATCCGTGAAAGCTCAACACTGTAAAATCCGCTATGGAATAGCTGCCTGACATCTGAGGAACCCAGCTCCTGATGCTGCTTAAACACCATCAGCGCAGGCAGATTCCTAGGGAAGGAGAGACTTCCTCAGTGACAGAAAGTTTGTATCAAAAAGCTGAAAACTTACCAATATTAATCTCATCATCTGTTAGCGTGTCACCAATAAAGTCGAACTGAAAGGACTGCAGAGTCTGAGAGAATTTCTGTACGGCCGATGAGTAACCTGGAAAAGGAGAGAGCGATAAGGCTGCGTGTTTTAAGTTGTTACACAGGAAGAGCAGAAACTTCATCTGAATGGAGCAGAAAGATGGTGAAGTGGTTAGAAAATCCACGGGCATCGTGACTTTAAGCACTTTGGAAAATGCTGCAATGCTAACAACCATTGGAGGCTGCACAGGGCATTTGTTCTGTTTTCCTTTTCTTTCTCAGCATTACTGATGCCTCAGCACCAGCAATGGAAGCATCAAATCAGACAAATGGCCGAGTGGCAGCCTTGTGTCCCGCTGTGGGCAGGGACAGACACCAACGTGTGTCCCCTGCAGGAAAACCTGCAGCTTTAAATGCAGTGCCCACCACCACAGGGAAGCAGGATGTGGACAGCAAAACAAGAGCAAAGGAATATTTGAATACTTCGATTTACATTGCTGTTTTCCCCACTTTTGGATTCTGGCAATAGACACAGTCCCTGGGCTCCTCTGTGGGGATGCACTGGAGACAATGCTTTGTGACCAGGATATTGGGAAATGCAAACAAGTGGCCTGCATGGGACCCTGACAGGTTCCCAGCTTGCTCCGCATTTCCGTCCCAGAGCCAGGAGCACCATAGAAGCCCCGAGCCACGTGGCAGGCAAGGACAGCCTGGTCCTCAGCCCTGAAGCACAGCCCCACTCTCCCCTCAAAAGCCGCCTTCAGTCTCCCCTCCGACGGGTCAAACCTCTCCTCCTGAATGGGCAGATTCAGCCCTGAATGTCGCTATTTAAGCACAGCTGCCGGGGGGGGGTGGTTTGGGGCTGAGAGCACGTAAATGTGTGAACTCCAGCACAGAACGATGCCATTGATTTGATGGAAACCCTCAGCGAATAATCCACCCTCAGTGCCCGCAGCGTTGCTTTGGGTCCGAGGCTCCCGTTGCGTTGTCATTCAGGGGAATCTTTGTTTGTCCCCTGTAAACCTCATCACCTTCCCCGGATGCTGCTGCTGGCCTCTGCCCAGCCCTTCCTTACTCCTCAACCACACTTATTCATGGGTCAACTTCAGCCACATTTATTCGTGGGTTAACTTCAGCCACCCATTTAAATGCCCACCTCGACCCAGCAACAGGGCCCCTCGCAGACCCTCACATCCAACCCTCTTACACCTCAGTATGGCACCGGGTCCATCGCTGCCCCTACCCGATCTGGTTGGTGTCCATCCCTCTGTTCGGCATCCCTCCATCCCCCTCCACGTGTGCTGGTGACATGGTGCCAGCTCTGGCTGTGTGTGCCCGGGAGCACGGCTGCACACACCAATCCCACTCACAACAGGTTTGTGTGCAGCATTTTTCCATGCCAGGTGTCAGCCCAGCGCTTGGCCCCGGCATCAGAGAAATGGTCCTCAGCGAGCTGCTGCCTTTTGCGTTTTATAGGAACTGCGGGGCAGGACAAGAGCAGAGAAGGCTTCAAAAAAGCCAAACAGACTAGATTTTAAATAGAAAAAAAAGAAGCAGCATCAGTGACTTCTATTACCTTTTCCTTTCAAAACATTGTTGCCTTCAGAGTTTATTTGCCATCGTCCGGCTGAAGGAAATCCAGGTGGATGTGCTGAAAACCACAGCTCACCTGGGCTTAGCAGCGGCAAAAAGATGAGCACCCTTCATTAGTCCAGTCTTGCTTGGTTTTGCTTGGGATACAGAATGTTTTTACTTTTGGGGAGCCTTCCTCATCCTCATCTTCAGCAAAGGCGGGTGCAAGGAGCCCCGGCTGTGAGCAGTGACTGTGTGCATCCACCCCGTTGCTAAGACCATTGCTCAGACAGCCATTCCCATTGTCCCATTCCGGGATGGCCACCCAAGACAGCCCAGGAGTCACCAGGATGCCATGCACAGACCGCAATGCAGGGAAACATCTGTGGGAGCTGTAGGGTTAGGAAAGGAAAGGAGAAGCTGGAAGGAGAGCCAGGGCTCCAGTGCCTGGCGTGGCTCCGGAGGAGCGTTAATGGAAAGCAGGCTCTTCTGGAGGAGCACGACTCATCCTCCTACACGTACAAAGCCTTGGCTGAACACTGGCTTCTGACAAACCATACAGACACACACAGGACACACAGCATCAGGCGCTGCTGTGGGACTGAGGGTGTTCCCATAATGATGGGGCATTTACTGGGGTGACTGGTAGCAGAACCTGCCACGGCACAGCCACCAAGAACACATTTGAGGGCTGTGTCCAGTGGGGTCCAGCAGCCAGGACAGCACCAGGGCCCCATGCAAAGCATTTCCAGCCAGAGACCCCAGGCGGGAAAGCTGTGCCTTCTCCCACTGACACCAGAACAGCGGCATGGGGACACCAGGGGGTAGGGAAAGGGAGAGAGATGAGCCGCAGCTGCAGGAAAGCAGCTCGACAGCAGGAAGGACACTGCAGTCCCTGGAGCTGGGCAGGAAGAGATCAGCTGCATGGAAAAATGAGGCTACATCCCCGTGCTGGAAGAGATAAACCCATATACTCCCTCGTTTTAACAGGCACTCAGAAGTTTTTTCCCCCTGATACAAACACACAGCTGCCAAATATCCCCACTGTGCACACCCAGATCCTGGCAGAAGGGAGGCTGGAGAGGGTGGCTGTAGGATCTGCCCTGCTCACACAGCAGCAGGAATGCCTGTGGAAGGAATAATGTGTGCTTCCAAGCCAGGGACATCACTGCAAAGAACTCACAAAGCCTCACCACCACCCACCAGCCCCAAGGACCCTTCCTGCTCTTGGTACAGCTCAGCCCGTTTCCATGGAAATGCTCCAAAATGCATTCGATTATGGATCTTCTAGGACTCCCTACAGTGTTCAGCAAGCGATGCCAGCTTTCACACTCTGTGGTTGCAATAATTCACTCTTCCAGTGACCATGAAGTCCCATCTCCCTGCACAGCCCAGCCGAGCCGTGCCCGGCCGGAGGGAGGCAGGGAGCGGCAGCCATGCTCTGCTGCGGCTGCACACAAAGAACTCGGGGTTGTGTCTCTGCACGTCCAAACACACCTCCAGGGACCACAGCTACTGAAGGATGCACCCCATGCCCGCTCAGTTCTTGTTTCAAGCAGTCACAGCAAACCCAGGTCACCCAAGATGAGCAACAAGAAGATCTTCTTGTCTTTGCAAAAACCACGGGCTGCTGAAAAAGATCCCAGCCTGGAGCCCCAAACTGGGCACAGTTCTGCTTTCCCCTCGCTGGTTAGAATTTAAACCAGAAGGAAATCACTGCCATGGGCCAGACGCAGCCCCATGCATGCTCAGGGAGCTGCCACTTGAAGGCCTGCGATGCTCCGGATGCCCCAGATGCACACCTCTAATCAGTGCTGTGCTCCCCGCTGCCCACCACCACAGCAGTCATCAGCCAGCCACATCGCTAGTGTAAAGCATTCTTGATTTAACTCGACTCCAACCAGGGCTAAGGACAAAGAGGGAGAAGACAGCTAGACCCAACCAGCCCACAGCGTCCCTGACACGTTCTGTCCCCAGGAAGGGGACGAGACGCCCTGGTCTGGATGGGAATGCCAGAAGGGACTTTACCTGCCCTGATGCACAAGCAGTCAGGGGAAGAGCAGCCAGAGGCTGCCGCGAGAACAACTTGCTCCCAAATCAAGCTTCTGCACCCGTCAGAGCAATGCACAGCAGCGCGGAGATGTCCTGCACAGAGCAGCTCACCAGCAACTTCCACAGCCTATCCTCGTGACTTTCTGTAATTGCCAACATCTTACTTAAAAATTAGAAAAATAAGGAAAATCCAAACTGATTTTGAGCTATGACAACACAAATAGAGACCAAAGGTAAGGAGGAGCTCCACTGCTGGATTTTGCTTTCCTCTTCTTCAGCTTGAAAACAGAAACATTAAGCCAGCCACACACTTTGATTTCTTCCAAATAAGCAGACAAAAGAGGAGTTCATCCTGTACTTAAATAAGAATGTTTTAAGCAAAGGACAGATTTTAGGGTTAGGATCTTAACTCTGAAATCCATTTTTTTCAGGGAGGTGCTGCCAGACCCTGATGTGCAGCAGCTGAGGATGCAATCAAATTTCTTCCCAAAGCCTGGTCACTAAGGGATTTTTTCTCTTTCCTTGTGGAGGGTGGAGCAACAGGACATGCAGAACACGAGCGAAATCATTTTCCCCTGCATCACGCAAAAGAGAGAGCTGTGATCCCTGAAGGGAAAAGAATGTGCAAATTGTTAGCGACTCCCACTGAAGAATTTCCCAGGGAGTTGCATCATGGAGATGGAGTGCATCCACACTGCCACCCCAGAGACGAGGCTGTGGATGTGGTACCCGGCCACCGCTTCCCGGGGATTCTCTGTGCTTGCAGCAAAGCTTTAGGAGATGGCACACAACACGTTTGGCCAAGTGGTAGGATTCCGCTCCAAGCTGCTCAACAGGACTTGAACAAATGCTGAAAGGGTTGCAGAGCAGAGCAGATTCACCGAGGCGGTAACACTGCCACAGCCATGGTCCCCATGGGCCAGAACCCAGCGGTGGGGCTGGCTGCCGCTACGTCCGCATGAATTCCAGCCCAGCTGGTGTCCAAACCGTCACCACACAGCGAATGGCTCAGTGCTGCCCTGGAGCAGAATAAACTCAAGCGACCAATGGAAAGCCTGCTGAGAGCCACAGCGCGAGGGGAACACTGCCCGGCTCCACAGGAAAGCTTCCCGTGTGCTGTGGCTGGGCAGCGCTGTGGGCATCGGGGTTGTAACTCAAGCAAGTACGCAGATGGAAGAAAAATCATAAAATCATTAGGGTTGGAAAAGATCTTTGAGCTCATCCAGTCCAACCCCACTGTGTCAATTGAATCATGTCCTGAAGTGCCACATCTACATGTTTTTTTAATCCCTCCAGGGTTGGGGACTCCACCACTGCCCTGTGCAGCCTCTGCCAGGGCTTCAACTCTCTTTCAGTAAAGAAATTTTCCTCATATTCAATTTAAACCTCCCCTCGCACAACGAGAGGTGCTAAGTAGGGTGAGCTCTATGTGCTGCACCCATTTACACCCCTATTTATACACACAGAGGCCAGTCGCCCTTTCTCACAGCCCTCCCCACCCCTGGGGACAGGGCGTAGGAATGATGAATAAAGAACAGACTCTTTGAAAAAATCAAATAAACTCCAAAAAGCTGAGCTATGGGAAGCAGATGAATTTTCTCCTCCCTCGGGAAGCGAGATGCTGAGGAAGCAACCCACACCCAGGGGGCATCAGGATCCCTCCTGCAAAGCGGCTGGTGGGTAAGGGCAGGGCAGAGCTGCACAAATCCTTGCTGCGCTTCGGGCCGCCCAGAGCTCACTGGCTCCGAGCGCAGTGGAGTGAGCTTTTGGCACAGCTGCTTTGGCGCAAGCAGCAGTAGAGGGTGTGCTCCAAGAGCCGTGGCTCCCTGCTGTACAACCAGTACGAACACAGGGAAAACAAACATGAAAACAACAGCCTCTTATCCGGGGCAGAGCATCAGCAATCCCCACAGAGATATCTTCAGATCTGCGGAGCCATCGGATGCATCTCATTCCAGCTTTCCAGCAGCCACCCTTCCCCGGCAGGGTCCAGGCAAGCAAAAACCAAGTGCTTTTGCGGGCGGCTTCAGTGAGTGAGCGCAGCCAGCAGCTTGCTCCCCCAGCTCCCAGCTCACGATGATTTCAGAGTTTCCTTAGATAAGGGCACAGAGAAGGCCAGGCAGGAGGGCGATGAGTCATACGCCATGCAAGGGGAAAGCTTGCAAGCAGCTTATGAGCCATCCAAAGTGGCTCAGCACCGGCAGGAATCCGCATGGCTCCTGCTCCAGGCCTGGGAGCTGCTGCCAGTGTGGACATGGCCAGTCCTGTGCCAGCTGGCACCATCTGGGAGCATCCCCGGGCACCTTCGCCTGACCAGCACCGGGGTGCCCAAACCCACCTGCTCCATGGAGCTCCACTGGGTGGGCTTTGCTGGGAGCTACCCTGCCTCTGGGCATCTCTGCAAGACCTACAGTCCACGAAGACTCGAGGGTCCTGCTCTGTGCCTGTGCCACAAAGGATCCCAGACAGGTCCCTAATCCATTAGCTGATGGCACAGAAACAGGACACGTCCCACATGCTCCATTTACACTGCTACAGGATTTAGCAAGGTTAGTAAAACTGCTGTTGTTTTAAAAATATCTACCCTCAGCACTTCACAAACAGTCTTGGCTGGAAGAACAGGATAAAAAGGAGGCAGAACAGCCTGCAGAGAGCAACCTGAATTCTCCACTCATGTTTACAAGCTTTATCTCAGGCTGCTTAGCTGCTCTTATCGTCACTGAACAACCGTGACTGCACATTCACCTGCACAGAGAAATCGGTGACAGAAAGGACACCAGGCACAGGGCAGTGTTGGAATGAGTCCCAGAAGGGAAAAGCCAGCACAGCCTGGGAATCACTGCTCCTGAAGGAGAAGCTCAGCCAGCAGTGGTGAGGAGGCTGCAAGGCAAAACTAAAGCCAAGTTCACCATCCCCAAACCTGAATGAGAAGTTTCTAAAAGCATTTTTTTCTCATAAGCGTTGGAAACTCAAAATCCTGGTTTACACAATTTGCAACCTTTGTTTAATGCTCAGCAAGGAAAATACTTGAATACCTGCCACCTGCTGAGTGTCACCAGCATTCCCTCTGGCACGTTCAAGGTCTATAAACAGCGCTGCTGCACAGGGGAGTTTGTCCTTTTCTTCTATAAACCTCACTGCACACAAGCTTTGTGCTTGTGACAGCCCGAGCTGAGAGGCAGCACTCCCAGCAGCGGCGGCACCGCAGCCCAGCACCCCCGGCACGCTCTCACCCCTCTCCCCATGGGAAACTTGGCACACCAGCAGCTCCATGCCGAGTGGACCCACAGCTGGGCACCAGAGATCGGTGCCAGACTGTGTTCTCCGGGCGGGTCCAAAGTGGCAAGGGGCTGAGCAGCAGCGCAGCCAGGACCGTGCCGCAGGGCGGTGTCTGGCTGTGCAACAAGCAGGGCTGCTGTTGCCGCTCCACGGAGCCAGGCTGGCATGCAGCAGGACAGAAGCCACCCGGGAAATGCCTGTGTGTGAACACGAGACCAACATAATTAATAGATCATAGAACCATAGGATGGTTTGGACTGGGAGGACCTTAAAACCCATCCGGTTCCAGCCCCCTCCACAGGCAGGGACACCTCCCACTGGGTGAGGGTGCTAAAATTAACATGTTCCAAAAATTTCTCAAGGAAAAAGGCAGGAAAGCTGAGTCTCCACACGTGACTCAGGAAGAAACTCTTTTGTCAGCAGCAGGGCTGCTGTGAGCCTGTGGGCTGTCAGACAGGTTGCAAAACATGGCAAACACCCACATTCTCCCACGGAAGGAGCCAGGAAAGCAGGAGAGGATGGATGAAAGCTCTCTGCGTGTCTCATGCATGGCAGAAGGAAAAGTATACTTAAACACATGAAAGCAACAACCTCTTGCCCTGGCCCTTTGCGCTGGCGCATGCAGCTGAGTCCTCAGGCAGCACACTGAGGTGATGATGGGGCTGGAAAAAGCCCTCACAAAGTACTGTGCATTGTTTTGGGTTAAGCTGGCCCAGGGCTTGGCACTGGTGGCTCCCACAGGAGCTATAGGATGCCCGGCTCTGCAGGAAGCAACCCTGGGCAACATTTCTGCCCCAGGCTTCATATCAGCGAACCAAGCAGAAGCCAGCAGCTCCTGGAGAGGCTGCTGGAGACCCCGCCACCCTGGATGGGTGGGCAGACTCAGCTGATGTAGGGAGAGGTGCAAGACCATCCAGGCGCTCCCCACAGAGCCTGCAGCTCCCGTGGGAGCCACCGACGCCGAGCCAGGGCGGCAGCCACACGGCCAAACAAACAGGACAGCACCAACAGGCAGGGCGAGCAAACTGCTCTGGCCTGGGGCAAAATCAAACCAACACACATCAGTGAGCCCAAAACAAGGGGTGGGATACAGATACGCCTCGCAACTGGGGTGAAACAAGGGGTGGGATACGGATACGCCTCGCAACTGGGGAAGGCAGATACTGTGTGCGTTCCTTGTCTTTCCTGCCTGCATCTGCAGATATGGATTTGGTGGTTGGGGGAGGGCTGGCTTTGTGGAGGGCTTTTTTTTTGTTCCTTATTCTACTACAGTTTCTTAATTCTGGGATAGCGCATGTCTGGTTTAGATTGGCTCCAACTCAGGGTCTTGGATTCTGTGCATAGAGTCTACAGTCCTGGAAAATGACCTGCTTCGTCTGTCGGCTGCAGAGACTCCCCTCTTCCCACCTGTCCTGAGGACATCGCAGCATGCATGCGCAGAGCGGTGCTGGCGGTACGTGAGCTGAAGCCCCCGGCATTGACATGCACACACTCACAGAACCTTTCTTTGTGAGTTGAGCATTACTTCAGAGTGGCTGCAGGGGATGGGAATTTGTAATCCTGCTCTGCCGAAAGGCACAGACACCAGCCCACAGAGGGGGAAAAAAAGGTGATGCGATATTTTCCAGTGGAAGGAATCACATCTGGTAGATATTGCTATGTGCATTCTATTAGGTCAAGGACGCCAGAGTACTTCCAGTATCGCTTCTGCAGATAGCGCTGTGTGTTACCAACGCTGCAGAATGCTGTGGTCTCTCCCACACACAGAGTTTATCTGCTCAAAGCCTTCCAAAGCCTCTGTGTGAACAGCTTCCAGGTGTTCCTGCTGTCACCTTTGCCAAATGTTGGTGCAAACCACAGCCTGCAGCACTGTAGCAGGGATACGCAGGAGCACACGGGTCTCCAAATCCTCAAGGAGACATTGTTGTTCTATTACTGCATGCTTCTCTTCTGTAAAGGCCCTGGTTCCTGGCTAAATGAGTTACAGTTAGCGAGAGTGATCAGTTCAGGTCTAGAAGGTTTTGAGGTCCCCACAACATCACCCCAAAATGTCTCTTCAGACAACTGGTGCTGAGAAGTCAGGAGAAAATGTTAAAAGTTATCAGCAGTAATTGGAGCCCTTCCTGGATGAATCCCCCGAGAGGCCCGAGAAGAGCAGCAACGAGCGGACAAGTACAGGGAGAACACATTATTGCTAGAGGGGAGTGATGGATTTTCCAGCAAGTCATTTTTCCCCCGCTGAAGCCCAGAAAGAGCTGAATGTTTGCTGTTACGGTGCAGTGTGCTCCAGGAGAAGGCGTCCCAGCAGCAGCAAGCTGTCCCCTTCGGGCAAGTCAGCCCAAGGCAGCTCCTACCAGTGCCACCAGCACAGGGAAAACCAGGTCTGCTGTGAAACAAGAGATTTCAGTGATGCTCCAGTGGGAAAGCGTCAGTGGACAACCAACAGATCCGTGTCTCTGTTCCTCCTCGGTGTCGCTCTCCCCAGCCTCCCTCATTCGGAAGGTGACAGATGAGGCAGTGGGGCTAATGCCCAGCTGAACTCAGCCCCACTCCAGCCACTCGCTCAATCTGCAGCTCCGGGCTCAGGTTCCTCCGAAGCTGAAGTAACGACAAACACCATCTGCTATCTCCAGAAGCAGGGACGCAGACTGGCCAAGCTAACGACACCACCAAGCCTTCATTCAGCTGATGTGACCCAGCCAGGGCCAATTCTTTGGTTTGAGAGCTGTGCCTACTGGTCCAGGGTCTGGTCCTGCATCCGCTCGAGTCAAGGCTCAGTACTGCCTGTCGCTGGGTCGCAGCATCAGGACAGGGCATGGATACAACCAGAGAAGAAAGAAGAGGGCAGAAGAGCAGCTCTCAGCTGGTCAGATCCGCTCAACAGCAGCTGCGTTACTGGCCCAGGGCTCAGGAGCAGCCTCCTCACGCTCGCCTCACCAGGGTATCAGAGAAACTGCTCACGAGTCTGGCTTGGACTCAATTCCCGGCTGTACCGGACCACTTCCATTAGATAGAAGGCCTCTGTGCATCCTCATGGCTGTTTTCGGTGCGCATCTTCGTTAATGTGCCATATGCTGGCTCACAACTAAGCTGTCTTTGTGGGACAGGATATTTTTACTGCAGGCTCTCGATGCCAAGCTCTGCTGTGAGTGCAGAGCTAATGTTTGCCTGGAAAGCTGCAGTCTTTGTGTGCCAGCAGAAGGGCAGCGTGGGACAGGCTCACTCTTCTTCCCCATTTTCCAGAGAAGCCTGAGGTTTGTTTGGACATCGGCAAACTCCAATACCGGGCTCTAACAGACTGGAGTAACAGATTGAAGCCTTTCAACCGGCACATGGGGTCTGCAGGAACCGGGCAGAAGGGCCACACCAGTGCTGCTCTAAACTCACTGAAATACCACCTTCTGTGGACACTCCGCTTTCCTATGCTCCAGGAACCCTAAAGCACCTCTGACAACAGCACAAAAACCTGCTGGGAGCAGGTCTGCCATGCTGAGGACCACAGAGTTGCCCGAGCCCACAAGTGAATTCCCCCACACAGGGCACAGTGCCGGACGACAGTGGGGTCTTCCCTGCCCACCCAACCCCTTTCATTACAGACTGACGGGTGCTTTGCAGGCAGTGACACCTCCATGCATTCCTTTATTGTGTTATCCTTCCAGGATAAACCACTGGCACTGCCAGGGGAGGCCAGTGAGCGACATGCAAAGTCAGAAGCGATCTGCAAAGCTTTATGCAATCCAGAAATCAAGTTCAAAACCACATAGACAACATTTGCATGAGAGCTCAAAGCTCTTCCAGCTTCAAAGGACCGTTTACACCATTGCAGCACTTGTACATCAATGAAAAAAGCCTCAGCTCAGCATTTCTCAAGCTCCATTTGATGTATAATGGCAAAGGAAGATCAAAGACCAGAGAGAAACTGACGGGTTTGCATTACCACACACATTGCAGCAAGGAGAGATTCCAAAAATCCCAACATACTGAGCCACAGAAAGAAAACGCTGTGATGGAGCCATTCTTACAACAACCATGATGCTAAAGAGCCACCTACTCCTGACAGCCGTGCTCGTGGCCTCCAGTGTGCAGCCTGCAGCGAATCTTGTCTATGACACCAGTGCTGCCCACCATGGCACGGGGCTGTGGACGCTGGGACACAGCCAAGCTGCTGCTGGGGATGGACACCAGTCTGCGGGGATGGACGGACACCGGCCCAGCACGGTCCAAGCAAGGCAGACCTTGTAAACTGGGTGCCAGCAAGGAGCACTGAGCCCAGCTTTCAGGGGTGAGAGAAGCAGCCCCAGGGCTGCCCTGGCTTACAGAACACCAAGGAAGATGCTGGCTGGCCGCCCCAGGGAGGAAGGCTGACCTCCAGCCCCCCTCCATCCCACCAGGGCCAGGCCACTGCCACGCAGGCTTCAGCCCCAGTAGCTCAATGTATGGGACCAACATCATCACTTGGCACTGCCACGACTCTGCATGCTCCCGGCACAAAAAAGAAGGTATGCAGCCAACTTTACAACAAAAATAACTTCCATTTCAGTCTCGCAGTAATACACTCGCTATCGGTGACTTTCATGCTCAAGAATATTACAAATGAACAATATTTTCCTGTGCTTCAGTCAGTTTAATTTCTCTTTTGGCCCCACCCCACGCTTACTCAGCGCACGGTGCCCCATGTACAGTCGCCTGGTGGGGTTTTGTCAGTCAGAGAAAAACTCACACTTACAAGCAGCAGCCGTGTGGCTGGGATGGCGTGAGGACCCACACCGGGATGCGGGGAGTGCATGGCACTCAGGAAGGCTTCAGCCACAGTATTTTATTGATCTGCCGTGTCAGAGCTGGGTGGGTGGGGTGGAACCAGCTCCTCTTGGCAGGCAAGAGGAGTTTAAAGCACAAGGCACATCCCTCACTGTGGTAACAGCCCCACACCAGGCAAAGCCTTGAAGCGCTGGCAGTCCTGCAGAAGGAGAAACCGAGGCAGGCAGCGTCCCAGGGCAGCTGAGCCCCTTTTACTGCCTGCTGTCTCCTCGGAGCAGGACGGCACAACCAAAACCACACATGCACGCCTTCCCTTTGGTGTGAGCTGGGGGGTTCCTGCAGCCCCAGATAAGGCTCCCTCGATGCGTGTGCTTGGAGTGGCACTGGCCACGGCTGCTGCCCCCTTCCTTCAGCCCGCTCTCAGGGAGCTGCTCCTGGCACTGCTCCATCACAGACCCAAGAGAGGCAGGGCTTGCCAAGGATGGGTCCCATCTGGCCCCCAAACAACTATGCCGGGCAGAGCTCTCCCTGTGGCTCCTCTGGGCATGGGAGCAAGAGGTGAGGAAGCCCTGCTGCCTGGGAAAGCACTTACCAGCCAGGGCTCCAGCCCTTCCCTGCGATGGGGAGGGGAATGGGAAGGGCAGTGCAGCTTTTCATTGGAAACATTGAAGGGAAGCTGAAGTTGGCAGAATCCTGCAGAGGAGCAGCAGCTCAGGAGTGGATGGATTTCTCACATCCTCCCACCACGGGTCCCTGCTGCCCCAGCTTCTCCATCTGGGAGCCCAGGAGCATCAGATTCGGCTCAGCAGCTGGCCCCAGCAATGCTCCTGAGCTGTGTCACAAACAGACCCCTGGCAGATCTCCACACCATGGCATCTCTAGCAGGAAGGTGGACTCGCCTCGTGTCTCCTCAAAGACAGCAGGTAGGCACCCAGAAGCAGGGTCCCCCAAGCCCTCACTCCTCTCCTGGAGGAAGCGTTGGGTGTCTGCACCACACACGGATGCCAGGAAAACCACTTGGGGATGGGGACTAAACACCTCACCCAGATCAACGGAATTCTCCGAGGAGGCCCTCACTGCCTTAGAACTGCTCCTGAGGCACATCCCGGCCACCCTTGCAGCGATTCCCATCGCTGCCCACCACCACCAATGGGTTTCAATCTGGGAAACAGAGGGAGGACGTGCATTTGTGAAACAAGGAATCTGTTTAATTAAAGGAGCGCCCCTACCAGCCAGACCTGTACCCCTGGAAGTGCTTCATGTGGAGCATTCACAATTCCACAGCACCTGAATGGTTCATTCCACAAATCTGTACTCAAGTTCACACACTAATTTGCTACAAATATGATTAGGATGAATTAATCCACCAGCAAACGGGCTATGAAAAAGGCAAAAACCATCCAAAAATCTCCAAATAGAACTCAGCCAAGCAGCACTTCTTGGAGATAGGATGCCTGGCTTGTGCTGCTGCCACAATAAGTGATCATGAGTGGTTTTTTCCATTTTTTAGCTTCTAGAGACTTTGCTAGAAAGCTCCTACTGATTTACAGCCCAGCAGGTAGGCTGGGACACCTTAACTGGCCAGGCAATTTCACGCAATACCAGCAACAAAGAACAGAACAGAACAGCACACCCACTCCTGGATCACAGACAACTCAAACTGCCCGGCTTCTCCCAGTGCAGGGTCCCGCAGAGCTCTACATAATGTCACATTCATTTTTTTCCCTCCTATTACTCAGCAAATGGAAAATAAAAGAAAACTTTGAGCAGTCTCAGATGTTTAAGTCTGCGCAGGTCACTACAGCCCTGCAGACTATTTTCCCTCAGTGGGGAACGGTCTTTCTTTCCTTGCAGAACTGGCACGGAGGCGTGTGTTTGCATCCCACCAGACCACGATGCACCCCAGCCCTTTGTCTGGCCGCTTCCATCCCCACCAAAGAGCCCACCAGCTGGAGACAGCAGATGTTGGACACGGCTGCAAGTGTGAGCAGAAGAGGGGACCAACCGGCTCTAGATCTGACATCAGAGTTTATTTTAATTGATCAGCAAACAGCATGCAATACAGATCTGTAAAGCCACCAGCAGGCTGTATGCAGTGCAGGGAGTCAATGCCTTGGAACAGCTTGGCCAAAGGTGTAACCAAGAGGGAGCCTCACCCATCGGAAGGGCGGAGGACAGGGCCTCTGGACAGAAGACAGGTCCAGTCAGAACAATCAGCATAATTAACCCTCTACCCCTGATAAAGAAATCTCACTCTCTCTCCTGGTGAGATCATCATCATCACCTTTGCTTCCCAAGCTGCTGAAGGACAGGGCCAGACCACCGCACTGCTAAGGGGCAGAACTGAATTGCCAGCCACTGCTGTCTCCAACTGTGAATTGTTTGCCATCGATTTCTCTGTCTGGGAAGTGGATTGTTGGCCATTGTTTTCTCCAGCCGCGAAGCACTGGAGCACTTGTTGGCCATTGCTTTGTCTGGCTGGGAAGCAGATCGTTGGCTATCGCTTTCTCTGGCTCAGAAGCAGATTGTTGGCCATTGCTTTCTCCGGCTGGGAAGTGGGACTGGCCAGCCATCAGCCCAAGGTGGTTAGGCAACGCACAGTGAGTAGCCCTGAATTCCTACTCACAGTCCCACCTGGACAGGATTCAGAGGAAGGCCCAGAATTTTTTGATGCAACGCATTAGTTAACGGGAATGGGCAAACCCCTGTGAGCTGGTGGAAGCCCGGGTGAAAATCAGCCCCACAGCCTTCCCAGCCGCTGCTCAGCCCTGCCCGCTGCTCCAGCCACAATCTTAAAAAAGAAAACAGCACAAACCCACCCCCACCGCCCTCAAGGGAAGGGATTTAAGGCTTCCTCAGTTCTGGGGGTTATCTGGGCTCTCAGGGTGCACTCAGCTTCCTCCTTTGCCCCTTCCTCCTTCCCAGTCTCACTGGGACTCGTCTGCTGACCCAGCAAAATCCCCTCCTGTCCCTGCTCCGAGCACAGCGTTATGGCTTAGGAACACAAAAAAGGGAAATGGATTTGATCAGAGCAACAAAGAAAAAGCATAGTATTTAAATCAACAATTCTTAAAATCTCTTTGGTTTTCATTTTGTTGTTTTCTTTCCCCAGGACTGAGCAGAGATTTGGGTATTTTGTAGCCCACTTCAGCGTCTCAGAGCCCTGTGATGTCTGCTGTGTCAGTCACACCAGCTTTTGTCCTTGCTGTTTTCCAGATGGGCACACACCGGCTATTCCAGCCACGGCCTTGATAACGAGGAAGCTCGGAATTATTCTGAACAAAAGGGCAGCAGCTAAAGCTATTGACACGGACTGAAACCCAACCAGCTGGCAAAAAAGAGAGCGTACGATAGGATCCTGCCCCGCTGGTTTGTTATTTGCCTCTCGTTGGCCCGACGCAAGCGCAGCACCCGCAGCCGCTGCGCTGCAGCCCCCGGGCTGGAGGGAGGGGGTCGAGGGCACTGTGCTGCCCTGTCACGGGGCGAGGGGGCAAACAATAGACTGCCTTCCCCAAATATGAGATTATTCTCCTTAAACGAAGGTGGTGCCAGCTCTGCATGGACACCTTGGCACAGTGGGAGGCAGTCTGCTGCCCGTCGCCTGCCAGCCCACCCCGACATGATGCTGCGATGAGGGCTGCCCCCGGGGGGGTACAGGGCATGGGGGGATGGAGGGGACCCCCAGGAGGGGCGTATGGGGGGATGAAGGAGACCCCAGGAAGGGGGTGCGGGGGGATGGAGGGGACCCCCAAGAGAGGGTATGGGGCATATGGGGGATGGAGGGGACCCCAGGAGGGGGTACGGGGAACGGGGGGGATAAAGGGGACTCCAGGAGGGGAGTATGGGGCACGGGGGATGGAGGGGACCCCAAGAGGACGGTCCAGGGGGATGGAGGGAACCTCAGAAGAGGGGTATGGGGCACGGGGGGATGGAGTGGGATCGCAACAGGGGCTACGGGGGAATGGAGGGGTCCCCAGGAGGGAGGCACAGGGCACGGGGCTCGGGGGAGGCTGCCCGTGTCGCTCGGGGCTGCGGGCGGTCCCAGCCGCCGGTGATGCTCCGGGCTCGGTCCCACCCCGCCCGCGCCCCGCTCACCGCGGATGGCGGCGATGAGCGCGTTGCCGTCCTTGATCACCTCCTTGATGAATTTGTTGGTGCGCTCCAGCTCCTGCTCGTAGCACTTGAGGCGCTCGCGGAAATCGGGGCTGTCCAGGTAGCAGTCACTGAACTCCAGCGGCGGGTGCCCCATGGCTCCGCTGCCGCCCGCCCCCGGCTCCCCCGCCCGAGCGCCGCGCCGAACGGCGACCGGCCCCGCCCCGCGCCGACACCCGCGCCGAGACCCGCCCCCCGCAAGCACACCCCACCCACGGCCCCGCCCCGCGAGTTCAGCCGCGCCCACAGCCCCACCCTGCGCCTGAACACCCCGCCCATAGACCGCCCACGGCCCCGCCCACGGCCCCGCCCGCGCCCCGCCTGCAGCCCCGTCCCTCCCCACAGGCCAAGCCCACATTCATCCAATCCACGCCCAATTTCCACGTCCACCTCCGCATCGGCCACGCCCACATTCAGTACGTCACGCTCATCGCATTGTTGGCTCCGCCCATACAGCCCCCGCCCACCATCTCATCGGACACGCCCGCCGCCCCGCCCCTCCCTGCCAGGCCCACCCCCGGCCCCACCCGCCGTTCACCACCGTCACCGCCTCCTCCCAGCACGGCCCCGCCCCCTGCCCGCTTGGCAATACCAAGCCCCTCCCTCGTTGCCAGGGACGCCCTCCGTAACACCTGACGCAATACCTACGCGGCGGGCGGTGATGACGTCAGCGCGGCCTCCACGTCGCCCGGGCAGCCAAGATGGCGGCGGCAGAGGGGAGCGGCAGTGCCGGGGCCGTGGTAAGCGGGCGGAGGGCTCCTGGGTGAGGGGCTGCTTCTCCCTCCCTCCCTCGGTAGGGTAGGGTAGGGCAGGGTAGGGCCGGGCCGGGCCCCGCTCCGCTCCGCTCCGCTCCGCTGGGACGCGGCGGGCAGGGGCTGTGCAGGAGCAGGGGAGCCGGGGGACCAGTAACGGGGACAGGGTAGGGCCAGGATCAATACATGGCAGGGGCCTGGAGCTGTTGGGCCGCGGCCTCTCCCGCTCCGCTGCTTGCCCCGAGTTGTCCCTGGTGGAGCTGTGCTCCGCCCCCGGCCTTGCTGCCGCTTACCGCCGCGGCGAGGGCAGCTGGGTTTTTTAGCGCCGGGCGCTCAGCTGTACTGGGCTGTGCTCGGGCTGCAGGTGCGGTTTCTTGGGAGCTGTTTTCCCCGTGCAGCCCATGATGGAGCGCCGCTCCACGGCGGCTGGGCGCAACGATCCTTAGAAACACAAATAAGCTCTCCGTTCCGTTAGTTATGGCTGTCTAAATGGGGGACAGAAAGCAGGTTACAGGGAGTCACTGAAGTAAACAGAAGTGTTTTGCATGCGCATACTTCTCTATTTTCTGGACCGTGGTCTGTTTAAGTAGGGCAGATGACAACTGGGTTCTCTTAATGCCAGTTACTTAAGTGTTGTATCTGGGTTCTAAACAGTTGTTTTCATCCTAAACCCAGCTGGAAAGCATCTGAAGTGAGTGTGAGCTGGTTTGCATTTGTTCTTTTTAAAGGTTTCAAAACCCATTTAGTTTGCAGGGCTTGCAGATGTGTCGATATCTGAGGACATCCCAGTGGAAGGGGAGATTACTGTTCCTGTTGGATCTCGTTCTCCTGATGACGACTACTCCACGCTGGATGAGCCCGTCAGGGACACTATTGTGAGTCTGTGGCAAAACACGTGTTCTGCCAGCAGTTACACATCTTTGTGCAGCTCTGCTTCACTTGCACTTCACTGTAGGTTCTGGATCTTGTTTAGAAGTAAGCACATAAAATTAATTTAAAAAAATCTCAATTATGGCCCCAAAGTTTCCCTGTGCTCTCAAAATCTTTGCAAGGAGATGGAGCTTGGGTGAAAAGTCTCATGACCAATAGCATTTTGCATTGATTTTCTTTCTCTAGAAAGGTTGTTGTTCTGATTGAGTGTTGTTAAAGGATAAAACACTGGGATTGCTGAGGAAGGTAGAAGAAGCAGGCGCTGTTTCTTGCAGAGGATGCTACAGAAACGTTTGGGCTTGGATCTTCTGCTTTACCACTGATGCTGCTTTGCTTCTGTTGTCTACTTTGATTTTGTGGCTTTTGTGATGGGATAAATTACAGTGTTTCTTCTTTATTACAGCTGAGAGATCTGAAGGCTGTTGGGAAGAAATTTGTCCATGTCATGTACCCAAAGAAGAGCAGCGCGCTCCTCAGAGACTGTGCGTATGAGATTATCAAACTCTCCAGATCATGTTTGCCGACAGACTTTACCTACGTGGGAAAAGGGAGAGTTCAGTGGGACAGGGATTTGGAAGTATCTGTTCCGCATTCTGTCTGTTGTTGTAGAATGCTGGGTAGGAAACATGAAAAGTCGGAACGTTACCTGAGCTCGTTAGAAGCGGAATGTGTGCCAGCAAGTGCAGAGCCGTAGCTTTAGCGTTGGTAGAGTTGGAATAGATTATTTCATAGAATATGGTACAGAATGCTAAATAAGTAAATTACGAAGGAGTGTGATGTGGAAAATGATACACTGGGATTGGGAAAAGGTGCTTTGTTACTCCCAGGAGAATGAAGCAGAGCACTATTCCATGGTATTTATGTAATTTTTCCCTTTGCCTGCAGGGGATCTCTGGGGCCCGTTGGTGCTTTGTGTCTCACTTGCACTGTGAGTACTTACAGTGGCCAGCCGTGGGGGTTAATGTTGTGTTTTCCATTGGAGAAATGAGAGATTAAGAATTTCCGATCCTGATGTTGAGATGAAGTCCATCTGATCCTCCCCTGGTCTTTTGCAAACACTGGCCACTCAGATTTCCTTACAAAGTGTGTTTGTCACGGTTGGAAGCCTCTTAGGGCCTCCCATTTTTGACCTTAGGATTTCAGGGCGAACCCATCCTCATGCCCTGACTCTGGGATGCTCTCACTGAAAGGTGTCCTGATCCACGTGTCTGTGACTCCAACATGTGTGGCTGACTTGGACCCCAACCTTTGTCCATGCCAGGCATCCCAGAGGAGCAATTGAAAGGGAGGCTGTGGTACTCGTTTACAGGTGGGAGGTGGTGGTGGCTCTGGGAGTCCCTGGTGCTCCCTTGGAGCACAGATCTGCCTAGAGTTGGATAGAAAAGTTGCTCAGATCCATCGGCTGAGGCATGCTTGCACACTTTGTGTGCAGAAACTGTTCAGCTTTAGCAGAAGTAGATGGTGTAACCAAAATACTCAAATCTGTGCATGCCCACTTCTCTAGGCTTGTGCTGCTTGGATCCTGTATTTATTATAAGCTTTTTGTGAGGCTTGTATTTTTTATTGTGCAGCATGCTGCCTGCTTTGAGAGGCTACCAGAATTTTGGTACTCCCATTTTTACCCTAGCCTCTTGTCTGTGGCTCCATATGTTTAAACACGCCTCAAAACAAGTAAACAAATGAGCTGAAATGCCCTCAGTTGTTTTCCTTTCCTGTACAAAGCCAAGGATACAACTAAAAATAAGAAAACAGATGAAAAATGATCAGTTGGCATCTGAGTTGAGGACTGGTGTTTCGGACTCCTGTCATCTCTTCCAGGTCTAGAGAATCCCGTTCACTGATTGCAAGTGCTCCCTTTCTCTCTTGCCTCCCACAGGATGCTCCAGGGTGGGTCAGCAGACAGCAAAGATGATGGAGGGCCCCAGTTTGCCGAGGTCTTTGTCATCATCTGGTTCGGTGCAGTTGTCATCACGCTAAACTCCAAGCTGCTTGGGGGAACGATGTGAGTGCTGCTTTATTTAGCAGCATTTAAAGTGGTCCCTTGTGCGGAGTCTCTGTACTGCTTTGACTGCATGTTTTCCCATTTCTGTCTCTCCTTTCCAGATCATTTTTCCAGAGCCTGTGCGTCCTGGGTTACTGCGTCCTGCCGCTGACCATGGCAATGCTAGTGTGCAGGCTGGTGCTGCTGGCGGGTTCTGGCACTGTCAGCTTCATCATACGCCTCATTGTAGTGGCTGCGATGTTTGGCTGGTCGACGTTAGGTGAGTTCCTTTTGGCATTGTAATACTGTGGTGTGCACCGAGCAAGGTGATGTTCACAGAGGCGGATCTGCCTGCGTTCCATTGGGTAAAATTGGTGGATGTTGGAGCTTAAGGCATTTCCAAGGCTGCTGAAGTTTTGTAGAAGGATTCTTCCAGTCCTTGTGTTGGCAGAGGTACCTTTACTCCTGTGGATTGTCGTGGATGTGCAAGCTGCCTTCAGCGGGAGGGTGATCATTGAACATTAAACCCATGTGAGACTACTGGGTGTTACAAATGCTGCTAGGAAATGCTGGTTTTCTGCACATTTGTTTGCATTGTTTCTCCTGTTCTTAAGCTGTAAGTCTGGCCCTACTTACAGAATGTTTATCAGTATTGATCTTTGGGTATGATTGGTGACTGTAGGCCGTTGGTACTGAGCAATGGTTGCTCTGTTTCTCTTTCAACACAATTATAATGCAGCCCCTAGTTTGAAGTGGTTGCTGTCTGCAATGGTTCTGAGACTTCCAGTATGGTGCTGCTCATATCTCAAGTGTTTTTCTCTTTCACCAGCATCTACAGCGTTCCTGGCGGACAGTCAGCCCCCAAACCGCAAGGCCCTTGTCGTCTACCCCATCTCCCTCTTCTACTTTGTCATCAGCTGGATGATCCTCACCTTCACACCACAGTGATTGCCAGGCAGGAGGGAAGAGACTCTCACATGGACTGAAGCTTTTTCACGAGTGCTGCAGTTAATTGCTGGCTTTATCTCTTTCTAATTTATATATAGAGATACTGTAAAAAGGCAGGAGAGGGGATAAAGCCAGAGAACTGCAAACCTGGTCGTTTGTGTGTCACTCTTTTTGAAAGACACAGAGGGCCAGCTGCTGAGGGGGTGTTTACTTAGCTCTGCCCTTCAGTTATGTTGGATAAGAAATGCCCACTGTGACAGGGATTGGTCTGCCCGAGGAGCAGAGCGGGAGATCCTGGAGTTCCAAGATGTTGGGTGGATGAAGATGGAGTTGTAGGATCGCACAACGTGGCAGAATTCTTGCTTGCGCTTGGATTCTCACTGATGATGAATATGCCTTACGAAATAACAGAACTACTTTGCTGTTATGTGTGGGGTGGGGACAAAATGCGTTTGACTCCCTTTTTGTTTACTTGGAGTGCTGAAATGTGTGTAAAGGGCATTGTAGGACTGTGAGCTCTCACTTTAAAAACAGATTTCAGCAAAAAGTGACCTGGCTCTGCACTGCAGTTTGTTAGAGCTGTGGGAAGGGAACTGCCTTTCCTCATGTTCTCGTGTTGTGTGTTTGTGTCATCCCTTCATGCATCAGGAAAAAGTGTTTCAGCTGAACCCCTTCAACACTGCAATTACTGACGGACCCGTGGATCTGATGTGAGGGTGTGTGTTTGCACTGGGAAGTTGCAGACCTTCTTGTGTGACCTGGAGCAGGGAGTTAAAAGTCCTGGTGAAACAGGCCCAACTGGTTTGCAGCCGGGACTTGGCTGTCACTGCATGTTGAGAATGGCAAATGTTCTGGACAGTAAAGTGTGTGTCTACTAAAGGCAAAGTTCGTGTGAAGTATGTGGAGGATTTGATACCCAAGGTGTTTGGGTGCAAATGTGCCACACCAGGATGTGGGTCCTGAAGTTTTAAAGCGGGTTGGAGGAGGGAAACGACGACGTGATGAAGGTTGCAGCTGCGGTGAAGTCGGATGTGGATTCTGGTTCTAGCTGCTTGTGTGTGATTCCATGTGGTTGTTTACATGTCAAGCGCTTCACCCTGCGCGTGTACACATGTGCATGTGGTTCCTTTGTGCACGCACTGAGATGGGAGGGACTTCTCTATAGGGTGGGTTTTGTTTAATACCTTTTGTAAAGGGGAGGATGGTTCTCTTGTGTCCTGTGGGTGCATTTGTGTGCTGTGCCCGGCTGTGTAACCACGCCACTTACAGCTCAGTGGGGCATTGGGACCTGGGGAATGGACTCTTGGAAACTGGACAGGAATTATTTATGTTGCCTGTTGTTTCCAGTCAGCAATATGAGGGGAGAGTGTTGAAACATCTGGGGGTGAAAAAGTGCTGGTAAAATGTCGCTTTTCCTGTAAGTGCTTCCTTTTTGCTATGGCAATGGGGGCAGATCTGGTGCTGGCACATGCAGGGCCTGCTGAGGTATGAGTATCCCTGATTTTTGTATAAAGGGCAGATTCTGCTATACACAGTATGGGATGGCTGGAGAGCACATTTCTAAGTAGATACTTTGCAGATTAAAAGTATGTTTCTGGGAGCATGGAAGGAGGAGAAGAGGGAAGGAAAAATCCACTGCTGTCTGTGGGGACCCGGCTTTACCACAGAGCAGTTGTTAGCGGCGTGTGTCTGCGGCTGACGGCAGTTCCAGCTGCCACCCGTACAACCACAGCTGTGGCTGCTCCAAGGGGTTGCGAGAGGAGCTGCGGTGGTTCGTAGGCGTGGGTATACATGGAAACAGGGAATTCTTAAACTTCCATTAAATTATTAATGCTATGCAATGTGATTTGTCTTTTACGTGTGCAGTTTCCATGCATTAAAACATTGGTTTGACTTTGTGAGGCTGAGAAGGAATATCCAAGGGAAGGTGACAGTAAAGCTGTTGAAGGATCCAGTGGGATTCGAGTCAGATCTTTTGCTGCTGCAGCACAAGAACTTAACCACACTTTTAGATAAATCATTGGGATTCTGTCCCTGCAGTGCCTTGAGACTTAAACTGATGTATCTGAAAGGTAACTGAAGTAACTTCTAATTGAGTCAGTGTCTATTGAAAAGGAGGACAATGATTTTTAAGAGTAATTAAAATCCCAGCTTCTTCCTTGCTTGATTTGACTGAGACCTGGGCCTCGTGACGGTTTGTTGTATCCCTGCTTTTGGCTTACACAAGAGAACATTTTTATACTCACTGGGTTTACTTTCCAGCTGCTCACCCAAGTTTTCAGTCGAAGGGTTTTCTTAACCTAATGGAATGGGCAGGAATGTTCTGTTATACAGTGAACCTTTTGGGTTGGTTTTGGACTCATAGCAATTCCTCTTTAATACGGAACCCATCATCCTCTAAAGCCATCCAATCTCTCTTGTATCTCTAAAGATGCTATTTGTTCCCTGGGAACCAGATCATCTGTGGTTCCTCTAGCAGGAAGCAACAGACATCAGTGTCCCTGGGCAGGAGTTCTGGTTGATACTTGGAGGTGTTCAAGGCCAGGTTGGATGGGGCTTTGAACCCCCCTGATCCAGTGGGAGGTGTCCCTGCCCATGGCAGGGGGTGGAACTGGATGGGCTTTGAGGTCCCTTCCAACCTGAACCTTTCTTTGATTCTGTTGCATGAGAGCACCGGTTCGTTGACTGCTCCTCATCCCATCCAGCCAGTTACGGAGCGTGTGCTTCCCTGGATGCGCGCAGGTGGGTAACCCGAAGAACGTGCTGGAGGGCCCTCAGCTCTTCAGCCAGAGACCAAATGTTCTGGTGCTCACAAGAGGGCGGCACGACCTTGCAGTCCCCTAGAGCCTGGCTTCTCTCTTTAACTCCCCTTGCCTTCTCCCATTCATCCTAGGATGAGTAGCCCATTTTCTCATGGACAAGAGCTTGCAGGCAGCCTCGGGAGGGGAGTTTCTGCCGCGCGAAGAGACTCGTCCTGTTGTGCCTGACCTGCCTGTGCCCCTGCAACTGATGCATCCCAGTGTTCCAAACTACACATTCACAGCCCAGAGATGAAAGTGGTGGGGTTTGTGGTGTTCTCCCCCTGGAGATGAGCCGTGGCTCTCGCACAGGGCCAGCTCACAGCCTGGGCTGACCTGAAGGGCTGCGCTCCAAGCCCTGACATAGGAAACAGACCAGGATCCTCAGGTTCTATGGCTGCCAGGAGCCGGCACGGCTGAAATTCTCCCTCTTGGTGCTGGGGGTCCATGTGTCCTCTGTGCCTGGAGGCAGGTGAAGAGCTGCTGCCCGCTTCCAGGCAGGAGCACGGCTCTGTCCTTGGCAGGTGCTGGTGCTGAGAGCTCTGAGCCCCTGGGATGCCCTCCAGGAGAGCGGGTCTGGCCTTCCTGCACGCTGTGGGGAGCTGGCGCTAGAAATGAAGCTCTTTGACCTAAAAGCAGCTGTTTCTGGATGCAACTGGGCAGGCAGTAACTGCACTTCAGTTGAGTAAAGCTTGAATTCAGCAATTCTTTCTGCCAAGGCGAATCTTTTAAGGCCATTTGCTGGGCTGTGTGTTAGGGCACGAGGATGGGGCAGGGAACAGCAAAGGGAAGGGTGTTCCCCATGGAATCGAGGAGTACCTCACCCGGTGAACCCACTGGCTGCTGGCACAGCGAACCCTCAAGTCCTGACCTTTGCCTTTCCTGACAGGACAGATGAAACAACTGCAGGAGCTGGAAGTCAGCTTGAAAACTGCTAACCCTTTACGCCGTCTGTGCTCAGTGCCGAGGTGAGGCTGTCGGGAGTGCGTGTGCACAGAGTTGTGCTCCCTGGGGTGCTCTCTGCCCTGGGAGCGCGGTGGGACAGCCTCTCTGCAGGCGGCAAGGGGAGCCAGACCGCACATAGCGCCGAGCAGAGCAGGTAAGGCAATGCCACGGGTGGGTTGGCGTGGCAGGGAGCTCTGCTGCACCGGCTGCTCGTGCTGACAGACACGAGGGTTGCTGCGTGGCTCTGCCGTTGCCTCGTCCAGGGGCAAACACTGGGGCTGCCTTGCCTGTCATATTTGTGCTCCTTGTGTATTGCTTCAGTCTGTTGGGGTCCCAATAAGATCTCCTGCTTTTCCTCTTGTAGCTCTTGACTTACTTTGGAGCGGGGAAGCAGAGCCCCTTGCTGTTGCTCAGCCCGGCGGCCGAGGGCAGGTCGCTCTGGCCAGGACGAGCCTGGCAGCCCCTGTGGCCACAGGGCGGGGGAAGAAAAGAATTTGCTGCTAAATCAGAATGCCCTTCTGTGTAGGACAGTTTGCATTAAGTGTTGAAGCTGCCTCAGAGTTTTCCTGGCCTCCCTGTAGGTTGGCAGCAGCGTGCATGGATCCCAACCAGCTCCGGGAACTCCCTGGAGCCACAGTGCCCATGGGTGCAGGATGGGCACCTACTTTCCCTGAGCACGAGGCATCTCTACGTGTTCATGCAGTCGATGGCCTAAACAAAGGATGTTGTTGTGGCTGTGCTTTTGTCTGAAAGGGGGCCAGGAGGAGCAGTGCCCAATGCTGGTTTGATTTAAATGTCTTCTGCGATGCTCCTGCACAGGAAGAGTGCTGTGCAGCCATCCCGTGCCTTTGCCATGTCCCTGCCACCCGCCCACGCCTGATGGACCTGGCTGTCTCTGCCCTGGGTCCTCCCAGCTTTGGTGTGCTCTGCTCTTGGGGTGCCTGCAAGAGTGGCCCAGCTCTGATGGGGTTTGGCCTCAGCCCCTGTAGCAAAGCTGGGCTCTTGTGGACAACCCAAGAGCGTTCCTGGCCTCTGCGCATAGGTGGGCTGGCAGAAACCCTTGGGTCCTGTTATCTTTGTGCTCCTGCCTGCTCCGGGAGTGCACATGCTGATGCTTGCACCCACCAGGGAATTTCCCTGCTGGCTCTGCACCTGGTGGAAGGAACAGTGCTGTGTCCAGGGACTGGCATCCCACGAGCAGAGTTGCTGTGTCTCTGGTACTGTGCTCTGGAGGAGAATCTGTGATGGACAGGGTTTGTCTCTGAATTCTGATGTGGAAAACTTGGTATGTGGATGGTCCTACCCTATGGAAGCGAGAGGAGGCTGGCTGTGAATTCATCGTACGGGGTTAGACTTGTGAAGACCTGCCCTGCTCTCAGGGAGCCGAGCACTGCCCCTGACAGATTCCTCTGTCGTGTTAATTAATCCCAAACCTCGGCCAGAATTAGGGCTGGGATCTTCCCCAGACACCAGCTGTCACTGGAACTATGTGGAACACATATGAGGAGGTCAAAGCTTGTTTATAAAATGGCATTTAATTGTGCAAGCCTGAGCAAGACATGTTTCTGCTGCCTGTGATTACCGTTGGTAGCTGCTGTGCATGTTGGCTGTGGGAGGCAGGAGGGTGTCCCATGCCCTCAGTAGCCAGGCACCAGCAGCAGCATGTCCCATGCCCCCAGCCAGCTGCTGGCCATGTGTCTGTGTGTGCAAGCGTGTGCTGGTCCCCTTGTGCCCTGTGGGCATGGGGGGCTGCCTGGCAAAGAAGATCTGCCCCCCCCGACCCGTCCCAGAGCCCGGCTGTGCTGCGGGCTCCTTGTGGGCTGCTCTAGTGCAGCCCTCGGCTTCTCCGAGACATCTGCCGCAGGAGCCTCCCTGCCCTTGCTAATAATAAGAGATGCTCGCGATTCCTTGTGCCTGTCTGGCGTCTGCCTTTGGGAGCAGAGGATTAGTGTCCCAGCCGGGCTCTAGAGCTCCATGTGTTCCTGTCGGGAAGGGAAAGCTGCCTTGGGAGTGTCTTGCTTATGCCATTCTTACACAGTGCGGGCTGCATTTATACCCTTTATCTTCACAACACCTGCATGAAAACTATGTATTGGTAGTAGATTTTTGCTGGACTTCCACCTTGTGTGGGAATCTTTGTAGACTTCCCAGACATACTGTTGTGCCCCCGTTCTGGTGGAAAGCCCTGGGCATTGCGGGGTTGTGGGCTTGGATCCATAGGTGTCAAACGCAGAGCGAGAGCCGCATGGTGGTGAGTGCCCTGAGCTCATGTGCTGCACCAGTGCCTTTGGAAAGGATAATGTAACGGCTGACACCAAGTGTCCCTGTGGACAGCATCTACTGGCACAGATGGAGGAGGAGGAAAAAGGCAGGAGAGGAGGGATGGAGCCAGGATGGCCCACAGCACCCTGGCTTGGTGTGTTTCTGGTGGTTGTCCACCACAGTGACGTTCCCCAGACAGGCTGTGTGACTGCATCAATCAAAACCATTCCTTGCTGCTCATGCCATGGCATTGCTCCTGGTGTTGTGCGCTCTCTGCCAGGGCGCTGCTCTCTGGTGAGCGGGGCAGAGTGGTACAGAGCTATGGTTCCCAGCCTGGCTGGGCTGGGGCCACTGCCAGCAGGACGTGGGGCGACGTCTGTGGGCCAGGAGACCTTTGTGCACAACAAAATTAGGTACCTCTTCCAAGGAATGACAGGGCTTCTGTTTGGATAGTTTGTTTTCAGAATCAAAACCAAACAGTTTAGATTCTCATCTGTTAAAAACAAAGCATCCGGATCTTAGCAGTTTTCTCCAGCTCTCGAGTGCACTGTTGGAGGTGAGCACACATGTGACGATTGTTTATAACGAGGAGGTTTTCAAGGGAAAAAGCAGTGTCAGGCAGGGAGCTCGCTGCCTCACCGGTGGCTTGGGATGTCTGTGCAACAGTGGGAAACTGGGGAATGCCTTCTACTGCTCTTCAACATTCAGGTATCTCAGTAGGCTTCTTGTGGTCCAGCCATTGTGGTCCCTGGTGCCCCTCCAATTGCAGGCACCAAGCCCGGGAGAGCCCTGGGTCCTCTTGGCTGGATCCCAGCGCTGGGGTCTATACTGGGCATGGCATCACAGCCGAAACCCTCACCTCGGGGCATGGGAGGTCTGGTTCAGCATGGGAGGGGCTCAGCCCCATCCTTGGTGAGGCAGGGTCTCCGCAGCCTCCTGGGTGACGTCTGCCCTGTCAGCAAGTTTTACACCTTCTCCTCCCCACTCCCGAGTGGTGTCACCGCCCCAGCCCTGTGCTGCCAGCCCTGTCCTGCCAGCACCCGCTCAGCAGTTCAGCGTTCCTAAAGAAAGGGGTTACTGTTCCTGCAATGCTCATAGTGCAAACGCCTGCCCTGCAGCGCCTGTTCCTATCCTGACCTCAGGAAAAGCCTGTGCGGAGCAGCAAGTGGAAAATCACTGCATGCTGATGGCTCACTGGGGCTGCTGGGGGCCAGGAGCAGCTTGACCCCCTCACGCCTCCTCAGACACCCCACGTTTTCTCCCTCCCGGCCCTTAGGAGTGGCACCAGCAGCAACAGTGCCTTCTCTTGCTGGCAAGGATGCTGCCGGTAGGCTGCCAGCCCTGAGGTGTTGTGAACACCATGCTGGGTGCTGTAGAGCAACAGCCGGGGCAGGAATGGCTCATCAATGGGACAGGAATAGCTCCTGCCAGCAGCCGATCCTCTGGGGGATGATCTGCTGTGAGAAGAGGCTGTATCTGTCCTCCAAAATAGCAGCCCTGTCCCATGGCCTATGGAGGAAGCGAGCTGTTTGCTGCAGTGCCGGGTCTGGGTGGGGAGTGTCCCAGTGCCCGTCCAAGACTGGGCAGGGCTGGCGTTCATCTCATGGGAAGCTCTGAGGGAGACTGCGCGGTGCGGAGTTCTCTTTAGAATCAGCCTTTCAGAAGTAGCTTGCGTTTAGAATGGGTTCTTGCATAAGTCTGAAGGTGATAGGGAGACAGAGAATCACTAGAAATCATTTTTGTTTCTCTCGTAGCTGTCTGCGGAGCAGGTACATTAGAGGTGTTGGGAAGAGCCAAATGCAGCAGCAGAGTCTGGATCCTGGCATCACCCGGCAGAAACACCCATGTTGGGATATCCAGGCTTCAGCTGCTTTGTGGGGGATTTGGTCCCCAGGACCTGTTCTTACCAAGGGTGGTATCCTGGAATGCTGAAGAAAGATTCTAGATTTCAAATTACTGGAATGCTTTTGGGATGACTGGAGAGGAAGAAGCTGCATAAGTATGCAGAAGCCTCTGTGGTTTGTCTCCCAGACCCTGGGAAGGAGACAGCTTTCTTCTATTTGTGCTAACTTGGTTTTTTTTTTTTGCTTTTGGAGGAAGAGGCAGAAGGACTTAACACTGCCAGAGTGAGCAGGAAATGAAGTGCTGGCAGTCTTTTCTCTGGCAGTGGCATTATGGTTAAAGCTATGGGGCTGCCCCCCTTTCCGCTAGGGCTGTCCTGGTTGTGGCAGGACAGAACTGTCTCTGTCGGTCTGTCGTGATTGCCTTGTGGATGTCTGTGTGCTGCTGTGCTGGCTGGAAGGGGCGATTGCCCATCCTTCCCCTGAAGCAAAGCGTGGTGCGGGGGGACGAGCCCCTGGTGGGGGGTGTCTTCTGCACCACAACTGTGCTGAGGGCAAAGCTCTGAGTGTGCGCCAGCCTGTGCCCACGCGTGTGCCGCTGCCACCCTGGCAGCACGTTTGGCAAGCAGCGAGGTGCTCCCATGGCCCAGGGCTCTGGGGCTCTGCCTGCTCCGAGGGGAAAGCCTGGAAGAAGGGTTGAGGAGCTTCCCCAGAGTGTTGATGGCAGGGAGCACCCTTGGCAGGATCCCAGGGTGGCGGTGCCGTTCGGCAGCTCTGCGGCGGTGACCGTCCCTTGTGAGCTGGAAGGGGACGTGTGGAAATGGGCACTCATCCCAGCTGCCTTTGCCCACCACAGGGAAGAGTTTGAAAGTTATCTGAATGAAATCCGTGGCCCTTGAGGCAGCAGTGAGTGAGTTTCAAGAGTGACTGACTCAGGCAGCAGCATCTGGCTTTAACTCCTTTGTGTACCCTCCTATGGGTAAAAGGCTTGCTGGGAATTGTGACCCTGGACAAGTGTTCCATGGAAGTGAGGCTATTTTGTTATCATTTAAAGGAGGAGAGAAGAAGCTGGCACACAATTCTTAGGTGGAGTCTTGGTGTCCCCAGCCCTGCTGCAGTGTCCCAGTAACGCAGGGGACACAACGGAGGATCTGCAGCCGGTGCCAAGCCCAGGAGCTGTGCCAAAATGCTGCTGAGGAATGAGCAAGGGGGAGATGGAAGGAGGCAGCTGGAGCTGGCGCTGGGACTGTCGCCGCCCGCATGCTGCCGCTGGGGCTGCGCTGGTGCCGTCACGGAGAGGAGGTCTGGGTGTGGGTCAGGTCTGCTCTGAGTGACCAACGTCGTCTTCTCCAGGTGGGTGCAGCTTCTCCAGCTCTGCTGCACCATGGTCTGCTGTGCTCCTGTCCTTGCCTCATCACCCTGCTCCTGCTTCCCAGGAGCCGTGACCGCAGAGGCCACCAGCGAGGCTGGCACTGTAACCCCTATAATGGAGATTTCGGATCTGAGCAGTCCCCTTCGGCTCAGTGGTGGTGGTGGCTGTGGCCAGGAGGAGCTGCCACACACCGTGGGATGTCCTCTGCCAGGGCTTTGCTTACTCCTCCATTCCTCTCCCTCACAGTCTTCCCTCCGCTGGCATCTCCGGGCTGTCTGGGTGCCCTGCATGCACAAAGCCCAGTTAACTCTGACGGGCACTGGTGCTGTGCAAGGAAAAGCAGTGGAGGTGGCCCCAAGATGGGCAGGAGTGGTTTACTGAGATGCCAGTCCTGCTTCGGGGGGGCCAGCACCCCGTCCTCATCTGCCCACGCTGACCTCTTGCTGTTGCTTATTCTGAAATAATAGCATATTCTGAAATAATAAATCACTGGGGTTTTCTTATGTGCCTGCAAGGAGGTCTCCAGCCCGGGGGCCTGTGCCCCGGATGGTTTGCACAGAAGTTGGTGGCATTGCCTTTTATTTTGGTCCTTCTTGGGAACAAATGCTTGGCTTGCACAAATGTTTGCGGAAGGAGCTGTGAATAGAGCTGGGGTGAATGACTGGGGGGTGGTTTTCCCTCTGTTTTCTCCCTGCTGGACTCACAGGCTCGCCAAGCGGTGCCCGCTGCTCTGCGGTGTTGTTGGCTGCACCGCAGCTCGCAGGAGGTTGTGGCAGGGTCATCCAGGGATGGCAATGTGACCATGTGGGTACAGCTTGTCTCTCGGAGGGGAGAGCATTGAGAGTCCTCTGAGAGGAGCAGGGGCCGGAATGAAAACCTAAACCATCTGGGGCTTGGCTCTCCAACGCCCTACATGTGTCTTTAACAGCGCAACTCCCGTTTCTTCTGCTCTGGGGGGATTTCTTTTCTCTCATTGCTTCCCACTGCCTGGGAACAGAGCACTGCTCGGTTTGAGGCAGGAAGGAAAGCCTGGAGCTGACTAGAAGCAGTCTTCAGGGAATTTCAATCGCCGTCCAAGCCTGTTCGCAACCAACTGAGTAACGGTGCAGGGTTTGAATTGCCGGCCCGCCTCCGCAGGCAGCGCTGCCTCCTCCCTCGCTGCCTGCGCCGCACTCCTGCCCGCACTGGGGCTCTGCCCAGCTCCGCGCCGGGGCAGCGGCCATGGAGCTGCCAGGCTGGGCTCTCCCCGCGGCCAGGGGCAGCCCTGAGGTGTAGGGGAGCTCCGTGCCTCCCCCTCGCCAGCCCCATCATGCCATTGCTGGAGTTTTTCTGGGCTTGCTTCAAAAGAGCCAAGGTAAGGCACTAAATTTAAATGGCACCCGTCGCTCCAACACCATCGGCTCCAGGAGAAGCCGGTGGACGGGACACTGTGTCTCCCACAGGACTGGGGTTTGTGCACAGTGCCTGATGTCTTCTCCAGAGGGAAGTGTGTGCCCCAAGCGCGTGTGAGAGATTTATATGGGAAGGGCCGTGCGCGGCTGCACGGGTTGCTGTGCCCTGTGCTCGCCTGCCCGTGTCCGGGCACCAGCAGCCCCCGGGCAGGCAGGGGGTGCAGATGCGGTGCCGGTGGTTGGAACACCATTGGCACTGGGCTCTGGTGGTCGTGTGCACTGCCAGCCCCCAGACGCTGTCCTGCCGTGCCCAGCACCAGGGGCACCCCTGCAACGGGCTGGCCTGGAGGCTCGGTGCGCTCTGGCGCAGCAGCGGAACCACAACTGGCTTTGCAGACCTTGGGGGACGGGGTGGCTGCCAGTGATTCGACCAAGAAACGGGCAGAGCAGAGGCCCCGAGTTTTTAATTTCCTGCAGCAGTTTCTCATGGCATCTGGTATTTTTCACTTGGGTTTAATACCTCATCTGCCGCCTTAATAACATGCAACTCTCCAGCTCTGCCTTCTCCTGGTTGTTGTTTAGGATTTATTGCATCACAGCCAGCGCAGTGCAGAGGAAGGTGTGCCAGGTGGGTGCTGGAGATGTTGTTAGTATGGATTTCAGGAACTTCAGGCTGGAAAAAGCAGTAAAATCCCTCTCAACCAGTGCCGTACACCGGGCTGTGTCAAGCGAGTGGATCTGCCGTGGTGGAATGGATGTGGAATGCATGCCGTTCCCCTGGGGTTTCAATGCAAAGCTTAAAATAGTTGACTCTAAAAATGACATTTGTGAAATTCATTAACAGTATTAGTAGCTGTCTTGTCCCTGCTGTCTCCAGAGAGCTTAGCCTGTCCTTGTTAACCCTGTTCCTCCCCGTGAGCTGCATGTTGTCACTCCCACCGTGCTTGTGGTGACACAAAGACAGAGATGGGGTCCTGCACCCCTGGCAGAGCTCCTAGTGGGCTCCAACCTGGCCCTTGCTGGCTCCCCATTGCCTGCTGCCCTCAGTGAAGCTGGAAGCAGCCAGCAGACCGCTGGCTCCAGCCCGCTGTCACCTAGAGCCTGGCGAGGTCACGGTGGCCTGGCCAGCGTGAGTGGCAGAGAGGAGGCTCCGAGCTGCTGGGAGCCGTGGGATGGCTCCTGCCCTCACTGGCCCCAGGTCCCTGTGCTGCAGCTGCTCCTCTGGCTGCAGCCCAGGGCAGTGTGTGAGACTTCTCCTCACCCCAACACGTTCCCAGCTCCCTTTCCATCTGAGCCCCTGGGTTTACTAATTAAGCCGATATTTGTATCTCCTTGCTTGCAAAACGCTTTTGCAGGGTGCCTGGAGCACGTGGGGCCTGAGCGCGGGCAAGAGTCATTCATAGGACTGAGAGTAGATTGGTCTTTCGGTTCTGAGGTTCTTCCTGCCTGCCGTCACACTGCGGTGTTGTGGTCAGGGACCTGTGATAAGAGAACCTCCAGGCAGTTGGAGGCTGCAGAAAATATTTGATCACTTGCCGTGAGACAGGTGGCCTTTACGCCTGCGAGGGATGGGCTATGCCCAAGGAGAACAAGAGTGGCAGTCCCTTGGCTCACCACCTCCAGCTGCCACGGGGACAACCTGTTCCAGTGGGCAGAAGCAAAGCAGTGAGGGGTGGGGGACTCCGTCAGGATTGGAGCTTCTCTGATGTTCAGAGGTGAGGGCCAAATCAACGTTCCTGCACTTTGTGTTTCGTTGTTCGCTCAGCCATGAGGCTCTTGTTCGATTTGGCATCATCAAACCCCAGAGCAGTGAGAAGGGTCTCCCTGGCAGATGTTGCAGGCGCTGCATTCTTCCCCGATTCAGGAGGAGCTGTAATCTTTGCGTGGTGTCCTTTGCTGGTTTTGCGCTTCCTTTGTTGCTCCCCTTGCAGTGATGCAAGGTATTCAGATGGACGCTCTCAGTCTCTCTCCATCTTTCATCAGCAGACTGCCGATCCCATGTTTCCACTTCAGCAGCTACTCTCCACCAGCAAACAAGACCTGGCTGATTCCCACAAGGGCTGGACAAGTCCTCACGTACTGTGAAGCTTGGGGAGAGGGGCAGCCAGGGAGCAGCTCTGGCCGGGTGGGCTTTAGGGCCAGCTTAGGCACCTGAGAAGTCAAAGGCATGGAGGACACCACGCTCCTGATCCCCCTCATTGAGCACTGGTGGCCTCACATGGGGCTAGGGCTCCTGCTTCACCCTGGTTCCCCATTTTCTGTTGCTGCTCAGCAAATTGTCGTGAGCAGAGAAGGATTTCTTGAAGAAGGAGAAATGTGCAGGGCTCTATGCATGGGATTAAAGCTCTCCAGGTTAAATGTGGTGGATCTGTGGAGGATTTTATGGGTAAAAGAAAATGCTAGGGCCAAGATGTGATGGCAGGGGAGGAGAGGCTTCCCAAAGCTGCTGTAGCACAAGAATCGGCCTTCCCTGCCCTTGCTATGGCCTGGGAGAGCAACCCCACCTCACTGCCCACCACGCCTTGCCCGCTCCATAGGTATCAACCACACGTGCTGGCTGCAGGGCTGATGTTTGCAGAGCCTGTGATAACGGACATGATAGAGGTCCTGGTGACACCTCTTTGTCCAAGCATTTTGGCTCTGATGCTCTCTAGTTGCACACAGGCTGCCAGTGTTGGGCTTGGGCGGCTGCACAGGTTCTCCCGGGGAGTACAGAGCCAAACTCAGGCTGGCGTCACCGTGAGCAGCCTGGCAGTGGGGAGATGGTTAAACCCGTGTCCCCTGGGGCATCCCCAGCCAGGAAGAGGGGTCCCGAGTGGCCTGTGGGAAAGGACAGCTCAGCAGTGCACTGCATTCCTGCAGTGATCCCCGACGGCACTGCTGGCCTTGTGGCGGCTGCACTGCAGGGTCTTGCCTGTGCCCAGAGGGGCTCAGGAGGGACCCAGCTGAGGGTGCTGGGCTCCGTGACCCAGCCAGTGCCAGGACCCTTCTGCTCCTCCACCTCCATTCAAATCGCCGAAATCTCCTGTGTTCTGGCAAGGTTCTGCAGTCTGTAAATCTCACTTCCCTTGCCTTTGTCCCGGGCGAGGGGCAGCCCCCATGCACGGTGCTGGGTGGCCCCCTCCCCACGCTGGGTGCTGTGCCATGGAGAGGCTTGGGGAGCCAGAGCCCAGCCTGCTGTCAGCTTTTGTTTTTTTCCCTTTCCTTTCTTTATTGTTGGCTTTCCGTGCCAGCAGCCACCATTGTACGCTCTGCTCCCGGAGCTGCTAAAGTGATTAAATGTGGGCATGTCTGCTGCAGTCTGTGCAGCCGCACAGGTACCAAGGGATGTGTCTGGGGGCGCCCAGCCTGGTGCTTCCTGCACTGGAGTGGGGACCTGCCCCACCATGGCTCTCCCAGTGCCGTTCAGAGCTAGACCCAGCTCCAGCGTGGGAATGGACTGGGCTGTGACGCACAGTGCTGGCGTACGGGTGGCTGTCGCTGTAGGGATCTGTGTGCTCAGAGAGACAGACCACATCCGTCCAACCCTTCTTTTGATCCCCTGCTGTGGATCTCATAGCCTTTGCCTCCTACCTGTCCACTCTCGGGCAGTTTTGCACCATCCTTTTCAAGCTGTCGGGCAGAAACGCCTTCTGTCCGGCCCTCCCTCTCTGCCCGGCTCCCTCACCCGCCCCGGGGATCAGACCCCTGCTCTTGGCTGCTGCTCCTCCAGTGGCTTCCAGCGGGCCAGGAGACACAGTGGTGGGCAAGCGTTGGGCATGGGTGTTTGCCCAGTGCTCTGGGCTGTGTGTGGCACTGATGTTTTAAAGCCAGAGGAGCCAATGCCGTTTGGAGAAGCCTTGGCTGGAGTCCTGCTCCTCTGCTGGCGGAGCAGAGCTGGGGTGGAGACGGAGCCCAAATGTGAGTGGTACACCTCTCTGGATGTGCAAATCAAAAAGGCAACAAAATCATTTCTGTTCTTTTTTCTTTCTTTTCACAGTGTTTCACATTGCTGGAAGAGAAAAAAGATGCAGGTAAGCTGCAACAATGTTTTTTCAGGGCAGGATTGCCCTCGCTGTGGGGCAGGCAGGGCTTGTGAGAAAAGGACTGTCCCCTTGCTGGGCTTCTGGTTCCTTCTGCCGGCAGCGTGCTTGTCCACAGAACTGTTTATCTCCAACGGGACAGTGAAGGCAAGAGGCGTGAGGCAGCGCCCCGTGTCAGCTCCTCTGCTTTGGGTGCAGAGCTCAGAACAGGTCCTACAGGTGATGGCGAAGGCAGGGAGGAGCGGTGCTGCCCGTGCTGCCGGCCAGAGGCTCCAGCGCTGTGAAAGGGAAATGCTGCCTTGCAGGCAGCCTGGGATGTGCCCGGGGATCTTGGAGCAGCTCCCCTAACCGGGTGGCGGTGACCTGGCCTCTTGGTTTTCACCGCATAAGGGTTAGGTGAGCTCTGAGCTGGACTGGCACAAGAGCCCAGGAGCACAGGACGGCTCTGGGTGACAAAAGGTGCTTTGTGAACTGAGCTCCAGAGGTGATCCTGGGTGGTCTCTCTTGCCCTTCAATGGGAGAGATTAACAACATTGATAGCAAGAACTTGTTAAAAAGGGTTAGAGAGCCCTGTGCAAGGGAATGGGCAGGGAAGTTTCCTACAGGTCACATCCATGGCTCAGATTGTGACGGGTTGAATGTTTATAGCTTTTTTTTTCTCACTGGTTAAAGCTGCCTGTGAGATCCAAGCCTCTCCTGGTAAAGGCTCAGCTACATTCACAACAATCCCTGCCTGCACCTTCCTGGCCACAAGTCTGCATCCCAGCCTGTCCAGGGTAGGACCCCACCATGCGCTGTGGTGTGGGTCCCCTCCTATGGCAGCCCCAGTCTGGTGGGACACAGAGCCCGGAGCCCTCCGGCTGGAGCAGTCCTAACCAGGGCCAGGCTTCCATGGATTTCCTAACCCTCGGTGTCCTCTCTGACAGTCACTTCCCACGTATTGTTCTGGACAAAATGGAAAGGAAAGGCTCGCACATCAGTTGTGTGCGGAAAACCTGCATGCTCTGAATACAGTCCTGCAGGCAGCAGCACCAGCCTGTCCACAAGCAGGATCAGAGCATGCCCTGCAGACACTGTTGAGCAGGGATCTCCCCTAACTGCTGAGTGGTGGGAACTGAGCTGTCAGCTTCCTTCAGCACAGCCAGGCAGCAATGTCATTGCTGTATTTCCAAAGCAGGCTGCTGCGCTGGGACGTGGTGAAATAAGAGAGAAAAGCACGAGGGACACGGCTGAACTTTTGCCCCTGCATGAAATAATAAGGTTGTATTTACCCAGCATCTGGATCTCTGAAAATAGCCTGCTAAATTTAGCTGTGGTTGATGTGTTGTCGCAGCTGAGTTGTTATTCTCCTCGACACGGAAAATCTCCTGCACCGGTCCTGCTGGTTTGTAGCTGGAGCCCTTTGCTCCTCACCTGGTGTGTGCCCACGTATTCGACGCCCTGTTTTTGGTGGGAGAAGAGAGGGACTGGGATCTTGTTTTCTGTCATTGCTTGAACAGACCGAAAGGGAGAGAGGCCGGGGCTGTCAGGAAGGTGGCTTCTGCGAGGGATGCACGGAGACCAGTACCGGAGCCGTGCTCTACCTGTGGTGTTGGTGCAAGGGAGGAGACCTGAGGTGGGATGTTGGACGTGACTGCATGGACCCGTTTCTGAGGGCTTCTGAAACCCTATGAAAAATTGCTGCCTGTTATAGGGTGGAAAATGTGGTCACGGGTCTGGAACCCACTGGAAGAGGTAGGAAGTAAAAAAGCTGAACTGAATGCGATTATGAGGGGGTTTGATGTGACATGTGACAAAAGGGACTCTGTGTGGCTCCTGCCCACCCACGGCGTTGGTCTTGGGCTCAGCTGGGGCATCACGCTGGAACACCGACCTTTGGGTCCCTCCCTAGCGCCCACAGCCCTGACACAGAGCTCTGTCAACGCTGGCCTGGGAGCAGCGCAGTCAGGGTAGACTCTGCCCCTCCTCTGGTTATTTTTCATGAAGGGAGTTATTTCTCCAATATTGTCCCTTTCCTTCTGTTATGGCCTCCATGGCCTCTCTCCTGGGCACCCTCCTGTCACTGGGAATCGATACAGTCTGGGCGGTGTAAAATGCTTTGTGATTAGCTGTAAGTGGTAAAAAAGTTGAAACAGAAGTAAGAAGACATTGCCTGGACAAGAATTTATAGAATATAACTGCTCTTCCAGGGTAGCTTCAGCGCAAGCAAGCAGTTTATGCTTCTTTCCATCAGGTGTTTTCTCAGGAACTGGGGCCAACATCTCCCAAGGCTCGAGATGCCATCTCCAGCATTTCCCTTTCAGCCTCCTCAGTGAACCTTTGAGGGCATTTTTGCACTGCTGAGCTCTTTGAGATGCATTGATCCCTTTTGGCTTGGTTTCCCTAGAAGGCAGGCTGGCACTGAAGCCCATCAGAGCCAAGGTGGTGAGCTCTGGCATTCCCTGCCTGTCCCTGTGGTCACTGCCATGGGATCTTTGCAGGTCGATGCCTTCTGGGCTGTTTTGATAAAACACCTTTCTTGGTGCTGCACTGGGCACTGCCACCTGCACCGGTGCCTCCGAAACACCCAGCTGCTTCCCAGGAGCTGCTGAGCAGGAACCACTTGCAGGGAGGGAGGCTTCCATAGGAATCCATGGAGCCATGCGTGTAACGGCATCTGTTGTTCATTGCCAGGAGCCGCCGTGCCAGCGATACGGGATGCACAGGGCTCCCGATGGCTGATAGGAATCGGGAACGCAGAGGGGTTGTCCTCCTGCCACCTCTGTGCTCTTCTGGCACAAAGGGTCCTGGATCAGCCCCCCCTTTCCATTCCCTCTCCCGGGCTGCCGAGCACCATGCTGCCATCCTTGGCTCCTGAGAAACAAACCAAAAAGGAGGAATGAGAAAAAGTGCATTAGAAGAAAATCAAAACCAACTTGGCCACACTTCAGTCTTTCCAACAAATCATTGTGGGGAAAGGATTTGTCAGAGGAAGAGGCCCCTCCAGCCCCTGGAATGAGGCCACTGCTTGTCCTCGTTCCCCTTCTGCCTATAAACTTTCTGTAACTCCGAAACTCAGCGACTGCTGCAGCCACCACCTCCCATCCCCCAGCCCAGCTCCCCGTCCTTCTGGGATTTTGATTCCAGGCTCTGGAAGTTTTTCTGTTTCCTGTAGCTAACAAAGTGCAGATTCCCTGCTCTGAACAGCAGGATCCTATCAGGAATGGGGTGAGCTGCTTTGCAGGGCAGAAGGGAAGAGCTTTGGCTGGAGATGGGTTTTCCCTCACGCCAGCTGGGCTGCGCGGTGCTTGGGAAGGGCAGGGGATGAGCTGGTGAAAGGCCCCTTTGGCCGCTTGGTGCTCAGGGCGTCACCAAGTGTTTGCCCAGGGCAGCAAGAAGCAATTGAGGCAGCCTGGAAAGGAATCGCAGACAAGAAAGTGCATTTATGTCTGCACCCCCGGGGTGGCTTGCGTGACATCGAAAGGATTGAGAGGGAAGTTGTGAGTGTGGTGACCTCCCTGAAACGAAAAGGAGAAAATCCTCTGAGAACTGAAAGGAAGCATTGGCTGCCCAGTGGTTTTCCTTTGGTAAGAGCTTTGGAGAGGAAGCAGCGTTAAAAATGCAAAGCAAGGTAATGTTTCCTGAGTCTGAAGGAGGCGGCATGTGCTGCGGGAGTGACCTGGGCTGTGGAGCACACCCGGCATCCATGGGTGCTCCGGAGACTCCTGTGGTTTCCTTCCAAAGCCTGAGAGGTCAGGTGGGAAAACAGAGGTGTGAGGTGTTTGCAGGTTGGTCTGATCATATTAATTCCTTCTCTTCCTAAGGAAGAGGCTCTGAGTCCTGCCCGAAACATCCACAGTGCTTTGGGGACCAACGCACCTGCGGGAGCAGAGGCAGGGAGCGGGTGTTCCCGGGCATCCTGATGCTGCATGGGAGCTGGGGGCTCGCTTTGAGGTGGATGCAGAGGGAACGTGGAGCCATCCTCACAGTGACCTTGACCTCTGGCCCGGCTGCCCGCGGCCCCTGTGCCTGTCCCGGGCGGCTGCAGGCAGGGGATGGAGCGAGCAGGGGATGGAGCGGGCAGGGATGCTGTGCGCAGGGGATGGATGGGGCGGAGCGGGTTCGCAGGAATCACCCCGGGGCGAGCGGGTTCCTGCGGGGGGAAATCCGCCCGGGGTCCTCTGTCGGGAGGGAGGACTCTGGGGGTCGCTGTCGGGAGCAGCCGCTGCTCGCCCGGCCCAGCGGACGGGGCTCCGCCGCGCCTTCGGGACGGGACCGGGCAAGGGGCAGGCAGAGGGTGGGCTGGGACCGGGGCCGCTCTGTGTCCCCCCTCTGGCTCTGTCCCTCCTCCCGCTCTGCTTCCTCCTTTCCAGTTCTGCCCTCCTGCCACCTCTGCCCCCTCCAGCTCTGCCCTCCCCTCCAGCTCTGCCCCCTCCCATCTCTTCCTCCCCGCCCTGTTCCGGCTCTGTACCCCCCCGCTCCAGCTCTGACTCCGTCCATCTCTTCCTCCCCTGCCCCCATCTCTTACCCGCCTTCATCGCTTTCCCCCCATCTCCTCCGCCCCCACCTCTTCCTTCCGCCCCCATCTCTGTTCGCCCTCTCTCCATCTCTGTTCCCCTCCAATATCGCCTCCCCGCTCCAGGTCTGCCCCCCCGCCCCACTATCTGCCTGTGCCCCCGGCTCTGCCCCCTCCATCTGTCCCCGTCCCCCCAGCCGGGGGCACCGAGTCCTGCGGCCGGAGGGTGCTGGCGGGCCGAGCTGTGCCCGGGGGCGGGTGGGGGGATGTGCCCGGGGGCCGCCACGGCCGCAGCCCCCGCCGAGGGTCTCCCAGCAGGTCTGTGGTTGCTCCCAGAAGCCAGCCGTGCCGGTAAGGTTTCCTAGAGTTTAATCAGCTTCTTCTCACTTGTCTTGGTGAGCCCTGTTCGTGCTTCCTGAGGCTGGACCAGAACGGAAAACCGCTTTCTTAGACTTGCAAACCACCGCGGTTGTATCTGGAACAGCAGCGTTGTGGTCGTTGCCCCCTGTAGCAGAGCTGCCGTGGTTGGCGTCGCTTGTGACCCGCTGACTGCGAACGCGGTGCTGTGTCCTCCGCCAGGCCCCTCTGCTCCCCGTCGCCTGCTGTGCAGTCCCCGCGTGGCCTGGGGGACCCCGTTCCGTCCCTGTGACGGTGGTGTTTGCCCGCAGGAGGAGCAGCGGCCGTAACCCCGTGGTGTAACGGGGGCTCCGGCGTGGGTGGGTGAAGCGGGAACAGTTGGGGTCATTGAGCTGGTGCTGCTTCTCATAGCTCACCAATGTGTTTATCCTCCAGGAGAGGGAGGCTCTCTGCTCTGGTGCAGCAGTGGCCACGTAATCCGGATTCCTTGGATAAATCCCTGCTGTTTCTCCGAGATCTGTGGCTGCTGGTTTAATTGCCTACAGCTCTGGGCCAAACACAGGACCCTTGTTGCACAGACTCGGCTCCCATGAATGATGCTGTTGTGCTGGTGTCTCTGAGCTTCCCTTTCCCTCCCTCCTGCCCTCCTCCCTTGGAAGCTGCGGAATTCAGTATTGGTGAAATCCCGCCTGCCACGCTCATGCAGCTGGCGGCACCGGCTCCATCTGCCATTTCATGTGTGCCAGTTAACTTCTGCCCCCTGATTTTCCTCTCAAGGATATTGAAGCCATCCTCCTGCTCTTGGGCCGAGGGAGCTTACTCGCTTCAGGCTGGTGCTGTGCCGAGAGCATCCCTGCGGCCACAGGTGCCGTCCCGTGAGCGGCCAGGGCTGACCCTTGGCACGTGCTCCCCTTCATCCTTCCGTGCTGAGCCTGACCTCCTCCGGGTGGGATGCAGTGGGGGTGAACTGGGGTCAAGATGGATGGGGAGAGGTGGTTTATGGGTTATCTGTGCTGTGGGGAGAGCCTAAGTGGGCAGGAGGGGGGAGCAGGCAGCTCCTCTCCTGCTCCCCTGCTTGCCGTTATCAGGGCCTTGAGCCGGATGCTCGACTCCAGATTGGGTTTATTGCTACCCTCTTTGTCAATAATGCCCTGGTGCCCCACGCAGACCCGCATGGCTCCATGTGCTCTGCCAGGGAACAATCCCACCTGCGCTGCCACGGTGAGAGCCTGGCAGGACCCATGTATTTGTTTGCTGCTTGCAGGTGCCAGGGATGCTCTCTGGGGGTCCGATGGGCAGCAATGGCAGTGGGGAGGGGTTGAATAATAGCTGTGGAGTGAGGAAAGCACGGAAGCGTCCTGCACTGGGTGGCCAGAATCGGGCACCCCAAGCAGGGAGAGGGCGGTGAGTGCCGGCTACTCCTGGATCTGAGGTGGAGTTGGACCTGCACCAAGGTAGTTCCTGTGAAAACGGCATCGGCTTTTCTCTCTCTCTGTGGCAGCGGAGAGCTGTGGTGCATCGATAATGCTTGCAATAGCAGAGCAAGACTGCCCCGAGCATATGCTGGTGTGCAGATTCACCCTGGGACACCCACACACTTGGCTTCTTTCCACTGTCTGTTTTTATTTATACACCTGAAAGAAAATCCCAACTTTGTTTTGTCCCTGTTTGTATTGGTTGATGGAAAAGAGAAGCGGATAACAGGCGCTCAGGGGCTGCTCAGGGTGTGTTTGTGGTGGATGCGTGGGTTTTCTTTTCATGGTGGTCAGTCACTGGAGGGAGGATGCTTTCCTTATGGATTCATTGTAATTTTTTCCTCCTTCTTTGATGCCTTTGCTTGGTTTGACTTTTCCGGCGCGGTTCCATTTAGCGTGGGGTGTTGCGTGCCGGGGCCAGCAGAGAGCACCTAGTCCTGCACTGCTGCGGGGGGGTCAAGGACTGGGGGTCATGCGTGGGGGAGAAATCACACGTGGAGAAGGGGAATCATGCATTGGATAGAGGGAATCAAGTGTGAAGGGGGGATCATACACGGGAAGTCACACGGGGATGTTGCCTGCTGCAGCCAGGGGAGCCCCCACCTCTTTCCCTCCCATTCCAGCTGGTCCAGATAAGCCATGTCTGCCCATGTGCCCTTCCCATCTGGAGATGATCTGTCCTCAGGTGCTGGAGGGGTGTTTGATTCAGGGATATGTGGATCCAGCCCAAACAATTGGTCTTTTTCAGCATTGGTGTTGTCTGTGATTCCTGCCACAGCAGCAGTGTTCAATGTACACCTTGGTGTCATCTGTCCTGTAAAACAAGCCTTTGCCTGTAGCTACTGGGATGCCCAGCCAGTTTCCCTGCTGGACCTCACCTGGCAGGGAAGGGTTGTGAGCGCTGGCAGGCAAGGAGGCAGCAGGGCAGCCAGGCTGCAGGGTGGGCAGCACGAACAGCGTGCCCCACAATGCTGGGTGTCAGGTCTGGGGCTTGGGCTGCATCTGCGTGCTGCGCTACAGGTGGGGTCAGGATCCAGCCCAGCTTTCCTTGGGTGCATGCGGCTGAAACGGCTCTGCTCACTTAGCTCTGTTTGCCTGCTGAGCTTGGGGTGCAGTGGGGTGAGCACAGCAACTCTGAGGTCCCGTTTATGGTCTCCTCCGAGGACCTGGTCAAGGTTATTCCACCAAGCTTGTTCTTGGCGCTTTCCCAGGTTCAGGTCTGGGTGTCCGAGCATCCAGGTGGCTCCCACCCTCCCTGCTGGGAGGAGGAGGAGGCAGTTCCGCAGCCTGTTCACCCTTCCTGACGTTTTTTCCTAGTATTCAGCCAGCCCCAGAGGCCCTTTGTTGGATTTTTTCCTATCCCTTCTCTGCGGTGCCCTTTGGGCCACCCTGCCCAGCCGCCGTCCCCTGGCTGGCCATGGTTATCTGGTGCTGCCAGGGCACCTCCGTCCCTCCTGGACGTGCTCTGGCTGGCAACCCCTGTTCCTCCCTGCCCAACTTGGGAGGGCAGCATGCTCCAGGCTGTTCCATCCCTCCTGGCTCTGCGTAGCAGCTCCTGGCGTGCCAGCGCTAAGCCCTTTGCCGGGCATCTGGTGTGAGCACCATTGGGTGGCTTGTGTGGGCACTGTGCTGTTCCTCTGCACTGTGCTGGGAATTCTGGACATCGTGAGGCGTGAATGCAGCCATTGATGGGGCAGCGTGCAGTATGCACAGGCAGGCGTGCTCTCGTCTGTGGGATGGGCTGCATCGGTCCTGCCCTCTTTGCTGCCTGTTTATAGCTCAGTGTCTCCAGGAGATTTCCTGCCTCTGCCCCCACACCCTCCCTGTTCCCGCTTTGCATGAGGAAATCAGAGGAAAGATGCTTGAAATCCTCCTCTGAGCCAAGTGCTTTTTCCACTGGCCCTCATCATGCTGCCGGGGCCGCCTGGGTGCTGGTGCCTGGCCCTGACTCACTGTGCTGCTGGGCGAGAGCCGAGCGTGGCAGCAGAACGCAGTGTGAGCTCTGCCCTTACCCACCATGCTCCCAGCACCGGGAATGGTGCCACGTCCTTCTCCCTCTGTCCCTTTCCCACTTATGTGGCCGCAGTGCAATATCCGTCACAGCCGTCCCCAGGGGCGCTGGCTCGGTGCTCAGCACCCTGTGGCTTGGCACATATCTTCTGTTTCCAGAGGCTTTGCTCCCTCTCCATCACTGTCTGCTCCTGAGAAGCAGCACTTGGTGGATGTTGGTGGTTTGGGGGGTCGAGATGGGGTTTTTGATACCCCGACCCCACTTCTGACCCCTCCTCTGCCTGTGGCTCTGTTGCAGGGTGCTCACAGCCTTCATCACCTCTTGTTTTACTTACCTTCTACTAATCTAACCCCTTTCCACAGGGGCTTGGACTAGATGACCTGTGAAGGTCCCTTCCAACCCAAAGCATTCTCTGATCTCCACCCATGTGGATCAGCAGCTGCTCCCTGTGCCGTGGCTGACTGTGTGTGGGGGACACCAGCTGCTGCAGGAGGTTGCCCCCATCCACCCCTGGCCTCTCCCTGGTGAGGGGCTCGCTCACACAAAGCTCTGTGAAGGCTTTCATGCCAACAACAGCCTCATTGAGAGCCCCTTCCCTCCGGAGTTGAGGGCTGGGGCGCAGGCGGCTCGGAGAGGGTCTGCAGAGGCAGCTGGGAGGTTGTTGGGAAGGAGGGTCAGGAGCTTGGATCTGGGGAAGGAAGGAGGTGTGCATCAAAAGCTTCTTAGACTATGAAAACAATGGAAAAAAACTGTTTTTTCCTCCTGATCCTCACATGTTGGGGTGCTTGGGCAACCCTCCAACCCTCACAGGTAATACCAAGAGAGGGTTTGTGGCATCCCTACCATGGTCTCTCCTGCTTTTCTGCCATCCCCAAGCCAGATCCCGTCACTGCCTCTCCCCCCCTCTCTCTCTTTCTCTCCTTGTGTTGTCTCTGTGCTCAGTCTTCACTGTCAAACCCCCTGCCCAGTGTCCTGCTGACTCCATCTCACCCTCTGCCTCCTCTCTGCTTCTCCTCCTCCTTCCACACTCAGGCTGGTGCTTCCTGACCTCCAGCCCTTTTGCATCCCTCTTCCCACAAACAAATTCCTCCTTCAAGTCCACTTTGCACACTGTGCTTTCCTCTCAGCCCCTCTATTCCAAACCCTATCCCACTTTCTCTTCTTCCCCTTCTTGCAAGCAGTCTGTGCCTGGTTCTGTCACAAGTGACGTGGGTCTGTGATCCAGAAGCCGGGTTGTGAGATGCGCGTTGTGGGAAGGATCTTCCTTACCCTGTGCTGTTCGTGGAGGAACTACTGAGGAGGAGAATGCCCTGTGGCGTACAGGGGATCATTGGGATGGTCCTGCTCTCGATGCCTTGCTGCGGCTGCACCCCTGCTTTCCCCACTGGCTTGGATTGATGGGCAGGGAGAGCTGTGGATGCCGGGCGTCAGTCCAGAAACTGTTTTGAGCTCCTCATCTTTGGGAGGGAACTGCTCAAGGGACCCTCATGGGAGCTCGGCATGGCGAGGAGGTAGCAGCTGCTCTGTGTCCCTGTCCTGGGGCCGCCAGCCTGCGGGGCAGGCCCTGCAGTTGCTGCTGCCGCTCTGGCAGCGGAGGGAGATGGCTGAGTGGAGAGGGGGCTGGGGGCAGCGCGAAGGGCACCGTGGGGCACGAAGAGGGCCTGGGGTCTTGCTGGGTTTCTCCTGTGTCCTGGAGCCCCTTCCCCTGGCGCAGCCCAGAGCTGGGGAGCAGCCCTTTGGCTCTCGTCTCTGGAATGCTGGTGGGTGCTGGTGAGCCAGGTTGTGCCTGTGGGGTGCTGGTGTGTGTGACAGCTCTGCGGAGCGCGGGGAGCCTCAGGGCGGTGGGGCAGCGGGCAGGGCGATGGGGCGGTGGGGCTGGGGCGGGGCGGGCCGGGGCGGAGACGGTGCGGGGCGGGCGGGGCTCGGCTCTGCAGCCCCGCACCTGCGGCGGCCGGGACGCAGCGACCCGCCCCGGCTGCAGCCCGCTCGGTGCCCGCATCGGCGCCGTCCGTCCCCCTCCCCACCCTCCTCCTCGTCCTCCTCCTCCTCATCCTCCTCCTCATCCTCCTCCTCCTCCCCGCTCCCGAGACCGCGCGGTGGATCAGGTAAAGGAGAGCCTGCGGCTCCTCCGGCGGGGGTGCAGGGCGGGCGGGGTGGGGAGCGGGGCCCGGGGGCGCTGCCGGGGGTTTGCTCCCAGCAGCCGCTCGGGGGGCTCGGGTGCCCCGCAGGATGTTCTAGGGGTTCTGGGGGGCTTCTGGTGCCCCGCAGGACGCTGCGGGGGCTCTGGGCGCTCGGGTGCCGTGCGGGGCGGCTGCTGCCGCGGCCGGCGAGGAGGAGGGGTGGGAGCTGGTGGGCGCCTCCCGGCCCCTCGAGCCGTTCTGGGTCCCCACCGTGCCCGGAGCTCCCCCGGCGCTGCCGCTGGGCCGCGGCTCCTGCCCGGGCTCCGCGGGGCTCTGCGCCTCCTCCCGCTGGAGCGGCACCGAGTTGCCGTCTGATCCCGAAAGCCAGCGTGGAAAAACTGCGCTGGCGTCACGGGGCTCCGGATCGGGCCCTCGTCCGTAGCGGGGTCCCGGCTCGGCCCTGGGCGCGTCAGCAGCCGATGGGCTCTCTCGGGGACCGGGAGGGTCTGTGCGGGCGCGGCGCGTCCCCTTGGGAGCGAGCGGCGATCCGTCAGAGCGCTGTGAGGTGAGGCTGTTGTCTCAAGCGCTGTTTGGTCGCTTAACTTAAACACCGGCTCTTTGTGCCTCTGCTTTTGTGCTTTGTGTCCTGGAGCGGCTCCGGGGCGCGGAGGAGCCTCTCCTGCTCCAGACCCCCGGCAGCCGCGGGTGTCAGCGTATCTGGGTGCTATTGGCAGGAGTCCCGTTCTTTTCCGTGTGCATACTTGAGTTCTTATCAATGGATACGCTTTTTTCTGTTTACATTTTAACTGAAACGCAGTTCCGAGAGGCAGCGGTGCCGCTGGGACGGGCGCAGCCGCCCCTGGCCGCACTGTGACAGCAGTCTCTGCTCCTCGCCGGGCAGAGGCCGCAGCTCGCTCAGCCCCTCAGCCTCCCTCCAGTCCTGTAGGGGAAAAATTGACTCCCACCTCTATGCCAAAAGCTACCCCGTAATTTCCTTATGTGACAAAATATCCAGTCCCAGGGCAGAGCAGACATCAAACCTGGCTTCTGAGGAGCTGCTCATGCTTTCTTCAGGTACTGGTGATTCCTCTGAGAAATACTTTTCCAATAAAAGGCCGGCTGAGTCAATCCAACCGTCCGTCTGTTAAGCATTCCGTGCCTGCGCTGTCTCAGGTGTCCAAACCTGAGCACGTGCATGGGACAGGCTGCCAGTGGATCAGTTGTGCAAGAGAACAATCTGCGGTCGTGTCATGGGACATGACAGTGCTTCCCCTCGGCTTCAGGGCTAATTTAAAAAAGATTCGAATGTTCTCAGAGTCAGTTGACGTGGAGCAGGGGAAGGAAAGGTTGCCCTTTCCCTTAGGGTGTAGCTGGGTGACTTCGTAGTGAAGGAACAAGCCGACAGCTTGGCCGGCACTGAGTGCTGCTGGTGGTGCTGAGGCAGGGTGCCAGCCCCTCTGTGCCAGGGGAGGCAGGAGGGGAGCTCATAAAAGCCAGGTGCTGCCCCAGCTTCCTGTCCTGGGAATGAGGCAAATCATTGCTCAGTGGAGAGGAGAACCGAGGCTCCCGCCTTAAGCTGTTTGTTCCCTGAAGAGCCCAAAGCAGTTTGCCGGTTGCAGATGTGCATGTGTGCTTGGCATGCGGTTAGAAGGGCTTTTGCATTCAGAAGGATGTGGGAGTTTAATTCTCCAAACACAGCAGTGTGCTGGCAGTGAGGCTGCGGTGGCAGGAAATGCCTTGCAGTGCAGTTGCTGTGGCCCTGTCTGTGTGGGGAGCCGCAAGGGTCCTGCGGGACCCCAGCCCTGCACTCAGGCTCATCTCCCCAGCCTGGTGATGCGTCAGGTAACACTGGTGTCTCTTTCCGTCTCCACTAGCCTGATAACGGAGATGTTGTTCCATCCCTCTGCACACTGGCTTTGGTGAAGTGCATTGCCAGCACCCAGGGACTGAAGCTGAGCTGGTTTTGGGGGTGTCAAAGGCTTTCAGGGGCAGCACGCTGGCTGCAAAGGTTGGGGTGCTCTTGCTCATGCCAGGTCTCCCATCCCATGCTGTGGAGTGCTGATCTCGGGGCAGCAGCAGCTCTGGTGGGAGACAGCAGCACCCTGAGCCGTGGGTGCTGTCGGCATTGCCCGGGACAGGCTGAGGTGGGAGCTGAGGCACGTGTGGCTGCAGGGACATCTATGTGGAAGCTAGGTCTTCTCCTTTCTCAGCTTTCCTTCCTCCACATGGTCTTCCTACCCCGCCAGCAGTATGAAGGAGATTTTGGGTTGGGTTTTCCTCTGTCCTGGAGAGCAGACAGATCCTGCTTGGGGCTGGTGTGGCAGAACCATCCGTTAACCTTTATGCTGAGCTCTGGAGAGGACTGGCAGCACATGGCCACATTCCGGCAAGGCCGGGGGTCTCCTGCCTCGTTAATGATTGAGCCACAATAACCCTCCTTGTGTAAGCCTTTCTGAAAGTCACCTCCGGATAATTATATTAACTTTTCCAGGCTGCCGGGGCTGGGCACAGAAATTTAAAGAGACAGAGTATTTTCCTATGTTTCCAGCAAGAAATTTGTTTTTAGGTGCAGGAAGTGACGGCTGGCCAGTGTTCCTTGTCTCCATTTGCTTCCTGCTTGGTTTGGCACGTTCCTTGCACGGTTCTGCACAAGGAACTGCTGGAGGTACAGAGCCGAGCTGGCCTCGCACTGCCCCGCTCCGTGCTCATCTCTCCCTTGCCCTGTGCTCCCTGGGAATGACCCCGGATGCCAACCCTGCGCCTGGGGGATGCTGCTCCGGCGGAGTCCCAGGGTGTCCAGCCCCATCTCTGGTTGCTTGGCTGTGAGTGAGTGTCTCGCCGGGTTGCCACTCGTCCCGGTTAATCATTGACAGGGTCCCTGTGTCACGTGGGCGTGCAGCACAGTGGCCGAGCTGTCCGTGCTGCCAAAGTGTCCCTTCTTGGCGCGGGACACTTGTCCCCCTGTGCCGGTCACAGGCAGAGTAAATGCTGAAGGCTGGCCCTGGGAACGGGCACTGACTGGCACAGCAGCATGGGGGACCTTCCCTGGGGGCTCAGCCATTCCATATCCCACTGCGGAGAGGCATGTTGAGCCGGCAACGTGTGCTCCCAGCCCAGAGAGTCCGTGCATTGTGTGCATGCAGAGAGCCTGCGCCTTCTGGGGCATCACGGGCTCGCTGCGCCCTTAGGAGCAGGCTCCAGTGCCCATGTTCGGAGCACACAGCACAAATGATTAACGCCGCTATTTAAAGGACGTGGGAGCGTGTGCTGGGCTCCGTGCTGCCAGGCGGGTGCAGGTGTGTGAGAGGATGCGCTGCTTATGTACTGTTGATTTGTACATGGTGGGTTTCTGTTCTCCCTCTCTTTCCACCCACCCCTCATGACTTTTAGAAGATCTTTGCTGCTGCTGCGGGCACGAGTTCAGTTTTTGAATGCCCTTTTGTCTGGTGCTACGCAAAGGACTTGCACTCCCCCCCATTTCTCGTGGGAATGGCAACCAAACGCTTCCACTGCACTCCTCGCTGGGTGCTCCAGCCGCTGCTGCCCCATGGATGGCTGACGGCTGGAAACCCAGTGGTTGGGGAGCCAGGGCAGGAGACCTGCAGGTGTGGGGGGATCCGTCCCCAAGCTGCCAACCTCTCATGCGACTGCAGGCTGCACAGGGGTGAAGCAGAGGAGCTGGGGGCTCATCCCGCCTTCCTCCTGCCCCTGCTGCCTTCCCACAGGGTCCTGTGCCTGCAGAGTGGGGTGGCTGGGGCTCAGGGGGAAAGGCAGGGAGAGAGGACATGAAAGCGAGTGTTTGAAGGCGAAAGTGGAACGGCTGAAGAGGATGAGGCTTTGCTGCAAACACTGGGCTGAAGGCTGGGCTTGGGCAGCGGGTCAGGCTGGGGGATAGATGAGTGGTCCCTGGGGCTGCAGGCGAGGGTTTGCTCAGCAGTGCTGGTGAGTGGTAGAAGGAGACCTATTCCCAGCAAAACTAGCCATGGCCTCGGGCAGTGGCAGGCGGTGGTGTCACGAGGCTGCGGGACGGTGATGCTCAGCAGTGACTCAGGCGCACTTGACCTCCTTTCCTCAGTGGCATTGGGCAAGAGCGGGACAGCTGGGCAGTCGGGGCTGGCACGTCAGCTTCGCTTTGCCAGTCAGGGAATTCCCTGCAGCCGCTGTACCAACCTCCCAGCGAGGCTGTGCCCCAGCTGAGCCATCGGCACAAGCCTCCCAGGCATGGGCAGGCACCAAGCTGGTGTCTGTGGCTGGGCATGGGCTGTGGGTTTGCGATTCCTCCTGAGAGAGAGTCCTGTGCGGATCTCCTTGGAGCAGCAAGAATTTAGGGAGCAGTACTTCTGCCCCACTTAAAAATAATGAGCTTTTGAAAACAAGAAAAGGTTTGAAGGACTCAAGTGTGTCTGAGGTCACGCGTGTGGGAAAACAGGTTAGGTGCCGGTGCCCCAGTGCTCTGCATGGGTCCCCTGCCCCTCTCCCATTCCCCTCCAGCCCTATAAGCCTCCCCGGCCTCTGGGAGCCTGAATGTGGGCTTGATGGGTGCTGGCAGAGCAGTGGTTTATCCCCTCCTCTTTGTTTCATTCAACGTCCTTGCACCCATCTCCAAAACTTGTCATCCTTCATGAGAAATGTTTCCTGATCTCGTGTTGCTCATTTGGAGCAGGGAACATTTCTTGTGGACATAACATGGCCTCATTAGTCTCTGTGGTGCATAAATCTCCTCTGCCTATGGCAGCTCGGCATCGGCTGGCTCGGCATTGTGAAGGAAGGTACCTGCATGCCTGCTGCTTGTCCTCCCAGGGCGGCCTCCTGCTGGGAGGGGGGTGGAAGATGCTGTCTTGTGACTGTCTTGTAGCACAGCTGGTGGTGATGGACTGCAGAAATTAAGCTGAAGTCCAGATTAATGTTGTGCAAGTGCCTCTGTAGGGTGTGCAGTATTTCCTCCCTGGCTGCTCACACTGTCTGGTGGAAGTGGGTGTCCCCTGGCAGAGGCACCTGCGTGCGGCAGGGGGTCCATGGAAGGATGAGGTGCCCACTATTGAGGTGCCGGCGCGCTCAGTTGAGATGCCCTGGCACTGTGGGTGCTGGGGATGTGGGGCCAGGTGGGTAGGGGTGGTGCCACTGTCCCAAATCTCTTCAGCCACCTACTCGGGCAGCAGTCAGGGCTCTCGGCTGACACTGCGCTCCCTGTTCCTGAAGGCTGAGGGAGGTGAGATCCCAGCTGCCCTGCTGCTGCTGGCAGCAATGACAAAGGCACACAGAGGTTTTGCTGTGAGGACTGTTGAAGTTTAGAGGTGCTTTTCCTGTCCCAGTAAAATGTCTGGCAGGTGCAGTGCAGCAGCAGGAGCACCCAGGGATCCCCGGTCCGTCCAGAGGGGATGCGCTCCCAGCACGTGGCTCTGTGCGCTTCGCGTTGCTGCTGACTTGAGCAGCCAGGGATGCCCATCCTCGGAACTGCCAGCATCATCCAGACAGGGCGGCTGCTGGCTCTTCTGCATGGCTTTTTCACTGACAGCAGTGAAGCCCTGGCAGAGGCTGCCCAGGGCAGTGGGGGAGTCCCCGTCCCCGGAGAGGTTCAAGCACTTTGTGGCGGTTGCACTTTGGGACGTGGTTTAGCAGGCATGGTGGGGTTGAACTGATGGTTGAAATGAATGAGCTGAGAGGTCTTTTCCAACCTGAGTGATTCTGTGATGCTATGATTTGCTCTTCCTTAACACCTTCTATGTGGGAATCTCCAGAGGCTGTAGGTACCAAGATGCCGACTCGATTACTGCTTGTCTCAGCAGAGCCAGAGGAACAAGCCTTCTGTCTTGGACCTTGCCTGGCCATTGCAGAAGTGTCCTTGTCCTACAGAGCTCTCCAGAGCACTCCTTACTGCTCTCCAGGATAACTGCCAGCTCGTGCAGGCTCTCAGTCTGCAGGGACTGGGGCTATCCTCGCTGGACACCTCAACAGAGAAGACAAAAAAGCATGGACTGAGCAGAAACTGCCTCTCTTCCCAGGAGGGAGTGTGATCTTTTGCTGAACTCTTCACTTGTGCTCCGGATGGACGCTCGCTTTCCAGCCAAGTGGAAGCTGACCCCACTGTTTCCTTTTCCCACGCCCAGGGCCTGCACACACCTCTGCACACACCATGACTTTTCCAGTGCTGCTGCTGCTCATAAAAAAAAACCCACAAGAAAACCAAAAAATCCCAGCAGCAAGTATTTTAGGCATTTTGCAGGCGCAGCTGAATTGTATCAAACTGCTCCGTGCATCTGAGGCTGCAAGTCCTGAGTGCACGTTCTGTGAGGGGCTCATTCAGGGAGGTGTTGTGGTCCGGGGACGAGGGCAGTGGTTTTGTGAACACAGGGAACTGGGCTGTGCTCTTGGCTTTGTTCCTGACACGGCTTCGGGCTTTGCCTCAGCTCTCTCCTCTGTAGGGGAGGGATAACAGAATTCCCTTCTCTGCAGGTCGTTTGTGACCCAGCGATACGCAGGGACACTACTGGGCTCTGTCACCACGTTTGATTTATTGGTTCTGCCTCGTTACTGTCCCTTGCTTGGGAACAGCATTCCTAGCTGCCAGGTGGCAGAGCTCACCTCCTCTGCCCCGCAGCTTTGGGGATGGAGCCTGTGTACAGACTAAAGGTAGGTCCCGGGCTGTGAGCCTGTCTTGGGGGTCTGGCACTTTCCTTATCAAAAAGAGGGTTTGCATGTGGAGTATGGAGTTTGGACCGTTTTTGCTCAAGACCCGGTGATGCTGCAAGGACAGAGGGGCCTCTGGCAGGAGGGATCCTCTCGCATCACCAATCCAGAGCACGGACACCTTGAAATTCCCTGAGGGGCAGAGGCATGAGGGTGGCTGAGTTTTCGGCAGGGACTGAAAGGGTTAAAGCTGCTTTGCAGTGTGATTTTTTTTTTTCAATTTTTTTTATTTTTTTTAAAAAAGCCATTTCCTCCATGTCCAGAGACAGTTTATTTTCTGGGCATTCTTCGGGACACAGGGAGGTGCCTTTTCTTTAAGGCATTTCCTGTAAGCAAAGTTTATATTTGGACCGGGAGGGTGGGGAGAGGAGGTGGGTGCTGGGGAGGGGTCCCGGGCTGAGTGACCTCAGCTTTTGGCTCCCTGTCCTGGTTTGTTGGGGGTGGCAGTCGCGGGATCAGTGACCACGACAGAGCAGCTGCCTCTGGGTCCGAGCTGAGGAGCTGCTGTGTTTGCCTTTCCTCTCCTTGCTTCTCCCTGCTGAGCGGGGACCTGCTGAGGCACCGTTCAGTCCTTCTCTGATGTCTGTAGAGGTCTAGGTTAGCATTGGGAATTTATGGAGCAGGCAGGTTTATCTTCACCGTAATTCACCACTAGCACTAGAAAATAGCTGTCTGCCTCTGCCCAGGAAGTGGTCAATGCTGAGCAAAGGTGACCAGTCACCCCCTTCCACCCTTTAAGACCACCCCTCCCATCACCTTTAAGATGATGATGATAAGTCCTGCCAGATCCAAATCTGAGGCTCATTGTTGACCACCTCCAGTTCTCTTCCCTCCCTCAGGATGGCTTTGATTGCTGTTAAAAACAAAACAGAAAATTCACTCAAGCAGGCACAGCAACATATAAGATCATCAACATTTACCGTGCTCTTGATGTCTGGAGTGCAGGGTTAACTCTTTCTCCTTGAGATTTGATCAGACCTTTATTCTTGTGCAAGGTCCTTAGAGCCTGTGGCCGGGCGAGACGAGGCAGGCTGGGCTCACCTCCGCAGCAGCACCGGGGTTCAAGCAATTCTCCTATTGTTCCCCATGCCAAGTTTCTTCTCCCCCATCTTGTTTTCTTTTTATTACCGTAATTTCCTTACATCGGAAGAGGCGAGTTATGAAACTGGAGTTATCCAAACACGTCTTGTTTGAAGATAGCGTTTCATCCAGCAGATGCAGCTTCCTGCTCTGTAAATGGTTTTCATTGTTTCCCGTTGGCTCCTGGCCCCGTCGCTGCCGGGGCCACTGGTAGTGTCGCTTGGCTCCAGCAACCTGAGAAGCAGTGGTCCCAGCCACAAAATGCCACTGGCCATAAGATGGAGGGAAAAGATTGGACTGGGAACATTGGTATTCCGGTATTTCCTCCAAAACCATCTGGAAGGCACATGCAGGCTGTCTCTTGCCAGGGTTAAGAGGGCAGCGTACCTGCCGTGAGGTACTGCTGGCTCAGTTGGCTGCTTCTCCAGCAAGGGATGCTCAATACGTGTCCACTTATCCAACAAGGCCTGTCAGGAGGGGCCAGTTGGTGCCATTTCTGCTCCAACACACCCCAAACATGTGCTCCAAATACCCACCTGGCTGGTGGGATCCCGTATGTTTGAATGGGATTCCAACCGTGGGGCCCTTGACCAGATGCTCACTGGTGAAATGGAGACACACCCAGCACGGAGAGCAGGTATGGAATACGGCACTGCTATCGGCACTGCTCTTGCCAATTTTGGTTGCAAATTAGAATCATCTTCTGCTGGGTCACGTTCAGGGAGTGCCGCTGGTCTGGTGGTTGGCATCCAGGGTGCAAAAGAGGGAGGAACCAGGGAAAAGAGGGTAAATAAAAGAAGGAGGTGCTAGTCAATGTGGTGAAGGTTGTTTCCAGCACAAAGGAAGCTGCGGAATTTTAAAATCTTTCATAGGTACTGAGGAGAGAGGGTTTGGAGACACCACCTCGAGTGCCTGATGGTGGGCAGTGCCGAGGGACAGCCCTCCTAGGGCTGCAGCAGGACGGCTGGGGAGCCTGGCGGGGCTCCTGGCAGCAGCCATGGGTGTCCTTGTGATGGCGTGGGGGATTTCTGCCAAATGTGGTGGAAGAGGCCACAGAGATATGAGGGCTGGAGCAACTCCCGTGTAAGGACAGGCTGGGAGAGCTGGGGTTGTTCAGCCTCTGGGGAGACTTCAGTGTGGCTTCCAGTACAGAGAGGAGCTCCAGGAAAGCTGGGGAGGGGCTCTTGATCAGGGAGCACAGGTATAGGTTGAGGGGGAACAGTTTTCAGCTGCAAGAGGGGAGATTGACATGAGATCTTAGGAAGAAATGTTCTCCTGTGAGGGTGGGGAGGCCCTGGCCCAGGTTTCCCAGAGCAGTGGTGGCTGCCCCATCACCAGAGGGGTTCAAGGCCAGGTTGGAGGGGGCTCGGAGCCCCTGATCCAGTGGGAGGTGTCCCTGCCCATGACAGGCGGTGGGACTGGATGGGCTTTGAGGTCCTTTCTGACCCAAATCATTCCATCAGTCTATGACCTTGGACTTGCAAGGAAGCGGTGCGCAGCCTGTGACTTGAGCGAGTGGCTGAGGGATCTGGCCAGCAGGGAGGTGGACGCAGGCTGGGACTTGGCTGAAGGTGGATTTTGGATGGATTGCCTTTCTCAGAGAGGATCTGGGTGTGCCCCGACCTCTCCCTCTGGCGCAGGAAGCTGTGGCGAGGTCCATGCCGTCCGTGGGTCTAGGGCACAGCATCCTGCAGCCCACGCTGGCGATTCCTGCCTCTCTGGCTCTTTGTCTCCACAGCTTTCCCACCTGCTTGAGAAGCACTGGTTTTTTAAATTAATTAATTAATTAACTTTGCCATGAATGGCATGTGTTTTTTGTGAATGTCCTTTAGGGGATGTGAAGCTGCAGATGTTTGCTCGTTAACTCCGTTTTGCAAAGCTGCTGCCGGAAGCAGTGCCTGGCTCTTGGCAGCACTCTGTGGTTTGATGTTTTTCCTTCCTGCCCTGCGCTGGAGCCCCTGCCTCGGCCCCTGCTCCCTCCGCCGTCGGAGCCATGCTCAGGGGGCACCTCTGCTGTGGAGGTGAGGTCCTCTGGCAGGTCGCATGAAAGCAGCTCATGTCTTGTGTCTCTACATCCTTGGCCACAGCTGTCAGAGAAGGCAAAGGTTGATGGGCTCAGAATGAGTAGAATTCGATCAGATTCACTGGTATTTTGTCTCTATAGAGAGGAGAGAAATGGGGAATTAAGAACTGAGCCCCGGCTCTCTTTTGGGATGTGGTCCTGCCTCATGGGACCCAAAGCCTCTGAGATCCCCATCTCCTTACACAGATCTTGGGTGTTCCTTGGGTTTCCCTCCAGCAGTGCTGGCACAGCTGCTTCATCTGGGGAGGTTCCTGCTCTCTGGTGGTGCATGTGCTTCTTGAACAGGAGCTGTGCTTGCCCAGGGCTCCTGACAGCATGGTGATAGCAGGGATAAATACAACTCAATGTTGCGCAAGTCTGTTTTGTGGATTATTGAGGCACTCCTGTTTCTTAGACAGGCTCCTAAGCCCGTTGGGGTATCAAATGAAGCACTAGTGGCTTTGACAGCACTTTCCCCATTTTCTAACACAAGCTGGTCCTCTTCGCCCATCTCCAGCTTTGCTTGGGGCTGATGATGGGCAGGGCTGTGCCCCACAGGCACAGACCATGGGCTGCAAGGGAGCTCCTGCCTGCCTGGCTGGGGCAGCGGGTTGGAGCCGTGGCCCTGCTATAGTTCAGAGCTGCAGGCAGCTGGTGGGGTGTCCTGCCTGCTGCGGGGCAGCTGCAAACACTTCCTGGTCACTGCTGTGTTATCTCTCTGGCCCAGCCAGTTGGCATATGTAACATACCCAATAACGGCTCCGTGTTCAGAGGGGTAAACAGTAACAGCAGGCAGGGCTTGGAAAGAAGGAGAGCAAATAAGGGAAATTGAGCACAGGTAATTTCAGCTCGACCTGTGTGATGGTTTTGGTGGAGTAAGTCAGTAGTCAATGTTGTATCAGAGGGCAGGAGACCTTTTGCTGGTTATACCCACTTGCTGTGGGGTGGCATACTCTGTCAGGGTGGGCTGGTGGCTGCGACGAGACCTGGAGCAATCCCACCGTCCAGCAGGGCTGCTTTGGTGGGTAGCCTGAATCAGTTTAGGACAAAAAAGTGAAGTGGGAAATGTAGGCTGTGTGGAGGAAAATGAAAGGCTGGAAAGGGGTTCTGCTCAGGTCCAGCCCTCCTCTTCGGTAGGCGCAGGAAGGAGGAATGGCATTTGCTGCTTCTCAGGAGTGCAGGTAGGAACTGCAGAGGAGGCCCTGTCCCCCTGCACTGAGTGTTCCTGTGCATCCCTCTCCAATGCCAGCCCGCAGGTCTGGGCATGGGGATGGACACAGATTTGCATTGGGATTGGGATGAGATGCTATATCCCACACATCTCTCTTGGAATGGTCTGGAAAGCTGGGGAGGCCAAAGCTCAGCTCGTCCAGTCCAGGTTGGTGATCTTAGCCCAGAGGCACCTCGTGACTTCTGCAGGCAGGTGGGAACAAAACGCTCAGTGAGCAGTGGGCGGGCAGCGGTCACGGCTCAGTGTCACCATGTGTGTGTGTCAGCGCCTGCGTGCCAGGCAGGGTGGTTGAGCGTGCCCGCCCGTGTGCAGGCGACTGCTGCTCGCTCAGCCAAGCATTGTGTGAGCAGCAGAGCATCCCTGCATCACAACATGCATGTTTTTAGACAAAAGCAAGATAGAGCCTGTCTGGAATGGGTCAGATGGTGAGCGGCTGCGGTGGCTGATGCTGCTTGTGCCCTGCAGATGCTGAGGTTGACCGGGATCATTAGCGTGCTGGGCTAGTTCTTCACAAGGGGGTGGGAAGAGAGATTTTCCCAGCCTGGTGTTTCAAAGCACTTGATTTTCTCATCACCTATGAAAGCGGGGCATCAATGAAGGGCTTGAGTCCCTTCATAAAACATGTGCATGAGTCAAAAATTAGCAGCTCAGAAGAATAGACACAGATGAGTTTTAGGGGGATGTGAGCTGATTGGTTTACCATAAATGATGTTAACCTGCGGCTTTAAGGTAGAAGTTCTCTGAGGCAAAGGTTTCCTGAGAAGCATCAACAGAGATTTGCTGCACACTGGTGAGGCCGAGAAGCAGTGCCTGCTTGAGGAGATATAAACATTTTAAAGCCCTGTCCTGAAAGATGCAAAGGTGACCATGTGTGTAAAACCCTGCTGGCAAAGCACCTGCAAATGGGACGGGGGTGACCATGGGGACTGAGGATGGGCAGCCCCCTGAGATGCAGGGAGAGGCGATGATGCAGCCAAGGTCCCTCACCCTGCAGCACATGGTGGTGTGGGCTTTGAGCCCTGCTGGGGGTGTTTCCTGGGTGGTTTCTTACTAGCCAAGGAGACCTGAGCGAGCACCGTGACAGCTTTGGTCTCCCAGCTGTGGCAGAGGTTACCTGCTCCTTAGGGTGCCAGGGCTGTTCCAAAACAATGGAGTGTGGGTTTTCACCACCATGCATGGCCACCGCGCTGAGGGTTTTGTTGGGGAGTTTCCTCCTCACAGGTGGGCATTCCAGCATGACTGTCTGTAGGGTGAAGTTTTCCTAGTGTGAGCACTGGGCGGTGGGCTGGAGCCTTTGTCAGCCCAGTCCCTCTATGTGAACCCATCAGCGGGAGGGGAATTTGGCTCCCATTGGCAGCAGCTACTCCTCGCGTGTCCAGCTATGAGCACAAGCGAGAACATTGTACTCTCAGGGCAATACTCAGCTGGACAAGAAAACCCCAAGTAAGTCTTGCTGTGACAAATCTTTTACTTACACAGGGGCTTTCACATGGAAGGGAAGCTGGAAAAAACATGCCCATTCCTGCCAAGAGGTGCTGTTCTGCCAGTAACTCGTCTCTGTTTGCTGTTGCTGCTGCAAATAGTTGGAGCTAATAGTTGAGTTAGGGCATCCTGCTGTCTTCTAACCCATGGGCTTCTCCCTGGCCTGACCCTGGAGAGGTCTTCCTCTGCTCCTGACCTTGCTGTCTGCAGCCGCAGCACCAACTCCGATGCGTTTGGCGTCACAACTTCCCTTGAACCAGAATAGCTGTAGAAGGGGGGTGTGAGCTCATGTGCCTGTAAATCCCTTGGGCAGCCTGGAAGTACTTGGTTAATTAACAGGACCGAAGAAGAGAGTCATTCTAACCATCTCTGAGAAGCGTTTCCTATCGCTTACAGAGAGGGTCTGGGATTTGGGACTCTCCTCCACTATGGACCAGTCCAGCTCCCTCCGTGGATCTGAGGATCCTCACTCTGCTGAACAGGCTCTATGGCTGTGTCCCACAAGGCTTTGCTTGCATTGGCTCCTCAGAAAATGCTTTGTTGTACATGTTTTACATGCTTTACACTGTGCCTTGGCTGTGGGTGGGCATGTCTGAGGGAAAGGGACGCAGGGCGGGCTGGCAGAGGTGCCTGTGCTGGCTTCGCTGGTGGGAGCAGATAGATGGGACCAAGCCAGGTGAGCGGAGTCTGCCGTTTCCGTGGTTGGTCTTCCATCAGGATTCAGCATCTTGACTGTCAGGCCACCATATGAGCCTATAACATCGCTTCAGGCCAGCTTTTGCATCCTGTTTTGTAATGTTCCTTGACATTCCCCACATTCCTGGCAAGGAGATTTATGTATTCTTTTTTTAAGATGTCCCTTCGTCTCTTTGCAAAGCTGTGACATCCTTTCAAACCGCTTCACAAAAAGCCCGCTGGCCTGCTCTCTCCAGCAACTCCCGTTACCTTCATAAAGAAATGAAAGCCTTGAGCTGGACTCTGGCCCCAACACTGTCTCCTTCCCACGGGGAAGGAGCTCTCCTGTTTCCCATAGGTGATGGGGACAGCAGCACTGGGACCTTCTCTGTGCCCCAGAAGAAGCTGTAGGTTCTGCTCGCGGTCTCCTCTCCTGGGCAGCATTTCAGTTTGCTCCAGACGAGGGGACGCCTGCCTGCCTCTTCCATCGCTTTGGAGCCAGCAAAGGCTCCCTCCTCCCCTCGCTCCCACCTACAGATGTTGGCTGCCTGGAGACCCAGGAGGCAGCTGTTGCTCTTTTGCTGCAGCTGGAAATTATGGTCTGGTTTCCTTCTGTGGTGCCGCGGTCTCATTAATGACAGGAAGGTCCGGCCAGGGACAGTGGAGGAAGAGGCTTTTCCTGAGGAGAACTTGACCAAAATCCCCTGGTCAAGGGGGAGGGTGTGAGGGTGTCACAGTGGGCAGGACGCTTGCGTGACACTCGCCTGTGCCTCCCTGCACACTTTGCCCTGGCTCAGACCCAGACCTGCTGTTGGCATGTCTGTGCGGAGAGCCAGCCTTGGCCACCAGCATCCCACATCTCCAGCACACACCTGCAGTACCGGCTGGGTTTGGTGCAGGCTGTACTGTGTGCACAGAAAGGCCTTTTTCACTCTGAAATATGGTCATTATTTGGTGTCCGTTGGCTAAGTGTGCTGCCAGCTTGTGTAGCAATACTCTTTTGCAAAGGGCGTGCTTGCTTTCAGCCCCGAGAGGATCAAGACATCTTGGGTCAGGGATTTCATTAACCTGCTGTGTCAAAACAGCTCCGAGTGATCCCTGAGCGGCGTTAGGGGTGTGCGTGCTGTGAGCCGGACAGGCAGCAGCCCTGGCATCTTCTGGTAGCGTGTGCTGCAGGGCAGCAGCCCCGCTGCCGCTGAGGCCCGGTGCTTCCCTGCATCGCTGGGATGTGAGATCACATTTGGAAGCAGCTTTCGACTCCTCCTGCGTTGGTGGAAATTTTACACATAGTCGCTGGTGACTCGGATGGCCACGGAGCCGCCTCCCCTTCCCAAGGCACTCGCTCTTGTCAGCTGGCCGCCCTCGCTGTCCCGCCTGTGGGTGTTTTCATCCTGCTCCTCTCCAGGCTTTGCTTGCAGATGGATTTACCAGCTCTCTCCTCTCAACTGTCCCCTTCTGTGCCTTGGACCTGCGATCTCCCCTGCTCCACTGAGGGGATCTCACAGCTCGTTTTGTGAACTCTTCATGCCAAAAGCACCAGCTCAGGGAAGTGTGGCTGCAGGGAAAGTGCTTTTTATTATGGAGACAAATCCCACGTCAACCAGAGCTGCTCGCTTGGACAGTGCTGTTGCCCTGAGCTTCGCTCTGCCTGAAAAGCTCTGGCAGGTTCTGCCTGGATGGAGGGAAGGAGCACTGCTGGTTTATGGTGCAGCCCCAATGGGTTGAGTGCAGACCATGAATTTGTAGAAAATTAGACTATTAAAATCTAGGTATCTTGGCTAGCAGGTGTTCCGGTTCTTGTCCCCAAGCCATCTTCTTCCAAAGCTTTTAGTTTTCCTTGGTATCTCGAGGGACTGGGAAATCTGTGACAGATCAATCTTTGCTCTCAATTTTCCCAGCACACCCATCTCCTGTGGGTGAGAAAGTCTGTGCTCACCCGCGTTGTCCTGCCTGGCTGCGAGCGACCGGCAGCTCCAGCTGTTTGCGAAGAGCGACCAAGTGAAGCACTCAGCTGAGGTTTAGGGTCAGTCATTTGACTGGTCAGTACCCAATGGGATAGGAAAGAGGATTTTGGTGGTCTCCATCACTCTCCTCCCTCTCAGCTCATGGAAGGGCAGTGCTGAGTGCTCCTGGTGAGTCCTGATTCCAAACCCTGCTGCCAGCATAATTCAGCCCTGTGGGAAGTTTTGCACTTGAGCATCATCTGAGAGCAGCCTGAGGAGAAGGACTTGGGGTGCTGGCGAATGAGAAGCTCAACAGGAGCCAGAAATGTGCGCTTGCAGTCCAGAAAGCCAAACCGTATTGTGGGCAGCATCCAAAGAAGCTTTGCCAGCAGGGTGAGATGTCCCACCTCGGTGCCAGCCCCTCTCGGTGTCCCTGCTCCGGGCCCCCAGCCACAGGAAGGGCTGCTCTGGTGGCCCTGAGCGTGTCCTGGTGCTCGTGCAGGGCTTGTGGAGCTGGAAGCAGTTAAGCAGCGAGGCTGCGTGCATGTGGCTGGCTTCCTCGTGCGCTCCCCGCCTGCTCCCGCCCCCACTGCTGCAGTTTGGCCCCGTGTGCACCGGGCATGTCCTGTTTGCTGCTAACGAGAAATTAGATGGCTGGGTCAATCGGGGCAGATTTCATTAGCTTGGTACAGTCGGCCTGCATGGAAAAATTGGAGCTGTCCCATTGAGTGCCTGCGGGAAGGTGCTTGGCCTGCGGATGGAGCTGGAGTGGCCGAGGTGGGGCGTCGAGGAGGACAGGCGTCATGCTGATATTCTTTCCTGCATTTAATCCACCGTTCCCAATGAACAGAGCCGGGATTAACAGCTTTTGCCATGGTGAGTCTGCTCGTGCCCCAGCTTTGTGTTTGCATCCTGTCGAAGGCTTCAGCCGCTAACAGCCTTTCACAGGGAGACAGGAAGGGCTGCAAAGTGACCTTTTTTTCTTGTCAGGAATGCCTTGAGAACAGCGTTTCCTTTGCAGCAGCTCCGTTTGCTTTGGCTTTTACGCAGCAGAGCAAGGGAAGGGTGAGGAGGTGCAATCTGGTTTGTTGTCAAGCTTTTGGTTTTTATTCTTTTCTTGAAAAACAGACTAGATTTTCCTTTACCTTTTTTTTCCCGTGCAATGATCTGTAGCTTCTGCCCCATTGGGAGCGTGCCGGCCCGCAGAGGGGCTGCGGCTGCCTGCGTGTGAGCCCCGAGCCCCGGAGAAGGCACTGGAGCCGAGGGCGCGGCTGTGCATGGTTGGAGAGAGAGGGGAAAGGGATGTGACAAAGTACAGGCTGGTTTCAGTCTCTGTGTGTGGCTTTCCTTCCCAGCCCTCTGCTCCCACTGGAGATGCAGGAGGCGTAATGGATCTGCAGCCTTTTTAATATTTGGGCTCATTTCTCACAGAGTCGGCTAAGCTGGTGAAAGCGCAGCGGCTGTGTGCCGTGCCAGCTCCTCCTGACCCTTGGTTGTTTCTTGATCCCACGCCAAAATGCCTCTCCGTGAGCCTGACCCCCACCTCTGCGGGGCAACGAGGGCAGCTGGGGTAGCAGCCAGTGCTGGTGGGGACGCGGCAGTGCCGGTGCCAGCCGTGCCATGGGATGTGCTATCTCCTGGTGACACCAATGTCAGGGGCTTGCAGGGCTTCCAGCAAAGGCCACGGGAGCCTGTGCGTTCCTCAGCTGGGAACTGGAAAGGTTTGGAATTCTGTACAGCATGGAAAAAACTGTAGAAAGACCACGAGGGAATGCTGCTCCAGGGGGTTCCTCTGGTAACAGATGCTAGTGTTTATTCTAAATAAATGCATAAAAGTACAAGGCAATTCCCTGCTGGATTAAGCCATGGAATTATTTTCAAGGCCTGGGTTGAAAAGCAGGAGCTGAGGTTGGCTCGTGGTGCAGGAGGGGAACTGAAGCAGGTTTGCATTGATTGGGAATGCGAGTGCATCAGCTGCAGGTGCTGCATTATGGAGTTGAGAGCTCTCTGCAGGAGTGAGAGCTGCTGCTGCTGGTCGGTTTTTAGCAAAGCTATTGTCCTTTCCCTGTGCCTTGACCTTCCTCGGCCCTCGCTGACAGCTTGTGTTGGGTCTGGCACTGCATGTTGTGTAAGTGCTGTGGAAAAGCAGCAGTGGGATGCTGCTCCCTGGGCTTGAACCTCAGTGTGTGCTGGAGGTGGGAGGAGGCTCTGGGTGCATTGTTCTGGTGGTGCTCGATCCAACGCTCTTCTAAGCAGTGGAAAAAACAGATTCTTGTTTTGTCAAAGTGAAGAAATACATGATGTGATCCCTCCTCATCTGAGAGGTGTGGTCTTGGCCAGCACCTGCAGTGGCTGATAGATGCTGTGCCCTGGTGCCACCAAAGTTGGGAGCTGGCTGTACTCGGAGGGACAGCATCTGTCAGTCCAGGCAGTGCGTGTCAGACCTGTGGGATGATCGACAGGAAAACAACAGTGCAATTTTAGAAAGGGTGGGATACAGGATGGGCAAGACAGATTAATTTTGTTCAGCATCTAAGTAGCTGTTTTCGTCTTGACCCACCAGAGCATTAGAAGCCTTAAACAAGAGGAGCACAACTCTGTTGTCTTCTTGGCGTAGCACACAGTCTGCTGCAGATCACGGTTATATGCTTAGGTACCTGTTGAGAAGGAACCACACTATCTGGTACAATCGTCAGGCTTCGGGCAGGCTGTTTGAGCAACGCAGGCTCTTTGTGAACACAGTAATTACGATTGGATGGGGCAGGCTGCCCTGTTCCCTGCGAGTGGTTCCTTGCTGGCTGCAGGCACAGGGCTGTTGGAGCACAGATGTGGGTAAGGGGGAAGGCAGGTATACCTGCATATCTTCAACTTCATTGCACAGCTGGGTGCTTTCCTTTGCTCTCTGCTGTTTGTGGTTGTTTGGGGTGCCCTGGTGCTCTTTGCTTGGTGAAGGGTGGTGACCTGCAGACATCACAGTGCGGTCACTCTGACCAGCATCCCTTGGTTCTGCTGGGTGCTTCAGCCACACAAGCAGCTTCTTTCTAACCCTTATTTTCACTGTGAAGCTTCTCCCTGTCCCATGCACGTGGATGTGCATTTGTAGAGATACAGGCAGCTCAGTAGAGCCTGAAACCCAGGAGGGCAGCAACAGAGCTGGTGCTGAAGGGAAGGCAGTACCTTCACCCCCGGCCGAGATCCAGCAGAGGCGAGCTGTGGTGCTGACAGACCTTGTCGGGGTGCTGCATGAGGTGTGCTGGAGCTCTCTCTCCCCTGAGCTTGCTTTGCCATTGCCTTCCCCAGACGTGGAAGCTGATGTTCCTGCAGCCAAGCTTACCAGTGCACTGCCCAGACGCCAGAGGGGACGGGTTCCTGTCCTGGCTGTTCTTCCTCTGGGTCAGAGCAGCTGCAGAGGTGCAGGTGGGGGAGGCAAGGAGGATGGACTGGGGTCTTCACCTTCCTGGCTCTTTGTTTCTGTTCCTAGTGCCTTTTCCATTCCCTTGTTCCCACCAGACATCTGCTCTGCAGCTGCAGGGCTTAAACACAGCGTGTTTAACCCCTGAGCTACTGCAGCGCTCATGCTCCCAGGGGCTGTTGGAAGCTGCAGACCAGGAGGAGGTGTCCTGAGGTGGCCAGGAGTGCCACCAGACACGGAGGGGAGAGGAGATGCCTATCGGGAGAAGGCATCTATAATGTCCTGTGGGACACCCCTCATAGTGAATGCCTCACATACAGATCTGCCTTTGTCTGGTCTGCCGTGCTCTGTGTGACCTAAAACCATGGAGAGGAGTGGCCACCAGTGCTGTGGGACTGGTCTCATCCTGCTTCCTCCGGCTTGCTTAGCAAGAGCAGCGCTGCCTCACAAAGAAAAGCCATCATGGCAGTGCCGGAGGCCCCTGGCTTGGTCCGTCTCTGCCACCCCACCGCGTCCTGCAGCCGCGTCCAGCAGACAGCGTGCCTAGCAGCCCAGCTAGTCACTTCCCTCCAGTGGCTGGGGCATCCCATGCCTCTCAAGCATGGATGTTGGTTGTTCAACCTTTGCCCCTGAAATAACACCCCAGGAGAGGAAGGGATCCTTTGCTGCTGCAGAAAATCAACATTGGCTTCCCTGGAGGTGAATGTGAAGCTTTGGCATCCCAGATGGGTGAATACCAAAAGGAGTGGAGGAGTTTCCTTCCCTTTTTAAAGTAAAGAGGGTAACAAGTATGTTTGCATTTTGTGAAGGTCTAATGAAGTCTCACTCATTTGGGGCTGATGTGGCTCCTTCGGTGCTGTCTTGCAATATTTGTTAAAGGCAGGAAAGGCTGCAAATGTGAATTTAAATTGCTCAAAGTGCTGTTTCTGGAAGCGCTGGCGTTCCCGGTGCAGATGGGGTGCCAGCCTGCAAGGGGAGAAGCTGCTTTTTGGCTGGGTGTGGTGCAGAGCCGAGCCCTGGCATCGCCTTGGACTTCCTTGTGGTCGTGGCTGCTACAGTGCGGAGCACGACGCTGCTCTCGCTTTGGGCTTTGACTTTTTTTCAGAATGGAATCAGACAGACACGAGGCTACTGTTAGGCTCGTTTGCAGGAGAGGAAACCAAAGCTGTCACATCCAGTTGATAAGTGCGGTTACATGCAGCCCTGGAGCGGAGCCGAGATGCAAGTGGGGAAGAGATAAGGTGGGGGGAGCGCTCTGGGGTGTTGCTGCTGCGCTGCCCGGCATGGGCTCCCTGTGTCCCCCACGTGGAGCCGCCTCTGCCCGGGCTGGGGGCACCTGCTGGAGCAGAGCCTGATCTGCTCCCTCAAAACTGTGCTCTGACAACAGAGCAGCAACTAGTTCGGCTTCCTGGTGCCCTTCCTCCCTTTCTGCTGTCCTAACCCAGGAGCTGGTGCCCACCTGGGGCGCTGAGCAGGGTGGCCGTGAGCATCTGCCCAAGCCAGGTGCTGCCCAGAGGTCATGGGGAAGGAAAGGGAGGGCCCCGGCTGGCGGCTGGAGGGCATCTGGGAGCAGAGGAGCTTTGTGGTGACGTTTGAGGGTGGTGTATGAGGTGGTCCAGGACCCCAGTGGCTTCGATCCCCTCACTATGGGGCTGGGAGGTAACCTGAGTGCTTCTCGCCCAGGTTGTACCACCTGGTGCTCTAATACCCTACCCACACGGACACTGGACAGCAATTTCTGCCTTGCTTTTTGGAGCGTTTTGACTCCCAGATTTTGCCCATGTTGATCTCGCACCATGCAGCGTGTGTCTGGGATGTGAACTGGATGGCAGTGGGCTCTGTACCCACTGGGTACCTGCTGGGGCTGACAGTGCCATCATGCCCTGTGCAGTCCTGTCCCCAGGGCAGCCATGCCCTTGGGAGCAGACAGAGCATTTTGAGGCTGGAGGTGGCAGAGGCATTTGAACAATTCTGTGTTGGCGACCTAACAAGAAGCAGTTCCCAAAACTTGTGAGATCTATTTACTACCCAAAGGTTAATTATGGTAACCCACTGCATCTGGGCGAGCATCCAACTGCATTTCTCATTCCTATCTGTGCGTCCTGTCCGTGCTGGCGGCTCTGAAATCTCTGTGGTTTCTGGATGGTGCTGGGAGCTGACTGGGCTGGAAGCAGGTAACTGGCATTTATCAGTACTGAGTGCCAAACCACACGTGGATGGGGGGATGCCCGTGGTTGTGTGGAACTCGGTGTGCCTCTCCTGCTCCAAAAGCCCAGGTCGGTGTGGGCAGTGAGCCCCAGCCGAGTGTGGGAGGCAGTGCAGGGGCTTCCTCCAGGCACCTCTTCTAAGCATGCTGGAAGTGGAAAGGTGCCTTCAGTCAGCACGGAGGGGTCCAGATTTGGCCCTCAGATGCGTTTGAGTGATGCCCTGCTCAGATGGCTCACACTGATCCAGTGAGCACGTATTGTGCGTATGTTGGCAGTGCCCTGGTCCCTTCAGCAGCAGTCGGATGTGCATTCCCTGTGGGGTTGTTTCCGATCCTTGCTGTCTGAAGCAGTAAAGGCACCTGCCCCTGGTTTAGAAGGTTTTCCACCATTCCTGTAAGCAGTAGGCAAGTGTTTCTGTTTGCAGACAGGGAAGGGGAGCTGAGCTCCGCTTCTTCATGTTCAGTGTCATGGGCGACACTTTCATTGTAAGGCAGGATGGAAAGAAAGCAGACCCAAAAGACAAGAAAACAGAGCACTGGCCCTGCGTGATGGTTGGTGGCCGGGAGCTCCCGCCCACGCCTGCCGGTGCCATGGCTTTCCATGGGGCAACCGGTGGGCGAGTCTCAGGGGTGGTTTGCATTTCGCACAGGAATTGGCCCCGTGGGACTTTTTACAGGGAATCTGGGAGCCGGCAGCGCAGAGCTGGGATCCCCGGCTGTCAGTTCTTGTACTGTGGTTTTGATTTTTAAAGGGAAAGTGCAGAGCCAGGATTCTGGGAAGTGGCTTTCCTGCCCGGCATTACGCCTGTCTCTGGTGTTGCAGCTCACTTGTTTTTGGAGCTTTTATTGCATCTCAGGTTTTCCCCTGTCTGCGCCTGTTCCACGGTGGTGGTGGGATAGCTGTGGCCCCAAAGGCACTTGAGGGAGAGATGCTGGGTTCCAAATATCCCACAGCCTGGAGCCGTTCCCGTCAGAGACACCACGGACCCAGCATGGGGCTCAGTGCTTCACCACCCATGGGATGTGTCCAGGGAAATGCTACGGTGCAGTGGCCGTGCCAGAAGATGATTAGGGGGGTTTTGTCCTTTTTGTCACCTTCATGTTGGTTTTCATACCCACTTGGAGTGTTTCTGATGGACCACGGTGGCACTGGAGCCACAGCGTGTGCCACATGTTGAGTATAGAGAAGGGGAGAGCAGCTGTGGATGCCTTTCCCTTGGGAGCAGATGCCAGAGAAAGGCTTTGCCTGGAGGGGATTCTCTGTGGCTCTCGAGGGTTGAGCACCATCAGGAGCCTTTTCTAGCAAGTACATTGATGCTGCTTTCCTCCCTGTGGGGATGTCCAGGCATTTCCCAAGGGCTTATCTCTCATGGAGGACATCCTCTGAAGTGTGGTCCTCTGTGGAAAGCCTGGGTTTGAAGCACTACTGTTGTTTTTTTGTCCCACCTTCATTGGCGGCTCGGTCCTTGGTGAGGAGCCTTGACATGCTGAGGCAGCCGTTCCCCTTGTGCTGCTGCAACCTGCCCCAAGGCTGGGTCTGGTCTGTGATGGGAAGGGGGCTTTGTGGGATTTGTGCCCTTATTTCTTAGGGAAGCGTGGGCCCTGTGTGTGTTTATGCGCCTGTGCGTGCCTGCTCCTCCCACATTACCACTGGAATGGGATCATTTCCGACCTGTTCAAACTAGGGATCACAAAGATATTAAGTTGCTAGAAGCCTGTGAAAACCATTTGCTGTCCGGAGGAGGCGATGAGCCCCTCTTCCTGGCCCCGCTAAGGGGTGAGCATAGTGCACTGTGAGCCTTTATTAGACATTAGAGAATCCACATGTCTTGAGATGCAGCTCTGTTAGAAACCTGTCTCCATTGCTGCTGCTGGTGGTGGCTTCTCTGCCTGGCATGGTTGGGTCTTCAGGCAGTGTCCCTGAGGACCTGGTGCTGGATCTCCAGGAGAGACCCCGGTCGCTGTGCCCTGGTGGTGAAGTGGCTCGTGGGGATGTGGCTCATGATGGGTGATGCCGGTGCTGGCACCGTGGCCGTGCCTGCGTGTTCAGCAGGAGGGTTTGCCTGCCCGTCCTTTCCTGCACTTCCCTGGGAAAGCACGTCTGTGGGAAGGGTGGAGGAAGCTGGCCGCCAGCTCTGTCCGGGACAGGGACACTTGGAAACCTGTTCTGTGCCAGCACTTCGATGTGGGGAGGGCTCTGCTGGGATGGGTGAGCCCCCGGCTTGTGGGGGCCTCTCGCTGCACTGGGGCTGTGGGTCAGGATGCAGAACTTGCTGTAGTGGGCAAAGCTGGGGCCGCGGCCCCAGGATGGGATGAGGAGAGGCATGGTCCCCCTGCCCCCCCGGCAGCCCCTGCGCTGGGAGGAGGCGACGGAGGGGAAGGAAATGTCGTGCTCTGACTCGGTTTCCACTGGGCGATGGGCGGCTGAGCTGAGTCCTGTGTGGGAGCGTCCTGCTGCCGCAGTGCCGCGCTGGCCCTCGGCTGGTGTCACACCAACCACGCTGGCTGTCACACGGCTCCTGTGCATCCCTCGGCCAGCTGAGCCGTGCCGTTCGGTGCCTGGCCATGCTCTTCTACCAGCTCAGCCCCTCCATCATCAGGGGTAAGCTCGGCACATGGCTCTGCTCCAGCTGCCCTTCTCACCGCTGTGCTTGCTGGAGGACACCAGAGCCATCTGTCCTTGGGACGGTGGGCAGAGGGGGGTCAGGGCATCATGGGCAGCTCTGGGTTGGGAGGTTCTGGACTGAGGTCATCTGAGCTGCAGCCTCAGGCTGGGGTAGCCTCGTGGCCAGAGACTCCCTTGTGAGGGAAGGAGGAGCAGAGCAGAGCGGGAACGGGGCTGGCAGGACCTGAGGGCTGTGGGAAAGGCCCATCTGTGGATGCTGCCTGCCCTGCAGAGGTGATTGTGAGCTGCTCTCTGAAGCTGTTGTGGCCACAGACAGCGAGTCCGGGCACCCTCCCAGGTGCATGGTCGCAGCCAGAGGCGCCTTCCCCTGCCGAGGTGCTGGGGTGCATGGGATGGGTGCCGTGCTCCATGGGGACTGGGCTGACCTGGTCAAGCTCCAGGGTTGAGGTCTCTGCTGGAGTTCCTGGTTTGAGCCCTGCAGAGGCCAGGAGGGGTCAGCCCGGGGTTTTGGCTGGGCTTGTGGCATGGTTAAGGGCAGCTGCACCGCTTGGACCCAGATGTGTGTGCTTATTCCAAAACTTCTTCCCAAAACTTCTCAAGTATTTGGGTCCAGGGTCCTGGCTTGGTCCCATCCTTAACTGAACTGGTTGTTTTGAGATTTTTTTTTTTTCGTCCCTGCTGTAGCTTTGTAGTTGGAAACGCAGCCAGAGCTCTCGGCTGAGGCTGCTGATGGGCAGTGATGAAATTGGGGTGTTTCGCTGCAATGTGCTCTGGGTGGATCTGGCCTCAGTCCGGTCGGTGCTGGGTGGTGCCTCAAGAGGAACGGGCGAGACCCTGGAACTGCCATCGCATTTTCTACACATGAGGTCAAATATTTGTCACCCTCAGCCATGTAAATCGCAGCAGAGTGACGGGCTGCCAGCCCCAGGCAGCAGCTTGCCTTGGCTGCAGAGCTTTGTGCTGCTTTCCTTCAAGTTCTGTAAATCTGAGCAATTTCCCAGAAAACGGAGCTGGCCGTTGGTTGGGCTCATCCAGGGGAGACCTGAACCCAGGTTGAGGGGCGGGAACTGGCCAGGCAGGGGGCATGGAAAGCCATGAGGGTTTTGGTGCCTGCCAAGCTTGGAAGAAGGGGTGGGGAGGCCCGGTGTGGGAGGAGGTGAGAGAAGGCACGGTTTCTTTGGCAGGCTTTTCTGGAGCATGTTTGCAGAAGTGGCCGTCCCTAAGCTTTGATCAGCTCTGAACGGTTGTTAAAAACAAAGACCTTCCTCTCTTGTCTGGCAAAGTTCTGTGTTTGGTTTGGTGGGTTCAGAAGTGGATTGCTTCATTGGGAGGTTAGTATTCTGTAGAGGCTTGAATCTTAGGTTCAGTTTTGGACCCCTCACCCCAAGAAGGACCCAAGGGTCTGGAGGGCATCTGGAGAAGGGAACAGAGTTGGGGAAGGGGCTGGAGCCCAGGGGTTGTGGGAGCGGCTGAGGGACCTGGGTTGTTTGGTCTGGAGAAGGGGAGGGTGAGGAGAGACATCATCGTTCTCTCCAGCTCCCAGAAAGGAGGTTGTAGTGAGATGGGTGCTGAGCTCTTCTCCCAAATAACAAGGCATAGGACAAGAGGGAATGACCTCAAGTTGTTCCAGGGAGGTTTAGATTGGGTATTAGGAATTATTTCCTTTTGGGAAGAGCAGTGAAGCCCTGGCAGAGGCTGCCCAGGGCAGTGGTGGGGTCCCCATCCCTGGAGAGGTTCAAAAGTGTGTGTGTGTTGCACATTGGGACATGATTCAGTCAGCACGGTGGGATTGGGCTGACGGTTGGGCTGGATGAGCTTAGCGGTCTTTTACAGCTTCAGTGGTTCTATGGTTCTGTGCTCAGGCTGCGTCTTTGCTGTATTTCAGAAATCGAAGCCAAGAAAGCCTGTGAGTGGCTGCGAGCGGCGGGATTCCCTCAGTATGCCCAGCTTTATGAAGGTGAGAGCTGCCTCCTCCACTGCTCCCGGTCTCTGCCTGGCATGTGCTCCCACGTCCTGTGTCTCAGCCGAATACTGGGGTGCTGCATGGGGAGCTCATGAAGAACTGAGGAGAGGAGAGGGTAGAAAGGATTAATAATTGTGTGATCATGTGTTAAAAGTTCAAGCCTTCGGACTTGGCCATGGCTTGGAGAGCCAGCCCTGCCATGAACTTTCCTGCATTCCTGAACTTTTCGCCTCCAGGCAGGGCTGTGAGGAGTCCCGGGGCAGCTGCTGGGGCCAAGGGTGGTTGGGCTTTGGAGAGCCACCAGCTCCAAGTGGTTCAGGGGGTGTTTGCAGTGGGAGCACTCAGGCACGTGGTGTAGGGAATGGGGAGAGTGAGCATTCCCTGCCATCCTCCCTGCTGACATGTCACCAGGCTCCTGCCCTGCCTCGAGGTGCTATTTTGCAGCAAGGTTTGTGCTTTTGGAGCAAGCTGTGCCCAGAGCAAAGCTGGCTCGCAGGGCACGGGCAGAGCCCTCTGAAGACCCGCTCCCACCTCCCTTGCCACGCGCCCAGGGCTGGTTTGAAGAGGGACCCTGGTGCTGGATCTCACCTCCGGCTCGGTGATGTTTACAGCAGCCCCACGGCTGGTCTCTGCCAGGGGCCATGCCAAGGTGCGGTGGCTGCAGCCGGCCCCGCTGGCCGGGACAATAGCGGGAAGCCTGGTCTCCGGTGGGCTGCGGCGATGGCCATTGTTTGGCTGGGCGCTTCCACCACCCCCCGCAACATGTGCGCGGGAGCTGTTCCCTCGCCTCCGACCTGATGGCTTTACAGGCTGCCTGTTTGCTTCTGGTTTCTATTTTAGGGAGCCAATTCCTAGCATGGCCACGTGCGAGGACTGTCCAGATCCCTGCAGGGGACACCCAGCCCCAGGTGTCAGCCCAAACAGTGCCTCCTGCCAGGGCGACAAAAGCGGGTGCTGGGGTCTAGGAATAAACCAGCCCTCTTTCTAGCCTCACTGAGCAAAAATTTCCGCATCTTCAGGGTGTTTTGTTCTGTTTTTCTCCGCAGCTGGCAGGGCTCAGTGTCCCCTTGGTAACTGCACTCCATAGTTTTGTTAACAGCTGGGCTCAGGTGCTTGTGGGTAATGGTCCAGGTCCTACATAGCTGGTCCCAGCAGAGGTGTCTCTGAGTGCACGGAGATGAGCAGGGAACTGGATGGAGGCCCTTGGGCACCTCTTCACCCTCACCTAACCCATCTGGAAAGAGCAGTTTCCAAAAACCTTGGGCATACACCACCTCTGGGTGGTCCTCAACTCCTACCCTGAGGCCAGCAAACAGATCTGCCTGTGGAGACCTGGCCCACAGCCTTGGAGGCGTGGGGGGATTGAGTGAGATGCTAGATCTACTGTACCACCATAGCAATACAGCGTTCCTGCTCCTCTCAGCAGCTCCTCCCTCTCTCCAGGAGAGCTGAAAGGCTTTCCTGACCCTGAGGGATCGGTAGGAGAAGGGAGCTGTTGATGATCAATCCATGCATGTGATCAATGCCACTCTAGAAGCCACTGTGAGGTGCTGAGGAGAAAAGCTGAGGGATTCCCTGTCCCTGGTGCAGTGTGTGTGGCTGTAACCCCGAGCCCGGGCTCCAGCTGTGCTCAGCTGGGAGCAGAGCTGTGCGGGGGTCCCTCTGTAGCCATGTGAAAGCACTGCACAGGGCTGGTGTTCATTTCTGAGTGGGCTTAATCTTCCTGAGTGCTCCAGCCAGCCTGGCACCCCAGCCCAGTGGGAGCCTTTCCATGGGCTTTACCTGTCGGGGGCACACTGAGGTCCCCGGTGCAGGGACAGGGTTGTTCATCCTGCGAGGGGGAAGCAGTTGGAGGAGAAGCGAGGGGATCTGCTGTATGACAGGGATACCTTTGCAGTGTCTGGGTTGCCACAAGCCCTTTCACTCTTGGCCCAGTGGGTCTTCTTTCCACCCCTCTCCTCTGCCTGGCCCATCCCTCTCACCTCTGCACTTGTCTTGCTCTCGCTGCCATGGCACCGGAGCATCCCCGGCCCCTCCATACCAGCACCCTCGTTGTCTTGCCCTGGCTCTTTGCTGGCTCCTCCGGGAGCTGTGGGCAAGCAGTGGTCCCTTGGGAGGAGCTGCCGACGGGACCCTGGGTCGAGTACTCTGTGCTTGGTAGGATCCCCTCCTGCAGCCACGGCTGTCAGGGTGGCAGCTCCTGGGGGCGATGTCCCACACACATCTCATGGCTTCTTCTGACTTGTACTCATGGCCCAGAAGCCTCCCACACTTTTCCTCTGCTGCTCTCTCCCGCTTCCCCAGCTCTCCACCCTCGCCGTGTCTCCTCCTCTGGCTCCTCGCAGCATGTCCCTCCTCCCACACTCACCACCAGCCCTCACGCCCGGTGAAGTAACTGGTTCAGGAATGGGCACTGATTTTCCTCTCCTCCCTAGACTCCTTGTTCCCTCTCGACATCGGTGCTGTGAAGAAGGACCACAGCTTCCTGGACCAGGACTCCCTCAAATCCCTGTGCAGGTAATGCTCCCTCACACCCCTTCCCTGCTGCAGGCGGTGGAGCGGGCACAAGGACTTGCCCCAGGAGAGGGCTGGGGCTGCCTGCATTCCCCAGGGTCAGCGGGGCGATGGGCGCTGTGGGGTGCCTGCCCTGCACCCCAGCTGTGGCGCCAAGCCCGCTTGGATGCTGTTGCTCCCTCTGTGAGAGGATTTTGGATGCTTTAGTCTTCTGAAGCGGACTGCACTGCTGGGTGGTGCCTGGGAAACGGCAGCGTTTCTATTGTGAACATCCAGAACTCCTGGAGAACAGAAATATTTCCCAGGAATAATTCTTCTCTTTGTATGACTTTCAAGCTGTTTCAGTTCCATGGCTGGGTAGTTCTGGTCTGTAGAGCTCGGTTAGAAATGGATGGGTCAGAGCTGAACTGTAGAAGAGCGGAGGTGCAAAGAGAGACCCAGTGCTGCTGTGCCTGCTGCCCACTTTCTCCCCTTCTTCTGACTGCTGCCCAGGGTGTGCTTTGTGTTGCTTTATTTTGCAAGGATGCTTCATAACATCTCTGAGAAGGAAATGGCGTTTGGAAACCACATCTCTGTGTCAGAGTGAAGGGTTCTCGCTGGTTGTTGGCATAAGGCAGATGGAAGTTAAAGCATCTGTGGGTGAAATGGTGTTGTGGACAGGGTTCCACTCAGCCATCAGGCATCTGCTGCCTGTGAGAGAGGGAAACCATGCAGTGAGGGGTTTGCTGAGCACTGATGCTGGGCTCGGTGCTCGGTGGAAGTTGTGTGCTGCTAATTAGCACTTTGTGCAGGTCGTGAGGAGCTGCGGCTGCTCATGGGGTGGTTTGGGGCTCTCAGTTCACACCGCTAGTTTGCTTTGCGCAGGTGACATCGGTGCTGGCAGGTCCCTCCCCTTCCCTGGCACAGCCGCGCTGCTCTGAGCAGGGGTTCCTGCGGTCACAAGTGCTGCTGGCTTCGTGTGACGTGAGTCACACGCGGTGCCTGGCAACGCAGCCCTGCTGTACATTTTCCATCAGGACACACTATCCCTGCCGCAGCGGGGCTGAAAATAGCTCCAGGAGGTTCTGTGAGGCTGCAGGAAGGCAGCGTGTGTCTCAGGGGGACTCAGCCCAGTGCTGCCGTGAGCAAAAGCAAACACCCAAAGCAGTGCCCCACGATGCAGCCTCTGTCTGGGCGGGCTGTGCGTCCTGCTGGCACACGGTGACTCAGCCCTGCTTTGGCTTTTGGGCCACAGCATTGCGCCCACGGCCCCACGCTGACTCCATGCTGAGGTGCAACCATTGCTCTCCCACCCACGCTGCCGCCAAACAGAACTGAGAATAGATGGGGAAACAGTCTGTTAGTTATGTGGTTTCCCAGCAGAGAGACTGCTGTGCCGGGCAGGAGGGGATCCCCTGCACTGCTTCCCCGGTGCTCAGCAAGCTCCTGATTTTCCCTCTTGGTGTTCCCAACAGGGCAAGAGGTCTCTGCCCATCCCTCCCTGTCTGAGTTTCCTGCTGGATTTGTCATCGCTCAGGCAGCCACAAAAGCTTCTGAGGTTGTTTTGCTTGAATAACCCAGAGCGGGTCATCCCTGCATGCTTGCAGAATTGGTGTGGTTGGGTGGGCCACGCTGGGCAGGAATGTCCCCAGCATGTTGAGCTGTCTCTGAGGTCCTGGAGGTAGCCCTGTACAACGTTTGCCTTACAGGGAGGTCTAAAAGGACACTGGAAAATGCGTCTCTTCCAAAACCAATGCCTCCTTGGATACGTTCTCTCTCCCCCAGCACATGCATGCTCCCATCCTGCTGCCTCTGCCAGACTTCATGCATTCAACCCTGTGCTGCAGGACCACGCTCTCTGTCGGAGGGGTCAGTGGGATCACCAAGAGGGGGCATTAGTCAGAGTTTTGGTAAAATGTCCCTAAGATTTGTTTTTTGGCTGTGCAGAAATGGTGTTTGCAGGCTGGAACAAAAGTACCTGTAGCAGCGTTCATGAAGGTGCTAATTAAAGTGAATTAACTGAAGATTCATTCACTTGTGTAAAGGAAAAAAGAATGGGACTTGAAGCTGTACACGAGTGACAGGAGAATGGCCCTGGTCCAAGGGCCCTGGCATCTGTCTGTGCTTGGGGGAATGGCTCTCCCCAGACACACAGCTTCAGAAAGAGCAGAAATGTCCTGTCAGCCCTCGGGCAGGGCTGCTTGTCGGTGGGTGCGGGGAGGGGGTCACGGCTAACTCTGCAGCTGTTGGAGGGGCCCCCTCTCGGCCAAGGTGAACCCTCAGCGTGGGACACTCGGCAAACACTGCCTGGGAGGCAGCTGGCAGCGCAGTGGTGCTGCGAGCGGTGGGAGACGGCATCCTTTGATGCTATGGTTGAGGGAGAGCAAACGTGGGGTGCTGGGGCAGCTGCCGGCATTCAAGCACGGCCAGGACGTCCCGGTGCCTGCATGGAGGGAGCAGGGTGCCGCTTCGATGGCTGCGCTGGCCATATCCCCACTGGCGCACAATCAAGGGCTTGCACCGCTCGTGCACTGGAGCGGTTTCACCCCTTGGCTGCGATGCCCAAGGCGCCAGTGAATGGCGGGCAAGGTGTTGGCAAACAGGGATGCAGCGTGGAGCACTGCAGTCGCCTGGGAGCAAGCTTGCAGCATTGCTGGGCTTCACAGGTCCCCCTGATCCCTGGAGCTGCAGCTGATGGGTGACAGAAACAGAAAAACCCAGCACTGTGGCCCCAGGAGGAGCCAGGACTAGGCTAAAGTCTCTCTCAATGTCTTGTAGGAGGCTGATGACCCTGAACACATGTGCCTCCATGAAGCTGGAAGTCCACTTTCAGCGTAAACAGGTACTTGCTGTGCGTTCAAGGGCAGGCGGGGGCGGGCCAGGGGGAAGGCGTGCACGCTGGTTGGGAGAGCCCTGTGTTCAGTGATGATCCCAGGCGCTCCAGCACTGCATCCCGGGGTGGACGCGGCCTGGAGGTGCTGGGCTGAATTATAGGATCATAGAATCATGGAATTATTCAGCTTGGAAAAGACCTCTAAGATCATCAAGTCTGTTCAGCCCAGCCTCACTGTGCCCACTAAACCGTGTCCTGAAGTGCTGCCTCTAATTAGCAGGTGCCTGTGTTTTCCCTGTGCTGCTGCAGCTCTCCCAGACTCTGGCAGTGGTGAACCGCAGCGCAGGAGGTGTTGAAGCCACGCTGGATGGCCGCGTTGGTCCGTGCAGCACTGTGTGCCCGTGGCATCGCCCCTGGGGTCCCTGCTAAGCTGGGCTCTGAAAGCCCCCAGGATGGGCAAAAGGAGCCCGGGTGTCACAACAATTAATATTGGCTTGTTAATAACAAAGCCTTTTCTGTTCCCCTTAACAAAACATTTAAGATTCACGCTGGCCTTGTGTTTAGCATATGGAAATCATTCCCTGCATGCACCCCTGCTTGCTCAGACAGCCCTTGTTTTGGCTTGGGTGGGCATGCTGCCCTGCGTCCCGTGCGTGGGTTGCGAGGAGGCTCCGCGGTAATGTCTCAACTGCCTGTGAGCTGTCCAGAGGGTGCTTGGAAACAGCACCTTTCCTTCCCCGGTGCCGCAGGGCCCTTGGGCAGGGCACAGCAATGCCTGGTGGCTCCTGGAGTCCTCTGCGGTCCTCCAAAGGGGACAAGGGTGGAGTTAAGGGGCTGTGCTGCAGTGTGTGTCCTTTGCAGGATGCGTGTCCCAGGAGAGCAGGGCAGGAGGATGCACCAGCCCTCTGTGACTGATTGATTATTCCCTGTTGTTGACCACTTGCAGAATGAAGACTCCGAAGAGGAAGACCTGTGTGCCATCAGTGACCGATGGGCTTTTCAGCGGGACAGCAAGAGGTGGTCGCGAGTGGGGTCTGTCGATGTTCTCTCCCAGGGCTCCGAGGTCCTGAGCTCCACCATGCGGCTGGCATCCAGCCGCGAAAGCGTCCTCACGGACCTCAGCACCAACCCAGAGGCCGTGTCTCTGCACAGCAGCGGCAGCACGGGTGGCACACTGGGTGTCAGAGCCGTGTCACCTGGCCCTCCATCCCCCATCCCCGCCGATGCTGTCATCGCCGCCTCCAGCCACAGTGTGAGTGAACGCCCCTTGCCCGAGCAGCCCTTGGGTGGTGGCGAGGGCTCCAAGGAGAAGCTGAAGAAGCGGCGATCTCGCAGCTTCCTGAAGAGGATTGAGTCCCTCCGAAGGAAGGACAAAGAGAAAACCAGCCCAGACGAGAAGGTGGCCGCACACAGCAGCATTGCAACCACACCAGGATGGGCCTCCCTGAAGGCTAACGGGGACCTTGCAGCCCCGAAGGCCAACTCCTCTAAAAGGGGGATCTCTGCCTCTTTCCATGGCAAAAAACACTTCTTCTCGGTATCGTACAGGACTAACCGCTTGCTAGCATCAGGTGGGAGCAAGGTGAGCTCTGATTCGAAACACAGTGGAGTCTACTTGGAGGACTACGAAACAGCCGGTACAGCCAGCAGCGACTGGACTGACAGGGAATGCCAGCACCGGCACGCGCACCAGGGCAATTGTTTGGTGTACATCCCCCGGGACCACAAACCAGGCACCTTCCCCAAATCCCTCTCCATCGAGAGCTTGTGTCCCTTGGGCGGCAGCTCCCTGACCCACTGGAAATCGGGGAACGCACCCATTGGGCTGGTGGGAGGCGGCAGGGGTGGCAGCAGCAGCAGCGTGGAGGGCTCATCCTCGCCACGAGGCTTCGCCTGCCGCCGCCGGCGTGGCTCCTGCAGCTCCCTGGGCAGCCGGGTCAGTGTGTACGACAACGTGCCAGAGTTCGGCAGCAGCGAGGATTTCTGCAAGGAGGACGGGGAGGTGACCTATGAGAACCTCGACGACATTTTGCAGCACATGTGGGGACTGCAGCAGAAGGTGGAGCTCTGGTATAAAGCCATCTCCCCTGACCTGGCTGGGGAGGAGGGGGTTGAGGAGGAGGAGGAATCGGACTCAGGAGGGGAACCCTCCAACCTGCACTTTGAAGAGCGTTCCATGTCGGATGTTGGCACCTCTGCCAGCGATTTTGACAGCACAGGCAACTCCCTCAATGAGGCCGAAGAGATTGAGATGCGGGAGCGCCGGGACTCAGGTGTGGGAGCATCACTCACCAGGCCCTGCAGGTGAGTGCGGACGGGGCTGGGGTTGCATCCTCCTCCCTTCCACTGTGCCTGAGAAGGGCTCAGTCCTGGAGCTGCTGGCATGCCTCTGGCCAAGGGACCACCACAAACCTGTCCCCCATCGCATGGGTGCTTCTGCAGCAGGGATGCACTGCCCGTGGCTCAGGGAGCAGCACCAGGGCCGTTGCTGGAGGCATGCTGGCCCCGGCTCTGCGCTGTCACCCTTTCCCTGGTGGCAGGAGTGGGGTGGGGAGCAGGAGATGCTGATGGACCAGGGCAGGGGTGCAGTGCAGGGGAGCGCAGTATGGGTCGTGGGTGTGCTCTGGTGGCTGCCAGCCCTGCTGCTGGTGCTGGGGCACAGGCTGCCACCTCTCTGCCTGCACAGACCCTGTGATTCAATGGGCTTTCCTTTGCTAATAACTAGTCTGAATGAAGGGGGTGTTTGCTTCCAATGTGCTCATGCTCCCTTGTGCTTTCCCTAAGAAAACTCAAGCCACGGTGGAATTCCTTGACTTTTCTGGTGCCGCTGAAGTGTATTGGAACAGAGGGAGGAAGAGGGGTGGGTTTTCCATTAGCTGGGAATGTTCCTTCTGGGTATGGGGCAGCCCCAGAGCAGCTGGGCAGGAGCATTCCTGGAGCAGCATGGACTTGGGGAGGGTGTAACAGGCTCACAAAAGAGCATTCCCTCCCTGGGTTGTCTTTTCTTCTTGAGGAAGCAGGGGTTGCAGGTGTCTCCTTTGCTACAGTATTGCTCTGGGGGTGGTCCTGCAGGCGTGTGTTCCCCTGAGCTCTCCCCACGTCTCCTGGTGGGGCCGCGCCCCACACAGCCCTGGGGTGCTGGGGTAGGTGCAGGGCGTGCAGCCTGGATGTGAGTGGAGAGGGTGCTGGTTGTTTCAGGAGAACCTACTGAGGGAACAGTGCTTTGAGGTGAGGGACGATGTCTGTCATGCTCTGGCAGCCTCTTGTGCTGGGTTTGCTGGATTGGTGAGCGCCTGGGGATGAAGCAGCACTGGCAGCACTGGGGTTGGCATTGGGATCACTGGGCTCAGCCAGTGCCGCTGTGCCCATGCCTCACCCCAAAGCAGCAGGAAAGGCCCTGCGCTGGGGTCTGCAGCCTCTCCACCACCAGCCTCTCCCTGCAGAAAGCTGCGCTGGCACAGTTTCCAGAACTCGCACCGGCCCAGCCTGAACTCGGCCTCCCTGGAGATCAACCGACAGTCTTCTGCCCAGCTCAACCTGCTACAGAAGTGCTCTCTGCTCCGTCTTACAGCCATCATGGAGAAGTACTCCGTGCCCCACAAGCAAGCCTGGACGTGGTGAGTGGGGAGGGGGACAGTGCCTGTGTTGTGGGGGTGTGCTGCAGCTCTGCGCTGTGCCAGGCGCTGCCTCCCAGCCTGGGGCAGCTTCCGTGTGTGAGGATGATGGAAAGGGAGGGGGAGAAGCTGGAACAAAGCTGGCTTTGCTCTGTGTGGCTGTGAGCATCCTTGCAGGAGTGAGCCAGGGGCTGACGCCTGGGCTTCTGGCATTGCCTGCATCCAGGAGGGCTGCAGGCACCTATGGGGCGTTGAGGTGCTGCAGCGATGTACAGAACCACAGGATCATAGGGCCATAAAGGGTGGATAAGACCTCTAAGACTGCATCCAATGCAGCGTGGCTAGCAGGGCAAGGGCGGGAATTCTCCCCCTCTACTCTGCACTTGTGAGACTCCACCTGTGTCCAGTTCTGGATTCTCTAGCATAAGAAGTATATGGAACTGTTGGAACAGGTCCAGTGGAGGCCATGGAGATGATCTGAGGGCTGGATTCTCTGATTGTATGATTGTATGATCAAGTCCAATCATCAAATCAATTCCAACTGTTGAAAGAGACATAAGGGAGAGAAGTAAGAGAGTGAGACAATGGTTTCCTTTTGTAGCCAAGTATCAAAGCATTTTGGCTTAATCAAAGGTGCTGCAGTTCCTGCTCAAAAGCTGCCTTGCTTCTATATTCAGAACAGGGCAGAAGCGTGAGTGTGTGTGCCTGGGGTCCTGCTCCCTGTGGCCAGGCAGTGCTCAGGGAACCATTTGCTGTGCTGATGTCCATCTGTCCCACCCTGCAGGACTGTGCCCAAGTTCATGAAGCGGAGTAAAGTCCCCGACTACAGGGACAAGATGGTCTTTGGAGTGCCGCCCATCATCAACGTGCAGCGGACGGGACAGCCGCTGCCCCAGAGCATCCAGCAGGCCATGCGCTACATCCGCAGCCAGTGCCTGGACCAGGTGATGCCACAACCGCTGGCCGTGGCTCTGAGCCTACTGCTGGGCATCAGCACCGGGGTTTTGGGAAAAAAAAAAAAAAGCAGGAGGGGCTTTTCATCACCTCTTGTGGTGAATCAGGAGCTGAGATTGTCTGTGGGAATTCTGCTCCTACCGGTGTCTTTTGACCGTCCCTCACTCAGGCTTCTCCTTCGGGTAGCAGGGGAGGGAGGCCTTTGGGGGAAAGCCTGTCCCTAGGGAATCCACCCTCATTGGTGCCCCCTCGGCACTTGAGCACCCACCTGTTCTTCCCCCGCAGGTTGGCATTTTCCGAAAGTCGGGGGTGAAGTCCCGGATTCAGGCGCTCCGGCACATGAACGAAACCAGCCCCGACAACGTCAACTACGATGGGCAGTCAGCGTACGATGTGGCTGACCTGCTGAAACAGTATTTCCGTGACCTGCCGGAGCCCATCTTCACCAGCAAGCTGACAGACACCTTTCTGCAGATCTACCAGTGTGAGTGCTGGGCTAGGGGTGACAATCAGACTCTCCCAGACATTCTTCCATTCCTTTGGACAGAGGTGATGGTGATGGGTGGTGGCCCATGGGGACAGAACCACTGACCACCAGCTTCACCCTGTGCCCGCAGTTGTGTCGAAGGAGCAGCGGCTGCAGGCGGTTCAGGCGGCCATTATCCTCATGCCGGATGAAAACCGGGAGGTGCTGCAGACTCTGCTCTACTTCCTGAGTGACATCGCCTCTGCCGAGGAGAACCAGATGACAGCTGGGAACCTGGCCGTGTGCCTGGCCCCTTCAATCTTCCACCTCAACGTCTCCAAGAAAGAGAGCACCTCGCCAAGGTAAGGATTGGACTAGTTCTGGCCTCCTGAGCCTTCCCACAACCCATCGCCCCTTCCTTGTCTATCGTGGGAGGAGGCCACCGGCGTGGTAGGAGCACACGTGATCTCCCACAGCCCCAGTTGCTCTGCTTTGCGATGTAGGGTCCCCTGCTCTGCGACACAGAGCAGAGCAATGTGGGGCTGGGGGCAGGTGGGATGCCCAGCAATGCCTGCTCCCTGCAGGGTGATGCATAGGAGAGGCACCATGGGGAAGCCTGACCAGAAAGACCTCAATGAGAACATGGCTGCGACGCAAGGGCTCTCCCACATGATCATCGACTGCAAGAAGCTCTTCCAGGTGGGTGGCTGCAGTGTGCCCAGCCTGGTGTTGCCCTCCCTGGGTGCTGCCAGTGGGAGATGTGAGTTTGCTGGTGGAGTGCTGGTCCTGCGGAGTCGGTGTGGGGTGAGATAAGGGCGCCCATCCTCTGGTGGGGCAGCTACCGCCAGTCAGTCAGCCACAAGAGCAAAGCCTGGCTGCATCTCGTGGTGGTGCAGGTCACACACTGTGGGAGGCACGTCCAAGGAGGCTGTGTCCATCCTTTCCACATCCGTAGTGGAATGAGGATTTGGGGGTTTCTAACTGCTCAGGACCATCACAAAGTCCATGTAGGATCCCTCTGGCTTCCTGAAGATCTCCTTGCTTTTGGCTTCTAGGTTTCCCATGACATCTTGCTCCAGCTGAGCAGCTCCTATATGGCAGCGGATGCTTACCCCCATCCCCTGGCTGACTTTGTGTGTCAGGGGGAAAGTAAGGCTTTACACTCCTACTTTGAGCAGAGTGTCCAGAACCTGCTGAAAGAGTCATCGGAGAAATTCAAGGGGTGGTTGAGCACTCCAGGGCCCCTGAACACGGAGCTCTCCTGCAAAAAGGTAAATGCTGCTGTGTCGAGGGGGAGGTTGTGGTCACACAGGGAGATGTGTACAGAGTGACCACGGGGAGCCATGGGTCCTGTGGGCACCTGCCCGTCAGCTAACAACCCCTTGGTGCTTGGAGGGATCAACAACCCCTTCCCTGGCCAGAGTCGGGGCTGAGAGATGAATGGCTCTGGGGTGGAGGATGGTCTGTGCCCATCAGTTCTGGCAGAAAACCCACCGCCTTGTTAGCAGAGGAGCTGCTTGCCCTTGCCCATGCCATGGCATCCCCTCCTCTCACTAGCCAGCAGGTGCCAGGTGCTGCTCCATGGGGGTGGGGTGGGAGCCATCAGTAAAGCCACTTGGGGTTAGTGCTGCGGGGTCCCATGAGACAGCCTGCCTGACCTTTCTCTCGGCCTCTCAGGTTGGGGATGGACACCCTCTGCGCTTGTGGAAGGTCTCCACAGAGGTTGAGGCCCCTCCCACCACGGTGCTGCACCGGGTGCTTCGGGAGCGTCACCTCTGGGACGAGGACCTGCTGCAGAGCAAAGTGGTGGAGGCTCTGAACAAGAACACAGAGGTCTACCACTACGTCATGGACAGCATGGCTCCCCACCCGCGCCGGGACTGCGTGGTGCTCCGGTGAGGGCAGGGCCCCAGCACGAGGGTTTGGTCCCGGTTTGAGGGATCCCACCTGGCCCCAGCTCCTCGGGCTGGGCAGGATCCCCACCTCCTGCTCCCGCTGCAGACCCCGAGGGCCGGGCAGGGGTCCCACAGGGGAGCACGCGGGGCTCAGAGCTGAGCGGGGCTGCTCTGCCTGCAGGCACTGGTGCACGGACCTGCCGCGGGGAGCCTGCCTGCTCATCTCCATCTCGGTGGAGCACGACAAGCTGCCGGCTGAGGGAGGCGTCAAAGCCGTCGTGCTGACGTCCCAGTACCTCATGGAGCCCAGCGCCATGGGCCGCTCCAGAGTGACCCACATCTGCAGAGCCGACCTCAGGTGAGGGAGCCCTTGGTGCCGTGTCAGCGGCCACGTCGGCTGCCGGGGAGGCTGCTGGAGCAGCAGGTGGGGTGTGGGAGCTGCTCGTCACTGGCAGCGCAGGCAGGGCTGCAGCTGGCGCATGCGGTGCCAGCCCCGAGTGAAGGGGGTGCTGCTCTGGGGCCAGGCTTCAGCTGCCACAGAGCTACTGGGAAAGGAGCCGCCGGCTCAGTCGTGCCGTGCTGGTGGGTCCTCTGGTGGCTCTGAGCGTGGGAGCAAGTTGTGGAATGGGTTGAGTTGGAACGGACCCCGTGCTTTAAGTCCCTTGAAGCATCAGAAGGCCCAAATTCCCCATGGGTCCAAACAGTGCTCCCCTCTCTCTGGTGAGCCATGCTGGGTGTAGGGGTGTGAGGTGGGCTGGTGCACAGGCAGCCTGGTTGTCACTCTGTGCTGGTGCGAGCCCGGCTGGGTCAGATATTCCCCCATTCTGCCACACGTCTGCAGTGGGGAAAGGGACCTGTAGTGCTCGTTCATCATCTCTGAGTCCATCACAGCTAGGACCCCGCTGAGTGCCTGCCGCATGGGTCCCTGCTGCCCACTCACCCTCCTCCCGCTGTTCCCTTTGCCAGAGGCCGGTCTCCCGAGTGGTACAACAAGGTCTTTGGCCACCTCTGCGCCATGGAGCTGGCGAGGATCCGAGACTCGTTCCCAGTCCTGAGTCCCAACGGTCCCGAGACGAAGATCTGAGGCACCAGGAAGATGCTCTGTCCTGTCTGACATGGACTTGCCGGTGGATCCGGGCTGGGGCTCCTGGGAGGGAGCACGCTGCGGGCAGCCGGCCCTGGAGGGGAGCAGAGGCTGGCGCGTGTTTGTAGGCGTCCTTTTACCCTGGGCTGGGCACTCCCTGTCCCCCCAACTCTGGCTGCTTCAGCCACCCCTTGCCTGAGCGCATCAGGTTGTCCACGGAGGCAAAGCAGTGCAGTCCCTGGTCCCCACAGGAGGGGTTAGGGAGCAGTGGGGAGCCTGTGGGGTGACCCCGGGACAGCAGCCTGCGGGCAGCGCTGGGCAGCAGCTGGTGTGGGTTGAGCTGGGTCCCCCCCGGTGTGAATTGGGAGCTGCGAAGGGTGAAGGTGTGTGGAGCAAAGCAGGGGAGTGCAGGGGCTTGAGAGAAGCAAGCGGGGAGGACTGTGCTGTGTCTGTAGGTTGCAGCTCTGTGTCAGAAAGTGCAGTGTGGCAGCGAGGGGTGGATCGAGTGTGGTGGCACTGGCAGGGACAGCTAGGGAGGCTAGTGGAAGAGGCTGCTATTCTGGGACAGGAGGGGCTACACTGAGATATGCCTGGAGTCCCAGCAGTTGTTGAATGGCAAAAGGGATGTATTGCTGTTACCTTTGGTGCTGAGTTTTATTGGAGAAGAAGAAAATGCCCTCTCATGCAGCACCTTGCTCTTAGCTAAAAGAGAGCTCTCATGTGCACTAGGTTTAGTCAGGGCTGGATGGAGGATGTTCCAGGGGGAGCCTGTCCCTCAGAACCAGCTTTTGCTTTGTTTGAAGGGAACAGGGCCCGTCTGGAGCCCCTGCTGCCCCTGTAGTTGCTCTGGGCAGGGAACAGGCAGTGTCCCCCTGGGACGGTTCGGAGGAGGCAGTGTGGCAGGGAGGGACGCGTCCAGCCCCACATCTCCCCAGCCCTTGCTGCTGCTGGGGTTCAGGGTGCACTGCCCTGGAGAGAGGAGAAGGGCATGGCAGCCTCGCCAGCACCCACTGCACTGCTCTGGGCTGAAAGCTTTGGCCAAGCAGGGTTGTGGTCATCCCAGCTCCCTGTGCAGCACCTGCCGCCTTTAAGCAAGCAAAGCTGGGTAGCCCAAGCTGGGCTGGGGTAGCCCAAGCTGCCTGGGGCAAGCTCGGCCCCATCCTGGCCCTTGCAGGCAGGTGGGGTGGCAGGAGGTGGAGGTGTCCTGGATGCACCCCTCTTGGGGTGGGGCCCCTGCCCCTCCAGGGTGCAGAGCTGCCTCCCCAGCACTGCTCCCGGCAGAGTCCATTCTCCTTCCCATCCCTGTCTTTGTCGTGGAGGAACTGACTGCCGTGGCTGACAGCACCAGGAGCCGACGGGGTTTCTGCGGTTAGGCAGGGACCCAAGGTACCCGACATTGTTCCAACTGGAAGGCAACGTGACCCACACATGGGAGCAATTCCCAGTGTCAGTTCTGCTGTAACACAGCCTCTCCGCCTGTCTTTTGGTGAAAGAAAAAGCAGCCCAGCCTGTACTATGTGGTTTTTTTAATATATATATATATAATATATATATTATATATATATATATAAAAATATAACTAACAATTGGGGGAGTGATTTTTCTCCTAATTTTTTTTAGGCGTTTCTTTTTTTTTCTATCTATAAATACTTGTACAGTTGGAATATTAATATATAACTGGCAGCAGAGCTCGGCGCTCGGTGATGCTCACTTGAGACATGCATTTTGTATTTAAGGGACTTTCGTTTTGTATCATACGTGACTGCAACATTCTTTGACTCGGATCGGGGCTGCTCTTCCCATCTCTGTAATTAATAAAGTACTAACGGTATCTGAGGAGGAACCCTGGGTGGTCGGTGAGCGCCGCCTGCTGCTGCGATGCGGGAGCCGAGCCGGGTGCTCCCTCGCGGGGCTGGGGCGCCCCGGGGGGCACGGGGGGCACCACGGTGGGTCAAACGCTGCTGGCCGGCAGCGTCACCAGGGTGAAGCTTTTGCGGGAGTCGTGCAGCTCCAGCTGCTTGGTCTGCAGGCAGCCCTTCACCTTCTCCTGGAAGGAGGCAGTGGTGATGGTGTAAAGGATGGGGTTCAGGGCGCTGTTGATGGGCAGAATGAAGATGACCACCCAGGAGGTGACAGTTCCTGTGTCAACAAGGACATGGCATCAGGCAGCCGAGAGGTCTCCCACCTGCCCTGGCCTGCGCGTTGGGAGCGGTGCCATCCGCAGGCTCGTAGCTGGAAGCAGGGAGGTCATGACTGCTGCTCCCTGGGGAGAGCCAGGGGCTCAGGGACACCGGGAACACTGTCCGTCTCCCCTTGCAGCCCACACATCGGGGAAGAGAGCTCCAACCTCAGCAGCACCTACGGCGAGGGGTCCCTGAGCAGGGACTTGGGGCAGGCAGCACCAATGTTGGGGTCCGCTTCAGGGCCTTGTGGGGAACGAGGGCTCACCTGGTATTTCCACCTGCAGCAGGGAGAGCAGCTTGAGGAGGAAGATTGGTATCCAGCAGAGAGCATCAGTGAAGACAATGAAGAAGAACCGCTTTGCGATGGCGACTTCCCGGGAGCAGACTCCTCTCTCTTCTGTTTTGGATGCCGTGACATGGATGGAGTAGAACATGCCGGAGTAGGCGAAGACAATTGTGATGAAGGCTGCGAGATTCACGCCTGGATATGAAGAAATGTTGCTCTGAGCATAGCTAAAGTGCAAACCTTGTGCGCTGGGCTCGGTGGCAGCAGGACGACTGGTGCTTTTAGCGCTAGAGGGGGCAGAGACATCCTGGCAGCCCTGGCTGGACCTGAATCAGCCTGAGCCCAGCGATGCTTATGCCCGTGGCCAACTCTGGGGTGACGTAGGGCACAGCACCGGGCTGGTGCAGGGACCCTCCCAGCCCGGGATGGCAGGCAGAGCTGGCACCCCCACCTTAGAAGATCGCAGTGGGATGGCAGTGCCCTGTAAGATCAGACCTCCCACTCACAGAGGCGACGTGGGGTTTCCTGGCACCCTGGAGGAGAGGGCTGGACAGGGCAGCCCTGCTCCCATCAGGGAAGCCTATCTTGCCCCACACCGTCCCCATCCCCAAGTCCCACATCCTGAGGGGGCCTTACCCAAGTAGATGGTGGCAGAGTAGCCCCGGGCACTGGGCCGCTCACCCAGGTCAGACTGCAGCGGAAAGCACACACCATTCCTCCCGTAGTAGTTCCCAAAAGACTCCTTACACCACAGGGGGATGGTGCTGAGGGAGAAGCCCAGGAGCCAGATGGCCACTAGTACCGAGATGGTCTGCTTCTTGCCAGCTCTGTGGTGGCTGAATGGGAAAACAATGGAGAAGTATTTCTCCAAGGTCATGTATGTCAGCAGCAGGACTGACACCTCGGAGGAGAGCATGGCCAGGCTGCCCACCAGCTGGCATTGCAGGCTACCCATCCAGCTCTGGGCGTGCTTGTTGTATTCGCCTGAGTACTTGAGGTCAAAGGCTCCAATGACGAAGAGGTAGATGCCCATCAGGCCATCTGCACCTGAGCAGGGAGCAGTGAGAAAAAAGCATCAGTGGGCAAATGCAACCCTTTGTGTTGACTACTGTGTTTGGTTTGGGGGCCTCAGTACAAGAGAGACACTGAGCTATTGGGGCATATCCAGAGGAGGGGAAATGAACAAGAGACTGAGCGACCCACAGCTGTTTAGCCCAGAGAAGAGGAGGCTGAGGGGAGACCTTGTTGCTCTCTACACCTGCCTGAACAGAGTTTGGGAGAAGAGATCAGCACCCACCTGGATTCCAAGTAACAAGTGATAGCACAAGAGGAAATGGCCTCAAGCTAAACCAGGGCAGGTTTAGACTGGACATTAGGAAAAATGTCTTTACTGACAGAGTGGGGAAGCCCTGGCAGAGGCTGCCCAGGGCAGTGGTGGAGTCCCCATCCCTGAAGGGGTTAAAAAACTGTGTAGATGTGGCACTTCAGGACACAGTTTAGTAGGCATGGGGGTATTGGGCTGGATGAGCTTAGATGTCTTTTCCAACCTGAATGGTTCTATGAATCCATGATTAATGCCATGGCCACAAAACCATCACAGAACTGGGCAGCCTTTGGCTTTATGCAGATATATCTAAGAGCTGCCCGCTGGTGGCTGTGAGCACACCCAAGGGCAGTGGCCCAGATGCTCCAGGCAGAGGAATGCCCAGAAATCCCTCTGCCATCAGTGCGAAGGGAAATATGGCAGCAAACAGGCCCCGGGTGCACTGGGGAGGGCTGGCATCAAATAGACAGGTCCTCCCTGGGGAGATGTTGGTGGGTGGCTCATCCTCCGCCGTCCCTCCTGGCCCCCCCAGTCCCTGCCCCGCCGCCGCCCAGCTCACAGCACAGGGACTTGATGGCCATGGTGTGCTGGCTGTTCTCCGTGATGATGAAGGACCGCATGCAGATGACAAAGAGGTTGCCCAAGCAGGTGAGGCAGGCGATGACCCAGACAAAGACACGCAGGATGATGTTGGCGAGCAGGTTCTCGAAGGAGGAGATGCCGTCGGTGTTGGGCTTGCAGCTGCGCACGTGGGGTGCGTAGCTGCAGTACTGGAACTTCTTGAAATAGCTGTGGGATGAGGAGGGGAGAGAAGGGTTTCCTGGCTGCCACCAGGACCAGGAACAAGCACGGTCTGCTGTGCACAACCCCCCTTGTCCCTGCTAGCTCCCTCCAGCCCCTCAGCTATGCTTTTCCATGCGTGGGTGGAGAAGAATCGCTAGGTGGGAGCCTGGTGGCTTGCGCAGACCAGGGGAAGGGAAATGAGGAAGGAGGCAGCAGAAAGGCAGGGTGGGAGTGGGGAGGGAACGATGCTGGGACCCGCGGGGGGCAGAACTGAGCAAGGGGGCTCCCGTTTGCACAGGGATGCAGCTGGTTCTGGATTCTAAATATGCAGCATCCCAAAGCCTTTGCAAAGCTGGCTGGAGGCACCCCAGTGCTTTTTGGATCATGTAATGTGCAGCCACGCTCTTAAATCTGCCACTATTCAGCACTGTCAGCCGATAAATAAAGAGTGTTTTCCTCTAGTCCATGATTCTCGTAAACTAACGTTTAAAAATCAATCCCTTATTCAAACCCTTCAAGTTCCATTAACAGGGATTCACATTTAATCTGAAAATACAGGGGAAAAAAGCATTTCAAGCCTTATAAAAGCCAAACTGTATAAGCTTAGCAAAACTATGCATTAGAAAATTACTACAGAGCTGCAATGCAAGGCTCATTTCTGCTTAATTATAGATAAAAGGAGAGAAAATGATTGCTTATTAGCAAGTCAGGTAGAAAATGTACCACATTTATAGTGCAAACAGACCAGTTACGGGAGGGCAGAGGTACAGTTGGCTTTCGTTATAGGTACTTTAAGGTGTGCATCTGGAGAAAATTGATGATGCTTTTTCTCTGTCCCAAGTGAAGCCCAGGCACTCACAGCTGGCTGTGCTGGCCTCTTTGCCCCTCTGCGCAATGCCTGGCCAGCATGGGTGTGTGCGCCTCTCTGGGGCTTCTCGGTCCTTATCTCAGACCCCAGCCAAAGGTCCCCTAATGCCATGACCTGACCACAGCTTTCAGCTCGCAGCCTGGCACCCCTTGGTCTGACATGGTCTACGCGTCCAGGTGGGGAACCCACGGCTCTGCAAACTGCTTCCCTTGCTCTGAGTGAGCCCCACCTCCAAGAGACTCTCTTGGCCCAGGGGAATTTAAGCATTATCATCACGTGCAGAGGCTTCCAGGGGGCTGGAATAACTTGCCCAGGGACACAGAATTGACCCGGTTCCCCTCCCCGCACACAGTAGCCTCATGCACAGCTGCCCGCTGCCCCCACTCACATGTGGGAGAGGTTGGTCAGCTTCTGGAAGGTCAGGTTGTGGATGTTTGGGATCTCCAGTCCTTCCAAGCTCCTGCAGAAGGAAACAGATGCTTTGAGCAGTCCCGGGCTGGGTGAGGGGCTGCTGCGGGCAGAGGCAGCGCTGGGGGTCAGGGTTGGTGCATGACTCACAGAGACCGCAGCTGGGGCAGGCTCTCAAACTGGCCGGGCAAGATCTTTTTCAAGGGATTGTAGGAAATATTCCTGGAAAAGAGAGAAGCCTTCGGTGATTTTCCCACCTGGAAGCTCTCAGAGCAGCTGGGAGCAAGGGCAAAGGGGTGTCTATGGATTTTCCCAGCACTCCCCCTGCTCTGGGATGGATCTGCAGCCCTGAAGCACAGGGTTGGATGGCACCATGCCGGGAGGGAGCTGGTCCTGATGAGGCTCTGGTGAGCGGACAGATGGTGCTGGAAGGACCCCTACACAGCAGGATGCAGGGTGCAGGGCTCCCTGTCACTCGTGGGCCCTGGGGCAGCGCAGACCCACTACTCACAGCTGCTGGAGCCGAACGAGGCCATCAAACAGAGAGGAGGGGAGCTGGTCCAGCCTGTTGGCCGACAGGTCACTGTGGAGAGAGCAGTGCTTGAGGGCTCCAAGCCTTGCACCCTGGGATGCTGAGCAGTGAGATGCTCCGGGCAGGGGACAGAGCAGGGTCCCAAGCAAGGGCCTCAGCACAGCTCCTTCCTGCAGGTCCTGCGGGTCAGGGCAGCGATGGGTGCAGACGTACAGCTCCACCAGCCTGTTCAGCCTGGAAAATGTCCCCTCCTGGATCCACCTGAGCTTGTTTCTGCGCAGGATCCTGGAGGAGGAAAAAGAGGAGAGAGCATGTGGATATGGCACAGCCCCATACAACCTTCGGGAGCATCATCCCACCTCCAGACTGGCTGGGGGTGCCAGGGCTCATAGCAGGGTGTATCCAGCCCTGCCACATCCCTCCCAAACACACCAAGCCACAACCACCACCCCCACTGTTGTGGGGAAGGTCTAAGCCACATCCTGATCTCAGGTGCGAGGCTGATCTCTGAGGTCCTTCTCTGCAGGGCTGGTCTCCATTACATCATCTCCCATCGTGTACTGAAATCGGGGATTGCCCAAATCCAGGTGTAGGACCTTATACTTGGCCTTGTTGAGGTTCTCACAGGCCCGCTTCTCCAGTCTGTCCAGGTCCTCTGGGAGATGCGCAACTGTCCCATGCAGCAAAACTAGATCCTGGGAGAGGCACCAATGTGAATCTGCTGCCTCTGTCAGCTCCAGGAGGGCACCTAGGCAAGAGCTCAGCCCCAGAGCTGTGAGGGAGCGGGGCACGAGCAGGCTCCAGGCAGGAGGGGAGGAAACAGCAGGGCACTGTTTGACAGATGGAAAGCCGGCTCACAAGTTTTATGGCCTTCCTCAGGGATATTTTTAGAGGATTTGGACGCCAGCGGAAGAGTCTGGGCTGGCTGTGAGCTCTGGTATTTGCACACCATAGGAAGATTTTTCCACGCCGTGTCCTGCCACTACCTCTCATCTGAAGAAGCCTCGCATTAGATCTCAGCAGCCCCCGTGGGCTGGTGACAGGGTGCTGGGGTGAGCTCACCAGCTCCCCAGCCCAGACCTCCACCAGCACAGAGCCCCTGGAAAAGGCTCCGGGGCCCCTGATTGAGTCCCTACAAAATTCATTCAGCTGGCTGCTCCATCGATGCTGTGTGCAAACGAGCTGAAACCACTAAACGCAAGCCAGTAGCCCCTTATCCAGCCCAGAACAGTGGGAAACAGCAGCTCCAGCCAAGTCCTGGCTATCACCCTCCTCCTCTCACATACCCACAGTGGGACAGGGTCTGCAGCAGCAGAGACGGAGCCACGGCCAAGCCCTCAAGGTACTCACAGCACTGTGAACTCACGGCACTCCTGGAAGACAGCGCTGTGCACCGCCCGGATCCTGTTCCCTTCCAGCTCCCTGCAAAAAGGCAATGGTGGCTGCCACCTCCTGGGCTCTGCCCTCCATCTATGCTTAGGGGCTGCCCAGCCTGATCACTCACCTCCTGCTTGCCCCCCCCCCCCTCCACCCCCAGCCCCAAGGGATGCTGCCAACACTTTCCACCCATTCTCTGCTCCAGAAGCCTAGCCAGGAGTGTGAGCAGCACCTGCAGAAGCCCCTGCCCCACAAGGATGCACTCACAGCCAGCTGAGCTTCGGCATCTCCGTGCAGAGTGAGGTGTTGGGAATCTGCACCAAAGAATTGTTCAGGAGGTACCTAGTGGGAATAAGGATGAGCAAAGTCATGGCACTGTACATCTTGCCCAGGATACAACTCTGTGCTGGTCCTGCTGCTGCTCCTGGACTGTGTGATATTTCATGAGGACTTTCTGCTGGTCCTCACCCGAGAGGACATCAGCATCGTGTGGGATGCCGCTCTCGTAGTACCCAGGGGCGAGCTCTGGGTCGGGGTGCAGCCAGCCCAGAGCAACGTGGCCGTGGCCGCACTGGATCCTGCACCCTGGCAGAGTGGCCACAGCCACTTGAAACCACAGCGTGAGTTCAGCTGCCACCACCCCAGGCAAAGCCTGGCACACACGCCTGTTAACGGCAGAGTGGGGCTTCAAATTTGTTATCCTGTGCATCCATCTGGGAAACGGCTGGGCCTTAAAAGCCCCTTGGCTTGAGAAGACCTGTTGTGAAATCCCCCAGCAGAGGGGCAGCAGTTTGGGAAAGCATCAGATCCCATTCCCAGTCACTGTCTCAAGGAAAACAATCAGCAATGTAAGCCACGGGCACTGCCTCTCGTCCTGCTCATCTGTGAGCGCGGAGGCTCTGCTCAGGGCAGGATCGCCAGGGACCCGCCTGTCTCCGTCCCAAGAAGGGAGATTAATGCTGGTGTCCCGAGAGCGGGACGTGCCCCAGAGAGGCAGCAGCACCAGCAAAGCCCTCTGGGTTCCCCTGCCAACTCCTGGAGACGGGACAAGGGAGACGTACCCTTACCCCTCATGCCCTGGAAGGCAAGGAAGCTGCAGCAACTTTGGCTGCCCCGCAGGAGGCCAGAAGCTGCCTGGAGAAGGGGGGCAGGAGGTGCCAGGCAGATTCCCACCAGAGTGGGGTCTCCCCAAGCCCTGTGGGAGGGCTGCCCCTGCCCTACTTACAAGAAATACAGCGACTTCAGCCCTGCAAACGTCGAAGGGATGATCTGGGCGATCCTGTTGTTGTCCAGCATCCTGGGAGGAGAAAGGGAGAATTGAGATGAGGGGAGCCAAAGAGGCAGCAGGACTCTTCCATCAGAGAAAGCCCCTGCATTTAGGACCGTGTGCTGCCCTGGTGGGAGGTGGCTCCATCCCTTCTCCCCTGCGAGCTTCCACGGATACCCATCCCGAGGTGGGGGTTTACTCCCTCTGAGGCCTTTTCCCCTCCATTTCAGTCCTGCCCAGACAGCACTGTCTGAAGTGTTAGATCCAGCTACAGAGTCTGGATTCCTTCAGAGTCAGGATCTGTTGTTTTTTCCCTCTCCTCTGCTGCGAGATAAAGATAAATCAGAAACCATTCAGGGAATTCATAGCCCTGGCTGGCTTCTCAAAAATCCTCTGACTTGTTAGCACCACAGACCACCCTCTGCGAGCTGCTCATCCTCTGTTTTCCCCTTTGATTTAAGGAATAACAGAGCTGGTCCCATGGTGAGGAAGAAGAGAGGAGGCAGGGGCTGGCAGCCCTGCTCCAGCAAGTGCAGGATGGGAATGAACTACCACGTAAGGCAGCCTTTACGGTTTCCTCTCTGTAGTGATCCCTTTACAAGCTCCATGTGTAAAACCACCCACCACATGGGCTCAGATCAAACAGAGCCTTTGAGAATAAACAGAGGGGAAGGAGAGGAGCTGTACTTTCAATTTAGGGCTGTATTTTTCAAGGTGAAGGAGCTGTAAGTCTGTGTTTAATAGCACACTTAAAGCCTTTCGTACATAGACCTGCATTGTTTCAGCCTGAGAGCTGAGGCTCCGCGTCTGCACGGAGCCCCTCGCCGCATCCCATCGGCAAGGGGAGGGTGGCAGGATGAGGCCTGGCAGGGACCAGCCATTTCGGCCAAGAGCATGGCCAGTCCATGATAAGCCTGCCCTCAGTCACCGGGAAGGGAAACCCTAACAGGAGTTTCATAAGAGAGCCAAGAGGGGCTGAGTGTGCTCTGGCCCCCAAGGTGAGGAGTAAATGTGGGGAGATTCAGACCCAGCAGGGCAATGCACCCATCCCCACTGCGGGCACACTGCTTCCTTGTGTCCCACTGCCTCCGCTCCCAAGCAAATGAATTTATGGTAAATGTGAGGAAGAGTTGAGATCAGCCACATCTTCCCAGACTGGCAGAGGGACTCACAGCCACTCGAGATGATGCAGGTCCTCAAAAACCTGGGGCTTCAGCTGCGCAATCCTGTTGTGGCTGAGGAACCTGGAACCAGAGCAGAGCAATCCTCAGACGCTGCTGCTGATTAAACCCGGCTTTGCTAAAGCCGCTCTTCCAGAGCTGCCCATGGCCCCAGGCTTTGGATGCCCATCACACCGTCTCCCTTAGTAGCTCAAATGCAGGATGACAGCTTAGGCTGGGAAGCACAGGCACAGGAACGGGAGGGGAAATGTCTCTGCCCTGCCCCAGGGTCACCCAAAGGACGTGCAACTCCTGCTCAAAGCTGCTTGACAGGGACTATTACAGGAGAGACAAAGGGCTCAGCCCTGATCTCCAGCCGGCTGTGAGGCTTCACGCCAAGGCTAACAGAGGACTGTGCACATCCCAGCGCTCCCCTCTCCAGGGCCCTGCAACACCGAAACCTTTACTCACAACATTTTAAGCTGATAAAGTCCAGCAAAGGCTTTGGGCGAGATCAACTGGATCTTGTTGTTTTGCAAAAACCTATTTAAAATACCAGAACAGCAAAGAGACTGAAGAAGAACTGCTTTTGAAGGGATTCTCCGTGTCCCTGGGCTATGCCTGTGCCTGCAGGACAACAGCACAGGGCCAGCTGCTGCCTGCCCATTGTCATGGGCTGGGTCCCTGGCAGTGCTTGGGGACAGAGGTCCAAGCTGCTCCCGCTGTGGGCTCCTCATCTGGAGCAGCCCTGAAGAGACCCTGCCTCATTTACTCCATGCAAAGGGAAGGAATTTGAAAGTACAGATGCCCAACAGTCACAAGCAGATGCTCTGAGCTGCTTGACGCAGTTATTGCTGTATGGAGCCACCGTCCCACTCACGAGGGCAAACATCCCTGTCCCTGCTCTGTGGGGTCCCTCCCATAGCTCCTGGCACAGAAAGGCTATAGACTCAGAGATCCAAGGGTCCAAGCCCTCCAGAGCGGGACAGCTCGCTCACAAGACGTCTCATTCACACAGCATCCCATCAGGGTGTGTCGTCCCAGGCAGAGCTGTCCCAACAACTGCCCCACCAGCACCAACCTGCACATCCACTCCTCTCCCCTTTCATCACAAACAAGCAGAGAGAAGGGCAAAGAGGGCAATACTCACAGCTTCTTCAGGCTCCTGTACCTGGCAAATTGATTGTCCAGCAGAGAACGGATTTTGTTTTTCTTTAGGTCCCTGGCAGAAAAAAACAAAGGAAAAACATCAATCCCAGGGCCAGCAGACTAAGAGGGATGAGAGACCCTTAGCAAAGGTCTTATGAAGACCAGACCTCCTCTTGTGCAATGCAAACGAGATGAGAGGCAGCTGCTGTTCATCAATGCTCCATTGCTAATTGCCCTCCCACTCTGCAAGCATTATTTGCTGCAGATAAGGTTTTCTGCATTCTCTGCCCTTCCTAGCTCTTGCTTTGTGTGTGGAAGCCTCAACCACACTGACAGACTGAGCCGGTGCATCTCAGCTGGAGGCTTGGCTGGGAAGGCAGGGAGCATGGAAAGGCATTTCTGCTTCCTTGGATCCAGGGACAAGTAAAAGCCAGGGATTCCATTCCCTTCCCTCTAAGCTTCTTTTCCTGCGAGTTCCTGCTCTACTAGGGGAGAAGAGTGCATACACCCGCTGCTACTCACATCCTGGTCACGTTGGAGGAGACCCAGGGGACAGCAGTGAGGTCCTGCTCGGTGCAGTCCACAGAGCTTCCCCAGCACCGGCACCGCTCTGGGAAGAGTCCCAGCCCTGCGAGCAAGAGGAGGGGCAGCGCTGAGGGGAGCACAGAGGGGCTGGGGCAGTGCAGGGGAGCCCGTGGGGTGCAGAAGGGTGCAAGGCCCCGGGGGGGACAGCTTACAGCAGGCATCACTCTCCTCTTCAGCCTCACTGCTGCTCCTTGCAACCAGCATGTCGCCCAGGACCTGCAGCCAGCCACTGTCATCCACTGTGGGCACAGAGCGGGGCCACCGTTAGAGGCACCGGGCATCAGCACGGAGCAAAACCCCCGGCAGCCCTGGCAGAGGGGGCTGGATTGCATGGAGCCCGAGATCTGGCTCCAGCTCCACTACCCTTCCAGGGTGGAACAGAGATTCATCCAGCCCTGTGGTATGTCCCCAAGCACTGCCACAATAGCATTTTCTGTCCTTTACTTCCAGCATCCCACCTAGCCCACTTTAGGGACATCCTGAGCCGGATGTTGCTTCCAAGCCCCTCAATTAAGCAGCTCCCCTAGGGCATGAATTTGTCTGGTCTGTAACTCATTCACACTCCTGGACTCAGCAGCCCTGAGCCCTATGTACTGTTTGAAAGAAAAGAAGCCAAATTTGTGTCCTTAAAGCATATAGAACCACAGAATCCCTCGGTTTGAGGAGACCTTTGAGATCATCAAGTCCAACCAACTAAACCACCCCTGAGCACCTCGTCTACCCAGCTTTTAAACCCCTCCAGGGATTGTGACTCCACCACCACCCTGGGCAGCCTCTGCCAGGGCTTCACTGCTCTGTCAGTAAAGACGTTTCTCCTGATGTCCAATCTGAACTTGCCCTGGTGCAACTTGAAGACATTTCCTCTCATCCATCACTTGTTACTTGGAAGACCAACACCCACCTCACCACAACCTGCTTTCCAGGACACCTCCCGCTGGATCAGGGGCTCCAAGCCCCATCCAGCCTGGCCTCAAACCCCTCCAGGGGTGGGGCAGCCACCACTGCTCTGGGCACCCTGGGCCAGGGCCTCCCCACCCTCGTGGCCACTGTGCCAGGATGGTGAGCAAGTAAGATGGTGAGCCAGTGAAGAGCGGATCCAGGAGTGCTCACGCTTCCCAAGGGAGAAGTATGCTCTGCTCTTAATGCAATCATGGTCCCAGACCCTGGCATTCCCAGGAATGGGGGTTTTTCACCGCGAGGGATCCCCCCTTGCGAGGGGCTCTCCGCTTACCGCAGTTCTCCTCATCAGCCCCGTTGTCGCAGTCGTCCTCCCCGTTGCAGTGCAGGGCCTGCGGCAGGCAGACGGAGAGGTTGCCGCAGGGAAACTGCCCCAAAGGACACACGTGCCTGTCCCGCTGGGAGCCGATCACCGGAGGCTCTGCCCAAGGAAGTGGAGATGCTCAGCACTGGGGCAGCACCTTCTACCCCCGATCCTTTGCAGATGCTGCCCTGTTGCCTTCAGGGTGCTGAGCTCCTGCGGCCTCATCCTGCTTTGCGCCCAGCTCCGCTGGCTTTTGGAGCAGAGCGGGGGTAGGGGGAGGTGAATGAAGGGTGCCTGGGCTGCTGAGGACCGGCATTGCCACAGCGGTGCCCTGTGACACCGTGCTCCGGCCGGAGCAAGTGTGAGTGGATGGGGTGCTGGAGACCACCGAGGAGACACAAGAGTGCCCCAGGAGAAAAGAATGGCCCACACCCCTGCTTCCAAAGCACTTTTAGCTGGCAAGGTGCTGCCCGGAGCCAGGAGACCTGGGCAGAGGCAGTGCTACTGAGGAGTGTGTGGCAATGGAGACCTCCAACCAACTGCCCACCCCATCCCTGCTCCCCAGCCCCTCAGGCCACCGCCATCTCTGATCAGGAGCCCTGGCCCCGGGTGCAAAGCTGTCCAGGCTGAGCCCTTTCCATCAGCGATGGCGAGCGGCAGGCCGCTGCTTGTTAGCACCCTGCAATTAGCCATGGCAGAGCCATGCTTCGGATCCAGCTGCACATCTCCACAGTGCACTCTGAGCAGGGCCCTGGGAAGTGGCAGCCGCCAGGGAACGCGGGGGGGGGTGGGTGGGTGGGCAGCTCTTGCTCGGGGCTTTCTCCAGCTGCCAGGCTATTAACGGCTAATGGTGCGTGCGGTAATTAAAAGCACTTTGCCTCACTTGCACGCACACCCCCTGAGCCACCCCATCAGCAAGGGCTGTGGCGTGATGCGGGAATGGATGCGGGGGTGGCTGGGGGGGTGTTTGCTATGCAGGGCGGGCAGGGTCGCGCGGACATGGTCCCCCCTGGGCCGCTGATCCACGGCTGTCCCATCCACACCAGTGGGATTTCAGGGCAGACAGGTCAGGCCTGAACCAGAAGAAGTTTCCCATTAGACCAGAAACACCCTGCTTTCTGCACTCGCTGCTGGGCTGGAGGCACGAAGTGTGCACTGCCTGAATCCCTGCCTGGATGACCCTGCTTTAGTCCTTCCAGAGGGATTTTTCCTGTCTCAGTTCCCTTTCTAGTTATCCAGGGAGGCTCCCTCCTTCATGCTGTAATGCCACAGAGGTTTTGGGCTGTTTTCTCAGTCTGAATTTATGCAAGACCCACAGAAGTCAGCGGGAACCCTTCCAGGGCCTCCAGGTCCCTATTGCACAGAGTGTATCCACACACAGAGCTACGTAAATACTTGGAGAGAAATTTATACATGTCGGTGTTTATACGCATAAACACAGATAGTTTCTATTTTTTTGGGGACTGATGTTCAACCCGCGGATTCCCAGCCAAACGGTCACTTTGCTGCCGCCCCCACAGGACCTGCTCCTGCGTTAACTCCGCTCGGGGCCAGTGAAACCAGTGACCGGGCAGGACAAGAGCCAGGGACCCAACCCGAGACAGGACAGGAGACGGTGGAATAATGAAAGAACCACAGCAGAGGAAAAGTGTGTTTGAGGCAAGGTTGAACACTGAGAAAACAGGTGAATTTTGGATGACGTAGCTTGTTAGATAAACGACTGATCCCTGGCAGAGGCGGACAAGGTGGGCAGAGGTGCTGTGCCGCAGCAGGACCATCCTGCCACAGAAGGAAGCACAGACAGAGGAAGCGGCTGAAAGCAGCCTTGGTTGAGCTCAACATCTGCCTCAACTTTTTACGAGGGCCACCCAGGATTGTAAATGAAGCCCACGCACCACCAGGAAGGCAGTCGTGACCAAACTCTCTGGAAATCAACAGGCTGGATGAAATGCGCCTTCACTTGCATCGCCTCTGTCTGTGAAGGCAACTGGCAAGGTCTGCCAGTGGAGCCCCAGAGCTGCTGGACTTGACTTGGGGTGATGCATAGCCCATCCCGTTCATCCCTACTGCCCAGGTTCTCTGCACCACAGTGCATCCCTGCTGCCCATGCCCAGGACTGCAGCCCCCTTCCCACAGCACCTGCACCCCATCCCCTTACATTTCCCGTACCTACACCCAATCACCCTTACATCTCCCATGCAGTGGGGCTGAGCTCACCAAAACCTGCTCTAAAGGGAACCCAACCATTAACTGAATGGAGAGAAAAGTTTAACCCTCCTCTCTCCCTCAGGGCTGGCAGGGAGGGAACAGTTTGCATTGTCATCCACAAAAGTAAAACACAATAAATCAGATTGAAATGGAAAGAATGCAGAGCCCCTACATTTCCACCATTCTCTTTCCTAAGCACCAGCAAACTGTGTCACTTTTCAATCTGGTTTCTGTCTGCCGCTCTCTCCCCTCGCAGACCGTAACATCGGCACAGAGGCTGCATTCAACTCCCCCTCCGCTCCCAGGCTCGCACTCTCTTCTCTTGAATAGAAGGCACGATCTGCAGCTGTGCCTGGGTTTACAGGTGACAGGGACACTGAGAAAAGCGAACTGCAAGTGGCACAGAGAGCAGCGTTATGGGGCACACAAACTCTGCTCTCCGGACAGCACTTTCCGGTGCAGCACGGCTGTGTCTGGGCAGCCAGCACCCCTCTGGCACGAGCCAGGAACGAAACCCTGCTGTAAAATCCCCTGCACCCCCTGCAACACCCCAGTCACACAGCCCGATTTCCTCCCCACGTTGGATGCTGAGAACTGCAAAGGCAGCCACTTACTTGTAGCAGCGTAGAACAGCGATGGCAGGAGGATGAGGAGCAGCCTCATGTCTGCAGCTGCTGGCAGGGCAGCCCCAGCCCCAAAAAGCTTAGACGCAGGCTGGGCTGCTGGCAGCAGAGGGAGGAGGGAGTGTGGGGACGCTGTGGGTCCTCTGCTAATATCCACGAAGGCACGGACGTCTCCCGGGAGTTCACGCACCAGGGATGCTACAGGTTGTCACTCTTCCATGGCGAGCCATACATTGTGCCTCCATAGTGGGCCGGGGAAGGCAGCGATGCGGCGGCAGCCGGGCACCTTCGCAGCACCGCGCAGCCTGCGTGGGCTCAGCACAGCAAACCCAGCCAGGGGATGTGTGTGGCCAGGAAAGAAGAGGAAGAAGTGAATCTGGTCCTTCACCCAGGAGGGTACAGTCCTTCACCTGCACTCCCCACCCCTGGAGCTGGGCTGGTGGGACACCCCGGGTGCACAGCCCAGGGGAGCCCAGGACCAGCCTAAGGAGGAGCAGGAAAAGCAGGAGGAGGAGGAAGAAGGATGCTTCGTCCCCCAGAGGGCCCTCTGCTGGATTTGCAGTCGGTGCCTGCACCCACTCATGTCCAGTGGCCGATAGAAGTGACCCAGTGGTGTCATCCATGGGCTCCCTGCCCCATCCCTGTGTGTTCCAGCCATCCATCCCAGCATGGACGCAGCCCCATAGGGGACCAGGCAGACACCAGCCCTGAGCCTTCATCCCAGCACACCTCAGGGTATTTGGGTTTGGTGCACGGGGGTCTGGGCAGGCTGTGGGCGAGGGCCACCCTCTCTCCCCACTGAGACTGTGCTCTCCCTGTCCCCATCCCTGCACTGCCTGAGACTCCCTCCCTGTCCCCACCATGCACGCCCTGCCCTTCCACTGCTGCAGTTCAAAGCACTCACCTTTGCATTGAGGACTGGACGGGGGCTCAGTATCCGGAGACAAAGCCACTTTTCTGCCCTGATGTTCCAGCTCGAGCATTTGCTGCTGGATGCCAAGCAGCCAGACGGCAGCAATGGCAAAGACTTCAAACCTGCAGCCAGGGATAAAAAACAAAGCTCCAAACCAAAAGTGTATTTCAGAGAAGGATGACATTTCTTCTGCAGGAGCCCCCAAGCTCCTGTCGCTGTGTGTGCACCACAGTTACAGCCCCTGACAGCAAACGATGGGCTGGAGCTGAGGAACCTGCCCTCAGGAATCTCCTCAGCACAAGGGTCTGGGTGGCTTGTAAGCAAAACGGGGATCTGGGCAGCACAGGCATGAAGGTGCACGGTCAGGATGTTGATGCTGGACCTGGCTGGAGATGTTCCATCAGGAATGGGGGCAAGGAAGCACCTTGAGGGGCTTGCAGCTGCTGCAGAAAGGTGTCCCACTTCACATTTTGTACTCCTTCCAGTACAGCCTAGCAGCGGAGCCTGCTCCCCTCAGAAAGTCAGGAGGAGCCAAGCTTCTTCTACATACACTCCACATATCATCGCCCCTTGCTGCCTCCAGCTGGCTGTTCTGGCACCTCCCTGGGGCACCTCCATGGCCCGTTCCTCGCTCTGGCTCTCAAGCGGCAGAAGGAGCAGTGCCTCCCCCTGTCATCCTCTCGCAGCACTTTCCTATAACCTCCTGCACTCTCAGAGCCTTCCAACATTCTTCCCCCAGGCCCCTGCAGGCTGTCAGCGTCTTCACACCGAGTCTGTATTTCTTAACATGAGCTTTGTTAATGGGCCAAAATATTTCACCTGCTGCCCTTTGGCAGCGACCTCTGTCCAGCTCGTGGGGCCGCGCGATGGTGATGTACAGCTCTTGGACACTTTCACACACACATTAAGCCTCTGGGCTGCAAAGCCCAGCAATACGTTAGGGTACAGAGCCCCGTGGGGCTTGGAGAGGACTTGTGCAATTGCGTGGCATGGATTTATATCCCAGGGTTCAAAAGCCCAATCTCTTTGGCTAGGTCTGCAGTCATCAGGCTCCTCTCTGGCAGAGCGGCGCACAGCATCTTCCTCGCCAGCTCTAGCTTTGCAGCTCCCTGGATAAGGTCACATTGGAGCAAACCAGGCCAGCTTTTCCCTTTTGCTTTGTTTTCCGCTGGAATAATTCCTTGTGCAAACTCCTTGATTCTCATTCATGCCTGACTTCTCTGGTACTTTTCCCTATTTGTACGAGGTGAGGCTCTGCCTGCATCCGAGGCCAGGAATCAAGGACCGGACTTGTTCCCCCATGGGTTGATGTGGACACCTCACATGCCCAGCTCTGCTCTCAGCAAGGTGCAGGCAGCCTCTACCTTTGTCACAGCCGTTGATGGGGCTGCTCTGGGACTCAATCGCTTGGATGAAATTGTTAGTCTGGGGCCATTGCTGGGTCTGTTCATCCATCTAAGAGCAGGCACAGCCTGCTGCCCTGCTCCCAGCCTGGGAGTGGAGTGCTGAGCTCAGCAGAACAGCTGTAGTTCAGCATTACAACACAGAAACACACTCAGCAGCTGGAGAAATTGCCTACGGAGGACAGGGCTGAGACAGATGTGGAGCTGACTTGCCTTTCCCTAAGTCAGCAGCCCCTTTCCACCTACCTGCCCACCCTCACTCTCTTGCCAAAGGTGCAGGCAGGTTTCCCCTCCCTTCCAAACCTGAGCACGCCAGAGCCAACAGCAGCGTTGTGCCTGAACCACAGGTGGTCCCAGGCAAAGCTCTAAATCTTCACAGCCAAACTCAGAGCAGCCTTTGAAACATCCCTGGGCTGTGGGTGCAACGCCTGGTGCAGCCCAGCACCTCCCTCCCTTCCCTACCAATGCCTCACCAGCCAGCGACAGGCACAGGGTCTGCTCGCATCTTCAGAGGAGGTGGTGGAGGCCCCCACAACCGACTTCACACAGACCAGGAGACCTGCAAGAGCAGGGCAGTGCGGGTGAGACATGAAGGACAAGACCTGCAGCCAGGCAAGATGCTGGAAGCATGCAATCCAGCCCCAATCAAATCCTGCAGCCCTCGGCAGCTCTCCAGACAAAGCCTGTGCTGCCCGCCCGGTGCGGTGTCACGTTAACAGGCATGATGATTTCAGCATCCCTGCTGAACGAACGTCATCTGGTTCAAGGACAAGAACGAAATTCAGACATCCTTACTGCCTGACCCTGGGGCAGCAGAATTTTTCTGATAAACGTGTTCATTCAGGCACAAGAGAAAATGCTGTGAACTCGTGCAGCGCTCCCCTCCCTGCCAGCACCGCACTGATGCCCTTGACGGGCACGGCTCCTCTCAGGCTGGGCTCCCTGCACCCAGCCTGGAGAAGGGCTTGTCCCACATCCCATAGGACAGAGTGGTCCCAAGCGATCAGCCTGCTTGAAAGCACGGATGATCCATCCTCGGGTCCCAGCAGGGCAGCTCCTCAGCTGGTCTTTGCATTCCTCCTCTGTCTTTGGAGGCAAATCTCCAGGCAGAAGGTGGCTGGAGAAGAGGACAAATCAGAGAGAAGACAATGTTAACTGAAGATTTGTAAGGTAAAAGAGGAACATGGGCAAAGATCAACCCCATTACCAGCCACATTAACAGCAAAGAGAAGTGGAAGGCAGTGAACTGGAAAACAACTTCCTCCAAAAAATTCATTTATTAGCTGGCAGAAGAGGACAGAGGTGGAGAAGGTTGCAGGTTTGAGAGCCTGCCAAGCAGCAAGCAAATGGGCAGGAGAAACATTTCCCTGTCGAACTGCAAGAAAATGCAGTAATAATGAACACCACAGACATTTATACAGGATCTTCCCCACGGACAGGCCATCTACACACACATCACCTTATCTGCTTCTCCAAGCTGGAGCAGTCATCACCTCCCAGAAACAACTGCATGTCAGTTAAATTGAAGTTAATGACTTTTTATGAAGCTGCAAAGGTGGAATCAGAGGCAGCATCCAAAAGCCCCTGGGAACCAGGCAGCAAGGAGAGCATCACCCCGTTTCCCAAGAAGCCAGGCTGTGCTGAAACCCTGTAACCTGCAGCCCCTCTGGTTCACCACTAACCAATTCCTGCTCCCTCCTGCCCCCACGCAAGGCCCTGGGCTTCCCTTCGTGCACAGCACCTCTCTCCCCTCCAGCCGGCACATCTGGCTTTGCCCTGCTGGGCTACCAGCAGCGGGGGCTGCTGCAGTCTGATCTCCAAACACAGAGGCTGCGCTGCTTGGAGAAACCCGTCATGAAAACAAAAAGTACCAAGGGGAGCAGAGGGTCGTTTTTGTGATATTTTGATATTTTTTTTCATTTTCTTCTGTCCTATAATCTTTGAAAACACAAAGAAACGGGAGTGGAACTGTGGGTCCATGCACAGAGATGCAAAGCTGCCCTTCCTTCCTTGCCAGCACTGCCTGGAATGGAATTGGAGCAGAGTTTTGCCCTGGGAAGCCACTTTCCATGTCAGAAGTGCTTTTCCCTATCACACTGCTTCACAGGTAAGGGACAAATGTCTCATTAACAAACACCATGAGGGCTGTACTGGTGCCTGAGCACTCACAGAGGAATCAGTCTGGGCGGAGTGAAGGTGCCCAAAGCCACAGCCTTGTTGACACTGTCCTTACCCCAACTTTCCCAGCTGTCGCAGCAGAGCCGCATCCTAGTACTGCTGTGGATGCAGCAGGGCCAGCAGGAACCTGCTGCCCTCCATGTGTGAATCCCCACGGAGTTTCGTGTTGTCCTACAATTATTCTGTGCATTATCACTTTTTATCATGCTGGAAAAACAGATTGCACCGATCTGCCTAAAACCTGGAGGGAATGAAGCCAGAGAGGTCTCTGCTGGAAGGGGAAAGACCTGGGAACTGGAAGAAGAAAGAGACAAAGCCTTTCTCTGGAGCAAGGGCATGCTTGTGCTCCACTGCTTAGTGAGATTGGTACTGCAGGTCTGGCTGACTCACAGTCTCTAATAAACTCCAACCCTGGTGGTGTAAAGAGGTTAGCTGGGGTGGCAGCTCCAGCTGGGCAGAAACCCTGCTTGTTCTCCTCCGCAGTCTCAGCCAAGCACTGCTTCCCTCTGCGGTTTGTCTGCTGCTCTGAATGTGGCTGTGCTTCACTGCTGCTAATTTTGTTCTGTGGGCTGCAAAGCCATTTGAGGTTGAAAACCCTCAATGCTGGTGGAAATTTTAGTAATTACTGCCACAAAACAGGAGTGAAGAACATTCTCTTGCTGCATGAGGCTGCTGTCTACACACGCTCTGTGAAACAGGGTAAATGCTGGTGCATGGGAGTCCAATATTGCCTTACCGTGTGGTTCTTGTTTTAATGCAATGGAGACACCATTCCTGCACCAAGCTGCATCTGAGCAAGGACCGTGTGGGGATGCTGGCCTGTTCCGTGCAGGGTCTGCAGTCAGGGTGGCAGCTGGGCTGGGATCAGTCTCCATCACCGCCAAGATTATCTTTGCCGTGGGGCAGTCCCTGTGAGAGCACAACGTTCCCTCGGCAGGGCAGCCACTGAGAGGGAACGGGGAAGTAGAAAACAGAACGATTATAGGAGGTCGAAGCCCCCCAAAATAAGAATTCATAAGCGGAAACACATGGTTGAAGCTAAAGAGAAACATTAGCTTCACTGGAGTCAGCATTTGCAGCTCTGACCCCTGATCTCTGAGAAGCCTTCACCAACCCTCATTGCCATCACTGCACCTCAGAGCCAGGGAGGAAGCACAGAACACACCACCATCAGGCGAGTGCTCACGCTCCCCAAGCTGGGCAAGAACACGGCTGCAGGCAACAAAGTTGTAAACTTTGATGTGAAATAATTATCCCACTCCTTGATGGTTTAAGAGGAATGGAACCAGTCTGACCAGAGCCCAGCTGGAGCAGAGGTGGGGCAGCCTCTTACCGCTCTGGGCTGCACAACGGCTGTAGAGAAGTGGAACAAATTGCTAAAGCTCTTTAAGCTGGCACACATGGCAGTTTCTTCCATACTCTGCAGACTTACACGGTTCTTACTGCTGCAGATCCTGGCAGAACAAATTACAGGAAGATATCTGGGCCTTTGCTTTCCAGTTGTCACGTTGAAACCGTGTGAAATTGCCAACCTTAAAGCAGACAAGAAGTTTGATGGCAACACCTTGTCCCAATGTTGGATTTTAGACATAAATACTGAGCTGTGCTGCTTTTTAGGGTTCAAATGCTCTACTTTAAGCATCTTGGGAGATACAGCCTGCTGAGGGTGGTTTGGAAGCCACTGACATGGGAAAATCCAGATTTTCAGACCCAGGAGAATTGGCTCCCTGAAGGCCACCAGGTCTGGACAATGATTAAGCCAGCTCTGAGCTTTCCTGGGGAACCAGCATGATTTTCCGCTTGCTGATCCTTTGGACATTTCCAGGTCTTTTGACCTCTGCAAATCTGGACTAGTTTTGCAAAGCTATGGATTTCTCCAGCAGTTCCTAGGGCTTCAGGAGCATCCTTGGGCATCCGTGCCCTTGGCTGCTTTGGCAGCCCAAGACTCTGGAACTTTGAGTGCATAATGACAGTTGTGAATATGACAGCAGAGACCAGGGAGAAAGCGGACAACTGGCCTGCCTTCAAGTGCAAGGTTCCAAAGGGTGGGCTCTATCACCCAGCCAAATAAGAGCTGATTCCACTTACTTAGGTAGCCATGTGCCTCTAATTGAAGTTTTCTCCTTCCCCTAGAGCCCACACAGAGGCTCAAGTGAGTCTTCTTTCTAGTTTTCTGTTATTCTCTGCAAACACTGGGTGTTCTGCACTCTAACCCACTCTACTCTTTCTTCTGAGTCCTTCTTGCCCCCATGGCTCCTGCGCATGGAGCTGCGTAAGAAAAATCTGTATGCCTTTAGACAGCCAAGAGTGATGGGCGAATCCTCTGTAGGAAAGCCCTGCGTGGGGTAGGGATGATCACTCTCCTCTGATGCCCCAGGGCCCTTGGTAGAAAGCCCTGCTCAAGGACAATCAGGCAGAAGGATCTGTAATAGCATTTCTCAAGCACTGCAGAACAGTCTCCAGGGCTTGAAAAAGGATGGCTGTGGTGAGAGGAGAATCAATTGGTTCCAAGAAACGTCCTAAACTGCCGACTCAGGCAGCAGGAGCCAAGGAACAGCATCCCTCAGCAGGCACTGGCAGAGGCCAGAGCTCAAGAACATCGCAGTGCCTCATGTCCTGCATCTGCTGCTGACAGCTTTGGGGAGTCGGGGGACCTTGTCTGGCTGTAAGTGCGCATCCCAGGGACAGACAGAAGTCCCTCATCCCCCAGCACTCCAGTTCCCTTCTCCTCTCCATGTTTCTTCCCTGCCTGCCCAGGATTTTTACTGTCCAATTCTATCAACCATGACAGCCCGATTTTCCCTCCCTTCCCTCTCATCAAGGCCCTCTATAAGCTTATCACCTTCATGCTTTTGTTTATGCAACCAGAAAATCCTAACAGCATCACAGATTCCAGCTCTGGCCAGGATCCCTCTATAAAACAAAGCACCTGCCTGGAAAACCTCCTTCTCCGAGAAACGGTCCCGGCAATCGCGGCTTCGACTCTGCATGCAGAAGTAGTGTTTGCAATAACAATCAGAGGGTAAGCAAACATCATTAAGACTAACTTGCCAATGAGCGGAAATAATTATCAGATAATTGCTTTATGGATAGCCAAATAGGGAAATTAGGAATAGTATTTTCTCTGTATTAAACAGGGAAACACAAGTAGGGAAACAGAAGCACCATGGGACAAAAGAAACCGTTTTAAGGCCGCACAGAGGGAGGGGTGAGAGTAGAAATGCCCAGTCTGATTGATTTTATACCCACCAGCAGCTTAGCTGTCCTTGTGCCGGGGACTGAAAACCCCGGTCCGAGAGCCCCAGCATTCCCAAGGCTGGGATCTGGAGTCACCACCGTCTCTGTTCGCCTGGTGCCAAAGCACTCATCCCCACACTCTGCCCCTTCTCCAGCCCACAGCATGAACCGGCATCGCACCCCAAGCTGCTCTGAGCGACTCCCTCCAGTGAGCCCCAGGCTTGAGAGAGGGAACACCCACCGTGGGAGGTATTTAACCACTTAACCTGGGTGTGGGCATTTAAACCACTTCACCTGCAGCTCCTGTTTTCCTCAAAGCAAGCCAGGATTGTATTTTCCATCCCCATCTTCTCTCCTGCAAATTCGGGGCGCTGCGGGTAGCGGATTATGCAAATGAGGACATCAGCTTTAATGGTGTTCCAAGATTTTTAGTCAAATTTAATTACCTTCCTTCTTCCCCCTCTCTTTGCCTGTCCCTGATCAAATTAAAGCAAACAACCCCCAGCAGAGTGTTTGTGACAGGAATAGTGTTTGAGACTAATTAAAACCTGATGGTCGTCACTGAGATGAGCCTGGCAGACGGCGGAGTCAGGCAGCACAGAGGATGTGCGGCACGCTTGGCGTCGGATGCTCCCAATGGCACCTAATTAGCTGCATGCTATTGATCCTTCGTAATGCTGTCTCTTCCACCCCGAGCTGCTGGCCAGTGGGCAGGGAGCTGGAGGGGCAACACGTGGGTCTCAATTAAATTCAGCAATAATTTAACGCACTAATTAACAAACCCATGTGGCACCTCCTCTAGGACGCTGCTGAGCATGGCAGGGCGAGGTGAGCAGCAAGGTGAGGGGCTGGCAGGCCCTGCCTTCAACCAGGGAAGGATGGGAAGCGGGGAGGCAGCTTGCTTGCGTACCCTGACTGCACACCTGCGAGCAGAAGCCACTCCGTCCTGTTCAGCTATGCGGTCCTCAGCACAGGGCTGCTTGGGCTGGGCCTGGTGGCTCTTCCCACTCCAGCCCAATGACGGGTCCTCAGTCCTGCCGCAGCTTTTCTTCTCCTGCAGACCTCCAGGTCTGACCTTGGTGAGGAACAACCCAGCTGTCTCCTCTCGGGGTGTTGTAAAGCAGCCGCTGCCCCCCTCCTGCCGTGTGCCCCGCGGTGCCCTGCTCCCCAGCCCGCTCTCCCCACAGCCTCCCACGGGAGCGACAGTTCACAGCTCTTGGCCCCAGGTCCAAAGCGCCGCGAGGCTGCGCGCAGAGCTGCTCAGAGCAGGTTTTGAGCCTGGATGGCGATGGCTCAGCAGCCTGCCTGGTAAGGAGCGGCCCCGGGGAGCTCTTAACATCTGCCTGTCTCACATTTGCTGTTGGAGAATTAGGGCAGAAGATTTAGGGGTGGGGTTTGGAAAGGCAGCTCTTGCAGATCAGGCATCTGTCAGGGCCAGGAGCCCCTTCTGACCGTTTCTCTCCCCCTGCCCGCTGCCCATCTCTCTGCCCGGAGCCCAGGGCACGCAGCAGGGAGAGCTGCTGGTCAGTGCCAGGCTGGGCTCTCCCCTTCGGGAAAGGTCTTCCTTCACAGTGTGCAAGGGCACCCATGCTCGTGCCGTGGGAGGAAAGTTCCATGCTGGGCCAGCTGAAGTCCCCGCTGCCATCCCACCACCCCAGGGCCACCCCTGCCCGGTGCTTCCCCTTCCCTTGGTGCCTGGGCATTTTCAAGCTGCTTTGTTTGCACAAGCTGGTAGCTCCCTCCTGGCACACCCTGCTTTACACAACCAGAGGCTCCAGCACCACCGTGATGCCTTCACCTTCTAGGAAATGAGTCAAAATGATTCTGATGTGAGTCCATGCTGAAGTCTTCCCTCCATGCCTTTTCCTGTGGTAGTTCCAGATGGATTGCGAGCCTTCCTCCAGCTCAGCTCCTTCACCTTCCTGCGATGCCTCTGTACATCTTTCCTACAGATCCCTGCCTGTTCACCTGAGCTGCTGTTTGTTTATTGACATGAGCCAAATAGCCAGCACCTTCTGAACTTTCCCCTCGGAGGACAATTGCTCCTTGCCCATTGTTTCCAGTCCCTGTGTGCCCCTGATACCCGTCGGGAGCACTCTGGGTACAGCCAGCAAGGGGTGGGCAGGCAGTCTCCACCAGCAGAAAGAGGGACCTTTGCTGGCTGAGCCGTGATGGGGAGCAAAGACACATGAGAGCCGCCCGTGACGCAGCCCCCGGCAACCTTCCTGTCCCCCGGGATGTCCTTGTTACAGCATCAATGAAGTTACTAAATGATTCCTCTTTCATATCGCTGCAAATCAATGGGTCTTGGTGGTGTCGTATACAAAAGGCTGGTTTCAGTATTTTAGCTGAGAGAATCCTCAAGAGAAGCCAGGCTCATTAATTAAATACATTTAATCAATCTGCCCTACAAGGGCACTGGTTATTTATTCGTCAGAGGCTGCACAGTGCAAACTGGGTGATTTGAAAGGCAGTAAATAAACATGTAAATGAAAAGCTGAGACAGCAGAGCTTACTTATGCCTGGGAGATTTCAGAGCCGGGTCAGATAATATGGGATCATAGGTTTCATTTAACAAAATCCAATAAAAAGTGTACCTGCAACAATACCCCGAGGATGGGGAGCAGCAGCAGCCGGTGAAGCCAAGGGCCCTGGCCGGGCTGCGAGGAGCCCAGGTGCCTGCAAGCAGGGAGACATCTGAGAGAGGGAAGCAGCACCACGTTGTGCCCGGGCTCGTGCCAGGCAGACAACAGCCATGAGGATGGGTATTACTCCAGCACAGTCTCGGCTTCCTGCGGGTTTATCTGGTCAGCACCCTCTGATGCTGAGGAACTTGCAACATCGCCTTGCTCACATGTTCCTGTGACGTTAATTACAATGAGAGCCTTTCTGGAATTAGAGAAGAGGAAGGTGTCAGTTGATGGAAGTGAAAACAAAGGAGGGTGAACATTTTGCTTTTCAGCTCATTCTTTACAGGATTGTTCCCTGCTCTTCCAAGAAGCCCGGGGGGACCAAAGCTGGCAGGGATGCAGGCGAGCCTCCTCCAGGTCTGTAAGCCCTGGTTTTACCATCACTGGGAACTTGAGTAGCTTCAATATCATTCTGAATGCAAGGACTTGCAAATCAGTGCTGAATAAAACAAGGATGTGGGGCATTTCCGAGTGCTTGATCCAATGAGTTGGCTGCTCTCACAGTTTGTAAGTTTATATATTCCTTCTCGGTTTTCAGCCACACTAAAATGAATTAACCTGCACTGCTCCGGGATTACAGGGGAGCATTTGTGAAGCAAAGATAGGGGTTCCTGGCAACGCCTTTTCAGAACTCATGAGCTTTAAACCAGCCCTTTGGGATGCTCCTGGCTCAGGGTCCTCCTGGGACCGGGCAGTGTCTGTGGCATTCGTGGCTGTCACTGGTAGCACCCCAAAACACATGGGCTCTGGAGGGGGTGGAGTTGTAGCCCCTGAGGAAGTGTTTTTCAGACGCTTTGGGTGCAGAGGAGGCAAAGCAGTAGAGAGAATCTCAGGCTGCATTGTCTGGATTTGGGGATGAGCTCCCTCAAAGCACAGGAGTGCCTGGAGCTGGGGTTTTGCTCCCAGCTAACTTTGGCACCCATCGAGCTGGGCAGGGCTCTGCCTCCCCTTGAGGACTTTGTCTGGGAGTGCAGAGGCCAGACCTGCCTGACTCCCCCCTACCTCTGCCTCCAGCATCCCCCTGGAGCCAGGACAGTTTCTGAGGTACCTGGGGTTTCCCCTCCCATTTTCTTGGGAGCTTGAACTGGAAAAGTAATGTGGAGAGCATTAACTGTTAAATAGTTCCAACCATGACAAAAAGAGAAGTGTTCAGTTCCAGGTTTTGGCCTGATCTAGTATTTTTCCAAGCTGGTTTCTACCCCCACGTCCCAGACTCCCAGTGATTCACAATGACCTCATGACTTTTTCTAAGTTAACACAACTAACTTGGCTGCTAGTTGATGGTTTATTAATACCGGACTCATTCCCATGAAGATGTATTCTGTCTAGGAAATAAAGGATTTTATGATCTGTCCCAAGTTTCTGGCCAACCCATCCAGCCTCTGAGCTTGCTCATTGTAAGCGCGAGAGTGCAAGGGGCAATAAATACAATCTTTCACAGTGTTTTTTGACTCCTAGGATCTCAAAGCACAAATACACTCTGAAAGATACCCTGAGCCAGTCCAGCCGTCGGTGACGTGCAGCAAAGCATCGGCACAATGCAACGCCTGTTGCAGCAGCAGCAAAGCGCAGCCACTACATCCCATTACAGAGATGAACAGAACACCTTCCCCAAATGCAGCACATTCCCAAAATACCTGAACAGAAAATCCATACGCTTGGAAATGAAAGCATTTGTCGTTTTGCTGTCTTCACTGTTAGCTGGAGAAGCATGAATCCTCTCCGGGGGCTGCATGTGGCAAGACAGATGGAGAAAGTAACTCTAGCTGTCAGTCCCCGGGGACGTGCAGAGGAATCAGTGTTTGGCATCTGATTTAGCTCTGCTGCCTCCTCGAGTCCCCACTGTCCCAGGCTCTGAAAGACATACGGCCTTCTGAGACAGGTAAATTAAACCTCACCAAACAGAGGGGCGCGCAATGCCCCCTCCGAAATGCCAGCTGGCAGATGCTGATGGAGAGCCAATGAATCTGTGCTCACTGCCTTGAATTCGAATGCCCTCCTTCCTTCCCTCTGCAGGCTGGAATTAAACTGGCCCAGGAGAGGAGTACGGCACTGAAACCCACAGGAGAGCCCATGCAGGCAGAGCTGGGGCCAGCGGGCAGGGATGGGCATGGACAGACCTCTGGCTTCTGGAAAAGTGGGGAGACTTTGGGGAGCATCCTCCTTCCAAAGGGTTGGGCTGCTTTGTCAAAGCACAAATGACTATGGTAGGTGCTCACGGCAAGGGGGATGAGTTTGGGTGCTCACAGCAGGTGGGACTGCAGGTGGTTTCTCACCTCTGATGTACCTGAGCATCACACCTGGCAGCAAAAATCCTCTCTCCTTTCACACTTACAATGACTGAGGCTTTCCACATCCCACAGTGGCTTATGGTTGCTTCTCACTCTTGCCAGGTTGTTTGGCATCCACTCCAGCCTTGCTGTTCACAGGACGAACACCCACTTCCAGGTACTACCACAACACCTCTCCTTGCAGGAACCACCTCCAGGAGAACCGAGCACTTTGCCCAGCCTGCTCCCACCCACCTCTCCCTTGCAGGGTGGGAGCGCACGCCCAGGGAAGCGTCCAGGGAAGGGATAGAATGCACGCAGCCCGCGGGCAGCGAGCATCACAGCCAACATTGGTGCCAGGACAGGGGTTACAGGGTTCCCAGGAGCCAGACACACGCCCAGGGGAGCCCTGCTCAGGGAAACGCTTTGTCAGCAGGGCTGTGGACACCTGAGAAGTAGAGACGCTGGAGAGGAGGAGGCAAACATTTCAGGAGAATCCACAACTGTAAGGAAGGAGTGGGGGTCAGGGCAATAACACATCCCAGATGACCTGGGGAAAGTGCTCTAGCAGAGCGTGAGTCATTGTGAGCAGAGGGGAGAGCAACAGATTTTTGATATGAGGCAGAGACACTTTACTTGGCTCTTTAATCTTCCTTTTCTGATTGTGCCAGGTGAGCACCTTGCAAAAGGGTCCTCTGGGGACCCCAGCATTCCAACCTCTCCCTTGGCTGCTGGTCCGGTCCTTGCATCCTTCCTGGGCATGCGGCCATGGCGTTCTGCTGCCCACAGGCTTCTGTGAGTGTGGGGCAGGGAGAGATGCAACTGCCTGGGGGACAGGTCTGGCTGAGTCCAGCTCTGGAGGCCACCAGAAGCCTGGTTCTCAACGGAGGTAGGAGCCATCTCACCCCCATCAACAGGATGAGCTGAAGTTAGAGGACCCAGATGTGTGGTTGATATGAACTCCAACCTTAAGCCTTTGAAGATTATGGCCCCTCCCAGTTTACTTTCCTAAATGAATCTCCCAAGTGGTTCAGCATTTCCTCCTGGTCCTCCTGATTCTTGTCCAGCCTTCTTCCACATCTTTCTCAATTTGTGCCATGTCTCCACGGCAAAGCAGGGGAAAGCCTATACTCTACGTGTCTCAGAAATGCTGATGCTGTCTGGGTACCTCAGAGGACATTTGGCTTTCTCTCTCAGGGGCCTTTGGTGGACTCCTGCCCAGCTTGAAGTCCACTGCAATTCTTGGAGCCTGCTTTCCCAGTTCCCCTCCTGTTCTCAGCTATTTGATTATTCCTAAGGGCAGAACTTTGCATCTACTCCAGTTGAACTGTGCTTCACTTTTTGCCCAGGACTGTTGCTCCTGTTTATCAGGATCATTTCAAATTCAAATCCTTTCCCTGTGTTCTTCTTGCTCCATCACATATGCAAAACAAATAGGCAGCCTCCCTTTCTATCAGCTGAGCCATTAATGAATGCATGAGCCCAGAGCCAGCCCTTCTGAAATCCTGCTCCGTGCATGCTTGCAGCCTGTCAGCAGCACTGGAGAACTTCTCCATCAGTGCAGGGAGCACCCAGTTCATAATCATTTCAGTTCTTCTCATCCTTGCTTACAAGTGTGCCATGAGACACAACATCAAACAGCACTAAAGACAAAATATAGGACAACTCCTTCTTCTCTCCATCCATAAGGCTGTTGCTCCATCATAAAAAAAATAAATATGAGATTGATTTGACATGATTTTTTCTTGAGGAATCCATCCTGACTGCTTTCCTTGCATCATTGTCTCCTCACTGCTTACATGCTGCGGGCAGGATGTGTCCCTGTGTGACTGGTGCGTACCCGCCCAGCTCCGGGCACCCTCTTTTGACACTGTAGGTTGCCAAAATCTGCAGAAATCACCCCAGGACATCTGGCCAGGACCCAGCATATCGGAGGGTTCATTTCACTAAAACTAATGGATGCAGAGCAATCTGAAGGTTCCGAGGAGCCCTGCCCGTTCTGTGCAGCACGGCCCCTGTGCGGTGCTCCAGCCACGGGTGCAGCGTGAACCGGGGTCACACCCAGCTCTGCCTTGGGTGCTGCAAAGGCAAAGGTCTCTGGCACTGTGGGTGTGGGAGCGCTGGCTGAGGGTCCGTGTGTCAGTCCTGGCCATGGGCCCATGAGTGGCCCTGTGCCTGGATCTGTGTGTAGGTCCTGGCATGGATCTGTGCATGGGTGCATCCCTGTATCCATGTGTGGGTCCCAGTCATAGGTCCATCCCTGTGTCTGTGCCTGGATGTGGTTGTAGGTCCATGTGTGGGACCATCCCAATATCCCTGCTTGGGTCCATCCCAGTATCCCTGCTTGGGTTCATGCATGAGTCCACCCCTGTGTGTAGATGTGGGCATTGGTCCATATGTAGGTCGGTGACTGGATGTTGGTGCAGGTCCATCGCTGTATCCAGCCCGTCCCCATCCCCATTCCCGTCCCTATCCACATCCCCATCCCTGTACCTGTGCCTGTACCCATTCCCATTCCAGTCCCTATCCCCATCCCCGTCCCTGTATCTGTGCCTGTATCCATCCCCATCCCCGTCCCTATATCTGTGCCTGTATACATCCCCGTGCCATCCCGTCCCCATCCCACCCCGCCCCACCCGTCCCCGCGCCCATCCCCGTCCCCTCCCGGCTGCGGGCGCGGGCGCTGCCGCGCGGGGGCAGGCACAGACCGCGGAAGCCGCGGCTCGGGCTGCCGAGTCCTGCCGGGAATCTCGGCTGAGGATGGAGAAGAGGGAGAGCGGGGGGCTGGGGAGGATCTGGGGGCTCCCCAGGGGGCAATGGCCTCGTTTGTAGAGCCAGTTCTGAAATGGAATCGATGCAGGGTTTAAAAAGGGGAAAAATCCCTGCGGACGGGCTCCCGGCTGGAATTCCGAAGGGATGAGCTCTGCCCTCGACGGAGCGGGGGGAGGCGCAGCGGGCAGAGGGATGACCCACACCGGGACCAGGGCACCCAGCTGCCCCCGAACCGCCTCTGTCCCCAGCTGGGCTCGGTTCGGTTCCCTCCCGGCGCGGGAGCCCGGCCACGGGGGCGTCCGCGTCTGCAGGGCGCTGGGCTGACACCCCCAAGCTCAGTCCTGCGGGTGCTGCCTGGGGTCAGTGCCCGCTGCTGCGAGAGCACCCTCGTCCGAAGCCGTTTTGCTCCGGTCTCGTGTTTGCTCCCCAGCCCTCTTCCTCTTTCCCTGCCGGCTGCGCCCCTGGAAACACTCGCGTGAGAGGGGGATCTTTGTTGGGGGGCGCGGAGCCTCCGCTCGCCCCACCTGCAGCCAGCATCCTCACTGGGGATGGGCTGCGGTTGCCGGGGTGATGGTTGTGATGGGATGAACAGAGGGAAATGGTGATGGTGCCAGCTGGGAAAGGGCAGAATGAATTTTATTTCACGTTTCTTGAAGCACAAATTACCATAAGAAACAGCCTCTCTGTGTGCAAACAAGGGAAACTGAGGCCCTCTGGGCTGCACGGGTGCTCTCCAGGCTCACAACTGGGCTTTCAGCAAACAGCGCTGACCCGCTCCTCAAGCTGAGCTGCGGATTCTCAATGGGAATGTCTGTTTACATTGGGAGACAGAGGGCAGGGTGTTTGGGAAGGCTTGTCTGCCAAGCGTGGTACAGGGACGGCCGCAGCAGGATGCTCTGGCTCGGCAGAGCTGGCTCCCCTCTCTGGGATGCCCACAGCATGGGAGGCGGGAAGGAGCCGGTGAGCCCAGCTGCCTCTGGCCAAACCAGGAGGGTCCTGGTAGAGGTTATGGTTGATTCCACAGGAGAAAAGGAAAAGCCAGTCCTAGACTTTGTGGCTAGTGCTCTGCTTGTGCAAGCTCTGGCTGTTGATGTGTGTTCATCCTTGCCTTCCACCCTCCCAGGCTGCAGAGACAGCAGGAGTCTCCACTTTGCTTCTGCTCAGTGACTCCATCCCAGTTGGCAGCAGCGTCTGGCCGGGCTTCAGGGGTGATTCGTCACGAGCTGAGGAGGTGACCAAGTGTGAGCCTCTCCCTGCAGTCTAGGAGTGGTGAAGCTCCTCCAGCAGTGATGTTAGACTCTCTCGCAGATGGAATTGCATTCACTGAGTTTCAAAACTAGGAGGGACCACATATAATTATCTTGTCTGATCTGTGAAAAGGGGCAGCTGCTCCGAGTGGAAAGGCCAGTGGAAAAATTAGCCAAGAGCTGCTGATTAGCGCAGCATCTTCCCTTGTGTTCCGTTCTGCCTGACTCCAAGTGTCCTGCTTTCAGGCCATCCTACAGAGGGTGAAACGAAGAAACCCTCCAGGAAACTCAATGGGGCTGCAGGAAATACCTGGGACTTTCTGCGGCAGGAAATTAAAGCCGAGAAGGTTGAGTGGTGGCGAGGGGCCAGGACACTCTCCTGGGCGCATCCTCAGGCTCTGGGGCTGCACAGCTGAGGGCGTGAAGAGAAGGCGACCATGCATGGCTGGTGGGAGAAGGGGAAAGATCTCTACACTCACTCACAAAATCCCCTCTCAGATAATTTCCAGACAAGACAAGTTTGCTGCTGGTTGTTGAGGTAAATCATCTACAGATGAAATTACCAGTCCTTTGTGTTTCCCCCCCAGCTGGAAGAGCATAGACACTCAGCAAGAAACTGAGGCAGAGGCAAAAAGCCATGATGATGCACTTTTTCCCCGTGCCCCACTTTGCAAGTCCTTCTCCCCAGCATCCGCAGCTCAGCTGCTCCCTCCTTTCCCCCCGTCCCACCATCCCAATGCATGGATGAGCTTGGAAGTGGCTCCAGCCTGCACAGGGCATGTCCCAGACAGCCACCTCCGGAAATGTCCAGCTCTTCTGACACACCAGAGACCCTCTGGGGAGGAGAGATGGGTCGGTGCTGGCAGGAGCCTCTGGAGGAGGGCGGCTGGGGGAGGACGCACTGTCTGCCCTCGGGAGCCTGTTCTGAGCAGAGCGTCCCCTGCTCTCCCCTCTGCTCTCCTCATCAGCGAAGAACACATGCACAAAGGGCCACCACAATGAAATATATATTTATAACAATCATAATTATTATTCTTTCACCAATTTTCTCTTCCGTGGATGGAGCCTGGCAGGGACTACAGAGCAGGCAAAACTGCTAAAGCAGAAAGTAATGGTGCCCCCAGGACGAATAAAAAGCGTACTTCAAACCAGCAGATGCTGCTGAAAGCCCCAGCGCAGGAAATATCTGCAGAATGAATCGGGGCTTTTATGGAGCTTGATGTGCAGGTTTTATAAGAAAGTTTCACCAGCCCAGGAGGGAAAGGGAAACCAGGACGAGGGGCTGGCACCTTGGGGCGTGGGGCTGGCACTGTGGGCTGTGGGTGCCAGTGTGGGACGGAATATTCAGGTGATTTACAGGTCTGGGTGGGCCCTGATACAAAACACAGATAGCTTCTGCTCACTGGGTCCCTAAAGCACCTGTGCAGGAGCCACTGCCTCAGTGAAACCCTAGAAAGAGCTGAGGGATTGCACTGCACCCGGGGGCTTTGCACCGCTGGCCCTCGGTGGGCGTGGGGGGCTCAGCCCCAGGGAAGGGGGCAGAGGGCTCTCAGTGGGAGAAGGGACGCGATATAAGGAGCGGTAAACAAGGCAGCATCCTTGGTGAGAAACAGGAGTTCCCGGTCTCGTGCTCCTCCTTGTGCTTCTAGGCTCTGTCTGTACCCACACCTCAACCCCGAGGTGTGCCTCCGGTTTGGGGAGTCCTGGCAGTGACCCAGGAGATGGGACAGAGCCAGGCTGCTTGCACAGCACAGGGTGTCACTGAGTGCGCACAGCCCCGACCGCTGCTGCTGCCAGACAAAATAAATCAGGAAAACAAGGCTCCTCTCCCCAAAAGCCTTCAAACTCTGCTGGGAAGAGCTCCGGCAACTCAGCCACAGCTGGAACAAAGGCATTCCTGCGTGTGCTGCCGGGGTTTGGCACGTGTCTTGTAGTTCCAGGTTTTTTTTTTATAGTACATCATAAAATAATGTTCTATATTCTATATATTTTTATGGCTGGCAGGAGAGCAGTAGAGGGCAGGGAATGGTGGAAGGCTGGCCAGCAGAAGGAAGGCTGTAGGAAAGGAGTCTCCAGAGGAGCAGCCTGAGGTGGGCAGGGGCCTGGGACCAGGGTCTGGTCCAGCATGAAGTGTGGCAGGAGCAGGAGGGTGGTGGGGTGAAGGACCCAGACATCTGCAAGAGCAATGGGGCTGTGTGCAGGACACCCGAAGCAGGCCAGGGGCAAAGAGGGGAGGCTGAAGCAAGGGTACTGCCAGTTAGCTCTGCCCAGGGAACGTGCAAGGGATCATAGAATCACAGAATGGTTTGTGTTGGAAGTGACCTTAAAGCCAACCCAATCATGGGCAGGGACACCTCCCGCTGGATCAGGGGCTCCGAGCCTCATCCAACCTGGCCTTGAACACCCTCAGGGGTGGGGCAGCCACCACCACACTGGGCAACCTGGGCCAGGGCCTCCCCACCCTCACAGCAAAACATTTCTCCCTAAAATCTCATCCCAATCTCCCCTCTCTCAGCTGAGAACCGTTCCCCTCATCCTATCCCTGCACTCCCTGATCAAGAGCCCCTCCCCAGCTTTCCTGGAGACCCTTTCAGTACTGGAAGCTGCTCTAAGGTCTTCCTGGAGTCCATGGGATATTCCCATGCTGTGGGCTGGGAAGAGGCTTTCCCTTCCTGCTGCCAGACCAAGAACGTCTGAGGTCTTTTTCATCCACTTGCTGAGTGCTGCTTTGTTAACAGTGAGGAAAGCGAGAAGCTATGAAGCAGTGCAACAAATTGCCTTCAGCCTGGCTCTTGGGTCCCCCCCAGCCCTCTGTGGGTTTCGCTGCTGCGTTTGTGCGGGGGGCTGGCCTGGCTCTGCGCGGGCGAGGGGGCACCGCGTGAAGGTGTCTGTGACACAGACAAGCCCTTGGCTGCGGTCCGAGGTGCAGGTGGATGAACTTCCCCAGAGCACTGCCCCTCTCACCAGTGGTGGGGTGAGGGGACAGAAGCCACTGGTGGCACAGGGCCTGGAAATGGATATTCAGGGAGCAAAATCTTTCTGAGACTTGAAGAGCAAGGAGCTCTGCTGAGATAATCTGGAATGTGCAGACTCAGGTCACATCTTCCCCACTTCCCCATGTCCTCATGCCTTCCTTTGCCACCTCCCTGGTGGCAGCGTCCCAGGACCTGCTCCATGCTCCCAGCCCCGCTCCCCGGCAGAGGCACGGGGAGGGCTCTGGGATCCAGCCTGGCAGAGCCGGCTGCCTCTACGGGAAGGGCACGGCACGGAGCCGGTGCCAAACTGGCACTCAGCCCTTGGCTTCGGGACGGGGCTCATTAGGTGCTTAATTTTTAAGATGTTCACCAGCTTTATGGATTCCTTTCTGGCCAAGCATGGAAACTTACCTGTGGTCTCTGATGGCGTCTGTGGGCTCTGTCTCCCGGGGCGGGAGCGTGTCGGGACCCGCGTCGCTGTGGGTGGCTGGGTGGGAAGGCGTCGGGAGCTGCATGGACGGGAGCCCACCCGCCTGCGCCAGCGTGTTCCTGCAGCCCTTCCTGGGCGATCCCAGTGGGAGCCCAGGTGATGGGTTCTCTTTGGTCCCTGCCCCTGGGGCACCTCCAAGCCTTTGATTTCAGAGGCTTGTCAGAACGCTTCAGCAGCCTCCGCAAGGTGTGTGTAAACACAGTGATTAAAAACTATGGTTGCAGGGGCTGTGCTGAGGCTAAAAATGGCACCCAGGAAGCCCAGGGAGAGAGAGGTGCCACATCAGCAAATAGTTTCCTTTTTAATCCCCTAGGAGGTACCAGTACTGGGAAAGGGGTCACAACTCAGGAAGACCGGGGGAGGACCTGACCCCCAGGAGAAGGCAGGAGAGCAGAATGTGTTGCTGCAGGCTCTGTGGAAGATGCTTGGATTGTTCAGCAGGGAAGGAAGGGGCAATTTTTAGATAAACTGATAGGACTGCCTAGACATCCACATCATTTATTAATGGGGAAGTTGGTGACTGTTGGATGGAAGGTGTTATGAAGGTCATTTATTATGGCCAGCTCTGCAGAACAGCACCTACGGGCATACACCACGCACGGCTGCGGCTGGAGCAGCACCGAGGCTTCCTCCCCCCATCTCCTGCAGATCACCTAACGGCCTGTGGGTTTTCTCACAGAAGAGTATACCTGGGCAAGAAGGGACGCTTCTTCTTTCCTGGTTTTGTTCCTGTTTCTCACCTTTTTGTCTCCACATCAGACGTGCCTTTCATATTGTGATGTCTTTACAGGCACTAATGTTGAGCCACGACCAGGAGAGACTGGCAGGGGCTGTCGGGGAGAGGAAGGGGATTTTGGCTGCTGAGCTGAGCTGGGTCCAATGTGGGTGGATGCTGAGCTGCTCACTGTTGATGCTGTATCCGTCACTCCTCAGGTATCTTGCAGAAGAGGGCCCCACCAAAGGTGCTCAGTGAAGCTCTGGCTGATGCACTCCTTGCTCCAGTGTGGGGCTCATCAGACCTTTCAGACCCCGTTCTCCCCCTCCTCAGACTCAGCCCGCCCCGCTTGTCTCCCTTCCCAGGACAATATTTCTCTTTCAGCCTTTGAGGACGAGCAGGCGAGCAGTGGCTCCTGGTCTGCTGAGCACCCAGCAGCAGCACAGAGCAAGCAGAAGCCCTTTCAAAGCCGGCTGGAGGAGAAAGAGATCTTTCTCTGAGCGCTAAGGGTATTCCTCTCCATTCCCCTAACAGATAGGCTGTGGCCTGAAGTTAATATTCCTCTGGCGTGGCGCCCTGCCCGGGGAGGGTGGCGGGCTCTTGCGTTTAATAACTTATTTATCTTTCCTTATTGCAGGAATGATGACAGTTTTCATTATTAAGCTGCTAGGTAATAGTCTAGCCTTTGATGGGAGCTGAATCATCATCCCCTCTTTGCTGACAATTTGATTCAATTACCCAGGAGAGGTGTGACAGGGAGGAGGCCGAGCAGTGTCCCTTTGCTGCCGCAGCCGGGACTCAGTGCCAGGGGGATGAGGATGGGGGTACGAGGATGGTGGGGTGGGCATAGAGGGCTCTGTGTGTGCCGTGCAAAGTGTGGGCTCTCTCTTGGTGGTTGGGATGATGTCTGTTCCCCCGTGATGTTCTCTAACACCCACCTGTGCTCCCCTTTGTTCCTGCAGGGGGGCAAGTGCCCACCCCAAGGAGCCCATTTGTCCCTCACCGTGGGGTCTGCAGGAGCAGGGGACCATGAGGGCATCAAGCACAGTGTGCTGGGGACCGTGGGCAGTCCTGACCCAGCTCCAGCACTGGGGCAAGGTGAGGTGGTGGCAGGGACATGGGAGAGGGCTCTCCAGCTACTGTCTTGCCTTGAAAACAGCTTTCTCCTCCCTAGCCCCAAGGGATTTGGAAACCACCAGCCCACAGTGGTGTTGTGTGTAGCTGTGGTGCTGGGAGGAAGCCACAGAGAGCCTGGTGAAGCGCTTTCCCTCCCTGCTCTGCCCGGATGCTCCCCAGGCAGCGGCTGCAGCAGCACGGCTGTCGCAGCAGGCGGTGGGAGCTCCAAGGAGGTGACACTGGCTGTATGATGGGCACTGCTAGCAAAGTGAGGAGAAGCCAGAGGGAAGCTGGCTGCGACCCAATGGTGCTTCTGTGCCTGTGACACTGCACAGAGAAGCAGCTCTGTGACTGCTGCTCATGGATGCAATGAGCCAGCAGTAATGATATATGCAATCAATTAAATATGGCCAATTTTTAATTAGATGTATAAACACGCCTAAAGTTAAATGAGGTCTCTTTATAGAGAAAGAATGCAGCGTGGTACCATATTAAATGAGAAAGTCATGCGCTTCCCAAATGGGAGCTTCCCAGATTCACACGTGGATTTGCCTTTGTAAACCAGCCCCTCGCCTTCTACTTGGCAGAGGCGGTTCGGGCAGTCAGGGGTGTCTGGGCACAGGGACTGGGGCTCACAGTGATGCAGCCTCTGGTGGGAGGAGAAGGGCTGCATCCCCCGGCTCTCCTCCAGGAGCCTCAGCTCAGCTGGGATGAGTCCCTGTGTCTGCCCAGCTCCTGCTCGCCCAGCTCCGCTTCAGCCTGTGCTTTGCAGCCCCCTGGCCCTGATCTCGGCTGGCAGCTTCCCCTCCCAGATGCACACCTTGTTAGAGCAGTGCTAGTACAGACGAAAAGAAACAGAAGGAAAAATGGGAACCGGTTTCTAATTATGCCTTGTTTGCTTTCATTTGGAGCTAATTCGGCCCACACAAAAGTTATTCTCCAAGCTAAAAGAAATATATATTTAAAAAAACCACACAGATTCATGGCTTCATTAAAAACATTAGAATGTTGAATGCAGTAGTGCCCATTTCCACCTTTCCCCCTCTGATTAAAAACTATTTGCATTTCAAAACAAACCATCATTAATTTGGACCAAATGTTACCAGGGCTCTTCTTTCTAGTCAGGGTAATTAAGCATGTGGCACAACAGTGAAGGACTCCTTCCCTCTACAAAGACTCAGATTTTCTTCTTCCTCTGGGCTGAGGTGGTGGCTCGGAGGGATGCAGAGCCCGTGTTCCAGAGCAGCTCATTGCACTGATGCCTCAGGGACAGAGCATCTGTGGCCCCAAGAAGGAGAGCGGGTGCTGCTCCCCCTCCTGCCTCGGCAAGGGTTTGCTGCGGCTATGGGAACCCAGAGAAAACGTTTCCAGAAGGTGAAGCCTACGCTGAGCCTGCACATTGAGAATTAAGGGCAAGAAATCCTCCAAGCAAGGTTTTAGGCCCAAACCTGTAATGATTCCCGCACAGACTCGGAGATCTGGCTGACAGCAGTGGTATTTTGTGCAGGCACAGGGATCTGCTGGCACAAGCTGGAGGCCACGGTAGTTTGAGAAGAATAAAAAAGCCTCAGGAAATCCAGAGCTTATTTGCAGGAAACCCAAACACTTGAAAGAATGGAAAGTCACCACTGAAGGTGAGCAACCTGCCTTCCACGTGCCCCTGCCTGCGCACCACTCCCTCGCTCTCTCTGTTTCCCTAAACCCTTGGAGGATGGGACCTGGGGAGCTCTGGTTGCCTCTGTTCCTACCTCTGGAGCAGAGCTCAGCCCTGGCCCCCACTCAGCTTTTGTTCTTCCCCTGTATCGCTCTGGTTCGGCTGGGCTGGACCGGGAGGCTCCGAGCATCCTGCATCCTGCAGCCCCCAGTCCTGGGCTACAGTGACAGGTGGGCACATCTAAGGAGCAGCGGTCCACCAGCAGTCACAGGCTCTGGATGGGGAGCAGATGCCGTCAGGGTGGCGCTCGGTGGCAGAGGGCACATCGTGTGTCAGAGCACAGGGTGCAGGGTAGGGAGGAAGGTGAGCAGGAGCCTTTCCTCGGCCCCCGTGTCTGCTGCTGGAGGGTTATGGGCATTAAGCTCCGCAGGGCTGTATCTCCCAGGAGTCTGGCAGCTGTCTCTCACGGGTGCTTTGGGGGTTTTTTGTCCCTTGTGATGGAGCTTCCGGCTCAAACAGCAGATTTCAGTGCTGGTGCCACAGCAGAGGACAGCCATGAGACAAGGCTCCTGGCTGGTCTTGCTTGTCAGAAGAGTCAGCACGGTGGGAAAGGAGAGGAGAAACTTGCAGGCTCACTAGCCCTGCTCCCGTTAGGTGTCTGTTCCTGTTTTCCAGAGGCACTGGAGCTCCCGCTGCACAATCTGACAAGCGGATAAAGCGATGAGTAAAACACAGCCCTGTGGTCCTGAAGCTTTCTCTCCTCCTCCGGCAGGGCTGTGTCCAGGTGATGCGGGCGGACTGAAAGAAACCATGTTTAGAGCCTCTGATTTCTCCTAAATGCAAATGGAATTTGAATGGAGGTTTCTGGATTAATCACAGGGGAAAAACATACAGATGATTAAATAGAGAGAAGTCAGAGAATCGCCTGAGTGGGTTTGAGCAGAGCTGCGAGGCTGGGCTGGGCTGGCCACCCACCTCAGCACTGTCCTGCTGCTTCACGTTTTCTGCCCAAGGTTTCTTCACCGGGTGATACATCTTGGAAGGTCGCAGTGGGGGAAGGATGCCTTAACTCAAACAGATCTGTGCAGCCTGGGGACTTGTACTACTTGAGAACCTCTCTGTAAGAGGGCCATCAGCCTCTGGGTTTCCAAACCATGTGGGTTTCCTCCAGAAGCTGTGAGATACAGCTCACAGTTGTGATAGCGTGGAAGCTGGTCTAAAACAGGAAAGGAAGTTCTTTGCCCAAGGGCTGTCGGCCCAAATGAGCACCGAGGATGGGAACAGCACAGCCGATCCTGTGCCGGTGGGAGCAGGGCAGGTGCCCTGGCATGCAACTGCTCCCTCCTCTCACCTACATTTGGCCCCCAAAATATCCTGTGGGCATGTCAACATTGTAATTATGAATGAAAATAATTCACTAAGACTTTTCCTTCATTGCAGTTGCCTTCTGTTTGTGTTTGCTATGGGTCTGAAGCCTTGGCCAAGCCCTGCGGGCACCCATCACCCTTGAGGAGTGCAGGGCTGCCCTGCTCCCATCAGGGTCCCCCACAGCAGCTCCGGCATCTGTTTTTCAGGAGGTATTGGCCAATGTTACTCTCAAATAACATTCCAGAGATATTTACAAGATATGTACAGAAAATAAATACACAAAAAGAGAATTTATTAAAAATAATAAAGTGGAGGAGCTGCGGAATGCCTCGTCTGCCCTGGTTACACTGCGCAGCCGCCCATGGACCGATGCTGGTCTGGTCCAGGAGCAGCCCTGCAGAGATTTGGGGAGCAGAACGGAGCCATTAGCTTTTACCACACCTCAAGGCATCTTAGAAGCCCTAGGTTGGAAAAGATGTTTGAGATGATCAAGCCCAGTCAACCCTGTCCACTACTGAACCATGCCTGAGCACCTCGTCTGCCCGTCTTTTAAACCCCTCCAAGGACCGGGACTCCACCACCACCCTGGGCAGCCTCTGCCAGGGCTGAGAACCCTTTCGGTGAAGAAATTTTTCCTGATGTCCAATCCAAACCTGCCCTGGTGCAACTTTAAGGCCATTCCTTCTCCTCCTATCACCTGCCACTTGGGAGAAGAGACCAACCCCCACCTCACCACAGCCTCCTTTTAGGCAGTTGCAGACACTATAAAGTCTCCCCTCAGCCTCCTTTTCTCCAGGCTAAACCACTCCAGGTCCATCAGCTGCGTCTCATGATGCTTGTGCTCTAAACCCTTCCTCCGCTCCGTTCCCTTCTCTGGACCTGCTCCAGCCCCTCGATGTCTGTCTTGGAGCGAGGAGCCCAAAACTTAAGCCAGGATTTGATACAGCCTCACCAGTGCTGAGTACAGGGGACAATCCGTTCCCCGGTCCTGCTGGCCACGCTGTTTCTGAACATCATCTCTCTGGAGCAGGACATGGGGCTCGGAGAAATCCTCCTTGATGCATCCTGCTCCCCTGTTGGAGCTCACGCCTCTCCAGATCACCCATCCCCAGCACCCGCTGCTGCTGCACCCATCAACAATGCTGAGCTCACAGTGGAGCATGAAGCATCGGAAGTGCTGTGTGAAGAGGAGAAGAAAAGCAGACTATTAATTAACAACAAATGTACAGTTAATGGGGCTTTTTTCCCTTCCTAGACAATTTCTCAACATGATTTCACAGAAATTTAGCTGATGGGGCGCTAAATGCAGCTGCTCCGTCCCGCTCTGTTTTTTTTCTGTCCTGGCTAGAGCAGAAAGCTGATATTGCAGCCTCGGATCGGGGATTAACTGCACGCTTTGGGGTTGGAGACAGTGGGAGTGAATAAGTTAGTGCTTCTGCCCCTGCCAGAACCAAGAAGATATAGGGGCTGTAAGTAGAGGGGTTACAATACACAAACCTGACATAATACTCACCCCTTCCTTTATCCATGCTCCTTTACTGCCTGTGAGTTCATTTAAATACAGAGCAGGAATTCCTCTTGGGCCAGTTTAGGGCCTGCAATAAAGCCAAGCGAGGGAGGAAGGCCAAGCTGGTTATTGGGGATGCTGTTACTGGATACGTCACACTGTTACCGAGTGCGCTCAGCGGAGCCCTGAAACGGCCTTGCTTCGTAAAAAACCTTTGAAAAAAAACAAGGTTGTTAAACTTTTTAGTGTTTTTTAAGATTGCTCTTATATAGAAAGAGGGAAAACAGCTGTTTACAGCTTTAAAAGCTCCGTCTTTTCCTTAGAAGTCACATTGCTTTTGGAATTTAAAGGTAGAGAGAAAGGCAAGCTGTAACCAAGAAAGCTGCCCGGTATCTCAGGGTGCTCGGCAGCTCTGCCAGTGCTGACTCTGGGTCCCGGACTGAGCAGCGCCATGGCGAGAAGGATCTGTGTTAAGCACATGCTCTGTGTCCCCTCAAAGCTGCTCGCTGGTGCCTGGCTGGCTTGGCAGATGTTCCCGAAGCTCTGTCTCCTGTACGCCACAAACACCCTGAGCTCGGGGGCAGCTGTGCTTTCTGGGGAGGACAGCAGAGTTCATCTCAAAGACCAGTGCTGTGGGGCGCCGGTGCTCACGGGAGGTGCTCCCCACGGGCAGGGCAGAGGGTGAGCCGGTGCCCTCACTGGGGCAGTTGGGTGCCTGAGAGGGAGGTGCACGACGAGCCGAAGGTTACCTGCAGCCCAGTTCTCCCTCGAAACCCTCTCATCCCTCTAACCTGCCTGTGTTTCCCAAGTCTTAGAAAGCTGCTAATCAGCAGAAGCATTTAGATTTCAGAGCTGGCTGTTATTTTCTGCTTTACACCCTCATCTTGCATCCCCAGAGGAGGTTGGAGGTGGCCTACAGTGGTCATCTACTCCAACTGCCTGACCGCTTCGGGGCTGACCAGAAGTTGAAGCACGTTATTAAGGGCTTTGTCCAAACGCCTCTCAAACACTGACAGGCTTAGGGCATTGACTGCCTCTCCAGGAAGCCTGTTCCAGAGACGCAGGGTGGGAGCTGCAGTCCAGGGAGACGGCGATGGACAAACAGGATCCAGCTGCCAGAGGAGCAAATCCTGGAGCCTCACAACTTTCCCATCCAGCCATGAAACAATCTGCTGATTTTATTGAAACCAGATCACTGCCTTCATCCCGCAGTCACTGCTGCAGCCGGTTCGTCACGTCCAGCGGCCCCTGGGAGCTGCCCGTGCTGCAAGGGGAGCAGGAGAAGATGACAGAAGAGATGCAGGTTGGCCACATTCCCCCACCACAGCCTTGCCCGAGCTCACAACACATACACATATGTTTCCAAAAAAAGGTGGACCAAAGCATTGCCAAGATCTGGAGGGGCTGGCTTAGAGCCCATATGGCTCCCATGAAGTCCTACCCACCACGCTTTTACCTTTTGGCTTGTCCTTCTCCCTGTGATATTCCAGTTAGTCCTTTCCTCTTACACCTCTCCAGGTGCCTTATTGCAGAGACCAGGGCTGGCATCTCCTTGCCCTGGAGGTGCAGGAAACTTTTAGTGTGCCTGGGGCTCAGCACCTGCCTGATGCCCACATGGCAGCAGGCACAAGTCCAGCTCCCTAAACCCACTGGAGATGAAAGGCTTCAGCCTGCAAGTCCTGACCTGCCCCAAGTCCAGGCCTTGCTCGCAGCTGTGGTTCCTGTAACCAGAAGTATCATAGAAGACCCACAGAAGTGGGTCATAGTAACTCAGCCAGCATCCCACCACAGCCTGCATCCTCCAAGGAAGCCCAAGTTTATCCCAGGGGTCACAGTTGAGATGGGTTTGCAATGAGTTCATGAACAAAAGTAACCAAACCTGCTGTATTAAGCCTGGGAATACTTATCTCCATTGTGGTGACACCCAGGGTCATGGTTGGCATCCCTGAGCTGAGAGCACAAAGAGGTGGACTTGAATTTCTATGGGTGATGCTGCAAAGCCCAGAGACTTTGGACAAAATCTTCAAAATTATTTGAGTGACTAATTGCTAGCGAGCTAATGAGGAACATTTGTGGTTCATTATGGAGCCTTAATGACTTCCACCAAGTCAGAGATGTTGCAGCACCCTTGGTGGTGTTTCTGGAAAATCTTAACAGAAAAAAACATGATTTGTTCTCAAGTTTCACAAATCCAGCCTTGGGACTCAGCCTCAGGGAGAGGGAGGGTGCCCAAGGGGTTCTGCTGGGGTCCCCAAGGTGGATCCGCAGCCTGCAGAGATGGAGGGAAGGGGACAACTGGATAAAACCATCCAGCAGTGACAGTCCTCTCCAATGCCCTGCACAGAATGCAGAGCAGACTCTGGTGGAGAGCAAAGTCCCCTTGCTTAAAGAGCATCGTGGGCATTCATTTTGCTGTGACTTGACTGCCCTTAGTAAGGAGGAGAAATGGAAAAGAAAAATCATAAAAGAAAGAATGTGAAATGAGCTGGCCTGGAGGGGAGAGAGCGAACCCCCAGCCATCCGAGATGGCAGAGCGTTTACGCTTCTATTTCAAAATATTACTCAAAGGGTGGGGCTTTTGTTCCACAACCTTACTTAGAGGGTGATAAATTATATAAAGGCAGGATGGGATTTTGCCTAAAGCCTCTGAAGCCCAGAGCTGCGCCACGATGAGCATGGCTGGTCCTTTACAGTCCCAGAGATTCCTTCAGCCATCTCAATCCACAACCTTTCACCGAGGGTCTTCTCCGCGGGATGTAAAACTCTGTAAGGGAGGGCAGAGCCACCCTTCCTCACCCTGTGTTGATCCACAGCAACAGGAACAGCAGCAACCGTGGCTTTGGCTGAGTTAGGAAATTTAAAATAAAGACATGTGAGAAATAAAGCACTTCCCTGCTTGGCTGTCCTTGCTCCAGAGAGACCAAGCTTGGATGCAGTATGAGGAGCAGGATCTCTGGGTCAGAGGGGACTGCAGCAGAACCCTCGAAGTGGTGAATGGGACCTGGACAGGGTAGGCTCCCACACCATCCCAGGGACCCGCCTCGGGCACCCCACCGCGGCGGAGCAGGAGCTGCCTGCTTGCCTTCCCCGGGCAGGTGAGCAAAGGGTGCTGTGACAGAGACACCAGGGCTGCTCTGCAATCCTTAATCTGCAATCCCAGGAACGAAGAGCATCAGCACATTAGGGTTGCTAAGGAACCTGTGCTGGCACCAAACTCGCTCAAACAAAACAAGCCTGATGCATCCTTGCAAATCAACAGCACCTTCAAACATCACTCTCGATCTTCTGCACAGTGGAATGTCTGGGAGAGGGGCAGGGGGACCCCAGTCTGCTCCCCACCACAGGCAGATTCCACGGGCAAAGCATCCCCTCTTCCCTGTGGAGACACCCAAGGTTTGCTCCTTTGTGTTCCTTTATTTATTAATCTTCCTCTCCAGCAGCCTTGGGCGAGGACCCGCAGGAGGCTGCGGGACAGCCAGACCATCTCTGTGCGTTCAAAGAATGCGCCCAGGCACAGTGCAATAACACTCCTCCTGGGATTAGGCAGTAATCCTGGCTGCTTCTTGCCATCCAGGAAAAGCTCCCAAATGTTTTAACAAGGCAGTGTGTTATCCACCTCCTTGCTCCCTCCCCTCTCGGCTCAGAGAACCTATTCCCAAATTATCACGGGGATATAAGTGGAGCAATAACCCGGGCTGTCAGGAGGAGCTCAAGGACCCGTTGGCTGCAGCCCATGAAACAGCTATTCTGGGCACTTTTTCCCCCAAAGTCTGATTATTTTATTTTTTTTTAACCAGAGAAAATTAACAAAACCCAGAGCTAGCGGATTTCAACAAAGTGTTTTGATGAATAATGTGCTATAATGGGCCAAAAGAAGATAGGGAGTTTATCTCATCCCGCTGCACATCACATTTCATGCTCACATCCGCTCGCTTCCAGCCTTCCTTCCTGGGCTGTGATTGGAGAGTCTGGTTCCTTTCAGAATCTGCTCCAACTGCTCCAAAATGGGATATTTTGAGGGTTCTAGAGAAAAGGGTTGGTATTTTTTTCTTCCATCTGTGCCATTCTGTCAAGAGGCTTGTGCAGGAAGGCAAGGACAATCAGCTTGTGAAGTTGGGAAATCATCTCAAAATGCAAATATCATCCATATGCCCCTCCCCTCCTGATTTTCAATCCCAGTGCAGTGCACGTCACCCAGGTCAAGAGGCAGACACAGCCCCAAGTACCCACATCTTCTCAAACACCGGACCTGTTTGGGAACAGACTGGTCATTTTGTCACATATTTGTTAAGATCATCTCTCCTTGGTGTTTTGGGTAGAAAACCAAGTGCAAATTGAACGAATGGTTGAGCACCAAATCCATGCCCCTATTAAACCCACGCCCCTATGCGCCTTTCATTTTGTGTTTGTATGCATGAAAAGATTCCACAAGCCCTTAAACCCATCTTTCCTCTTATGTCTGGAAAAGAGAATTAAAAAAGCAGCGAGGCAAGCTTGCGGCTCCGTTTGTGGGACTGGTCCCGCTTCCCAGCCCTGACCCTGAGGCTGCCGTGGGGCCAGAGCGGTGGCCTGGGCTGCCTGAGCGGCTGCAGCCCCTGCTCCCTCAGGCAGCGCTGCCATGTGTTTCCATTTATAAATTAATTAAATCTCATATCAGACCCACTGGAGGATTTTGTGCACTCTCTGCCTCTCTGAGGAAGATGTCACAAGGCATCGGCTGCTTGGAAATATCCAGCCTCTTACTCTCAGCGACACAGGAATGCATAGAGGGAACAAAAACCCATTTAGACCTGGAGTCTCCCCTGGCCTTTAGCTGATGCACCGTTTTGGCAACCAGATTAAGAGAAGGAGCTACTTGAAAGCTACCTGGAGCGGGAGACCGGCAGCACGGCAACTCTCCAAGCTGGGTTTTCATCCTTTCGCTGGGCACACTCTGGAGGGTGTGCAGTGGTAACGGAGGGCGCTGCAGCCCTGATGGGCTGCTGAGGACGTGGGGAAAAACTCTTCCACCCCAGATTCCCAGGGAATATGCAGTCAACAAAGAGCTCCTGTTTGGACACCTGGACTCAGCACAGCCTGGCCTTGGAGCACGCTCCGGCACGTAGCTGTTGTGTTGCCATGCTGGCTGGGCAGTGCCAACATCCCAACATCTGTTATGAAATAGTGAAGGTCAGGAGGGCGATGCTGGGGAGGCTGCTCTGCTCTGGACCTCATCTCAGCTCAATATGTGAATGATATAAGGGGTGTGTAGGGGCTGCTGCCCCTCCAGGTGAGTCCAACAGAGGTTTCCTCTGAGGGAAAAACATGCTACCAGCCTGGCTTTTGCTTGCACCTCTCTTCCTGGGAGCTGGAGTGTGATAAGGGAGGTGGAAATGAGGACATGAAATGGGATGCTTTGAGATGAGACCCCTGTGAAGCACACACTGGGGCTGGATGCTCAGCACACAGCTGCTCTGCTCCAAGAAGAGTGGAGGAAAAAAATAAATTAAATAAACTCCCAAATCAATTAAGCAACCAGACACATTTGCTCCAGGAGCATTTGTTCAAAACCCATAAGTAATGTACTTCCCTTGACTTTAGTGATCAATGCTACTTACCCGCATGCACTCCAATTAATAAAACCTTTGTTCACTTGGCCCTGGTCCACGCTGGCTTTTTAGCATCATACATGCTCCGGAGCAGCCCAGGCCACCCCAGCAGCCTGTGCCAGAGCAGCCTGTGTGCTTTGCTTTTGTAACCCTTGCTGAGATCAGAGCTGATGGAAAGAGCCTTGTTCCTGCCCTCCCTTGGCCCCAGGGGAGCCCACACATCTGGACACGGGGTGCCCAGGAGATGCCCCAGTTGAAAAGTGCCAAAAAAGGAAACTGCTCTAAAGTCTCCCTGTAGCCTTCTCTTCTCCAGGCTGAACAACCCCAGCTTCGCCTGGCCTTGAATGGGAGATGCTCCATCTAGTGTGGGCTGCTGGAGGCTGCCCTGTGGCCCTGCTCTGTCTCATGAGAGCCTCATAACCAGTGCCGAGACAGTCCTGCAGCAAGCTCCCCATGTCCAAAGCGGGGTGGGCTTTTCCTGCCTCTTCTCAGTGTCACATGTGTGCTTATTGGGACAGAAATTTCACTTGAAATGCTTTTATTCACTGAAGTGCCTGTACTCGTGCACGCACAGGCACGTTCCCAGGTGGAAAAGTGCTGTATGTAAACGACTCCACAAGAGAAGCATCTCCCCATCACTTCGCACACGCAGATAGTTACTCTGAGAGAGAGCAAATGGGCTGTAACGTCTCATAGATAGTGAACATGTCTGATTCCCCCTCTCCTTTGGGAAGAGAACCAGATGCTTTTAAGCCTGGGGATGAGTGCCTAGTGCCATTTCAACTTGTTTTTCTTTGTGCAGCCTCTAGACCTCAGAGACTTATTTCATCTTGGTGCCAGGGTTGCTCCCCTGCTGAGGAGGGACATCCCGAGCCGTTTGGGGCTCCACCAATCCCTTCTCCTCTGTGTCAGCAGTTTCCCTGCATCCATGTCCCCGGTCGCACCACCCCAGGTCTCAGGGCCACCCGTGGCAAAGCCTGACCAGCTGTGGGGTCACGAGGAATTAGCTGAGAGGAGGGGTCCAAGCGATAATTCACAGCCCAAGTGGTGGCCCAGGGGTGAGGAGCTCTCAGCCTCACTTCCAATGTCTGGAGCCGTACTGGTGCCCGTTTCTCTAATCTATGGACAAAGAAGCAGCAGCATCACCTAGGGAATAGGGGAGATTTATTTTGAGCTAACATGAATGCTGTTCCACAGCACTGGGATGTTTAACCTTGGCCAAGAGGAGTGATCTTTCTATTGTAGAGCAGATAATTAATTGTTGCAAAGCCCCCAAGAGATAAGACAAGCGGAGGGTAGCTCTGAGGCAAAGTCCCAGATTTATACTGTGCCTTGGGCCACCTCCACCGCCCGTGGCCGAGGCAGCCATGTCCAGCTCCCGGCGTTTGGCGAGCGCAGCGTTGGGTGCTGAGTTGGCAATTTAAAGCAAACTGCAGAGTCCCCGGGTGGGCTCGAAGCCAGAGCATGAGAAGTGCCTGCGTGGGGTGTTGCACAATGAGCCCTGGTAACACCTCATCGTCCCCCTCTGCTGCAGAGCTCTCTTGTGCCCTGGGGACTGCAGCAGAGCCGGGCATCCCATGCGCTGCAGCTCTCCGTGGGGCAGAGCCCTAAGCCCTCTCCCCACAGGCACCCGATGGGGTGGCAGGGGGTCCCCGGGTGGGCGGCTCTGCTGGGCGAGGGGGCAGAGGGTCCCAGGTGCAGCACCCGCTGTGCCAGGGGCTCCCTCCCCTCGCCTGCCTCCTTTATCCCAGTTCTGGCTGTCACAGGACAAACCAGCTCTGTGTGTAAATCTCCCTGTAGCGAGGAGTCAGCGAGGTTCCCTAAGTGTGTTTTTCGTGTATTTTTAATAAAGGTCGCTCTGTGTTTACTGGCAAAGATGATCAATACTGGTTCATTATTTATAAAGCATCCCACCGGTCTGTAACGACCTGCGTTGGAGGACACAGCGAGTTTTGTTCGCAGCATCTTCAGTTCCCCTGCCTTCTGTTCTGCCCAGCCTGAAGGCTGCTTGTTTTTAAGGCATTTTCCCCTCCCTTTCTCCCTGGGATGGAACCCGCAGCTCTGCCGAGGGGCCAAGCTGCTGCAGCGCGGCTGTTCAGCCAGGCACCACCGCCCACCCTTCCCCGCTATGGCCAGAGAGATCCCACCCGTTTCCATCCATCCCCTGCCCACAGGCCCGTCCTGAGGCCCAGCACAGTCTCTGCACTGCAGGCACCACTGGGCTAAGAGCGAGGAGCCCTTGCTGGGCCGCAGGTCCCGGTCCTGCCTGCCATGCAGCTTCCCCGTGGCCATTCCTGCTCCCTCCTCCCTTCCAGCCTCTCGTGCCAGCTTTAGCCACACGATGCCCGAGTTATCTGAAGCTGTGCCTGCACGCAGGGCATCCTCTGGGCACATTCCTGGTGGCTGTTAGCCCTCTGCTGGCTTGCAGAGAAGAAGCTTTGCTTTTCCTGAGAGCTGAGCTGCCCCTGGGAGCATCCTCATCGGGGCAGGGATGGGGCAGTTCCTTTGAATGAGGTTGGGGTAATTCCTCAGGATCAAGCTGGGGCAGTTCCCTGGGATGAGGCTGGGGCAGTTCCCTGGGACGAGGCTGGGGCTGTTCCCTGGGATGAGGCTGGGGCAGTTCCTTGGGACGAGGCTGGGGCAGTTCCCTGGGATGAGGCTGGGGCTGTTCCCTGGGATGAGGCTGGGGCAGTTCCTTGGGATGAGGCTGGGGCAGTTCCCTGGGACAAGGCTGGGGCTGTTCCCTGGGATGAGGCTGGGGCAGTTCCTTGGGATGAGGCTGGGGCTGTTCCCTGGGATGAGGCTGGGGCAGTTCCTTGGGACGAGGCTGGGGCAGTTCCCTGGGACGAGGCTGGGGCAGTTCCCTGGGATGAGGTTGGGGCAGTTCCTTGGGACGAGGCTGGGGCAGTTCCCTGGGATGAGGCTGGGGCAGTTCCTTGGGACGAGGCTGGGGCAGTTCCCTGGGATGAGGCTGGGGCTGTTCCTTGGGACGAGGCTGGGGCAGTTCCCTGGGACGAGGCTGAGGCAGTTCCCTGGGATGAGGCTGAGGCAGTTCCTTGGGATGAGGCTGGGGCAGTTCCCTGAGACGAGGCTGGGGCAGTTCCCTGAGACGAGGCTGGGGCAGTTCCCTGGGATGAGGTTGGGGCAGTTCCTTGGGACGAGGCTGGGGCAGTTCCCTGGGATGAGGCTGGGGCAGTTCCCTGGGATGAGGTTGGGGCAGTTCCCTGGGACGAGGTTGGGGCAGTTCCCTGGGACGAGGCTGGGGCAGTTCCTTGGGACGAGGCTGGGGCAGTTCCCTGGGACGAGGCTGGGGCAGTTCCTTGGGACGAGGCTGGGGCAGTTCCCTGGGATGAGGCTGGGGCAGTTCCCTGGGATGAGGCTGGGGCAGTTCCTTGGGGCCCCGAGCTCCCCCTCTCCGGGCAGCCAAGCAGGGTGGGCTATGCTGACCGGGCACGGTGCAGGTGCCAGCAATGGCGCTGGGTTTTCCTACAGGCGAGGGTGCTGAGCCCCCCGGCAGTGGCTGCCCCTCGCTCCAGCCGCAGCCTCATCACCTTGACATTCCCACCCGGCTTTGCACTCAGAGCAAAGCGGCAGCCACGGCTGCATGAAAACCTGTGCTTGCTGCGATGAGGGGGGAAAGAGAGAGACTAATGCCTTAATAAATTTGATTTCAGAGCAAATGAGATGGCTGCTGGTTCGTGGTTGTCCATGTTAACCTGGTTTTACATTACCAGCTGAGAGGGGGAGCGTGGCTATTTTTAGGCTCTTAATACCAGTGGAAAAGAAGGCAAAGAAGGCAAAGAAAGAAGAAGAAACATAAACCCCACAGTAAATAACAGGGACTGGGTGGGACTGGGGTGGGCTGAGAGGGCACTTCTGAATCTGTTATCTCTGGGGAACCCCCATTTGAGGTCCACTGGCTCTCCAGCTGGTGCCTCTCACACAGGAGGTCTTGGGGCTGGGTGTGGACACCAAAGTGCCAGGAGGTCTCCAGCCTGTGAGAGTGCGCTTGAGGCTCGCACAGGGACTCGAGCTCAGGGTTGGCCTGGAGCCTTGTCCTGCTGCAGTGTCACCATTCCTGTTGGACACAGAGGGTGCGTGGGTACCATGTCCTTCCCGTCCTCCGCTGCCCTCCCATTGTGCTGGGTCCATGGATGGGCTGTCCTCCTTCTCCATCCCTCTGGGTCCTGGCCCTCACCTCTGTCTGCAGCAAATGAGCTGTGGCACTGGGGAGAGCCCCACGGCTGGAGTGCCAGGAGAGAAACAGCTCAGGGAGAAGGGATGTCCAGGGAGGCAAAGCCTTGAGCTCCTGATGCAGCACTGTTTGCTGGAGAAACCTCCCTGCCTGTGCCTTAGTGTTAATGAGCTGGACATAACTAGGGCAGATTCACATCTGGCCGCAACGTGTGGTTACCTCCTGCTCAAAAGGCCCCTGCGACAGTGGGTCCCAGCCAGGGGCTCCCCTCCAGAGCTGGCAAAGAGGCTGAAGGGATTTTTTTCTCTTCTACCAAGACTTTTAACACCAAGGAGAGTTTGTCCCTGCTTTTGGCACTGACGGACCAGGGGGTCCTGTGAGCATCTTTCTCCTGGCCATGGTCAGCCCAGATTTTGGGGTGCTTGGAGAGCCAGCCCTTCCTGCTGCATTCCTGCTGCTGTCAGCCTCTTTCACCCAGGTCCTATCCCAGCAGCTCATGGGAGGCAGCGGCTGAGGAGGGGCTCAGGACGCAGTTTGAGTAGTGTGGTTTTTGGGCAAAACTGGAACATTTATTCCCACAGCAATCAAGAAGGTCCTTCTGAATTTTATTATTATGGTACTGAAGCATAAAACAAAACAGGGGAGAGAGAAGCACATGACACTATCAAGTGGAGAAAAATAAATTGATTCTCCTAATAAAGGTGGGGAAAGAGTGGCTCATCTCCCTCTTTTTCCCATGAAGAATAAGGAGAAGCCAAGGCAGATCCCACAGACCTGTCGAGACTGCTGAACTTACGTTTTCCTCAGGATAAATCGGTGTGAGAAGAGGAGGTGAGCAGAGCAGAGAGGGGCCAGGGGCTGTGCTGACTGGCACTGTGGGTTGGGGGCTGCTGGGTGCCTATGGCCAATTTACTGTGAGTTCACTGACCTGAAATTTGGCATCAAAAAGGAAGAAAAATTTTAAAGAGACGTTCCAAAGTGCTTCATTTGTCCTGGGGGGAACTGCACGAGATGGTGGTGGTCAGGATAAACCATCCCGGTGATGTCAAAGCTGTAACCACGAGCCCATCCTGCCGATGGGGTTTGAGATCATGGAGCGAGCAGGGAGCTGGCTGCGGTCCCTGTCTGTGGGAAGGAGCTCGGCCGATGACCCTGAACATCAATTTGAAATAATCAACTCGCTTCCCCTTCTGAAAACAAAAGCCCTGGGAGATTTGCAGTGGGGAGGTGGGTTTATGGCCCAGAACTACGTGTCGGGCCAAGCATGCGGCTGTGGCTGAGGAAAAGGCCAAGCTGACAAGAAGTGACTGAGGCTGCATTTCCCAAAGAGCCCTCAGCTGTGCTGGAGATGCTCAGGGGTGGATTTGGGGTCCCCGTGAGGGCAAGAGGCAGCTGGGGCTGCAGCACAGCCAGACCACCCAGCATTCCCCACCGGGAGAGGGAACACGTGGTCCCTGGGGACCCATTTCCATCACTCTGGGTTCTTTTCCAGTTGGGTTTGGCAGGATGAACATTGATGCCAGCCTGGGAAATGCTTCTAGATCATGGCATCAGGCTCCGAGGGGCTGAACGTTAGCAGAGGGCTGGAAGGCAGAAGCTGCAGGATAAGTCAGGCAAGTGTTACTGAAATAGTCAGTTTCTGATAAAATACTCAGGCCAAGCTGCCTCTGAACCTGCTGTTAATCCCTCCTTGGCCAAGCCTGTGACTGCATTTCCCAAATACCAATGCAAGAATGTATTTGCACAGCATAAACCTGATCCGTATCAACATTTTCCCCTTTGCACTCTGGTCCCATTTCCCCAGGACCCGAGGCTTGAAAAGTTCATGCTTGTGAAGGATTTGTCACCACCCTAGGCCAAATCCCCCTCTCTTTGTCTGCTGTCCCTCACCTCTGGCCACGGAGCCTCCAGCCTCTCGGCAGGACCCTCTCCCTCCCTCGCCTCTTCCTCAGAGTGAGAAATTTTTGCAAAGGCACGAACAACATTTTTATGGCTCCATTATGTGCTGATTTCCTCTGCTGAGAAACGCTCCTCTGGGCTCAGCTCCGTTGGATACCACTTCCCTCTTCACTGCTGGGCTGCGAGACACCATCAGCTCTGGGGATGCCCATGACAAGGCTGCTGGGATCCTTCTTTCTGCCTCGCTCCTGCACCCTCACTCCAAGACTGTTTTCCTTTAATTAGGACTGAAAAATAGCAATCATTAAAAACTGTTCTTCATTAGAACGTGCTCTCTTTCTTCTGTCCCTCTCGTCTGCTGGCTCTGCAGCCAGTTACTCTGTTCTGCCTGAAGAGCCCTGCCGGTCCCACTCCCACAGAGCCCCCGGCCGGCTCCTCGCGGGGCAGCACAGGGCACTGGGGACTCGCCAAACAGTCACCAAGATGCGGTGAAAGGAGGGGTGGGCAGCCTGAACGATGGGGAATGGCCGGCAGACTGAGCCCTTGAGGTCACCTAAGGTCAGCTCTGCACCAGTGCCTGCCCTCCTGCTCCCAGTTTAATAACGTCTTGGCTAGAGAGTAAAACCCTCCCCAGAAAGATGAGTTGGAAGGATGTCAGTAGGAGGAACAAAGAAAGGGTGTATGGCTGTCATCTGCACTCTGGAAACTCTGCCCAGGCTGGGAAGAGGCAGCTTCACAAGGCAGGCTCTCCCAAAGCCCTGAGAGACATCCCAGAGCGGGCACATCCCCCAGGTGATGGCACAATGCTGCTTCAGCCAGATCTTCATTTGAGATGGATGGGTGCAGCTCCTGCCACTGATGCTGATCTGTGAGACTGTGTTACAAAACAGTAATAATAGTAATAGTAGTAGTAGTAGTAACAATAATAGTAGTAATGTAATAGTAGTAGTAATAATAATAATAACAACAATAATAATAATAATCATAGGAATAATACAATGGAGGTTCCCTAATTTGCACTAAATGACTGGAAGAACCATTGTGAGTTAATGAGATCTCTGGCTTAGCAACCAAAGGAGCAAATCCCATTTTGCATAGCTGGAGTAATTCATCACCAGATGCACTTTGTTCGCCTGATCTGACAACTGCAGTTTGTTTTTCATTATTGATGCTGTCTCACAATGTCCCAGCACATACATGGAAGCGAGTTTTGTAGGAGTGGTGAGATGAAGTCTCTGTAATGTGAAGCTGGAGAAAGGCTCTGAAGCCTTCGGGCTGTTCTCCCAGCAGGATCTTAGGGTGGCACAGACCAGTGGAGCCTGGGACACTGCTGCCCAGGGAATGCTGTGGGAGTGGAGGCCTGAGCCCCTCAGAGCCTGGTGCTTGCACTGGGCATAGGGCACCCCAATGCCAGAGACGTCAGGGAGTGCACCCGGCAGAAGCTACTCGCTACCCTTCCTCACCTCTGCAACGCTGAGTAAGTCTTTTGTGGACAAACCTTTCACCTGTAAGGCACAACTTGCCTTTGTCCTCTCTCCAACCTCCCTTTCCATGGTTTCCTCCTGCCCACACGTACCCAGGTTCCCTCCAACCTGTGCTCATCCCTCCCCTGCTCCCCGGCCAGAGGTATTTTGCAAACACAAATGCATTAACAAGCTGGTGAGAGCCCACATGAATTTTTCATGTTTAACATGCCCTCGTTTCCTCCTGGTTAATGGATGCTCTCCCCATTATGTCTCCACTTGTTTGAGCAGGATACCTTTTCAGTGGAACATAAAAGCCGCTCCCCGGTGAGGTGGAGAGGAAACCACTTAGCTCCGTGATTCAATAGCCCCAGACACAGACGGGTCCAGCCACCCGCCCTGGTGCGGTAGGCAGATTGGGTTTCCTCTAACAGCTCCTCTTTCCCTCTCTCAGCCATTTTTCTTTTTTTCCCACACTGAATTTTGCTGACACGTGTGTCCGGAATGCCCCACACCTCCCCCAGTGCTTTCAGGTGGTGATTTGCTGCAGGACAGCAGATGAGAGCAGAAACCATCGTTGTAGGCAGCGTGAAATGCACCTGGCTCCATCCTCCTTTCTGGGAACTGCAGAGAGCTATGAGGTCTCCCCTCAGCCCCCTCTTCTCCAGGCTGAACAGCCACAGGTCCCTCAAAGATGCTGCCCTGCAGGTTTTCTGGACATCATTCCCCTGACCCCTCTTGCTCTGAGGAACCGCTCCTCTGGCTCAGCTCTTCCCAGGGAAGCTGTGGGTTGGAAGGTGCCACCATCAGCAAGAGTCGCTGCCGACCGGCTCCATCGTGACATTGGCCTGGGGATCAACAGGCATTGCTGGTGCAGTCCCAGGCTCTGCAAAATCGATGAGACAAGATGCGTTAGCTGCAATAAAGCCCAAGAAGTGAGGCAAAAAAATGAATTAATGTGACTAGAGGTTTAAAACTTTAAGCATAGGGTGCCTCCGCATGACTCCTCGTCCCAGCACTGAGCCGCCCTGGAGCCCGTCCTGGAGCCAGCCGTGTGCCGATACCCATCTCACCCGGACACAGGGAGTGGGTGCAGCAGGCTCAGGGGAGCTGCGGGGGTGTCCGCACCCAACAAAGTGGCCGTGTGGCTTCGCCCCCGGGGCTGCGCTGCGCCCCTGCTGCTCTGGAGCGCAGTGGTTGCTCCTCGTTTCAATGAGTCCTGTTGCATGGCCAAAGCTGGCCTGCGCGGACAAGTGTGCGGGGAGCACCGAGATGCTGCCATCTCCGGTGGTGCCACACGAACCCCGAGCTGGGCCCCCACTTCAATCACACAAGCACGGGTCTGGGATTTGAGTTTGCAACTCCATCCTTCACCAGCAGACCGGGGTGCTCAGGGTTTGGCTCCCCAGCGTGAGCCACACTCCGGCAATGGAACCCACGCTCCCCAAGATGCCAAACACCCCTTGCCCCCTGGGGAGGTTTCAGGCTGGGCGGAGGGGCCTCAATGGGAGCAGCCACTAGAAAAGGCTCAGCCTTGGGGAATCAAAAAGTGAAAAAGGAATTAATCCAGGTTTAATGAAATGTTACATTTCACTTGCAGGGAAATATTTGTTTTGTTCTGGAGCATTAGTTTTTAAAAAGTAGGATTGAAGGGCATTTTAAAAGCAAAGATTTTGGAGAGAAAAATCGACACATTTCATTGTTGAAATGCCAAAGGGAGGCTCTGAATCTGGAAAAAAAAAAAAGGAAATTTAATTTAAAGATCTGAATGTGAGCAAAACAAATGCAGAAAGGGCTGAACTGCTGTGGCTGGCTGAGAAAAGCTTTTCCTCAAGCAGAACTGTTTCCCATCCCAGGGGCTTCAGCAGCAGCTCAAGTGCTGTGTGACCTCCCGTCCCAGCGTGTGTCCAACCCTGGTGGGGAAGGGAGCTGGGAGAGCCATGGCCCAGCTGTGATGCTCCATCCCACGGGATGAGCCCTCCTGCATCCCACCCCTGCAGGGGATTAGGATGGGCAGCGGGCTGGGACCGACAGGACGGCGACTGCAATTAGCACTTCGGGTTTGATACAATTATAAATTACATGAGTAGTAAGGAAAACAAAGTCCTGGCCAACAGCACGTTCCTGCCAAGCAGCCATGGAGGGGCTTGGGCTGGAATTAGGTTTCCTCAGTGACGGGGTGTTGATAGACCCCATTTGTGTGTGTACATGACGTGAGGGCTGCGGACAAGCTGCACCAGCCTGGATGCTGGGGGATTGCTCCGGGGTCTCCCCAGCTCAGCCACAACAGCCCAGGCACGAGGATCCGGTAGTGCTGGCAAGTCCCAAGACGTGTATTTGTGCCAGAGAGCTGGCCTCAACACGGCCGCTACCAGCAGCAGCTGCGGGTTGCGAGAACAGCGTGCTGCACCGGGACACGCTTATCCTGTTTCACCACTCCAGCTCCCACACCCTCCTCATCCTCCGAGCTTCACAGGCACAGGGTGTCCCAAAGCACGGTGCCGTGGAGTGTCCCAAACCATGGTGCCGTGGAGTGTCCCAAAGCACGGTGCCGTGGCGCTCACCCCGGTCATCCGGTTGCCCTAGTGCGGGCAACAGCACGGTGTCCTGGCTGCACTCAGAGCAGCTTCAAAATGCCACTGCTGCAGTTTTGGGCTCCTCATCTGTGGGAAACCTCTCAGAAAATTCCCATGAGAGCTCTTTAAGTAACCAGGAGTCCAGGGATTCCTTGCTGGAGGAGCTGGGCAGAAGCTGGAAGGGGACACCTACACCCTGCAGACCTTTGAGGCAATCGGACCTGTCCATCCCCAGGGCTCACTGACAGACATTACACTGTGTCCCCAGAGCCAAAGCACCAGTTTGATGCCAGTGGAGACGTCCTGCTGTCACCCAGCCCAAAGTGAGCCACCTGCCTGTAGGAGGTGTGGGGATCGGGAAGAAGCAGGCTCCTCGCAACCTGGGTCCCAATCTGCTCTCAGATGGTGCTGATGCAATGCCAGGGTCCCAGCCCAGCCCTGGTCTTTGGGGAGCGGGGAGGGAAGGGGGTCCCTCAGCTCCTTCCATCATCATTCACCTCTCAGCTCAGTTTGCTGTCAGCCAGGATCTGGGGCCCATCTTTGCCCCTTCCCAGGTTCCCTTCCATGCCTGTCCTTCCCACCCCTTTCCTTTCACATGCAGGGTTTTAATCTAATTTTCTCAATGCAAATCTTAACAGGGAGAAACCTTGAAATCGAATCTACAGAAGCCTCCTTTCACAGTTCAGAGGTTTGATTAAATTGCAGGCTTTGTTAATATTTGGTGCGGTGGTGGGGGGAGAGAGGGGAGGTGGGGAGGCAAGAGGGGAGAGGAGCGAGTGGATCTGTCGAGGGCGGCCGGGGCCTTTTCAAATAATCTGTTTACCCCTGCAGCTAAGGAGCCCATTAGCAACCATTCTCGTTTCTAATTTCCCAGCGTGCCATGTCCCGCAGACCTTGCTGTGTTTATTTGGAGAAGCAGAACAAAATTGTTTGTATAATTAGATCTGCTACAAGGGCTGCCCTCGAAGGGTCCCCAGCAGGAAGCTTTCCATTGCCGAGCCCCCGCCACCGCCAACCCCGCAGCGCAGCCGGAGCCAACGCCACCCCCATCCCACCAGGACGGGCTGCAGAGCCACCGTGGGGTCCTCGTCCCGTAGTGGCACAGAACACACTGCTCCAGGCAAGCGGTGGGAGCAGCACACTGGGCTTTGCCAAGAGATGAAGGCAAGGGCTGCCTGGCAGCGGTGCCCAAGGCAGAACTGGGCTCCTGTGTGATGGCCACCAGCTGCCCACCTCCACTAGCCGAGCCGCCAGCTCCCCATGCATCCCACCCATCTGCGAGGCCATTTCCTACCAACATGGGAATGTTTTCCAGCTGTGTTGGAGTGGAGACCCGTCCTCCTCCCCCAGCTGCTGGCCCCGGGCAGCGCTGCCCTGCTCCCACCGAACCACCGTGGAGCCACGGATGCTCTCACTGCCTCCCAGGCGCTGGCTCCGGCAGCACTGCGATGAGTGGGAGTCGCTGTAAGGCGTTCCCTCATGGTCCTCCTGTCCTCCCATCTTCCCATCACAGGTGTGAGAAGGTGGATATTTTTGCAGGGATGCAGTGAGGTGCGAGGCAGGGCTGAAGGAGCAGGCTCGGGGCCAGGCAGCTCAAGCAGAGACCTAGAATCTACTCACATTTCTTTATTCAAATAGTATTTTACTGGAAAATGATTTTTTTGTTGTTTCCAAAGCTTTCAGTGTGTGTTTTGGTAACTGAAGGAAAGTGCTTGAAAAAGCCGTTTTTTTAAAGAAAAGGTTTGGTATTAAAAATAGTCTGGAAAAAAGTGTTTATGAAGAACACCTTCCCTAAAAAAACAGAAACTTTTTCCCAAGAAATATTGATTTAAATGATAAAAATAAAACATTTTTTTTTCTCTGTGGAGTAGAAAATCCCAGCCCCCTGTGCCCCACCTGGCAGCCTGGGTGGCTCCATGGGGGCTGCCGTAAACCTCCCAGTGCTACCAGGGCATCACTGCCAGCCCCGGGGTCAGTGAGGTGGGGATGGGGTGATGTGAACATGGGAGGGGAGGAAAGACAGCAAGGTTTCCCCTGGTAACATCTGCTCTTCCTCTGGAAACAACTCCAGCTGCCCCGGCAGAGGCTGCACTGGTGCAAGAAGAGGCCTTTGTGAATGTTGGTGCGGAATGGCTGGGTTTGGTTGGCCCTGTGGCTCTGACAAAGCGGCGGTTAACCCTAACGGGAGCCACCCCGGCTGGGCACCAGGAAAGCGCCCTGGAGGTGCTCGGGAGATGCACTGCCTGCGTTTGGCACTTTAACCACACACCTCCCATCACCCACCCAAAACCCCAAACAGAGCAGCGGGCTCAGGGTGGATCATTAATCATGGTGTTATCAGCACTCAGACGCCCCAAATGTGCCATTTCCAAGGGGAGCTTCCCTGCGTGCTGTGTCCCGGTGTGTTCCCTGATGGAGCTGCAGGGCTCCCCAGGGACTTTCTGGAGCTCATCCCACCCGAGGGAGGGCTCAGGAGCATCACACATGGGAGCCACCATCCCCAGGGCTGCTGGTGGAGTGGGATCTGCTGGGGATTCCGGAGCACTGAGCACTCCCAGGGCAGGGGATGTGATGGAGAGTGAGCAAGAGCCTTCCTGAGCAAACCTCCTCTCCCCTTTTTCCCCCTTGAGGTGGGTGGAAAGCAGAGGCCACGTGAGCAATTTAATGGAGCAGAACTTGGCTTTAATCTGTTCCCATAAATGTTTATGATCCCCTAATTATTAACATTTAATGCCGTATTAATTCATTGATGGGCTTTCATTTTTGTTTTCAATGGCTCAGCAATTTCTGCTCTCCCCCTTTGCTCTTTTGTTCTCGAAGGGAAGAAGAAGAGGCAGCAGTACACAGCGGGCTGTGATGGTCTGGGGTGGCTCTGCCTCCTCCGCTCTCCTGCCAGGGATGAAGGTCCTGGGGAGCCACGGCCACTGTTCCTCCCTCCAGGAACGAGGGCTGGGAGAGGGGAGGGACACGCAGCCGTAGCAAGTGTCCCCCAGCCCACGATCCTCCTTACTGGGGGCAAAATGGGACTGGAAATGCTTGCAAGCTTCAGGCTGAGCTGACAACATGGTGCGAATTGCAGAGGGGCAACCTCAGGGAAAACCCTCGGGACTGAGGGCACGCATGGTTTTTTAAATGCTGTTTATTTGAAGTGTCCTGCTGAAATGCTTCCAGCACTGCCCGGCTCACACGAGTCTCTCCCACCGTCCCACATCCATCACGCCACTGGCTGAGATGTTTATTTAAGTGTCCTGAAAACTTTATCTGGAAATCAGTTCCCTTCTCTTCCCCTTGTCCGCCTTTCCACTTTCTTTTCCCCCCATTCATCACTTTGAAAAATGATCGCTTTTCTCTCCCTCACTGGATGCCTCCTCCTCCCCGCGCTCCCTGACAGCGAGGGCTGCCCACTAATTAATGGTGCTGCTCTGGAGAAGTCACAACTACATCCCAGGGAGCACAGAGGTGACAGATGGACCTTCTCACACCGGGACACCCCATGTCCCCAGAGCATCGCTGCAGTGCTGGGGCAGCCTGGGAGGGCAGGACCTGCCCTGTCCTGCCCATCCCACAGGACAACAGTCATGAAGGAGGAATGGGAGATAAGCTTGGAGAAGACCATGGAATGGGGTTTCTCCCATCCTGAGCCAAGGTGCTGGTCTTCACTGAGCATCCTCTCACCTGAGCGGCTGCTTCAGCTTCCCATGTTGTGACAATCTGCCAGAGAAGAAGAATCAATTAACTAAAACCAAGCCCTGAAACGATTGTTTGTCCACTTCCCATCCTCATTTGGGAAAAACGAACACACAGTTATTTCAGGCTGGCGTGCGAATGCACATAGTGTCTGCATTTCCATGATGAATGTCATCTGCACCCAGAAGCGCCCTCCCCTGTACCCTTCTCCACCTCCATCTGCTCCCCACGTCTGGGGCCTGGCCAGCAAAACCAGGGACAAAACTGCAGAAGGGAGGGAGCAAAAGATGGGGAAATGCACAAAGGCTGTGAAAAAAAATGTGTGGTGGGAGTTGGAAATGTCATTTTCCATTGAGGGCTCTGTCACCTCCATCTGTAAGCTCAGCTCTGTAAAACTGGGATTAACAGCTCCGGTGTGGAGGAGGACACGTAAGGGAGGGCAGCAAAGCCCTGGCAGCCTCTGTCTGGCCAAGTCTTCCTCCTCTTGTCTCCGCAGCTGGCCCCAGAGCTCTGGGCACGACTGCACTTGGGCTCACCCGCACCGGTGCCTGTGAGCTGCTGGGCTGCAGGGGCTCTCCCTGCATTCCAGGGACTCCGGCCCCTGCTCCTCGCTCTCAGCCCTGAGCCTGGTCATCAGCTCTCCTGAGCTGCCCACCACGCAGACGCGCAGCAGCCGTACCCGAGTGCTTTAGCTCTGCTCCTGTTCAGGGAGGCTGCCTGCTCACACCCCTGCTCCTCCACAAAGCCCAGGTATGAATTTGCACAGAGAACAGCAAGCATCCCTTTCCCCAGCCCTCGCAACCTTCTTCTCCTTGTGCTCGCCAGGCTGATCCTGACAGCAGCTTGCACCTCTTTGCACAACCTCTCCTCCAGACAGGCGGTGGTGTTAGCTATAACCACATCCTGCCAGCGCTGGCCAAGCAGCACAGTGCATGGAGAGGACGGGTACCAGGGCCTTTTCATTCCCGTCCTCAGGCTCCTAAATCGTGTAAAACAACAGAGACTGAAGGAATTCATTTTAAAAAGCTGTGAAAAATCCTCCTGAGAATTCCTTTTGTTCCTGAAAGGGAGCAGAGCTGGAGCGCTGGGGTACGGCTGCTGCCCATCTACACCATGGGCTGCTCGGATGAGCTGCTGGCTGGACCCCGGGCTGGGGGCAAGGACCAGGGTGAGGTGTGGGGGCAGCCCCAGCAGCACCGCAGCTCACGGGCACGGCTGCAGGCAGGATCAAGTGCAGTTGTGCCCTGGCCCAGAGCTGGGTGGCAGGGCGAGCTTTCCTCTCCCTCCTCCCTGCCCTCTGGCAGCTCCCCATCCGTCAGCAGTCTGTTCTGGAAACCAGCCTCCCTGCAGCCGGCTTCTCCTGGGACTTTCAGTAAATAGAGGCAAAGGTGCAGCCTTCAAGCTGAGGGGCAGTGTCAGATCCCTGCCAAAGATACCCTGTGTTTGGAAAGGGTTTCCTTCCCCTTGATCATTCTTTGATTCTTTAACAGTGTTTTTCCTGCAGTTTTTCTTGATGTCAGCAATTAATCTGTTGCTCCTCATAAGGAAACATGAATTTCCTTGGCAGGAAAGTCAATTGGCTGTGTCAGATGTGAATGGGCAGGAGTGCACTTGGGATGTGAGGGGCTGGTGGCCCCAAGGCTTTGCTGGGCACACGAGGAGGATGCCTATGGATCCCCACAAACATGGAGAATGCTTTTGGGATGGATGTGATCACACGGGCCAGCTCCCCGGCATCCCCGCCAGCCTGGGCAGCACCCGCAGGGCCACCCTGCAAGGCACAGATGCAGCCACTCGACGCTGGACGCCTGGTTCCTTCAGCCCTCTCACTGAAAAATGCTGATACCAAGTTTGATACCAAGTCAGCTTTAATGGGAAGATTATTTGCAAGTCTTTTCCTGGCAGGAACAACAGCAGTAGCACCAACAACAGCCTCTCTGCAAAGAGCTGAAGAGCTGCCAGGCGGATTTTCAAGTGAAAAGATGGCAATAAAAGGAAACTTGCCATTGCACAGCCCCCTCCACATCCCACCCAGCAGCTGCAGCAAATCCTGGCGCTTTTGTGTTTTATCTTTGCCGAGCTGTGTGCCCGTTTCTTGTATCCTGAGTCCATCACCTCTTAATTCCCTTTCAAAGCAGCAGCAGTGGGGAGGGCGGGCAGCTGGGAGCCACTCGAGCCGCGCTCCAGCACGGGGCTGCGGAGCGGGACAGGACGGGCATGAGAGCAACGGAGAATGGAGCAGCTTGGGACAAACCCACTGCAGGGTTTAGACTCCTTTCTTGGGTAGATGAAACGCTCTGCCTTTGCTTTATTTTCAGAGTAAATGTATTCTCATCTCCAGCTTTCATCAAGCATTAAGGTTCTTGTCATGATTAAATCATGAAAACTGACAGCCCTCCCACTAAAGTACCAGGGCAGCGTAAATTAGACATGTTTAAGCACAGTGGGCAGGATAGAAACCCAATTTTGCCCCTTTCTCTTATAGGGAGGCTGGTGGGAAGGCAGGAGGATGCTGTCCACTCTCACAGACACCACGTGGAGGCACCTTGAGGCGTTCCCTGGGAAGGGCATGGACAGGGAGGGATGGGAGCGGGAAGGATCTGGCCAGGTGCTGTTCAGGTTCCTCCTTTCTCTGGGAAACCAGCATTTCACCAGCAAACTCCATTATTTTAGCTTTTGTTTAATATGGCGTGCTGGAAATCTGCTTGTCAGAAATGCTAACTGGTGCAAACCAAACACATTTTACCATTGCTCTAGCAGAAAGTGTTAGCTCTGCCCCCACCATTTGGCCACCGCTGCCTCCTGACCCCGTCTCTGCGGGATGGGGGAGCCCGGGGTGCCAGCAGGGTGCTGCTCAGCAGAGCCACGAGGCTGTGGAACAGGATTTGCTGTGCCCTTGCAGGGGCACCTGGGGCTGGATACAGGGACGGACCCCGCTCTGCAGCTGGGCTGGGGGTGCTGGGGGGGCCCAGACCCACCACCCCTCTGTCGCAGGTTGTCCTCTGCTCGGCTGGGCTATCACGAGGCCCGAGCAGCTCCTGCCCGTGTGCTGGGCTGTTTGCAGGCAGGTTTCCTGGGATACTGGTAAAGATGGCCAGGCTGAAACCAGGGTGATTAAAGAAGGACGAAGAGCTGACCCGGTTCAAATGAAAGCACTTATGGTGGTGAACCTGGCAAAGAGCATTTGCAGCTCTATAGCAAAAGCAAAACAGACTCAGACGGTGCATATTTTCTTTCCTTTGAAAGGGAAAACACAAAGTTAAAGGATTTAAAACTTTTTTTCCCCCTTCTTTTTAGAGGAATTAAAACAAAAATTCACATCTGGAATGACAACTCCTAACCCTGTCCCGTACCCCTCAAATTAATCAGGCCCTGTAATGGAAATGCTGACAGACTCATAACTCCAACCTTTCAAACACAGATCTGGGATTAAACTGCCCCTGAAGCCCTCTAAGGAGCAGTGCTCGAGCAACAGCATTTTCCAGGTGCTACAGGAGATGCAGCAGAGCGGCGTGGGCACTGGTGATGGGGGCTTGAGCCCTCTGCCCATCCAGTGCCACTCTCCTCTCCTTCTCTAACAAGGGATGCTCCTTTCTGTGCACAGCAGCCTCCTGCCCATTGCACCAACCCCATGCGTGTGCCGACACTCCCGCACCCTCCTGTCCTGCACCCTGGTGCACCAGCACAGCTCTGCTCACACGGCAGCTGCATCCCTTCTCCACAGGGTGCAGGCAGCAGGCACAGCCACCCCCTCCATGCTGGGGCACTGCCTGGTCCCCCTGGCTGTCTCCTGGCCCACCCACTCTTCCCTTGTCAGGATGGGATCCCACCACACTACGCGGCCTCTCTGCGAGCTGGCGCGCCGCAGCTTTCAGGCAATCCCCATGAGCACAGCTCAGCACACGTTGGCTGCACTAAACCTGACATGTTCTTTCCCTTCAAAGCTGCTGGTCCCTTGCAATTGTTTAAACTTTAGTAGCATTAGTGTACAAGCTGTAAAAATAGAGCCTGATGCCAAGAGACCCATCTAACACGTCTTTGAACTTGGTGTCAGCCTGCGGCAGCTGCGGGTCTCCCCCTTCACCGCCTCCCTGGGGCTGCTCGATCCCGGGCGACCCAGCCGGCACGGGGAGCCGAGCGGCTCGGTGCCCAGGCGGGAGGTGTCAGACGGGGCACGGATTCAGCAGTTTGCAGCCTGTGAAGCAGCTCAGGCACAGCCAGGATCACTCTGCCCACATCCAGGAGCTGGCTGGAGGCTGGGGTTGGGGCAGGAGGGAAGGAAGATTTTCTGGGAAAGGAGAGTGTAGGAGAGTAAGGACAAACAAAAGCTCTGGGAAGGGCAAGTGTTGGCTGTAGAAAGTTGTTTGCATGGGTGCTCCAGCAAAAAGCTTGGCTTTCAGCATGCCATGAGTCCCTCACCCCTGCGACAGCTTTTCTGGGCTGCTGACAAATGGGAACTTCTGTCAAGGGACAGGAAGGGGTGCTGGGCAGAGGCTCAGCTTTTACCTCTCTTCCTCAAACAGGGTCCCAACTGTGTTGTAGCACCTCCTGCATTAGTGATGGGGACTTAAGGGTGACGGTTACTGCGAGTGTCCTCTACTGTGAGAGAAGGACTCTGGAGAGAAGGGCTTCTGGAGGAAGTGGGTACCTGGCCAGGGCATGAGCACGGAGCGGTGCAGGGACACGGGGCTGTGTGGGCACTGGAGGTGCCAGGAGCCCTGGTCCTGCAGTGAGCGGATAGCGAGCTCTATTGTTTTCCCACCTGTCTGAGTTACAAAGGGCTGAATGGATTTTCATGAAATGTTATTAAAAAATGAAAAGGGTTTGGCTTCCGGGCCCGGGCCCTGTTTGCCAAAGCAGCCCCAGGCGAAGTTTTATGACTAAGTATGCAATAAAATCCTTTGAAAGAGGGGCTTATGTCCGAAGTCTCCATAGACCCTCTCCCCTCCAGGGCAGCACGTGGTGATTGCAATCCATTCATATCCAGCTCTGTACTCTTCTGGAGGCATTTTTCCATGACAGGGACAAAATTTCCCTCAGGACAGACCTGCTGCTCCCTGCAGCGTCCCAGCTCTGCCTGCACTGCGGTCTCCTGCTGGAGGGGTCATGGTGGGCTCCCTGGCAGGGACCATTCCTCTCTAGGTGACCATGAGCAGGGGCAGAGGGGACAGAGCTCCAGCGAGACGCGCCAGGACAGCCCAGCTCCCAACAAGTGCTGTGTGCCCAGGAACGGAGCTGTGTGCCCTGCAGCTGGCTGGGATGGTGCCCTGGAGCAGCAGCCCCGCGGGTGCAAGCTGATGCTCCTGTATCTGGGTCTCTGAAGGGTTTGTCGGAGGGCTGGGAGGGTGTCAGCACCCAGCAGTTTGGGAGGGTCCTCGGGGAGTCAGTTTGAACTGGGCCAGGAGAATAATTCGTGGCTGTTGGTGTCAGGTGGTGTGTGGTGCACGTGTGCTCCCCACAAACACGCTCCATCCGCACAGGCTTTCTGGGTGCAAAAATTTGCTTTGAATCATTTGTAAATAATGTTCTCATTATTTTGCTAGCTCTAATTAGGACAAAGGGGGAAGAAATTAAGTATTTAGGCTGACTCCCAGGGAAACTTCATGGCGCAGAGCAGCTCCCTAGGCTTCAGAGCAGTATCCTAAGGGAGAGATGGAAACCCTGAGCTGTTTAAATTTAGACTGGAGGAAACCCTGGAGGCTGATGTTCAGGCCTGCGTTGGCCCACGGAGGGAAGCGGGGGAGGCAAAAAGGCCTTTTTCTTTCCTCTCCATGCCATTGCAGTGAAGGAGCAGAGGGCAGACTGCAGATTTCTCTCCCCTGCAATACATCGCTACTCTGGCTGGAATCTCAGGCTCTGCTCCTTTGTGCTCAGGGTTTAAATTGGCGTTTAACAAGATCACTCCAGCAGAGTAATGAGACATCGCTTTAGTGCTGCAAATACCAATCTGCGGTTAAAAACTGCACGTGTCAACTGATGGCTTTGTTTCCACAGTCGTCTTGTTCGGCATCAATCTCATGGCTAAGCAAGCCTTTCGAGCAGGGGGGTCTGAGTGTGAGGGATGTAAGTGTAAGCGAGTGGGTTATGTGTGTTATCTGAAGTTAATTACAGCAGGAGAGTGACAGCAGCTCGTGTTGGACAACGCGCTGGAGTGAAGCCCACAGGAGCTGCCGGCAGCCGAAGGGGCAGCTTTGGGCAAACCTCACAGGTGAATGCAGGGAGGATACAAAGCAGGGACTCAGCCACGAAAGCCCTCGGGGGCCTGCCTGGGCTGAGCCAAGGAGCAGTTTGCCAGATGAACCCCGTGCATGATGTCTGATGAATGAATGCTCCAGCTTCTCTTGCCTTCTCCGTCAATTGCAGAAGCAATCAGATCAGGTGGCAGAAGTAATTGTGAAGGTATGAAAGCCCTGTCCCTGGCAGAGAACGGGCTTTGGGAGCGGAAACAGAGCAAACCCCAGGGTAATTCTGGGCAGAGGGACAGGAGTGATGCTAACTCACTGGCTCTTGGCGGAGCTCTGGCCTTGCCAGGTAGGTGGAAGGCTGATGAGATGCTGATCTGTGGGTTTACCTTTCTCATCTAAGACACATTTCAACAGATGTCCTTTTCACACCATGTCATGTCACAGCTGAGTGCTAGGGATGCTGGAGCTACTGGGGACAGAGGGAAAGGGATGATGACAAGGCAGGAGTGCAGGTCAAGGCAGCAGAAGGGCTGCAGCTCCCCACTTGTGTTTCTGCACTGCAGACAGTGTGGTCAGTGGGCCCTGGACTGGTAAACACAGGTGTCGAGGTCCCACAGCCAGAGGCAGGGACAGGCTGGGAGGGGGGCAGTGGGAAGGGAGGGGAGGTGGGGGGATTATTAGTGCACACAGAAAAATTGTGTGGGGGATAGAAGAGTGGAGCCTGCAATGGGGATTGGGTGGGGTGCAAGAAAAGCCCAAACCAGCCCCACGCTGGGAGAGCACAGGGGGGCTGCAAGCACCGTACACCACGCTTCCCCCTAGAAAGTGCGTAGCTAAGTCTGACTCCAAAAGGGAAATCCTTTCCTGTGAAAAATGTTCTGATTTTCTAATACCAGAACACATTCCTGAAACTGAGTGAAACATCATTGGTTTCCTCAATATTGCCCATTCCTCAGTGCTTTGGGAGCACCGGATGATCTAGAGTGGACACACGTATCGTGCCTGGGCTTGGGGGAGCTGCCAGCATGTGGCATCTATTTAGGTATTGCAAGGGAAGGCAGAGAATTCAAGGTTTGCTGCTAACAATTCACCACGCATGAATGTCTTGAAAAAAAGACATGAGGATGGTTGTGTCAGGCCCCAGGTAACACTTTCAGAAGAGAGTGTATGTGATAAAGTACCTCTTTCTCCACCTCTTCTCGTTCCCCTTGGCTGACACTCACAGAGCACGTGGTGGTGCCTGTGAGTTGCCCAGCCTGGAGCCGGGCTGCTGCCTCCTGCTCCGGCTGGCCCAGGCTTGGCGCGGGTGCTCCACCGGCAGTTCGTGGGTGTGAGCCCCAGCACCACTCCAGGCTGGCACAGCCGTTTGTCAGTGCCGGGAAAGATTCATTGCTGATTTTGCAGAGGTGTCGCTGCAAAGCCCCAGGAATGAGAGGAGTGGAATCGCAGCCAACCTGCTTGCATGAAAATCACCAAATACCCTTGCTAAAAAAAAAAGAATGCATTTTTAAAGCTGCTGATTGCTTTGGTGGGATTCCTGGAGGACTTTTGGGTGTACCTGAGAGTGCATCATGCATCTTGAAGGTGATGTTTCCCTGGCTGGAGACCTCAGGCTCCTTGAGCAACCACTCAGCACTCCCACCCACGATGGGGACCAGAGAAACTGTTTTGAGAAGCAGCAGCAGAAGAGATTTCATCTCTCTTGCCCAAAAAATATGTGAAAAGAAATGATTGTGCTATGATCAGACTGGCAGGGGTTGGCAATTCTGCTTCTCAGCAACTTCAAGAGCTTGAAATTGATTGTTTTTTCTGCTGGAAACAAAATGTGACCTCCTGGAAGGCCTTGCAAAATGGGCTGGTGTTGAAACATCCACTGCCGGATCAGAAGAACTGAGGTTTTGATTTGTGAGCACCTGCCTCCCTCTCTCTGATCGGAGATGACTGCAGAATGCTTGACCCAACCTGTTGAAAATAGCGTGGAAATCAATGCGCCTCCACACGAGTCCTCACTTCTAATGCAATCCTGTGTTTAGACAAAAATAGACTTGATCAAGAAATGCTCCTACTGCTTTATCATGTCTTCTCCAGTACTGCTGATGGGCTGCAGCAGAGCAAGGATGCGACACCCCATCCTAAAAGGCGAAGGGATGATCTCGGTGCCCTGGTGCTCTGGCACGAGGGAAGCGCAGGGCTCTGCCCCGCAGGGCTCAGCAGCGGCACTGCCCTTGGGCTGAGCATGGACACGGTGGGGCTGTGCACGTGTGTGGAGGTGCTGGCCAGGCTGGTGGGAACGCTCCCTGGGATGCATCACTCCCCCCTGGACTCGAGTTCCTGCAGGCTGCTGCTTTCCTGGGTGGATGTTTGGACGCAGCTCCCACATGGTGAGAGTCTGGGAAAATGAGACAAAGCCTTGCATGGATCTAAGTGTCTGACATCTCCACTCTGTGATGCCTTTACTGTGCAAACATCTGGGCAGCTCGGAGCTCAGAACCCTCAAAGCGCCTGTTCCTGCATACGGGGGTGTTGGCGCATGTTCCCACTTGCTGAAGGTGCTTTGTGCTCCCCAGGGACTGGCTGTGACAATAACCAGCCACAAGCAAACGTCTTCCTCAATGGTGACCCCACAGAGCTGGCGGTGCTGAGTGGTGCTCGCTCCTTTGCTCCCATCAGAGGATGCGGGACAAGTGGGTCAGGATGATGGTGATGTCTGGGATGGGTGCTGGTGCAGAACTGGTGACGCTGGTGAGGTTGGATGGGGAGAGAGCAGCCAGCACTGGATGAGATGTGGGGCCTTGCTTTGAAGGAAACATGCTCCGTGCAGGGGACCTGGGCTACAAGCAACCACTACCCCTGCAGCCCTTGCAGCCCGCGCAGAGGGAGAGGGGCCAACTCCCAAGGAGGATCAGCTGACTCCCCCTTCTTGTGCCCCTGTGTCGGGGGCAGGAGGGGACACATGGGTCTGGCCATGCTGGGATGCTCCCTGAGCCACGGGAGAAGGGAAGTGAGTGTTTGGAATTGTTTGGTGCAAAAGGGAATGAGCTGAAGACAATGTCAAGCTCTGTAAATATTTATGAGATGAATGAGAGCAGGGGTTTGAAACGTTAGACAGCTGAGAAATGGCTGTTTTAATAATTCTCCTGATAAATTAAAGCTCAGGGCGGGGGGGGGGCAGGGAGCGGGTCAGGGGAGGAGGGGGATTGTTTAGAGATGTGGGGCTTGAGAAGCTGTTCTGGGCTGAGATAGGGCCACAGTCGGCCAGCCTGGGCCTTTATCCTTGCGGATGAGGATGAGGAGAGCTGTGCTCTTGCCTACCAGGGTGCCAGGGCAGCTGCAGCTCCCTCCTGTCTCTCATTGTCACGGTATGCACAGGGCTGGTTACAGGGGGGACACACGAGAGGCAGGGGCAGAGCAGCCCCTTGGCAGAGCAAGGCTGCTCCATGGAACCCACCAGAGTAACAGTAGGACAAGAACAGGATGGTGAGCTCACTGATAACCATAGACCAGCTTGACTTCTCTGCTGACTTGGGCATGTATAAGGGGAAAAGACTCAATTCTCATTGTTTGGACCAAAACCTCACACTGCAGCCAAGCCCAGCAGCAGTCTGCAAGCAGGGCTCTGGTTGCGTTCTCCTGATGCTCAGCTCTCCCCACTTTCTCAATTCAGCATCTAAAGCTCCATGCTGAAGGACCAGACCTCCACCTGCAATCCTCCCTCTGCCCCTCGTGGAGCCCCACCTGCGCTGGGACACGACGAGGGTTTGACTCGCTACGTTCTGCGAAGCACAATCACCCCCTGGCAGGGAGTGCCCAAAATCCTGGTGCTGGGGTTGGCAGGTGAGCGCAGGGAAGCAAAATTTCAAGTAGTTTGGTTTCAAATGTGTTTACAAGTTTGGAGCCTGCACATAGAGTTGATTGATTGCTTGGGATCTTGGAAGAGTTGTTGTGTTTTTTTTTTTAAATAATGTTATTTTAAACAAAACTTTGCAGTTCCCCTTTAAAGGAGACATCTGGGCTCAATGTGGCGGGCAGGGGAGAGGCACGGAGAGCAGAGATGATCCCAGGGAGAGGCACGCGAAGGAAAAAAGGACATTGCTGTGGGGAACTCGGGAGACAGCTCCCCTCTCTGCCAAGCCAAGGTGTGCTTGCAAGGCTCTGACTGGGGCACGGGCCACGGGCACCCTCCCAGCCACCGCTGCTCGCATGGCCTGGGAGGCGAGGCCGTGCTTCTCTGTGGATTCTAGGCAAGAAGAGCTCAAAACCAATAGGAATAGGAATAGGAATAGGAATAGGAATAGGAATAGGAATAGGAATAGGAATAGGAATAGGAATAGTTGTGCTACGAACTCACCATGAACACAGGTATTACTGCGGGGTAGGCTAACAGGAGAGAAATACTGGGGAGATAAACTTTCCCACCTCAGCTCCTAGAGCATCCCCTGACCCTCTGGAGCTGGGCAGAAGCAGCTCCTCTGTGCATGTAGCCCCATCTCTCTTTTTTATGGGATGTCTCCAGCCTTTCCTGCAGCACCTGGTAGCCAGCGTTGGGAGGGACAGGCCTCCAGACTGCGGGGAGCTGCAGTCTGGCCCTTTATGCCAGTTCTTAGGCCGCCATATTATGTGGGCTTTGGGGCAAGTTGAAGCACAGCTGAGACAGAGGAGTAAAGCAAGACCTTTTTATTTATTTGCCTTCTAATGCTCTGCCATATTCACCTTTCAGGAAATTCCCGTCTGCCTCCAAGTGGCCGGCTTCTTCCTTGGGCTCTGCATGCCGGCTCCACATGGTTTCATTTTCCTCCCCAGCAATAATAAATCTGTTAGTGAAAGCGTCTGCTGGAGGTGTCTGCTCCCTGATAGAAAAGCCTCCTTCGCCTACGCAGAATGTCCATGTCAGCAGCTTACAAATCCTGCTCCTGCGCCAGCCCGGGAGGCGAGGGGCTGGTCTCGGGGGGCCCGGGACGGGGCTGCCTTCCCTGCTGGGCTGCCTGTGCCGATGCAGTGGCAGAGCGGGAAAACTCCTCCAATTAAATATATTAACAGCCCGTTCTGCTCTGCCCGGGCTGCCGGGAGCTCCTCCTGCGGCACCATGGGCTGGGTAACCCGGTGATGCCCTTGCCTGCATACCACGAGAGCAAGCACAGCCCCCCAGAAAAGCAGCCGAAAGCTTTCCTGGGAATAAAAGCCAACTGCCCAACTTTGTACCATCAGCTGCAAGGTCTCCAAGCCAGCTTTCCCCAAGCAAGGGCCTGGGAAGCAGGAAACATTCTCAGGATCTCCTAGTTTTGGCCAAGTGCTCAGCTCTGACAGTGAGAAATGGGTATTTTTAGTTAATTGAAAGCTGAGATTAACTTATGAACCTGTGACTTTGGGAGACTGCACTTTAATAAAGCCGATAAATGAAAGCTTTCTGATAAGAATCACAATTTTAGAGTGCAACATGATTGTTTTCTCTCCTTCCCTACGGCGCCCCAGGCTCAGGTGTAGCTTGAGAGCACCTCAGGGCAAAGATGGGTGATGAAACAAGAGGGGTTGTTGGGATTTTCCCCAGCCTGTGGTTTGCTCTGAGGCTGGCAGGTGCTCTGAGCCATGGCTCCAGCTTTAAAAAGGGCTCCCTGGATTCAAGGAAAACACGGTTATACTTGATTCGTACAGATCTTGTTGGTGTCTCACAAAAACAGTCCTGTCTGTGCTCATGGTTCAGCCTGGGCGTTGTGACACATGAGGGTAAATGCTTTTCACGTGCCAAGCAGAGATTGGAAATCTTTGGACTGCCCTCTTTGCTGTCCTCCTCCCCAGCCTCTGGCAAAGGCAGCGCAGAGTTTGCCAGGCTGGGATTGCATTTTGTGCGTCAGCAGGTCTTGGCCGGGGCACAGAGCCCACTGCTCAGGGACACAACTCTGGCTGCCTTCATCCCCTCTTCCTCCCCCTCCTCCCACCTGCATGATGCTTTCCTTATCACTAACAACAGGTAGCGAGGTGAGCGTTGGTCTCTTCTCCCAAGTTACAAGTGATGGAATGAGAGGAAATGACCTCACATTGCACCAGGGCAGGTTTAGATTAGAGATTAGGAAACATTCCTTCACTGAAAGGATTCTCAGCCCTGGCAGAGGCTGCCCGGGGATGTGGTGGAGTCCTCATCCCTGGAGAGATTTAAAAGCTGGGTAGACGAGGTGCTCAGGGATTGCTCAGTAGTGGACAGGTATGGTTGGACTTGATCTCAAAGGTCTTTTCCAACTAAACAGTACTACAATTCCTCCCAACCAATGCTCTTTTCTCTGGGTTCTACTGACTGTCCCCATTTCCAAACGCACCCCAGTGCTGCCACTGACTCTCCACCGGGAGGCTCACAGAGGGCTGACTTTACAAACCCTGGCATTATCCTTCCCTCTGCTCCAGGTTTTTATCCACCTTGTATAACCAGAGAGCTCTTCTGGGGAAAGGAGCTATTTTTATTTCACTTGAACTAACCTGAGCACATTTCTGCTGGCGCAAAACAAATTCCACGTGGAAGATAATGAACGAGGCAAAGAGCTGTGCCGGGAAGCACAGACACACCAAAGGAATGAGGCCATTGCCCTGAAGACACCTCCGTGCAGGCAAACGTTCCCCAACAAGAAAAACCTTCATCAGCAGTTCAGAAAGGCATTTGTCCTGCCTTGTGGCAGGATGGCGAGGGAAAGAAGCACGACTTCAGGGGATTAATTTAAGTGTCCCTCTGGATACACGGGATCACAGCCACGATTCAGCAGCCCCACTCCGTACAGATGAACCCAACACACAGCTTAAGGTTTCCTAAGGCCCCTCACTCCGTGGCCCTCTGGTGCTGCTGGAGGGGTGGTGGGGAGGAGCAGAATGGTTGTTCCCAGGGACAATGAGCCCTGCTGTCCCCATCCCCACCGCCGTGCCTGCAGAAAGATAAGCAGCAGATAGGAGAAATCGTTTCCTAACAGCACAAATCAATATTTATTATAATGAAAAGGAGAGATTGATATCAGGAAGGGTGATAATAATAATAACAAAACAAGTCTAAACTTATTTGTATGTACGGTCCGAGATGAAAAAAAAATCCCCAAACACAGCCTTTGTTGATTCCTTTGCTTTGTAGAAGCAGATCCCTCTGATATTCTCCCTGAGATTTTCCCAGGCACCCCGCTGAGGTTTTGATGCTCAACTCACATCAAGAATATTGAGCAGGAAATCTAAACATTATTTCTGGTGGTAGCTGATGGAGAGACAGAGTGAGGGACAGTGGGGGAATATGGGGGGGCCTGTGCTGTACCCCGGGGCAGGCTGGAACGCTTGGGTGAAGAGCAACACTGGGACTGAGGAGACACGGAGCTGTGGGTGTCTTCGGGAAGGGCAGAGCATTAGCCAGAGCCACATTTCAAACCGTCTTTGAGGTTGTCTTTTTTATATTAGGGTAGCAAAATCAGAGCCCCAAGTCCTGGGCTCTGCTACAGGCTCTGCTGTCCACCTTCCTGGCAGGAGCCCATCAGCCAGAGGGTGGTGGGAGGGAGGAGTGGGTGGAGCAGCTTCTTTCCCCAGCTTATATCTGGTGTCCCTTCCCCCAGCCAGGGTGGCAGAGGCTCTCAAAGTGGTAATGACTTAAAACCAGGCTGTTTCCATGTCAAGACCCATGAGAACCAGGCCCAGGGTTCTTCTGCTCTGGGCTGGTCCAACATCTCGCACTCAGGTCTTGTTAATATGTGAAGAGCAAACGCCTTCACCCAGCGCGTGTGTTTGGTGGCCACTTAGAGCCAGCTCTGGCTGAGCGCTTTCCTGAATCCAGACCTGGCGAGGCAGGAGGGCTCCTGGTGGAGAACAGTTTTGGAGAGTGGTTTCCAGCCCGTGGACAGAACCTCCCCAAAGTCTAAGAGACCATCATAGACCTGAGCACCTTCTCACCAGTGGTGGATTCTTGAGCACAACTTCTCTAATTACCTCCTCAGGATACATGTTCAAGTGTTTCGGTACCTGTAAATCTTCTTGTAGACTGAAGATGACGCAGCACGTGTAGAGCTTTGCTTGATGAGCCACGGAGGGCTCTGAGACGTGAGGGTGAAAGCAAGACCCTGTGTGAGACTGGGCAATGCTCGGGGGCAGAAGAAACAAAGCAGCTCTCGGGATGGTGTGGTGGGAATGGGACTGAGAGGGTGCTCGGGAGAGTCGCTGACACTGCCCCAGTTGCCTGAGCTCCTGCTCCCCAGATTCCTGCTCTTTGCAACAGTCAGCAGTAAGAGAGACCAGACACTCGTCAGGAAGGAGATGCCTGCTTAATAAAGTGAGCACTAGTGAGAGTGGAAAGCTTTCTGATTAATCAATAAGTCAAATTGATTTGTTAAACCTCCACAATTCTTGTCAGTGACACCAGCCACTACCTCATCGACTCCTCTGGGTACTGTCCCTGGGCCTCTTCCTGTGCTGTGATCAGTGACACACTTGTTTCCAGTCCTACATGTTCTCCCCTAGCCATGTCCAGCCCATCCATAGAATCACAGAATCATTTTGGTTGGAAAAGACCTTTCAAGATTGAGTTCAACTGTAAATCTCACACTGCCAAGTCCACTCCTAGTCCACATACCTAAGTGCCACATCCACAGAGCTTTTCAATCCCTCCTGGGACGGTGAACCTACTGAGCAGCCCAGCAGCACTTTGGAAAGCAAACCGGATTTCAGTGTCAGGAACCTCTCGGCTGCTCAACGCTGGGGTTTGGGTCTGACCCCTGGACACACAGATGAATGGTGCTCTGAGGTGACTCGGTTAGCTGCCCCCACAAAGTCACTCCCACGCCTTCCCATCGCTGCGCTCCTTCACTGGGTTCCTTCACCCCAGGATGGGAGGTTCCCACCATCCCGCTGGTCCCAGCTTCTTCCTCTCTGGATTTCCCACACCTGCCGCCCGGAACTGCAATTCACAGCAGCATTTCTTCCTTTGCATATTCCATCCCCGTTCAATTTACTCTTCTGAAATTCTTTAAAGCTCCAGAGTTTGCTCCTTCAAAGAACTCGAAGCTTTCCTCTCTTCCTCAAAGATTAATTTCAGCTTCAAACACCTGCAGTAACTTTTTTCAATTACTGTATTGCTACTCAGGAACTTCTCGGGGATTAAAAGTTCCACTGCGTTTTGCTTGACAATATCTTGCATTTAGCCAGGCCCTCGCTCCACTGGCAGCGGCTGCTGAAAGCTTCATAAAGTCAGGTTAATCTGATTAAAACCCTGCCGTGTGAGGAGAAGGGGTATTTCATTGTCTCGCAAGGATCCTAGCATCGCTTACAAGCAGGAAGGGTTATTTCCCTGAAATCTCGAAGTGGATCTGAAAGTCAAATGCTTTATTCCTGCTCACGTGTCATCACTTAAGGGCCAGTTTTCACTCTTCATCTCATAAGTCTCAGCCTCCCCAGGCCAGGCAGGATTGCGGCAGGGGGTAAATGGTTCAAGAATGCGAGAGTCGACCTGGGGGCTTCTGCACCAGAAAAGATGGAAAAGGGGGTGAAGAAGAGATAGAGAAGGGCGTGACAAAGAAATGGAAAGGAGGACGAAAGAGATGGAAAAGCTCTGCCCCATCTCCACTGCCAGCAGGAGGACAGAGGGCAGCCCAGGGAACGCCCGTGGCTGCAGCCCTCTCCCTGCTTCGGTGACTTCTCGCTTTCATGGCAGGGAATCTGAAGAGCACAGCACTTGTCTTCCCCATCCAGGCCCTGGAAGAGACCTGGAATTAATTGATCAATAGTTGCAGAGGCAGTGAGAGAATAACATTGACTGACACATTGCTTGTTTCTCTCCCTCTATTTTTAATTTCTGCAGAGTTAATCCAGTATTCAGAGAACTTTCCCAGAGGATGAACCACCGAATCATCCGGGCCGGCGTGTTTGGGCTCTGTGAAGATGGACCCCACGCTGTTTCTGGTGAAGGGAGGGTGAAATTTATATCATGGCAGTGAACTGATTCTCTTATCAGCATTGTCTGCTCAGCATCAAATGAACTAATGAAATATGCAACAATTCAGCTATAGAACAGACCTCACTTTTAAATTAGCACTAATTAGAGATAATTATCTTGGCTGGTTTGATGTTTCTGTGTAATGAGCCTGGGTTTTCTTTTGTTAAGAATTGGTGTGGTCAAATACATGAAACTGCATGCTGGATTTCCAGAAGTGCCTTTTATTTCTGGTTATTTTAACATCTCTAAGACGTAAGCTCCTGCTTTTGATGTCATTTTATTTGGCTGCCTTGTTGATGCTCCTGCTTGATGGCGGGAAGGGATGTAAAGTAACCCCCCCCATCTCCAAATCCCCCATCGCTGCACACGGGTGCTGCTGGCTGTACGGTAAAGCAGCACCATGCCATCTCCGCATCTCTTGCTGGATTTTCTAGAGCACTGAACGCTGCGGTATCAAAGCTATCGACCACAGGTAGCCAGATTACCTCTCCTATCCACAATCAGCAATTTACCATGGATTCCTCATTTTTCAAGGGAACTAACAGCCTAGTTGGTGACGATCTGCCAGGGCAAAATGCTGTAACACGTGGAAAAATTACACATCTCTCTAGGGCACAGCAAGGCGCCCATCCTTCCCATTCCTCCTCTCTGCTCCCCTAGAACTGGGGAGCAGCAAACACCGTGTGCTTCCCGTCTCTTAATAGGAGCGATGCCTTGTGGTCCCCTGGCACCCGGCAGTGGCAGGCGGCCAAGGTAATTATGGCTGCATGGTCCCCTCTGAGTCCCCGAAGAGTCTTTACGAATCATCGGGTAGCGGCTATAGTTCAAGAGAGTGTGGTCTACGGGGAGCTGGTGCAATTACAGAGATGCTTAAGGCCTCTCGGCAGCGCTTGGCTGTGCCGCCCCTCACCGCCGCGTCGATAGGGAGGGCAGAGGTGGCAGCCCCTGTGCTGCCCACATGGGGATGGACGTAACCCACCGCACTGGTGCTCCTCTGGTGGGGGGCTGCAATGGGGCAGGGGGCTGCCAGCCCCCCACAACTGCCGTGGGGCAGCCCAGGAGGGCTTCAGCCTGGGGAGGAAGCTCAGCCACTCAACACCTCCCCTCTTTATTAACAGCAGGTATTTTCCTTTCCCATTTATTATGATTAACACTTGGAGGTTGTGCTGGATCAAGCACTGGCTTCTGCTAAACATTTCTATAAGCACAGACACACACACATCTGCCCACCTATTCCATACGTAGAGATCTTCCCCTGCGCCCATTTCCTAAACCCTGGCCCCAGGATAGGCTCAAACCACACTGAGCGGGGGGGACCCGCACACTGCCTGCGGGTGGCCGGGGGAAGAGCGCGGAGCCCAGCGCTGGTTCTGCCGGTAGCATGCAGCCAGTGGAGCTCACGGCAATTTATATCCACGAGACCTTCCTCCTGTGCTGGCCTGGCCCTGCACTCCCCAGGGCACCTGCGGGTCTCATAAATCCCTGAAGCTGATCGGTATCGTTGGCTCCCGCAGGAACTAAATGTGCCCTCTAAGGTAGAACCGCGCACGCTGTGGCTGCGGAAATAAATGATCTCGGCTGGTTTTCCATCAGAGCACCGGGCGAGCGAGAGCGAGAGCTGCGGGGTCACCGCGCGGGTCGCGGGGTGCTGGGGGGCACTGGGGCGCTGCAGGGCGGGTCCGCAAGAGCTCGTGACGGGGAGAAGAGGGTTTCGCAGCCTCTCGTACTACACAGGCCAAAGCCGGGGGAGGTTTGGTTGTGGAGGGCTGCAGTGATCCCCCAGACGAGCTCCTTCGCAGCAGCGAGGGTCAGATGCTCGTTGCCGAACCTCAAACCTCACCGCACTGCTCTCATTCAAGGAGGTCACAGCAATGCGAGACGCGAGAGCATCCGAGCCCCGAGGGTGCGTGCGCTGTGGGAGGAATAGGGCGGAGGAGAGCAGCGCGGTGCTCGCGGTGCGGGGGGCTGGCACGGAGCCGGGAGCAGCCCTGCCCTCCGCTCCGCAGCGAAACTGCGGAGCCGCAAGGCTTGGAGCAGCCTGAGCTGCTCGTCCTCAGGCAGGGGTGCGGAAGGAAGGGCAACAGCCTGATGGACCAGCAGGTTCCAGCGGCGAGGAGGCAAGGATGTCAGAAGCATCGCCTGAATCGGCGAAGGCTCGGGCTGCGCAGAAACTCCTTCCTTCTGCTGGGCTTCGCAGCCGGGTGCCTTCTGCCAGGGTCTCCTTTGCACCCCATCGCAGCGGGGTTTGCAAGAGCAGGTTGCTGGAAGCGCCGAAATGCAGCAGCTCCCACAGCCCCGGGGGTCGCCCCCATCCCAGAGCTGGGAGAAACCCGGGCTTGTTGCGAGCGCCGAGGAGATGCCCGGCCCCGGCTGCACCGCCCGAGGCCGCCACTGACGGGGAGCCTCCACCTGGAGCCTCCCCGCCCTGGTCTCTATCGTCTGCTTTCATAGCTGCGAGGCTTCCGTGGCTCAAAAGGGATTTGACGGCTCTTTAATGGCCGAGAGTTAGAGACAGACGAGGCCGAGAGACTCGCCCTCCGTCCTTCCCTCGGGCCGCTCAGCGCTCCCTCCGGGCGCATCCTGCCCCTTCCATCCGTCCTTTGTCTCCGGGGTTCGAAGGCTGAACCTCGGGGTCCCTGTGCTGCCCCTGGTCCCTGCACCCCACCTTCGGAAGAGGCTCCTCTCCCCAGCGGGCTTTCCAGGAGGGACAATCCCAAAGGCTAAAGGAAAACCTCTTTGTTCCAAGCAAGGCAGCTAAAAGCTGGTGCAGCGGTAAGCCTTGGGTGATGAGATGGGCTGGGGACAGGACACCGCCCTGTTTCTTACACAGCACGAGTTCTGCGCTGCGGAGAGCTCCCCAGGGGTGACCGGCTTCCGCAGACACCCACCCCCAGCGCCTCAAGGCCTCTGCGGGCTCTGCTGCCACCCAAGCAGCCCCTCAGCCCTGCCGGGGCAGCCGCCTGCCCGCTCCTCCCTCGCAGATCACAGCTACGCGTGTCACCTGCAGACGCCGCCAGAGCAAATCTGCGCCGGTGCGCGTACAGAAGGGCCGTCTCGTCCCGGCGGACACGGCTGCTGCTGCCTTGTCGGCATTTGCATCTCAGAAGCCGAATGGTGTTGCACATCTCGGCTCGTCACAGTTGCTCTCGGCCGGGAGCGGTGCCCCCCGGCCCGGGGCTGGCGCTGCGCCCCGGCTCTGTGCCGAGGAGCGGGGGCAGAGCCCCGCGCCGGGCTTTGATAGCGGGCGGGCGGACCAGGTGTGACACAGCGCCTTCACCGCGGCGCCTGCGGGTCCCGCTTCAAGGCTGGCAAAGCAATCGCTGATGCTGAGCCGTGGAAATCCATTACGGAGTTTTAGTGAGGGAAAACAATCAAAGAACAAACTTAGGGATGTTTCTTCCCTTGTCTTGTTGCTTCTGCCACGAGGTAAGATTTCTGAAGTGCTTTAGTGCCCCCAGAAAAGTGGCTTTAGTGCCTGCTGCCCTCCCGTCCCAGCAGCTCCTCGCCCAGGCTGGAGCATCCTGCCTGGCCCTGGGCACTCACCGCGCGTGACCTCGACAGTGCCAGGGCAGCAGCTGCAGCTTCACGGATCCCTCTCCCTGCATTAGGGCTTTGCGAGCAAGCCTGCACTTGGAGAAGGAAAACTGGCAGGTCTCCTGCTTTTAGTAAACAAGCCTTTGGCTTACGGCATCCTCCCACCATGCACGTTCCTCGCTGCATCCATCCCTGATCGCTTGGCACGTTTTCTCGTAACCAAGGGGTGATTGAATTCTGTGGAAGGAGAGGGAGCAGCTTCCTTAGGAGATTGTACCTCAAAGAGAAGCTTTCCCTTTGAGCTGGGCCATCCAGGAGAACAATCTCGCTGCCCCAGCCCTGCCTCGAGCAGCCCAGAAATGCATCCACCGACTTCCTTTGGCATCAAAGCCGAACACGGGCCCTCGTCACCCGGAGCCAGCAGCATCATAGCAACACAGATCTTCGCCTCTCACAGAGCGATGGAAAGTGGGATTGATTGCAAGAGATCAGACACCAAGACTCTCATTAACTTCTGCCAACACCTGAGCGCCTGACAGACACTTGCCTGTCTGGATTATCTTCTGCACATTTCCAGCCGCTAGCCCTGGGCCCGCTCCAGCCCCTCTTCACTCAAGCACTCACGGCATTCCCTGAGCTGCAGCTCAGACCCACCTGCAAAGGCTCCCACCGCAACATCCAGCCCTCGAGCACGGCTGAGCGGCCTGGCAGCACTGCAGCTGACTCTGTGCCTCCCCCATGTCCCGTTATCTGTAACACTGGGCAAGAGGATGCTCTCTCCCCCTTCAGGAAACATTTCCCCCTGAGCAGCCGGAAGAGCCACAGCACGGACAGCCTGCGCCCAGCTGCGCTGATGATGGTGTCAGGCTGAATTTGAGCACAGCTGGTGGAGGATCTCCAAGGCATGACCTTTCTGGACACGTCAGAGCATCTGGTGTTGTGAAGCAATGGGTGAAACACCTGCAGACACTGGCAGCCACGCCTTCAGCGTGGGCCCCTAGAACAGAGAAGCCTGCCAAGTGCTGCACCACACATCCAAGGGGAAGGGTGCGAGGAGCGACTCCTGGCTGCTATACCAGCTTCCCATCCCTGAGTCTGGGCCCCATAGCAATTTATACAGCATCCAAACCCAGCTTTCCTCTGCCCAGGACCCTCCTGGCTGGCTGTGAGCAGGTGCATCCTTCCAAGCCTACCCCACAGCGCGGGCTGGCTGCGAGGCTGGAGCTCAGGGCTGCAAAACCCCAGCGAGATGGAGCTTTGAAGTGAGGAGGAGGAGGAGGCAGGAGCAGAGCAGGACGTGGGGAATGCAGGCCTAGTTTGAACAAAGGGAATGACGGGTTCTCAGGGAAGGGTAGGGCAGAGCATCACTGCTTCAGCCCCAGCACGGAACAACAAGCGAGGCTGTTGCCAGCTCTGTGGCACAGCTCCCTCCCGCCTCACCCCAAGCGCAGTAACACAACCTTTGAGGAAGGTAGCAGGTTCTCTTTAATCTCACCCACTGATGGGTTTGCTGACAAGAAGTTTTTTGTTGTTTTTTTTTTTTCCCCTCAAAACCTTTTGTGTGATCTTTTGTTCCAAGTCAGGTTTGATATCCTCCTCCCATCTGCCAGGGCCGCTCCAGGCCCCTCTCCTCCTGCCCTGTCACAGCTGCTTTTAAAAGGGGCAGCGGCAGGTTAACCTCGTTAAGAGCCTCCCTCCTCTCTCCAGCTCCGTACTCTTCTGAAGCCAGGTGATGATTCCAGGGCACCTTTGAAAGGTGAACCAATACAGCCTGTGAAGAGTAAGATGCTCTGTGCAGCCAGCGCATCCCTCTGGGCACAAAACTCCCAAAGCTGCTGCTGCAGAAGACAAAGCATCTGCACCCCTAAGGAGGATCCTTTCACCCCCCACCCCTCCCTCTGGCTGCACCAGGGGGACCAGCTTGGAAACAGGAAAATTGCTCCACTTTTCAGTGCTGTTTTCAACCCATTCATTCCCTAAACACGCTGCTGTTGTTAACTCAACAAAGAAACAAGGCTCCTCTGGGAGTGACACCCTCCTGCCCACAAGCAAAAGCCACAGCTTTGCTGGCAATGGAGCTGGCCACAAATCCACCTGGAATGCCCAGGGAGGGCGGCAAGTGCGCAGCGAGGCAGCCCCAGGCAGAGCACGGGAGCTGAGCTCACGGGAGCTGGTGCTGCGCCCGCAGCCCTGTGGGTCAGTAGTGGGGAGCACTGGAAGAGGAAGAAAGCAAGAGAAGAAGGTGCTGGAATACCATAAGAGGGCAATGGGGTTTCATTATTCTAACCTAGAGCTGCCTGCTTTTAAGAAAAAAAGCATCAAATTAGTATCTTTGAAACAACAGCAGAGAGGAGACGCAGCAAGTATGTTCCTCTTCCCTCGTGCACATCTGTCTCAGATCGTCCTGCTAATTTCAAGTTACTGCAAACTCCTTTAATTCCCTGCCAGACCTTTCAAACAAAGTTCTGTTTAAACCACCACTGAGCAAGCTCCACGGCCTCAAATTAAACATGCAAGTGAGCAATGAGAACAGAAAGAGAAAGGTCAGGCTGTGTTTCACAACGCACAAAAACTCCTGCCCGTCAGGAAGGAAGATGGGGAGACGGTCCCCTCCATGGAAGCGCTCCCCCACCTGCCCAAGCCCCTGTGGCTCTGGGGTCAAAGGGCATGGGAACACTTGGGAAATAGGTGGTGAGAAGCCCATCTCCTGTCTCACCCACAGCACCTGCTGGCCACCAGCCAGAAGCAAGGGGGAAACAGCCGTGGTGCTGCACAGATCCTCCAGTACAGCGGTTTGGGGACAAAGCTGCACTGGTCCTGTCCAGGCTGCCTTAACCAGACCTTCCATCCCCAGATTCCCTCTTCTCCAGCAACCACAGCATCTCTCTGGGACTCCCTTTTCCCAGAGCCTCTGCACCCACTCGCTCATAAGCGGTCCCAGCTGGCCCCAGGCATGCCTCAGCAGGAGGTTTTAATCCCCTAATTGGCACATCCTGATGGAAAATCATTTAGAAAGATAGTGGTGCTCTCAGGAGGTTCTTCTCCCATGAAACAGCTTATGGTGGGGTGTTTGCTGGCATTGTTCTGTTGTGTGGTGCAGATCAAGCTGTCTCCTTCCTTGCTAGCAAGGTTGTTCCAGGGGAGAAGGCCTCGTCCTTGGGGAGCACAGGATGCAAAATGCTGCCATGATGGTGTTGAGGGGCAGAGCAAAGGTGAGCAGGGAAAAACGCATTCCAATTTGAACTGCAGGTAGCACAAAGCTGCAGCGATGCCGAGGGCTCATGAGGGCAGGAATGGAGGTGAGGTGGAGTCTGGTGGAGTTTGGGTCCAGATGTTCTCCCAGTCTTATGGTCCACCAGGGTGGCTGAGGAGTGGGACGTAAACCAGGCAAAGGACCAAGCTTTGGCAGCAAATGCACCTGCAGAAGCATTCCCCTGGTCCCTGTGCTTTCTCATCTATCAGAGAGCAGAAGCAAAAGCTGAAAAATGCAGGGGGGCTCAAAGCTCTTGTAAATCAGCATTGCTGAGTAGAGTAAATTTGTGCTGATTTATGCCTATAAAAGACCTGCCTGGAGAGGAAAAGCTGTGCTTTCTGTTTCTGGACAAGAACAAATTGAAGAAAAGCACAACCAGAAAACTGGGGTTGAGCAACAAATTCAGAGAAGACCCCCCCCCCCCTTCCCTCCCTGTTGTGCCCTGGACATGGAGCCCCTTGGAAGAGCTGCCCCTCGCTGTCCCCACAGCAGCAGCTCAGGGCCCTGAGAGCAAAGAACCCCCTCCCCATGGCAGACCCCACGTCCTTTCCTATATCTGGGATCTGAAGCTTAAATAAATAAGTGGCTGTGTAAATAAATACAAAGTGTGTAGCTCGAGAGGCAGGTTAACGGCTGGGGAAGCCAGGCTTGACCTTGGTGACATTTCAAATTAGTTCTGCTGCGCTGGGCTGGGGCTTTGAAGGGATTTGTGCTCAGGCTGGATGTGGAAAGAAACATTAAAATTCATCATGTGAAGAGGCTCTCTGGAGCTTCCTTCTTCCTGGGGAGAGACCTCCGCCTCCTCCAGCATCCCAGAGAGAACATCCAAGCTGAGGAGGTGCTGGGGAAGGTGGGCAGCTGGAGGTGGGCATGCAGGTTGCTCTTATGCTAATGTAGCTGTCAGGAATGCAGGGGCTGGCAGGCCAGGAGCAGGAGCATCGCCCTGGGACATCTGCCCTGTGCTCCCACCAAGCTGGTGCAGCCGGATCCTCTCCTGCTTCAGACGAGTCCCTTTGGCTTTGGGGCAAGCGTGTGACACACCCCACACGTACATTGTGTAGAGATCCACTGGCGTGCGTGTCTGATGCACATCCAGATGCATGCACAGAGATAAAATCCATTAGAAGGGGGCAGGGAATACATTACTAGTGCTTAATACATGCCCTGCAAGGCAAGTAGACAGCAGAGAAGACTACATTTCAGGAACAAATGGGGTCGTTTGTACAGGTCGAGCTCAGCCCTCTTGTGAGCGTGTGTCATGGCACAGGTTTTAATTATCTGAACCCGTGCTGGCCTTCCTGCAGGATCCTGTCTCTGACATGGGAGCCGCCTTCTGCCAGGGCAGCCTCCAGCTCTCAGGCACAAGGCGCATTAATTCCTCCATGAACTGACACAACGTTTTTTGGCTGGGAGCTTCAGCCCAGGCTGGTACCTCTGTGAGCTGCTGCCCATCTGGCTGCCTCGCTGCCCGGCTGGACCCTCTCGGTGACCAGGACACCCCACGGAGCCGGCAGGACCCCTGCGAGGGATGCTCTACGTGCCCAGCCGGGGCTGCTGGCTCTGCATGGAGGCCAACGAGACTGCTGTAAGGAGTGTGAAGCCAGATGGCATCACTGCGAGCACCCAGCAAGTGCCAGCCTGGGTAAATCAACCTATTTTTAACAGCCACAGCCTGCCCATTGCCGGCTCGCCCTGCTCCCCTTTGAAACCTTCCTTGAGCTTTGACATATTTGTGTTCTGTCCTCACTAAGAGGCTCTCTGTAGGGCCCGGTGAATGGAGAAACACTTCAAGGGTTGGCTCTCCAGTGCTGTTCCGATGCAGAGCAGCCCCTCCAGCCCGCTGGCAGCAGCAACCGTGCTGGGAGCATTGGAGGGGGTGGGGTTCCCCTCCGTCACTGCCAGCTCCGGGGTGCTGGGGACAGGGACACATGGCAGCAATTTCCCAACCCTGTCTGTCTGCATGCGTGGTTCCGAAGGGGAGAGGACCTGCAGAGCTGGGGATGGCTCTGGGCTTCCACATGGCTTTCAGTGCAAGCGAGGATGCAGGAGCCAGGGCTGGTTGTTCTGGATCCATCCCAGATACAAGGACTGTGGGGGACATTGCACCTGCTCCTGGAGGGTCTGCACCGCCGCTCCCGTGTCCCCTGTGCCACTGCTGGTCACTGTGCTGGGCAGTGGCTGTGGTGGCATGCAGTGATGGAGGGTGGGAAGGGGACAGACCAGGGTCTTGTCTCCCTTCAGTGGGAGGAAAACTTCCTGCTTGTTTGGACTGGCCAGGCAGGAGGATGCTGCAGGGCCCTGGGGTGTGCGGGGCACTGGGCTCCCAAGGTTTCCAGCCCCTGACAAGGACTGGGAAGATGTGTTTGGATAATTTTGGCAGGTGGAGTGACTCAGCCTCCTGACAGCCCTCTGAGACCTTTGCCACTCCACCTAAACAGGGATTATTTCATCCTCTCAGAATGGCTTAAGCGCTAATAAAAGGCATTAAAAATTAATTTTCCACGCTGTCTGTTGGTGTTTCTTCCATCCCTGGAACGCGCTCAACAAGCAGAACTGATAAGCAAAACCCAGACAACGTCCTCCATGCTAATGCCCCCGTGCAGGCGGGCTCCCCCGGCCCTGTGCTCATCATCGGGGGCTGCTGTGCAATCGTTAATGCTCCCTCTTTCTCCCTTTCTTGGAGTAAAAGAGAAGAACAGATTCTGCTGGCAGCCTGATGATTTGCTCTGGGTGTGAGGGCTGTTCTCTTTCTTCTCCTGTTGGATAACATACGCAGAGGGGATTTACACACACGCACGCAGGCATCGCAGCGCAGCAGTCCTCTGCCGTCCGACAGAGGAGCCAAAGGAGCGGGCACAGGAGCAGCAGAGGGTCAGCCGGGGCTATCACCCAGCCGGGCTCCGGGGCCCTTCTTGGCCCGTCCGGGGGTTTATTGGGGCCCATGCAATTCCTCCTCTGGGTCAGGAACTGTCCCAAAACACCATTTTCATCCCTTCCGCTGTCTGATGGGGTCTGGGCTGGTGCCTTTATCAGCATGCGGGTGGCTGTTGTCACCTGGAATGTGGGGCTGGGTGGCTGGGGTCGAGGGGCAGCGAGACCCCCCGGGGCCCCTGCGAAGCCAGTTGAGGGGGCTGCATGAACACCTGCATCTGCCAGGGCACGAGGGAAGAGAGGGGCTTTGGGCCCGAGATCCTGCAGGAGAAACAGGGAAGATGCTGAAATCTACCCTTGCAGCCAGGAGCTCCTCTGCCAAACCAGCCCTGCGGGGTCCGGAGCGAAGCCCCCCTGCCCAGACCAGTCCACCTCCAGCAAGCGGGGAGAGCTGACAGGGTCCTTTGGTCCCACTCGGTGCCCAGGAAGGGCTCTTCAGAGCTGCTGCCACCCAGGGCTGCCCGCGGGTGACAGGGTGGGACATGGTTTGGGGAGCAGGGTTTCTCCCAAACATGTCCTAGCAGAGACTGGAGGTTTGGGCTGGCACTGCGGATCCCCGTGCCCGGTTCAGCACAGGGTACGGTGGAAGGACGTGTGGCAGGGGGACCATCTAAGCAGAAAAGGCAATGTCTGGACCCCAGAGTGACCTCGCAAACCAGCGCAGGGTCCTTCCCGACACACTATGTATGAACGTCCCGTGCTGGGTGTGGGGACGAAGCCCGTCCGCGGGGCCACCAGCGCTGCCAGCCCCGCGGGGACCGGGGCACCAGCCCGGGAAAGGCGCCAGCGCCCCGTTCCCAGCCAGCACCGCTGCTGCGCCTGCCTCGGTCGCCTCGGATCCACCCAATTACAGCTAATTAGCTTTTATGCCATAAAACCCTAAGGAGACAATGGAGAAAAGCCTCCTGCCTTTGACAGTAATGAAGTTAAATAGATATTTATTTATCCTTTTATTAGACAAACCAATTATAATTTTACGCTTGAAATAGCTAATTTTTAAATGTGATGTCGAAGCATATGCATATACCAGAGTAATATATAGCCAGAGCTGGCCTATAACAATCCTGCCTCATTAACAGCACGGCCAAGTTGGTATTTAAATATACTCTAATGCACCCATTCATAAAATGATAATTAAAAATACGCTGAAATGCAGCTATTAGGACAGAGATCCTGGTTATTTATAGGCTCTGTTTTCAGTTGTGAATGATAAAATCCCGAGTAATTGCTCGGACTGGTGAAGTTTTGCTTCCCCCATGGTCTGACCCACTGTGGCTGGGAAAGTAGAGCCTGGCATTTCCCATCGAGCCTGCCACCCAGCCGGGCAACCACGGGAGGGATGCGAGTGCGCCCGGGCTGAGCTGGAGAGGTCCCTGTGCTCCCATGGCACCGGAGCACCTGCACACCCCCCTCCCACTGCGAGACAAGCAGAGCCCACCTGGCATCTCCTGAAAGGCTGTGCAGGAGCAGCAGGAAGAGAAGGAAAGCTGCTGCAGTTGCAAAGCAAACACGCGGGGAGTGGGGCTCCTGAAAGAACCACCAGAGAGGAGCCTGTGGGTGCCCAATTCTCTGGCTGGGTGCCTGCGGCTCAAGTATTTGCAAAAGCCTAATTGGATGCTGGAGGCACCTGGTAATGAGGGGTTTGGATTTCTTTTAGGAGCACAGTGCCAGTGTTTCCCATCCGCACAAGCCTGCCCGCGGCTTTGCTCCTCGGTCCCGCACGGTCCCTGGGTGCTGCAGCATCCATGATCCAGAAGCGCCTGCCTCCTTGCCGTGGCATGGGCAGTACCTGGCTTGGGTAGCAGATCCCAAAGACCCTGCTCCAGCTGGGCTCACTGCCTGTTCCTGCTATGCAGGATAGGGGTTCACCAGGAAGCTCAAAGTGCTCTCAGCAGGGCTGTGCAGGAGCCAGATTAAATCCATAGGGCATTGCGGGCAGGCTGGGATATGCAGGGATGGAGGAGCCCACACCACTGCCTTTTGCCGACAGGCGGTGAGCCCTTGCACGGTGTCACACCCCCACATAACGAGCACCCTGGTGTGGAGCAGCCCCTCAAAGAGGTTCAGGTCCATCCCTGCCATCCCTTGTTCTGCTCCACTTGTGCTCCTGCCCATGTTCCCAGCACACACTGGTAACTGTGGCCTCATTGCTGCAGCTGGAGCAGGCTCTGGTTTCCCCTGCCTTTCCCTGCCATCTGGATGTGGGGTCGAGTGGCGGGAGACCATCTGACTTCCCAGCCAAACGCCAGATACCAGAGACCAGAGAGGGACTTCTAAAAACTTAATTTCCCTGGCTCTAACGCTCCAGCGAGGGGAGGTCAGAGCTCAGCTCAGCTGGGCTGTTCTGGCTCCAGGCAGGATCTACCATAACGCTGCACGACCCCACGGGACATCTGTTTGGGGACACCTGGCCCAGAACCCCAAGTCCACAGCCCCAGCCCAGCCCGGCACGCCGGTTCCAGTGCTGCTGATGCCTTCTGCTCCTCTGGCTCTGCATCAGCTCTGTTCTTCCCACAGCAGTGGGGCCTCTTGCATGCATTTCTGGAGGCAGGCAAGGGTGATTGGGGAAATGAGAAATTTGCTTTAAAATGTCATTCCAGCCGCCTCACACCTAGGCAGGATTTTCAGCTAATTTTGCTGAATATTTCTAGTTGGAGGCATTTTTGCTCCAGGGCTAGATGCAGAGACCGACCCTTGAGAATCTGGTGGGTTTGCATCCCGCAGCCAGGGGCTGGGGTACCGGGTACCACTCCCAGGGATGCAGGAGACCATCCTCTATGTCTTGGGAATTGTAGGTCTGCAAGGCAATGGCTGAGTTTTGGTGGGACAAGGGCAATTCTTTGCAAGTCCCAGTAGTTAAACGCTTCATACCTCCTCACTGAGTCTACCGCTTCCCTCTGCCAGGCCTCTTGTTTGTGTATCACGTCCCACCACCTCTGTGAGTGCAGACTCTCAAAAAGCCAGGCTCTTTCTCCAGTCCCTTAGCTCAGTCCTGTGGGCATTGATCCGGATTCTCAGCCACACATGGAGCCCTGCTGCGCGTGGGGGTCCGGGGGACCCGGGGTAGCGGTGGAGCTGCAGAGGCCCTGGTGCAGCTCTTCCCTGCACGAGCGTTGTCCTACAGCTGGGTCTGGGCTCTGCAGGATGGGGATGCTGGCACAGGAGGGTGGGTTTGGGTGCCATGCATGCCGTGTGTCCCTGTTCTCTGCACAGCAGCCTTTGCCCTCTTTCCCAAAGCCACTGAGAAGGGGATGGGAAGAGGCTTTCCAAAGGAAGAGGCTTTCCAAGGACAGACGGCTACCAGCAGGACATGGCAGAAGGAGAGGACTGCTGGAGATGGAGGTGCTCTGGGAGCCTGGAGCTATGGGCAGGAGACTGACAGAGTCATTGACACTCTCAGATGCTCAGGATGTTTTACATCACCCATCTGCTTCCCTGCCACTGCTGCCATCTGGCTCCTTCCCAGCCTGGATACTTCCTTTGGGATGCCTTGCTTCTCCACCGGGTTCAGTGGTTTCAGCCCGTGTGGATCCCTGGCTTCTGCTGCCATTTCCACATCACCAGCAGTCAAGGGCTTATCTCTACACCGCGGCTGGAACAGCGCTCGTGGCTGCCCTTTGCAAGGGGAAAGTGCCCTTTTCTACCACCTCACTGCTTTCTGCCCAAACTGCTGCCACAGCATCCTCTCCCCTGTCCCGGGGCACTCACAGGGAATGCTCAGTGGGTTTGCAGGACCTCCTGCTTTTGGCTTTGTCACTTTGCCTCAGTTAAACCAGGCTGTTTCAGGTCCATTCCCTCAGAGCAGAAGTGAAGAAAGACTTTATGAAGAAAAGCAAGACCTCCACAGGAGCTGATGGGGTTGGGGGGTGATTGGAGTCACAGCTTGACCACACTGTGCCACCGCTTGCCTCCTTCAGCCCAGCCTGGACCAGCAAGACCGCAGCCCTTAGAGAATGGGCAGGTTTGCCCGTGGCAGATATGAGTCCCCATCCACCTCGCAGAGATAACGTAGCACTCAGGCTGGTGGATACAGTGCGAAAAGTCTTCCAGGGCTGGATGCAGCCAAGGTGTGGATTAGGGCAGCTCTGAAGCTGATTTCCAGTCACTTGCTAGAAGCACGTGCCACAATGAACCGATGAGGAACAGGCCAGAACGCCTTCAGTCCTCTGCTCTGTGCTCAGCCGAGCATGCGCCCTGCCTGCATCTTGCCAGCACCAACACCTCTGGCTCCAGAAACCCTCTGGCATCCTTTCCTCCCAGGATGCTGCCAGGGAAAGAGAGGTCTTACCCCAGATCCCCCCACCTGGCTGTGTCCCTCCTGTCCCTGCGTGGCAGAGGGAGGGGGACACCTATCCGTGCCCCGCAGGGTGTGGGAATGCTTCATCCTGCAGTGATGGGGGGTCTGCCCACAGCCTCCCAGAGCACCCCTGTGCCGGCTCCCTGCTGGGGCAGCCCTGACACCATGGTGGTGGCCAGAGGAGCCCTGACACCTTGGTGATTGTCAGGGCAGCCCCGACACACTGGTGATGGCTGGAGCCATAGCACCTTCTGGGGATACTGCAGGCTGGGGGTTTGCTTACTGGTTTATCTGGGCTCTGCGGTAATACTTCAGGGACCCTGTTGGGCTGCATCTCGGGGGTCTGAGACAGAGGTAGGTGACACCCCCAACCCGTGCCCCACGCAGGGCTCCATGCAGGCGTCTCATGCAAGGGAAGCCCCGAACTGGGTCCCTGCCCTTTTCCCAGCCCCCAGTGAGCAGCAGGGGAGGTGGCAGCCCCCGCTTGTGCCCCCCACATCCCGCTGGGCCCGGGGCTGCTGCCCACCGGCAGACACTGGATGGCACTCGCACGCCTTGGCACGGTGGCTGCTCTCTGAGCAAAGCAAGGGGAGGGGGGAGTGGGTTTGCCCCAGACACTGGATTATAGCAGCCTCCCCATCCCCTCGCAGCTGGGGGAGCACTGGGAATGCTGCCGGCAGCCCCACGGTTCGGTTCTCACCCAGCGCTGCCCGCTCAGCATCGTCCGCACGGCCACGGCTCACCTCCGTGCCGGGGTCTGCAGGCAAGTGGACTCCCCTGCGCCGAGCAGCGGCCCCCACACCTGGGGAGCTCGGTGGGAATTACAACACATCATTTATTAAAGGGTTGCTGTCAAGGTTGACAAGCCCCCAAATTAAGTAGCTTAAAAATTCCATTAGCTGAGGTCTTTCTGGTGCCATGTCCTATCTCACTTTTGTTTATCAACCTTCACGGCTCTGAATATCTAGTAGCTGCTCAGCTGTGTCCGTATGGCGGAGAGACGTGAGGGGGAGGACGGGAGACGGGGGGAGGGAAAAGTTCACCACCATGCAGCACGTACAGGGATCTCTCCATAAATGCACTCCGGCAGCCGCTCACACCACCCTGTGAAAATGAGGGGGGACGACACGTTTACATGTATACAGCACAGCAGCAGTGAGAGAGCAGGGAAGGAGAGAGCTCTGCCTTGAGCTTTAGGTTTCAGAGTGGTCCAGACCCTGCTGTCCCTGCCCAGGTACAGGGACTTGTGCCCTTCCTCTCCCAGGCTGCGGCTGCTGCTCCAGAGGCCGTGTGGACAGGGAAGAATTCTGCATTCGGGTCAGGGAAGGTGTGCCTGGGATGTGCAGGTGTGGGCTTAGCAAGGGGACTTGTTTTTCTTCGCATGATGCCCAGGTGCCAGCTGGGAAAGATGCTGCGCTGCTGCTCAGCCCCTCCAGCCCTGTGCTGCCGTTCCCTCTGGTGTACACGGGATGTGGCATGGCCTTGGAGCTTCCAGGGAAAGCAGACAGTCATCCTGCAGGCACCTCTACAGACCAGGCCTCCCGCCACTTCTAGCTTAGGAGAGGGCTTTTGCACTGCAGAAGGAATATATTCCTTTAAAATAGAAGCTGGGACAATAAATGTCGGAGCAGCTCTGGCAGTGACTGAGTCTGGCACCCTCTAACCAAGAGGGTTACCGGGTTGGGTACTGCTGCTTCCAGGACGGTGTTGCACACAGGTCCTCACGAGAGCTGCCATCAACGAGTCTGTGCCCATCTCTGTCTCACTGCAGCTGCAGGGCTGGAGAGCACAGGGTGTGCGCCACAGGCACGACTGCCTGCGAGGTGATGGGGACAGGCCAGGCTGCCAAGCAGCCACAGTGGCACAGCCGGTCTGCTCACACTCGGTGTTACCCCTTGGGTGCTCTGGAAACAGCTTTCATAGTGCACAAGTGAAAACGGTGCTGGTTTGCACCCCCCGGTGTGGTACAAAATGCCTCTTCGTCCCATGTGCTGCAGAAATGCTGCCTCCGGAATTGCAAAATGCTCTGCTGCCCTCATGGGCATCTTCCATCCAGATGGGCCTGTGAGCGCTGCTGGAGGAGGCAGGAAGCCACAGGCACGTACCAGTGCCACCCGCGCTGGAAATGCAGAGGGGACAAACGGCTGCAGCTCCCTGCTTGCCCTGGCTGGAACGCAGCCTCGGGAGGGGAGGAGGGAAGAGGCTCCATGGATGCAGCTGCTGAAACAGCTCTGCCACCCTGCCTGAGCCCAGGTGTGTGCCCTCCTGCCCATGCCGTGGCTGTCCCTAACCCTTACATGGAAGCAGGGGAAGGAGATTTTGTGTCTGTAAGTCCATCTGTGCTCATTACTCCCAGTCCCTGCGGGCAAGGGCATCATGGGCGGCTTGAGGAGGTGGCAACGACCTCTCCAAGAGGGGAGAAAAGAGAGAAACTGCAGCCTACTTTGTTCAAGCAACCAGGTCCACGCCTCAAACTTAATCTGCCTGCAGAGCTGAAGCTCCTTCCAGGGCTGAGCAATTAGAGGGAATGCTGTCCTGAGGCAATGTCATGCAGCCTGCAAGCTACCTAATAGGCAGGGGGAGAAGCCCTCCGCTCCGTGGCTGCTCCTCACCGAAGAGATGCAGCTGCAGCTGCGGTGACAAAGAACTCAGTTCCTCTGTTTCTTAGTGACAGCAATGACGAACACTCAGAGAGGGGAATGACACAGCTGACTCCTGGAAACACCTGAAATGTCAGTCGAAAGATGATTCTCCTCAAATCCCAGCCTGATTTGCAAGTCAAGGAGAATGGGATCTATCAGGAGAATCAACCAAACTTCAGGACACATCTCCAAAACTCCATTTATTTTTAACAACTCTGTCGCACCTTTCTCTGCTCCATGGACATGGAGCAGCATGTCCCGTTAACAGCCTGGCTGTGCTGGTCCCTTGGGCTTGCTCAGGTCAGAGTTGCTCACAGGGGAACCTCTTTATTAAAGAACAGGGCTGAGACCCACTGTCACCTTCAGCGCCGCGCGCTGGGTGCCCCATCAGACTGGAGCAGCTTCCCAAACTGAGCAAGGACAGCAAACACCTCCACACAAACCTGCTGCATCAGCAGCCGAGCGTTTCCGCACCGCTGGTGCTGATGTGATGGTATCGGCATAGAAGAATGCACTGGTGCTTTACAGTGTGCACGTGTGCAGGGATGGGCAAAGCCCTACAGGAAAGCCTCCCCTCACCCTCTTGTTTCCATGAGCAATTACTGGGTGTGAGGGGAATGAGGAATCTGCATGATACAGCTAGAAAAAGCAAACTGCTCCACTCCGGCAGGAAGGAACCCGGCTATTTTTAAGTTCAGGGACGATGCACACAGCCAGATAAAATATTCAACCTTGTACAAAAGAAAACAGGAGGAGACTGGAAGCATCCCAGCTCTGTCTGTCCTTTGCAGCCGTCTCCCCATCGGCTCCCTGGGTGTGCGAGGGCTCTCGGAGGCCCCTCCACAGCCCGGTGACCTCAGAGGAGCTGGGAGAGTGCAGGGAGTCAGGCAGGGGGTAGGACAGCCAGGTAAGAGCTCCATGCTGAACATCGACTGCTAAATATGTGCCAGGCCAGTTCTAGGAAGCGCTTGCGGAACCCGGTGACCCAAATACTCCCACCCAGAACTCATCCCTGGCTGAGCACAGCGATGATGAGATGAAGCAGTGGATGAATGCCTGGAAACCACTGTACTGGGGAAGTGATGCTGCCGGCTAAGGAGAGGAGCAAAGGGCTCGATTTACCCCCATGAGCGGTGGGTTTGGTAACACATGCCTGTGTCAGTAACAGGGGAACTCCCTGCATCCACCCAGCCCAGCGCCCCGCTCCTCGGGGTCCCTCGCACCACCGGTGTGGGGGGCTGTGGGCAGCGCAGGGCTCGTGGCCCCTGGCTCGGAAGCGATGGCTCCTGACAAGCACTCGGCAGGAGTGGAGCAATGCAAAAGCCACCTCATCGCGAGTGATCATGTCAGCGTGGGGGGCAGGACCCCCGCCACTGACCTACTTACTGCTTAAAGGAGCAGCGAGGGGCTGCGGGGGGCTCTGTGGCCTCGGGAGCGGCTGAAGCGGGGGGCTGTGCTGCCCGGGTTGCTGGAGAAGCATCGGCACAGTATCTCCACCCTGTGATGGTAAAAAGCCCATGGATGTTGGCTCTTGATAACATGAAGCTGTTTTCCTTGCCCCTCCATCACAGTGATGATGCCAAACACCAGCCGAGCACAACAAACCAAGGAGATGCTCTTTGCTTTTTGTTGCCATTTCCAATAACAACAGCAACTGCTGTAATTCCTGTTTGCTCCAAGGCTGTAGAAAGCAGTGCCTCCTTCTTCTGGGCAACAGAGAAGGATGACAAGGACATTTTTGTGACCCAGGTGGGATCCCTCGGTGCTCTTGGCCACTTGATTGGAGCACGAGAGGGGAACAAAATACCAAAGTATTTCCTGTGCAACCACGGGATCGGTTGGAGACACTCCTGGTGCTGGGAACAAATAATCCTGTTTTATCCTTAAATTTGAGTGTATTGGAATTGCAATGGATGATTTTGCCATGAACTCGCTATGTACAAATAAGAATGCCTTGAAGAAATACTTTCAGGAGGTCAAACACTGTTTGGTCAGGACCTGTTTTGCCCCACCGCTGGGTCCTGTGCCTGGTGCTGGAGAGGCCACGGCCACGGTGCCCTTGTGTCCCTGCACACAGAAACTGCCCAAACATTCTCTTCTGTGCACAGGTTTTCATTGGAAATATTTTCCTTTTGTAAAGAAACAAAGCAAGCTCGCGGCTCACCACGAGTGTCAGGACAGGCTGCTGCCTCAGCGCTTTCCTGGGCTGGGCATTGCCCGCTCTGCCCGGCAGGGCCTGGAGACGGACACAGATGCTCTTGCTCTGTCGTATTGAGAAATCTGGAATTATTGTTTGTATATATGATTATTTATTCCTCAACACTACAGCCACTTGCCTTTGCCGTTCATTTTGCATGGGCAGTTTTAAAACAAAAAACTCAATTATGTAAAACCAGGAAGCGAATAATACTAAAGGTTTTGAGCAACTGGTCTGTCTCCTGTTTCTCTGGGAGAGCACTTACAAAATGAAAGCATTTAAGCTATCTGAAACGTGATGGTCATGAAACGGATAGGAGAAATAAAAAACAATAGGGAGAAAGCACTAACAAAAACATTTGAGATTAAAAATGAGCTTTAATGAGTTTGGTTTGTAGAGAGCATGTTCTGAATGAGTGCTGGATGTGTGCTGGGTGCATGTTGAATGCTTGTTGGATGTGTGCTGGATGGGTGCTGGATGTGTGCTGGGTGTATGCTGGATGGGTGCTGGATGGGTGCTGTCTGGGTGCTGGGTGTATGCTGGATGGGTGCTGGCTGCATGCTGGATGGGTGCTGTCTGGGTGCTGGGTGCATGCTGGGTGCATGTTGGCAGCTGGTGTGCACAGGCCAGAGCACACACACAAATATGGGTGCGGGGGGTGGGGGGCAGTGCTGGGCCATCTCCCTGAGCTCTGGCAGTTGAACTGGATGATCTTAGAGGTCTTTTCCAACTTCAATGATTCTGCGATTCTCTGCCCAGCTCACAGGGTTCTTTTCCTCTTTTGGGTGATGCTGAGCCCCGGTTTGGGTCCGGGAAGCGAGCGGCAGTGCAGGCGGGTGAGCCTTGCCCACTGATTGCTGGGGCGCAGTTGAGCGCCCCGCTTCCCTTTGTCTGCCTTTCCCTCGACTCGGGGCGTTTCACATCCCCATTGACAACGTGTTTGAGACATTCAGACATTGAAGTGACAGTGGCATTTCCATGACCTGAAACCAGAGCCTTTGCCGGCGCGGGCTTTGAAGACCTTGGCTGTCCATAATCATGAGTTCGACTTTATCAGGCTTTTAAAGAGCAGATGATGGGAACAGCTAGTGACAAAGTGTTTCTGCAGAGTGCGATCCACCCTGGCAGGATTCAGCTCCTCGAGCCTGCGGAATTTGCAATATTCATTAGGGGTTGGGAAAAAAAAAATGTGTTTCCTTTGGAACAATGTAAGTTGTGAAAGGAAACCTTTCTCACGCGTGTGCCCTGGAGCGCCAGATCTGGCAGCAGGGAAGCAATTAAGCCCCTTCCAGGCCATTAGTGGGTACGTTCGTTAGAGCGGCTGCTGCTGGGGAGGGCACAGGGTGGGTGGCTGCCCCGAACGCTGCTTCGGGAAGCACAATGTCAGGGCCTGTTCCACGTGCACTTGGCATCCTTCTGCTCCTTCACTCGAGGGAAAGGTCCTCAGCCACCAAAGTGGGTGCGGAGGAGATGGCTTTTTGCAGAGGGCTTGTCACAGGGCCAGGCACTGATGTATGCGACAGCACCGTGCGCGATGGCAGCCAGCCTTGCTGAACCTCTGCTGCGTTTGGAGCCTGGAACTGGCAGCGAGCAGGGAGCCCATCGACCCAGAGCTCCTCCAGCAGCACCACGGCTTGGTTGTGGCACAGTGCATCACAGTCCCACACCACTGCATGGGGCACCACGCCATGCATCGGGAGACAACGCTGTGCCACACAGGACCATCTGTGAGGTTTAAGTGTAAACAGCCGTGTCGTGGTAGCAAGGAGCCCCTTTCCCAGGAGCAGAGCTCTGGGCGACTGCGGTGCTGCCCAGGGCAGTTGGGCTCTGCCCTGTGGTGCCCATGGGGCTGGTGCTGCCTGCAAACCCACCGAGCATCGTAGAATCCCTAGGTTGGAAAAGATCTTTGAGATCATCAAGTCCAACCAACTCCCATGACTGTAGCTCAGTGCAAGCCAGGAGCGCAGCCTGCGGAGGAGCATTGCCCACCCGGGCAGTGGCCAGGCGTGACCCCGGGGGTGCCGGGGCAGGGGGGTGTTTCTCCAGCAGGTGCTATTGCCTTTCAGAGCAGCTGATTGCTCTGGGCTGGCCACGGGTAGTTTGCACGATCTGCCGTGGAACAGCCCAGTAGGACCCTTCGGCCTCTTCATCATCTCATTTCCTCTACTCCACTAATTCAGGATTCCTCTACAATTAAGTATAGTTTTAATAGAAACATGCTCCATTGCTGCCCACTGCCACCGTTTGGAGCCACAGCAAGCACCCAATCACGCGCAGGGTAAGGCTGAGCACCACCTCACTGCTCCTCTTCATGGGATCTTGAAAGAATGAGGGAAGAGAAGAACAAAGTGACCACATCGGGTGGCTGCAGGGATGGGGATCTGTGGGCTGCTGGGTCAGTGCAGAGGTGCCTGTGGTACTGGGTGCCCCGTATGCACATACCGAGAGCCTGAGCAATTGATGCCATAAAGACCAAGTGGAGCTGTTTTGACCATAGGCTGATAATTTTCTACTTGACTTATTGCAAGATTTTGAAGTTTTTGTCCTGATGCAAAAAAATAATCCTGTTCATAAAGAGAGGAAGCGGGTCTGTGCAGAGCACGAGCATGAAGGGACCTGTACCACCCGCCGTGGGGCCCAGAGCTGGGCACAGGCAGCTCCCCCGCCATTACCCGGAGCCTCTCAGGGGGTGTCTGCCAGGGAAAGGGTTAATTTAACCAGTTCTCATGGGGTTTTGGAAAGTTCCTTTTTTTCCAGGAGGCTGCCTGACGCACACTGACAGGGGCCTTTCAGCTGAGCACAAAGGCAGTGCTCTCGCCTTGCCCTCTCCAGCTCTCCCATCCGAGCCAGCAAGCAGCTATAATCTCACTAGCAGAGGCTTTTACTGCTGTCACTTCGAGCCTCCTTTGCCATGTGAGTGGCTCAGATCTCCAGCAATGTAAAAAAGCTAATGAACGAGTAATAAACAAGTGTAACCAAGCAGAAAGCCTGTATGCAATAACATCTGAGCCAACGCGGCTTCTAGGCGCAGCCTGGAGACACCACCACCAACCCGATACGTAATTAAAGACAGTCTGATCTTTGATATCCAGAGATAAAAAAATGGGGGGGAGGGGGCATGCGTAGAGGTAACAGGGAGGGGAAGTCATGGTGGAAACAGAAATAGGAGAGAAAGAGAAAAGAGCAGAGAGGAGAAGGGAGGGTGGTTGGAGACTGCACTGAGTGAGCCTGAAGGGAAGGAGTCCTGGGGCACACCTTGCTGTGGAGTTTGTTCTTCAGCCTCCTTCTGAGAGGAGGAGAAAAGCTGGAGGGGCATCCTCCTAGGTTAGTCGAGGTGTTTGGGTGTGTGTGGGAAGAGTTCCCACTCGCTGCAAACACCCAGCGTCCCTGAGGTACTGGTCCCTGATCCATCCCTCCCCCTCCTGCTGCAGCTCCTCGTCCTGGGATGCTCAGCGGGCGGGTACCACCACCCCAGCATCGCCCACATGGCAGCAGTGACCTGGTTCCCTGTGCTCTGGCTCCTTGTCTTGTGAACAGATCACAGCCAGGGACCAGCTGAATGGCACAGTGGTGATCACTCATGTTTTCCCCCGGACCATTAAAAAAAAGGGGGAAGAAATATTCCCTTTTTATGTACAGACAAATGAAGAAAAAGAAAAACTGAAGTCATCTTCCCCCTGGCTGTTAATCACAATTACTCATCATCAGATGGTCTCAAGGACATCACAGAACTGAGGAGACACCACCACGGGTGGTGTTAGCGTGCCCTCTTCGCCCGAGCCAGGCTGCGTCTCGGCTCTCCCTGATGCTCACTTGTATGGCAGAGAGGGAGAGCCGAGGGACATCAAGGCAGCCTCATGCCATGCACCCAGCTGTGCCCTCAAACAGTGTGAGGGAGCTCCAAATCCACCTGGAATACTTCAGTAACACTGGATTAATGTTACTTAAAATAGCGGCTCCGACTACTTGTAGTCATCCCACTGCTTTCCTTAGTGTTGATATTAAAACGCCTGGCCAGAACCACGTGATGAAATGAAACTCCGGGAGATGTTATGGGAGATGACAATATGATACCTTTGGATGAAGTCAGAGGGCACCATTTTTAACTCCTAATTTCCACAGTTTAAAAAAGAAAAAAAAAACCTCTGTCCAATTGTTCTCATAAGAAAAGTAAATTAACGGCATCAAAGATAAAAAAAAAGTAGCCCTACATAAAAGCGATTGGTCAGTTTGAAAGGACTTGGGAAGGGAGCCAAGGTCCTGCTTCAGCAGGGCTTGCCACTTCACATAGAGGGGATGAGCCTTTGAAGGCAATCACTGAAGGCAATGCACTTACTTAAGTGTTTGAAATTAGGCCGATGATTGAGCCCCTTGCTGAACGGAGGCCCAAAAGTTAAATTGCCTCTCAACCAGGCAAGAAACCCCTCCCCGGACAGGTAGGGTTTTCTCTCCCTCGCCAGCTGGAATGCGGTGTCCTGGCTGCCTGCACCAGGAAGACAGTCCCTTTTCACCCATTTTCCCATTTGCTCTCTAATTGACTCTTTGGAACCAATTTCATTATTGGCTTTCTTATGTCCCACATTATGTTCATCAGGAGCAATTTAAGGATGAATTATCTTACCTATAAGTGCCGCCACTCCTGTTCCAGTGGTGAACATCTGTAAAACAGCTGCCGGGGGAAATGGGGAAGATGCATTGCAATGGGTGTTTACTGAGTGCTTTAATAAAACCGGCTTAATGCGTAAGTAGGAGAGCAGGAGCAGAAGTATGTTCCTGCAAGCTCTATTATTTGAACCAGGAAACATCTATCAGAGCCTCAAACAAAAGGAGACAAAGAATATATTGCATTTGTTATTTCTTCTCCAGATTGATTTATCATTGTCACGTCTATTCCTGCCTTCCCTCTGCATTCCTGTCTCTTGGCAATACCGTAATATCTTTTATTATAGTACATTATATAATGCAGTCTATCGCTGTGAATATTGTTATTCCAAGACCAGACTTCTTTATTCAGACCCCGTTCTGACAACACTCTCTTGCAATCAAGGAGCTCTCCTGCTTGAGTTACCTTTGAGGCAGAACTCAGCAGAGTCACCTGCGTTTTGTCCACTGCAGCGAGAGAGAGAAAAGGCCTCGTGGTTTCAAAGGTCCTACTCTGTGCATTAAGCCCCAGCCAAGCGGCCGTACGTGCTCTGCAGCTGACTTCAAAGAGGAAGAGAAACACCGATATTTCTACTGAAAATGGATTTCCAGGGGCTGATTCCTCGTGATGAACCTGGAGGTTCTGTGGTGTTTTGTTCGGTTTTCTGTCGGTGCAGGTGGACACGAGCGCCTGGCGCAGGCTGTGGTGCTGTGGGGTCAGAGGAGCTGAGGTCCCGCTGGGGATGCTGTGCTCCTGTGGCTCTGCTCTGGGTGTATTTAGCACAAAATGAGGCACTGCAGGCTTTCAATTTACTAAGTAAAAATAGGCTGGCCAACATTTCCTGGAAGTCCTCTTGCAGTGATCCATGTGTCTGCCTGCAGCCGTCACACAGCCAGAGAGCTCTGTGCCACGTTCAGACAAAACCACCGGCACCCGTTTAACATTGTGATTGAGATCTGGAGTCCTAAGAAGTCGGGAAGTGAATGAGTTTGGATTCTCAGCAGACATCTCATGCTATCATCACAGAGTCACAGTGTGGATCCTGGTGTCTCGTGGCCAGCCACTGTACCCACTAAAGCACACCTGCTAAAAACCCCTCCTGAGGAGGAAAGCAAAGTAAAAAGGCACAGGCAATAAACATGAAAAAGTTCTCTTTATCGAATTCCTTGTGTTTGGGTGTTTTAAATCACGGGCTGATCAGTAGGCCTCCAGGATTGCACTGCAAGCTCTGAACGTCCATCGCTTTGAAATATTTACTTTTACTTCATTTTACTTGCAAAGCCCAAGCTGGTGTTTGTGAACACGCTGCGGCACAGCTTCCTGGGGAAGCGATGGTTCCCTCATGCACCAGAACAATAACAGCAGAGGAATTACAACTGGTTTCTGGGCAGGATTCTGCATACAGAGACCTTCTCTGCTGCTTAGAACCCAAACGTTGTCTGCAGGTTCCTGAGCACCAAGGCCACTGAGTGCAGTTACAGCAACTGGTGAGTGGAAGGGTGGGTGCAAAAGCGTAACAGTTTGGGGTTCTCTTTGTAGTCTGCAGACTGGTTTTAAGTCATCCCAGATGGTGAATGGCTAGAAAGGCTGACGAGGAGAAAGGACTGGCCAGGCACACAGTAATTCATTGCCATAAAGCAGTGTAGTAGCCAAAGGTATCAAAAGGTTTCCAGAAGGGATTAGATGCCTTCTTTGAAGGCAGGTCCAACCGGGGATATTAAGCAACTGCAGAAGTATAAACCATGGCCTGGCAGAACATGGAAGGATACACGAGGATACAATCCCTCTCTCTGTGACTTATTTCTTGTGTTTTTCCTTGAGAAGCCCCATCTGCTGTGCCTGAGAACATGCTACTCTTCGGTTGGGCCCCATGGTTTTGTCTCACAGCTGTCACATCAGCACAGGCTCATTCCCGAGGAGGACAGGCGGGCTGCGGATGTGGGGAGGCGGGAATGGGCAGGGACGGGAGCAGAGTGGCATCGCTGCGGCGAGAATAGGGTGGCTGAGACCTGTGCCCGGCCGGGGATGTGGCAGCAGCAGCAGCTCTCCCTGTTCCCCGTGCCCAGAAGGCAGCGTGGCCGCATCGGCAGCAGCACCTGGGTGCTGCCTGTCCGGCTCTCGTCAGCTCTCCTGGTCTGAGCCTCGGAGGGCTCTGGAGTGCTGCTGTGAGACCAGGGGGGTAGCGCTTTATAGCAGCATCAGGGAAGAGGAAATAGAGGAAAAATGGTCTCAAATGTCAACAAAAAATCATCTTGTGCAAATAAACAGAATAGATGGATTATCCCATGTTGTTTGCACAGGGAATTGCTGGAATGCCTGCCTGCTGCTGATGCTCCCCAAAGCGGCTGGGGTCTCCGTTTGCTTTCCATGGGGTGATGGCTCCGGCCCTCGTTGCTGTTTGCCTGGGGCTCACGGAGCGATCTGCCTGCAGAACGTTTTACCAGGCTCTGGTCTGGTTGCATGTGTGATGGCCACACGCTAAAGCAAGCAGGGACACTTCAGTCCTTCACACACTACCTGCTCTGTGGGTGGACAGGACAACACAGAACTCCAGTCTCCCCGCTTCCCAGCCTCCTGTCTTCAGCTTTCACTGAAGTCCTTCACTACAGATAAGAGCTAGATTGGAGCAAGATCTAGCCAGGATTCACAGAGACATGTTAAAGATAAAGAGCTAAATATAAATGTAATCCACAAACCTTTCCACCAGAGGATCTCCAAGCACTTCACAGAGTCAATAATCACTGCAGTCATCAAGCAATGTTTGGTGATGATGCCTATGGCTTTGCCTGGGGGTGCACGAGACCCCAAGAACTCAGGGAGGCCCAGTCTTCGTGTTTGAGGAGTGCTTTGTGATGGTAGGATGCCCAAGGTGGCGTGGGTGAGCTGGAGCTCTGCGTGCCGGAGTTCACAGTTGGTCTCAATGATTTTAAAGGTCTTTTCCAACCTAAAGGATTCTATATGCCACACTGGGAGATCCCACACCATGGCTCCACCATCTGCTCTCAGCCTTCCCTTTTCTGGTGGGACCTCTTTGCAGAAGGGATTTCACACCGTTCAGCCAATGCCCAAGCCCTGAAAGCTTCTCTCTGCGTACCTTGTGCTTCCAGCACTTTGCACTGAGTGGGACGGAAAGCCTGTCCTTCAGCTTAAGGCTGGATTTCAGCCTGGGTTACACTCCAGGATGAAGCTTTGGCAGGCAGAGGAGGAACACGTATCATCAGATCCATCTCCGGTGGCAGCTGATGAGTGTTTTATGGGAAAGAGAGCACAACCAGTCCCTGTTTCTGACATGGGCCACCTGAAACCGGCAGTGTGCGCACACCCAGAGACCCCATGCACACACACAAGCTAACAATTACCCAGCAAACGTGTGCTGTAGCGAAGTCTGTGTGTGTCGGGGGTGAACTGATCTCCCAGGGCCCTCTGGATTTAATATCTAGAAACTACAGGTTCATGGCAACTCAAATGCACACATGCCTACACACGTGGCAACCGAAGAGCAAGCCACTGCAGGTCCCTGCTCCGTTGGCAGGGCCAGCGAAGAACAGGGCAGGGCTGTGGCATCGTCAAAGTGGAGAAGACCAGCAAAGCAGCCCTGTCTCATTTGTTTTTTTGTGACATCATGGCCTCTGGCTTTTTTCACAGTTTTCCTCTGTTGTATTTAATAGACTTAATGGATCACACAGCACTGTAACGACAACAGACCTTCAGTGTTTTTATTAAAGCCATCTACAAAAATCCCTCTGTGCTGGAGCTTTCCTGCGGGGTGACTTCTGCTGAGCTGCTGTTTCCATTAAGGACAATTGCAGAGAACAAAGAGAGAATGAACAAATAAATGCAAGAAGAAAAGAGGAGGAGTGGTGGAGCAGAGCAATTTTGCTGCTGGTGGAAAGGAGTGAAGCGGGGCTGGCTCGCACCTTCAGCCCTGTCCCATTGTCCACGTTTGACTGGGACTCCTGTAACACAGCCCAGCACGTGGGGCAGCGCCAGGTCCTCCTCGCAGAGCAAACTGATTGCATTAGCTGTGATGTCAGAACCGCTGGCTCTGGCCTCCCTGTGAGATCACAGCGGGAAAATGCCATTTTTATACTTGTCAGGTGTGACTTATTTGCTATATCCATTAAAGCTGTAAGCGATGCAGAGAGAAGAAGCTTTTCTCCGCTCAGGAACAGCCTGGTGCATGCCTCGCCATTTGATGTATGTCACCACCCAGCCAGCGTTGTGTTATTGGTTATTAAACATTCATAACTGCAGCGCTGCAGAACAGGTAGGTGAGCCCTTGTGCTGGGTACTGCACAAAAATACCTGGAGCAACAGTCTTTGTTTCATAGGTGGTTGTTACCTCCCTTCATTCATCCACTGGGGTTTTGTGTGAGCTCCAGGAAGAGCATTTCTCCAGCCCCCAGTAATGCAGCATCCATGTGGGACCTGCAACTACAGCGACACAAGTGAAAATGAGAGTGGGGCGTTTGCCTCTGTGGCTGCAGGGTTGTTCCCGAGCACAGGCAATGCTGAAGCAGTCGTGCAGGCAGCCTGGGGAGCCCAACAGCCTTCAGATCAATGACCTGGCAGAGCGAGACTGGAGAGGTGCAGTGCTGTGGTCCCTCGTGCTGCTCGGGCTGATGGTGGAGCTGGGATGGAGGGACCCCTCGATAAACCTTCCAGGTGTGGCTTTGATAGGGATGGGTCACACTAGGACAAAAGACAAGGAAGTTTGGCCTGGTTTAGTTTTGGAAGCAAGCTTTCCCATCTATAATCTATCTTTCAGGTGAGAAGACCATTGGGTCACAGCTCCCAAGGCTCTGCCAGAGGTGCTGTGCCATCCTTTTGGCTACCACAGACCACACTGGCCATGGAGCTGGGGACAGCAGCAAGGGATGTCTTAGCCACTGAGATGCTGTCAAAGTCCTCTCCTCTCTGCAGCACAATGGAACATCAGCACAAAGATCCAATGGGCCAGGAAGGGGGGAGCCAGTACGGTCCAGACCCAGATCCCCTGAAATGTGGCTGGGCTCTGGTTGGAAGGAGTTCTGAGCCCATGCATGCTTGGTTCTTTCAAATCATCTTCTTTAGCAATTGAGTAGTAAAGAGTGGGGGTTTGTCCAGCTCAGCCCAGCTGAAATCCTATGCTGACACCCAGAGCCCATCCTCCCGCCTGGCTGAGAGGGTGCTCTGAGGCTGAGCGGTGCAGGAGACGTGGTCTGCAGTGACGGGGGTGCCAGGCAGCTTTCTGCACTTACCCTCACCCTTCATCTGACAGTGCAAGCATCCCTCTCTATTTGCTGAAACTCTCAGCTTTCCTTTTGCTTCTTTGATCCCTTTTCTTTCCCAAAACTGATACCTGGGCACTTCATTTTGTGGATGCTCAGAGTTTAAAAGGTCTGGAAAAGCACTTCTGTTCCTGCCGGATCTTGGGGCTGCAGCTGTCATCGGCCTGTACACTGTCCCCACACTGACAAGTCTCCCGTAGACTTTGGGTGGAGAAAGCAAGGGACAGATAGAAATTTCTTTGAAAGAGAGATTTCAGTTTTTAGCTGCAGCTTTGAACCTTCCTCCCAAATCCCAGGGAACCTGACCCAACTGATCCCATCCGTCAGCACCCACAAGTCCAGCTCTGAAGTTCACTCTTCCGTTCGTGCCACCATCCCAAGTAGAGTGATGATGGATTAAGTCTTTCAGTCTTGCAGGTATTTTGGTTCTGAGAGCAGCCTGGTCAACCATGGTCTACCACAGGACACCAAATGTCATGGGGTCCGTTGTGGCAGGAAGGGAACAGCACACACAATGGATAAATTAACTCCTAACAAGCTGGTCTTACATTTAGTCTGGAGCTATCGGAGGCACCTACTACACTTGCATACACAAGAAGGGCACAACAGTGCTGAGCAGGAGCAGCTCATCAGGTTGCCCAGAGCGGTGGTGGCTGCCCCATCCCTGGAGCTGTTCAAGGCCAGGTTGGATGGGGCTTGGAGCAACCGGATCCAGTGGGAGATGACCCTGCCCATGGCAGGGGAGTGGAACTGGATGGGCTTTAAGGTCCTTCCAACACAAAACATTCCCTGGTTTGATGATTCTATGATCTCTGTGCCATCCCAGGTGGCTGAGGAATGCTTGTCAGAGCCCAGACCTGAAGCACATGCTCCAGGCTGGTGTCTGGGTCTTTATTTCCCCAAGGATCCTCTTTCCGACTCGTTACCTTGTGTCTGTACCCTTCTTTGTGTGCAGGCTCTCCATTACCAAGGAGTTCTTCTCAAAGGGTTGACAGACTTGGGTAAAACTCACTGATTTATGTCTCTCTGACACTTGCTTGGCTAAAACACCTAGCGAAGACCATCCTACCTGCCCTGCCAGAACTGTCCACTAAACCCTAAATCAAAAGAGACTGCTTCTTGCCTCCCCTTTTCCTATAACAAATCGCAAACCATTTCCATTTGTCCGTAGCCAGCACGCTGTTCCCCCTAATGCGCTAAGCTTCCCAACATGATGTTTAGCACATGTTCTTTCGCACTGCCCCCCTCTGCTCAAAGGCAGCCTTATAGTTTGCAAATGGGATGAAACCACTGTGCGGCCCCGCGCCTTGGCTCCGCTCCCGCCGTACTCTGCGGATGCCAGAACCTTTGCTGCACCTTCCAAGTCATTATGTATGTTCAAAAGGCTGCCAGAAAGGCTCAGAGGATAAAGACAAGTGAAAAAAAAAACCCAGAAACCACCCCAAAACCCCCTAACGCATGTCAAGGAGAAGCCGGGTAACTGAGGCATGTCCTCCATGGAGCGCTGCCTGCCAGGCTCTCACCCGCAGCTCACCCTTGCGAAGCCTGCATGAGGTGGGTCTCCTCCCACGTTTGCCTTCTGGGGAACAAAAGGCATGCTTGCTCAGGGAGGAGAGATCCACCCCCCTGTGGGTTTGTCTGGGACGGCTGCCACCATCAACATACCCAAAGCGCTGGTGAGAAGCTCAGAAGGATCTGTTGGGGCAGGATTGGAAACGTGAAGATGTGGGCTCAGCCCCTGCTCAGACACTGGGAGCCTTATCTTGGTGATCAGAAAATGCTTCAGAAGAGTTAATGAGTGCAGATACAAAGAGCTGTGGTTGTCTGTGTAAACAGGGAACTAAAGCCACAAGAAAGGATCAAAGATGGGATGTTCACCAAAACCCACAGACCTTCACCACTTAAGCTGAACGAAAAGTCCGGGGCTTGCACCAGGCTGTTAGTGAGCACCAACAGCAGCTCCTGAGGGCACAGAAGACAGGAATGTGTCCCACCATCCTCCCATCTTGTGTCACATCACCCTCTCAGCTCAGCTCCATGGTTGCCAAGATGGCAGCAGTGCCCGCTGCTGCCTCCGAGCATGGAAGCAGAGCTGCTTGGGTGGCAGAGTATGGCACAAGGCAGAGGAGGGAGCAAGGAGCCTGCGTGTGCCTGCAGAGTGGTTCAGCCTCATGGGATGTGAAGGAGGGAGAGGGCAATGAGGGAGGAGAAGGGTGAGACAGGCTGCAAGGAAGGGGACAAGTGGAAAGAGGAGATAATCAGCAAAGACTGTCCACGCTTCTGTCAATATAACCAGCCCTCTGAAAATAGCTAGTTGGTGTTTTCCTCACTCCCACCATCAGGAGAGGCTGTGTGCTCATCCAGGAGCTCCTCTCCTACTCTCACAGCCAAGGGAACGGGGAATATCTCTGCCCAGACTGCTACCGCCCTCCACTTTTCTTTTTTCTCTCCGTCCTCCCCAGCACGGGATGCAGTACTTTGGGCAGCAGCTCTTAGCAGCGTGCAGGGAGGCTGGTTTCCAGCCTGGCTCTCCTGCTAAAATCAAGAGTGGTGGCTGCATGGCATTGCCTGTGGCCGTGGGGTCATCTGCTCAGGAGGAGCTGGACTGATGCTCCTGCAGCAGCTGTCGAACGCCAGTGCTCCCCAGCCACCCCTCGCCTGAGGTCCTGGACTTATCCCAGTGACCTGGAGCTGCTTGCCATCTTCCTGCAGAAGAGCCAGATTTTAATGCCAGCTGAGCAGCTGTATAAATGTTTCGTGACATTTCAGAGCCAGAAGAGATCATGCTGTTCAAACCTCTTCTTTCAGAGAGCATTCAAATAATACCTTTTCAGTTGAAGGGAACTTTATTTGCTTTAAAGGTTTTATGATAATTCCCAACCAAGGCCATCAGACAGCCAATCCACTTCCGCCTGCCCCAGCCCAGCGTATCCTGCAGGCCAGTGCTCCCTTTTTCTCCTCAGGGTGTCCTTCACCATCCCCATCCTCCTCTGCATTCACAGCTTCCCTGGGTCTTCAAAATCCTTCCAATACTGAAGCAGCTATTCTAGTTGTTAGCCAGCCCTTTCTACATGCACACAAGCCTCCACAGCGCCTGCCTGTCCCACTGTCTCCAGGCCACAAAAAAAAAAAGAGCTAAGGGCCTGATTGAATTTGTTAATTGGCATGAATTGCAAACCTTCTCTGTCGAGATTATGCCATCTTATTTAACGAGACTATTCCCTTGGCCTCAAAGTTTAAGGGAAAGACCCCAGACATCTAATGAGCTTCACAAAAGTCCTACAAGTTAATAGAGCTGGGCTCAGCTACGCCAGCTGGAAAAACTAACTTTAAAATCAAGTTTTCTGCAGTAAAAAAAAAAAAAAAAAAATGGTTGAGGTCTAGAGATGGTCACATGGACCCAGCGCCTCAGGAGAACGAGGCGAGATGATATCTGCACAAAAGGGATGCTCCCAACACCAGGAGTCTCATCTCTAGGCTCTCACTGCTCTCCAGGACAGCAGGATCATGCTCATAGAATAACAGAATGGTTTGGGTTGGAAGGGATCTCAAAGCCCATCCAGTTCTATCCCCTTGCCATGGGCAGAGACACCTCCCACTGGATCAGGGGCTCCAAGCCCCATCCAACCTGGCTTTGAACACCTCCAGGGAGGGGCAGCCACCACTGCTCTGGGCAATCTGATGAGCAAGCCCTGAAAGTGTGACACCGAGAGGAGGTGATGGGGTGAGGAGCTGAGCATTTCTGTCTTTGGATCAGGTAATGTTCCTGCTGCAGAAGTGTCCTGCTGGCGACCAGGTCACCCCACCCAGGCCAAGTCCTGGCAAGGTCCCCTCATTCCACACACGGAGAAGGCAGTTGCCTTTGTGTGCTGCAGTCCACGCTCTGGGAACTTCATCGCATTGCTGTGTTGTACTCTGACTGGATAATCTCCCCATCTGGGATGGAGACCATCATCTGATTTCTCCTGCAGACACCGAGGTGCCTACTCCCTCTCCACCTCCCTCCCTCTCCACCTCCCTCGTTACCATTGGCCAGCAGCTCCTCCCGCAAATTCATTTCTCATGTAGAGCCTCAAAGCTTTCCCTGAGGAGGGGACACAATAATCCTCCCTCTTGCAAAACATCACATCATGTCCTGGCAAGGAATAACTCTTCAAATCACAAAAGGTGTGAGCATCCATTGTCTCACCCTCCTTTCCTAGCAGTTATGGATTTTGTACAGCCACATTCCTGAGAGAGGGAGCCAGGCGAGGGGCTGGATTCATGCTCTGCCCCTGGCTGTGACTGTATTGCCTGCTGGGAACTGGATGCTTGGGTTGGCAAGAGATGACTGCACCCCCTTTGACCACGACTCGTCACCCAGGCTGAATGTTGGCCTGTAAATGAACTCCACGGGTGGTCCTCTCCCCGGGGGCCAGCTGCTGGGACCCTGTGGGCCTGCCTCCTGGGGTGATGCTGGTGTGGGGACAAGGACAGAGCACGGTGAAGCAGTGCTGGGGCTGCCTTGACGAGACCCTGCAACCAGCGCTGGGAGAGATCCACCACACGCAGCAGTGGCATCTGTGGCGATGAGCATCTTCATTCCTGCTCTGCAATCTAACTGTCGTTCATCTCTGGAGGCGGTAGATGTTAACGTAGTCCCTGGAACAAGCCTGGAAGAAGGAGAGGAGTGACCTTGAGGAGCTGCAGCCCCACAGCTGTAGGAAGAGCAGCAGCATGGGGTGCACTGGCACAGGAGGGGTTGGACGCTTGGCAAGCTCCCTCACCCCATGGGGCACCAGGGCACATCACCAGGGCCTCTCACAGAGCCTGATTTTCTGATTTTCCCTCAGATATATTTAAATGCATTTTTCTGAAGTACAATTATGAAGATGTATTCTCCCCCCAAAGCTCCAAAGCATGGAAAAGAGGCTGTTAAATGCTGAAATATTTACTTTGCTTTTTCAGATTGGGAGCCAGCAGCGAGCAGCATTCACCAGAATGAGAGCACTCCTGCATACGGTCTTGGCTTAAAGGTAGACTCCCTTTCTGCTCTGTCCCACACAATAAGTTCCAATTAGCAAGAAATACCGCTCAAACACCAGCCTCTCTTTGTTTAAAAACAAACAATTTATCACCGCTGATAAGAATTTAAAAACAAATAAATAGCGGTTGCTACTTGGATAAAACCTATAAATTAAGTGCATTATGTGCAGTTGTAAAAGAAGCACAAATTGATCACGATTTCCTTTCAGAGCTGTGCAGACATTCAGACCAACCTTGCAGAATGAAGAGGGCTTTCTTGAAGCCAGCCTTCATCAGAAGGATGAGAGAAGCTGAAGCCCTGGAGGGTCCCCAGGCTGCCTCATGGGCTGTGGGGATTTCTCAGCTAAATCATTTGGGTTCCTGATTTTTGGGGTTGTTTCCCTTCTCAAATAGACTCAGTGAACAAGGTTTTACATTGTCTTCCCAATATCATTTCACTGAACGCAGGCCTTTCTGCGGGAAGATACTGCCTCCATTTAAGTTTCTTTTGGAAGAGTGAAAAGAATGTTTTAGTGGCCTGGCTGAAAGGGAGAATGTTCATTTTTATAACTATACTTTTTTACATATATCCTGTCTCTTAACATCAAAACATTTGCCAAACTGAATTCAGAAGGGGGAGGAGGCAAACTGCATGGAATTCCCACCTGCCCAGTAACAAAGTCATAAGGGAAAGCCTCCACAGCTGGGGAAAAGACAACTTATCATTGCAGAGAGGTTGCTTTAGCCCTGTGCTTAAGAATTGCTAGATTCTGCCTGCTTTTCCATCACTGCCCTGCTACACAGCCCTCACAGCATCACTTCAGACCTGCGTGCCATCCCATCTTGTCTCCACGTCTGTCGTTAGGGCTGTTCCCAGTGCTCAGCCGCCCAGCCCAGCAGGTGCTGGGATTCACATCACATCCACTGAAATGGAGAGATTTCTCCCCTCTCCTGGCAGGTCTGGAGCCCACGTTGTCACCCTCAAACATCTCCTTTTCCCAGGTGCACAGGGTGGAACCACTGCCTCTGAAATAGGTGCTGGCAGCCCCGGCTCATCAGAGAGCACGAGGAGCAGCTGTGGAGAGGTGGGCAGGGGGAGAGACCAAAATCAAAGCCAAAATACACCCACCTGGGGAGAAAAATAGGCAAAAAAACCACAAAGCTGAAAGGCAGATAGAGTACAGAAAAAGAGTTACCAAGAGACTTTTAAATACAAAGCAAGAGCCAGCCCAGAAGGAATGTACACAGAATGCATGAAAAATCTCTTCTCCTCCTCTGACAAAGAGCATTTTCCACAACCTCAGTTCCAGCGCCTGGTGCCTGTGCCTTCCCTCTCTTGTGGCGGGGGGGAGGGAGGCAGAGGGCAGGGCTGCAGGCGTGCCAGCTATTGATGTCTTTTCCAAAGGCGCCACAAGCTTTCTTCACTGCTTAAAACCCCAAATCAAATTTCAGAGCTTCACCCATCACATCCTCAGTCAAAGAGAAAACAACACTGGAGGACCCGACCCGCAGCCTGGCCCCCCCCAGACCGGCACCTCCCCATGCTCCCTCCTGCTGGGGACATTCCTGGGCTGCCTACACCAACATTTGGTCCTAGAGACAACCAGGCTTTGGCCCCACCAGGGGCTGCGCCGGCTCTCGCAGCCTGGCAGGGGTGGGCAAAATTCCCACCCCAGCAGCTCAGGCAGAGACCAGCGATGGAATTTGTGCCCAAAAGGTAAAAGCCTGCCCTCTGACCTCACAGCAAGCATCTTTCAACTCATGACCAGTAAGAAGAGCAAACCCCTTTGTTTCCACTTATTTCTCCACGTCCGAGGGTGCTGGGCGGCCAGCATGGTGCTTGGTGAAGAGCATATGAGGTCAAACTCTGCCTGGTACAACTCTCCTAAGCAGCCTGGGCTTCCCCAAGCTATACACGTGCTCTGGGCAGTAAATAATTCTGTTGGCATCCTAAGCTGCCAGAAGCAAGGGAGGATTTCTGAGCTATTCACTAATTTAACTTCTTGTGAGATGGGTTCTGGTGCCCTGAGCTTCCTCCTCGGTGAGAGCCCGGCTGGTGCAGCTCTCCACTTCCCTGGCTAGCTGGCTTTCCAGGTGGAACCAACTCAGTCATATCCTCCAGCTGGGGAATGTTTTCTTCAAAGTTTGAGGCTAAAGAGGTAAAGATAACCTGGAGATTTGAGTGTCTGAAAGCCGAGAGTTTGTTGCACTGGTGAAAGCCTGATCATAGGGTTTTGGAGCACAACAGCTCAGCCTGGGCACAACTAATGCCTTTTCTAGTTGCTCTCCGTGTGAGCAAGTGCCAGTGAGCGAGTTCTAGGTAAATGAGATTGTTAATTATAGATTACTGGTGCAAAGCTGTGTGGCATTCGTGCTCCAGCAGGTTTATCAACAGAAGAGCTGATTTTAGGGGTTCACCCTCAGGTTGCTGCAGCATCCCTGAAGCCAACCGGGTTTGATTCCTCTCTGATCCTGCGTGCATGCTGGCATTCCAACACCCATCTGGCTTTTCCACACCAAATCATGGTGCTGTCACTCCCCATCTCATGTTTGTGTAGGAAAACCCAACCCCACTACTGAAGGCAGGCCATAACTGTAGATGATATTCTATTCTAAGCAACACCATGGAGTCAGTAGCAGTCCTGATCCATCTCTTCAGTGCTTAGTTTCCAGCATCCAATTCTCTTAGAATTCCCTTGAAGCCACTCACGGGCACAGAGCTGATGCCATCTTCCTATTGTCTGATCACAGCAAAGACTAAAAAGCTGCTTTCTGTTACATTTCAGCAAAAAAAAAAAAAGAACATTTTTAATATCAAAATGATAAGGCTTCCAGGCTTCAAAAGCATAAGACATAAATGATTTCTTTTCCTAAAGAATTAAACCCAATGAAAATGCAATATTTCCTTCAGAAGCAAGAGCTCCCTCTTAGCCAAAAGGACAGAGAATGACATGGGCTCCAAATTAACCACAAGCGATCAGACTTGCCACAAGGCAGAACACTTCTGCAGAGCAGGTTTTCACTTCGTCCCATCTTATTTACAACAGCTCTGGAGATGCTCCTGCTGGAAGCATGGGCAAACAGGCAGTGTGGAGGTAGCATGAGGCATTTTTATGTGCCGGAATGCCATTACTATAAAAGGAAAATCAAAATTAGTAGAAGTCAACCTATTGGCACAGGCTGGGAGGGGGCAGGGTACAAATTATTAATGATGCTCCCTCCTCGTGATTACATCAGAGGTGCCTGCAGGGAGGAGCTGCCCAGAGGGCCCCTGGGAGCAGGGGCTTTTCTCTCCAGAGGACCCGTGGGTTTGGCAGCACTGCAGCACCCACACTGGCCAGCTCTCATCTCCAGACCTTCACTTCTGTTTCCCTGCAGGATGCTCCCATGGAGAACCCACCGGCTGTAGGATTGCCAGCCTGGGATGGGGCACCTCAGGGAAAGCGTGTGGTTTTGTCTGCTTCCTCAGGGCAATAGTGGTTCCCCCAGTATGTTTTAATGTTCCATATGTGGGTGAGCAGTGCCAAGCAGGAAGATGGAACGACCCAAGCTCTCCGTCCACACTCACTACAGCTGAGCAGAAGCAAAAGAAATCCCACAGACCTTGTCTCCCCATCTTGGAAGCTGCTCCTTACGGAGATGGTCTTGAAGTGGCTCTGGCAGGGATGGCCGGTTTGGATGACCTGGGCAGAAACATAGATTTTCACGCTCATGTGCAGATGAAGCGTCTCACTTGCCAGTTGCCAGGTCTCAGCGGTTTCTGCCAGAAGAGAGCAAATAGCTGTTTCTGGACAGGAAACTCAGCACTGAGCATCCTCCTTCCTGAAGAAGGGCTGAGGAAGCAAAGATTGCATGGGAGGTGTCCAGTTGCTGGGCCTGGGGACACCCAGGCAGTTGCTCAGAGTCCATAAACACAGCATAAGGACCTGGACATGATAGGACGCTTGGTATGATGGAAAAGACCTGTCAGCCTTCAGCAGCTACGGTTTGGTATGTAGATCAAATCAACAGCAGCCACTAAGCGGAAAGTGCCTCAGTCCCCTCCCAACACCTGCAGCCACTGCCCCAAGCTGCACTTTCTGTCCACTTTGCTGAGCAAAGCCCTTGGAGAAGACCCCTCCGGATTGGACGGGTGCTGCTACGGAGCTCGGGCAGCTGGACAAGGCAAGGGCCACCGCGCAGGGCTGCTCCACGTGCTGCTAACCCGGCACAGCACACACTGAACTGATAAAGACTAAACCTGTTGCCTGTGAGCCAGAGGTACATCTGAAGGCAGTGATGGATGTAAAACGTTTAAGTCAGAACACAGCAGCCGCAGAATAGCAAGCCAGCCGAGCACTCTTCAATCCACTTTATTGATTTATTCCCTTCCCTCCCGTCCCTAATGCTCCTCTCAGCTCTATGTGGCTCAATGCAGCACAAATTAACAGAGCCCACAAAAGCCCTCTGAAGCCATTCCCCTGATTAACAGGTCTATAGTGCTGAAAGATATCTTCATTTTAATAACCTGGCACTAGATGGATTACAGACATGGAACTGGATTCACGTCATTCGCCAAAGGGAGAAATGGCACACATTTTTATACGCCATAGGAATTGCCAGAGATCGGGACAAATGACTCAGATAAGAATCAAAAAGCGAGAAGAAGAAAGTTAGTGAAGGAAGGACAAAACACTGCATGGACTTAGCTGAGACTTGTCTGAGACTGGAAGTGCTGCGGTGCTGGGATCGGACCTGGCGAGGAGCGGCTGAGGAAATTAGGGTTGTTTAGCCTGGAGAAGAGGAGGCTGAGGGGAGACCTTATTGCTCTCTACAACTGCCTGAAAGGAGGTTGTAGAGAGGTGGGTGCCAGTCTCTTCTCCCAAGTGACAGGGGATAGGACAAAAGGAAACGGCCTCAAGCTGCAGCAGAGGAAGTTTAGATTGGATATCAGGAAGAATTTCTTCACATAAAGGGTTCTCAGGCCCTGTCAGAGGCTGCCCAGGGCTGTGGTGGAGTCTCCATCCCTGGAGATGTTTAAAAGATGGTCAGATGAAGTGCTTAGGGATCTGGTTCAGTGGTGGGCAGGTATGCTTGGAATTGATGATCTCAAAGGTCTTCTCCAGCCTAATGATTCTATGATTCCATGGCCTGTCCATGGCACTGGCTGCCCTGTGCGTGGGTCTGGGCTCTGCCCTTGGGCTGGTGCAGGGACATCACCTGCTGCAGCTGGGACACCGGCTCCTTAGGGCCTCTTTATGGAACAAACGCCCTCATTGACAGCAGCAGGACAGTGGCACATGACCCTGGGCACGGTCCCAGGACTTACACAGCTTCTTTTTGCAGTGTCTTTGGAGTTTTCTTTTTATTTCTGGCCGTGGCGGAGCTGCTGGTGCTGGGGGAAACCCCGGGGCACTTGTGTTCAGCTTGAAGCAGATACAAGCATCGAGCACGAGTCCTGCCCCGCGGATGTCCCAGCTCCCACCCACAGATCTGTGCATGGGCTGATCATCTCACATGCGAGACGGGCTGCAAGCAGAGCAAAAGGAGGGAGCAGCAGTGCAGATGGGGCTGTGAGCAAGTGTCGGATTCCCAGGTCATCACACAAAGCTCTGTTTTCAGTCTTTCATCAGGACTAAAAGCCCAAGAAATGCCAGGATTTGACTACCAGAGGAACCTGAACATATATAAATCTATGAGACTTGATGAGATGCATCCCAGTGTCCTGAGGGAATTGGCCGATGTGGCTGCCAAGCCACTCTCCATGATATCTGAAAAGTCATGGGAGTCAGGAGAAGTCCCTGGTGACCGGAGGAAGGGGAACGTTGTGCCCATTTTTAAAAAGGGTAGAAAAGATGACCCTGCAAACTACCAACCTGTCAGCCTCATCTCTGTGCCTGGGAAGATCATGGAACAGATCCGCCTAGAAGCTATGCTAAAGAACATGGAGGTGATTAATGGCAGCCAGCACGGCTTCACCAGGGGCAAATCCTGTCTGACCAACTTAGTGGCTTTCTGTGATGGAGTGACCGCAGCAGTGGACACGGGTAAACCAACAGATATGAACATCCCTGGAGGTGTTCAAGGCCAGGTTGGATGGGCCTTGGGCAGTCTGATCCAGTGGGGTGTCCCTGCCCATAGCAGGGGGGTTGGAACTGGGTGATCTTTAAGGTCCCTTCCAACCCAAACTATTCTATGATTCTATGGTTTGTTCAGGATGAAAACTCTCCCTGCGCTAAAGGTCTGGGCATTACTCAGAGACCTGGAAGCTGGGCTTAGACCATGCACTAGCCTGCCAAACCCTTGACCCATGGAATTAATGGCTTATTGGGCCTGGCTGAGCCTTCCGCATCTCTCCAGGAATACACACAGGTGGCTTTGTGCTTTGGAGGAATGAGGAGGATGGGGAGCAACTCTTCCTCACAGCTGGCCCACGCGGCTGAGACTGGGGCAGCACCATGGCCACATGTGCCGCTGCCGTTCCCTCCTCCACGGCCACAGCATCACCCCAGATAACCCGTGGCCATCGGAAGGGGAGGGGATGCTGCAGAGCCAGCCAGCGAGATAAAGACAGCCGGATTATAAGGTGTTTATGCTTTGCAAAATTAAAGTCTTGAAGGCGAGACAGGTTTACATTGGCAAAGAATTAATGGTTTGATGTAGCACAAGGGGACAGCAAGAACAGAGAAAGGGGCCATCTATCAGCATGCGCTGATGGCATAAAGGAAAGAGATGCAGGCATAAATCAGGTCCTGTGCAGGAAATAAGCAGGATGGATGACAGGCAGTAGCTGGTGATCTGTTATTCCCTCAGCGCCCCAGAAGATGCAGCAAATGTGCCTGGGTACTTTTAGATCTCATTTCAGCAAGTGCATAGTGGGTGTCTCCGGGCTGGAAGAAATCTTCCCTGCGCTTGGGAGCCTCCAGGCCCCAGGGACAGCGGCCACAGAGCAGCTCTGTGCATACCCAGGTAGCCTGAGGGGATGCTAAGCGGGCTGTGGGGCTCATCCAAGGCAGAGAGGGACCTGGGTGCTTCACTGCCCTCTCTGGAGGCAGGTACCCAGGTACTCTCCCTAGATCTTTGAAGGAAAGGAGCCCAAACCTGAGCATCCCCAGGCAGAGGAGGTTTAACCTCCCTTTAACAGTGGCTGAAGCAGATCAGGGGATGCTCAGGCTAAAGCTGCTCTGAACAGACCCTTCTGCAAAGGACCTTCACAGCTTGGCCAACACGTTGATCCTTTTGGATCTTTGCATCGCACTCCCTCCCTGCTGTGTTGTTCCTCACTCAGGCCCCACTTGGGGAATGTGAATGCTCTCCTAAGGGAGGGGAAACAGAAACGGGGCTGCTCCATGGGCTAAGACTCATCTCTAGTTTGTAGGTCCCTGGTTTTAAGATGTTAGGCCTGGTTTTATCTGGTTATTCTCCAGACCTCCCCAGCGCAGCCTCTTGTGCTGCTCCGCACTTCAAAGGGAAATGAGACCTTACACGTTTAATTGAAGCCAATTTCCTCCCTGTTGTTGGGTTAGTGAGGGAGGATTAATGGGGGCCAAGGCTCAGTCCCCTGGAGACACCCAAACATTTCAACACACTGGGCAACCCTGGCAGGGTGGAAAACATGCGATGGGGAGCTGGAGGTGACCAAGGCTGATCAGGAGCAGCTGAGATACATAAATCTGTCAAACCATCAAGAGCTGCTACTTCCCCCCTGCGCCTCCCCTGCCCCACCGCCCCCCTCCCCGCTTTATTTAAGGTATGTTTTTTGAATGAAACCTGAAGCAATTAAACTCTCTTTCATCAGATGTCCTGCCTTCAATTTACCTCCTGCTTAGCAATATCATAGGGAAAGGAAGGACGTGGGAGGCTCCTGCAGCTTTGCACAGGGCTGGCTGGAACGAGTAGCAGAGACCCAGTCCGAGTCCCACCACACTTGTCCACCCTGCAGCCCCCCTCACCTCTGATGGCAGCCCTCGCCCGTGGGCCACCTCACAGCTCTGGAAGGGGGAAGCTGCTGGTGAGAAGGCTGGAGAGGTGTCCTGCAAACTGGTCTTTGTGCAATGCAAGCCTGGTGCAGCAAGGAGGGAAGCAAAGGAAAAAACAGAGGGCATCTACAGGGTGGAGGGACACCAGCAGAGCCGGCAGTGGCTGGGAATGCTGGTGATGCTCACAAGTACAGACAAGGGTCCACCTCCTGTGCAGCTTCTTGGTCTGTTTTAAGACCCTACTCACACGGTCCAGAGCAGGGCTCTGTCTTCCCACTCAGGTCCATCAGACACAGTCCCACCATCTCCCCTCACCCCACCCGGATGCTTGTCTGTGCCATTCCCAGGGATGAAGAAGGGGTTTGCAGGGAGGGATGAGGGTGCCAGAGGATTCTGTGACACATGGGGAGCTTGAGCCTTGTCCCATCAGCGGTGCCACGGCTCCTGCTGCTCCCAGGAAGACAGAGAACACCACAGTTGTGTGAACCTCCCGCAGCGCTCAGCCCTTCCCTGCCTGCAATAAAGCAGACCCAGTGATGGATTACATGTTGGCCAGAAAAAGCTGTGAGATGGGGGTTTGTTTGGATGATTTTAGGGTCACTTTGAGGCTCCCTGAGAGCCAGCTGCTGTCAACAACAAGCGACGCACTCCCCACAGGGACCAGGCCTCTTCTCCTGGAGGTCCTCCCCCGGGGGCCGCTGCGTTGAAGCCTTCCGACTGTCTGGGGAGGAATTTCTGCTGGGTTTTCCCATCCACTGGTGCACCCTTGCCTCTCCTGATGACAAGCACCTGGGTGCAGCTGGTCCAAACGGCCATCCCTGACCCTCACTCCTGCCGTGCCCAAATGAAGGAGGACAAATCAGCCCAAGTGTGGCAGAGTGGGGATTACTCTAAAGGCTTCAGGATCCCACAGGATCATCTGCCTGCTGTGGTACAGGCACCAAGCCCTGCTCTGGAGCAGTCACCCCATGCCCCCGGCGAGGTTTTAGGTGTGGTTGGGGGTGCAGGGGCTGAGCTCCACGGTGAGAGCATCCCCTTCCCTTTTAATTTTACTGTGCAGACTGAGCCTAAACCTATCCCCTGCTGTGAGCCTGAAGCCCGCAACCATTAACCCTCCAGCTATAAAACATGACTCGGAGTTTTACAACCGCACCGTGAACCACAGCGATCCTAAATACTGCACTGAAATTCCCAAGCCAAGGACCATGACTGGTATTAATTAGTTCTTCTGACAACTTTTTTTTGGTGCCACCAGGTGGTAACGACTTGCATCTCCGCAATGTCACCAGGAGCTGGCTGTCCCCAGATGCCACTCTTGGACAACTGGAAATGAAAATGCCATTCATTAGGGTTTTCACCTCCAAGGAGTGATGGTGGGACATAGATCCACCCTGGAGTATTGCATAGCAATGGGGGGGATCTTGTTCTGAAGGATGGAGGGATCTTATCCTGCCACCAAACGTCAGTTTTCTCCAGTGGTGCTTAGAGATAAAGGGCTTTGCACGAGCACTGCGCGGCCGTGGTGTAGAGCGGAGAACCTCAATGGGCCCTGCCTTCTCCAACTGCTCCACTGATGGAGCCATGTCCTGAGCGTGACAGTCCCCAAAACAGGCATCTGTGGGAATCCTGGATCGCAGGGGAGCCAGGAGGACCTGGGACACGGCAGGCTCTCTCCTCGGGAAACCCCAAGCCTGTGCCCAAGCAGGGCAGGGAGGAGGAGGCTGGGAGTGGGGAAGGGCAGGAATGATCTCAGCGATAAACACTCCATGATAAAGGTTCTTTCTGGGCTTTTCAGCAGCCCTTATTGCCCACAGGAGAGTTGAGCTGCATAGAGCGCTTTTCATACGTTACATCCTGCCCGTCCTCCTGCCTGCCCCGGCTCCGCCGCTGCCCCTCCATCTCTCATCAGGCAGACACTCCTGGCTTTATTTTTCCAGGGTGAAAGAAAGCAAAAAAACCTTTGATGCCAGGAAGCGATGGAGAATATTTTCTGCTCCTGCAATAAAAGATAAACTTCTCCGAGCGTCTCCTATTCTCCTGCGGCCCCACCTGTCCCATCCCTTGCCTCCCTGGTCTCTTCCTGCTCCCCACCTCCCCGACCAGGTGAACTCCTCAGCAAAGCCAGTTGTCATCTTTTCAACACCTCGTTTTTCCTCTGCTCCCGGTGCACAGGGAGCAACTTTTCCTGTTTACACACCTCCGGCTCTGAGGTGGGAGGTGAAACAAACGCAGCTTTCATTCAGCAGAGGGGACTGCGGGAGGTGGAGCAGCCTCGGCCGTGGTACCCACCACGTCGGCTCTCCCATCCACGTGCCCAGTGCCTGCTGCTCTGGGAGAGCGGAGCTGCTCCTCCCCAGGGATCTTCGTGTTCCCCCTGTGCCAGGATCCAGCACCTTGCTCCCGATGGGATCCCTTCTCCTCAGGGAAATGCCCAGCCTGGACGATAGCTTGAGGTGGCTCCTGGACATCCCCTGCTGCGGCTGCCCATGGTGGCTGGCACCTTCCCAGGTGACCCAGCCACTACAGAGGTTCCCATCCCTGTCACTGCCTAGCAGTGCACGATGCAAAGCTGAGTTTTACCAACAAGGCACATGAAGCCATTTGGAGGCACTCAAGCTGATGGCAGCCTGACCTCTGTGCGCTGTTTTCACTGTAATTTATTAATGGCTGGGCCCATCCCAGCGCACACCAGGGAATGGGGAAACAACCCCGCTCCTCTGCAGCTGCAGCCTATCAGAGATTATAATTGGAAAGAAAAACTCTCTCACCCCTCTCCTCCTGTAGGGGATTGTCTCTGTCTAAAGGTTTCTCCTCAAGGTTGTGCTCCAGGGAGTTTCACAACTGCTTCATGTTTGCAGAGACCCCTGGATGGAACCTCCTTAACGACAGCAGATGCGGCACATCCGTGTGCGCACATGAAGATGTGGCCCGTGATGGATCTTGTGTCTTCTGCTGGTCCTGTGCCCAGGAATGAGCCCTTCCCCACATCCTTGGTGTCTCCTGAGCCCCAGCTGAGACTCACGCCGGGCTGAAGCACGAGTGGATAAATAGATCTATTTCCTCCACCACACAAGGATGCGGGACCTGGATCCTGGCAGGAGCCTCACCACAGCACACAGGGTCAGTACGGAGGACCTGGAGTTGGACAGCCCCCATGTGTACCTTCCCATGAAAGAGACATCACCAGGCACTGCCAGTGGACGCGGGAGCAGAGAGCCGCCCCGAGCAGCGGGCACTGCCAGGGTGTGCCAGGGCAGAGGAGGACAGTGAGCAGAGTTCAGTACCCAGCTCTCAACTCCAGACACTGCCAGGGCGACCATGAGCAGGAATGACCTGACACCACCCCTGGGTGCACTGCTGGTGGTGAGCATCAGTCCTCTGCCCTGCTCCCCAGGGCCACGCAGCTGGGAGTGGGCAGGGTCTGCCACAGCTGCTGCCTGATGCGCCTTTATTCATATATCATCAAAGTCTCATCTCCTAAGATGTGACAGAAAACACACAGATGAGGGAAAGAAGTCAAGTTTGCTGAGCAGGGCGGGATTTGTGTGCTACTTGGGGGACTGTGTCCTACTTTCTGGAGTTTCTTTTCCTCCCTGACAATACTCCAAGGGCAAAGCCTCGGAGGACGCCCAGCCCTTGACCTTCTTAGGCAGGCAGAGCTTGCTCAGACGCAACTCCCCAACGGATCCTGGGCTGGCATCTGAATTAAGGATGTTGATTGCATTCAGATTCTAATTTACTCAACTCACTACTAGGAAGTCATCAGAAAAGACGCTCTAAAAATCATTCAGGGAAAATTCAGGGCATAAAATTTTAATTGCCACCTTGTGAAATAAGGTTCTCCCGAGCTGGCCGAGCCTGACTGCTTTGCCAGCGTGGATGGGGCTGTGCTCCTCGCCAGCTCTACGGCTGTGGGCAGGAGGATGGAGGACGGTGGAAGATTGGCTGCTGTAGGTGCCGCGGGACTTTGATCTCAATAGGGAAAATGCTTTGCCCCCGACAGCAGCAGTGTCACGGGGTCAGGCACTCTGGGCACTCATCTCCCACCACAGCTCAAAATTTTGATGCTTTCACAAAACCCTGATGATATTTGCAGTAGATGCCACCCTCACCTCTGGAGCATGACTGAATTATTCATAGTAACCTGTTTAACAGAATAATTCTGCTTGGTTTCAGAGTGAACATTGCCTATGAGCAGCTTCCAGTTTTTGTGGCGTAATTCAAAACACAGAATTGAAACATCTGGGCCCATGGCCTGTTCCTGAGCAGCGGGGACATCGACCGCTCTGCGGGGCACACACACCAGCCCCTGGCACTGCTTCTGCCCCTCTCTCAGGGCTCGTCCCAGGGTCTGCCCACCCTGATGCGCGTGCCGACACCCTCTGTGGGCTCTGTGTGGTGACCTGCATGAGTTACAGTGCTCTCCTACAAGGGCAGTCCACGCTTTGAAAGCTTTTTCCCCGCTTCCCCCCCTTTTTAATAATGAAATCAAAATATGCTTTCTGCAAGTATGCTCTTATATTTGTGGATAAAGCCTGACATTTGGTTTAGATTAGATAAGGTAGGGGTTTTGGGCAGACACCCAGCAAGCTTCCAGAAAGCAGAATCAGTGCGGCTCCTGCCCGACGTCGGCTCCGGCCTTGCTTGTGGTGCTCCTGGTCTGGGGTGCTGCCAGATCCATCCCATGCCAGGACAAACTCTCTGTGAGAAGAGTATCTTCTCACTCCTTTAGTGGGTGGATAATGTTGTAGCTTGGGTGAGCAATATCTCCATTCTCTGCCCATACAGCTTCCTGCATTTGGAATGCATTCCTCCAGAAGCTGGTACAAGCTACTGACTACAGAAGCTGGGCTGAACAGGGAATAATTGTATCAGCTGCAGCCAAAATTCCTTTAGACCTTCAGTTTGGCTTTAAATATTCATATTAAGTGTCACAAAACTGAGGGATGGAGGGATCTTATCCTGCCGCTAAATGTCAGTCCAGTAGGACGTGTCCCTGCCCACGGCCAGGGGTGGAACAGGATGAGCTTCAAGGTTCCTTCCAACCTAAACCATTCTATGATTCTATAATTGATTCTATGATCTTGGCCCCAGCAGCCTCTGGAGTCACCAGCAAATCTAAAATGCAGGTATTATGTGTGCAAGTGGAAGAGAGAAAAAGAAATTCAGCCAGCATACTCGTCCTGCGGACCCCCATGCCATGAGCTCCTAGCGCTGGAGGGGTTATACCTGAGAGTATCCCGAGCTGTCTTTTCCCTTCTCTATCTGTTTGCTAATGAGTGTGCTAATACCACTGCTTGCCTGCAGCAGCAGCGACACACCTACCAAACTAACCTGGAATGAAGATGAGTCTTCCTTTTCTGTCTCCCTCTAAACCCACACAGATCTCAGATGGCTCCTGTGGATGGGATGAGAGAGAGGTCTCTGCCCTGGCCACCCTTCCCGTTCCTCCAGGCGGAGACGCTGAACGCAGTGCTACCACTTGGCACACATCCTCTTGAAAACATCATTTCATCAACTCTTTAACTTCTCCTGCTGTCTCCCTGAACACACACAATAGGATGATAGAAGTCCTTACAGAAGTGCATCCTCTCCAGAGCCACTTGTTTTTTTCCTGCAAAGAAAAGGCCACGGCTGGTTTGAAAGGCAGGAGCAGAACCGAGGGGGACCCCATTAGAAACACCTGGCAGTGAATAGTGTTGCTGGTCCACAAGCAAAAAAACACATTAGCTCCTCTGAGCCAGCAAAGAGCTACCGCCGTCTCAATAAGTCATTCCAGCTCTCTGCCCTCATATCTGTACCACGCTGCCCTGGGCGCCAGTGCGGTGCTGCAGATGAGAGCCTTTTTATGTTAAAAAACGCTCCCAGATCCCTAAACCTTGAGGCAGGGGCAGATACCTGCCCTGTTGAACTCTTAATATTTCTTCCAGGCAAAGCAATCCCTTCCACCCTGTCCTTCCCAAGATGCCAGTCAGCTCTCCCGGATACCAAAAGGCTGACAAAGACGTAGATTTATCTTGCTCTATTTGACCCACCAGTGACGATATCTTCTTCCAGGGCAGCAGCAGCAAAGGGAGCAAACCTCAGCAACGTCTCCCTGTCCATGAGCCTTCAATCTACTGTGCAAATAACCCCAGTGTGTGGCTTTCCTGGCCTCATCTGCTTGGAATTAGTATTAATTCCAAAATGAAAGTAGATTGCCATCCCAGGGTCTCAGATTGGGCCATCAATCTCCATCTCAAACCATGTGCCTCGCAGGCTTGCGTCCCATTGCAGAGGGACCAAATGAAAACCTGAGATGTATTTTCTAGGTGAGTCTTGCTTTGTTTGTTCCAAAGTCCTGGCCAAGGATGTGTGCCTGCTGATGGCAGCAAAGGGACAGTGCATAAGTCATTCCTGTTTTCAACTGAAAATATAGAGATGTTAATGGGAAATGCCTATAAAAAGAGTCCTAAAGATGGTCAGGGAAGACAGAAAAGCTGATCATTTGGGCAAGAGTGGTCTCCAGCTTGGAGACAACTCATATGTCATTTCTGGATAAATTATTCCACAAGTGCAAAATAATTTCTGTGTGAGGACAGAGACCTGACCCTGGGCAGGGGAAGACAGAGACCCGACGCTGTCAGAGCTCGGGGTGCTGTGGATTTGGCCTCACAGAGGAGCAAGAGGCATCCCCGGGTAGGGAGAGTGTGTGTCTGGGGGTGGGAGATGGCCAGATCTCCAGGACCCTGGCAGCAGTCCTGCTGGCTTTATTCTGACACATGAGGTTAGGAGCCGCCTAAGTCCTACCGCAGGCTCCTCCTGCTAATTGAAAGGAAGGATGGCTTGAAGGCACCTTTCCCTCCCTCCTGAGAGCCTGCACCGGCTGCAGCTTTTTCAGACCCAAAAGCACAGCCCAGAATTAGCTAAAACACAACACAGGTTTTGTTTACAACAAACTCAAGTAAATCCATACCAGATAACTTCTGAATATCTTCTAAATCCCTCTTTCCCCGTACAATTCTTGGCACGTCTTCATTACTCGGTGGCAGGTGCTGAGGAGCCCGAGTAGGCTGGCAGGGGGGACGCAGACCCTCCTCTACCAGAACATTGCAGGTTTGCAACTGGAAATCAGAAAATCACTCTGCCTTCTCCCTAATCCTTCCTCTGTGCAAGCTCCTGGCCTTCTACAATTATTTATCTGCCTGGAAGAGGCAAATCAAATATCATTAATGCAAGTGGAGCTGCTGAGAGCTGTGTGCTGGCTGTCAGAATTGCACTTTGCCAAGCTGTTCAAACACGTGCTCTTCTTCCCTCGGATATGCTGGTTGCCCTGTGAGTATCCCTGAGTATTGGCTAACCAACTTATCAATTAACTTACACTTGGGCTAGTGTGTGACTGTGCCTAGGACCGTATCGATCCTCGGCCTCTGCAGTGTGCAGAGTCTATAATGGCCTCAAATGAGACTTCCCAGCCAGGGAAGGAGCATCTTCAAGCATCTGATGGATCAATAGCTTTCATAAACCAGACTGAAAAATAGGGGAGAGTAATAATGGTCACAGAAACGCTGGGCTACACTTACAGAAGAAAAACAATTTGAGGAGGACCAAATAGCAACATTGATCATGCCACTATTTTCCCATTTTTATCTTTCTCTGCAGAAGTATCCGGCTGACTCCAGACATTGCAAACCTTTATTTAAGCTGCCATGCAATTAGAGGCTGCACATTGTACGGTTGATCTTTACATCGAGAGTGCGCTCGTGCTATTTAGAGGTAACCTTCATTTTAATTAGATGAATGGCATGGGCAGACCTGCTCTGCCCCATCCACTGCACTGACAAATCCTTGCAGTGCAAGGGAGAAGCCTGGGTCTCATCCACACAGTGAGGCCGTGGGCAGAGGGGCAGGCCTGCTTCCCCCTTGCATTGCAACTTCAGTGACAGAGGGACGGGATGCTGCTTGCTGAGCGAACTCGGGACCCAGCCCCCAGAGCATCACCTTCACCATCAGGGACTCATTTCAGAGCAGTTTGAACACTGTGCAAACGCTGCCCTGGAGAAACAGACTGGGCACCAACACATGGCCCAAGGACACACAGCAGTGCTGATGCTCCAGAGAGCCCGGACTGCAAAACCAAGAGCAATGTGGAGCCAGGGAGCCCCAGAGGGAAGGGAGAGACACCAGGGGTGATGCTGGCCGGGCTCTGCTCCTCATCCCTGTGCTTAAGAACAGCCTCGAAGTTTACTGCTATGCCCTTACTGCGAGAACTGGTTGGCAGAGCTGATTTTCTGTCCTGACAACACAGCCGTCTATGCAGAGGCACGCTCAAGCACATCGAGGAGTTCTCAGGAGCTGGGCTGGAGCCGGAGCGCAGCCAGGACTGCTGCCATGGGATCCGCACCGCAGCCGGGACATGGCCCCCCGCAGCCGGGACACGGACCCCTGCAGCCGGGACACGGACCCCGCAGCCGGCTGCTGGGGAGCAGCGAGCGCCTGCCACGGCCGGCTGGAAGGACTGTGTGCGGTGCCTCGGACTGAACGCATGCTCTTCTTCACCTGAGCAGATGATGTCTCTGAATACACCTGACTCATATTTTTGGGGTTTTAGAGATCTGATCTGCAGCTTTTGACAAGTTTTGCCAAACAACATCAGGACTCTTTTTTTTTTCAGGATGCACCAAGCAATGCCTGAACCCTGGGGCTATAGCAGAGTGTGTTAGGCCTGTCAAGGAGTTAATAAAGTTTATTGAGTTTTCGAGCTGTCAGTGGCTGTCTGATCCTTCATCAAGGCCTACAACAGAACTACCAGGGAAAACACATTTGCTCAGCAGAGGCAGATGGTGAAATAACAGAGGACACCAAATCCCAGGGCAAAGATGGCAGTACGGATGTGTGAGGAGGAGGTGACCTCTTCGAGAGCTGGGTTAAACCCAGGAAATTTCAGATTTAAAAGGAGCAATTTGCAGAACTGTCAGGGAAGTTACTGTAGGGGTAAAAGCAGTCAAACCAGAACACAGCTCGGCAGTTCAGGGGAGATTTATCTGCCATCTAAAGAAGAATCATGTCTTGTCATGGTTACCAGAGGATTTGCTCAGTGTTGAGCACCAGAGAGATGCCCTGAGACTACAAATCCTGAAAGCCCAGGGAAACTCTAGCAAGAGAAGAGATCTCCTGGGGTACCAGACCCAGGCCCCTTCGTGTCGTGTACAGGAATGAGCTCTCTCTGCTTATCAATGAGTGGTTCCTGTGGCAGCTGAGAAGAGCAAAGGAAAATAAGCTGAAGATGAGCAAAACCAATCCCCCATCCCACCTGGAGCCTGACATGGTGTTTGCCTGGACGTGGGGCGCTGTGCTGGTTTGTCCTGTTGGAGCGGCACGGGCACAGGCCTGCCCAGGGGTGCTGCTTCGAGCCTCCCTATGGCAGGATTGTGCCAGCAAAGCTCTCCTGAGAAAACATCTGCATCAGCCTCCTTGGGATGGGTCTGTCAAGCTGGGACAATCCTGGGAGAAGGACAATGCCAGGAGAAATTCAATACTTGGATCTCTACCCAGGCAAATGAACTCATGCAACATCTTTTCCCTCCTTTACCTCAATCCCATCCACTCCACAGAGCCATGGGGAAAGAAGTGCCCATCTGTTTGGAGTTTGCTTTACAAAGACAAGGAAACCAATCTCCTCGAACAGCATTTCCCAGCGCCTGTTACTCATCCGCTGATCCCTCTGCAGCCTTGGCACAGGGAGCAACTCAGTAATGATTTTTCAGAAAGCCAGAGTCCAGGAGAGAGCCTGCTTTACAATTATCCCTCAGTTACATAGGTAATTTTAACTGGGATTAGCTGATCCTGTAAAGTAATTGAAGCCAGGAGGTCTGGGGCTGCCTCACTGTTATTATCACCATATGCCATTGGAAAAACAATGGGTGATGGCTGTCTTTTAAAGTGTATTTCAAACCCCTCCAATTCAGTCTTTCCAGGTATGAAGGGAGAGCAAAATTTGACAGGCAGAGGTGGGAGGGAGGCAAATGTAGAGAAGAATGAACAGAAAAAACAAAATACAAGAAGATGGACAAGAGGGATGGCTGGGGAGGTTGTGAGGAAAGGCTCTGCTCCCCAGGCTGAGCTCCTGCACGGAAAGCAATGGGACCTCTTTTCTCAGCCTAGTCCCCATGTAGAGGTGACAGCTCTTCCAGAAGGACATCGCTCATTACCTCTGCCGTTGGACAAAGGCAGCCATCCTGCGACTGAACTGACGGGAATCCCTTACTGTCACTGTCCTGTGGTACTTTGGCATATTCACAAGAGCCACAGCTGTGTTTGGGATTCCCAGCCCAGCTGGCATTCCCAGCACTCGCCACGGGCTCTCTGCCAGCTCCCCAAATAAAGGACCTTTCCGTGGATCTCCGAGCAGCGGTGCCGCCGCCCCGCAGCAGATGCCCAAGCCCGCCCCGTGCAGGTGCTGGACCAGTGCCTGCCCCTCCCTGCAGAGAGCACCCGCCTGGCCAGGAGGGGCCTTCAGTGCTTGGAGGAGCTTTAGTTCCTGTGAGGACCCACTGAATACCCACAGCAATGGTTGGTGCTTTCCCAGAGGAGCTCTGGAACAGAAGGACATGCAGATGTGTGGATGGTGGCACAGAGGAAAAGCACGAGGCAGAGGGCTGGGAGCCATCTGCAGCCTCTTCTTGCAGCACCCATGCACGGTGACGTGCCCAGCCTGGAGCCTGCTCCAGCCATGCAGAGCCAGCCTTACCCTGTAAGCTTTCCCATTTGACCAGAACAGGTGTTTTTTCTGCTGGTGGCTCTAATATTTGAGGTTTCACTCCCCAAACTGTTCACCTGCAGGTACTGCTTGGAAGACATCACTGCAGTACTGGAGGATGGATTATTTAAGGTGCCCTCTGCTATGAGACATCCCCAGTGCAACAGCAGGACCAAGGCCCTCACTGATGATAATTGGAGATATATTGGGCTGAGATATTTCTGTTCAATAAAAATAAAGGAATACATTTCTTTAGGATGGGCCAAGGGTGGTGAAAGCTGTTGCTCGCTTCAGATCCAGGGGACATTTCCATGTAATCAGATGATGGTGATTCTCTCTCAGGCCCAGGCGTGATCCTAAACTACACATGAAGATCCCTTTACCTCCCTGATAGAAGGGGTAAAAACCCGAAACACAATCAAGAAGAATTGCTTCTGCTGGAATTATAAACAGCAGCGATTGCTGTGATTTTGCCGTAATCAGGGCCAGGCCGAGTGCTGTCTGTTGTCATTATCTCTCCCGCTAATCTCCAATGTGTTTCCTATTTGTGTTGTTCTGGGTTTCCAGGCGAGCAGCCTGAGTGAGCCCACGGCTGGACCCGCAGTACTGGAGCCCTGCTGCCCACGCCGGGACACCACGCCGGCTCCGGGGCTCAGGCGAGGGACGATGGAGCGGCTGCCACCTCTGTGGAAGCAGGATGTGCCCACTGGGAACATCCCATGTCCTGACATCCCAAGTGTGGGTGTTGGATGCCCAGCAGCACCACATCCCAAACCCCTGAGCTGGAAAAATAATTGATAGAGAGGAAGGGCTGTCGTTTCAAGTCTCATTTAGATGGTTCAGCCCTCCCGTGGTTCCCAGGGCTTCTTGTCTCTTTTTTCAGAGCCCGAGGGCAGTAACTGTGTCCCTCTCAGACATGGGCACGACTGAGGAGCAATAAGGCAACTTTCCCCACCAGCACAGAAAAAGGAGCAGGACCATCCTGAGCTGCCCTCTCCTCATCTTCGTATTTAAACAGGGTCAGAGAGAATGAGGAACACTACAGGAAAACCATTATGGGGATTTGTTTCTCCATAAAAACTAACTTCTTTCCAGCATGAAACCAGTTGTCTTGAAAAAAGAGAAAAGAGGAAAAAAAAGCCCAAAAACATTCCTGAATGACAAACAACAAGTGATATCTGCTTCTGGACTAGCAGCAGCCCTGCTCTGTCCTCTTGTGCCCCTGGCACAGCTCTGCAGTGCCCCGCACCATCAGGAAAACAGCTCTGCCCTCCCAGCTCCATCTCCACGGTGTGGGCAGCATCCCAGTGGGAACAGGGGTGTCCCTGTAGCAGTACAGGTGACAGACGTGGTGGCTGTCCCCTTGGTCCTTCCTGGTGCAGTTGAGGTGCCTCCCAGCCCTCCTGGGGCGCAGAGCCAGCTCCTGTACTGCCAGCACAGCTCCGTGTTCGTCCCTGAGAAGATCCATCATTCCCACCTGCTCTGTTCATCGTTACGCCAATGTTTATTTGCCCAAAACATGGGCTGGCAGTTTCAATTTTCGTTATTCCCAGGTTGTTATTCTTTCGCCTGAAAAGGTTCAGCTCATCCACTCTGGGAGCAGAGGTGGCGTGGTGGGCACTGGGGGACCCGGCACGCACCATCCAGCTGCATCTGCTTGGGACGACCTTCTCCTGGGAGAGGCCCTGGGGAGGTCTGTGCACGGCGGCATCCCCACGCAGCACCAGCCTGACCCGTGGCGAGGAGCCGAGTCTGAACTCAGCAGCTGTGACCGACTTGTGTTTACACAGAGAAATGTGCAAATCATCACGGATGCCTGGAAACCAGGAGGGATCACCCAGGCATTCGGGGCAGGCTGGGACCGGCACTGGGACGCGTGGGAGCAGGATCGGTGATGCCAGCAGCAGCAACTTCTGGTGCTGCCGAGCTGTGCTCTTCAGCATGGACCCATCTCCTGGGTCTTCATTTTGTTCCAGATTTGGGGAAGAAAAGCAAGTGACAAAGGAGAGCTGGAGTCAGTTGGGAAGAAGAAGCAACTCTCCATGATCTTTCATGGCAGGACAGAAAAATATTGGTGCTGAGTCACCCCTGAAGGCAGGGAAGGAGCCAACAGATGCTGAATTTCAAACCTGGCCACCTGGCAGGGATAGTGCAGGTGGGAGAAAGGAAAGGAATGGGTCAGGAGCATGAAGTGGGGCGAATCAGCTCCTTTAAAAGCCCAAGGAGGGGCTTATGGCATCCCATCCTGGAGCAGAGAGCAGGGCATGGAGGGGAGACCAGCCAGGAACCTGCCTGTGTTATTGTCTGGAGAAACTGATCCGGAAGGTTCTGCACATCTGAGCGGAATCCCTGCTGGATCCTGGCTGTTGTTTATTTGATACAGGGGTTTTGGCTGTCTGCTGGTCAGCAGGACCAGGTAACCAGCCTGTTTCCAAATCCTTAAGCAGTCCAGACATCTGCTGCTTTGCAAATGGACTGAACATCCCCACTCAGACCTTCCTTCTGGGAGCTGCGGATGCAACGTGAACTGGGGGCCAGGGCCTGCCTTCCTTTGAAAGAACAGCTTCCTCTCTGCATCCCCATGTCCCACAGAGGAATTTTCAGGGGACTTTTCCTTTTTCTAGAGACACCGGTGCTTCTACGCCGGCAGCCTTGCAGAAAGCCCTCTGGTTTTGCCAAGAGCGGGTTGACCTTGCGGGTTTAGCTCAGTGAGCGCCGGGGCAGCGTCCTGCTCGCTGTCGCGTTGCGGTAAATCCCAATGAACTACATTCGCTCGAGACATGGTGCTCCAGATTTACAGCTGCGTTCTAGAGAGTAGATCATGACCTGTCCTCTCCAAAGCAGCGCCTTTCCACAGCTCAGCAACTTACAGTTTCCTTTGAAATGGTCTAGTGAAAAGCCCTAGACAAGCATTTCTCCTGGATGTTTTAGTGCCCAGCTCAAAGCTACTCCCCCTCCTTGTGTTTAAAGCTCAGTCTCCCCTCCACTTTTGTCTTTTAGTGAAGAGGAGAAGGAGCAGAAAAGTGAAGTGGGATGAAGGGGAAGGTGGGGGAAGAGGGAGCTGGGATCAGCCATGGGTACCGGTTCAGAGGGATGTAACATCTCCTGCCCAGCAGCGAGGCTGCCTGGCCCCACCACCTGCCCAGCTCAGCTCCAGGGCCAGCAGGATCAGCGCTCGGAAAGACACAAGCACTGCAGAGATATTGCTGATGGCTTTGGTTGTCTGTCCACCTCCTGACTCATTACCCAGCCAGGGCCCAGCAGGGCAGCAGAGGCCGCTGAGCAGCCAAAGCACCATTTTTCAGAGGTAAAGCTGAGTTTATGACTACTGTGGTCATATATGAGTCTATGGCAATGTGTTGCATCCTACCTCCTAGCTCCATCCTGCCTTAGGATGAAATGTCCTTCTCTTCCTCTCCCAAGTCATTTTGGGGTGTTACTGAGATGTTCCTGGCAATGTTAGAATTACTCCAAAGAGGGCCGTGTGTTGCAGCGGGGGTGCTGCTGCTTGGCTGCACTTAGCAAGCCTGAACTAATTGCTCACAGCTCATGTGTCTGCATGTTCATTACCTGCACTCACCAAAGACCAAGAGGCAAAATCTGTGGGCAGTAGCCAAATTTAAATGTTAATCTGCTCTGTCCAGTTTTGTTTCCTTCTGTGGCAGATGTGTCTGCACCAGGAAAAGTGCACTTGGAAAGAAGAAGGAGGCAGTGGCTGGGCAATGCCCTGGGCACTGACACATCTGTGGGCCAGCCGTGCTTCTCCACCTCTTCCTATTGCAATTAATTTTATCCACCTTGCATGTTTTACAAGGCAATCAAAGCAGTCAGGACTTTTATGGGATGCTGTTTAATTGAGCTCACGTACTGTATTTCCCCAAGTCTCACTTCTGGAGTCCTTGCAGAGAACTGAGAGAGGAGCTGGGGATGGAAACTGTGCTGACATCCAATTATTTGGTCCCAAAGACTTGGAAAATGAGGGGCTGCTCCACGCAAACTGTGTAGGTGGGGAGTGGCTTCCTCACAAAGGAAGACAGAGTGCCAGCCTCCTTGCTGGAGCCCATCTGCGTGAGTCAGAGCTAGGGATCGCAGGGCCCACAAAGCCAGAGCCACATGTCTTTCTGCAAGCACTGAGAGTGGTGAAGCCTTTCAGCCTGCTTATTCAGACTTTTGGTTATTTTGGTTTTCCGCCTCGCTCTTTAGGTCAGCATCACCCAGAAGGAAAAGGTCTTTAATTTTGTAAAATACTGTGTTTCTGCTCACATACTCTCCTTCCCTAAATGATTCTTTTCCTGGCAGAGTCACACCTCTGGTGACCTCCTCCCAGTCCTCCCAGTCAGAGGAGCTGGGTTCATCTAAATTAGGAGCAGGAGGATGATTTCCACCACTCACCACTGCTCCCAGCACAGCTCCTGGGGCAGCTCTCACAGCTCTCTGCAGGCAGTTGGTCCACAGGGGAAAACCACTCGCCAAAAAAAAATGAATTGGATAACGCAAAGGATTAGACGAATTGAAGGAAAGTGTGATCCATTCACTGGCAAACTGTGAGCAATGTCCGCAGCAGAATTCTTTGAGTAAGCTATCCATCACAGATTATTCATTCATCTCGGCTAGTTACCAGGAAAGATAGCATGAAGCTGAAAATGTTCCAGTGCCACTTATTTATTTAAGGGATGTTCTCTTCTGCAGGCTCAAAGCACTCAAGCAACTGTATTTATCCCACTTTCCTTGGGAAAATCCATGGCACTGTGTATGAGCAGGAAGAGGAAAAACCTGTGCCGATGTTGAGGCTGAATTTCCTTTTGTTGAGTTTCATCACCTTTATTCATAGCTCCACTGCTTTTTGTCCATTCTGAACTATATTTCTTCCTCTTCAGTATCTACACCCTTCGGATATTCCTAGACAGCCATTATGTTTCCCATTACTCTTCTCTTAGCCTAGATGTAAGTATTTACTTCTTTTAACCCTTCCCCATCAGCCAGGCCCTCCTGCCCCTTCATCATCTCTGCCGTTCTTCTCTGAATTCCCACCGATCTGTCTACATCACTCTTGTTTACGATTCCAAGATCTCATTTAGCATTCGATTTCTGCCAAAAAATAAAATTGAGCTTGATTGTTTTCACTGATGACTGAAGGAGACATGAATTGTTGCTTGGAAAACAGTCCTTGAGACAGCAATATATGAAAGAGAAAAAAACCTAGGCAGCTCCATCAGGCAGACAAACACACAGATAATATCACGCAGGCCAGCTTTGGCTAGATTGGATCTCAGAAGAGTGGCTGGTACGTGATGACAGTAATAGCCACCACTATTAGAGTGTTTAGCTTTTAAACAGAAATGTGAGTTATAACTCAGGCCCCGGCATAAATCACAGGGCCATGAAAATCTCACAAGCTCACACGTGCACAATAAACCAATGTGAAATGCCTCGTCCTTGGTGAAAGTAGCAGAATTGCAGCTTCCTTTGTACAGGAAGATGTGCGGGTCGAGTCGGGTGCAGCAGTTTGGTAGCAGGCACGTCGTCAGGACCTGCTGCTGGGGAAGTCGTGGTGACTGGGGGGAACGAACACTGGAAATGCCATGTGGTCCGAAAAGAAAGTGACAAAGGCAAAGTCAGACTCCAGAAAGGTCTCGGTCTAATGGAAGCATCCAACCTGGCTTCCCTGTAGTCACCAACCACACTTCCCAGAGCTACATATGGGACGGGTTGAGTCCTCATCACCTCTGACCGTCAGGCTATTTTATCTGTGTCTCCAAATGCTGATTTAGGGACTTAGTTTTGATAACCTGGCCTATCAAAGACTGATGCTCAGGCTGGCCCCAGACCACCCTCAGCCACCCCGCACTGGCCCCTGGGCTCCCTTGGGCTGCTGCTGGGACGGTGCGGCCGCCACTCGTGCCTGTGACACCCGCGCTGTGCCACTCCAGCCTCAGCTGGGACCTCTCTTTCCACCTCGCCTGGTTTCACACATTCCACGTCAGAGTGATTGCAGGGAAACTAAAGAGAGCAGGCGACAAACACATCCAGCCAGGGCCGAGAGCAAGAGCCCCTTCGCTCTGCGTGCACCGGCCAGAACACACGGCTGCACCAGCTCCTCTGTGGGTGTTTGCTCCCTCTGGGTCACGGGGGGTTGGTTTGCACCTGCTTCAGGAGAAGATGAGCCTGGGACAGCAATGCTCTTAAAGGTCACACTTTCAGGACATCGATGCACCGCAGCCCTGGTGAACCCTTGAGAATGTCAGAAGGACTCGGGTAGGTGACACCACTGCGGAGCTGGAGAGACCAACCTGCAGCACGAGCATTGGCAACAAGTGCAGGAGTATTTTGCTCCAGTGGAGAGTCACTGCGTGTGTCCATGCCCAGGGAGGGGACCCACTGGGGTGACAGTGCGTGGGGCTGGCGGAGGGCGGCGAGGGCAGCGGCCCATCCTGCATCCCCGCAGGAGATGGATGGGCTGCCGGTTGGGAACACCAACCTCACGCTGGAGAGCAACAATCCCCCAGACCCAAGATCCGAATAAACACACAAATTAAACGAGGAGGCAGGGGCTGCTTTCCCCTGGGAAGAGCCTACCTTCCAGTGAGACCCTGCAAAGAATATACTGTATTTCAGGGGGATTTCCATTGAAATGCTCTTTGGCAAAACGCCCTTAAAAAGCTGCTGACGCCTGGTGGAAAGCTTTGAAAAACATGCTAATTAATTAGAAACAATGCGGCATCTCTCTGGGCTGTAGGAGCCCCTGTGTTTCCCTCCCTCACATTCCTCATCACCACCAGGGACATTTGCATGAGAAGGGCAGCTTTGTCTCTCCGGACTCTCATCTGCTGTTCCTGCCGCTTATTCCTCCACCTGAAGGCAGGCTCCGCTGTGTGGGACCCCCGGGGCATCTCCCCAGCAACAGCCCCTCCTGGCCGGGCTGGGGCAGAGGCAGCCGGGGCCACCGGGCTGGGACAGGGGGGTCTGTAGCCCCCGGGTCTGCGACCAATTAGGGAACGGGGAATTCATTAGCATAATTACTATGCACTGCCTGTGCTGCAGTAGCATCCCAAAGCTCCCATCCGGATCAGGTATCCTGTATGCTGGGAACGTATAAAACCACTGCAAATCATGGTCCTTGCTTCTGTAAATTCCCCTTTACATCCTAAAAGACGGAGCGTTTGAGCAAGAGGGAGAAGCCCCGTGATTTGGTTCTCTGCCGGGCTGTGAGCCTGAGGGCTGTGTTAAAATGCAACTGTCCACTCCCAAACCGACCAACTGCACCGCAAAAATAAAAACCCACAGTGTTTCTTGGTGTCTTCATTTCTATTTTGTTTGTTTTGCTGCTGCAAAATGGGGTAGGGAGAGATGGTGGGATTTCATCACTGATCACAGGCAAGAGTGACCTTTTGGTGTTGAAATATCACTGAGCTTCCCCCTCAGGCAGTAAAAGTAATGCTGAAAGTGTCAAAGAGCGACTCTCTGCTCCCTGGAAGATCTTGCAAGGACTAATTATCCTTCCCGGTGTGAGGAACAGGAAGGGGAAGGTGACACTGGTATTAAAGGTAACAGAAATACCTGGGAAGGAGCTGGAGTTCCATGTGGCCCTGCCCCAGCGATCCCTCTGCTCGCGGCGTGCTGGTGTCAAGCCCTTCTCTGCTCCACGTTTTGGAAAGCGTGCGCCTTCTGTCCCATGAGTCACCCTCTGAAACCTAAATAATTAATCAGAGTGGGGATATACAGAGATATGCCCAGTTTTTCTCGGGAGCAGTTGGTTATTTTTAATTGCTCAGGGGGCAGAGGCAAAGTGATGAAAGAGGAGAGTTGCTGTACATGGAGGGAGCGGCCGGCTGAGCCGCACAGCTGGGATGTGGAGCATTCCCACCCGACCATGGGGAAGCAAGCAAACAGACGCAGCAACTACGAGTTGACAACAAAGCAGGGGGATGTAGCAGCAGCTCTAGTCCCTGAGCTGGCATCCATCAACCAGCCTTGGCTGCAGGTGCGGGGACGTGTGCATCTGTGTATGGGGAGCAGGGATGTGTCTGAGGCATTCGGCACCCAGGTCAGGAGAGGTTGGAAGAGGAAACAACCCCAGGAATGCTTCCTTCCCAAGCCTAAATTCCTCCTTTTTCCTAGAGAGGCAAGACCAACATGGCTCTTTGCATTGCTTTGCATCTGAACAAGGGATTAAATGTCCGCGCTGACTCAATGCACACTGGAACGCTTCCAGAAAGTCAGCAGATTTGCGCTCCCTCTCCCTTTAAATGCTTTGGCTTCCTGCAGGAAAATGAAATCCATTAACAAGTTCCACCCCTGCTCCGAATTCTAGAGTAGAACTGTCAGTGCTTTAGGAACGAGCTAAATGGGGGGATTTCCATAACAATCAACAGCTACAGCATTAATCTATAGTCATATTAACCTGGGATGACAAGGACACGTCTGTCTGTTCTCTCTAATGTAATCTACCATTATGCTCCAGCTCCATTGAAGTCTGCTTTGTACCCTGCGTTTGGCTCTGATCAGCTAATCTCCCCGGCTGTAAGCACAGCTTAGAGAAGAGAAATGGGGAGACAGACAGAGACAAGTGATTAATATGCGTGTGCGTGTGTGCTTACCATGTGTCTGCCGCTAATGTATGTGCGGGCATGTGCGTGTGCAGCAGCCTCGCGGGGCTACGCGCTTGCGCACACCAAGTGCACGGTGTGGATGTGCTGCTGCTTGCATCGTGCCTTTGCGAGGTGTCAAAACGCACCCGGCACAGAGACGAAAACAGGCAGACATCCCAGTGTGAGGATCAGGGCTGTGCAGATGAGAATATGAGGCACATGTGCGGAGTGTTCGGTGTACGTAAGCGGGGTTGTGCCTCCATTCCACCTGCTCCATGGCAGCGTGCAGCTCCCACGGAGGTGGGGAAGGTGCTTTGCTTTCTGTCCCTGCAGATCTATCAGCATGGGGATACTCTTGGAACACATCCCTGCCCACAGCGCCAGTGACGATCCAGGGCAGCTCGGTGGGATGGCAAAGGTGGTCGCCCCTCTGGTGCTTCACAACGGCTGGCAGCACGGCCTCTGCAGGGATGTGCAGCCCCCGTTGTCCATTCTCTTTCTCTCATTCTGCTTTATTAATCTTCCTTGAAGAGGCACCTTCTCCGAGCATGTAAGATGCCCTGAGCCTGCTTTTGGATTAGGAGACAATTACAGAGCTGCAGCGGCATGCACCAGGATGCCCTGCACCAAATGAGCTTATGGGGTCAATCCCGTTCCCAGCATTGATTCCAGCTGCTTCAGAAGATGCCATGATATCAGCTCTCACCTTCTGCAGGAGCTTGTTCCCAGGCAGAGATTAGAGCCCCTGCGGTTGCTATTTAGCTATCCACAGTCACACTGCTTTCCTGCTTTGCCATCTTTCATTTTTTATGATAGGAGAGTATGAAGTAAGTTGCTCCATGGCAAACTCACTCCAAGTGCTCACTGGCAGGGCTGCTCACAGCTTTCCTGCTCCCACCCGCAGCCCATCCCACCCCTGGAAGAGAAATCTCACCACGACTTCTGCAGGTTTGCCATGCAGAGAGCAAATGTGCCCAGGAACCTGTGGGTCCCTGCCTTTGCTGTGGCCGTCCCTGGCGGTGTGCAGAGAGGCATCCCATAGTGGCAGCAGGGCAAGGGGAACGGCAAGAAATACCTACACCAAATCACATTCCTCTGCCCTGGCTGCTTTGTGGTGATGAAACAAGTTGAGTGGGGAGCTGTGGCTGTTGACGTGCTCCTCAGGCTCCTGGCAGATTTCCTTCCTGCCCAGACCACTCATTTCAAGTTTGTAGAGCTCCAACAAGCTGTGTACCAGCTCTGCCTTTGCTTTAGTCCCATTCCTGAGCAGAGAGGAGCAACGGTGGACCGTGGCAGCGGCCTGGCTGTGTGGGAGCCGGGAACGCTTCTCCCACAGCCCGGGCCCTTTGTAACACAGCCCCTTCCCGGAGGTCAGCATCTCCGCAATACCTGCTTGGGGCCAACTGCCCTCAGTCTCCTGAGCAATCAGCTGCTGAGACCATCCACAAGACACTGACAGGACCCCTCTAAAGGCCATAAACACTGCAAGGTCTGGTGTTACACCCGTCTTGTTCCAAGATCCTGGTAAATTCTGCTACCACCACCCTGCACCCGCAGCTTGGGTTTCAGAGCCAAAAAGCGCCCCTTCAGTCATTCTGGTTATTCCTGCAAATAGGAAGCTGAATGTTGGAGTGCAGACTAAGGGGTGTGAGGATCCAAAGGAGAAAGGCATTGCATGGACAAAACCCCCCCAGACCTGTGCTGCCACTCCCACTGTGCCCCGTTTCCTTGCACCCCTAAATCCTCACATCCAGCCCTTACAGGCCCCTCATTTCTGGCCCTGTCTTTTAAAAACAATTCTGACCCCGTCCATGGTTTCTGTGTTCCTGTTTTGTCATATTCTAAAGGGGGTGCAAATCGGAAACTCTGATCCACCAGAGTCTTTGCACAGAAACTTCACAGGCTGGAACAATTAATTATCCATTAAAACCTTTGTCTATGTGCATCTTATTGTTCCAGACTCTCATTGAAGCCACCCAGCGAAACAATCGCTCTGCCAGCATTCAAGTGTGGTTAATCGACTAACAAGCTTATAAATACAATAGCTACGGCACCACGCTGCCCTCCGAGAGCGCCACTGCCAGAGGGTCCTGAGCCACTTCAGAAAATGTCAAATTAGCCGTGGCTCTCGCCACTCTGTGGGCCGGTGAAGAGGCCGCTCTCCTTCCTCCAGCTGGGAAGATGGGACAGACCATGACGGCTGGAGTTGTGCCGTTAAAATATGTCCTCCTCCAAGCTCCAAGCATCCCGGCTGCAAGGTGGGAAGGAGGACACGTGGGTGCCCAGGTCGCTGTGGGCAGACGGAAGGGCCCCCTGCCCCGTCGCGGGCGGTGCTTCAGGGCAGTACAGTGGCATGAGGTGGATTTAATGGGGAAAAGCTCTGCTGAGGAACTGGGAAAATTTCAATTATTTTGAGGTTAGAGGTGACTCCTGGGTCTTGGAAAGTTGTTTCTGCATCTGCTGGGTGGACAAAAGTCTGGGAAAGGGATGTTTTGATGGAAGCAGGTGGAGACATGAGATCTTTGAGGACAGAAATTTTCTCAGTTGTATTTAGACCATAATTACAGAGGCCATAAAGGTATTTATTTCCTGACGATTAATGGTTGGCCAAGAAAAAAACTCTCTCAACACAGTTCTAAGTTTCAATTACTTTTTTCAATAATGTTTATGTTTTCCGTGCACTTGGGCACTCTGCCTCTCCAGTACCTTCTGCTGTTCACATGAGAATGGAGGTGGTCAGGAGACAAAGCCACAGAAGCCGAAGAGCTTAGACTGAGATCAGAGCTGACAAAGAACAAAATATTTAATTGTAATGTGGATGAAGGGCCCGTTAAGTGCCCATTAACCAGGCTTTGAGCTTTCATTGCAGTTTTTTTAATCATGCCTCTACTTGACCTTACCACACCAATCTACTTATGGCCTCCACATGCCCATGGACCACTTTTCTGCCCTGGCTGGCAAGAGAGCGAGTATGTCCCATAACAGGCAAAGCCTGCTGGAAAACTGGCCATGTATCACAGAAATGGCCATGAGTGCCTGGAAAGCTCTGGGTTGAACAACGATGAATAAGAGATAAAGACCCAGACAGCACCATCAAGCTTAGGCTCTCCAAACCCAAACTTTTTCCTTGTGCTTTTGCGATCAACTCCCCAGCCTCTGCAGCAGTCAGAGAGCAGCAGAGATAAGAGCATCCATCAACTTGAAGAGGCTCAAACAGATAAGCATCTTGCTTTCAACCAGCAGATAAATGTACAGGCTTGGATGAATTTATCACCAGAGAATCTGAGTGAGCCTCGCCTGAGCCTGGGCAACGGATGTCTCCTGGAGAAATGTGCACGGGCTGTCCCGCACAGGTCACCACTGCAAACCATCTTCCCTTGTGCTGCACCATCCTTCCTACCCCCGCCCCTTGACAAGGGTGCCACGGCTCTCCCCACTTGCCCCATCCCATCCCTGCTCCGGCTGTCACCTCTCTCCCCTCTTCCATCACACACTCTGTACATAAAAGCAAAAGCCATATTTAAGAGAAAAAGAAAACTACACTGCTGATATTCTTGTGCTTCATCTGTTCATAGCTGCTTGGTCTGGGGCTTCATCAGCCAGAAGCAGTATTGTCCTGTGGCAGAAAGGGCTGCCACCCCCGCTTGGTCATGTTTTGAAAGCCCAAACAATCCTTCCTGTCGTCCTGTGCAGCAGCAGAGAGGGACCCTGGGCCTTCCAGTACCTGGAGGGGACCTACAGGAAACCATGGAGGGACATTTTACAAGGGCATGGAGTGACAGGACGAGGGAGAAGGGATTTAAACTGGAAGGGGGAAGATTTAGATCAGATACTGGGAAGAAATTCTTCACGACGACAGTGGGGAGGCGCTGGCCCAGGTTTGCTCAGGGAAGGCGGTGTTCAAGGCCACGTTGGATGGGGCTTTGAGCCCCTTGATCCAGTGGGAGGTGTCCCTGCGCATTGCAGAGGGTGGAACTGGATGGGCTTTGAGGTACCTTCCAACACAAACTACTCTATGGTTCTTGGTGTGGTGAGGAGTGGCTGCTGAGACCCCAGCCAAGCTGTGGGAATGCGATACAGAGAGGGAAATCCAGGCACTGGGCTGTGCTCGCCTGCCCTCCAGCCTCAGCAGAGCTGCCGTCCATCACCTCCGCACCGGCTCCTTCATCTGGCGGGGGATTCTGTGCCGGGGGCAGGTCTGCAGGTCTGTACAAATGAGCAAATAAAATGAACATTAACAACTTCAGCAGTTATTGCAGTTTCCTGCCCCAGATAATTACGGGGCTTTGAGCGTGGCCACGGTTCTTTGCGGTGTTTATACAGCAGAAAAGGTGAGTGGCACCGTGCCGTCAAAAATTATTGCCAGGACATAAAAATGTCTTCAGCTTTTAAAGCGGTGACAGTTCCATTTACGTTTGCCACTCTGCCTGGTTCGGAGAGAAGGCTTTGGGTTTTAGCACCATGAGTCACCTCTTGCACGGGCAGGTCCCGAGCCCCCTGGACGGCGGCTCCCACCAGGGTTCCCAAGGCTGGAGCACACGGAGGAGCTCGCTGACAGAGCCTGGAACAGATTTGCTGACTCTGGGAGCATTTTGTGTTGATGTTTCAGCTCTGTTCGTTAATGAGGGAAGAAACACTTCTCCCTGAACCGCCCTCCACCCATTGCCAGGCCAGGTGTAGACATGATTTATTGCATTGTTTAGTCATTATTCTCAGTTACCCAATTATGTTTTTTAAAGTTAAAAAATGCAAGAACTTTGTTGTGGCAGCATCTGGGGATTCTGCAGCATCTGGAAGGTGGTAAGTTAAAAAAAAAATAAAACAAAAAACACAGGAAACCAAGAACAAGCCCACCAGCAGCTCCTTGTGTGCTACCTTTCAGTGCACCTCTCCGCCGGGTGGCAGCCGGGCGGTGACAGTGCTTCCCTTGCCTTGACCCCGCATCTCTGGGATTTCAGCACAGAGATCACTGTGGCGCTACTCACTCTAACGCTTCCCAACGCCAACTTTTCCAGCTCTGCTGTGCTGGGTGACAGGCACTGAGCTTTACCAGCAAGGATGGCTTACTCTGGGTTGGCTGAAGTAATAGAACCTCCAGCTTCCTCCTGTTGTCCCTCTCTTTGCAGAGTGCATAGCTTGTTCCCAAACGAGGATGATCTGGGAAAAGCCATGCTGTGAGCTCAGTCCTTGAGTGTTCAGCTCCTGGAAGGCTCAGATCCTCGTGAGTCTCTTCTGACTTCAGATATCCTATGACTCTGTGATTGTAGGAGATGTCCATATTCTCAGGACAGCATCCTTCCTCCAGGTTATTCTACCCCTGGTTGAAATCGGGTCTCTGAGATTTCACAGGTTGGGTTGGAAGGGATTATCAGTCCCTGCGTGTAGCGCGGCGGCAGCGCGGTGCCCGGTTGCTCTGCAATCCTGTTCCCTTGTGCGTTTGGGTGACAGCGCTGCGTCACAGAGCTTGCCATGATGTAATGGATGCCTGGGCTGAAATCTGCCTCTGCAGACCTGGCTGGGCCTCTAAAAACTTTTTCCAAAGCTGTCTAAATCCCAAAGCTGAAGCTACTGCTTGGTACGTGGTAAGTTAGGGAATTGCAGCCAAATTTCCCAACTTCTGCTCATTCTGATCCCAGCTCCGAAGAGTAGGGTATGCCTCTGCGTGCCGCCTGCCCCAGCTGTAATCCATAGGTTCCCATCAGGATGTGAGTGCCTTACCCTGCTGTGCTGAGGGTGCCTGGAGAACCAACTCGGAGCAGAACAGTTCTCCCAAGGTAAAAGGACCAGGAGCTCCGGGTCTGCTTGCATGGAAGGAGTAGTTAGAGAAGAGATGAACACAGATCTCTGAAGTCTGTCTGACTGGGAGAGATCTTGGTTGCTCCCAACTGGCAATGGTAAGGATACCAGGGGTCAGCTCTCCATTTCATATTAAAATCCAGCAGTGAAAGGAATGAATAAAGTGATTGCAAGTGTGCATGTGGGTCAGAGGCTGACACCAGCATTCCAGAGGTGCCCCAAGGCCCTGTTTGCACATCTCAGCTCCCGCAGCATTGGCCAAGTGTTGCTCCAGCTCTCCCATGGATACTTTGGCTGCCCAGCGCTGCTCGTGCTGCGGCTCCCAGCTCTGCCCACTTTGGCCTGTGACACAGCTCGCACAGCCACATGGATGAGGGCATCCTCACATCCTGCTTTTAAAGGCAGCTGAATTAATCAAAGATGCACAGACAATGGTGAAATAGTCGGGAGGGGAGAAAAATGGAAGTGATCTGCTTGTATTGGTGGTTCTGCCCCTAATCCGCCCACCCGCAGCACATTGCACTCTTGCCACTCAGGCGCTCCTTGGGTGCAGGATTGTTTTTGCCTGTTTGCTGGTGCACAGATTCCTCCCTCCCCGTTTCCAGGTCAGGTCCCAGTGCACGCTGGATCTCTCCACCCCTTCCCTGCACTTTCATCTTCTCAGCCCAGTTCCTACTGCCTCCTCTTCTGATTCCCCCCTTGGCTGCCTCTCGGCTCGGTGGCACACACTCAGCAGGCTGCCAGCGGAGCAGCACATTAACCAGCGTCCAGTGCTTTCCATACCAGCAGTCGGATGAAACCCAGGATGTTGCTAACACAGGGGGTCAACTACAGGGTTCCCTGCCAGCACGAGGCTCTGGTTAAGTAGCATTCTAGATAAATGTGTTTTGGGTAGAGCAGAAATGTGGGGTTTAGTCCCATTCTGTGCTTCCTCCAGCTCTAGGCATGCTCTGCTTCCCTCATCATCACCCTGGTGATCTGAAAATGTCACCCCTGCCACCAAAAACACATGTGCCTGCAGAGTCAAATGAAGCACCTAATTAGGAGGGAAAAAAGGATGTTTTTTCCTGCCTAACCACATCATCCCCCAGCTCTCGGCAATTGATCAGCTCTGTCGATACGTGCAGAGACCAGCAGCTTGGTTCACAGCCTCTTTACAATTGTAAATGGGCTAAAACTAAATAAAAGGCCCCTAAATCATCTAAATTAAAGCTCTGAGGACAGTGCAGAGCCACAGGCTCATAGCAGATAATCATAATACCACAGCTTTGTTTTCAGCCTGTATGCTGAATGTCGGCAGGGACCCATTTTGGGGGGAAAGGGAGCCGGCTCTGGGGAGCTGCCGAGATCTCCTTGGACACTGCACCCTCAGCTGTGGAGGCTGATGGGAATCTCAAGAATGTCCCAGCCTTGCCTCATTTGGTGAAGCACAAGAAGGTCCTTCACCTGACTCTGCCCACCACTGGTGATCGCAATAGAGCTGGGCTTTCCTCTGGCTGCCTTGGACAGCTTTTGCTCTGCAAAAGGAGAAAGGTGAAAGGAGAGAAGGTGAAATACTCTTGAAATACTCAAAGCCAACCTGCAGATTCACACAGCTCCCTCATGCAACCAAGGGTTGAGCTGGTGAGCACCAGGTCACACAGGGAGGAGGAGAAATGGGAAAAGAATGAACTCTGCAAATGGTTCCCTGAGACTCGGCCGTCAGAAGAACAGCCTGCCCTGAGAGCCAGAGCCAGCAGCTCCCTTTGGGGTGACATTTGCCTTCCAGTACCACAGCTCCTTCCCTCCTCCAGCAGTGAGGGGAAGAATAATTTCCTGGGGCAGCAGCTAACGTCAAACCTAACCCTCCTCTAAAGACACTGTAAAGCCAAGAGTGTTTATTTTCTCCTTTTCCCCTCTCTGAGGGCTGAGCTGTACCCACGTCTGCACGTTCGCACAGACTTGGTGAATGGCAGCAGAAACTCTGACCCTAAACTGAAATCATTCCCATCCGTGCAATCCTCAGCTCCCCCACACAGCCATTTCTTCCTCCCTCCCCAATTACCGTATTACTCCTGCCAGAGCCGGGAAGCCTGTCCTTCCAGGAGCATTGGCCAATCCTCATCCTGAGGGAGAGTCCTGGGGGGATTCTCAGTGTCAGGCATTTTCCCTCAATTTGGCAATTCTCTGCTAAATGGGGTTCTTTCAGGTGCTATTTATGCAGGAACAAAAATGTTCATTATGCCGATCACTGAGATGAGAGATAAAATATTACCTAGGAAACACAGATTTTGCAGTGACACAGACATTCAAGCTCACAGTTGTGCAGGGAAGGGGGTGCTCACGCAGGGACCATGCACGCCTAACAGTGACAACACGGCGGAAACCAATTTCTTCTGCCTTTCCTCAGTGAGACGTGCTTCTGCACCGAGTGCCAGATCACAAACCAAAGGCAATTTAAATACCTCTGGCTTTGACTGCTTTTTCACTTTATTTGTAATACTGGGTCTGACTTATTAGATAGTGAGGCATCGGCCGTGCTGAACCGCAGGGAGATGGGGTTGCCCTGAGGTCTCCAAGCTGGGAACGGCCTCTGTGAGCGGCGGAGGGAGGAGTGGGGGGACTCGGGTTTTGCAGTTGCCCAAGAAGTGAGAAAAGTGAAGGGTTGCTCAAGGGACTTGGAGAGGAACAGTGAAATTAAATCCAGCAAAAAGCAAATTAGGAATGAATGTCAGGGGGGGAAAAAAAGATCCTTCTGATGGTTCTTGTTGAACCAGAATCCTTTCCTGAATGAACTGAGGACAGTGTGCCACGGGGAGCAATTTAACAGTGGCTTCAGGCTCGGCTGGTTAAAGCTGAGAGACCTTGTGCTGTTTGCATTCTCAGATCTCTTCAGGAAGAGGGTGGGATGGCTGGGATGTCCTGGATATGCCCCTGCCTGCCCAGCTCGGCTCAGCTCAGCAAAGCTCAGTACAGCTCGGTGCAGCTCAGGGATCCTCAGAAGCAGGGCAGGAGGACAGATCGCTCATCCTGTAAGATTCCAGAGCTGCTGGGGAAACTTCCTCAGCGCACAGCCCTCTCTGGATCCCAGCATCCAGCCAAACCTACCCAACTCCCAACATCTTTAAGGCATCGCTGCTTGGGGTTTCAGGCTTCCAGCACCACAGTTACCAGTCAGGAAGGTTGGCTCGGTCTCACTGGCTGGTTGTGGTAACACAGCAGTTCTGCTCGGGGGGGCACGCGGTGATTTTTACCAGGATGAATGGACAGACAGATATGTAAGGGGCTTTATCCCTTTGTTCCTGCTGCTCTAACGGAGTTTTGAAGGCCTCTTCCCTGCACAGCACGATTGCAACAGAGCAGTCCTGAGAGCCTGGCAGCAAGGAAAGCCCAGGAAAGGCTCTGCCCTCATTGACCTGGGCTGAACACAGAAGGTTCTGCCGTCTCCAGCTTTCCTTAGGCTTGTCCCTCACCCCTTCTGGTTCCGAGGAAGAAGAGGCAAGTGAAAGGAGAAATGCTTTACAAAAAAAAGAAAAAAAAAAAAGACCAGGATATGAGGTGGGAGGAAAATAGATGTTAGTCTCTTGTTTGGAGAACCCCAAAATAAATAGGAGGCCATACAGGCTCTTCAAACCAGAAAAGTGACGTAATTTTCCTTCCAGGGATGTGCAGGCTGCCTTCTCCCGACAGGAACTCTCTGCCCAGCACCGACTGCCCGGCCACGAGCCCCATTCCGCACCCCGCAGCGCCCAGCAGTGCCGGCGTGGGCGAGGACGCAGCGAAGCAGCCCCTGATGCCCACGGAGAGCACAGCCACGTGGCAGCAAAAGAAAACCAGCCCCGAAATATAAAATAAAATTTTAAAAATTAACTAGACTGAATCCCTTCATGGCAAACACAGGGGAAGGAGCGGACGTGAGGCGCAGGTGGATGGTTTTAGCTGCTCTTGGGGATGCAGGGGAGGCAATTTCCCTGTCACCCCAGGATTGCTTGTTCTTGGCATCTGAATGCGGGAGCTAACGGGGCTGTCGCGACCCTGCTGCCTGCAGGCAGCAAAGGGCTCCCACCCCTCGGCACTGACAGATAGCGCCCGGAATAGTTGGGCTTTGTTTCTTCTTAAGAACAAGAAGTGCAAACAGTAATTGTATTGCACTGTGCAAATAGCGGAACAAAAAAAATCCTCAACTTGATAGGAGTACGGCTTGTTGTAACGGGGAAAAAAATGATCAAAAACATGTCACACAGGAAAAAGGGTTTCCATTCACAAAGAAATCATTATGGTTAATTTAATTCATTGTAGCATTTAATATAGAAAAGCTTTTCTACGGAGACTGGGAAAAAAGCCAACATTTATATATAAATGGGTTTTATTTTAAAAGCTAATGCAGTGGGCAGGATGCTTCGGGGTTATTTTCTCTCCCTCTTTCTTTCAGCACATATGCAAAGCTGGTATTGTATCCAAAAAACAAGGAATTTGCTGCTATCTAAAGTTTACAAATTGCTTTTTTTTCAAAAGCACAATTTCATATTCCTTAGAAATGTAAATGACGGGGGTTTTATCTCCTCACTTTCCTTTCTTTCTGTTTTTTTTAGAGTTACTTATATTAGTATCCAAGGCACTGATTTGCGGAATGGGCTTTAAATATCCCCCCCGCAATCAGTGCAGACATCGGCTGCTATTCATGCGAGTGCTTGACAGCCCCGGCTCTTAAAAAGAGATGCATTTTCTGAGATGGCTGAACCGTGGTTAACCGGAGCGTGTTCCCGGAGCTCGACAGAGACAGGCAGTTGCCATCGTAGAGCTGCAACCAGGATCAGCTGCATTTGTGCAGAGGACAGATGGTTGGGGAACAACTGGGCTGATCGAATACCTTCAGCCAGAAAATCGCAGGGGAAAGGAACACATGGTAATACCCACTTGTGCCTCGTGTGTGCCGGCGGGACAGGTACCTCCAGCGCTGCGAATGCTTGGGGTTAGTCGTGTGAGCAGCGCCTTTGCTTTGCATGCACAAACCAGCAGCTGCTGGGACCTGGGTTCAGAGCGCGCAGGTTTCGTCCACCCAGCACAGAGGCAGAGCCCCCGCTGCACTCCTGCCAGCCTCACAGCTCAGATTCAGAGGCTCCGCATGCCCGGCAGCTCAAGGCCAAATCATTCCATCTGCTATGGAGTTGGCCATCAGGGCATGGTCTCAATGCTGCTTCGTGGTCCTTCTTGGATGCGGACCTGCATTCGAGGTGGAGCCGGCCTGGAGAGCCCCGCTGAGCTGGCTCTGCTCTCTCCCATCAGAGAAGCACGGGGTGACACTCTCACGAGCATCTGCTCTCCCCATTCCCAGGCAGTCGACTCTGAGCCTTGCTAGCCTTCTTGGCACAAAGCTTTTCCCTGTTTCTACCCTGCTCTTTCCTTACTGCCATTTAAGCCCATTATTTCCAGGTCTACTGTGTTTAGAATCATTTACTCCCTCTCTTTTTCAGTCTTTCTTTCTGTATTTGAAGACCATCATCTCCCCTCAGATTTATCTTCTCTAGACCGAACAGACCTGAATCTTTCAGCACAGATTTTGTTTCTGGGACCTCCTGATGGCTCTCATTGCTCCTCCTTGACTTTGCCTGCGTCTTCCTCACCCCAGCGGGCAACTGGCACAGCTGGCAACTCAGCCCCAACTCAAAGGTCTTTGCCACCTCTGCATCTCCTGCCAGGGCAGGAGCCCAGTGGGAACTTTATTTTGCTTCTCTTCCTCTAAGATAGTCCATTAGAGGATGGCAAACTATTCACAAATATCAACAAAGGCAGCCACATCCCATCTGTGGAGCCGGGAAAATTATCCCACTGAGGAAGCAGCTCAGCAGAAACCCAAGCAGCAAACAGCAAGGTGAAACAACTTGACCAAGGTCATCCAGAAGTGGGGAATGCCAGTCAGTGCGCTCCTACAAACCCCCACGCTTTAATGTACACCTCTAATCATCCCTTTGCAGAAACAGCTATTTCCTTTGTCGAACGCCAACTGCTATTAAATCCCTCCCTGGACTCCTTAGCCCTGAAATTGCACACGTTCCCCTCTGCTGGTGCTTGGGGCTTTGTTCTGGTTGTATCAGCTGGCAAGACAATGCTCCTCATTTGGAAGCATTTGCATAAAACCAACGATGATTGCTGATGAGTTTCGCCTCCGCTGCGACTCCGACTCGGAGCACCTGTGCTTCAGGCCGGGGCTTGTTCCCTCTGCGCAGCGGGCTCTTGACTTCACAGCGTGCAGGACAGAGCCCTCTGTCAAAGGGGATGGAGGCAACCGTGGAGAGCATGCTGGAACCACCACCTTTCTACCTGGATCCCTGATTTATTGCCCCCAGTGTCTGCAACCACTCAGGACCGGAGCTCCTGCTCAGACCCAAGCTTTTCTATGCTGGTAGCTTTGGCTTTTCAGCGACCAGGCTTTCCGGCTGGATTATGCAAATATATGGTGCATTGTCATTCTCTGTTGGCGTGAAGTTCACCTGGCCCCGGGTTTGATTAATACACCCTCTCCCCCACATGCTTGCTCTAATATGTTTGTTTTAGGGATGGGTAAATGAGCTGGGAACAAGAAAAATGAAATTCAACCTTCACCCAAAACTTGAAGTGGGTGGTTTGGGGAAAAAAAAAACCACAACAGAATGAATAAGGCTTTGAACCGCACAAATAGTTCCCTTGTTGGTGCAGCAGAGACAGTCTGGGCCCCAACATGATGAAATACCATGTCCTTTTCTGTTTCCAGAAGCACTCCATTCAGCTTGCCGCAGCTCCTACCCCCAGGCCGGGCTCTGGCGGTGGGGTCAGTGTTGGCATGTAACCGGCCCCGGATGCTGCTGGTGGTTCAAGCCCAAACTGACACGGTCCCACTTGGAGCATGGTGCATGAGCTTGTGCTTCGGCAGCAGCAGCCACCCCAGCCCCGACCCCGCGACGCAGTTTCAGGGCACTAACAGCCAGTGACACAGGCTGCTCGGGAAACGCCAACAAACCGGAGAGCCTGGTCTCTTGGGACTGATGCCAGGTAATCCCAAGAGCCCTAATCAGCTTGGAGAAACATCTCGGAAGCCCTGTGTAGTGCAGAGAAGCAGAGACAGGGCTGGGGGGCTCCCGGAGGACCATGCCAGGAGAGCCGGGTACCGGTGCCAGCCGGCAGGATGGGCAGTCGGGTGCTGCAGAGCGCAGCGGTCTGGTGTCCCAGGGCACGGCTGCCTCATAAAGGCACGGAAGCCTCCAGAGGAGCTAGTGGGCCTTCACCACGAGCTGCAAAAGGCCTGTGTCAGGGCTGAGAACCCTTGGTCCCATCCAGGGATGGGCACAGAGCCTGTGGCATGGACAATGCCATCCCAGCTGAGGCTGGGCACTGCTGGAGGGATGGTGCTGAGATGTGTACGCCGTGGGCGCCTGGCCGCTTGCCAAATCGCTGGTCACATCTCCCGCTCTAAATCGCACTGTGATTTGTTTGGAAGAACCTGTCAGAGGCTGGCAGTTTTCCCACCACTGATGAAAGGAGCTGAGGATGTCTGAGAGCTTCACAAGGTGATACAGCCATTAAGGCATCATGACAGACTCAGCACAGAAGCACTGAAAACACATGGAGATTGGCAGCTCTGCTGCCTGAAACTAAACAAAAAATGCAAAATAAACTGAAGGGTGTGTGAGGGGGTGTGTGAGCACGCACGCGTGTGTGAGTGTGTGTGCTCGGCAAGTCAGCGTCCCTTCTCTTCTCACTTCCCCCGACAGCTCTGAACTTGAAGTAAGATGTAAGCAAACAGAAAAGGTGCAAGCCTTCCTTCGCAGTCCCATTCATGAATCATAAAGGGCCATTCATCGATGTTCTTTTATTCTCTTTAAAACCAATTTTGCTCTGCTGAAAGGTGGGTTGGCAGCGGAGACGGAGGCCTCTCTTTATCCTCGGTGCAGGTACAGCCCAAGTGAAAGGGTTGCAAACTCCCCTCCACACCTCCTGCCCACCACCACAGCATCGGCCACAGAGGGCACGGGCGCTGGCTGTGCCGTGGGACCTGAGCTCATCTGTGCCGTGCAGGGGTGCAGGGTGCAGGGAAGGGGTGCGGGGTGCAGCGCAGGGAAGCAGCGTGCAATACAGAGATGCAGAGGGTGGTGCAGAGGTGCAGGATGCAGCACAGGGTTCCCGGGGAGGCTGTGTGGTGAGGAGTATCTCGGCTCTGAAGAAGTCAGCAAGAGAGAAGAGCAGAGAGAACCACTGGAGGTTTGCCGCTGATCTCCAGCATTCAGAATGAGGCCACTGTGACAGCGGCTTGGCAATCGGGTTGTTATTGTTTGTTTAAGGAGATGAATTAATCCCTTTTCTTTGCATTATGGCTTTCCAGCACTTAGAGTTTTGGCCTTTATCTGTACTTTTGCAGCCTAAACCCTTCCTAGGAGTGGAAAGAAAGAAACAGAGCTTATCAGGTCATCAGTCTTCTCCTGGGGAAGGAGATCCACACATCATGAGTGTCAAACTCACCTTCCCGTCCCGGCCCACAGCAGGGCTGTGCAGGAGGAGTGGTTCTGTCCCCAGCCCCAAGTCCCTGGGCCACAGCAGCGGTGATGGGCAATGCCCGTGCCCCACAGGGGCAGGCACACGGAGGAGACCGAGAGCTCATCTCACTTTTATGCCTTGGCTAAACATCTCACTGCGGGCGATGTTTGTCATCGGAGCAGCTCGTCCTCATTCACTTCAACAAAGCCTTCGCTTAAGCAACATCCTGCAAAGGTGAACTTCCTACATTAAAATGCCAACTCCTTCATCTGCCTGAAGTGGCTCCACTTTTAATTTAATGAGTGCTCCCTCACTGTTGAATTGGATGAGAAGCGAAGTGAAACCCGGCTGACGTCTTTAGCCTCATTTATCTTTCATACTTGCAGCACATTTGCTCTTGTGCCTTCTCCATTTGTGAGGTCTCTACTTTAAATCACTGCTGCTCAGGCTCCTGCACCTCCGGGCACCCCCAAACTGCTCTGTTGGCCAAGAGCTGGGATAAGCCCACAGCGCTTCACCCTGAGAAGTTAAAAGAAATCAGGCTGGGGTTTCCTGCAGCAGCCCGGGGAGCTGGGCTCCAGGCTGAGAGCTCCTGAAGAGCTGATCATAGAATCCTAGAATGGTTTGAGTTGGAAGGGACCTTAGAGATCATCTAACTGCAACCCCCCTGCCACGGGCAGGGATACCTCCCACTGGATCAGGGTGCTGATCTTGGTGACTGCTCGGAGACAGGGGGAAGAAATCCTGTCTCCGCAAACCAAACCAACCTATTGCTCTCACAAGACTCTTGCTGTTCAAATGAATTGTGAATTCAGGTCCTAATTGGTGCAGATGGGGCTCACATGAAAATCTTCTCCTTGTCATGCATAGGGTCGTGCTGGTAGCGCCTGGTGCCTGGTCCAGAGCATCCCTTGGCTCACCCAGGCTTGGGGGATGCGTGCGGCTGTGCCTGCTTGCTCCACGGACCCAGCCCAAGGCACACAAACCTGATGCTCTCATTAAATGGTTTGAAACACATTTTCTGAGTCTCCTGCAAAGCCGATGCATTGTGTGAGGGCAGAGAGCCAGGAGGTGCAGGGCAAGACAGTGGGAGCGACACAAGGAGATGGGCACAGGGCTCCCAGGCAGGAAAGGGAAAACAGAGGGTCCTTCTCCCTGTCTCCCCACAGCCAGGGCTGGCTCCGCTTCCCCTGACCTGTCCCAGGGCAGCCAATAAAGGGGGAATTACAGGGCTGTAGTGCCACGCCAGGCAAAGAGGAAGCATTAGCTGACCATTCTTGGCCCGCATCCCCCAGCCATAATTAATAAACTCAAAGGAAATTAAACCACAAGAAGAAAAAAAAAAACCTCAAAACAACAGAACAAACAAACCCAACCCAAACAGCACCACATGAGGCATGGGGGAAGCAGGCACCGACAGCCCAGCGAGACCGTCAGAGGTAATTGCAGTCACAGGGTGAGAGGCTAAAACAGCATGAAATGAATCAGTTTAACAGATATTAAATTTGCAAGCCCCGGGCAACAGGACTCCATTCAGTTTATTTGCATTAATCAGGTCAGGGGAGTAACCTTGGGTTTTACTTCCAGGAGATAGCATCAGCCTTTATTTGTTTCTCACGTGAAAGTATCACAATGGCCAAGCACGAGCTGGGAGCGGCCGTTCCGCCTGCGTCGTGTCTCACGCCGCTGGGAAGGGCAGCTCAGCCTCTGCCTCGCGGAGCCCTCGCTGGTGCCGTGGGCCGGTGTGGCCTGGGGAGGGTGGGCTGGCCACACGCCATCCCTGGTAGGCACCAGAGGACCACGTTATGGCAGGACCTCTTACAAAACCAGAGGAGCCCTTAACTTTGAGTCAGAGTGAGTAAGCAGCTGCCACACCTGCACAAATTGCTTCTTGATGTCTGTCAGGTCCCAATCGCTGCAGCAGGGCAGGAGTTGGTGCAGGGGGAAGGTTTCTTCATCTGAGCAAGTTATTGGGCAAGAAAGCCAGAAAGTGCTTTCCACAAAGTTGGAACAAGCAGAACAGAATCAGTGGCATGGGAAATAACTGTGTAAGCAAGTGGGTCCATTGTTTATGGAGAGCTGGGCTTGTTGTAGCATATAGGATAATGGCTCTGATGAGTCCCCAAGCTCCTGACAGAGCCTCACATGGAAGGAAAGAGCTTCACAAGCCTCTGAGCCACATCGAGGTTAGACTGTGTTGGGTCAAGGCAAGTGCTGACTGTCGGATCTACGCCTCAGCAGCCACATACAGCTGGGACGGGGTGATGATGGTTCTCTGGAACACATGGGCTGTGATCAGCCTGTGTGAACAACAGCAGGACATGGGAATGGCAAAGCCCCCACAGCATCGCAGGGCGGGGTGTCTGCCCCCATCGCTGGCAGTTCTTTAGCTCAGGGAGCCCATGATCACTGGGTCAGTGTTTCACTGAGATGTCCCAGATGGGCATCCTGCGAGGACCGCCTGTGCTTCAGCAGTGAGGTGAGGTGCCCCGTCCCCAGCAGGCAGCTGCGTAGGGCTGGGCAGGCGTGGCAAGGGGCACGTCCCTGGAGTCCCTGTCTGCGCTTCTCACTGGGGTTCATAGGATCATGGAATGTCCTGAGTTGGAAGGAACTGACGAGGGTCACTGGGTCCAGCTCCTGTCCCTGCACAGGACAAGTCCGACATTCGTACTGTGGGTCTGAGGGCATTGCCTAAATACTGCTCGAATATGGTCAGGCTCAGCACCATGACTGCTTCCCTAGGAAGATGTTTCAGTGCTCCACCACCTACTGGGGGAAGAATCTTTTCCTGATGTCCGAACTAACCCTCTCTGGCACATCTTCCTGCAATTCCCTTGAGTCCTGTCATTAGTCACCAGAGAGAGGAGCTCAGCGCCTACTCCTTCTCTTTCGCTTGTGAGAAAACTGCAGACTGCAATGAGGTCTCCCCTCAGTCTTTCTTCTCCAGGCTAAACAGACCCAGTGACTTCAGTAGCTCCTCATCTGGCTTCCACTCTACACCCTCCATCAACTTTATGGCCCTAAGGGTCCCAAAGGCAGCTCCCAAATGGTTGGAGGCTGAGTGTTGGCAGCTTCCAGCCTGCATTTGAATGGCAGCAGTCTCCCAGCCCTTCTTTTACCTCCTAACACTCATGTTTCTGCTTGCCAGACAGCTCTTCCTGACTCCCTGGCAGGCAGTGACCCATTCCCAGCTGTGTTACGATGTGGCCTGTGGACATGGCCATGTACCTCCTTTCTCCAGCTCCTCCACACTGATCCTTGCTGCTTGCAGTCACTTTTCCAGTGGCAGGTGGTGACTTTGACTCTCTTCGTCCCCCTTCCCTATGTTTTGATCCAGAAATGCACAAACCTGTGTTCTATATACGTGCACGTGTGTGAGCACATCCTGCCCAGGCACGCAGGGGGATAACGCTTCACAGTATCTGAGGTGCTTCAGCCTTTCTGGAGAATACACTGAGGGTGAATTGAGCTCATGGAGTGTCCGACTGTCAGGGAGACAGGCAGTGTGTGACGGGGTGTGCCTCCCCGCTTACACCCACTGCTTCATAAGCTGACGTGACGTTGACATCTGCCCTGAGGGGGATATGTGAAGAAATAAGAATATAATTTTCTGAGTGATATGGATTTGAGAGTCATAAAGAGGAGCTGAGGGCTCTGGCATATGTACAAAAAGCAAAGGGAGCTCCTGTGTGGGAAGATGCACTGCGCGGTGGCGGCAGGGAGGATGGATTTGTTATGTGTCATGTAAAAGCCCTCTTCCGTGCAGCATTTGAAATGCCTGTCAGCGCAGCAGAGCCAGCTCCATGGGTCTGCCGTGGAGATCCTGACCGCTGAGAGGTGGAAATGAGGATTGTGCACCTCTTTGGGGACCTGGCTGGACTATTTTGGGGAGCAGTGCTGTCCGTGCTCAACCCTCCTCAGGACAGAGAGCAAGAAATGCGCTTCTCAGGTGCTGCTGCTTCACAGTACTGCCTTTTTGCATGACCCCTTGTAGCCGTTCCAGCCCATCACCACAAGGATGCCAGTGGGTAGGGTTGAAGGAGTGAGGCAGTGGTGGGGTAAGGAGCCCCTGAGCAGCCAGGGACACCTCTTCCCATAAAGCTCCTCCAGCTTCCAGATGCCACATGCCCGGCCTGGCCACTGGCACCAGCGAGGCTGAGCCCATCTCCAGTTTGCTTTTCAGTGCTTGGGGCACAGAGATGAAGGCAGGGCACCCTTGTAATCGGGCAACAGCTCTTCCCATCCGCTTTGCATACCCTTTTCTGGGAGCAGGAGGCTGGGGATGCTGCAGGGAGGAGGGAGCCCTGGATCTGTCATCTCAGCTCCTCCACCCCGGCAGCTGCTTCCTCGCGCTCTGCCAGCTGCTGAGCTCCCTGCCGCAGAGCTTTGTCTCCAAACAGGGGATTGTACTACATCTCATTTAGACACTCCAGTATAATCTGCTTGGCTTCTGCACATCAATACAACCTGCATTAGGTTCCCTGCTCATTTTGTTATTTTACAAACAGCCCTTTCTCCCGTGCAGACTGTTTGGGAGCTAGGAGAGCTGCTGGATGCGGATGGAAGAGTGTTGTGGCCTTGGTTTAGACTATCAGTGAAGACGGCTGGGGCTCATCATCACCTTCATCTGTATACTTGAGCAATAATGACTTGATAGGCAGCTGGATGCCTGATCCAGAGGGGTGGAAGCTGTAGGCATGGACAGTGGCCCAGCTGGATCTAGTAAGGATGTTAGGAAGCACGCTTAGATTGCTTTTTACGCTAAGATAGTACTTAACTACTACTCCTCTCCCCGAATATCACAAAATAACTGGTGGAAGGAAGGAAGGAAGGAAGGAAGGAAGGAAGGAAGGAAGGAAGGAAGGAAGGAAGGAAGGAAGGAAGGAAGGAAGGAAGGAAGGAAGGAAGGAAGGAAGGAAGGAAGGAAGGAAGGAAGGAAGGAATTCTTCCTAGTTGCAAAGAAGACTCTGGGGATGTAATCTAGATTTCCATTTGTATGTGCTATTATTTCAGTCACTGCCTTCCATTTTCTACAATTTCATTGTAAGCTTCCCTGGTCTTAGGGACCTGCGATTGGCCTGCAATCTAAACCTTCCTGTGCTGCCAAGGGAAGGGCTGGCACGCCTGCCCAGCATGGACAAATGTAAGCGGTCCAAACACACCAAAACATATGGAGACCTGAGTCTTGTGACTTGTAGGTGATGGAGTGGGATGCATCCTGAGGTCTTCAGCAGTGCCCAAAGCACCAAATCGGTGCTTGGGTGAGAAATGCCTCTGGGGTGCAAAGCACAGTGCCCATAGAGGTAGATGATGGGTCTATGGACCCGTCACTTTGGAGGTGATGAAAAAAACTCGTGCATCAATTCATGTCCTCCAGGGCCTGGGAAGAACCTTCCTGAATTTATAACCTGCACAGAAAAATCTTCATCTGGTCAACCACAAGATATTTTCCATGTGTCTCTGCCAGCAAAGGAGGGGCAACCCCGGGTGGGGTTTGCAGGGTGAGGGTGACAGCGGCTCCATCGGGGACCCGCGGGGCAGAGGTGGGACTGGGCAGGAGGTGCAGACAGATGGGTGACCCATTGCCACCGGCCTCGGCGGCACTTCCTTGACGTGAGGTCTCTCTTCTCGATGCTGTCCGTCAATTCCAGCGGTGCTGCAGCCTCCCGTCCCCTCCACCCCTCCCGGCCCCGCGGAGCGCTGCGGGGCTGCCGCCGGGGCGCGGGGGGTGCGCGGCTCTCCCCATCGGGAGTGCAGCCGAGGGCATTCGGTCCTCACCCCGGCACGATCCCGGTGAGGAGCGAACACAAAGGAAAGGAGCGCGGCCACCCCAGGCCTGAACAGCAAAGGAAAAGAGTGGTGCGAATCCCATCCACACCAGCAAAGAACAGAGAGGGACAGAGCAGCCACTCCAGACCTCGATGGTGACTTTTCAAGGTCTGAGAGCTGCTCTAAGTCAGGACTCGTGGGACAACGGGAAACGGAGCCGCCCTTGTCCGGACCTCGTGGGTGTTCGCACCTGAAGATTAAGTTCAGCTCAAACTCGTTCTTTTTAGCAAAACTCAGCACGTGGTGCTCGAGAAACCGCGTCTGTGCGGGGGAGCTGTGGGTCGGGGGGGAGCGGGGTCTGCAGACGGGTACCACCGAGGCCGTTCAGCCCATCCTGGCAGCTGCCAGCAGGAGTCTGTCGGGGTTTGCTCCGTCCCGGGGGTGCAGAGCCCCTGCGCTCTCCGCGGGGCTGCGGAGGGACCTCCCTTTCCCAGGATGGGGCGACTCCCTCCAGCTGCCAACGCTCCTGGAAGGATTGTCCTCTCCTTTCCAGCCGCTGAGGCCGAGCCGAGGGCAGGCGGGGTAAGGGCTGGCTGCCGCCCTGCCAGACTGCTGCCGAGACGAAAGCCATCTTCCAGCCGGCGATTTCACATTCCAAGGGAGCAGATTAATGCCTGCAAACTTCTCAGTGGAAGCATTCAAACGCTAATTGGTAGTTGCAAGTAATTAAAGTAATTTACTCAGATTATAAAGAAATTTCTTAACAGTGATTAAGCAACTCTGGGACGTGTGTAGTTGTTTGTAATCACTCCCCCAGGGGGATTAAAGCTCTTGGCTGCATGTAATATGTCTTGTAACACCCTATGGGTCCTGTTGGCTCGTGATAGCAGAGAACAGCTTGTTGGAAGAGATATAAATCAGGTCTGCGTGCATATCAAGTACATCACATAGGGAACCGCTCTCCTTCATGGTCCAAGCCTGGGGAGCACGAGCTCCATGGTGAAGGCAGGCATCCCGCCAGCGGGGTTTGCTCCACAGGCAGGGGCAGTACCACCCAGTCACGAACACCAAGGCAGAACGAAGGGCAGGGCTGCAGGGCAACACAGCTCTCAGCACGGGGACGGGCTCGGGGGAGAACTGTGGTCACTTCTGCTTGCTGCTTTCCATTTGCCAAGCCATGAAATAGGAATAGATCCACTACACCGATAGGTTTAGTGCCCCAAAAGTGCCAAATATCTGTGAAACTGATACTTAACAGATTATACTTAGCCAATTCTAATTAGCAGATTATCACACAGATTATTTCACACCCTTTTTATCCTGGCCAAGCCTTGAGACCTTGCTTTGCCTGGATTTTGGCTCAGGGAGACAATTCTTACTTGAGACACAGGGAGGAGGAAGCCCACATTGCTCATCTGTGACATAAAGATTTGTCTTGCTTACATTTTGCTCTCTGGTTAAGATGTCACACAGATATATTCCCTTTCCAGCCCAGAAATGTGCACATGTGGCTTAGTGAGACTCAGAGGAATCACATCACAGATAAACATCCTGGGTCGGTGCGCTTCCCACCTATGGGTGGACACCTTTTAAGTTGGAAGGGACTTTCTGGAGGAGTTAAGGCTTCTGTGGTATCTCACAAGTCCCCCCGCCCCATCCCACTGCCTCTGGAAAGGCTGGCTGTCCCTTTGGTGCTTGGCCACCAGCTGAATTGTGTCCCCAGAGGAGCAGAGGGCTGCAGCCGTGCTCCAGGGCTCAGACCTGCCCCAGAGCCCCACCCTGACACCCTCACCCTGCACCTTCTCCTGAGGAAGGTCTGCTCGTGCCCTGCCAGGAACGTTCCTAGGGCTGCAGGCACCATCCCTCGTGCCTGCTGGTGGCCTGAGCTCCTTACCCTGGGCTGGAGCCGCAGCCAGGAACCCCTGCCTCGCCTGGAGCAGATTCCCTTCTGCTAAAGGGCTTTGCAACTCTTTTGCCACAGATGCCCAGCGAATTAGGCCACTGCAGGAACACATTCTGTGTGCGCTGCACCCTTCCCCCTCACAGCCGGGCTGGGCTCTGACAGTGCTTCAGCATTAGTGCAATTTATTTTTAGGCTGCTTGGGAATAAAGAACTGTAAACATAGCATGAATGCTGACTGTGAAAGGATGCAAGTTTACCTGTGCAAACAAGCATTGAGCAAACTGGGAGCTCATCTCCCACAGTGACTTTGGCACATCCTTTGGTATTTGCTTTCTGCATTTTTTTTTTGCCAAATGAAACCAATTGTTCAATTATTTTTTTTTTCCTCTCTAAAGGCAACACAGAAAGGATGGAGAAAATGCACATTTTGTTTGTCTGAAGCACGTGCCTGGGAAGAAGGCATTGTTCCGTCAGCTCTCCCAAAGGACAGAAATACACCACAAGCGCCAGCGACGCCAAGGGTTGAATCCTCGGTGCTGGCACTCGGGGTCCGCGCTGTGGCCCTCGATGCATTGTGCTGCATGGGACAGGCTTCCAGACTCACATATAAATAGATTTTTTTTCCTGTGTTCTGTTTACTGTGCGTAGAAATCTGTATTTCCCTAATGGTCCTTTATAAATAGTTTCCACCCACCCTCTGCTTGAAAGCTTCTCTGACTCATATTGGAAATTAGGTTCTTCCCCTCCTCGCTATTGAGAACAATTATAGCTCTTTGTTCATCGGGAATTAAGAAGCACGAGGGCTGAATCCATCCACAGGAAAATTGTCACTCTCTTTTGTTTTCCGCCTGCAATAATTATCCTGCCAAGCGCTCGCTCTGACATCCTTAAGCCCTCTGTGCCTCCACGGAGCATCCCCCACCCCCGCCAGGGCCGGCCAGCCCGCTCCCAGCTGATCCATGTGTGGCTGGCTCTGGGCAGCCTCAGCCTGGCTTCGCCTTCTTCCATGGAGCACCGAGCCGTGCTTTCCCCTGGGAGAGAAGCTCTTGGAGCAGCGGGACTGGTGGGGCAGGAGAGGAAAAGGGGAGCAGCTCGTCCTTCAGCAAGACCCAGGGGGTTATTATTCCTCGTTAAAGGAGGGATAATAGGCAAAGGCGAGGGCAAGGGTGAAAGAGGGCAAGGTCCACCAGAGATGCCCTGGGTGGGACAATTTGGGTGACAGAGCAAAACAGAGGCAGGAAAGAAGGCGGCCAGAGGAGCCGCCTGGGGAAGAAAAGCTTTTTGCTTCCCACAAGTCTGCTGTGCTGTGACCCCCCCGTTTGAAAGAACACAACCAAATGCTACCCGATTTTTTTGAAAGGATCCAAAATGACGAACCGTTGACCCCTCCAGCCACACGCTCCTTTTTCATTAAACTATTCCTTGGATCTTATAAGCAGAGAGAGAGAGAACAAGCAGGAGAATGCATGAAAACAGACCGGGGTGCCTCGAGGCTATAATAACCGAGGTAGAAACATTTTAAATTATACCTTGGGTCAAAATGATTTTAAATTGATCAGAAACCAAAATTACCCCCGAGTTCTAGTTGATTGTCTGTGTCTTGAGTTCATCTGCAGGCTGCGTTTTCCCAGCAGCCCCCATTATCATTATTATGGGGGGTGTGTATACATTGACCCTGTTATTTTAAGCGGCAGAGGAGAAAAGAAAGAGTCTTTGAACCATGAAAACCCACCAGTTGAAGACAGCGCACTGGCTGGAGGAAGGTGAGCTCTGCGCTGCGGCGAAGGATCAGATCCCTCCCGGCCCTCAGCGCAGCCCCTGAGCCGCGCTCCGGGCCGGGGCGCCCCGGGGGTGCAGCGGGGATGGCTCAGGGCACGCGTAAGGCGAAAGCAATGCTATTATCGGCTTTTCATTATCAAGAGAGTGCTAACAAGACTATTTAGTAGGTGTGAATTGGAGAACGAAACAAGCCATTACCTTGCAAAGTTACCCCCAGCTTTTCAGCACTTTCACTCTCCCTAAAGGGCCACGCGTGGGTCCCTCATCTCTCGGGGTAAGAAACCCTCGCCGAGGGCTACAGCCCAGGCGAGCCGGGGCTCACCGTGTCCTCTGTGTGTTTAAATGTTAAAATACATGAGAATGTAAGCAAATAAATAGATAGGCAGGTGAATAAATAAATAAATAGATGAACAGCCAAGTAGAAAAATAAATAAATAAATAGACAGACGGATGATTGACTGACTGAATCAGTTGCCTGTTGTGGCCCATTGTCACCTGTTGCAGCTTGCTGTGTGTCGCTGCCGTTTCCCACACACATATACACACACACATTTGGCGTTCGAAGGTGCTTTAGGGCCCCCTCGCAGCCCCCTCACTGCTCTCCCCCGGGCGAGGGAAGCAGCGCCACACACAAACGAGAGGTTTTCCCCTCGACTCGAGGATGCTGGAATGAAGCCGCTCCGCTCTTCCTGCCTCCCCGGGCTGTGACATGTCACAAATCGCCGCCTGCGTGACCGGTGATTGATGCAGCACAAAGTACCCGCCGGGAGGGCGGGAGGAACGGGGCCACGGCTCCCTCGGGACGGAGGACAAAGGGGGTGTGTGGGGAGAGGGGCTGCAGGGGGTCCCCCGGCTGCAGCGCTTTCCCGTAACGCTGCTCCAGCAGCACCGGGGGTCGCTGAGTGCGACGCTGAGAACGCGCGATGCGGAAAGCACCGCAGGCGCTGAGCAACAGCCGCGCTGCGTACGGGCCGGGGAGTGCGAGCGGAGCGCCCGGGGTTGCGGCCATGGTGTGTGAGCAGCCGGGGGACCGGCTCCGCCTGAGGGGGGCTCCGCGCCGGCTGCGGGTGCCACAGTGGGCAGGGGAGGGGGGGCCGGAGCGGCGAGCACTGTCCTGAGGAAAACGCTGAAGCTGTTTCCCATCCTTAAGCAGAATGGAAAAGCAGAAATCTCCCCCAATCACAGTGCTTACACCTAATAACTCCCAAACTGTTTCTCGGCCCTGAAAGCACTGTGCCTTCTGTTTCTCAAAACAAACAATCCCAGCAGAGCTTTAAGCCCCTCCGGAATGGAAGCCTTTTGCTTCTCTTTTGTCACATTATTCTAGGTTTTCCTGGCATTTTTGGTGCTGACTTTTCAGGGCAGTTTGTGAAAAGTTGTAAACAATAATTCTATTTTTTTGAGTATGTAGGAGCGGGTAAAGCCGACTGGGAAAAAGACGGGGACCGGTTTGTTGTCCCGAACAGCTTTGGTTTTGCTTAATCTTGACCAAAAATCAAGCAACTGGATTCACTTCCTAGAGAAAGAGGATTGTGTGGGCAGCCGTAGGCAGCGGGCGAAGGCGTTGCTCAGATCCAGGCAGAGGTGCCAAGGGTTGTGTTGGAAAGGCATTGCCAGCTGTGGGGAGCGGTGTCACTGCTGGACCCCGAGAGCCCCCAGAGTGCCACTGCCTTCGGTCCTGGCTGAGCTGCCCTGGATTCAAGCGAATGACCCGGAGGTGAAAGCTCATGTATCCCATTACCAGTCCAACCATCTACAGCCCGGACGTTTATTTGCGTTGAGACAGAAGAAAACATCCCGTGGACCCACAGCCCGCAAATGGGAAGAAAAATGTTTCTAGAAAAAGCAAACAAATTGTAGGTACGCTTGTGTTACATGAGGTTTAACCAAAGCCTCTCCTCTCCGCAGAGCAGCAGCAAACGCAGTGGGAAATAAAAACAAAATTACCACGGCAAAGCCTATAATTGCATTTCAAAACCTACAGCCATTAATTCCCACAAGCGCCAGGATCAGAACTGCAAAGGGGAGCAGCCTCAGCATTCGGAGAGATGCTCCGCCAGGGAAGGGGTACGCTTCATCCCCCGGGAGGGTCCCCTCCTCTGCCCCAAAGGCAGCAGTGGCTCTCGCAGAGCTGCCCTCGGCGGCAGAGCGCGGGTCACCGGAATGGCCTTTCCCCCATGGAGACCCCCCGGTCACACAGCCACGAGCACCAAAGGGGCGGCTGGAGGTGCCCGTGGTGCTCGGGGGGCATCAGATCTCTGCAGGGACACAGGCTGTGGCCTCTCGCCTGGGCCTGTCAGCAAAAGCGTACTTCAGAGTCTGACACTTTTAAGCCTGTTTGGGCCTGAGCGCCTTATCAGGGGTCCTTTCTATTTTTTTCCTTTTCTGTTTTCTTTTTCTTCTTTTTCTTCTTTTTTTTCTTCCTTTTCCTTTCTTCTTTATGTTCTTCCTTTTCTTCTTCTTCTTCTTCTTCTTCTTCTTCTTCTTCTTCTTCTTCTTCTTCTTCTTCTTCTTCATCTTCTCCTTCACCTTCTCCTTCATCTTCTCCTTCACCTTCTCCTTCTTCCACTTCTCTTTCTTTTCATTTTCATTCTCAGTTTCTTTTCTTCTGGCACAGACTGAGACTGAGCACAAATGGTATCAAAGCTAAGGGCCATCAGCTCTGCCTCTCCAACAGATGAGCAAAGTTGGAAATCTTTATCCACGTGGTGCTGCCGTGCGCCTCTTAAGTACCGCAGGGCTCGCTCTGCTTTGGGCTCTCCTACAGCCCACAGCACCAACCTCCTCTGGGCACCAAACCGTGGGTGAGCCGCTGGTGTGGCAGCAGGAGGGGACAGGACCCGAAGGGGACTCTACTTTGGTCTGGATTTGCCCCTGCGACACCACATGTATCGGGCTCACCCCTTGACAGCAGCTGCATCAGTCGGCCGGGATGCATGGAAAATGCAAGTAGGGTTTTATAGTCATTATCTCCACTTTCAAATAACCTGAGTTTTAATTCAGCTTTAATTAAGATGTGGGGAAATATGCCCAGGTAAACAGTTTCCAAGCAGACGATGGGCCAGCACACAGAGAATTCCTTTGACCCAATATGCTTCACTTTTTGAAACTTTTAATTAAAACTACCAGCAATTTTGCCCCGGTAAATTGCCCAGAGGCCTCTGAAGAGCCGCGATGAGGGCTGCTGCAGGATGTTCCCTGGGAAGGAGCACCATGAGGGAACAGGGCTCTGCTGAGCTGGGCTGGGCTGCACACAGGTCGGGCAGGAGCCACCTCAGAGAGAGCTCTGGGGACACCGTCCCCCTGCGAGTCCCCTGTAAGCACCAGCCAAGCACCTTCTCTTGCTCCTGGGCTACCTCCTAAAGCTGTGGCTTCCTCTGCTACACAGAGGGAGGAGGAAGAATCTAAATATGGGGTTTCTGGCATGATCTGAAATTATTTTGTGTGCAACACATTAGCTTTGAGAGCTGACTTGTATGGGTGACCTCTACCCATTCCCAACTCATCTGACCTCCAGGGCTGCCTCTGGACGGCCTCCGTAAGAAAGACACAGGGACCAAGGGCCCTCGTTCCTGGTCCTTCAGGTCAGGGTTGCTATGCACACTGCTCGGTTTCCATGGGTAGGAACTAAACCTGGTTATTCAAGGCCGGGAGCTGTGGCCAGGTCTCCCAAAGGACCCGGCACCTTCTCTTTCTGTCATTTTTCTTTAAAACGAGCAAAAAACCAACCAACCAACCAAACGAAAGGCCTGCAGGCTCTGTGCAAGGGAGGTTTCCTGGGCTTTGTTCCTGGACATCTCCTGCTTCCATCGCTCTCCTCCAATGCTGGCTTTGTGTACCACCGCATCCCTCCCACCATGGATCCTACGGCTCCTCCCCATCTGAAGGGGACCTCAGGGGTGGGCGTTCGGTTGCTGTGTGGGAGTTAAACAGCACAGCACTAAATTCACTCAGAGAAGAAAATATTTCACAGTTTCTAGCAGAATTTCTCTTGCGGCTTCAAAGGGAGCACGCTGCTTTCAGAGGAACGGCCAAGAATTCAATAGCTTCCCCTGAGCATAGAGAGGCTCCTGCTGCCATTGGGTAGAGAGTTAGAGAGAGAAAATATTTTCAAGACGTCTGAACAAGGAGGCAGAAAAACATAAGTGGCTGCACAATAAAATTAAGATTGGAAAAAAAAAGGAAGAAAAAAGGAGTACGTGTGAGAGATGGAGCTGCTCCAGGAATGAAAGAGCTGTGCCAGGCGTGTGTTGATGCCACCAGGCATAACAGAAAAGAAAGGAAAATCAGGATAGTGGGTTTTTTTAGCATTTACTCCAAAAACACTTGCTGAACACAGTGCGATCGCTTTGATATGAAGGTTAATTGAAAGAAATGGTACAGACCCCTCGGAACTCGGTCTTACATAGCTCCTAAAGAAGAAAAGTTTGAGGCGAATAAAGGAAGGCAAAGTGCAGAAGGAGCAGAAAACCAGGAGATTTAAGACAGACTTGGGAGAACAAACAGGAGCTGCACACCCAGCCCACACTACGCTTGTGTCCTGCCTGCCTCAAGCCGTGCCTGTTGCACCCGAGCTGCAAGCGTGGACAGTTCAGGAATACCGGCTGCCGGATATTATGGGCTTTTTCCTGAATGGTGCTGGAAACCAGAAAGCAAAGGGAAAAGGACAGAAAATTACAGGCAGACTCATGGCTTCCTCCCCAGGCCCTAACTCGAGCCATTGCTGAGGTCACGAACCTCCACTCGAGGACGTTTTTAGAAGTCTGTAGATCCTGTTTAATATTCTTCCCCCAGGCCTCTTTCTTCCTTCAGGTTTTGGCCTGAATGAGAAATGAAAACAGGGAGCTGGGAAAGCCGGGAACAGTTCTTGGGGGCTGCAAATCCCAACAAAACTCACCATGGGGTGCAGACGTCATGGGAGGACTTCTGTGCAATGGTTTCAGAGCAAGTTCAAGATCAGAAAGGTTTGAGATAGAAATCTGAACCACTGGATTCTTCTCTGAACAGTTCTGCCTTGTCTCCAGTCAGCACTTCTCCAAGTCCAGCTGCCAGCATTTCTAAATTCTCTGCCGCGGCACAATCTGCTCAAAGGACACGAAAGAGCTCCGACTCGCAGCGCTTTGAGACTCCTTCGTGCTGCTCTTCTTGGCCACATGCACCCCATCAACCGGCCCATCCCCAGCACAGCCCCAGCCCTGAGAACACGCCCTGCCACATCGGCTTGAGGCTTCCAAGCTCCTATCGATCAGGTGAATGTCTGTGGGACAATCTCGAGCCAATATTTGAACTATGCTGTAAATGGCCATAAAAGGCTCATGGAATTGTTTGGGCTCCTCGATGAGCTGAACATGAAAAACACTTACAATGCAAATTTCCCTTTAAAATTCCGCTTCCTGCAAACCCTCAATGACTCAGCTGGTGAAGTCTCCCACTGAGAGCACTTTGGCCAGGAAAAGTTGATAGCGCTGATGTTTGTGGAGTGGGAACACAAAAGGGGGGAGAAACAGCAAAAGCAAATAGTCCGAACTGCCAAATATTTGCAGGAAAACCCAGACATTATCTGCCCCGATTGGTCCCTGATGCTTCGCCCTGCACCCAGCCGGGATTGACAGCCACATCCCCAACCTCTTCGCTTTCATGAATGAAGATGCAGCTGTGGTTTCTTTGTTCATTCTCCCTTTTTCAGACGCTGCTGTTGCCTTATTGAAGTCTTTGAAAAATAGTTGGTATAGAAACAATTCTGCCGACACATCGGTTTCCTCTGTGCTCTCCTCTCCCCCCTCCTTCACCACTGAGGACATTTGCATGAAAATGACCCCAATATTTCTGAAGCCATCACCTGGCGCCTCAGTTTCTGCTGCTGTCCTCCCTGTGAGGTCATTTCCTCCATGCAGTGATGCAAGTGGCCTAAGGGACACGTTTGTGGCACCAAGAGAAGGTGGCTGGGGACCAGGGTGGGCAGTGTGACACCCAGTGGCTTCCTGGGACAGCAGGCAGGGATGCAGTGTTGGGTGGCACATGGAGACCAGCTCCTTCCTTCCTGGACCACCCACCCCAGCCCATCTCCACCTATAACCTGTGCCAGGGTCCCCAGGAATCTTCCCTGCCTCAACCGCAGGGGCTGTAATAGTTGCAGAAGCCACAGCAGGAGCGTCATCACCACCCAGGACAACCTGTTTCCCAAAACAGGCACGGGCTTCCTGGAGAAACTCTGGGTCAAGAAGCACAAGGAGATCAGGGCCCTGCACGAGAAGGAAGGATAGGGAGGGAATTCTCCAAGAGAGGAGTATTTTATCACCACAAACTCTCTTTGCCAAACTGAAGAGTCCAGGAGTCCCCCTGCTGCTTTGTGTACTCAGGAACCCATCTGGATCCTGTATCAAGATTTGGTCTCAGACTCTTGGCTGGGAGGCAGAGTTGATGGACACTGTCCTGCATGGTAGAAGATGCTGTTGAAATGGGTTTGAAGTTTTGTGACAGCTGGTGTAAAGAGACCTCTAAGATCTAGATGTTATGGTGTGAAGCTGCTCCTCATCTTTCAAAATCTGTAGGTAGTTTCTCTCCCAGTTTCTGCTGCAGAGCTCTCCTGCCTCTGCCCGCTGCTCCTCCATCCTTCACGGCAGCGCTGGAACCAGCCCTTTCTTAGTGCCAAGTGCCTATTCTGAGTTCTGGCCAGGCTGTCCGACATCACATCTCACCCTGAGCTTGCTGCTCAGCAGGAGGAAAAACCCAGAGCTGGAACCAGTATAGCCAGGCTGTCTTCACACCCTCTCAGCACGCAGGGGACGTCACTGCGGGAGCAAACCCAGGCCAGCGGCAGGCACGGCACAGTGCTGGGACCCCCCTCCAAACCACAGGAGTAAACTGAGTATGTCCCACGTGACGGGCAGAGAGCCCATGTACAATCCCAGATCAATCTGATTTAGACTATGTAATTTTTTACATCTCCCATTACTGTCACGGCCTCAGCCTTTCCTTCCTGTATTTTCCGGATGGTATTTTTTCCATCTTATCTTCTTTCATCAAAACCTTGTTTCCTCCTGCTGGAACCACCACATTCCTGATCTATATGCGGATTAAACCCTGGGAACAGATGCTATTGTCAACTTTTATTGGTTTATTGCATCAAGGAAGGAAGATATCTTTGCAGTCATTGATATAAAATAAGACTCCTCACTTTCAGCAAAAGCCACATCTCCTGGAAGCGACAGCAGGAGAACAAAGGCTCTTCTGAACTGGAGCCATGGTCACAAACTGGGGCCTGTGCGTTGGCTGTAGACAGTACTCGAGATTTCTGGGATGAGCAAAGTGATCTCCAGTGTGTGCAGGGACTGCACCACACCTGCCTTCAGCATTGAGCCCAGGGAGGTGAACTGCATTCCCTGGGAGAAGCAAATGCTGAGGCCGCTTTAGGTGTTTGTGTTACTCTCTCTATTTGTATGCTACTTAAAACAATGCTTTCCCCTCCTGTTTGCTGAAAACCATCTTTTCAATTACAGGGATGTCTCTTCCATGGCCTCATGCTTTGCTTCTTCGCTGTTTATACATTTATTATTTACACATAAGCCTCCAGCTGCAACACTCATGCTGGAAAAAAATCATTCGGTGCTCTGTCTGTTGAAAGACAAGAGAGGCAGGAGAGCTGCCAGTGCCTCGAGAACAGAAAGGGAGCAAAACTACTCGCAGCCTTTCTCCCCTGCATGTGTTGGGAACTTGAACTCGGCTTCCATGGGCTGAAGAAAAATGCTGCTAATCTTTTCAGATGTCCTAGGTGGTGACTAGTGTAGGTCCCTTCCGACCGAAAAGTCTATCCTATCCTATCCTATCCTATCCTATCCTATCCTATCCTATCCTATCCTATCCTATCCTATCCTATCCTATCCTATCCTATCCTATCCTATCCTATCCCATCCCATCCTTTCACATCCCACCCCACCCCATGTCAACCTATCACATCCCACCCCACCCCATGTCATCCTATCAACCTCTCCTGTATCCTTGACAGAGTGATGATGTCTCGGTCTCCTCCCTCGTGCCCCGAGGCCCAATGGGCGCAGTGGACAAATCCCCATTGCACCCTACAGTTCCAGTCCTGAGAGCCTACGAAATGCCAAAGGAGCAGTTTTCTGCTATTATAGGGAGAAAAAATGAGTGAAAGCACAGAAAAGGAAATGTAAGAGAACCCCAGCTAAGCTGTGCTTTTAGGGAGCAAGCTTTGGTTTACATTTTATGATGTTTTCCTGGCAGACATCCCAGTGCGCTGTGCATTTTCTGTGCGAGTGCTTCTGGGGAGGGGGAGCAGGGGGGTGGGGGAACGTTGTTACGGAGGGGAATTGAGGCAAACTGCTGCTCCCTCTCACCGCTGGGCCTGTAACTGGGTTAATGGGGCATGTATTTTTAGCACTGACTGGCCAAGCCCGCACTGCTGCTGTTACTTAACCTGAAGGCCACAAAACCAGGTGAAGCAGAGCCCTTCAGCACATGAGATTTGCTGCAAAGCACTTGTGTTTCCGCTGGCTGTTCTGGCTGTTCCCCGGCTGCAGCATCCTCGGCCGCTGCCGGCTGCCCACGGAGCCCAGTGCAGGGACCCGGGCACCCACCTGAGCAGACACGCACCCCAGCTCACGCTTTTATCCTCTGCTTTTCCAGATCACAGCAACTCAGTGCAAAGACGAAGGATGCTGCAATGGCAGAAGGTGATTGGTTTCTTCCCTGCTCAGCTACAGCTGGCTCGCACGGTGCGTCTGCACCCTGCCCTAGGAGCTGCCCTCCTCCCATCCTCTGCGGCAGGGTATGGCTTCGGGGGGACAGTTTATCTCCTGCACCTGCCCAGGCACTGCAGCTCCAGTCCTGGTGCTGTCAGAGATCGCGCTGCACAGGAGCTACTGCAGGTAAAGCTCCAGCTCCCTCAGATAGATGGAAGCACTTAACTCTATTAACCAGTCACTTCCAGGCGTGCTGGCTTGAATTTGAACCAAAGCAGGTTCAGCAGGGAAGCACCAAAGGCAGCTCCTTGTCAGTGCAATTTAAACTGACATCTTCGTTCCCTGCAGTCCTGAAAGACCTCAATGCTCTCTGCAGCTCTGTTTTGGTTCTTATGTTTTATCTCCCCAAATTTCCTCTTCCAACAGGGCTGGTGTGCGTGATTAAACATTTCCTTCATTCTGGCAGGTAAAAAAACAACAATAAAGCAACACAGAGGCTACAGCAACCTCTGTCAACAGCTGCACATGGTTCTTTGCAAGGGACCGGTGCCTCCAGGCCCCACGAGCCTTCAGTGGTGGCCCTTGGTGTGGGAAGCCATCCCACGGGACAGGGCCACGGAGCAGAGCCTGTCCCGGCTGCCAGCAGCACGGGGCAGAGGGGCTCCACCGCATCCCCCGTCTCATCATTATGGGCAGCAGGAGTGATGCTGTTGCCCCATCCCCACCTCTGCTGCCAATTTCTTCAGGGGTCATCTCCTGCACATGCAATGTGTTCGCACGTGCAACCTGCAGTCTGGGATGTTTAAATGCATTCTAATTAGAATATACATTCCAGCACGGCCTGAAGATTTCCCCTGCACCCAGAGACTGTTTTCCTTTTTCTTTCTCCTTTCCCCTCTCTCTTTTCTTTTTCCCCACCTTCTCCTTGTCAAACTCCTGGTTTCTCCGGCCTGTGGGTTGGCAGAAAGCAGCCGTCCTGGGCTCTGGGAGGGAGCAGGACTGAGCCTGTGTGTGTGAGAGAGGACCTGTGGCGGGGCTGGGAACAGCCCGCTTGGCTCGGGCTCTCAGCTGCGATATGAGCCGGCTTCCCTTTAGTGACTGCAGTAATGCAGGGGATTTGGAACGAGCTGGCTTGGGTAATGGGCTGTAATTTGGTCCAGGTTTTGCACATACATTGTTGAATATCCAAAAAACTGAAAATGAACAAAATCTCAGAGGAGGCAGAGACCCGGGCTGAGTATCTGCGTGTTCTCAGAGGCTGCTGTTCTCATGGGGTAGAGCCTTGCATCATCCACCAGCTCAGCAAATTACAGCTTAATCCTCTGTGGTGGCTTTGGGAAGGGGTGAGCTTGGGGAGAGAGGTGGGAAGAAGGAGCCATGTGAGATTTTTGCACCTATCGCCAGCCAACTGGCACACCACACTCCCATCTGTTTCTAAGCCTTCCTGGCTTTAACGGAGCAAGGTTTGATGCCCGATCCTGGCACACCAGTGGACACTTGTTTCCCTTCCTAAAAGTCTCACAGGTAGACCCCAGGCTGGCCCCAAACAGCCCAAACACACCTGTCCTCCCCTCCTTTTGTTTTCCCCTGTGTTTTTCCCCTCTCCTGCATCCTCTGTGATTCCTCCATCAGCAGAACATTGAGATCGCAAGCAGGGAGCCAGCACAGGGCTGGTTTGGGGTGTCTGGTTTTGCACCAGCAGCAGTGGGTGCAGAGATGGGCACGAGATGGGTATCACAAGGATGAGAACAACTGCAGAGGGACCCCAGCCCGCTCCCTCCGGGGGTGTCCCAACTGTGTGCTCGCTGTCGCCTGCTGGGCTGGGGGAGGGAGGGCTTCAAAGGAGCTCATCCCAAGGCCACATCTGCTGCATGTGTTTAAAACAACTCATTAAAGTTCCTGAAAGGCCTAAAAAATGAGTAATTCTCTAAATGAGTGAGTCTATAATAGCCCTCTAATAAGCTATAATAGGAGACTTGTGTGCCGCTGAGTGCGCCTCCAGAGCTCGCTGGGCTGTGCAACCCCCCCACCCCAAAAAGCGGGGGTCAGAGTGTGGGGGCACGCAGGTGGATGGGGGCATGGGGCAGGGAGGGTGCCTGGCCAGAAAAAAATGGAGCAAAAGGAAATGAACAGCCGGGAACACAGAGATGTCAAGGTTCTGTGCAGCAACAAAGCCTCCAGGAGATGTACACGGGGGAACCAAGCTCTGGGTGGCAGCTGGGGGACCCTGGGCACCACGAAGGGCACAAAGGGATGAATTGGTTGTGCCGTTTTGGGCAGGAAGGTATCTTTTTCTTTTCCTTCCAGCAGTGTCTGCCAGGGCACAGGAGCACAGCAGGGAGAAGGATGTAAAATACACAGAGAAAATCTTGGGGCGCTCTCTACACGTTTCCATGGTTCCCTACGGCTCGGGCAAGTTGGGCTGGTAGAGCTTCTCACACCCCCACTGCCTCTCCATGGGACGATCCCTCTGCCAGGATGGACGCCAGGCCATAGTCCTGCTGTGGCACCACTGTGGCACTGCGGGAGTGCTGGAGTTCTCTTCCAGCTGGATCTGGTGCTTTCAAAATCCTTGGGATTGCTCTTCCTTTTCCACCAAGCCAGCATGTCAACACATGCTGCCTTTTCACAAAACACCTACCATAGCTGTAACATCCTCCCAAACATCAGCTGTGGGATGGATCTACCAGCTTTCACCAGGGCTGGGCTGGCTTCCATTCAGCAACATCCCACTGCTTCGCAAGTGAGCAGATGACATTTTACTGGGTTTCCAGAGATCTGGGACGCATTGGAAACTTGAGAATTCAAGATGTTCTGCTCTTGTCATGAACAGCTCATGCTGCTATATTGGTGAGATGATGTACCAGTCTCTTGGCATTTCTCCGTGCTGTGACATCATGATGGGACATAACTCATCAAGTTGTGCCTCCACATGCAACCTGAGCTACACATCCCACCCACTCCTCTGGGACTCGGAACAGCTTTGTCCTTGGGGTGAGGATATTGCACAGCACGTGAGGAATTTGGGACGGGAATTAGAGGTCTAGCAGAGCCTCTGCTTGCTCAGAGATGATGTGCCACCCCGTGAATGGTGTGTGGAGCCATCAGGACGTGTAGAAGAAGGAGAACCGAAGGACAGTCAGAACTGCGTTCATGTAACGTCTTGAGATACTTCATAGGTTTTGCATTGTTTCTTAAGACTCCAGGTCCTGGGCAAAGAAGGGCCTTGTAATGAAGGTTTTTCCCTTAAAAAACATCCTCATGGCCACAGGGAAAAAAGACTTTATAAGCAGGAGCAAGGTTGACCCACAACACCCTGAAAGCAGAGGAGAAACCCCATCATTCTTGATCCAGCCCATGAGTTACGAGTTCAGATTTCTTTCAAACTGCTTTAGGTTCACCTCGACTTCCAAGCCCTTGGGCTGCCTTTGCAGTGTTATTAAATAAAACCATTTACCCCAAACTGGAGCCTCCCTGCTTCCTCAGGAGTCCTATTGCAGGCTGGGCCGTTGGATTTCCTCTTTCTGAGGTCACCTGTGCTGGAAACAGGACCCACAAGTGTGTCAGATGAATCTCGGCAAACTTCAGGGCTGCAAAGCTTGTGAGCTTCTCGATTAATATTCCTGCAGTGCTTTTTCCTTCTTCCGGACTAGGCACGGTGTTTGGCCACAGCCCCCAGAGCCGCACCGACACGGACGGGTTCATGGGAGGCACAGGCACGTTACAGCCTGATGTCAGTGCTGCAATCAGGCTGGGGTTTATTTATTCTATCATCTTCATTAGTTTCCAGTTAGTCCCTACAGGTGTCCTGTCTGAGAGGAAGGTCAGGGACAGGGAAGGAAATGGCAGAGAAAAAAAGGAGAGGCTGAGAGATACACATATGCATCCTTCGCAGTGCCCAGGGATGCACACAGGCTTCTGCTGGTTACACACAGCCTTGGAGACTGCGGGGGGTGTGGGGCGGGGTGTGTGTGTCTATGTGTGTGTAAACACAAATGTGTGCTGTCGAGACCATGACAGCACTAGAAAAGGACAGTGATGGGAGCCGCTTGGCCCCTTTGGGGCTGGAGCACTCGGCTGATGTCCTTGTGCACACACGCTCCAGGGAGACCTTAGAGCAGCTTCCAGTGCTGAAAGGGGCTCGAGAAAACCTTGGGAAGGGCTTTTTACAAGGGCATGGAGCAATAGGATGAGGGGGAATGGCTTCAAACTGGAAGGCAGAAGGTTTAGATTAAACATTAGGAAGAAATTCTTCGTGCTGAGGGTGGGGAGGCCCTGGCCCAGGGTGCCCAGAGCAGTGGTGGCTGCCCCATCCCTGGAGGTGTCCAAGGCCAGGTTGGATGGGACTTGGAGAAACAAGGTTCAGTGGTAGATGTGCCTACCCATGGCAGGGGATGGGACTGGATGGGCTTTGAGGTCCCTTCCAGCCCTGACCATCCCATGATTCTATGATACTATGAGCCTATGGCATGGTCCTCCTTGCCCCGTGGCTCCTCCCAGCATCCCCCACCACAGGGGCTGTGGCTCAGCGCCGGCTCGTCCCAGCACAGTGGCACACGCTGAGCGGCTGCCTGCTGCGCCAAGAACACCATCTCTCAACAACCCAATCCAACTGGCACATCCCTGCCAACCCGCAGCTCCCCGTCGGGCTGCTTAATGCTGTGAGGAACTCCTGATGCCACTGAAGGCAAAATGCGGCCATTGTCTTGTCTTTATTAGAGGAATGAGATGAGATGTTAGAGCTTTGCTGGCTGCAAGAGAATACCCCTCCTGAGACTGGCAGGCAGAAGTTGCTGGGTGCAGTCCCGGACTGGGGCAGGTATTTTCTTGGTTAAAGGGAACAACACCTTCCCAAGGTGCTCTGGAGGCAACGGGGCCTGCAGAGGTGCTGTGTTTGGCCCTGGGAAGGGAAGAAAAAGGGAAGGATGGATTTCTTTGCCCTACAGTCACCCCCATTGGATGGCATGCATGCACCAGGAGGTGTGAACAGGGCTGGAGGGTACAAACAGGAGGTGGTGCCCTGGGTCTGGAGACATAAGGGAACCCATCTGGGCACCATGGGAACACCATTTGGTGGAGACAGCTTAACCATGATCTTGGTATTCCCTAGCATTTGGGCTCTGATGCTAACTGGAGCCTGGGACCTCCTCTCCTGCTTTACCTAGAGGCAAGTTCAACTGGAAACCAGGGAACGGGGGAAGATCCTCCCACCTCCCAGCTGCCTGCATGGCTCATGGGTACCAAGCTGCCTCTCTCACGCCTCCCTCCATCTCTGCAAGTCCCTGGGGGATGTGAGATCATTTTTGCAGCTCTTGCAGGTGTCCATAAAACTTGCTGCAGATTCTTTCATGGAGAGAAGGAAACCTGAAGTCACAGGGGTGCCCCCTCCCCATGGCTTTCCTGGGGAAGTGAAGAAGCTCATCAGAGGTCAGGAGCACCTAGCGCTATGCCAGGGGCTCTCAAGCAGGAGACCAGATGGGCAACAGGCTCCCACCTTTAACCCATGAACACCAAGGGGCTTTCGCTGCTGCAAAGCCCTGTCCAACCTGCCCTGGTTTGGCTCTCGCTCCCGTTTCACTGGGAGCTGCTGCACTTTGAGGAGGCTGGGGAGAAGCGAGGAAGGGGGGAACCTTCAGCTTCTGCAGAAAGGTGCAGTGCTGCCCAAGACCACCGAGCCCTGAGGTATAACTGCCAGGTTCCCTCACAAAGCTTCTGCCCTGATAGGACATCAGCCCAGGGAGGATGCCGGCACAGTCCGGCCACGCTGCCTGCGTGCGATGTGGATTGTGAAGCTGTCTGGGCTGTCCCACAGCAGGAAGGTGAGAGCAAACTGCTCCATCGAGCACAGGGAGAGGGATCATTTGAGGATGAGGTGGTGACGAGCAGCAGGTCTGTCATGGATCTTCATCACATCTGTGAGGCTAAAAACCTGCCTGCTAGGGGAGAGGGACAGAGCTGCGGGGTGGGCTGGGATTGGTGGAGATGACGGGCTGGGGTAGGAAGAGGGTGCAGAAGAGAGAGGTAATTTCTTCTTCTGTTTCCCTTTTTTGCAGGCAGAAATGATCTCATGTTTTGTCTAATCTAAATTCTGTCAAGCAAGCAGGGAGAAGAAAAAAAGACGGAAAGCAAGCAAGGTAGGGCTACAGAGTTAATAAAAATCTGTTAGACACATGTTCCCTAAGCTCAGCGAGCAGGAAGGGAGAGCTGAGCTCTGGCTGTTGGAGCCCTAGAAAAGAATGGAAAGGCATGCTGGGCTCCCTGAACCCCCTGTGGCTCCAGTCAGGGAGAGTTTCATCCTCTTCACCTGACAGGGAGCGTCGCTTTCAGGACCAGAGCACGACTGCCTCTGGGCTGCGGGATCTCCCTGCAGCAAGCTGGCTGTGGTCACTGGGGGCTGCCAAGGAGTCCGGGTTAATGGTCAGACCAAGACCCCCACGTCCCTTCACCTGTGTCTCTAATCCCTCCCAGGGTTATTAGGAGGAAGGAATGCTAAACCTGCCAATGCTTTCCCTCCTTCGTGTGGCATGTTTGCTTTTCCCATCTCACTCACTAAATCACACGGAGCAGGACAGGTGCTCCCTTGGCCATGTGTGTGGAGGGAGGCTGAGAAAAGCCTTTTCTTTCCATTCTCGTCCTCCATAAAGGTTTTCTCACCTGATAGATTTCACTGGCTTTTATTTTGCTCCCCATAGCGTCCACACGTGGAGGGGAGCGGGGCTGTGTGAAGCACGGCCAGGGGGACCAGCCGGCCACAGGGTGCACGTTTGGAGCCCTCAGACACCAGGCAAAAGAAACAGTGGTGGCTTTTGTTTAAAATGTGGCTTTTCTCAGCTAGATCTGTTCATCACTTGGTTGCAAAAGCATTTGTGCCAGCAAAAGGTGGGAGGTGTTATGGGGGTAGAAAGGAGAGGCTGGAGACCGGAGCAGCCCAGCTGCTCTCCACTGCTGGCTCACGGTGGCAAATGCTAGCTGTGGCTTTATGTTTGTTTCTTGTCACATCCCCTCTCAGCTGCCAGGGTGACAGCTTCCCAGGGGAGAGGGGTCCCTGCTGGTGCCCCTGCCTGCACAGCACATTGACCCTGCTGAAGCAAAGACTCCGGGAGACCTTAGAGCAGCGCCCCAGTATGGAAAGGGGCTCCAGGGAAGCTGGGGAGGGGCTCTTGGTCAGGGGGTGCAGGAATAGGACAAGGGGAATGGTTTTCAGCTGAAAGAGGGGAGATTGAGATGAGATCTTAGGGAGAAATGTTTTGCTGTGAGGGTGGGGAGGCCCTGGCCCAGGTTGCCCAGAGCAGTGGTGGCTGCCCCATCCCTGGAGGGGTTCCAGGCCAGGTTGGATGGGGCTTGGAGCAACCGGATCCAGTTGGAGGTGTCCCTGCCCATGGAACTGGGTGGGCTTTGAGGTCCCTTCCAACCTAAACCACTCTGATTCTAAGTAGTCTGCATTGGCCTTTTCTCTTCAAGTGCAGCACATTGTTTCTTTTTTCTCCATGTTGCCTCATTCACAAAGTTCAGATGGGCCCAGTGTGTCCCAAAGAAGGCAGCAAGATCACTAGCGGGACAACCTCCAAAGTGTCTTCTCTGTTGATGCCTACAGGAGCTCTCTGGATGATGGCTGCGTTGGGGTTTGCTGGTACCCACTTGTTGCTTCCAGTGTTGCCCCAACCCACAGGAACTTTAACAGATGCATCACTGTGGTAGATGAGTGGAGAGATGTGGCTTTTGCTCAGTACTCTGAAGAAGCCCTTTTTTTACCTTCTCAGAACCAGGGCCGTGGTGAAGGTGAGCAGCAGCGTGGCTCTGGTTGGCAGCTCCTGCAGGTGCTCATCCCAGATGTGGCCGGGGACGCTCGATGTCACACAGCAAGTGCCCTCCATCCTCCTCCCACAGCCACAGCCCCAGGAGGTGCTTGAGAGGGGACAGTGGGTGAAACTGGCCCAAGGAGAGCTGTTTGGTCACAGGCAGCATGGGAGGAGAAGCGATGGAGAGCAAGGAGGTTGATGGAAGAGCTTTGATTAAGGTTGCCAAATGAGGATCCTGAAATACATTCCCAGGCCACAGAAACCACATTGGAAAATTTGTTTCTAGTTTTGTGTTGTCAGGGACCGAAATGGGGCTCAGAAAAGCGAGGCAAGCCCAGACGGGGCCTCTTGGTGTCGATTAACAAAACAAACAAACAGCGTTGCCCATAATGAGCTCCGGCTTGGAGCGGAGAGGAGGGGTGATTAAAACAGGATGCCACTGCTGCCATGGGATCAGGTTTGGGGCCAGACCCATGCCCTGCCATCAGGCAGTGCCCAGACTCCTTCCCACAGCCCTGGGGCAGATTCCCCTGAGCCCCACAGCGTGGTTCATGGGCACCAGGGGATGCTGCTGGCATCCTCCCACTTATCCCCAGATGTTTTGTTCTCTCACATTCCCATTGTTTTACCAGAGGACAAAGTGTTCAAATCCAGCTTGTGTCCCTTTGAGATGGAGCTTGTATCCCAAGCAGGGCCAAAGGGGTTTCCCCGGTGTGGGCAGCGGGGTCCATGGTGGCTCTGCCCCGGGGTTGGCAGCAGGAGCAAACGCAGGATGCGCCCTGTGCTGCCCCGGGTGCGGAGGGCAGCGCCTCTCACAACCTCACCCTTCCACCACAGAACGATGCAGAAATCACACCATCACTACACTGCTTGTAATAAAACCAGTGCTTGTAAAACCTCTTTCAAGTGAGACCCCAGATGGCATTTTTCCTCTGCTCAGCCTGCCCGCAGCAGTGACTGAGCAAGCCCTGCTGTGATCAAGCTGTGGCACTGGCTCTGAGAATGGGGCTCCATGGCCTTTCCCCACTCCCCCTTCACCTCCCTCCACATCTTCAAGGCCCATTCAAGCTCCCTGTTCACTGCTGATGCTGAGAGAGCCACCACTCCCAGAGGGGACCCTTTGCTCCTGCCCACCAGAGAACACCCCGCTCGCCTGGCGCTCAGCACCTCCCAAGCCTCCGCAAAGTCCTTGGAGAGTTCTCATCTCCAACAAGGCTTTCACATGGTTTGTGTGCATCTGAGATCCAAACACATGAAATGAAAGGCACAAAAGCATGGGAGAGAGATGAATTCTGGTGCAAAGACTCACTCAATTTTCCATCACATACTTATTTTCAGCATCCTGGGTGTATCTCTGGAGCCTGCTCATGCTCCGAAGGTCCTAGCTTTCCTGCCATTGTTCTGAAACAAAAAGCAGTTTCAGGGGCCTGGTGTGTCGGGGCAGTAATGAAACCCGTCTGGGAGCCGACCGCTCCTTTATCTCTCCAGCTCCATGTTCCTGAGGACCACGTTTTTTAATTTGTGTTGGATAAACAATATGGGATTGTGTACGCAAAGAAGCTCTAATTATCCCCTGGGGTTGTGTTTCCTTAAAGGAAATGAACTGGGCACGGTGTTCCCGCTGGAGAGGTGCATTGGTGCAATAGCTTCCAGATTTCTTCCCGTGCCATCACAATCCGGCAGCTCCAGAGGGAGGAGAGGGATGCTGTGTGCTCGCTCCCGGGGCCTGGCTCCAAAGGATCAGGCGTCCCTCCTGCCTGAATAAAAACTCCCTGAAACATTGGTGCTTCCAGCACAGCAGCAGCCTGGGGGACCGGGAAGGAGACCCCAGCCTCCCGCAGGAACGAGGTGCTCTGGGCGGTCAGAGCTGCCCACCTCAGCAGCCATGACAGACCTAGTGAGGCCCCTTGTGCAGAGCTGCTTTGCCCTCCCGGCCCGTAGGACCTCAACCCCTCCTTCTCCGTGGCCCCTTTCTGCTCCCCAGCCGTCTGTGCCCGTGTCCTTCGCTCTTGTCCCGGTGCTTCAGCATCGCTGCTCGCAGGTGCAGTGCCCGCATCTCCCTTTGCCCATCGCATCTGCATGGCCACCTCCAGCTCCGGCTTCCATCACATCCACGGAGGCCTCTGCTATCTCAGGCTGCTATTCCAGGCAGGACTATGTGCAACTGGCTGCAGCCATGAGGACTTTCTCCCAGAGCTTCTTCCACGCCTTGGGCGGGGGGTGCTGGTACAACAGATCCATTTGCCTCATTCAATAGGAAAGCACAGCAAGTGGGTGCAGAGCTGAAACCAACCTCTCACCAGGACAATCCACTAAGGGTGATCTTGACTCAGATCTTTAATCCTTCCTACCAGGAGCTTAAGCTGCCTGCTCTCACCCTGCCGCCCAGCGAAACATTCCTGGCAGAAGGTCCTTGGAGGCCATGAAGGACATTATCCGCCAGCGATTACTCCATGTTTACATGGGCCCAGCTCGGTTTGGACCTGTTTTCAGATAAGCTTTTACCTACAGGAATAGCAGTTATTCACCAAAACTGTGAGCTGCCGTAGCAATGCCACCTCGTGCCCTCCCCGGGGCAGAGCCCAGGTCTCCAGGCACCTTGCTGAAGTGGATGCTCTGAGATGTCTCCCAGCAGGCAGAACCATCTGCCCATGCAGAGAGACGAACCATGAATCTTCCGTATTTCTCCCCGCTCCACGACACTCACCAATCTTTATTTATGCTGCTGACAATTGCTTTGGGCTATTTTTAGGCTTTATTGCTGATTGTATCTTTAACGTTATGGGTAGTTAACTTGGCGGCAGTGGAGACAATGTGGGAGGCTTTCACCTCTCTGGAGACCTGACATCAAACCCTGGTTATGGCAAGTGAAAATGAGCAGGGTGGATTGTCCTCTTAGGCCATTGACCTCCATGGATCATCACTTCACTGAAGCTGATGGGTAGCAGGGATGGTACTGGTGTCCAGGGAGGACCACTAGGACTTGCTGAGGGGGATGGCTCCTCTGAGGTGGCTCCGAGATGGGTGGCTGTTTTGGAGAGGGCAGCCCCTGATTTCCCTGAGCCCACAGCCCTTTCCCAAGGGTTTGCCTTTACCTTTCCTGCCCTGGGAGCGTGAGCTGCTCTACCAAAATGGCCAAATCAAGCAGAGCCAGGGCTGGGTTTCTGCCAGGAGCTTCCTGTGAGATGGCTCAGGTCATCTGGGACTTGGGATGAAACAAAATGGGGGAGGATCCAGAGTTTTGGGGGTTTAGACAGGAGCTGCAGGACCAAGGGGGAAGGACTGACTGCCTGGCAGCTTTGGGAGTCCTCCAGTGCGTGAGGAGGATGAAGAGGGATGTGCACTGCCCCAGAGCAAGGGTGGCACTGGAGTGTCCCGTGGGAGTGTGGGTTAATGGGGGGTGCTGGCCCCTCGCTGCACCCCTCGTCCCCTGCACCCTTGTTAGCAAGCGGCGGCGAGAGGCCACAGGGTTGTACATGTGGGACATAAACCATCCCTGCCCCGTGCTTACTTGCTGGGAACCGGCTTTACTGAAGGATTTAAATTCAATTTGTTTTATTGAAGCTTCTTACCCTCCTCCCAACCAATGCATCAAACTATCATTTTACTGAGATCAGCTGCTCTCAGCCTCCTCTCACACCCCCCACCTCACCCCCTACAGCCCACTGTCTGGATGAGCCCTCTAATTCTTCCTTCTCTTTCAAGCCCGCCAATGCTTCCTGTGGCATTAGCCGGAGAAATGCCATGAATTCCCTTTGTGTTCCTCGTTGGAAAAGGTGGAGGGAGGGGAAGGAGAGAAAGCAGAGCGCGTGGCTGTGCTTGGGCTGACAATAATCTTTGCGGTTTTTCTCCCAGCCCGAAGTTTATCCCTGTGCAATTCAGCGTAGGAAAGCTAATAACGACGTGTCAGGAAGAGCTGACGTATATTTGTGGAGCTGAATGGCTGGGCCAGCAATGCCTCCTGCGCTCCCACCCGGGGCTTGTTTGTATCTGAAGACCGGGTCCCTTTCATGCTGTTTTAATATTAGTGATTTATAGAGGCGGTTCCTTTTATTTTTTTAGCTTTCTTTCACACACTCTCCTGCCCACCTCTCCTCTACCGAAAAAGAAGATCCTTGCTTTGGTTGTGCCTTTGTAGCTTTGTCCTACTAGAGCCTGCCCAGGTGCCTCCAGCCGCAGAGGGACAGACGGAGCAGACCCCAGCAGCCTGGTGTAGCAGCACTGGGGCATCTCACGCAGCCGAGTGGGTGCTGGGGCTCCTCTGATTTACAGCTTGATTAATCAATCAGCAATGACATCAAATAACTGTGCATTGCCCAGCCAGCGTCTTATCAGCTGGCCCCTTCCCTCTGCCTCCGCTGTATCTCGCGTTCCTGTGCACGGGTGGGCTCTCAATCACACCAAGACCCTGCCCAGATTTATGCCCCTGTTTATCTGTCAGCGTTGTAAGCCGTCTGCAGCGAGGATGCCTTTGAGGAGTCCACATCCTCAGCAGGAAGGTGGCTGCAGGAGACTGGACATCTCCTTTGCCCTTTTTCACCTGCAGATAACGGTGCGAGAGGAGGTCAGTGTGAGGATGGGGCAGCAGCACCACGCTGGCAGCCCTGCGTGCCCGGGGATGGGGTCAGCACTGGCCTGTGCTGCCCTTGGAGGTGGAAAGCCCTGCAAGAAAGGGTCCCTCCCTGAGAGATGCTGGATCAGACTCAACCTGCAGAATGGATGGAAGTTGCTGTGTCCTTCTGGAGGGAATGAGTTCTCCAGAGACATGAATTACCTAGAGAAGATAAACCAAGTGCTTACCTCATCCCAGACCTTGCTTAATGCAATGGCATATGCACTGTGACAGCTGTCTGGAGCCTAGGACAGGGTGGGACTGTCCTCCAGCAGCTGCTCCTGCTGGGATGGGGAGGGTGCTGGGGACTGAGTGCCCCGTGGGACTTGCACTCAATGCCAGCAGACCCTAAACAGATCACTGGGGCTTCAGTGGGAAACACAGCCTGGCTCGTGACATTCCCAGACCAGTTTCTAGTTTCTTATATTTTAAATAATATGCCAACAACATCTATTTGTTTGGGTTCCTTGAAGATGGGGAGAGAATCATATGAGTTCCCAGAGATCCTGCAGAGCATCAGACAGGGGTAAGGGAAACTATAAACCTACAGCAGTAAAAAAGCAAAGGATTAAACTCTTGTTTGCACTACCTGTGCCCTCGGAGTCACAAATAATGAGCAGGCAGTAATGAAACGCGGCTCTGCTTCACGCCAAGCACAGCATCCTTTGCTGCTTCACTATCCTGGCTACCTTGCCACACCAGCAGCAGCGCAGGCCTTCCACCTCGCAGATGGTTTGTTCTGGGGAGATTCCCAAGCTACAACTTCCCTCTCTGCCTTTTCATACAAAACGGGACCATCTGTCTCTTCCTCGCTGCTGTTTCTCCTCTCTGCACAAGTCAGGCTGCCATTTAGTGCACATGCAGGGTCCTTCTTCATCTTAGTCTTCCCCAGCAAGCACAAGCCAACCCTTCTCCAGCTCCTCTGGCCATGGTGACCTCCAGGCTGCTCACTCAGGTTTGCAGTGGCTGCAGAATTTTCTACATCATTGATCATGAGAAATATCTCAACATAAACTGTACAAAGCACAAACCATAGAGATGACAATTTGTTTTGCATTTTGGGGCTTTGCCATCACACCCACTGTTTGTAAAGCATCTTCTTTTCCCATTTATTTGTACCGAGGCTGCTGTGAGAGCTGTTACTGGGTGCTGACGTGCACAGCACCTTTCAGACAGCATGTGCTGAAGGTTATGCATGCATTCTTGCGCAGAATTACAAACTGCCCACAGCCAGGCTTGTGTATGTGTGCATTGGTGTGCATTTATGCCTGTGAAAAGGCTCAGAGGTGCCCCTGTGTTATCACACAGCATCCCTACACAGGGTCACAAGCCATGGGGTGCACATGCCCTACACAAGATGCTCGAAGGAGCTGAAAGATGAGTGAACATGAACCATAACTGATCTGTGGCCGCACACTTTTGTGGGGAGCACGGTGAGGAGAGCAGGGTTGCCCTGAATCAGGCAGCCAGCCCTCCTCCCATGGCAGCACCAGCTTTGCCTTCCCTGCTCTTCCTCGCGACCAGCCCTGCCCTGGCAAGGTGAGGTTTTTATTTCCTAAGGCGGAGAACAAACAAATTCCTGAGTTCTGGGCTCTGCCGTGGTTTATTATCCTGCTCCCTAGCACCCGCCACTTGCAGTGGAGAGTCCCTGCATTGTCACTGCAGAAACAATTATGTTTTCATTACGAAAGCAAATTAAGGCGCTTGCTTAATCGAGTTTATTAAATACCAATGAAGTCCCTGGGTAAATGAATGGCAAAGAGGCTTTCTGAGCTCCAGTCAGGAAGGCAACACAGCAAAGTAATCAAGGCGATGGGCTGGCAGGCACGCGTGGCTGAGGTGGGCAGGGAGCCCTGCGGGCATCGGCCCGATCCCCACGGCACACCGCCCGCCCCGGGACGGGTCTAGCTGGTGGCACACAGCCCAGCTCTGAAGCCACGTTCTGGTCTCAGCCACGGTCCCGAAGGCCGGTGCCCCCTCACAGGGGCTCTTTGCCGAAGCCGGGGTTTGGCAGGACTATGCCAGGGGGAAGACTGCAGTGTGACCCCATTTCTCCTTCTGAGCAACAGTTCTCCTTCGCCCTCCCATTGCAGCCTTTGGATGGTTATTTTTAGCTCCCGTTATTTCCCTCAGGCCAACTTTTCTGTCACATTTCATCTTTTTCTCAGTGTTTCTGGTTGTTACTTTCCTCGTCCGAGCTGCCTTCTCTCTGAGCCCTTCTCTCCGTCTGCCTTCCCGGCGCTCCCATCCTCTCGGGGACAGAGGGGCTCAGCGCGGGTTTGGGGCTGGCGAACAGGCGGGGGCTGTGCTGCTGCCAGACGGGAAGGGCTCCTCGGGCGGGATTTGGGAACCTCTTCCAACATCGCCGAGGGGACTCGGTGCTGGCGTCAGGCGGGAGGAGCTGGAAATCCCCTGGCAGCACCCACAGAGCGGGTTTGCTCCGGCACCTCTACAGGAGGAGCGAGAAAGGCTGAAGGAACCCCAAATTGTGCTGCTGCTTCCCTGTGTCCTTCACCCACTCGACTCGATAGCAGTGGTTCCTGGCCGTGGCAATGGGTTGTGCTCCATCCCAGAGAAGATGCAGAGAGGAGCCCTGTGCCTCGTGGCTCTCCTGGGGCTCACACGCCCGGGACAGCCCTCTGTGGGGTGTCCTCCTGCTGCTCCAGCCCTGTGCAGGGCGTGCGCACCAAGGTGCTGGGGGGCTTCCTGCTCCCCAAAGGCCCTTTTCTTTGAAGCTGCTTGTGACACCCGGGTGAATGGGTTTTAAAGACCAAACTTGGCTTATTAAAAAAAGAATAACCAAAATGTGAGTTGATTTGAAATAGAAAACAGGGTTGGTGTCCTTCCCTTCTTTTCCCCCAAAGCACTTCCAATGCCTTCATCCCGCTGCTGCTCCAGGTGGAGGTCCATCCCTTTCCCCAGCACTGCTCGGGCAGGGGAGGGGGCTCTGACAGGGGTCCCTGTGCTGCTTCGTGCCGCAGGCTGTGCAGGGGCTGGGGGATGCCTGTGCCAGCCCCCCGCCTCTCCCCAGGCACACGAGCTCTGGGAGAAGCAGCAGCAATGAGGCGTCTTCGCATGTCAGCGTGCCCGAGCGCATCAGCCCAGGCAACCAACAGGGAGTGTTTGCTCTGCCACAACACCCCTACCTTCCTTTGTCCTCGTGGTGAAAGCCCAGGCTTCCCTCTTTTGAGCTCATTTCTCTTCCATCAGGGCCTCTGGACCTCGGAGGACACATAGGGAGCTTTTCGGATCTCTCCATCGCTATCCCAAGGGCTCCAGCACCAGCTGGCAGCGGTGCTGTGCATTCTCCTGGGATGATGCCACCAGTGGCCGATGGGGTAGAATGGGAGCTGCTGCAGGGCTCTTAGGGCTTTACGACGATGCTGTAGGAAATCTGGACTCTCAAATAAAATGGAGAGAAAGCTTCCAGCTGAGTTCCCAAGATAGAAACTGTGCTTCTACTTGTCCTATTTCGTGGTGACGCTCATGCGCCTCTCTCAGCAGCACAGAGTGTTCCCTGGGCTGCTCCTGGGGCACAGGCATCTCCACCAATGGAGTTGGTGGTTTTTATATCTCTGCATTGTGCCTGGCCCAGCACTCAGGTACCACTGACACAAGACCCTGGCAGGGGTCTTGCAGTTTCTTGCTGACACAGACAGGTGCCTGCAGGAGCCACAGGACAGGGCTGGCCTGGGCGGGTGGTGTGACCGCACTGGGCACAGTGGCCGCGAGCATCGCCCACACACGGCTCTCTCAGGCAAGTCCAGGATCACAGCTACCTCTCCTTCTTCTCTCAGTGACCATCATCTTGTGGTTTCTCTGAATCACGGATCAGAAGCTGAAGTCTGACATGTCGTACATTCGTGGTGACCTAACAGGTAGAATCCCTGGTGGTTTGGGACAGCAGTCATTTCAGGGGGGCAGTTAGGGGATCCAATGTGGTTTAGTCACTGTGAATTGCTTCTTGCAATCCATGCTATGCTCCAGTCATGGTCCTGACCACAGCTGTCCCCCAGCACGTGCTGCACCATCGCTTCAGTGGCACCGCTCCTGCTCCTCTGTTGGGGAACTGAGGCATCATGAACCAGATGAGCATCAAAGCGTAGATAACACACATCCTCCTGCCAGTGCTCAAGGTGGAGAAATCATCCAGCCTAAAATGCACAAAACCCGTGCTGGGTTTCCCTGCTGGGCCACCTGTCTGAGCACTGGTGGGTGCTCCCAGTGCCTCTGCTGTCCTGGCCTCGGCTGTCAAAGGCTCAGCCAGGCTCCTCATGGCCCTTTCATGGGCAGTGGGGAGGTGGAATGGTGGCCACAGGTGCTCCCCATTGACTCCCATCTCCTCGTCCCCTGCTGACCAAGCACCTGGGACCTCACCTCACCTCTGAAGTTCAGGTGTATTAAGTTGTGCATTACAGGCTGTTTGTAACAAATCACTACAGAGAGAATCCTTAAGAGATTGCAATAGCTTGGACCAAGCAGCAAACCTAGGTTATTTATATTTTATAAAGTGAAATCTACGCTTGCTCTACAAGGGCTTGCAAGTTCGATACCTTTCAAGCTCCTGAATAGCAAAATAAGGCTTGAAAGTGAACACCGCTGGGGTATTTTCCATCATTTAAAGAAGGGGGCTGAAATTCTTTCCATTTCTGTCTCCCCTTCCTTTTCCCCTTCCTCTGTCTCCCCTCTTCCCTCCTCTCCAGCGTGGATGCCCCGCAGCCACAGCCCCCTCCCTGCAGCCCTCATGGCAGCCCATGTGCCGGGGCGCGGGTCCAGGGGCTGCTGCCCACCAGCCCAGGGCTGGCGTCATGGTGAAACTGAGCTGCACACCTGGAAGAGGACATTTCTGGGCCATGAACTGTGTGCTGTGCATGGTTATTCCCCGGTCATTGAGTGGGGGATGATTTTGCTGTGACCCTTGGTGTCCAGCGATGTCTCTGCTGGCACCCCCACTGGTCTCAGCACAGGCAAACAGCAGGGTGGGATGAAGCTACAGCCCCAGAAGCTGCTTCAATTCCTGTGCTGGGGTGGGTCTGGCCAGCTCCCATTATAGCGAATGTGTCCCCAGTTGTCACTCACACCTCCAGCTGAAGGTCTTTGAGAGCTGCACACAAACACTGCTGTAAAACACGGAGACCACCAGGTCTGCCTTCCCAGGGCCGCGGTGTTGGGGATGTGCTTTGAGGGTGCATCTCCACAGCTGAAAGCCACTCGTGTGGCGAGAGATCCATGGTGGCATTTTGCACTTGGAAAAAAGCAAAAATGTTGGCAGCCAGCTGCTGTCCCCTCAGCTCTCCCCAGCAGCCCCTGCAGCTGACCTGGAGTCATGGAATGGTTTGGGTTGGAAGGGACCTCAAAGCCCATCCAGTCCCACCCCTGCCATGGGCAGGGACACCTCCCACTGGATCAGGGGCTCCAAGCCCCATCCAACCTGGCCTGGAACCCCTCCAGGGATGGGGCAGCCCCCACTGCTCTGGGCACCCTGGGCCTCCCCACCTGAACAGAAAAACATTTCTTCCCAAGATCTCATCCCAATCTCCCCCCTTCCAGCTCAAAGGCATTCCCCCTGCCTGATCCCCGCCCTCCCCGGCCAAGAGCCCCCCCGCAGCCTCCCGGGACCCTCCCAGCGCCGCTCGCTGCCCCGCGGCCGCTCGGCAGGGGCGCGGCCCCCCCGGACCTTCCCCCGCGCGGCCGCCAGGGGGAGACATCGGCCAAGGAGACCCGGGAGGGGAGGGGACAGGCGAGGAGGGGGAGCGGGGAGGGAAGGAGAGAGGGAGGGTAGGAGGGAGAGAGGGAGGGAAGGAAGGAGGGAAGGAGGGAAGGAGGGATGTCTTTGCCCGACAGACACCCGCGCTGGATGGCACGCACGCACCAGGAGGTGTGAACAAACCTAGTGGTTAATCAAAGGAGCAACACAGTGGGTACTTTATTTTCAGTCAGGATAAAACACACGTATAATTGATCTCTGCCACTGAATCACAGAATCATTTGGGTTGGAAAAGACCTCTGAGATCACCTTGTCTGACTGTAAACATCAGAGGGCTCATTCTGCATGCATTTGTTGAAGGTATATGAAATCATAGGGCTGAGGGGAAGATCTCCCCGTTTACTTGCAGTATTGGAACTAGTGGGAAGAGTGGACCGGCAGAAGAGGAGGTGCAAAGCCACAGAAGGAGCTGGAGGTGGCTGGGATTCCTGGAAGCCCATCCTGCCTGGTGCTTTTCTTTGCTGTCTCAGTGGTAGCAGAGGCCTGACAGCGGGGATTTACCACGGAAAGCACATTCAGGCGATGTATCCTGCGTGTGTCATCACTCGGCAGCTCCCAAACCCCAGTGACTGAGTCAGCGTCAGAAGACTAAAGTTATCCCTGCTCTGGGGATGGGGGAACTGAGGCACCAAGCAGGGCGGCGAGGTTGTGTGGGGTGGGTCTCCTTTGGTCGTCATGCCAAAATTACCTGGAGAGCTCAATGGGGTCCAGGAGCCCCTCAAGACCCACTCCAGCTCATCACATGGAGAAAGGGCAGCTGAGAAGAAGAGCAGCTGGACGGCAGCTCATGAGCTGTAGCCTGACTTTTCAAGTCTCCAAGCTGGAAAATCTGCTCTGCTTTGATGTCTGTCACCATCCATACTGTTAGCCTGCAGTAAGCATCCCCAGGACCTCCTTCATGCCCCCCGTGCTGGGCAGGAGGCAGCAGCCATCCCACAGCTGCTGGGCTGCGCCGGGCAGGAAGCAAGAACCACAATGCAGGCAATGGAAATCAAAGCAGGGAACCGGGAAATGACCTCTTCTGGCATTCAACCAAGCCTTGAGACAAAGCTGGGCTCCAGAATGACCTTTCTGGGTCAGAAGCACCAACATCTGTACTTCACGTTTTGGTTGCACCTTTCCAAGCAGGCAAAGGAGGAGTGCAGGACCCTGACCCACGGGCAGCTGGAAACCTGCATGCAGGGACACAGCTCAGCTCTGGAGCCCAGGAGTGGTGGGAAGAGAAGCTGACAGGATATTAAATGACTCTCAAGTCAGGTTTGTTTAGAACTTTTGGGGTTGAAGGAATATAGATACACACGTATTTGAGAAGGGGTTGAATTTCAGCTCAAATCCCATTAATAAACCTCTCCTCCTTGTTTCTCACATTGAGCTGATTTGATTTGCAGAACGGACACGGAGGACTGGCCAGAGCGACACATGCACAAACAGCCTCAGCTGAGCACAGTGAGGATGAGGACAGGGAGCCTGGCAAGGATTCGCTGGGTGCCTCGTGTGTGTCCATCTATCACGGTGCTGCTGGATGAGTCCAGCCCCTGTGACCTGAGGACACGCTGGTTTTCCAAGTAGGCATCTCTGCTTAGCAAAAGAGGAACAAAAAGGCTTCTGCCCTCCTGATGTGGGACCCTGCAGCCACACTGAAGCGAGAAGCATCTGCTCTCCCCACGGTCACGCATAAAAGAGATTCGCAAAGTTAGCTTAGCTTTTAAGTCAATTCATCAGCGGGGCTGCAGGTGTCAAAGTGGGTTAGCGCAAGAAAATCTCAAGGAAATAAGCAGATGGGTGATGAGCAGCCGGAAAAATAACATCAGCAGAGTGCTTTGTCTTGCTTTGCTGGAGCAGCTGATGAGCTCTCAGGGCACTGCAAACATTAGAGGACAAATCCTGCTGCCCTGTCATGAACAGGAGAGGACTCGGTCCCCAAAGAGCAGGTTCCTTGGGAGTTTCCCCTCCGTAAGGTGGAAATAACAGAATCATGGAATGAGTTGTGTTGGAAGGGACTATATAGGGACTATAAAGCCTATCCAGTTCCACCCCCTGCCATGGGACATGTCCCACTGGATCAGGCTGCTCAAAGCCCCATCCAACCTGGCCTTGAATCCCTCCAGGGATGGGGCAGCCACCACTGCTCTGGGCACCCTGGACCAGGGCCTCCCCACCCTCATGGTGAAGAATTTCTTCCCAATGTCTGATCTAAATCTTCCCCCTTCCAATTTAAAGCTATCCTCCCTCGTCCTGTCACTACAGGATCTTGTAAAACATCCCTCCCCATCTTGTTTGGAACCCCTTTCAGCACTGGAAGCTGCTCTAAGGTCTCTCGGGAGCCTTTTCTTCTCCAGGCTGAACAACCCCAACTCTCTCAGCCTGTCCTCATAGCAGAGTTTTTCCAGCCCTGAGATCACCTCTGTGGCCTCCTCTGGACTCTCTCCAACAGCTCCATGTCCTTCCTGTGCCGAGGACTCCAGAACTGGACAGAGGGCTCCAGATGGGGTCTCACAGAATGGAGCAGAGGGGCAGAATCCCCTCCCTTGCGCTGCTGGCTGCACTGTCACTGTGGCTGGAATGCATTGCCGCACCGCGTCGCAGCAGAAGGACATTGTGCTTCGGCAGGAACGTAACTGTGGTGAAGAGCCCATTGGCTCTTGGATTAAAGTCTGTGGGAATTCAGAAGCATTTTTGAGCATCTAAAGGGAAAAAAGAAAAGAAAGAAAAAAGGATGTGAATGTAAGAACTTGGGTGTTTCTATAGCAGCAGCAACGCCCCGTGATCAGTGCTGGGAGCAGGTGGGACCGCGTTCATGTCACTCATCACAGTGTGGTGACAGTGCTGTCAGCAGGCAGATAAGAACCGGTTCCTTGTACGACTGATGTCCCACCATGCACTTCTGGGCTGAATTCCTTCCCCACGAAGCTGCTGACGAAGGCGGGAGGAAGAAAGTGGCCACTCAGGGAACCTGCGGGAGAGAGGAAGGAGGCAGAGCCGGGAGGGACTCCAAATACACCGTGTCTGCTGGCATGTCCCACCTGAAGGGCTCTTCTGCTGCAAGTGGCAGGTTCTTCCAAAGAACTCAGCCCCATGAGACACTGAAGGCCTTGGGGAAAGGGGGGCCAGAGGGTCTGTGTTCACCACTAGCAACATGAAAGGGGCAGAGCTGTCAGCACAAAACTTCCTTCGCCCACTGCTTGAAGCAGAAAGTGTCCCGAGGACAGGAACTGCGAGAGCTGGTGGAGAGTCAAGAAAGCAGCTGAGAAAACACATTAATGCACCATAAAGAATGTCTTTGCTTCGCAATGATCTTTTTTATTACTATTATTTATTCATTTATACGCTGCTGCCTCATTTTTTTTGCCTTTTTCCCTTCTTCCTGGCCTTTCAGTGCCTCATCCTACCCTCACCCCCCCTGGAGACCGCATTTCAATGCTGTCTGATCTTTAGTCAAGGAGCAGAGGGCTGGCTGCAAGATGGGCACGGGGGACCATACACATACCCAACACACACTGTAGTGCAGCCAGCACCACCACTGCCTGTGCCGGATCCAGCCACAGCTCCCCCCGCCTCCGAAGATTTAGATTCCAAAGAGGCTGGGATAGAAACACCAAGAAAAATAAATATTTTACAAACACAGTAACCGAAAACCTAAACAGGAACCCGCTGCCTCACTCTGCCCAGTGCAAGCTACTGAATCGGAGTGAGCTGCGCATATATTTCACAGCTGTGGCACTGACACTTTATTCCCTTACAAAGGAATGCTATGCGGCTGCAGCAGAACATCAGGCAACTTTTATATAGTTTGGGGAATGAAACAAACTTATCTGAAGATGTTGGTCGACTTGTGGGCTCGTAACGTCACGCTGCTCCCGGCGGCACTGCCTAAGCTTGGCTTGGGAAAGCAAATCCTTTCTCTTCTGCACCCCAGGGAAGCACTTGGGGAGGCCAGACCTGGCTGAGCTCTGGGTCTGAAGGAAAAGAGACGAAAGCGTTGGTGCGTGGGAGGGATGGGCAGGTGCTGGCAGGGCAGGCTGAGTGTCCAGCGCTCGCTGCAAGCAGCAGGACCACAGTCCTGAGTGAGCAGGGCAGGGAAATCCTGCAGGGTTCTTGGACCCTCTCCTTGCCTTCCTTTAACACCACAGGAAGCACAGGGACACTGCAAATCCCTCTGTTCCCCATGCCAGCCCAGGGGCACGTGCTGGTGACCATCAGCGCCTTCTGTGTGAGATTATTCTTTGCTATGCTCTCCCTGTACTAGAAGCTTGGTCCTTCCAGGGCTCCAACAGCCAACATCCAATAGCCAATTTCTGGCACCGCAACTGCCACCAGCTCCAGTCATTCCCCTCTCTTCTTGGGAAGCCACTGAGCTCTTCCGGATAACATTTTTTCTGGCTTCTCTTTGCAGTCTCTGTGGACCAAAGGAAACCTTGTCTTTTTGACTGATTAGTTAGAGGTCCCTTAGGAGTATGCTAGGTGCCTCCCAGAGACACACGTTCCTTTCTGGGAGAGAAGGGGGACAGTAGACCGTCTCCGATGGAAGAGAAGCAAGATGCTACAGCACATGGTCGCTGGTTGGCTTGCCCAGGGACTGGTTATGAAGGGCAACCATCACTGCACGGCTCTCTCTGCTCATGCCAAATTGCTCCATTTCAAGAGTGATGGAGGGCTGAATGAGCACAAAATGCTTTTTTTGGCCTCTTAGCCCTAGAGACAGGATGGAACCAACCCTCAGGAACTCCCTGGGAGCCTCCCACCCTTGCACCAGGCATCTGGGCTCACATCTGCCATGTGCCGCCTGCTCCCTCGCTTGGTCCTCGGGGGAGAGGTGCGTGTGCACCGAAGTGCTTTGTCTTGGTAGTGGAGCTTTTTTGTTGTTGTTATTTTTAATCTGCATATTGTTCTGGATTTGCGTCAGAGACAGCAGGTTGGAGAAATGCGCCTGGCTCTTTGAGCAAAACGTGCCAAGGTTGGAAATGCCCCCCAGCTCTCGGGGGAGGGCGCGCTGCCTCCAGCACGGCTCCTCTGCCCTGCAGCAGCAGCCGTGGGGCCAGGCAGCGTGCAGGGATGAGCTGCCAGCTCTCATCCCACAGCTTTCAGCAGTTTCTAGTCACGTGTCACTTTGAGCCCCCAAACCAAGGCCATGGTGTGAGACCCCAAGGAAGAGCAGAGTAGGGAGGAAGGGGCTCGCAGTGCCAGACCGAGTAGAGGATTTGGTCCTGTGCTGCTGTGACGTGCTGGGATCCATCTACTCTGTGGGACAGGAGCTCAGCCTACCCCTGGGTACATCCATCCTGTGGTCCAGAATGACAAAGCAAAGAACTGGGCAAAAGTAGGTTTTCCCGTGTAAGCCCAGAGGTCCTGGTTCAGGGAGCCTGGAGCATCCATGTGCATCAGCTCCAGCAAGGTAAGATCCAGCACCACCAACTGCAGAAACAGTGTGGGTGGGAACGCTTCACTCGGGTTCCCCCTCGCCTGATGAATGGAAATAAACACAGATGAAGTCAACATGAGTGAAACCAGCTTGCCCCAAGAGGAACGGGGAGAGCGCCGTGCCCTCAGTGCACCCCAAGGGAAAGACATGAGGCAGTGGCTCAGAGAGGACCTCCTTGTCACTCGAGCCGTGCTTGCCTTCTCCCTGCCCTGTTCTTTATCTCGCTGGCTCTGCTCGGGAACAGAGGGGCTGCTCTCTCCTCCTCCCCACCTGCAGGGAGGGAGGGACCCCTTCTTATCTGCCCTGCTCGGCATTCGCAATAACCTTTCTGCGTAGTGTTTGGATGCTTCAAGAATTTGAAAAAAAACATGCCAGGATCTCACGGCAAGCAACCAACTGTTCTCCTCGCATGTAAATGTTACTGCTCTTTTGATTCAAAATGGCTTTAATGCTGAGTTCATCTGCTAATTCCCCTCCTGCCCCTTGTGTATTGTATATTAGGAGAAATGTTGTTCTGTATCATGAGCAGTTTATTTTATCAAGTTTAAGAGAAAATCCCATACTGAGATGCTGCAGATAAATATTCATTGTCACATCTGTTTTTGGTTTAAGATTGTTGCCTAAAATGTTAAAAATACAAACATATTTGTCGGGGGAGAGACTGGAGTGGGAGGGTTGATGGGGGCTGCTGAAGCCGGGGCCCTCAGTGCAGCTCCTCAGATGCTTTATCGGCAGCAAGGAGAGGAATTGCAATGAGGGGAAAGCTCACTTGAGGGAAAGGAAAAGGGAGCAACAGCCCCAACAAGACCCAGGCAACCTTAAAAGTGGTGCCCTGCTGACAAGCGGACCTGTCCTCAGTGAGAGCACCCCCAGTCTGCTCCAGGCTGTGGGGTTGGGGCACTGCCTCGGCATTGCTGGCAATACAGGAGGTTTCCCTTTCTCTCCTGCTCAGAACATCCTGGAGGACCTCTTACTGCCTCACGTGGCGGTGACAACAGATAAACAACAGCCAGAGCAGGAGGTTTCCCTGGGGTGCAGGGCTGGTCCCTGCCACCCTGAGGGACGCTGAGCCATGGTCTTGGCTGCCCTGGCACGGGGGAGGGAGCTGGGGGCCCTGGGGATGCTGCAGCACCGCAGGGAATTGCCTGGTGGATGTGGCAAGTGTTGGAGCCACGCACACTGGTTTCCAGCCCAGCTCTGCCCGGCGGTGGCACCGTGGGCTCTGCATGGCAGCAGCCCCATCCGTAACTGACACATCCCTGTGATAAATGAGTGTCCCCAAAGACTGGCACCAATTAACTCTGCTGGTAGCAACTTCCAGCAGGGAGGCCAAGAGCTGAATTGGATCCTTTTGCCTCCAGGAAGGGTTTGTCCAGGCCCGACTCGAGACACACAGTGATGATGGGGCAGAGTGGGACAACGCCAAGGAATCTCAGTTTGGCCCAGCCTGCGTTGTCACTGCTCTGGAGATAAACAGAGCCCTTCCCTCCTGGGTCTGCCAGTCCATTACCGCTGCTCAGCACTAAGATTTTATTTTACATTTAAATAAAATAAACTAAACTTGCTTGACCTTATTTTTTTTTTCTTTTAAAGCTTTTGCAGCTCCACCGAACGCAGCCGGCGAGTATGGGAAGGCATAATAATAAGGATAACGCTTTCCACTTAGTGAGCACTTTATATTCTCCAAGCACTGTACAAACATTAACTAATTAAACAGAGCAGAGAAGCAGCCCTGTGCTCTGTCCTAATGCTGGGAAATGGAAACAAGGAAACTCTGAACCAATATGTCAATAACATCAAAGTCCCATTGTCCTGGCCTTGGCTTTGTTGCAAAGGAATCCGAAATTGCCTCAGAGTTTCCGACATGGCTTCGGGCTCTTCGCACTTGGGAAACAAGTGTGAAAAAACTGTTTCGAAGTCAGAAGACAAGCCCTGATCAAAGTTGGCAGAAGTGGCCAAGGAGACCCGGGGACTGCAGCCTCCCCCTTTGATGCTGCCTCATGTGGGAGCCAGCCCGGCGGCTCTCGCACACAAAGCCCAGAGCCCTTTCGAGGGCTGGCATCTTCCTCGGGGCCCTCTCCGGCGCATCTGGGGGATGTTTCCTATTAAGGATTCACACTCTGGTTGAGTTACATTCCTAATTGTGGAGACTTTAACGGCCCTAATAGGAAACACACCCGCAGCGGAGTCCCTGTGAGTCATTCTCCCACCGGAGCGGTCCCCGGGCCGGCTGCCACATGGCAGGGACACGCTCCGCACGCCACCCGCGTGCCCTGGGGGGACCGAGCACCAGGGCCCTGCGGGGACCAACGCTTCCAGCCTCTCACCACACCACTGCTGCTCCAGTTCTGAGCTGCTCAGGCTCCTGCTCCCACATGCAGCTTGGTGGGATGACACCTTCGAGGAGAACCTCTGGGCTGACCATCCCCATTCCCATAGGAGCTTCTGCAGCTCTGGAGGCAGAAGGAGGTGTGGATCAGAGCCTGGCACCCAGCAGCACCAAGGAGCGTGGACATGTTCTCTAGACCTTTGGCTTGGGTTCTCTGCCCAAGCAGACCAGTGCACCTCTGCTCCTTGCCTGTCTGCGGGGAGAAGGGAGTCAGTAAGCGGGGCCAGAGGCGTCCTGTCCAGCTCCAGAAAGGACTGTTCTAGCCCATTCCCAGAAACAGAGGTGCCTTGGTCCCACACCCTACAGCAGCTCGGGGATCTGAGCTCTCACCCTGAAAGGCAGCCACCTTCTTGTTCAGCCAACTGAGACAACCTTCCAGTGAAGCCCCTTTGCACCAGCATTCGCGTTCCCATCCATCCATCACTGCAAAAACCCACACAGCTCCAGGAAAAGGTCACTTGAGCTGTACCAGCTCCTTTCACATTTCTGCTCATGCTAAATTAGTTCCTTGTCACAAAACCAAATGCCCCCTTTGCAATTATTTGATGTTTTCTGAATCAGCCCAGTTTAGGATGCCTCCCTCCCACTGCTTTCTCCCTTATTGAGAGACACCAAAAAGAAGGCATCAGCTCATGCATTTTTAGGACGCATTCCTTAATTCCGAGGATGTTCTGGCTGAATCTCAGTGCATTTTTCTATGTCTGCTTGACAGCAATACCTGGTGATGTCAGACAAGCCTCTAGGGCCCTCAGCTCTCATTACCAGCCTGTCTAATTAAGGAGAGATGCTGTTGCTGACTGCCTTTGGTGAGCGACGGCGGGGATGCAACAAATGCCAATCTCTATCACACAACAGAAAGCACCGAGGTCTGCGTTTACAGCATTGGTTACGAATCTTCAGAGCAGATGCAAGCTGGCAGCCCTGACCTGCACTCGCAGCCACGTTACAGGCAGGGAGCTGCCAGGATCAGGATGCCCACAGGCAGGAGGAGCACCTCCAAGCCCTCAAAGGATGTAGGGCTTGGGGCAACCTGGAGCTTTATCTTATCTGAGCAGACTCGCTCGGATTGCCGGTAATTAGCAAGGGACTTGTGGATTAAGGCAAAATAAGCCATTCCCCATCCCTCCCATCCCAGATGGGAGATTTGGGTTGTGAGAAAAAGGTCCTTGAGGTTCATCGCTCTGCTATACGCTGGCCGTTCTGCAGAGGCTCCTCCGAGCCCTTGCTCAGGTGCAGCCACTCCTGGGGCACCTCTCTCAGGTTGGATATGTTTGGCTTTGGGCTGTGGCACAAGGGAAGAGGGAACTCTTGTTTTTCTTCTTCTACAGTGGGAATGTTTTTCCTCCTGTTATTCATCAAATTCTTCTGGAATTCAATCCTCACCAGCCCTAAAGAGCCCATTGCACTAACAGTGATTGATGGTTTCCAATGAGTCCATAAATGCTGTCCCTCCTTGTCCCTGCACTTTCTCTCCCTATCTCCCCATCTTTCCTCTCCCCCCTTCGCCTCCCCCCAACTCTCCGGGCTGGAGAAAAGCTGATCATGCAGTTGTTATATGGATTGATTTGTTTTCTGTTTCTGCTGTATTTTGGGATAGGAAGACATCAGGGGTTTTTGAAAGAGCGGTGAAATGCCGTGGCCAATGAAGCCTGACTAGACATTCCTCAGGTTATTATCGCTCAGATTAGCGAAATCTTGGTGAATTTCTGTGTGGAAAGGCTTCAGGAGAAGAAAATGGCAAAGCTCACCAGCAGCTGCCCAGTTCTCCCAGTACAGAGATACCCATCTGGAATGGATATCCCTGCCCTTTGGAGGGGGGTGTGTTCCTGCAGGCTGAGCGCAGAGCATGCGAGTAGACCTTCTGGTCTGGGGCTTAGGGGGACGTATAGAGGATTCCCAGGCTGGGGGAAATTATGTGAACCCCACCTAAGTGGGCATGGAGCAGCCTGGGCCAAGGCGGTGAGAGTGGCCACGTGCCCACGGGGGCTTCTTCAGTGGCAGCAATTGCTCAGCTCTTGCCTTGGTGAGGAACTTCTACTTTCAAGGCACAAATCCTCAGGCATTTTGTGGGTTGGAGACAGCTGGTCCCAGGGGACAACAAAAACTGAGGCTGAACTGAGTAAGGTGGAAGCTGGGGAAGTCACCCTTCATCCTCTCTGAACACTGGAGAGGGGGAACAAAAGCCTTCAGCGGAACCACTGTCAGGGTGGGCACCGCAGGGTGCAGGGCTGAAGCTGGCGATGGTGAAGGTGCAAACCAGCCACCTGCGTGTGAGGTGGTGACCGTGGAGGTGAAGCTCTCCCCAAAACACAGCTGCCCCCTCGTCTCAGAGCTGGAATCGCTCCTGAGCCATCTCCTCCACTGACTCGGGGACTCCTGGCTGTTTACTGGGCCTTCCCACAGCCACGGTAAATCATCCCTGCCTCTCTGCTTCCCTCTGCTAGCTTTCCTGAGCAAAGCTTGCTTCTACGTGGTGAGGGCTGCTCTTCCCTTGGAAAGCCGGACAAACCGAGAGGAGCCCTCGCTATCCTGTTCAAATTAAGCTACCTGAGATAAAATCTGGGGAGCTCTTAGAGGGAAACAAGTTAAAGAGATGTAAAATGGTAATTTGATTTACTCATTTGTTTCTGGACGTTTGATTCCTCCCTGCACCGCCACCCAGCCGGCTGGGTTATGTGTCAGAGGGGAAAAAAAGAAAAATCCAATACAGGCAGATCCCTTATCAGATTCACTGCATTAAAAGGATTTGGGGAATGCTAATGCAGACACAGGGAGTAGGAGACAGAGCTGGCTGGCTACGGGTGGCCGAGCACAACCCAGCACCTTGGCTATCCCTTCCCTGCTCCCCTGAGACAGCCCCACGGTCCCCTCTTTTCCCCCGGGATGTGGCAGCAGGGCTGGCAGGGCTCTGCTCCCAGGGCTTGTGAGGGACATCTCCGCCCCCCGGCGAAGGTGGGCTCCCAGCCTACGCCCAAGCTCCACAAAGAACGTTTCTTGCCCAGATTTGCTGGCTAAACCCACTTATCTTTTGGCGTGTGGGTTAGAGACAGCTGTCGGAGCCTGCAGCATATCCCTTTTATAGCACGGATTCATGGGGAGCCACTCCCCGGCTGATGGGCATCCTGTGGTTTCCCACGCACCAGGACAGGAACGCTGCCCTGTAACTGACTCAGAAGACCCAGCCCAAGGGAGATCTCTCGGCACTGTTCCCCAAACAACCCCGATCCCGGAGAGATGGAGCCAGGACAGAACCCACACTGGCAGGGATGGGGATTGAGTTCCCCAAGTGGAAATATCCTCAGGATTAGGAGCAGACTCACGCTATGACTTGAGAATTGTTTTGCAAATTAACAAATACAATTTGTTTCCCAAACAAACGCAATCGGAAAAGGGCAAGGTTAGGGCAGCAGGAAACACAGCCGCTCGTTCATTTTGACAAGTGCAGTTTTGTTTCAATTACTGATGCACATCCTCCGCAATGTCCTCCCGAGTCACCTTTGCCAAAACAATGAAGCCTTGGTAACAGGAGACCTTCAGCGCGATGGCTCCACTGTTAAACCTGTGCTGAGATGCGGAGAGAGCCATTTTTGTGTGTCCAAATGATGAAGGGCAGATTAGCAAGGCCCTGCTGTATTATACTGCGAATATATTTAGCTGCTCAATGTGATATAGATTAAGCGCAGCGGGAAGCCTGGCAGTTACACTTCAGAAGGCTGGGAGGGAACATTTCCATTTAGCTGAGTTGACATTCGCTTTGCACGCACCTGTTTCACGGGCACCTCTGCCCCGTCTCAGGGCTGCATCCCGCTTTCCCCGGCTGCTTTACACCTTCAGGCCTGAGGCAGGATCCTTCCCCACCCCAACCCCAAGCTGCCATTTTGGCTGCTGCAAAGCAGCTTCTGTGTGAGTCAGACTCAAGGTGTGATGGTTTGAAGGGGTTCGTGGGCTCTTTCTTGTCCTATTCTGTGCTACACAATCCCCTCTCCTCCAGCCGGTCCCTGTCCTTGGGGTGCTCAGCCCTCATCTATCCTCGCTGGAGCCAGCGCTGGGGCTGCATTCAATCTGGGGGGCACATTCCCTCAGCTCTGCTCTCCTCCTGCGACGCTTGGAGCAATGGCTTTTCCTCTGGGATATCTCCCCTGCCCGCTGTGCATGAGAGACTCTGTTATCTCTCCACACCCATGGGCACATTATATGGAAACATAAAGTGCTCCTTCCTCCCAGCCGCTTGCTGGCAGACGTGCTGTGCTCCTGTATCTTTGGGGAGATGCTCATGGGTGCAGCCAGCAGCTCTAGGTCAGGTCACATTTGTGCTTTTCCTGCACTGATATCCTGGGATAAAAACACATTTTCCTCACATTTGCAATGGAGGCTGACCAAGAAATCCTCCGTGCAGGGGCCCCAGAACTGGAGAGCCCCAGAATGTCCCCCTCCTGCCCCACCAGAGCCCTTCCCAGCCCCGTGCCCTTTCAGGATAATCCTGTTACTTTGGCTGGAAATTCCTGAGAACTGGAGAACTCGTCTGATTATTTGCAGGCATGCGGCCATTCTGGGGACTGTATGATTTTAATAACCCTCCCAGCACTGCTGCATGTGGCTTTAACAGCCCTCGGCAGCCCATCTTTCCACAGGGGTAACAGGAAACTTGGGAGGCATTGACAAAAAACCAAGCTTGCACTCAGCAAAATAAAAAAATCCCCCCTCCAAAACCCGTTTCAAGTCAACCAAAATGTTTCCTTCAGTCGTAAAGCAAACAGTCCATTTGCTTTCGCAAGCTTTCCTTTTTTTTGGTTTTTATTTTCACCTTCTTAAGTGAGTTTCAATTAAACATACGCAAATTTTGTTTGAAAACATCATGGTAGAGCAAAACGGAAAAATTCAGAAAGGTTTCCTGAAAAACAACATCACAAAACACTCCAATCTCTCTGAGTTTATCTGATTTTTCCTGGGTTTGGGTACAATATTATTGCCATTTAGGGGATCATCTCGCTTGACCTGCAACTGCACTTTTTGGCAAACAAACTTCTTGTCAGGAAGGTTTTGTCCAGCATCACAGCCCTGGTCTTCATGCGACGGCTGCTGACGAGGGCTGTGCCCACTGGCAAAACCACCTCCGCCCAGCTCCCTTCCAAGCCCGTTGATGCTGCAGGTCGGAGAGGAACACCATGGCGAGTGCAGAGAAAAGCCAGAATTTCTGGTTTCCATAAAGAAATATGGAGAATATTATCCAGTGAGATTTGAAACTTAGGTGGGAAAGCTGCCAGCGTGCAGCGTTTTCAAAGAAACTCCTGTATCTCATATTGCTGAAAACTGGGAAGTCCCATGGGCTTAGGGAAGGGGAGCTGGGGGGGTGGTGGGGGTCCCCGTAATGGACATGGGGACAGAGGCAAAGCAGGGGGAAACTTTCTGAAGGGTTTCTTTTATATTAGAATAAGTCATAATTAATGCTATCAGGTGGTGGAAAGGCAGCTTCGGGTAACGTGAGAGGAGCCTTATCTCTCCCCGCATCCCGTGGCCCCTCTGCTGCTCTGCTCCTGGGGATAAGCAGGAGGCATAAAAAAGGTGTTGGGAGTGGGGTGGTGTGGACGGATCAGGGCAATGCTTCTGCTCTCTCCTCCCGTAGCCGAGGAGCCCAGGTCTGAGCCTGCTTAGCTTGGGGTACGCTGAGCCAGTCCCTGAACAAGGGGAGGATTAATCCCCACGGATGACTTTCCAGCCAGTTTGGCTTCGTGTTTGGGCACTGTGTGGCCACAGAGCGAGCAGGAGGCAGCGGTGCTGGGGTGGGCACTCAGCAGGTCCCCAGAGCCCGGGTGGTCACCTACCAGGTTCCTGGAGCCAGAGCAGGCACCAACCATGTCCCCAAAGCCAGGCTGGGCACCCAGCACAGCCCCGGGCGGCGCAGACCAGCAGGGCAGGTCTCGTCTGCCCGGGCACGTGGAGCTGCCAGCGCCTGCAGAGGCTCTCAGGCCTTTCTGTGGTTCTTGGAGCGCCTGAATCAGGCGTGAGGGGCTGGGCTGGTTCCCGAGTCTCTGAGGCATGAGCTCATAGTGCGAGTTAGGCAATTTGTTAAATAGAAGCTGATTAGAGGCTTCCCTGCCCGGGTCCCGTGAACCATATGTCGTTGTTTATTTACACATTTTGGCCAAGCTCACTTTCTTTTCCTCCTTCCCGGCAGCTGGATCCCAAGCCATGCCATGCCACTGGTGGCTTTGGTGCATCGGTGCAGCCTGAACCCGGTCACCTCGGTGAGCACATCCCTGGCCGCGGGGTAAGGCTGCGCAGGAGGGCACCACCAGGCTCTGGGCTGGAGGGAACTCTCATCATATATCTGAAAAAATATATAAAAATAGAATACTTGAAACTAGTGGATCCAAAAATACTCACCAAACTGCAGTGCAAAAGCCTCTCTGATCTCAATTACTTCTTCTGTAAGGATCCCCACATACCTGAAATTATTTAGTTTCTGAACAGCAACGACAGAAAAAAGAACGCTTTTGTTTTTATTTCCCTACTTTGGCTTTCCTTGGGGAAAAAGCTGGAGCGAGAGATTCCACACACGCACACACACACACACCACACCACAGCCATAACAAAACCCAAGTGGACAAAAGCCTCAAAACTTGTTCACTTTGATTTTTTTTGAGGGGTGAAAAAATGTGAACTTCTCCGACAGAAGAGCATGTGATTTGCTTGTTTTGTCTTTGTGGCCTGCCGTGTTTTATTTTGTTTTCCAGCTTGCAGCCATCCCTGGTCTTAAACTTCTCCTATTTAGGGTAATACTAAAAGCTGCCCTAAGCCATTGCCTCGTGGAGGATCCCTGAGCAGGATGGGAGTACTAAACAGGAGGTGGCAGGACTGATCACCTTCAGTCCTGGCAGGAATAACCTGGAATCCAGGGATAACCTGGCTGCAGCCTTTCTCTTCCCCTCTCACCATGGGAGCCTGTCCTGGTGCTGTGCAGTGTGACGGATGGGTCCCTCAGCCTGGATCCTTTCTTTCATCCTCCCCACTCATCTCTCCCTGGTGTTAAGCAAATTTCCAAAGCAAAAAAGCTTAAAGAGCCAACCAAAATAAATATAGGTATAATACGTGATGAATGGTCCCTCCTCTGAAATTCATCTTCATGAGAGACATAAGCTCACGCATAGTCGGCAGCGCAGGGAGCTGGTCCAGCCTCTCCTCGGCAGCGGAGGGAAATGCTGGAACGTGCCACCATGTGTCAGCTCGGGCAAGAGATGCGGAGCAGTGGGGATGCCTGGAGGCCCTCGCTGCAGTGGAAAAGTGAGTCCTGACAGATCCCTGCAGCCAAAGGGTAGCAGCGGCAATTGCAGGAAGGCCACTGGGATGGTCTTCTCCATCAAGAAGCCCAGCACCTGAGGCTTTCCCCCATGGCTCCTACCTGGGCATCTCACACCTGGGTGTCTCACATCTGAGTATCTCAGACCCATGCACAAAGGTTGTGGCTTTCAGAGCGGGGGCTGCCCCTCAGCCCTGAGATGCGCCCCAGCTCGACGTTACCTGGAGCTCTCGGTCATAGTGGTGCATCGCACCTGCACAGCCATGCAGCAGTGATCTCCAAGGGGAGGAAAAAACTTGACCCTACCCTCTGGCCCCACAAGCACCAGTTTCTTGGCAGGGCTCCCAGCCATGTCTCTGGCCCCCACCACCTCGAATGGGCTCTGTTTGTGAGGCAGGACAAAGGGGCACATCCTGGCTGAGGGGGGGGAGCTTTCACAGCAGCTTCTTGTGCAAACCTTGCTATTGCTGTTGGCAAAGGTTGAATAGCACTGCCTTTAGTCTCTGGTGTGGCTCAGCGAGGAGCCTCTCTGACCTGTCCTGTTGAGCACCAGGGTGACCCAGGGACCGGCTTTCCCATGCTGCCTCTTGCAGACACCCTCCTCTCATCCACTGGCTCACACCAGTTGCTCTCACTCTTCCTCCATCCGTGACATCCATAAGAAATGAGCTGGTAAAGTAACCCATGGATAAAAAGTCCTGTGTTATGGCTGTTCCTGAGTCCCTCATCACCGTGTACCTCTCCTTTCAGAGCACAGGGCCCCCTGAGGCCAGAACTGACTTTATTTTCCTGTCTCATGCGGCAACAAACAGACTGTAGATGCAAGATGAATAATAAATGGCATGTAGATAAGCCAGCCGTCTGGGGGAGTCGTGGCACCAGTACTGAGAGAGGCAAAGGCGGTGGTGGAGGGAGGATGCAGAAGTTAGCGATGTCCAAACTGGATTAACTTGACAAATTTCACTGGGGGCTGCAGTGGAGCAGGTGTCCTTCGCCAGCACAGAGCCCTCGCTGCCTGCCTTCCCCAGGAGCCGAGCCTGCCCGTGTTCAACCGGGACTCATCTCACACACCACAAAGAACAATCCAATGCAAAAATTGGGCTGTTGAGCGTGAGTGAGAGAGGCCAGGGCCAGAGAGGCCAAGCAGCGTTGCATAAGGAAGGCTGGAGAGGAGGATGAGGAAGAGGAGGAGGAAGACAATGGCAGATGTTCTCACCTGCTGGGACTGTCTGCAGACAACATCTCCGTGTGACTGCTGTCCCCCGTGCTGGGGAACCTCCGCTCTGTGCAGATGAGCCATTCATCTCACGTTTTTTTTTTCTCATGCCTGCCAGTTGGGTGCTGGGAGGACCTGCCGTGAAACCAGGAGGGAAAGTTCTATTTTGTAGTAGGGAACACACCATGGGGAAAGTCTGACGCTGCAGCCTATGCACGCTGTGGTGGTGGAGGCAGAAGAGCGAGGGAGAAGTGTTGCGCCGTTGGCCTTCAACTGGCTTAAAGGGTGTCAGCAAGCAGAGGGAGGGGAATGATTTAGAAAGGTAGAGGAATGTGTAGTTAGGAAGATGGGATTGAGGAAGGGAAAACAGCTGATAAATTTCAGGGAGATAATCCAACAGAGAGAGAGGCAGAGGAGAGGAAGACTCGTCTATGGAACCATGTTATTATGGCACTGAGAGATAACTTTAAATTGCAAAAAGCACAGAGTAAAGGCGCAGCCCTGCGGTGGCCACAGGGATGATGGCACAGGGGCGAGGGAGAGGCACAGCTGCGTTTCAACAAAGCTGTCTGTGAGACAGCAAATCCCTGATTCTGCCTGCTGAGACTGAGCAGGCAATGGGACCCAGCCCAGTCCTTAGAACATTAGGTGGGTTTTGTCTGTCTCAGTAACAAATCATGGAGCGATTTTCCTTGTGCCAGTCAGGATCGGACACTGACCATGTGCTTTAGCAGCCAGCGTTGGCTGCAGTGTCACAGAAGACAAGTTTTGGGTAAGGTAGTTCGGTTCTTTTTCAGCTTTGTAGGGGCATCTTTACAAGAACCCAGGCTCAGCTGCTTCTGACAGCTGTACAGGGAGAGCAGGGGTGCCCAGGAATGCTTCACGGCCTCTGCAGCTCCAGGTAAGTTTCGATAGGATTAACATGAGCTGGGGAAAGCTTAGAGACCACAGGCCTGATGCTTCCCACAATTGCTCCAGCATCAACAAGAGTAACTCCACCACACACACCAGGCTGACTGTGCTATCAAGTTGGGGCAAGTAATGTCAGAGTTAGGCAGAAATTAGAGACAGAAAAGGCTGATTAGGTCACTTATTTCATCCTCTTACCAATTAGACAGGAAATTATTTAACTGCTTTATTTATTTATTTAGGAATGTACCTCCACAGGAAAAATTCCCCAGCGGCAAGCTCCGTATTTCTGCAAAGGAAAGGGTGGAAGTCCAACTCCTCATTCATTAAACGCGTACCTCAAAGGAAAAGCTGGGAATTGAACGTCTCCCAACAAGCCTTCAAGGGGGTGTGGACTCCACGGCCGTGGGAGGGAAGCAGGGTCTGCTAAGGGTCCTGGACAACATCTTCTTTCTGGAAGACACCTATTGCATTTACCTCCTTCACTGGAGGTGTCTTCTATAGAGGGGCCACGGTGACCCTGAAGCCCTTCTTGGGCTTGGGGACACAGAGAACCACTGCTCTGATGGGATGGGCAGCTGCAGCCCCCGTCACCCCTGCCCCAGCCGGCTCAGCCCCAGCTCGCCCCTTTCTGGAAAATGCTTTGGCCGATGAGGAATTTGCAGTTACTCCACCGGGACGGGAATGTTATCGTATTGGACAGCCCTTTAGTTGAGAAGATTTATGGGGCCCATAACAGAAGCTCTCTGGAGAGAGCCCAGGAACAGTTCGAGATCTGCCCCAGGGCCTGCATCTACCGGAGAGATCTCGTACCCCGCGGTGGCGTGCACGGCCACGAGCAGCTGGGGGAGCAGTGCCAGCAGCTCCCTTTCTGGCTTGTAGTCATCAACGGTTTGCTGTCTCTTCAAAATGATGGTGAAAACCAATTTCCAAACCTCAGTGTTGTTTTTTTTATTCCCTCTAAGCGGAATTCTTGCTTCCCAGCCAGCCCTGGCTCCAAGCTCATGTAGCAGAAGGATAAGCATGCTGCAAGAGGCTCTCCGGTGGTGGAGGCAGAGGTGAAGAGGGCTCGAGCTGCACCTTAGAAACCACAGCAGGGAAAGCCTGGGGCTGGGGCCGCAACACCAAACAATGGGAGAGGAAGGAGGGCAGTTCCCAAAGGCAAACTGGGGCCATGGCCCGTGTCCCTGAGCCAGGCGAAGGAGCAGGTCCCACCAGAGAGGGATATCTCCACCTGCATAGAGACAGAGAAGGTCCAGGCTGGATCCCAGGCTAGGGCTGCAGAGGATGCTGTGTGTGGGCTCTCCCTGGGCACCACGTGCCTGACCCTCTGCTCAGCGGGGGCTCACACCATGGTGGTGTCTGCAGTGTGAGGGGTGCTTAAACCCTCCCATCTGCCAAGGCTGCTCGGGTCTGGGAAGCCACTGTGGCCAGCAAAGCTGATAGCCATGTAGGACGCAGCAGGTGGATGTGTCTCAACAAGGGAGGAGGGAAGGTGCTGGGGCTGTTTCCTCCCCTCGGTCTCCTTCTCCCCTGCTCCGGGACGAGGTGGCACGGCTGGAGTTTCTCTCCCTGAGCAATTCACGTGGGAGAGGGGAGAGGCAGCTGGGCAGCCCCCCTGAAAAGAAGGATCCCCTGGTTAAGGGATGCAGCTGCTTTCCCATTATCAGATGACAGCGCAAGCAAGAAAAGCTAGTTATCGAGGAAAGATAGAGCTTTCTTTTCCCTGCCACCTCCTCCTCGCCCTCCACTCTTTTCCGTGATCATTCTTGTTATTCATTTCCCCTCTTTGCTCTTCTCCTTTCCATGCAGATGGTTTCTCTGGGCAAATCCAAACGAAAGGCTTGCAAAGAGGATGCTCATAAAATATTTATGGAGAACTGCGGTGAACACAAGTAGGATAATGAGGGTCTGTGGGATATGGGATGTGTCCAAACTAGCACAGTGAAGACCTCGTAAGAGACAGAGGCACGCAGTGGAAGCCATTAGTGAGTCCTGTCGGGTCTTTACTCATTTCCTTCGCACACAGTTGCTGCACTGCCACACACTGCTTTTGTTTGGATTTTCCTTGTTCACCTGGTACTATGTGGTTTAATCCACGGAGGCTGCTGCCCAGCATCGCACTGGGAGCTGGGCCGGGTCTTGCTGGTGGCCCCCATGCCCCAGGAGCAGGACAGACCCCTCTCTGTGGGCTGCAGCATCCCAGCCCGCGCTGAGCACCACAGCCCGAAGCCCTCCTCTCACAGCCTCTGCTCCCCAGGGCTCCTGCCCCACGACTGTCCTGCACGCTCCGACACGGCCATGTGGAGGACGGCAGGATCAGGTGAAGGGACGGCTAGCGATTTGCTTCACCGTGTTTATTTATGAACCACAAGGGCACAGGTCCGTGTGCCTCCCCGGCTCCCATCACGTATGGTGCTGCTCTGCCGAGGCTCTGCTCGTATAAACATCCACATGCTCAGCTTTAAAGCACACGAAGGGTCGAGCACTGCTGATGCCAAGAAGGGGCTCTGAGGCTCTGTGTAAGCTCCGGTAATATGCAAGCTTATACCGTCCTGAGAGCAGAACCAATAAACATCTAGCGGCCTACCTAACGCAGGGAGAGAAATGCTGTTAAGTCTGTGTCTTACAGCAGCTTAGCTGACTCCTTCTCAAGTTACCCAGGCAGCGGGTGTCCCACATCTCCCGTGGTTGGGATGCTGCTGACCTTTGGACAGTCTCTCTGGGGTCTGACTCGTCTTCATCTGAAGCCGCGCTTCCTGCGTGTTTGGCCAAGAGGAGCTCAGGAGCACCTCTGTCTGGAGGCAAAGACCTGACTTACGCACGCCTGTTTCTCCCTCTGCTCTCTTTCAACAAGCCCCCAAAAAGAATCTTGAACTCCTGTTGGAGTTTTTATCCCACTGGGAGCCATACTACTGGCAGATGTTTGCTGTGATACAGGACACGACAGCTTTTATTAGTTGTCAGCTGGAACACAATATTTTAGGGTCTTTAGGTTAAAATGGAAAAGCAAAGCTTGCACGCATGCCTGTGCCGGCAGCACAACGCTTCCCAGCCCAGCACCGCCAGAACCCTTTCTGCACAGGAGCCCAGGCTGCTCTCACCATCCCACTCAGGCTCCTCAACCCGCTGCTTTCACGAGTCCCTTGTGCTGGGACGCACACTGCATCCCCACGGTGACATCATCCATAGAAACAGGGGATGGTTTGGGTTGGAAGAGACCTCAAAGCCCATCTCGCTCCACCTCTTGCCATGGGCAGGGACACCTCCCACTGGATCAGGGGCTCCAAGCCCCATCCAGCCTGGCCTGGAACCCCTCCAGGGATGGGGCAGCCACCACTGCTCTGGGCAACCTGGGCCCCAACAGACAACACCACATGGGAAAACAGAACAAGGTTCTCACATACTTTCCTTATGAAGACTAAAGGGTGTTTCCCACCTCTACGCGTGCAGGAAACCACTGCAGCTTTTCAGGCTTTTGCACATCAATGTTCCCAAACACTAGAGAACTATAAGAGAAAACCTACGTGTCTGCAGCGCAGTGCTTCGCTTGCACTGCTGGTGGAAGTAGCTCTATTCACCCCTGACCTCTGAGAGGGTTCTTCACCTTCCTAGGACTGCCTGATGGAAGCCAGAGAGCAGAACATGTGGCACTGCGCTGTCCCCTGGGTGGGAGCAGGCAGGGTTTGCCAATTAGCCAGATAACTAATTCACCTCTGCATGACATGGAACTCTGGGATGGTGAGGCACAACATGGTAGGATGGAGGCAGAGAAGTTGGTGGGTCATGGCTCAAGCATGAACAGTCTCTCACGTTGTAGACCAGGAGGGACACTTGACAAGTGCTTTCTTTGCTCCTGCACGTCCTGTGCCTGCCTGCTGATGGATCCCCACCTTGCCCTCTCCCCTCCACTACCATCGCCCTGCAAGTATCAAAGTTCAAGTCTCTCAGAATAGGGAAGAGTGCTCCAGACATGAAAGGTATTTCTGGGCATCACGGGAAGAAGTGATTAATCTCAATTACATGGTTGAACACTGAATAATCTGGAGCAGCAGATTGGGTTACGCTTCCCCCTTTCTGTGCCTATTGGAGGGGGTTTTCCAGCCTGAGGAGACGTTTGAAAGATGTTTTGACTACTGAAGTGCCAAACTTAACCCGAGTGTAATTGGACTTGTGGTGAAACATGTATGTTGTTTTTTGCTTCCTGAGCCCTCCGGACAGCCTGACGTTTGTGCAGCTGCCACTTCTTTACCATTTGCTGTGCATGACAGATCTCACCCCAGCACAGCTCTTCCCAAGGTTGTGTCTCAAAATAAAAGCAAAAAAAAAGCCAACAGAGGTTGGTACTTGCAAAGCCAGAGGCAGTGCAGCAGCCTGGGTAGGGGTGGGGAGGAACTGCTCCCACACAGCCACCAGGATCCCACAGCTGGGCCATGGTTTCTCTTCTCCCATCTCATGGTCTTCCTCGTTCCAGCTTGTCATCTTCCTACTCCCATCCCAAGGTCTTCCTCCTCCTGTCTCATATTCTTCCTCTTCCCATCCCATGATCTTCCTCCTCCCAGCTCATGATCTTCCTCCTATGATGCCATGCTGTTCCTCCTCCCAGCCCAGAGCCCAGGTCCTGCCAGGCTCTGCAGGGCTCCCACTGCCCTTGCCCACAGCCTTCCTGCAGCTCCATGCTGGACAACCCTGCATCCCCAGGACCAGGGGTTTCATCAGGGGTTTCATCAGAGTCCAAATGCATCAAATCTCTCCTCCTCTGAGCACTGCTGTGATGTCGGGTGGATCAGACCCAGGTCGAGCTGTAACAGGAGCAGGATTTGAGCGTCGGACCCTGGAGGAGAGCCAGGGCTGTGGAGCGCAGTGATAAGTGCGGTGTACGAGCCCAGACAGACAGATTGAAAGATCTCATCCACCAAGCCTCTCAGATCCTCCTCATTATTTAACAGCGTCTTTTCCCCAGACTGGAGAGCTGTTACTGATATTCCATGGGGACTAACAATAACCATTTTTTGATGGACTAAACATATACAGCATGTTCTGAGGTTCACTGTGCAGAGATCCCTCATCCCACCGTCTGCAATGATGCCATGGTGCCCTTTGGGGCTTGAGCGGCCCACGGTTATCAGTGATGCTGTCAGGCAGTTTGGGATAGGAAGTTAAAAATAAATGCACTCCCAGGGGAAGCTGCAGAGGGATTGAGTGCGGCCGGGGTGTAATTACCTGAGCTGGAGCAGAGCCAGCATCTAACTTGTGTTGCAAATTCTTCGCGTTACTTTAGATACCTGCTAACGAAGTGATTATAAAAACCATATTTATAGAAGATTAGGAGGTATGTAATAGATACACATAAGTAATTAGCCATAATAGATCTGCATTGATTACGTTGCTGTTAATCCTCCTCTAAATATGTGCACATTAATTAGCCGGCATTTAACACATACACAATTATTTTAAGAACAGGAACAGTTTGGTGGGTGCAGCAGATGACAACAGAGTGTTTATTTCTTCTTTTAGTGTAGTTTTTTTCCCTTTGCAGCAGCACCTACACTGAACTGGGCCGTGTACAAAGAACAAAAGCATGCAATTCCAAAGGCCTACAGCATCCAGCTCCCGTGCGGAGATAAACACTTAAAAGTGCCTGCGAAGGATCCTGCCAAAACAGTATTTTTGATGCAAAAATTCCCCATTACAGCATAATGGCGTGAGATGCAGGCTCTGTATGGCACTGCTCCTTTGCCATGGACAGCTATAGGGCACTTGGCTCCAGCACCGGCAGCCCCAGCACTGCCTGTGCATCGCTGCGCTTTGCTCCCAGGCAAGGCAGCCTCCAAAATGAAGTTTGTCCTGCTATCAGGAACAGAGAAAATATTTTGTCTTCGCTCCTTGTTAATCTTCATCTTTCTTTAATTCCTTCTCTCTATTTTTAAACAGTGAATGTTGCATCGTGCCCCCTCCCTGAGCTGTGCTTCTCCCGGGAGCTGCTGAGTCTCCTCTCCATGGCTGTTCCCATGGACATGCCAACTGCAAGGCAACAGCAGGGGAGGCAATCCCACCTCTGACATTCCCAACTCTGGCAGTCCCTGCCAAGCCAGAGCATCCTTTCCAGCGATGAAGAGATTTCGTCAACCTTGGACAAGTGTCCATGAGTATCCTGCTGCTCCAGAAAACCTGACCTGCAGGGCAGCAAGAAATGGAGGAGCGGGGTTGGAGGTGCTGTGGGGAGCTGCAGGACCTTCAAGTGTTCCAGCCTGGTGCAGGGTGGGCTCGTGATCCTTCTCCAGCAGTGCCCTGCCTGCCCAGCCTCCAGCGCGCTCCCAGTGCCGGGGCAATGTGCCGACTCAGAGATCGTTGTCATTGGAACCCCAGCGACGCTTGATTGCTAAAGCAGCTTGCCTCCCGAAGTTGCTCGCTTGGTGCACAGAACGCATGAATCATAACACAGATCCTGTTTCATGCAATGTAAAAACTCTCTACAAATCCAGCAATTAGGCTCCAATTTGCTTTCTCCATTAATGGGAAATGGGGTCTCTCCGGAATGCTCTGACAAGCCCCTGTTTTCTTCATCAGTTCAAAACCTTTCCCTCTTATTTATTTTTTCACCCTTTCCCCAAATGCACTTCCCACCACAAAAACGTTTTTTCAGATCTTCACAATTATTTATTCCACCTTTTTCTGTCACGTCTCTGCAGGAATGAACGTCTCTGTTGGGAGCAGGGGGAGATGAGCAGCGAGAAGGGGCTGGCAGCGGTCTCAGCAGCTGATGTGTCGGGGTGGCTGGTGGGGCCCGTTGGGCCTTGCGGGGTCGGTGGTCCAGGAGGGGAGCTCGAGGCACCCGCAGAGCTCAGACCAATTAGGATCTTCTGACTTGGGGGAAAAAGGGAGAAGAAAGAGCTGAGATGGCTGGCTTGTCTTTTTTCTTCTCCCCTTATTCATCATCTTCCTTTTAATGGCAAGCCCCCGGGGTCCCGTCGCGTCCTTCTAAATGGAAATCCTCCCCTGCCCCTCATGGCAACGCGTGAATGTCGCAGAGCGGATGAAAGGGAGCAAAAGGCAACACCGCTCCCGCTGGCGCTGGGCGTCGCAGGGGGTACGAGCTAATGGGAGGATGGAGGCAGCGAAGAGGGATGTGTTCAGGGGTAATCTAGTGGGTTTTCCCTCCTCCTCACTGGAAAGAACAGAAGCAAAGGAGAGACACCAGAACAGTGACATTTTGAAGGACTCACAGGCAGCATCACCCACACAGGCAGTAGGCTTTGGTAGTGCGGGAGACAGCGCGCCGGCTAGAGCTGGGGCTGCTGCTCAGCACCAAACGGAGGGGAAACGCTGACATTTTCAGTGCCCTTTAAATTGTTGTTTAAAATAAGCCTGGGCTTGCCTGCCTTTGTCAACCATGGACCCCACCCGAGTCCCTTCTCCCTGTGAGCCCCACATCAGCCGGGCGGGCAGCCCCATGCTGGAAGCCTTCCCCCACTGCAATGGTTAAGCACAACTGCTCAAAAGCAAATTTGGAGCCGTCCCAGATGAGGGACAAGACAGGTGCTTTAGAAAAGCCCCCAGTTTCATGCTCTGGGGCCACCATTATGCACAGCCAGTTATGGTAAAGGATGAAGTGCCTGGTTTTGGGCCGGGCTGAGCCCCAGGGGATGCCACGTAGCTTCATCCCCACCAAGCAATGCTATGGAAAATGGAAACAGCTTTTTAAAGAAACCTTCTTGTGTTATCCCTCTTTGTTTTGCTGCTCTGCGGGGGACTGCGGGGAGGGAGGATGCGTCAGCCTTGATGGTCAGTTTGGCATTGCGTTTGCAATCAAGTTCACTACTTCTGGCCGATTGCAGGTTACGGCGGGTGGCTGGTGTTGCAGCACCGCAGGTCGAGCACCGCTCCAAATGCCGCTTGGAAAGAAAGACAAAATCCTTCAGTAAAAGAATTACTTGCAAGCAGTAAGGGGCAGCTGGGCCCGTCGGTGTCTTTTGTGTGTATGAAATTCTCCCCTGGAAATGTTATTAAAATATCACACTTTAAAGGGCTTGGGAAATCAAACTATTTGTGGGTAATTCAGATGCTTTTGTCAGCAGCTCGACTCCTGGACAGTTTAAAATCTGTTGGTCACACATTCCTGCCCCAGCCGGAGGGCCGAGCGCCAGCGGGGCTGCAGGACCCGGGCTTAGCCGAGCCCTGCGTGAGAGCAGCGTGGGTTGGAGGAACAGAAGGGACGGAGGGGCTTTGTGCTTTGGGGTGGCTCCCAGTGCTGGGCTCCTCCAGGGGCAGTGGTGTGCTTGGAAAGAAAATGCCAGTTCACTGGAAATTAAATCTTTCATTACAATGTTTCTGTTTTAGGAAGCTTCTGCCAGTGAGCTCCCACCTCACAACCTGCTTGTGTTGCCCTTGGTGCCCTGCAAGCCAACATCCTTGCCCATTCAGGGTTCCAGAGAGATGGCTCCTTCGGCATCCCAGTGCCCTCCGGCACACACAGGGAGCCCCAGGAGGGGCTGGAGGGTCTGTCTGGGATCCCAGCACCTCCAGGATTTCAGACCTGCTCGGGGGTGTTCTTTCTGCTGGAAAAGGCTCAGAAAAGGCTGAGTTCAGCCTGGCACCCACGGCAAGAAGCTCAATTCTGCCTTCCACCACTTCTCTGTGATACCTTCCAGCCATGAGCTACCCAGGAGCTCTGCACTCTTCCCAGTCCCAGGACTGGTCTTTGTTTCTACAACTGATACCAGAGGAGCCTCTTCAGGTGCCCTGCTGACTCCCGTATCCCATGCCTGTGATTCCTCCTGGCATGAACCTGGTGCACAGCCAAGCAGACTTTCTGCGTGGAGCTCAGCTGCCTCGCTGTGAGTCCCACCGCGGGCACACCTTGGCATGGCACGATATGCCACAACATGGCACGCCACGGCATGGTATGTTACAGTATGGCAAAGCACAGCACGGCCCAGCACAGTCTCCCTGTGGAGCAGCTGCCTGTGCACCTGGAGGAATTCCCCCAAATTAGAGTCTGCCACCTCCTAAGGGGTTCAAGTGTGTGCAGCAATTATCCCTAAAGCACCCATCCCACCCTCCCCTTACATACCCAGAGGCACTGGTTGGCAGGGAGGGATAATGAGTGGGTTATTGCAGCATTTTAAAACTCAGCTGTTTTGTAAATTGAGATTATCCAGTGGAACCAAGAAGACTTTCAAAAAGAATAAGCCCATCTCCTCTCCTCCCCCCTCGTCACAGGCTCCCTAACAGCCAGCACAGCCATGTTTAAGGTCTCATTTTTCAAATTCTCGTATCTCAAAGACATCGCTCTCAATTAACATCAAGCCTCTCCTTCCTGCTCCAGTTCTCCCTTGCCAAGGAGCTGCACATCCCCAGACACATCGGAGCACAGAGCCAGGCTGGGTTGTCCTTACAGAAACCTCTGGGCAGGAGGAGCGGCTGGGCTCAGCAGGGAGTACCAGGCACAGATTTCAAACCGTTGGTGTCGCAGCTCCATGGCCCAGGCTGGCTCTGTCCTTGTGCCCTTCCTCTCTGGGGCAGCCCAGTTCAGCAAAACACTGGAAAGAGGAGCACGGATGGAGCTCCAGGTGGAAGCGTCCCATCCGTACCCTTTGCCTGATCTTTCTCTTTGCAATGCAACTCATGAAATAGAAGAGCACCCCCATCCCTCATGCATGAGCAGGTTTGGGGGTTGTTTCAGTCTACTCTGTTTTTCCAGCCCAGGGGTGCAGGAGGCTTGAAGAGAAGAGCTGGAAAACCAGCAAGACAAAAGTAGAAGAGAAACCTGACTGCTGGAAAGGTGGAGTTGACACAGCCCAGCCTGGAGGGACCTTTAACTTTCAGGCGAGCAAGTTGCTGTGATGCAGGAAAGGCATTAAAGGACCAGAGAGCTTTGAGTAGTCCACACTTCTTAGCCCATCGCTGTTAAACCGGGCATTGGCACCAGTGCTGGGGGAGCTGATGGAAACACGCTGGTCTGGTCGGTACCTCCTGGCTGCACCGAGTAACCCATCGCTCTTCCCGCAGCAACCCTCCTCGTCAAGCTCCAGCAAACCCAGCCGATCCTTTTCCTCCTTAAATCCTTGCGACTGTAATTTTCTTTGCCCCCCGCCCAAAGCGTTTCCCGTGTGGTGACGGTGCTGGTCGGCAGCTGTATTTCACCCGACTCTCCTCGTGCGCCAGGGCTGGGTTTGTCAGGGCTGTCGCACGCTTTGAAATACAATCCCGGAGAACCAAACTAGGAGAGCTTACGGTTGTTTCCCATTCCTTTTCTCACCCAAATATGTACAATCTCATCAACATTACGCTGCAGCTGGTTGAGAAAGTTCCAAGAGTGCCTTGTTTTGGTTTGGTTTTTGTCAGAAAATGTTGAGCTGTCAAAACCAAGGATTTGTGTCGAAATGTAATCGTTTTGACGAAACTGTCATCGGGGAAAGTCTCTCAACTGCGGGACAGAAAGCCTGATCAAAACCAGACAGATTGAGGGAGACAACCCGACCCTGAGACAGCTCACAGCGTGGCACCAAGCTGCAGGCACGGGGCAGCCGGTGCGGTTGCAGCCCAGGGAGCTGGGGTGTCCTCAGGCAAAGAGCAAGGCCTTCTGCTCCTCCTGACCCTCCCGACCCTCTGTTGTATGACTGTTGTGGGGAACAGCCTGAAAGCAGATTGCGCTGCCAAGCTGAGCCCTTTGGCTGTCGCAGCAGACGCCCCAGGAGCAACTGAGGATCCCTCTTGCTCTCCTCTTTCCAGGCAGCAGTGATGGTCGTGGCTTTCTTTAGGCAGGAAGACCTAAAATGTCCCTGGATATCCCTGGGGAAGGAAACCCGCCCTCCCCTCCAGTGGGGATTTTCAGGCAGGGCCTGGGCGAGGCCTGCTCAGCCCCTTCTCCGCTGGGCTCTATCCGCAGCCCTTGGGGACAGCAGGGCTGGCAGGGGCTGTGCTGTGCAGGCACCTCGCTGAGCATCAGGGCTCTGCCGTGTCGCTCTGGGCTGCTGCTCCTTCAGGAAATGAATCACAAAATATTTTATAAGCACTAATATTTGCTCTTCAAGCAAGCACCTGCATAAACAGAGGCGAAGTGAGTGCATCCTCTGTCGTCTGCTGGCAAAGCATCCAGAGCAGCCAGGGAAGGACAGAAGCGAATGCCAAGCACCAGCTGCCTGAAGCCCAAGTCCAGGAGGGAAGATAGTCAGTTGTCCTTCAGAGCAGGGATGCTTGGGACGGATGCTGCACAGATTTGCGTTTCAGGATCACTCTGCTCCAGCCCTGGGAAGCTCCCACCCCCAGAGGCTTCCTGGAGAAACCGGGCCAGACAACATCTCTGTCCCCCCTCTGCTCCTCTCCTTCTGGGAAAGGAAAGAGCCCATTAAGCTGTTCTGCAATTTGGGAGGTGTAGCAGGAGGAAAGCTAAGAGAATAGCCCGTTTTTCCCTCCAGATCTCTGGTTTCCTTGTGCCAGATCCAGACTCACCTGCAGCCCACGACTCCAGGCCCCATGGAGTAGAGAGGATGCACAGAGTGAGGAATAAGTTTTATCTGATACTCAGGAATGGCTTTGCTCTTACAAACACTCCCAAAAGAAATATAAATGGAAGTAAATTCCAATCCAAACCAAAGTATTTCAGTCTTGCCTCTGGAATTCCTGCTGACTTGGTGAGCTCCCAACATCCTATGCTCAGCCGCCTGCACGGATGGAGGCTGCAGATCTCCTTCAGCACTGCCCACCTCTCCGTCTGCCAAGTCCCATTCCCAGGCAGGACACTGGGGCAGCAGGGCTGCACCCGGCCACACAGGCTCCAGGCACCTCTCCAGACACAGCATCTCTACTCTTCCCCAGTGCTCGTCAGTGCTGTCCTTTTACCTCTCCTTCTGGAGTGCTGCTCAGGGCGATGCCAGCGATCGCTCTCTGCTGGCGGGGATAACCCCAGGCCAGTGTGAAGGGTGAATCTCCATGGAGAGGTGTTGGATGAGCCCAGCACGTGCCGGATCGTCGCCGTGGCAGCAGGACCTGCCGATTGTGCATTCCGGTGCACGGTGCCCCGTCTGAGCGATCTGCCAGGCGAGGACATTAGCAATGAAAGAGGCCATTGGCTTTACATTCGCTCTGTCTCAGTTTCACCATCTGTAACCTGGGGTTAATGATGTCTACTTCAGGAAAGTGTTTTAAGAATCTTTGGATGAAAAAATGTGTGCAAATGCAAATTATTCTGCTTATGACACGAGGAGGTTTATGGCCTGCACGGCTCTTAATAACGCATTAATTATGCTTACAGTATTAAAAGTGCTCTGTGATTAAGCAAATAATTACAGAAATAGATAAGTAAATGGGAGAGTGGATGCGATGCTGGTTACTGAGCTTACCCTGGCCCACACGTTACAAGACTGTTTGCAGTTGCTCATGGCGTTGCCAGACTTTAATTGTTTGAGATGAAATTTTCCATGCTTGTGTCTGCCTCAAGCTAACTCGTTCTGGGGAGTTTCAGCCAAAATGGTTAATTTGTTCCCAAGAATGAAGCTCTTGCAAAAAATCTGCTGTATTCTGGTATGCGCTTCTTTACGATGCTCTCGTTCCTCATCAGGTCTCTTTACAGCAGGAGCTTCAAAACTGTGGAAATGTCTTTGTGCCTGGAATGTGTCCTTCCTGTCCTCCTGCCTGCAAAACATGAACCAGCTTGACCACGTGCTGAGCCTCGAGCAATGACAGCTTGCACATAGCTCATCAAAATTTGCTGTATCTTTGCCATTAAAATGCGGTGTCCTGATCAGGTAGGAGCTTGTGAAGCAGGAAGAGGAAGGATGGACTTGGGGGTGAGGTTCTCAGGGATTCCTTTGGAGATCATTTAGAGCCTGACACACAATAGCTAGGCAGTGCTAGCTGGAGTCCCTCCCTATTCATGATTTTCACCGGCGAACATCACATTGTATGTGTGATATTCTTGGATATTCAAATCTGAGATCATGGAAGCTGATTTCAGCAGTGCTAAACATTCACAGCTCTAAAGGAAGCCATCAGGAGCTGTGCTTTGAACATTGAGAGCGCTATGTAAAAGGCCAAGTACCATCAAAAAAATCATCTGCCTCAAATTGGACACTTAAAATTGCCGATTCCTTTAATCTTGTGATGTCTGTGCTTCAGCTCTCGGGAAGCACGGGGAGAGCTGGCAGGCACTCATGTCGGCTGTGGTGCTTCACAGAAATGAGAGCAGCAGTGGGGCAGGAGCAGGCACGGGAGGAAAGCCCAGGGAGGAGCGGCTAAACGCAGCTTCTGAGCAGGTTTAGGCTTTGCTGATGTTGATCTGGAATGCAGTGAAGACGTCCACCCGTAAGCGCTGACACGCCAAAGTGAGAAATAGCAGCTTGTCGGCGGAGCTGTGCGTGCCTTGCCCTGAATGAGAGACGTTGCATCAAAACCTCTCCCATCTTTGCGATCCTGTTATTACAGCTTGGGACTTGCTATTCGCGTGCAAGGAGGGTGGGGAAGAGTGGATCTTACATAAAAGAGAACACCTGTCTATCTTCTCACTTTGGAGTTCCTGCCACTGTAAGGAACCTCCTGCGGGGCTGCTGACGTGTGAGCAGCACTGCATCATCTCCCTCGCCAAGGCCTGGCAGGCACTCAGCTCCCACTCGTCCTGCTGGAGAAGGACACTTTGGCACTTGCTTTCCGTGGCATTTAATGGTTGGAAACTCCTGTGCACACAACAGCATTTCTCATGCCCTTCCACCAGAAGTGTTATCAGTTTGGGCAGCTCCCCATGCCAGGAAGCTGTCAGCATGGCTGTGATAGCTGTGTTCATGACAAATCCTCCGAGGCACCCACCTACATTCTAACTCGTGCTTTTTTTTTCCTGCAGTATTTGCTTTTTGACCAGAAAGTCCTGGTTTGGACAAAACTACAGAAGTTGCATTGTCTCTCCTAGCAGTTCCGCTCTCCCCTCTCGCCGGGTGGTTCTGCTCTCCCCGCTGTGTCACATCCGAGAATGAATGCCCAGCTCATGTTTAACGTTTGTCACACACATGCTCTGGGAATTGGTTTTGACACTGTTTATGACATGACATCCTGACTGCAACGCGTGTTCGTTACCTGTGGTCTCGCTGTCTCACTGGAAACAACCAATCGGAGCAGGAAGCAAGGGGACGTGGTTCAAGCTGTCCAGGTGGGGACGCGGCAGGAGGCTCCCACCCCTCCTCTCCTCCAGCCTGGGAAGCTGCTTCCCAAGGATGCTGCGAGGGATATCTGGTACCTTGTGTGTCCCACTGGGTCTGTTTTGCTCACACCTGGAAAAAACAGACCCAGAGCTTTGGGAATGGGAAATCAACTCCATCAAGCACCACTGCGGTTCCGGGCAGCCTTGCGAAGGCGTTCAGCTGCGGACTCGCAGCTCCTACTGGAGTTATTCCACTCCATCCTGACAAGGTTTTGCCTGGTTTTTTTTTTAGTATATTTATTTTTGAGTGCTTCTTTTAAAGAAACAAAATAGTAATCACAGGCCATTAAAGCGGTACGAGTTCTGCCAGCGTGCAGGGTGCTGTATTTGCAGGGGGGACAGCATGGCCCACAGCTGACTCCATCAACACAGCCCCACGCTTCTTGTACGAGGTATCTACAGATGCAATTGGCCTTTCTTGGTCCTTGTTTCATTTCTTGAGATTGTTCTGCTGCTTTATGTTGTTCTATCACAACCAGCTTGCAAATTAGTCCCTCCAGTGCTATCTGCAACATTTCTCCCTTCGTGCTTTGGCCACCGCAGCCTCATGCCGTTATTTTGACTACCAAAGAGAATTCTTTCCTACAGCGTGGGCAGTGAGAGTGATTTGGGATTAACATATTGGTTCTGGAGAACATTTCTGGTCGAATGTTTCACACCAGCAATCTGCAAGGTTCATCCTCCATCAAAAATTCCCATTAACAACATCCCCCCCCCCCAAAAAAAAAAAAAAAAGTGCTCATAGCAATATTTGTGGAAAAATAGCAAAATACAAACCTCCTAAAAGCTTTCAGGGGGCCCAATCCAATGCTCAAGAAAGTACTGGAGAATCTCTCTGTTGACTTCAAATACATTTGATCAACTCCAATGAGAATTTGAGAGTTTTTGTTGTAAGATAATTTTTGAAGGATGCTCCCAGCATTCGCCCGGCACAAATGGCTTCAGTGTCTGCAATAATTAAGTCAGCAACTGTTTTTTTTTTAAGCATCCAGGTCAGCCAGTAAAATAGCAATTGAGAGTATTTTTGCAAAGGTTTTATTCTCGCACCAAGCTAGCAGTCAAGCTGGTGCTTCTCCTTTCATCTTCACTCCCCTATTACCTCAATATATTGTGTCCGTCAATTTGCTTTTATTTATTTTTTCCAGGCTATTTTAGACAATCTGCTGAAGAAATCTCACTCAGCAACGAGTGCTGACCTTGAGCCGCTCTTTTTCTTTCTCTCTCCTTTATTTAAGAATGTGCAATGAATTAAGACATCACTTATATCCGCACTCTTTGCAGGCAACAACGGCTCTCCAATCGAGCATGAATGGCAGGTCTGCGGGCAGCGCTGTCCTGGAAATGTGATATTATGGAAACGAGATGTGACCTGCTTACAGACAAAACAATGTGACGGGAAGAATCCTGCCTCCAAAATGGGACATGACTGCCACCTCCCCGAGGCGCCGCGCTGCTCGCTTCTCATCAGAGGCCCTTGACAGGCGGAGAGGGAGGGCACAGGAGCGCAGGAGCCATGGAAGAAGGGATGGTGGAAGCGTCCTGCCAAGCCGTGCAGGCACTCACGCCTGAGCTGAGACTGCCCTGCACCCTGGGGCACTGCCAGGACGTGACCAGTGCAGTGCCCACCATAGGGCACAGCGACATCGTCCCACCGGTGCTGCATCCAGGGACAGCGTTGGGGTGGGTGCAGACCCCTCTGCCTTCACCCAGCCAGGCCAACCGCAGCTTGTCCCCCGCTCTCCCCTAAAACCCCCAACCTGCCTCGCCCTGCTGCCTTCCCAAGGTGAGCACTGGCAAGCCGCTGGTGACCGTAAGCTGTGAATCCTCTAATTGCCTCAAAAACCTTCTTCTCGTGTAATGAAACCCAGGTGGAGAAGTGCGACATCGCTCTCGATGCTCCATCCCAGACAGCAACGGAGCCATGGCAGACAGTGCAGTGGGACGGCTGCAGAGGACCTTGCCATCGCCAGCATATCCTGCACCATTAACAACCAGGAGCAGCTCGGGAATGAGCCTGAGATCATGGGAAGCTGCTCAGCCACAGCACAGACCCCACAACCCCAGCCAGCCCCCCCCGGCGCTGCACTGCCAGCCATCGCCGCGGCACGTCACAGCCCTGAGATGAAGGGAGGGGAGAGTGGTATTTAATCACATTTGGAGGGGAGAGGAAGGGAAATGCCTTAAATCTCTTGATTTTTTCAAACCTTTCTATACCCGGGTTTCAGAGGTAACTAGGAGGTAGCACAAAGCCATACCAAACAATAATAACTGCACTCAATGTGCTGAGAAACTCATGGGAACTTGTGAAACAAAAGGAATCCATGGTATTATGCTCAGAAAGGCTCGTGCTGTCACAGGCTTGCTGCAGTTCTCCTCTCTCCTTCCAGCACTGGGCGTTAGGGGCTGTGCAGGGCCAGAGATGCTGAGCATGAGGAGGGCAGAAACGTATCGCCCGGGATCCAGCCCGCAGTTTGCCGCGGCCCCATCCCAGCCCCAGAGGAGCCCAACAGCCCAGATGTGATCAATAAAGCGCAGAGCTGCGCCCCAGCTATCGCATCGCCCGGCTTTGATTTAAGGAGTTTCCCTGCCACCAGGGACAGAACACTCGGGATGTTTGCCTGGAAACAGGATCTGTGTTTAAGCCATTAGGCCAAATTCGCTGCAGGTGGAGGCAGAGGCAGCCCCACCGACGGGGCTGGGGTTGTGCCCGCGCGGATGCTGCCTCTGCTCCGTGCTGTGCTCCTGCACCCCAAGGCAGAGCCCTTTGGGGCTCTGTTCCTGCCTCCAAACCACAGAGACCTTGCCAACACTGCTCCCTCTCACTCCAGCCCTGGGAGATTGCCACGCTTGCGGCTGCTCAGGGGAGGTGACCTCGTGTGGTGTCCCTACACCCCTCTGTCCCAGACACCATCAACTGCCAACACCTTCTGTACTTAATCGTGACTCTACCCAACACCACCCAAGCGGTGTCATCCTCTCCTTCTCTCCCTTTCCCTTGTTATAGGAAAACTGCAAGGAAACTTTGGTGCAACTCAAACCAAACCTTCCCAGGGGAAGGTATGGTTGCCCAGGGCTGGGACAGGCTGATTGGTGTGCACTCGGTGCGTTCGCTGGCTGCATCAATGAGCTCGTGCTCCATGAAGCCCCCACTCCCCACCGTTAACCAGAGGGGTTTTAGCACTCCCAGCACAGTGTGTGGGGCTGGAAGAGGCACCAGGACCTGAGCACATGCCTGCAGCTCCCATTACTCCCCAAACCCTCACACCTTCCCATCTGCCTCCTTCCTCCACCAGCACCATCCCGTCTTCTGAGTGGCCTTGAGCCTTCAAAGACAGGGGGAGAGCGGGGGAGAAAAATCCACAGGGATTTCTCTTAAAAAATTTAAACAAAAATATCTAGTCTTCGCTGATGTTAAAATCGGAGCAATTCATTAAAAGGCTGCAGGGCTTTTAAAGACAAACTATAAGCAGAGCCATGAATAATGCAGTTTCCATTCAGAACATGAAGATTTTAACGCATCCATAATACATGGGGTCAACCTGGGAAGACGCTGCTGATGCCAGAAATGCAGGAGGCAGCGGCCTCGGCTCCTCTCCGAAAGGAAAACAAACGGAGAAGCTTTCGGAGCTCTCTCACTGGCTGCGTGCTCCGGGATATGGCTGGGCTCTGAGGAGTTTTTAAATCCTATTTATTGGTGTCTTTCTCAACTAAAATAAACTTGGTAATCTCATTATGAGACCGGGGGCTGATCCAAGAGCGCTGGATATGGCCCATATACCGTGGTAAATAACTGTCATTAAAGCTGGCTCGGCGCACTCAGTGCTGTCGGCTGTGTGGGCAGAGGAGGCTTGAGATGTCCTGGTGTACTATGAAATCTGTGGTCTTTGCCACACGCCCTGACTGCACCACGAAGCCCTGTTTGCAGAGGGAAGCCACGCAGGGCTCAGCTCGGGTGGCAAACGCCAGCTCTGTGGCACTGGCTCATCCCTGTGATGAGCTGGTGATGCCTCTGCGGGTGCTGCTGCCGCTGGGTAGGATGTGTGTCATGGGATGGGTGAGACCTGTGTGCGCGGCGTAGGATGGGGGGCTGGCGTGGGGGACCCTGCTGCTGCACTGAACCTGCCCCGAGCCTGCAGCGAGCGCTGGATGGGGCCCTGCGAGCCAGTTTAATGTGTCTGTGTTGTGGGAAAGGAGCCAATGTATAAACATCGCACTCGGGCAAACACAATCTCTGCAGTAAGGAAAATTGATTCTCCTAACAGTTTTACTCACATAATGCTTGGTGGCTTTACCAGAGTTCCCAAGTTATCTCCCTCCTCCGCTATTTAACGCTGCAGAGAGTATGTTCTCCGAATATCTTATCTCTTTAATAGCCTTCCTTTTTAGAGTGTATATATCACCGGAATCTCCTGCGGCTTCAGTTCCCTTAAGCATGGGCTGCCGTTAAAAAAAAATGTTACCCTTTCAGCAAAAAGGGCTGTGCAGGAGTTACTTACACCCATATAAAAAAAAAAAAAAACACAAAAAAAACAAAACAGAGGAAAATAGAGTTTTCAGTGGTGTTTGAGGGACTAACAAGAAGCGATCCGTCCTCTGGGTAGAGGGCTTATAAATCTGCTTTGGCTGAAAACCTGAATTAATATTTGCATATTTTTTCCAACAAAAGAAAGGATGAAAATGAAGTGAATCCCCCCTGACTTTGGTTTGGTGCCTGTGCAATCTGTCAACAAGGACCAATTCCTCACACTTAATCCAATCACACAAAAATTCTCTCTGCAGGATTATTTGAGGATAAAAGTGGCAAAAAAAAAGTTACCAGGGACTTTTTCTCCCCTGTTTTGCATCAGCCCACCAGCTCCTCTTCTTTCATGGTGTCAGCCGGAGGGGACCCCGCGGTGGCTGGAAACACAGCCTCATCACAGCCACACGCAGAGATTCCCTCAGGAATGGCCAGAGCAGCAGTGGCAGCGGCTCTGCATCGATTGCCTGGGGTGTTTTATGGAATTCCCACCCCCTGGGTATGAAAACTCTCACTGGGAAGCCACGATTAGTCCAGGAGATGTGTTAGGGCCAGGTAGCTGGAGATGGCCCAAGTCCAGCTGTGGCTCTGCACTGTGGGAAAGTGAGGTGAAACACATGGACCCTCCTTTACTGCATGGAGGGGAGGAAGAGGATGCTCACTCCGGTCTGGTTGCTCACAGACAACACAGGACCTGGTGGACTTTGGTCTGCTTTAACCTGCAGTTGGGGTTGTTCAGCCTGGAGAAGAGAAGGCTCCGGGGAGACCTCAGAGCCACTTCCAGTACTGAAAGTGGCTCCAGGAAAGCTGTGGAGGAGCTCTTTGTCAGGGGGTGCAGGGATAGCATGAGCAGGAAGGGTTTTCAACTGAAAGAGGGGAGACTGAGATGAGATCTTAGGAAGAAATGTTCTCTTGTGAGGGTGGGGAGGCCCTGGCCCAGGGTGCCCAGAGCAGGGGTGGCTGCCCCATCCCTGGAGGGGTTCCAGGCCAGGTTGCATGGGGCTTGGAGCCCCTGATCCAGTGGGAGGTGTCCCTGCCCATGGCAGGGGTGGGACTGGATGATCTTTAAGATCCCTTCCAACCCAAACCATTCCATGATTCTATGAGTCTTGGATTCTATGGATCTGCCTGTTCTCCCCAAAGATGCAGGACTGTTCCCGGTTCCCATGAAGGCGATCACTCCTGATGGTACCTCACTTCTCTCAGAAGAATTTCCTGATGTGGTGCTGGTGTTTCCTCTGCCCCGTTCCCATTCTCACACTTCACCTCTGCAGCTCTGCCTCCATCTGCTTCCCCTCCTTCCTTTCTCCTTGTCGGGCAGGTGGGGAAAACAGAAAGTGCCTGTGGACTGAAAGGCAGACTCCGCAGCTTCCACGCCTGGGCTAAACTGGGGAAAGGCTCCAGGGTTGTTCTGGAGAGGGATTTGCCCCACGGGGAAGAGGAGTCATGGGGAACACATTAGGAGGGTCACCCTGCTGGCTACAAACAGGCTTCGGATTGGTACCAAATGTTCATTAATCCAAAAATAGAATTTATGAAATGTAGCAACTTTGCAAGAGGAATTCAGACGCTCCAGGAAATCGGAAGGCAGCCCCGTGACCCTGCGAAAGCCCCAGGGTAGCCTGTGAGTCCCGAGCATGGATCAGACTGGAGGAGCAGCTTCAAGCAGTGGAAACGTGGGACGGTTCATACCCACTCTGGAGAAAGCAGAGGGGCAAAAGCCAAGAATAAATATCAGGTTGCCTCAAGAGCCTGACGTTTTCAGTAGGAACACAATAGCAGAGGCAGCTGCTGCGATCAGCTCCGCACTGAAGAGCTGGGCAGGCAAGGAGAAGAGAGCCGTGCTGCTCTGGCGTCCAGTGGCCCCTTCCCTTGCACCCAGGCAAGTCTGCTCTCCAGTGCAGCAGCCTCGTCCCCCTTTCTAGAGCCTCCAGGGATGGCCACTACTGCCAGGAATCCCACCAAGACATCACCTGGAGGGTATGTTGCAACTCTCACACCGTCCTCGTGTGCGCTGGTACAGATCACAGCCGGCTGGGAAGCGTCTGTGATGCTAAATGACTCCAGACAGGGACACGTTGCATTGCATGAGCTCTGGGGACTTTATTTCTTGCCAAAATCTGATTTCTTAAACCTGTCTGTGCTTGGGCTGCCAGGGAGAGCTCTGGGCTCTGCAGCCTGGCTGGTCCCTGCACCCCACGCTGGACCCAGCACGGGGTTCACCCTGGTCCATGGGCGCTGCTCGCTGCATCGCCAGCACATGGCGATAAAGCCTTAATGCAGATGAGGCCTCTGTGCTCTGAGAGCAAAGATGAGAGCAGCTCTCAGTGGAGAGAAGAAAACGCTCTCGCTGGGGGAAAAGGGAGACAGGAGAGCAGCTCTGCCGGGTACTGAGGAGGATCCCAGGGCAGAGGGGCACGTGTGTGATCTGCTCTCAGAGGGTTGCCACTGCCTTTGACCAGACTTCCCCCTGCCACAAGCAATTATTTTTCCCCTGATGTCGCAGCTGGAGCTGGAGCGAGGAGGGTCCCTAAACCCCTCATGTGAGTCAGCTTTCGAGGACCAAAATGCAAAAAAAGGCAGAAGCATCAACAACAGCACCAAGAAAAGGGTGATCTTAGGATGCAAAGGCTGCAGAAGACTGGGACAGTGTGGCTGAGCTCATCTGCCATCAAGAAAACCTATTTCCCACCACGCAGTACAGCGCTGGACAAACCGATCCCAGAGCCGATCTGCTGAGCATTCATCGGTCTGTCTAGGCACAGGGAGCACTGGCTCCAGGAACAATGTTTGGACCATCAATCCCCATGAAATCTTCAGGCTTAAGCTAGATTTGGGATTTCATCCCTTTTCTGGGATGGAATAGCTGGAGCAAGTGTGGTCATGGCCAGGGTGTTTCTACAGATCTGTGGGATTTAAACCTGGGGAACTGCTTCAAGGTGGGAGAGCTGCCTGTGGTGGAGATCTTGGGAGGTCAGCAGCCAGTGGGTTGATGGAGAGCTCCCATCCGCTCAGTCTCGGCCATCAGGGAGCTACACAACAGCAAGGCCCCTAAGATTGTTTTCAATGGAAAATGCCAAGCATCTAAATTTAGCGTTTTGTTGAGGGGGGAAGGAAAAAACCCAACTCTCCCTCATTAAAGTGAGTGTCTGCAGAGTATACTGAAAGCAGAACAAATGGGAATGAAAATCTCCCCCACCACAAGGGCAGCGCCTGGCTTGTCAATGCTTATTTTAGATCAGAGGTTGCTTTGGCAGGCGTGCCAGCACGGAGCCCCAGAGCCCCGGCGAGGGGAGGGAGCTGCTGGCACTGGGCACGAGGGGCTGCCGTGGGAGCAGGAGGTCCTCGAGGGCTGTCAGGGCAGCAGGCACTGCCTGGATCCAGGGGTGGATGGTGAGGAGCAAGCCCACCCCACAAGCATCCCTCCATGGAGCTGGTCGCTCTGTCGCTCTTCTCTATCCCATAACGACCCTGTGCATAAGCACCATTGCACACCTACTCCCCGTCCGTGTTGCCCTCTCTCTCCCATAGGAATCTTATCGCACATGAACCCCAGCAGCGGGAAAGTCAAACCAGACCCTGCCTCCACGCTGCCTCTGGGAAAATCCACAGAAGTGGCCGAAATGAATGAAAAGGGAGTGAATGTGTAACAATTTAGAAAAAAAAAATGCTTGGAGAGACTAAAATATCACTGGCACCCTGGTGGCTTTAGTGCATTCTGCCTCTTGGCCCTGGATAAATAACAATGGAAAAGCAACCCCAGAGAAATATCAACCAGACAAAGTACATCGGCAGAGCAGAGCAATGGATTTAAAGACAGAAAACATGGAGAACACGAGCGCCACATTGGATGCTGAAAGAGCACCGGGTGGGTAGGAGAGGTGGATTAGGACCTCTGGATTCTTGCAGTTTTCTTGTTTTCTCCAACACGCAATGGCCAGAAGCATCAAGGCTGCTGCTTCCCTGGTATTAACTGCATGCAGCAGGCATTGTTTTAGAGGCGTGGGCCACAGCTCGTGAACGGATATTGTGGAGATCAGGGCTGGCTGAAATCCATCCATCAACAGGTTACGAGAGGTGCAAAATCCAGATTTGACAAAATCCCCTACGTGTTCTATTGATTTGTGTAATTTTTGCTTTATTTGGAACTCCTTCACCCCTAAAGGAAAATAATTGTGTCTGAGGCATTTCATTTGAGTATCGTCCCCAGGAGGAAGCCTTGGAATTTTCGCTATGAATTTGGTTTAGTTTTAAAATCCCATTTGTCTAAATTTGTGCAGGGATCTTTCTCAGGAAACATTTGAAAATCACAGAATCATAGAATCACAGCATCATTAAGGTTGGAAAAGCCCTCTGAGCTCATCCAGTCCAACCATCAGCCCAGTCCCATCGTGACTGCTAAACCATGTTCCCAAGTGCCACGGCCACACAGTGTTTGAACCCCTCCAGGGATGGAGACTCCCCCACTGCCCTGGGCAGCCTCTGCCAGGGCTTCACCACTCTGCAGTAAAGACATTTTTCCACTATCCAATCTAAACCTCCCCTGGAACAACTTGAGGCCATTTCCTCTCGTCCTCTCTAAGGTCCTTAAAGTGATGCTATTCTGGCAAGCTGTGCTCCAGGACCTTGCTGTAGTGGGATTTTCCTGGCTCCCACCGTTCAGCCAAGCAGTCCCCGATAGAGGGCTGAGCTCACGTCCTGCAGACCACGTTCAGGCTCAGGTGTCTTATGGAACACTATGAGCACCCTGCATGCTGCTGGTCGTACCTTCCCACCTCATAGTGAAGGTTCTCTTGAATGGAGAAGACCTGCCAAGCATCCTCCTCTGATGCTGATGGGCAAATATATCCAGTAAGAAGATGTGGAAAGCTTGGAGAAAGCAAGTACTCACATCACAGAGTGGGAAGGGATAGAAGGCTGGTTGCGTGGTGGCAGTTCTGTTGCATGGACCTGTCAATACCTTGTCTGTGCTGTGACCTGACACTGCCATCCAGAGGTGAGGATTGCTCCCCACCAGCCCCCTTCTCAAACTCATCCTCTAGGCTGGTGAGGGACAAGCTCCTCCAGAAGCCACTGCAGACCACTGGCTGCGCTTTGTGTTCTCCATAAATGAACAATCCACATTATCTGGGAAAAGGGAAAATGCAGATAAAGCAACCAACCCTTAGAAAGTGTCAGGGGCTTGGGTGCCTCTATGGCTCTGTTTGTCCCAGATTCATCTGTCTTGAGAAGGAGCTGGAAGCCACCCAACACGTAAATTCCTATCCTGCCTAGATTCTCCCTATTTTACATTAAAACATAGCTGAAGATCGTGGGCAGAGATCTTTCCCAGTGACAGTGCAGTGCAGCCTTTAACCACAGCCAGGCAGACGAGGGGCTGCTCCCCTTCTTTCCCAGCAGTGATAGCATTGGGGTCACCAGTAAAAACCACTCATAGTCTCTTCTTTGTTCCCACCAGCTGACCCTGGGGACTTTGCTGGGTGGGAATGTGGAGGCAGGATTGAGTTGAGGCTCCCTGTGGCTACAGGGCAAAACCTCGTAGCGTGGCCACTGGCAGTAAGAACAGAGGCAGCTCTGGGGGTTTCAGCTGAGCGAGGCTGCAGGAGTTGAGGTTTCACAGGACAATGACAACCATAAATCAGGGAAACAGAGCCAGGAAGCCTGCTGAGCCACAGCTGGGCTTTCTGACCTGAAGAATTATCAGACACTCTTAATGATTTGTATCAATTCTGTGCCACCAATTTTCTCCCTGTTTCATTACTAATAAAAAAGTAATAGCCACTGTGTCTCCATAACGATCTCCTGACGGGTGGTAGCGGGGACAGGCAATGCTAGCCACACATTTAAGGAGAACCTGAGGTGCCCTCTGACAGATGCTGCCCTTGGATGAGATGCAAAGTCAAGCAGTACAAAGCCCATCACTTTATCTGATAATTCTCATATCCTTTTGGGTATGGCTATTTCTTGGTTGTTTCTTGGGATTCGTGGTGCTCAAGGAGCTCTTATTAATCCTTTCCAATGATTCCTCGAGATGAATAAACTCTTTCCACCTAATTTCAAACCCACTTGAACATTATGGTTTGGAAAGTTTGTCTAAAGGATCAACTGTTACAGAGTTCCTGTTCCAGGAGAGACTGCAAAAATGGGCACAGAGAGAAACACTCTGCAGCTACGACTGTTCGGTACAGATTATACCACACCCTCTGCTCGCTCAGCTCCAGCAGAAACCCTATCCCCCAGCACATAGCGAACGCCATCCATCACACGGATTTTTTTAAAAAGATCCAATTTGTGGAGGAATGGCTGGGAGTCTCGGGGATCGTTATTGTTCCAAAACGTAAGTGGTTCAGGCAAACTTCTGAAACTATTTCAAGATAGTCACAAGTCCTTTTGGTCCCTTCTGATCACGCTACCAAAACCAACAGATTGGACACACATCTGAGACTTCTAAATCTTTGTGGGTAGCTGTTAACAAGCAGAACATCAGGAAATTGCATTCAGCGGTGCTCTGCTGGCACAGCCCTGGCACGAAACGAGGACCGAGCTGCAGATGAAGGGTTTGAGGCTGAGGCATCCATCCCACATCCAGCCCTGTGATGCTGCGGGTGCTCAGCATCTCAGATAAGAGTGTACTTTCCTGACACATCGTCTATGAGCAATGGAGAGATGTGACAACCTCCTGGAGATGATTCTGGCCTAGTGGGCTGAAGGTAAGCATCTGCCCTCCTAATCTAGGCACATCAGTTGGACGTGTGGATGGGGCCCACCTGGCTTGTGTGTGTAGGCGAGTCAACCGTAAAGGGGAAAGGAAGAGAAATCCATTCTGGGAATGGGCACACAGTTTGTGTCAGCTAGAATTACATAAAACATCCCTTTAAAAAGAGACAAAGACTTCTTAATGGATCGGAAAGCCACCGGTGGCAGCAATGGTAGAGCAGAACAGGACAAGAGATGCCAGAGCAGGCCTGGAAAAGTGTTTCAGAGCTTCAAATGCAAGATGCTGCTTGTGTTATCATGGCATGTGTTTGGTCACTGGGGAGAGGAGGACAATTATGGAAGGAGGAAAAGCAAGGAGAAGCGTGTTTTTTGTCTTGATCTTTGCTGTAGAAGACAATGAGGGGAAACATTTCCATTTCAAAGTCATTGTGTAGAGGAAATCAGAATGTGACCTTAATGGGGAGGGAAGTCTCCAAGGAGGAAATCAGGGAGCAACTGGAGAAAGTGTAGTAAATCACCAAGACTAGACGGTATTTATCCAAGAGTTCAGAAAGAAATAAAGTGCAGACGACCGGGAAGGTAATGACACAGATACACATTATATTCTGGAAAGGAATCATGATCACTTCTGTGGAACACAAGTCAAAGACGATACCAAAATAAGAGAAATGTGAGAATTGGGCACAGATGTTCCCAAAATTTACCAGAAAAAGAAAAATTAAGGCATAGTTTGGGAAGAGATTTCCATCACTCCTTGGTCAGCCATCGATCACCTGATCCTATTTTGACCTGATAACGTTCTGCTACTTGCAGGGCTTTGCAGCCACGCGTTGCTCCCCTGCTCATTCCTGCAGGCAGTACCCACAGAGAGCTCTTTTCCCACGCAGCCGAGATACGGGGACAGTCCCCACAGCCCCACAACGGGTCCCCCCAGGTTGGGTTGCAAACCCCAAACTGCAGCACAGCTGCCAGGAAGCGTTTTCCTGATGTAAGGCACGAACTCCTCGACAACCGATACCACAAGCCCTATAAACCAAGAGGCAGTCACAGACACGCCAAAAGCTCACTGCAGCAGGCTCTGCAGCCCCAGCACCGCGGGCCAGCAGGTATCACGTTGTGCTATCCTGCAGGGTACAATGGAGGGGCCGGATCCATCACCGACACTCAGTTCCAAGGCTGGCTGGCTGGAAACTGGACCATTACGTGCTCTAATTCCTGCACAGTGAGTCAGGCAACAGCAGTGACCAGGTGACAAACTCTCCATCGCTCCTGCCCCGAGAAGTGACGAAGAGCGATTCCCCAGGCGAGGGTCTCTTTCCCCACCACTGAGGGGTTGGTTGCCTGTAAGATCACACACTGAAACAACATAGATCTGAGCGCACGCAGTGCCTCATTCTCCCACTTCTCCTGGTTCCCATCCAAAGGAATAAAGCTGCCTTGTGCAGGAGGACCCTTGCCTCCATTCAGGGCCATAATGGGAGCTGACAGCTCCGGCGGGCAGCCCAGCGCGGGCAGCCGGCACGGGCGTGCAGGCAGCTCTGCTCCTGTCCCCCTGACAACAGCCAGCCCAGACTCACCCCGCTGCCTGCAAAAGGTTAAACATGAGCCTCTCCCCTTCCTTTTATTATCATGGTTTTTAATAACGTTGTCTCCATTGTGTCACGGAGGGGGGAAATCATGCCGATGTGGGCTGAGAAGCTCTCCCAGCAGTGTGAAGACAGGAGGAGAACAAGAAACCTCAGAAGTGCTGCAGACAGAAATATGAAATGCCATGGCGATGTTTAAGTCATTATCACAGTGCGAGAGCAGCCACCACGAGAGGAGCCACTACGCACAGGAGGGATGCGGTGGGAGAGGTGGGGGGAAGGATGGGTGCAAAGGCTGGGAGATAAGGGCCAGAGGTGGGCCCACATCCCTGCTCCATGCTCTTCCTTAGGGCTCCCTCATGCTCCATGTATCACTCCAGGCACAAACGCTGCCGGTGACTTGGTGCCACTAAGCAGGAGCCACAGCGGGGCTGGCGAGGACCAGTGGGCACCAGCCTGGAGGGAGCGGCCGCTGGCACCGCTCGGTGATGCAGTTCCAGGGACCCCGGGATGTCTCCCCCAGTGAGGGGTCCTGTGCCCCTCCTCAGGTACCGAGGGGTGAAGCCCCCCAGGAGCCGCCTGGCAAAGGAGCGGGGCTGCTGCGGTGCCATGGCAACGGACCTCCTCTCCATCACACGGGTAATTTCTGTGCGGGGAAGCTGCTTGCTGGAGTGGTTTGGAGGGCTCTGAATGCAACTGAGAAGCTAAAAAAAGGATGAAGAGGGTTAACTGCTTGAAAAGAGGGGGAAGAATGACACAGGAAAGCCCTTTTCACAAATATTATCCTTTAGTGTGGGGCAAGGTCCATCCATCCGATGCCTTGAACACACCAGGATCCTGTCCTACCACCCCCACCGAGCACACGCCAGCTTGCAGACATTCCTGTCATGGTGGGCTTGGTTTGCTGCTTTTATTTTCGGTTTGGGAGGAAAGAAAGGGAGAAAAAAACACCAACCCCCTCCACTGTATGAGAGAGGAGAAGAGAGGAGAGGAGAGGAGAGGAGAGGAGAGGAGAGGAGAGGAGAGGAGAGGAGAGGAGAGGAGAGGAGAGGAGAGGAGAGGAGAGGAGAGGAGAGGAGAGGAGAGGAGAGGAGAGGAGAGGAGAGGAGAGGAGAGGAGAGGAGAGGAGAGGAGAGGAGAGGAGAGGAGAGGAGAGGAGAGGAGAGGAGAGGAGAGGAGAGGAGAGGAGAGGAGAGGAGAGGAACAAATTCTAGCTCAGTACCAGCTCCCCAGACATGGACTGTGAAATCTCATACTCCACCAGATGCCCAGCCATTCCTAATCCCTGAGGATATTCTGGTGGGACAGACTCTATGTGTGGCACTGCCCCAGGCACTGGGACCAGTACCCCACACCGCAGAGCACAGAGGATCTGCCCTTGCCCTTGCCAGAGCTGTTTTCATTCTGTCCATGTGTGGTTCAGAATAGTGGCTGTCCCCCAGGTGCTGTTGGTTCCTTTATGTTTGTTCGCTTTCCTGGCAACGGCCACCATGGGGAGGGGACTTCTGTGATTCAAACAAGTGTCCTGAGCACAGCCCTTTCTTCTCTGTTTGTACATTTTCCAGATGCCAGAATGAGCCCAGTTGACTTCAGTCTGCTCATGGCATTAATTGATGGAATCCTGCAGGCTGCGAGGGGAGGTTCGTTACTAACCTTTGCTGCGGCTCCACCTAGAGCAGCAAGGGATGCCACGTAGGTGGCACTGCTCTGTCTCGGCTCCCAAGCAGATGCAGTCCCAGGTAACAGCAATCCAAGCTTCCCAGGCAAATCGAAGAGCACTTAGTCCTCCCCAGGAGAGGCCGTCTCACTGAAGGATAAACTTCATCTCAACAGCTCATTCAGGATTTTGCTTTGTTGCCAAAACAGCCCACAAGCAGGACTGGGAAAGGGGGAAGTGGTGGGACAGGGACAATTAGAGCCAACTGCGGTGGAGGGATTTTGAGTTGATCTCTTTTTTCCCCTTTTAATAGCACTGCATTATAAATATCACAAAACCACATGTTATCAGGCAGAATGAAACAATTACGCTCAGCTTCGCAACTCCGGGGCTCTGTGCCTTCGCTGGGGCCTTGCGCTCTCTGATGTGGACACCTGCTCTCTAGAAATGTGATGGGTGAGCAGCGACTTGACCAGGATGTGGGCCCCAAGAAAAAAACTCGTAAGTCAGGGCAAATTTGAGTCGTGACCAATTGGGTGCTACCGAAGGACCAACTCATCCCGGTTGCTGAGTCATTTTAATCACACGTGGCTAATGACCTTCTGGGCTGGGGGAGCCGAGCCCGGGCGCGCTCCCACAGACGGTTCTGATTTCTTCAGAGAAGGGTAGGTAGAAAGGGTATCCAGGCAGCTGGCGCGTTGCTCTGGCTCTCCTGAGCAGCTTCTGCTAGCAATAATGTCAGCGATTTTTCTGCCCCATTTGCTTTGTGCAGTTGTGGGTTTGTGTTCATTTACTAACAAAGCCCACGTTGGGTCCCCCCCACCCCACGTGCACACTTTCTCTCTCTTCTCTCCCGATGTCAGGAAGATTTTCCTTGAGAATGGCTGCTCGCAGGCATCCCCCCCTCCTCGGCCCGTTATTTATAGGGTACCTCTCGGCAGAGCACAATGCGGAGAGGTGGGTGAGTTATTGTTCCGGGTGACATCATGGAGTGGACTTCATAAGGGGGCTCGGCGGACGGTCTCTGCAGACAGCTGCGAGAGAGGCAGCCCTGAAGGATATGATGGAGTGGGTGAGACATAAATTTCTTAGGACAGGCAGTGAAAAAACGTTTACAGCCCTTCTTTCCTGAGTCTGGTTTCAATCAGAGTCCCAGCCGTTTTGATGCTTCGCGCTGAGCACTCGCTCAGACGTACGCTTTATGCACTCAACCTGCCTTATTTATTTTATTTTATTTTATTCCCATTTTTACTGTTTTTAAAATGTACCAGTACAGGATGGCTTACCGGTCCTCAGGCGGGCAGCTCCCATGTAAAGTAGCCACAGATAAAAGCTGTCTGCCTGGATACGGATCTGGCTTGCAGACGGGAATCAACCAGGAACAATATTGATAACGGTAATGAAGGAATGGGTTTATAAAACCATCACATTGCAGTCTCAGTCTATAACAAACGTGGTATTAACTTTGACATTCATTAAGGCAGCTTGCCATTTCTTCCAGGCTTAATGGAAAATCTGTCTGTTTAGAAGCGTTTGTTGCCACTGCAGAGGTTAGGGGAGTGGATAGGTTACTGATTGGAAAAGCCCTGAGTGCCTGGCTACCCCAAAGGGCATTTTAAGTTCATTCTTGGAGTTCTTGTTCCTATTTTTGTTTTACCTCGTGTCTCAGGTAACTGTTTTCTACATTTACTGAGTGCGGCCTGAGGGGTGCGCAGGATGGGCTGTCCCCATCTCAGCCCTGGATGTCTGTCCTGCTCCTGGAGAGTGCCGGGATGGATCCTCCAATGCTGCCCTGGCGTGAAGTCACCATCCCAGTCGGAGAAAGCATTGCTCATTGTGAGCCTTAATCTCCTCTGCTACAGCTTCAGCCCATGACTTCTCATCTTCCTCCATCACAGATGAGAACTGGCTGCTTCTGTATTCTTGCTGCCCACTTCTAGAGAGCTGAAGACTCTGCCGAGCCTGTCTCTCCCCAGCCTGGGCTGCTGGTGATTAAACAGGTCACTTTTGTTCAGCCTTTTCACTGAGACTTGAATTTCCCCAGTGAGTGACTGCAAGTCCCTCAGCTCGGGTGAAATCAAACCCAGACACCTCCCCTCTGGTCAGCAAACCTCACGTTCCCTGTCTGCCTGGTTCCCCTCTCACAAGTCTGACAGTCAAAATACCTGTGCCTGTTTCCTGCACCTGAATGCTCACACTGCTGGCAGGGATCCTCCAGAAGGATCGGTACGTGTTTTCTGGTGGTGATGGGAAGCAGGGCTGTTGCCGCAGCTCCCCTTGCACCGATGCTGTGGGACTGGGAGCCCTTCCACCCCCACCTATCCAAACTGTGGATGCTGCCCAGAGGTGTCTGCTTTCGAGCAGGAGTGCCCTGCTCCCTGCAGCACGGTTAAACGACCTTCTCACGATCCAGAGCTTTCCTAAGCTTCTGCTGCACCAGCCCTGGAGCCCCGGAGTGTGGGAGCGGAGGCGGCTCCTTTCCCAATGCCACCTTGAAGGCAGGCTGGGCCATCTGGATGAGCTTTTTGGTATCGCTATACATCTCAGAGCTCTTGACCTTAATCGAAAGAATAGACTTTCAGTTAGAACAGTGAGTTAATCTCTATCTGCCTCTCCCTGTAACGAGCCAGTATTAATCAGCGTTCTGTATTTTACATATATGTGCGAGGCATTTAATAAAACCCAGACCGAGGAGATGAAAGATTTATCCCTTTGCCCTGAGAGATGTCCCTTGCGAGGGCAACTTGGGATTCGGGAGCGGAAACCTGGATTGTTTTTTATGGCAGCTGCGTGAAGAGATACAGAGCCTTTGAAGTCCTCCTGGCCTCGCTTCCTCCTGACTGCCCCCTGTGCCACCGGCTCGGTGCAGCGGGGCTGCCCTCCTGCCCCGGCCCCGGGTCACATCCCAGCCAGGCGAGCCTCTTAGAGCGTGGTGGGGCCGGTGGGAAGGGCATGGATTGATGCACGGAGGAGGCGGCCAGGCTGACCACTGGGCCACGCGCCAGCCGGCCGGCATGGGCAGACCTGGCTTAGCCTGCTCCGTGCAGCACCAAAAAGCTCTTAACCAGCCCTTCTGTTACATCAATTTTCAGCACAAAATTGTAGCACAGAAACAATTGACTGCCCAGAAGGTGACGGCCGTTTGAGGAGCAGAGCCAGCCCTCTGCCGTGCTGACACATTACCTGAGCCCTAAGCCTGTTTCGGCTGGCGTGGGACACCCCATGATGGCACGGCTGGTGTGCACGACCACCAGGTCACCTCCATCAGCTCTCAAATCATCTTCAGCAAAACATCTCAGGCCGCAGATGCTCTGCAGCACAGCAAACCGCCCCGGCCCTCCCAGCGGTAATGCCAAGCTGCCTGCCAGCAGGCTGAGTGATTCAGGCTGTGGGGAGGAGAGAGAGGCTTCCCGTCAGGAGCGGAGCAGTGACATTTCCCCCGTAGTCCCCCAGGTGCCCATCTGCAGAAGGGCAGGGAGGCAGCAGGCAGGTGCCAGCCCAAATCAATATGAGGCGAGTGGTCCTCAGGGAGCCATCGGGGCTCTGGCAGCGGTGCTGGCGGGGCCCCGAGGACGGAGTCGGGACGAGATGCACTGTTGGTTCTGTGGTTGCTAATGAACAATTTTAATTTCTTCCATAAACAGCTAATAAAGCTCATCTCTCCCTCTCCCTCTCTAATGCACCATTTATTTCTTGCTTTGAAAGGAGATCAAGGAAATTCACACAGAAGGATCGGAGGGGGGATGTGATGCTAAATGTCAGCGCTGCCTGATGAAGCCTCATTCTCCCTCCAAGCAGCTGCAGCAGCATCTTCACGAACAGGGCTCTAAATAAGACAGAGCCCATGGCTTCTGGCAGCCGGAGGAGCTGATGGCATCAGAGCCTGCCCTGGGATGCTTCCAGAGCGGATGGTCCAGCTGGGCAGCAATTGTGTTCATGACAAACAAAAGACTCTCAGGACTGGCATTGCTCCTTACTTTGGAGAGGGACTGGGGACTCATTGCTTCATGGGGACAGGGGAGGAGCGATGAGCATCCTTTGCTCAGCAGCCCCTGAGCCCACGGGCTGTGTTTTGCTCCCCACCAGCCTGGCGTGCCCAGCACTCAGGGCTCGGGCTGCGCCCCTGCCGCATGGCCCCTCTCTGCGAGCCCGCTGCCTTCTCCAATTCCTGCCAGCTGTGAGCTTTGCAAATACCATCGAAAGACCCAGGAAAATTGCTTGTCCTCGTGGATTATGATTATCTTTAAAGTTACTGAAGGATAATTATCATCATGTCAAGAGGCTGATGATAATCTCATGATACCATACTCACCAGTGATGGAGAGGAAAAACTCAGAGCTAATTACCCAGTGCTGAAGCTGGTATCTCTCGTTGGGCAGGACAGAAAAAGATTTCTGAAGCCTCTGTAGCTGTGTTTTGCAGGATTAAAACAAAGCAGTTTTGCATGCAAGTGTCTGAACAGCAAGTCCAGAGAAGGCCATAAAGATGATGCAAAGTCTGGAGCACCTCTGCTATGAGGAGAGGCTGAGAGAGTTGGGGTTGTTCAGCTCTCCTCTCTCAGGAGAGGAGAAGGCTCCAGGGAGACCTTAGAGCCGCTTCCAGTGCTGAAAGAGGGTCCTGAAAAGTTGGGGAGGGGCTTTTGATCAGGGAACACAGGGATAGGATATGGGGAAAGCATTTTCAGCTGAAAGAGGGGAGATTGAAATGAGATCTTAGGGAGAAATGTTTTGCTGTGAGGGTGGGGAGGCCCTGGCCCAGGTTGCCCAGAGCAGTGGTGGTGCCCCATCCCTGGAGGGGTTCCAGGCCAGGTTGGATGGGGCTTGGAGCCCCTGATCCAGTGGGAGGTGTCCCTGCCCATGGCAGGGGTGGGACTGGATGGGCTTTGAGGTCCCTTCCAACCCAAACCATTCCATGATTCTATGATAGTGGAAATACAAGTGTCCTGCTGAGAAACCTGTCAGGCCTGCGTTCCATGTGTGTAATGCAGTGCTGTACGTATTCCATAGAGAGAGACAGTGATTCGATATTTCTGCCTGAAGTTCGAGGGCATTCACAGGAGCTGAATTACTTTGACTGGCTGAATTCTTGTTCTGCGCAAGTGTGTAGCCACTTCTCAAACGTGTGAGGCCTCATCAAGCCTAATGCAAGTTAATTTAAAGACGTCAGAAAACCATGCATCAGATCTGTGGCAGCTTAAGTGGCCTTAGATTATATAAAGTAAGCAACCGTCATTCACGAGCTTGTGATTTCACAGTGCATATCCAGAGGAGCTGGGGCGCACTTGCTCTGTAACATTCAAGACAGAAAAGCTAAAGCTGAGTGAAGATGCAAATAATTTTCTGCTAGTACTCGCTCAAAAGTCTTAAATGGTTCCTGCAAACGTGCTTGAGCTTTTCAGCTTCCTTTTTGGAAACGTTCAAGCTGCTTTCACTGGTGTAGATATTCAAACAACCCTAAGGTATCCCACCAAGGTTTTGTGTCTTGAAACACACACATGAACAGGGCCAGGGGAAACAGCCTTGGTTTTAAGTCCCATCTGACCCAGGACTGTTAACGGGTGCAGAGACAAACCCTGGAAGAGAAAGCACCGTCCCAAACAGTCCTGCACCGTGCGCTCGAGGAAGTGGCCTCCTGCCTGCGGACATCCCAGAAACCGAGAGGGAGGTGCATTTTTCAAGCAGTGGTGATAATCGTTCATTTAGCCTGTAATGACATGGCACTTACTATGTAATAACCTGGATATCGCATGGAAATTGCCATGTAATCCAAGGCGCGGTAGCTGCCATATTGTCCGTGGCTGCATGGTAATTTGTACCCTCTCACTTAAAGCCCTGAAACTGCTATTATTATGGCAACAAAGCAGCAGATTCACAGTTTGCCAAAAGGAGAATCTCCAGAGGGATGTTATGAATAATTAGGCAGCCACGGTGGTTTTGGATAACATCTTTACCGTAACTCCATTAACTTACAATTGATTGCTTTCCTAGCTCTGACTTGCCTCCAGTCCTTCCTACTCACAACTCCAGTATCCTGACTGCAAAGATATGGCTCTGCAAAGGTGAGCAGACCAGCAGCAGGAGAACTGCTCCGAGAGCAGGAGCCCAAGGAGCAGCATCCCTAAAGAGGCCAGCAGCTCAAGCTGGCCAACATTTACTCAGCTCCAGAAACTTGGTCAGAAATGGGGGGGTCACTGTTCAGCAGGTATAAGCTGGTGCTTTCCCCTGATTTTGAATCAGAGAATGTTTTTTGTTGGAAAAGATCTTTAAGATCATCAAGTCCAACCATCGATCCAGCCCTGTAAATCCACCACAAGACCATGCCCACAAATACATCTACTTGTCTTTTAAATCTCTCCAGGAATGGTGACCCTATCACCTCCCTGGGCAGCCCATTCCAATGCTTGACAACCCTTTCAGTAAAATAATTCCTCCTAATACCCAAGCTAAATCTCCCCTGGCACATCCTGAAGCCATAAACACATCCAGCAGATGCTGGTGGAGAACCTGGCACAGGGTTTAACTGGCGTTAAGGGCACCCGAGTACAAATGACTTTGGAACAACCATTACACATCGAGTGGGTTCAAAATTGAGGCAACCTCCTCTGGGCCAATATCCAAGTACAAATATCAACTTCAGAACTCTTCTCTGTCCCCAAAAAGCTCTTTTATAGCTTACAGACAACCACTGAGCGTGTTCCAAACTTGACCTTTGTCACCCTCAAATGCACATCCTCAATTTTGCCTTTGGTGTGATAAATCGTGATTCACTGTAGTCATCACCGCACTGATAATGTGTTATTTTTAGATGGAAAAAGTATGAGGTCAGAGTTAATGTTTTGCATTTGTCAGCGGGAGGAAGACATGGCCCTCAGTGCCCTCCTGCCCTCTCACTCATCCCCTGCCCCTCATAATCCCCTGACCGGCTGGTAACCCCCTCCCATGGATGCCTCCTCCAGGCAGCTCTCCCTTCTCATGGAGACACCTCCGCTGCCAAGGGGCTGGGCAGCAGCTCCCAGTTCTCCCCTCTGCCCGCTCCCCTGCCCCTTCTCAGGTAGCTCAGCCCCTGCTCCTCTTGCCTCCGCTCTGTCTCCCAGAGCCAGCGCTCTTCCTCCACTTTCCCTCGCAGTTATGATATATGGAGGGAGCAGCTCTTGTGTTGTTGTTTGCTGTATAAACTTTTAAAGTGGCCTGAGCCTGCGATGTGAGAGGGATGGATGTGTGGGAGGTTTGCAGTTTGTAGTGACTGAGATTCTTCGGTCAGAGAAGCCTAAACAAACACCATAACCTCAGGGGAAACTCTGCGAAGTTTTAGTTTTAAGTGTTTCCTCTAACAAAATAACTGTTCAACCTAGAAAGCTACCAGAGAGCATTCCTTTGGCTGATGGAGGCTTCAGGAGCTGAGCCTGGAGGTGGAATTCAGGCTTTAAAGCATGAATGTAGAGAACTTTGTCTCTATTTTGAGTGCAGATTGAAAAGTGCTCTGCACTACAGGCTCACCTCCGTTTTATTTTCCACCAGGGTAAGTCAAGAAAAACTCTCCTGGCATAATCTCCCCTGTTGGAGGACATCGGAGTCTATGGGATCACACCAATAAGTGTCTCAGGGCTGGTGTAAGGAGCAGTGAGGTGGCTTGAAAACGGGAAAGCCTCCAATGTGGATGCTTGTCCATCGTGTCCATCAGACAGTGTCCCTCAGTGTCCCCAGACCACGCCGCTTCTCTCAGCCTCTTTTAATTTCTCTCATCTGTGCTTTTTTTTTCCTCCCAGAAAAAAAAAAACATTGCTGACCTGTTTAAACATCCCTAAAACAACCACTTTTACAGCCAAAATAAAAGCTTTAGTGAGTAGCAGATGTCCCAAAATGGAGAAGTAAGCAAAAGGATGCTTTTAACCTCAAAACTCTTTACTGTGTAAGACTGGAACGACCCCACCCCCCCGCAGGCTCTGCAGTGCACCCTCTGCTCCCCGAGTGGGAGGTTTCCAGCACAGCTGAGCGGGGATGAGCATCACAGCCGGGAGACACACGACCCTCATGGACAAGGAGCACTGAGAAAAGAATATCCCAACCTGGGGACTGATGGCCATCGGGTGCTGAGACCAACAGCCTGGGTCAGCCCCAGCACTTCATGCTGAGAAGACCTCCACATATTCCCAGTAGAGGAAAAGCCGTTGGTTCCTTTGCTGGGGCTGGATCCAGGGGTCACAACATCTCCACTCAGGACTGCGGCTTTTTCAGCCACAACAGAGTCTGCACCCAGACTGGCGTCTCTCATAAGAAGCTCTGCAACCAGCAGTAATTGCACTTTGTCAAGCAGCTTTAGAAAAGCGATCCACATTTATTAGCCATCTGGAGGAGAGAAATGATGTTCTTGATTCTAACTGCCAGCTTAGCCAAGCCATTATCAAAGAACAGAATAACTTATCACATCCCCCTCTTCCCGTGTCATGAAGAAGTGCTTCTTTCCCTTCCACGCTTTATTTACTTCTGTTTGCTGTGCGTCGCTCAGACGGATCACTGCTGAACTCAGGCTGGCCCTTTGACTCCGGGAGAGGGATCTCTCCGGCGCTGCCCTTTCCTCATGTCCTCACAGGAGGATGAAGAATCTGAGACACACACAGTCAACAAAACCACCTCACGCTCATTGGGAAAAGCTCATTAGAGAAAGGAAGGGGGTCCTGTCCGTCGTACATCATCTCCCTGTCCTCCTCCCAATCCTTTTCACAGTCTCAGACTGGAGGCAGGAATTTTCCTCTTTACTTTGATTGAATTAATCTACTTCATTTTTTTTCCCATCAGCCTGTCCAGCCACACAGAGGGACAAGGAGTGCTGTGGACAATATGTGAAACAGACAGAATCATCTTTGTTTTAGCTGGAGATCTTTCTTGTCACAACTACATTATTCAAAAGTGGAGGGCCTCCCATGTCCCTCCCCATCCCTTTCATAGCTACAATTCCCAGGGCCAATCCCAAGCCTGGGAACCTGCTGCAGCTCCCCCGGCCATTCCCAGAGCCAATTTCCTTGAGAGCTGGAGTGCTGATGGGTCCTGTGAAGACACCTGGCTCCATGAGTGCTTTCCAGGCACAACGACCTGTGTTTGATTGCTCCATGAGCCAGGTTACTAGGGACCTGTTGTTCTCTCCACCAAAACCCATACTTATTCCGGTTCCCACTGGGTTTTCCCTTAATTGAGCTGCTGGCTGCATTAGCCTGGGGACTGGAGTATTGATTCAACAGCCACGGAGATGCAGGAGCTGAGCTCAGGACTTTGCTATTTATGGAGATGTGCATTCCTGTAGGAAATTTCCAAAACGAGGACACACATGAGCTCAGTGGGATCATTATCTCCTTGGAGGGAGAAGAGAGACTCTTCCATCTTCCTGCCACACCTGGAATAAGACAGATCCCTGAACTGCAGTTATGGCTTCGCTTTTCTCTTTCCACCTGCGTTCACATGCATTTCCAGCATCTAACAGCACCACAGCTGAGGGGAAGGGAAATGTCATTTCTGGCTGACATCCCCTGCGGTTGCCCGGTCCCTGACACCCAGAGGGCTGGGTCACACCTGGAGCAGCAGCTGCAGGACAGCGCGGTGCCCTGCACCCGGCTCTGCCCCCGTGCCAGCCTTACCCAAAGGCTTGGAGCCCTGCACCCAGCTCTCTTTGCAGATCTGTAGTTTTCCACATCATTTCAACAGAACTCCTGAAATTATGAAGTCCCAGCAATTCCTAGAAACCAGCAGAGAGGGATGCGGGAAGGGAAATCTGAAAATGAACATTTTCCAACACTAAAAGTAATGCAAGGGCTCGAGCCAGCGAGGACATTCCTACAGTAAAGTTCTTCATCGGGCACACCATACAATGCTTCTACAGAGGTGTCTGATCTGTGATTTCTTCAGAAGCAGCAGCCTAGCATGGAAAATGCTGGCATTCCCAGGTTGTCCGGCACTGACTCTGGAGCCAGACGTTCCCACCCGTCAGTAAGGGAGACAGCGGCTGTGTGAGACACCCCAGTGCCTGTGCTGGCCCCGGTCAGGCTGCAGCTCCCACGGACTGTGGATCCAAATGACACTCTTGCCATGAGAAAGCTTTTCCCAGCACATCTTTCTGTACAAGGTGGGAGTGGGGGGAAGGAGGGAGAAACCCGTGCGCTTGGGCAGCAGCCCTAATGGGCACAGGTCATTGCCTACTTCCTCGAGTACTTTCACACACGGACACAGACACTCCCACAGAGCTGCTCTCAGACCGGCTGCTTCTTCTCGTCAAAGCAGTAACGGCCGAGCCACACATCACCTGCAGCCCCGCTTCCAAGCTTCACTGCCAGCCCGCGGAAGTCAATGGAATAGGCTTCTCTTTCCACAACACTGGGCTCTGAAAACCTAGAGTAGAAATTTTGTTGTCGCTTTCTTTGGGAAAGTTAAAAGATTTCTCATTTATCTTCTGTTTGGAGGCAAACAAGACAAGACTATTAGAGCTGGCTGCAACACAAGATTCCCATTCAGCCAAAAATATCACAGTTTCTGAGTTTTCTTTCATCCCATATTTGAGCAACAGTGTTAGCAGCTCCAAATTCCCAATGAAATAAAAATTCCAAACTCCTACTATAAACACTGAAAAGCCTTCTCTAAATATTTTCCTTCGAAGAGGCTGGAATCTTTCGCTGAGCTTTGTCATTTAATAAACTCTTGCATGTTATAGGGTGTTCGGTTGTTGCTCAGTGACAAAGCCCGAAGACGACGCTCTGCCTGAGGGACCTGGTGTGCTCCCATGGGTGTCCCAGAGATTGTGAACACTGATGACACCCCGGTGCTTTCTAACTTCTCCCTCAGTTTTTGATCTTTTTACTATTGAACTTATACACAGGGGTTTCGTTTCCTCCAGGGAGATGGAAAGGTACCTTTGGCTGGCGATGGGTGAAGCAGATGCTCTGCAGACCCTTCCAGCGTAATGTATGCTGCAGGGTTGCATGCCAAGACAGAAGATCTAAAGCCCCAGGAGCTCAACCCATTCCTACAACACTTGGGGGGAGAACAGCATCCCACCAAAAATGTTCTGACTTCCTCTGGGAGCAGCTTTTGCAAATGTCTGAATGAGTCATATTGTGAGGAATGGGGCAGGCAGAGAGAGCAGATAACTGGGAATGTTTCCCATGAGGCAGATGCCTGAAATGTGTGCAGAGTGCATGCACTGTGCAGGCGCAGAGCGCGGAGTGAAAATGAGAATGAAGTTGGCTGTATTATCTTGAAAACAGTTTCATTTCCATTTCAATTCCAGGTGAGGGAGGAAAGTCAGCACCTTTCTCATTTCAGCCAGCCTGGGTCTCATCTCACTTGTGAAAGTTAAAGTTCATCCATCACCCGTGCCCTCAGGGCTGCGTGCCAGACCGATTATTCATACTTAGCACTGACTGACTCTGCAGAGAGCCCCAGCGAAATCAATGGGGTGGCTCAAAGAACAACGTACTCCGCAAGATGAGGGAGAGCAGCGGGCTCTGCCCTTCGGTTTATTGTACTCATTCTCCCAGCTTTCCCATTGATTTACAGGAGCCTTTCTCCAGCCCCAGGATCTTGGGGAGTGTGTGTTTGTGCTGAGTTTTCATGTCTCTATTTACACATCAGGCTTCCTACTCTCAATTTTTCAGCACTATCACTAATCGTGTTTAATTGAGGCTTCCTTTGATTAATGAAGATGAGTGTGGGTTGTCGGCAGAGTCAAAGGGCAGCCAGTCCTTGTGTGAGCACGTGGACGTGCTGGTCACAGCGGGAAGAGACAGATCCTGCCAAGCGACTCTAAGTGAAATAATTTGATAACAGAAACAATTTAGATGCAAGAACACTTCAGAAATTGTGGAGCAGCAGGATACCACCCAGGGGATGTCCGCACCATCCTTGCTTCCCTTTGAAATGCTGCACTTGGGATAAAGCCAGAGGAGAGGCATGGGAGAAAGCTGCACCACATGGGTGCAAAGCCACATTGCAAGTGAACTGCCCTGCCAGCCCTGATCAGCCCTGATGGGCTCCCACAGGTCCCCAAATCAGCCCGAGGAAGCACTGTCAGATATCTCCATGAACTTTCTCCATCCAAGAGATGATGAAGAAATGCAGGGTCATTCGAAAATGTAGGCAGTGAATGATAAAAGCTCGTTATCGCAGGCTGGAAGAAGCGGAGCTGACCCTGCACTTCTGTCTGAGAGAGTGATGAGGGGGAGTTGGCTCTAGGAGGGGCTGATAGATGAAGACAAACACTTTTTTGGATGGGAGTGAAAAGGTGGATCTAGCAAGGAAAAGGAAAGCTATGGTTGGCTGCCATCCCAGCGAAGGGCCAGAAAAATTATCTTGGTAACAGTCTTCTGGGCAGATATTAGCAGGCTACCCTGCCATTTGTTAAGGCTTGCAAAAAGGATGTGTTGAGAAACAAGCCATGAAAAGATAACAGCCTGGCAGCCTCAGCTGTGGATGGACAGGCAAGGTCGTACCTTGGAGTTATGAAGTGAGATGCTGAGGTGTGCTGAGCGCGCAGACCTGGGCTGGGGGCTGAGCCAGAGATGGTGCCCAGGTAATAAGGGCGAGCACTGGAAAAACGGCTGACGGAGGGCATAGCTCCTGCTTCTGGAATGAAAGGCAAAACGTGCTTTTCTGGGCTGGTAGGTCATTGATAAGAATGAAAACCCAGCATCACAGGCTGAATTTCAGTCTACTGAGAGCAGGTGAAGCCCTTCACGGGCCATGTCCTGAACATCTGATTTCCTCTCACTCCCCCCAATAGACTCAGGTCTCCAGTCTGGTTCATATCATCTGTTCTCAAGCCCACCTTCATCTCCGCATTCTCTCCAGCCCACTGTGCCCCACGCTCCTCTCTCGTTACTTCTCTCCTTCCCCTTAAACCCTTTCCTCGTGCCACCCTCTGTGCATGGAAGTTCTCTCTTTCTTCTTTCCTCAAAAACAACCATAGGCAAAAGCGTGAGCTGGAGGCAGCGGTTCAGGCTGCTTCCCACAGAGACAAATACCTGTCCCAGCAGGAGCCTGGCCCCTTCAAAGCGCCTGAAGATTCTTGCTTGGCATGAGGCAGGCTGAGAAGACACCGAGTGAGAATCCAGCCCCTCTGAAGTCGGCAGTAAAATCCATTTTGAGTTCAGCAGGAACGGATGTTTACCTGGAAGAAATATTTCTTCCTCCGAATTCTGTACAGTATTCATCAACCCTGAAACACAGGGTAAACAGCAATTATCACAGGGGGGTTCTTTTTATTCGGGGTGGGGTGGGGGATGGGGTGTAATCTCCGCTTGGCTTCATTGGGAGCTTTGCTACAGGCACAGAGAAAACTGGACCAGGAGGTCTTGTGCTGGTGGAAGGGCAAGACAACACCGCCTCCGCTCCCCCGCAGCCCCGGCTTTGCCCTGACTCCCACCCTGTAACCAGGGACAGCAGAACAATTCTCTGTGAGCCTCTAAGAGTCCATCAAAGCTGGTGGCACGTGATAATGGGATGGCACGGAGCGCTGTCATAGCTACAAAAGCAACTTCATGGCCCTCACATAGTCGTCTCCTCTGGGTCTTGGGGCTGTGGAGGATCCTGCACAGAAGCGATCGCTTCCTGCATCACCCTTGGCCGACTTGGCTTGTCATCCCCAATTCTTTATCCACTTGGTAGAGAGGGGAGTGGGGAACCACCTCGATTCCCAGTCCTTGGCCTGAGCCGGGGACAGCAGCCAAGGAACTCCTGGAGCACAGAACACACTTCCACCCACCAGCTGCTGTGGCGGAAGCAGTGTGGAACCAGGAGTTGTTATGGCACTGCTAGTAAGTCTTTTCCCCTTGCAGAATCACTTGCCTGACCGCAATCACACTTTAATTCTAAATCGGAGGTGGTGCAAGCTCTTGATTTCACAGCGCGGCTGCATTAATATGCGAGCATGAAGCACGTGGCAGAAATGTTCTCGCTTGAAAAGAGGGCTTGGATAGAAACACTGAGGAGGGGAGTGGTACAGCAAAATTAATTGAAATGTTTTTGTTTATTTCCACTTTATTCTTGCTCAAAGCTGGGTTTACAGAAACGTTTAAAAGCTGCTAAACCATCCAGCACTCAAACCCCTCTTGATGTGTACATAGCTGGCAAGAGCAAACACACAGCCTTATTATTGTTTTCTTTGTCTTCCCACCCTTCATTCCTTCTCGTTACTCTCATCTGTTGTGTCTGATCTCCTGCTAAAGCGCTGTCTCTTGCTCCATATTGCTACAAAGCCGAGCACGGGGAACCCTTTCAATCTGCAAGAAGGCCCTGAACGTTGCCTTAGTAGAAATAATAAATAATAACTTTGGGAGTTTGTATTTAGCTCAGCTGAACATGTGTTTGCTTGTTTGCTTTTCAAAACAAAGCTTATTTTCATGCCCCATGGAGGCAGATTTCTTTTAAATGTCCCCAGAGCTGTTCCCTTCCATCTGCCCATGGACCTCCCCAGCTCGTCCTGCTCCCACCGACTGCTTGCAGGGACCTTTCCAAACGGCTGCGCTTCCCCCTCAAGCCCTTTCTCAGCTCAGATGTCTGCTGTGCCCACTTCTGCCCTTTGCCAACTAGGATCTCGGGATTTCTCCCTCCCGGTGCTCACCCTGCTGCCTGCCAGCTCCATTATCCATACGCTGCATGGTTTCAGTTCTTGGGGACCTTGGGGGTGGCTGGAGGCTGCACAAAGGGTGCTGCTGTCCCACCAAACCCCTGTGGGCTCAGCCGATAGCTCAGCACCCAGCTCTGGTTCTGCTGCCAGGACGAGGAGAGCCTGGCTGGGCTCCTCCGGGCTGGACAGCTTTTAAGCCACTATTTCTTTCCGTGTTTCCCCCCATGTCCCAAAGAGAGAACTGACATTTTTTCAGCTTGAGATGTTGCAAATCAGCTCAAGCCCCAAGAGGGCCAGGCTTTCTGCGGGGGTTGGTGGTTTGAAATGTGAGGACAGGCAGCCAAATCCTTGGGTGCCCACATGCTCCTGCCCTGCCATGGGACACGGCTGTTCTGCACGGCAACCACGTTCCAGCTCTCTGTCGGACAAGAACTCTTAGGAGATGTCAGTGGTGGGGCAGCCCCTTCATCTCCCCATAATTCAGGAATAAGAGGATGCTGAGAGGCCACAGCAGAAGCCTCTTCTGCCAGGACCTTTGTGGGCACCACAGCCTCAGCTTGCCAGAACAGCCAAACTGCTGTGCATCCTCTTGCCATCGCGCCTGATGGAGCTGTGGGGTGGTGGGTGTGTGGGATGAGAGGACGCAGGAGGGGAGGAGGGATGGGGATGCGGAGAACCCAGCTGTCTGCTGTTTCTTATAAGCAGCGGGTAAAAACCCCTCAGTTTTTCCTAAGTGGGAACATTTGCCTTTAATGAGTCTAAGAGGGTTTTGGGTTTTTTTTTTTTCCTCTTGCTCTTTCTTTTTTTTTTTTCTTTTCAGGGAAGTGGGAAATGGAAAAATATTCTTTTTCAATAAATAAAATACCAGACACATCTCTGGGTGTCGGATTATCGCCCCTGCCCCTGTGCAGCTACCACCAGCGCTGTTTGCTCCCCTCAGCCAGCATTGATCCTCGCATCAGCTGCCAGCCTGGACCGAGTCTGCTTCCCTCTCTGTGGTCCCAACAACCCCTCGCTCCTCATTCTCCTCCCCCCCAGACTCCCTGAGCATCTTCCCCTTCCTCAACCCCACGCTGGGGACCCCTTCTCTTTTAGGAGTCCCAGCTGGTGGCACCTCAGTCGCTGCTCAGGCCACTCCAGAGCATCCCTGAGCTCACGTGCACATCCCAGCCCTCTCCCATCTCACTCCAAAGGGACCCTCTGAAGTGGGATAGGTTTTACATACATGACAGAAATTAAACCAGTATGGTCCCACTCAGATTGCTTTCCTGCAGTTAAAATGCATGGCAGATCTGTTGGGTTTCGTGCTGTGTGTTTGCCACAAAAACTCAGGTCATATTAATTCATTCTGTAGCTATTTTGATGTATTTATGCATTAAATCTGACCACGATGCTGCTGGTCAGTAGCGTGGGATTATTCTGTATGGGAACAGAGACGCTAGATCTGACCAGAAAGCAGATTTTTCAGTCTGCACGCAATACCATTATTTATTCTGGATTTCCATAAGAAGCTGAAATTTCCAGCAAAGTAAGAATTCCAATAAATTTCTTTCAACATGAACCTAAAGTTTGTTGTAATAAGATAAAATAATTTGGTCTACTTACATGGAAAAGCTTGAGTTCAGGGATATTCGAGCATACTAACAAGTACCAATAAAACAAGTACACACAACACAAACCAATAATATTCACTGGTTTTATGTCACATAAAATTGAAAGCGTGAAGCAAGAAAACAACTCCAATGCGATTCACAGTGTAGAACGGGGGAAGCCGAGGACGTGGCAAGGAGTGAGGTGCTCCGGCGCAGCTCCAGGATCCAACAGGAGGGGAGGGTGGATGCTGGGGAGGGGTTCGGTGTGTACCGTGGACTCTGCTTGGAAAACTCTGGCCCAGTTTTGTTCACCCTCTGCCAGAGGGTGTTGAGGTCTCCCTCACTCCTCTTCACGTCCTGTCAGCATGTCATCTCCCAGGGCTTCGGCCAGAGCATTTTCCCTTCAGCCTGAGGTCTAATAATAGAGGAATCTGGGTCCCAGAGAGCAGCTAAGGACGGGGTAGTCCCGTCAGTGGGCTCCAGGAAGGAATTTATTGGCACGGCCAGGGTACATTTAGCAAATGGTGAGCCTCAAGGCTGAGCTCACAGCACCATCCTTAAAGTGAGTGGGTAATGATTAGGCCTGGCTCCAAAGGAGGGAGCATGATCTATTCCAAAAATTGCATTGAATGAGACAGATTGAAATATTGGTGTTATTTTCAGGAGCTGATTGATTTATTTCAGACCAAAGTTGCAGCTCCTGGCTCACTGAAATCTGCATTTGACGATAACAGATTTTTGTCCAGGGTACTTCTCTGATAGGGTTCCATCCTTCTTTTGGATGAGAGTATAGACTAAAATCCCTGTGCCTCCAGTGATGAGCACCAGCCTTCCTGTCATGCCTTTGGTAGATTCCCATGGCACTGTCACCCTACAGAGGAAGGACAAAGGTCCTTGAGATAAAGAGATGTAGGTGTAAACCAGGACACATCCTTTGAAACCCCTGGCTCTAGAGTAGCTCAGCTTGGGATTAAGCAAAACCTTGGTCAGTTCTAAACTGATCCTTCCCAGCATGGTTCTGGGGATGGTGATGGAGCCCTGGTAATGACATGAAGCACACTTTGCTCTGGTACAGCCCTATTCCTTGCTAGTCTATTTGCTCTTTTATCCAATAATATGTGTCGGTACAAGCATCATCTATTCTTAAAATATATGCTAGTTGGGCACCTGCATTGGAGAGCCAAAGTCTGCTTTTGGAGGTGCAGTGGTGAGAGGGCCACCCCGAGTACCCAAAGCCCAGGTCAGAACTAGCTGATTGGCTGAGGATGCTGGAGGGTGCCTGGCTGTTTTTAACATCGCACAGCAGGTCTTCACCCTGTGGAGAAGGTGGTCCAACAAAACGGTTCAGTGAGCATCAACGTGGACGTAACCAAGCGTAGGTGTGGTCCAGCCCATAGCTTCTTCTCTGCCTGTGGGTAACAACCAGGGCACCCCCTGCACTTTGGTTAGAGGAGCCTGAGCAAGTCACATCCCTCCTGGGAGAGCTGGTCCAGGCTGCCAGGAGTCTCCAGCTGCCTGGTAGGTGATTGCTCACAAGGAGGAACGGGATATTGTGTTATTTCCCGAGAGCCACAGCTCTCTGGGAGGGCTCACACAGCCACGGCCAGGGGTGGTCAACCCCCTCACCGCTCCCACACCAACCTTGAGGCACCGCAGACAATGCAGCCCACCGAGTTTTATCATTGAGGGAAAACACTGGACCACGTTCAAGCAATGCAGAGGCCTTTCTAAGAAACAGTTATTATTATTATTATTACTATGGACAACAGCTGGGCTCGGAGGAGAGCTTTGCCCACAGAATTCTGAGGGAGCTGCTCCTCCAGACTGTCGTTATTTTATGCCAGATCGATCTTCCCATTGAAAATAAGAAGAGATGAAAGCTAGGCAGACAGTGCGGTGACATTCCCTGTAAAACAAGACCTCGGAGAGTAAAATACGCTATTTAGTGGCCATCCTGATGGCTTCTCATGCAGAGACCACACCAGCTGGTGCCAGGCGTTGGAGATGGACCAGAGCAGCGATGGCATCCCGTGCTCAGCAGACTGTACCCACTCTTCGGTTCAAACCGGTATATGCCTTCCCATCACCCTGCCCACACGCTCAGCCCCATTTCCCAGACTGTTTGTGGAATGAAATATTGTTGCTATCATGGTTTACATGCTAGGAGAGAGGGAACAAGAAAAAGCGAGGTAGGGAGGGAGGGAAGCGAGGAGGAAACAAAGACAGCATTGTTATCTCTTCCAAAAAACTGCAGACACTTATTCAAGGCAGAATAACTGGTTTGGGTTGTGGTTTGCTTTTACATATGTGTTTAACCTCGTGAAATAGTCAACAGCCTGGAAAGAAAACACCACACTCAAAGGCAGAGCCTGCCCAAGGCTCCCAAACCCTCCGCTTGATTTTCCAATTTGGGGCTCTTGGCTGGAGCCCAGCTTCGGTCCCTGGGATGCGACGGCTTCTGGGTGCAGCGTGGGGACAGGGCCCCCACCCACAGCCACAGGCACCCTTCCACGGTCCAGCAGGAGCGGCACGCCAGGCTTATCAGGTTCCTGTCTTATCAGTTCCTAGCAGATGCTACAAGACGATTTGTCATCCAGGCCTTGGTGTGCTTCACTTCAGCCAGGCAGCCGAGACAGCCAGAAACCGGGAGAAAAAAAGAAAATAAAGAAAAAAAAATAATAAAAAAAAAGGAGTGGAACAATGCAGTGAAAATCCCAAATTCTGCACCATCCAAACACGAAGGAGCAAGCGAACCCGCTGTGCTACTGTGCCAACTTTCCAGGGTTTAGAGCGCAAGGCTCTCTCTGGCAGCACCTCTCATGATTCAGCGCGCCTGACACTTCCCATCAGGAGGCTCCGCAGTCGCTCACGCAGAGCTCTGCCAGACTCGAATCAATTGGGCTGAAATTCCCCATGTTTGGTATCTGCCTGCGGCAGGAACTGAGGAAACAATCCACTCCACACGGCACAACCATTTCTGAGAGCATGGCGACAGACAAACACCGTGTCTCGCTATTAAAAAGAGACGAAAACAACTCAATTTCCAATTATATTTATTTTATCTTATTGAGACGCCCATGCTCTCCCCTGACGTGGAACAGATGCTCAGCACTTCCCAAGCAGCAGCTCTGGGTGCAGAGATACGCCTTTTTACTTTTTCTGTGGAATACTGCCCCAAATTTGATTGATTTGAAGTGCCTCTGAAGAAAAACATCACAGTTTATGATTCAGCCGAGGGTATCTCCCTTCCTGCATCATCCTTTCCCACCTCTTAGCTCTGTGTTGGCTGCAGGAGGAGACAGGAGCTGCGTTTGGGGTCGGGTGTAAGCAGGAGTGGACACAGAGGGGAGAGAGGATAACACGGAAGATTGAAACTGGGAGCATCATATGGGGAATGTGTATTCTATAGAGGTGGGAGGAGAATCCGAGACTGGGACCTGATGCTGCTGGAGGAGAAGGCTCTTGGGGCAGGACCCAGGCGGGAGAGGGACCTGAGGAGAATGGATGCTGGGATGCTGACGGGATTGGTTCAGCATCCCAGGCAGAGGGAGAGCATGGGGAAATGGATAATGTTCCGTTAATCTTTTGGGGTGTAATCAGATTAACCAAAGTGACTGAGCATCCTGCCTACTCCTTTTTTCCCTTCCCCTATCACACAACCCATAGTAAGAGCTATATTTAGCTTTCTCATTGCTAACTACAGGGTGTCAGTGGCTTCTTTTTTCCCCTCCAGTGATTCAGCCGAGTGCTATTGTTCATTCAAGTGGAAGTAGGAAAATGTAGACACGGCACAGAGGGGTGTTGGGCCCGTCTGCTCCTGCCTTGGAGAGGAGCCGTCGCCTCTGCCTGGCTCCCTTTTTGCACCCCGGCCCCCCCAGCCCCAGAGCCCCCCACGTCAGGGCTGATGCGCACAGACTTGGCTCTGAGCCTCCTGCCCGGACACGCTGCCACGTGTCTCGTCCCCAGGCCATGGTGGGGACAACCTGGAGATGCTGAGAGTTGGGTAGAACCAGGGCTTTGGAGTCATTCTCACTCATTCTGATGAGAAATTCCATCCTGAGCTTGAGGAAATTCTCCCTAACTGCATTTTCGTTGTAATCATTATGTTTCCACAAAAGGTTTTGATTTCCATGCATCAGCATTTTTCAACAACAACAAAAAAAACCCCACTTTGTTGAAAAAAACCCCTGCTCGGTTGGAAGGCGATCACCCAGCTCCCCCGCGTGCCGCTCCCAGCGACCGCAGGGCTGGGCTGGTACCTGCCCCTCTCATGCCCACAACTTCAGTGCCCAGAAACCTAAAGACATCACATCAGATATTGCCTAATTGCTTTACTCTCATTAATATTTGCTGGGGTTGCTTAGCAAACCCCTGAACCGCGGAAGCTGTGGGCTGCGGCGCTCGAGGGAAGGCAACTTCAGCTTGAATAAGCAGCTTGTGTGCTGGGACCACTGACCATCTGGGGCTGTGGCCGTTCTCTCCTTTTAATCTGAATCCAGGGAAGAGAGAGGCGGGCAAAGGAATGACTCTGCGTCTTCCACACACTGGGAAAATAAAAAGGGACAGAAATGCCTGCCCATCAGATTTTTCCCCCCTCCCTTTCCTCCCCTTCTGCAGCTGGGGAAACCGCTGCCGCTTCAGAGGCCATTTGGAGCCGGCTGTGCGGACGCAGGCTTTTGGAAACGTGCAATTACATCCACAGGCGTCTCCTTGTAGCTTAAGCAGGTTTAATATTACAGGCAGGCACAGGAAATCTTAGGCCTTTTTTCTTTTCTTCCTTAAATTATTTTTTAAATGCACTCCCAGTAAAGTTAATGAATCACTCCCAAAAACAAGGCTTTTATTAGGGTCTGCAATTCGGCACAGATTTATTTTCCTTTCCTGTGGCAGAAAGATGCCAATTAAATAAAAATCTTCTGTTTGGAACCTCTTGCCATTGCTGCATTAGGGTTTGATCCCCACACAATTAAAAAGAAAACAGAACAAACACCATTTTCCTTTTGTTTAGGGTGGTCACAACCAACCTCTCAACCCAAACCCACCCCAAAGCCCTGTCCCAGGGCCACCGCTGTATTCTCCTCTGCTGTGGTCCCGTTGGTTTTCACCCGCTCTCATTTATCCAACAACCCTTCTCTCCTCCCTCCAGTTCGTGGGCTTCCTCCTGCTCCCATTCCAGAATCCCACTACTCAGAGAGCCCCTCCTGGCTCCAGAGCCCCAGTTCCAGCGAGATCACCCCTAATCTCCTGCCATTTCATCCAGTTTTTGCTGCCTGCCCGCGGTGGGAAACGGGACACGGCCAGGGCTGCTGGTCTTTGAAGAGGTGGGAAAGCCATTGCTGATGGTTGCCACCACCTCCTGCTTTGCAATAACATGGTTTCTTTTGAAAACCTGAATGAGCATCATGCTAGATTTATTAAAAAGAAGGAAAAAAAGCCCATAACAAGTTTCCCTTCTCCGCTCTCCGCAGCTGCACACCAGCAGCCAGCAGGTGTGTGTCAATCCACCGGCCTCCGAGATTTACAACCTGTTCCAGGATTTCTCGCCAGGCTTTGGCCATGGAAGTATTTTCTTCTCACAAACAAAGGAGCTGTAGCGAGGAGGCCTCAAGGGACACAACAACCGGAGATGAAAAAACAAACGCATCCTTCTCTAATGTGATTAAAAAAAAAACCCAAAGACATCGAAGCAATGGCTCCGTCTGGCCAAGGGGGGGACTTCAAGATGTTTGCTGCTTCTTCTCCTTCCTCACCCGGCCCCCTTCCTCCTGGGGAGGAGCATGAGGGGTGGAGGGCACATCCCTGCCTGTTGCTGCCTTTGGTGCTGGAGGAGCCTGGCTGAGCGATGATCCCCTTGGCCCCTCTGTCACCGTCACTGCCAAGCACCACACGTGGCCAGAGAGCCGATTCCCTGCGTTTCAGCAGTTCTCGTTAAAAATAGATCAAAGTTGTGGCCAGAGAAAAGCCGCAGGAAGTGGCTTGGACTGCCCTGGCCCCTTGCTTCTGCGCCCCACACACTCTGGCATGGGCCGAAGACCAGAAGTTACTCCTGGAGTTGTTTCCCACGAAGGGAGGATGACTGTCTCCTTCCTCCACGTCCAGCCCCATGCACTGCATCCACGCTGGGTGCGCCTCTGGCTTTGCTCTCCTGGTTTGGCTTTTCTGGCTCTGTTCTCATTCAGCCAATTTTTAGGAGAAGACATGGACAATATCTTTGATGCTTCGTTGATGCGATGCTTCTGCTGCCAGGAATTTGAAGGAAGGAGTGAAAAAAAATCACTATCATTTGTTCCTCTGATACAAATAGAGCTGTGCATGGCAGGAGGAGCGTGTCCCAGGCATGAGAGTTTTCCACCATCATGCTGGAAGGTGTGGGAGATGTTGCAGGGGGAGCAGAGGCCTGGAGGGACCTGCAGAGGAGTGATGCATTTGCTGGGGCAACAAAGTGCATCCAGATGACTCCCCACCCTTCAGAATCCATCCCTCAGAGACACTCCACAGGAGCCCACCAGGATGGCTGCAACAGACCTGTCGCATTAACGCTCCCGGTCCCCAGAAAGGATGCGGCTTCCCAGGGCAATTTCAGTTTACGCTGGAGTTAACAGCAATGTTCTCTCAGAGCATTAGTCCTGAAACACAAACGGCAGCATAATCCTCGCAGGGTCGGGGATCCGGTAAGTGTGCAAACACCCCAGCTCTTGTGAACACACCTGGGGAGAGAGAAGGCAAGAGGGGAGTAGCTGGTGCCTACAGGTGTCTGACAGGAGAACAGTCACACACAAAGATGCAGGGCAAAACCAGAAGCATTAGGGTGAGAACGAGTCAGGGAAATCTTAGCTTATGCAAACAAAAGTGACGTAAGAGGGTGATAATTAGGCTGGAGGCTCCTCTGCCAAAGGAAATACTGGAAGTCCAACTCTCTGGGCTTAGAACTAGGCAGAGCGAGAACCCAGGGGACGCGCGGGGACGTGCCTGCTTTGGCAGGCACCGCGACCGACAGTAGCTCCTGTCCCGACGGCCCCGACACGTGTGACGAGGTGACACCACGGCCTGACAGATGCAGCCTCTGTCCCCTCAACCGGCTTCCCCCGCCTCCCTGCACAGCCTGGCACGCGGTGAGTCCGACACCATGGGTGGAGCAGTGGCAGCATGCACACAGCTGTGCACATCTGGAAGAGGAGCTTTCAGCATCACTTCCTTGCCAGCAGCCAACCATTTTGGAAGAGCCCCACCGCCAGCTGCTCTGACAGAAGGGAGAGGGAGAGCGCTGCCTGGGAGCGTTTGCAAGGGGCTGGCACGTGCCCTGGGAGCTGGAGCGACGGTGCCTAATGGTCCCTGCACACCTAGCGCCCAGGGGCTGCAGGTTCAGCCCTGACCCCATCACCGCACACCGTCCCACTGCTTCCTGACAAATGGAAATGACAGGGAGGTCTCCTGGCCCCTGGCGAGCCCTGCAGGCTCCCCATGAGCCGCTCAGCAGCCGTCTCTGCCGGCGGTACTCAAGCATGAAAGGCAATGCATGACTCAGGGCTGGAGGAGCGCTACTGCAACTCAAGGAGCCAAAATTCGTGTTTCCCATATGGGCTGTGAATGAGTGCCCTGGTACATGGCTTTGGAGCAGGAATTCCTGATGTCCTGACCCTCAACTTGTCCAACAGAGCTGGAAGAGCTGTAAAGGGAACAGGGTCTCAGCATCTCCAGGGTATAACCATCACTGGAGACGATAGAAGAGGAACCTGAGCTGTCAATGCAGAAATGCTCTGCTCTCCTTCTTCCCCACCACGGCCGGACCCCGTTATCCGACCCTCTGAAACACCAGCCCTGGCTGTCCCCGAACAAGCAGAGCTTTGTCCAATGTGTTTACTGCAGTCAAGAGATTAAACCAAAGGAAACAAAGCAGCTCAAAGGCTTAAGGCCATGACTCACACAGAGGGCTTCCCAGGCCGTCTTCGCTCGGCACATTGCTCCGTCCCAGATGAAAAATGACTAAGTCAAAATAAATAAATAAAAGTCAATAAATCTCATGCAGTGGAGATGGTGAGTGATCGGGGAATAGGAAAACCTGTTCAAACAGAGCTGCATATTCTAAGCAGAAAATTCAGCGTCACATTCCTGAGCTGAGAAGGGACACTATGGAGGGAGGAAGAGAAATAAATAGACATTTCCCAACCACGTGGCATTGCTTCCAGAAAGCACCAGCTGGTGTTGGTGAGGTTTCACTTAGGGCTGCTGTGGGTTTGCAGGCAGGTAGCAAGGGGCAGAAGTGTGCTCAGGAGAGCTTGGGTGAGTGTGATCCCATCGCAGCTTGTAGTAGGGTTTTAGGGCAGGCAAACTAGCTGTCACTGCAGAAGAGCCCCCATGGGCTTTCATCCTTTGTCTCCTGTGAGCCAGAAGATGGGAGAATATGCAATGTCCTGTGTACTATGCTCAGAATTGCTTCTGCAGAGCTGCAGCCTTACTGGGAATAGCAGGACACTATCCCCTCTGGACCTTGGACCCATGAGGAGCACACTCTTCAAATAGGAAGGACCTCGAAGAGCCGGTGCTGTGTACGTCGTTAAGCAGGTGAAGAAGGATGTGAAGCTGAAGATGAGCCTGCCTTGCAATCAGGGGTTAAATAGACAGCAGCCTCCTGCCAGTATTCAGCCCATCATGCCGAAATATTCCTCAGGCACATCTCCCATGGAGCCCATCCCCACCGCTGGGCCCCATGTGAGCTTGAGAAACATGGGGTTGTAAAAAGACCCACAGCAGAGCCCTGTGAACCTGAAGCTCTTATGCTTTAAAGCTCCTGAGATAAAAGCCTCTTTTTTTTTGCCAGAAATGACTTTATTTCTCCTGGATCTTGGACCCAGCTGACAGTGGGAACTGTGGTGTCTAGAAGAGGGCTGGAGAGAGAAAGCAGCTATCAGCAGAAGGAAGCGGTTGCAGCGATAGCAGGGATGAAGGCACTAATGAGACTGAGTAGAGCTGGCCTGTCTCCTACAGAAGGTTGCACTGTGTAATCTAATGGTCCCTTTGGCCTTGCAATTTGTGAAACTGTTTCATTCTGGTAGATAGTTGGCTCGGGCTTTAAATCATCCCCTGCAATCCAACAGCAAAAAGCTGGGAAAAACAAAGACTTTTGGAACTGCACCAAAAAGCTGTTGGAGTCGTTTCTGAGAGCATCGCCGGGCCAGAGCCTGCAGCCCTGCTTGCCCCGCTCGCTATCGGGGGGGGGGTGATTTTAGCCCAGCTCCCTGGGGAGCAGGGGACGTTGTCCCTGCGTGCGTGAGCAGCACAATCTGGGATCTGAAGAGAGGAATTCAGCGAGGAGCCCCTCGATGTTGTGATGCATTTATTGATGAGTTGGAACAGAAGCGTCTTCCTAGACTGAATCCGGCCCCATTTCCCTGACAGCTGGAGTAACAGAGTCCAACCCCTTGGGCCATGGGCCAGAAAAGTGCATTGTTTTAAGACGATCAGCTCTTGCCTGCTTCTTTCCCTGCACCGACTGGCCGAACAAAGCCTCTCCGAGAGCACACGGGGCAGTGCGCACATGGGCTGAAAGGGAAGAACTCGGAAGTGGGCTCTTGATCTTCTTTTCTGGTCTCAGGATTTCTTGTTTGGGTGCCAAGATGAACAAATAAATCATATTCAAAGGCATTTGCCCACAATTGCTCTGAAGTCAGAAAAGCAGAAAAGAGGGGAGCTGAGATCAGGGTCGGGATTCCTGTCAGACACAACAGCTTTGCTTAGTACTTTCATTTTGGTTTATTGCTTCTCCTGCTGCCGTTTGGGAGGGAGTGATTATTTATTTTGTAGCCTTCCTTTGGCACGATTTTCCCAATAGGAATTTGCAATATGCTTATGGAATTGCCTGTCCCAGCTCGTCGTGGGGACCCTGTGCTGCGGGCAACCTTTGCAGCCCTTGGAAGAGCACTTACCCACGGCTCAGGAGTCACAGAAGCAAGGAATCATTAAGGTTAGAAAAGACCTCTAAGCTCATCCAATCCAACCATCAGCCCATCCCCACCGTGCTGACCGCACCGTGTCCTGAAATGCTACGGCCACAGAGTTTTTGAACCCCTCCAGAGACGGAGACTCCACCGCTGCCCTGGGCAGCCTGAGTCAGCACGCCCGAAAGCCACCACATCCTCGTTTCTCGAGCACCTTTCCTCCAGTTGCTCTCCAAATTGCTTTTCATGGAGGTCGATCAAGCCATCAAGGCAAGGCAGTCACTTCTGTGGCAGATATTTTAAAGCAACCACATTTAGCAACCTGAAGCAGAAAGAGAGTAAGGACACAAAATGCTTCTCTGGGGGATGCTATTTTTGCCCCAGGTACAATTTAATGAGGGCAATGCTAAGCATCTTTTTCCTGGAGAAAGGAAAAACCTAACAGTGTTTTTTAAACCAATAAGTGACTATTCAATATTCATATTTCTGCACAAGAAGGCTGGTTTGCTACTGACTGAGCGGGGAAGAAGCTGCCACAACACCCTGCAGCTGAAGGAACTTTCTCCGGGGTCTCTGACGCTCAGAGGGGTCTCACTCAGCCCCGAGGTCCCATCACTCCTGGCTGGTGGGGACCGGGGAACCCAGGCTCGAGGTGTTGGCAGGGATTTGGAGGGGTCCCCTGGGATGGGGGACACGGTGAGGGTCAGGGTTCTCATTGCCAGGAGGGCAGCAGCGGCAGCAAAGAGAAATCAGCACGTCAGCTCTTGGCTTTCTGCAAGGGGTTTGGGGAAATGAGCTAGGAGAAATCAGCTAGGTCGTTTCTCACCACTTGGAGAGGCCAAAAGCACCTAATTGGGAACTGATCTCAGCTGTTTGTTTGCCAGGGCTCCGACCAAAAAAAGCTCCATCTGAATTAAAGGAGAAATAAAAGGAATTTCCTTCCCCTGATGGTTTGGATTGTTTCTTAATGTTGTTTTAATGTGCGTCTGTTCGGTGTTTATTTAGAGCTTAAGGTGGAAAACAAGCCGTGGGTCAGCTCCGATGCCAGATGGAGCTGGGCATCCGTGGAAGATGAGCGCTGTTAACAGCAAGCAAGGTGCCCGTGAAATATTTGTTTAGCAGAGCTCGATTTCTTCCAGTGGACCCGTTAGTCCTGCGAACCGAATAGCCGGGAGGAAAAAAGCACAGATCCTGGGTGGCTGACGAAGCGTTGGCTCCGGCCCTCTGCTCCCTCTGGCGTGGGGGCGCCCCCCTGCCAGCCCCCTGCCCGGGAGCCAACGCGGAGCAGCGAGGAACTCGCCTTCTCCTCCAAATTTTCAGGCAAATTATTACTCATGCAAAAATCTGACAGAGTTTTGGGACTTGTGAATGCTTTAATAAATCCCCAGTGAGTGTCTCGCTATTCACAAAGAGCGAGTAACAGAATCCCATAAATCACGGCTAAACAAACTCAGCACTTTGGGTCAGGAAAATATTGAGAAATCCGTGGGTTTTACTCTAATCCTCCCATGGCAGAGGCCCTGGAAATGCACTATTTTTTTTTCACTTCCTTCTGGCTTCGACGCTAACTTCCTCGTCCAGCCGAAGCCCCGCCAGCGTTGTCAGCGTGCGCGGGCATCCGAGGTCCAGCACAGCACCGTGGGGAGCAGGGAACGCTCCCCTGGGAAGCGATGAGCCTGGAGCTCATCCCAGACAGAGGAATTTGCCCCATGGGTCTCATCTTCTGGGTTTACACTGCTGCACAGCAACCCGGAGACCACCTCCAGCTTTTATGAGCTGGGAAGGGGTAAGGGTTTTTCTTTGCTGTCGCTCCCTGCTTTGACCTCTGAGCATCCCACCGGGACATCACTCGGGAAGGACCCTGCTGCTCCAGGGAGGTGAGGCTTTGAATCTGCCTCCGGCAATGGGGCCTTTCATCTTCTGTTGCATCTTCATTTTGCAAGGATTTGGGTTTTATTTTTCACCAGGAATCCATCTGAGCGCTGAGCTCGCTGGGTTCGTGGTGGCCGCGGTGTGGTGGCTCTCCAGGCCCCTGGCCAGTGCAGGCTGTCCTTGGCAAGCGCGGAGGCTCCACATGGAGGAGCGGCTGCCCGTTCGCAGGGAGGACGCAGCCCTGATGTGTGGTCCTGGCTTGGCAGCAAACCAGCCCCGGACCTCCTACTCGCCCAGAACATCTGCTGCCCAGAGCACTGTGCCATCCGGGCGGAGGGGAATGCAGCCGAAAACCACAGTGACGGAGGGATGGACAGAAGAGAGCACATCCGCAAAAGGGAAAGAAGAGACAGGAAAGGGGCAGCAACCCTGGCACTCTTTAGGATTTCGTGTTTGCAAAGCCCAAGTGCCATGGGGTGCTACACAACGGGTGGAGTGACCGGCTGGTGGAGATGCAGAGTCAGGGCAGCTCCAGCACAGCTCTCCCGTCAGGATGCAACCGTGGGAGAGGGACACAGCTGCCCCCCTCGTCCTGGGACAAGGACACCCTTCTGGGATGGACACAGCCCGGTGTGCCCCATGCTCCACCTGCCCAGCACCTCTGGAGCAAACCGGCTCAGTAGAAGGGCCTGCCGGCTTGGCAGCGTGTGTGACCAGACTGAGCCACCACCAGCAGCTGTATTTTCTGGGCTTGATCTCTATTTAGGAAAGGTTTGACAGTCTGGGGGTCGGGAACCGGTGTGTGCTCTGACCGGTTCCCCACCACCCCCAGGCTCCCTCCCCAAGCCATTTGGTCTCTCATCATGCTCTAATCCATTGGTGACTTCAGCTGTAATTGGCTGCAGTCTGGCATCAATAAACTGAAACATTTATTGCACAGTTTAAATCTAATACAGATTATAGCAGCCCAGCTAGTTCTTAATGCTTGAGCCAGGAAGCAGCTCCGTGAACTCCTGCTTCGCAGGCTGGAGGCTCTTCCCCACCGCTGCAGCTCCAGCCCAGCTTCTGGTCTGCCTGGTCTCGACCTTCTGCCCCACGTCCTCCTTCTCCCCTGGTTTGCTAGGTCAGTTCTGGCTCCTCTCAATCCACATCCTGGGCTCCAGGGTGACCAAGCCTCCCTCTCCATCCCATCAGTCGGGGTCCTCTGTGGAAGGAGAGAGACTTCCTTAATACCTGTGACATCCAAGCCGAGCCGTGGAGCAGCGGGTTAAAGGTCGGGGCTTATCTCGGGATCTGCAGTGAAATTACTGAGCTGTTCCCAACGTCTGCACCAGAGGCAGGAAATCTGATTTGCAATAATAGAATGTTCCTTTAAGTAACATTTTCTTTAAAGACATTATTGCAGTCTAAAGGAGGGGCCAGGGTGCAGGGCACCTTTAATTTTAGATTTTGTAATTATTTTCCTGGCTACTGTTGGTTAACCCCTGCGAGGCTGAAACTCAGCTCCCTGCGGCTCTGCAGCACTGGGCTGGCACGGCTGTGGGCTGGCCCTTGCCAGGGGCAGCCTCCAAATGCAGGTTTGCAGCTCTGTCCTCTCTCTGCCCTGTTGTTTGATTAAAGAAAGCCTGCCTGGAAAAGCCTGTGCAGCCTTCTGCACCATCTCCGATCTGGGACCCTTTCTGCCCACTGGTTTTAAAAGAGCAGGGAGGTGAACCTCGTGCACAGTGTAAATGCAGCCGCCTTTTAATGAACCCATTGAGATATAAATGGCAAAGCAATCACAGAATCATAGAATGATCTGGGTTGGAAAGGAACTCAAAACCCGTCCAGTGCCATGGGCAGGGACACCTCCCACTGGATCAGGGGCTCCAAGCCCCATCCAACCTGGCCTGGAACCCCTCCAGGGATGGAACAGCCACCACTGCTCTGGGCAGCCTGGGCCAGGGCCTCCCCACCCTCAGCGTGAAGAATTTCTTCCTAATGTCTAATCTAAATCTTCCCCCTTCCCATTTAAACCATCCCCCCTCCTCCTGTCACTCCACGCCCTTGTAAAAAGTCCCTCTCCAGCTTGCCTCATTTTCTCATTATTAAAGTCACTTATTGGAGAGGCACTTCACCAGCATTTCATAAACAAAAAAAAAAAAGGCGGGGGGAAAGGGTCTTCTCAGCCTCCCCCGGCGGCAGGCACCCAGCCGAGCCCGGCGGCCCCGGGCCCCCCCCAGCGGCACCCGCCGGGCTCGGGCAGCGCTGCGGGCCGGGGGCGGCACAGCCCCGCCATGGATGGGGGCCAAGAGGAAAACGAATGGAGAACTATTGGGTTTCTCATGGACACCCACTTACTCTGCCACCGCTCCGGCAATTTCGGAGCTCCCCAGATCTGATTAAGCTCTCCATTACTGTCTGCCACGCACTCGCATGCCAGGAATCGCTTAACAGGGACCGTCTGGAGAGCCTCTGCGGAGGGAAGCGGGGAGCCTTCGGCCCTCCCCTCGGCCCCCCCGGCACGGTATTACTATCAGAAATATCAGACGTTTCGACTCAAATTAAAGTCAGGTTAAATATCTCAAATGCAAAAATTCCACATGGTTCCAGATGGAAAGCGGTTCCTCCGCTTCATGCCGAACGAAATAAATAAGGAACCTTTCAGACCTGCGCCTGCCCCTCCGCCGGGCAGAGCCGCGCAGCCCCCGACCAACCCCAGAACTTTGAAGTTGTAATTTGGCCGCGCTAATGCAAAGCATGAGAGGCTGCGCCGGGGCAGAGCAGCGCGATGGCGAAATGCGCGCTGGTAAATAGGCTGTAACGGTAGGAACCAAAGCAGAAACACGTGTGTGCGCACACGCGGCTCCCGCACGGCAGCGCCCACGCCGAGACACCGCGCGAACCCCGGGAAGCCCATCCTTTTGGCTCAGTCCAGACAGGTACTGAAGGACGAGAGCCTCGACACCTGAGCTCGGCTCTGGAGGGACCACAGGGACACTCCCACCGCCGATGGCTTTGGGAAATGCCAGCAGACTCGTGCTGTGCAGCTACAGAGCATACAGGTGGATTTTGCCGGGATGCTCCCGGGGTGCTCAGCGGGCTGCTGGCCGCGCTGTGCCAACGGGGGGGCTGCCCACCGAGGAACGGCTCCAGGAGCCCAGCCCCAGGGCGTACCACCGCCTGCCTGCATGGGGACACCTCTGTGGGACCCTCAGTGCAGGATCTGCCCCCTGCTCTGTCCTGACCCGTGTTCTCAGCCCATATGCTCATAGCCATGCCATGCAAAAGTCATCTCTGCAGGGGACCCATTTCTCCACCCAACCATGGCGTGAGACTGCTCCCGTGGTGTTTAAAGGGTTGCCGGACCTGAGCTCTAAAAGGAAGGAGAGAGCGCGGTGCCAAACCCAAATCCCACTCTGTGGCTTTACACAGCTCAGACGGTGCCAGATCCCACGAAACTGGATATGTGCCTGCCTCCCGCAGCCTCTCATCCCTCCGTGCATCGGGCTCAGTCCCCAAAGTCCAGATCTGTTTCCAAACACCTCCCAGATCAGAAGTATCTGCAGACCTGGGGGTTTGCCCTAGCCCAGCTGCTGCAAGACTGGGGGTCCCCCAGATGTCGTTGCCATCCAGTCCAGTGTCTTCATGGGAAGCTTCAGCATCGCCCTGATCAGGGTCCTCAGCCAAGCACCCCAATACAGCGGACAAACCCCAGCGGGTCCCTGTCATTTCCCTCTGGGAATTCACGGCCTGCTCCTCTCTCTGACTGCTCTCCAGTGTTACTCCCCACTCCTCTGGCTTTCTGTGGTGTTTCCAACCTTGCCCTTTGGTTGCACCATGGTCTTTACCTCCGCATTGAAAACTGAGCCATCCCCGTGCTCTGCTGGTGTTTGGGTTGGTGGTACCAACTTCTCCTTCTCGCCCTTCCACGTTGATTTAGCGTCTGCCTATCTCTCCTCAGGTTAATCAGTGGATTAACTGCAGCTCTCCCTCCCTTTCTCCTAAATCCTTATCCTTCATCACGAATCTAGGAAACAAACCAGACCAGGTACTTTTCCATGAAGGCAGCCAAACTATTTACTTCCCTATCAGCCGGCCTCTCCCACACCTTTCTTGCTCCTCTCTGACCCCGGGGACACCCACTTGTCTGCAAACACCTCTGCCTGCCCGGCTGCCCGCGCTCTGCCCAGCGCTGCGGGCAGGATTCCTGCTGCTTGTGCCTCCTGGGGACACTGGCAGGGATGCCCTGGGGATGAAATAACGGGGACGGGACCCAGACTTTCCAGATCTCAGCTGGGTGTCCCTCATTTTGCCCTGCCTGCCCGTGCTGCCTCTTCCTCCTGGAGCTGCTTGAGGATTCCGGCTCCCCGAGGCCATCCCGGCCAGGGGGGCTGCGCACCCTGACGCCCTCCTCCCACAGACAGCTCAGCCCCTGCTCCCAAAGAGCCGCCGCTGTCCTGGTAACCCTTCGCTCCAGCCCCTTGGTTCTCGGGGCAGCTCATCCCCAGCACAGTGTCACCCCGCTCCGTGCTCGAGCGTTGGGCTCTGCCCCGCCGATGACCCTGACAGATTCCCAAGATCTGGGGCCGGCGGGATGCTGTCAGAGCGATCCATCCTCCCGGCCGAGGAGAGGGGAGGCAGCAGCTGGGAGCTGTGATGCACCTTAGGTTTTAAGACCCTTCGTATTTTCTGCTTTAATCAGCAGCTTCCAGTGCTGAGTGAAGGCAAGATAAGCCCTATCAGCCCGTCTGCAGGTGGGCGACCAAAACAAGATCCTCGGAAATAAAAACCGGAGCTGCTGCAGAAAGGTGACTGGATCCCGGGAAATACCGTTTCTTTCAACAGTGGTGATAAACAGGGGGAGCGAAGGCTTCTGGATGGGCTCTACCTCAACGAACGCTCAGTTTCTGAGTGACCCCGAGGAGGTCCCATTGGTGGGGCGCTCGGAGCCTCTGCAGCGGCAGCATCCGGGCAGGATGGGTGCGGGTTTGTGTCAGGAGGCAGGGCCAGGCGAGCGCCTCTTTTATACAGCATTTTATAGCACAGAGCATTTATAGAGCAGTAACTGGAGCATCGAGCAGCTCTTGCTGCCCTGGCACGGCTCGGGGACCGTGTCCCGAGCTCCTCCCAGCACCCTCACGGCTCGCACCCTCTGCCAACCACCTCTGCGGCTGAAACCATATTTCATGAGCTCATTCAGCAACGAGCAGAGAAGGTGCGGTGCCGGTGGTGCCGGTGATGCTTCATGGGCTGCGATCACTGCCACCGCTCACGCAAGGCTGCGGGGCTTTGCTGACCCTTCCTGAGCGTGGGCTCAGCCCCTGCTTAGACCCGGGCTCATAAAGCTCACGGCAGGGCCTGGCGCGGTCAAAGCCGGAGCGCGGGGGGGAAAGGACAGAGCCGGGGCCATCGCGCGGCTCTGATCACCCGCAAATCGCTGCCCCTCCCACAGCCGTCAGCTTTGTCCGGAGGGTTCCTCCGGGGGCTCTAACGTGGAAATGGTAGAGACCAACCCTCCAAGCCGGAGGCTACAAAACATCAGCTCGCTTAGAGACGCTTTGGAGGGGTGTAAGAGCCGGACTGCGGGGGGTTCCTCCCTCCCGGGTGACACGAGGGGCTCCGGCACCCGACAGAGGGGAGGGACGGGCGGTCACCCTCGGAGGAGTAAAGGATTCTTCTCTTTTGCTCCTAAGTGCCCGGTATTAAAGAGTTACGGGCTATACGTTATGAAACTTTATATGGCCCCAAGTTGCACCAGGACAGACGCAGATGAGACATCAGGAAGAATTTCTTCCGCAGAAGGTCTCTGGGGCAGCGGCAGAGGCTGCCGGGGAGGTGGAGTCCCCGTCCCCGGGGGGGTTCGGAAGCCGGGCAGAGGGGGTGCTCCTCCCTCTGGTTCGGTGGTGGGAATACGGTCGGACCCGATGATCTCAAAGGTCTTTTCCAATCGAAAGATTCTATGATTCTGTGATTCTATGACATGAATGGTGAATAGGTGAATAGGTGAATGGTGAATAGGTGAATTCACGTGACAGACTCGTCTGGGTAAGAGGGGGTTGAGCCCCTGCCCATCGCGTTTCTTTATTGTATTTCTTAATGAACTCATGAAATACGGTTTAAGTCACGGAGTACATTGTCCTATAAATTTGAGAGACCTGAAGGGACCGTGACACTCTTCCCTTCCGCTCTCATCCCAGCTCTGTTGTTCTCCTTCCAAACCTTGAAGGCTCCAGTTCCTCCTCCCTGTGGTTCGTCATCTTTCTTGTAGACCGCAGAGAAGAAGAGGGCGTTACAGCATCAAACCCTCGTTAGAGGGAGAAAACCACCCCAGGGAACCTCCTTAGGAAGTCAAAGCCCCATCGAGATGGGTACTGAAAATCCAGGGAGAAGCAGATAACCTGCGCCCAGGAGAACTGATCAACTGCCCAGCAGAAGCGGGACTGAGAGGAAAGGACCAGTGCTGCCCTGTCCCACCTGGCCGAGGAACCCACGGCCCGGACGGGGTCCTGGTGGAGGCACGGGTTAACCCTCAGAGGGACCCTGTGGGTGCTGACTCAGCAGATCCCGGGGCTGCGGGCAGTGGGAGCCGATGGTGACTGACCTTTAGGCCACCCGCCAGCATCGCATCAGCACCCAGAATTGCTGCCTCTGTACTTATTTGGGGGTTTAGAAGCGGGTTATCTACCTGCTGGCGGTCAGGCAGCCTGAGAAGGTCCTCCTGTTGCACTGAGTCAGCGGAGATGTCGGAGGTGTGGAGCGGATGGGACAACGGGCAGAGCCGAGCTGAGCTGAGCCGAGTCGATTCGAGCAGACCTGAGCTGAACAGAGGAGAGGGGCTGTCATGTGAAAAAGCGATTCCGGCAGCTCACAGCTATGACCCAACTTTTCAGCTCAACCTCTCCTGCCAAAGCAGTGTTTCCAAAGCTGCAGCTCCCTGATAAAACCTAATACCATTGCCCATAAATTGTATTAAATAAACAGCAGCTGCAGATCAAGGTATATTCATCAAGGGCTTCCTCTTTTCTTTTTTTCCCCTGAGTGGCTGAGGACTCGGAGATGCCGTTTGCCAGTGGTCTGTCAGCGAAGCCTGCATTTAAAATCAATTTGGTAATTACAACTCTGACTCGGAGCCACAAATCAAAAAAGAAACTTCAGCCCTTCAGGATGTTTTGGACCATTAGGGAGCTGGTAATTATGCACCCCAGCCGGGCATTAATTTAAGGCCCCGGTAGAAAAGCGATGGTGTGAATTTGAGACAGGAAACCGACCGTGAGGGGTTTCAAAGGGTGGGAGGGAGGCTGTCAGTCTGTTTACAACCACCTAACCGAACGTGGTTAAAATCTGCGAGGAAACACTTGCTGAACTCGGCCTTGCCATTGTGTTGGTTTATTTTTCCTTGCGAAAGAGGCCGCTTTTCTGTCGGCGAGGAACAGATGAGGAAAATATATGTATAACCTCTGTTTACATAGGATCTGCAGTGTTTGTGCTGCGCTCCCCCAGGTCACTGCGACTCTGGTGTAATGAACGGGGGGTGCGGAGAGAGGCAGACGCGTACGGGCAGACAGGAGGGTTGGACACAACCAACCAAGAGAGCATGACTTTAGTGCTGCAGTTGATTGCAAAACACCACTGAGCTCCCTCCCCTTTAACTCATAAGATGTCCTGGAGGCTTCTCAGCCTTTCCTACCGCACAGCAGAGCCCAGCCCTGCACAAGCCCCATGTTCTGGCAGCGTACTTTGGTTCACGCAGTGTGTGTCCTGTCCCCAGTGCCTCCCGCTTCCGAGGAGGAGGTCAGCCAGGATGTACCTGGCCAAATACCCGGTGTTACAGCAGTGCTACAGCTGCTCCAGCCAACCTCGGCCCTGCAGCATCAGGTCTTGCTGTTCTTGTAGAAGTGGATGATGTTCAGTAGCTGCAAATGTTATTAATGGTCATAAAATGATCCGGTTCTTCAGAATATCCTGTTACGCTGGTTGTCTCAGAGATCTCCTGTGGGCTGATCCCACAGCCCCATTTGTCTGGGCTCTCCAAAGTATCGCATCTCCATCAGGAGAGCTGCAAAGATAGTTAAACCCCAGGGACCAGCATGAGGATGAGGCTGGATTTTGGATAATGGGGAAGGAGAAGCTCCCTGCCCAGCCTGTTCCCAGCCCAGCTGGGGCTGCAGGGGCTCCATCCTGTGTGACGAAATGCTTATCATAAAACTGGTGCCCTCCCCTGGCCCACAGGCAGAGCGAGGGGCCCCAGCGCCCTGTGCAAGCACCAGGAGAGGCCCAGAAATCTGACAATTAATGAGCATCACAGGAGGTCCAAATTGCTCTTCTTCCCTCCTCTCTTTGGCAGATGCTGCCTTTTCTCCCTAGATGAACAGTACAAAAGTGCAGCCAGCTCCGACCACTGCAGCGGCCTCACTCAGGCAAAAACAGAGCAATTGTGTGGACAAAAAAAAAGAAAAAAAAAAAAGCGACATTTTCTCCTTCAAGATTTAAATCCTTTCATTTTAAACCTCCAAGCACGATGACGGGCTTGTAATGTGGGTCTTTGGGGGCTCTCGTGCGGCTGCCTCTGGGCTGCCCTCCCCCCCAGCCCTGCCAGCCTCCGAGGGGCCGGGGGCAGCCGGCGGCGCTGGGCTGCCGGCCCGGCACGAAAGCCTCATCCTGTAAATAATGAAGTAATGAAGTAAGGATGTGTCTCGTAGCAGTCCATTAAATGGATGCATCCAGGCTGCTGGAGGAGCTTTGATGATTCGGGTGCTCAGCAGACGGAGCCGCAGCAAAAAGACTGATTAAATAGAACATAAACCCAGCTGCAGAGGAGCAGGGCTGGGGGATCCGGGGGCTGGAGCGCCTCTGCTCTCCGTGGGGTTACGGTGGTGGAGGTAAAGCAGTGTCCCCGAAAGCACCCCAAGGGATGGTAAGGAAGAAGGGACCCACAACATAAAGATGCTGTTCCTGAGATCAGGGCCCCAAGGTTTGATGGAGAAGATGAGGTTTACAGGTTTCCTTGTGACGGGAGCTCCTTCATGCTAAGAAGCTTCGTCCCTGTTATCCAGCCTATTTTCCTTATCCCGAGCATCACCTTCAGCCTTGCAAAGCGTCCCTGCCCCCTGCCTGGTGCTCGCACCCTTCACGCCGTACGAACCGTCCTTTCATCTCCCCTTCCCTCACAGCTGCGGTTCACCAAGGCGGACAGATTTAGCTCTGTGAATCTTTCCTCCTAAGTCACACGGTTGCAGTGTGATGGGTGAGTGCTCCCCATTATCTTCTTGGGCTGAAGAAGGACCACCTTGGTGAGGACCTGGCCAGGCAAGGGCCAGGGTGGGGCTGGTCCGTGCTGGGGGTCCCTGGGCAGCAGCATCCCTGGGCATCACCCCGTTTCCAAGCCGACCCTGTGCACTCTCAGCTGCAGAGGTCCGAGCTGCTGCGCCGGCCTCGCACAGAGAGAGGCGGCTGCTGCCGCGCTCACCTGAGCAAAAGTGCTGCCACACAGGGTTCCCTTTGGTTAAATTGTGCTTTGGAAAATACCACGTACCTCACAGGAGAAGGACGGAGCTATTTTTTATCACGGATGTGCCAATGCTTGGCATTTCCTGTGACTTTCCCTACGTCCCCTCCAGACAAAACCCAAACTACGTATAAATATATATTGGAAACGGAGACGTTGTCTTTATTACAAGCCTTGCACTGAATGGCAATTTCTGCATTTGCTTTAAATACATCCATTTAAAGTGACAGGCGGAAAGCCGGCTGAGCCGACATCAAGGAGGAAGAAAGGGAAGGAGGGGGGGGGTAAAATTTTGCTCAGTCTCCCTTTTCTGCCTGTCCCTGCTCCCCTTCCTGAAAAGGCAGCCTGATGTTGGTCTGGAGGAGAGGGATGGGGAGGGAAGGGGATGGAGGGATGAGGACACAGGAACTGGGGATGAGGATACAGGAACGAGGGATGCAGGACCAGGGATACAGGAGGTGGAGATGAAGGAGATGAGGACACAGGGGCTGAGGATGCAGGGATGGGGACCATCTTGCGTTTCTCTAGTGTGAGTCTGAACTGCCTGGGGGGAAGAGAGGGGGTAGGCAGCAGGCGTTGGGGACAAGAGAGAAAAAAGGTATTAAACTGTTCAGTCTGAAGTTACTGACAAACCATCAGGCTTACGGACTGCACGCAGAACAAAGGTTTGCATTTGCAAATCAGTAAAAATAAATGTGGAGTGAAGATGCAGGAATATTTTAACATAAATATGCATAAACCTTCACTTTGCAAATGCCTGAAAAGGTGCTGCCTGCAGGCTGGACCCCGTGCCCACGCCGAGCAGGCGGTGGGGCCGAGATGGGAGATCTCCCCGCAGACCCCCAGCTCCCAGACCCCATCTGTCCTCTCCCAGCATTCCCAAACGGGATATCTTCTTGCCGGGCTCAATACCTTCACTGCATGTAAAACTGCTCGCTGAGCCCCAGTGAGTGATGCCGGCCTGGAAACAGGGTTTCTCTTCACCGGGAAATCCCAACATTTCACATTCGCTTTGGTCTGCTTTGGTTTTCAGTCCCATGTTGGACAAAAAGAAACTTGAAATAGTTTGGGAACAAAAAGCTCATCAAAGGTTTCTGTTCCTTCCCTTGGAAAGGGTGAGGCACAAGCAGAGAAAGTCAGGAAAGCTGAAGTGGTGCCTTCCATGTCTGCTCCAAATAGCTCTGAAAATCTCCTGTTAAAACACCAGATATCGGTGTAGTGCCAGAAAACACTCCTGATCGGGCACGACGCTTTCCACTGACTGCCGACTCCATTGACAATATCGTCTGGACACTACTCTATCATCACCTGCATCGTACGACTGGGCTTGACCATCTCACAGGTCTTTTCCAACTTAGTGGTTCTATGATTTCACAAGTGGGGAGACTGAGGCACAGCAACACCACCTCATTCTGCTGCAACAGGTCCCGTCCACAGGGACGGGGGTGCGGGGGAGCACTGAGGACCAAGCAGAGATATTGGCACCCATGCTGGGGGAGAGGGGTGGCCTTGAGCCCCACGTCTCCTGGGATGGTCCCAAGGGATAGGGGGGACAGGGCTGCACCGTAGCACCTCCCAACCCCTGCAAGGGCTCCCCTGCGTTTGGCGATGTGGTAACTCTCGCTCACTGCCACACCTCCTGCACTCCCAGCTAATTAATTGCTTGTTCTCTCCCTGTTCTTCCTCCTTAATTGGGACAAAGACATCTGGCAGAGATTTGCTGGTGCATGGCCCCGGTCTTTAAATTTATGCTTATTATGGGATTTAATAGCACAACTCCCCCGAGACAGGCATCCTTCAAGGAGCTGAGATGTCCCTGGAGGCAGACTGGTCGCTGGGTTCCTCCGGACACCCCGCTCCATGCAGCCCTGCCGGGAAGGTGGGGGCACCCGGGCTGTGCTGTCTGCCTGGGAGGGGTGGGCTGGGGCAGGGCTCGCCCCTTCCCGCACCCCACGGCTCTGGGGCACCCGCTCTTGGCCAGACTCCCTGGGAAAAGCACCGAGCGGGAGTGCTGAACCTTTTAATCGGGCTGATACTCGCTGGTCCGCTGCTATTTTTTCTTTTTTTTTTTTTTTTTTTTTCCCCTAGAAATGACCCAAAGGGGAATTGAAACATTTTGTTTCATTTTGAGCAAAGCATTTTGTTTGATCTGAGAAGAACATGGGATTGGAGTGGGGGGGGGGGGGAGAATGGGTCATTTCAGCAGCCAGGAAACAGTTCATTTCAGCTCAAATAAAACTAAATTCTGTTATTGTTGTTGCAGTGTTCGCTGTCCGGGGCCGGGGGAGGCAGCGGGGGAATACCCCCTGAAGCCGAGGGAGGAGGCGACAACCCAAACGCTGTGGCCGATCGCTCTGCCCCAGGGCCACTGCGCAGCTCTTCATCTAGCTGACACCTCTGCTCCGTTTTGGGGGTCTCCCAGGCTTGGTGGGACATGTCCCTGGGTGAAAGGAGGACTCAGACAGGATCCTCCAGCGCTGAGTTTATCATCGTTACCACCAGCGGCGATGCGCGCTCCGCCGGGGCCAAAGCTGTGTTTGGCACACTCACAGATAGTTTCAAGACAGCAAAAACCACAGTTCCCAGTGAGTTCATCAGCTCTCCCTCTTCCAGGAGGTCCCCCACATTGCAAACCCTCTGTGCCAACTTCTCTGTGTCCTCAAACCAGGACAGCAGCATCGGGGCTGTGTAGGCACAGCCGCAGCCATCCCTCCTCCGGACCAGCGCAGCTCCGGGCCAGGGCTCTGTGACTAATTGGTAGCAAAGCACTTATCAGGCAAACTTTAGCCTCTCTTCCGGTTCATGAATAGCTCATGAGCTATTTATGAATTTTTGACTTTAATTGTTATCCTAAATTATTCATCAAATCATTTCAATAAGCAGTTCTTGGGCCAGATTACATTTTAAATGAGCTGTTTCCGTGCGGGCTCTTGCCAGAGAACTCACTGTCGAGCAGCCACAGAAAGCAAAGGCGAAAGGGACGCTAAACACCGGGAAATAAACTGCAGGAAACACAAAAGGGGACTTTTGCCATGGGCTTTTCACCCCATGCTGCTCAGTTTAAGCAATGCTCTGGCTGCAAGCAGCGTGTGGTTTGACCTCTCAGAGCAGCTCATGCCAGAGGCATTGCTGCAGCGGCGGCGGCTGCTGGATGGGAGCGTTTCCCTCCCCAGGTCACCGGGAGAGTCATCAAACCAAGGATGAACCCCAGCACCACGGGTTCCCAGCAAAGGCTCCTGCAGCCAGACTGCACCTCCCACCAAGAGCTGGTGTTCCCCGAAAGGAAAACGCTCTCCTTCCCAAACCTCCTCCTGGACAGATGCACCCCAAAAAGTCCTCCAAGCTGCCTCTGGTTCCACATCACCCCAGCACCATCTCCGCCAGGTCCATGAGCTGGAGATGGAGGCATCCAGCCACCAGGCACGGTTCAAACCACTTCTGAGCAAAGCAGCCGGGAGAACATTTACACACAGAGCGATGAAAGAGCACCAAGTTGTTCATGGCAAGTGGTTTAATCGTTTGCCTCTGCACATGGGAATGCTGCTCACTGTCACCTTGGCTCAGAGCAGCCGTGTCACCTTCTCCTGCCGTGACTGTCCCAAAACCACCAAAGGCTTTAACCAAGGCAGTCGGCAGAGACCACGCTGAGGCTGAGCCAGCGCTCCCTGCGAGCCTGGAGGCATCAGAGATGGAGAGGGGCTCAGGCTGGGTTTTCTCCACATTGCTCAATCAGATGGCACCAAACAATCAGCTGATGTTTATTTTCCCTGCTCGCTTGGCTGGCCGTAAGCCTCACGTCCTGCCCCAGGGCCGCTGCCCGATGCTGTGCAATGACAATAGAAAAGTCACATTGCTGTCTCTCAACTTATTATCCTCCTTTCTGACCAACCTCAGAGAGCCTTTAGGGCTGGGCTGTGCCTGGCTGCAGCGGGAAGGCACAGGGATCATGGGGTCAGCCTCTGCAGCCCCAGCCAGACCACCTCTTTCTGCTGACGTTCCAGTTTATCCCGGTTCAATTGACTCATGCAAGCTTTAACCTTCTCATTTTGCACACTCGAGGATCACAGCTACCTCTTCTGGTTTGAAAAACAGGAAAAACCTCTTCTGGTTTAGAAATCTCAGCTCCATGAGGCAGAGGCTGTACCAGACTTCCAGTGAGAGCATCCCTCTGCCCTCCGGAGGCTGAGCTGGTGGCTCATTCACAGCCCAGGCGCATCCCAAACCCACCCAAGCACCTGGGCACAGGCGCACGCTCAAGCGTGGCTTTACCGAAGACAAGGTGGGAATCAGGGAGGAGGCCAAGAACTGACCCTGTCTGCTCCTGAGATAATATATCTCTGAAAGCCAGCTCAGGTTTCCTGGCTTCAGCACTGCAGTTGAAAATTTATGGTTTGAGAAAGTTCTTGGAGCCCAAATCCCTTGACCTGTCACCTTTTCAACCTTGTGTTTATCAAGACACGAGTTCCTCTTCCTCCTACCCTTTGTTTTCAGCTCTTGGAGCTCAAGAGGCTCAGTCCTGGCGCTGCCCAAGCCAATGCTTACAGACAAACCATGCGAAGGTGTAAGAAACCCTCCCAGAGCCCTCCTTGCCTCCACTCCTCTCTTTTTGTCCCCGTTCTCCTTTTTGTGGGGTGGAGAGCAGTGCTGACCTTCTGCTCTTTGCCAGCTCCACACGTTCTCTGCTGCTTTCCTGCTCTCAGCTTCGCTCTTTGTCTCAGCGAAACGGGCATCAAACGCCGCAAGTTGCCACGGCGACTGCAATGTCACAGTGACACTGGGATGGGTGCTGGGCCGGCGCATCGCTGATCAGTCCCCAGGGCCTTCCCAGAACCTCGGCTTCTGCACCGAAGCAGAGTATGGCGAGGGAAAGAGCCTCCGGCGGGGCGTCCCCCGCAGCCCTCGCTGGAGGAGAGGAGTTTCTGTTGCATTTGGCCTCATTGACACTGAGGGAAAAAAGGCATAGGTGGGTTATTGGCAGAGAGCTTCTCTGCCTCACAGATTTTCGGTCACCTGCAGAGTTAAAGTCAATTTAGTGGTGTCAGCGGGGGATCTTCCAGGCTTGTATTGGCAGGAAACAGGGGAGGGCAGCGAGGTCCCTGCTGGGAAAGGAGGCGGTTTCTGGGTTTGGATGAGGATTGCAGGGAAAGTCCATCCCCGAGCGCGAGGGGACGGCAGGAGCCCAGGTGAGGGGGCGGAAGACACTCGAGTGCCAGGGATTTGTGGAGAAAGCTTATAAAACTGCTGGAAGTAATGAAAGGAGAGAAGAATGACCAGGAGAACAGAGCGGTTTATTCCAGGAGGAGCGAGATGGCTGCAGAGGAAAGAGAGGAGGAAATATGAGCGAGTTCAATAAAAACCATGGACAATTGAGACGAGGTGGATGAGAAACAATTATTCCCATTTCCTCAGAACACAAAACCCCTAGGACATCCAATAAAGTCACGCAGCAGCAGATTTAAAACAAATCAAAGGAAGTCTTTTATCGTACGGAGCCCAGATGCGCTGTGGAGGCTCTGCCGCAGGATGAGGACAAAGCCACCGCCCGGGCGGCCAGAGCAGAGGGACAGAGGCGTGTGATGGGCTCTCACAGAAAAAGACACAGATAAAACCTCTGACTTGGGAATTCCAGGGTCTGGCTAGAAGCTGGAGGGTGTACAAGGGAGATGGACATCTGTGCGTGCCCAGCCTCTGGTGCTGCTCCCATGGCTGCTGCTGGAGAGGAGACACTGATGGTCCGAGGATTATGGTCGTACCTTTGATTTCTCCATCACAAAGACATGCAGAGAGGACCCAGTAGTGCTGCTGCCCTGAGGCTGCTCAGCGCTATCAGCATCCTCAGAGCAGATGAAACCGTGATGTGTCAGCTCCCCTTCCCTCCTGCACCTTCTGCCACGCTGGGCTTCCTACAGCACCGCAAGAACAAGCGAATCACCAAATAAATGAGAAGTAATAGCCAAACCAACCCCCAAAATGCTGGCAGCTTTGTCAAACTGAGGCGAAGGCAAAGAATGCACGAGGCAGACCAGTTCAACTTCTGCCCGACTGGGACTGAGTGTATGCATCCCGGGACATCTCCCAGATGCTCAGCTGGGGACGATGGGGCAAAAGAGGGAGCTGGGTAGAAATTTCTCCCTTCACAGAGAAGGAGAAGGCAACAAGCCCCAGCAGTGGGGTCTGCAAAGGGGAGGACACATCTGCCTTGGATACGCATTCTCCAGCTGGTCTCGCAACAGCCTTTCGCAGAGGACACACCAGGCAGCTCTCACCAGTCATTAAGATCTGATAAAATTCCACTCCAGTTAATTCTGCCGGCAGAAAGCTCCAGATTGATGCACAAAGGCTGTCCCTCCTGACTCGGCTCTGCCTGCTCATTTATTTATTTTGCTCCTAATGTGTATCGTGGTTGTGCAACAACGAGAACTGGGGGTTGGAAGTGGAGGAGAAGCTTGGCAGAGCAGAGGATGAGGCTTGGGGAGATACGGGAGCATCTGCGGTGGCATCGGACACCGACCACCCTTCTTGACAGGGTTCAGTCCTCCCTCTGGGGACCAGGCAGTGATCAGTTTGTTGCTCTCGTGGACTCGATGGTATTTTAACTTGGGAGAACATAGGAGCCTTCGCTCTCCCGGCTGGTTTCCCACCCCAGCCTGGCCCCGAATGTGGCCTCGCTCTTGCCCTCCCTGCACCCACCCACAGCCCCAGCCATGCTTTCCAGGCATGCACACAGCCAGCCATGCTCATCCCTCCTTTGCACACCGTTTAATAGCTACTTTGCCAGTGTTTCCTGAGTTTTATATAGTTTTTACAGTCTGTTTTTATGATGCTTGAGTAATTGCTGTTTGTTTATCATGGATTGCATGTCAATGACTGGGTCAAACCCTCATGCTTCGGGTTGAAAACAGCCATTTGATATATTCAATTACATTTTCTTCTTCTTCTGCTATTTGTGATGTCTTCAGGAGTGTCTGGCAGACCTGCCGAAGAGGGAGATGGCAGCTCAGCCCGTGCCACCAAAAGCAGCAGCCTCAGGCCTGCAGCTCTGTCCTTTCACATGGTCCCATCCAGCCCAGCCTGGAAATGCCTGGAAATGCCTGGATCCCTGCAATATTCGCACCCGGGAGGGCTTCAAGCAAACCCTGCTGGTGAGAGAAAAAGCAAAGAGTGTGTTAGCACGGATCAGATTCGGAGATGAAAAAAGCCCTTTCACCACAGGTCTCCCCCGGCACAGCTCAGCCGACACCACCCCGGGCATCACCGGCTGCACGGCGGGAGCCAACAATAACTCCACCACACAAACCTCAGCAGCCACATTCGCACATTAGCTGGCCACGCTCTCCTTCCGATTGCTAAAGCAGCATCCAAGCAGAGCAATTCTTGAGAAGTGGCGAGATGAGAGATGAGTCCATCAGGGACGAGGTTTAGAGGAAAAAAAAAGAGAACGAAAACTCATTCTCCAGCCATTCGGCTGAGGGAGCAGCTGTCCCTCCGCTCCGGGGAAGCCAGGCAGCAGCATCCATTCCCTGGCACATCCCGCCTGCTCCAGTCACTCATTTCAGCATTACCCACTGACAAGGACAGCACAGCACCAGCAAAACAGATTGCTGTCGCCATTTCAGAGCTGAAAAAGAGGAAAAGCCATGTGGGGAATGGATTGGAATAGAAAGAGACATTAAAAATTCTGCATGCAACCCAAAAAATCCTCCCCTCAGCCAGGGCCCCGCAGATGGGCTGAGGATGCTGGCGTGCGGAGGGGCACAGGCAGGACGGGGACCAGATGGGTGCTGAGCAGAGGCTCTGGCAGAGGTGATGGGCAGATGGGTGCCCTGACAGAGCCTCCCAGCAGGGACCCAGCACAAGCGTGGGAGAACAAGAGCCAAAGATTTTGCAACTCGGGTTCGTGTCACCTTGAGAGCTCACAGACCTCACCTGGCACCCAGCTGCGGGGACAAACCCCAGCAGGGTGGCAGGCAGAGCGAGGGCAGGAGCTGCCTCGCACCCAGACCAAGCAGGGCACAGAGAAAACATATTGCCATTACCTGGACACTCCATTCAGTGCTTACCTGCCCACCTTACAGCCCTCCTGCTTATTGAGGTTTTTATTGCCTCCCTTGTGGAAAGCGCAGCTGCCATGAGAACCCGATTCTTACCAGCTGTGAACTTAATTAGGTCAATTTATTAAGATCATTATGTCACCTCCTCATCAGGCCTGACTGGGAAATGCCAGGGGTGAACTTGGAGCAGAGATCCTGCCCTTCTGCTTGTGTGGGTGCTGTGGAACGTCCTCTGCAGCCCCAGTGCCTGGTGGTGTTTGAGGCAGCACTGAAACCAGTTTGGCATCGGGTTGGCAAATCGCTGCTGTAAGGGTCTGGTTTAACCTTGTGAAGGCTCAGAGCATGGCTTGCTTCCAGCTTTAAGGAGCACTCAGAACCCTATGGAGCAAGGCATGGGAGAGAGACAGCGTCCAGGCTGGCTCACAGTCCCAGTGGAGACTCGCACCCTTCACCACTGGCTGTGCTTGTTCCACCTCTCTGTGGATGCTCAAAGGGCTGCAAACTGCTGGGGTGCAGAAGGGGCAACATATGCCCTTTGCAGTCAGAGAGGCTAAAGAGCAGGGAAAAGCCGTCCCAGGAATAAAAGGCAGCTTTTCTTGGGAGCTCACTGGGAGAGGGGAGCCCATGGCCGAGGTGGGCACTCAGACCTCGCATAAGAGAATGAGGAGAGGGATCATAGAATGGTTTGAGTTGGAAGGGACATTAAAGATCATCTAATTCCAATCCCCTGCCATGGGCAGGGACACCTCCCACTGGATTAGGGGCTCCAAGGCCCATCCAACCCAGCCTTGATCCCCCCAGGGATGGGGCAGCCACCACTGCTCTGGGCACCCTGGGCCAGGGCCTCACCAACTTAATCGTGAAGAATTTCCTCCTAATGTTCAGTCTAAATCTTCCCCTCTCCAGCAGCTGGAGGAGTTGCAAGCCTGCAGCTAGAAACCGGGTGCGAGGTGGACCCAGGCATGGTGCCGGCTGGCATCCCACAGGGAGCGATGGCAGGGGTGGTATGGTGGGGCACGTGTCCCCGAGCAGGGTGGCTCCTGGGGACAAGGACCTGGGCACTGAGGAACACAATCTATCCTAAGCCTCTCTGGGAGCTGCCAGTCCTGGTTCCTTCGTATTCCGTGCATTCTCCTCATGAGATGGGTAGGAAGACAGAGAGGCAGAGGTCATTGGGTACCGAAGCTCAGGGCAAAGCCCTGGATAAGGCACAGGGCACCTGCCCGTGGGCAGCGATGAGCCGAGCCTGCCCAGGCTGCTGTGTCTTGGGACAGGCTCCTCCTGGGGCTGCGGCCCAGGGCAGATGCCGGCTCTGCTCAGTCCAGGCCCAGGAAGCTCAGCCATGCACTCCTTATATTTATTTATTCCTGGGAAATAAAGATCAGCACCCCCACACCTTGTCTGTACACCACAGCAGAGATTTTGTTTACTGCACCGATTACTTTACTCTTTTAGTCCCTCTAAATCTGGGCCATTTATTTGAAATTAAACCAATGATTTAACAAGGGGGATAAAAAAAAAATTCCACCCTCACAGTATTGCATTTCAAAACATTTTGGTTATTTGAACATTTCTGTCACTTCCAGCAGGGTAAGAGCTGCTGGAATTTAACTGACACTCACAAACGGGTTTATTTCTCTCCTCACTTTGCAGCTGTATTTTTTAGCAAATTTGGTATCAAGGAAGTAAAACCTGTCAAGCTCCAAAGCTTTCCAATCCCCAAACTCCTCTGGGGTTGCCTGCGGGACGGGGTGGGCGCCCAACACCTCCACAGGGAGAGAACAACCCCGCAGCATCCTGGGCAGCATCTCTGCCCCGCTGGCACGGCTCAGCCTCCTTGGAAAGAGGATTCTGGGATGAGCAACACCATCCAGCCGGTGCTGTGTGCCGCTGCAGCGAGGGTTTATCTCCTCTGGTACCTTCCATCCGAGGTGGCTTAATGCAAAGCCGCGTCCAGATTTGGGATTAGGGGAGGGGCAGAAAGGTCAGCGCGGATCAATGGCGATTAGCTGAAAAGGACCTAAAGAGCCCATTGTTTGCTCTGCAATAACGATCCCTCTGCCGAGCCAAGGTTTCCTCCAACCACTTGAGAAATGAAAGGATACACAGGCGGAGCTGGAGATTAAAGCCCTGAGTCCCCACACCTGTGCGAGGCGGCGATGCTGTGCCAGCCTGCGGCTCTGCCTGCCGGCGGGATGCGGGACCGGAGCGGGATTGGCTGCACGGAGGGAAAAGGAGAGCGAAGGCTAACAAAAACGTCCTGACGGAGAAAAAAGCAGGGGTGGCCGCAGGGGTGCTGATATTTCCTCTGGAGGAAAATGGAGAAGCATCACGGATAAATTTTAATGCACAATGTCTGAGGAGCATCTGTCTGCACCGCTGGACCTGCCGGAGCGCAGGGGGACACGGGAGGGACAGGTCATGAGGAGGGGTCACAGGGCTGAGCCCACAGGGATCGCTCCTGCCTTATGCCTTGCAGTACTAAGGGAGTGCCGGGGCTGCATGGCCGTGTTTGGTCAGCTTCTCCTGGGAGCAGTTTCCGGCCAACACCTTTTTTCCTGGAGTGCATCGACCTGAGATAAAAAAAATCTGTCCCGAGCACAGGGTGAGGAGTTCTTTCAAATACATCATTTTGGTTTCAGCTCGTCGCCTGAGCTTCATTTGCTTGCATCTTCCCACCTCTCTTTCCAGATTTCCCGTAAAAGCTTCATTTAGATTGAAAATGATATTTTCAGCGTGTTAATTAAGTACTAATTGCTGATTAGAAACATATTTACTGAGGTCTAACAACTATGTAACAAGTGATGTCTTACTACACCCTCATTCGCCGGGATTTAGACCTGCGGAAAGATTGTTCTAATAAGCAATTGGCATTTGGGTAATGTGCAGTTTGCGAGGCACGGAGCCGCTCTCCCAAATGGGAGAAGACAGCTCTTTATGTTAATGAGATGCCAGCTGATTATTAGAAACACATTGATACAGGTTCGGGCTGTGGTGTAACTGATACAGATCTACTGCATTCAGTAGCTGTGAAACCTCAATCAATATGTTTCTCATAATCAGCCTGCATCTCGTGCACATAAATAATATCCTTGACGCGGCAAGGAGCTCCAGTTCCCAGAAGTTAATAAGAAATCCCCACTTCCCACCCCTCGCTCCCCTCCTCACCACAGATGTAGCACCGGGATGGAGCTCTGCTCTCGCCCCGCTGCCCACGCTGGGCTCCAGGGCCCCCGGGGAGACCTGCGCCCACCCCAGGAGCCTCCAGGGAGCCATCTGGGCTCCTTAAGTTTCCTGGGTTCAGTATTCAACGAACCCCTCCCGCGGTTGCTTATAGGTCTGAGAGCCAAAGGGCTCTGGGGACAGTCTAGCCCAGGTTTGTCCATCCCTCCTGACCGTTAGTGATTCCTGCCGAAGGTTTTCCCTGGTGCAGAAGGCAGGGAACTGCCCAGCACCTCAGTGGTGGAGAAATGGGGAGTTGATGGTTGCGAGGAGGGTCCCCACAGGGATGAGGGACAGCACGGCTGGGACACGGCTGAGCCCCACAGCAGCCTCGCCCTTGGATGCACGTTCCCTCCTCCCCCTGCCAGCACTACATCACCACCTCTGCCCCGGGGATGCCCTTCCCCGATGCCACCATGCTCCTGCATCGCCACCCGTGCTTTAGCAGCCTCTCTGCCTGACTCTGCGCTGCAGACGGGGCCTGGGGAAACCCTCAGCGTGCACAGACACGCAGAGTGGAGAGGGAGACCCCACGAGGTGGAGAGTCTGCCACCGTCCTCTGTCTGGAAGGGAACATCCTTCACTCATATCCCACTGCGACCTTGCCCAGGCTCAGCCTCTGCTCAGCTATTCCATTCCGCTTTCCTCCACCAGATAAACAGACTTTCAGTATTCCCTGTAATCTCCCTAAACCCAGGCTGATGCTCTAATACCACTCGCACAACAAAGCCATTCTTGTCAGCCATTTTTGTGGCTCTTTTCTGGACCCTTTCCATTTCTCAGTGGTTTTTCAAACCACAGGCAGCAGAGCTGGAGGCAGCGCACAGGATCGGGCTCACAACAGCGCTGCAGTGCGGCCCCAGCAGCTCCCGGGGGTCCCTGTCCTGCCTCACCCCCCTGCTCTCCATCGCCCGGGCTCTTCCTAACTGAGAGGTTCAACACGCGATGGGGCAGTGGGTAGCAGAAATCGGTTCCCAAAAGGCTCCCAAATCCTATCACAGCCAGCTGAGTCCAGGTGCTTCCCAGCACCGCGGCTGCACCGTCGCACCGGCCAGACACCCCGGTGACATCTGCACGGGCACCTTTGCAACCAAGAGCCTAATCCCATTATAGAATGAAATCAGGTTTGGCTGGCAAGATCCATTTCCATAAAGCTATGCTGACTGACACTAATTCCTCCTTAATTAAATCCCATATCATTTTTTTCCCTCCTCTGCCATGTCCAGGGCGTCCCTTTTTCTCTTTCCACGAACAGGGGATGCAGCGCTTGTCCCCATCCCCAGTGCCACCAGTGATGGAAAGGGACTCTTCCTGCACGCTGGAGCCTCAGGTCCCACGGGGCTGAGTCCAGGCAGCTCCCACCTGGAGTCCTGTGTCCAGTTCTGGAATCCTCAACATAAGAAGGACATGGAACTGTCGGAAGAGCTCCAGAGGAGGCCATGAAGATTGTGTGAGGACTGGAGCACCTCTGCTGTGAGGACAGGCTGAGAGAGTTGGGGTTGTTCAGCCTGGAGAAGAGAAGGTTCCAAGGAGACCTCAGAGCAGCTTCCAGTGCTGAAAGAGGGTCCAGGAAAGCTGGGGAGGGGCTTTTTACAAAGGCCTGGAGTGACGGGACAAGGAGGAATGGCTTTAAATTGGAGAGGGGAAGGTTTAGACGGGACATAAGGAGGAAATTCTTCACGCTGAGGGTGGGGAGGCCCTGGCCCAGGTTGCCCAGAGCAGTGGTGGCTGCCCCATCCCTGGAGGGGTTCCAGGCCGGGTTGGATGGGGCTCGGAGGTGTTCCTGCCCATGGCAAGGGTGTGGAACTGGATGGGCTTTGAGGTCTCTTCCAACTCAAACCATTCTATGATTCTAAAACATCTATCTTCCAGGCTGCGTGACGGCGGCTGCTGTCAGACCAAGGAGCACCTGCGTAACGACAGAACTTTGTCCTGCTCTCCAAGGGAGCGCAGAGATGCTGACTGAGCATTCCTGCCCTCCCTACGCCGCCGCCAGCGTCGTTGCTGCTGTGAGCTGGTAAAGAGCCTCTCTGGCAGCCGCAGCACTCCTTCTGCCTAATGTTGTTAACCACCACTCAGCATCCGCAGCCACGGATTTCTCCTTGTAGCCTTTACCTTTCCGCACCAATTTTCTGAACTTCTAAGTCTTGCGTCCATCTCCATTGCTCTCCATTCCCTGTCTTCCCTGCTGGCTGTTTCCTCTTCCTGGGGTTTTGTCCTCAGTTACCACCTTCATTAAAATATATATATAAAAAACATAGACATTTGACCAAAAATATTGAGTTACAAAATCATAGCTTTTTGGCCAATTCATAAAATTTGATTAAAGAATTTCCTCTTTTCATTCCTACTTTTTTTCCCCTCCACAGTGATTCCTGGCAGCCTTGGGGACATCAGCCTTTCCAAAGGCCCAAGTCTTCCTCTTTGTTAGCAATACACTTTGTTTAGCTTCATTGTATGCTGTTTAGTCACAGCAGCTCAATCTTTAGGCAACGCTATCTTCTCTGCCAGGATTTCATTCTCATTAAAACAAAAGTTGAGATGAGAATAACTCTCCCCTGGGTGGTGCTCCCTCTGCTCACTGTGACAGGGATGTGCGCAGCAGCAGGAGGGCTTGCGGGGACGAGGGAGAGGACACCTGGGTGCAGCAGCAAGGCCAAGCCCTGGGCAGGCTTCTCCAGCTCTCAGGGATGCTCCTCTGCTCCGTGCAATCAGCTAACAAGGAGCAGGCTCTGCACTGGTGGTTCCTTCTCCTTTTTCCCGGCTGTCCCCATGGTGCCCAGCAAGGGACGGTGCCAGAGGAGCTGGCACCTGCAATGGGCTGATAGACAGGTAGTGGATGAGGAGGAAGTCATGTAGAAAGAGGAGACAAAAAAAGGACTTTTTGTGGGAAAATAAGAAATGTAAAGGTATGAGAGCGAAGCAGCGGGGATGACGCGGGGCGCTCAGCCCACACCTCGTGAATGCCACAGAGGGGCAGGCAGGGAACTGGTTTATTATTGTTTTTTCTTTCAGCTTTCTTCCTTCCTTTAATCTTTGATTGGGAAACAAGCTGATTTTAATTAAAAAGCTCTCCAATTAATGCTGCCATGGAGGTTTCATTTCCTGGGCTTCAGCAATTTGCAAGCCCAAGTTCTGGAGGTTTTGCATCCCCTCTTGTTAAACAAATAACAACAACCAGACTGGATGGTGAAGAGGAGCTGGGCGGCCACCTGAGGGGCAGCGTGTGGGGAGAGCCTCAGCCCTCTGCTGGGAACGAGTGCTGCCTGGGGGCAGGGGGGCTGCGCAGGGGATCGCCCTCAGCTCCGTCTGAAGGCACAGCCACTCTTGGTGTGATGTGATTTTGGATTCTTCAGTCTGGAGAAGAGGAGGCTGAGGGGAGACCTCATCACTCTCTACAGCAACCTAAAGGAAGATGTGTTGAAGTGGGTGTTGGTCTCCTCTCCCATGTAACAAGGGATAAAGCAAAAGGAAATGGCTTCAAGTTGCATCAGGGGGGGATTTAGATTTGATATTGGGAAACATTTCTTTGCTGAAAGACTGGTGAAGCCCTGGCAGAGGCTGCCCAGGGCAGTGGTGGAGCCTCCGTCCCTGGAGGGGTTCAGGAAACGTGTAGACATGGCACCTGGGGACAGGGTTTAGTGGTAGAGTTGGGCTTAGAGTTGGACTGGATGAGGTTGGAAGTCTTCTCCAGCCTTAACGATTCCTTGATTCTATGCAAAAGAGCTGCACCTCTTCAACATGCTTTGCAGACACGAGAGGGCCCGGCCTTGCTCACATTCCAGGCAGGGGTTTCCCAATGACACCACGGGAACTTGCCCACCAGTCATTAATTTCCCCCTCCCTGCAAAGGAAGGAGAAGCAGCGGGAACGGTGGGGCTGCGATGGCCTTTGGGGTTCCAGCACTTCCCTGAGCAGTGGCCCTCATGACCTGTTTGCTGACCACTTGGATGGCAAAGCCAAACTGCGGTATTTCAGAGCATCACACAAACAGTGCAGGACATGGGCGTGCAGTGACTCCTCGGCAGCAGCGTGGGTGAGGATGCTCAGAGGCTGAGCTATACAACCATCAGCAGAGTGGCTGGTGAGGACCTGGAGCTGCTGAGGAGCCAGGAGGGGCACAGGGCCCCCAGACACCCCCTCCGCCAGCACTGCCGCTGCACACACACCAAGGGGTGCACTCCCTATCTCTCTCTCACACACACTTATAAAAGCCCCAGGAAAAAAAAAAATATAAAGGAAAAAAAAAGATGGTGAAAAGCCTTTATTATCATCAATCCCATCTATTGTTAATGTGATCATGAGCAGGCAGTGTTTGGAGAATACATCTGTGATAAATATTTATACCCTGTGTTTTTGGGCTGTTATCTGCAAAGTGTAGCTGTTTGATCTGGTGTAGTGCTTTTTTTAGGTCATTTACATTCCCTTTCGTAGGAGCCCTTGTCCGATAGCAGCTATCACATAATTATGCTTCTTTTGCTTATCCCTAATCCTGTCAAACCACCTACTTATCTCTAATTTCCTGTCCATTACCCTTATTGTTTGAGCTTAGATCTCTAATGCAGGACAGAGACGGCTCCACAGGCTCTGTGGGGTGCAAGGGCATCTCAATATTGCCAGCTGCACTGGTGCAGAAATCAGCCCTCACTGTGCAGCACCTGGGACCGCCCCAGGGCACCATGGACCCCCAAACCCAAGCGTGGGGGCTGGTGGGGGCCACCAGCACACGGCTGACCCTGGCAATGAGGTCCAGCAGTGTCCAGTGCAGCCCTGGCCATCCACACGCCTCAGGGGCTGCAGGGAGGTGGTACCTGAGCTTCAGAGGCACCAGTGCCAGGTGAGGAGCAGGGTGACGGCTTAGCACCCAGCAAGGAGCACAGGTCCCAGGGATGTGCTCACAGCAGGGATGCCTGGCACGGCTGCACCAGGGATGACATCCTTGTCGGCGAGATCTTGTACTCATCTTGAAGCCATTGAGCCACAGGGACTGATCATGTCCCAGTGTCTCCAAGGCAACCTCGTGCTCAGATGAGAGAGGCAGGAGCCAGGGCACTGGGAGGGTGTCCCCTCGCACAGCTCAGCCAGCCCCGGCTCCCTGCCCGCCTGCCAAGAGCGTGGTGGCCACTGGCACCGGCTGCTCTTCAGTGGTGCCTCGGGATACATCCTGAGGTGGTTCTGATAAATATTAAACGCTGTGCCTCCTGCGGCGTCGATTGTGTGCCCTTCATCCCCTGCAAAGGGACACTGCTTGGAAGCGCACTGCCCATATTTATTGCTCCAGGAAGAGCTCCTCAGACGGCCCAGCATTCCTATCGGCCTGCGTCAGCCCCAGCTGGAGGACCAGCAGCGCTTCTCTCTGACATTGGGATACTGTCTGCTTTAAGTGCAATGGGGAAGAAGTAGTCAGAATGACAAAGTTCAGCCTCCACAATCAGGATTTCCAAGTCACTGCGTCCTTGCGCAGAGCATCACAAGGTGAGACAGTGCCAGACGAACTCCATGGCTCCCTTGGATGTGACGGACTCAGCTCTGCTCCATCGGCTCCGTATTGCTGGGAGCAGGGAGCTCACTGCTCCGGCAGTTACTGCTGCTGCTGCCACGTCGTTAGTATTTGGAGCACATCATCCCCCCATTAGTGCTGGCACGCAGGACAGAGCCATTTGTCTCTCCCGTCCTCTTCTGCTGTTTGCCATCACTTCCCTCTGCTCCGTGAGCAGCACGATGCCTGGTCCCACCTGCTGCAGCTCCGGCCTGCGGTCACCAGCGGGTGACGTCTCTGCAGCAGCTGCCACCCCACTCCATCCACCGGTGGCTGCAGAGGTCGAAAGGAGAAGCTGTTCAGGAGAGAATGAGGCAAACCCAGGCAGCACAGGGCCCTCGGTGGCTCATCCGGACAGTTTAGGTGTGAGGCCATCCTCATTCTCAGGTGACTGCAAGCTGCAAGTGCCTGTCCCTCTGCACAGCGTGTTTGTCTGCTTCTTCCCCTGAGCATCCACTAACGTCCATGCCACGGTGGGACAGGAGGACACGTCCTCTGAGAGACACCCGGTTCCTCTGGGACAGCACACACAGGGCTCACAGGCTGGGCGGGATCGTGGCAGGGGCTGGAGAGAAGCATCCAGCTGCTGTTTCTCTTCTATCAAGGAGCCCCAGAAATCTGAACACTGAAAATTCAGAGGGGTCTGAAATTTAAGGCATTTCAGTCCCTGAGGCTCAAGGTCACCCCTGGCCTTGAAGGAGGAGGACTTCTCAGGGGTGGGAGAGGAGAGGATGCTCTTCAGGAGGGACTGGGGGTCAGGAGAGCAGTAGACGAGAGCAAGGAGGGCAGTATCTCCCCAGGCTGACCCCAGCTCTGGGTGCCTCCGCTCCAGCATCTTGGAAAAGTCTCCTTGGCCTGTGTCCTCATACACTATGATATCCCTCTAACTTCTGACAGGGCATCTTAAATAACACACGGTTCCTTTCTTAAACATGACCTATTTAGAGTGATTTTCTGGCAGGGGAGCCCCAGCTTTGTACCCGCCACGAGGGGTGGCCGAGCATCACGCCCTCGAGAGCCGACGGGCTGTGGCGAGGAGCCAGCGCTACCTACCACGGGTTTTATAGTGGAGTTTTACTCCTAATAAAGAGTGTACCATTGGGGAATCTCTGTCTGCCATGGATGCCTCTGCCTGACTGCAAATAAACCTCTCCGTCGTCAAAGAGCGCGCATCACCTCCACCAAAGGAACCGTAGGTGGCATGCAAGGCCGGGCTACAGGACGCTCTCCCCGGCTTTGCTGTCAAACCCCGTCTGCATTTCAATTCTGGTTTGGCTCTGAGCATCAGCAGTGCTGGGCTTTAGAGGAGAGCGCGGTGCCTGCTGGCTGCCTCCCCTGCCAGCCCCAGGGCGGGCTCCCTGCCCCGGCACACCGCAAAGAAAACGTTCCCAGTGGTTTGGGATCAGGTTTTTCCTCCCAGCACAGGTGTTCTATGTTTCACACCTCCTTTTTCAGCTCTCCTGATCCTGCTGTCTCTCTGCAGACCAGAGATGGAAACCGTAGGTCAGGCAGGGGCAGGGGCCCGATCCTGCACGAGCAGCTCTGCTCTCCATCACTGACGCTTCCCTGGCTGCTGCTGCAAGGATGTTCTGGGGGCTGTGGGGAACGTGGTGCTGGTGGGGCAGAGCTGTTCACAGGCCAGCGAGAAGCACTGGCAGATGCTAACTGTGAGAGGAGACACAGCAACACCAACCAGGTGCCCCTCAGGACCAGATCGCTTCATTCTGCTCCAAACCGCAGGGTGGTGCAGGATGGATTTTACCCAGAGAACTTTGCCCAACTCCATCCCCCACCATGAGTGGGGCCAGTGGCTATGGAGGGAGCTCGGCACCGAGCATCGGCCACTGCTCGGATCAGCCTCAGAAGCGTTCAGGTGCTGCCGGCTCTGAGCCCAGCTGTGTTTTTCAGGGCTTTCAAGTCTGACTCACGCCGGCTCCCCTTGATGCTGGGCTTCTGACGCATGCACGGCTTGTGGAGATCGGTGGCTCAGTCATTAGCAGAACCGGACGGCCACAAGCAGGGAGATGATACTGCACGTAGTTACCAGCCCGAGCCCTCGGCAGCTGAAGTGAGAGATTCGCCTGCAGGACTGTGATTACTGAAGTGACATTGAGAGACAGCAGAGACCCACGTCCTCCAGGCCAGTCACCCCTCCTGAAGCAGGAGCTCAGACATGAAAGGCTGCGTTTATCTTTTTATTACACATAATGTGTACAGAAGCTGGGTACTTGTCCCAAACATGAATGTTCTCAAAGAGGAGGTTGTGCCTTTGCCCTCCGTGTTGGCACCGCGGGTGCTGGCAGCCCAGCGGGGACACTGCTGGGGACAAGCGGGGGGCTGAGCCGCAGCCTGCGGGCAGGACTGCATGGGCTGCGCAGAGCGGCTATTTTAGGATCACTTGGAAAAAAAAAAACATAGCTCAACTCCACAGCAAAATCCTAAATGAAAGCAATTCGAGGAGAGATGCAGCAAACCCATGGCTTTTTTTAATCCTTCCTTGTTTTCCTTTCCCTCCTCCTATCACTGGCAGGGATGGGGCGCACCTTGTTATTAAGTGGGACGCTGTTCCCAGACGGCTGCCCCAGCTGGAAACCTGATATCCTGCAAGCCTGACACAGCAGCCAGGGCCAGAAAATGCCTGTGAGACACTGGTCATAGTGTAGGAACTGAGAGCAGAGCAGGGCCCTGTGCAGCATGTGAGCAGGACCAAATCTAATCCAAGCGAGAGAGGCTGCAGCCAGGGGACCTGGAAGGTGAAGAATTTCTTTTCTGTGCCCATCAGGATCACTGACTTAATATCCCCAAACTCTGCACCTGGATGATCGCAGCCTGCTTGAAAACAGGCAGACCTGCACGTTTTCATCCCTCCTAACATCTGCTAAACAACTCCCGAAGGCTCTACCTACACGAGCAGTGAGGTTCTCCCATAAAACCCGAGGCAGAGCCTGTCCTCAGCACCTGGAGGATGGGGCTGTCTGCGAGCCCTGCCAGCTCCGGGGAGGAAAACAGCAGGAGTTCAAAGGGCACCTGAAGAGCCGCAGAGCAGAGCACAGCCCTGTCTCGCTGGACGAAACACCCTCATCGCTGCCTTCAGCATCCGCCACGGCGCAGGAATCAGCCTCCACGTGACCGAGACTTGGCAAGGCTGAAACCGAGCCCTTCCCCTCGCCCTTCCTAAAATCCGATGCTTCCTGCCCAATCTTTTTCCCAGCTATTTATAGAGCAGGGCTGACAAGGTGCCCCAGCTACGAGCTTTCCCCTGGGAACCAGCCGCCTCCGTGCGTGCTTGTCGGAGAGCATCAGCGAGGCGTGTGCTGCCCCGGCTGGCCCAGCGCCGCTGCCCATCCCTGCCCGTGCGTGCGAGGGGCACCGCGCCAGCCCCAGCACTGCCTGCCCTACGCTCCTCCCAGCCCTCACGCACTTCCAGACTGGGCCCGGGTCAAAACTTGCAGCAGAGGTTTGGGTAAGGCAGGTGCCACCAGGCTTTTGGGTTCAGGTGGAGAAACTTTGCGCAGTATGTCCGAACCCTTGGCACTTTACAAGGTTGGGGAAGTTTCCTGCCAGTCTTGTGGCAGGGGCAGAAGTCACTCAGCACGAGAGTGCAGTCGCATGCCTGCCTTCTGCCCCCAGGGAGGATGCAGCTGCTGCTCCCATTTTGGGGGTGCTGTTCCCTTCCCCTCTGTTCTCCTCCCCACACTCATGCTTGGCCCCAGCTCTGGCTTCCCCAGCAGCCCCAGCCCCTCTGCTCTCCTCTGGCAAAGGCTTCCTGGGAGCCGGCCAAAGTGGATTTCTTACCATGAGCAGCAACTCCCTCGACAACTTTCTCTCCGGATGTGTGGATGGTCCCCGCGCATCCTGGCTGGGGCAGGTCACTTGTCCCACCCTGCTCAACTCAAAGGTGTTTCCACCAGAGCATCTCCATGAAGCCAAGCAAGGCTCTGCCGGGAGGGATGCAGAGCCCTTGGCTCAGTCCCAGCTGCAGAGGGGAAGAGCTGCATGTGTCAGGGACCAAATATCTTTCTCCCCATGAGAGGAAAGCACAATGTCTGGATGAGGGTGGGGATTAAGAGGGGATTCGCTGCCTGTGCTGTACCTGGGCTGAGTCGCAGACACGGTTCCCCAGAGCTGTCAATCTGGTACCTTTCACCGGCACTAAAATTCAATTAGTTAAAACAACAACAACAACTGTGGCTCCAGACAGCTTGTGCCTCACACATTTGATCCCTTTTATTACTCAGCACTGCTCAAAACCCAGCCAGCAACATCCTAGCTGACTCCCTCTAGTTTCCCCACTTTATTCTACCAGGATTAAGTCAACCCTACAGTCCCCAGCTGTTTTGTGGTTGGGCCTGGCTACATCTTTATACTCGAGCTGCATTATTAGGTGGATTGTGGCCAAATTGACAGAGCTGCTTCAGGGAGGACAGGGCCATTTAGGTCAATGATGGTCCTGCCAACTGGAGAGACACTCGGGACTCATGATTTGCTAGCAAAGCTCTGGACTGTTGTCTTAGCCTCACTTGCTGTCCCAGAGGGGGCTTCTGTGAAAGCCCTGACTCTAGCAGGAATGTTTGATTTCTTGGCAGGGAGACATAACAATCTGTCTTGGAGTATTGCAGGAAGATTTCATGTTCGGCGTGGTTTGTCCATAGCATCACTTCATCGTCTGATGCGTAATCCGTTCTTTGGCCTTTTCCAAATGGAGTCTCCACTGGACGCTGGCAGACCCTGCTGCCCCTGGCAGCCGCACAGCAGTTCAACCTGAAGGAAAGAGCCATATCCTTCAGCCAACGTGAGCTCACACCTTTTGGAAACCAGGCAGTGGTGTTACAACTCACGGTATGCCACGTGCTGAGCCCAGCTCTCCTTCCCACCAGGTTGCTCGAAGGTGTGACAAAGCGTGCTACATTGCAGTGCGATGAGATGCGATGCAATGCGATGAGAAGTGACACGATGCTCACCTATCAGGCTCACCGACAGGTCCTGCTGGGGGTGTTCGGGGAGCGCAGTCCTGGTGGGAGAGCCCACAGCCGGCCTGAGAGCGTGGGTTTTGCCGGAGCCAAACAGGATGACTCAGGAGGAGAGTTAACCAAACAAACCAGAGCCACTTTGCTCCCAGGTTAAAACACCCTTTGTGTTGTTAATGAACAGCAGCAGAGGGGTCGCGCAAAGAAAGGGATGAAAGCTCCATCCATCAGTTCATTGGAAACAAGATTGTCTGCGTGATTTATGTAACTCCCCTGAACACAGGGAGCTGGTATGGTGCTTGCTCTTCTCGGAAACCAGCAGCATCGAGAGGACGCGCTGAAGTGACTGAATGAGAACCAGTGACCGTTTGCTGCTGGTACGTGCTGGAGGGTGGAAGAAGGCTCCCAGCCTACACATTGTCTGGGTGGCAGAAGTTGGTCTCTCCTGGCACCCCAAGGACCTGCCTGTGTTGACATAACTCCTTGCTATCAGCTCCTGGCGTGGCAGCTCTTGTTCTAGAGTAGGTTCAGTTAGTTTTGGAATGGCAAAATTCGTGGGTGGAAGCGGACCATGCTCAACGTGGGCAGCTCCCTGCAACATGGAGCGAGAACATCCCCACCGGGAGTTAAGTGCACAGCAGCTATTTATCATCTGGAGTCATCCTGTAGGAATCTCATGCCCTACTTAAGCACAATTTAGCTTCCCTGTGTAGACACGTCCTAATGTCTCCTGGCCTCTTCCAGAGCCGCCGCTCACCTGGTGATGCTGGCAGCCAGGCAGGGGGAGCACGGGGCGAAGAGCCCTTCCCGGCAGCGAGAGGCTGATGTGCATTTACCTTTGGAAATCTGCAAAGCTGATTCTCCCGCAGCACAATAACACCACTTCCATGTGTGACTCATATTTTTTCCCCCTGCCTTGGTCTTGTAGTTTTTCTAATTACTGCGAGCTTCGGAACTGTGAATATGTAATGTTCCAGAAATGTGTGTGTGATTCACCTAACGCAGGGAGCGGACTTCCAGCCAAAAGGGACTCGGAGATTTTTCTGGCATCAGCCTGCAAACTGGAGAACAGCCAGAAAAGCTCACCAAGGTCATTTCTTTCTTTCTCCTCTTCCTTGTGCTCCTTTCTTCCCCTCAGCCCCTCCACTCCCTCCCCTCTTTCCTCCAAACAAGAGTCAAGGCAGCACCTTGTTTATTACTCATCAGCATTCCCTCTATAAAATCTCCCCAGCAATGCATTCCATGCTGCAGCAGCGCTTCTGCTGGCGCCGCTCCGGGCCCTTCGCACATGGCCCTCCGAGGGCACCTCCTGTCCGGGGGCTTCAGCTGGGACATGCATGGATGGTCCCCTGGAGCACCTCAGCTGTGGGGACAGGCTGGGAGCTGGGGTTGTTCAGCCTGGAGAAGAGAAGGCTGCGGGGAGACCTTAGAGCAGCTTCCAGTGTGGAAAGGGGCTCCGGGAAAGCTGGGAAGGGACTTATTACAGAGGCCTGGAGTGGCAGAATGAGGGTGAATGGCTTTGAATTGGAAGAGGGAGGATTTAGAAATTGGGAAGAAATTCTTCACGCTGAGGGTGGGGAGGCCCTGGCCCAGGGTGCCCAGAGCAGTGGTGGCTGCCCCATCCCTGGAGGGGTTCCAGGCCAGGTTGGATGGGGCTTGGAGCCCCTGATCCAGCGGGAGGTGTCCCTGCCCATGGCAGCGCATGGAATTTGATGGGCTTTAAGGTCCCTTCCAACCCAAACCATTCCACGATTCTATGATTTAGGAACTTCATTTCTGGAGGGATTTATGCACTGAGTTGCTTAGAATCTCCTGTAACAGGGAGGTGTGTGTCCGCATCCGTGTCCATCTGTCCATCACCCGGCAGCAGAGCAAACAGCCATGCAGCAGGGCTGCCCCCAACGCCCACAGCTTCCCCTCCTCACCCCCACAACTGGCCCAGTGGTGGTGGGAGACCTGAGGGAAGGATCTTGTGCAGACGCGGCCTCCAGGCTCCCGTTGTGCATGGAAATGATCTGGCATCCTACGAATTTTTATGAAAGCAGCAGTAGCAGCAGCACTTGCGGCTGTTATCAGCTGTAACAGGTTAGCGTTAGACACAACAGCATTTGCCAAAGCGAAGGGAGGAGGGAGACCAAACCCCATCGTTTCTCAATGCCTTGTTTCAGCCCAGCGGGACAGTGGTGTCCCTGAGGAGCGCTGTTCTCACCCGGCGGCCCCTCTGAGGACAGGGTGGGATGCTCAGACCTCTTGTGTTCATGCAAGTTCCCCACATCATTGGTGCAGCCAGAGGGTTCGGGGGCTGGAGCCGGCTGCTCCTTGATCCTTGCTGACAGGGGCTCAGGATCTGCTGGGGCATCTCTGCCAGTGTCAAACTCCCATTTGCGTAGTGACAGCAGTCCCTTGTCCTGCAAGAGGGTCCTGATGGTACAGGTGGAGAAGATGAGGAGGTACCATCCAGCAGAGCCCTCACCTCAGACCTCCAGCCACCAGAGACAGCATAGGTACGTGTTCCCTTGTACAGGAGGCTGCAGGGATGCTGGGGCACCCAGTGAGCCCAATGGCTATGGAGTAATTTCCCACTAAAGCACAGGACACTTGTCTGTGCCTGGACTGCAGGGAGCCCTTTTGGATCAGTCACCAGAGCTTGGGAGTCCCAGCACCCCCCAGTTTGTGTGACTCAGAGACACCCACCCCATGGTCTCATTCTGGCTGGGGAGGGATGGTGTTGTGGGGGTAGCTGGGATCATTACGCGTGATTTTGTGTCTCCTTCTGGCTGCCTCGCAAGCTGGCATCTCCCCTGCAGCCAGCCCTCGCACCACTCCGTGTCTATCCACCACGCCTGGCAGCTCTTCCCTGCGTTGCCTCCCCTGTACCCTCCCCTCCTTCCCACCTTCCCATCCCACTCTCCCTTCCCATGCAAGCCACGTGTGCTCAGACTCATCCCCTCCACTGTGCCAACTCTTTTCCTGCCGCAGGACTCTCAGCAGAGGCTGTTTGTCTACAGGAGCTGCAAATCCCGGAGAGTCTGAGCCCAAGGACTTCAGGAGAAGGTTCTGCCCCAGTGCTGTGGGAACAGCTCACATTGCCTCTCACCTACAAAGATGCCTCAGAGCTGATTCCCCTCCGCAGCAGTCAGAATCACCCTGGAGATGCCAGGGAGAAGACTCAAGGGGCTTCCAGAGGCTTTCTTCATGTAGTCAGTACCCGGGAGAAATGGGATTCAGCTCTTCAGTGGAGGAGGTCACACAGAGGTCTGAAGGCAAAATAAGCGCTGCCTTGCCTGCAGAGTCAGGAGAGAGCATTTCATTCTGGGCGAGACGATCTTGGTCTCGGAGGAGAGGAGTCACAGGCGTGAAACCCCAGCAAAGCCTTCCAGATCCCACATGTTGGCTCTCCCTATTCCCAGCGCTCTCCTGCCTTTTCCTGTGCCTTGAGATCATGCTCCAAGAGCTCTTTCAGCTTTCTCTGACCCAGCCACTTCTGCTCGTGGTGAGAGTCCAGGGTTTCTCAGCCTGATTTCACTGTCGAGGACACTGAGAATCTGGATGGGACACAGCAAAGGCCACAGAAGGACAGAAGGTGGGACACCACCATGGAGTTGCACGGTCGGGCACGATGCTTTTCCGTCACGTAACACCGTTCCCAGGGCTGGACTAATGGAAGAATCACAGCCCCCAGCCCTTCCCTCGAGAGCAGCATCACCTCCCACTGTCCCCCACAGTGCCCAGGGGACAATTTTGCAGGCACTCACTGCATCCCACCAAGCGCAGTTTGTGTTTTCGTCTGAGCAGTGTGTGTCCTTGGGTAAGTGCACCCGGGTACGTGGGACCATGTCCCCAAACAGTGTTTCTCTGAATTCTTCATCTCTGAGATCACAGATGAAGGCAGAGTTTGAAGCAGTGGCCAGATCACTCTTTCACAGACCTAGAACAAATACAGTAAAATCTTCCCCTGTGTGCACACAGATTAAGTCGTTAATGAATATTTTTGCTAAGCATCAGAAATCTGGCCAGCTTTGGAGCACAGCTCAGCCAAGACGTTGGAGATCTGGCTGAAAAGACTCAGCAGCAACCAGCAACAGAGCCGGGGGCCTCTGCCTGCTGGAAGGACACACTGGTTAGTCCTGCAAAACCACTCCAGGGCTGCGGGGTCGGGGTTGCACAGGGAGGGGAAACGTGCACGGGCATCCAGCTGAAGGGCAGATTCCAGCCAGGCACAGGCTCTGGCTCATTCGTATGGACAAAGGATGGATTTAGGTCACTGTAGCCCTGGCAGGTGATGCGAAGGCTGGGCTGCGGTGAGGAGCTGTGAAGCATCCATGGTGATCCGAGTACGTTTGTCCAGCTGCACACCCAGTTGCCAGAGCAATCTTACCGCAGTCCTGTGGCACTTCACCAGCCTGATCCTACACCTGCCTTTCCACAAGAGTTAATTAGTCCAGGGCAGCTTGCACTAACGAGGCCAGGGGCTGGCATTCAGCACTAGCCCAGGTGCAGCTGATGCTGGCCGTGTGCTCGCTGTCTGCCTCGCACCCTGAAGAGACGCTCCGAGGAGCAGCAGGGCTGTCAGTCAGGGGCTTTACTGTTATTGCCTGCAAACCTGGGGATTTACATCTGATTTGCATCCAGTTTCTCAGCAAGGAGGATGCCTCGGCAGCGAGGATGCCTGAGCTGTTTACTGGAACAGAATCAGACCTGTGCTTCCAGTGTCACTGTCCATGCACCCATGTTCCAAAGCAAGTTTAAGCTGCTTTGCGGAGAAGGTGGAAGGCAATTTGTGTGGTTCTGCAAACCACCAGGAACTGCAAACTACTGTTGGCAAACATTTGGATATCCAGCAAGCATGTGTGTGTGAGTGTGTGTGCTCACATGGGTGAGCCCTGTGCCTGCACACTCTGGGAGAACCCATGGAAACTGGGAAACCTGGGTTGGATGAGCTCCTTGCTGGCCGAGGCAATGCTGAAAGGCAAGGATGGGTAGATGGAGGGCTGGGTGTCCACTGGGAAAAGCAAGGGGTTCTGCAAAAAAGCAGGACAAAAAAGAAGTTAACCCCACCTTTACAGGACAGTAACCTCTGTCTCATATTTTCCAGGCACGGTGCACAGGCAGCTCTACAGATGTTAATTAAGACTTGTGCCCTTCCCTGGGGATGCACTGAGTATTACAAATAATAGTATTACCAGGAGCGTCTGTACAGACAAATTAATTATGGGTAATATTGCAAAGACGGAAAGCTGTTGGGTCCCAGTGCCCGCCCCGGGGACGGGCGGCAGCGGTGCAGCCCCGGGGTGCTGGACGGATCCTGCTCGCCCACTTGATGGCCCATAGCAGCCAACTCCTTTGCAAGGAGACCGAAGCCTGACCTGCCCAAACCACACAGCTGGTGTCTGGAAAGGCTGGAAGTAACCTCTCCTTCTTCCACTGTGAGGAGTCTGAAGACTTTCTCTGCTGACAGTGCAGAAGGGCCCTGGCTGGCGGGTCAGTAACACCAAGTGTTTACTGGTGCCAGCACCGAGCGCTGCACTGGTGAGTGGGCGCGGTGGCCACTGCAGGCAGAGCGTTGCTGGTTGCTGCTGGGCGCTCCGGCCACTCTGTCACGTCCCTGTGCCCTGGCCAGGGAGGTGGGCAGAGCTGGTGGCCTTCGGGGGAGGGGGCACAGCATTTTGCTACCATACAAAGAACGTGTTTGGAATCCAAAGCTCCAGTGACTGGTCTAAAGATGGAGCATGCATCCCACCCCTTGCCCTCCTTGGGATGTCAGGATGCTGTCGGGAAAGGCACCAATGCCAACGCCTTCCCCAGAGCTGCTGGCTGAGGTTCTGCAGTTGGAGAAGACAACAGCAAGGTTTGAATTGAACCCCTTGGTGGTTGAAAGGATCTCTTGCTCTGGGGATTTTGGAGGAGAAGAAGGATTGATGGTCCCGTGCAGGAGCTAGCACTTTTGGCATAATAATTCAGGTGTGTTCGTGAGAAGAAGCAGCAAGACAGGTTTTCCCTCTGCCCTGCTCTCTGCGGGAAGCAGAGGGGATCCCCGAGGCAGCAATTCACACCATTGCCTTGGCCAGAAGATGTCAAGACCCACCCACCCTAGTAAACGCTGCGCAAATGCTCCCCAATTGGTCTGGTGAAAGAGCAGGCAACTTTGCCAGATGCTTCTCCCTGCTCTTTCTCAAGCAGCCTGGTTTCAGCCTTTGTCAGGGGGAGGATATGGCCACGGGGAGACCATGAATCAGCCCAGCAATGATTGCATTTGTAGTTATTTTGGGAGACCAACTGTTCCTCGTGTTCCTCATGTCCAAAAAGAGCCAACAAGGACATTGGGAAAAATATCTGGCACTGAGATGTGATGCAGTTAAAGGTCGGATATGATCTGGTCCGATTTCCTGCGATTCTCTCCTCTCAGCCAGCACATGTGGATCCCAGGACAACGCCGCCGGCCGGCTGTAGTGCGGGCCAGCACAGGGACAATGGCCGGTGCGCCCGTCCCGTGCCAGCAAAGAGCTCTATCAGATCTTGCGAGGAAAGAGGGGGTTGGCCGGGCTCCTGCAGCTCCCAGATACGGCCCTGCATTGTCTGCAGCGTTTATTTCCATCCAGTTTTGGCAGCCAAAGTCCTTGGGATACTTGGGTGAGGCAACTCCTGTTGTGTTAGACTCCCATTTTCCTTCCTCTTCTTCCTTTTAAACAAAGCCATTATCACTGCCCTGATCTTACTGCTGGCGAGGGCGAAGGTGGGGCTTGTGCTGCCTGGGAAAGCCTTTCCCTTCCCTGCACGCTTGGTCCCTCCGTTCATCACCTGAGCCCTGAGCGAGGCGCATGCTGAGCAGGCGGCTGCCGAGGCCACTAGGCTGCATTCTTGGAGCACTTTTGGAAAAGTCTGTGCCTTCCTCAGAAAGATCAAAAAGAAAAGGATTATTCCAGGATAACAAAGTCCTGGTGAAGACCAGGCGGACAACAATGGTGGGGTGAAGAAGAGGAACCACAGGTCACCATCCACTGATGACGGGATGGAATGGTCTGGCTGGGACACCTCGAGGATCGTGCGCCAAGGAAAATTTAACGGGAGTGCTGGTTCACCTCTCCAGGAGGCCAGCTTCTTTGGGAAGGAGCAGCAGCACATTGCTGGAGGTACTTGGGAGCAGCTTTGGCCAAGGCCCAAAGCAAGAGACTTTCCAGACTGCTAATCCAGCATCAGAAGAGCATGAGCTAAACCTCACTCAGAGCAAGGACGCTTTCAGGAATGTGCTCCTGCGCAGGTGACTGGTGCAGGGGGTTCCTCCACTTGGCTCTACCTCTGCCTGCTCCTGGGAGGAAAGATGCCTGTTAGCTGGACCTGTCCCTGGCACAGGGTACACACAGACGTTTGGAGAATACAGATCAACCCATTTTTCCATCTTGAACTCCTCAGATGCTTTCGCTCATCTGGAGCTGCTGTTTTGTTCATCATTCCTCATCCAGCGTGTTCCCAGAGTGTGCTCAGCCCTTACTAATTAAAGCAAGGGTAACGAGAGGTAGTGATCTGTGCGTGGAGCAGACATGCAGAAGCATGGATGCTGTGAGTCAGGGAATGCTCCTTGCCAATTCCTCACATATGCTTTTGTACTCACTCATTGTTTGGCTGCTTTATTTTTTCCCAAAGAGTTAAACAGATGGATGGGAGCACTCGCTGGATGTGCCCACGAGGACACTGAATCTCAGAAACCCACTCCATGTCTCGGTGCGAAAGCTCTTCGAAGGCGAGGAGAGGTGGGAGGATCTTGCTCTACTAGCAAGAAATGTGGGGAGAGAACTGGGAGGCAGGCAAGCAGCGAGGTGGGAGGCTGGTGGTCTGTGTCTGATACAAGCCACAAAGTCCATGAAAACCAAAAGTATGTTATGGTTGGAATAAATCCTGTTTCCTGTGGTGAGAAGCTGCAGCAGCTTGTGTCCTGGGGGCTAAATAGTGTGGGAGGGAGTGCTGGCTGGAGAAGGGCTTTGCCCAGGAGTCCCTTGTGCCATCAAGTACCATCACCAGTGAGGCAGAGGATGGTTTTCACCACCCTTCAGAGCCTCTGGACATGGCTTATCACAGCCTCAGTTGTCTTTCTGGGTGTCCTCCTCCTTCAAGGACACTTTTGGATTCCCCTGACCTCACCAGTGTCAATCTTCACCGCAGCTGTGGTGGTGCCCGAGTCACCACGCTGGTGAGAGCCACCTCTGAACCTCAGCCCCACGCACCCTATGAAGCTTGGCCTCTCCCACTGAGTTCTGCACATGTTGATGCGAGGTATCTCAGCATCTCCTGCTCCTGGGAGGTGGCACCCAAGGCTGTGGAGGCAGGCAAGGGCTCCAGGACCTGTACCTGTGTCTATCTGTAAACTGCTTTGACAGTGGGTGGGAAAGGATTTGTGTCATCAACTCACACAGACAAAGGTGAAATGAGGGAGAAGAGTCACACAGCATCCTAGAAGCCCAGAAAAATGTCACATGAAGGTCCTATTTTGGGTACCTCATCTGCAAAAGGCATTGCAGTGTAATGCGAACCCCACACACACCATCCTCCAACCGGCCAACCCGGGTGGTGCTTAAAATGCGCACGCAGAGAGAAGAACGCAGGCAGGTGCAGGAGGCATGACGGAGAGAAATTAAGACTGAGAGTAGCTGTACCAGAACAGACACCTCAGATCGGATCAGTGTCTGCTTTAATGCCGAGCATTTCTGTCTCACCGATGGCTCATTGCTTCAGGCGGGCACCAGGTTTTGACGGCGGGGGTTGTTCAGCGAGGTTCGTATGAGGCAGCCGGACACAGGCACAGCTGCTGGGTTACATTCACGGAGAGCTCTGTAAGATGCTTTAACAGTCCAGGATAAAAAGCTCGATTTTCCTCAAAATGAAGGATTCATGGTGATATTAACACTCCCTTATCACTGTTGTCACTGCAAAAGCACATGCACCTCATCATCTGCAGCTTGCCAGGGAGAGAACAACCCATCTTCCCACACTTCATTTCAGAGAATGCCTGCTAACGTTATCTACACATGCATTAAACAGGTGGAGGGAGATGCCAGCGTGCAGATATGGCATTAAACTCCGCCAGAGAGAGGCGGGCACTGGGCTCAGTTACAAGTGGGTGTGTGAAAGCAGAGCAATGCACCTAAACAATATTCCGCTGTCCCTGATGGTTTTCTACCCATCCCGCTTCTGGTTTCTCTCAGCGACCATGGGAAAAAGCTCCAGGCCACCCAGCATGCAGACACAGCACACAAGGGCAGCTAGAGGGACCTCATCCAAACTGGATGATTTTCTGAAAGCAGGTAGGAACCAAGCATCTGTTTTCTCCACACTGCTTGGAAAAAAAAGAGGATCTGGCTCAGGTTCTTGTTCTTGGTCTCAGCTCAAACCTCAGCTGGTACAGGCTGAAAATGTTTGGAGCGACCCATCCAAAAGCCTCCCTCCCGCGGAAGCTTTGTTTTCATGTCTAATAGCAAGGTGCAGTGAGAAAGGCCTTTGTTCTGGCACTGCGGTTTTGGTTCGAGCAGAGCCAGGAAGCACATGAGATCTCTGAGGAAGGGCGATCTTTCAAAGTTTTCAAACCTCATCTTCAAACCAAAGATCTGTGCAGTACGTCTGGATGAGCAGCCTGAACGGCTCCAAACTTGCAAACGCCTCGAGACTCCTCGCCAGCTCTTCCACAGCCTCTCCTGATGTTCTGCGAGAGGCGGCAACGCGGAGCAGCTCCTGACTGAGGAGCATGGCAGAGGTCCACCAACTCCATTTAAGCTGCACCAGACAGCCTCTCCATAGTCATTAAGACTTCCTAAACACCACAGAAATGCCAGAACATGCATCCAACTGCAGCAGATAAATCAGTACTGGCCAAGCTCAACACACCCTCATGCCTATGCTGCTCACGTGCAGAAGCTAAACCATCATTCCCCTTCCAGGGGTCAGCTGAGGGCTGCGCATTTTGATACAGAGACAAAACTGCTGTCCACAGTCACCAAATGTCAGGGACCTTTGCCAGAGTCTGGCAGACAAACCAGGATAAACCCCCCCAAACTGTACAGTTTGCCACAGGGCACCTGGGTTTTATCCATGAGGATGAATATTCTGGTACAGCAGGCGGACAAGACAAAAATTCTCCGTGAACAACACAAATGAGCCACATGCAGACCCGGCCGCTGCCCTCCCAGCCAGGCCAGTGATCGCTCATGGCTTCAATTCACATCTCGGAGCCTGGGAAGCCCAGAGGCAGCTTGGTTCTTCTGGTAACACCGCGGTGCCAAGCTACGTGGTCTAGAAGAGACAAGGCTGTAAACGATCCCGAATGCCCCAGTACATCCCAGTTCCACCCACTTCACCCTCCTCCTGCCAAGGGGTGCTCAGCCACTCACTGCACATATTATCCTGCCTGACCTCAGCATCCAAACTTAGCTCCACAACACCGCTAGAAATCCAGACCTCTGCTGGGAGGCTATGGCACGGCTGCTATCTCGCCTGCCTCCTGCTTTGCCTGGCTCCAGCCTCAGCCCAGCAGCTTCTGCTTCCCAGGAAATGTGTGCGCACAGCGCCAGGAGCAGTGAGGCTCCCGCCTCTGCCAGGGAACCCTCTGTTGTTAGCTGTAACCAGCAAATCATCGGACTCATCTGTGCAAAGTGAACAGAAATGCTCTTTAAAGCAAATAAAAATCTTAAACCGCACAGAATTTCCTGTACCAGCTTAGCTCCCTATATCCCAAGGTGCGAAGGATTTCAGCTCTCCTTCTGAAAGCTGGAAAAAACCTTCTGATAGACAGCATTAGAGCCCACAGGAGCCCTGGACATGACCTGTTTATCCCACGAGTCTGATCCTGACTTGTCTTCCAAGGCACCCTGGCTCCACCAGGACGCAGTGCTATGGGCATCACCCAGCACGCAGCACGACCTGCGCTGCCTCCAGGCCCCGCACTCTGCCTGTGCACAGAATAGGGGTCTCCGAGGCTCTCAGGAAAAGGTCTGAGCAATCTGAAACTAAACCAGTTCCAAAAAAAAAAAACCCCTAAAACATGCCTAGGGAAAGGCAAAGGCCTTAAGAAGGGGCTGAGCAGGACAGCACTCCTCCGGCCCCAGGGAGGATGGGTGCGATGGGACCTGGTGAGCCTTCTCCATCTGCAACTCCTCCATAAGAATGAAAAACACAAGGGAAAGAGAATTCCTAAGAATGCGGGATGCAGAAACAGAGCTGTTTCTAAACAGGATGCTTTTAAAGCCTTCCAGGAGGCATGTGCTGGCTCTTTAATCCCCATCAGTTCATTTATACCTAGTAACATTTTACTGCTGCCCTATTACATCAGGCCCTGTCGAGACAGAAGATGGTGGTGGGAGAAACTCAGGAAGTTGGAAATCTCAGGGAGGATGGGTTATGTAGGTCCTTTCTGTCACCAGCTCTACCAGAGTTCAGCCTTGGTTCAAACGCTCCGGTGCTTGAATGCTTCTCCAAACTTGTGCAAGCCCTCAAGCCAGCAGAACCCCCCAGAAATCCAGCTGAGGAGCTCGCTGGAGCACTTCCCTTCTCCTTTCCATCAGGACAGGAACACCAGCAGGTGAGCTGGCCTTGTTGACGGCAAACACAGGGCAAAAAGGAAAGAGAGTTCTTCCTCTGCTGCCCAAAGCTTGTCACGGCTTATTTTTTTGCAGCTGAGAATCTCTCAGAAGGGGTTCCCACCTTTCCTGCTGCCCAGCCAGGAACAGCAGTGTCCTAAGTCCAAGAGCTCTGGTTTGCAGCCTCTGCGCTGCTCTTCTGCTCCAGGAGTTGTGCACAATAACCAAGCCAGGGTCACATTCAGCCAAGCCTCTGCCACCATCAAAGAGCGAGGAGAGCTGCAAATGTTATCAATGCTACACAAGCACATGGCTTAGGAAATAAATTCAGCTGAAAGGGGTGTTCAGGGCTGTCACTTGGACTCCCCGGGCTCCGTGACCCCAGTGGGGTGAAGAACTCCTCCACCCAGGGATCATCACTCCCAGAGGGCACAAAGGAAGAAATCTTCCTTGAGAAATGCAGTTGGTTTTGTCTTTGTTTGCCGATGCGATCGGGCCTGGTGTGAGCAGGAGCCAGCCAGGAGGGTACGAACTATACTGATTTAAAATAAGATCATTGGGAAGTGGGTATCACATGTCCTGGAAGGGAGAAGCACTCTTGGCCCCTGACAGAGAGAGGAGCCCTTGCAAAAACCCAACGTTTCATATTTATGGCATTTCCAGAATGTCTAATTATTTACCAAAACACAGCACTGCTCCAGCTCTGCCTGTCCACTCTCCTGCACGTCATGAAGGAGAGCTGTGGGCAAGGATCAGCGCTGAGGGTCCATCCTGGAGAAGGAACAACCGGGGCAGCCACCCCCAGGCTGCTGAGAAATGGAAATAGTGTTTGGGTATGGAAATAAGCTCTATCTTAGTACTGTAGGGAATGGCACGGGGAAAGAGGGATGCATAAAGAGTAGAGAGAATGTAGAAAGAAAAAAGGAATGGGATAAAGTCAGAAAGGGAAGGAAAGACAAAGAGAAGGAAAAAAATCTGAGGCAGACTTGAACAGAAAAAGAAAATGTGAGAAAGGCTGAGTGTCTGACAGGGAGTGGCTCTTCCCCCAAAGCCCAGAAGAACTGCTAACACGTCTTCTTTCCCTCACAGAGAGGCAGGAATGCCTTTTCCCACTAGCACCATTTTGTTCTTGCTCTGTTTTTTCCTCTCAGAGAGGCAGGAATGCCTTTTCCCACTAGCACCATTTTGTTCTTGCTCTGGTTTTGCCTCGCCTGCTTTGTTCTTTCTCCTCACAAGCTCTTGCTGAGGGTAAGCGTTAATTCTTTCCAGGTGCTTGCGTCTCGCTATCCTGCCTCTCCCGTGCGGCTCCCGCTCTCCCTGCCATGGCGGCTCCCACTCAGCTTTCTCCGGGCAGGATCTGCTCTACTTCCCAGTGGGGCAACAGCCCAAGAGCCCTGAAATGGGCTGGCTATTCCCAACCCTGACAAAACCAGACCTGCCTATGGCTTTGGGCTGCAGCACTCCTCCTTACTCAGCTTCTTTTCCCATGAAGAGGTTCGTATTCCGAGAGAGCATCCTTCGCACCCACCACAGGACCCCAGCTCCTGGGCACGGGGCTTACACAGCCTGTCGGGTTTTGCTTAGAGCCTAAAAGCAGTGCGGATCAGTGAAGCTCAGGCCAGGCAGATCCATTGGGAGATTCCTGCGCAATTCATCCAACAGCAAAACTTCTAAGACACCGCAAAACTCAGTTGGTGATTCTGGGGAGGTGCTCCCCGCTCCAGGTGAATGCGCTCTGCTGGGAGCTTTGCAGTTTCTGAACAAGGTCAGAAGTAGCAGAGAAGCAATGTCAGGCCAGACAGTAACATCAACTCCAGTTAAATGCTTTGGCATCTCAGTAGAAGCTTTTTGAGGGGAAGGAATGGTTGTCCAGGCTGCGGGCAGCCACTCGGGACACTCACAAATGGTTTACATGACTCCAATAAAAAGAAGCCCAAGTCAAATCACAGTAGGTGATCCACTCTATGAAATCCATGGAGCCAACAGGTAGGTGACACACAGACCTTCCTTCCACCAGCCAAAGGGGCTCGGAAAACGCTGCTGGTGCAGAGGGCAGGTTGGAAAAGGCTGCCTGGAGCGCAGCAGAGCCTCCTACCATCAGTGTATCCAAACGTTTGGAAAGGAAGCACAATAAAACGACCACTTAAACAACTCATCGGCTGAACAGCTGACAAAGCCAGGCACGAGGGCTGCCAGCAAGTTGGGGTCTTCATGTGTTTGCAATTCATCAGCCTCCTGCTTAGCTCCTAGCAAGCCAGCGAGGCCAGGATTCAAAGGTGAAACACCGACATCTGCTCCCATCGTGTCTGCTGCTTAGTGCAAACATTTATGTTTCTCGGCACATAAAATAAATAGGCCCGTGTCCCGAGGAAGCCCGTCAGTGCAGCGGCAGGTACGCTTGATGATGTGTGAGCACGACTCCCAGTGCACGGGTCCAGGACCAGCAGAGGAGGGAGCAGAACCTCCTTGCAGAGCAGACAACCCCTTGGCTGCTTGCTTTATTCACGTCTCCAACAGACACGGTGTGAAGGAGAGGACTTGTCCTCCTGCACTCCCAGAAGGGAAATGCATGCCAGGTGGGAGAGAAAAGCCTTCATGCACTTGGCTGCCAGGACGCATCACAGCACCTCCCTCATCTCCACGCACCCCAGCACATGGGCCCTTCAAAAGCAGCAGTCACCCCCACCTGTCGTTGTATACTCCCCCTCTAAGGGCCACTCACAGTGAAAAGGGGACCCCAAAGAAGGTGTCTTCAGAGCCTGGAGAGGCAAGAGTTGTTTCTAACCACCTGGCAGCAAGGACTGCTTCGTGCCAGCACCCACGTTGGAAGAGCCGCTGCTGCCAACGCCTAAACCACCCTCCTCCAGTGGAAGAATCTTCCCCATGATGTGAGCAGGTCCATATCCTCCCACAGACTGATGGAATTCAGCTTCCAGTCCTGGGCAACAGCTTTTGTCACTTCTGAGGGACTCTAACTATTGAAGAGGAGTGCACAAGATGCCCCAGATGCCTCAATAATGATCACTGGACTTAAATGATTTGCAGGAGCCTTGCCCAGCTCTTGAGGAGTGGGATGGTCCAGCCATGGGCTGCTCCTTGGTGGCATCCAGGAGCTCTACAGGGCAAAGTGTCCCATGCAGGGAACACACAGCTTCTGCACCTTCCCCCAGCCTCCCAGCACTGGCCTGATTCCTGACTGAACATGGTTAGTGGGCTGAAGCCATTTTTTAATTAATTTTATATCAACAACAGCAGCATTTTTTGCAATAATGCAACAGCATTGCACATTGGGAAGCAGTAACGCTGATGTTGATGCAGGCTGGTGCCTAGGAACAATGATAATAATTACAGAGCCTGCTGCTGCTGTTTTAACTGTTTTCTGTACCAAATCCCCTGAGCCTCAGTCTCCTTGGCAGGGGATGCTGGTGGTACCCTCACAGCCACCTGCAGGGACGTCCCCAGACATCTGCTGTCTGAGCACTCCCAGAGTGGTCGTCCCATCCACTGGGCTGCTTGCTCCAGGCCATGGAGTTTTCAAGGGCTTCTCCCTCTGGAAACATCTTCCTGTTCCTTCTGCGCCGAAGAATTACTTGGAATAAACTGGTTTTGAACCTCCCAGGCAAGGAGTAAGGGAACACGACGAAGTCAGGCACCGTTTTACTGGCATAGGCTCCGATGCATGCGAAGGGGAACCTGACGCAAGGCCCAGCAGCGAGGAAAGTCCGACAGCAGGTGAATCACCAAAGGGAGTGTTTGGGACTGCACCTGCCACTGCCACCGCCAGCCCCCACCCTGCCGTGCCGAGACCCCAACAGCCCTGAGCCCACGGAACGCAGGCTGAGCGAGGAAATCACACCTGCACGGAGGGGAAGTCCTTGGCTCCCAGTTAACTGTGTTTAATGAACGCATCCCAGGGTGATGGAGGAGAAGTCAGTTGGAAGCACGGAGGACAGTGGGGGCTGTCTGGAACTCCGCACGTGCTGCCGGGCCTTGGTTATTCCTCCCACAATGGTAGATGCAAGGGATGGGCACCCCTGCTTCTCTCCACCCGGAGTTATTCCTTTAGCTGTTGCCTCCAGTTTCCCAGGGCTTCAAAAGGAAAGGGGAAGATAAGAGACAGGAGAAGAATCCTGAGGAAATAAGCGAGGCAGGCTTCCTTCACAAGCCTGTTTTCCATTTCCTCCCCCTCCTCTGAAATTATCGCTGAGATTTTTTTCCCCTCTTCACTGCCCAATATTTAATTGAAAACGCAGATCTGTAGCCCATGAGGTGCTATTTTCGGCACACGAAATAGAGATATCTCTGAGCAGCTGTCAATCCCGGTGACCTTAGCTTCTGTGCAGACTGCATGGGCCTTTTTTTCCCCCCTTTTCCTTTCCTTTTCTTTTTTTTTTCCACTTTCTTTTTTCCTCCAGCCGAGTTACCGTTTCATTGCTCTCCGCTGGGACTCTCACAAGAGCTGAGTTCCTTGCAGATGACACAGAATAATTGAGATGTCCTTCTGCTGACCTTCAGTCCCTGGCAGCGCTGGCTTCCCTTCTGGTGCTCGGGGCGAGCGACAGCCGAGTGGCACACGCATGCCCAGACTGACGCAAGCATAGGCGCAATGGGGATTTGCCTTTCTGAGAGGGGTAAAAACAAAGAGGGGGAGAATATTCACCCTCAGGCATTGCAGGGGCAGCTGGTGATCCTGTACCACGTTGTCCAACCTGGCACACGCATCCATGTGAGGATGAGCACCAAGTGGGGCAGCACTCGCAGGGCAATGTGTGACAGTACCAGACGTGCGTGTGCCCCTGCGTGCACTAACGGGCAGCTGCAGGGGCTGCTTCCCACCACAAGCACCAGCAGAGAGACCCAGCCCGTGGGAAGCAGAACAAAGAACTCATCAGTGTGGATACTGGAAAGGGATAGAGGCAGGGGAGCCGCAAGGGTGCTCCAGCCCCACAGAGGCACCCACCGGCCCCTGCAAGGTCCGCAGCGGGTGAGAAATGGGGACTGCTTCCAAACCTCACCTTGCCCGGCTTTCCGAGGCTGGAGCCTGATGTGCAGCTGAGGCAGAACCACAGCAGCCCGTGCGCCACCAGAGGCTCTAGGGGAGAGCCTGGTGCCTCCTCCCAGGGTGACTTCCACTCCTGGGCACTCTCTAAACACTACCTGATGTCAAAAGTTGTATCGACCCAAAGATGAAGCAATTATTTCTTCCTTCCACGGCCACTGTATTTGTACGGGAATCGCACAGCAATGTGGCATCAGTCTGACATTTCCCTCATTTCCACAGGGGCTGTGGAAAAGAGTCGAAAGTGCAGGCAATAACCTTTCCGCCTGAGCTGGGTCCATCAACGTTCCATGGCCCGGGTGATTTTACACGGAGGAAGGAAGAGGAGATAGAAGCTCTGGTTTAGATTACGAAAACATTTAAAAGGGAGGGTGATATAAGCAAAGAGGGTTGTTGGTTGTTGTTATCGCTGCGTAAAGAGATAAGCCATGAGTGGGGACAGGGCTTCAAAACAAATGCAATGAGAGACAGACTCCATCACAAAGAAGTTTATAGTGTGAATAAACAAAGTGGGCAGGGGCTGGAGGAACGGCGATAAGGCAGGATGGCTTGGAGAGCGGCTGCTGTGCAGGGCAGTCATCCGAGTTTGGGCAGCGGAGAAGCTCTGGCTGCAGCCAGCCTTCACCCAGCGAGCCAGGGATGGGCTTTGCAATGTGGGTTCTACCTGGGGGTTTGCAGCAAAGAAAGAAAAGGGAGGGTGAGCTCGCTTTCTGAGCACTGGAAGAGGCCCCAGGGCAGTGGTGAAGCTCCGGTCACTGGAGGGATTTAAAAGCCATATGGATGTGGTGCTTGGGGACTTGGTTTAGTGGTGGAGTTGGCAGTGTTGGGTTAAGGGCTGGACTCAACGATCTTAAAGGTCTTTTCCAACCTGAACGACTCTGCTGCTGTGTGATTGTGTTGTCTCTTTAAATGTCTTCTCAAACCCAAGCACATTTCTGAGAGTCCATTCAAAACAAAACCAAATTCATTTCAGAAAATAGTATGACTAAAGGGTTTGACTTTTCCAGGGCTTTCCCCCCCCCCCCCCCTTAATTTTTTTTCCAGTCTGCTCTATTCATCCAATTTGGCAGTAATTCCCCAATAGTTTTGATTGTCCCCAAAGCAGTATTTCTGGTAAATAAACTATTGTCCACCCCTTTCTCCCCAGTGTTAGCTATGCCAGCTTCCATTGTGCTGACAATTGATTCCAGGTGTTTTTTTCCTCTTTTTTATTTTTTCCCAGCATATGAAAATGCCTATACAAAATTAATCTTGGTGGCTGGGGTGAAGAAACCACCTCTCAGAAACATGCCGGACAGCCGGAGCCAAGCGTGATCCCAGGCGTGCTGAAGAGGAGGACGGATATATGGGAACCTTCCTGAATACATTAGCTCCAAAACAAACTGTGAGGCATCAACAAGCACTGCTCGTAACTGGGAAAACCGAACCCTTTATGCTGGAGGCTGAAGCACAATGGAAAGACACTTCCATAAACCCCCCTCTGCCTGACCCTGGGGCCGAGGAGCGGGTGCAGGGACCCGGGGCCGGCAACAGTCACAATTCATTTTAAAAGCAGCGTCACTTAATAACTATCTAATTGTAACTGCAGGTGCTGTACCTGTGCTGAGCTGCAAAACCTAAGGCAGGAGAAACATTTTGGCTGGGCAAGTTAATGGCTTGGGCTCTAAACTTTTAATTCCACTCCTGCTCTGGATCTGGCCCTGAGATGTTTCAAAGAGCATTCGTAATGGTTTAAAGGCATTACAAGGTGCTGCGAGTTAAAGTGGGAAATGTCTTAATTTTGGCTAGGGACCTTAAAAATACAAGAAAAAGCTGAGGTGAGACTCATACGTGGAGTGGGAAACACGCTGCCTATAAAAAAGTCAAAAATGGAATCAACAGAGGTTAACTGCTATGCCTATAACCGAGCAAAGAGAGTTTAATCATCAATTCAGGGGGAAATGTCAACTCCACAATGGAAACATCGACAGAAATTTATAGCGAGGAACTATTTGGCACGATGTATTCCAGCTCAGTCCATGGTCAATGGATGAGATAATTGCTGCAAAATGAGATTGTCTGGTATTGAAAAAAGGAATGGAAGCGATGCCTGGGCTGCTGGGGACACGGACCTCAAACGTGCCCTCCTTAAACGGCAAGGAGAGTGAAGAGAGACCCTCGCAGGGGATCACCTTGACCACTTCACAGAGACTGTTTCCAGGCAAACAGTCCAGCAAACATCCTGACCCCACCGTGCCTACAAAATCGTGGCCCAAAGGTCCACATCAACACATAAACGGAGGTGTTTCACCCTTTCTTGGGTGGGAAGTGGCAACAGACCTGCATGGGTGCAGGCACTAGGGATCTCCCCTCTCAGTGAATTTTAGCCGGATGGCCAGTCTTCCTTGGCCCCGATGCAGGCACAGGAGGCGATAGGGGACCCATTGTAACCCCAATGTTGTCCTAACAAGCACCTCCATGCCTGCAGGCTGCCTGGATCACAGGAGGGGAAATCAGGAACTCCCCCACCTTCCCATGCTGAGCCTTTATCAGCACTTAATTAAAACTTGACAAGAAGATTAACACGCAGAGGGCAGTTTTAATTAACTTAATATCGCATTCAATTTTCCAATTCGTCGCAGCGTACCAGACACCTGCAGATCTTAATACAAAACCAAACAAAAAAGGGGAGCAGGGGAAGGGGGAGAGAGCGAGGGAGATGTCGTGGCTGCAGCAGAACTGTTCTCCAACTTGCTTCTGTGGCTCTGCCTGCACACAGGGTCACAGAATCCCAGAATCCCAGCGTGGGGGGGCTGGAGGGCCCTCTGGAGCTCCCCCAGTCCAACCCCTCTGCTAAAGCAGCATCACCTCCAGCTGCTGCACAGGAGCCTGTCCAGGCTGTTTGGCTTCTCTAGATGAGATTCCACACCTCCCCGGCAGCCAGTCCAGGGCTCCGGCATCCACACAGGGAAGTTTTTCGTCACGTCCAGTGGAACTTCTTGTGCTCCATTTTGTGCCCAGTGCCCCCAGTCCTGTCACCGGGCACCACCAAGCAGAGCCATTCCCTCTCCTCCTGCCCCTGCTCTTTCACCAGGGATGAGAAAGGGAGGTCATTGATCAAAACCATCGTTGCCCCACTCCTCCTGGCTACACTGGAGCGAACCGCCCAGAGCAGGTTGCTTCTCCTGAGGAGGAATTGCACACTGGGGAGGAAAGAGGGGTGAGTCCAGCACTGACACAAAGCAGGAGAAGGGGAGGCAAAGAGGAAAGAAGGCATGGAAATACTGCACTTCTCCCATTGCCCTCCCCACTCTTGGAACAGCCTACTGGCTCCGCGTTGAGGGCCCCGTGTTAGGGAGGTGCTGGAGGAGCTGTGGGCAGACCCACACCCCCAGCTGCCTCCCCTCTCCAGGTAAAGGCACCACCAGGTGCCATAGCTCCGGGTTCCTTGGTTATAAACACCTATACAGGAGCAACGCGGGATCCCCCGGATCCCCAGAGGGCCGGGACTGCTGCGGAGCGGACACCACAAAGCCAGGGTGGGTTCATCACACAGATTCCCACACTGAACCTTGAACTGCTTCTCTGCCAGAAACAGTTTGCCACACATCAAAAACCAGTGTTATTGTGAACTTTCTCCTTCCATTGTTTTTTCTGTGTCACCTCATGCCTCTACCCCCACCGATTTCCTGACAACCTTGGGAGGAACAATGCTTGACAGAGTATTTTTTCCTCCAGAGATTCACAGCCTGTGCCATGAGGAGGGCCAGGAATGAGGGTGCCTTGCTCCAGCTCCAAGCCCAGCTCTGAGCCCTTCTCCGCACCGAGAGGTTCTGCCAGCCTGGATGGGTCTGCTTGCTTCCCAGGGAAGAGCAAGGCTTGCTGGTTTTTCTTCCATTCCTTTAGAGCACATTCATTATTAGATTAGGGCAGGGTAATTCAGCTCCAAAGGGAATAATCTCTCAGCCGTGCTGTAGAGCTATGCAGCCCATGAAGGAAGGCATGCAGGGCTCCAAAGACAAGTGTAGCATCTGCTGGATGTGTTCTTTTCTGGTTCCTGTACCTTTATTTTCTGGCTGTCTTTATATTTCTCGATGCTCTGAATTTAGTTAGAGATAATTTAATAAACAGTTGTCTGATTTTCCAGGGACAGTTGTGTTTGGGTTTGGGGAAAGAAGAGGAGACATGCTCCTGGCACCCTTATAAAACACGATTTTCCTGCTCTGAGTTCCCCAGACTGGCTCTAGCCCAGCAAACCCTCACCCTCTCCCAAGGAGCAAACGGGGCTACAGCTCACAACACCCCACTGTCTGCTCTTTCCCTGCGTTGCACGGATGCTTTGGAGGCCTCTCTGTTCAGCCAGTGCTAAAGTCAGGCTCTGGTTCCCCTCCAGAATCTTCCACTTGAGTGATTCCACTCCTCCTAACAAGGTGCCACAGGGCAGTGGTGGTGTTCAGCCCCCCCAGCACCTCGGCCCCCGCGTGCTTGTTGGAGAAACAGCCGCGCACCCAATATCCCAATGTACAGTACTCCGGAGTCTAACTACAACCCCAGCCTCTTCCAGCTTGAGCAACCGCCTTGGAGGAGAGGCAGTGAGGGTGGAGAACGGGTCTGGGTGATGGAGAATGGGGGTGGGGATGGATGGATCCCCTCATGTGGCCACTGATGCTTCCATCCTGTCCTGAGCAAGGACCAAGGAGGCTGCATAGCAGTCCCAGTGCTGCCTTGCCAGCAGTTTTTCTTCCTGGGGGGCAGTGAGGGAAGTCAGGCAGCATCAGCCACCCTCCCCTTGACCTTCCTGCTGAGACTTCTGACAGAAAGGAGCAAAAGTCATCATCAGGTGCTGGGGTTTGGGACACAAACATTTCCTTTTCACATATCCTCCACTTGCACACCTACTGGCGTAAGGCTGTGACTGACACTACCCCTTACCACCCCTACCCCATATCCCAGATGTTTTCCTTTCACAGGAGGGCATCTTTGGAACCCTCCCATTCCCACAAGGAACAGAAGGATGGGAGGCCATGGGAGGTATACAAGCATTTAAAATACTTAATGGACAGAAAGAGGCCATCCTGAGAGGGGGTCTCAACCTCTCAGAATGTTTCAGAGGGAAAAAGAGAGCCAGACCATCCTCCCCCACCTTGTACCAATATGGTGTAGGGTTTAAAGGAGGCTCCCCAGAGCGAGGAGCTTCAAAGCCTCGCCAGCCCCTCCCACCGAGTGTCCTCCTGGTTCCTCCACCCTCCACATTTAAGTGCCTTTCATCCTCCTTCTTCTTCTTCGTCCTCATCGTTATTAGGTTCCCTTCCCCCCCTCCCGCCCACTCCCACCCTTGCTGGAGACTGCCTTTGGTCAGGAGCCCAATGGGAACCAGCTGTCAGGCGGAGCTGGGATATCCTGGAGAAAACAGCTTGAAAATGCCTCCTCCCTGCTTCTCCCTCCATGGCAAAGGAAAAAAATCCCACCGCAAAATGGCCCTGCAGATGGAAAAAGCATCCTGCAGGCCACCCTCCTCCTGACCTGCGTGGGTCCAACACACTGGCTTGGAACCAGAAGGTCCTGGGTCCGGAATCTCTTTGGAAACACAAACCCATCCTGTTTGTCCTCCTCCGGCCAGCGGGACCCTCCTGACCCACACCGCAGGATCCCAAAGCCCTTGCACCAGAGCATTTTGTTCTAAACCTCCTCTGTCCACGTCTTCAGTGCACCTCGCTCCAGCACCTCGCTCCAGCATTGTTCCTCAGAGATGTTCCTGCCCTTCCCGGCCTGGGGGTTGTTGTTGTTTAAACAGCAGCAGCAGCCACACAAGCTGCTGGCTGTCCTGCCTTTGCAGGGTGGTCTGTAATTGCTTCCTGTCCTCTCCAGCAACTGGCTTCATTTGTTTGAATTTCTTCCTAAGCTCAGAACTGGGGGAGTCTGGAACGAGGGATGCTCAGCCCATGCTCATGGGTATTTCCTAGCCAGGTCTGGAGATCCAGCCTGGTAAAGTCACAGTCCCTCAACGAGCAAAAACGCTTGAGCTTAAAATAACCCAGGAAAGCCAAAATACGGTCTGAGGGAAGCTGGAGCCCTGGGTTTAGAGGTACTGGGAGACCAAGACTTTCTGTGGTCCTTGGATGCGGCAACTGGAGCCCAGGTGTGTGCCGGCAGGAGCGGCAGTGGAAAAAGAAACGGGGGGATGGGGAGAAATGAAATGTTATTTCTCTGACTTCAGAGCTTTGCTGTTCATAGTTGTATTATGGTATGGGCTGTGCTTGCAGTGGACTTTATCCAAGCCAGTTTGCACACATCCTGCTGATTTCCCAGCGCGCTGGTTTTGTGTCTCCACGCTGGCCTCTGTGCTCCCATTGTACTGGAGCAGGAAAAGGGGCTGCCAGGGTCCAACGCGAGCAGAGCCGGGCTGCTCAACAGGCTGCACGATGAACGCCGCCAGTCCCCTGTTTTACCCCGCTCTTCAAAAGAATGAACTCTGGCTTTTTGTTGAAACGGGATGTGCTGTGGATAATGTCCACTTTCAACAGCATTTTCCACATTGATAAACTAAACCTTTTAAAGGAAAATGCCCCAGACAGTGCTTCCAGAAATAAGAAACATCTTCCAGCATAAACCCTTATGGTCCACCTGGGGTAGGAAACCAAAGGGGCTTTGTTCTTGGGGTCTGGTGTGTGACTGAGGCAAAGGGCCAGGGAGAAGAGGAATAAGGTGTGCGGCAGAGGCCAACCCTCTGCCTTCCAAGCCACTTGCCAGCAGGGGCTGCGCCCCCTCCCCTGTGAGCTCGGTGTTGGCCAGCTCTCAGTTTTTCGTGGCAGAAGCACAGGAGAGGTATCCTCCTCTTTAGTGCTGTGGGTTACAGGAGATTTTCCTCTTCAGAGGGATTAGAAGGAAATGAAGCCAAAGTGCATGTTTCAGAGCTGGGGTATTCAGATCCAGAGCCAGACAGTCCCTAGGGATTTTAAACCCAGTGACAATACACTGTGGATACTGATTGTGTCTCCTCAGGATGGTGCTTCCAGCTAGGATTTGGACGTGCACCTGGCAATCTTCAGACAGGTTGGAGCTGGGCTAGAAGAAGATGCTGCGAGCAGGAGAAGAGGTGACCTGGTGGTCAGGAGTCCCAGGCTGGAGCTGGGTGAGGGATGGACACAGGGAGGATTATACTGGAGCGGAATAAAGATGCTGCAGGCTGGACCGGCCCGTGTGTATGGAGGGAGGGGGGAGAAGAGGGTGGGTTGGCTGTGCAGAACGGGACGAAAGCCACTGCGGCGCCTGCGAGCTGCAGGTGCCGAGCAGAGCCCAGAGGATGGCCGGGAGCCTTTCGGCAAACCTGCCCGCACAGAGGGATTATCAGCAGGGCTGATGCTGGCAGGAGTGAATGGGAATTTTTGGTTCCTTTTAATATCCCTCTTCATTGAATGGACACTGAAGTGGTGAGATGACAGTACTGCACAGAATGGGCTGTGCCGGCTCCTTTTTCCACTGCCCGCAGGGGGTCACCAGCTTGGGCTGTGGGACTCCAGGGACAGAGAGCCTGGAGTTAAAGCAGTCACCAAAACAAAGGCAGAACAAGCCCATTCCTGCCCCTCACCCCTCTAAATATTTTCCTCAATGGCTTTCCAAGCTGTTCCTGGTCCAGATGCATCTCACACATGCATTTCGCATCTCCTCATTGCCTGTTCACACTAAGCATTACATTGCATGGCGCACATTGAAAATATATCGGCCTACTGTCTAATTTAAACTGCATGAATATTATGTGTTAGGTAATAATTTATATCTGGCTGCATATACTTCAAATCAATGTATGGACAATACAATATCTGATGGCTTTTTAATGCCCCTCATTGCACAAAGCCCCTGTGGCAGATGCTTCTCCAAGTACTTTGAACCCACCCCGCAGGTGCTGGCTGCCGTGGTGGGATGAGGATGGCCGCTCCATGCCGGAGCGAGGAGCGATGTGCTGGGCCAGCTTGGCTGGGTCTCGCCATGCAGGGCTGGATCAAGCCTTCGAGACACTTGCTTTTATGCTTTAAGGAGCAGAAAAATATGCAGCACTCACTCTCTAGAGCATGGTTTCCAACAAACACAGCCTGAGTCTCTTCTCTGCTTCCTATTTTGAGACCATGCTCCAACGGTTCCAGAGCCCTGCAGGCTCTCTTCCTTGTCACTCCCACCTAACATCTCCAGTAGCTTCAGCACCCTCCTCCAGAGGTCCCAGTTTGTCTTTTCATGAGATACACTGACCAACAAGGATGATACAGGCTTTACAGCAGGTCTGCCAGATGAGACACCATGTAGGAGCAAAGTGGGAGCCTCTGCTTGGGTGTCCTCACTATGACAGCTTGGGTCTGGCTGGCCGACTCTCCTGGCCCCAGCTTCCCTTGCGCTCAGTCTTTTGGTTTTGGCACAAGGCATCACCAGGGTCTGTTCCTCTTCCTCATATCTGCTCCTTCTCTCCTTGCTTGATTAGACAAAGCCCTTAATAGAGCTCTACTCTCTTTTCCGGGCACTCTGCAGCTTTGCTCGCAGCCCGGACTGTCAAGAGCTATCTGTTCTCAAAGAGACAAGCTCTGTGCTGGGATGTGAAAATCAGGGAGGAGCTCAGGCTGGAAGATGGCTCTTCAGTGGTGGAGCACAGCTGGAGCACAGGGACAACAGGAACTGACCGTGAACATTCCTGTTGTCCTTGTCCTGATCCCCAAGCGTGACCTTAGCACTGGTACCCATGCAGACAGATGGTGAGGTCAGAGACAGGCACATCTCTTTTCCAGGTGGAGCCCAGCACCCAGTGCCAGACCCTTCCCTCACGGAGAAGCCCCCCGTCCGCTGTGACACCTTGGTCATGATGAGAACAAGCCCTGAACAATGAGCCTCAGGGCCAAAGGAAGGGGAAGCTGCAGCCCTCGCTTTAGAGACCAGGAAAGAGTGTTCCCAGCTAACAGACAAGAACCACGTTGCTTTTCTCTTAGACATGGCTGTTTGGCTGCCAGTGCGGTATCCGCTGGCTTTAAAGTGTTATCCCAAAGGGCTGCAGCCTTGCCAAGGCTTTGACATTGGTGGTCAAGATACTAAAATGGACTTTCTGAACCAACAAAGACACTTGGCCTGATTGGTACCAGAAAGAGATGGGGGAGAGAAAAACGTTCATGGTTCTGATTACCTGGCTTCAAAATCCTGGTAATAAACCCAAATTTGGGAAGCAATTAGAAAGGAAGAAGAAGAGCAAGAAGAAAAAGGGGAATGAGAGAGTCGCCTGGCGGTCTCAAGGCAGCCTTTCAAGGATCAGTATTTGGATAAAAGCCAACATATCAGCTCTAATCTTTGGCTTTTTGTTGGACTTAACAAGGACTTTAAAATGAATCCAGTCGCAACTGACGGGCCCCATATGGATCCTGGTTTGAAACCTCCTCCTCCTCAGCACCAAATCAAATAGTCTGGGACTATAGAAAGCCCGTGAGGAGAGTTTAAAAGGGAAAAACAAAGGCAGAAGCACACACATGCACTCACACGCACACACGTGTGCACACTGGCACGCGCAGGCCATGCACGAAGCCACCAGGCTCTGTATCAGCACAGAGTCACCGCAGACAAGTGGCTTTGTGGCTCCACAGAGGGGCTGTCTGTGACCATGACGATGCCACGCTGATATTTCCCCTGATCCCACTCAACTGAGCCATTTCCCAGGCTCTCAGTGAGTTCAGTCACATTCGCATCTGTGGATTGCCTTCAAATGCTGCCTTTTATTTCAAACTTTGATAAAAAAAGTGTGGCTATTTTTCTGCACATATAAAAAAAAAATAAATTAAACCCCATTCTTCCCTCGCCTTCCTCTGAAGCCGGCGCATCTCTCATCTCCCTAAGCTACACCACAATGCGAGAACAAAGGCATCTGACCTGTATCCATGGCAACCCTCAAATTCTACACCTTTGCCTTCTGTACAAAGTACCTCCTCCCTTCGTCTACGCACACACATGCACATGTACATGCTCACTGTGTCTCTGTCTACGTACACATACATCTATACATAAATACATGTACATACATAACATATCTATACATATTTAAAGGACTTTCCTCCTGATTCCTACAAGCAGTCCTGTGCTTGCCTCCTATGCCAGCTGAACTCCTATTTACTCCATGGTGGGCTTTGCCTTTCAGGTGATGGCAGGGTTAACTTGAAATTCACTGACGGCCACAAGGTAGCACTTGGTTCAAGGAAGAGAAGTAAGTGTTGAGAGTGGAGAGAAGCAGGAGTTTAATAATGGATTACTGGATAACACTTGGCATGCCAGGGCTAGAACAGCTGGCCTCCGCCTTTTCATGGTCACCGCTGGCGATTCAAAGGGGCATTCACCTATTCCATCCATCTGCCAGCTCAAGGGGAACGGCATTGCTGACCTGCAGGGAAAAAAGTAACACCAACAAAAACCATCCACTTGATTATTCAAAGGAGATGTGCCGAGTGGGAGCATCAGAGCTCTAGCACCCCTCTCCCACTGTCACCGGACCTGGACCGACTCCTGCTACCGGCAGCCAGCTCCTGTCCTCACCGAGGGCTCACCCTCAGCCAGCGGCAAGACCTTTCTCAGAAGCACAGCCTCTGCCCTTGTGCACTGTTTGCTTTGGAAGGGCTTCCGTGCCGTGCAGCAGAAGCCAGCCACCAACGGGTGTGGAGGATGGCACGGGAGAGCCCGGGAAGGGCACCCGGCAGGGCTGGCAGCTGGAAGCCACGTGAGGGAAGGTCCCCGCCGAAGGCAGTGGCCCTCCGGTCTCACCGAGTTTTAAACCCAATGGGATTCTGGAGCTGCAGCCACACACACAGACTGGTTTCACGGGTGGGCAGCATCCTGCTTTCTTCAAAGACTGGTTCTCAAGAGCTTGTTCATGTGGGAAAGGCTGGCACCACCCGCTATGCCGGACCCAAAGGGCTGTCAGTCCCTGAGATCTTGGAAGAGACTGACAATTTGCACAATAACCATCAGTTTCGTAGTTACTCCACAGAAGCAATGAGTTTCATTCTGGGAAGGAACATTTAGAGCCACCACAACTGCATCCCACAGTCCTCTCTCAGTCCCTACCAATGCCTTCTGCCCTGAGGGCAAAAGGATTGGGGACTTCAACCCACTTCTCCCCAGATGCAGTACTATCACTTAAACAGAGGGAAAAGGGAAGGTGTTGGGACAAGGAGGAGCTCAGCTCTGCCAAAGGCATTGACCGAAGACCTCTCTGAAAACACGTTGCACCCTGTTAAGTCCCTGGGCGAAGAGGGCATGGTCAAACCTTTCTCCTCTCTCCCTTTTAAACACTTCCAGTTGTCAGTTTAGCAATACAAAACCAGCTGAATTGTGGTTATAAACAATGAATGATGCAACAGAATACTTCATGCAGACATAGAAGATTTGTTGCTCATTTCTCTTCAGCAGGAGGGCCGTATGCATGGGACCAGGTCCAAACTTATTGACGTCAACAGAAAGACTCCCATTGACTTCAAATGGGCTTTCATTGGGACCATTATTCCCTGGGAGAAGCCACTTACTGGGAAACCAAGAGAGGATCTAAATTTGTGTGGAATAAACAAAATGTGGCCTTGGTCCTCAGCAGCACCAGGGCACGGCCCGTGGAGACTGCATTTCCCAGCATGCTATACTCCATCATTAGCCATCAGCAGTAATTTGACAGGCTGAAGTTCATCCACAACTGATTTTGTTGCTCTTTCATCTTACCAGAAACAATAATATCTTAAATATGTAGTGGCACAGTCATGCTGAAACCATAAATTCCCTGCAGGTGAAAATGAGAGCTGGAATGGCTGGGAAGCAGGAGCAAACTCCTGTTTCTGTGCCTTCTGCCACTGACCCACTCTTCAATCTCTCCAATCATAAAGGATATCCCTTGCAAGGTTGTGTCACCTCTTGTTTCCATGTGAAGCAGTGAGACACTCCTTATGGAAGTACGTTACTGGAACTCCTATAGCTCCGGTTATGGATTCACTGCAGGGGAAGTGTGGCTGGGAAGAGAGTCCCAGGCAGGGAGACATGGCTTGCGAGCCAAACTCCAGTGACTGCATCCCCATTTGGCAAGGTCCCCCCTCAGTTTCCAGAGCAGGACCATCCGCAGGTACCCCCCCTTGTACTCTCATGCCTCCCTAGAAATCTTCTCCCCCACTGAAAAAGTGCTTTCCAGAAACCAAGAAGCTCTCCCTGTATGAGTTTGGACCGGACCGTGCCTGCATCCTCCAACCAGGACTCCCTACTCTATTTAACTTACTGATTCATCTGGAAGTTTTTGAGGACTGTCTTAAACCTCGGAATCCTGAGCCACCACCTTCTAAGGCGGTAGCTGTAGGCACCGCTGAACTTTGCCTAGAGACTTTGTATATCAAAAGATGCTTGAGGCATTTGGGCCTGCAGTTCAAATTCCTCGCCCGTCTCAAACAAAGCCTACAAGCTGTTTGACACATGGGGATGAAAGGGGAAGCAGAGGAGAGCATGCTAAATGAAAGGACCCAGCTCACATCAGTGCCTCTCCTCAGCTGGGAAGATTTGGACACGCAAGCAGAAAGGAGAAGCTGTCTTCTCCCTGCCCTCTGCTCCATGACCCAGACTCCTCCACCCCGACAGCCTCCTCCTCATGGGGAGGAGGTCTGGAGCGAGAAGCATTCCAAACACCCTGCTGGTACCATGTTTATACAGTGTGTCCTCCTCGCCTAGCTGCTCAGAAACAGACCTACAACAAAAAAAAAGCAAAGGGAAAATCAGAGACATGGAAGAAATCAGTATCTTAGGCTTTGGGGTCAGAAAATAACATTTTTTTTGTTTGTTTTATTTAGCAAAAAAAAAGGAACCCTGCCAGAGATTCCCAACTTTTCAGACTTGAGCGTGTATCTTGACTTAGAGACAGGGAACTGGCTATTTGGTCTGTTCCCTTTTCCTAAAAGAACCATCAAGGACTGATGTTTTTGGCGGGAATAATCCTTTCTTTATCACTCCTCTGGGTGAGGAAAGGAGTAGGTCCATATGCTTCAGTTTAAGTTCCAAAATCAAGGAGAAAACAATAGAGATGTTAATTTGTGGACCTTGTAGTTCTGGTGCAGGGACTGAGGTCTGGCTCCTCTTGGCTGTTGTTTTCATTGGAAATCATGGTCCCCAGAGAATGCTGCAAGAAACTGCTCCACAGCGATGCAAAGGAATCTCCAAAGGCAGCAATAGCCACAGCAAGGGCTGTCTCCTCAGACACCGACAAACCAGGATAGCACATGGTTTGCTGTAGTCCCTCTTGGGTGTGAAATAGCCACAGCTTTCCAGAAAGCACAAGAAACTAGTGCTATGCCAACAAAACCATGGACAACATCCACATCTCCTGGAGTTAACCATTTTTAGGGACTCAGAAGAACTCTTCCTTCAAGAAAGTATTTTGAAGCCCCACTAGCTCTTCTATCAGCCTCCTTTTCAGGGCCCACGAACACTCCAGACATAATAGATGTAGGTGCCACTTGTTGCTGTAGGCAAGGCAGTCTAGAGCTTAGGAGCAACAGCCCATGCCAGATTCCCACACCGTGCTGCCAAAAATACGTTGTGTGCGTCTCACTGATGTGAAAAGTTACTCTGCATTGTTTCCTCTGAACATCCCCAACTTTTGTTGCCAAATGCAGGACGGAAGACAGGATAGAGACCAGAGTTTCCATCCCCAAGGCTGGAAAAGGGCCGCTCTCCAGCAAACATAGCTTGTTTATAACCACAAAACAGTACGAAGACGATGAACACCATAAGAATGCATTCAAGCATGCCCGGGGACCAAGGGAAGCTGCTTCTGAAATACCAAAGTGTCTGAGAAGAGATATTGGCTGTCATAACCCGGACTTAATTATGGGCAGCGCTGTACCAGAGAGCTCCACAGCCCAAAAGCGAGCGCCGTGTGTCCGGTCCTCCCTCGTCTTTCCCAGGCACTGGACCATAGAGATATTCCACTGATTTAACCTGGTATCTTCTCTTCACTGTTTTATTTATATCTTTGTTGTCAGTCATGCACGAAAGGGGTTAATTAAGTGCATAGTGTGGAAATGGCTGGCATTGAGGGAGAACCTTATTCCAGCCATTCTTTGAGGTACAGAAACAACTCACATGATGAACCACACTGGAAGTACAGGTCAGGGCTGTGCTTTCCCCTGTAGGTATGTGGGTGTGAATTTGAACGCCAATATGAATTATGTTGTTAAGCAAAGGGCTGATCGTGCCAGACAGAGACAGCCAAAGAGTGGGAAGATGTAAGGCAAGCTTCCTCCATCTGTCCCTATTAACACTTCTCGGTCCCAGGCCTCACCACACCCTTTCCACATCTAATCCTCAGCATCCACAAATACCTGTTTGCCTTTCCCTGGCTCAGAACGGCTTCTGCCCATTCTCTGACTTGGCCATGCAGCTGGCTCTGCTGTGTCCCTCTGAAATGTCCTTCGGTGTCTCCTGCCACTGTGCAGCCCCTGCCCAGTGTACCTAGTAGAGCATGGCCACTGGGTGTCTGCTAGAACAACTTTGCAAAGGATTTTTCCCACTGCCTGTGCATTAGGGTACTTAAAATCATGGAATAGTTTGGGTTGGAAGGGACCTCAAAGCCCATCCAGTTCCACCCATGGGCAGGGACACCTCCCACAGGATCCGGTTGCTCCGAGCCCCATCCAACCTGGCCTTGAACCCCTCCAGGGATGGGGCAGCCACCACTGCTCTGGGCAACCTGGGCCAGGGCCTCCCCACCCTCACAGCAAAACATTTCTCCCCAAGATCTCATCTCAATCTCCCCTCTTTCAGCAGAAAACCATTCCCCTTGTCCTATTTCTGCACCCCCTGACCAAGAGCCCCTCCCCAGCTTCCCTGGAGCCCCTTCCCATACTGGGGCGCTGCTCTAAGACCTCCCCAGAATCTTCTTTTCTCCAGTCTGAACAACCCCAGCTCTCTCAGCCTGCCTTCAACCCACTTCTTTGCAGAGAACTCTGGGTCCATTGGTTCCAGACGCAGGATATCTACTCCTGACCCCTGACCGGTGGGATGAACTGCTGCATCTCCAGGCTTCACAGGCACCATTTTGCCTTTGCAGGCAGGCCAACCTCATCTGCCCTCTATTACCCACACAACAAAACATCTGTGCAACTTTTATAGAGTTTATGCAAGCCAAACAGCTTGGAAAAGGATTATGATTTTTATTCATTCATGATAGTCCCCTTTTCATAATTGTCCAAGGCATTGCACCATACCAAGACTTCATTTGCCTCCTAGCTCCTGTTCTTATAGGTCTGCAAGATGGACCAAGAATGAACATCCCTGTTCCTCAGCTGAGGTTTGACTGACCAGTGCCTCGCTTAATCCCCTTTGATCTGGGAGAAACAGACTGACTGGAGTTTTATTGCTACTGATTAATCCCCCACGATTCTCTGTGAGGGAACTGCCTGCCGCTTCTCCTTTTTAGTCTGCCAGTGCTTGAGACTGTAAATAAGCCTCACATTTATTGTTAGCACAATATACTGTTTTATAAGGGGGATGCAGCTGTCTGAGAAATATCAGAGTCCTCTCCTGCAGCGTCCTAGCATCAGCAGCATCCCTTGGATGGCGAAGAAGCCTGGGAGCAATGATACCAGCAGCACCAGCACTGCTGGTGGTTCTCCACCTGCGAAGGAACACCTCCAAAAACAGGGACATTTGTCACAGGGCCACAATTACCAGCTGGCCATCCTTCTGGGAAGTGGGCAGTTCGTATTGTAACCACCAGGCAGCTGGCACCTCCTCTGTTCAGGGGTGCAAATCCAGCAGACTCATCAGGCTCAGGGCTGTTATGAGGTCCCTGCGTTGCCTTGGACTTGTGACTTTGCTCGCTGCCTTCCCATCCTGCAACAAAGGCGTGCAGCTCACAAGAAATCTGGAGGGCCACAAATAATCGACTTTGGCAGTGATATTTTGCCATCTGATACACGATTTTGCTTGGTGGGAGGGAAATGCTTTCATCCTTCCTCCCTGCACAAGATTCTCAGGAAAAGCAGCAAAGTCAGTAAAATCAGATGAGAAAAAACTGTTAATGGCAAGATTTGCCAAATAAGTGAATGCATTCAGTGGCCTGGAAAATGAGCCAGGGAGTGATATAAGAGCTCTTTCCTAATTCTGCACACTCAAGGAAACATTTAATACATCTTGAAGTAAAAATATGCCTTGGCTTTTGCTGCTGGCGTAAATATTTGTGTTCGCAAGTGTTGGCAAATATTTGAGACATCTATGTTGTTTAACCAAGAGCTTTGTCTCTCGGAGTCCATCTCCCTGTTTGGTCTCCCCTGTAATCACATTAGCCAGAGGAATCCTCCAGGTATTTCTGTGGAGGAGGGGATCAGAATAATTTCCATTTGTGCCTTAAAAAACAGGCATGAGCTTGCAGAAGACGACCAACAAAGGTCATCAGAAGAGCTGACAAAGATCTTGCCCTACATTCGATTAATGTTGGTACAGCCTCCTTTAGGAGATGGCTAATTTAGCTTGAGTTGCGGGCACAGGCAGAGTCACGTTGGAGGCCGTTCTTCCTTTACAGTAATTTCCAAGCTGTTATTTACTGTGTGATACACGAGGGAACAGAGCAAAGGCAGCTCAGAGGCCCAGAAATGCTTGTTTCTAACCTATAAATGGATCTTGCTAACTTTCCACTGAAGAAGAGCATTCACACAAACTGCAATCGGTGGTGGATGGAAGCATCTCAATACCTGACAGTTGTTTCCATAGTGACTTTGTGACCAGGCTCAAAGACCTGTCCTCCCCTGCACCCACTATCAGCGACAGCGTCACTAAAAAATTGTCCTGTCTAAGAAACAATTAGCAAGAAATTGCCAAAAATTGCTAGAGCAGAGCAAGCACATTTCCTGAAGAGGTCAAAGGGTGCATCCAAAGCATTGTAGAAAACTCTGGGCTTTAGCAATGGGGCAGTCAAAGCCTTTTGTACGTAACTTGGGCCAACATAACATAATGATGATGTTCAATCAAATCCTGACAGAACCAAACAAAACTAGCCATCGCAGCCAACTGAGAGCCAGCATGGGAACCACAGATGAGGAAGTGTGGGCTAAGTAACCACCAAAGCATCGTCCAGCAAGAACCACGGTGAGAGTGACTCTGAGCGCCAGGCCCGCACCTGTATTTTACCATTCTGTCCAGAAGTGGGCATACAGAGGCGATCCGAGAGTGCACACCAGGCTCTTCCAACCTGTTTATTCAGCGGAAGATGTTCAAGTAACCAGAAAAAAGCACTGAACTGCACTTCTGGGTGCTAAACAGTTTTGACAGGTTAGCCATCACGGACAGAAAAAGAGCTCCTGTTCTGTGCCCTTGCTGGCAGGTTCCTTACAGCTAATGCATTAACCTCTGAATAAACAAACGACTAAGAAAGGCCCTTTCCTAACCCAGCAAAGTACAAACACAGGCTACATTCTTCTGATTATAAAACCACAAGCGCAGAACACACTCCTGGGAATGGGCTCGATATGTTTTCTCTTTGATTCCAACCTCTTGGGAAGATTAAACAGTGTCATTGCCAGGTTAATACAGAATGACCTCAGTGTCTTGAAACATTATTGCATTGCAAATAAGACTGACATTTACATATTTCTCCATTGCCGAAGGGTACAGCAGACATATTTCAGGCTCCTGCAAGGGGACCATGCTGGCAGGCAGCGGTGCAGCGCGGTGCATGGAAAGTGAAGACACGGTGTTAATGGATGGGGGAGGGAGGCTCCCAAACGAGCCAGCCCGAACCCTCTGGCCAGGCCTGCAAGCAGCTGTCAGTCAGCAGCGTGCTAAAATCAATCCTCGTGAGCTGAGCAGAGCACTACCTGTGCCAAAGGAGGCCCCGGGGAACAGAGCCGCCTTCCACCTCCTCCTGCTCCGGCTGCTGTGGAGCAGAAAGAAACCAGCTTGCTTTCCAAGCCAATGCTGGAGCGTGGCCTTCACCCAGGGATGTTTGTGTCCAGACACTCAGCTGAGTGCCCTGAAAACTGATTAGTGTGCCTCTCTGGCCTGTGAAACCATCAGTTCCTGATGGCAAGGCGAGAGAGCGACAGATCCTATGGGATTATCAGTGCTTTTTGGTGTTCCAAAGCAGAGGGCTCTGCAGAAATGTCCCTCCAGCTGCAGCACTGTGGTGCAGGGAACTGGCGAGGGAGAAAGGGTGAGGAGTAGCCACGTGAAGCTCAGGGTAGCAGGGGACCACTGATGGCTGCTCTGCACTGTGATGCTCTGAAGCATCCTTTTTTGGACTGAATTTTTGGCATCGTTTTGCCTTCATGTAGCCCAGTGGGTATTGAACCCACAAATCTTACATGGAGAAGGAGAGTTTTACCCCCGTGACCCCTGGACTGTCCAGGCTGGGTCATGACAGCCAGGCCGTGACATGTTGTGATGTGAAGGCTGACGGTGCTGCAATGGAGCCGTGGGGCGGCAGCTGCCCCCTCCTCACCATCCCCAGCCCCTGGGAAGAGCAGCCTTTCCTGCCCAAGGGCGAGCTCAGCGCTGCCTCTTCAGGCCTGGGCATGGGCTTCCTCTTCCATCCCGCTGTGCCGGGTTGGGGTGGTTTGAGGGTTTGGTCTTTAGTGAGGTCAGAAGGGAGCTGGAAACACTCTTTGTGCTTCCACAAAGTGGATACATGGCGCTTCCTCAGGCCTGGCACCGGACTCACGTGCTGGAGGCATCATCTGCTTTTTGACCTGTTGCAATGTTCCCATGTTTTGGGGCTCCCCGTGACCCTGGGGGTCTGCCAGGGCTCTCTGGAAGAGACAGGGAGGGGTCCTGGCTGCCTGATACCCAGCAGTGAGCAGAGCCCCAGCCTGTGCTGCAAGGTCCTTGCTGGAACTTAGCAGAGCCAAATGGATTTGCCTTGTTGGCGGTGTGGGAGCATGGAAACAGAGAGCATGCAGCAAGGCTCCTTCCCCTGTGCATCATAACCAGACGTTGGTTCGAGGTTTCTGCCGAAGACAAAGGAAGAGCTGTAGCATTTTCTCTCAGGGTGGGTGGGAGGAGGCACTGCATGCAGGAAGCAGCCTCCCGTGGGAGATCGGGGAGACCTGGCCACCCACAGCCCAGGCGCGCTAGGAATCCAGGCTTCCATATGGCCAAAGCTGGTGCCAGAAGCGTCTTTCCCATCGTCAGCAGGCCACCCGCCCCCTCCCCCACACCTTCCCTGCCTTCTCCCTCCTCCTCTCCTCTCTCCATAACCAGCTGACTTTTTTCACAACCAGGAAACAATCAAACAACCTCTTTGGCTGCCTCGGCTCCTCCTCCCCAACACCGCCATCTCCCCCTGGAAAGGATCATGTCAGGACTCCCAGAGCCTGATGTGCTGTGCGGTGCCAAACTGTTATTCCAGCCTCCCAGTGGGGAATACTCTTGGGCTGCAAATACCTGCGTTTCGTTAAGTGAATGATCACACAAGATAAAATATCCATCTTGATGGTGAAACGGAGGGAGGGGAGCGGGAACACAGACCTGGCGAGAACCAGGCATGGGCCCCTGAATTGTCATCGTGGGCTGGTGAGGTGGGTGGGGGTTCCACCATGCCCCCACCCTGTCTCCTGCAGGTCGATGCAACGCTGGCACCCGCCAGAGGAGCATTAAACGCAGAGGGGTCTACGGGGTTGCGTTGCACTTGGCTTTTTAAAATAGCTTTCCGAAAGAGCGTGGCTGGGAAATATATTCAGCGCAACCACCCACCCTTGTTGGGAAAGGCTTGGAAATCAGCCAGTCTTGATGTTCCAGTGTTACAGGGGAGCGAGGAAGAGGAAGGCTGGTGACCCTGGTGGAGGAGGAGCAGTTCCTGATGGAGGAGGAGCAGCTCCTGACTGTCTGGGGGACTTTCTGTGCCTCTGTGGGTACTGGTGGGTGCTGCATCCTTCAGAAAAGCTGCCCCCCACTGAAGCACCATGTGGAGGGAAATGCAGCTCCTACGGAAAGCTCGCTCCCACTGCCACGTTCCCAGGACCACTGAGCAGGTTTGTGCTGGAGCCAGGCGTTGATCCCAAGTGTCCTGGCTTGCTGCCTGCATGCTCTACACACCAGACTGCAGTGCTGCTGCTTCCCCTGCAATGAGATCTCGGACATTTTATTGCCCACCTGCGCAGGAGACTTCACACATTCAGCATCGAGGCTTAGAAACCTGCTGAGGAAAGAGAGGAAGGGAAAAGGTGAAGGAGGAGTTCAGCCAAGAGTGAAATACTCGGGAGGTGTAGGAGCCCTGGGCCAGGCCTTGCCAAGGTTGCCCAGGTCCGTCCCAGCCTGCGGGGAGGGCCAGCATGGGGCTTGGCCAGGATTGCAGGAAGGGAGCTCTCACATCACCTGTAGGAGCCTTGGGATGGCCAGGAGGACTGGTGTGGAGCAAGGAAAGGACTGTGCTGGGTATGGGTAGGCCTGATGGACAGCTTGCTGCTGCACCTGAGACTGTGAACTGGAGGTGGAATCAGGGCTGAGAGTCTCCCGGATTCATTTCTCAGTCATTTATTCAGATATAATTGCCTGTCTGCCTGTCTTAAGGCTAATGACTGGATGTGAAGATTTCCAGTTCGGGTTTGTGAGAAGGTAATTACATTGCAATCTCACTGTATGACTATTCCTCGAATGAAGATAAACTTGTTTGAGTAGGTCTGCACATCGCAGGAATCAGTTGTATTACAGAGCCCAGGCATGGCAGGGGAGATAAGGAATGTTTTCGCTGCTGCTTTTTTTATCTGGTGACCTATTAAAAGCTTTTCTGTCTGAAGGGGGTGAGGAGCAACCAAAGGGGTTAATCCCACAGCTCCTCACCCCTGATGAATGTGATTGAAGTCTCCTGTTGAGACTTGCTGACCTGGTTAGGGTTTAGTGGGTTCTCTCACTTCCTTCCTAATAGGTGCCAGCTCGCTTTGTTAAGATACCCTGAGCTGAGCTCCAGTTCCATGAGACTGACAGACTTCACCCAGAGGTGGTGTGAAGGACAACGCAGATCTGGACAGAAATGCAGCTGAAGCCTGGGAGGAAAGCCCTGACTGGGGGAAGCAGAGAGGGGCTGCAGCACAGCACCCATCGGCTGAACCAGGGGAGCAGTGGGCTACTGCCACGGGGTTCTGGCTACTGGCAGAGCTGTGCACTGGCTGCTAGTAAGGGGTGATCCTCATCCCACTCCCAGGGGTTGAGCTGTGTACAGGCAAAGCACTCCTTCCTCGTGGGAGAAGTCAGTCTCTGGCCAGTGTTATCAGAGTCTGCAGATGCACAGAGATTCATCCTGCTATTGCCGGGCCAACGAACACGGAGAGTCCACTCTGAACATCACTGAGGAGCCATCAGCGAGGCATCCTTCCAGGCTTCATCAGGGACAAGGCTGACGGCTGGATAAAACCCTCTTTCATGTTCAGGAGGCCCTTGCTTCATCCAGCACTGTGACACGGGGAGATTCTACATGAGAAAACACATCCGAGTTTCTCTTTCTGCCCCTGGACGAGACGGACATGAGTTACAATCGTCATTTGAGACTGCATTGCTTACCGGCAGTCTTGTCATCGAAGGATGCTTCAACTGCCTCTCCCCGTCAGGGTCCTGATGGTGCCTGGGCTGTGCCGGCCGTCCCACAGGGATGGCAACGCCTCTGCTCTCTGCAGGCTGCTCCTGCTCTGTTACTTTAAAGCTCTCACCCTTCCTTACAGCACAAGCCGATGCACTGAGATCATCTCTGGTCCCATCTAGCTGCTAAACCCCTCAAATCTTTCTTGCTCAGCAGCACTTCATATAAATCCAGTAATGTGCATATCGCTCCGGCTGCCAGCTGCTTTGGGGTCAGGAGGGAGGGCGCTGCGGGGGGGGTTACTCTTGCAGTCACTGTTCCGTTTCCCTCGGGGATCCCAGGAAGCTACAGGCTGCCAGCAAAGGGCTGGAGGATGCAGGCGTGGTGGAGACCCTTGGGAGGCAGCTGGCAAATTCGATGCACTGGGTACGGATTAAGAACCCATTAGGGCAGGGGCTTGGGGCTGCATTAGACAAATCCTTCCTCTCAGCCTTTGCAAACGCTGGTGATTGTTGCCTCGAAGCAGCGCGGAAGCAAGACAACTTCAGCGCAGGGACGGTGCTTAAGCATCAGGCTCGCACCATTAAATATCAGTGAGGGCTTAAGGGCACTGCACAGCACTTCCCTAAGGGAGATAAATGATTTCCTGGGATGAACCCAACTGGCCCACTCTGTGCTGCATTTGCTTGATGTCGGCGCGGCCAAAAGAACACTCTTTGGCATGAATAAAACATGCTTCTGGAGAAGCAGCAGCAACCAGTTTGTCAGGAAGAGCCCCTGACTATGACAGGGCAAAACTCGTGAACCCGTCTTTCAAGGGATCACTGCCTGAGCAGCATTCAGGAGCAGCATCACCACAATTGCCCCCTTTCCTGCTGTGGCAGGGAAGCTGTCCGGGTGGCTGAGGAAAGACTCATGTGATTTTTCTCTTTTCTGCAGCAATCCTCATGATTTGGTGCCAAACCCACCCTTGGGAGGGACATTTCACCCCCGAGAGCTCTCAGATCCCTGGGGGGGGGCATGAGCTGCTTGATGGAGGTCATAGAATCATAGAATCCCTAGGTTGGAAAAGACCTTTGAGATCATCATTTCCAACCGTACCTGTCCACTATTAAATCATATCCCTAAGTACCTCATCTACCCATCTCTTAAAGAACTCCAGGGATGGAGACTCAGTCATATCCCTGGACAGCCTGTCCTCCAAAGGTGACCAAGAATCACATATTCAGGTATAAGAACCAGGAACAGCCAGCAGAATCCTTCTTTCCACCAGGAAAAACTGCAAATTGAAAGTTTCTGAAAGCTTCTGCTTCAGGTGCAGATCTTTTCCGCTACAGAGTCCAGCTCTGCTGCTGGCTTCTGGCGTTAAATTGGAGTGAGTCCCGTACCTGCTCTGTCTTCACTCTGCCCACAGATCTGCACCATGGAGCACAACTCACAACTTGCACGTCGCAATACTTTGAATTTCCTTGTGGGGCCTTTTGAAATGGGAAAACCCCATTATTACCAGCTATGTGGGTGCAGATTGGCAGCACACTGAATCCAGTTCAGAGTTCCTTGAGGGAGAGGGATTTGTTGTGTTTAGATGGAAAAGAGAAGAGGAGGAAACTGAAAGCTGCTGCTCTGATGCTGTGCTCAAACACAGAGCATGGAGGCGTTGAGATCAGCCCTGCTGACATGGGGCTACAAGTGATTCAGAGAATCCTAATGAAATATTTGCCTCCTGGAAAACACCATTTTATCCGAAATAAAACCTTTGCAAGAAGAAAAAGCTAATTTATAGCTCTAGCAAAAAATAGTCCTAATGAAGCAGCACAGCTGGAAATTTCCGATCTGATTTGTCAAACTGGATATTAGCATTCTGTGTTTATTTATAACTTGATCTCTTGGAATGTGCTTTGTTAGAATGTCGTAGTGAAATAAAGTGCCTATGAAAAGACAGTTTTTAAAAACTGAGCTATTTGCAGGGCTTGTGTACATCAGGTACTGCTGCAGGAGCAAATTCCGTACTCTCGGAGTTTTCTGGACGGAAAATGTTGCCACAGCTCTGCCTGCTGTGTTTGGGAGGGGCTGGGCCAGCGGCAGCAAGGACTGTAAATCCTAGAGGAAAGGAGAAATCTCCTGCCTGCAAAGACTGTGACATTCCAGGTTGTGTTTTCTGGAGAAAGGCTGGCTTCTCCATCCTTGCGCCTCTCCAAGGAGAGGGCAAACCAACATCTGTTGGTGCTAGCAGGGAACGGGTGACTCTGTCCTGAGGGGAAGCTGCCTGTGGCTCCTTTCAGCCCTGATTTGTTCCCGGTCCGTTGCTGTGATGCCTCTTTTCCCAGCTGCGAGCCAGGAGCCCTGCCTGCATCACCAGCACCGCCCGAGGTGCACCAGGTGAGCTTCGGGGCCGACAGCCCTGCTGTGCCTTCGCTTTGCAGTTCCCACCTTCTCAGAGGGGGATTTTTGTGATTTGCAAGGGGCTTAAATTCTGAAAATGTTTTAATATTGCAGAGCAGGCAGCTGAGGAAAGACTCAATCAAAGGATAAACGAATTCTAAGTGCCTGAATCAGGAGAATGACACAAACTAACCCAGCCCTTAAAGTGCCTGTGACCACAAACCACATCACTGCGCTGGAGGAGACACACTTTCCTGCTCTTGTTCTAAGTCATAAAAACTACTTCCCAAGGTGACAAATTTATGGCTGCAGTAATTACATGATTACTTTATTATGTGCCACCAGTGTGAGAAAATATATATTCAAAAGTCACTTCTGTCCAAACCAAAAGGGCCAGCAAAGAGTTATTGGTGGCAGTAAATAACTGCGACAGGTACCATTATTTACTTGGGTGGAAGCTAGAATTGCAGATTGAAAACCAGCAGTCAGGCTCAAAGGCTTGTTTCAGGTGGTGGTGGCCGCAGGTTGGGCTGGGACCTGCCTGTCTCTGCACAATCCGAGGCGAATGCAGCTTCTGGACGAGCAGGTGGTGGGACCTTAAAATGTCAGCCTGGTTTGGCTGTGAACTCTGCAGGCAAATCCTGTCCTTTGCGTCTGTATTCTAAGAGCTGGGGTTCCTGGTCTTTTGGGAAATGGGGAGGTTCATTTTCTGAAAGGCTGGTGACACTCTCCGTAAGTTTTGCTTTCACATCTTTGTTTTCAGATTTCGAGGGGGGGGTGGAACGGGATGATCTTTAAGATCTCTTAAAACCCAAACCATTCTATAATTCTATCTTCCACCAACCAAAAATAGTTCTTTGAGCACTTACAGGATCTTTGGGATCTCTTTACCATCAGCCTCAGGCAGTGACTGAGAGGTTTCCATCATGGATTTCTTCAGTTTCACAAGAAGTTTGATGTGAACTCATTGCTCACTCTCGCACAGTGACATTTTCCAGCTGAGGGTAAGAAAACGTCTCTATTTGAACCCATGTCCACTTGCACTGAGTGATCGAGCTGAGCCTTGTCTCACCGTGACAGGTGAGAACATGTTCTGTACTCGGCTCTCTGCCTCTCCCTTTCCTCCCGTGGTTCCCAAGATGTAGGGCCAGTCTCAGTTTTTTTGTGTTGGGTCTCACGTGTGCAAAGGTTTTGATGTTGAAGCAGTGTGTGAGGGTGGGCAGAGAATCAGGAAGTTCACAGTGATGTGTGGTGAAGATGAAGGCTGTTGGGTCTCTACCTGTCCTTCCAGATCTTTTTATCACCTTTTTATGGTGGTTTCACATGGTATTTCTATTATTTTTCATTTTTATATGCTTCCTTTGTCGATGAAGTCGCTCAGCAGAGGCTTTGGCCCAGCAGGCTGCAGCCAGGACATTGCTCCGAGCTCTGCGATGCTGTGGATGTCTCGGGTCCCAGCCTCACAAATGCACAATGTCCTCTCAGACAGGCAGGGCTGGGACCGGAAAGGAGCACAGCAGGGCAAAATCCAGGGAGAAGGCTGTGGGAAGCTTTAATTACCTAGATTGTCCCTGGAGGTCCCAAGCGCCCCAGATACTAATTGCTAATAAATGTTCATGCTGAGTAGCTTTTATTTTTCCAGTGAGATGGAATAACAGCAAAAATATGTGAAAGTCCCTGGACTTCAAGAGTGTGTTTTTCTTTCATTTATATTTACCTAATTACGCTGTCATAGACTGCTGAAATTATACCCTCAGCCCCCTCCCCAAAAATGACCAAATAAACAGAGCAATGACTCCAACTGCGCCAGACAACACAGTCAGCGACAAAGGAGAGGTGGAAGAGATGGTTCTGGCTACCAGCATCTCCAAGCGAGCGCTGGGGACCCTGGGCTTAGAGACCCCATCCAGCCCCAAAGCTGACTGTCAGGTGTCCCCTGCCATCGGCAGCGCTGAGATCCACAGGCAGAGCTGCTCGAGTCCCTGAGGAACTCACGGAGGGAGAAAGGAGAAGGTAAACCGAGGGATTTATTTAAGATTGGCTGTGCTTTCTGGTGGCTCAGCCGCTCCTTCCTGGCCTGGCAGCATGCCCCAAAGTGATGTTCTTGCAGAGACTCTCGATGAGCCAGATCTAACATCAAAGATGATGCCTTTGCTGCCGAGGAAATGGACTGCCTCTCAGCCACTTGGATCCTGTCTGCACACCCAGCGTTACGCCGCACTTTCAAATAACATTTAAGTCAGCCGAGTGTGTGGCACAGTAACCACGACTGTGTGCATCACGGAGGTCTATAAATATAAATGAGTGTACATATATCTATAACGAGAGAGAACAGACACGGTGAGCAAGAGTACGAGCAGCAGTGGGATCACAGTTAAGATCCATTATATTGGAATCGATTTAAACCACAAAGTGCAACAGGAGGCATTATAAATACAACAGTTTGCTATCACAGCCCGATTTGAATGGAGTTTTAGGAAGCCTTGTCCGGGTTTCCTCACCTGTGTGCCACGCAGCTTAGGAGACGGATATTCCTCCCTGCAGAGCCTCGGTATTTCATCCACGTGCTCCCTCGCAGAGCTGCAGAAGCAGGCCTGGCACCGGATTGGATTACTAAAGCATTCCAGCCCCGTTCTCACCCACAGAAATGGTCTGGTTCCTTGAAAAATTAAAACCACTTTATTTTATTTCTCCTCTTACGATCTGCCATCAGCCCCCTCCATCGGGCTGGGATCTGCCATGGGGATGTGCAGCTTTGCAATATTGCTGCCGATTAGCCATGCTCGCTAATGACACTATGGGCAAATTACACGTCTCCCTTCCTAATGAATCAGATGGATGATTACGGTGAACTACGAGCAAGAACCTGCCAGGATGACTCGATTGCTGCTCTCCCTAGGATGCCACAGCACAGCAGCAACCTACTGCCCTTCGGGTAGCCCTGCGGCACCTGACAGCATCTCTCAGGCACTCACAGTTTCCAAGAGCCCATTCCTCTCCTTTCCTTTCTCCTTTCCTTTCCCCTTCCCAAGCCCCGCGCTCCTGCTTCAGCGCTCCTCTCCGTGAAGGTGCTGTGCAGACTTTGCTGCACAGCTATTAAGTTCTTTTAGTTTCCCTGTGGATCCTATTAGCCAAAGAATTCGCTCCTTTTTCAAGACTCTTTTTTATTATTTTAAATGAATGCACTTCAAAATATGGATATATATACTCCACTTTGAGATGAAATTTCAGAATTGAGGCTATGCAAACACACTTCTGCCTCTTTCTACCTCAAACACTTTTTATATACATACATGTATGAAAAGTCAGTTACTAAATTAAATCCCCTCTGTGCGCTCAGCTCCCCGAGCCGGCTGCCTCCTCTCACAGCCCAGGAGCCGAGCCTGCTCGGAGCCAGCCTGCAGCACGCAGCCCTGCCTCGGCGCTGGCTGCTCCCCTTCCCTCGCCAAGGGCCAAACACGCCAGTCTCTGGGGCACTGTCTGTAGAGCACACAAAGACTTATTGCCATGGTTCTTAGATCTCAGCCCACGTGTGGGGGCTCTCAGGGTTGGGTGAGCTCCTTGCAAACCCCAGCATCCTGTGCCGTGCGATCCAGTCCCTCTCCCATCTTCCTCCTACAGCCCTGTGCGTCATTACCCCGTCTCTCCCTATGACACCTCCTTCCTCGCACCACAACCCGCACGTCTCTCTGTTCTCCACCCTCCCACATGTCCCATCTCCTCTCTCCCTGCCTCTCTCCCACTCCTCCTTTTGTCCTCTGCTGAGATTTTGTGGCACAAGCAGGGCTTTGCATTCTGGCTGCTGCTGCCTATCCACCGCACAAGAAAGATTTGGTTGTGGTGGCTTCACAAAGCCCTCTTTCATTTTTTGAGCAGCAGAGGGAGGCTGCACTTGTGGATCTGTCTGGCCAGCCGCTCCAGAAGGCGTTTGTAAGAGGCAGACACGTTGCCAAGAATCTCATTATAATCCTGATGCACGGCGTGGTCCAGCCCTGAGAAGGATGCTCTCCAAACAGCCACTCATAGACCGCGTGCCAGGATCTTGGAGTTGAAGGAGATGCTTCTGCAGAACTGAAGGGGCCGGCAGGGCCAGCAGGGCCCCATGAGAGAGCCCCACTCACAAATCTCCAAGCAGAGAAAACCCGCTGCCCAAGGAGGAGAGAGAAGAGGTCTGGAGAGGATGCAGGAGGAGGATGGAGAATCCACACCAGCCTTTGTGCACTGCTGGGAGGATGCTGGGAGAGCGCAGCAGGAGCTCAGCCAAGACAGCCACCCAGACAGTGGGTAAAACTCACAGCTCAGTTTCGTGCTCGTGATTTGAGGAATTTCCTCATGGCCAAAAGCTGAAGTGTGGAATTGGTGTCCTGTGAACAAGGCTACCAGCAGCCTAACTAGGTATACTAAGGGGTTAACGTCAGGTTATGGTCAGAGATCCATATCAGTTTCAGTCTTCCTTAATAAATTTGTGGTGAAACAAAGCCAAACCGTCCAAGTTTGGTGACAATTTTCCCACAGTCATACGCTGCTCTGATTCATTTTCATCCACAGATTCGAGTGGTAACGGCCTGACCACAGAGCATTTCCTGGGGATTAATCATGGCTGGGAAAGGGCTGCAACGCCAAACTCTGCTCCAGGTGCCCCCAGACTCTCCTTCTTCGTCAGGAATGAGGCGCTGGTGAGGTTACTCCTGCTTGACTTTGCTGGTGTAATTCTAAGCAAAGAGGTGCTGTGCCCATCCCCTGCCCAGGCTCAGGCTGCCCCTGCTCCCGCCCCACGTGTCCCGCGTGTGCCGTTGGCACAGCCGCGTGCCCTGGGTGCTGACAAGCACGGCCATCCTTGGGGAAGCCCTGAACTCACTCCTCTCTTTTCCCTGCCGCTCTCCTTCTGCTCCGTGGCACCTGGACACAAGGTGACTGCTGGAGTGGTGGATCAGGCATTTCTTTCTGAAGCCAGCAGAATATCCCCTGCCTTCAGACACCCCGCTCTCCTTCCAATGTATGAGTCAAGCCTGGAAAAAAGTCCCAGGACATGAGTCAAGCAAATGCCTTTTTTCCATGCACGAAGAAGAAATTCCTGGGAACGGGCGGCTCCCCTGATGAGGACAGGTTCACCTTGTTGTTTTTTCTGCCTCCAACTGGATGCAAAGTGCAGAAATAGCCCCAGAAAAGCACACCAGGGGGTATTTCTGAGCTTCTTTCAGGCTCATATTATAATATAGAAATGTCAGGGGGTGGAGAAAGGGGGTTTCTGCAGCTTTGCAGGTGGCTGCAGTGTGAGCACCAGCCCTGCGGACAGTGGCCCCGTCGGCGCTGTGGCCCAGGCCGGCGCTGGTTGGGGTCCCCGCTGCTGCTCCCATTCCCGGTGCCCCACGGCTGCAGCTGGCTGCCGGCCATCGCCGCTGCGGGGAGTGGACGCAGCTGAGTCTGGAACCTCACCCTGCCAAATATCTTGGGAAGGGGGTGATCAGGAGAACTCCCCTTCCTCAGCCTCGCAACCAAAAACTGCCCCTGTCCTCTGCTGTGGGAGCACACAGCCTGCAAGAGGGAGGAGGCACTTGTGGGTGTAATTTCTCTGTTCTAACATAGAATCATAGAATCACGGAGTGGTTTGGATTGGAAGGGACCTTAAAGCCCAACCAGTCCCACTCCCTGCCATGGGCAGGGACACCTCCCACTGGATCATCCAACCTGGCCTGGAACACCTCCAGGGATGGGACAGCCACCACTGCTCTGGGCTACCTGGGACGGGATCTTTTATACACTCTGGAATTAAACTTCTGCCCATCTTCTCATTACCTAGGAGATTCCCCAGAGATGTGTCCCCTTTTAATTTCCCCTGGCGGTGCTGCCTCTGCTCACCCTTGCTATTTCCAAAAACATCCCGGGATACTGGGATCCCTTGATATTCCACCTCCCTGCGATGATAAATCTTTTCTGATTAAAGCTGTCAAAGAAGCAGTTTCCTGCATGGTGAAAATTCAGATTTAAAAATAAAGCAGAATAGGGCTAGAAAGCAAAAGTATCCTTTTCATAAAGGAAAACAGCATCTGTGCAGGTTGGTCCCAAATTTTCATCTCTGCTACGATCTTTGCGTTTCCTCCTTCCCCTTTTTTGTTATGATTGGCGTAATCTGGGAAACATAAGTGCGTGTTAAGTGGGAAGACACGGAAATGTTCATTTTCAGAATGTCAAAACAAATTCCTCCTGGCAAATTCAAAGGAGGTGTTTTATTTTCACCCAACTTTTCTAATCGTAATGTCCCATCAGAACCCATCCCCTCCTAGGGAATAAGTAAAAAAATTAATAGCTAGGTAAATAAATAAATAAATAAATAGATGTATGTTCCTGTTTTGATCAAGCAAGAGCAACAATAACTATGAAATTCCCAGATAGCGTCCCATCACTGGGGGTATCAATTCCGACACCTCAGCAGACAGCACCCTCCTGCTTTGTGCATTCTTCACGGTACAAACTTCTCTGCGAACAATAGGACTAAAGGGGAAAGAGGAAAGGACAAATTAAAAAAGCATGCTGTGAGCTTCAACTAAAAGCTTGACACTGTCAGTGCAAGCCATATGGAAAAAATAGACCTTTTCCATGGCACGGCAACGTGTTTCTTCATAAAGGGGATTGCACATGCGTGTAAAATATCTGTGTGGGTGAGGAGAGCGTGCGTGTAATGGATACGGCTTCCCGGCAGTGCCAGGGAGTTTCAAGACTGCGAAAGCCGGGCAGTTTGGTGCAGATATTTTATAGACTGTTGCTTCCAATAGCTGAAATATATTGTGCAAGAGAAGATAGCCAAGGCAGTAATGTTTGCAGCCAGTCTCGTTAAGGTAATGAGGAGGGAAACCGAATCCGTAGGCTTCGAGGGATAAGCGGTTTGTCAGGGGCTCCAAAAGAGGTGGGTTTTCCAATGATGCCTGGCACGGATGGGTTACGGGGTGGGATGGTTGGCTCTGGTGGGGTTACAGGCACTGAGTCCCCTGAGCAGCCGGACCAGAGGAGCTGCAGTGGTCCCTGGTCTGTTTCTGCAGGTCAGAGCAGAGCCACCCACCCACCACCTCGGCTCAGGCAGCCTGGCAACTCTCTCTGTCTGTCCCCAGCACCAGCCAGAGCTCAGAGGAGAGCAAAGCAAACCCTTAAAGCACCCGGTCGGCCACTCGGGGGGTGAGCAGCCCTTTCCCGAGTCTTTGCAGCACCCCCATCACCAGCTCTCCCCGTCAGGTTTCCTGACCCAAGTGACCACAAGGCAGCGTTCGCAACTTCTGGGTTTAATATACACATTTATAGTCCATGTGCATTTATTTAACAGGTCTGGCCCAAACAGCCGGCCTTTGCCAAAAAGAGACAATCATCCTTCATTTCACAGCTGTGACATCATCAGGTCATATTTCACGGATATGATGTCACTACTGCGCAATACAACTTTTTATTTTCAAAAGGTTTTTATTAATGCTGAGGTTTTGTGTTGTGTTTTTTTTTTTCCGCTGGTCTGGCCAGAACATCTGGAGCCGGGAAACTTCAGAGTCCAGAAATATTCACAAGATGTAGCAGACAGAATTACAACCCGCAATATTTCTGTGAGCGCAAGAGAACAGATAACAATGCGGGGAACCAGTAGTCATAACCAACTGCTAAAAACTGAGGAGCGTGGGAGAGAGTTGGAGGGAGGAGGTGAACCGGGCTGGGGACAGAGCCTCGGCCATCGGGGAGCAGGCTGGGGGGATGTGTTTGGCTGGGGGAGCAGGTGGGACACCTTGCTGAGCAGAGGACACCACGGAGCCACTCAGGTACCCAGCATGACAGCAGAGCACCTCTGGAGAGGAGAGGAGTCTGTCCCTCTGGCTTTTTTCTAGAATAAAGGCGTTTTTCCTCCTCTACAGCTCTGCAGAGAAACCTGCAGAAGGGGGCAAAGAGGGAGAGGAAAGGGTGCTGCCAGACAAGGTCCACTGGGCAGGCAGAAGGAATTAGGGAGGTGGGACAAAAGCACCAGTGAAGGTGGGGTGGGTTTGGATGCGATGCTGCTCTGCAGAACCCAGAGGCAGCTCTCACAGTGCTGGGGTGCGGGGTGAGCAGCCCCTGGGACACTCGGCGCCCTCACTGGGAGCCACATCCCGCACCCTGGCCTTTGCAGAGCCTGCAGGGCACCCCTGCGTCGTCCACAACGAAAGCTGTGGGGCCCGAAGAACTGAAACAGGGTGGTAGAAGGGCTTGGGTGACTCCTCATCTGTAATCACTAATTAATATATTCCAGCTGCATCCCTTTCGGGTTCCCTTTCCAGCAGCGCTCGTGCGAGCAAGCACAAAGAGTCCCAGACAATAGATGCGAGATGCTTTTTCCATCAGCTTTCGCAGCAGAAGCCGGGTTACAAAAGCGTTGCTGTTGGGGGGAAATACCATGTAACTGATGTGACCATGCGCAGCCCAGCGCAGATGCTGAGCTGTGGGTCACCCACCACGTGCCAACCCCGATAAATGTCAGTGCCTAATTCTGAGCAATAAATAACGGCCAGGAAACGGCAGTCACTGTGCTGCTCCGCTGTTTCATCTTGCCAGCAGACAGTCTTGTTGTAAACCATTTGGCCAGCTCCACCAGTGCTCTTCGAGCCTTGTGGGGAGATGTTTGCCACCTTGCTAGACACCCCGGAAGCTCCAGCTGGCGCGTGGCAGAGCCAGGAGGGCTCGGGGCCCCCTCGGAGGGAGCCGGGGCAGCTCAGGTGGCGGAGAGGAGAGAAAGCTTGCAGAATTAAGACTGACAAGCTGACGAGATAAACTGGTCAGATAAAAGGATGACAGAAATAATTTTACACGGCATTACTGTGAAAAGCTAATTTATACACAGATGAGCCCATGACAGACTCAGTGGAGGGTGGCAGACGAGCCGGGAATGAAGAACACTTCATTTATTCTCTGCAACAGGAGGGGGAGCATTCCGAGCCGCTGCCTGGGACATCTTCTTTCTCTCTTTCTATTTCAAAGTTATCAAACTTTATCTGGCTCCTTTTCTGCAAATTAGCAAGGCCAGAAGAGGAAGAAAAACACTGAATCCATCAACGTTCCTGCGTTTTGCCAGGCCACAGGCAAGAAGTCAGGATGGTTTTGCAAAACATAGCCTTGATTTTCTCCTGCAAAAACCAGGAAAGCCACTGGTTTCACACCATGCGGAGATTTTGCTCTGCTTTTAAATCAAGCCAGAGTCATCTTTTCTCCTTCTTCTGCTTTTTTTCAGCTTGGTTGGAGCACTGGGAATTGAATGAGTTTTTTCTGGTGGTGTTCAGGCGTGGCTGCTGCTGCTTCAGGGCTCAGCAAACAAATCCTCTCCCCGTTTCTCCATTCACCTTCCCTCTGCCCTCACCTTCCCAGCAGGGAGGAGAGCCCTGCCAGGAAGAACCCAGTCCCTCACTGGAGATGGATGCAGGGAAGATGCAAACCCCGTGTTCTACATCCACTGCGCCCCTGGGAGCATCCCTGCCCAGGAGACTCTTGCTGTCTGCGGGGGTTTGGGGCAGCCCCTGCTGCCCACTGCCTGGGTGTCCCCTGGCAGGGCTGGGAAGCAGTGGGATGCATGCACTGGCATCCGAGGCAGTAAATGGAGGAAGAGGAATTTCCATTTAATATTTTATGCAAAACTGACACTGTCAGCTCAGGGAGAAAAGCCCTCCCCTACAACACAGACAGGATCCCTCCCAGGGGCAGCAGCTGGGTGCAGGTCCCCATCCTGCTCCCATGGCCGGTCCTGCAGCCGCGGGGAGCATCTGGCAGGGAGAGCCGCTCTCCTGCGCCCTGCTCGCTTTCCTGGCCCTGGCCGAACAGGCTGGCTGCTCTGCAGCTGCCAGAACAATCGTAATAATACTAATAAACCCCCTTCACGCTGAATACTGCGGGCTGTTGGCAGGTCCTTCTCACACAATTAGCATTTCTCGTCAAGCAGGGGGTTCACAGATTGCACATGCTGGTTCGTGTTTTGCAGAACAGACTGAAACCAATATGGCCCTCCCTGTTCCATCAGCTAAAAGTGGCTTCCCACCAGGATGGACCCAGCACGGCTTCCACCAGCACGGCTGGAAGGAGAAGCTCCCCTTGAGTGCAGCCCATCAGGCTCCCCCAAGCCCAGGCACTGCAGCAGTGGTGGCTGGGGATGGGGTTCTCTCAGCTCCCCAAAATCCCCACACCTTACAGCAGCCAGCTCATCTGTGGGTGACATGTAGTGGAGTTCAACACCTGCTGGAGAGTCAAGGGTAGCGTGAGGGCACCTTCCCCGGCACGCAGACACAGCTGGACCACATGCAGAACACTTTGCCTGGTGCAACAAGGATGATTTGCAGGATTGGCTTAGGGACTTGTCTTGATAACATCTCTCTTCGGGACAAAGATGGTCTTGGAGACAGCAGTGAAAGAGCTGAGTGGAGGTGAAAACACTGCCCCTCTTTTGGTTAGGGTGGGAGACTGACACTTTCCATGCTTGGAGTTAAAAAAGGAGTGAATATTGGTGGAGTGCAGCGTTTGGGAAGAGGGTTGTGACGTACAGAGAGTTCAGCAGTCAGGTCCCCACACACGACTGGTGAGATTCCGAGTGGGCAAGTGGATCTCTGCGGGCTGTCACTGCTTATGGTACAACTGCTGGTCAGCTTGATGGTGACAATTAACTCTGTGCAGCCCCTGCGCCTGCTGCAGTGCTGGATCAAGCAGGTAGACCGTGCTGGTGGCCTCTTAGAACCAGTAACTGCCCAGCTGAAGGGACTCGGCGTGTGCAGGTGGTTGTGAGTGCAGCTCAGCTGCTGCTGGTGACTCGTGAAAGCAGAACAACCCAAACCCACTCCGCATCCTCACTGGTACACTTGAAAGGAGCCTTAAACTCGTGCCTGTCTGTGTGGGCTGGACTTGTAAATCTCGCAGTAGAAGCTGGACTCACAGCCGCGCTGTTAAACCAGCAGAAGCTCATCCAGACAGTAGCGTGCACTGTGATTAATTGCCTTGCTTTAAAAGTCCTATTTATAGACAAGCTGTACAAGCACTGTGCCAGCGATAAGGTGGTGGTGAGGCTCCTCCTCCAGCAGCTTGGCAAAGCTCAGCTGCTGATCCGTCAGCCCCAGGCCATCCCTGGGGCTGCTGAGCAGCATCAGGTCCCTTGTCCCGGTCATGTTATCTCCCCTTTGCGCCCCACCTTGCCTCACATCCAGCCTGGCAGCACAGCAGCCTCCCCAGGGCTTGGCAGGGATGCTGGCGATGCTGGGGTGCCTGTGTGAGGTATCCACAGTGCTAAAGAGCTTTAGCCAGAGCCAGGGGCCTCCAGGGAGCTGGGAACAGGACCTGAGGGCACGTGTGACCCTTGACCTCGCAGCACCCAGAGTCGACACTGGTGTCCAGCAGTGTTTGATTTCCCGGGAGGCTGAAGCACGGGCTGTGGGCTTCTCTGGGGTTTGCCTCAAGTTAGTGCTGGGGAAACACACTTGCAGAGATGCTAGAGACTGAATACAGATCCAGATTGAAGCACGTGGGCATGCTGTTAGGAAACGATGTGTTTGGGTAGCAGTGCTCCACTTCAAACAGATTTCTACCCTGCAAACATGTTTCTTTACCCTATATTTTTCTTTAAAACAAAAAAAAATGGAGTAAGAAAGAAATCCATGCCACCCTCTGCATTTATTTTCTCAAAAGCCCCAGATCTTATCCACAAAGCCTCCTTCCTTTCTTGACGCCTGCAGGATGCTGACTGACAGCACGGGAATGAAAAGGACAGGACCCTTTGAATGCCAGCAGCCGAGTCCCACTACAGGCACTCCCAGTTGATTTACACAATGTGGATTTCTTCCTTTTCCACTGGGGAAGGTCCTGCTCCCCTGGGCTGCGCTGCTGGGTGTGCGTGGGATGTGGATGCTGAGTGTGTTCCTGGCCGGGGCTGCAGCTTGTGCCAAGGGAGGGCTGAGGGGCACCGCTGCCAGAGAGCATCCTGTATCCCTGCTCCCCTCTCCGCCCAGCGTGCAGGCAGCATCGGGGCTGGGGTGACAGCAGTGAGGGGAGCTGTCGCTTCTTGACCACACGAGTCTGGCCATGGTGGCGAAGAGAAAGGCCTGCCTGCCTGCACGTTTGTCTCCAGCATCTCCCACCCCTTCCCCAGGCAGGCGAGGGCAGGAGGCAGGAAGGTCTCCTGGCTGGGGGGCTCCCTCCCCCGAACCTGCATTTCCACCCTGTGTGTTTGTGGTGAATAAATATCCTGTGTTTATGTGGTTTGGCTTCAGTGGGATATGAACGTGTTCAGTGGGGAGTAATCCCCTCTTACACCCAGGCTGCGGAGAGGGGGGGAGGGAACATTTACACGAAACAATCCCTATTTGTCTCCGAAGACAGACCCCACTGTTGGGTTTCCTGGGGTCACGCAGCTGCAGGAACATGTGGAAAAGAAATGGATCTCTCCTAAGCACTGGACATACATGTAATTCAATATATTGCTCCCATGTGCAAGAAATACACCAAACTGGCCCCATTTCAAATCGCAGGGAAATGCAGAGCATCGGGGACGGAGTCAAACTCACTCCTAATTCAATCCTCCATTTTATTTTAATTGGGTTGGACTGCGAGAGGTGATGGAGGTTGCGGGGGCCCTGGGGGGCCGTGGGGGCTCGTGGGGCACCTAGATCACCAGGATGCGGGGGCGCAAGTGGCGCGGGATGGGGAGCTCCCCTCGTCCCTTCCAGGCACCGGCATCGTGGTTGCACCTCGCTGGTGGGACAACGCCACGACTGACACTGCCAGCGAGGACCCTGGGGACTGCCAGGTCCTGAGACAGCTCTCCCGGACCCCGGAGAGGAGATCCCTGCAAGCCGCTGCCGTTCTAACCTCAGCCCGTCTCCTGCCACAGTCAAATAGAAACAACTCACCCTGACTTTCAGCATGGCCTCTGCCGTGAGCACTGGAGAGCCTTTTTGATGGGATTTTGGCCTCCAGGGATTGCCTTCCCCCTGCAGACCCGCATCCCAACACCTCGGCTTCACACCTGCAGCCCCTCGGAGACAGCTGGGTTGGTCATACCGAGCCAGGAGGAAAGCCTGCTTGACTCCTACTAACGACACGAGGAGGACGTGAGCTGCAGTTACCTCATCTGAGCCTTTAAATGGATTTTTCCATTTAGAGAGGATTTTTTTTTGTCTTGTTTTATTGAAAAGGAATTTGCAGTAATTAGCTCTTACAGGGGATTTCACTGTTCTCTCTCCTCCTCTAAAGCATAAAGCACTTATTACAACATATTGTTTAGAGCGATATCCACTCCCAGAGATTCCTCTTTCCTCGTGCGATGATCAAGCACTGCCTTTGGACTCCAAGACCCTAAATCTTCCTGCAGACCTGAGTGGTGCCCTGGTTCCTTCTGGATGGATGCTCTTTTATCTTTCCCTCGCGGTCCTCCCCACAGCTGGAAATGAGAGAGTTTGTAAGATGAGCCTTTTTTTATTTTTAATTTCCTTCTGCTTTGTTGGATTATTGTTGGAAGGAACTTTCCGTGCCCACTTCCACAGGAAAGCAGCTGCCCAAGCCATGGAGAGGAAGTTTTCCCTCCAAACCTCTGCCCTCGCACCGCCTCTGCCTCTGTTAAACTGGCCTGTATTTACCTTCATCTTTCACTGTTGAGCTTCATCTTCCTCCTTGGAGAACAGGCTGGGAGTGAAGCACTTGGTCCCTGCACGTGGAGGCAGGACAGTCCCTGCCTGGGGACCAGAGGGGCTGGGGACGGTTTGCACATGCGGAAGGGCGGGGGCTCAGGGGACGGGGCTGAGCCCCCCAGGGGCTGGGGCAGCAGTGGCTTTGGGAGGCAGAAGCGTAGGACTTGGATCCCTGCGTCCTCCAGACAGGGATTGCAGGAAGAACCCCCAGGCACGTGATTGGGGCTGGCCCCAGCATCCCTGAGAGAGAGCAGGATGTCTCCCCCGTGCCATGCAGACAGTCCCGCTTCTGGGGACTGGGCCTCCAGGAGTCATCCGGGGCCGCTGCTGGAAGGACACAGCAGAGGGACTGTCCTATTTTTAATTCTGTGTATGTTTCAATAATTCTTTTGCTCTCTTCCACATCCCTTAATTAATTTCCAACAAGAGGCCTTGGAGGACCTGGAACCCTTCACATCACAGGGCTCCCTTTCCTTGCTGCAGCTCCGGCTGCAATTTGCCATCTCGGCAGCTCACCCAGGGCTGCCATGAGTTGGTACCAAAACCCACGCTGAAAGGAAGGAGTTGGTGGTGCTGGCTTTGGAAACAGCCACAGATAAGAATCCTTTTCAGCCCACAGCCAGGCAGAGAAGAGGCACCACGTGCACCCCCGCTGTGAGCGTGGCTGTCCAGGACACTGCTGGGAATGGTGACACAGTGCCAGCACCCACCCCTACCCCAGGAGCCCAGTCCCCAGCTGTACACTCACACTGTGATGGGCTCCTTCTCTGAATGCCCAGCAAGACTCGAACCTCACCTGTCTCCTTCCAGCAGTCCCTGGGACCCCCAGCCGGCCACCAGCATCCCCTGAGGAGACCCATCCTCCTGGGAACCCCCATTAGGACCAGCCGGGCTGTCCCCCTGCTCCAGGATGGCAGCAGCCCCCACTCAATGCACTGTACCACCGGCAAAATTGTCCTGATACTCAGCCTATATTTTCCTTGTCTTGTTTCCATGCCTTTCTCTGACTCCTTACAGCCCCTTGGGGTAACTTAACCAGCTCATCTCCCCCCACACGGCGTTTTGACTCTGGGAAGGCTCATGGATGGTTCTTGCCCTGCTCCCACTATCGGTTGGCGGCACAAGGTGCGGTTTGGTTGTTGATGTGGTTTGGGCGTTGTATGCGTTAGCTTCATCTGAGTGCAGAAGAAAAAAACCTGTGTGCTGTGAACGCTTATTATTGTTGCTATTATGCAGCCCTTTTAAACTTGCCATATAAATCACACCCTCCAGCTCCTTGATTGTGTTTCTGGTTCTCCTCTGGACCCTCTCCAATCAGCCAGCATCGTTCCAGGATGGAGTGCAGCGTTGCAGGTGCAGCTGGGGGAGCCTTTTGCCAAGAACCTCTGATGCTCTGCAGGTCCCAGTGCGATGCCCTTGTCCAGCGGTGCCCGTGCAGCCCGACCGGCGCGCCGGAGCCTTGCCAGGGAGATGCCACTGCCACAGAGGCACCTGGTCTCATGCTCCACGCCTGCAAAATGATGGTGTTGCCAGAGCGATTTCAGACAATGCTTTGACGTTAACAGCCTCTCTGGTTGCACTGTCATTTCCCATTAGAGGCCTTGGTAACCAGCACTTCATGAGGCTTTGCAGAATAATTTGTATGTTTAATACACCTCGAAAGCCCATGTCGGGCTGCAATTAAGGCAGGGGGAGGGAGCAGAGAGAAGAGGCAAAGCCTACCTCCCGCTGGTTGCAAAGAACCTGCTGCTTTCTGCAGAGCGCTGCTTCCACTGAGGATGCCAGGGAAGCTGGAATTAGAGGCAAAAGCATAATTTGTCATTTGCAAGTGTAAGCCAAAGCCTGGGCTGGTGAGGAGAGAAATAGGAGACCTGGGAGCTCCTCACGGGAAATTACTGTGTAAAGAGCTGATCTGGCCTGGGCTGCTGGCAGCCACGGAGCCGGGCTCTTGCCCGAGAGCCGGGGATGTGGGACAAGCAAGAGGGGAACAAGCAGCCGGACAAAGCTGTCATGCGGGTCACTGTAAAGGGGATGCGGCAGCCTGGGCTGAAAACCAGCTCTGCGTTCCATTTGGGGAACAGGGAATTCATTTTTCTGAGCAGCACTGGGCAGCTTTCCTTTGCCTTTTTTTTTTGCTTTTGTTATGTGGTGATGTTGGAGAAAATTAACAATGGTAGAGGAAATAAAGCGGCTGGGCACAGACCTGCCTGTCCCCCCTCCAGCCCTCGCCAGAGCCAGGTTTCGGAGGGGCATGCTGGTGTTTATGACCTCTTCCCATCGAAAGATAGAAACCCCTAGTGACACAGCCACAGGGAACTCATTTCTGTAAATGCAAACACTGCCTCGCATGAGGAATTATGAACTGCTGGGTGTAGAGAAATCTCGAGTGGATTATGCAGTGTGAGTTATCCTCTGAGCTCGACACCGATCCAGGTCTCACTGCCGACGGAAGGGTTTTTCCACTCATTTCAGCTCGCAAAGGACTGGTGCCTTGGCCCAAAGATGTCAAACACTGATCGAGACCAGGACCACGTCTCCTCCTCTGACGGTCCTCCCGCATGGGGCTGTCAGATGTGCGTGGGGACGAGCGTGGGGAGGCCGGGGCAGACGCCTTCGGTGTGGGGGATGCTGCAGCTCAGCCGGGCGCCAGGCGGGAAGGATTACTGCAGGAATAAAGCTGAATCCCTATTGTCAAATTGTGCAGATTAAATATTTTTAAAACCTAATCAAAAGTAGCTGTGTGTGGGAGCCAGGCATCCTCAGAAGCTGTCAGAGATGTTCCCTTTTTCCTTAGGGGCTGCATCAGAGGGTGCCAGCTGCTTCCTCAGCAGCTTCGTTTAACTGTGTGGGAATTTGCCTCAGGCAGAGCTGGAACACGGTTGTTTCAGGAGCACAGGAACCTCCTTGCAGGGTCCATCAGGAAACCCACCAGCAGCTCCGATGGCTCCTGAGCAGCAGTGACGTGAGACAGTTCGAAGTCAAGCTGCCACTGAGCCTTACATAACCATGCCGGCTTTACCCACTGCTCCTGCCAGCTCTGCCAGGCTCTGTGGGCGAAGGTACGACGGCAGTCACCTCTGCGATGTGCCTGCCACCCTCTGCAGGCTGACCTGGGGCTCACCAGCCAGCGATACCCTGCTCCTGATCGTGGTCCTGTGCATCCCGAGGTTCTGCCCCGCTCCTGCTCTCGCTCAGTGCCCTGTGCTCACCCGGCTGCCCCATCTGCGTGTGCCGGCACCGCAGGATTGATGGAGATGAACACGGTTTCCATTTTGGCTGCACTGCTAAAGATCTGAACAAATGTTTTAACACTCCCAGCTTCCATTGTACCCCACATCTTGCACTCGGCACCTGGGTGTAGAAAACTTTGTTTCTACAGTTCACATTTCCTTTTGCTTCGCTGTGGATGACAGCAAATGGAGCATCTCCACCAAGTCCCTGACACCTTTTCCTCCACTGCAGCTGCCCGAGAAACACAAGGCTTTCCTCACTGGGGTTGTAGTGTACTGGCACAGGCATGAACCCTTTCCTTACCCAATTCCCAGTTCAGCTTGACAAGACTTTTTCAGAGGTTGCCAGGACACCCAAACCTCCCAGCCCCAGCCAGTCCTGTCCCTCCCAGCTCTCCCTGCACCCCGAGGCCAGGCAGCCTTCACAAGGGGCTCCTGCCTTTCCCAGCAGAGCCTCCTTCTCCAGCCCAAGACTCCTCACCACATCTTGTCTCGATGATTTTGTTCCTGTGCTCTACTTGTGTCTGTTCCTCCCGTTTAATCTCCCAGGGTTGCCCCCCACAAATCCCCCAAGCTGTGATTTACGCCCTTCATATACTTGTAGATAGTTATCATATCTTGCCGGGGCTGTCGGCTGGCCCAGCTCGGCAGATTTAGCTCTTTTAATCTCTCATCATAAGTCAATCCCTTCAGCCGCTTAATCATTTTTGTTGTTCTCCTCCAAATTCCCAACGAGATGCTTTGTCTTGCAAGCGCCTGATGCACGGTTATATATTTACCAAAACTTCAGCAGCTTAACACAGAAATAACCCTGCATGGAGATTGCTCGCTCTCCTGCAACCCAAAGAGTCGTTAAGCTCCTGATGAAGTGCCAAGCGGCTCCATGTGCTGCTGGCACGGCTTGGCTGTGACAGCACAGAGATGGGACGGAGTTTGGTGACGTTGGATGGTGGCCCCACCTCGAGTATTGTGTGCAGTTTCAGATGCTGCAGGATAAAAAGAATCTAAAACTACTGGAGAGTGCCCAGAGGAGGCCATGAATTTGGTGAAGAGTTTAAAGGGGAAGCTGAAGTCACTGGGTTTGTTCAGTCTGGAGGAGACCGAAGGGGGACCTCGTTGCAGTTCACTGCTTCCTCACAAGGGAGAGAGAAGGAGTGGACGCTGAGCTCTTCTCTCTGGTGACCAATGACAGGACCCAAGGGAATGGCAGGAAGGTGCCAGGGGAGGGTTAGCTTGGACATTAGGAAAAGGTTCTTCCCCCAGAGGGTGGTGGAGCACTGGAACAGCTCCCCAGAGGAGCAGTCACAGCGCCAAGCCTGAAAATATTCCGGAAGCGTCTGGCCAACATCCTCAGCCCCACAGTGTGAATGTTGGGGTTGTCCTGTGCAGAGGCAGGAGCTGGACTCGATGATCCTTGTGAGTCCCTTCCGACTCAGGTCATTCTGTGATTCTGTGATCATGTGTATGTGGGGAACAGGACGTGCCCCAAGCTCTGCCAAAAAACCTTTCATGGACAAAATTGCTCCATCACAACACTTGTCAGTGGTGGCAAGGATGTGCCCCACGGTGTGGCACAGCCCAGCAGTGTGAAGGTCACCCAGACACCGAGCCCCGTGCCACTGCTGCTGGGCTTCATCACTCCTCTCTAGGACGGCCCAGGGGAAGGTGTGACGAGGGAGCTGCTTTCTAATTGCTTCTCCAGCCCAGCTTTGTGGCATTTCTTTCAGAAGTGGGAGGTCTGCAGACAGTGCGTGAAGGCTGGGAAAAGCCACCTGGCCAAGGGGCCCATCGGAGAGGAGCAGGGCGTATGGAAAAGGTTCAGGCTGGCTTTGATCCTGGCAGAACCATTTGGAGGAGGACAGCTTGGCAGTGGGAGTAGCCACAGCAGGGATGGAGCACGGATGGGCTCTGTCCTCACTCTGAAACATCAGAAAACATATTTAAGTCTTCATGGTCAAAATATTCCTGCTGCCCCTAAATTCCACTGTTAGCAAACACGCTTATGCTTGAATTTGCAGCCCAGGAGCCCACGGGCTGTGGGCTGGCAGTACATCCACCCTTGCTTTTAATGGAAAAATCTTCCCTACTTTTTCCAGCCTACAAAATGCAGAGGGAACACCAGCTCTGCTCTTAAACCCAGGTCACAGGCACCCAGGCTGGGCAGGGGGAACAGTTGCACCTCCCAGCATTGGCATCTCAGAGCCTTCATGTGCAGGAGTGGGTGAAGGAAGAGTCAGAAGAGATGTCTGAGCCCTGGAGCCCTTCCAGAGGAGGGGGGGTGGGGGTGAGGTGTTGATCTGGGAAGCAAGAGAAGACATCAGAGGGCTGTCCAGCTCCCCTGGGCAGTGGGATGTCAGACAGGGGTGATGTTCTGAGCAGACCAGGATTGGGGTTTCACAAAGGAGCTCAGCAGCACTGAGCTGGATGGGTGGCAGAATTTACATTTTTCAGTAACATCCCCCTCCCTTTTCCTTCCCTGTTCCCTGATATTTATTATTTCCTTTCATAATGCCTTTTTCTTTATGAGATAAACCCCTCTCCCACTCCCCTAAACTGCAAACAATAGCTGCCCAGCCTTGCTAAAGCCGAAGGCTGGCTTTCGATAAGCTCCTGTTACAGCCCACACTTCCTCCTCCCTGCACCAAGTGGCCGGTTTTGTGTCCCTGGAGATGTGGAGGGGGTGCAGGTGGGGTCTGAGCCCCCCGGGCTGCCCCACAGTGGTGCTGGAGCATCGCCTGGGCTGCACGCCCCGCGGAGCATCCTCAGCGCTGCCCTTCCCAGGCTCTCGCCAATGAGCTCCCCAGTCCCACCCTGGCCTGGACAGGCAAGTGAGAAACAAGGAATAAAAGGAGCTCCCAGTCCAGGACACCCACCTGGGCTTTTACAGCAATATTAGCAATGGGTGATCCCTTTTCCTGGGAGTCTAGAGTGGATTAAGATGGAAACCCTCTGGAGTGAGGTGCGTCCAGGGGAAATGCAGTAAATCGTGTACCACAGCCCTTCAAACCTTCTGCCTCGTACTCCAGAGCTCTGCAGAGGTCACTTAACAGAGGAGTGAAGGAGGTCCAGGGTGAGGAATGGTGTGCCTTGTCACTGCCACCACTCACTGGGACTTGTGGCCCCAGCCTGCCCTCAGGACCAGGGATCCCAGGATTGGGAACAGCTGTTGGATGTCACCCTGCCAGAGCAGAAGCCCAGCAGCTCGAGGGCTCTGGGTGGGCTGGAGAGGAGCCTGGGCTGCCACGAGCCCCCATCCTGCTCAGCCTTTGGTGGGAACAGGCAGCCTGGAGCAGATCCCCTGCAAACCTGCCTAGCTGTAAGCCTTGTTCTCTCCTTCCAGAAAACACTGTGAAGGTGCTGCTGTCCCGAGGGCAAGGGAGGGCAGCCAGCACAAAAGCTGTCACGGTGGCTGGACCCCGGCTGTGCAGGCGATGTGCAGGGTCCAGGGCTGAGCTGCACCCAGCACAGCGATCCGGGACCTCTGACCCCAGCGCCCAGGCTCCACAGCCTCAGATCCGTCGACAAGCATCCAAACCCAGGTGGGAACTCAGTCCCACTCCTCCTTTCCCAGGGCTGGCAAACCTTCCTGCGTGCCGACCCACAGAGAGCACAGTGGGAGCCGGGGACCCTGCTCCTTCCCAGACACCAAACAGCCCCTGCTTCCCCAACTCCTGTTGGATGGAAACTCTATCTCTGCAAACACTTGCTCCCTTTATATCTTCCTCCCTTTTTTTTTTATGGGGAGGCCTTGGAGGAGAGGGAAGCAGAGGGGGCTGGCACTTCCCCCCTCCCCCTTGTCTCTCCAAAATAAAGGGATGCAGCTGGTGAGGTGGCAGTTCCTGGCGCAGTATGGATGGGGTGAGAAAGTCATTACCTGCCTTGGGTTTCACTGTGGGAATGGATGCACCTTTCACTGGGAAATGCTTGGGTCTGGGGGGACCTGAGCTGGGGAAGAGAGGGGGAGGTGGGGGCAAAGGGGCAGGAGAAGATCTGTGAACCAGAAAGGGAAGAAAGAAAAAGAAAGGAGTTGGGGTGGGTTTTTTTGCATGTAGGCATGTAGAGTCTGAAATAAATTACCTGTCTCCAAACCCAGAGCATTAGGAGGAGTAATCGATTGAACATGCCACAAACTCTTATTTTATGGCTCTGTAAGCCCAACGGGTGCTGGGGAAGCGGGGGGAGAGAGGAGCTGTTACACACCCCGGAGGGGACGCTTCGGGGGATGAGTTTTTGTCTTTCTTTTTTGCTTTTCTTTCTTCTTTCATTTTTGTGGGAGTTTCTTTGTTTCACTTTTTTTTAATCTCCCCTTGGGGACTTTCCCCTTTGTTCTGCTGGGGGGAAGAGAAAAGGATTGTGTTTCTCCTGCTCCTGACTAAAAGAAATGACATCAGCCCGATGTGTTTAAGCATCTCTTCCCTTCTGCACTGCATACCCCTCCCTGCCTCAATCTGCTCAGTCATTTACAGTTTAATAAGGGATTATTATTTTTTCCCCATATTTGTGATTATGAAGGTCAGAAGCTTGGCTTGGAGGCGGCAGAGAGGAAGCAATGGGATGCAGAGCATGGGCTGGTTTCCCTCCGAGCTTGCAGTGGTCCTTGTGGAGCATCCTGACTCCTCACTTCTCCATCACCCCGGACACCAGCCCATCCACAGGGACAGCTTTCCTGCATCCCTTCGCACCAGGACTGCAAACTGCACACGGGGCGTTCCCTGGTGAGGTGGCAGCGAGACAGGGTTCTCAGATGGTTGGAGGGCCTGGGTTCTGCATCCCCCATCCCAAGAGCCACGTGGACACCTCTCCATCTCACCAGCGTGTGGGCAACGAGCCACAGGCAGACCCGAGATGATCCGGGTTCTCATAAAGGTGCCAGAGCCGGGAGAGCAAGCACGGGGATGAGGCGGAGAGACATGGGAACAAAGGGGCAGGAATTAAAAGAAGATTTCCAGAGCCAAAAATAAAAAAGTGAAAAAAGAGCAAGAAGGCAGCAACAGTCGGGGGAACGTGAGGATTTCTGACAGTTCCCAGCAGAACAGTGATATTTGCCAGGAGGGTCATTAACTCCCTCAAGGGGAGGAGACATTCTGTTTTTTCGGAAGCCCCTGGGTCATTTCCTCGGGATTTTCTGCCTCCCTGATGCTCCGTTCCAGCTCTCGGAGGGGCTGCGTTTGCAGCCGGCTCTGCCTCGGGGAGTTCGGGCTGCAGAAGCAGATATCCACGCTCCTGTGCCGATTCCCCCAGGGATTCCACGTCCACAAACAGCCACCTGCAACAGAAGAGCAGAGTCTTGAGAAAGCAGCGCCGGACCCTCTGGTTCACAGCAATCCTCGGGAATTCGCAGCTGCAGTGGAAGTGCTAAAAGCAACTGCTAAGAGCTGAGGCTCAGGGAAGGACCCCGGCCTCGGGGAGAAGCAGCTCTGGAGCAAGGGTGCTACCACACAGCGATGTGCAGGCAGCACTTCCTTCTATCTCTTTGTCAGAGATCTTTGATCTTTGCCAGAGCATAATTCTCCCAGTTTAATCAGTCCAATGAGCCACAAAGTGATCATATTTCAGGGGAACCAAACCACAGGATCATAGAATCAGGAATGTGTTGAGCTGGAAGTGACCTCAAAGCCCATCCAGTTCCAACCCCCTGTCATGGGCAGGGACATCTCCCTCTGGATCAAGTTGTTCCAAGCCCCATCTAACCTGGCCTTGAACACTGACAGAGCAGCCACGATTTCCCTGGGCAACCTGGGCCTCCCCACCCTCATGGTGAAGAATTTCCTCCTAATGTCCAGTCTAAATCTTCCCTTCTTCGACTTAAAGCCATTCCCCCTCATCTTATCACTCCGTGCCCTTGTAAAATATCCCTCCTCAGCTTTCTTGTAGCCCCTTCAGGGACTGGAAGGCCTCTATAAGGCCTCCAAACGCCAGGCAGCTCCTGGTTATTCAGCAGGTGTGGGTTTCAGGATGCATTCTTGCCCAGTGGGGAAAGTCCCCAGTGTCACCAGCGCCTCACCGGGCCAGGGAGAACCACTCAGATTCCCCAAGGGGACCAAAGCCAGGCAGCCAGCCAACCCCAGCATGCCCTAAATGAATAAACGAATGCCCTAAATCTCACTGGAAGAACACAACCGCCTTTTCAAGGCCTGAAACTCAAGGTCACGTTGCATAGCTGGAGCCAGACCTGCCAACCGCAGGTGAGTCAGCAGCGCTGGGCAGAGCCCATGCCTTACCCGAAGGTGCTCGGCAGGAGCCATCATTAACCTTAAGGATTCAACCGACTCAATCCCCTGCTTGTATTATCCATAATTAAAGTTGCACTGAGAAAATAAATCTTGTTCCTCGCTAATATGACGGAGGAGCGTGTTAAATTATGGCTCAGTTTATCAAATGATTGCCCAATGCAGCTACCTGCTTTAATAACTTATGATAAAACATGTCATAAAATGATTTGGGAATTAATACCTACTGCATGATGCTGTGACAAACTGCTATAATATGTTTCGCTACAGGAAGGTGCATGTTCTTGTTTTATTTAAAGAAGCTGCAAGTGGATTTAGTATTCATGTAAATAAGAGGCTGATTGGCAGGCGAGGGCTTAAGAGAACCCGTGGGTGGAAAGAGAAAATTGCCCTCACAGCTTTGCTGGCGTTACCTGCCGATACGCCCCACTCCCACGCATTCCCACCGATGCCTGGTGGGTGCCTGCACCATTTCTGCCCTCTTACTTCCCTTCTGCTTTCTTCTCTCCCACCCATCTCCCTGTGACACCTCTGGGATGGCAGTAAAGGAGTCCACACCCCCAGAACCAGGCTCTGGGATTGACCTACTTCATCCTGAAGCCATGTTAATAACTGGAGGTAGACGCTGTGGTTTCCACCTCGTCCTCACTCGGAAGCGTTTACAAGTGGTTTGAGGATCCTTGTCAAAACGCAACCATCAGGAGCTGCCAAAGATGCCAAACGGAAACCAAGAGAGAGGAGCAAATAAAGAAAAAACATCCTGTAAAAATATTGCTCTGTTACTCAGGTCGCGTTTGATTATCTCCTCTGGAAATTGAGTTCTCAGCAGGAGATGTAAATTCTTCACGGTGCAAATCTGCTGTCAGCCTCTGCAGGGATTTCCCCGGAGGAGCTCTCATCGCAAGCTCCCTCCTACTCCTTCCTGAACCCTGCAGCATCCTAGGGCTCCACACAGGCTCCAGCAGCTGCCCCACACCCTCCCAAATGCCCAGCCCCAGGGAGAGCAGTTTCCACTGCTGCCCATCCTGGCCGAGCGGCAGCGTCTAGATGATTATGAGAAAAATTCCTTCACCTTAAGGGTTGTCAGGCTCTGGCAGAGGCTGCCCAGGGCAGCCCTGGAGGGATTTAAAAGCCATGTGGATGTGGACCTTAGAGACATCGTTTAGTGGTGGAGCTGGCAGTGTGAGATTAATGGTTGGACTCGATAGTCTTAAAGATCTTTTCCAACCTAAATGATTCTGTGACTCTATGAAAGGAAAACCAAGATATTTTTTTCACCTTCCACCAAACTGTGAGAGTTTTGAGTCGTGTTGAACTTCTTGCCTAGATGCCAGCACTGTACAGCCCATAAGCAATGAGCTGCGAACTCTGTCCACCTTCCCATATGCGATGCCCAAACTGCAGCTGCAACTGTCCTGCTGACCAGGTGATCGGCATTCCAGCTGGGCATCGACCAACCCTGGAACACCTCTCCAGTGTCCCTCCACGGGACCAGAGGAGCTCCTGGTGTCCCACGGTCTGCTGCTCTCCTGGGTTTTGCAGCTAGTAAACACCAAATAAGCCACGGGAGCAGATCCTGCGAGGGAAACACAGCTCTCCATCTCCAGGACATGGTGCTGACCATCTCCTCCATGGGATGGGGTCTCAGGAGGAGGATGACAGCAGGCTGCTGCGGTCCCGCAGCTGCAGTCCCAGAGCTCCCCAGGACAGCACTGCCTGCCGGTAGCACCCCTATAAACCCACAAAGCTGCTCTGATAATTGGGCCCTGTTTCCCTGCTCTCATAAATGTCCAAAGCATTTGCATTTTAGACTGAAATTCTCCATGTTTAATCTCCGCCCGAAGGAGAATGTCTGCAGGGAAAGCCTGAGCAAATTTCCTTCATCCATTTGCAATTTATCAGCACAAAAAAAAAAAAAAAAAAAGGAGAAACCCAACTCTTTTTCGAAAGCAGAAATAGCCTAACCACACTTTTATAAAAAAATCATGGCTAAAGCAAAACAGCAAGAGTTTGTAACTCGAATCCTGGGGAGAACCACAAGTTTTACAAGGCTAGGAGGGGGAGAATGCTTTAAAAAATAAATAAATATCAATTCCCATTTTCTAAGCTACATTGGATAAATACCACAAAACAAATATTGCTTGTACTGGGGTGCTCAGGCAGCCAGTGTGGCCCCTGCCCCGTGCCCTGTTCTGTCTTCATGAGCCATGAAGATGTGGGTAACAACTGTGCTTGTGTAGCAGACACAGCTCGGTTTAAGTAAATATTGCGGACAATCCCTAGGAAGCCCATTCCCAGTCGATAAGCACAAATACTGGCACTACCAACCTCACTCAACAAGTTGTGTTCATCCGCAGGCAACACAAGAGTGTGCGGCGTGACTTACTCACCCAGGGAATCTGCTTGAATTTCGACTGCCAAATTCTTGAGGTAAATCGCTTGCAAATGGGCCCAGAACGGATGAAAGTTAAAAAAATAATGGCTTTAATAATTAATTAAAATCACACAATTGACGGGTGAGGAAAAGCCCCAGAGCAGACTTGAATGGGACGAGTGAGCCGCTCGCCCAAGGCGTGGTCTCCTGGGAACACACTCCTTGGGTGGCCCCAGAAGGTAATCCCATCCACCCACCCTGCTGAGGACCAGCTTCTCCTGCCACCACTGTCCATGCTGCCCATGGTCATTCTCTTTTAGTCTGCATCAAAACTCAAAAATCAAAAGATTCCTGCTGCCAGCTGACGTGCCAGCTTGGATTCATTTCAGCCAGCCACGGAGACCCAATGGAGGTGGCTGCAGCCCAGCCTTGGGAGGCCCAAAGCTCTCCCCTCCTCCTGATGAGCCCTATGACAAGGCTCTCCCCATGGCCCATCAGATGGAGGGGAACTGTGACATCCATGAGACTGGAGAAGGGGGAGGTTTGACCACCCACTGCTGCTGAAGGAGCTGAGGAGCAACCACAATGCTGAAAGCAAACAGGGAACAAGAATTACCGGCATGGAGGGAGGGTGGCAGGAGGCCAGGGTGAAGAAAGAAAAGCTGGGAAGACAATGTGACAACAGATAAGGAATCCCTTTGGTCCCCAAAGGGATGTGAAACCTTTCCTCCTGCAGGACCCATGGACCTCCAGCGCTCCAACTGAGCAGCGCGGTCTGACTGAGTGGGAAGAGGAGCAGATCCTGCCGGTGCTCACAGGAGAGCGGTGGCTTCTCCCAGACCAACACTCACTGGATTCAGCAGGGACATCAGATACAGCCGTGCAGCTGGAGCTCAGTGAGATTCGCAAAGTTAGAAATAAGGACGAAAATCAGGAATTATTTTTTACAACTTCATTTGCCAAAAATCCCCCTCCTCTCTGTTTTTCATCTAGGGAGAGTTTTGAATTTCCATGTACTCGTTTCCTTTTTACATTCCAGCCTCCTGTCTCTGGCCTGTGTGCTGACGCTTGTTGCCCACACGCTCTCGGAGCTCATCTGACACCCGCGATGCCGTCCCGTGGGAGATGCATCTCAGCCACCAGCCCCGCTGCCTCTGCCCCAGCAGCCCCTGCCTGTCCCATCCCTCCTTCCCCACTGCCCAGGGGTGCGCAGGGCTGTGGAGAGTGGAGGCTTGGAGGGGAGGGAGATGGGGTCTGGTGAATGCCCTGCTCTCCGGGCAGGAGGTGTGTGCTCGTGTCCTGCACGTCCACTCCACCTCGTCCCTGGGCCCAGAGATTGTGGATGCCATGGGTAGGGGTGCTGTAAAATGTTGCAGGGAGGAAGGGAGGGACCCCAAGATAAGAACTTCAAACCTTCCTGAGGCCTCATATCCCCACCGTCACTCCCCTCTGCACTCAGCTAGTGTTCCCCCCACCGTGGGGGTCTCTCCATCCCTCGTCTCCGTAAGCCATGTGGAAGCAGCAGCCAGGGCAGCAGCTCCACCACCCAGCTAATTTCACAAGAGGACATTTGAGCATTGCCTAAGACCATTTAAAACTTGATATGATCCCATAAACTCTGCCTACCTTAACTTGTATTAAACGGAATTGGCTGGAATTGTGTTGTAAGGGGGCTGTAAGTCAGTTCATCTCGCTCCTTCCTCATCTCTTCTAAATGGGGGCTTAGGGGAAAAAGAGCCATCAAGGAGCTCAAACTCGCAATAATGGTGTTATGTTGCAGTAGAGAAAATTAAAGTTAAACATTAGTGAAACCTTTATAACTCGAACTGGAGTTCATATGGTGGAACACGCTGCTCAGGGAGGCTGCTGAACTGCCTTCCCCAGAGATATTCAAGGATAAGGCTAAGTACACATCTGACAAGGATGGTTTACCGGCCTGATGCGGAGGATAAAATGGAGCAGGTGAGCTGGTAGAGCTTCCTTCCAGCCATAATAACTCTGTGTGATCAGCACGGGGCCCCTCTGCACCAGAACATCATAAAACATCCTCATTTTTCACAGTCTCTTGCACAGCAATGTGCCCGCAGAGCATTCCCCAGTGCTAAGTGACACAGAAACAGGGCTCCGGCATCGCGGGTATGAAGTGGCCGCTGTTCAGGAACTTGAGGGCTGTGGGAAATGTAAAAGCTCAGAACAAAGAAGTCCATAATAACACATGGCTGGATGATGGGAATGCCTCCAGGAGGACTTTAAACCTCTCCATCCAGAAGGTTGCACTGCTGGGACAGCGGAAGCAGAACCATCAACCCGGCACTTGAACTGCTAAATGTTTTCTCATGAAAGCCCTTCGATGGAGTTCATCTGCCTTCCCATGTCTGTGTTTATGAGCTGCAAACACCCAGCGCAGGCAGAAAACTGCTGGAGCCCAGGCTGCGAAGGGGTCCAGTGGGTCTCAGGGGGTCTCAGCTACTCTGGCCCCAGCACAGGTCACCCTTCCCTCGAGAGCCACCTCCAGTGATGGGCTGATCCATCTGCTGGGGTGGGGGACATGGGAAGCCCCTGTTGCCTCTGCAGTGGCCCTGGGTGCAAAGCCAGGGTGCTGGTTCCCCATAAAGCCCCAGCTGGATGTGCGTCACACTGTGTGGCCAAGTCTCACTGCAACACCCAAACCAGTCCTGCAGCTAGGGAGAAAAGGAAAGAAGGGGAAGGATAAAAGGATGCTTCCCAGAAACTCACTGAGGAGGTGTGAGTGTGGGTTGGGGAGATCCTGGCAGCCCCAGGTCCCGTCCGCACAATGGAGCCCCTGCTTCAGTCTGCACAGTGCAGGGGGGGGGTCAGGGATGGGAGAAGAGGCTGAGATAATCTCTCAATCAGCCCTAGCTAATTTGTAAGGCATTACTGAAATGTCGACTGTACATATGTTAGTGTTAAGTCAAGTGGAAGGTATGCTCAAAATGTGATAAAGAAGTGGGTCAAGGAAAGAGGAGGAGGCTGACAGATAAAGAGAAGGACCCTGGGCCACACTGTGCCATGAATGCAAGAGCCCGCTGACAACGTGATGGGGGATCCTGCTCAGGGATGCGGTCAGGATGTCTCTCATTCCTTTGCTGTCCCCGGCACGAGCAGATCCATGGGGGATCCTTGGGCGTCGATGTTTGCCCGGCTTCTTCTGAAATTTCATCTGTAGAGAAGCAGAAAGGATAGCTGAGACGAGAGTGTCCCTGCCTATGGCAGGGGTGTTGGAAATGGATCATCTTTAAGGTCCCTTCCAACCCAAGCCATTCTGTGATTCTATGATTCTGTGGGTGAAGCACAGCACAAGTGTGGAAGCAAACAGGGGTATGGCCAAGGTTTGCTCTTTCATGCTGCTTTTCTCCCACCACAGCCTCCTGGTCCCTGTGATCCCAGCCCAGCCGGACGAAGCAGGAGCCTGAGCCAGGGCACTTGGCCTCCTCTCCACTCTGCCGTGGTGCACAGGAGCCCTCTGCTTGGATTTATCCCAACACCACGGCTTTGAAATTCTGGGAGAGAGAGAAAGGAGAGAAGGCTTTGCCTGGTCAGCAGATCCCTCCCAGGACTTCAAAGCCTCTTGGTTTCATCCTAAAAACCAAAGTAAGATTCCTTTAATTTTCCAGCAGGATCTGGGGAGCAGACCCCCTGCCAGCCTCTGCTGAGCTCCGGAGCGGAGCCAGTGAGCAGAGCAGCCCTGCGCTCCCCTCTGCCCGCATCTCCGAAGGGCAACGTGCATCATCTTCTCCTACCTCTGCTAAAAGCAGGCACAGAAGATTGAATGCCAAAAAGATTGGCAGCAGGAAACTGGGTTTCTTCTTCATTCCAGCAATTTGATCTATACACGTGCAGCCTGATTTTGCTCTTGGTAGCGCCGGGATGCAGGGGTGGGTGTGCAGCCCGGCTCCCAGCTGCTGCGGAGGCAGCAGAGCGCTCGCATTTAATGGCTGTCATATTAGCAGTGGCTATTTAATATTTGATGTTTAGTCTGGTTTGTCTGCTTTTCCCTTTAGGATCGGGTCTGTTCCAAACAAACAGAGCCAAAACAGGCTTAGAGAGGAATCAAGTTCAAAGATGGACCCAAATTGATTTCAGACTGGCCAGGCAGCTAACACGCCTTCTCACCCAAAGTGGAGTCCAGCTCCTGGCTGGTGTCAACTGCTTCTGGGATCGCTGGACACCTGCAGTGCTGCCGCAGGGCACAGCGTGCTCCAACAGATGGGAAGCTGGGCTCCAAGTCCAAGATCTGGAGATGTTCCACCTCCCTACCCCAGAGATGAAGCTACTGGTGGGAAAAGTCACTCCTGCCTTGTCCTACCTTTGGGATGGAGTCACAGCCACCGAGCTTGGGCAGTGCTGGTGGAGTCTGGTCCTGGCCAACAGTCACAGACACAAGCCCCTGTGGAAGAATCACCAGATTTAGGACTTTCCTCCAAATTTAGAAACCGACTTTTTTAAAAAAAACTAACCCAAATGTCACTGGCATCTCCTTGGCGAGGGGTAGAGGTGTAGCATTAGTGTGTGTTTCACAGTTCTGAGCTGCAGACAGCTGGAAAAATAGTTAACGTTCCTGTTTTACATGTTCCAGCCTGGTTTCATGGAGAGCAGGTCTGGCAGCCCAGCTCTGCCAAAACAGGCAACTGCAGGTATTTAACTTAAGAAGGAGATTTGGGCCATGGTGCACCAAGGGCTCTGAGGTTTCTTGGTGCAGTGGAAATTGCAGGGAGGATCCGGTCTCAATGGGCTCAGCTTTGGGGAAAAGGTGAGTAGTGCTTCATGATTTGCAGTGTGACACAGAAAAGAGCACACACAGAAGCAAATAAAAGGATTTAGGGGGGTCCTGGGGGAGGTTACCTTCTGCCTCTCAGGCTAAACTGACCCTTGCTGCTGATAAAATGGAGCATCTGTGAAACAATAAAGGGCAAGAAGGGTAGGTATGCAGCATGGAAGGGATGCATCCCATAGCAGGGCCCTTTCTGCTCCGTTTGTGGAGCAGGGACCCCAGCTGCCTCCCCAGCTCGTGCCCAGGGATGCACTGAGGCTCCCCATGCCACAGCCTTGCTCTTCCCAGGCTCACGGCCTCAGCCCAGACCTGTGCATCCTATGGCGGAGTGGGACACATTCCATCCTGGAAAAAGACACCAGCAGGCCCGCTCAGCCCCCTCTTCCCTACCCCTGCCTCCTCCAACCCCAGGGGGAGAGAGAGGCAGCTCCATTTTTTCTTACCTAAATGAAGAGCAGGGTAAGCCTGAAGTGACCCCAGATGCCTGTGCTGACCTCCTCACCCAGGAGCCTTCCAGAGCTGCTGTTAACCAGGAGCTTTGCAGCCAAGGCCAGACACCCAGGAGCCGGGGGTGGCTGGGGGCAGATTAGGAGCCAAAATATTCCGATTCCTCCAGTGGTAACGATGCAGCAGGGATGCGGCCAGCGAGTTCCTCCAGAGCCCAAGTTCTGGGAGCAGCGATGTGCCTCATCCCGCAGTGTCACTGCTGCCTCGGGGCTTGGATGGGGACAGCTGGGTGGGCACTGTGCTCTGTGCTAAATACGATGCTTTTGGGGCAGTCAGTCATCTCCAAGCCAGCTCCAACCTGAAACGCAAAATCCATCCGGCCTCTGGTGCTCAGGAGAGAACAGGCAGGAAGGGCACGTGATGTTGGGGCTAATCCAAATCTCACTTCCCTTAGTGCCAAGGAAGAGGGCAAGTTAGCTTGAGGTGCTTTCTCACCCGCTCTCTACGCACACCAGTGATTTACGCTTCCAGAGGCGATGCCCACAGCAAGGCAGGAGGGAAGCTCAGCGCAGTGCTTTGGGCAGCAGACCCAGGGCAGCTCCTTAGGGCCTCTTTCAGATGCGCTGCGGTGGCACTGCTGTCCCAGCTGCTTGTCCATGTGTCCCATGTGAGTCAGGCTGGGGAACTGATCTGCTGGAAATCATCCTGAGCTAAAAGAAAGGAAGATTTGATGAGTTCAAGCACGTGAACCAGCTCTCAGCTCCAACAGCCCTGACATTGCAGGGGAGCGAGGGGCTGTGGGAAAGGAATGGGTGGGATCAGTGTTTTCAGCAAGGATCAGATCTTGGATGTGCCTGAGCAGAGGTCTGATGCTCTAGAGTTCAGCTCTGGCTTCTGCTCGCCTGCTCTGGGCAGCGCTTTCACAGCCTTCAGCGGAGCTGGGGGTGACCTGGTGAACTGCAGATGTGCAGCAGCCTCCAGCCCAGCGCCTTCATGCCTGTCACCGCCGCCAGCCCCACGAGGACACGGCAAAAGAGGAAGGCACACGAGGAGTGGATTTGGATGTTAATATCAAACATATGGGTAAACAATGTTCCTCAAGCAGTATCACAGGACAAATCAAAAGTACAGCACGGATAAACAGTGCAAAGATCTCTACAGGGCTTCAAAACCTGGTTTAAAATGAAATCTAAACTAGGAAGCAATCGAATGAATCATGTTGCCTTTCAAACAGGGAAAGGATAGATTTAATTTCCAGTTTATGAAGCCAGTTTTATTTATTTATGATTATGCTCCAGTGTTTAGCTTATGTACAAAGTAATGACTCATTTCTGAAGTAGCTACAAGTTGTACTTGGAAGAGTACGTTTCCTCCATGAGGATATGAGTAAAACCAGTAGTCCTTTCGGACATGGAAATGCCGAGCCCTAGCAGGGCTCTGCTGCAGCAGGATGGGCTGCTCATGCCAGCTGCCACCAGGCCTTCAGCTCGGAGGCCCCTGGGGAGCCTGAAGAAGCCTCCGCTGTGTGAGGACCTGGGAGGAAGGGGAGAGCTCTGGAGCAGCCCCCGTAAGTGCTTTTGAAGCCGGGATGCTGGGCTTCATGAGGGGCTGCAGACCTTCCCCTCCTGGCTCTTGCTGACCATCGAGAGCTGCTTCAAGCGCCGGCTGCCCGTGACCGAGGTGATGCGCAGGAGGCAGGCGGACATGGCAGCACTGCTATCATCACAGCGCACCCACCCCAGCGAGCTTTGCTTTTCCTTTGTTTTTCCTTTTTCCAAATGCAAAGCGAGCATTGTCCCCCAAGGGACACCCAACCTCCCCACCAGGACACCCCCACCTTGGCCGGTTCGTGGCCCCGGAGTCCCGAGCCCCTCTCTGTCTGCTCCAGGGTGGGAGGGAGCCTGCGAAGCCTCTGGAGGAAGCGCAATCAGGCTGCTATTTAAGGCTTATTATCTCAGCTCTGCTACAGGCTTCCTGATAATTCCCTGAATTAGCCCGGCAGCTTTGTTCTCGAGTGTTTTTGTCAGATATCTTGGACTACACCGCAGGGAAGGGGGTGGGATGGGACGGGGCGGGAGTGATGGGTACCACTGCTGCATGTTTACAAGTTCCCAGGCAGGAACTACAAGACTAATTAATTTCTCATTAAGGAAGAAGTTGAAGGATAAAGAAGCATAAAGCCAGAGCTCTGGGAGATGCTGCGGAGTCCAAAGACATGCGTACACATCTTTCCTTTTCATCCACGAGAATGAGACCCCTTTCATACAACAAACACCTTGCTTTCTGGCTCTCCCTTTATCTCAAACACTCTGCCTTCCCAGACACCTCCTCTTCAGAATCCGCGTTAGGGCTGTGGGGCAGGCAAACCACGCCTCACCGCAGCCCCACCGCAGTGCCACACCAGGCACAACCAGGGCGGTTCTGGAAAAGCTTGGCCAGCACCACAGAGGGATGTGGTGACAGCAGCTGGGATCCCCGTCTCGGGCACTGCTGCAGCTGCATCCATGCCCTGGCTAAGGCTTCACTCAGCCCCAGCCATCCTCACCACAACAAGTGAGGTGGAGGGGACCATGAGAAAAAAAGCTGGTATTGATTCCCCACCCCTGCAGAGAGCCAAGGATGAGCAGGGAACCCTTCCCATGCCGCGTCATCTCCATCCCTGCCACTGTGATTAAGATGGAAGAGCTCTGTAGATCTCACATGGCTTTCACAAGAAGTATCTGCTCAGGTTTGCAGTTGAGTGCCTCTCGTGAGCTTGTCTCTTGGGGGCTGTGCTGACCCTAGGACAGTTTCCTTCCATAAGCAGGGATGTCATGCAAATGAGATGGGAAACACCTCAAGTAGAAGCAGGTATGTGCTGGACAGAGAAGATTTGAGTGCTAAAACAGCATCCAAAGGTCTTGAAGTCTGGATCTCATTTTAGGTGAGATCATTTTATGGCCTCATGGGAAGATGAAAGCCCAGGCAGACCTCAGCCCCTTCCCACCAGTTGTTGGACTTGGTCAGGCCACCACGAGCTGCACCACGAACAGCTGAGAAACCGGTACAAGCAATGGGCCACCCAGCAGGCAGCAAACCCAAACCCACGAAGCCCCTGACCAACCGACCACCCCATCTTCTCCAGAGGAAAAAGCAACTCTTTGCCAAGGTTTTGTTTCTCATTTCTGTTGAAAATCCTCCATAAACAACCCAGGGCCGCACAGCTCCTCAGATGTGGCTGGAGGCCCTGGGCTGACCCAAGCTGTTCAGTGAGGCATCTTTCTTCTAGATGGGATTTGCCTCACGCCATCGATTTTTAGTGCTGTGAAAACTGGCCCATTTCGCCGTGTTCAACAGACTGTGCGTTTCAGAAGATACCTTGTCTCAAGCACATCAACTAAGCAAACATTACATTTTATCAAGCAAATAATGAAGCAGAGCATAACAGGGGGTGTTTCTTACCTACACTTCTTGGATCAGGAGCGGGGGTTCCCCGAAGGCAGAAGGGTCATGAGGGGCTGTCGGTGGTGGAGGTGTCCCGGGACAGCGGTGGGGATGGAGCACAGCAGAGCCCCAGAGGGGTGGAGCAGCATCCATCTGCAGGGCTGGGGGGGCTGCACGGCGAGATGGGGAGCAGCAAGTGCGGAGCAGAAGGGAGGACTCCGGGGCTCTCTCCTTCCCATCATCCCCAGCCCCCGAAGCTCACAAGCGCATATGCAGCACTCATGAAACAATTTATTCTCTCATTTACAGGAGGGGATTTTTTTTTCCCCAGCTTGGAATTCAGTTAGCTGCAGTTTTCATGCACGAAGTGCCTGAATTGGCTTGAGTCAGGAGAGGGCCAGCCCTTCCCCGCTCCCCCAAGGTGCTGGGGGAAATCACACAGTTCATTTTTTCTGGCTGCAGAATGCCTTTTCCTTCGCATTCCTCATCTCTCAGGTACTTAATCACCATGTTTCCTATTCACATGTCTGGTCATTTCACTTGTGTCAGGGCTCCTTAACTAGGAAATATCAAGATGTTTTCACCCTAGAAAGCTGAGAAGCGTATAATTAGCCACCCAGGTAATAAATTACCTGTGCTGGCGACAGCCCACTGGGGGAACCTTTATTCTCCATCTCATCCTATTATGCTGAGCCAATTTAGCACATCTGTAGTTGTTTTAAAATAGTAATTTAGATGGAATCATAGCAAAAAGAAGCTTATTAACAACTTAGCTGCCAAGAGAAAGATCGGAGGCACCGAGGCTGCCATGGAGGGAGAGGTTTGTTCCTGGCTGGAGGACAATGCTTTAGGGGGAAGACAAATCTTGCTGGTACCTCCAGCCCCTGTGCTTGGAGCGCAGCATGGTACCAGCACCTGGAGCCCCCAGACAGGAGCTACAGGGCCTGGAGAACCATGCAGAGATTTGGCCGTTGCATGACCCACACCTTCTGCAGAGGGGAGAGGGCTGGGGGATGGTGGGTCCCGCTGCCCTACCCTGTCCCACAGCTCCCATCACACTCGCTGACTCACCAGGAGGATGAAGGCGTCTCAGTGGTGACATTCGGCTGGTGAGGTTTTCCACCAGCTGAGGAGGTCCGCAGCTGGCCAAGCTGTCCCCCAGCGCTGTCACTGTGTGGGCTCCAGCTGCAGGGCCCCAGGGCTTTGCTCCTTCAGAAACCTTCCAAGCGTGGCACTGCTGTGTGGGGCACCGGGCTCTGCAGGTGAGGATCGTGAGGCCAGCTGAGACCGCAGGCCAGCAGCCAGCTACAAACACCGAGAGCAACTGCTGGGAAGAAAAGAGCAGCTCCAGCCTGGAGGGAGAAGAGAGAGAATTAATATCAGTGCATGTGCAAATAAAAGCAGCCAGTTTCTGCCTCCGTGCTGCAGAGCTGTAATCCCAGCGCAACCTTCTAGGTCAATGTTTGCAATGAGCTCGTGTTCTCCAAACTCCCATCCACCAGCCTCAAACACGGAATTGCTGAAGCGCATTCAGCAGAGCCGGTGTTTGCTCAGATGGGCACTTTGTCAGCCAGCACCCTCGCCGAACACACCGCACGCATCCTTCGGGCAAAATCGTGTTGAGTGCTCCGTGGTGATCAACAGGAGGTTTGGCTCAGCAGGAGCTCGAGTTCCCAGCACTGGCCACTGGCTTGAAGCACAAACCAAGGGTTCTGTGCCTTGGCACCTCCTGCTGAGTAGATGAACCGTTCATTTCACCAAGCAAGCCTTTCCTCCTTCCTCCTCGCTTGCATCGCTATCCATCATCCAAGCCCTGTATTAAACACCCTCTGCCTTTGTGGTGATGTCCAGGACCCTCCTGGGAGCCACGCAGGATCTCTCCCCCTCAGGCAAGAACAGGCGTGCTACTGTGAAACTCCCCATCCCCCTTCCAGTTTGAAATTCAGTCCCTCCCTGTGCTGCAGTGGGGCATTGCACAGTTATGGTAGGATGAGGGGAATACACATCATTTTTTAACCTGGAATAAGAGACAGGAGAGCCCCGAGCTCCACTCTGAATTCCAAACAGATGTTCATCCGGACATCACCACCCTCACGTGCATCTACACCAGGGAATGAAGTGGGCTGGAGACCTTTCTTTGGCTCGGAGGCCCCTGTGACAGCTCAGCCCATCCACAAACAGCAGAGTTTGTGTCCTCCAGAGCAAGGTGGCTGCATCCATCCCCTTTGGGAATGTGCTCGCCCTTGAGCTGTGCCTGTAAGGAGCCTGGGGTTTCCTCATGGGTGGGGTGAGCTGAGTATGGGGGCACCAGCACCAGGCAAAGGCCATGGGCGAGACCTTCAGGGCTGTTAACGCACCTGGGGCTCTCGGAGGCTTTCCAAGCGCCTGTGCTCCCTCTAAGCAGAGGGGCTGCAGCTGCTTTTGCAGTAGAGACCCACGAAGCTCAGGGTCTGATCGAGGGCAGCAGGATGAGGGAAAGCAGGTCTGGCAGAGGGAGCGCTGGCCGCCCGCACACCAGCCCACCCAGGGGCACTGGGAGCACTGGAAAACACGCCTGAGTGCTCTGCTCCTGCCTCCGTGCCCACACGCTCCAGCCAGGCCCCTCGGCAGGAGAGCTCAGGCACACGGCAGGAGGCTGTTCCCATGGCCCTTTTCCAACAGGACAGTTAATCTCAGCCTGACTCCTTGCAATGAGGACCAAAACCCACATGAAAGACACTGCTTTTCCAATTTCCTTCCTCGTCTGGCAGGCTGGAAAGCACACCTACTTTGAATAAAGCATCCTGGCATTTCCCCTGCCATCACCTAACCACTGACGGCAGCTCCAGGTCCCTCCCTGCCTCTGCTTACTGCTGCTGGAAGCTCAGCTGCGCAGGAGGACCCGGAGCAGGCAGAGCTCCGGACATGGAGCAGGCAGAGCTCTGGATGTGGAGCATCCACCCAAGGCCACATACAATTGCCTTTTTTTTCTTTCAAATCCAAATCTTATCACCTTTAGTAAACAAGGAATAAAGAGGATTTGCAAGCTACCTCCCTGTAGCCCTCTCGGCAGCGCTGCTCTAAGTTGGCACAGCCTGGCCGGGGCTGCAGATTACTTTCATAAAGGGATCCCCCATGCCATGGAAATTGGATCATCCCCACCCAGCAGCCTGAGCGTGAACTGGTTCCTGGCTCGCTGGGACATTCAGATGCAGGGCGAGCTTGGAGGTTGTGAGGGTGAGCAGCAGATTTGCCTAAAAAAGGCAGAGCAGAGCACAGGAGAGGAAGCTGTTTCCTGCAGTTTTATTTTTCCTTTCTTATTTCTTATTTACACAGGTTTTTTGAGCTCTGCTCTCATATTTTTGCCCTTTGCAAATGGAAAAGAGTAACAAAGCATGCCAAAGTCCTGGCCCTGCATAACTATGTGCAATATCCCGCAATATCAGCTCCCCAAGCCCATATCCAGTTAATCAGCTCCTGGAAAACCAGGTCACACACAAACATCTACTCTTTAAGCTCCCAAGAAGAATTTTTCATATATATAGAGGCCAGCAACGCCTCTCTCCCCCTTACTTCCAGTATCCGTGGAGTGTGGCCCCACTTGGAGCACGAGGCGTGTCGGAAGCCTCCAGAAGTTCACCTCCCATCGCAGAGGTGCCCATCCTGCACAGCCTCTCCTCTGGCCAGATGGCTCCTGCACCAGGCTGCTGTCAAATCCCCGTTTTCTGGAGCTGCTCAATCTATCGTTTGCCTTATGCTTTCATTGAACGGATCATTGACCCCACTTTCCCTCATTGTCTTTGATTAGCTGAGGACATCCCGTTCGCTGCCTCAGACAGAGCTCCCAGGAGGATCCCGCCCCTGCCACATAAAACCAAAGTAAATGGGGGCTACAAGAAAGCTGGGGAGGGACTTTCTACAAGAGCGTGGAGTGATAGGACGAGGGGGGATGGTTTTAAATTGGAAGGGGAAAGATTTAGATGAGACATTAGGAAGAAATTCTTCACGCTGAGGGTGGGGAGGCCCTGGCCCAGGGTGCCCAGAGCAGTGGTGGTGCCCCATCCCTGGAGGGGTTCCAGGCCAGGCTGGATGGGGCTTGGAGCCTCTGATCCAGTGGGAGGTGTCCCTGCCCATGGAACTGGATGGGCTTTGAGGTCTCTTCCACCCCAAACCATTCCATGATTCTATGATTCAATGGTCCTCTCATTTTCCAGCCGTCTGGATCCATCCCTCTGATAAATAACCATTTCACTGGAGGACAGGGAGTGGAGGAGCAGTGGTGGGTTTAGCCAACTGCAGATTTATGAAAACATGGGGGGGAAAATGCACTTGACTCAAACATTAGTTAGAAAATCAAATTACTCCCCACTTCATCTATATTATTTAGGCTTAATTGTGTTACTGGGGCTGTAATACAGTGGAAATACAATTATTGGCAGCAAGATTGCAAGAATGGCATCTTTAGGAAAGCAGGAAAAAAGGGCGCTTTGCTGGTATTGATGAAGAAGGGGCTGAGAGCTACCCGGTGCTGAGACAAAGGCTTTCCTCCAGCAGAGATTCCAGTTCATATCCTAAACTGGGCTGCAGGTGATGTGGGCCGAAGGCTCTCCCTGGTTCCCTGATTTTATTTGATATTGCTAAGCTGCTGCACAGCCACGAGCGATTTGGATGCTGCAGGGGACCCAAGTGAGGGCAGGGTTTGTTTTACCTGCCAGAGGCTCTATCGAACACCTCGCTTACAGTTCCAATAAACATCCTGCTCTTTTACAGCATGCCAAGGAGCGGGGAAGGCACCGATCACTCTTCCATGTACAGCTATTGAACGTGCCATTGATTTTCTCATCCTAAGCACCATCGCACAAACCTTTCTGTCTGCGCAGTCATTACCTCGGGGACACAATTCGTTACTTAACGCTGCTCGGATGCCAGCGAGCCCAGGGCTGGTTCCTGCTCCTCCTGCAGTGACCCATGGGATCCGCATGCTCCATGCCATCTCGACAAACGAACCACCTGCCAAGCAGCCACAAGGTTACAATGGAAAAGGGGTTTGGTCCTGGGGTCTGCCCAACACGGCGCTTGCGACAGCACCTGCGAGACTCTGCTAAAGCCAGAAGAGAATTTCCTCTTTGGAAGTTTAGAGATGAGACTCAGAATAATTAAAATCCCTTCTGCAACACTATTAAATATAAATACAAATGGGTTTAATATCTCTGGTTACGACGAGAGCATTCCCAAGCACCCTCTAATTGTCTAATTAAATCACTAAGGGCTTAGGTTAGTGACAATGTAATCCTTAACGGTGCCTTGCTTGTACATTTATATAAGGTAAGGTACGAGATGGTTGTTTATCTAATTAATCCCCAAGGTCAGACCCAGAGCTGGTGTGCAAGGTAATGTAATTTAGGTCCCTCGCTTTTTGTCAGACTTGCTCAGACCTACTTACGCCCATTTGCTGCACCGAGGGAGGCGAAGCAATGCAGCACACGTGCAGCAGAGTGAGAGGGCAGCCTTGGAGCACCTTCGTGGAGGAGAGATGCCTTCTTCCCTGCCTGCCTCTCGCTCAGGAGTTCCCCTTCTCCAGGCTCAAGGGACCAGGGTGGTCTGTAAGAGGAACAGGTGAGCAGGACGTGGTGCAGATGGGGGCAAACGTCACAGCCAAAGGAGGGGCTGAGGGGTCACAGACCCATCTCAGGAGCCTGCTGGTTGGGCAGAGCATGCCACACCACACTGATTCTGTGCACCGTTGTGATCTAGGATGGAGGCAGGACTTTGTCCTGCAGGACAGCTGAAAGGAGGCACCACATGTTGTCTTCAGAATGAGCTGGGGAGGATGAAGTTGATTCTGCCCACATCGTTTCCCACGCCAGCACCTCAAGGTGCCTGAGCCCCAACCCCAGAGCGCAGAGGGCAGATGAGGAGTGGTGCCCTCACTCCCTCCTGTCCAGAGGCAGCACACGGGGCTCAGCAGAGCTGCCCGCAGTGCTGTGGCTTCTCCATGGCTGAGGGATTTAAAGGCCAGACGGGAGCAGTGGGCAGAGGAACATCGAGACCAACACCCTGCCCCGCTTTGAAGCCTGGCACCTCCTGCTGCTCCTGCGCCCAAACAGCCCCGCTTGCCAGATGAAAGGAGGCTTTAATGCCACTCATCACAAATGCCAACAGAGGCAACTTTTCTTTTCTTTCCCTCCCTTTGAAATTATGATTCCTCCCCCTGCTTCTAATGTTGGATCAGACAACGTTGATCGCTTTGGATAGTAACGGTTAGGTCTGAATTCCTGGGCAGGCTGTCAAGTTGTCACAGATCGGCCATGTGCAGAGAGTGGATGGTGCTCCATTGTCCACAAATCAGGAACAGATGTGAACATCCTGACAGCCACGGGCTCCTGCTGCAGCCTGCCGCCGCCAAAATAAAAGAGAAGCCCAGCTCCCAGAGACGTGGCAATGGTTTCGCCCCCTCCCCACCTCACAATGGAATATGCAAAATGTTAAGAACAATAGGCACGTTTATGAATAAAGATGTGCAGCTGGGCAAATAATAATTCCTTCCCAATCGGTGCCAGCCTTGACCGCCACATCATCCCCAAACTGGGCTGGCAGCCCTGCTTGAAACCCCTTCCCCCCGTACCTTCTAGGTGAAAGGCAGCATTCCCAGCACGTGCAGATAGCACATCCTTGATCTGCCTGAATCCCGGGAGCAGCTACAACAGACTTAACACACAAGCCTGGCAAAGTGGCCAGCAGGGTCAGAGGAGGGGTCATCCCCTGGGCTCAGCACTGGTGAGGCCACGCCTCAAATCCTGGGTTCAGTTCTGGGCTCCTCACTACAAGAAGGACATGGAGGGGCTGGAGCGCGTCCGGTGAAGGGAGCGGAGCTGGGAAAGGGCTGCAGAACACGTCTTGTGATGAGCAGCTCAGGGAAATGGGATTGTTCAGAGTGAAGAAGAGGAGGTTGAGGGGCAACCTTATTGCTCTCTACAACTGCCTGAAAGGAGGTGGTGGTGATGTGGGTGTTGGTCTCTTTTACCAAGTGACAGGTGATAGGACAAGAGGATATGGCCTCAAGTCGTAACAGAGGAAGTTTAGATTGGATATTGGGAAAACTTTCTTTACTGAACAAGCGGTGAAGCTCTGACTGCCCAGGGCGGGGGGAATCCCCATCCCTGGAGAGGTTCCAGTGCCACATGGCCGTGGCACTTCAGGATGTGGTTGAGTCGGCACGGTGGGGCTGGGCTGATGATTGGACTGGAGGAGCTTAGGGATCTTTCCCAACCTTAATGATTCCACAATGCTGGTAGCCTCACTCATGAGAGGTAACTTATGGTCCATGAAGCCCTACTAGGAGACCTTCGAGACCCCCAGTTCAAACCTCTGGCCCTATTCAGCATCAGTCACAGACTCAAAACCTGGCCCAGTATAAATGTAGCTTTTAAGAGCTGTGGTGCCAGGCCTGCGTCTTCATTTCCACGGTCAGGAGTGTGTAATTCCCCCTTACATTCCTGGATTTTCTGCTTTCTTTTCATTTGCACCATTGTAAATTAGTATTTGCTCTGCTGAAATCCGTGGCAATGTAAACACACTATTTGCAAGAAGGCCGGACTTTTTAACAACTTCAACTGGTATCTTTGAACAGGACACAGAGAGCAGATTTCCGCTTGTATTTGTTGCATTTCAAACAGAAGCAAATGTTTATAGCTGGGCTGTAAACCACGATAATGTGGGACAGACACTTTACAGAAGCCGCTCTTGCAGACAAAGGAGAAGTCGAGGCCGTGGGTTAGTTTGGCTCGCCTCTGCCACGCAGCTCCGGCTTTAGACGCGCTCACCGAGCAGCAGACACATCCCACGCGTTTATAAAATTACACACGCACCAGAGTCACACACTGACAGGAACGCCCAGGCGCCGAGTCACGCCTCTGTGAAATTCAACTTGCGTCCAATCCCACGTCCGTGCCATTTCACGCGCTCATGGCAGCGAGGAACCCCTCGCTCTGGAGCAGCCTCTCCACACCACTTGCATTTCCAACGCTGAGCTTCAAGCATCACCTCTACCAAATAGGGTGTACTTCTACTCTTGCATCACCCAAACAGGCATCAAGACCTACGGGGAGATGGCAAGATCTCGCTGCCATCCCCCGGATCATGGGAGATGGACACGGTTCTCCACAAAGCTCCAGAAAGTGCCAGCACCCCTCACACAGCCCCCAGGCTCGAGCCAGCACATCACAAATCGCTGCTGTCTCTTTGAGACCTTCCCTGACAAACAGTTTCGGTGACCCAAGAATGTTATCTTAGTAAATCAAAAATGTAAACATTTAGGTTCAAGACTGCCCTGAATGGATTTGAAAGTGAGTTATGGTAGGAACCCGGCGAGGAGTCTGAGTTTGGCTTGGCAGTTGCCTCCTTTGCCTGGAACCTGCTTTTCAAGATTAAATACGATACTCTGCAATACATCCAAAATGTCAATTACTCCAAGTCTCTCAGGTTTGCAATTACAGAATGCAAGTCATGTTCAGCATTTTATGAAACTGCTTTTTTTGGCATAGGCCATCTTTCTCTTATAGTAAAAACTAACTTCCAAATCAAAGTATTAAATCAAGGCACATACACTAGGAAGGGATGCTGGGCTGAGGCTGGGCTGTAAACTTTTCCAGCACCGTAACTGGAAGGGAGCTGAGCGAGCTGGTTTCTGGTCAGGAGAATGAGAGCACCGAGTGGCAAATCAGGGGGAAAGAATGTGGAACCGTCTCGGCTGAGGAACGCCTAATCCCACCATCATGGACTTAAATCCCACAATCGCCTTGTTATAACCCCCCGCGGGGCAGGGGGAAGCGAGCCTCGAGAAAACACTTCTCTCCCATCCCACTGGAATCCAAAAAGTACTGTCATGGCTTGGTTTTTAGCATGCTACGGCAGCAGCTGCAGGCAATTTCTTTCAGGCTTTTCCAAGCTTTAGGTCTCCGTTGCCAAAGGCACTCTGACCCCTTTCTTCCTCCGCATCTGTAGGGTGGGGAGGTGAGCGCAATGAAGTTGGGAATGCTGACCCGACCCCGCGCTTACAGCACGGAGCTGGGGCAGGATGCTGGTTCACAAGTGGCTGCATCCTTCGAGTGCCTGATGTGCCGGGAGCAGGGCATGCTCCCCTGCCAAGGTCAGGCACTGCTTCGTACAGATGCTGCCTGTTGTAAAGAAGAGGTGAATTCCCTGCAAAGGTGTGATTAGAAGAGAGCGGGGTTTTGTCTCCAAATGGATGAGGCTGCTTTACCAGGAATCTTTCTGTTGTGATTTTACTTGTAACTTCACAGCTTTTCAAGTCAGATCCTCCAAGGTCAGGTTTCCCTCAGTGCTGGATCTTTAAGGATGCTTTCATTTGTGTCACTCCTGAATGGAAGAGCCAGCAGACCTGGTAAGACCTGTGCTTCAGGAGGCTCCTTGGCCAGACACGCCGTCAGCCTCGGTTGGGATTTAATAAGAGTACGGACGCTGACACCCACCCCGCCTCCCAGCAGCCCAACCGGATTCCTGGCTGGGCAGGAGATTTCCCTCCTGCTCTGGTTTCGGTCCTGTTGATGTTCCTCTGTCTCAGCTGCTTACGCCCTGTTGCCATCTGGGGTTAAGCCAGGGAGGCTCCAGACCAGGGCTGGGCGCAGCCATCCCAGGCTCCAGATAAGCACTTTTTCATCTGTGCACACATTCATTTCTGATGAGGAGCTTTGGGATGGGGTAGCTGGAAAGCTGCGAGATCCCAGGTTTGATGGTTCCAGACCAGATGTGGTTTCTAAAAGCCTGTCAGCAGCACCACTCTCTCCAGATGCCAGCCTTTCACTGGGCATCAAAAACACCGGGGCTTTTGTTCGGGGCACCGAGATGCTGTCGGCGTCCTGGCGCTCAGCTGGCCCCCAGCTTCCAGAGCTGCAGCCTCGATACTTTTCAACAGCACTGGATTCATTTACTGTAGGATAAGGAAAAGGGAGAGTGCGTCTGGCAGAGGCACAAGGAGGCAGGAACCAGAAGCCGAGCGAGGACTGAAGCTGGCCAAGGAGTCTTAAAAAACCCCTGCAGTTGGACTCGCAAGCACCATTCCTCCAGAGCCTGCCGCGGGCTTGGGCCCCTTTTGGATGCTCTTCCCAGGGATGCAGGTGCACGGTGTTAAGAGATCATTTCCTGGTTGCACCGCAGCTTCGGGGATGGATTTACCACTGGGCTAAGTTCACCCTTCTTTGCTCTTTTAATCTTTTTTTTTTTTCCCCTTGCCTCCTCCTTTATTCCCCACAAGCACCTAAAATCCAGGCAGATCTGCTGCCGACCATCCTGCTCACTGCAGACTCTCTGAAAAACCCAGATGGTCTCCCGAGAGGCATGGTTCTCATCAAGGGAGGAGACAAACGGCTCCACGGAGGGGCTTTTGCAATAGATAAGGAACTGAGGGAATATTAGGAAATGCCAAAGGCAGAACAAGCTAAAAGAGGGAGACACGAGCTGAAAAACAGACAATAATTCTCTCTGGGCTGCAAAGGGCTTTAATTGCCAATCACACAGAGGTGATCAGTAAAACCAGCCTGAAGTGAAGAGTTCATTTGAAACACATGCAGCATTGCTTAAGTTGCCAATGGAAGTGCAATTAAGCACAGGAGCTGGAGAATGGGACCCGCTGGAGCCAATACAGATGGCCCCATATTACCCAGGCTCAGAATAAAACCTCCCTAATTGCACAAGTTGAGGGAAAGGGAGAGATTTCCCCTCTGTTGTTTTTCTTTTTCCCCTGGATCTGCATGAATCTTCAAAAAAAAAAAATGGGCCACTTGGACAACTTTGCTTCCAAAGTCAAATGAACAGCTCAAGTCAAATATTAGCAGCCCTTTTGACAGCCTCGGAGCAGCCTCATTCCAGCATCTCACCTGCTGCACATGTGTGAAAGCTGAAAGCACTGCTTATTCCAAAAGGAACGGATTTTTAAAAGAGCAAAAAGCATCCTCTGTGTCAGGTATTGGGAAGAATGTTTTGCTTCCCTTGGCTTTGAGGTCCCTTCCAACCCAAACCATTCTGTGGACAGTCAGAGGGGTCACGCACTCTGCAATCTCTCCTTTCCTCTCTGCCTTCTAATTTAACTCCCTCCTTGTGCCTTCAGTTCTCCTATTAGGAACCATTTTCCTTTCTAATTATTCAAACATTTGGAATGCTTGGGCCTCGTCTCCCATCTGCAATAATGCCTCTGCATTGCAAAAGCAGCATGGTCTAATAACTAATATCTGATAGAAAAAAAATGAGTAGTATAACAGAAACAGATAGTATCTATCTTTTACATCACATTGCAGTGTAGGGCATAGGTTAAAAAAACTATACGAAGAAAGGATACCAGATAAAAGGAGGGCATTTGCATAGTAAAACTCACCCAAGAGCTGTTCATGTGCGCCCAAGGAGGAAGGGGTCCCCCCAGGTTCCATTCTCGCTGCGAAACCAAAGCGATGCAGCCACAGGGCAACCTCTGGGGTTTGGAGATCATAGAATGGCTTTGGTTGGAAGGTGTTGCTATCTCGGAAAAAACTTCTGCCGCTGCTGCCCTCCATGAAGGGGATGGGGCTGTGAGCACTCCCGGAGCCCTCCCTGCCTCGCTGCAGGGCCCCGCGGGAGCAGCACTGGACCTGCTGGCAATGACTGTAAGGGAAGGTTTGGTGCTCTGGTTACCTCCTGGAAACTTTATATTCTTGTGAGCTCAGCCTCCCTTTATCAGCGAAGATTCAGGTCTCAATGGAAAAATGAGTTATGCTGAGAGGAAACCAAACCTCGCCATAGCGCACAATGTTATCTCTCTGAAGACCAGCCCTCCAGCAGGGCACAGACCTGCGAGCCCCTGATATTTTCAAGCCCCAGGGAATATTTCACCCCCACAATGTCCTTTCTTTCCTTCAGGCAAGAAATTAATGCTAGTGAAAGGAGGGACACAGCCCTGGGGACAGGAGCGTAGACCTCAGCTGAGGAGAGAGATGTTGCACCCCTCCATCCAGTGCCTTTTACAGACCCAGAGGGGGCACCTCGAGCCTTCCCTGAGGTCGTTCCCAAAGGAGCATTTTCTGCTTGGACTCAGGGCTGTTGTTGCCCACCCAGGACCAAGCAGTGATGCTTTTGAACCTTGTGTTCCTGTAAGGGAAGACTCATGCCTGCTGTGACGGGCCTGGCGCGCTGCACAGCCCAGCTCCAGGGACCAGCAGATGGAGAAGACTCATCAGGAAGTTGCTGAGCTCCTTCCCACCCTCAGGACGTTCCCGGCATTCATGAGTCCAGGTCATGAGCAAATAGGTGCAACCCTCACAGGCCTGCAAGGACCCAACGTCAGCAGACATCTGATGGATGCTTGTCATCTTTTCTGCTAAAATGATGAAAATTGACTGCCTTCAAAACCAAGTCCCCCTGGCACCCACAAGGCAGCCATCCATCTTCTGGCAAAAAGTGTCCTCTGACACACGGCTGGTGACAGCACACAGCAGGAAGAGCCGCTCTCGCCAGGAAACACCTTGAACTTCAAGCCTTTAATTTATAAATCCGGCTGCCCCCAGCCCCGCAGACGGGACAGCCCGCGCCAGAGCTTCCTCCAAGCAGAGGGCAGGGCAGCAGCAGCGCCGTCACCTGCGGTCACAGCCAGCAGGTGCCTAGCTTTACAAAGGAAAAAGAGGGGAGAAGCCTGAAGCAGCATCTGGATTATGCGCACAGCCAACAGGAAATCTGGGGAGGGGCTCTTGACTGGGGAGTGTGGGGATAGGGTGAGCAGGGAGGGTTTTCAGCTGAAAGAGGGGAGATTGAGATGAGATATTGGGGAGAAATGTCTTCCTATGAGGATGGGGAGGCCCTGGCTGTGGGTGCCCCATCCCTGGAGGGGTTCAAGGCCAGGTTGGACGGGGCTTGGAGCAACCTGATCCAGTGGGGGGTGTCCCTGCCCATGGCAGAGGGTGGAACTGGGTGGGCTTTGATGTCCTTTCCAGAAAGGCTGCTGACATGAAAACCCACAGCCTCAAAGCAGGGCTGAGGCAGCAAGGAGAGTCCATTTTACCCTGCATACGTCCTTCTGCTGTCATTGCCATGAGCTGTTGAACACGGTCCAGCAGCGCTCTATGAGATGCCGAGCGCCTGTCACTTGCAGCATGTGCTCTTTCTCACTCACTCCCCAAGAGAGATAATCGCGGATTGAGTGGAAAGCTTCCCGAGCAAGGCTTTGGGTTTGTTTTCTGTATACATGTTGCTGTGTGTTTATACTGGGCTGGAGAGGGTGTATTAAAACAGGGAGATATTGCACGCTCTTTAAGCATGTAATTGCTAGAAAAGACATTGATACACCGAGAAGAGTTTAAAGGGAGGCTGTAATGACACAGAAGCTGGAGAAATCCAGGCAGAAATGGTTTAAGAGCAGCATCTGCCTACTTCAAGGAAGCAGCAGCTGAGGGGAGAGATGACAGCATCCTGCAAATAGCCCGAGTACATAAACACTGCAGAGGAAGGAGGCTTATGCTCCAGGCTGCAAAGAGCAAGGGGATCATGTTAACAGAAGAAAACTTAAACTGAATGCTGTTAAACTTCCTGACATTGAAGCTCTGCTGAGATACCATCTCCTCAGGAGGAGCCCCACGAGGGGGGACGTTTGAAGGTTTGCTGAAGAGCAACCTACATCTCAGGTAGAAGAGTTCAGCACAGCGAGACACCCCGGTACCCGAGCAGGGCTAGGAGGGAGCTGGAGGGTTTGGGGTGCTCCGAGCCTTGCCGCTTTGATGCTGAGGGAATGCCTTAGGGAGGCGGCATCAGCTGAGCCTGTATCACCGCAGGGTGTGGAGGAATGCTCTGTTCCCTCTGAAAAGTCACCTGCAATCCATCCCGTGGTCATCTCCACCGCCAGGGCATGTTTTGCATTCCTTTGACTTTGGCATCTTCTTTCCAGTACTTAAAGGGGGCTCCAGGAAAGTTGGGCAGGGGCTCTTGATCAGGTAGTGCAGGCATGGAGGAGCGGTTTTCAGCTGAAAAAGGGGAGGATTTGGGTAAGATCAGCGAGATCTTAGGAAGAGGTGTTTTCCTGTGAGGGTGAGGAGGAAGAAGTCGTGGCTGCCCCATCCCTGGAGGTGTTCAAGGCCAGGTTGGATGGGGCTTAGAGCAACCGGATCCTGTGGGTGGAACTGGATGGGCTTTGAGGCCCCTTCCAGCCCTTCCATTCTGTCATTCTATGACAAAGTTAATACTTAAGTGAGCCTTTGCTCCCGGCTGCACATTTCTAACACCCATCCCTACGCAGCTCCCAGGGAAGGGTAAAGCCACAGCTTTTGTAAGCAGTCAAGTGCTCCTTTCTCCCTTTCTTCGCCCCAACTGCCCCTTTTAGAACAAGGTGTAAGAGCCCAATTATCTCTCACTCTCCTCGGCTGCCGAGGGCTTTGTTCCAAATCTGCCACCAATTCACTGGGTGTCAATGGGCAGAGCTGCAGCCAAAGGAGAGCGGCGGCCGCGGGGCGCTGGTCCTGAGCCACAGCCACGGGGGCTCTCGACGGTGCTGGGAGCCCTGGAGCCCGAGGTGCCCATCTTCTCTTTCTTCTGCTGACTTCCAACCCCAAAAATACCGTAATAAATCGCGAGTTCAATTTAAAACCAAATCGAAGGGAAATTTTTCCACGTTTGTAATAGAGAATCCCCACCACTTCCAAGAGGCGATCAATGAGAATTATTACAACGCAAAAACATGCACAACAGCGAATCCACAGCAAAGCGTCGCTCCGAGCCTTCCCGGGCCACGGTGTGGCTTTGCAATGCTCAAACTCTTTAAACACCATTAAGGGCAGACACCGATACTGATTCAGCATCACTGATGGCACCGAGGGATGCGCGGCCGTTTAGGACCCTATTAAGTACAGGCAGAGAAAGCAGGCAGTCATTACCAGGTCGTAAAAAAAGGCATCAAATCTTTTTTTTATTGTTAGAGCTACCAGAAACTTCCTGTTCATCCCAGCATAAGCACTGTTCCCTGGTGGGGAAAAGACTGTCCGGAGAGGAAGGACAGCTGCTGTCTTTCACAGTTAATTATGAAGATGGGCTAAGAATTAATCAGGTAAAGGGAAGGATGTGAAAACAATCAGGATAAAGAACTGCTAAGTGACTCTCATTTAAATTTGTTAGAGACCCAGCCCATGCATCCTCATGCAAACCCACGTCTCCCGCATTCCCAGCTCACTTTCTAACGCCAGACGTGCAAGCACACGGGATGGAATAAACAGGATGGAAGGGCTCGCAGAGGGCTGCTCGCTCACCCCTCGCCCTGCAGAGCAGCCGCAGCGGGAGATGCTCAGGGGGCTGCAAGAGGGATCTTCCCTTCTGGGAGCGGCGGTTCACCTGCACCGCGAGCTGCCGCAGGAGGAACGCGGGTCGGAAAGGACCTCGGCTGCTGGGGAGCTGGGCTGGGGTACCTACGGCCAGCACCTCCCTCCAGGAGGAGCACCCCGTCCCCGAAGGGATGCTGATGCTCCCTGCTCAGCCTACGGAGCCACACCAGCCTGCTCCGCTCTGCCCTCGCCCCGCACATCCCTCGCTGCGGGGATTGCCAGCTGCGCTGCGAAAACTGCTCTTCCGCAGCCAAAGCGCCAGAAAGGCAAACAGAAATTTCAATCAACAGCAGCGAAGAATGAAACCCCATCTAACTGGCAGCCGCGCTCAGGAGCTGCTCTTCTCAGAGATGGGGCTGATAAAATCCCCGGGAGGCGCTGGGGAAGGGGAAGCTGCGTGCCAAACACAGCCAATTAATGTCAGCCCTTTCCCATGCCAACCAATTAAGCCGTGTATACTTGTCACCAGCGACTGGGAAGGGGGAGGAGGGTAGCGAGGACACGATTCCAGAGGAGCCTTGAAGATATAAAACCTGCTTAATTTATGGAGGAGAGGGTGAGGGCATAGACACCCTGCGCTAATCCAAATGGGACTTGATTAATGTCTTAGCTAATTTAGGAGCCACTTGGCTCTCGTGACCCGGTGAGGCTCCATTTAACAGAAACCAGGCTGGCATGGGAAGCAGAGAGCAGCTTAACAATGTAAGAAGCAACAGATGGGATCTTCAGTTGCCTTGCCAAGCACCAAAACTGTTTTCTGAGTGCTTTCTCTAAAACCTCCTCCAGAAGAGAAAAAAGTGATAATCACAGCCATAAAAATGTGCAGTTTATCCACTAAGCGAGCAGGCGGCACAGCTCTGCAGCCAAGGGCTCGGGAAATGATGCTCTGGCAGCAGGAGCTGTGCTGAGCCACCCCAGCCCTGCTCCTCCCCAGCCAAAGACAGCTTTGGACCCACCTATGCCTCTCAAAAAGCAGTCAGCTGCGAGGCAGAGGAAGGAGGTGGTGAAGCACTTTAACAGCTCAGGGGCATCTTGCAGCATCAGAAGAGGTGGTCTGGGACATGAAGATGCCCTGACAAACTGCTCTCCTGGAAAACCTTCAGTCTTCCCCTGCCATAAGCAGTGCTGCAAGCTGCAGCAAGTGACTTTGGAACCACTTGCAGGAGAAAACTTCCCTGGCAGAGCTGTGGATCTTCCCAATATCCAATATTCTTAAGGGCAAACGACCTCGAGGTGCCTCTCCAGCCTCACTGCTGTGGGTTTGCTTAATTGCACAGCAAGGAGTCCCGAGGCAGAGGCTGGCAGCAGGCAGTCGGCGTGTGGTGGCAAGTTACCTGGCTGACTACAAGATTAATTAAAACCACGGAGTTGTCAGTTGGTTGCAGGAGGAGAAGGATGTGGGTAGGCTGTGTGCAGATCCAGCCGGGATCACTTGGAAATGCACAGGAGTGGGGAACTCAGGAGCACCCAATTTCAGCATTAGATAATCCATTTATCAGACAGGGTGAGTGGAAGCACCAGGAAAGCACTGAACAAAGCAAACCCGTCTGTGTCTGGAGCTTTTTAATAAAGAAACAGTAAAAAAAAAAAAAATAGCAGAGCAGCCCGCTAAGTCTTGCCAAGGGGTTTTAGGAACTGTGCCTGGCAGAGGAAAGCAGCTCAGACACAGCTGAGTCTCCTCAGAGCCAAAGCTTTGAGAGAAAGGTATCACTCTCTCATATAGCCCATATGTCAGGGTGTGGATGCAAAAAAAATACTAATGTAGAAAGATATGCCTACTTTTTTCACCCAGGAAACTGCATCAATCTCCACAGATCCCCTTGTACTGTGTCACTGGGTTCCTTAATTTGCATCCAAATAAAAATAAGCAATGTCCCCTGACCATCTCCTGCCTTTCCCCTTTGCACTTATGAAGAAATTCTCATTAGAATCAGCAGATTCCATATACTCCCATTCCTCACCGAGCCTTCCACCACGCGCCCTGAGGAGCACACCAACAAAAGCAGTGCTGAGAGGACGGCCGGGCAGCCCTGCCTCTGACAACAGTGGGGCTTCACCCTTGCAGGTGAGTGTTCGGGGACAGATAGAACAACGCCTGACATTTCCGAAGCCACATCAGATCCTTTTCAAAGAGTACATCTGCAGATCCCCAAACCTAAGCCAAGTTAGGAAAGGGAAAAAAAAATACAAGAGTTTTCCGTTTCTGCTGGCTGCACGGGACAGAAGGAGGCCAGACAGCTTTCTGCAGGGCTTCCCTACCTGGCAGGCGCAATGGTGAAGTGCTGAGGGACATGGTTTAGGGAGTGTTAGGAATGGTTGGACTCAATGATCCAATGGGTCCTTTCCAACCTTGTGATTCTGTGATACTGTAATGGTGCTGTGGCCCCACCACAGCAGGGCTCACCCCCATCAGCTGCCCGTCAGATTTTGGAGGCAGGATGACCCTAGGACTGCCAGGAAACATCTGAAACTCCTTCCACCGCAGTGCCCAACTGGCTCAGCTCTGCTGACAGACCTGCTCAGGGCCAGGAACCTGCACCTTTGCCACCCAGCCTCCTCCTGGAGCCACAGATGCCCCCTCCTGCAAGTCCAAACACACCTCCAGGGCTCTTTCAAATCCGTCCTTGATATTTACTTCTTCCCTCTAACAAATGTAAGGCCTTTGGCCTCCAAGATCCTGCCACAGCTGAAGCTGCTGCATTTCAAAGGCTTGGAAGAAGTGACAAGAGGCAGCTGCCTCTGCAGGGTCTGCTAAGAGCAGGGAGTGGCATTACCTAATCCTAAAGGAGAGGAGTTTTCAGAGCAAGGGCAAAAATGCACAGCTGCCCGATAGGCTCCCTAGGAAAGGGCTTCATCTTTGCTGGCTGCACAAGAGATAAGGACTTCAGGGAAAGAGAAGGGAGTGTTAGCCAGGAGTGAGGAATGGGCCACCCCTTCCTGCTCATCTCCAAATTGATGAGGGGCAGCTCCTGGCAAAGATGTTCTCCCCGTGAGCTACAGACTTCCCAACAGATTTACTCACAGGCTGTGTAGCACGTGGCAATGCAGACCTACCTGGCGAGGAATCTACAGTGGGAACAGCCAGAACATATCAACAAGCCCTGCAAATGAATTTGTTTTTTAAGCACTGCCTGTTTCATCATGAACAGCTTATTAGAGAAGGCAGCAGCGTTTCTCCGCACATGTAAAGTAGTTTATTACAAGTGATTTATTAAACTGCTCTAACTTGTCAGCAGCCACTTGAAACATTCACTTTCCTCTTTTCCTTCAGGTTTGCTAATGTCTTTATAAGTAGCTGAATGAATCGATCTCCAGCCCTTATATCCGACTGTCACGTATCAAAAACTCAATCAATAACAGCACAGATTGGGGATGAGGTGAGACTGAGCCCTCCCCACTCATAACCAGCCCCATCTGTTGAGGTTAAGAGATGGAAAAGTGCATAAAATATATGGGGTTTGCCTTCTCACAGGAGAGCTGGACTTGACAGTTCCCAGTTCCCCCTAGTTATGGCCTGTTCTGTGGGTGGGGGATCCCTGGGCGATTGTCGCTGCTGCAAGGCTCCTCTCCTGCATCCTTTCAGCTAAGATGTCCACAGGCAGACCCTTCTGGCTTTATAATCTACTAAGTTAATAGAGTTCAGATGCTTTCAGCTCAGCTCCTGCTAGATGAATCTCTTTCCAGGACAGGACCCCTTCCTATCATTAGTTTAACCAGTCTCAGCTCATCAGCCTTAATTTATTTGCTGTAAAATCACTGTTTTAATGGTTTGCTCTGAGTTTAAATTCTTCCCATTCCCTCCTAAAATATTTTCCCCATGACAAAATGGCCTGAGCACTACTTCTGCTGGTGCCAGCCTGCAGAAGATCAGCCGAGCAGCTCTGTGTCACATACCTCGCACAAGTCAAAAAGAGGGTTGAGGTGTGTGTCCCCCAACTTTTCTCCCAGAAAATGTGCTAATATCAACTCCCCACATGCATATTGTGGCCCCAACTCCCAACCCTGGCCATGCAGCCCATGGGTGCCCACAGTTGCTGCGGGGCTCTTCCATCCATCACAGAAAGCCAAACTGTGTCCTGGGCTGCACGCAAAGCAGCATGGCCAGCGGGGCAAGGGAGGGGATTCTCCCCGTTCGCTCTCCTGAGATCCCACCTGGCCCCTTTGTCCAGTTCTGGAATCCCCAGGATAAGAAGGATATGGAACTGTTGGAATGGGTCAAGAAGAGGCCATGGATACAATCAGAGGGCTGGAGCACCTCTGCTATGAGGACAGGCTGAGAGAGGTGGAGTTGTTCAGTCTGGAAAAGAGAAGGCTCCAGGGAAAGCTTAGAGCAGCTTCCAGTACTGCTTAAAGGGGCTTCAGGAAAGCTGAGGAGAGACTTTTTACAAGGGCATGGAGTGTCAGGACCAGCGGGAATGGCTTTGAACTGGAAGGGGGAAGATTTAGACTGGACAGTAGGAAGAAATTCTTCACGCCAAGGGTGGGGAGGCCCTGGCCCAGGGTGCCCAGAGCAGTGGTGGCTGCCCTATCCCTGGAGGGGTTCCAGGCCAGGTTGGATGGGGCTTTGAGCCCCTGATCCAGTGGGAGGTGTCCCTGCCCATGGGCTTTGAGGTCCCTTCCAACCCAAACCATTCCATGATTCTATGATCCTGTCTGTAATAATTGAGCTCAGAGCTGCAAGCCATATGCTCCTGATGTGCCTCCCCTGCTCCAGCTCCTGCTCAAGTCCAGGGAGATTCTCTGGAAGAAGCCACTTTTAATTTGTAATCTGATTAAGCCATTAGGGGCGAATAGAGCAGTAACTAACACAAATTGCCGATCGTTTCCATCAGCAAATCCCCCCAATTAATCCTGAGATTAACCCTGATTACACGCAGTAATGGTGATCAATGCACCCTAATGGGGTAAATCCGCCCACTCCACTTTCTTCCACATCCCAGAACGATCAATTTTAAATCAGCGTGATTTATCTGGCAGGATCCGAGCGGGGCCGCAGCCGATGGGGCACTGCCTGCATCTCCAGAAACAATCAGAGGAGCGCTAGCTCATTAAGCTAACTGCCTCCCTTGGGGAAAAGAAAGCCAAACTCGGGGGAAAAAAAGCTGGATGCAGTGAAACAAAGAGCAAAAGAATGCAGAGGGCAGCGGGAATGCGAGCGATTTCATCCGACTGCTGCACTCCCTCCAGCCTGAATCCTCCCGGCACTAAAAAGCTCCTGTGAGGAGCTGAGAGCAAACGGCTCGGGGCGAGGCTGCACTTCTCAGGGACTCCTCTCTCAAAGAGAGGAACTCGGGCTACACAGGAGCTGGAAAAGACAGACCCAAACCTCGCCGCTTTGTGATCCCAGCCTCTGTTCTTTCCTTTGCTGCTAAAATCAGAAATTACCCCAGGACCATCCATTTCCAAGGATCCCCGAGCACTCTGCGAGCTTCAGAGCCTGGCTTAGTTTTCACTTAGTTCTGTGTTATTTATAGAGCGGCTGATATCCAAACGCTGGCTTCAATGGGGATTCTGCCTTTGTACGGACTAAGTAAGAACTAAGTCAGAAGCTCAAGATTTGACCTTTGGTATCCAGAAATCAATTCATCCTGCACTGAAACGCAGCCATCTCCAGGGTGAGACGCAGCGGCAGTTTAACAGTGCATGGCAATAAAGCAGGTTGATTTATAGAGCCTTCTCCTCCAGTGCCGTTTTCTCTACTTGAGGAAAGTTTAAGAGGAGACAAGAGAAAAAACTGCTGGAAGATGCGCTAAGCTCCTGCCAGGAGCTCCAGCACCTCACTGAGCTCCGGTATCTCCAGGCAGCTCTGGGCCCAAAGGCTGGGGCCAGGACAGGAGAAATCCCAGCAGCGATGGCTCACGCGGTCCCCAGCTGCTGCAGCAGCATGTTTTGCAGGTCACTGTGCTGTGGGAAGGACCTCAGGCTTTGCCCCACACTCCACCCGGGGGTATTTCAGGTGGATCCCCCTCAGCATTCCCCTAGCAGCTTGTTTGGTGTCCAGACCCTCATCCCAGAGCACGTGTGCTAATCCCTCCATCGCTTCACCCCCAGGACTGGCTCCGTCTTGGCAGCAAGGTGAACTCGCAGAAGGGCTGCGCTTTGTCAAACTCTGGGAGCCTTTGAGGCTCAAAGGTTTTAAAGGATCATAAACCACTATTAACACTCAAAGCTATTTAAGCCCCAGGTTCCAACCCTGCCTTGCACCCCAGTAGGATTATAGGACATCGCGGTCTGGCAGGAGCAAGCATACCTTCCTGTTCTTCATCTGATGGATGAGGAGAGAGATGCAAGGGGACAAGAGAGACACTGGAAAGCTGCCACATTCCCTGCTCAGCTCTTCCCATCAGGAATTGGGGAAATAGGATGAGAGCTGCTCTGAAGCCCAAAGCCGTCCTCTCAAGATCCAGTCACACAAAACCTGATCTATGTTATCCATGGGAGCAAAGGAACCTTTGCCACGCTGTGGCATCAGGGTCCCCGAAAGATGGAGGTGTTGGAAAGCCAGTCCTGGCACACGTGTCAGCGTCTGGACCTGCCTAACCCACAGGGCTGCACTGAAGACAAGGTACACAGACCCTGTGGCTCCATTCCCATTGTGGGACCCATACTTTGCTGCACAAACCCTACTTTTCATTTCCCTCCAGTGGGAAAGCAAAGAAGAAATGTTTTTCTGTGAAGATGAGGAGGCCCTGGCCAGGTTGCCCAGAGCAGTGGTGGCTGCCCCATCCATGGAGGTGTTCAAGGCCAGCTTGGATGGGGCTTGGAGCCCCTGATCCAGTGGGAGGTATCCCTGCCCATGGCAGGGGGTGGAACTGGGTGGGCTTTGAGCTACCTTCCAACACAGACCATCCCATGATTCTGTGATTCCAAGGTCCCCCTCCTCTCAGAAATCCATTGGGAATCTCTGTGCCCAAGCCGGGGAAAAGCAGCTGTTTTGTTCAGCATCTCCCTCTGCCCCCACCGCCTCTCCAGAAACACTGTCAGAGAGGAGGAAAGCGCACAGCAAGAGGCTGCCTAAGTATCAATCAGCAGTACAGTCCCCCGGGGAGGAAAGGTTTAGTTCCCCTGCAGAAGCAGCAGTCAATAAACATGCACGTTATCTCCTGTCAAGGCTGCTCTCTCCCATCAACAGACCTGATACCAGCCCTGAGACAGAGGAGGAGGCAGGAGCCCAAAAGAGCCCATCAGTGACAAACGATTCCACCTTATTTTAGTGGGAACAGGTCATGCCTCCCATGAGGCAATGGCAGATGCCACGGAGAGCAGAGGTGTCTGTCTGTACAAGGAAAGAAGCAAAGCAGATTCCTGAGCTGATGCAGCACAAGGGCACCCCAGGAGAGACAGAGCCCAGGCCCTGCAGGGCAAGGCACAGCTTCAGGGCCTTAAGGGATGGGGGCTCTTCGCATTTTTCTCATGTTAAGCTAAGAAGTCTGGGGTATTTCAGCCCAGCCCACACAGCACGCAGGGGAGACAGTAGCGCTGATGCTCAATAATTCAGCGTAACACATCGGAACAGTGACATGTCAGCCCAGGGCTGACACTCTGCTCAGCCATGTCCTGTTTGCCGTCAATCCACACAATCCTTTGATTTTGAACGAAGGTGGCAGTACACAAACCAACTTCCCCAGTTCCCGGGGGAGGGATCCTGCAGCTTCCTTGCCAAGAGGGACTTCCCAGCTAAGGAGCAGGAGTCCTGACTGAAGAGTTTGGTCATTAGCTATTTGACTCTGTCCCCCCAAACACAGCAGTCAACCTGGAAACAGGAGTGAAGTGTTGCAAAGATCACCTGAAGTTCACCTCGTGCCTTAAACCCAAAGGCTCACTTGTTGAGCCACAGGCATTCATTCCCCAGAGTCCTGTCTCTGCAGCCAGCCGGGTTTGCCCCTTGTCCCACGCAGCCCCAGGTGAGCACTGTATGGAACACGGATGCCAGCCGTGCTCTCCAGCCAGCGCCACAACACCCGTCATCCAGCGCACAGAGCAGATCCGAGGCACGGATCTGCACACACTGCACAGGGGATGTTTGCCACCACAGCCTGTTGCTTATGAGTGGTTTCAAAGCTCATGTGCTTCAGGACAAGGTGCAGGGTCCCAGTGCTTCAGCCACCCCGTTCTTCCCCTTGACTCCTGCAGCCTCACCAAGGGGCTCTTGGTTGGCTTTGATGTGCAGATGAATCAACCCTCAGCAGTGAAGCCCCATGGATTTATGAACTCCTCTGCTATGATGTCTTTCCAATAGCATCCCCCAGAAGAGCATTTGCTCTCCCCTTCCTCCCTCTCTCCACCGAGCCAAACATTCCTTTCTCCTCCTCCATCCCAGGCTCCTCTCCGCTGGCCCAGGGAGCGATGCCGCTCACCCAGAGCACACTCGCTTCAGAGCAAGAGCTCGGCTCTGCAAACTCGGCCACTTGTCAGCTCACTATATAGATCCCAGCAGGTTTGATGTGTCCTCACTGTCAGCCCCACAGAAGGTAACGCAGGATCACTTGACAGACAGAGGTGAAATCCTGCAATTCAATCCACTTCCAACCCAAATCGTGCCAGGTCTGCAATTCTGTAGAAGTTGCCATAGACTTGAAAAGAAAGGGACAAATAACCGTGATGGAAAGTGTTCACTGGAGACTTCCAGAGGAAATTATACACCCACAAGGGGAAAAAGGATCATTAAGAGGTGACAGGAGAAAACATTTGCATTGCAAGTCAAACCAGCTGGAGGTAAGGAGGGAAGCATTGTGGTCACTGCCCTCCCCAGTCCAATTCAATCAACTCCAAGGATTGGTAAACCCTCGAAGACAGGCCCTTCAGCTATTTGACCCAGATCGCCCAAACACAGAAGTCAACCTTTGCCTATGAGCAAGAGTGGAGCATTACAAAGGTCCCCCAAAGTTCACCTCACACCTTAAACCCAAATGCATAAAAACCCCTCTGCATCTGCATCCTTTTTAGCAGTCACCTCCGCCTCGACAGCTTCTGAGAACCGTAACTGCATGGGGAGATTGCTTTGCTTGGCAAACAAACTGAGATTAAAGTGAGTTCACTGGGAACATCTCTATTTCGCTTCTGGGCTGAGCATGCTGATAACGTGATGGCACATTTAACTTCTCGCTACTTGAAACAAAGCACAAGGAGATGGAGGAGGTAGAAAAAGAATTTCCCTCCGGTCTGAGCATCACACCAAAAGAAACCCCCGTCCCTAAATGCAACCCGGGCTGTGCAGCTGCAGACACGCGAGTGCTGCAGCACCGCAGCAGCAGCGCTGGGCAGGAAGAGGGGAGCAGAGCTGTGCGCCAGCAGCGAGCGCAGCCCAGGACCGGGCAGGGGGAAAGGACGCCTTCACACCCCGCCCCTCCTTTCGCTGCCAGAGCATTAGCACAGACTTCCCCGAAAACCTCGAGAGGAGAGGAGTGATGAAAGAGGGCTGCGAAGGGCCATCTTCCAGCCAGCTGGAGCGAGGGCTCCTCACCGGCCCCGGGGAACGGGCGGCCCCTCCGCATCCACGCTCGGGACGTGCTCGGAAGCTCTTCCCTAACATTCCTACACCGGTTTGAGGCAGAAGCGCTCGGTCCGCAGCTCTGGCGGTGCAGCAGAGAGGGCCGCGGTGGAACGGGAGCGTCAGCGGCCTCAGCACCGCCCCGGGGGGACTGTGCCCCGCGGCGAGGAGCGGGGGGGGTGCACTCCAGCGGCGTTCGCACCCCGGTGCAACGGTGTCACTCATCGCAGCCAGACCAGAGAGCATCTCTGGGGCACCAAAATTACACAGCCAAGTAAATCCTGCAAAATCCATCTGCCCTTTTCAATATTTGGAGATAATTAACTTCTCCAAGCTGAGATATTACAAAAGAAAGCTGTTAGTGAATCTGCTCAGTCGCAGGCCCGGCTGGGAGCGGGGCGCCAGCTCTGGGGACCCTGAGAGGGAAAGGAGCACATTTCACACTTCCCTGAGTTCCTGACTGCCTCGTAGGAGGATTATGGGGAGACACACATAATGCACCGGGGCAGAAGAAAGAAAGACCAAGGGCAGACTCACCAGGACAGACAGGACATCTCTACCCCTCCGCTGCAGTCCCTGCCAGGGATGTCACCAGGCCCCGCTCATCACCAAGAAATGCAGTTGCAGCACTACACAGTAAACTCAAGATAAAAGCACACCCTTACCTAAAGGCAGAGCAAACCAGATGCAGCTCCTCCAGCCAGGGCAGACGACCAGTGTGGATGGAGGCCACCAGAAAGGAGCTCAGTGCAGTCCTGGTCAGGGCACCTCACCCACAGCCCCAAGGTAACCAACAGCCAAAACAGCCCCCAGCCCCCTCCCTGCAATAAATACCCGGCCTGCAGCTGGCCCAGCCCACCCACCATCAAATCCCAATTGGGCCAGTTGATTGCGGCATTCCTTAGCCAGAGAGAGGCAATTAACACTTTCCTTTCCACCATCACCCCAGAGCTACAAACCCACCACAGAGTGATGCCAAGGAGTGTGGTTCTGCTCTCCTGTCCAACCTGTTGCTCCACAATCAACCTGTTCATCTCCAGAGGTGGGAGATGCTTGGAGGTGCAGAGTGCCTATTGCTGCCTGGGAACTGGCACTGCTCTCCATGGGTCTGTGAAGCCATGGGCTGCTGCACTCCCTGGGGAAGCTAAACAGATGTGCAGGCTTATCTTTAAATTAAAAAGCAACAAAGAGGACAGGAAGGAAAACACATGCCCAGGGTGACTGAGAGGGAGAGACACATGTGGATGGGGAGAGCAGACAAGGAATGCTGAGACCTGAAGAGCCCTGGGTAAAGCCGAGGAACCTCCCTAGGCAGATACTTACCATAAAACCATGGAATGGTTTGGGCAGGAGGGGACCTCAAAGCCCATCCAGTTCCAAACCCCTGCCATGGGCAGGGACACCTCCCAAGCCCCATCCAGCCTGGCCTTGAACCTCTCCAGGGATGGGGCAGCCACCGCTGCTCTGGGCACCCTGGGCCAGGGCCTCCCCACCTGAACAGAAAAACATTTCTTCCTAAGATCTCATCTCAGTCTCCCCTCTTTCAGCTTAAAAATGTCCCCCTCACCCTGTCCCTGCACTTTCTGGTCAAGAGTCCCTGCCCAGCTTTCCCGGAGCCCCTTTCAGCACTGGAAGCTGCTCTAAGATCTCCCTGGAGCCTTCTCTTCTCCAGGCTGAACAACCCCAACTCTCCCAGCCTGTCCTCATAGCAGAGGTGCTCCAGACCTCGGATCATCTTTGTGGCCTCCTCTGGATTTGCTCTAACAGACCCATGTCCTTCCTGCACTGAGGACTCCGGGGGTTAAGTCCTGTTATGAGTGCATGACATGGGTTTTGACAGACTTCTCTCCTGCTTCGGCACCGGGGACGTGGCTCACTGGGAGCTGCAGCTCTCGGGTGTGCGGAGAGCTGCCGTGCGTTGGCAAGGCCAGCACTGCCAGAGTGCTGCCCAGCTGCTGAGCGGGGTTAGGATGGCAGGAGGCTGCGTGTCCCCCCTTTGTGCCGTGCTCCTTCCTCGGCCCGCTGGTGTTCCTCTCTCCAGGTTCTGCACCCTGGAAAACCACAGCCTAATTCCAAAAGAATCTGACAGACTAAGGATGAGGTCCTCAAACCAGCTGGCGAGGTTTTAATACTCTCTGCTAATTGCTTGCTGCAGTTGTGCAACGCCCGGCGATCCCCGGCGCAGGAGTGAGGCGGACGCTCCCCACACCAGCAGCTCCTCCCGAGCGGCTGCTGCCTGCGCTGCCTCCACGGGTCACAGGGGCAGTAAATATTTGCACAGGGCCGGACAAGGAGAAAGCAAACAGGTTTCCCTTATTTATGGGTCTTGGCAGCGGATTCCCAGGCAGCCCCGCGGTGTTTCCGTCCCTCCCGCGCCCCGCCGAGCCTCGGCCCCCACCGCGCACCCCAACCGCGGCAGCCGCTCCGTGGGGCGCAGAGAGGTGGGGAGCAAAGCAGCAGGGTAGGGGTGTGAGGCCAAAGGCAGGGAGGACGGGGAGTAAGTGTGAGTGACACAGAGAGGGAGAGTGTGAGAGTGAATTTGCAGGAGCCAATACAGTGACATTGCATGGGTGTTTCTGAAGCTGTGTTTATTTTACCTGCAGGCTGGAAGTAGGGAAGATGGATGCATCTGCTGGTCTGGTTCCCTGGCGGTCCCCAGGGCTACGTCAGCATGGTGGAGCCCCCAGAAGGGTTAAACACTGTTACCCATCCCTCCCTTTCAACCAGGGGAGAGTCCTGGCTCAAAGTAGCTTCCAAGAAGGTCAATGAGACAGCTTGAACTCTGCCTGCACAGCACTCCTGTGCCTACCAGGACATACACACACACTTGCACACACGTATATACATGAAATGAATCTTGCATGGATGGATGCTCACTCCTCCCAACTGCTGCTGCCCCTGGCTCTGCACCGGCCAGGGTTGGGAAGAAGGACAGGGGGGAAGCAGGAGATATGGGAGTACTCCCAGGGTCTCTGAGTGGGAGGTCTGTCTCCTGTGTGAGGAGAGCCTGGAGCACAGTCCTGCCCAATGCCTGCTCCAGAGACTCAAACCATGGCCATACCTTGAAACAGCTGGGTGTCCCAAGCCTGCCTCATCTGCTTCCCATCATCCACCCAGAGACGGACGGCAGGAGGCAGAGGGGAAGGAGCCTGGGGGTCACTGACCCCTATTCGTGCTGAGTGTCTGGGTTTAGGAAGGATTCAGACTTATTACAAACCTCCAGAGTTGTTGATTTCTTGGATTTCTGTCATGTCATGAGAAGCTTTCTCTGGGCTGAAAAGGGCAAGGGGATGTATCTTACTCCATAAACTCCTCTGAGACGAAGGTAAGCCCACGAGGCCAGGGGTTAAAAAGACCAAACCAGGCTGGAAATAATAATATGCTGGAAGAAGGAAGCAAGGAATACGTGAACAACAGCATCCTGGTGGCTCTTCAGAAGGGGTCAAGATGACTTGGTGGGGCTGGACAATGTTTGCTCAGAGGTCTTTTCTATGATTCTGTTGTACTGGTTTCCAGCATGAGGAGTGGTGCCGAGACAAGGCCCATTCCTAAACTTGCTAATAGCTCCGAGGGGTAATCCATCCTGTCCTGTCAAGCCTGGTGCTGCCCATCGGTTGACAGAGCACTTTATTTACAAACCATGACCATCACAGGCACTGGTCAGTCCATCATTCACTCCAGCAAGACCAGCAAGAGAGTTTCTCCCAACAGAGGGATCGATGGCACCCAGCTGGGTGCTTTTACCTCTTTTAGGATTCACCTCTGTCTCCCAGGTAAGCCACGGTACGAATCACTTCTCTTCCAGGCTTGTCATTTCACCAGCCAACGAATGCATGTGAGCAGGTCTATGGGAGATTGGACCAACCGGTGTTTGTGTTGCAGAGGTGAAAAGGGAAAGCCAAAGCAGCATCCACTCTGCAACACATACTGTGGGGCCACTTTGCAGCCGATGTGAGGAGCCCACATCTTCCCACTGTGGGTCTCTGTGCACCTGCGAGGTGCTGACTGCATAGGTCAGTAAGCTGCTACTCAAAGCAGGCTGAGAAGCACATGAAATGGTCTGTGCTGCTGCACAAAGGCATAAACCATGCTGGCTCCCGTTTTTCTGAACTTGCCCGTGTGGTGTCACCCACCCAGCAGCACCACGCAGCGACGGCTGCACCTTCTGGGCCACAGGCTCAGGGTATTTGCCATGAGGATGGAAGCTGGTGTTTCCCTCAGGGCTGAGGGAGATAGCGTTGCCGAAATAGCAGCAGTAGCAGATCAGGGTGTGACCAGGTTTGGGGCTGGAAAAGGTCCATGTGCTGAACCTCCAAACCAGCGGCCCTGGCTGGATCTGGCTGTCTTGCCTCGCTCCTTCTGCCGTAATTTATCCCGCAGCAAAGTGGGACTAAACGGTTACCATATGGATTCGATAGCGCACTGCACCTGTTTCCCACCGTCCATAACCACATGTGGTACAGCGTGATGGAGAGGCAGGGCTATGTGCGAGCGTGCGTGTACAAATCAATCACAACACCAACCCTGGAGCCTTGGGGGTGGCTGCTGCTCCAAATGATTCCTCCAGGCTGGGCCAGCTGTGGCTGCTAAAGCGATGCTTCTCCTTCATGGAATTGCTGGACCAGGAGAGCTCCTCGGTGGTTTGATGTTTCAAGGGAGGAACCCTAAGCCATGCAGAAGTCCCCAAGTGGACACAGCCAAGTCCTTCCTGGAGCTGCCACCACCAGCAATGCAGCAGCCTGGCCAAGGCATCATCCCATGGGGACAGGAGCTGTGCCTGCTGAGGAAACCCACCTGGCTGGGGGATGAGAGCCACCTCTGCCACCACCGGCGGCAGGAGAGCCGAGCACCCCACACCCATTGAGGGAAGAGGGGAGGAGCTCGGAGCCATTTTTCTCTTGCAATCTATACATTTTCTTATAGAGAATGTGAATTTCCATAAGGAAATGAACTGTCGCTGACCTGTGGAAACCATCCGTCTGGAGTCCCAGGAATCTCTGGGATGAGTTTACAGAGCTCTGCACAAACCTGGCAGAGGAGGCACAGGCTGGGGTGGTGACTGCTGCCTTCCAGGGAGGAGTTACAGCTCCTACCCCTGCGCTGTTTAGGGCTGCTGCTGTCCTGAACGCATCTCCCTGGCACAGAAAAGCCACCGCTGGTGGGCAGAGGGGCAGAGTTATGCCTCTGTGGGCGATGCTGGAACAGGCAGACTCCTGCTCTGAAGCCGATCCCGCAGGGCAGAGCCCTGTGCCGTGGGAGGGTTTGCTGAGACTCACGCTTGGGCTGACTTGTTGCAGTCAGAGGCAATGTTTTTTTTAAGATCTTGCAGAAATAACGAGCTAAACTGATTCACTTAATGCTGAAGAAAAGCCAGCAGGTATTTACTCTCCTGCTGCAAGCTGGTGGCACCAACAGCACCCAGCCAGCTCTGGTCGAGGTGCTGCTAGGAAGAATTACAACTTGGATGTGCCTCACAGCCGTGGCCAGCCCTGTCGAGGCAACATCTCCAGCATCCATGGCAGGAGATGTTTTGCAGCCTTGGGGTCTCTCAGCCCACCCCAGCACCTGGCACTGGTTTTACAAACCGGGCTGAGCCCAAGAGGGACACCCAGTCCCCAACATCCCCAATCCCCAGGTATCTGCTGCTCAGGCAGGGGCGAAGACGTGGATGATCCTGCTCTGCAGCCTGAGGGAAAGCCCCATGGTATCGCCTATCACCCGTTTCCACTTTGTCCCTCCCAAAATACTAAAATATTTATGTCAAAAGTAGACATTAAAATTTAAGGAAAGCTAAATAGAAGTTAAATTTGTGTATTTTGAGAGGAAATGAGTCCCGTAAGGTGATCATGCTGCTCTGCACAGATGATTGATGTCCGTTTATTTATCTGCTACCGCTAAATGCTTGCAAAGGGGAGAAGAGAGGAACACAGCCGAGCTCTGCAGGGCAGGAGCAGCTCCAGCAATTTTGGCAGTGTCTGTTATGAGAGCTGGGCAGCTCCCACCAGCCATGCTGACTGCCACACACAGCTCAGACTGCATCAGAGCCCTCGGACTTCCACAGGGAAGATCCCTGCTCGTTTTTTCCTCCTCTTCTCTCCTCTCCTCTCCTCTCCTCTCCTCTCCTCTCCTCTCCTCTCCTCTCCTCTCCTCTCCTCTCCTCTCCTCTCCTCTCCTCTCCTCTCCTCTCCTCTCCTCTCCTCTCCTCTCCTCTCCTCTCCTCTCCTCTCCTCTCCTCTCCTCTCCTCTCCTCTCCTCTGTCCCATCGCTCACCCATCAGAACTGCCATGCCCGCTCCTCTCTCGGAGCTGCCCTTCGCTCAGGCCGCTCTCCCTTTGCTGTCCATGTGGTTACACAGGGAATATCTCGCTCTCCCCTGCCTGGAGATCCCAAGCCGCTTTTGCTGGCTCTTTTCCCCTCTCCTTATGAGGCTGCTTTGTTGGCCTGGCTACTATTTGCATAATGGTGCCCATAATCACTTGAGGAGGAAATCATTTCCTTTCACTGGGACTGGGGACCTTTTCATTGCATTTATTTATATACAGACATTCCTGAAAGCCGTGCACTGACAGATGCTGGAAGCGGCCGCCCCTCGCCGTGCAATCAGACACCCCTCCGCCTGGCCTTGCCGCTTCCTTTTAACGGCCTTTTTATTTCCAGCAGAAAACAAGGAATGCTGATTGAACGGCGGGGCTCTTGCGAACGCCGTTCATTGGGTCCCAGCCATCTGTTAGCAAGTTCAAGGTTACCCGGGGGCTGGCTCACGCTCGTGCCTCTCTCATTCTCTCTCCTCCAACTCCTGCTCTTCCCCGTTTTGTCCTTCCTTTGGAAGAGATCAGTGGCATGGTGTGTTTGGCACCCAGGAAGGTGTCGTTGTGGCTCACCAGTTGCGAGGTGACAGTGTCCTCCTGCTGCGGCGCACGGGGATGCCATCCTGTCCCACTCCCCGGCTCCATGCAGGGGCAGCTGCTGCGGGTGCATGGATGGACAGGACTCCGTCCCTCCTTCTGCTTCAGCTCAGGGAAAGGGAGATCTTCCCTAGCACCACCCTCTTCCAGACATTCCTCCAGTATCCTTGGTTTGCGGGTAAATAAATATGTTCATATAAAGAAAGCCCTGAAATGGGAAAGAAACCTTTTACTCCAGCAGTGCAGAGTCAGAAAGAGCAAAAACGGGAAGGAAGGGGGGACAGGGAGGAAAGAGGTGAAGAAGCATCAGAGGAAAGGTCCCAGTAAGGTGTAAACAGGGAAATGATGAGGCCACTTCCCAGCACAAGCATGCAGGCCGTGGCGAGAAGGGTGCATGTGCGGTTTGCTCCTCGTGAAGCAGTCCCACACTTACAAGCAGAGCCAAGCCTGGCAGGAATCCTATTGAATGGACCCAAAAGCCAGTGCCCTGAGGGCCGCGCAGGATCAGACCCTCCGGCAGAGCCTCGCGGAGGACAGCCACGTGCTGCAACCGAGTGCTCAGACCAGACCTGCGCGTGTCCAAGGGTGGGCTCAGCCCAGCAGACCAGTGGCACGCGCTGCCGGATCCGTCCCAGCCCCCAGGTCCAATCTGAGAGGGACCCCACTGCTCCCGGGAAAGCAGAGAAGGGAAACCCAGAAAGGGAGTCGGTGAGGACTTTTCCAACCAAGTGCAGAGGGTTTGGGGCTGATTTTGTTGTTTGTTTTTTTCCCCCTCTGGAAAAACGCTGATGTATCAAAACAAAGTTTTTGTATAGGAATGTGTTAGTTTTGGCTTAACATTCTTCAAGACCTTCTGCTGAGAACTGAGAACGCGCTCCCAGCCTGTCCCTTCCCTTCCCTTCCCACCCCATCCCACCCCATCCCTGCTGCCCTCCCAGCCGTGACCCCGTGAGCTTCCAGCCCCACGGGGCACAGAGCTGGGGCGCAAGGATGAGTCCTGCCGCCCGCTGCCCTCCAGGCTCTGCCTCCGGGCACGGGAGGGCTGGGGGAAGGCCAGGGGCTGCTCTCTCCAGATGTGGTTTTGATTAGATGTTTTTGGAATAAAAATGAGCAAGTAAAGCACAAAACAGTCTCCCTGACATCACTCTACACTTCCTTAAATTTTTTCTGGTTTGATTAATCAACGTTCTGCATGGAAATAATCCCCCCTCCTCAAAAACCACCCCAAGCCCAGTTGGAGCTGTTCAAGATTGCCCCCGCCACAACGCAGTGCAGTGGGTTCCACCTCCCAAAAGGAAGGTGCAGGTGTCAGCACATGGCTTTTGTCCAGTGAAATCCAACCCCATGACACCTCTGACCATGCTCCACTGATGCCTTGGATCCCCCGTGCTTGGAGGACCTGGGGCTGCCACAGCGTGGGCAGCTGAGACCAAACTTTGCTTTCATGAGACCTCACCTGGACAACTGTGTCCATCCCCAACGTAAGAAGGAGAGGAGAAGGCCATGAAGATGATCCAAGGGCTGAAGCACCTCTGCTATGAGGACAGGCTGAGAGGGTTGGGGTTGTTCAGCCTGGAGAAGAGAAGGCTCCAGGAGACCTTAGAGCAGCTTCCAGTGCTGAAAGGGGCTCCAGGAAAGCTGAGGAGGGACATGTAGCATCTGCTCCCTGCACGTACAAGGGCCTATAGGGATAGGACAAGGGGAAGTGGCTGTAAATTGGAAGGGGAAAGATTTAGATTGGACATAAGGAAGAAATTCTCCATGATGAGGGTGGGGAGGCCCTGAGCAGTGGTGGCTGCCCCATCCCTGGAGGGGTTCCAGGCCAGGTTGGATGGGGCTTGGAGTGACCTGATCCAGTGGGAGGTGTCCCTGCCCATGGCAGGGGGTGGGACTGGATGGGCTTTGAGGTCCCTTCTGACCCAAACCATTCCATGATTCTATGATTCTACAACTCAAACTGGTTTTGCTGGGCGTTCTTTGCAAAGGGATGGTTTAACGGTCAGTCCCAGCAGAGAAGCATCATGCGGAACTGTGGGAGATGCTCCACAGCAGCTCTTGCCTGCATCCATCCCAGCCAGCTTCCCCTTCACCCCGGGCGTCCTCAGGTCCAAGGGATGAAGGAGACTCACTGCCTGTGCTGGGCTGGCCGCAGCAGCTATCAGAGGAGATCTGCAGCCCTTCTAACTCCACTTAAGAGACTCAAATCTGATTTAATGAATGATCATTAACTGGGGACATTTCAGATGAGAAAATTGTTTTAGGAACGAGCAATTAAATCCTAATGCTTAGATCACGTAACTCATTTCTAATTAAACTCACTGTAAATTATGGCAACGGTATTTATTTTTAATGAGAAATAAAACTGAAAAGGAATTGTGGCCCTTCAAAAAAATTAAACGTGCAGTGGGGAGGTGGAGAGGGAGCCAGCAGTTGAGGGAAGGGGAGCAGAGAGCAGTGAGAGAGTTCAAAAACGGGCAGAAAAAGGCTATTAAAGGCCTCGCCATCAGACCAAGCACAAGCCACGCAGCAATCTCCATTCCCACTCTGTGCCTGAGGACCTCCTGGCAACAGCTCTTTATATTCCTGACCTTTCCCAAAGGTGGGAAAAGCTCTGGGGCTGTGGCTTTTTGAGTTTTGCCACTGGGAAGCAGACTCTCTTCACTCTCTCTCCAGATACAGCTGTGGCGTGACAGGAAAAAATGATGCCCATATGGAGACATTAATGATCTGAGGTTCAAAGCAAGCACGGAAGGATCGACTGCTCGCCGAGCATATATTAATCACATCCATCACGGTGCGGCTCTGGGCAGTGGTGGGGGAGTGGCAGGCAGCAGCCGGCTGGGAAGCCCGGTAGCGGGATGGGGAAGGATGCTGATGGGATGGAGAGGGATATAACTCCTTAGACTGGGTTTGGTGGAAGCTGGGCAGACATTTGAGGTTGCCTGGACTGTGGGTCAAGGATTGTCCTCTCATGGACTCAGAAGTCTCCAGGGACTTCTCACCTTCTGCGCCATGGGACCTCGTGTATGGGGCAGGGAGAAGGGGGGAAGCATTGGCACCTCAGTGTCCGCAGCAGGTGGAACTGCAATTAACTGCGTCATTAGGGCAGGCAGAATAAATCCTGAGTGATTACTGCAGACTCAGCAGGGTTGCATAGCTGTGTAATGAACATCCACGTGCCAGCGTACGTCTGTTGCTCACTCGAGTAAGTAATCCCATCCTACCCAACACACCAAAGCCCTCCCGGCAACTGCCCAGCCCTACTGCAATCCCACTCCACTGGAATCTTTCCCCCAGGGACCTCAAAGCACTTTACAAACGGCAATTAATTTGAATCACTGCCTTTCCATTACCTCACTTGTCCTTAATTTTTAGGTGGGGAAACTGAGGTACAGTGTTGAGGTCTGCCTCACCCACCGGCACCCGCAGGAGCGGGGGCAGAGCCTGGGCTGCTGTCTGAGCTGGGTGACCCAGCCCCCCTTCTCTCACCCTCCCAGCCCCGTCGGACATGCCGAGAGCCCCACACAGCACCCCACTGCACTGAGCTGCAGGTGTACCAGCTGGATGTAGGGACAGCCTCGTTCCTTGGGCCGGCAGCTTGTTTTTAGTGGAAAACATGCTGATTTGCATCCAATAATGATGGGTTTAACCCCACAGAGTCAAGTTCACACCAAGCCTGCTTGGAGATTCATAAAAGTTGAATGTTTTTCAGCAAGATTTCTGCTCTCTCAGTGCTGTGTGCACCTCGCTGGGATGGAACCGGGGGTGCAGGGGAGTGGGCTGCCCTCAGGCTCCCACTGCAGCTGAGCCCACAGATGCCAGGGCAGTGCAGGGAGGAGCCGAAAGGGTCTGGGCTGAGTGATCACATCTCATCACACAGCCCAGATGCAACCCCAGCTCTTGAGCAATGAAGGCAATGGTGCACCCCTTGCTGGAGGAGAGATGTGGGACCTGATTCTCACACCTGAGCTGGACCTGGTGCTGCAGAAATGAAGGAGCATCAGCCTCTCGCCATCCTGCAGCTCAGCACCCCACATTGGGCTGTCCTGCTGCACCTATGCAAAGGCGAGGGGTGCAGCCTCTCACGGGTGCAGGACAGGGAGTGCATCACTGTGGGATCTCAGCAGAAACAGAGCTGGAGCTTGGAGCAAACAAGCCTCCTTCAGCTTCCCAGAAACATTCCCACGAGGGCTCCAGGGAGCTTTTCCTTTCGCGCTGGCTCTGTTTAAACAAGCTCAGTGCCTCCGCACAATGGTGCACGCTCCTTCCCCGAAAACCTCACTAATGACTTTTTCGAAGGGGCCCTCTCAGGCTGTTAAGTCAGTGTTGGATTTAGCGTGCGTGGTGTGGTTTGCCAGCTGTCTGCACACGGATTTAAACCTGATTGGCATGGAACAGCAGCAGCTCCGGACAAAAGTCATGATTATTCCCTTCCTCCCGACAAAGCCGTCTGTGTCCAAAGGCTTCCTGGCCATCGCGCTGCTGCCGCCCGAATGCCGTGCTCCCCATCCCCATCTGTGATAAAGCTGCATAGGGGCACTGAGATTGCAAACTCCATGGATAAATTCTCATCACACAGAGCTGTGACCAAAATGCTGGCATTGGTGGTGGCTGCGTTAGGCCAGGACAGAGATGTGCAGCTGTGGAGAAGGAAGTGATGGGGATGTCCATCCTGCCAGCCCCTGCCTTTACCCATCTGGGGAAAGAGAGAAATCCTTGATACCTGGGGCCACGCACAAAGCATCTCTCTCCAGCGGGACAATCGGAGTCCTTGTCCTGGGCTCTGACATTGCTTCTTTGTCACCCCTGGGAAATCACATCACCCCTGTACAGGATTACAGGACAAAGTCAGGTAGAAAGGGACCTCAGGGGCCATCTGGTCCCCCGTCTAGCTCAGCTTGCCTCAACTTACCCCTGCACACCGGGGCTGCATCAGACCCCCAGTGCTGCAGGTCCAGCACTCGCCCAAAGAGCCAGCATGCATAAGGCTTGACACAGAGCCCCTAAAATGGGGCCAGACCCAGCATTTGGGTTGTTTTCCTTTCCCCACCAAAAGATCAGCAGAAATAGTCAGATTTTAGGGTCCCCCTGACTTTGAGGGAGTCACAGTTGCCCGAGGCTGGGGTTAGTGCTCAACTGCTCAGACACTGCATTCTTGTTTTTTTTCCCAGGCATGGTTTCTTTGTTTTTGCAGAAATGACTGGAAGAAAGGTTGTTTTCTGGCTAGGCATGGACCATGAAATAAAGCAGGGAGAGATGAGCACACAAGGGAAATGGTGTTGATGGGACACATCGCTGCCCCGAGGCAGACTGGCATCCAGGCAGAGCAATGCAGCCCAGCATGGCACCTACAAGAGAGAAAGAACAGTGCGGAGGTAGACCCATCTCTGAGGGTTTTCCCCCCAGTAAAAGAAACACTGATTTCCAAGATCCAAACCACCTACACCCCAAATTTCACGTGGAAATGAGGCCATCTTAAGTACCCTGTACCCCATCCCTGACCCAGCAGCCTGAAAACCTCTCATGGGAATCTGGCGCAAGCTACAAAAGGACATTGTTTTTTCCATCACTCCCTTCTCTGTGTGTTCCGTCACCAGAACTCAGGAGCAGGGCTTCCTCTCCTGTTGTTACACAGTGCTGCGTCCCCACCTGGGACCAATTTTTTGCACTTCAGTACTGATGTTTTAGCTATGGGGGCTTGGAGGGCTGTCACCTCTAGTTGTTCTTGGTTATTTCAAACATGAAACAGCAAAGTCCTCGAGCTTTTCTCAGTCAAGCCACATTTTCACTGGAAACTACCTACTGTTCTGCGAGATGAGTAAGGCAGGATGAACAAGACTCTCTACTATCTGCTCCTCACCCTCTGAGCATTTAAGCCACACACCCAAAGGCAGGCATCTTCATCTGATGCCCTGTGGGTCATCTCCAACCCCAGGCACAACCTTGCCCTTGCACAGACTCTCAGAGGAGTGACTCCTACCTGTGCTGCCCCAGGGATCGTGTGCGTGTGGTCAGACTTTCCGGAGCCAGGGCTGGCCCCAGGCGCGTGTGTAGGAGGTGGCAGAAAGGTGGGTGAGCCCCTGGGTCAAGGTGGTTCAAGAGCAAGAGCTGCTCGGGGAGGAGCATCCCTGGAGCATCTCTGCAGGATGGCTTCCTCCTTTCCAGAGAGACTCCGAGAGCCCTTCGAGTCCTTCCAGCTCCAAACCCTGAAAGCCTCTGCCTGGTTTTAGCACCTTGAGGTTATTAATGGTGGTTGTTGTCTGGCTGCTCTTTAAAGCAGGAGATTCCCAGCAAGGGGGATTCATGCCACCCCTGCTCCTCTTCTCCTCCGCTCCACCTCGGATGGAGGCAGCGGGGCGGTAGCTGGGTCAGCCCTGCAGCGGCCCCTTTAGCCCCGCTGTCTGCGATGGCCTGTGCACACGGGAGAGGCCAACCAGCGCGATGTCAAACACATGCCCCTTCAGAAAGATTATATGGAGCCTGTTTTCCATGGCCTCGGACAGCTGTGCTCCGGCAGTATCATCTGTCTTTTAACAGTGCCCCGCAGAGCTCTGAAGTTGCCACTATTTAGGCATGAGGGGAAGAAACAAAGTGAGCAAAGGAGTGGGGAGGCGGCAGCTGAGGAAGCACCAGACCCTGCCTGTGCCCACGCGTCCGGGGCGGCATTGGCAGCCTGGCGCGGCAGGTGACAACGGGAAGGGTGGTTAGCGAGGGAGTAGGGTTTCTGCCCTTCTCATGGTCCCCAATGGAGAAACGTCCTGCGGAGCAGCCTCTGCCTCCCCCAAACCCCAGCGCAGCCCTGTAACCGGAGCCCAGGCAGCAGGACAGGTTGGGGCCTAATGACTTCCAACTTCCAGACTAAGGAAATGGCAATCAAAGGGCTTGTTCGTTAGTGATATAAAGAGCTACTGTGCTGCCCTGACACTTCCAGCTCCTGAACTGCTTAACCATCTGCCTGCAGAGCAAGGAGAGGCTTTGGTACCACGCTGGTTTGCAGGCACCCGCTCTCTCCTGGAACCTGTCAATAGGAGTGAGATCCCAAGGACATGCCCTGCTCCACAGCAGAGCATCCTTGTTCATCCATGGGCTGCCTCTGCCCTGCCACTGGCTGTACATCCCACAGAGATGGACTCTGGCAGGATGGAGAGCGGGAAGACAGCTCTGCTGGCAGCAGCCCCTCCGTGCAGCGTACGGGGACCATGCAGGACTCTTCCCCTCTGTCATCTGGGTTGTGCATCCAGGGAGATGGCAGCTGAGATGCCGAGGAAAGGGAACACGTGGAGACAGAGTGATGGGAAGGGATGAAGACGTCTGGGGAGCGATGGGGGAGGAATTCCTCCCTGAAATGGATGATGGTATTAGATCCAGATCAATCCAGGAGCTAAAACATCCACAGCTCAAGTCTGCGGTTTGGAAGCGGGCCCTGTAGGAGCTGCAGCATTAACACTCACGCCACCTTCCCACTCGGTAAGCCTGCCCATCCGCATGTCTCCCTGCGAGGAGGCACAAGGCCCTTCCCCAGCTGTACGGAGCTGCTCCAGATAAATACCCGACAGCTGGAACAGAGAAAAATGGAGCTGGTTCTCCAACTGCCAGCATGAGCCAATCCATCACGCTGGTCCTGGCACCTCTTTTCGGAAGGGAATCAAAGGGCTCCTTAGTGAGAAGGGATGAAATGACAGGTAGAAAGGCCAGAGGATAAATCCTGCTGCCTACTGGGACTGTTAAATATTAGGAGAGATTAGTGTCTGACAGGGGAGAGTAGGGCAGCAGCTCTGCTAAACAGCCAAAGAAATGCGTGGAATTCCTGCTTCTTTGTCAGTGGCAATTCAAAACACTCAGGGTGGAATAAAAGGGGGAAGAAAAAATACCTTTCCCTGATTCAAATTAAGAAAAGAGCTCATGCAGAAGCCGGCACTGCACTTAGCACTTGGCAGAGTGTCCTGGAATGGGGCAGCGGTGCAGCGGTGTGGGGCAGGTGCTACTGGAGTGGGGAGCTGAGAGCAGGAACAGCACCTCCCACCCTGCGCCCAGCATCCTCGCCCCATCCTGCTTCTGCACATCACCTGCTTCAGTCACAGCCCAGCCAAGGGGCGGCCGCTCTGGGAAGGTGCTGACATGAGAAGAGGGAAGGGGAGGATGAATACAGTGAGAATGGTGCTAAAGGCTGCCCAGAGACATCTGCTTCGCTGTCCCTCCTTCTCCCTGTCTCCCCAGGCAGATGGGTCCTCCCCTCCTTCCTCAGCTCCTGAGGCACAGAGGTCTTTTAAAAGCCTGGGATATTCGCCCTGCGGAAGGAGGGGAGCCTGCAGCCATTTCTGCCCAAACACCATTTCCAAGGAACACGTGAGCATCTCACAGCACTTTCAGCCCCCTCTCCCATCTCTTTTACACCCCATCATACAAGTCCTCCCAGGAAGCCATCGCTTTTTCTCATTACAGAGAAATGAAAGCAAGCTGTGCTCACAGGCTGCAAATCAGACACCTCATCACGAGCAGCTCCAACAACTGCTGCGCAGCCGCCGAGGCCACGGCACCGCAGCACCCACCGGGCGAGCCCGGGGGCCTTGATATGGGGACAGGGGACAGTCGCACGGGTGGGTGCAGGGAGAGACAGGGACTTCTCACCTTCCTTTTCTCTTCATCAAGCGTCTGCAGCAAGTGATGTGACGCAGGTGGGATTTTCCCACTGCTTAAGACTTTCTGCACCATTTCTCTGTGCACAAACAGCATTTAGTTTCTGTCACATGCATGGGCCCAGCAGGACAATTCCCTGAATGGAGGAAAGACAGAGACCTCCTGCTCCTTGCCTGGGGACTCCCCTGGCTCCCACATTTCCTGCCTGTCCCTTCCCTTGGCCATCACCCTGCCAGGCAGGTTTGCTAACATCGTCCCCAGCGTCAGCGATCGTGGCCACTCTCTCTGGGTGCTTTCCCATCTGGGCAGCAGAGGTGGGAGCAGGGGAAGGTGGGTGCTGAGAGGAGAATGTGTCTGGCAGGGATCGGGGGGTCAATCCAGCTCAGGCAGATTATACGAAATGATAGTTTCCATTTCCTTGCTAAAGTTTCATGAAACACTTTGCTCAAACCAGTAAAGTATATGTGATGGGGCTTAAAATATTAAAAAATTGGGCAATTTTCATACTTTCAACGTCTGGCACGTCATGGCTCATTAACCAGCTGGAAAACCTCTGTGTCAGGGACAGGTGAGGGGGTGTGTGCGTGTGCGTGTGCAGGGCTGCACGTGGGCTGTCTGTGAGCAGCAGGAAGGAGGAGATGAGGTTGATCCAAAGGAAGCAGAGGAGCTCCCCACCTTCCACAAGTGCAGTGAGCCTTGGACCAAGGCGGGATGTAATCAAGAGGGGCCAAACTGTCAAATCCAGACCCATCTGAAAATGAAATTCAGGAACTTGTCAGACTCCCATCTTGAACGAGTTATGTTTCTTCCCTCAATTACTCCGCTGGAAAGCTATTTTATAAACTCCTTCATCTGATGATTAGGAGAATACTCCTTCAGTTTTTAGCTGACGTTTATTCACGACAGGTTTCTACCAAGTTATGCTGGTGCCAACAGTGTCCATCCACTTAAAGAGTTCCTTGCATTCCTGGGTGTTTCTTCTCCAAACTCCATCCCACCTCCTCTCTTTCAGTAAAGATTCCAAATCCCTTGGCCTAAATACTCTTTCCTAACCAGGAAACCATGATATCCTCTGTCCTTTCCAAGCATATTCAATGCAAGATGAGGGCTGAATAGATCAACCAGAAGGCTGGGACAATCTTTTGCTGTTTCCTTTCCAGCCTACGAGCTGTCAGAAGCTGCTCAAAGCCTCAGGAAGGCTGCAGGGAGTCTGGTCCCATGCCAGTCTGGTCTTGGAAAGCTGTGCTCCTGAACACCTCAGTGCTCAGGAGCCCTGGGCAGGGCCATCACCAAAGAGCAGCTTCTCAACTCCTCGCCTCTGCTGGCTCTGCGCTGCTGGCTCTGGCTGCAGCAGGTTATGTGACATCTGAGAGAGCAGGTAAAGCAAACAGTGCCGCTCTCTGCAGCTGGCAGCAGCCCCGCGGGGAGCTCGGCACCCGCCAGAGCTGCGGGCTGGCAGTGCCCCATCGCTGCCAATGTTGTCTTTGGATGCAAAACCTGGGGAAAATTGAGTGCTTGGAAGCGGATGGGCTCTCCTGGGTCAAATTAGTCATTCCTCGTTAGAAAAGCCCTGCTGGTTTCTTTGTTTCTCTTGCTCTCCAGTGTGCCTGGAGAAATACATTTTCTAATTCTCCAAGTCCCACTGAACAGGAGAATGGCAAGGTGAGAATATTGAAGCAGCAGATCATCAAGTGAATTGAGACTCCAGCAGAGGACGGACGAGGAGAGAGGCTGGGGGAAAACTAGAGTGGGGAGAAGACCTGGGAAATGGAGGAGAGAGGCAGGGAAAGGACGAAGAAGTGGATGAAAGCAGGGGACACACATCAGAGTAGAGAGTGCACGGAGAGAATGGAGAGAGGAGAAGGCTGATGGAGGAGAGCAAAAGGGGGACAGCTGGGCTACGGAGAGGTTTGGCAGCTACTGAGTGCGTTACGCATTTCAATTTTTAATGATTCAAAAATACAACCATTAACATGTCAGAGGCAGAGGTAAATGCCTTTTTTACAAGCCCTAATGTCTTTGAAGAACAAACGCCATATAAAAGGGAGGCTTTTAAAGTGTTTTTGCTGGGCGGTGCTGCCTGCCCCGCTCCCTTCCAGGGCAGAGCTCCCCCCACCAAGAATGCTGAAGTTTGCATCATTTTGTTTTTGTTCTTTCACCTTTCTTTTTTTCTCCATCCTCTCTCTCTGGGATCTCTCTCTATGTCTGGGATCTTCCAGTTCTCAACACAAACCTGTGAAAGCAGGTGCATTCTGCTCCTTGCTCCCAACATCCCCCAGCAAATGGATTTGCATCCGGTGCAGACAGTGACAAACTCTGAGCTGTTGTTCCCAGTTTCAGTTGAGAAATCTCCCTCCTGCCTCGGTCATTTGGTTTGCTGCTCTCTGCCTCCTTCTCTCCAGGTCCTCTCTGCCTTTTCATCCTCTTGCCCTGGCTGGGGACACACTTGCAACACCGAGAGGAAAACCAAAGGCCAAGTTGTCTATGTACAAAGGACTCTAAGTGTGAGATGGGGAAAGGCGCTCCCGAAGGGTCTCCCACACAGGATCCTCACGGCCTCAGCTCAGATCCTCTGCTCTTAGCAATACAGGCAGCTCTGATGCTCATGATTGCATCTCCCAGCAGCCACGGGCACCAGCAGCAGATGCCGTAGGTGCCTGGAAATGGGGCTGCACCCAGGATGATGGGTAGCAGGCATTTTCCTACCATGCGGTGCAGTGTTCCTGCCCAGCCTGAATGACCGGGGGGGTCCATCCGAGCCACTTGGCTCTGGAGGGAGGAGGAACCAGGGGAGCTGTCGTGTTCCTATGGAAGCTCTCTCTTAGGAGGTTGAAACAGGAGGGGCTGCTGGTCAAACCAAGTCACTTGGCTGCCCTCTCCACACCGTTTCTGGCACCAGCGCTTGCAGCAGGGCATGCAGAGAATGGTGAGCACTTCTGCGGGATCCATGTCACATCTTTCCATGCAAAATGAATGAAAATGTGAAAAATAAATGAAAACACAAGAAGTGTAAAATAAGGAAGGAGGGGGCACATGCCAGTCGTGTACACAAGGTTCAAGTTGCTTGCATTTATCCTGTGAAGGAAGCATCAGGCTTTTAGAAGCTCTGTTATGGGAAAGGGAATAGAACAACACTGTTTTGGATGGGGAAGTTATTAGATCCCACAAACAGCCTCCAGGAAACAGTGACAGAAGTGATGGGTATCAGATGTGCCCATGCACAGCGTCAGACCTGCTGAGTCCTTCAGGTGCTGCTGACCAGGAGACACACTGAGCTGTGAAGTGGTGGCAGAAGACTCCTGCTGCCCTGCTGCCAGCTGGCACTGCCCCGGTGTAGGTGGCCCAGGTGTCCCACTCTCTGAGCGTGCTGCAGGTCACCAGAAATCCCGGCTCAGCGTCCCCCAGGCATGGACTTACCCGGGAAAACACAGACACGGCGTAGCCCACACAGTCATCTGCTCCCCAGTAGGCATGCGGGGAGTAGGGCCCCTCACACAGGGCAGAAAGGAGAGCTCTTGTTCTTCCCACCAACAGCTCTTTTTCCCCCTCCTTCTGCTGATTGTACTTTTTCTGTTCCAGCTGGAAGGCCTGAAACAACTTCTGAGGGGCTGTTCTCACAGCATTCCTGCCCTGCTCAGACACGGGAAGTGAAAGGAGCCTCTGGAGAGAAAACTTCCTGGCCAGAGAGTCCTGCACAGCCTGAGTGACCCTGAGGCTTTCAAAGAGCTGAGGAGCCTCCGAGGGAACCCACCGCCGGTCCCTCACAGGGCTCGCAGACAGACAGATAGCTGGAGCTTTGCACCTTTGAGAGGATTTCATCACTCAGTCTTAGACTGAATACATATTCATCATTTATAGATTTCTTTTTAATGGATAAAATATCATCTTTTTAAAGAGAAACCCTACTGCTGATGACACAAACAGCTGTGCAGGGAAATATCGTCAGAGCAAACGCAGTCAATAGCCCTCCCCGGGCGTCCTGGGGAATCTAACAGCTTTTGACTTTTAAAATGTCTCCGAATGCAAAGGAATGTCAAAGAGAAGACAGAAAACCTCCCCCGGCTGCTCAACCACATCAGCCGGGCAGTCTTCCCACGCTTCTTCCCGTCTGCCCGACGTTCCTGCCGCTCTTCGGCGGGCCTGGAGCAGGGTCAGGCACCTTCATCCCTGCCTCTCCAGCAGAAGATGCGGTGGGTGCTCCCGTGTGTTGGGCAGGGAGAACTGTCTCATTTGCACAAGCAGTTGACTCAAAGTAAGGCTTCCCTGCTGCACCTCAAGCCTCTCAGCCACCCCCCACACCCCTTGTGAACCCTTATTGAGTTTGTCATGTGTTGTTCTATTCGTGATGGATCCTGGCCACTGGAATATCCATCTGATAATCGAACAAAATAGCCAAGCCCCCTGCGTGCTGCATATTTTATATGCTGCTCCCTGACTTCCATTGTTTCACATTGTTTAGACTATTAGTCAGAACAATTTGTCATCCTACCCCTGCTGCCTAGTGGGATTCAGGAGAAAGCGAGCCCGTTCATCGTTGCGTGCGCTGCCAGTGGAGCAACCGGCAGAGATGCAACGTTCGGGGCCAGCCGAGCCCAGCCAGACCCACGCTGTGATTCATTACAGCTCACACCACAAGGTTGGTTCATGGAAGCTGGAGGGAGGCTCACTCCCTGCCTCAAAGATCTTGCAGGCTGAGAAAAACAAACCACATGAGTGTCAAGAAAGGAAGCAAAGGGTGGGAGAGGCTGAGAACTATGGGCAGGAGCAGATGCCAAGAGAAGTTGGAGCTGGCTTTGGAGAGGCAAGACACTGACTGACAAGGGCAGAGAGGGTGTTTCTGGCATGGCACCGCAGTCTGCGTGAGGCTGCTGAGCTCCAGGGGCTGCAGGAGCTCCTGTCAGCTCCATTTCTCACTCCTCCTGCTCAGGGTGAGAGCCTGGAGAGCGGCTCTGCGGGCAGAGTGAGCAGGCAGCCCCACTGGCTGGGCTCCACGCGCTGACTTACAGGCAGGAGTTCAAGCCCAAGCAAAGGAGCTTCTGTTCCCTTTCCTGCTCAGATACCTTCAGGGGTTCCTCGCATTATAAACACCTCCTCAGGAGACAGTGATTGCTCTGGCTGCTGTTATTTTGTGTGTCGAGTCACCCTGTCAGCTCCACTTTGGTGTCAGGAAAGATATGGTTCAGGCTCGGAGGGAGTCCGCGGGCAAAACAGCAGCAGGGAGCAGGGGACCTGCAATTAAGGATGGACCCAGCCTGATGAGTTCTCCTGTTGGACTCTGGTCCCCTTCTGAGGAGTCAAGGCAATGATTTCCATGCAGTACCAGTGGGTCAGCCAGCTGGGCGAACTGAAGGCAGTGGGACACACCACTGATGAAACCTGTTGACCAGGAGAGCGAATCCTGCTGCCAAACCCCAGCTCAACGCTGGTGAGTTGTCCCAGGGCTGTCTCCAGCCTCACCCTGAGCCCATGTGGCTGCTGGAGCCCCTGCACCTCCCATCTCTCCTCCCTTCTCCCACAGCAGGCTGAGCAGCCGTGGTAGTGCCTGTGTCAGCCCAGGAGCAGAACTCACAGCTGGTTTTCATCCAGGCACTAAAACCTCCTCCAAAATCTTTCCTCGCCTTTACGACACTTGCTGCTGCCTCGGCTCTGCCCATCACCATGGCATCTGGCAGGCAGCACGCAGGCGAGAGGCTCAGCTGTGTTTGACAGAACCTGTCACCTGCCTGCTCGTGACCTTTGCCTGCTGACGTCTTGCCATGCGTCGAGCTGCCAGCGCCAAGCGAGCACGACGATGCCTGCCTTCACCGGCTGCTGCACTCGCTTAAATCTCCCATCCTGGGAAATCACCTCTGGCTGCCACTCAGGCACCAGGAGCTGCTCACTGCCTGCCCAGTCATTGTGTTTTCTCCCCCAAAGAGCCCTACGGTCCCTGCACATGTGTCCTATGGAGAAGAGGGTCGCTTCCCCTGTCACCCATCAGGATGGTAATGGAGCGCTGGCATCACTGCAGTTGTTGGTGAGTTATTTCAAGTGCTCAACACTCATCTGGCAGGAGGACAACTGTAAATTGCTGAAAAGCACACAATGTTACGCATCTGCTATGTGTTCCGCAGCTTACCCAACCCTGTGCCGACGTGTGAGGCCACGGGACACCCTCCCGCGGTGGCTGTCCTTGGGGAGAGGAGGCCTGACGTCTGCCCTCGGAGCCCGAGCTCTGGAGGGAGCTGCTTCCTCATCCCCAGCCGCCATGGGCTGTCTCCCAGTCACGACTCGCAAGGCCTCCTTCCCAACCCCTGCTTTTGTTCCCGACAGCCACCCCTCTGCCCTGCCTCAGCCCCCGGACACAGCTCCTTGCAAGATGCCTGACTGGGGCCATGTGCTACTGGGATTTGGAAGCTCCTTGGGGCACAGCGAGCTGCCCTGCACCGAAGAGGTGGTGTTTCCATCCCTGCTGGCACTGGCTTCCTAGTAGAGTCCCAAGATGAATTTCAGGAGTTGATTGTGACCTGCAGAGCCCTTGAAGGACTGGAGGAGAGGACTCATTCCCTGCCCAGGCACTGGAAATTCTGGAGCCTCCTGGGAGCACAGGGAAAGCTACCATGGCTGAATCACCCCCTGGAGGATTTCCATCATCTGAAAGTATCAGCTGTGAGCAGAAGCAGATCGGAGTGCCAACCAGACCCTCGCCATGTGGGTGCTGGGATGGGGCTGGAGAGGGTCTCTGCCACCCAGGGAGGGGGCTGCAGGGCTATTCTGACCATCACTCCCCAGCCAAGCTGAGGATAGGGAGGTTTATCCTCATCACTCCCTACCTGAGCATCCACAATCTCCTGTGGGGCCACAAGGCTCTTGGTCATGGGAAGAGCTTAATGAGGCAAGGGGACTTTGGGCAGCAGAAAAAGCAATCTTTTGACAAATCCTAGAGCAGGAGGTTATGAGGACTTTCCTTCTTTCCCAAACATCCATCTTACAGGAAAAACACACTGTCCAGATTGACCGCTTGCAGCCGAGTCCTTCCTTTTAAACAGGCAGCTGGCCTCCTGGTCTCAGCCCTTATCTCCAGGCTGCTCATCAGAAGTGCAGCATCCCTTGGAGCCACATCCAAAGGCAAACTGGAAATTCAGGCCTTGCCTGGGAGGCAGAACAAATCCCCATAAAACTTCTGAATGGAAACAGAAGCACGTGTTATTAAAAAAAGAGAGGGAGGAACCTGCCTCCCCACCCATGCACCCAGACTTGTTCCTATGCAGCAAAAGCCCTTTGTGGTGGCCAGCAGCCGCCTTGCAGCATGAGATGGGGTGTCCCAGCCATGTCCCCATGCCCAGGTGCTCCCCGGGCACTGCCACGCTCTAGCCAGGCACCCGCTCCTCCCGCTCCGCTCGCTGCGGCAGGCGAAGGGGTTAACTCCCAGCAGCTGCTCCCCAGATGCAGGTTCTGGAATTCACATTTGTGTAATAATAAACCTCGGTGGTGATGGGGGGGTGTCCCTTGGTCCCCCCCCTGCTTCAAGCAAGGGGGCGACTGGGAGGGGAGCGGGGCAGCAGCCCAGGTGCTGCAGGATCCCTTCCGACAGACTCACAGGGAGATGAATTAGGGGCCACCAGGAAAGCCTGGCTATTTTTCATCCCACTCGCCCCCACTGTACTAGCAGAGGGCTGCGATGTCCCAGGGGCCAGCAGACCCGGGGGGGCCAAACCCAAGTGAGTCTCTGGGAATGGGGCAGAACTATAGCGTAATTTGTTTCAGAAGAGCGTGGTGAGGAGAGACAGACATAAATTTTATGTAGAGGCTTTCTCTTTAACGGCTCCCATCACCTGGCAGGGCAGCACACCTGCTTCCAATAGCTGCCAGAACTCCGGCTGCCCTGAGCACAGGAGAAGGGCTGCTCTGCCACCGCCTCTGCCCAGCCACGGGCACCCTGCCCCATCTGGAGAGGACTTTTCCCTTCTTCAAATGGGATGGGGGTGCACAGCATCAGACCCTGCGCTTCCCCTTTTCCTGGTGAGCACAGGTTTCTCCCTTCACCCCAGCTCAGCATCTGCTCTCGTGGGCACCCCAGGGCTGGAGGAGCTCCTGGCTGCCTGCACGGCGTTGCTCGTCAAGGCAAGCGCGGGCAAGGATGCTACAGAGCCTGATGCAAGTAGGTCACAGACCTTGGCAAGCCTCGAGCAGAGGTGGGCAGAAGGCTCCAAAGTCCAGCCACCCCCACAGATATCTCTGGGTTCACAGCCCCAGCTCAGACCCATTAGAGCCCCAGGAGTTACGCAGAGAGTTGGAGAGAGATCAGAGGCTTCTCTGTGAGTGGGGGCAGTGACAGGAAGAGGGTCTGAGGGGTCCAGTTTGAGCCGATCTGTTGCTCCATTTGATCTGAAACCCTAAACCGAGTCATCTTTCAATGAGGATTGCTGCTGCCAGCCGCAATGCTTGTCTTATCCCAGTGCCGTATTTCACATGATGGGGAGATGGGAGATGGTACTGAGTCAGAAAAGCCTTCTACTGACCAGGGATTGCTTCCCAGGAACTGAAGTCCACACAAGTCCATGGGTGACAGAGGGTTCCCAGCTCAGCCTCTGCCTGCAGACCCTCCTGCAAGCCCCTAGGACAGTGGTGCCAGAGTGGTGCTTCCCACTTCTCACACGATGCCAAGAATGCAGCCTCAGCAGCTGCCAGTGCAGAGAAGGGAAGGACAGCAGGAGGATTTCACACCTCTCCCCAAGGGTTTTATTTGCCATCAGGGGGTGGATCCGCTCCCCACCCCGGCTCACCCGGAGGATGGGCATCAGCTGCAGCACTCTCGGCAACATGGGTGGGTTCATAGCCCCTCTAATCTCGGGTGCTCTGGAGCATCTCTGCTTCTCCCCACCCAGCCAGGCGGTGGTGGGAGAGGTGGGGGGCTCATCCCGCTTCTTTCAAGCCTCTCTCCGGGCGGCCTCATCTGTTCCTGCTGTTTGGCAGCTTCACAGGCAGCGTGATCCCAGCCCACCCCAAAGAAGCTGGGTGTTTGGGAAGCAGCTGGGAGAGCAATGGGAGCAGGAGAGCCTTTGAAACATGAAGAGTCGTGGGAGGGGGTATGGCGGGGGCAGTTGCTCTTCTGGTGCATCAGCCCTGGCTCTCCGGGAGCGTGGAAAGCATCCTGCTTTCTCTCCGAAAAAGATGAGAGGGACCGGAGATCTCTGTCCACGGCCAGCTGGCACCTGCTTCCTTCTGGAAAATTGTGCTCCTGGCAATATCTATGGATGCTCCCAAGTCACCGAGGAAGGAAAAGTGCTCTCCTTGTGGGCAGCTTGTGCTGCTCTGTGATCTTTGCTTTTACCGGAAGGCTCTGCAAACCTTACAGCCTCCGAGAGGTTACTGTGTTCAAAACCAACACCTCTGAGGGATTTCTGTGTGTCCCCAGGGAAGCCAATTGGAATGTCCCCCAGCCTGGGTGCATCCAGGGCAGCTCTCCGTGCTTGGCTGGCCACTGGAGGGCTCCCAGAGGACTCTGGGAAAACAGTGGGAGCCAGGGAAGGGGCAGGAGGTACCCAGCCCCCGAACTCCTACCTGAAACCACAGCCGAACCCAGGCCTGAACCCACACCTGAACCAGGGGCTGAAGACTCCAAACAGCAGCCGCGTTCCTCCTCGCCGCGTGGTCCCAGCATGCCATGAGCACGTGCAAACCCAGCGTTGTTATGCCAGGCAGGGCAGGAGGCTCACGCTTCTGCTGTGATGCAGAGCCTGCTATGGGTGTAAATAAATGGGGAACATTTAGAATGAAGACTAAAATTTGCAGGGCTGCATGCCGATGCACTAAACCAACCACCCTCTCCCGGTCCCAACCCATACCACTGAGACGACCTCCCCGTTTTCCTTGGCTCACACCCCTCCTGTTATGAGCCAGCAACACCAGCCCACGGCAGCTCAGGTGCCCTGATGGGAAGGTTCACCACTGCTCTCCACTCCCTGTAATGCCTTTGCTGTGCTGTGCCGGTGGCTCTTGACAGCCCAGCATGAAAACAGTGTTGATGGAGTCTCTGGAATAGCTGGGAGACAATGATCCCATCAACTACCTATTGGCCGCTCTTCCCAGCCTTCACCCATTGGCCTCCCCATCCTCATCACACAAAGGAGTCTGGACCCTTGCTTTCAGCTCAGCTTTGCTGTGATCCAGCAGGATCTTGGTGCGAGGGCTGGGCAAGGTGCGCACCAGCCTGGCACGCAGGAGGCCAAGCAGCTCCGGGGAGAACATGCGCTTTGTGGTGAGCCCCGTGGTGATGCTGCAGTGGAATCTGCTGCTGCTGCTTTGCCTGGGCAAAACGGTTTCTCTAACAGACCAAAAAAAAAGAGAAATATATATAAAAAAAAGCAACCCAGGCCTCCAAACTTATCTCAAAAGACCTCGTTATGACTATTTTGTTTGCTGGCTTCAGCCCAGCAGCTCGCTGGCCAAAGAGCCTTGATTTCTCCCTCCAACTCCAGCTCTTCGGGGGGAGCAGCCTGGCCAGAGTCCCGTGCTCTGGATTCAGAGGAGCCCGGGTTTCCTTTGCAAAGCACCGTTAATTGACATGAGAAAATAATCCAAGGCTCTTTCTCTCTCGAGCAGCAATGCCTCTCCTCACAGGGCGTCTTCAAAAGTGGTGCTGCTTTTTGGGGACTGTGCAAACGCATCACTCAAAGTAACGCTTCCTGGGCCAAAACTCTTCCCTGGGGCAAGGCCATCAGCTTCAAAAGACTTGCTCCGGAGATGCCTGCTGCCACTTGCTTTTCAGACTCACCATGGACCAGGTCCAGCCTGTCAGCCATGTGTGGGGACACTTTGGGACATGGTTTAGCAGGCACGGAGGGGCTGGGCTGGTGATGTGACTTGATGGCCTTAGAGGTGTTTTCCAACCTCAATGATTCCATGATTTCCATGATTTCTATAAATCAGTGCTGCCAAGCTCCGGCTTTCCTGAAGAAGCATTCCCAGGCCAGGAGCAGCCCGTGGTCTGGCAGAGTCTCAGGGTGCACCGGGTGCTTGGAGCTCAGGGTAACTTCTGTGGGGACTTTGCAGAGGCAGAACTTGCATCAGCGAACCTCTCCAGTGCCGGAGAGAAGCAAAGGGCTTTGCCATTATCGCTGTGAGCTGGTAATTTCCACCAGCAGTAAAATTTGCTTTTACATTTGTATGAAATACACTTAAGTGCCTGCTAAATGCAGAGTGAATGAGACAGGAATTGCAAATGGAGTGGATGCCATATTGATTATTGAAGATTTATTCCCTGGGGTTCGGGAGGTTTGCCATAGACACAGATCTCTCTGCACATGGCTGTCGTTAACACTCACAAAATCAGCTATTAATAGTTAATGGCTAATTTAATAATTAATTAGTATTTAACAAACGAAGAGCAGGGGAGCAGCCTGTCTGCCACCAAAATGCAATAAGAAAAAGTTTACGATGATGCTGCCCAAGTGGCTTTTGATGGTGTTTTTTGGACTTTGAGGCTGTGAGATGAACTGCACCCGAGAAGGGCTGTGGGAGCCGCTGGGTCATCCCCACCAGGGCCCAGGCTGCTCTGTGACCCCTCACGACCTGGCCAGGCTCGCACTGGCAGAGGGCACGGAGCGCGAGCTGCCCCAGGTTCCATCCAGAGCTCCTGCCACGTCAGTGGTGAAAGCAGGACCTGCTGGCAGCCCCTCTCGCGGCCGCCCCACCACTGAGCCCCCATGAATTCTTTATGATTACAAATGGAGATGGTGCTTGCTGCCGCGTGCTTGCTAATTGCTTCGATTGTGTATTAAACAGGCACTGAGCATTTCATAAATATTGATATTTGCAGGGTGGGGTTTGCAGGCAGAGGCTGGGAGGGGTGGCTGGGGAGAAGCTGTGCCACCACCAAGGGCCACCGCCACCCCTCCGTGCCCCCCGCGGGGCCGAGCAAGGCAGCGAGCGCCAGGGACCACCTTCGGAGCACTGGGGAATGATGGAGGCTGCCCGTCCTGCATCCCAACCATGGCTGCTACTGCTGCTCCGTGGAGCCTTGGGATGAGGGACCGGTGAGCAGGAGATGGTGGGGATTATCTCCCCGTCAGGTCTGGGCATGGGCGTAGCGCCAGTCCCTCTGCCATGGGATGCGGTGGCTTTGAGCCAGCCTTGGGCATTTGTAAATTAAAGGCTTATTATTAGCAGTACTTGAGATGTACATGTTCCGTCTCCCTCGGGATGTTCATTTCGTGCTGATTATCATATTTTTTAAAATGTAATGAATTTATGGAGATAATTCAATCCCACTGACTGGGAATGTGTCTTCCTTCTGCCACAAGTAAAGCTGCTGCGTGTGTGAAAATGGAAATTGCTGCGGCACTTTCCATGTCTTTTGCCTCTCTTCCCCTACCAAAGGATCCCAAAATGCTTTGCAGACTCTATCTGTTGGTTACATTGACCAGAATCACATCACTTCGCAGAAACGTAGCCACCTCTGGGCTGGAACACAGAAACTCTTTAACTAGAAGCAGAAATGTAATCAGATTAATTAAGTAAGTACAATTCCAAGGCGAGAAAGTCAATTAAATGAATCATACGTCAATATGTAAATAAAAGGAGCTGGCTTTGAAGCAGGATTAGAGATAGGACTGAGAATCAAGAATGACTCTTCTTGCAGAGATGTTCAAACATCTTCCAAGAACCACTTCTCTGGAGCTCTCCTGGCACGAGACGGCATCCAGCAGGAGCACAGGGCTGTCCGTGGCCAGGGATGGGCTCCAAACCTGCACCAAGTGTGCAACCAACATGCACCAAGGATGCACCAAGGATGCACCAAGCATGAATCAAGAATGCACCAGGCATGTATCAAGGATGCACCAATTGTGCACTAAAGATGCCTCAAGGATGCACCAAGGGCACACTAAGCACAACACAAACCATGCCAGAGCAGCCCCAGCACCCCTCTGGACATGCCCACCAGGCCACTGGTGTTTGAAGGCACCTGGGGGTGTCTGTGCTCCCTCCGTGTGCGTGCATTTCTTCCCACATGCCGCTGAGACTGAAGGCTTTCCATGCCCACATGTGTGTCCATACCCACATGAGTGACTGTAACCATGCAGCGGAGCAAAGCTATTTCCCAGCCAAACCCAGCCCTCGGCGATTCGCCTCTGTGGTGCCTCGCTGCTCTCCATTCACGGCTCTGGGTATCCTTTGCTTTTCCAGCATGTTTCCTTTCCCTCCTTCCTTTCTTTCTGGCAGTGAAGACTCCCTGCCACGGATGTCTTCCTGCACCCATAAATCTTTTGCATGAGCTGAAATAGTGTCATTGAAGAAAGATCTTTTTTTTGTGCAAATTTCAATAAACGCCACTGGAACAACGCGGTAAATGATCCTGAAAATGCAAGAGCAAAAAGGAGAGAAAGAAATGGCAGCCGAGGGGGAAAGAGAGTGAAATGCCTGGATTTAAGGCTGCCAAACAATGCATTTAAATAATTCAATTTGCAAAAGCAGAGAAGAAAGAGAAGAGAAAAGAAAAGGGGAGGAAAAACCCAGCTTGTGTATCAACCCAATAAATAACCTGGGAAAGCGCAAGGCTGGGAATGCAGGACCGTGATAGGGCCTTCTCCTCTTTGCAAGAGTTTTTACTACAATGCCAGCAAAACCCCATTTTTTTCCCCCCTGATAGATTAAGGCTGTAATTTTAGTGTTAATTCCTGAAATCCCCACAGAGATATGGTCGTGTCGCCTTCCCAGCCTGCGCCTCTGCTCTCAGGTCTCTCCCCTGTACTCTCCTGGGATGCTCTCCGCAGGGATCCTGGGATAACTGGAGGGCTGAGGGCAACTGGAGAGGTCCTGCTCCAGTCAGACAGGAACCTCTGCAGTGTCCTGGGTGGTTACAAACCCTCCAGAGAGAAGAAGTGTTTTGTAGCAGTAAGGACACACTTAAAGAACTGCAGCTCCATGGGATTTGAAACCAGGCACCCAAGGTGTTCAGGAATCTCCTTGCCCCTCCGACAGCGTTGGAGCAAATGCTTCCCCGCATGACTGACGGCCTTTTCGCGTGGCTCCTGTTCTTGCCCTTTGCTTACCGTGGCTGGCAGCCCGGCTCACCACCACAGCTAACGGGTTACCTTGGCTTTGCAAATGTCTCTGGGAGAGAGCCTTTCCCTCCTGCCAACACCTGGCTATAAATCCTTATTCATGTCAACGGTGTTGGGAAAATGAATCAAAATGGCGTTTGCTCATTGCCTTTCACTGGTGAGAGTGGGTCTGGTGCGGCGCCCGCCAGCTCCTCTGCTAAGAGGTCAAGGTCTAAGTGGAAAAACAAGCAGGGACCTCTGAAAGCAGGCTGAGGGACTGCAGAGGTCTGGGTCGGGTCTGCTCGGGGCTAGATCAGCATTGCCAGGGAATCCACTGCTCTGTTTGGAAACCAGCGCGCCCGCTGGGGCCTTTGGGGCATTTCTTGCTGTGCTCTGCCCGCTCTGCCCCTGCCCGGCCGTGCCCTGCCGGAGCGGATCCATGTCCTCCTCCGAGCAGCATCTCTCGACTTCCACCCTGCAGCGCCCACAGGGGTTGTCCTGGGCACCAAGGGGAAGGCCGCGCAGGGGCAGTTCCGACCTGGCCTCTGCCCGGGACAGGCAGTGGGGGCATCTCCGTCTGCTGCTGCCTGCGAAGAGGGAGGCCGGGGGGGCCGAGGCAGCCCGAGCCGTGCCCAGCCTCCTGCCGAGCGCTCCCCGAAGAGACCAAAAGGCTTTTAAACTTAGAAAAGCCACATTTTATGTGAATGCAGACAAGAGGCCTCCCTTTTCAAAGGGAGGAAAAGAAACCAAGGAACAGAAGAGGAATAAAATGCTCTCCCCCTGCCCGCCACATCGGCGAGGGCAGAGCCTGGCTTCCGTGCTCGGATTCAATTAGCTCGGTGACTTGCAGAGCTGCAGCAAACTCTGCCAAAGCCCCACCAGTTGCCAGGATGTCCCTTCTGCCCATGAAGGCTCCTGGTCCCTCCACCCTGAGCAATTCTGTGCACCCTGAGCCCCGCGCAGCATCAGCCCTGGCAGCACCTTGCACCTCCCCTGGGCAGCTGGCGGCAGATCAGCCCAACGAATCCTGTCGGACATCAGGGGAGGAGGAGCAGGAAGGTGCAAGGCGATGCCCGGACAGAGGCAGCCACAGCCACCACCTGTGCTGAGCACCCCGACATGCCAAGCCTCACCCCCAGCACACACGGGCTCCCTAGACAGGAAACACAGGCACCCCTTAAATACGTAATGCTGGGTCATGTATTTGAACAATGTTAAAAAGCAAGGAAATGTTTAATTATTTGTTTAATGATGCTTAAAACACCCTGAAAATATTGTTCTGCAGAGGAGAGCAGTACATGGCATCTCCTCCCAGCAGCAGCTCCTCACCCTGCCTCAGTTCATGTTAGTCTCAGAGTTCAGGTTCTCGTTTTATTCCCATTCGCACCCCGCTGGGGTTCCTGAGCTGAGAAAAGAGGCTCATAATCAGACACAGACAAAATAGAGGCAGCAAACGGGTCCCACACCAAGGATTCAGAGCTCAGCTGCAGCCTGGGGACTCCAGCAGCATCTCTTGTCCTGGGTCCCCGCACTGAACCTCCGCAAAGGCTCAGCTCCTGACAGCCGGTATTAAACCCCTGGGAAACACCCAGGCTCTCCTTGTGCTCTCATTCATTTCTGTGAGGGGCTGTGAGCCTTGGAGCTGCTCCAATTCACTCAGGGAGGGGATGTAAATCCTCCACTGCATGGTGGTCCAGCCCCTCGCCTCGGCAGGTCCCCACTGCTGCTCTGCTGCTGCTCCCCAGCCCTGCACCCCGATTTCGGCTCACAGCCCCCTCCTGCAGCAAGGGGACCATCCCAGTAAGCAGAGCGGAGGTTTTGCCGGTGGGGTTAGCATGGTGAGGACCTGCTGCTGGGGTCTTGACATGTCCTTGGGAGATCCATGGGTCCTTAAGAGGCAAACACACATCGCATGGATCCCTGAGAGCCAAACGCAGCCTGACTGCAGCAAAGCCTTTCCCTGAGCAGATGCTGGGCTTGGACACCGGTTACAAAAGGTTGAGGAGAGACTGTTTCTGGTTGATGTGGGTCTGCAAAGTGCCTTGCAGGGTTGCTGTGTAGGACAGAGAGATCAGGCCACAAACAGCTGTGGTGTCTTCAGTCCCAAAATACTCTCTGAAAGAGGATCCTGGCCCTGTGGCTGAGCTCAGCAAAGAGCTTCCCATTTATTGTTGTTTTCGAAAGCACCTGTGCTGCAAAATGTCATTTGTCTCTGTCGAAGGGATGAAGCAGTGGGATTTAGGTCCCCACCGCCTGGCAGAGAAGGGGCCCTGCACATCCCTTGCTCCCTGCAGGCCACAGGTGCAGCTCAGCTGGGTTTCCCAATGTCAATCCCAAGCAGAGCTGGGCTGATTGAATGGTGGGATACAGAAGAAAAGGGACAAGGGGAGGATAGGATCGACTGACGCTCGGGGTGGGGGGGGAGGCAGGGGCATCATCCCCCCCCACTCTGGACGTCCCCACCAAGTCCCAATCATCACCTTTCTAAAGCCCTTCCACACCACTGATGCCACCCATGGTCACTGCAAGCACCCCAGAAGGCTTTGGTTTTGCTGTGGGCAATGAGGAGGAGTCAGAGCAGTGTTCAACACAACCCCATCAACCAGCAGCCAGGCTTTGGTCACTTCCAGACACCCAGGAACCTTCCCTGCATGAAGAAACCTTCCCAACAGCCTGGATTCAGACCCCAGCCCAACCAGCACACCTCAGGGCACACTTCCAGCTCTAGAAGAGCTTTGTAGCAGTGGAATAAAAAGGAAGAAACTTCAGATACAATGGATTAATCATCCCCTCCACGCTGTTCTACAAAAGCCAGAAGCAAGTTGTGCCATCCTGTCAGCCTCTACGCAAGGGTGGTCAGACTGGAGTCAGATATCAGCAAAGTTTGCTGGGGCATTTACGTCCCAGATGTAATTTAGACCTTTTCTTCTCTCCACATTTTCTCATGGGATCCTCAAGATCTGGAGGAGGTCCCTGTCACAGGTACGAAGGGACAGGTATGAAAACGGATGCGTGAACTCTCCAGGTCTTGCACCTGTCATACTTGAATCCCAGAGACATCAATGAGGTGCTCATTCCTGCAGGCACCCAAGAAAGGTCTTGCAGATCAGCTTTGCATGAGCAGAAAACAATGACATCCTTGCTTTCCATGCAATTTGCTTTCCTCACACTCAAGGGAGAGAGCATATACTTGCTTTTCTTCCAAAAACCTCCACAGCTTAGATTTCAGGATTAATTACTGCTTTTCCTTCAGCAGTAGCATTAATAGAGTTCTTGTGGGGCCAGGGCATGTTACAGCCCAGCTCTCCTGAGAACACCTCTTGAACATCAAAGCCCCGCTGGCTGGTCTTGCCGTTGCCTGCATGTGCGTGCCCACAGCCCTCGCTGGTTGGTCTGAGGCAGGGCAGGAGCGGATGGGAACTTCATGGCGAGGCTGGTCTGGACCAGGCTGGACAGGACATGACCGCCTGGGTCTGCTGTTGGCAGACGCAACACTCGGCAACTTTCTCTGAGCTGAGGAAAGAATAAGGACGGAGTAAAAAATAGTCCTGGTCCCTTGTGAGTCTTGTTCATTAAAAGACAACAACATGTTTTATGGCTCACGCGTTCTTCTCTCGGTGGTTTCCCCTGAACGGGACTCAGCCAGATAATAAGCGAGGCTCCGCCAGCCCTCCAAAACCATCTCCCGAGCGCTGCGCATGCGGAGCCATAACTCAGCCTCTGTCAGCGGCTCCATCAGTCCCACCCCGGGACCACCCGAACTGCTGATTTCCTCCACCCTCTTCTTCGCTGCTGACCCTCTCCCGCCGCAGCCACGAGGGATATGAGCTCACTGATTAGAAATCAATAGGACTTCAGCTCACACCTGAGGCCCAAGCGCTGCCAGATGAGAGGTTGCTCCCTACCCTGCGTGGCCTCCCGGCTGTGCCCGCTCAGCAGATTTCAGCAGCTCCGGCGTACGTAGCTGCCGAGAAGGTGGCCCTGAGGAAAGGCTCCCACTTGTGAAAGGAAAACCAGAGCAGTTCCATTCTGCTGTGCTGCAGCTGGCGTTCAGCCCCGGGGTGGCGTCTTTCCAAGCCTTCACCGTGGGTTATGGTTTGTTGAGGCCCAGAGACCCCTGGTTCCGGCAAGGCTGGGCTGGCCCATCCTCAGTCTTTTCTCCGCACCAGCCTTCATTTAGGCCACAGTGAGAGAGAAAATGAGTAGGACCAGGGAAGAAGAACCTCTGTCATGTTGCACAAACGGGCAAATTCCTGTTGGTAGAGCAAGAGGTGGGAACGCCAAGAGTGTTGTGGGTTTGCATCTTGGGGAGATGACAGCAGCCACCAGGTGATACCGCTCATTGTACTCGTCCTCCGCTGCTCTCTTTAGAAAGTCATCTCCAATTCTACAGCAGTGCTGTTGGAAGGACAAGTGAGCAGATCTGCCCCCACCCCCACCAAACCTTTCTTCCTTTTCCTGCCACGTGGGTAAGGATGGCCGTTCAGGACACCTGTATCAAGAGCCCCTGCTCCTTGTCCCTGTGGAGGTGGCTCTGAGCCCCCAGAGCTGCCCTGCACCAGAGCTCAGGCTGATCTTCTGGGACCACCTGATGCTCCTTCCCACCCCAACAGCTCAGCACTCCAGCAGAGGAACCATTGCTTGGAAGCCAACTCCAGCAGAGCAACCACTCTGTTGGCAGACGTGCTGGGTGCCTTTCCAGAGGCCACAGTCCCAAGGGGGCTGAGACCAGCTCTGGGACCAGCAGAAATAAGGATTTGGGGGAGTGAGAGGCTGAGTGATACGTGTCCCCAGGGCTGATGCTGTGTCTCTGCTCTCCTGCTCAGCACAGTGGGTCCATGTTTTGGCTGCATGGCTCAACAGTAGGATCTAACCACAAAATTTAGGCCTGGATTTTTAAATTCTACCTGTTCAAAGCCCACTGTTAATGCTGAGCTCTGTGAAGCCCGGAACTATTGAGACTACCTCATGCACCATCTTACACACACTGCCTTCTCCTCCAGCCCTCTCCACAGTTCTGTGATGGTACATTGCACCTTGGAGGCAAAGGTGAAGTTTCAGGGCTAGACACCACCACCAGACCCTCCAAGGGGGTTTACCAGCAAGGAAGCAGCAAATAGCTCAGTCCCACTTCTCAGCACCACCTCATAGCACCAGTTTCACGTGTCCTGCTCGGAGACGGTACCTACTCTGAGCATCCAGCATGGGAATTCTGCCTGATCATGGACTTCCCTTGCATCAAACAGGATTTCCACTCTAGGCAAATCATGCGCCAGCTGCTTTTACAACAAATCCTCCCGGAGGCCTCCCAGATGGCCAGTTGGTTCTTGTGGCCTGCTCTGTATGTAACGTTATGGAGCTGTTGCTGAAATCCTCCATAAATATGTTTTTACTGTTTAATTTGCATCTCACTCACAGTCAATAACTGATCTGGGAAATCTAAAGTGCATCTTAAAAACCGAGCCACAATAATTATTGAATATTAGATACCATCATTGGAGTATTAAAAACATATTTCTATGTAGAAACAGAGTTTGGATGCACAGTATGGGGCTGCACCACACACATCGCATGCTGATCGCTGAGGAAACCTCCAGCTTCCGATCACACCAGTAGCAACAGTTTGCATTCCTGCTGCATTTCCCGTCAGGAGGATCCCAAAGCGCTTTTCTTCGGTTCACAGTGCACGCAGTCACTGCTTCCCCACAGAAATGCAGCCTCAGCAGCTCAGACTGGAGACGGGGCAAAGCGGGAGAAGCTTTCTGGAAGCAGGAGGCACCACTCGGCCATGTCGATCAGCTCCATCCCTGGACATGGAGTCAAGGACCTCTACCGAATGATCTAAACTCTTCTTTCAGAGACCAAAACATGGGAGCTCTGCCCTTTTAGACCAATCTGTCAGTAGCCACAAGTTAAATATGCAAGCCCAGAGATGGCACTTTGAGTGCATAAATGGAGAAATGTGCACTTGAGGGGCCTCTCAGCTGCGTTCACCCTCTGCTTTCCCTGGTTTGCTCACCCCCTCACAGCAATCACACAAACAAATGAGACTTGCAGCTGAGCAGAAGCTTTGCAAAGCTGGCCCAAATTAGGCTTACTCGTAGGATTAGTGTACACATTCTAACAACACAGACTATAATAACTACAAGGAGAACATACATTAGTTCCACCCAGAGCCCTGCAAATACCCAGAATTAGCAAGTTAAAGTAAGAATAGGGTACGCGACTATTATTTCCCCATTCTCAGAATCTCCATCCTCTGATGGATGCACTCAAGGGAACTGTTTGAGAGTGTCTCTGTAAGACACATTCTTAGTAATTTGACTGTAAGCTTTTTGCTTCTGTGCTCCCAAGCAATCGGAGGAGAATCAGCACTTCCCTTGATCACAGCAAACTTTGATATCACCAGGCAGAACTGCTTCACACCTCCAAGACCTGTATGTTTTACTGTCACAGAGGTGAAGAACACAGACCCCATCAAGCGAGGAGCGTCGCTAAACAGAGGCAGCCTGTGTGTGATCTGTCACTGCAGCCCCTTCAGACACCCAGAATCAAACCTCCCAGGTTTTAACAGGCAGCAGGCAGCGAGCACTGTGCGGGAGCTCGGTCCGAATGGCTATTCCTAAGGCCAGAGAGAGTGGTGGGGAGCTGATCCTGGTTCAGTCCCTGAGCTGGAGCAGGGCTGTGGGCAATTTTTTGTCTTTTACTTTGCCTTCCTTCCGTGTGGGTAAGCGGTCTGGTTCTGCATGGGCTCTTCTGTGGTTCCCCATGGAGCACTGGTTTGGGGTGGGAATCAAACCCCCTCTGCCCTGTCTCTCCCTTTCCCCTTTCCTAGGTTAGAAGAGGGGTCCTTTTGCAGAGGAAGCCGTGGGTACAAGGACAGCGAGGGAGCTGCATAGAATTAACCTTTTCCTCTGACAGAGCTGAGCTCGAAACCCCCGGTTTCCCTGGAATCCATTAAGGTTAAAAAATTAGCTTTTTCCCAAAGGCAAAATTATCCTTTGGGATTTATTGCCCCAGGGTTTAGCAGCAGCACAGCTATAGACAGGCTCACAGGTGCCTGACAAACTCGTGGAAGAGAAGTGCAGGCTGTCAGGTGTACCAGCCAGGCTGCGTTCTCTGCTCAGGGAGCCCTAAATCAGAAGGAGAAAGAGCGGAGCTCATCCTGTTCTATCTGATCTCTGCACCACCTCAGAATCAGTCCTTGGGCTGTGGGGCAGCCTGGGGGTGGGAGAAGGGGACCCAGGCACTGACCCAGGAACAGCGTTTTCCTGCTCTTGTCACCCTGGCAAAAGAAAAAGCAAGGCGTGACATACGGTGGCATCCCTGGGGCACATCAGGGCTGGTTCTCAGCCACCCCACAGGTGACAAAAAGAGACTCACATCCTCCTATGTGGCAATGTATTTATTTCCCAGTCCTCCCAGCAATGAACACTGGGGTGGGACAGGGAGCAGCAGAGCACAGAACAAGCCGCTCTGGTCCCGCACAGACTGGCAGCTCACAGAGCCAGGATGGCAGTCGTAGGGGAAGTAGCAACTTCTGTGCTATTTCAGTCCCAGCAAGGGCTGCAAAATTCATGAAAAATAGAAATACTTGACAGCAAGAGGCAAAACTCACATTTCTGCAAGCTGTTTCAAGCCTGGGTTTGATGCCTGTGGCTGGCTCCATTGCTCACCCATTTCCACACGTCTTGGAAAGGCAGATGCCTGGCCGGAACATGCACCGTGCACTGGCTGCGGCTGTGGCCCCGCTGTTGGGCACATCCCCTGCCCTTCGCCAGCTCTGCGCCAGGCACAGGCAGCAATATCACTGAGTGGCATTTAATAGCAGGCTGTCGGAGCCGGTCTGCAAAGCTGTCAGGGAATCTGAGAAATCCAAGTGTAAAATCAGCATGTTTTGTGGGACAGTGGGCACAGACTGCCCATATGTTACCCACACACATCACCAGTCATCTGGGAAATGCGCACATCTTAAAGGCTTTCATTTCTCCATTTCTCCCTGTTGGACTTGTCAGAGAAATTTCGCTGCCAGCCCATATACCTTCACGAGAAGCGCATGGCTCAATCTTTCACAGATGGACTTCCCTCACGTCTGGGCTTTGATCAAGGAAAGAAAACAGCGGGAGGGGGGTAGCTGAGATTATTACCTAGAAATGTGTCTGTGGGAGCATTTGTGACTGCAGACGCGCTCCCGGTGTGTTCTGGGTGTTTGTTTCTCTGTGCATGCACCCATGCTGCTGCAAGGGGATGCTCGATCCTGTCCTGGGGGCACCACGGCAGGGCAGCTGCATCCCGCAGGGCACAGCTCAGGCCGTGGCATCGCTCCAGGTAGCTCAGCACGGGAAGGTTCTTGAGCGTCTGAAGTGACCTTTTGCCAAGCCATCCATCCCCCATAATCGAATCACTGGCTGCCAACACCTAGGATCGCTGTCGGCGCTGGGTTTTCCCCGTCAGGTGGGAGGTGCAGGGAGCCAGCAAGGTTCAGGGTACACGGAGGAGAAGGGGGATGGTGGGGATGGAGACTGGGTGGGGAGCAGGAGCTGGGCACAGGTCATGGGCTGGTATTTCCTAGTTTGCTGTCTTTTGCAGGTTTATTCCCCCCTTGTTACTGCGAGGGAAGAAAGCACGTGGAAAGGACTAGAGCCAGGAAAAAAAGAAAATAGAAACTCTGAGCTTCTCTGATGTTCCTTTTTTCAGGGGGAACTCAAACAACCCACCTCCTTTTTACTCCTCTCATCTTTCCATCAGGAGGTGAAGAGGATGGAAATTTTCAACACAATGTTTTCATCTCATTGGGATCCTCAGAGCCCTCTTCAATACTTCATCTGGGCTCATCAGGCCGGCTTTGTCTGTGTGCCCTGAATTAAAGGTGTCAAGGAAAACATTTTTAATCCTGACTGCCAGTGCTGGAGAAGCTCACCCCCTGAGCTCCAGGGGGAGGTGAACCCCAAAAGAAGGTGGCTCTGTTGGTAGCCAGTGGGTGGGAAGGGAGGTACAGCAGAAAGGGATGGAAACATGGGTGGACCAACACCATGACACCTGGATGCAGCCTCATTCATTGGATTTGGGAGGAGCTCTTGGAAGAGCTGCTTTGTTTTGTCAGTTGAAAGCAGGGCAAGTCATGAAAAGCCAGAGAACTGGTGAGCACAGCAGGGAGGGGAGCTCGTGTTCACAACAGAGGGAATTAGTTCACCAAGTGCCACAAAGTTCACTTTAACTTTCCCAGGAGTCTGCGTGGAGGCTGGAGCTGGTTATTTATCAACAGCCCTTTCAAAGGTGAACCTTGCCCGGCTGCTGCCGGCCAAGTCCTGGCACTGATGATGCCGGTGCCCAGGTCAGCAACTTGGTTGGGCTGTGCCAGCTGGGAAGGGCCTGCCTGCCATGGGGACGAAGGTCTTTTTCATCCCTGGGAGGATGCACACCCCCAGGGGTCCATCGGGATGCATGCTCCTGCAAGGGGACGCCCATGCTCCAGGGACACCTCCTGCTGTGGGGACCATCTCAGCAGAGAGAGGAGGGGAGCGGTGCTCGGCCAAGCGATGCTCGCGCTGCCAGCTCAGCAGATCTGGCACCTGCTGGAGGCAAGGGTAGAGCCGGTGCATTTGAAATCTAATGAGTGGAAAATCAGCCGGAAACCAGAGTTTCAAGAGGGAACTGCATCCAGAAAAACAGCAACACAAAACTGAGGGTAGGGTAGAGGGGGAAAAAACAGGTCCTGACAGCTTAATTCATCCTTTCTGAAGAAAGCTCCGCATCTCAGAAAACCTGGAAGCTTTCGTCTTATTCAGGCAGAGCAAAGCCCCCAACCCTTGTCTAGCAGGTCACATTTTCCAAGTAAAATTCCAGGGCACATCTCAAAAGGAGTAAAAACAGTTTAAAAGGGTAACATAACTGGAAAACGCCACCAACCACTGAGAAAACCAAAAACTGGTAGTGATCCAAGCTGATTTTTAATTTCGCTGGTAACCTCCACAAACTCCTCCAACCTTTTGCAATGATGTGCGCCCCTGCTGAGACAGAGCCACGGAGCACCTCCAGCCACGGAGCACCTCCAGCCTCGGCAAAAGGAGTGTGCTCCATCTCTGACCAGGCTGACGGGGTTGCAGATCCCCAGCCAGCAGGGTTGTTTAAAGCACATGGAGGGTGCTGAGGAGCAGAATGGGTGCTGGCAGCCTGGGACGAGTGTTCCTTTGCACAGATCTACCCAGTGCCAGGCAGTGCAGCTGAAGCAGGGCAGCCTGGCTGGAAGGATGCTGCCAACGAGAGGACATCACAACGAGTCCCAGCAGTTGAGACAGGCTGTGGGAAAAGCAGCTGAAGTGAAACCTGGTGGAGGCTGCCAAGCCAAGCCATTCCTTACATGCTCAGACCTCACACTCCTTCCCAACCCCGGCTCGTGAGTTTCCTGTACAGCTTCACCAGCCACCCCGTCACCCCTTTCCTGTTCACCCCAGACCCCTGGCAGCCAGGCAGAGCAGATTGCGCTGGGGAGAGGACAGAGCCAGAAAAAAACCCTTGGCACCATCACAGGGCTGGACACAGATGGCACGTGTGCAGCCCATCTCTCGAAGGTGACCACCGCTTGCCGCCCCACAGCCGCCAGTGCTGTCGGGTCCCCTCGGGCGCCTGTCTCCTCTGCGACGTTCCAGCTCATTAATTTACCCCATTAGAGTCTCTGGAGGGAGCTGAGGAACTTGGGTGCAATTTTTCTTCCTGCTTTTCAGCCCCTGAGCACATGTGAGAAGAAACACGCGCAGCCCCCCCCGCCGCGTCCCTCATCACTGCTGTTCGGGTCTGACCTCTTTGCTCACAGCCCTGATTTCTAAATAACATTTAATATTTGTCAGTGGCCCCTGTCATTCCTCAGCCACGACCCACTTGAAAGGGATGCTTTGCAGAGCCAAAGAAAACACCATGCGTGGGATCTACACAAGAAACGCCAGACCCGCTCACTTGCCTCAAAAGCCGTGCACACCACAGACCATACGTCCTGGCTGACAAAAGCAGCTCCAAAAGCAGCCTTGGGAGAAAAATGGCCCAGGAAATACCCTGAAAAATTAATTCTTACACGTTGCCGCCTCCAGAATAAATGAGATAATGGCTTTAGCTCTAATTGGGTAAACGGAAACACTCCTTTCCACAGAGAGCTTTGGCTTTGTGTAAGGAGCCATTAATCAGCAGGGGATTGAGGAGCCCTGGAGCCATGGGATCCCACCGGGATGGGTCCCAGTGCCCCTGGAACAGGGATCCCTCAGCACCAGTGGCTGCCCGCTCCCCTGGGCGAGCTGGGAGAGTGCAAGGCTGGGGCTGAACGGTGCCTCTGCAGAGGCCCCCAAGCTGGGGACAGGCTGGTGGGAATGGAGGTGCTGGTGGCAGTTGCAGGCTGCTCTTGCCTCACGCAAGATAATCCCCTCCTTGCTCTATTTCTTAGTTTTGAAAACAGGCATGGATTTGCATCCCTTGGACCGGCATCATTAGTAAATTGAGAGGTTCTTTATTTTTTAGTTAGAGGAAGCTGTGGGGAGCCTTGTGGGGTGGCTGGCACACAACTCTGCCACAGGGCTCTGCTGTTCCTCTCCTCTCTCCCATCTCCCAGACTGTGCAGGCACCTTGGAGGCTGCAGATGGGCAACATGCCCTCCTTGCTATCATATCATCATTCCTTCACTCCAACATCCCACTGTTTCATCATTGCTTTAGTCCACCAACTCCCTGTCCCAACATCCCACCATTCCACAGTCCCACCATCCCACCACCACCCATCTACTGTCCACCTGCAGCACCCCTTCATCCACTAGCCCAGCCCAGACTCCCCACAAGCCCCAATTCCATCTTCAGCTCAGCCTCCAAGTCCCTCACCCTCCCCTGGGGGAGAAGCAATAACTGGAGCCTGACATCTCATCTGCAGCCGATCAGGGCCAGCTAACTCAGAGGTGTCACTAATGGAAACTTCAGTGTTCTATTTCCAGGGGCTTCTGTCGCTTCCTCCTCCCAGAAGCAATAACCGCTTCTCAGAGAGGCTGTGGGGTGTCCCAGCCATCCCTCAGCAGTAGCAGCTCTCTGAACCCATCTGTGATTCTCAACCACAGTGACCCTTGAGACGCACTGAGCCCTCTCAGCCCCTTGCAGTTAGCAGAGCAGGCCACTGGCTGCAAGGAGTCAAAAGAGCTCCTCAAGCCCTTTGCAATGCTGAGCTTCCCAGCCACAATCCCCCTGGCCTCTCCTGCCCTCTCCTCCTCCTTCCCAGGGCTCCAACTCACTTTTTTGGGTGCACACACGCGCGCGCACGCAGCCCTGAAGTATCGAGGTCTCAGAGATTAAAAGACACCCATTATGGGAGTCAAACATAAATTTTCCTTTTATTAAGCAGAGTAAATGTCATCGGTGAAAAAAAGCAGAGGGGGATGGAGAGAAGAGGAGGATTTCATTCCAGCTTGTCTTTACTTTCGTTCCTACTCCCGGCCCTGGCTCCATACAGTTGTTTATTTAAAAGTCCAGTAGGGAAAGTTCATATCTTACCTGCTCTCTGTAGGGATTTTCTGCACCATTACTGCAATGAACAGCGTAGACTGTGTCAGGTTTGGCTGCTGAACGCCTCGGCTGCTGGCTAGGTGTGGACTGGCATGGCCCTGCGGACGTGTGACGGGAGCACGGTGGCTGCAGTGACACTGGGAGCTGCAGGGCGAGTCGCTGTCACCACGGCGGGCACCCGTGCCATCCTCACTGGGTGTGAGGGGGAGCAACAGCACCCGGACTGCCCCTGCCAGGGCCTGGGGGGGCAGACCCCTGCAAAAGCACTTCTCTGAATTATTTAAACACCCCAGCTTGGCAGCAGCATTTCCAGGAGCAGGAGGAGCAGCTGGGACAGGGGCTGGCAGCAGGGCAAGGGGTGTTCCCCTGCAGCTCCTGCCTGCTTCAGTGCATCCTAAATGTTTCCTGGTGGGCAGGCAGGTGTGCAGTGCGGCCACTGGACCTGCTGCTCACGGCAGGAAGATGGAAGCCACCAGGTAAAGGCTGTGGTGGCCAAATTCCTCCCAGCTTCCAGGGGTGGCCAAAGGGCAGCAGCTCCTGCACCCCAGCGAGCTGTGCCTGGCCGTGCTGCGGCGGGGCGGTGGGTGATGGGGAGAGCAGCGTTTGGCCCCACGGGGACGCAGGTATGGCTCCAGCTCTCTGCGTCATTACCATCCTGCGGCTGGGGCTCTAGGGAAGAGCTTTGGTTCAAAGGCCAAAGCCCCACCAGGTGAGCTGAAAAGTTTCTCTTAACTTGATGAGACAGAACCAAATCTGTGTCACATTCTCGCCTTGCCTAATTGCCCAATTTCTGCAGACCCTGGAGCCAGCACAGGCTCAGAGATCTTCACAGGCACAACATGCCCAGACAGGATGGTTCTGCAGCTCCTAACATCCCCTTGGCTCCAACCGTGCCCCTCCAGAGAGGCAGAGACCTGCGACATGGACACACGCCGTGACAGCAGAGAGCTACTCAACAGCAGCAGAGGCACCGGAGAACCCAGCACTGGCATTACAGAGTGTTTGTCAAGGCACAAAACTGGGAGACTGAGCTCATAGGAAATGTTTTTCCTCCTTTCAGCTTTAATTCTTCCATCAGGCACTTGTCAGAGATGGTTTTATTCACACACAGCAGCATAGAAATGGCTGAACAAAGGGGCTCCTTTTCATGTACTCGCTATCTGCGTAGTCTCAGGAATGTGGCTGAATTTAATGGATGCATCCCCAGCCGCGCGTGTGCGAGCGTGCACGAGCAGGGACGGGAGAGGGAGGCTGGAGCAGCAGGGATGCTCGCCCGAGGAATCCTGCGCGGTGGTAACCACTTAATGCTTCAGGTGAAGTGTTTGCTTAAGTGGGCTTCACAATGTGGGGGGAGCACTCAGGACACATCTTAAGCAAATAACCACTGTGCACAGCAAATCTGCAGGAGTGTGGGTGTACTCTGCTGCCAGGTGCTTCTGCCAAAAGACATTTTCATCCTCCTGCTTTTAACTCTGGTGCCCTGGAGTTTAGGAAAGGTGGATTTGTTCAAGGACCAAGCCCGCTAATCACTGCATTGCCCTGGGGTTGATGTAAGGGGTGGTTGTGCTAAGCCTGGGCTCCTTGCAGCTCCTCTGCTGGGTCTGTGAGGACCCTGGCAGGTGCCACTCAGCCCCAGCAGCACCACGGGGCATCCCCTGCACTCTGTGCAGGCAAACCCTCTGGGTTTTAACCACAGCCTTTACTGAGTGAGCCTCAAGCTGGGCCGAGACCCCCTGCCCTCTTGGAAGGAGGCACAGTTCTTGGTTTATCCTTTACTAAGCCACAGCCATGAGGCAGGCAGAGTCCAGCACCTTCTTTCCCCCACCTGATCTCCTGCCTCCCGGTCAGAACCTGAACTTCAGCTCCTCAGTCCTGCATAACTATGATTATTGTTTGTGTTTTCCAAACTGGAAGGCATCTGCCAGGCTGCACTGCACGGGACCACTCAGATCAGCCAAAAACCCTTCAAGTTTGTAGCTGCAGGAATCTTTTCCCTCTAAATCCTTCCTCAGGAAATGTAGTATGAGTCCAGAGACTCATCATCTGGCTCTGGTCCTTAGGACAGCTTCGTTGCACTTAGCCTTCTCCATTTCAAGTCCCAGCCTCATGCTCCAGTCCCAAGTTCAAGGTGCCTGGGACCTTAGGAGGAGCAGCTACTGTGCAGCAAGTCTGGGAGACTGGGGGGTATCTGGGGCCCCTGCGTCCCTCTCTGAGAGGTCTCTGCATCCCCCCAGCTAGCTCCCTCTTCTCTATCCCAGTTCCAGGAGGTACAGTGAACCTCACCACATGATTCATCCTTGCAAGACAACGGCTAATGTCATGGGGATGGTCCCTCCATGTGCCTCCAGACCTTCCCAGCAACAGAAACCAGACCCAGCTGGACCCTACAACCTGTGCACATCTGCTGATGTCCCTCATCCCCACTGGCATCCGACCACTTACCCGATATTCAAAATAACAAAGCAATGTGACACTAGCCTCCTTCTTCCTTCAGCACCATCTGGAAGAGCAAAAAATCCCAACCCCAAACGAGTGTTGCGGTGTGAGCAGTTGCAGTGCATCTGCTCGAGAGGGTCCATCTCGCTGCGAGCATCTGTGTGGAAAGGGCTGTGGCGAGGGAACCAGCACCATGGGTGGCTTATGAAGATGATTACTATCAAAATTCCTTCCAAGAGAGGGGATGGATCCAACCCCAAAACAAAAACAAACGAAAACGGAAGGTTTTGTCTTTTGAATTTATTATTTCTTTCCCCCAGCCTCATGTTCAGGATCTGTCACCACAGAGAGTTCGAGGGCAAGTGCCACGCACATCGCAGAGGGGACGGGTGGGCTGAGGCACAAACCCTGCCCCATCACATTGTCCCCCCAGCCCCATCGGCTCCCTCCAAGGCCCCGTGGAAGCCTTGCCCAGCCCTCAGAAGCCTGCTATAAACAAACAGATAAATCACGCACCGTGGAGGCTGACCTCTTCCCTGACCTCTGAGTAAATCACTTTATTCTCTATATGATGACATCTGATCGCTCCCACTGGCCTCTGCTCTCCAGGAGTGACACAGCCAGCACATTCCCGGTCTCCGCCACCCAACCCGGCCGTCATGTCGGAGCCTCCCGAACACCCACCCTTGCGCTGTCCCCCTCCAGCCGGGCATGGAGAGCGGCTGTGGGCCTCTCTCCTCTGCCTCTTCTCCTGCAGGAGAGGAAAGGTGACCATCTCCCATGCTGCGAGCCATGGCCCCTGGCGCGGGGCTGACCTGCACGGTGCTGCTGTTCAGAGAACGCCCAGCGAGTTCGCCCTTGGCCCTGGGGAAACGCAGGCTTCTTTCTGCATCTCTGCCCTTCCCCTCATGAATTCCCTCAGCACTCCCTCGCCCCTCGCCTTTCTGCCCCCCCATTTCTCTCTCACACACACGGCTTCCTCCCGTTATCTTTGTCAGCAAAGAGAACCTGATCCAGTCCATTAGCTCAGCCCCGCTCCCCCGTGTCCCCCCACTGACAGGGAACATGACACTGCCCCGCCGAGCACAGATGCAAGCTCTCCGTCCTGACAAACACGTGTTGAGAAAGCATTTTTGACCAAGTTCCATATCCAGGGCTGGTGTCAGACAGGGGAGGTGGAATGAAAGGACCTCTTGGCTGGAGACGCTGGAGATAAGCAGCAACAGGAAGCCTGTGAGCACAAAAAGATGCGAGCCCCAGAGATGGTAGAGGGGAGAGCAGCGACACAAAATAATTGCTGAAAGAATGCAGCTTGATTGCAGACAGCAGGGAGAGTCTCAAATCCTGCATGGAATGAAAGACTGGGATGATAGCTTAAGGGAAAGAAAAGTTATCAGGCTAGAAAGAGTGATTTATTCAATGGAGGGGATTAGGAGTCCAAAAGTTAATGTATATAATGTAAAACAGGATGGCTGAGGACTCCAGGAAGGGGGATGCAGGCGGGAGAGCTGCACATGGCACCCGGCACAGAGCTGTGCAGGGAGAGGTCAGGGTGCTGCGGGCTGCGCTGAGCCCTCCATCCTCAGCACCCACTGTGGGGCTTTCTGCACCCCTCCTGCGGGCTGGCTGTGGAGCGGGAGCAAACCACCCCGGAGGGAAGCAGCCAAGTATGAAATGCCTCTTGCAGTCAGGACCTGCAGGTCTGGTGCTTGTGGGTGCCGGCAGGAATGTGGCTGCTGGACAGCTTTCATAGAATCACAGAATGGTTTGGGTTGGACAGGACCTTAAAGCCCATCCAGCTGAAGCCCCGTGCAATGAGCAGGGTCATCTTCAACTTGGATCAGGCAGCTCAGAGCCCCATCTAAGCCGACCTTGAATGTTTCCAAGGATGGGGTAGCCACCACTTCTCTGAGCAACATATTCCAGAGTTTCATAACCCTCATTCCCTGCTTTGAAGGCAAGGGCTTTGGTGGGCTGGTGGCTCCGTGGGGAGGCAACCCATGCCCAAGGTCCTGGCTGTGGGTGGCTTGAAGTTTGCCAGGAATCACCACAGCATATGAAACGAGGTCATGCATTGCCATGTCTGGTGGAGGCCGGACAGTTTCACCCCTCTTTTCTATGTCTAGATGGAAACCAAGAGTGATGTCCTGGGTACCAAAGGATGCTCATTCCCCAGCATCCTGATAAGAGACCATGAAGCAGGATCAGGATTGTGAAGGTGTCATAACACATGCAGCAAAGAGACTCTTCCCTGGACGGGAACCGCAAATACTCTCCATACTCAGCTCCTTCATCTCTCCGCAGACTGTCAGTGTTGGGCCAAATCCTCTGCCGGCTCAGCCCACTGGAGCCAGTGGAGGGCTGCCAGCAGCGCGGGCCAGCGTCCCCCCATTGTTCATTTAGTCCTTCCTCTATTCATCCCTCCTCTCCTCCCAGGTGCCTTGCCAGAGAGGGAGGGAATCCTGTCAATCGCTAACAAAAATACTGTGCAAATCATATTAAAATAAAAGGCTCTTGTAATTTTTAGTGTTTATTGAAGTGGTTTCTCTTTATTTCTTTTTCTCTTGGCTTCATGAACATTTTGGAGCACAGCTGCCAAAAATGAAATGTTTGACCAGCCCCAGTGATGCTTCTGTTGGCCTCATTCCCTTCCTTTCTCTTTCCCTCCACTTCAAAGTCTCTCGCTACTCTTCTTTCATGTCACCTGCCTGCTCATCCTTCTCCCATAACCTCCTATCCCTCCTCATCCCTCCCACCTTCTGCTGTGCTCATTGCTCCCCGGTGCATCCCCCAAGCAGCACCTGCACACAGAGGTACGTCTTGATGAGCAGAATTGCACTTTGGCTGCTTTTTCCATGCAATCCCACTTCTCCTGATGATTTACACTCAAAACTTCCAGACATCAGGAGGAAATTCTTCATGACGAGGGTGGGGAGGCCCTGGCCCAGGCTGCCCAGAGCAGGGATGGCTGCCCCATCCCTGAAGGGGTTCAAGGCCAGGTTGGATGGGCTTGGAGCCTCTGATTCAGTGGAAGGAGTCCCTGCCCATGGCAGGGGGTCGAATTAGATGTCCTCTAAGGTCCCTTCCAACTCAAACCACTCTATGAAAGCCCCTGCCACTCCTCCCTGCCAAGTCTCTGGTTTCTCCTGCTCCTCTGGGCTGGCATGGGAGGTGCTGGAGGCAGGGGCTGGAAGCCCTTTGCCACGCAAGGGTGAAGGGTGGGACCTGCTGCAGGGTCCAGCATGGTGAGAGGATGCCCCACGCTTAGCTTCAGCTCTAGAGAAGGTGAGCAGAGGAGAACAAGGACTGTTTTCCACCAGTGATGGGGGAACACGTTGTCAGAAGCCTGAGTTCACCATCAGAAACACAGTAGGAAGGGCCAGTGAAGAGCAAAGGCTGCTTCCCACTGCCTAGGAGACACACAGTCACATCACCTAGGCACAGTCACACTGCTGCCATGGTCACCTGGATGAGACAGGATGGATAGTCCCCCTGTTCCTGCCCAGAACCTGATTCCAGAGATCTTATGGATAACACTATTGCTGCCTTGCTCTCCTGGGACGGTTGTCTTCAGGAGGTTTCAGCAAGATGCTGGATCAATACCTATGCCCATCTTACAGTTGAGGAAACTGAGGCTTGGCAAAAGCACTGCACACAAAGCCATTTCTCACAAGTCTCCATCAAGCCTCTGTCCCACGGCCACCTTGGCAGGGCACCAGCCAGCCCATGCACACTGGTTTGACCTGTTCCTGGGCTGCACCCACCCTTGCCCGACGATGGTTCCAGGAGGAAGACAGACTCCACCGTGGCAGCCCAGCTCATTCCCACTTTATTGTCAGCGCCTGATAGATACGCACACAGCCATCTGCTCCACTGGAATGAATGCTGAGTGCTAGGGCTGCTGGCATGTTTAATCCGCTAATGGCATTAATTCCTATTAAATTAAATAGCACAAATATGTTGCTGGTTTGGTTTTGGGAGGAGGGGGTTGTGCCTTTCCCTCTCCCACTCTTTTATCCTGGTGAAGACACTGGAGCGTTTGTTAGCAGAGGGGGGTGGGGGGAAATCCCACAAAGAATTGCAGCATTTATGCAGATATTAAAAAAAAATAAATGGCAGATTATTTTTCAACAAAATCCAAAGCAAACTACCCTTTTTCTGGCTGGGAAGTGGCCTCCTCGCTCAGCCCCAGTGTGCTGGGAAGACAAAAGCTGTCCCGGCGGGGCGAGGGGGACGTGGGGAGCTCGGGAGGATGCTGGGCAGCAGCCTGTGGTGCCCAAGCACGGCTCACATTTCAAAGCTGGGGTTTTCAAATCCAATGTCCTTTTTTTTTTTTTCCCCCTTTTCTTTTTTTAATACATATATGCATTCAAAGCGAAGTTATGATAAAAATCCAACACAGAGCTGGAAGCGAGAGGTTGAGTTGCATTTTGGCACAGACGCAGCTCATCCCTTCTGCAGGAGGCTCCTTGCCAGAAGACATCTTGGAGTGGAAGGAATTCGAGAAATCAGGGCTTTGCATATTATGGAGCTTTATTTGTCCCATCGAGGGCTCAGAGAGGAAGCATGAAGGGTTTGAGCGTTACAAAAAAATCTGGTCTGGGATTTACCTGCGACTGAGGCAGGTGAAAAGTGTTGGATGATGGATTCTTCCCGGTGAATGAAGAGACAAAGGGGAGTCTCTTCCCTGTCTGACACTTCAGTAGGAGCATATTTGCAGGCAGGGGAGGTGAAGTGAAAAATCTGGTCTGGATCAGCATGCCTGTATCTGATCAGAGGGACTCTGCAATGCCATTGAGATAAAGGACATTTGCAACCAGCACCTAGAGAAGACACACGGCTGGAAACATCTCCGCATGGACAGAGCTGTTTGTTGGAGTCACTAGCTTTGCTAGATCATCATCTACATCTCAATCACTGCCTAGGAGAGGATTTTGTCCTTGTAGTTGTTGTCTTAGCTTCCTTTTTCATTGATTGCTGCTCAAGATCGGCAAGAGCTGAATGCTTCCAAACCTTCTCTCTAGGGTTTTCTGATCACCCACCCCTGCCATCCCAGGAGATGGTCTGGTGAGCCTAAATTCACACCCCTGATTCTAAGGAGTTTCCAGAAATGGCCACAGAGAACTGCATTTGAATTCAAGCACGTGTGCCTGCATCACTCAGCCAGCTGGGAAGGAGAGGAATACCATGTTCCTCAGCTCTCTGATTAAAATTAACCAATCCTAATCAGATTTTCAAATACTGAGCACTTGAGGAAGTGTGGACAAGTGCATAGTGATGATTTGTTAATATTGTTCAGAGACTCATAGCCCCTAATTAATGTATTCATGAAAACCACACACAATGCAGGTTGCAGACAGAAAAACAGGTAAAGAGACAATTTCATTATTTATGAATTTCTGGCCACAGTCGCTCCAAAGCGCCGATGTCTTTGCCATCCACACCTGACTCAGTTCTATAGTCCATCAGTGATGTGAGATGAAGGGCTGTCAGGACAGGCTGTTGCTCCTCACCTTGACCATCCCTGGGCTCGCCGGCACTTGTGCAATCCCAGGTGCAGACCTAGCAGTCCTGGCTGTCCTGACTGTCCCTGAAATCCCACATCTCAAACCTCTAGATTAGCTCCAGATGAGCTGCAGAGCCCCACGCCAAACACAGCAGCAGCTCCAAGTGCATTAGGGCTCCGGGGCTCATTACCTGCTCCTGCCCCAGGGAAAAGAGTGGAAATCTAAGACTAAGTGCAACTTACACCACAGCTTCTTTGAGTGCAACATAAATGGCAATTCTGGAAACATAAAAGAGTGAGTGTGAAGTTGCCTGCCCATGAAACAGAGGCACGCAGAGGGGGTTGTCCCTGCGGAGCTCAGGCTTGTGGGGTTTGGGTATGGCAGGGCTGACAGATGGCCAGCAGCTCAAAGAATCTCTTCTCCGATCCCGGGGTGACTTGAGGCGACACCGAGGAAGATGCTGAGGGGCTCAGGCTGGGGCTGCAGGAGGGGAAGGTGACCCCTCAGTGTCTCGGGCTATCAACTGCATCCCATGGTCACCACAAAACTGTCTATGAGCTCCTTCTGTGAGCAGACAGCCAAGTGCTGTTTGCAGGGGCGCAGGGGAAGGTTGGAAAAGTGCATCCCAGCTGCACCGTGTACTCGATAATCTTTCCATGAGGGCTTTGCTCCCAGTTCTCTGCTATGACCATGCCTTGCACCAAGCACACGACAACAGCAGATCTGAATCGCTCGTCTGCAGAGCCGTCGAGCTAAGATCGGTGTCTCAGTCAGCCCCGGGTGTTTGGGCCAGTGAAATTCATAGAATCATAGAATAGTTTGGGTTGGAAGGGACCTTAAAGATCATCCACTCCCACCCCCTGCCATGGGCAGGGACACCTCCCACTGGCTCAGGCTGCCCGAGGCCCATCCAACCTGGCCTGGAAGCCCTCCAGGGATGGGGCAGCCACAGCTTCCCTGGGCAGCCTGGGCCAGGGCCTCCCCACCCTCATGGGGAAAAAATTCTTCCTCATGTCCAGTCTAACTCTGCCCCTCTCCGCTTTACACCCGTTCCCCCTCGCCCCATCCCCACAGCCTTTGTGAACAGCCCCTCTCCAGCCTCCCTGCAGCCCCTTCAGGGCCTGGAAGGTCCATAGAAGGTCTCCACGGGAAAACCCCACGAGCGCCGCCGGGAACACACGGGATCCTCCGGGCAGGAAAGGAGAGAGCCTCTAAAGGCACATCCAGACACCTCCCTAATTGGATGGTCCTTGTAATTGTCCTTTTTTTCATGTGCATTCCTCCCTTTTTGTGCCCTTTGTCCTGCTTATTTATTTCTTCCTCTGTCAATTATCATGTTTATTTATTCCTTTCTGTGTCCATTATCATGTTTATTTATTCCTTCTTGTGCCCATTATGGCGTTGATCCCTTCCTTTCCGCGAGGGAAGGGCTCGCAGGTGCAGAGCCCGCGGGGTCTGGGCCGGGGGACACCCCCGGGGGACACCCCCCGCACCCTCTCTCTTGGCAGAGCTGTGGCGGGGAAGGGGGTTTGGGGAGGTGATCTGTTCAGGGAAGCCTTCCGAAAGAGCCGCGATGCCCTCCGGCCTGGCTGTGCCGCCAATGGCAGCAGTGGAAGGAGCCGATCCTGCGCGCAGACCATTAAAAGGCTTTGGGAAATCTATTTGTATTAAAGCGCCAAAGGATCTGGGCAGGAGGAGAAGAGCAGACATCTCAGTGACACCGCTGTGTGAGCGCACCCCCCATGGCTGAGTTACCGACTGCGATTACAGTCCCGGGTCCTTTCCTGAAGGCTTAATTTGGGTTCAGACAACCAACTTTGCCCTCAGATTGCCCTGCAGGGAGCAGGCAAGTGTCTGAGTCAAAGGGGAGTCCTCAGGGACGCAGAATTAAAAGCCAGAGTGGCAGATGTCACAAGCAAAGATGCTCTTTGCTTTCTTTTCCTATAGAAAGAGAGAAGAAATAAGGTGGTCATTCTGGAAACATTCGGACTGAGGTCACTAATGCAATACCTGAGAGAAAAGGACATGGGATTACCTGGTCCTCAAAGGACTTCTTTTGGAGGCTCTGCACCATAGTGAGTGTAAAGGAAGTTACTTTCTGCCTCTGTATCTGATCCAGCGGACACTTACTTCTTGTGAAAACAAATTTGATGTCATTTCATGTCATGACATCAGGAAAGAAAATCCTTCCACCTGAGTTTAGTATAGCCCTCAAACCTTTAGATGGCAGAGATCCAGTTGTCGCTCAAAGCCAGTGGCGGAACTAGTGCTCTGAGGGGTCACTCCTGGGCTTGGGCAGAAGCAGGTGACATCAAAGACATTTCATAAAGGCCATCACACAACAAGCAGCAGCAATGGCTTCTTGCACAAAAGCTTTTAGCAATGGCTTTTTTTGCAGACCCCAGCAATGGCAGAACTTGGAGTGAACACCCAAAAGCAGAAGGTGCTGTGATATATGAGCTGTTGTCCTCCTTTGAGCTGGTGTAGCTGAGTCTGTGGAATAAAAGACAATTTTAATTACTGTTGTAATAAATAGGATTGTAGGGGCATATTGTAGGCATCTATTTCACACGTCGACATGTTCGGTAAATATGCTTTGCTCAACATCCTACTTCAGCTGTACCCATTAGCAGACCAAATTAACAGCTACCACGGGCACTGGGTGACTTGAGTACGACCCCCAAAACTGTTTTGTAGGAAACTTCCCTTGCACTTTCCCATTCCCCTCTTCACCAGAAGAGATCATCACTGTAAAACATTCATGAGCAGCTTTAAAATAATAAAAAATTAAACAACCTTTGCTATAAGGTATGAAATATTTACCATGCTGCTGTAAGCTAATTGCATACAGAAACGATGAAGCGCCTGGGCTATAGGCTAAGTGGCACCACTGGCATCCGACGCTGCAGCGCAGCGCTGCTGTGCTGGTTCCTCCTCTAGATGGACTGAAGAGTGGTGGTGGGACAAGAGAAGCTACCAGCCACTGGGGTTTCCTTGTCATAGAATCATAGAAACATGGAATGGTTTGTGTTGGAAGGGACCTCAAAGCCCACCCAGTCCCACCCCCTGCCACGGGCAGGGACACCTCCCACTGGATCAGGGGCTGCAAGCCCCATCCAACCTGGTCTTGAACACCTCCAGGGATGGGGCAGCCACCACTTCATGTTACTCCATGCCCTTGTCAAAAGCCCCTCCCCAGCTTTCCCGGAGACCCTTTCGGTACTTGAAGCTGCTGTAAGGTCTCCTCAGAGCCTTCTCTTCTCCAGGCTGAACAATCCCAACTCAGCCTGTCCTCATAGCAGAGGTGCTCCAGCCCTTGCACTATCTTCATGGCCTCCTCTGGAGCTGTTCCAACAGTTCCATATCTTTTTTATGTTGAGGATTCCAGAAGTGGTCACAGGACTCCAGGTGGGGTCTCATGAGAATGGAGCAGAGGGGCAGAATCCCCTCCTTTGCCCTGCTGGCCCCACTGCTTTGGATGCAGCCCAGGATACCCAGTTGGCCGCCTGGGCTGTGAGTGCACTTTGCCGGTTCGTGTGGAGCTTTTCATTGATCAGCACCCCAATTTCTTCTCCGCAGGGGCTGCCTTCAACCACATTGTCCCCTGTCCTGCACTGAAACCACGAATTGCCCTAACCCAGGTATAGGACCTTGCACTTGGCCTTGCAGCAAGGGCTCACAGGAGGGCTGTCAGCTCCAGGCCGCATGTTTGGCTGCTGCGTGTCCAAAGGCATCAGCTACAGCAGACTGCATGCTCAGCAAATGCTCATCAAGCTGGGGTCTCATCATACTTTGTCATTTATCCTTCGCACCCCGGCTGCAGCCCTGAAGTGCACTAATGGAAAATAGCAGAGGCAGCTGAACAAGTCAGAGCAAATGATATATGTGACAAATTAAGCCTGCATTTCTGTTCGCTTTAATCATTGCAATTTCCTCCAGTTTTTCTTGCTGTTTGGAAGTATTTAAACATCTTTAGGAGGGAGACTTTTATTTTTCTTGTTTGGCTTGATTGCAAACAGCTCGCTATAGGTGCTCAGTGTTCAAGCTGGGGTTTAGCTGGAATCACGACTGATTGGATCCGTCACCTGGTGCCGAGGAACCTCAACCCATGCAAAGTCAAACACCAGCTCAAGCAGCCGCTTTGGCCGGGAGACTGCATTTTCTTTGAGATAGATAAAGAGCAAACACACAAATGTTTGCAAAAAACAAGTAGGACATGAGTGGATGTGTCCAGAGATAAGGAATTGGCCCTTCCTACAATCCCTTTTCCTCCAAAACACCAGCGTGTCTGTCTCTGCCAGCTCTCCTGCCTCCCCTCCTGCCCAGGGCTGTACCCACAGTGACACAGCCCTGGGCCCAGCCGACCCAAAAACCCCTGTATTGCACCATTTTCATCAGTGAGGATAAAAACCCTTGGTCCTTTGGGGCATTAAAAGGTCATTTTCCTCCCTGATGCCGCAGCTGGGATCCAAGTGAGCAGAACCACCAAGGAAGAAAGAAATAAACAACAGGCACAGAAAGTATCCGTTCTTTCCATTATTATAGGATTTATCTTCCTAATATACGGGGAGTGTTGCCTGGCAACACCAGAGCTCCCAACCTCTGCCATCTCCCCCCAGCACAGACCAAATGAGCTTGAACTGCATGGAGCCTTCTCCGGCACAATCACCAGCTGATTTACATGGGCTTGGTGAGTCCTCAAAAAGCACATTGCTCACCTCTCCATCTCCAGCCCTTCCTTTCTTCTCTCTGGTGGCAAACACCTCCCAGGAAGGGACATGGCCTAGGGCAGAGGTTGGTCGTTCTGGAGGGAGGACCGCCACAGCTTCTTCAGCAGGGCATCTCTGTGTCGGAGACCCTGGCCATGAGGCTGAGCCACTCCTGGAGCTGCGTCTGTGCCTTTAAACCCACTCATCCTTTGCTAAAAACCTATAGAATCTTTAGCAGAAACCTTGACCATTGTGGTGGTGCATCCACAGATATCCATTCAGAGCTGCTCGCAGAGCTCACCAACAAACTCCAAACAGCATCTGTGTGTTCTGAAACATCCATCCTTTGGTAAAAGCCCCATAAACAACTTTCAAGCAGAAGCACTGATGGGGGATCTATAGACATTCATCCAGGCTCTGCTTGTGTTGCTGAAAGTTCTCTACATCATTGAGCAGTCATGCTCCAGCACCTTTTCAGTCCTTCATGCAGAGCCATGGAGGCCAGGAAGGGATCCTTCTTGCATTGAAGAACCTCCTGAAATGGGTGGGTTTTCTTCTGTGTAAGCATTCAGGATTTTCCATGACTGCAGCTGCTTCACCTGCATCCTTCCCTCTCTCACTCCTCACTCGCCATCCCCAAGCTCCTTCCTGCAGCTCCTTGATTGCTCCTAGCTCCCCAAAGCTGGTGCGTGGCAGAGCTGCCCTGCAGGGATCATGTACACTGTGACTCCTCATCGCTAAGCGAGTTCTCCCAGCCTAGAGGAGTCCTGTTGTTCACGATACGCTCTGCAGCGAGACAGGATCTGGCCCAGCCGTGGTACCAGGTGGGAATTCAGCATTTTGACAGACCTCAAGCCCCCTTCTGCCTTGGATCTCCTGGTGCTCACGAGCAGCCGGTTTTGTTCCACTGACATCTTACAAGTGAAGCAATTAGTTCAGTAGGTGGGAAAATCCTGCGGGTATTTATTAGAGGAAGAGAGAAATCAAAACATCCCAGCTCAGGCAAGTTTGCAGCTCAGCAGCTGCGCTAACTTCTAAAAACCTCTTCCCAAATTCCTCACTTCTCAGTAGCACAGTAACATCCTCAGTGTGAAGATGGGCTTGAATGTGATTTCCCCCCCGTCCTGTCCCCCATCACACCAGCACTGGCCCTTTCACTGGGCTGTATTTGCGGAGCGGCAGATGCCATGGTTACTATCGGTACAGCCGGGATGGGAACCGCTCCTGTTCCCCTGACAATAGCAGAAACTGAAACTTTATTCTTTGCTCTGGACGGCATTAATCACTCACACATCATGGCAGAAAGGGGGGCTGGCAGAGGGGACATTGGCCCTCCTGCACCAGGGAGAGCTGAGCGCCGCACAAACCGCTGCCCTGCAGCCTCGCCCATGGAGATGTGCCACGTTTGTGCAGATTGGGGTTTCACTAACCATGATGTTTACTTTTTTTCATGCACTGCCCCACCTTGGGAATTCAAATGAGGGAAAAAACCCATCTGTAATGACAGCGGAAGGAATTGTATGCTTGAAGGCAGCGTCCAAGGTGTAGCACAGCCTGAGCATACAGGTGCAAACGGTATTTGAATAACTGCTCAGGGACGGTTTATAGTGAACAGGTGCGGTTGGACTCGAGGATCTTGAAGGTGTCTTCTAACCAAGTGATTCTATGATTCTATGATAAATCAGGGGGCACTGGAATGCCACTGGCAATGCTCAACCGGGGGAGGTGGGAAGCAGGGAGGAGGCAAAAAGGGAACAGGGTTTGACCTGTGGGTATTTTTCCAGGCTCACAGCCCCCCAAAGCAGATGGCTGACTCTTACAGCCCCCGTGTCGGACAGCAAGCTGCTGCCTGGAGAGATGGCCGTCAGGCTCATGCTAACAAGAGAGCATTCCTCTGAAGGCTCAAAGACTTTTGCTTTAGAAGAGCCGCACGTCTCCGCTTTTGCCTTCCTTAACACTAGCGCGCAGCAAGGTGCATAGAGAGCCCCCCTTCCCCTGGAAGCCCCCTGCGGCCGTGCAGAGAGGAGGGGAGGACAGCGGGCGCACAGCAGGCGTGGTGTTCGGTGAGAACAAGGAGCTCGCACAGATACTATGGTGACCAGCATTGTGTCAGATCTGAATAGACCCGACTAGAAAAAAAGCTTCAACAGTATCACAGCCAGGATCCAGCACGGCTCCGGGAAAGCCCAGCCACTGCCTGCGCTTGTAAACTTGAGGGTGGGCTGCTATTGTGAAGCAGGGAGCTGGAGGGAGAGGCAGGGCCTGGAGTGATGGAGAGAATTCAGGTGAAAAAAGGTTAAGTGCAGCCAGATATTGAAGTGAGACGGAGTCGCCCATGAGAGCAGTGCAAACAGTTCATTGCGAGGAAACCTGATCCAAGGCCATTCACAGCACAAACCCAGAGACAGGCGAGTGCCCCCTCCCCTCCCGCTCCATGGGATCTGGCAAGGACAGTGCTGGCTCAGAGTTCATAAATTCTTCAGCAGAAAATACTTAGATACTTAATCAAGGGCTTCTCTGTTACTCCAGAACAAGTTTACATTATTGGGGGAGGAGAGTGAAGCATCAAACCCTTGACCAGAAAAAAGGGTCCTAAATAAAGAGATAAAGTAGTATGACAGGACAGCAATAATAGCTTTCAGGTATATGTTCTGCATAAGATTTCCAGGCAGTTGGTTCGGTTAATGGATTCCCTTAATCTTTCAGCTGTCCGTGCGCAATCTATGGTCTACTGTTTCTTCCACACTGTATTTATAGGGACAAATTCAAACTTGTATAAACAGACAGGAGTATCTATTGTTGTGCGAGAGTGGGACACAAGGGAGCTTGTCACTGATACATCACAGCTGTCTCAGAGCCCAGCCTGGAGAAGCAGCGAGTTTGGGAGCCTTGGTGGATCCGGAGGTGTTGAGGAGTGTGGGAACCAGGGTGGCAAGGGCTGCCGGGGAGGGAAGGGAGCAGGCGGAGGCGGGCAGTGCTCCTTCAGACAGCAAGGGAATGCAGAGGTTTAAGAAGCTTCTCGAAGCTCTTTGGGATGCTGGGGGTGTGGGCAAAGCTCTGCCCTCCTGCTGTGGGTCTTTAGGAACTTTAGGACTTCAGGAACTTTAATTGAAAAATAGGAGCTGACCCAGAGTTTGAGTTTTCAAAGTTGGTTTGCGACCAAATCCTGAAGAGGAAAGGTCAAGGGAAGATGGTGGTGGAAGAGGCTGGGAAAAACAAGACGTGGTTGTGCAGGGAGCACAGCCTGGGAGGAGCAGCACAGCGAGGGAAGGGGAGACCCAGCGGACACAGCACTTTTGTTGGAAGTCCAGATCTCTGCATGAAAATCCCCTCACACTGGTGGAACTAGTATATGTCTACATTAACCACCAGGGGTGAGAAGAGCCATAAAGCTGCAGTGAATTGAGTTTGGCTGGCGGGGCAGCCTGGATTGAATGGCAAGATATTCCCAGGCTTGGAAGCTCAGATCCTGCCCCTCTGCTCTTACTCTCTAACTCTCTGTCACTGTGTCGTCGGCTGCTTTGAGGTGTGTGTGTGGGAGCATCGGGGTCATTGCACATCGATACAAGATTCTCAGGATCCTGAGACCAGGAAGGCATCACCCAAACCCAGGGACAGATGACAGAGTCAAGCCAGCAAGAGGTGACGGTGAGAAGATAAGGAACAGGACTGGGATGCCCAGATAAGAAGGAGAAAGTTGGTGAGAAAAATCCTAGTGATGCGGGAGATGAAGGGGAGAAAGGAAAGCCGTGATGTTCTAACAATTTGCAAGGGATGCAAGAGGCACAGCCAGGGCTGAAGAGCCCAGGAGGCATTGTGGGTCCGTGGGAGGCACCTTACTGCACCAGCTCTGCCACCTTGGGGATTTAAATCCTGTGTGGAAATGCTTAATTTTCCTTCGATAGCTCCAGTTTGCGGCAAGCAAGGTATCTCACCGTGCCCTGCAGCAAACCCGCTCCTGGCACCAGTGGAACACAACCAACCAGCAACAAGCGGAGAAGATAAGTTTGGCAGAGCGCTGCTGAAGAATGCTGCCCAGCACAGCGCCCATAGCTCTGTTTATTGGCAAAACTCAGAAGAGGAAGATAGGGACTAATGCCTTGTGCTGATCTGGCTTGTGTACTCAAGCACTCGTGGAAAATGCATCTGAAAGAGTTCCTCTCCAAACCCATCCCTGTTTGGCCGCTGATTGTTTATTTAAAAGGAGAGCTTTGCACAGTCTCTCCTGCCTCTCCTTTGCCCTGCTCTGCCTTTTCCCCTTCCACCAAGGCTCTACAGGGCAGGCACAGGGCTCCTGCTGTGACTGAGCCAGCCTGTCCTGTTCCAACAGGGAAGCTGTTCCCACCTGCACTGGGTGCTCATGCTGCTGCTGCTCTGTCCCTGCTCTCCAGCTTATGGAGCAGCATCCCTCTGGCAGCGGTGCTGGTGGGTCTCTGCAGGAGGCTTGCGGTGGTGCGTGTCACAGGCTCGGGCTGGGGGACAGGACGGGGGCCATCTCTCACCCAGCGTATGCGGGGCTTTCGGGCAGTTCTGGAAATACCAGGCAGGAGATGGGCAGATCCGCTGTCTCTCTGCTGCATGGCTGAGCCAAAGAGGAGCTTGAGCTGCTCCCTGCCTCCTGCTGCTCTCTGACCCTGTTCTGCTTTCTGCCTCGGTGAGCTCTCAGCTCGCACCGCTCCCAAAGGAGCGCCAAGGAGTAACCATCCTTGATCTGCACCTTCCACCTGGATGAGCAGGGCTGGATGGAAGATGCACGCAGCACCTTCACCCAGCATCACACACTGAGGAGACCAGCAGGTCCCACCAGCGAGTTCCCGTGCCCTAATGCTCCCCTCCCTGACTGGGAGCACTGGGGTGACTGGCAGCGACAAGGAGTGGGTGCCAGCCTTCAGCTCCCGGGGCGCCTCAGTGTTTTGAACACATATTGACAAATTTCCTGGTTAAAAAGGCAGGAGGGTGGCAGGAGACAGCGCAGGAGCGCCCAGCAGTGCAGCCAGGGCTGCAGGAGGGAGCTGCTGGCTTAGCAAAGCTGCTGCCCCTCCACAGCAGAGAGACCATCCAGGAGATGCTGTGTTTCCCAGGAAGCAGGGAGCAGCAGCCAGGGCAGCCGGAGGGAGCATCGTGGAGGCAGGAGGACACTGTCAGATGTGGTCATGGAGGAGGAGAGGTTTGTGCAACAAGAGGCAGGAGGATGCTTGTCACGGGAGGGGTGGCTAATGGTTTATTAAGAGGGAAGGGGTCAGGAAGGCGTCATCAGGCCATGGTGCAATTATGCCATGTATCCAGTTCTGGCTCTTCCGGACACAACTCATCTCTCTCCAGGGTAATGCAGGACGCCTCGCACACCTGATCCCCACATTAACACTGTCACAAGCTGATGATATTATCAAGTGAAGCGTAGCCTCTGAGGGAGGCTAGCTTTAACCCTTCCCATACCGTCAGTCTTGGGAAGATGAGTCCTGGACCATGTCGAACAACAGGTGAAAAGGAACCTTTTGAGGGTCAGTTAAACTTGCTCAGAGAAAGGTTTAGGGGAGGAGAAGGAGGGGCAGGCAAACCATGATAGATGTGAGGTGGTGTCAAAGTCAAAAGTCCCACAATTTGTGGCTGCAAACTGGCCGCAGGGTTTTCCCAAAGGACCAGTTGCTCTCTAAATGGATCATTCTCAGAAAAATGAAGCCTACTGCCATCTTTCCTCCCTCCTGACATTAAACAGAGGCACGAAACAACCAAGCCAATGCGACTGCCTCTTTGTGGGGCCCTATAGCATCTTGCAAGCACCTGCAGCCCCGGTGGGCACAGCCGTGTCCCCAGTCCCACAGCAATCCCTGGCTCCTGTGCTGGGCCTGGAAGCACAGACCCTGAGCAAGGCAGGACCTCCCAGAGGCCAGGAAGTTGCACGCACAGCTCCCTGTAGTCGCTCTTTGGTGGATTTGGGGTTCAGGCAGTGCAAAAATCCTCCAGCAGCTGAGTTCCCACTGCCCCTCCCGCCCCACAGGCACCATCTCCCAGGGCCACGCACCCTCATGGGTCCTGTCCTCCTCTGATCCAGAGCATCCGACTCCCCGGGTCCCTCCCTGCCTCCTTGAGCAGCAGGGACCTCCTGCATTTCCATGCTGCACCTTGGGGCCAAAACCCAGAGCGTGTGTGACTGCGGCAGTCACTGGGATGCTGTAAAAAGCCTCCTCCTGCCAGACAGCAGCACGCTCAGCGCGCACCGCCCCGCGCCATCCGTGTCTGGCATCTCCAGCTCCGTCCTCCCCAGGGAACCCGCGCCGCTTCCCAGATCTGCTGCAAAGGTTTAAATTGCGCTGTTAAGATCTCCAGGGTAAGGAAAGCAGGAGGAGGCAAGCGCACGTCTCGAGGAGCCAAGCAGCTGATTTAATTCAACATTCCCATTGGAATCGTTGTTTTATTTGAGGTGGGAACAGGTAACTACAGCATAAAATTAAAGCGTGTGCCAGCGCGTGTGCCAGAGCTGTGTTCTGGAGGCAGCCCGGCGTTTCAGCCTCTTCATTCTTATTCATTACCAGCTCCAGAGGCAGGGTCTCCAAATCCCTCTAAATTCCTGTTCTCTCTCTCCTTGATTTCCCTCTCGGACTGCATGCTGAAGTCTGCAAACAACTCACTTAAATCCATTCCTCCACAGTCCATTAAGCTTTTAACACTTGCTGCATTTCCCAACAATGACGCAGATTATATTACAGCTCCTTAAATGTTAATTTTTATTGATTCGATGTATATACATAAAAATACACCCACGCAGACAAACATGCACTCATATTTAGATATATATTGATATAAATATTGATATTCAGCAAGTGGTTCCCATCGGCGGATGGTACTGGAAGCTGATTGCTGCTTCCTCCAGGGAATGGGAGCATCCTTGCCAGTATGAAAATAGAGAGGCCAAATGCAAGAGCAGTTCCAGAAGCAATAACTTCGGAAGCACGGGGCCTTTCCTCAGGTGTACCCAAGGTAAAGGATTAGAGGTAGTCGATGGGCTGCCTTGAATCTCAGATTATTGAGTAGTTTCTCTCAAAAATGCCCTTTATTGAGAGGTTTACCAATGCTTTCATGGGCTTAGGAAGACAACCAAAGTGTGCTGAGGGCCTGGGCTCTGGTCAGGACCTGGCTGGGGACCAGCCTGTCATTCTTCAGCAGAGGATGCTTTGACATCTCTCTCAAGGCAACGGAGGAAGGAGCTGGAGTAAGTGTCCAGGTGTCAGGAGCCCTGTTCTGGGAAGAGCAGACCCTTGTGCTGGGCTTGGGACTCCACGTTTTAGACTCTAGTCTGATTACTTTGTTTGCCTCAGTTTCTCCACTCTCTATCAATTTACTCCCATCCTGTTAGCTGGGTGGTGCAGTTTGATTCCCAGTGCTCTGTAAAGGCTCACCATGAGGGAGCTCACCTGGACCTTCTTCCAGGCCTGCTCAGTCAAAAGGCGATGCTGCTGAGGGATGAGACATTTCTCGGCCATCTCGTCCAGCAGCCAGTGGGCGGGTGGTGGAGGACAATGACCAGCTAGACATCGGCCAACACCTCCCGATGACACCATGGAGGAAAGCACTGTGCCCCCTCCTGAACCCCTTAAGCGGGGGTTCGCTTGAAAAGTATGCAAGGCTGTGAAGAATTCCCACATTGTCTCTCACGGCGAGGCACCACAGACCTTGGTCCAACTCCCTAATTAAGGCCCGAGCCATTTTCCAGCACAGATGCTGACCGGGGCAGCGGCAGGAGCAGATCACAGCCCCTCGGTAAAGGACCTTGACAAGGGGAAGGTGAGGGTTCTCCTCACCCGCCTCTGCTCCTCTCCATCTCACGTATCACATCACAAATGCATTAGCACAGGGTAATTATTAAAGATCAAAGGAAGACATTTGGAAAGGTTGCACAGGCAATGAAGCCCAGAAATTCGTTTTGAGAGAGGCTGTGCCTTTGTGCCAGGATCTCAAGGAGAGCATTGTGAAGGACTGATGAAACAGTTTAACTGTGCTTCAGAGTCGGTGTTGCTGCGACTCATTTAAAACTTGACCCACTTTTATTTTCCATATTGGCATAATTTATCTTTTTTTTTTGACAAAGAGTTGAGAATAATTGAGCACACCCAGCAAAACTGCAACAAATGTTTTGTTTGAGCCAAATCTGTATTTTTCAAGGAAAAAGCAGTTGTTGAAAGGCTTTTTCCCAGAATGAAAGAGAAGGAACATATGTGTGCCAACACGTGAGCACTGGTGTGTGTGCAGTCATGGGATGAAGATGTCCAAACCCCGGGGAGCAGCGTGGGGAGCAGTCTCGTGGGCTGCAGGGTCCTTCGTCTTCCTCTCGCTGAGAGAAGAAGACCTGCTCAGGAGTGAGTTTTGTCCTGATTTAGTAGCTGCTCAGCAGAAATGATACACCTGGATTGTACAGCAGATGCAGAGGTGCTGCCTGGCAGTGGGAGCAGCACAACGGAGCAACGACCTTGCCGAGTGGGCCGTACCTTCACTGGGCTCCTGCTCGCAATGAGGGATTTATTGCACGCTGCGCTGGGGCACACCTTCACCATCGTCTGCACCAGTGACCACAAATGTGGAGTAATGAGCCATGTTCAGAGGAGAGAGACTCAGCACAGCGCTGTGTTTTCAGTATGGGATGTGCACCTCCACTCGTCTGGTTATTTTACCCTCGGGGTATGAAAGGGAAGCAATATTTTCACCTAATAGAAATTTTCTTTGGCGTGGAGCTTCCAGAGTAGAAGCTGCCTGGTGTGCAGGTAAGTGGGGGAGGAACTGCAGGAGGGAGCTCTCAGGCTGCAGGGAGGAGCTCGGGGCAGGCGTAGACTTGGGGCAGGCCAACATGTCAGGAAAAGAAAATAAAGGGCTCAGTTGTGAGTTTGCTACCGGTCTTTCCCCAGGAGCTCCTGGGAGTGAGCACAGCCGGGGAAGGGAGTGAGGGTCAACGAGCATAGTCCACACGCTTTGCTCCTCCGGGTTGGTGCCCCATCAGGGATGTGCCTCTGGGGTCCGGCGTCTTCAGAAGAGAAGAGCTCATATAAACAAGGGCAGAGCTCAGCAGCAGCGTTCATCTGCATCAGCCTGAAACTTTCCCTCTGCCCTAGCAGGCTCCTGCCTCTGCCCAGCCTTGCTGCCACCGTTTGCTCCTTGGAAAAGCCTGGGGTCACATCTCCACCCACTGCCTGATGAAAGCAGGGATGTCCCACATGCAGAACAAACTCCTGGAGCTGGGCATGGCACTGCGATGCTCCCTGGAAATGCCCCACCGGAGAGCTGGGGTGATGCTAACGGAGCGTGGCACATCCTGGGTGCTACCACGCTCCAGGTCCACCACAGCCTCAGCTCAAGGTACATCAGGAGCGATGAGGAAAGGACGGAACTCATCTGCTCCCCCTTCCCCACACAGTTACACCCCTGCAAGAAACAGAGCCGGCTGCTGCCACAGCTCCTGCTTTTGAGGAGATTTAGGCTTCTCTAAGTAAACACGGAGGCAGTTGATACACACCTTATAATTACATTGCTCCGCTCTGCAATTATTACATTTTCCAAGCTACAGCTGCTTCCTACTCATTATCAGGTTAAGAAACTTCTCCTGATAGGAACATCGCATTAACCCTGTAATTAAGAGGCAGACCACCCAGCGACTGGCTGCTGAGAGGGGCTTCTTGGAGCAAGGAGCGGCCGTGCCTGAGCTTGGTGGTGCCATTCCGTGACACAGAGTCACTTTTCCACCACCCAGCAGCTGCCCTTCCCCCCTCCGTAATATTTTTTAATGACATTACAGGAACATCCTCACAAATGTGCCACTGCAGAGGAGATTAGCCAAGCGCTCGGCGAGGGGGATCTGCTGAGCCCTGCGTTTTGGAGGGCACGGACACTGGAGCTCCCCAGGCGCCTCGCTCGCAGCCCAAGCAAACAGTTTATCTGATGAATTTTGCGTTTCCCATTTGCAAGCATAGGTTTTAAATGAAATTCTTTGTTGCTGGAAATGCCTGTTTCCTTTCACCATGTCTGTGGGCTGTTGGCAGCAGCTGCTGGGCAGCAGCAGTTGGGTCAGATGCTTCTGAACTAACTGTATGCTGGGCTACATCCAAGGCAGCGTGGCCAGCAGGGCAAGGGAGAGGATTCTGCCCCTCTGCTCCGCTCTCATGAGACCTCACCTGGAGCCCTGTGTCCAGTTCTGGAATCTCTAACATAAGAAGGAGATGGAACTGTAGGAATGGGTCCAGAGGAGGCCACAAGGGTGATCCGAGGGCTGGAGCACCTCTACTATGAGGACAGGCTGAGAGAGTTGGGATTGTTGAGCCTGGAGAAGAAAAGGCTGTAGGGAGACCTTAGAGCAGCTTCCAGTGCTGAAAGGGGCTCCAGAAAAGCTGTGGAGGGACTTTTTACAAGAGCATGGAGTGACAAGATGAGGGGGAATGGCTTTAAATTGGAATGGGGAAGATTTAGATCAGATATTAAGAAAAAATTCTTCACACTGAGGGTGGAGAGGCCCTGGCCCAGGTTGCCCAGAGCAGGGGTGGCTGCCCCACCCCTGGAGGTGTTCCAGGCCAGGTTGGATGGGGCTTGGAGCCCCTGATCCAGTGGGAGGTGTCCCTGCCCATGGCAGGGGGTGGGACTGGATGGGCTTTGAGGTCTCTTCCAACCCAAACCATTTCATGACTCTGTGATTTTATTTGTTTGTCTGTTAGGACAAGGATCATTTCTGGAAGGTGAGGACATCACCTAAAGCGACAAGGAGAGATGCCAGGAAGGCTGTGGTGTTGCCCAGCCATGGCCCCAGCACTGCCTGCCTGTGTTTCCAGCCCTGGGATGCAGCACCCGTGCAGACAGCGGTGCTCCAGTTACTGTCCCTGCAGAGAGCAGAGCTGCTGACACAGCTCAAGGCTGGTGCTTGAGCATCTGCTCTTTAAGGGGCAGCTCCGGAGAGGACAAGGTGCAAGGGCTGCAGATGGGCAGGATCCACAGGCGGAACACTTTTAACCCTGATCCTAAGGAGTCTCCTCAACCAGGTCACTTCTCATTAGTTTTGGGTCTATTTATGAGAAAAGGGCACTTCTCAGCCCAAGAAGTTCATGGCACCATCACACCCTCCCCATGCAGAGCCTGTGATTTCATGACATTCCAAGGTCTGGACAGTTTAATGCACTTGGGAAGAACTTAGCTGCTACTGCTGAATTCATTCCATGGCATTAACTTGACACCTTTAATTACAGGAAGCAGAGCTCGGCTCCAGATCCAGCAGCCTATCTGGAGTGGGATCGTATCACTGCAATCAAATCCGCCAGGAGCACCCTCAGGATGGCCAGGCAGGGTGCACGTTTAGCAGAGGAGCAGCTGAGCTTGTTCTGCCCTGTAGCCGAGAGAGAGCTCACGATGCTGCACACATTTAGGGGCCTCCTGCAGTTGCTTTCTTTTAGTGTGAGGAATAAATCTGGGAACAGTTCTACCTGCTAGAGCAGTTTGCAAAACCAAAGGGGATGGAGCAAACACATTTAAGCTCTTGCTGTGCTTACAGGGAGCAGCAGAATCTCCCTCTGAGCAGAGCTCTGCAAGCCATGGGACAAAACCCTTTCCAGGCAGGAGAGCCTGGCCTGGAGCCCTCCTGGGCTTCACCGGTGATGGAGCAGAACAAACACAGCAGCAGGATAAGCTGCAACAAAGCAGTGCCTTGCACACCCAGGTGCATGTACATCTTTGTGTTTGGCACCTCCGCCTGCAACCAGGACTGTCGCGTGCATCACCTTGCCGAGCGGATCCAGGGCTGGGGGCCAAAGGCTGGAAAACCAGTGACAAGCGCAGCAAATTTACACAGAAAACTTTCCTGGATTTCCTTTCAGGGTCACACGCAGAACGATCAGTGGCCCTGAGCACTTTCTGAAACACGAGCATGTGTCTGCCTTCTCCAGCGTGCTCCCCAGAAAGGATGGAGCAAGTCCTGGTGTTGGGGGTGACCGACCTCCCCAGGCGGAGGGGATGAACCCACGGGCACGGCAGGGTCCAGCACAGAGCGTGGGGAGGGCTTGGGGCAGGGGTGCAGCCCTGCTGGGTGGGATGTGGGATGGGGGGACAGTGGGCAGCAAACCACAGGGGTCCCCATCGCTGGCCATGGCCATGGGGGGCTTCAGGGGCACTACCGGCAGCGCTCGCTGCAGAAGATCCCTCTCTAATGGGACATTTCCCATGTTATCCCGACAGCTCTGGTTTCCAGGCAGTTTATCACCCACCTAAAAATCGATGACAAGCCAGGGTGACCCCCTGACCTGGAAGTATAAATTGGCCCTAATTATCACAGCGGCTCGTCATGCGCTGGGTGTTTTGCCGGGCCCGGGACGGGAGCAGTCCTGCCCTCTGACCCCGACACATTTCTCTAGGTTTAAGGGCTTTTCTCCCCATCCCAGCCTGCGATTCCCCAGCCTGGGGGATCTGTGGCTGCTCCTGGGTCCTTCCGCGCCCTCTGAGCCTCCCTGGCCCATCTGCGGCCACTGAGGATGCTGCTGAGGATGCTGCTGGTGGCACAGCCCCTGCCAGGCAGAGCACAGGGGCCAGAGGGGAAAGTCCCACCATTAAAGTACCATCTCCCCCCTCCTGGGTTTTATTCCCGGTTCTCAGAAACAGTGCTCATTTTCTTTGTTTTCAGTCAGTCCATCTTTAAAATGGGGGCAAAGGATCCCCTAGAAGGCATGTTTAATTAAAGTTTGCAGGATGCTTGAGGAGCATCAGATCAATAAAGAGGGGCCACAATGGCATAGAAGTATTCCTAGGAGTGATGGGTGCCTGGGGAACCGAAGCAGGTTCCCGGGGGAGACCCAGGGGAATGCAACAGTTTCTCCTGTCTCCTTCCCAAGCCCCTGGCATTTGTTTAGCCCCCGGCTCTATCCAAGGTAAACGGGGCCATCGGACCCTGCTGCCTCTTCCCACTCCAGTTGCCAGGGGCTGCCGAGTGCCCTGGCAGTTGAGCAGCCCTTGAAAGGCTCCTTTCACTGTAATTAGACATGTAAAAAATGAAAAACCTAAGGAGAAGAATTTATGCATCTTCTAATAGTCCTCAAGTGTCCATCCAGCCACAGCCTTTTTTCCCGGGGCTTTTATTTGGAGAGTTACTATAATTTATGTCAGGCAATTAGGTTTGTGTCTCCAGGCTCTGGGAGGGACCGTGAGTGCAGGGTAAAGGGAAGGAGCCCCGAGCTTGGCAAACAGACAGAGAAGGGCTCGGGCATGTGCTCCTCCGCTCATCCCAGAGCACCACAGCCCTGCCTGCAGGATGGCAGAGCCAGGATCCATCCCAGCCCAGGACTGACCAGCTCCCTGGGGAGCAAATGGGCCTGAACAGCCCAGAAGTATGGACTGGGAGAATGGTAAAACAAGAGGGGAAATCCCCAGAGGAGCCCAGCTCTGTGCCCGTTCCTCTGCAAGACTTGCAGGGAGGGTGATGTTGGGTACCGGGTGGGGTTAAAGCCGCATCCTGCAGCAGTTGCTAAGTAACAGCGCCCTGTCCTCAGCATCACCCATCTGCCCGAGCATAGCATGGTGGGAACCGCTCCTCCTGCCCAGCTGGGTGAGCATCTCGCCCTGCGCAGGGGCACATGAGGGACCTGCTGGGAAAGAATGGGTCCCAGAGCACCTGGTGCTGAGCTGTTGCTCCTGCTGGGACAGGCTGTCACAAATGCCTGTCACACGAGGGATTGCTCCTCTCCTCATTCCTCCAGGCAGGCGTTTCCAAACACAACAAGGCTGCATTTTTCAGAGCAGAATAAACCCAGCAGACAGCGCCAAACACAGAGCAGAACACGCTTCCTGTGCCTATTTGATAAAGTCATGTGAAATTTGGATTCAGAAACACCCATGAGCCACTGCCTCCTTCTTTGCAGAGCAAAATCCTTGAACTTGAAACTAGTTTTAGCTCAGTGTCTACTTTATTGCCCACAGCCTTGGCATTTGTGGGCCAGGCTGCCCACACACGGCTTCCCCATCATCTGCAGCTACAGAGGATGCCCAGGGGCTCCTGCTTGCCCGGGGGCTCCTGCTTGCCAGGGGCTGCTTGCTGGGGAGGCCAGAGGACACAGAACAAGTAAGGGTGGAAAAAAACCCAGAAACAGCCAGAAACAGTGCTGCCAAAACCTGCACATTCAGCAAATGCTGTATCTAAGGTATCAGCAAAAGTAATCACAGCCCAGATTGTGCCGGGCAAGACAGATCCCAGGGTGCAGGAGGCCCCTTATCTCCCCCAGACCTGCTGAGTGACTGAACAAACATGGGGCCCCGCTCCCCTCCAGAGAAGTGAGTTCCTCACCAGAGCCCTGTGCACGCACAGGACTTTCTCCTCCGAAGCCGTGTCCGAGCCGTCCCCGGCGCGGTGCAGCCAGCTGTGCCGAGCCCCAGCAGTGCCAGCAGATGTGACAGCCAGATGATGCTCCCGGCCCCCGTCTCTCTCTCATTTCACCATCAGAGGGAACGCATGGCCGAACCCGACTCTCAGATGGTGCGGGTGGATGCTTGGCCTGGCACCTTCCATGCTCTCCCGCTTGTCGCATGTCACCGGCATTTGGGAAGGCAGGAGGGGCCACGCCAGAGATGCAGGGTGGTGCAAATGAGTTTAACGCTAAATGTGCATTCAAAGATCCTTCCGACGACAAGGCCAGAGGAGATAAATGCAGCTCCCGCGCAGCGCTGCTCCTCTGTGGGGGGATTGCGGTGCTCAGTACCTCCTGGGGGTCCCATCCCGGGGAGGAAAACATTTTAGTAAAATAAAAATTGGGTCACATCCCCTTGATTGTCTGCCTAAATGGGACAGCGTGTACATTTTATTTACCTTCCTACCGGGCAAATGTAGTGAACACGTAATAAATCATTTCTGCAGCTGCTGGGCAAACCTGCTGCAAACCCAGCAAAATTCATGCATACTAAACCTGTCCTAATTACAGCTCCCTCTCCCCTTCACTCCTCCCAGCTCCTTACACATCCACTTGTTCACTTGTCACTCTCTCTTGTCTTGCTCCTCCTTTTCTCCATCTGCTCCTTCGTTCCCCTTTGCCATTTACAGAGCAAATCCCTGGCCACCGCCAGCATCGCTCCTGCCCTCAGAAGTACCATGCCTTGTCTTCAGCTTGGATAATGCCATCTGGGATGGAAGTGACCACCACCAACTGAGGTTTGGAGACATCTCGGGTCCCTTCAGGAGCGTGCAGACCTGCTGATACATCCAAACCTTCTTTTTGGCTGTTTGAGCCAAGGTTTCCTCTCCCTCAAGGCAGAGTTGAGGAATCCCTTTTTTTGGGGAGGATGGCAGTGGGCCCAGGAAGATCCTTGGGAGATGACCTCCCATGGGCACCCACAGGGGTCTGCACAGAACCAGAGATTGTGCAGACCTGAGGTTTCTCACAGCACTTCAGACATCTGAGCAAACAAGCTGTGTCTGCCTCGGGTGTCGGGCGGGACAAATGACAATAGTCTTAAATTGCAGCAAAAAAGATCCAGATTGGTGTTTACAAAGCCTTTCTAAGGATAGAAAATCGCTGAAGCAGATTGCCTGGGGCAGCGCCAGACTCCCCGCACTCAGATCTTGTGGAGGCATTAGAGAAATATCTGCTAGGAATCATCATGGAGGAGCTGGTCCTGCCTGGGATGGAGGAGTGGGGCAGAATGGGGATCCCTGTGAGCCAGAGCCTGGGGCTGGTTCCTGAAATCTGCTTCAGGAGCAAAGGCAAGGTGCACGTGAGATTGCCAGGAACCACCCAAAGGTGTGGGGTGGATGGAGTGGTCACCCCAGGACACACTGCTGGGCTCATGGGGTCTCTGCATTCCTGGATGCAGCCAGATTTCCAGCCTTTGGCTCTGGAGAGCAGTGCTGGGACGCAGCCTGGAGCACCCGGGGCACTGCGGCGCAGCGGGACCTGAGGCAGCTGCACCAGCCAAGGGATGCAGCGAGCATCGTTTCACCAGCAGTGCTTTCTCTGGGGGAAATGCAGCTCAAGGACCCTCCTCTCCCAAAGCAGAAGGGAGCAGTTGGTCTCCTAGGCCAGCAAAGCACGCTCCCTTCAGCCTGCAGGCAGTGGGAGAGTGGGGGATATAGGCTTCCCCCTTTCTCTGCTGTGGCTCTCGGTGTCGGTGAGGGAGCAGCCGTGCACCATGTGTTGGGCTGCCTCTCCAGCTGTGGGGACCTTGAGGTCCTTAAAATAATCCCAAAGAAATAAACAAACAAACAAACAAAAAATGAATGCCAAAAGCAAATACAGAACAGGCCTACTCCAGTCTTTTTCTCCAGCAGAGTCTATTCAAAGACCGGAGAGAGGATGACACGCTGGGCCAAGCTAAACACCCCTGCCACACTGCAAACAATAGCTTCACAGAACGCCGAGCCAGAGGGAATCGTTGTGGTCATTTACCCGGATTCTCTGCAGAACATATGCCGTGGCACTTCCCAGAATTCACTCTTCAAACTAGGCAAGGCTTGCAGAAAAACATTCACTCGTGACTTAAGCGTTTGCGAGGAGGGTGGCTGCACCGCAGAACAGCACCAGGGGCGAGGGGGAAGCGCCTTCCTTTAACCGGTTTGAGGATTGTGTGTAACCAGAGTGGGACCCCCATTGACTGGGAACAGCGGTCCCAGGGAGATGGAAACCATTTGGGCAAAGACCAGACTTAACCAAGCCAGGCATTTCCAGCACAAAGTGCTCCTTGGACTTCTCCTCCAGAGAGGGAAGGGAGCCAAAGCAAAACTGCCACCACCTAAACCAAGAAATAAACCCTCTGTTTGGGTTTGGGGGGTGCCCCCTCCCTATGCTTCACTTCATAACCTGCCAGGCTGCCTTGCTCAGCCTGGGGCGAGGGAAGGGCACTTGACTCACCAGAAACATTCGCCTGCCTTCTCCATCCCCCCTCAGCTGGGATGCCAGCTAATAATTTTAGTTGTACTCTTCATTTCAACACCCTGTTTTCTAATTTTTTTCTTAATTATCGTCTCTGGTCAACAAATAAGGTAATGCTTGAGAAGGGTGATTTAGCTGAAAAGGCATGGAAATGAAGAGAGTTTGCCCAGAGTTACCTGAACCTGGCTTTGCCCTCACATCCAGCCCATGACTTAATCCCTTCAGCTGAGGGGGTGGAGGAATTTTTCCTGCTCCTCAGGAATCTGGACGTTGCTCTGCAGCAGAGGGTGTCTCCACAGCTGAACAAGACCTGGTAGGACCAGCCAGCAGAGCCGACACCACCAAAGCACCGGCGCCAGGGCTGAGCAGGGCTCGAGCAGAGGGAAAGCTTCTGCCATGGGGCGAGAGCTGCGGCTGCAGCCGTCCGCATGCCTGGAGACACACACGAGGGATTCCGCGTTGCACTTTGGACCTCGTCCTCCTCTTCTTCTGAGCAATGTGCTCATCCCACACGTCTGCACAGCAGGGTCAGAAACAGGAATGAAGCTGTTTTCCATTCCAGTGCTCCTAATCACATGGAAACCAAGAGAAAACAGAGAAGGAGAAGAATAAAGGGCACGGGGCAACTCCGACAAATGAAAGGGCAAAGAGTGGGCACGGGGAGGAAGGCTGGAGAACAAGGAGGTTATAAGCCTATGCCAAACCACTGCAAACCCAGTGACAAGATTATACTTGGATGAGGCTCCTGATAAAAAAAAAGCAGCTGAAGGAGGGAGGCAGATCTGGCCAGGGATTAGTGAGCACTGAAATTCACTTCCCCTGACAGTGCCCAGTGGCTGCTGGAGAGGACAGCCGTGCCTGAGTCAACCGCTTGGAGAGGTGTGGCTGCTAACCAGTGGCATGGAGGCCTGGAGTGACTCAGGCCGGCAGATGGACATTGTCCAAACCACAGGACGCTCCCCAAGCCCTTTCCCACTGCAGCTCAGGAACCTGCCGGCCCTCCTGCCCCGGGGCTTGGCTGACCCTGAGCCCAGTGGGAAGGGGAGTGAGGTGGTTTAGGGCTGGCAGGAGCAGAGCCAAGAATCTTGCTGAGGAGGAATAATGTTGGCATAAGGCATAATTTCATCCGAAAGAAGCTTGGAATGTGTGTGCATCCATGCATGGACAGGGAGAGGGAGAACAGTGTGGTCCAGGTGTGGTGTGGGAACTTCTTCCTAAGGCTGGGAATGAAACCTGTGTCATTGGGTTCCACAGAGCCTGGGGTATCCTAGAGGAAAAGGAGCACCAAGGGGTTGAGGTGCTCTGGTTTTCTCCTGAAGCAGCAGCTCTGATGGGCTGAGGGCCCATGTGTGTGAAAGCCTCTCTCCCCCTTCGCTCCCCAGAGCCAGTGAGCCCCGGCGCCACCCCAGCCCCACTGCAGGGGTTCCTCAGGAGACAGCGAGGACCATTGCTTCAGAGGAGGCAAAAGGAGCCATGAGCAGCTTTTAGTGGAGGCTGGTGTCCAGCCAGGAGCCGGCTCGGGTGAGGGAAAAGCTTCCACATGCAGAAGCAGCTTCTCAGCCAGAGAACCCAGTGACCACAGCTGCCCTGGAGAGGCTGAACTCAGGAGCTCACCTGAACAGCCTTTGAGGACAGGCAAGTTCTGGAAGATGCAAAGGCCAGGCCAGCAGTAATTCCTCAGCAATGACATCCTTGTGGCAGGAAAATCTCTTTTATTAAGGGAAAACCACTAAAGAGAAGCATTGGTTTCAGAGAAATAACCAAGCAAAGCCCACCGCAGCCAGGGAAGCCAAAGGCCTTCCCCACAAGCCTTGGGCTGCTTCCAAGGGGCTGAGGGGTGTCAGGTGCCCATCCAGTTTGCCGACCCACTGGGCTCTCATTTTTAAAGACAGCCATTCCTGAATCTCGGGTAAGAAACGTCAACATCAGAGCTGCCTTCCTCACCCCGATGAAAGGGAAACAGATCTATTACTATTTTTTCAGTAAATGTTTTTGCTGGCTACAGGACACACTGGCTCTTCAAAGGCAAGTGGAAATTCGGTTCCATCCAGCTGTTCCCATGCGCTAGGAACAGAGCCGAGGTGGGAAACCGGGGCTGGCCGGGCTGGGATGGAGCAGCAGGCGGGGCAACGAGAGGCTGGGGAGCAAAACCCATCAATCACTGCTCAGGACCTTCCCTGCCCCCAAGTCTCCCTTCTTGCCACACTTGTGGCTGCAAACCGAGGCTCTCGGAGCAGAATAGGCAGCAGATGGGAGCCCACAATGGACTCTGCCTCATAAGAGGGGCCTGGGGTCAAAATCTCCCTGAGCCTACAGTGGAGGCAGCTCTGCTCTTGGAAGGGCTTGTGATGAACACCCTGCCCGAGCCAAGGCTTAGTGTTGAATAACTCAGGCTGGATGCTGCTCTCTCTAACCTCACTGGAGAATAAACACCATTGGTGATGGAAACCCATCTGGACTCATTCCTGTCACAATTTCCTGTGTCTGGATGATCACTTCTGCCCACATCACTCACCTTCAGCTTCGTGCACGTGTGGCACTCCCAATGCAGAAAATTCATCTTTGTAAGTGTGGCCATGGCAAGATATTTCCAACAAGGAATCCTGACATGCACAGAGACCTTCAGGACCCACAGTCTTTCTGAGTTCCATATTTATGCACAACAACTCTTTTGGAAACCACCTGTCTCATGCTTGTTTCACAGATGAGACAGAAGAGATGGAGAGAAATAATCTTGACCAAAGCAAAGTCAGGCAGTGACTGCTAGAGAAGAGCAAGCCCAGTGCCCCTGCCAAGTCCTGAGCTGGTGGTCTGTGTATGAGACTGTATGGAGCAGCAAGTCATCTGCTCACTCATCCACTCAGTTGTTCACATAGAATCATGGAATGGTTTGGGTTGGAATGGACCTCAAAGCCCATCCAGTGTCATGGGCAGGGACACCTCCCACTGGATCAGGAGCTCAAAGCCCCATCCAACCTGGCCGGGAACCCCTCCAGGGATGGGGCAGCCACCCCTGCTCTGAGCAACCTGGACCGGGGCCTCCCCACCCTCAGTGTGAAGAATTTCTTCCTAATGTCCAATCTCAATCTTCAGCTGCACATGAGGTTCAGGGTAATTAAAAGATTTGCCCAAGGATGCCAAAGGAAGAGCCGGTTTGCTGAAGAAGATGTAGGAAGCTAGTGGCAGAGCCAAGGTTCAAGTCCAGGTCCAGTGAACCCTGACTGCAAGAGGATCCTGGATGTACCTCACACACCTGAATATTCATGGGAAATCAGTGTTAACAGCTCAGCCAGGGAGCCTGACAAAGGTCTGCCCGGCTGCTCTGCATCCTGGCTGGGGTATCCACATCGTGCTACTGGGAGTGAGCATGATGAAGAAAATGAAATGAAACCTCAGCCGACAAAGCTGACGGTGGCCTAATTTGGATAGGCACCATGCCTCAGGCCCTGCCTGCGGCACTGCGAGAGCAAACGCTTCTAAATGTTCAAAAAACCCTTAATTCTGCTCCCTCATCCCAGGAGACTCAAAGCCCCTGGAGCGTCTCTGAGTGCTTTCCCTGCTCCACCTCACCCAGCTGGGGATGTGCCAGCGCAGGGACAGGTCGGAGCAGTCTGAAGGGAGCCAGCCCGGCTGCTGCTCGGAGCTGCACATCAATCCCAGCTAATTGCTCATGATGAATCGGTGTGCAGGGCTACGGGATGGTGCTGCAAAAATCAATCAATCAATCAGCCCCACAGGAGCTTGGCAATATGGAGTCAATCTGCATTAACCTGATTCTCCACCTCTCCTCCACTCTTCTGAGACCCCACCTGGTGCCCTGTGTCCAGTTCTGGAATCCCCAAAATAAGGGGATGGAACTGTTGGAATGGGGCTCCAGGAAAGCTGGGAAGGGGCTCTTGATCAGGAAGCGCAGAGATAGGATGAGGGGGAACGGTTTTCAGCTGAAAGAGGGGAGATTTAGATTAGACTTTAGGAAGATATTCTTCATGACTAAGGTGGGGAGGCCCTGGCCCAGGCTGCCCAGCCAAGTTGTGGCTGCCCCGTCTCTGGAGGGGTTCCAGGCCAGGTTGGATGGGGTTTGGAGCCCCTGATGCAGTGGGAGGCGCCCCTGCCCATGGCAGGAGGGTGGAACTGATGGGCTTTGAGGTCCTGGGACAGCCCTTGAGCAGGGTGAGAAGCCAGATTCGCTTGCAACTTATGCGCTTGGATGGTTTTGCTGGTACTGCTGTACACTCTGCAGCCCTTCGGGTCTCATTCGTTTGCTCTCCTACCATCCATCCACACCAGCCGTGTCCTCCCCGTGCCTGTTAACCTTGTGCATATTTTTAAATGATGCTATTTCCTTTGGCTTGCACAGCATTTTATTTGTTCTTTATAGCACCGGCCGCACACAGGGTGGATGTTGCTTGGAGAGAAATAGATGCTGCGGGGAGGAGGGGACAGGCTGCTTCTCGAGGCTGTAACCCTGGCTTTGACATTGACTCACTGTGAGCCCAGTGCCCCTTCTCTGCCTGTAACATTCACGATAGCATTCACCTGGCTGCTGGGGGAATGAGAGGGGGCAGTTTTCTTAGACAAAAAGCTCTTTTTAACCAGGTGGTACTGCGAAAGTGTAGCGGTCAGGGGAGAGGTGAGTTATAAACGCTCATATTATGCACACATCTGGGGCAGACAACACTCCTGTGCCTCTGGGCCACCTCTAGTGCATGATCCAGACACCAACTGTGAAGCCGAAGGCAGAAGGGAGGCTTCTCCACTTTCAGGGTCTCAGGCATTTGGCTAAATTCAGCCCAACCTCAATTTACACGTCAGCTCCTTTTGGGGCTGCGTGAGTCACTGCACTGCTCCCATGCCAGGGAGGACAAGGAGCTGACAAAACGCCCTGGCATTTGCTCTTTTCCCTTCAAAGAAAGTTCCAATGGGCCAGAGATGCTGCTTTTTCATACTCAGTGACTAAGAGGTGTGAAAAGCTGGGTTCAGCTCTTTCCCACCTCCCAGTAAACCCAGGAACCATGCTGGGTTGGAGCAAGAGGGATGCTCTGTGCCCTTCCTCATGGGGCTGGGCCACATGCAGGGTCAGGGCAGCGAGGGCAGTGCCAGTGCCGTGACCCCTCTCCCGCTCCATGCCGCAGCCGGACACACACCTCAGCCAGCAGTTGTGGGCATCTGAGGCTTTCCTTTGCCTCTAGCTGCACGCCTCGGGTCTGCTGCCGGACTCACTCCCCTGGAAGCACAGCTTGTCCTAGCCAGCACAGCAGCTTCTCTCCCGGCTCACGCCTCAGCACCGCAGGCTCCACCAGTCCTTCCTGCTTGCTACCCCACAGCTAATCTGGCCCAGATCCTCCTCCCTCATCCACTGGTCCCACAGCACCCCTCTCGCCATGGCCTTTCTGCTCCCCAAGGGAGCCTGCCCGCCCCCCGCGCTCTGCTCCTCGTTCCAGCCCTGCGGGAGCAGGCTGGGCAGGCAGCGGGAGCCACGGTCCAGCCCCGACCTGGTGCCACCCCTGCAGGAGCTGCACCCCACAGCAAGGGAGTGTGTGCCACGCTGCGGTGTTTCCAGCCACAGCTGCCTTGCTCGAGGGATTTTTCTACCATGCAATGTGCAATCCCTGCTGGGCAGGTGTGCTCTGGCTCAGCAAGCTGCCTGGGAGGTACGATGCCGACTGGGGCCTTGCCACCCTGGCGTGGCCAGCAGCACGCCCAGCACACGTTCCATACCGTGACTCCTTCCTTTGCACTGAATCGAGCTATGCCAGCCCTGCTTGTTGGATTTTAGTGGGTTATTTCACCTGCTGGGCAGGGATCTCTTCCTCTCTCTCCGTGATGGTGGTAGGGAGATGAGCCCTTCTCCATACCCACAGCTGACAAGGCATTAGGAGAGCTCCCCTGCACCCATCCAGTGGTCTCTGAGCACCCATCAGGACAAGGCAGCCCCCAGAAGAGCTGCCACAGTTAATAGGAAACAGTCATCACCCAGGCAGCTCTTTAATGTGCAGGACAAGCCGTCAACTCAGACCCTGCACCAGTAAAGCTGCTCGCCCCTTGAGCCTTGTTCTGTGTTACAGCACTAGCTAGGAGGCAGCTTTTTACGAGATTATTAATTATATTTCTATATAAAGCTTTACATCTCCGCCTGCGAGGTGCCGTGTTGTGAAACATGATTAGGCTTTTGTGATTCTGTCCCAGCAGCTCCCTTTGTGCCTCTCCCTCCAGCCCAAAGCCGAGTTCTGGCTCAGCCCAGAGGCAGCGAATGCAGCACGCTGCTTCCCAAGCAAAAAAAAGGCCAGATTTCTCCCCGGTGGCAGACCCCAAAAAGCATACCTGGAGCCAGCCCAAGCCAGCTGGGCAGCCGGAGGAGGAAGAGGACCTAATGGATCCCACCGGCTCTCACTCAGCAACAAACAACAGCGATTAACTCCGGAGTGCGAGAGACTAATTGGACATTTAACCCAACGCTGGCACAGGGGACCTCGTGCTGCAGCCGAAGAGAGGAAAGAAAGATTCACTCCTCAGCTGCAGGCTGCTCTAATAAGCCCTGTGCTGTAAGCAGATACGCCCCGTGCGCACAGCATCTGCCTACAGACAATTCTCACCCTGAGGGACGCGTGCTGGGGCCTGGGCGAGCCGAGGAACCAGAGGAGAGAGGAGCTTTATGAGAGTTGTCATCAATAAAAACATTCCCTGGTCTGGTTCCGTTTGTCTTTTGTGTTCTGAAAGATTTCAGCTTTCCCCGCAGTGCTCGGAACGCAAACGCAGCAGCATCCATCGTCTCCATGCAAATGAGCAGAAGGCGAAGGCGGCTGCTGTTTCTCGTGCCCATGGTGCGCCTGTGGTGTGTGCAGGAGCCACCCCTGCTCCCCCCGAGCCTGGCAGCACGGGCAGCACCCGCAGCTCCCCACCAGCTCCGTGGGAGCTTTGCCTGAGCAAATCCTCAAGGCTGTAATTAGAAAGGCATCACAACTCAGAGTGCTCCGCGTACTCTCCCAAATATATATGTTTAACGCAGCAGACAGTTCATCCTGTGAATATAGTGCTCTCGGCTGTGCCTAAATTATCTGCAAACTGCTTGATTTTATGCCATTGCCCATTATTCAGAGTGAGTCAGTGGCTGCAAACAAGGGAAATCCATGGAGGATACAGGGCCACGGTGGCTCTTTCCACAGTTATCACACCGAATGCCACCCGAACAGTCATGCGAGCCTGACGGTCCTGGACTAGATGATTCACAAATCCATCGGCACTCTCCAGACAAGCACTCCAGCATTCCCATCCTAAGTAAGCATTCAGGAGAGCAGCATTCACGTTCCTTATTATAAATCAGCATTGACTGATAAACTTCTATTAGGGCAAGTGTCTACAGACAGCACTTAATTAGTGTCCCCATGGGCCTTTCTCTCTCTGTTGACCACAAAGCATCCTCATCCACATGCCATGCCCACAGAGATGCTGCTTTAATCCACAGCTGAGCCCTGCCTGCTACGTTCAAGCCGTTACACACGCTGGGAAGCAGGATGAAGGTTCCCAGGTGAGCATCATGGATATGGGGGGGTTTCCAGGGTTCCACTGGCAAAATGTCATGGTAGCCAAAGCCAGCAGTGCCCACACATCTCGCAGGCTGCCAACCAGGACCACTGCAGCATCAAGCTCTCCTCCAGCTTCAGCCACACACCATGTTGCGCCTCTATCTCAACCTCTGTCGCAAAACAAGACCTGGATTTTCTTCCATCTCAGCCTCAAATCAAACGGTGGGATGGGAGCAGTCTGTGCACGTGACCGGGTACATCAGGGTTTGGTGGCATTTGCTGTTCCTGGCTTCCAGATGAGCAGACAGGACTGAACATCAGAGATAACTCAGCTCCGGCACTGGGAAGTGCTCTCTCGATGGGTTACTCCAACACCTTGGGCTCTTCAGAGGGATGTCTGCTCCGGCTCAAGCGCTTTCTCTCTTTGAGAGTCACCACCCTGGGTGGGTTCCCCTTCACTTCTGTTCAGTAGGCAGCCCAGGCTGGGTTTGATTGAAAAATACTAAGTGATTCAGGGCAGGGCTAAAAACTTGCAGACAACAAAAAGAGGGGCCAGAAGCAGCCCATCCTTGTCCAGATAAGGTTCTCAAAGCAGCAGAGATCCTCAGCTGTCCCAGGTATGTAGCCATGATTTCTTAATGCTTCACAGACTTTGTGGGTCCATATATCAGCACGCCTTGCCAAGGGAGCTCGGCTAATGAGGGTGATTTATGCAGCGGTCACTAATGGCTGACCTGGGCTTCCATCAATCTCGCCGGGAAGTTTTCGAGGATTGAGGGAGATTATAGCTTTACTCCTATAAATATGGGAAACAGTGCAGTGCCAGGATCACAGCTCCAGGGAGGGGAGAGAAGAGGGGCCATGATTAAAGAGAGCGAAGAGATAAGCTGCAGGCAGGAGCGCCCGGGCTGTGCATCACTCTCACCAGGAGCCGTGATGCCTCCACAGGGTGCCCAGCTCCGTGCTGCCAAAACCGGGACAGGGGAGCAGGACCCACCTTGAGCAGCAGCAGGAGGTGATGCTGAAGGGACGCCAGGGCACCTCTGGCCTCCCACTGCTTCAAGATGTGGCCACGATGCACAGCAGGTATCATGCTCTTTTCCTAAGCTCTGACCTGTTGTGAATTGAGTTGAATCCTCCAGGCTGAACAAGGGATGGAAACCCCTGGGCTGGGATGTCCCACAGCAGCAGGGACTATTTCATGATGTGCATTACACTGGGGCAGTCAACAAGCACACGGGGCCTCGCTTTTAAAACAAAACATCCTGAGCCAGCATCACTTTGACAAACTGCAAACAGCAAAGGAAGGGTTAAGCCAACCACCGACAAAAAAAAAAAGGTGGAAATGGAGATACAGGAGGATAAAAGGGCTTTCAGGAGGGGTCAGCTTGAGAGGAAGAGAAACAGAGGAGAGAAAAGGAATTTGCTTCAACGGAAACCCCAAAGGGTTCAAACTATTTGTGAACCAAAGAGCCAAAGGGAAGGGGCATAACCTGACAGAGGTGCATGTCCCCAGGAGGCACCGACTGTGCCACCCAGACAGCCCAGGGTGGGTGGGGGCAGCCTATCTCGAGGTAAAAGATGCTGAAACAGGAGTAGGAGGAGGTCAGCCTCAGCGATGAGGCAGAGCAGGAGGCAGAAGGCTCCAGCAGTGCCTGAGCAATGGCAGCAGCAGCTTTCTCCTCGGTCTGTGCTCGTTGGTCAATACAGTGGCTCAGAAATGAAATGAAGGGCATTTAGGGTGCTGCCAGCTCCTGCCTTTTCCTCCCCACCTAAGACCGACTTCTGGGCTTGTTGCTATGAGGAAGAAATAAATGGTGCCCTAGATGGATGGGGAGATGTGCTCTGCTCCTCGTGGCGATGCTAAATTCGGCCTGATGGACTGGGAACAAATGAGACTCCAGGGACACCGTCCTGCTTTCAAGGTGATGCTTCTACCCTTGAACACAACAGTTGCTATGAATACCCTGCTAGGACAGAGGCTGACCGTGAGAAACCAGGTCCCGTCCCACCGCATCATTTGGAGCATGGGCAAGAAATAGTGAGAACAAATGGGAGCACAACCCCCCAGCAGCCAGCAGCAAGGACAGCTGTGATGGATGCAGCGCCTCCATCCAAACCTCTCTGCTCAGCTGAGCACTGCGGGCATGGGCCATCAGCTCTTCTGGCATGGTTTTCTCCTCTTGGCATCATCACCTTCCCTATAAAATACATTAAATATTTAGCGGAGCAATGTACTGAAGCTGTCCGCCTCCACGCCAGGCAGGAGCTGCAGCCATTGAGAAGCGATCACTTCCCTGGCATCAAGAAGGATGAAATATGTATCAAGGAGAGGAATGGCTCCAAAAGGAAAGACAGAGAGACAACTTTGTTGTCCCGGCCAAATTCTCGCCTGCCAAAATTCCTCTTCTCTAGAATGCTGCCTGCATTTTCGATAAATAACGACAAATCAAAACAAACTCCAATCCCTCCCGTTCCTGCCTGAATTGCTTCTGCGCGGGCTGTGCAGACACCTGCCGCATCCACCCCAGCAGCGGCTGCCTGGCATTGTTGGGCGAATTGATCTTTGCGTAGAGCTTGCACATTTGTCTGTAAAGCTCATTAAGATCCGGCAAGATGAAAGGCTGTTCAGAAATGTAAGATCATTATCGTTATCAAAAGAAACACAGAAAACGGCTGCTATAGAGGCAGATTTGTTTCCATATAGAAAGCTATTCGAGGTTCTCCGAGAAGCTCTTTAATACGGTGGCTGTTACATGAATAAACTTCAAGAGCTTCTCTCATGCTGGGGAAAACTTCCAAGGGATCCTTTGCCTTTCACATCTGTAGCACGAGTTTTCCTTGCCATTTCTGACATATTGAAGATAACTCAGTACCGGGCAGGGAACCCAGTCTCTCAGCCCTCTTGATTCACAGAATCATGCAATCGTTTAAGTTGGAAAAGACCTTTAAGATTATTGAGTCCATCCGTAAACCTCACGCTGCCAAGCCCTCCACTAAACTATCTTAAGCACCACTTCCACATAGCTTTTAAATCCCTCCAGGGATCGGGACTCCACCACCTCCATGGGCATCCTCCTCCAATGCTTAACATTCCTTTTGGTGAAGAAATATCTCCTAATATCCAGTCTAAATCTACCCTGGTACAGCGTGAGGCCATTTCCTCTTCTCATCCTATCACTTGATACTTGGAGAGGAGCCCAGCACCCACCTCACCACAACCTCCTTTCCAGGAGCTGCAGAGAGCGATGAGGTCTCTCCTCAGCCTCCTCTCCTTGGATGCTGCTGCCACCATGGTGCCCCATGGTGATGCTCTGGTTCGCAGAGGGATGGGACGGGTGGTCAGGCGCGGTGACTGCAGACATCGCTTGGCTCATCCCTGGCTGCCTCGTCTCCGAGATAAAGCTCTCCCTGGGGAGTAAGCCTGGCAGAGCAGCACCAACAGCCCTCTAGAGAACAAGTGTTTGGGTTTAAATACACTAAATCCACTTCATAGTGGTCTCCCCAGCAGGAATTCCCCATCAAATCGTCCCAGCGTGCATCACCGTTAGCCATGGGGGCAGGTGTAGCCCCTCGCCCACAGCCAGTGCCAGACAGGCAGCGCCACTGTCTCACACCTCCCACCAGTGACTCCCAGTCACGATGCCAGAGACTTTTGTGCATGGAGTCCTGCTTGCATGGATGCTCCAGGAGCCTCCAAGGAGCGGCTCCACCCTGGGATCGCAGCCCCCTGCACCTGCAAAGAGGAACCCATTGCTTTAAAGCAGACGCTGGTTCCTGCACCGAGGGGTTGCCGGTGCCAAGCCTCGGGCTCAGGGCCGGCTGCCAGGCATTTGGATGCAGTGAATCTGTTCCTGCCTGGAGGAAGAAGAAGAGTTAAACTTGCTCAAGGCACCATATTTTTCCAAGAAGAATCAGTGCTTCCCACACGGGGTCATTTCTTTTTTGAAACCATCCTCTCTTTTATCCACAAGAAAATCTGCTCATAATTATAAACCAAGGAAGAAGAGGTTTCTGGAAATATTCATTTGCAGCTGAGCCATTTTCACCCTGGCACAGGCAGAGCCAGCCTTCCTCACTCCCATCTGTCGTGTTCACGCCGAGCGTGGCGGCGGCGATGCCAGCCAGGCTCTGCCACCCAGCGTGGCACGCTCAGGCAGGAGAACATGACACCATGGTGGGATGAGGAGGGGGGGTGCCGCGAAACTGGGCAGGACTTGGAGCTCGCATCCTGCCCAAGATGTTCTCTTTACACATGAACAGCTTGGCACCACGAGGGGCAGGGGGAAGGAGGAGGAGGAGCAGCACAGGCTCTGTCTGAGCTCCATTGAGGAAGAGATGAAAAAGTCTCACAGTGCTGGGTTTGATGGGGTCTGCAGGGCCAGGGCCAGACCACCTCTGCTGGCAATGCCTGCGCTGCAATGACAGCGAACTGGAGCACAAGATGCCACTCGGGCCAAGCGTGAGGAGCAAGTGTTCCCCAGGCCCATGGAGTACCTTCTCCAGGTACTGAGCCCAGGCGGTGGGTCCTCACTCCTCAAGCAGGGAAACATCCACAGCTTCTCCCAGCACGTCTCTTTCTCTCTCTCTCTCTCCCCCTCTCCCTCTTCTTTAGCTGCATCCCATTTACATTGCCACGAATAAATCAATCTGCTTCTTGGTGCCTACACCTTCAAATATTTATAGACTGTTATTATACTTTTCACTCCCTCCCTATACACCCATGCCCTTTCCTTTAAACGTCTCTCCACCAAACTCTGTCTATTTAGTTCTTTTAATCCCTCCCCATAAATCTACCCTGACCCACTCCCTGCACCGTATCCATTTATTTCCATTAATGAGAGGCACAGCAGAGCGCGGCACAGGAGTTGTTGTCACCTCCCTCCATGGCACGGTGCACGGGACCGTGGATCAGAGCATCTCCTGGGTGCTCTAATACATGGCTCTGGGTGCCAGCCAGCCCTGGGCTTTCTGCCCTCTTTGGATTTTGCATTTTCTTCTTAATTCTCCCTTTTTTTTTTTTTCTTTTCTTTCTTTTTTGCTGCTTCTCTCAACTGCAAATGACAAAATTGTGAGCAGCTCCCAGACAACTTGCAAACCCAGAAATAAGCTGTTTCTGATGAGTGAATTTAAACTTCCTTTCTTATTTGCATCTTGCTTGGGAGCAGCTTGCAAGTGTCAGAAAAACAGTTGTCAGGGAAGGTTGCAGGTTTAGGTTTGGATGCACCCTCCATGGGGGATCCTTCCTTGGTCTGACAGTCCTGGAGCCACCAGGACCTGCAGCCCCTTTCCCCACTCGATATCCCTCTCCTGGAGCCCAGCCGCTGGCCGATGAACTGCAGAGCGAGCACCCACCACGTGCAAGACCCAGGTGGGGAGAAGCCCACAGCCCTTGCCCTGCAGCACCCCCCCAGCATCGCTCCCCATCCTCGCATCCCTCTCCGGGGCCAAGCACTCGCAAGCCAAGACAGGGATGAGTGAAGAGCCCTGCTGTGTGCGGGGAAGGAACGTGCTCGGCCCAGCAGCTCTGCTACATCTGTGCAAAGTTTTGTTGTTGAATAGGAAAGAAAAGTTTATCTTTAAAAAGAGAATAAAAGGGGGAAGAAAGAGACTGCTGAGGGAAGCATGTTTGCTAGTGCCAGGCGGCCACAAGCAGAGCTGCAAAATGTACTCGTTTATAATTCACTGTAATGAAGCTGCTTCAGGCAACAAACACCCAGCGGCCACAGCTGACGGAGCCGGTGACACGGAGCACCGGGATTACAGTCCTGTCCCCACCAGGATGACCCACCAGGCAAGTACAAAACCCAACCGATTAAACAGCCCACGTGAAGCCACTGCGAGCCATCAGAAAGGCTACAGGGATTTAGTGAGCTCAGGATGGTTTTTCCAGTCAGTGGATCAGACGAATGCACTTACCCACACAAAAACCCCACTCTGTCGTGTGTTCCTATGGGGGCACCACAGCATGCAGGGAGCAGGCAGGGCTCAGCCCACTGGTCAGCACAGCACGAGGCACAGCGGGGTTGGGAAGGTCGGCAAGGAAGCCTGTAAGGGAATTTTAGAGAGTTACAGTGGCAAAAGCATTTGGGTTATCCCCAAGGCTGCAGTGGAGCATCCTCTCCTGCATGGTTTGACCTGCTTTGGTCCAGCTGGAAACTTGCCCTATGTGAGAGCATCTCAGACATCTCACATCCACCCCCACCCTGCAGCTGCTGCACAGGACCACAGCTCCCTTCTCCCCTGCATCCCCCAGTCCTCACCTCTGCCGGCAGCCAGGCGCTGCACGGGGGGATTCCTGCCCTCCGAGAAGGCTGGAGGAGGGCATGGTTACCCTGAAGTCACCAGGAATTGATGATGAACCACCCAACAACCCCAGGTGATCAACAGCCACTGGTAAAGGCAGCCAGACACTGGCTGCTCCCTGGGCAGAGAACATTGTGCCAATGATGAGGCTCCTTGGGTGGCTCACGCTTGGCTGCCTCAGTCAGAGAGCGACAGCAATCCCTCCCGTGGTGTCGGTGGCAGCTCTGCCCAGACAAGCACTGCCTGCCTGTCGTGTCCGATTGCTCAGCTCAAGGGGGAGCAGGCCATCATCTTATTAGGTTTGGTTTGATAGGTAGGAAACATGTCCACTGAGCAGACTCATGTGTCTCCGAAGGACCTTCCTTCCCCACGCCAGCAGCCACAGGGCTGTCACCCAGCACAGCTGCAGAGCGCACACCAAGCCCTGTACACCAGCAGTTTGTCATGGGGGCTGAGCAGGAGAAAGGGATGAAGCCTGAAGGAGACTGTCACCACCAGCATGGCATCACAAGGAGCAGACCTCCAGCTTGGGGCTGTTTGTGTCTCAGCCTTCTCAGTGTGTTGAGGTTTAGCCAGTCAGGTTTGTGCATATTCTCCATGTAAGAACCTTTAACCCCCACTGCAGCAACTGCTTTTTCATCCTCATCTTTCGTGGGATCCTGAATCTTTCAAAACCTGCCTCCTGGCAGCAGCTTGTTCTTACCCCAGCATCTCAGCCAGACCCTGGAGCTCTTCCACCACGGGTAAAGCATCAACCCAAACAGAGCTCTCTTCCACAAACATTCCCTTTGCTTTAAGGGAAAAGTCTTCAACCCACCTGCAACTCCTGACCTTCCCCTCTCCCTGCACAAAGAGAGAAACAAGCCTCCAGACCCTTCATTTCTGAGCCACCTTCTGCTCCCACCCAGCCTCCCCGTACTTGGCCACTTCTCCATTTCCCACACAGCAGGTGCTGCTTTGTATGGCTGAGCAAAGCCCTGCTCAGCTGGAAGTCCTTAGGAGATTAAAACAACTTCACTCCCATTACAGCAGTTTGTGATCCTCTGCAAATTCTGGGGCTCGCAGCCACGTGAGTAGAGTCCGTATCAGACAGACGTGTTGTTCATCAACAGGGTGATGCTGGAGAACAAGCACCACATCCCTGCCCTGGGCTGCTGCCATGGTGAGCTCAGATCTGTCTGAGCTGTGTCAGGTGAGATGGACCAGTGTCCTGGAGCAAAGGGCACAGCTCCATCGGGACAGGAGCTGCTCCCTAGGTTTCTGACTCCTGCACAACGGGGGCTGTCATTATCCTTTGGCCCTCGCACAAATTGTTGATTTGACTTCAAGCACCGAGTGCTGACTCTCTGGCTCGTTTGGAATTGGGGCTTAAATCAAAGAGTTTCCCTCAAGGGATCTGGGGGAGATGGAGACAATTAGATTTGAGCCCTGAAGTTTTACAAGTCTAATAAATTTCCTGGTAGCCTCCGGCTGCCGGGCTGCTGTGCGAGAGCCAGGCGAGAGACCTTGGTGAATGAAAGCAAGCATTTCTCAAGACAGGAAGCCACATGGGCACATGCGGATCTGTCTACTGGGGCCCGGCTCATCTGACCCCCCTCCTGCTGCTGCTGGCTGTCCACATCTGGGCTGAGCAGCGGGGATGGAGGCACCGCATCCCTCGCACCGCACCAGGGCCACATCGGTGGGACAGTGCCCAGCTGGGAGCAGCAGTTCTGGTTGTCCTGCACGCCTGCTCTGCACATCCAGGATGGCCTCAGGGCTGGTGGGTGGCAGAGGAGAAGAGGAAGGTCAGAGCCAGCAGTGTGGAGGGAAGCAGCTGGCTGCTCGCTGCTGGAGACAGTGAGAAAGGAGCATCTTCTTAATTGCGCTTCATGCAGCACTGTTAGGAAAAGGGGTCATGGCAGTGAGGTAACAGAGGTGTTGGCACCAAAGAAGTAAGCACGTGGTGGGACAGGACAGAACAAAGCAGCCCAGGGAGGGGAACCTTCCTCGCACAAGCAGGATCATCTCCTATGCTCCTTGGAAGGAATAGCTGCTTGCTATCCTGCCAGAGCTGCTCTTCTTACCAGAGACCTAAATACACCCTACCTTTACTTCAGCAATGCTGATGGAGAAGAGGATGCGAGAGCCCCAGCAGCAAACCCTCAGCTGCCGCTGCCAAGCCTGGGCCCAGAGCTGCGCTGAGGAGGGCTCGTATCTCCCCCCAGGACAGGTAGGATGGGAGCAGCTCTGCCAGGCTCTGCTGCGGGCTGTCCCCCAGGGGAGCACGTACCCGGTACACAGCGACCTGCCCACGCTTGCCGGGGCTCTGCATGGGGCTGCGAGGTGAGCCCCGGGGTGCTGTGTGCCATGTCCCCAGCTGTGACAGTGCCAGGGGGCTGAGGCAGGGACACACAACCCGGTGAGGAGGGGTCTGAGTCCAGGAAGCTTTGACTGCTTTGCTGGGTGAGAAGGGCAGAGTCACACAGGAAGATAGAAATGATAAAGGACCTGTGTTTCCCTGGGAAACGTCCTCCTCTGCTGCCCTGCCACAGTTGTGGTGGCACTGGCTGTGCCCTGTCCCTGGCCTGGCCTGGCCAGATGCCACGGTCCCAGTGCCAAAACTTCTCTGGAGAGGAGCAGGAGAAGCGCTGATCTCAGTCATATCCTCCCCTGCCACCCCAGGGGAAAGGCTCCCAGCTGGCATCAGCGTGGCCACTGGAGAAAAACACCTTTGCTGCTCGGAGAGAAGCTCCTCTGCTCCACCCCCACTCTTCTGGCTGCTTCCAGTGTTTGTTTAACACAACGTTGCTGTAGATTACATTTTCCTCTGACACGATGCAAAATGTGTTTTATGCTCCCATTTTCCCTCTGTCTTCCTGCTCTTTTCCAATGTGCGCTGGATACACAGCACCGGGGATTAGCAGAGACTTATTTAAGCAGCCAGGCAACTCGAAACCATTGTTCATGAAAACTGGAACTCTCTGCGAGTCCTTCGCACTTGTTGCTGGTGGCCATAAATCCCCATTTTGTGGGAGCCTTTCTCTCTCTCCCCCTTTTCTCTCCTCGGTCCTGATGCAGCCCAGTGAGGGATGTGGAGTGGCTGCTCTCCTGCCAGGGAGCGAGCACCCAGCCCCGCTCTGCTGGAGCTCAGCAGCGTGTGGAGCAGGACCAGGAGGGCTTTGGCAAGGTCTGCTTCCCCAGCCTGACCCTGCAGGCAGCCCTAGCTAGAGCTCACCAGGCAGAGTGACCCATCCATCCATGCCTTTCCCGGCTGGATTCCATGGCTTTGGGAGTGCCTCAAGGCAGCAGATACAGCCTTGAGCATCTCAAACATCTCTCATCACAACCCAGTGCCAGGCTGGGAGCTCCGAAGGGGTCAGCAGTGGAGCAGTGTGCCTGACACCAGGGTCCCCTCGCCCTGGGGCTGCAGGTCTGGGGGAAGCCTGGCACAGCCCGTGAGCAGCCACAATCCTGACCTAAACCGAGGCTGAAACAGCACTTCCAGCCCTCAAACACCCAAATTGCTCAGCTTTCTGCTCTGCTGGTGCGTGGGGGCTCCAGGGATGCTCTGTCACCACTCAGGCTCTGTGCAACATTCCCAGTGGGAAACCCACTGAAGCATTCGGGACCTTTCATTTTCACTGGGAGCAAGGTTGGATCCTGCTGCTGTGTAAAGCAATGGCAGAAAATTCTGGCACCGTCCACAGGAGCAGGATGGGACCAGATGGCTTCTGTCTTTGTTTCTTCTAAGGTTGTTTTCCCTCCTCTCGTTCCAAAGGCGGTGCAGATGGGGAAGGAGCAGGTTATGCAAATGTTCCTCGGGCAGCTTTACCTGCCGTCACCCTGGCAACGTGGAGCAGGGGGGCAGTGGGGAGTGGGCTGCAAGGAGCAGGGATGCAGGGATGCCGTGGGCAGGGCGGGAGGGCAGCAGGGTGTGGGGAGCAGACAGTGGGCAGTGGGAAGAGGGCAGCTGGGAAGCAGTGTCGGGAATGGGGTGCAGGGAGCAGGCAGTGGGGCAGCAAGGGAGTGGCTCACAGGGGAGTGGGGATGTGGGGGATAGGATGCAGGCAGCAGGGCTGAAGGAAGTGAGGAGCAGGCAGTGGGTCGAAGGCTGTGGGTAGTGGGGAGCGGGGTGCAGGCAGTGGGGCAACCCCCGAGCCCCTCGGTGCAGATAGATGACTCCAACAGCGAGGGCAGAAATTGAGGTCCCCTCCCTGGGACAAACTGCTCTGCAGAGTCAGCACCGGGGCAGACATCCTTGCAGGTCCCCTGCCTCCCCGGGACAAGGGGACAAACCTCTGGCAGCAGCTCAGAACAGAGGGCAGCAGGTAATGAGGAAATCTTATCAACACTTTCTTTTAATTTTCCAAGCGCACCACAAAATAATACAGTCCTGAGGACATGTGTAACTAATTAAATGGTACAGGGAGAAGAAAAACACTGATTTTTGTAGAGACTTTGAATTATGTCTGGAGGTGAAGGAGTCAGCAGGCTCAGGGGGTAATTAATCACCAGAGGTGAGATGCCCTGGCTCCCTGTGCCAGTGCCTGCTACCAACTGCTGGACCTTGCAGAGCACCGGTCACTGCCGGTGTGGGGGTTTGGGGTGTCCGTGCCGCCCTGGGTTGAGCCCAGGAGATGCCCACAGCAGCCTGGCTCTGCACATCCACACGGGCTGGGGGATGAGTGTGGGCGGCGTGGGCAGGTTGGGCGCGTTCACCTCTGAGGAGAGCGGGCATTTTTGAAAGGTGACCAAAGACTTTCCGATGGAAATCTCTCATCAGGAAGTCTCTCATCATGAAGTGCTGATTCCACACGTTGGAGGGACTTTGTGGAAACATATCTCTTTCATCAACATGTTTTGTGAATAATTATGCAAACATGCTACGAGGTCCAGGAGTTTCATTTCAAATTTAGCATTTTTCCTGTTAGCCGAAACATCAAAACTAAACAAAATTCTCCAACCGCTTCAAAAAAAAACCTTGCAAAGTTTGTGGGAGGACTTTTTTTAAGATTATTCCTCTGTGTCTTAGCTGAAAAATGCGTAAACATATAACGTGAAGGTGAAATGTCAAGATTTTAACAACTTCTCCAAGGGATTAAACAAGGAGGTGTCAGGGCTTCCTGGCTTCAGCTTTGCCGTGAACGTGGCCTTCAGCCCAGCATGTTGTGAGGATGTCAAGGAAGGCCTGGTGGTCTGGTGCACATTTGAGCAATGATTGGGTTGGGGTGTTATGTCTGTATTTGTTGCCCCATCCCTCTCCTGGGACTGCACTGTCCTACTGTGCAACAATACCTGCCCAGCTTGGCACAAAGTCCTGGCGGGACAGTGACCTGCTGTTGCAGAGGCACTTTGGTGGCCTTTCCCCTGCTGTCATAGCAAAGACACCCGCTCCATTCCCAGCAAGCAGCTCCAGAGCAGCAGGGAGCGAGGCGGTAGCTTTGGCCCTTTCAATTAGCAGCTTGCTCTCCCGCACCAACCGGCTGTTAGAGGTGTGCTTGATGGGCATCCAGGAGCCCTCCCAGCCCATCTGAAAACCCATGTCCATTCCTGATCAGAGTAATTGATGTCTCATTTTCCCTTCATTCATATGCAGGTGGCACGGGAAGGACATGGAGCTGGGAGCAGGATGGAACAGCAGGCTGTCCCCGTGTCCCTCGCTGCTGGCTGCCCAGCCAAGCCCAGCACATCGGCTTCACCCCAGTCAGGCTCTGCCCCACCAAACCCCATCATCCTGAGGGCTGTGGTGTGGGGGAGCAAGCCAGAAGCTTTTCCATCCTGGAGAAATTTCTGCTTTAACATTCAGCTCAGCTGCAGTGAGAAGTGTCTGCATTGGTCTTGGTACCCATCCCAGGGGTTGTCAGGGTGCGTGTCTGTGTGTTCTGGGCAGCCTGGAGGTGTTCAAGGCCAGGCTGGATGGAGCCTTGAGCAGCTTGGTCCAGTGGGAGGTGTTCCTGCCCATGACAAGGGGGTTGGAATTATTAGATGATCATTAAGGTCCCTTCCAACTCGAACCATTCTATCATGCTATCACAACCAGGCAGCGAGGGAGCAAAAGCAGGGCTGGGAAGGATGAACAGCACTGTCTCTTGCACAGCTCCTGAAGCCATCGCCAGTCAGGGCGTGCAGGGGTGTAGCGCCATGAACTTTATTTCTGCTTGATTCTTGTCTGCAGACACGCACTCAGGCTGGCTCGGCACCGGGCATGCATGTGTGTGCCTGCCCGCCCGCTGCTCGGTGCAGCAGGTCTGTCCGGCCCCTGGGCTCCCTGCGCTTCACCGGCCCCGTCCCGTTGCCTCCTGCTGTAGCTGTGAGTCACGGCCAGCAGCAGAGCAGGAAAGGCAAGGCTCCACATTCAAAGCTTCCCCTCCAACAAAGAAGCTTTACCAGCCAGTGGGGAAGAGGGGTGTTTGCTTCTGAGGTGCCAAGGCAGCACTGCATCGTACAAGCATAGTCTGCATCCTGCATGGAGGCAGGTGTCTGCACAAGAGGGAAAGCTGATCTATCATTGTGCCCTGAGCATGTCCTGAAAAGGGGATCTCGTGTTGTTCTCCTTCCCCCAGCTCTCAGGAGGCAGAGAGTCTCCCTCAGACTGACTTCCCCGAGTCTGTGCCACAGCCAGCAAGGGAAGGCACTGACAGCTCAGCTCCCTCCTCCTCACCCCAGCTGGGGAGCATAAATGAGCTAATGAGATGCTCAGGAGATAAAGGAAGTGGAACAGGAACATTGAGACTTGTGGGTACCTCTTGCTAAAGCTCCTGGAGTGTCTCTGAGATGTGGTCTATATCCCTTCTGAATCTCCTGCAACCACACAGCTTGTTGGAGCTCTCCTGGGAAAATCAATTTATTTGAGGTAATTTCATTTTGGGGCACTTTTTAAGTAATTAAATGTGATGAAGGAAGAAAAGGCAAAATATTAAAGGGAGGATTAACAAGGCTGTGAGGGAATTCCTAAGGAGGATGCAGCCCCAGTGCACATAGGGCTTAAAATCTGCTTGAAACACAAGTGGCTTTTCTACTGCTCTGCACAACCAGAGGCTGAAGCACAAGAGCTCACCCAAGAGACCAGGCTCAAGGTGCTGCCAGAGCTCTGTGAGCCTATCTTTGTGCTGGGAGAGGGAGCAGAACCTGCCTGGAGGAAAGAAGCCAGGATTTGTTCCCTGTACTCCCTCTGGATGCTGATGAGCAAGGATGGACTCTGAGAGAGCGGTCCCAGTGGGCAGCAGACCACCATGTATGGTGAGGTTGGCTGCTTTGGAGGAATTCGGCAGGGTTGCTCTGGAACAGGGAATCTGCCCCGCTTGGGTGAGTGTCTGCGATGTGTCCTGATGAAAATCAGGGCAGGGTTGCTCAGGCAAGTTGTGCTGCTGGGGTCACTGCGCAGCCTACGGCCCGTTTCTTGCCTGGGGATGTACGCTGAGGAGGCAGCAGTCCCTGGCTGCTCTCCTGGAGTAGATAAGCTGTTTAGTTATAGGATAACTAGATTAACCAGGCTGTGTCGGGACAACAGATCATGGCTGTGGAGACAGAGAAGAGGGGCTGTTCTGCCCTTTGGTTTGTTATGATGTAGTAGCAGGTTCGACCTGGAGCAAAATGCAAGGTGAGAAAACACCTTATCCAGGTGGCCATTCCTCTGCTGCTTCAGAGGCTTTTGCCCCTTCCCGTTCCCCGTGTCCCTCCAGCTGCCTGACTCCTCACCTTGCCTCCTCAGCCGAGCACTCGCTACCTCGGTGGCTGCTCCAGCCTTGGTCACTGGTTTTGGAGACCCCGGGCAGTTGCTGACTACTCCTCAGGGTCAACCTCACCTCGTGGCTGAAGCTGCCTCGTTATTGGAGCTACTCCAGCCTTCGCAGGGAGAGCTGTCCTGCCTTGCACAGGAGTACGGGTTGTCAATCCTCAGCCCAAGTGACCTTGCTGGCTTTGCTGCTGGCCCTGGATTAGGCATTTAAGGCCTTTGGCCCCTAGATTGTCCTCCGAGTCCTGGAAGCTCCCCTACAGATCTAGTGAACATGACCTGATTAGTTAATGCTTGGTGTCTACTTGGTAAACATGGTTCAAGGTAGTCACCTAAAGGGCAAGGCTGGAAAAAGATGAAATTTTTCTGACTCATGAGTGAATCTGGGAAGGGCAGAGCACACAGAATTTCCTACAGCTGTAACAGCTTCCTTAGGATCAGCTGGAGAAGGGAAAGCCTGCTCATCCTGAGGACCAGCAGCTCATTTGCTAAATTAAAAGCACTGAGAAACCAATTTTTAGGGATGTAATTTCTCACTTACCCTGCTAATTACTGTACTCAGGGCAAGCCATGCAGGGGGTTTTCACAGCTCACCACGACCCAGGAGCTGTGCTGTGACTGTACGGGGGGCTTGTAGGAGCTGGCGATGCCTCCCGCACAGAGGAAGGGCTGATGGTCACCTCTTTCCCTAGGACTGAGGAGCACCCATGCCACAAACTGCTCCTGGAAGTGCTACCCGTGATGTGCCAGCCTTGTGCCAGGGAAGCCTCCTGCTCTCAGGACATGGTCTGGCCAGTGTGTTTCAGTCTCATCTCGGTGCCCACACCTGGGCATCCATCAGCATCTTTGCTGACAACCTCTTTTTCCAAGCCATCTCTCTTTCTCATTGGCTTTACCGGGCAGCTCCCCAGGGCGTTTGAGCTGGAATGATTTCTACCAGGCAGATTTCAGAGACCGATGAGTAAGGCTGGGCTCAAACCCGTGGCCAAATCCTTTCATCAAAGGGGCTAGCAACATTTAAACAGTCCTGCAAAAAGTCCTCCTGAGGAGTGGGTCCATCCTCCTGCCCCCAGGCTTTCGGGTGTCCCTCAGCCCAGTGCACCAGTGCTGTTTGGTCTCCCTGTTGCTCCAGGCGTGCACCCAGGACCCAGCCAGCTTGTCTTAACGTTAGCCTAGGTATGGCCTTCTCCTTCATTTGGCTTTGACAGTGAAGCAATCCCTCATGGCACAGCAGACAAGCCAGCAGAAAGGACAGAGGGATGAAAACAGCTACCTCTGTCCTTCAGACCATGAGACAGAGGAATGGGCTTGAGGGGATGGAAGAGGTGTGACAGAAGGGGAAGAGACATGATGCTGGCTCAGCTGCTCCCTGGTCCAACACATCCTACTCAGCTTTCTCACACTGCGGAGTGTTTTCTTTGCACCAAAGGTGTCTCCGCTCTCCCCACAACATGTAACAAGGCAACCACACAAACCGAAGGTTGTGAGTCGGAGTGGCTCCCAGTGCATTGGGCGAATTTGATCCTGCCAGATTAGGAAAGGCATTAACGAGGCTCTGAGCCCTTGCCTGGGTCTTGGGTTTATATATGGCCACGGTCACTGCTCTGAGAGTGACATTGTAATGCATCACGCCTGCCAGCCGCAGCCCGCGGCTCCCTGGCACCTGGCCAGGCAAAGGTAATTTTGTGCTGAGTGATATCAGAAGTCAAAATGAGCCCTACATACTTTGGGTAATTCCCAGAGGCCGTAAAACACCTCGGCCGTCTCCCATCCAACATTTATGTGTTTTGCATTGAACTTCCTCAAATTAGTGCTAAGTGCATTAAAGTTGTAAAAATACCCTGCACAAAACCCCATTAAATGCTTAAATATACGGGCCCAGTGCACGGGGGTCTATAATTTAGGCTTAAATTCAGCAGCCAGGGAATGCTGGAACCCTCTCTCACCAGGGAAGAGATGCACTGGCCCCATCGCCAGCACCTGGAGCAGCGTCTTTCCCAACAGGGGATTCCTTTGAGACGTCAGATGTTGCAACTCTATTAATACTTGCTGGAGCATCGGGTGCAGACAAGACAGGCGGGGGGATGGGACAGGAGGAGAGAGACAGAGAAGCAGCGTCTAGGCTTGGCTTCGTGTCCCACTGTCCTGGCATGTCTAGGGGACAGCAGGGTAGCAGAACCCCTGGGGGGACGCGGGCTGGCCCGGGCTCGGCTATTGTCAGGGAGCAGAGATCTCGCCGCTGCCCTGGCTGCTCTGGAGGAGGCTGCTGCCACGTTTTGGAGGAGCCCCGAGAGTTGTCAGCATGTTGGCAGGAGGCATTGCAGGGATCTTGTCCCCCGGCATTTGGGTTAGAGGAGCCTGTGGATTCACCCCCCGGCCAGGCAGCAGGGGCTGAAGGGCCTGAAGCCCATTTCCCATCCCCTCCAAGCATCCTCTGTCCCCCCCGAGATCCTCTGCTAGACCCAAACACCCTGTGCCATTGGGAACTTGGCACCAAGCCTGCATTTTTCATTCATTCCATCTCCTCTGGCAACCCCACATGTGTTTGGTGTTTACATCCTGGGATGCCTGGATACTGTCCCTCCTCGATCACACTCGTGGAGCTTCCCAGCGCTTCCCGTCACCGGATGACGTCCTCCTCCTGATGCCATTTCCACTGCAGCCTTTGCCCTCGGAGCTCTCCTGGGAGCAGCAGGGCAGATCCTGTAACTGATGCCCAGGCTCAGGGCTGGAGAGGAGGCTGTCACCGGCCCACTTTGCCCCAGCTTGCGCTGCTCCCAGCCTGGGCAAGCCCACAGAGATCCCTCATGCCAGGAACAGACTGCTGGCACACAGGCTCAGGGTGGGCATGGGGCTCCAGGCAGGTTCCCTTCTCACCCCTGGGTGGGCTTCCTGGGCTACCAGCTTGGCTACTGCATTTTCTTCTGTTTCAGGCTGCAGAGTCATCTGTGTCAACCCAGCGACGGCAAAGATATTGCACTACAATCCTGGGGTGAAAATGTCCAGCAAAATGCCTACAGATGGTGGGATGGGATAGAAGGAAGATGAGCTCGCAGGCAGCCACTGGACCTTGGCAGGCAGGGTGTGCAGGTGGGCAGGGTGGTGTGAGCGCAGGACAAGGTCCTGGGTGCTGCCATCCCCTCAGTCCCCTGCAGCAAAACAGCCCCTGACTGCCCACGCATGGCTCACAGGAGAGGGAAAGGAAGGGAGATTTCCTTGTGCTTGGTTTTCCCACATGTTTCCAGAAAGGTGGGTATCTCCTCCAGGCTGGCCCCCAGCTGAAGCGAGCTGGGAAACACGCAAACAGCCATAAAATCACCCAATCTGAAGAGGAAGTAATTCTGCTTGCCTGTGTCTTTTCATAAGGGAGCAAATTATCAGCTCAGCCTTCAGCTCAAGGAAAGCAGTCAGAAGCCAGGGACAGAGTTTTGGCTTCTTTGATCCGCTGGTCAAACTCCAAAGGCTCTGTCCCATTTCCTTTGTCATGCTGCTGTCACCATCACACCATCTGCTGTTTCCACAGGCCCACCCAGAACTCAGTCTGGTGCGGACAAGGCTTCCCACCCCACCCCATCCCTTCCCCATGCATTTTGCTGTTACTGTTTCTCCCCCCTTCAGCCTCTCTTCCCCACTCTGCTCCTGGGGCACGAGGAGAAGCCCACCAGCGGTGCTCAGGATGGGTGCACAGCCAGGTCCGCATGGGCTCATGGCCATTAGTTCCCATGTTTGCTCTCAAAGGTACCTGTCCAGTTCTATTCCTGTCACTTCCCGGCCCTTTGGAAACCTTCCCAAGATGTACTTACAGAATTACTGTTCCCACTCTGAAGAGAAAACAGCCAAAGCCCATGTTATAACTCCTTAATGTTAACATCTGAATGGAGGGATTATCCTCCCTTACAAAGGGCTACATGTTTGTTTAACGCTGTTTTCACTTGTTTGAAAGCGAATTTTACAAAGTCTATTTCCCTCCCTGCGCTTCACCCTCGCTCCAGCCCTTTGGGTGCCACCAGGGACGGGGCAAGCCTTGGCCACCTGGGGTTTTTTCCTGCTGGAAACGCTGGTCTCAAAAATCACACTGAGGTCAGGAATTGGATTTGATTTTGTGTGAGGTTCCCAGTTCATCTGCATCCTCCCCAGTCCATTACCAGTCACACTGGCAGGACCTGGGTTGCGTATGGCAAGGAGGGGGTTGATGCAGCAGCTCTGGGCTGGGGAAGGGGCCGGGGGACCTGGGGTGTTTTAGCCTGGAGAAGAGAAGGCTGAGGAGAGACCTCATCGCTCTCTACAACTGCATGAAAGGAGTTTGTAGAGAGGTGGATGTTGGTATTTTGGCCCAAGTGGTAGGTGATAGGATGAGAGGGAATGGGCTCAAACTGTGACAGGGACGGGAGCCGGTGGAGAACTGATTTCCCTGCAGTCTGGAGCAGCCGCAACACAGTTTTCCTCACAACCACCTCTGGGAAACAGCGACTGGGGAGAAACTGGAATGAAACTTCTCCAGATCTGAAAACCCTCCAGCGAGTCTGAGTCGTCGCTGCCATCTCCCTCCCTGGATCCCTCCATCCTGCCGGACCACACTGCTGCCATACACCAAGCACGAAGCCTCCGAAGATTTCTGACCAACTGTGTTGTTTTTTTAGCAGCCACGATATTTATAAATGGTCGGTAAAATATTTATGTTGTGAGCCAGTTTGCCTTGTTGGTTTAAAAAATTAATATAACATTAAGTCGGCTCAGAACATTTAGGATTTTAAAAATTGAGCTGAAAATTAAACAATAGTTGAATTTGTGGTGGGAGTAACATGGCAGAAGGAGTATTTATCACATGCAAAACAAATGGGACTGCCACTTCTCTGCCAAAGACATCAGAATTCAGGGGTATTTTTATGCCCTGAGTAAATAGTCTCAATTTTTGGGGAATAGTTTAAAGAAATAATAATAATAGAACCTGGTAGTTAACGACAATCAAAACAAAGGCAAAGACATTGATGTCATATTTAAAAAATACAGGAGACTGGAAGATAAACTTTTACATTGGTCAAATATAGAAACTAATTATACACCGGAGCCCCTACAAGGATTTCTCTTTAGAGTCCCTCTGGTTTTGTCCTCTTTAAAGAACTGCTGATGCCTCATGGAAAATACTGATAAACAATTCGTTCTCAAGCACTGCCTAATTCTGCCCTCTTTGTATGTCTTTTGCCCTCCACCACTGAGCTCCATTAATGGAAATAGAGGCCAAACTCATTTTTGGTGTGGTTGCACTTAGTGGTCTGCACCAGAACCAGGCTGTGTGGGAGGCTGGTGGTCCCACCATGGCCTTTTCCAGCCAGATCCTCCATCTCGTCTACCATCACCATCCCCAGGCAGGGCTCGGGCCAGCATCAATTTGTAAATCTGCAAGGAACACTGCTTTTTGCTTTCTTTTCTAGGGCCTTTCCAAGCCACAAGAGTGTGGTGGTGCCAGAGGTCCACAGTCAGGCAAAGAAAGGGTAGAGGAGGAGGAGGAAGAAGAGGAGGTGGTTTTTGGATGGTTTCCTCCTGCCCCTAAGACAAATCATTCTCTTCATGATGGTACATGCTGAGAGCCAAAATAAGCCCTTGAGTTCACTTTGACAAAAGAAGCAGAAAAGGGTGAGTGAGGAGGAAGAGCTCTTCTCATGGGGATAAATATCTAGTTGAGTAACCCTAGTTTGAGTAACCCTACCTAATAACACTCTTCCATTAAAGCTTAGTGTTAGTTGAGTCATCGGCAGAAGAATAACAGCCTCATTTTCAAGCACAACCAGTGATTTTGTGAGCCCAACTTAATGGCGTTTAGAAAGCAATCAATTCTGTGTGCTCATCCTCCCAACGTCAGACAGCTTTCAAAGGTCTTGAGATGGGCACTAAAAAAAGCCTCTCTTTACAACTGCCAGGCAAACGCTCATCATAAAGCCAAACTACATGGAGTAGTTGTGCAAGAGCGGGCATGTCCATTAAACTGTTAGCCCTACCCACAGTTATAAAACCAGAGGTGATATGGCTGAGATGGAGCAGCCGGCTGAGGAAGAGGAGAGGAATAAAAATGCTTGCAGAACACAATGTAGGAGAAAGCTGCCAAGAGTATCAGATCCGGCTCGATAAGCTGAACCACCAAGGGAGCAAACCAATTACTTGCAGGAAAAGGACATAACATAGAAGGTCGGTGTCGATTGCCAGTGGATGTTCTACGGTCAAGGAGAAGGGAAAACAAGCCTAAGCAAGGCGTGGCAGCAGGGAAGGAGCCACCAACCTCCACTGCTTCTCACATTCCTTGAATAGCTAAAATAATAACAAAATCCAAACTAAACCGAAGACATTGATGTCATCTTAGAAAATATTTAAAAGACCTGCATTTTTTTATACCAGTAAAATAAAAGCAGTGATTAATTAAATCCCAGCACGCCTTAAAAGGCATTGCTCTCTCCGGCATGTCCCCTTCCCATGAGGTGGTTTCTGTGCAATGGAGATGACACACCAGTGCAGGAACAGGCTATTCCTGAACGAGAAAGGAGGTCATGGAGCTGAGGAAGGGCAAGCTCTGAGAAAGGGAGGTGAGGAACAGAGAGACATGTGTCACCAAGGAGTAAGGGCAATAGCAGGCAGGGAGGGGAGCAGAGCACAAGCCCTGCCGGGACCAGCTGCGTGGTCCCACCAGCAGGAGAGACCAGTCTGCAGGGGTGGAGGCATCAAAGTGAGCTCTGAGAAGAGCAGACAGGGAGACCTCATACTCCAAGTCTGCGATGGACAGTGGCCAAGTTAAGTAGGCAGCTATGGTGGCTTTTGGACTCCTTTCAATTTTCCAACACTAGTCATGGTCAGAGAAAAGATATGAGCATCTGTGGGCCAAGTCCCTGCTAGCCCAGGCCACCCAAAGCAGCCCAGGAGGAATATGCTGGGGCCACCACCCATGCAAGGACCTCTCCCATCCCTCCGATAGAGGCTCTCGCCGTGGGCAGCACTGACATCTCCCCACATTGGCTCTCTGAAGGGAGAAGTCCAGCCCAGCAGAGGAGCAGCCCTGTGGGCCGGGCAGTGGCAGAGAAGACTCTGTCTAAATTGCTTCATTTAATCTATTGTTCAGCTGACTACATTGAAAATGGAGCATGTAATTGTTTCCCCGAATAGAGTCGAACACCATTAAATGCTGGTCTGAAGCTTTGCCATCCAGCAAATATTCCAGCTGGCTGGGGATCCTCTGGGATTGGCTCTGCATCACCATGGTTACGGACTGTCCACAGCTTTATTCGTACAGTTAATTAAAAAGCCTGTTTTACGAGGCGGCTCTGCCCGGAGGTACGCTGGTATGCCGGCCCTTCTGATGCCCATCCACGAGCTCTGCGCGACCGCCACGGCCCCGCTTTGCCAAGCGGGCGTCGGGAGCCTGCAGACAACAGGAGGTGCAGCCTGGAATGGGCATCTCACGCACAGGGCTCTGGGCTTTAGGGGGGTGTTTTGTCAGTGTGAGAGCTGGAGAGAATCATAGGATCATTCAGGTTGGAAAAGACCTCTAAACTAGTTCAGTTCAGCTGTCAACCCAATGCCCCTGTGCTGACTGAACCATGTCCCAGAGTGCCACGGCCACACGGTTTCTGAACCCCTTCAGGAATGGAGTCTCCATGGAGCCCCTGCCAAGGCTACACTGTTCTGTCAGTAAAGAAATGTTTCCCAATATCCAATCTAAAACTCCTCTGGCACAACTTGAGGCCATTTCCTCTCACTTGTTACTTGGAAGAAGAGCTCAGCACCCACCTCACCACAATGTCCTTTCCCGGAGCTGCAGAAAGCGATGATGTCCCCCGTCCGCCTCTCCTTCTCCAGCCCGAACAGCCCCCGTGCTCCAGCCCTTCCCCAGCTCCGCTCCCCTCTCCGGGTGCACTCCAGATCCTCGATGTGCTTCTTGTGAGGACCCTTGAACTGAAAACAGGGTTTGATGTGCGGATGCACCGGCACAGAGTACAATGAGCTGTGCCCTTTGAGGGACAGAGCTGTGAGACCCCTTCCTGACAGGGCGCCCTGGAGAGGGTCAGGAGGGCCTTCCACCAAACGCCGAGTTACTGGTGGCCCTTCCAGCACGTTGAGCTTTCCGAGATGAACCCCACCGCGCAGGGAAGAGCGCCGTGGCCGCCAGCGGCGCAGGGGCAGCAGGCAGCAGCCACCCGCCCATCCTGCACCCCCAGCACCACAGGGATACCCCGCAGGGCAGGCGCTACCGGGTGACCTCGCGGGGTGCGGGGGGGGCTCTACAAGTTATGTGGGAAATTACCTAATTAGAGCACAAAATGAGCAAGCCATGGGGAACTGCAAACAGGCAGCACTCCAAAATGGCCAGGCACAAATTACCGGAATCAGCCCAATTAGAAGTGAGCTCCTTCCAAACAGTGCTCACAAACCACCCCGGCAGCAGGAGGCCCTCCCTGGCTTTCTTCATGGTGGGGACGCGCTGTGATTTATCTCCAAGGGCTGGGGTTGGTGCCAGTGCCACCTGGAGCCTTTCAGCGGTGGGGAACCCTGCACCCCGAGCTCTCCGGCACCCCTGCACCAGCAGCCCCCAACCCACCGGCCATGGGTGCTGTCAGAGGAGCTGGGGTGCTCTGGGTGCCGAGAGTCTTGCTTGGGAAACAACCCCATCATTCCTCAAATGGAGGGTGGAAAGGAACGTCTGGGGGACCTGGGGTCTCAGGCTGGCCAGGAAAGAGGAGAGGAGAGGAGAGGAGAGGAGAGGAGAGGAGAGGAGAGGAGAGGAGAGGAGAGGAGAGGAGAGGAGAGGAGAGGAGAGGGAATAAAGAAAGAAAGCCTGTACACAAATAAGGCTTAATTATAATAATGGTATGTAGCTGATTATCAAAGCTAACGTTTAGGGCTGGATATCAGATACCATCTGGTGCTTTGCAGCAGGCTGGGAAGGGCCTGGAGAAAATAAACTCAGGTTAAATCACTGCGAGTGCTGGATGGGGGGTGGGGGGGCTCTACTCTTCCTGAGCCCCTGCAGCATCTCCTGTCTTCTCCACCCACCCACCCAGGGCTGGATCCCTGAAGGGGCGAACCCCACTGTCTCTCCTCAGGACCCCCATCCACGGCTCTGGGGGTGCTTTTCATACTCGGGTTGTTCCAAAAAGCCCAATCTGCATTGCATGAGAAACTCAGCGCTCAGGATTTGTGCTGGGGAGTGAGCTGGCTGCTTTATGAAAGAGAATTATTGAATCCTTTTGTCAACAGCTAAATGTTTCAGTTGACAAAGTCAATGTATGATGTGGTATTATAAATATTAGATTAATTGTATTGAATAGGATTTATATCACATAAAGATCCAAGGAGTTATTTTTACCTCTGCGAGAAATAAAGCAAGAGAGTTAAAGTGATTTGTTCAGATGCATTTCCCTCAAAACCTTTGTCAGAATCCGCTCGTTCCCAAGGAACACTTTGATTTTGATAAAACTGCATTTCTCAGTAGAAAACCCAACCTGTCAACAATTCCAGCCAGCCCTGCCGAACACAGCCTGGAAAGACAACCCGGCTCCAGCGAGGCACTGCCCTTGGCGGAGGCTGCTGTCCCTGCGAGGGGCCGGGGGAGCTCGGCGGTCCCCCCAGGGCTGTCCCTGTCCCCCAGGGTCACACACCATTTGGGGCAGTGGATGGGATTCCATCTCCCAATGGTGCCGTGTGTATCTTGTCCCTGTGCAGCCAAAGCCTCAGGGATGCTGCTCTCCGCTTCGGCAGCTTGGGGCAAGCTCCCGCTGATCCAGCACCCCGGGGCTGCCCGAGCCCCAGCCCTGCTCGGTCGCTGCCCCCCGGGACCCTCCGTGCCCTGTGTGTGCGCTCTGGGGTGGCTGAAGCACAGCGGGGAGAGATGGTCCGTGAGCCCCTCCACGCATCGAATGGGCAGAAACTGTCGGTGCTGTTCTGACCCACACACTCTGCTTTCCTAGGAATTAAAGCTGCAACCCACCCCAAGAGGATTTAAATCCAGGAGAAAAGGAAGGAAGGAAGGAAGGAAGGAAGGAAGGAAGGAAGGAAGGAAGGAAGGAAGGAAGGAAGGAAGGAAGGAAGGAAGGAAGGAAGGAAGGAAGGAAGGAAAAGGAGAGGAGAAGCCCGTGTGACCAACCAGGGCCATGGCGTGCCAAGCTCCCCCAGTTCTCCCTGTGCCCACTGCCTCCCCTCTAACCCAGCCCAAGGAACGCTTCTTGGATTCAAGGCGCCCTGGGATGCGCAGGCGGGTTGTGCCAGGCAGTGCCCAGCCGCAGCCTCAAGAGCCACAAGGACAAGATGCATCCTCCTTGCCTGGGAAGCGTGGCCCTGCCAGCTCCCGAGCCTCCCGCTTCCACTTCAAACCCTCTATGGGTAATGGATCTCAAACACTCCAGCCGCCTCTTTCTGTCTCTGATGGTGCTCTCAATCAGATTGTCCTCTCTGAAGGAGGACATGTGCACATGTGTCTGGAGCATCATTGCATCCATCCGCTGATGGATGCACTTCGGAGCAAAGATGATTGTGTGTTTGTTTGCTCTATTTCCAAGCAACCTCTGTGCTGCCCGTGCCGACGCAGCGCTGCAGCACGCGTGCCCGAGCGCTGGGATGGTGCCTCAGCGCCGTGGAGGGGACGGCCGCCCCGCCACAGCCCCCAGCTCCACTCCCACCTCTCCCACATTTCCCACAGCCCCTTCCTGGGGTCACCTCCACTTCTTCCCCTCCGGTCCTGGCTCTGACGGCTGCTGCTAAAATTGGTGAGGAGCTTCTGTCCATTCTAATACTAATAGGCCCATTTTTAATAATGATGTTTTCACAGCAATTTCAACCCATCATGGTGTCACAGGGGTATTGATGAAAAAAAGCATCTAATCCCTTTTAATAGATTCCATTTGACAGCAAACGTGTCTCAGTGTTCGTTCCCAAAGGCCCTGGTGGTTTCGGTGTCACTTATGGCTGACCTTGGAGGGTAACAAGACCTTCTCCAGAAGAATGGCCTAGTGTCCAGCTGAGACTGGGCTCCCACCCCCTCTCCCCTTCCCCACTTCTCGGATGACAGGGGTTTTGCTGCTGCTGCTGGGGCACTCTGGTCTACTTTGGGAGGTCCCATAGGGCTGGGGTTTTTTGCTCTTTCTTCTCTGCTGGACGTGATCTGGGCAAAAGGGTGAGCACTCCTTCCTTCAGAGCTCAGGAGATGGGGATTTTCTCTCCGGCCCTGCTGCTGGGAAGAAAATAAAACTCTTTCTCCATGCCTAGGAGATGGGGAGAGAAGAGACGAGGGGCAGCAGTAGTTTGTGAGTGGTCCCTGCTCCAGGGAGCCAGCAAGAGCAGTCCCTGGGGTCCCACTCCTGCCTCACCCCTGGGTGGGCACAAGGAGGGTGGTCACGCCAAGCAAAGCAGCCTGAAGCCTCGCAGCCTCTCCAGAGCCAGTCTGCCTGACCTGTATACATAAATATCCCGGCAAGCACCTGCTGAAAGGTGCCAGACAACACGTAACGAAGCTGCAGGTCCAGAAATCATTAAACACGGAAGAATAATTGGCAGCTCTTCTCCAGTATCGCCGGGGCCGGGAGCTAAGGCAGAACCCTCCAGCTGGATGTGCAGCCTGCCCATCGTCCTGCTGCAGGCAGAGAGGCACTGGGAGCTGCAGGATCAGTCCCTCAGCACCTTGCGAGATGGGACCAACAAGCAGGGAAAGAATGACATGGTATGATGGAAGCGTCCTACAGCTGAAAAGCCTCCTGCCTGAGCTCTACCAAGATACAACCAGCTGGGAAAGTGCTAAATCATCCTCCTGCACACCAGCTCTGCCCCACCGCCTGCTCACGAGGCTCCCTGAGCCCAGAGGTGGTCTGGAAATGGGCAAGTCATCCTGCCTGGCTGCGAGCCCTGACCCCTGCGAGCCCACAGCCCCTGACCCTTGGTCCTCCTTGCTCTCAGCTCTCCCCCTACGCTTGCCCCCCTGCTCTGTCCAGTTTCTTCCCCTCCTGTCCCCTCCTTTCATCCTTCACGGGTGGAGAAGTGAGCTCTGTGTGTGTCCAGCCAGTCATGCCTTGTGCCGGGCGGGGGGGGGCTCGCTCCCTTGGCAGCGGGCTGGGGGGCAGGAGGAAGGGCAGAGCCCTGCAGTAGCTCACAGCTAAATGCTGCCTTTCACTCCAGCATTCCCAAGGAAAGTAATGAGAATAATTAAAGGTAATTTCATTTATTTCAGCTTCAGCATGTAAAGCAGATGAGGAGGGGGGTTCCAGCTTCACACTGAAGAAGGGAAGGGAAGAAAGCTGAGCTCCAAAGCTGAGCTGCCCGCAGGCAGTAGGACCTGCAGGCAGCCCCCTTTTCCCTCCTGGGGCTGTGGCCCCGCTCTCCACACGTCTGCTTGTGGGTCTCACCTGGGAGATGGGGTCCCACAGTGATGTGGAGCCATTTGGAGAGCAGTTCTAGAGGGTAGGGTGGGCCCAGAGAGAGCATTCCCTTCGAGATAACTCTGCTGGAAACCCCTGAGCATCCTGCACCCTGTTTCACAGCTGAAGAGAGGTGCAGAGTGAGGAGAGCATCCCCAGAGCTGTGCTTTCCCCTCATCCCTTGCAAATGGAATGCCCAGCGATGCTGTGCTCACATCCAAGTGCCAGCTCGGATCAGTCCTGGCGAGGTGGAGTCATGCCTGCATCCCATCCATGGGCTCACATGAGATCGGGGTTGGTCCTGGGGAGCGAGCCCCCATCAAAACAGCATTAAGAGCTCCTCAGGCCCCACCACCGCATTGCATCCCTGCCAGACCCCACGGAAAGCAGCCCCAGGGAGCTGGGAGTGGGGACTATAGTTGGTTGTTAGTTACACAAATACCTGGACTGAAGGGACATAATTGGATGGTGACGATGCTGAGCTGGGTAATTAGGAGCCCACAAACTGCACAGGTCACAGCTCCTCCAGCAGCACATTCAATCACTGCTCTATCAGCACAGAGATCCCCCTGAGCCCTCCTGGTCTGCGTCACACACAGACACTTCTTGGGGCTAAAGGAACTCTCCCTTCAGTCAGAGTCTTCATCTCCATCCTCAGCATCGTGACCTGGGAGGCTGCCTGGTGATGGGAGAGCTGAGGAGACCCCACTTCCCCAAATCTGGTCATAATTTGTTCAAGCACAGGGGCAGTATCCCAGACCATCCCTAAACACCTCTCTGTGACAGGAGGACGGATTGGGACAGGGGAGACAGCGCTGCTGGGAGGGGATGAAGCAGCCTGAGCAGAGAAAGCTGCGTCCCACGAGCGCTTGTTCTGACACGGGGGCCGCTTAAATTCACCTGTGCTTGTGGCCCCATTGTGTCTCTTCTGCATGAATAATGATGACACTCAAACTTCCCCAGTACACGTGCTCATTAAATATAAATTCTATACTCAAATATTCCACAGCAGCATTTTGAACAGTGTGTCTGGGTGTGTTTGAAATGCTCCCAACGGGAGCCACCCGACAGTGGGAGAGGAGAAAGGTGAGGTGATGCCTACGGCCGGCCAGCGCAAGCAGGACTGGCAGGATGAGCTTCCAAGCATGTGGTCTACAGACAGATTCGCAGACAGGAACAAATGTCAGGGAGACATTTGTGAATTGCTCCTCACAGCAAGACACCTCGAAAGGAATGCTTTCACTGCATTTCTCCCAGTCTTCGCATCACTGAAACCACTTTGGTGGCTTCCTGGCCTGAAGGCATCTGAACGGCCTGGAAGTGCATGCAGCACAAGAAGAGTCTCACCACCTTTCCATGCCTATCACTGTTTGTCCCAAGGGCTGTGAAGATGCCATCAAAGCTCAGAGCTGCCTGTTTGAGGGCACCACCTCACCATGACTGCCTGCTCCCCTTCTCTGCTTCCGATTCCCAACAGGGCTGTGTGAATGTGCTGCCCTTTCCCAGTGCCCCTCAACCTAAGGGGAAGGTCCGTGGGGGACGAAGGCTGGCAGGGAGCCTGTGGGTCCCCTCCATCCCAATCAGCTGTGATTGAACGCAGCCCTGAGCCCCCAGTTCCTCTGCACGTTTGACAACGAGCATCCGTGGAATCTGCAAGCTATTAGCTCTCTGTTATCTTTCTGGAGATGCTGAGGTGAGCCATATGGAAGCACTTACTCGTCAACAGCTTGGGACAGAGTTTGGTGGGGTGGCCAGGACCCAGCCCTTTGTGAACTGCAGAGAAGCTGGAACGCGTCCATTGACCCATTTAATGAGCTCCGGCAAGGGGAATTTCACACTGTGCCTGGAGCGGCAGTAACCTTATATGTAGAGAGAGGGGGAGATAATTTCTAATCTTGTCAATCACGCCGTTGTGAAATCCGCAGCAGGGTTTCTTATAGCGTGAGGGCCAAGGAGAAGGCAGAGGGCCTGATCCAGGCTCTTGCAGAGCAGGACTGCACAAGAAAGGCCTTTCATTATTTTTCTTTGCAGTCTCCTCATTTCCTCACTGAAAAAACCAACAATATATTTATTAACTAGACAAATATTTGACTGGGACAACATGCTGAAATGACCTGCAAACGCCTCCTCGTTCCCACCAAGAGGGGTTCCTGCTTCCACCCGCAGCCGCTTTCACACACTGTGTCAGGAGGTGCTGCCTGTGCTCCCCAAACCCTGCCAAGCCTCCAGCAGCTCTATCCACCTTCTCCTCCTCCTCTGAAGAGAAGGGAGAGAGGAAAAATATCTCTCCCAGGTACCCCACTAGCTCCGTTCTGCTTGCCTGCATGCCAAAACTTACTTGGATGGTCTTGCAGACGCTGTAGACTACCTGTGGCTTCTGATGTGAAGGCACATCCTGGCTCCAAGGGAGCACAGATGGTCCAAGCATTGTGGTCCAAGCAAGAACCATGGGGGATGTAAGGATGGGTTGCATGGTCTGGTGAGCTCACACATCCAGATCACCAGTATTTCTTGCATGTGTGTCCCTCCACGCTGATGTGCTGATGGCCATGCAGGTCCTTTGAAGCTAGCACTGAGTAGAAAATGTGCCCAGGAGGGTCCCTCGGCAGCATCGCTCTCCCTGCAGCCACCCTCTGCACCCTGCTCTGCTCTGGGCTCTTTCTGGCCCCTCAAAAAAAGAAACATCACCCTTGAAGATGTTTATATTTAATACCTGAACACAAACACGGGCTTTGTCCACCTCCTATCTCCAAAGACCCATGTGCCCGCCTGGCTTGGGAAACTCTTTCTGTCATGCTGGCAACTCTGTCCCCACAAAGTCTCCCGTACTGTGGGGGTGGCCGTTACCCCACACCAGCCCTTTGCACATCAGTAGGAGCCCCTGATGCCTCAGCACTGCCCACACCATCATCTCCACCACAGGGAACCGCTCCAAGATCCAGCTCCAAGCTAAAGAAACAAACAGAGCCTTTTTTCCCCGTTGTTTTTCCTGTTTGCCTAAGAAACATAATCTTCCCCTGAAATGAAAAAAATAATAATAACTCACAGGAAGGCCCCAAGCACGGGTTTGTGTGTGATTTCAATCAAAACAGGCTTTAAAAAACAAATTCCTTCGATATTCATCACATGTGTAAAACACATTAAAGGATGGTGGACCGGACCAGAGGAGCGGAGCCCTCTGGCTCCTGCCTGCACCAGGAGATGCAGCCGAGCATCAGCAAGAGCTTCTCCCTCCTGGTGAGAACAAGCATTCCTGTTGGAGCCAGGAGAGGACAGGACATGCAGGGAACGAGTACCTGGCTGTCCTAAAAGCCAGTAATCAGTAGTGTGTGTCTGATTGCCTCCTCTCACCCTACCAGACCCTGACAATTCATGCAGTTTGCTGCTGCGGTAGAAGGCAGCCCTGCCTGGAGTTGGGAGGGCAGTGGGATGGACCAGGATGCGCTGGACAAAGGGGTAAATTGCAGCTTGGGACTAACTCTCTCACATGCTGCATGTCTGCAGGAAGCAGGAGGGACCTGGGTTTTCCTGGTCTAACTTGAGCCCATGAAACGGAAGATCTCAGTTCTACATGTTTGGATTCACTTTACACAATCTGTTTTATAACTTCAACCTTTGGTGTAAAGGGGCTCCAGGAAAGCTGGGGAGGGGCTTTTGGTCAGGGAGTACAGGGATAGGACAAGGGGGACAGTTTTCAGCTGAAAGAGGGGAGTTTGAGATGAGATCTTAGGGAGAAACATTTTCCTGTGAGGGTGGCCCGGGCTGCCCAGAGCAGTGGTGGCTGCCCCATCCCTGGAGGGGTTCCAGGCCAGGTTGGATGGGGCTTGGAGCCCTTGATCCAGCGGGAGGTGTCCCTGCCCATGACAGGAGCTGGAACTGGATGGGCTTTGAGGTCCCTTCTAACCCAAACCATTTCGTGATTCCATTAGTCTCTGATTCTCCTCTGAATCCCTGACTCCCAATACCCTCTTGGTACTGAGAATCACCGTATTCCCAGGTCTGATCCTGGTGGTGAGGGCAGACAGGACAGAAACCCCAGCAGTGGGCAGTCCCTGGTCCTGGAGCCCCCAAGCAGCAAAGCCTTTGTGTGTCCAGCCGTGCACGGGCTCTGCGTGTCACCACGAGCAGCCTGCCCGTGCAGCTCACACCTCTCTCAAACCTCCCCCACTACCGGGCCATGTTTACAAATCTGCTCTTTTTTCCCCTCTCATTATGGTGGATTATTACTTATTTGCACATTTGCCAACGCAAAGTGACTGACACAGAAACGAGCCCCCTCGCCCCCTCCGTGTCACACTTTCCCTGGCAGGGTCTCTGCTCTCTGCTGGAGCCACAGCCCTCGCTGCACCGAGCTGTGATCATTATCCTTGGTGTAACACTGCCCGTTTTCTGTGGGTCCCTCATTTTTATGAGGTGTGATGGGGAAGGAATGCTGTGTACAGTTTAATTAGGGACTAAGTGCCTTGGGGGAGGGGGAGTGGAAAGCAGCAGATACCCCCGGCACTAGCCCCGAACACTCAATCCCCCATTAAAGCAGCCCCTTTGATGCCTGCTGACGGCAGCCCCGGTGTCCCACCGCGTGTAGCCGAGGGCACGGACAGGGATCGGCACCAGCAAGGATGCAGGAGGCTGCACAGCTGCCATGGCAGCCCCTGTGCATCCCCAGTGCATCCTTGGCATGGCCGGAGCCAGGCACTTCAGTGCTGGTGATGGAGTCTGGGCAGGTGGTGGGAGAGAAAGAGGAAAAACTGGCAGTGAAGGAAGGCAAGGGAGAAGAAATCTGGGCTAGGGTTTCTAAGAGCTGAGCTGGGCTCATAGCTCGGAGTGAAAACCCTTGGGCAAAACCCCTGCCCGGGGAGCCCTGCCGCCCTGCGGAGCTGTGGCACGGACAGGACCATGGGGCAGTGCTTTGGGTTTGGGCTCTTCCCTGAGATGAAGCTCCACTGTCCCCCAGCTCTTTTTTTCTGCCCTGTTATTCTGTCCAAACACCTCTGGGAGTGGGAACTAAGTGGGCGAGTGCGGCCAAGCCACAAGACGGTGAGTGTAACACGGTGTCCCAGCCAGAGGCTTTACCTCCATGGCCAGGGCACAGGTAAGGGCTTGGATGGCCGCTGTGCTTCCCTGCCTGATGCAGAGTAGCAACACAGAAACAGGATTTGGCCCCAGGAACACTTTAATTCCCAACACCCTCCGCAGCAGATCCGTGTTCCAGACAAGAAGGCCACAGGCTGAACCGCTTTCCTCTCTGTGGTCACTGCAGTGAGATGCAGCGCCCCGTGTCGTGTCCCATCGGGGGGTGCCAGGAGCCCCGCCAGGCTGCGAGCCCTGCTCCCACGCACTCGGGCGGGTGCGTGCTCCTCGCCCCGTGACTCACAGCGCAGCGGGGTGCAGGATCCCAGGAGGCTGAATCAGCGCCCCGGAGGCAGGAGGGGGCCCTTCCCTCCCCCTGCGCCCAGGAAGACATCGCGACCTACCCCTGCTCTGTCTCCCAACTTGTCGAGGGCTGCAGGCACATGTTGTGGGAATTAGCAGTGCTGTGTCAGCGTTTACTCATCCCGCCCATCGCACGACAGAGCTGCAGGGCTGGGGGCACCGGTGGCACAAGGGGGTCCCAGCTCGGAGGCGCACGACAGCCAGCACGTCACCCGCTCCAGAGAGCTGAGGCGGGTGGCACGCATCAACCTGCCCCGACAGAGCAGAGACACACAAAGCTCCTTGGCACTGCTCTAGGATCCGTGTCTCAGGGTGCTCCTGAAGCTGGGAACACATCAGAGGATGGGATGGAGGTCATCCTCTACACCCAGTGAGCTGAGAATCCCACCCTTCACCCCAGCACGGCTTTCCCCCTCTGCAGCCCCACCAGCTCTGCAGATGCTCCACAGGGAGCAGCTTTCCCAGGCTGGGCACGGGCCAGGGCTGAGGGCTGGGCTTGGGGTGCATGAAGCAGCCCTGGCAGCGTCCTCCTCATCACGATCCCTTTCACTCTCAGGGCTGGTTTGAATTACAGTGTTGAAGCCTCATTTCTCTTTCTCCTGGGCTGGCAGGGCGCCGGGAGTGCGCGGGTTAGGGAAGGGGTGTTTCTGCTGGCAGCATTGCCAACCATCAGAGGAGTTACAGACACTTCATAAATATGTGGTGTTTAAGAGCTCGCATTTGCAGATGGCCACGGCAGAGGAGGGCAGGGAGATCCAACCACCCCTGCCAGTGCTGCGATGGGAACAACCCGACATCCCTCAGGCAGGGGATCGTCCTCCTCATGGCATCTGCGGGGAGTTCATACAGTATTGCGAGGAGCCCTCGCTTGGCCGCATGCACCACACATCCCATGCAACTGGGAAGGACTTGCTGGTCTGGAGCAGGGTGCCTGCAGCTCTCCCTTTGCCTCGTGAGCCCTGGTCCTCGATGTCTTGCCCTTCCCTCGATTCCTCACAGCATGATTTCTCCCCACTGAAACAATTTCTTGCAGCACTCCCTTCCACAGAAAGCCAGGTCCTGCATGAGGCAGTGTGGGGTGACACGGGGCACCAAGGCCACCCTGGGACTGAGACCGTGGAGTGAGGCAAAGCCCCAGGGGAATCCACTACTGCTTCCCCAGGTGCCTCATCCCTGCTGGGCATTGCTCCTCGTGCAGCCCTGGTGAGGCTCCCGGCTATCGATGGGCTGCAGCACCCAGGGCAGCCCACGTGAAGTCTGTGCCAGAAAAGGCGGCTCTGCCTTTGCAGTCAGTGCTTGCATCCCTCCTCCTCCACAGGACACAGCCTCCATGGCTCCCTGCACTTACAGATGCCTCTACTGTTGCAAAACTTTGGTCAGCAGGAAACTGGGCCACTTCCAAGGATGGGCAAGACCCCCTTCCCCATCCTGGCTGCTTCCCACCCCCTTGGGGCTGGCATCACGGAGGACAGGACAGCACGCTGCCCACCACGCTGCCCACCACCCTGCCCGTGCTTGAGGGGCGCAGACGCGCGGCACCGCTCTCCTGCCTCCCCCACTGTGACTCCTCCGCTCTGTAAATAATTCCCGATTTCATTCCTCAGCACCGGAGTGACACATGGAAGCGGGGATGTGAACTCAGCACACACATGCCTCCCCTGATTAGGACAACTTTTAAGTAGGTCAGAGCCTGGATTTAAGCTGCCTGACAGTTCCCCTATAAAACATACCTAGTTTAATGCCCTGTATATTTTTTGCGATGTGAAATAGGAGCGGTTTACGGGGGCAATGTTGGGCAGCAGATGTTATTCCCATGCTGGGGGAAGGCAGCCGTGGGGAAAGTGACTGCTGTAAATGAACTGGTGATTAAGGTCATTAAAGAATCCTAACGAAGGGGCGCTGGGGGGGCGGGGAGGGGATGGCTAGGCTCCACCAGCACTAACAAGCCGTGCTTGCCAGCTGCCCTGGCCCATCCCTGTGGGGAAGCTTCTAGCCATCCCCAACGTCACAGCTTCCGAAGAGCCCTGGAGAAGTCTCCCGATAGCCCAGTTCAGGCAGCTTTATGACACCAGTAGGCACCTTCCATCTATATTTATGTGTAACCCTAAATCTCCAGCTCCCGACTCCTGTGATTGTTCAAGAAAGGTCAGTTTTGGCATAGCCTTTCCCTGTTTCTTTGTTTGCAGTAGAAGTAGCAGATCACCTGTGTTCGTGGCTGTGGGAGAAAAAGACGTTTCAAACAAGATCCCTTCAAACCTCGACACTACAATGCAAATAGAGGAAAACACATCAATGAAACCCCGTCATCTCCTGGTGCTCCAAAGCCCGTCTCGCAGTGCCTGCATGCTCCGTGTGGGCAGTGCCGTGTCACCACATGGCTCTGTCCGTGACCAGCACAGGGCCCCAGGGCCCCTGGCCTGCCAAGGAGGGGCTGGTTGAGCACCCACCACCATGCCCTGAGCCTTCTGGGGGCCTGTGGGACCCCCCTATAGCCTTGCCCCTCTGGGTCAGAGATACCAGCAAAGCCTGCTCCTCTGGCAATGGAAGCTGACCTTCCTCGCCTTCCCTCCAGCCATCAGGATAGCTTGGATGGTGGAAAAGACCTTCGGACCTGCAGCGACCCTCTGCACCTCGTGGGCTCCCTCTGGCCACAGAGCACCATGAGCTCCCACAGCTTACAATGCTCGAAGATGCTTTGGTCCTGGAGAAGCTGCTGCCCTTGCTGGGGCTCCCCTTTACCAGCCCCCCTCAGCCAGGCTTGCCCACCATCCCCAGCTCACCCTGCAGTGCCCGTGGCAGCTGCCTGGGGCTCAGCCCCCGGCCCCAGCACCCCAGCCCCTCAGCAACACGCTTTGTGATGAGAAGGGAAAGAGGCATGATTTAAACCTGACCTCTCACCCCAAGCTGTGTCTGTAATCAGACGAACAAATGTTAATAGGCCGAGCCAGGCAGCGGAGCCCAAAGCCCAGATAAAACCCAGCCTCGACGACAATTCAATTTCCTTCCATGAGATCAACTTGCAGCTTTAGCAAAGCCACTTGTGCGGTCGCTGGGCTGAAACAATCTGGGCTGGCAGGCACAGCCACGCTGCCTTCAGCTGGCACCTCCTGAGCCGCTCCTGCATGGCACTGCCCTGCCACCAGCACCTCCCGGGGGTGCCCACCTCCCCAGCACCATCCCGGGGGTCCCCACCACCCTGCAACCCCCAGCGCCCAGCAGAGCCCAAGGACACGGAACCCCTCGGATGCAGCCCTGTGGAGCAGGCATTGGGAGCAGATGGGACTCAGTGCCTTGCAGGGGAGTGCTTGCATTTCCAGGGAGGGCTCTTCCATGCACGCATAGCCCGGGGGGCTCGCAGGGTGCCCCAGGGGGGGCGCAGCTCTCCTTCCTCCACAGAAGCACCCTAAGCCGGGCTGGCTGAGGCGATGGGAGGGTTGCATGCTGGGACTGGGACTGTCCTGCCTCCAGGCTGGCCAAGCTGATCCCTCCACAGCCATGCAACCCTCCTCTTCCTCCTTTCCGCCTCTCCTTCCTTCTGCTCCTCCTCCCCCTCCTCCTCCTCAGACCTGGAGTGTGCAGGGAAGTGGAGATATATTTTCCATTGTAAGCAGCAAATAATGTCCGCATGAAAGGCACGATGCTGGCTTTTGCTTTCTCTTCTTTTTTATTTTTTTTCTTGCTTTTGCTAATCTTTGACCTAGATAGGAAGGGAACTCGACGGGAGAGGAGGGGGGATGGCTGGCGGGGCCGGGGCGCAGGGCAGGGCTGCAGCGGGCAGCCCTCTGCCAGGCGTGGGGAAGGGGACCCCCAAAACAGAGCTCTTCATGGGAGCAGCAACAGAGACCTGTGGGAAAAACCAAATATGAAAAACTATTAACCCAAATGTTCTTGAGAAGCAATCAGATGGCTGGAGTGTTGTGTTATACCATTATAATGCGAAGTTTTCAGCGAGATTTGGATTTTCTCACTGTCTCTGTGTAGACGTGAATGCAAGCACTTATATGTATTTCCATTCTCTCCAATTTTCTGTGCAGAGGAGCAATGCACGCAGGGAGGTGAACCTCTGTCCCAGGAGCCAAAACCTCACTGTTAGGTCGAGGCAGGAGACCAGAGCATCACCCACCATGCCTTTCCCTGCCCAGCCGCCTCCATCCACATCCAGCCCCTCCATCGCCGGGCAGGAATTGCTTTTATTACTGGCATAAGAGGTGAGTAGATGCCTCCAGTTTACAACCCGCTGCCACTCATTTCCAGCCCACTGTCACCAATTTGTTACATATTTTTCTCGGTCGAGCGCACACGGGGATCCTTTATTAAAGAAGCAAATCTGTACAAGGAGGCTTTCCTTCCAGCGTGCACCTCAATAACTACAGAAAGACCAAATGTAAAAATAATCATCTAAAGCCTGTGTCCCGCGTCTCCTGCGTTGGCACTTGCTGGCTTTACTCATAGATCACAAACTCCCTTGTGTGCAGCACGCACCACTCCAGCAATCCCAGTCTCAGGGAAAAGATTAGCTCTTAATTCCCCGAAGCCAAATCAGGACACGACACAGCCCATATTGTTCCAATTTACACCTCCTTATGAGTTTCCTCAGCTCCCTTTACAGCCTCAGTCTCTGTGCTGTGAATCTTCCCCATTTCCAGTCGCTCCTGTCTGGGGGAGCCCCGAGGTCCCCCAGCCTTGCGACCTGTGGTGGGCGGCTGCTCCACACCCCGATGGCTTTGTCTGCATCAGCTGCGCAGATGGGACCCCCCAGCAGCTCCTGGCCCCCTCCTGCCCTCAGCATCTCCCAGGCTGCTCCTGTCCCCTTGCAACAGACCCTGAGCAGGGCTAACGACCACGCTGGGGGGAGATGAGGGCCAAGGTGGCCGTGCCACAGCTCCTGGGGGACACAGCAGGCTCGGGTGTGGGACCTGATGTCCCTCAGGCATCCCTCCGTGGTTCAGCATCCGGAGTAGTGAATTGAGCACACTCTTCAGAAGCACCTCAGCTGAGAGCTGGGGTTCAGACCCACGCAGGGTGCTCCGTGCAGCATCGTTCACAGATGTTCCAAGCTGTTGCTATTCTGATTTGAAGGATTTTTTTTTATTTATTTCAACAGAACATGAGGATCTGATGAACAAGACAGCAGCCTCAAATAACCTCTTGCTTGGCGTGAAGGCAAGTCCAGGCTGTTTGCGATAAACACAAGCCATTAGGAAGCTGCCCTTTCCCAAGGCCAGAGTAAGGATGCTCTGGGAAGGGATGCAGGGATGGTGTGAAGGAACCCACCCCATTGTGAGCTGGGGAGCCCAAACACCCACCTCTGCTCTCACATTGCCTCTGTACCCATCAGCAGGTGAAGTCTCTGCTTCCCTGCACTTCCACGGTCCCCAGACACAGCAGTCATGCTGCTGAAGGGTGCTACCTGCTTGGAGCAAGGTGCAGCCTCAGCACCAGCTCTCCGCCCAGGAACTCTCCCAGTTAAACCAGCAAAGCCCATATGCTGAGAGCCACACGTACAGACGTGCTGAAAACTCCTCTTTCTGAGGGGCAATTTATTCTCAAACTCAATCCACTGGCTTAAGGGATCTGATCAGGTATTTTCTGCTGTTCAGCAATGGTTCCCTCGATGGGATGAAAACAGAGGAATTCAGAATAGATTCAGTGATGCCAAGCGCTGTGCTGGGGGCAGAGCCCGGTGCACACAGGGCACCAGCACAGGGCAGAGCCCTGGGTGCCCCTCACAGGGGAGAAGCTGGTGATTTTTGGAGCAGCAACAGCAGGTCCAACCCCACGTACAGCCTGTGTTCCCCACAACTGCTGGGTGTCCATGGAATGATTTCCCCACATCCTTTCTCTGCCTCTCAGGAAAGGGCTGAGTGTCCCTTTCATTGTTGACACAAGGGAGTTTTATTCCCCCATCTCCAAAAAGCTACCAACTGCTTCCCACCACTGCAGTGCCCTGGCCGAGGCTCTCAGCAAAACCTGGGGCTTGATGTGGTCGTGGTGGGGTTTCCCCCTCTCTGGTGCATGAAGGAGTTAAGGAGCTGCAAACCCCACATCCTCCTCAGAGGCGTTTCCAGGGATGTGGACCAAATCCTATTACAGCAACATTTACCTGGGGAGCAGTGGGGAGGGCGGCCATGCAGCAAACCTCAGTGGTTTGCTACTCAATTTGTTCCCCGGGAGCAGAAAGCTGATGATGGAGCTGCCCAAGAGCAGCCCATGGGAGGGAAAAAAAAATCCCTTACAGCTCAGGAGCTGCTTTTCTTCTCTAAATGCCATAACAGGAGCCTTGGAGATGGCACCTCCAGGAGCACATTGCTCCCCTTGAGCCAGGATGCAGCGGAGAGCAAGGGGTTATCACTTGTAGTAGTCACAGCCATCCTTCGGCCTTAATTTTTGGGGGTCTGGGCCATGAAAGTCGTGGTTCTGATTGGCACCCTGCAGCTGCCAGCGTGCCCAAAGTGCAGCCAGGGAGCCCCATCTCACCCCAGCGACCAGGGAGGAGAGAAAAGAAAGGAAAAAAGAAGGAAAAATGAGACCAATTGTACTGAGCAGAGGAAGGGGAAAGGTTTTCAGCTGAAAGAGGGGAGATTGAGATGAGATCTTAGGAAGAAATGTTTTCCTGTGAAGGCTGGGAGGCCCTGGCCCAGGTTGCCCTGGTGACTGCCCCATCCCTGAGGGTGTTCAAAGCCAGGTTGGATGGGGCTTGGAGCTCCTGATCCATTGGGGGATGTCCCTGCCCATGGCAAGGGGTGGAACTGGATGAGCTTTGAGGTCCCTTCCATCTCAAACCATTCCCTGATTCTATGGAAGAGGCTACTTGCCATATTCTCAAGCCAGAGAGAGCGACCACAGCCGGCACGTGGGTAATCGCCTTGACAGGGACACGTCTGCTTGGCTGTGGGAGCACGGGACGGGGATGGTTTGGTTTGTGCTGGCTAATAGAGACCTAGAAGGATAATTGGCATGAGTGGAGGAATGACACAGCCCTCTTCCGGAGAAAGAAGCCCTCCTAATGGGAGCCAGGTGGTCATGCCCCTCCAGCCCTGACCCCAGGTCTCTCCGGAGCGAAGCTGCGAGCGTGACCCTGTCTGAGGGATGAAAGCAGCCGCTCCTCACCCCCGCGTCACCCAGCGAGTGCAAACAGGTGTGGGGTGCCTCCCCCCGGGCTGGGCGCTGGCACAGGCAGCAGCTGTGTCCCCAGGCGGTGGCACGCTTCCTGATGGCCTGCAGGACACGGGAAACTGCCAACGGGTCACTGCCGGAGAGCGGCTCTGCTGGAATGTCAAGGACGGAGGGGACAGATGGTCTGTGTCCATCAAGAACAGAGCGGTCCTTGGCCTTTCCCCACCCTCTGCTGCCTGCAGGGATTTGCTTTCTGCTCAGGGGCAGCTGCTGGGGAGCAGCAGGAGATGGGATTTGGGGATGAGCTGCCCGCCGTGGCCATTGTCACCTCCTCCCCGGTGCCAGCCACAGCGCAGCATCCCAGAGCGGCTGCAGCCAGTGGGGGCTTTCCTTTGGGAAGGAAGGGTCTTGGGATCAGGGCCAACCCCACCGGAGAGGCTGCTCGGGCTGCAGGGCCACCAGAGCTCCCTCCTGGCGCTGAAGCCCATGAGATGGCCCCATCCCAAATCCTGTTCCGCTCCCCAGCCCTGGGAACAGTGGGCGAGTGGAAAGTGCTCTTTTTTTTTTTTTTTTTTTAACCACTATTTCTGGAGGTACAAAGATCCAGGAATAGAGTTTATGCATAAAATTGGACTGCGCAGTCAGGGCATGTAACACCAGCACAGCAACCGGCCCATAAATCATGCCTCATAAATCTCCGATAATGCATAACCTGCGTGCTGGCTGCAGATCAGCTCCAGGTAACTCGGCTTGGAGAGGAACCGAACTTGGCAGCAGGATGGAAATCAGAGACAGGACAGCCCTATCCAGCCCAGCCTCCGCATTGCTCTCCACCGAGATACGCCAGCTCTTGGGGAAGGGGAACAGCGGATGGAGTGACTGGATCCCATCCTGCGTGATCTCAGGCTGCTGAGGCCAGCAAGTACCTCAAAACATCATCACTTGCCCTTGATGCCCATGGAGGAACTGGTAATTTCCAATTTCATCTCTTCTCTTTCTCTTGGTCCCACAGATTTATTCCAGCCTGGCTGCCTTCAGCAGAAACCGTCTTGGACCCCACGCTCCTGAAATCCTGCGGACACTCATCCCAAGGTAGACATCACCACCCCCCCTTGCTCCATGTAAGGCTCAGACCTTTTCCCTGTGTGCTGAGCAGTTGTTGAACCAAGCAGCCGGGTACATGAAGGCCAGGAGGAGGTCGATGGAGGGTCGTGTTTTATTCTGTCCAGGCATGGGACACCCTCCAGGACAGTGCCAACAGCCAGCAGTAGCTGGCGGGACAGCTGGGCTGCCTGCAGATGCCGCAAGAAATGGGACAATGGGAAGAGGAGCATTTCTGAGCAGAAAAGGTACAATTAAATTCCTACATCCAGGATCACCATTCCTGGCTGGTGAGCAAGAACTTTGTGTCCAGGGAGTCTTTGCACATTCGGTTAAAGCATCCAAGCACAGCAGTTTTCATCCAAAGCTTCTCCTAAGCCCATTTAAGCTTTTCAGCTGAGCTGGAAATCTTGTGAGGTTCCCATTACACCAGATTCCCATGTGTATCCTCTCCTCCACTGGCATTTCCAGTTGTGTTCGTGCTGCCGCACTGCCTACTGCTCAGATAAATAAAGAAGCCAGTTTATCCCTTTGGTCTGAGAAAACACGACTCCTCTCCCACCTGCTCTTCTTAGGGGTATAGGAGAGCACCCTCCCTTTGATACATCCTCCCCCGTGGTCTGGTGCCCCGTACGGGCAGGTTCCCTGCCAGGACCTTCCTGGAGCTGCTCCGGCAGACACGCACCAGGCATGTGGGACGGGAAGGATTTGCAGAAGCCTCAGTTGCTCTTTCTGCTCGGTGTTCAGTAGCTCAGCAGAGCACTTGCACTTTCCCAGCCCAAAGTGCCCTCCCTCACACAGCAGCACGAGGGAGGGCATCGCTGTTTTCCAGCCCAAGATGTTTAATGTATCCCTCTGAAAAATGAACGTACCTCTCACTGTCTGAGGGAGATGAGAGCTGGTTATCAGTTCCTCTCAGTGGAGAACATCATGCCTGGCTCAGCTGTAAGGAGGAGGATCCCAGGCCTGTCCTGGGGCCCATGAGCATGTCCCCTCTCCACAGCCCTGCTGGGGCAGAAACTGGCCCCAAACCTGCTGTCTCCATCGGGTAAGAGGAATCACCCCTGAAGAGCCGTGCGACACCAGGCAAAGGTGTCCCTGGCCCGGCTGCAAAGCCAGAAAGCAAGGCTCATGGCACTGACATCCCAGATGGAATTTCCTTCCCTACCGCCCTGCACGTATTTGTTGGTTTTTATAATATGAGGTTAGACTGTTTCCATCCTGGCTTCCAAAAAACATCACGTTAGCATTGGTTGCATTGCAGCAGGGATAAGCGGAGCAGCTTGACAGGAGCGTCCTGAAGCCGGAGCGGTGTGGCTGCCTGGGCAGGGCTGCCGGCACCGCTGCCGGTGCTCCCACGGCACAGGTCCAGCCATGGCACCGCTTCTCCAGGCTCCAGAGCAGAAGGATCACACCAGGCAGACATCATTTTAAGCTCAACGCAGTGCAGCCAGCACGACCAGCACCCCGCGACGGGAACCTGCCACCCCGAGCTGCACCAGCAGGCAGGAGGAGGCGTTTGTTATTCTTCCGTCAGGCAAATAAATGGACACTGGGAGTGCAAAAATTGTGGCTCCTTTGCCAGATGTGCCCCATTGCTGTTATCATGGAATATTAATCAGAAAGGCCTGTGTGTAATTTTGGAGTTTTGATTAGAGAAATCTCCCTTACAATAATAAGCACGCTGGGGCCTGTATAAATACCAATGGCTCCAGGTTTGTTGGCTGGATAAAGTGGCATGTTGATTGCTCTCCTCGCCTGTTCATCAATCATTCAGCATTGCCCCCATCTTAGCTGTCCTCCTGGAAAGGCTCCTTCTTCCCGGTTCCCCCAGTGCCTGTCCTTTCATTAATAGCTGCCCTCCTCCTTCCCTTCCACCTCCGTCCCCATCGCCGTCCCCTGCCCTCGCTCCCGGCCCCCTTCCTCCTCGCCTTCTCCCTGATCCCTGCATTCATCTCAGATTATATAAAGTTTGGCTGCCTTGAGTAAAATAAATTGCAGGCTTTTGAAGGGCTGGGGCTCTGTATATTTTTATGGTTAATGAATCTTCCTGTTTGAATTTGGAAGATGGGAACTTTGCTTTCCAGCTGCCATGTGCAGCTCTGGCCAATTAAATCAATGGGGGCTGGAAACACCATCCCAGTGTGGGACAGCAGAGGGTGGGAGGGCGTTGGGTGGGAGAATGACAGGTGGGAAACCATCAAGAGGGAGAATGGTGAGTGGGAGAGCATGTAGTGGGATAATGACAGGTAGGAGAGTGGCAGGTGGGAGCGCCTTGAGTGGGAGAATGGTGGGTGGGAAAATATTGAGTTGGAGAACGACAGGTGGGAAAGCATCAGGTGGGAAAAAGGCAGCTTGGAGAGCATTGGGTGGGAGAATGGAGGATGGGAGAGCAGCAGGTGGGAGAATGGTGGGTGGGAGATCATGGAGTGGGAGGATGACAGGGAGGAGAACATTGGCTAGGAGAATGGCAGATGGGAGAACACTGGGTGGGAGAATGGTGAGTGGCAGAGCATCGGGTGCATCCTCTGTCTCCTCCCCACCTTGACCAGCACCGCCAACCCGCACTGACACCAACCCATCACCCAAGTTGTACCAGGATAAAATGAGATCATCCAAGAAAAGAGTTGGGGAAGGGAGGAGGGCAGCGGCAGTCATGCTGTTTGTGGCCACAGCAATGCTGCCTGGGTGGGCAGCCCCCGGCGACGCTCCACAAGGGGAGCAGCCGGTCCTACTGTATGGCTGCTGACTAAAGCACAAACTCCTATTTTCTACTCGTCCAAAGCCCTGAAGAAGAAGTCTGCAGCCTGCCCCAGCCCTCAGGGCCATGAGGTTTTGCTAGGAGGAAAAGCGAGCTCTGGGCAAAAGCAAATAACCAGCAGCGAGTCGTGTGTGTGCTGAGTTTTTCCTCCTCGTCCTCTCCGAGCCGCCTATGGGCAAACTGTTACAGCCCCTAATTTATTCATCATTGCAACTGATTCATCATCTACTTTTTATGTCTGGTTTCTTGGCCTGTAGATTATCCGCCAGCAGTTTGTTGAGCATATTTGACATGTGAAACTCAAGCTGTGTTTACTTGTAGTTCATGTACCATGGCGTTTGGGTTGGCCGCCTGCCATCAGCCACGTGGTGCCTGCGCCGTGCCCGGGTTGGCGGAGCACAGCTCGGCGTGGATGCTCACACGCACCAGTGCAGCCTTTCCCCAGCTCCAGATATTTCCCGCTGTTGGTTGCACTCATCTCGCTCCTCCTGGCTCTCCTCCGAGCCAGGCGCTCAGCGCAGCGAGCAGGAAACCATATTTCTGTGAACATTCGAACGCATGAAATCCCATCAAACCTGGGGGCAGTGCTGGGAGAGGAGCTCGGGAGGACTTGCCAACCCCACACGCTGGAACAACTTTCTCCTTCCAAACTTTCCAAGCTATACTGAGCACAAGGGAGCCTCCGAACGCGAGCTTCCACTCTTGCTGCATATCCATGACCTCAAGTGAAAGAAAGGGAAGCTTTCGCGGTGCTGGGTCCCAAGAAGAGCCGGAGGGGTGCCTTGCCCTGGTTGTGAACCCACAAGTGACTCAACGGCGGGGGCAGCGGGGGGACTTCAGCCCCCGCCATGGGGCCGCGAGGCTGACCCAGACAGGGGAAGGCGGGTTGGTCTCCTGCGCGCGCTGGTGTCACACCCTGACGACAATAACCCCATTAACGCGTGCACACATCAGAGAGGTGCACGCGCTGAGGGAGAAGGGGAAAAAAAGAGCCCTTTCTGTCTGATAGGCTTCAAAAATATGTATTTGATTTTCAGATGTTAAGCTGGAATTGCATCCAGATGGACGCAGGGTCACACTCCCTGACACTGGCTTCCATGACACTGATATTGGATGCAGATATGGTTTATAGAGATAGCTTACAAATATAGCGCAGGGTTGTTTCGGGTGAGTTTTTTTAAGTCATTTCCCCCTGCCGGTCCCTGTGGTGCTGCCATTCCCACATCTCCGGTTCCCCATTGCTGCCTGCTTGGGCCCCCAACTCCATCCCACTAGGACACAGGTACTTGGAACAACTCCCTCCACCTCCCACCGCCACCACCTCTTGTGGTGCTTTCAGCCCCGGGTTTGTTCCCCTCCACCACTGCCAGAGATGGGATGCGATTCTGGAGGCAAAGCAAACTTCCCAGCCACCGGCATCACCCACCCATCGTCCCGAACAACAAACAAACAGAGACAAAAACCGAAGCAGGATAAAAAGCAGCATTTAATAATACCACAAGATTTGTGGGGTTTGATGTATGGTATTAAATGTGGCAATAAAAATATACCGCTATTAATTGTGTCATTGCAGCGCTGTGGCCTCAGGCGATTTCAAGGCTGGCTCTTCTGTTTTATGGTGTCACCATGATCCGCCGATGGAATTACTGCCATGTTATAACAGGAATAGTAATAATAATGCTAACAACAATAACAATAATCACCTATTTTGTTGCCATACAATTCCTCCCAACACTCCCGGGGTGCTTTGCAATTAGATACTTGGAGAAGACACAACAAATAATTGTCTCTCTGGTCTGATTTTCTTGGGAAGGGATGAGCTGTGTGTTACGGGGGGGGCGGCAGCGAGAATGCAGGATTTGGCCTTATCCTATCCATTTTCCTCAGGAATGCCATGGCACCATGTGGAAGAGGGTGCATGGGACCAGGTTAGTGTTGTCCCCACAAGAAGCACTCGTGAAGTCCTGGCAGAGGCTGCCCAGAGCAGTGGTGGAGTCTCCATCGCTGGAGCGGTAGATGTGGCACGTGGGAACATGGTCGAGGTGGCAAGGTGGGGTTGGGCTGATGGATGGACTGCGTGAGCTTAGAGGTCTTTTCCAGCCTTAATGATTCTATGCTTCTAGGAGGTGTCCCATGCTGGTCCCCACGAGAGCTGCAGACGCAGGGAAAGTGATGCTGTGAAGCTGCAGCCGGAGGAGAGCAGATGCAGCGGGGGTGAGAGCCGCTCCGTCGGTTATTTACAGCCCATAACTTTGCTCGGTGAAGTTTGCTTCTTTTTTTTCTGGTCGTTGAGTTATCCGGGAAAGGATCACTGTTTTCTCCAATGTATTCATTATCCAAAATTATTTGGGGCCTAACACGGGGGGATATTTCCACTGACTTCGCTGGGTTTTGGATTAGGCCCTTAATGAATAATTTCTGCAAATAATTCTTGGCCTGTGTCTTGTTCACAGGCAGTTTACTGCGAGAATTCAAAAGTCAAGCTGCTTTATTGGCCGTATAGGTCATAGGGGATTATTTCCGTTCCCTGAGTAGATGACTCTTAGCACCAGGTCTTCAGTGCACACATTCTGTATTAATTCAAAATTTGCTTTCTATGAATATTTTACAAGAATGCCTTAAAATTCACTGTTTCCATGGACATTCCTCCTCATAACTCATTCTGTTTGCTTGAATATTAACTGAAGGCAAACAGAGCAGGGGCGCACAGGGAGCCCAGCTGAGCGCGCGGGAGGAACGGGCACGGAGACCAGGGGGAAATTCCACAGAGGAGCACTTCACAAATGTCAGAGCAGATGGAATAAATAACATTGCCCATTCTGGTCCCCCATCTCAGCTCCCTCCTGCCCCTGCGACCCACCGGCTACCGGCATTCGCTCCAGAATAAAGGAAAACAATCTCTTTTTCACCTGGTCACCTGGGCTGTACTTCACCAGAATGGTAGGAGCTGTGGTCTGAAATACTAATAAAGCGTGGAAAATGAGTTCCTGGGGAGCAATGGTCATATTTATCTTACAAAGAGTCTGCGAGCAATCCTGTCCACCCCGCATACCCCAAGGACCCTCGCTCCAAGAACGCATCTCCAGGCAGGGGGTGGCCAACGCAATCTGCTGAGCATCTTCTGGTGCCGGCAAAGCCGCAGGCAGGAGGAGGATTCCCGGGAGATTTGCACCATCCCTCCCCTCCCTTGAGGCAGCCATGGCTGGAGGGTCCAGTTCTGCTCCCGGTTAGAGCGAGAGAAAACCAGAATGCCCCATCTGACCCCTCCGGGTTCTGCTTCCACCGGCGCACACCGAAGGGGAATCTGCGGCTTCCAGGCTGTGAAACCCATCGCCTTCCCAAGAAGCCCAGAGAAGAAGGCACATGTTTCCTGGCTGTCGCGTAGCAAGGAGCGGAGTAACGGGGCGGTCTCTGCCTGGCGAAATGTGCAATGCATTTGGGCTGAGATTCTAATGGATTCTGATGCGATTTTTTTTCCTGATTTGTACCAGGCCATCTGGATTTGTTTCTGCGAGATGCTGGTTTAATACACTTAGAATTTCCCATTGAGTCTCATGCACCAAAGAGAGGGGGAGGGGGCGAATGAAAAGCAAATTTAATAACAGAAAGACCTGAAATCTATTAAATATACATTAAAATACATTTGGTTTCCCAGTGGGTGCAAAGTGCCATAACGTTTTACTGGGTTTATGATGCTGGCAGAGGCTCTGAATGAAAATGGAGGAGAGAGTCCAGGGTCCCTGCTCAGTAGTTCATGGAGGAGAGAAAGAGTCGTCTGCAGTTTGCTAACGCAGCAAAAACGGAAAAGGCTTCTCGGGTAGATCCACAGAGAGAGCATTGCACATGTGTTTCCGTTAAGGATGTTCACAAAACCTGAACAGCAAGAGGCATTCAGGTTCTCAGATTATTTGGGACTTTCGTTTTCCCTCTCGTGCTATGCCTTCAGCAGGGGCCCTCACCCAGCATCCCCGTCTCCTTCCCGCTGCACGGCTCCTCCGTGGCCCCTGGATTTGGAGGAGCAGCTCCACGACTCCGGGCTGCTGCTTTCCCCAGCGAAAGTGTGGCTTCCAGCACTGGGGCTGGTTCGGTGAGCCCGGGCACAGAGTGGGTTGGCACTGGCAGGGCAGGACACGACGCTGGGGCTGCTGCAGGCTGGCCCTGCTCCGTAACACAGAGCAAAGAGCACACAGCTCCCCCGCAGCCCTAGGAGCATTGCAGCTACATGCAGCATGTTGCATTTTCAGCAGGCTTTATTGCCTCGTGTATTGAAGCAAGAAGAGCAAGGAGCTGCCAACGCAGGTGATGCCCATCTGCCCCATCTCCACAGCTCCCTGCTTTCCTCTCGGTGCTCGCACCACTCTCCACCAGCACCCAGCCTGTCTGCAGGTCCATGGCCAGAGCACCCCTGGTTCATCCAGACCTGCTGGTCTGGCCACTGTGTCTCACCCTGCTCTGCAGCTCTGTGGCCAGGACCAGCCCTGGGGCTTAATCCCTCCCTCAACTGATTTGGGCCTGGGAGTTCATCCAGAGAGCACCAGTGCTCACTGAGTGGCCTCTGCCAAGAGCTGAAATAAACTCTTCCAGACAAGAGGAGGGGATGTCCCAGGTGCGCCACCTTGCCCTTGGCAAAGGCCACCCTGCTTTTTGGGTACAGCCCCAGCCCCTCTGTGTTTCAGGCATCTGCACCAAGCAGAGAGGGCTTTTCTTGGCGCAATTCCCCTTTTCTGGGTCTGGTCTCAGTCTGCACATGGTGAAGCAAGTCATGAGAAAGTAACAGGAGGAAATACATGCACCCGTAACCACCGAGGGCTTTGGCAAAGGGGTTTGTTTGCACTCACCCAAGGCTCTGGCTGCTCCTGCTTTGATGTAAAGCAGTTCATGCACTCAGAGACCAGCTCTGCTCTGCAGCCGTGCGTGCGCGCGACCAGTGACGGGTGCGCATGTCTGCACCCCTGCGTGCACCTGAGCGGTGCCTGCGGCAGGGGTCAGGCAGAGGCGGCCGTGCGGTGGGAACACACACGAGCCGGTGCGTGCGTGCGGGTGTGTGCTGGGCAGCTGCTGCTGGGGTGTCGGGGTGCTGCATTCCCCAGCCCTGTGCAGGGAGGTGGCGGGCGGGGTGCTGGGCATGGCATGGCGCAGCATGGCATGACGTGGCACGGCATGGTGAGAGAGGCATGGCGCGCTGCAGCATGGCACAGCTTGGCACAACACGGCACACCATGGTACCACACCGCATGGCTCAGCATCATGGCACGGCATGGTATGGCACGGCATGGTATGGCACGGCTGTGTGTGTTCCTGTACACCCCTGTGTCAGCGCCGGCGTGCAGCCCCGCTCCCTGCCAAGCCGGCAGCAGATGTTCGGGGCAGAGCGAGCCAGCACCCGGCCAACTTTCCATGCTGGGAGGGAGACTCCTTCCTCTGCCAAAATCAGGCCGAAGCTTCCCCCAAGACAGGGCTGGCCAGCAATGCGGAGATAATGGGAAGATGTTAAGGCAACACAGCTGGCAACCATCAGCACGCTGCTATGTGTCGGCTGCTGCAGCCCAGTGCTCCATTGTTCTGAAGGGAAGAGAAATACCGACCTCTGGCCGGCATCAGAGCCGAGCCTGCTCCGTGGGTAGGGAACGGGAACAGGATGGGCTTCAGAAAGGAGACCAAAACATAGCCCCGATGGGTCACAGATGATTAATCTCTTAGGGAGCCGCTCTCACAGCTCCAACAGCTCCAAGAATCCCAGCACTAATGAGGCGGTGGGTGAATCCCACCACGCTGACTTTTAATGATGAGCTGGACCACAGCCAGCCCTTCCTCTCCCCCTCCTCGTTCCCACAGCCACCCCTATCAAACCCCACCGAGCTGCGCTTGGCCTTTATAAATCCCACCTCGTTTCAGCCCCAAACATGGGAAACTGGGTGAAAGAGGACAGGGATAGGAGGGCGTTATGGGGGTGGCTGGGTTTCCTCTCCCTTCCATCTCTTGGGCAGGAGCCAAGCCTGGAGTGGAGCTGGTGGTTCCTGTCCTGAGCATCTTGGCCTCCAGCTCAGTCAATTCAAAATGCTGAGGTCCTGCAAACCCGGCAGGTGCACGTGCATCACTGTCCTGCCCGTGCCTACCCCGGCAGGCAACGCCGCTGAGCGGCAGCGCGGCCCCGCAGCCTGAGCAGTGCGTACACGGGCTCAGGAGATGAGCGTCATCCTTGGCTGCAGCCACAAAGGAGGAGGGAGAAATGCTGTTACCCGGCCACATGGCACGAGGAGCCCGCTGCAAAGATGCTGCCTTCAGTGCTCTCGTCTATGCTTCCAACCAGAGCAGGAGAACTTGGAATGGGTTCAGAAAAGAGCTGGGAGTGAGTCAAGGCAGTGGAAAATATGCATTACAGTGACAGAGTGAAGAAGCTCCGGCTGTTTAGTTTATTGAGGAGACCAAGAGGTGGCTTGCTCACGGTCTACAAGCATATGCACGAGGAAGAGATTTCTGATAGCAGACGGCTCTTTAATCTAGCAGGAAAAGGCATTACAACATCCCTAGCTGGAAGCCGAAACAAGACAAATCCAGATTAGAAATAAGAAGCACATTTTTAGCAGTCAGAGCAATTAAGCGTTGGAACGAATCCCCAGGGACCGAGTGGAATCTCCATCACTCCAGGTCTTTTAACGGAGACTGAGTATCTTTCAAAAAAATACGTTTCAGCTTGAGCAAAAGGGATGAGTTTTATGCCAAGGCAGCGGGCTGTGGAAAGCAGGAGGTCAGCCTGGCTGGTCACGGTGGTCCCTTCTGGCCTGAAAATCCATCAGCTAAGCTATAATTTTCAGAAATGGGCAAAAAATAACCCAGGATCAGGCTGGTGCATTTCTCGCCCTGTGCATTGGGTTTTGCACGCAGAGCCTCGGAGCTGGAGCTCAGTGCTGCTGCCTGTGCTGAGAAAGCAAGGATAACCAGGGCTGGAGCAACTACTGCTCCCAGACGTTACGATGCTCCCGGACCACCACAGCAGATCTCTTCTGCTCTGCTACGTCCCCGTGTCCAGCAGCCAAGAGAAGTGCTCAGGACAGGGGACAGGCACCATTCTCCAGGCAGACATCCCTGCGCTCCGTGGGGAGCGGGCAAAGAATTCTCCCCTGGGCAGACCTGAGAGACGTGCGTTCGTGCCCAGCCCTCCTCAGGTGAGGCAAATGTGGATGGAAAACCTGTCAGGGCTAGAAGAAAGACAGCCTTGAGTGCCTCCCTTTTAAATTAATTTAATTCCATTTTAAATTATGATTTTAAGGCCCCTTTTAGTCCCTAACAAAAGGAGCTTTAAAGTCTCTGGGAGCCGTGGCTGCAATAAAAGGAGCAAGGGAAGGTGGGAAGCCCACGGGACTTCGTTAGGGACGCTAACGCTGATTGTAAGCCCGCCACTCAGCACGCCTCTTGCGCCAGTGTGAGTGAAGCCTGGCAATTAGCACAAGCCCATCAACCCCCCTTTATTCCCGTCTTGCCCCCCTGGTAAGGCTCGAGGCGCAGGCAGAGGCGATTCAGCATGGGCAGACACACGGACACCGTGCCCGAAGGCAGCGCTCCTGGGCTCAGCGGCTGCCCGGCCCCAGACGGATCCAGCCAACGCTGAGCTACCAAGCCCACAGGCACTGGGGAACTTCGGTGGCTGCCCTGCACATCGAATCATGGAAATGTTGGAAAAGACCTTTAAGATCACTGAACCCAACTCTGAACCCAGCACTGCCAACTCCACCTCTAAACCACGTCCCTGAGCACCACATCCAGACAGCTTTTAAATCCCCCAGGGATAACAACCCCACCACTGCCCTGGGCAGCTTCTTCCACTGCTTGACAGACCTTTCTGTGAAGGGATTTTTCCTAATATCCAGTTTAAACCTCCCCTGGCACAACTTCAGACCATTTCCTCTTGTTCTAAGCACGATCACAGCTGCCCCATCACAGCTCCAGCTGCGCACTGGGTGTCCTCAGCTCTTCCAGACCCTGCAGGAGTCGGAAGTGTTTGGCCTTTGAGGACTGGTGGAGCTGAGCTATTAAAACCCCCTCCACGACACAGCTGGAGCTTCCCAGTGGTGGGGCAATAGCTACTGGACATCCCATCACCAGCTGGGACAAGGCTCAGTTTGGTGAGGACAGCAGTGAGAGAGGACACAGGGGTTGGGATGCTGGGGGACTGCGTGCTGTGCCTCTGAGCTCAGGGTTGGTGTGCCACAAGGTCAGGACCCGTCAACCCACGCTGCAGTGGGCAGCGGACAGGCAGAAGGACAGGACAACAGCTCTACGGGTAGAAGGCAATTCAGCAACACCTGCCACTTGCCCACAGAAACCCAAAAGGCAGTTATGACCCCATCAGCTAAGAATCTTCGAGCCTTTGATACTTTATTTAATTTAATGCTACTCTCTCTCATCCTTAATTGCATTTAGCGTCATTAAAACATCAACAGAAGAACCTGGCTGCAGCCCAGGCTCGCTGGTGCTGGCAGGGACTTCCCATTGATGTGATGGATTTCGCGGATGCCCTGCCGCCTGCTCTTGGCTCTGCTCCGCTCTGTTTGCAGAGGGCAAAACCTCGTCAGGGATGAAGCAATGGCCAAAACCAAGAAGCAGACCAAGTGGGTGCAGAAATTCAGCCATTCTGGACCAGATGGAGCGATGGTGGGGCAGGATGCAAGCCAGCATACACCCAAAGCTTCTGGTGGTGTCAGTCCATCTCTCCAAGCTGTTAATATTCACTATTCATCGAGCGTTTTTTCTCCTTCGAAAGGAGTAATAAATATGCACAAAGTCTCGCAACGACTTTGGCATGACTCAGATTTTACAAATGGCAGAGATTAAGGGGAGAGCAGAAAGTGGCGGATGGTATTGCTGATCAAGGCAGGGGCTGGAGGAGAGGCAGGTGAACACCAGCAAATCCCTAACACCAGAACCACGTCTCCCTCCCACCCTGGAGCTGAGAACCTTCACCTGCTCTCTTCTGTGACCTTCCTTCAGTATGCTGTCCCTCTCCTGAGGCCAATGAATGAGCAGCAAGGACTTCCGGAGCCCATGAGGCAGGGAGCAACGGGAAACAAGCACCTTGCTCTCTCTTGAACCCAGGAGCTACATCAATGTGTGGCTTCATGGTCCATGGGCTTCATCTTGAAACCCAGCAGGGAGGGCAAGAGCTCCCTGGTGCTGCACAGCATCAGGTCCTGCCCCTGTGAGTAAGACACCTATGGAGAATGAGCCACCCACAGCAACACCTCCCCATCACCGCCTACCAAGGCTGCGGAAGGATGAGCTGATGCTCAGTATCCAGTTTCTGAAAGAAAGAGAGGGACAGCAGCTTTTCCTAAGCCCTCACCAGCCAGGGGTGACCCCTCCTGCCCCACAAGCTCTGCACAGCGCCCATGTTCATGGGTCACATCTCCATCCCCACTGCTGGAGGGTGGGATATGGGCTCCATCCCACAACTCACAGACCTCTGGGTGCCTGCAGATGGTGTTCATCTTCATTGTGTCTTCAAAGCCCTTTTGTTCCTCCTCCTAAAAGGAAGAATTTCAGGGAGTTTTGTGCTGGTGATGTTTGTCAGACAAATTCCGCCCCGCCAGGAAGCCCTCTAAGGGAAATCAGGGTCTCTTGTTGCTGGCTCACCTCCTTTCTCCCCAGGTGCTCTCAGGGGAGACGCTATCAATTGCTCGTGTGTGTGGAAACACCCCAGACCCACCAGGGGAGAACCCAGAGAGTTCCCAGGAGACGGGGGACAGAAAAACTGGAGCCAGGTGAGTGATGGGCTGGATGGAGCATTTCTAGAGCACAGGCAGGATGGAGAGCCAGACGTGTTTAAAATACACGGCCTGGCAGGAGAGGAGCCGGCACGGCTGCGTGCCAGGCAAAGGGCACTCGCTGGGCTGAGCCCTGCAGACATCAGGCAGCAAAGGGGACAGCCTCCAGTGTCTTTTCTTTACTCCCCAGCCACCCCATCTAATAAATAAACAATCTTGTTGGTTCAGACTGAGGAAGGTGAGGAATTAAAGTGCTGTCTCCAGCACAGATGCATACCTTCTTGGGGAAGAGGCTGGGCATCGGCTGTTCCAGCTTCAAGCAGAAGATGCACATGAGCTCTTCAGTAACTCAGACCACCACACACCAAGGACGGGTCCATGGAAGAGCTCTCCCTTCACAGCTTTGTAGAATAAAACCAGAAAATAAGAGCTGAAGCAACAAGTAGGTGCTTCCAGGCCTCTTTCTGCAACTCAGAGAGCAAGAGGTACCCAAAATGGAGATGCTGGAGGAGATGTGGGCTCCGGCGAGGGCCTCCCTCCAGCAGCACAGGGCAGCCCGGGTGGTGAGGGACACCCAGCAGACAGCTGCTTGCTTCACAAGCAGATTCAGCCCTCCAGATGGCAGGGAGATAACTAATTACCCACTAATTATTAATCAATTCCCTGTGATTTTATCTTAATTGAGCTCTTTCCTATCCAGCCTTCTACAGCATCTCCCTGGTTTTGATCAGATGATGTTAAGCTGTGGTCCTGTCCCTGCTGGGGTTCTCCCACACCCTGTCTGTGCGCACCCCAATGGGGGGTGATGGGGGGGGGCAGCTCTGGAATGCACTGGGAGCTCTCAGAGTCACTTATGAGGGATGAGGGGCAGCACCTCAGGGCATCACCCGCCGCTTTTGTTTGCCTATAAAACCCCCTGAGTACTTACGGCGTATCATGAATAATAAATATATTAGAATAATCAATACCGGGAGAAGAGCTAGGTCAGGGCTGCTGGGGCACGCAACAGCATCGCGCTTCTCCTCCTCTCCAAGCCGGGGCAAGGCACGACGTTGCTTTGCCATCCACAGCAGAGCTGGCGGTGCTCCACCACCCTGTGTCTGTTTGCAGCCAGACCCCAGAACCCACCCCTCCGGCCCCCGTGGGGACCAGCTGAGCCCCTCGGCATCCCGGCTGTCCCTGCAGAGCTGCTGCTCTCCTGTAGCTTCAGTCCTTCCTGGTGGGAGCAGACAGCCTGAGCCCAGCGAGCAGCACCGCTGCCCTGGCCCAGAAAGTTCAACCACATCCACCTCAACCGTGAGGAGAAGAGAATCAAACCAAACTATTGCTCCAATTCCCTCCCAGGAAAGGCACTATTGCAGCAATTAGTGCACACAGACTGTAATGATCCCTTGCAATAATTGTGGGTGAGCAGGAGATGTGCGAAGGTGAGTGCTGAGAGCGTTGGGCGCCCCGTGTCCGAGGGGTTTGTGCACCATCCCCAGGCGGCAGCAGCCAGAGGGGATGGCAGGGCTGGGAAGAGGGGAAAAACCACGGTTTGCCATCAGCCCTGCATCACCTGCGGGTCCAGGAGGGTGAAGCATCACAGCTCCTGTGTGATGGGAAAAGGTGGCAGATTTTCCCCTTGCTAACAAAAGCAGCCGGGCATGGCCAGCAGCCTGCGAGCAGCGGCGGCCCCACGGCCCCACGGCAGTGGGGCTGCCGGGATCATCCCAGCCTCGGCTCTGGATTATGAGCAAGAGCTCGGCGGCAGCACCGAGATGTGCAGCACCCGCGGGGCTGAGCCGGGGTCCCCGCTGCGACCCCCGTGTGCGACAGCGAGGTGGGGAGAGCAGGAATCCCTGGGAAAATCCTTTACATGATTTATCCACGTTACAGGTATGGCAGTGTGTTGGTTGTAATTAAAGTTCAACATCTGAGGCAAAATAAGAGCAAAAAAAAAAATCTCCCAACCACTTTAAAGAGAGACTTTGAGAGAGGAAAGCAATAAAACAGGCCGTGCTTAAACAAATCCTTTCTACCTTTCATCATTTCCCTTCACAGTCCTGGCTAATTATCAAAGCTATCTGTGTTTCAGGAATGGGCCCCACTCCCAGGCCCCTTCCCCTGCTCCACCTCGCCTTGAAGCACCCGTCGTTCCTCCAGTGTATCCCAGTCCTTCCCAGTAACGCACCAGCAGTGCCGAGCCCTGGCTGGCAGAGCCGCTGAGAAGCCGAGCCCCGTGTGCAGCGAGCGCTGCTGGGGTGGCAGCTCTGGGGACACAGGCTGGGCCCCCCCAGCAGCACAGGGGGGGTGACAGCCACCGCGGGGGACACGAGCCGCTCCCCAGCACCAGGGCAGCGCAGGGTGCTCAGCATCCCCGGGAATGGCTTTGCCTGCGGCTGGGCGCCTCCCGCAAATAAGGGAGCCCTTATAGTCCCTGCCACCGTCCCGCTGGCGTTATTCAGTGGCATGAAATTCACCCCAAAAATGATTTATTTTCAAAAATGTGAACAAAGCCGGGGTTCTGACTTGGCTGCGGGGCACGGCGCGAAGGGAAGGAGAAGGAAGGACTGAAAGCTCCCATTGAGCGGGCTGGGAGCGCTCGGCCGTCGGGAAGCACCGGCACGTCTGGGCGCTTTGGGCACATCCCTGCCCGGGCTGGCTCTCTCCCAGGCTGGAGGGCTGCCTGCCACCCAAACCCACCGCATTTTCCCAGGAGAGTGGTGTCCGGAGCACGTAGCATCTTGCGGCAGCCCTCATGACAGACCCCGCTACTCCCACCCAGTACATTTCCACCGTGTATCCCAGTCCTTCCCAGGGATACGGCTCACAGGGTGACCAAGGTGCCCGTGGGGCAGAGGGAATGCCTGTCCCTCCATGGCTCTGCGCAGTCCTTCTGGGATCCAGCGGTCTGTGCTTCAAAGCCTCCCTCCAACTGCAGCAGCACGGGAAAAGCTCTCCCACACCTGCTCACTGCACTGATTTATCTACTTAGGTTTCCTCTAAAGCCTGGCAGGAAAACAAAGAGGGGGAAATATGAGTGCGATCACTAAAATAACAATCACTTAAATGCATTATCAAGCAAAATGATTTCCTAGTGGCAAAAGGATGATGGAGTGAAGCTGTCAGGGCTTGCGGGAAGGCAGCGTGCAGCATCCCCTGAGAGGCAGCGGGAGCAGCCCCGGGATGCAGGGAGCTGCCTCGGGGAGACCCATAGGGATGGGTGCTGCAGGAGGGGCCTTTTGGGAAAGAAACACCAGGAGAGTGAATTTACTCTTCCATTTGGGAAGGAGGGATGCAGGCAGAGAGGGAAACCTGTTCTGTCACGGGAAGAAAATAGCCTTCCTTTTCAGGCAGCCACGTTCCCGGAGCCAGCTGTGTCCCATGGAGCAGCCACCGCTCACCAGCAGACGAAGAGGGGAATGTGGGAAGGAGAGAAAAATCTATGAAAGCCCTGGAGTGCAGAGTTCACAGCGTTCCGGCAGCATCCGCAGCAGCCTGCCAGAGTCTGGGGATTTCCCTTCCCGTCTCAAAGCCAGCTACTCAAATAGCTGCTCCCCGCCGAAACATCTGCTCCCCGGGGAAAGCTGGATGTACTCCACTTAAGTGCTTGTTGGCAAGAGGGATGTACAACACGGCAAGGGCAGTGCACGTGGAGTGGGAAGAGCTGCCGGCTCTCTTCCTCCTCCTTACTGGGACCAGCAGCACAAAGGAGGGAGCCAGGGATGGTTTGTGTGGTACCTGCCCCGGTCCTGGGAGCTCAGTCAGCTTCCAGAGGCACTTGGATCTGCTGTGAGCCAGAACCCGAGCCGGAAAGGTAAAACAGGCAGAAGGGAGGGGAGAGAGAGCAGCCCTGGAGAGAGCGCTGGTGCCAGGGAGCTGCTCCTGAGGTCGGGGGACGCTATGATTCGATGGCAGGAGCACACGGCTGCTTTGGATGCTCCCACACTCCATCCCATTCCCACAGCCCTGCAGGTGCTGGGGGTCCCTGGGAGCCGGGCTCTGCTCTGAGGCCCTGCCAGGGCCCCTCTGCAGTGTTCATCACCCACCCTGTGACCTTCACAGCACCCAACACCCTCCCAGCCCCAAATCCCCCGCGCCAGCTCTGCACCCTCGTCCCCGGGACGCGCAGAGCGCACACCCCACACAGCGATGCAGGGCCCTGAGCCACCAGCACACAGCCGAAAGAGGAGAGTGATGCTGCTCTCCAAGGCAGCGTGTTTTCTGGTCTGGGTTTCTTTTTCTCTTTATACAGCCCTGAGAGGCTTTTGGCAGGTCAGTTCTGTGGCCATGCCAGCACCGCGAGCCGCTTGCCAGCTGCTTGCTTGCCACTGGCTGCCTTCTGGTTTGAGTTACCCAGGCTGGTCATATTCCAGTGTAAAGTGCATTTTTTCCCCCTCTCTTTCCCTTCTCCCAGAGCCCCGTTTGATTTAGTGCTTGTGAAAAGCCGCAGGACGAGGCCCCGAGGTGCGGTTCAGGTACAGAGCAGCAGCGCAGAGCACAAATTGCTCAGGATTAATGTGCCTGGGAATGGGGCCCGAGGATCCCTGTGACACCAAGTGCTGTTTGTGCCCTGGTACCTGATGGTGAGCTGGGATGGGAGGAAGAACATCCACTTTAAATGCTTTTGGACGGGGTGCGGACACCCAAAGCGTCAGTGAGCAGGACAGGCAAAGCCTGTGCCGGGGACACCTGAGCCTGGTGAGGAGAAAGGCTGTCCTGGCCCCAGCACTGCCCCTCCAGGCGGGACCGCAAGCTCCAAAGGGCATTTTCCCAGTTTCACACGTCATCTTTCCAAGTTCCCAAACTTTTCTGGTTGTTGAAAAACTTCATAGAGCCTGCAACAAATGCAGAAAACCAGTACGAATAAAATCAGCTACACCTGCACAGAGGGAGGAGAGGAATGACTGTCATACAGCATTAGCACAGCTTCCTTTGTAACGGATGCTAAATAGTATTAAACAGGATCAGTTCTGGATTTGTAACAAAACCGGGAAAGCTGAAATATCAGGCTCAGGAACACGGCTCTGAGCATGTCCCCGTCTCACCAGAGCTGTGGCTGCTCTGCAAAGAGCCAGGTCCTCCCGCAGCGGGGAGCCCCTTGACCCACTGGTGCCACTGGGATGGATGGGAGCAGAGCAAGGAAGGAAGCAATGCTGGAGCATCCATCTCTGTTGCTCCATCCCAGCCATCCCATCCTTGCCATTCCCTCCCTGCCTCTTCACCGGAGCCTCCCCACCGCTGCTTCTCCAACTCTGCTTACCCATCCCAGCCTCTCGCAAGCAAACTGGTTCCTACACAACCTTCATCCCAGGTCTGCATCTCAGGGTTTTTGGGATATTCCCAAGATGCAGCCACACATCAGGACAATGCTTCGGAGCGTTTGAAATTTGACCACCTCCAAGGAAAAGATGAGGAAACTGAAACAAAAAAGAAGGGCTAATGTGAAAATAATAAATTGCAAACATTCCTGTGGTGGAAGTGGATTCTCTGCCTCCTTTTATCCCTGCATATTGTCTTCGCAGCAGCCGTCTGTGAAATTGCACTGTTATTGAAGTAATTCTGGGGGTAATTAGAGTTAATAATTCAGTATTTTATTTCTATTCTCCAGTTACTGCAGGGGGAAAAACACACATATATATAATCTAGGGAGCAAAGGCACAGTTTTCCTTTTCATGGTAAAAACCAGCTCTGTCTGGGTCCGATCCTCCCCTGCGCCCACCCACAGCCCGCAGCACCCACCTCCTGCCCGCTCCGTGCCCGTCCTGCTCCGTCTCCAGCAGCGCCGCCGCCTTCGGCCGGTGCCCAGGTGGGAGCTGGGTTCCTGGAGCGGGGAGAAACGCGTGCTCTCTCCATTCTGATCACCCGCTTCCAGCCGGGACCACAGCCCCGGCGGCGCGGGCACCCAGGCAGCGGCACCCGCCGCGGGACGGTCACCGGCTCCCTGCGTTCGCCCCTCCGAAACATTAAAGCACTTCTCCATTCAATTATTTGGAATTAAGTTTGGCAGCGGAGCCCGTTGGGAGGGATCAGATTGATTTCCTCAGTGAAATGAGTTTGGAGAGGGCTCAGTCTGGTTCTTCGTGCTAATTATCCTATGCAATAATTAAGCCGTCAGCAGTTTGGGGGCTGGAGGTTTAGCTGGGGAGGGAAGGGGAAGGTGAGCCCACCCCAGGGGCCGCGCTCCGGCCCGGAGCCGGGCTCAGCCTTTCGAAACAGGATTAGGGCGAGAGACAGACCGAGCGCAGGAGTTATTAGAGCAGGAAATTTCAAATGATATGGAAATAATCTTCTGAGTGAGAGTTTATTTTGGAACTTTAGACTTAATAATTCAGCACTTCTGGGATTTGGCATGTGAAGTGACAAAGATTAAAGGCGTATTGTCAGGTTCACGATTCGGTATTTTCAAACAATGTGGTTCCTTACCTGGGTTACAAACACGGTGGGACTCTCCCCACTCCTCGCTAATTCCCACGCTCCCGGCTCCACATGCCGGGAAGGTCTCTCCGCTCCCTGCTGAGCCACAGGGATTTAATAGCCCGGACAGCGCTGGAGCGAGGGCTCAGATTACCAAGACTCAAATATTCTTCAGAACATGTGCTAGCACATTATGAAGTATAATCATAAATAATTAAATCTTAGCTACACTTGTCAAATAAATGAACAAAGTACATTTTCTGATGCATTATCCGTGCCTTCCCTTGCCTGTGTTTGTCACTCACTCTCCAAACTGGGCAAACTATTTATAGCAAACAACTTATTCAAAGCATTTTGCCCTTTTTTCTTCCTGCTTGCGAATTGTTCGTGAACAGACTCTGATTCTTCACTAATTTGTTCACTCTTCTTAATTGCTCAGAATATGTCTCACGTGCATCGACTTCAGTGCACGGGCTGATCGCAAACAGCTTCCATGACATCCAGGCACTCTTTATGTTGCTTCCAGCCTTGGGATTGCTGCTTCATCCCTGTTTGGATCCCTATGCAACATATAGGGACCGGAGTCCGCATTTCCCTGGCAGCTTAGGTGTGGGATGGCCAAGGACCCAACTTCAATTGCAAATCGTGGAATCATTAAGGTTGGAAAAGCCCTCTAAGCTAATCCAGTCCAACCCTCACACCAACCTCACCATGCCTGCTAAACTGTGTCCTGCAGCGCCACATCATTTCTACAAGCCCTCATTCCAGCTGCATTGAGTTCAACATCTCCATGAGAAGGAGCCTTTTCCTCACCTCCATAGGCAGGTCCCACCTGCCAGGAGGTCACAGGAGCGCTGAGCCGCGGGGTCCGGCTCCTCCACTCCGCTCCCTATCCCTCCGGGCTCAGGCGAAACTGCCAGGCGGGTCCAGCCTGGGATGTGCCCTGGGAAGCAGAGGCGTCTGGGGTAACGTCGCTCAGGGGCATCTCTGACTTGGGCTCTGGCCACTGGTGCAGGATTCTACATGACCCAACAGTTCTCCTTTGTGGCTGGGTTCATGGCAAGCGTGCAGAACAAGCTGCTCCAGGGGGAAAAAGGGAGTTCAGAGCGAGCTTTGAGCATTCGGGTGGTTCCTCTTTCATTGGCTGGGTGATTTACATACAGAAATACATTGCTTTGTTTGGGGTTTTTTATTAAAATACAAATCACCTTCAAAGCAGCGCTTCCGTTCACCCTTTCCTGCCCGTGAGTCCCAGCGCTGCGGGTTGTTCTAACCTGCAGCGGGGCAGCAGCAGTGCCTTTGGGCAGACAGAGCTGAGGGAGGAGAGAAAAGGTCTCCCATCACCCTAAAATTCCTCAAGGGAATCTTAAGTCTCCACGCTGGCTTCTGGGAACCACTGAAGCTTCCAAAACATGGGCAAGGAGAGCTTTGGGCACACAAAGAGCTGGGCACCACGTGCCTGCTCGTGAGGAGGTGACATGATTTTCTTATCAGTTTTAAGTTTCGAACAAAAAAAAATTTGTAAAAATAAATCTGTAGAAGAAAAACCAAACAAATTCAACAGCGTCAACAGTGAGGAAACCGCTGCCATCGCCCAGGCACAGCGCAGCACCCCTCCTTTCCAGACGCGTGCCACTTTCCCCTGGGCAGGACCAGCAGTGCCAGCTCTGCCCTCGCCTCTGCCAGCCGCACGCCGGCAGCAGAGCGAGCCCGCGGTGACTCGGGTGATGCCGCGCTCACCTTGGCCCCGGGGGGGAATGTCTGGTATCTCCCCTTCTTCCAGGCTGAGGCAGGAGGTGTTGAGCCCACCACCCCCCAGGCACCGGCCCTGAGAGCGTGGCTGGGGTGAAGGAGATGAAAGTGGGGCGGTGGAAGGCGCCCACAGACAGCAGGATGCCAACACGCCTGGTGGCTCGCTTTCCGAGTCCACACCCAGCTGAAGACAAAGAGCCTGAGCAGGAATTTGACTGCAGGCTGGTGTCTCGTCAAGGCATCGTCATGCCGGCCTCGTCTGGGACACGCACGGCTCATGGGAAATTCCAAGTGGGATCACTGGAGGTGACAGCATCCCACACCTTCCCACCCCGGGGGCAGCTGCCTCACACCTCCCTGACACCCACAGATGCTCCGTCACGGCCTCTGCATCCTCTGTCCCTCCTCACCAGCTGCTTCCTCAGCACCTTTCCCCTGCTCCAGACAGGCAGCTCCCCGCTGCAGCCGTAATGCTCCCGGTATTTCGGATGTGTTGTTGCCCCGAGGGAGCTGGGGACCTTCTAGTTCTCCTGTTCCCAATGTTGTTCATCAGGAAACGCAGCCCCGTCATTGCTGCCGCCCCTGCGGGGAGCCCCCTGCCGCGGGCACGAGACCATCACCCAATGCCTGACCCACCTCTGCTCATGGCTGCGATGGTGCCGAGGGATTTGGGAGGATTTCAGGCCTTTCTGCGTCTTTCCTAAACACAGAAAATGAAGAGGTACTTAAGAATCTGCTGTTTATATTGAAAGCTAAAATCCCTTTAGAATTTAATCTCCCGGTGATGGACTTAAAACTCTTACAGAGAGTCGAGTTCTTTTTTTATCGCGGGAGTCGCAGTAACTCTTTGAAGCAGGATTTTATTGCAACCAGGGTGTTTGTCCCCTGGGCCCTGTCACAGTGATGTCCGTATCCTGCTGCAGGTGACCAGGGAGGGGACATCCCACAGAGGACACTCCTGCACCGTGACATGTGGGTGGCACATGGGGATGTGCGCTACTGAGAGCATCGTGGCGAGGACCAGACCTTGGCTCTGCCCAGCGCCTCGTGGATGCCAGCTCCCCAGGGAGACAGGTGATGCTCTGGGATCAGCAGGGATGCAGCAGTCCTGTGGGCGCTGCAGGGGATGCGGCGCCACTGTGGGGACCCGGCTGTTGCTCACGGGGGATGCACTGGCTGCTGTGCTGGGTTTCACAGTCCCTCTTTCACGTAAAAGCAATCAGTTTGCTTTAAACAGGTACAACTACTGGGAAAACACCCCCTTTTGTTTCCAAAGGAAAGGGAATGGCCGAAAGGCTGGGCCTGCAGCAGCGCAGCACCCCTGGCACAGCTGAATCAGCCCTGGCTCAGCGGGAGCAACCACCACCCTCTGAATCACGAGCCTCGTGCCCGCCAGCGCCAGCTCCACCGCCCCGGCTCCCATCGCGGCGCCACTGACCCAGTTCCCACTTCACATGTGAAAGCTGCTGGGATTATCCGCCGCGGCCATCGTGCTGCAGACACCGCGTGTGCCCGCGGGGAAGGAAGGACTGAGATCATCTTGATGTAATGCAGAGGGAGGCAAAAGAAGAGGCAGAGGGATGGGGACAGACCCACAAGGGTGGGTCACAGACCTCCCTGAAGCTGCCGCAGAGCCTATATGGACCCAAAGGCAGGTGTTGGATGCTACCTACCACCACCATGGTGTCCCATCTGTCTAACCGGTCCCCCACAGCCCCACCACTACAAGCACAACAGCAGCCAGTGAGGGTGAAGAAAAGCATGGAGAGATGAAGGGGTGTGGGGCAGTAAACACTTATTCAGCCCTCCAACCCAAACCAATCCCATAATCTTGCAATGGAACACTGTTCCCCTTTGCTCTACCAGCACCCCATAAGTTGGGGAGGTGCAGGCACGCTTTCACACGTTTAGAGCATCTCAGGGAGCATCCTTGCAGCACTGACAGCAAAGCCTGGAGACGAGCTCTCACCCCTCCTCGGCAATAGACCTGCCAGTGCGAGTCCCTGACCTTGTCTCCATCTTTCAGCTGCTGTTTCAGGAGACTGAGAGGGGACACACAAGGTCACTGTCTCTCGCCCGGCAGTGGCTGAGTGGTTGTTTCATCACCGAGGAATAGGCTGGTGCTGAAGAACACCTTGGCTGGGGGAGAGGAGCTGACAGATGGGCAATGGGCTGGGAAAGCCAGGGGCTGCAGGGAGCTGCGGGAAAGCTGAGACCCTTTGTCTTTCTCCAAAGGCCCTTCTTAAGTTCCTGGAGCAGCCTAGCCATGGGGCACAGGAGGTCTGTCTCTGCACAGCTCCTTCCTACCCACACTGCCAGGTCATGCACTCCATATCCATTCCCAAACCCACCATCCCAGAGGCTGATGGAGACAATGAGCTCTGCTTGGGTGGATTTAACACAGTCTGGAGGACAGGACCTGCAGAAAAGCTTTAACACAGCACTGCTGAACAAAAGGCTTTTCCATGCTCCCCTCAACCTACCCAGGAGTCACAATGCAGCATTTGTGTCCATCAGCTCCCTAATTTTTCCCACCAAAGAGATGGGACACACTGTACCTGCACAATGCTATCTGCCATTGGAAAACCACAGAGATTCCTCCTTTGGTGAAAAATCACTGGGCTGCACTGCTCCTGCACTCACCTGCCTTGAAAAAGCAGCTCAAATCCCAATCCCCTCCTCACATTTCCCTGTGCCTGGGCACTGGAGCTCCCCACGGCGTAGCTGCCTCGCTAGCATGCTTCTGTCTCGCTGGAAACTTGCTGTGATGATGTGCTTGAGAGACCTGTCAGATTCGGTTAAAATTAGTGAGTGGACTCAGAGTTGTTACTGGGGGACAGATGGATGCTCACGCACACACTGAGCCCAGCAGCCCTGGGAAACCAGGCTCCAACCACCACAGCGAGGCTGCGCTTGGAGAGGACACAGGACCAGGGGCTGAGTGGGGACCGAGACACACGACAGGGTGGGCTGGGCAGATGGTGTCTGTGGCAGAGGGGCTGGAAATTGGGCTAAAACCTGTCCTGGGGGGAGCTGGCCCCGAGCCAGCCCTACGGTGCGGTGTGCTGCTACTTCTCCCAGCCGAAGGAGCAAAGGCTTGGCTCCAGGAGAACCCAGCCACAGAAGATGCTCCTGAAATCCTTCGTAATGGAGCAAGAGAGGGTTAGCGGCCACTACCACAGTCTGGGAGCCTTTTGGCTGCTGTCATCGTGGTGAGAAAGAAATGCTCAGCAGAAAAGCATGTCATTTGATAACAAGGATGAGGGATGATAATTTTCTCCTGGTTCCCCGAGGCTGGGCTCAGGACCAGAAAGGACAAAAGGCAGTGTCCCAGGCTGGTCAGCACGTTCCATCCACCCTCATCTCCAGGGGCTGAGCAAAGCTGCTTGGGAGGCACAAGGGAAGAACCAGGGGAGAGACGGGGCGGGGAACCCACCCCAGGGCTCTGCAGACTGGGAAACCTCCTCTCTACAGGGTCTGCTGAAAATCCAAACCATCCTTCCAGCACGAGCTGCAAGTTTTTCTCATGGTGGGATACGGGTCAGGCCCCCACGTCAGATGGTGACTTTTCTCCTTTGCCAGCCCCTCGCGGTCTCGCTCTACACTGCTGGTCACTAAGCCTGTATCCACCCCTGGGAGCATCCCCGGTGACTGGCGCAGGGACCGCTCAGCACTGCCCGGTTGTTGATGTCGCCAGAGCCCATCGGCAGTGCCGCTTTCCCGGCAGGTCCTCCGCCCCGGTCCCTTGCAGGCAGATAATTACCATATCCCGGACTCGGTCATAATGAGCCCAGGTGCTCGTTTCCCACCAAGCAATTTAGTCGACAGATCCTCCAGCGAAAGCAGAGTCCCAGTGAAGGGCCTGGGAGAGCGGCTGTGCCCGTGATGGATGCGGAGGGCGTCTGAGCAAAATTACCTCCTCAAGGAGGGAAGCGAGTCTGCAGAGAAGGAAAAAGGCTGGAGAGCGAGGGCAAGGGGAGAGAAAGAGACAAAGAAAAGGGAAAGCTGCAAAAGAAAGGGAAGGTAAAGCAAGGAAGGCTGTAACTGATGTTATTCTCCACATTCCCTGTTCCCATGCCCTCCGGCACCTTAGCAAATAGAGCCCAACACAGCATCCTGGTAACACACGTCACGCGCCTATGGACATACCAGCAGCCAGCAAGCTGCAAACAGTATCAAACACAAACAGCGGAGCTCAAAGGAAAAGGCAAACATCCTGCTCTGCAGCAGAACCATGCTGCAGGACGAGGAGCATCACCGGGGCCAAGGAGGGAAGAAAGGGAACCCAGGAGCTCGCAGGCAGCGCTGGCTGCCCAGGCAGGCTGATGCTCCACACCCTGCAGCTGGGAGTGACATTCCCTGTAATTCCTTCCAGGGAAGGAAACAGGGTTTTGGAGAGGTGAGAGGACCAGTGCACAGCTCCGTGAGCTGCCCAACCTCCAGCCTGACAGCTGAGCACCCACTGCCCTGCAGAGATCAGGGAGTCGAGCTTAGCCAGGGCCCAGACGAATGTTTTCCTTCTCAGCCGCCCTCAAACTGGGCTTTTGCCAGGCAGGATGAGTTTATTGACACCTGTGAGCTCCGCAAGATCCTGCGTGGGGCAGGCAACCCTGCAGCAAGCACATGCCTTCGAAGGTGAGTAGAGGGGAAGCATTTAGGAATAGCATCTGGCTTCACCTTGACACTGGAGAACCTCAAAGTGCTCTATACACGCTCATCCCTCATCTGCTGAACAGAGGCAGGGTAGGAGAGTTTCCCATGTTGCATCACTGTTTGCACCAGTCCAGGCTGCAACACACTGGTGATGCTGGGCGCAGTTCTCCCAGTGCTGGCTCCCACAGCTGCAGCCCTACACAGTGAGAGCCCCAAAGCCCGCCTGCCCCACGCAGACCACAGGCGAGAGCCCCAAAGCCCGCCTGCCCCACGCAGACAGCGAGAGAGAGCCTCCTGCCTCCCCCATGCACAGCTCAGCCCACCTCCCAGTCAGAGCTCTGTGCACAGCTACCATGTGCAGGGTTGGTGCAATAGAAACATGATGCACACACAGAGTAAATCACATCCCTTCAGATCTTGCAGACAGACCAGATGCTCAAATGCCCATTAAACTTAACCTTCAGCAGCACAAACTCCTCTGCCAACCCGCTGAGCTCCCTCCTGCGCCCAGCCAGAGTCCCAGTTCTAGGCCAGCACATCCTCTCCCCCAGAGACCACTCCAAACTTTCACCTTTCAGCTGGTCAGAAACCTCCTCCCGATTTCCATCCTCAATTAATTCTTCACTAACTTAGAACCATTTGATCTCATGCGGATACCATCACTTCAGGTAAATGGTTTGTCCCCCTCTTTGGTGTTTGCTCTCCCAAACACGTTTAGGAAGAGTCACGATACCCTCTCCCCATCTCCATTTGCCTGTGCCGAACAAACCACTCTCCCTTCATCTCTCATCTTATGGCAGATCCAGAGCTTGAAACCTACTCTTCCAGCCACAGGCAGCCACCTCTGCAGCCCAGCTGGAGTGAGGTCAAGTCCAAAGCCGCTCTGAGCATCGCGCTGCCCTAGTTCTTCCCTTCACATTTGTCTCATTTGCAACTGAGCGTCTCATCCAAATGTGAATAAACCCAAACCGTCCAGCGCAGCCCTCCCAGGAATGGGTCTTTTCCTTGCTTTGCAGAATTAATCTTTTGGGTTAACCGGGGAGGCAGCAGCAGCCGGGGAAGCCCAGGCAGCAATAAAACGCTGCTAAAAAATCCGAGTGATCTAAATGTTAAGGGAGGAAAAACTTAATAAATTAAATGTAAATCTATTTTTGTTACATCTGTTCAGATCCTTTAAGGAGCTTTAGGACAGATGTTTCTATATCCCATTTAATCTTGATGTTATTGTAATGAGCTAAGTGTTGGGGTCGGAGCCGACCGCCTCTCCAGGCAAATTCTCGAGCCCCGGAGAAAGCGCGGGGCCGCTCCCCCGGGCAGGACCGCGTGGGCACCGGTGCTGAGCATCGCTGAGCCCCCGCGGGAGCGGCTGGTGCGGGGCGAGGGCCGGGGCTCCCCGGCACCGAGGGGTGCATTGGCCGCAGGACAGGGCGCGGGGGGCGCCGAGCCCCGGGGGTCGGGCAGCATCCCCCCCCCCCCCCCCCCCCCCCGGCCAGCGCGGAGCTGCGGCCCCACCGCCTGCCCGAGCCCCGCTCCGCAGGGGCTGCGCCCACCCCGGCCGCAGCCTGAGCCCCGCACGCAGCCGCGGGGGCCCGAGCCGAGCCCAGCTGAGCCGAGCTGAGCTGAGCCGAGCCGAGCTGAATCCGTCGAGCTGAGCTGAGCCCAGCTGAGCCGAGCTGAGCAGAGCTGAGCTGAGCTGAGCCGAGCCGAGCCCATCCCATCCCCTCCCATCCCCCTCCCCGCTATCGCTCCAGGCCTGTCCTGCCGCTGCCCCTCTGGTCCCCCCTTTGCTCTGCATCTCTTCCCCCTCTTTGCTGGCATAGTTCTTACTCTGACATTAGAGGCTTTGTTTTTAATTTCCTAAATTACAGCATAATTTAGGCTAATTATTGCTTTGTCCCTCTGATCTTATTAAACCTTTAATCCCTCCGTGATTCCCCACCCAGAGCACAGTCTGCTTTTCTCCCATTCGTTCCCGCACGGCTCTGCTCTCGCCCGAGGGCCCTCACCTCCGACCAGGCTGCGGACGCCCCGGGTCCTCGGCTCCCGGATCCCCTTCCCTCCAGCGCCACAGGGACCTTCCTGGGGCAGAGAGGGGCTCAACACGGGCACCTTGAGAAGATCAAGCCACGCTGCTGGGTTGGCCATTAGCTCTCTCGCTGCAGTTATAAACCTTCCGGCCTGTATCTTCCATGACGCTCTCCGCCTCCCTTCCAACCCTGGGCTCTTTGGCCACCGCACAGCCCCACTGCTCCCATCTCCAGAGGGTCTCGCAATGATGAGCGATCACTGGCAGAGATCTGCCGCTCTCCCTCCCCGCAGAACCTACTGATGGCTTCCCATTACCCCTCCCTGCCCCCCACCCAGCTGCTAATGACTTCCCGTTTGCAGCCCTGGGGCTCGGAAGGCTCCTGTAGGCACCATCTCCGCAGGTAACCCAAGGCTTTTCCTTGTGCTGCGCAGAGTGTGTCACTTGTCCCTCGGCGGAGCCCCTGGCAGCGCCCCCCGTGTGGGTAAGGACCTCCCCTCAAGAGCCGGGGGACCCCCGGCTCCCCCAGAGCATCTGCCGGGTCCTTGGGTGCCGCCACCACCCCGGGGGCATTTAGCAGCGGGGATGCGCCTGGAGCACATCCCTGGGGAATACAGCAGGGAATGGTACAGGGGACACCACGGCCCCGGCGGGTGCTCAGCGCGCTCCCCCCATCTCCCACCCTCTGCTCAGCTCCGCTGAGACGCCGCACAAAGAGTTTCCTCAAGCCAGGACTGCTGCAGCGGGGATGGAGCCAGGGACAGGGACTTGGGGACACGCCGGGAGCAGGACCGCAGCTCTCAGGTGATCCGGATCAACACCGCCACGGCGCCAGCCACGGAACACTGACGTTGCTTTGCTTGGGCAAAACAGATTATAGAAATTTACCTTTTATAGCTACAAAGTTGAAGGATTTTCTGACCACAGGCTGCAAAAAAAATCCCCTTAATGAAGCCCCACAGCTCTCCAGGGCTTTAGGAAGAGCTCTGGCCCTCGGCCCCCCTTCCCCACTTGAAGTATTGTTTCTGTCTTCAGTCTCCTGCCAAGAATCTCTTCAGCTCTGCAGCTGGATTTGATACAGGGGTGGGGAGAGGAGCTTAATCACAGCAATAAAGAGAGCAAGAGAGAAGCCGTTCTGGGGGAGTCTTTCAAGGAGCAGAGTTTAAAGAGTCCCCGAGAGCAGAGGGGGCTCCCAGATGCACGGCCCAAGCTGGGAAAAAAAGAACCAGAAAGGCCAAACAAAACCTCTCCCAGCCTTTTCTGCCTCTAATTTATCCCAGCCCCAGGATTAAAACTAGGTCATTAAGGCGGTTGCAGGGAAGGGGGTGAGGGTAACGCTGCTCGTGTCGATTAAGCGATGCTAAAGCCGAGCCCCAGCCGAGGCTCGCGGGGGGACTCTGCTGGGTTTGGGCAAGGGAGGACGGACCGGGACCTGTTGGGGGGAGCGAAGCGGTGGCTTCACACCTCCTGCTCCAGCACCGCTCCTGCCCTGGGCCACGGCACTGCTTTGGGCACGGGGATGGGATGCATCCCTGGGCAAGGCAAGAGCCCCACAAAGCCACTCGCAAGCTTTGCTTCTGTTTTATTTTTATTATTTTCCTGATTTTCTTGCGTATTAAAAGTAGCGCGAATTAAACCCTTCCATGCTCAGCTGCAAATAAGCAGAGGGAAGAAGCCGGGTCTGCCAGCAGCAAAGGTTTCTGCTCTCCTCATCAGGAGATGGTGCCTACAGCAGCCTTCCAGGCCTCGGGGCTGCAAATGGGAAGTCGTTAGCAGCTGGTTGGGGGGCAGGAAGGGGTGATTAGAAGCCATCAGTAGGTTCTGCAGGGAGGGAGAGGTCCCGGCTCATCATCACCAGCTGGAGATGGGAGGAGCGGGGCTGCGTGGTGGGGCACTCAGAGGCCAAAGAACCCTGGATGGGAAGGTAGGTGGAGAGCATGAAGATGAAAGCTAGGAGGGTTTAGGACTCTCATCGTGCCTGTAACGTCTCATGAAATGGAGCTTCCCCCGCCTTGAGCGGTACGGGCGGAGAGTGGTGGCAAAGACAGCGCTGCTCCCGGAGCTCGGGGCGGTCGGTGCCCTCCCTGCATTTCCAATTACCCTCTCCGGAGGCTGCCGGGTGCGCGGTACACCTGCAATTATCAGGCAAAGCAGCTCCGAGCGTGGGGGACAGCAGAGCTCGCGTTGCTCCCGACTCAGCACAAAGAAGCCCTTACATCAACTCAGCAGCCGACGCGTGCTTGAGAGGGGAACAATTATATTTTAATTCTCTCGTTTCGGCACTTATTAACATTCCTTTGCACAGCAGCCCAGGGCTGGGCCAAAACACATGGGAGCCGCAGCAAGGATGGGCACGGAGGCAGACGTCGAGCCTGGGCCGGGCATCCGCTGCCAGTCCCTCTGCTGGGCATGGTCCTCATGGGCCACCACCAGCATCCCCTGGGTGAGGTCTTCCCTCCTCCCACCCTTTCATTCAACTTGGGGATGGCTGCCTTGTCCTTCCGCAGCGATGCTCCAGCACAGCCTGCTCCTGTGCATCCCTGCCTCCTGACAGGAAGAGCTCCCGGTGCCCCCTCTGCAATTTCCAGCTCCCAGCAGAGCTTTCCCTTCTCTCTCCCTCCCCATGCACCATTGTCTGTGATGGCCCTGGGGACAGAAACATTTCATTTGCTCACTGTGACTCACACCACCAGGAGCCCACGCCACCTCGGGATGCTCGGTGCCACGCGGACCAAAGCTGCTGTGCAGAACTGGAGCACAGGATGAGCACAGGATGAGCACAGCAAGGAACACGTCACTCTCCTCTGCAGGGTGCTGGCAGTGCCTCTTAATGATTTACAGGTCAAATTAGCTCCTGCTGTTGGGCTTCGGTGCTGCTGGGCAGCGGTCCATCACTCGGGGCCAGCAGCACCCAAACCCTGGGCTCAGCCTGAAGCTGTGGTGACACCCGTGCCGGCACCCTGTTCCGGAGCCGTCCATCCTGGGAGCATCACACCCTGTGCCGGCTGATGGGTTACAGGGTGGAAGCAGCAGCGCGTGGCTGTATCCCATTCATTATTGCCACCAGAGCTTTTGCGCTCCAGACTTTGGGAGAACTGTGACACTTCAGCAGCTTGAAAAAGCCAAGAGGGAATGCTTTTCCATGACTTCTGTGATAGGGAGCAACACCTTCCCCATAGGCGGCTGTCTGGGCCTGGGGAGTGGGGCTGGGGGCTCGGTGGCCACGTGCACAGCGTGCCACAGCTCTGCTTTTCCTCGGACAAACAGCCATCACACAAAGCCCTGAAGGGAGAGGAGAGGAAGGGGGTCGGCCCCAGCTCTCTGCTATAAATAATGATCAAAAACCTGTTTTGCCTCAGCCTTAAAAGGAAGTGCAAGTTGGAAGCCATCAGCTGTGGATCACGGAGCCCAGACACGCTTGGTGGAGCAACGGGGAGTGGAGGAGAGGTTGAAATCCCCAGCAACACTCATTACACCAAGCATGAGGCAGCATGGGGCTCAGGAGCTGTCACAGGCTTCCAGGGGCTACTCCAGGTCTCCCAGGCTCCTGGCCACATGCCATGGGGTGCTCTCTTGCTGGGCTCCCGGTAAGCTTGGAGATTTGCTGTGAAAGTGCCTGGCAGGGGCTGCTCGGGGTCCCTGGGACGGGGGTCTGCAGGGCACAGACTGGGTGCCAGACCCACCAGCTGAGGGACTGACGGCCCCGTGGCACAGACAGGGACTATGTCATGAGACAACCGTGCAGGAGCATCCTGCTCATCCCCGCACACGAGGGATGTCAGCAGGGACTGTGCCGTGCTCGCAGGCACAATAAGGTGCCAGGCTGGTGGGGACATGGGACAGCAGTATCCAGTCATCACCCACCCCATCCAGCCAACAGAATCTTTGGCCAAGGGGAGAACCAGCAGGGCAGCAGGCAGGGCTGTGTCCTCCCTGCACTTTCCTCCTTCTCATCCACTCTTGAGGGATGGATCAGAGCAGGGAGAAGAGGCTGAACCCTATGCAAAGGCAGGGTGACCCGGTCTTGGGGCACAATTTTCCCCAAATCACCCCCTTGGCAGTGGCAAACAGGACCCAGGCCCTCCTCTGCCCTGGTGTGTGTGCATCCAGGTGGCTGAGCTGCCAGCCAAGGAGGATGCTGAGAGATCCGGGACCCTTCTGCTCCTCTCAGACTGAAACCACAGCTTCACACCAGGTGTGAGCATTTGGGAGCTGGCGAGGAGGAAAAGCCATGGGGGTTCACCATGCCCACAGCACCCGGCGCCATCCCCGCAGAGAGGGACACAGCCCCTTCCCACTGCCATTTCCATCCCTTGCCAGCTTGTCCGGTGGCCAGCGGGACAGAGCTGCTGGCTCCAATTAATATTTCATGCCTGCACTCAGCCAAGTCCAACCAGGCATTTGAGAGAGAAATCTTCATCTGTCCGTAAGCATCTCCCCCACTGCTCCCCGCATCACCTGCTTGGCTCCTGCCATCACCCTGGGGCTGGGGGAGAGCAGAAGCGGCAGAAGGAGGATGGAAAGGACTGTAAGTGCTCTCCTGCGCCTGGAATGAGCCAGGGCATCTCGGAGCCCAGGAACCCCAGTCCAGAAGGCTGCTCTCTGCTTGGCTTCGGGGCCTCTTCGGAGCATCCTGGCTGTGGAGGGGGAAGATGCCTGGACTCGCCAGGATGGAGAGCGCTGTCAGTGCTAACAATAGCGAGGAAGAGCTGGCTCCCGCTGGCGCCGCGAATCCTGGGCAGCCAGGCTCACCACCCACGGCACAAAAGCAATTAAAAGTTGCACACAGAGGCCACTGTGAAGAATGAGGGCATGTAGCCATGTCACTGTAGCAGCGTTCATGCCTGTCACACCAGCAGAGCCGGTCCCGGGGCACACAGCCAGCGCAGAGGTGCTGAGGAGTGCCCCAGAGGTGCTGGTCTGGTGGGACCAAGGCCTGGGGAGCCATCAGAAGTGGGTGCAAAGGGGCTCACTTAACGTAAGCACAGACAGAGCTTCCTCGTCCACTATCCTCTCCATCAGCCACGGCTCAGGTGCTCCCAGGTGATGAGGCGAGTGACCACCAAAGCATCCTCAGCTGTCACAGCGTCCTCATGGAAACCCCCTCAGAGAGGAACAGAAAGCAGAGCAGCCGGTTAGGACGATGCACACGGGTCTGTGCAAGCCCTCCTGCATTCCCCCCCACGCCGCATGCACGCTGCCCGCAGAGGGGGCCCCGTCCCGCAGCGCCTGCCCCCCGCCTCCGCCCATTGTATAACATGGCCAGGCCGTCAGGATTCATCTCGTCAGCCCGCGCGGCCGCTTTCCCCACGGAGCCGGCGGCAGCAGCTGCCAGCATGCATTAGACAGCGCTGCCTGTGCCCGCCGAGGCGAGCAGGGTGCAGGCAGGGGCAGAGTGGGGAGAGGGAGGTCGGGCTCAGCTCACACGGGAGCCCCTCGTTTGCTGCCCATGGAGCATCACCCACCCTGGCCAAGGATGCTGGTGTGGATGGGGGAACCAGCATCCCAAGGAGAGAAGGGGGGGTGGGTAAGGACATGCATCCCACTGCCCTCCAGGAACCAGCCCACCCAGCCGGGGCCAAGAAGTGATGCTCTGGACCCCTTTCCCTGGGCACCGTCGCGGAAGGAACACCCACTGCAGCAGGAGGTGTGAAAAGATCTGATCTGAGGTTTCCTTCAGCAGCCAAATAATAACAAACCCCAAATCACCCTGAGCAAGCGAGGAACACCACAAAAGCGTGGGGCTGTTGTCTCCGTGAGGGTAAACAAACAAATGTGTGTTAAACACAGCCAAAGACAAGCAAAGCTTATTTGGGGAAAGCGAGAGTTACCTTTTAGAAGTGTTCCACAGCTTAACCTGATCTCCCTGTTCGGATTCTAAAGCCAAAATGTTTCAATTGAAAAATGTCAGAATGAGATATTTATATATTTTTTTAAAAATCTGTGATTTTGGCCACGAACCCAGAATGTCTGAATAGTTCAGGCCAGTCCAAAACTGCATATTTTTGCCGAGCGAAGCATTCATCGGAAACGTTTCACCCTGCTCTGCTGGAAGCAAAAGTGGCTGCAGCAAAACTGCTTCCATTGTCCGAGCTGGGGAGGGACCCCGGCGCTGGGGGGAAATCGGGTGTTTGCAGCCCCTGAGGGTCCCTGAGTGAGGCGGTGGCAGCAACGCAGCAAAGGAGCTGCTGGAAATCATAGTATATGCGCTTTATACAGCAAAAGCATTGCTTTAAGGACCTGCTGGTGGAGAAGAGGGGCAGAGGGATTGCCTTGCCAATGGTGGGATGATAGCTGGTGCAGAAGGTGAGAGCCAAGCACCCCATAAAGACCCCCTCACAGCCACCACCCCGGCAGCCCCCGGCAGCGGAGGTGGTACTGGAGCAGCCCTTGCTGCCTGGTCCTGCTCTGGAGCTCCAGCAGGATGAAGCTCATGGAGCCAAACATGCTGCTCGCTCCCACCCTCGGCACTGGGGCGAGACCGGGGCTCTGCTGTGATCCCGCTGGCCTTCGCAATGGGCTTCCAGCACCGGCTTCGTGCGGCTGCCCAAGACACGAGGGGATGAGGAGCAGGCGATGGCCGGGACACTGCGGAGCTGCAGGGGGATGGAGCAGCCCTGGCGCCGAGTCAGGGTGCTGTGAAGCACCAGCTAACACACACCGGCTGCGGCTCTTCCCTTGCGCTGCTGATTTCACTCATCATGGGGCTCACAAAATCCCCTCTGTGCACCCAGACACGGCACGGCAGGATGGTGCGGGCACGGGCCAGCGCCAGCCTCCCTGCCCGCTCCGCTCAGGGCCCCGGCCGCGCGGCGTGCATGGCTGCACTCCCTGAAAGGCCCTTTCTCTCCCATTCTCGCCGGCCACGGCAGGATTCGCCGGGTTACCGTGCGCCCCAGCCCTCCCCTCCGCGCACGCATCCATCCCTGCGGAGCAGCCAGCAGTGCCGCGGGGAAGAGCGGGAGCAGCACTGGGTGCTGGCAAAGCTGGAGCATCTCGCCAAGCAGGGCATGCCAGGAAACCCACCGCTGCTCCCCAGAAACCTTCCTGGCACTGCTGAACCCCCTGGCTCACCCCAAGTCAAGTGATGGGGTCAGCGACCCCCCAGCTGCGTTCATGCATGGGAGCAAAGCCCTGCAGCCACCCTCAGCCTGAGCAGGGGTCCTGCGCCGCGGGCAGATGAAATCCTGCACCGCGGGCAGGTGAAGCTCTCAGGGATGGTTTACTAGTGGACAGGCTCGGTTGGGCTTCATGATCTCAAAGGTCTTTTCCTACCAAGCGATCCTATACTGCCACAATCCCCCCTCCAGCAGCTGCCACCACCTGAGAAGGTACAAAACCAACTCAGGCAACACATAAACCCTGTAGGACATGGAACAAAACACATCGTCCTGACCCCCAGGCCTTGCTGCCTTTGTTTGAGCTGCGAGGTGTTTATGCCTGGGCATCTCATCGGGATGCAGGATGAGCCCCCACTGCTCCCAGGCACCACACACCCCTCTCTTTGCATTGCTCAGCACCCTCACCAAGGATGGCCAAGCTCGTCTTTCCCTTTTATTAAGAGCTAATTATCCCTCTATTAGTTTGGGGAAGGATAGTGGCGATGTTTGTAAAATCAGCATTCATTAACCCTTTCACCCCAGCCTGGGATTAATTTCCTGCTGCCCCCGTGCTGGGCGCTGCGTGCCCGGGGGAGCGCGGCCGGCCCGCAGACACTGGGGCTTTGTTCACCCGCACAGGCTGCGGCTGTTGATGCAGTATCGCCTTACGTGTCGAACGCTCCAGCCCCACTCCCGGCATCCAAGAGCAGCAAAGACCAGCAGGCACCGGGATTATTATTGGAAGTCCAAGGAGGGCAAGGAGAGGCGTCAGGTTTTGGCAAGGCCATGGCCATGGGTTCATGGGAGGGACTCTCCTCCTAGCTTGCACCCCAGTGCTGGAAATAAACATACCTGTGTCCCTGCATTGCCCTCTTCCACGTCCCGTCTGCCCATCGTTTTCTTGATGGCTTCAAAGCAGCGAGGTGGATTCTCCAAGAGGAAGCTCCAGTGTTTGCAGGTGATGGAGCACTGGCCTGCAACAGGATCCAGCGGCTCTGAGGATCAGCCGATGATCAGCTTTCCGGGATGCTGCAGGCACAGAGGATCATGGAATCCTAGAATGGTTTGGGTTGGAAGGGACCTTTACGGGTCATCCAGTCCAAACCCCTGTAGGAGCAGGAACATCTTTAAACAGATCAGGTTGCTCAAAGCCCCATCTGAGCTGACCCTGGATATTTCTGTTCCTTCCTGGACAACCTGCAAAGAGCTGAGTACCACTGCCCAGGAGCTACTGTTTTGGTGCTGGGAAAGCTCGTCCAGGGCAGCCAGCTCCAGTGCCCGCGGCCGAGCCCCAGCACCACGGCTGCTTTTGCAAGAGCATCATCCTGGGGCAGCCAGGAAACACCACCTTCTTTCTCCAGAGGAAGCCTGCGCCCAGATTTTCCCAGCTGTGATGGGCAGAGCCAGTCTTACCTTCCGCCCCAGGGATCCCAGGTTTCAGTCATGGTGAGGGTGCACATCCACAGCGGCCAAACCCCTGTGTGCCCAAGGGGAGAGGAGCCGCACCCCAGCTCCGAAGGGCCAAGCGCCAGGCAGGGCAGCGCTGGGCACCACCCACCTGCCAGCAGCCCCCGGCCAAAGCCTCCTGGCGCTTTCCTCTCATTAATGCAAATAAAATAACCCCCACAGCAGCTGCCTTTGTGCTCCGGCCGACACGCTGCCATTGTACCCACCCGTTCATCTCCGCAGAGTCTCCCTGTAGCCCTCTCCCAGCTCCATCCACTCCAGGGCTTTACCTTGCATTGAGAGGAGAAGGACAAAGACCCTGTGGAGAGGAGAAGCCCACCACCAGCCGGGACGCATCCCGGGGGCAGAGGGAAGCCCTTTGCCCGCAGGGCTGTGACCCCACGGCACCCCATCCCCTGCCCCACGGCGGCCCCCAGCAGGGTCTGGGGCTCTTTCCACCCCACGCCAGACACCAGCTGGGCCACATCCCCGTCCTGGGTGGAAGAGAGCGGAGCCTCCCCAGCCCCTGCCCCTTCGGAATCACTAGTTTTCTTTTCATTCTGGCACAGCTACCTTACAAAGACCCCAGAGCCACAGCAAGAGCCAATTTCCAGCAGGAACCTGGCGCTGAGCTCGCTCAGGATGATTACAGCAGGCTGCAGGAATTAAGGGGGGGAAGCCCAGCTGAAACCAAAGCCTCGCTCGGCCCTTCCCAACCGGGAGTGTGGGTCCGAGGCTGGAGGGGATGGCTGGGATGGGGACGGGGGGACTGTAGGGGCACTGCCAGGCTTCGCCCCAGCACACAGCTCCTTGTCGTGGTTCTGCCCACACTGCATCCCTGTGCTCTGGGGATGCAGGAGGTGGCAGGAGGGGCTCGCCTGCATCTCTCCTTGGGGAGGATGAAGTGATGCATGCAATCCCTCCCAGCATACGTCCACCTTGCGGTCACAGTGCTCATATCCCCCCATTCCCGGGGATGGGTCACTCCAAAACAGGCAGGGGCACGGAGCAACCGCGTAACTGGGATAACGCCACCAGGGACACCAGGCTGGCTGAGAGGCAGGATCCCCGCAGCTCATGGGGTGACCACAGCACCGACATTTCACGTTTACATCTCATTCTCCATCAAGACGAGAAAAGGAACAGCTCTGTGTTTCCTTCAGCCCCGGCTCCAGCAGCCGGGGGACCCTCTCCAAGGCTTGTGTTTCAGTAACATTAAAACCTTGCACATAATTAATTTACGTTTGCTGTAGTGTAATACTTGCTTTCATTCTTTTTTAACAAATGAAAAACTACTGGATCTATCCTGCAGCTCCCTGTTTTGCTGGGTCTCACCCTGCCGAAAGCTCCCTCCCTCCCCAGCTTTCCAGCCCCCTCCCAAAGACCCTTTGCCTTTTCCAGCCCTTTCCTCTTGTCCCCCAGCTGCTCCACGTCATGCATGGAAGCCCCTGCGTGGCTGCGTGTGTCCCAGCTAGGACACATCCAGGGAAGGATGCGTCTAGGATGCTGGAAGCTGTGCCAGGACTACCAGCCTGCAGCCATCACCCTGGCTTCCGGGCTGCCTGTGGAGGAAAAACCTTGGTGGCACGTGATGCCTTTCTTCGAGCACTTGAGATCAGCTGGTTTCAGCTGCAGAAAACCGCCGGCCTTTGTGTCAAGCCTGGCTGAGCTTTTCCTCGTCCCAGATTCGCTCTGCCTTGAGGCACAGACGGCTTCGCTAGCGCGAAGGACGGTGCTGCTTGCTGGTTGCGGCACAGAAACACCGAGCGCGTGCTGGATCCCAACCCCGCTGCCTTGGCCCCCCGAGCCATGCAATCCTCCTCCTCCTCCTCCTCTCCCACGCGCAGAGCCGCAGCGCAGTGAGCCAGCGGCAGCCTCAGGGCTGGGACCGCCGTTCCGCGCACCCCAGCACTGTCCCCGCTGCCCGCGCGACGGGCCGGTGACAAACAGCCCCCCGGTGCATTCCCGTTATTGCTCTCATTACGGAGCCCGTGGGACTCGTTGCATACCACAACAGCCTAATGGATCTTCCAGGCTCCTCGCCGTGCGAACAGCGAAACCAGGTGCAGCCGGAGCGGTGGATGCCGCAGGAACGCTGGCTGTGGGAAAAGCCCATCACCCCGACCAGGGGAACCTGCTAGTTACTTTGGATATACTACAGGGAAAACAAGGATAAACTTCCCAATCCCTGTTGCAGCAGCTGGCCCTGCCAAGGTTTATTAAAAGGGATTGCAGTCACACAGCCTCTTACAGGCTGGGTTTTCAGATGCTCCTCTTGAAGTGGATGTGGAAATGCCAGAGGAGGCAGCTGGGTGGGCTGAGAAGGGCGTCTGCGTCCAGGGAAGGGCTGCAGTGAGTGTGGTAATGGAGAGGGAACTCAGTGCAGCCATGAGAATGTGAGCTGTGCTGCTGTGCTTGCCCTCAGCCCAGCCGAGACGCAGGGCAGCGCTGGGATGAGCTGGGGTGAAGGCTCCATCCCAGATGGTCCCCAGGCTGGTGCATCCCGGGGATGTGCAGCAGCAGCCAGCGCTCAGGGGCGTGCAGGGAGACGGGAGCTCTAGGGCAGCTGATGCCTCAGCAGGGCTGGAAATAGAAGGGTGAGGAGCAGCAGGGAGGGTGGGTGCAGTTGTGAGAGCACCCTGCAAACACCCGTGCCAGCGGCACACGGAGCCACGGCTGCGGGCTGCGTCCCGCGGCGCTGCAGCCACCCCTGCTCGCACCCCCCGGCGTGCTGCGACAAACCAGGCGATCCTCGGGAGGCACCGACAGAAACGGAGAGATCAGAATACACCAAAAACATCTGAAAAGCATCAAGTCTCTCTCTGCGGTCTGCTTTCCATTCGGAAAGGTTGCTGCCAGGTTACATGGACCCCCTGGTACGCGAGTCTGTGGCCACGAGGCCAGCGGTGGCCCCGGAAGCCTTTGCTCTCGTCTCCCCATCCCTCACACGCGGTGCTCCCCCACAGCACGGGGTGCGCAGCACCAGAGGCGATGCTGCGACTCTGGAGCTGCATCTCAACCATGCATCTGCCCCACATCTGGCAGCACCTCTGGCAGCCTCGGCCGCTGTCCTGGGCATCCCGGGGGCCGCACGGGCTGCGTCTGCCTGGGGCTGCCCGTGCCGGGGCTCAGCTGGAGCCCCAACACAGCTCAGCTGCTGTGTCCCCATCTCCCGGCAAGCCCCATCTCATACCAGAGCTGGAAGCACTGCAGATCTGTTGGAGCAAATCCAGAGGAGGCCACAGAGATGATCCAAAGGCTACAGCACCTCTGCTATGAGGACAGGCTGAGAGTTGGGGTTGTTCAGCCTGGAGAGGAGAAGGCTGTGGGGAGAACTTAAAGCACTGAAAGGGACTCCAGGAAAGCTGGGGAGGGGCTGTGGACCAATGAGGGCAGGGATAGGATAAGGGGGAATGATTTTCAGCTGAAAGAGGGGAGATTGTGATGAGATCTTAGGAGGAAATGTTTTGCTGTGAGGGTGGGGAGGCCCTGGCCCAGGGTGCCCAGAGCAGTGGTGGTGCCCCATCCCTGGAGGGGTTCCAGGCCAGGTTGGATGGGGCTCGGAGCCCCTGAGCCAGTGGGAGGTGTCCCTGCCCATGGATGGGCTTTGACGTTGCTTCCAACCCAAACCATTCCATGATTCTATGACTGCAACCTGTGGCAACCTGGGCCAGGGCCTCCCGGCCCACATCTTGGCGAATTTCTTCCTGATGTCTGGTCTAAATCCTGCCCTTCCAATTGAAAGCCATTTTGATGATGCAGCTCCACTGTACCCGTGCCCCATGGATCCCTCCGTGCTGCAGCCGTGGGGCGCTGGGGAGATCCTGTGGGTCTGAGGGGCCCCATCCCAGCAGACCCCACTCAGGTGTCTCCCTGTGTCCAGCGGAGCAGCCCCGGAGCCGGGGAAACCTGCCACGCTCCCGCTCCCCAGACGGATGCTGGGTTGCAGGAACCTGTTAAAGTACTTCTCTGCTCTTCTGGCAGGTCCGAGCAAGTTTGGCTCTTACAGTTTTTCCCTTTGGGCATCAGGGACCAGTGAAGCTGTTTAAAATGAAAAGCGTTATTTAATTCACACTGGGATCAAAGCGTGCAGAGAAGAAGGACTTTCAGACCAGCAAACCACATATAAGCCCGTCTGTCACACCCAAGGGCCAACTCCCCCCGCCCTGACCCGGTCCCGGGAGCTCCTGCAGATGTCTTGGCACGGTCCCTGCGGCGCGGGCTGTGCCCCAAGCAGTGCTGAGCCAGCCCGCTGCGCCTCATCTCCTCGGCCCACCTTGTCTCTCACCCCTCGCACGTTGGCCAAGAAGCTCTTCATCCTCCACCCTTTCTCACTGCCTCAACCTCATTTTTCCTCACAGACCCCATAAACTGAAGCCATCCCTTCCTGCATCCCAGCAGAAACCATGCAATCCAGCGTCCCTGGGACAACCCGGATGGATGCAGAAATGGTTTCCACCAGGCAGGCAGAGCTTTCACTCTTCTGTCTTCTCCTAGAGCAACTGCTGGGCGAGCTGGAGGGACGCTGGCCTTGCTCTCCTCTGGGTGCTCTGGTGTCCCCATTGCCTGTTTCAGAAGATTCATTCCTGTAGCAGGTTCAGAGCCGTCCTTGTGCTCTGAGCTGGAGAGCGGCGAGGCTGTGGTGCCCGAGCACCCTCAGCACCACGCTGGTCCCCTGAGATCCACCTGGGGACCTCACTGGTCGGCATTGGTGTTCCTGTACCATCTGGAGCCCAGCAACCCCTTCCCCATCTTCCCATTCCATCCTCAGCTCGCATCCCACCCCCCATGTCTTACATCCTCCCTCACCCACCACCACACACCCCCTACCCAGAAGCCTGCATCCCATCCAGCATCCTCCATCCCACATTCCATATCCCCGACCCGTGAGGACACGTGTAACCGCTCCAGCACTGCCTTTCCCCGGATCCTTCCTTCTTCAGCCGCCCCAGACTCCCCGAGCTGAGCCCTCGCTCCCTGCTCTCCCGCGCTGCCGCTCCCAGGAGAAGCAACCCTGGATGGGCATCGGCCGAGCAGCTGCTCTCGCCGGGATGCAGGCAGAAGGCAGGGAACCATCCCGCGTCTGCAGCAAAGAGGTGTCCAAGGGCCAGGAAAACCAGGCACCCGGGCTGCTGCCTGAGCCACGCGGCTCAACCTCCTCACCGAGCATTTCCCATCCATACCCCACTTCTCATTCATGATTTATGGCCTTGCGCGGTGCTTTATAGCAACGCAAAGTGCCGTATGGAAGCCGGCTATAAAGAGCAAGAGCAGTGGCTGCGGTGGAGCCCATTTTGGAGCCGGCTAAAGCACCATCTGTTAAGGATTTATTACCATCCCATTTCCTAAAATGACTTTTTAATAACTTATCAAGTGCGGGTACATTGAGAAAGGACTGAATAAATACCAGTCACTAGATGGGACGAGGATCCCTGTCCTGCCCCAGCCAGGAGCGGCTCCCGCCAAGCTCTGCCGGATCCTGAGGGCAGGAACGGCCCCCGAGCTCCCGCGGCACCGCGAGCTGGGCAGGAGGCTCTGCCCTCGGGAGGGGTGGGTGGTCACCCACAGTCTCAAGGAGCCTCCAGCTGCAGGAACAGAGCCAGAAAACCATGGAATCAATCAGGTTGGAAAAAACCCCCTTTCCACAGAATAGTTTGGGTTGGAAAAGACCTTTAAGTTCATCATGTCCAACCATATCCATTGAGAACCCAACCGCATCCATCCGTATCCAGCCCTAAGTGGCTGGGGCCATGCGGGATGCTGGGATCCAGACAAAAATCACCAAATTTTTAATGCTGGCCACAAACCCAGCAGCTCCGACACCAGCGGGAAAAGCTGGCCGTGAGCTGCACAGGCTCCCGTGCCCTGGATGTCCTCAGACCAGGCTGCGATTTCAGAAGACAACCTGGGGCAGCAAAAGAGCACACAGGAGACAGCCGGCTTTCCATAGGAAAAAACCCTTTTATTTAACAATATATCAGGTTCCGTCACGGCTCCATGGAGTTCAGATGCCACAGAGCCGGTTACCGATGCCGATGATATGCTACTGGGCAGGAGAGCTGGGGAGAAGGCGAAAGGAATCAAAAAGAGGATCATGACACGAAGAAACAAAAGTCTGGGCGCCGGGGAGCACGGCCGACGGGAGCCCGGTGCCCGGCACCGCTGGAGCCCTGTGGGAGCCGAGGACGATCAACCAGCGCGGGGCTGCCGAGCCCTGCTCCGAGATGTGTCGGGGGAGCGGCTGCCCTCGAGGAGGTGCCGGCTGTGGGACGAGGACCACAGCCATGTGTCTTCCCCGCACCTCCCAAACCGCTCCTGCTGCTCGCCAGCAGCAATTCCCGGCCCTCGCCCCCATCCCACATGCCTCGCACCAGCAGTGGGACCGGCCGCATCCGGGCTGGAAGCCCAGATCCACCTCTTGACCAACAGAATGGACAAGGAAAATCCAGGCGCCCGGATGCTGCAGCGGCGCCGTGGTGAAGGCAGGCGGGCACGGGGCCGGGGCAGCCGCCCCGCAGCTGGTTGATCGCGCGATGCAGGGACCTTTCCCCCTCTGAGGATGCAGGACCAAGGCGAGGGTGCGGATGTGACGCTGTGGGATGTAGACGTGGTCACAGCTCTGAAATGTGGGAGCGCGCAGCGCGGGTGTGCTGGTGCGTGGGGCAGCCGGGAGGGAGCAGGGGACCCAACCCCACCGGAGAGCGGGGGGTGCAGAACTGCCCCCCACCCTCTGCTGATCCACAGGCAACTGCCCGGTTCCTGTGAGCTACTGGGACCACAGGGAGCTCCCAGCTGCCTCCCGGCTGCCCCTGGGGAAACGCCAGGCATGGTGGTGGCACCGGAGATGGCTTGGGTGGGAACAGCCACCTCCCCGTGGCGCTGGCCTGGACGGAACGCGGGCTTTGCTGAGGAGGAGCGAGTCCTCCTGGCCCCGGCACCAAGCAGAGAGTGGGACACAGCATGTTTGTGGTTGGCAACTGGAAAATAGAGATGCTTGGGAACAGTGCTCCGCAACAGCAGCAGCTCCAGAGGTCTGGAAAAACGAATCAGGATCTCAGGATGCCACACTGAGTTACCCATGCCCAGGTTGGTCTTTTTTTGGTTAAAAAGAAGATGAATTTGATGCTCCTTTTGTTCCCTTTCTGTTCTAAAGTCTCCTAGCTGGGCCTGGAGGCTCTGCTCAGACCCAGGACAGGCAGAAACTTGCTGGGGATGAGCCAGACCCAGCCGTGCCCTGAGCACCGGGGCTGTGCCAGGGCTCCCAACCCCGCTCTCTGCTTGGGCTCCGGCACATCCTGCCTCATCCCGAGCCCCCGTTCCGCCTGGCAGCGCCCACACACCAGCACGGCCCCGCGGCAGCGCTGGCTGAGCTCGATGACAATGTTTTACACCCGTTCTTGTGGTTAACATTTTTCTTTTTTTTCCTTTTTTTTTCTTTTTTACGTTCTCATTTGTTTTTCTAAGAAAAAGCAACCAGAAAATAATTCAGAGTTTATACAAAACATCTTTACATTATTTCTTCCAAAAAAGACTAGTATTTACACAAACAAAATGGGGAGAAAAAAAAACCCAACAGAAAAAGAACCCAACCGCTCTCCACTGCTTCCAATGGAAAGAACCGCAGGGACACACTCCACTCCAGGGCCCCCCAGCCCGAGCTGCTCAGCAAACTCCAAGAGTCCCAATTTCAACCTTTCTTCACATATTTACAAGGCTTCTCGGCTGCCCCCAGCAAGACGAGCGGAGACATGGGGGCTGCCGAGCCAGAGCCGCGGGGCATGGACCCCACGAAGCCCCTGTGTCCCCGGTTTGCTTTGGGTACCGCGCGGGGCCAGGCTCCGTCCTTTACCCTCCGAAACAGAATCAACCCCCAACTGCCTCCTCCACGCCAGCCCCCGCGGGGAGACACTCCCCGTGGATAAAGCACCCTCCACCTGCATCGTGGCCCAGGATTTTGGGGATGGAAGAGGGCACCGGGGAGGGAAAGGGGGCTTTCCTTTAAGACACAATTTTCTGTGGTACCTGGGAGAAGATCCCGGCCCCCGGCGAGGAACAGGGGGTCCTGGACCCACAGAAGAGCCAGACTGGACAGGGCTGGCAAGGGTGCTGTGCGGCAGGGGGGATACACGGGGGGACTCAGGGGGTCAGGGGAGTGGGGAGAAGGGCCGGGCAGGGGGAGCACCCACCGTGGCTCTTCTTCCCAAGGGCAGTGGCCAGTCCATGGCCCTGGAAGCCATCCTCACATCATGATGCCGAGGGCAAGGAGGAGAGCAGGGGCAGCCTGCACCCTCCTGCCCTCTGCCTTCCAACCTAAACCCACGCGACACAGAGGGATGCTCGGAGCCCCAGCACTGCATCCGAGCCACCGGGTTCCTCTGGCCCCTGCTCTGCCCCTCCTGCCCGCTCCTCGTCAAGGCACTTGTGCAGAGCAGCTCTCTCGCTCTTTGGGCACTTCCTAACGCGGGATTCGGGGCGCTGGGGACCGGCGAGGGCAAACGAGGCGAGGCAGACCTGTGCCACTGCCTGGTGGCACAGCGGCAGCAGCACCGCCTGCCCCACGCTTGCTCCCTGAGCAAAAGCAGCTACTTCTGGAAGGAAAAGAAAGCAAGGGAGGAGGGAACAGCTACCGGTGCCCAAGCTGGCACAGTCCAAGGATAGGAGGGCGGCAAGGTGGTGCCACGGGCACCACCAGCCCTGCTGCGCTCACCGGCATCAGCCACGGGGCCAGCGGGTCCTGCTGGGAAGAGGAAGCCGGGAATGATCCCACTAGAAGAACCCAAGGCTCAACCCCTTCCAGTTTGGGGCAGAAGATGGACATGGGAAGGGCAGAACGAGCCCGCCAGTGGCTGGCAGGACTGGGCGATGCTCCTGCCCGCGGAGAGGCACCACATTGTCCCACTATACCAGATGGGTGGAGAAGCCTCCAGTTCTGCTTCCAAGCTGCACCTGGTGCTACAGCCTCCTGAGGGGCTTCCAGCCCCGAGCGCTGGCTCCTCCCAGCACCCTCAGCTCCCTCTGGCACGGGCTGCTCGCCAGGAATGTTCATTTTCCAGTTTTCCTTTCCAAGGACAGCCACCCACAGCACCACCGGCTGGGGACAGGACCAGGGGCTGCAGACACCCCCTGCCCTCCTGTCGCTCCCCTCGCCACTCCCAGCAGGCTCAGCCCCAGCCCGATGGAAACCCTCAGCAATGACTTCTCTCCGCGACCCTTGGAGGGTCGGGAAGAACTGCCAGGCTCCTTGCGGGGCAGGAGTGCCCCGACTCTCGCGCACTGAACGCTTGAGACATGGGATAGATAGATGGTTTTTTTTTTTCTTTCTTTCTTTTTATAAAGAGACTAAAACAAGAGTCAACAGCTACGAACACAAAAGTTTAAAAGGGCAGTGGCAGGAGCAGCGGGCTCTGCCCCACGGCCGGCAGGACAGCGTGCTGGAAGGAGGTGACGGTGTGTGCCCGAAGGCGGCGGCGGATCTGGAGTCCCACCCGGAATTCACAAAAATAAAAATGTTACAAAAAAATTAAAATAATTATAATAATAATAATAGTAGTAGTAGTAAATCGGGCTTGCCAGCTTCCTCCCTGCACAGTTGTCTGCATCTTGGCACCGAGGCGAAGCATCCTCCTCTTCCTCCTCCCTGCCGCGGCCGCACGCTCCTCCTTGGAGCGAGGCTCCTCACTGAGGCCCCGGTGTTGCTCCAGGCCCTGGGACGCACGTGGCAGCTGCTGCGGCGCCAGGCACACGGGCACTTCACGCAAGGACAGAGGGACGATACAGGGAACTCCCAAACCAAGAAGGGCAGGTGGAGTTTCCGCGTTTGCCGGTGGTGTCTGAGCGAGCACAGAAAGGCACGGCGCCTGGCCCCTGGCCGGCCGCAGTCTGGAGAAGAAGAGGAGGATGGTGAAGGCTCACCCTCGAGTCCGGGATTACAAAAGCTGAGAACTACAAAACTAAATACAAAGGGGAGAGATCAGCGCGCGAGCGAGCCATCCGCTCTCCGGCGCCGGACCCTGGCGCTCCCTGCGCCCGTGCTGTGGGGTTCGTTTCACTTCCTCCCTCCTGGCGCCAGACCGCCCGTGGGGAGACCCAGGGGGCGGCTGCCCCCCGCACTCGGCGTTCCCGTGCTCCTGCGTCGGCGGCTTTCCCAGGCTGCTCCTCACACCTTGTAGTAAATGTTGGCTGGGCTCTGCGGAGGCATCTCCTGGACAATGTAGACGGGGTGCCCGTAGTCCCCGCTCACCTTCTCGTAGTGCGGGCAGTAGTTGTTCTCTGTAGTCCGTAAGGGGATGATGATGTCGCTGGGCTCGGAGCCCGCGTTCCCGCTGCATTTCGGGCTGGCCAAGGTGCTGAGGGACAAGGCTGCGGCTCGCTGCTGTGTATGCTTCCGGTGCCGCTTGCGGATCTTGATCAGGAGGACAACGAGGAAGATGATGATGAGGATGAAGATGACGCAGCCGGCGCCAATCGCAGCAAAGACGGCCACCTTGGAGCTCAAGAAGCCATCGCTGGGACCTTGGGTCTCCTGGCCATCCTGGTTGACAGAGCCTGCAAGGCAAGCGGAGAGGGGGTCAGATCCCGGCAGGCAGCTTGTGCCCCACCTCTGCGAGGGGCTCCACACCGCTGGATCTGCACCCCATCCCTGCATGGACCACAGAATCAAAAAACGGTTTGGGATGGAAGGGACTTCTAAGCCTATCCAGTCCCAATCCCCTGCCATGGGCCCCTTTCAGTACTGGGAGCTGCTCTACAGTCTCCCTGAAACGTTCTCTTCTCTTCTCCAGGTGGAACAACCCCAACTCTCTCAGCCTGTCCTCAGGCAGGAGGTGCTCCAGCCCTGAGATCATCTCCATGTCCTCCTCTGGAGTCACTGTAATTGTCACATCCCTCAGCCATCGCAGGCTCCAGGCAGGAGCCCCCGGCAGCCGCAGAGGGGGACCACACACCCTTTTCCCGACCCCACATCGCATCTCCCCCTTCCCACCTTCCAGCCCACTGGGCAGAGCGCTGCTTGTGTCTGGGTGACGACCAGTCTGGACCCTGGGAGAAGAGACCTGGAAGCTCGGGTGAATGTGGGCTCTGGCACCTGGACCCCGCACTATCCGATTACTGACCCCCCATCCCGTCTGACCCCCGGGCTGGGGCAGCCCCTGCCCCCCAAAGGGAGAGCGCTTGGCTGGCCACACCAAGCAAGAAGAAAAGAGCAACTCTTCCCCACTTCATCTGATTTCACTTTTCTCTCAGCAGGGTCAGGAACTCAGGAAACCACCTTCAAAGGGCTTTCACACTGCCTCAGCTCAAAATCCCAAGGACTTCACCTCCTCCAGGCCCTCTCAGATGTGCTGCATGGAACAGCTGGACAGTGAGGAGGAGGAGGAGGGGGAGGAAGGAGGGTGCTGAACCAGCACTTCCTGCAAAGCTCCTGCCATGACACACCACAGCCAGGAAAACAAACCCGAGCTGCTCCACACCACAGCCTGCCCTGAAACCCAAGCAGCCCTGGCCAGAACGCGCGGGGCTGGGGAGATGCTGCAAATGTCAGGGATGGCGGAGATCCGCTCCAGAGCACCTGGGTTCCCTGAGATCCACACAACAAGCCCACTCAGAGCCTCCTGACATGCCTCCAGCCCCATCCCTCTCCTGGGGCATCCTCAGCAAAACCTACCCGGCTTGCCGGGCTCCTCCACGGCGGGGACCTTGCTGCGCGGGCTCTGCGTGACTATTTTCATGGTGTTGTCGGACTCCTTGCTCGGCCGACTCGTCGTCAGCTGTTCCGGGATCACCGCGTTTGGATCTAGGGAGGGAGGGAGAGATGAGAGACCCCAATCCAACCTGGGTGGCAACAGCTCATTCCTTTGCCTAAAGAACAACTGCTCCCAAATCCTAGCTGGCCGCCCCCATGGTAAGGGAGACGTGGGAGCAGTGAGAGCAGCCAAGAGCCACAGAACAAGGCTGAGCTGCTTCAGGGCTCGTGGAAAGCAGATCCCCCGCTCTAATCCCCCCCTGCTTTTATGTTTTCTGAGCGTGGGTTGGGGCGAGTTTCTTGCACGGGCAGCGGGAAGGAGAGGAACGGAAGGAACCTGCCAAGGCTGCACCACCACTTCTTCTGTGTTTTATAAATATTGGCCCCAAAGTGAAAACACGATAATGAGAAGCAGCCACCAGGAGCTCTGTATCCCCTAGCAATGCACTCGCATAGTCCATGGATCCTGCTCAGAGCTCACTTCCCACCGGGACACCAACCCCAAGGTAACCGGACAATCAATCCATTTTAATCCCTGCTCACCAAATGTGTGCAAGTGTTGGCAAAAGGAAAAAATGGGCAAAAATAATCCCCCCAAAATTAATTTCTGCTGGAATTTCAGGAGATTTCAGGAGGCTTTCAGGAGGCTTCTGGGCTGCTCAGTTTTCCTAGGATGCAGATCCCCTCACCATAGCCCTGGCTCAGGCATCTCAGCGGTGGGAGATGTCAGAGTGCAGAAGGACTCACCCTGCCCGACTTTCATGACGATTTTCATAGATCGTGTCTGGCAGACACCTCCCTCCCGGTTCTCCAGACCATCCAGCGTCCCATTGGAAGTGGCTGCAAGAAAAGAGAGGGAGCATTAGGTGGAGTTTGTGCGAGCTGGAAAGCATCACTGGTGCAGGCAGGGCACAGCTGGGCAGGTCCCAGCTCTCCCTGGGCACCAACAGGCAGGTCCATGCTATCCCCTGGCACTATGAGGAACCAGGAAGGAGCTCAGCACCTCCCGACGCAGGGGCTTGCTCCTGACCCGCCGCTGCAGCCACTGCTCCATGCCCCAACTCCAGAGACCGCCACAAGTGTTGAATGCAGCGAGTTCTCATTTTCTCCACCTTCCAAAGATGTTTGGAGTGGCGAGGATGTGATCCCTCCACTTCCCCTCGCTGCCACATCCACACAAGCGAGCCATTCTCTGCGCCCGCACCCTCCTCCCCCTTTAATTCCTGGATAATTTCCTTTGCTCCTTGGTGCGTAATAGGAACACATGCATATGCACAGTTTAAATTATACATCTATAATTACACACTGTGCCTCAGTGAAGAATGTAAACTCAGAGCCCCAGTGGGGTTGAGTGGCTTTAATTGCAGGGCAGAAGTCACTTAAATCCACATTAACTTTCTGCTTTAGCCAGCACAAGTTTTTAAGCCTTTCAGTCCTGTGGGAGCCACACGTCTCCTGCTGCCACCGTGCAGGAAAAGACCCCCACCCACTCACCCACCATCCCTCTGCTGCGGAGGGGACGGCTCGAGGACATGAGAGAGAAAAACCCAAACCAGGGAATTACAGCATTAAGCACCCAAATGGTAGATTCTGCTAAACGTACTCAAAAAATGGGTTCTGGCCTCTCGTGATGGCCCAGAGGGTGCTCTCCCCGGTGACCAGGGACCGCACATAAGCACAACTCCATCCATCACAGCAAATCATCCTGGTGCCCCATCAACTGCAGGCACGGGAATTTATTCACCCAGGGAAGCAACAAAACCTGGGAAGAGCGGGGAAAGCACAGGCCAGGAGTGGGGCTTCGGAAAGGCGATGCAATGGAGAACCAGGGAGCTCCGGGGATCGTTTTACAGGGAGAAGGGAGTGAGGGAAGCAGGAGTTGGCCAGCACAGCACAGCCAACACCTACGCTGAGCCCCAATGCCAAAACTCAGCCCCAGCGTTTCAGGTTGCCTGAGCAGCCCAATTCCTGCCTCCACCTCGCAAAAGTCTGGATTTGGCAGGGCAGGAGACACAGGTCTGGTGGGGATGAACCCACCAGACACGTTGGCGAGGTGATGTGAAGAACCTGGCTTATGGAGCACGGTCCTTCCTCTGCCCTCCCCTCCCGCAGCAGAACCCCGGGGTGCTCAGGGACGACTAGATGCTGGGCTGTGCTGGAAAGCGAGCTGGATAACACTGGGATGCAGGCTCCAAGTCCTTAGGCCCCATCCAAATGCCTCTGTGCAATTACGGCTCTTGTGTGCAACGCCAGCAAGTGTTTTACAAATCAGGAAGGCGCTGGGCTACTTGCTGAGCTATTGCCTCTCCCGTGGTGCGGTTCCGCCTGCCAGCAGCGCCCTGGACGGAGCCGTGCGTCCTCGCAGCTGGGATCCGCTGGCAGACGCTTTGACAGGAGCCCTGTCAGCACAAATCCTCATGCAAATGCCTGGGAAACAGGAAAACCACGTTCCTGCAGCCTGCACAAACTCTTCCCAACGCCAACTGGAGTCAGGAGCTTCAACAAAAGCCCCATAAAAGCATCTCAGGGAGCTAAGTCCGGCAGCCCAGACCTCCCAGGCCAGAGGCACTGCTTTGGGGATGAAACAAGCTGATAATGTTCCAGGTCACAGTCCGGAGTAGTTCTATGAAGAGCTTCCCAGCACGATGCCATGGGTTGTTCCATCTCAAAGAGCCTTCACCCATTCACTCTGCAACACAACAGGCAGGGGAAAACAGAGCACGCTGAAAGCCCAGCCTCTGCGAAGCTTCCAAAGGTCTTGTTGATAAGGAAATCACCTGATTATATCAAAATGATGTACGGAGTCAGCACGGCTCAAGTCGGGGGCAGCAGAAGATCCTGCAAAGGCAGAGCAATAATGCGAGACAGTAGCTCCTCCAAAACAACCATGGAGATGTTGCATTCCAGTACGGCAGAAATACTAAAGGTCCAAGCAGGAACGGCAGCCGGAGTCACAGGGAGGGACAGGGGATGCAGTCGAGCATCCTTCCTCCTGCACCGTGCACAGGGCTCTGCTCCAGAAACCTCTTCTCGCTCTGATCGTAACGATGAGAAAGTAGCTTTGAAAGCGAATTGCGTAGAAAAAAAATGAAGTAGCTCCTTCAGAAAACATAACAAGAAGTAGCAAAAAGGGTAAAAGGTTTCCCAAATCCACAGTGATTGTCTCTGATGCAGCTTTTGAAATGAGGACACGGGCTACCACGCTCTATACAGATCCAAAACGGGCCAAAGCAACGCAAAGCACAATGCTCCACACAGCCAGCAAGGATTCCAAAGGCCAAAATCCCACGCAAATGGCTGAAAAGAGTCCAGTTTGTGGCAGGTTTTATACAAACACCCAGGACAGACGGATGTAATTCCAAGAAGCAGGTCCAGAGGCAGGTGGGGTCTGCAGCTGGGGGTTCCCCACTGACGAGGTCACTGCAGGCTCCTCCAGTGCGTTTCACAGAGCTGCAGAGCTGATCCTCACACTGGTTCTTGTTTTCATGGTGGAAGATTGACCAGTAAAAGGCCACAGGATCAGTTGCTGCTCCTCAGATCCAGGAGGCACCCAGTGAGCAGCAAGGAGAAAACCCAAACCCGCTGCGATGCTCGCTGCCGCAAGAGCAGTGGAGGCACCTCCGATCATCGCCGAAATCCAACGTCAGCAAATGCACGGGAATGCAGGGAAGAACGTTAAATACACCAGCACACCAGGGCGCAGGGTGGTGGCACCAGGCAGAGCTATAAACAATGAACACAGCCCGGCAGGGAGCTGGGAATACCACGGGGAATAGGAAATGGCAGCTCTCAAACGTCGGTCATGCTTTTCACACGCCACATCGGGAACACAAGGCTCTGGCGCATCGGCAAGGCCCGATCCGGCCGCCCCCGGCAGCACCGAGCGTACAGGAGCATTTTCCTCCCCCCTTCCATTTTGGAGCGATGCACATCTTGGCTGTAGGGCTGGGAGAGCACGAGCAGCCTCTGGACAGATGATGGGCTTAAAGGAGAGGCAGCTCCCAGCCTGGGGAGCTATTAGATGCCTTTGCCCTAATGAAGCATTAAGCCCCAGGCTGCTGAGTGATGAGGATTTAACACTGATACCATTAACCATGTAATTGCTTGTCAATTTAGAGGAGATGCTCAGCCTGCACGGAAGCGCAGGCAGGACCTCCGCATGCTGGCACCACTCACCCCACTCCCTGGGCACGAGACCAGCGGAACGCCAAGTCCCAGCACAGTGACAGACACCAGCCAGCTGGGACAGCCGCCTCCATGAACCCCGGTCACCCCATGTCCCCACCTCCAGCGGTGCCGTGGGCTGCCCCCGGTGCGTCACACCCACCGCCAGCACTCTGAGCGTCACCGGAGCTTTCCTTCACCCCCCTAAAAATATTTCAAATGAGAACTTGGGGTTTGGCAGAAAGGAGACTCTGGAAGGAATTCCTGGCAGCGGATGAAGGCAAGGGTCTCTTAAATGGTCAGCCTTGGATGGAGCGAGACGTTTGGTTTCTCCTCTGGATTCCCTCTAGCAGGACTCCATTACAATTTGGGCTCCAAAGCACAATTAATGTGCTGAGACTGTAGCGAATCCAAGTCTCTTTCCTTTTATTATTCTTAATTGCTCTTCCAGCTGTGCACCCCAGGCCTGCTCCTGCCCCAGCCAGGCGCAGCGCCGATGCAGTCAGCCCCGCGATCCCCGCCTCGCCCCCAGACCCATCCACAATCCACATTCCCATCACACAGCTTCGGGCGTAGGCAGCAGCATCCCACCTGCACCACAGGGGTTGCATCGGCAAAGGTGCTGCACTGGTGCTCAGCACCATCACAGGCACTGGGCTCCTTCCTCCCTGATCCCAGGATCCAAGGGGACCCCCAGAACCGCTTCCAGGTCCCAGAGCAGGGGCACACGCTTGCTCCCTGCACACAACACCCCGGAGCACAGCATGGCTGCAGCCCCTTCTCCTCCTCTCCAGCCGAGCTGGGAGGCAGCAGGAACGCGCAGTCCCGCTGCACACAGCTTGCACTCACTGTATCACCATTATTATTAATACTATTATTATCTCCTTCCTGGGCCACACTGAAGGGAAGGGAGCCCACATCACGCCCTTCCCCTGGCTCCGGTGCAGTCGCTGGGTCAGATTCGAGCCCCGTGCTGTCACCCTGCCAGCCCGGCCGGCCGCAGCCCTCCAGCCGAGGCAGCTGCACCGGGAAGGGGCCCGAAGCCCCCGAAATGCATCTGCAAGCCAGGCCAGCCCTGCCCCGTCCCCGAACGGCTGCGGGAGGTGCAAGCCCGGGGTTTCTCACCCATTCCTGGCAGCAGAGCTGCTCCAGCATCCCGGGCTGCCACGGGAAGAGAAGAGGCGAGCAGCCTGCTCACCCGTCCCGAGGGTTCAGCTCACCGATCCAGCTGTGCCACAGCACCAGGGGGTACCAACAGGTCCACACAGCCGGCCAGGATCAACTCCATGCTACCAAATGGATTTTCTGCATCCACCATGAGCCCATGCAGCCCCAGGTCCCTGCTTCCTGCTGGCACTGCAGGACAACTACAACCGGCTGGGATCCTCAGCCACCATCACCAACTCCTCGTTACCCCAAAAATCATAGAATCATGGATGGGTTAGGTTGGAAGAGACCTCAAAGCTCAACCAGTTCCTACCCCACTGGATCAGGTTGCTCCAAGCCCCATCCAACCTGGCCTGGAACCCCTCCAGGGATGGGACAGCCACCGCTGTTCTGGGCAACCTTGGCCAGGGCCTCCCCACCCTCACAGCAAAACATTTCCTCCTAAGATCTCATCTCAACCTCCCTTTTTTCAGCTGAAAACTGTTCCCCTTGTCTTATCTCTGCATGCCCCGATCAGGAGCCTCTTCCCAGCTTTCCCAGAGGCAAAACACCCTTTAGCAGGAAAGATCTCTGCTCCAGGCTGCTCCACACATGGTGGCTGTTGCCACACAATGGGAAACACACAGAGATCCTCAGGTATGGGGGTGACCGCCATGACCTTCCCACTCTGCCCCACAAGCTTCCAAAGCAACCTCAGACCAAATCCTGAGTTTCACAAGCAAATACCCTCCCTATCCATTATCTCCATCCTCCTTTGCTCCTCAGCAAACACTGTCTCAGGCTCCCACAAGCACAAACGGCTCAGGAAACCACAGGTGTTTTCAGTGAAACAGCCCATCCCAGAACTGTCAGAGCTGGGTGTTCGAAGCACTGAGTGGGGAACCCTCCTCATGTCCCAGCAATCGGTCTCAGGTTCCCTCTGCACACAGCACAGCAACTCTTGGGGTCAGTGAAGCAGCCCCAAAGGCATGGAGCTCATGTCCTCCCTCTGCAGCGATGCTGTGCTGACATTCCAGTCACGTTGCTCCACCAGCACAGCCGTAAAGCCTCCACGACCACCACTTTGTGGGCAGAGCTGGGTGTGGGGGCACAGTCCACCTTCACAGCTCCTCTCAGCCCATGACTCCAGTTTTACTGATGGCCTCAACCCCTCAGAGAAGCCACGAGCTGCAGCAGAGCAGCACGTTTCCATCCCTACGTCCCATCTGCTGGCATACACGCACACAGAGCTGGAAGGGCACACAGCAAAGCCAGCTGCCAGCTGACACAAAGGTCCTGTTCACAGCCACCATGCTTGCCAGGGATTTTGGCTCTCTGCAGTCTACATCCTTCTGGGAAGCCCTGGAGCAGCCGAATGCAGGTGGAAGGGACAGGGATACCACCACCCACCAGCACCGCATGCCCAGTCCTAGAACTGCGTGGCTAAATAACAGTCATAGAACTGTTTGGGTTGGAAAAAATCTCAGTCCAGTTCTTCCACCACAGGGGAGACAGCAGGCACGGCCAGCGCTGGTGGGTCTCCAAGCAAGGTGTGAGGAGATGACCTAGGGTTGCTGATCCAGGCTGGATTGGCTGTAGGAATCATTTTGTGTTGTTGCAAAACTGTACTCATTTCGCCAGCAAAGGGAGAGCCTGGTGTGCTGTTCCAGTCCAAGGCAGAGCGGTGCAGCCCAGGGCTTCGCCTCCATCCTCACCAGTCGCACAGCAAGCAGGGCACAACTAGGGTGACCACAGCAGACAGCCCGCTCTCTGCATGTCCTGGGGAACCCAGACATCCCAGCCTGCATCGCCAGCAAACTCATTTCCACCATCTTCTTTGCATCTCCAGGAAACACCACAATGTGAAAATCATCAGGTTCAAATGAGCTTCTGGAAACAGGAATGAAATGATTGTGTCGGGTCTGGTAGGGATGGGATTGAGTTCACCTCCTCCTGGGCAGGGACAGCTCCCAGCCCCCTCCAAGATAAATAAAATGTTAAATTAGCCCCATTCCCTATAAAGAGGAGCAGCAAAGCACAGGTTTGGGATTGCCAGGTGGGTCAGTAGGGAGGACACCACACTCCCATAACTCATCCTTGCCTGCAGGTTTGGGATTGCCCAGGGCACTGTCCTGGGGTGAAGAGAAAGCAACAGGCAGACCCTGAAGTGCTGCATGGAAAAAGACAAGTAATGCTTAAGTGAAAACCTAATTTCCCATTAAAACAGCTTTCTGATGGGAAAATTATAACCAGCCGTAATTAGCCTCATAATTAAGAGTCACAGCTACATTGCAGGTGACCTCATCATCAGCAAAAGGCCTTCTTCATTGTCAGACTCCTGCTTCCTCACTTGCAAGCCCTTTTGCACCAACGCAGCTGAGATGTCCACGTAGAAAAGCCCCACAAGCTCCCTGCATCCCAGGAACGCACACAGCTCCACTTCAGGTGCAGCTTGGTGGGTCTGAGGCACCAAATAAAGCCTTGATTTTTGCATCTATCCAGAGAAGTGAGTGTCAGTGGAAGAAGAAGATTGTTTGTGCAGCCAGCTACAGGTCAGGAACAAATGCCATGGAATTCCCCACCTGATGCTCTGCCAGAGTCATTTGTGGGCCCCGCTGGGAGCAGGAGAGGAGGAAAGTGCTTATTGCATTTTAACAGGGTGTAAATCTCTCTGGTTAGGTAGGAAAACATTTGTGACTGCCTGAGGAACCTGTGGAGAAGGCAATGGAGAGGGTCGCCCAGGGGGACTCGAGGCCAATACCAACAGCAGCTCCTCTCCACCCAGGATACGCTGCAGGGAGGATGCAGGGGTGCAGAGCCGGTGCTGCCATGGCCGAGGATGCAGGGCGGGCTGAGCTCTGGCTACACCATCACTGCTGCGGTGTGAGGACAGAGACAGCTGAGAGAAAACCCAAAGTGATCAGGGAGCAGAGAGGCTGGTTCATGTGGAAATCTTCTGGGAGAGATGAGGAGCCGAGGGCAGTGGGGAAGGACAGGAGCTCCAGGTGAGCTGTGGGACAGCCAGGAGGAAAGCCCACTGCAATTCCAGGTAAAGTATGCACACGCACCAGGAACCTGCTGGTAGTGGGAAGTTGATGCTGGCGCAGGTCCTGGCCTAGGGTTGCAAATGTCATAGAATCATAGAATTCCTAGGTTGGAAAACACCTTTGAGATCATCAAGTCCGACCATACCTGTCCATTATAAAGCCATATCCCTAAGCACCTCATCTACCTGTCTTTTAAACCCCTCCAGGGATGGGGACTCAACCACCGCCCTGGGCAGCCTCTGCCAGCACCTGAGAACCCTTTCAGTGAAGAAGTTTTTCCAAATGTTCGATATGAACCCACCGTGGTGCAGCTTGAGGCCATTCCCGCTCATCCTATCGCCTGTGACTCGGGCAAACTGTCCAACACGCACCTCTCTACAGCTTCCTCTCAGGCATTTGCAGACAGTGATAAGGTCTCCCCTCGACCCTCGCTTCTCCAGGCTAAACAACCCCAGGTCCCTCAGCTACTCCTCGTAAGACTTGTTCTCCAGCCCCTTCACCAGCCTCGTTGCCCGGCTCTCAGCTGTGTTAACACCCGCTCTGCACTGCCAGCCAGGATCAAAGAGCACAGTCATTACACAGCAGCAGCAGCAAAACCATCATTCCTAGGGCAAAGAGACTTCAAATGGAGAATAAAACTAACCTTCTCTGGAAAGGCGAGCTTTTAAAGGTGCCACAGACAACCTGGGCAGCCCTGCCCAGAACAACCAGCCTGGCTGGGAAATCTGGGATGGAAAGGGCCAAGTCATTAATGCCAAACCTGCCTGAACCCTTCACGCCTCATGGTCCAAGCACGGCTTCACTTCTCGGAGCCCCCAGCATGCTCATGATCCAACAGCCAGTGCCCATCGTTGCACACCTCAGCGCCCACGATCGCACATCCCAGGACTCAGTCACCCACTCCAGCAACCACAGCCCCACACACGAGTCCTGGGAGATCATCCAGCATCCCAGCTTGCAGCAGAAGCTCCAGCACACAGCCCCTCACGTCAGGTTGGAGTTGCAGTGATGCCTGCAAGCCTCTTCCCAGCACCTTGGCATCAAAAAAAGCACCATGGGTACAACAGCAGGGAGGAATCCAGGGTGGGGGGAAAAGATCAGGGAGAGGGGCCTGATGAAGTGGGTATTTAAAAGCACACGCCAAGGAAGCAGCTGCCTGCACTTATCCACTGCACACCCTTCTCAGCTGCTCCTGTTTACTGGGATTCTTTTCAAGCTGAAGGCTTCTTCTGTGTTTTAGGTCACTTACAGGAGGCTCCATCCAAAACGAGCCAAGTTTTAATCCCTTCCACTCTTGTGGACAAAGCCCTCAGAGGCGACCATCGCTGAAGAGCTGTGAAGACCATCAGTGCCCAGGCACCAGCAGCTCCAGAGGATTCCCCGGGCTCCCCCTGCCCCGCTGCTGCAGCCCAGCCAGGGAGCTGGGGCTGGATGGGGAGGGAGAGGACCGGGATGGAGGCACAGCCACAAAATGGTGCTATTGCTGCCCACCACCACGGCTGCGAAGGGAGCAGCACCTTTGGGGGTGCAGAGCAGGATGAGGCAGGCGATGAATGACTGTCGGCTAGATGGCCCCTCCATGCTGCCATCGCAGGCTGCAGTCACCTCTGCACATCACCTCATTTTTCAGGAGCACTGAGGAGTTAAACGCATTTTCTTTTCCACTAACAAGTCATGTCAATACCAAAGAGATGCTCCTGGAAACCGTTCCTCCTGGGGAAGAGCATCCCGGGATGCAGGCAGCCCAACTCCCTGGGCAGACAAAACCCAGTGCCCAGTTCCCCGCAGCTGGAAGAACCTCTGGCCGGGCAGGAGCCATGGGGAGCTTCCCAGCGGGCGCAGGCGGGGACCGGCTGCCCAGTAGCCTGGGAGTTAAGCGGGCACCATCCCCTTGGCCGGGGTCTTTGTGGCAGGCAGGCCCCCCCCCCCTCTCTCCCGGCCCAGGAGCAGATCAAAGCGCGGGGTCTTTACCTCCTGGCTGGGTGCGGGACACTGGCCCTTTCTGATGGGGCTTTTCATCCCTGTTAGCGCCGTGAAAGGCTGAGCTATGAGATCAGCTGCCAGGGGCTGCCCAGGGACAGCGCGGAGCTGAAAAGGTCAGGAGGGAGGAGGAGAAGAGAAAAGAGGCAGAGGCTTAAGGGACAGGGCTCAACAAAATCGCATTTACTGTGGTCACGGTCTTCAGACAAGCCTCCAAGACAAGGAACCGCGTGTTGTCTAAGGGCCATTATTTGCGTTTGACATGTCCAGCACCCGGGCTTTGAAGTTGGGAGTGGGACTCCGTTAGAGACCCGTTTGTCTCCGGCACAAGCCTGTCGGATCCCACGCAGCATCTCCTGCGGGGCAGAATGGCTCAGCCACCCATCCATCCTCTGCTACCAACTCCCAGGGATGGAGGAGGAATCCCAGGCCCCCAAACCAGGCAGATATGCCACCAGGACAGCTTGGCTTCACTCAGGCTTTCTGCAACACCGCAGGTATGTCGCAAGCTGGTGGGACAAGGATGCGCAGTGCTGGCCCATTTGGGCGAAGAATGAGGAAGCCAGTTAATTGGTTTTTTTATCAGCAGAGAAGTTCACAGCTCTCATTATGGCATCAAACAGCACTTTTGCTTTCAACTCATCTTCACCAAACAAGTTGTTGGGGCGGAAGATGAGGAGCACATGAAAGTGGCCACATTCAAATGCAATCAGCAGAGAACCTGGCAGGCTGACAAAGTGCCCCGGGGGGCTGCACCCGCATCCCCCGGCACGGCACCCATCCAGACGGGCACCCAGTGGGGCAGAAGGAACCAAGGGAGGAAATGATTAAACACCAAGAGCTGCAGGGAGGAGCTGAAGCGGCTCCGCAGACCTGCTGGCATGGGCTAAAGGCTTCCCAAACCAACAGCAGCTACTTTGGAAGCTGGAGGAGCATAGCCAGAAAAGCAAGTATGGCAATGTGTCCCAAAAATAAATGCAGGAAGAATCATTCCAGCATATCTAGGTGACCTTCTACATGCTGAAGCCCAAGCTATAGGGAAACATTGATGTAGAGAGGCCTAGGGAAGAAGCCCACGTCGCAGAGGCAGCACTAGTTTACATCCAATAATTCCTGCCAGGTTAAGTCTAATTGCATCCAAAAACAGAAGCGCAAGACAAAGGGTTTAAAGAAACACTCAGGGTAATATAGATCTGGTCTCACCGAATCCCGCTGCCAAAAAGCGTTAGATTGGATTATGAACATTATTTCATCAAAAATGGATTGCAGGGCTCACAGCCGAACAATAAACAGCAAACATATGAGACTGACGGGGCAAGCATCCACCGCAGCCTGGCTTTTTCTTCAGTGTTCTCATCAAAGGCAGTCTCCTCGCCTTCCACAGGCTCATGGAGAGGTGGGACATGCAGCCGTTCCTGGGGACTTGGTAGATGGGCTCAACACCTGGAAAACCAGCAGAGCACTGGCTGCTGCCCATCACATCTGCAAAGAGTTGTCCAGAGAGCAGGGAAAGACTGAGCAGGGTGTTGCCTGGTGGTGTTCGCTCTCCCACACCCCACCAAACAGGCTGAGAGAGTTGGGCTTGGAGAGGAGAAGGCTCGGGGAGACCTTAGTGCAGCTCCCAGTACTGAAAGGGGCTCCAGGAAAGCCAGGGAGGGGCTCTTAATCAGGGAGTGCAGAGATGGGACAAGGAGGAATGGTTTTCAGCCGAGAGAGGAGAGATTGAAACGAGATCTTAGGAAGAAATGTTTTGCTGTGAGGGTGGGGAGGCCCTGGCCCAGGTTGCCCAGAGCAGTGGTGGCTGCCCCATCCCTGGAGGGGTTCCAGGCCAGGTTGGATGGGGCTTGGAGCCCCTGATCCAGTGGGAGGTGTCCCTGCCCATGGCAGGGGGTGGAACTGGATAGGCTTTGAGGTCCCTTCCAATCCAAATCATTCTATGACTCTATGAAACATAGGAAGTGGGGCAGGGACCACCAAGCCCATGGATGAAGTGAGCTGCCAGGACATCGGATTGACGCCTCTCTATCCAGGCACCTCATTACCAGAGATAGTGAAACTGGAGCAAGTTCAAAGAGGAGCAGCAAATGCAATTAAGAGCGGGAATAAATTAGGAGGGGTGGTGGGGAAAGCTGAACCTGCATAGCTGGATGAGCTGGGGACGCCAGAGCTGCTCACAAGCAACCCAGGAGACCAAACACCAGGGAGGGAGAGGCAGAATCCCCTCCTTGCCTTGCTGGTCCCATTGCTTGGGATGCAGCCCAGGACATGGTTTCTGGGCTGTGAGCACCCACTGCCAGGTCACGTTGAGCTTCTCATCCACCAGCGCTCCAAGTCCTTCTCCTTAGGGCTGCTCCAAATCCATTTTCTGCCCACATCGGATTTGTGCTTGGGATTGCCCCAACCCACGAGCAGGACCTTGCCCTTGCCCTTGTTGAACCCCCATGAGGTTTGCACAGCTGCACTTCTCCAGCCTGTCCAGGTCCCTCTGGATCCTTCCCTTCCCTCTAGCATGTTGACCACACCACACAGCTTGGTGTCATCAGCAAACCTGCCCTCAATCCCACTGCCCATGTCTGCAAAGATGCTGCTAAACAGCACCGGTCCCAGCGCCGACCCCTGTGAGTGCCACTTGTCACTGGCTGATGCCCATGTCCTCCTGCAGCCCCATGTCCCCCATACAGCCTATGTCCCCGAGGACCTGCAGGCAGGAGCTGCCACATCTTGTTCTTGATGAAAAGGCTCAAGAAGAAGCATCACCCTCCTGTGCCTGGTGCTGGGAGAAGGGGATGCTTTTAACGGCAGCCTGGGGCTGGCACGGATGGGCTCGGTGCAAGGCTGGCGAGAGGTGACGTTCGCTTTCAAAAGCCTTTTTCATTGCTCAGCCGCAGGCTGGGGCCGTGTCCCTCCGTGATAAAAGTGGCCCTAAACAAGGCTTGGCGTATCCGAGGTGGGGGGAGCAGCCCTGAATGGGGACAGAGCCCGGTAAGGCCCCTGGCTCTGGCGGGGAGGTTTTCCAGCTGCTGGGGAAGGTGGGGGCAAGCAGCACACGTCCTGCTGCCGCCCCACTCCTGCATCGCTTCCCCCAGCTTAGGGCCGCCGGGAAATGAAAAGGGAGAGAAAAACCCTTTTGTGTGTCAAGGCAAAGCTTGTGGAGAGGGGAGGAGAAGGGGGAAAAGAAGGGAAAAGGGAAAAAAATAAAAGGGGAAAGTTAAAAAAAAAAGCTCTCACGTGGGTGGTCCGCTAGGGAGACTTTTGACTTTGTTTTTTTGGCTATTTTATTCCTCAGCAGAAAGAGCTCCTGGGGCTGCTCGGCAGAGGGGACGGGCAGATCACAGGAGCATCCCCAGCCCACCCAGAGGACAGGGTTCAGGCGGCAGCGCCCGCGCGCTCTCCACACCGAGGGGGCTCGCATCAAAGCGCACAGGAGTCAAGAGAAATTAGAGTCAGAAACGGTCCGAGGCGGGGGCAGAGGGCACTGCAGGCCCCCCGAGGAGAGGGAGGGCCTGCAGGGATGCTCCGAGCGCCCCGCAGAACTGTTCAATCCAGGGATGTTCCAACAGGGGACTGGAATGAAGAAATAGAGGATAAATAGGAGTTTATGGCATAAATAGAGGATAAATAAGAGTTTACGGCAGTCTCCCCACTGCCCTTGGATGAAAGCGGGTCTGCATTGCAAACACCTCAATCACCGCATCCCTGTTCCATCTTTTAAGATGCTGCTGTGGGAGACTGGGAAATAAAAGGATAAATAGGAGTTCACAGCAGTTTCCCCATATCCCTATTCCATCCACTGAGATGCTCCAACAGGAGACTGGGATCAGGAAACAGAGGATAAAAAGGAGTTTATGGCATCCCTGTCACCTTGGGATGAAATCAGAACTGCATTACACACACACTCCACGCCCCACAACCCTATTCCATCCATTGAGATGCTCCAATGGGAGACTGGGATTGGGAACAAGAGGATAAACAGGAGTTTATGGCAAAAACAGAGGATAAATAGGAGTTTACGGCAGTCTCCTTGCCACCTTGGGATGAAAGTGGAACTGCATTACAAACACCCCGCTCATCACTTCCCTACTCCATCCATTTTGGTGCTCGAACAGGAGATTGGGACCAGGAAAGAGAAGATAAATAGGAGTTTGTGGCAGAAATAGAGGATAAACAGGAGTTTACGGTGGAAAGAGAGAATAATTACGAGTTTATGGCAGCCTCCTCACTGACTTGGGATGAAAGCAAGACTGCACTGCAACCACCTTGCTCACCACATCCCTGTTCCATCTATTGAGATGCTGCAAGGGGAGACTGAGATGCAATGAGTTTTAAAGCCTCAGCCAAACCTCCGACAGGATGCACAGCTGAGATTTTGCAAGCCGGCAAAAGCCAGCATAGCGCAGCTTGCAAAATCCCAGCCGTGCATCCCTTCGGAGCGTTGGTGACCCAGGTGCGCTGGCAGCATCGGAGGGGAGCTGGCACCAGCTCAAAGCCATGGGGGCCCTTGGGGGAGCTACGTTTGTACCGTCGGCCGCTTGTGAAAACACCACCAAAACCCACGGGGCGGCTGATTGAAGTGAAGCAAGAGCTTTCGTGTGAAATGCAAAGCAGGTCCTTCAAAACTGGCGCAATTCAGAGGCTGCTAAATCCCCTGCCTGCTCCTTCCTGTGTTGCAACGCGAGGGACCTCACGTTTCTCCTGCCCGGCACTTCATTAGGGCTCCTGATCTCCTTCTGGGGATCACGGCTGTCTTTGGGGGGTATTTGCAGCCTGAGGGGATGCAGCAGCAGGGTGCAAAGCGGGACCCTGCTTTTGGTCCTCATTAGCCTGACGACTGTGCCGTCGCTTGAACTTGACCCTTGAGCATGCAGGAGCTGCTGACCGAGTGCTTCGAGATGTTTGCCTGTCATGGAAAAGGCAGAGCCATTCATCCAGAACCCCAGCGTGGGGGGGCTGGAGGGCCCTCTGGAGCTCCCCCAGTCCAACCCCTCTGCTAAAGCAGCATCACTTCCAGCTGTTGCACAGCAGCGCATCCAGGCAGGTTTGGATTCTCCACAGAAGGAGTCTCCACACCTCCCTGGCAGCCAGTCCAGGGCTCTGGCACCCACACAGGAAAGTGTTTCCTCGTGTTCATGTGGAACCCTCTGTACTCCTGTTTGAACCCAGTACCCCATGTTCTGTCACTGGGCACCACCGAGCAGAGTCTGGCTCCATCCTCCTGCCCCTGCCCTTTGGGTATGGGTCAGCATTGATGGGATCCCCTCTCAGCCTGCTCTTCTCCAGGCTGGACAGACCATACTCAGCCTCTAAGAAGGGTGCTCCAGGCCTCTCACTCAGGTCCTCTCCCATTCTTTGCTCACTACAGCAAATGCTGTTGAACTAAGCCTTCATCAGCTGAGGGACAGCAGAAGCGCTGACCTCTTGATGTCCCAGAGCCACCAGACCGCAGACAGCGACAGCTCCCTGTGGTACAGAGCCAGGAGCTGGCAGTGGAGCTGTGCCAGGGCTTTTGGCATCTCTGGGGCACCTGGGCTTTCAGCCAGGGTCGCCTGCACCCCGTGACGGCCCCAGATCCAGACAGCAAGGGTGACTGAGCGATGGGAGCTCTCGGGAGAGACCAGTCCTGCCAAATGGTGACTCAGCCCACGGTCTCTGCCGGCAACGGCATAGCTGCCACGCCGAGCAGGCTCCACGGGTTGTTGCGCCAGGTTCTTCCTCCCTGCTGTCACCCTCCTACGGCCACGTGGTGACCAGAAAGCTCCGTGAGCCCCTTCCTCACCCCTCTGGGCTCAGCACAATTGACCACAAAGAAAGAAAGGGTGGGCTCACAGTCCATCCCAGCTGTTCTTTGTGCACTGGGTTTACTCAGATTATCCAGCACCAACACAACCAGCAGCCCCATCCTGGCAGTGCTCGCTGGGAAGATCCAAGCTTGCAGCATCCCCGCAGCACCGCGCTACAGCACAGCACCTCCTGCTCCCACTGCCCACTCCCACTGCCCACTCCAAGGGCAAAGATTTCAGGCTAAAAATACACTGTTTACGCACTGGAAAGCAGCAGCTCCCACGGCTCGGCGCTCGCCTCCCACATGGGTGGCTGACCTCCGCACCGAGCTGCTCGCTGGCGACTCTGCAGCACGTGACGGCGAGAGGAGAGAGGAGCCGTGTGGCCACCGAGCCCTTTGCCGGCTGCTACGCCGCACAGTCATGGAAATAGCGAGGGATGAGTGAGCTGGCAGGCATGGCCATGCCCAGCACTGCCAGAGTGGCTGCCAAGGGACGGCTGAGCTCCCGGGAGTCCTCCCTTCATCCAGACACATCCCTGTGTGATGGTGCCCTCCACACACCACGGGCTCCAAGAAATCCAGCCCTCCCTCTCCCTTCACTCCATAAAGCCATGAGAAACAAGAGGAACAGGCCAGTATACAGGATTTTAACACCCATGTAGATCACAGCAAGCACTGGGTGCTGCCAGCAGCTTCTTGCCGGCTGCTCTCAGAGGCAGCAGCCAGGGAGAAGAAGCATCTCCTCTGCCCTCACTGCTCCCGCTCCCAGCTGCCCCACCGGGAGTCTCCCAGGGCAAAGCCCTACACGAAATGCCCTGCAACACCTCCAGCCTCAGAGGCAGACAGCAGCAAAACCCACGCTCCAGACAGGCAGTGCCCCTCCGTGCCAGGGCTGACCCCGGTGGGGGGACACGCTCCTGCTCCTGGCCACGGGCAAGGGCAAGGCAGGGCACACAAGGCACAGCAGAGCAGCCAGACACGGGCTGGTGATCTGCTGGGCCAGCAGCACATTCCTTTCTCTTCTCCCATCCAGCAGGAAATATTTTCCATACGTGTCAGCTCTTTGCGCCGGCCAAGTCGCAACCAAGCGCCTGGTGACACTCTCCAGGCCCCTGCGTCCCCGCCGAGCCAGCGAGGAAGAGGAGGGCGACTCACATGTAATGAAGTAATCCTGCTGCCGCTTGAACTCCAAGCCCATGTAGTTGGGACTGAACTCCTGAAACTTGATGGTGAAGCGGATCTCCTGCTCAGGTCGGTTGCACGTCACCAGCACGTTGGGGTCCATGATGGTGCTGCAGGCATCAGCCTGGTCCTTCTTCACCAGGTACAGCTTGTAGTACTCGTAAGGCCTGGATGGCTCTGCCTTGGGGCAGATAATGTCCAGTTTATCTCCAATCTCCGGGTAGATGACCAGCCCTTTCCCAGACATGAACCTGGAAGAGAGGAGGGGAGAGGTTAGATTTAAAGAAAGAAGGGAGATTGAGATGAAATCTTAAGAAGAAATGCTTTCCTGTGAGGGTGGGGAGGCCCTGGCCCAGGTTGCCCAGAGAAGACGTGGCTGCCCCATCCCTGGCGGGGTTCAAGGCCAGGTTGGATGGGGCTTGGAGCCCCTGATCCAGAGGGAGGTGTCCCTGCCCATGGCTGGGGTTGGAACTGGATGGGCTTTGAGGTCTCTTCCAACCCAACCCATTCCATGACTTTATGACAGGTCACCACAGGCTTGAGCGTGGGCAGCGGGGGCCATGCCAGCCCATCCCACCCCACAGAGCCCTGCTTTCACCCCTCTGTTTCACGCTTAAACTCTGCTGTTGTCTTCTCATGAGATGCTTTTGGAAACCAAAATGAAGCTCTCCTCCTCCCTCACCATCAATGCCGTACACAGAGCCACCGCAGGCTCCCACCAGTGGCTGCTGCGGTTCAGTCCTGTTCCTCGCAATGAGACTGAGCACCTTCCCAAACCCACGCCCAGCACCCTAAAGGGAATGGAGCCTTCCCACAAAGGGCTGCGGAGCGGGAAGGCCGGAGACGCCGCGGCTCTGCCCGACAGCCAGGCAAGGAGCTTCCTGCAGGGACAGGCGGTAATTAGGGAAGGGGAGAAGTCCTGACAATGGGGTGCAGGGAGGGATCCCTGCCACACCCCAGCTCCCCGAGGAATTCCTGACCTTAAATGGAAGGGAGGAAAGCATCCTGCAGGACAACTTCTACCAAGGCAGGCTCAACAGCGTGCCCAGGAGCGTGGGAGGACCGGATGGAGAGGCGCACGGAGGGAGGAAAGCTATTTGGGGCTGGAAGGCAGGGCACTGCCAAGGGAAGGAAGGCAATGTGCTGATAATTAGCATTCCAATTTCATTATTGTGGAGCAATACTCTGCTTTTTTTTTCCACCATGAAGTAGAGGATAAAGGCAGCAAGGAGGGAAGCAGCAGAGCATCTGCTTTGATGTAGGCAACGTAACGTGTTCTTGATGGCAGATAAGGTGGGAATGGATCCTGCAAAGTTATCTCTGCTGCAACTCCCTCATGTAGTTTGGGCACAGCAAAACGGGAAGCGTGCGCTGTCGCAGGCTGCACGTCCGCAGCTTTCCCCTCTCCTGGTCACGAGCCCTTGTCTCACCCGACTCCAGCAGTCGGACGGGGCCATCAGGACACCTTCTCCCCGTAGCCAGCAGCGCCGGCTAGGGCTGCAGGCACCTCGTAAGGAAGAGCAAACACACAAGACCAACCTGCTCCGTAGCTCCAGAACAAGTCGTAGCAAGAAGCCACAGAGCTGAAACTAGCACCCGAGCAGCCCAGGCTCCAGGGCTCCGGCTGCGGGACTCCCAGCGGATCCGCACGCCAACCCACTGGGCTGGGAGGAGGCAGGCGCAGCCGGAGCCCACGCACACCCCGATGCCCTTGGCAAGGGCTCCGGAGCTCGGTGCCAGCTGCAGCAGTGGGAGGGATGGGCAGGACAGACAGACAGACATGGGCTGTGCCTCTCTGCCAGCTTGCCAGGGTGGAGCAGTGACCGGAGCTCGCTCTCACCCAGCCTCAGGAGTAGAGATGAGGCACAGGGACAGCGGGTACAGGGACACCCTGTAGGGAAGCACTGCAGCCACCAGGCATCAAGCACAGGGATCATCCCAAACCAGGCCTCGTTCTGGAGGTGCTCCAGCCCTCGCATCATTTCCATGCCTTCCTCTAGATTCGCTCCAACAGCTCCATGTACTTCTTATGTCAGGGATTCCAGAACTGGACACAGCACTCCAGGTGAGGTCCCACGAGCGTGGAGCAGAGGGCAGAACCCCCTCCCTCACCCTGCTGGCCACACTGCTCTGGGCTCAGTTTTGTAAAAGTCATGACTTCTGGGAGAAGGGGACACGGCAGCTTCAGGAAAGAGTAGGGAACTTAACCCTGAAAGGGCCTGGGAGGTGGGATGCTGCAGCGCGCTGCGGGCGTGGTGGAGCCTGGCTCTGTCCCCAGCGCTGCGGGCAGGTGAGCCGCGCTGTGCCTCAACACTACCAAGTAGGTCAGCTGGGCCCCGGCCAGCACGCCGCTTCCAAAGCCTTGGGAGCGATAAAGGCTTCCCCCACCCACAGCCTGAGCCCTGACGCAATCCCAGGAGCCGTACAGCAGGAGATGCAAAGGAGACCCTGCCCCTCCTCGCCCTCCCCGCCCTGGCCAGGCCGCAGACATGCAGCGCAAGTGAACACTTGCACGCTCACTCACGGGTTCCCATCCCAAGAGGCAGCCGGATCCCACACTCGTTCCTCCACAGCTGGGCTGAGTCAGAAGCTTCCTGGCACCGGACTCCCAAGTGACTCAGTCTCCCTCCTCCAGCCCCTGCCAGCTCCTCCTGCCCAGATGCCAAAGAGGAAGCCACAAACAGCTCCAGCAGATGTCTTGAGCAGGAGGAGAAGGCACCTATCAATCCCCATCTCCATACCAGGAGGACCTATCACACCTCTTAGCCAACACCTACAAACCAACCGGTCCACGCAACCCAGCCTATGCCGGCAGCACGACAACCTGGGATCAGGTCAGGCTGATTTTTAAGAAAGAATCCATAAAGCAATGGAGGGAGCTGAGAACTTCCCAGCACCACATCCTGTTGGCACCTCTTCATCCTAGAACATTCAGAAAGACAGCCTGTGTTTGTTTAATCTGGTTTAAGTATAAAATGACAAGGCAAATTTCTCCTATGAGCGCTCAGTCTCAGCTTCAGAAGCCCACAGCTCTGCCTGGGAATCAGCCAGGAGCATCTTCCAGCTCTCCTACAGGACCATCACACAAGACTGAGACACCAGCCAATGCAGGTGGCACCCCACCGCGCGCAGCAGCAGCTTGGGGCGCTCCCTCCAACCACTGCTCCCTGTCTGCACACACACTTTTCAACCTTTATCCTCCCATCTCCACGATTTCTTCTCCTGCATCACCCCCTTTGTGTCCTCCCCTTCTTCCCCCAAACAGGCCTGTCCCTCAGCCAGGAAGCGGGCAGCAGGAGCAGTGCTGGTAACTCCCTGATGGATACACCCCAAACCCTCTCTCCTTCAGCTCTTAACCACACATTCAGGGTTTTTTCTCCAAAAATTTCACTTGGCCAGAAACAATGACTTGTGACAGCCACCCTAGGGAAGAGTGACAACCATTCCTATCCCATGAGAGGCCAGGTCTCCAGGGAATTCTCCTTTCAACTACTGGAAAAACACAGCAGAGAAAAGAGGATCCCAGAATAGTCCCAAGGTGCCTGCACAGAGCGCTACAGCAAGTGCTTTGAATGAGATTGCTCTTCCAAGGGGAAAGAAGAATCACACCCTTGCCTTGTCTTTACAAGGACGCATCCTCAAATGCCAGTTATCGGCAGCTTCATCACTTGAAGCCCCTCCAGGTGATTTTTGGGTGGCACCTGCAGCTGCCCACCCGCAGAGCCGTGCCGGCCGCCGTGGAGCATCCCGGCCTGGCGTCCCTGGCCCCCAGCTCCCGGCCCCACAGGTTCCTTGGGAGCGATCAGGTGGCAATATCCAATTTCCTTATTGTTTCGGGAGGTGTTTTCTGATGGGAAAGGTGAAAAGGGTATTTGTGAGCCTTGTAAACCGATTCCTCCGAGTTGGGTAAACAAGGGGAGCTCTGTTGGCAGCGGGATGCCGGGATGCCGGAGCAGAGAGATGGGATTAAAGAGCAGCCTCTCCTCTACCCTGAGCCGGGGGGCCGCTGGTGGGGACCCCTAACCCCTGCGGACCAGGCAGCCCCCCTCACCAGCACAGGGGACTCCAAAAAGCTCCAGTGGGACTCAATGGAGCGACCTGGGACCTGCTGGAAGGGCTGAGGGCTTGGCCAGTGCCCGGTGTCCAAGGCAGCCACCTGAGCATCACAGAGGCGGTTTGCTGGGAAAGGGAGGGGAATGGGGCAACAAGACGTAATCCATAAAAATAAACAGCTCTGTACACCGAGGATGACCAGGAACCCTGGTGTGACCACAGGCAGAGAGATGCCGGCCTTCCACCAGCAGCTGGGAAGCTCATACCTCAGCTTCAAGGAGAAGCAGTCACATGGGAGAGTGCTGGGGCTCCAGCAAACCACCTGTGTGATCACAAGCTTCCTTGTAACACCAGCCATGCCAAGGAGCTCCAGGACCAAAGAGTTCATGCAACCAACAGACTCCAGAGGCAATCACACAGGAACAACCAGCTGCATCCCACCACTGCTGGAGGCTCAACAAGCCCAGGAACACAGCGTAAGAAGGAAAACCACAAAGTCTGTCTGAAGTAAGCTCAGGACTCATGCTGGGTATGGCATTTCCTGCGCGCGCGCACACACACACACACACACATCCTGTGCAGGATCTTCTTCTCCAGGTGGGCATCCAGAGTAGCTAAACATGGACAAGCCAACACGCTCCCAGCGACTGCTCTAATTGTCCTGCATGTAGGGTATCCAGCACCTTTACAAACACACCAGCACTCCTTCCACTCTTCCTTAGGGAGAACACAACCCATACATTCCTTCAAAACAGAATGCTTTCAAAGAACGAGCTGATCTACTTTCCAACAGCCTCTCCCTCTGAGTCCAGGCACTCCTTCCACCACAAAATCTTTGGGGCAGCATCACTCTTCCCCACGGCCAAGAAACAGGAGGCACCTCACCTTATTTCAGGCTTTGCAGAAAACAAAAGAATATATAACAATGATCTCCTCCTTGGAGAAGATGCTCTCAAGCTTTAATGGTGACATACATACAAGCTGACATATGCTAAATGGTGTTTTCTTCAAAGAAATCCAAGAATAGCTGTGTCTCACAAGGAGGACATGTTCTCCTGGCAGGAGAGCTGCTGATGGCCGGCACAGCAAGAGGCTGGGAGGGGAGAGAGCGAGATCTGAGGTGCACGTGGCATTTTTCAGGGTGCAGGAGCTGTGTGTTTCCCTCATACCATGCTGCCCAGCTCTCCACACCAGCACAGCACATGGGTCCTCCTAGCAGGATCATGGCTCCCATGGAGCCTCCACAGCCCCCACCAGCTGGGAACCACCTCAGGAGAGGGATGAGAACAGCCAGCAGCTCAGCAAGCTGAAGATATCCATTAAAAAAGCCAAAACTCCATGTAAAAATGAGTGTGCACTCCTGAAAACACTTCAGAAACCTGAGGGAGGTTTGCCGATGCCCAACTGCACCCAAACCTAAACCCACCTCACAGTCTCCACCTCACACTTCCTTGCTTTTCTGGAACACAGCACCCCCATTTTGCAGCAGCTGCCAGGCACAGGAAACTCGCTCTGCTCAAGATGCTCAGCCACCAGCCAGAAGAGATCAGTCCTGTCCGCAGAGAGGTCCTCCAGACCCCTCAACACCACAGAACCATGTCCTGCTCAAGTCATCAGAGGGTCCCTGCAGAGCTCATGCTCCAGCCAGCACTGCAGAGCTCCTCTGGGGATGCCAAACCACCTCCAAGCTTGCTAAAGTCTGTATGTTCATCAAGGAAATGCACACATTGGGACCTTTGCAGCAGCGTGACCAAAGTCAAATAGCATCATCAGACATGGAAAACCACCTGGTCCCCTCTGAGCTCCAACCGAGAGCATCCGCCATCCCATTTCACAGGGATGGGGCGGGTTGTCCTGGTGATATCCTGGGCACGGCTGGGCTGTCCACAGGACACAAGAATCCTACTCATGTCACCTCTTGAGAGCCAAGGACCATTAAATCTGAAGAATTACACACTTGACGCAACAGCCAACCTCATCCCAGCACCCTCAGCCATTTCCAAGGAGCAGTGCTGGTGCCCACAGGTACAGGACCCTTTCTCCTTTCTGACTCCCGTTCAGTCCTTGTGAACAAAGCCATCCACAAGCAGCAGCCAATTACAACTTGAATAAGAAGGCTCCACGCTCTCCTCTGCCTCCCGTCTGCGTCTGTCGCCTTCTCGCTTCTTCAGTCGAGTTATTCGTCACTGCGAGAGGGTAAATAGGAGCACGCAAATCCCTGTACTTTTAGATCCCACTTCTTTTATGTGCTCTTCTATTATTAGTCTCCTTTAAAAAGAGCTTCGATCTTCCTTCCCCCCTGCTAATCTATGTATAATTATTTTCACTGCCCTTCTGCAGCCCTCTTCTATTTCTGCCGCATCCTTGCGGAGCCACGGTGCCCGGCGCAGAACCCAGCAATGGCAGGTGATTCCGAAAACAGCCTCCTCTCTCCTCGGCTCCTTTGGCCCCCTCTGCCCGAAGAGAGATTTTCCAGCTCTTCGGAACAGCACCTCTCAGCCCCTCCGGCCTCCACGCTCGGCCGAGCCCCCGTCCCATCCCATCCCGTCCCCCTCCCAGCCACCCTCTAAGGCCCTTTTTCCACATCTCGGGTTTAATGAGGCCCATTCAAGGCTCCCAAAGACAAAAGGCCCTTCTCGTTTCCAAACGGATTTGCACTGCGCAGCAGTGAGGCAGAAACGAGCCGCCATGGCAACCCGCACCCCAACCCCCCCGCACCGCCATGCCGCTGCCCAACCCCGCTGCTCCCCAAAACCCCCCTCTTGCTTCACCACCACAGGGCTCAGCTCAGGCTGGGGAAAACACCCACCTGCCCAAAAGTGACGCCCCCCCCTTGCCAGGAATGCTCCTTTTCAGGATGAAGTTAAAGCATCCTCAAGCCGGTGCCGTTCTGATCGACCAACTCCAGGGCATGGTTAAGCAGAAGGCAAGGAAATACCAGTTGAGGGTGGGTGGGAAATGAAGTCAAAATATCCCTCCCTGCCGAGAAAGATGGGTGACGCACAACATGGCACAGGTGGGTCTGTGCTGAAGAGCCCAACTCAGCCCCAACCCAGCTCTCAGCATCGCTCTGCAGGGAAGCCGGTGGCTTTGTGATGCCAGGAGGCCACTCCAACGCTTCAGAGGTTCAGTAAGCACGATCCTCACGTTCAACACTTTGTAACTCTCCCTCACCAGCTGCAATTACTCAAGGCCAGGAGAGCATCCTGCTTCTCCCCCACCAACCTGCCCACTCCAAGCGGGAAGCGGCAGAGATCCCATCATGCCTCTTTGAGCGTGCAACAACCCTGAAGACCAAGCCCTCACAAAACGTAAAGGAGTTGGCCCAGCTGCACTTGATCGGCAATGGAAAAAGACCAGAGAGAACCTATTCCACCATGGAAGTGTTTTTCTGCCCTGGGGAGCCAGGAGGACCCGGGTTCCCACTGTGAACCTGCAGCTGGGAGAAGGGTCTGCTCTCGCCTCCTCCAGCACAGATCCCACTCCCAGGAGAGAAGAAATCCAGAGCAACACTGGGCAAGGGCTGACTCAGAATGAGCTGCTGGAATGTGGCCAGAGGAGAAGGGAGCTGGGGAAGGGTTTGGAGAACAGGGGTTATGGGGAGTGGCTGAGGGACCTGGGGCTTGGATGGCCTCATCAAAGATGCACATGGGCAGTGGGGGATGAGGGAGGACCCTGAGCCCACTACCACACAGGGCTGAGCACCGTGGGTGGCAGCACCCACAGGAAGGCGAGTGCTTCCCTTTGTCCCCTCGTTTCCCTTTGTCCTCACAACCAGGATGGCTCCCAATGCTCATCCACCGCTAGAGGGATGGCTGGATGGGTGCCGCCCACCCCACCGCTCCCAGGAGGAGGAAGACCATGTGCTGCTCCATCTTCCCATCTCCATGCAAGACTCCATGCATTCAGCTGCCACACCCAAACCATGCAAACAAATGGTATTAATCCAAACCTTGCAAGGGGGAATAAACAAAAACCCAGAAGTGTTTAATTGAGGGGGGTTGGAGGAGATTTAATTGGGATCGGAGCACTGGCACAGGCTGCTGCTGCCATCTGCAGCACTCTCCGCAGCCGGAGGCACTGGGCTCCGGGGACCCCAGCCTCCCTGACACTGTTCAGGAAGAATAAGGATCATCGGGAGTCCCTTTGGTTTGCTCTCACCCCATAAAAATGAGTTTGCACCCCTGCAACTTCCTTATTTTCCAGCACAATATGCAGCTCCACCGGTGATAGAGCCAAGGGGTTGGCTGGGAAATTAAGGGGGGGAAAAAGCCATATTTTCTCCCTCCACTAATATCGCCCCACGCCTCCCCTCGGGGAAATAAAGACGAGCTGAGTTATCTAATTAATGCTGTCAAGAAGTGGGGAGGCCGGGGCCGGGGGCTGCAGGCAGCCCACAAAGGGGCAGTGGGGAGCGGTCCCCCCGCCGCCAGCATCGCCCGTCAATGGGGCCCCACGCTGGGAGTGAGGTAAGAGGGGACTCAAAGCGGGGTCTGTGCGGGGTTTTGTGTTTTGAAAGCCGGGGGGAGGGGAAGGGGACAGGGCTTGACAAGAGCTGACAGACAACTGAACAAAACCATAAGGGCCATGAATGGCAACGCGGCGCTGTAATTGGCGCAGGGACGGGGAGAGAAGTGAGACAATGAGGCGCGGGCGGCAAGCACTCACCTTCTGCCTGCCCACACCACCGCTCACCCAGACAGCAGTTGGCAGCTGGATGCTGCAGCAGACCCACCACCTACCCCAAACAAACCTTCCAAAACTTCCCAAGGAAGCAGGAAAGCAAGCAGGAGTGGAGCCCACACCCAGCCAAACCATGTCCCGGGCTGCACCCAAAGTACTGGGACCAGCTGGGTGACGGAGGGGATTCTGCCCTTCTGCTCTGCTCCCATGAGACCCCACCAGGAGTCCTGTGTCCAGTTCTGGAATCTCCAGCATAAGAACGAGATGGAACTGTTGGAATGGGTCCAGAGGAGGCCATGGAGATGATCCAAGGGCTGGAGCACCTCTGCTATGAGGACAGACTGAGGGAGTTGTCGTTGTTCAGCCTGGAGAGGAGAAGGCTACAGGGAGATCTTAAAGCAGCTTCCCATACGGAGAGGGGCTCCAGGAAAGCTGGGGAGGGACCTTCTACAAGGGCATGGAGTGACAAGACAAGGGGGAATGGCTTTAAATTGGAAGGGGGAGCATTTAGACCAGACATTAGGAAGAAATTCTTCACGCTGAGGGTGGGGAGGCCCTGGCCCAGGGTGCCCAGAGCAGTGGTGGTGCCCCATCCCTGGAGGGGTTCCAGGCCAGGTTGGATGGGGCTTGGAGTGACCTGATCCAGTGGGAGGTGTCCCTGCCCATGGCACAGGGTGGAACTGGATGGGCTTTGAGGTCTCTTCCAACCCAAACCATTCTCTGAGAAGGCAGACAGCACCAGGAGCAGCACAAACCCAAGCCCCTAGCACAGGATGCAGCAGGAATTCAATGATCTGACGGAAGCAGATCAGGTTCCTTGCTCAGCTCCAGTTTTTTCGGCTTCCCTCCAGTTTGGACACCCGTGCCCTGGCTGCAGCCCCGCTCATCCGGAGGACGGCGGGGGGAGAGAGGGAGAGGCGGGTTAAAAGGGAACACGGTTGGAGCAGCGGGGTTCCCACTCCTTCCATGACCCCTCCGAAATAAGATTTCGCCTCCCGGTTCCAAAGCAAAGAATTACTTTGGCAGGGGACACAGCGGCGGCCGGGCGCCCACTTGGAAGGGAAAGCGGCAGGAATATGCCCAAGGAGCCCAAGACCAAGACCTCCCCGCCAAGCCCCGCTAATTGTAATGCAGCTGAATCCCTGGCCAGGACAGAGGAGGGAAACTGCAGGATGCGGGATGAGGGGGAGGCAGGTGGAGCACTCAGCCCACCATCCCCCCCCCACCCCCGTTCTCTGGAGACCCCCCCTTTCCACCTCACACTTTCCCTGCTCGGCTGTAAAAACAAAGGACTGAAAGCAAAGAGCCAGGAGATAAAGTTAGAGACAATGGTGAGTCCTTGGAAGAGAGGAAACCCCCTCATCTTGGTGCCCTGGTTAGCTCTGCACCCCACAAACCCAGTTTGCAGCAGGGAGCCCCAACCCAGCCCTCTCCCCACAGAATCACAGCTGGGAGCGCTCCTGCATCCTGATCCGGCCACTGCATTCCCGAGGTACAGGAGGGGTCCCCAGACCCCGTAGCTCCCTATTCCCAAAGCAAGGGAGAGGGACAACCAGCCTCACACGTTTGTCTGAGGGCTTCCACAAAATAAAGCCCTGGGGAGCAGCAGGAGTAGCGGGGACCTCCTGGGCTCAGACAGGTAGGTCCTTGGGAAACCCTTCCAGAGCCCACCACAGCATGCCAGAACTTGTGTCTCCATTCCCAGAGATCCCACTAAGGGCTGGGCGATTGAGCAGGTCCCCAGGCTCAGGCTCGCCCTCGGGAAGTGATGCTGTGGTTTGAAGGATTAATCCCAACAGGAGGTACCCAGCAGGGAGAAGAGAAAGCCCTGCAGATGGTTACCCACAGCCTGGCTGCACGGAGCAGCCGTGGGGACCTCCCGGGCTCAGCCAGGACCCTGGGAAGGATGGTTACCCACAGCCTGGCTGCACAGAGCAGCAGCAAGGACCTCCTGGGCTCCATCAGGTCCCCGGGAAGCCCCTTCAGAGCCCACCACAGCATGCCAGTACTTGTATCTCCATTCCCAGAAATCCCACCGAGTGCTGGTTGATGCACTGATCCTGCATCTGAGCAGGTCCTCAGGCTCAGGCTCGCCCTGGGGAAGCGATGCTGTGGTTTGAAGGATTAATCCCAGCATGAGGAACTGGGCAGGGAGAAGAGAAAGCCCTGCAGATGGTTACCCACAGTGCAGCCGCAGGCTGCCCTGCCCCACTCCAACAGGTCTCCCAGGTTTGGGAACGGTGTCACCCCTGGTCGCCGTGACTCACCACCTGGCCCTTTCATCTCCCAGCTCCCAGATGTGGCCAAACCAGTTTCATCATTCCAGCTCGCTCTGGAAGTGCCATCTTCTCATGCAGCTGCAAAACACCATCCCTCAGCCCAAGAACTCAACTCCAGCCCGCCCCACAGCTCATTAAGAACTTGTTAATCACCCCATTAGAGGAGGTTCATGTGTACAACCACCTCAAGAGCTGCCCACCAGAGCTGTGCAAGCACTGCTCAGCATCCAGGTCCCAGAATATTCCTCATCCCTGAGCCACCTCCACCTGACCACACAGGGTCCTCAGCCAGGATGGATGGGTCTGGTTCAGGTCCAGGGCAAGAAGCTGAAGATGAGCACGAGGACCTCAAACGAGAGGATTTTTTCCCCTCTCTTTTGCTCCTGCACACAAACAGTGAGTGACCACCAAAGCCAGGTGAGCAAGCTCCACAAGAAAGCCTGAATCCAGCCCCTGCCCTACGCCATGCTCCGGGAATTCACTCGGAAAACTGCCCCTTCCTCCCTAAAACCTCTTCCCAGTTCTGCCCACTGTATGGAGAGGTCCCATGCAGGCACAAAAGTCCCATTTTCCAATGTATCTACAGTCCTCAGCAAAGAGAAAGACCCTCCTAAAGGCTTCACCTCTGGAAGGGGCTGGGACCACCTGCACTCCCCCTGCCTGCCCCTCTACTGCTCCCAGTTCCCCCAGTCCAGAGCTGGTTGGCACAACAGCAGCTGAAAGAGGGGCCGGGAGAGCAGCCAGCACAACACGCGAGTGTCAGGTTCAAACATCTCCTCCTGCCCAAAGCGATCTGGCTCGTCCTCGCTTTTATTTTTAGGCTAGATAGACATAGGTCTCAACTTGAATAAAATGTACAGCCTCCTGCTGGGAACAGGAGGAGAGGAACCAGGGAGCCCACTGCTGTCTGAGGTGTCACGGATGCTGCCATACCCAGAGATGCTGGGACTGTGGCTCCTCTCCAGCCCCTTCCCTTCTTGGGGACATCCTCAGACACTGCAGGGACACATGTTTCCCACACACCAAGGGAGATTTAAACAGGAGCTAAGGAAACTTGGGGTTCAAACCCCAAAATAAACCAACCCACGGGCCTGGGGAAGAGAAGAAGGAGGAGGAGGGCAGAGCACCCAGCCTGGCTCTCTGGCCACCCTCCCTGCCCAATACACAGCGATTCCCAGTTCCCTGCAGACAAAAAACATTCCCAATCCTCCCCCCGCGAAGAAAACTCCAACTTGCCACCCACGCACACGGAAGAAAGCTGAGGAGATGCCACAGGAGAGACCAAAGTCTCCCCTCAACCACTTCCTCCCCCACCCCTCCCGCTTTGCTGCCAGATGCGATTGCCCAGAGCCTGGACCCAAAATCCGGCTGGTTCAGGCACACCCGGCAGCAGTTCTTGCCCCTCCACACACCGGGGACACATCCCTGTGATGCCACCATGCCAAGAGCCAGCGCGGGCTGATGCTCCCAACCCTTTTATTCCAAGGAGTTTATTGCAAAGTGCCCAGCGCTGCTGCCACTCCTGTTGTCCCCAACCACGCTCCAGGCACAGCCGGGGAGTTTTGGGGCGCTGAGCCGCTCAGTGCCGTGCACCGCCGGCAGACGTTGGCCAAGAGCAGCCACGTTCACTCCAAACCCGCTCCCCAACGCCAAGCACAAAGCCCTGGAAGCAGCCAGAGCTGCAGAAGCAAACCGAGCTCCAGTGCCCACCTTGCACACGTGGTAGGGATGGTGCCATGGTATCCATCAGGAAAAGGGGCATTATTTACCATTAACATCCCGGGCAAGCCCAGATCCTGCTGCAGAGGCCCCAGGATGCGCTCAGGACCCCTCCACACATCCCCAAATCATCTCCCAGGACCCTCAGCTCCCCCTTCCCTTCCTGCCTCCCTTTCCCAGCACAGAAAAGGCCCTACCCAAGGGCTCCAGCCATCACCCACCCTGCTTTCCTCCCACCAGCAAAACCTCTTTCAGCCTCGCTTTGCATTTAAGGTGCTTTTCCTTATTTTTTTTTTTAAAGGAGAAAGTTCAAACAGCTTGCAGTGCCTGCGACGCTAATTTGGAACTCACTGCGGTGCCGACATCGCATTAAGTATTTCTGTCAACCGTGAGGACACACCATGTCTGTGTAAGAAATTACACCCGCAATTATAGCTAAAGAGGCATGTAAAACTTAAAAAAAAAAAAAGTTAATGTATTCAGAAATGATAACTGACATTCTTATTAGGATTAATCTAATTTTAGTAGAGTCATTTATATCCTGCCTCTGGATAAAAAATGAATTTCAATTTTAAAACCTGGATAAAAAATCCTGGCATTTAAAAAAAACCCACTTTTAGAAGTCACCCTGTGTGATTAAGCGCGATGATAATGTGAGGAAGCTCAACAAAAAAAAAGCTCTGCTGTTAAAGAAGATATTTGTTAAGCAAAACAGGAACAGAGATGTTTATCGGCCCCAGGAGAGCATTTCAGGATACCTCTGCACCCAGCACTCTCGGGTGTTGTGTCTGAAGGGCAAAAGGGCCAGGGGAGACAATGGGGAAGGATCAGGATGCTCAGGGATGGGTTGGAGCTCTGCCTCTGGATGGTGGGAGCGTGGGATGCATCCTGCACTGCCGAGCAGGGAAACGCCAGGCTCCAGCAGGAGCGATACCACTCATCCACAGCCCAGAGAGGTGACATCGTTCATCCCTAGCCTGGATGAGTGACACTGCCCATCCACAGCCTGGACATCCCCATCAGAAACAGACAGGGAACAACTGCAAAGCACAGAAGTTATTCAAAGACTGGGGAAAAAAAAGGGGGAATAAAAAAGCTGAATTGGTTTATCTTCTAAAAAAAGAAAACATCAAGGGGATTTAACGCCAAGGTCCTTCTCAAGGAGGGGCCCAGGGTCCTGGAGTTTGCCGTAACCCCAAGCTGAGCTGCAGGGACGAGAGAGGGGGCTCGGCATCGCCCGCAGCAGTGCCGGCTCCTCCCCAGGTCAGCTGTCACGCAGAAAAATGCACTGCTGGCCTCGCACTCGGGTCTCGGCAATGTTGTAGCTCGATGGAAATTGATAGTTGGAGCAGTAAAGGTCCTGGCAGGCTCCACTTCCCAGAAGCGGACAGAAGGAGCCTCTTTTCCCAACCAACCCAAGAAGGACGCCTTCCCACAGCAGCCACTTTCCACTGCGTACGTAACAACCACAAAATAACCCCCCAAAAAAAGCACATTCCATCCACGGGACCAGCTATCCCCGCTGAGAAACCCAGATGAGATGCCTCCTCCAGGCATGCATGTTGCTCCATGATCCCACATCCACCTCCTCCACACAGCGGTGCAGCCACGGACATGCCCATGACCACCAGACACCAACCTACGTGATAAGGAAGATGCTCAGACTGCCCAGGATGAGGAGACAGGAGAGACCGGGATGGGGCAGGACTGGAGAGCGAAGGATGAGAGCCTGGGCACTCAGCATCAGAAGCAGGACCAGCCCCTCCTCTTCCCACAGCCCCCCAGTCCAAGGCACCGAGCACGCAGGCGGGACAGGGATGATTTAAGAATATCTGGAAGGAGACAAATGCCAAAGTGGAAAAAAAATGTCTCGGGCTGATTATTTTATTTTCCACTGATGGTTTCAGCCACAATGGCCAATAAATCCCGATTACGGATCTTAAAAACGCTTCCTGCCGACACTTGGCCCATCAAGGCAATTCTGGGCTCCCATAACTCCTGGTTTATGATGGTCAGACGCGTCAGCTCCTCGCAGAGCCCAGCATTTCCATACGGATGACCATAAACCTCGATTAGAGATTAAAGGACTGACTCAGAAGTTCATCAGAGGAAGAAACATGTTCCCCTGCCATTGCCTCACCATTTTTACCCACTACCAGTTGGGGTTTGGGGATGGTTTTACACTGGCAGTAAATTCCGGGATGGCTGACAGCTCGGTGCACAAGGACAATGATGCCAGGAAGACGCAGGCAGCAGTGGAGAGGACAGGAGCGCAGCCGCGGGCTCAGCTGACAACGCACCGATGAGAAGTGACAGCTCTCCTCTTTGGCCACCCATCGCCTGCGCCAGCACGGGGACACGGACGCCAGCGCCGAGCGACCTTCCCCGCTCCCCCTTCCCGGCCCCAGCCCTGCCAGCATCCTCTCCGGGGAGCAGCGCTGTCCTCGTTTCTCCTCCTCGCGCCTTGGCGAGGGCAGGAGCTGCCAAGGAGAAGCACGCGAGCACAGGGGAGGGCGACAGAAGATCGATGACTGCCAAGGGGCCGGGACCAGGGACCGCTGGGCTGATGCGCACCGGGAGCAACGCCGGCCCCTGCACTGGCAGCATCCTCTCATCCCAAGCTTGTCCAAGCAGCAGGAACAACCACGATGGAGACGCCTTTCACACTATAAATGCCGTGCCTTTATTGTGCTCTTGTTTCCTGGATGAATACGTTGCTTTCCTTTAACAAGTGCTCACTTGGGAGAAGGGAAAGGAAAAATAAGCAGCAGAAAGGAAGGAGGATGACTCACGGCAAGGCCACATCTCCACCAACACAGAGAGCCACGGCAACAGCGCCAAGGACGAGGGCTGGGATCAAAAGGACAGAAGCAGATCAAACGCACGCCTTCCTCGGGGAGGAGAGAGTGTGGTGGGAGCTGCCAGGGGGAGGAAGGTGGGACAGGGTTGTGCCCTCCTGGTCACCCACAAAACTATGGAATGGTTTTGTTTGGAAGGGACCTCAAAGCCCACCCAGTCCCACCCCCTGCCATGGGCAGGGACACCTCCCACTGGATCAGGTTACTAAAAACCCCATCCAGCCTGGCCTGGAACCCCTCCAGGGATGGGGCAGCCACCACTGCTCTGGGCAACCTGGGCCAGGGCCTCCCCACACTCACAGGAAAACATTTCTCCCCAAGTTCTCATCTCAATCTCCCAAGTTCTCATCTCAATCTCCCCTCTTTCAGCTGAAAACTTTTCCCCCTTGTCCTATCCCTGTACCCCCTGATCAAGAGCCTCTCCTCACCTTTCCTGGAGCCCCTTTCAGTACTGGAGGCTGCTCTAAGGTCTCCAAGCTGGAGTTGTTCCCCCACTGGGCAAACCCCATGGTTTGCCTGCCTGGGTTGCAAGGAGCCATTCTGCTTTTCCAAGGCTCACTCACCACTTCCATACTTTGAACAGGACTCTCCAGTTGGTTGAACCCATTCAGACACACAGAGGGCTGCTCCGCACCGGGGCATGGTTGGTGATGGGGACGGGAAGGACTGGTAGGAGGACTGGTAGGAACCAGGGGAGCATCTCACACAAAATGAAAAAATGCCCTTTTCCAGGACATAGATGGTTATGAGGATTAGAAGGACCAGCAGGAACAACAGATGCACCCCATATGAGATGAAAATACACCCTTTTCAGGACAGGGCTGTGGATAGGAACGACCGGTAGAACCACGGGAGCACCCCACAGGAGATGAAAAAAATGCCTTTTTCCCCGGCAAATGAAAGCGCCGAGCCTGGAGCTCAGCGCACTGGAGGGGGCCAGTGCCCTTTCTGCCGGTGTCTCTCAAAGTCTATCAAAAAGTCCCATTTACATCAAAATGCACTTCCAGACATGCTTCAATTTTACTTTTCCCCTTTCATCTCTTCCCACCCTCCCGCCCCACCTCACAGCCCCATTGTACTCGCAGCATCTCGCGCGGCACAGAGGGCCGAGCAGGCTGCCAAGGAACAGGACAGAAAGAGAAAAGCTTTAAACCAAGGGAGAAGCCGGAATCGCTCCTGGTCCGGATCCAGCGGGGGCTGGGACCCCCTCTCCTCCCACCCGCTGCTTGGCGGCTGCCCCTGGGGGGACGGTGCTGGCTGTGTCCCCACCATGGGGACAGGACGGGAGTTCTGGTCAGGCTCCGGTAACCACAGATGGTTTTAATGAGCTCTAACAAAAGCCTGGAGCAAGCGCTGCGGAATTAGGATTCCTGCACTAAGCACCCTCCTCTCGGCACCAGCCCAGTGGCTCCCAGCAAGGCAGCTACTGGTGGCACTGGGACAGCCTGACAAAGTGCTTCGGGCATAGCACGACTGCACATCCCAGCTGGAGATGAAGAATTGAAGACCCCTTGTCTCCAGATCAGCCCTAGAAAATGCCAAGGGAGCCAGAATGTTTCCCCCATGCCAGGATCTCCTCTGCCAAAGCCACGTCCCACCTGCACCTCGGACAATTAGGATTTAATTGCTTCTCCCAGCCTCGGCAGCACCACATCCTCACTAACAAACTCTGCGGAGACCTCTGGAAGCAGAGCCATTTCCCCAGATGACCAATTGCTGTCCAAGCCCAGGAATGAACCCTGCTCCACGTTCCAACACGTGCAAATGAGGTTCTATTCCAGTCTCACCGGCTAAAGCCCAGCACAACCCTGATGCCTTTCACCAAGCTCTGTCCACCTCCCCGGACATGGAGCTTTTCCAGCCCTCCCTTCCTATTGTCAGCATCTATTTTTAACCCCAAGCGTTATTGCTCCCTGCGTGACTTCAGACGCTCTCCGGAGATGGGGCGGAATTGCTGAGCTGGTACCAGCCAAAGTGACTCAACCCTCACCTTCAGCAGCGCTACGGAAAGCACAGGAGAAGTAAATTGTCCTCCATTCACATTTTCCTTTCTCCTTCCCACGCAGCTTTGTCTGGGGCTAAAAGGAATCCTAGATTCATAGAACACTTAGGGTTGGAAGGGATCTCAAAGCCCATCCAGTTCCAACCCCACTGCCATGGGCAGGGACAATTACATGGAAGTAAAGCCCGTGTCTATTATCAGGGAACACGTCGGTAAGACATTTTGCTCCCTTTTCTGCTCCAACACCTTTTCCATTAGCTGGATTTACCCTCATTGCAGATACCTTGGGACAAATCCCGCATCAACACCCATCGCTGGTGTAAAGCAAGGTCAGAAGCGTAAAAAAGAATCAAGGCTCCAATGTACCCGGCCCAGGGAACCAGCCCAATAAATATGCAGAGAGAGGCTCACACCCCGGTGCGGGAGGGAGGAGGCGTTTTCCTGGCGGGGCCCCGGCCAGGCCGAGCATGCCGGATGACAACGCTTCATTACTCCCTTTCAGCTGGTCCTCCCGGCGCTGCAGAGCAGTAATTAACGAGAAGGTCAGCAGCGAAGCCCTGCAAGAATCTCTCCCTTCAGGGGAGTCTATCGAAACACCCCACCATTTGCCTTCGTCTCATTCCCAACGTCCATAAATCCAGCGTCCATAAACCCAATGCCTCATTGCACGAGCAACGCGTGCGCTGCCTCAGCCAGATGTTTACATTATTTGGCGTTAAGAGCCAATAAATAATCATTAATAGCATCACTAGCAACGATGCTCTCTGCAAGAAAGCCTGGATGCCAAACCCCGCGGTGTTCATGGCACAAGCATCCCGAGGTGGCACAAGCTGCGGGATGCCGGGCGCAGCGGAGGCAGCCTCCTCCAGCAGGGACTCGGGAGAGCCGCCTGCCACGCACAACGCAGCCCGCGCTGCCAGTTCCGGATTGCGTCCCCAGTCCCGCAGCACTCAGCCTTTCTCATACAGCCCCAACTCAGCGGATGATGGCACCAGAAGAGTCCCAGCCAACAAACCAGCTTGCTCCCATGTCCACCCAGGATGATCCCAGACACAAGAAGAGTTCTTTCCAGCAGAGAAAGTGGTTCCAGGAGAGCTGGGGAGGTGCTCTTGATCAGGGAGTGCAGGGACAGGACAAGGAGAATGGTTTTCAGCTGAAAGAGGGGAGATTGAAACAAGGTCTTGAGAAGAAGTGTTTTCCTGTGAGAAAGGGGAGGCCCAGGTTGCCCAGAGCAGTGGTGGCTGCCCCATCCCTGGAGGGGTTCAAGGCCAGGTTGGATGGGGCTCGGAGCCCCTCATCCAGTGGGAGGTGTCCCTGCCCATGGCAGGGGGTTGGAACTCGATGAGCTTTGAGGTCCTTTCCAATGCAAACCATCCCATGATTCTATAAATAAAAGATGCAGTGGAATCAAGAGCCATCGAAGCTGAGCTGTTCAAAACTGCTTGGGCCAGCCCTCATTTTGGGGCCCATTCCCAAGTTTTGCTGGCAGGGCGCTGGAACACACACGGCCCCAGCACGAGGGGAGGCAGCATCTGGAAGCAATTATCTTGACCACTCTTGTATGTCACCCATCCTTGTGTAAGGAAACCATTAATACTATCAACAGATTTCTTTATCTTTAATACACAAGGAAAAGGATTCTCACCCCTCCCTAACAAGAAGCAAGCAGTGGAGGCTTTCCCAAGAGAGGGCACAGGGCGGGCAAGGTCCCTCGTGCCAGGGACATGGGGTGAGCTGGGTGCACCAGGAACTGGCACCTATAGATGCTGTAAGGAGGAAGCACTCTAGGGTAAGAAACACAATGTCTCGCCTCTGTCTGCACACTGGTACAAAGCCACGCATGTAAATGATTTACTTGCAAGTTCCATGTCCCACAAGGTTCCAACTGCTTTACAGGCACAGAGAACTGCTGGGGACTCTGCAGGATGGTCCACGCTATCTCCACCCTTAGCCCGTGCTGCCTCCATCCTCAATTCGTGCATCTCCAACCTCAAACCGCACCACTTCCATCCTCAGCTCACGCATCTCCATGTTCAAAGAGGAAAAAGAAGGAGGAAAGGGCCTTGCCTGGGAGAGAAGCCTGGAAGACCTCTCACCCCAGGCTGGGGACAACAGCAGGAGTCCCTGCGCTCTCTCTGCCACCGTCCCCATCCCACAAAGCTCAACCTACACCCTAAAAGGAGTAAAACTCATCCAAGATGTGATGCTAGGCAGGCTCTGGTGGTCTCCTGGCTGAGAACCACAACCAGCAAACCCCCAGTCTGAAGAGGGCACCCGTACCCCCATTCCCGAGCCTACAGGCTCCACACGCAGCCAAGGAAGGTGCTTCTGGAAGGCTTTCGTGCCTCTCCTGGATGTTATGAAACCAGCCAAGGAGCATGAAACTGCCTGCCGTGGGTGGGAGCACCCAGGGCTATGTCGAGAGCACCGTAGGATTCCTGCGTGGCATGGGAAAGCACGCTGTGCTCCCCGCCCCACGCACGCCCTTCCCAAGCGCCCAGGAGAGCACAAACAACAGCGCAGCCCCACATGAAGGGAGTAATTAGGGAAGCAGCGCCCATCGCTAACCAAGTCAGGGCAGAGATCAAAAGCATTGTCAAGCTTGGGATGGGGAAGCACTCCTGGGAAGGGACGCGCATGAGAGCCCCTCACCACGGGATGGTCACCGGAGGCAGTTCCAGGGAGGGCACTGTCCTTTCCCAGCCCTTTTGGGAACAACTTTAATTTTGGAAAGGAAAACAAGGGCAAAAGCCCAAGGTGCTGGCTTGGTGTACACAGGGAACACGAGGAAGCCAGGGATGGGCTCTTGATGAGGGAGTTGACAGAGAGGATGAAGAGAACGGTTTTCAGCTGAAAGAGGGAAGACTGAGATGAGATCTTAGGAAAAAACATTTGCCTGTGAGAGTGGGGAGGCCCTGGCCCAGGTTGCCCAGAGCGGTGGTGGCTGCCCCATCCCTGGAGGGGTTCCAGGTGAGGTTGGATGGGGCTCGGAGCCCCTGATGCAGTGGGAGGTGCCCCTGCCCACGGCAGGGAGTTGGTACTGGATGGCCTTTGAAGTCCCTTCCAACTGAACCCATTCCACGATCCTGGGTACTCTCCGGCACAGTCCCCTGGAGCGGCTCTGCCCCTCTCCCTACCTGCCCCTGGTGGCCCCATGGCCATCACTCCCTGCATCCACTGCTCATGTGGAGGGAACACCAAGCCAAGCCAGTGCTGTCATCACTCGCATCTCACGAGCAGGCTGTCCTCCATCCCTTGTCCCCAACAAGTCTTCACATAGCTCAAAAAAGTGAAAAAAAAAAAAGAAAATGGGAAAAACTTCTGCTGCAGTAACACCAACAGCAACAAAGCCACAGCGGCACAAGATGGAGTAGTGGGAGAGGGCTGGGGGAGGCACAGCCACAGAACAGAACCCGCTCTCCTCTCCCTCCTCCGATCCCAGCCCAGCACCGCTGTCTTGCCGGACTGTTGTTGCCCCAAAAGGTTGTTGCTCAAAAAATCTGAGGAATTGGCTCCAGCCGAGGCACCAGTGATGGGGTGCATGGGAGGGAGAGCACCGGCTGAGGGGGATGTGCAGGCAGGGGCGTGCAGCCTGACCGCATCCTCACAGGCTTCACACGGAAGAGAAATAATACAACTGTAAAACTAAACACAGCTGAAGGGGAAATTCCAGCCACCTCCAGCCCTTCGCACCACAGAGCACCTTCCTGGAACCCCAACCCAGCCAGGGCCCCTGCTCCCCTCCGACAGTGGGGACCATGGGGCGCCACAGCTCTGCCCAGAGAGAGGGAAGGGGGGTCTGCACACCCAACGGCACCGGGACAGCCCTTCCCACCTCTTGGGGAAGCATCTCCTTCTCCTGCTGCGAAGGAAGCTGGGAACAATGGGATGCAGCAGTGCCAGCTCTGGAGGGGATGTTCACGTGGAGGGGATGCTCATGGACCACCCGCCCGGCTGCTCAGAGACACAGGATGCACTGGGGGGACAGTGGGGTGCAGGAGGGTCAGCCAAGACCCCAGACCTTGCATGGGGCAAGGGGCAGCACCCAGTCGTGCCCATAAGGGAAGAGGATGCTGCAGCTCAGCAGCTCTGGTGGGGGCTGCCTGGAGCCCCCAGAGCTCAGCAACTACAGCTGGGGCTGCCTGGAGCCCCCAGAGCTCGCCCCCACAGGAGAGGGGCTGTGGGCTGATGCATTGGCCAGACCTTCCCCTAAAAAATAAGATTCTTTTCTATTTAATTTCTTCTTCTAAAATAATTGAGCGACTGGCCGAGCCCCAGCTCCGTGCTGGGAGTGGATCCCAGGTTCACTCTTGCGTGAAGCGTTCATCACAGACATCAGAGGAGCGCAGGGCAAGGCAGAGCCGGGGGAGCGGGGCGGTGCCCACAGCCAGGTGGAAATTTCCCATCGCACCCAGAGGGAGGAAGCCCAAAATACTAATCCCAGGCGTCCCCCACAGCACATCCCTGCTCCAGGCAGGGCCCAAATCAGCCAGGGCGAGCATCCCTGCTCCCACACCCTTGGGAGCGCAGGGGACAGCCAGGATGAGGGAGAGAAGGGGGTCCGCAGCCCCCAGCCCACGCCCGGGGTGCCTCCTCTTCTCCTGCCTTTAATCCCCAGCCTCAGAGCAGAGCCCTTGTAGGGGAAAGTGTAACGCAATACCTGGAAAATTTCTCCCACCCGCTCTCCGCTGCCGGCTGCCAAATTTAAAACATATTTGCTGCTCGGCCTTGAAGAAACGTAACCTGCTGCTTAATTCCAACACGTTTATTCTTTGGGGGCAACGAAAAAATCCACGCTGCCGCTCGTGGCTCCTCTCCTTACACTCTCCTGGGGGGGGAGCTGCCAAGACACTGCCTGGGCGCCGTTCCACTCACCACTACACGAACACCCAACAGCACAGAAGGGCAGGATCCCAGCTCTGCCCATCCTGCAGCACTGGTATGGGCAGGGGAAGAAGTTTATGCGTGGTGAGTAGGTGCCCGTGAGCCTCCAAGCATCAGCTGGGGCTGCTGCTGGCTGAAAAGCCCTTGGGATGACAACGTGATGCTCCAGAGCTGGGGAATAGGCAGAGATCACCCTCCAGCCACAGGGAGAGGATCCCACCATCCTCCTGTCACCTTGGGGAGCTCTTGGAGGTGTCCCCACGCAGCCCCCATCCCTTGCCCCAACACCGGGCTCCTCGACAGGAGGAATTTTCCAGCAGGGCTGGGCTGGCGAGGGGAGGCTGGGCCGGTGGAAAGGGGCCGGGGGCTGGGGAAGAGGGCACGATGTGTTTAGCAGACTGAGCGATCCGACAGGGCCCATTAAAGGAAACAATTTGTAACACAATAATTATTATGTCGTTTCTCTGGACTCTTTCCTAAGCTTCTCTTTAAACAGTTAGAGCCCTGACGTGCTTGTAGAAAGCTGAGATGATCCGGAGGGTGGAGGATGCTGAGTGCCCGCATGTGCCGAGATGAGGCAGGGATGGACACACGCTGCATGCACCAGGCACGCTCCCAGAGCAGGATGGGGGCTCATCCCTGTTTGGAATGGCAGGGGGATCACTGGGAACACACAGGGCAAGGGGAGCAGGGGGAGGTGCTGGTGGACATCATCAAGCAAGGGGTTCTCTCCCCACAGGCTGCTGTGTTCGCTCAAGATCATGGCAGGGGCCACATCCTGGCAGTGCGGCCGGGACCCACAGCTCTTCCAGCTCAGCTTTTATGCTCTAAAGTTCTCGGCCTCACATCTGAAGAAAGCGGCGGTGGCAAACAACAGAGCAAGAGCGCGCGAGAGCAAGCAACACAAATCCCCAGGATAATGAGCCCGGAGGAGGGAGACGGTGGGCTCTGTCTGAGGAGGGAGCCGTGCTTTTATTGGAGAGGCCTAAAAGGGCTATAAATCCTCAGATTCAAAGGCGAACTCGAGCTCTTTCAAGTCGGAGGAAGGCCTGGGATGTGTCAGCCGGGAGGACTAACCACGCCGCGTCCCCTGCTGAAGTGGCCTCTTCAGCAAAGCCGCGCTGCAGCCCGGGATATTACACCCAGATCCTTTCCATATGCTGCCCGCCCGGCGGCAGGCAGAGAACGCCGCCAGCCCTGCCAGCACAGGGGGAGCCCGCCCAGACACCCTGACGGGGCAAAACCCGGCTGCCCCTCATCTTTGGAGAGGAAGCACCCATTCCCACTTTCCAATGCACATCAACAATTTGCATCCCCAAATCCTGGTGGGAGCTGGGGGCCACAGCTCTTCCACTTGCATCGGGCTGCGATCCTACCACAAGCCCAGGTAAGCAATGGTGGAGTCCAGCACTGCATCCCAGAGCATCTCCACATCATCCCGTGCTGCTGCCAGACCCAAGCCCACCCCCGGTCCCTGCAAGCTGCCCCACGCACCAGACTGTGCTCAGAATACAACAGAATCAGGGAATCGTTTGGGTCATCCAGCCCCCCCGCCCCGTCATGGGCAGGGACACCTCCCACTGGATCACACTGCTCCAAGCCCCATCCAGCCTGGCCTTGAACACCTCCAGGGAAAGGAAACCCCTAACTACACTAAAATCGGCCACAACCAGGAGAAAGCACTGAGTCCCGGCCTCACCACTAATGGATGCGCAACCACAGATGCTTCCCAGCCCTAATGAGAAGGAAAGCACGCAAACAATTGCAGATCAATATTAACGGTGTAAGGGTATTTATAGCTGATAAGCCGTGAAAACGCACTTTGCTTTTCCTGAAGCACCTCCTCACATGCCAAAAAAACAGGTGGGACGGATGGTCTGCAAGGCTGGGCTCCTGCTGCACGCTGGGGAGCCGTGCAGGGAAAGAGACTGGCGGGAACTGGGACACTTGTGTCACACCCTAGAACTGGAATGGTTTGGGTTGGAAGGGACCTCAAAGTCCATCCAGTCCCACCCCTGCCATGGGCAGGGACACCTCCCACTGGATCAGAGGCTCCAAGTTCCATCCAGCCTGGCCCTGAACCCCTCCAGGGATGGGGCAGCCACCACTGCTCTGGGCACCCTGGGCCAGGGCCTCCCCACCCTCACAGCAAAACATTTCTTCATACGATCTCATCTCTATCCCCCTCTTTCAGCTGAAAATCGCTCTCCCTCATCCCATCCCTGCATTCTCTGATCAAGAGCCCCTCCCCAGCTTTCCTGGAGCCCCTTCAGTACTGGAAGCTGTTCTAAGGTCTCCCTGAAGCCTTCTCCAGGCTGAAGGAGCAGGAACAGAGAGCTCATGCGGTGTTCCCTGGTCATCCTGTCCCCAGCAAGAGCCAAACTGGGCTAACACAAAGGCTTTCACCACAGCCCAACCCTGCTGACAGACACGTGGATGTACACACAGTCGCAGCATCACCGGAGGACGGAGCTCTTGGAAAACAGAAGGAAGCGCATGGTCACAAAGGAGCCCCCGACTCTGGTTCTCCACACAGCCCCCCATGGCAGCCCCACCGGCAGAGCCCAGTCCCACGGCCTCGGAACGGGGAGCAGCCCACCTGGGAAGAGCCAGCTGCTGGGTAGGAAAAGGTTATTCCCGAGCAGCCGAGCCAGGGTTATAAATAGCTGGCATTTTTGAAGCGCAGCTGCTCGGCCGGGGCAGCACTGCCACGCCGGCACCTGAGCTGGGTCGGATCCCACCCGGAGGCGCCGGCAGGGAGAGCTCACAGAGAAGCCAGCACTCACCGAAACACCGGGAGAAACCCCCCCCCCGCCCCGATCCTGCCAGCCCTTCCAATGAACGAGGGTCCTGAACCCTCCCTCCCCTCCAGCATCACCCACAGCCCCTATGGGCTTCGGCTTTGCTCCCAGAGGGAAAAATCCCACTCCCAAAAGCACTGGGACCGTGTGTACCCCATTCCATGCACAATCCCAGCCTAGCCATGCAGCACGTTTTGTCCCAGCTTGTCAGGTGCTTCTGGGACCGAGGCTGGTGGAGCTGGAGGCACCGGGATCTCCAGGCTCTCCAGTACAGCCATGAGCAGAGCACTGGTGTTCCAACACATGAGGGGCAAGAAAAATTTCTCCAGAGAATGCCAGCTGGGCAACAAGGGTCGCCCAGACTCCTCACAAGGTGGCCAAATCCCATCAAACCTCCTGCTCCATGGAGAAGGTTTCTCCGCCACATGACCCGCCCCAGAGCCAGGGATGGACCCAGGGGAACAGTGGCAGAAAGGGGGGCAAAAGGCAGAGAAAAGCGGAGCAAAAAGGGGGGCAGAAAGGACCCCATCTCTGTCGAGGCGAGCAAAACAAAAGCCCCGTGCACAGCACAGCCACCACATTCCTGCCCAGATGTGACGCTGCGATAGCGCGGGGCCGGGTCCTCCTCCTGCTCTCCCGATACAAGCAATCATTAATTAGACACAGCGTGGATTTCAGCTTTGTTTCTCCCCACCCTGCCTCAGCTGCCAGACTCCAAGTAGCATGTGCTACTGATCGGTACAAGATGTTTTCCCACTGGAGCCCGCGCTCCGCAGGCAGGCGGCCTTCCCAGCAGCGCTGCCAATGACGGCTAGTGCCCTGCCAGCGCGGCCGGGACCGGAGAACTATGGCGAAGCCAGGAATCCTACCTGGAAAAAAGGAGCCAATCCTAATGCTGAGCCCCCAGCTTCCAGGGAACAACCCAAACGCTTCCCAGCATACGTTGTCCAAGTGGTTGGCTGTGCATGCCAGCTCTTGCCCATCCCATGATCCGTACAACCACGTGCAGAGGTTGGGGAAGACCCTTCCCCACCCACAGAAGGCCATAAGGACATTCCAGCCTGCCCTGTTTGAGACAGGGATTCAAGGAGCAGCTTCAATCCCAAAGCGCGGTGGGGAGCAGCCCCCCACCAGCCCCAGCCCAAACACCCCAGCCCATCCCTGCCACCTCCCTGTTCCGGGAGCCGCGGCCGGTTTGCTCCGCTAAAAGCTACGGCTCCTTTTACAATCAATCAGCCACCCCATCACGGCTCTTTTTTTCTTTTAAAGGAAGCAGTTAAATCCATTTTATAGAATCCAGTGGTATTTACCCAGCTACTGCAATGGCCGCAGCCCTGCCTTCGCTATTTTGTTTAATTCAAGTTAACGAAGCCAGTCCTGAACGCCACACAGGGAGCCCGGGGCGCTCCGCTCCCTCCAGGATGAGCACCCTCGCCGCTCCAAGGGAGAGCGTGAGCCCTCCGTGCTGGGAGGGCACCCAACACCCCAAAAAAGGCTCCATGGATCGGCACAGCCCCACGGCACCCGGCAAAGGGACCCCCCCCGCCACACCCGGCACACTTGGAAAGGCTCCTCCATTCCAGAAACTCCAACTGGGATGCAGATCAGCCTGGCTTGTTAATCCAAACACCTCTGGGAGATGAAGCAAAGCTTCGGACAGGCAGAGCTATCGGATCATCCACCCATCCATACCCCGAATCCCCAGTGAGCCCCCACCTCCCAGCCCTGCATGCTTCCTGGGAGCAGGGAGTTTCCAGAGGCTCCGTGAGCCAAGCACAGCTTTTAATTAAAAATAAGCGTTGTTTTCCCTATTTCCCAACTCCTTCTCCTGCAAAGCGCCTCACGCGCCCACTGGCACAGTAATTAAATTACATCTGCTCCGACAAGTGCGAGCCCACCGATGCGGAGCTCCGGGCCAGCCGCTCCCCTCGGATCCAGCCTTCCCGTAAGCACTTTGTCCCTCATAAAAGGCATTAAGAAAGGCAAAGATACGCCAGGCTCCAAACTCAGCACCTACAGAATTCCACAGGACACCACAACGTCACTGAAGCTGGAATAAAAACACCATCAAGGATTAAACTCATGCCTGCTTCTTTTTTTTTTTTCCGCCCTTATTTTTTGTTAATAAATGCATTTATTTTGCTTTTGTAGAGTCATTGGGTTGCTCCGCAGAGCAAGGCAGCGAGCAGAGCCGAGTAAAACTTTCTACAAGTGAAAGAGAGGAGCAGAGCCGAAAGGACGCGTCCTGCGGATGATGTGTCCCATTTCCCCCACCTCCTTATTAAAATACTTTCAGGAGAGGCGAATTCCAGCCTGAAATGAATTTTCCAAACCATATTTTATTAGGAACGCTTCCTTTTAACGGCCGACACAGGAGCCCACCAGGGTCAATATTTCTCCTAAATGACCGCCAAGGGAGTTTGGGAAGGATTGAGACAGAATTCCTCCTGCAATTCCCGGCTGCCCAACAACAGCACGCTCCCGCCAGCCCCTGGCTGGGCACCGACGGGCCCATTAAATCCCAGAAGCATCCTCTGGCCCCACCACAAAACCCCCTTCGGACACAATGGAATCCAATTGAAACCATACTGGCTCCCCAAGATCCCTTCCAAGGGGCTCCACACATGGCCCAGGGAAAGCTCACTTGGAGGGGATGGAATTTAGCCTGAGCGCGTCCCAAGCGTGGGTTTGGGACAATTCCCACCTTTTATCCAGGAAAACACATTTCTAGGCCTATTTTTTCCCCTTTAAAGACACAGAATTATTCACAGTGGGAAGATGGTGACGCTGTCCCCAGGCACACACCCAGGAGCCGAAGAGAAACGTTCCCCCAGCCCAGCGACTTCGGCTACTCCTAACCTGACCAGGACATTGGTCCTGCCCTCGGATGCTCTACCGGCATCCCTCCAAGAGCTGCCATGGGATCAGGACACCGCGGCACGGTTCCCAGCCCACGCTCCGTAAGCACAGCCGCGAGCTGATCAGGGGCACAATGGGCATGATAATATTGTCCCTATTTAGTGGCAGCGCCCAGTCCCACACTTTCCCTTCGATCCACTGGAAAATTCCACTTCATGGTGTTGTTTTTTAACGGTTTTAGCTCTTTTTACTCCAAAAACAAGAGTCACAGCTCAGCGGAGGCTGGCACAGGCATCGTCCAGGGAATGCCAAGGAAGGGGCTTGAAAGCCCTGTGTAGGGGCAGGGGGTCCAACGCCCCTCTCCAGGAGCTGATCCAGCCTAACAATGAGCACGGCTTCCCAGAACCGGACTTTGCAGACCAGGAGCAGCCACAAACAGCTCTGTCTGACACCACGGAACTGACACCACGGAACCTGGAGAACTTCAAGGCAGGAGCACTAGGGATAAGAGAAAGCGAGGGACCCCGAAGTTGAGAGTCAGGATCAGGTGAACAGGACACAAACAGAACCAAATCCAGGCACTCTCAGCCTCCACCACAGCAAAATCCAACCCCGGCTCCTGCCCCACTGCTGGGATCTCTCCCCAGCACCCGTCCCGTCCCAGCAGAGCAAACATTCCAGACACTTCCCACCTTCTCCCATTCCTGTGAGGACGTAGGGTTGGCGAAGCACCGGTTCTTTTTCCCCCATCCATACATCCTGAAGGCGGACAACCACTGAGCTCCACGTTTAGGGAGAACCAAGAGACCCCTCCAACCACCCCTGCATATTGGGATGATGGTGGGAACCCCTCCGGTGTGCTCCCACCAGCTCCCGGCAAGCCCCCCGCGTCGCCACCGCCTCCCCCAGCATCCCAGGCCTTGGCAACACCATCAAACCCAAGGCAGCCAACGTGTGCCACGGCACCATGGTGTCCCCCAGCTCCACACCAAATCTGCTTCCACCCCAACCGCCCTGTTCCAACCAAAAAGGCATTTTCTAGCACAAATTCGCCTTCCCCACAGCCCCACCAACCCAACGGAGCAGTTCCCGAGGGGAAAGGCTCTTTCTGCTCCTGGCAGACGCAGCTTCACAAGGAAGGAAAAGGAAAACACCAGGCAGGAGGATCCACTTTGTGAGTCCTCATCTCCGGCGCTGGAGAGCACGGGGGCAAACTTGCTCTTTCTCCTCCACAGCCCCCCCTCAAAAATAAATAAATGTTTGACTGGAATACAAGCACCCAAGGGGGAAGGTTGTCCAAATGGTTTTCATTCTCTCCAACCCTCACAAACACTCTTCCCCCCCTTTTTTTGAGAAATCTGATAGGGAAAATAAAGAAAATCAAGCTAAAAGCAGGATATTTTTGGTTTTAACACAAGAAAGGGCGCAAATAAGCAAACGTTTCACGATCTCCAAGGCAGAGCCCAATGAGAGGGGCACCAGAACCAGCCCCGCAGCACCAGCAGTGCCCGCAGCCAAGCGCCTTCCACTCCTCCTCCTCCTCGCCCTTCATCCCGGCTGGAGAAGCCGTTCCTCATTGTTCCCGCACCCCAGCCGGGGCACCCAGACACACAGCACATACGCAGACAGATGGAATTCCGTACAGCTCGGCTTTGTTCGGCCCGGACCGAGGGGTCCCGCCAGCCGTCCTCTCTTCCCACTGCGGGTCGCTTTGAGACAAGAAAACCCAAGGGGAAAAAAAGCGAAAAATGGCAATAAATCCAAGTGCAGCGGCGCCAAGGCGAGGGACGGCGGCGCCCGCCCAGCCTCCTCCAATCCCGGGGGAAAAAAAAAAACAAAATTAGAGGTGAAAAATTAAAAAAAAAAAAATTCTTCAAAAATTCAAAAGACAAAACACATTTTTAAAAATCGAAAAAATAATTAAAGATAAGAAAAGCTCCTCAAAGAGAAATCGCCTTAAAAAAAGTGAAGAAAAAGATTAAAAGTGCATTTTCCGCCCGAAAGGTCGCAGCCGGGGCCGCGCTGCAGCCGGGGCTCGGGGCTCGCTCCTCGCCGCGCCCGGCAAGGGGCTCTTTTCCCTCAAAGATCCTGATGTTTCAGTCAATTCCTCTTCTCTAAATCCCCCGGGTTAAGGCTTTTACCCCGGTTGCAAGGTTTTTCTCCCCGGTTTTACCGTCTCTCCTCCGGTTTCGGGGGTCTTCTGTCAGCTCTTCGAGGTTCCTCAGTTTTAGCATTTTCTCCCTGGTTTTAGAGGTCCCCCTCCCGGTTTTAAGCTTCGCCCCCCGATTATAACGTTTTTCCGCCAGTTCTAGTTTTTTTCTCCCCAGTTACAGGTTCCCCCCCCCCGTTTCAGGGCTTCCTCGCCCGGTTTTAGGGGGTTTCTCCCGGTTATAGCGTTTTTCCCCTTGGCGGGGGCTCTCCCACGGTTTTAGGGGGTTTCTCCCCCTGCTATAGCATTATCCCCCGTTTAGAGGCTTTCTCCCCGGTTATAGCAGTTTTTCCGCCAGTTTTAGGTGGTTTTCTCCGCGCTTACAGCCTTTGCTCCCCAGTTACAGCCTTCTCTCTCCGGTTTCAGAGGTTTTTCTCCGCGGCTACAGCCTTTTCTCTCCGGTTTTAGTTTTTTTTCTCCCCAGTTACAGAGGATTTACCCCGTTTTAGGGGGGTTTCTCCCCCATTTTAGGTGTGTCCCCCCCCAGTTACATTTTCTCCCCGGCTTTAGGTTTTTTTCTTCTCCCCGGTCACAGCGTTTCTCCCCGGTTTTAGGGGCTTTCTCCCCGGTCACAGCGTTTCCCCCCGATTTTAGGGTTATTCTCCCCGGTCACAGCGTTTCCCCCCGATTTTAGGTTTTTTCTCCCCGGTCACAGCGTTTCCCCCCGATTTTAGGGGTTTTCTCTCCGGTCACAGCGGTTTCTGCCCGTTTTCGGGCTTTTTCTCCCCGGTTTTAGGGCTTTGCTCCCCGTTTCATAGGTTCCCCCCGTGGCTTCAGGCGTTTCCCCCCCGCTGCCGAGCCCTTCTCCCCCGTTTTCCCCGTCCCCGGGGGGTTCGGCCCCCCCCACCGGCCCCCCCCCCCCGCTCCCCGCCGCACGTACTTGGGGTTCGCGGAGCTCCACGAGACCGGCTCCAGGCTCTTGGCGAGCGGCGCGGCCAGGCGGCAGAGGGCGAGGAGGACGCCCAGCAGCCACCGCCCGCCGCGGGGCCGCGCCATGGTCCCTGGGCGGCGGGACGGGCCGGGCGTCAGGCGCCCATCGCCGCTCGCGATCGCGTGTCCCGCCCCGCCGCCGCCGCCGCCCGCACAGCGCCGCCGCCCGCCCCGCCGCCGCTCTACCCCCGCGCAGGCAGCGCCGCGGGCAGCCCCGCGCGTCCCGGCCAATGGCGGAGCGGGCAGAGGGGGCCTCGCCCGCGTGGACACGCCCACCGGCGCCGCTTAAAGGGCGCGTGCGGGGCGGGGTGGGGGGGGGGCAGCGCCCCTTCATTCATTCATTCATTGGGGACGGCACCCCACGCGGGGAGTGGGGACTGCACAAGTGGGATGGGGATGGGGATGGGGATGGGGATGGGGATGGGGATGAGGATGGAGAGGGAGATGGGTACAGAAATGGGGACGGGGATAGGGACCGCAGATGAGGATGAGGATGGGGATGGGAACAGCAGATGGGGATGGGGTTGGGGACTGCACAAGTGGAATGGAAATAGGGGCGAGAATGGGGATGGGGATGGGGATGGAGAGGGAGATGGGTACAGAAATGGGGATGGGGACCGGGACGTGGAGGAGGATGGAGATGGGAATTAGGCATGGACATGGCGCTGGGGACAAGGATGTGGGCAGGGATGGGGACTGCAGCGGAGGATAGGGATGGACACGCGGGACGGGGACGGGGACGGGGACGGGGATGGGGATGGGGGCAACGACGGGGACGGAGCTGCGGGAGAGGCTGCGATGCCGCCCGGGCCCCGCTCCGCTCCGCTCAGCCGCGGTGCAACAGCGCCCCCTGGCGGCCGCGGGCGGGGGCGTCCCTCGAGGGTTTTACTATTTTTTGTAATTTTTAAAATTTTTTATACTTTTTTGAGCCTTTTTGAGTTTACGTCAAGTTTTTCAAGTCTATTTTAATTATTTGGAGCTTGCATCAAGTTTTTTTAGTTTGACTGTTTGAGCTTGTTTAATTTTTTTGGCAGATTTTTTGAGGGGATTTGAATTTTTTTACATTATTTGAAGTTTTTCGCAGTGCATTTCAAGTTTTTTAAATTTTTTTTAAGCCTCTTTGACTTTTTTAAGTTTATAAGAGTTTCTTTTAAAACTATAGAATTTTTTTCAGTTTTTTTTTTGTTTTAGAAGTTTTGGTTTATTTGATTTTTTTGACAGTTTGGGGAGTTTATATCCATTTTGGTGGAGTTTATTTCAAGCTTATTTGAAAGGTTTTTTCAGTTTCTGAATACCACTTGAAGTTTCTTGGAGTTTATTTGAGTTTATTTGAGGATGGTTGAAGGTTTTTTTGTGGCTATTTAAAGAGTTTCTGAGTTTATCTGAAGTTTTTTGAACATTTTTGGAGAGTGTTTTTTGCTTTTTTTTTGAGATTTTTTTAAAGTTTTTTTGTTTGTTTGTTTTTTTAACTCCGAGGGGTTTGGGGTGGGGGAGACCAAACTCTGGAATCAGTTCTTTAAAGTTCTTTAAAGCCTCTGCAGTCAGTTTGCTTCCTATTACAAAAATAATTAAGTGCCCTCTGGGCTCAGCTCAATGCCTGTCAATGAAAAAAAAAAAGAAACTCCAGAGTCAATTCACTTTTTTATTAGGAAAATTAAAAAGAAAACCCTGAGTCAGTTTGTTTTATATCACAAAAATCAAACCACAAATGGCTCCACGCGGTGGGTTGGGCTGAGGGTTGGACTGGATGATCGGAGAGGGCTTTTCCAGCCTTAATGACTCCATGAGCTCTGGAATCTTGTGTTAAGGAAATTTAAACCCAAATGGCTCTGGAGTCACCCCACTTTCTGTTACAAAACTAAACAAAGCCCCTCCGGATTCCATTCAATTTCCAGTATGAAAATTAAGAAACCAACCCACTCCGGAGTGAGTTTGCTTTGTGTTAAGAGTGTTTTAAAGCTCTTGGGTGGGTTCATTCTCTCTTGCAGCTGCGCCACCGAGTCCCTGAGCCGAGAGAAAGGAAAATCCTTGGGGAAAAGGGGGAAAAATTCCTGGGGGTGAGTGTCTCCCTGAGCTTGTCCCATCAGCTCTGCCGGTGGCATCACGAGCGGTGCCGCCTCTCCCAGCGCAGGCTCCGGGGAGGATCCAGGACCCTTCAGGACAAGGAGGATGTCCCCACACATCCCCTGGACCCAAACTGCCCCAACGGGCAGAGGGAGGACCAGGCGGGATCACTTCAGATTCCCTTTGGCATTGGGACCCCTCCTGTCCAGCCGGGGGAGACCAGTTTGGCGCTGACGGGTGCGGTTGCACCCAGAGGAACGGCTGTGTGAGCCGGGCGGCATCGCTGGCTGCAGCCAAACCTCGCCTGGCACCGTGTCCCAATGGATTCAGCCGGCACGGCCACAGGGAGCGAGTGTGAACGGAGAGTGAGGATGGAGAGAGTGCGGAGAGCGAGTGTGAATGGAGAGTGAGGATGGAGAGAGCACAGAATGAGTGTGAATGGAGAGTGAGTGTGAATGGAGAGTGAGGATGGAGAGAGCACAGAATGAGTGTGAACGGAGAGCGAGTGTGAATGGAGAGTGAGGATGGAGAGAGTGCGGAGAGTGAGTGTGAACGGAGGGTGAGGATGGAGAGAGCGCAGAGAGTGAGTGTGAATGGAGAGTGAGTGTGCACAGAGTGAGGATGGAGACAGTGCAGAGAGTGAGTGTGAGTGGAAAGTGAGTGTGCACAGAGTGAGGATGGAGAGAGTGAGAGTGCAGAGAGTGAGATGGAGGGAGCACAGAAGGAAGGCCACCACCCCTGCGGTGCTGCGCCAGGCGAGCTCCTGCCCCGTGCCGCCGCGGGCGCAGCGTGGTGCCGCGCTGGATGCGGAGGAGGCGATGCAGCTTTGCCCCCGCTCTGGCGGCGCGGGCGGCTCTGGCTGCTTTGATGCCCTGAGCAGGGGCGCTGCCCGGTGGATCGAGTGACTGCGAGTGTCCTGAGCACCAGGAGACTCGGGTCTTGGTCGGGGCTCCTGTGGGAATACCGTGCCGGGCTCCTCCTGGGAGGGGTGCAGGGCTCCAGCAGCCTTTGCCTACCAGCAGTGGGGGACAGCAGGAGAAGAAAGGGCGTCACTTAATTCCTTCACTCTTCGTGGTTTTGGGGCCAGGAGCTGCCTCATGCTGTGCATGTGCTCACACCCGTGCTTCCCCCACTCGTTCATCACATCATCCCCTCCCCACACCATCAGCAACCGCATCCCCCACTCTCTTGGCTTCCAGCTGCCCCCTCAAACCTGGTTTAAACGGAGTGCAATTTTTAAGGATAAAACCCCAGGTTTCTCTCCTGCTTCTTTGATATTCCTGAAATGCTTCACTCTAAAGGGACAAGGTGAGAAAGAAGTTGTTGTACACCCTTTGCTAAGACCCAGCATCCCCCCCAGTCCGCTCGGTTCTCCAGCACCTCACCATCACCCCCTTCTCCAGGGCTTGCAGCCTCTCCCCATGCCCAATCGCACCCTCATCAAGTGATGAAATGCATCCCAAAATGTATTCCGTGGCCTCTTCATATTTAAATTACCTAAGAAAACCCTTACAGAGGAAAAGTCATGGGATAAAACAGAGCAAAAGAGAATTTAGACTGAACATCAGGAGGAAAAAAAAGTGCTTAGTGCTGAGATCTCTTTGGCTGTGGGATGGGTCCCCTCGGGAAGCGTTCGAGTTATTTAAAGCTCACCTAAATAAGAACCGGTAGGGAATAAACTTCACTCATCCCAAAGGTGTGGGCACTGTGGGACCTGGTGGATTTTTCCCTTTAACTGTTTTCTGGGATGAAACGGATGCGATCTCACCGGGCTGCCCTCGGTGCCTCCCAAATGGATTTTCAGAGAGGCGCAGCCCTCCGCCCTGAGCCTTTGCGGTGAGACCGAGGCCAAAAATCCATGATTAATCCAACCCTCTTTAAGAAAATAAAACCCACGGGGATTTTTGAAACGCCGGGACATCGGATGCGGGCAGATGCCTGACAAGCCCTGCACCTATTAAATAGCGAACAGCCAGGCACAACGGGTGCCAGAAAGGCAGCGTTGTGCTGCGAAATCAGAGGATCAAGTTCAGAAATGAAGGTGATGTCAAGGATTTGCTTTCACCGTGATTTATACCCTCATTCTTTCGCTCCGGCTCCTGGAAACTTGCACCTTCTGCAGATGTGCTGCCTGATTAAAATGATGCAAGCTATTCTCTAGCTGTGTAATGAGAGGTAAATTAAAAAGCCCATGTTCTAACTGAAAAATCTACTCCAGCTGCCTGTGGCCCTGACATCGCCTCCAGCGCTTCCACCTGCCCAGGGAGGAGCCGGAACCATCGGAACCACCGGAGCAAGGACGGAGCAGGGGAATGCAGAGGGCTCCAGAAGGCACATTTTATGGGGCTGAGAACTCTGCTGCATAATGGGTCGGGGAAGGAAGTATTAAAATCTTTAACCAGTTTTCAGAGACGCGGTAATTAAGGTGTTGTAAGCTACAATGGGCTGGAAAAAAACCAAAGGCAAGGAATAAGATTTTTATCACTTCAAAACTGGCCACTCATGGATTTGAGGGTTAAAAAAAAAATAGAGAAGGGGAAAAATCACTGTGAGGAAAAGAAAATGTAAAAGGTGACTGAAGCAGGGTCCTGCCAGGGGCTGCGAGGAAGGAGAGTGGTGGAGAGAAGGAGCTCTGGGTGCAGCCGCGGGCACTGGGAAGTCAGAGAATCTGATTCAGGAAAGCACTTAGCATTGTCCGGAGTCCAGGCATTCACCGCCTTAATCAGGAGCTTTAATGGAACTTGAGCGCAGGCTTAATGCCTAAGCATCTTCCGTGGGGTCGCTCTCTTTCATCAGGACCTCTGGGGAGGAAAGAATATTGGCTTAAATTAATGAGGCCTCAGAAATGGGTGAGAGAGACTGAACTCGCCACTTCGCCTTCTGCGAGGAACGAGGTTTGGTCCTGCGCATCCCTCGCGCTCCGCACCAGGGCACGGCGATCCGTTTCCCCATCTCACCGCATCGGGAGCAAATTCAGTTCTTCGGCTGCACCCTCAACAAGGGGCAAAGCAGAGGAGCGGAGCTCCCCGAGGCCGAGTCACCAAAATCCAAACTGCACATGGAAAAAGCCCCCGCCGGAATGGATCTCCTGGCTTTGCTGAAGTGGAATGGGAATGGATGAGAAATGGTAGGGAGCTATTTTTAGCTCTTTGGACAGCATTGTAGAAAACATGATGAAAATTACTTAAAACTAAATGACCTAAACTGCACCGTAAAACATCCCAACAGCAGAGTGGTGGGAATACGGATGTGTATACGAGGCAGCAACCGACCCGCTTGTGCAGGAGGTGGAGTTGGGAATATCTAACGGGGGCTGCAGAGGTCATTCGTTAACATCTTCCTTAATGACCTGGCAGAAGGCGTAAACAGCACAGTAATGACCTGGCAGAGAAGATAAGCAGCTTGTGGATTAAATTCCTGCGGATACCCCGATGCGCGGGGCTGTTCCTGCTTCCACAGCCGGAGGAACATGAAAGGGGCCTGAACGGCCAGGAATACGCACAGGAAACTTAAGGGGTTTGTTAGCGGGGAGAAAAAGAATTCTAATCGGATCTATCTCAGGCGAGTGATTAAAAACTTGTCAGAGAGGGAGAGCAGCAGCTCAGCAAAAGCTGCGGGGATGGCAGCAGAGGCAGGACGGGTTTAATATGCAGCTATGCCAGCGCTCGGCTCATCTACCTCTCCCAGGGAAAACATAAAGTGCATTTTCAGGTCACTGATCCACTGAAAGAAGGAAAAGCCCCAAAAAGGAGCAGAAGCTGTAGGAATGGTATGTAAGCCGAGCTTTTAAACACACGGATCTGTTTTCTTTGGAGCAGTAGCGGCTCGGGGAAGTCACAACAGCATGCAAATATCCCACAACGTTTTAACACCAAAGGAAAAAATGATTGAGGGCGGCAGAAGAACAGAAGGTGACCTCAGGGTGTATCCTACCTGAGGGGAAACTGCTGGGAGCCTGGAGGCTGTGCTTCACACCACACCAGCGCCGCGCTGGGGCACGAGGCTGCTGGCGGAGGAGCCCCGGGCATCGCACCTCGGCTGCTCCCAGGGCTGCTCTGCTGTTTGCCGCAGCCTCTGCTGCATGGCCAGGGCACCAGATAAAGGTGTTGCTGCCCCCAGGGTCAGATCTGTCATCTCCAGGTTCAGATCTTCTATCCCCAGTGCCAGACCTGCTGTCCCCAGGGTCAGACCTGCATCCCCAGGGTCAGACCTGCTGTCCCCAGGGTCTGATCTGCCATTTCTAGGTTCAGATCTGTTGTCCCCAGTGCCAGACCTTCTGTGTCCAGGGTAAAATCAGTCAAATCTGGTGTCCCCAGGGCCAGATCTGCCCTCCCTGTGGTCAGACCCTGTGTGTCAGTGTGAGAGTGGGTTTCTGCGGCTGCCTGGGAGAGGCTGGGGACGGCTGCGCGTGGCCACGTAGCCACCACGCTGCTGCAGGAGTGACCGGGAAGGAGATGCGCTGGAAGGGCTGAGCTCTTCTGCCAGTTCCCAACTCGTGGGCACCCCCCGGGGCAGGGTCCCCACAGAAATCCCAGCACGTCGGTACCCACACAAGTGCCCTGAACAAGACGTGATCTCACGTGAATGAGCTAAGAGCTGGCTGGGTCCTGCCAGGATTTACATGGGAGGCTCCAGAGAGTCTGTGTGTACTCACAACCCTCCTGCCGAGAGCCACAGCTCTCCCCGAGGGGAGGAGGAGTGGGGCTCCCTTTCCTGCTTCCCCACCCTGCCCTGCCAGCTCTGGCTCGCTGGCAGCCGTCCTGCGCCGGGCGGCCCACGCTGCCTCCCCGGGCAGTGCGCAGCCCAGCCAGCACCGTCTCCTCTGCTCCGGGCCAGCAGGGTCCTGCACCCCACACTGCTGCACCCCAGTGTACCTGCTCCCCTACATCCCTGCATCTCTGTACCCCTGCATTTCATCATCCCTGTGACTCTGCACCCTTGTATCCCCATATTCCTGCACCCATGCATCCTTGCATTCCTGTACTCCTGCATCACTATATCCCTGCAACTCCACACCCTGGTAACACTGCATCCCTGCACTCTGGCACCCCTGTCTCCCTGCACCCCTGCATCTCCACACCCTGGGGCTCCTACATCCCTGCACTCACGCATTCCCAGCACCCCTGTATCCCTGTGCCCCTGCATCTCCACACCGTGGCACCCCTACCTCCCCATATTCGTCTATTTCCAGCATCCCTACATCCCCGTACCCCTTCATCCCCTCACCCTGACACCCCTGCCCCTCACAGCCCACCCCCACTCTCCCCAGGCATTGAGTGGGGGCCCAGTTTCCCACGGGACACCAAGGCCGTGAAATCCCCCCATTTCAGCAGGACACGCTGTCTTGCTGCCCCCTTGGACCGTCTCTCCGTGCCCCACCGCAGGGTTTGCCGATGAGGCTCGAGGAGCCTGCGCCAGCAGCGCTGCTTTTCCAGCGGAGCTGGGAAGCTGGATCCCAGCGTGGAGCAGGGCTGGGCCAAAGGCAGAAGAGGAAAGTGGAGAAATTATGTTTTATCTTAGCAATCGCAGAAGGAATAAACTGACATCATGAGGAGTTGCACAGCAGTGTTTCTTTTGTGGGGCTGGCAGTTTGTGACAGCGAACATCACTGAAAACATCTTAATTAGTGTTTATTTGGATGGGGTAGGTTTGGGGTGACGTGTCCCTGGGTCTGGAGCAGGGAAGGGGGCAGGGTGGCAGGGGAAAAAAGCAGATTTTATTTGACTTGCTGCCCAGAACCACAAAAATGTTTTAAAAGGCTCCCTCCCTCGCCCTAACAAGCTCCTTGGGAGCAGAGAAGAGCTCATGGAAAGAGGAGAGATAGAAAGATAGAAACTCAGAGGAAAGGAGTGAGGGGTAAAGACACGGAGACACGGGAAGGAGACAGACAAACACACACGGAGCAATTTGCATGTTTTATGAGTCTTTGATTTCAGCGTATTTACAAGCTCCGTGCTAACACCCCGGTGGGAAGTTCTGGAGATGACTGTATTTACCCTCTACTTCGCTTTACATCTTTATCGAGCGATCTGTCTGTCTCGCCTCCAGCCAGCGGGTTAACGAGCTGCAGCCCCGGCAGGAACCAGACAGGTGCCGAGGAGCCCCTTCCCCACAGCAGCACCCGCTCCACGCCGGCGTCGCGCCTCTGCGAGGGACTGCGGGGCGGCTCCCCGCGTCCTGGCACCCACCCGCCCGCTGAGGGACACCCCTGCCATCCCCCGAGGCAGGGCGAGCTGCCGTGCCGTGGGGTGCTGGGGGCCACGCGGAGCTGCTACGGCCCCAAAGATGCTGCTGAGGTGCCATGGGGAGCTACCAGTGCCGTGGGGAGCTGCTGGGGTACCATACGGTGCTACTGAGGTGCCGTGGGGAGCAGCCAGCGTGCCATGAGACACAGCATCCACCCCACCAGCCACTGCACCATGCCCAGGAATAGAGGAAATTTCGCTGGGCTGCTGCTGGAAACGCAAAGACAATGTTAGGAAACAGCAGAGCTGTTGATGTCGTCTTTATTTTTCTCAAGAGATCTCATCTCTTTGTTGCTGTTGTTGTTTTTCCCCAGCTTCAAAGATTGGCCACAGTGTTTCTGGGGTCAGGCTGGGTGGATTCTGGTTCAGCAATGGGTTTTTTCAGCACGGGGGAAGGGGAGCCCAAGCCCAGGGCATTCGGTTCCTCAAACGGGGGAGACTGAAGATGTGGGAGCTCCTGTCCTGTGAACATCCCATTATTCTCCCATTTCTTTCCCGTTTCCTCTTCTTTGAGCCTTTTTCTCAACATATTTCCACTGGAATTGAGTTCTCTGTTTCAATCAATCATTCAAGGCCAGGTTGGATGGGGCTTGGAGCCCCTGATCCAGTGGGAGGTGTCCCTGCCCATGGCAGGGGGTGGGACTGGATGGGCTTGGAGGTCCCTTCCAACCCAACCCATTCCATGATTCTCTCAACACAAATGGGATGTCTGGCAGGACCAGCAGCTACAGCACAGCCAACAGCTTTGTGTTCATTTGATAGCTGAGATACTGCACCCAGCTCCTGAGGAACTTCTGGAAACCTTCATCTGGGAAACGTCTTTTCTACCAAGGCCTTTCTGCTGGGAGGGACAATTTTCAGCAGGAATTCCAAGCGGTGAATCTGCCGACTTGCAGGGCAGTCCCCATCACCCAGGCACAAGTGTTTGCTATGCGAAGGGCAATTGGCTTGCGCCGGACTTCACAGCTTCATCCTTCCAAAAATCACACAATGACCCCAATTAGCGCTCCGGAGAAGCAGATAATGAGCGCTTCTCCTAATGCCCTTTTCAGCGTGTTTGCTTAGCATGAATCTTATGATGTGCCTCCATCCAGCAAGGCACACCCGTAATTCATCCCTTATTCTGCAACCCTCTGAGCTGTGATCAAGGGAAGCTTTCCTGAAGGATTTTGCCTTCTTTGCGCTCTTGGATTTCCCCCAGACAATCGTGATTTGGGTTTTTTCTCAGGTTTAGACACCCACACGCACGCACAAGAGGAACGGAGCTGCCAAGAGTGGGGTGAGAGCAGTTCTGTGCCCAACAGCAGTCTCTCCCTGCCTGCCAGGGTGTTTCCTACCCCGACTCTGCCGTTCGGAGCTGGCTCCAGGTGGCTGTGAACCCCCCCAGAATCATTTCCATTCCATAATTGGGCAAGTGCTGCTCTTCCTATCAGATCTTCATCGCAAGCACTAACTCGTGTCTACAAGCCTTCCATGCATAATAAGGAATATTCAAGGAAAACTTTGTACTTTTTCTCATCTCCTTTCTGCCAGGAAACTCATTTTTTTTGGGATACCTGTGGGAAGCAAAGGCAGCTGGTGCGCAGGCAGCTCGCAAGCACGGGCAGTGCTCGCATGACTATTCATGGGCAACCGTTAGGGCATGGGCCTCAGCGTGGAGCAAATTTGGAGGAAAATTAGGAAGCCTGCAACCTGCAAGCCTCTGAAAGCAGCATGGGAGCTGCATGACAGCGCTTCATAGAATCATAGAATTGCGTGGTTTGACCTTTGAGATCATCAAGTCCAACTGTACCTGTCCACCACGAAACCATCCCTGAGCACCTTATCCACCCAGCTCATAAATCCCTCCACGGATGGGGACTCCACCACATCCCCGGGCAGACAGTTCCAGTGCCTGAGAAGCCTTTCAGTGAAGAAATTTTTCCTGATGTCTGATTTGAACCTGCCCTGGTGCAACTTGAGGCCATTCCCTCTTGTCCTATCACCTGTCACTTGGGAGAAGAGACCAACACCCACCTTGCTACAACCTCCTTTCAGGCAGTTGCAGACACTATAAGGTCTCCCCTCAGCCTCCTTTTCTCCAGGCTAAACCACCCCAGGTCCCTCAGCTGCTCCTCCTAAGGCTTGTGCTCTAAACCCTTCCCCAGCTCCGTTCCCTTCTCTGGACGAGCTCCAGCCCCTCAATGTCTTTCTTGGAGTGAGGGGCCCAAAACTGAACTCAGGATTCGAGGTGTGGCCTCACCAGCACCAAGCACAGGGGCACAATCCCTTCCCTGCTCCTGCTCGCCGCGCTGTCTCTGATACGGGCCAGGATGCTGACGGCTCCTGGCTGTAACTCTGCTCCTGCTAAGACTCATCACAGCACCACGGGAAGCTTCTCTGCTCCCTCCTTCAGCTCACTTACACCGCTTTTTCTTCCCCCATATGACATTATTTAAAACTTATTCCTTAATAACTCTACAACCAGAAGCAATCAAGGAGTTCAGTGAGCAGCATCGGTTCCAGCAGTGCCTCGAGAGTGTGTCCAGCCCGGATAAGCCCTGCCTGGGAGGCAGCGGGAGCCCGGGGGTGCCTGGCTGTGCCAACCAGGGGGCTCAAGGGGTCCCTGCTGCCCCCAGGATGATCCCTCCCAGGTGCCCCGAGCCTTTTGCTCCGAGGGCGGATGGCTGGTGCGGGCACAGCCCCGGCACCCTGCCCAAACACCCTTTGCCAGAAGCTGCTGCTCCTCCAGTAAACGATGTATAAAGCAAAATCAAGAGAGGCAGAGGAAAGATTCTCTTTCCCTGTGAAACAACAGATCCAAAGCAACAGCATCTGCGAGGTGGACGATAATTCCACTGCTGGGGAAGCAACGCTGTGTGAGATATGGTGGCCAAGGGGCTCAGAAGCACGAGTGACAGCTATTAACGGGGGTTTAGCCACAGAAACACACATTCAGCTTCATGTGTGGGGCAGTACGTGTAACAGCCAGCCTGCCCGAAAGGGCGAAGCAACACAGACAGCAGGGAGCAGGGCAGTGGGTGGGGGGCTGGAGGGGTCCCCTTCTTCATCCTCTTTCTGCTGAAGGGGAAGCCTTTGTAGTGCTGATACGGACACAACCAGATGCCCAAGTGCCCTTGCTGCTGCGTGGAAAGCCTCTCCAACCAAAACCACTTTACATTCTCTCGGGCAAAGGGTTTCTGCTTCAATCTCAGCTGTAATAAGCTCCAAGGCAGGAGAGTTAAACTCTTCCCACAGCATTTTAATGATGAAAACACCTACTGAGATGTGAACAGCAGCCGCGCCTCGATCTTCCTTCCACCTTGCCTCACGCAGGGATGCGGCGAACCGCCCCGCTGCAGCCACATGCAGCAACCCAGCATCGGGGCTGCCGCTGCGACAGCTGCCGGCCACGCAGAGCAGGCTCCGCAAACCCTGCATCATGGGCCTCTCAACACCAAAGAGCAGGACATCCCCAAAGAGGGCACTGCCACGTGCGGGCAGTGGGCACGGCCGGGAGGGGAGCAGGCGGCAGCACCCAGGAAGGGAGAGGAAATCTGCATAAATTAGCAGGAGGCAGTTTTCCAGTCATCTTCTAATCACCCACTGCACACGCCGCTCCACAAAGCTAATAACAAAGCGGGTGGTTTTAGTCCATAAGCATGCTTAAACAAAATAGAGATACCAGGCTTTGAATGTCAACACATCCCTAATTACCAGGGAGCAGGTACTTGATCCGGATAAGCCATTGCCAGCTTTCCAGTAACAGGGCTGTGTGCACCCTGGGCAGGACCAGCCCCACAGCGCAGTGCCAAGCGCCCGGGGCTGCATCCTGCCCTCCCTCTGTACCCACAGCCCTCCCTTGGTCTGGCTTCTCAGACACTGATGGACCAGGCTGTAATCCTTCTGCAGCCCGGTCTGCTGGCATTGCTTCTGCCTCCACCCGCCCAGCACCGAGACGACAGCTGCTGCAATAAAGCAACCTGTGCTGATGGACAAGTGCAATGAATTTTATTTCCCGCGTGGCTCCAGCCTCTGGGGACCCCATCCTTTGAGCTGGAGCTCTGCTCAATCCCCGTGAGGATTCATTACATCGCTCAGGTGCGCAATAAGGGCTGAGAGAGTTAATGTTGTTCAGCCTGGAGAAAAGAAGACTCCAAGGAGACCTCAGAGCAGCTTCCAGCACCGAAAGGGGCTCCAGAAAAGCTGGGGAGGAACTCTTCATCAAGGAGTGCAGGGAGAGGATGAGGGGGATGGTTTACAGCTGAGAGAGAGGAGATTGAGATGAGACCTGCTTAGGGAGAAATGTTTTGCTGTGAGGGTGGGGAGGCCCTGGCCCAGGTTGCCCAGAGCAGTGGTGGCTGCCCCATCCCTGGAGGGGTTCCAGGCCAGGTTGGATGGGGCTTGGAGCCCCTGATCCAGTGGGAGGTGTCCCTGCCCATGGCAGGGGTGGAACTGGGTGGATTTCAGGTTCGTTCTGACCCAAACCCTTCCATGACTCCATGAATATGCAGCTGCAACACGTGCTAGTGACTCAGTGTGCCTGGCACACAGTTATCTGTGCTGCTCTGCCTGTGGCTTGATGGGCTGTAAACAGGAGATGGGGAAGATGCCTGGTGTTAGCAGAACCACAGCAGTCCCCGGGAACTTCCCCTGCAGCTCCCTCAGCCTCAGCAGACCCCGCTCAGCTTGCCCCGCTGATGGGCAAAGTGACATTTCTCCAAAGCTCGCTCTGATGCTGTCTTCGAGTATTGCCTGCAGAAGAATTCAATAAAAACGAGAGTGATTTATTGAAATGTCCCAATTTTCACTGAAAACACACAGGATATTTCCTCCCTGAAATGTGCTTTGCACGGAGATTTCTTACTTTGAAAGCAAAGTAAGAAATATATGCTAACAAAAGACAATTTTGGAGGTAAGAAGACCCCAACGAGAAAGCCCAAATGTCTGTAGGAAAACCACTGCTGTACAGTTCAGAAAGTCCCTCTAACAACAAGCATCATGGAGACAAAGGCTGCCAAGCATTGGGTTAGAGCACTCTGCATTGATCTGGATCACTTCAGGCCCATGCCCCTTCCCCAGGGTCCCCAGCGCCCCGAGGTCACCCCTAACATTGGGTTGTCACACCCGGGACACCCAGGTGCCCTTGGTGCCATCCCCACATCCAGTTAACCACAGCCACTTGCTACCAGGGCAAAGGAGAAAAAAAGCTAAATCAACCTAAATATGGAGATTTGGCACAGTCTGACCCACGCTCAGCTCTTCTGCACATGCAAGCTGGAAACGAAGGACCACAAGCAGGTAAAGTCCTCCCTGGCAACACCAAACCTGGGTGGCAGCATCACCAGGCACTGCCATCGTCTGCCCCTCAACTTCCTCTGCATTTGCCCTATTTTTAGGGAAAAGCCAGGCTGTTGGAGCACTTTTGGGGCCACAGCCGGTAAGCATGGCCCGAGAGCCCCGTGGTGGGGAGATGCGGCTCCTGCGGAGGAGCCCAGACGGGTGAGGCTTGCGCCTGTCAAAACATTTCAGAATAATAGTCATAAAGCACAGCCAGATCAAAACAAGTTAAAACAGAGCCGCCAAGGTCCGGTCACCTCATAAACCACAGATAAAGCCAGCAAGGCCTCGCTAAAGCAGGTTTGATCTTCCTCCCTTCCTGTATCTCTTTCATAAACATTTTTGGGAGTGCAGGAGAAGAGCCTTATTGATGAAGTCCAACAACTAACATCCTATGGATGCTGGGAAAGCCCGGGCAACTATCCCACGCTCGGTCCTCCCTGTCCACGGCAGCACCAGCCTCAGCACAATCTGCCGGCTCTGCAGACCTCTGGCCATCCAGCCCTAGGGTCTCTTCTGTTTACTTTTAAGTCAATTCCCATCAAGCTCCTCACTCAAGAAGAGAGAAAAATTGAAAAGAAAGAGGCCCTTCGGCCTCCCTTTTCTTCCCAGCTGTCCAACCACGACCGGGTGTTGGCCAAAGGAGAGGGTACCGTTGACATCAGGGGAAGCATCTCCAGAGGTTGTGTTCAGCCCAAGGTGCTCTTCCAAATCCCTCTCTGCTTTCCTCTACCTTCTGCTGTTCCTGGAAGCTGTTGAGGAAGGATCATCCCTGGTCAGCCCAGCTCCTCTTTTCTGGGAGGAAAGTGGGGTGAGGGCTGAGTCCTAGGAGAGATGGAGTTGTCCTGGAGCAGATCTGCCCCCTGCGTGGTGGCCCCTGGCTGCCCTGCAGCAGCTCGCTGGGGCCGCGGCAAGTCTCCCCACACCCGGCTGTGCTGTAACACGAATGCAATTAGAATAATTGAGCTCAGCTCTTGGAAGACGTTTGAAGCAGAGAGGCTGCTGTGCAGTGGATGGGTGTTCTGAAAGCTTTCTACAAGGTCACTCAACTGAGGCTGGTGAGGAAAGAGCACTGCCCCGGGATAAATGAGAAGGCCTTGCAGATTGGTTGAAGACAACAGGCAAGGATTAGCGTGAACAGCCTGTTGGTACAGTTGGGAGGACCTTCAGCAACATCCCCTGGGAGTCTGGCCAGGGACCTCCACTGGTCTCCTCCCAGAAAAGATCTGGGAGAGGCGAGGCAGCACAGGGAGGTGGTGAGCTTGTACACAGCACTGAACCAGACAGGCAGCCAAATCTAATGCTGGCACTGAAGAACTGCAGAGAAATGTAATGATCGTGTGGAACACAGCAATAAAATGGCAGATGAACTTCACTGTTCATAATTGCAGAGTAATGAACATGAAAAGCAGCACCCACACCGTGCGTGCACAGCAACGGGCTCGGGATCAGCAATTACTGGTCTTTAAAGAGATCTTGGAGACGTTGCAGAGAGCTCTTTGAAGACATCCTTCCAACGATTAGCTAGAGTCAAAAAAAGGCAAGTGGAATATTAAGAACTCTTGGAGCCAGAAGAGAGAACAAAAGAGAAAAGGTCATTTTGCCTTCATCTGGAGCTGTGGAGCTCAGCTCCCACTGACCCACACCACAAACAGAAGAGATGGCACTGAAAAGCATCGCAACACTGATCAAAGGTTTGAGATAGCAGAGATTTAAAATGGACCTGGAGCCCACAGCCTGGAAAAGAGGATGAAGAAACAAATGATGGAAAGCTATAAAGGTTTACAAAAGAGTGACAAGGTGATCCTTAGACATCAGCCTTAATGCAAAGGAGTATAAATGCTTTCCCACGAAGCAGCTTCATGGAACTGTGGGACTCGTCACCAGAGGGGACTCCTCACTACCCTGACAGCTCTCTGGGGTCAGCTCAGCACCCCGAAAACAGGCAGCAAGAGCAAACAGGATCAGCTCCAGACAAATCCTGCCGGGGCTCGGGCTGCTCTGGCGCTTGCACCAAGTGCTGAACCTGGCCCACATTTCGCCCGTCTCCTGCAAGCAGCAGCCGTTCCCCAGCAGAGCCCTTTGATCTGCCATGGCTGTTTGGCCATTGCAATCAAACAACACGTCGAGATCCAAGAGACAAGAAAGGCATCTCCCACAAGCTCAGCACGGCTTTCCGTGAAAGACAGAGAGCTAATGGAGGAGGAAAAGAAAAGTGAAGAGGATCAAGCTGAGCATTGTGTTTGAGTCCTTTGCCCGGATCACAAAATCATGGGATAGTTTGGGTTGGAAGGGAGCTCAAAGCACACCCAGTTCCACCCCCTGCCATGGGCAGGGACACCTCCCGCTGGATCAGGGGCTCCAATGCCCCATCCAACCTGGCCTGGAACCCCTCCAGGGATGGGGCAGCCACCGCTGCTCTGGGCACCCTGGGAGAACACATTTGGGGAGGGTGTGTTCCACTCCAGTCCCTCCTCTAGATCCCCTCTTGCAATGCCACACTGCTTCCTAGGAATTTTCCGTATCTTCCTAGGAAATCCTCAGCCTAAAACCTTCCTATGTTTTTTCACAGGTCTTTCTGTGACTTGTGTCTAGAACATTTTCAGGAATATTCAAGGGCATCACAGGAATTCCCCGATCTGGAACATTTCAAGGAATGTGCTAGAGCTTCATTGGCATTCCTCTATCTAGAAATGCCCAAGGGATTTTCCAGTTTTCCTGGGAGTTTTCAGTCTTTTGGAAGCTTTCTGGTATTTCCTTATCTCCGGCCTATCTCAGAGCATCCCAATGCATTTCAAGAATCCCACAAGGGCCCTCAAGAAATTCCTCACTCGAGAATCTTTCTATTGAATTATCCAAATGCTTTTCAGAAATCTCCCTATCCAGGAAATACTCAGTCCCCGACTTCCCTAAGGCTTTTCCACCACTTTCTACAAATTCCTCCGATGAGTAACTTTCTAGCAATTTCCTGGTGATTTCTAATAATTTCCTGCTTTCCAGGACTTTTTCACCTGCACTGCAGGAGTGCCTCCAATTTTCCAAGGAAGCTTCCAGAAGCTTTTTAGGAATTTTCCCGGGAGTTTTGTGGGACTGGATGGGCTTTGAGGTCCCTTCCAACCCAAACCCCTCCATGATTCCGTGATTCTCTTCTCTCTGAGGTATCAGCCTCCCTGGTCAGCACGGAGAAAAAGAAGTCTCCCTTTCCTATCTCACCCCCTTGATGCATCACCATGTCTGGATGGAGAGTAACGGTGCAGCATCCCAGACTTGCTCTGTGGATGTGGGTGCAGCCCCACCAGCTGTACCAGCTCTGTGTGATGCCCACGTTGTTGGCACACGGAGGGTTTGAGCCCACAGCCTGACAGAGCTGGGAGGGAGCAGAAGAAGCATCTCTTCAGCCTCCAAGATGTGCCCTTGCAAACTGGATTCATCCCCTGAAGCAGCGCCGTGGGGCAGGTCGGTGCTCTCCTTGGACCTCCTGTGTCCTCCGAGGCCGTGCCGGAGCGAGCAGCACGGCCCGAGCTCCCCGCTAGATCTGAGGACCCCGATCTGTCACTGTCACGCCCAGAGCTGTACTCTGGGATGTGAGCCACGCTTCCGCTCCTTCCCTCATTCATCACCGCCAATTAGCGCGCGCACATGGTCTGCAGGCCTGGGGGTGCCGAGGCAACCAGCGCCGCCACAGGACACGCGTAGCCAGATGTGAGAAGGAAAAAGCAAAGTTGTGAGCGAGGCGAGATAAATCATGGTGCTCAGCACCGGGATTACTGCAGAACATCTCTTGGCCGGGCCGGCTGCTCTTGCTGCTCCTGATGCCGTTTGTGGGGCCACCGTGGTCGCCCCCACTGAGCTCCCTGGGGTGCTCAGGGCTCTTCATAAGCCTCTCTTCAGATCCAGGGAGCTGGAATCTGCGTTCCTGGTTCAACCAACTCTGCAGCCACCGAACCAAGCGTCCCCTTGCTCTGTGGATTTGCACTGGGGGCCACAGAGCGAGAGTCTCCCAAGGGCTCCTTGAAGAGCTGGGGGTCACCCAACGGTCCTGATGCCCACCCGTGTGTGGGGTGACCCACAGAGCGGAGGAGCAGCGTCTGCAGGAGCCTCAGTTTCCCGGCGGTGGGGCCCTGTGTGTGCCCGCTGTGCATGAGTGGGCTTTGGTGCAAATGGATGGGGCAGAAAGCACGCAGTGCCGCGTTCCGGGCACAGAGGAGAAGCGTTGTGGGCGTTGGGGCGCTGCTCCCCCAGCGCTGGTTTTGGGGAGCTCCCACAGGTGTGGGCAGGGTCCTGCCCCCGTCCCCCACCCGCCGCACCCTGCCCGGCCGCTGGTTTACACCGGGCAGAGTGGGTGCGCCTGTTCTGCAAACACTTTCTGCCATGCGATAGCCGCGGCTGTGTTTGCTCTGTTTGTCTCGCTGACATTATTTATTTCCTACCTGCCGAGGGGAGGCTGGGCTGTGGGCAGCACCGCGCTGGGCGCATCGCCTCGCCGCGGCCGTGTTGACTTTGGCAGAGGGAAGGAGAGCCCGAGCCAGCCTGTGCAGGGCAGGACGCACAGCGCTGCAGCCGTGTGCAAGGGTGAGGAAGAGGAGGCAACGGAGAAGCAGACAGAGCTGCAGCATCAAGGGGAGGGAGAGCTGGCTCTGAGTCTGCTGGGAGCAGCGCATGGTACAAGCAAGGGGCAAGACGGAGAAATTGATCCTGCAACTGCTTTTGCAGGAATTGGGGCGATGATCCCCCAGGGAGTGCAGGCAGGAGTGAGGGCTGGAGCAGCAGAAAGTATCTCTCCTCCCACCCACGAACTAATCCTGCTGCCAAGTGCTTCACAGGGATCACCAAAGGGCAGTGGGACCAGCAGTGGGTGTGTAGGGGTGCAAACGTGGTTTTCCTCTGAGCAAGCACTCGCCTTCATCCTCCTCCTCCTCTCCCAGCACTGGACCTGCAGTGCTCTCTGCGGAGAGACCTCCGGCTTTCTGCTGACAATCACCACCGGATCCCGCGGGAGGTGTCCCTGCCCATGGCAGGAGTGGGACTGGGTGGGCTCTGAGGCTCCTTCCAACCCAAACCATCCTATGATTCTAATAACCCCCTAACTGCAAAACAGCCCCAAGGACCCAAAAGAAGCACGGGGGCTCTGACCCCAGAGAAGGGCCACCCTCCTGCCCAGGGTGTTTTGCAGGAGCTGCCAGCTGAGGGAGGGCCATGGGCGAGGGGTTGGCCGGGTCAGGTACAGGGGTGCTGCACCCATGAGCCCAACCTGGAGGCGCCTGCTCCTGCAAGAGGCGGCTTAGAGAGGAACTGGAGGATTTGGATCCTGTTTCTTGCTTAATTCCCTTGACATCCTATCCCTGAGGAGGAAGAGAGGATTCCTCTGCCCCATCAGAGGGGACTTAAGAGCTAAGACTAAGCTTGGCTGAAGCCTCTGAGTGCTTCCCAGAGCCCTGATGGTGCAGATGATGCCTCAGGCTGTGGGTGCAGGATTAGGGGGGGCTGTGGGGTGATGCACGGCCTCGGTGAGTGGGGTCAGAGGGGACAGTTGTCAGTGGCCACCAAGCCCCACTGCTGCAAGGAAGCATCCATCCATTTAGTCGAACAAAGCTGAGATCACATTGCTGTTTAAGTTATGCTAAGGCCATTTTCTCCCCAAATCCTCCCTGGTTCCTCACAGATGTTAACTACAGTGTATTGTGCCTGGGCCTTGGGAATGGCAGGCCTTCTCTTCTCCACCGCCTTCTTCTCATCTCCTTAAACATGTATCACAGAGAAAACCTAAAGGATTTGGAGAGGCAGAGTCGTCTGCCTTCTTCAGCTCGCTTGGACTTCACCAGAGGGCCCTTTCCCAGGAACTGCCACCTGCAGAACCACGTGTGACCGGGTGGATGCAGCTCTGGTGTCCCCACCATAACCCCAGTGGCTCCAATGGGCTCTTCAGTCCTTGCTGCAGGGCTGGGAAAGCTGCAGCTGAAAGGCAGACTTAAGTTAAGCTGTTAGCAGAGCCCTGGGGCACTGAGCAGCCTCACCTGGGGCTCCTCACACCTGCCCATGGCTCTATTTAAGCTCAGCTGGAAACCCTTCACCCATTCCTTACTTTGGTATGGCTATGCCTATCTCCAGCCTTTCATCCTGCATGGATCTCAGCTGTGCTGAGCAGGTAACTTGGTTCTGGGGTGGGTGATGGGTGCCCGTCGTGGTTTGTACCCAGCCCTGGCTTGGTCCCTGTCTCCAGGGGCCTTTGGAGCTGTGGTGCCGAGCAGACTGTCCTGCCCATCCCATCCTGGGCTGAAGAGACCCTGTCAGCGGGGAGGAGGAGGTGGGATGCACACATCCCATAGTAAGGGTACTCCACAGGGAGGCTCGTGAGGGGGGCGGTGAGCACAGCTGGGGGTTTTGTGCTGACCTTTTCGCTCAAAACCACTTTAATGAAATTTCAGTTTCAAGAGAAAGACGGGAGCTCTCCCTCAGCCTCTCTACAAACAGCTCTCTCCCCGTGGGCTCAGCACGAGGGAAGCTCTGCCATGAATGGTGCACGAATGGTGCATGGCTCCCGCGACAAGGAGAGCGGAGCTGCCCACAGCATCTGCGCCCGGGATGCTGGAAGCAGGCATTGTACATGTGACAGGCGGCCGGTACGACCACGGTGGGAGATCGGGGGCTGTCATCACTTCTGTGGTGCCTGTCTCCCTGGCGGGTGGGATGCTGGGGGGATGCGAAGCCACATGTGGCATGAGCCGAGCAGAAACTGTTATTGCAGAGCCACTTCCCAGAGCAAACAAAAAGACCCGGGCAGCGCCCTTTGCCCGTAGCCGGTGACCTGTGGGCAGCACATCATCGTGGCCCCAGCTTTGCAGAGAGCTCTGGGCTGCTGATCCCTCCTCAGGCAATGATTTACAGTCCCAGCCCCAGCTCACCACCCTGCTGGGTGGAAGGCATGAATCAAAGCCTCAGAAATGCCCTTGGAGAAATCCATAGGGAGCCCCAGGATCCTTGGCCATGCAGGTGGTTGGATGCAGGGTGGCTGGGGTCGGGACCAAGAGGGTTTTGGGGTGAACATAAGGCAGGCAGGGCTGCACCCACACTCCCTGCAGCTCCCTCCCAAGGCATTGCCAAGATGCTAACTGTTCTCACCTTTGCTCTCCCCTTCCTCCCCACAACAGCGCTTGGGTTTCAGCAGGGTTTAGTTACATATTTTTTTTATCTGTTAATGTTTCTGGTGCTCTGTGCCCCAGCAGGGAAGGGCAAGTTGGAGGCAAATCCAGGAGATGAGCCTCAGAGGCAGTGGGAGTGAGGATCTCCCAGTGCCATCTGCCCTTCTCCCGGCACCCAGGTTTGCTGTGAGACCCCCTTGCCAGGCAGAAATTACTGACAGGTTGGAAATGAGCAGTTAAGCAGAGCCGAGTCCCTCTCCCCCAGGTTTTGCCGTATCCTGGCCAGGTTTGGGGAGGCTCTCCTGCCAGCCTGCCCACCCTGCTGCTGCGCCCATGCCCGTCCCCAGCCCGAGGGGGCACCTGGGGACAGTTTTATCCCTGCTCCCCCATCCAACAGGTCCTGGGGTCTGCTTGGAGGCAGATCTCTCTCCCTGTGGGCTCCCAGGGGTGCACCCCGCCTGCCCCCTCCTCGCATCCCCCTGCAGCTGCCCAACCCCTCATTGCTCATTAACCAACCCTTGCACCAAAGAATGAGTCGTAAATCACACCAGCAATCTGCCTGTGGACTTTAAACACCAGCCCTGGGTGGAGGTGCCCAGCATCCCGCGGTGGGAATGGGGAGAGTGCCGTGATCACCCCAACCCAGCCTCCTCCAGGCTTGCTTTCCTTGGACCTTTGCATCTTGCAGCCTCTGACTTAATCTTGGGGTAAACAGTTGCGGTAGATAAGGAGGGCAGGTGACCCGCCAAGCCCCTCTCCTCCGACCCACACGTCGCCTTTGTTTTCCCTGTGCCGAGCCCTGCAGGTGTTTGCTCTGAGATCAGCCCCGTCACCCTGAGATGCCAGAGCAGCCAAAGCCGCCACCGGCTGCGCAGGACCAGCACCCGGCCTGGTCATCCTTGTCACCCCTTTGGTGCTGCCAGGTGTCCCTTGCCGTGGGCTCAGTCATAGAGTCATGGAATGGTTTGGGTTGGAAGGGACCTCAAAGCCCATCCAGTTCCACCCCTGCCATAGCAGGGACACCTCCCACTGGATCAGGGCTCCAAGCCCCATCCAACCTGGCCTGGAACCCCTCCAGGGATGGGGCAGCCACCACTGCTCTGGGCACCCTGGGCCAGGGCCTCCCCACCCTCACAGAAGAAAACATTTCTCCCCAAGATCTCACCTCAATCTCCCTTCTTTTAGCTGGAAACCACCACTCCCCTCGTCCATCTGCCCCTCCCCAGCTCTCCTGGAGCCCCTTTCAGCGCTGGAAGCTGCTCTACAGTCTCCCCACAGCCTTCTCTTCTCCAGGCTGAACAACCCCAGCTGTCCCAGGCTGTCCTCATGCAGGAGGTGCTCCAGCCCTCGGATCACTTCATGGCCTCCTCTGGACCTGCTCCAGCAGCTCCGTGTCTTTCCTGTGCTGAGGCTTTACACCGAGCCAGCCCAGCTGCAGCATCTGAGTGTTTGTGGCTGGAGAGAACATGGGGCAAAACACGTTTGCTTCCATCCCGGGCAATGAAATCTCTTTCATCTCCTCCTTTACCTCACACTCGCCGCGGGCTCCATCAGCTCCTGGCCTTGCCGTAGCCTGGCCAATGTGGGGTAACTCGTTAAGCAATGATAACGCCATCGCACCGCTTCCGCCTTGGCGCTGGCAGGGCTTCCACGGGCACCCGTGACTCAGTCCCATAAAAGGGGTGAGGTAAAAGGGGGGTAGGACTGGCCATAAAACAGCCAACACCTCCCCCATGTGTAAGGAAGAGAGAGGAGAAAAAAAAAAAGTGGGTTTTAAGTCTTTCAAGGAAATTGAGTGAGGCAGAAAACAGAAATTTGTTCCTTGGAGTGAAATAGGGAAAACTAAAAACTCTTCCCAAAATTCTCATTTTCTGACTTTTTCTTCCTCCACCCAAACTGTTCAATGTTGGAACAGACAAAAAGGATATTTCAACATCATCCTCTGCTTAGTACGAGCTTGGGAGGACTGTGGGTGGCAGTCCCACAGAGGATGGACTTTGTTTAGCATCACTTTTTTTCCCCACCCATCCCTGTGCCCCCCCCTGCACCCCTTGCCCCTGGAGCCCTTAATCCTGCTTTGAACCTTCCCTGGAGATGCTCTTCTGGGCCACCTGCAAGACATTACCCAGCAGATGCTCTGTGGGAAGGGGAGCAGTGGGGTGGCTTCAGATGTGTTTACAAGAGCTGACCTATCTTTGATCACAACCTCTCCCTGCTCCTCCCTGCCCCGGCTCTCGGCCTCCCTGGGTCAGCGCACGAGGGCAGCGCTCAGCACTGCACCGCAGGGGCTGTCTACACCCCGAGACACTCAAATGTAGGGGCGTCCCACCCCTCCTTCCATCGCAGCCTTCCTTGGACACCCCCTGGAGACCTTCTCCTGCTGTGCCTGGACAGCCTGGGAGCTGTGGCTGCAGCTCTGCGTTTGGCTGGAGACATCAGCACCGTCAAACAAAGGTTTTTCCCAACTGTTACACCTAAGAAAATTGTTGGGACCCCTGAGAAGGCAGAGAAAGCGGGGGCTGCAGGATGCCCCCCCGTTCACACAGCTCAGGGGTGAGGTCTCTGCTGCTCTCCCCGTGGTGAGGGGCTGCTGGGGCAGCACTGGGTGATGGTGTTGGGCTCATGTCGAACACGTATGAACCTGCAAAGCTCCCCAGCTGCCCTGGAGAGGCCGGATCCTGACTTTATGCTCTACGTTGGGCAGTAGGAGGAGCGTGGCAGCATCCTAGCACAGCTGGGACAGGGTCAGCACTGAGCAAGGGGCTTTTTTTCCGGTGTCCTGGAGTCACAGGAGCTGCAAGACAGGAGGGGCCTCATCCTCCCCTGCTGCACCCACCCCGTTCAGGAACAAAGTCCAGTCCTGCAGATGTCTCACAGCCCTGCACTGAAATAAATCCAGTCCTGCGTGAGCCCTGTGTGGTTCCCAGCCCGGGGCACAGCCACCCTGAACACTTCCCTTCTCGCCGAGTGTGCGCGTCCTTGGGGGACAGTTTAATCGGCTTTGCAGTCATAGGAATCTCCCCAACATTGGGTCTGTCCTGCGGGTGGGGGCCCTTTCAGCAGCGGTGCAGGAAGGACGGCTGTGCTAAATCGTGCGTCCCCATCACACATGCTGCTCTGCTCATCGCCCTTCCCTCCCCAGCCCTGAGCATCCTCTCGGGTGCCCGGCCGCCTCCTCCCAGCCAGGGCTGAGCAAGTGCTTCCAGACACAGGTCAAGGCACCGGGGGCTTCCCTGCCCCCCGCCAGCAGCCACGAAGATGGGAAAACAAGACCCCAGCTCTGCTCCAGTGTCTGGTCATCGTCACTGAGCGAGCAGGTCAGCAAGGCAGGATCCTGCCCACAGCACCAGCACCCCGCCTGCTGCGGCGCTTGGGGGTCCCCATTCTGCACTGCCAAGTAGCAAGTGCTGCCAGGTGCCTGCAGCTGCACGCTCAGGCCCCCAGAGAGGCCACCGAAATAACGGATTATGGTGGGAAGTGGGCAGGTTTGCAGCTGGGGCGCAGAACCCCAGAGATGGGGTAAAGCTGCTCTCTCTGCTCTGCTCCCCCTTTCCCACTGCCTGCAGCCCTGCTGCGACTCGGGGATGGGAGCAGACACCAAAATGTCATGGGGTGCTCTGACCTGAGCTCGCCGGCCTCTGCCAGCTCTCGTGGGGCACAGCCTGCAGGGAGAAACCAGCCTGGAAATATGGGACTGCACGAGGGAGCATCCCGTTACGGGGAGGAGGGAACCCCTAGGACCCACCATGCTCCCTTGGGAACGGCAGCTTTTCGCAGGCTGCTACCGCTGCTGCAGGAATTGCCCCTCAGTGCTGCATGGGACCACTGGGCTCCTGCCCTTGCACCCCAGCAAGCTCCTCTGCCCCTCTCCTCCCTGGCACAACCCCCTTCCCCAGCATTCCTGGAGGAGACTGGTGCTGGACCCAAGCGAGGAGCACATGCCACCCAGCACCCAGGTTCCCTTTCTCCAAGCCGGCACTGTGCAACCCCCGGTGTGGTCACCCAGAAGCAATCACTGCTCAAACACCTATTCCAGCTTCATTTCCTCCACCAAAAATCCCTTTTCCAGAGGACCCTTGTGAAGCACATCAGGTCTTTGGGTTCATTTGTATGTTTGTAATGTATTTGTCCCATAATTAATCTTTCCGAGAAACCTCTGCAGATCCACTTCACGCTGGGGAGAGGACATTTAGGCTGTTGCTCCAAATTCCTCTGGATTAGCAATTAAGACGTCTTTTCTCACTCTGCATCCAATGGAGAGAACTTCTGCTAGACCCATTACTGCTTTCACACAGCCTTGCTCTTTGTAGAGGAGACATTTCCTCCGCAGGATTTTCTCCAATCTTTCACTGAGGTATTTTTTTAGGGACCACAAGCTTAATTAAAACATTATTCATTAGAAATTTAGCACCTGGTAACGCCTCAGAGACTTTGTAATCCCTCTCTGAAAAGTCAAGGGAGCAGAATACCAAATGGCTTCAACGTTGGCTTGGAGTTAGTCAAGAGGTGCAGCTAAAATTGCCATCTGGTGGCTCCACCCACTCCACACAGCGTGCCAGCACCCGACATCCCTGAGCGCTGCCGCCCGCCTTCCTCACAGCGCATCGCTGCTGCTGCATCGGCGGTGCTGGTGGGGCAGAGCTTCCCTCCACTGCTCCTTGAAGGAAGACCCCTGTCCCCCCTGCTCCCCCGGACCCCCAACCTCTCCTCGCCATCCTCAGGGACTCGGCTCCTTCCCCTGGGCCAGGGCTCCTCTCGCCCCTTTCCATCCAAATCCCACCCCAGCTGCAGAGCTGGGCAGCGAGGACATCGCATCCTGCCCCCTCCAACAAAAGAGGAGCAGGGGAAGGGAAAATAGTAGCAAAGAAGAGCTCAGGACAGTCAAAACGTGTTCTGCCTGTATTTTCATAAGCTTTTGTTTCAGTCATGACGAGCACTTATCCTTAAATATGTTTTCCTATCATTAACTTTAATTTCAGGATTTTTGAAGCAGAAAAGGACTCCACGTTCAGTAATTTGGAGAGGTTTTCCTTTTTATTTTTGCAGTGAAAAAGGAAAACAGTGCTGATCTATTCACGAGAAAGTTGATGAATCGGCATTTTTAGGAGAAAACTTTTTGCCTTGGCCGCTTCCCAGCCCAACCTATTTAGTCTAGCGGTGGAGCTGCTTTGCCCTCCTGCAGTCGTGGAGGAGGGTGGCCGTCCCGGGTGCTCTCTGAAGCACTGCCACGGATTCCGGGAGCCCTGGGCAGCACTCCCTGGCGTCACCGCTGCACCAACGGCCCCTCTGGTGCGGAGGAATCCTCTGTCTCCTCTGCAGTGTCCTTCCCTCCTTCTTCGTTTCTTTCACCGCCTGCGGGTTTCTCATGGAAGCACAAATTCCCTCGCAGCTCTTCTCGCTCTGATGTGCCAGAGGACTTTGTTCTCTACCCTTGCCTCAGTCTCTCTGTGTCCCGGCTAAGCCGTGTCTTCCACCTGACCTACCATATCTTCAGCTCCTTTCTCTTGCCCTCAGGCAAGCGGGGTTCCTCCATCCTGAAAGGAGCCTATTTTAGCTCCAGTGCCTGCAGGCTCCTGCCCTCTGCTTTGCCTTTCCCATCCCTTCCCTGCTGGCGCAGCTCCAGGGCTGTGCTCGCCACTCTTTGGCCGGACTTGGGCTTCCCGTGTCCTCCCCACTGGCACTCGAGGACTCTGCCCGTCTCAAAGCTTTGTGGCTCTTGGCATCCCTGCCCAAGCGCTGCTACCACAGAATCCCGCCTAGGGCATTTCCGCACACTAGGATGGTCGCGTCTCATCATGGATCAAGCGTGGGGCCATGCTTGGAGGAGGCTGGTGGGTGGGAAGGGGCTCCCGCAGAGGATCCTGCCCTTCAGCGCTGTGGGGCTGGGACTGGCAGCACCCCGACCCACCCAGGCAGCACCTCAGCATCCAGTGCTGCAGCAAAGGAAATGGAAAACAAGGTCACCCGTGAGCACTCTAAGTGTAGGGACATGGTGCTTTTCCTGCCTTGCCAGGGATTTGACCTGTAAGGACACGCGTGGTCTTAATGAGAGGGTGCTGGCAGCAAGAGCCTGGGGACACCTTTGCTCTCCCTCCACCCCCAGCAGGGTGATGCTCCGGCAAGCCGTCACCAGCTCCAGGAACGTGCCCCCAACTCTTTCCCACGTGGAGAGGGGCTGACACTGGACAACAGCTGAACACGCAGCCTCGATTCATCAGGAGAAGCAAAGAGACCCCCGGGGTCCTGAGCCTTTCAACAGCCAGATGCAAAATACCCACGCCTGTTACCCAGGTACTTACTCATTTCCAGTTGATTGAAACATAAATACAGGTCCTCAGCCTGATGAATCGCTCCTGCACACATTTACCTTTGAGGGGGAGTGCAAAAGAGAGGAAATGGTTTCCTATGTGCCTTCCACCCAGCCCTCTGCACCGAGAGAGCACAAAGCACATGGAAAACATCACAGCTCTGCGGATAAGATACCGATTCCCCTCCTAGACCTGCTGGTATGGTCTTAGGAAAGTCATTTATTTTTTTCCTTTCTGCCTCAGCTTTTCTTTTCACCATTTGTCCTTTCTACATGGATTTTAAACACTTGTGGCTGGGTTTAACCATTTGTTGCTGGTTGGAGCATCATTAAATAGCCCTCACTATTTTAATTCACCAAAGAGGCAACAAAAGATACTATAAAAAAACCCTGTTGGGAAGCAAACCCACCAGGACCCTGACTGAGCCCTGGCACTATCAGGACCTTTTCCCTCCCCGTGTCCCCGGTTCAGAAGGACGCGTTCCTGCCCCAGAAGCGGTGCCCCACGCCCCTGAGCTGGGTTAACAGCCAGCGACCCCGCGGAGGAGGCGACGAGTCTGGAGTGCATCGGGGCGATGAGAGGGACCCTGGCAGGAGAGGGCACAGCTGCCGCGATGCTCAGCGCTTTATAGGGCCTGGATTCCGAGATAACCCCGGGCAGATATACGGCAGGGCTGAAGGGACCTGCCCTCCCTCGTCCGGTGAATTAAAGCAGCCCGGGCAGCCCGAGCCCTGGGACATAAATTAGTGATGGAGAGCAGAGATAGGAGCTCCCTTGGCTTGGGGAGCAGAGCGCTCGGGGAGCTGCGGGTGCCCAACCCGGTCTGTGGCAGCACAGGGATGCTCACTCTGTCCCTCCATGAAGGCGTTAGGGCTGCTCTGTGCCTCCTCGAAGGCATTAAAAATGCCCTGTGCCTCCCCAAAATGATTAGTGATGCCCTGTGCCTCTCTGAAGGCATTAGTGATGCCCTTTTCCTCCCCAAAGGCATCAGGGGTGCTCTGTGCCTCCCCGAAGGCAGCGAATTCCTCCGTGGGGGTGGGCACTCGCTCTGCCCCCAGCCAGCCATGAGGGGATCGTTAATACCTGCTGACCCCGGGGTCACGGGTCAGGCACCAAACCGTCCCTCTGGGCTGGGGGAAGTGACCTTTGCAGTGACACACAGCTGCTCGAGGCACTGTGCCTGTGCTCGTGGGGGCTGCCCGGGCTGGGGCCCCGGGACCCCGCGGTGAGGGGCTCGGGTGGTCCCTGGGTGCCAGGCAGGCTCCGGGGAAGGGATGCAACCTGCGGGAACTGGGGAAAAGCAAACCGTGCCTGCCTTTTCTCAGAGGCCAGGCAGCGAGGAGGCAAATGTTTCCTATGCACGTACGCCCTCTTCCTTGTCCCCTCCTTGCCTGCACATTCCCTCCTTTGCTAAAACCTTCAAACTTCTAGCCGGGAATTTCCTACGGCAAGAAACTGGGGCAGGTGGGGGGAAGAATACAAAAACTAAAAAAAAAGTGGTTTCAGCCTCTGCGCAGAGGTGCTGTCGGCTGCCCTGGGTGTTGAGCACGGCTGTTCAGGTCGCCCCACAAGCAGTGCTCCCCTGAGGGTGTCGGGGCACCTCTGCACCAGGAGAAGCCCCGAGGTCTGGGCAGAGGCTCTGCAGCCTCACAGCTTCAGAGAAGGCAAGCGGGAAGCTCCCAACAAGCGGATCTGTGGCCCTCGCTCCCTCCCACTGATGGGATCCCCCTGCACCTCGCGTGTCACCCCGGCTGGCAGAGCCTTAATAACCCTGGCGCCAAGCTCGGGCCAGCGCGGCCGTCCTGCGCCGAGAGCGCGTGGGTCGCTAATGAGCCCTGACCCTCATTAGCCCCAGCTGCAGCGCGGGGCCACGCTCCCGGCTGCTCCCCCTGCACATGGGGGTGGGTGTTCAACCAGTGCCCCACAGGGACGGGATCCCCCTGAGCCCCATTCCCCACCTCCCCCTAATATATGAGATGTGAAAGGAAAGCGGATTCCATGAGTGCTTCGGCTTCTCCACTCCAATAACCACCTGGAACAGGAGAACCCACGTCTCTCCACCAGCATCCCCAAGCGCTGTCGTGCTGGGCGATAGTGAGGACCGCAGTTTCTTACCTGGCTGAAGTGATGAATTTCACCGTAATGAACCCAAAATGGAACAGGCTAAAGATTAGAACCAGCCCCTGCGCTCCCCGGCCAAGGCCACACTCTGCAGCCTTCACATTTGCTGGAGCGCATGAAGCCCAGATAAGAACAAGTTAAATTTATCTTCAAAGAACCCCCAAAAGCGACTCTCTCTTAACCCCCTGCTCCTCGCCTCCCTCCTCGCCTGTATAAATCTTCCCCTTATCTGAACTTCCAAGGAGCAGGGCTGGGCAGGGGGAAGGAGCGGGAACACAGCAGACTTTTTTAAGCCAAAAACCCCTCTGGTTCGTATTAAAGAGGCAGGATAAAAGAGCACGAAGGGTCCCGCTGCGAGCATAAATAATGCAGGATGGGCCCTTTGCAGAGATTTACACCGGGCAGTTTTCTTAGAGAGAGACAAAGCCCAAAACAACAACAAGGGAGGCACAAGGGAGGTTTGTTCCCCTCCACGGGGCTCTGGGGCTGCGCAAGGGCAGGAGGCACTGGGGAGAGGGGTCTGCAGGTGGGGTGGGGACCCTGCGGTGCTGGGATCGGCGCAGCACCCTGTGCTGACCCCGTGCCTGCGCGGCACAGAGAGCTTGGGCAGGGGGGAAGGGGGAAAGGGGAAGGGAATGAAAAGGGAAATAAAAAGGGGGAAGGGAAAGAGGAAGGAAAGGGGGAAGGGGTCGCAATGCCCCTCGCTGCAGCACCCAGGCAGCAGTGACCTGTGTCTCACACGCCGGCACATCCGCAGCCCTGATGCTGATCGGACAAAGGAAACTGCGCAGACACAGCCAAATTCCAGAAAATTATTTTTTCATTTTCTCCTTTATTAGTTTTTTATTAGAGGAAAAAATAAACGTAAGCTGACTCTGCTCCAGTGCAATCTTCACCAGAAAAGCTCCCGGCTCCCCCTGGTCTCTGAGCTTTGTGGGTCTGGTTGCCCCCCTCTCCCCGTCTCCCCCCTCTCGCCCCCCCTGGACGGCAGCAGGGCTCCGGGTCACAGTCTGCAGCCAGCGAGGACGCGCTGCGGGTGCACGGCGGGTGCCGATAGCAGGGGCTGCAGGGGGGACCCACCTCTTGGAGCCAGAAAAACACCCAGATGTTGGCCGCAGGCTCTGGCGAGCTGGGGAAAGGAGCATCCCTGGTGCCCGGTCACACAGAAGGAAGGTTCAGCAGAGATGCAGAGGATCCAGCAGCTGCCCAGGAGCTGTGGTGCGGCAGGCGTCGGTTTTGTCACACAGTTGCTCCCATCCCATTTTTCCAGCCATGGCTCTTTGTCCCTCCATCCTTGCATGGCACATAGAACATCCCTGGGGATGAGCCACAGTCAATGCTGCAGGTTGAGCCACTCTGTGAACCTCTGCTGGCTCCTGAGCCAGAATTTAGGGGATATTGGGATACTGGGACACCCCCCAGCACTGATGCATGGGCAGAGGATGGGGGAGTGTCACCCCCCTGCAGATGCTCTGGACGGGGCTGCCCAGGAGGGCAGATCCAAAGGCAGCCCCTTGGGATCCACATGCTGTGGGAGCAGCAGATGGGTGAGGAAAGCCAACTGGGATGGAAGCATCCCAGCCAAGGAATGAGCTAACATTTGGGTCAGACACAGTGGATGGTGCAGAGGCTCTCAGTTTGTGAACTGTGGGGAAGATGCAGCCTGATGAGAGCCAGTGGAAAAAGTCTTGGACTTTCTTGAACTCTTGGAATAACTGGAGCTGCATCTCCAGCCCGGAGAGCTGGGGAAAGAAAAAAGCAGGAAGAGATGTCCCAGCGGTGGGACAAGGAGGGTGGATGGGATCCACAGAGGGGCCCCCAGTCACCGCGGGCAGGTCAGGCGATGGTACACACGACGGCCACTCTGGCTCTGCCGCGGGCAGCACCGAGCACGGCAGCGGCACAGCGAGCGGATGCTTTCCCCGCTGCCCTCCTTCCCGCAGCGGGAGCCGTGCCATGGGCCCACCCCAGCTGCAGGTTCCCCGTGCCGCTGCCTGGAGTTGGGAAGGGCTGCCAAGACCCATCGCCCTCCTGCAAAACTGCTCTAGGATCTGGAATCAATTATTCTCTGGGCCCAGGAATTAGCACATTACAAAAGCAAAATGACTTCAAGAACCTGGAATGGGATCCGTTTTTGCTCAAATTGTCACCTGCCGACCGTGCCCCTTCCCTCGGTGCGGGGAGGGGAGGCTGCGGCGCAGTGATGCACGGTCCCTTTGAGAGCCAGAAAACCCTCCCCGGCAATCCGCAGCTCCAGACCACGGCTGAAGAGAGGTGTCGGTGCTCACTTCCTACGTCAGATGGATTTTTCTCATTCCTGGTTGAAGCTCTCCAGAGCTCCGTCCAAGGCGAGAGGTGACCCCGGGGCTGCCACGTGTGCCCTCCTCAGCGTGGTCTGGCTCAGTGCTCAGTCGCACCCAGACGCCTCCCACTCCAAAGCATTCCCAAGTTATCAGCAAAGCATCCCAGCCAGGGGGATCGGCTCTGCTCTCCTCTGCCGAGGGATTAGAGGTGAGGAACTCAAGCGACTCGAGGAGATATCACCCAGGAGGCTCATAGACATGAGGAAACCTCACAGAGCCGCAGTGTTCACCAACAGGTGACTGAGCCTCCCGTTGCCTTTGGAAAAGCGGATTCTGCCTCAAATGGCTGTGGATGCTCTTGGTGAGCTGCCCACACTCATTCCCAACACTTCTCTTCGCTAGCCGTCGCCCATCCCTTATTGCTGGTTAAGCCTGCGAGTAAAAATGTCTTTTAATGGTGATAAATAAAGCAGAACCCTCTGAAGGAAGCAGGTGGGATGCACCTCAGAAGTCCATTCCCGAGTGCAGCCTGCGGCTCAGGCTCTGCCACCTCTTGCTGAGGGCACAGGATGGGTGTTTAACCCCAGGACACAGCAATTTTGGGAATATCCTTTCCAGCATATACACCAGAGGGGTTTTGGGGGGCACAGAGATCCCACAGGCTCCACCTCACACAAACCAGAGCAGCACGTGGGCAAAGCTGGGAAGAGCTTCAAGGCCCGATGCCCTCACCCCCTCCTGCCCAACCCTTTCCTCCCCCTCCTCCTCCTCTGCAGCCCTGGCTCCTGGCTCCAGCTGGAGAGAAATCCTGCTTTTTGCCTTGCGACCGAGCTAAGTGAGCTGGAGAAAATCAACACGGGATTTGCATTAACAGCAGTCGCTACAACAAGATTGCAGCCAAACACAATATTAGAAACTCAGTTTCCCCTCCATCCTTAGTGCTTCCAGATGGAGCCAGACCAGAGGGTAGGGGCGAACCTCCCTTTTCTGCTTGCAGCACGGACCTTTTCTTCAGCCTCAGGCTCCAGAGGGGGTGAGGAGGGACAGATCTGCCCTTTGTCCGAGCTGTGAGCCCGACGCCGGAGCAGCAAGGGGACCGGCAGTTTCCCTGGTTTCCAAAGCAGCAGATTTATTTCCGCTTACATTAGAGAGAGTAAAAGAAAAAAAAAGAAAAAAAGAGAGAGAGAGAAAAAAAAACCAAAAGAGAAAGAGATCAGGATATTCTGTAGCCCCTCGGGATCTGTTTAGGGGAAGACATCCTTGGAATAACATCAGCAGTCCCAGCACCGCCTTCTGAGCCCGGCCAGGAACCGGCCTCTCCGGGCACTAAAATCACTATAGCAGAGTGCTAAAAATATTCATTACCCAGGAGGGAGTCGTCATAATTGAACAGGCCCCAGGTATTAAGTAGGTAGCAAGACCTGGCACAGGCTCCTTGGCTTACACCTAGTCACACACATTTGTGTTTGCCATTAGAGCCTCCAGGCAAAGATGTTCCCAGGGAACGGCCAAAATCCGAGCGGCTGGCTTGTCCCCCCACCACGCTCTGCCAGGAGACCCCACTCTCACGGAGCTGTCAGCTCGTTTATTTGAGCTGAAGCAGTTTCCCGGCTCTGGGGGCTTTGCCAGGCGGGGTTTGATAAGAGCAGAAGTTGCCTTGCGCAGAAGAGGGGTGTGCGGGGCGCAGCCCTGCCTCGGCAGCCCCCGGACCCCCCGGTGCTGCTGCCTCCCCTCCGCAGCTCAGAAACCCAAGCTCAGCTCATGTTCTCATCATGTGGGGACCTCATTAAACAACCAGACTGATTTTTGGATGGGCTTTGCATGAGCCCAGCATTGCCTTGGGCAGGGGCTTCAGCTCCTCCCAGCCACCCCAATACCAAGTGGGCTTTGGTGGTTCCTCCAGGCAGCGTGGAGCAAGTTCAGGGTTTCTCTGGCAGCGCAGAGCCAGCTCTTGCAGTCTTGGGACAAAAAGCCCTGTATAACAGCCACCGAGTTCTCCCAGCTCCCACTAGCGCTGGCACGGGATCGCCAGCTCCAAGCCTGTACAAAGCACCTTCAGACTGCGATGAAAATCGAATTTAAGTCACAGCTTTGTTGTTTTTCACCGGCAGCTTTTGCAGTTGCTGCTCTCCAGCCTTTCCTTGTGAGAAAACGATCCGGGCTGCGTGTGCAGTGAATGCAGAGCATCTGCAAATCCTCCTGTTCCTGAGGGACTCGGAGGGTACAGGATTGCAGGAGCAGGATCCTGGCGGTGTGCCCTGCCCTGTGACCCAGCAGGGGCTCAGCACCCCCCAGCACCGCTGGCACCCAGCCCAGCTCCCCCATCCCCCTGGGAAGTGCCGTGTCCGTGCACCGGCAGTTCTGGCCGTGGCGTGTACGGATGCAATCACTCACGTCCTGTTTAGCCCCAGCCTGTTTACGGACCGCCAGCAGTGTTTACCGGCCCGCCTGGACCCTCTGCAGACCGGAGGCTGCTGCAGCTGGAGGAGGGATGCGGGAAGAGGGGGTTCAGCCGTGTTTATCCTGCTGTGGCTTCCCCAGCCGAAACCCCGCAGCTGAACTCTGCACAGGGTGCAAGAAGCACTCCAGCTTGGTTGCTGCTGCCATCTCTATGCACGTGGATGCCTCAAACCCCTTCCACTTGAGAAGGATGGATGTGAGGGCTGCAGAAATGCTGCTTGGATCCTTCAGCCAGAAAACCCATGCATGTTTTAATCTGGCAGCTATTTCCAATGCCACATTTTATGCTGGAAGCATCGTGGAGAGTACCCGGACCGCTGCCACTAGCCGGGGCTGGTGTGCAGCACCCACTGTACCTGCAGCATAGCAGGCTCCACGTTTATAAGCAACAGATTTGCTCTGTGTCTTAAAGAAAAGCCCCTCATAAAATCTGCCAGCCCTGCAAAGAGATAAGCAGGGTCTCCAGGAGCCCTTGGCTTGGAAAGGTGCTGTGGAAGGAGCTGCTGTGATGGAGAGCCAAGTGCGGGGGTGGGCGAAGGAGGGGGATGCTCAGGCTGTTGCTGAGCCTCTGCCAGCCCCAGCCCCATCTGCTGAGCTAGGAACAGGGACACACACAGACACATGCACGGACACATGCATGAAATCGGCTGTGGGAATCACCATGTGTGGGGAAGCTGGGAGATTCTCCCATCAAACAAAGCCTTGGAAGGGGAAATAGCAGAGCAGGACCAGGACACTGGCCGCTCGGTGCTGCTGCCAAGACCTGGCGTCGCACGGTGTTGCAGAGCCTGTGTGTGGCCAGGCTGCAGGACACGGTGCGGGGGGTGCACGGGGCTGAGGACATGGCTGGGATGCAGTTGCTCTTCCTCTGCCCGGTTTGGGCTCGGGCAGGTGGAGCATGTGGCAGCTTCATGTGTTTAAACAGCCATAAAACCCGAGGTGGGGTAAATTCCTTTTAGAGCAGCGAGGGCAGAGGGCGGCTGGGGCAGCTGCAGGGCAAGGACAGGGTGGGCGGCCTGGGTGCCCTTGCTCTGTGCTGCAGAGGATCTGCAGGTGGCAGAGCCCCCTGCACCTGCCCATGCACAGAGCAGCTTTCGGGGCACCTTTGGGTGCTCTGCAGCCAGGATGAGTGCAGCAGCGTGTGTTTTGGGGACAGGCTGATGGAGCTGCAGGCAGCTGGTGCAGGATGGACCAGTCCAGGGGCCGCTCCAAGTCACCCGATGGGTTGGTTGGGGCTGGAGCTGGGGTGTGTTGTGTCCAGTTCTGGAATCCCCAATATAAGAAGGATATGGAACTGCTGGAACAGGTCCATAAGAGGCTACAAAGACAATCTGAGGCCTGAAGGACCTCTGCTATGAGGACAGGCTGGGGTTGTTCAGCCTGGAGAAAAGAAGGCTCCAGGGAGATCTTATAGCGACCTTCCAGTACTGAAAGGGGCTACAAGAAAGCTGGTGAGGAGCTTTTTACAAAGGCATGGAGCGACAGGATGAGGGGGAATGGCTTTAAGTTGGAAGGCAGAAGATTTAGGTTGGACATTGGGAAGGAAATCTTCACAATGAGTGTGGTGAGGCCCTGGCCCAGGTTGCCCAGAGCAGTGGTGGCTGCCCCATCCCTGGAGGGGTTCCAGGCCAGGTTGGATGGGGCTTGGAGCCCCTGATCCAGTGGGAGGTGTCCCTGCCCGTGGCAGAGGGGTTGGGATTAGATGATATTTAAGGTCCCTTCCAATTCAAAGCATTCTGTGATGCCACGAAGGGGACCCCTCTCAGCAAGATGCAGGCGATGGCTGGAGGGAAACAGCCACAGGACACGCAGCGGATGCTGTTGTGAGCAAACATGCATGCTGGGGACCAATTTCAGGGATGCTCTGCATCCTCTGACTCTCTATGCTGCAAGGACAGGAGTTGCTGGGCTCGGATGCCCAGTGCGATGCAGCTGGTGCTGCCTGGGAGCCGGGTGAGAGGAGAGGGCTGGGAGCGCAGGGCAGCGCAGAGGGGAGGCAGCGCGCTCCCCAGAGATAAGAGCAGATATAATGACTGCTTTTACACGCACAGAGATACAAAAACCCAAATCCTGGAGGATAATTGCTCAAAAAAACAAAGGGGCGCTTCATATTTCTTGGCTCCCTGACAGAATTAGCACAGCGAGCGTTCCCTGGCTTTCCTTTCATTCTTCTCCAAAAACATCACTTTCCTCAGGGGGGGTCGGGAGGAGGGAGTGGGAGAGCAGTGAGCATTGCCGGGCCCGTCAGCGCATCGCGGCCAGCTGCGTGCGAGGAGCAGGAGCTCTGCCCGTGCCCCCTTCCCAGCTGCCCTCGCCATCCCCCTTGCCCACCCCGTTGCCCTCTCCCAGACCCCAGCGCACGGGGAGCAGCGCACCGGGGTCCAGCCGGCACGCCGGGGTCCCCTGCCTTCCCCTCCGGCACCTCCTTCCTTGCCCGTGTCTGCCGCAGAGCTGGTACCGAGCGCGGCGGGGAGGCAGCGTGCCAGCGGCATGGTCTGATCCACGAGTCTCAAGGAGGCAAACAGCTGGGGAAGAGCCTCGGAGGCTTTTTCCCAAGCTCCGAGAGCTCTCTGAAGCCGCACGGTGCTCGCCCCCGTACCCAGGTGTCCTTTGAAGGGGAGCAGGCAGCCCTGGCTCCCGGCAAGCCGCGGCACGGGCAGCACCGGGGAGCGCCCGCGCGGCAGGGCAGGGCGAGTGGGCTGCAGGCATGGGCAACCAAAAAAGGCTCTTTATTTATTACGGGTGTTGGAGATGCCGCTGTCTGATGCCCCTGAGCCATGGGAGCTCACCTGCTGCCTTGAAAACCAGCAGCCAGGGTGGTGGGTTTAGCGCTTTGGTGGGAGAAAAGGCACAAGAGGAGCGCGGCAGGCGGCGAGGGGAGAGAGGAGTGGGATGGAGAAGTGCAATGGCAAGGGGGTAGGGCAAAGAGGAGGCCACCACACCCCACCTACAAGTGGCCGGCCACGAGGTGACAGGTCCAGTGCCACTGCCCAGCCGAGCAGCCTCGGCACCCCGGGCACCAGGAGTGAAGGGGCATCCTTGGGATCTCGGCGCCTTTTGCTTTACCCCAATACAAACCTATGTCTGAGACCCTCTTGTTTGTCAGTCCCCGCTCCCCAGCTCTGGTTTAAGCCCCCCCAGTGCTACCCATGCCACATCCCTGCCACCGCGAGCCCTGCAGCATCTCTGCCGTGCCCGCGGCTCCCCCGGCCCTGCTGCGGGGCTGGGTGGCAGCAGGGTCCCCAGGGGTGCCAGGAGTGGGGGGCACTGCTTTCACCCATCACCACAGCCGGGCTCCCCACATCCCCACGCCTGCCACGCTCCCCTCCACCCCTGCACCCGCTGCCCGAAGGCTGCAGCTTTTCAGGCCTCTCCATAAAGAGTGTTATTCAGAGCTGGAATTAAAAAGCTTAAGTGTAAAAGAACGCTAAAGGGAGCAGTGGAAGAACCGGATTTTCTTTTATTTGATTTTTTTCTGTTCTGAAGGATGCTGTATTGAGCCGAACATGACAAATATGCCAGGAATGTTTGCCCTCAGGGCCTGGGAGAGTAGGGAAAGGCCCAGAGAAAGGCACCGCTGGCACCTTATCAACACCCCAGCCCCGCTGTTTGCCCAAACCCAAGTGCCAGTGGGGTGGCAGCTGCCCACGTCCTTGCCCAGGACGCCCGCGGGTGCAGCGGTGCCACCGAGCGTGTGGCACCCACTGTGCCATGGGGGCCGCGGCACCCCAGCAGCAATGGGGCGCTCTGGCAGCCCCGCGCCCAAGCTGAGCAGTGGCAGTGGATGATGTAGGGTGTGCAGCTCCCCGGGATCCGTTTCCCTCCTGCTCATCGCTGCAGTTTGTCCCAGTGATGTTTTGGTCAGGCTCGGCAAGCCCAGCCGTCACAGTGGCATCACCTCCACTCGGCTCAGAGCTGCAGCCCCAGCAATGGCTTCGTCTCAGGGGGGGCAGCAGCACACGATCCATGGCTGTGGGTTGGGGTCTGCCAGGTCCCCGACATCCCGGATTAATCACGAAGTAACAGAAGGGAGAGCACCGCGTGCCCCAGGGATGCACTAGTGTGATGCCCATGTCCTCCACCCTGTGCCACCAAAGCCCTTCCCAGGGGAGCATCCTCTTAGGAAGAGCTTAAAGCCACTTGCTTGGTGCTTGTCAAGACCTTGGTGTTTGCACCAAGGGAAGAGCTGCCATCGAGTCTCCATGCTGCTTGGAGAGCCCTGGCCTGGCTTTGAGGAAGCCACGTGCAGCAGGCTGGGGCCGGGGCTAATTAACAGTCCTCGTTAAAAATATATTGTGGTTGGTTTAAACAAGGTTCCCTCAAGCCAAAGGAAGCTGGTGAGGGATTGTGGAGAGATAGCGAGTGAGCAAGGCGTCCGGGGAGGGGGAGGCAATGCCTGGGTGCATTTATTTCTTTATTTACTTCCATTTCTAAAATAAAATAAAGTGCCTCTCTGGAGCTGCAGGCGCCCCAACGTCTATTAAAGCACCACATAGGAAATTGTAAAGCACAGGAAAACAACCCAATCAGCCTGACCCCTTAACAAACTCCAGCTATAGCCAAAGTTGCAGAATAAACAAAGCGAAGCCGCCGCCGCCAATCCTCGCCTGGGTGCTGGGGCTGCTCTGCCGGCCCCACCGGTGGCCAACCGGCCCCTCACCGTGGCCCCCCACCGCGGGGCTGCCCCTGGGTGCTCACCGAGGGTGCCGGCTGACCAAAGCAGGGATGCTCCGCAGCCTGCGGCTGTGGCGTCCCCTCCAGCGCTGGCATTGCCGTGCACGCTCCGGAGGGCATCGCTCCTGGGGCAGGGGCTCAGCGACAGAACCGCCCCCAGCAGAGCGCGGTCCTCGCCCGGCTGTGCAGCAGCACGCGCGGCCCCTGCCCCTCGCCCGGCTGCGAGGAGCGAAGGCAGCTGGGCTACAGCACCGCCTGACCACATGCTTCCACGTTGCCTCGGCCAAGGAGGAGATGATGTTAAATGAGTCAACAGTTGGCCCAAGCGCCGGGGTCGGGAGGGTAATGTTTCCTTCAAAGTCAGATGCTTCCTCTCCTCCTCACTGGAGACGATGACGCTCTGGGCCCGCAGTGGGTCCCGTCTCTCCCAGCCAACACAGCTCGGGATCGATGTGTCTCTAAGCCTCAGGGTTTGCCCCAGGGCCCCCAAGTCCTTCTGACACCCACGAAGGGGCACTGGCACCGCCACAAGCCATTAGCATCGGTCCCAGCGAGGTATTGCTCCGTTTCCCTGGACACCGATAATTCAGCCAGAACCCGAACAATTTTCTGTGCATAATAGGCAGAAATTTGCTCTCAGCAGCAGGCTGGGAAATCAGCATCCCAGCAGAGGCAGCCTGCCTTAATCAGCCTGGCCACAACTTGGAACAAACCCGCTGATTAAGGCTTGGCAGAGGCGGTGGCGTGTGCTGAGGGCCTTCCCTTCACCTCCTGCACAGGCACAGCACGAGGGTTCAGGAATCTTTACGAAGCGATTGCCTGCATTCCTGTGGAGCCGCCTGCCACCAGCGCTGCCGCCGCCTGCCCCGTGCCCCCCACGCCCCCCGCGCCCCCCATGCCCCCTGCACCCCCTGCGCCCCCTGTGCCCCCTGCGCCCCCCACCCCACGAGCGACACGCAGGGGGTGTGGGGAGCAGCGAGCAGGCGGCATCCCTGCGCATCCAGGGAATCTTGGTGGATGGAGGGAGGCAGATCTGTGCAACAAGGCTTGGGGGATGGGTTATGTTCCTGACAACCTCCAAACTCCCCCCAAATCCCACAGGGCTAGAGAGCCCTCTCTTATCTAAGGACTGGGGGAAGCTGCTTAAGCAGGAGTCCCCCCTGCTCATGGCGATTCAAATCACAGGACTGCGGATACTGCCTGGTTGGTTAACACAGCCGCAGCCCCCACCACAGGGGTGTCGGAGCCCCTGTTCAGCGTGCAGGAAAGCAATGCCATGTGGGGTGCCCGGAGGACGCCCCACGGCCTCACTGCGGTCCCAAGATCAGGCACTGCTCTCATCTTCCTCCTTGAGCCTCCCCCTCATGCTCTGCCTCCCACGCGCTCTCCTGCTGAGCCACTGCTCCCGGGGCACTGCTGCCACCTCCGCTGCCCGTGGGACACAGCAGGCACCGCACAGGTTGGTGGCTTTCCTTGGGACATTCCAGCCCACCGCCCCTAGGATGGGGTGTCAGCACCCTCGTGTGCCGCCCAGCCCTGTGGTTGGGGTTGTGGGTGGGTGCCAGAGGTGCAGCCCTGCGAAGCAGGAGGCAGGAGGCAGGACACCGCCTCCAGCACAGCGCGCTCTCCTCCTGGTGCACCAGCAGGATGTTTACATGATGGTTTCTGGCTGGTGAAGGACACACAAAGCCTCAAAAAAAAAATAAAACGAAATACTAATAATAAAATCAAAATCCCCTGTTGTTCCCTCCAGCACATGGAAAGTAAACACAGCTGCTCCACTCACCCCAAACAGTGTCCACACACCGAGCCCCCCTGCCCTGCCCACCCCGCCGTTGTCCTCACACCGAGCTGGCGAGGACGTGCTGCCCGACAGCCACGTGCCCACAGGAGGGAGAGTGGCCGGAGAGAGCGGCTTTGGGCCAGACCCCACGGGAGTGCTGAGCTCCCAGAGTGGGTGGCAGCGTGGGTTGGGCACACTCAGCCTCCCACGCTGTGCGGTCGGTGCAGGCTGAGAGGGGACAAGCTGCGTGGGATGGCGTGTTCCAGCCCCAAGGAGCCTAAAGAGGTGCAGGGTGCCCAACCTCGTCTCTTTCGTTGCAAGAAGGAGCAGATGAAAATACCTCTGGATGGAGATGCCCAGGAGGACTGCATGAGTGGGGCAAGGGACCTGTCCCCTGTGCAGTCTGGGGACAAGAGCAGCAGGGGAGGGAGGACACGACGGGTGTGTGAGAAGGGGATGGGTGCAGGAGGTCACGGCTGCCCACAGCCACGTGGAGGACGGGGTAAAGTGGAGGTTAAACACTAGGAAACACTTTCTGGCTCTAGCTGGGACCTGGGTGGCAGAGCCAGCTCCAGAGCTGCCTCTGCGGGGACAGGCTGGGGAGACCCTTGGTGCGGGCTGCGTGTCTGCCACACCACCATGGCTGGGATTCCCCATATCCTTTCCTTCTTCCTCAATCCCTTCTTCCTCCTGGCAGCAGGGCCTGCTGCAGCTCCCCAGCCCGCAGAGATCCCCACCCCGTCTGACCTGAAACTGAGGAGGGAGGAAACCTTTCCCATATTTGCTATGCAACCGCATCAGCTCCGGGGCAGAGCTGCGAGTGGGAACCTTCATAACTGCTCCCTCTGAAGTAACGCTCGCAGTTCTGGATTTAAATAAAGCACAAGGATCTCTAAACCCTAAACACAAGCAGAACTACCAAATCCCCCAATTTCACTTTTGCCATGACTTGCTCAGCACAGTTTAGCAAGTAGTCACAGGCCCATCAGCCTCCAGGTTCAGGAGGGCTGCAAGACCCACGGGAGGATGGGCTGGGCTGGGGGACCCTCAGGGCTGCAAGGATGCCATCGGGGGGGGGGGGGACTGGGGGCTTCCAGAGGTACTCCAGGCTGAAGAGATTCTCAGGCTGGAAGAGGGCTTGAGGCTACGGGGATGCTCAGGGCTAGTAGGAATGCTCAAGGATATGAGGATGCTCCAGGCTGTGGGGATGCTCCAGGCTGGAAGGGATGATGCAGGCTGGAGAAGTACTGGAGGCTGTGGGGATGCTCCAGGCTGGTAGGGATGCTCCAGGCTATGGGGATGCTCCAGGCTGGTAGGGATGCTCCAGGCTATGGGGATACTCCAGGCTGGTAGGGATGCTCCAGGCTATGGGGATGCTCCAGGCTGGTAGGGATGCTCAGGACTGGAAAAGGGCTGGAGGCTGTGGGGATGCTTGGGGCTGGCAGGGGTGCTCGATGTTGTGAGGACGCTTCAGATTGTGGGGATATTTGAGACCGAGGGAGTTGCCTGAACTGCGAGGATGCTGCGGGCTGTGAGGATGCAGGGGGCCGGCAGGGATGCTCGGGGCGGCGGGGAGCTCACGGTGCCGGCGGGCAGGGCAGGCGCTGCGGGGGCTCCCGCTTGCGTGGAGCTCGGCTGTCCTCTAGCGCACGCCGGGCTGCATGGCACGGCTCGGCTCGGCTCGGCTCGGCTCGGGACGGAGGGGGGCGAGACAAGGCAGTGACGGAACACTGCTCCACTAATACCCACCTCCCACTTTTCAGCCTCCCGTTCCCTGTAAACCGCCACATTTTTGGGGGGCTCCTCTCTTTAATGCCTTTAAATTTGAAGGGGAAGATTTAGATTAGACATTAGGAAGAAATTCTTCACAGTGAGGGTGGGGAAGCCCTGGCCCAGGGTGCCCAGAGCAGTGGTGGCTGCCCCATCCCTGGAGGGGTTCCAAGCCAGGTTGGATGGGGCTTGGAGCCCCTGATCCAGTGGGAGGTGTCCCTGCCCATGGCAGGGGTGGGACTGGATGGGCTTTGAGGTCCCTTCCAATTCAAACCATTCTCTGATACTATTTATTCAGTATCCCACTCTTTGTCCTTCACTTTTTCCCCACCTCCCGCCCCCTCTTGGCCCTCTACCCATTTGAACCATCTTTCAGCCTTGGTCTCCACTTCCCTCTTCAGTTTTCTCAGCCTCAAACTTTTTTGTCCATCACTTCTTTTGTTGGCCACAAGTTTTTTTTACACTGTCTCCTACTATTTCAGGGTGGGTTTTTTTTCTCCAGTACTGCTGTCGGGTGGGCAGAGGGATGTGACAGCCACTGAGGAGCTGGCACAGGCAGATGGGATGAGGAAAGGACAATGAGGAGGAGGAGTGGAGAGGTCAAGGGCGGAGGGATGGGTGTGTCACACCCTGAGCAGCCTCACCTGGGGCTCCCCCACACCTGCTCACAGATCTATTTAAGCTCAGCCTGGAACTCTCCCTTTCTTCCTCGTGTTGGTGGGGATGTGCCCATCTCCGGCTCTACCTTCTGCACGGAGCTGTGCTGCCAGGGGCTTGGCTGAGTGGGAACAGTGAGTTGCTCCTGTGTTTGATGCACCCTGTGGTGAGAAATCCTTCCACAACTGGATAAGGGACTTGTTCCTGCCATCCTGTCCCCCTTTTGCAGCCCCTTGTGCTCCCTTGTCTGCTCCTTTCACCTTTCCATCTCAGTTTTCACTGCAGCCTTCTCCACCTCTCAGCCTGACTGCTGGCAAAGTCCTCCTGTGCTGCAGGAAAGCTTTGTTTCCAGCTTTCTTCCTGGGACCATTTCCCCAGCATCCCTTGTCTCTTATTTACTTGGAGCCACAAAAGATGCTGCAGTGTGGGGTGAACGCTCTGGCAGAGCAGCCAGGACAGAGGATGAGCAGCTCAGGAATGTGATGGGATGTGGAGGGACCTGCCAGCTCAGCGGAGCTGGGAGCCCTGGGCACGCTCTGGGGGGGAGGCGGCAGCATCCCGGGTGGTGGGAAAGCCAGAAAACCGTGTGGGTGTGTTACTGTGTGTGTGCGCTGGCTGAGTGTCCGGGCACAGAGGGAGGGGCGGGGGTCACAGCACCTCTGCCCGCACCTGTGTGAGAAGCATGAGTGTCCCAGGCAGAGTGCGGGGCTCACACACACGGGGTGCACGCAGGGACCCCCAGGGCTGCACACGGGAAGGGTGCTCAGAGCAGGACCCCAGGGGTGCACACGGGAAGGGTGCTCGGAGCGGGACCCCAGGGGTGCACACGGGAAGGATGCTCGGAGCGGGACCCCAGGGCTGCACACGGGAAGGGTGCTCGGAGCGGGACCCCGGGGGTGCACACGGGAAGGATGCTCGGAGCGGGACCCCGGGGGTGCACACGGGAAGGATGCTCGGAGCGGGACCCCTGGATGCGGGCGCGAAGGCTGCTCGGAGCGGAGGTCCGCGGGGGGGCAGCAGAGCCACGGCCACGGCTGGCGCTGCCCGGGATGGGTGGGATCCCCGGGATGGTTGGGGCAGATGGGGTGGGCCCCATCTCCTTTCTCTCCCACTATTCCCAGGAGCAGATGTTCCCATTCCACACCACCCTGCGCTAACGTCGAAGTTGGGAAGTCCTTCCCTGATGTGCTCAAAAGGACTTTTGTAGCGACCGACTGCAAACACCTGCCAGGCTGGGTGACACGCAAAGGGCACCGGGCTGGTATCGGACCCGCTGGAGGCAAAGGTGAGGGGCTCAGAGCGAGCCAGGAGGTGCTGCAGCGAGAGCCTCTTGCAGACATGTGTAGGAGTTGGCCCAGTGGATGAGCGAGTGCCCGGTGACATCAGCTGTCACAGCAAGGCTGTCTGCACTCAGGCCACCCTGGAGTTCAGCTCGTCCCGGTGCGATGGAGAACGACTGCTGCTGGTAGGGCTGAAAGCAGCAACGCTGCTGCAATAGGGCAAAGGGTAATGGTTTTAAACTGAAACAGGAGAGATTGAGACTAGAAATAAGGAAGAACTTTTTTACAATGAATGTGGTGAAACCCTGGCACAGGCTGCCCAGAGTGGAGACGCTCCACCCCTGGAAACGTTCAAGGCCAGGTTGGATGGGGCTCTGAGTGAGCTGGTTGAGTTGAAGGTGTCCCTGTTCACTGCAGGAGGTTGGACTGGATGGGCTTTAAAGGTCCCTGCCAACTCAACCATTGCATGATTCTAACACAGCCCGCTGCCTGGCCGGAGCTGGGCACGAGTGAGATAAGCCATGCCCCAACCAAGTGTACCCAGGAACGTGGGGAAAGGGAACTCGGAGGGGGGCGGGGGGGAAAGGATGTCTCTGTGATCAGAAACACAGCTTATCAGAGGCTGTGGCTACTGGCAGGCATTCAGGCTGGTGGGGAGGATTCTCCCATCAAGTCAGCTGTTTGGATCCCCTCTCCTTCCCCAGCAGCCTCAGGACCCGATATGGCCAAGGAGGGCTTCTTCATCTCTAACCATCAAAGCAAACAAAAGGGAAATGAGTAGCCACCAGTGCCAGCAGGTACCTCTCCTTACTAAGGCATTAACCTGGTGCAGCCATGGCTGAGGAGCAGATGTGAGGACCCTCACCCCAGGGCTCCTTTACTCCAGTGGGATGTGCTTCCCTGGGGTCGGTGCAGGGGCACGGGTCTATCAACCTGGCTGTGAGCTGCCTGCTGGATCCAATACGCCTGCACGGCCTCCCCCTCCCCAGCCCACTCTCCCACTCCCATAATCTTCAAAGCCAGCGACCTGGCAGTCATTCCGAAACCCGGGCAGAGCCTCCATGCCACAGCTTGGCATGCAGCTCAAAGGCTCAATTAGCAACATCTGCTTCTGTGGGCTGTAAAACCCTCTGCCTGCTCCCTTCCCTTGCTCTGAAAGCTCACAGCTGGGAGCAGCATGGGGCTGCAGCCAGACTGGGCCAGGGGAGCTCCGCTGGGCAGCTGCCCCACCAGTGCGGTGTGCCATCCTGTGCTGCCTTTGCCACCGCTCTCCTTGGATCCCCCCTCACCGCTTGGATCCAGGGCCTGGCCATAGCTGAGGTGGGAGAGAGAGAGAGAGAGAGAGTGAGTGCTGTGTGCACCTGGCAGGGTGACATGGGTGCATACAGTCCGGTGTGACCATCCCTCCCGCCACTGCATCGCACCGGCCCTGGGGTCTCCTCAAGGTGCTGTGTCTGGGGATGCATGTGCCTTTGTGCCTTTGACAGTGGCTTGGAGCTTGGGGTCCTCCTCCTCATCCCTCCTGCTGATGCCTGGGCTCCCTCCTTTTGTGGTTAATAATTTGCCTTTCCCAGCAAAGGACCAAGACGCCATGGAAACCCATCATGGAGAGCCCTCCACAAAAACCAGGCCAAGCCTTGCCAGCAGTGGCATGCGGTAAGAAAATGCAGGTGGTGACTTCCTCTCTGGCTTGTCCCCACCTGAGGGTCTGCCTGGTTGGCCAGCGTGCTGATCAGCATCAGGTAATGGTGGAAATTCTCCAAATCCCCAAAAGTGTCGGTGCTCCTGTCAGGAAGCTGCCTGAGCGGTGGAGCAAAGACTGGTCCAGAGCTGCCCCTTCCACCTGAGGAGCTGAGACCCGGTCCATGCATAGAATCATAGAATCATGGAATGGTTTGGGTTGGAGGGGGCCTCAAAGCTCATCCAGTTTCACCCTCTGCAATAGCAGGGACACCACCCATTGGATCAGGGGCTCCAAGCCCCATCCAACCCGGCCTTGAACACCTCCAGGGATGGGGCAGCCACCACTGCTCTGGGCAACCTGGGCCAGGGCCTCCCCACCCTCACAGAAAAACATTTCTCCCTAAGATCTCATATTGATCTCCCCTCTCTCAGCTGTAAAACCATCCCCCTTCGTCCTATCCCTGCACTCCCTGATCCAGAGCCCCCCCCCGCCAGCTTTCCTGGAGCCCCTTTCAGCACCGAAAGCTGCTCTAAGGTCTCCCTGGAGCCTTCTCTTCTCTAAGCTGAACAACCCCAACTCTTACACCGAGCAGAAATACTTGGTAAGAAAAACATCAATAAACCCTATTGCCCTTTGAATAGCAGCAGCAGCAGTAAACAGAGAAACCCAAGGAAGGCTGAGCAAACAACCGTGTTCTCTCATGAAGGGCCATGTGTAAAGTGCTGGTTTTGCAATGCAAGAGCAGCGAGTGGGAGGAGCAGTTCATGTTTTCCCAGCAAGGGGAAACTCTTATGCGTGGGAATAACGCTGCGCCCTGGAAACGGAGCCCTCCACCAAGGAGGGCAGTGTTTGTGCAGCCTCATCTTAGCTGGGTGATGCTGAGCAGGGCCCAGGCTCTGTGGTGGAGAACTGCTCCCAACGGGCGTGAGTGCGATGAGCTCCCATCGAAGCCCTGCTTGAACACACGGAGAAGCTGAGGCTGGGGCCGAGCTCAGCCGCACAGCACGTACACGCCGGCGTGGGCTCCCCGGGAAGCCCTTACCACGCTCTCCCTGCTGCCCGTCCTTCTGGTTGCATTCAGCTCAAAAGCACCTGTGAGAGGACCAGGGCAGGGGCAAGAAGAAAGTGGATTCTTGGGGCTTAGGAAAAGCTGAAATAGGATGGGAATTGTGGGGCTCCACAGCGATAATCAGGAAAAGGCTTGAAAGAGGCTTAAAGAGCTGCTCCTTACTGAAGAGAGGAGGAAGAGAAGATCCCCTCTGCTAACAACTAGCACCCAAAGCGCTGGGCTTATCTGGGAGGCAGATAGCCTTTAGCAGGGGCTGCTCAGCCCACTGCTGGGATGTGGGACATCCCATCCTTTCCTGTGCTGAGCCTCCCAGCACCGGCATGCAAAAATGAGAAGGGAAGGAGCTGCCTCCAGCAGCCACGGCCAAAGGATGGCAGGGCTCGGTGCCAGAGACATGATGGGGTCTGCAAGGGTTTGAGGGGGTCTCCTCTGGTCCTGTTAGCTCTTGTCAGGCCCGACAAAACACTGTGCTGCCAACCTCCTGCCGGCAGCGCTCTTCCCTGAGCACTGCTGGAGCATCAAACCTAAAGCCCTCTGGGCTGAAAGAGTCATACTTCATGCTTGGGAGGGGAAAGCTCCAAGGAAACACAGCCTGTCACCTGTGTGAAACGCTGGACTGGAGGCTGCTGCTGCTTGGCACAGTTTAGGGAGCTGACATCCCTGCCCGCATGCCCAGAGCTGGTACCAAGTATGCTCAGACTGCTCGAATTTTCCCTGTGTGCCTGGTACCTCGGTTTCCCATCACAAAGCAGGAGGCTCAGCTCTGCTGGGGTGCTCTCTTCCCAGCAGCAAGGAGCTGCTGCGGTCACAGCCTTGTGCTCCCCAGCCACGCGTTGCTCACGCCTCAGTGAGCTCTGCCTGCACAGTGTGGTCACTGGAGTTGCTCACGCGCTGTACAGGAGACAGCGAGGCCGTTGTGTCCGGGGTGTCAGAGCCTCTTCACGGCAAACACAGCGGGAGCACGGTCAGTATCCATTTCCAGAGTGGTGGCTCCAGCGGCCCAACCCTAGGTATGATGCCACATGCATGAGGTAGGCACTGGCAGTTCCAGGAAACAAACCCCACCAGAAGAATCCTAGCTATTCCAGCATCTCCTCCCAGCTGTGCTGGAAGGGAGAGAAGGAATGAGGTGGAAAAGCTGGAGGGAAGCTGCCTCCTGAGCTCTGCCTTGTGCTCCAGGAGCTGCAGGTGTCTGTGCCACAGCTCAGAGAAGTTGTGTCTCCAGCCTGGGATGCAGCTTTCCTTATATCACTTTCAGTGATGTTCGACATTTGTTCGTTCCGGCTGTAAAACCTCTCCTGGCTCGACACCAGGTATTTTTCTCGCCTCAGCTGGAGCAGAGCAAACTGTTGCAGTGTCTGCAGCTCAGACACATTGGCCTTCGTGATTAACACGCTCTTTGCTCCGGGCGTGCTGCACAGCGGGAGAGGTGGGAGTTCAACTCATTTTACGGCCGCTGAGATGCCACACAGAGGCGGCTTCGCTGTCGGGGGAGAGGTCAGTGGCCCGTGCTGTGCTGTGCAGGGTCTGTGTTCAGAGGGGGGTGGCTTTACACAGCAGTTGGGGCCCAGCTGGTGGCCGTAGCAGAGCAGATTCTCATCTTCTGGGCATTTGGGATGATGGGAGCAGTGGGCAGGAAGATTTTTGCTCCTTGTGCTGATGTTAGAGCAGCGCCCTGAGCACCAGCTGAGCCGGCAGCCTGGCTGTGCGCGCATAGACTCCTTTCCCCACAGGTCAAGGTGACAAAAGGAAGAAGGACAAAGCCTCCAGTGACTTTCCCGGTGCCCGCAGGATCCCACCCGGGCCAGCCAGAGGGAGACGACCAGCTCCGTTGCTGAAGCGCTGACGGCAGAGCTGAGCAGCGTGAAGGAGCTGGTTCACTTTGGGACACAGCTGGGTGAAAACCCCAGAAATAGGAACACTGGAGACAATTCCCACACAGCCAGGTTAGTGCCCGAGGGTGAGGGTGGCGTCTGGTGTGGGGAAGGCTCTGCCCGCTGCTCTGCCCATGGCAGGAGCTCGTGTAGCAGGGCTATGTTTGGTTTGCGCTCCCAGTGAGCTCAAGGTCTCTTGGACACCCTCCTGGGGAGCAGTCGAGTTTGGGACACCAAGAAGAGGCATTCCCTGGAATTCTTTGTTCCCTGGTTTCTTCTTTGTTTTGATGCCTATTCAGAAGTCACTCCTGGTGATCTTTGGGGCTCCTCTCAGGGTGAGCAGTGCCCGGGGATGCCCAACGTCCATCTGCCACGGGAGAACTCGTTTTACGCCCCTGAGAGCCCCTTGTTTGGCGGACACCCCACGGCTCCTCTCTGCGCAGGGTCGCGGCGCGCTGCCCGCTGCCACCTCGGGGCTGCCCCGGTGCCGCTCCGCGGTGGGGCGGGGCACGGACGGGACGAGTCCCAGCCAAGCGCGGGGCTCACAGGTAGGGACGGAGCTCCCGGGAGGCGGGGTCAGGGCACCGGTGGGGGTCGGGGCTCCCGAGGGGATTAGGAACGGGACACTTGGGGGGCCGGGCAGGGGTCCCCACCCCGAGCCCCTCCCGGGCGGCGCTGCCCGCGCCCCGGTGGCGGCGGGAGGAGCTGTCCTTCAGCACCACGGCACCTGCCGCGCCGGCGGGGAGCGGGCACCGGGGGGACCGGAGCGGGGAACGGGGACCGGAGCGGGGGTGGGCGGCAGTGAACGGGGACCGAGAGGGAATTTCGGCCGGGAACGTGAAATGGGCACGGGGCGTGTGCCAGTGAACGGGTACCAGGCGTGAAGCTGGGCAGGGAACGGGCACCGGAGGGGGGAGGCGAGAGGTGAACGGGCAAATTGGGGGGGGCAGTGAATGAGTACCGGGGAGGAAACTGTTCAGGGAATGGGCACCGGGGGGAGAGGCGGTGTGGCCGGGCAGGGAATAGGTACCGGGAGGCAGCTGGGAGGGGTGGGAGCACCGGGGAGCGGGGAGCGGGCACCGGCGGGGATGCGGGACAGTAAATGGGTGCTGGGGGGGACGAGAGTGAACGGGCACTGGGGTGTGCGGTAAAGGGGTGCCGGGGGGGGAGAAGACAGTGAATGGACACCGGGGGGGGCGGGGGGAGGAGGGTGTTGGCAGTGAATGGATGGGGAGGGGGGGAGAAGGCAGTGAACGGGCATCGGGGGGGGCGGGGGCCGCGTGCACCGGCGGGGGAGGGAGGTGGCAGTCAATGGATGGGGGGGAGAAGGCAGTGAATGGGCACGGGAGGGGGGGGGGAAGTGAACGGGCACCGGCGGGGGAGGAGGGAAGAAGACAGTGAATGGGCACCGGGGGGGGCATGCGTGCACCGGCAGGGGAGGGGGTGGCAATCAATGGATGGAGAGGGAGGGAGTAGGCGGCGAACGAGCCCCGGCGGGAGGGGGGTCGGCAGCGAATGGATGGGGGGGAGAAGGCGGTGAATGGCCCCGGCGGGGGAAGGGGGGAGGAGGAGGCAGTGAACGGGCTCCGGCGGGCGGGGGGCGGCGGTCGATGGATGGCGGGCGGAAGGCAGTGAGCGGCCCCGGCGGGGGGCGGCAGCGGCGCGGTGCGGGGCCGGCGGCAGCGCTCGGTCCCGGCGGTGCCCGGTGCGCGCAGGCGCAGGGCTGCGCGGCTCCTCAAGGTGTTGGCGGCGCGGCCGAAGATGGCGACAGAGTGAGGGCGATGGGGCCGGGCGGGGGGCACGGCACGGCCCGCGGGCTGCCGCAGCCGCCGGGCAAGCGGAAAGCGCCCTGAGCGGGGGGGTGGGGGAGGGAATGCGCGGCGGGGCCATGGCGGGGCGGCGGCGGGCGAGCGGCGGGGGCAGGTGACGGCGGCACCGGCGGGCGACGGCGGGGGCAGGTGGCGGCGGATGCTCGGCGGGGACGGGCGGCTCGGCGGATGCCGGCGGCGGCGGCGGCGGCGGCGGAGGCTCGGCGGCCCCGGGCGGCGGCGGCGGCGGCGGCTCGGCGGGTGACGGGTCCCGCGCCCCCCGCAGCATGATCCGCGGCGCCTGGATGTACCCCCGCGGGGGCGCCGCCGGCGGGGCCGTGTGCTGCGCCCCGCGCCGCAGCGACAAGCCGGTGGCCGACCCGGAGCGGGCGCAGAAATGGCGCCTCTCGCTGGCCTCCCTCCTCTTCTTCACCGTGCTCCTCTCCGACCATCTGTGGCTCTGCGCCGGGGCCAAGCTGCGAGCCCGCGAGCGGAGCGGGGCCGGCCGGGCGAGGGGCCGCTCGCCGCGGGCTCTGCTGGCCGCCGAGCCGGCGGGGGGCAGCTGCGAAGCCCTGCTGGGCAACCTCAGCCGGGCCGGGGGCCACTGCCCCCCCCCCCGCGGCGACCTGGACTCGGCGTGCGCCCGGCTGCACGCCCTGCAGCGCCCGCCGCTCCGCGCGCCGCCCCCCGCCGCCAGGAGCACCCTGCTGCAGGCGCACTTCAGGAACTTCAACCTCTCCTTTTGTGATACTTACACGATCTGGGACCTGCTGCGGGAGATGGGCGGCCCGGACGGCCTGGACTGCAGCCTGGACACCCTGGTGCTGGAGCTGGTGGCGGCCGGGGACGCCTGCAGCACCTGCGTCCAAGCGTACCAGCGCCTGGACCAGCACGCGCAGGAGAAGTACGAGGAGTTCGACCTCCTCCTGGAGAAGTACTTGCAGTCGGAGGAGTACTCGGTCAGATCCTGCTTGACGGACTGCAAGGTAGGAGGGGGGCAGCCGGGGGTCCCGCCTGGGTTGTCCTGCTGAGCCTCGGGGGTCTCGGCTGCACGCGGGGGCTGTGGTCCTGCTGCCCAAAAACTGGGGATCCCAGCTGTGCAAGGGGCTGCGGTCCTGCTGCCTCAAAACTGGGGGTCCTGGCTGTGCAAGGGGCTGTGGTTCTCCTGCCTCAAAACTGGGGCTCCCGGCTGTGCAAGGGGCTGTGGTTCTCCTGCCCCAAAACTGGGGGTCCCGGCTGTGCAAGGGGCTGTGGTTCTCCTGCCCAAAAACTGGGGGTCCAGGCTGTGCAAGGGACTGTGGTTCTCCTGCCCAAAAACTGGGGATCCCGGCTGTGCAAGGGACTGTGGTTCTCCTGCCCAAAAACTGGGGGTCCCGGCTGTGCGAGGGGCTGTGGTCTGTCTGTAGGAGAGGCTGTGGTTCTCCTGCCCTAAAACTGGGGGTCCTGGCTGTACAAGGGGCTGTGGTCCTCCTGCTCAAAAACTGGGGGTCCTGGCTGCAGGCAGGGGTCCCACTCCTTCCTTCCTGCATGCCTCCGCACAGGCTGGTGGTTGCATGAGGGGCTGTGGTTCCTTCTGCCCAAAAACTGAGGGTCCAGGCTGCAGGAGGGAGTCCCACTCTGGTAGTCTTGACTGCAGGAGGGGGCTGTGGTCCTCCTGCCCAAAAAAGCGGTGGTCCAGGCTGCAGGAGGTTGTCCCACTCCCTCCCGCCCACATGCCTGCCCATAGCCTGGGGGACCCGGCTGCAGGAGGGGCTGTGGTTCCTGCCCACAAACGGGGGGGGGGGGGGTCCTGCCTGCAGGAGGGGATCCCACTCGCTCCTGTGCACACGCCAGTCTGCGGGCTGGGGGTCTCCCCGTGCCCCAGAGCCCCAGCCTGGTGGTGCTGGTGGGATGGGTTGAGACCCCTTGGGGAAGCCAAAGGGGGTGGTGGGAGCAAGAGAGCAGAGCAGGGCTTGGCCTGAGCGTGCGTGTGCTCACACATCCCTCCAAACACATCCATGTGCAGGAGGGTACCGAACACCCTGCTCTTTCCCAGCCTCACCTGCACCCCATAGGACACATGCAGGAGTGCGAGGCCCCTCACCGCTGCCTCGGGCCTGCTGCCCAGACGTTGTTAAGCTGAGGTGTGTAGATGAGCGGTGACCTGAGATGAACCATGCTGCTGGAGCCCCTTCTCTGTATGCAGCAGCTTTTTTCCGACCCTTTTCCCCCACGGAGATGGTTGGGGTGCCAGGATGACCCCTTCCCTTGGCCTTCCCCCTGGTGTCGCTGACCATGCTCGGCCCTGGAGCACAGTTCATGTTCTGCAGCAAACAGGTTGGCTCTTCCAGTATCAATGACGCCTTAGCAGAGTGCCATCTCCTCTCTGTCCGATGCCACGGTCACAGCTCTGTCCGGAGCCTGGCGTGGTTCTGCTGGGCATTCCCCTCCTTTCTCATGGCACGCACAAGCCCCCAGTGCCGTGGCTCCAAGCTCCAGGGCTCCCCGCGTGTCCTCCCTCTGGATGTCGCCGGGCAGTGTGACCGGTCTCGATATTTAAACCTGCTTTCCCTTTCTCAGTCTCATGTCCTGGGAGAGAGGCAGCGGGGTGGGATACAGCATCATCCCAGAGGGATGGTGGCAGAGCATCCCTGGTGACAGGATGGGGTTTGACCACTGCTCTTCTGGGAGAGTTCTGAGGGATGCTTGGAGCTGCGGTGGCAGCTCGTTCCTGGGGAAGCGCTGGGGACACTGAGGTGATGTCTTTCATCAAGGGCACAACGGCGCGATCCTGGCCACCGCTCCCAGGCCCGTGTTTCTGTATCGCTTTTGTGAGGAGCCGGTTTTGGAAGGGAGCTAGTGGTGGCGTTCTGGGCGGGTGCCAGGCCAGGTAATTACAGCCTGCTTGCCCAAATTCCCCCTGGGCTTCCCACGGTACACAGCAGTCAGCCCGCACCGAGTGCTTTGGTCCTGCTCTCCGCTTCCATGGTGAGGGACAGGACTTAGCATTACTCGCTGTCGCGATGCTCCCGGGAGCCCAGCAGGGTCTTCCCATCCTGTGTCCGGGAGCATGTACAGACACCCTCGCTTCAGGGTGAGTGTCTGTCTCTGCCCGGTCCGACTTGGTTGTGTTCACTGGTGTAGAGACCTAGAGAGAAGCAAAGAGAGTCTGGAGGACAAGGGTTATGAGAGGTGGCTGAGGGAACTGGGGTTGTTTAGCCTGGGGAAAAGGAGGCTGAGGGGTCGCCTCATCGTTGTCTATAACTGCCTGAAAGGAGGTTGTAGGGAGGTGAGTGTTGATCTCTTCTCCCAAGTTACTTCTCCCAAGTAACAAGTGGTAGGAAATGGCTCCAGGTCACACCAGGGCAGGTTCAGATTAGACATCAGGGAAAAAACCCTTCACCGAAAGGGTTCTCAGGCTCTGAACGGCTGCCCAGGGAGGTGGTGGAGTCCCCATCCCTGGAGGTGTTTAAAAGATGAGCGGAGGAGGTGCTCAGGGATGTGGTTTGGTATTGGACAGTTATGATTGGACTCGATGGTCTCAAAGGCCTTTTCCAGCCAAGCGATTCCATGATTCTATTGAAGATGAGAAAATAATTATTGCCTTTGGGTCTTGGGCACAGAGATGCTCCCGGTGACTCTAAAGCTTCTAGGAACAGCGCTGTGCTTGGATGAGTCTTCATGAAGTGTCCCTGGGCTTCACATCCTCCGTGAGAGAGCAGGAGAGGGGCTTAGGAGACGCAGAGCTGAAGGCAGCAGCAGCAGGGCAGGTACCTCCTAATTTGCTCCGTTGTCACATCAGCGGCTCCATCCTTGGAGCCTCTGTGAGCACCAGCTTTGGAATTTCATGGGTGGCATTTGGGAAGCAGCAGGAAGGCGCAGGCAGCAGGGCCACCCGTGGGCTGTTCCCAGCGCAGGTGCCCAAGGCTGCACGCACCGACCTGAGCCCTCACAGCTCCCGCTTGTTTCTGCCTCTTGTGAAAATCAGGCCTCTTATTTAGGTGTTTCCATGTGTATTTGGGTGCCTCACTTCAGCCTCTTGCAGCCCCGCGTCTCACCCTTGCCCTCTCGGTGGCTGTTCTCTGTTTCTGAAGCCGAACTCCTCCAATGTGGTGGTGACCAGCAAGTTGAGGCCTGATTTTGAGTCCCCAGGACTTCAGCAGAGACTGCGGTTCCTCGTTGTATTGGGAAAATCTGGCTGGCGGGATTTTCAAAGCCACCTGGATTTGTCATTCCTATCCAGATGCCAAATAATACTGTGTTTTCTGATGTGACTTGCGGCTGCTTGTTGCTCGTGAATCCCCAGCAGAGAGCTGGTGACAACACATGAAAGCAAGCGACAGCAGAATAGGAGAGGAGTAGAGGAAAATAGAATAGCAGCATGAGAGGCTCCTGCAGAATCCTCGTGGTGGGATTCTGGCTGCAGAGAGCCCTGTAGCAGGGTAAACAAAGTTTAAATGCTATTTCTGGGGCTGGGTGAGCGTGCGGGGCAGGGGATGGGGCTCGCCGTGGGATGTTAGTGCTGCTTCCCCTTTGCATCCTTCCTATTCCGGAATAGCAGCTGGAAAAGCAAGGCAGAGAAACAAAGCAGCTCACCTGCACGCAGCCTCCCTCTGCGCAGCCATGTATTCCCCCTGTAATTCCATCCCCAAGGAGCAGAGCGGCTTGGTAAACACCACACACAGAGCTCTTTGGCTGAATCGCCCCAGTGGCTTTGGCTCTGTCGCATCTGCTTTAAAACAACACAAGTGGCACCAGAGGAGCCGATTCCTCCTTAGGGCAACAGGTCTGACCCCGAGTTAAGAACTCGGACACTGCAGAGCGTTGCAGGTTGGGTTCAGGAGATGCACAAGTCTCATCATTCCCTATTAATAAATCATCCTGATTTATTTTTGGGGTGCTCTACTCATGGGGAAAGGCAGGTGGTGCCGGGGGGGGGGGGGGGGGGCGCGAGCAGCACCCTGAGTATCCAAACCCTCAGCTCAGGGAGGGCTGAGCCAAAATCTCTCTGGGAGCTGGGAATGCCACGAAATGGTGGGGTCTCTAATTGAGCCGCTTTGATTACTCATGGCTGTAATACTCTCCTAGGCCTTTTTATTTGCTGCTTAGAAAGAATTCCCGGGCAGATCCCACTTTCTGCTTGTGTTGTTGTTCCCATGCAGCACCATCAGCTCCCAAATCACACCCTGAAAATGTTTTAGATATTACTCCTACAGCTCACACCAAAAATCCCCACGGCTGAGAGTCAGCAACTCGTGAAAATCTGTTTCTCGGGTTTATTGTTTGTTGCCTTTTCCATTAGTTGGGGTTTGGTGGAGGCTGGATCTCCGGCCCCGTGCCAGCAGGTTCCCCGGCTCCCTGCGAACAGGAGAGGGGGAGGATGATGTGGGTCTGCAAGGCCCATCCATCTTCTGGAACACCTTCTGCCTCTTGCTGTGAAGAAGATTGGAGCGCCAGCTGCTGGGGTCCTGGTGCTTGGTAGTGGTGATGTGCATCAAAGAGGTGGAAGATACTTGTGGTTTTCTCTAAGAGGGAAAACTCATTAAACGGGCCCGGGAGCAGCTGCCTGCCGCCTCCATCTCCCCTCTTCCCACGTGGCTTGTGCCCTTTGTCGCTGCAGGACGCGATGGACTTGGTGCGCTGCGCAGTCTTGGTGACACATTGGTACCATCCTGCATCCTTCAGAAGGGCTCAAGGAGGTCATGACTGGGGGATGTGGATGTTGCGGCTGAGCTTCCGTTGTGAAATGTGGGACATTGGGAGCCCTTGCAGCACGTGAGCCGTCGGCTCAGGCTTTGCAGGGCATAGTGCAGGAAGAAATCCCTGTCCCTCCAAAGGGATGCCCTGTGGGATGCTGATGGCTGGTTTGTGCCTTTTTTCCATCTTTCTGAACAGGGGAAAGAGCTGCGTTGCTCCAGCTCAGCTGCCACCAGACGAGAGGTTTGATTCTGTAGAGGCAGAGCACTGTTTGTTCTGTCTCCCTCTCTGACAGCTGCTGCCGAGAGCTCGCCGAAAAGTGCACACTCCCACCGCTACCAGGGCAAATCAAGATCTATGGGACAAAGCCTACTGAATTAAAGACTCATTAGGTTGCAAGAAACAAAGCTGTGGAGAGGGAAGGCCTGACAGCCGGGAGCTGCAGAGCTGGGGCTGGTAACAGCGCTGGTGGGGAGGCGAGGCTGGACAGGACCTGTAGCATCTCAAATTATATTAGATTACCAGGGCTTCTCTGTGCCTGGGGCTGTTGAATCCCGCTGCGGCCATGGCCAGATCTGCTTCTGCATTTCTGGTTTCCCTCTTACCCACCAGAGAGGCCCATCTGAGGGAGCCTGGCGGGGCAGGATTTCACTCCTGAGGGTTTCACAACGTGTTGGTGTTTCCCTGCTGTGGGTGCACGGGCGATGTGGTGAGCGGGGGAGGCTGGTCCTCGCTGTGAGGTGCCGCAGCATCGCGCCTGGCACAGCTCTTACGGAGCGGCTGGAGAGCAGGTCTGGGGTGCCTGGGTTCAGCACACTGTTTGCTTGCTCTTGTTTAGCCAGGAACAGCATCAGCGATCCGCGTCTCTGCTCAGCGTCTCTCCCTGTGGAGCATCTTCTGAAAACTACGCATGCTGGGACCAGGAGCTTTGGGAAGGCGACATCCCAGGGGGGACCCCAGGCTGGAGATGCCTCTTGGTGGAACTAAAGCAGCCTTTTAGCTTCGTAAAGGCAGTTATGGTTGAGTTTTCTGGGCTTATCCTAAAGGCTGCTCAGCCTGGTGGCTCCGAGTCAGGATGGAGACCCGTGCACAGAAGGCAGGTCCCTTGAGACCCACAGGAAAAGGGTTTTCACCAAAATCTTGCCTTTTTTAACTAAAAATGTGGGGTTATAGTAATATCATGGCTTCCAGGGAATCCTTTGATGGATGTCTTTGGAATTGCATCCTGGGCCCAGTCCCCTCTCGCGGTATCCGTGGGTTGGGGAGTGCTGCACCAGGAGGGGAGAGGCTGCTCCCAAGCCCTGGTGTCGGCACCTGGAGCTCTTCCTCAGGAACAAGCCTGGCTGGTGAGGTGGGGCTTCACTGGCATTTCATGATGTAAAAAAGCTACCAGAGTCATTCCAGTGGATCAGCGCAGCCCGTAAATTGGCACTTGCAGCAGGACCTCGTACACAAGTTTAGCCGAGTGCACAGCTCCGTGTTGAACACCAGTTCCACATAAGGAAAGGTAGGTTTATTTGAGCCCCTCACAAAGGTGCAGTTAAATCACGTAAAGAATTTAACAGCAGGAACGTGTGGGTCCGGGCACGCGGTTCCTGCAGCCACAGCCTCTGGCATGGCCCGATTCCTGCTCCTTGTGTTGGGTGCCTCCTAAATGCTTGAGAACAGAGATCAATGATCAAAAAGCAGCACCAAAAAATGAATTGACTGATGGAAGGAGTTTGCTCTGTGACAAAAAAGGTGTCAAGGTGTCAGAAATGCTCCAGTGGTGCCCGGGACGTGAGGGAGCGCCACAGGGTAGGAGGGAAGGGGGATGCTGAGCTGGGGCTTGGGCAGTCCCGTGCATGGCTCGGGGTCCGGGCATCTCCAGGTGCCTGGGGGTGCGCTGGGCTGGTCCTGGGACCGCGCAGGTGCCATGGGTGAAGCAGCCCTGGGTTGAGGCTGTGGGGCACTCCCCCGGCACTGGGCTGTTGGGTAAAGGGGGGATTTACCGCTCTGTGTGCCTGCCTGCTTTGGGCTGGGTGGTTGTCGGTCTGTGGCTGCCTGTTGACATCTGTCGGTGGTGCTTGAAGGGAAAAAACCAGCCTGTGTGAAGGCAGCGAGGCTCCGCGCAGCAACAGGCAGTGGGCAAATGGTGCAGGGAAGAGTGCGAGGGAGGGCGAGAGATCCGTCTCCATCAAGCCGTCACCAAGTAGCTACAAGTGACGCAGGCGCCGGTACCTCTTCCTGTGCCCGCGTGCTCCCGGCTGTGCCTGCTGCCGCCGGTGCTGGCTGCACGTGAGCCCAGGTTCCTCTCCGTGTGTCCCTGGCAGTGTGATGTGTGCGGGGCTTCACCACCGGGGTGGAACCGTGCCCCTCGGAGGAGCAGGCTCAGCTCCGGTGGCAGCGGGGTGGTGTGACACTTCGGCAGCTAACGATGCTTTTTGGAAAGCACCCGGTGTGCCTCGGTGCTGTTGGGTGCGGGAAGCGTCTGGGAGCCGGGGAGCTCAGCAGCACGTGCCATGGTGTCGGTAGAATCGTACAACAACATAGCCCACCCAGGCCGTCCTTGCTGACACATCCATGGCCGCTGGGTGCCCAGGGTGGCCCGGATTGGGATAGTTTGCCATGCTGGTTTTCATAGCAGGCAGGGACACACGCTGTCCCCACAGGCAAAGGGATTCACTGGCGTTGCGCTGCCTGCGAGCATCCCGGTGCTGCCGAGAGGCAGCTCCCTGCCCACAGCTGGGCACCGAGAGGTGGAAGGGGATGCACGTGGTGTCCGCTTGAACCCAGGCCCTGCCCGTGCCTGGGGCTTTGCGTGGTTCCCATCCAGGGGCAAGCGTCTCTTGTATCAGGAAAGGAGCGTTCTGCGATGGCAGGGATTGCGCACAGCCTGGCTTCTTCCATGGCAGAGACCCCGGGCGCCCCAAAGACCGGGAGGCGGCGAGGTCTCCTCAAAACACCCCAGCGGTGCCCGTCATGGCCTCTCCCCTGCCGCCCGGCTCCAGAGCCGCCTGCCAGGGCCGGAGGCAGCAGAGACAGGAGCGCAGGATCCACCTGGCTGCCAGGGGCTATTCCCACTGTCACCGGGATGCCATTAGGATGCGTCTCATGCCTGGCTCCACACAGAGGAAGCTCAGCTCCGCTGTCGTTTGAAGGGCAGTGACTCAGGGACAGCAAATCTGTGAATGAGACACGGAGGCAGCTTGGGCGAGCAGTAGCCATCTGCCCGTGCTGCGAGCAGCCCCAGCTCCCGTGGGCAGAGCCGGCAGCTCCCTGCCTGGGGAGGTTCGGCCACTTCAGCCTCAATCCTCTTCCCTGGGGACTCAGCCACTTTGGCATCGCTCCTCTTCCCCGCCTGGCTGTTGCTCTTGGCTTCGCCTCAGGGGCTCTCTCCCAACCGATGGCAGAGGGAGGATTTGGGCTGGGTTTGGGCTCCCTCAAAGTCTGCTGATGTGGCTGTTGTGTTAAAAAAGGCGTCGTGAAACAGCATCACCTGGCAAGGTGTTGGCTTTCCAGAGCCTCCGTGAGCATCCTGGTGCTCCTGGTCCTGGCTGAGGTGAACGCTGCCTGCTCAGCTCATCCCCTTAGGAGTAACAGAGACGCGTATCAGACATCTCAACTGATACCTTATCTCGCCACGAAAGCCTCTGTGGTGCTTCTGGTGGATGGAGGCTGCGGAGAGGCAGGAGGGCAAGGGGAGGTGCAGCAAGGAAAGCTGGAGAATGACCCGCACGTGCAAGTAAGCTGTAAAAGGAGGTGAGTCCTCGTGCTTGAGGATGCAAAGCATCTAACCATGAGGTTAGACGGGAGCTCTACTCTGGGCAGGAGGTGCAGGCAGGGGCCGGTGCTGGTGATGATGGTGTCTGCAGGGACAGTGGCTCTCCCCCTGCCGTGTGTGAGCTGTTGCTATTGGGTCTGCACCCCCCAGCATGGAGAGAGGGGATGTTCAGGAGTGTGGATGCTCACTTGGTTTGCAGAGCTCTCGAGGGGATGTTTGAGATGTTTCCTGCAGTCCCTGCTCCAATCCCCATCCCAAAAGGTGTCCGGGCACCCCTGTTCCCCGCCCGTCATTGCTCCGGCTGCTCGGTGAGACCAGACACAGGGATGAGACAGGAGAAGCGGTGCTGACGTGGAAAAGTCCTGTGTGTTTTGCTGGCTCTGGCTGCCGGCTGCTGTCAGGGGGTTTTGCTCCTGGATGCCATCTCCAGATCCTTATTTGATCCCTGGGACTCTCCAGGGGAGCAGAAACACCATCTGTAGAAATGCTGCTTGTTGTTTGTGTTTGGCAAAAAGCCGTAACCCATCCAGTGCGCCTGGCACCGCCGTCTGCCGGGCTCTGCTTCCCGCGGGGCTGCCGGGCGCTAGAAATCTGTCTAGGAGGGGTGCTTGCGCAGGCAGGGCAGCTGCAGCGCCGAAGTCCTGGGATTTTTGCTGCCTGTGCTTAGTTTTTAAGTGAATTCTAGGTGAGTGGAGTGGATCTACACACCTGTGAGTTCTTTGTCCCCGTGAAGGGACTGCAGAGCGTCCCTGCCCCGTGCCCTGAGCCCAGCCGTGCCCACAAAGCAAACCTGCTCGCTGGATTTGCCTGGGGTTGAATGTTCTTGGAGCATTGCAGCCCAGTACCGATCTCATTGAGCCTGTGGAGAATATATCAGAGGAGGTGCTTGGAAAAACCCAGGCGTTTGACTCGGTTGTGTTTGTGAACTTTGCCCAGTGCACCCAGCACAGCACTGCCAGCCTGTCGAGGGAGGGGATTGTCCTGCTCTGCTCCACACTGGCGCGGCTCCACCTCGAGCACTGGGTGCAGTTTTGGGTGCCACAGGGTAAAAGTGATCTAAAGCTATTGGAGAGTGACCAGAGGAGGGCACAAAGTTGGTGAAGGGTTTAGAAGGGAAACTGTATGAGAAGCGGCTGAAGTCATTTGATCTGTGCAATCTGGGGAAGAGTAGAATGAGGGGAGACCTCAGCACAGTTCAGGAGAAGGAGCGGGCGCTGAGCTCTTCTCTCTGGTGACCAAGGACAGGACCCGAGGGAATGGCAGGAAGGGGCCAGGGGAGGGTTAGCTTGGACATTAGGAAAAGGTTCTTCTCCCAGAGAGTGGTGGAGCACCGGAAGAGCTCCCCAGGGAAGCAGTCACAGCACCAGGCCTGGCAATATTCCAGAAGCATTTGGACAATGCGTTTGGACACACGGTGTTAATGTTGCGGTTGTCCTGTGCAGGGACAGGGAGAGAAGTTGATGATCTTTGTGGGTTCCTTCCAACTCGAGACATTCTGTGATTCAGTGTTCCCTGTTACCTCTGCAGCGCGGCTGGTGAGTGGTGTCCAGAGAAGTCTCTGCTGTGATATGGTCTTGTTTGTCATCGTTCACTGCTCTCCCGTTAAAGTGAGATTGTCAGGGAGCAGCAGTGACTGCCGGGGATGGAGGCCTGGCTCGCAGCGCCGTCCCAGCGCGGTGAGGAGCCCAGGGGATGGGGCGCTCTCTGGACACTTCTCGCTTATGGAAATGCCAGGGAAGCTCCTCTGCTCTGTGAGGATAATTAACACTCCCACCTCGCGTAGGCAGCTCGGGTCTCTGCGTGTTGGTGGTACCAAAGACGCCGAGCCCTGTGCTCACCCCTTGCCTCGCTGCCTTCCCTCTCGCACCCATTTGCTCTGCGGGCGCTGGGGGTGCAGCCCCAGGGATCCAAGTCCCATTGTTTTTAAGGCCCCGGGGTTTGCCCACGTCCCGGCTCCTGACCTGGGAGTGGGAGGCAGCCTGCGGGCAGGACTGAGTGGGGGACCAAGCAGTCGTGCAGCTGTGTTTGTGGCAGCTTTACAGGGAGAGGAGGAGAGCCGGAGCAGGTCCTGGGCTTGCTCCAAGGGACAGCAGCAGGGATGGGGCTTCCCCACAGGAGCGCATCCCTTGAAGCTCACTGCCTGAGGAGGAGCAGTGCTGGCCAGGAGCACCTGCCTGCTGCTCCCCGTGGAGTCACCCTGGGTTTCCCCCCACCTCCCCGGGTGCTCTAAGCCCCCTCCTAGAAGGGAGAGGGAGATTTCTGCAAGGGCTGTTCAGCTGGGGATAAAAAAGAGAGGTTCCAGCTCTGAGGTCTGACATGAGCCGTGTCTGCTCCTGTGGGCTCCGTCGGCAGAAGCTGCCAGGAGTGGTGACAAGCAGCCTGGAAGCCATCTCCTGTTGTGTTTGCCTTTTGCTTAAGGGACCTCTGCACATCAGTTAGGGGTAAGGGGAGCCACCTAACAAGCCCAGCTGCGCGCCTCCCTCTGACCGCGCAGGTCGCCTGGGAGCCGGGCTGCTGAGGTGGGACGCTCCCATCTCCCTGCCGTTTGCCGTATGAGGGAGCTGGGACAGGACGGATCCTGCTGCCCACCCCGCTCCATGAGGTGCACCAAGCATGGCGTGAGGCCGGACAGGTCGCTCCCACTGCCAGGTTGCCTTAAACCCTGTACCACATTGTGTTCCCGCTCATACAAAATGAGGATGACCTGCGCCATTCAAGCACTCGGGTGAGAGCAAGGGGCTCCAGGCAGTATGCGGGATCGGACCCTTCCACAGACATCAGCTGTGAAGGCAGCCCTGCTGTGACGCCCCAGTGTGGCCCTCGCTGGGCTGGTCTCTCGTGCCCTCCCAAACACGATGCTCCAGCCGGACCGCTTCCTTGGGAGGCAGATGCACCCGCTCTGCTGGAGAAGCTTCTTCCTCGCTCCTATCGGCTGGTGGGTAATTTATAACTGGTGGCACTGAAGTGTCTTGCCTTTATTTTTTTATATCCTATCTCATGTAACAGGATGTTCTCATTATCTGTATAAATGTTTAATCTGCTTTTGGATCCTGCGAAGCTCCTGGCTGCAGATGGGAGAGAGTCCCTCAAGCGATGCTAATAGACTGCAGGGACCCAGCTTTCCCCCTGTCCCGACTCAATCATGTTCAGCTTCAGCTTCATAGCGGTCTTTAATTACTTTTTAACTAGTTGGGTGATAGCAGACTAGGCTGCTAACTAGCCCCAGGTTACCTGCAGCCTCTCCGAGGTTGCTACCTGGTGAGCGATGCGCACATGTCTTTCCAGAGCCGTGCCAGCTGCTGCCATGACCCATCGTGCTCGTGAGCAGCGCTCCTGCCTGCCTCGACGAGCTCTGCCATTGCACCTCTGCCCCTACACCCGTGTTGCTGTGGCTGCAGCACCGGCTCCTGCATCCGTACAGGGCGTTTTGCTGGAGGATGCTGGAAAATGAGGAGACCTGTGATGTGCAGGCACACAAGCGCCAGCTCTGGCGAGCAAGGGGGCTTGGCGGCAGCCCCTGCCTTCCCCTTGGTCCAGCTGTGGTGCCCATGATTCCAATGAGCAGATTAGCAAGGAAATGGGGCTGTAAATGTGATGGCAGCCCCTGACAGCATCCCGGGCTGGGAGCTGGCAGCGTTCACCCGTGCCCAGGGCTGCCAGCCACCCGCGGGCGCTGGAGGTGTGTTTTCAGAGGTGGACTGTGATGCTGGTTCTCCTGCCCTTTCCCAGCTCTGGGTGCTCCCAAGGCACAGAGCTACCCAGGCTCTTTAGCGTGATTGTTACCTGGGCTAGGAACGTGCATGGAGGATGTGCTTTAAAGCTGTTTTCTCTTAGTTTTGAAGGGAGGGAGCTTAGGGAACTGCATGCGTCACTGATCTGAGCAGCTTGGAGGGGCTTTGTTTTGGGGCACCTTCTTTCCTAGAAAAGAAAGTGCTTTCAGAGCGTGTCTTTATTCCTGGAGCTGGGAATTAAAGATGCTAAAAGCTATGGACTTCGTGCAGTCACTGCGATGGTGGGAGTGGGATGTTCTGACAGATGTTGCTTTGAAGTAGTTCGGGAGTGACTTCAGCAATGAGATTAGGAACCATAGGGGGTATCGGCAGGGGCAGGGCGAGGGTGGGAAGTGGAGGCTTTGTCTGCCCAAGATGCTTCTTGAAGATGAGCCCAGTAGGTGCCAGCCTCCCCTGCACCCCTTCTGCCCTGGCAGCGCTGGGGTGCAAACTGGGGTTGTGCATGGGATGGCTGGGGAAAACTGATGGGAAGGCAAACCGTGGAGAGGGGGGGCTGCAGGTACCAGGAGCCCCGCAGCCCAGCCGTTTGCCTCCCGCAGCTGGGAAAGGCAGGATCCGTGGCTCCAGGCGCTGTCAGCACGAGGCACAAGTCAGCATTATATGTATAAAATAAGTAACATTGATAAAAAAAAGATATAATCACAATGTTTTGGATTTGGAGTTGGATGGGTTTCACCCCAAACCATGTGAATGTGGCAGGATAGGGATAACGCAGCTCCAGAACTATCAAAGCTGTTACCAAAATCCAGCTGTTACAGATGTGATGTCCGAACAGCCCATAGCAGGGCTCGTTTAACAGAAAAATGCACTGTTTAAAAAGCTCAGCGTTGTTAATGTCAGGGTTGCAGGCGGCAGAAATTGGATATGGTGGTAATTGGATGATGCAGCTTGTGTTTGTGACTCCTCCCGGCCGGCCGTGGACATTAGCGTTCCCTTAATCCTCTGCCATCCAAGGGGGCTCTTCCCTCCTGCCCTGTGCGTCCTGCTTCCCGTGCTGCATCCTGATGTGCCAGAGCTTGGAGAGACGCCCGAGCGGCTCATTAGCAGTGTTCATTTCCCTGTGTCCAGGATTAATGAGGCACAGCCACTCCAGATGCTCATCTCAGGCCATGATGGAAATGCGAGTCCCAGGAACGGCTCCCGGAGGTGGGGGCTGGCCGAGGGAGGCAGGGATTTTTCCTCTCAGCCTGCCTGGAAATGGGTGCACGCTGTATCCCAGTGAGCTCCTTGGGGCAGGAATGAGGTGGGTTTTGGAGGAAGGTTTCAGGCAGGTGCCCGGCTGCTGCCAGGGTCTGGTCTGAGGGAGCGGGATGCTCCTGCGCCTCCCCGGCTGGTCCAGCTCTCCTGGCCTCAGTGGCAGCAAAGAGGAAAAAGAGAGTTGTGGTGGGAACCCATCTGCTTCCAGCGCGGATCCCGAGCCGCCAGCCCAAGCAGGCTCCTGGGTCTCCTTCCAGAGCAGCCCCCAGCGCTTCCTCAGATTACTCAGCAGAGCCCAATATTATTGCAATTAACTGCAGCCCCGGGCAGCTCTGCCAAGCTGGAAACTTGTGCCTGGTTTCTCAAAGCATCCAGCTTGGCCGGACCTGGTGTAACAGCTCATTCCTGCTGGACGGGGTCTCTGCTTTTCCCTGGACATCCTGCGGTGGGGGATCAACCCGTCACACCGTGCCAAGGGCTGCCCCAAGGCGTTTGGGTGGCTCAGCTCCCCAGCTCGCAGAGCAGCAAGCGTTGCCTTTTCTGCGCAGAATGAGATTGTTTTGTAGGGGAAAGTTTCTCACTTCCCTCTCCGCTCTCATTATCCTCCTGCCCTCTGGTCTACGAATCTCCCTCCCAGAGGAGAGTGTGCTGGGCCAGGGATGCTGCCCCTGCCTCTAAGGAATTGATTAGATAGTGGAGAACGTTTCTTCACCGACAGAGCGGTGAAGCCCTGGCAGAGGCTGCCCAGGGCAGTGGGGGGGGCTCCATCCCTGGAGGGGTTCAAACACGGTGTGGCTGTGGCATTTTGGCACATGGTTTAGGTGACACGGTAGGGCTGGGTTGGCAGTTGGACTGGGTGAGCTCGGGGGGTCTTTTCTAACCTTAATGGTTCTGTGCTTCTAAGAAAAGGAGTTGTGGCAGCCAGGCCAGGCTTCCTGCACCATTAGCAGGACTTTCCTGAGCAAAACTTCCTAAGCATTGATTCCGGCTCTAATGGGAAAGCAGCAGCTCGTTGGGTTAATTACAGATTGTGGTGGGCATCCAGACTGTGCCAAGCACTGCGTCCTCTGGAGAGATGCCGCAGCCCAAGGATGCTGCTCCGTCCCTGCCCCTGGGTTCTCCCAAAATTTAGCTGGGGTGGTTGAACGGGCGATGCCAGGGTTTACAAAATGCTGGCAGCAACTCGATTGGCATTGAAATGGCCAAATTGCTTCAAAAAAAGGAGTACGTTGTTTTGTGCAGAAAGACTTTGGGAAAGCTGTTGGATGGGGGATGCTCTCCTGGTGCTGACAGGAGGCAGCGGGAGAAGTGTGGGCAGCGAGGAACTCCGTTTGTGCCTGTGCAAAAGCCGTCCCTCCGGCTGCTGCTGTTGGATATTAGTGGAGGTGTGAGCAGACAGGCAGCTTAATTAGGTGTCTGCTGGAAATTCAGTTCATTTGGTTTCTTTTTCATGTCCTTTATGATGGGGTGCTTGGGTACACCTGCAAGATTCGGATGCAGAGAGATTGCTTCTCCTCTTCCTCATGTATAAATCTGATGTTGGCCCTTTTCCTAGGCAGCAAAACTCCTTGTGCTTTTTTGGAGTCATCTAGCCAGTCCTCAGAGCTAAAAATGCAGGAAGAGGGCACCAAAATAGAGCTTTCCGGAGTTCAGGTCACTTCTATTTACTCGGCCAGGCTGGACATGAGCCAAAAGCAGAAACAGAATGGCAGAAATGCTGATTGCAACCAAACACGCTTCCTGAAGAAACTGTAAAGGGCAAGGATGGAAAACAACGAGCCTCCCCCTGTCATTGAACCAGAGATTAGATTTCTTCCTGTCCTGAATTCCTGGAGCTGTTCTTCTGCAGAGGAGCGGGATGAGCCCGAGCTCCTTCCTCCCCACAGTGTCCCATTCCGGCTGTCCCGGCGGCTGCAGCCCAGAGCCAGAGCTGGGACGGTGCTGGTGGCAGCCGCGGTCCCCTGCCAGCGGACCCGCTGGAGCATCCCTGGGAAGCAGTAGCGCGGGGGAGAATCAGGAATGATTAAAAGGGTGGGAGGGAGACTCGCAGGAAACACGAGAGAGTAAATCAGCCGAGCTCGCCTCAGTTATGACTAAACGGGGAGCATGATGCGTCTGCAAACATTCGAGACGTGTAAACACAGAGGAGGGAGAGGGACGGTTTATGGAATGATTGAAAGGAATGAACTTTTGGATGGGAAAATGTAGGTCAAGTGTGAAGGAAAACTTGCAGGCAGTGAGATGGGTGTTTGCAGCGGGGAAACAACCTCCTTGGGAGATGTGAGGGAGCCCCGCTGATGGAGGTGCCCGGCGCTGAGCTGGATGAGGACCTGGAAGACAGGCTGAGCGGGAGGGAGGGAGGGATGCGGTGTGCCCTGCCTGGTCCTACCACCCGCACCCTCCGGGCTGGCAGGCAGGGCCACGCACACGAGTGGTACCCGGCCAGGGCCAGGCAGGCTGCGCCGGGCATCGGAGATCCCTAGAGCTGCCAGCCGGGAGGACTCGTGGCCTTGTCCTTGGGGAGCAGTGACAGAGCTTGCAAAGGTCCATGTGCAGCGTTTCCGTGTCCCCTTGGCACCACCAAACAGTTCAGTGCCCGGGGAATTGGGAGGGGAGCAGCCACCGCTGGCCCTGGGTCACGGCGCAGGTTTGGTTCTTTTCCCATTCCTGACCCACACATGGATGGATTCCAGGCTCTGCTGTTGTGGGTGCTGCCACTTAGTGTTTGCAGCAGAATTTTTGTGAGCAAATATAGAATTTGTGGCTATTTTAGTGTGACCGGCAGGGAGGGAGAGGATTCTGCACCTCTGCTCCGCTCTGGTGAGACCCCACCTGCAGCCCTGCGTGCAGGGGTCCTCAGCACAGGGAGGAAGGACTTGGAGCTGTTGGAGTGAGTCCAGAGGAGGCCACAGGGATGATCCAAGGGCCGGAGCACCTCCTGTCCGAGGACAGGCTGAGAGAGCTGGGGTTGTTCAGCCTGGAGAAGAGAAGGCTCAGGGGAGACCTTGGAGCAGCTTCCAGTGCTGAAAGGGGCTCCAGGAAAGCTGGGGGGGATCAGGGAGTGCAGGGATAGGATGAGGGTTACGGTTTTCAGCTGAATGAGGGGAGGTTGAGATGAGATGACCTCTCCGTGGCCTCAGGTTGCACCAGGGGAGGTTTAGATTGAATATTAGGAAAAAAATCTTTACTGAAAGGATTAGTGAGCTCTGGAACGGCTGCCCAGGGCAGCGGTGGAGTGCCCATCCCCGAAGGGATGTAAAAGCCATGTGGATGTGGCACTAAGGGCCGTGCTTTAAGGGTAGAGTTGGCAGTGTCAGGTTTATGGTTGGACTTGGTGGTCTTAAAGGTCTTTTCCAACCTAAACAATTCCGTGATTCTGTTTTCTTCTAATTCTCCGTCCCATCTATCTTATGGTGTCAGTGTCTGTGGAGATGTCTAACCCTGCTTTGCCTCCTGTTGACGTTTCATGGATAGATGCTGCTTTCCCAAGGAGAAGAGCCCTTGAGATCTCTTGTGTAGTGTCATGGGGCACCCCACCGAGGGTCCATGTCCTCCTTGCTGCCCCACCATCCTCCTGCTCCTGGCACTGTCCCTGAGGGAGAGGAGGCCAGCAGGGAGGACACATATTGATGCTGGGGTTGCAGCATCTCTGGAACAGGGACTGTGCTCTCCCTGCCTGTCTCCCTTTCTCCTCATTCCCAGGGAATCGTAGAATGGTTTTGATTGGAAAAGACCTTTAATATCATCGAGTCCTACCACCATTCCTGCTAAGTCCACCACTAGACCATGTCCCCAAGTACAACATCTACTCACCTTTAAACACCTCCAGGAATGGGGACCCAACTACCTCCCTGGGCAGTCTCTGCCAGCACTTGGCGTATTGGCTCGGGCAGATGGAGATCCAGACCTCGTGGCACTCCCTCCTGGTTGTGTCCTGATTGCAGAGTCAGTCCGTTCTCTGGAGCCATTCTGCTTTGTCTCAATAATTCGCGTCCAGTGGGGCAGGGAGAACAGGCAGGACCCCAGCTGGATCTCCAACATCCCAGCTGAGAGCCCTGACCACAGGGCTATTGACTGCTCCGAGAATCCTGCCCCATAGATTGGGGCCTGGTCCCGATTAAACTCATTGTGATGAAAATCTCACCAAAACTGACATGCTTCCATGAGAATTCTGAGTTTCATGATTTGGCATTTTCCAAGGAAAAAAGAAAGAGAAAAAAAAAAAGAAGCTGAAATAACTTGCCAAGAATTTCCCAACCAGCTCTAATCCTGAGCCCCCACCGTGGCCCAAACAAACGATGATAAGGATCTATGGAAACATGGGGAAACAAAGAAGTGATGTTTTTAAAGCCACCAGAAAATACAAATGCAGCTGGGAAGGAGGGGCCTGGGGTTTTCTTCAAGCGTGCCGAGGAGGCAAGTTTGTTCCCTTTGAATCCCAGGGAGTTCTTTCTGCTTGGTTTCAATGGGGGTCGGATGTGGTCACTAATGTGACCTTAACACTAGTGCCCAGATAGAACCATAGATGAGCTGGAAGTGCCAGGGAGGGTGCTGCTCTTCCCAGCAGCATCACGGGTTGCTCGCAGCCTGGAGAGTGACCACTGACCATGAGGAACGACAGACCCCTCCCTTTTCCAGCAAGCCAAGACAAACAGTTTCCACCCGTGCCTGATGCTTGGGAGATCAGGGGCGATGCGGGAGATACAGTCCTAACCGAAGCATCTGGGCTGCGCCTGGCCAGCTGCGATGGGCATGAATGCACAGAGGGTGGGAGGGAAGGACTGGATTTTGCCGAGGAAGGTCATCCCAATCCATTGTGGATGGAAGCCGCTTTCTTTCTCCTGCTCCCATGTGGCTCTGGACCCAAGGGAGTGGGAGTGGGGACCAGACAGGCTGGAGAGGAATGGTTGTGGCACAGTCTTGCATTTGTAGGTGAACCTCTGAAGGACCAAAGTCCTTTCGAATGGGTGTGAATCCCTGTCCTGCCCCTGGTGAGCCACAGGCTGTCTTGTGGGGGGAGGAAGATGCTCTGGGATAAGCAGTGCTTGAGCGTTTCACATGATGGACCAAGCTCTTGGGCCACCAGCCTTGGTGGCATCACCGTGGTCTGTCACAGTGCCCATCTGTCAGGAACACTGGTACATGTGGTTAATTCCCTTTATTTTTATGGTGGGTTTAGTGTGTTGGATGAGTTCCACAGACCCAGTTTCTTTTAATTGATGGGTGGGGTCAGTAATGCCGATGCACCAACACAAGTTTCTCCTGTGAGCCGGGGTCTCCCTCCCTCTCCCTTCACCCCATGTCTCCACGATGCTTTGGCTGCCTGGGCGTGTGGGGAGATGACACGACGGTCTCGGTGGCTTCCCTAGGCTGTCTACAAGGCCTGGCTGTGCTCCGAGTATTTCAACGTGACCCAACAACAGTGCCGACAGCGGATCCCATGCAAGCAATACTGCCTGGAGGTGCAGACCAGGTGTCCTTTCGTGTTACCGGACAATGACGAGCTGATCTATGGAGGTTTGCCTGGCTTCATCTGTACGGGTAAGGAGGTCCGGGAGCGGGGCTGGGCTCCCCACACCGCGGGCATGGGGCAGGGGTGGGTGCTGAGGAGCCGTGTTGTGCTTTGCGAGCCGAGTGCCTGCGTTTGAAGTCTTTTTTGGGGACAGAGAGGGAGGAGATAGAGTGTGGAAACACGGGGAGCACGGCCTGGCTGCCAGAATGTGGCAATCTGGGGGCGAGGGGGAAGGGGTTAACCGAGACAGGGTGGCAGCGCAGGGATTGAAAGCCCTGCCTCTAATTGAATGGTAAAAGAAACACGTAAGGGATGAAGGTGATGGGATTAAAGCAGGGCTGGGACATTTACCTGCCACCAGCAGGGTCTGGGGTGCCCTGAGCACGCCCCAGGGCTGTGCTCTCTGCCTGCACACCGCTCCAGGGGGCTGTGGGTGTCAGGGTTCTCGGGCTCTGCCCATCCCTCAGTGTACAGCTGGCAGACATGAGGACTCGGACCCTGCAGAGCCCCGTTTGCAGGCTCCCACTGACCCCTCCTCTCCCTCTGCTTCCTTCCCGCAGGGCTGCTGGAGAACCAGCTGCCCGACGAGGAGGCCAAGTGCTGCAAGGTGCAATGGGACTCCTGCGACCACCCCCCAGACAGCAACGACAACTCATCGCCCACGTCCACAGCGTCCGAGTCACTCCATTTCCACCGCCACGACCCCCACCTCCATCACCAGCGGCAGAACCACTACCACCTCTACCACCACCACCACCAGTACTACCAGTCCCACTCGCCATCCTTGCTGCCGGTCTCCGCGGGGTCTCGCCTCGGCAGCAGCAGGATCAGACTCTGCGTGCTGGTCCTGATGCTTCTCCACACCATGGTGTCCTTCTCAAGCGTGCACGGCGGCGGCGGAGGACTCAGCCTGGAGGCCCTGCCCGCTGTGGAGGAGAGCGTGGCGCGGGATGAGTGACGCGGAGGGGAAGGCTGACCTCCAAGAACGCCAGATCTCTTTCCACGAAGGGGGGCACATGCTATTCCTCCAATGGGAGGCACGGGATTGGGGGTGATGCGCGCACACCCACCCCCACTCATACCCCCAAGAGCTGCTCGCCGCGGGGCATCCCCGTGATGAAGAGTCTCTAATGCGCACAGGGCTGCGGGACTCGGCGTTGAGAAGGGTTCGGTCAGTAGCAGCCAGGCAGCGCCAGCGCAGGAAGGTACGGCGGGGGGAGCAGAGGAGAGGGGGTCCCTTTGGAAGGAGGGTCTGCCTGGGACTGCCGTGCATCTCCCGGCCACCTGCCGCGAGTGCCTTGGGCGCCCGCACCGTACCCACCAGCGACGTGCCAAGGGTTTGACAGCCTAGCTCCCGATTCTTTTCCTTCTCAGTCTACATCCCAAAGGGCCACGCGGGCAGGGAGGCAGCACCTCTCCGCACAGCCTTGCCTGCCCATCTCCTGTCCCACGGGAAAAACCCACCAATTCAAGGCAGAATCATCCCTGTGGGGTGCAGCATCCTCAGCGCGGCATTCCCTGCCGCACAGCCCGGGCTCATCCCCACGCTGGTGGGATTTGGGGCACAGGAGTGGGGCGGTGTTACGCTGCACTGTGGTACTACTTGGGGTTCATCTCGTTATCCCCTCAACCTGCTCCTCCAGCCTTGCCTCTCCTGTTCCTCTGTGCAAGGAGGTGGAGGGGGAGAGGGAGGGAGGAGGTGCAGAGCAGGAAGGTCCCCAGCATCCCTGTGTCCCTCTGTCCTGATGATTTGGTTTAACCTCTTTTGGCTTCTTTCCTGGCTGGAGTGACAGGGCTCTAGGATGAGACAGGGAGATGTGGCTCCAGCAGTGCACAGGCTCAGCAAAGAGTGGGATTGCACATGGTAACAATTGGACGCAGGGCATCGGAAGGCATCCTTCCATCCTTCCCAGCTACAAATCATCGCCTGGATGGCAGGAGAACTGGGCGAAAGGGCTGGAGAAATCTGGCTGGGAGGGAGAGTCTCCCGCACAAAGAAGAGGCGCTAATAAAGCCCAGCAGGGGAAGAAAGTTTTGTGAATACTTTCTATCCGTGGATGCTCCCCAGATCCCACTATTTCCAAGGAGCCCAGCTGGGACAGCTGGACGCAGCCGGGCAAGGTGCTGGCTGATGCAGCCCCATTTGGGTCACTTGGGCCTGAGCTCGGCATAGCCAGGGTTCAGCCCCAAAGAGACATCAGACCCTGCTTCCCTAGGAAATCCCCACCCATTAGGAGCTGTTCCCAGCAGGAATGCTGTGTGGTGGTGCACGAGGGATGGGGCTGCGTCTTCGGGCCGGGCATCAGAGATGGGAAGGTTCATTCTGGGTCTGGTCGAGGGCAGGGAGGAGGGTGCGTTTTAGCACGAGTCAGCTGCAAAGTGTCCTGGTCACCACATGGATGTGACCCTGCTCGTTGCCCACAGAGGACATGAGATGGTCCTTCTGTTTCTATACTGCCTCTGGGTGGGAGAGCCCATGGCAGAGCCCAGGCTGGGTTGCTGCAGCCTTGCTGGCAGGCAGGGATGGAGCAGGGGGTGTGTCCTGCATCTCAGATTGATTTCAGCACCTTGTGAGGGCCCAAGTATCCCATAGTTGAGGACTGTAGGAGTTTTGTGGCTTCTGGTCTGTTGAGGTGAAGCAAAACCAAGCAGAGCCCCATGAGCAAAGCTACTTCCTACCTGGCTGGAAGAAGGAAGTACCGGGCATCTCATGGGAAGGACAGGTTTCCTGACGTTTCCAGCCCATTTCCAGACCAAAGAGGCTCTGAGAAGTAGCTGAATGTTTGATTTCTGCTTTGACTTGAATCTCAGAGCTTTGGGGTGATGTTTACACGCTCTCATTTACCTGTTACCAAAGTCCCACAGATACAAAGCCCGCTGTCCCTTGGTTGTTATCGGGCAGGAGAGATGATGGTCATGGAAGATGCAGGGAGTGTTTCCCGAGCAGATTTCCTTGCTGTTGCCACCCAGAAAAGGTAGGACTGTGCTCTTTTGACTGTTCCTCACAGCATCTGTCTATTTTCAGTCTAGTTTACACCAGCCTGAGGACTCGGACGTGCGACAGCTCAGCAAATAGGGATGTGACTCCTGGTTTGTTCTGCTGGGACGTGAGCGGTGTAGCTGCTTTGCTGACTGGGGCAAGCACGCCGCCAGCCCGAGGGAGGGAGCACGGTCCTGTTCCTGCCTCGAGACAGCCGGATCCAGTTCGCTCTTAAGGAAATTAGATTTTTCATGTACTGCCAAGAGTTAAGCTAATTCCAGGCGCCTCTCTCGGAGATAGGCTGCATCCAATCTTGGAACAACTCATCTAGAGAGAGAAGAATAGCCCAGTGTGGTGCGTCAGCAAGTGGCCCTGAGTCACCAGCCCTATTCATTGTCTGCTGGGGGACACTGAGCAGCGCCCGAGCCTGCGCGCTCGCAGACGGGGCGGCGGTACGGTCTGGCTCTTCTGCACCGTGCGTGTGTGAATCCAGCACAAAGACCGTTCTTGAGGGGTACCCGTCCTTCTGCCTGCCCTAAGGCTCCTCTGCACCGCCGGCGAGCAGAGCGATGGCCCCGTGCTTCGGTGTTGGTCCAGGCTCGGGGGGGTTTGGTGGCACTGGGTGCCGAGGTTTTGTGGTGGGCGATTTCCACAGAGCTGTGGGAGTGAGGTCAAACAGCCCAAGTCCTCTTCAGGGACTAGGGGAGGTGACAGGGGTTTGCTGGGATAAGTTAGAAGGGGTGACAAATGTTTTCAGCTTCCATAACATCAGCTGATGAGCTGCATCTCAGGAGGTAGGGAGCCGGTGCTATGTCCCACTGAGTCTGGAAGCTGAGCCCTTTGGGAAGAGGGGGTCTTAGTGTGATGAGTGAGGAGGTGCCGCTGCATCAGCCTCATTAGCTGGGGAGTGTGGAGGCTCTGCAGGGCAGTTTTGCCGTAGCTAGAGGAGATACACACATTGTCCAAGCTCCGGCTTCGCAGGAGGTGTTCACTTGAGGATGAGGTGCTGGGTCAGCCCAGAGGCTGCCGGCTCCGCGGGCAGGGGCAGCGCGGGGTGCGGAGCCGTGCTGGCAGGCGCAGGGCTGGGCTCTTACCTAGTGTGACTGGAAGGAAAGTGCTGAGTCTTCACAGACTGAGGTTTTTGGAAGGAGTTCTTTTATTTCGCGAGTCTGGGCTGCTGTCAATAAGTTCTGTGGTTTTAGGGCACCATATGCTGCATTCAACACTTTGCCAATCTCATTAAATGAATCCAGACCAGGCTGTTCACAGAAGAGGCCGGAGCAGCTGGAAGCGCTGTCTGTCGCAGTCCAGCATTACAAGCCCATCGCATAAAAATCTTCTCTTTGCTCTGACATTAGAACCATAATAATCCTCCATCCAGATTAGCTTTCTCTTTGCCGTGAAGCAAAACGCCCAGAAAGGAGACGTTACCGTTGTCTTGGTAGGTGCCACTGTCACGGTTGTTACGGCAGCGTGAGGTGGCTGTGCCTGCGATGAGGAGCGAGAGGCACAGCCCCAGCCCCTCCTGTGCACCCTTCCTGCTCCTGCAGCCACCTGGGACCTTGGAAAACACCAGGATTTATCCTACTTGGAGTTCAAAACCGAGACGCTTTCTCCTTTTCATTCAGTAATCTTATTTCTTCTCCCCAAAGAAGGGGCCACACGTTTGGATTAATATGTGAAAATCCACTTTTCCTTCAGTTTTCCTTTTCCCAACTTTATGCTCAGACAAAAATGCCCATGGGAAAGCAGGGATTCCTCCCTGTGGAGAGGCTGCCGCTGCTTTGCCCGGGAGGCCGCGGGGCGATGCTGTCCCCGCGGGATGCAGGAATGGGCAGAGTGGGCGGGAGGGAAGGTAGCCCGGCTGGAGCATTAGCCCTGGGTTTTGCACTTTAATGTAACTGCCAGTTGTACAAATTAATTAAAAATAACCGAAGAAAAATCCCAAAGAAAGGCCCTGCTTCCTCTGGTGAAGATTAATCATTAGTTGAGCCTTTTTCTTATGAAAATACAGATCCATGGAAGCCCCAGGCAAAAGATTCCCAGGGAGAGCCCTCACCATTCGTGCTCTGCGTTAGGGAAATCGCTTTGAAAGCATCTGACAACTAAAGCAGAACATGTTGAGTAACTTGGCAACACTCAGAAAACATCTTGAAATGGTTTTTGTTCAACACATTTTGCTTTGCTTCAATAGGAGATGTCAGGGCAGTTCATTCACTGCCACTCAGGACTGCAGGCGATGCTGGGAGACGGTTCCTCTGCCCACGTTTGAGAAAGGAAAAAAGAAAATCCCTGATATCTGCTGCTCCCGGGGCGGGATCCTCCTCGGAGATGTGATGGAGCTTCCCGTTGCGGAGCCCTGTCCGTCCCTTCTGGCCCGCAGGGTCACCCCCATGCCGCCTTTGCAGGGGAGGCAGGTGATGCGCAGGGCGTGAGCAGAGGGACAGGGGGACAGAGGGACAGAGGGACAGGGACCCCCTCCTCAGGGAAGGGCCCTGCCTTGTGCTCAGCCTCAGGATTGAAGGCTCTGCCCTCAACAAGTCGTGCAGTGGCTTGTGATGGATTAGAGTGTGATCCCTCCTGCCACCCTGGGCAGGACCGCCTGTAGCATGGATAGAGACAAATTCGGGAGAGAAATGCGCAGATTCCACAAAAAAATCCTTGTTAAAATCTATGTGATGTGGCAGACAATTTTGTTTATAGACTTCGTGTGCTGCCCTGTGGCTCCCCATCCACAGGGGCATAAATCTTTCTTAAATCACACTTGAAAGGTGAGGAGGGGCAGCGTCTGACGCGCAGGCAGGACGGACGTTGGTGACCACCCACTTCAGCCCATCAGACACCCGGCAGGGGGACAGGTACCTACAGCATGAAACCCACCATCACTCCTTCCCCTGGAGAAGCCTTTTCCAGGCCTCTGGATCATGGCAGCTCAAGGGGGCTGCAGAGATCCGAGCATCCTTTAGTCAGGATTCTGGGAATGAAGCTTTCTGTGTGTTCTCAGTCTGTGCGGCTCTTTGGGCGACTGCTCCCCATCCTGCGCGTCGCTGCTGGGAGGGAGATGGGAAAGCCTGCTCCTCTTGTCCTCAGCGCCAGCCAGGAGTGGGATTTGAATGATGAAAATCCCAGCGGTTTACACCCTCCGAGGCCGGGTTGGATGGGGTTTTGAGCAACCTGACCCCAGTGGGAGGTGTTGGATGGACTTTGAGGTCCCTTCCACCCCAAACCAGTCGATGATTGTGTGATTCCGGCAGCCCCAGGCCAAGAGGCAGTGGTCCGTCTCAAGCATCCTCCTCAAAGCAGGGCTCTGGGGTCCCACGCGTGGGTGCCTGGGTGGGTGCTGGTCCCGCTGCCTGCGGAGCGCTGGGCACGGGGGAAGGAGGGAGCTCAGCACCATCAGCTGCTCCAGGGCCGTTTCCACAGGGACCTTCAGTTCTGCGCTGCTGGGAGGGAAGGAGCAGCGGGAACGCTGTGCCCGTACCCAAAGCATAAATCATTTTCAAATACCAATAGTAAAAAAATAATAATCATTCTTTTTAAAGGTTGTTGGGATTTTCTTGCGGGCCCCGGTGCTGAGAGGCAGGCGATGGGCTGCCATGCCATCCCCATCCCTCCGGCTGCCTTTTGTGTGCAGCCTATCCAGTGCTTTTGCTCAAAACAAGGTCAGGAGTGTTTCCCCCTCCCGTTAGCACTTGATGATGATGATTTTCCTTTTTCAGCCCAGGAAGTTGGCAGCTTCGCTTGTTGGAAACTGAAACTCCCCTCCTCCCCCAAAAAATAAGTTTGGCTTATGAAATTTGGGGTTGGTTTTACCATTTTTAAACCTATTTATTTGGGAACTGTACGTGCTTCAGTTGTGAAACAAAAAGATGTTTCAAGCCAGACAGCTATTTTTTTTTTTTTAATTTGAAACTTGTCAAAACAACCCATATTGATGATTATGGCCAATCTTCTCCCAATTGAGAAAGGGATCAGGACCAGCCCTTTCCCACAAAACCTTTCATTTTTAAAAAATAAAGTGAAAAAAAAAATAATTCCATGACACTTTTTCTGCTCGCACAGTTGGAACTGGTGGCAGTGGATTGGGAGAGAATAGCAATTTGTAAGGAATTCCACCCAGCTCTGCTTAAAATAGCATCCAGCTGGTTTCTTGGGGGCAGTGGGCTGAGCGGCTCCGGGGTGGAAGCGAAATGGAGAGCTGCCTTTCTTACGGGGATGGTTTCGGTCCGAGGGGACACACCTTGGGAACTGCTCGGTCATGTTCCCCTTGGGAATTGGCTGCCGAGGTGCTACAGCCTGGGAGGAAGCATCTCACCTTCTCCAGGTCCTCAGCCGGTGCCCCAGCCATCCCTCTCCCTAAACCGTATTTTCTTGTCCAAGCCAAACTGAATCCGGCTTCCTCTGGCCTCCAGTACCTTCAGACGTCACAGATACGGGATGCCTTCAAACCAGGAGATGCTCCCGCGTGTCCGTGGGAGTTTAAATTTGGCAGAAAGGGGATCTGGCAGGGATGCTGCAAGGTGAGAAAAGCAAACACTGCAGTTCCACGAGGAGTGTTTGGAGGGGAGGGGATGGAAGGGAGCCCCAAAGGGAGCCCCTTCTCCTCTCGGAGCGTGGGAGATGCTGCTGCGCTGCTGCCGAGGGGTCCCGGTGGGCGCGGGGGACCCGTCCGGGGTGGCGTTGCCGGGGCGCGAGCTGGGTGCTGCTGACCCAACCCTTCTCAAGTGCTTGTGACATGTCGGTGGTTACAGAGCTCAGACCTATGGGGAAAAAAAAAGGTCCTTTTACAGCACGCGGTAGCGGGGTGAAACAAAACCATACTGCTGAAGTCAAAATATTCTTTCTAATCCCCCTGCCCGGTTTGTCTTTCTTTCCAGCTTTCTCCCTCCGCCTCCCGGCCCCTCCCTCTCTGTTCCCACCCCCCCTTCTGTTTCTCTTTCTCCCCTCTGTCATAAGAAAGTGACTGTGTCCTCGAGGGGACAGTTTTCTTATGCCATTTTATACACTGTGCTTCATGTTTAGAACTTTTTTGCACTAGTTCCTATTACATTTATTTTCCAAAATGGTTTGACAAAAAACAAACAAACAAAAAAAAAAAACCCAACAAAAACACAAAACCATGCTATAATTCAGTTGTATTAAAAATATTATCCTACTACTCTCTGTGTTCAATAGTCTCTGTACCTGTAATGCTTTCAGTTCTGTTGTATTTTGGGGCAGAGGTTTTCTCCGCTCCGTGTTTAACCCAGTAAAGAAATAAAATGTTAAGAGTTGATGATAATTTCCCTCTCTCTGCGCTTTGCTTGGGGCGGCGCAGGTCGCGGCGGTGGGACGGGCTGCCCGCTCCCACCACAACCTGCCCTGCCAGCTCCATCTCCGTGTCCTACGGGCGTCTTCTTCCTGCAAAATCCAATCTCAAATGGAGGACAGAAAGAGGCAGAATGGAGGGACAATAACCCTGCCTCACTGAATTTGATTTCGTAACCTTTCTTTATATTCTTTTGTTTCTTGCCTTCACATTTCTTGCCACGGGGCTCACCTCGGAACAATAGGAGCAAAGACTGTCACCAAGAGATTCATCAGAGAATAATGACTAAACCAGGGTATCCAAATTTTGCCCAGCTGAAGTCCACACCCACATATAATCTGGAATTAATTCGTCTGGACAACAGATCTCGGCATGCAACAGCGCGAGGACACTCCGCTCCAAATTGAACGCTGCGTGCCAGGCTGGAAAAGGCCATGTAATAAAACTCTGAAGTTACACTTTGGCCATTCCTACCCCGAGCTGAGAATTCTGAGTTTGGAAAGAAGATGAGGAAAAGAAAGCAAAAAAAAGAAAGAGGTGAAACTGGACAGAGAAGGCAAATGTGATGGGGAGGGCGCTGAGCATCGGCTCTGCCATGAGATGGGCAGAGGAGGAGTGGTGGGCGCAGGAGAGGAGGTGTGGAGAGCGCGACCAGGGAGCAGGAGGCTGCTTGGAAACTGCGTGAGAGCCTGGAAGGACGGATAATTAGCAGGATAGATCGCAGCTAGAGCGGGAGATGTCATTTTCTGGCCCCAAACACGGTTCTCAATCCCCTCTGCCCAGCTGAAATCATCTACACGAGAGAGGTTTTCTTTGTGGCTCAGGATGGAAAACAAGTTTATATTCACTGGAGTTCCCCAAGGAGAGGAGCTGGAGCAGGGGCTGGGCGTGAAGGTGAATTTTTAATGTCAAAGCGTGATGTCCAGCCGACACAAACGGGAGATGCTCCTGGTGTGCGTGAGGGGCTCACATCGCCCCACAGCCCAGCAGAGGAGCTCCGACAGAGGCTCCGCGAGCAGCGCTCAGGTGCCTCCGCTTAGCACAGACCCTGCTGAGGGCACTGAGACCCACCTCAGCCCCTCACGCACACCAGGAGACACCGGGCCCTCACCGGGGCTTTATAGACTGCGTAGAATAGCCCTGCGCAGGGCTGGAGGAAGAGAAGGACCTTCCTGCTGCACGGAAGAGAAGGACCTGGGGGTGCTGGTTGACAGCCGACTGAACATGAGCCAGCAGTGTGCCCAGGTGGCCAAGAAGGCCAATGGCATCTTGGCTTGGATCAGAACCGGTGTGACCAGCAGGTCCAGGGAGGTTATTCTCCCTCTGTACTCGGCACTGGTGAGACCGCACCTCGAGTACTGTGTTCAGTTCTGGGCCCCTCACCACAAGAAGGATGTTGAGGCTCTGGAGCGTGTCCAGAGAAGAGCAACGAAGCTGCTGAGGGGCTGGAGAACAAGTCTTATGAGGAGTGGCTGAGAGAGCTGGGGGTGTTTAGCCCGGAGAAGAGGAGGCTGAGGGGAGACCTTATTGCTCTCTACAACTACCTGAAAGGAGGTTGTGGAGAGGAGGGAGCTGGGCTCTGCTCCCAAGTGACAGGGGACAGGACAAGAGGGAATGGCCTGAAGCTCCGCCAGGGGAGGTTCAGGTTGGATATCAGAAAAAAATTCTTCACAGAAAGAGTCATCGGCACTGGAACAGCTGCCCAGGGAGGGGGTCGAGTCGCCTTCCCTGGAGGTGTTTAAGGAACGGGTGGATGAAGTGCTGAGGGACATGGTTTAGGGAGTGTTAGGAATGGTTGGACTCGATGATCCAATGGGTCCTTTCCAACCCTGTGATTCTGTGATTCTGTGGAGCTCTTAAACGCTGTCGGGACAGCACCGCACTGGGCTGCGCAGGAAATGCGCTTGGGAGCTCTTTCTTTTGGAAGCACTGCTGGCAGGATGGGCTGTGGTGTGTTCCTCCCAACCTCGTGCTCCAGGTGAGGAGGCAGGGGCTGGCATCTCCCTGCACTCGCCAGTGGCCACTGGTGGCTGTGGAGCCTTTCGAGGCACAGGGGGTGTGGAGGCTGAAAGGTGGAGTCGCTGGCCTGGGAGGGGAACAGAGCCAAAGGGTGGGAGATGTAGCTGGAGCCCGGAGGAGATAACACGGTAGTGGTTCTGGGCTGGGTGCGGGCTGTGCTGCTCCGCAGGTGCTCAGGGACGGTGGGCAGGAGCAAGGCAAGCATAAAGCAGTGCTGCTCCTGAAATAACCATATGCCAACATGCAATTAATGGGATTTCTGGGCCAAATGCAAGGGATTTCCTGGTATCGCTTTATGTAACAGTTCTGGGATGATGTTGAACTGCTGGATTTGTATAGCTGCGTTCTTGGATCCAGTGACTCCCCTGGTATCCCTTTTCTGGTGGCAGCGATTGCCGGAGTGCCGTGCTGCATGCTTGAGAAGGTATTTGTTCTTGGCAGCTCCTCTCCATGCCTCTGTCTCTTGTCACTGGACAGCCTGCATCCCTTACCCGTGTTCTCTAGACCTCTCCTGATTTAACAGACAACAAGCATCTCTGAAACGGGCAGCGTGAAAAATAATTCCACTGGGAAGAGCATGAAAAGTGCTGCCTGCACCCCTGAGAAAACAATGCAAAGCGCTGCAGACACGAACCGAACTCCAGGCCTGGAGGTGAGATGAGACTGAAATCATAGGTGAGCCTGCGTTTCCAACGAAATCTCTTCCCGATGTGAGCTAGGAGTGCACTTTCTTTCTATGTTTCTGAACATCTTCAGAGCTCCTGAAGCTTCTCTGTCCTCCGTGGGCAGAGGAGTGCTCCTGGAAGAGGACTCCTGGAAGAGGACTCCTGGAAGTCCTGCAGCTTCTTATCACAGATCTCACGGTGTTCTTGGGGCCTCAATTTTCACACCGGCATTTGAACATGGGAGACTAAACCCTGAAGAGCATGCTGTTTTGTTGTCCTTCCTACTCTTTACTATAAGAATACAGTCTCGGGCTGTGTTTTCCACCTTCCAGGAAGCTCAAGGATGTTTCCAGACCTTTCAAAGTCTGTATGTCTGGATATACTGGAATCGGAGTGCTCTACTCCTGGCAAGGAGCTCTTCCTTTATTTTTATGTGATCAAACAGGTATTTTTTGTGGGTTCATGGATTTTGTGACTGGGAAGTTAGTGTGACGCCACCTCAGGAAACTGATGAAAATCTTGTAGTTATGAGTTGGAGAAATTATTAATGATCACAATTTTCCACATTTTTTTGCCTGGAGGACTCCTTTGTTCTCTTCTTTTTGTCTAAAATTTGCGTTAAGTAAGAGCTTGCAGCTCATTTTTCATGAGCAACCCCCTTGCCGTGGCAGAGCAGGAGGTGCCTGGATGGGCTGTAGAGGATAGGTTTAGAAGTCGGATGTCATGAGCCAGTTTTACTGAGTGACTTCTTTCTCTTCTGGTCTCTCCTTTGCCTGCTTTAGGTCATGGCCTTCACCCTGCACGATGGTCCGGGTCATCCTCAGTTTTGGTAACTGAGGAAGATCAAAGTGTGTTTCCTCCGCTGAAAATATCAGTGTCTTTATGAAATCGGCTCTAATTGTGTTGAAGTGAAACGCCTTGATAGGAAAGCGTTGGGAAGGGCTGTTTTTTCTGCCTTCATATGAAAGCAATAGAAGTTCCTTTCCTCTCTTTCATCTGTATTTATAGAGATTTCAAGAAGTGTATGAGGCACAGAGGAAGGTGTTGCTGGTGCCACGTGGGACTTGGATGATCATCCTTTCTCATGCGATGGCTCTGAACCAGGAGTTTACCCCAATCCCCATTAGTTAAACCGCAGCGGGTGAGACGTAGGGCCCGGTACAAAATAAATTGAAAAGCCTATGAGTGAAGTGCTGGAAGAGGGATGGCCCTGCTCACCGCCTTCCCCTTTCACCAACGGGCAGATCCGCAGCTGCTGAGAGGATGTGGCGCAGGGCAGCAGGAACGGGCTGCTCCCATCCTATGTTTGTCTCCTCACGTAGTGCCAGAGGTTAGGTTGAGTTTGGGAGGGACTGGGCACAGCCCTCCTCCTTTTGCCCCGGTGAGCAAACAGATCTGGAAGGTGGGATGTGCTTCGTTAGGAGTTATTTCCAGTCCAACTGTATTATCCAAAAAGCAATCCAGTGTTGTTTCCTCCTGCACAAACATTTAATCCCTGTTATGAATTCAGTTGTACATGGAGAAATATCACTCCTGATGACAGCAACCGAGACACTTCAGCCGGTGAAGGTGAGGGTTCAAGGAAGGAGATCTGGGAGGCGAGTTTGGTGCTGTTAGGGGAGCAACACTGCCCTGCTGCACGGCACATCCAGGACGCCGTGTGTGTTCACTCAGTGCCAGCCAACACGGACCCATCCCTCACACAGCCCTTTGGACTTGTACCCAAAGTTCGTTCCTCGAAAACTCAGCTATTGCTCAGTCTTCCCCCAAAAATGTTTCTCCCATCGCTAGGTGTGAAGCCCAGGGGAGCACCCAGCCTCCAGTAAAGCCACAGGTAAGCCTGCGGCCAGCTTGGAGGAACATCTTGCTTTCAGAAGACCTCCTGACATGTTCGTCTTCAAACGCTTGTCAACATTTGGCACTTTTTTCCCCCCTCTTTTGAGGAAAATTGCTACTGTTTCTAACAACCTTTCAGATCCTCCCAGGCTGGTTGTGAACAAGCCTAGCATCAGCGCTGATGCCGTGGAGACGTGTCCTGGATGTGTCTGTGCTAGAAGCTGTCACTCCGTTGGCATTGGGGGTGGTGTTGGGAAGCTAAAGAGAGAACCTCTTTTATATAAACTGTAAGTTTTACATAAAAGTCTTTCTAATTCATCCGAAGAGACACTAGCACACCCTTGGGACTGGTAAAAATAATAATAGCAACTCAAGTGGTAGGAGACTGTGAATGTGAAACAGAAGGTTATGAGATTTAGGAGTATTACAGAAACGTCAGCGTTGTATATCAATAAATGTAATTTAGGTATACGAAGGAGATAGCAAAGATTGCAACAAAGAGCTGTCAAGTCTTACCTCTTCAGATCTCTTTGAAATAAAGCAGATGTCCTCACCCAATGGATGCAGAGAAACCGGCCCTCACATCCAAGAGTATGTTATTTCAAATCACAAATTACTCCTTTCAAAAATTACTCCTTTCAAAAATTACATGGTTTGCTATTTTTCAATCATTTTTTTTATGCTGAGATGAAATGCACATGTTCGCATTGGCCGCTTTAGCCTGGAAATGCCGCGTTTCCCACACTGGCAATCCAGAGCTTATGGAGTCCCGGCCGCTGATAAAAGAGACGCAGACGAGCGGTGCTCGTTAGAGCTGTGCCTGTTTGCTGCTTGAAATATGCCTTTGTAAGAAGCAATTTAATTTCTCCTTTTCCACCCCCTAACAAATGGCTACTGCCCCTTTCCAGATCCCCTAACGATGCGCACACCGCCTGCTTTTATCGAGCCTTGATCCGATGGGGTCTCCGCAGAGGAAATTGCTGCTTTGGGGCTGTGTTACTCTAGGATATTACGTCTCAGCCCTGTGATCTTTTTTTCCTCCCTTAAATCTGCAGCTGCTGGGACGCATCGAAGAACAAACGCTTAGGCTTTCCTTCCCCTGGTTATTGCTGTCATGTAGTATTAGCGGTCTCGAGCTGGGAAATCGCTGGACTCCCTGCTCACCTGGAAACTGAGCCCCTGAGGCGGGGGTCCCGCAGCCCGGTCAGGGCCTTGGGAGCGCAGTTTCCAATAACCGGAGATGTGAGCAGAAGAAGATAGTTCCATATGTCCTCCTTACAACCGCTCCTGCTTTGATGTAAATCCCCGGGATTTGTCCTTTCCAAAGGCAGGGCTCCAGCTCTTTACCCTTTTACCTTACCTGAGGCCCTGGGCTTCTTCGTGCTAATAATGAAGTGTTTTTAACCTATTTCTGCAGCAGAGGTGTGGAAGCTGCAGGCCTGAGGGAAGACGGGACGAGCGTTCCTTGCAGGGACCTGTGGTTGGTGGGTCCAGGGGTGGCTCCAGAAGGCATGAGGGCTCCTGTGACAATCCCACTGCGTGACAAAGAAGGGACACTACAGCCCACGACATAACAAGCGATGGTGCTTCGCATGGAGCCCACGGCCATCATCCCTGCGTGTCGCTGCTCTACAAACGGGCTCAGCGAGGGGGAGATGGGACATCACAGAATCACAGAATCACAAGGTTGGAAAGGACCCACTGGATCATCGAGTCCAACCATTCCTAGCACTCCCTAAACCATGTCCCTCAGCACTTCATCCACCCGTTCCTTAAACACCTCCAGGGAAGGCGACTCGACCCCCTCCCTGGGCAGCTGTTCCAGTACCCAATGACTCTTTCTGTGAAGAATTTTTTTCTGATATCCAACCTGACCCTCCCCTGGTGGAGCTTCAGGCCATTCCCCCTTGTCCTGTCCCCTGTCACTTGGGAGCAGAGCCCAGCTCCCTCCTCTCCACAACCTCCTTTCAGGTAGTTGTAGAGAGTAATAAGGTCTCCCCTCAGCCTCCTCTTCTCCAGGCTGAACACCCCCAGCTCTCTCAGCCGCTCCTCGTCAGACGTTCTCCAGCCCCTCACCAGCTTTGTTGCTCTTCTCTGGACACACTCCAGAGCCTCAACATCCTTCTTGTGGTGAGGGGTCTTGTGGTGAGGGGCCCATCGATCAGAGCCACTGCCCACGCGGGGCAAAGCTCAGCGAGAGCTGCTGTCCTCATGGACACCTGGGAACACCCTGAGGAGCTGCAGCAGGGCGAGAAAAGCTGTGGCTTTCCCTCTCGGGGTTTAGTCAGGTGAGTACCAAAGCTTCAGGTGTGTTGACCCGTAGGCCAGGGCAGCGCTGGGCTGCGAAGAGCCTCACACAGACTGGATGGTGTCGGTGGAAAGACATGTGAGCACAAGGTGGTATTCGAGCCCAATTACCTCACAGACATTGGCCTTATGTAATTTAGGATTAACTCTGCTGACACGACTGTATTTTGAGCACGGACTCTGCCTGTGACGTGGGGGTGGAACTGGCACTCCCGGACAATAACTTGGAAGAGTCCTTTGCTGCCCACTCTCCCGAGCGACCCGGGACGTGGGGAGCCAGAGGGTCTGGGGCGATGAGGCAGCGAGTGCTGGGGATGTTGTATAACGTGGTGTGGAACAGCATTGTTCCTGCCAGGATGAGTAAGAGCGCAGCTGAGGCTGGTCACTGCTCTTCCATGTGTCCGAGGGAGGGGGAGGCTGAGAGACAGTCGCACAGTTGAGAATAAAGACAATAAGTCTATAAAAGTTTAAGAACTGAATAGATTCCTGACATTTGTTTTTCATTATCACCAAATAACATATAAATAAACATACGACAGAACCAAGAGCAGCATCCTAGTCACACTCTCCAGAAGAGGCTGTGTTTAGGTTTAACTTAGGCTGCTTTGGCCAAACCTCCTCCTTGTGTGCTCTGTAGTGAGGAGAAATAGCAACGCCGGCTGAGCACGGAGGCCTCCATCCCCCTTCGGAACAGAAAGCGAAGCAAAGGCTTGTCTGTACAGGAAAGCTGGATCTAAACCTGCTGCTAATTGTTACGAACCAGTAATATGGAGGGAAGGATGTGAAAATAAGCACAGCAAGTCAACAGAGGCTTTTTTTTTTTTCTTGCTGTGAAAGGAACACAATCATAAGTAACTATTTTTGTTATTATTTTTGCTTGTTCATATTCATTAGCGTGTCTCAGAGGGAAAATGTCTGTCAATACATAGTGGTAGAATAATAGAATTGTAGGGTTTGCTTTCCCTTTCTTCATATTTAATGTTGTAAAATGGGCCCTTGAGTGATGCTGCATGTACTGCACGCCATAAACACTGCCCAGGGCTTGCGAGAAAAGAATAATTCAGGCTTAAAATGCAGCGGCTGTTTAGCTGCCACTGGGTATTGGGTGTTTTCCGATCGCCTTGCCTTGCACATCTCCTCCAGGCCAGTTATGGGGATTGCCGGTCAAGTGGGGGCAATGGGGTGATCCTGGTGCAGCAGAGCTGGGGAGGGGGTGAGCAGCTCGGCAGGTGATGTTTTAAATGACGGTTGTGAGAATTCACAAAGAAAGATGGGAGGGGAAGGCTATCTGAGAGCAATAGTGATGGCATGGGAGAAGGGAATTCTCAGAAGAGTCCTGGGCAGAGCCAGGGAAGAGGCAGCCTACGGATGCGATTGCTTAGTGCAGGTCGCTCTTACAGTGTGGATACACTGCTCAGTCCCTGCCATGTGGAAGCAGTCAAATAACTGCTTTGCTGCCCAGGCAGAGCTCAAAGTTACTGGAAAAGGCAATCTAAAGCGAACCAGATCGCATGCAACATCTCAGCTCCCACCGAGGAAAAATAACTGCGATTGCAGCGATGTAGGGAGGGCTTGTGGCAGTCAGGATCCTCGTCCTAAGGGCTTATAAATGAGTCTGAGGACATTCTGCCCTGTGCCGTGAAGTCAGGTTTCGGGAGACTTTATTGTGTTAATGTTGTTGCTAACATCACTGAGAGAGTAAGAGATGCTTTCCTGCAATTCAGTGGAGCTTTCCTCAAAGAAAAACCATGAATTCCAAAGCTTTTAGGTCATACATGTTAAAACCTACTCTGCTGCTGCCACAAATATTACAGCCGGTTCCAAAATGTGAATGGTAAGTGGGCTAAAATCTTCTTTACAGCCTCCTTCTAAGAGGTTCCCTGATCTGTTAAATATGCATAGCAACTGGCACCCCCACCTCCCATAAAGTGCCCTGTGTTATGCTGAGAGAGTTCTATTCATTCCAAAAGACAGGGAGATCTTCTAAACAGACAAGGCTGCTGTAGCAGGTCCTCCTCCCATCTTTGGCTCAATCCTGCTTGGACCCGAATGCTCCATGGCACTGGGATGCTGGAAAAAAACAGCAAGGGTAGGAATCAAGAGGAAAAAGTCCCCTGGCACCAGAGACATTACCTCTGCATTCCTCTCCCCTTCAGCCTCAGAGTCCTCCCGAGGACTCTGCCCCACTATGGGGCTGGAGGGAACAATGCCTTTATTTTTGGGACGTTTCTTTTTTCCTAGATTTCTCTCCATTGCTCAAGGGGGAGGCGGGAGGGGGAAGTGGAGGCAGCTGGACCCAATAAAGCTGAGCAGATATAAAGAGGCAGAATTTGGGTGGGGGGACCTCTGCCTTGTGAATGAAGAGAGGCTTTTTTTCTGATTAAAACGAGCTGTTCTTTATTTTCCTGTTGTGGACCCTGCCTTTGATCAGCCCATCCAAAGCATCACAAATCCGTGTCGGTTCTGCAGCCTCTGGCTCCTGCCCCTCCTGGACCCGGATTCATTGGAGTGATGAGGCTGGGCTAGAGAAGACAACTTAAATCTTTGAGGTTCTTCATCCATGTAATGAAGTTTGACAGGGATGGCACAGCAAAGGAGATGAAATTGTAACAGAAAGGACACTGGCTGTGTTCAGCAGATCAAGAGATCCATGGTTCGCCAAGGAAACATCATCAGAAGTAGGGGAGGGACTGGCTCCCAGTGAAGCCTGAAGCTGGCAGCAATGCTTAATGCACGAGAAATGAAAATAACAAGAGGCAAGGCCTCTGTGGGGCTTCACCATGGTCAGTGTGTGAGGACTTCTCTTGGGTCTGGGGCAAAAGTAAATGCGCTTTTTTAACCATCAGCTTTAAAGCAGTCTGTCTCAGCTTAGAAGAAAGCATATTAATTGAAATAAGAAGCATCAGAATCTACACATTTTTGCTAACAAGAAATGAGTCTGTTTATTCCAGTAGTGCAGAATTCTGGAGTTCTGCAACTGAAGCATCCTTTGAAGGTGTTTTGAGCTGCTGCTTGGTTGTAGAAAACCTTCCCTTACAAGAAGCCTGCACGATGCTCGAAAATGTGGTAACTGCTGGGAGAGAGGATGGGGGGTTAATGCTGTATTCAAACTTCCTTGCAGCCTGTGCCATGTAAGCATCACACAGAAACATATTAGTCTCGCTCTCTGTTTTGTTATCAAGTAAAATGACCAATTGGCACTAGAACAGCAAAGGCTTTTGCAGAGCTCCTTTTGATATCTTGTTCCTTGACTGTAAACTGTGGACAAACGGCTCCTGGTGGTGCAAATGCTCATTTAAGGAGCCTCCCCTCTCAGCCAGGGGTTCCTCCCTCTACAAGTCCCTGTTAGCTGTCCTTCCCATCCCACCACCCGGGTGCTAACAGACACCTTGATTACCTGCAATGCTCTGGGCATATTTAGCCAAGCTGTGTGGCCTCTGCACTAATTTCCCAACAGGTTTTCCTCCTCTCCCAGTCTTTCAGGCTCTCCCAGACCCCACAAATCCCCCGTGATCCAAATACCCCAACGATTTGGCTAAATCCTCACCTCCGTTAGGCCCGGCTGTGGGCACAAATCCTCCTGTCGCTGTCTCTCTGCCCTCTCCCTTCCTTCCTCCTACCCATCGCTGCTGTTTGCAGTTGCCTGACTGAAACTCAGGGTTTTTAAAAGTCTAATTTTCCACTGAAACAGCCCCAACCCTTCTGTTCGCTTCTGTCCCGGCTGTACGTGTTCCTGCTGGCTGAGAAGAACCACCTGGTTTTTCTCTCCTTGTTTGCTGACATCCTTGTTGATGTTCCCTTGTCTCCCACGCCACTCGCTGTCTGTCCTCGTGCTCCCCTGTGGCCGGAGCCTTCCTTCTTCCAGCTCTCTCCCCACACGCTCCCGCTCTTCTTTTACACTCGGTATCGGGGGCCAGGTCTGATTTATACTTTCCATACGTGTTCTACGTTGTGTTCGCCATGACCAAGGTGATCTCACGTTGTTCTTTCCGTCTCGCCTCTGCGCTGGGCTGGTTTGCAGATGGGTCGTTACTCGAATTCCAGTAAGGAACCTGCAGCTCTCTGGATGTCTTCCCCCACTCCGTGTTTTCTGGGGGGTGTATACCCAAACTCGGGGTTTATTCCTGCCTGCCTTCTTTCAAGTTCACCGTCTTGTCTCTCAAACCCCACACTTCTTCCCGCTTAACCTTTGCCCAAGCTGCTTCCCACTTCTGATTGGTTTCGAGCAGTGAGAAACCTTAGAAAAGGCGCCTCAAAACATCCAAACTCCCTTCTGGGCACCCAGTGCTTGGCTGTGCTCACCTTCCAAGCGGCGCTTACAGCATTAAAGTCCTCCGATGAGCTTTGAGGATCTTTGCAGCTGCTCTCAAAGCTCTCCTCTGCTTTCTCTCTGCAGAGAACCCTCCTCACGTGCGGCCGCCGGGCAAGGAAACTCATATTGAGCGATGATTTGCCTCGGGCGGCCCCAGGCCCTCGGGTGCTCGCGGGGGCTGCAGCAAATCGGCCCTGGTACCAGGCATGCTCCTGGTTCTCCCGGTCTAGATCGCTTCAGCGCTGGAGATGGACAACCTGTGCTGAGCAACTGCCCGGCCCGTTGGCGGTTTTCAGCCGCAGTGGGGAACGCTCTGCTCTGTCCGCATGTAGAACAGAGCGAAGACAGGGCTGTCTGCCCCGGGTGTGCCAGCGAGACCGGGGCGCAGGCACGGGCTGAGGGTGCCTTGGAGCAGGAGATGGGGCGTACGTGGGAAGCCTGGGCATTCCTTACCCCTCAGTAAGCCCTGCTCCTGCACACACCCCCCCGCTTCTGCAAGCTCGCAGCATCCGGAGCCACCATCCTGCATCTTCGCCAGCAGTGTGTGACATGATTACAAAGCAAAGGCTGCCCAGAGGACAGGTAGAGACTGTGGATGTGGCAGATCCCATTGGCATCCCTCTATCCCTCCACCACATCTGCGGATATCCACCCATCTGTCTGCCCATCCATCCATCCATCCATCCACCCATCCATCCATCTCTTTCTCCCTCCCTCCCTCCCTCCCTCCCTCCCTCCCTCCCTCCTTTCATCCACCTATCCATCTGTCCTTCTTTCTGTCCATCTCCCCATCCATACATCCTTCCCTCCATTTCTCTATCCCTCTGTCTGCATCCCTCCCTCCCTCCATCCACACATCCACCCCTCTGCCCACCCCTCTGTCCATCTATCAATCCCTCCACCTGCCTGTTCATCCATCCCTGTTTCCATCCATCTCTGTTTCCATCCATCCATCCATCCATCCATCCATCCATCCCTCCATCCACCCACCTGTCCAGCCACCCCCCCTCCCCCTCGGCCCCTCCCTGGCCCCGCCCCCTCCCGCCCCCGCAGGGCGCTGCTCTGACCCTGTCCCAGCCCCCACCTCTGGCCCCGCCCACCTTCCGCCTACCGATCCCGCCCATCCCTGGCCCCGCCCCACTCATGGCCCCGCCCCCCCTCCGGACCCCGCCTCCCCGCCGCCGTCCCCGCCCCCTGGTCATGGTCCCGCCCCCTTTCTCGGCCACGCCCCACTCCACCCTTGGCCAACGCCCCTTAATCCCTGTCCCGGGCCCGTCCCCGCAGGGCGCTGTGGTGCCTCTGGTCCCGCCCCCTTTCCTCGCCCCCCCCGCCTCTCGCCCCACCCCTCGCCCCGCCCTGCCCCACCCCCGGGGCGCTGCGGTGTCTCTGGCCCCGCCCCTCCTAGTCTGTGGCCCCGCCCCTGCCCCGTTCCCGCCCATTGACGTAGCCCCGCCCCCCCTCATCCCGCCCCGCCCCCGAGGCGTAGCTGCGGCTCTGGCCCCGCCCCCCGTCACTGACCCCGCCCCCGCCGGGGCGCCGTTGCGGCTCTGGCCCCGCCCCCGCCCCTGGCCCCGCCCCCTCCCCGGGCGCCCCTCCCCGGGCGCTGGGGCGGCCGCCGCTCCCCCGCCGGCCCGGCGCGCCCCGGCCGAGCATGGAGCAGTAGCGGCTGTTCGCGCGGCCGCTCCGCAGCGGGGCCATGGGCGCGGAGCGCAGGGGGGACGCGGCGGCGCCCCGCGGCGGCTGCGCCTGCGGCGGCGGCAGCTGGCGGCTGTTCCTGGGGTTCTTCGCGCTGTCGCTGGCGCTGCACGTCCTGACGCTCGGCTGCTACCTGGAGCTGCGCTCCGAGCTCCGCCGCGACCGCGGCCCGCAGCCCGCCGCCCCGCCGCGCCGGGACGGCACCGCCGCCGCGCCCGGGCCGCCCGCCGCCCGCCCGCAGCGCCCGGGCGAGGGCACCGACCGCCGGCAGCAGGTGGGTGCGGGGGGACCGCACTTGTCGCGCCCGGGGCGCCCCGGCGGCCGAGGATGCGCCCCCGGGACCGGGGTCTGCGGCAGCTCTGGCTCCGTCCCTCCCTAGCCCGGGGTTCCCCAGCGGCGTTGGCTCTATCCTCGCTCCCGAAACCGCATCCCTCCCCCGCCTGGGGTTCCCGGCACCGTGAGCCCCATCCCCTCCCCAGCCCGGGGTTCACCGGCAGCGTTGGCTCCATCCTTGCGCCCGAAACCGCATCCCCACCCCTCCCCGCAGCCCCGAGTCCCCGGCGCCGTTGGCTCCATCGCCTCCAGCCCGGGGTCCCCGACGGCTCTGGCTCCATCCCTGCTCCCCAAACCGCATCCCCGCACGGCTCAGGGATCCCCGGTAGCGTTGGCTCCATCCCTCTGCCGCGTCCCCCCCAGCCTAGACCTCAGCGGCAGCGTTGGCTCCATTTCCATCCCCCCACAGCCCCGGCTCCTCCGGCAGCATTAGCTCCATCCTTGCACCCGAACCCCTCCCCGCAGCGGGGTACCCCAGTGGCGTTTGCCCCATCCCTCTGCCCAAAACTGCTTCCCCCCCCCCCCAGCTCAGGGTTCCCCAGCGGCGTTGGTTCCATCCCTCTGCCCTCAACTGTATCCCCCCCCCGCGAAAGCTCCATTCTGAAACCGCATCCCTCCCCAGACCGAGGGTCCCCGGTGGCATTGGCTTCATCCCTGCACCTAAAACCGCATCCCCCCCATCCAAAACCAGGGTACCCTGGCGGCATTGGCTCCATCCCCGCCGTCTCGGTGGTCTCCAGCAGCGTTGGCTCCATCCCTGTGCCCGAAACTACATGTGCCCCCAGCTCGGGGCTCCCCGGCTTGTTGGCCCTATTCCCCCCCGCCCGGGATACCCCCCCAGCGCTGGCTCCATCCCTGCATGCAGCACCGCATCCCCCCTTCCCAAACCGGGGTACACCAGCGCTGGCTCCATCCCTGCGCCCACAGATGTAGTTTGGGACTGTCCCGCTCCTGCAAGCGCTTTTACCCCCCCCCCCCCACTTGTGATTGTTTAGGAAAAGAGTGGGAAGCGCCATTCCTTCACCGGTGAGAGTTAAGGTTGGAGAGAACTTAGTTTCCTTCTCCTAGGCTGGAAGGTGGGAAGGGGCAGCCGGTGCTCAGGGGGGCTCCGAGGGGCTGCCTGCGTTCCACCTGCTCCATCACCCTGTTCTATCGCAACAGCCCCCTTCCCTCTACCCGGGGTGACAGTGGTGGGCGACGTTGCTGTGGAGGGCTCTGCACATCCCCTGCTCCTGCCCACCTCGGCAGCGGGAGAAATCCTCGTCCCTGTGCTCCCCTCTCCTCTCCAGGGGTGGTGGGTTGGATTATTTGAGTTTTTCCTTTCCCCCTACCCCCCAACCAAGGTGCATCTGCCTTTTTGGCGATGGCTCTGTGTCCCCCAGCAGCTCCCAAGTCTGAGCTGTGCAGAACAGGTTGGTTTCTACCTCTAATTTTCCTCACCGCTGCATCCAGCCGCTGGGACTGGGGAGCCCGGAGGGGCTTGCGCGTCCCGAGAGCCTCTGGGAGGGCAGGAGCGGAGCTGGGGCCTCTGCTCGCAAACTTAGCTCATTTTTTCCAGGCATGAAACCTCGCTGCAAGCAGGATAAGCTGGAGGAAGGAGTTTCCTCCCCTCTGAGCCTCGCGGGCGGATGGTTCGCTCCCCAAAGGTGCCGGGTGGCTTTGGCAGGGGGTCCCGGGGGTCGGGGGAAAGCAGAGACGCCAAGCCCTGCCGCAGCGCCCCGACAGTCCTTGGCTTGCGGGTTATCGGTGCAGGGAGGGGGCAGAACAAAAATAGCTTTGATAAAGCTGCGAGTTTGGAAACTCTTCCTTATACTTGGCAGCGGGCAACTGTTCCGCTGTGCCGGCCTCGGCTGCTGCCGGCAAAGCCAGGCTCGCGCCGTCCAGTGGGTCTTTGGATTCTGCAACTTCCGATAGTGAAATCTAAATAAGTGCTGAACCCGGGGGGGAAAGCCGTTGCTCTCCGGACATCGCTTTCTTTTTCCCTTCCGTCTTTATGTGGTGTCACCGTAAAGTGAGCTGGAGCAGCTCAGTGTCGTGTTCGAATTCTTCGGTTGTCTTGTAATAGCACGCGGCTGAAGTTCCTTTCGTGTTATCGTGCTGGATCTGTTTAGTCTTTTGAGCTCTTCTTTGCAGCGAGCGTATAATGAAATACCAGGGTAAATAGCTGAGGCGTTCATAAATCACAGTGTCAGATCATTTGTCTCTGGATGCGTCTGAAGATCCAAGCATCGCTCGCTACAGCTGACGTACTCCAGATAAGGTAATGCTAATTATTTATTTCTTTCTGTTACATCTGGCCTCTCGGGAATAGGATGAAAAATTCTTTCGGCTGTATCGGAGCAGTTGGTTGTGAGAGAAAGTTTCCTTATTGTAAGGACTGAGATACTGGGCAGCGTGCAGCCCGCACCCGAACCGCGGGCACCAAAAGCTCCGTTTGGGAATGGGCGCTCCGACAGCGTGTAATTAATGATGTTTGTGGTGGTGCTGCTGTTCTCGTTTCCCGCTGCCTTTTCTGCTTTAGCGTTCGCTTGAGTCGATGTGCGGCTGAAACCAAACCCTGTGTGTCCCAGGGTGCTGGGGATGTATCCCTTCCGCGGTAAAAGTGGCGAAACGAGGCATTTGCAAACAGCTTTGTTTAAGGTTAAAAATTCCAGAGGATGTCTGGGTTTCGGCACTGCCTTCCAACCTGTAGCAGCCACAGGTGAACCCAAAGAGTCAGGAGACATATGCTGACATAAATTGAGCAGAAATTACTGAATAATTATGTCAGGAGCTCTGATCGATGACATTTCCCTGCCAGGGACCTGCAAGTGAGCGGTTGGAGCCAGGATCATAGAATCATGGGACCGTTTGGTTGGAAGAGACCTTTGAGATGGAGTCCAACCATTCCTGTCCACCACTAAGCCCCATCCCTGAGCACTTAATCTACCCGGGTTTTAAACCCCTCCAGTGCTGGGGACTCCACCACCTCCCTGGGCAGCCATTCCAATGGCTGAGAACCCTTTCCGTGAAGAGTTTTTTCCTGATGTCCAGTCTGAACCTGCTTTGCGGGGACCCGGCACCCCAGTGAGCACGGTGCTGTAAGCCCTCCAACACCCTGTCCCTGCATTTAGCCATGCAAAGTGTTTTCAGTTAACGGTAATTACTGCGTGTATTGTGATGGCACAAGCTGATTCAAAACGAAAAAATACTCCCCTCCAACTCCCTCTTTTCTTTTCTTTTTATTTTTTCTTTCCCCTCTTTCTTTTATCCCTCTCGCTGACCTGAGGCGGGAGGAGGGGAAGGACGGGGAGCGATGGTCAGCACCAAGATTTTGGCAGAAACCTTGCCTGGCCGCCTGCCAGAAATTACCTCATGACAGGAGTGAGATTTGGCAGCTCCGGAACGCCCCGCTTCCCTGTCTTACAGGGTATTCAAATGTGTAACTCATTTAAGATACAAGGGCAATTTTTCATGGCAGAGGTTGAGGCATTGTAGTTCACATCTTTGTCCCAGAAGCCGCGGGGTGTTGCATCACCGGCTTGGCGTTGAGATGAAAAGTTGGTTAAAGCTGCTCTAATTCCTCGGCTCCTCGATTGCCGCTCCTCTGAGGTGCGATCGAGGGCCCGGGGAGCGGCGGGATGCTCAGCCTTTACTCAGGGTATCGGCTCCAAATAATCCCTTTGGGTGGATGCGCCGGGTGATACAAAAGGGATTCTGTCCGTGTGTTCGTTAGCGTTTGGCAGGTACTTTGCTGGCAGCTCTGCTTGCTGAGAACAGGCAGGAGGATGCTATGTACCGCTTATTAAAATATTTCTGCCTAAACTAGATCATGTTTTGTTGTCCAGAGGAATCATCCTTGCGATATTTGAGCCTTGTGGAATATCCTCTCTGTGTTTTTTCTCCGAGCGAGTCTGTGCCGTGCCACATTGCAGCAAAAACTTGTTGTTTTCCAAACAGCGGGTGAAGTGCATGCCCTGGTGAGGGTCCTGAGGCAGCTCCGAAGGAGCCAGAGCCTGTTGCAGTCACATCGGGTATCCATCAGAGAGGTCAGATGGAACTCACGTTGAGGCGGGGGGGTCGGGTGCTGCTCTAAGGGCAGCTGCCAAGCCATCCCCAAAAACATGCTGAGCAGGAATTGCACTGCAGCCTCTGCCTTCATCAGCACCGAAGGTCTCCTCTCCTTATCTCCACCTCAACGAGGGTTGTACCTACTTGTGAGTAGCGCCTGCATCTGCATCCCTGACAGCATCATTGCTTTCCTGCCCGCATTCGTCATCCCTCCCCAGCCACCTCTATAAACTCTTAGTTGTTCCTTGGATTTCTCCGCTTTCCCGCCTCTATCTCTCCATGTCCTGGAGCAGCAGTTGGGGCCCTCCTCTTCCAGCAGTTGTCAGGCAGTACACGGCCCCGTTAATTTATACCTAAAAGCCTGCTTGCTTGTTTGATGAGGGAATTATAGGAATAAAGCTTTGAAGGTGAAGTAGTGTTTTGCTGGCAGTGGTGGATGAAGAAATACAATGCAAGTGCACAGCTTGGTCCGTGCATGCTGCTTTTTGCTATATTTAGTAAAAATTAATAACTGGCTTCACTTGACAGGGAGGAAGTTAAAAATTTGGTGAATAATATATATGAGTTTTTTTCTGTTTCTGGTCAGGATGCTATGGCAGAATTCTTGCTGGATTCGTGGGAGGGGTTCGCCTGGAAAAGGGTTGGGGCACATGGGCTGTGGGAAAGAGCTGTTGTTGGTAGAGGACAGACGCATATCGTGTTGTCCTTCACACTTCACCTGTTGTCCATTCTCTCCCACTGAAGGGTTATAACTGAAAACCTGAAATTGTGGCTGGGTGCTTGGTGCCGTCTGTTCTTAAAATCATTGCCCAGTATGTCTCCAAACAATGTTGTCGGTCTTGAGTGAGTAGCTCTGTACTGGAATGGAGTTGTGAAGGCTGTCCAAGCACCTCAGAAGCTGAAGGGTTTTGTTGCTCAGCTCTGAGTGCACTTTGGTGGGTTTTGCCCTAGTAATGCGCAACTGCAATTATTTTGCCCTTTCTTCCCAATCCCAACTCCAGCGTAAAAGACTGCATCGAGGTGCGGTTTGCCCAACTTGCTGTCAGCAGGTCTCAAAGGCATTGAAGCTGCTCCCAAGGCTGCTCCTCCCTGAGCATACCTGGAGCTCACCCGTGCGCGTTCATCCCTGTGGCGTGCAGCTGGTTCCCGCATCCCGAGCCGGGAGGCTGTGCCGGCACATGATGGATCAGGGAAGAGCCGAGACCCGACAGCGCGCTGAAAGCTTTGAGCAGAGCATCTGGTTGGGAACGCTTCTCCAGCGTCGGCCTCCTCTGAAGGCAGCCCCTGTGCAGTGCCCGGTGGCGCACGAACCTTTCAATACCTGCTGGTGCTTTGGGATTTCATGGCTTGTGATCACAGGTTATGGAAAGCGTGAAGGAAGGTGGTGTTTAGGGATGCATTTCATGGTGGGTTTTCCTTCCAGTTGCACTTGGCAGTCTTGGAGGAAGCTCTTGCAGGGCAATAAAGGGAGATGTCAGTCCGTTCTTTGGCTAATAACGCCTCAGGGCTCTGCTAACTGTCATTCACCTCTCCGTAGTGCCCGTCCCTCGACAGCAAGGATAACATTCCTGAGGCTGCGGGAGGTTTGGGGGCTGCTGGGAAGAGGGGGCTGCAGTGGGGTTGCCTGATATCAAATAGAAAACATATTTCTGCTACTATGCCTGTGAATATTCCGTGCAAAATCTGGCATGAATCCATCAACAGCTCCTTTTAAAAAGAAAATGGTACAGAGCGTCAGGAGAATGGCAGTGACGGCTGCAGTAATTGGAAAATTAAGTGCAGTGCGTGCTTTGCCCGGAGGGTTTGAGGTGCATCCATGTGCCGTGCAGGAGGTTTAACTCCTGGTGTGCAGTGGAGCCGTCTCCGTGGGGAATGCCCCAGTGGGCACTGCTGGGACCTGGCTGCCGGACCCCTTCTGCTGATGGACAGGGGGTTATCCTGCTGCTGGGGAGCCTCCTTGCGCCCTGCGGGTGAGACAGACTTGGTGGTGGTGGGATGTCACCACATCCAAGTTGTTCAGCTGCGAGGGCTGGAGCTTAGTCTGGAGAAACGGAGGGTAAGGGGAGACCTCATCGCTCTTTACAACTGCCTGAAAGGAGGTTGTAGCAAGGAGAGGGTTGATCTCGTCTCCCTGGTAGCCAGTGACAGGACAAGGGGAAATGGCTTCAAGATGCACCAGGGGATATTTAGATTGACTAGTAGGAGGAATTTCTTTCCTGAAAGGGTTGTCAAACATCGGAACAGCTGCCCAGGGAGGTGGTTGAGTCACCATCTCTGGAAGGGTTTAAAAGATGAGTAGATGTTGTAGTTGGGGACATGGTCCGATGGCAGACTTAGCAGAGCTGGATCAATGGTTGGATTCGGTGATCTTAAAGGTCTTTTCCAAACAAAACCATTCAGTGATTTAGGGATTCCCCTTTGGAAAGAGGGAAAAGTAAAAATAGCTGCAGCTCTGGGGCCTCTAGGTGCAGGTGTGGCCGGGGAGAGCCTTGGAGTGCTGGGGATGCTGGCGAGAAGAGTGAACAGGTGAAAAAATGGAAAAATCTCACGTCTGGGAGAGAAGCAGCAGTTGGGAAACATGGAATATATCCTGCAACTGTTGTTTGGAAGCATGTGTCAACATCGGGCAGGTTCTCAGTTGGTGGCAGTGCATGGGGAGAGTGCAGCTGCCCTGCTCCGGGGCTGTGGGTGTCCCGAGGAGGATAGGTGGTGGGATGGTGCCCAGGGAGCATGAGGCTTCCTTCCTTTCAAGGCTCATGAGCTTTGCCCCATCGTCCCCCTCTGGAGCTGAGCTCACCGGTGTTATTTTCTTTATTTGTATTTTCTGTTCATTCCATGAGGACAAATCCTGCAACTCTGTGCAAGGACTCAGGGCTTTTTATCAGCATCTATTGAATTCCTTGATGGAGAAGGCGGCTGTTGTCGAAGCGTGTGACCAATGCGTGAGCAGAGTTGGGAGGGTTTCACAATTTTTAGGGGAGTTCACTAGCAAACGCTCCAGCCCGTGTGTTTAAGAGCCCTCGGTGGCATTCCAAAGTCACCCTTCATGTAGTGCTTTATCAAACCGATATTATTCTAACCTGTTAGCATTATTTTTCTTACCACACAATACTATAAATCTTGTCCGCTCTTCCATACACATGTAGTATCTTGTAATGCTAATTAAACTGCACGCTGTCCTAATTTTGCTCTCATACTCATCCAATATATTTTTCTTGACTGGAAGCCAAACCCTGAGAGCTTCAGAGCATTCAAAGCTCTCATTCCAGCCTTATTATATGTTAATGACTTTATATTATAATATCTTTCAACACTTTAGGAGGATGTTATTTTTAGAGGTGTCTGGCTGCAAAAGGTAACCCATATGTGAGAGGCTGAGGGGGTTTTGTGGATGTAAAGCACTCGGTAAGCTCGGCGCGGTAAGTGATGAGTGGGTCTCTGAAGATGTGTCATCTGTCAGAATTCGTTGTGCCCAAGGAGGAAATTACAGTGATATTTGGATGCAATTTTAAAATAGTTAACAGTCTTTATAGGAGAGGCTCTTACACGTCGCAGTTGTGAGTGCTCTGGTGTTAAACTCTGGGGGAAACGGGTTGGTTTTGTGCGGGTGGTGCCGATGCCAGTTGGGCCGGGATGCTTCTCTAACAGCAGTAATCACTCGCAGATGGGTGGGTACCAAACCCAGCGCTTTCCGTAAAGCCCACTACAGTTCTGTTGTAAGTGCAAAGTACTAACGATGTACTGATTGTACTGATGAGATGCCAGTGCTGTAATGCGTTCCAAATGGCAAGTGCCGGCATCCTCCAGGCTGCTGGAGCTGCACCTCGTCTGGGCATGGGAAGGAGGAATCCCCTGCAAAGCTGACCCCAAGCGCGTGCTGCTTGGTCAGGTTCGCTCAGGAGACCTGAACGTGTTGAGGAAAGCGTGGGACCTGGTTGGGAGGCATGTGTCGCATGGCTCTGCAGCAGCGGGCAGCGCGTCGTGGGACTCTGTGGCAGGCGGGGTATGGGGTGGCATTGCACGGCTTTGCAGCAGCAGGCATTGCACGGCATGGGGTTCCACTGCATGGCTTTGCAGCAGCAGGCATTGCATGGCATGGGGTTCCACTGCATGGCTCTGCAGCAGCAGGCATTGCATGGCATGGGGTTCCACTGCATGGCTCTGCAGCAGCAGGCATTGCATGGCATGGGGTTCCACTGCATGGCTTTGCAGCAGCAGGCATTGCACGGCATGGGGTTCCACTGCATGGCTTTACAGCAGCAGGCATTGCACGGCATGGGGTTCCACTGCATGGCTTTACAGCAGCAGGCATTGCACGGCATGGGGTTCCACTGCATGGCTTTGCAGCAGCAGGCATTGCACGGCATGGGGTTCCACTGCATGGCTTTACAGCAGCAGGCATTGCACGGCATGGGGTTCCACTGCATGGCTCTGCAGCAGCAGGCATTGCATGGCATGGGGTTCCACTGCATGGCTTTGCAGCAGCAGGCATTGCATGGCATGGGGTTCCACTGCATGGCTTTGCAGCAGCAGGCATTGCATGGCATGGGGTTCCACTGCATGGCTTTACAGCAGCAGGCATTGCAGGCATGGGTTTCCACTGCATGGCTCTGCAGCAGCAGGCATTGCATGGCATGGGGTGGCACTGCATGGCTCTGCAGCAGTAGCTGTTGCGTGGCATGGTGTGATGTTGCCCTGCATGGCTCTGCAGCAGAGCGTGTTAGGCAGCGTGGTGTTGCCTGGCTTTGCAGCGCTGAGTGCTGTAGGGCTTTGTGGCTTCGCAGCGGCAGGCGCTGTGTTGGGTGGCTTTGCTGTGGTGGGCAATGCATTGCACAGCAAAGTGTTGCATGGCATTGTGGTCACTCATGTGGCTTTTACTGTGTGGTGTGGCTTTGCCATAGGACTTTGGGCTCATCCCAGCAGAGCTGCCCACCCGCAGCAGCACTGATGGTGACTGTGGCTCTGCAGGGCCAGGCTGTCCCTGCCTCCCCGGGGTTTCTTTCTCCTCCTTTGCAGTCAGTGATGTCCCAGTGGCTCCCAAGCTTTGGCAGCCCTTGTCACAGCAGGGTTAAATGCCCGATCCCCTGGGGCGATGCTGTGTCCCTTTGTCCTGCTGCCCTTAATCCCTCTTTGCAATTCCTGGGTTTTCAATCTCTCTGGAGGCACACAACAAGGTGGAGGGGAGAGAGAGTTGGAAAGTTTCTTGAGCCAGCACTTGAAGTCAGATCCACCTGAGAGCAGGTCTATAGTCGGGGTTCTGTGGGTGGAAGAGCAAGGAACAGCTGTTGGGGTTGTGGTCTGCAGCGTGGCCAAGGCTGAGCTGCATCCCTGGGGGCTCCGGGTCTGTGCTGTGACCATCCCCGATGCTCTGGGGTGCCCTGGTTACCCCGTGATGGTTGAGCTGGGTGCTGCTGCTCCTGCATGCTACTCCCTGGCTAAACCTCATCGTTCTTCCTAATCAACTTCTTGTTGATTTGTCCCTTCTCCATCTTCCTTTCCTTATTTTAAGGAGTGCAATGTTTGCACTCCGTCCAGGAGAGCCTTGCTGCTGCCCTCTGCTCCCTCGCAACCCCTTGCTCTCCTTCTCTGTTCCAGTCAGCATTTCTCTGTCCATCTGCACGGGTGGGGTTTTTTCCGATTTGGAAGGAAATCCCAAGTGCTTGCAGCAGGAGAAGAGATGAATCCAATGTTCCTGACGGCAGGTCTTGTGCTGGAGCAGGAAAATGGGTATTTCAGCTGCATTGGCTGAGGGGCTGCTTAGGGGTGATAAATAACCTCCCGCACCCTAAGGCAAAGACTTGGTTTGCTTTAGGGGCAAGAAGACATAGATGTAGGTAATAAATCTTTGGATTCTTCTTTCTCGTTTCTCATTGTGAAGCAGCAGCTTTTCCCACCTTTCCCAGGGCAGCAGGCATTGCACGGCATGGGGTTACACTGCATGGCTTTGCAGCAGCAGGCATCGCGCTTGGTTTGCTTTAGGGGCAAGAAGACATAGATGTAGGTAATAAATCTTTGGATTCTTCTTTCTCTTTTCTCCTTGTGAAGCAGTGGCTTTTCCCACCCTTCCCAGGGCCGCGTGGGGCTGTGGGCACTGGTGGCCCGAGCAGGTTGTGCTGAGCCTCCGCATCTTCTCCGCGCGCTGGGCTCAATGAGATCAATGCAGGAAATCATTTTGGAGCAATTATTTCCTCCAGCCTTGCAGTTAAGTTGCACTGCTAACCCTAACCAGCACTCGGGTTTGTTTTCCTCTGGGGTAGGAAAATAGGATAAATCATTTAAAGCTGATAGCTGGAACGGTGGCTGAGCTGCTGTGACCCTGCGAGGCTGAGCAGCTCAGACTCAAAAATGAGGTTTGGGGGTTTCTTTACTGGTGTCAGCGCCTCAGGCTTGGAATCCCCTCGGGAATTGGGAAACCTGGGGCTGCAGGGCTTTGGAGAGGCGGCATTTCTGCCCGGAAAGCTTTAATTCTCATGCTTTCCCATTAAAAAAAATCTGATCAAAATGGGAATTGCAGCTGACGAGGTGTTTCTAGAGAGTGGGGTGAGAATGGTAAAGAAAATAGCTGGGCTTTCACTGCAGCTGTTCTATCTTTTTAGTGATAATGAATAAATGAGCATGTTGGCTGCCTTGGAGCTGCCACCAGGCTTGTCGGTGCTTGCTGGGTTTGAGGTGTTAACTCTTGCTGGGAAGGCAGGTGATCCCATCCGAGGGGAAGCCGGGAGCTGGATGGTGTCCCTGTTCAGGGAGATTTTTCTCATTTGAAGGTCAAGAGACCTTTTCTACATGAGGGTGAAAGGTGGAGTTTAAAGATGTAAAGGATTGTATGTTCTTCTGGGCAACACAACCCTGTGCAGTGCTCTGGGCTTGGGGAGGAGCAGCTGGAAAGCTGCCTGGTGGAAGAGGATCTGGGGATGTTGGTTGACCGTGGCTCGGTGTGAGCCAGCAGTGGCCCAGGTGGCCAAGAAAGCCAGTGGCATTGTGGCTTGGATGAGCTATGGTGTGGCCAGCAGGAGAAGGGACAGGATTGTCCCCCTGGACTCGGCACTGGTGAGGTTGTTCCTGGGGGGTTCTTGAGTCCCTCAATACAAGAAAGACCTCGAGGGGCTGGAGTGCGTCTGGAGAAGGTCACGGAGCTGGGGAGGGGGCTGCTGAGGGACCTGGGGCTGTTTAGTCTGGAGGAGGTGGAGGGGAGGAGACCTCATCGCTCTCTGCAGCTCCTGGAAAGGAGACTGTGGTGAGGTGGGTGCTGGGCTCTTCTTCCAAGTAACAAGTGATAACAATGGAAATAGTCCGAGCGCAGTGTAGCCAGAAGCTGCCTCTCTGCTGGCTGCTCCTTTAGGGTTGTTTTGGTTTTTCTTTTTTTGAAGGAGAAGAAAAACCCAGTTGCCCTGCTGTGTGCGACCCGGTGACCCCAAATCACTTTGTCCTTGTGTGGTGAAGTATTCTTCTGGGGAAAGCTTGCATCACCTGAGCACTGCTCTGGGATTCCTTATCTCTGCGCTACTGTAGGTGTGGGAAATCCCAGGAATGCTGCCAGCTAACAAGGTGTTCTGGAGGAAAGCTCTTGGGAGGACGGAGTTGGGCTTTGCAGCAGGGCTTTGCTTTTAAACACGCGGTGAGAAGATTTGAGTAGTGATGCTGAGGTCTTGGAATTAGAAGGGGATACGTGCCGGAAAAGTCCTTTGGCTAAAACCTGTGGAGGCTCAGCACCAATCCTGCACAGCTGTGCTTGGCCTCTGTGTCTGGCAAGAAACCAGAGTGAGGAGAAATACCAAACCTTTTGCTCGTACGGTGGATTTTCCTTAGGAAATGGAGAGAGCCTCTGCTTGATATTCTTATGGATGCTGGCATTTTTGATCCCTTGGTATCAAATCAAGCACTGAGCTCTGGGCTGTGTCTCGTACATCGCCTGTGCGTGCCAGCATGGAGGCTGTTTCTCATTTGGGCTCGGCAGCAGAGAAGAGGGAGCACGTGCCGTGCTGGTGATGCTGGGAGCCGGGCTGGGATCCATGGGTGCACCCTGCTACCTTGGCATCACCTCTCGGTGCAAATGTCCCAGCCGGCAGCAAAGTCACGTAGCGGGGAGCAGCAGCCGCTGCGCCGCTCTGAAGAGGAAAGCAGCACACCCTTAATAAAAGCAGGATCCGACTTCAAACACATGTGTACGGCACAGTTGTTGTTAGCACTCGTATGTGCGGCTGCGAGGCTTGGACAATTTATAGGCGCTGCATCAAGCGCCTTAGTCGGTTCCATATGTGCCGTCTTCGTGCGCTGGCTGGTATGGAGTGGTAGGATGAGCTCTCGGAAGTTGAGGTCTTCAAGTGTTAAATACAGAGCGTTGCTCCTGCAGACTCAGCTCTGCCGATCCAGGCGTCTGGCGCACGTTTCGAACAACAGGCTGGATTTGCCAAAGAAAATTGCAGTAGATACAGCAAATCGCTGTCAACTCTTTCCTCCCTAGGCTGCCAGTCTGCTTGGCTCTTGCTTTTCAGCAGGACCAGGCTGTTGAGAAGTGATGTAGGAGCTGGGATGCCTTGGTGCCTGGTGATGCTTCCCCTCACTCAGCAAAGCCCCTTCTCTCCATCCTTGCAGCACCCCACAAACCCATTGTGGAGGCAAGGGTTGAGGATCGGGTCTAGCTAAGAAATACTTGAGTTGTTCTTCTCTGCCATCTACGTATTGGACCAAAGTATTCAGTAGGAGGACTTTGGCTGAAATATTAACTAGCTCGTTCCCCTTTAATGAAGACTTTTGGGCTTTGGAGCCCAGTTGCGTGCAGGTGACTGTCACTGGGCTCAGAAGAACCTCCAGAGACCCCCCTGGGCTGGTGTCCCCCCACCTCATGGACCATGAGCTTCTCTGCTGTTGGTCCCTCCTGGCTCACAACCACTCCTTCCCCAGTCAAAGAGGATGGAAAACCAGTTTTATAAAGGATAATTCTGGTAACAATAATTGATGGGGGTTGTTGGGGAGGGTAAATTTGCAGGCAGGTCCCACTGAAGGTTGTGGGTGGCTTTGAGCTACTTGCCTGGATCAGGTACTCAAGCAGTTAAATATTCCCGCTGCCGGTGTACGAAAGCAACGCCCGGTATCTTCCAGGAGAGCCAAGTTTGCTATCTGAAATCAGGCAAATAGCAGAGATGTTTATGTCATGCCCAGAAATCACAGCCTGAGGCTGCGGCTGACAGCGAAGGTCTCGCTGACATCTTTACCTACCAATTTTGTTATCATGAAGTGTGCTTTCTCGAAAAGCCCCAACCGCGTGAACAATAGCAACACAAAAACCGCTGTGGGTTTTGTCAGCAGATGCAGCTTCAAGATAACAAATGTTTTTTTTTGCTCTTTGTTTGGCTGCTTGGCATTTAGTGGTTAATGAGAGCGAGGCCAAGAATGGTCAGAAAGTTCATAACACGGCGTTTTAGGATGGAAAGCTTTTGAATTATGCTTTTTAACTTCGGTCCTCGAGGCCGTTAGAGGCAGGCGAAGCAGGGGTTTAGGAACAACTAAAAGTAAACATTTGGTTTGGACAGTGAAAGATGGAGTTTGGAAATGGCAGGAGGGCGGAGGGGAACAGCTTGTGCAGCCCGTCCTGCAGGGAGGCGTGGAAATGTCACCCCAAAAGCCAGCTTTGCACCCACCCCGCTTGGAGTTTGCAGCATCGCCTTGTGCTGGGGGTGGGATTGGTCTTAAATGTGGCTGGGAGGAGGTGGGCTGCTGCCCCCCAAAGTGTCTGCCTGCTCCTCCACACGTCCTGCTGCCTCCGCACACATCCGACGGCTGCCCCGGTGCCTTCGCTTGTTGGGAGGATGGAGCAAAGCTGTATTTATAAGAAATCTCTTACTCTGCTGCGAAAAATGAATAATGATCGTTCAGGTTATAAAGCGGTAATGCTAATTCTGATCCAGGTGTTCCCCTTTCTTTCAATATTATTTTATTTGATAGAGAAATGCATTGACACGGAGTTGGCGTGAAGGGCATCGCGGTAACATTGATGTGTAGAACACCAAGCAATTAAATGTTGTCTCTGGGCATGGACCGAGAGGGTTATTGTACAGAGAAGGGCACAAGAAACATGACACTGGGATTGTGATTCCTGGCAGAACTGCTTTGCAGTGGGGAAATTTCGGTTTAGTTAGGGCTGCTCACATGCCTTTCTTCTCGCTGAAGGGCAAATGACACTGTTAGCATTTCGTGTTAGTGACTGACAGCATAACGTGAAACATGCCTCGCAGCTCCACAACGGAGCTGGAGTCACTGCTGTTCCAGCGACTCTTCTTCCCTCCTCTTTATTTTCCAGTCATGCCCTCAAATGGACCCAAATTAAGTGTTCTTGCTAGCAGAGAGCTTGGCTGTGAGGGAGGAACGCAGACGGGCTGTGCTTGGGGGAGAGGTCTGACAAAGAGCAAGCGAGTGCATGGGGTGAGCTGGACAGCCCCGTGGTTCATCTTGGTGGTTCGCCTGTGGGCTCTCATGTCAGTGCGTGTCAGGCTGATGGGTGCCTGCGATGGAACAACAAAACCCAACGCAATTTCTAGGGCTTTTTTCCCTATCCTTTTCGGAGTTTTTTTAAGGCCTGTCTCTAGGCTTGAATGTCTTAGACTTCTGTGGGGAAATTTTACGGTGGTTATTAGCAGTTTAGAGATTGAAGAGACTGTCCCTGGTGTAAGAGATGCCCTCTTGGTCCTGTATCCCTGGCAGTTACGGTGTCTCTTGGGTTGGTTGATGTAGCTGGGCTTGGTGTACAAACAGCTTTCACACCCTGAGACCGGTGATTTAGGAAGAGGTGGTGTAGGAAGTTGTAGTGATGTAGGAGGTTGAAAGCTACTGAAGATGTGTTTGACAGCTCGAGCTGCAGGAAGGATGAACAGTCTCGCAGAGTGCTCAATTTTTTCTTTAGTGCCACTCATTTTAGAGCTAATGAACGGGTGAGTTTGGGCTGAATTTGGACTCTTCATCTACAAAAGATTTTTCTGACGCTATCTGCCAGGGTTGTTGGCCACGGGAACTAAAGAGGTGTCAGTCTGTTTAGGCAGTGCTGTTTGCTATATCTGCAGAGGATCACCAGAGTTGGGCTTTGTCTGTGGGAAGGCTTCAATGCCACGTCGGATTTTACTGCACCTTCCAGCACCTGGTTGAAGAATGCCAACGATTTAATATTGGGTGGGAATGACAGCAGTTTTGCGGGTTGGGGTGGCAGCTCCACTTCCAAGACTGGAGAGGGGTCCAGCAGTGGCATCATGAGGGGGTTGACGTTCTGTGGTGGCCTGAGGGGTAATTCTGAGCAGTGCTGGTGCAAGCTGTGGGTTTGAGGCCCCAAGGTAGGTGGCTCTTATCTCCTTGAGTGGCCTCTGTGCAAAACAAACACTTAAAAAGGGAAAGGAAAACAAGTTGGCTTCTTGGCAGAGCTGCGAAATCTCTTGGACACTGTCCACTTTTTCAAGCCTTGCCTACTTCTGTGGGTACACTTCAATCTCTGTCGACAGCGTGGCCCTACCTGCTGCTCCTCTGGCCAGCCTGGCTCCGGTTTGCAGCCAATAACTCATATTCCAAACTTTGGCACGCGTTAGGACTGGTTTTGTTCAGTCGGAGACTGCGGAGCGCGTAATCTGGCGGGGTGGATGTTTTTTCCAGGCAGCTCTATACATTTTCGGCCGATTATATCAGTGAAGTCTGTTGACAGCTCTGTGTACCATTCGGCGTTCAGGGCTTGCGTCTGGACGGCGCGGGCTGTGTCGCGCTGTGATTCCCCGCACCAAATAGCTTTCAGGCCTGTAAAGCTGTCACTCAGGCGGTGATGGCTACGCCGAGCGGCGGCTGGTGAGAAGCATCTCCTGCTTTAATTGTTGGATAAAAGCAAGCGAGTGCATGTGCAAATTGCATGTCTGTGGCAGGATTTCCCTGTTGCTATTCTCCCATTGCCTGCTTTCTCCAACACCCCAACGAAATGACTTGCAGCGAGAGCTGATATTTACCCTCATCAGCTTTTGGTTCACCTTCGGGCTACATCCACCCCCTGGAAAACCACTTTTTCCGTTAGTGCAGCTGGGCTTCGTAGCCAATTTCCCTTTTCTGGAAGAAAATCCAAAGTGATTTTGGTGAGGGTCATCCATACCCAGGTACAGCCTCAGGAGATGTCACACTGGGTCTGACTGTGTCCTGGCACTGCCGGAACAGCAAAGAAGGCCAACAGGATGCTGGGGGGCATCAAGAAGGGCGTCACCAGCAGAGATAGAGAAGTCATTATCCCACTCTACTCAGTGCTTATCAGGCTGCACCTGGAGTGCTGCATCCGATTGTGTCCCCACTGTACAAAAAATATGTGGCCAGGCTGGAGAGGGTCTGGGGGAGCCACTGAGGTGATGAGAGGGCTGTGAGGGGCTGAGAGAACTGGGTTTGTACAGCCTGGAGAGGAGAAGGCTGAGGGGAGACCTTAGTGCCGTGTGCCAGTACATAAAGAGAGTCTGCTGAGAGAACAGAGACTCCCTGTTTACAAGGAATCCCATGGAAAAGACAAGAGGTCATGGGGATATGTTCCTGCTGGGGAGATTCCAATTGGATTCCAGAAGAAAACTTTTCCCCATGAGAACAGTGAAACGTTGGAATGGTCTCTGAAGGCAGTGGTGGATCCCTCTGCGCTGGGCCCTGTTACGGCTCAGCCAGGCAGCGTGCTGGGCCCTCTCGTTGAAACTATAGATCACCTCAAAGGTTGGACCTCGAGGTCCCTTCCAACCTGGTGTTCTATGATTATTTGAAGGAAAACGGGGAGCCAAGGTTTACTTTAGATTTCAGAGCACTTGTGTGTGGAAATAGGTGCAAGGGGGAGGAAACGTCCTCTTCGCACACTTATTTTGGGGAGATTGGGCCATGGGTCTTTGAGGAGTGAGCCCTGCTTCAATCTTGGGCCTTTTGAGCATTGCTTTGGTAATGTCAAGCCTCAGATACTCTGAAAAAATTTGCTGTAGGTTACAATCGGATTAAGTTTTACATTTTCCTGCTGCCCTTTATGATTTCTCCTTTGAGGATCTCTTCGGTGAACAAAAACATTTTGATTTTTCCCAGTCACACACTAAGAATGAAGAAGTATATTCTCAGGTTTCTGCTATCATTGCGCAACGCTGACATTTTTGGGTGGAAGAGACATGGGTTCTCTCTTATAGGATCCTAGTTTTCTTTTTTCCCCTCAGTATCTCCATAACAGAACTGCTCGCACATAAATTGAGCGGAATTCTTTGGCCAGCTCTCTTGCACACCTGTGCGTTCATGTGTTCTGCCAGGAAATCGCTACCGTTAAGTGTTGCTGCTGAAATATTTGCTGAGGAATGGTTTTTGAAATCTAAAAATGATTTTTCTAAGACTTAGAGTTTAGACAACTTATGTGGGTATTTGTGAATCAAGGTTACATGAAAATAAGTTATTTCTTAAACAAATGAACTGTTCTTAAGAGTAGCTCATTGGGTCTTTTGGAGCAGCAGCCGAGTTCAGTTTCTTCAATTCAAAGGTAAATTTTCAGTGCCCTGGTGTCCTTGTCACCGCATCTCCCTTCTGCTGCTGAGGTGGGCTCCTCCATCTGGAGCTTCAGCTGTTGGGAGGGACTCTTCATTCATTAACAGTGGTTAAAACCACCCCGATGATGGTCTTCTCTTGAAGAGCTCCCCCAAAGACACTTCCACCAGCACTGCCGGAAGGCATTGCGCTGCTTCTGACTCTGGGCCAGGGCAGAAGGTGCTCAGCACGGGCTTCATCCCAGGTTTTTGCTTTCAGGTGACTTATAGAATCATTAAGACTGGAAAAGACCTCTGCGATCATGAAGTCCAGCCGTCAGTTCAGGGGTGAAACTGGATGGACTTCAAAGCCTCTTCCAACCCAAACCACTCCGTGATTCCACAACTGATGAATATGTATAGGTTTATGGGTTTCAATAGCTCTGTCTGTAATGGGTGGCTAACATCAGCCAAGGGGACGGGAGGAAGATGCCGAGGATGATGGTGAGCAGCGAGCCCCTGTGTGCTGCAGAGGTAGGATTTACAGTAGGAGAATGCGCTCCGAAGAGCGTGTGTTTGTGCTCACAGCCATTAAGCTTAATAACCTCGCTGTCTGTATCGACTTACAAATGAAAGCTTGCAGTAATTTGGAGCAGCATTTGAATTGTGAGTGGTAGTGATGATGCTGAGCTTGTCTTTTAATGCTGAGTTTAGAGTCTTTGAGGTTTGGATTAAAAAAAACTTCAATGAAACCACAAAAAAGCCATTGGAAGCATAACGGAACAGGTGGAACAAATTTGTTAAATCTGTTATTGGGGAAAACAGCAACTTGCTTTTAAGAAATAAATCAATCTGCAGCTCAGTGTTTCATAACGAGGAGTGGGATAGGAAAACCTAAAAATATCTACAAATGGGAGCTAATGCTCTGGAGGAACAGATCCAAACTAGAATATAATATTGCCCATTGTGGTGACAATAAGTATTTTAAAGTTCATTGAGATCCTTGCTGTGATGCAGATGGGACTTTAAGAGCCAGCATCTTTCACTTGGCTGAGTCCAGTTGTTATTTGCATAATAACTTATTATATGTATTGCCAGTAGCTCGCAGAGCCCCTGGTCAGGGCTGGGAAACCACGATGAGTTCATACTCCTCTGCTTGGAGAGACAATATATTTGGTGAAGAATTGGGAGGGAGGTGTCTCTAGCAACTAATGCAAGTGATTATGGGCTTGGAATGGCAGGAATTTTTAACCCCTGCTTTGGGCTGGGGGTGACCTGCGCCCGGTCCATCTCTGCTCTTGTCACCAGGGCTGTTCCAGGGGTCTTTGGTCTTCAGCAGGGTTGTTCCCCTGTCCCCACATCTCGAGGAGGTTGTTTTAATAAATGGATGGAGAGCATGGGGTGTCAGGAGAAGGGTATCGCTGCTGTGGGCTGTGTTCTGCTGCTTTACATCAATTACCCTCCACTGTTTGGGCACCAAGGCAACTCAGCTTACATTTCTCTTGAAAGCTATTCCATAGCCTTCTAGGGTCTTCCCAGTGTTATTCCAGAGTTCTCCTTGCTCAGCTGAGCCCAAGAACTCCGTCGCACCCAGCTACACAACTCTTGGTCATTGCCATCGGCTTTTGTGATCCGTCATATCTGTCTTCGCTCTTTGATATTTGCCAAGGGCTTCTCCGCGCAGGGGGTTTCTCGCGAGTGCCATTTCGGAGTAGCTGCTCTGAGATAACTCAATCCACATGGACAGCTGTTGCTCAGAGGGGAGTAGGTAAGTGCATCCATAAAGCGTTGGGTTTCTGCCGGAGGGAGCGCGGCGTGGCTGGTGCAGCTGGTGCAAGGCAACCACCCTCCTGCGCAGCCCTGTGCGCGGAACGGCTTTTCTTATGGCGCTTAAAAAGAGGGAAAATGCCTTCTCCAACTTCAAAACTGTGGTTGGTGGGGAGAATTGGGGTGTTCTGGAGGTGTAAATGAGCCAGGCTGTTTTGCATAGATGGGTATTGCTGTGCACCAGGATGGTGACTGCTTGGGGATGGACACCCTTGTGTGTGTCCTTGTTCTTGCCACAAGCTGCCCTGGGGACACGGCAGCGTCCCACCAGGAGTGGGGTGGCATCGTGTGCAGTGGCACAGCTTTCGTAGTGTGGCTTCTTGGTTTTAAGCATTCTTAGAAAAGGCTTAGCTGAATCTTGTTTTGGCCCAACGAGGGCAGATGGCTATGGCAGTGGCGTATCTGGGTGGGAAGCACTGTTGTCGTCTCCTGTAGCAGGTTGAGATGCCCTTGGGGTGCTGGAGCATGGGGCCATCTCTGTTTGTGTGTTTGCCACGCTCTACCAGGTGCTGGAACAGGTTGCCCAGAGAGGTCGTGGTTGCCCGATCCCTTGAAACACTCAAGGCCAAGTAGGACAGGGCTCTGAGCCAGCCTGATCTAGTCGAAGATGTCCCTGCTCATTGCAGAGGAGTTAAAACTGGATGAGCTTTAATGGTCCCTTCCAACCCAAACTGTTCCATGATTCTATGGAACCGGCCAGAGCTCCCATTTTGCTCTGGAGTTGGTGCCAGGGCTGTGGCCAAGTCCAGGAGCACAGGGGATGCTTTTGCAGGGCTGGGATTCCCTGAGTGTATTGCAACACGGCTTTCTGGCCCAAACCTCATGGCAAACTTGAAGGACCTTTGTTATTCTCAACTCGCTGGGCTTTGGAAAGCCAACCCGTAACCGTCATCAACCTGATTATTGATGTGCTGGGCTCTGGAAGGATCCGTGGTTTTAGAAACTCCGCCTGTTGCTTTAATGAAAAGCGGAGCTCTGCTTTCGGGGCTCGTGTGGCAATTGTGCTGACTCCTCCTGATGCTGCTGGAAGCCCTGCTCGCCTTCTGTTTCCGTGGTTTGCCAGCGCTTTTATGTGATGCTCGGGCCATGAGAGAGCATCCCCGCTCCAGCCGCGAGGAGCTTCACAATGGTGATGGGCTGCCCGGGGCAGGGGTGGGGGCTCCCGCTGGCCAGGAGCCACCAGTGGTGGCCAAGGGGCATGGAGTTGACACCCCTGGGTGCTGAGCCTTTCAGGTGGTACGGGGAGTCTCTCCAGCCGCGCCATCAGCGGTTTTTCAAGGCCATGGAAGCTTTGTGTTCCCGCTTTGAAGCTCGGGTCTGAAAGTGTTGTAATGAGATTTTATTATGTATTCTGGCAAGGGCTTGTTATTTTGTGTGTGGATTTATTGTATAATGAATTGAGGGATTTTGAAACGCTTTGTGCAACCATTTTTTTGGAAAGGACATTGTATTTTGTTTGTGGGATGTGTGAGTTTTTATGAAACTTTATTTAGCTTTTAGCAAGAATAATCTTTATTCAACAAATAGTGCAAATAAATCTTTAATTGAACAAATATGTGCCAACTTTCAAACACAGTAACAAACAATGACATGAAACAAGGAAACTTTTGGAACAATATACGACTTTAAACATAGTAAAATAAAAGAAAACCAACCCAAAACCCCTAACAAAGCCGGGCTGGATGGCAGGGCAGCAGCTGAGCGCACGGATATGTGGGACCTGCCAAGCTGGAGGGAGCAGAGGAGGGAGCTCGGTGGCTTTCAGGGGTGCCCCGTGGGTCGGGGGGTGGTGCCGCAAGCTGGGGTTCGGGGGGCGCCGCTGCTGCCAGCTCGCCCTGAGCTGCCAGACGTGACTGGGCTGCGCCAGCCCTCCTCGCTTTGGGGCTATGTGGAAACGTGGTCTCCAGCAAAGCCGGCTGTCTCCACGGCCGCTCCAGGAAACGTTTCATATATGTCCCTGTCCTTTCTCAGCTGCTTTCCTGGGGTGGTCGATGCTCCCCACTCACAGGGGCATCTCCAGCCTCTCCTGGGAGAGGTGGCCGGGAGCCCCGCGGGGTCCAGGGCTGCCCCATCAGGGCTTCGCACCTTCCAGCCCGGCGTTGCTGTTGGGCTCTTTGCAGGCAGCCGAGAGCCTTCGCTCTCTGCGTTGCTGCATCTCGCATCCGTGACTCTTGTGGCAGCTGCAAACTCCTGCAGGGCATTGCTCGCGCTGTGAGATGATGTTGGCATCCCCTCGCTCCTCTCTGTTTCATCTTTTATCACCTGTGCTCTCATTAAAGTTCATCTGTGGGTCCCATCTGGGCGTGCTGCTGTGCACAGAGCTCTGGGGGCTGAGCTGCAGGGCAGGGCGAGGAGCAGGCGCAGGCTCGGCTGCTGCAGCCGGAGTTGGAAACGGAGCGCTCCGTCCCCTGTGCTGGAAGAAGCGGTGAGAGCCCTGCCCAGGATGGGGTGCCCCGTGCCTGGGCTGCGACACCCATACTTGGGTTGTGGGTGATAACAGCGTGGTCTGTGTCGTGTATGTGGCTTTTCTTTCCTATAACCGTGGCACAAGGCGGTGTTCAGGTGGCAGCAGACCCTCCTGGTCCCTTCCCCGCTGCCAGGATCCGCATCCCCTGTTCACTTCCATCCATCTGGGAAACTACCATGCCCTGAGTTTTGGGAACGTCACTTCTTTGTAAGTAAAAACACACTGAGATGTTGAATCGCAGGCAGCTGGCAGGTGGCTGCTGGCAGGAACCTGGTTTTGCCCTGCACGGTGTTGGGAGGTGGTTTGTGCTACCTGGAAACAGGCAGGCTCAGGGCATTCTGTGTGCAGTTTTGTAGAGCTTTATGCAGCCACATCCTCCAGCTCTGACAAATTTGACTCCTCTGTGATGTCTCCTGTCACTTGTTTAAATATTTTTATCAGGAGAAAATATTTGCAGTTGGTTCTGGGCTCCTCAGGGCTTTGCATCAGTGCTGAATTTCTCAACTAAAACATACGCTATTTAAAAAAAAAAAAACAAACAAGCCCTTCTTTTGCAACCCAAAAAGTGACTTTTATTCCTCTTTTCACCTACGGGGCTGTCTCGGCATTTGTTTCACTTCACTCTTTGAGTCTGCAGGGAGGAGGGCAGAGTCACCTTTATGGGTTAATCTGATTCTACTGGATTTCCTTCCTTGTTCCCACACCTTGGCTGGGTTATGCTTTTCTTTTTAGGTGCCAATGATTAAAGTATGGAAGGAGCTCATTAATGAGGATGCTCACCCTGCGTGGCTGCTGCTTTCCCTGGGGGTAAAGTAGATTCCCTACACTTTCTAACCTCAGAAGTATCAGGAATATGAAGCCTGCTATCACTTATTTCTGGAGGCAGTCTGGTGTAGCGAATCCATTGTTATGGGGAGGAGCCTTTTCAGCCCTTCATTGGCCCTTTTAGCCCCTAGGAATTTTCACAAAGGAGCTTTTCTTCTAATAGAGAGCAATGGAATTGGGTGTTAATGACAACAAATTAATTCTGAATGGAAAATTCCTTCAGCCCTGTGTTGTGCCATTCTCTCTTTCACAGTGTAAACCTACCAGACCTCTCTCTGGCTGCCCATACTTTTCCAGGAAGAATAAATGAGGCTTATGTTTCTAGAACAGTGAGCTGGAGGCATCTCACCCCTCCTGGCACCCTTGTGTTGAACCGAGCCCAGCCTTCCCCAGACCTTTTGTATGACCCCAGAAGGGCACGATGCTTTCCTTTGCACACCTCGCTTTTAAACGTCGCTTTTCCTTCGGGTTTGGCCTCATTTTCTTTGTCTCTCCGAGCCTCGGCTCCTTCCTCTTTCTTGCATGTCATGATTATTTTATATACCTAGAGAATCTGGTCAAGGCTTTTCCTTTTTAACTGCAAATATAGGCTTTGCTTTTGCTTTCCAGTCACGTTTGCAGCGTGGGTGGACTTTGTCCTCGCAAGAGCTCTGCAGAGCGCGAGGAGAGCGGTTGGGCTGGGGACAACGTCACCCTGGTTCATAAAGGGAAGATGTTGGTGTAGAGGGGACTCATTGGCCAAAGGTCACCCCAGAGGCTTGTGGCCGAGCCAAGGATTTGAACCTGGACCTGAAAGGCAGGACACGATGCCACCACCTCCAGCCAGACCTGTGCAACTCCCCTCAAGCTCTTGTTAGCTGTTCTTACATTGAAAACAGAGATAAAAGGCCAACTGCGGAGAAAAACACCTGCCTGCTTGTTTTATTTTGAAATCCATATTAACTTATGAGATCAATGAGTTGATGTCATTTGTACCATGCCGAAGGAATCAAGGAAAGCCATTGATGTGCCAGATGTGCGGTTGTAAAATCCGCCTTCTTTGTGGCTGCGTGAGAGCAGAGCGGCTGGTGGTTGTTTGCCCAGGATTTCTTGTTTCGGGGTGAGGAAAGTAGGTAGGGAGATGGTGCCTTTTGCTCTCTGACTATATTTGAGCGCGTGCCTTTTCAGAGCGCACACCTCCATCCTGGTGCACAGCTGCAGCAGCTCCTCGGCTGGTTGAGGGCTCAGATCTGCCTCTTGGGATGTGGTGGCCCTGGGTCGGAGGTCATTCGTGCATCTGCGTGGCACAGCACAGGGCTGCTGGCCAGTTTTCTCTTGGACAGAGCAGCATCCCATGCAAGCCTTGGCTGGCAGCAGCGCTGCCGTATTTCCTATCAGCAAATCATAGCGGCCATCACCTGCTCCTTGTTGGAGGTGGTAAGTCTTTCCTGGCTTTGTGTCAGCATTTTATCAGGCATGTAAGTGTGTTGGCAGGCAACCTTCGTCTTTCTCAGGCTTTTAGATCACAAGGGGAGGATCAACCAGATGTCCTCAAAATCCTTCGTATCCTGTAGCTTTCCTGCAGTCGGTCTGGAGTCCAGCAAGGAGAGCTTTGCTGCTTGGCTCCGTGTCTGCCAAATCTCTCCCAGGTCTTGTAAAACAGAATAGTTTCCGATCTCTGCTCCTGCCCTGTGCCTGGGCACTTCAGCCAGGGATGTGCCTGCTCCTGCCCAAGCGCTGCAGGCTGGCACTGGGTGTGTGGTAGGGTTTCGGCAAAGCCCTTCCAGCCCAGCAGCTGCCAACGAGGAGCTGGAGTTCAGAGCTGCCACGGTCAAAGCTGCCTCTCCTCGGTCAGTGTTTCTCTCTTGGGCTGCAACTTGAGAGCAGGATGAGGTGAGACCTTACTGTGTCCATGTGCAATACCAGAAAGGTGCTGAGCTTGTCCTGCGCGTACTGCAAGGTATTTCAGGGGATCAGGGCTGCGTGACTCGGAGGATATCAATTATTTAAATAATGAAATCATGTATTTGCACCAACCTTGGCACTTAAATGGTCATGGATAAGAAGAAATAGTTGAGTAGTGGTTCATGGTACCTGTCTAAAATAGCTTAATCAGAGTCCTGAGGTTTTCGGTTTCTGTGTCTTTGGTTTCAGACCTTTTGCTTGCTCCAGGATCTTCCTTTGGAAAGAATGTGATGTTCTGCGTCAGCGCTTGCAGCTCGTAGTTGCCACAAAGATCCTCATCCTGGTTTTAGGATGAAGATTTTGATCTTAACCTGTGAGTCAGAGCATGCACTTCAACGGCATCTTAATGAGCTTATGGTTGAAAGCTATTTATTATCTGTTATAACAAGCCTTTTATTACACTGGAAGGCTAATTTGCATTGCTTGTTGTAATTAACATTGTAAAATGTTTAAACAAAAGTACAGATAGAAATTAAATTTACGGGCATTGAATTCAATAGCATTAAAATAAACCTTTGATTTGTTTTTCTCCTTTGGCAAGAAAGTGATTAACTCAAATTAAATTTACGGAAAGCTCTCAACTTGGACCGAGCGATTTAATGGAAAAAAGGCCTCCCAAACTGCCAGAGGAGCTTGAGGAAGAGCCTGGCTTTCACTCGCAGGAGGCTGTCAAAGTGGGACTTAACCATTTTGAGTGCGAGAGGTGGGTGTCCTGAAGCCTATGGCAGATGCTGTTGGCTGGATGTGTGCAGGCAGGATGGTGCTTGGCTTTTTGGAGCCACCGGTTCTGATTTTCCATGCCCTGGCAGCTCCTTTGGAGGTTTTTCTCCCAAGGAACAAGTGATAAGATGAGAGGAAATGTCCTGAAGTTGTGCTGGGGAGGTTTAGATTGGATATTGGGAACAATTTCTTTACTGACAGAGCGGTGAAGCCCTGGCAGAGGCTGCCCAGGGGCAGTGGGGGAGTCTCCATCCCTGGAGAGGTTCAAAAACCATGGAGATGTGGGACTTTGAGATATGCTTTAGCAGGCACGGTGGGGTTGGACTGGATGAGCTTAGGGGGCTTTTCCATCCTTAATGATTCTGTGATTCTGTCGAGGGGTTTGTATGAGGTGGGATCAAGATATTCCCTGTTAAGATCTCCATGCAGTGGCAAATGCTACACCGCCTCTCAGAGCAGGATCTTGCCCGGCATGGTTGCTGGATGCCCCACGCTGGCCCTTTCCCCCCAGGCTGGGAGCCGTCGTGGGGAGTGGATGGAACAGAGATGGCATGGAGCACTGTGTGCTGCGGCGTTCCTGCTCCGGTGGGTGCATCGCTGTGGTACCCGAGCGGCACGTCGTCCGGGAGCAGCACATCATCCGGGGTTGCGTCCTGTCTTAGCTGAACGTAGGATTATTTTGCTCCAGGTTACCATTTGTATATGGTTAATTAGAAAAGGGTTGTGGGTTGTCTTGGGGTCACGGTTTATCCCTCTCCACCACTGCGTGTCCTCTGGTGGAAGAGCAGGCATCTTCCTCCTCCCTGCCCAAGTGTCGGCACAGGCAGGCTGTTTCATGGAGATGGGAAACGTGGTTTGGAAAATTAGCTTTCTGAATTGCAGTTATTCCTGAGCCAAGGGGATGGGAATTGCACCGTGTGCCCTCTGTTACCGAGTGGTGCAGGGATCCCTGCCAACACGTGCCTGCGATCGGTGGATCTCCTCCTGCTGCTCGGCATGTAAGGTGCTTCTGGAAAAGTCTTGTTTGTGCTAGAAGAGGCTTCGATGTGTTCATCCTCAAATGAAGTCATCAAACCCAGGCTGTTTCTGCTCTGATTTATGGAGCAAGCTTTGACAAAAAATTATACTGCGGGAAAATGATCCCTTGGTAAGGTTTGGATTCTCTTCTATTGTTTTAAATTGCTTTGGTTTATGGCTGTGATTTGCATAGTTAGAACTAATTTGTACCGTCTGGGCCCAAGGCTCTGAGTTGTCCTTGTGTTGGTATTGAGCTGCTGCAGAGATTGATGGGTGACTATGTGTTCCCTGGAGTCGGGGCTGTTGTGATTTATGGCTTGTAGAACTCTTGGGGACTGCTCTGGTCTGTCTGGCAGACAGTTACGGTCATCAAAACAGTAAGAAAGGTGGAGTGTAGCGTGTCTCTGTCTCTCCTCGGGTCTCCCGTGATGCTGAGTTGCCCGGGAAGGAGTTTGGGTTTGGAGGATAATTTGCAGCTGTAGGAAAATGTTCTGCAAACCTGGTGGTATTTGTTCAAAAGCAATTTAGTGAGTTATTGTTGTAGAGGATGTTCAGCAACAGGTTTGGGTTTGAGAAGCTATGAGTTGCTAGAAATGAGATCTGTCCCAAAGGTTTGTGGAGTGGAAATTCCAGTACTGATGCAGTGGATTGGAAATTCTGGGTCTGTGCCTGCTCCCGGGCAGTTGGGTGGCCTTCAAATGGCATTTCCTCTCAAAATCCCTCCCATATCTGTGTAAAAAATACCAGCAAGGACCTGTCCTTATAGAGGATGTGAAAAAGCAAGAGTGATTGAACTAGAAGCAAGTTGCAGACCGCAGAAGTGTGTTGGCTCCTTCCCGATGAGCCGGTGGCCTCTGAGGCTTGGCAAGGGGGCAAGTGCAGTCTCAGCCGCGGTGGTGGTGGCTTGATTCATTTAACACTGTTAATTTCTGCTTTTTAATAGCCATTGGTTTGGGGTTTGCCTGTGAGTCAGTGTTTCTCTTAATCCTCACACCAACCTGGGGACGCAGTGCGCTGCGAGGGCAGGACGGGGCCTTTGCCCACCAGGGCTGAGCGCCCGGGCTGGAGCTGCTTCCCAGAGACGTGGACTGCTTTATCGTGCACAAATCTCCTACATCCACGAAGGCGTGAGCTGGCAGCAGCAAGGCAAACACAGCCACGGGAGAAAAAGAAGCCATCCCAGGTTGCATTTTTTGTACACTAGCTGTGTAGGGTTAGAAAAAAATAAGTTTCTGCCGTCAAAATGCAAAGAATTGGCAGAATCCTCGTCAAGCAGTGACCATGGCCAACACAGCTGTTGGGCCCAGCGTGTCTGAGCCGCGGTAACTGCCCCAGCCAGGGCAGAGTGCATGAGTGTGCTCCTAAATGGGTATGGCCAATATGCAATTAGTGCTAGACTCTAATCTACGTGATCTACGCGTGACACTGCTTCATCCTCTCCACCACACTCACTCGGCTGCCACTCTGCTCCCTTTAACACCCGCATGGGACAACTGCAGATGTTTTCCAGTTGTGTGGGGCGGCGATGCCTCGCCTCCACGCTGCCCTTTGGAGGAGCCCCGCTCCTCACCCCAAAGCCGGCTTGCAGCTGCGGTTTGTGTTTGGGGGGGCTCTCTTTTGGTCACCCCTTCCCGTTGTTGGCTCCAGGAGCTGCTGGAGGAGCAGCGCCAGCCACCGATGCCTCCAGTACCGTGGATGGACATCACATTTTCCTGGGCAGGTCATGCACAAACCAGATACTCTCATTTTTCCTGTTTCTGTCACTCTGCAGCAGGCAGTTTTCCACATTGCTTTGCTCTCTCTTTTAAGTATTTTTACGTTTAGATCGAACTCATGGTGCTCTGACAGCTGCTTCTCACTCTGCAAAATAAATCTTTAAGAGTTCAAGCATGGGTGCGTTATCTGTGTTAATCTGGGAAGATTGTCAGCTGATACGGAATCTCTTTCAAACCCTGCCAGAGGCTTCGGCAACCTTTCTTCTTTCTCTTTTTTTTTTGAAGCTCTTTGCTTATGTAGGCACTGTGTTTGTGCTGTTCTTTCTCCAGATTATGTTGTAAAGTCTCTTTTGCAACAGATGACTTCAAGCTGGCCAAACCATCTCCAACCCATGTGCGGATTTTCCTTACAACTCTTTGAAAGGGTTCTTGAAAATGCAGCGCTCACCGCTCTCCACTGAAAAATGAGCGATAAGCCTGAAAATCCGCCAAAGGGTGGGGTTATTTAAAGCTGTTTAATTGCAATTTGTAATTCCTTCTCCCCCCTAAACTGCCGTGCTGGCTCCTGCAAAGAGAGGCTCAAGGCACAGCAGCGGAGCAGGCTCCTGTGCCCTGACCGGGGATGCTGATTCCTCAGCAGAACCGCCCTGCGCTCGTATTTGAGCTTTTATTTCCTCCTAGAATGGGATGAGGGATGAAGGATTTGGCTCAGGTAATGCAGACCAAGTTTTCAGCTGGGAAATCGTAGAATCATGGAATGGTTTGGGCTGGAAGGGACCTCAAAGCCCATCCAGTTCCACCCCTTGCCATGGGCAGGGACACCTCCCACTGGATCGGGGTGCTCAAAGCCCCATCCATCCTTGGAGTCCTGGTCAGTCTCTTGGCTGCGGTGCCCCATGCCGAATGTGACCCAGGACGTTTGCAGCATCAGGAGAGCAGCTCCTGCCTCGCTGCGTGCCTGGGCGGATGGTGGGAGTGCATCAGGGAGCAGAGCAGCTCTTAAGGGATTATCCCAATGTGAGTCAGAACCCTCTCTGACCTGGGAATGGTGGTTCTGCCACTTAATTGCTTTTATATTGGAGGGTTTCATGGGATGGGTCCATGGGAAAGCAGAGCCTGGGCTTTTGCGGGGAGCCCAGGTGCTTGGAGGTGCCTCTGCAGGGGCTGCAGGCAAGGTGACATGACCGCAGGGGTCTTCTCCACAGCACTCCTGTGGGACGTCGATCTTGTGCGCTGGGCTTCTAGTGCTTGTGACCTGGGATTTTGCTGGTACGCTTTGCCTTTCCCCAGATCAGAGGTTTCCCGATGTGGTTATGGTGAGAGGTGTTGCCTCCTCTGACCATGTTGATGAAAAGACTCCAGTATCGCGTAATGATCCATCTCAAAATCTTCTTGCTTGTAAATAGGTGATGTTCAAAGATATGGTCTGACACTGGTGTCGAGAAGGGATGCTGGAACATGGATGAAGCTTTATGTACAGCTTCGGAGATGCTAAACTAGAAATAAAGAGCAGCTTCCATCGTTGCCTGCTCCCACGTTCCCTTGCCCTGTTACTCAGTGCTCTGCACGCAGTCAGTAGTGATTTCTTGCTTTTCCACTTGAAGTCAAGGCCTTTTGAGAGGGTTTTGATGAAAACCTGCGCATCTCCTCCATCACCGGCCAGCGCAGGAGCAGTGACTGTTGTGGTGCTTTAAACTGTTGTTAACTTTTACTTATTATCTGGTTGATGCGTGTAAAAGGATAAACGCACAGGACAAGTTCTGCTCCTGGCGAGAAGGATGATAGCAGCTAATCCACAGAAACATGTGCAGCCCAACCTTTTGTTGCTTTCCACTTTGAATAATTCAGCAGGACAGGCTGTGTCAACACTCCAGTGCCTGACAAAGAGCCACTTTGGGCTGTGGGCGGGATGATGGAGCCAGGACCAAAGGGTAGGTGTTGGGACACGCTGCTGGAGATCGTGTCTGCACAGAAATAGCTGGTTTGTAAATCCATCTGCTCTTTTGTTAATGGAAAACTGAGAGCATCCCAGAAGGAAAGCAGGTTCAGGAGGGGCAGGGTGGTTTGCACGTTCGGTCGAGTTAAGTGACTGTTGTGGGGTTTACATTTGTGCTTCTGGGGTGCTGTGCGTATTTCATCCCTTTCAGATGCTCCTTCTCCTTTTCTCTTTTTCCCTTGCCTCTAGAAGTTGAAAGAAGGTTTGGATTTCTTCTCCTTTTGAATGTTGACCTCACTGCATAAAGTTGTCTGGCTTTCTGCTCTCCCTGACGTGTGATATATGTGAGCATCTGGTACCGAGGGGGGCTGATCGTTAGGATTTCTGAGTTTCTGTAACTAAGATCACGAGTGTACTTCGGGGTCTCTTCCCAGTATTGCTGAGCTGGTGAAGTGTTCCCCCTTTGGACCCAGAGGTGTGGGTTGTAGGGCTGTGAGCAGAGCCAAGTGGCAAACGTGCCCTTTTAGCACCATATTCTGGTGTTGCTGAGTGAATCTGAATTAATGAATCTGAATTAGGCTGTTTCATTGGTGGTTTCTGTTCTTTGCTACCTGCTGTTGGCCAGGCTTGTTTTCTTCAAGTGAGGCTGGTGTGATCTCGCACAAGAGGCCGGTTCCTCACGCTGACTGCGTCCACCCGCCTTTCCACCCCAACCTCACGCTTCTCCAGGCTGCTCAGAATCCCTCAGATTGTTCTCTCGGTGCAAAAAGCTAAAGAGGGCCAGACCTGAGGCTGAATTGGATCTGGACCAAGCATCTCCATCTCTTCCTGGGTGCTGGGTGTCAGATCTCTGTGATGATAACAGCCAAAGCGTTTCCCACCTCGGGATCTTGAGCTCATGCTGTCAGGATCTCCGGCAGCTTCTCTCCATGTGAGACCCTCTAGCATTTGGTTTTTCTTATTGCAGTATTACTGATTTCTACTGTCCTGGATTTTATCTGTGGCTTTTTTCAGGCTAAGCAGGTAATGCTTACAAATGGAAATTTGACTGCGTAACGTGGTGTCTGGCTGCAGTAAATTCATTCCCTGCGGGCTCGGGGACGTATCCCATATGTGGTTCTCCCGTGATTGTTTAAAACATCCATCTGCTTTATCTGTCTTTGTGTTTACAATTGCCCTTTGTAGTTCCTGGCAGCATCTTCTCTCCTCTGCTTTTTGTTTATGCTTTTTTGTTTAAGGTTATGGTAAAATATCCCTTTCCTTGGGGGTGGATGGGAGCCTTTTCCAGTTTGGCTGATCCCAGGGGTCAAGGGAATAAAACCCCGTGACACCAAGTCCTTCCAGCACTGAAAGAGGCTCCAGGAAAACTGGGGAGGGGCTCTTGATCGGGGAGAGGATGAGGGGAACAGTTTCCAGTTGAAAGACGGGGGATTGAGATGAGATTTTAGGAAGAAATGTTTTGCTGTGAGAGTGGGGAGGCCCTGGCCCAGGGTGCCCAGAGCAGTGGTGGCTGCCCCATCCCTGGAGGGGTTCCAGGCCAGGTTGGATGGGGCTTGGAGCCCCTGAGCCAGTGGGAGGTGTCCTTACCCATGGCAGGAGGGTGGGACTGGGTGGTCTTTGAGGTTCCTTCCAACTGAAACCATTCTATGATTCTAAGATCGCCCCAAGGGCTCCAGTATGACCCAGGCTGTGGTGGTTCCAGCTGGTCGCTGATGCTGCTCCTCAGGAATGCGATTTTAGCCAGATCCTGCCCTTGACCTGCCTTGGGCTTGGCAAGCAGGGTGGCTGGCTGCATCCATCACCAGTTCTTTGCAGATTCAGTGTGTGCTATGGGAAAAATAAAGGCTTCAGTCCTCTAAATTTGTAGCAAAACATGGCCAGTGGAATAAATTTTGGTTGGGCATTGACTCAGTGCGATGTCCCTATTTGTCTGCGATGATTTAGTTTCAGCTTTAGGGAAAGAAAATACAACAAACAAACCCAAAGCAAACTGTCTGAAAAATCCAGGGAGGATATATTTGATACTTTTTCCTGGCAATAATTAAACAGTTTCCATCCTTCTTTGGTTTCAAGCTTTCGGAAGGGTTATGGGTCCTCCTTGAGCACATGTTGCTGCCTGTCCTTGTCCATGCTCGTGTGCTGGCAGCGCTGTGGGGCTGTGTAGGCTCTGATTTTGGCTCAGGTTTTGTGTCCCCATCACGGGCAAAACACGACCTGGGGTGACATTTGGAGAAGTTGCAAAATTCTGTCTGTAAACAGTATTATTTTTTTTTTTCTTACACTGAGCCCAAAGCCATATAGCTGCTCATCTCACGAAGAAGAGTAGGAAAATACTCCCTGGCCGGAGGAGTGGGTTGTTTTCCTGATTTTCCTCTGCTCCAGCAGTGTTTCCTGGTATTGGGAAGCATGCAGAGTGCCGGGATGGGATTCCCTGTGTGCCTGCCGCACCGAGGACACAATGGTGAGTTCCCCATCCTCTGTTGCTGGACTTGTTGCCTGTTTCCCAGTGCCAGAAACTGGTCAAAAAGCTGCCAGCCGGCTCCAGTAGTCCAGCAGTTCTGCTGGCATCAACACACCCACGATGGTTTGGAGGGAACGATAAGCCTTCATCTCCGTGGATGTGAGTTGGCATCAGCCACGGCGGGTCCCTAGATGTGCCAGAGTGGGTTGTTTGCTGTGCGTGTGCCAATGCGGCTGGGAAGCAGGATGGGTCCGGCTGTGGGAGCCTGGGAGATGCTCTGCAGTGGCTCCGTGCTCTCGGTTACTGGTGCACGGATGCTCACCCGCATCCCACTGACCAGCAAGAGCTTTTTGGCACAGCACCACCGTCAGTGCGCTTGGCACCCAGGGTCCAGAGCTTGGGCTTACATGCTTACAAATGAATTTGGGACTTGAAAAGTTGGGAGGAAGCTGTGGGCAAGTGATATTTCAGAAAGACTTCAGAGCCAGTTTGTGAATCTTATAAGCCAACATAGTCCTCACGTTGGGACAGAACTGACTATGATTTTTTTTCTCCCTACTCATTTGTTAACCTTCAGAATGTCACTTCATCCTTCAGTGCCTTGGTTTGAGGTGCAGAAAGCCGCTGCCACAGCGGCAGAAGCAACACCCACCAGCTTAAAAGAGTACTGACACACTAACTCGCCTTGACACACCAGTAGGACAAAACAAAAGCATTTTGTTTCTGCAGCAGAACGTCAGAACCTGTAAGTGAGCCACGAGCGAGTGCTTCCGAAGCACTGCTCGCGCCCCAGAGCTGACAAAGCCCAGCTTGAGGCAGCTGTGCAGCAGCTGGCCTGGCGCACTGGGTGGAAACATCTGGATGGTCTGACAAGCGAGGCACCCTCGCGGCGTGGATGCTGTGCTGACTGCTGCTGTGTGCAGCATCTCGCTGTCGCTGCTCGCGCCTGTTTGAAAGACGTGCTCTCCAGTTCATCACATCAAAGCCTGAAGCAGAAGGGCTTGGCTTCCACAGAGCAGAGGATAAACTCACACCTCTCCTTTCTTGTCTGGTGCTGCTGGGTCTCTTGCCCACAGCCAGAGAGCCAGTGGCAGAATTGAGGTTTGTTTGCTGAAAAGAGGATAGAATTCCTTTGCTCAGCTTCAAAACACACTTGCTAGTGCTGTGCCAGCTGCACCTCCTGCTTGAAGGGCAGACGGCTGCTCAGACGGTGGGGCGGCTTGGGGCAGTTTTAGTTCAAGTACCAGCAGTCCTTTTGCTTCCATGTAGAGACTAAAAGGAGAATATTTTTCTGATTATGAATCCTGACACTAGCAAGTGGAGTTCTTTGGCAGCCCCGAAGCTCAGCCTAGAATACGGCTGGGATGTGCGTGTAGCCAATATTTGGGACCAACTGTGTGAGATAGCGTCTTATGGAAAATGCAAATTCCTGAACTGTTCCCAGCTCTTTTCCCGTAGTTTCCATTTCTACAGCACATCCCAGTGTTTCTCGTTCAGACCAGCCAGGCACCACTGGCTCCTTCAAAGCTCTATTCTCTGCCGTTCGTCTGCGTGAGGAACGAGGGGTTGTGAGGTTCCTGGGTGGACCCGGCGCTGTTCAGTCGGTCTCTGCAGCCCCTTGCCGGGCAGGCTGCTGGCGTGGCCAGCCAGCGAGCACAGCCTCTGTCTTTGCAGAGCCATCAGAGTCTCTGGGGGACACCTCCTGCTGCCAAGATAACACAGAGCAAGTTTGTAGGGGTGGCAAGGTGGAACGGCCAGAGATGAGGTCAGGCTGCCCTGGAGTTCATAGAATCGTAGAATGGTTTGGGTTGGAAGGGCCTCCTCACCCTTGCAGGGGAACATTTCTCCCCAAGATTTCACCTCAATTTCCTCTCTTTCAGCTGAAAACTGTTTCCCCTCATCCCATCCCTGCCCTCCCTGATCAAGAGCCCCTCCCCAGCTTTCCTGGAACCCCTTTCAGTGCTGGAAGCTGCTATAAGGTCTTCCTGTACCCTTCTCTTCTCCAGGCTGGACAACCCCAATTCTCTCAGCCTGTTCTCATATGGGAGGTGCTCCGGCCCTCAGATCATCTCCATGGTCTCCTCTGGATCTGCTCCAACAGCTTCATGTCCTTCCTGAGGGCTGAGGGCTCCAGAGCTGAATGCAGGGCTCCAGGTGAGGCTTCACTTCTTGAAGGAGCCACACGTGAAGTGCTGTAGCTGGTTTTTTCCTCCTTGTGTTGGTGTTTTTTGGCAAGTGCCGGGGTGATGAGGCGATCCGGTTGTCTCTGCTTCCACAGAAGACAGCTCCTACAGCTGAGCTGACAGAGCCAGGGGAAACCAAGCCAGGAGAGGACTAAGCAGCAGTGCAATTTCAGGTTTTGGCAAGAAATACGTTTATCTGGAGAGAACTGGCCATGTGCGAGCAGCACCTCTGTGCTCCCTGCTTTCTGGAACTGGGACTTGAGGAGACATTCCCTCCTTCCCCTGTTCCCGTGCTGCATCCTGTTTGCTTCTGGTGAGTCCCAGGATTTGGTGTTTTGCAATTCCCACATGGAAGGAGCACGGCTGGCACGCCGCGGCACCGCACCCCGGCTCTGCCTTGCGGTGACTTGTTTGCGCGGCTGTGCCCTGAAACAAAACCCTTTCAGAGCTTTTAATCCTGTTTGTATGAGATCACACTCTCATTTGACACTAATTGCAGTGGATCTGATTAATTAGGCAACAAAGCATAATTGATTTGACGAGATTGATTTCATGGAACTAAACGGGCAGCCGCCGTCTCCCATCACATCGTGTGTTCCTGCAGGTATGGGAGTCAGCATTAAAACCTTCACCGTCTGTGTAGGTGTCGTTACACGGTTCGAGTCCGAGGTGGTGAACTGTCTGATGTGGCGGCTGCGCGGGTCTGGACACACCACGGTGTCGCTGGTTCGTCCCTGCGGCCGGGCGAGAGCTGGGTTTGGTCAGGCTGAAGGGGAGGAGGCTGCGCGGAGACCTTAGAGCAGCTTCTGGCGCTGAAAGGGGCTCCAGGGAAGGTGAGGAAGGACTTTTTCCAAGGGCTTGGAGTGACAGGGTGAGGAGAATGGCTTTACATTGGAAGGGGCAAGATTTACATTAGACATTAGGAAGAAATTCTTCACGGTGAGGGTGGGGAGGCCCTGGCGCAGGGTGCCCAGAGCAGTGGTGGCTGCCCCATCCCTGGAGGGGTTCCAGGCCAGGTTGGATGGAACTTGGAGCCCCTGATCCAGTGGGAGGCGTCCCTGCCCATGGCAGGGGGTGGGACTGGGTGGGCTTTGAGGTCCCTTCCAACCCAAACCATACCATGGTTCTATGATTAGGGATGCTCTGCTGCATGACGGGAACGTGGGCAATTGGTTTATTCTTGGGTTTATGGTTCATTGAGGGCTTAAGTTTGGAAACAGTTAAATGTGTGCGCAATAATTCAGTGGAGATTATTTCCCAGTTGCTGTAGAGGACTTTTTATCTTTCTATTGGATGCATTATTTCATGGATGTTACATTTCCAGTGGCCTTGTTTAAATGGTAGTGCTATTTGATTTGGACCACTTGATTCCCTCCTCCTGTTTCCTTCCCTTCTGGTTTTCTCCTTCCAATAAAATGTCATAAAAATTAATCATAGCTGAAGGCCAATTTTAACATCCAGATTTAGAAAACAGGATTTTAAAACCCTTGTGCTGAAAGGAGAAATGCACTCTAACAGGAAGTCTTTGTTTTGTTATGGAGCGAAGAAAAAGGTTTTTAAAACTTTATCTGTCTGAACAGTTTAATAGCAAAAAGATTTCCAAATTATGAAGATTTTTGAGGATTTCCACAAAAAAAAGAGTTGGAGTGGTTGGTTGTGGGCAGGGCAGAATGAAGTCCATCAGTTCCAGTGTCTGACAAATCTTAGACTGGATCTTAGGCAGAAATGTTCTGCCATGAGGGTGGGGAGGCCCTGGCCCAGGGTGCCCAGAGCAGCGGTGGCTGCCCCATCCCTGGAGGGGTTCCAGGCCAGGTTGGATGGGGCTTGGAGCCTCTGATCCAGTGGGAGGTGTCCCTGCCCATGGCACTAGATGATCTGTAAAGATCCCTTCCAACTCAAACCATTCCATGATCCTCAATGTTCCTCTCTAACATTATACTGTAGGGGTCATCTCAGTGAGTGGACCCAAACCCCGTCTTTGCTGCAGCAAATCCCGTCTCAAGCAATGGGTTTACGTGGAATTTGGAAAGATAAAACATCAGAAAACTGAAAAAAAATGACATAAATTCAGGTGCTGCAGCTGTATTCTCAATGGAAAGCTCTGGAGCAGGATCTGGTTGCCTCTCTTCTGCTGGTTGGTCACGTCTTGCAAGAATAGTGTCATTGTCACCTTGAGTGTATGTCTGCTTTGGAAGTATGGTTCAGGAAAGAAATGGTTTCAGTTAAGAAGCTGTTCTTAGCTGTCTGAGATGTTGGGACTTCAGTGCCTGTCTCTCATAAAGCGGTGCAAGTTGGAGACGTTGAGTGGATGAGAAGCACATTTCAGCGGGACATCTGGGAATGGTCTCTCCAGCTTGTTGTGGTTTGTGTTATATTGATTGTGGAAGCCAGATGAGGTCAGCGTTCCTGTCATGGCTAACAGAACATGCCAGGTATTCTTAAAGGTTTTCAAACATGAAGGAGACCCAAGGGTGGTTGAAAGCAAGCGTTTGCAGGCTGGAGAAGCCCCAGTTCTTAATTTCTCAGGGCAACAGAGGTGCTCCAAGTAGAGCGGCAGATCCCTGAAGCTCTTTGCTGAAGCAGCGCCTGATTTGAGGAGGTTTTGAAGAGCTGCTATGGCTTTGAGGAGGGCTGTGCTATTGACCTCATGCTGTCCTGCATGTACTGGAGAAGATCCAGGGGATGAGGAAACATGAGCAAAGGCACAGATGGAAAAACAGGCAAAGGGAGAAAATACGGCTAATATCAAGTCACTTAAGCTTGCAGGGTTTCCCCCAAAGCAAACACGCATAGTGCTTTTTAGAAGTGCACAAAGGCTTTGATAATGTAACTGCTAAAATAAGAAGAGAATTGCTGTTGGTGTGCAGGATAAGAGACTGTGATCTCCAAATGGAGGGGGACGTGGCCCAGCTGGCTGAAAATGGGGCTGAAAAAGACTACGAGGGCTAATTAAAATGTGAAAAACTGAGAATTCATGTTAATGGACAGCAGATCTCTGTCTGGTGCTGGTTCACAGCTAGGTCTGATTTCCTTGGGAGACGAAAGGAACTGATTTAGGTTCCTTACCTTGCACTGACATCGATACTTTTCAGTGTTTTAACAAGTGTGCTCCACGTGAAGTGCTGGGGTCCTGCAGGTCTGCTCTGCCTGGGCTGGAAGTCTGCAGCAGGAATCTCTCACTCTTGCTGCCGTTAAAAAATCCACTACAGGTGTCCTCATACGGGGTGTGAAACACAGCTTTGACCTCGTTCTACCTAACATCTGGGTTGCGTTTTTAGCTTTCCCTTTCAGTGCCAACAGGTGTAATAAATTGGAAGCCTCAGCCCTTGCTCTGCGCCGTGCGTAGCAGATGCGCTGCGGAGGTGGTGTCTGCCTGCAGCACCAGCGGCATCGCTGCTCCGTCCAGCGTCCTCATGGGAGGCACCAGCCCACCTCCGGACCACAGCAGCTCTGCACAAGGGTGTCTTGAGACAGGCAGACAACCTTGTAAACCAAACCACATTCTTCTAGATTTGAGATAATATTGGTTTGGTATTACATTTAGCTATTTAGGAGATAAAAAGCCTGTTAAAAGTTGTGGAGCACACGTAACCAAGGGATTTGGACCTACCTGGTTCCATTCTATAGTAGAAACAGATTTTATCTGGAGATCTGTGGCAGAAGCTGTGTTTCTTGGGGTTGTATGGGTTATTTTGCCTGTGCTGAAGGACTACTACAACCCTTCCTTCTGTAAAGTTACGCTCTTCCTTCTCCTGTGAAGAGCAAATCCATCTCTCTGCTGCTTCTGCCATGTTCTTGTCAGGATTTATGTGCATTTCATTCAGGTTGATAGAAAGTAAAAGCCAAGTGATATATTCAGTCAGATCAGGTTTTTCCTTCACTTATACTTTGATTTTCTGTTCTTTTTTTAAAAGGTGCAGAAAACACCACTCTTGATAGAATTATCATTGGAGTCTGTACTCCCATGATTGACTTCTGTTTTAGATGTGCCAGGGGGAAATCCTTGGGTAGTCATCCATGAAGGATCCAGGTGGAAGTAGTGGATGTTATATGTGGACATTGGCAGCTCTGATTCCTTTGACCGAGAGCCCAGATGTGACTGCTAAAGGGCATCATGAAAATAATGCCGTGAGGAGTTATTCTCCAGTGTGGTTTGCTGTCGATGTTGGCCCAGACCTGCTTTCATCTTGCTTGTAGCCTGCAGCTCAGGTTCTGTCTCCTCAGCAGTGTCTATGGAGCGCGTTCTTTAATTACTGTGGCTGAGGTTTTTCCATGGGTGAAACTCTTCCTTGGGGTAAAAGTTAGGTACCAGCAGCTGAAAATATGGAAAAGCATCCAAAGCCTGGATAATAAATGTTTTGTACCCTTGGGCCAAGACAGGGTGGTCACTGGAGAAGACTTGGACTCCTAAATCAGCAGAATGACCTGTTGCTGGTAGGACCTTGGAACCCAGGGGTTGGAAGAGCATGGCATGGCCAGTGGGCTGCGATGGCTGGGGTCCATCCTGGAGGATTTAAAGTTGGAAATATGTGGTGAGACACTTTGGGTTGGGAAGTAACACCTGATACATCATGAGCTGGGCGGTTTCAGTAGCAGTTTAATCGGTGTGCAGCTTTAACTTGCCTTCCTGCCCACGTTGCTGGAGTTTGCTACCCATAGTAGATGTTGCGAGCGACCTGCTGCTCCTGGTTTTGAGGGTCTTCTGATGGAGGAAAGAAAGGCTTTTGTTTTAAAGACAGGCTTGTTCCTGGAAAAAGGTGTGGAGATTGTCGTGTTCATTTGATCCAGCCAGTTTACTGCTGACATTCAAATAAAATTGTAAACTATTTAATCTGTGCTTTGGTTTCCCTTCATTAAGACAGGTTATTGATTTGGGCAGCAAAAGCTTGGCAGCTGTAACTGGGGGAGTCTGCAGAGCGAGGAGGTGACTGCTGTCGTGTAGCTAGGTCTGCGACTTAAAGCTCTGTAATGCTTTAAGGAGGAACGGAGGGGAAAGGTTCTGGGAAGGGTTTGGGTCTGTAGGAAAGCTGATGAGTTGCGTCATACCCTCCAATGGCAATTAATTCGCTGTGTTTATCCGGTTGTAACGAGGCTTGAACTGATAACGAGGGATTGGATTTAATGTTCTGTGCTGAAAAATACAGTGGCTTTCCTGGGTAATGAAGTTAAAATACCAATAAAAACTTGGGAAAATATGCTCCCTCCTCATTTATTGTTCCCTAATGATTTTCTGTTACCACAGTGCCTAGAAGACCCGGGAGCGTGACTCACTGGCCTTCTGAAAACTGGCATTGCGCAGTCCTCTTTGGAAAAGCTTTTTAACCCAGGGACAGAAATGCTCGGTGGATTGAAAGCATCTCAAATGTGCTTCTTCAGAGCAGTGGTGACATGTTGAGGGCTATGGATTTACCAAGAAGGGCCTTCCTGCCTGCTGGCAGCTGCTGGTGCAGTGCCACTGGTCCATGGCGTTACATCATCCACCTCCATCTATAAGGTCAAGGTCACTTCTGTTTCCTAATAGCCAAATACTTGCTTGGCTCCTTGGTCCTCGCTTATTACAAAGCTCCTCCTGATTATTAGCCCAGAGGTGGCTCTGCTGCTACAGCTCCCACGTGGAGACATCGCTCAGTCCCTCCTTCCCCCCAAATCTCCCCGTGGCCTTGGATGAACTTGTTAGCATAACTGGTGCTTTTGTTCTCTAGGTTATAGAATTGCTTTGACTCTTAGCAATGAAGGATCCTTAAGGGGGAAATCGTGGTGGGTTTCCATGTGAACTCAAAGCTGATGGTTTGTGCCCCTGAGACCTCAGGTGTGAGGTGGGTACCTGGCAAGAGCTGGGGTGTGACTGGCTTTGGGAGAGGAGGGGGGATGATGAGGAGCAGTGGAATTGATGAAGCAGTAGGAATTAGAACAGTTATGGGCAGTCTTGAAGGAAAGGATGTGCTTGAGCTTTCATGCAGTCAAAAAGCCAGTGGAGAACTTTGCAGAGGATGGAGAGGATCCGCTCCGGACCCCTGGAGAGGCTGCATGCAGCCAAGCTGGGCTGAAAATACCACGTTTTGGGGGAGGAGAATGGGTTATGAGAATTCCAGCTTATAGAAAACGTCATCTCCACTCTCCACCGCCACCTCTGGCCGTGTTTGGGCTCATGGTACGTCCCGTGTTCCAAGGGTTTTCATTCAGGGCTATGGCTTGTCTTGCGGACAAGGCATCGTGTATGAGCTCTTGTCATGTTGAAATGGGAATTGTTTACTCTTTCCCTTCTTGCATTTTTATGAGGAAAAATAATGGTAAAAACAAGGCTGAAAATATGTTGAATGGGGTTTTGTTTTTTTCAATAAAGCGAAGCTGCTTCCAAAACTTCTTTCTAGTCTGTTTGAAAATAAATAAGCTACTTAATTTTTTTTTATGCACCCTGTGTTACCAGAGGCAAATTTCTGATGGAGGACAATGGGGCTGATATTCAAGTAGCTGCTACTCTGAACCGCAGCCTCTGACGGCTGATGTTCAGAGCGCCAGAAACCAGCAGCAGTGCTTGCAAAGAATGCCCTGCAGAGCCTGGGCTTGTTCTGAGCCCGCTCACACTGACGATCTCCAAAACTGCAAATGATGAGAGAATTTGACTTTAACAATGCCGTTGAACAATAATGCAAGAAAGAGGCTGATTTTGTGCTTTTTTCCTCTGGTGCTTTAAGATATTGTGCTGTAGGAGAGTGTGGAGTTTCTCGATTAGGTCAAAAGCTGGTCCAGCTTTCTCATGATTAATTGGAAGCCGATGCTGTAATGCAGCAGAGGAGTCTTTGGGGGCTTTGTTAGCGATAAGTGTGCTCTGAATGGCATTGCAAGAATGCACTTTTCACTGAAAAGGGCTTGTGCACCTGAACACTTGTGTGCTTTTCACAGTTCTGCTGTCTAATCGGGAAGAAGATATCAGTTCTTCCCGCCAGCAGGGCTTTGCCTAAGGGAAAAATGTGCCATTTGCACATAATTGCCGAGACCAGGTTCTATTTTTCCACTTTTCTCACTTTAAAGCTGTTTGACCATTGAGATGCTCAGGGATGGTTTAGTAGTGGACAGGTACGGTTGGACTTGATGATCTCAAGGGTCTTTTCCAACCAAACAATTTATTTTCTCTTGGTGTTCAGTGGATCTTCATTCTTGTAGCGTGTTTTGAGGCATGGGTGTTACTTAAGGCATTTGCAGAGGGATGCAGTCATATCTGTAAACCTTAACAGTTATTTCAGCATCCCAGCACTGTTTTTCTTCTTTCACATGGTTTGTAATCCAGCCATAGCGCCGTGATTCAATAGGTGTTTACAGCTTGAAAAAATCTTCCTATTTCATGGTACCTTAAAAAAAGTCATTTATATACAAATATATATATGTATATATATATAGACATCTCTTTATTCTTACTTCTGTAGAGTTTGCAGCATCCATCCTTACAAAACAGATGAGTTTCTGCGTGACTGCAGGCTGCGTTGTTTTGGGGGCTCCCGCTGTGCTCCCTTGACATGGCAGAGCAGCTTTGCTCATGTTTCCCGAGTTCTGCACGTGGCTGCAGAGAAAATCGCTGCTTTTGTATGCATGCCTTTGTTTTTCTTTATTTTGCTGTGAGAAACCAAGGTAGAGTGAATCCAGCCTGGCCAAGCTTGCCTTTACCATTGTTTCACGGGTTATTTTGAGATACGGTTTCCCCTGGGATATTTCCTCTCTTGGCTTTTTGACTTTTTCACATCCTATAGTGATTTTCTTGATTAAGAGTGTGGAGTCGTAATGGGTTGACGTGGTGTTTCTAAAATTAACGTAATTTGAGGACTTTCAGTTGGAGGGAAGAGGGAAATGGTTATTGTTCCAAGTTCTTCTGTGGCTGTTGCATTGCTGCACGGAGAAAGTAGGACAGCTATCATGGGAGCAGGTATGTGCTCACTGGGCTCCTCAAAAATACTGTTGCTCCACAAGCACGGAGGCTGAGAGAATCAGTTCCCCGTGACTTTGAGGATAAGGAGATTCCGTTAAATGCTGGACCAGGACAGTAATTCCTTTCATCCTTCCCCAGAAGGGATGGATCCCCCATCCCACCCTGCCCTGCTGGTGCAGGGGCTCGGCTGGTGCAGAGGTCCAGGTCTTCCACCTCCAAATCACGAGCTGGGAGGGGGACGAGCATGGGGCACCCAAGCTTAGTGGGCAGTGCCTGTTCAAGCCCTGCAAGTGTCTTTGCTCCACGTTTCCCTCAAAGGGTGCAACAGATAGTTGTGCAAAATGTTTCTTGGGTGTAAGGAAGAAATGTTTTACAGTGAGGGTGGTGAAGCACTGGCACAGGTTGCCCGGGGAGGCTGCATCCCTGGAAATGTTCGAGGCCAGCTTGGATGGGGCTCTGAGCAACCTGACTGAGTTAAAGATGTCCCCCAGTCAGGGGGCTTAGACTGGGTGACCTGTAAATGTCCCTTCCAACCCAAACCATTCTGTATTTAAAGTGCTGGGACATGGTCAGCCGTGGAAATGGTTGCAGCGGGTCGACCGAGGCACCTGCCCAGCCCACAGCTCTGCTTCCCACGCAGGGATGGAGCCTGCAGAAGCTGTCCTTGCTGCTCAGCGTTGTTTTCAGATGTTGCTTTCAGCAACCTCCACATCATAATGCTGTGCTGGTGTCCAGCCAGCAGCTTTTCACTGAAGGTTATTTCTCCTTTCGCGTCTGTCTGTGTGGCTGCATCATGTTTTGCTAGATGGGTGGCACACATCTGCTTGTTCTGCTCTGAGAATCCTCTCCCTTGTTCTGGCCACACCGAGTAACAGGGAGTAGATGAGTTTAATTTGAGGCACAACTACACGTGCCCTGACATCCAGACCAAGAGCTGCACAGTTCAAGAGCTACAAGTGAATATATTAATCGTATCTCAGGGAGTGATGAATGGAAAAAGCATTGCTTGCTTTTCCGACCAGCACAGCTGTGCCAGCCGCCGGACCTCAGCCGGACAGCGCGGCCCTTCACGGGCTGACCCGGTGGCCAAGCATCCCCGACCTCCAGCAGCTGCGGCCCCTGGAACAAGGGACCCCTTCAGTCATCAGAGGGAAGCTTTGCCTTCATCGGCATGGGGAGCTCGCAGCCAAGTGGGGCTCAGCGATGCACTGCGCTGGCAAGCAGCTTGGCCGTCCTTTGCCCTGCCACCGAGCTCCAGGAGCGCTCCTGAGAGGCTCAGGGAGGTGTTTCCAGAAGTTACCTTCAAAGCTCCTTCCTATGAAGCTCCAACCTTCATCGGTTGCTTCAAGCCCCATCCAACCCGGTCTTGAACCCCTCCAGGGATGGGGCAGCCACGACTGCTCTGGGCAGCCTGGGCAATGGCAGCATTTGGAAGCAGCACTGATGACTTCATGGAAGTTTTAACCTAAATTAAAATGTCATTTGTTTCTCCAATTAATTTTTGCAATATTTCGTTGTGGTTTTAAAAACACCTTCATTTTTTGCTCCTCCCTTTCCGTGTTGTTGTGTCGGGGCAGGTACTGCAGTGCCCACAGCAGTGATGCTCCTGTGCTCTGGGATGCAGGAGTGGAGGGGAGATGGGCAGAGGGGGGGTGTGCTTTGTTCCCTCTGTTTGCAAAGAGCTGTTGTAAATGAGAGCCTTTGGTTCTCTGTCCAAGGCTGTGAGAGGTCCTTCCCAAGGTAGGGAATTTCTGGCTTTTACTTGTCCACTCCTTTAAGGTAGGAGAGGCTGCAGGGACCCGATCCCTGGCCATCCTACAGCATTTCAGCATTCTTTTTGGAGACATCATTGCAATGACAGAACATCAGGAATTGCAGTAAATGCAGATAAATAACAACAGCTTGGGAATTTGGGAAACAATTCGGGGGGTTTTTTGGAGAGGGAAACCCTTTTGTTTCCCAAATCCCCTTCATGAGGGTGCACTGGAGCTTGTTGGAGTGAAGCAAGAGGCAAAGGCAGAATGCAGTGGCTGCTCCTCCGGATGCGGGAATGGGATGCTCTTACGCTGGAAGAAGAGTATGGGTGGGGGAAATAACTTGGGAACAGGTGTTTGTGTGCAGAGCAGAGGGTACACAGAGGGGTGCGCCCACTGCGCCCCAGTGGGTGGGAGAGGGGAAGCGAGGGCCCCCAGGGCACGTCAAAGGCAAAGAGACCTGTGATGATCATTGCTTTTATAGAGACTTTTATGGCCCACAGCCCAACGAGCCGCTCTTCATCAGCAATTCATGGAAGGAGCTGATTCTTCTCTGCTATCTGAGGTGCTTTTGATGCTATGGGTTTTGTTCTCAGAACAATAACGCGCTTGATAACCTTTGGTGCTGCTTTTTTGAAGGCTTTTCACTCTTCTGTTAGGCTGGGTTTGGCCCATGTGTGTGTTTATGGCTTGAATAACTGTGATCAGATTTCCTCAGCATAAAGAAAACCCCATCGGGGTGAAAGCAGCCCTGGTTGGAGGCGGCTGTGGGAACACACAAAACAAGGTGTTTGCCTCCTGAGTCATCCTTTGTGAAATTCCTTATTTTAGGAAGTGGAAATAGCTGGGGGAGCGCTGCTGGTGATGAGCTGCCCTGCCTCGCGGCAGCTGGGAGGACTGGTGGACGTTCTAAACCAAGGTTCCAGTTTCTGGGGCGGGATGCTGATTTAATAACTGTCAAGGAGTTTTTAATGCAGTAAAATTTCATGAATAAGTGGTCGCTACATAAAATTTTTGCCTCTTGGCAAAAATGTTATAAAGATGTACTCGCTCTAGGTTTAAAGTGTAAATTTATGTGGAATACTGAATTGGATTTAAAGGTCCCTGAAGACCTTTGAATCTCAGTAGCTAATGAGGCTTGCAGAAGAGAGCTTGAGAGAGGGAAAAATTACTGGCAGTGAGTAATAGTGGTGAAAGAGCTCCAGGATTGAGCAAGTTTTGCAGAGGAAAATTAGAAATGATCGCATCGGCGTTTGGGGTATTTGATTTCTTCCAGCTATTGATCTCCTCACACCGCCTGCATCCTTATTCCTGCAGCGCCCTGGGCCCCGGGAGATGCTTCTCTCTGACAAAACCCTTCAGGTTGAGTTTTCCCAAGTCCTAGGCTGCATGCAAGGGGACAAAGCTACTCGCGGCCCCCTTGGGATGGGATGGGCATCGACGAGCAGCCATTTCGCATCTCCCCCCTCGGCTCAGCAGAGCTATCCCCAACGGAAGGAATTTGGCATTCAGGCTCTGATCGCTCCACTTGGCTAAGCCGCCCTTGCCAAAGATGCTTAGACTTCTCCTTCTTCTTCCAGCTGGCCTTGCTGAACTTCTTTCACCCTGAAGAAAAGCTGCACATTGGAGAAGAAGGGAGACGCGTCCGTCGGAATAAAAGGAGTAAAGGCAGCGAGGGGCCAGATGGTGAGTCCTGCGTTGTTCCTCACTGCTGCACTTCACATCTTCACCTGGATGAGGAGAGGGCTTATGGGCTTTGCTCAGATCATGGTTATGGTATAGAATTCTTTATGTGAGGAAAAAAAATTGACGTCTGTGGCTTTTAAATTTCTGTTTGAATATACTTGTGTTCCAGATGAGGAATTCCGGTAGTTCTGATCTCTGCAACTGTAGATCTAGTGATTTTGTGTGAATTAATGCTGCTTAGTAGTTTCATCCTTGGCCCTTCTCTAATAGTGAAGATCTGTGCTCTTGTAAGGCTATAATTTGTACGTGTATACCTGTATTTGTTATTCTCTATACCTGTCTCTGCTCAAAATCATCGTGCAGCTATTTGTAGTCTAACAAACAACTTGAACATCTGCACCACAAAATGGTAGCTGGGTTCTTACGGGGTTTCGCAATGCAGCAGGGCTCTCAGGTTGGTTCAAAACCCATGTGAAGGGAAATCAGAGTTGCATAAAGTGGAAAAATACCCAAAAATCAAAATTACTCATCTGTGAATCGGCTGCCTGAGCCCATGAGTTTCCCATCTCCCCTGAAACCTTAACAGTTTCACAGTGGAAAAGCGTTTCTCTATGGCTCTGCTCCAAGAGGGAGCTTCATGAAACTCCCTGGATTTGTCCTCCCCGAAATGCTGACAAGTGCGATGCGTTTGGTACAGACTCCTTGAGTGATCGCAGTGCAGTGTGGTCCCTCGCCTGGAGAGCCGCTCGCTCTGGTGCTCAGATGGCTCAGGCGGGATCCGGGTCCTTTTGCACTGACTCCCTGGAATCTATTCCAGTGCCTTTGCAAGTCGCTTGTCTAGGTAGCAAGTTTGTGCTGTACGCCAGTGGTGTGAGTGGCGTGCCGCGCCGCAGGCAGATGTTCGGGGGGATCAGCCTAGTCCGTGCGGCTGCCTGCGTGCTGCCTTTCTGCTGCCGGATGTGCCGAGAGCCTCTGCGCGGGGACAAAGAGATGCTGGAAGTCGGTGGCCCTAGCGAGGGCTTTTCTCCTCACCCTTGTGCCCAGTGAAAACCTGCCTTTCCCAGGGCTTTCCCAGGTCTTCTTTATGTTCCCTGAGTGCCTCAGAGTTGAATCACTTCAGAGTTGTAGCACACTTTGCCGATTCTACGTGTCTTTGTGTACGCCAGGGGGTTGCCTGGAGGAGACTGAGGGGAGACTTTATTGCTGTCTACGACTACCTAAGAGGATGTTCTAGAGAAGTGGGTGTTGGTCTCTTCTCCCAAGTGATAGGTGGGAGGACAAGAGGGAATGGCCTTAAGCTGCACCAGGGGAAGTTTAGATTGAACATTAGGAAATAATTCTTTGCAGAAAGGGTTCTTTGGCACTGAAACAGCTGCCCGGGGAGGTGGTTGAGTCCCCATCCCTGGAGGTGTTTAAAAGACGGGCAGATGAAGTGCTCAGGAATATGGCTTAGTAGCAGACAGGTACGGTTGGACTCAGTGATCTCAAAGATCTTTTCCAACCAAATGATTCTATGATAAGGGAAGGGGAAAAGTTGCCAGAGCAACAGGTCGTTATCTTAACCGGTCTTGCTAATGTCACTGCTTTGGCAGGCAGTTGCTACGTGTCTGGCCATCATGGTTTTATTAGGTAGAGCAGTATTTAACCAATGGAAGCTGTCAGGGTAGGGATTGACCTTGTCACGACCATAAAATCAATAAATAAACAGAATAGCTTTCTTGTGTAATTTTATTTTGGATGTATATGGAGGAATCTTCCTTTTTAGAAAATGTCAGCGAATCATTAAAAAACAAATAAATAGAATCGTATTGTGGTATTGATAACACTGTTTTCCTCATGGGTGTTGCAAAGGGAAAGTTGATTGAATCTTTGATCTCCAAAGAGCCTCCCAAAGATAAAAGTGGCTGAACTATAAATTCCCAGAAGGAAGGAGCTGTGCTTTCCACTTGAGGCCTCACTAATATTTGTCTGGAATTAATTTGATGAACTTTCAAGTCCTTTCACGCATGCAGTGAAAGACCAGAGTGTGGAAGGCGTGGTTGAAGGGAGGCTGCTCCGTCCCCTTCCTGGCTCTTTTGAGTCTGGCTCATCTTGGTACCAACAACGGGACGGCTCCAATGATTTATGAATGTCAAAGATAACTTTTAGGGAAGGAACTGTGTCTTTTCTTTTAGGAAAATTCTCTTTCAAATCTTTTGCTGTCTGTGAAAAGGTGTTTCCGAGACAGATCAGAGCTGGTCCCGTGGGGCCAGGCGAGGGTAACGGCCTGGAGATCAGAGCCACCAGGATGGGACACAGGAGGCCACGGGCAGCAAAGCTGCTTCGGTGCCACTTTGTTGCTTGCTGAAAACCCCAATAAAATTGTGTGCAATAGTGCAGAGCCATCGGTTGGATCCTGTCACTTCCAAACAAGACTCCAGTAATTCAAGGGCCCCTCCTTTGAGGACTCCGGCTTTAGTTCTCCTACCCGCCTGTCATGTTTTATGGCCGTGTTTGCTTAATGTTTGTTTGTGCCCCTCCACGCGTGGTGCCCTGGAACCAATTAAGGCGGCCGAGGCCGTGTCCGGGGCCGAGGAGCCTGCCTGGCTGCCCTGGCACGGGCTGCGGTGCCGCGGGCGTGGGCTCCGCGGGGCGCCCGCGCCTGGCCCGCTCCTGGGGAGCGCAGCTCGGCTTTGGGGCCGGCTCCCTGCCCGTGCCACCAAAACCAACGTTCGCACAGCTTTAAACGCTGCCGCTGTTCGTTCCTTCTTCTCGAGGACCAGGATTAGTCCTCTTACAGCTCCATTTTACGATGCTTTCTGCTCTGTGTTACCCACTCCACCTGTCACTTAATTCACTTCACTAAAACCTGACCCTCTCCAACATCTCTCTCTTATTTTCTTTTCCCCCCTCTTCCCTTTTTCCCTTGGTGTGTTTATGCTGCTGTGGAACCACTGCTGCTCCCAGATTAACAAATCATCCCGGAGCTGGTAATTAGCAACAGTTGTGCTAAAAGGAACCATCAAGAATGTTAAATTAGTCCACTTTTAAATAAACTGTGTATGAAATGTTACATCTGTATCCCCAGAGCACCAGTAAAAATGCTGCTGGCTCTTTGCTAACAGAGCCAAAATATGGGAGTAGCATGGTTGTAACTACAGAGACAATTCCGTGCTCTGGAGGTTATAAATAATGACAGAGCATTTACAAAGCAGATGGCAATAGGACTTTTTAAAAAACTTTGTTTTAAAAAAAAACACAACAAAACACAAACCCTAGTTTCTTTCTCTCCTACTTTCATCTTTGTTCCCAGTTTGATCCCTGCCATGCTGCTTTCCTGGTTTGTTTGGTTTTTTGCTTTTCGGTTTGGGTTTTTTTCCCCTTCCTAGATTTTTTCATATTGAGCTTGGTGAGAAACAGAAGTGATTGTTATCCGTTCTTTGATTCGGGGCATGGCAGCTGGGAAGAGCCTGAGCAGATGGCTGTCCTTAAGCTGACAACAATTTGGTTCCTACTACTTTGGCAGTGCTCACTGCCGAGGAAACTCCTTGGTGAGAACTCGTGGGTTTCAGTGCCGCAAACGGCTTTTGTTGAGATGAAAATTAAATCCTGGGAGAGATGAAGCTCGTCTCGATCCCTGCTTCTACCTGGAGCTTTGGAAGGGAAGGGCCAGCTACGTGGGTTTGGTGTTTCACTTCATAGCATTCATTGCTGGGTTTAGAGCAGCTTTAGGGTGGGTGTGGGGTGGTTTTAGGGTGACTTTAAGATGGTTTAGCAGGTGGGCGGTGGCAGAGCCCGGCTGAGGGTGCCTGGCTCCCTGCGACCCTCATCCCACAGGTGCAGCATCTCAGCCATCCCTGTCCTCCCTGACCTGGTGGCACTGATGATGCAATGGGGCTGGTTTGGGGTGGGTTTTTTTATATCCAGATCACAATAGTGAACTTTCCTGCCGGCTTCCTCTGCTTTGGAAAGGGCAGGTTCGTCCCTCTGCCTCCAGAACAATCGGAGCCTTTGTGTCGGCCCCGTGCAATTCCCCAAAGCCCAAGCATTCCCAGAAACACAGATGTATGAAGGGCGATAGAGCCTAATTGTGCTCCGAAACCATGGTGATGAGCACTCAGTAAATACAGAACATTTCCTGGATACTGGAGCGCAGGAGACGATCCCAACAGAAAGGCTCACCACAAAGTGCTTGCATTTAGTGACTTCTTGTAGAATTTCTCTGTGGTTTCCCTCAAAATGGGAGAAGGGAGGAATTAAAATGATGTTTGATTCCTTGTGGACAATCTCCATCCCTTTCCTGTAACGTTGCTGTCAGAGCTTGTTATTACTGTGGTAAAATTAAGACTATGGGTCCTTTACAGATCCTTACCCATGTGTTATACCTGTGCTGGTGATGACAGGTATCTGTGTAAGGTCTGATACCTCGGGCACTTTTCAGCCATGAAGATGCAGTGATAAATACGTAGACAGCTGATGGTAACACCATAGGTGTTGTAGGTAACACCACAGTCTCATGTCTGTGCTCATTTGTAACCAGCATTTCCACCACAACAGATCCAGGGAAGCTTAACAGCTCTCTGCAAACCAAGAACGATGTTTAGGTCTTGGTTTTGGTTCTGTTAAAGCAGTGGAAGATTCATGTCATGTCATTTCTGGAAAGAAGTGAAAGCGAAGGTGAAGATGATATTGGAGGGGATCTTCTGCTCTGAATTGGCTTTTTTAATACTGAAATTACTTTGATGTCAAATTCGCTGCAGTGACCCTTAGCAATCTTTGCTGAAGCCCATCTTGAGAAACCATAGGCGGTTGTTGGTCAACCAGCATTGTGATGTTGTGGATACCCAAGCAAGACATGCTTTGAAGAGGGAAGCTCCATGGAGCCCAAGCACATTGGGAAAGCTGAGATGTTATGCCGAAAACCCGACTGGTGATGTTCACTCCTGCAGTACGCGCCGAGGGTGATAATTTCATGAGGGTGTGCTCATGAAGAAGGAACCAGGGTCTGAAAACTGGTGGAGTCCAGAATTCTTTGTTGAACTCTGGTATGTTGTCCCAATTGGATGTTTAATATTAAAAGCAATTCATTAACTGGCTAAGATGTACAAGCCTAATTGAGTGATGGCTGTGATGAGGAATTATTCTAGGTCACAGGGTTCATAGTGTATTGGTCAACGTGTCCTGATCGATTTGCCTCCTGTGTTCTTCACCAGCCCTTCCAGTTGGGATCTGGTTTGTTCCAAAAGAAATCCTGCTTCATTATTCCTAATATCTCTAAAGCCATGATTACGTGCTGTTGGTTTGTTCCATCCATGGGGCTGCTGTGGTTTGTCTTTGTCCTTCCCTGCTACCTCCTGTGTGGTTTGGTTAAGGTGGTGGGATGACAGCTGACAGGTTGGGAAACGCAGAGGATATTCAGAAGGCTCAAGAAGGGATTCAGTGGTCAGAATCTTCCCTCAGTTGCAGTTTCAGATTCCACTTGCGCTGATTGCACTTTGGGGTGGATTTCAGAGTTACCCTGATGGATTCTTAGTGCTCAGCCTATGGCTGTGCGTCAGCAGGCTTTACTGAGACTTGAACTAAACTCCAAAGCTACAACCGCATGCTAAGCAGGGACCAACATTATGAGGAGTGACTGGTGATTCCGTATTAATTCCACTTCTGAAGACTGGGGCTTTTCATAACCCCTCGGGTCAAATACTGAAGTTCAGACATCTCGGATAGATTCTTCTCTTACAAAGGACGGCCAGGACTAATGAGAGGAGAACAGATGTTCCAGCCAGGCAGGAATGTGATTGCATCTGAACTGTGTGTGCATCTGAACTACGGATGCCGTGCATCGAGCATTGTAAATGCTGAACTCAGCTCGGAGCTGGTGATTCCTTTCCCACAGTGTGAGAGGCTCTTTTGTCTCTCCTACCGAAGGATTTGCAGCTGAGCTTTGATTTCTGTGAATAACTGGTTCTCTGGCCACATCCACGGAGTATTGTGCTTAGCACATGCTCCAAGCCCATCTGATTGCAGATCAGCTGTAGCACAAAAGCTGAGGAGCCAGTGCTGAGCTGGAGCACGTAGACCTTTCTGAAGGGCCAGTACAGCAGTCTGGGCTCAGGGTCCTGCTGCAGCAGCCATGGAGTATCTGCCTCCTGCAAATCTAGGGCTGAATAAGCTTATTTTTCTGTCTGTGGGGCAGGACTGAACAGCCACACCCAGAGCTGCTGCTCTGGCGGTGGGAATTGTGAAGTTGTCTTCAGTTGTGGCCAATCTGGGCACTCATTAACAGTCTTTTCAGTTATAGCAGACCAGGTACATGAATTAGCCATAAAAGTAACTGTTACACAAAGCTGAAAAACATCACGCTGGGTGATCTTTAAGATCCTTTCCAACCCAAACCATTCTATGGTTCTATGAAGAAGTTGCGAGTGAGGCACGGCAGTTGCCAGGAAAGCTGGGGGGGACTTTTTACAAGGGCATGGATGAGGGGCAATGGCTTTAAATTGGAAGGGGGAATATTTAGATCAGACATAGGGAAGAAATTCTTCACACTGAGGGTGGGGAGGCCCTGGCCCAGGGTGCCCAGAGCAGTGGGGGCTGCCCCATCCCTGGAGGGGTTCCAGGCCAGGTTGGATGGGGCTTGGAGCCCCTGATCCAGTGGGAGGTGTCCCTGCCCATGGCAGGGGTGGGACTGGGTGGGCTTTGAGGTCCCTTCCAGCCCAAACCATTCCATCATTCTATGATTCTCAATCCAATGAGGCAGAATTACATACAGGAAGAAGAAAAACATGTGATGTTCTGCAGGGATGAGATAGTCGAAGAGATTTCCTCCCACCTGCCCTCGATTCCTTATGGAGAGCTGTGGTGGGGACGAGTGCATTGGAAACATCCAGCAAACAGTTTAAGAGAGCCTTTTGTATGCTTAGTTAAAACCTTGCTGTAGCACCACTTGGGAATCATTTCTACTGGAATTCATGACATATGTTAGTTGTTTATCTTAGTGGGATATGACTTAAAATGTCAGAATGTTTTGTGTTAAGCAACAACCGAATAAAACAAACAAAATAAAAACACAGCTGTAATACTACGCTTTAAATTGCTGGATTCGAATATGTGGTATTGATAAAGTAAGCACTGAGGCGCAGTGGTATATAGAAAATACGCCTTGTGAGTCCAGCCAGCAAGCCAAAAAAAGCCTTGAGATACTTGAATCTGAAATAGTAATGTTATTTGTCAGCTCTGCTGTAAAGATTCAGCGTTTGGAATCCAACCTAAACGCCTGAAGGAAAACAAAAGGCACATCATTTTCTTCTTCCCTGGCCAGTGAGAGTGCGGAAAATGAAGGATGATGGCTACAGGTTCTGGTGGGAACCCCAGGAACTTGGCTGGGGCGGGTTCTGTGGGAGCGGAGTTACGAAGGGTGGAGATTTATGCCTGATTGGGTTTCTGTGTTTTTGAGAAGGCAGTACAGTATCATTTTTCCAGCAGCAGTGGCTCTGTAGGTAATTGGGAGCAGGGTTTTGTCTTTGTTCATGAACACATCTGCACTGTGGTGTGCTCGCACCTACTTAGTGGGCACTGAGTACTTTTCCTTTAGGATGTTTTTAAGCCTCATGGTACCAGGAGCTTGTCCTGGTACCTTGTCACAGAGCTCAAATCCAAATGGGATTGAGGACATAAATCAACTGGTTGTTCTTTCTCGTATAGAGGAATGGAAAATCCTGTTGCAGTAGGATACCTATGCCATATCGAGAAGGCAGTGAGTGGTGACTATCAGCAGAGCTCTGGCTATTGGAGAAGCAGAGCTGAGGTTGTGTAGTAACATAGAATCATAGAATTGTGAAGTGGTTTGAGCTGGAAGGGACCTCAAAGCCCATCCAGTCCCACCCCCTGCCATGGGCAGGGACACCTCCCACTGGATCAGGGGCTCCAAGCCCCATCCAACCTGGCCTGGAACCCCTCCAGGGATGGGGCAGCCACCCCTGCTCTGGGCACCCTGGGCCAGGGCCTCCCCAACCTCACAGCAAAACATTTCTTCCCAAGATCTCATCTCCATCTCCCCTCCTTCAGTTAGAAACTGTTCCCCCTTGTCCTGTCCCTGCACTCCCTGGCCAAGAGCCCCTGCCCAGCTTTCCTGGAGCCCCTTTCCATACTGGGAGGAGGTTGGAGGGAAGGAACCCCAGGAGATAACCAGATCCAGCCCTGTCACCTCCATCCAGAGGTGACAGACTTTTAAAGGACAGTTGCTGTTCCAGCCTGTATCTTCCATGACCCCGCACCGATATTGTTCCTTGTGCCAAAAACCCTTAGTGAAAAGTATGCAAGGCTGCTGGGTCTCTCCGTGCTCCAGCACAGGTCCCTTCAAAGAGCAGCTGATAACTTATGAGTTGCACCTTCCTTTTTAAGGTGGAAAAACTGGTAAATGCATCAGAGCAACCGCATTCGTAGTACTCCTGCCCCTTCCCCGGCTCAGGCAGAGGTGATTGCTCAAGAAGGTGCCTTTTCCTGGACTAGTTGTGGACTGCTGTTCTCTTAGGCCTGTCCCTTGGGCTCACTGCCCCTGCAGTTCTGATCATCTTGAACTGCAGCAACTAAAGACTTCTTTTTCTTTTAATACACTTAAGGCTCAGTATAAGGCACGTCACAACCTACTGTCTCTGTTGGTCAGTAGCTCTGTATTTTTGCATTTAATCATCCTTCCATTCTTTATGAGCTTGACCAAGTTACTCCCTGGTGAGAAAAGTCTTGCTTTTCGTTTTTCAAACCAAGAATCTCTCTGAGCATTGGCAGGAGAAAAAAAACATTGGCAACAACTAAAAGAACCTGTTATGTGATGAGATCCTGCATCATCTGAAGCTGTCTAAGGAAGAGAGATTGTGGCTCTCTGGCATCTAGTGTCACGCCAGGGACTCGAGAGATGGGGTAAGGATGAGCTGTGACTTCTCTGTTTGTTTTTAGACTGACAGACTTGATCTGGGGTCTGTTGTACGGGATCAGAGGAATAGAGATGGAGTAGGCTACTGATCCGTGGAGCTCCAGGAGCACCATCTGATCATCTGGATGACACATGACTGTAGGCTTGCCCTTTGATTGATTGCTCAGAGGAGAAGAGCAGTGAGGCGACAGAAGGCATCTCTCATGCTTAACTCACCACAAGAGAAATGATTCTCAGCCTTTGGTGTTGATGCCCAAGCTCTTCTCAGACCCTCCGGCCAAGAAGCATAGTGTCCCAAAAGTGTCCCAGAAGGGGAGACCTCAGTGTGGAACACTTCCCCTGGAGACATATGGAGACATGAAGAATAACCTCAAAAATTGGATGTAGCCAAGGGAGTGCCTCAAAAGAGTACAAGATGAGCTGCAAACTCTTCTTGATCTCTTGGACTGGAGGAGACTGGCTTTGTGCATTAGCCGGTTTAATTCAGCACAGGGGTGGGGTATCAGAAGAAGTGTCAGCTATAAATTGGCTCAAGGGCAGTCTTGGGGGCTTAGCAGCCTATGACTCCAGAACATGACAGGGCTACCACTCAGCAAAGATTCCTCATGTGTAGGGCTTAGTGTTTCTGCTGTGCACAGAGTTTAAGTGGGGTGAAGTCAGAGCAGCAGGCTGGGAGGTCCTCCAGGCGTGGCTCTTGGTGTTGCTGTGGAAGGAAGGTGCATTAGATGAAGGACAAGGAGGGAATGCTGTTTTATGGGATGCCATCATTTAAGATGTAACCAGAAAAAGAGGATTAAGGGTGGCTGTGTTCATACATGATTTTTGAAGTGTTTAAAACAAAATTGAAACAAAAGCAGAAAGAGAAGCAATGGTGGTGGTTGAGGGAAAAATCATAGAAAGATGGAATGGTTTGGGTTGGAAGGGACCTCAAAGCCCATTCATTTCCACCCTCTGCCATGGGCAGCAACACCTCCCACTGGATCAGGTTGCTCAGAGCTCCATCCAACCTGGCCTGGAACCCCTCCAGGGATGGGACAGCCACCGCTGCTCTGGGCACCCTGGACCAGGGCCTCCCCACCCTCACAGCAAAGCATTTCTCCCTGAGATCCAGTCTAAGGTTTGTCAGACACTGGAACTGATGAACTTCATTCTGCCCTGCCTGCAGCCACCCACTCCTACTCTTTTTTTTGTGGAAATACCCTGGAACTGGCAAAGAAGCACTTTCTTTTTCAGGGAAGGAGAAAAAATTGATCGTGTTTCAGTATTTGTATCCTTGATACTTCAGCAAGGTCCAAGAAGCTTTCATCTGGATAGACCAAATTTCCTGAAAATGTTGAAAACAGATTGGTTCCAAACCTCCCCCAAACCCACGTGTTCTAGATTAAGCATGTGTTTGGGAGCTAACATCCTTCTTTCCCCAACTCCACTGTAGTCTGGCATTAATAATACCGCATTTAAAGATATTTGCGAAACCTTACGTATCTCATCCCTGTGTGAATGAAGCCAATATCAGTACACCAGTTCTGCAACCTGAGTTTTGGAGGTTTGACTAAGATGGAGTTCTTTGATCTTATTCATTGGAACAACTTACATCAAAGAAGGCAGAAGATTCCTCATCGCTTGAAATCTCAAGGAACACTTGAGCTTTTCATTCCACCACCTCCACCTTTAGTCAAATAGAGACACAGAGATTGATGGGAGCCTTAACAGGTAGGACTTCTTTAATACCTGGTCCTCATAACGGTTCCTTCTGGTATTCATGTCTGTGAAAGTTGAAAGGACCATTTAATTCTCAGATATGGGTCAAGAACAGTAACACTTTAATAGCTGCTTTGCCCCTCTTTTGTTAGGAAGCCCCAAGTGGCAGAGAACTTCCTTCTTGGAGAGGTGGAATCTTTCACAGCTGGAGGGTACTTGGTGGTCAGAGCTTTCTGTGACAGATGAGTTGAGCAGTTCACACGACTTGAGTCCCGTGACCCTCATCTGCTGGACTGCAGAGCCTGGTTGTCGTGCTCGGCATCAGTTTCTCCTCCATCAATAATGGTATCCCAGCTAATGTCCAGGAGCTCATTTCAGATCCTGTTAGCTATCTATTCTCCAGAAGTTACTGGTGGATTTGGGCAGTATTCAGAGCTTTGTCTGAGATTTAGCAAGTGGTCTCTTTGTTAAACCAGATGGTTAGCAGGGGGTGGAAAAATACTTTACACAAATTTCCATAGCTGTTGACAATAGTGATCATTAAACCTAATATTCTTCTTCCAACTACAGCCAGAAGCTCATACTTCAAAGAAAAAGCTGCATGTTCTTTTTTTAGTGCACAAAGACAATATAGTTTTGGAAACGTGCATGTTAGATAAGACTTGCAGAGCACCCTGCTTCTGTTTTCATCTTCAAAATTAGATGTTCATCTTGAAAGTAGCTGTGGACTTGATAATATCGGGTCACCTTATGCTTATGTTATGCATGAGTGAGAAGCAATGTGGCGTTTCTGGAAGAAGCTGATGTCTCATTAATCATCCAGATTTTATCTCTGATTCTGTTTGTAACCTGGGATGAGGATGAGTTCTCGGTACCTCCACCCTCTTATCTCTCAGAGGCAAAGCGATGATGACAATATGGAGATGGCTCGGTTGTATTATCCAGCCTTACACATTCCCCAAAGCAGAGTCACGCTTAAGTAAGCAGATTGGTGTTATAGCATGGTGACATAGTGCTAGGCAAATAGGCAAGGGAGCTTTAATAATCATAGAATCATAGAATTGTTTAGTTGGAAAAGACCTTTGAGATCTTCAAGTCCAACTGTACCTGTCCCCTACTAAGACATATCCCTGAGCACCTCATCTACCCCTCTTTTAAACCACTCCAGGGATGGGGACTCCACCACCTCCCTGGGCAGCCTCTGCCAGAGCCTGAGAACCCTTTTGGTGAAGAAATTTTTCCTGATGTCCAGTCTGAACCTCCCCTGGTGCAGCTTGAGGCCATTCCCTCTCATCCTATCGCCTGTCACTTGGGAGAAGAGACCAGCACCCAAATCGCTCCAACCTCCTTTCAGGAATTTGTAGATAGTGATAAGATCTCCCCTCAACCCCCTTTTCTTTGGGTCCCTCAGCCGCCTCTCATAATCCTAGGGGCAAGCAGTGAAAGCCAATAGGTTTGCTACAGCCAAAAGGTTGGCACAGGCTGTAGAGGACGGTGACTCCTGCACCGTGCCTTCCTGAAACTGGTTGAACACCTTGAAGACATCAGAAGATGTCTTTGTTCTGAATTGGATGTGGATGCTGCTAGAGTGGTGGTGGCCTTTGTTGACTTTGTTCTGCTCTTGGCAACTGTGAATTTGAGATACCTCAGCAGCCTTCCTGGGTACCGATCCTTTGTTTGACCGCTTTCTGTAGTGGTCAACCTTTGATGGGTTTTACATAAATAAGCGTGATTACAAAGTTCTGTTGCCATCAGTAAAACCAGTTTGAACTGTTTTGCAGGAATTTAAACTACTTCTTGTTAATCCACACACACAACCAATAAGGGAACGCAGGGGTTTTTTAATGAACTATTTATATCAGCATATGTCCTAAAGAAGTTTTGGATATTTCTGTATTTATAGTAAATCACAGCAGCGTGTAGCGTGCAGAAAGAAAAATCAAGGGGGGGAAAAGTAAACTCTATTAATCTTTATAAGAGAAAACATGTCATATGTAATATCCTCGAGTTGCATCACCATCTGGCTTTTTTTCTGAAGTCCTTAGAAATGATCCGGCAGATGCTGGGGCTGCAGGAGTTGGGGGCGAGAACCTGCTCCCTGAACCACAGTTAAGATGTCTTCTGCTGCTTGTTGGGCCACAGCTATGGTTTTATACAACAAAAACCTCATCGATTGCAATTATTTTCTTAAGTGAGCAGCTTGCATCTCAACTGGGTCATCCCTAAAGCCCGTGGCCATAGTGTTGGAAGTAACTGGCATTGCTTGGAGCCTTCTCTTTGCAGGTGCCCAGAGCAGGCTTCCAGAGTGGCTGTTCTTAGCCTTGTCTTGTTGTCATATAGAGCTGTCTTTTCCTGCTTGTACGCTTCTCTCAAAGTTTGCTGCTCTTGCTGGCTTTCTGTTCCCTCCTTTTCTGCTATTATCCCTTTTTAATCTCCCAACAGATGTGGAAAATAAGCTTTTGGAGAAGTCTAGGTCTCACGTGCCATTCAAAGCCAGGGTCTTCAAAAGCCCAGCACACAGTGTTGCTACTCGAACACCTTTGCTGGAGAAGTTCTGTCCTGTGATGAGGAGCTCGTCTGGCAGATGACAGAGCTGGCCGGTTATTACAGCGGCAGCCGGTGGGCTTTTCCTGCAGGAAATCCAGTGGAAAGAAAGTATAAATTTTAGGAGTAGATCAGGTAGCTGGCTTAGAGGTCTCAAGTCAGGGTAGCAGCCTGCTTCGTACCTTAGTAGCTATGGCAAAAAATAACCTCACCGCTTCCCAAAGGCACTGATGAACTTTTGAGGGCCTTTTAAGCAGTGACCTGTGATGTCAGAGGGCTCACTGTGAGCCAGAAGACCTCTTCCTAACGTGTCCTACTCCTTCTGGATGTTAGAAGCCTTCTTATTCCCAACTTAATGGTCTTGGGGAGCAACTCACGTGGGTGAGGACATGCCAGCGCTGTGCTTTAAGCCCCAACAGGTCTTACCCCTCCATGCCCATCGCTGTAGTCTTTCCCAGTGGTGCCCTCATCCCCTTCCTGGCATTGACAGCCAATGAGGAGAGAAGTGCTTGACGGCTTCCTGACCTGCCCAGGAGCCCTTCTGTGAAATTGTCCTCATTTAAGTTCATCTGGATGTGGATGAGTGGACGGACTGCGTTGCTCCCGGGATTTTCAGCCCCACCTCCTGGGTGGCACCAGCATTGCCCCATGTCCGCGAGATGGATTTTCACTGCTTTGTTTTAGGATTGCAGTTCTGCCTTTCCTGGCTGGGTGACAGCAGGCTGTGTCCCCCAGAGCTCCATCTGAGGAGCCCCATCATCCAGCAGAAAGCTTTATTGCTCTCTATGCTTATATAATTTATAGGACTATGCAATTTGTATGACTGAATCTCATCCTGTGCTTATTACTGTATCCTTCACAGCTGTCCAGCCCGTCCTCTCTGACACCCCAGTCCTCTTCTGCATTAACAGCTCTTGTCAACCTCCCTTCCTCTGCAAAGCAAAGCTCAAATGAAGGGTTGAATAGAGCTGACAGCTCCTTCGAGGACGGATTAGAGACTAAGCATAAATTTAATTTCAGATGAAAGAGGGGAAATGTAGAAGGGGGTGGATTTCCTTAGGTCTGGGCTCTGGTTTGACCTCAAACATAAGCAGACAGCATGCGGGAAGGAGGTGAGAGATAGGTGAGCTTGGTAGGAAGAAGGACAGAAGTCAAGCGCAAGCACATATGGAGAAAAATAGCAATGCTTGTGTAGCTGTCATGTTGAATACCAGCAGTCAAGACCACGGGCTTGATCTCTAGCAAGTTTATACTGGATACGTTAAGGAATTCACGAGGAACAGAGGTGATGTCACAATCAGAATCATAGAATCGTAGAATGGTTTGGGTTGGATGGAACCTCAAAGCCCATCCAGTTCCACCCCCTGCCATGGGCAGGGACACCTCCCACTGGATCAGGGGCTCCAAGCCCCATCCAACCTGGCCTTGAACCCCTCCAGGGATGGGAAGAATTTCTCCCAACGTCTAATCTAAATCTTTCCCCTTCCAATTTAAAGCTATTCTCCCTCATCCTATCACTCCATGCCCTTATAAAATGTCCCTCCCCAGCTTTTCTGGAGCCCCTTTCAGTACTGGAAGCTCCTCTAAGGTCGCTAAGAGACCATTACCAGTTTAGACTCAATCGAGAAAAATCTGACAAGTGTACCATTTTGAGAAAAAATGAGGAACATTCCATTTTCCGGTGTATCAGATGAACCTTAGGGCTCCCTGCTACGATTAAATTATCCACCTCCTCCTATTGGGAGACAAACAGATGCAAACCCCAGCGGCTCAGAAGCTCCCAAGGTTAATAATATTGGGTTTTTTTCATGTCAGAAGTATTTTTGTGTTTGTCGAAAGATTCACTTGCACAGCCGTAACATCTCTCTCTGCCGTGCCTGGAACAGATGCGTGTGTTGTAATATAGACTGCGAACATTGACATCGCATGTGGTTCTCATTCCTCCCATTCATCTTTGAAGCTAATTGGTTCCATCCATCTCAAATGTGTTTGGCTTGCCGCAGCTATTTGTACTTTCACTCTGGTTATAGCGCTAATGGTGTGATATATATAACATGAAATAAACTCTCGTGACTCTGAGGTCTGCAGAGACACAGACACAGCCCTCGCGTTTTGCTTGCTGGGTTGGGTTTGTTTTTTTAAATTATGTCCCCCAGACAATTTTTTTTCTCTGCACTGAAAATATTATTAACTAGCTGGTGGCGAAAACGAGGGCTGGTGGAGATGGCTGGCACGATCGCGGCTCATTCAGCATCACGGGGGCTCAGGAAATGCAAGAAGAGGAGTTGGCATTTGCCAAATGTGAATGGTTTTGCAGTTCATCTGCTGGTGGACCTGCTGGTTGGCTTCAGTGTTGCTCCCTGGCAAGAGGCTGGGACTGGCATTGTTAGGAGCCGATGTGTTGTCCTATCTACGTGTGAACGTATGGATTAGTAAAAAGTAGTAAATTAGGCAAAATAATAAATTAGGTAATGCCATAATTGTCCCATGACCCAAAAGTATAGAATCATTGGGTTGGGTTGGAAAGGACTTCAAAGCCCATCCAGTTCCAACCCCCTGCCATGGGCAGGGACACCTCCCACTGGATCAGGGGCTCCAAGCCCCATCCAACCTGGCTTTGAACCCCACCACTGCTCTGGGCAACCTGTGTAATGTAAATCGTAGTATAATGTTGGCAAATTAATATTCCTGTTGAAAAAGCATTGGTAATGTTGCTGGGTATTTTTATTTTTCCCTTTAGCCACGGGAACGCGGCATTTCTATACTAATTGGTCATTTGTGTTTCTCTACCAGCACTGACTCAAAGCAACCTCATTACCTTCCATTCATTATAAGCGTATCTCGGTTAAAGGTGACTGCAATCTTCGATGTGTGTTTAAATTCAGATTTTAGAGGGATTTCACTGATGAGCAGTGAGGCAATATTTGGGGATTTTTGCAGATCATTCCCATCCCTGATGAATTTTTGAGGAAGCAATGGAACACATTTCATGCTTCAGCTTGTGCTTGAAAAGTCATGTAGTTTCTCAGCCTCACTATAAATATTCTCAGCTCTTGCGAGAGAAGCTATATTCCCATTGTTTGAATAACCCAGTTCATACTAATCTTTTGCTTTTGGGGCTTTTTTTAGTACTTTATTATCTTCAAACAATTTGGCTCACAAGTATTTGGGTTGCTGCTCTCGGCTGAGAGCTGAGTCACGCTAACTTTCTTCTGACTTGTCCTCATCGGGAAGTGAAATGTGTCAGCTTTAAATGTTAAGCTTGGCATTTTCAAGCTAGCAGAGAAAGTTCACCTATGGCTCCATAGACCACAAATGCACCCCTTGTCCACTTGGAAAATAATCTGCTGCGTAGGGGTCGTGGTTTTATGTGGTTTCTGTTGAATCTTGGGGGTTCTGCTCTCTGAATTTTGACAAGCTGTGCTCCCATCAGCATCTTCAGGGGATCTGTGTGGCAGATCTCTGGACAAAGCTCTGAGGAGTATTCATAGAATCACAGCGTCATTAAGGTTGGAAAAGCCCTCTAAGCTCATCCAGTCCAACCCCACCGTGATGACTGCACCATGTCCTGAAGTGCCACGGCCACACACTTTTGAACCCCTCCAGGGATGGCGACTGCACCACTGCCCTGAGCAGCCTCTGCCAGGGCTTCACCACCCTTTCAGTAAAGAAATTTTTCCAGATGTCTAATCTAAACCTCCCCTGGCACAAGTTGAGGCCATTTCCTTTCATCCTATCACTTGTTACTTGGGAGAAGAGCCCGGCACCCACCTTGCCCCAGCCTACTTTCTGGGAGCTGCAGAGAGCGATGAGGTCTCCTCTCAGCCTCCTTTTCTCCAGGCTAAACAGCCCCAGGGCCCTCAGCCACTCTCTGCAACCCTTGTTGTGCAGCCCCTTCCCCAGCTCCGTTCCCTTTCATCAGACGCGCTCCAGCCCCAAAATGTCCTTCTTGGAGTGAGTGGCCTGAAACTGAACCCAGGATTTGAGGTGTGGCCTCACCAGTGCTGAGTCCAGGGGAACAATCCCGTCCCTGCTCCTGCTGACCACACCAGGGCTGATCGAAGCCAGGATGCCATTGGCCACCTGGGCCACTGCTGGCTCGTGTTCAGCCGCTGAGGACAAGCACCCTCAGGGCTTTTTGTGCTTTGCTGTTGGCCAGAGGAGGTGGTTTAACTCGTCTTTGCAGTTATGGGGAGAGGTGCCCACCAAAAGGCGCTTGCTGGCGTTGTATCAGCCATGGGTTGCTGGTTTGAGGGAGGGTAAAGCAGATCTGGGTGCCAGTAAAGGCGTTATAGCTTCACAGCAGAAAACTCTGCTCCTTCAGCTTTCTGGTTTTGTTGCCAGTTCTGTTCCCTCTCTGGGTCAGTGAGTGGTGTTGGCGGTGGGGATTTTCTACAATGTGATGATCACTGAATTTCACGAGTTTTCTTCTTTTCCTTTATAGGTCCAAGTTCAGTGAAAAACAAGAAAAAGGGTAAGTTTGAGTTTTAATCTCATTTTCCTTTCTGTGCCTGTGCTGCCTGGCTGTGAATTCTCTCTAGCCAGCGTGAAGGAGAACGCAATGGCCGGTTCTCCCCTCCGGGAAGGGCAGGGATTAAGGTGGTGCATGGTCCCACGACCCAGCTGCTCCCATGGCAGGACTGCAGGACCTGTGTGATGTGCTCCTGTAATCGCACATCAGTGCTCCGTAATCGCACATCCCATCGCTGTTAATCCTGGGATACAAACTCCACATTTATGACTGAGGGGTTGAGACAACCCACAGTTAGAAAATTAGGATAAATTTACCCTGAAAAGCAGCGTAACGTTTTATGCTTGACAAGTTTGTCCTAACAAAACCCCAAGCCCCTAAACCAGTGTTAAATCGGTCACGCTAATCGTAAGTGATGGCTGCGGTGTTCGCAGCGTTTCGGCAGTAGCAGGGGATGGCGTGGAGCTGTATTACATACAGCTGGAGCGCTGTATAAAATAGTTTAATTTTATGGTATTGTCACATTTAATTTTATTTAAAATTAAACTGTATTGTTTGGTGAACTGTTGTGGAACCAGCACGCGAACGGTGATTAAGGAAACCTTCCTGGTTCTCCCTGCTTTGAGTTTATAGTGCCTAGTGCACGTGGGTAGAGACGGAGACTTGGCACGCTGGGACCCTCCCTGGAGAGCTGGGGTCCCCTTGGTCACAAGATGAACTGAGAGCTTTATTCTTACTGAATATCTGTTTTCCACATCGTGACTTTCAGAAGTGAGGTTCCAGCGCTTGTCAGACCTCACCTGGAAGGCTGTGTTCAGCTTGGTCTCTGTGATACAAGAAGGATGTGGATAGGCTGGAGATGGTCTAGAGAAGGACCAAAAGCTGATCAAAGGGCTGTGAAGCCTGCTATACGAGGAAAGGCTGAGAGAACTGGGTTTGTTCAGTCTTGAGAAAAGAAGGCTTAGAGAAGACCTTATCACCATGTCCCAGTAATTAAAGGGTGGCCACAGAGACGATGGTGACTCCCTTCTTACAAGGAGTGTCATGGAAAAATCAAGGGGTAATGGGCACAGGTTACTCCTGGGGAGATTCGGATTGGACACAAGAGGAAAAATATTCCCAATGTGAACAATCAGCCATTGGAATAATCTCTCCATGGCAGTGGAGGATGCCCCAGCAGTGGCCTCTTTGAAGGTTCAGCTGGACGGGATGCTGGGCTATCTTGTCTAGACTGTGCTTTTGCCAAGGAAGGTTGGACCAGATGATTCTTGAGGTCTCTTCCAGCCTGGCATTCTGCGATTCTGTGTGTGTGATTCCATCAATGCAGAAAAGTAGCTGAAATTGCTTGAAAGAGCAGGAATGCACAGAAAATAAGTGTCCCTGTGTGGCGTTGGCGTTATGTGCAATTGTTTGACTGCCAAACTGGCAGCTTATTTAGTAGCAAACCAGATTTCTGAGGCAGTTAAACCAGCTGTAACGTGTATCCCTCATGGGACGGAAAGTTGAGAGTGACAGCAGCAGGATTCCCAACTCGCTGCGCCTTTTCCTTCCTTGAGATGGCTGAGGTTCGAGAGGATGGGAGTGAGAATTTAGTCAGCGTGCGTTAGGGGAAACGGGTAAGGGGTTTGGTGCAAGATGACAAGTTCCAAACCATGTCATTAACCCGAGGAGGAGGAGAATCACTGGATTCGAGGAAGGCTGGCATGTCGCCAGCTCAGACTTGAAGACACAGCTGTTGATCTGGTCAGAAATACTGCTGCGAACGATTTCTGCCCGTAGCCTATGTAGTTGTAGGATGCCAGCATTACTTTAATCACTCGTGCTTACTTTAACTTCATTTTCTGCACATTGAAACTGAACTGCACAGTTGTCCTGCTTCCAGGTGGCCATTTGGAGATTCCCACCTCTCTGCTACCTAAAATAGATGGGGTTTTCCTTACAGTTCTGTTCTGTGGCAAAGATGGATATTTAGTAGAGAAACTACTACACAAATGTGCTCAGAACCCATTCCAGTATCCATTATTTCATATCCTAACTGCTGCTGTCACCTAAAAAAGTGTTTAATTCCATCCTAGAGTGGCCTTTGTTTCAGCAATTGAGACAATTTTGCTGAGTTAATAAAGCTCTTTGGCATAAAGGCTGTTCCAAAGTTGCATTTTAAAAACTACATCAAAAGAACATAATTTCTATCAGAGATCTGGAACATCAGGAGAGCACGGGTCAGGCTTTCCCTGCAGGTGGGATTTCAGCCGCTCTGTGTGTGCCTGAGTCTTTGCTTACACGGTTGTGCAGCTTCTCTTCCCTGGAAGGAATGATGAGATGTGTTTGAGGATCATGGAAATTCCTCAGGGCTTCTATCCTCCCGATTGGACTGGTCTTTCCCTTACCCCTCCATCCAAAGCCCCAAAGGCATGGAAGCATTCCACTTCATCACCCGCTGGAGAGGAGCTGAGGTTCCGCTCTGCGCTGCTTCAGCTCTGAACTGCCCTCTGGAGGCACCGCTCGCCCTCAGATAGGAGTCCAAGCCATGGGATGATGTGCTGTCACATACGTGTACAGCAGGTAGAAGCGATGGTGAGCAATTCCATCAAAAAATGGAGAGCAGAAACTGCAGAGCAGCTCCTCTCGCCTCTGAATACTCCAGCTTTCACAGCACCGCATTGCAACGCACCGTTGGTCAAAGGGAGCATCCTGAGGTTGGCCAGCTCTCGGGCACGTTGCCGTTGGGGGCCGTGGGACCTCCCAACTGCATGCCGAGAGCAGGGTGGCCAGGCCAGGGCTGCAGCCAGAGACCTGGAGCATAGACCATCTGAGCCTTCACCTCTTGGTCCTCGTGCCTCGTTTAAATCTAATTAGATACACTGGGAGGAGCCTGCAAGGCGGTGTCCGGCTTCGGCCCTGCCAGCAGCGTTGTCCTCATGGTGGAGAGCTGCAGGACCCCGACTCCAGCCAGCCAGGTGCTCCTCTGTGTTCCTGCCCTCCAACCAGCAACAAGCCATCCCCAATCTGCTTTCCTTGTTCCCAGGGCTTTCCTGTAGGTAAAAGACAATCTCGTACTCAGTCTGTGAAGAAACTAACATTTGACCTTCTATTTTTCAGGTAAAAAGGCTGGTCCTCCAGGGCCAAATGGTCCCCAAGGGCCACCAGGTCCTCCTGGGCCTCAGGGCCCTCCTGGCATTCCCGGCATCCCTGGGATTCCCGGCACAACCGTCATGGGACCACCCGGCCCCCCTGGCCCTCCAGGCCCTCAAGGTCCACCTGGACTGCAGGGTCCCTCAGGTAACTGGTTTGTCCCCTCCTCTGCTCGGAGCCCTCACATGCTGGGGGGACGCAGGAGATGCCACAATGGCATTGCTGCTCTACGTATAAATAAAGCTCCAGGGTTCCATCTGAGGACAGTAGAGGGTCCCAATGTGGTGGTGCAACACCCTTGGGTAGGAGTTGGGTGTTCCTGGGTTGTCCTCACACCCACAGAGGGACAAGGGGAGCAGTGGGAACCCAGCAGTGGAGGTGTCAGGTGCGATGCCGCAGGCGAGGTGGTGCCTGTTGGAAGAGGATGCAGAGAAAGAGCAAGGAGCAAAGACCCGCAGAGCCTCAGTTGCTTTGAAGCATCCCACTGCGGTCTGCTGGTGCCTGATGTCAGTGTACGCAAATAGGTGGCTCTTCCTGGCGGATGCTCTGTGTTTGTGTTAATTCCCCCTAAGCTGACACAAAGCCTCACTTTGCAGCCGGACTGGGAAGGCTGATGCTTAGCACAGCAGAGGACCCGCACCAACCGAGGCTGCTCCCCTCCTGTACCAGATGAAAGCATGGTTTTCTCCTGCAGTTTTTGGTTTCATTTTTTTTTCTTTGCATCCACACCATTGTTGTTTCTCTATGGAATCCTGTGCCAATTACCTTGCTGAAATCCCTGAATTTAATCTGCATTTTAAAGAGTTATTAGTGGAACTTCATATCGATGTTGTTTATTATTTATATATGAACAGTCTAGCATTAAAAATGTGTCTTCAGAGAAGTTTGGTTGGACTTGGTGATCTTAGAGGTCGTTTCCAACCTTAATGATTCTATAAAATCAGGGCTATTCCCCTCTATCTCGCCTGACTCTCAAAGGAAAACTTGGTTAACCTCTCAGTTTATATCTACAAAATTGCCAAAGCGGAGGCCAGGAGCAGCGCGAGGTCCTTCACGCTCCAGGGGCAGCCCACAAGCGTCTCCGCTTCAACAGAGATTTGGCTCTCGGAGAAAAGAGATTTCAGCCTGGAGCTTGAATGCAATGAATGACCTGAGTTGCTGTGGTGTGGAATTTGTGATCTTTGCAGCCAAGAGGCTTTATTGCCACTACTGATCAGGAAAAGGGTTGTGCAATTTTTCCTTCTGGTGGAAACTGGTTGAATAACACTGTTATTTGTGTTAGACAGAGATGTAAGAATAAAATGGGGAGAAGTAGAATGAATCTTTCTTGTTTGTGTACTTTTAGCATTCAGCCGCACCGCATAGCGCTGTTACTGCCTTCCTCCTGTTAATGGGAGGAATAAATGGGAGTTTAACGGTTACCACGGGGTAAGAGAAGTTGTATTTACAGGAATATTTACTGAAGCTCTTTCAAGCTTCCACTTCAATGATGTGAAATTGTGTTTTGCAGGTGCCACGGACAAAGCCGGCTCCAGAGACACCCAGGTTGGTTGATCTGCTTCCAAGAGTAAAAAACCCACCTTTGCCTGGATTTTTGTAAACATTGCCGGCTGCATTTGCTAATGTTGTGTGCGATGGTATAGCTCCAAGAGACCCACTCCTTCCTCCCCTGCTAAACCATAGCTACACGGAGTGACTGCCCAAGCTCACTCCCAGGGAAGGGATTGGGTCCCCATCCCTGGAGGTGTTTAAGAGAAGAGATGTTGTGTTTGGGGGCATGGGCTAGTGGTGGACTTAGCAGGGCAGGACTGATAGATGGACTCGATGATCTTAAAGGTCTTTTCCAGCAGAAACAATTCTGTGATTCTGTAAATAGCAAGCCTGGTTAATCTGGCTCGGGCATCTCGCCTCCTATGCAGTGCTTAAGCGTGGTATTGTCCAGTGCTCTGATCGTCCTTTTTCGTTTCTGAAAAGCACTGATGATCTTGGGGTGCTGTTGTGGCTCTGTGCTGGTCACCAGGGCTGTGGAATGTGTTGAGTGATGGTAAAATGACGCAGTGGTTCCTGTTAATGGTAAATGCTGTGATCTCCTTTGCAGCCCGCAGTGGTCCACCTCCAAGGCCAAGGCTCTGCAATCCAAGTGAAAAATGGTAAGGATCTCATGATATTGACGGTTACTGAAAAGACCCCATCCTGCCCCCGTAGCCTCGTCCCTGGGCCTGAGTCCATCCTGTATCGCGGGTCCCTGGTGATCCCTGCTGTTGGCCTCCCCCCACAGTGGTCTGCTTTGCCTCGCTGTTGAGTCTCCATCCCTGTTTCCCCTGCCCTCCTATTTGTCTCCCAGATTCTCTCTGTCTTGTGCATGCCAGTTATTCTGTCCTGCTGAATCTCCCTTCTCCTTGCCCTGCAGATACATGATGTGCCTCCTCCAACCTGCTGCTGTCAGATTTCCTCAGCCCCTCAATGGCCAGCCTTCTTCCCCTTCTTTCTCTGTTTTAAGCCCTCAGTGTATCCTTTTCCTGTCAGCCCTGTTGGTCTGTGTTTTCCTCCAGTTTTCCCATTACTTTGGCCTCGAGATGCACCAGGGGAGATTTAGTGTGGGTATTAGGAGCAATTTCTTTCCTGAACGGGTTGTCAAGCACGGGCAGAGGCTGCCCGGGGAGGTGGTTGGGTCCCCATCTCTGGAGGTATTTAAAAGATGAGTAGATGTCATACTTGGGGACATGGTCTGGTAATGGATTTAGCAGAGCTGGATCAATGGTTGGACTCAATGATCTCAAAGGATCTTTAATTCCAAGCAAAACCATTCTATAATTCTATGATTTATGGCAGGGGGAGGCCCAGCTGTAGTGTGAGGGGCACAGCCACTATCTCCTCCCACTTTACGCTGCAAGCATGCAAACACATAGCCTTCAGAGTCCCTTATGCATCTCTGCCCCCACCAACAGACTTTAAGCCTTGAAGCTTCAGTCCTGCTGAGCCATTTCACGTCCACAGGCAGCTCCTTGCTCTCATCCTTCCTCCCTGGACCCCTACCCAATTTCTGCTTGAGTTCCTGCTCCTCTTGCCAACAGCTGCCTCTCATTCATTAGCTGCTGCCTCCCTGCTTGCGATGGCTGGAGGAGCTGGATGTCTCGTCCCCAGCCTGAGTCACCACGGGCAGGTCCCTGGGGAGCGCGGGCAGCAGCCCTGGTGAACAAACCCCGTCCCAGACCCGAAAGGCTGCAGCTCCCACAGGTTGGTGCAGCCGGGATAGGGCTGCAGGACCCCCGTCTGCCAACTCCTGCCCCATGCCTGGGACAGGGAGGGTTGCCCAACACTCCCGTTGGAAGGCAATTTCTCTCTTTTAGCAGATGGGAGCTGTGGGAGCTGCAATTTCTCCTGGTTAGGGAGTGCTTACAGCGGGGTTGGGGAAAGGTCCCCAGCAGAAAAAGGAACGTGGCCATTCCTAAGAACAATACGAGGGAAAAGGTGCTGGTTTGCTTATGTTCAGAAAGTAATTATCCCTTTATTATTGGGAAGGCTGTATGTTTACCAAGTGTACGCTACTCTCTAAGAGTGGGAATTGCCCTGTGAGTGTCCTTCCCTGCTGCTCGGGAACAATCCGACACTGCGAGCCATTAATGCTGTCCAGCTGACAGCCGGCAGAAAGCACAGCGTTGCTCATTTAACACCAGGGACCGGGAACAGATGAAGACTGGGCTGAAGAGAGTTGTATTTGATCAAAGAGGGCACCTACAGGGTCTGATGTGTCCTCTGGACCTGCTGTGGTCCTCAAGGATGTTTCTGTTGATGTAGTCTTCAGCACACCATCTGCCGGAGCTCTGCTTTTAGTGTGGACACCAGGGAGAGAGGTGTGGGGAGAGGAATGAATGAGGTGGAAAGTAGAGAAAGGGATTTAATGGTCTCAGGGCTGGGTAATGTCAGCTGAGGATCTTTCTGGGAGAGCTGGATCCTGGTCCTGCCTCTGCTGCAGAGTTTTTTCCATGATACCAGGGAAGTCACCAGGAACAATGACATAAACAGATGCATTTCAGGAGGTGCTTGAGGTCTGAGTTGTAGAAATGCTTTTCTAATCACAGCTGTGATAATTCATTTGTGATCTGTGGCTGAACATGCAAAAGCAACGTGAAACATCAGCCCCTGTCCTCTCTGGTGAGTTGGGAAAACTTAGCAAACACCTTACAGTTCTGGCCTGGATTTGCCTGTGCCGGAGTGTCTTTGCTTTGAAGCAGGGGTTGAACTGGGAGCAGGTTTCTAGACCAGTAAAACACTCAAATATGATAATAAGCTGAATTTAGTGTCAGGAGAAGGCAAGCTTGTCTGTATCCAGTGCTGGGGTGGATGTCGTGTAGTACAAAGGCCGTACACCAATGTTCAAGGATAAGGAGAACTACTCTTGATGAGGACAGTAGAGATGTAAACCAATTGTGCTGTGCTCTGAACAAAATAAGCATCCACCAGCAAGCGATGGTCTGCTTAGAGAGGAGTCCAAACTATTAATTCTGGGATTTGCTTACTGAGTTACTTGACTTTTCAACTTAAGCCTGTGCCAGCTGTTGTGTATGAAACCTTGCAATGTCACTGTATTTCTGTGCTCCTGCGCTTTTCATTCTGACGGGTACTGAGTGACTGCCGTTTTCTCATACTGAGATCTTTCAGGTGGAGTCCTCAATGACTGGTCTCGCATCACTATGAACCCCAAGGTGTTTAAGCTGCATGCCCGCAGTGGGGAGCTGGAGGTACTGGTGGACGGCACATACTTCATCTATAGTCAGGTAGAAGTGAGTACGGTCCTAGGCCTAACTCCTATTCTTGTGTTCCAATGGAAGCCTTGCATGAACCACGAGAGGGCTCCAGACAACTAGCAAATGCCAAGAACTTGTGTGTACTTTTAACCGCTTCGTGCTCTAGCAGATGAGTGTCCGAGGAAGACGTTAGAGTTTCCAAGTGCGAGGTCACACGTTTCACCGTGACATCAGCTGCGAGAGATTAGTTACCGAAACATGTGCAGATGCCCAGCCAGATCCCACATGCCACCAACACCTCCTTAATCCTCCACGTTGTCTGTGCAGTCATTCACCAGCCCATCTAAACCTCCTTGCAGAATAAGGGTCCCACAAAACCCTGACAGCTCGTGATCATTGCAAAGCCGTGTCTCTCTTTGTAAGCGTAGGGCTCTTGATCCTGGGTGCCTTGGCCAAACTCCAGCCCAGATAACTCCGTTTTGCCCCACCTCCCACGTGTAGCTTGAGGCTCACACCGTGCAAGCGCTTATTGCGGCAGGATGGCGCAGCTGCTGCTGTAGGTGGTACTGGCAATGGATGTACAGACCTGCTTCTGTAAAAAGGGCTGGACAAAGTAATCAATTATTGTATTATGATTGGGTACACAGCTAATTAAGACATTGTTTCCTCTCCCCACTCAAATAAACCCCAGGAGATGGATTGTCATTCAATGCAGTGCTCCCAGTTTCTTGCAAATCTCAGAACGGAGTTGCTGAGCTGCACGGAGCATGAGCTCTCCCCGACCCTTCCAGAGCGTGCAGAGCATCCAGCCACCCGTGGGCTGAAAAACTGTCCAAGTTCTGAGAAAGATTTTAGCAAGACAAAAGGGTTTATGCATGGCAATCACAACTAAACAACTCCTACCTCGCTCTAGGCTTCTGGTATTGCCTCCTGCTCATGATTTGCCTCTGTTCAGGTGGCAGCCGCAATGGGACTTTACCCAGTTGGATAAAGTGGGCTCTGGATGTCTCGGATGCTCTTCCTGGGGCTGGTTACCTGTCTGTTTTGAATGGGGACAAGTAAAATAATTCTACATGGCCCAAACTACAGTTGTTTCCCAAGCGCTTAATGCCAACTGCTGGAAGCCTTTGGCATTTCTAGCCCATCAAGGTAAAACAGGACTCAGGCCTGTGATCTCAGTGTGTAGACTAAGAAGAATTAGCAGATGCATCCGAAATGGCTGGTTTTCTTCTGTCAGGAAGAAGCAGCTCCCTGGAACTGAGCTCTCTTTGGACAGGTCTTTCTCATGCATCTTGCAGTTCTTCAGAATCAGTGTGTGGGAGATGGTTAAATAACGAGCAGTGGAGTTGTGGGGACTTAGGCGCTCAATCTGAGAGGTAAATCAGTACACGCACTGTAAGGTCATTTCCTTCTAAGCTGTGAAGGTTGAGAGAGTGTCTTCCCTGTAATAGCTCATGCCTTTGAAAGCACCTCAAGTCCAATTACAAAGAAGGCAACTCCCAGTACCTCTTAGGGCATTTTTGATGTCAACACTAAAGGAGGCTCATGGGACCCAGAAAGCAGGACTGGCCAGGTAAGTGAAAGAGGACTTCAGTTCAAGTATTTCTGTTTGTCTGTTGGATGAAAACATGTTTGTAGCAGATAGTCCACAGGATTTTGTAACCAGGCCTGTGCGGGTTTGTAATTCTTCCTGTGATGAACAGGGTCTAAAGTGAGGATTCATAGCTCAGCTTTAGATAAGTGGATCCACAGACGCTTGCATGCTTGTTGTTAGTATGAGGTAGAACAGAGAGTTTCCTCATGTTTGGTTGGCTCCGGGTCCTTTCTGCGTCGACCTAGTCAACCTTCTATGAGTATAGGTGTCCCAGGGCCAAGGAAGGGATCGTTGGCAGAGGGAACGTATGTGTAGACACTGAAAGGGATGTGGACTTGTTCCACGTGCACAAATATGCTCCCTAATACCTTTCTTCTTCCTGCTTCACATCAGGTATACTACATAAACTTCACAGATTTTGCCAGCTATGAGGTGGTGGTGGATGAAAAGCCCTTTCTGCAATGCACTCGGAGTATTGAGACCGGCAAGACCAACTTCAATACCTGCTACACAGCTGGGGTCTGCCTCCTCAAAGCCAGGCAGAAGATTGCTGTGAAAATGGTCCATGCTGACATCTCCATCAACATGAGCAAGCACACAACTTTCTTTGGGGCCATACGCCTGGGAGATGCACCGGCATCCTAGATGAACTTGGCGAGTCCAAGGATACTCACAGAACTGCACAGTGCTGCTGTTCATAAGCGTATCAGTATTTCAGGGGGTTCTGTAATCCGGCCATAAAGAAAACTGATCCAGAGCTATTTATTCCTATATGTGAACGCAGGAAGCACAGTTGTCTTCTGTGACTTGCGTGGAGACTTGGATCAAAAAGCTAGTTGAAGAAGCGTTCTGAGGAAGAAAGGCTGTGGTGTCTGCCTTGTCTCAGTATTTCAAGTATTACTGCACTGATATTCTGCTCTGTGATCTTCACACGAGGCTTGTGGAGAGTGGTGTGGGTCTCTGCTTTTATGTTGCACTAGCAAGAGCATCCCAAGCGGGAGCAGGAGAAGACAGACTCATGTCCAAATTGTCCTGCTTCTGCACGCTAACGAAAGCAAGAAAAGGGGGTTCTGGTTTTCTGCCTTCCCAGTTGGAAGTAGAACGGCCATGGGGTGCGAAGGGAGGTGAATAAGACAGGGTCAGTGGTGTTTACATTCATCCTCAGGAGTGCGAGCAAAGGTGGCAAAGTGCCTCTACGTAGAGCTTGGAAGCAGGCTGCAAAAGCAGTTAAGTGCACAAGGAAGGTGAATACATAACAGAGCAGGCTTGGCAGATGGGAAACTGCCTCCACATTCCAGAAATCACCCAAGTCCCAGAGAAAATGCCAATCACCGGGTCCAGAGCCTCTGCTACTTTCAGCTCCTGCCATTACCCCAGAGGTGTACCTTGCCCTAATGGGGCTGCCTTAAAGTTCTGCTGCTGTTCCAGCCATTCGTGTTTTGTTGGTTTTTGTTTTTTTTTTTTTTGTCTTTTTAATTAATATTTTGCAAACCAGAACACATTTCTACAGGCTTCACCGAGCCGCGTAGAGCAGACACGAGTCCTTGTGGAAACACTCTGAAGAAGTTTGTCATGTTTAAGAATAAAATTATTCAAACAGGACTTTTTTTTTTCTGTTTTAATAGCAAATGTCCTGCTTTTAGATGTGGGTTTTATCCTTCCACCCCCCACCCTTTTCCTTTTGGCACCCTTCTACCTAAAAGACTCCAATAAGTGGTGATGGAGTCTCTAGCAGAAGAGTTGTATTTAAGTCTGGTCCAGCATGAAGTCACCACTTTTTCTGTTCTCCGAGCCCTGCTGAGTCCAGTCATAACTCGATTTGTGATGACTAAGGGAAGAGCTGGGATGCTATTGTTTCTTTTGGCTTCTTGAGCAACTCTCTCTCATTACCTCCCCTCTGCTGGGGCCACCAAAAGCTATAAGATGTGCTGGAGCTGAGGAAGAGGCTGAAGCGCTAATTGCTCTCTTGTGTCGTGCCTTGGTTTGCGCTTGGTTGTGTTGGGTGGTTTTTTTAAACCGGATTTCATTTCAGAACATGGTTTTTTTTCTAAAAACTGAAGAAAGAAATGAAGTTTCAGCCTGTGTAGCAAATGGGACAAGTCCCAAACCGATGTCTTGGTGATGACTTCCATCTCCAGGCAGAGGGGGCTCGTCTGTGATCACCTGCAGGGAGGTGGGAGCGGATGGCTCAGCACGGGGTGTAGCGATTGATCTGGCTGCAGCGGGGTCCGCCCTGCCTCAAGCGTTCTTGGCTCCGCCGCTTTTCCCCATCCAAAGCGAGTGATCTCACTTGCCAAGTATTGCAGTTATTGGGAGATAAATATTTCTTGGGGGCACCCAGCTTTGGCTGCAGCCTCGCTATTCACAGGAGGCGTGCAGTTTGTAAAATAACTGCATGAAAAATTGCCTGCTATTTCTTTTTCAATATGTTCTCTTTTCTAGCCTTAACATGTTGGGCTAGCAAGAGCCTTAAGGGCACTTCACTAGTCTCTGTGGTTTATTTCCTTTAAAATGGATTAAGAAGGACATGTTCCTCTGACAAGAATGAATCGGGACAACTGTGTATAGTGAGAACATTAAGCAAATCGTTAACAGAATTGCTTTAGAATGAGCCTGAGCAACAAGACTTAGGGGCAAGCAAAAATAATGCGCTGAGCGCAGTGGATGGAGTTTGCATTCCTTGTCCCTCACTGGCAGGATCTTTGATTTGCTCCTGACTGTGGCAGGAGGGGCAGAGGGAGAATCCCTTCTCTCTGTAAAAGCTCCGTGCATCGCTGTTGAGTTCCCTGGCTGGGATGTGGCTGGGATGCAGGAGGAGAGCAGAAGGGAGCGGATCTCGCCTCCCACAGCGAGAGCCATGGAAAGTGCTAACGGACTTTTTCCAATGCTCACGTTACACCAAAGTGTGAGCTTGCTGTAGGCGAGTTTGGAGACATGGAGTTGGACATGGAGAGCAGGGAATACCTGATTGCTGGTGGTCTTGGTACTGAGAGCTGTGTTAATCCCTGGGATGAGCGGGAGGATCACCAATCCTTTAGCAGCAATGGAGACTGTTTATACTTGAAACCCTTTGGCCTCTACCAACAAGTTCTCATTAATGAAGGGTGGCAGTGCAGGTTACCTGGGCTAAAGCGTGGCTTCTTCTGTATGATGCTTCTCCAGATGCTGTCCCACCGTCTTTGGTGCCTCTTCCCCTTGACTGGAGCCGAAATGGCCTGGAAAGAACTCAGAGGGGCGTGAGGAGGTTGTGTATGGGAGGCTTCAACAAACTCCATCAGGAAGAGTCTTGCTTCAGTCTTTCCCTCTGATATCTTTGAGTTTTGATATATCTCAGTTCTTGGTCTGGTTGAGAAGGAAGCATTTCATTTATAGACAAATGTCTGTGTATCCGGGACAGTGGACATGACAGCAGTCACTGCTGGGTTCCCAGGTGCCCGCCTTCCTCCGGTAGTACTTGTTGGCTCTGCTCTTACCTACGTGCCTTGGCTCTGCTGCCCTTAATCGGGCTCCAGCTGCAGCAGTGTAGCAAGCAGCTCATCAGTGTAGAACACATCATCTGAAACCCCTCTTCCTCCCAAGCTCCTCTCTGTGGAGGCAATTTATAGGGAAACCAGCTCGGCTGTTGTGTTCAGGAAAGGATTCCCTCCAGTAAAGGCTTTAGGTCCCTACCCAGAACTACCTGGCTCTTGCTTCCCTCCTGTGCCTTTCTCACCCAGGTAAGTGGCTGTGGTCTCCCTGCCACCCACTGTCTCCATCAGGGGACTTGGCATCGTCCTTCCAACATCACATGCTTAGAAAAGGGCACCTGAACTGCAATGGCTTTGAATTAGAGAGGGAAGATTTAGATTAGACCTAAGGAGGAAATTCTTCACGCTGAGGATGGTGATGCCCTGGCCCAGGGTGCCCTGAGCGGTGGTGGCTGCCCCATCCCTGGAGGGGTTCCAGGCCAGGTTGGATGGGGCTTGGAGCCCCTCATCCAGTGGGAGGTGTCCCTGCCCATGGCAGGGGGGGTGGAATTAAATGATCTTTAAGGTCCTTTCCACCCCAAGCTATTCTATGATTCTATGATTCTATGACTGGGACGGGTGATGAGCAAAGTGCGTAGGCTCATCCATGTTGCTTCCCCTCTTCCCAGTAAGAGGTGGAGCATGGGGAGCCCTTCCCACCAGCTCCAGGCTGGTGGCACCTGCCCTGGCTCCCATCCTGGCCCCACCTTTGGGGGCGAGGGGAAGGGATAACTGCAGCTGTGCTTTGTGGCTGCCCCCAGTTACAAGCTGGACACCCCCACCCTCCCCACCGTGTTCATCACTCCCAGGCTGGGAGGAAGCCTCTGAGTCCCCGACAAAGGTGTAACACGAGAGGAGTTGTGGGAAGAGAGACCCGACTGCCCCCGTTACGTTTGAGCTGCACAGTGATGTACTGATGCTGTTTTGTCCTTCGACATCTTTCTCCAAGACACTACTTGTATATAAAATATACATAATGTATATAAATTAGGATGTAAGTTTATGTAAATTGTCAATATTTTCTTTGCAAATAAAGCTTTTTCCTGATCTCGCTGTCCTGGCCAGGGCTTCCTTCCCCAGCCAAACCAGAAGTTTCTGTGGGAAGTATTTTGACTGCGCTTGTGCAATGGGATGCAGCAAAGCCTCTCTCCGTCTTTCGGGACTCTTCGCTACGCAGCTGCTGCGGCCGCTGGCGTGGAGGTGCCAGTCCCCTCGTGGGAGTGAGTGTGCAGAAAAGAGCATCGCTGTCACCACTCCTGAGGAAGGAACTACAGGTTGGATGTGCGTACCTCAGCAGATGCTTTTCTGCTTCCTTATTACCCAGGATGGGAGCAAGCTCTGTCACCCCGTGACGTTGGGCAAGTGGCTTTATCTTCTCTTCTGCCAAGCCTCTGTCCCGCTGCTCGTTCCTCCAGTCCTGTGGTGACCTCTCCATGAGTGCCTCAGGGGGAGCAGAGGTGTCTCTATGGACAAGAAGTTGGCTGCCCCATCCCTGGGGGTGTTCAAGGCCAGGATGGATCCAGTGGGAGGTGTCCCTGCCCATGGTAGGGTTTGGAACTGGATGGGCTTTGAGGTCGCTCCCAACCCAAACCATTGCATGATTATATCACTCTGCATACTGAGCCAGTGGGGTGCCAGGAGCGGCAAGAAACACGGGATGCCCTATGATTTGCAGGAGCAAATCTCTCCCCATTCGTGCTGTGCGGTTCGCTCTGCCCTCAGCCCGGTCCTTGCAGAGCCGCTGGGTGTTCGCACTGCCCCGCGCTGCCGGGCAACCTGCAAAGGGAGTTCACAGCCTTGGGATGCAAATGCCCAGGGATTCTCCGCAGAAGTCCCTCATCAAAATGAGGGACTTTCAGCTGATTTAATCAGCCATGCACGCTGTGCAGACCCGCGCTCGGCGATTCGGGATGCAGGGAGGAGAGGGCTGGGGTTCCCCGGGCGCAGGAGCCGGGGGCTGTGCCAGGGGCTGGAGCACTTGCACCGTGCGGTTCCTCCCCGATGCCGCCTTCCGCTTTCAGGGCTCTGCTCGGCTGCTGATGGGTGACAAGGGACGAGGGATGCTGGAGGCAAAGGTTCATCCAGAGGTCAGTGTTTCCCTGGCTGGAGTGCAGGATTGCACAGCAACACAGATGTGCTGTCCTCACGGAGCCTCCAAGAACAACGAGGCTGGTCGCTCGCAGCCGCCTCTGGCCCCGGCAGCTGCTGGAGCCCAGGTCCACCACAGTGGGTGGAGAGGGCATCGCCATAAAGCTCTGGCCCTGGCCTCCAGCTGAGCCCGTCGGGCTGGCATCGCCGCCGTGCGTGTCCCGGCTGGTGGCCTTGGTCAGCCTCGCGCTGAACCACGTCCCAGAGGTGACCTGGTGCTCCTCACTGCACTGGCTGTGAGGAAGCTGAGGGCCACAGCAGCAGAAGCTGGGCTGCTTCATCTTCCAGACATGTAGGTATATGAGTATGTGTATATATATTTATATATTTAATATTTATATATATATTTATAATATTTTTCCCCTGCCAGACCCAGCTCGGACTGGAGCAGTAGCTCCACAGCTAAAACTCCAGTGAAGCGCATCTTTGGGCAGCTGTGAAGCAGCCCGGAGGTGCTCCTTTGGATGGGAGGGCAATCAGCCACAGTGAGCCAACGACCCCAAACGTATGCGTTCTGCAGAACAGCCCACGCGGCGTGCGGGGAGCTGCATTGGGTGGCACAGGGACATGGAGATGTGACTGCAGAAAAAGTCCCTGTGGGTGGTGTGCAGGTCTGGGCACCCGGATACCACCTGGAGCTGCCGCAGGGAAACTCCCCATCTGGTTCCTGCTCTGGACGAGGAGGTGACCCGGCAGGCGTCCCCCAGGCCTGGCCGGGACGTGGGACGTGGATCCCTGGGGAGGGAGGAGGAGGATAACAGCTCTGCACATCCCGCTGGGAAAGGGTGGCAAACCCCAGAGAGTTGGTGTTATCCCGAGGAGGGGCAGAAGAGTCCCCTCGGCTGGGCTGCGGTGGCACACGAGGGGAATTCGCCCACCCACAGCCCTGGAGGATTCCACCCGAATCCTGGGTGCATTCACCACCCGCGGTGATCCCTGGTGGTGCAGAACTCGGTCCCTGGCCCAGGATGGCTGGGGAGCCCTTGCCGGCTGCTCCCGGCATCCTCGGCACCAGCTGCCCAGCCGGAGCTGGCACAGGGCAGAGGCAGCTGGAGAAAGAGCGGGTCTGTGCAGGGGAACTCCCCAAACCCTCTCGGCTTTCCCAAGTAGCAGCCCTGCCGCCTGGCATTCCAGCTGGGCATCGCTCCAGCGATCACCTGAGCGCCGGTGCAGCCCTGCCTCCTCCCCATCCTGCTGTTTCTCTTTCCCTTCCTTGTGAGTTTGTGCACTGTTTTTCCCCCTTTGCAATCTTATGTCTTTCTTTTCCCACTTCCGTAGCTACAAACACCCACATGCGTTATCTCCTTCCCCCATCCCATCCTGAAGCCTATTTATACCGAGCTCGGCTCCTGCCCAGCTTGCCAGAGGGTGCTGGAGGAGCGGGACAGGGCTGGCAGCGCCCGCAGCCCAACATGCTCTTCTTTGCACACCGGCTGCCTGTGAGAGGGTGCTTGCTGCTCTGGCTGCTCCCATCCATGCTCAGAGCCCAGTCGAACGGGGAGGCGAGGCTCGGGTCCATGCCGTGCCAGCAGGTAAGGCTGCTTTTCGAGGAGCCTCTGGGCTGGGATGGCACCAGCAGCATCTCTTGGTCCAAATGGGGCTTCGAGCATCCCTCTGTGTGTCTCCTCCCTGCGGCTCTCGCCTCCCTCAGCCTCCATCTCTTTAACCTTCCCAGCTCTGATCTCCTCTCTGCTCTCCGAGCAGGTCTCCTGGCCGGGCACCACCACACAACTGTCCCCACATCCCTGTCGTGCTGTTCCAACAGCCCCTGTCATGGGGGGGGTCAGCTCGAGATGTTCGCTGGGAGACAGGATGGAGTGCAGGGTCCCACGGGGACTCAGAGAGCAGCCACGGATGTTAGCAGGGCAGTTGGGAGTCTGGACGCGGAGCAGCTGGTGTCTGTCCCACCCCGACCAGAAACATGGCAGAAACCAGCTGCTCCGCATCCAGACTCCTGACTCCAAACTGGTGGAGGAAGCCGGTTTGGAGGGAGAGGGAAGGTGGAGGACGGTGCCCTTCCTCTGCGCGGATGCTCTGGACCAGGCCCTCCGGAGCCTGGGTTTGTCCCTGGGAGGATCTGCAGGGCCAAAGACAGAATCTTCTCCTCGCTCCATCAGAAACAACTCGGTATCAGCCAAAGTCTCGGAAAGCTCACCTCAGCCCTGGGGACAAGTTCCGTGTTTCTGAGCAGGGGCTGTAGGCGATCTGGCCCCTTCCCATCCCAGGCTTGGGAAGGAGGAGCAGTGCTCATTTCCCCGTAGCTCCTGCCCATCTTTGGCAGCACTGGCTTGGCTGTAGCTGTGGGTTGTAGCCCTCCTCACGCTCACGGCTTCTCTCGTCTCTCTGCAGAGCCCCACAAAGGTGTCTTGCAAAGGGGCTGGCCTGCACAAGTTTCCGAAGGAGCTTGGCCAAGGAATTAGGTACCTCGAGCTCTCCAACAACTTCATCCAAAACCTATCGGACAGCTACATGCCAGGCTTTGGGCAGCTTGAGTACCTGGACTTGAGCTTCAACCAGCTGGAAGCCCTGTCAGATAGGACTCTGTCCCAGCTGCCCCAGCTGCGCTCTCTGCTGCTGGGATCGAACCATCTGGATCGCAATTACCATGCAAACGGGCAGGCTCTTCGTCTGCTCAGGAATATAGAGGTGCTGGACCTGTCAGCAAATAACCTGGAGAGCCACATGGTGAGCTGGTACATCAGGAACTTCACCACACTGAGGATTCTGGATCTCTCTGGGAACAAGATGGTCAGGCTGCCGGCAGGGATCTTCTGGAGCACACCCCAGCTGCGCGAGCTCGACCTCGGCAACAACTACATCATGGAAATCGAGGAGGGAGTGTTTGAGGCTCTGGAAGAGCTGGAAGTGGTGAACTTGGCTTTGAATTCCCTCTACTGCATCTCTGGCTTCAGCCTCACACAGCTGCGAGTTTTAAATCTCAGTCACAACGCCCTGGAGCTCTTCATCTCGGAGGAGGGAGCAGAGCCCTACCTGCTTCAAGTGCTCGACTTGAGCTATAACAGACTCCTCTATTTTCCAGAGCTCCCCAAAGTCCATTATCTCACACACTTAAACCTCTCCAACAACCTTATTGCTTCCCTGCTCCCAGGCTCACACCAACTGAGGGAGTTTGCACTTCCCTACGAGGAGATGTTGAGGTTTAATAGGACCTTGAGTACCGTGGCTGGTCTGACACATGTAGCTGACTTGGATCTCAGCAATAACCAGCTGCAACTGTTCCCATTCCCCTTCTTCCGCAGTCTGGGCTCCCTGCACAGCCTCAGCCTGGCCAGGAATTGCCTCCAGGACATAACCATGGAGTTGCTCACCAGCAGCACGGAGCCCAGCAACCGCTCGGCCACACCTCTGGAGCATGCCACCCTCTCCATCCGCTCGCTGGACCTCCACGACAATGCCCTCCGCGTGCTGCCACGCTGGTTTTTTGATTCTCTGCCGCAGCTGGAAAGGATCGATCTGGGCTCCAACAGCCTCCAGCCTTGCGAGGGCCAGGGGAGCGACTGGCGCGCTCGCGTGCCAGCCCCAGGAGGCACCTGCACGCCCTTCTACAACGTGCCTCGCTTGAAGCATCTGAGCCTTCACAACAACAACATCACCAGGCTGCACCCCTACACCTTCAACCAGACCCGGCTGCTCTCCCTGGACCTGTCAGGGAACAAGGGCTTGTTGGTGGCTAAGGAGGCGCTGCGGGGACTGGAGTTCTCCCTGCAGAAACTCTCTCTGAGGGGCAACCAGATGGACAACAGCAAGGCAGAGCTCCCCTGCCTGGACACACTCAAGGTCTTGGACCTCTCAGGCAATAATTTGAGCCTTTTGCCCACAGGGCTTTTCTGCTCCCCGCTGGAAAGCCTGGATGTTCGCAATAACAGCCTTCTGACATTGGAGAAGCTGGCGCTCACGAGCTGGTCGCACAGCCTGAAGGACGTGTCCATTGCTGGAAACCCCTTCAGCTGCTGCTCGCTGGCCTGGCTGGACACACTGCAGGCGGCCGGCGTGGGCGTGCGGGACCTGGACGAAGCCCTTTGTGCCTACCAGGATGAGAGCAGGAACTTCTCCACCAAGATAACCAGCAGTCCTCGGTGGCTTTGTCCACGTCCCAAGGGCACTGGCTTTCTGGCTCTGCTCGTGGTCATACTGAGCCTTTTCTTTCTCAGCTTTGGGGTTTGCTGCCTTCTGAAGGACGGGCAGGAGTCACCAGGGTGTGCAGGACTTCGCAGCAACAAGGTGGGGGTCTTCCCCCACTGCCCCAAAAGAGAGGAGCCAGGCGAGGCGAAGCCAACAGACAGCATCACCAAAGTATAGCCCAGCCCTGGGCAGCAGGAACTGCAGTGCTCAGTCAGAACTCTAATTCTTGTTAATAATACTAATTAATATTATTGTATTTTTGGTCTCCACCCCTCACTGGTATCCTGTGTGTTTCGCAAACACAATAAAGGGAGCGTGGTTGGTGCTGAACCCTGGGCAGAGGTGGTCTCTGGACCACTTCTCCCTCTCTAGAAGGAAGATGCCCCCATCAGTCCTGTTCCCTGCAAGAAATTAAATGCACCACAGGCAGTTGCAGGTGGGGTTTCTTACCTGCTGTCACAGGTTCTCATCACCCAGGACAAGAAAACAAGGTGTGGGCTGCTTGCGTTGGTCTGCCCCACCCCAAAGGCATCACACAGAGGGAATTGTCTCCATTGGTGCCACCTGAGTGGGTCACAGCTTTCCCAGCAGCCGCTATCTGCCTTTTAAGAAGGTTTAACAGCTCAGTTAAATCCCTGCCCAGCCCCGCCTGGCAGGAATGCCCAGTGGCAGGGAATGGTGCCTGTCAGTTGCTCGGGCAGCAGCTGAGTGCCCAGCTGAGAAGGGGTTTCTGCAGGACCCTTCTCTCCTGTTTTTTCCTGCCAAGCTGTCATCAAACGATGCTGTGGAGTTGGCAGCGCTTAAAGTGACCCAGGGCACCACTGGAGAGAGCGAGAATGAGAGGGGAGAAGCCCGTCCCTGGACGATGCTGGGTTGAGAGCTCTTTGAGGTGGGTTCCACCCTCAGCACCCGGACTCTGGGGTGGGTGGTGGCTGGGGCAGCTCGGTCTCCATCGCCAGGATGGTGCTGGCTGGCAGGAGGGAGGGATGCTGCTCAGGTCCACCTGCCAGAGCCGTGGCCTCGCTGTGCCTGGCACCTCCAAGCATCTGCTCCACCCACAGCCAGGGAGCCCAGTGAAGGAGGGCGGCAGGAGAAGGTGCCAAGTGGGATGGTGAGGTGCACCAGCAAGGGGGGATGGGCGCTGCCACGGTGCGATGATCCCAGTCTGCAGCTGGCCGGCTGGCTGTCCCCCGTGGGACATTGGAACAGGGACCAGGGACGGGGCTGAGCTGTGTGGATGTGGTGCTGAGGGACATGGTTTAGTGGTGAATTGTCAGTGCTGGGTTAAGGATTGGACTCAATGATCTTAAAGGTCTTTTCCAACCTAAATGATTCTGTAATTCCATGATTCTATGTCCAGCTTCCCCCAGCAGAGAGGTGCTGCACCCGGGTGCTGGTGAGCACCCGATGGCTCAGGCTAGCGCTGTGGAAGGGTAAAAATAAGGCTGCAATAAAATATCTTACATTTCACATCGGTTCTATCTCAAAAGTCCCCAGCTGGCCCAGGCCACCTACTTCTCCACACACCTGGCGGGTTAGAGGATGTGAGAGCTAAATGGCTTGGAAGTCACTTAAAATCCCAGCTGCTTAACTCTCTCTTCTTAACTTTCAAGTCCATTGTGGTTTTACTGTGAAGCAAAGGGCATTTTTGCTGTAAAACATATGCCTTCCCCATGCAGCCTGCACTGCCGCTGGGGCTGCAGCTTCCCAGCCTTTGATGGGCATCCAGCTCCTGAGGGACCCCCAGAGCCTTTGGTGGCCCCGTGTTTCCATCCTCGCCTCAGTTTCCCTTTGATCTGGTGCTCTGCACCTCGTGGCAGTGAATGACCAGCCGTGCCCAGGGCATGGCAGGGGAGCCTGGCACTGCGTGCCACCACCCTGCAGGGACGTTGGGATGGGCAAGCAGTCTTCACCGTGCGTGAAAACCCAGCCTCCCGCTTGAGGGTGGCCCTTTGCCTCTCCTGCTTCCTCACACATCCATCCCCTTTTTATTCCTGCCCCTGTGTCCCTCTCCTTTGCCAAAATCCCCACGCATGTCGGCCAGTCTCTCCTGGCCACAAGCCCTCATCGTTTCCCATCCCCGTGCTCGCTGCTCCAGCGTGGATCCCAGATAACGTCCCTGGGGAGATGCAGCCAGCTGGGCTCTGGGCATGACGCCCAGTGTGCCAGGAGCCACCATCCCGCCTTGGTCTCTTCTGCACTTCTCCTCAGTGGGTCCCCTGCCCTGGGGTGGCACCTGAGCTGAGGGAGATCTTCCCTGCCTGCCCATGAAGAGCATGATAGCAGGAGGGGGAGCTCAGTCCAGCTTCAGCCTGGCCCTAAAGCCATGCCCGCCTCCTTCCCCATCCTGGGTGCTTGGTGATGTTGCAGGGACGCTCTTTAGGATCACCTGGCCCAAGCCCAAAATGCTGCTGTTGCCATTGGTGGGTGTTTCTGGTACATGTTTTGTGGGCTCTGTTCCTCATTTAAACCCCCTCCCAGGCTGTACTTTCCATGCATGTCACCGTAAGACGTCCTGCCCTTTGTGCTGCTTCTTCTCCCGCTCCCACCAGCATCCTCCTCCCCTTCAAGGTCAGGTTGGATGGAGCTCTGAGCAACCTGATCAAATTGAAGATGCCCCAGCTTATTGCAGGGAGGGTGGACTGAATTGGCTCCAAGGATCCGTTCCAATCCAAACCATCCAGTGACTCTATGAAATGCTGTGTCAGGTTATCATCTTTATAAGTCCATGTGCTTTCCCCGTTCAAAGAAATACAGGATTCCAGGTTGTGGTGTCACAGGTACTACAAGAAGAACTGAATCCACGTCAGCACCAAGGGCGATGGCCCCTTCTCACAGCAATGGGAGTAACAACGTGGGCTCTGGATGAGCACCTGCAGATAATCCTGGCAGAGGGGACAACGAGGTGACCAGACTGGCCATACCCTGCCCCTGTGAACCAGCAAAACCCAGCACGAGGTCAGGAGAAACCCAGCTGTGGTACTGACTGGTGTTACTGGGAGAGGTATTTTCTACCTTCTGCATTGCTTCTCAGTTTAGGGGAAATGATTTCCTTATCCCAGGGATGTTTTGGCATCTCAAGCTTCTTCATCCCAAACAAGGGTCAAAGATCTGTAGAATATCAAAGCCCAAACAAATAAAGGGACAATGCCAAAAATGTGGCATTTTTGTGTCAAGCTGGAAGACACTAGGAATATAAATTTTGGGCTGAAAAAAGATCTGGGGTGGGTGAAATATTGTGACCATTTACACATTTTCTAGAGAAGTAGTTGAGAAATCTAGCCAAACTCATTCTTTCCAGTGGAAAGCCTTCACATTTCACTGGATCTGCAATTTCAAATGAAAAATAGATTTTATCAAAAATTTCCAGCTAGCTGCTGTGCCAGCTCGTGTGGAAATCACCTCGGCTGCAACTCACTTCAATTAGAGGAGTTTTTTTCCTTTTCCCCTATTTCTCCATGGACATCAGGGACAGAGCTTCATCTTTTTCAAGAGCTTTCATCTTTTTCCTGGTCGCTGCCTGGCGGGTTTCACTCCTTGAGCTTCTCCAGCCCAGCAGAGCAAGGAGAGCGCTTCTCATCCTCTGGGTTTAGGCAGAGCGTAGGTTGCCCAAATCGCCCCAAATCTATTAGAAGACAATGTGCTTTAGGCTGTTGTGAGGCATGAGACCATCCTAGCAGAGAACACTGCCTTCCTCCCTCTGCCCAGCAGCTCCTGCCCTGGGTTTCACCGACCGGAGAGCCCGGGTGAGTCCCCTCCAGAGCACAGACAACACCAGAACAGCTGCGGAAGGTATCATTTCTTTTCTTTTTTTGCTGATATCACTGCCGTCGGTGTTCCTAAATGCTTCTGATCCCATAAACCACTGTCCTTTTACCATACCCTGGCTCTCCACCTTGGGATGCATTTTATACATCCCAGCTGCTGTGGTGTTTGTTCTGAGGCTGAGATATGGGGCAGGAGGATGGTGGCCATGGCTCGTCCCCATGTGTCACCTTCAGGACATCAGCCTGCGTGTCCCTCCCACCCATAGGGCTGCACTGCTGCTGCTTTCTATTATCACTCACTGCCACCGCCTCTTCTGCGTGACTCAACAAAACTCCCCTGGCAGCTATTTCTGGCCTAGTTAGTGAGGTCGGGCATGTCATTCATGACACTTTCTTCCTCTCTGGTGGGTCTCCGGCCAGGCTGGGACCTGCCGCTGGCTCTCCAGCACGCAGAGCTTCGGGCAGAGGAGGTTGGCAGGGAGCAGACGAGGAACGCAGCTCCCCGCGTCTCCCCTACCTCGCAACATCCCTCACTGCCTCCTGCGGCATCGCTCGCCCGGGCTGTCCTGGCTGCTGGCAGGGAGTGCAGATGCCAACACATGTTCTGCAGCTGGATCAGCCCAAACCAGCTGTGACGGGGCCCTGGGGACAGGGCGTGCTCCAGAGCCTGCTCTGGGCGGCCTTGACAGGATACGGGACGCTGCCGCGGTCAGAGCAGCACATCAAGTGTCACCAGGTGAATCAGCATCACAGCTGGGACCCACAGGAGATGCAGACCGGTTCCTGGTCCCAGCTTCAGGACTTCTCCAGGTGGACACACTGGAGGGAGGCCACGGGACCAGGTGAAGCTGGAGGGCAGCATCGTGCGTAAGTGGCTGGGGAGCAGATTAGCTGGCAGGAGCAAGTCCTTGAAGGTCCCCACCACCCCCAGCCTGCTATCCATCCTGTGGTGAGGTCACTGACTCCACCACTACCTCCAAAAGAGGAGGGAGGGCGGTTTCACTGACGGAAAGCAGTCCTCTACAGCAGGACAGTCACCTGCCACCCACCAGCCTCCGGAGGGGACGGGATGCTCCGAGGTGCCTGCACACAGCGGGGATCCCATGCACAACCTCCAGAACAAGGTGGGAGCAGGCTGGCGCATATCACCTGCCTCCTCGCCAAGACATCTGTGCCACATGACAGCGTGCCACCACCGCCTGCGTCACCACAACCCGGTGCTGTCACAGCCTCCCAAGAAAAAGGATATGGCTCCTCACGTGGTCGGTCGGTAGGTGAGCATCGGGTAGTGGAGCACCAAGGTTGCCAGGGGTTTGAGGGGATAACGGACAAGTGGGTGGCAGAGGAACTTGTGGAAGGTCCTTGTAGGAAGCTGCCTCTCCTCGGCCTGGAAGCCACAAGCCGTTGCAAGCTGGGGTGGTACGTGGGGAGGAGTTCACGTGTGCTAACGCAGCTCACAAACCACTCACAGGCATTTGCTCTGGCCCCTATCTGTGTCCCAGTAGTGAGGGACACCATCCTTTCACCATCCAGGGCAACTATTTTATGATCCTCCACTAATTAGCTCAATCCCAGAAGCAAGCTCTGTGTGCTTAGAAGCCCCAACCCAGCAGCCGGTCTTCTCCTCGCCTTCCTGTGAGCTCCTCCTTGAGCTTTCCCATCCTGGCTGTGTCCCCAAGGCAGCCAACACCAGGCAGGTGACTTTTTCCAACGTTCTTCGCCTGTTCCCCTCCGGTCTTCCCTCTTCTCAGTGCCTGTAGATGCAGGGCCAGCAGCGTGGCTGCACTTTCTCCCCGCGGTGGCCCTGCGGCACAGGCGGCTTGGGGAAGGGAAGCCTTTCTCCTGGACCGGGAACCCCCTCCCACCCTCCTCCTTCCCCAAGAGAGAGCCTGATGTGGAAAGGGAAGTGGTATTTTTAGCACTTAGACTACAGTTGTTTCAAGGATTGAGCTAAGAAGAGGAATTGACATCAAATGAAGGATTACTTTGGCTTCAAAAGGAAGTCTTTCTTTTTTCCCCCTAGTATTCAGTCATAGCAAAACTCTTCTGTGAAGAGGGATTGGTAGAATCACCTTTCATAGGAGGCAGCGGGCTCAAGCAGGAGACTGGCAGCAGACATCGCTGGACACTGTTCCCTGTTTCCTGGCTTCTCGTTCCCCTTCTCCTACAGTGACCTCACATCCCAGAGGAAGGGGATGGGATGATATCAAACCCCTCTGCCTCGGCGTTTACCACAGCTCCCAGCACAGCTATGAGATGCCCTCACCTGCCAGACCATTCTCGCATGTGTCCTCACTGCATTCCAGCAGCTTTTCCTGCCCCGTGCTCATGGCTTCTCCTGGATCCCCTGGCACCCCTGGTGCTCCTGCCTTCCCAGCTGCCATCCAACCCCAGTAAGTACTGGCCATGCCGACCCATTTGAGATCCTCCAGGTCCCAAAATAAGACATCTTTTCCACTTTAAGGAGTTTGCCTGAAAGCAATATGGTTAACAGTGGAAAAGAAGTGCCGTGCTGCATTGTGAGACTGAGTAGCACCAACATGGCAGGAAGGAGCATGGTGAAAGCAGTTAGCCAGTGACCTGAAGGAGAGATGGTGGCCTGTAAAAGCAAAACCACTGGCCAGAAAGTGGCGATCTCCCCTCTTCTTTCTGTGCCTGACACTGCGCAGCACAGTGAAGGGTCAGTCCCCTGTGCAGGGCACGGGTCTGGTTTGGTTTGGAAGCCCTAATCCTACTCAGTACCCTCTTTGGATTGAGCAGCCTGGGCAGCACAGGACAATGCTCCGTGTACCACCCACGTGGGCAGATGGCCCTGATGTCCATGTCCTCAAGTTCATCCTGCGCTGGCTACAGTGGCCGCTGCTGGTGCGAATGCCACAGACCTATGGCCAGTGGGAGAAAGGTGAGAAACTGGGGGCAGTGCAAAGTCCTGACCCAGGAACCAGAATGTGCTGCTGCAGAGCTGGAAAGCAGCTTTGCCTTGATAGCAACACCAGGCCTATGCAGAGGTGGGCTCGCACCTTGGCCACCTTCGTGTCTCGCTCAGCAGAGATCGGGGAACTGCTGACCCTCCTGGTCCTCTCATCTGACATTGTCTGCAGCATCTGGTGGTCACTTTTCCTTGGCCGGTGTGGGTCTGCTCCAGGCAGCCGATGAGATGACATTAGAAATTGTACCAGAGGGATCAGCATCTCCAGCCAAGCCCACATTTCCATTGAGACCTCCTCATCTCTCAGCAGAGAAGCAGCACTGGGAGACTTGGGAGCAACAACCAGCAAAGCAGCTACTCCAGGCAGGCTGGATGCAGGGCATCTCCTGCAAAGGAGGCCAGGGTGACTTACTGAGAGGGGTTGGAAGTCCCTGGACCCTCAGCATCCCTCTAGCTGGAGTCTGGAGAAGGAGGTATCTGGTTAGACATGCCCAGCACAAGGAATTGCCTTTGCTTAGCAGTTCCTGGCTTGCACGTGCTTGGTGAGCCACTGCCCTCCCTCTGCTTGATAAGCATATATTGCCCCCCAAAAAAAGCACCTGAGCACCTCCCAGCATGGATAAAAGCATGTTTTCCTGGTCAGAAAATTCCTAATCCCTCCAGAAGCTGTTCAGATTTCCCCGCAATCTCCCCCTCGGCACCCATGGCATTTCCCCATTCCCCAGGGCGGAAAAGGGAACTTACAGAGAATATGATTTCATAACATCAAAATCCTCAGAGTTAGAGCGAAAGGCACGCTTGGGCCAGCGCGAGGGAGAAGTGTGGATGCCGTATCTGGTTGCAGGTCAAGGTAAGAGAAGGATCTGCTAAAGCCATGACTGGGAAGGTGGGATGTCAGAGAAACACCAGGGGCTTCCAGAGCGCAGTGAGTACCAGCAGGACAGAGAAGAAAGCCGAAAGCTGAACCATGTATGTCACTGTGGTGACACTAGTCTGACTTCAGCCTCACCAAGCACAATGGATAACCTCATGGCAAAGGAGCCCAGCTTTATCCCAGACCCTAAGGAGTGTCCCAGCACCAAGCAGTTGGTCACAGGGCTCCAGGGTGCTGTCACCCTGCCCCACACAGCACCAGCATCTGATCACAAACTGCTCAGCCAGCATCTGATTCGCCCTTACACGGGGCAGTATTTGGGGCTGGAGCGGGCAGCAGTTGGGCAGAACCTGCCCTGATGTCCCACAGGTGCTTGAGGACTCTGTTGTACCTGATGCTTGGTCTGCAGGGGTTGGGAGCAGTGTGTGCTACAGCAGAGGGCAAGCTCCTTGCTGCCTTAGCTGTAAAAAAAAGGCAGAACTTGTTATTTTAATCAGCTTAATCCTCATTTTAGAGTCAGAAACCAAAACAATGGGTTTGGTCCTTAGGGAATATAGATTCAGGTTATCCCTTGTCCTCTCCAACAGGGACTCTGCTTTCCACAGCTGGGAAAGCATTTCCCAACCTGAAAGAACCAGGAACGATTTTCTCAGTACTGGTTGCAGTGAGAAAAGGTTCCTCTTGTCCAAAACCAGTGAGTCCGGTCCCTGGATGGGAGTTGCTGGCTTCCAGGTGCCCTCTGCAGAGACATCCAAGCTGTGCGCCCTGATGAGCGGCTCAGCAAATTTGCTTTTATCGTGTATCTTCCCCACTCTTTCTGAAAAATCATTCCTCAGCTGACTAGAGCTGGCTGAAACTTCAGAGTGCTTTGGTGTCAGCCCACAGGCATCGGAGAGAGGAAGGTTAATGGGATCAGAGCCAACCGATTGCAGGGACACCGAATACAGCACCTCTTTCTTTTCTCTCTGTCCTTTAATTAAGCCCCTGGTAACTCTGCTTGGAATTTGGGAGTGACCTTAGCTCTCTCCTAGCAGGACCCTTCCTCATGGTCTGTTGCTCTGGCACAGGCACCTTGGCCTTTTCATCCCAAGAGATTAATTTGGGAAAGTCAACAACGCAAGCTGCGCATCCAAGGTTTAGCGCACATGATAGAGAGTCAAAGGGAGGGGATGGGAGATGCTCCCCAACCACCCAGAGCTATGCAGGTGTAAAGGCAAGGGAGAGCCCTCACTGAGAGTCCGTCAGTGCCGCTCTGCAGGACAGGATCCGCTCAGTGAGGAGTCAGAAAGGGAAATACCACCTCTCTCTGCAAGCTTGGGTGCTGCCTGCCTGTAACCAGAGGGTTCAGCAGTCCTTGGAGTCTGTGGTGCTTCCCTGGTACGACTGCAGGGCCAGGGGAGCTTTTAGAGGGATGGGGAAGCCTTGTCTGAAGGCTGAGCCGGGGCTGCAACTTGCAGGAGGAGAAGCCACAGCACAGGGACAGGTAAAGGTGATGGAAATCCGGGGGCAATTCCCCGCAGCCCTCACCGAGGCTCGGGCAGCTCTGGTGCGCCCCGCTTTATCTGTGGGGTGCACTGAATGGATTTGGCCGTGTCCAGCCCGAGCCCAGCTGTACTCGTTTCCATATTCATTCCATCATTTTTAACAGCCTCTGCCGGGGCAGGGAATCGATTCACGAGCTCTTGTAAACCATCCCCTCCTCTTAATGCGCTCCAGGTTTCTGTATGAACAGAGAATCAGAGCCGAGAGGGGGCTTGAGCCGAGCCGGGAGGTGAAGGGCCCAGGGCCCAGCACAGGCCCACACAGTTAACCAAGTGAGTTAACTATCATTATCAGTTGTTAATGAGCCATTGCCTTGCTCTGGCTGCTGACATCTAACCTTCCCTGAGCGACAGCAGAGCCACAGCTGGGAGGCTTCTCTGGCAGCTGCTGAAGGCCAAGCAGCCATCTCCAGTTTCTCCTTCTAAAATGCAATTAGGGGTTAGTCACCAGCATTCCTCACAAAAGGGGGTCTTCAGCTGCCGGGCTGCAAAACAGATGCCGTTTCTGTGTCCCCAAAGAGGTGATGCAGGTACTTAATTAAGAGGATTGCTTAAATACCTTCCCTACAGCCACCTCATCCGAGCATCACCAGATCAGAGGGAGGAGAGAGCCGGAGGGGCTGCGAACTCCGCAGAGCATTGCGAAACGAGCTGGTGAGAAAAAAAAAGAACAGGGGAAGGATCTTCTGGGGTGAGAGATTCAGCCAGGAGGGTGGGAAATGTGATTTGCATTTGGTAACTACAAACACACATAGCCCGGGGTAGGGGAGAGGAGCCACAATAGCTAGGAATGCCCCAGGGAGCCTTCGGGATCCCCTCCTAGAGAGCTCCCAGCTGAATTTCTGCCTGGGCCCAGTGCTAAACATGCAGAGCCCTCTCCTCCTCTCGCTCCCAGCATCCCGGCTGCAAGGCCAAGAGGGAAGGGCTGGGAAAGGACTGGAGGGCTCGTTGGTGATCCGCAGGAGACCGGGAAGTGCTGTAATTACTCAAAAGGTGCAAAGGGTGAGGCTGGCAGGAAGGAGGGTGGTGGGGAGGTGACGGTGACAGTGCTCTGAGTGGGAGCCCTTGTAATGTGGACCCACACCTGGACTTGCCAGGAGCGTGAGATCCACCGGAGTGGAAGAGTCTCTCGTTGCTCGAGAGCCAGAGCAGAGCAGCCGGCATCAGACAATGGATCCAGAGGGAATAAACCTGTGCTTTGTCCCAAAGGCTGAGGGGATCCATCTCAGGGGATCCATCTGATGCATCCTCTCTCTAACCCTGCTTGGGCAGAAAAGCCCTCAGGAAGGTGCCAGGGGCCACTGGAGCCCCTTCTCCCAGCCCAGGATGGCACAAGCACTCCCTGAGGTAAAAAGATGAGAAAACCTGGACCATGATACCACCCTCTGGTGGCTTCCAGCACCAGTCAGTGCAACCCTCTGCCAGAGAAATGGGTGCAAGAAGGGTTTTCTCTAACCTTCTGTACCTCTGCTTCACCCCATGCATCTACAGCTCTGGTAGACCAGAGCCTGAATAAACCTGAACAGGGATGTTAGCAGTGCCCATGAAACCGAGAGCATCTCTGTAAGAATTGTGGCTCTGCAGTCCTTCAGACACTTCCTCACACATCTCTTTTGCCCTGCTTTCATAATCCGTCCTCTCTGGGCTGTGGTAGGCTGCTGTCATTACCCTCTGCTTCACGAACCCTCGCCGGGCTCGCTGCTAATGTGTCGGATCTACCTCTTTGACTTGCTTGTCATTAGCCATTTCTCCCGATGTCTTGTGGCTTTTTGTTTATCTGTCTCTGGAAATGAGATTGCCCAGAGCTGATTTGTCCATGGCCGTGGCAGAAGCCTTTCACTGTCTGTGAGCTGACATGGGAGAGATGGCTCTGAAAATGGGTTGTGTGTAGAAGAAATCCATCCCTCTGCACAAAATGTGTTGAGAACCAGGCAAAGGGTTTGCCTTGAAAAGCCTCCTCTTGGCTGCTGCCTGACTTTTAATTTGGGTTGGAAAGGAGTAAGAATGGTACGAATGTGATTGTTCCCTGCTGGCTGGACTGGTGCAGGCAATGAAGCCTGGAAAAAAGGACAGTGATTTTCATGGGCTCTTTTGACTTTGCTGCTGAAGTTCAGATTCTTTTGCCCTTTTATTTCTTCATTCACTGATAGATGCTGCACAACTTACTCCAGGAGGATAATCTGACTGAAGGTAATCGAGTAAGTGTTTAGGAGGAAGAATGACTCTGCATTCAAGAGCATGTTGGGATATTTCTTTCCTGCAGCCCTGGATTGCAGCTTGGAGAGGACAGGGGGTTGGGACCTCCAGCTGCTTTTTGCTTGCGCTCTTCACAAAGAAAGCTGAGCCAGAACAAGAAGGTATGGGATGGGGGGCACTGTCTGGGGGCTCAGCTGTTGATCAACATCCATACTGCTGTAAGTATTTGGGGGATGTTGCTTTGACCTTTGGGATGGTTGGTGCCTACATTATCACACCACAAGACACAAACATGAGTAAACCCTTGTATTTAAGGAAAAACCCTTGTATCTCTGTTCCCCTTTATTTCTGGGGTGTTCAGCAATATCATGATTCCCCAAGGATGACAAACAATAACAGGGATTGTCCTTATGGGGATCTTCAGCTGAGGGACAACAACACGTCAATGTGAGTAACAGCCAATAAGGCCAGAGGGGGAACCAGGCTGCAGACTGAGGGCCTTTGGGCATAACTTGAAGGACAGCTGCAGTGAGGTTTGGAGGGCAAGCTTCTCCTAGGCTGGGCAGGCTGGCCTCCCTTCCAGCTCTGAACCCCCATATTTCAGCAAGTTGCTCAATCAGAGTGGAAGAGTCCCAGATACCGCAGGGTTGCGGTGTTCCCATCACGGCCACAGGGCCAAGAGGAGCGGGGTGGCTGCACTTCAGAGAATCCTGGTGTGTCTCCACCTGTGCTTCTCACTGTCATTTGCCTGAACTCACCCATGTTCCGTGTGGGCAGCATCCTGGAGGCTGCTGAACATCTCAAATTGCCTTTCTGCCAGTGTGGAGAAGGTGCCATGTTAAATCACTGAACAGTAGCATCTTGCCTTTGTGCATCCTAGGGGTGCTGCCTCCAAGCCCATCAGAAAGTGAGGTAAAGCACGACAGGAGCTGCAGAACAGTCTCCTCTCCAGAGCAGAGGCCCATGACCCACCCTGGGTCTGCCATCCAACTGGGCTTTTCCAGGAGCATCCTTCCACCAGCCTGGAGCTGGGGCCACGCAGACTTTCAGGACTTTCTCAACTTGTGTATATCTCTGCTGTGACTGCTGTGCACGTGCTGTGTGATGGAGCAAGAAATTTCCAGGCATGCTTCCGCCTGGCGGGAGCAGCACTCCTGTACTATAGGATGGTATGCAGAAGCTCCAACACTCTCCAGGAAGACTGGATGAAAGCGTAATGTGCTGGAGTTCCTGGGAAACACCAGACAGGCTTCCTTGATGTGCATGGTCAGATGTTCTAAACATGAAAATGCAACGCACTGTAGTGGTAAGTTTTCCTACCTGTATAAAGGAAAAGAAGTAGGCAGATGCAAGAACCCTCCAGAAGCTGAGGATGATACCTAGGCATTGACTTCATATTTGAAAGCCATTGCACTGAGACACTTGGCAGAACAGGAGAGTGGGAGAGACCAATCCCTGGCTTGCCAAAGCTCTGGGAACTCCCCTTTTTCACTGGGAGTAATCACAGCTACTATTCCTGTAGTCCCCAGCTTGAGGATTATTGTGGTGAGAATAGAGGCATGCTGAGTAATTATGCCTTCCAAAGAGTCATTTATTTTTCCCTTATGTTGAGAACACTATCTCTGTAATTGGAAGGGGCAGCTGGAAAAGACACATCCTGCCAGGTGGACCTCAGCAGGAGGAGAACAACACTTGTGGGTGGTGTGGTCAGCTACAATGGAGCTGGAGAGTGGATGAGTCTGGTCACAAACCCACACTGACTTTGTGCTCCCATGATGCAACTGAAACTATTCTTGACCAGCTGGGACCCCTGATAAAAAAAAGGAACTGATTAACTTCTAGCAAGGAGATTGAGGAGCTTCCAACCAGTGAACAGGTTGACCCCCTTGGCTCTTAGAGGCAAAGCCTTCTCAAAGGAAATGAGGCTTCACATGGATTTCTCCCTTTCTTGGTGGAGAGGGAGCCCAGGGAGCTGGGATAACCATAGGATCATAGACTGGTTTGAGTTGGAAGGGACCTTAAAGATCATCTGAATCTACCCCCCCCCCCCGCCATGGGCAGGGACACCTCCCACTGGCTCAGGCTGTCCAAGGCCCATCCAACCTGGCCTTGAACACCTCCAGGGATGGGGCAGCCACAACTTCCCCGGGCAACCTGGGCCAGGGCCTCCCCACCCTCATTCTGAAGAATTTCCTCCTTAAGTCTAATCTAAATCCGCCCCTCTCCAGTTTATAACCATTCATAATGTGCTGCTGATGCCGGCCCTGTGCTACCCTTGGCAATCTGGGTCAAAACTGCCTCTCCCACCTCCAGTATGAAGGGGAGGGAGATCCTGTGCTGCATCATCACCCTATTCACAATTGGTGGGAGAGCTTGCTCCCAGAGGTGAAGGCCTCCAAGGAGAATGCCCTAAGGAAGTCCTCGTTAAACATTAAACGGAGATATCCCATAGAAAGGTGATCTGGAAACTGCTCAGTAACTCAGAGGCTAATGCATAGGAGGGTTCTCTCTTGCAGTCTCTGCTGCTCTGATCCTTAAAAGTAAAAAGCTGCTTAAATGTTGGATTTTTGTGGTGTCTGAGGTGAGGGGTTTGCTGTAGCTTTTGAGGAATACCTACAAAACAGACCCCTGGACACATGCTCAGATCACAGCCCACAAGAACACAAACCCACAGCTCTGGTTTTGATGAGTAACTTTTTTATTGAACTATCTGGTGTAGGTATGAAGGAAACGGAGTAAATCGGTTTGGGGCCCTTTCCTACCAGCTGGAGCATGTCCAGAGAAGGGCAACAGAGCTGGGGAAGGGGCTGGAGCCTGGGGGTTCTGGGAGTGGCTGAGGGACCTGGGGCTTTTTAGTCTGGAGAACAAGAGGCTGAGGGGAGACCTCATCGCTCCCTGCAGCCCACAGAAAGGAGAATGTGGTGAGATGGGTGTTGGTCTCTTCTCCCAAGTGATAGGATGAGAGGAAATGGTCTTGGGCTGCACCAGGGGATGATTAGATTGAATAGTGAGAAAAACCTTTTCACTGAAAGAGTGGTGAAGCACTGGCAGAGGCTGCCCAGGGCAGTGGGGAAGTCACCGTCGCTGGAGGGATGTGAAAGCCACGTGGATGTGGGACATGGTTTAGTGGTGGGCTTGGCAGTGTCAGGTGAAAGGTTAGACTCGATGATCTTAAAGGTCTTTTCTGACCTAAATGATTCTATGACTCTCTGGTTCTATAAACTGACTCATTCTTGGAGGCTGAGCTGCCAGCCAGCCTGCCCTGAATTATTATTATTACACCTCCCTTAACGACAGTGTATGGTTCTGCCAGAGCGTCGTTAGCAGATATGGTTGCTAAGTGAGTTGATGCAGATACCTGACCTGACGCAACCTCCCCGAAACCAATCGCTGTCCTTCGGGGACTACGTGGAATGGCAATATGGAAGGCACTTCATAGAATGGTTTGGGTTGGAAGGGACCTCAAAGTCAGCCCTCACGGGCAGGGACACCTCCCACTGGATCAGGGGCTCCAAGACCCATCCAGCGTGGCCTGGAACCCCTCCAGGGATGGGGCAGCCACCACTGCTCCGGGCAACCTGGGGCAGCATGAAGGAAACAGAAAAAAAATTTCTTCCTACTATCTAGTCTAAACCTCTCCTCACTTAGTTTAGAACCATTCCCCCTTGTCCTGTTGCTACAGGTCCTGCTAAAAAGTTTTTCCCCCATTTTTCTTATCAGCCCCCTTTTATGTATTTGAAAGGCCACATAAGGTCTCCTTGGAGTCTTCTCTTCAAGCTAGACATCCCTGACTCTCTCAGCCTCTCTTCATGGAGCAGGTGTTCCAGGACTTTGATCATCTTTGTGGTCTCTGGACTCGCTCCACGAGCTCCGTGTCCTTCCTGTGCTGAGGATTCCAGGACGCAGGTGGGGTCTCACCAGAGCAGAGCAGAGGCGCAGAATCCCCTCCCTCACCCTGCTGGTCCCACTACTTGGGATGCAGTCCAGGACATGGTTGGTTTCTGGGCTGCGAGTGCTCTTCGCTGGCTCACATTGAGCTTCTCATCCCCCAACACCCCAAGTCCTTCTCCTCAGAGCTGCTCCCAAACCATTCTCCACCCAGAGCATCATCACTACTGTGTTTGTTCACACAGCTGATAACAAAATTGCCATCAAATCAACTCTCTCAGAGTTGTTTTGGAGTTTTAGAAAGCCAGCATCCTCGATCAGACCTGGGCAGCACAATGGGAGGGATCTTTATCAATCCTGTGCAAAGGGACGAGCTGCTTACAGGAGGTATTTCCCACTCGCATGCAATGTATAAATCCTCCCAGAAACCTCATGCGTGTTCTATTACTCTCCAAGGTCTAATTTTAATGTTATTGTGAACTTCACAACAGTCAAAGCTCTTGCTGCTGCGGAGCTGCCTCCAGCTCTGCGCGACCTTGGATTTGAGATGGGAGGGACTGCAGCCAGAGGGGTTTAGGGGCGAAGGGGCGTCTGCTCAGCTCAGCTCACGCTGAACACAAGGAGTTATCACCTCCAAAGAGTGAGCAGAGCCTGGAAACGCTGTCTGAAAGCAACCTCGCTGTCACAGGGATGTTCTGTCTGGCTTAGAAGAAAAAATAGTTGCTTAGATGGAACTCTAGTTTAAATCAAGTGTTTCACTTTTTGTAATAGGAACTACTTGTATCCCAGCGGCCACGTGGAAAACCTGCGCCTACGAGGGATCTTCTGCCCATTCAACCGCACCCGCTGCCGCCCCGGGAAGCGCCGTCCTGACCCCGGCTGACACCTCCGTGCCTCACAGCCGACGGCCTATGCTTCCTCGGGACCAGCAGCTGTCCCTAAAAGCCTGTCTTTAACCCTTGCCCGCCCTGCGCCTGTTTCACCCCAGCGGCGATGTACGGAGGAGCCAAACGGGCAGCGGCGACAACCCCGGGATGCGCCACGCGCGGGCACGGCCCCCGCCGCCCTTACCAACATGGCAGCCGCGCTGACCTCACCAAGATGACGACGGGGCCGGGTTCACCCAGAAGTGCCTCGGCCACACCGGAAGTGTCCCGCCGAGCTGCCCTCATCAAGATGGTGGTTGGGATGGTTTCACCCGGAAGCGGCTCGGGTCCAGCGGAAGCGGCTCGGCGCACCAGAAGCAGTTGTGCCGTTCCCGACCCGCCATGGCGGAGGGGTCGGAGGGGGGGCCGCGCCTGGCGGAGCTGCTGGCGGCGGGGCGGCGGCTCTGGGAGGAGCTGGAGGCGGGCACGGAGCCCTCCTCGGCGGCCCCAGCTGTGCAGGAGAAGGTGCGGCAGGGGCTGGACGCGCTGCAGCGGGCGGCCGCCATGGTGGCGCAGCTGGAGCTGTTCAGGTGAGGAGCGGGGAGGGACGACACTAGGAACTCGGACGTGGGGCTGGGACGGGCGCGAAACAGGGGCTGGGGTATGGAGCCGGGACTGGGACAGGACCGGGACTGGGATGTGGGGCTGAGACCACCCCTAGAACTGGGATGTGGGGCCTGAACATGGGGCTGGGATGGGGCGCAGAACAGGGGTTGAGACGTGGACATGGGACTTGAATGAGACGTGGGAACAGGGCTGGGATGTAGAGCTTGGACTACATCCTGCTGCTGGGATGGGGCCTGGGAATCCTGGCGAGGTCGTGTGAGGGCCCTCCGTGCCCTGTGCCACCTCCACCCAGGCCTGGCTGGGCCCAGATGGAGCAGGAATGGGAATGGGATCTGTAAGGGTGGGTTTGTCTGCCCTTGCAGTGAGAATGAGGAGCTGGAGGAGATCACCTCAGCCGACCTGAAGTACCTGCTGCTGCCCGCCTTGCTGGGGTCCCTGACGCTCAAGCAGGTCGACCTGAGCAGGCGGCTGGAACACCTGGAGAGTGCACGAGCTCACTTCGGGCGCTTCCTCAGGCTCTGCAGGAGCTACGGGCTGGGCAGTTTCCAGCTGCCCCCCGCCAGCCCCCCGGGAGAGGAGGCGGCTGGGGGTCCGGCCCCAGGGGGCCCCATGACTGCCCAGTCCAGCCTGCTGGCCATGGCCTCCAACAGGCAAGCCAAAATCGAAAGGTGAGCTCCCGCTTTTCTCCAGGACGTTAATGGTGCCTGTTTTTTCCTGAGATGCTTAAGTTTTCTAGGATTCTTGACCTTTTAGCAGAAAAAGCTAGAGACTCCCCTCTAAGTTTAACCTGCCTTCTTAAAGTTGCTTTTAGCAGACAAGAACTGTTTAAATTACAACAGTAAACTATCACCGCCTCCCTTTTGTGTACAGTTTTATTCTTAAATACATAAAATCATGTTAAACCTGTGTAAAGATCCTCTGTAATGTTTGAATTTGAGTTGACAGGTGGAAGTGGTAGGGAAGATGAGAGAAAAAGACTTTGTTGCTGCATGTGTGAAAATAACCATGTGTATTAAAGCCCTTTTCTAAGCAGATTGGAACTCTTCTGATGTCTGTAGATTTGTGTATCCTAACAAGCACCTCTGTGACTAGCAGTTAAGAGAGGATTGGGACAGGAGGAAGCGCCCTCACTGTGCTGAATTTGTTTATATTTGCACTGTGTCTGGGCTGGAGAGAGGTGATTGAATGATCTTGTTTTCTTTTCTTTGAGGCAGATACAAGCAGAAGAAGGAACTGGAGAACAGGTTGGCCTCCATGAGAACCTTTGTGGAGAGTGGGCAAGCAGATGAGGAACAGACGCGGGAATTTTACATACTACAGATCCAGAAATGGATCAACACCAGCCTCGAGGAGATTGAGAGCATTGACCAAGAGATTGTCATCCTGAGGAGCAGAGGCACAGCAAAACTGGTAAGAGAGCTCCCTCGCACCACAGGACCTGGGGGCGGTAGGTGGTTAGACCTGGTGGCAGAGGCTGCTGCAGGTAAAGGAACCCCAGGGGCATTCACTAACAGGGCTTCGTAAGTTTTGTTCTGTGAACTCTATTAAATAGAGATTTAGCTCTGTCACAGCACAAGCAGGTGGAGTTTGGTGTAATTTGGAATGGACAGTGGTCTGATTTTTTGGATTAGCCACTGTCCAATGCTACCACAGGTTCTAGACAGTTGTGGCTTGGAAGTGCCAGAGCGTTGAGTGTCGGTGCTTAATCTGGCTGTGTGCAGAGGGTTCTCTGCACTTTGCTGGGTTCTGCCTGACCCTTAACTCCCAAGAACTCAATGTTTGTAAATTACAAGACAAGCCTTGTGATTTCTTTCAAGCCAATGCTTCTGCTGTACAAAGTGTCCAGCCATTACAGAAAGAAATGTCCATTCTGAGTGCTGAAAGCTTCTCGTAGGCCAGCAGCGTCTGCGTAGAAGAGTGTTTCTGGGCTGTGTTACTCACCTAACGTCTCTGTCTAGAAATACACACAGCATGATAATAGAGGCTGTAGTCCAGCCTGGTTGGCACAGCTGGTTTGTGCATTACTGGTCTTGCAGAACTCTGCTCTTCTGCAGTGCCCTGGGTGGTGCCATCAGGAATTGCAAGCTCTGCTTCCTTCAGAATGCATCATGTTTGATCCCAAGGAAAATAAGCTGTATTTCATGCTTTGATTTGAGCGGATCTGATTTAGCTGTCTTGGGTGTAACAAAGGCACAAAGAAAAGTGATTTGTAGATGGAGTTCATGACTTAAACTGGATTAAGTTGTCCATCTTGGGATGTTGGTCTGACAGCAGGGACATTTCTCTTCTACAAGATGTTTAATAACTTGTTTGGGATGGGAGGCAGAGAAAGGGGAGAATTATCTACATGCTTATCTTGTGACTGCTGTTTCCATCTCCAGCCTTCAGCGCCACCACACAGTACGGCTCGGCAAGTCAGGGCTCCGATGAAACCTTTCATTCTCACCCGGGACGCTGCTCAGGCTAAGTATGTTGTTTTCTGATGGCTTAGACAGCGTGAGGCAGTGAGCGCTCTGTTCTCACATCTTTCAGATGCAGAGAGTGAGTTGTTACCTTCAGGCAGCCTGTCCAGATGAGTGACACTTCCAGGCAGGGGAGAGATTCTTGCAAGGAACACTACGGCAAACACACAAAATGGGACACAGAATGACAGGTTTCTTGTCATGCTTTTGACATTGTTTGCCCTTAGCCTTCCCTAGATTTATTTAGCCAAGCTATGCCTAGTTCAGTTCCCAGAGGCGTCCTTGGCAAACTGTGCTAGCACAGTGCGCTCCTGAGGCTGGAGAAGCCATTCCAGGTCTTTGGGCTGGAGCCTTTCTGCACTGGCAGGGTGAACTCTTCAGATGCCCTTATGGCTGGGTTAGCGGCAAGTCCATTGCTGTAGAAATCCATTTCCTCCCAAGCTCTGCCTTATGTTGTTAGTAGCCAGTGGAGTATGGAGTAGTTTCCGTCCGTGGTTGTTTGTGTGCATGCATAGCGATGTAAAGTGCCTCCTTTGACTATTTCCCTCTCCCCATAGAGTGTTCGGTGGCGGGTATCCTGGCTTGCCTACGATGACCGTGGATGACTGGTATGACCAGCGCAGAAGGCAAGGAGTCATGTCTGCTCAGAGCATGCCTCAGAGAACGCCAGGTACGGACTGGCAAGGCAGAGGAATAGGGAATTCAGGAAGCCTTTTGAGAGGGACAAGACTGAACAGGGATGTGTTCAGGATGTAAAACACCCACTGACAGCTGAGGCTGTGAGAATAACTGGATTGCTTGACCGCTCTTTGGCAATCCCAGCTTTCTCTCTAGACTGGCTCCTGGCCGCGCTTCTGTTTTGGGAACTTGACTGGGTCTTCCGTTCTCTGACTGCCCCTCACCCCTGTTCTTTGCCTTCAGCAGGTACAACCGATGAAGAGTTGCAGGCGCAGCAGCAGGAGGAAAAAGATGAGAACGACGATGAGGAAGCCCTTCAAAGAGCTCGGAACTGGGATGACTGGAAAGATACGCACCCAAGGGGCTATGGCAACCGGCAGAATATGGGGTGATGCTCTTGCAACAAAGGGAGCGAGGCCTGGAAATCCTGTAAGAATTGCCTTGTCCTGGGGATCTAGGAGTAAATACGCTGTACATATGCGGAGGTATCCGTGTCTTCTCTGGGAGGGACCAGAATCCGAGGAAGAGATGTGACAGTTTTGCTTTGGTTTACATTAAATGTTGGACTGAGTGCACTGGTCACGTACAGTGAGAGCTCGGAGCTCCTTCCAGGTGGAGCTACTTCTGAGGGGTCAGGCTGCCTCTGCTCTCCCCGCCAGAGGAAATGCCGGGGAGTACATGCATTTGGGAACTGCTCTTTGTATTGTGGGTGGATGTATTTATTTTTTTCCCCTATATTTTAAGTAAAATAAAATCTCTCGTGCTGCCGAGTTCTTGTGGTGAAAAATCCCTTGCTGTTCATCCTAGGCTTTTCCAGAGCGAGCCTGTAAAGCTGGTTCCCAGCAGCCAAGAGAGCTGGGGATGATAAATGGGAATAGCCAGGTTTTTTTGGCTTTTCAACATAAGCTTGCAGTGCAGCATTTGCTTTAGTGGGGAGGTTGGATGCAGCTGGCTGCCCATGTGGCCTTATGGCAGGCTCATCCTGCCATTCCTCCCCAAGGTGGATTGGTGGCCTTTCCGCAGGCTCATCCCACTGTTCCTCCCAGAGCAGGCAGGCTGTATGAAGTAGATTGGATATTTCGAGGGCAATGTCTTGAAGTGCTGATGCTACACATAGTACAGATGCCTTCATGGAGGTATTTGTGCTCTGCTTAGGGCGCTGCGGGGTCCGTGTGTCTGTCACATCTGTAGTATAGCTGGGGACCCTCCTTGGAGACCTGTGGGGGCTGGCACTGGACAAATGGAGCCCTATTGTGCTTTGAAATCCACTTACAGGATAACTCTAGAGAGGGAAAAACCTTGTCCAGGATCTTCCAAAGTGGTTTAAGTAGCTGTGGGCACTAATCCTGCACTGAGGGAGGAGGGGGCAGGACAGGTCTGTGTACCTGGCACTGACCCGGGGCACGGCAGGTGAGTTACTGGCCAAGAAAGTGAGGAACTGCAGCTGGAAGCTCTCGTGTTTCCAGCACAGGCTGACAGCTGTGGCTGCAGTTATTCCAAACCTAGTACAAATGTCGAGATGAAAACCAACAAAAACATTGCTGCTGCTCACGTGTGCAGAGGTGTTACCCAGAGCAGGCCACAAGGCATTTGCCATCTGGATTTGGCACAGTCAGGGGTTCATCCACAGAGCGTTTCCCTCCCTCTGGGATTCTGAAAGAGTTTGGGTTTGTTCCTTTCTATTGCCATGATTCAGGTGCACCCGAGGGGCCGCCAGGCTGCAGGAGGGCTCATGTTTCATACACAGCAGTATCTGCTCCTCTGAACTCATTCCCATTGGTGAAGCCGTCACCTGCTGGGATACCCTCACACCCTTTATCCCAGGTACTGAGTCTCTGCAGATCGTGAGGCTTTGTGGGTTCCAAACCCTCCCTCAAACACGTTCTGTACTTTTAACATCACCTGCAATCCTGTAGGTGTGATTTTTACCTTTCCTGCATTTGACATTAGCCGGCTCTTCCTAGCAAGTGATGCTGGAGTGGGAGATCCTGAGAAGCAGCTCCAGTGGATAAGTTCCTGTGGATTTTTGCTGTTCCTTTGGCTGTTGGCCTGAAGCCTCGTCTCGGTGCTGCTGTTGGGCTGCTCCTGTGTCCTCCTCATTTTTTCCCCCCAAGTCGTTCTCCAGGCAGCGCTCCAGCTTTCCCAGGCTAGCAGGCAGGGCTGGCTGACCCCGGTGTCCCTCTTAGGGGTGGAAGAGGAGGGGACGGGGCTGGATGACGGCACTGAGGGTCAGGGCCTGTCTGATGGGCTGTGTTCTCACCAAGCAGGAGCCTCGCAGATGACGTTTTTGGGCGGCTCTGGAGGGGAGTCACAGTAGCAGAGCATGACAGCGGTTTGTGAAATACCTAAAGCACAAACGGTACCGTTCCTGGGGGCAGCCAGTGCTGGCAGCGGTACCTTGCCAAGGATTGGTGGCTGCCCTTTGTGACAGCAGTTCCTCACTGATCCCAGTAACACCTCGTCCTCCCAAGGACCATCAGCTCTTCTCCTCGCTCTGCAAGCTGGGGCTGGAGCGAGTCCACTCCCCTGCACAGCGCACGGTTTACCCTGGATCAGCTGGTTAAAGCAGCTGGATACACAATCCACTCCGGTATTTCCAAACTCACCCTTTACAACCTTTTGGCACAGGGGCTGGTGCAGAACTTCTCTCCACCATGAAAACCATCATTGCAGCCTGTTCCCAAAACCTCAGAGGTAAGCTGTTTCCAAAGCGTCTTTGGATGGGATCTGGTGCTCCGGCAGCTTGAGGAGCTGGGTGGGCAGTCGGCATTTGTTGTCACTGTTCTCTATTTACTTTAGACCGCTTAGGGGAAAGGCAGGCGTTGGGAGCGCTTTGGGGTGAGCGGCACTAACGGGAATGAGTTTTCTGACAACGCATTCGGTAGCGTTGTGCCCTCAAGATGCTCCAGTGTGCTGCCCATTCCCCTTCGCCTTTCCTTGCTTCTCTGGGCTGCCAAGTCCACATTTCTGCGTTTGAAGAGACTCCTGTGGCCATGGACGGGGCCGGCGGCAGAGCCTCTGGGGTTTCTCCAGTTTCTGTCTGCGGTCTGCGTGTTCATGAAGTGTTTCGGGGGAGCTGGAAAAGGGAACTCAACCAAGCAGTGTTTGGTAGGCACAGATTTGCTAAGCAGGGATCTCCATTTTGCCTGGAAAAAAATGAACTTTGGGAAGTTGGCAAGGGCTGTGCGGGCAGCAAGGCTTCGGGTGTGGGCAGGGGGATTCCTTAAAGCACAGCATGCTGCTCAGGGGAGAGGGGAAACAGTTAATCCATGCTGGTGATGGCTCCACTGTTCAATTTATTTCAATTGTCACATTCATGGATTGAGCCAGGAAGACCTGAACCTCCAGCAGCCACTTGAGCCGGGGTTTCTGGTTCTTCTCCCACCTGAGGGTCCCCAGCTCAGGGTGCCATGGGGGACAGGGCGGCTCCTGTCTCACCCTGAGCATCTCTGCCTGCCCAGCGTGCTGATTTGGGGTTGTTTTCCCAAGAAAACAAGACTCCCGTGACACAAAAGCCAGGATAGGCCCCAGCGGTGGCTGTGCTGGGTGGTCTCGGCCATGGCAGACCCTTGGCCAGGAGCAGCGCGCTGATGGGACCGGTGCCTCGGGCCCGTTTCAGGGAGGAAGGATGGGGCCGCTGTGGAGTTTGGATCCTGGCACCGGGCCTGGGGTGGTTAATGGTTCACCAAGGTTGGCTGGAGGGAAGGGGGTGGTGGGGGGAGTGGAGCAGCTCCGAGCTGCTGGACTGTCCTGCTGAGGAGGCAGGGCTCGGCGGGGAGAGCCGTGGGGACGGCCAGCCTCGTCCTCCCTGGCTCGGCCCCAGCCGCTGTCCTTGGCGCTTGCTGGGGAATGGACACTGCCCTGCGCCACCTGAGAAATCCCCAAATACTCTGTGAGCTGGAATGCGCCAAGAAGGGCACAGGAAAGGTCCTGGCCTTTGGGGAGCACAGGACGTGCTGCTGCGCTTGGCTCTGCTGGTGCACGAAGGCTCATGGGCACAGTTGGGCTTAGGGGGGCTGCCCAGCCTGCCAGCTGCCCCCTGCTCAGGGACGGGCTGGCCCCAGAGCAGCCTCAATTGCTTAAGGCCACCTCCTGGCATGGTCCAGAGCTCCCTGGGGATGAGGAACTCCCATCCCACATTCCTCCTTGCCCAGCTGCTTCATGGAATCATCAAATCACTGAATGGTTTGGGTTGGAAGGGACCTCAAACCCCATCCAGTTTCACCCCCTGCCATGGGCAGGGACACCTCCCACTGGATCAGGGGCTCCAAGCCCCATCCAACCTGGCCTGGAACCCCTCCAGGGATGGAGCAGCCACCACTGCTCTGGGCAACCTGGGCCAGGGCCTCACCACCCTCACAGGAGAACATTTTTTCCTGCGATCTCATCTCAATCTCCCCTCTTTCATCTGAAAACTATTCCCTCTTGTCCTATCCCTGCACCCCCAGGTCAAGAGCCCCTCCCCAGCTTTCCTGGAGCCCCTTTCAGCACTGGAAACTGCTCTGAGATCTCCCCACAGCCTCATCCTTCCCATCCCACCTCCTGCCCTGACCCCAGCAGCTGTGGATACCACCAGATTCGCCCCCTGCCAGCTTGGTGGGACGGCATTCATGCACGCTGTGCTGTTTTGGACCGGGTGCTGTGCCCCTCTCCACAGGCAGCCGTGCCAGCGTCCAGCCCGCCCTGCGTGCCCTGCTCGCAGCGCCCTGGCCCTCACAGCGAGCCGTCCGCTCCTGGCTCCAGCTCCTCTCCGTACTGCAGTGGGTGCTCAGCTTCCTGCTGCTGGGTGAGTAGGGGGCTATGGGGGGGTCTGGGGGGTGCAGGTGGGCACCCACTCATCCCTGTCCCTGGCTCCCGCAGGAACCGTCAGCCTCCTGCTCCTCATCTACCTGGTGTTCACCAGGTTCTGGCCCATCTCCGCGCTCTACCTCGCCTGGATCATCTTTGACTGGGACACACCGGAGAAAGGTGGGGATGAGCGGAGCCTCCCTTCCTCCAGTTTTGGGGATGGGGTCCTCCCATTCTCTGGGTCCATCCCAGCATGGCAAATGGGAAGCACCACATGTGGAGCACCACATCCCACCTCCTTTTCCCTCCTCTCCCCCATCATTATCGTGGTGGGAAGAGAGGGACACAGCGGGCCCGTGGGGGAGTCCTGCAGCCCGTTGAGGTGGGCATCACCTCCTGCGGTCTCTCCTTGGTTTGCAGGTGGCAGGAGGCTGCCGTGCCTGCGGCGATGGTCTGTGTGGAGGCACTTTCGGGATTATTTCCCTGTGAAGGTACGGTGGGGGGAGCCGAGGTGCCGGGATGGGATGTTCGTGGTGGTGGTGGCTGTACCACCCAAAAGGACATGCCACTGCTACGTCCCCACCACCTCTTTTTGTCCTTGCAGCTAGTGAAGACACATGACCTGTCCCCCAGCCACAACTACATCATTGGCTCCCATCCCCACGGCATCCTCTGCGTCGGCGCCTTCTGTAACTTCATCACGGGCTCAACGGGCTTCGGGGAGATGTTCCCAGGCATCCGACCCTTCCTCACCACCCTGGCCGGCAACTTTCGCCTGCCCATCTTCAGGGAGTACCTGATGAGTGGTGGTGAGCGCGTGGGCCGCCGTCTGTCACCCTGCAGGGTGTCGGGGTTGATTGGAGCCGAGTGGGTGCCCTGGGGACGCTGCTCCTGCCCACCTCTGCCCGCTGCCACCCAGGGGCAGAGCCCCCAACAAGGGGGGAACAAGGTCCCATCTGTGGGAAACTCATGACTGACGGCCTCTGCGCTGCCCAGGAGCTGTCAGGGCAGGGCTGGTGCTCAGCCTGCGCCCCTCCTGAACCCCACCCTCGCCTTGCTTGCACCCCAACAGCACCCTGTCCCCCCCCTGCCCACACAGGAGCTCTCCTGCCCCACGGGGCACCCCCGCATGGTCCCTTGCGTTGTCCCCCCAGGCTCCTGCAGAGTCCCCATCCCCCGGGCGCTGTGCGGGTGGGCAGTCCCACAGTGCGGATGTCCATGCTGCTGCAGGTCTGTGCCCAGTGACACGCCGTGCCATCGGCTACCTGCTGTCCAAGAACGGCACTGGCAACGCAGTGGCCATCGTCATCGGTGGAGCAGCTGAGTCGCTCTCCTGCCGCCCTGGTGTCACCACGCTCATCCTGAAGAACCGCAAGGGCTTTGTCCGCATGGCCCTGCAGCACGGGTGGGTCACAGGCACCACTGCCACCACAGAGGTCTGGGGGTCCCAGCACCCCATCGCCACCCATCATGTTCTCCCCACAGAGCCTACCTCGTCCCTTCCTTCTCCTTTGGGGAGAACGACCTCTTCCGCCAGGTGGTCTTTGAGGAGGGCAGCTGGATGAGGAGCATCCAGCAGCGCTTCCAGAAAATGATGGGCTTTGCTCCCTGTGTCTTCTATGGCCGGGGTCTCACCTCTGTCCGGTCCCGGGGCTTCCTCCCCTACGCCAGACCCATCACCACCGTGGGTGAGCATCACCCGGAGGGGCAGAGGGGACCCACAGAAGGTGGAGGGGAGGAGAAGGGGGACACTCCTTGATGGGTGGTGTTGGAAAATACTCAGCTCATGATCCTGATGGGCCGAGTGCATCCTCACACCGCCAGCCTGGCCTTTTCCTCCTCCCGGCAGTGGGGGAGCCGGTGACAGTGCCCAAGATCGAGGACCCGAGCTGCGAGACGGTGGACATGTACCACGAGATGTACATCCGCTCCCTGCTCAAGCTCTTCAATGAGAACAAGACAAAGTACGGGCTGTCGGAGACGGACGAGCTGCACATCCTCTGAGCGTGACCGGCGCCGGCGGCCAGATCCTGGCTCACAAGGGCGCCTGGCTCTTGTGGGTTGGGATTTCAGCCGGCCCGGCACGGGGAACACGTGGGGGACAGTCCCCGCTCCGGCCCTTGGCTCCTCTGGCTGAAAAGTCTGTGCCGGAGGTGCGAGGAGAGGAGGAAACGAGGGGTGGGGGAGACTGGGAAAGGATCCCCCTCGAAAGGGGGTTGAAGGGACTGTGGGTGACACAGCCGTTCCCCGAGGATGCGGGGCTGATGGGGGGGGGCTGGTGCAAGGCTGGGGGCCAGCGATGGGCATGGTCCCCCCAGGACAACCAGGAGACCATGAGTGAGGGGGTGTCACAGAAGGGGGGGGATGAGATGGGCTCTTCAGGGTGGTGTCCAGATAATGAGAGGGACTGGGATGGAAAAGGGGGACACTCCCGGACTTGAGGACCTGTGGAAGTGGCCTCAGCTGGGACTATGTGGCACTGGGCAAGGGGCGGGTACTGCTCTGGCCCCAGAAGAGCCTTTTCCGAGCCTCTGTACTCAATACAGATTTGCAACCCCCCCCCACTGCTGCTGCCTGTGTGTGCTGGGGGACAGGGTGGGTGGCACCCCAGCCCCACCCCCGTCCTACCCATGTGGGTGGACCTGCCACCCACCTGTGTCCCATCCCTGGCTGCCCTACCTCCGGGGCTGGGACCATGCTTGGTGTGGTCCTTGCACCTCTCAGGTGCAAGCGAGCAGCTCCAGGGTCCACCTGGACCACATCAGATATAACGAGAGGTGAGAAATGACCTCTGCTGTTACTGGGTTAGCTGGGCTCGGGAGGGATGTCTCCTCCTGGCTCTGCTTTCAGCTTGGTGGTGAGTCGGGGGTTCTCTGAGTACCACTATCCCGTGGGATGGGGATGTGGGGCTGGGATGCAGCATCCTGAGGTTCTTTCCCTCCTCAAGTGACGTGGGCAGCTCCTGGTGGGATGTGGCTGTGTGGCTGGTGCCTCATGGCCATGGCTGAGGGGACACCTCGGTGATGCCATGGGCTTCCCTTCCCTGTGCTGGGCAGACTCGTGGGGGCAGGGACAGCCCCGTCCTACCCGTCCCGGGCTGGTGTGGGAGAGTTGGCAGCGCTGATAGCCATCTCTGGCCCGCTCCTCTCTGCGCAGACACTTGGTCAAACAAACGGGCTGAGTAAACATTTGGAAAGCAAATACCCATAAAAGCAGATTCGCGGGGACTCTTCCACCGCCCCGGGTGTCGCTGCTCAACCCCCAGCTCCGAACCCGCGCCGGTGCTGAGGCAGCGGGTGGCTTTTCTCTGCTCTCAAATGCTTTCTGGGGCGAGGGTGGGCGTCCAGTCCCTCTTCCTTCTGCTGTGGGGAGAAACGGGGCCGTGTGTAGAGAAAGAGGAAGGGGCTTTATTGGGCAATGATGGGCAGCGAGTGCCCCATGCTGTGTCACTCCTCTCCCAAGGCCAGCACTGTGACAGGGACATCCCCGAGAGCCTTCACCGGGCACACCAGGACCCCAGCATCGGCTCCGTGTCCTTATGCCGGCATGTCACCATCGAGCAGACTGGCAGGGCTGTGTGTGCCCACGGAGGGACCAGTGTCCCCTCTCTTTAGAGACCTGTCAGCCCCGACGTGTCCCCCGCCGTGCCATGGGATGGGACACCAGCCTGCCTGCCCAGAAAGGGCTTTCTCAGCATCCTTCCCATCCCCCCAGGAGTCCGGTGGCTGTCCTGCCCCGCGTGGCACCAGTATCCCCCTCCCGCAGCATCTCAGGCCAGCACTGGGACAAGCCCCATGGCCACCAGCCCTGCAGAGCCTGGGCAGGAGGTCAGGCCTGGGGACCCGGGAGTGCCCACACGGAGCCTGGAGGGGCTGCAACTTGTGGAAACCGAGGATGAGGTTACCGGAACCCTCAGCACCCGCCTCTGCTCCGTGCTGTCCCTGTCCCTCGAGTGTCACTGGCAGTGTGGCTGTCACCCAGGCCATCGTCCGTGGAGGGGGACACCAGGGCCAGGTCACACGTGGGCACGGGCCGGAGGCGCTGGGCCGGCCCCCGGTGCATCAACCCCCGGTACTTGTCCCCAGCCAAGAAGTACAAGATGGGGTCGAGGCAGCTGTTGATGCTGGCCAGGGGCCGAGTGATCTTGTAGGTGAAGTTGATGATGTTGAGGGTCTGGCAGTCAGCTTGGAAGTAGCGGGAGGTGTAGTAGATGGTGCGGGTGATGTGGAAGGGCACGAAACAGATGGCGAAGACTGTGAGCACGACAATGATCATCTTGATGGAGCGCTTCTTGTAGGAGGGCATTCGGGGGCCAGGGCTGAAGAAGCTCGACTTGCAGAGTCTCTTGGCCATCAGGCAGTAGCACAGGACGATCACCAGGAAGGGGACTCCGAAGAGGAGGGCCATGATGGAGGAGCTGTAGTGCACGTAATGGTCAAACTCCTCAGGCTTGGTGGTGTCGTGGCACAGGGTGCTGTTGCCCCTGGAGCTGGTGGTGACAAAGATGAGGTTGGGGATGAGACAGATGATGACGACAAGCCAGGCACTCACACAAATGATGCGGGCGTGCTTGGTTTTCACCCATTTCAGGGAGCGGATGGGGTGGCAGATGCCTACGTAGCGGTGGACGCTGATACACGTCAGGAAGAGGATGCTGCTGTAGAGGTTCGCATAGAAGAGGAAGCGCACGATCTTGCAGAGCCATTTCCCAAAGGGCCAGTTGTTGCGGTCGGCGTAATAGTAGACCAGGGTGGGGAGGGAGAGGACGTAGAGTGTGTCAGAGACAGCCAGGTTGAACATGTATGTAGTTGTGGCATTCCAGGGCCTCATCTTGCAGATGAACAACCACAGGGCCCAGGAGTTTAGGAGCAGTCCCACCACGAAGACAAAACTGTAAGAGACGGGCAGCAGGATGAACTTGAACTCCTCGTTGAAGACACACTTTGCCTCCACCACCACGGTGGTGTTTTCTCCCAGCCCCGGAGCCGGTGTTGGTGTCCACGAGGCAACTGGGAACGTCCTCACTGAAGTGGCCATGTTCTTCAAGCCAGATCTAGAGGACCAGTTAATAAAAGCACATTAGTTGTTAATCATGACCATTGTCAGGCACGAAGCGTGGAAGGGAGCCAAAGATGCCAGCTTTTTCCCCCCCTCCAGGAGCTCCGGCCACTTTGATGGTTCTCTGGCTTTTCTCAGCTCGCGCGTTCGGGCCTCGCGGGGACCGGAGGGGGGTTTGACAAATCCTCCCCTCCCCAGCCCCCGCAATCACACCCATTAATCATGGCTTTGAGCAGCGTGTTGTGCCACCAGCGCCGCGTGGAGCCGGGAAGCGTGCCTGAGACAGAGGACCACGCCGGCCCCGCCGGCCAGCAGCCCCACAGCGCGCTGAACAATGAGACCTTTATGAGCAACAGCAGCCCCCGGCCGGGGCCAGCACAGCCTCTTGGAAGCCAGCTCAGCCTAATTGGCACCATCCTGACAGCGCTGCTCATCCCGGAGGGCTCCTTGACTGAAGAAAGGCGGGAGGAGAAGAAAGGCTTGTCTGGGGGAATATTGTGGCCCAGAGAAATCCTTGGGGGGCTGTTAAGAGAGCCTTTGGGAGAGAGCGTCCCTGGGCGGCGAGGGGCCTCCAGCTGGTGGGTATTCTCCGTAGGAGAGGGATGATCTAAGCCCTGCGGAGAGGAGCTTTGCCAGAGCCAAGTCCCAGCCCAAGACAGTGCAAGTTCAGAAGGCAGGCAGGATGTTTTCCCTTGCACATTGTTAGGATCAAAGGCTGGGAGCTGCATCCCCCTGGCAAATCGGGCCCTGAGGCAAAAGGGTGAGCTGTTGAAGGGTTGCGTTTGCCTCTTGGGATATCTGAAGTTCAGTCTGCGCTCCTCCAGAGGGAAGAGGGAGCTTCTGCCACCGTCATGGTATCCAGCAAAAGACCGGAGAAGGCTGACCACACCTCGGTACCTCCTCACCCACAACCGTCACTGGCAGAGTGATTTCGGAGTGGTTGCCTCTGCTGACCAAAGACAGACGTTGGATGAGTAACCTGCAGGAGTAGGAGCATCTGCTGTGGGGCCACCAGAGATGAGAGTGCAGCCAAAAACTGTATCTGATGGAGGAAGTGCTGGTGTGCCTCCAGTTTCCATTGGTACAGTCGATGGGTGTGAGGTCAGGGGAGGACCTGGGGCTCAGGGAGATGATGCACGTTCGTCGGATGCTGGTGTTGGTGGTATGAGGTGGAAAGCAGCACCCTCTCGGGCTCCTTCGTCCATTGGCTCCCTCATCATTCCTCTCCTAATTGCTCTCTGCCTTCGTCACCAAGATGCGTGGATGTGGGCTGCTGAGGGTGTATCCACAGATCAACTGAGCTGTGACCCATCTTCCACGCTTCTTCCTGCAGAGCCTCACCCAGAAAGACATCCCTGAGTTTACAGAGATGATCGTAAATGAATCAGCAGGCAGATGGGCAGGCGGGTGGCCGCGGGACCGGCCCCTCCATGCCGCACGTACCTCCGTGCTCTGTTTGAGTTGTGGGCTGAGCTGCAGCTTTGGGCTCCCGTCAAACATCCCGCGGCTTCCTTCCCACCGTGGGCAGCGCGGGCAGGTGCCTGGCTTTATTACGGGGATGAGTTCAGAGAGCAACAGGCAGGTCCTGATCAAACATTAACAGTGGGAAGAACTTGCTGTTTTCCCAGAATCAGGAGGGAAAACCCTGAGCTTCCAAGCACCAGCGGTGGCCCCACGGGGCTGGTTCTGATGCCAAGAACGCTGTGCTGGTCATACTGGTTCCAGCCCAGCAGCTGCATCTCCCCAAGCTGCAATGCTGCCCAGAGATGAGGCACAGGGAGATTTATTTTCCTCTTCCAGCCTCTGACAGGAAGTGTGCGTGAAGCCTTCAGCCCAACTAGAGGTGCCGCAGGATCCAGAGACCAAAGGCATAGGTCAACAGCCAAGATACGAAGAAGCCAATAAACAAAAAGTAATAACCTGGTGTGAGAAATGCATAAGGAAAAATCCTGAGCAGCAGCAAGGTTCTTGGAGGAGAGTGCAGGTATGGGGCTTGGGTGGCTGAGAAAGCCTGAGCAGGGTCAGCTCTCAGCAGAGCAATTTAACTGTTCCTGCGTGAGCTTCCTCTTGGGAAAACCACCAAAAAGAACAATGCCAAAGAAGGTGGCGTTTGGCAAGGTTTATCTCACCAGGTGTCCTGCTTCCTTATCTTAGTCACGATCAAAAAATCAGTGCTTTGAATTCCTGATTCACATCAGTCCACCCTGAGGACACGTCACCACTGGGCCTGTTCCTGCTCCTCCCTGATGTCCCCAGCAAAGCTCTCGCTGGCCACAGCCTCTCCAGCTTTTTGAGGAGCGACCAAGCACAGTCACAGTGAGGTCTGAGCCGAGCATTCGGGCTCGCAGCCGGAGCAGGAGATGGAAGATGCCGCAGGGAAGGACAGGGAGCTGAGGAGGTGATGCCTGCTCCTGCCCTGTCTGTTTTATGGATGCACGAGGGATGAGGTGCTGCAAAATCCCTCGTCCAGGGCAAGCGCGTCCCTGTGGGATGGTGCCTGCAGGTTGGCCCCTGTGCACATCCCGGGAAGCAGCGAGGGAGCTGGTGGGTGCCCCCAGCCCAGGCTCAGCTGGCTGAGGCTGCAGACCCCGGGTGTTCACGGGGGCGTTGGAAAGGCACCAGTGGAATGAATGAGCGGTGCAGCTGAGGGCAGACTCTGCCCTGGAGCCAAAGTCCTGCATGCTAGCAGGACAGGACGGTGGGTCAGGGGTGGTCGCGCAGCAGGCGGGAGCTTTGGAGAGGGGACAGCAGAGTGGATTTCAGAGGGGAGCGAGCAGCGGTCGAGGGACACAGCGCTGGGTGAGCCTGGGACCAGCGATCGCTGGAGCACGGGGAAAACAGGGCTTTTCTTCTCACTTAAGCTCTTGGAAATTGCAAAACAAGGGGAAATTATGCAAAATATCCTGGAGAAGGACCCTTGTCCCTAATCGCCACGTGGTTTGTGCAGCCAAAGCCCCGGCACAAGGGGAGCGTGACCTAATTTCTTTTCGATCCTTCCCTTCAGCTCCAAGAGCAGCCAAAGCACGATCTGCCTGCGCTTCCCGGGCGCCAGCACCTCCTCCCTGGGGATGCCAGCAGGGCTGGGTGCTTCCCTCAGTGCCCATCACATCCCCTGCTCCGAGGTGACCCCCTGTCTCTGCAGGGTGGGAGGTGAGGGTTTCCTTTCTCCCTTGGGTGACCTTTCCCTGTCCCTTCACCTCTCTCAGGAAGGGCAGGAGCATCGCCGGGCTGGGGCAGCCCCAGGGCAGCTTTGCTGTGTGAGGACACAGCGATGTGGGAGATGGAGAGGGTGAGAGGAGGTGGCTGCAGTGGGAAGGATGAAGGCCCTTGGGGATGGAAGAAGCGATGGATGGTGTGCTAGGCAGGAGGATGCATGGAGGGATTTCAGGATGGTGAAGGGATGGGGAGACCTGGTTGAACCTCACCCCACACCCGTCCACCCCTGGGGATCCCACCTCCATCCCTTGAGGGGCCAAAGCTTCTCCCCACAGGGCTCCTCGAAGCCCAGCTGGGTTTGTATGGCCATGGCACGGCCGTGGTGGGGCAGTCCCACCTGCTGCCCTCCAGCAGGCACGGGATGCCCAGCTCACCTGCTGTCCTGGGCTGGGGCGGCTCTCAGGAGCGGGGCACCCCCAGGCAGCGCCCGTCCCCCGCGGGGCTGAGGGCCATGCCGGCAGCGCTGCCGTGCCCCGTCCCGCACCCCGTGCTGCGCCGTCCGTGCCCGCTCCTGCCGTCCCACCGGGAGCAAAGTGCCTGGGAGAGGCAGGGCTGGAGGCGGGCGGAGGCGGGCGCAGGAGCAGAGCTGGCAGTGCCCCGTGCCCACATCCCTGCCCACCCCAGGGCCGCCCGCGGGGCTCAGCCCCAACGCACACCCATCCTGGCCATCGCCCTACCGGCTTTGGGCCGACGGCAGCCCTCGCAGCCGCCCAGACGCGAGACGTGTTGGCTTCGCCCGTGGGCTGTGGCCATTTGCCCATGGAGGCCAGGGCACTTTGGCCAAGGGGACCACAGCCCCTCATCTCGGGGGACCGTGGTCCCTCAACCACAGGGACCACAGCCCCCGGTCTGTGGGGACCGCAGCCCCTCACCCAGCCCCGGGCAGCCTGAGGGGCCCGGCAGCGCATCCCGGGGGTGCTGCCCTGCTGGCACCCTAACCCTGTGGGGCAATCCTGGGGACAAAGGTGGCCACTGCCACCTTGAGGACAGCCTGGGCATAGTGTCCCCAAAACGGGGACAAAACTTTGCAGCAGCCGGGACTTTGCTGGTCAGGGAGTCCCAGTGTTTGCAGGCGAGCGGGTGCCCCCACTGCTTGCAAAGTTATTCCTGGTCCAGGGTCTCCAAGGGGGGCTCTTGGAGACATAGGGGGCTGTGGGCCAGAGCAGCCGAGCTCGGAGGGGAGCAGAGGTGTGAGGGGCGGGTGGCCGGTGCAGGAGCAGTGCGAGGATGCTCAGCCACGGACAGAGAGTGTGGGAGACGCCGGGTGTGCGGGGCTGAGTGGGCAGCGCTGGTGCCTTTGGAGAGGAACCGTGGCACCGCAAGCACTCACCAAGGCGGATCCAGCCCAACCGCGTGCAGGAGCCACGTGGGACACCGGGCAAGGGCAGCCTCGAGGGTTGGGCTTTGCAGGGTCCTCAATTAAACAGCGGGAAGGTGGAAGTAAAGCTTCTGGGGCTGCTGAGGCAACGGGAGCTGGTGTTCATGCCCAGCTTGCCTGTCTCGGCTTGGCAGCTCCCTCCTTGGCCCCGCACAGAGCCAGGCATCGCACACACCAACCCAGTGTCCCTGAGACTTTATTCTGGGTGGGGATAACAAGAGGGATCTTGAGAGGAAACAGTGCCACAGCCTCAGGAGCAGCTGCTGTAGAAGTCCTCTGGGAATGTCATCCAACAGGGCTGAGCCAGGGGAGGAGAGAGTGGCCAGCGAGGCCGAAGGCACATGGTGTGTGGGGCTGGGCTGGCCACAGATGCCACTGTGTCCATGCAGGCTGCACGTCACCTGCCTGAAGAGGCTGAACCTCAAGGTCCACAGCTCCCAGTGATCTTCACTTTCCAAGTGGCCTCAATATCTTCCGTGTCTCCCATCCCTCCTTGCAGGTGAGGCTCAGCGTGGTCCTTCCATCGGTTTTGGAAGGGAGGATGGAGACAGGCAGTGAGACCGAGAGAGTGTCCGTCCTGATGGCCACAAGAGCTTCCCGAGACTTTCCAGCTGAAGAACACCAGTTGCTTAGTGGTGAAGCCAGACAGGTTGGGAATAATTCCAGCCCGGGGTGCCCGGTCCTGCTTGGCAGCTCTGCCCACACCGGTCACTCCGCGGAGGAGAGCGCATGTGAGTGCTGGAGCCCCACCTAGGCACTGGGTCCAAGGTCAGGTCTCTGTGGCAGGCTCACCACGGTGCCCTCGCCGAGCTTGCTGTGGATGTGCCAGGAATGGGTTAGGTTGAGCGCCCCAGCCTCCAGCAGGTCCTGTTCCTCTGTATCTATGTATGCGGGGTAAGAGTGGGGAGGCTGTACAGCCCCAGGGCACCCATGGAGATGTAGGGACTTGATATCCTCCTGGCCAGCCACGTCCCCATCCCAAGGCTCACTTCTCCTCCCCTCCAGGGTGCACAGCTCTGCCAGAGACCCTGGGGCCACAAGAGGTGCCTCGCACGGTGCCCCCCTTTCTGAGCTCCAGGGCCTGGGGGTACCTGAAGATCTCCAGGTGGTCCCAGCTGTGCTTCTGCAGCCCTTCCATGTCCTGCTGCAAGCCAAGGTGGCCCAGGCACCCAACACCGAGGGAGCGCTCACTCCTGTCACAGGGCCACTGGGGAAAGAGGAACAAGGACACGTGCCAACAGCATCACACCAGGACCACGAAGTCCCCACCTGTATGTCCTCATTTCACATGAACTGGGTGCACTGCTGCTCCTCCACCTTCCACCACATCCCACTGCTTGTGCTGCGGTGGCTCCACTGGGCAGCGCACTGCATGGGGATGGGACACCTCCTCTGCTGGTGGTTCCCTCTCCTCCCTGAGCTCCCCAGGCTCCCCAGCTGAGCTCCAGAGCTCCATGGTGACCACGGCCATACCTCTCGGGGGCGGCTGTGCTGGTGAGCATCCGGTGTGCCCCTCGGTACCTCGCAGTAGGGTCGCGGGGGTGGCTCCAGGGCGCTGTGTGTCTGGTGCAGCGGAGTCTTGGGGCTGTCCCCTCTGCGCTCGGGGGACGCCCGGTCCAGCTGGCTCAGGTACGTAGCCATGTGCAGCGCTGTCAGCGAGCAGTCACCCGGCCCTGGCACATCCCTCGCCGCAATGGCCGATTTGGGTCTCTTCTGCTGGCCCTCGCCGGGGGCGCTGAGCGGGTGCCCCCGGGATGGAGCCCCTGGCATGCAGCGGGGCCGGGCACTGGGCTGCTCCTCCTCTGAGGGCAAAGGGACACGCGTCCCAAGGGGGCTGCGGTGCCGCTGACCTCCAGCCAGACTCTCCGCTCGGTTGTCCTGAGCTTCAGCAGTACCAGGGCCTGGTGCCCACATGACGCCCTCGAAGATGAAGTAGGCTGGGTTGGTGTAGCTGGCAGCCGGCTCCGGGAGGCTGCGGGGACGGCTCCTGAGGAGCACGGAAGTAGTGGCTTCAGCATCACCCCACAGCGGGAGCGCTCTCAGCATCACCCCCCGGCCAGGGCTCATGGCTGAGGCCCTCTGGGTACCTGAGGCGCTGCAGGGGTGGCTTGGGGCACGACGGTGTGTCCACTGCGGGCTCAGCATCCTCCTCCTCAAAGCTGATCCACTCTGCAAAGGCATCAAAGTCTACCCTGTCCCCACCAGGCACTACGCAACCCCTGCCCTCAGCTGAGGTCCAAGAGGGCAGCAGGGGCATGGGCAGCTCTTGGCCACACCGTGCCCGAACGTGGCCCTGACCCCCATGGCCAGGGTGATGGGAGGGGGCTGGCATGTGCCCCTCTTTACCGTAGAGCCTCTCGCGGGTGCTGTGCCTGTCCTTGGGGACCCGGACCTTCATCCATCCACGCATGGAACCCGTCTCCTCACCGCGGTGGAAGAGGAAGGTCTCAAACTGCTGAGCCATGCTGCCGATCATGGACCTCATTGCGATGCAGCACTCGCCTGTGGGCACAGCGCCCGCCTGCATTAGCGCCTGCGCAGCCCCAATGTGCAACAGCTCCCCAGGGCGGGGTGGGTGCCAGGCTCCCTCCTGGCAAGCTGCAAAACCTCGCACCCACAGGCTGTTACCTGAGCCCAGCGGGGCTATGCTTGGCACCCCCAGAGCCACCACGGTGGCCACCATGCCACCACCCCACACGCACCATAGGACTCGCAGCTGTCCACGCCCTTGATGCTGAGGAGCAGGTGATGGTCCCCCAGGTACTCCAGGTCTGGCAGGATGGGGTTCAGCTGCAGGCAGAGAGAGGGGTGCTCAGGGGGTGCTGTAGGACAGGTGGCACAGGGGTGGCTCTGTCCTGGGGGCGATGGTGACAGCCCTGGCACCTCTTGGGACTCAGGGTGCAGGACTGGTGGGAGAGATGGGGAATAGGAGGGAGGAGGATGCTCAAGGGAGGCAAGGAGGGATGAGAAAGAGGAGGGAGGAGTATGGTCCCCCAGTGCATACCACAGGCAGATGCTTCGCGGACCAGCCCAGCTTGAGGAAGCCGGGGATGTCGCAGCTCTGGGAGGTGTTCTCCCCACTCCGCTGAGCCTCTGCCAAGGAGGAGAGTGGGGGGCAGAGCTTCAGACGGGGCCGGCTCATCCCCTCGGCACAGCCCTGGCACCCCAGCACCCCAGCGCCACGGGGCCACCTCACCCTCCAGGCAGTAGGAGTGGAACTCGATGTAGCATTTGCTGCGGCTGGCGGTTTTCACGATCACCTCGATGCTCTCCCACTCGATGCAGGCCAGGGGCTCGGGGCCAGAGCTGGGAGCTGCAGGCACCAGGAGGTCAGTGCTGGCCAAGGCTCCCCCCAAACCCAGCACGGGGGCTGACAAATCCCAACCCCTTACCCTTCTTGGGCACAAACTGCGATGTCACTCCCACCTCAAAGGTGGCGAAGACGGGTGAGTGGTCGCTGGTCACAATGTCATCGGTGCAGCCTGGGTAGTGGGAAGGGGCAGCTAGGTGATGCCCCCAAGCCCTGGGGTCCCGGGCGGCGCTGGCCCCCCCAGCTCCCCCCAGCCCCGGGTTCCCACTCACCATAGGAGTTGCAGACCACGTGGGTCTCTGGGTGCGACTTCCACAGGATGCGGTCACACCACGAGGGGACGTTGATCCTCATCTAAAATTGAGGAAAGCAATTGAGGAAAGCCCCCTTGGGTCTGGCTTCCCCCAGCTCAGAAAAGCACCCCAGAAAGTGAGCTGCTTCCCTCCTGGACCTGCTTTGGAGACGGAATAGGCTGGCAGAGGCAGAGGAGCTGAGCACCCCCCCCACAGCTGACCCACCCCCCATCCCAGCCTGTTGTCCCCATCCCTTGGTGATGTCCTGCAGCTTGGCCAGAGGCTCCAGAACTCACCCCTGTGGGCTTGAACTTCTGCCACATGTAGCTGTCCCGGGAGCCCCGCTCGTACCGGTACGTGGGTGGGAAGGAGATGTCACCCTCGCCTGGGAACCAAGACACAGAGGTGGCATGGGGTTAGCGTCCCAGCTTGTCCCCAGAGCTGCAACCAGCTGGGGAGAGGCCCCTGGGCTGTCACAGTCCCCATCCAGGGCTCACACCAGCAGCCGGCACCAGCCAGCCCAGCCGGGACAGGCTCTGACTCCCCTTGAGCTTGTGTGCTATGGGGACACAGAGCCCAGGACCTGCCCCATGGGGCACATGAGGGTCCCACAGGCTTTCGGCACCCTGTGCCAGGACAGAGCATCACCATGTCCCAGAGGTGCACAGGGAGAGGGCTGCCGGCACCCTGGCTGACGCAGTGCCCTTGCCCTCACACTCACTGAATCGCAGGAACACCTTGTTCTTCTCCCGCTCCAGGTTGAGCTGGTCAACAGCCAGGAGGGCTTCAAACTCCTTCTTAGTGATGTGGGTGAGGATGTCCTGCATCAGGGCAGGAAGGTGTGGTGAGCCCTGGCTCCTGGCACCCCTGTGGCTGCACCAGTGCTGCCGCCAGCTTCTGCCACCTCCTGCGGGATCCCACCTGCACATCCATGTCTAGGCGGTAGTTGAGGTCCCCGAACCAGAAGAGGTGGTTGAAGCGCAGGGTGAGGTCAAAGGCACTGAGCCGCTTGTCGCCCAGGACCAGGGAGCGCAGGATATCGCTGTAGTTCTGGTTACGCCTGTGGGTAGGATGACAGCACAGCATGAACCTGTCTGGGGACACCTCATCCTCATCCTGCCCCTGCCAGGTGGGGACAGGAGGGTGACAGGGACAGTCCCACAGCCCTCCAGGTTCCTCCAGCTCCCTGAGACACCACTTGCCCCCAGGGCAGCCCCGTCCCACCCAACCTCTCCATCACCTGTGGGTCTTCTCGCTGCCAGAGGCCAGGTGGCAGTTGACGAAGCCAAACGAGGTCCCGTTGAAAAGGAAGGAGACACCCACAGCTCCCTTGTTCCCTGCAATTTGGGCCAGGCACTAAGCTCCAGGGAGGCCCTGAGATGCCCCCTGCCCTGGGTCCAGGGCATCCCCCTTGCCCCCATCCCTACCCAGCGTGTTGGCGATCCCAGTTTTCACGCTGGAGGTGTGGACGTGGCTGATGCGCCGCTCGTGCTCAGGCTTCACCAGCACCACGATTTTGATGCTCCAGAGGCATTGCAGGGCGATCTACAGGGGAGCGAGGGGTGAACCTGCCTGCTCTCCACATCACCCCAGAGCTGACCAAGGTGGTGACGGACAAACAGCGAGGTCAGACAACCCACCCCTGAAAGGTGGCCCCTGGGGATGGCACCTCCTGCATGGGGTCCACCATGCACAGGAGGTTCTTTGGACTGGATTTGGGGTTGGAGAGGACCCGGGATTTGGGGTAGGAGCCCTGGGGGTGGCTTTTAGCCTGTTCAGCAGTGGGTGCCCCTCCTTGGCACAACCAGGGGAGTCCAGGCTGTGACCCGCCATTACCACTCGGTAATCGATGGCCATCAGGGTCTTCAGAGATGCACGGAGGAACTCGACCCACTCGCGGTCGCCCAGGGAGTTCTCCTGAGTGCCGATAACGTAGATGTCGTGGGGGATGGAGGCGGTGGTCTCATCCTGCGTGCGCCCCAAGCCCCTCGAGGTCAGCCAGGAGGCGAGGGAGCGGGGCGGCGGCGTGCTGCCTGCGGGCAGGGGACAGCAGAGCACTGGAGGGGACAGCATGCCAGCTCCTCTCTAACCACAGACCCTGCGCATCTCCAGGACCCACCAGGGACAAGGAGTATCATGCCAGCCCCGTGGTTCCCCCAGGTGGATCCGAGATTGATCTGGATTTACTGCTACCACCCAGAACCCCCCCAGCTCCTCCAACAGCCACAAGGTGAGTAGATCATGATGGGAGAGACAAACCCAAAAGCAGCCAGGTCAGGGGCTCCTCCAGCCTCCTCCTCCCACCGAGGACCAGCTGTGACTGAGGTCTGAAACTGAGGTTTCCTAGGGCAGCTCCCCACAGCCTTCACCTCCCCAAACCCACCTGAGCTCACAACAAGCCATGGCAGCCTCCGAGGAAAACACAGTCTTATCCTGGCCCCTTACCCATGTTCCACGTCCCGACATACACTGAGATGAGGTCAGGCTCGTCCAGGTTGGAGTGCTGGATCTTCATCAGCTGCAGCAGCTGGCAGAAGGCCTCTCGCTTCTGCAGGATGATAGGGGTGTCTTAGGAGCTGGGTCGGGGGGCTGTCAACCCCAGGCACAGGAACTGGCTCGCAGCGTCCCTACGCAAGGGATCTGTATCCCTCGGGACACCCAGCAAGTGCAGCTGGTGTCACTTACCCGTGCGCTGGGGAAGACAAAGTCTCTGCTCAGACTCTTCTGTGGTTCCCGGTCGTACACCAGCCTCACCTTGCTCTGCACGCTCTGGTATTTGATCAGCTGCAGGACTGAACACCGGGCATGAGGGAGCGAGGGTGGCACCACCCTCCTGCCACGGGGCCAGCAGGCAGTGTGGGATGGGGCCTCAGGGTGCGACTGGGTCTGCAGCCCATCACCCTGGCATCAGGCCTGCGCCGGGGACTCCCACAGCCCTGCAGAACCCCGTCAGTGGCTGATGGGGGGTTGGCAGCTCCTTACTTTTGTCCTGCGGGATTGTCTCCTCTGGGGACCCGCTACCCCGCTTGGTGATGGCCACCATGCCCGCTTCCACATCCACCGTCAGTGTTGCCCGCTGCGACTTGCCCACCTTCACCTGCAGACAGGGACGCGGTTCCCGGGTCTGCCCCGTGCCCTCCCTGCCTGAGCAGTGGCACCAGGGCCCTGCTGCGCCCTCACCTCGAAGCTCTGCACGGCCAGCGGCTTGGCGGCCGGCGGTGGGGCTGCCGCCACGCTGGGCAGCGCCAGGTTGTGTCTCGACATCGTCTCCTGCAGCGACTTCAGCACCTGCCAGAGAGACAGGCACTGGTCCGGGGGCACTGGGATAACTGGGAGCCCTGGTCACCCTGCGCCAGTCCCTCCTGCCCTGAGAGGTGCCCCAGGGCTGTGCCACTGCCAGCAGCTTCCTTTGCCGGAGGGTTTAATCTGGGGCAGAGGGATGTTCCCCAGCCCAGGGCGCTGAGCTGAGCTGTGGGTATGATTTGCAGTGGCCGTGACCCCCCCTGCACCCAGCCAGGCTTCTCCAGCCTGGAATTGTGGGGGACAGGCACCTTCTTCTCCAGTGAAGAGAGGAGCTGATTGACCGTAGATATCTTGTTGAGGAGCAGCTCAAGATCGGGATCGCTGGTCAGCAGACCCTGAGGGAAAGGACAGATGCTTTTGGAGCAGCACAGTAGCAGCAGGCCAGGGGTTTCCTCCCCATGGGTGCAGCTGCACCCTGAGACATGGGGATCCCAGGGCATGGGAGGGGAAGCAGCTTCTCCCCTTGCCACAACCTGAAGGGAGTCTCGAGGCCACAGGGAGCCAGGTCCCCTCTGTGGCTGCAGGGACTACTGGCATGGAGTGTGCAGCACCTCTGGGTGCCGATGGGCACCAAACTCACCCTGACCGCCTACCCTGCAGACCAGTGGCACCCAGCCTCACATGAGGAGGTGCCCGCAGGCAGCGGGAGGCTTTGGTGGCCCAAGGGGTCTCACCTGCTCCCTGGGTGGGTTGCAAGGAGATGTGGGGGGGTCAAACACCTTGGCCAGTGTCTCCAGACCGGCCAGCGTGAAGTCAATCTCACTGCAGAGGAGAAGAGGGGGTGAGAGCCAGTGAAGGCATCTTCCAAGCCTTGGTGGTGATGCTTGGCTACCACAAAGAGGATGAGGTGAGTGGTTCTGGTGAGCAGTCCCACCACCCTCTGCCATTCCTGGACCACTCACCTGTGCAGCCCCCGGCAGGCAGTGACGAGCGCGGTGCTGAGGTGCCGCAGCTGTGGGTGCCCGAGGCGCAGTGCCTCCAGGTCCAGCTGCAAGTGGTGGTTCAGGTACTCTGCCATGAAGCCCATGAAGTCATTGGCCGGGCTGCAAGGTGAGATGGGCATCTTTGGAAAGATGCCCTTCCCAGGGTATGCCACTCTTGTGAAGGAGGTGGCCACACTCACCCCATCGCCTCCATCAGCCCGGGGTGGGCAAGGTGCGTTACCTGCTGTGGACCTGCTCCTGCAGCCTCTGGTGTAGCTGCTGCGAGATGTGGGTCCGGCTGGCAATGGGAGCGCTGAGCCACGTGCCCACCCCGGCTCCCCCAGCTGGGACTGTGCTCGCCACATGCCCACCACCTCGGCTGTCCTCCCCATCTGTGAACAGAGGACAGATGGCTCAGCAGGACCCCCCCCACACTCGCAGCCTAGCAGGGTCCCCACCCCCAGCTCACCTGAGTCCTCGTCAGCCGCCTGCCGTGCCCGGTGCACGGGGTAGAGCAGGGGCGTCACCAGCCCGTTGTTGGGCTGCTGGTAGGCGCAGATCAGGTCGGGGAGGGTGCGGAAGCACTTGGCCTGGATGCCTTGGATGGTCTGGGGAGGCAGAGGTGGAAGGAGCATGTCATCCCTAACTGTTCTATGAAGCCTCCTCTGCCAGCTCCATATGCCAGAGCAGCCCCAACACCAGGCACAGACCAGCCTGCCATGGACAACAGGTCTGTCCCCCAAAATGTGCCCATGGTGAGTTTTGGGGAGCTTATCCTGGCCCCATGCAGGGCAGCAGGGGAAGGAGAGGAGTGTCGAGATGTCCATCTCATGCAGCAGATGAGGATGCTCCCTAGGAACCCTTGGGATGGCCTTTTTAGGGGCTATAAAGGGCAGCCGCAGAGAGCCGGGTACCAGGAGAAACCGCTGAAGTGACACCAAAGAAGGGAACGGAGGCCAAGCTGACGGCCAGGAGAAACATCACAGGGACAACATGGAGAGGATTGGGGTTGCATGACCAAGGGACAGAGGCAGGAAGGGGACAAGCATTTTGCTGTGCCACCCCAGGCTGGCTGGTGGCAGCCATGGGGCTGGCAAGTAGGCAGCCTTCCCAGGTGGCCCCGTGCTGCAGGGGTGGCTGCAAAGTGCTCACATCCTGAGCTGCAAGCAGCTCATGCAAAAAACAAACCGCACAGATTGCTCGCAGTGCTGGCGAGGCCAGGCAGCGCCGACTCTCTGGGTGCTGCGTGGGGGAGGAGAGCACCCTGGCCCCTTCGCACCTGCATCCTGCCCGGCCCCAGCTGGCAGCCAGTGGCCCACCAGCATTAGCCAAGGCAGGGAGTGCTCCCCAGCAGCACCCAGGCTTTGGGCACCCACCTGGACAGAGAGCAGCCCCTCGTCATCAGGGAGGATGCGGTAGGTGTGGACGTGCCGCTGAAACCTGGGAGAGAGCAGACGAGGGTCTCCCATCACACCCCCACAACAGCATGGGCACGTGGCAGCGATGAGGGGTACCTGACACCCAGCCCTGATGCAAACACCCCGTGCCCTCTGCGAAGAGAGGAACTAAGCTCCCGCTGCAGGAAATTAAAGCATCACCCTCATCTCTGCATCTGCACCCATTTGTGGGGGAGGATGCGTAGGATCCCTCTGCCTCCAAACAGCACCCCGCATGCAGCAGGCTTGGCCACAGCACGCTGGGGGCTCAGCCACATCTCCACCAGCGTTTGCTGGGATGCCCACGGCCCTGGGGTCCAAGGGCTTTCAGCCAGCCAGAACCTAGTGTTGTGCTTCGTGTGGCTGCAACAGCGTGGTTGTACTCGCTCATCCCTGCCCGTGCCACCGTCCTGTTGGACTTGGTGCTCGGATGCTGGCAGAACCTGGGCCGTGCCCCCCACCTCCTGTGCCCCTCAGCACTATTGCAACTTGCCCCACGTGCCAGGCCCGGCCAGCACAGGAAAGAGGGGAGCATCCTGCCAAACCTGCCAAGGCGCTGCCCCGCGTGTTCCCCCCACCGCAGGCGTGTCACTCAGCCGCAGGAAGGGCGCAGGCAGCAAGGACAGCAGCAGGGAGGGGGTGCAGGCACCCCCAGCAGCAGTGCCTTCCAGGGCTGTAAGCCCAACCCCCATGTAGGGATGATGAGGCGCCCTATGTGCAGTGGGGGATGCAGCCCCCAAATCCTGGCGTCTGAGGTGCAGTTTGGATGTATCCACATTGGAGGTTGGAGGGAGAGGAGATGTTTGTTTTCACAGAGTGTGGGGATACAAGTCAGCCTTTCCCACTCCTATGCACGGGGCCAGGCAGCTCAGAAGGGCTCGGGGTGCCCTAGATTTGGGGGTCCACCTTGGTGCCAGGCAGGGCTGCTGGCCCAGGCCAAGGACACGGAGTTTTCCCCTGGTCTGACTTGGGGATCACCCAAAAAGAGCATGCCAAAGAGAGCTGGCACCCCGCCAGCATCCCTGCGGGAGGCTTTTCCACTAGGCTTCGCAGTGCCAAGAGCCGTATGCCAGGAGCAGGGAGAGGGACCCCAACAGCGACCAGAGAGAGAAGCCACCAGCAGAAGGCAGGCAGGGGACTCACAGAAGGCAAAGGGCATACGCCCCCGAGACCGACTCGCTGTCCCGCACCAGGAAGCAGCCATCCCTCCCGGCCTTGGCCAGCAGCTCCTCTGCCACCACCCGGCTGATGTCACGGTGGTACCAGCTTGCTGCCGCCATCCTTCCAAAGAGCGGGGTGCCGGCTGCGCTGTGCCCCGTCCCGGCCCCTCTTCGGGGCTCAGCAGCGGACGGTGGCCATCGGCTGACCCGCGGGGTTGGCTGCGGAAGGCGAAGGTGGGGGTGCTAAGGGGCCACCAGCCCCCCGGGACCCAAGCGAGCGGGCGACGGGCAGCGGCCGAGCTGATGCTCACGGGGACGAGGCGCCCCGCGGCCGGGCAGCGCAGCAGCAGCGGGGCCGGGGGCGCGGCTGGGGGGCGCTGGGGGTCCCGATGCTGCTCCTCATCACGGGGGGGCTCCGGCCTGCGGGGCGCAGAGGGGAAGATCAATGAACGGTCCCTTCCTGCGGGAGGACCTCCCCGCGCTGCCGCCCCGGGGCCACCATCGTGCCGCGACGCGCGGCGAGCAGAGGCCACGCCGCGGGGGCCCGGCCCTCCCCCGGCACTCACCGGCCCGCACAGACGCGGCGCGGGGCTGCTGTGGCTCTCGCGGGGGCTGAGGGCGGCGAGCCGAGCTTTGGGGCGCAGCCAAGCGGCGGCAGAGCCGCGATGCTGCCCCGGCCGCTCCGGGCTTCCCCCCCCGGGGCGCGGTGCGGCCCTGCCCGGGGCGCGCTGCCGTCGGGGCGGCCGCTCGGGCTCAGGCGTCGCCCGCGGCGGTGCCGGCGCTCCTCGGGCCGCTCCCTCGCGGCTCCCCGCCGATCGGCCGCTGCTGCGCTCTTCCTCCTTCTCTGCTCTCCCCTCCGCCAGGACCGGCCTCCTCGCTCCTCCTCCGGCCCCGCGATGAGGGAAGGCTGCGGCCGCGGGAGCAGCCCCGCGGCAGGGGCTCTGCCCCACCCCGCTCCCCACCGCCCACCATCCCCGGGGGGCGCGATGGAGCCGAGAGAGCCCCATCCCTCAGTCGGGACCCCCCGGGAGGGAGCACCGAGCCCCCAGGATGAGTTTGGGGCGGTGGGACTTTGTCAGCCGCGGTGGGGCTGAGCTCTGCCGTTCGCCGCCGGCTGTGCGGGCACGGGGGTGCTGCTGCCGTCGAGCGAGCGAGGCACCGGCCGTGGCATCCCCAGCACCCGGTCTGTGCACCCGTGCCAGAAGGGGAGAGCGGCTCGGGGGGCCCCAGTGGGGATTTGGGAAGGAGGGAGGCTTTTCCCAGCAGGATCACAGAATCACAGAATCACCAGGTTGGAAAGGACCCATTGGATCATCGAGTCCAACCATTCCTAACACTCCCTTAAACCATGTCCCTCAGCACTTCATCCACCCGTTCCTTAAACACCTCCAGGGAAGGCGACTCGACCCCCTCCCTGGGCAGCTGTTCCAGTGCCGATGAATCTTTCTGTGAAGAATTTTTTTCTGATATCCAACCTGAACCTCCCCTGGCGGAGCTTCAGACCATTCCCTCTTGTCCCGTCCTCTGTCCCTTGGGAGAAGAGCCCAGCTCCCTCCTCTCCACAACCTCCTTTCAGGTAGTTGTGGAGAGCAATAAGGTCTCCCCTCAGCCTCCTCTTCTCCAGGCTGAACAACCCCAGCTCTCTCAGCCACTCCTCGTCAGACTTGTTCTCCAGCCCCTCAGCAGCTTTGTTGCTCTTCTCTGGACACACTCCAGAGCCTCAACATCCTTCTTGTGGTGAGGGGTCCAGAACTGAACACAGTATTCGAGGTGCGGTCTCACAAGAGGATGGGGCTGCAAGAAGCAGCGGGGTTCCCTGCAGCCCCTGTGTGGTTTGGTCCTCTGGCAAGGAGCAAGCGGGCCGTGTGCGTGGGGCTGCACTGGGGTGATTAGAGCAATTAATTACAGATGAGCATTGGCACTGAATGCTGCCAAGGTGCTCAGGAGCACCAGCACTGCTCCAGGGGGGACATAGGGCAGCGGGTTCCCGCCAGAGGAGGATGGATGAGGACAGAATGCCATGCTGGGCCATGCTCTGGGTTGTTCACTTCCTTTGGCATCCCGAGCTGACCGCTGCAGCCATGAGCCCAACCCCAAGAGATCATCCCCCACCACTGTCTGCCCGAGCCTGCTGGCACAGACGTGCCAAAAGCCCCCACCAAGGCTTCCTGCTGGGTTCCCGGCTGTGAAAGGAACCTCTGGCCACCTCTGTCTAGTAGCTTTCTTGGTGCTGGGCTCCAAGCCTCAAGAGGAACCTGTGGCCAAGGCCATCAAGAAGTCAGGCAATCCATTCAGTTTTGGGCTGGTGGCTCAGGCTGCACAGCAGCAGTTGCATTTCTCACCAGCCCCCACCATGGGAGCACACAGCAATAGGAGTCTGAAGAATCCACCCCATCAAAACCCCTCTCCCACCAGCACTTCTCCCTCCCATTACTTAACAAGGCAGCAGTAATTCCCCACAGCTGCAGAGGCGCCTGCCTTCCAATTAATGCCATCCGCGCCACCTAATCCGGATTAAGGAAGGAAGACCTGGAGCTCTGAGGGACTTTGAGAAATCAGCAGTGCCGGCTGTGGGCGTTTATGTAAGGTGGCTGCGGTGTGCGGTGCCAGAGGCTGCGTCGGGATCGTGCCGGATGCACCAGCACCCAGGGAGCTCTGCCAGTGCCCGGGGACAGTTGTATTTTGGAAGGTATTGTGGGTTCACCAGAGCCAGCTTGCTGGTGCCTGCGGCTCAACCCGGGCTCCCTTTGGAGGGCAGGCCTGCAGGCAGGGGTGCTGAAGTGAGTGGACATGGGAAGCCCCACAACCATCCTCAGGGAGGCAGGACACTGTGGAGCACTGTCCCCTGGGCATTCGGGCCAAGGATGAAGATGAGCCCCCACACGCTCCACCAGCCCCATGTCCTCCAGCATCCTGCCCCGCTGGAAGGGGATGACTGTGCCGTGCTCCACGAAGCACATGGACCTGGAGGGACAGGTGGGATGAGGCAGATGAGAGGAGCCTGTGGCCATTTATGAAACAGGAAAAAGGAAGAAGCCCTCTCTCATTTCCCTATTATTTTTAACACCACACTGCATCCCCCAGCTTCCTTCCCCAGCGCTTGGATCAGAGCACGGTGTGAGCGCGGGAAGGGATGTGGTCTGTCTGTCTCACCACTGTTTGGGAGGATGAACATCAATCCCGCCAGCCTGGACAAGATCTGCCTGGCTGAATCCACCCAGTCAGGATTAATCCCAGCTGAAGCCGCCCATTATGAAATCCTCTCTCTATCCTCACCGCACTCTGCAGACCCCATGGCCACAGCCCTTGTGAATGGCACCAATCTCACAGGCCTTATTAAGTGCCTAACGAAGAGCTACAAACAGAGAGCTCAGGATTAGGTGCCCCGGGCACGGCACTGGGGGCAGCTGCTCCTTGTCCCCCCTGGCCGGGCAGCGGGTGTCCAGGTGGGGCTGCTGCCTCCTCCTCCTCCTCCTTATTCCACCCACCCGCGGGAAGGTCACAGTTCACGTGTCCCCCTGACCTTGGCAGAAATAGCGCCTGCTAATCTGCAAATTAAGCAGCTCTCCTGTGTGCAATTAAAGAGATCACAAGTCCTGGTCTTGGGCAACGTGTGCTGACAGCTAAAGCCCTGGATGGTGGGGCTGGTGTGCCGTGGTGGCTCCCAGTGGCTTGTGGTGACTTGTGGTGGCTCCTGGTGGCCCACAGGGCCAGGGGCACAGGTGGGCTGCGTTTGGGAGGCGTTGGTACCCAGGTGCTGGAGGGCATTGAGCTGCTCCAGGCTGCTGGGAGGAGGCTGCTGGCAGCTCAGGGATGGAGGTACAGCAGCGAGCAGGGGCATCTCAACATCAGCCAAAACCAAGTGTGTGGTCAGAGCAAAGGGTCTGGCCGAGCAGCCAAGGGCTTCAGGGATGTTAGAGGTGAGGAAGGTGAGTGGGGGCTCACTGGAGCAGTTTGCAGGCTGCCCTGGGCTGCCCTTGGGGTGTGTCCTGGCCTCAGGGCCAGCCTGGGGACAGCATCCCCACAAGCATCCTGCAGCCACCCCTGCCAGAGAGGATCCCATCCTGGCAGTGGCCGAGGAAGGACAGTAGTGGAGAGCCCTTCTCTCCGAACCATCCATAAGGTAGATCCAGTCTGTGCTTTCAAGAGTTTTCTATTTGCAGCAGCAAACTTTGAATTAATGATGTGCTAATCAGGTCAGGCGAGGCCAGCACATGGTGTTATGAAATGACGCGGAGCTGAGCAGCTTGCCCGGCAGTGCTGGGGGACAGTGACAGGTCTGTGTCCCACCACCAAGGGGTGGCCAGCCCTTCCTTACCACTTGGGAGGAGTGAAGCCTGGTGTGGGAGCTGTTGCTGCAGCCTCGAGCCTTGCGTGTACCTTCACCCCACCTTCTTGAACCCTTGTGTCCCTGTGGCAAGAGTGTACCGTGCGCCCTGGACCACACCAGGTGACCTCTGGGTGACCAGCAGATGGGTACGTTAGCCATGCAAGAAGCTGTCTGCACCTCCTCTCCATCTGTTACCCATCCAACAAAATACGTAAGGGGGGGATAAAAACGGGCAGGTGTCTCCCTCCCCTCTGCCATTTCCATCAGCCCTCGTGCCCAGGGTTGGCCAAGCTCCACTTGCCGTGGCAGAAGTTGTAGAGAGCCTCCGTGGGAATCCTGCCCGTGTCCCTGCCCGCCGGGAGCAGAGCTTCCACCTCAATTACCATCACCTTGCTCCTAAGCCCGCTTTGCCAATCTCCGTAAGCTGCTTTCTCGGGGCTTCAGCAGCAGCTGGATTTATAGCCCACTCTTACTCATGAAGCGTCTCCGCCGTTAATAAACTAATAGGATTCTTCCCGAAAGCACCTTTCCCACAGTGCGCACACACATGCCCACACACACACTACGCATCCCCAGCCGGGCGGGTGAGATCAGGTGCCAGGGGAGGGACTGCCGAGAGGGTATAAGAAGCAGCAGGACCAGGAGCAGCCCATAGCGACTGAGTTACGGTGGGACACGCTGGGAGAGGAAGAGGAGAGCATCCATCCATCCATCCCTCCAGCCTCCAGGTGAGTGCTGCCTGCACCGCTGCTCTGCTGCCTGGGTCTGCCAGCACTTTGGGGCATGGATTCTGCTGTTCTGTAAAGCACTTTGGGGCAGGGAATTTTGGTGCTGGAACTTCAGTCTCAGAGAGTGGCTGGAAGGAGGGTGATTTGGGGCTGACAGGGGAAAAATGTGGCTACAAGGATTTCAGTGTGGCCAAGCCAGGGCATGGCTGGAAGGGTTGGGCAGCAGCACAGGAGAGCTTAGCCAAGCCCAGGAGGCGTTCGAGTCTCCTTCTCTGTGGCTTGGAAGGTGCAGAGGAGGAGTTCAGCTCTTCTCTTCTCCACTTTTCATCACCCTATCCCCAGTTCCTTGGCTCTGGAGCAGCCAAGCCCCCAGCTCCGCTCTGTTCCCGTTTCCTTCACATCTTCTCTTGCTGCTGCCCAAGAAACCCTGCGGGTGAGGATACCTGAGCTTCACATCTTGCAGCACCTGAGGGTACCAGAGATCCTGTGTTTGGGACTAACCCTTTGTTTTTCTGTGGGGAAGAGTATCATCTCCTCCTGGCTACATCGATTTCTTCTTTCTCCTCAGCATCCCTGTGGTTGCGTAAAGAGGTGACTCTGCTCACGTGCCCCCTGGGACTTAAAATCCTGACTGGGCTTAAGCTCTGCTAATGTCAGAGCTGCCTAACTTTAAGACGCTGGGCTCATCCCATCTAATCTCGTGGCGAATCACCTGGTGATCAGTGCGATATTTACAATTTAATTCTGGATGCTGGGCTTGAGCAAGCAAAGCGTGGGCAGCGGGGTTGGGGCAAGGCTGCCAGCGCTGCCCTCCCGGAGCCGGCTCTGGCGCTGTCTGCCAGGGATGGGGGCAGAAGGGCTGTGGGACAAGACAGGACAACCCAAGAGCCCCCTGCCCAAGGGGGAATAAGCTGCCCTCGACCTTTCTGCCCATGTGATGGCTCAAAACGAGCCCGTTCTTGCTGTTAAGCCAGGACAGTCAATTTCCTGCAGACAAGAAAAATTCATTAAAATGAAACTCCATAAGTCCTTTTGTTCATTTTCTTGCTTTTCTCAGCCTTGAATTCACTCCCTTGGGAGTCTCCCCTGTACTTTCTATTTTCTGTAGCCTACATGCCTGAGCCATGCTCTCCCTTTTTCTCTTCCACCTCCTCTCCACCACCCTTTTGGCCAAGGACAAGGGGCTCCCTTGACTTGACAGCCCTCCAAGGTCTCCGCTGCTACCGTGTGCTTTGTGCGCTGCCCCGAGCATCTGAGCTCTGCGAAGGTGAAGGCCTGCAGTGCTGTAGCCCTGCGATTCATTGGGCTGTGAAAGATTCCACCTCACTGGCCGCTGGCTGCTCCTTCTCCATGATTTCACCCAGCATCTTTTCTCCATCTCTCCCCACAGATCCCTGCCTGAGCAGCCACTGACTTAAAATGGCAGATGGAGCAAAGTAAGTGTCTTTATTTTCCTTTTCTTTATTTTCCTTTTCTTATTGTTTTTCATTTGGGATGGAGCTGGGTGCTGTGGGGCAGGAGCAGAGGGACAAAGCGAGCCCCGCGGTCTCCTTCACACTCTGTGCTGATGGGCTGGTACAAGAGCTCCCTGCAGAGAGATGCAGCCAGCCGTTGTGGAGCCAATAAAGCACCTTCTCTTCTCTGCTGCGTGTTGGTGCTTTCTCACTTGCCCTTAGGACACAGCCAGGTCCTGCACCCTCCCCTCTGTGGTCACACGCTGAGCTCAGGGGCATGACATCCCTCGGGACAGCCAGACTGGGCTGGTTACGGGTCTAAATCTGCAGGACACTGAATTCCCCAAGGCCGGGACATCCCTTGCATGCTCTGGTGTAGCTCTTGGAGATGCACCACGCTCGCAGGGAAGCCCTCTCCTTCCTCGCCCCAGGGAGATGAATGGCCACCCCATCCCTTCTTGCCCCTGGAGCGGGCTGTGCCTCATCCAGCCTCATCCAGGACCTTCCCAACCCATCTGTCTGTGTTTCCTCCACAGGGTGTTCAAGAAGACCAGTCCCAACAGCAAGGTGAGTCCCTGCACGTAGAGAAGGGTCAGCCCGAGGCGCAGGCTGTGCTGGGGCTCCTGGGGACGCAGGCTGGGTTTCCCTGCCCTTTGGCGTCTGTTCAGCTTCTGCTGTCCCTGCCACGCGGGCAGCCCAGGGCTCGCTTTTCAATTAAAAAGATCCCTGTATGAATCCTTTAATGCAATGCCAGTCCAACGCACTAACGGCAGGGTTAACGAGCGCCCCAACACCACCCAGGGCTCAAACCCCCCAGCTGGTTCAATGGCAAACACTAACCCGTTTCCTTCTTTCCTTCTCCTGTGCACTGCCTCCAGTTATCCATCTACCTGGGGAAGAGAGACTTTGTGGATCATGTGGAGTCAGTGGAATCTGTAGGTGAGTGGGGCCGTTCCTGCCATGGAGGGGGAAGGACGGGCACCAAGTGGTGCGGGGGGACGGGTCCCTGTGCTGGTGGCTGCTCACCTCTGCTTCTCACCAGAGCAGGAGGACAAAGAACAGCTCTGGAGGAGCAACATCCCATTATCCTCCAACTTCCCTTACAGAAAAACAATGGGGAGAGGGACAAAGTCCCTTTGCGAAACAACCTGGCCATGCTGCTGCTGGAGATGCTGGAGGCAGCATTGTTGCCTCCCCAACTGGCACCTGCCCTTGGTCACTTTCTGAGCTGATGAGCAGGATATTTGAACCTAAATAGCACTGTGGTTTTGCAAAGATCTTCACAAGCAGCTGAGGTCACCGGCCCTTCTTGTCTGCTTGTTTGCAGATGGTGTCTGCCTGATCGATCCGGAGTACCTAAAGGACAGAAAAGGTATGAGCACAGAAAACCCCCAGTTACATGGGGAAGGTATGAAAAACGATGCAGAGCTCACCAGCAGCCTGGGACTGTAGTGAGGTTAAAGCTGCAGGGGTCATCTCAGCTCATTGTACGTCCTCCTTGACCTGGAGGGCAAGGCTGCCCCTTCCTTCTCACCTCTTCCACTTGGGGCACAGGATCTGAAGCTGCTTGTGCCTTGCCAAAAGGCATGATGAATCTCATTAACTATTTGTATTTTGTGTTTGATAACACAAGCTGCTGATAACAGTCTCATATTTCTGAAGTTTTATTAAACTAGTTTTCCTTTGTTTCCTCTTTACTCAACCCCTTTCCCTCACACCTTCTCTTTATCCCACCCTTCCCCTAACCCTGCTCCTCTCCATTTCCACCCGGTTTCAGTGTATGTGACTCTGACTTGTGCATTTCGCTACGGCCGAGATGACCTTGATGTTATTGGATTGACCTTCAGGAAGGACCTCTATGTCCTGACCACCCAGATCTTTCCGCCGGTGCCGGACCAGGCACCCAAAACCCTCACTCCTTTGCAGGAAAAGCTGATGAAGAAGCTTGGGGAGAACGCCTACCCCTTTACCTTCGAGGTAGGGGCTGCTCATCCCTCCCTGACCACACACCTCCCTGGTGCACACCAGGGCTCATCTCTGGGCACACTTTTAATTTATGATTTTCTCTTTTTCCTTGTTCTGCCCAGATTGCCACCAACCTGCCCTGCTCCGTCACCCTCCAGCCTGGACCAGATGATGTGGGAAAGGTGAGCAGCTGTTCCCGACCCATGTTCTCTGGCTCCGTCCTTCCTGACAAAGGGTTAAGGTCTAGGATGCCCCGTGGGGTGAGGGTGGGGGGAAACGTGGCTGGAGCTGGGACCAGGATCTCTGGGGATGCAGTGGAGGAAGGAGGGGAGTGAACCTAAACCTCAGGCAGCTCTGAGCTCTCCTGTTTAGTGACTGTACCTGTTTCCCCCCCCACCCCAGGCCTGTGGTGTGGACTTCGAGGTCAAAGGATTTTGTGCTGAAAATCTGGAGGAGAAAATCCACAAGAGGTAACTGCAAGGGGTCCTTTTCCTTCTGCATGGCCCTGAAATCCTGATTCTGGATATCAGAAAAAAAATTTTCACGGAAAGATTCATTGGGCACTGGAACAGCTGCCCAGGGAGGGGGTTGAGTCGCCTTCCCTGGAGGTATTTAAGGAACGGGTGGATGAAGTGCTTAGGGACATGGTTTAGGGAGTGCTAGGAATGGTTGGACTCGACAATCCAGTGGGTCCTTTCCAACCGGGTGATTCTATTCTATTCTAAAAGAAACAAGAAGATGATTTTGGGTGGCCAGCCTGGGGGTCAGGCTGAGGACCTGCTGTCAGCCGGTCCCGTGCTTGGATCGGGTACTTCACCCAAAGGAGGAGCAGTGCTCCTCATGTCAGCACCCACATCCTGAGAGCAGGCTGCAGCTTGCATCCTTTGGCCAGAGACACTGCCATGTCCCTGGACACTGCCAGTGTCCCCCTTCAAGGCCACATCAGCACGTCCCTGCTGGGGGGACTGGGGATGACTACTTCTCACCCTGCAGGAACTCGGTGCGCCTCATCATCCGCAAGATCCAGTTTGCACCCGAGAAGACAGGGCCAGGCCCGAAGGCAGAGACCACCCGGCAGTTCATGATGTCTGACAAACCCCTGCACCTTGAAGCCTCCCTGGAAAAGGAGGTCAGTACGGGGGAACCCATCCCCTGGCTTGTGCCACCACAGGTGACCCCGGAGACAGGGTCTGGGATGCCCAGTCATGTAACTGAGCCTCTTCCCACTGCAGATCTTCTACCATGGAGATCCCATCAATGTGACCGTCAACATCAACAACACCACCAACAAGATTGTGAAAAAAATTAAGATTTCAGGTTAGAGGGGGAAGGAGGGGCACATCTCAGTGCCCACCGCATCCCTGTCGGAGACGGGGACCGTGCACCCATGCCTCTGCCACACCACCAACGCTGATCCCTCTTGTCTCTCCTCAGTTGATCAGATCACAGACGTGGTCCTCTATTCACTGGATAAATACGCGAAGACTGTGTGCACTGAGGAGATAAAGTAAGTAGAAAGGGGCTAGGGTGACGTGGCATCATGGCCAGAGGGAGAAAGAGAAAGGAGGAGGAGGGGAGAGTGATGGAGGGAGGGGGTGGGGAAGATGGTTTTACACCAGGCAGCAAAAATATCAGGGTTGGAAGAGCAGTTGCAGAGGAAAGGGAAGGCTGTGGACACCTTCTCCTCCCGAGCAAGACAGTGTGGGCTGGGGAGGTCCCTGGGGAAGGTGCACAGCTGCCCCTCGTTGCTTCCTCTCCTCGCTTTGCATCTCTGAGGCCAGCTGCAGCCTCTGTGTCCCTGGGAAGGAGGAGGGCTGCAGCAAAGGCGGAGGGTAGAAAAAAGAAGTGGTTGTATAAGGGAACGAAAGGAGGAACCGGGCCCAGGCAGCTGTGTCGGCAGGGGCAGGCGGGTGGGGGGGGTTTGGCTCTGCCCAGGTGCCTGGTGTGATGCTGAGCATCCCCAGCGGGTGCTGAGCACCCACCAGGCTGATGCGGGCTCTGAGCTCTCTCTCCCACCCCTTCCAGTGAGACCGTGGCAGCCAACTCCACGTTCACTAAAACGTATGCTATCACCCCCACGCTCTCGGCCAACCGCGAGAAGCGAGGGCTTGCTCTGGATGGCAAGCTCAAGCACGAGGACACCAACCTGGCCTCCACCACCATGTAAGAGCTGGTTGGGCTCCCCTTGCTCCCCACCCCTGCCGGACTCGTGCCTTCCCCCAACCCCAACAGCTTCCCACTACTCAGGATGCTCTGAGCTCCTACCAAAGGTCCCACATACCTCTTGTGTCTGAGCCCCCCCCATCCAGCTGGGATTCTGTGACATGGCCAAGGATCCACTTCTCCGTCTCATGGTAGATGTAGCCTCCTAGTCCCAACTGCCATCCAAAGCCCCTTTATCCTGCTGCAGAGCAGCATTGGGTCTCATCTCAGGATTAAACCCCAGCTCAGAGAGCTGGAGTGACCTCCAGAAAGTACTCTGTGGCTTCAGCCAAGTGACCTGCCCTCCCCTCTCCTTTCCTGCCACTTGGTGTTGTCTTCTCCTGCTAAAACGGGGCATGGAGACAGCCCTGAGAGCTGCTGTGGGGGAGCAGATGGGGTCTGCGACCGGCACCGCCAGCCTCACCACTCTGCCTCTCTCCTAGCCTGAGACCTGGCATGGACAAGGAGGTGCTGGGCATCCTGGTGTCCTACAAAGTGAAGGTCAACCTGGTGGTGTCCCGAGGAGGGTGAGGCTCTGTGGGCATAGGGAGGGGACTGTCCTCCTGGGGGGGGCTGTGGGACTTCATTCCACCGGGCAGATGACAAAGGGACTTATGCCATGCCCCCCCCTTGGCCCTGCCCTGCACCCCCGGGCCATGGGGCAGCTTGGCATGGGGCTGCTCTCCGACTCCCACCTCACGAGCCCCATCACTGCCCCCCTTCACCCCTATTACAAATCATCTTCTACCTCATTATAAAGCAAAGTCTAACACCTCCCCTCCTCTGCCTTGGCTGATTTCTGTCTGTTCTCTCCTGCTGCCGCAGCATCCTGGGGGATCTCACTGCCAGGTAAGGGGGGAGCCGCCTGCGGGGCTGAGCACGGTGCAGCGCTGGGCTGCTTTACCACAGAAGTGCTTTTCCTTCCAGCGACGTTGGTGTTGAGCTGCCTGTCATCCTGATGCACCCGAAGCCTGCGGACGGTAAGTAGTGCCTGGGATGTTGCTGAAACACAGGGAAAAGGCAATCCCCATTCAGAGGGGAGCTGGTAAAAGCAACGCTGATGCAGCTGTGTCCATGCAAAGGGCCCTGCTCTGCCCCAGCATCCCTGGCTGTGGGATGGGAAGGGCTGCCACCCATCCTGGCATCTCCTTTCCAGAAAATCAAGCATTAAGAAGAGATGTTAGTTGAAATGTCCTTTATTAACTTGCATGTGTGTCTTTCTGAATCCTTGCTTCCCTGTGCTGTGCTTATCAATGGACTACAGATAAGCCAAGGTAAAGAGATGTTTCAGTACACCTCAAGCCAGAATTTCCTCCAACACACGAACCATACAGATCCATCACAGATGGGTGTGGTGGCCCATTCCAGTTTATCCTGGGATTCAAATGCTAGGCTCGGCACGTGCTCTGCAAATCCCAGGGCGTGTTTGGCAACTCTCCTTGCTGTAAACACAGCAGCCTCTCCAGCTGCCAACCCAGACCTTGCCCTGGCCCTTGGAAGCAGCCAGCAGTGCTGCATCTCCCAGTCACAAGAGCCACCACCAGACAATACATCCCCCATGGCTTCAGTCCCCATCGCCCTGCGCTGAGGTTCCTCGGCTGCCGGAAGCGGCACCGGTCATGGCCCCATTTGCTCCCCACTGCCAGAGCCCCCTTCTCCTCCCACCACATGAGGTTATTCCAGCAGAAGCCACAGCTGCGGTTGCTTCCCCGGGGAAACTGCAGCATGCCAAACCCATTCCTGGCAGGCAGAGCCGCCAGCCGGCCCCGCAGCCGGCGCTGGTTTGCCAAGGGCCAAAAGGCTGGGTTTGTGTCTGGTTACACCCTGCAACGGGACATGAGCGCTGGGATGTGGAGCCTGGAATCTCGGGCTGCAACTGCAGGGCTTTTGCACCAAAGCCCATCCGTTCCTTTACTCAGAAAACACATTTAAACTTCTAGAGGAAGAAATCTCTTGGCCTGTCCCCACCATCACTCCCTGTGGATTTTGCCAAGTTTGTTTCACATTCACAAGCTTTTGGAATAGCTTTTGCTGACTCTTTTTTTCCATTTGCTTCCCCCGCTTTTCATTTTGCGGCTCTCCCTTGATGTCATCTGCTTGCCTTTCGCAAGAAGGTAACTAATCTCTTTGTCTCCACTTTAATTTCTTTTCCTTCCCTTTTTTCCCTTGACAATGCAAAATATTGTCTTTTAAAAAACACCGATTGCTCCAGGCAAGAGCCCAACTCCTCCGGTCATGCACGCTCGCAGCCGAGCCAGCAATCTGTGCTGGATTTGTGTGCTCAGCTGCAGCTCACAGTGACCCGACTGTTCCCTGCAGCACGTGGGGTGACGGGGCTGGGGTGAGCACCAGCAGGATTTGTGCACTGTCCGCTTAGGAGGAACAGGGTTTGGGTGTTGGCAGGGATTCGCCCTCTTCCCTGCGATGCTTTCCGGGCAGCCGGACCCTGGGCACCCCACGGGGCTCACCACACTCTGCTCTCCCTTCCAGTGAGGAGGACATCGTCATCGAAGAATTTGCTCGCCAAAAACTCAAGGGGGAGAAAGACGACGAAGACGAGAAGGAGGAAGCTGACAAAGAGGAGAGCTAACCTGCTCACACGGACGGCCCCGGATCGGGATGTAGATGCTCGTAGCGTGCTCCCCACTGCACCGTACACAGTGCGGCCACCTCAGCCCTCTCCACGCGGTGCCATCTGTTCCCTTAGGTACATCCTCATCCCCCGGGCTCCTCGCATCGGCTCCAGGCCCTGGTCATGGTGGCAGGAGCCCTCGCTCTCCTCCCGGCACACAGCCCGTGCAGGCTGATGCTGTGGTCTCCTTGCATCCATGGGCACCCGTGAGGGGACAGGGGCAGGGAGGCGGCACCAGAGCCCGGCGTGAGTGTGTTTGTCCTCTGCTCTGTGACACCGTTATCAATAAACCCGCCCTGGTGGCCCGCTGCAGGCTCTGTGTCGTGGTGCCCAGGCAACGTGGGAGACTGCATAGTGGGCAGACAGTGCCTCTGCCTGCGTGGGACGGAGCGGGAGGGTGAGGCACGGGGGAGTGCGGCCACAGGGCCCCCGACACAGAATCATGGGATCACTCGGTTGGAAAAGACCTCTGAGATCATCAAGTCTAACCGTACCTGTCCACCACCAAACCGCATCCTTGAGCACCTCATCTACCCATCTCATAAACACCTCCAGGGATGCTGGAAACACTAGATGTATCGGGCAGGTGTTCCAGTGCCTGATCACTCTTGTGGTGAAGAAATTTTTCCCTGTGTCCAATCTGCACCTGCCCTGGCACAGCTTGGGGCCATTCCCTCTCATCCTATCTACAGGCCGTGGTGGTGGGGGGGTGCCTGTCACGGTCAGGCCTCCCAGCACCGGGGCTCCCCAGCGCAGGCATCATCTGTCAGCCCTGCGGTGGAGGCCGCTGTGGAGGCGGTGACCCTGGTACAGGCACCGGTACAGGCAGTTCCTCCGCTACAGGTGGTGCCCCCAGTACAGGCGGTGATGCCGGTGGAGGCAGTTCCAGAGCTCTGTGCCACCGGTACAGGTGGTGCCCCTGGTCCAGGCAGTGCCCCCCGTAGAGGCCGTTCCAGGGCTCGATGCCACTGGTAGAGGCAGTGCCCCCGGTACAGGCGGTGGTGGTTCTGGGGGTCGGTGCCCCTGGCACAGGCAGTGCCCCCGGTAGAGGCGGTGGTGGTTCTGGGGGTCGGTGCCCCTGGCACAGGCAGTGCCCCCGGTACAGGCGGTGGTGGTTCTGGGGGTCGGTGGCCCTGGCACAGGCAGTGCCCCCGGTAGAGGTGGTTCTGGGGTTCAGTGCCACCAATACCGGCCATGTCCATCGTGGAGGCGGCTCTGGCTCAGTGCCCCGGTACAGGTAGTGGCCCGGGCACAGCCGGTTCTGGGGCTCAGTGCCAGCAGTGCAGGCGGTGTCCCCGGTACAGGCACTGCCTCCGCAGAGGCGGTTCTGGGGCTCAGTGCCCCGGTACAGGTGCTGGTCCCCGGCCGAGGGGGCTGCAGCGCTCGGTGCCCCCGGGACAGGCGGTGCCCCCACAGGAGGCGCTCCCGGGGCTCGGCTCCTTCCCAGCACAGGCGCTCCCGGGGTCGGTTCTCCCGGTACAGGCGGCGCCTCTGTAGAGACGGTTCCGGAGGCGGTGCCGGTGGCGCGGAGGGGGCGGTGCCCGCGGTGGCGGAGGGGGCGGTGCGGGTGACGCGGTCGGAAGTGACGGGCGGGGCGGTGCCGGTGCGGTGGGTGCCTCTCGTCCTCCCTCAGTCACGGCTCCCGCTCGGCCCCCCCGCGCCGCCATGTCCGGCCCCGGCAGCGGCGGCGAGTTCGGCAATCCCCTGCGCAAGTTCAAGCTCGTCTTCCTGGGCGAGCAGAGCGGTGAGCGGCGGGGGGGGCAGCGCCCGGGGCACCGGGGAACGGGGGGGAGGAGAGGGAGGGGGAGCGGGGGGGGGGCAGCCGGGGGTCTCAGGGATGGAGGAGAAACTGGGAGCGGGGGGGGCAGCTCCCAGGGAATGGGAGGGGGAACGGGGGGGCATCCAGGGGTCCCGAGGATGGGGGGACAACCGAGGGGGGGGCGTGACGGAGGAGGAGGAGAGGGAGGGAGAAGCGGGGGGAGCACCCAGGAGTCCTTGGGGTGAGGGAGGAACCGGGGGAGGAGAGCAGATCCGAGGGAATGGGGGGAGCACCCATGGGTCCCCAGGAGCGGGGGGGGGGGGAGAGCAGCGAGAGGGGGAATGTGGGGGAGCGCCCCGGGAGATGGGGGGCACCGGGGCCGAGGGGCAGCTCCTGGGGAACGGGGGGCAGCGCCCACGGGTCCTGGGGAGTGAGGGGGGGAACCCCCCGGGGCTCAGGAGAGCCAGGTCAGCAGGGATTGTGGGGGAGACGGGGGGTGCCCAGGGGGTCCCAGGGAGCGGGGAGAGGCATACAGGGGCCGAGGGGGGGCACTCAGGGCCTACGGGGATGGAAGGGGATCACCTAAGGGTTCTGGGGGCATAGCGGGGGGGTAGGGGGGCATCCAGTGCTCCCAGGAAGCTGGGGGGACACCCAGGGCAGGGGTGGCAGCTGTGAGGGTCTGGTGACAACAGAGGGGTGATGAGGAGTGGGCATGGCAAATGCCCTCCACCCTGTCTGTCACCACCAACCCTGTTCCTCCCCAGTTCCCAGGGCCCAGCCCTCCACCCTGTTCCATGCCACCTGTTTTCTCTCCCCCACACCTGACTTGGCCCTCCTGTTCCTCGCCACCCTCTTCTTCCCCCCTTCTTTCCTTCCTTTCTTGGTCCCCCTCGCCCCATTCCCCCATGCCCCGACTCTGCCTCCCATTCCCTGCCTGCCGCACTGGCTCTGGGAGAAGCACCTGGTTGCCCTGGTGCCACCCATCATTGCTTTCCCAGCAGGTCCCACACAGAATCAGAACCATTTAGCTTGGAAAAGACCTTTAAGGTTTTTGAGTCCAAACATCACACCGCCAACCCCACCACTGAACCACATCCTGAAGCGCCATACCAGTGGTGGAGAGAGGAGATGGCAAAGTGGGGCTGTTTGTTCTTGCATCCCTTACGTCTTCATTTTATTGTTTTATAATCATGGAATGGTTTGGGTTGAAAGGGACCTCAAAGCCCGTCCAGTCCCACCCCCTGTCTTGGGCAGGAACACCTCCCACTGGATCAGGTTGCTCAGAGCTCCATCCAGCCTGGCCTGGAACCCCTCCAGGGATGGGGCAGCCACCACTGCTCTGGGCAACCTGGACCAGGGCCTCCCCACCCTCACAGGAAAACATTTCTTCCCAAGATCTCATCTCAATCTCCATATTTCAGCTGAAAACTGTTCCACTCATCCTATTCCTGCACTCCCTGATCAAGAGCCCCTCCCCAGCTTTCCTGGAGCCCCTTCCAGCACTGGAAGCTGCTCTAAGGTCTCCCTGGAGCCTTCTCTTCTCTAGGCTGAACAACCCCAACTCTCTCAGCGTGCCCTTGTGTGGGAGGTTACCTGGAAGATGTCTTCCTTCCCTCATTGTGTCTCTTCCCCCGAGCTATGTCTCTTTCTTGAGGCCATGGTTCTTTGTTGTATGGCTCTCACTGCTCACCCTCCCCTTGGCCCCAGAACTGCAAGTCTGGGAGGCATTTCCAGAAGTCTGATTCCCAGTCTTACCAAGGCGGAATCCGCACTGCTGCTGACAGACTTTTATCTGACCTGTTCATAACCCTCTCCAGTGTTCACAATTTCACAGCCTGTGTAAGGCAGCGTATTCCTTTTTCCTTTTCCATCCATGCTCTTTGAATTTTTCTTGGCTTCCTGAAAGGGGATTGGAGATCTTACCTTGGGATTTCTTGGGATTTTTCTTGATGATATTTGGAGATGTACATTTAAAGTGTTCAAGCAAGCCACAAACGTTTACCCGGCGTCTAAAATCCTGTTATCTAGAAAGGATGAAAACCTTGAACACTGCTTTCCTCCGCAGCCAGAGGCAGGTGAGCAGCATCCAGGCTATCATCAGGTCTTGAAGTCCAAGACTTGGTGATTGCATAAGTAGCAAAATGTGAGTAACGGAACTATTGCTTGCTTAAAGTGAATAATTCTTTGTCATCACAGTGTCTCTAGTTTGAGGACCAGGTTTTCATCACAATTACTTATTGACCTCCTGGGATTGTTTGAGCGTAATGGTTCTGTCACTTTGTGAATGGGTTTCTTAAGTGGTGATTTCACAGGGCTGGTATCTGTAGGTTGGCATCTTCATCCCGATGATTGGTGCTACCAGCGTCTGACTCCCAAAGCGGTGGTTATTTTTTTCCGCTGCTGCTTGACAGTAATTTTTCTGTTCGTTTGTAGTTGGGAAGACCTCGCTGATCACCAGGTTTATGTATGACAGCTTTGATAACACTTACCAGGTATGTGGTCTTCTTTTGTTTCTTCTTTTTTAATATCTATATGGCTATATCTGTTCCACGCTATTAAATCATGTGCCTGTGAGAACTGCTGGGGACAAGCACGTTTCCCCATGAGGTGTCAGTTCGATATCGTTTGCGAGGCTGTGATGTGCATTGAAATGGAGATGAGACTTCATGATTAGGCCCGAGCATCTAGTATGGTGTTGAGAATTACAGCATAGGTCCTGTCTGGGTATGTGAGAAGCCTTGAGGAAAATGGGGAGAAACGTTTGTTTACGGGGTTGGCCAGCAGGGAAGAGAATGGTCAAGATGACTGACAATGGATATGGAATTGTCAGGAAACAGAGAGAGAGAATAGGATACAAACCTGCTTGTGATGGTTCTTGGTCTCCAGCATCCAAGTCTGAAATGTGTGGGTAGATCTGCAGGAATTCAGCATGATGTGTTTTCTCTCTCTGTGTTTTTTATCATTACTGGTTTGGTTTTTTTTTTTAACTAAAAGACTATTGATGGAAAAGGCCAAGGAGATCTTGGCAGGGAAGGATCAGGGTAGGGATGAAGAAGCTAAAAATGTGAAAGAGGCCTGAGGATTTCAGGAAGAGTTTGTTGCATCTAAAGCACCCAGTGGTATTTCAGGGGAATACCAAGTTATCTTTAAAGAAGATGAGACCAGGGTGTTACCTTTTAGTTCAGGCGAGAAAGAGTTACTGGTTTAGATTGGGGTAATTTTAAGCTGGAAAAGGAAGATAGTTTTCTTGGGGACAAATCCTTCACTGGAACTGCATCCTCTTGTGCTTCCTGTGTTTCTTTTCGAGGCATTTGTAAGGTGTTCTCATAGATTTATCTGCTTAGTGTAGCTGTTACAAACTGTGTCCTGGCTGCAGGAAATTGGGCTCCCATCGTACAGAAATTGGCTGTTGTGGTCACTCCTGCTGTTAAATGGTTCACACTCTGATGAAGACCTTCTGGAACCAGACAATCTGCCTAAAATACTGAAACCTGTTACATCAGAGACCCATCTCCTGTTTCCCAGGGTTATGATGGGCTAAGATATCAGTCTGATTTAGGTGCCTGGGTGTGCATCTGCCTTAGTGAATTGTATTTGGAAGCAATGGAAACCTGAATGGAAGGAGACTTGGAGGGACCTGCCTGGGAAATTAGGATTCTGAATGTCACTGGAAAGGGAGTGCATTCTGAAATGGAGAGCCCTGAATAAGCATTGCTTTTTGGCTTTCAGCACAGTCACCCACAGTTTGTATATGTAATTTACTCTCCATTCTGGCTATTTCCAATAATTCTTACCAGACTGAACTGGAGTAGAGGAGAAGGAAGTTTCAGATGTGATCTGTGCTGAGGTGCAGGAATGTCTGGGGCTGAAATGAAGACTGAGGTCCTTGTGCAGCTGAGAAGTGTTGGAAGGGTGATGTGAAATGAAAAAAATAGTGCAGATATGCATATTGCTCTGTTTGTATCAACAATACTGAAGGCAAATGACTTCAACAGCTTAATTCTAAGTTGGTGAATGTTTCTAAGAGTTTGTATGGAATGCTGTGATTTGCAGATGGCAGAAGGCACGTTGCAGTTACTAATGCTTTCCTTCTTTCCAGGCGACCATTGGAATTGATTTCCTGTCAAAAACAATGTATCTTGAGGATCGCACGGTAAGTGAGGCATCTGTCTCATAGCGTGACGTCTACAGTCAGGGCAGCAGTGCTTGCTTTGCCTCCTCTTCCCCCTGGCCCTTCCTCCAGTGGCTGCTGAATCCCACAGCAGCCTTCGCAGGGACAGCCTTTGTTGAATAAATCACTGTCCCACGCTCCTCTTTCCAAGACTCATTACTATCTGATACCTCTAGAATGAAGTCAAAATCTTAGAGACAGTTGGGGCAAGCTGATGTCTGTGTCCTGGGCAGTGGGCTGTCTGTGTGTGCCTCGGGCATAATTTGCTCCCGGAATTTGCAGCTCTGCCTCTGGGATTGTTGGTATAAACAGGTCTGAGCAGACGTCAGGTAGTTCCAAGCCTTGCAGTAGTTCGTGATTCCCAGTGGTGGCAGAGCCTTCTCCTGGAAAGGTTCCCTTTGTTACACAGTTCTGACGTGCTGTTAATAAAGCCACTTTGGGTTTAGCTTGCGTGAGGTTCCTTTTTGCATAAAGATATCCCTTGCATCCCTCTCCTGTCTTTGAGTATTTGTCCTTTCATTAGTCTGTGTTTTGCTGGCGCTTGCCTTTTTGCTGGTTTTACTGCTGGATGGGAAGTACGAAACTGCTGTGGGGAGGAAGGGACTGGTGGAGTGATGGAAGTCCTTTGTGTTGCGTCGCTTCAGGCTTGTTGCTGCTGAAGGCTGACTGGGGTGTGTGATGAGCTTCCCGAGTGCTCTTCTGTTAGAAAAGCTAACAGCTCTTCACTGTTAGAAAATACCTTGGCTAATCCTTGTTCAGGAGAAACTGCTTGGATAACATTCTGAGTGGTGCTGGCAGTGGCAGAAGAAGAAAAGATCTTGGAAATGCTGCTTGATGTTAGTGAAGGCAGGTTGGGGTGTGGTGTGCTCTTCTGACACCAGTGAAGGCAGTTTAGGATGCCCATGTGCTGTCCTCGACAGCATGTTCTTGATCTGGTGTGGTTCTCTGGGTCAGGATGTCATTTACATCCTGCCTGCTCTGCATAAAATAGGATTTTCTTTCCAATCCTGGATATGCTGTTAGCTTTCCTGATTATGGTCCACAGAGCCCAGAAAGCCTGTTTAAATGACTGAGGTGATGCATGTAGATAAATGGAAGGCAAAATACAAGCACACAAGCTAGAGGAATTCAGACATGGAAATGATTTCTCTGATACGGCTAATGCTGTGTTTTGTGATGGGCTTTGGCTGCTGTGCTTTTAAATAAAGAGCACTAAACCTGACTGCAGCGTGTGCTTTATAGTCATATGTCCTTACACCAAATAAGCCATCCTGATGTTGTACCTGTGCCAGATCACCCAGCAATAAGTGTGGCATGGGTAGCACTGGCCAGCAGAAGAGATAAATACATGTGGAGCTGGGTTCTCCAAAGCCATCCCTTGTAGCCTCCCTCCCACCGCAGGCAGCTGTAAGTAGGCAATTTCCAGCATGGGAGCTGTGGCACTGGGTGAACTGGGACCATGAGAAGACGCATCCTCACTCCCAGCTGTCAGGCCAACAGTTCCATGTTAGAGCTCCAGCCTCATACTTGAAGGACCAAGTAGTATTTCCTATACTGTGTCTCAGTATCTTCCCAGACTGGCTGGATTTTAGATGGAGATAAGCCAGTCTAGAGGGCATTGGCTCTCCTGGCCTGTACCCCACTGTGGTTCGGTGTTGGCATCAGGCTTTCCCGTGGATCCATCCGTAGCAGGGTGCTATGGTCCCTGTGGTGAGGAGGGAGCGTGTCACTCGCTGTAGGCTGCGCTTGGCTTGTGCGGCTGTTAGAGCCCGGGTGCTGGCATGGTGGGAAGCACCGAGGTAGCTACACTCGCTTCCCTCAGGAACAGGTGGTGTGAGAAGGTATTTTTCAGGGATATCTTGGTTTTATGATTAACTGGAAGGAGGCGTTCATTCTGTGTGAGTTATTAAAGGGTCTGTGGAGGGGGGTGGTCTCTTAGACAAGCAAGGATGTGGTTGGAAGTGCCCTTGGCTCTTTTCATGTTTCTGTTCCGTTTTAACTTTCCTTTTGTTGTGTTATTTTTGCCTTGCAATTTTTTTCCTTTTATTTTCATTTCACTTGAGTTTTGGTTTTGTTTTCCGTTTTCCTGCTCTTCCCCTTCCCTCTTCCCCTACGCTTTTCCATTTCCCAGATCAGGCTGCAGCTGTGGGATACAGCCGGCCAGGAGAGGTTCCGCAGCCTCATTCCCAGCTACATCCGTGACTCTGCTGTGGCTGTCATTGTCTTTGACGTTACAAGTAGGTATTGAGCCGGAGTGTCTGCAGGGACCTTGCTTTGATCTGTACCTTGTCTGCTTTGGAAGTGGTGCTGTTATCCAAAAGGAGCTAAGATAGGCTGTCAGCCCCGGGACTGTGGCTGTTTTATGGCCTGAAGGGAAGTAGGAGAGCATCTTCTCCAACCACCAATGGTAACTCTATCCCATAACACAGACATGGGGAACTGGGAAACTGCTCAAAGCTCAAACGATGGGAGTGAAACACAGAGGACTGGCAGGTAGGTGGGCAGGGACTGTGACTTCTCGTGTGCCTGTGCTGATTGGAATGGAAGGTGATGGATGGCCTCTGGAAAGCTTCACGCTTTTCTGGTTCGAGGTGCTTGTTTGTTTTTTTTAACCTCAATGATGCTTTTTTTTTTCCTTTCTGGATAATTGGAGAAGTAAATCAAGTAACAGCTTTGGATGCCAAAGCAATGGAATGCTCTCAGAGTAGACGAAACACTACAACACAAAAAAAAACCCCCTACAACTTATCTTTAGATAAGAGTTGTGTTGTGACTTATGAGGATTCCAGACTCCCATTTCATTGAAGGAAAGAGCTCGTGATTCCTATGAGTAACAAGAGAGGTTTTGAAAGAGATGAGATGTTAACTACCATAATTTCTAAAGAATAAACAAGCTTAGAGGGCAATTCTCTAACTCTTGGCATGAATGTTTCAGTATAATGTAGGAATATAATTATTTCATTCAAACTTCTTGTTATCAATCCCACTTGATCTGGCTTTTTTTGTTAAGCTACAATGTCAGCATAAGTATCGAGACAGGATTTGTACCAGTGAGCGAACACCATGTGAACAAAGTCTAAATGAAGAACATAGCGCATGTGGAAAAACCCATGACCACCTTTGTTCTGTCACAAACTCTAGATGTTGGTGAGGTTTTATGGACCCGGGGTTTGCCTTGCTTTGGTAAACTGAAGTTCATAACAAATAGTAGACTTCTCTTAAGATTGATCTTGCCTATTGAGGGCAAATAATTACAAGGTCTTTTTCCCGATCTTGTAGCTAAGTGGGAGGATGTCTGGTTCAGTGCAAACTGTTATAGAACTGAAGTATTCTCTCTGGGGTCTGAGGATTGTGAAGACGTGTACATGATGGAACACATACTGGTGAGGCAGCGTGGCAGGCAGCATAGGCTGGCATCTTCTCTCTCCACTGTTGTGACAGGTAGAGGATGCTGTTTATCCAGGCAGGTGGAAAAATCTTGCCAGCCTAGGCTGTTCTGAACAGCTTGCAGACGTGTCCAAAATCATTAAGTGGCAGCTGATCTCATCAGACTCGGTAATGACCTGATCTTCTCAGATGATTTAGCTTTTTCTCATTACCATTCCTTGTTCTGTTCTTGGTGACCGACAGGCTTTTCATTTTCTTGTGATATTGAAGGAACATGCTCATGTGCTTGAGAGGGCGTGATGATGGTGAGCACTAGTGCGATTAGGGAAGCACGGTTCCCTTCGCCTCACTGAAGAGCTGGGTATTTGCATTGCCTTCAGAGGTGGCTGCATTTGGGAACCTCAGTCCCCTGTAGGTTAATGCTGGTCAGGGTAGTGGAGAATAGGGACACTCCCATAGGATGTGCTGAAGTATCAGCCAAGATATTCTTAACTAGTAGGGAAAAAATGTTAACTAGCATGTCAGGAGCTGAGAAGAAAGAGAGAATTTGCTTAATTATCACTAGTCTGCTGGGCGTCTTGAAATGCAGATGGCCCATGGAGAGATCCAGGGTGAAAATCCATACCGTAGCGTGGGCCCCTTTCCAAGGAGGTTGCCTTGTTTCTGACCCTTCACTGCAACCAGGTGACAGGGACCAGCGCTCCCCCAGGTCTGTGGCCCTTTTTCACTCTGAACGTGAAGGCTGAAGCGCTTAAGTGCCATCTCAGAGCACAACTTGGGTGACCAGTCTGGTGTAGCAGCAGTGCCTTGGGGATACTCTGGAAGCTGGGAGCAAGAGCCTGAAGCTGTCACCATCAATCCTGTCTGCCAGCTCTGGCATAACGTTGCCCAGGTGTTTGGAGTTTGCCACCTTGAGTTTCCTAGGGCAGTGAAAAGCCCTGATTGCTGCTGCTGTAAACAAGGCTGCCTTCAAAATGAAGCATGAGCTAATTGCTTTAATTGTAAGCCCTAACATTCCTTAAGCTTCAGGACATAGGATCTGTGTACCTTGATGTAGATACGATGTAGTTTTGAATCTTACACTTTGCAGATGTGTGTTCTATCCAGCTTCTGTTTCTCTTCTATACAAGCCCATTGCTGGTCCTTCTGAAACGGCTTCGTCCCTTGTAGCCCATGAGAACTTCATCAACGTCCAGCAAGTTGCCCTGTGAACTGCCCTTCTGTGCATAAACAGCCGCTCTCCCTCGTCACTGAGCAAGCGGCTGTGTGAGCACATGGACCCAACTCACATAATTGAGTTGGGAACTGGTATCTGCCCTCCTGTGGAACTCAGACCTGTTGAGAATGCCCAGGGCAATCCTGTTTTCTGGCAGCGTAGCACTACTCGCACAGCTAGCGGTGTCAGGTAGTGCTTTGGTAGGAGACAGTATCACTCCCAATTTTGGAAAGCTCTTGTTAGCATTCACTGTGGCAGTTGTGCATGGCTTGACCATCGCCGTTTCAAACGGGCAGGTCCCAGACCTCTGGGCTTGGTTTTGACTCTTGTGCTCATTGAAAGGGCAAACCTGATGCTCTTTAAGTCATATGAAGCCTACAGTGTGTAGCGTTTGCTTTTGTTTCTGCTAGAACTTAAGCTATTGATTGCCTTAATCTTCCATGAAAGTCCCCATTCCAGTCTTCTGGATGCTTGGTGGAGAGTGGATGCTGTTTTTCTGCATGGTGTCTGGGCTGTGGGAATTGCATGTCTGATGTGTGGGAATTGCCCAAAAAGCTTTGATCTGAGGTGCTGTCAGCCAGGAGCCCTGTGGAGCTGCACAGGTTAGACGGGGAAGACCAGCTCTGCATTCTTTGTTAGGTGCCAGTGTCAGCAGTGAGGTGGTAGCCATAGCCAGGAGCCCTTTGGGAGCAGCAGGATCTCGAGGCAGGCAGAGGAGGGTAATTAAGGCACGTTATCTACAGAGTCAGAAAAGCCAGCTTCTGTGGGGTCTGGAAATCTGGGGCAAGATGACAAGGTCAGCCTCAGCTCCTCAGATTGCGCTGCATATGGTGAATTCCAGCAATGGCCTTTTCTCTAAAGGACAGTTTCCTCCTTTCTTTTCCCCCTCTCTCTCTTTCTGCTCTCCCTGGCCTGGTACCAGCAGGTTCGGCTGCAGCTTTGGGACACAGCAGGCCAGGAGCGGTTCCGCAGCCTCATTCCCAGCTACATCCGCGACTCCACCATTGCTGTGGTAGTTTATGACATTACAAGTGAGTGATGCTTTGGTCTCTCCCTATTTACAACGCTACCTTTAAGCAGAACGAATACGATACAACCAGAAGTTCTGCTAAAAGATGATTAATGACAGAAATGGTTCCCCCCACCCTTTTTTTTTTTTCTGTCCAAGTGGAAAACACTTTATGGGTTGTTTGTATGTGGTGTGGGGAGATGTGGAGAAGCACCTGAGTACAGGCATGGCGTTCTTCCTCTCTGAAAGGAAGTGTTATCCTCAGTGCTCCCATTTCCTTCTTTCCTACAGATTTGAATTCTTTCCAGCAAACCTCCAAATGGATCGATGATGTCCGGACAGAGAGAGGAAGCGATGTCATCATCATGTTGGTGGGGAACAAAACTGACCTGGCAGACAAGAGGTAATGGAGAGGAGTTAGCCGCCTGGCTGCCCTGACCAGGGAAAGCAGGGAACTGCCCCACTAGTCTGTCTTCAAAACAGCTATTGGTTTGAAACGAAGCGATGATAGTTTGTTGGGAAATTCAGATTTCTGGTGGCACAATATGGGAAGTTATTCCATTTTGCTGTTCTACAAACAGTTTTGGTTAGAACAAACCCACCTAAAAAATTCCCTTTTGCTTAAATACAAGTATTTCCACCATGTTTCTCAATAGTCTATTTTGTCTGATTTTTCTTCTTTATCTCTATATGAGATAAAGCCAAAATCTGCCTTTTTTTTCAGTAATCCCATTAACGTGTTTCTTCCTGCATATAAATGCATGGTGAAGTTTCTTCATGTTCTAAGATGCAGCATGAGCTTTCACTGTGTCAGTCCAAAAGGTTTCCCTCTAAGCCTAAATTTTGTAACATAACTGTGATGTTGTGGATGTGTGAGAGGAAACTAGATTTGCAAAAGTAGACTTCCTAAGGGACTTAAAAAATTAATTAGGCACCTAAAGTCACGTGGATTTAGTTTTGGGATACAGCATGGCTGTATCCCTTGGCTGTTCATGGGGCACTTGTGACCAAAAGAGAACAGCTTGAAAAGCCTTATAGGTCTCTCTTCTTCCTTCCTGCCTTTTTGCATGTCTCCGTCTTTGTCCAGGCAAATCACTACAGAAGAAGGCGAACAGAGAGCCAAAGAGCTGAACGTGATGTTCATTGAGACCAGTGCAAAGACTGGATACAACGTGAAACAGGTAGATCAACATTCCGTACTAGCACTGGACATCAGTTTGGCTATTCTGGATTGAATCCCCTTTAGTTTTGGTTCTCACTGCTGCTTTGTCTGCCTAGTGAGTGTTTTCAGTGAGAACTGTGATCGAAAGGATGCAAACTGCAGCATCTTGCTGCTACCTCAGTGGCTCGATTTTTTTTTCAGAGTAAAAAAAAAACTGTTACCCAGTTGGGAGTGGTGGGTGAGAGGCCCTTGCCGAGCTACTGGGAGAAAAATCGTCATTAGTTGCCGATTGCTCTGGTTCTTTATGTAGCACTTGTCCTCAGACCGCCTCGTGGTGGCTGTGCTGTGTTAGCTGCTGCGTCGATGTCAGCAGGAGGAGCTCTAAGCACTGACTTGAAAATGATGCAGAGCTATTTTCTGTTTTTATGGGATATGATAGTCCTTCCCAGCTCCAACACAACCTTAATAGCTCAAACGCAGCTCGCTTGAGCCAGCTGTTCTGCTCACAAAGGGTTGTTTCGCAGGAGGACTGAACTGAAAGGGTGGGCTTCCAAACCTCGGTTATTCCATAGGCTTCTTACACCTTTGGGCTCTTGTGAGGCTGCTTATCAGAATTCTGTAGTCGTGTGCTGTGACATTGCTGGGTGCAAGATCATTTGAGGCTGGGAGCGGCAGATAATGCTTCCTGAGTGCATGCAGGGGCTGTTCAGTGCGCCCCTGGAAGAACTGTTGTTGATTCCATGTTCTGTTCAGGTAGGAACAGATAAAGTTTATCAAACAGTAAAATAAACCTGTTTGGTTTGCAGGCATCGAATAACTCCTTTAATAGAACGTGATACATTTCTTAGATAAAATTCTCCTGGCATTTGCTGATCATCGCTTTTCTTGCAGAAGCACTCATCGAATAAGTCTGTACAACTCGGATTCTCGGATCTGCTGCAAAGCCATGGTTTTTAACGTGCATTTTTATCTGACTTAACTGTCTTTTACTTTTCAGCTTTTCCGTCGCGTGGCTGCTGCCTTACCTGGGATGGACAGCACACCAGAGAAGAGCAAAGAAGACAGTATCCTTACTTTTCTCATCCCTGACTTTCCTGCCCTTGTGGAATTTGGCAATTATCTTCTTACGCTGGGCTTCCTGGCTTTGTGGCCCGTTGTGGGGATGGGGTTTTGCAGAGCGGTGGCTGAAACAGCCAATGCAGTGTGGTGTTCACCCCTGGGCCTAAAGGACCCTGCTTATATATATATAAAAGTACCCAGCTGTTTGTACCGGCAAGCAGAGGTTTTGCTTTCTTTACTTAAGCTTAGGGCGAAATATACATAATTTTAAAATAACACTGGTTTTGTACAGGCTGTTCTGTCCACAGACCCATCCAGCTGGGCCCTATCCTTTAAACAGTTTTGAGGCTGGGGAAGGATCTGGAGCCCAGGGGTTCTGGGAGTGGCTGAAGGACCTGGGGCTGTTCAGTGTGGAGAGGAGGAGCCTGAAGGGAGACCTCATCGCTCTCTGCAGCTCCCGGAAAGGAGACTGCGGTGAGGTGGGTGCTGGTTTCTTGTCTCAGGTAGCAAGTGATAGGACAAGAGGAAATGGCTTCAAGTTGCACCACGGGAGGTTTAGATTGGATATTAGGAAATACTCCTTCTCCGAAAGGGTTGCTGGGCACTGGCAGAGGCTGCCCAGGGCAGTGGTGGAGCCACCATCCCTGGAGGGATATGAAAACCATGTGAATGTGGTGCTTAGGGACGTGGTTTAGTGGTGGAGTTGGCAGTGTGCGGTTTATGGTTGGACTTGATGATCTTAAAGGGCTTTTCCAACCTGAATGATTCTGTGACGCACCCAGTCCACTGGTTTTGCGGTTCATCTGCTTCAGGCAGGATATGTTCTGCTCTGCTAAAAAACCCGCCCATGTCAAGGGAACAGCCTTTTCATATACTGATCCCTCTGCCTGTTCCCTCCTTCTTGTTCTTCCTTGTGCCGGGTGATTTCCTTAACCTGTCTCCTGCAGTGATCGACATCAAACTAGAGAAACCTCCTGAGCAGCCAGTAACGGAGAGCGGGTGCTCCTGCTAACAGGCCCGTTCCGTAGCAGCACATTCCCTGACCGGCCAGTCTCGCTGAAGAACATCACCGCTCATTGGCTAGGCAACCCTACTTTGTGGGCTGAAAAACCAATCTACTAAGCGAGCGAACTCCCCGTTTCCTGGTGGGGAGCAGCCCCGGCCGCCCCTCTCACTGCATGGTATGAGCCCCGAGTGCAGAATGAGTGTCCTGTTGTTTGTTTTACTTTTTTATGTTGTTGCACTTTGGCACAGTGGTGCCCTTCACACTCTCTCCCTCTCCTCCTCTTCCCCACTTTGAGCCTGTCTGCTCAGATGTATTTGTGAACGCAATGGGAAAGCCACCAAGTTAGGGAAGACAAAAATTAAGCTTGGGGGTGGGCTTTCCACCTTCCTTACTGCCTTGCATCTTAACTAGCTCCCTGCCCACTCCAGTCCTCTGTCCTGCATCCCCACTTCCTCTGGTGAAAGGCTGCTCCTTTTAAACCAGTGAGTTTGACCTGGCCTTGCCTTTTTGGACAAAACAGGTTATCCCTTTCTAGGCTTTTGCTTCCTACACAATATTAGCTCCTCAGTTTCTCCTTTCTATGGATGGCCATGGCTAACTCTTCCTCATAACTTCTGAGTTTTGCTCTCCGCTCAGCCCCTCATGTTCCACACAGCACTAGAAACGCCTGAACTCTGATAGCTTTGGCCCTGTTGCTGCTGTGTGTAGCAGACGCATCCCTCAGGCTGCTCTCCTCAGCTGGTATATCTTCCTGGCCAAAGGATGCTGGTGCTCGGTGAGTGTTTGCTGTCGGATGTGGGGAAGGAAGAGGGTACAGAGGCTTTGCAGCGTGAGGCTGGGTGGGGAGAGATCCTCAGAGTGGTTTGTAGAGAGCTGGGTCCTGTCTGTCAACAGTGAAAGCACACGGTTACCTGAAATCCATTGCTACGGGGGCGGTACCTTCCCTGGAAGTCATGGATGCTTTCTTGGTCTCTGTTCTCCTGTTGTCAATTGGGAGCTTCTTCCTGTGGAGCAGGAGGGCTGCAGCAGGTGGAAAGGTAGTTGGTAGCTGTTCTGCTCTTGTACCGAGGCAGCTGCTTGAAGTTGTATGTAGCTGCCTCTGCCTTTGCAGTAGCCGTGGGGCTGGTAGCCATTTCCCGTGGAGCAGTGCCAAGCTGTAACATTGCCAAAGCTGAGGAGTGGCAGGGATTTGTTGTCAGACCCAAGCAGAGCAATGGAGGAATGTGTGCTGCTGAAGTGAATTTTGGTGTCACTTCTTGACCTTGGAGGTTGGGAAATGCCTCCTCTTCCCCCTGCCCTCTCCCTCCAGTCTGTAACTACACTAACAGAGCTCTTCAGAGACTTCTACCGGGGTTGATTTGTCCATCTGTCCTAACCAGAAGTCAGTAGGTTTGTCTGTAGATGGAGAGGAGGACAAAGCAGTGGGATGGCCCAAGCCCTTCACTGTTCCTTTCACCACTTGGCCTGTGTCTTGCTGAGGGAGGGGGATACTAGCGGGCGGGAGAGCGACTGGCCACAGGGTGACAGGTGGGGACAACAGCATCTGGTGGCTGGAGACCCTCCCTAGCAGGATGTCCATCGGTCGTGAATGCCGCTGTCGAGGGAGAGGAAGGGTTGGCCTTGGAGCAGGAGATGGCAGTCCCTGCATTGGCTTAGTGGTGGCAAGTCACCTCCGTTTGCTCCCCAGAGCCTGGTCCCTTCCCCTCTGGGTGAGCCAGCCTGCAGGAGGAAGCTGGGATGTGGTTTCCCATTTCACTCTAGAGTGTCCCCCTTTGCCCCTAGTCTGAGCTCCAGCAGGAAGCTCAGCTCCCTCCTCTGTACATACCCCTGTCGTGTGGGAATTGCTGATGTTTGTCGGTGTGTCCGTGTCTGCCGTAGAACAGGTTGTGCCGTCCCCTTCTCACAGGCAGGTGTGCGCTGCTCTGCTGTCGTGTTGTTCCGAGTCACGGGCCTGGGGGGAGGGAGGGGGGAGACCCTAAGTAACGGGGGGGGGGGGGTAACTCATGAGATAAAATAGTTCACTTCCCACTGTCTTCTCTATGGATGTGTATAATATTGAGTGTGTGTCTGGCCCTGCTGTCTCCTAGCTGTTAGCCGAGTAAGTGTGACTATTAATATGAGTATGGACTGTCTGACCACAGCCATGTATCACACTAAATAAAGTTATTTCACCAACACCCTCACCGTCCGGCTGCTGGACTGGGGCCTTCTGTGCCCTCCTCTGCCTCTGACAGCCTGAGAGAGTTGGGGTGGTTCAGCCTAGAGAAGGCTCCGAGGAGACCTTATAGCGACCTTCCAGTGCCTGGGGGAGATGTATAAGAAAGCTGGGAGGGGACTTTTACAAAGGCTTGGAGTGACAGAGCTAGGGCATAGCCACCTTCTTTTTCCCCTGAACACAGCTGCTGCTTCCAGGCTGTTACTCTCACACATTGTGCTCCACGTGTTTTCCCCGTGGGGTGAGGTTCTCTCTTCACAGAAGAAATGGCAGCCAAGAGGCAGAGAAGGGGGTTTGTGGGGAACGATGACCTCGGCTGACCTCAGGTATCCATTGATCCATGGTTTCTGCTGGCTTCATCCCCACAACTCCAAATCGGAGGAAGAGGAGAAACCCTAGCCATGATCTTTGCTTTGTTGATCTCCGAGGAACTGCCCCTGCGTGGAGCTGGTGTTTTGCTGTGCCTTGGAGGCCGTGTAGGCTGTCCCGGCCGGCAGGGACCTGCCGAAGGGTGGGTGGATCTCCGAGCTCCACTGCATGCGGCTGCCTCAAAGCCTCGGGCACTCGCAGATGCTTTCGTGGGGCCTCCTGCTCCCTGGCCTGCTGCGCTGGAGGGATTGGACATGGTTTTGTAGGGGCAGCAAAGGCGCTGGGGGTGTTGGTGCCAGGCTGGAGCCCGCGGTTCTGCTCCCCAGGAGCTTGTGCTGGTGAGGGGACCCAGTTCGCACCCTGCTCGCTCCCGTCACCGCGTTTAGAGGAGCGAGCTCAGCTTTTCCTTCCTGCTGTGACTCAGATGGAGGTAGTTCAGCCTGGAGAAGGCTTAGAGCAGCTTCCAGTGCTGAAAGGCGCTGCAGGAAAGCTGCGGAGAGGCTTTTTCCAAAGACAGGACGAGGGGAATGGCTTTAAATGGGGAGGGGTAAGATTTAGATTAGAAATAAATTGTTCACAGCGAGGGAGGGAGGGCGGCGTGGGCTGACCCCGCTCCATGCTGTCGCCGCTGAGGCAGGAGAAGCGCTGGAGGTTCCGTGTGGCCGTGGCGGGGTCTGAGCACCCCCGTGCGGCCCCGCCCAAGCCGGGTCTGCCCCGGGCGCCCCTTCGCACTGTGGGGCGCGGAGGAGGCAGCAGCGCCCGCGCCGGACGGGTCCAATCAGGACAGAGGGGCGGGGCGAAGTCCCAAACGGCCCAATCAGAACGGAGCGGGGAGCCTGGCTGCCCAATCAGAGTGCGAGAGGGGCAGGGCTGAGCGGCGGGAGGGCCAATCAGCGAGGGGCGGGGCTGGGAGACGCCATCGCGGCGTATTGTCCAATCGGACGGCGGCGGGGGCGGGGCTAAGGGGCAGTCGGTCCAATCGGAACGCGAAAGGGGCGGGACGAGCGGGCGGGCGGTCCGCCGTAGCAGAGGGGCGGGACCTCCTCCCGCAGTGCCGGTCCCACGGCTTGGGATGCGGATGGGAGACCCCATCCGGAGAGGAGATTGGCGTGAGGCAGGTGTTGTTCCCAAGGAACAAGCGATAGGACAAGAGGCCTTGGGTTGCACCAGGGAAGGTTATTAGGCAATTGCCTTTACTGACAGAGCGGCGAAGCCCTGGCAGAGGCTGCCCGGGGCGGCCCAGTCCCGGGAGGGGTTCAAAGGCCGTGGCTGCGGCAGGCACGGTGGGGCTGGGCTGACGCTTGGACCGGAGGAGCTTAGAGGCCTTTCCCAACCTTAATGAGTCCGTGACTGTATGAAATTTACCCTTAAGGCAGAGCTGCGCCTCGTGTGGGTCCCACCCTTCCCTCCCACAGGCTTCGAGGGCAGCCAGAGCCCCGCTTGTCCCAGCCGTCCTTTCCTTGGGAGACTCCTCAAGTGGGAATTCAATGAGTTCTAGCTGCTGCACTTGCTTTATTGCTTCAGTTATGACAGACGAGCAGGAAGCACCGCACAGAAGGGCAGAGCAAGGGCTGTCCCAACACCTCTGACAATGGGAAACCACCAGGCGTTCACGCTCAGCTCTGCTGAGAACTGGCGCGTTGTCACCCGTTCTCTCCCAGCGCAGAGCAGAGTGGGCCTCACCTCGGAGAAGAGGGCAGGGGAGAAGTTCAGCTCCAAGCGGCAGGGACAGGGCTGTACCCAGGGAAGGAAGCAGGTTCAGCGAGCGACAAGCACCGCACCTGAGGGGACCTGGCTGAGTGCCCACAGCCATTCGGAAACGAGCTCCAAGCACCTCCGTCCTGCACCGTGATGGGTGGGAAGCATCAAACGCGCCTCAGCAGACCAGCACAGCTAGAGGCGGACACTGAGTTTGACTGAGTTTTACTACTGTTCCTCAAGTCCCAAGCAAACCCAGTAGGTGTAGAGCAGAGTTGGACAGTGGAGAAGGAAGGAATGTCAGGTCACCAGAAAAGTGAAGAGGAAAATGAAGGCCATGCCCTCCTCACGCACCTTCCTGGCCTTACACCTAGCAACAAGGGTTGGGTCTAGAGCCAACAGAGAATTCTGTTGAGTCCTGCTAGGAGAGAAGTACAGATCTTGCTGGAGAAGCTGCCCTCCCGTACCCACTTCTACATCAGCACCACCCACTTATTTCAACGCCCAGTTCAAGAGTACAGACCAAAGTCCCAACCATCTTCCAGCTAACTAAGACCCTGCTGGCGTCCCTCCACAGAGGAAGCAGAGCTGGTGCCTGTGCAGCCAACAGAAGAGTTGTACCCTCAGGGACACCTGAAAATTGATGTGTCGTCACCCGCAGTGAGAAAAAGCAGTGAAGAGATGTTTGCAGGATGGCTGCTCCGCAATCCTAGCTGCCTTCTAGTGAACTGTTCTTTCCTTCTGTCTCTGGTAATCTGTAAGGAAAAGGTAAGGCACAGCTGAAAGGGCAGGAGCAGATGTTGCTGACAGCAAGGGAGAAGGAACCAAAATGTTTAAGGGCAAACACTGTTTCTGCCTCACTGAGGAGAGGCATTGTTTGCTCCCTGCTTGGGGAGCAGCTGCCTTTAGAACAGCACCTTCACACTCAGCCAACCCTTTCCAGTTATTTCAGGGCACTTAGAACCAAAGTTTACTTCAAGTCTTTCCCTGCTTATTTCTTTCTTCCTTTAAAAGTGAGTTCCATTTTTTGAGAAATCCTTCTCTGCTTTGACTCAGCCTCTATTTCCCCCCACCCTGTACCTATGATCTTCATGGGTGCGGAAACTGAGAGTTAATACAGTCTTTTCCCTCACTCAGGATTTAACGGTTCTTACGGAGGGATGAAAACCACAAGCAGTGCCCACCATCGGCCCAGTCCCACTGCTGACAGAACAGACTCCTCTGTTATTCAAGGATAAGTAGCATCTTCTCCAGCTGTGATGTGAACACTTCCACCCACCAGCATCCCAGCTTGCAGCACCGGGTTGCCATGCCCTGCTCCACAAGTTCTATAGGGACAGCTGAAACCAGTCCTTACTGGTTTGACTTGGAAGCTGTCCTGATCCCTACATCAAAGCCTGGTGTTCCTTCTGATCTGCAGGCTGCTGACTTAACACCACCTGCGGCCTCAGACTCCAAACCAACCGCTAAGCTCGGCTGCAGTCAGCAGGGCTGTGCAGCTCTGCTTCCCGAGGAGGAAAACTGCTGGGAGCGAGTGGACACTTACTGTAGGGGAAGTAACGCACACGCATGCTGATCTCACGGGCCGTTTTCAGGATTTCCACAGCCTGGAAGTAGAAGGAGTTGCTCAGTGACTACACAGGGATAGAGGATAGGGAAGAGGAATGTGTTGGTTATGTGGTGCCACCAGCTGAAGGGCCAAAGGAGCCGGTGTCTGCACGCATTGCCCATCCCCTCCCTGCTCCAGCGGCAGGAGCCCTCACCTTGCTGTGCTCAATGTCCTGGAAATCCACGTCATTCACCGAAAGCACCTGGTCCCCTTCCTGCAGCCCAGCACGGTGCGCATCCGAGTCAGGGATCACCTGGGAAGCAAAGAGCAGGGACAGCAGCAGTGACTGTGCGCACGGCCAGTGCCACAGCACCGCAAAGTCCCCTCCTGCACAGCCTCACCGCCCCCCACCCGGTGTGCTCACACCTGCCTGGGGATGATGGGGAGAGGGACTGCGGCGCTTGCGGGCTGGGGAGAGACCAGGAAATGGAGCAGGACTGCCTGACTGCTGCTTAGTGCTGGAGCACCTCCCATACCAGGACAGATTGAAAGAGTTAGCGTTCAGCCTGGAGAAGAGAAGGCTCCAAGGAGACCTTCTAGCAGCTTTCCAGTATCTGAAAGGGCAAGAGGAACGCTAGGGAAGGAAGTTTTATAAAGGCATGGAGTGACAGGACGAGGGGAATGGCTTTAAATTGAAGAAGGGAAGATTAAGGCTGGACATATGGAGAAAATTCTTCACAATGAGGGTGGGGAGGCCCTGGCCCAGGTTGCCCAGAGCAGTGGTGGCTGCCCCATCCCTGGAGGTGTTTGAGGCCCGTCTGGATGGGGCTTGGAGCCCCTGATCCAGTGGGAGGTGTCCCTGCCCATGGCAGGGGGTGGAACTGGATGGGCTTTGAGGCCCCTTCTAACTCAAACCATTCTATGATTTTATGAAATTACATGGACGAGGTCGGAGATGCGTGCACGCCACACGATGGTCTCCATACACACCCCAGGCTCTGTGGCACCCAAGGGAGCAGCCAGAACATGGGGCGGGAATGGCAGACACAGACACACCTTAGAGATGAAGATCCCCAGCTGCGAAGCTTTTCCTCCCCGGATGTTGAAGCCCAGCTGTGAGAAAAAGCAGCAGTGAAAGGCAGTCACCCCCCCAGGCCCAGGACCCTTCCTGCTGCTCCTGCTGCCCTTCCAGACCGAGCAGAGGTGTTGGTGCGGAGCGGCACCAGCCTCTCCCCATGATCCCACCCGTGACCGTGGCACTTTGGGACGTGGTTTAGCAGGCACGGTGAGGTTGGGCTGATGGCTGGACTGCATGAGCTTAGAGGGCTTTTCCAACCTTAATCATTCTACTATTCTCTGCCTCACCCACAAACTTCTCCCTCTGTGGGCAGCCCTGCCCGTCTGGGAATGCCCCGGGGAACCCCACCCTGCGTGAGGAAGGTGCCAGGACCCTACCCTGGCTCCCTCAGCACCTTCTCTGGCTGCGAGAGTGCTGTCCCTCAGGGTGGCCCCAGCCCTGCTGCTCCGGGCCTGGGCCGCTGCTGGGGAGCGCGATCCAGGGGAGAGCAGAGTGGATCCAAGGAATGGGGCATTGGATCCTGGGCAGGAGTTGGGACAGGAGAGTTGATCCAGGGGACATGGGGGCACGATCTGGGGAGGGGGGCGCAGATCCAGGGGAGCTGATCCAGGGCAGAAGCTGGGACAGAGAAGGGATCCAAGGGACGGGAGAGCAGATCCAGAGGAGAGGGGAGCGGATCCCGGGGAAGGGGGGGTGGATCCAGGGCAGGAGCTGAGCCAGCGGAGGGGATCCCGGGGACGAGGTCGTGCTCTGCGGGGGAGCGACTGACCTGGGCTCCGGGCGGCTTCCTGAGCAGCACAGTGCGCGGCAGGAAGCGGGTGAGCTCGCTGCTGTACTCGGGGTGGTCGATGCGCTGTGGGGCGAGCGCCGCGCGGTCAGAGCGGCCCGGGCCCGCCCCGCCGCGCCGCCCCCGCCCCGGCCCTCACCTCGTGCGGCGGCACCCAGGCGGGTGGGCTCTCGTACGGCGGCAGGAACACCACCGGGAACTCCTCGTACGGCGGCCGCCCCGCCATGCTGCGCCCAGGCCCCGCCGCGCCCCATTGGGCCGCCCGGCCCCGAGCCCCGCCCCCCGCCCCGGTACCCGACTCTGATTGGACCGCGCAAACAGTCGCCCCGCCTCTCGGCCCTAGACTCTGCTCCGATTGGAAGGCCTGGCCCATCGTCCCGCCCCTCTCCCTGGTATTTGGCTCTGATTGGACCGCGCGGCCTCTCGCCCCACGCCCTTGTTCCCGACACTCGGCTCTGATTGGTTCTCCTGTCCCCTCGCCCCGCCCTTCTCCCCGGCCCTCGGCTCTGATTGGTCCCTGGGCCCGCCCCCTCCCGTTCCTGGTCTCTGATTGGCTCTGCCTCCGCTCGCCCCGCCCCCGCCCCGCCGGCTCGAGGTCCGCCATTGGTTGCCGCGGCGCGCGGCACGGTTTGAGCTGTGGCCGTTGCGGCGCCATCGCGGCGGGAGCGGTGATGCCGCGGGAGGATGAGCGGGCGATCCCGGTGCGGGTGGCGCTGCGCTGCCGGCCCCTGGTGCCCAAGGAGGTCAGCGAGGGCTGCCAGATGTGCCTGTCCTTCGTGCCGGGGGAGCCGCAGGTACGGGGCCCTCCCGGGGTCCCCCCTTTCCTTCCCTCCCCATTTCACCCTCGGGTCCTCCGCCCCTTTTTCCTCTTTCTCTTTCTCCTTCCTTTCTCTTCCCCTTCCCCTTCCCCCCCCCTTCCTGTCCCCTTCCTTTTTTTGCCCCCTCCCCATTTTTACCCCCCCTTTTTTTTTGCCTCTTCTCTCTCCCTCCTTTTTTTTGCCCCCCTCTCTCCCCTTCCCCTTTTTTTTCCTCTCTTCTTCCCCTCTTCTTTTTTTTTCCCTATCCTTTTCCTTACTCACTCCTCTCCCCTTTCAGGGTTTTCCACCTTCTTTCCCCCCCCAGTCCTTCTCCCCTCTATCTCTTGAAGTCTCCTCCTTCACCCCCCTTCGGGTCTCCCCCACCCCTCTCTCTAGTTGCCCCCCCCCCTCCTACCCCATTGACCTTCTCCTCCCCTCTCAGGGCTTCCCCCCTTCTCCTCCACCTTCTCTCTCCCTCTTGAGGTTCCCCCCTTTCTCAATCCTCCCTCCCCTTTATCCCCTTGGGGGTCCCCCTTCTCTCTCCTCCCTCCTTTCTTGGCCCCTTTTTCCCGCAGGTGGTGGTGGGGAATGACAAGTCCTTCACATACGACTATGTGTTCGACCCATCTGTGGAGCAAGAGGAAGTCTTTACCACAGCCGTCGCGCCCCTCGTACGGGGCATCTTCAAAGGTTTGTGCTCACCCGGCCGAGCTTTGGGTTAAAACACCATAGGTTCGCTGGGCTCAGCGCTGTGGGAGAAGGCACTGCCCTCATTGATTCTTCATTCCAGCTTGGCTCTTCTTTGATCTTCTCCGAAAGTAAAGTCCTGTGCCGCCTGGACATTGACTCCAGGCTCAAGAGAAGTGCCAGGCCCTGCCTGTTCACAGCCTGTCCTGCTCCACAGGATTATGTGTGGCTCATTGTGGTACCTGAAGCTATTTATACAAGGCAAAAGAATTTTAACAGCAATGTGCGCTCGTAGCTGAGAAAGCCAACTGTGTCCTGGGCTGCATCCAAAGCAGCGTGGCCAGCAGGGCGAGGGAGGGGATTCTCCCCCTCTACTCTGCTCTCATGAGAGTGGAGTCTTGTGTCCAGTTCTGGAATCTCCAGCACAGGAAGGACATGGAACTGTTGGAATGGGTCCAGAGGAGGCCACAAAGATGATGTGAGGGCTGGAGCACCTCTGCTATGAGGACAGTCTTGGAAAATTGGGGTTGTTCAGCGTGGAGAAGGCTCCAGGGAGACCTTTAAGCAGTCTTCCAGTACTAAAAGAGGAGCTGGAGAGGGACTTTTTACAAGGACGTGGAGTGACAGGACGAGGGAGGATGGCTTTAAGTTGGAAGGGGGAAGATTTAGATTGGACATTAGGATGAAATTCATGACAACGAGAGTGGGGAGGCCCTGGCCCAGGTTGCCCAGAGCAGTGGTGGCTGCCCCATCCCTGGAGGGGTCCCAGGCCAGGTTGGATGGGTCTTGGAGCCCCTGATCCAGTGGGAGGTTGGAATTGGATGGGCTTTGAGGTCTCTTCCAACCCAAATCATTCCATGATTCTATGAATTGACAAGCATCCGATGCCAGCAGCTCTTGTTGGTGCTGCAGTGGAGCTGGGAGGGCAGAGCCCACACTGGTTCTGTCACAAACTCTAGTAAAGCAGCAGAGCCCTATTACAATTGCTGTTCCAGCTCTCTGTATCTGGGATTTGGGAAGCTCTTCACTGACTTTTTCTTGTCTTTGCTAACTGTGACCTGTGCATAAAGGCAGTGGAAACCAGCAAGGAGGAGAGTACTTTATTGGGAGGGTGCTGTTAATCGAATGCAGCCTTGTTTGTCGCAGTTTCTTCTGTTCCCCTGTGACTGATCTGCGCGTTCTTTGTTCCCTCAGGGTATAACGCTACTGTCTTAGCCTATGGACAAACAGGATCTGGAAAAACATTTTCCATGGGAGGCGCCTACACTGCCAGTCAAGAGGATGACCCAAGCGTGGGTGTCATCCCTCGGGTAATCAACCTGCTGTATAAGGAGAAGGAGCAACGGCAGGACTGGGAATTCGTCCTCAGAGTTTCTTATCTAGAGGTAAAAGTTGGTTTGATTTTCAAGCCCTTATAAAGTCATGAATTGCACGGGAAGTGAGCTTTAGTGAGGCCACCTTCTCCAAGTAACAGGTGTTTGTTCACACCTAGGACCACATAAGGTCTTGTCAGGAACTGGATTCCAAGTCCTGGGCGTGTTTCTCTGAAGGCAAAATGGATAGGAGGTCATGCAATGTCAGCTGTGCTTTCAGCCTAACTGTACATTTTTCTTTTTCCACATTGATCCCTTGCAAGGCTGCTAATTCTGAGCTGCTGTTCTGATGCTTTCAGATCTACAATGAGGATATTCTGGACCTGCTCTGCCCGTCAAGAGAACGGACTTCTCAGATCAGTATACGGGAAGATCCCAAGGGAGGCATAAAGGTCTGTTGCCCGGTTACATAGAGACACATGAGAGTGTGACATGGCCAAAGACCAGTGTTTTGTTTGAATGCTGCTTCACAGAAATGGAGCCGCTGAGGATCCTTAAATTTACTCAAAGGGTAACACCAGTGGGTTTAGATGTTCATGACAAAGCCACTTGCATCTCCTGTTCTGGCTTTTTTTTGAAGCCAGATTTTTTTGATTTAAGTGACTCTCTGAGAATGTTGTACTTTGGGTCACCTCATGATGTCTCAAACTCGATTGCAATTGTGCTCTTCAGTTGGGCAGATGTAGCGTGCAACAAAGCGATCCTGGAGGGAAACTGTTCAAGTGATCAAGTTATTTTCCTGGCAGTTCTGTCCAGATGTGTACTGTGAAAGGAAAACCTTGTGGTTCATCCATGCAGTTCCAGTTCGCAGTGGTGGGGAGGCTGTTGAATGTGCAGCTTAGAGGCACATGTTGCCTGTAGATTTGGTGCATGAATGTCTTTCTGTGCAGCCTTGTGCTGCTCGCTGTTGTCTATAAAGTCCTGGGGTGCAACTCATCCATGTGTCGGTGATGGCATTGTGACAGACCCTGCAAGGAAACTGCTGAGGAGCAGGACAGATCCCTCCTGCTGAGTCCCGTCTGTCCTTTGTGTCCTTGACAAAGGAGAGGCGGTGCAACAACGTTACTGATGGGAAGTTCAGTGCAAATGGGAATCTGTACCAAGCCTCAGGCTTGAAGCAAGACTGATTCTTGTGAATGCATATTTATGCAGGGATTTCACTTTGTCTGCTGTAGTCTAGGGCAGAGGATAATTTTGCTGGTGGAAGGAGAGAGTAAATAATGCTTTCTTCCTGGATACAGATTGTAGGGTTAACAGAAAGAAGAGTCACCTGTGCTCAAGATACTGTGTCCTGCCTAGAGCAAGGGAACAATTCCAGAACGGTGGCCTCCACAGCAATGAATTCCCAGTCTTCACGGTCCCATGCCATCTTCACCATTAGCATTGATCAGATGAAGAAGAATGACAAGTAAGCATGATTGTGCAGCCAATCCTAGCAGCTCTTAGGAGTCAGACTTACTCCAGATGTCATGGTCTTGTCATTCTCTCCTGGCCATGGATGAGCTTGGCTGATCTACTCTTAAGGCAGTCCTGTGTTTTGCTGTCTGATATGAAGTCTGCTTTTCAGTCCTGTGGCTCAGCTGTAGTAACCACTGGACTGCTCCTTTCCTACCTGCGTGTTTCCCTGAAAGAGTTATAAGTGTTATTTCTGCTGTAGGAACAGTGTTTTTCACTCCAAGCTGCACCTGGTTGATCTTGCTGGTTCTGAGAGACAGAAGAAGACCAAGGCTGAGGGAGACCGACTCAAGGAAGGTCTGTAGGGAAAGGACTGGTATGGCTTGGGCTTCTTAGCACTCAGGAAAAGCAAAACAGTTCTTTAATGGTTATGATGTGCTTTTATAACCTTAAGTGTTTTTAAAAGAGCACTTGCTGGCTGTGGAGGCAGCTCTGCTCACCATCATGTTTGTCTGCAGGCATCAACATCAACAGAGGTCTCCTCTGCCTGGGGAATGTCATCAGTGCTCTTGGTGATGAAAATAAAAAGGGAGGGTTTGTTCCCTACAGAGACTCAAAGTTAACAAGGCTGCTGCAAGGTAAGAACCGGGGGATGATAAGGTCTGCATCTACAGGTGCACTTGAAATAGCAAAGGAGCAAATAACCAACTTTGGGACTCTGGTTTCCAGAAAAAGCTCTTTGGTCTAGAACTAGCTGGGGTGGAGGAGAAAGTAATCTAGCTAGAAAATAGCGAGCTGTAGTTATGTGCCATTGCCACCTGTTTTCTCTGTCTCCTGCTACGTATTTCTAGCTGTAGCATGGAGTTGCACTCATGTGGTTGTGGATACCTCCATGAGGATCTCCCATTGGTCATTCTTGCTCTCCAAGCTCTGATTATGCCTTGTTTTCCTCCTCAGACTCTCTGGGTGGTAACAGCCACACTCTCATGATTGCCTGCGTAAGCCCAGCCGATTCCAATCTAGAAGAAACTCTGAATACTTTGCGTTATGCTGACAGAGCAAGAAAAATAAAAAATAAGCCGATTGTCAACGTTGATCCTCAGGCAGCTGAGATTCATCATCTGAAGCAGCAGGTACTGGGTACTTTCTTCGTGCCAGAGGTGTAGAAGTGTACTTTTGGTGTTAAGTAAACAGCAAGTAAAGGTATAGGATGTGTGTATGTGCAGCCTTTCGTGCTGTCTCTCCAAGGGACAACTCGAAATCCAGTGCCACAGTGGAGTGAGTGGTGGTACTTATGGTGTAGGGGTGTTCACCAGAGCCCAGTGAGTGTTTATTAACACTGTCCATTCGAATCATGTTCAAGTAGCTCGGGAAGGCCAGCAGTCTGCCTCATGTGAAAGGTAGTACCACAGCACAGGTTCAGCAAAGGGGAGACCAGATCTGATGCACTGCACAGAACGGTGCACTACCTAGGAGTGACTTAACATCCTCTGATCTGAGCATTCCTGACGCAGAGCTGGTGGCCTTTTGAGGAGTAAATTACTTAAAATACTGTAGCAACCTGATTTCTCTCCACAGACAATGGTAAAAGGGCAATTGTGAAGCTGGTGACTGGTATGAAGACTAAGGGTCTTAGTAGTGTTCCTTCAGTGGTCTGGTTACTATGTGGGTGAGATTAACTAGTGGTAATTTTTTGTCTTTCTAGGTTCAGCAGCTGCAAGTGCTACTGCTGCAGGCCCACGGAGGGACCCTCCCAGTGTCAATCAAGTAAGATCTGTAGATAAATGTTTAATCTGTCTGATGGCCATCACACACCAGTGAAAGCTGTAGATCTCCTTTGCTTCAGACAGTGCTGGAGAGCGAGGGCAGAGCAAACTGCTGTTTTTGCTGATAGCAGCAGGACAGTTTTTCCCTCTACCTTTTATTCTTTTGTCACACTTACTGGAACTCCACACACCTACAGGTCATTCAGTTTTGTAGGAAACTCCCTAAGACTGCAAAATTGGTTGTAGGAAATACAGGAGAACTAGGCTGTATCACCTCAGTAACTGTTCCTCAGACCCACCCACCCCTCTTTTCTTCCTTACCTCTCTGCCTCGAATTGCAGGGCGCCTTCGCTGTTCTTAAAAGCGCAAAATGCAGGGAAGAGTTGGAGCGTGTAGGTATTGTCTTCTGAGGAAGTTTCAAACCCCACACGCATGCAGTTTACAGACTTGCCATTAGTTCTGTTCATCTGCCACAACCTGGTCCTATTATAAGCTATTTGGGAAACCTGGAGGTGATTTCAGTGCTCTTACAAACCTCTCACAAAGCCATGTTCTCAAGCAAATTGGTCCCTAATGTTTCAGTAGTATGTCACCTTCGGAGAATCTCCAGTCCCTGATGGAGAAGAACCAGTCGCTAATGGAGGAGAATCAAAAGCTGAGCCGGGGGCTGAGTGAGGCTGCTGGGCAGACAGCACAGATGCTGGAGAGGATGATTTTGGTAAGGTTCAGTTCCCCAGGAAGAGCTTTGAGCTGTATGACTTCCCCCTTTCAGCTGAAGACTAATCTATAGCAGCTCCTGTACCACTGGCGTGTTGGGAATCTCTCATTAATATTCCTTTCACGTTTATTTCACATCTCTAGCTATAAGAAGTCTTCCAGAGCCTCTCAGAGCCTAGAGATCTGGTGACTTCAGTGGGGAAAAGTAGACCTGAATCTTCCAACTGTTTTAAATACTAACAGTTGTGCGTGTGCCCCTCTTCCCCACCCTGCTCTGCGTTGCTTTGATTCACTGCAGCATATATTCCTGTGAAAAAGAGTGTTAAGAATGAACAAAGTAGTGGTGATGATCATGCAGGATCTTTCAGGACATTGATTCCCCACAGACTGACACCATATCATTTGCTGCAAATACGTTGGCTGTTTTCTGGCTTCTTATCTTGCTTTTCTGATAATTCCAACTTCTTTTAGGCAGAACAAGAAAATGAGAAGACGAATGCCAAGCTAGAACACCTTCAGCATACTGTGTAAGTGTTTCCATACCGTACTCAAGCTAAGGAAAAGTCTTTCAGCATTAACTGCTTTTGTTGGGATAAGCTGGGTACAGTCAGTCTGTGTTTGTACATCCAGAACTCATTTGTATGTTCAGTGGGGAAAGCTGTTCTTTACCAGTAGGCGAGACAGACGTGTCATGTAATTCTCATGGACTTACTCCTATGTCTGCTTGCAGATGCGTGCTTGATCTTCAGAAGGTGGTGGAGACTGTGGAGGATGAGGAACTCAAAGAGGGGATTCGCGATCTGCAGCAAACGTTGGCTCACTTGCAGGTAGGACTGAATCCAGGGAGAGAAGAGTGTGCCTAGCGAGTCCACTAATGAAACCTAGAGCTCTTCTGCTGAGCACAGGATTCTGTTCTGCAGAAACGAGGGTTTTAATGCTGCAGAAAGGCTGTTTGTGCTTGAGTAGCTGCAGATCGTAGAATCATGGAATGGTCTGGGTTGGAAAGGGCCTTAAAGCCCATCCAGTTCCAACCCCTTGCCATATAGGCAGGGGCACCTCCCACTGGACCAGGCTGCTCGTGAGGGAAAAAGGAAGAGTCTCCATAAACGAATCTGACAGTGGGAGATTAGCATGGATTTACAATCCAACCATTGGAAGGAGGGTTACAAACTTAGTGGTTGTAATGAGTGACCCAAATTACACAGACCTGAAATTGTTAAAAAGGAAGTAGCTAAATCCTTGCCTAATTGAGGAACTTCTCTGTTCTGCCTTGTTAGCCATTTCCCCTGCTCCCAGACTCCTTACTCTTATAAGGAGCTGGCTGCCAGTGCTGGAATTCAGGGAAGACTGGAAAGAACACCTGGTCTCGCTAGCCTAGGAGGAATGTGCTCGCCTCACTAAAGGAGGAAGGCAATGACATCCTCTTTCCAGAGGCGTCTTTCTGGACAGAGAAGAATAACATTACGCTTTCTCATTATGGCCCGACAGAGTGTTATTAGCTTCATTTTACTTCACGTTTCACCTTGGTAAAAAGTTTTCCTCTGTCCTGTATAGAGTGAAAAAGCTGCTGCCATGGAAGCTGCTGCGGAGATGGCAAACTTGGAGCAGAGTGCTACAGCTGTAAGTAATGGGCGTCCAGCCATGAAGGCCTTAACAGGGGTATCCCCTCTTTACTCTTTTTTTTTTTTTTTTCTGTGTCCTTGTGCTAATTTTCTACTCTTTTTTTTTTTTCCTGTGTCCTTGTGCTAATTTTCTAATCCAAGTGTTTGGTGAATCATCTGTGTCACTTTTGGATGTGCTGCCTTTCTAGGCCTTCTTTTGCTCAATGTGATCAATAACCTGTTTGCATAATACCTAATTATTTATGTAAAAAGAGGATTTGTAGTATTCTGCAAAAAATTGTTGATGAGGTTAAAGAGCTTTTGACTGGCCTCTCCAGCTTGTTGCTCTGTCTCCTCCAGGAAGGTGAATTGGGCCAGGATACCAAGAGATCCTCGGATGACTTCACCACTCAGCATGCCCTCCGTCAAGCACAGATGTCCAAAGAGCTCCTGGAGTTAAATAAAGCACTGACTCTGAAAGAGGCACTTGCCAAAAAAATGACACAGAATGATAGTCAGCTGGAGCCCATTCAGTCCCAGTACCAGGTAAACACTTCCAAAATAGTTCTTGTAAGAATATGTTCAGTTCATTATTCCCGGTTAATGCTGTCCCTCCAGTCTTTTTCCCTGTAATAAGCTGTTAGTCCCTGGCTGTCCTATGTGAAAAGGGCTGCTCTGCTTTGTACCTGGAGGTTTGCTTGGCTGCGCCAAGCCAGGATACAAGTTACCATTGTTAACTCGGACAGTACAGGCAGCTGACCTCCCTTCCTTGCTCAGTAGCTGTGCTGGCCCATCTCTGAAATGGTTCGGTTGTAACTTATAGTTTGTCGCAAGGGTTTTGTGGACCAACTCAGTTTTCAATCTACAGCGGACCAGCCCTTTTGACACTCTTGCTGATTTTAGACAAGGTGGTGTAAAGCCTATGGGAAAGGAATGTGGTTTCCCAAGGCATCCTGCCTTAGAGCTTTGTCTTAGACCTGTCTCAAAGTCGGTTTTATTTGGAGGCTTACTACTCTTGTCCTTTCTAGACTAATATCAGGGATCTGGAATTGGAGGTCAGCAATTTGCAAAAAGAAAAGGAGGACCTGGAACTTGCTCTGCGCGTGGCAAAGAAGGATGTTAACCAAGCCAAGTAAGGTTGACCACACAAGCCGTGAGACTTCTAGCACTGAAAATAGGGATAATGAGCCCTTGAAAAGTCATTGTCTTGCACTTATTTTAGCTGATTGCAAAAGTTCTTTTATTTGGATGGAAATGCATCATTTTAATATGACACAAGAGTTCTGTGAATTGCTGAGAAGCCTGGTGGGATCAGTAGGGAAAATAAGGCACCGTTGCTTCATTTTTAATATGGTGCCCCTAAAGTTGGAGAATTCCTGTTTGAGAAGAACAGAAATTGAGGGGGGCTGGTTTTAAAGTGCAGTTTATTTACAGACTGAGTGAACGGCGTCGGAAAAGACTTCAGGAGCTGGAAGCGCAAATTAGTGAGCTGAAGAAAAAGCTAATTGAACAGTCCAAGCTCTTGAAGCTGAAGGAATCCACGGAACGCACTGTCTCCAAACTGAACCAGGAGATCAGGGTAAAGAGCTCTAGCATGCAGTTCTGGGGCTTGCTCCGGCATAGACAAAGCAGCTGCTGACAGAAAGTTCTCGTGCTTTAGATTTTATTCATCCTTTGGCTATGGGACTGCTGTTGCTGGTGTAATATAGTCATAAAATCATAGAATGGTTTGGGTTGGAAGGGACCTTCAAGCCCATCCAGTTCCACCCCCTGCCATGAGCAGGGACACCTCCCACTGGATCAGGGGCTCCAAGTCCCATCCAACCTGGCCTGGAACCCCTCCAGGGATGGGGCAGCCCCCACTGCTCTGGGCAACCTGGGCCAGGGCCTCCCCACCCTCACAGCAAAACAGATCTCATCTAGGCAGGCGGCTCTTGAACACTGGAGGAATAAACAAAGCCCGTGGTGTCTTCTGGCTGTTCTGGTAGTTATATTGTCTTGGTCAAATAACCTGACTTCTTTGACTTCCGTGTGTATCCTGTGCATATGCTTGTCTTTTCTGTCTGCCTTAAAAGATGAATTCCTGGGGTTAGGCAGTAGAGTGTCCTCAGCATGGACTCTGAGTGGGCAGCACCTTGGAATGTTTCCCATCTGCCCCCCACCGACCTTGACAGGCCAGGGGAGCATGGGTGGAAACTGCCCAGAAGGCAAATACAGGACAGCTCTTCCAACTGTTTCTCTCTTTCAGGAAATGAAAAATCAAAGGGTCCAGCTGATGCGTCAGATGAAGGAGGATGCTGAGAAATTCAGGCAGTGGAAACAGCAGAAGGATAAGGAAGTGATCCAGCTGAAAGAACGGGTGAGCAAATGACAATCCCCTGAACTGTAATGCCCTCTGAAGAGTGCACCAAATCATTCCAGTGTTTGCTGCACTGCTCTGTTTAGCTAACAAGCACCTGGAAAACAGAATCATGGAATAGTTTGGGTTGGAAGAGACCTTTAAAGCCCATCCAGTTCCAACCCCCTGCCATGGGCAAGGACACTTCCCACGGGATCCGCTTGTTCCAAGACCCATCCAACCTGGCCTTGAACCCCTCCAGGGATGGGGCAGCCACCACTGCTCTGGGCAACCTGGGCCAGGGCCTCCCCACCCTCAGTGTGAAGAATTTCCTCCTAATGCCTAATCCAAATCTTCCCAATTCTGAGTTAGTCATTTCCCCTCTTCCTGTCACGGCATGCCTTGTCACAGAGACCCTCTCCAGCTTTCTTGTAGCCCCTTTCGGTAGCGGAAGGCTGCCAAAAGTTCTTCCTGGAGCCTTCTATTCTCTGGTAATATTGACAGCCGTTTGCTCTCAGACGCCCTGTGTCGCTTAAGCCTGTAGCAACCCATGGAATCTTTATCATGAAGTGCTTGCATTGCAGACAAATGTAATGATTCTGTTCAAAGTAGTGTGAAACCAGCTGTAAATATCTGTCATGTGATTTTTTTACATCTGTCTTAATACTTTTTCCCTGCAGGATCGCAAGAGACAATATGAGCTCCTTAAGATGGAACGAGATTTCCAGAAGCAGGCCAATGTACTTCGGCGTAAAACAGAAGAGGTAGGGAGCCAGTATTCCCTAGAAACTCCTAAGTGATTCCTAAAGATCGATCTGCAAAGCATGGTTGGAGGTTGTAATGGGATATGCAGAAACTCCTTAACAGCAGTTTGGAGGTCTGGAAATCGGTGCTTTTCTTTCCGTAGAGAAATACCATGCTCCTGTCTTGTAGCCTTTGAGGGATTTTGCCCTTTAAAGGGTAAATTACCCTTTGAGCATCTGCTGCTATGGCAAAACCATTATTGATACCCAAAATAGGGAGTCTAAAATGAGCTTGGGGTGGGCCTTTGGTTTGGATGCTTCCTTCTACCTTTAGGCCTGGAAGCAGAGGAAACAGAGTCACAGACTCCCATCTTTGATTAATCCTCAAGTGTTATTAACTGTACGCTCTCTTCTTGTTGTCTCAATGCCTGTCTTGCATCACAGATTTCACGTTTGTAGCCATTGCGGATTAAGTGAAGGAACTACTACTCAACTTGTGTGTAAAATATTTTGCAGGCAGCAGCTGCTAACAAACGCCTGAAGATTGCTCTGCAGAAACAACAGGAGGCTGCGGATAAGCGGAAGGCGAGTCAAAATCGGGAAATGGAAGGAACTGCTGCGCGAGTAAAGGTGGGTGAGAATGTGTTGTGCATTCCAACAAGCAACAGGCAAACTTTGCTTTGTTAACTCAATAGGTGCTGCTGGGGCCAGAAAACAGAGGGGAATGGCTTGGAGTTACAGATTAAAGGGAGGCAGTGTCGTTATTCAGTTGATCTGTGAAGATATTTCAGAGAAGGATTCAGCTCTGAAGCTGACACAGCAGTGAACAACTATAATGTGTGTTGGTGGCTTTTCCTCCAGAGCTGGCTCACAAACGAAGTAGAGGTTCTCGTTAGTACTGAAGAGGCTCGCCGGCACCTTGCAGACCTGCTAGAGGACAGAAAGATCTTGGCACAGGAGCTCCTTCAGCTTAAACAGAAGAAAGAGGCTGGGGAAAACCTACTTGTAAACATCCGGGTAAGAGAGGGAAATGCCATTTTCTCTGTCCCAAGTACAGTAACTTATTCACTCCTATTTGACGTTTTCCCTCAGTAGGTAGGGATGGAGATGGTTCCCTTTCTGGAAGAAAGGGTTAATGTTACTGTCCTCTGCCATGTCAGGGAACAGAGTTGCTCAGGTAACCTATTAATTAATGCAGTGCATCTGAGTAGCTCACACTCCTTAATGCTTTGGAATGTCAGCTGTGGGGAGATATTTAGAGGCTTCTATGATAGCATGGCTCTTCTTTGCTGAAGAGTCTGCAAATGGGAGCCCTGTGCTACGTGCATTCCTTCACCTCTTGCTCACTGCTGCCCATTGCTGTAATTCTGCAGAGACGCACCTACGCCCTCTCGGATGTGCAGTCATCGGAGATGGATGTTTCCTTGTCAAAGCAGATAGAAAGCCTGGAGACTGAGATGGAGCTCAGGTAGGGCAGTATGACAAGGCTGATTTGCACTACCTTGCCTCTGTTTTATTCCTCATCTCGGTCTACAACTCTTTGGTGAAACAGGTAAAATAACTTCTACACTGACACCACAAGTGATGAAATAAGATCATGTAGTTTTCCTGGTCTGAATTTTTCTGAAAGGAGGGGATATGAGGACACTACTCGGTCACTGAGATTGCCTTGTTTTAGCTGTTTCTGAGAATCTGTGTATGAATGAAACACTGATTGGAAGTGTGGAAGGGAGGGTAAACTCCCGGGTCAAACACTGCCGACTCCAGCTGCTCTGCTAAGCAGTCAAAACTCTAACTTGAACTATTTTGTCTAATATTCTGGTACCCCAGACACTAGCCTTGGTTTTCTCCTGTGCTTTAACCTCCAATACTTGTGTCCTTCCAAAGGAGTGCCCAGATAGCGGATCTACAGCAGAAACTCTTAGACGCAGACAGTGGAGATCGTGTGAAACAGCGTTGGGACAGTATTGCAACTATTCTAGAGGCAAAATGTGCTTTGAAGTATCTCCTTGGAGAGGTAAAGTATGAATTTTCCTATTTTATCACTAAAACCAAAGGCTCTAAGTGCGTAGGCAGGAACAAAAGGGATTAATGGGCTCATAGCAGAGGGGAATTCAAGAGGAGCACCACTATACTGAGTGAGTTTTAGTTCTCTCCCAACTTCTGATTAAAATATTTGTCACTGTAAATCCTTTTGGGCAGGGATGTCCAAAAAGAACAGGGAAGAGGGAAGCAGAAGATGCAGGTCTGGAGATCTCTGCTAAAGCTGTGCTTACAGAAGGCTTGCGTGCGAATAGTGTAAGGGAAGGGACAAATTTCAGAGCAGAAGAGAAAAGAAAGTGCCTAAACCCTCATGAACAAGGAGGCAACGTGCGGGGAAATGAGGGGACGCCTCTTTGAGGTTGCAGGGGAAGCAGTGTAGTGGATGTTGGGATGGGAGAAGCTTGAACAAGAGTGGAGATAGGATAGAGCACAAATTGGGCTAACGTGGAATTGAGGAAAGAGCAACTGAATGGCAGAATCAGACATCAGTCGCTGGAGCTTGGAAATTAAAGGAAAAGCATGAAGGAGCTACTATTGAGAGCTCTAGCCTCCTTGTTGCTGATGGCCAGTCTGGTTCTTAGGGTAGTTGGGAGTGAGGTAGGAATGCTTTGTCCTCAGACTGAAGCACTTGTGCCCCAACAGACATGATGAAACGTGGAATTCGTTGACCGAAGCAGTCATCTTGCTTTTGTCTCACAGCTGGTCTCCTCAAAAGTGGAGAAGAGCAAGCTGGAGAGCAGCCTCCAGCAGAGCGAAGCCGACTGTTCGGACATACAGAAGATGCTGACTGAAGAGCGAAACCACATAACGGAGATGGAGGCTGAGTTCCAAAATCAGCTTTTGGTGCAGGAACAACACCACCAGGAGAAGGTAAAACATAACTGATGGGAAATCTTGAGAGCTTCTCTTGGGGTTCCAATTCCCAGATCTGCTGAGAGAGAAAGGGAAAGGGAAAGGGGATGTGCTGAAAGCAATCTGTTGCTCTGTATCTGATCCAGATTCGCTAGACTCTTGCGGGATAGTTAACAAAAGCCCAAGAATCTCTCTTTTCATCTTGTGCCTTGTGCAAGTTGGTTTGTTCAGTAGCTTCAGTGCTTTAAGTGAGGCTGTCACACCTGAGCACAGGATCACTTTTGAAGTGGATCGGGTAGACTCACACAGAGGTGACGGTGTTGCTTCCAGATGGCTCTTTAGGAATTCACGCCTGTTTTGCTACTGTAATATGCTTTTAGGTTCAGTACCTGCTCAGCCAGCTTCAGCAAAAGGAAGCAGTGGAGAAGAAACTAGAAGATTCACTGAGTGAGCAAGAGAAACAGCTCCAAGAGCGACTCCAGTTCCAGGTAGAGAGTCTGGATGCAGCTTGGGGCGGGGAGGTGTGGAACTGTGCTCATTAGGGCTGCCGGTTACCTGGAATAGACGCTGTGGAGTGAGGAAGGTGCAGGAGGACTGACAGCATTTCCATTTGTGCCTAGGGTGGCTCGATTTGGTTGGTTGCAGGTGATAGTTATTATACAGGTTTTAATAAGCCTGTGTTTTTCCCTCTTGGGTTTCTTCTTCAATTAAATAAATGTAAATGCAGTGACAAGGTTGAACACACTCTGAGCAGCTCATGCAACTTCTGTGCTCAGAATACCTTTAGCTGGAATATTCAACATACTTTTCCTAATCCTTTGCTGAGCACAGCTCCACTGTGTGCTCAGCAATGGGAGAACTCTATCTTGATTAGACAAACATGTCATAAGCTGCTCCTCCTCTTGTTGCTAAGATAATTAAGTGGTGCAGCAGGGTGCTGTGGAAGGGGTGTTCAGTGATGAATTCAAGCAAAGTCAGTGCACCTAAATTGGACATAAGCCTTGGAAATAGAGGGAGCTTTATATCCTAAATGGTCACTCTGAAAGGATCGCATTCTCTCAGTGCTGTTGGCCATGTGCTGCGATCCTTTCAAAGCAGCGCTAAGGGTTTTCCTGATCACTCGGAGCTGATCTCTTGTGGGAGAACACAAAGAAACTCCTCTGGTGTTGCAAGAAATATCCATATAGAAAAATCTGTCCCAAATAACTATTTGTGGCACCCCCAGGTAAGCCTGTGCATTTTGTCTTGTCTTGCAAACAGGAGGAAGAGATGGAGAAAATGAAGGAGAGGCAGCAAGGTCTTCTCCAGGAAAATGACACCCTTAAACAGGTAGAGAGCTGTACAGGCAAGTCATCAAAGCTGCTTGGCAGTTGGATTTGTACATTTTGTGATGCTAATACTTGTCTTTCTGAACAGAAACTGCTGCTCCTCCAGGTTGCCAGCGGACAGAAGCTCCATCGTGTTCAGCAAAAGCCACCTGAGTCCCCAGATTCTTCTTTTGATTACATTCCACCCAAAGTAAAGATGCTGTTAACCAGTTTGAATGCTTGTATCGCATCTGGTTTCTTGTCAAAAGTTAATGGTGGCCAGTAATGACCTTGGTTTCTTTCTCCCAAGCTGCTTTTTACAAAGCATCTTGTTCTGCTTATTGAAGTGGCCCTGCTCTCTACTTCAGGCAGTGCTTAAGGGTGCTATTTGCAGAACACTTGAGAAACCAGCTGGCACTAGGTTGTGATCTTTTCCTTTAAAAAAAAAAAAAGGGGGGGGGCAAACAAAGTGCCAAACCTGCTCCCTCAGTCTAATTCCGTCTGACTTTGTGTCCTCCTTAGGAGCCCACATGTTTTCTCTGTGACATTTTCAGTCTCTGAATCACGGAGCGAGGCACCTGTCCTAGAAAATGTAATCATTGCCTTGCAAAAGAGCCAAATGCAGGTGCTGGGAGGAATAAGAGATCTGAAACTGCTTTGCTGAGACTGTGACACAAATCTAATAATTTTCCAAGGATCTATCAGTTTAAATTGATGACTTGATCTTTGTCTCCTCCCTGAACTCCTCTCTTCCTTGACTGCCTGAGAGGAATGGGGCTCTGGGGGTGGGACTCTGAAGTGTATTCTTACCATGTAAAGCCACTGCTGTTTCTTCTGGGGCATCAACCCTTGTGATTTGTGTGCGTAGCCAAAAACTCGCCGGCAAACAACAGCAAAACGCCGTGCGCCAGCCCCAGAGATGGATGTGGAAGAGCTGTTCTCCGACTCAGATTCTGGAAGGGAGGAGGAGGACACAGACTGGGTTCCGGTAAAAGCAGTCAAAGGAGCAAAGAAAAGCGTGACGGGGGTAAGATCCATTTGCTTTTGACTTGTTGCCTGTTTGGGAATCATTACTGGTCTGTATCCCTAAGGCTGCACTGTGCAGTGTCTCTGCTGCTCGTCTGAAAGGCCTTGATGGGAACCTCACTCTTTGAGTCAGCCTGCTGGGCCTGAAGCTCCAGCCTGCTGCTCCGTTAATTCCTGATGGGATGGAGGAGATGTGAAGGTGTTGAACACAAGTCGCTGTGACCCAGTGGGCCTCTCTGGGCCGGGATTGCTGTGAAGCTGGACCCCTGAGAGATATGTCCTTCCCCTTTCCCAGAGGGGTAAACTATCCCGTTTTTCACTGTGGAGTGAGTGGAGATGTCAGCAGTTACCACCAAAAAGCTTATGAATTTTCAGGTCCAGCTTTTCCTTTCACCGGAGCTTTCCAAATGGATAGATTCCAACCCGCAGTACCACTGCTGCTTTGGAGGGTTCTTTTTGAGCACGGTGCAGGAAGGGACCAGCACGGTCCTTTAGGGGGCTTCAGGTCTAGGTGCGCTCTATGAAACGGCGAAGCTCTTCCCACACTGCACTCTCTTCTCTCTCAGTGCTCCTGCAAGGGCCGCTGTGGCAACCGGCTGTGTGGCTGCCGGAAGCAGAAGGTGGGCTGCACCGATGGCTGTAGCTGCGACGCAGCAAAGTGCAGGAACCGGGAGCCTGGCTTTCCGGTGAGTAGTGCCAAGTTTGGGGATGCGAAAGGGCTGGCACCCAACATCCAGGCCGCACTGTGCATTGAAGCAAAGCTGGATGAAGGGGTAAGCAGTTATGCTGTTACCGTACACACAGTTTGTCGAGCTAAAGCACATGCACCTTTCTAAAACGTATGTAAATGTCACTAATTCCTTGTTTATCTGTGGCAAGGGAGTACGAAGTCTTCTACTGCAGTACCAGGCTCTTGCATGACATCCCAAATCACATCAATTTACCCCCTGCAGACAAATAATTTGACTGTCTTTTGCACTTGGTAGATAAGTTATATCTTTTGGCTTCAGATGGCACAAAAGCTTAATACAGTTCCAGGGTATTTCTTTTTTAAAGAGCGGAAGGGATAACTTGGAAGGAGGCTGTAGCATCAGGAAGGCTTTGGAGCAGCTGATGTTCATTTGAATTCTTGCTAGAAATGCCTGCCTGCCTTGTAGCAGAGACCTGTACTGTGAAATTCTTCACAACTGGGGAGAAGGTGGCTTAGGACCCATTCTATTCGTCAGCTGTGGGTGGATAAGGAAGGGATGGATGCTGTAGAAGTGCTTCATAATAGTACTACTCCTTAGGGTGCCACACTGGGCGAGGACCAGACGAGCAGCTCTGGTTCCTTCAAACTCGAAGACACCACTGAAGAGGCTGCAGATGAGACCTTCTTTACGCCCCTGCCCATCACCTCCTTTGGACAGGTACTGCCTAAGGCTGTGAGAGTGGTTCTGCGTGTGTCCACACCCTCTTTATGGCTAAGGATGGATCTTGAAGAGGAAAAAGCCCAAGATCCCAGAACCCCAACACGGTGGGGCTGGCAGGGCCCTCTGGAGCTCCCCCAGTCCAACCCCTCTGCTAAAGCAGTGTCACCTCCAGCTGTTGCACAGGAGCCTGTCCAGGTGGGGTTGGATCTCTCCAGAGGAGACTCCACACCCCCCTGGCAGCCAGAGCTCCCACACCTGCATAGGAAAGCTTTTCCCCGGGTTGAGGTGGAACTTCTCCAGGCTGAGCAGATGATCGGCTGGTGTTAGAAAATACTGAACAGGCTACGGCTGTCAAAGAGCTTGTATTTAAGCACTGAGACTGCCCCATTCCTAAGGTTTCAGACTCAAACTTTGCCACCCGGGCTTGCCGTGCTTTCCTCCTGCACCTGCCAGCACTGAGGCTCGTCAGTGAGGAGCTCATGAGACAAAATATCTGCCCCCTGTCCAATCTTCCTATTCTTAAGCTGTTGTGCACTCTGACAGGGCAGCTGTAACTTTGCCTCAGCCAAACACATTCCCTTCTCCCATGTGTGCCCTCTGCCCACTACTCCAAACGCTGGCTCTTCCTGCTCAGCCTCTGAACGTGTCCTTGGAATTTTGAGTTAAGAAATGAAGCTGCTCTTGCTCTTGGCCTGGCAGCTGCTGTCTGTCCTGCCTCACTTCTCCAGGGCAGTGACTAACTCAACTTTATTCCTTGCTTTTCTGATAGGTCCTGAAGGATATCCCAGACCAAGACGTTCCCATGAAGAAGCCTGGCAGTGCAGCTTCCCCGCTCCTGAGGGATGAGGAGGCCCGAGAGAACCAGGTGCCACTTGTAAAGAGAAAGAAGAAAATGCTGAGCAGCAACACCAGCTTCTTCTCGGGCTGCACCCCCATTGGAAGGGGCCTGGAGGGCTGAGCCCGGACGATGCCCCATGAGGGGTTGTGCGGTGCTGCTGGAAAAAAATCACCCTCAACGTGGTCTAAAGCATTGACATCTCTTGCTGTGACAAAAAGCCCATCGTGCCTGCCTGCTTCTGGCATCAGCAAGGGAGTTAAGCACTAGTTTGTGGTAAATTATGTCCGATTCCTTGTAAATACTTGTATGTGTGGGGCTTGAGGGGTTGGAAGGAACCCTTCCCTCTGAAATTTCTGGAGCGAGTGGAGGGAACTTAGCCAGGTTGATTCCAGTTGCCTTCCTCATCCTAAGCTGTGAACACATCGGGTACGGTTTGAGCTGTCATCGGGCTGCTCTCCCTGCAGCACAAGGGATGTTCCAAGCCGCCCTGCGCCCGCCCCTGGCACCTCATCCCCGGGAGCAGAGAGGCTGTAGTCTTAATTGAGCGAGCAGGTATGAAAGGGCCAGAGTGCTGCTCTGTCCTCATTCCATGGAGTCAGACTTGTCAGTTTAAATGTTGTTGTGGTATTTTTAACTTGGTTTTTTTTAGCTTTAATAAAGTAACAAATAGACCCCCTGACTTGTAGTGTGACATTACAGGTATAAACTGTAGAGGGGCAGATTTAGACTGGATATTAGGAAGAACTTCTTCACCATAAGAGGGGTGAGGCCCTGGCCCAGGCTGCCCAGAGAAGTTACAGCTGCCCCATCCCTGGAGGGGTTCCAGGCCAGGCTGGATGGGCCTCGGGCAGCCTGAGCCAGTGGGAGGTGTCCCTGCCCAGGACAGGTGGAACTGGATGATCTTTAAGGTCCCTTCCACCCCTAACTATTCTATGATTACTGTGCCCATTGAATCACGGGGCTCTCGGGGCTCACTGCGGACTCTGCCCTTGCTGTGCTGACCTCAGGTCTTTTTCCATCATCCCTTACCCCAAGGCAGGCAGCCCCCCCGTGGGTGCTGCTGCTTTGCTTTCCTCTCCTTACTGCTACAGGGAAGAGTTCGGGGCAGAACAATCTTCAAAACCACCCACTCCCACTCCCTGCCATGGGCAGGGACACCTCCCGCTGGATCAGGGGCTCCAAGCCCCATCCAACCTGGCCTGGAACCCCTCCAGGGATGGGGCAGCCACCACTGCTCTGGGCACCCTGGCCCAGGGCCTCCCCACCCTCAGCGTGAAGAATTTCTTCCTAATGTCTAATCTAAATCTTCCCCCTTCCAGTTTAAAGCCATTCCCCCTCATCACTTCATGCCCTTGTAAAAGGCCCCTCCCCAGCCTTTCCTGGAGCCCCTTTCAGTACTGGAAGCTGCTCTAGGGTCTCCCCAGAGCCTTCTCTTCCCCCCTTTGACTCACAAGAAGAAGGAAAAGCTGGGCTCACCTCTCCTGCTACAGGATTCTTCCCTCCAGCGGATTCTTCCCTCCAGCGGTGGCAGAGCTGGCCCAGCCCTGCCCCTGTGCTGGCAGGTGATCACTGCTCACCCTGCCCGAGCCCAGGGTTTGCCTGGGGCTGGGTTTGGATGTAATTTGAAATGAAAATCCACACTGCAGCACCCAGTGCTTTCTAAACACGGTTTTTACTTGGCACAAGGCAGTGCTACGAGAACCTGGCTCCACGGGCTCCGAGACACAGAACTGTTGGAACCGAGGCGAGAGAAGAGAGGGGAAGACTCCTCCTCTGGAGCAGTGACCAACGTTCACTGTCACTGCTGAGGCCCCAGGGAAAAGATCAGGCGGGTCTGCATCTTCCCACCAGCAACACCCTCCCTCCCCAGCAACAGGGGACTGGGAGCTCTCGCGCCGCTTACAGGGAACTCAGGGCAAAAACAGCCTATGGGACTCAGCAGAAATCCCTGGAGAACAGAAGGGGACCCGACAGTCTCTTTACAAGTTGTCATAGTCATCGTCGTCTTCGTGCTTCCTTTTCAAGGGGTTTGACTCACTAGCCGTTGTCTGTGATGACACCATGTTTGTAGTGATGAGGATGTTCTTTGGTCCAATTAACGAAGGATTAATTAGAACATTCTGAACAGTTGGAGTAGTTGGTGTGGCTGGGGAAAAAAGAAAAGAAGTCATTCAATAAAGAGCTTAGAAAAACGACAGGTTGTTTTGTCCCATGCTGAAGCAGTGCTTCCAGCCTTGCAAAGACACACACAGCTGCAATATTCCAGAGTGAAACCCCTCCAGGCTGCTCACCTCTGAAAGCCCCACAGCCGCCCCAGCCCCGGCTGTACCTGACTTGACTGTTGCCTGGGAAGACGGGATCTGCACAGTGAAGCGCTGCCCGCTCAGCGACACGGGAGTGCCGACCTTTGCCGAGACGGACACTGTTTGTGCCGAAGGTGTCCCTAAAATGTGAAACAACTCAGTCAGGACAGAAAGAACGAAAGTCAAGTTACACTCGCACTCCTAAGTTAGCTCCCAAAGTGAATCCAGTCATTTTCAAAGCAGTGGGAACACGCAGGAACATGCTAATGCTGGAGAGGCAGGAGTGTGACTTCCAGATTTCTGTCAGGTCCTGGCACAGCCGCTTCACACAGAAGGGTTCTCACCAACACAGGACTAAAAGCACTGAGCGGCAGGAACGTACACCTGCACCAAGGAATACAAAACCTCTTTGGGGTGAATCTATCTTTTCTGGCACTGTCAGTAAAGAGGTCAAACGATACCAAGGTCATGGGACAGACAACACGCCTGAAGCATCCTTTAAATCACTTCTCATTGCATCTTTCCTCCATTGCATCCACAAGAAAAGCCCAGCAGAGCCGTTCCCTACCTAAGGTCGGAGTGCTGGGCCTACTGCTCACCGCACCGACGCTCAGACGAGGGACAGTTATTCTTCCCGCAGAGGAAGAGACCTGCTGAGAGAGAAGATCCAGTTTTGGTGTCCCCTTAGGAACTGACGTTTCTTAATGTGAAAAAAATACTCAGGGTCCTTCCTACAAAACCCTAGAGAGCCTATTCCACAGCAGCAGCAGGCGGCTGGAATGCCAGCACCGTCCTGAGGCTCCTCAAGCACAATTGTGACCGTGTGAGCTGGAGAGCTCTGGACACAACCAAACGCCAAAGGCAGCCGGTCTGGCACTCAGCCCTCAGGTCCAACAGGTTCCTTTCTAACAGAAAGGATAAGTAGAACATTTTATTCAACAACTATTCTACTCTACGCTTTGCACCAAGGTGCATCCCACATCAATACCTGGAACCCTAAGTCCGACTTTTAAGATTCTTTCTTTAAAATAGAGAAAATAAACATGAAATTCTACACACCAAGACATCCCGTATTTTCCAGCAAGCAAAGTAAATCTTTTCCCTCTAAAGCAGAAACAACTGAGGCAGCAGTACAAATACTCTTTAATATCTGAGCTAACATCTTACTTTGTTCTTTTACAATCTGACATTCAACTCTGCTCTAATGCTAAATAATCCACAGATGCACTTGATAAGACACAGCGTTTGAAGCCAAGGAACAATAAGAACACTTGCAAACTCCTATATACGAAGACCACTGTCCCGGTTTCAGACACTCTTGATGCGCACAGGTCAGTGCTGACCCACGCATGTACTTCAGAGGTCTGGAAAACTGATCCCACAACATTCCTGGCCAACAATGCAGACACAAGGGGAGTCCTTCCCTCCCCAAAGCCCCTACCTTCTTCTGCAGGGATTTCAGCCTGTAGTTGGGAGCCGTCAAGCAGTATCTGTCAGGTGGGAGCCTGGGCCCCGAATAAGGCTTTATCAATGGCAGTGGCGTCTGGTTTTTCTGCCTTGCAATATCTAACAAGAACTGGAGAGACAGGGTTATTTCCCACCTGCAGTCCCTTACGACATCCTGCAGTCATCCACAGAGTTTCACTTACGTCTCTCGGAGGGGGAGAGGTAAATGACTGGTCTGTCCGACACTGGATTGCCAGCCTTACGTCATCTGCATCCACACTGGATTTCTTTGCGTGGCTTGAGTAAATTTTTGCATCTTCCAGTATAGTAGTGACGTACCCTTCAAAAAACAGAACCTCCCATTGCGGCTGGAGCATGAGGAATCCTCCCAACCCTTGCACCGACAAAGACAACAGCTCTGCTTCTGCCACAGCCACCGTTAAAGACCGACAAAGAACCCGCACGGGAACAGGGCCCAAGGCAGAGCTTCCCTGCTCGCTCGGCCTCCCCCTACCCAAGAGGAGGGCTGTGCCTGCCCCAATCCCAGCCCTGCCCCCAGGCCGCAGTTCCCGTCCCCATCCCGTCCCCATGCCAATCCCCATTCCCACCCCAATCCCACTCCAATCCCCACGCCTCGCCTCAGCCCCCTCCCCTCCCGCTCACTGTAGGCGAACTCCAGCATCTGGTTGATGACGCGCGGCTCGTACTCGGTGATGCCCATGTCCTTCAGGATCTGCGCCATCACCTGCGGGGCGGGGCGGCGTTGCTGAGCCCGGGGCGCTGGGCCCGGCCCGGCCGCGCTGCCCTCCCCGGCCCGGCCCTACCTGCGCGTCTTTCGGCGCGCTCTTGGGTGACGCCATCTTGGCCGGCTCCATCGTTCCCGCCCGCCGCGCGCCACTTCCGGGCACGTGACCGGGACGAGCGCGGGGCGGAGCCAGGAGGGCTGTCTCGTGATCAGCAGTGCCGCAGCGGCACGCCCGGGTGAGCGATCACGTGACAGGGATGAGCCAACTGGCCACGTGATCGGAGTGAGGGGCGGGAGGGGGAGTGTCGGACAGGTGATCACGTGATCAGGGTGAGGGGCGGGAGCGCGGGTTAAAAGCAGCCGCTGACCGTGAGGGCGGAACGGAGCGCCGCCGGGGGAGCGGTCACGTGACGCAGGCTGGGGCCGCCGTGGCGGCGGGTTGGTGTGGTCATGTGATTTGCGCCGGCCATGGCGGCGGCGCGGGCAGGGCCCGGGGTTCGTCCCTCCTCCCCCCGGCTCCGCCAGAGCCCCCGCCCCTCACAGCCCCGGCCCCGCGCCGCGGGGGGAGCGTCAGGGCGGCTGGGAAGGCGCTCCGGGCTCGTCCCGTGCAGCCGTGGCCCGGCCGCGGGGTTCGAGCCCCTCCCGGGATCCCGGGGCAGCCTCTGCCAGGGCTTCACCGCGGATCCAACCCGAGCCTGCCCCGGCGCGGCCCGCGGTGCTGCGTCCGGCTGTGTTCCCGCTGTGCAAAACCGACGCGGCCGGGCTGGAGAGGGCGCAGAGGAGGCGCTGAGGGGATGAGGGCGCTGAGAAACCCTCCTTAAGGCTGAGAGAACTGGGTTGGTTCAGCCTGGAGAGGAGAAGGCTGAGGGGCGGCAGTAGTACCGTGTACCAGTCCACAAAGGGCGGCTGCCAAGAGAACGGCGACTCCCCGGTCCCGTGCTGCAGCACCAGAGGCTCTGGTGGCCGCTTTTTATCCATCAGCATTCCCTCGGCTGAAGGAAAGTGGGAGTGCTGGCAGCAGGACTTTTTCAGCTTGTTTTCCTGGCAGCTGAAGGATCTCTGCATTCCGCACGAGTCTTGTCAGAAGTTTCTCTCTTTACTTTCTGAGGCAAAACAGAACAGACCCTGTTTGTTTTGTTGTTTTGTTCAAGAGGGATCGGCAGTGCTCCAGGAGGAGCTGCAGCAGTGCCCTTGTCAGCCGTGACCTCCAAATGAAGCAAGGTCTAGGGGAAAATTAAAGCCACGCTGTAGTCATGGAAATGTGGAATAGTTTGGGTTGGAAGGGACCTTAAAGGAAACCCATCCACTTCTAGCCCCCTACCGTGTGCAGGGACACCTCCCATTGGATCAGGGGCTCCAAGCCCCATCCAGCCTGGCCTTGAACCTCTGGGGATGGGGCAGCCACAGCTTCCCTGGGCAACCAGAGAAGAAAAGACAGCTGCCTTGGAGAGGAAGAAGAAATAAACAGCTGATAACTTGTGGTCCCTCTGATTCATCCCTGTCAGAAGTTGCAAAACATTCCAGCAGCAGCGTGGCTCGCTCCGATTCCCATCTGTGCTAAGGGTGATGTTTGTCACCTGGAAGCCGTGCACTTGGCCTGCCTGGATCTAAATGCAGCATTTGGATCTGCCCTGGCCCCGGTGCATTCATGCTGAGGTGGCGGCTGTCCCTGCACGAGGGGGTTGTCAGGGATGGAGGTGTGGGATGCTGGGAAACCCATATCCCAGAGCAGCTGGAGGAGGCAGGTCCAGCAGGTGCCGGTGCCAGAGGCGCAGAGAGCAGGATGCTCTGCCAAGGCTGGCAAGCACGGCCGTCCAAGTCATTTGACTTTCATGAGTCAGAGTTTATTACATTCAAACATCCTGCGCGAGCAAAGGGAGGATGAATTCCAGACGCTGACCTTAGACAGCAAACAAACCCCACTGTTTTCCCTTGTTTTAGGGAAGAGGGGGAAGGGAGCACTTATGCTGCGGATGTGATGCAGGCTGTGGACTTGTTTGCAGCTTGGCATCGTCAAGCTGTTTGCCATCTCTGCCCTCTGATCCTGATGCAGGAGACACTTGGTGCCGCTGACAGGCTCCGGGCTCACCCCAGGTTCAGCCAGAGACCCTTGTGCTGCCCTGGGTTGTGTCTGTGCTCTGACCGCCTTTCCCCAACGCTCCTGTGCACAGCACCATAATCAAGCTGCCTGCAGCAGGAAACCAGCACCAAGGAGACAACACACAGAGCCAGTTTGTGGAGATACTTGTTCCCAAGGCCACAAATGCCTCCTGTGCAGGCAGCAGAGCTGGAGCAGCTCTGCCTGGTGGGGAAAGCTTTGATGGCCGTGCTGTGCTGTGAGTACCAGTATCCAGCCAGCCCCACGCAGCAGCCCAGTGAAGGAGCTGCCACCCTTGATCTCTGTCAGGACGCTGGGATTCCTTTCAACACTGGAAAACAGTTAACAGGGTCACAGTGTGGCCAGGCAGAGTGCTGGCTTCTCCACCTGCCACTGCCGAACCAGGGCCATTCCTCAAAGGCAGCCGTCTCCCAGCTGGGAACAACTGGCTCAAGGAAATAGGGGTGGCAGCTGCACACCGTGTGTTGGCTGGGGCTCAGCTCTGCTTGAGGGGTATCCCCAAAATCACTAATACAGCATTAAGCATGAGGAATTTCTCCTTACTTGGGTTTTGCTGTGGTGTTTAAGGTGCAGCAAAGCAAACACCAGTCACACTGCTTCCCCGTACCCTGCAGACCAAACGCACAGAACCACACAACCACCCTGCAGTCAAATTTGAATACATTTGTATTATTTATTGGCTGTATTAAATATATTATCTATTTGATAGTTACAATTTAGTAATACAATGCATGGCAGCTTAAACATAAGTCTGAGATACCTCAAAATGACAATACAAGAAAACTGAAGATCCCTAACCCATTAATGCCACTGGGGGCCTCTCGTTCCAGAATGGACAACAGCTGATGGAACATCCGCGTGATGGGAGGCTTTCCCGGGTATTTTCTGTCTTGTGGCAATTACAAAAGCACTTTCTCCCCCTCTTTAGGAGCCGTGACTCGTCAGTATTTACTCTACAACCCTAATTATCAGAAAAATTATTGCCAAATAAACCTCTACCAATGTCGTTCTCGGAGTTACAGGAATAACCCTTTGGCAACAGGGATTCGCTGAAGGCAGTTTTATTTGCTGAAAGTAGAGTATGAAGAGAAAAGAAGACAACTCGTAAACTTCTCTGCAAACTAAACACTAACGTCTGTATAAAACTCTTTCCATCACTGGAGGGAGAGATTTCTATGATATAATAAATGATTAACTTAAAGTTCTGCTACAAGTAGAACAATACATTCAAACATACATTTTCCAGGACTTTTAATCAAAATAAATAGAGTACAAAAGGAAGAGTACATTTTGAAAAGATTAATTTCAGATTGCACCATAAATCTACGAGTATGAAGTGATACTATCTCATAATTTAGGTTTTCCACAGCTGAAACACAACACAATGCCTCAAACTATAACGCAACATCGTTCACCACCTGCCAGAGGAGAAAGACCCTTACAGCGATCAATCACTGGGAATATTTGCCTGCTGCACTGTCACACCCGACAATCCACGTACAAGTGCATCACTCTGACGGACAGAATGCGGAGCTGTAGTCTTGTCACAACACGCTACCTCTGCCTCTCTCTGGCATGTTCCAAACGCTCTCGGGAAGACCCATCCTGAAATGCGTTCAACACTTGGGAGCTCCAGCGTTCCCAACATCGGACACCAAACAGACATGCTCATCGGGAGGGATCTGCATGTGGATTTCACAAGACCAGTCCCATGTAGTGCACATGGTCCACAACCCCCCCTCCAACAAACAGGACGAGGTTCGGAGAAGTTCATAGCAGGCTGAACATTCCCATCTAGAAAACCATGGAATGTGAAGCTGCTCCCACTGGGATAGCGAGTCATTTAAAACATTGTAGAAATGTTAGCTAAAAAGAGTTTGCTCATGTACAATTCGATAATTCGGATCAAGTTAGAAGGGCATCCAAAAGCAGTTTGAACTTTTTATTTTCAGGTTAAGAATAGTACAAAAACATTTGCTCAGTTTGAGCCAAATAGTGTAACATTTATCATAAATGCACTCTTTCTCCTTAAAGGCACCACCTGTGCCTTCCTGAACGCACGGCAGAGACTGAATCCGGAGCACAGGGAACTACTTTTCTCTCAGGCACTGAGAGTGAAATGTGGATTGGGCCAAAGCTGCTCCTCACCAGCAGCCTGCATTTCGTTCCGAAATGTACAATTCCAGGGGCCTTTCCTGCAATGTCGCATCCGAACGCCTTTGCTGTAGGCACATCACGTCTCGCTAACGTGTCGATTAAAAATGCCGGCACCCTCTACTTCAACACTTGAAATGATTATTACTGAACCCGAAAGATTAAAGTAACTGTAAAGCAGTACTACCGCTACATCAAAGTCGATGCTCTGCCTTCCGCCTACGGATGCTAAATGTGGTAGCTCTAGCAATGTTCTGCCATACAGGACTGCTCTAAGCTCAAGCACTTGTGCTGCTGTATTTCACCTATACCAAACTACAATGATACCTGATTAAACACCGCGGATCGACTGCCTCTGCTGAGTTGTAACTGGAAAAGGACTTGTTCTGTCAATGCCTTCTCTCTCCAGCCAGGCAAAGGGCCCTGCTGCAAATTTGGAGAGAGGGCGAGCGCGCACACGCCAGGGTGCGCGGTAAGGCAGTTTGTTGCTGTTTCATTAACAGCTCACCCTGATTACAGAGGACCCAGGATTACCCTTTCTACAAGAAATCTGTGTTCAGTATTTGGAAAGGATCTGCCAACCCAGCCTCACTGTTAGCCAGCAGCAAAAGTGGAAACGCATGGAACTACACGTTTCCAGCTAGGATTTTAATTAGAACTAACCATAAATACCCGAAAGAGCTTCTGTACAAAAAGCTGAGTACTGAATGGGCGCTTGTCTACTTGATTACAAAGTACTGAATAACGACAGCAAATAAAATTGCAACCACTGCAAATCCACAGAGGAGAACGATGGCGATGAAGCGCTCCTCCCGCAGTGTCTTCTTAGTCTCTGCCAGCTCCATCGTCAGATCGGCACAGGGCGGTGCCAGCTCCAGTTTCTGAGATGAAAACACTGTACTGGGACTGTAAGGTCCATACAGTTCTTGTGATCCAGCAGAGTCCTGGGACTGGCGGCCAGCGCAGACTCTGACCCGATATTCACAGTTTGTCTGCATGCTCGTGAGACGGAAGGAGGTCTCTGGTCCCTTGTACACCTGGGCAGAGGGAGAGAGAACCACTGCATGCAGACCGACCTCGCAAGCAGGATGTGGCACTTCCTATCCTACTTTATGAGCGAGTGTCCACGGTGCGGGATGCTTCCTGAAGTCGTACTCTTCAAGCCAACCCAATAAACTCTCAGCTTTTATTTCTGAAGTATTTATAGAATCATGGAATGGTTTGGGTTGGAAGGGACCCCAAATCTACCCAGTCCCACCCCCTGCCATGGGCAGGGACACCTCCAAATGGATCAGGGGCTCCAAGCCCCATCCAACCTGGCCTGGAACCCCTCCAGGGATGGGGCAGCCACCACTGCTCTGGGCAACCTGGGCCCAAAGGCCCTCTCTGACAGCCCTGCCTTGTGAAGCTCAGAAAAAACATTTTAACTCCTGTTCTGCACCACTTGCTCCTTCTCAGCGCCCACGTGGAGGCAGGGCAAGCGCTGTCTGTAACCAACAAAGGCAGCGATACCACAGAGCACTAAGTTTTAAGAAACAAGAAAGCAAAGGGAGAGGCTGGGAGAACAGGACAGAACAGCGCTAACCCGGTTCTAGATATGGAACTCTGTGACTCTCCAGACTGCCTTTGCAGTCATCTGCTGTCACAGCACAAGCAAGAGCTCAGCAGGGAAAGGCGACTACATGGTCTCTAATTGGGGACAGCCTTGATGGCAGAACCCCCACGGGAAGCCACCCTCATCCATTCACAAACTTTGAACTGCACTGAGAGGAACTGAGCAAGACATAAACCGAGGCACCTCGGGAGTCAGGCCTGTGAAACCGAATCCCTCGGTGACCTGAACGCATCCCTACCAGCAGCCAGAACCTCAACCTTCAGATACAGCCCCTTTCTTTTGCAACCATTTCCCAAAGTAAAACCCCTCAAGTGCATTACGTGAACACGAGGTACCTGGTCGAAGTCTCTCCCAGCAGCAAGCTGAAGGATGTAAACAATGGCATCTCCTTTCATCGGCTGTAAAGGTTCCCATGTGATTTCATAAGTGTTTTCTTCCAGCTGATTTGCTTTGGGTGCTAGGAAAAATGTGAGTTGTTGGCATTTTAGAGAGAGAGAACTATGGCCTCTACTAATGATCTTGTTTTTTCAACCAAAAGAAAAGAGCTAAAAGCACCGGTCCTCACAGGGACTCATTCCCAGTGAAGGTAGCAAAGGGGCACTGGTTTCAGTGACAACGAGGATGTTTTTTCACCCTGTGCTCTGCTTTGGTACTTTGTGCATTTAAAACGTTTCAGTTCTAATGCAAGTGGCCGGGCAGGGCAAGTGTAAAATTACACCTTCGTTAACCATGTTGAGGTAACAGCCATTCTTAGAGGAGACAGCCACTCAAATAATTTTAAGGCTTGTTTCATTCTTTCTTTCCCTTTGCGTATTTAATCACATAAGCTTAAACATTGATTCCTGTAGGATCTATAGGTTACCCGCCTGTATTTTCAAGCTGACAAGATGAGCTTCTGATGTCTCATGCTTGTAGAGAAGAGCGCACGCTCTTAGATCAGCAGAGAACACAGCCTTCATGTCCAGAGCTGAAATTACACGGTGTGACCACGGCTGAGTCACTCAGGTTCCTGCAGGTAATTAGGGCTCTGATCATGAAAATGACTTTCTCTAATGACAATCTTTAATGTTCACATTAGAAAGTGCAGAGCAGAGGAATTATTCGTGTTCTCCTTTGCCTACATGCTGTTGTAACTTATACCAAATGACGGATAATCCTGAAAATGAGGAGAAATTCCTCATTATCAGGGGTGGCAGAGCTACAGTGCAGGAGACAGCCACATGCTGGTCTGACACCAGCAGAGCCCTTCTCACGCCAGGAAAAAAAACCCCTCACAGCCGGTTTCTGTTTGCTGTCCCACAAAGGCTCTAGGAAGAAGCTGGGCTGGGAAGAGTCAGGATGTAGCATTCAACCCAGTACATAAATGGCTTGCAGAAGTTCCAGCGCGGTGTAAGCTCACCTTTAAGAGATGCAGGTGGAGACTTTGTTGTAGTGAAAGCGTAAACTTCAGAAAACTCCCCCTCTCCAGCATCATTGTACGCCTGGATTTTGAAATAGTATGTAGTGGATTCGCTGAGCCGCTGTACCTTGTATGTGTGACAAGGGCCGTTATAAACAGTAACGAACCTGGAGGAAAAAACACCGTGTAGGAATTGGAATCACTTAGTGATCACAAACGTGTACATCAGCAATGTAGCAGTGGGCATTTTCATATCTGTGTGACGAAACTCTTACTCTGAATCCACAGAATAGCCCTGGGATGTACCAGATACACTGCAATTTCAAGGTAAATCACAGAACTGTTTGGTCAGAAAAGATCTTTGACATTTAGTCCAACCTGTCTGCTACTACACCAGATCCCCAAGCACCTCATCTGCCTGTATTTTAAATCCCTCCAGGGGTGGGGACTCCACCACCTCCCTGGGCAGCCTCTGCCAGTGCTTGACAAGCACTTCTGTGAAGAAATTTTTCCTGATGTCTAATCTGAAGCTGGTACAACTTGAGGCCGTTCCCTCTCACCCTATCGCCTGTCACTTGGGACAAGAGCCCAGCACCCACTTCACCACAGCCTCATTTCCGGGAGCTGCAGAGAGTGATAAGGTCTCCCCCCTCAGAGTCCTTTTCTCCAGACTAAACAGCCCCAGGTCCCTCAGCCACTCCCAGAATCCCTGTTCTCCAGAACCTTCCCCACCTCCGTACCCCTTCTCCAGATGTGCTCCAGCCCCTCAATGTCCTTCTTGGAGTGAGGAACCCAAAACAGAACCCAGGATTCGAGGTGTGGCCTCACCAGTGCCACGTACAGGGGAAGGATCACTTCCCTAGCCCTGCTGACCACACTATTCCTGATACAGGTCAGGATGCCACTGGCTTTCTCAGCCACCTGGGCTACTGCCGGCTTATGTTCAGCTGCTGCCAACCAACACCCCCAGGTCCTTCTCTGCCAGGCAGTTTTTCAGCCGCTCTTCCCCATGCCTGGAGCTTCACGTGGTTGTTGTGTCCCAAGCGCAGGACTCAGCATTTGGCCATGTTGAACCTCAGCTCTCAACCCCATGCTTCTCATATGCAAATTGGATTTCACCTTAGAATTCCCCCCCGCAAAAAAAAATGGGAACATGGGACGATGGCAGGATATTACTGCTGAAACAGTAAATAGCATTTGCTGCTTAAAAGTAACCCTAGCACAACAGATACTGACAGCATTTCTAGTTGAAAGATGGGATGAAAAAACACAAACCAAGGGGCAAACTCTGGGATTTGAAGAAGAGCGTGATATGAAGCTGTAAATCACCAATATCCTCGACGCTCTGATTCTCTTACCTGCCAAACCTGTCCTCCATCTGCAAGTTGAACTGTGTCGGGTTGGTGATTAAAGCTCTGCTAGGGCCTTCGCCCCATTTCAGTTTAAGGCTCTGGTAGCTGAAGACCACACATTCAAGATGAGGAGGGTCAGGAGGTAGTGGTTTCGTTTTGGCTTTAATGGAATGACTGAAAGGACCAACTCCAAAGCCATTTACAGCCTGTATTCTAATTCTGGAAACAGAAGAAGAGCAGCTACACGGTTAATTTACTGCGGCCCTGAACAAATGCTAGGATTAAGCAAGAGTTGAAGTCTGTACATGACATAACCACAAACAATAAAGCAATTAAAATGCAGTTAGAAATTAACTATAAAAACAATCTACGTGAAAACAAACCAACGCAATGACATTGATTTCCATGTAATGAAGCTGCAGCTTCAGATGAAGATCCTGCTGCAGGCACTGCTGCCGAACACACCATTCTAAGCCCAGGAAACTCAGAACACAGCCTTGGCTGCGAGAGAGGATGTTAACTGCAACATGGCAGTCTGAACTCCTGCCATAATACCACGGTTTGATTAGGGATGCGATAGTTTTATTGCACTTTTTCAGAGCTGAGGAGTATCCTGGGTGAATTGTCTGTGAGCCAAATGAAATGGTTCTAAATTGTTAAAACCTTGCCCTTGAATCTGAAAGCCCTACAAATGTGGGCTTAGAGCAAGTTGGTGAATCGTTACCTGTACAGAGTGTCAGGCAGTAGATTCTCAAGAACATGGCTTGTATTTCTTCCGACAGTGACAAGCTGCTTTTCGCCGTACTCGATGTTGTACCCGGTGATCTCTGACCCATGACAACACGGTTCTTCCCACTGAATAGCAAGGCACGTTGATAAAGGGAAGGAAGTTTCTATTTGATCTTCTTCAAGGAGCTGCAGTACGGACACTGCTGCAGGCACTGACGCAGGGGTGGTCACCATGGCGGTCTCACCAAACAACCCCACACCAGCAGCATTCACAGCCTGGAAGAGACCACACATGGTTTGCCAAATCTGCATCTTTCTGAGCAGGGGAGCTTCCTTTTGTGTGGCATTAAAAGCCATTTGGAAAAGAATGGAAAGGCTCCCCTAAAAAAATGTAAATAAGGCAAAATGGTATTTAATGCAACACTAGTTTCATTTCTATAAACACAGTTTTGAGAGCCTGGGGAAGAAGGGAAAGCCTTCTTATCAATTCATAGAATCATGGAATGGTTTGGGTCAAAAGGGACCTCAAAGCCCATCCAGTTTCACCCCGTGCCATGGGCAGGGACACCTCCCACTGGATCCAGTTGTTCCACGTCCCATCCAGCCTGTCCTTGAACCCCTCCAGGGATGGGGTAGCCACTCCTTCTCTGGGCAACCTGGGCCAGGGCCTCCCCACCCTCAGAGAAAAACATTTCTTCCTAAGATCTCATCTCAATCTCCCCTCTTTCAGATGAAAACCATCCCCCCATATCCTCTCCCTGCACTCCCTGATGAAGAGCCCCTCCCCAGCTTTCCTGGAGCCCCTTTCAGCACTGGAAGCTGCTCTGAGGTCTCCCTGAAGCCTTCTCTTCCCTAAATTCCTTTCTCTACTGCACCAGTAAGTGACCATACACAATTTTATTCATCTCTAGCTGAGGTCTTTCTTCAAACTGCATGCATTTGTTTGTTTGCTTAGTGACACACAACAAAAGGCTTTTCCTACCTGGACTCTGCAATAATAGGTGGTGGCAGGGGTGAGGCCTTTTACTTCGTAGCTCTGGCAAGGGCCCATGTAGATGATGTGCATCGACCCTTCTGCCTGGCCCCAGTCCAGTCGGTATTCACCAATTTCTGCACCGTTGCACCCAGGACTCTGTGGGTTTAAGGGAGACGTTTGCTTTCAGCTACTGTGCAAACACACTCACCATGCGAGCATGATCTCTTGGTACACCAAACACAAGCACTGGGGTAGAAAACCTTTCCCACCACAGGCAAGGGCATGATTTTAAGTTCAGCTTGTTAAGAGGTTCCCATCCAGACTGGTGGCTGTAACAACTCAGTCCAGACCAGAGTTTTGAATGACTCAGAATCCCTTGCCTTTTGGGTAAACTACATCTGTTATATATTAGTGACCATACCAACAAGAGGACTAGATCTCACCCAGTCTATTCAGATGGAAATCTACAGCTTACAAAATATACAAATCCAGTGTATACCTGTATAAAGAAACGTGCTTAAAATATCCCACCCCAACATCTGTTGTTTCTTCCATCTCTGTGTTTCATACATGTGGCACCACAATCCCAAAAGCCTAAGATTAATTTCTATATTGCCAAAAATCATCATAACCTACCTCCCATGACACTACAACACAAGTGGCACTTTTACAGGTTATCAGGGCTTTGCCGCACTGATCGGGGGGTCCTGGCGCAGTACAGATCTCCGCTCTGTCGGAGGGAGGGCCAAGCTGCAAGAAAACACAGCCGCTTGAATATTGCAACAGCAGCAGAGCCAAAACCGATGGGCAAACGCCATCAGCTGAAGAAAACAAACTATTTTTAACTTGACAGAGAAATAAACAGATGAGCGCAGCGCTTGGCTTCGCGGCACCATCTGAAATTCCTTTCAGGTAGTTTGCTCGGTTCCTCATGGGTATCTGCAATCCTCCCACTGGTTTGTGACTCCTCCCTCCCCTGTAGTCAGGACTTGGCTTCCGGAAGCAGCTGACATCTATGCAACCCACATTCACCCAACCGTTTCCAATCCTGATATTATTTGAACACATCTATCCCCCACTGCAGAGCCCACCCTATGCGAAAAGCACCAGGCAACTTCTACAGCCCCAAACATGAGATGGTTTTTCACAGCCAGAGATGCAGGGTTTATGCCCCAGTCAAAGAAATGATTGCAAGCAGCAAGAGAACACTCAGCACTGCCTTTGGATGGGGTAACTTCAGCACTGACAACAGCAGAAATACAACCCACGGGAATGGGTTGAACGCTAGGGCTGTTCGGTCCTCCTGTCAGCCTTAATTTACTGAATCTTCTTTATATCATTTTTTACGCTGTAAGAAGTTTTGGTCCTTCAACAGAACTGTGAGAGAACACTGAAGCTACAAAATATCATTGGTATCTCACTGTCTCTTGTGTAAAGTCTGATCTCGTTAGCAGAATGGTTACCCCAACTTTGTTTGCTGCGCGTATCCAGAAGGAATATGTTCTCCCCGGAAGCAGATTGTTCACTACACACTCAGGTGCTGGACCCTGGTACACTTGTATGCGCTCATCTTGATCAGGGTTTGCCATCTCTACTGTATATTCTGTAATGTCGGAACCTCCATCTGCAGACGGGGGACCTAGGGCATAAAAAGAGAAGGGTTTTCCTATTAATTTCACAAAGCACTTGTGCTTTCAAAAAGTTTCTCATCAGCCTTCTCAAGCTAGAAGTTGAATTCTAGAAGTCAGAGTGCAGGCTTCTATCATGTATCTGAGCAGAAACACTTCATGAAGCTTGCTTTTCACCCCTAGGTATTGATTAGTTTAAGATGGCTTTCATCAGTGTTTTTCAGACATCATCCATTTTCCTCCAAAAACCAGTGCAGCTTCATCACTTTTTGATTATCTCCTTTAACGAGATAAAGATAAGCAAAGGGCTGATTTTTAGAAGGCCAAACATGCGTCAGTAGTAAGGCCGCCAGTAGGAAGATGTTTATGTCTGCTCAAGCCTCACTCTGTCCTTGCACACACACACATCCCCCACTCAAGGTGGTCAGCGAGCTTCAGTCTTCTTAAAATGCACCTAAGGACATGGACTACATCTATATATTGTTATTTTGATCTGTATATTGTTATTTTTTTCCCCTGAAGAGTTCTATAGGTTTTTCATTTTTGAACTGACACTTCAAATCAGAACTATATTTTGCTCAGCAACACTGGCACTTACCCCACTGCAAAGTGATTTCCTTGGGCTTCGCTTTGCCGGCCAGGCACGGAGCACAGCAGGGGCCCGGAGGAACGGCCGATGTCGTAACAGTCACAGCGTCGGAAGCCTAGCAGCAACACACAGTATTGTAGAGTGGAAACACAAAGCAATGTTTCAATGAAACACTGATAGAAATGGTATTCAGAAGCAAATTTGTTCTCCTTTCTCTCACCTGGCTTTCGCCTCCTTTGCTGACACAGTAAACTCTCACCCTGTATGAAGTGCCAGGCTTCAGGTGATCGCAGACATGCTCCCTCTGGGAACCGCTGTACACGGTGTCCCATTTACTTCCTAAGAAAGAAGGAAAAACGCTTTATACTACAACACTTTTGCAAAAATCAGCCTTGAAAACTCTCACACAATTATTAATTAAGAAGCCAGTGAAGCCACAGAACTGAATTTGAAGGATGAGGCATGCAGAGGACACGTATGACACGATAATCACAAGTGAGCACAGCACAACACGCCAGGGACCAGAGCACTGCGTTAGCACACAGCTGAATTATGATGGCTGCTTACCGACTGATGCTTCTGAGAGTTCCAAAAAGTACTTGGAAATGTCTGATCCTCCATTATCTTTGGGTGGTTCTGAAAGAAACCAAGATCTTAGAATGAATTAGAGAAGATTTATAAACAATGCATCGCCTTGTCACCAGCTTTACACGTCCTCATTCACTGCACAACACATTCAAATCAAAAACTCAACTCGAACAGAAACCTCTGCACTAATACATCTACAACATGTCTCGCGGAACAGTATTTTATTCTATTATCAATTGTGATTAAGCCAGGAAGAGTAACCAGGAAAAGGCTGCCAATATCAGGTACCATCTCTTATTTTTTAAGAGCACCTGGGAACTATTTGAGCACCACAGTAAATCAAGCGGCTGTTACAGTCGCCAACTGCATCGCCTGCTTCTCTCAAATGTGTAAAGAAACCCATTACTTTTGCATGAGAGCCACAAAAGAAAGCAAGTGGCAATTTTTTTGACAATGCTGTGTATTCTGCTGCAATAACGACATCTGCAGAGACAAGCAATTAGCTCAAGTCCACCTCTGGTTTTAATCTGCCCACAGATCAGCAGCATTTGAGTACCACGTTCACAGAGGGTAACCTACCCCATGTCACCTTCACGCTGTGTGAATGGATCTTGCCCTTCACAGCTGGTTTACTCGGTGGTCCGGGTTTGTCAGGATTGGTGCTGTACTCTACCACCTCACTAGGACTACTTTTTCCTTCAGTGTTGTAGGCAAAGAGCTGTTTCAAGAATGAATGGAATACAAAATAAACGCTTAATTTTACAATGAACAATCTTTATAAAGTTCTTCCATGCAAAAAAACCTCCAACAAGACTCACAAAAAAACCCAGAAAGAAGCATTTGGACAATGCACTCGGACACAGGGTGTGAATTTTACCCCCCGTGCAGGGACAGGACGTGATCCTTGTGGGTCCCTCACAGCTCAGGATATTTTGCAGTTCTGTGAAAAGCTGTTACAACAGCAAGAGTCCTGCAGGGCATTTTCTGCTGTCTCCATAGAAAGGGTCTTAGCTGTGTGACACCACTAGAACTCCAGGAGAGCACACAGGCTCTCCATTAAATAACAAAACATAGTACAAACCCTGAACTTATAGGATGTACTCCTCCTAAGGTTTCTTAAAGTGCATGAGAGTTCATCTCCATTGTACTGTGGCTGGAAACCATAACCCTGTAAAGGAGGAGAAATTGGAACAGTCACTCATTTTCCACAAAAAAAACCCAAAAACCAAGTCAGATCAATAGTTTTTTTTTCTTTTCACAAATTGCCAACTCTTGCAGTGTTTCATTTTAACACAGAGTTGTTATTTATCAAGCCACTGCTACACGTGGAGGTTTTACAGCTGTAACAAAGCTGCCCAGCACTTACAGAACCCCCTTCCTCCATGTCCAGGCTGTAGGTGAGGGAGTCGTCCGCAGACACCCCAGCTGGTGGGCTCCACTTCACCGACAGCCAGGTAACTCCCGCTTCCACCAGCGCCGGGGCCGAGGGGGCCGGGGGCACGATACCGGCTGTGTAGTACGTCACTGTCTCGCTGAACCCACTGCAAAAGGGTTTTAAAGAACATGAACAGAGGTAGCTGACAAACTGATCAACGCTGCAATAGATGGTGTGCTCGTTACCTCATCCCGATGTCGTTCTTAGCAGCCAATCGGAGCGAGTACTTTGTGGAAGGGGAGAGCTTGGTGAGTTTATACTGCTTCAGGTGCCCATAGTAGCACTCTTTGAAGGGGCCGTTCTTCCCCTGTCAAAAAGCGAAACCTGAGTCACTTGGTGTGGTGCCTCTGTGCTCCCCACTTCACTCTAAACTGTTCTAATTTTCATTTCACTAATTTAACAGTAATTCAGGACTGTAAGAAGCGCTGAGCCTGCCTGACTGCTACCCTGAGTGTTTTAGGTAACAAAACTACATTGCGATTGAGGGATCTGTTGATTTTTTTGCGCTGTAGATTTGACCATATGGTAATAAATGACAGCAATTTAAAACAAAACACATTTTTTAAGTTTTTTATCACTTTTGGACACATTTCAGTCAGAAGTTCAGAAGCTGAGTGCTATTTGTGGCAGCTACTGAAGGTAGAAGCCAAATGCTCATCTGTTTGAAGAGAGCAGAGAGACCAATGTCGCTCTGAATTGTGAGATGAACGAGGGAGTTTTACACTGCCCTCTCAGAGGATCCAGAAGGGTTGTCTACTTGAATTGCTGCCATTTGATCCAAGCTTTCTAATTGGCTTGTCCCTTTACAACTGTCTAGAAAGTTGCACTGAAAATAGCTGCTGTACCTAAGCAAGAAGTATTTTTAAGTATAATTGGCCTGCAGATGGCATTATGGCTTATTTTGCACTAGAAAAGGTCTTACCTCATCCCATTCTAAAAGAAAATTTGTTATTTTGGAACCATTGTCATTTGAGGCCTGAAAATAAAGAAACAACAAAAAAAAGTTAAAATGAAACGGTTGTACTTTTATAAATATTTTTGCACAGTAAAAAAACATTTTAATGTTTGACTCTATTAGATTCCAACTGCCTTTCAAAACAAAATGTCACCTTCCTTATGTCACCCCACCTTAGTGTGGGGCTGAAAGGAATCTGCAGTGGGCACAGAGAACAGGTCTCCTCTCCCACAACACACGGTGATCACCTGCGCCTCTACTGTGGCACAGACACACGTGTTCAGTGACGGGAGTTGGAAAGGGTAAAACCAGATGGTATTTCCACCGTCTGCTGCTCTTAATTCCAACAGTTCACAATATGAGTAATTTTATTGTATGAATGATGCAAATGATATTCTTATAGCTTTTTCCCTTCTGCCCTGGCACTGTGTTCACCACTGTGAGCAGTGTAAGCATTCGGACAAGCAACAGTTGTGCTTGCTCTGACAGACAAACTGGGAATCATCTTTACTTTCCAAGTCCAGATTATACAGATAATTTAACTAAAGTCATTTAGGTAGAAACCATTTTCCAGGTATAAGAAAGACCTGAAAAGAGAACACCGTTACCAACAAATCTCCACAGATACTGTATATATTCAAAAGTCAGGTTCAAGAAGTTACACCTACAAACCAGGTGCAGATGTTTACTCTGAGGTGGTCAGAGTGACCTCAGAATTAGAATGCTAAGTTACATCTATTTATCATGCAGGAACTCCAAGCAAAAATCTAAATGCTCTGCCCTTTCCTCTGCTGCCACTTCGGAAGAGAACTTTCCTACTGATTAGTTCCCACCCAGAGTGACCTGCAGCCAATTCCACCACACTCAAGAAACCAAGTCAGTGAGGGGAGAGAGAGGAAGAAAAGGCTCACGATTTGTTATCAGTCTTAGCAGAGCACCTTAAAAGTCATCCCTAAAGTACACACCAAGTTCCTGACAAGGCTGATTTACACTCCCCACATGCACCCAGCTGTCTGCTTACCTTCCACTGCAAGCTCAGGCTGTTTTTGGTTCTGTTAATGAGCTTCGGCGCAGCTGGGCAATCCGGCTCACAGCTTTCTGTGGTGAAACTCACTAATTCTGAAATGGATTCTTTTATGGAACTGCTGGTTGCTGAAACCCTGCACAAAGGACAATTAATTATGTTGTTATTGCATTAGCACCCGAAAATTTAAGGACAGAGTTGTCCTTAATCACAAGCGGTAGCTGCAGCAACGAGACCAGCCTGCTGACGTTATAGGAAACAAGCACTCAGTGACTCTTCTTTGAGTGCTGATTCTAGAAGGCAACTATTTCATGCCTTTTCATTCAGGAAGAAACAATAAAAACTGAGTTTATGGTGTCACTCCAGGTTCCAGTAACTGATGCCCACATCGTAAGAAACACTACTGTCTGTTCTGCACTTGGGGAGAGAGGGCTGTGCTGACAGGGCCGTGTGATGGAGCTCATGCATAACACTTAGTGATCCTGAAGACTCTATCTGGCATCCATCCCTCACCTCCTTCACAGTCACTGGCACAGGTGTTGCAGTGAGGAAAGCACAGCAAGTGTCACCAAATGGAAACAGAATGCCTGACTGGGAATTAACCTGTTGCTAAAGGGACCTTGAGATTCCAATAAGGACCACACTTTCTTGTGCAAGAGCATGGACACTAAAGTGGGCTCAATCAGCTGTTTGGGCAATAAAGCCACGTTTATCAGTGTAAGAGGACAGATGTCCGGAACAGTCATGCTCACCTATGTTTGTTTTTGAAAAGCAACACCTGACTAACTTTCCAGAAACACAGTCCATCTTATCAAACAAGCTGCAGGTAAAAGCCAGTTGACCTGTACGGAAAGCAGAACCAGGAACCACATCCCTCCCTCCCGTGAGCAAGCAGAGCTGTGCCGAGTGTTTAACACGCGCAGAACTGTTCTGCAGTTTGAGAACAGGAGTTTGCTTCAGTAAGCCTGAAACCCCATCTCCTCCTGCCCCCAGGCACAGAGGCTCCCCCTTCCATGTCCGGATGACAGTGTTCTCCTGGCTTGTTTAACTAGCTTGTCTTTCCTCTGACCCGTTAAACACCTTTTCCAGCAACGCTTGTTTACTCTGCAGGGCAATTCCTGAACATCATGTCTCGTTCCCTTGGGACACGGCATCCAGTTCCCACTTCCCCCTGCGCTGCTGCAGCACCTTGTGGTTTAGAGATGCATCTTTACAACCCAAGCTGACCAGACAGACTTGCAAATCCACGTTAAACTCTACGCCATTTTATTTCCCATTGCGAAATGTATTTATTTCAGCCTGCACCAATCTCTTTCACTAAGCCCAATCTTCTCAAACACACAAAGAGAGGGAAGAAAATGAGGTGATGAGCTGGCAACGTGCACTCGCAGCCCAGAAGGCCAACTGTACCCTGGGCTCCATCAAAAGAAGTGTGGCCAGCAGGTTGAAGGAGGTGATTCTGCCCCTCTATTCCTCCCTTGTTAGACCTCATCTGCAGTACTGTGTGCAGTTCTGGAATCCTCAACATAAGAAGGAGATGGAGCTGGTGGAATGGGCCCAGAGGTGGCTACAAGGATGGTCCAAGGGCTGGAGCAGCTCCTGTACGAGGACAGGCTGAGAGAGTTAGGGTTGTTCAGCCTGGAGAAGAGAAGGCTCCTGAAGGTACCTGAAGATGCTACAAGCAAGCTGGGGAGGGGCTGTTTACAAAGGCTTGTGGGGATTGGATGAGAGGGAACACGTATAAACTGGAGAGGGGCAGATTTAGAGAGGATATTAGGACGAATTTCTTCACAATGAGAGTGGTGAGGCCCCATCCCAGGTTGCCCAGAGCAGTGGTGGCTGCCCCATCCCTGGAGGGGTTCAAGGCCACGTTGGATAGGCCTTGGAGCCCCTGATCCAGTGGGAGGTGTTCTTGCCCATGGCACAGGGTGGAACTAGATGATCATTGAGGTCCTTTCCAACCCAAACTATTCTATAATTCTATGATTCTAATTAGAAGGTATGTGGGAATGCAGATGACAACATAACAGCCATCACTACCACACTTCATGCAGAGCACCCCTCAACTGGTTTGCGTTCATGAAGCCACAATCATGTTGTAATTACCACCCCACCAAAAGTATGAAGCACTTCATACCTGGCATGATAATCGGTTGCTGGTCTGAGATCAGGAAGCGTGATTGTCAACTCCTCCCCACTGCGAAAAGGAACGACAAATAATGAGCTGCAGTTCTTCCTTGTACTCCAAAGGACAAAAGCTCATTGAAAAGCAAAACCATGTAGCGCACATTTAACTTTCAAGTTTCCCATTTGTCCGTGTAACTCTTTAGTGATATTACTTAAAATTTACGTGGCGGGAAGAAGGCAGGTCTGCAAGCCAACAACCAGCTCCTGAGAGGGGGATTGCGGGTTGGGTAATGCTTTAAACATCGGAATTGCGCTTAAAGGAAGAAACTAAACTTACACATAGACAGATTTAAATTTTCCATTTTTACCACTGTTGGATATTGCTACTTCAAATGTAAATGCTGCTGGACTATGCCTATGGCTCTCTCCATTCTGTGAACTAACTGGGAGATTCCAGGACAGAACGGCTGATCTTGCTTGTATATCAGAAACCTATTAAAAGCATAAATAATGCAAGTAAGTTTGCTTTCTGTAATAAAAGGTATATTAGTCAATAACATGGCGTCGCTAGTTTGCCTATGAAGTTCCTCACTGGAGGAATTCTTTACCTTTGTAGTGGAAATACGGAGTCATTATTTGAATTTAAATAGTTTCCTCTTTTCATTTCTACAGTCCCACATTAAAGGATTTCCCTTCCAACACTAAAGATGCTCACAGACACACAACATTGTCTCAGGGTAGGAAGAGAATGTTTCTGTTCCACCTGCACTGTTTTCATCACTCATTTGGAGCAAAACTCCAGATTTGGAGCCTTGAACACTGATCAAGAGCTCTGTTCAGGCACAGCCTCGCGTTCTAACTCTATTACAGCTCTCCTGTCATTTTAACATGGAACCACAAAGCTGTGTGATAGCAGGAGGCTCTCATTTTAAGTGCTCATAACTAAAATTTTGTTCCAAGCTTTTTGCTGCTTAATTCCTATCCTTCAAATTTTCTCTGACAAGGCACGGCCTCTGCTGGCATCAAACACAAATGTCAGATGCAGCAACACAAAAACACTATGGTGACAAATAACAGCGGGAGCAAAAGAACACGGCCCATGCTTACTATAGAGGTAACAAAGAAGAGTTTCATTTCGCATGTTCATGGTCAAAATATCAGGGCTGGTTTAGCCTTTAGACATCTAAAGTAACGTCACTAGACTCCAAATCCCTACCTAAGACTGTAAATACTCAACTATTTGCTCTGATTACTTAATATAACGTAAAAAGATAATCTATTTCTGTAAATTCTATTCCCAATATTCCTAAATCCTCTCTGCCGAACAAAGGATGGTTCCATGAGTGGCCAGACTCCCATCGGTTTAGCAGGCACTTTGCATGGTGCTAAAGCTCCCTCAGATACTGGAGAACCTCAACCGTGGATACACTTTTGGGTTATGGCCTGGGAAACTGAGCCAGGCTGAGAAAGGTCAGGGAAAGCAGGTTTCTACAGCAGGGATGCCCCTTGCCACCTATAAACTCTGACAACTAAAACACATTTTCTCTACTTAAAAAATAAACCATTAAGAAAAAAAGACAGATCAACAAGAAACACATTATTTAATAGAAAATACATGGACAGAAATAGCAGTATTTTAAGGATAATACTTACGACTGGCTTGCTGATGCTCAAGTGGATATCGCATTTCCTGGATTCTGTGTCAGATTCTGAAATTTCAAACAAAAAACAGATTAGCCAAACCCCAGCAGCAAACCAGCCTGTTACCAAAATGTCACCACAAGATGGAGTTCGCCTCATTAAGCGTTTGACAATAGTGCTTATTGTGCAAAGTTCATTTCCCCTGTTTGTTTTGGCTGCGTGAGGGGTAGAAATACGAACTATCCAAAACCAACAGTGTTACAAAAACCCTTTTAGCACATCCTGCACAAAGAGTGTATTTTCCTCATCTGAGCAGAAACAGGTTTTCTTTCACAACGTAAAAGTACTCCTCTAAAACTGAAAGGTGTTAAAAAAATGACAATAATCACAGAATCAGGGAATGGTTTGGGTTGGAAGGGACCTTAAAGTCCATCCAGTTCCACCTCCTGCCATGGGCAGGGACACCTCCCACTGGGATCAGGGGCTCCAAGCCCCATCCAGCCTGGCCTGGAACACCTCCAGGGATGGGGCAGCCACCACTGCTCTGGGCAACCTGGGCCAGGGCCTCACCACGCTCATAGAGAAGAATTTCTTCCTTATGTCTAAGATGAACGTTCCTCCTTCCAGTTTAAAGCTATTCCCCCTCATCCCATCACTCCAGGCCCTTGTAAAAAGTCCCTCCCCAACTTTCCTGGAGCCCCTTTCAGTACTAGGGGCTTCTCTAAGGTCTCCTGGAGCCTTCTCTTCTCCAGGCTGAACAATCCCAACTCTCTCAGCCTGTCCTCATAGCAGAGGTGCTCCAGCCCTCGGATCATCTTTGTGGCCTCCTCTGGAGCCATTCAAGGCCAGGCTGGATGGGGCCATGGGGCCTTGAGCACCCTGGTCCAGTGGGAGGTGCCTCTGTCCATGTCAGGGGGGTGGAACTGCATGATTTTTAAGGTCCTTCTGACCCAAATCATGATTCTAATTTATTTGATAAATGAACAAGCCTGACATTACTAATGTTGCTAGACACAAAAAACCCAAACATAATAAGTAGCATTTTGGGTTTCTTCTAATCCTGAACAGCCAAAGACATTCACAAGGGCAGTATTTCCAGAAACTGCTTTGCAATAAGCTTACAGCACCTTCTGTTACAAAAGAATCTAGATTCCCTTTACCCTTTCGAAGCAACCCACCTCCCATCTCTGCATCCGGACTGCCCTTTGCTTTTCCTATCTGCTTCTGCTTTAGCGGTGCCCCTGCCCCTTGCTGGCCCTTTCCGTTCCCATTCTGAAGTGTTGCATTGGAAGAGTTGAGAGCTTTATGTGGTGAGGATGGAGGACTGTTCAGTTTATTGTTAATATGACCGCTAGCTTGTCTGTCTTTTAGTCTTTTCTTCAGGTGCTCTTGCATTTTGAGACTTCTTTCATCTCGCTGAATGAAGTTTGTCCTCCCGTGAGAACGTGGTTCTATGAAGGAAGGAGAAATCATTTCGTTATTCAGTACGATTTATGGGACACTGTGAAACGCTCTGTAAGCTGGAAGAATAACTACAGTGACACCAGCACCTGAAGCCCCACAGAACCAATCTCCACTTTTCCTATTTAACCCACATCTAAGCTGTTGATTTTTTTACTTAAATATTATTTTTATCACTTGCCAAGCTTAGGGTTTAAAAGAATTTAATTCCTCAGGCCTTTCTCTCCTGTCAGCTGCTCAAGTGACGCCACATGGTTGCACTTCTTCCCTGCTACAGCCACGTTGTCAAAAAAGTATAAGGGAATTTAGGACCCAAAGTAACTTTTTAAAGCATAGCTTGGGTGCTACCGAATATTTTACAGCAGACATGAGCTGAAAATAGCTTAATTACCAATTTAAGCTTGAGAGAGAGAGAGAGTGAATGGTCTTACCTAGTGCGACTTTTTTCTGTGTTAAATGCTTGTTTATACAACAAGGCTCAAGGCTTTCACCCAGCAGCGACCCCAGGCCACTGAAGTACCAGTTTATAAATATAGGGTGGACTTGTTCTACCCTCTCCACCCTGGATTACCACGAGTTTTGGGTTATATATGTTAAATTTATTTTCATTCCAGTCAGATTTGGACTCTGTCTAGCCAAAAAATTAATGTATCAAATTAAACGCACATTCAAAAAGCTTCATGCTGTGCCAAAACACAGCAGCCCTGGAGAGCAGAATATTAGTGAAGGGCAGAAGCGACCATTGTGGCATTTACAGTGACCGAAGTAAGGATCAACGGGAAATATACACGGTATTAGAGCATTCCCAAGTCACTGCTTTTGCATTAAATCCTTCAAGTGGAAGATTTAAGCTTGATACAGTCATACTTGGCACGTGCAGAGCACCTTCCAACCAGGCTCCATGACACACAGGTGTATTTTAGGACACCTCATGAACGCACACAGGGCTCAGGGAGTCCCACAAGTCACATCAACCCCACAGAACTGTGTGGAAGAGCTGCCAGGAGAGCTCAGCCATCCCAGCCCGGCTGCACTGACTGGAAAGCACCTTCTCCTGTATGGAACCACCCGCGCTCTCACCTTGTTCTTGGAAAACATGCGGTGGTGGATGCTGGTGCATGAACTGCGGCGGCAGCTCCCCCGTGCCAGGAACCGGCGGGTACACCGGGTGCGGAGGGTGGGGAAGCAGAGCGTGGTGGTGGTGCATGTAATGTGGCACGTGGGGGGGAGGAGGAGGAGGATGCATGGAAGGGTGGAATTCGGCTGAGTGAGGCAATACCACCACTTTACGAACTCCATTTTCTTCCACCACCTGTCACGCAACACGAGAAATTAGAAGTTAATACAAGAACCAGGAATCATCTTGTAAATACTGCACATTTAACAAAGACTGTCTCTGCCGGAGTTCACAACCATACAATCCGACAGTCAGAGATACACACACCAAAACGAATCCCAGCTTAAACACAGCACGTGTTACTGGAGGAGACCGGAGCTGCTGGGAGTCAGTTCTAAGAAGCTGAGCTCCCACTGAAGGGCTAAGCAATCTATAATTGATCAATAAGTTATCAATTCATTTAAGTAAGTCATGTGAACTGATGAGGGTGTAAGTCCCAGTCTACTTGTAATTGCAGGCAGAACTGCTTTAGAAGGCATCCGACTGACAGCACTGTCATGTGTACAAGTCGCTGCATGCCATCGGATTTGGGGTACACATCTGCACATGCGCTCATCGCCCGTGGCAAGCACAGAGCACTGCGGGTCAGCTCTGCTGTCTCATACTATCATCAGACCCATCTCAAACGTCAAAACAGTTCATGTTCGCCACAGGCTAAGGGAATTCAGACAAGGAACCTGTCTGTGTGTCTGAACTCCAGGACACAAAGGGGCTAAGACAGTGCATGCACACGTGTGCACACACACGCTTCTAAGCATGTCCTAAACCAGCAATAGGAAGGATCCTTCCAGAGGCTCACTCTGCCAGTGTGAAATTCCGTACTCATTGTGTTGCTTTTCCTACAGTAAATTTAAAATACATTAAGGTTTTATACAATAACACTTCTCCAAGTGTTAAAACTAAGGCTTTGGCCAGAACACAGGTTTAGAAGACAAAGTCAGGAATTAACACCAGAGCAGGAGTCACAAAAAGCTTGGTCTCATCTTTAAGATGCCTGGAACAGATAGGCAGGGGCAGTTTGGGGACAGAAATGTAAAGTCTCGGCTGCTCACAAGACCGGAATAAGTAACTCAAGCTCTGACTTAAAGTTTCAGACTTGGCTATGCCGTCATAACGACCAAGAGAAAACTAAACCACATCAAACCTCCTTGTTTTGTGTGACAGTAAATCCAGAACAACAGCATTTTTCAGACTGCGCGCCAGTGCTTTACATGCTGTTTGTGCCGAAGACTCAATTTCATGTTGATGCATAAATTATTTGGGAGATCTTTCTTCAGGCTCTGCATGAAAGCACCTACTGACAACAGCAGAGGCACAAACAATTGCCTTGAGGACCTCAAGAGGAGGTTTTCAAGCCTCCTCAGAAAACTCCTAACTTTGAACATCACTAGGAAATAAGAAACCTCGCCTACCCCATTATAAGTATTTGTTTATAATTGCTTCCCTTTAACAATGCAGTAATTTATAAGTAGATCAACGCTGGTAACTTCCAATACCTCTCATAACAGTTTTAATACCACTCACGGGTCTGATCTGCTATGACTTCACAACGCAGAGGAGCGGAAAAGCAGCGAGAGTGGAAAAGTAAAGCTGGGAAAGAAGCCTGGAGTTCTACTCATCTCATAAGCACTAAAGCTGGTAAAGAAAGGGGCTCTGCGAACTTTGATAAATAGAATAGAAAAACCTGAATTCTGAGTGGCCACTAAGGAGAAATATGTTATGCAGTCCAGGAAAAAAAAAAGACCCATGGGATGAGAGAGAGAATGACACTAGCAAATGACCCGCATAACCTCAATGTAAGAACCACGAGTCTCACCCCTACAGCATGTGAGACACATTCAATGCTGCTGCTGCCCCCAGCTATGTTCCCATCGGAGCGTTTCCAGCAGAGCTCAGCACTGCCTGTCCTCATCAGCCCTGACACTGAGCAGGCTGCGGGCAACTAGGACCGTTCGTATGGCCCAGGCGCCCCCTCTCACCTTGACAACGGGACCGGAGGAAAATCAAGATGTGGTTCCTGCTCAACCAGCCAATTGTGAGCCACCGGCTATTTACTGAGAATAACCTCCTACTGCCAAGCAGCAGCACTGAAAAGCTGAAAACTAGATCAAATTGTGCCCAGGGAACAGAAGGTGGTAGAGCCTACGATAAAGTAAGTTAAATAGGTGTTGGGTACAATGGAAAATAGAGGAGATACGCTTCGAACGGCTGTTCCGGAGGAAACAATCAATAACCTTATTGAAACACACCGAAATGTAACAATAAATGACCGTTTACCTGAGATACGTAACCGGGAGGCACGAAGATAGGTGGCATAGAACCGTTTGGTGACATCATAGGAACATGTGCTGGACCTGGGGACAAACAAGGCACCATTTTTAACAAACCAGGATCTCACAAACCCCAGACACCTTTTCTTCCAGAGGTGGTGGCTTGCTGTGGTGCCCGAAAAGGGAGCACGTGCACCCAGCTCTGTGTTTAGGGAACTGCTTTTAGACGAGTAGATTCAGAAGCAAGGCCCAAACTATCCAAACCACCCTACTTACATGGCATTTCTTTAACTGCAGAAAAATCAGCACAGATATATTTTATTTTAGTTCTTGTATTGTGACAGTGAAGTCTGCAACAGCACTGGCACTGCAGTAACTCTGACAGCTGGTTTAAATAAGACTATATTATTTTCACATCAAGTTGAATGAAAGCATTCCTGCCTGGGATTTGATGAAAGCAGAATGGACACGTTTGATATAACATCATGTGAAATGGTGAAAAATATTCCAAAAATGGAAGTACTGATAGATTCAACCCGACTAATGGGAGGGATTTTGACCTGACTCAGATCTGCAGTTCAGTCGCTTACCCGGAAGGTAACACAGAGCTGGCAGCCACACAGAGGGCACCAACGCTTCCCTCAGCAGCAGCCACAGAGCAGGCAGCCACACGGTGGGCTGCTAATGTTGCTGCCTTACAGTGAAGCAAGGTCACACGGCACCTACTGAAAGTGTTTAGATCAGTGGGGACCAACTGCCAAATAAACCCATGTGTTTGCATTCTGAGAATTCAAGGATCACTACAAAACCAGCTGAGATGCTGGCTTTTATAAGTGAGTAGAGTCTGCAGAGATGGAACCATGGCAATTGCCCAGCATTGCCTTGTTTGTGCTTTAAGTACAAACTGAAAAATCGGATAGATCCCATTGTAGAACATACAAACCCACATCTGACACTACAAAAAGAAACACTGGTAGTAATCCCGTGATATGTGCAAAATCAAAATATTCAGACTCAATACTTCAGGCTCTCCTTTACCTTGAATGCACTGGATGTGTCCATCTTCAGTTGTGATTGTAAATGTTTCACCTGGGTTGACCTGCACAAGAATAACCTGTAGGAAACAAAACACAAAGAAGGGTTTGGGTTGATTTTGGTTTTTTTTTTTTTTTAAATTTTAGTAATCACTTGGGGAAAACCCCAGCTTTTCCTTATACCCACATGTTCCACTAAAACAATATAGCTTTGGTGACTTTAGAAAGCAAAAAAGCGAGGTGAGAAACATGGACAAATAGAATGACATTTCCCCATACTTGGACAGAAAATCATTAGTTTTGCATAATTGGGATTTTTCTCTGACTCCTGCCAGAAGCGCTTCCCTTGAATATGCCTGAAATAATTAAATTGTAAACTTTGCTATGAAACTCAAAATGTATCATTTTCTCTCATTCTGTTTTTATACCGGTCATGGAACAACAACCGTACTGGTTAGACAGGACTTGAGGAGATCCCCATGACATCCCACTCTGATAGAAAGGAATCAGCCTATTTTGTAATGCTGCACCTCCAGTGATGGAGTTCCATCAGCTCCCCAGTATACGCACCACAGCTTCACCATCCTCACCCTTACAGATTTTACCATCTAACATCAACCTGAACCCTCACTCCAGGTCTTCACCACCAAGGAAAAAAGAGAATAAAGAATCACCACATGAAAAGATTGCGTTCTCCAGTTTAGATGCCTTACTCTGTATAGAAATCCATTCTGGATTTTTACCCACCTTTTTGTGGACACAGCACAATGCCGATGACTTCCACTTGTGGTTTCCTCCACCCCTGACCTTTTCCTAAAGGACCTCTTCCAAACCCAGCCATCCATTACGATAAGCTGCATACCCAAACGCAGTGCTTTGTGCTTGTAATTTTCCAGACGATCTTCCCAGTGACCACAACAATTCCAGGCTGCCGAGATGCTCGTGGTTCCTCCCATTTCATGCCAGTTGCAGATTTATTAAGTACACTCACTTCTATTATATTGGCCATTAATAAAAAGACCACTGAAAAGAATGGGACCTGAAAAGACCTCGTGGTCCCTCATTCAAGCCTTGTCTTTCGATGAATCCCACACTTTTCCAAAGCGTTTGCCACGCAGCTCATGCTGCAAGCGAAGCACATTTCTCCAGCTAAGGTACAGGAGAGTGAGTGGAAACGCACCCATTTACTGAAGGTACAGCTTCCCTCGAGCATGCAGATTCAGTGCACACTGATTTTGCACAGATCTCCTACATTCAAACTGTTCTGCATAAAACAAAACTGGAAGGGGCAGACTGTTAAAACACCACTTAACCCTGACACCGTAGCTTCTGCAAAGTGCTGCACTCAGCTTTAACTTTCTAGCAGAGGTGCAGAAGTGTAATAGACACAGACTCTGCTCCCACATGCCTACAGAACAGGAGATGATTTACACGAGGTAGAGGAGTCGCTTTTGGACACCAGTAAAACACCAAAATCCCTCAAAAGGCCCTCCAGCTGTCAGTAATATTTATCACAGTTCCACGAGAAGGACAGACGACAGACAATACTTGTAAAAATGGCACAATTAAAGCACTGAAGCTTAAGCAGATCTGTCAGTACATAAGTAAATTTATGGCTTAAACTCTACTGAAGGAGTAAGGAAAGAGAAGCGGTATTACTTGTGTACAGAAAACAGACAAGAATGGGCTGGGATTCGCCAGGGCACAAAGAACCAGGAAAGATGAGGCCAACAGCTGCAGCAAGAACATTCACAGGCAGGAACGGGATCCTGTTAGACATTCAGATCTTCAGAACAGGTTTCCATCCACTGAAAATCTCAAAAACAGTTCAGGAAAATATGAACTGAGCTCAGCGAAAAGGATCCTGAGCGAGTGGTGCAATCGGAGGGCTGCTGAGCCGTGTGGAGGTTGGAATTTCAGGAATGCATGGGGCAATGTCTTAGAGGAATGACTCACTCCGACTAATGAAGCGAATGCAGTTCCATCTACCTTCCACCAAGGAAAAATTCCAGGATGTCTGCGTGTTTCTAACGAGTCAATCTGCGCCAAGGCAGACAGCAGACCAGCGCTGGGAGCCACGGCAAAGTGAACGCTTTCCGGCGGCCGCGGAATCACTGCAGAGCTTGAGGGATCACCACAGCTTGAAAGCAAGTTCATAGCACTGCCCAGCCTACTGCTGTTATGCCCTGTTCACACACTTCCCAGTCCCTTATTCACACACTTCCCATTGCTGAAGCTTTTTCAGAACAAGAAACCCTTCCAGAAAACTGCAAACTTATCTTTGTCGTGGCCAACAGGAGCACGGAACGGATTGCACCCTGGACTTGGCACTGGTGAGGCCACACCTCAAATCCTGGGTTCAGTTTTGGGCCCCTCACTCCAAGAAGGATGTTGAGGGGCCTGAGCGCATCCAGGGAAGGGAACAGAGCTGGGGAAGGGGCTGGAGCCCAATGGTTCTGGGAGCCGCTGAGGGACCTGGGGCTTTTCAGTCTGGAGGAGGCTGAGGGGAGACCCCATCACTCTCTGCTGCTCCTGGAAAGGAGGTTGTAGTGAGGTGAGTGTTGGTCTCTTCTCCCAAGGCGATAGGATGAGAGGGAATGGCCTCAAGTTGCACCAGGGCAGGTTCAGATTAGCTATCAGGAAAAATTCCTTTACCAAAAGGGTTTTCAGGCACTGGAACTGTCTGCCCACTAATAATCCTTATTGATTATTTTACATGAGCTTTTAGAGCTCTCAAAACCTTAGTGTTTTATTAAATCCATATACTATATTTTTCCTTTTATTCTTTGATTTTGATATTTAATTTTAAAGCCCTTATAGGCATATAGCAACTTATCCTTTTATTTTGCAATCTTTTCACACTTCCACTATATCAATGTCAAATGATTTTCTTCCTCTCTGCATCTGCACTTCTGTTTTCTGACACTTATCAGTGCTGAGAGCCACATGCCTTTCTAACTTTGCAAATCAGCATCACAGTTGCTTTATTTCAAATCTCCCCCTCTCTCAGCCATTATACAAGTTAGAAAAACTATTTGTTGCCCCTCTGGTCTGTTTTCTACACCATATTTGAATGTCCGCCTCCCTCCCATGGCTGCTGGCACAGTGCTCCATGATGTGTACGTGAAGGCATAGGATCTACTTGCCTGCTGAATGCTGTCCCCATTGACCATGTGAGGTAGAAGCGGCACTTCATTCAGGATCGGCGTGGCTTCCAGGGGAGGCGGCTGGTCAGCCATCATGTCTGGGAACCATTCATGGACAACCGCTCACGTCAACCGCCTGCTGAAACAATGAGAGTGCCAATATTAGATAAGTCTCTCCCCTTTCCCAAATAATTCCCTCCTTTGTTTACCAAATTATATCAATGTTTCAGAAGAAAAATACAGCAAAGCCTTCAGGATGTTGTTTTGGTGGTTTTTTTTCTCCTCTTGCACTGTGATATCGAATCCTTTAATGACGGCAATTTAAAAACATTTCAAACTCAACATGAAAATACTGTCAGACTTCAACACGCCACAGGTTTTCCCCAAAGCTTTTCAAATAAACTGACTTTATTCAGAGACAAGTAACTATAAAACATCCACTTCTAGCTTCACTGCACATTTAAAAACCTGGACAAACAAGACAGTGTGAAAACCTTGGCGGGGATCGTGTTTCGGATACCCGAGTTCCTCACAGTGCAGCACACCCACCTACTCTAACGCATGACCCTCCTCTTCTTTGCCAAGTACTGCAGTTAAGCAAGAACTTCTGCCAAAAATATGTTCTTTAAATATTGCCCATGCATATTCAGCCTGACTTGCTCCGAGTGAGGAAACCAGCGCGGAAGTGATGCCCTTACATAGATGCATAACTTACACTTATGGAATCATAGGGGACCTACAAGGAAGATGAAGAGGGACTTTTTTCAAGGACATAGAATGATGGGATGAGGGAAAATGGCTTTAAATCAGAAGGGGAAGATTTAGATTAGACATTAGGAAGAAATTCTTCACAATGAGGGTGGTAAGGAACCTGAACATGTTACCCACAGAAGTCATGGATGCCCCATCCCGGGATGTGTCCAAGGCCACATTGGATGGGACACAGGTTTGGAGCCCCTGATGCAGTGGAAGGTGTCCCTGCCCATGGCAGAGGGGTTGAAACTGGATGGGCTTTGAGGTCCCTTCCAACCCAAACCATTCCATGCTTCTATAACGATTTGGTTGGAAAAGACCTTTGAGATCATCAAGTCCAACTGTACCAGAACTTCATTCCTAAATCAGTAGTAACAATTTCTAAATGGCTTGTACTCCAGAACCAGATAATTCACACACTATCAGTACATTTCTGTCTCTGTTATGATCAAAACATCCCCCAAACCATAAAATTTCTCTAACATAGCAATGTGTCACTGACACAGAGTCCAACGCAGCCAGAACCAAGTGTAAGGCAACACAAGGGAGAAGCGCACATCACACAAGAATCTTTAACCGAGTACCATGGAGAATTGCATCTGGAAAAGTGCTGCGTGGTTTTGGGCTTCTAGTGAATGATCTGTAATTGCAATAAGCCAAAATACAATCCAAGTGTTAGTGCATTTTCACTGCAGAGTTAATTCAGCATCCATAAAAAGCACAGGATAACAGGATACAGGAAATGCTGACATTTCCTTCTCCCTTCCCATTACCTCCTGTAAACCCAGACAGGAGGCAACACGCGGTTAGAACAGTCCAATTCCTCAAATTAAAATCAAAATCAAACCAACACCACTCCTCCCCCCAGTACATGCATGAACCAAGTCAGTCTACACACAGCTGCCAAGTTCTCATTCAGTTCTCCACAACCAGCACAGAATGACAGCGTTTGGGGGAAGGGGTGGAAATTTTTCTGGCAGGAACTCAGTCCAGAAAGGGTCTGTGATGAAAGCTGAAGTGACAAGGGTTTCCCCTGTGTTACCACCACAAGGTGAAGCAGATGGTAGCATCCATCAGTAAAAAACACACTCCTTCTTGCCTGCACACCCAGGTCAAAAGAACGTGTACAATCACAGAGCCACAAAACACAGCATGACAAAACACCCACGCTGCCGGAGAGCCCAGCTCACTCTGCACACCAGCTGTTTTCCAGGTTCGCCCCAGTAATGACTTAAAGAGGCCAAACAGGACTGCAAGGGCCAGACACAACCTCTGAAGTTCAAGCTCGTCCTAAATGTATCCAACTAGTTTGGATGGTATTTATTACTTGAATAAAATTATATTCCACCCTATCTGAATTACCTCGGCCAAGGAAACAAACTCATCTGATTGTGTATAATCATCCCACTTAAAGATACCCTCACGGGAACACTGCCAGGCAGCCTGGCCTGTTAAAATGAAGGAGGAGGTCCATCCACCGCACCTCTCCCATCTTCAGAGGTTTAGAGGTTGGATCTAAGCCTCAAATGCTGTAATAGGAATTCAGCAGACACGGGCAGACTCAAAATACTAGATTTTATATATGTATACAGTTTCAATTTCTTTCATCTAAGAACCTCAAAGAGGACAGAAATTAGCACTTAATGTATAGGGGAAAACCCTTCACCAAATAAAACCTCCATCTGCATTCAAATGTTCACCTAACCAAACCAACCACCTGCAAAAAACATCTTCTGAAACAAGCCCCGGTACCACCTGCCATTCTAAATAAATCTTTACAGTTTCTGTCCTGGTATCCATCGGCTGAACACAATGCTCCGAGGCTTTGTCTGCGTTAGCGAGCCTCACGGTGCAGTTGGTACAAATGGCAGAGCATCAACCCCCTCGTGGTTTTTAGAATCACAGAATGGTTTGGGTTGGAAGGGATCTTAAAGCCCATCCAGTTCCAACTCCCTGCCACGGGCAGAGACACCTCCCAGCGCATCAGGGCTCTCAAAGCCCCATCCAATAGAGGAATCCTTCATCCATTGCCCAAAGACACAGGCAGCATTTACATTTACACCTAAACACACCACATTCTACTCGCTCAGTACCGCAACAACATGTTTTTTAAAGGAAAAACTTAATTCTTGGGGTATTAGGAAACATATGATTCAATATGGTTAATGACACTCTCCAAAACCAGCAAATACAATTTCACGTCTCCGTGAATGGTTGGAGAAAACCGTACCAGCATAAACAAAACCATTATAGCAACTGCAGGGCAGTTTTGCCGGATGCAGAACACTGCAGCTCACGGCACAGCTGGGCTTGGAGGGCAGCAAGCCACAAAACACCAATGGAAGAGAGAAACACCGCCCTGCGTACCCATGGATTTACGCAAACCAGTGTTTTGCTGTTATAGTGCAGCCACTTTCCTTGAAAATACTTACAAGAGAGCAGCAAACAACCCTGCTGCTCTCGTTGGTAACCAAGCACGGGACAGCCCCTAAAAGCTTTCTAGGGAAACATAGCATTCCCACCGAACATCACATCAACAGCTTCGCCTCCCAAACGGCTCCATCTCATCCAAGGAAGCAGGTGGTATTTGGGTAAATAAAAAAAGAATTCCTGAAAAGTTATTACACACTCAGCACAATTTCCTGAAAAACAAAACACAGAAGAAGAGACCTCTCTGAGAGTCATTTCCCACACCCTTCCACTGCTGGGTTAGGAGCAGGGAATCCAGCCCCGCCGTCCGCCAGCTCAGCCCCACGGCTCAGCACCGGCAGCAGCACAGCATGGCTGCTCCGAGGGATCAAGGCTGCTGCTTCCAAAGAAAAGGTGGAGGGCAACCACAGAGACAAAAATCCAAGGATTCCAAACCCATCTCAATCCACAACTCCCACAGGCAAAGCCCTTCCAAGCCTCACAGCTTCCCTCAAACACTGTCACCGACACCGGGCATTCTCTGAACTCTCAGATTTCCCCACACCGAGTGAGCTTGGAAAGGCAAATCCAGCGGGAGGGTTGGAAACCACCCAAAAAGGAACAAAATACTGACAGGCAGAACTGCATCAAAAAGCTTCCCAGGTCCGCAATGCCAGGTGGGTCTATCCCACCTTGGAAAGAGAGACGCTGTTCTCCAGCATCTGCCCATGGCAGCGAGGTGTTTGCCATCACCACTCACTATCCAAGCAGTCAAGGCAAAAAAAAAAGAAGTGTTTGCACTAAGAATTCACAGGCTGCGCTGACATTACAGATGAGCTAAACTGCAACATTTTAAATTCTAGACTGAAAACAAACACGAAAAATCCCATCTGAAAGCATTAAAGACTAATTGTGTAGTTTTCAGAGTTGCCAAGGAATAGACTGCGAGTCAGTGAATCATTCTATATGAATCAATAGCAGGATGCATAGAGGCCTCTTCCAGAGCTCCATCAGCTCACACTGGAGATTTCCAAGTCAGTATGGAATTAAACAGATTAAGTTTTAGAAAGGTTACATTGTGCATGGGTGCTTCTGGCCCGATTCATCCCTTCAGAGTGGCTCCTACTAGCCATCGGCTAAAGGTCGTTCCCGTACCTCGTTTGAGCTGAAGGATGAATTCAGCCCATGGAGCGTGACAGCCACGGGAAAAAAAGAACTGGGACCAACCAGCTCAGGAACAAAGCTCCCAAAGCAGTGCTGTAGCAAAACGAGGGAAGTCATAGTGGATATCACATTTCTAAGTTAACAGAAGCCAACGCTGGAAATCAGCCTTCAAAGCCGTAGCTCAAGCCATTTGTTCAAGACACAGGCATCAAACAAGCTGAACTTGGCACAGCATTAAAAAAGAAGACATTTAAACCATAGAATCACAGATTGGTTTGGATTAGAAGGGACCCTGAAGCCCACTCAGTCCCACCCCTCCGCCATGGGCAGGGACACCTCCCACTGGATCAGGGGCTGCAAGCCCCATCCAGCCTGGCCTGGAACCCCTCCAGGGATGGGGCAGCCACCCCTGCTCTGGGCACCCTGGGCCAGGGCCCTCATCTTGAAGAATTTCTTCCTAATGTCTAATCTAAATCTTTCATCTTCTAATTTAGTCATTCCTCCCCATCCCATCACTCCATGCCTCTGTAAAAAGTCCCTCCCCAGCTTCCCTGCAGCCCTCTTCAGGCACTGGAAGGATGCTGTAAGGGTCTGGCTGGAGCCTTCTCCAGAACATGAAATAAAACCAGTTCATACTTATAAAACGTACCCTGAGAAGCGTTCCTGAGTCACTCGGTGCTGCGCTGATGGAATATGGTTAATCATGTTCACCATATTAAAAAAAAAAAAGGCAACATTTTCCACTGACAGCCTTGCACTACAAAGGCTTCTAAGAAAAACAGAAAATCGTAATGACTGGCCTTCCAGAAAACAATTACCGCACACAGCGGCTGTGCCTGACCTCACTTCCTGACATAGTAAAAATGCCGCGACTCTTGGAAGACTGAAACATTGGCCTTCCCTTTTCTCCAGCCTGAATTCTTCTCAAGCAGGGCTGCAGTCATCCTGGCCCCGCTCCAGTTGCCGAGGATTCGCACTGAGCTCAGTGTTCATTGATTTCTCCCACTCCCATCTGAAGTCAGCGCCTCCGCTGTGGAAGCTGGGCTTCAATTTACACACAAACTGGCTCTTGTGCTGCCCAGGCAGAAGGAGCAAAGCCAGGGTGGGTGGCTGGGTGGTACGAGAGCATCGCACCTCCAGGCTGGAAAGCGGGAAGTCACGGAGCCTCATCAGAGATTAAAATCTAAAACAGTCTCAATCCAAAGTGCAAGAAATCCACAGCTCCAGCACCTCGGGGTAGTTTTCAGCAGAAACAGCTTCAAGATTACAGTAGCAGTATCTCGAAGAAAAGGTTATGACCAGAGTAAGTTTCTCATATAAACACATCGCTCCTGTTACATCAAGAGCTTTGGGACAGGCAGGAGTAAACACCGACACCGCAGCAACCGTTCCACAGACGTGGTTTCTCTTCATGCAGGAACAATGGATTTGGAGCTATTTATGTGCAGGGCACGTAAAAACAAAGCAGAGTTTCTGTGTGCATCAAAAGTACTTTATAGTGCTAGACAAACCAAGAAAAACGTCATATACTGAAAAACTAATGCTTCCATTGGAATTCTATCCTCTAATCACGTTAATAGAATATGAGATTATCCATCGTGCAAAGGTGCAGCAGCTTTAAAATCCTGTTATCTCCTACTAAAATAACTTCCTAGCATATTAAAAGTCTCTTTCCAGAAGATATCAAGTGAAAACTAAACAGGGGGGAACACTGCAGATAGAAATGGATTGGCTGCATTCCACTGTCTGAAGGGGAAGCTGAAGGGATTTCAGACACAGTAAAAACAAGTACTTTACAGTCCCACACAGAAGCTGTCACAACACCTGCATTTTCATTACAGCAAGTGCTTCGTTTAATCTGAGAAAGTTCCTAGTTCAAGGCACTGATCCTTTGAACGGGGCATGTTTTATACAGCATGCCTACGCTGGAGAGAACAACGTGTCCGGGGCCGAAGAGGAAGTCTGACGGAGCGCTAGAAACTGAGCTCAGACTTCCTGATTTCGAGGTTCGGTGCCTTACGCAACCTTCCAGCCCGATCACAGCTTACGTTGATGGCAGGAAGTAAACGACTTCGATAGTGCTGTTTATTAAAAGCTGTATCGTATACAAATCTAAAGTTTTAATTATACCTTTTCACATTAATAGAATTACTAATCATAGAACAGTTTGGGTTGGAAGGGACCACAAAGCCCACCCAGTTCCACACCCCTGCCATGGGCAGGGACGCCTCCCACTGGATCAGGGGCTCCAAGCCCCATCCAACCTGGCCTGGAACCCCTCCAGGGATGGGGCAGCCACCACTGCTCTGGGCACCCTGGGCCAGGGCCTCCCCACCCTCAGCGTGAAGAATTTCTTCCTAATGTCTGATATAAATCTTCCCCCTTCCAATTTAAAGTCATTCCTCCTTGTTCTATCACTCCATGCCCTTGCAGAAAGTCCCTCCCCAGCTTTCCTGGAGCCCCTTTCACTACTGGAAGGCTGCTATAAGGGTCTCCCCGGAGCCTTCTCTTCTCCAGGCTGATCAACCCCAACTCTCTCAGTCTGTCCTCACAGCAGCCCTCAGTATTATAGTATTATATATTTACTATAATTTTATATATATTTATTTTCTCTAAGCCAGGGAAAAAAAACAATAGCCTCATAATATGCAACATAGCGTCTTTTACCTTGGGAAAAAAGCAACATTCAGGACTGGATCTGTGGGCACACACATACACCAATCTCATGTTCCCTGGTAAAGAAAATGTGGAGACACTGCCATGCCTTCAACTCCCGATCTCTTGCAAACTGGGACTCCTGAGTATTTTAAACACACTCTAACCTGACATTTAAGTTTGGCATCTCCAAAGGCTGCTAGAGAGAACAAAAGTCATCCCCAACCTCAGGCAAAGGAACAACCTCATCAAAAGACCAAACCTTCTCCATGGATTCCAACCCCCCTCACCCTTCCAGTTTGAAATTTATGTCCCACACGATTTTAAGGTAAGAAACTTTCTGGCAAAAAGATACAAGCTACCCTCTCCCACCCAAGTTTTCTAAATAAACAGCATTAACAAGGTGTTTAAGATATCATCCCAATCCTAAAATAGTTCTCCCCTGACACGGGACCACACAGGAGGTGTTCGAGATGGACTGCGTTACTTTTAGCAAGATTAAGGGAACTTAACAGCAGCTCCGTTACAACTGCAGCTCTGCAGAGACCACCACCGCTCCACAACAGGCATCTGTTCAAAACCAAACATACGGTTTGATTAACATGCTGGAAATTGTTTATAATGACACCCAAGTGAATTTGTCTGTGCTGTCCTGTGTGAAGACTGGCTGCCCGCCAGAAGGGTGCCATGACTCTGATACTGAAAGCCTTCTTCACAGCTTACCCAACAAATGTGCTCGGTCAAGCAGTTTTCATCTTTCCAGCTGTGAAGCCCAACGTCTTTTCGCTCCAGGATTGCTAGGGCCTTGCAATGTTGACCTAGGCAAGGCCTGCGACCCACGTAAAACAGAAACGCTCAACAAGGTGCCCACCCCAACTGCAGACACAGCACAAGGTTTCCATGCTCTGAACCGAGGGTTGTCTCCTAGAAACCCTCGTAAAATAGGTTTCTCCCCTTTTGACAGCTAAAAAAGTAACATTTCTCCATGTTTTCCAAAACATTTAAATGCTCCTTAAGCACTTATTCCAAAGCAGTGCTGATAGTTTCCAGGGTAAAATACAGAAGTGGCCACAAGGCTTTTATCACCACTGACACACCTTCTGCCCTCACAAAAGCCACCGAGGATCCAAAACATGGGGCTGGTCCCCAGAAGGACCCCCAGGTACCTCCTGAAAGCTGCGGAAACTGGGCTCTGCGGCCACAGACGAGAATGACCCACAGAGGCTAAGTCAAGGTGTGAATGCTCTGTAAGAGAGCGAGGCTTGGGAGGAAGCAACTACTGAATTACAGGACACGTTTGTCCTAAAGACGATTGAGTATTAATGCTCACTTATTGGGTAACTGCGAGACCTGATTGCCTGCAGAAACTCTCCCTGAAGAAGGGGTGCGATTGAGATGGGAAAGGCCTTACATCACGGAAACCAAATCCCCCTAAACCCGCAGAGAAACAGCAGCTACAACACAGTAAGACATGTGGGAATTCCAACCCAAGTGACAGTATCAATTTTCAGCCTCCCTCACCTATCTGGATCAAGTTCCTGGTATGACTGTGCCAGGAAAGCAATAAAAACCACTGCTGCCTTCCACCCTCAAACAGAAACGACACAAGCAACCGCCCAGAGCCCTGCAGAATTATTCTCTAGCCTGAAACTCCATCCCTCGAGATGCGAGAGCTCTACTCTGTGCAGCAGAGAGGCCAACGCGCAGTCGGAAGGGTTGTGTTCACCCTCCAGGGTTACACACAGTTTCCCTCCTCTTCACAAGAGAAGCTCCACCACTAAGAACTGTGATCTGGGAAGAAAGAACCTGTCAGTGTCCAGAGCATGTGAGATTTGACTTGATTTGAGCTGTTATTTAACAACAGGCCCATTGATGACATCAGGGCTGTGTCTGTCCTCTGAATTACACATTTATGAGGCCTGCAAAGTTTGCATTAAGAGTTCTTATTACTTTTACTTTACATATTACTTTTAGATAAATATTTTCCCTCATTGCTTTAATTTTTTCATGTCTTCACGCTCATTGCCTGAAAAGCAGAGTCATCTCCTCAGCGCTTCTGTCCTACTTCCGAAGTGTCCAGTCCCATAAAAAGGAACAAGGTAGTTCCCAAAAGTTCCTGCTGCTTCTAGAAAGGTTCAAGAGAACTGAACACCTCAAAGGACTGAGCCCTCAAAGTGTTTAATTCTTATTTCAACTTTTTAAAATAACAGGATTAAGGTGTTTCCCAGCTGTATCAATGTTGTTAAAAAAAGGAATTAAACGCAAACCTGCATCTTTCCATCAGCGGGGAAGATGATGTTCTGAAGTGAAGTTGCTCATTTTAATGTCCTAAAGCTACACAAAGCAGGACATTTTCAAGCTTATATGAAAAAGCTTTTAATAAAAGCAATGTAACACATGTACTTATTTTAAATATGATTTTCTGGGAGTGAAACTGTGCCCCCTGAATTTCAGAACATTGTTCTGGTTGTTTAGGCCTTGAAGGACACCAGTTGATGTACGCATCAGCGACATGCTACTGAAATTCCATACCCAAAAGTCTATCTAAATCACTTAGGAATCATGGAAGTAACATACTCTGTGGTCCATGGAAAAGTAATTCCAAAAAAACTTCTGGCCAGAGGCACCAGAATAGAGAGCCCTGCTGAAGTGAAAAATTGAGGAAGGAAAACCCTACACAGAACCAAAGCGGTGTCAGTGACCTCGCAGGACACGTGGTGCAGTCACGTTAGGTGGTAAAGAACAGCTGGAAAGCCAAGAGGGTGTTCCCTTGCAAATAGAATACACAGCTCTAGAGACAGCCCCACTGCCATAAGAGCAGTTGGAGCAGGCAGCGGATAGCACATAGAATCATAGACTACTTTGGTTGGAAAAGATCTTCAAGATCATTGAATCCAACTGTACCTATCCACCACGAAACAGACCCCTGAGCACCTCATCTGCCTGCCTTTTAAATCCCCCCAGGGATGGAGATGCCACCACCTCCATGAGCAGCTGGTTAGAGTGCCTGAAAACCCTTTCAGTGAAGGATGTCTAATCTGAACCTCCCCTGGTGCAACTTGGCATCCTGGCATCCGACAGGATCAATACAAGCAGGAGTTTGCTTTCAGGACTCTGTAGGCACTGAGGAAAGCAGTCTGATTTTCCACCAGCTCCCATTCAACGCTTCTGCAAACCAAGTGTGCTGGATGCGTCCTGCCAATGCACCAACACAAAAAGTTTTTCTGTTGAAGAACTCTCTTACAAAACATGACTGCAAACCCAAGCACAACAACACAGCCAGCACAAAGGATTTCTTCAGCCTGTAAGCGATTATGCAAGCATCAAGCAAGGAATTATTTTGATACACCAACTACAGGCTGTATTCCTTGCACAACTCAAGAAGAGGTTCAGGCTGTAGCGCATTAGCTGCATGGTGGATCAAATTCTGCTTATTCTCCTCTCAGGTAGCACGCACTGTCCTACTCAATCGCTTCTACTTTTGTCTACTTGTATCTTTAAGAATGCAATGCCATGGTTTCACAAGGGTCTGGCACATCAGAAGGCAATTCATAAGAATCTTCATCTAAAAAATCCCAGGAAGCTGCAGAAGTCTTGCTCTCACAAGTGCCACACCGTGGCAACTCTGTCAGATTCCTCTCTGCTTTTCAAGCAGGTCACTTCCATGACCATCAACTCCATGGCTGAGGAGCTCAGTTCCATGAGCTCCAACTAAAATCAATGTATCTGATAAGGCTCCCAGTTATCAGTATGGTACCACTCGCTGTGGTTGTCTACACAGAAAATGCATTTCACTACAACCAGAATGTCTTTTCTTTATCCAAGGGCCAATTATCCAAGTCTCTCTAAGGAAAAAAATTCCCAACTACAGGGGCAGGAGGAGGAGACAGGGAGCGAGTAAAGTGGAAACAGAGATAAGGTTGCTAACTTATACAATCAATAATGTTTATGTGGAAATACTGAAACTCCTTTTACCTGAAGAATTCTATCACTTCTTCCTTCCCTAATTAATTTTTTCCATTTATAATAAAATTCTCAAAAAACTTCTTCCAGGAAATAAAATGAAAGGAAGCCTAAGTTTTGAAGCCTGGCATACTTCGATATTATTATTTTACAAGGGCATGGAGTGATAAGATGAGGGGGAATGGCTTTAAATTGGAAGATTTAGATTTAGATCAGACATTAGGAAGAAATTCTTCACGAGGAGGATGGTGAGGCCCTGGCCCAGGTTGCCCAGAGCAGTGGTGGCTGCCCCGTCCCTGGAGCGGTTCCAGGCCAGGTTGGATGGGGCTTGGAGCCCCTGATCCAGTGGGAGGTGTCTGTGCCCGTGGGACGGGGTGGGACTGGATGGGCTTTGTGGTCCCTTCCAACCCAAACCATTCCATGATTCTATGATTATTTCACCTTAAAGTGTCACTTAGAGACTTAACAAGAAAAAAATGCTTCATAAAATCTGGGAGAAGAGCAAACCATGTCGAATAATTACCGTTGACTCTCTCTTGCCTTCAGCGTGCTCCTGCTGGCGTGCGTGTTCCACGGTCTGTACCTCTGTAGTGTGAGCAACGTGCTGTGCTGTCCCTCAGTCTTCTTTCTGCAGACAAAAAAATAGCCATTGTGATTTCCTTTTTAGTGACTTGGCAGACATAAAGGAAAAAAAGGTGCAGAAAACCACCTACATGCAATAAAACAGCAAGAGACATCAGCAAGCAGCCGGTGATTAACTCCACCAGCACCAGCAAATAAAACTCACGGACGACTCCTCTGGGGAAGGAGCCGAGCACCTTCCTGCAGTCTGCGCAGAATGCAACACCGGACAATTGTGCCCATGCTACGCATGGATTTATCGCTGTACCCGCCAAAGACACGCTGCTGCTTTAGCTCTGGGCTCATGCGCAAAAGGGAACTCGAAGGCTATGAAGACGGTTCCCATAGGAAGAGCTTGCTGTGGATATTCAGTGTAGTTACTTAGCTATCTACTCAGTGCTTTGTTACTCTATATGACAATATCTATGAAAAAATACCCATTTCCAAAATGTACGTGAATGCATCCCTATTCAAATTATCATGCACATATTTATACTCTGATAGGGAACGCAAAAAATGAAATTTTACAATCTGGAAAACACAATCACAGTTCACTCTTACAGGGCAGCACAGCCTTAGTGTAGAAACTGTTCCACCAAAGATGCTCCACCGGGCGAAGGTAATGAACAGTGTTAGCACTCACTGAAGCTGTTTAAGATTTTCAATTTAATGATGTAAACCCCGTTATCTTTCTCAAGCTACTGGATCCAGCACCAAAACCAAACCGTGCGCACCCTGAGCATTATAAATTGCACTGGTTTGGCTCTCTAAACTTTGGATGTCTTTACAATCATTAGCCAATTCCCATTATAGTTTTCCTAAAGATAAGGCACAGGCACATTGGTTCTGCAGTTTTCCTGGAACTGGTCCGAGCAGTCCCTGCCCTGATAGCTCCCCGAGGTCGCCTACTAACCACGCTGGCTAACCCTGAGCTGCGCCAGCCAGCAGAAGCTCACAGCTTCCTCCTGCAAACACAGCAGACCCATTGTTATTTCCCCCAGAAAGGTGATACTGTCTTGAAGCCGCAGATGTTTCTGAAGTCACAGCCGAATAGATGTTCCTCCTGAACTACTTTTAATAAGAGGTGGGCAAAAAAACCCATAAAGCAACAGGCCCCAATGCCAGAAAAGCGAACCTTGAGTACACGGAGGCATTTTGCACATCAATCGAGACATGGGGGACAATAGCAGATTTACATTAAGACGGAAGGGGACCGAGGGCTCCGAGCCAGTGGTGTGTCTTTGCTGATCACTACACAGAAAGGATTGTGTTAGCACCACTGAAAGAATAAATTATTGCTGCTTTTACAATAAGCTCTTCAAGAATGCAATAAAGAGTTCAGTGTGCCCTCCTCAAGCAGGAATCCAAAACTTTTGAGCTCAGGTCTGGCTGGCAGCACAGATAACAGCTGAAAACGGGCCATCTTGACCTTGGGAAGCATCGGGACAACGCACTAAAAACAGGTAAAACACCCGAAAAGGGCACTTGTGATATTCACCAGCCTTGAACCGGAGCAGCGAGCAGCCATGACTGTAAATACCAATAGTTCAGACCTGATCCTTATGCGACACAAAATCAGAAGTGAGAAAAGCAGCTTTTTTCTTGCCTGTTGCAAGATTACTAATGCTGGGGTTTCTCACCTGCTTTCAGAGATAAATTTAAAAGTCTTCCCTGATCAAACGCAATGATGAGAGGCAATTAAGAAAACATGTAAAATGTTAGAATTGTTAGAACATTTCATACTGGATCATGATTTGGATGCACAATACTGTAAGAACACCTTCCCAGTTGTGTGCTTTCTTAAACGTTAGAAGCTTCGTCCTGCATGTAGACCAGAACTCTTCAAGTTGGGGAAAGAATAGGTCATCAAATAAAAGCACCAGTTTCAGTCTTCCAAGCTTAAAACATGTATTTAAACTTCCTTGAAATTCACCCAAAGGGATTCCATACCCTTTTTCAATAACAGGTGTACAAATCATAGAACTGCTTGGTTGGAAAAAACCTTTGAGATCACTGAGTCCAACAGTACCTGTCCACTACTAAATCATCCCTGAGCACTTCATCTGCCCATCTCTTAAGCACCTCCAGGGATGGGGACTCAACCACTTTCAGCACCTGAGAACCCTTTTGGTGAAGAATTTTTTCCTGATATCCCGTCTAAACCTCCCCTGGCGCAACTTGAGGCCATTCCCTCTTGTCCTATCACCTGTCACTTGGGAGAAGAGACCAACACCCACCTTGCCACAACCTCCTTTCAGACAGTTGTAGACAGTGATAAGGTCTCCCCTCAGCCTTCTTTTCTCCAGGCTAAACCACCCCAGGTCCCTCAGCTGCTCCTCACACAGCTTGGTCTCCAGCCCCTTCACCAGCTTCATTGCCCTTCTCTGGACTTGTTCCAAATGGGCCTACAAACGCAGACACAGCCCCGCTCAACCGCGCGGCATTCCAGCAGGGTTTGTCAAGGCTAGGCACGCTCTCCCATGAGCAGAATGCTGGAGTTTCTACTGTTTGCTCGGTACATGTGAAATCTTGGGGGTTTAAGGACTCACCAAACCTTTCCTAAAAATAAACACAGAAGATGAAAGAGTGCTGGCATGGGTGTGACAGCCCACACAGCCAACACGATGCAAACGCCAGCCTACAAAACCCAAACAAAGGACAGTTAGAAATGCCATACAGAACATTCACACTCAACTTTGTCACAGTTTAGGTTTCAGCACAACATCAAAGAAAGATGCAGTTTTTGACCAGTAAACGCATTTGTGTAGACAAAGTTCTCTCTGCTCCCTCTGAAGGTGAGCACCCCAGGAGTTATTGTTTAAAACAATTCTAACATCCAACCCCTCCAAAACACTGGCAAATAATACTGTAGTAAAATTAGCTCCCGAACTTCACCAACAAAAATAAGCCATCCTAACATAACAGGAATGAAACCAGCCTGCAGTAGGTACCTGCGCGGATACAAAGCCCCAGAAGTATAAATTATTCTGTTCCATTGTCAAAGTGCTGCTTCACTGCGGTTAAGGCCAAGTTTTTCCACAAACTTGCTGGCAAAAGCTGCTCCAGGAGAGGTTTCCGACCGTGTGCAAGTCCTGTTTATCCGCAGACTGCTGTATCAGGAACCACTAAGATGCAGGACAGCAGCGGACACAAAGTAGACAGACTTCAACTCTGCTTTACGGAATAGTGGATTTGTTTGACCCTTGCTAAGAAGAAATTATTCCCAGACAACAACAGCATTCCAAAACTTTTAGAGATTTGGAACACAGGAAGGTAGAAAGACCTAAAAGAGAGGACAGCGTAATAGCTGGCTGGTTTTCAACACGCACAATTGCACACACAGAGGCTTGAGAAAGTCAACATCTTTCCTATTTTACCACCTTATCCTTTCTCACATACAAATTACATAAAACAAGGAAAGGAATGCAAGGGTGGGAAGCAACTCAGATTTTTGCTCCTTATCCACAGAGACACTGAACAAAACACAAACTTATTTTCTTTTACACTGCAATATTAACTCCAAGGTCAATTTATTGGCTTAAAATACAGAGAGGATCCTTCCCTGGTTAAAATGCTAATCTGAGTCTCAGGAAATCTAGATTCAATTCCCTGCCTCACCACATACTTCCTGTGTGACCTTGGGCCATAAATATTTTGGTGCCTCAGTCTTTCCATCTGCGACTGAGATAGTATTTCCCTATTGAACTGCGCCTCATAAAGATAAATACATTAGAAGAACATTAGGAATCGCAGACCATAGGCATCGGCCCACCGGGCAGCTGAAGAACTTATTGGTGTGTCAATATTCACAATTAGGGATCAGATAAAGCACGGAAGGATTGCCGATGCTAAAACCCTGGCTACCACTGGGCAGAAAAGACATGGAATCATAGAACGGTTTGGATTGGAAGGGACCTTAAAGATCACCCGGATCTATCCCCCCTGCCACGGGCAGGGACAATATTCCAAGAGCCGACAGAAATTGAAACCTCAATTATGGAAATAAATTGAGCTTTATAGAAAATTTCCATCATCCCAACAAGAAACCCAAGTGGTGAGTTTTAAAGAGAAAGAAAACTCGGGAAACAGCTGAGAGGAGGCTACTCGAGGAAGCAGATACACCTGCCGGCACCGCATTACTGCCCCGTTTTCTGAGCTTGGGGCTGCGCAGGAAGCGGCTTAAATAAGAGGGATCCGGGGGGCTGCTGAGGCTGGGGGCCAGGAACCCCTGGAGCTTCTCCCCCAGCCCTCCGGACGCTGCCGGTGGGAAGTCAGCAGCCTTTCGTGAGAGGCAGTAAAGGGGACTGGGCTGCAAAGCAGTCACAGTAGGGTCCCCACCTTGGCTACTGCCCCAAGGAGGAGGAGGGGGGCAAAGCAGGAAAGGGGGAGGGCAAGAGATGGTCACCACCCAAACAGGGGATGACAGGACTGACCTCCCCCTGCCCCGACCCCAGGAGGAGCTGGGGGAGGTGTCTGGCACCGGAGCTGCCGAGCAGCCAAGGGGAACAAGGAGAAGGCTACGTGGCATTTACAGGCAGCAGCTCCGGCTGCGAGGAGGGAGAACGCGGAGGGGGGGGGGAGGCGACTTCAGATCTCAACACCCTCGGCCCATAGAAACAGAAGAGAAAGGAAAGGAAAAAGGGAGAGAGGGGGAATTTGGAGCAGGAAGAGGGAGCCCGGGGATCTCGCTGGCGTTAACCCCATGCATGGAGGCACAGCGGGGCTGGCCGGGATACAGCCGGGTCACCCCGATCCCCAACCCCGGCGGCCGCCGCACCCCTTCTGCCCCCCGGACCCTGCGGGCAGCGCTGCCCTACAGCCCTCCCGCTCCTGCCCCGGGTTGCCCGAGCCCTGCCTCCCCCAGACACTGGCACCCCACCCCATCCTCACCCAGTTCGCCCCACACCTCAGGCACCCCATCCTCCTCCCAGGATGCCCTATTCCTCCAGACACCCCATCCTCTCCCCATCCCATCCCACACCTCAGGCACCCCAGGCTCCCCTCATCCCATCCCACACCTCAGGCACCCTATCCTCGCCTCGGACCGTCCCACTACTCTGGGCACCCCATTCTCTCCCCATCCCGCCCCACATCCCGGGCCCCCCTTCCTCCCCCTAAACACCGAGTACCCCATCTTCTCCTCATCTTTCCCCATCCCACCCTATACTCGGACACCTCATCCTGTTCCGTACCCCGAGTACCCATCTTCCAGCCATCCTCCCCTATTCCCCAGGCTCTCCAGTACACCCTCCTGCCCTGTACACCCCATCACCGCCCTGCTCTGAGCACCCCATCCTCCTCCGTTCTCCTTGCAACCTATCTTTCCCCCATCCTCCTCCCAACCCGGAGGACCCCTCTTCCTCTGTCCTCTGCACAAACCCGGGCACCTCATCACTGCCCCCCCCCCCAGCACCCCCTCTTCTCCCGTACTCTGTACACCCCTTTCCGTGCACCCCATCCTCTCCCCAACTCCAAGTACCCCACTTCCTCCCATCCTCCCCCATCCCCCGGGCGCCCTGTCCTCCCCCGTAACCCACGCACCCCATCCTCTCGCCATCCCTGAGCACCTCTCTTCCGCCCATCCTCCCCTCATCACTGCCGCCCCCAGCACCCCCTCTTCTCCCCATCCTCCCCCGTTCCCCACTCCCCCCTCCGCCCCCGATCCTCCCCCATATCCCGGGCACCCCACCACCGCCCCCCCCCCCAGCATCCCCTCCTCTCCCATTCCCCGTGCACCCCCTCTTCCCCCCATCCTCCTACCGAGTACCCCGTCCTCCGCCGTAAACCCCATCACTGCCCCCGTACCCCACGCACCCCCTCTGCCCCCCATCCCCCCTGCCCCCATCCTCTTCCCATCCTCCCCCATTGCCCGTGCACCTCATCCTCCCCCCAACCCCGAGCACCCCCTCGTCCCCCGCCCCCGGCACTGACCGTGGGCCCCGCTCAGCCCCGGCACTGCCCGCCGCCTCCCGCCCGCGCCGCCATCGTGGAATGCGGGCGCTGCGCCTGCGCCGCCGGCTGCTCGGGGCGGGGCGCGCGGGCGCGACAAACACACCCCGCCAAGAGACAGCGGCTCTCGGCCGACCGCGCCCGGGAAAAGAGGCGCGGGGGCGCCGAAAGGAGGGCTCGTGGTGGCACTTGGTCCTAAAAGGGCTGGAGCCCTCCTGCCGGGGGACAGGCTGGGAGCTGGGGCGGAGCGGCCGGGAAAAGGGGGCCCCGGGAGACCTTAGAGCAGCTTCCAGTGCTGAAAGGGGCTCCGGGAAAGCTGGGGAGGAAATTTTTTCCAAGGGCATAAAGTAATAAGCTAAGGGAATGGCTTCAAATTGGGAGGAGAAGATTCAGACCAGGCACTGGGAAGAAATTGCTCATGATGAGGGGGGAGGCCCTGGCCCAGGGTGCCCAAGCGGTGGCTGCCCCATCCCCGGAGGGGTTCCAGGCCAGGCTGGATGGGGCTTGGAGTGACCTGATCCAGTGGGAGGTGTCCCTGCCCATGGCAGGGGTGGAACTGGATGGGCTGTGAGGTCCCTTCTGACCCAAACCATCCCATGATGTTATGATGGGACACAGGACATACTGAGACAACAGGTCTGGGTGCTAATTCTGTGGAATATGAAAAGCATTAATGCTGACAAGGATACAAAGCGAGGGGTGTTAGACGACTGTGGAAGTGGGTGAAGTAAAGAGGAAGGCAAGAGCTTGTTCCTGGCTCGTCACAATAAGGAGTTGGGTATCTTTTCACAGAATCACAGAATCACCAGGTTGGAAAGGACCCACTGGATCATCGAGTCCAACCATTCCTAACACTCCCTAAACCATGTCCCTCAGCACTTCATCCACCCGTTCCTTAAACACCAGGGAAGGCGACTCGACCCCCTCCCTGGGCAGCTGTTCCAGTACCCGATGACTCTTTCTGTGAAGAATTTTTTTCTGATATCCAACCTGAACCTCCCCTGGCAGAGCTTCAGGCCATTCCCTCTTGTCCTGTTTCTATATCCACTTGCCCATCAGAGCATCTTGAGCTGTCAGACAACCAAGCTTTGGTCTGAAAAGAATCAAAGGCAGATGCTGAAAATCATAGAATCATGGAATCATTGAGGTTGGAAAAGACCTCCAAGATCATCCAGTGCACCCATCAGCCCAGCCCCTCCGTGCCTGCTAAACCATGTCCTACAGTGCCGTGGCTGCATGTGTTTTTAATCCCTCCGGGGTTGGAGACTGCTCCCGTGCCCGGGGCAGCCTCTGCCAGGGCTTCGCCGCTCTGTCAGTAAAGACATTTTTCTAATTTAGTCTAAACCTCCCCTGGCACAACCCAAGGCCATTTCCTCCCATTCTAGCATTCGTTACTTGGGAGCAGAGCCCAGCACCCACCTCACTCCATCCTCCTTTCCGGGAGCTGCAGAGAGCGATGAGGTCTCCCCTCAGCCCCCTCTTCTCCAGCTGAACAAGGCAGAGTGCAGGCTGGAGATCCCTCTGGCACAGCCATTTCAATGGCAATTAACGTAGCAATAAATTTTGCCCTCTTCAGCTGCTTTCACCGGACAGTTTGCACCGATATGTTTCTGTTAACGTGCTTTAAACAAGTTGGAGGCGCATTTTTTAAAGTGGAACTTATGGATGTTTTGTGCACAGCATGGGAATCGGCTTCTGCGTGGATGCAAAATAAATGCATCAGCTCTGCTTCTACAGAAATGCCGTGTAAATTGTGGATTGGAGCAGTTTTAGAGGAAAAAAGGTCAAACTGGACATTTATACGCAAGCTACATAATAAACAAATAAAGCAAATAGCCCTTTAAAATGAATATCCATGTGTTACCCATCTTAGATGTGTTTTTAATGAATATAGGAAATTTTATAATGAATAGAAGAAATGGCTCCTTTATGTCAGAGAATTCCTCTCTGGAGACTGCTGGAAGTGGTTGATTTGCCACCCTGAGCAACCTATGCTAAACAGGACGAAAATAAATTCCCATCCATCTTTTTAAATAAGCAAGCAGTGTGAGGAAGGCTGGAGGTGGTGGAGTCTGCTGAATTTCTAGGCGACTAATAGCTTATCTGGTTAAATAAACGCCATAAAGCCACTCACTGTAATTTTAATTTTATTCATATCAGCCCATTAAGTGAATATATTCTCTGCAAATTGATAGCAAACAGCGAAGGAACAGATAAAATCATCCTCAGCTTGCATCTCTGTGTATTTGGTACTTGCTGAAGTGTTCTCCCTGTCTTCTCTTTCTTTGTGTTTGATTGTCTAGGCTTCACTAATGGTTTTGAATTTTACATTTGTTTTGGGGAGGAAACAAGCTGGTGCTACCGTTATGCTTTAGTATCACTGAAAATGTACCTTCGGTGCTGGTGTGCGGAAAGGTGGCTTTTCTGAGGAGCCCATTACCTTTTCATTGTGCGATCTCAGCTGTTACTCCTGTTTATTTAAGCTTTTGAACACGTACGAGAAGTTCTTTGTCTGAGCAGCTCACTGTAAGGTCTTTTGTGACCCAAAAAGTAAGACTTGGTAGCTGGATGGACTGCCAATTCCAGGTGGAGAAGGAAGGGGAAACCTTTTCCCCTTCACAGGATAACTGGCAAAATCTCTGTCGTAGTCTCTGCCCTGACGTTTCCCCTTCTTTCTACCCCTTCCCCAGGTTTTACAGCACGCGCGTGGCTGCTGGCCTGATGCTGGTGCAGCCGCGCAGTAGCTCTGCTTTTGCCCTGTGAAATAACGTGGATCAGCGCATTGCGTGTTTTAGGTTGGTTGATGAGGAATTAATAGTTCTTCACACCTGTAAAATAGGTTGAAACCTTCAAAAAAGGGTTCAGAGGAACAATAAGCTGCTCCTCTGTTTTAAGTCACCTCATACTTCTGTCACTAATACTTAGCTCCTCATTTCACTGATGAATCTGAAGTAAAATTCCTTAATACCAGCTCAGGTTTAAGGCTTGTGACCACTTCAGAAAAGGGAGAAAATAAGCCCAAGGTGGGACTTGGTGAATCCTGACCTGCTTTCTGCCTTCTTGTGCTCTGGGAACACAAGTTTGTTTTCACCATCATTTCACCTTTGTGAGAATTCTTGGAATCTTCAGCACTCCATCTCAGGAATCTTATAACTCCATGGGATCTAATTAATCTGCAGCGAAGCGTATCTAATGCCCCGGGGACTTGATTTCTGAAGTGGAATATTTGTATTTAATTTTGGGAGATCCTCTGAAAGGGACCCATCAGGATGCGATTTGGAAATTTGAAATAGATTGCATTAAATGAACGTTGCTGCTGAAGGCAGCAATTCAAGGACTATTTTGACTCCTCAGGGTCTGCATTTATTCATTGCCAGCTAAACTTTAGAAGTTATGACTAGCGGTGTTGTGTGATAGACGGCAGCCTGATTCCCCATCAGGAGCACACTGTGTCCAATATCCAGAATAAAGGAGGTCTTGGGGGGGTGAATGGTGAGCATTTTTCACACTGAAGGCTATCAGACCTCTCAGCTTTGATTATTACAAGAATTCCTTTGTAGGCAATAATGCAGCATTTTAGCAATCGGAAAAATCCTTTTCCTAAAGGATTTCATTAAATATTTCCCCCCCCTTTAATTTTCCATTCTAAAAACACCTTATGTCCTAGCAAAGCATTCACTGGTAATTCTAGAGTACATGATGTCTGATGGAAAAGCTTACAGAGCCCCAGCGAGTTCCTAGTGAGCCTTAGGATGAAAGATCTAAAAACTGCCCACATTCCACAAGCTCCAGGGCTCCTTTAAAACCAAAATTGCTTCAAGTACAAAATCTGTTCCCACACCGTGGAAAATAAATGACCGAATCTTTGCTGCCTGGATCTAACATTTGGGTTTGTTTGGAGTGACAGTAAGGGGAAATTGTTTTTCAGCAGAAACTGGAAACTCTACGGCTGAAGGCACATGAGCGTTTGTTCCAGATGGCAAAGATGCATCGGAGAAATTTTTGGCGTGTAGTGACCAAACTGCTTGGAAAGAAGGCCCTGATTAGGTGTGTCAGCAATTACAGAGCAGCGTGGAACAAGTCTGAGGGGAGTTTTAGTGATATTTGGAATTCCTGGAGAGCCGTCGGGACCGTGCAAGGACAGCGGTGAGGCCAGGTTTCCCCCGTGGAGACAGGCGGTGCTCATCTCGAGCCACCAGCTTGGGAAAAGCTGGAATTTGAGGAAATGATCACCCAGGCTGTGCTTTCGGTCTAGAGAGGAAGAGGATAGAGGCACAAACAGCAGTGGTATCGGATGGGGGGTGGATCCGGGCCTGGGAAGAAGGAATTGAAAAGAGCAGAATATAAGCTGAGAGAATATTTGGAGAAAGGAAAAGGAAACAAAAAAGAAACAGCCGAAATGGGAAGTGGAAATGAGTCAGGAGGGAGGGAAGAGAGCACGAATAGGAAGAAATCTGGGCTTATAAAGGAAGGGCAGTCTCGGGAATGGAAAAGGAGAGTTAAGGAGAGTCCATCTTAACAAAACAATAGCAAGGAACACAGCCAAAAACATGCTCATGCTTCCAGTAGAAAATTTTGAATTGTAATTTCTATTTTTTCTTTGCTAATTTGACTGCTTTAGGTGAGCAATAAAAAAAGAGGGTAAGAAAGAAAAAATAGTAAAGAAATGGTAAAGAAAATCATTTGCCGAGAAAGGGGAGAAAAGAGAGATAACACGAATATTACAATTACACCATATTCCAGTCTGAACATGGGCAGAGGAGGTTGCTGGAAGGCTCGAATAACAAAAACCCTGCCACATACAGGTGGACACAGTAAACACCTGGATGCACAAACCCCCTCCAAACCAACAAACTGCTTATCATCGCGATTACCAGCTGCTCTGGATTTCTAGTGCCAGCCCATAATAAACACATTCCCACCCTCCCCTACTTTCCTGGCACTAATAATGATGATTATGGTTATTTTAATTAGTGTCTAGCAAAGCCTCCCATCTCTTGCATTCGTTAGGACCTGCGAACAAGGTCTTGGAAGGCACTGGCTTCATCTGCTCGTGTTCTCTACAAACGCGGTGTGTACACTGCAGGAGGGACCGAGGCAAGGCAACCTGGCAAACACAGTTTTATCAAACAGCGCTTTGTTGGAAGTGCCTGTGCTTAGATCCTCAAAAGCAAACAGTGTGCACTGGGGCAGGTTTTCCACCAGCATGGGCTGGCGTGGCTCCATCCGCCCTGGTGGAATTAGGAGGGCTTTCTTCAACCAAGGATTGGGTCCATCGAGAGCAAACCAGTGCCCTGTGCTGTGTATTTTGAAAGAAGCACAGTGGGAAAAGCTGGGAGGGTGTCAGGAGCAGGGATTTCCCCTGAAGGCAGAGGAACCGTACTGGCCGCTCTGCTCACACAGCTGCGCTCAGCCCCGTCCCAGAGACTTGGCTGTTTGTTTGCTGTTGAACCCCACAAACAAGTCGTCACCAGCAGAAATAGTTTAACACTAATCAACACTACCCAAACCCCATCAGAGGTGATGGGTTATACCAGCACTCCGCTCCACGTTCTGTGTAGTTTTGTCCCCTGTGTCATTAAGAAACTAATGCCATTTTAAGTCAAAAAATAAACCCAAGTTAGGAGGTTTTATTTTGAGTCCAGAAACATCCACAGGACTTTCTGCCCTCTCCCTGGGCACAGTGGTTCATATTCCTGGTACAACCGGAACAGTAGGAATATTACAGAAAAGAAGAGACATATCTTTTGAAGAAAACGAAGACAGATTCTTGTTATCAGTAGGGCCAGTCAGAAGGGATTGGCAAAGAATCTTGGCAGGTGAAGGAGATATAGATGGACACCACATTTTGCCATCTGTGCTTCCTTCTCCAAGGTGGACCCAGAACCCTGCTGCACATCTCTCCCATGGAACCCGCCACCCCATAGCAGAAACTCATTGCACAGAAGTTCTCATGTAAAATCCTACACAAACTCATAGAATCATGGAATGGTTTGGGTTAGAAGGGACCTTAAAGCCCATCCAGTTCCATGGGCAGGGACACCTCCCCCTAGATCAGGGGCTCCAAGCCCCATCCAACCTGGTCTTGAACCCCTCCAGGGATGGGGCAGCCACCGCTGCTCTGGGCAATCTGGACCAGGGCCTCCCCACACTCACAGCAAAACATTTCTTCCTGAGATCTCCTCTCCATCTCCCCTCTTTCAGCTGAAAACCGTTACACCTCATCCTATCATCACTGGATCCACAAAGCTGATGGTACAAAGTGATGATAAAGGTGCAAAACAGAAGCCCTCTGCCGCGCCCAATAAACATACCTTGTGTTTATGGCTGCTGGAAGTGGCAAGGGATGAAGTTCAGTGCCCGGGCAATTTGCACAGAGCATCTGTTTTGTGCTTCTTTCGCTCACGTAGCACAGGGTGTGAACACCACGAGTGCTGACCCGGAGCTGCGGCCGCACCGTCCCTCGCACAGCCATCAGGTCTGACCGAGTTCACTGCAAACACAACAGGATCTAATAGGAAAAATGAACTAAACCCCGGGTTGTTGCTGCAGCCCTGCTCCTGACCTCTGTGTCAGGGTGAAGGAGAGCGTCACCCTGTCACCCACACCGGGAGCAGGGACAGACGGAGCTCCCACATTGCTCAGTGCCAATAATAAGGACAGAGGATGTCAGGGAGCACTGAGAGGCAGCGCGGCTCCTCTGGAGCTCCACACAGGATGCGATCAGCCGTGGCAAACTAATTGCACTCCAGCTGCTTTGGAAATGAGGGAGAAAAACAGCTGGAAAGGCCTCCGCAGGGCTGGGAGGATCCCTGGAGGCTGAGGGTGCTGGTAGTTTCTGAGGGTCAGGAGCACTCGGCTGCCTGGGTCATCGTCGAGCTGACTGCCTGCTTATATTCAGCAGCAGCACTGACTCTTCGCTGAACTCAGCCCTTGTAATTAACACATTAACATTTGCTCTTTGATGACATTCCAGAGGAGAGCAACTGGTCCCAGAGGCTCTGCAGAGCCTTGGAGAAGTATGTGCAACGCCGGAGCTGCTGGCCTTCTGGCCAAGGGGAACACGGCACCCTCCAGCTCTCCTTCACTGTCTAGCTGATGGCCACGGCCCCAAGCGCTGCCTGAGCACCAGCGCTTTCCTGGCCTGAAAACCTGGAGCAAGGCAGTTATTGCTTGCTTCTCTTCGCCCCAGCTTGGAGCTGCCGCTTCTGCAGGAGGAGATGGCTGGGAGACACCTGCTTGGTCTCTCCCACATGCCTTCACCACCTTCTGCAAGGGCTTTCTGCTCAGTTCCTCCTCAGATTATTCAGCAAGGGCTCAGATAGGAATCAAACATCCCAATTCAGTCTAATTCCAAACACTAGCTGTGTTTACCCATAAATTTATAGCTCTTCCCCCAAGCCAAGAAGAAAACAAACAAAAAGCCCCAAACAAGCTGAAGAACTCTGTGTCTCAACAAAGCGCTTGGGACAGGCAGGCCCAAGCAAGTGCCAGGGAAAGTGCAAGCAATACGGCACCGTACCTTTTGCTCTGGACTGAGATGGTTTCGGGGTTGTCCTATGCAGATATAGGAGCTGGACTTGATCATCCTCATGGGTCTGTTCCAACTCGGGTCATTCTGAGAGCCTGTGATCCAGCTGAAGGAAATCATGGGCTCCTTGCAAACAGCTTCTCCTTGCCAAAGGGGGCCCATCCCACCTCATTCGCTGGTGTTGCAGCATCCTCAGAACACGCAGGAGATGCGTTGGATATTTCAGTGGTGGGAAGGCTCGGGCTTGGAGGAGCTGGAGTGGAGTCATTGCTCCCAGGGTAAATACACAGGCAATTCTTCAGCTGACCTGGTAGCTGTGCCAGTAGAGCTAAGTCACGTCTGACGTGAATATAGTCGTAGTTCAAAGTAATCCGAGTAGCTGGGTCCTCAGAAATACTCAAAACAACCATAACTTAAGCATGTTAGAACTGGAGGATGCTTGACCTTGCTCTAGCAAGAAAAGGAGAAAGCCAACATGAATCCACCAGTAGCTCTTATAAACCAAACTGAAAATGTTTAAAACAACATCATTGACATGTTTTACTGTTGCTTTACACAAACATAAAATTTGTAAGCTGCTGAAGAATCAGGATCCTGTATTTTTATCCCAAAGACAGGAGATTTGGAAGGAGGGGGTATGCTCCCTGGGCAAGGCAGGGCAGGGGCTCGTTTCCTGCTACATGGAACTCAGCTGCCAAGGGTCTTTGGAGAGTGGGAATGAAGCATTAGAGCCAGCTTCTGAAAAACAGAGGGGAGGGGAAGACAAAAAAGAAATCAAGCAAGGAGAATAAATTTGAACTGCAAAATTATAGTCTGCATTGAAATTTCCACATTTGGAATTGATTTTTTCCATCAGACAAAAGGCTGAGATTTCAGTTGTTGAAATGTTGGCCTCTTTTTAAACTTGCTCTAAAAGCCATATCTGGATGAGCTGCAGGTGAACCATCAGCAATAAGGGCCTGATGCAACCCAAAAATACTTTCATGCCCAGTGTAATGTGATTCTTTTCTCTTTGTTGCGTGGTTTTGTCTCCTGTTGTGCATGTGGTACAGGTTTCCCACCTTCTGTCAGGAGATGCAGCTTCACTCATTCTTCTGGCTGCTCCTCATTTTCTATCTCCTACCCGTCCCCTCATATCTGCGGAGTAAAACCTGGCTCCCTCATGGCATCGCATTAGCACCGAAGTTCCAACTTAGCTGCGTATGCAAAGAGCGGTGTCTGTGTCCCCTGAGCTGCGTGTGCTGGAAGTGAGCAAAACCGCAGCACCTTCATGAAATATGGCTCGATCAGCGATCTCCCTGCTCGGATTTGACATGGGGTTTCAATTGTTTCACTCTATTTCTCCATTGTCTTTCCTCAGAGCACCATTTCTTTCCTATCTGGCATTTTCTTCACTGTCCCCGAACAACCTCTTTTCCTTGCTCTCCCCTACAATAACCTCATTCCTCATTATTGTTTCCATTCCCTTTTTATTTTTTTCCTACTTGCTGGAGGCTCAGGGGCCCCTGCTCTGCGCTGGGGGTTCCTCTTCCAGCCGCAGCGCTCGGCAGACACGGCAGAGCTGGAGCACCCTCACCTTTGCATCGCATCACTGTCCGTACCGCTGGGGAAGAGGCTCGCCATACTCTCCAATGAGCGCTTTATATCTGCTTTGTGGGAGCCGACGTCATCTATCACAGCACAGAGCAGCGATGGATTGGGGCTTTGATGCAAATCAGAAGCAGCCACATGGCATGAAGGGTTTGGGAGCACTTCAGGCTAAATAAGAGGGGGCAAAAAAGAAGAGAAAAGGAAAAAGATGCAGCTGTGAAGAATACAAATACTGTCTCCTTGAGGAAACCTCCACATTGTACCCGTTACTGCAATCTACTTATTTGTTCAGGGCTAATTCTCTCCCTTCTGAGGTTGGCATGCATCTGGTTTTCCATGCTCAGAGAGCAGATGGGAAGGTCTGAGCAGCAGTGCTCTGCGCGAGGTTGCTGCGTAAGGAGTCCTTCTCTGCTGTTTGGTGACAGAAACGATTGCTGTGTGAGAGGACCTGCTATTCAAATGAATAAGGACCCTCCAGTGCATGAGAAAGCAGGAAAAAAAATTGGCCTCTTCCAACTTTCCCCATCTTCTCTTGCTGTGAAAAAAAGTCTGCGCTGCCTTCCCCACTGCAGCTATTATGAGCGCCTTGCGATGGAGCCTGCTGGACCTGGGAAGGTTCTACATGGAGAAAAGCTCCTCTGCAGAAACACGGAGCCCTCGCTTTACCGAGTTTCCTGCAAATGCCGGGCTCTGGAGACAGTGCTGGTGGGTCCAGAGGCTGCAATAGAGGCCCTGAGCTGCTGCCAGCTGAGATCCTCCACGAGGATCCACGTGAGGCTCGTCTCCGACGCTCCAGCAGTGAATTTTCCCATAGTCTGCAAGAAAAGCAGAAGACAGAAAGTGAAGTGTAAGCAGCGTGAGGAGCAGTTATGTTGCTACAAGTGTGCCCTGAAGCTGCCTCCACACCTGGAGCCCAGCGAGGCAGCGCTTCTGGTTGCCACCGTGGCTTGCTGGTGGTGAGCTCAGGATGAACCTTTGGCTGGTGGTGAGCTGAGGATGGACATTGTAGCTGGTGAAAGCTGGCTGAGAGTAGCCCAGCGCTCAGGCCTCGGTTGCTGCCTCACTTCTTCATTTACACACTGGGAATAATGGTCCGTCCCTGCTGGAAGTTACAAGCCTGAGTTTGTTAGAGGTTACTCTTTTGTGGTGACAATGGGGTGAGATAAGTACAGCAGTGATGGAGGACAGTTTTCTGTTAGAGCTGTAAGTGGAGGGCGATCAGCGGCTCTCTGCCAGGAGCCAATTCAAGACCCCAAACTGAACCCCCCCTCTGCTCCAGCCAAACCCCACAGATGAGCATCTCCCTGGTCACCACGTGGCTCCAGAGGTCCCACATCACAGGTGACATCAACATCAGCCTACATTAAACCAGCAAACAGAACCCTTTAGCTTTGCATCCAACTTCCAACTCATTCTTACGATGGTGGGCAAAGCAGCATCACACAGTGAAATGCATGAAGGAGGAGATCCAAGAACAGATTCCCCATAGCACAGCCTCACAGTACAGCCAGAAATACCTTTGTGTTGGAAATAAAAAGCTTGGAATGACCCTCTTTGCTCTTGTTCATCCTAAACACTTCACTTGGAGCCGAGGGAGAGGCTCCAAAAATGAAGTAGTTGGAGCTGTGTGTGGTGTGGCGTGGCCGGTGACGCCAGGAGCGAGCACAAACCCGCATCCTTCCCCCACCGCGTGTCCTCGGTGTCTGTTCCGGCCATTTCTCTGAAAACAAAAACACACAGCACATATTTGAGAGAACTACAGGACTCTTGTTTCATAGAAAAAATGAAGCAATATGCTTTTCACTTCCTCTCTTTGCAGTTCCTTCAGCCTTTCCCCCCAAACCGGGCTGGCTGGGTGCCACGGCCGTGCCAGCAGCGCAGCCTCCGGGTGCACACGTGCAGGGGGAAAACATCCACAAGCCTGGCCTTTTCCGACAGCATCACTCAACAAGGTTTGTTAAACCCTTGTCTTATTAAAAGTTACACAGCCAAAGCTTTAAAATCCCCTTTCTGATGGAAAAAATGCTGGCTTTACGGGAACCTGCTGGGAATACAGACCCTGATCCCTGATGGCTCTGGGAGAGGGGCAGAGGTATGGTCTTTCCAACATTGGGGACTGTTGTTCACCTACGGCATAGCTGCCTTTTCACTGCCGCCCTTGGATAAACGGGTTTGCATTTATATATAGAATAGAGCAAAAACAATCCTAAAAGCCATGAGTATTTAAATATAGATCCCTTCATCCCGAAGCAGCCTAAACTGTGTTTATGTGAGCTGGGATGGTAAAGGAGATTCTGCTCAGTGGTGTTTCTGTGCTGAACTTAAAGAAAAGCTCCTGAAGTTTAACATAAAATAAGCAGAAACAAACAGATCTCCCAATTTACTCTTTTCTCAACCAACCTCAAATCTCTCTCTCCCAACAATACCAGGAGCGCAGCCTGGATGGGCTGTATTGATGTAATCTTGGTAGTTTGGATAAAGAGCCTGTAATTGGTAAGGATTTTGGTTTTCCAGGGAAACCAGGGGTCCAAGCATTTGCCTAGTTTCTGTATAATTGAACTAAATTCAGGACTGAAACTTCAGCTGTTGGGCTTCTCTGGTCTGAATTCTCGATTAGTTCTCAACTTTAACTTTTTATCATCACTAACCTCAGTTTTCTGGGGGAGGCGGGGTGGGTGAACAGCTTCCCTCCGCTTGCTGCCGAGAGAACGCTTCAGTTAGAAGAAGCAGGTGAGATACCTTTATCAAAGTCAAGAAGCTCCTTGTAGATGGCGTGACTGCAGCTACGATGTTTTGCTCCTTTCTGTCTGCCTTGGTGCAGGAGGACTATCACAGAGAGAGCTTTTCCAGCTGTAATGGCTCATACCCTTTACTGCTTCTTTTTTTTCCCCCCTTGCATCTATCAATTAACACTCCCAATTTCCTTCTCACTGCAAGAGTCACTTTACCAACACAAGGTGCCCTCCGTGAGCGTGATGTATAACGGCTATCACTTGCTACGGCTCTCCTCGTTGGATCACAGCTGTTTTAGAGGGACAACCTGTAGAAATAAACAGGGGAAAATCAAAACACATCACCCCGCTGCAGGAGCAGCAGCTGTGGCAGAGGTGATGAGCTCAGGCAGCCCTCACTGGAGGCTGATGAGATCAGTGCCTTCGTATTTCTGCAAGCTCGGTGCGATATTGAACATTTGCAAGGAGCTGGGGCTGTTTCGTCAGAACTTTCCACCACAGGAGAGTGTGATGTTTCTTAGAAAATTAATTTGGGAGAATGCCACAGCTGAATTGTTGGTGCCACTTTCTGTGGCTGTGGGTTCTCCTGCCCAGGACTGACCGGCTGCAGCATCCTCTGCTATGGACCAGCCAGCAAGGCGGAGCCCGTAGAGATGCAGCAGGGACACTTGTTGACCCGCTGAACAAGCCTAAATCATAAGGATCTTTTAGTCTTAATTGCAGTGAAAGCAAAATTCACCGTCAGCTCAGCAATTCAGATTTGACCAGGCTCCTGGTAGATCACAAGATAAAAGTGCCCAGGACCTCAGGATGTGCAGACCTGTCCCCCAAGCCGTTGGCAACTGTTTCTCAGTGCCTCTCTTTTATCCGTTCACAGCCCTGGCGTCTGTTTTTCCTGCCACAGGATATGATTAACTCTGACTGGAGTCATCGCGCTGCATCCCGAAGCAGAAAATCCACCTGAATTCAGCACAATTGTCCTGCCTGCATCGGCTCTCGCCCAGCGTGGGACCGAGCAGACCTCGTGTGTGGGGGTCTTCAGGGCAGGTCTGAGCCACCGCAACACGGGAGAGGGACTGTGCCTGCAGTCTTGGTCCCCTTGGTCTCCAGGCAGGGCAGAGGGTTGATGCCCCAGGGTCAGCCTGGAGCCAGGACCGCGTGCTCTCCTGCGCAGGTGAGGATGCTGCTCTGGTTTGTACGGAAGCTGCAGGGCTGCCCTTCCCACCTGAACACCCAGAAAAGGGCGAGGAGGAACATAAACCAGCTCTGAAGTCCTGTGAACCTCTGGCATGGTGAGCGGGAGTGATGAAGGACACGGAGGCATGTGGGAGGAGATGCTGCTGACAGCAGGCACGGCCTCAAGGCCAATTATGGGGAATGTCTCATTCCATTTTCCTTGAAAAATGGTGGTGAAAGGGCAGCGTTGCATTTTTCAGCCCTCGCTCACACAAGCAGTGCGTGCTCATCACTGCAGCCAGCTTCCTGCCATGAGTAATGGGGAAGGAGGAAAGGGCAGAAAGGAGGGACTGTCTCATTTCAGAAAGGAAATCCCTGCTGGCTCCTGGGATGGATGCGATTCTGCAGCAGAGCTGGGCCACGCACTCGCCTTCTGCAATAACTGCTCACAAATCGAGCGGCTCTCAAGTTCATCTTTTGCAGCAGCTCCAGCACGGGATTGCTGGACAAGATAGAACATCTGCCAAAACCCTGCCTCGTGCGGCGAGCCATTCCCGAATCGGTTGCACAGGGCAAGGCTGAGCCTTTTGCCCTTGGTCCTACAAGGCGTTATCGGGGGGCTCACAGGGGCTGCCCGGTAGACGTTAAACTCCAGCAGAGCATCACAACAACTCACTGCTCACAAACAAAGGGCTTTCGATGCTCTAAACTAAAAACAAACTCTGTGTAGCCTTCAACATCCCTAGCAGAGACACACAGCAGCGTTCCTGGAAGCAGAGTTAATATTAATGGCAAAAATAGGGTGTTTTTGCGACCTCCTCCCCTTTATCTCCCCCCACCTCGTGAACATCCATCTGGAATATATTTCTTAAACTAACAAGGGCTCCTCGCTTTGCTCAGAGAGCAGCCCGGCTGCCTCTGAAGCGTAAGAAGCTGCTTTGACAGGAAAGAAACAGGCACATTTTACCCTCAAGTGAAGTTCCCAAATACTCCAAATATTTGTTTGGATGCATGGCCGCTCACAGAGCTGGAATTAATAGGTTGGGAGAAGCAGGGTTGAGTTCCCGGCTTTGCTGGGAGGTGGATTTGTAACCCTGAGCGGCAGGCCGGGCTGTTCATCCCTCAAGGTTGCTCTCAGTAGTGCTCCTAAAAAATTTCATTGCTTACACTGATGGCATTTTAAAATCTGATGTACTTTGCTTCAGTTTTGCTGCTCATTTCCCCCCCTCGTCATCAGGTCATACCCTCTGCTGCTGTACGTGAAGGATAAAGAGTCCAGTGTTCTGCCTCCTGCCGTATGGAAGAAGTCCCTCTTCTAATGTCAGACCGCAGTGGAAATGGGGAAAAAAATGCTAAATTAAGATTCAGCATGAGAATTAGCTCCTGCTGAGAGACCTGCAGCCTCCGCGCTCGGATCCCTCGTGCAGCTGGTGGGGGATTAGGCAGTGGAAGTTACCCGAGGGGCTGCACTGCCCCCTCAGCCCCCCGAGTCGTGCTGAAGCTCCCGTGGATGGTGGGGCAGAAAGCACCTTGCTCAGAGCAGGAAATCTCTCTTTATTGCCAGCGCTTGGAGTTTATTGCCTGTTAAACCGAAGAGTTGCTTGCTGCTCGCATCCCGCAAGCATTTTATACGAAGACACTTTGTATAGAATAAGGGTGGTTACATCCTATCCGTAGTTTCTGACTTTCCCAGCCTGTGGCGTTGGAATTTGGCCTCGTAGCAGGAAAAAATGATGCCGAGTCAAAGAAACTCAAATAAGAACTTGCTGGGGTCTAAGTGTAAAAAAAGGCAATACTTTCACAGCCTGAGGAAAAAAGACCACCGAAGGGTTCTGAACAGGATAGAGACGCTGTTGAGTATTGGAAATATGCCCTTGTCCTCTGTGATCCACAGGGTGCTGGAGCACAGCCGTGTCGGGGGGAAAGCTGCCCCCAGATCTGACGGCAGCCAACAATTCCCACTGACCGGTCTGGGGTCACGCAGCCACGGAGGAATCAGAAAATGCCCTCCTCCCACCATCAGGGTCAGATGGTTTTACCGTAGCTCAAGAAGAACATTAATAAAAGGTAAGAGGAGGAGAGAATCCTGCTCGAGGATCCCCTGAGCGGCACCTGAGCAGCGGGAGACTCCCGGGAGGCTGCGGCGGAGGAGATGCCGGGGCTGGAGGGGATGGACACCCACCCCGAGCAGCTGCTGCAAAGGCGTGCGGAGCAGTCAAGGCCAGGACTGACTGGAAAGCAAAGTCTGTACTGTTCTCCTGGAAACAGAAAGATTGTTTTATTTTTGCAAACAGAAATCTAGTTTGTGGTCAGCTTCTGGCAGCAGGTGGCTGCCCGGGACCCTCTCCGAAAACAAGTACAAATAAAACCACATTTTGGCCTGCTCCGAAGACAAAACAGAGCCCATATGGTTCCCTTTGCTTGCGCAGAAGTTTATCCTGAAACTCATCCTCAGAGAGGTTTCAGTCTGCCTGGGAGCCCTGGCTCAGGCTCACACCCGCCGCCTGCGCGTGCTCTTACTCGCTGGAGGCTTCAGCCCAGGTCGCCCTTTATTCCCCTCCACCTGGGAACAAACCCTCTGCCCCGGGAAGGGCTGTTGGAAGGAGTGGGCACTGTCAGACTGGAAGCATCTCTTTTTTTCCTACCTGGAGAGGCATCATGCTCTGAATGGTGCTCCGGGCGTACAGCGCTTCCACAGTCATAAAACCCATCAGGGAGAAGACTCTGCGAGAGCACTTCTTTATTAGTAAATACAATGTTAATCAGACCACATTTTAGTGAACAGAATACACTTACTCGGATGTCTGAGCCCCAGATGTGATTTAAGAAGGTTACACACACTCACCCTTAGTAGCCTCTCTTCATGGCTTGGCTTAGGCTGGCTTAAATCGAAGCTCTAGAGCAGGAGTTTCCACTCTCCATGTGCTTTGGGGGGAAAAAAAAGCCTGTTTCAAGCTGTGGAGGTTGCAGAGCAAAGCCTGGAGATGTTACAGGATTGCACCCCGCAGGCAGAGGGACCGAACGGCGGAGATCGATCCAACGCAGCGTTCAGTGATGATTTAGAAGGTTTTTAAGTGCACAGGACTGGCAGCGTGTGCACAGCGAGTGACGGTCAGAGATGACCAGGAGGCTGGTTGGGAGCGTTTGGGATGCTCCAGCTATTTTTCCTTCTTCAAGCAAACAGGAATGATAAAGCATTACCAGTAGGAACACCACTATTTGTTTTACCCACTGGACATCCTTGTGTTAACCCAGGAATAGTTGCGATTTGCCCCATGGGTGGTGAGAAGGTCTGTGCCTCAGTGAGGGGCAGCACAAGGCACCGTCTGCTCTCCAGCACGGATCCCTCCCCCTCCTCAGCTGGGATATTCCTGGCTGGCGCGTGCCTCGGTGCCACCGCGTTCCCTTCCCGAGGGACTCCTCGGAGCACCACTGTGTCCCTGCGAAGGGGAACACTTGTTTTCTTGTGGTAGGAGACAAGCAGGACAATTTCATTGCCGTGTGCCAAGCGGACAGCACAGCAAGGAGCTCGTGCCGGGTGCTGGTTTCTGCCAGAGCTTTTATCAGGAACCACCAGAGAAATGAAGGCCAAAACAGTGGGGCTTCTGTCAGAATGATGTGATGCCAACGGGTTGTATTTACCATCAGCTTCCAGCAAAAGCTTTGTAGGTCTGAGCTTTGTGCCCGGGCAGTCATTCGACAGAGAAAGAGCCTTTTTGAGGCGAGGTGCACAGTGGTGGTGGAGCTCAGGGCAGGGACCCTTCCATCTCTGGCTCCTTCCCAGCCTGAGCATCACTGCAGGAAAAGAGGAAAAACCAAGAGGAAGGCAGAGAGGGAAACCCCAAACATTATGAAATAAAATGTGGGCTGCAGTGGAGGAGAGAGAAATGAGCATCACCAACACTGTAGGGAACAGGAGAAGGTTCCCAGAGAGGGGCTGGGACTGGAGTATCTAGAAAAGAAAGAAGAAACCTCATCAGGCAGCTGCTCCGGGAATAACTCCGCACTAGGGGACACTGTTGGACCGCAAATTGCAGCACATGCAGCAGAAAAGGTCCAGTTTCGAGCAAGAAACGGAACACCTCTCACCCTTTTTCAGCATTTCTGGTGCTGACACTGAGCCAGGACAGCACCGCGTCCTTCTACACATCACCTTTACAGCCCGCACAAACACCGTGATTTCTACCTGACCTCGTGAGGGTCACGGGTCTTACGCTTTGTCACATATTCCCCCCCAGGTCCCCATTCCTGATCAGGATCCGCTGCCTCGGGGGCACTTTCCTCTACGCCATGGGGTGAAGCCACAAGCAGGGGACACCCACCCTGTCCTCACAGCCGGTGCCCGGTTTCTGCCCAGCTGATGGCCAAACTCCCTCCTCACCCGCCTGGGCTGGACTTGTATGGCTAAATAACACAATACGGATCCCACGTCTGTTTGGGGAAAAAGCTGAGCAGAAAAAGTCATTCTCAGCAGAGATTTCTGTGCAGGAGCCCCTGTGTGATCCACACTGCATCCGCACACATCGTCCTCACCGAAAGCACCGCATCCCGGTGTCTTGCAACCCTTTTCTACCAGTAGATACAGGTTTACTGAGGTCCCAGCTGCGGTTTGTTGGGGTGCTTCACCTCTGCGAGACCCACCGAGCCCCCAGCTGCATCGGTTTGGCTCAGGGAGGTCCCTGTGCCGCCCCGAGTCCAGGGAAGCTGGGCTACAGCAAGGACCAGTCTGGCTGGACCAAACTCCAGCTCCAAGAGACTGAGCCAGGGAGTCCCCAGACATCTCAGCCCCACTGCAGGTGCCATTATATTGTTATAAATGATTATTACCTAAATCAGAATGGTGTAAGAAAAAGAGTCTGTATGCAGAGACTTTAAAATACGACACAGAAACCAGTAATTGTTACAACTCAACTCGCAACATTTCCATTTGATTTTCAGAAATATTTTTTAGTCTTTCCTATTGCACAAAATCCGCTGCCGTTTCTCTCACCATAATCGTTCTCATTTAAAAATAAAAGTAAAAAAAAAAAAAAAAGGAAAACAATATACCTCTGATACAATAAAAACTGCTTTACAACACATGGATACAGCTTTACTGTACAAGATTTTAAAATTTGGGAACGTGCATATTATTTCTACATATCCTGGAACTCAGTTTTCCCACGAAGATTTGTATTTACAGTTGCACAGTGCCTTTAATTCTATCAGACACAGCAATAACATTCAATGCCAACCCTTGAAAAGGTGTTTTTGCCACCTCTCCGATTCACCGCACGTTCTCAAAGCACTCTGCAGCCACATCTCCGAGCCAGAGCTCTGCCAGGGGTCCAGGGGAACCACGATGCTCCTCGATGTGAGCAGCCTCCAGCCCTCTCCCATTTTCCACACCCTTAAACGTTTATAAGGGGCTTTCAGAACCCATTGAAAATTCACACCATAAATCATCCACAGCCAAGGTTGCTTTTTGAAGTGCCTTTTGGTGCTGAGGGATACGCAGGCTGCATTGTGGAGAGTGACCTTCTGCTCTCCTCGGCATCTGTAAGGGGCATTTCTCAAGCAGATCCCTCCCCCCCGAGCCGAACTCCTTTTCACAGAATCATGGAATGGTTTGGGTTGGAAGGGACCTCAAAGCCCACCCAGTCCCACCCCCTGCCATGGGCAGGGACACCTCCCATTGGATCAGGGGCTCCAAGGCCCATCCAATCTGGCCTTGGACACCTCCAGGGATGGGGCAGCCACCACTGCTCAGGGCACCCTGGGCCAGGGCCTCCCCACCCTCATCATGAGGAATTTCTTCCTATTGTCTAATCTAAATCTTTCCCCTCCCAATTTAAAGCCTTTCCTCCTGATCCTATCACTCCATATCCTTGTAAAAAGCTCCTCCACAGCTTTCTTGCAGCCCCCTTTGGGTACTGGAAGGGCACTGTAAGGTCTTCCCGGAGCCACCTTCTTTTGCTGACTCTTATTCCACAGTATTAAACCTCTTTTCTTTAAGATAACATCAAGTAACGCCATAAATACCATAACAAAACACACTAGCTATTCACTTCGCCAATCACTTTTCCAACTAAGAGTCTTAATGCTACAAGAATTTCTATTTCTGTCTTGATGCATCATGCATCTCGGGCTGGGCTGTGCTCCAGCACAAGGCAGGCAGTGCGACTGCTCCATGAGTTCACTAGAAAAGCACCGGAATGCTTCCTTCTGTCCAAGGTTTTGAAGTTTCTCTTTCCATGAGAAACAGCCCGGCCAGGGTTGTCTCCATACTGCACTCCAAATCCACCCAGGTCTCATCTGGACTCACACTCCTGATCTCCAGGTCTTCCTAGATATCCTTCCAAGGGCTGCCTCTTTTTCACAAGGTGACAACTCTTGAACAGGGTCAGATATCATACAAAGTTACTTATAAAAAGGACTTCTGCATTAATTTGTTGTGAATTATTTTTTCGAAGCCTTGGGCAATAGCTCAGAAGGGCGGGTCTGATCCTGCCCCAGACCTGCACGCCCACAGCTCTACTTTTAGATGAAGTCCCCTAAAGAACTGCAGTGGTGATCCAGATCCCAGAGCCACCACTTACAGGATCAGTCCCACTGAAACGCACACTCGGATACCACAGTTTTAACACTGCTCCTGCAGACAAGATTCTTCTAGGAACACATGAAGTGCTGCCAGACAAGATTCTTCTAGGAACACATGAAGTGCTGCCCCTGAGAGCGTGTCCAAAGTTCCGCGTGGGAGAGGGGCTCAAGCCCGAGTTCCCCGATTTGCAGACCCCGGCACCGCTCTGCAAGTCTTACACACATAATGCGTGTTTCATAAAACTGAAATCCAAAGCAGAAGCATCTGGGAGTAGGGCAGGAATTATCCTGGCCTCTGCTATGTCAATAGTTTAGCCACTGTTTGAAGACTCAGTGAAACTCTGCCCTCTATTTGTCAGTATTTTCCTGAGTGTGGTGCGTTTACATTTCCCACCGACCCAGAGTTGAGGGAACTCTTTGTAGAGTTGCGTAACAAAGCAAATGCTCAAATACAGGCTTTGAAGAGTTTGTTTATGCTCAGTTTTCTGGTGCTGGCGGTAGCTCCTCCATGCTAGGTGCCTGCACTTGTCCAAGCAGTGCTCCTGGGTGAGAGGCTGGCCATCCCTGGTGGTGGCTGTACCATCCCTGGTGGTGGCTGTACCATCCCTAAGTCACATAAATCAGGGACCATCTGCTGTTATTATTATATATCCAATTGTGATGAAGGCTTGCAAGCCTCCATCACCTCTCCTAGAAGAGTTCAGAGATCTCCGTTGCCCAGCTGAGATCTTAGGGGATGATCTAGCCCCTTATGAGGGCACCACAGATGCCTTTTCATTCTCCCTTTGGCTTTCTCCAAAGGGTTCCTCATCTTTGTCTTTGACGGAAAACTTTTTCCTGAAGGCTTGCGTTAAGCTGGAGGAAGAAGCCTTCCTAAACGTGGTAAGCCTCTTCCGAAAATTGCCCCCTGAGAAGAAGTAGAGAAGTGGGTCAAAGCAGCAGTTGGAAGCTGCCAAGGGAAGCGTTACCACGACCGATTTCTGTAGGTATATGGCATCCTCGCAGGTGGCGTTCTTCAGCCGCAGCACGTGGAGGTGGACTGTACGCAGAATGTGGTATGGGGTGAAGCTGACCAGGAAAGTGGCCGTCACGATGATGATCATCCAGACTGCCTTCCTGCGGTTTGCTTGATTCTTCTTCAAGGAATTTTTCAGTAAGGTCCTTATGATCATGGTGTAGCAGAGAGTTATGACAACAAAGGGAAAAATGAAGCCCACAAATAGTGCGATAAAATCCAGGACCACCACTAGATTTGTCTTCTCAGAGTCTTCGGGGGGTTCAAAGCACTTGGTCTTGTTGCCATGTTCGTATGTCCCGTTTTGCAGAAAAGGGGTACTTGTCAGGGTGACAAAAATCCAGATGCCGATGCAGACAAACTTAGCCTTCTTTTCCGTTACCAGATTGATGTGCTGGACTGGAAAGACGATGGCTATGCAACGGAAGAAGCTCATTGCTGTCATGAAAAAAATGCTGCAATACAGGTTGACATACAACGCGTACGAGCTGATCCTGCATAGGAAGTCACTGAAGAACCAGTTCCCATTGTGGACGTAGTAGATGACACGCAGGGGCAAGGTGCAGACACAGAGGAAGTCAGACACGGCAAGGTTCAGCATGTACACCTGGAAGGCTGTCTTCTGCCGGTATGTTTTTATGAGGACATACAGCACAACGCCATTGCCGACAAAGCCCATAATGCTGATCATGGAGTAGAGCGTGGAGTAGACTCTGTTTCGGAAATCATCGATGGAGTGATGGCACGACAGGTTATCAAACAGCGCTGTCATGTTGCCGAGCTGAGGCACTGATCCCACCTGGCGATGAGCGTGGTGAAAAGCACAGGTGAGTTGTGTAAAGCAGCACACAAAAATAAAACGTCAATATTAAGTAGGATGCCCATCATCTCTCTTGTAAAGAAGAGGGCAGCTAGGAGGGGATGTGGGTCCGTGCAGACCTGTGTTACTGTAACCACCACCTGCAGCCTGCTCTCTTAACCTGGTACCAACAACTAGCGATGTAAAGATGAGCCATCTTTTCATAAGCCCTCAGTGCTGGCAGCATCCTGCTCCTACTGAATCACTGAAGAAAAGCTCTAACTTCTCACAGGCTAAGGGAGCAACCCCTTAAAACGAGAGAGGGGAATAATGTGGGTGGCAATAGCACCAAGCAATTTAAATATAAAGACCAGATCTGGTCCCTAACGACCAGAATATTTAGACCAAGTAAAACCCCGATGACCAGAACCACAGGATACACATAGACACATAACAGCACTTCGATTAACAATGATGAAAGCAACAGCAGCGACAAAATCAGTCATGAGAACCCACACCACACATGTGTGCTCAAAATTGATGTTAAATGATACATTTTTTTATCCATAGTGTGGCAGCATTAGGGTTGAGTCCCTGTCTCCTCCAGGATTTACTGGGAATTCAGAACCATGCTGGGGTGCTCAAGGCTTCTGAGTTTCAGTTACGTTTCAGTTATTTGGGAGTTTATGCTTTTAAAACAATCTTTTTCTTATCTGTAAGGTACAAATTAGATTAAAGCTCAGCAGCTATCAGCGAGGTGGCACAGACAGCAGAGGAGGCAAAGCCTGACAGAAGAGGAGACGTTTGTTCCCCTTGAGCTGTTTATGAACACACAAGGGTGCAGGAGAAACCCACCACGTGACTGCGGAGGGGCTTGGGGCAGAAGAGGCAGCCAAGACTCAACACGGCTCTACAGGGCTCTGTCAAAAGCCACACATCACTCACAGTTCACCTTAGCTTGTGTAAATGGCGCTTATCTAGCGATGCTCATCACCCATAACCCGTTGATAAGAAGGAGGCAGCGCATTTGCAGCCACGTCCTCTCCTGGCACCACAAGTGCGACCTCTTGGTGGAGGCAGAACCCAGACCTCAGCTGCGGCGTGGACGAGCCTGAGCTCCTCGAACACACAACAGAAAGCCCAGAGTGGGTCTCGCTGAGCTTCTCTGGCTCCAGCTGCCCCTCCTCTGTGAGGACAAGCCAGGGACACCAAGCTGCTGCCTGGGGCAGGAGAGACTGAGCCCTGGGTCCCCTGCAAGAGGCCAGGAGATCGAGCTTCAGCCCACACCACTGGCACCCTTGCTTGCCTGAGGTCTTCACTTCAGGCTTGAGGTTCAAATTATGAAAACAGCAAACTCAATAATATCATAACATCTCCAAGATAGGGATAACAGTAAGCTTGATGTAACTTTGGTCTGGTTTTAACCAATTCCTTGGTAGCGCAGTGCTCTGAAAAAAGCTGTATGACCTTCATTCCTTGTTTGTATCTGCCTAGATAATCTGACGTGGGTGATGGAGCTCTTGCTACCGTTATCCTTACTACTGCGTTCATGCCTCGCATGGGGATCTGCAAGAGTGCACGGAGATCAGCAGCACAGTGATCTTATCAAAACTCACACAGATAAAATCGCTGTACTTGCAAGGCAGCTCTTTCTCATACGTTACAAACCCCCACAACCAAGAGGTTTGTGATTAAGAAGCTGGAGGCTTGCGCTCCTCTGTCTGCACCTCTGGGCAGATGTGAGCAGTAGAAAGGGGGAGTGGAAAATGGGACAAACTGGGCTGGGTGGCCAACCCAGAGAATAAAGAAAGCTGTTTGCCCGAAAAGTAGTGATAGGATGTAACACTCAGAGAAGGGAAGAGATGGCAGACGGAGAAATGCCCAGGAACACTGGGGGATCGGGGCAGCGCGGGCAGCACCCGCGTCTCCCAACGGCACCTTTGGAGTCAGGATTCTGAGTGCCTTTTGAGAGGGCACAAGTGATGTGTGCCTGCAGAAGGCACCGCTGCCTTCCTGCCGCTGCCATCACTCCTCCCTTCAGCCAGTTTAGCCATCCTGCCTATGGATAACCAGGACACACTGGTAAATACCTCCACCCGTTAGATAAACTTCCTTATTTAATTGCTCCGCTTGTTTGTGTGTACACAAACTTCTAGCTTCCTGCAGGGACTAAATTTCAGCCTTTCAGCTGCTGTTCTCAAAGACATCAGCAGATAATGAACAACCGCATGAAGTATTTGTCTATATTCCATATTTCTAAAACCAACTTCAAATGTCTTTCATCACCAAAAGGAAAACAATGATGTTTATAACATTGAAGCAGAAAGCTAATGTAAAGAGAGCTCCACGCTGGCAAAGGCATCTGTAAAGCACAAAACACATCTCCTAGCCGAGGCTTTAGAACAGCTTCACACTGTGAACTGCAGATAAGTATCACTTTTGCAACTTTTTATTTGTACAGCTGTAGTTCACTGAACCATTTATTTACGTGCTGGTGGCTCCAGCTCCTCGGGAATGTGCGTGAGGAGCAGTGAGAAAGCATCCCAGACAGCAAACCCCTGCACAGCTGCTCCTCTTCAAGCCTCCTACTGCCCAGCTGGGTTTGTAGCTGCTCACAAGTAGATTATGGCACAACTGATAACACAATTAAAAGCATACCACCAAAGAGGGGAGCGCCGCTCGCCTCAGGCCGGGCTGGAAAGCATCACTGCTCCTCGGGAAAGCTCCGGGCTCCGCTGCGGGCTGAGTGCGGTGTGAGGGGGGCACAGGAGCTGCCCCGGAGCGGCTCTTCGCCCACAGCAGCTCCCCGGGGGCGAGGTCGGACCTAGGAAAGGGAACAGGGGGTGATGAGGAACCCAGCTGGTGAGCGGGGAACGGAGCAGCTCTGGGGGACCCCGGGGATGGAGAGCCCGGGGGGCACCGGCACCTGCGGGGGGGGGCAGAACCCGGAGGGACCGGCACCGCCGCGGCTCTTGGGGAGCCGAACCCGACCCGTCCCATCCACACCCCTCAGCCCCATCTCTATCCTCGTCCCCTCCATCACCAACTCTCTCACCATCCCCATCCCCACCTCCACCCGCATCCCCATCCCCATCCCGATCTTCCTCTCCCCGTTCCCATTCCCATCTCCCTCTCCCTTTCCCTCTCCCCGTCCCCGTCCCCGTCCCCGTCCCCGTCCCCGTCCCCGCAGCACTCACGGCCGCCGCTCGCCCCCGCGGCCCCTCGGCCGCCCTTAAAGCCCTGCCCCGCCCCGGGGCGGAGACCGGTGTCCCCCGTTCCCCCCCCCCCCCCGGTTCCCCCGCGGGCTGCGGGGCTGCCGCTCCCCCCGGGGCGAGCCGTGTCCTCCGCCGCACCGCCGGGGGCTGCGCGGGTGCCGCGTCCAGCGCAGAGCCCCGAGAGCAGCGGCAGAGCCCCGCTGGGGCAGGGCACCCGCGGCTCAGAGTCATCGGAACACGGGATGGGGTCGGTTGGACCTCAAAGCCCATCCAGTCCCACCCCTGCCATGGGCAGGGACACCTCCCGCTGGATCAGGGGCTCCGAGCCCCATCCAACCTGGCCTGGAACCCCTCCAGGGATGGGGCAGCCACCACTGCTCTGGGCACCCTGGGCCAGGGCCTCCCCACCCTCAGCGTGAAGAATTTCTTCCTAATATCTGATCTAAATCTTCCCCCTTCCAATTTAAAGCCATTCCTCCTCATCACATCTCTCCATGCCCTGGTAAAATGCCCCTCCCCAGCTTCTTTTTGTACTGGAAGCTGCTCTGAGGTCTCCTGGACCCTTCTTTTCTGCTCAAACCAGGTCAGGACAGGTTGCTCAGTGCTTTATCCCACCCGGTCTTGAAGACTTTCAAGGATGGAGGTCCAAGAGCTTCCAAGACTGGGCAACGCACTGCATCACCCACCATCTCCTATGCTTTGAACCTGTACTGTAGTTTGTTTAAGTCATGGCACACATTTTGGTATTACTCCATTCTGCCATCCCTTCTGCTTTTTTTCTGGTACCTTTTTTTACTATTCCTTCTGCTTTTTGCTGCACAGGGGTTTTTTTGTTGGGTTTTTTTTTTTTCTCTGTTGTTCCTTCTTCTTTTCTTTACTACCCTTTACTCTCAGGAACAGGGAGATTTCTAGTTTCAAGGTCAGACTAAGGTTGATGTGGGATGGAGGAGGCTGCTGCTGCTCCAGATGAGCTGGCAGAAGAGTCAGAGACTTGGTGTGAGGAGGATTTTCTCACTAGACTCCTAAGAGAAGGTCAAACTGCGGCTGTGGTATAGTGGGGCCAAAAAGACACGCGGTATTTGATGGGAGCAGGACTGGGGTACTCACTGAATGTATCTGCACCAGGAGGAGCTCGATGAAACCTACTGTCCTTCAGGATGGGTGGCTGGAGAGTGGCCAACCCAACACCTCTACGCACTACAGGGGCTTCTACGCTCCAGGGAAAGGCTGGATCCGTGGCATGTAGACCTGGCACCTGAAGAGAGGACAAAGCAGACCTCCTCGGCTGCAGGGCTGTGGGTGACCCTTGGGAATGGCCAGCACTGCTTGGTGGGACAGGCCGTGACAGCTCTGCTCCCCTAGTTTGTGCAAGGGAAGATCTTCAGGCCACTGATGCTGACTCAAAGACAAAGGAGGGAAGCGCAATCAGCGTGGTGTCCCTCGCACACCTCATTGGGTCACCTCCTCACTCTTCTTCCCCTGCTTGGTTTGTTAGAGCCTTCCTGTACGTCCAACCTGAGCTAACGCAGCGCAGGGACGGACAATTCAAAGTCTCAAGAAGACGATACAGGGTAGGTTGGACAAGGAATTGGGAGGGGCCACTCAAAGGATGGAGGAGATGGCCACAAGAACGTGTGCATGCAAAGGCCAGGCATGGACAGAGGAGATACCCAGAGGAGGGCGAAGGAAGGGGAGTGCATTTCAGAGCACTCTAGAAAGCAGAGTGATGCGGCCACCAAGACGATGCTAATGGCTGGCACTTCCCCTGTGTCAGCAGATCTCTGCGTGCGGTGACTCTGTTGGAGGCATCAGCTCATCTGGCATTTCACCTATTACCTACACAAAATACCTTTTGCTTCTGGGAAAGAATTTTCCTCCCGCAAAGGTGATTGTTAATTAACTCCACAAATTTTAATGGCTGGGTAGACATCTGGAGGCTGGAGATTTGTTCTTTTAGGGCTTAATAAGAGCAATTTGATGCTTAGACTGTAAATCAGTCCAATTCCCTTTTCACAGGACAATGAGATAAGGCACAATTGAGGGTTAGGGGCTTGGGATATCTGTCCAGGACCATGCAAACCTCAAAAAAGCCCAATTGTGCTTTAGAGTTAAGCTGAGCTGCCTTAGCACTGCCTGGCCCTCCACTGCCTTCTCTCCCTGCGCTTGCAGACCCAGTCAGACACCAGACTCTGAGATGCTGAGCCCTTCATTAAATGTCATAGCAACCCTTTCAAATCCAATTTAATTCTTCCTTTTCTGCTACAGTTCCAAGCAACTTCCCTAAACATCAAAATAGTTTGCAGCCTGAATGACAAAGCTCCCCAGCTTTGGCAGCTGCTTCACAGTAGCTGTTTAAGAAGGAGGAATCAGACAGACAGCATTTCATGATAAAGCAAACATCCTTTCAATATGTTGCAGTTTCTTTCCTCTCTTGGGACTTCCTAAAATAAGCTGTTTCTCTTTGAATTTCATGTGAAAAGGGTGGTAATCGCAACTTCAGTTCAGACTTGCTCAGAGTTATTTGCCACAGGGTGAACTGGGTGACACCGGGGTGGAATGACTGGTGACAATGTCATCTGCCAGATCTACTTTGTAGAGAAAAGCCCGACCATGGTGATGCCTACGATGGGGGATGGAGACCTGAGCAGCTCTGCCTGCTCTGACCTCGGGCCAGCCCCAGCCTGGACCTGCGTAGCTGTGGTCCCTGTGCTCCACAGAAGGAGGACTCCTCATCCTGGACACATCCTTCCCTTGATGGCAATGAAATAAAGCACACAAAGAAAGGAAGTGAAAAAAACCTATGAATGGGGCACAGAAAGCTTTTAGCATGGGCTAACAAGTGGAGTGCACTGCCATGGTGGCCCTACATCTAGCAGGTACGGGGAGCATTCCGATTGCAGAGGGATGGGAAAGTCAAAGGGAAATGGAAGATTTGGAGGTGTTGCTCAAGCGTGAGAGGAGGAGTCTTTCTTATGCAACAGTTTCCACGCCTTGGTGCCCAACAGCCCACAGTCATTCTGAAACCAGTGGCTTTTGCTTCCGTTTGTGCCCTTTGTTTCCGAGTGGTGGCAGATCTGGAGTCAGCCCCCAGGTTGGCCGAGTCAGCGTGTGCGCAGGGCAGAAGACCACACAGAGAAATGGTGGGATCGGTGGCCAGAGGCAGATGGGTATATCTGCGTGCCTCCTCCTTCATCAAGCTCACAGATGCGAGGCCTTATTTGGAAAAGCAATTTCTACTTCTTGCCAAAGATATGCAATCCATTTTCTGCTCTGTTCTCACTTTAGGGCCCTCATGGAGCAGGACCTGTTTCTCCAGAGGACCGTCCCTTATTGCCACCTCAATTCCATAGGATTTGCTGCCATTTGTTCCTTGGACCCAGGACAGAGACCAGATGTCGCAGTTCCAGCTCTGACCCCATCGTCCACTTGTTTTTTAGGGACTGATGTTGACATGTGTGGTCTTTAACTGACAGCTATGAGAAGCTGCTCCACCCCAGCCATGGAAGACCCATGAAGCTCCCTGTTTCCCTCATATCTGTGGGAGAAGAATGGAGCTAGAGAACTTCCTGTGAAGAATATCTCAGCCCTCGTTGTGTCTCAGATCATAGACTTGTAGAACGGTTTGGGTTGGAAGGGACCTTAAAGATCATCCAGTTCTGTCCCCCTGCCAAGGGCAGGGACACCTCCCACTGGATCAGACTGCTCAAGGCCCATCACGAAGCTGTTGGTCATATCCTACTGCAAATACAACACTTTTAATTAGCTCCAGTGGAAACAAGGACTGAGGAAAGATGCAAAGCTGAGTGAGATGGTAGAACATCTTCAGCACTGCCTCTAGTTAGCGTTTTTTAGAGTAAAGCACTTAATCTCCTGACATGAATGAAATAAATCAATACCAGAAGTGACTGCAAGGATAGCATTCAGACAATCCTATCATTGTTAGCCTGAATGTTTGGAGAATTACGTTATTCTTTCACAGGTACAAGAAGACATCATCCAGGGAACAACACTTCTGCCGCAAAGAAAGGGTTCATGTGGTTTTCACTCAAAATGCAAACCAAAAGGTATGAGTTTGTGCTGCCTTTTCTGAGAAGTGGAGCAGTGTGTGGACGCACCACAGAAGTACTGGGAAGGGTACGGGGTGCTGGCACTGACGCAGCCTCCCCAGGGTGCTTCACGGTGTAGCTGAGTTCATCTCCACTCTACCCCAGGCTGATCCACGCTGCCTTCACACCTTGTTGAGGTCTTTAAGAGCAGTGAGTGCAGCATTTTCCTCTAGGGAAAACTTCTGAAGCAGGGCTTTTAGGGACCCTTTAACCTGCTCTGATCCTTTCACCCTGTGCAAAATGAAAGGATGCTCTCATCAGGCCAAAACTCCAGACAAGGACCTAGAGATGTGCTTTCACTGTGGTTCAGCTGATGGAGAAACTCAGCAAGCCATGAGAACCAGCAACTGGATGATTGTACAAGAACACTACATATGTGTCTGTAAAATACAAGATTTGAAGTTTTACCTTTCTGTAGGCATTACGGATTGGCTTTACCTGCTGTTGAACACCTCCAGATCTCGCTGTGCTCCACGGCAGGCAAGGATTCCCAGTGCAGGTCAGCGTCCTCAGTCCCTTGCATGGATAACCACTTTGGAAAAGAGAAAAGTTAAAGAAATTATGAAGACTTTTGGGCTGCTGGCATGAAAAGCTGGGTTCCCCTTTGAGGGGTTTTATGGTTCCAACATCTCAACCTGTAATAAAAAGAACAGCCACACTGCCAGGAGATGCTGTACTGATAGAGCCAATTGCTACTTCCCCTTCCTGTTGTGTACGTGTAAAGCGAGTGGTGCAGGAGATGGGCGAGCGATAGCTTGCTTTGCGCGCATCTCCCTTATTTCACAAGTCACAATGCAGACAAGAAACGAGAAACACTCACTGGTGCTTTGTGGATGGCATTTGTGTGCAAAAGTGACAGAACTTTCCCATTCCTGGGAGCTTTATCAGGAGCTGGAAAATTCTCCAAGTTATTGGCCCTTAGACTGGAATTGGGGGTGTGGGGGTGTCTCTGCAGGCCAGCAGTGACTTCAGGCTTCAGAATCTGCCTTGCTGGGAGTCAGAATCACGTAATAGTTTGGGATGGAAGGGACCTTAAAGATCATCCAGTTCCAACCCCTGCCACGGGCAGGGACACCTCCCACTGGATCAGAGTCCATCCAGGTAATCTGAACCAGCACTCGCTTTCAAGCTGGCAAAAGGTTGTGCTTCGATTTTCTGGCTTTGTTTCAGAATGTGACACAGGATTTATTGCTTTGTTTTAATACAAAAATTCTCCTGACACACACTTTTTAAAAATAGCCATCGGAGATTTTATATTTTTTTTCCCCTACAGTTCCCCTGCAACAGTAAAGTAGCTTTTTAATTCTCCAGAACTCATTTTAGAATAGCAGAGGATTCTCATTACATAAACTATTGGGGTCCTTTTTCTCTGGAAGAAAGCAAAGTAAACTCTGGAAAATTCATCAGTACACAAGAAAATATTTCTCATGGAGAAATTCTGTTTTAATCTTCTTTTGGAAAGTAACCCACAAAGCCAGAAATAGTTGTATGCAAGATAGCTTGCTCTTTTTGGAATGGAAATACAATAAACATCATGAAAACACGTGAATTTTTGGCATCAGAATTATTCTGAGGTTTGTACCACTTGGAAATTTTTCAAAATCTAAATGGAGAGGTGAATTGGTGCACATTGCTGAACCTCCACATTGATAACAGAGACACGTTCTGATTATATAGGCCCGTATTTATCCAGCACATCCATCAATCCACGCTGCTGTTATGTATTTGAGAGTGGCCAGATGATTATCTATGATGTAATGCAAGTCAAGTAAATTACCACGGAACATCAGAGATGGAGTTCATCTGCTCTTATTTGAACAAGATTGCTGTCTCCGCTGACCGCTTCCATCTCAACTGGCTTGTCCCCGAGGCTTTTCTTAAGGAAGACCCATCAGGATGGAACCCCTGCCCTTCACTAGTCTGCTCTTCTGGCTCTCAGAAGCTTTACACGCACTCCACCCAAGATGTTCCAGATTGCCAGGGATTGGAATATTTTGGGGCTAAAGGTGGGGCTCGTGGTGAGGAGCCAGGGCCCTATTGTGGCAGCGCGTGATGGTTTATGGTGTGTCACCTAAAGAACGGCTTCTGCCACAGAGATCTGCCCCGTGACCCTGCACTGGCCACGGGTCCAGCGTAAGCGGTCGCTCCTGTTTCATTTGACACTTCTCTTTTTAATTTGCACTGGCCACAGCACTTTATGTGGCAGACTTGGATGAATACCTATATCCTGAATATCTACATCCACAGTGTCTGCCCTCTGATCTCAGCTTCTGACTCTGACCTACTTCAGTGGGCTGTGTTCACATCCCAGACTAAGACAAGAGGCTGTTACAGCTACTGGTGTCCACCTCCAACAGTTCTGTATTTCTGCTTCCAGAACAGACCCTGGACAATATCACCGGGCAGTTCTACGGAATAGGGGAAGTTTGGACTCTGATAATTGCATCTTCTTATTTCCCAAGTGTCACTGGTGGAAACGACCTCAAAACAATTCATGTTCTTGGCCAGGGAGACAAGTTGCTCCTGCGCTTGTTCAGTTGTTATCCACTATTCAAGACGTCCCATGCCTCTGTTCCATGCTTTCCACATGGATTTATTTAAACACAGTCTCAGACCCCTAACGACGTGCCTGCTCCAGGCCAGCCAGGGTCTTCTGATCAGATCCAAAAGCACCTTCCTCCCACTGGGCATCAAGCTCTTCAATTCTCTAACCTGCTGCTCTCTGCAGCTCTTATCTGATGTGCTGAGAATTGGGTGCATTCTTTAGAAACAAACCAACCCAGTCCCCCTCCCTGGAGAGGGATGCAACTGTTTTTTCTGCCATAATTCAACTATTTTGTGCATTGATGCTGCCTACAGGATGAAAAGTTGATTTTTGCTTCTACCGAGTGAACCAAATACGTCAGGTATATAGATGTAGCTCTAAGAAAGTCTCTAAAACAGGAGAAAAAAGGACTATAGAGGATGGCACTTTCCCTTATGCTCCTCCTTGCTGAGCTCCCTGTGTAACTGCCTGGGACTCCCAGCAGAGAGCATCACCTCTTGGTCCTGAGCACGGTAATAGTGACAGGCTGCTAATGCTCCGCGGGTGCTCAGCGAGCACTGCGAGGCACAGGTACATGATACCAGATTCCACACAAACCACCTACACGGACAGGCAACGCAGGAGACCTTTCCATTGTCTGCAATGGTAGATACTGCTGCTCCAGTGATGGAATGAGGAGCGTCCTTCTTCCAACCGAGTGTGAGCTCTGTTTCATACACACGCTCAAATTGTCCTCTGCAGAGCACACGCAGAAGATGCTGCAAATATGCTTTAGAATAGAAAAGTTCAGTTGGAAGGGACCCACAACGATCACCCAGCCCAGCAGAAACCACAAGGACTCTCCTTGGCTTGGTTAGATTGGAGTGAAGACCCTCGGCTCAGCCCCTCGTAGGCAGCGCGTGCCCAGCCTCTCTGCCTGGGAGGTGAAATAGCTACAAACCACATGAGACTTTGCCAGTGTAACCCACATATCGGGATATTTTCACTACTCACTACATTCACACTAATCACAGACTGTTGTAGTTTCACAACTAACAATTTCTTCTCACACCTGTGGTGCTGTATCTTTCCAAAGCCTTTTTTCCTCCCCTCTTTATCGTGTTATGAGATCCTCAATATTTTGAAATGCACATTAAACATTTGCACTTTGATATTCTTTTCCTCTGGTGGAAAGAATTAATGATGCTTTTAAGCCCATTTAAGCCAATTACATGTTTTTTCAGTTGGGCTCCTTGGGGGAAACAAACAAACAAACAAACTCCTTTCTCAGGCTGATAATAGATGGAGAATAAAGGACAGGCAAGAAACAACTCCTGGTGATTAGGAAGTAAAAAGTGCACTGGAAGCTGCCTAAATAACAGCCACAGACAGCAGTAAAATTAATGATGAGTTTTAACCGCTGATCAAAACAGGCACTCTGCAGTCAGAGCTGATTTATTGCCCTTGATGTGTTTTACTGTATTTCATGCAGGAAACAAGTCATCTTTACTACTGTGCCTACCAAACCCACGTTTTGCAGGATGAAGTACTTCCAGTTCCTCCCAATTTGTGGATAGGACTGGGGAGGGCACCAGGGTTGCTCCGCACCAGCTCGAAGACTGGGACTAAACCCCAGGTCCGGCTCAGCCCCAGCCCAGCGCACACCCAGGGCCGCGCTGGAGGCAGTTTTACTGGGGTGGTTCCGTTTCCCAGCACCGCATCAGACCTTGCGCAGCTCCAGATTCATTTCTCCTCTAGTTTACAAGGCAAAAATGTTTTGGCAGGCACAGGCTGGGAATATTAAAAAGTAATAAAAGAGTTTCTTGGAAAAGTTGCTCTGCTGGTTCTCAGGCAAACGTTAACTTTTCAAGTCCAAGCAAAAATCATGGGATTCGCTTTTCTCTTGCTGGTACTCCTGCTTCCCACAGAGAAAAAAGGAGCAGCCCTGGGAAAAGGGTGTTCTCCCTTAAAACCTCAGCATCCAAACGTTACCCATCGGCTTCAGCACAAACACATTCTGCACGTTTGCATATGCTGCTTCAGTTCCTGCAAACAAATCTGCTTGGGACCCCTCTCTGTCACGGAGCTATTCCAAGGTTTACTGTCAAATAGCCTTTTTATTTAAACTGAGTACTATTATTTCCAGTTCTAACCTGAAGTATCGCTTCAATAATCATTCTCTCTTCCTGGCGTTAACCTGACTGTTGGGTGTTCCCTTTCCCCCCCTCTTGCCTGGGCATTTCTAAACCACATCACAAACCTCTGGCTGGTAGATTCGGTGAACTGTATTAAAATTTTGGGTTTGATTTCGGACGTTTTCAGCTATTTAACTGCTTTTAAGACTTTAAGCCATTGTTCTTCCTCTTTCAGACAGTGTCTCAGGCTCTTTCTCCTTTCCTGCTCCCAGATGATGTCCCTCCCATCTGCTGACATGCATTGCCCAACATGCTTACAGTGAAGGACCAATGCTTTCCTGTCTACCAGCGTGCTCTTCTGCTCCAGTTCACACCACGCAGGCCACCTCCTGCCCACAGTGGTCCAATTTACAGCTCGCAGGCATCCATTTCTGTAACTGCTGCTCTCGCCTACCCAAGCGACCACAGCATCTGATCAGCTCCCAGCCCAAGACACGCTCACCTGCAAGATCTCCCTGGGTGAAGAGGACAACCATCAGCAGTAAGTGACCTTCCAGCTCTGGAGATGCAGCCCAAAAGTCATTCAATATAATTCCCATTTGTCTTCCTCTTTTGCAGCCGGATGCGTTGAGTCAATACAACAATCAAATCAGAACAACTTTGAATTAAAAGGAATGCCAAGAGAAGGGTGTAAGATGGGACTCCCTGTATGAAGCATGAAACAGCAACTGCACCAACTGATTAATCTTTTTCAGAATTAGATCTTAATTCTCTTTATTACCAAAGCTTCTGAGTTCCAACTGGGTAAATCAGGGGTATTTCTTGCCAGTGAAAATTTTTATCCTAAAACAATAAAATCACGCACAAGATCATCCCCTTTGTGATCACTGATAATCAAAAGAGTGATTAAAATGCGGTGGTAGTCTGTGTGGTGGTGGAGGCTGGGAGCAACCCACGGCACAGGCTGTAGTCCTTGGTCAGTCACTTCTAAGAAAAGCCACAGCGTTGGGCTCAGACTGAGGGTGCCAGACACGAACACGCCGCAATCCGATTCCTTAGAGTTGACCTCAAATTCAGCACAGCAGCAATTAAAGTCCTGGCTCTATGGCAATATTGACTCCGAGTCAAAACTCAACAGTGTTTAAAATATGAAGATATGTCTGCTTCCAACTGATGAAAAACAACTCTGGAAGAGAAAAATTCCCCTACCAGAGGTGACAAATAACATGCCCCGTCCAGCAGATACCACCAGAGATGTTGCAAAAACTGAGATGTGCTCATGTTGCAAGAAATGCCTTTTTAGGCTCTTCCAGTAAACTTCCAAGTTCCAAGAAGCACCTTCTATGAGCTCCCTGGAGTATTTTTACGAGGCTTTGGGTTCAAATTCGCAACACTCCAAGTATGTGTGGATTTAAAGCACACGGCACAATTTTATCCGTTTACTGTGGCTGTTTATGCATCAAAAATCATGTTGGCTTCGCAACGTCAGGCTCAGTAGCTACTTCTGACCCTAGACTGGCACAAAACCCCACAGCGAATGCCAGTGTCTTCTCAGGAGAGCTGCCTGCCCATGTCTGCAAGATTTATGGCTGATGCTTGCTCTCTGAATATCATTAAACATCACGAAAACTGGCCTTTTTTGGTCATTGGAATACTGAAATAAACCAGCTATGCTTGTGCTTAACTAACGGGCTGAGATTAATAAAGAGGAGTTGATGTTAAAAGGCCATTGTCCTTAGTCTGGGTGGCCACGATCTGCCTGGTAGCCTTCATATCTGTTCTTCCAGGGCCTTTCCTGATGTGTACCATAATGTTTTATGCTCATGCAAGTCAGGTAGGGTTACAGCATACCATGTGCTTTGTACCTGCCTGTCCACAATGAACGGCAACAGACCCAAGCAACCCACTCGGAGACAGCGGCTTCTGCAGAAAGCAGAGCATTTTATGCCCACCCAGTGCTAAACTTAACAACTAATTTCTGTGTTGTCTTGTGATTAATCTACCCATACCCAAGTTCCTCAGTTACCTTCAAAAAAATCAGATTCCAGCTTCTCATTCCTGCCTGTTCTGTATTAGAACAGGAATTTAGCAGTATCAAGCTGGTGTTTTCCAAACTGAGACTTCCGCAGTAACCACAAGCCCTTCGTTCAGCTGAATTCTGGGTCTGCTCCATTGTTTATTTAGTTTTACTTGCAGGCATTATTATTTCTATGTTGTGTTTTCCTCCTAATTTTTCCCACAATGCTTTCTTCCGAGGCACAGCAGGGCTCCGTAGAACAGGACCATCATTACGTAGCCTTTATTTTTGTTTCACAGACAGGGATTTTAGAAGCAGTAGCTGTTCTAGCGAGCCCGAGGGCCACGGGCAGCGCAGACGCCAGCAGGAGGTCCTGCCACATCTCCCCTGCCCAGGGCCGGCTCGCAGCGTCTCTGCATCGACTGCTGCCAGGAACAGCAGGCAGGTCCCAGGTCCTATTTCACACATCCCAGTGCTCTCTTCCAAAGAGAGGAAAAAGCAAATCCTAATCAAACAAAAGAATGCTGGGAATCCCTTCGCCTTCTCTGTGCGCGTCACGGTGATGGACATCGGCATTAGTGCCACCACCTGCGCACGCTGGGCTGGGTTTGTGGGGAGGCAGGGAACACAACATCTGCAGTTTCAGCTGGCAGTGAAAGTCATTTTCTTCTGAAAACCACTGGTGTGGCCTTAAAAAACCCTGAACCTCTGGCAATTCTCCCCTTTAACAGATATGTTACTCCTCCTACCCAAGACTCTCTCCAGAACTTTATCTTATCAGCTTTAACAGACTTATGATCTGCCCAGTGACAAGCCCTAGAAACCCCAATATCAGCTTCCTCTGATCTGAAGACCAGAATTTCTTAGAGCAGCTACCAACATTTTCCCCTCTACTGCTCTGGATCACAAAAGCTACAGCTTGTACAAAGCTCTCTTCAACTTCCACTGGCATCAACACACCCTCTGGTCTACTTTATTCAAGCAATTTGTCCAAAGCCCTGTCTTTGCCATTAAAAAACTTCTATGGTGTTTGCAGCGAATTGAGGATTTTCACGAGAATGAAACCATCAAATCCCTCCTGCGACCTTTCACTCAAAAAATAAAGGGGAACCTCAGGAGATGAGCTGGGTTGTTCTGGCCCTTGCTCATTCCCAACCTTTACATGCCCAGCAGCATCTGCTGCCGGCAGGGCTGGCCGGGGCCCCGTAACCACTGGATGGACCTACCTGTAACCACTCTGCCCAGCCAGGCCATGGTACCAAGCTGAAATGGACCCTCCAGAAAGGCTGTACTTTAAGAATAATTCTTTATCAAACAGAAATAAAACATTTTACATTTACCTTCCTGGTAGCTGTACAAAATAGGAGGGTTCAGTGGGCAAAGCATCAAGGATAAGAGCTGGCGAGCTACTTGGCAGGACCCAGCTTGAGGCTGAAGCTCACCAAAGCACTTTTACAGTACTGAAGCCAACTCTCTCTCAACTGCAATTTCATTCATGTTCATCACAAACTTCTGAAAACTGAACCAGCACTGTAGCCGCACACAAAAGGGGAGCGGGAGAGATATGACAGCTGAAAGAGAGGATAAGAAAAACCAAAGCGCTATTTCTGTTTAATAAGTGTTGATGCTGTCTCCGAACTTTTTTCCCAGAGCTACAGCATTGGTATCACAGACAACAAAAAGCAAAAGAACAGTAACAGCTCATACAAGAGCTTACAATGCTGCGTATGAGCTGCAGCAGGAGAGAGACAGTGAAGCAAGAGGCAATAATGCACCATAGAGAAGGCAAACCTTTGAGGAACCAGAAGAGAAAAGTGCTAACTGTCTCACCTCTAACTCCTTGCTCGTGCCCTCATAAGCCTGCGCTTACAGGAAAAGGGGTGATCTTCACCGCAACAGCGAGAGAACGTGTCTGCAGTCACGTTAGTGGTGTGGCACTCAGCACTAAATAGGTGAGACCAGGTGGATCACGTTATTTCAAGAACAAGCATCAGGAAAGGGGAATCACTTGTGCTGAAATCCTGCCTGGGTGATCAGGGGGCTGTAGAGAACCTCGTTCATCAGCTGAGCACTCATGGAGTGAAGGCATGCGGGTCCGCTGAAGAAGGGATACAGGCAAGGAGGCTTTCCATGGAGACCAGAGCCGAGGGCATGCTGGAGACTCTGCTCGTCAGTAGCGTATTTTGGCCAGGACTAATTAAGATATGAACGACTCTGTCTTTCCCCTTTCCTGAATCCCAGCTGCCATGGTCAAACCCACTTCCCCCTCTTTCAAGCTGACTTTCTCAACCTCAGCTGTGCAATTACCAACAATCCCTCCCCGTTCTGCTCTGCAGGGGCAGCCCTGCACGCCTCTTCTTGGTCAAAGGAACACAGAAACCTCTGATTGGAGCTGTTGTGCCACGTTCGGGGGCTGTGTTCGATGTGAAAACCCGAGATATTTGGTCTCGCTTGGAAAGGAAAGCACAGTGAGAGCTGGGCACAAGGCAGCCCCCTCCATCCCCTGGCTTTTCCCCAGCCAGCTGCAGGATTTACTCCCTCAGGACAACTCGCAGGTGGCTGGGTTCAACCTGCCTTTGCTCTGTTCCATTATTGGCTGTCAAAAATGTTAAATGGGAACACAAAGAAATCTTGGCAACAAGGGACAATGGCCAGATTTTCAATGTTTAAGCAATTTAAGCATTAAATAGGCCTAAATGACTCCCTCGGGACAGCTATGTTTCCAAATTGGTTTCCTAGAGTTGCCAGCGAGGTTGTTCAGAGCGTCTGAAGTTTGACAATGGTGCAATTAGGTTGCTCTCTTAGTTAACGGTTTTTCTATGTAAGTTATTTTTGTCCGTGTGGTCGCACTAGGAAACAATTCACTAATGCCTGTCATCTGTCAAATAAAATACACTCACTAATTAGGGAATTACACGGGTTAGTGCAGAATTTGTTTCCTTCTTTCATTCTTTTAGGCAATAATTACACTCTAACCAGCTCCTAAGATCTGCTGTTGAAGAAATAACAGGGTTTTGTTCATGTCAACCAGCGTTCCCCCACGCCAGCTGAAGAAAACCACCGTTAATCTTCAGCACAGAGGAGCAGGTTTCTGGCAAACACGGAAGGCAGCACCAGTAATTCATCTTGTGCTGTTTTCAGCTCCCCTCGGCAGCAGACGGGTTGCTTGGTGTGATGATGGCACGTACAATGGTCCGTACGGAGACGGATCGTGGCATTGGCTCTGTTGCTGCTGGTGGGTCGGGGGGTTCAGCTGAGCTGCTGAGAGAGCTGCCGGAGAACACTGCTCGGCACAGGCTTCACCTGCCCGAATCCCACCTGCTCCAGCCATGCCTCCCCCTGTGAGCCGAACTCTTACAACCCCAGTACTCCTTTAGGCTTTTCTGAGGACTCTGCATTTACCTCCCACCAGTGCAAGAAGCTTTTGCTCTGCTTTGATTTGCCACAAAGCTGCTGGAGAACACCCTTACGCCAGGTAAACATGAATTTGGTGAGACATGGGACAACGTTACTTCTGCTTGTACGTGGCCTACAAGCCCCGGTCTGGTCTGGTCCCCCATTCTGGAAATGGCACTGGTGTCACCCAGCCCAAATTAAAACCCAACAAGACCCAGGCAAAGCTGTTTCCTGGTGCTGTTAGGAAACGGGAATCTCATTCTACCTCAACCATCTACAACCTGTCCAGACCTCAAGTGCTGTTTTCAGTTCACGACTAAATTTTCTGTTCCAGGGGTTTTTCAGTCTTAATGATAATTTTCTATTCCAGTTTCCAAGCCTGAACAAAACTGTTCCCTTAAAAATAAACAAACAAAGGAAACCAACCCCCAGACATCGGGAAAAAAATCCCCATAAAACCCCAAAGAAAAGCTCAACCTCAGACCAAGATAGCTTTGCAAAACAACTAAGGAAAAGCTGGAAAACACATTTGCAAATATTATCTTCTAATGTAGCCCCAGTCATTGGAAAACAATTTCCTTGATGCATCCTCTGTTTTCCCTCAGGAGAACACAGAAATTAGACTCCTGCTCAGGGGTAGCATCTCAAGTGTTTCGGGAGAAATGATTCTCAAAGAAAGTCTGGAGGAGCAGCTTGTGTGTATCCTCCAGGGTCTCAAGACAGCAAAGAAAACCCTTTTCTGGGAAATCTGTGTTGAGGCCACTCCAGAACAGTAGAGGCAAGCACACGTCTACATGACTGCGTTGCTGCTGCCTCCCTGGATTTACTCTCTGGGGGATGCTCACGGGCGTCAGCAGAGACCCGGTGCTGCTGCTGAGGCTGTGATGGGCTGCACTCCTACAGAAAAGCCACCACCCCGGCTGCTGCAAGGCTTGCCAGTCCCCAGCGATGCCTGAATATTCACACACCCATTTGGCATCCGTGCAAAGGCAGATGATGGGATGCACGCTGCTGGTATCTGCTCCCCCTGCCACGCTGGGTCTCAGACCTCCCACACGGCAAAACGGCTTTTCTCTCTCGCCTGGCTGCCCGCTGGAGCAGCACCTGCCAGAGCAACTGCTGGAGATGCTCAAGCTGCCAAAAAGAGAAAAAAAATCAGGCCAAGAAGTAAACTTGCTGTTGCCACTGGGTGCAACAAGAAGTAACGGCGAGTGAGAGCCTGACTGCGCGCCAGGAGCTGCGCAGCAGCCTCACGGTGTCTGAGCACACCACGAGTGCGCCGAGGAGCCGCAGAAGGCAAGGGGTGATGCTGGGGGAGCAGAGCGGCCCAGGGAGCGCGGGGTCAGGACGCAGCACGTACGGACGTGAGGATGGCTGCATGTTCCTGGGAAGGGCAGAAAATATCACCTCCAGCACAGCTCGAGCTACAGATTGGGGGAAGAATGGCTGGAGAGCTGCACGGAAGAGAAGGACCTGGGGGTGCTGGTTGACAGCCAACTGAACATGAGCCGGCGGTGGCCCGGGGGCCAAGAAGGCCAACGGCATCTTGGCTTGTATCAGAAATGGGGTCACCAGCAGGGCCAGGGAGGGGATTCTCCCTCTGTACTCAGCACTGGTGAGACCGCACCTCGAATACTGTGTTCAGTTCTGGGCCCCTCACCACAAGAAGGATGTTGAGGCTCTGGAGTGTCCAGAGAAGAGCAACAAAGCTGGTGAGGGGCTGGAGAACGTCTGACGAGGAGCGGCTGAGAGAGCTGGGGTTGTTCAGCCTGGAGAAGAGGAGGCTGAGGGGAGACCTTATTACTCTCTACAACTCCCTGAAAGGAGGTTGTGGAGAGGAGGGAGCTGGGCTCTGCTCCCAAGTGACAGGGGACAGGACAAGAGGAAATGGCCTGAAGCTCCGTCAGGGGAGGTTCAGGTTGGATATCAGAAAAAAATTCTTCACAGAAAGAGTCATTGGGCACTGGAACAGCTGCCCAGGGAGGGGGTGGAGTCGCCTTCCCTGGAGGTGTTTAAGGAACGGGTGGATGAAGTGCTGAGGGACATGGTTTAGGGAGTGTTAGGAACGGTTGGACTCGATGATCCAATGGGTCCTTTCCAACCTGGTGATTCTGTGATTCTGTGATATCCTCGGGCTGCTCCTGAACGCTGAGCAGTGCCGTGGGACACGAACCCGGCTTTGCTGCAGCTTCATCTGCGGTGGGGCCGAGTTCAATTCCTGCCAACACTACTACATGAATGCTAACAAATAACCAAATTTCTAAGCTGAAGCCAGGGAGTGAGTGGACCAGGTGCTCCCAGTGACACGGCTCACTCCCGTTCTCCCTCTCCTTGGCAGGACTGGACACGGAGCAGCTCTTGCAGCCATTTCTGTTTCCCAGAGGCACCTCCGTGCCGCTCTCGTGCTCTTGTTTGCTGTTAGGAATGAGAACATAGATAGGCTGCGTGTAGGGCGCAGCTCCAAATCTGGGAACACAATTCCCATTAAAAGGCCACAGAAACGAGTTCACTCTCCTCTTGTGCCGAGCTGAGGGATGTGGGTTTCTTACATGATTTCCATGTTGTGTTCTCAGTGTGAGGAACTGGAAGAGAAACAAAAGTCTCGAAAGGCTTTCAGTCAGACAATTTATGAAATGCAGGAAATAGGAGAAAAGTAAAACTTTGAGTATCTGTATCTTGGCCTCAGGTTGAAAACCAGACTCCCTTCTCCACGCAGAGCACACAGGATAACTTCTGGCTGATGGTTATGGTTTTGTTCTTGCTTTTCTGCAGAAGCTGGTAGAAATTCACCATATTTTCTTACTGATTGTCCTATGCATCTTGTTCAAGCTAAAAAAAAATCAAAACAATTGCCTTTATTTATGAATGCAATATCAAACTGTGAGTAAGGCTATAAATTGTTGCATGTTCGGTACAAAGAAAGACCAAGAAAGTAAGAAATAGAGGGAGAAGACAGGATATGAACAAATGAGAATTCAGATAAATGAAGACAAGTAAAAAGGGGACAATTAACCAGCAAACATGTCATTAGCTGTAGAGAGAGTTCTGAGACCGTGCATCAGGAAGGGGATGAAAGGTCATTAGATGGAGACATCAATATCTCATCAAGAGAAAGTACTGGACAAATAATTGTGGTGAAAAAAAGCCTTCTGCACTGATGGGATGTATTAGGTCCTTTTAAGCTCAAATATGCTTAATTTTGTGGTTTTGTGGAAGCCTTGGAAAGAGGACAATGCAAGAGGGTAGGATTTAGTGTGGGGCCACCTGGAGGCACCATCTCGGGAAGAGATGTCCAAACTGCGTCCAAGGGCAGTGTAAAAATCACTTTTGATCATTTGATTTTTGGTACCAAGAGGAAAATACTACCTGCCTGTCGTTTCATGCTGTGTGGCCTCTGGGGGCTAACAGGGATGGAGGCAGCCTGGTCAGGCGCACGGTGAGCGTGCGTTGGGAGTGGGAAGTGGAGGAGTTCGGCAGAAAGCTGTGGTGCCAGAACTAAGGAATTCTGTGGGTGCCGGGGAAATTCCCACCATCCCTGTCCTCGTTGATGAGCCGCGCCATGCCGGGCAGGAATGCTGTGACTCAAAGCAAAGCACTTCCCGAGACCCTTAATTGAAAACAGTCTGAATTGACCGTAGTAGCTACTGTGGGAGCCCCGGACAGCGGTGACACTGCGTGTAAATCACATTATGAACAAAAATACAGAGGCCCAAAGGCCGTCTCACACACAGCACGGAGAGAAACAAGTGAGCGGCTGCTGAGGAGGGATTTGGGCAGACAGGGCGGCTGCTCGCGGGCTGGAGCCCCACAGCTCTCACCCTGGGCTGGAGGGAGGCTCCGGGCGCTCCTGCAGTATCCGTTCACAAGAGCTGCCAGCTGAGAACTTGCAACTCATCAAGAGATTCCCACAACTTCAACTATGGGCAGCTATGGGGAATTTCCTCCTCACCTACTCCTGCCAAAGGGGCTTTTCCCAAAATGCTGTTGCCACTATTGTTTCCAGAGCAGAGGTGGGATTTAGTCAGGGCAGGAGGAAGCCAAAACCAAGGGAGAATTGCATTAATCTCTTTGTACCCAGTTCTTCCCCTCACTTTTATGAATCACCAGCATTTCTTTATGCATTTTTTTCTGTAATCTTCTTACATCCAATACCTTAGGCAAAAAGCATTTTGCCATCAACCTTTCCACTGTTTTCCCACACGGAAATCTTTTCAGTCAGCTATGCCACATGAAATCCTAGAAGCCACTTGCAAGGAAGTCTTACTGCTGGACTTAGTGTCCACAAGGAATAAACACTACATTAGCAATGCTTAATCCCAGCATTTGCTCTCGTTAAAAGTGAATTTCCTTCTTTATAGTCAAAATAGAGACTAAAGGCAACAAAACAAGTGAGCTGATTATTTCTTTGCTGATGAGCTGTTTGTAAAGGTGGAAACTCGTGCTTTTGAGGGAGCTGCAGAAGACACTGAGGTCTCACACCTCCATACCCTCCTCTTCGTGTTTTACCAAGGGGCCAACGTAAAGCATTCTCTCTGTGGTGATCATCTTGGAAGATTCCAGTACTGAAAGGGGCTCCAGGAAGCCTGGGGAGGGGCTCTTGATCAGGGAGAGAAGTGATAGGACAAAAGGGAATGGGTTTTTTTTATACCAGAGAATACGCAAATGATACCTTCTGATGTCAAAAAGTGGAGTACTTTGGGTTGACAAAAAATTGTAATTCTCTTACCTTTTGATGGATTCTAATGAAATCTGATTGTATTTCAGTTGCTGAGGAAAAAGAAATTAGAAGTCCTCAGCTGTAAGGAGCGCTGCTATACAATGTACGAAGCCGGGCAAAGCCGTCAAACAAAGGTGGCGCACAAAATAAACAGGTTATGGAAAACCACTGGAAACCATCTCACGCCCTATAGAAATCAGTCGGGAATGCTGTGTTTGTTCTGCTGGCGTCAAGGGAGATACCGGGGGGTTCAAAGACGAGCACTGAAAGCCACCAGTCATTGGGAGTGATTCCTATTGCAGGTAAAGATTAATCGAGGGGAACGGATTAAAGATTTCACCACAGCTGCTTTTCCCATGGCCGCTCCTGTCTCGCGACGCTGGCTCAAGGTGAAGTGGAGCACAGCTCAGGTCCGGAGCAACCAGTCCCCTCCCTCCTGCCATCCCATGATTTCATTAGTGTTTTCAGAGCCGTGCCACGAGGAAGCATGCTGGTGACATGGGTGGTGCCTTATCTTTTCCGTTGGTTATTATGAAATTTCAGGGTGGTGAGAAAGTCTGCAGCTTGTTCGCAGAATTTATGCTCTTGCAGCTGACGGTTCTGTTTTATCGTCTTGGCGTGCAAGCAAAATAAGCAAATATAAGAGAAACAGTAGTTGTAAAAACTCAATCTGCTATGGGAAGCCTCAGGCAAAAGCTAACTTATTAAAATCAAACGCAAAAATGAATATTCATACACTTAAATCAAAGTAGGAATTAATCACCTGCCAGCCAATTGCCTGTTTTCAAGGACTGTCTCTGGCTTTGGCCTCGGCACAACAGTGCAAACCGAGGACTGCCAATACTCCGCAGGCTGCGGCTGTAATAACTGTGCTTGGTAGCACCTGGATTTTCAGCTGCTTTATCTTTCTACAACTTTCCATCACTTAGAGAAGTGGTGAGGGGAACAACGTGCTGCCGGCAGAGCTGCTGTTGGAGTGGCAGCAAACCCTCCCCGTCGATCAGAGACCAAGGCAGCGTCGCTGCCTTTAATTCCCTGCTTTCAAGTACTGACCTGCGGTGTGAGATTAGCATCTACAAGGCTGGGAGCCGTGATACACGTTCACGTGGCTGTGAACATACCGATTTGCTATTCTTCGCGATGTCTGCGGGATGCTTCTCCGCTCTCCCACTGCACCGAGACCGTGTGAAGAGCCTCCCCTGCGCTGAAGCACGGATGAACTTGGCTTAACCAACACCACCTCTGCAGAACAATAGAAGAGCCTTAGTGCAAACGTAATCAGCATCAAACATGGGTATCCCAGGCAACACCAACACAAACACTCATCAGGGATAGCCCAGTCCAGCTCAATATAGCGCCGCTTTTCATGCCAGAGGACACCTTTTCTTTGCTCAGAATAAAATCTTGTTTTACTCATGGATAATCTGTGTTAACTCATGCGACCCCCAGATGAGTTCAGGATCACACCATGTAATCTGTCCCATCTCAAAGCATACATTTGAGGAACTGTCTGGGACTCCTCTTCCGCACAGGGCATCAATTTTTCCAGACAGCTGAAAATTAATAGCTACTATGATTCAAGCGAGTAATTCTTGTGAAACCAGCTCCGGGGATGTTGCCTAGCAAAACAAATTCTGTCAGCATAGCCTCGTGCTCTGACGTGATACCTAATACGTGAGACTATGTATAAAAACCAGGAAGCAATCCAAGGGAAACGGTACATTTTAGCTCTGCTACAGGTCATATACAGAATACAGTGATGCAGAAAACCATTCCTGGCTGCTTTTTCCAGCAAATGTAAGTATTTTTGCTTTTAAATTAATTAAATGCTAATATTCCTTCATTGCAGTCAGGGTACGCAGCAGTAATCCAGGTTTCGCATTTGTTAACCTCTTCTGTATATTCTTTGACATGATTCCAGGAGGAGTTTTGAGAAGAAGTATTTGTTTGAGGGTAGCAAATGTTTTTGTGTACTTCTCGGACTAGGCGGTGTAACAACCACAGACGAGAAGGTATATTGACTGACATTTGTAAAGCATCCCACGAGAGCAATTTCTGTGGAAACAAAAAGTAGCACCACTGAAAATGCAAAGTGTTATTTGTGCAAGAAACCTCCCGTGAGCTTGAACCGAGGCTTCATGGGAACAAGGGCTAAACAAAAACTGTCACTGTCCACAGGCAGCGATCCTCCTGAAGATGCCTTGTAAGGAATACCACAAGAGGCGGCTTCAAAAGCTATAAATAAACAGATGAATTGGCTCACATTGCCTTCTTCACCCATTCTGGCCATTCTAGTGTGATGGAAGCAGCTGTTCTGGAAAGATCTCCCCGTTCCTGTTCCCACCTGGCCCCATCCCGGGCATGATCCCCCCTGCCTCGGCCGGGTGGAGAGAGGGCAGCTGCTTTCCCTCCCTGCCTGGCCCTGCCCTGGTGCAGGCAAGGGGAAGGGTCTGCTGACGGAGAGCACCTCTTCTCCATCCCGAGGTCCTTCGTGGGCTGGCAGGATTTCCCAGCTGGAGGGAAGCTGCTGGGTTGGCTGTGGAGGAGGATACTGGCAGCGGGAGCTCAGGAGAGCTGTGCTGGCAGCCACCTTCTCCGAAGGAGGAGCCTGTGGCTTCAGATCTTTCTTTGCACTCCCTTCATACATCTATTCTTTATTCAATGACTCTTTAATCTTACATATATAAAGGTTATATCTGACTAGCGATGTGCCCCGCAGGATCTCGGGCTCCGAGCTCGGCTGGGTCGCTGAGGGTGGTGCCCTCAACCCATCCCTGTGACACGGGCAGCGCTCCGTGCCCCCCTGCAGCCCAGCCCCTGCCCTCACAGTGTTCCGGAGGGTGTGCGTTGGCGGTGCCAAACCTGCCCTGGGGGGCCCTGGGGCTCTCTCAAGACTGTGAAGAGCCGAGGTCCAGCGCCCAGGAACACCCCCCAGTTCCATCTCATTTACTAGAGCTGATGTATACAAACAGCATTCGGAGCGGATATCAGAAACCGAGACACCCTTTTGCCTTGCAAACATCCACAATTACCTGTCTTGTGATCCATGAGTCTTTTCCTCATCCCTGCCCCTTGGCCCAGGGTGTCGGCTGTTTTGATCTGCTGTGCCCGGATTCCTCAGGTGGTACGAAAAGCGTCCCCACCTCAGGACAACCTGTAGCCCGCTGGTTAGGACACCCACGAGAGATAAACATCTAAATCCCCTGCAGCAGAGGAGGAAATCAAACCTCGCTCTGCTACATTCTGGGTGAGAGTTTTAATCACTAAATCATAGCGTGAAAGGGGTGGAGGGAGGCAGGAGGGAGCCACGGCAGTGATCCCGTCTCCTGGGGCAGCTGTGGCTTGGAAGGGAGGACACCACAGACACAACTCTAACAGAAAGTGGGAAGGTATCTTCCACTCAGAAACTCCAGTTCCTTTCCTAAGTACGATGCAACGTTATGTAAAATGCTGGCAGCATTATGCAAAATGCCAAAGTTTTCAAGAAGGGAGGGGGTGAAAATCACACCGAGCTCAGCGTCTGGACTGGCTGCTCTGGGCCCCTCCTGCGGCTGTGCCGGCTGCTCAGCATCCTTTTCTAACCCTCGTCATTAGTAGAGACTATGGGCTCATCACCGAGTCCCGGGGTGAAATATAGGACCCAATGCCCAGAAGCTCAGAGCTCAAATGCTCCACAAGGACATGATAAAGTCTGCTGTAAATCCAACCACTGATTGCTGTCTTCTTCCTTTCAAACTTCTTAAACGGAAAAAAGGACGAATGAAATAGAAGAACGAGATGGAGTCACTGGAGAAATCTGTCTTTGTCTACACAGCTTCATGGAAAGAACACAGACCACTGATTTCAGAGAGATTTTGTCAAAGCAAAAAATGTGCAATCATTTTCTAGTTAATCATTGTGGAAAATTAGAGTAAGATGAGCAGTATCACAGTTCGGCTAAGGTACTGGACTACGTTTTTCCTACCTCTCCTGTAAAGGATTCCACCAATGAGTTGGCTCAGATACTTAAAGAAAGAGAAAAGGTGCATGTGAATCTCGGATGAACCGACCTGGTACAAACCAAGTCTCAACAAGAGACGGGAATCTCACTCTTAAAGATATTGGCTAAGTACCTTTCCTGGGAACCTCTCAGAATTATCATTTTCCCATTGCCTCACCCGAAGGAAAAACAAGCCAGGATTGAATCAACCACCCAGACCTGTTAGGTAACTGTACTGGCAAAACTTTAAATACAAGCTCCAAGGTGTTCCTCTCAGGAATTCTGACAATTCACATAGGGAGATAGGTGCTTAAAGATAAAAAAATAGTATAGTTATATTCAGCTAGATCTCTAACCCCTTCACCACCGATCCAATATTCAAAATAAAGGGAAATAACTGTCAAACTTTCAGAAAGAGTAGAGTCTGGATAAAGGTGTGTTTGGAAGCATTACAGCAAACTTAGGCACAAATAAATGAGGGACTTGAGACACAACACAAATGGCTTGGCAGCTGGCTCATACAAAATTGTTAGTGTCACTACAATGATCATTTTAATGACTGAGATTAGTTCTTTGTGAGCAAAGACTGTATTGCTGCATCTCAGCAATGATTGTTATAATTTGGTAGTCTAAACGTTCTTCACAGATGTGCAAGAAATAGGGCTGAAAAGCACTTGATGTCCACCAGCCCACAAGAAGATGTCCGCTCCTACCCGTACTCCTAATAGACACCGCCCTCCTGCCCTCGCGTTCGTTCGTTCCTCTCACTCACTGCCACACAAGGACCAGCTCTTGTATGGATCTGACACTGCACCTGCAGATTCATGATCCCTGACTTAATAAGCAAACTTCATAAGGACCAACTCTGTTCCTTGTTGTAGATAATGAAAATGCACGAAATGTCAGATCTCAGCAGAACCCCATCTGAAACATCATTCCTTTAATTTCTGATAATTAGCTTTTTCTTAGTTTCCCATTCATCTGTGCGCAACTTAATCACAGTTTCGTTTAGTCCACATTTCCTTAGCTTGCTCCTTTCTAAGAATGCCTCCTGAAATGATACCGAGAGTCTTAATAAAATCCAAGAGACGACACCTGCTGGTTCTCTCCTCACCCATGACATCTCTTATCCTGCCACAGAAGGAAGATGGGCTCAATAGATTTGTTTTATTTGTGAGAAATCCACATTGTTCTTCCTTATCTCCTTTCTACCATTTAGAAAACAATTAGTTTGATTATTTTAGCAGTTTTCTGGGAACTTAAACCTACACTTTTCCAGGTCCTCTTGCCCTGCTCCTCCCTTCTAAAGACAGGCCCCATCCTCGCTGTTTCAAGCCTTCTGGAACTTCTAGTATCTGTCTTTTAAGACTTCTCCATGAAAACCTGAATACCTCTGAAATGGCTTCAGCCAGTTGGCTCTTGGATAAACTGCCTGAAGCTCAGGAATTTGAAAACACAGAATTTACCTCAGTAACTTCCATCTCGTCCTTCTTTTAGTCCAGTCAGGAGCCCTACAGGAGGCTTTCTGTTACAAGCTCTTGCTGTGGCACACGTTCCGCCGCACAAGTGACTTTCAGAGAAGAATTGTCTTCTAATTTTAGCATGAAGTGTTGGTTTCTAATACAAACTTTGCAGGGAGCAGGCTTGTTCCTTGATCTTCCTTTATCTAACAGTGGATTTATGGAGAGTTTACTTCTTACCCACACACCACTTCTGCACTGCACCTCATCTTGTGTCTTCCAATATCATTGTGACATGTTTATGCTGTTCCTTTATAATAGTCTTCATCAGATAATTCTCATTCAATTTTTTTGTAAACTACTTTTCTTGCTTTTGAGATGATGGGAAACTAATGATTTAACCAAGTCAGCCTCTTACTGCGTAACCTTATCCCCTAGAAAGATGGTTCACATTTACACCCTTTCAATGTGGTACTACATAAATCCTGCCGACACCTGAAAATACTTGGGCACTTTACAGAGTTCATTCCTGCTTAAGATATGCGTGTGTAAATACAAGGCCAGATCCTGAGCTGTTAGTCACCTCCAACCAGTTCTCTGTGTCATACAGAGCTGCAGTTGAAGGCAATGGGTGCTTTGCATGTGCAGGAAATGAGCGGCGCATTGGGATGCAACCCTGACTTATTAGATTACTTCAGCATGTCGATACGAAATGACTGTGAAGAGCTATTAAGCAAACTTAATCTCACTGATGCAAAATACTTCACTGGAAGCCACCCACTGAGATCAGAAACAGGTACTTCTTTCCACTGAATTTAAGGGTGAGTTCAAAACCTCTTATAGGTCAGATAAAGGACTGCCACTGGCAGCTTGTAGGAATGGGCTGTTCTCATAAATGTCTTTGTTTCGAATGTTGCCTAAATCCAGCAGTTTGCCACTCTCGGTGGCTGATTCCATCGGGTAGTGTTAGCGAATGGTCAGTGGGATGCAGCTTTTCCTCTTGCTCACGCATGCCAGTGAAGCGAGGCTGGTATCAAGTTGAGCAAGGGAGAAACTCAACCCCAAAGCACAGCATCTCTGCAGAAGTTTGCAGGCAACCAGTGGTGGGGAAGTATGAAAGGACTCCAGGCACCCAGAAGCACAAGGAGGACTAGATGTGCTCCTCTTCAAACACCTTCAGGCTCTTTTGTGTACCTTCCCACAGGCCTATAAACCTTCCCTCAAATCCCTGGTCAGATCTCAGAACTGATTCATAAACATCCAACTGGCTGCATTAAGAGGTTCAGCTGATAAACAAAGAGGAAACAGAGCAGCATAGCTGTCCCCGGGGGGAATGAGAGTTGTGTTTAATCGTGGCTCTGCTGAGTCCCAGGAGAAAAAAGCCAGCAGTTGCCCACAGATACCCCATCAGTGGAAGAGCGAGTTGGTCTTAGGCTTTGTTAATGGCACTTAAGAAAAATAAACTTAATAACTGTTAACAATAATGTTTAAAATGGCTCTTGGCTTTTAGTTTACTCCCAAAGAAATGCAGACATAAACTCAGAACATGAGAGAAACGTTTTAAACAGTGCCATAGCTGGGGCTGGGCACCGACCGGATCAGGTTCCAGCCACGTAGCAGCTGCTGTGGCCCCAGGAAGCTCCATTCCTGCACTCAGAGATGAAAACTCAGAGGCACGGGAGCTCCAGCGAGCATGGGGATGCTGTCACCTACCACACGCCGAACCAGAGACCACATCCCTTCTTGGCAAAACTTACAAACAAACCCCGGTGGGTTCTGCAGCCAGCAGTTGTGTGCTGTGAAGCTGTGGCAGCAAGCGCTGCCGAGCCCACCTGTAGCCCAGTATCTGTAATTCATTGCCATTTCCCACACTGGAGCTGGGCATTCAGCTTTATTCAGAAGCTACAGCTGCCGTTCGGGTATAAAGTGTTGAGTTAATGACCAGAAAAGGAAATCAGTTGGGTATCTGCATAGAATCATAGAATGGTTTGGGTTGGAAGGGATCTCAAAGCCCACCCAGTCCCACCCCCTGCCATGGGCAGGGACACCTCCCACTGGATGAGGGGCTCCAAGCCCCATCCAACCTGGCCTGGAACCCCTCCAGGGATGGGGCAGCCACCACTGCTCTGGGCAATCTGGGCCAGGGCCTCCCCACCCTCAGTGTGAAGAATTTCTTCCTAATGTCTGATCTAAATCTTCCCTCTTCCAATCTAAAGCCATTCCTCCTCATCCTATCTCTCCATGCCCTTGTAAAAAGCCTTTTCTCCAGCTTTCCTGGGACACCTTCAGGTACCAAAAGCTGCTCTAAGGTCTCCCCAGAGCCTTCTCTTCTCCAGGCTGAACACCCACAACTCTCTCAGCCCATCCTCACTGCAGAGGTGCTGCAGCCCTCAGGTCATCTCCTTGGCCTCCTCTGGAGCTGTTCCAACATGGAACGCATGTTAATTATCAATTACTGAATCAATTGGGACATTTCTTGGATAGTATTCCAGTTAGGTTATTACTTTGTTTCCCAGAAAGAGAAATTAACATCTTATTTACTCTTCTACACAGCACAACTGGAAAACGTTTTTCTTGCAACATTAGGCAATACATTCTTCCTTCTTGAATTGACCCACAAAGGCAAACAGAAAAAACTCACGTAATGAAACGAGCCCTATTCTGACCTTTGGTTTTCCAGTATGAGTCCAGAGTCATGCCAGTTCTTTGCAATGATTCCTGCATTAACTACAGAAAAATGCTATTGCCTGGGTTTATAAGCAATTTATTCAATAGTTGATGCAGTCTGAAGATTTCACATACTGAATGCCTCTGGAGCTTGGTAACCATCAATGCTAAGTGTAGAGGATGCCAGCACGTCTGCACAAATGCAGACACCCAATAATTTGTCTGGAATCCATCCCACTAATTTTACATTCAATCACCCTCCTTTTCTCTGTATTCTAGGTATTCTTCCCTAACTGGCATTTCCATGGAGAGAGATCACATGAAAGATCTCAGGCGATACCTGGCACTGAAATACATCCAATACCTTGTCCTGTCTTCTTCAAATACGGTCAGCACTTTCCTGGGCCTGCTGGGCAGTCTGTACGCGATAATCATCCTGCAGTCTACAAAGGTTTCATCCAAGTCCACCACGGTTCTAATTTCAAGCCTAGCGAAGGCAGACATCCTGGTTGCTGCTAGCGTTGTTACGGAGATGGTCGTACAGACCTTTGACATTAATATCGCGTCTACAGCGTTCACACCAGCCCTGCTGCAGAACCTCCTCGCTGCAAACACACACATCAGCTGCTTGCTGCTAAGCTGTGTTGCCTTCGAGGCGTACTTGATAACCTTTTTCCCCACGGAGTCTCGACAGTTACGGACGGTGAGAAACGCCAGGCTGATGTCCAGCACCATCTGGATCCTGGTGATGGCAGAGTGCGCCCTGTTCCAGGCAGATGACCTCCTGCAGGCCAGCAGCACTGCTGCTCCCACCCACAGCCCTTACGTTGTGTTGTTCCACTTCTCCAGCACGGCCGCAGCCCTGCTCAGGTCCCTCAGTTACCTCCTGGGGATTCTTTTAAGGATTGTCAATGTATACATCTACTACAAAATATTTTTTAGCATGTCCAACAGATCTACACTAAAAAAAAGCAGCGCCCGTTCCCCGTGGAAGCAGTGACACCAAAGAGGAGATACTTCAGCACAGTTTGAAACTACTGGTTTGAAAACTGTTCTACAACCAAGCTCGTTTTGGCACAGCACGGCGTTTAAACCTCCCTGGTTTATGATGGTATTTAGCTTTGGATGTTGAGAGGAGCTTGGAGGGGTCGAGGAGCCCCTTGGGACTGGGACACGAGCGCTGGGCTGTGGGTGCTCAGGCTGACTGACAGCCTTAGAGCGCCCCAGGCTTGCTTTGATAGTTCTCCACGTAGAGTTCGTTCGTTGTTCAGGTGAAACAAATGGCATGTCACGAATGGCTGTAAAAACTAAAGCAACGTAAACATTTGTTATATAAAAAGGGTGCTTAGAGGCTTACTCAGGGACCTGTTGAGCCAAGACCTATAGGGTTGTCTACTAAAGAGATGATCTATGTCCTAAAATATCTCTAATTCAGGTGACTCACCAGTTAGGATGGAGAACGGGTAGGATTGAGAGAGAAGATGAGGACCAAGCTGACCTAGCCCAGCTGGGCTTGTCCCACAGCCCCACCACGAGAGTCCCCAGGACAGAGCAGGGCTGAGCGGCCACACCTCACTGCAGACTTGGAGCTATTTTTGGGAGGTGGCTACAACACAGAAATAAACAGCTTCTCTCACATTCAGAAATAAACAGGACATGGAAAGTCAGAATGCAGCTATTTGCTGCACCCCTGTGAGAGGGGAGAGGGTTTGAGAAAGCCCTTCTGCTGAAGGCTCCATGTGCTGTACCCAGGAGGGTCTGTGATATCAGTGGCTGTGGTTTCGGAGGCAGAGAGGGATGCCCTGGCCTTAGCAGAGCTGCTCCAGCTCCCTCGGTGGCGGTGCAGAAAACCAGGGCCATGCATGTCCCTCAGTGGTGCTCAAGTGTATGTATAACAGAGCTGTTACCCAGGTGGTGATTCCTGGGGTCTCCTCAAAACACTAATAGCTTATCAGCAGAACATAAGGTACTCCAGATACCTCAGATGCTCCCCAATGCACAAGTGGACGTAGGTACTTCCAGTTACTCTCGCGCTCTTACATGGGAGGTGCCCTCCAACTTCAATTAAAGACTGGGCTTTGGAGAGACTGAACTTCTGTGATAAGTTCTGCAACCCACAGATCATAAAAGGTGGAAAGAAAAGTGAAATAAGACAAACCCCCATGTATTAATAACCAAGCCACTACGTACAGCCTCCCTCTGTCATGCTTCCAGAACTTCAGTATACCTTGCCAGCTTGAACACAGCAACAAGCCTCTGCCTACTTGGGAAGAAGAAAGATGTGGGGCACAAAACCCAAGCATGATGAATTTCAGCTCTAACCCTCTCTCCTTCAGCCTGCAGTAGGTCCTCACACTCAAACTGGTACCAGCGAATGCCTGACGTGCCCTGCTGGCAGCGGTTGCCTGGCACTTAGACTATTGGAGCTGAAAGTTGGAGCTGTGACCACTTTCCTGAGCGGTCTGCAAGCCAAGGTGGGCAGAGGCACAGGCGCTATCAGTTGAAGATCAGGCTTCACAAACCCAAGGCAAACAGCAAGTGCAGAGTTTCCTGCTCTTTGCTCGGCTCACCAACCAGTTTCTAAATGTCACAATCACACTTTTTGCAACTGGTCTCAAAAATGCTTTTTCCTCCTTCTCTAAGATGAACTTGACTGGAAGGGAACACCCAGAAAAGGGGCAGTGAAACTGGGTGCACCCGCCGTGCTGCAGGCAGGAGGCAGCCGGCAGCGAGAGGACCATCTCTCCTCGGGACTGTCTGCAGGTTTTAACACCTCAGATAAAGTGAGCAGCGTCTTAGTGAGAGGCAAATATCCCAGGCTGAGAAGTGTGCATCTCGCATCGGGATCTCAGAGATCGCTCAAGGGAGTCTTTTCTGACACGGACTCCAACAATAATGTTTTTTACATGACTGTATGCAGTTTAATATCTCCAGAGTTGTTTTAGAGATCCTTCCTGCTTCTTTTCCTCCTTCTCTTTATGTTCCTTCTTGATCTTTGCTACCATATCTAAGAACAGGCTGCACCTTGGCTTCTACATCAAACCCCAAGCACTAATAATGCAGCTGTACTTGTCTGGCTCTAAGATTAAAGTGCTGAGCTCTTACTGCTGCTGAAATCTTTAAAAATATCCCAATCCCTCTGGCTGCTATAACAAAAAACTATGAATATTATTATTATTTGAGTTCACAGAATTTATCTGTGTATGTGCAGGTATTTATGATGAATGTTGGCAGTGCCAGAGATGCTGCAGACAGTGCAGGGTCAGAAGTGAGTGACGAGTGTTTGCCACTGCTTCTGAGAAGACCGAAAAGAACCACCACTGAGGGATGGGTTCTTAGAAAAAGAAGAACAGAAAGGTAATCAAGTTCATAAAAAAACTAATGATGCAATCCCTTAAATTCGGATGCTGCCCAGCAGAGCTGATTCCTGCTGCGAGAAGGATGTCTCCAGAATTTGGTGCCCTGAGAAAACTGTTCTTATTCTGGCAGCTTCAAATGCCATTTTCAGAGGAGACGAAATGTTACTTGAAGTACTGTAATTAATAAATTTTGTTTTGTTAAAGAGTGTGTTATTTATGACGAACATGTGCTCTTCCTGAGGATCTGCTTTTTGGCTCCTCCTATGGAAGCCCATGCAGAAGGCTGAGTGTCCACAAGTGGACTGGAACTCTCTTTAGGACACAAGGCAGCCAGGATTTTTTATCTTTGAATTCACCACTCAGGATCATAAAATCTTGGAATCATTGAGGTTGGAAAAGCCCTCCGAGCTCATCCAGTCCAACCATCAGCCCAGCCCCACCGTGCCTGCTAAAGCATGTCCTGAAGGGCCACACGGTTTTTGAAGCCCGTGGGGGATGGAGACTCCAGTCCTGCCCTGGGCAGCCTCTGCCAGGGCTTCACCACCCTTTAAAGACATTTTTCCCAATGTCCAATCTAAACATACCCTGGTGCGATCTGAGGCCATTTCTTCTCATCCTATCATTTGTTACTTGGGAGAAGAGATCAACTCTGGGTGCTTCCCGACCCTCGCAGGAAATCATTTCTCCCTCAATCTCCCCTCTTTCAGCTGAAAACCGTTCCCCGCGTCCTCCCCTGCACCAAATGGCTGAGAGACGCTGCTGTAGCCTTGTATCTCCTGTCCTACATCTAAGCAGGAGAAAGCAAACTGGTTTTTGCTGTTGAACGTTTACCAGAAGCCTGACCCCATCACACCCACTTCTGATCACCTTCTCAAACAGAAAGGAAATGAACCTTCCACAGGATGATAAAAATGATAAATAGAAAGCATTTTCTTTCCCCTGTCAGCAGAAAGCTACCAGGCAGTTTGAAGCTCCAGGATTTACCCATAGTTTCAGTGTGGAGCTCATGTTTGGTGCGGAGTGGAGACCCTCTTCCCCAGGGCTGAAAACATGCTTTGTGCAGCGAGGGATTGAAATCAGTCCCAGTGAGACTGAGGAGGCTTTGGCTTCTCCTTGTGCTGCAGAACTTTATGCACACAACAGCTCACCCCTGAGCATGACCCACCGCCAGTGCTCCTCCTGCCAGCAGGTGGGTTTTCTGGGCCATGAACTGGCTGGAAGGGACGATGCTCTGCAAAGAAGTCCCTGCTCTGCGCCCACATCTGAGGCAGCAGATTGGGTTGCCGAGAGATTTGCATAGCTGGAATCCCCAGAGCTCTTTGCAGTTGATGTCAGACCCGCTGCTCTCTTTGTTTGTACCCTCATCTGAAGTTTCACATTTGTTTAAAGAAAGGGGATTTCTCTACAGCTCTATGAATACACATCGGCTATTTTTTTTTTTCTTCCCTTGAAGCACAGTTTCCGAGGCGATTCAGGCTGGTTCCTGAGCCAGCGCTCCTGATTGTGCACACAGCTGTGGCTACGAGGCCAGGTCACTGCGAGAGCTTCACAGTCCCATGTGTCCTCACCACGAGCCTGGAGCTATTTTCTGCACAAGAAGACCACAGCACTTCTTCTCCTGGTTTCATGGGCACTGCAAACACTGCTGTCCTTTCGGGTGGCTGAGGAAGCGCAGTCCATCCTCTTCCTGACCGCAGAAGCCTTTTCTGGGGTGCAGGGAAGAGGAACCCATCCCTCTTCTGCAAACCAACAGGAACAGCCCAAGGAAGACACAGCTGGGAGGATGTAGTCCAGCGTGGGCAACTGCAGGAAGGCATTTGCATCTTGCATTAGCCGTGTCCTGCCCTTCGCACAGCCCCTGCGCAACCAAGAGGGGAATTCTCTGCCTGGGGAGAGCGAGGAAGCACCGAGCCCTGGCAAGGAGGCACCTCTGCTAAACAGGGATGGCTCAGGGCATGCCCTGTCCTCCCCTCTGAGACCACCTGCAAGCACCTTTACCTCCAACTGCACACGTACCTGTGGGTACCAGACCTTCGGTTTGCATGCGGTGGGGATGGTGGATTCTGAGACCTGAAGATGCAACAGAAGTCAAAATTTTTTTCCTATGAGGGTGGGGAGGCCCTGGCCCAGGTTGCCCAGAGCAGTGGTGGCTGCCCCATCCCTGGAGGGGTTCCAGGCCAGGTTGGATGGGGCTCGGAGCCCCTGATCCAGTGGGAGGTGTCCCTGCCCATGGCAGGGGGTGGGGCTGGGTGGGCTTTGAGGTCTCTTCTAACCCAAACCATTCTGTGATGATTCTATGATTTTGGGAGCCAATCTAAAATGCTTCCAGAGCTTTAAAAAGAGTAAGACCTGCTGAAGCAGATCAGGCAGTGCTTTTAAGGGCTTTCCAAGTGATGTGAGGCCCAGAGGTCCACGGTCAATGGCAGAAAGTCCACAGCAGATCTTATAAAAACTATAAACCATGTGGCCAGGTGTACGGTCAGTGATGGACTGGGAAGGAGTTTTAAACAAAAACAAACACCACGAGATGAGCGCAAGCTGGTGGTGGTGTAGAAAGCAGGGTGGACAGTCCTGGACTGTGTTTGCATCATTATTAAGGAAAGAATGGAACTTTTCTCATGCCTTTGCTGGGAAATCTCTTCCAAAACCAGACTGATAATAATCCAGGGAGCCATTTCTGAGAAGGGAGCAGTCAGAAATGGAAGTATTTTTCTACAACCAAGTAATCTTTCAGAGATCTACTTTCTTAAGCACTGAAAGCCAGACAAAAAGGCTTTAGTTTAGGCCTCGCACAGCACAAATGAGCAGATTAAACTGAAGAGATGGATTTGTTCCCTGCAGCAAGTTATGTTTGACATTGAGTTGTGGTGGAAAATGTTGCTCTTTTGACATCAATGCCTCAAAATTCTGAAAAACGAGGAGGAATTGCATTCCTTCTAGCAGATGTTGGCTCCAAAATATTTTAATTCACAGAAATTTCTCCAAATTACATTTTAAATAGCTCTGAGCTGTTTGATAATGAAACCAGTGCTTTCAAAAGTGCAGAAGATATTTCGGCACTGTGGCTCTGGGCCAGGAGCAGTCGGCAGCACGAGATGCTCGCTGGAGAGGCAGCCAGACCCTTTGCACGGTGCTGAGCCGCCCCGGTCGCAAGAAGGACACGGCGTTCTCCGATGCAGGCTGCTTTTGGGATTCCTGGTTCTGCACACTTGTTCCTTTTTACTGTATCATTTCTGATATCGCTTCTAGCAGGTTAGTCACCATTCTCATTTGCACATCGTGCCCTCTGCTGGGAAAGCAATGGCTTAGGCCAACTGAAACAAAAAATCTCCTGCTTGACTCTGACTTAGCAGAAGTCACGGCCGCTTCAGACCCAGTCCCACCTTTCTGTCCACCACACCAGACCCTTGCATGCTGCAACTATGCCAAATAAACCCTCTGGAACTGATTATCCCCTCCCTTTCCCTAAGGATTATTGGAGTTAGGGCAAGCAATTACACTTCTACAGAGCTAAAGAAGAAATCGCTCCAGGTCTGGCCCTGCTGCAGGTTCCTGCTCGTCATAACAGCACGACAATATGTTCATAACTGAAGATGAAAAGTGAATGCTCAGGGTGTGAGTGTGAGCTCGTGCAGGCAGGGGTCAGAACGGGGCTCTTGCCGCACCCCACAGATCTTGCGTTTTTGCAAGGGATGCTGCTGTAAGTGAAATCATGCACAACGTGGGTCGCACAGTCGGGGCAGGGACTGCGCAAAGCTCCCTCGATGACATATGGTTTTCAATTTAACAGGAGCTTACCGGGGTATCAGGTGACACCGTGACTCAAAAGTCACCCCACGGCTTGACATCTGCAAGAAAAAGTGCTCAATTCCAGCCCCTGACCCAGTACTCCCGAAATCCTGGACATATATCTTACTATAGAATCAAGGGAAAACCATATTGCAGCTACAGATGAGGCACCAGGAGCCATACCGAGGGAGTCAAGCAGTGCATTCAGGCACACGAGGCTGTGAGGATGCAACAGGGATGGGAAGGACCGCAATCCATCCAAGCAGAAGGGGATGAGCTCTGCTTGCTGGTTGAATGGGTGTAAACTCCCTCCACGTTAATCATGACATACAAGGTTCAGCCAATTCCCTCATTAAGAACCCTTTTCTCTAGGAAACACAGACAATTTCATGTAGATGAAAGAAAAATCCCCCCTTCCTCTATGTGTTTATTTTTAGATACGCTCTGATAATGAACAACTGGCCAGAACTCACTGGAAAGCCTCACCGATTGAATGTGCCAAAAAGCAGCTCTTCCGGAGCCCCTGACCGCAACGCACCCTCTGCGGGAAGCTCGCAGCCCGTGACACGGTGAGCTGCGTTGCCACAGCTTACAGGACCTCCAAGCGAGCCCCAAAATAGAGGAACTGATGGTAGAACTTCCTTAACGTCTCCTGGTTACTTCTCTGTATTTACTTTCCCTTGCAGCCCAGGATGAGCCCCACAGCCGGATCACCAGGAAACCCCAGAAAGAGGTCCTGCATGTCACCCGTTTCAATGGCAGCCAAACTGCGATGGAGAGGTGATGCTGATGAAGGAGCCCTTACTGACACGGCTTCAAGGGTTGCTCTGGGCCACAGGAACAGGTTTAACAGCAGGTCCCAGAGCAGCTGTGCCCGAGCAAGCTTTGCCCCCTCGCACTGCCCTTGGTGCCCCGGGCAGGGAGGCTCCACTTGCCGAGGGTCCTGCCTGTTAGAGGAAAAATCCAGCAGCTCAACGTGACCCAGGCTCTCACCCCTGTCCACCTGGCAATGAAAACACATTACCATTCCAAAAAGCAGGACAGCTTTATAATACATTATTCGTTTGCCTTGCCCACCTGTTTGGTTGAGAGGGACAAAGTGTAATTAAGCTTAATTCGAGAGCTTTGAGGATGAAGATGGGGATGCTGTGCACTTGCTCCTGTCAGTTCTTACATGGTGGTAGAATGCGTATAAAAACAATAAATAGCACATATGAAATAATAAAATGTTTAGGTCCATGGCTTCACATCCCCACTGCAGCGCATTGGGAGGGACAGAGATGAGCGCTTCCCTGAGCAGTGCAGCACTGCCCTGCCTGTTACCGACAATTTAACTCACGGCACCGATCCATGGAGCCCAGCCTGTGACAAAGCCGAGCCCATCTCCGTTCGCTGCTGCACCACACAAATGATTTATAACATTTAAAACTGGAGATGGGACAGACTATAGACTGCAATTCCTCTTTTTCCTCCCTCTGATCTCTGTATATTCCTGAAATTAGGCTGGACAGGCACCCAAACCAGCAGCATGTGTTTCTCCTTTCAGTGTCAGCAATGTAAATAAAGTGTATTTGCAATCTTTTGATTTCATAAACATATTGGTTTTGGCTTTTCTTTGGGAACGCTGCGGAGCTTTGCTGCGGAGCTGGATGGGCTGATGAGCACGGCTCTGATCTGCAGCCAGGCACACAGAAGTCTGTTTACAGAGCCGGGAAACCATTGGGAAGGGGGACCCTGCCTGTCATTGCCAGGAACAGTAATTTACCCCAGCCCTTTGCCGAAACAGCTCCCGTAGCAGCAGCTGCTGGAGGGGCAATGGAGCTGGTCATGACCAGCACCCCATGGCCTTTCCCATCCATCACCTTTCCATCCTGCTCTGACCTCGGTCGCCGCTGGGCTGTCAACACACCAACCAGCTGTGCTCATGCTCGTTGCCACGGTGGGGAGCCAGCATCCTTCTGGAAGGATGGTTTGTCTGGCTGGCTGCAAGGAGAGTCCCCAGGGTGGGCTACATCCTTCCTGCCTTTCGGATGGATTACCTGGGGGTCCGGCTGCAAGGGATGCTCGCCCTGCCGGCCACCCTGGCGCTGGGGCTGATTCTGGGTACGGTGACCAAAACTCATAACGCATAACCAGAGGAGGTGACAAATTATCAAAATTCAATTTTAGTTTTTTTGGGTTTTTTTAATAGCAGAGTAGGAATATTTATTCACTCCAGCTTTACTGGGGTGAGCAACGCTAACTAAGGATCTTTAGCAAGACAAGCCGTGGCCTTGAGAACACAGAAAGCAGGCATTTTCCTTGTAAACACAGCAGCACAGGGCTTGCTGGAATTCACCGCAGAGCAGAAAAGCCCTCAGGTTAAGAGGTCATGCTATAAGCAGATATTTTACCATAGCTTACACTGTCACATCTACAAACATGCAAAACCACGTCAGATTTTCCTCTGCCTACTAAGGAAAACCAGTGATGTGAATGCCCACAGACACCGACCTCGGTGCTGCTCTGCTGCAGGGCTGGTTTGGGGACCTCCAGGGTTTGCAGACCCCGATCCCTCCTGGCTCCATTTCTGCTGCGTATTTCTCTCCTTGAAACCCCCCTACTCCTTTTAGACACCATACAGAGCCATGAGCGGCTCTTTTCCAACCTCCATTCATACGCTGGCTGTTTGCCCTGGTAGCTCAGGAAGGTGGCAAGGAGGAGGGGGTGCAAACCCAGTTTGCCCTCTCGGCTGGAAGGGCTGGCTAACCCCCAAACTACCCCACCTGAGTGCCGGAGTGCTTTCTGCCTCATAAGAGTTAGTCATGGGGCTTAGCGGTTACCCTCACTGTTGATCATCTACGTGAGAACAGGCAGATTTGCCTGTTCCGTGGATAATTCAGGATGCAAGAGAAACTTGGCCACAGAAATACAGAGATATTGTAGCATGGAGGGATGTTATTCGAAGAGCAAACTGTGTCCAAGGAGATAAGTAACAACGAATGGGAAAAACATCAAAAGGAGAGGGATTTTCTACGAAGAAAAAGGGTTTTTCTCCGAGGAGGCTGTAGTATTGGAAGGAAGAGCCATCAGTGTCTCTAGCCCAAACGGCTTGTGGAGCTGCTGACCTTCAATCCAGGCATAACTTTGCTGAGGTCAAAAGTTGTATTTGCTTTTTGAGGAATGCTGCAGAGCTGTAGCCTTCTTTATCCAAAAGCAACAACCCCAGATTTACTGGGGAGGAGGAGAGAAGCAAAGACAATTGCAGATGAAACTGGCGTGGAAGGAAAGATGATTGTGGATGAAACTGGAATGGAAGGGAACACGATTGCAGATGAAACTGGAACGGAATAGCTTAAACACAGCCCCTCCTGACACGTGTAAGCCTCCTTATTGCAGCTGGGTAAAGCAGAGCTGCTGTAGCAGGGCAGCAGTGCTGCTCGGCAACATTTTCATGCCAACTAACGACAAAAGCCAAAGAATCAGCCATTTCTGGCATTACAGCTACATGCTTAACCAGAAGGAGCTGCTCACCCGGGAAGCCCGATGCTCTGGAGGTGGATCTTGGGCCAAAAGGCTGAATCACAGCTCGCATCCTGATTGCCCCAACTGAAGAAGGGAGAAGTTGGAGGCTGGGAAAGTAGCTTAAAAGCCATCAAGTAGAAAGGTGGGCAAGGATCTCAACTTGAAACTGCAGAATGGGCTGAGGTTACTTTCAGATTCCCAAGAAATTTTAGGCTCATCTTCCTGTTTTCCCCCATCTTCCTTTATGTGAAAGGCAGCTAACGTTACTCCTTTAATTATTTGTGTGTAAGATATGCAAGAGCCCATTTTAAAATGATTTTTTTTAATCCAATTAGCTGCACGTTTCATTGACAAGACAGGAGACACATAAAGCAGCGGAAAGAAGAAAGGCATTTCTGAATACCTGCACGGATAAAGAGAAGAGATAGAAAGCAGATGTCGGAGGCAGCTGCGTAAAACAAATATTGAACAGGCCAGAAAAGAGATCATAAAGAAATAATATCCCTAGCCATTGGCTTCTCGAGCTCCTTCTCTGTGTTCAACCTTTTGTCTCCCTGTTGAAGCCGTGCCCGTCTGTAGCCAGGCCGATGCCCCCCAACTGCAGCGAGCACCAAAGGGGTGTCCCTCCAGCCTCCGCGGGCGCTGGGGGATGGCTCCATGCAACCATCTGATAAATCCTGCCAAGCTCACCATTTCCCCTGCATTATTTACTGGTTACAGAAACAGAGAGTGAAAATATGCTGCCTCTAAACAACCACATATAAACTCACCAGGCAAACGCATTTGGAACAGCGAAAGCTGTGGGGCTAAAAAGGTTAAGACTGCAGTCTCTTTTTTCCCCCAGTTATCTTCATTTCCAGTTTAAAAATAATTTTCAAGCTAAAGGAGCACCTGAAAAGCAAAGGGAAACTCTTCTCTCGTGCTTCACACGCACATTTTGCTCTGCAGCAGTCTGACACACTCGTCCAGGGGCTGTTTCCACACGGTGCACGACGTGGTACAGATCCCCAGCTGAACCGAAAGCAATCACATACAAAGTTGCCCCACTTTGCTAGAAGGACTCTTCTCCCCTTACTCCATGCGAAGTGCTCGCTTGAATTACGCTCTATCCGAGTCTTTATTAGGAGCAAGGAAACGAAAGAAGAAATTAATCCCGACTTCTACTCTCTCCTTCCCTTAAAGAGAGAAAAAAAGCAACAAAGAGGGAAAAAAGGATTAACTAGATGCAAAATAAAAGTTGTTTCCTCTACAAAGTAAAACACCTTCCATAATCTTTTCAACTAAACTCTTCAAGACCGTTGCTGTCACTAATTAAACGATGGGCAGACATCTCCCTATAGCCTTTTCATTCCTGCTGTCAGATGCCACTCTGGTGGTCGTGGTGCATCTCCTGCAGATGTTGGAACCACACCGTGTCCTGCTGCAAGGCCATCAGTTTGTGCCTTTCCCTCCGTGCCGCGGTGGTGAGCAGGAGCTTCCACGGCCCCTCGTGTTCCCACCACGGCCGGCACAGGGCACGTCACCTGTGAAACCCCAGCCCATCCGTTAACTGGTGAGCTAAAGGAAATGAACACCAGCCCAGCCTGCTGATTGTAACAGAGATAAACACCCAACTCTTGCCACAGACTCTGGAGTATTAGTGCCAATCAATGCAGAAATCACTCAGGGCTCTGAAGAAAATAAAGATGACAGCGTTTTACTCACTCGAAGCCAGGTACATCTGTTTTCCAGCTAATAATGCTTGCTTGCTCTCACAAAAGGAAGACAAATGTCTAATCTGTTCATAATCCAGCTTCAGAAAATTCTTCTTACTGCTTCCACCAAGCAAATAAGGGTTCATGATCAGGCAGACAACATAGAATCATGGAATCATAGAATGGTTTGAGTTGGAAGGGACCTTAAAGATCACCGAATTCTACCCTGTGCCATGGGCAGGGACACCTCCCACTGGCTCAGGGGCTCCAAGCCCCATCCAACCTGGCCTGGAACCCCTCCAGGGATGGGGCATCCACCACTGCTCTGGGCACCCTGGGCCAGGGCCTCCCCACCCTCAGCGTGAACAAAGCATAGCGGCCATTTGAATGTTTTTTGGTCAATCTCCATAAGCAGTGTAGCTACGGCTCCTGCCTGGTACAAGCTCTTCCACTGCTGCCTCTCTGTCAGCCCCATTTAACCTCCTCAACTATGTCCACAAGGAAAGTGATGGTGAAAAGAGTATCCTAGAAAGAGTTTGATTAGTTCATTTGCAGTATAAAACAGAAAACCAAAGTGTATGGTGGGACTGAGGCTTGCTTGTGTACTCCGCTGCAGATCAAGGCGTCACCCAGATACCAAGGAGGCCTCTCACTGCCTTGAAGAGGCTTTCACTATGCTGCCCTTGGGAATTGAAGGACGGAAAACCTCCTTTTCCTTTCAATTTGGTCATTTTGCCATTCCGAGCCCTGTGGATGCTCCTGGTGAGAGTGCTGGCAACATCAGGGGCAATCAAGCCTTCCTAGTGCACGCAACTCCTCCATCCATATATTTCTAAGGATTACCAGCGGTTTAATTCCCGGTTTCTTATGAACTCCAGAAATGAGATCTCTCTTTCCCTGTAATAAAACCCATAATAATTGCAGTGCAGGATGTCACAGAGATCTGGTGATAAAATACACAGCGAGACCCTTTGTCCTACTCAGGACAATAGAGTCAAGTTCCTGAGTTACGAAATTCCTTGTCATGGGAGGTTTCTCTTTGACACAAATGTTGAAGATGCTGCATTTCATTGTCTGCAATAATTCTCCAAGGAGAGACATTCAGGCAATGAAAATAGTTTGGCATTTGACCAACTATTTAAAATATTTAACGATGACCTTGAATTATGGAAGGATCCATTTAAAGCCCTGGATTAAGGGAAAAAACAACAGGCAAAAATATGCTTCTTTGCAGAATCTGGTGCTAATGTATGTTTAGTGCAAAGTTTGTCTCAGCTACGCTCTGTATGCAATGAGAATGGACTTAAAAACAAAGGAAAAGGAAACAAGTTTAACTCCCTGTCTTCGAATTACTCTGTGACCTTGCATGTATTTGTAAATTCATTTCCATAATACCTGATCACATTGCAAAGAGCCAAAATGTTCCTCAGAGCGAGAAGAGGGACTAAACCTTATGCTGATGCTTAAAGGGAAGGTTTTTTTAAGGATATTTGTGGCTTATTGCATTTATGGCAGGTTCAGCTGGCCGGGTATATGGGCCATGGATTTCCCTTACACAAGACCACTCAAGGTAAAGCTCCCAAGTACCACCAAGTGAATATATCCAAAACATTGGCTTCTGCAGGTTCTGGGCAAGGTCACAGGGAGCAGCCCAAAGGATGAGACTGGAGCTCCCTCCACTGGGAATGTGTTCTTGGGGACCGCCAGCAATGCAGGACCCGGGCAGGACATCAGAGGAATACACGCACCTATCAAGTCTCATCCCTTGTGGTTTTCCCCCATAACCATGCTATAGAGCAGGGATACCTGGCTAAGAGGAGCACAAACCCACTTCCCTGGCCAGTTAAACTGAGCACCACAGAGCCACCTGAGTGGGGGTGGAGATGGGAGAAGGGGGCTCCCATCACTCTGAGGCCTCTATTCTCCAGGCTATGGGCACTGACAGTTCAGATTGGTGCTTTTCCCACCACCACACCTTCCTGCCACTAAACTACATCTGCTTCTACTTTGTATTTTCAGAGTGTATCTCTTTGCCATTCATTCTTTTTCTAAACACAAACACAACTTCAGCATGTTTTAAGGCTCATTTTGTACAAAGATCTTAATTTAATAGGTATGTAGTGATGGTCATCCTGCTGCAACACCTCGCCTATGTGCTAAAAATGCCACTTTCCTCTTCTGGCAACCTGAAAAACAACCCCTTGAGCACCAGGTGTTGCTCAGTGTTTCTTCAGCATGGTTTCTGTGGTCCAACAGACAGGAAGAGAAGCTTTTTGGTGGGGAGATCCTATTTGTCCTCACAGGCCAGTGTAGCTCTCTACTATATGTGTGGCTCTCTTCAATGCTGTGAAGCTGCGTGACTTCTTTTTCCCACAGTACGGCCCTTGCCAGATTTCCTTCTACTTCTTTGCAGATGTAGCTCTGGAGAGAAAACCCACAGGACAGTGCTAGGGAAGCAGTGTGCAGATGTGTTTTGGGTCCAACTGCAAATAAACATGGTTGTCTCCAACTTGGAAAGGTCCGAACAGGGTAAGAGGACAGACGTGATGGCCCATGATATTTGAGGTCAGATAAGTATATTGGGTCCCTCTGTGCTTTAACCTCTGCTAGTGCTTATCTGACTGTTTATGGACTACGACTGCCAGCTGCTTACTCATGTCCCGGGAGCACAGAAATTAGAAAGGAAACCACAACCACCTCAGTTTTGCCAGCACAAGACTGTTTGTTTCATCTATGCATTTAGTTTTGGTCACAGCTTTTCACATAGGGTGGACCTTCCCCAGCTCCCAGTCACTCAGCGACGCTCCTCTCATAGGTTAACATGGATTTGGGAAACATCAAAAAGCTGCCAGACTTTCAGCCACAAGCCACAAACAAGGATAAACCAAATCATTTCAGTTACGCTGCATTTTCCCCTAAATGCCCTTATATGCTATCACATTTCTGCTCCATTTGCAGGAGCTCCCGGCTCCAGCAGGACCTGTTATCCACGCTGCTACTGTAGCACTGCTCAAGCTTGCATTCATGCTTGGTTTTTACAGACCTAGAACGAACCTTCCTCCCAGTTACGGCATAAACCTAGACGTTTTTTTCCCCCGAACAGTCTTTTTTTTTTGGAAAAAAATGAAAATCCTAAATAAAACTCGTATTTTTTATTATCTCGTACCTCTTAGGAGGCTGTAGGAAACCACGTCATGGATCAACACTTCAAAGAATTACTCAAAGAAAGATCAAAACAAGGCGTCTGAATCTAAAGAGCACATAGAAAGTTACGCAAACAACCCCACCGAGAATCAGCAACGCCACCAGACTCTGCAGGGCCTCAGGGTGCCTTCACGGACAGAAACCTTTTGCGTAAGCTGGGTCAAAAAAAATATCGAGAGAAAAGGCGCATAGAAAGTGATCAAGGTAAGAGTCATAGAATCATTAAGGTTGAAAAATATCTCTAAGTCCAACCATCAGCCCAACCCCACCGTGCCTGCTAAAGCATGTCCCCAAGTGCCACGGCCACGCGCATCCTTTCAGGGCTGGGGACTCCTCCCCGGCCCTGGGCAGCCTCTGCCAGGGCTTCACCGCTCTGTCAGTGAAGGAACTTTTCCTAATATCTAATCTAAACACCCTTTGGTGCAACCTAAGGCCATTTCTTCTTGTCCTATCCCTTGTTAGCTGTGAGAAGAGACCAAGACCCATCTTGATCCAACCTCCTTTCAGGGAGCTGCAGAGAGCGATGAGGTCTCCCCTCAGCCTCCTCTTCTCCAGGATAAACAATCCCAGCTTCCTCACCTGCTCCTCATAGGACTTGTTCTCCAACCCCTTCCCCAGCTCTGTTCACTTCTCTGGACACACTCCAGCCCCTCCATGTCTTTCTTGTAGTGAGGAGCCCAAAACTGAACCCTGGATTCGAGGTGCAGCCCCACCACTGCCAGGTCCAGGGGGACAATCCTGTCCCTGTCCTGCTGGCCACACCAGGGCTAATACAAGTCAGGATGCCACTGGCCTTCTTGGCCACCTGGGCCACTGCTGGCTTACGTTCAGCCACTGTTGACCAACACCCCCAGGTCCTTCTCTACCAGGTAGCTTTCCAGTGGCTCTTCCTCATGCCTGGAGCTTCATGGGGTTGTTGTGTCCCAAATGCGGGACTCAGCACTTGGCCGTGTTGAGTCAGCCGAGCAGCGGGTGGCTCACCCATGGCCTCCGGCACTGGTCATGTTGAAGAGCTCAGATTGGTTCAGTTCTGTGTGACCTGTCCAGAGACGGGAGGAAGCAGGCACCTGAGCTCCTGTTCACACCAAGGCTCCCCATGGTCAGAGCAATAGAACCCCTTTTCTTTGCGATTCAAGACTGGAAATCTGTGTGAAATCCACCTGAGCACTTGGCAGAATTTCTTGCCATCTTTACCCTGACGCAATTCCATTCTTAATTTCTCTTACTTTTCATAATGTGTATACACAGCATGCATTTATTTTCTGCAATATTTGCATTATTTTTAAACTCCCTTTGCATGTTGAATGGTTTTTATTGTCATTAACATCATTTCATGATGTTTTTTGGATGACTTTGTGAACTGGTTGCCAGCTGGACAGAATGGACCTTGATCAAATCTTCTGTGAAATGTTTTTCAAAGAAAACAATATTTCATTAGGGATATGGAAAGTTTTTCTAAGATTTTAATTGATTTCCCCTTCTATCCTCGGTTTTGGCACCTGACATAGATCCACCCGGACTTCTGATAGATGGCAGGGACACGGGGAGGGGTCAAAAGAACGTGTCGAAGACAAAACCCGCCTTGACAGCTGTTATTAAGGCCACAAATTAAAAAAGCATTTATTACCAGAATAAAATGAGGGATCCCTTCCAGCAGCGATCCCAGTGTAACGGTCCAGGGGTCTGAGCAGCGCCCAGGGAGGAGCTGGAAGCTGTCACCGTGACAGCGGTGTTGTGGCAGCAGCACAGCCGAGCCATGTCCCACCAGGCTGGCAAAGTCCCCAGGCACGAAATGCCAAACACGTCCACCTCGTACTTGGAAGATAAAGCACGTGTTGAGGATTGCACAAACAACGAGAAACAGCCGCACGAGGCTGTGTTAATCACTTACATGTGCCTACTATTAGTTAAAAAGGCTGAAAGGAAGGGAAAGATCAAGCGAGACTAGGCTTCAATTCATACTTTTCAGCAGCAACAGTATAGATATTTTTTAAATCTCAAGAACATGAGCTGTGCTGCCCTGTGCTCAGGCCCCACGCTGCTCTCCGTAGGGGTGCTGAGCATCCGTGCGCCAGCAAAGGCTGCGTGAGACCCTGCCCAGCCCTGGAGCACATTCACGGAGTAAGGAAAACAGGGGTGAGACCTATGGCCACCTGAGGTATGGGACCTTTCTGCACCCAGAAAGCTGTCCCACGTTCCAGATAACCTCCAGCACAGCTCTGCAAGGACAGACACCCCCGTGCCTGCAAGGACAGACACCGAGGCACACTCCGTAGCATCCTTTGTTAGAATGGGGACCGTGGCAGCCGTAGTGCCCAGTAAGACTCCACACCAGGACAATAACCAGCGACCAGGAACAATTCTGTGAAAAAAACCCACACTGCTGCTGGTTCTCAGTGCCGCTCAGCACTGCAAGCGCCAGGCGAAGCTCACTTCGAACTGCTCCAGCAGCTTATCGTTTAAGAAAAATGTATCACCCAGGAAGCAAACAGACAGTGTTTGGCATTGGCTGCAGCTGCGGTGTTGGCTATGGGAAGTGGTTTGCAGATCTGCCTAAATATTTGGGTTTCTGCTCTCTCACGTGTTTCCACCGGCCTTTAAGTCATCCTGTAAAAATAGAAATTCCTCTTTTAAGGAGATAAGAGGAATAATTCACATTATTTCAGGTAACAGCCTGCTGTGGCTGCACTGCACAGGTTGCTCATGTACTCATTTTTTTTAGGGGGACATAAGTCTGCGAGAGCAAGCTGTGTTCTTTAAAAGAGAGGAGCCTCCAAGCTAAAATTGCAAGAATAGTTAACCAGTTGCACAATCGCAGCTCACTTTTCAGTATTATATGAAAAGCAGAAGGAGAACGCATTTGCAGTGACCCTCAGAGACAGAATTTGGCAAAACACTAAGTGCTCTTGGTGAAATAAAACAGTCGGGGGAAAGACGTGCCCTGCTATCCTTTTGCTTATGATATCAAGCGTAATAATATTCAATGGCCTTCAGAGACTGAAAACTGCTCTGCTGTTTTTGGATTAAAATGAATTGATTCAACTGTAAATTAACAGCAGATGACTTCTGGGAGTGTTTATTCCCATATTTACAGTTTTGGACTATTTTTCGTTCTTTAACAGCATTAGAGCAGGAGGCAGCCTGGGCAGGGTCCACCTGGAGCTCCAGGTGGGCAGCAAGAGCCGCCGTTACCAGCTCTGAGTCTTGGCCATCGCTTGGCAATACCCCTCCAGCCCCCCACGATATATAAGTGCAAGCTTATAATAAGCAGCTGCTTAACTCCTGTATCGGGGCGGGGTGCGATAGAGCACGCGTTGAAATGTTTTGCTGACTCAGAGCCGCAGCCCTGACAGAGAGTCTGCACTGACACAGAATGGGTATTTTGAAAGCGCAGGTGAGCCCTGGCAGCAGCGGAAGCAGCGCTGCGCAAAAACACAGCAGAGGAGGCGGCTGCTGAGTGAGCCGCGAGCTCCTTGGCTTGGGATAACGGACCAAGGGCCACATCCTGCTCCTGTGCACGCTGCTGCAAAGCTCTAGGGCCAGCTCTGCCATGGATGTGAACAGGCACAGCTCTGAACGCAGGCAAAACGCATCCACTTGAGCAAGGTGTGCTTTGTCAGCTGGTTCCAAAGGGCTGCGCCACTGCGAGCTGGAATGGAAGCATGAGGGAAAACATTCTCTCAGCTTCTGACAAATCAGCCATGCTCTGCCTCATCCTCCTCTTCCTCCATTGAGTCTGCACATGACTAGCAGTTGAAAAGAAGACCTCTATCAAAAGACGTTCAATACCTGAGCCCTGAATGGCTCTGCGGCGCTGCTCGCTCCCTTCCACCAGCACCCAGCACTGCGCCGCCCCTGCTCCGTGCGCTGCCCGGGCACCCCTGCAGCCAGCGCGGGGAGCCTGAGTGCCAGCGGGTGCTGGCCGCTCAGAAACCAAGCACTGCCCTCGCTCTCCAAACTGTGTTGGTCTTGTTTCGCATCAGCAATCTTAAATCACACAGCTCATTTAAAAAATTAAAAAAAAAATAAAATAGGAAATGACTTATCAGACCTCCTGGTTTAATCCCCTTTTCCATGGGCTTGGATGTTCTTTGGAGCAGAGAAGGGCTTTCCCCCCACCCCATTGCCTGCTGGCTCTGTCATTCCTAAATCCCTCAGTGTGTTTGCAGACCTGCACCTGCCTGAAGCCATCTCAGACTGGGTCTGTGGTGCCAGGTCGAGGGATGCTCCCTTGGTGATGAATTAGCACCCGGCTTCAGCCCTTCTGTAAGCAAAATCCTGCTTGACCTTGCCTAAGGATTGAGATAAACAGCCGAACTGCGCCACCAGCTCTGCAGAGAGGATTATAGATTCATTTCACCTGCCGGCTGTGGTAGCTAAAATTTCCACACTCACAAGGAAGAGTGGCTGGCATCTCCCTCCTCTTCCCCTCGCACCAGCAACGTGGAACTTTATCTGAGCATCAACACAGCATTGTGGACCCAATGTGACTTTTCCTCAGGCAACACCAGTTTATCAAATGCAATGCAGCTGCTATTCCATCCTCTGCCCCTCTTGGCTGTGTGGTGGGGTGGCTGCGTGCCCAGTAGCCACTCCTGCAGAGCTCAGACAACTGTGCCCGTCCACCAGTTAGCTGGCAAGTGAGGCTTGAATTGTCATGGGAAACTTATTTCTACAAGAGCACCTGTGGCTGTAGCTGGCTGGCAAATGCTCGTGCCTCGGATGGTGGTTTCAGACAGGCAGGACAAGTAAGACTGTTCTGCCTCCTGCGCGCTCAGAGCGGCTGCATTATCTGACCACATGGTTTTTGCTCCCTGCCCTCAGCACCGCTGCTGTAAAAGCAACAAGAGGCGAAACAGAAATAGCTGATGCTTTCCATGGTAACACCCAGTGAACCCGGGGAGGCAGGGCGTCTGCCAGCGGTCTGCAGGAGTGAACTGATTTGCACGACATGACCTGAGTTTCCATGCAAGTCCGAGCGGTGCCTGCTGCTCCGTCGCAGCTCAGCCTGCTGGGCTCCGTGCAGGGACACCTGAGCCGAACAAAGCCCCTCTGTCAGAGAACAGGGCAGGGCTGTCAGCAGGCTGGTCCTCCCTGCCTGCTGCGCTCGGCTCTTGGCAGAGTTAATTAGCAGAGGATGAGCTGCCTCTTCAGCAGCACCTTGTGACACAGCCACTCGCTGATAGATCCAGGACGTCCCATCACAGCAGCACACGGAGGTGTATCTGGTGTTTGTGTCCCTAGTGCAAGGCTGTGTTTGCAAATGCACACAAACCTGCTAGGAAGGCACCTCAGAAGAGATGTTTAAAAGGTTCACTATGTTTTGGGGCACCTATTTGGACAGAAGAGCTGACCTTCAGGTGCTGAGCACCAACACTGGAAGCCAGGTCCCTGCACTCACAGCCTCCTGCTGACCACCCTGGGTACCGATGTCGGTAACCAACCCCTCGAAACCCAAGCGCATACACTGCAGGGACTCTGATGCTGCTGCTTCTGCCTTGTTTTTAAGGGGAAGGCAGTCAGGCAGAGAAACACAAAACTATCAGGTTACTTATTTCATCTCATTAGAGAGGAACACGGACCTCACCGTGTGACAGTACATGTGCACAGAGTCACAGAGAAAGCAGCAAGAACAGCATCCTAAAAACTTACATCATCCATGTGTGATCCACCGTTTGGGAGAAAAAGCAGATTTGAAGAAAACAGGACTATCTGGCTCAGCCCTCAAAGGGAGACGATATTTGTCGCCTCTGGGGCTGAGGAGTTAATCAGCAAAGGCAGCAAAAGCAGTGCTGTGGGCACTTCTTAGCTGAGTTCTCTAATTGTGAAAGGGAGAAAAAAAAAAGGAGTTTATGGTTTAGTGTTTCAGGGATTTTTTTGAACAGCTGGAAAGACTGCATGGTAGAGATGAGCCCAAGAGTGTGAGTAACCGGGAGGCACGGCCGTGCCCAGACAGGGTTGGATTTAAGCCCGTGTCAAACGGCTCAGACATTGCCCCTGCCCAGGCAGGCTCGGTGGCTGCGTGCAGCGCTGCGCTGTGCAGGGCATGGCTGCAGGTCCCAAAGAGTTACAGTCAACCAGGGTATTTTCATAGTGTTTTGCAGTCATTTCGGGGCTATAAAACACAGAGCTGAGCTTCCTCAGAGTTCATGGCTTTGCATCTCCTGGTCTCGCTCAGGCTGCACCTCTTAGTATTGATCCTGGCCTGCACTTGGCACTCGTTTCAGGCACCTTTTCCAGAAGCCAAATTTGCTTGCTTTTAAGAAAAAAATCTCTCAACTTTACATCGGGTTTGCAGAAACACAGTAGCTCAGCCCGACATCCAGCAGCTTAATTGGGTCCAATGGAAAATGCAGACATCATCATCCTAAACTAACAGACTGCCTGTCATTAAAGCCTCCTCAATGAATTCCCTGAAGACACCAAAGTCACGCTTCGCACCATCCTAGCAGAGCTAAACACACGGCTCCTCTCAGGCAATTGGACTAGACTGGACAAGATAGTTGGACTATCCTTTTAGGTCTCCCCTCTCCTCTCTTTTCTCCTCCTGAGCTGTGGCAGAGGGCTGGCAGTGGGTAGGTAAGACAGCTTGAATCCCTGCAGGTGGGAGCTTTCCTGCAGCTTTTCTATGAGCTTTCTGCTCTGCAGAATACCCCATTCTGAATCACAAACACGGGTTTCTTTATGATAGAGATGGCTCCTTCTTCAATACACAGAAAACGGGGTTTATTCTCCGAGTTATCCAGAGAACTGCATTTAGCAAAACGACTGATACTGTTGTGAGGCTGTAAGAATGTGTGAAATGGGTAAGAATGTGTTCCACCAATATAGAGAGACAGGAAAAAAGCCCATGAAGAAGTCAAAGTTTACCTGAAAATCAAGCCAAACAAGTTTTTCTCTCCCTGCTTCTGTAGCGGAATGAGTTTGGATCTGGAGGTATCAAATTCGTAGCAGTTTAAATGTTAAACACGGACTGAAAAAGCAGAGCCTTTAAAAAGATTTCATTGAACCTTGTTTTCCCTTGCGCAGCCTCCCTGCTTGTGCAAATTGCACGTAAGTCTCTTTACAAGCGCTCTATTCATAGTGACACTGGCTACCAGATCTCCCTCTGCTCACAAATTTGTTGGTCCAGCCCCAGTCCCTCGGCTTCATTAAAGGGTTTGTGTTTGGTGGACACGCTGTGGGCTCTTTTCATCTCTCCATTCGGGCTATTTTTAAACATCAGGTTCCAGCGCTGCACCCCAGCAGAGCTGCCACCCCGCGTGTTTATGGAGACCTGCTCTGGCGAGAGCCACAGCAACCTCAGTGCTCAACACGGTGTCCTTGGTCAAGAGCTCAGAGCACACTCAGAATCAATGCAGCTCACGGAATTCTCCCAGGTAGATTAAGATAAAGTCACCCAAATGAACAAACCAAAGGGCGAGTGCTGCACCGGCTGATGGAAACCCTTGGGACAGACAGGTGAAAGCCAGATTCCTGCCTGCTCCCTGGCTGAGCTGGAGACCATCCATAGGTCATGGCATGGGAAGCTTCAGTGAGCAGAGATTTTGCTGTATTTATGTCCCAGGGATCATTTTGCGGCAGTAGATGGGGTTTTGTTTGTTGTAGTTTGTGTAACATGTTGGAGAGCATTCCCTTCTGCTCATCCCCTGGGAACACCAGCTCTTCCTTGGGCGAGAAGGGACCAGGACCTTGCCTTCTGCTCTCTCTTCCCAGTTTCAAACCTCCCTTTAGAGAAATGTGCTTCTGCCCGACTGCAGGCAGGAAGAGCAGCAGCACTTTGAGCCTCTGGACCGAAGCGCAGCTCGCTCTCTCCCAGCAGACCAGAGATCGCTCTCCTGGCTCTGCTCCCTGGGTTCTGGCCCCGCTTTCACGCACACAGCTACACCAAGCTCTAGGCCACTTCCTTTTTTGCCCGTGGTTCTCTGGACCAAAAAAAAAGGACGTGTGCAAGCCATGCCAGGAGCACAGGTAGAGGTTTTGCAGGCGAGGTGCTGGGTCCAGCCAGGCTGCTGGGCAGGCGCAGCCTCGGGCTGCTCCCAACGTGTCCCCGGGGCCAGGGAGATCCTGAAAGCGCTCTATGCCTGTACGCTGTCAAGGAACTCCACGACTAAAACATGCGGTCAATGATGTCAGTAGATTATCTGAGAGTACCACAGTTCAAATCTCTTTTTGTCGGTGCTATAAAGGCAAGTGATAACAACTCCCAAATTGCATTTTAAAGTTTTCTCAAGAACTGTCCCCCAAATCTCTGTTGCTGTGGTGTTTGAGGAAGCCTTTGAAATCCAGCAAGGAGAAAAACATCTGAGCCAGATAAACCCTTTCTTTGTAAAGACTTCTCTGGACAACCAGGGCCTCCTCACCCTCACAGGAAAACATTTCTCCCTAAAATCTCACCTCAATCTCCCTTCTTCCAGCTGAAAATCATTCCCCCTCATCCTATCCCTGCACTCTCTGACCAAGAGCCCCTCCCCAGCTTTCCCGGAGCCCCATTCAGCAGTGGAAGCCGCTCTAAGGTCTCCCTGGAGCCTTCTCTTCTCCAGGCTGAACAACCCCAACTCTCTCAGCCTGTATTAAGGTTTCTGCAAGTCTTTTTCTGGGGGAGCCGTCAGGATGGGTAAATCACTGCTTGTACCTGATCCCCCGAGTAGAATTGGTAGAAACAGTAAGTCGGGGCTCGGTGCCAGGTCCGTCCCCAGCCTGCTGCAGGCACACAGGAGGGCTGGGCTGCCCCAGGTGGTGGAAAAGCCACGCAGCTTGCCCAGCTACCCGCTGCATGTCAGATGACAGACCGCCTAGTTAAACATGGCAATGACGTCTTGATTAGCAAAAAGAAAACATCAATAAATGTTGGAGACCAGCAGCTGGTAAATCTATACATAGGAAAACAAATAACCCTGAGCTTTGATTGTTGGAGTTCACAGCAGAGATTACTTACCTTGGCAGATACATATTCAAGACATACGGCTTGTAATTCCTTAGCTAGTGCTAAACAAAACCATGTGTTCTTTTAAAACAAGGGGAAAGTTTAACTCCAGCGCTGCACATGCAGAGCTCTGGTCATAACTTGTGCTCGTAGCAAAACTAAATTGAAAAGGTCCAAGCAAAAGGGTCCCGGGGAGGAGAAAGGCAAGACCAAGCAGCAACTGTAGGACAAGTAAAAGGTGGGTTACAGACCCACCCAGGGATGGAGAGAACAATTCCGCTGACCACAGATATGCCTGTGGCAAAGTGGGGTGACGAGCAGGTATGTAATTATGAGCTTCTCCAGCAAGGAGAAGCTATGGTGCTTCCCGTGACTTTGGTGCGGCAGGATCCTAAAAAATGAAGGAGGGGCCATGTCAGCAGCTCCTTTCCCTTTCTCTCCTTGGGGAGCGAGCTGTAGCCGCAGGGCTGGCTGCGCACTCCCTGTTCTCCACTGCCAGCTGTGCTGCAGCATCACGTTTAACACACCGAAAGCTCTGTTGCCTATAAAGGGGTCCAAGGATGAGAAATAAGGACGTTAAGGCCAGCTTGCTAACATGTGGCCCTCATGGAACCCAAACCAACTGTGGTGGTCACAAGGCTGAGTGCATGCACTGGGTCAGCTTTCTCCTTCCAGCAGATGGCTTTGGGAAGATTCTCCCCCCATCTCCTTCTCCAGATAAAGGACCATCATTGAAACAGCTGTAAAGCTGCTGCAGCCACTGTTTACCACCCAAAAAGGTCTCGATTCTCTCCATTTCCCATGGATGATATTTTGTTGGTGCTGCTGAAAGCTTAGATTGACCTGTCGTTTGTTGACACTGTCCTCGTTAAAAGATAACGCGGTCAAAAAAATCAATAAAAGCAGATGAAAAAGAAAGAGATTGGAAAATAGGAGCAGTATGTTGAGCCCTGGGCTGTGCTCAGCTCCAGCCGGGCCGGCAGCTGCTGCTCTGCCTTGGCAGCAGCTCCCAGAGCACAGGCACTGTATCAGAGCCGGCAACTGCCAGGGGGACGTGCAAAGTACTCCTGTGATTAAAGATGCATCCATCATCATTATAAATTAGCAGAAGCCAAGTATAAGTGCAAAGAGCCAAGAAGAAGGGGGGAAGAAGCTACAGGTTTCTATCACTCACACTGCAAACAGATATCCCACCACTGCTGGAGCAGGGCAGCCCAGCCAAAGAGGAGCAATCACGCTTCCCAGGGGAGCCTCTGAAATAAGTCATTTACTCCGGGGTGAGGTGGAGCACCACGTGCTTGGCAGCCAAGGGCAGTTGATACCAAAAGGCTGCGTTGAGAAAGGGGGTTGATGAGGAATTTGGAAGCCGTTCAGCAGGATTTGGATGATGGTAGGAGAGGTGGTTTGGGAAAGCTAAAGAAAACAAGAAGAGAGGAAAAAGTGTTTACAGAAGAGGTGTAACAATGACTTCACAGAGCAGGGAGAGTCTCTGGCAACTATTTTTGGTCAGAAAAATGTTAGCAGGATCAAAGTGGCGCTTAGGGAGGCTCTGCTCCTTTTCAAACTGCCTTGGATGAACTACGCTCAGCAAAAGCAACAGTGGTAAACTCTTTAAACAGGGACCTTGTAATGCAACTGTGCTATTTAAAGATGTGTCAGCATTAAGATAAGTATAGCATCTGCTAGTAAAGGTCTGAGAAGTCATTTCAAATTCACATGAGAATATTTATCACAAGCTCTGGCAGAGTCCAGCCGTGCCACTGCCACAGCGAGAGCTCCCGAAGCAAAACCTTTCCAAGCGGCCACAGGAAACTGCACTGCAGTGCCTGGAGGTGGAGCTTGGTCTGAAACTGGTACCAAAGAAACCCTCCGGTCCACCACCTCTCAGAAGAGGTGTAACATGGAGACCCAGACCACGTGTGGTTGTTAAAAGGTCGTAGGAGGTGGGGTGACAACCCTAAGGACCTGGACAAATTCCAGGCTATTTAATTGCTTTCTGTCTCCCTGAATTCCTCCAGTGCTTCCCTTTGGGTGTGCTGGTTTCTGCTTCCTGTCCTGAATCACAGCACAGTGCAGCTGGAGCCAGATCCCCCCAGGCCGGAGCAGAGAGCCTGCTAGAAGATGCTGGCTTGATTGAAAACTCATTGTTTCCCAGTCGTGCATCTGCAGCTCCTGCAGAAAAGCTGGGGTCTGCCCTGCAGCTCTGCTCCTTCCAGCTGCTGCACAGTGAAAGCAACTTCACTGCAAGGAGGGGAATCGCACACAGCCGAGGGGAGACCGTATGGCCCTCTACAACTACCAGAAAGGAGGTTGTAGTGAGCAGGGTGTTGGTCTCTTCTCTCAAGTAACAAGCAGTAGGACCAGAGGAAAAGGCCTCAAGTTGCGCCAGGGGAGGTTTAGGTTGGATATCAAGAAATATTTCTTTACTGACAGAGCGGTGAAGTCCTGGCAGAGGCTGCCCAGGGCGGTGGGGGAGTCTCCATCCCTGGAGGGGTTCAAAAACCATATGGATGTGGCACTTCAGGACACGGTTTAGTAGGCACGGTGGTGTTGGGCTGACAGTTGGGCTGAATGAGCTTAGAGGTCTTTTCCAGCCTTAACGATTCCATGGCTCTATTCAATAATTCTCTGAAATGGTTAGAGTGGCATGAATGCAGAGGTGATCAACGAGGAGAGGGCTGTCCTGTGCTGAAGGACATGCAGAGGTGGGCAGGGCTGCTGCCAGGCTGGGCTGACGCTGCTGAGGCACAGCCTCTCCTGCCCTTTGCCATGGCTCTCCCCCTGCCCCGGCCCCGCCGGCAGCTCTGCAGAGCCCCAGCTCGGGGCCAACAGCCAAATCCCTGAATGGGCAACGCTGGGCTGACCTGCTGGAGCTCGGAAAGGATGATGTGCAGGAGGGCAGAGGCCATGGAACACTGTGCTCACTGCGGGTCACGGCATCTCGTTGGCCTCAGCACGCCGTCCTGCTCTGATCACAGACTGCAGCCAAACTGGGTACGGCCGCCTTGCACTGAGCACTGTGCTCCCCGACGTTCCCAGCCCTTCCCGGCACAGGCAGTGCAGAGTCGGGCCCAGGAGTGAGAGTCAGGGCCATTCAGAAGCTTTTGGTCGCACAAAGTCAATAAAAGCTGTTTCAAACCAATACAGAACAGCTCCACCAAAGCCTCAGCAAACCCACCAGCCGTGGCCGTGTCACTACTTGGCTGAACTAGATTAAAGTCTTCCCAGCTTTCTTTTTGCTGAATGTCACATCTGTGGTTCTGACAAAGGCAGCAGTGGGGACAGGATGAACAAAATAATCTTCAAGCCCACAGCAGCGCACCCTGAGAGCAGCGGGTGCCAGAGCAGCTTGGGCAGCAGCCACTCAGGTGCTGAGAAACAAAAAAAAACATCCCTTTTCCTGCCATTTCAGAGCCAATTTGCCTTGGAGGAGTCTATTACTAATCAGTAAAATTACATCACGAGAAATGAGGGACTACTTAGCAACCAGGCTTTTCATCAGACTATGTAAAACTATAGGGGTTTATTTGCTTTGGTCTATGATCTTCAGTCAGTAACACTCACCATTAAATGTCAAGTAAAATCCTTCTTCTAAGTAAATCCTCTCCCCCGGGAGAAGAAGGGTTGTAATGGAGGGAAGATATGACCCCAGGAGTAAAGCCTGTATTGCGTTCTGAGCCACAGGAAATACATTTGTCCTTCCCTGTTCACTTAGCTATGACAAAATAGGAAGCCCATGAATTATGAGAGAGGGTCTCGCATTTCACGGAGCGCTGCTCTCCAGAGCCGTGCAGCCGGTGTGCAACGGGGCTCCTGCGGGAGCTGAGCTGGCGGCAGTGGGCTGGACACCGGGAAGGGATCAGCCGGGGGGAATTTTACAAGATGAAAATCTCCACAAACGGTTAGGATGTCCTTGGCATGAGAATGCTGTTTGAGGTTTGAATCTGAGAAATTCCATGTTAAAAATGGCTTTTGGACAAAGGAAAACTGCAAAACCAAACATTCTTCAGTCTTCCCAAGTTCTACAGGGAACCCCCATTGTTGTGGTCCCAGATAATGCATAAAACCAGAAGGGAAGGAGTTGCCTCGATATGGTTAAATCTCAGAGGAGCCACCGTTTTCACAAGTGCTGGCACGTTGGCCACCAAAGCCCAGGGCACTGAACGGCAGGAATACTTCAGTCAAAGCTCTGAGCATCTTACAGAAGAAGGCACACAGTCTGGTGTAAAGCCCAACTCCCTCAGCCTGTCCACATAGTAGAGGAACATAGCATCCTACTTTTGTTGGGAACACAAACATATTTTTTGAGTCTTTGGTAGAAGAAACCTTAAGAAAGTCTTCTGCGGATAGAAAAAGACTTCAGAAAAATATACATAACCCTAGTGCATTAAATACATACTTTTATCCCTTTAGAAACCACTTTTTAATCAGAAAAACAAACAAATCAGAACCAAAATAGCCTCCATGAGTCACAAAAAAATTATCAAAATTACCAGACAAGGGCATTACACAGCTGGTAGCATATTCCCCGGAACATCCATTGTGGAGGACCTTTCAGAGCACGAACAATCAAAACCAGAACAGACAGCCTTGACCAATGCTTTGTAAAAAAAGCTTAATTGCAATCAGATTGACGCAATGCCAAAGTGCTATCAACAATGGACTGGAGAGAGCAGGCATTAAGTGGTGGTACAACGTGAATAATAGGGCTTTGATTTGTCTAACACCGCCCAACTGTAAGTTTGTGCAACAGAAAAGCCCACGGCTTGGGAAGATTAGCTCCGTTAATATGCTTTACTAATGTAGTCCCTAGGAGAGGAGAACAGCAGGAAGGTTTGGACCTTGGCGTGCAGCGCAGCCCCGCTCACCGTGGAGCAGTCATACTAAAAAGAGCCTTCTTTGGGGTTAAGACACTCAAAAGGGTCATCCGCTGAGAAGTCAGAGCTGTGCCAACTCCTAGGAACTGCAGTGGCTTGGATGTTAACGGAAATTGGGAATATTGAACTTTTCATCCATTCTAGCATATTTCTTTCTTCAATAAACTCTCTGATAACAGCCACACTGTTGTTGTATGTTGTGATGCTGCAAGGGGTTCTCAAGACGCTGAAGCTACAGAAGATGATGAATTTTACTAATTTAGCTTTGTTTCTGTTCTCTGTCGGTGACAACAGCCACGGGGGCTGGCACATTGCGAAGGTGAGGGGAGCTCAGAGGGGCTGGGAGTCACCCAGCATCGCCCTACCTTCTGCCGCACAGCCAAAATCCTGCAAGCCCCACACCCTCACTGCTCCTAAAGTGGGACCCAGCACACGGCAGTGGGGAGATCCCCCCTCCCAAACAGCTCTAGGAAGGAAGCTGCCCACTAGAAGGAGTAGGGCCTGGCTTAATTGACAATCCCTAGGAAAAGGCAGAAAACAGGCTTCCTCCAAGGGACAGGCATAGCCAAGGCAACCACTTTGTGTTGTTGGGAAACAAAGTGCGAGGTCACTGCAGGGCTGTGTCAGGCAGCACATCCCCTCTTCCCTCCTCTACCACCCACCTCACAGGGAGAAGACCCACACAGAGAGCTTGTGGCCTCCTTGGCTGCAAGAACTCTTCTAAATCCGTGTATCAAAAAACGCATCTTAAAGATGTTATTAATGACAGCAATGCTGTGCTCACTAGGAATTGTGAACTGTGTATCCCTGTACTGAAGGATTTCTTCACAGTATATGTACACTATGGTTTTGTCTGGTTTTCTATTATTCAGCCCGTGCCGTCTTTTACCGCTTCCCTCGGGAATCTCCACCGAAGCCTAATAGTCCGCATTGTTAGAAGAGGTTTCCTGATATTCAGCTGCTTCTTCCTTCTATTCATGCACAGCAGAATTGCAAGCTCCTGCCCAGTTGCGCCTTCAATTGTTTTAGGTGCTCCAAGCTCCTTCCAAACCCTGATTTTTTTTTTGCCATTGGAACACAGATGATATTCACCGGCTCCTCACGGCCTTTGGGTTTGTTTTGTTGAAACAACATCCCTCCACTGCCGTGCTCCAAGATGCTGTCCCCGCTACTGTGTGGGGAAGTCAGCCAGCGTTGGCCCACGGTGTCTGTTGTTCTCTGCTTGCTTCATTAACTGCCTCCTGCTGGTGCTGTAGCTCTTCAGCCTTCCTGATTCATCTGGTGAAACTCAGTTTCCCCCAGTGAAGCACCAGCCTTTACCAATGCCGTGCTATGGTCTGGCTACAGCCCAGGGGAGCTGTGCTGTCCGGAATACATGTACAGCATCTCCATCCCTGCTAAAAACCCAGGCTCCACCATGCCTGGAATGGGAGCCATCTGTTGGGATCCAGAAAAAGAATAAAAGAATCTGTTGGGATCCAGAAAAAGAATAAAACAACTCCATTTCATCCACTCTTCGTTAAAATTTGCTCAGCTCTCCACCGACGGGAACACAAAGGCAGCCCTCTCCGCTTCCCCTTGGACATGTTCGAACACCATCCTCCCGCGGGAGAGGAGCAGTGCCATTCACTTGGAGCTCAGGCTCCTCATCAGCTGGCGCTGGCGGCAGCTCCCGCAGGCAGCCCAGCAGCTTTGCTGGGAAACACCTGCTCCGTTTTCCAGGGGATAAGATTTCAGCATAACTGGTGCCTCTTGTCAAAACAAGCGGATATGTTACCACGCGTTTATTAAAGTGGGGACTGTGAAGCACACGGAACTGAGAAGCAGCCCCTTTGAACTGGGTAAAAAGAGTCAACGACCTCGGATCCCCCCCCAAACTAGGACAGAGTGAGTATCTGAACTCGTTCTGGAGGAGAGGATAATCAGGTAGTTCTCTCTTGCTTGAAGGAACTCCCGATACAGTTTCTGAGGGAGACATTATGGGCTAGATTTGATCATGTAAAATTGGAAATTGCTCCGTGTTATGGGGGAAATGAGCAATGAATGAAAAGTCTGCAAAATGAACCCCTTCTGCACTGACAAGAAAAATTAAAGACTCGGAGACTACTGAGACAAGCAGTCTCGGAGCTGGAAGAGCCCAGTAAACTCACTGCAAAACACAGAAAGCAAAGGGAAAGGTGTGCCTCAAGGCACGGAGAGGCCACTGTCCAAAAGACTGACATTCTTTCAGCTTACTGATGATGCCACATAGCAAAGAAAAGCAAAGGTTTAGGAAAAAAACGCATAGTTTGGAGGAATGTTCAGGCTCAGGCACTTGGTGCCACCAAAGGTTTCTGGTTGCCTGACGCAGCAAACAGTACAACCTTTTGTTGTACTTTGTACACAACGCAACACATCCCAGTAGCCTCCAGTGGAGTGCGTTGAACATAGGAAGGCCCTAAGGACTCCGGAGAACGTGGCCAGTTGCCATTGGCGGGGTCTAAACACCAGAGAAGCAAATCCCAGGCTGATGGGTTGCTCCAGTCCTTCCTAACAGGCTGTACCCCGTGTTAGCAGATGGTCTCCATCACTAGAAAACTGCCAGCACGGGGAGCAGCGGGGACTTTCTGGACACTCGGTCACCCTGCTGGCACCAGCAGCACTTTCTCCCGCCCCCCCCAAAGCTTCAGTTTCACTAAACATTTGGAGAAGAAATATCCTGTCATCCATTAGCAGAAGGTCCTGTTGGGTTGGGAAGTAATGGAACTTTAAGTGCTGGTAAATTAACAAAGCAGAGTTTTCAAACAGAGCCTTTGAAAACTGAAGGCACTGACTCAAAGGCACGCTTGCTTTATTTTGTCATCTCTCTGCAGCACTGAAAGTGATTAAAAAGCATAATCTAAATGCATATTTAAAAAAAAAAACAAACCAAAACTAAGAGGATGGGGCATTACATTTCCATTTGTGATTTTTTATGGCTTTGTTATAGAAAGGGATTTTGAATGGAAGCAGGGACAAGCCATTAAGCATCAGTAAACACCGCAGCATTGGTGAGCTCCAGGAGGGCTCTGCTACCTTTGCTCAGGAATTATCCTTCAAAATCTTTTCCAGCAGAGACTGTGCCTTCTGTAAAGTGATATTTCTTTTATTTTTTTTCCCAAGGAAAATGCCAGTATTGCTAATTCTTTCCTTCCACTTTCCTGGGAACAGCTAAATGAAATACTCCATCTGACCAGAATGGAACCTGATGGTTTAATCATCCCGATGCTTCCTTTGGGGTCACCCAAGCTTTACCTTTGTTCCACAGAAGCCGCGGTAGCATGGGAGCTCCAGTCCTAAAGCTGGTCTTTTAAAACCCTGAGACCTGAGGAAGCTGCATGCCTCATAGGATGAGCAAACGACACAGGATACCATCAGGATCCACTGCAGGCAGCCAAAAGTTCTAAACACAACCAAATTTGTAAGCTCAAAGGGTGGCAAATTGGGCAACCTGGGGTTACCCACGGCCCCAAGCAGAGTCCCCGAACCACTCCAGTGCTGTGAAGCTGCTCCTGGATGGTCCCTTCTGACCACTGCAGCATCAGCGGCTTCTTAACAAGCTCTTCTCTGCGTCAGGGAGGGCTCCCCGGGGCCTCAGGACACCTGACATGCGCTGCCATAGCACGAAGAACTAAAGCCACGCAGCGTTTTGCTACTGAAGTCTGCTGCCGTGAGAAAGCAAAGGAAGGAAACAAGCCGTGCCAATGGACAGAGGAGGAAGGGGAAAAGCTAATGTCTGTCAGATATGTTCTAGTGGCCTCTAAAATGCAATTTTCATTTCGGTTCTGCTCTTTGGCTCCTTTTGAGTGCCCATAAGCACCCTGATGTTGGAATCCTGGCAGAATAAAGCATCAATTGACTAACAATAGTCAGTGTGTTTGACAGCAGAAGAATTAAGCGTTACTTAGCTAGAAATGCAAAATTCCATGTCTTTGGGGCAATTTTCTTCCTTAAATTCAGATATTCCTGCCTTGCTAAGATCAATGGAATTCTCATACGCCGGTCCGAAAGCCGCTAGACCACTGGCACAATAGACAACCAGAAACACAACAGAAGGATCGTATCAGTAGGGTTTCCATGCACAAGCAGAACATCCGAGTACTGTAAACAGGGGGCAAAACTTTTGCTTAAACATGTTATGCCTTCTCAGCAGCCATGGCTTCCAATAAGATAACAGCCCAGTTCCCCTTGTTTTCCAAAACAAGTAGAGATTATTGATGTACTGCCAATATTTTAACAAGGAGAGCTCACTAACTCCCACCCTGAACCAATCCTAAAATGAACACCATGGGATCCGGGTGGGGACAGCAGACGGCTGTGCAGAGAGGAGAGGATGAAGTGCCGAGGAGTCTATTCATTGTTTTTCCATTTTAAAGAAAACACTCGCCTGTAACTGTAACTAAGAAGAGAGGCAGCCACCTCCTTTTTTTTCCGTGTTTGACAAATAAACCTATGTTAAGGATACTTTGTTGGAAATGTTTGTACTTTATCCACTTAAAAAAATACACAGAGTGCACTGATAGCACAGCACTCGGCCTGTGTCGCTGGTGTGGAGAAGGGCAGAGGTGTACGCGTGCTGCTTGGTGAAACGCGCCTTGGAGGGGAGCAGGAATACATTATTATAGAGACGTTTTCTTTCTCATTAATGCCAAAAGCTTTCTGTGTCTTGTAAGGGGAAAGTTTGGTATTTGTGTTTATGATCTCTAGAGGATGGAGAGTAGCATCATGGGTCAACCTAGAGGTTCTATTTGTCCAGCTCCTAGAGTTGGCTGTATCGAGCGGAAAAGGATGCTCCTTTTAGGAAGGGAAACTCAAAGTAACAGGTGACTGAATAACCTACTCGCTAGAGATGCTTTTGAATTCAATGGCAACCATGAATGGATATGAAATTGGAACCGCTAGGACAGTTTAGAAGGATAGACTTCACAAAAGGCAAAAATACCATCGCCAGTCTCCTCTCAGGTTAAAGGCAACATATAAAGAGGGATTCCTGAGAGGCCTTGAAGTTCACAACAGCTGAAGACTTTTGTTAGGAGTGTTTAATTAAACCAATAACTCCAGAGAAAAAGCAAACACCCCAGATTGGTGCAGCTGCCTGGTTAAATCCCAACAGCCTCAAAGCTGGCACAGTTGCCACATTCTGGCCATGCACTGTAAAAAGCACAGAAGCTTCGCTTTATTTTAAGATTTGTGCTGTATTTAATCCTCATTGGGAGTACCGATCTCCTCTCTAGGGGGGTTTGCCCAGGAACAGGTAGTTTTGAAGGCTGAGACACAAAACGTTAATCTGAGAAGGGCTTCTGTGTGCTCATTCTACTCTGTGTCAGCACACCCAGCTTCAAACCATCCAAACTACATTTCTTTCCCTAACAAGGGCGATTTCAAATGCAGACGTGTTGTTTAATTGGTCCTCACCCGGAGCCCTCGCATAACAATGGGCCCCAGGGTGTGAAAAGCAGCTGCCTCCCACCCGAGGGATGAGGATTTCCGAGCAGCCAGCCTGAAATGCCCACAAGCCATGAAGGGCCAAAGCTGATCTCTGTATGCAAGTTTGCTGGTGATAGGGGTGGATTTGCATGCTGAGCCCTCTCCCAGGCTGCATGCCCCCCCCCAGCTGCACAGCAGTGGGGTACAGCCCACCTCACCCACCCTGTCCGTCAGCAAAAAGAGGGAAGATGAACCTCTGGACCATTAGGAGCAGGAAACGCCTGTACCTTCACCGTTTTCAATCCCAATTCACACTCGTGTTTTCAGGCGTTTGATTAAACCGTGAGCCCTCCGAGGTTTTGCAGCCCGGAGCTGGGCTGTTATATGAGATAGTCAGGAAGTTATTTGCATCAGCTGGATAAAAGCCCACTGCGGCAGCCACCAGCCCGAGGAATAACATTAGTTCCAGCTTCACAATGAGTTGTTTACTGGCCTTGACTGCCTGTGGGAACAGCCAAGGAGAGCAGAGGAAAAGGGGAGACAAACACAATGCGAGCGAGACGCGTTAGGTGGGAGGCTGGGCTTTGAAAGCACACGCAGGATTGCAAACCTATGGAACTGCAGAGGGCTGAAAAGGAGAGAAAAAAACCACCGGCTGCTGCACAGCATAAACAGGCTGAGGCAAAGGAGCCGCCCGCTGCCACGGGATCCGCTTCCCGAGCCGAAGGACCCATATTAAAGGTAAGACATAAAAAACAGAACAGTTTCAGCTGGCGGCTCTGCTGGGATTCCCTGGGAGGCAGCGGCGCTCCCCTCAAGGATCTCTCATTTTCACATGTGAACGCCTCCAGGTTTTCCAGCGGGAACGCAGGGCTCTTGGGGCGAACTGCTGGGGGGCAGGAGTCCAGCCTGTTCCGAGTCAGCTCCTCTGAGAGGATTCAAACCCCCCAAACCAAACAACCCCCTTTGTAAATCACGGCCGGCTTCGCTTGGCGGCTCCCCGCTCTCACCCAATGCCTGTGCGGTTCCCACCTCCCCCCTCTCCTCCTCAAATTTTAATTGGAAACTAAAATAAAGCATTCTGAGGCGCGCAAAGGACATCCCGAGCCGTCGGCAGCTTTGCCCGTGGCTGCCATCGAGGCACGCTCCGGCAGGCGCTGCCCCCGCTCATCGCGCAGGAAATCCACGTTGCCCATTGTCGGGCTGTCCTTAAGCTGTTAATTCTGGATGGGAATACAGCCCTGGGAGAGGGACCGAGCGGAGCCCCAGCGCGGGGCGGGCTCAGCCGCTCCCAGCACAGCCCCACCCCATGGAAAGCCGTTCCCACCGAGACCCCAACAGTTCCTCCCCCCCCCGTGCATCCATTGGGCCCGGACTCGTCTCCCGTTTCCCGAGGCGCGATGGCCGCGGCGTTCGCCGGGTCTCTCCTCCCCGAACAAAGGCGGGCAGAGCGCTGCCGCCGGCCTTAGGCTGTAGAGAGCGATGGGTAACCGCGCGGAGAGTTGAGAGCGCAGCTTTTCCGCGTGGGCCGCGCACACACAGAGGATGAACGGCGGCTGCCGGGGGCGGACCGGGCTGCGATCCGCCAGCGCTGCCCCGAGCGCTGCCCCGGCCGCTCGGACGCGGTAAGTGCCTGTTTCCTCGCTTTGTAACTCGACAGGAAAGCATCCCGGGTTCATGTCAGCTCAGGAAAAAAAGGATGGTGGCGCTTTCTGAAGGCTCAACAAATCTGTGGGATAAAACCAGCCCGGGATGGGCTGGAGCGGTGCGTTTCGGTGGGGATTAGCAATGTTTTTTCTGCACGGGCAGCTCTCATTCCTCGTCCTTGAGCTCCGCCGTGGCTCGGGGGGGGGGAGAGGCCAATGTTTCTGTTTAAAGGGAGAAAGATGATCTCCAGGTTTTTGCAAAGTAATCCCTGTGCGAGCTGCTCCTCCAAACTGTTGCTGTGGAAATCGTTGTAATTCACATCACACTTCTCGTGGTGTCACCGGGGATGACGAGTTAAAGACTTTTCTGCTCCTGTTGTTTGTTTCAGATTCGTGAAGAATATCCCTTGCTTAGGGCTTTTCTTTTGTGCTTGAAGTCAGACTCTTAGAGACGCCTGAATATAAACTTAAGAAAGGCTTCTACATAAGTGTGGTGTAAACTTCTATATAAGTGTGGTGTAAATTCAGCTTACAGCGATCCGTGCTTTCAGCTTCATATAATGTGACATCAGTTCATGCAAACTATATGAAAAATTATGAAATAAGTTGGTTTTTTTTTAATACTGCAAACCTTTAAATTTTATCTATCGCTTTGGCTTTCAGTGATGGTTAAAATCTACTCTTTGTAAGCTCAGTGGCAAAATTCCTTGTGAAAAACTCAAATAGAGCTTCAAGCAGACAGGAAAAATCGGTGTCAGAAGTAAAATAAACGATGAACAACATAATTTAAAGATACAGCTGTTTGGGAGAAATAGGATTTAACACAGTGTAAGTCCGCGGCAGGAGAATTTGCATGACAATTGGGGTTTCTAATGACACTCCTTAATCTTTGTTTGAGAGGAGACAATTGCACTGTGTTGTATTGCTCCCCTGGATGAACAGAACAGTGAAACCCAGAGCATGGGAAGTGCAAAGTTCACAGGTCGCTGATAAGGCATTTTTACATCTTTCCCTTACCAGCGCTCTGCAATCCAAAATAGAACAGGCAGGAAAGCAAGGGTGGCACTTTGGGGGTCCAAAGCCTCTGAATTTTAAAAGAAAATCCTCAAAAACATGGGAGGGAAGAAGAGAGAGGGAGGGAGGGAGGGAGGGAGGGGAAGGCTGAGCATACATTTCACTTTAATCCTATGAGACTTAAAAGGAGACCCTCCCTGGCTGGGGTTGGGTCAGTCGATAGAAATCACTGTCTTTGAGATTCTGGAGTTCGGCGCTCAGCTCCACACGGATGGAACAGAAGCAATGCCTGAATGAAACCACCTCTTCGCTTTCATCCGGGGTGCTGTAACACGACAATAAGTGCGAGACCCTGTGCCTCCCTGAGAAGCAAGGATTGAGACCTTAACTGTGCCCGAGCGCTGCAGCTCGTGCTGGGGAGAGGATGCTCTCCCGGCTGTAAGATGGTTGCCTTTCCCCAGCCTGCGGCCTCATGGCTGGAGCACAAGAGCGGGCGATAAGGCAATTTTACCCAAACACTGGGCCAGAACCTGGGGAAATGGTGCACTGGAGGAGGATTTGTTACTTCTGGAACAGATGGTGGGAGAAGATTGCTGCCTGGGGAGAGCAGTACGTGGCAAAATGAAGTGGGATTCAGTTATCATGGTACTGCCTTGGCTCTTAAAGCACGGCTGCTTGCAGCTATACGTATTTACGGCAATGTTTGTGATGCCTGTGTTCCGGCCACAGCTAACGCTGGTCAGAGCCTGTTTGAGTGTCAGGGCTCCATTTACCAGCGTCTACCAGGTGTACATGCATGGCACGGTGGTCCCAGCGTGAAGGCTCACACAGAGCTCCAGGATCACAAATGGGACACTGGTGAGGCATCCCGTCCACAGCCTGGGGTGGGTGAGGATGGCTCCTGGAGCACACACCCAGCTCCAACAGGTCTTTCCAGGTCAGGCGCGCATGCAGAGACTCACTCTGCTCCTTCACACATTGCTTGTCCTCCATAAATAAAGATCCAATTTAGTTTCAGGGAAGAGGAGACATCACCTTTCACAAAAGGCAAATTCTTCCCTTGAAAAGAGGAGCTCTTTATTCCCGAGAGCAGACAGTGGCTCTGCAAGGCTTCCTCTAATGCAACATCTTCTCAGTTCAGTCCCAGAAAAGGGGGTAAAGTTCCAGACCGCTTCAGAGCCAAACTAGCCTCAGCTGACCCTGGCTGCAAGGAAAGTCTTCTGAATTATTTGTAATGGTCTGGCTAGGTTTTTTAGAAGAAAGGAAGTCTCTTTATCTTGGCAAGTGAAACTGAGAGACATCCATCAGTCCCTGTGCCCGGAGACAAAGACGCGTGCTATCAGCAGAGCAGACTGTACAGAACATGATCTCATAATATTTTGAGTACCTGTCATGCCTATAAGCAAATAGCCACAACAGGAGCTCTTATTTTCATCTAATGTTATTTCCATTTTTATTTCTTCAACCTGCAGATAAGGCACCATCTTCTGCCCCAGCCTGCATTTACTTTTACACAGGAACTGGAAATTACCATATTTAGCAATAAAAGCAGCATCCTTTATGCTAATTCATTTATCATTCCCATTCTCTCATCTTAGTAGTAGAAGTCTGATTTCTAAGAAACTTCACCACAGAAACAGCACACGCTGGCTGAGAGTTGGTATTTTTCTTTTGTGAAGTCATTTCTTATTGATTTTAACACATCGGTGCAAATTGCCACCTCTCCAGTTTGTACCGATAAATAGCATCGCGGTGCGTTGTGCCTCCTCACACGTGCCACCGAATTCTTGACAATGTTCTTCCCCGAAGTGGGAGGGAGATGACATGAAAACTCCAGCCATCCTTCCAAATCAACAAACATTTCTTTCTGAGAGAGGTGCTCCTTGGAGAGCAGGGGGGTTGGATGCTTCCTCCCACTGAAGCCCAGCAGCTCTGGGAGGGACTGTGCATCTCCAGTGCTCAGAGCGCTGGAGCAAATGTAACCACGATGGCAATACCCACTCAGCTGTCCCAAGAGAGTTCTCAAACCTTCCTCTTCCCCTCCCCAGAACAAAGCAATTGGAGAGAACAAAGCCCTAATTTATCAAATCCTTCCAGTAAATAAATGACCTTCAAGGTCCTGAGCCTGGACCAGAGTATGGATTGCTTCTGCCCCGCTGGAGGACTCGGCTCAGCACCCACAAAGAAACCAGCTTCAGGTCCTTGCACCCAGTCCAGCTCGCGAAGCTGAAATAGGGGTTGTGCTGTGGTGCTGGATGGAAGCTGTGGATGCTGATGTACACAAGGGGCGTGAAAAGGCCTATGATTTGAGGATAAACAGAGGTGAAAGTGCATCCCTCCTGCTTCAGCCAAGGGACGGTAGAGGAACCAGCCTGGAGCCACAGCCCTGGCAAGAGCGGTCAGAGGAGGTTTGGGTGAAAGGAGGGCTTCATGCAGCTGCAGGCACCTCTCAAGTTGCTGAGGAAAGGCAACAAGGAGTCAAGAAACCAAGCAATCACCAAGGAACCACGGGAAATTGTGGCAGAGAAAGCAAAGAAAGGAAGCTTTCTGGGCAGGACGCTGACTGGAGGGTGTTTTGGAACTGTAAGCAAATAAACCGAGTCCTGTTGTTGGATTCCCCGGTGGTTCAGGGAAACAGAACTCTCTCATTTCTTATTTTTGGGTTTTTTTTTCTTACCCCTGCTTTTTAAATAAACATGCCTACATCAAAGACACAGCTACTTCCACCACCAACTTCTACTCCTGAGTTAAAACAACCTGTAAATCTTCAAGTATTGGGTCAAACAGCCTAAGTCTCCTTTCTCCCTTTTTTTTTCTTTGCATCTAAATCCTCTCCTATTGGGATTTCTATTGAATCTAGCAATGCTGTTATAATGCCATCTCCCCTTAGCGAGCAACCTGAGAGTCAAAAAAAAGCAGCATTCCTACAGGCTTCCATCATCAGATTGAGGTTCCTTCACAAGCAAAAAGTCCCTCTTGCAAGAGTAACATAAAGCATACTTTGCTGGGAAGTTTGGGGTGAATTCCATCCTTTCTGGGCTCTGGACCAGACCCTCCTAAGGCTGTACTGGCTGGGGAAGGCCAAAGCGCACCAAGGGTTAAAGGGGTGATGTAAATGGAGAGAGACATTCTTAGTGAAAACAAAAAGAGAGTCATGCCCTGAGGATCAGTGTCTGAGTGTGGGGTAAGTCAGTTCACCATTCTCTTCAGAAGGAAACATTTTAATTAGCTCAATACAAAACAGATACAGCACAGAGAAGTCACCATGAGCAGGAAATGCTTTGTAAGTCTCGGAGGACAGTTCGGAGACAACGGCAGGGCTGACCAATTAAAAAAACTAGGGGGCAAAGAAAAAAGGAGAGCGCCTTTTGGATGAGGTCCGATTGGCTCAGGTTTCCATTTCCCCCACTCTGTCTTCGAGAAGAATTAAATTGGGGTCCTGCCGTAATTCATTCACTGACTTCCAGGCAACAGAAAGTAGGTGTTGAACTTGGGAGGGTCTGCAAAGCTCCCGGAGAGCCAAAGCCACCCCAGGCAGGGAGCAAAGGAACAGTCGGCACGCTCCCACCGCCTCCGGTGGGTCCCTGGGGTGGCTTTGGGGGACCGAGCAAAGGGAGATGCTCCACAGGCTCCTGTGTTTTGTTTTTCATCTATCAAAGGTAATTTGAAAAGTAGGCAGTGAAACCTGATTGACCCAAATGATCACGAGTAGCTCAGGATTCCACCTTCCCACGAGGTGTGGGAGGTGTTGCTACACTCGAAGCAAACACTGCGGAATGAAGGTACTGATGGCACAATAAGTGTCAAAGCCATGAATAACAGCCTTCCTGCCTGTCTTTTATGCTAATCATCAGAAAAATGTCCCCTTTTTGCCCAGCATACCGGTTAGGCATTCACTCTGATAAAACACAGGGAAGAATGGCTCTTTGAAGCTACAGAAACCTTTGCTGAACTTCAAAGTCACACTTCTGTCTACTTCTGTCCCACTGTTCTCAGATACATCACTTCGGATTAGTAAATGAAAGAGATTAAAGCATTTCTACTTTCCATCACTTCATACAGTCAATAGAGCTTTGTTTACAGGCAGCTGCTTTGTTTCCCACTGTCTAATCCCCAATCCTTTCTCCTGCTGCACCAGGGAAGAAACATGGGCAAAGGTTCATGTAGGGAATGTTCACACAGGTGAAACTGCCAGCGCTGGGGAAGGGGGAGAGCTCACAGAGACTCCACAAGCTGTCAGTTTGAGACCCAGCCCCAAACTTGGTGTCCCAAACAATTTCCCATCCCCAGGCATTTCCCTGCAGCAGCAGCCTGCTCCGGCAGTACAGTTTTCCTTAAGCTGTCCTTAGCCCTGGAAAATGGAGCCAGCATCACTGTGCCACGCAGCTACTGCCCTGTCAGCCGCAGAAAGGGAAAAGGCAGCACCCAGATTCCCCCAGACTGGAGGGTTGTTCTTCTAAGTGCTTTTGGCTAATGCAATCAAAACCAGCAACTTTCATTGAAAAGAGAAAATATCAGTAAGCGGAGAACACCTTGCAGGCACTGAGGTATTGCAGGGGCAGCAAACCAATGGGCAACCCAGGGATGAGACAGTTCTGTTGTGTTTTGCATCACTGCTTTGCTTTCTTGAAATCATATTTTGTGGTTTTCAAGTGAATGTAACGTATAGAAATGACAGCTTGGTGGTGGTACGATTCCTCGTCAGCGCTGCTGTGTGTCAGAAACACTTACTTTTTCTGGTAGGAGAAGTTTCTTGTTCATCTCTTAAGTCCATATGCAAACAGTTGCAGAGTATCTCACCTTACCTATAGTACTTAAAAAGCCAAAAGTACCCAAAAGCCTTATGCAAAATTCTCATCTCTGCAAAAAAGTTTCAAAAAACCCCAAGAAACTCCCTCTGCCCCAAACCGACGAGATCTATTTTGAGCCTTCTGTGTAATTAAAGTGGAGGGAAGGAGGGAAACAAAACCCAAGGAGCTGAAGAAATGACAGAGTTTGTGGTTGTGAAGCCTTTACCCTGGGCTCAGCAGTGGGAACGAGTTACACATCGTACAATCCTTGTACCAACTGGGTGAGGGACAGGGAAGTGAAAACCCTCTAATGAATGTAGTTCTTGTCAGAGAAGGCATAGAGCATATGCTGTGCTGAGGAAAATACTTATTTATTCCCAAGTTCAGGGTCTGAGACCATATAAAAACACAGCAAGTGCTGCCATAACCCAGAGACATTGCCGGATACAGTCCAGAGAACCCCCCCCAACCTCAGATCCCTGCTTTTAGGTTCATCATTTTGGGCTTCTGGACCTATAAAACCTGTGTCTCGCAAGATTTAGAGACAGTCTGAGTACACACAGTGATAATCTAGAAAGAGACCCTTCAGATGTGGAAGGGTTTTGCATTTGATCTGTATCAGACGTCGCAAGAAAAGGCTCTGCAGTGCTTAGAGGTTTAAATGAATGCACACGGGATGCCCTACATATTCAGCCTGAGAAAGTTACATCCATCTAAAATCTCGTGTAAGGAAAAGAAAATGCAAAGAGGCAAAAATGTCAGTCGCAAACTACACACTGGCTTTTCTGACCTAAGTTTGCTGGACTTGTGGAGAATGAGAAGTGCAGGAAGAAGAAAGAATGGTCTTTGTGGAATTACTGAATCTGATTTTACAGTGTGCTTTCTGCCTGCAGTAATTTTTGGTGCTAATGAAAGGTTGATCTGAATTAAGCCCAGGCTGGCTGTTCTGAAGGCTCCTTGAGGTGCCAGGAGGAGGAGGAAATAACAGAACCGTAAACAGGATACTCGTGGACCATAGGAAGTAATACGTAGAGGTTTTCCTTTGTTTTCAACACACAGAGGACAGGGGATATCTCTACAATAAAGGGCAAACGGGAACAAACCCTGTCAGCTACTCCACTGAGCCCCACTTTGTAACTCCCAGAACGACAGGGCTACGTCAGGGAGCACCAGCTGCTGGAGGTTTGCTTCTACCACCCCTGCTTCGAGAGAGAATATTCATATTACCATGTTAAATAGGCTGTCTGTTCTGCTGGGTACCACTTCTGACAACAGCTGGATATGTTCCCCCCCTCATGTACTGCCCTCATTTTAGATACAGGATTTACAGTTTTAGCCTGCCTGGAATACAGAATGGTTAAATGGTTTTCTTTATATTCACTTAACTCAGCACTTTACAATGTATTGCTAGTTGGTTTTTTTTTTCCAAGTGGTGAACATGGTGTACATGAAGATCATCCCACTGCTTTAATCCTCAGCGAAAAAGGAAGGAAAGTAAATTTTACATTCAGAAAACTAAATCCGTAGGCTCAAGCTGCAGAATTGAAAGCACATGGCTGAGTTTCAAAGCATCCTGTCAGCTTGTTTAAACACCTCTGTGCTAGAGAGGTAAACAGCACAGGTTTATATTTTAAAGACCATGACCGAGCTAGACAATTGCTGGCAGGCAATTCCCAGAGACACCAGAAAAACTGGGATTTGACCTTGTGGGTGTCTGATGCAGAGCAGGGAGGGGGGAAATACTTGAGTGATCGAGCATCTTTTCCCCTGTGTAATGAGTATCTGGGTCAGGCTGCTGGCAATAGCTGCTTCTGTCAGTAGTAAAGGTGAGCATTTCAAAGCCACCTTTCAAAGCTGCTGCGTCAGGCTGGGGTTTGAGGAAGAGCCAAAGTCCTGGACTGTGCGTGCAGGCTGGATAGAGGGGTCTCCATCGACCTCCCAGGCACATGGCCACGTGAGGTTTTGAAGGACACTCAGTCCCTCTCAGACCTCCCCAGTTAGGACCCAGACATGAAGCCTGGACCAGGAAAGCCCGGTGCACCTGGTTTTCACACACTGCAGGAGAAAAGGATCTACTTAAGAGGTTACATTTCAATACAAACAAAAATTGCTCCAGGTGGAGACAAGGTGCAGCTTTCTCTTTACTCAGAGGGAATTAAAAGCCAAGTACTCAATGCATTGGGCTGAGGTTTAAGCTAAGAGGCACAGCTATCCCTCCTGGAGCTCATGTGTACTTTTGTTCTTGCTTAAAGGCATTTCAAAGGTGAGACCTTTGCTCATGTAGATTACTGTGTATTAAAAGAAAGCGCACCTTTGAGATTTTACTGCTATCCTTGTCATAAGTTTAAATTTTTGTATCTTTTTGAGGTCATTTCACAATGAAGTTTACTTAGCTATGAATTTAGTAGAAAAAACAGATAAGGGCCAAACCACAAAGGGATGCAAGGAACTTTTTGCTCTCTACACAGCCCGTTCCCTCCTCTGTCTGCTGGTCCCCAAAGCCCCGTACAGTCTGCACAATGAGGTGCGTGCTGACATGTGCTGTAGAGAGCCTCAGCCTGGGCTTGGTCTCCTCTGCTGTTGTCACACGATCTACAGCGATCAGATAAGGGCATATCTGCTTCTGGTTTGAGCAGTTGCTGATACAGGAGATCATTGCAATTATGTAACTCAAAATGCATCTAAGAAAGGAAGAACTGAATAAACTGGGCAATGAGCATCTATCACACGGACCAAACAATAAACCCACGCAAAGCACCACTCCACGGCCCCGTTCCTGACTCTGCCCTGGCCTGCAGGGACCATGAACTGTCTCTGATGGGGGAGGACAAATAGATCCAGGTCATCTTTTTGGATATCAAAAGATTCAAATAATTTGAAAGCCATCTTTCAGAGAAGTGAGATCTGGGGATCCTCCCTTCCTACTATTTTAAGTCCAACTAATGCAGAAGCTGCAAAGGCGAGGTCCTGCCCTCTCTCTGGTTTCTGTCCAGCCTGCAGCTGCCCAGGTCCTCCCAGGTGAGGGCAGAATTTGTCCCTTCCCTCTGGCAAAGCCATGGCTGTCACGTCTTTCTCAACACTTGACATTTTACCAGCTGACTCACTGACAGCCTGCATGCAAGAACAAGGTCAGCGTGAGCTTTTCCTGTTGAAAAACATACGGAAAACATTTGATTTTGATCAGTTTGCATCCCGAATTGTCCCGATTCCATGCTTTCTTCCCTAGTTTATTTGTTTACATGTTGCCATTTCAACCTTTAACACAACTCGGTTGTTGAAGTTATGCTGTCAGAGGATGACTTTCTGGAAAGGATCCTACCCTTCACAAGGGTTTCACCTTCCTAAATTAAGATGTTTCTTAGATTACAAGAGGGTTACAAACTCTGTTTCATATTTGGTTTGCTGTAGTTTATAAGGCAAAGGCCTTTCCCTTAGTTATCTGACTTTGCTCCACATTTCCAAGATGTATCCACATTCCAACTCGCAAACCCTGCGCACTCCAGTGAGGGAGAACGGCCAATCTCTTACCCTCACAGGCCTTAAAACCAGTAGTTGGAATGGCAGTGAGAGCATCGAGACAGTCCAGAAAGCACTGATTTCCCGCAAACAGCATATTTGCTTCAACTCTGCACTTCTCTAAAGCTTGCTGAACTGGGGCAAATTCTTACAAGAGCATATTTATGAGATTTTTCCAAATTTCAGGTTCAGAACTGTGGCAAAGAGCAGAAAAGAAGTGAAGCTGTCAGTACAGCTTAGAGGAATCCTGTTTGCAAAGCACTTCATATTTGCAAAAAATGTTCCTTGGAAAGTAATAGCATTTTTGCAGAAATTAAGGAAAATAGGCAACATTTTCCAAAAGTGGCAAGCATAACTTTGAAAAGTGTTTCTGAAAAACACTTCTGGAATACAACATTTTCATCTTTTGCTTTGAAAAACCTGTGTAAGTATGCTCCTATTTTCAAGTAGAGAAAATGCAAAGCTTTGTCCATGTAAGGTTTGGGGTATTCATACTTTTGCATCAGAAGAGGTTGAAAACCCACAGAACTCATTTCCGCGCAGTTACAAGCAAGCAAAACTTTCAACATATTTCTCCTTCTGTCATAAGGTTAGGTGAACACTTCAGACTGTTCGATTCTCTTCCTGGGCAATGCCATGGGTCCACAATTTCTTTCCAAACACACTGGGCCAATTCCATTTCACATTTTAAAGAAAAATCTTTCCAAATGGAAAGTTGGAATTAGTACTCACTCTCCTTCCAATAGAGGACTACAGAGTGATAGGGGAAGGAAAGGCAAGGCTGAGGATGGTAACTGCTGTGGTCAACTTAGAAATATCCCAATAATAGCGGGATTTATAAAGACTGCCTCGAAAACTAATAACTGGTCTTGTTTGCCCATCCATTCATTTGGAAAGGAAAGAGCATGTGTTCTCTTGCACAGTCTCTTTAGGTGATAGGAGGTTGCAAGACTGATAGCATCTTTTTCTCTCTCCTTTAGGATGAAAGGATTCGTGATGTGGTAGCAAGGTGTCAAGTAACCTCCCTGGAATGCGTTTCTTCAGTAAGAAGAAAGATCACTGCCTTATTATATGGATGTCACTGAAATAGACTTTGAAGTTCTTCGGAAGCACATCACAAACTTGGCATGGGAAACCACAGCAACAATCATACCTGTTTGACAGATGATTCCTTTAAGTACAACTTGTACGGAGCCGTGTACAGCGTGGTCTTCATCCTTGGTTTGATTACTAACTGTGCCTCCCTCTTTGTCTTCTGCTTTCGGATGAAGATGCGTAGCGAAACAGCCATTTTCATGACAAACCTGGCTGTTTCAGATCTGCTTTTTGTGTTCACTTTGCCTTTTAAAATATTTTATAATTTCAACAGGCACTGGCCTTTTGGGGACAGCCTGTGCAAGATCTCAGGTACAGCATTTCTCACTAACATCTACGGGAGCATGCTGTTCCTCACCTGCATTAGTGTCGACCGTTTCCTTGCTATTGTCTATCCATTCCGATCTCGCACCATTAGGACCAGGAGAAATTCCGCCATCGTCTGTGCTGGTGTTTGGATACTGGTCCTCAGCGGTGGGATTTCAGCTTCGTTGTTCTCTACAACCAACGTTTCAAACACCAGCACAACCTGTTTTGAAGGTTTTTCCAAGCGCATCTGGAAAACCTATTTGTCCAAGATCACTATATTTATTGAAGTGGTAGGATTCATAATACCTTTGCTACTCAACCTTACGTGCTCTTCTTTAGTTCTCAGGACTCTCCGGAAACCTGCCACCTTGTCTCAGATTGGGACAAACAAAGAGAAAGTACTGAAAATGATCATTGTGCACGTGGCCATTTTCGTGGTGTGCTTTGTGCCTTACAATTCCATACTCTTCCTGTATGCTCTCGTGCGGTCCCAAACGATAGCAAATTGCTCCTTGGAGAGGTTTGCAAGGACAATGTACCCAATCACATTGTGCATTGCTACAATGAACTGCTGCTTTGACCCGTTCATCTACTACTTTACATCAGAATCCTTCCAGAAGTCTTTCAACATAAAAACCCAGATAAAAATGGACTCTCTTTTCAAGACTGAGACACCTCTAACAAAGACTGCGCTACCAGCACCGCAGGATGAAATAAGTGACCAGGCTATGACAAATGGAGGAGACCCAACATCCGAATCGCATTTCTAATGAGATGTTTATTCATGGAGCTATCCATTAGCTTTTAATTAACATCACGTGTGTAATAGTGGTTTGGAATATGTGGGTTCACACTCGGTGTTAATGAAGAAAAGTTGCTGGGGAGATAGCTGCAGAGGTAGATAAACCCTTATACTGGATGGTCCCATCCGATGCAACAGGTGAACAGGAAATATAAAAATCCTGATGGATTTCCCTTTGGAGATCATGGATGGGTGAAAAATTATGTTCCAACTAAGGAGGGAACAGAACACCTACTTTAATAATCAGAAGGTGCCAACATTTGGCATTTTTTTCTCCCAGCAGTTGACATGGGACCAGTTGGGAAATAGAAAATCTGATTTTCTTAGAGATACCTGTCAATATTTCACACCTTCTGGAGATGCATCATCATATGTTAACTCAATAATTTCACACAATATGTATGTTTACTTAAAAAGGCATAATAAAAGCTTTTGGCTTTTCCTCATTTCCCTGCAAAAGCTTGGTTTCACTAGGCACAGGCATGCTGAATTATTGCATGTTTGAAGTGTAAATAATTGTTTTGAAAGGATGCAAAACAGTTGCTTTCTGATAGAAAAGAAAGAATAATAAGAGAAATTAATAATTAATAATGCAGTTTTGAAATAAGTTCCATCTTTGTCAGATTAAGATGTCTTTTAATTTATTTTAAATGCCGCCTCTACAGAGAGGTCAAGAGCACATTACTGCTCCGCTGCACTTGGGGTTTTATGTCCCAGGAGATGCTATGTGATTATTTCTGGTAAGGGCCGGACTCTAAAGTCAGCTGAAAGAAAAGGCCTCAAACCCCAGAGCTGTCACGGGGTCAAATCTCTTGTGTGGAAATCATGAGCAGCTGAAGAATCACCGAGTGCTCACCTCTCCAGAGCTGTTTGCATACAGCCGGCTGGGGTCAGCCTCCAACTCACGGAAGATCTTGCGAGTGGCTGGGTTTGCTATACAGTCAGCTAAACTAGAGGGGAGCAAAGGAACTATGTGCTGCTAATCTGTTTGGTTGGTTACAGCAACGCTTTCTTGATTTTCAATTAATTTATTACATATCCTGCACTCCCTTTAGTTAACTTTCTATGCATTCATATAATCTCAATCATGCATGTCATTGCATTTTACTTGGTTCATTTCCCCAGCCGTTGTTCTATGTCTGAAACTCTCCTGACCTGAACAGGCTGAGTCACTCTTCAGTGCAAGACCCAAACGAGAAAACCAATGTAACTTGAAAAAGTATGAAACTACTTCTTGTTAGATCAATAATTTACATTTTCCACGGTATAGCATAAAGCTGCTTCTAGGACTTTGTTGCCAAAAGGAAAAAAAAAAAGACAAAATCTTAATCAAACAGCTGTTTTCCACTCTCCTATTTATCCTAAGTCGCTCAGATCAAGCCTCATGACAGAGCACCACCCATCACATGTGATTATTACTTAAAGCAACCAGAGATTTGTGAAGTGTGAAAAGAATTCAGCTGCAGAAAAGCTTTGAAGGGAATATTTATTATTAAATTCACTTTGTATAAAAAAAAGTCAATTGCTTGCCAGGCTAAGACAGACTGCAGAGACCACTCTAGCTGAGCCCTGACATGACTGTTGCTTCTCCCGTGCCCCTGGCTTTCAGCTCGCCCTGCAGAGAACCGTATCATCAACCCCTTGTATGCAGGGAGCACGAGGGCAGCCAAACTGTTACAGCTCAGCCTTGAGTTACAGCTCTATTTACTAGGAACTTGCACACAGGACAGGGTCACAGTCAGTTGTAGGGCGTTTGTTGGTGCCCGGGGAAAGTTCACCTCAAAGAGAAGCAACGAGCTGCGTTTTAAGCAGCAGTGTTTGCCACTGAACCACAGGCAGAGTGGAAGGCAGTGCCATGCCCCTTTCCTTCCCGTGCAGGCCTGAACCAAACTGTTTAGACCTTTTAAAATCCTTATTTCCTTTGGCTGATGAGCCTCTTTCAACACTTGCCATAAAATGTACATAATTCAGAGAAGCTGTTTCCGTACCTTAGATCAAAATGCAAAGCGAGGCAAGAGGGAATTTGCAGGCTTCGATACAGGCAGGGTTTTGGAGAGGCAGCAAACCATCCCTCACGCCACAGAGCTGTCAGGCCAAGAAGAGGGGGTTGCGAACCATCAACAGCACTGACACAGCCTAAGCTGTGCAGAAGAGGAGAGGCACCCAGTCCCACTGCCCTACCACTACCCTGCCATCAGAAATTGTACTTAATGAGACAAGAATTCCATTTTCAGGGATGGGAGAGAGAAGGAATGAGAGTGAAAAGGATTCACTAAAAAGCTGAGGGTGCATTTTAAACCCTCTTCCTATTTGCAAGAAAAATATATGGTGTATGAGTAAATGCTCTTTTCCGAGGCAAAAACCTTTAGTATTTGTTTTACAATGAGAGACTAGAAACTTGTTGACACGCGGGGTTGATGTCAGTGGGCAACCTTTTAAATGCCACCTTGTAAATCCTGTTTTAAAGCTGCTTCGTCCCACGTGAAAGCGAGGAGCAGAAAGATGAGATCCCCGAGTTAGTGGGGTTTGGGAGCTTCGTGGGACAGGGCAGTTCTCTGCTCAGTTGCTCAGGGTGAGCAAGAGCAGACTTTGGCCCAGCACCTCAGAGCTGACAGCAGAGGAAGACCTTGTTTGCAAGAGTTCTGGAAGACCTTTGGCTCTGTGCTCCACAGACCTCACTCCAGTTAAATCCAAGGGAAGAAAAAAAACCCAAATCCAACCCAGAAACCACTGTCTAGCCTTCTTAAGGAAATGTTGAAAGAGAGAGGGGGAAAGAACTGTGTGTGACTGGACAACCTCCAGGCTCTACATACATAGCTTAACTGTAATCCGAGCATAATGGGTGTCTTTTTCTAAGCGAAACTAGTGCCAATGCTTACAAATTTCTGTTTGCAGTTTTATAGGGCAAGAGCTGCGGTCGATATTCTCACATAAAATGTAATACTATCATCCTGTGCCAAAATGTTAACTGAAAAGATTCATTATTTTGTAATTTAATACCTTATAAATTATGTGGAGATCATATGCTGACTGACACTCACATCTGGTAGGACAGTTCTTGACTAATCTTTTTTTGTCTAGGTCAGGTTTGCCATGTGAATGCTCAACGGTTTGTGTATAAATAACCAATTATGCATTCAGAGAGGAAAAGTAATTTTTTAGATGTTGGTAAAGCCAAGCTGGAAGGAGCAACGTGGTAAAGAAAAGTGGATTCACAGTTTTTCTGGCTGAGGAGCAGTCTAGTGTTCCTCCTCCCCCCCCGTCTGACAAAGAGCTATTGTCAGTAAATGGCCAGAACTAGGGGTTTAAATGCAAAAATCAAATTAATTAGAAGGTGATGCCTTTGTCTAGCTGAAGCTGAGACAGCACCCAGCAATCCTCGCGGGCATTAAACATACAGCATTAATCAAGGATGTCATTGCCCCCGGCCAGCTCACTTTTCCTGTTCCCCAGTCCTCCCATTGTGATTCATTCATTCACTACAAGCTCACCGCACACCTTACGGCTCATGGCCTTGCTGGAAAGCTGACGCTCTGAAATGTAAGGTGAAAACCTCTTTACTCAGACTCACCTTGGTATATGCACACCTATACGAAACACCACACCAGCCTGAGTTTTGGGGGCAGATGCGAGTACAGGGGGAAGCGGGGCCCTGTATTGCAGTGACCAGGAAAGGCTCTCCTCTTACAGCAGGCTCCACGTCCGCTGGAACGTGCTAAGTGTTCATGGGACAGCATAAATCTTCACCAGCTTTGCAGAATCGGTGTGAACGGCTTAGGCTCAAGCCTATGGAATGCAAGGAGGCAGCACAAGTCGTGTATGAAGTCATGTACTGTCTCCTTGTGTAAGAAAGGCAAAAAGCTCCCATGCTGCACGTGCAAGTGCGTCACTGCACATCACAATGCGAGGCTCTGGTCCTCCTAAACTGGCCCACCGCAGACCTGCTCTTCAGGTTCAGCCTCTAGGTCCCTCTCAAAGCACCCCCGTGATGTTTTTAGGATGCTCTCCCTGTGGTGCTGCAGGGGCAACAGGGTGAGACTGCCTGCAGGCTGTCCCTCCCTAGCAAAAACCTGCTGCGTAACCCTGAGAGGGATTCCCTGACACAGCCGGGGAAGGAAAAGGGGATCCATCATCTGATGAGGTTATCTGGCAGTTCTGATAATCTCCTTGAAAGTCAGTGTCCCTACCCAGAGCTCCCCAGGAACACTCCATACCATTCCTAGTGGGTGGACTTGCTGTAAAATAGGCAGGAAACTACCACCTTGGAGAGGCTGTCTCAGAACAGAGGAAGGTACCCTCTTTAGAGAAAGGGAAAGGAGGAGGAGTGAGGGAGCTGAGGCTGTTTCCCCGGCACACCCTGGAGCACAGCATGGGGATGCTCAGATATCATCAATTTAGGCTGCAAAGGGCAAGCCACACATGCAGAGCGATGCGTGCCATCAGCAGCACTGCCAGGATCCTGCACGTCCCACAGCCAGCTGCACAAAGGTGACCATCCCACAGAAAGGGTTGGGAGAATCCCAGAATCAGGTTGGAAAGGACCCACTGGATTATCGAGTCCAACCATTCCTAACAATCCCAGCCAGTCCAGAGCCAGCCAGTCCTCCTCCGCTGGTATTGGGCACCAGAAGTCAGCTGGGTCTCGCTGCGCCTGCTGAACAAACGTAACCCCTCAGCAGAGGATAAGCCCAAAGCTTTGCTGCATCTGAAAGGACGGACTCCAAATAGTTCTTTGGGCAGGGTTTAAGAACAGAAACAAAACAGCTCTCATTTCAGTAAGCAGATTATGTTGCTCAGCATTAATTTAAGAGGCAGGGCTGTTCTGCATAAGATTAGATGCCCAAACCCTGTTTCTCCCCTATTGCTGGAAAAGCTGTAATTTTAACTTCTGAATGCTGACCTCAGGCTTACCCTGAGAGTCCCCCCCGATGCACCCCTAAGGACCATAACTCACACCAGCCCCAAGGTGCTACAGAGATGTCTTGTTGAAGAAATAAAGTTTGTGAAGGATTCAAGATGCTGCACTCAATGAGCCTAAAAGTGGAAGAGGAAGATCTACTGAAAACATCTTTTTTACTTTCCACAGCAGTGGGCAAAGATCGTTTTCTCTAGGTACTGAGTCCACCTGCTGGAATCTTCTCCCTTCCATGTTTGTTCTGTTGGTAACTGGGAGGACTTTGCCTGCTGAGGTTCCGCAGGGAACAGGGCTTCTGGAACACTGAAGCCCACTTGGACCGGAGAAAGAAAATAGACAATCTTAAGCTTGTCCCTTACCTCAGTGAATTTTAACCTCTATAAAATGGGCACATTTCACCACGAAGAAAAGCATTGCACTATTCCTGGTTTTTCTCTGGAAAATGTCACTTCACTTAAAATTAATGCTTAACACTGCTGGCCGCTCTTGGTTTTAATTCATAACTTTAACTTCCATGCAAACCCAACAGGAAATTCACTCATAAGCACCTAAAACACTGTGACAAAGAGCCGGGTAGTTCCTCTTTAGGATCACTATGTTTTCCTAGAATAATTAACTGTCCGGGACCTTAGAAAACCCTATGCTAACTTTTCTCTGCCTGGGGGGTTTTGACCAATGTCAATATTGTATAGAACTCAACACACATTTTGCACTGTTTGCTCTTTTATGCAGCTCTGTGTGTGCACACATTTGAAAAAAAGGATAATTTTTTTCCTGAAAAACTGTGTGTGCGCGCACTCATTTACTCTGACTTCTATAAATACACACACTGACTGGAATAATATTTCAATTCAAGTTTTTCTGTAGGCGTCTTAAGAAACTGAGTACATCCAGTGCACACAGTTTCCTGGAAACCATAAGCACGGGAAGCTGGTCATTGCTTTTTCTGGTTTTATACAAATCCCCCCAGCTTCTCCCAAGGCAGCGCATCATTAGCCTCAATCATCTTTACAGTCATGGAATACTTCCTTGGGAGTCATTCTCTCTACTGTTTTTGAGAGTCGGCATCCTAAGACCACATTGGACAGGTAAGACCAAAGCAGTTGCCACTGAACCTATTTTTTTAATCCTAGAATGGTTTGGGTTGGAAGAGCCCTTAAAGCTCATCCAGTTCCCCTGCCATGGGCTGAGAATAAACTTCAACTTGTTTCCCCAAGTTCTCGTTTCTCCCTCCTGCACAGGATGACAAGTTAGAGCCTGGGATACCAAGCCACCTTCTGTCCCTGTCTGCGTCTCCCACAGCCACCCTCGCTTCAGCGGGCACCTCTGCAACCCCTCTTCCACCCTCACATTTCCTACTTCTCATGCCTTGCTGGAAGGAATTTCTTTACTGGTACAGCACCTTCAACCCCAAAAGAAAGTGAGGGTAGCTATCTTCTCCAGAGGAAAAGGAAAATATCTTTATAGACTTGGTGTTTTGGCTGTTACGTATTAACTTCAAACTCAACTGTACCACAAAGTTTGCATCCTCACACTAACGGAAAAAAATTAAATCGAGAAATATTTTTTGAGCACTGGAAGAACGGTGCTGTTTCCAAAGCTGGCATCAAGCTGTGTTACCTCTGGAAGCGACACGGCAGGAAAGCCATCCCAGCAAAAGTGAGTGGTGAGATATTACACAAGGAGTCCGGGAACTGCCTGGCACGCTTCAGCAACACCGATTTAGCAGCTGATGCACAGCAGAGGTGTTATTTCATACACTAAATCAAGATCAGCTGCATCGGGGAGTTGGGGGAAAGTGCTTTAAACAGAGGTGTCACATGGCACAGCATCAGATCGGCGCACAGATATCACAGGGGAGATCGCTTTCTACTGCACAGAGGTAGAATCTTGGGTTGGGAAAGACTTTTACAGATTTTACATAGGTAAGAAAAAAAAAATTACCCTGTGTTCAACCAGTGACATCCTGTCATTATTAACATCACAAGTTCTAGCGTGCTCTCTCACTGGCCATCACAGCCTTGTGCAGGTCCTGTGCAGTAACATACGACCTGAACTGAGAACAAAAATACCCCAATAAAGCCTTGTGCAAGCACAGGGCACGATCCAGCAAGGTCAGGTGATGACCACGCTGCCCTGGGTAAGGCAATAAAGAGATTTTTCCAATTTTCTGTTATAAATAGCACAATCAGCACCACTCACAGAGCTTGAGGCCACGACGGAGTTGAGATTCACTCGTGCAACTACAGAGCTATCAGAAGAGAAACAGTATTCCTGCACAGGAGCAATATCAGGTATGCAAAATACTTAAACCCAGTGCAAAGCCAGGCATGTAACCACCGGGCAGCAACCATGCCCAGGGAGGAACTGGAGAAGACCGATTCCTTTTCAGATTTGTGCAGGGTTTAGAGTTATCAAAGGACAAATTTCACTCTACCAACAACCACATTCTGCTAAACGCTCTCCTCGCAGTAAGATCCGGAGAAGGCGTTTTCTGTTTCTGGTGCTTGGTGATGCTGTTTTCACTGCTGGCAGTGGTCGTTGGCACGTGTACAGCTAAGAGGCCACAGAACACGGGGCCAAGGGTTCCTATTGAATTCCCTCCACCAACCTAATGGTTTTGCATTGCAAATTATACAATTAGAAATGCATCTTCTCTCAGTTTTGCTAGAGAATCGTTTTTGTTTCCACCCCCACTCCCATTTGGATGTGGGAAAGAAGACATTGCTGTACAATAGGCATCCTAAGCCCAGAGGAAGAGGAATATTCATCCTGTTTGTCATGATGTTGGTACAGTCAAATACAGCTGCTGTTCAGATTCCTGTCTTGTTCCCATATACAGTTTCATCATCACAAACTAGTATCGCAGCTAGGGATCAAAGGAAGAAACAAGGATGGGGAATTGCAAGTAAGACACTGTGATGCAGCAATCGCTCATCTTCCCAAATGTTTATACACGACTCACACAACTCTTTAGACACAACTCATGTCAATTGATGCACTCTGAAACCAGGGTTCACAGCTCAATTGTCCCTCTATTTTTGAGGGGTGGAGGACAACAAAACTGACTTTGGAGGCTGCCACTCTCCCTTCTCCCCACACCCATCTCTGGCTCTTCTAATGACCTTGAGCAGGGCTACAACAGCTTGGGAGCTCACACTGTCTGTTAGATCACTACAATGATCTGGTTTAAAGGTAACTCTCATTTCCACCACCTCTCCCCAAAATGTGAGTTTATTTTTAACCTGGATCATTTAACCGGGTTCCTGCTAACAGCTCTGTCTCTAACAGCTGTGCTGGCATGAATGAGAGCAGGAGAGCATATTTGGGGGTAGAACAGGAACTTTCAAAGCCAACTTTGCAGCCCAGGTCAGTGCATCAGAGCATCTCTCCCAGAATAAAGGGTAGGTATACGGTGGAAGAAGATTTTGATTTCCCCGAGTCTTAAATACAACACCTGAACATTTGCACTCCCTAGCCAGTAAGACTAGCACCTCAAAGCCACCACATGCTTAGAGGTCAGCCCAAGGGCAGCAAACCCATATTTCAGATCAGAATTATCAAGGGTGATTCAAAAACTATTTCACTATTCAATACAGAAATAAACCCATTGCGCACATCGTTCATCCTGCACAACCCAGCTGGCTGCATACATCCCCCAGCAACCAAACGCCTTCCCTACTCTCAGGGCCTGACTCATACTCCGTTTTTATTCAGCTATCTTAATCTGCTTGGCTTTGTACTCCAGCTCTCATAACATCAGAGAACCTTCTGCTGATACAGCAACATATCCTTGGAAAAAAATACCCAAACCATTAAAAGCATCCTTTACAGTTATCTGGAAGCCTGCAGCTGAGGAGGGGCAGTTATCACTTTACTCTTGTTAGACAAAGCAGGGCAGTTTGAGCAAACTTAACAGTCACAAGGCTAAAGAGGAAAAAAAAAATCAGGATAACCACTGTTGAAGCAGTGAGAACAATTGCTTGAGTTCTTGAGGAGTCCTTGTGTGTGACAGACTGCCATGGCCTTGAGCCAGACTGATGTAAAAGTTGCAGGACTGCGTGTTTTGGCTATTTAGGGATTTTTTTAAAAATCACATGTAGATTTGTCCAACACCAAAATCTTGGACTTTGTGCGATCTGAGGCTTTAGTGAAGGACCCAAGGATACACTATGGTAAAGAACTCTCAATGAGTAAAGTTCTTTAGACATAATATAAACAGTAAACAGACTCATAGTTCCTAAACAATGAACTCATAACAGACCCTTCAGTACATAAGTCACCGGAAGCTGAGATGATATAAGCCTGCTATAAGCAGAAGAAAGTGTCACAGTGTAGTTGGCTATTAAAGTCTAATTGTACCTTCTGCTGTAGCCATCAGTCTTTTCCCACTCTGATGAAGCCTACAGACAAGATGTTGTATTAGCGAGACTTGTTACTCATTTTAAGAGCCATGCTTGAGCATAATCCAACACCGACAGCAACAGTTTGTGTCCTTGGTGCCTGAAGAGCTGCCGGGCAGCAAAGCCTAGTGCACCCCGATGCCGTGGAGAAACCTCACACGTAGGGGAACCAGCGCTCTGCACAACACACCCAAGGGACAAGGCGACAAGTCGTGACATTCAAACACCTCACAGCAAGCATGATAATGGAAAAAAGGTCACCAGCCTAGACCCCTCTAAGTACTTGTGAGAGAAATGGTAAGATCTTTACAAAGTGCCATAAGCCTGAAGAAACATCAAAAAAACCCCATGACTGGCTTGCTGCCTTCTGGGTCTGCTGCAGCCAGATTCACAGTGACTGCCCAGCGGCTGTTAGACAAGGAGTGCTCACAGCAATATATGCCCTGCGCTGCTTGGCTGCTGCTCTGCCCCAAGGCACCAGAGCCCCAACCTACTTCAGAGCACAGGATAAGAGAAGACCATCAGAAATGCTGTGAAGTTTTCTCATCTCTGTGGGCAATGGTCTCAAAGCATGTCCTCCTGTATCCCAGCTGGTACCCAGCCAAAAAGGCAGAAGTGTAAGCAGCAAGCACAGTAAGGAGCCCAAGATAACCTCACATGTATACAAGATCAGACACAAAACCCCTGAGACTGTGCCTATAACTGTTTCCTTAACAAATTAAGGAAATCAACTCTGATCACCTTCACCACAGCTCCCTTCTGAGCTGACACCTGGCTGCGTACGATGCTGACAGCATCCAAAGCAACTGCCCAGCTGATTTTGTGAAAGGCTGTTGAGGATCTCTGTTGGTTTTGCTTTCACATCTTCTACCAACCAAAAATGGGCTCCTTTGAGCACCAACTGGATCTTGGGGAAATGGAAGCCACCTCTGGTGAGCAGGGTTGGTGCTCAAGTGCAGGGATGTTCTTAGGAGCTGAAAGGGCTTCACAGCCAAAGCTTTGGGGGCTGGCACTGTGTTTAGATGCAAACTCACACTGACCTTTTCTGACTGAGGGTAAGGAATTGGCTCTGTTTGAACCCACGTCCACTTGCACTAAGTGAAGCAATCTTGCTGAGCCTTGTCTTACTGTGAGAAGTTAGGACATGCTCTATACCCACCTCTGCATCTCTCCCCTCCCATGCTTGGTTCCCAAGCTGTAGGGTCAGTCTTTGGTTTTTGTGTCTGACCTCATATATATCTTGCAGAACTCACTGATTTCTGGGAGTAGCTTGTACCACAGAGGAGGGTAAGGATATGGGAGGATCAGGGCTGAGGGAGAGGAGAGGGGCTGTGCGCTGCACGTAGAATATTATTTTTCCCAAATAACATATGGACTTCACCCTTGCACAGGATTTACATCCACTTGCCAAGGTGACTAGATGCCAGCCAGCTCACACCTGAAATCCCCATCCCTGCCTCTGTACAGCACTGTTCTCCAGGTTTAATAAATCCCAGCTCCTGGCAGGGGTTGCTGGCTGAGGAACAATGCTGAGCTAACATGGCCCTGTTGTTTCCGTTCAGGACTTGGCTTGCACCTGGCCAGCCCGGAGCACGAGCAGAGGCAGCCACGCCAACTGCAAAAGCACCCAACTTCAATACACGAGGTGCTTTCAAACAGTTTTGCAATGTGATGGGTTTTTTTTGATTACAAGCAGGATTTTATTAACCAGAACAAACTGGAGACTAACTTGCAAACAAGTTTTATCATCTTAGACTGGAGGTTTTATCTTCAACATCTTAGAATGGAGGAGGGAAGGAAAAAAAAATATCACAATGCATTGCCAAAGTGATTCCCCCTTGCCCGTGAGTCACCCGTTTGACTCAGCCTGGTGGGACAGGAGCCATCTGACAACAATAGAAATTTGGCAGTTTGCATTCAAGAGTTAAACAAGCTCACGCGCCCTAAAAATAAAGCCTGCTAAGCTGCTGAAGTTGTATTTTCCTACCAAATTTCCTGTGGAGCCGTTCCAACCATCATTTGACCACATACTGCTTCATTGATAGACCTTCTTAGTTCATTGTAGGCAGAGAGATTTAATTAGCAAGTAAGGAAGCAAGGAATTCCTGTTGGTGTTTTTTTTGAGGGGGGAGTAGGAAGGACAAATGAGACAAAAAGAATTATGAGCGATGCACACATTTTCCTGGCACCGAAGTCACTTCAGAGTAAGCGATGCTATGAAACACACCTCCTTCCTCTGCATGTGTCTCTCCTTTCCTTCCCCTCATAAAGTATGGTTTAAATAAAGAAACATCTGCACAAACTTCACAGCAGATGAGCCCTAATCAGGCAAATACAAATATAAGCCTCTGGGGTGTGCACAGAGGTGTGGGATACCAGGGCTCTTTGTGAGAAGTGGGTGTCGAGGCAGCTGAGCTGCAGATTGGAACTGGCAGAGATTTCGGGGAGGCTCTGGGAAAACACGCTGCCCTGCAGACACAGCCACGGGGAGCAGCAAGGGGAAAGCATACAAAGTACCACGGTACAGAAAGGACATCTCGGCAAAAAAGGAAACGCTACAAGCAGATCTATGTAACAGACGTACGGAACAAGTTCCTGATCGCAAAGAAATTTGTGGTGTGTGGAGTTAACAGAATTACCCTTCGTTTCAAGAATGACTTTCTTTGTGTGGGAGCTCTCGGGAGTAGGGAGAACCCAAGGCAAGAGCTCCCATCCTGAGGAGAGATGTTTGGGAAATAAGAGCTGTGAAGGGTCCCACTGTCAAAGGCAGAGCATCCAGAACAGGACATGGCCTCTGCTCCTCCTCCTCATGGACGCTGAACGCTTTCTACTACAGAAGAACCAGTCCATATACAAGCAGTACAATCCCCCCAATTCCTGCAGTGTTTCTTATCTGTGCTGTTTGACCATTAAAAATGATTTTTATCCGGTCAGTGATCAGCACCACCGTTGTCTCTGTGCTTCAAACAGGAAATCTCAAACACCACACAGGGCTCTGTGAGCAAACAGGGACTTTTTCCAACGGCCGTAGTGTTTTCACACTTCTCCTGGATTGCTCTTTCCCTCACTCTTCTGCTAAATATTTCACCAGGGGGAGATGGGTAACACAGGAGATTTCAAGCAGTTGCTCATAAAACCCACTTGGTTTCATAGCCCAAGCTCCAGCAGTAAAATTTCCTCTGGTAAGGCTGAGCAGACGGTTGCAGCTGGAGCGGGGCGAGACCAATGGCTAAAACAGGATATATTTTTACTGGCTTTGTCTCACTTGACTGCTACAGAAAGAAACTTAAAAGGCTGTGAGCAAGGAGCAGAGATCAAATTTACTTCCTTTTCTTGCAGAGTTTGAAGTGAAAGAACATATTCCACAGTGTTCTCTCATGAAAATATATTGAGCGTATTTTTACACTTTCCCCCTTTCCTTCTGCGCTCACCCACGCACGGCTGCTCCGGACAAAGAGCAGAGATGGGCTCTGGTGTCTGTCGGCACCAGTGACATGCACTGGAGGGACTGAGCCACATCACAAAGCGCCAAAGAGAGAATTCAACCAGCTGATTTTCAATGTGCTCGGCCCCGCGGGCAGAGCCAGGAGCTCTGCAAGAGACCCGTAGGCACCGTATTGAGCTGATGAAAGGCGCGCAGCTCAGCTTTAGAACACTCCAGGTCAGAACAGCAAGGTGCTTATCAAATCGAGCCAGACTGTGAGGCTCAAGGTCACATCTTTGCATGGAACAGCACGGCCCAACTGCAGCCTCACACCATGGAAAAGTCCTCCTGTCTCAGTAACTTCACAGGACTAAGGAAAATAATTCTTCCAAAACCTCCACCTCCCCAGTTGTTTGTGTAAGGAAGCAGCTCAGCATCACAGCATTTCGCGCAGTTTCAGGCCTTGAGAAGCAAGTGGCTAAAAGCAAGTGATCACAGACTTTGCCAGGCTACACTTAGTTTCTTACCTGCTGGTGGCAGGTAGCGGGTTTCTTATTCATATTCTTTTCACACAGGGAACACGAAAAGCAAGTGAGTATGGAAGCTCCATCTCTATATGGAAAACTATGTCTTAACCAAGGAAACACAGGATAAATTGAAATATAAAGAGATACAGATAATTGGGCAGTTGAATGGCTGCGTTAGCTAGCAAGATCCAGGGGTGTTTTGGAGACCGTCCTAAAAAAGGCTATTTATTCAGAGCACCATAGCGACAAAAAATAGTTTTGTGTTAGCTCCTCTTGTACTGCCACAAGGCTTGGAGTCTCCTGTCCCCAGCAGGAAATCAGGGAAGGAATTTTGATTACAAGTGATCACTGCTGAAAATGCGTATTCAGATAAAAGGACTTTTCATCCAGTTCCTTTTGTTTCCCGATTCATAGTCAAACTCATCCTATGCAGATGGCCTGGCAAGTTTGAATTTCCATGGCAACTCTCAAAGTCAGCTTCAGGACAGCACAGAGAGCTGGCAAAGGGGAAAGGTCATTATTTGAATACCTTATTACTTTTACAGGAAATCTGATGCAAAACACACAAGAATTGGGCTTATTTTTAAGCTTGATCTATTTAAAAGTAAAAATGTCTCCAATGTGAAAATCCTTCATGTTAGGACCTGCAAATTCTCAGTCTGCTCTGTGTGGCCCATATATCTGTACTTCACTAAAACATCGTTTCCTAACGGAAAGGGCATGGTTTCTGCTGAAGATGTAGGGCACGAGAGCAAAGGAGGCTTTATTTTCAGGTCTGTATACTTTGGATGATCACAGAGAAACATTTTTGGTCTTGTCTGCTGTAGACCCTCATGCTGAAGCAGTTATCTTACAGCCACACTGGTCAACAGAGGAAGAGGCAGGACACTGCTGACACTGAAACTCCTTTTAAACAGCCTAGATTTTATCCATTAGCTGAAGGACTGGCATTTGTACTGTTTATTTAGAAATATACAGAACAGAAAACCTGCCCAGCACACCACACACCTTTGTTTCTGAACAAGCACCCCTCAGCAGCAGCTTCAGCTCAGAGCTGTGACACAGTAGGATTCATGCTGGCCCCAAACACAACTTGTGTCCGGACCTCCCCAAAACCATCCCCTAAAACCAAAGGGGAAAAAAGTCAGCCCTAGAGAGCTCTGCTGGCCCTGAGCTGTTACAGATAGGGAAGAAGTGAGCCCTAGCTCAAGGATCATGCCGAGATATCCCTTCCCTGCATACTGTATTCCTGCATGGAACTGTTTGTATAGTGATTTCCCCAACCATGGAAATGAGACAGGCAGTTTTTCCTTAAGAAAACACACACAGAGGCACTGAATTGTACTGCCAAACCAACAAAACAAGGCATAATTTCTGGAATCTTCAAACTCCTGCAGTTTGGACACCTGAAGCAGCAAACCACTGCCTGCACCAACACACAGGCTCTGTGCATCAGTGCTTCTGCAGCCTCCACCTTCAGAGCTGAGCACTGACAACATTGCTCTTCCCAACCAAACCCCCCCATCTTTAAGTCAAATCTAGTAGCAGAAAGGAGGCAGATGGGCACTGTTCGGCTGTGAATATCCATGTGTGCTGGGTTTCACTTCAGGTGGCCCATCACCCCCTACCGCAACCATCAACACACCTGGCTATGTGATGCTGAAATACTGCTAACATGCTTGATTCCATGTTAGAGCTCTTGAGATAACCGCAGTGCAAGCATTTCAAAACATCAAGGATTTAGTTTATAGGCAATGTCAGCATTTCTGTTTGGTTTCTGAGGCTCTGGTACACACTTCAAGTGAGAACTGATGTTCTTACATCAGAAACCGAGTTGGTACAGGGCCATTTCTGAGAACACTCCCATGTGCCCTCTCCAGTTCTCTTCTAGTCACTGGGATCGTTCATTAGACACCATAAACAAAAATGCAAATTATCCCATCTTGACTCAAGGCTCAAGAACACGGAACACCTTTTTCTTTCTTTCATGAACAATAAAAACATGATGTACTCAAAAGGGAAGTTCGCACCGCCAGCAGCCGGGCACTGACTCCTTACCTCTGATCCAAAGGTATGATGCGCAGCAAGAGGTGGGCTGTAATCCCAGGTGTGATGCTGGCTGGTATTTGTAGGCAGATGCTACTCCTTGCACATCACAGCACTGATGAAACAGAATCAGGTATGAAGGTCATCCCAACACTTTTCTGCCTGGTGTCTGGAGGGGGACCCTGAAAAGAAACACGTTCCTTAACAGCCTGTGTTTGTACACTTGCCATACTGCAGGCCCTGCTTAAAGACTGTTATGCCACTGTTGAAGGTCCTCATAGTGGCTTTGCAGCCATCTACCTGCCCATGGAAATCCACTTGGATATTTTCTGGTCACTCCCCAAATGGATCTTCTCAGCCTACCCATTAGCTTGATTTTATCCAGTGTTACCCTGTATGAAACAATCAGTGCTGAGGTTGGGATTAGATAATATGGGTTGATTAGATGGCTTGAATCATTCTACCTACTTAAAAAGTAGAGGAGGTAGGGCTCAAAGTCCTCCCATGGCCCCAGGGTAGTGGAGGATGCAAGGACTAACAGACAGGTTAAAAAAGTGCGTGCAGACAACAGGGAGAAAGGCACAAAGGGGCAAAATGGGTTTGGGCAAATAAAAAGAGGTAAAGCAGACATAAATCTGTAAGAAGTGGAGGGAAGGAAAGAGCTAGCTAGAGAGCAGACACAAAAGATGGAGGTGATGTGGGACAGATAGGAAGGGAAAACCCAAAACACAAACTTGAAATGGGAAGATAAATTAAACCAGCATGAGTCACATCAGTCACTTTAATAGCCTCCCATCTGTCACACGCTTAAATGGTCTCTCACAGGCACTACAAAGAAAAGGGTAGAGACTCCTAGGTCCAGAATCACTGATGTCATCAACTCCTACACCAGTTTCCCAGCCCAAAAAGGATTCACGCCACCAGCTCATCCTGTTTTCTTGTACAGAAATGACTGCACGCTAGTGCAAGAAGCCAGGAAGAACAAACACATCATTGCTGGTACCAAGAAAGCCAGCAAGGTGCAGCTGCACTTGTGAGATCCCACACACAGCTATTGGACTAAGAGGACAGGCAATTGCTTCCTCACCACTACATGCACACGTACAGTAATTCCTAAATAATTCCCAGGCACAGGACAGCGAGATCCCATAACAACTTTCTGTTGAGCAGAACATCACTGACCTTTTGTCACAACAAGTTTGTATTACACCCCTATCAAACCGATTCCCTGTTGTGGGTGCACCACGCAGCCCTGCTCCACTGAGCTTACGGATTGCTGTGGAAGACCATTATTAGTTCACTACGCAAGTTGCTCAGAAATCACCCAGGGCCGAGGCACCTGCTTTGCTCAGCACCTGAGCTCTCACTGAGCAGCAGCCTCTGACAGCGGTGGCTGCACAAGGCCTTTTTCAGGACACACACTTGAACCTCTTTGCTGTGCACCCCTATCCTAACTGCAAACTCATCGCCATCCTGGATCTGTTGGGAACGCCCTGATGACCAAAGATGGGTGGGTGACTCAAGAGATCCCCCCAAATCCCCACTCCAACCACACCTTCCTTTGCAGTGGTAGCGAGATCCCTGCAGCACCAGAAGGGCAGTTTTCCCAGAGGGAGGGCTGCTCTCTTGCACCCAGCTCCTATCTCCAAGGCCTCCTTGCTGTTTTCTTCTCAGCAAAGCTTCAGGAAGCAACAAGTCATAATTTCACTGGTACAATTTGAAGACAGATCAGATTGATTTCACCTAAGGTGTGCACAGCAGCCTTCAGGCGAGATGTGCACCAGTTCTAGATTTAGGTAAATAAGGATTTTCAGGAACACGTCTTGTGCTTTCCTGCAAATCACGAGCCCATGTCCTCCAAAATATGTCCACTGTCTTATTTAATTTGCAGATTATACTGCTAGATGAAAAATACCAAGCCCTAGAAATCAGGAGGAGGACTGTTGAGGCCCTTTTTTAGCAAGGTCAGTGAGAGGTTTTTGGCGAGCTTCAGTTAATACTTCTTTCCCACCCATGAGACCTGGAAGTTGGCCAAAGCTACGTGGGAGCACCGATGCTTTGTATAGCTACGTGGGATCACTGAGGCTTTGTTTGTCTTAGTTCCCAGAACCACGAGCGACTTGTCTCCTCTGCTGGCCATCCTGCTGCAGGAACGCTGTGTCAATACACTCCACAGGAAGCGTCTGGAATGACTGGTAGTCTTGCACTTACTGTGATTAGGACTAGGGCGTCTTCAATTAACCTCTTCAGGGTTGAAAGCACTTTGCTAAGATTTGCTTCCAACATCCTTGGGCCTTTGGGACTTGGTCCGCACCTCCCAATGGCCGTACAGAGCATACACAAATCCCTGCTCTTTTTCCCAGAAGGATAGCTCTCAGAACTCTGGGGACCTGCCATTTGATTCAGGTAGTCTTTGTAAAAGTCTGACTCCTGAATGTGGTAAAGGATGCTTCACAACTTCACACATCTACTTATTTGGGTTCTGTGTGCAAGGGAAGCGTTCTCCAGTGACAGATGATCAGATCTGCATAGTCAGCTCTTCTCTGGTGCTTAGTAAAGCAAGAATATGCTCTTTTATCCTCTCCCTTTGCATGTGAGAAGCTGTCCAAGGCACAGACCTGTGCAATAGACTGGTTCCCCCTGCATCACCTACAGAAGACATCCACAAACTTCCCCTTCATGAATGCACTCCGAATTAGACTAAGGTTTTGATAGATTTTAAATGCAGTAGCAGTTTATTTTCCCGCACTTCTGCTAGAAAGCGTAATTTATTCATGTAGTCAGGTAAAATACACATGTTCAGTGAGAAAATGCCTCCTCTCTGAAGCCTTGAATTTCACATGCTTGCTGTCTTCTGCCTTTTATTTCAGTCATTTTCATTCCTAGCTCCACATTTGGCTTGCATGCTTATATCTTATTTATAGTAAGGAAGCATTTCTTGGCTTTCCTGAGAGCAGTGCAGCCGCTCCTTTGGCGTGCGGTCCAGCACTACTCAGGTTTGTGCCTTACTCAAGTTAACTAAGAGACTGATGAAGCTATTAAAGACAGCAAAGGTCTGAGGAAACAGACCCACCCACAATTTAAGCTACCTATGTTCCAAACAGCACCTCCTTTTTCCTTTCCAAAACTAAAAGCCTGTTTACAGCAGGTCTGTGTCACTAATGTGTTTCTGATCTAAGCAGTGCATCGAGTCTGTTCTGCTCCACATCAGGGTTTTACCCACCCTCCAGTTAACCAGACCCCTGCTCAGCAGAGCAGCGGCTCCAGAGCATCCCCTATAATCTGCTCAGACTGCTGCTTGAAAGAGGGAATACACGGTGCTCCTACACTATTAGATTTCATTGCGTGGCTTTGTCCCACGCAAGGGAATAGGCAGGGATGGTTTTGGTGCAGCAAAAATACAGAGAAAAGCCATTTCTTGTGTTTTTCCTGTCTGAAGGTCTCATTGCATCACAGACAAAACTGATATATCAACGTCAAACATAACAGAAGTCAAAGCAGACAGTGCGTCGAGGGAAGGGAGGTGCAGAAACCGTAAAGCATTCAGTGAAGAATGCAAATATAGTTGGAAGTAGTTATCTTTTCCAGCTAAAAGGTCTGTTATAACAACATGGTGTCTATATTAGAGGTTGTTAAATTTCAAGTCTGGTCCTACAATCATACTCTCAAAGAGAGGTAACAGCAAAAGATAAGCAACGTGAAACAACACCCACTGTAACTCAAGGCTACAAAGTCTGTATGCAAACCTGCTTAATGCCATCCAGCCAAAGGGCCAGTGCTGCTACAGAGCCCAGCGGCGGCAGAGGGCAGCCGTGGAACACGCACAGGGGGTGTCAGGAGGTGCTCAGAGGAATTGGTAAAATACAGAAAAATGAGTTACTTTCCATAAACTCATCTGCTGAGGCAGAAAACTGGGGATATCTTTGGAGGAAAAAGATTGCTGCCACCCACATGACCTCCACAAGGCGAGAAAGGCTAAGGAAGAAAGTAATTCATAAGGGTTCTTCAAAAACTTGGCTCAGCTAAAAGCTTCTTATCCAAGCTAGCCTGAGACACCCCAGAGCCTCATGCCATAGTCACAGCCAGAATCTCTCCCCCTACAACTGCTTCTGAAGGTCCTTTTCCTCTGAGCTGCCCTCTTCAGTCCACCACTGACAGATTCCTTTGATAGAACTTCTACTCCAATGCCAGAAATTGCTTTTCCCATTGCACCACAGAGCAGCAGACTGATCTCGCTGTAAAGCCCCCCCAAACCTGGTATCTACACAAGCAGTTTGCACCAAAAGCACTGATTCAAAGCACTGGGACACAGCACCAGGAGAAAATGCAGCACTGTTAGGAGTAAGGGCAGAAGGAGGAATGGATTGCATTTTTATAAAGGGAAGGAAGATGACACATTTGGGCACTGTGGAATAAATACTCTTCATTTCTTACAAGTTACTGCAAAGAAAAGGATTAGAAGTTAGCATTAATTTTATACACGCAATATTGCAACCGGTGCTCAAAGCACGTACTGCCATCCTGTGTTCAGAAAGAAAAACACCATGAGGAGGAACAGAGCAGAGCAGCCCAGGGGGTGGATGAGAACACCTTTGGTTTGTCAGATCTTGAAGCCACCAGATAACAAATGCTCTTAAGCATTAGGATTCAGTTCCGCTTTACTTCTCCAGGCAGCTCAGTGCATTTTCACAACTAAGCTCTAAAATACCTCTGTAGAATAAGGTTTCTTCTTGACAATGCCACGTACACTCCTTCAGCGTGCTCCCGGGCACTCAACAGAACACTCCCCTCAAATAGGAGGTAATCAAAACAATGGTAAGAGTAGAAGGAAAAAAAAAACCTGAACCCAGAGCTAATATAAACCAAACTGTTCAACCAGCTCCTCACACAAGCTTGCCTTCTCCTGCCTTCCTCATCCTGGATCAGACCTGGAAACAAGGCTCAAGTGGGAAACAAACCCCAGCTATGCCTGTTTTCCAGCTTCCCCCTTCCCCACCCTTGCTATGAGAAACTGCTCACAGATTAACACATTGCTCTCAATCGCGCAGTCCAGAGTCACCCTTTGACAATAACAACCCTTGGCACTGCGGCTGTAGAGCTACAGTTCCGCCGGCAGCAATATACAAGCGTGAGACCTGAAGCAGGGGTGTAAAGGTATGCTTTCTGGTTACTTTCCCTTTCAATCCCCGATCCAGGGTGTCAATACATTATTGACCATTATAATGTCAATGGCCATTATCAGCGATTCTTCATAAAATTACAAAAGGCTTATTGCAACGAGAGACACCGTTGAACAAGATGACAGCAGCAACTGCTACCCAGAAAGGCCAAACTACTTAAGTTTTGATAATTGCATAGCTGATCATAAATACTACTAGCAGAGACAATCTGAAAGACCCTCAGCTTCCTATGAAGAGCTGATGTGAAACCATCTGACCTTCAAAGCAGACAGATGAAGTGGTTAAAACTAGAAAAAAACCAAACCCACCTGTTAAAGCATAAACCTAAGCCAAGTTATTTCTCCTTTGAGGTTTGCAAGAACAAAGCTCTCTCTGCTCCCCACTTTCACACCTCTTTGAGTTATTTAATTCCAAATTGAAAGCACTAGTGCTTTACTTTGACCCACCATAACGTCACTCTGACAGATGGCAGGTTTTCTTTTCAACAAAGCACAGGCAGAGTTCCGAGCACTTCTGAGCACTGACTCGGCTCGCTTCCATCCCATTGCTCTACTCATGAACTTGTTCAAGAGCTTGCATGGCTCTTTCCTGGGAAGAGGAGCAACCAAGTCAGCAACCAAAAATCCAGGCAACGAAGCCTGGATGTTCATGATAGAAATCCAGGAGATAGTTTGTGTAAACATTTGGAGAAGTCAATTAGTTATTAACATCAACCAATTGTTAAGGAATCTTTTGAGAAGTTTTCTCCATTCCTTCAACAATCCGACAGAAAAAGGCTGAAGCACATGAAAATCCTAATGAAGATGGGGCCATTGTCTGCTGCATCCCACACACATTAGGGTGTAGAGTCACGAATTTCCAATACGTTTGCTAAGTGATGTGACAGCTGTCACAATACCAGATGCTAGATGGAATTTCTATGCTGCCTCCTGGGATTAAAACAGATCCATTGGCCAATCTGGAAAAGTACAGTAAGGACTTTGCTGAATTGGAATGGTATCTGCCTGCCCTGAGTTTGTAACGTGGGCAAAGGGAGATGGGCCAGAAGCACCCAAGATTCGGTACATAGCACAGCATAGGCAAAGGCTTTCTGTTTCTGGGATTATCCAGAGATGGGGTGTAGTGGGAGAATAGAAGAGAATGAAGGACAGAGTACTCTAGGAAACCTAAAAAAGTCAGGGAGGAAGATGTGTTCTCAAAAAAAAAGCTACTAGAGATGTAGCAGGGAAACTAGGACTTCTGGCCAAGCAAAGACAAAACTGTGGATTCAGGATTTGATTTACCCAGAGAAGGAGAATTGCTAAGTACAACACCACAGTTTATAAGAAAGACATCACATATGCATTAGAGAAAGGTGATGGCGTTCATGCCATGTACACATGTAACCAGAAAAAGGGTATGTGATGAAAGGCAGAGTCTGGACCTGTCAGGCTAGACCATGCACAACATGAGGAAGAGGAAAAAGTGCAATATGAATCATTGAGGTCATGGTGGGCAAGAGGAGGAGACTGCAAAAAGAGAAGAAAAACATGAGCTGACATTGGAGAAGCTGGCCGAGTGAAGATCCCGGTGGAGTGAACAGCCAGAGGGCAGAGAGAGGAGAAAGGGTGCAGGGTGCTCAGAGGTCTGTGAAGGTGGGTGGGAAGCAGAAGCCAGGGAGGTGAAAGTGGACACTGTCCAAGGCAGGAGCACCTAGGAGATTGACATCTGAGGAGGCTATGAGCGATGAAGACTTTTCTAGAGACAGAGTAAAGATTTCAGAGACAGAAAAGGAAAAGACAGGGGAGAGAGAAAGAAACAGGAAATGAATTACATGAGAGCCGGGTTGGCAGAAATAGTAGTGGAAACAAGTGTAGGAGATGTAAAGATAAAGATGATCTGCCTGCATAAGAAAAAGGTCTCCAGAACTAAGGATGACAAGGAGATAAAAGTACTGGTGAGAAAGAAACCAGAACTGAGTGTGGATTTTACTAAGACTGAGGGAGGAAAAGGCCAAATGAGAGGAGGAAAGCAGAAGAGCAAGACATCTTTACTGCCGGGAGAGGTGCACAGAGGAGAACGGAGGGCAGAAGAGATGCACAGGGCTGCTATACTTGTGCAGACAGATGAAAACCAGAAGCTTTTCTGGGTTCAGTTAACGCGAAGAGTCACCTTCCCTCAGAAACCAATGCTGACGAGCAACGGGAGTGCCAGCAGGGACAGGACTGCCCACAGCCCTGACCACAGACAGTCTGCTTCCCCTCCACTGCACGGCTCTGCAACAGGGCACGGCTGAGGTGGCTGCCAGGTCCTTCCTCCTCAACAAAGCTCCCCTCTGGGACGAAGAGCTGCTGCCCGATTACAGCAGCGTGAAGCTGAAATGCTCTGCGCTGGTGCTTCTGGGCTGGCCGGGGCCAGAGGGGACACGCTGCCACTTGCCCCCGGTGCCTCAGGAAAGGCAAGAGACACGTCTCTGTGCTTCCCTCCTATCACATCTTTCCATCCATCCATCCATCTGACACAGGAGAAAAATGCACATACAAAAATAAGAAGAGAAATCAGAAAACCAGTGGTAACACCCTGAGAAGGATATCGGATGAAGTGCTGGGCAACAACTCTGTGAGGCAACAGCCTGTGGATTCCCTCCTGCCCTGAGGAGCTGAGAGGCACTGGAGGGTGAACCCTCTGGGAATGGCATCCTGCTCCTGCTATGCACATGGAGAGGTTGGCAACTCATCCCTCGCTGCCGGGGAGAGGTCCAGTGGCTGCCATTTCCTGAGGGACATCCCAGGGCCAGGGACCCTGGCAGCACGGAGCCCCTGTGCTGCGCCAGCAACAGGGGAGATCGTTACTGGTCCCTATTTAGCTATATTTTTAATTAAAGGAAAAAAAATTAGCAGCTGCACAGAGTGAAAAATAAAAGGGGAATGAAGCAGCATGGAGACAGAGTGAATGCCAAAGTGAATCTTTCTTAAAACTTTCAGGCGTGCATCTACTGCTAAAATAAAGCCTGATTTGATGGAAATGTCTGTCAGACCAGAAGTGGTTCAAGTGATTCGTCTCAAAATTTTGTAAGGTTCATTGTTTCAGAGAATTATCTTTTCCTCATTTCATTTTTTCTCAATTACAGTGAACTAACTTTCTGCTTTCCCTACGGTTACACATCTATAGAAAGTTCTTATTACTCTTGTTTTCATGTCAGCCTAAAAAGTACTTAAATCCCATTCTAAATGGCCTCAAGTGTTTTGCAGAAACTAATGTTTTCTTGTATTGCTCCACTTAAGTTCTACTCCCAACTCCACATCCTTACACTTCTGCACAAGCAATTCAAGACAGTGTCCAGACTTTAATAACACATTTCCAATGTTTCATTCACATAAATGCCTTCACCTCATTGCATTTCAGTAGTAGACATCTTAAAGCCAGGCGCAATTAACTGCTTACAGAAATCTTACTATCTGAAGTGAGACTGACGATTATTATTACAAATAGTCACATAATTAGGTTAAAAGGGACATAAATCTTCACAAAGTCAAGTTCCTTCCTGCCCTGAAGGCACATTTTCAGCAAGGGAATGTCCATCTAGCCAGACCTTGAAGGTGAAAAATAAGCTTAAAATAGTAATTAAACCTAAGGAGCTATAAGGTCATAGATATAAAACCATTTACTCTATCAATACAAAAAATTGTCTGAAATTGAAATGAACTCCACAGCCACGTCTGCCATGGAGCACAAAAAGGGTCACACAGGCTGGAAGGGAAGAAGGGGGACAGTATGACCCTGTTACCAATTGGAAAGAGCAGAGAGGAAGAAAAAGCAGTTCAGCAGCTGGAAAAGCATGGGCTGAAGGAAGAGCACACCCAGCTCCCGCCCTGACCTTTGCCAGGTGTGCCAGGCTGCTTCCAAGAAGGACCTCAGCAGCTCACGGAAGTGAAATCCAGGAGCTGAAGTCCCAGGCTGACATCTTACAGTTTCTCACATCTCTGCTGCCTGAACTCTGGAGGCGTATCTGATCTCAACCTTTTCCTGGCTCTGCACACCAGGCATGGGACACAACTTGCACAGTCTTAGATGTTAATGAGCCCTCTCCGCTTCCCTTGAGTCACTAAGGGAAGAACAGTCGCTTACAAAGGCGAAGTCTACCTTCTCCCAGAACAGGTATCAAACAATCACACCCTCACCGTACCCTTCTTGGCAACCAAAGGAGGCTCTAACAGGGTCATACAAACCCTGTTAGAGGGTGAACATTCTCCGTTTACCGTCTCCTGATGCTAAGAGCTATAAGATCAGCAACGCAGGCAGTATTTTATTTAAGAACAACATAAAAGTAGAATAAATGTGTCTATAAATCCCTGTGCTGCAATTACTAACAGCTACATCCAGTAAAGGACTTGGGCCACTGGCGTGAGGCAGAGGCAGAACTAACAGACCTCTAACCAAACTCTCACTTCAAGCAAACAAACAAACAAACAAAAAACCAAAAAAAAAAAAGGCTGGACACATTTACAATCATGAGGCATCCTCCTATCTTACTGTAGTCCATTCAGTACCTGAGGTTTGCTCTGGTTCTCACTCAGCAGGAGCTGTCAGAGCTTCTTGAACCCATTTCCAATGTGAGGGAAACCAGAGTCATGACATTAAGCATCCTTCTGCCACATTTCTGGAAAAGATTGAAAGAGATCGGCATTTAACAAGCATGAGCAGAATTAGATGCCTTCACAAAAAAACAACCAAGGACACTGATAAGTAATAAAAAAAGTGGTTGTTTTAGCAGTTAATGGTTGCCCACAAAGGAGATCACTCTCTGTAGCCCCTCAAGGCACAGGACAAGAGTGCCCTCAGCTACCTCAGCATATAAACCCTCCTAAGTAATGATCCAGGTTCACCTAGTAATTACACAAAGTGAACAAAGGGTAAGAGTCATCTCTCCAAATTAAGACATCTGCATCACAGCTACCTGAAGAAAGATGGGTGGTTTAGGGCATACTATTGTTTCTATCATGTATAGAATTTAAGAAAAGATGACCTGTGTGAAGGCAAAGTTCCAGTGGTTTTGCAGCATCTGGTGTCATGGGAGCTCAATCCCACCCCTGCAGAATTGAAACCTAAATTTCCTGTTCGATGACCTAGGAATTTTAACACTTTAGAAGCAAATAAGGGCCAGGGCTCATCCAGCCGGGAACAAAGGGGGCAGAGGCACAGGCCGAGCCAGGGAGCGGCCTGCCATGCAGCTCTGAGGCGCTCCTCCAAGAGCCAGGATCAACGCTCAGGCTGGAAGCAAACTACAACACGCAGCTCCGGGCCCACCCTAGAAAACAAGTTACCTGCACGGCCGAGGTCCGTCCCTCCCGGACATACCTCCACCAGAGATGGAAAGGAAGCAATAACCCCACCCTGAGCCTAAACGGAGCTGTGGGCGGGGTGGGAGCCGCAGGTGAGGCTGCCCAGGGCGTTAGGGGTACTCAGGTGAGCAAAGATTTAGTCACTGGATGTAGCAGCTGCCAACCATCACTGCTGTGATTGCTGTGGAGGCTCGCAGCCGTCCAGATTTTTCTACAATGAGACACTGAGTCACTCCCATACCAGCTTCCTTTTAGCAGACCCCTAGAAACCTTCTTCCTTCTCCACTAAACCAATGTCGTGCGTGCACGGTGAGGGCCTCTTCCCTCCCGTCACCACCGGTGTAACTGCTGAAGGCAGTGTGGGAATGAGCTGTCGTGAATCCAGGGCTGATCTTTTCCCCTCAGCAGATCTCGGTGTGTCTCCTCCAAGCACAAAGAGAGGGTGTGCCTGGTGATGGTCTTCACCTCCCATCCCTTCTGCTTTGCATTTCCCCTGCATGCTGTTATAGACTCTATGTGCCCCACCTGCCACACGGCTCCATGGAGGCTCTCACAGAAGTGGAGAGAGACTAAAAAGAACATGTCTTTCCACTGCAGAAGTCATCAGCCATAGCTTTGTCAGAGGCAAGAGTGAAGGCTGAAATAGCTTCTGAAAGAGCCGAGCGGTTTGTGTGACTGTGGTAGATGCAAGGTGGCTGTCTGTGGTTCATCTGCTGCCCTGCCTCGTCTTGGCCACCTCGTCCTGTGCTGGGGCAGAGCTCTGAGCGGCTTCTGAAATTGGTGCTCGGTGCAAGACGTTCATCCACCTCATCCATAGCCCTTTCTTATGTGGACTGCTCCAGAAGTCAGGCCCTGGGTGATGGAGCAGCCTGGCCTCATGTGGTAAAAGAAAACCAGCGCAGCTGTCAGTTCAAGGGCTTTAAGGAACGGGTGGATGAAGTGCTGAGGGACATGGTTTAGGGAGTGTTAGGAATGGTTGGACTCGATGATCCAATGGGTCCTTTCCAACCTTGTGATTCTGTGATTCTGTGAGTGTGCGCAGGTGACGCACACCGAACTGGCAGAGCCTCCTCCATGCTGTACCCAGAGCGGTTGTTGCAACTCCCTGCGTCTGCCTCGCTCTCTAGATGGAACAGTGAATGGATTGAGAACCAGCGGCAGCTTCAGAAGCCATGAACAGTGATTTGAAACTGACGTGGTTTGCCAGATATATTCTGGTCTTCAGGAAGGTTGAAAGTTCCTAAAATCCGCTTGGATCTTGTTGGAGGGCTGCGTGCTGCTGGCTGCTTTGGCGTGGTTGCATCCATTAACAGAGCTGCAGAGCAAATGAACCTCTGCGCATGGAGAGCTCTCATTCGGGCAGAGCCAAATAAACATTGACACGAAGGGCTCTGGAGAGAGGGACTGACACCAACACAAGAAATCAGAAGCTTTTTGTCTTATCCCTTGCTCTTTCTTGATCCTCTTGAAGTGGAACAGCTAATACCATGGCCACGAGGCGCTCCAGTAATTCATCAGGGAAGTTATGTAAATACACGATCGTTTGTCTGTGCTTCATCTCATAGCTCAGGGGCCTTCAGACCCGCTGCCTGGGGAACCACTAACAGCCGAGCCACAGCTGCACGGAACGGTGTGGGCTTTGAAGCCCGTCCGCAAAGCTGCATAAATACGCAGGCAGGTCATGCGAGGAACAGTGCTGTTACAGCCCCAGGGCTGGAGCTAAATGGGCAGAGGGGAAAGCATTCTGCAGCCACTGCAGCACAGGGAGATGCAGGGATTTGTGCACCACGGGATTATCCAACAGGCCGGAGTTAGTTTGGATTCAGGTCGGGGCAGTCACACTTCAGTCAAATAAATCAGGACAAGCAGTGGGGAGTACAGGGCAAATGTATACAGGAGCACAGGCGGTTCCCAAGAATGCCACTCCAAAGTGAGAGTTTTGTGAATGAATGTGAAACCTTGGCGAGTTCAGCCAGGTCGGTGCTGTGTGTCACACAGCTGCGTGGGCAGTGTTCCAGTGTTAGCAGCCTTTTGCCCAAGTTTACTCTCTCACCAAGAAATAGGCTGAGAAAAAAGGTATCATCTCCTCAAAGCTTTCTTCGGTGCCCTACAAGGGGAAAGCTTTTGATTGTCTTCCCCAGTGATCAGTTTTTCGTTGGCAAGCACACTCCCAAAGACTCAAGCTGAGGTTGGAGAAAGGACTCGGGATTCTTAAAAGTGATTTTGGTCAAACTGAAGAAACCAAACTGCTGTCACAGGCAGCCAGCACTGCCCTGGATGTGCCCAAGCACTTTAGACACTTTGCATTTCCACTTGTGCTACAGGAAGTGCCTGGAATTGTGCCACATGCCGGGAGCTGTGCTCTCCAGAGCTGTTCAACACCAACCTCCTGCCTCAATCCAGCAGGAGTCCAGGAAAGAGATATTCTTTCAAGCCTCTCAAACAGCTCGTGTCACCCACCCCCTGTGCTCAAGACACACTCGCACTGACAGGATCCAGCTCTTTGCAAGACACAGATGCAGTGGTGGTTAAGCCAAACAAAGAGAAGCCAGGTGCCAGGCAGCTGTGGTGGTGTCACTGCTGTCCTTTGTGACTTCCACGTGGCTGGAGGACCCGCTCGGCTCAGCGCTGGTGTTCAAGGTGGGTTCCCACTCACGTCACACGCCTCAAGGGAGACTGCCCGCACTACCGCACTTGCCTATTATTCTTTGTAAAAAGGCGGGGCGCATTTCCACCCTTCCTTTCTCAGCTCTTCCATTTGTACAGCCAAGAATTCAAGACTCACTGAGCCAGAGAGAGAGGGAAAGATCACGTACCCATTGGCTTAGCTTCTCCTGTGAGCTCCCTGCTTGCAGCACCCACTTCCGTGAGGACCCTGCCTCCCCTGGGGATGGAGGAGAAGCCCATGAGCTGCATACACGCTTCTGCAGCCGCTTAAGTGTTCAGTCATCAGACACGAGAGTACTCATTGTTCAGGGACATACGGATGCAGTTGGTCTAGCCTTAACACATACAAGCAGAAAGCAGCCGTGTTCTGCTCTTGGGACAGTTTCAGATGAAAGTTATATATAGCCTTGTCTGAAGAAATAGCCATGAGATGAAAGGTAGCTGAGTTTCGAGCTTGAACATGTGATTCATAAAATAAAGCTGTAAAGGAAGAGGCTGCTAAGCTCTGTGTGATGAATTCACACCTTAATGTGAAAAGGGTCATGTTTAAATAGCACCGCAATAGGATCTAAATGCCCTCCCTCCATCTTCTGGTAATCTTTTCTCAACAGAGAGGACTGAATGAGAAACAATGAGTTCTCTCAGCTGCAGAGCTCCTCTCGCTTCTGCAATGACTTTCATCTATGTTTTAGGAAGCAAAAATAGATTTTTTTGCCAGTGCTCATTTGCTCCCCACGAGAATAGAATTAATTACTTTTGCCAGTTTTAACAAGAAACCATATTGCCAGCAAATAACAAACATTTCCTGCTTGCAGATTTGACCTGACTTCATGTGAACTCAGCCCTGTTTCTCTCTCACCGCTCTGCAGTGCCCGTTCTAGAGTTCAGAGGAGTCCGTGCCCGACACCGTCTCAGCGCCAGGCTGTGCGTGGCCACTGTCCCTTCCTGCTCCTGCAAGCTAGTCTGTGGACTGCTCACGATATGCTTATCCTGCTTGGTTTCCTGCGCCTCTCCCCCAGAACCGTCTTACTCGCCTGCGCTGCCAAAACACGCAGCAGCCCCAGCACAGCTGTGGTGAGCGGTTAAACCCTGCTCAGCCCTCGCCATACCGCTCACGTGCTCGCGCTGGAATTTCCCTCCTGCTCCAATACCTGCTGTCTCGCTGCCGCACGCACCGTGGAAGGCATATCTTCCCTTCCTCTGCAGCTGAGACGGCTGACAAAAGGCAGGATATTGCTTTGATGAAGCCTGGTACCTTTGGCTCTGCGGCAATCTAATAAATACAGGTAAACATAGCTAGCTTGAAATCCTCCATGCAGCAACTGTCCAGTGCTCCTTCCAGATATTAATTCTCTTCCCAGTTAGAATGAAAGAAAGAAAAAGGAACCACCATGGCTGATCTTTGCACCCTGACACCATTATTCAGTTGAGTAAAACTCACATTTCTGTTCATGTCTCGACCACAAACCAGTGGTTTCTTTTTTTTTTTTAACTGTACAGTAGTTCTCAGAAAAAAAACTGATTGTACCATGAATTTATGAGATGCAGTTATCCAAGACAACGTATTTTGTCATGTACTGGTTTTTATCTAGGTGCAAAGATGCTGAGACGTCCTGGGAAAAGGAGAGACAGGGTTGATATTGATGTGGAAGAGGAATCTGAGAATCATTGACAGATCTGTGAAACATCTGTCATCTGCTTACAAAGAATTAACAGAAAAAAACCCAACCCAAAGCATTTTATGAAAGCTCAGCAAGCCAAAAAAAACCTGAACAAAAAAGACCAAAACCCAGCCTGAAATGAGAAACTGTGGAGTCCAGTTCTAGTTCAAAGGCAAATATAATTTCTCAGTCAGAGCCTAACGGGCACTGGGATTGGCTATGGTTTGTTTTCCAGGGCATCACAGGACTGGCCTGCATTCTTCCACTGATTTCAGCAGGGAAGGGACATAAGGAACTTTGCTTTTAGTCTGAAATCAGACTTTTTAAGAAGCCAATTCTGAACTTTTTCTCTCTTAGATTACTTGTTGGGATGTTCTACATATGGACATCCTGCAACCATACTCTTCAGTTTCTTAACAGGATTTAAAGGCAGAGGCATTATCCCAATATCAAAAGCTTTCTTCTGGATCTCCCAAACAGATTCTTAAAGGTTTTCATTTTAAAGCAGCAAAAATGGAACGTTACAGTCAAATTAAAACCCACTAGAAGTTAGTGGGATCCCTTTTTCTCAAGATAGGAAGGACTGTTGTGATCTGGGTCCTTAGCTAAACACACACTGCGTGCGTGGGAAGCTGTTGGCAAGGTGTGTTCGTAGTAAATGCCCCCAGTGTTTGCACACACAGCTTCAAATGGGCCTGATCTCTGTGCAAAAAAATTAAACGGCCCTAGAAATTATATGGAATGTTTGCATGGGATTTTGCTAGTTACAGCTCGGAATTAAGCCCTAATGAATAGATAGGAGCTGTGGTACCGGTTCAAGGGTAGTGCAACTGGTAGTTGCGCTTTGCCCCTCCAAGTACAACTGTAACACTGGGGGGAAAGTAAATTTAGAGTGACTCAAAGACAACAAATCTTCCTTCTCCTAGCTCCTTAATCCCACATCTGATCATCTATGGTTAGAAACGCTGACTTAGAGTCACATTCCTTAAGGCAACCAATAACTCAGCTTCAGAGATAGCATTTAAGGAACTGTTAGTTTGATACAATCCACATTACAGATAGAAAACAAAATAGATGTGAGGCTAAAAAAGGGAGAAAATAAGGAAAAATATAAGAAAAATAGGAGGTATCTTAACTACTTTGTCATCCTAGAATCGGAAGGATGCCTTCTGCTTGAAACATGGCAAAACTGCAGAATGCTGCAGATGTAGTTAAGACACGATTGTGTTGCATTTCCTCCCCAGGTGTCAGAGAAAAACAGTTACTGATGAGTGAAACATGAATTTGAAAGAGAAAATAGGAAAAAGGACACAGAGGTACTGGAGACATGGTCAAAAGGAGAAGTAGTAGCAGAAAAAAATCAACAGGGTCAACAAATTAGCATTGCAAAGGAAATCTTGATTCCTCTATCCCAAATGATGTGTGCCTGCAGTAGTAATGACTTACTCATTCCTTCCAACACACAGCTGGTTTAACAGTCCTCACGGGATGCAAGCAAAGGACAGCATGCGACAAAATAGGAAGCAGGCCCTGGTCTGACACGCAGTCTCGTTGGCTCCTTCTCTGCTCCCTCCCACCAGTCTCAGAAGACCAAATCTACCTTCTTGTGGGATGCCACAGCTCTTTTCCATGCCTCTTCCCAACCCCTGTTCATTTATTTGCCTAGAGCTTGCTCCACTGTCGGATTTCAGCTCTGTCTCTACCCACAGGAGGGCACACACCTTGCGTTCATACTGGCAGTGTCCAGCTTCAGTGGAGTCCAAGCGCAGTTAGGAGCTTAGTGTAAGAATTAGAGTCTACAAAAAATCTTTATAAGCAAAAATCCCCCCAAAATTATGCTTAGATAATATTTCTCAAGAAGGGTTGAGATAAATCTGTTCTATCTTCAGGTACATGCATCCCTGCTCCTCTAACTTTTGACAGGAAAATTAAATCAGCTCCCAAGACTTTATCCTGCTCTCTTATAGAAGCAGTGATAGGGAAAAAAACTTCATGTCTTTTCATTATTCCAATCAAGCAGTGAAATCATCGTTGCAGATGCTTTGATTCGTAGGTACTGCCAGTGCTGTTTCTCATCTTAATGGAACAATAAAATGATTGTTTCACGAGCCTGTTTTCTCCCATGAATCATTCTCCTTGGAGCCCTTCACCAGGGAAGAGCTACCCAAAGCAGACCTGATATATGACTTTTGCTGTTGATCTCTCGGTGAAACTTCTTGATGTCATTGAATTTGGGTTTTTTTTCACTGAAAGGTTAACATCTTGGTAACTAGGCACATGCCTAGCCCTGTGTTCGTGCTTCTAAGACACCTTGTTTCTCCTACACAGCACCTGACAAGCCTTTTATCAAATCAATCCAGCAGGATGTTGGCAGCTCTGCACAATTTCTGGAGATGCCAACACCTGCCAACCTCCTTTGGGAAATACCCACTTGTAGCTCACTCTGGTGCTACAGAGCACAAACACAAGGTATTTCCGTCGCAGTCCCACTATTCCCTATTCCTGTATCTCTTAGCCCTTCGGCATCCTCTTGGCCTCTCCACTGCCTGGACACCAGGGGGATCTTTCCAGCCTGATTCCTGTAGCCCCATGTCCCGCCAGCAGCCTCAGCCCACGCACTTCTGGCTGCACACACTCAATTATTACTTTGAAAGACATCCAGCAATGTTGTGAAAGACTTCATCTCCCTTCAGCTGCAGTTGGCTTTGGTTTAAGGAAGAAGATATGAAAGGGGCTTACAGGGGATTAGCTTTAGTGTCAAACCGTTACCAGTACATCAATATATTGAGTTTAGTTGACTTGCCTTGACTTTTGCTGTATACACCAGTCTCATTTGCATATGTTAGCAGTCTGACCTCATTCTTGTCAAGCTTTGCTTAGTTTTTAAATTTAATTAAGTTCTCTGCTGAAACCTTTGCTGAAACTTCTACTGAGATGAAGTGAAAGGGGGAAGCACAAAACCTTATGAAAAAAGTGTGATGAAGAACATGAGTGGACGTTGCTCATATTTGTCAGGAGGGTGTTTTCCAGTCTTGGGAATCCCCCATGGAGTTCGTCGCTTTTTGTGTTCCAGTTCGCATGAAAATGCCTGCCCTTGACTTCACAGCCATCATGTGCAGGCTGCAGCAGCCTGCAATGCCACAGGCATCTGGGATCTTGGCACAGCGATAGCTTTTGAAGCTGTCTCATTTTCCTTCCAGCCTTGCTGGTGCCCACTTCTCTACCTCTCCACGTGTGTTAGATCATGCTGTGTGCTCCTATGCTGGTAAGCAACGCCGCGTAACAGATGGGAACTCCTTTGGTCCGCTGGGAGGAAGTACTGCAAACATGCAAATACCTGAGCTCAGAACCATGGATCTTCCCACCCCACTTTTGTGCGCTTTCCCCCGCTGACCCAGGCACTACCGCACTTTACAGATATTGCATCTGTTGGCTTGGGTGGGAGGGTGACCTGCAGCACGGAATGCCCCAATAGTTCCAATACAGCTTGAAAATCTCATTTCCTCAAAGCCAGATATTCTATTCCAGGTAGATTCCCACTGGAATAACCTGTGGATGTACAAGTTCATGCCACTATCACAGACTTTCATGCCCACTGCTCTTGCCAATACAAAAGGGGTCAGTTGGCACAACTCTAGCACATGGCTTTTAAGGCTGATTTTAGTTCCCTTACTATGATGATCTGGTACTGGAAGATTCTCATGCAGAGAGCTCTAAAGCCTGTTAATGGTGTAAACTTTACCTTTACTTGTCTCTCAGCAGATGGTGCCAGCCTTTCTGCTCCAGGAGCGCTGCTGGGCAGCGAGCGATGGCAGTTAGTGTGAAGCTCCTGAAGGTGCAGAAAGGATGCGCTCAATAGGCTGTGCAGACACGAAAGAGGCATCACGTGCAGAGTTGCAAGAGCTGCTACAGGGTTACTCACCACTATACAGACCCCCTTGGAGAGAGAACCTTTGCAAATGTCTTGGACAAACACAGAAAAGCAATTAAAATCCCCACTGACACCCCCCCAAGGTGCCTCCTCCTCTCCAAAGGTTACCGGGTTCTGTGCGCCGAGGAATTCTGAGCTATAAGGGATGGCAAAGGAGTTTTAGCAAAGACAACCAATGAAGCTATTTTTAGTAGCAATTGCATGGAAAATACTTCTCAGAGGCTCTGGTGTGTCAGTGTAGAAGACATATTTCCTCCTTTTTAGTTTCTGCTGAAAAACAGAACTTTGGGAAGTAAATAACAATAACAAAAGAGCAACGGTTCCGATGGGCAAGTGCTTGCAGCTGGTACTGGCAAGGCCCAGATCTCCCACACAATACTCTTCTCAGGGTTTCATCCAGTTGCAGGGATCCAAGGTGCTCAGCTGGTCTGAATAAAACCTGGAGTGAGCTTCCGAGGTTCTGGGTACCCCGGTCTCCACACTATTCTAAGGTTTCTCTCTCTTCCAGCTGTCAGAGAGGAGTATTTTTGTTACTGTAGAAACACTTGGATGTGAACGTTTTGAGTTCTTTTTCTATTCACAGTTTGAAGAGCCCACGGAAGGGAGAGAGCGTTGTGGGATGCAGTCAGGGATGAACTAAGACAGAACTAGCAAGCTTCCCTATTAGGAAATGCTCCTGTTTTGAATTAAAACCCTATCTATTTCAAACAGAATCTGCTTCTCTTTTGGACAAAAGTAACATGTGTGTCTGTACAAGGACCAGAGGAAATTATTACCAACTTGATTTAACTGTGCTGTGTCATGTAGCTCAGCAGCAGCAGGAGAGCTGCTAATGAGCAGTGATATTTCAGTTGCCATGAAAAATACAGGCAGGTAATTAGAAATGATTTCTCACAGTACACCCAGGTTTTACCCTTTCAATATGCCTGCTTTTTCTTTTTTTTTTTTTTTTATGAAGGTAAAACCGTTTGCCATCCGGGGGCCCAAACCCAGAGATAAATGCACAGAATTTGGAAATGTTCGTTGTTGTGCGTTCCTCTTTTTGTAATCTGATCTATAGCCTGCAAGGCGGGGTTTAGAATAAGCAACTCGTTTATGTCCTTTAATCGGCAAATATGAAGATTACTTTCTATTATAAGTCATTGTACTCCTTTAAATAAGCCTGTCTAATTCTCCATAAAAAGAAAGACAATCAGGATACAAATATTTACTTTCTGTTGGTCATGGTACAACTTATAACTTCTTGGCAGTATCTTTCAACTCAATATCTGCTTTTCTATACTATGAAGGCTTGAACAAAATGAATTTCCTGTCCATGCACTACAACATGAAATCTAACTCTAATCTTTATTTCAGGCACATGTTAAAAATCATGTAATATTAGTGATAGTGATAAAAATATAGACATGCAATTGGTTTTTTTTCCCCAGTTCCCCCCAAAAGGGCTGTAATTTGTTTCATCGGAGATTGATTTTTTTGTCCTCATGGGACTTCTTCCCTTTTATGTGTGGAAAACATGCATATCTAAAAAAAGCTGCTTGGAATATTCTGTGACCTTAAATGCGTCGATGCTGTTATTGCCTGGTAAGACTCACAGGAGCCACTTAAGTTTGGACATTGGAAAAGAGCTCAGAAAGGAAACAGAAGCAAGGAAAAGACACAGTCGCATCTTTCTACAAGAGTTCATTCTCGCACATCGAAGCAGGCTTCCCAACAGACAAACAGGCAAATTTGGAGATATTTTTTGCAGTAAAGCCAGGAGAGCGTGAATTGTTCAACTATTCGTTACATAACGGCGGTGGTGCCGGCACCAACGTGCTGCCGCGGCCGATGCCCAGGCTGCTGCAGCAGAGAGAGCCTTATGGCTCCCAAAGCAGCAAGAAGGGCATTCTCTTACTGGGTAGGTGCTCCACACAGGCTCCTCATCTCCACTGTGGAGGACACCAAGCCCACAGACCAGCCCTGGAAAGGTCCACCAGCAATGAACCCTGGGTGGCACAAACACAGGTGAGGCCAACCCCCTCCTCTGGACTCCAGAAAATATTGCCCTTGCTGCTTTCCTCCAACCCAGGCAATCACAGTAGGGGGTATTTCTGGCAAGCTTATGATTCTGGTAAGCAATAGCCGAGTTCTATTTACGTAATTAGGGCAAATAGATCTATTGGGAATGTACATCTGTGACCAGTAGAACTGTCTGCAAAATCCCTAGAGTAAGTAGGGGTTTCTCAGCAGACAAAGCCACTTCCTCAATCTTTTCTTGCAGGATAACTGATAGGCAACGCTGGCAGCATGGTTCAGATCCTCCAGGCTGGCCACACCATAGTCCTTTTCCAGCACCAAGCATGCATGTTACAGGGCTGCCCACTCACACGTGTTTGATTGTATGTAACCTTCTAGCTGAGTCTTAGAGAAGTCCATCCAGCAAATGCCCTTCAGTTCCAGACAGGAAAACATTATCCCTACTTTGTGACTTGGTAAATTTAAGTGCAAAGGAATTCAACAGAACTATTCTGCAGGGTTTACGTGACTTGTGCCTTTAAATTGCTTGTTCCTCCGCTTCTCGTGTAACAATCTGCCCTGAACCAGGCGGCCCCAACTGATGTGCATGAGGATGGAGCAGCAACAGAAGCTGCGTCCCTTCGGTGAGCAGATCAGTGTGTAGTGTATTGTCACGAGCTCCCTTTTTTATTGTTATTGCTCACTTTTGCGACTGCAGCGTTTCACACACCACATGTATAAGTGCAGGTCACCTTAATCCCCTCCCTACAGAGACTGTGACTTTTCCTACGGTCATTAAGGTTGGGAAAGACCTCTGAGATCTCAAATCAGTCAGGTCTGTTGGAGACAATTGAGAGGGATGAAAACGTTATAGATGGAAGTTCATGCAGACAAGAGAGCATCTGCAGGAGTATTGCTGATGTTCCTTTTCCACAAACACCAGCCAGGTCGATCAGTGAACTATTTCTGAATCACCGTTCCCAAACGAGACTCCGCTTAGCTTGCTGAGCTGCGCAGGATCGCGCAGTGATTTAATGTTAAAGATAACTTTTGTGATTGGATAAATTCCAGTAAATGTTCCTGTTGCTAACGAAGAACTAAAAAAAAATTAGCTAAACAGGATGTACTGATAAACACTGCAACATCGGCCAAAAGCTCAGTATTGCTTTTCATGAAGCCCATATAAATAATTATTAAAATAATCATCTGACAGTCTCCCAGCTTCCACCGGGTCCCTTGGCAGCTCACGGGAACAGGACCATCTGTAAAGCACAACCCTGCACCACAGGGGTGTTCCTTGCGGAGCATTCTTATTTGAATTAGACCCATTAGGTCTGTGTTTCTGCGGTTTCTGAGCAGTCTGACATTAAGGTCTATGTTGTCCCCAAGTCAGGTAGTAGGTGCAGTGATGTTCTGTTTCACACTTTTAAACCACAACAGAGCAGAGAGTTCAGACGCTGAGCTGCACAGACAGTCGTGTGCTGCAAGCCAGAGGCCGATCCCGAGGAGGCAAAGCAGGTCAGATTCCCAGTGGCTTTCTGAAAATCCAAACAACTCGATGCTCTAAGTGGGTGAAGTCCAAGCCTCACGAACGCATTGACCCCCTGCGCTAAGGGCGAGGCTGGATTTCACCCCACTGCTTGAGACCGTTTAAGCAATGCCACTGTTTGACACTGCTGGCAATGAGCTCCAGCGAGTGTAAACCGAGCCGCCTGCTTATGTAGTGCAAGAGAAATGCCAAGCAAGGCTCACGCAAGCACTATAAAAAGCCATTGGGAAGTTGGACTTCATTGGAAAGAGGACTTAGCACTAAGTGAAACACACCAACCACCACCGAGGCTCACACACAGCAATGACCATTCGCAGCCCTGAGATCAGGAGGAGAGAGCAAAACTGAACTTCCCAGGCAAGGGCAAGCAGAAACCTTGGGAGTGTTTCCATGGTCAGCTCGGTGCTGCATTTGGAGAGGAGGAAAGGTGGGAGAGGAGGAAGGAGTGCCCTGCTCAGAGCTGCACCCACCTCCACTTGGGACTTTCTCCTGCAGCAGCCCGAGGGGTGCCAAGACGTCCCAGCAGAGCAGCGAGAGGCAAAAGGATGAAGGTACACAAACCCAAATTTGGGGAAATGGTGCAAAGCTCAGCTCAGCAGGGCTGGGAGCCGAGCAAGCGAGTCCCACAGAAGCAGGCATGGGTTGGGAACCATGCATGTGCCCCAGCGCAGCCCCGAAGCGGAGCCGCAGGCAAAGCAGCACCTTGCAGCACCCCGTGATGTCATTCAGGTCGCCGGGCACATGTAAACACGACTGGTGCGGTGCAGCCGAGACACTCCACTTCCTCCTGACAGCACGGCTGCTCTTGGCTGGGTTTCTGCCTGCAAAGGTAAGACTGCTTTTAAGCTCTCTCTTTGCTCTCTAGAACCAATGTTAAAAGCCTGTGCAATTTCCTACTAAAACGTTGCACTCCTGGGGCTTGTTCTTAGAGGTTGGCTCTTGCCAGGAGGAGATTTTTGGTGCTTTGAGTCTTAAAAAACCAGCAGGCTTCTTTGCGCGCCAATCCTCTGTATGAACACACGGAGGAGTTGAAACAGCGGCTGCATGAAACGGCTGTTGCTAGAGAAAGCAAAATGTTACAGCGTGGGCAGTTAGCGGTTGGTTCTCCAACTGTTCTCCAAGGATATCTCTAGACACAATTTCTTTCTTTTGATTGATTTCTCAGGGAATATATTTTATTTGACAGTAAGAGAAACTCACAAATCTTTTTTTTTCTGACTGTGATTTATATTACCATAAAACCATTCCACATGCTGCCGGTCTTTGTGCCACCCAATGCTCTCCGACTGAATTGCAACAGTAGAAGATTAATATTAGTCAGGAGGACACAAAAATAGTAAGATTGCCGGGACTTGTTTTTGTTAATGAGAACCCTGAGGCAGTTTTCCTTCATAATTCAGACTGCAGTCACTGGTCTGGATTAAAACCTGACTTCATGGGCTGAAGCTTTTAAACTCTGCTTTGTAAAGGTGGTTTGCTGGTGGGCTTGTGTTCATGGGCACTGGCACCTCCACTCCGATGGGAGCGGGCAGGGCAGCACACGGGCAGCTCAGCACTTCCAGGCAGGAGTTGTGGTGGCTGCACCCTGAATCTGAAATTTCTGAAAGTAAATCCAAAGGGAACTGGACCAAAGTGTATCAGTCGTGTCAGATCTGGCTTGCTGCGGATTTACGTGGGAGAGGACTTCAGCAGCAGGCTGGAGCAGTAGGACGTGTGAAGTAAGAGCGTGATCTTCAAGGGGAAGTTTTCTGGCGTCAAGTGCTGGGACTGTGGCTTCGGTGTGAACATCACCAGCCATGGGAACTGCATCCATGATGGAAGTCCATCAGCAGCACAGCCCTCCCCCAGCCTGGAGCACGCTCTCCAGTGAGGCTGCAGGTGTCCTGCTGGGTGTGCACACTCTGCTTCTTCCGCTGCCGGAGACGCAGAACTCAGAATTAGGCTAGTGTTGCAAAACAAAAACATCACAACAGATCAGGCAACCCAGATCAGCTTTTTTTTTTTCTTTTGTGGAAGAAGAAAACCAGAAAAACTACCCTTAACTGTAGAACTTTCCACTTCTGCCTGTGGAAGTTTCACACCAAAGTGTGAGTGCAATAGTGTGAGTCCTTCATGGCCACAAAATGAGGGCAGAGCGTAGAGGCATTTATGTCTTACTCAAATCGATTAACCTGCCTGCTAACGGGTACCTGAGAAAGATCCACGTCTCTGGAACAATGTTCCTGTGCATCTCAGTGCTACCAAGATCAACACCTTTTTCCTAGAAATGCCATGTTTAGTTTCCAAACATCCAGTTACAAGCAATAATGAGCACACTTAAATATGGCCTTAATGCAACAGGCATTAAGGAATATCGACTTTAATTAAAATGTAAAAACCGGGAGACAGGTAACAGAGTATATGCTTATTATCTTTTTTTTTTTGAAATTTTGTATCCTGAAAACAACATCACAGTGGGAACTCTGCCTGCAATATGTAAACAAGCATGGATAAAATCTGATGGATACACACATCATGCAGCAAACGACTTTGCTTTCTTTATGCTCTGTCTGCATTTCTGCACAGGTGGCGCAATAAGGGGACGATGTAGGATTAAGCTTCAATCTGAACAAGAGAATTGGGAGGAATGGCAGAAACACCACTCTTTTGTAGTCCTCTGTGCGTATGCCTGGGTGCATTTTGTCTAAAGAGATGCTTTAACCTCATTGTATTTTTATGACTTTGCCATGAAGTCATTCATTCTCAGGAAGTGCCCTGTGCTGATAATCCAGCAGACGACACTCATGCAAATATTAACGGCATTAATGCTTTTGCACTGCCAGCTGGGTCATCCTGCACAGTCCAATTCACTGTAAATGACCCAACCTCGAGTTCACTAAGTGCAAAGGAGAGTTTTTTTCTAACCTTACGGGCCACATGTCTCCTGCTCATCACTCACAGCTGCTCGGGGTGGTGGGGATGCAGCATCATCTACATTTCTGCAGGTTGGGCTTTATAACCTTTTGGCTCTAAGGTTCAAAGCAGCTCCCTGCTCACCATCAAAGTGGAGCTTTTCAGGACTCTTCTACCTGTAAATACCAGCAATTTGAGGACTACTCCCAGTAGCATATTTTTTTGCCTAGCATCAGTTATTCACCAACACAAGAGTTTTTCACTTTGAGATCATGCCAGAAGATAGCAACACAAACTCATGAGAGCATGGTCACACCACCACCTCTCAGACAGCCCCAGTCCATTGGGGATTAGAAAAATACCTTCAAAAGCAGGGCAGACACATGAAATCTTGATTAACTCTGACACCTTGTGGACAATTAACAGATGGAGATGAAGGTGCGAGGGGGAACCTCTCGGTGCTGTGGGCTCCACCACGGTGTGGGGTACACCACAGCCCTTGCAGCCCAGCCTGGTGCTCGTCTGCACGCCTGGGCACAGCTCACTGCAATCAGAAAGCCAAGGCTGAATTCTGGTATCAAGCGTGTGCACTCAGCATCACGCTGGTGTTACAGCAGACACATCCGAGACACGTCGGTTTGCCCTAGATGCCTCCATTCAGAGGCCAGTTTGAGTCAGCAGCCTGAATTTGATTATTGGGATTGCTGACGTTGCGCTCTGGTCCTTAGCTGTCACACGCAATGTAAATACGAGCTAACTGTATCTAAGGACCTCGATAAGCAAACCGACTGTTATGATTCATTTGAGCTGAAGACCACGTGGCCGGTGGCCAGCATTTAAATGTCAGCGTGTCCTTAAAATAGAACATTTTGAAAATGTACCTAACTCTGCATGGTTTCAGGGGCCACCTGGCACTTGTATCTTGGAGGAGCACCAGCCAGTCAGCCTAACCTTGACATCAAAGGGAAATCAGGAAGATATTAACTCTGAAAGTGGCTCTTTAATGGCTTTTTGGTGAAGCGGGAGGCCACCTGAAGGGATAGAAACTGGAGGTAGGGAGCAGTGCTCTTACCAGAGACAAAGGCAGCAGACAGCATGTCCGGTTAGAGCTGCAGACAAACCAGATGGAGAGGGATCACAAACATCCTGAGCATCAGATATTCACAGCTTTCTCAAGAAATAGGATGTAACCCAAATTTACCACACTGAGAAGCAATACCCTGAGTGAACATCCGTTGCTCAGCTCCACGCCCTGTCCGCTCCCTGTCTAAACCTCCTGAGGAGCACTAGGAGGGAGACCAGGAGGCCTCTGATGTTGATTCTCAGACCAGTGGAGATAAAGCCATGGGCCAGATGCATCTTTCCAGCTTGTTTCCAGAACCTCTCAAGCCCTTTTCCATCCTCATGGACAGGTCCTGACCTTGTGATAGCAGCAAGGCTGCGGTGTCCTGGGATGAGGGCAGCTGGGGATACCCCTCCACAAAGCACAGCAACTCAGAGCTGCCTTGGGGTGAGGGTACAAACTGCAGACTGGAGGCCTCGGTGTGGCCGTGCCATCTTGGTGAAGGAGGGGCATCAGATAGAGGGTTTCTCAATGACAGCACATCTTTGATGTTTGGTGCAACCAAAGGATGTAGCCCGGTTGCTAAAGCTGAGGGTGCTGCAAGAGCGAGACAAATATGCAACCCTTGCTTTCTGAGGACCGTGAGAAAACGAAAGAGAAGTTTAAAAAGAAAAGCAAGACAGTTGGCAGCAGCATCTGTTTAGGGAGTGGTGTGACAGCCCTGCCCCCCGTCAGCGATAGCCAGAGCCACTGAAGCCACCGTGAGGGCGGCTTGTGTCCCATCCTGGGACCTTGCCCCCCCTGGGCTTTCCCGGGGCCTGAATGACAATCCTTCCACAGCAGCCTCGAACAGCGTCTGTATGAGCTGCCAAGTCTGAGCACCGCATCACTTAACAAACTGAAAAAACAGCTGTTTGGGTTCTTTGTCATTTGAGAGCTCTCGACACTACCCTTGTTTTGTAACTTGAAGGAAAAAAACGTTAGTAACAGGGTACGAGTTACTAATATCTACCTACAGAGACACTTCTGGCAGATGCCCCTTGCCAGTGGTGCAGGAAATGAGTCAGAAGGAATGAATCAGTGTCTGCAGTGCCACATGAAATAGGAAGCTGATATTCAATTTTAACTGTTATGTTGGACCGGGAAAGAATCACTGCAATGAGAATTAAAAACCTATGGGGAAATACCCGATAAAACAAACTCCTCCTGCCTGTGTTACCCTACTGAAAACAAGCCCCAGTTACAGAAGCTGCCAAAAGAAAGATGTCCCAACCGTTCAACATGTGACAACTCACCACCCCTAGTCATCTGATCAAGGGAGAGTTAGAAACTGGCGTTATTTGATGGAAAAAAATGTTAAATTGAGGCTGCTGGGGTGATGAGAAATGGGAGCTGGGGATCTGATGAGGTCTCTGCTTGTCACTTTAGCTTAAACACATGGCAGCTCTGGCTGCGTTTACAACAGTCAAACTTTTCAAGGCCGCTCTCTGCTGCCCTTTCCACGTGGCCTGGACCCATCATGCCAGACAAGGCGGGCCCATGAGCTCCACTGACTGGGTCAGGAGACGTGCCACCCATGCCTAGCATACGACTTAACAGCAAGTGTCATTCAGAGGTTGGCACATTTGGATTGTTGGGCCATGTGATGGCTCACGTGTAGAGGCTGGACTGTGGCACAGCTTTTTTCCCTATATTCGTCCCCTGCTAGCCACAGACCAAACCACAGATGCCCTTGAGCTGCCAAAAGGATAGGCAGCTTCTCCTGCTCCTCTATTAGCAGTACGGCACAGCTTTACCCATATTTATGGCACTCAAACAGTCCAGCAAAGGGACTGACACAACCGGAATGGTCCTCCACCTCTGCATGAACAGTGGGAGACCTCTGAAAGCACATCTTTAAAGAAGATAGTGGGAGGTGTCCCTGCCCATGGTAGATACATCCCATGGCAGGGAGATTGGAACCGGAAGATCTTTAAGGTCCCTTCCAACCCAAACCACTCTATGATTGGAGATAGCAGTATATTTTATACAGAAGACATTTCCAAACCTCTGCTTTGTACTGAGTAGTCAAATAGGAAATGCAAATGTGAATATCGACAGCTCTTGCAGTGCCTTTGCCTTCACAGCCCCTGTTTTTGTTCTTTACAGGAATGACCCACCCGCCCTACACCACAACAAACGTTTCCAGCTGCCCAGTCATGATGCAGAGCAACCAGACCTGCTCCAATCACAATATAACGTTCAAAAACAGCCTGTATGCAGCCACATATACCATCATATTCATCCCCGGCCTCCTGGCAAACAGCGCTGCCCTGTGGGTCTTGTGCCGCTTCATCAGCAAGAAGAACAAAGCCGTCATCTTCATGATCAACCTGGCCGTGGCCGACCTGGCTCACGTCCTCTCACTGCCACTGCGAATATATTATTATATTAACTCCACGTGGCCTTTTGGGAGGTTCCTTTGCTTACTGTGTTTCTACCTGAAGTATCTCAACATGTACGCCAGCATTTGTTTCCTCACCTGCATCAGCATCCAAAGGTATTTCTTCCTGTATCAGCCGTTCAAAGCCAAGGACTGGAAGAGGCGGTACGACATGGCCATCAGCTCTGTGGTGTGGCTCTTTGTTGGGCTGGCATGTTTGCCATTCCCCATCATGCGCAGCTATGGCCTGGCCAAAAACACGAATACTTGCTTTGCAGACCTTCAAGTCCGGCAGATCGAGAGCAAGGTGGCCACCGTGCTGATGACAGGCACGGCGGAGCTCTTTGGGTTCATCGGCCCACTCATCATTATTTTATTCTGTACTTGGAAAACCAAAGATTCTCTTCAGGGCTTCCAGATACCACTGCAGAACAGCAGTGAGAAGAGAAAGGCTTTAAGGATGGTTTCCATGTGTGCCATTGTCTTCTGCGTCTGCTTTGCACCATATCACATCAACTTCTTTTTCTACATGTTGGTGAAAGAAAACGTCATTACAGACTGCTTCCTGAGCACCATCACGCTCTACTCCCAACCCTTTTGCCTAAGCCTTGCGAGTCTGGACTGCTGTTTGGATCCCATCTTGTATTTCTTTATGACTTCAGAGTTTCAGGACCAGATATCAAGGCACAGCAGCATGGTCATCAGGAATCGGCTCATGAGCAAAGAGAGTGCCTCATCACTTAAGGAGTGACAACAAAGCCAGCTGAAAAGAATGAAGACATTTCATATGTAATTTGGGACCGTTCTGTGATACTCAATTACCAACTCTGTTGTGGAAGATCTTGCAAGTTTACTTATGGGAGTTTTGTGGCAGTGGAAATCTTTCAATATATTGAAGATAAAACTCTGATTAAGACCGATGTGTTGGTAGCTGATGAGTGACCCAACAGGTGTGACTACACATACCACTGTGCCATCCATGCCCAACATAGCTGGACCAGAAAATATGCAGGAGGGAGCGACAAAGCTTTTGCTAGGAAACGGCAGCAACGTCCCAGAGCCAGCTCCGTGGATCTATGATCCAGCCAAAGGACAACCCCACATCCATACACTGACATCCGCTGAAGTGTCTCCTCTGCTGAAAACGCACAACTCATAAGAGAACCTGAAAATTGCCAGTAATAATAAATGGCAGTTTTGACCTCCTCACTCAGGGCTGCAAACGTGTGAAGGTTGGCAGCTTGCTTCAGGACAGCAGCCTCAGCTTTGAGAGCGGCCCACTGGTCACCGCATTTGCCTCTGCTTCACTTTTCCCACACTCCTTCTCCTATTCTCATCCATTGTTTCCTCCTCACCCAGATCTGTTTGCTCCTTAATTGCTGATGCATCCCATAACTTGCACCTACAGCTGGCGCGAGACCCTCTGCAGGACAAATTCTCCTGGTGGCTCCTCAAACACTCAGAGAGCGGGACCTTCCCTTGCTCTGAATGACTTTCTTCCACTCTGAGCTGCCCTTGAGGGAGAGGTGGTATCAGCCCATGGTGATCACCTTTGGACCCTGAGGGGCAGGACCAGTGGCAGCGTGCCTGGGCTGAGCGCAGCCGGACTCGGCATCGGCACCAGTACCGGTCAGGTCCTTGCTCTCTCCTGTGTGGTTTCTTGGGCCGAGATGTACCTGTGATGGATCCACCACATGAAACCTCAGCTTAATGGGTTCAACAGACATCTGGAGAGGGGTCCTTGCCAAAGTGATCTCACTAATAAAGGCTCATTTAAGTTATTAATTGTGATTTTTTCTACCAGTTGTGCTCATGATCTTAATGTTTACACTTTTATAACTTCATTTGCTACGAATATACAAAAAGCAGTCACAAGAAAGGATGCCACTGACCCCTATTTTAAATTAGTGACAGCTTTTCAGCTAAGTTCTCCCACTTTGCGTAACTTCAAAGGAATTCCCATCTGACCTGGGGACTGTCTTCTCTGAATACAGGCACTGATTTCTTGCCTTTGAAAACCAGTGGTTTTATAGAAGGAATGTGTCCAGTTCTCAGTGTTCTCCGTGCTCAGCAGCATCGTACATGTTGCTACAAAATAGAATACTGGCTCAGTTAGTGACTGAGAGCCGTTTGCTGTGATTTATTTTTCATTCAGTTTTCCATTTACCAGGCAAAACTATTATGGTGACTGTGTTGCTTGTCCTACATTTTTCTTTCCAAAAAATGATGCTTAAAAAATAAATGCATTTTGCAACCATAAACTGAGTTTCATAGTTATCAATTCCACTGAGAGAAGTGAATGGGATCAACTCCTCGTTCAATCAAAGAGTTCAAGGGATGGAGTGCATCAAATTCTATTATTCTTAATCAGGTTGCTCGCTTGTCTACAGAAAGGTTTTTACCCCGCTTTGATAAGGCTGATGTTCATTTTTATTTATTTTTTTAAAAACTAGAACACTTAGACTGGATTTGGGGAGAGAAAGGTCCTCCACAGGAATCACGGTGCAGCCAGTCGTGCATGATGGGGTAAGGAGGAGTGACTGCGACCATCCTTACGTGCAGACAAGACTGCAGAAACCATTTCTTTCTATCTCAGCTGACAATCATTTTGCAGAGTCAAATCTATACGGCTTAAAAAAGCACTCACGCCATTGACAATGGGATGGGCACAAAAGCAGAAATCAGTAACCGTAGCTCTCTACCTCCTCAAAATTATAACATGGATCTGATCAGGGAATACCTGCTCCAGCATTTGAATGTCCAAAGAGCGATGGCAGCTCTTCCACTCTTAACCTCAACGACAAATGCGGTGGCTCCATCCCCAAACACCCACACTGCTCACACTCTCAGCTGCCTCATTCCCCCTCGGAGCTCCCTTAGACCTCACCCAAACCAGTCCTTTTGAGGCACTGCAGCCCCAGCCTGTGAGGAGAAGTCACACGCTCAGCACATTCAGCCTTCCAAGTCAAATCGCTTTGATGCCCAGGCTGTTAGACAGCTTGGCCTCATGGTCTCTTCTGGTGTGTGAGAAGGTGTACTGGGTTTGGCTGGGATAGAGTTAAGTCAGCATGGTGGTGCTTAGTTGCTGGATGGGATTAAACCACAACAGAATGTTACCCAGAATGGTCATAATGGTGAGGCAGCCTAGGAAGCAATAACTCAAAGTAAAAAGAGATCAAGGAAAACTCATTAAAAACTCATTCTGAAAGCACGTAGAAAGTCAAAGACCATCAGTTTGGCCTCCACAAACCCATATGTGAAACTCAAAGCATCGAGTTCAAGTCCTTCAGAACCTCAGCACACATCTCAAGAGAGGAGCAGACAAACCCAGCATTACTGTGAAAGAGGACAGTGTTGCAGCTGCCCTCATGACTGGGAAGTGCTGGATCCGACACAGGACCTGGGGCTGCAGGTGCTGACTTTGCCTGCCAGCACTCTCACACTTTCAAAGGCACAATGTGCCCACCTCCGGTTCCTGTAATTCACTCCCTTTCCTGTGACCAAAAACCACGTTTATTATTTTGACAAGAGGAAATATAATTTCTTGGTGTTCCTCCTGGATTATCTCTTGCACCAGTCCCACTGCCCAGGCTCACCGGCTATGAAAAGATGACATCTCCATCCTTCTTGAGCAGCCACATAAAACAATCTTTCAACAGAGATGTCACAAATCAGGAGGTTGGGTACAACTATGCAGGTTTGTGAAGGGCGGACCTGAAGGGCTCCGCTGGAACCTGGTGCTGGAGCAACCCCGTGCCAAGACTCACCCCAAAGAGTGGAAGCATGGTGAGGTCTCCAAGCCCTCTGCACTGATGGCAGTGCCTGTTCCCCAACGGCAAGGTTCTGAGCAAAACCACAGCATGACATCTTCTCCTTCTCCAGCACGTGTGTTTCTCTGTAGTGCCAGCAAATGGCCACCCCATCTTAGCTGGTACCAGTGGTCTCTAATTCCTCCCCTACTTGAGAAAGGGCCCTCCCATGCTTGATATCAATTGCATTTGGAAAGAAACTCCATGGGATTTAATGCCTTTCTGCAGCTTCAGGTTCCGAGCTGTGTGATCTTGCGAGTACCTCGGCTTTGCTTTCTTTCCTTAAATGAGATTTCCAGCTCTCTGCTCAGAGAAACAACAAAATATGCTGTAAATGCAGGATAACAGCTCAACAACCGGGAGCCGGTAAAAAAATACAACCCCCTTTCATTGCATTTAACCTATTTCGGGGCTATGACTGGTACATCTTGACCAAAACAGCTGGATCTGTGGGTAACTCAAGGGCTTAGCCCAAAAAGGTAAGGAGCGACTGACAATTATTTGCCGTAAAATAAATCAAAGCTTCCTAAAATTGCTGTCCCTTTTACGGCCACCGTGCAGTGGCGAGGAGGGCTCTGTGCCACAGGGCACTGGGGACTCACCCAGCCCCACGTGCCACGCGCTGGTGGCTCAGGTTGAGTCACAGCACGTCTCTGCACAGGGTGAGTTACTTTGTGTGAATAAGACCTCCTCCTCGTGAATGGCCCCTGCTTTTCATACATCCTTCAGGTGCATCCTGTCAGATATTTCTAAATGCTGAGCACTTAAAGAGATGCTGATCGTATGCATTCAGCTTTCCGCCCACAGGATACCAGGCTAAAGGTGAAGACAACCTTTATATGGAGGCCCTAGATAAAGCCTCACATTTAAAAACTCCTTTGTGCCTTCTGCCTTACAAAGTATAACGTTGCGTAGCATAAAATGCGTGTTCAGTATTGGTCACGAGCCAGAAGAGCAGAAATGCTGAACAACAATATGCATGCAGTGGAAAGAAGAGCTGAGAGGTTGATTAGTATGTGTTGAAGGAGCATGCTTGAGGCGTTTCGATCCAGGAAGGTCGCAACCTTCTGCAAAAGTACTCCAAAGAGCTGATGAGCAGAGAAAGGACTTGACATGGTTATGAATCGTGAGGTGTGAGGATGAGCTCCACTGCAGTCTGGCATCCACCGACCTCTCCTTCCCCAGCAGCCCTGCTGTAAACCTAAAAATAGAGCTCAGTGGTGGCTGGTTACGGCACTGAATGTGTGCTGTGGACACAGAAGAAGGATGTCCTAGGCAGGATATCCTGATAAAACAGCCACTTCACTTTGGGATAAACCTTTAACCTCTGGAGAAGGATGAGGCACAGTGCCAGCCTCCCTTCTGCAACTCTGAACGCTTTGCAAATACACAAGCACTGTTCTTCCTTCCAAGGATCAGCATCGACTGCTGAAACAGATGCACAAGAAAACCTGGAACAATAAGCAGCTCTTGCATCTCCCAAAACTCTTTGCTCTTGGCTGAGATGAGAAGCATGGAGCTTCACAGATACTTATTTATTAGCAAGCTACGTGATGGATAAGACCACCATAGATAGGTCTATAAAGGCTGGTATATAAACTGCATACAAACTGGTCTTGCCCTTGCCTTCAGGAGGTTGTTGACCAACATTTTAATCTCCACTGACCTCTGGACACTTCAGGTCCTCTACGCTACTGTCGTGAAGCACCACTTCACGGGAAGGGAGCGCACTCAGGTCCCCATGGCCATCACCACAGCCAGCACGGAGAAACCCTGGCAACCATGCAGCCAGCAGAGTCAATGGACTCAGCTGCTGAGAGAAAGATGCACACGATCCCACACTCTGAGCTGTTGACTTATTCTACAGCTAAAGGTTTTAATAGCTTCCTTCTTTCATTTCTCTTCCACAGCTATGTTTCTGTTAACGTTGCAGGGTCATAGGACCAATTACAGAAAATAGATGAATGGAGCAAGAATAGTTCTGTTTATACACTGCCTACAATAAGAAAGGGAAAGATGCCAACAGCCATGTTATCTTCACAAGTCCTGGGCCATAAGATGTGACATTGCATATCAGGTGAAATTGTCCAGCTGGAAACGAGGCAGCAGTGAATTGCACTACAATACACGCCTGCTGGTTTTCAGCAATTCAGAAAGGAGGAGGAGACGCTTAGCAGGCAGAAAAAGAGCTAAAATTTATATATATATATACACAGAAATGGGAAAGGAATTAAAGGAGGCAAAAAGAAGAAGTTGGGCATGATGCACATTATGGTATTTTCTTCTTAAAGAGCAGTGTTTGAGGAAAATCTCCACCTTAAAACATTACGTTATTTCAGAAATAAAGCCCAAACTCTTAGCTTTAGCCTATAGCTGTTGATAGGCTGAGGTTAACCAAACTTCCACGGAAATGAAGGAAAATTACTGCCTTCCAGTAACTTGTGCTGGCACAGCTTTCAGTTTTCCCTTAGTGAGCCCTCATTGGAAGGGTTTTGCTTCTGTATTTTATAGTCCTTAGCAAGCAAATGGCAAGTGACCGTGGATAAAAGCAGAAGCAGCTCAACTGAAGAACAGCATCACCTAACGCAGCTCCTGAGCAGAAGGAAGGCAAGAAACCCTCGTCTGAGGTCTCTATCGCGCAGCAATTGGATCAAGCAACGTCATTAGCCGTACACATTGGTGAGGAGAAACAAAATACAGGATTTCCTGTTCTGCAGCCACTGTACTGGGCTGCAGATGCCAGCAGGATTCCAGTGCTCCGAAAACATGTGGAAGTTTAACAAGGAGTCGCTGGGGCAGGAATTGCTGCAAAAATCAGTAGGCGCTAAAAGCAGAAAGCTCGCTCCTCCGGCTCTCTAGCATGGATGTCACCCCCCCGGAGGATGGCACTCACAGGAAGGTAAGCTTGATTTCTGCTGCCTCTTTTCTTCTGTAGGTTGGAGCTAATGTAGTTTTGAGAAATGCTGTCACTTTCCTCCCCCTTCTTCTTCTTCTTCTTCAAGAGATCTTATCAGGCAGAAGCTGGTGCGACATCCTCAGCAGCTGTCGACTGCTCACGTATCTCGGTCTCGCTCGGCTTTGGGTGGGTGAGCGGAGCGTGGTGCAGCTGAGCAGGCTGCTGTCTGCGGCACTATGTGAAGAAAGCCCGTTTTACCCCAAATACTTCATTTTTGTCATTAATGAGAGCGGCTGCCATAACCGACCAGCTCTGTTTGTTTCCTATTAGTGTCTAGATTAAACAAACAAAATTATTGCTTAAAACATAAGTGCCTGAGAACCTCCAGTACTTCAAGTCTGACACTTATTTCAAGCAAAAAGTGGATTTTCTTTTCTCTAGGCTGCTTTTCCCTTCAGCATTCCAGGCCAAAAAGAGGTAGCTCTGCCCCAACCCCTGGCCGCATCCTGCTCCGGGGATCCCAAAGCCCAGGGCTCCCCCAGCCACCCCTGGAGCCCAGGTTTAGCCTGGTTTATCCAGCCAACCTATGGAAAAGATGAGAGTGAGTTTGCCAGTGGATCTGGGAGTAGTAAATGCAATAGCACAGCGATGTAGGGCTGGGTGGGGCGCAGGGTGATTCAGAGTAGCCGGGCGACGTCCAGCAGCGACAGCCTTATACATTGCTTGGGCAGACACTAACACACTCAAAAAAAAGACACAGGGGTGTTTAATAGCTGCCTTAGCCTCCTAATTAATTGTGAGGTTACTTGATATTTAATGAATTGCAGTGCTGCTTCCACAACCAGCGGTCTCACCCCTCCGGCAGCGATACCAGTCTCAGCACGCGGCTGGATAAAACTCAGCTTCGACACTTAACCCACCACCAGCTCCTGCTGCGTGTAAATCCCTGTGTGGATGGAATAGGAAAACAACCGAGGAATGGCAGGGAATATTTCATACAAGCTTTTTAAAGTCACCAAACAAAACCACTGCCAAAGCCCATGGGAGCATCGCTGCCCCAACCCCGGCGGTGGCGGGACATGGTGGGACTGGAGACGAGGTGCAGGTGGGAGAGAAGGCTCCTCGGAGACTGGAAACTGGAAATCAATGATAAAGAAAATAAATCTGCTTTCAGGAAGCGTTGCAGTGAGTGAGCACTGGCCTGAGCCCAGGCTGCCGGCAGCTCAGGGGAGCTCCCCACTGCCTCTTTGCCAGGAGTCCTGACAGGCGCTGTCGCCTGTGAACATCACATACCAGGAATGACACCCATCCCTTTCCACCAAGAAATAGGCACTCCTGGGCTCCCAGGGAAAGCCAAACGCAGAGAAAACTGGCAAGGAGGCTCCCCACAGTCCCCTGTGCAGGGACAACATTTAGAATTTGGGCTGGGAGAAGACAGCAGGACAGGGACACCGGGTGCTCTGTAACCCTTTTCACAAGCCCAAACCTGCAAGTGTCACCTCTGTCGCTGGCAGGCTGTAAAATAACTGTGTTTCCTATGCTTCCTGGCAGGTTTCCTTCCCTGTTTTCTGCAAGGATGCAAAGACAAAGCACCCTGCCATCACTTTTCCAAAGTTAAACAGTATCAGTGCAAAAGGCATCTGCTGGGAGCAGAGCCAGTGCTGGGCACAAGCCCCTCAGGTGTTCTCCGGCAGGTGAGGAGCACATGAGGACGCTGCAGGGACCAAAGGGATTGTTTCCCACTGTGAAGTATGTCCCCGCTCCCCTGCCTTGTCCTGGCTTGCTTCTGAAGGGCTGCCCAGGTGAGGAGGCTCTGGGTAGAGGAGCCTTCATCCTGCACCTCAAAGCAGCGCCCGATCCCTGCTGCAGGCGGTTCGGCTTTAGAAACCCATCCCCGTGGCAAACGCCAGATCCAAGGCTGCAGGAAACAGCACCACCGGCTGCTTCTTAATTAAACACCACTGTTGAGGGGCTGGGTGGCAACAACAAGAGGTGCTCAGGGCTCTGCCAGATCAGGCTCTGGTCTCCTCCAGGGGAAGGGCAGGCTGCCTGACACCTTGCACACAGCTCCAGGCTCCAATTCCAAGGGGAAAATTGCACTGTTTTGTTGCAGATGAAGCCACAGGCCCTTGGTTTGTAACCAGCTGCTGCTGAATCACCTCTTCCCGAGAGGGCAGGCTGTTTTCCTGTGGGTTCTGCTTGCAAATGGCAAAATCCATCACCTCTCCAGAGGGCTGCACAAGTACCTGTGAACTCCCTGTGACCCACGAACCCTCCGCGCTGGCTGGCTGAGGTGGAATGGATGAAGGGAATTGCTGCTCTAACTAAAAGACAGCTGTATTTATCTTCCTTCATGTCCTGAACTGTTGCTGGAGGATAATTTCTGTTGCTACAACACGATGCCTGCACAATGTGCCATGAGTGCCAGAATTGAGTTAGCAGGACCGGCAGAGCAACTGGCGTGTGTTTGGCCAGTTATTAGTTTATAAATCCAGCCTTAAATGTGGAGCCAGAGCTCTGATAGATCTGTCTGCACCTCTCCCACCGGCCTCTGCCCTGGCCAGCTGCCTGCCAGCACCATCCTCTGCTGATGATAATTACTGCCCTTGCTGCCGATTCACTCCATGGATCTCAAAAGACAATTTCTAGACCCATTTAAACTCCCTATTTATTTAGTCCCACTGAAATTGCTTGTATACATATCAGAGAGCATCAGTGTGATGGGAGTTTGACAGCTACATGTAATAAAAGGGGTCCTGGAAAACCCCAGGGAGCTGAAGAAGCTCTCTGGCATTAACAATAAAGAAATTAGTGCTACAGAGCTCAATTGCTGTGGCATTTTAAGTGTGGCATCGCTTGAGGGGCGGCAGGGTACGAAATGCTGCAGAGCCCATCTGAAAGGAGCAGCGTGTGCCTGTGAGCAGGGTCTGGCTTTGCACCCTTCCCAACGCACACCTCGTCTTGCACATACGCCTGTGCACACACCTACACACAACTCGTTCTTCTGTACTGAGGTGTGTTTACTCCATGTAGGGAAACACCGGAGAGTTTTTCACAGCGTCTGTTTTTACTCCCTACAGAAACCCTCCACCCACCTTAATCGATCCATGAGAGAAAAGATTCAGCAGAGATGGAGAGCAACGTGTCCTCTGGAAACTGTACCGACCCCCAGATGTCCTTCCAGTCCACCCTGTATGCAACCACGTACACCCTCATATTCATCCCCGGCCTCCTGGCAAACAGCGCTGCCCTGTGGGTCTTGTGCCGCTTCATCAGCAAGAAGAGCAAAGCCATCATCTTCATGATCAATCTGGCCGTGGCCGACCTGGCTCACGTCCTCTCGCTGCCCTTACGCATGTATTACTACATAAACCACACGTGGCCCTTCGGAAGCTTTCTTTGCCAAGTGTGCTTCTACTTGAAATATCTCAACATGTACGCCAGCATTTGCTTCCTCACCTGCATCAGCATCCAGCGGTACCTCTTCCTCCTCCATCCCTTCAAAGCCAAGGACTGGAAGCGGCGGTACGACGTAGCCATCAGCGCTGCTGTCTGGCTCTTTGTGGGAGCGGCATGCCTACCCTTGCTCGTTGTGAGGAGCCCAGCCTTGTCCAACAGCACAAACACGTGCTTCTCGGACCTGGGGGTGAAGCAGCTGAGCCCGGCAGCCTCCATCACACTGGTAACGGTGGCAGAGCTATTTGGGTTTGTCATCCCCTTCGGCATTATTGCCTGTTGCACTTGGAAGATGAGGCGGTCACTGCAGGAGTGTCCAACGCAGCTGCAAAACACCAATGAGAAGCAGAAGGCTTTGCGCATGGTCCTGATGTGTGCAGTAGTTTTCTTCATCTGCTTCACTCCCTACCACATCAACTTCCCTTTCTTCATGATGGTGATAGAGAACATCATCCAGGACTGTGCCATTCACAGGAGCACGCTCCGCTTCCACCCCATCTCCCTCTGCCTGGCGAGCCTCAACTGCTGCCTGGATCCGGTCCTCTACTACTTCATGACCTCTGAGTTCCAGGACCAGCTGCTGCGCCACAACTGTGCCGCCCTGAGGGCTCGGTTCATGCGCCACAGGAGCAGCTTCTCTGTCACCGAAACCAGCCACGACATTCATATGAAAAAGAGAAACCTTCCACGCTTTAGGTTTTGGTCTCTCCCCAAGTTCTTTGGCCGAATAAACAGCATGGAAATCCCCCCAATGCCACCTGATGAGCTTCTGCTGGAGTCCATCTCTTGAAACAAAAGCCATTCCTCTCCGTGTAGGTGCTTCTCATAGCTTGAGTGAAGATTGTGTTAGGTCTCCAAAATACACCTTGCATTACCCTTGTGTTCAGCCAGTGCCAGGATCTGACCTACAAGGCCATTTTCATAACAAAAGATGTGCTGCTCGTGTTGACGCTGTCAGGGACTGTTTGCCTTACAGTGTTCTCCCTCTGATGGTTGTAATACCCAAACCAGCTGTCGCTGATGCCAGCATTTCTCCTGTGCTGAACTGCAGCCGAGTTTGGGTCCCTTTCATTTTTGTTGTTTCAGTGCTTCTACATATTCGTTATTTTTGAAAACCCTTCTGAATCTCAAGTTGTAAGCAGCAGCTCGGGAGGTGGCACTGGGGCAGTTTCAGCCCCTGCCTGTGGCCCGTGATGTCTTACGGCATCCACCACGCTCAGTGAGGCTCTTGATCAAGACAGCTAATTATCTCAATGTAAAATGAGCCTCTTTCTGTTGCAAAAATCAATCATCTTGGATCTACTCTCACCTAATCTGGACTGCAAGACTACAACTTTACCCAGATATATCAAGAATGAGTATTAGCGTATATCCACATCAGCATTAAAGGGAGATTTCACGCAAACTGGGGTCAACTCCTGCTATTGAAAAAGGCACCCGGAGCTGAACAAGGGAGTCTGACTGCCAGGAGCTACGGGATGCTCAACGGACTATGTGGGAATGAATACTTGGAAGAGAGACTGAGGGTGGATATGCCAGGAGCAACGAGGAGGAGGGATGAAGGATGCCTCCCAGGGTGTGTCTGCTCACAGAGACCCAGAGCAGAAGGGAGGACTGGGAGCTGATGCTGCCATCTCTTGTGTCACTATTAGGAGTCTTGTGTCATTTGGTATTCTGCTAAAGCCTGTGGTCGTACATTAAGACATTACCCAAGCCTCTCAGCTCTGCTTTAAAAGCCAGAAAAGGTCCCAGCCCTCACCGGGGACCGAGAAAAGTTTACACAACTGACCTGAGTGCATCCTTAAGGCTTCAGCCTCAGGAGGAAATAAAATGATCTCAACGTGTATTTTAGCATCATGGCTATTATTTTACGTGCTTGTAAATAGCCTCATTATGCACCACGTCTGCTCGCAGAGCAATGGCACAATCTGGGGGAGGGGGGACACCCCCGGTCTGGGGCTCAGAGAGGCCCTGGTGCCACCGTGGGACCTCGCACAGCAGTCAGCACGGGGGCTCTGAGGTTTCCTCCTTGTAGGCTAAGGCATAAGTGACTGCAATGCCAAAACCCCCTCTGGGAATTCTATAAGTCAATGTAGGCAGAGGAGGTTTGATAGAAAACAGCTTTGCCGATGATTTGATGCACATTTCCAACCCGTGCAGCATTTCTGGGAAGAGCGGGTGGTGGTTTAACCTCAGGTTGCCAAGCCTGGTCTTAGAAAGATTAGGGGAGATCCAGACAATCTGGAGGAATTTGCTTTGGTGCTTACAGTGCGCCAGAGACGGCGGAACACAGAGACGGGCAGAGAACACGCTGCCCTGCAGTTGGCTCTGTCCTAGATTTCCTCCTCTTCTCACAAGAAGAGAGAAGAATAACAAAAGGAAACATTTTTCCTTGTTTGCTTGCAGGGAGGAAAGAGTATTCAGGGCTGAAAAAAGCTGCTTCAGACGGCACAAACCCAGCAGCAGGCGGAGGCAAAACAGGAACCCCAGCAGCGCCTCACCGATGCCGGGGCTGGCAGGACGTGGCTCTGGGCAGCCACCACCGATGGGACAAGCTGTGCCACCAACACCTTCACCGGGAGCATGTGTTTAGCCTCTGAGTGTCTTCTGGGAATGGTGGAACCCTGAGTGGCCGGGGTGGATATCCAGGTAGCCCTCAGTAACCACAGTTTGATATTTCTAAGTCCTGCTGACTAACCACAAAGCCCGTAGTGTGGCTCTGACCTTACTGGCAGCGCCAGCTCCAGGTTTCCCAGTAGCACCAGTTACCAGCAGGACTTAGCCAGCATGTTTTCAGATCGTGTAGCTTTTCTGCAATGCAGCTTCCCCCTTCCAAAAAGAAAACAGGATAAGGAAAGCAAAACAAAAACTCACTAATCCCTCACACAGCAACACAACAGCAACTCTTACTCTGGCTGCCCGAGCCGCCCCCGAGCTTGCCGGCACAGCGGGTGGCATTGGAAACACAGCAGAGAAACCTCTCTCTGCGTTAGATGCACTGCACAGCAAGGGTTCTGCTGGGGTTTATCCAATCCAGACCCTGAGGAAATATCCTTTTCCACTGCAGATTGGTGCTTTCTGCCTATCAGAGGCCACAGGGTGCCTGGCAGCCCTCTCATTTTATCAAAACCCACCAAGTTCTGCTACCACAAACATCTGGCAGGATGCAAACCACAGGGATTGGGGGCAGCAAGAGCTCTGCCACCTGGACGCCGCATTGAGGAGGGGACAGAGGGACAGGGATGCTGCTGCTGCCCAGCGCAGGGATGCAAGACCTGGGGGGCTGTGGGGGGCAGCAGGTCAGAGCAGGCTGGGGGGTGCCTGGCGCTAGAGGCTCCCTAAGAAGATTTAGGTAAAAAGCTGCTGCATTGAGCATTTGCTTTGCTGAGGCCAAGGTGTGAGCTGACTTCTTACAAGAGAAAAGCTCAAGGCTGAAGAGAAGAGAGAGCAAGGGACTGGGAGCCAGTCTGTGGGGGAAAGAGGACAGCTTGAATTAAGAGCTTTCTGGGATTTCTTTCTCCAAGCCATTACCTGTGGGCATTAAACCTTTCATTCACACAGCAAAATCAGCCAGAAATAACCTCAGTGCTGTGCTTCAGCCTCATTAATGTCCAGGTAACGCATTACACTCTGGCCACGCGCTCACAAGCGGGGTCAGTGCCCATAGCACCAAGAGCACCCCCCTTGCCCGGGGCACTCTTGGCCACATGCAACATCCTCAGCTCTTTGTACGGGCAAACCCATGGCACGATGCTCTAGGACCGGTGTGCCCGGTGGCCTCAGCCAGCCCGGGAGCTCAGACTGATAAGCTGTTGGTGATGACTCTGGCTGTGACCTTTTCCTCCCCAGCCCGGCGTGCTGTGCTGCAGGAGGACTCCAGAAACATCCTCCTGGGAAGGGCAAGAAGCTGCAAGGGCAGGGGGAACAGCAAAGGAGGCAGCTCAGCTGCATCTCCACCAATGCTGACAATATCCTCATATTCTGAGCTTCTTGCATTAAATTAGTTATTCTATATGGCCTAATCCCTTACTCTGACTAGAACTGCTTAGTTGTTTTTATGTGTGTCCATCCTTATCCACTTACACTCCTGCACACCCACTATATTTATATCCGCTTTAAGTCATGCAGTGCTCAGGAACAGCCAAGAAGCCATCTCTTGTGCACCACTCTTTCTAGGGCACCGCAAGAAAGGAGGGAAATTGCTTTTCTCCTTGCTAAAAATACCTTTTTCCTGCCTGCATGACCACATGCTTCCAGTCCAGCCCCAGGATAGTGACTCTGTCTCTGGAAAACCACTCAGGCTCAGTCTCGGCAGAGCTCACACCACGTACCCGGTAGCGAGACTCAGACCCTGATGGGTTTTGGCACAGGGCAAACAGCCACCACCGCTGGCAGCGAGCTGCTCCTCCACCCGCCCACCTCGAGCTGAGGAGAAGGGAACAGCGCTGCGCCCGGCAAAGGGACAGACACCAACAACTTCAATTCTGAATGCAACCTAAATGCACAGAAAGCTAATTTTGCTGCTTTAAACCAAGCCAAGCCAGGGAGGAGTTTTCCAGACAGTCATGATTTCATCAGACCCGAGTCCAAGGTTTTGATTTGCAGGCTCAGCCGGCGGCACCCTGTGAAGCCGGGGTCACTGGTGGGACAGCCCCATTTCAGAGACCCAAGGGTGCCCCTCAGCCTCTCCTGCGCTCCGAGTCCTGTTCCCAGCACAGGGAAAGGGCTTTGCGAACTCTGCATTGATGCCGCAGCCACGTTCAGCACTGCAAGGGTTACCTCTCCTCTGAGAAACAGTCAAAGCCACAACCCTGCAGCAGTCAAGCCCTTTCCAGCAGCAACTGCCTTGACAATTGCTCAGTCTGGCTCCTCTTAACAGGGATTTTTTTTTTTTTTGCTTTATAAAGAAAATTTCTGTGCTGTAGGTGGACAGGGCAGGCAGCTAGGGAGGAAAATCCATTACCTTTTAGCCCCTGGCCCAGTGAAGACAGCCCAGCTGCATCCCTGGCTCAACAAAAGCCCCGTTGATGCTGGGAGATGCAGGCGAGAGCCCCCCAAGGCTGCCCTGTGCCTGATCCCCCTCCACAAATGCACTCCTGCCCAGTGCACGGCCTTCCCGGAGCTCCTCCTGGGGCAGCACCAAGCACATCTCCAGCCACGTGGAGAGAAGGCAGACACCCAGCCTGTTCTCAGGAATTATTTCTACTAAAGACCTGAGCCGTTTCTGTTAGAGATCTCCAAGAAGGTCATTAGCACAAGCTCAGAGCAACTGGAAATTTCCAATTCTTATAAGATAAAAATGAAAGTATAAGATAAAATACAAGTCATGTAAAAAATAAGATAAATTTGATCTCATACTGTAAAATATTTGCTTGGCAACTTGATGTCCAGCTCCAAGTTTTCCTGATTTTTGGTGGCCTCACCCACGGTGGGTTTGGGAAGGGTCTGGCCAGTGCTGCCACTGTGCACCCATGCTGGGGCAGAGCACGGCTTGGAGAAGCGGCACTCGGCTGCTGGTAAAGGCGAGCTGGGGACGGCACCCTCCGGTTCCCACGCACACATCCCAGAGAGGGGCTGAGCTGGGGCTGCCACACGCGACTGGAGTGACGGGAAGCTGGAGGGGTGCTGGCAGCGACGCACACTGGCTGCACGCAGAGCACGGCGCCGACAAAACAGGATATGGTGATGCTCTGAAAGGTGTTTTTAAAACAAAAAGTCTATCTGTACAGTAAGTGCCCCAAGCGCTGGCCGTGCTTTCTTATAAATAGGCGGCTGCTGCGGAAATGAAAGGGCACAACTGAGCATCCATCACTGGTTTGATCACAAAACAGAAGAGCAGAGACCATCTTCAGAGCCCAGGGGCCGTTCAGCCACCGCAGGCTGGTCCTGCCGCTCGTCTTAGGACTGGCTGCAACTTTGCAGTCTGCTAAAGCAGTGGCCAAAGCACCCCCTCTGCCCTCGCTCCTTTGTGGGAGACACACAGGGGGTGCCAGGGTGACACACGGGGGGTGCCAGGGTGACGGGGCAGGGGCAGAGCCTGGGCTCAGATGGGTTTTACAGCACATGGTGTTGGGGTGAAGGAAGAAGGAAGTAAAAGGTTTATTTCTTTCAATCACTACAGTGAAAACACTTTGCGAAGTACGAGAGTGCGTGGCAGAGGCAGCCACTGGGAGGCGAAGGCAAACACAACGGAAAGCTTCGCATCCCAGATCCCACTGCGATTACAGAAACGCTCCAGAGCTAACGTGAACCGAGCCAGCATCCTCCACCGAGGCCTCTGCACATCTCCCGGGAGACTCCACAACAGCAACAACCTCCGCTTAAGCAATAAACCCCAAACCTCCGCTGCTTCTGATCCAAAAACATTAGCAGATTAATCCATCCGTGCACCCAAGGGGACAACTCTGCGCTGAGGATCCCACAGCGCTGAAAGCTCTGGCTTCCCCACAAGATTAATTAAAGCATATCGAGTAATCAGTAGGCTTCAAAGAATGGCCAGAAGCTTTAACTAGTAGGATTATTGGCTGCTGAAACAGGCAAGCGCCTGTGTGTTTTGGGAGGCGTGAGCTGCAGAGCCCCAGTGAGGAGCTGTGCCACCGCGGGGACGGCAAACCCAGCACGCTGGGAGGTTATAAAAGCCCACGATGGGCCCAAGCAATTAATTTCCTATAAACCACAATGAAAGATGAGTATATAGAGCTACAAAGCCCTGCCGTAAGCTGGCATTGTACGACAAGTCAGTAACACTCCTAAAGAGCAGAGGTCACCAAGGTTCTGGTGCCCACTGCGAGCGTGGGGACAGCAGTGCCTGGGGACACTGCGGCCGTCCTGGCACCTGGACATCCAGGTGACCCCTCCACAGCTCCACAACCTTCTCTACAAGTCATGCAAAGTCAGTCCCATTCTCCTGAGCAGACGCAGAAGAAATGAGTAAGAACGGGTAAAGAAGTTCCACATAATTAAGTGGACTTGCGACAGAAGTGCTTAAAAATAAAGTCACTTTTTCAAATTAATGAGCTGAATCAAGAATCGTCAATCCCTCCTGATCTTAAAATAGTTTATTAAGGGTTTTTTTTAATACTTCTTGAGCTCGGGTCCCCAGACCGCCGCCGAGTGCCCAAGAGGGCCAGAGGCCACAGTGATGGGCAACACCGCTGTGTGGCACAGGCATTCCTTCGGGAGAGGAGAGTCCTTGGCTCCAGCCCTGGACTGCTCTGTGCAAGATGCAGAGATCCTCTGAGTAAGAAAACAGTGACCATGGGGCAACAGCCGCCTCGCAGCAAACCGTGAACAGTTCCAAAACACCCTAAAAACATCATCTTTACATATATCGATATATATAATATGCATTGAAAAATATGTATTTTTAGATATATGCCAACATCTTTATGTATATATTTGAGTACACACACACACATATATACACATTAAAAAAAAGAAAGAAAGGAAAAGTCGGGTCCGGCTGAGACCGTGGGCAGGAGGAGCGGCCCAGAAGGCGCTGCTGGCTGGGGAGGGCTCTGCTCAGCGCCGTTCCCCTCCTGCGCAGGCTGCTCCCAGCAGTTGCACTTTTGCTTTGCACATCGAGAGAGGGTGGGGATCCGCTGCCGGCACCCGCGCGCAGCACCCGCAGACCGGCACCCGCAGGGGCCCACCGAGACAGCAACGGTAGGACTGATACTCTTTTATTCCCAGCTACCTTTGATTCAGGCTAAAGGGTTTAAATTGTACCTTTTTGACCACCATGACATGGACTCGATGCCTTGCCTTACTCGCACCAGAAGTGCCGAGCGGGATGGGGGCACCCCAGCGAGGGGCAGCGGTAACCACGGAGCCCACGAATCGCCACAAGTGAAGGGTTGGAAGTGAGGTGACACAGGCTGAGCCCCAGCACGGGTGAGGAGCAGATACCTCCATTTATCAGAAGAATGAGCTCCTGGAAGCGCTCAAAGATGCTCTGTGTATCAGAGAGAGGAGGGGGATGGCTTAAACCAAAACAGCTCACCTTGAGGTTTCAAACCATATTTTCTATTATGGTTATGTGAGTACTAAGAAGCAGCGTTTAAGACTAAAGCCAATTGCGGTGACCCTCAGCCATTGCAAGAGCCACAGCTGCTTGCAAAGGGACTTGTCTGGAAGAGGAATTTGAGTCCATGCAGTCCCATTTACTCATTACTCAGAGTATCACTTGGGTTCAGCTCATTGCTTTTGTCCAACGGGTGTTACTCAATGGCCCATTCCCGGCAAGAAGCACAACGCTGACTTTGCAGTGGGAGTTCTCCACTGACTTGCAAGAAGCAGGGAGAGAGGAGGCAGCGTTCTCTGTGCACCACCGCTGCTCACAGCCCGGGGAGTGGGCACGCGGCTGGGATCCTGGGGGGGATGCACTAATGGTTTGGGTGGAAAACTCCCAGCTTTGGTGCTTGTTACCACGCACATCTAGGGCCATCAGGGTGTGCCAGGAAGGGAGAACAGGGTGGCGGATTAGGCTAATACACAACACGACTGCTTTGGGTTTATTTCCCATTTTTAACTGAGATAAACATGAGCAAGGGAGGACAAGAGCATTCACAAAGGTTTAAAAGGAAAAAGCAGCGCATTTCGCACAACATTAAACTGGAACATTTATTTTTTTTCCTGCATATTCCTGGAACTTACCCAGCCAGAATTCCCCTTGTGTCCCCCGCTGCCTGCCCGCCTGACTCAGCGCCCACCAGCATGCAGACGGTCCCCCCATCCCAGCTCAGCCCCTTTTCCTCCCCGGCGCCAGCCCCAAAGCCTCAGTGCCAGAAGGGAGGGCTCCCCCCGAGCAGATGGCAGCAGCTCTGCCTTTCGCCCCGGGAGAGCGGGGAGCAGGGGCAAGGCAGAGGGAGGGATGCCACGGAAACATTACCTCAATAGCAAGCAAATGAGAAATTAACGAAAGAACAAATAGAAAGAATCCATTTCACTCCACTGTGCCAATGCCCCACAGCCCTAACCTGCAAAAACTCGGCTGTTGCACTGCTTTAACCCCTGGAACATTCACCACCTCTGGTGACTCACGTTTCAGGTAACCACAGAAATGGGATGGGATGAAGAGGCACTTGCTCTGGTGCCCTGCAGCCGACTCAAAGCTACAAAGCCACTCTCATCCGCGTTGCTTTGCAAACCCGCATTAGCAATTACATTCTGGTAACTCGGCACGGCGGGAGGGATGCTCTGGAGCCAGCGGTACCCAGGGAGGTGCTGCTGTAGGACCCCAGAGGTGCTGGGCAGGGAACACAGTGGGTCAGAGTTGGGAGAGCACCAGAGACCCTGAGGATGGCCAAGAAAAGCCCTGTGGCCTTTGTGGGCAGAGGCCACCAAAGGAGAAAAGCAAAGATAAATCACAGTTTGCACAGCAAGAGACAGCACTGCTCCTACAGAGGAGGGTATCAAACGCAGCTACCTACCAGAACACTGCTTTGAGGGAGAAAAGCCTTTATCCTCCCGATTTTTTGCTTAGGTATATGGTTTAGTAGTGGACAGGTACAGTTGGGTTTGATGACCTCGAAGGACTTTTCCAACCAAGCAATTCTATGAGTCTAAAACTCAGTCCCACGCAGCGATCAGTTTATATCGCTATAACTTTTAACTATAGTTAATACCTATTAACTCTCACCAGCGGTTGTTTTCTCTGCCAGAGCAGGATGGCAGCACTTCAGGAACCACAGAGAACAGAGGTTCCTGGGGGAAGGAAATTTCTATTTGAAGTCACCCCTGTGCACATTCTCTTTTTATTTTAGGCAGTAGAGGAGAAGGAGGAAAAAATAGAAGTGAGGCTCCAGTCAGCAGCACACCGGAGCCTCCCCCGAAAGGGTAAGCGAGCAGGCGACACCGGGGTACCCCGTGCAGCACCAGCTCTCTGCCCACGTCCCCTCTGCCACAGCCTTTACACCTTTTTGCTGCATAAACATCAGCCCCTCACAAAAAATGGAGTGCCTACACACTGCTCACCTGGGCCAGCAGCAGTCCTCGCAAGGATGGTGCTCAGTGGCAGGATCCGGCCAGGCTGATCCCTTATCCTGGTTCTAGAAGCAAGCAGGAGGTGTGGGCAGTGTCCTGGGTTCCCTGAGGACCGGAGGGCCAAGAGAGGGCCAGGCACGACGCTGGCAGCACCTACAAACGGTGCCTACCACAGACTGCTTTCCCCACGCCGGGTTTGAGAGCTGCTGTGGCTTTGCTTCCTGGGGCAGAACCTCCCAGGATTTGCTAACGAGGGCCCAGGCTTGACCCGGGCAGTTCTAACCCTCCTCAGGTGAGGAGCGTGATTGCTCCCAGCGGGTGTGGGGGCTCTGCTGCATCCCAGCCACAGGTGCTGCTGCTGTGCCCGCTCCCACCGCCCCAGCTCCTCTGCTGCTCCATAGGGAACACCTGGATGGACCCCTTCAGCACGTAGGAAACACCTCACACCACACGTGCTCAGCTCTAACAAGTGTCACCAAGCCCGGGTTGTAAAGCCTGGCTACAGAACTTACCCGGTGTTTCTGACTAAGGACAAGCAAAAAGCCTTCATCCAGAGCTCTGGCGTGGGTGACTGCGGGGTCTCCTTGGCAAAACAGGGGGGAACACCGTTTGGGAGAAGCAGGAAGCCGTGCCTGGGGAGAGTCTGGCGCCCACGGCCACAGCCAGCGCCCTGCGCCGGGGGAAGCGAGCACAGAGCATGTAAAACAAAATTTCCTCTTTCTGAGCTGTTTTTAGCCTCCTGCTGGTTTTCACACAGCACATTTGGGCGAATTTGCGATGTTACTGCCTGGGATTTCCAAAGCAGTCTCTCACATTGCCGTGTTTTCACCCCCTGGCTGTGAGGGCGCCGCTCCCGCAGGGGCGTTTCTGGGTGCCCTGGGCGAGCACCCTCTCTGCTCCCCAGCTCGAACTCGGCTTTCGGGGATCCCTGAGGATTTGCAGCCCCAGGGGGAGGCAGAAGTGCTGCAAGCGCATCCCTATGCCAAGGCCAGGCTGGAGGGAGCAGAGGACGGTGTGGCCGGAGAGTGAGGATGGAGAAATGCATCCTCACTTGGGTGGGGCAGCAGGAAAAATGCAAGTGTGCATGTGCTGGGCTGCGAACAGGCGATGGGCTGGGACAGCACCTTGTCCTTCCCTTTGCGTGTCTCATGGCCCAGTGATGCAGGTAGGGGGATTCACCCACGTGGGAATGCAGCCAGAGGAAAAGCAGAGGGATTTGGGCTTCCTGAGTTGGTGACAGGAGCTTCTGGGCAAGAGAGGAGAGGAAAGACAAGCTTGGTTTTTTGTTTTTTTTTAAAAAATAATAAAAAAATAAAAGTAACACTGGAAGAAAGCTGGGTGATGCCGCTTCAGGGCTTTATCCTCCTCCTGTAGCTGCTGCCCAGCCTGACTTGGTTGGTACCTACAAACTTCACCCACTTAGTCCTTGTGCTGAAGCAAAATGCAACCCTGAGAGAGTTCGGAAAGAGATCTGAATTTCCTCTATATTTATCAGATCTGGGTTGTTTTTTTTCTGTCTGACAGACTCAGATAATATCAGCTGCTTACCATGCAAACAGCTTTTAAATGAAGTCCACCTCCAGTCACCTTAGTGACAGCATCTGGTATTTCCAACAGCCACAGCATCACACGTGCGAGATGGGTAAAGGAGATTGAGAAAGAGCAGTTGTGAGCAAGTCAAATATAATATAATGCAGGCAGTTCTGCAGCAAGAAGTGTTTAATAAATGGGCCATTTGTCCCTGCCCGCATACAAATACGTTTTATACCCTTGTTATGAAAAATAAATAAAAGGTTGACCCCTCGTTTGATGAAAGCCACTGTCTCGGGACTTCCACGCTGTGCTGTAGCAGCAACACCAATGGAAAATGTCCTTATTTGGCTCATTTACATAAGGAGTAGATTTGGTTCCATCATCTTCTCGGCTCTCTAGAGCCGTGCTGCAGGTGGGAAGTTTCTGAAGGGCTTGCGTGGGAAAAACCAGGAGAGTGTTAAACTTGTGAGCGCTGTGTGAGGTGAGAGCATCCCTCTGCCCACAGCACAGCCCCAGGCGGGGTGCAGGCACGCTGCTCAACGGACGCTCCGGCACACAGACACCAATGCAACTGGAGGCAAAGGGAGCTTCAGATGGAAAAGCTGTATCTGGGAAAGACAGAGCTGCAGCAAGTTAAACACCCCCTGCACGCTGGGGTGACTTCTGCTCAGTGTTACAGCATGGAAGGCTGCTTTGCCTCAGGAGAAGAGCTGACCACCACAGATGTCATTAGCAGTAGATTTCTGCTAGAGAGATGCTCCCACCGCTCTTGAAAGCTTTCCTGTACCTTTTGCTTCTAAGACAAGTGTCCCCCTGCAGGGTTATAACTGCACCTCTCTGTCTTTCAGCTGCAGGGCCATGTCGATCATCAAGCTCTTGTGTTGAGAGAAGTGGCTGAAATGCCACCCAAGAGGTGACAATGCTGCAGCTCCGGCGATGAACTGTTGACTGCTTCGGCACATGATGATGCATTTCCTGGTGTGGGTCCTCCCTGTCAATCCTGCAAGCGACTACCATAAGGTCTGGTAACTTCTGACAGAGGGCATGAGCAGAGCACGCTAGCAGGACTTTAATTAACTCACTCACCCCATAATGAAGCTTCTCCCCAGAATGGACAAGATGATCTGGTAACCAAAGCCTCGCACATGGACACTAGGGCTGAACCTTTTTAATTAAGCATCGACAACCTGAGGACATCCTGCCCATGGGACACTAGTGAGGAAGATGTTATCATGCAGGGGCTGAGCACAGACCTGGAGCACAACCATGACGAACAGTTCAACCTGCACCGAAACCAACCTCAAGCTCTACTATGCAATTACGTACACGTTCATCCTGATCCCTGGACTAATAGGAAACACATTAGCTTTGTGGGTCTTCTATGGGTACATGAAAGAAACTAAAAGGGCCGTCATATTTATGATCAACTTAGCCATTGCCGACTTATCGCAGGTTTTGTCCTTGCCCCTGAGGATTTTCTACTACTTGACTGGGACGTGGGAGTTCGGAGGAGGCCTCTGCATGTTGTGCTTCTACCTGAAGTACGTCAACATGTATGCAAGCATCTACTTCTTGGTTTGCATCAGCGTAAGACGGTATCTGTTTGTTATGCACCCTTTCAAATTCAGTGACTGCAAGCGCATCTGCGACGTGTACATCAGCATCGCTGGGTGGGTGGTGGTCTGCGTTGGCTGTTTGCCTTTCCCGCTTCTCAGACTCCACCAGGATGCTAAAAACACGTGTTTCGTGGATCTCCCTGTAAAGGAAGTTGATCTTCCCATCTCCATTGCAATGATGACCATAGGTGAGCTGGTGGGGTTTGTGACACCCCTACTCATCATCCTATACTGCTCGTGGAAGACTATCTTATCACTAAAGGAAAATAATTCTGTTTCACATGACCTTGGAGAGAAAAAAAAGGCTTTAAAGATGATTCTCACCTGTGCACTGGTATTTCTGATTTGCTTTGGACCTTATCATATCAGCTTTCCACTAGATTTCTTTGTCAAAATCAAAAAGATTGAAAACGTGTGCGTCCAGAAGGTGATTTCAGTGTTTCACGTTGTAGCTTTGTGTCTTGCCAGCTTGAACTCCTGCGTGGATCCAATCATCTACTACTTTACTACAGATGAGTTCAGGAGACGCCTTTCCAGGCAGGATTTGCAAGACAGCATCCAGCTCCACAACCTCAGTTATGCGAGGAAGCACTCCAGAGACGTGCTCAGGAAGGACATTATAGACTACTAGCACTCGCCTTGCCCAGATGTTTCCCAGGACTTCAAATATTCACTATATTTTGGGGTTTGGCCCATTTTTTTCCCCCAGGACACAGAGTGCCTACTCAGCCAAGTTTCTGCTGATTCCAGTGAGGTCTGAGGAATACAAAAATCCAAACAAGACCCTCAAAAATCCCAAACCGACTGAAAATACATTACAATAATTAATTAATAAATTTGGTTGCAACTTTTCTCTGAATATAAATAACATTGTGTAACTCCTCCAGGCCCGATTTCTGAGTTGGGCAGCCAGGAGCACGGTGACTTCAGCAGTAGGAGGAGGATGCAGAGCTGTGGTGAGAAGTGATGCTGTGCCCCACTGCCACCGGTGGGACCACTACCCAGCCATGTCCTGGCCATGCACCATGCAAGAGGCAGCAAAGACTTTGAGATCTTGTTATGCAGAAAAAAAATGACCCTAAAAATCAGTAGTGACCCGGTATTATACATTTCTGAGGCAAAAGACAATCCAGCAGTGACTAATTTTCATGGAGAGGGCCAAGAGGCCGTCTTGACCATGGGGCAATGGGCATAAGGTGGCCCCAAAGGACACCAAGTCTCTGTTTTGGGGTGCAGCAAATGACATCCTTCAAACTAGAGTCACTGAAATGTCCAGACACACTTTTTCTGCCATCAGTTCCCATGGTCTGAAGTCCTATCACTGCCTTGGATGAGCTGTGCTTCGAGGTTATTTATTCAGGTTAGACATCTATTGAGTCTTTCAGGTCCTTTTTTTCACCAAAAATGGGGTAAATCATTTCCCCTTCACTGGTAACTGACCCCGCACTATCACCCCTACTCTTCACTAACAGCAATGTGATTAAAACAGAGGCAGAGGAACCAAACCTTGCTGAAGTTTCTGCAGTGGGAACTCAATATAAGCAGAGTCAAATGTGCCACCCGACAGCCTACGAGAGGCTTTTAAAAAAGGCTGAAATGTGGGTGTATTTTTAATAATAGTTGCTTTAAACTCAAAGAGCAGAGGCTTTGGGTGTGACTGGTATTTCATTTGCACCTTCTTGTTAAATATATTTTTCTGTGAACCTTTGAAATGTTACGTTTTGAACTGTAAAAATGCTGTGACTGTATTTGGTTTTATTTAATGCAAATGTTGTTTTGTAGATATAATTTATAAAGAAATATATATTTTGTAGAAAAATTATGTCAATCTCCAAAAGTGCTGGAACACAGAAAGACTATTTTTTCTTTTTGAAACTCCTCCTATACAATAAAAGAAAACTTCCCCACCTCATCCCTGCAGGAGCCTGAGCCAGCGTCTCTGCGCCCGAGCGTCAGCTGAGTAAGCACTGCTAATTCATGGAAACCATGAAGCACATCATCAGTTGTTCACAGCGATGAAAAACTATTTATTTGTTTATTTCCTGTAGTAGAAGATTAAAAATATCCTTTAAAAAAAAAAAAAATCAGTGTAATTCCTGGCGCACTCTCCCCTCTGTAGCTGCCTGCATCACCAACGCACCCGTACACAGAGTCATAGAAAGACTTGGTTGGAAAAGACCTTTGAGATCATGGAGTCCAATTGTACCTGTCCAACTAAACCAGAACCCTGAGCACCTCATCTGCCCGTCTATAAAATCCCTCCAGGGATGGAGACCCCACCAGCTTCCCAGGCAGACGGTTCCAGTGCTTGAGAACCCTTTTGGTGAAGAAATCTTTCCTGATGTCTAATCTGAACCTGGTGCAGCTTGAGGCCATTCCCTCTCCTACTATCACCTGTTACTTGGGAGAAGAGACCAACACCCACCTCACCACAGCCTCCTTTCCAGCAGTTGTAGATCGTGACAAGGTCTCCCCTTGACCTCCTTTTCTCCAGGCTAAACAGCCCCAGGTCCCTCAGCCGCCTCTCATAGCCCTCATTCTCCAGCCCCTTCCCCAGCTCCGTTCCCTTCTCTGGGTGTGCTCAGACCCCTCAACGTCTTTCTTGAAGTGAGGGACCCAAAATTGAACCCAGGATTTGAGGTGTGGCCTCACCAGTTCCAGATCCAGGGGCACAACCCCTCCCTGCTCCTGCTGGCCACTCTGTGTCCGATACAGGCCAAGATGCCATTGGCCTTCTTGGCCACCTGGGCCACTGCTGGCTCAGATTCCTACAGCCGAACGCCAGCACCGGCACAAGCCCATTGTTGTCTTTTCTGGCCACTGTCCCCCATCCCCGGCTGCGTGGGAGGGCACCAAGATGGCATCATACAACCCCCCTGAGCTACTTCTAGCTTCTGAGGAGAAAAGTTGTCACCTAAAGCAGTGTCAGAATTTCAGAATTGTTCAATGAGAAAAACCTCAATAAGCTGAAACTTTCCCACTCAGAAAATCCCGTGGGTGCAGCGCAAGCTGTCTCCTCCGCTGCAACAGCAGTGTGGTTTGTTCACGTGAGCACTAACGGCCTCTTCTTACAGGAAGCCTGGTGCAATAGTCGCGGTAGCTGACACGAGCAGATCTGCCTGCCCTCCCCCTGCCACAGCACTTCTTCTCCAGCTGGGATTTGCTTTGGCCATGCTCTCCATCACAGAAGTCTTGCAATCCCTCGGCTAACATTGCTGCGGACATCCGGAGAACTGAGATGTTAACCTTACTTAAAGGTGTGTTTTCATGCCCTGCTGATGGCTTAGGATGCCCCACAGCAGTCCCACCAGCCTAAAGATGTCTGCACCCAAGGAAGCCCCAGGTGGGGACGGCACACAGGAGGCTTGGGGAAGACAAGAAATGCCCAGCCAGTGCAGAGCAAGCAGCAATTGCTGTTTGCTTCTCCACCCAGCTTCAAGCTCTGTGCTAGGCAAGATCCAATTCCTCACCTGGTCTCTGCTCAGCTCTGGCTGCAGTTCTCTGTTAGCCTGTTCAAAGGCTGCAGAAGCTGCTATTCCCACAGAAATCTTTTCCACAGGAAGCCTTTAGAGTATAAATCTCATCAGCAGCTCTGGGAATCTGAATGAGAATGGAATGAAGAGCAAAAACACAGCCTCAAAGCATCCCCTTTATTCTGCACAAAGTGTTTCCTCGGGCTGCTCCAGAAGCCCCTTCCCCAGAGAGGGTTCTTACTGCCAAGAAAGCAAGCACTGATGTCTCTGCCAAAAGCCTCGCCAGGTGGCCTTTGTGCTGAAGTGACAAGTGACTTTTTGACATAGAGTTAGGTTTCATCTGTGCTAGGACTCAAAAAAAGGTATTGTGGCAACAGCACATACACAGGGAAGGTCTCAGAGGGTGCTTGGAGACCAGAAGCTGTTCACAAGCAGCATCAAGTTATTTATACATGAAATAAGGCGAATGAGGATGACACAGTTCTGGGTGGAAGCAGAGCTCTCGGAGTGTTTCCGAGCACTGCACATCACAGCCCATCATTTCCATTGACTCCCACACAGCCGCCTGCCTCCAAACCCACACGCTGCAAGAGCAGGCGCGGCTGCACCAGCTGTGGAAGGCATTGTCACACCCAGGTGTCGCTTCTTGCAGCTCCTTTTGTGCCATTGTCATCACAAGAAGAGACAGGATGGGTTTGGGCTGAGGTTTTTTGTACATTAAGACTTAAAACTGCACTTGTAAGCGAAGGCTGCTATGGAAGTGGGAGAGGACGTGCCTGCCCCTCTTCCTGGTCTCCTCTTTACACCTTCACAAGATGGTTGGTGGTCTCTGCTCTGGCTCAATGCAAAGTGGCTTACTTGCTGCTGACTGTGGGCATGGGTAGAGCCATGACACGCTGGGCTGGGGGCAGTGGTCTTGCCCCGGCACAGCCATCCTCAACCAATCAGTGGGGGACTTCCTGCATCATTCTCCAGAGCCAGGAAAAGCTCTTTTCCAACCTGCCTGACCAACATATACCTGAACCCACCAATCTCCTAAGTCCAGCGGCAATGAATTCCCTATGTTAGTTATATGTACACTGCTTGGAAACATCACTGTTGCTTTGAGTTGGCCACCTGACATCTTTCCACTTTCCTTCCTCTTGCACTGCCAGTGACCGGTTCCCTGGTCACCTCCTCTGCACGATTCACACCTCAGCAGAGGCAAAGTCTCACCTGTGCTCAGGACCCGCAGCCACTGCCTGCCCCACGGCTGCCACTGGAGGTAGGAGCAGGGCCACATTCTCCTGGCCACGGCATATGTCCTCCAACACTTCTAATGTCCTCTGCCATCACCAGCCACCGCCCACGAGCTATCCACATAATTCAAAAGAGGAAACAGGGATGGACACAATGATATTTTTGGTTTAGGCCAGCCGACATGAGGCGACTTTCGTTCAGTCTGCTCAAGGCTCAGCCCTTGCCCAAGATCTGTTCCAGCAGAGCTGCCACAACCACAGGAGAGAAGCCATGGAAATGTCCTTTCATCTCATGCTTTCAGTGGCTACAAGGGGAATGACCAGACGGCTCCTAAGCCTTGCACTGCATTTAGGAATAAAGTCCAGGTGTAACAGACCACTTTGGAGCATCAATATCTTTCAGGATTGTCATCATCCTCTCTCTCGGAGAAGAACAGCCAACAGGAGGAGGTGCCTGATGCAGTGAATCAGGTGGGTGCACCTGACCCTAACAGCTAGATTTAATGACGACTGGGGTTTCTAACAATTCAACATCATCTGGATCCTTCTGGGGAGGGGTGTACCCCAGTTCCAAAACATGGGGAAGGGGTACAAGAAAACAAGAGGGAGGGCCCCTGCCCCTCCCTCTAAGTTCCATTCTTGTGTAAGAAGGAAGGGAAATAGTTAAAATTCCTCTTTTATTTACAAGGGATTTGAATGCCTGTTCCCCTGCGTTAGGAAGATGCTCTTGGTTTGTCTGTATGAGGAATCTCTACTCCTCCACCAAAGCACTGGGAGAAAAATGCAAAGGTGGCAGCCCCGTGGGCTGGGCCCGAGTACTGGGAACAGATATGAACATGACTTTGGGTGGTTAGTGCTGTCTCCGCAGAGGGGAAGACCTGGGTGCTTCTTCCTGCTTCCAGCTCTATTTCTGTACCTTACGTCAAACCAACGTAGGATTCGCTCCGTAAACATCCTCAGCTGCTGGGCGGGTTGAGGTGGGGTTTTTTTGGTGGCAGTTACTGCTCCATTTTAAGGGATCTCTATCCTGTCTGCGTGAGGGTGATGACTGAGGAATGGCTTGAAGAAAGCCAGACTGGCAGCACGTCCAGATGTCCCCAGCAGGAGTCAAAAAAAGTCCTCAGGCCAGTCAAAGCCAGCACTAAGTTCTGGGCATACACAGAGGTGCCAACAAAAAGTTAGAGGGAGAGGAAAAATGAGGCCTCTTGGAGGTTGGGTGCCTCCATGCTCAGCGAGTGGTTGAGCTACAGTCACCAAGATTATAGTTTTTGATGCCAGTCTGCTTAAGTTTCCTTCCACTCAAGCTTTTTTCCACCCCTAAATCTAGAATTCAGAGGAAGAAAAACCCAAAAACTCAGGAACAAAGGTAGGATAAACAGAAATGGCATAACCAATTGCCCTTAATTGGGAATCTAGAAACCTGTTAACTCATTTGCCTACCTACTTTCCCAGAGGACTGAACAGCAATGTAAGGAGGGGATATCTTGTTAGGGCTCCAGCTAAGTGAAGGTCATAGCTTTCACCAGCTGCAACGTGCTGCACCAAGCACCCCACAGCCAGCTTCGCCTCGCTGCCTGCCCCTGCAGCAGTCCCAAGGGAAAAATCATAGAATCATGCAATGGTTTGGGGGTTGGAAGGGACCTCAAAACCCATCCAGTTCCACTCCCAGCCATGGACAGGGACACCTCCCACTGGATCAGGGGCTCCAAGGCCCATCCAACCTGGCCTGGAACCCCCCCAGGGATGGGGCAGCCACCACTGCTCTGGGAACCCTGGGCCAGGGCAGTGAAAAATTTCTTCCTAATGTCTCATCTAAAACCAAATTTTCTGTTTTAAAGTTTTAAACCCACTCGCACTCTTGTCTTGGCTGACCAGCTTCTCTAGTCAGCCTCTTCATCGGTTCTGTGATTCAGTGCCATTATCTTGCACAAACTCTACTATTACGTTTCATCATCGATATTTAAAGAAATGGTAACTCCTTGTGGTCAGACAGAGGTCTGTGCAGCTGGAGAGAAAGTTCCCAGGAGACCTATGTAAAACAGAAGCTAAAACTCATTCAGCTTTGAGTTTCTAGTTTAATGAGAGGTTTCTTATTTAAGTGAATTGACATTAACCATCAAAGCCTCACATTCCAGCCTGTTCCTGTTGGTTAACAGTCTAAAAAACCCAGAGCAGCAGCATCACAAGCCCAGAAACAACAGCAGCATCGCTGGTCCTGCAAGCTCCTTCATCCAAAGTTTTTCCCTCTGGGTTCATTTGCCTCTGAGTGACCGGTCCCAGGTGACTCCCATGGGACATCAACTCCTGGTGACACCTAGCTCAAAAGCTCTTTAGCAGATTCCTGGTTCAGTGGGATTTCCTACAGCAGCCATGGCTTTGGGTCAGGTCCACGGTCTCTCTACAGGACAGCAAAGGAAGTATTTATCCACTATATTATTACACTCAAAGAAAGCCACGGGCTACAACAGGCTCCAGGGCCATGTTTGCTGCAGGATGGGGCTGTCCTTCAAAATACTAGCACAAATTCCAGGAAATTCTCTCACAACCAAGAAAGCTGAGCAGTTCCCTGTCACCAGTGAAAGGGATGTGGCTCACTCCCCCCAGGGAGCAGATCACCCCTCTGTGTCTTGGCCGCATGTGTTGTCTCTGCTGGGGACGAGGCATCACATTGCACTTCTGCCCACTGTGCAGGAGGGATGCAGCCGCTGGAGCTGCCGTGGATGGAGAAGCAGGATAGTTTGGTATGAGGCAAATAATCCCACTACTCACCAGGATACAAGACAGCCCTGACCCACCATCTCACTTCCCATGGTGCGCACAACCCTTTACAGCCACATAATGTGAGCAGTGCGGCAAAGCACTTGTTTTTTAAGGTCTTCTCCCATCACTCAAGAGCTCTCTGTTTGGCAATCAAAACCCACAAGTCCTACATAAGGGAAGATTATTTCTGGAAATCAGAACCCCTATGGAGATACACCTGCCCCCAGGCAGCACTGCCAGCACTCAACAACACGGCACTAAAGCCCAACTTGACACTAAACTGGTTGGATATTTAGAGAAATGAAGCAAAACACTTGACTGTAAGTTATAGAAATAAGTGGGCTGAATATGGGACAAGCACCGACCTAAACACAGAAGGTGTGTGAGAGTAACGGGGCAAACCAGGTCCCTCCCACTGTCTCCCCTACGAGGGGGTGATGCCTCTGTAGAAGAAACTCAGTCTTAGAGCACAGACCCAAACTCATCCCAACGGCAGCGTTTGGCTGCAGGTCCCAGCTCCACAGCAAGGACCCACCTTTCCTTGGCAGCACCAGAGCTGTTTCTGGCAAGCAGTTTCTGTTTGGCTGTTTGTTTGTTTTTTTTAAATGTACAAGAAAACACAAAAGAAAAACACATGACACTGAGAAAGCAAAAAAGTTCCGCACAGGGGAATCAGCTCCATTAAGAGACAGCGAATACTGTGAGTCTGCAAATAGATCTCTCAGATAGGTGGTATATCAGCACATAGGATATTTATAGCAGAAATACAAAAGCTGTTCAGATCTGGAGCTCACTTCCTTCTCTTACACTCGAGGCATACAGCCAGCAGCTTTGTTTTTGCTCCAGTCAGTGAGTCATTTCCCTATAGAAAATCAAGGGTCTTACTCCCCGGTGAAAACAGGGCCTCAGACACACACCAGCAGTCAGCGGTTCTAGCTGCAAGCTCCTCTCAGCCCATACACACTTCTGCTTCCCAGCCACCTCCACCCAACAAGCCTTTATCACTGATAACCCTCTCAGGCAGTCAGTAGTGTCAGGAGGCTGGGTTTGAGGCATCATTCCTACTTCTTGGCTACCTATATACCCACCCGATCCAGCTGGGGTTTGCACGTTGTCAAGAGCAGGAACACTGAAGCTTGGAGGAGAGCAGAAACACCAAGAACAGCTCACACTGCAGCACAGATGGACCTGATAAGCCGAGAAGCTTTCATTTGTTTTCAGTGTAGAACCCAAAGCAAAGAACCAGCAGCTACAGCACAGCTCACAACCAAGGAAGCATTATCATGTACTTTGTGTGACAGCCTGGTTCCCTCCCACCTTTATTATTTCACCATGATGTGAAGAGACAAAGCCAAAACTGCTTCCAACCTCATGCTGGGCAGGAAAAGTCCAGCAGCCTGAATGGTGGTTTCCTCATCCCCCTTATTATTCTAAGCATTAACAAGTGAAAGGGGCTGAAGATGCAAGATGACAAAGAAGCTACAACCACCAAGCCCAAGAGATCAAAGCACTGGATTACTATTGTCAAGTGAGAGTGCAGTCACCACAGACACCACTGCCCCAAAAACCCTACACAAACACCTCCCCACCAAGGGGTCTTTGACCGTCAGGTAGAAATCATAGATCTATGGTTACCCATAGATTACCCATCCATGGATCTATTCCTGACAGATCCCACATGCATGCGTTCTCACTCCAGAATAAAAGCACCTGGTTCCAGTCCAAGAAGGGATTAGGTTTGTAGGAAGGAAGCGCCTTGCACCAGAATCACGTGTTTGCAGACAGGCTTCATCCAGAACAGCTTCACGCATCAACGAGGCCTTGAATGGAACAGCCTACAAGGACCTCAGTGCTTCTTCTAGTGGACACATGAAGTCCACGTCCAGTCTGAATGACTTCTAAAGCAGTAAATCCACTTTAACATTTGTTAATGTGAAGCTGGAGGTGTCATACCACAGAACCAGACAAAATATGCTCAAGTAAACAAAACAGTTGACCTATAAGGAATAATTTCTTTTGGAGGTGGAATGCTAGGTGGAGAGCCTGTAATTATTCCCAGGACAGGAAATACACCCCTTCATATTGCCCAGGGAATATTACAAATATACACACATAATGAAGAAATTATGTTAATGAAATAGTGTGACTGTAATCAAACACATACATAATTACTTTGGTTGCAGTCTGGAAGCTTCAATCAGTGCTAGCGTTTGGGCTCTAGGCCATAGCTGTCAGCCAAGCTATCCCGCACACAGCTCAAAATTAGGGCAGTCAAAGTGGCTTTAATCCTTCCAAGCCTGATCTCAAGCCCTCCCAGAATGGTAATTCAGCCACGTGGCCACTGTGCCACTGCAGGGGCTGCATGGGCTACGCTGCATTCATGTAGCCCTACAAACCAAATGGGTTGAAAAGGACCTCAAAGCTCATCCAGTCCCACCCCCTGCCATGGGCAGGGACACCTCCCACTGGATCAGGGGCTCCAAGCCCCATCCAACCTGGCCTGGAACCCCTCCAGGGATGGGGCAGCCACCACTGCTTGGGCAACCTGGGCCAGGGCCTCCCCACCCTCACTGTGAAGAATTACTTCCTAATGTCTGATGTAAATCTTCCCTCATCCAATCTGAAGCCTTTTCCCCTGTCCTACCCCCATCCTCCCAGATCCAGAGATCCTCCCCCAGCTTTCCTCGAGTCCTTTTTCATACTGGAAGGCTGCTCTAAGCTCTGTTTCACAGCAGGCCTCAGCCTCACTGTGTCTTTCAAAGGTCTCCCTGCTGTCCTCATTTTTTCTTCCCTGGTTCTTCATATCAAAGTATCTACAAATCCAAACAACAGTTTAATTACTTTCATTTTTTACAAATTCATGCTGGAGGCAACTCTGAAGTTCTGGTGTAGACTGGCACCTACCCTGATGAAGTGCCTGGGGCACACAGCACCAGCAGCCACCCACATCTTGCCAGTCACACAAAGCCATCAGGCTTCTGCAAAGGCCAACAGCATCTCTTCCCAGTAACAAAGTCAAGTTTGTTCTTAAGGGCAATTTTTCTCACGCATCTTTCCAACAAGAACACTTAAACATGTAAAAAACCTCACATGCAATGCTGGGAGAGGAATCATCCAGAGCACTGCACTGACACCTTAACACTCATCAAGGTATTTAAAACCTACATTCAGATACACTGTGTCAGAATAACATCCCGGCAGTTGGCATACAAGATAACTTGTCAATAAGCAAGCCCACAGACTGCCCTATGCACAGGCTGCTTTTTTCAGTGAACACCCTGCAAACAGAAGCTGTTACGGTAAATACATTTGCATCTTGGCAGCGCTATCCCTGCATTTACCACACCCGTGTCTGAAAACAGTGAGATATTTAATAGGGTTTTACAGTTTCAGTATAGAAGTGTTCTTCTCTATAGATAAAAACTAAGCAAAGACACTGAACACCACCTAGAGGAAGCTTTCACCAAACCATTTCTAGGTTTCATTTCAGTAAAACACCCAAAGGCCTGCATGATAGGACAAAGACCCCCAGTTTTTACTAGTCACGCACACTTTAAGACAAGAAAGCGCTCGCTGACTGTGCTATCTGCTGGTGCAAAGCACCCCTCTGGCCTCCTCTCCCTTCCGCTTACTGTGCACCAGCTGAAAACTGGAGCTACGCAAGCAGAGACAACATTAGAAGATCCCGGGAATACTGGCATTTTCATAGAAACAACCTTAAACCTGCCGCCCTTTGCCGTGCCTGCCCACCCCCAGCACAAAGCCATCACCGACAGATAATGAGCCTCACACACTGCACACACCATCGAAACCTCTGCTTTCTCAACACAACAGCACGGAGCAGGTAGGAACAGTCTGTTCCTCTGAGCATGCTGGCTTATTGCCTAGAACATCTAATAAGCTCCTACGGAACTGACTTCATTTCTTTTAACATCTGCACCAGACAAAGGTCAGAAAAACTGTTTCAGCCTATCTGGAAGCAGGTCAGGCACTCCTGTTCCATGTCGTAAGGTAGTTGCAGGTTAGAGGCTTGTCCAGCCAAAGCCAGCCACTGCATGGCCGCTCAGAGCGGGAAGGAGTTTCTTGTTTTGTTTTCAACAAAGTCAAACCCCAACACTGCAAAGCAGATGCTTCTTGCTCTCTGCGATGTTTCCAAACCCTTCCAATCAAGGCTATCACACCAGACAGCCAACCCACTCTTCTTGCCCACTCCAGCAGTCCAGAGGAGGACATCACAACAGTAACTTGCCCAGGCACACAGCAAATCCATGGTGGCAAGAATTTGTCTGTGCAGCTCCTTCCCCTGGTAAAACGTACCTGTTCCAGTAAACCACACCTGACACCCAGGTACAATACTGAGAGCTTTCCATGGTAAATTACAGTACGTAAGCAAACTATTTCAGATCCAAGCTGTAGTTTATGGGCATGCCTGCTGCATCACATTGCCATACATCCCAGGAGAAGAGCTGTGTTAGTTTCCAAGCCACAGTAGCAGAATTCCCCACTCCCAGGACCTGCGCTCTGCTCCTTTCCTCTGCCCAGCCTCATGAGCAATGGCTGAGCACAGATACTCCTAGTCTCTTCCCACTCCCTGGTTTTCAGGACAGAAAGCCTGCTCCCAGTTGTAAAATCCAAGTGGCTTTCCAAGAAACCCATGAGGGTTCCTGACCCACTTTAGCTCTTCAAGCAAGTGGCCACAGAAATGCTACTGCAGCTCTCACAGCTGGGAGCTTAGAGCACAAAGCTGATGGGTAACTGCTGACAGGCATCATGAGAGCTGCTGCTGAGCCCTCTGCTGTCTTGGTGCACTGATACACTAAAGACTTTGCATTAATACTGCTGTAAACACATGACGACAAGCGTACTTTTAATCACCAGTCTCATCACCAGCAATATTCCCACAGATGCGTTATGGAATGCATCCTCCCTCTGCCATACCACAGCTGCCCACAGGCCAGAGTCTGCTCGGCTTACAGCCCTGAGAATCGCCCATTGGGATCAAGTTTGAAGCAAGATGTCTTCTCCTCCCTCTGTTCCCAAAGTTTGTTTTGCAATGCAAAGCACTTCAGAAAGATGCAACTGGGCTTCACAAGCTGGAAAAGAGAAGAAAGGGAGAGCAGTGCCTGTTCCCCAGGCCCACAACCACCACGTACCAGCACGCCGTACCCTTGCCTCCGAGCACCATGAACTCACACGAACACCGAAGATTTAGAGAAACATTTATTATAGGGTTGCAGAATTTATGCCAATATAAAGTCCCTTAATAAAACTCTCAAGTTCAACTGCAGGACACTAACTCTTTGTTATCTTTATACTGCAGCTTCCGAAACAGGAACAATGCTCTGACTGCTGTAGTAATGCTACTTGCTCATAAAAAGTTGATCTAAAAAGTTTATATAAGCCAGAGTAGTTTGAGTTTACAGCTACAGTCACATTCACGAGTGAACTATACCACAACAGGTTCTTCAAATAGGAAGTTACAGGATAAACCAATTCATAACCAAACATACTGACAAGCTTTAAGAGCAACTCTACCTGAATCTAACAACTGAATACCACAAAACCAAACCAAGATAGAAGAATTAAACGTAAGCTCAGGGAAGGTTCCAAATATACATACGAATTCAATACAGTAATTGCACAAAACAAGAGAGGGTAGTGTTAGAGGTTTGTGATCGCTGAGGTTGGATTTTACATGCGTCACACATGGCAGTTAAAATAAACCTTTAATGGTACGCATCAGGTTTTTTGAGCTGGGTTATGGAGTGCAGAGCTACTCTACAGGACTACACAAGATGTGCAAACCACAGATTATTAATATTCATCATTCTGTGAAAGTTAAGGTGAGCAGAATTGGTTCCAGCCAAGGAATTGGTTAACATTTTTTTTATATATATATTTTTTTCTGCCATTCCCAGATTACACTTAATCAAACACAGTCAACGGATAAACTGATATTAACCTTCTAAAAAAGAAATCTTACTCAAATTTAAGTCTTACATGAGACAACTAAAAAGTTATACCGAGGATCAAAGAAAGCTGAAATGGTGACTTTGTCTTTTGAAATACAAGCAATACACAGAAAATGCATAAGGCTTTTGATTATCACTGCACATTTTAATTTAAGAAGTCGACGTCTAATGCTCAGACTTCTTAACAAAGGTGTGAGCTAGTCACCTCCCATTCAACACCTTTCACTGTTGACAGATCTTTGTTTCAACAACGAAAGAGTTCTCAAAGTGTCTGATCGAGTGACAGTTCTCCACTGAGCGTTTCTGCAGACCTGGGGACGAGAGAAGACGAGAGCCTAAGTGACATAGATCCAAACCCAGCAGCAAGTGCTCACGGGTTTTGTATCATCAACAACAGCAGCAAGTACAGTCAGAATGTGCACAGTGTTTCTGCAGCCATGAATTGCCACCAGAGCTCGGGATCAAGTTATTTGCTGACAGAAAGCCTCCCCCATTTTCAGAAAGGCCCATATGCACAGGACAAAGCAAGCAAGCCCCTTTTTTTTCCACCCACCATTTTAGTAACAGAAGAGACAGCACTAAATACATAATTTATGGAAAAGGTCCTCATAGCTCTTCCTAACCACAAAGAAAAGGAAAAGCAAAGCAGATTGGAACCACAGGGAAAGAGTTAAAACACTCAACCACCCAGTTCTTTATCAGCACTCCCACCCAGTACATACTCACACAGGATGAGCTTCTACAGAGCAGTCTTCACCAGGATGTGAGCCCTGGGAAGATCTGCCACTCAGCTGATGATTGTGCTGAAGATTTTGCTAACACTATTAAAGTGATTTTCTCTATTCTGGGACATGCCAGCACTGGACCTGACACGGGCAGTTCACCTGTATCAACCCAATCTTCAGTAAGAGGCAAGAATACAGTAGTCCTGCCACCTGCTCAGCTAAGGCACTTCAATATACAGCAGTTAGAAAGATTTACAGCTTGTTTAATTAGCAGAGAATTGTTCTGTTAGCAGAAAAGTAGCAGAGTAAGCCAGGGAAGCTGACTGCAGTCCTGAAGCACTAGCTCTTCAACCAAGCCCAGCAGGGCACTGCTTCATTTTATAAACACTTAATATTAAGCTGCCCTTCAATTCATCGCAGTCCTAACATCTGCACAAGCAAAGAAGTTTCCAACGGCTATCCAGCTAGACACAGAATCCAATAGTTAGAATGACCTAGCTGGCTTTTCGCACACCTCCAGGTGCAACTCCAGGGAGCTGCTGCAGAACCCGAGGTCAGATTGATCTAACAGGTGAACTCAGGAACTCTGCAAAACCTAAGAGCTAACACAGCACCAGCTACAGGAGATGTCATCTCCACAGAAGTTCCATTTTAGTCCAATATTTACACGTGCGTGGCTTGTACACACTAGGAGAAAGGCGTGCTAGAAATTTTGTCTGGAAGGCAAGACAAGCCTTGCCCTTGAGCAATTTTCACCTCAGTAGCAGTCCTCCCACCGAGGGCAAGCGAGGTTAATTACAGAACAGAAACCGTACCAAACAGCATTATTCATTTACTAGAATCCTTCCGTGCAAGTACCCTGCAGAATTCTCTTCCTATACAAGAAGTCAGCAACATGCTACAGCAAGATGATTTGAGGACACACCATGAACACTCTCTGCAGTATTGTCTGTAGACTACAGTCTCAATTTAGCCTTGTTCACAAATGCATCTTTGCAACAGCCAAGAGACACACGCCTCTCCCTCCCATTTGCTGTTTCTTCATGTGTCTCATGCTGTTAGCTACACAGGACCACTCTTTCATGCTTCCACACAGAAAGCCTTCCATCTACTACAGTGACAGGATGTAGCCTCTAGCAAACAGCAGATGTGGCTCCCGATGCTGCAAGCTGTAACTGGGCTGAGGAAACTCTTGCCCAAGAGCTTGGCAGCAAAACCAGAGCAGAGAGTTCTGACAAACCAAACAGTTGCTTTCTGAGAGGCTGTAGCTGACAAAGGATTAGTTCACTATGCATCTAGTGAGAGCAGCAACCTACAAAATGCTTTGAGAACAACAGTGAACTAAAATCCATAGCACTGGATTTCTGTACTCCAGGCCTTCTTCCAATGTGTCATATCACCAACACCTCAATTTCTATCCCTTCGCAGAGTGGCCGGGGGGGGGGGCACAAGGGGACAGGCAATTAAAAAAAAAAAAACAGAGCTCAGAAGTTCCTGTGAATTCCTCATCTTTTGAAGAGGAAGTCTGTGATGCCTGGAGCTGGCTGTTGAATTTCTTTTTTTTCCCAGAGCAAGTGAACCAGAAATAATGCTTTTGCTTGGTGCACCTGCAACCAGCATTAGACAGGACAGTGACAGACTGAGCTGCACCTACAGAGACTCAAAGTATCAGATGGATTATAGGGATTTTGGGGCCAAACTTACAATCCCAACCAGAAGCTGCAACAGAAAATAGTCTTAAATGAAAATTTGGTTTGGGCACGGAACCTCTAATTCTGCAACTGAAACGTACCATGTTCCAATAAAACTTCAGATTGATAACTTTAAAGTAGGGCAAACACCCATAGGTTCTATAGGGAGTCTCAGTTCATGCTGAACACTCAGATTGTCAAGTCTAAAAACTCCGAAGGTTAAAGTTTTGCCCTTTCCCTACTCGAACAATAGATTTATTTTTTACTGAAGGAAACATACCTGTTATCTGGTCTCTGCGCTGAAGTCTGAAGGTCTCTTTTCCAACACAGAGCTGGTAGATGAAGATGCCCAGATCAGACACATTATCTATCTCCTCCGTAACCACCATTTCTTCACGGACTAAGTAGGTTTGAGGTAAGTAAGAGCCAGTCTAAAAAGAGACAAAACCTTGAGACGCAGTGTCCTGCCAACAATGGAGAAACATCACTACATTTTACCCTTTGCTTTGGGTTGGCTTCAATCACTAGATTTCAGCTTTCCTTCTTTTTAATACCAAGACATGCTAGTCTTGAACAGCTGCTTACCAGAGAAGTTAAAACTGACCAAATTTATTTCAAACGGTTGCTGTTACATCCAAACAAAGCACAGTTAGCCTAATCATCACTCATCCCACAGGAAGGAAACATAAATAGAACCTGTTAAAGTCTATTTGTATGCAACAAAGTTTGCAGTTAGAAGAGAAAGGAAGTATTGTGAAATTTCCCACTTTTGGGGCAATATATTTCTAATATAAAAAAGCAGCGCACCATACAAGAGTTAAGCGAGCACTGAAGATCACAGCACTACTGAAATGACTCCTCATGACCAACTCCTAAAGACGGGGATAAGAAAATACACCTAAAGCTAAAAAACCTCCAAAGAAACAAGCTAACGCTGGACCCAGTGGCCTCTAGAAGGAGGTGTAAAGGAGTCATAACTTCCTTGAAAAGTCTATTTCACACACAATAGCTTAGAGTCACATTTACTTTGGAAGGAGCAGCAAGCTTCAGCAACTTGACACACAAGTTTCCTTGGAAAACCCCCAGTTTTAGTCACTGCAGAGTCAAAATGCTTGCAGTGAGGTCCTAACTACAGTGCCAACAAAACAGAAGAACAAGTTAGCATTGTTCTTTTCACTAGAATTCCCACGGGGCAAGCGAACTTTCCGGTAGTAACTTTCAGGTTTAGGCTTTCAGTGCTATTTGGAACTTTATCAAATTCCTTTATAATAGCTAAATTTAACCTTATTTGCTAGTTGCTTTCAGCTTTTATAAAGCTAGGTATTAATAAGAGCATTAAGCATGAATCTACTGAACATAATATACACTGACAGCTGGCCTTAACCTCAGCAGAGTGACTGAGCTCAGGGATTATGTCGTGGGATGGCAGGAGGACAGTTCTAGCAAGAGACCGTAGGAGCAACACCCAGCATTCTTATGCAAAGCTACTTTGTCAGCAAAACTAAATAAAACAACAATAAAGTTTCCACGTACCGCCAGTTTTGCAAAGAGATCCATCAGGTTTCTTGGCGGCATTACTATGGATGTGTTCAGTGGGATCACATAGCAGTTACCCAGTTGCAAGTCAAGATACGCCGTCAACAGCTATTTCAAAAACAAGTTTTTAATTAATTAAGCATTGTTAGCACGCAACTCTGTAAGGACCAAGGAGGAAGCTCAAAAAGCTGAGGACCATGCACAGAAAGCATCAAAGCAACACATTCAGGAACTGTCTGGTGTAAGAACTTGGCTATTCCCACCTCTGCAAACAAAGTGGTTACAGCCATGGTTTACAAAAGGACTTTTGTAGAGAAGCGAAAGCAGTTTCTATCATAATCCTAAATGAGTACAGCCTGTATTAAGACAGAGAAAGTATTCGGGAGTATGCTCTCATAACTGAAGGAGTCAGTTGCTGATAAGCAATCTTTCCCTGTAAACAGTTCTTCAGAAAAAGTACGTGTTTCTAGGAAGTCACATCAGCACCACCAGTGCTAGGACTGCAGAGACTGAAGTTACCAACTCATTTATTGTGACTCTGCATAACACTCAGCCAGAATCAACTGAAGTTCTTGAGTTCACAGAATCACAGAAAGGTTTGGGTAGGAAGGAACCTTAAAATTCATCCAGTTCCAACCCTGTATCCTTTAACTTACAGCCAAGATTCTGTCAGGACAGCACAAAAGCTGCAAATACTGCAAAGGCAGGTAGTGCAGCTTGGCTGCGTGGCATTCTATGCTGCTGTTAAAGGCAGCACGTACAGAGGTCAGTTCTGGTGTCTCTGCTGTGCCCATATCTGCGCTGCTAAGGTTTGATTTACAAACGCCCCCTGCAAGCGCTTTTACAGCTGACGCAGGGAACTGCCAATACTATCAATGCAACTCTAATAAAAGTCTAATTAAAACCACCCTCTCATCCTCACGTTAGAGGAACTACAAGCCACTGACACAGCATTTTCGAGTTCTGGGTTTCAGCCACTTGCAGCGATTTTTCAATTCTCTAATACCCAAGGAGAAGGGACCCATGCTTGGCTTGTATGGAACTCTGCGTTTTGCCGGTTCTTAGACCAAATCCTCAGTTCCCTTGTTTCTTAACTCACATTTACAATATTCTCCTCCCCTCAATTTCATTGACACAGGAGTCCTGAGCAAAGAGCAAGCATCGCGTCCAGACATCCTACAGGCAATAACATTTAAAGTTGCCCAGCACTGGGTGCATTGTCCTCATATATGATCCCAACAGAGCCCCTGTGGGCAGGAACTCCTCACACATTCCCGTAACACCCCTCCCTTGCAGAAGTTAAGTCTAATGTTACGGAGTCAAAAGGCTCAGATTGGGGATGAGTTTAAGTGTGAACAAAGAGAAGCTTGCACTGACAGCAAGCTTTAAATGTCTCAAGCACAAAAACCCCAAAGCTGTTGCGATTACCATTCACTCTACAGTTTCCCAGTGAGCAACAAGACCAGTTATTGCTGATCGCTTCGTGTATACTCACCCTATCGAAGTCATGGACTATTGCTGCCGGGTCGCTGTCTGAGAACTTTGGAACAGGCACATCAATGATGGCGATGTTATCATCTTCTCGGATGTCAGCCTCCTCAGCAATTGGGAGGAAGTATGGTTCCGCCGCACGATCACGATTTTCATTTTCAAAGTAACACATCTCACCATGGTACACCTTATGCTGAACGTAAAAAGAAAAGTAGAGTTATTTTTACAGCAGATGCTTTAAAACTCTATTTCTAACACTTATGCTATGACAAAGCACTGGCCAGTCACACCTGCATCTTTTATAAAGGACAGCAGTCTCCATGTCCCAGTTAGCAAAGGTTTTCCATTATAGCGGTAATCCATTTATAATTACACTTTTTAATTCAGCAGTGCTTAAATACAAAACCTTTCACATTACCTTAGGCATGAAGTACTTGTAGATGCAGGCTCCACCGACAACAACTCCTGCCAAAATGAATGCCAGACCCAGCAGAGTCAACAGACATCTTCCAGATGAGCTTCCACCTCCACGTGTGGCAATTTCTGGATCCTTTAAAAACAGAGGGATGAGAATGTATAAAGTTAGCCACTTTGAATTTAAAATAGGCTGTTATCTCCTTCTCTACTTTGACCTATCATCTTCCTTTTCTTCTAGGTGTGCGGTAAGAATTGTAATCCAAGCATCATATAATAAGACAAGATTCACACAAAATACCATTGCATCATACCAAGACTGGTTTTCAAACAGCACTGAAAGAGGACATTCTCTTAGTGAGAGGATGCTTTTGAGACAAACCTTTATCCAGCAGCTGTGAGGTGTAAGATATTTAAATAACTCTGACAAAAGATACAGTGCTGCAGCTGCAATATAGTACAAGGAAAGCAAGATTTGTAGAGCAAAGTCATTTTAAAGTACACAGCATTTTCAGGCCTCTTCCCTGAAGCCTATTTCCTCTCCTGCTCTTGCCATCAGATGGAATAAGATAACATTACTTCTCTTATGAAGCTGGACTAACAGAACAAGCTAAGATGCACCTTGCTCTATTAGCTGGGGAACATCTGACACGAGGCAAACATTCAGGTAATCTGCACAAGTCAAGCCCACAAGGAAAGGTAAAAACTCATCAGCTTAAGCACAGCTTCAAATTCTGCTGAATAAAAATAAGTCCCTGCAGCACATCCTACCTCGCAGCTTCAAAATACTTTCTTCCACCCAGCCCCCAGGGAAGTTTTGTTTCTAGCAGCCTGAGACTTATCTCCTTAGTTGACCAAGGTGACTTGTTTTTCCTCCCCCAGTGTTCTCTCAAACACAAAACGACTGAATCTAAAGGAAACCACTATCACCAGCACTTAACACACCAGCACTTAACACGGTGCTAACTTGCGTAACACCGATTGCAAAGTTAGCAGCAGTGTCTGAATGGCAAGTTGAAACACTCCAGAGTTGTCTCAGCGCCTGCCTGCACTCCCAGGTGAAAGGCTCACACAAGCCAAGAACGTCCCTTTAATGACTGATGACTCCAACATTTAGCAGCTCATTTTCAACACCTGCTATTTCTACTGGGAAGGAAGAAATACTGGATTTCACAGCAAAAGATCTTTTCCTTTGTGTTGTTCCTAGAGTCAGCAGCCACGTTTAGCACAGCAGCTTCCATGGCATTTCTTTATGTGGGTCCCATTATTTGCACTCCTGTAGAACACAATATACTGAAGTGACCTGTGATCACAACAGGCCACAGTGTTATTACCAAAGCTGCACATATTTCCATGCTCAGCAAGATACAGCAGTATAAAAGTCAAACACATCAGCTATGCAACTACTGAAACAAAAAAACAAGCTGTTTTGTGAAAGTCAATACTCCTACATTCCACTCTCGCATCCTCCCAACAGGAATACATTGGTTCAGCAAGAGACAAGCCACAACAACTGGCTTGTTAAGCATTTGTCAAAAAAAAAAAAAAATCAAACAAGCTCCAAGCCAGAATTATGCCATATTTATATGCCATTACACAAAAACCACATTCCAGAGTTAGTTTGGTAAATCAAATCAAGACTAATTCTGTTCTCTTCATATTCTGCCATCTCCCTCTACACCCTGCAGTAACTTACCCAGCTGGCCTATCCTGCAGCAGGTTTTGGCACTACAGGCATCCTGGATGATGTCGGCATGTAATTAGCTACACTTGCACTACACGCACTTCAAACAAAGCAAGAGGTATTTAGCATATTAAGAAGAAACGTAGGCAGGCTGAGCCTGAGAAGAGCTGACAGAGCTGATAAGAGAACACAATACCACGACCGTGCTCCAGTGGGTTACAAAGCCTTTGCTCAAAAATAATGTGGCACAGAAAAAAAAACACAAAGAAAATGCAGTTCTAAGCTGCACAGCAATGAGCAAAGCTAAGTAGGAGTTAAGAGAGAAGAAAAATCACTGATGTTAACATCTGCAGCCAGCTCAAGAGACCCTGTTGACACAGCCAGCTCCAAGGAATCTGCAGGGAGAGGATTCTGCAAGCTCAAGTCTTTGGTGCAGATATTCCAGGGGACCTTTATTGTGCTGTTTCAGCAAGCATTAGCCACTAAGCTTGTTTGCTCTGCACAAATATCCCAGCAAAAGGCGACATTAACAGGCACCAGAACAAGTTTGTCTTGGAGTAAAATTATGAACTTGATGTTTACGTGCAACTCTCAGCCCTGAAGTCAGTGAAGAGTGTTAAAAAAATGCGTACACATGTGCAAACACAGAGAACACGGTGACAGGTACAACAAAACAGCACGAGTACCTTCTAAATTCAGAAGAGCAGCTCTCACAAGAGGAGAGGAAAGGCTGTAAGCGTGTATTAGAACTATTTACACTCAGAACTTGCATGCTCGAGGGCCAGTGAAAGTATGTCTAACGAGCTGCCTCAGGAGCAGCTGATGAATTTGTTCTACAAAAGCCAGCCAGACTAACGACACTTCCAAAATTGAAATCAGTCTGCTGCCTACGCTGTTTCCCCACTTTCTCTCCCTCCTTTCGATCTAGTAACTCGGGGCTGCTGCATTAACCATGCACGCACACAACTCCGACACCTCAAAAGGGGCCACCAAGCCATAACATCACCCTGCACCCCCTCCCCTTCAAAGGGAGGCTGTTCCAGGAGAGGCTGGGAGGGCCCCGCTTTCCCAATTACAGCTTAGAAAAGAAAAAAAAGACATAAAAGAGACACTAGAGTCCAACTCCAAAAGTTTTGTTGTTGTTTTCATTCTCTTAACGCCCAACTACAAACACACCCAGCCCCTACCCCTCCTCTGGAGCTACCCATTTATCCACCTGGACGCTGATCTTCACCTGACTTAAAAACGTCAGCAGTTAAGTGTGACATCTTCAAAATAAAGTCTCCCACAGGCCCGGAAAGCTCAACACAAGGCAGGAACAGGGCAACTCGCACGGAAGGAAGAGCCAACCGCAGGGTTCTTGCCCGAGTTGCTATTTAAAACCCTTCAGGCAGGTCTCTCGTTTCCAGCCGGGCGCGCCAGCAGCAGCCCCGGCCCCTCGCGCAGCGCCGCTCTCCCGCCGCGGGCTGCGGAGCGCCCCGAGCCCTCCGGGAGCAGCGCGCTGGCAGCGGCCCAGCGCCACCCTGACACCCACCGCCCGCCCTGCCGGGGGGCTGCGGAACGGCGGGGGGAACGGCAAACCACAGCCGCCTTGGGCCCCGCGCCTTGCGGTGGGACCCCCGCACTATGCTCCAAGCCCCTCGCACCCCGCACCTTGTGTGGGACCCTCGCCCCCCTCAGACCCTGCACGGAGTCACTCGCATCCCACATTTTGTGTGGGATCCCTGCCCCCCTTCCCCTCGCATCCCACATTTTGTATGGGACCCTCGCCCCCCTCGGACCCTGCACGGAGCCCCCCCGCCACCTTGTGCTGGGATTCCTGCACCCCACGCCACGCTCTGAGCCCCCCGCACCCCACACCTTGTGGCAGGACCCTCGCCTCCCACAACCGCTCCGAGCCCCCTGGCTCCCTGCCCCCTTGCTCTGGGTCCCCTTCACTCCCCGCACCCCTCGGACCCCACTGGGGCCCCTCAGAGCTCGCCCCTCACGCCCCGCAACTGCCCCGTCGGTCCCCGCACTCCCCCGGGACCCTTCGCTCGAGCCCCTCAGACCCCGCCCCCCCCGCAAGCCGCATCCTCACTCAGGGTCTCCCCTTGCACCCCGCGTCCTTCGAACCCCGCTCAGAGCCCCCCACACTTCGCACGCGCCTCAGCTTCCCCTTTGCACCCCGCACTCCTCTCCACCGCCCCCCTCCCCCGCGCCCCCCCCCGGCTGCGGCCGCGAGAAGATGGCGGCGGCTCCTGCCCCCCCCAGCCCCGCTCCTGCCGCCGCTGTCGCCGCCGCGTCCGCCCGGCCGCGGAGCGACCCCCCTGCCCGCACCTTATCGGCCACCAGCGCCTCGGCCGCCTCCTTCTTCGGCTCGTCCTTCTGCGCGAAGGGGGAGTTAAACGCGATCTTCACCATGGCTGCACCGCCGCTGCGCTCCGCCCGTCTCCCCGCTGAGCGGCTTTGAGGGCGGAGCGTGCTGCGGCTCCGCCCACAGCCCCGCCTCCCGCGCGGAGAAGCCCCGCCCTCAGCTCCGCCTCCCTTGCTGAGCAGCCCCGCCCTCAGCCCCCGCCTCCCCGCGGAGCAGCTCCGCCCACAGCCCCGCCTCCCCTCTGAGAAGCCCCGCCCACAGCCCCGCCTCCCGCGGGGGCTTCAAGTTGTGCCAAGGGAGGTTTATTCTGGATATTAGGAAAAATTTCTCCCCTGGAAGAGCGGTGAAGCCCTGGCAGAGGCTGCCGAGCGCAGGGGTGCCGTCTCCATCCCTGGAGGGGTCCAAAAACTGTGTGGCCGTGGCACTTTGGGCACGGTGGAGTTGGACTGGATGAGCTTAGAAATCCTTTCCAACCTTCATGATTCCATGATTCTATGCCTCCTCTCAGAAAGTGGTGATGAATTAAAATCATAGAATCATGGCATGGTTTGGGTTGGAAAGGACCTTAAAGATCATCCAGTTCCACCCTGTGCCACGGGCAGGGACAGAAATGTATTGGAAAGGCCCAGATGCTGTGGCAGAGAGCTCGGAGCACAGCCGGGACATGTGCCGTAAGCTCCCTGGGTGTGACTGGACCGTCCCTCTCTCTTCGTGTTTGTGTGCGGATGGCGCTCTGCCAGAGAGGGCCGCGTGTGACGGGCCGTGGAGCTGTCGGGAGGCACCAGGGCTGCCACTCTCAGGGGCTCTGCAGCTCCGCGTGGAACGTCACGGGCTCGGGCAGGGACCAGGCACCCTAAACTGCAGCCTAAAAGCAGCCTGGAATCTGGGAGAGGCGGCCCATGGCGAGGCAGGGTGCTGAGGGGACATTCATTTCATTCATTTCATGGTCCTCAAGTCTGTCTTCACATCAGCTGTTTTATCTCCTTTTAGATTTGTGCAGATAATCATAAATACTCTGTATTCCGCACCAGGAGTGCATCACCGGAGAGATGGAGGCATCTGTGGGCCACATTCAGCGTGGCACAGGGGCTGCGGACATTCTCAATCCAACTCCTTCCCTCGCCTTGTGAAATATGTCCAAAGGGACCCTCAACAGCCACAAGGACAGACAAAGCTTCACCACTCATTTAATGTCTCCAAAGAGGGAGAAGAAGAAAAGGCCTCGTATATCAAACTGTCTGAAATGATCTCTGCCTTCGTACAGATGAAAATCTGCACCCGTCTGGATGGAATCTGACTTTACAGCTCTAGAAAGAGATCTGGTTTGGATCTGGTGCCCACACCATCAAACTCTTCCTTGCAGACAGCTGTAATTAAACAGAACTGAGCACTATGCAAATATTGCAATAAGTAATTCTTCTAAGTCTAAACACAATGCAGTGTGGATTCCAGCATTCAAAGCACGTTCCTGTTATTCTGCAGAGGCAGTACCACTATTATGTCACTTCAAGATCATAGCTTTGATATTGCTTCCTTTCATGTTAATAAGAATTTTGACTTTGACTTGGTTCCAAGAAGAACAAAGTCCTTTATGTCTGTTTAACCTGATTTTGTCTGGTAACAGAAAAGGCTTTTGCCTCACTTTACCAAGAAACCAGCAAAAAATTAATTGTCATACTTCCTATCTTTAGTGTGTTAGGAATAAGATAAGCCATACTCTTTCTCAAAGACCCTGAAACGCAGATGAAAAACAGATTAAGCGTTTCCTGGATGGCCAATACAACATCTGTAGTCTACAACCTGGCAGTTTGTAAACTGGAACTAGATGAACTTTAAGGTCCCTTCCAGCCCAAACTATTCTATTCCATGGTTCTAAACTATATGAATAATTTTCAGTGTCTTAATCTAGTATAACTACCTCTTTAAACAAATTGACTGCATCTTCCCATTACACCTTTGCTTGAAACAGAACACAGAAATAGAACTGAAACAGCCCCTTGTGGTTTATCAAGGCTGGTGTCTGCATCCCTGTCTGTGGCCTGCGACCTGCTGCAAGGGGTGGACACACCTTGAAATACAGTGGTAAGATGAAAATCTGAAAATATAAGGGTTTTTTTGACATTTCTCCACTCTGTCTGTATTTGCAGACTGGAACTCTCCTGAGATTTGTCTTAATTTTCTTTTGTGTGTTTCTATTTATAGCATCTGTGACAATCATTTATATTAACATGCTCAAAACTTGTTTAAGGGGTGCAGTGTCCAGGAGAAAGTCATTCCAGTACTACCAAATGATTTTCCCTACCCTTATGCACCTGATAATAACTATTCAGTCTGTAACTGCTGCTGCTAAATAAAGCCGCTCCAACAAAACTCTGGCTGTATTTTGTAGCTGCAATCTGAAGTACCCATCTGGGAACATAAATTCCATCCTGAGCTGCACAGACATAAGAAAAATCAGGATTTTTTTACCATCCTGAAATTATTGGGCTGTTCACTGAATAAATACAGGACAACTCGATGTGTGACTCCACTACTTCACCTCTTTCGCCTCTTAGTACTGACTCAGTTTTCTTTCAGACTTTTGCCATACATTGGCTGCAGTTTAGGCTCAGGAATCCCAAGGCAGCTAAACAAGTAATATCGCTTATTCTTTGGAATTCCATTATGTTGCTGATTTTTTTTTTCCTACTAAAATACTCTGGGTTTATCTTACTGGCATTCTGAGATCATCTTTATCACCTTGAAAGGCAAGAGATTATCCCCTTATCCTTAATTATCCTTTTAATCCTTCTGATCTTTGCGATGTTAAAGCAACACTGCTTAAAAAATTTAACAAGCATATGGAGTAGGTTGTCTTAGAGACCAGATGAGTTTGGCCAAAAAGAAGGGTGGGCTGCTGTGCCACGGTGGCTGTGATCCTGTTGCCTCAACGCTTACTTACAAAGAGCAGTGAACTGTGTTTCTTAAAGCAGATGTGAACCCCGGACACCTCCCTTTCCAGTGGCAGCGGGGGTGTAAGCAGCCCAGACAGTCTAAGAATATTAAAGAACAGCGTTTGTAAGGCCAGGTAGTAGCTTTTATTGGACCGGTCACTGGTTCAGCAGATAACGCCACCTGAAGCGTCTCTTTAAGCCATTCTGCATAGCACTAAAACTACATTTTAATGTGTAGGAATTGCTGAACTATTCCAATATACTGTTTAAAACCCACAAACTTTAAAATACAGTCAGGTTTATTCTGCCTCCTCCTCTTGTGTACGCCAGCAGAATTCTTCCTTACCTATTGAGAACAACATGCTATTAAATTTGCCCCAGTTTGTGAAGTGTTCTCAGGCTTTGAAGCAGAAGGTTCTACTGTGCATAATCTTCAGGGGTGCGTATTGTTCTAGTTCAAACAGAGCTGTGATCAGCCGGGCTGCAGCCAGGCAAGGCGGCTGAGCACATGCTTTATGTTTCAATGGTCACTAACAGCTTAACAATAAGCATGTGTTTAGGGGCTTTGTTAGACCTGAATCCACGTACATCGCTAAATACTGAAGTGCCTGTTCAGATTGCAGAGTTTTATGTGCACAGAGCACTGCGCAGCTGAGCCCCAGCCCAGGATCAACGTAAAACACATAGAGAAACAACAATTAATACCTGTAATCAATATAGAATCGTAGAATGGATCATCGAATGGTTTGAGTTGGAAGGGGCCTTAAAGATCATTTAATTCCAACCCCCTGCCACGGGACACCTCCCACTGGATCCAGTTGCTCCAAGCCCCATCCAACCTGGCCTGGGACACCTCCAGGGATGGGACAGCCACAGCTGTGGGTATTATTTAAAACAGTGTGGGTGTATTTAAAACAGTGGGTTTTAAATACACGCTATATCTCTCCCTTGATACTTTTTTATCAGTAGAATAATTACCGAAAGATGGACATCAAAAGGAAAGCAATAAGTACTACACATAGGACTGTGAAAAATGGAAGAGTAACTAGAAACTTTCTCCTGTACAAAAGGGGACCTTCTCCAAATCTGACGTTTTGTGTTTATCCGGATGGCTAACGTTCTGCTTTTTGCCTCCAGTCCTCTTCCTGCTCTCTTGCTAAGAATTCCCCCTTCGTCACCTCCTCAGCCGGTCTCCCCTCACTCTCTAGCTCTGATATCCACTGCCTCTATTCCTTTTCTCATCAACGACCCTCGGACCTCTGCTGCCCTCCTGCCTCGCTCTTGTTATCAGGCTGTGGATAAGGAATCTCTCTCTATTTCAGACTACAAAACTCTCATGCTGCGAACTGCTGATAGAAACTTTTCTAGAGGAAAGCTTTTCCCACTGAGGTGAGATGAATTTGAGCCCTTGACTGAGGATCTTGTTGATCCTCTCCTCTCTGTTTCAAGACAGCGGTTACCGTGTTTGCTCCGCTGCCTCCCTTCCTGCCTGGCATCCTTCTCCTCGCAGCAGCAGTATTAGATTAACATCTGAGGCAGAGCAAGCACACATTACTCACTTCTACTGATTGCCTTGTTACAAAACACTAGAGCATGAATATTAGTTAAATGGAAAATAGCCTATTTACATGCAGGGAAGGTCATGAGTCCATTTTCCCTGTGGAAGTGATGAGCAGGAAAGTGAGCCTGGAGGGGGCAAGGAGGAAGGGGTGATTCCCGAGTCAGCAACACCACCAAGAGCAGACCCTCTCCTGGCTGTGTGCAGCCTGGTGTTGAAAAGGACTCGCTGCCCACGCAGCCGTTGCCTCACACAACAGAATTCCACAAGAAATTCCAGTCCTCCAGAAAATCTACCCAGCAATCAGCACGCCCAGACCCCAAATGATTAAAGGGCCAAATTTGCCTCTGGTGTAACTGCAGTGAGGTAATTGCACTAGAGATCTATTAGGAGCCTTGGTAGGTCTACAAAAGCATTGCCAAACCCTTCTATTAGAGGAAAACCAGTAAAAGCTCAAATCTCAAGCTATTTTCTACTGAACTGACCACACAGGCATTTTTGGACACAGATGAATGTTTACCTTGGCACTGAGGGGTGTCATCTCAGGTTCCCCCCTTTTCCTTCCAGGCATGCTTGCCCCCCAGGCCACCCCAAGGGCCGGCATGCTGCAGCGCTTCTCCCTCTGGCGAGGTGGTCCAGCTGCCGTGGGTCCTCCTGCCTGGGGCTCTTCTGGGCTAGGAGCCCCAGCTGAGCGAGAACCATGGGCTGATCAGGGGCTGTCACTTGTGAGACACCCTAAATGGGACAGCGCTGGGGTTAACCCCACCCCTCCATGGCTGGCACTTTCTCTGTGTCCTCATCTCTGCGAGCTGCGGGTTGGTGTCTCAGAGCCCACACCTCCACCCCACAGTCAGGAGATGTCATGACAATGGCCAGTCTCTTATCGACAGCAGCAAAACAGCCCAGTGCTGGTCCAGGCTTGTGACCCCAGTCGTTGTTTGAACTGAGTTTAACAATGAGCGTGGACATGGGTACATCTTGTTTGCCTACACTGCCTGAAGCTGTGCTGAACTCGGTGTGCGCTCACCTACCAGCGCTGTGAAGCCTGAGCTGTCCGTACAGTGCGGCTGCGTGAAGGTGTGCCCGGTCCAGCAGAGCTGCGTTGGCAGAGATCCCCTAATGGGCTGTCAAAACTCAGCATGGACTGGTGTAGCTTGTTTGACTTGTTCTGTGTGAGTTTGCTTTGCAATGTAGTGATATGGCTGTGCACGCGGGGCACCTCTTTTCAGGCTGAGTGAAAACAGCAGCGACAGGGACAGCACTCCTGAGCTGCGTGAATGATTGCTGTGCCGCCACACACATCCTCCATCCAACATCAATCACATCTTCCAGTGAAGGCACGGTTCTGAAAAAAAGCCAAAGAAGCAAGAGGTCTGGTTTGGTCTGGTTGTTTACAATGTGTTGCATGCACACTGCTTGCACATTGAGTAGCTTTGTCTTAATGTGACGTTAATAAAGGATATATAACCAGATGAGAATCCAGCTGGGGTTTGCTTATTTACAAGATGATGTAATTGGGCACCCGGTCTGAGCACTGCACTGAGAGGCTGTAGAAGGTTTTGAAGCTGGGGTGAAAAATCATGGTAGAACCTTTCAAGGGTTCCAGCAGAGCTTTGTTAATCACATGGAGGTATCACAACTGGAACTGATGTATACAGCTAGGAAAAAAGCTATAATATAATGAGAGGCATGCCTTTCCTGCAAATAACACCTGACTTTCTACCGCTTTTCTATCAAAATAAGATCAAGAATCCATTGTAAATATCACATCAATTCATAAGACCTTTCAAGAACAAGTCCGTTGATGCTAACTAAAATCAATCTCCTCCTTGCCTCTGAGTAAGAATGCCTTGCTGGTTTTCGCAGCCACTTGCACTGCTTTTTTGCTTTCTTGTACCTGATGAAATCATATGAACTTTCAAAAAACAAACACAGATGGAAACCGAACCTGCCTTCACTCTTATCTGCTCTACGGGCATTTTTTTAGAACACAGGTGTCCCTTTTCATCTGTGTGAAGCTGATGCTGTCAAAAATAGAAATACCACAGAACACCTGTCCTAACAGCAGCTCGGGGCACACATGCTGCCAGTTAAAGAGATTTGTTGCTTTTTTCCCCTGCAGATCGTCAGAGGGGCTGAGCGAGAGGCGCAGATCTTCTGTTAAGGCTCAGAGCAGGTGATGGTGGCATCCTGTCACAGTATTTATCTGTGAGCAGAGAGACCCACAGCACCGAGGCAAAGCCTCAACGGGGTTCAGTGGCTGCTCCTGGGTGAAGATGAAAGCTGGTGCTGCAAGGCAGAAGCGGGCGAGCCGAGCTTGTGTTTCCTCTTTGCGAGGCAGAGAGGAAGAAGCCTGTGATTGTACACACACACGTGCACGAGTTTCCTCTTTGCAGAGGAAGAAGAGTGATCACACAGACGCACTCTCATACCAACACAAACACACACATAAACAGCCTCCGATTCAGGCACATATGAAATATTATGTCATCAAAACAGATCCGAACCAAACTGTTAATTTTTTAAAAAGATATTTCTTTTGAGAAGACAGCTTTTGATTTTAAAGGAAAGGAAATCTGCCATCTACAGCATTTGTACGGACCACAGGTTTTACTGTAGAAGGTGTTTTCTATTCATGTGATAGATAGCATATCATGATACAGGAAATATTATAGCTCGTGGTACTTTGTTTTCATGTTCCAAGCGATCTCCTCGTACTGAGGAGACACCTGGTGATGTTAGAGGTCTTTGATGGGACCCCACGAGCTGCTGGTTTTCAATGTGTTGACTGTCCAGCAGTCAGCCGAGTGAATAGCATTTGTGTTTTGAAGGAGTGGAATTAGGAAATGCCTAAAAGATGGTAGTTTTCTTCTATTGCACTTTTTAATGAAGCCCCTCAGTCCAGAAAGAAAATATTTTTAGGGAAAGCATTTCAGGTCGTATCGGAATCTCACCAAGTTAATGAGAAGTGCATTAACCTGAATTTAAGATAACAGAAACATGGAAACATCTGTTGGAAGAGAATTCTATTGTTTTTCGGCCCAACCTCCCACTTGGAGTAGGACTATTACCTGGGCCCGAGGTCGCTCACATCCCTCTGGGCTGGGGCTCTGCTGCTCTTTGCATCAGCCACTGTGCTAGGACGTCAGGAAAGGTGTCAAATTGTCTGCTTTCTCTTGGTGGGTTGTGTCAGTTCTCAAACACAGCATTTATTTTGCTCCCAGACCTCTCCAGGGCCATTTTTGACACTTTGTCAAGGCCGTTTAGGCGTTGCGTATTAATGCAATATGTGTTCTGGCCAGACCAGCCAGTCAATAATGAGCTGAATAAGCAGGAATATTCAACTCACGGCAGTATTACCTTATCACTTAACAGTGGACACAGCGATGAAGTCAAGTGTTATGAGTTTCTGATTCATATAATTAGTAGTTTATAAAAACTTATCAGCCATATTACAGACAACTTGGAATATTTACACCCAAAGTCCTTTGCTGGGATGTGGGGGCTCTGCTCCTTGACACCATTTCCATTCCTTTTGCACCTTCAAGTCTCTTAACTCTAATGGTGTGGAGAAGGTCATGTTCCCACTGCTCTAGTTCTAACTCTCAGCTGTTTCTTTGCTGTGCAACTGAGTGTACAGGATGAAGGGTTTCCCTTTTGTCTGAGTAAATTCATCCCTGTTCTTCTGCAGTTTGGAAATTTCCTGTAGTTCTCTCTAAGCCCTGATAGTTTTAGTGTTTGCACCCATTTCTTGAAGGTGGCAATGCAGATGTCTTAAAGTAAGAACCATGCCAAGGTGGCAGTGTGTTTACTTCCACTTGTCTAAGGATTGCATCACCAAGAAATACAGTTCCCAACAGTTATGGTGCAACGTTTCGTCTCTGGGTAATGCTCAGATAAACTAGGAATCAAATTATGTCCCGGCTTCATGCAACAATAATCTTGAGATCCATGTGTTGGGAATTCACACGAGACAGTTTTCCCAAAGGCCCAAAGACTCTTTACGGAGTCTTCTCTTGGGATTTCTAATATTTCCCAAAGACATTAGAGCTGCTTCCACTGTTCACAGCCTGCTGCTCTTGCTGCCATGTGAAGTGGTGTCCACATGTGCAGTGGGAAAATTAGTTCAGTCTCAGCACTACTTGAGTTTCCCATGGGGCTGTCAGGAGAACAATGACCTTATTTCTAGGTTATTTTCTTCTACTTCTTCCCAAGTGAATATTCCTGTTAGTGAAGGACATGATGTCCCCTGCTGTGTCCCCCTTCTTCTGTGTCATATGCCGGGGACTTGGAAACGATGCCATCTTCAATTCAAAATTAACCCTTTTTACAAGCATACATCACCACTCTCCTGAAATTTCATAGAATCATGGAATGGTTTGGGTTGGAAGGGACCTCAAAGCCCATCCAGCTCCAACCGCTGCCGTGGGCAGGGACACCTCCCACTGGACCAGCCTGCTCAAGGCCCATCCAACCTGGCCTTGAACACCTTCTGGGAGGTGGTAGAGTTGGATGGTGTTTTCTGATATGAAAAGATGCCACTGAAATTAATGACAACATTAGACATTCTCCCATCCAATGTAAACTACCGGGAATAATAAATACACAGAGTATAACAAATTGATATGTCTTTGGCATTGCCTGCTAAGGGCATTGCTTCGGTTTCTTGGATGAGATACTTTTTCACCTTAATTAGCAGAACTGTGTCTGGATCGTTTCAAGACTTATTGAAAATTGATATTAACTGAGTCCAGTTTCTGTTCCATTTCTGCACTAAGAGAATGAGGTGCAGCTTCACTCCTGGTTTCCATCACACCAACACTGGCAACAGTCACTCCACCGAAGATATTGCGCAGGTTGTTGTTTTCATAATAAAGTTGTTCACCGTGTTTTAATCAGTCTGAACAGCGAGACAGGAGGGGCTGGGAAAGTGCTGAGGAGGAGAGAACAAGGGGCGTGAGAGGGCAAGTGATGCAGGGCAGCACTGGGGGGAGGCGGAAGAGGGAAGGAGTGTTGATGTAAGGTAAAATCCAGTGCTCTTCAAAAATATTCTGCCCTTCAGATACCTGTTCTGATCCTTTATGCAAGTTACTGCAGCCACCAGGCAGCACTGGACTGAGGGTGGTTTCAGAGCTGTGTCAATGCTAAAGAAGTATCCTTAAGCACATCACTGCCTCCTTGAGTCCCTGTCTTGCTGACGTTTGCAATCAAAAAACAGATAAAGGGAAATAAATTATTTACAACACCTGACAGTGACGGTTTTGGTACAGGTACAGCCAAGTCTTTATTCACAACTGTTTTCTCATAACAGGGTCCTGTTAGAAGAAACCAGACGAAAGGTTGTTGGCTTTTCATCTAAAAAATGCAAAGCCCTCTCCGAGGGTGGAGCTCCCTGGAGAGGTCTTGCCCAACGCCTGGCGCTGTGGCCGGGCAGGGGGGCAGCTGCCCCGGTGGCTGTAGGGTGCCCGTTCTTCCCAGCCTCTCCAAGGGTGACCGTGTTCTTGAGCTTGTAGTGCTGGCCTGTGATGGGCACATCCCACACGGCCGGGAACATCTGCCCTCTCCTCGACAGAGCGACAGGCAGCAGCTGTCTGGTAGTTCTGTTGGAAGGTTGGCAGCAGGCGGAGTTGCAGACGGCTGGGAAGTCTGGAGCAGTGAATCCCAGTGTTGGGTTGACCATAGTAATGGATGTGCTCATCAACCACCTCATTCTCTCCCCTCAGACCGTAACAAGTGGCTGGGGTTCAGGTCTTTGTCGCTCCACTCTGATCTGGAGATAATGTGATGCTAAGGCTGGAATTCAAGAGGGAGACTGTTGATCCATCCTGTTCCCTCGGGATCCACGCGCAGGAGGAGACAGGAGACCAGACTGAGGTGTGAGGATGGCAGGAGGCCCACAGACACATCGATATTGTCTCCTGTTGCCTGGCATCTGGTGGAGAAGCTCTCTGGGACAGTGGGCAGCCACACTGGTGGGATCCTGCTCTGTGGAGGACAGTCCCCGAAAGGCAGATCCCATCCCTCTCCAACACTGAGCCAAGCGAGTCCTGGCTCCCAGCAAAGACCAGAGACAGGGCATTATTCATCAGCTTATTATCTTCTCAACAACATTTGCTAATCTGCCTTCCCCTGGCTGAATTTAGATGTTTCCTTGTCACTCCTCAACACAAAAAGGGCACACAGAGGGCACAGCGAGCTGTACCCTGCCTTCTGCTGAACTCTGAGCTGGATTTGGAATTTGGCTCTTTCTCCTCCAACTCTTCTCCTTGCTGGCCCAGGTCCCACAGAGACACACAACTATTGCTCTCAGAAGTGACGCCCAACTACAGGAGATATTTTTTTTTTCCTGTAAAACCCACTTCTGGAGACTTTTCTAAAGCTGAACTACCCTCAAGAAAAAAGCCAAACCTCACCTCTTTTCCCACTTTTTCCACAATACCTTCAACGAGAAAAAGAAAGCCACCCACCAGGGAAGCACTGCACAAACCAAAAAGTTCCATTCCTCTAAGCCGAAGGGAAGCAAAATCAAAAGAGAAACTGAATTTATAGACTTAGGCTTTGTATTTTGGAGAAGTGCCTGCTGACAAAAGTCAGGGAGGATCACGCTGCTGTCTCTTCAATTTTGTGTTTTTCAAATGTTGAAACCCAGTAAAATACTTGCATCTATAATTTTCTATCATTATTCAGAAATAACTGTGGGGTCGATAACCAGGAGAGTTTGCAGAAGTAAAATTGAACCACAAGGTAAATGGGAGGGGAGGAACTCTTTTGCCTCCCAGATATCTTCCTTTTGTCCCTCATTCATATTTTGGCTTTTCCACAAAGTGCTCTTTCTTTTACCATCTCATTCCATCCCAGAATATCGCATGGTATTGAAGTATCATTTCTTATTGAATAAGAAAAGCTGCATTATTCAACATCTACTGAATTATGCCAGCGCAGCACCTCGTTTGGCAGAGACTTCAGAGTCTCCTCATACCTGACTAATGAGAGATGATGAAAAATATGATTCATTAAAAAATGACAGATAATCATCAGAGAAAATTAAACTTGCATCTTTTAATGTGACTTAATTTCCTTAAACAATCAATCGAACCCATAACAAATGGTTTAATCTCAAGGCTCCATCTTGTGGCACAGCAAAGCAAATTCACTTATTGTAACAATACAATACATATCCCAACAATACATATCCCAAGCATCCTGACCTCCTCAATATTTGCATCCAATATGATTGTGGTGGAGTGTGTTTATAGGAAAAAAAATGGCAAAAAAGTAGGACTCGGCACTCAGTTTTGGCTGGTGTTGCTTATCTGGCCTCATTCTGTCCTTCATTCAGAACAGCATCAGTGGGGCGAAGCATGGCAAAACTCTTGTTGTTAGCACTGTAAATGATTTTTTTGCCAGTGAGAAGGAATTCTGATTCCAAAGCTGGTTCTCGAGGGGAAGGTGCAATCGGCCAGCGAAGCACTGCAGCCTGGCTGGGGTGGGCATCCCCTTGCTCCCACCCAGGGCTGCTTGGCCACTCTCTCTGCTGTTAAATGGCAGTGTCCCCTCCTAACCCCCCTCTCCTGGCGCTGTGCCCCCTCGCCGGGGAGCAGGAGCTGGGCAGCTCTGCCCTCGCCAGATAAAGCTTGGTCTTTCCGTCCTTCGGGGAGGAAGGAGGACCTCTGCCTTATCTTTCTTCCCGCAGCACTGTGCCAGAGTGTGTTATCATTTTCGTTTGCTAAATATAAAGTAAGGCTCATTTTTGGCACGCAGGAGCTGGCAAGTTCCAGGAGCACGTCCCGGGCAGCCGTGGGTGCTCCCTGCCTGCTCCTCCACCCCAGGCAACCAGGGAGCCCATGTGGAGCGCAAGGTGCAGCTCCTGCCTCAGGCTGTCCTGGCTCTTAGTTTTATCCTGGTAAAATGATCATTTCCATTTCAAGATGCAGGAGGCAAAGCGCCATCTCCCATACCGTATCTTGGTCCCTCTGTTGGATATCTCTGGTAGCATCTTCTGGTGTAGTTATGAGCTGAGCACGATGTCTCAGAGCCTCCCGTGCCCACGCAGAGAAGGGGATCGGTGGGTGCATAGGCAGCTACTGCTTTTGTTGAACACTGGGGGGAAAATTGCAGTTTGGGGCTGAGGGATAATTGTACTTATTTTAGCCTGGAGAAAAGGAAGCTGAGGGGAGACCTCCCTGTCTGCAAGTGCCTGAAAGGAGGCTGGAGTGAGGTGGGTGTTGGTCTCTCCTCCCAAGTGATGGGCGATAGGATGAGAGGAAATCGCCTCAAGTTGCACCAGGGGAAGTTCAGACTGGACATCAGGAAAAATTTCTTCTCTGAAAGGCTTCTCAGGCACTGGAACGGCTTCCAAGGAAGGTGGTGGAGTCCTCATGCCTGGAGGGATTTAACAGGCAAGCAGATGAGGTGCTCAGGGATATGGTTTAGTAGGGCACAGGTACAGTTGGACTTGATGATCTCAACGGTCGTTTCCAACCAAATTATTCTATGATTCGTTCGGAAGCATTTATCAACCCATAATATCGTTCTGCTCCATGTCTTTTTATTTTTTCCCATTCCAGCTACAATGTCAAGGAACTAATGAATGCAACATGATGTGGTATTAGGTTTAAAGCAGTATTTTCCTGTGGCTGTTCCTTACATGTTGGTTGCACCCTTAATGATCTTCATGGGAAATATTTACTTTGAGGGGTTTGGTTCTAAGTCTGTCAAGTGATCAAAACCAGGCAAGGCATGGCCTGTTCTCATATGACTTCAGTTTTTCCTGGAAAGAAACAGGAACACAAAAGATTCTTACTTTCAAAGTTAATGCAAATCAGCTTGAAAATCATCTTGTCCTGATAAATGAACACTCCGTTCTTTCTCAGGCAATCTAATATTAACTTTTACAGGAGTAGGAACTCAAGGAAGAATCAACACTGGGAAGCAGTGAGGTCTCTAATGGTGATGCTGGGAGGGTCAGAGTGCATGTGTTAATGTGCAGCACCCGTGGAGCTGTTGTAGATACATCCTTGCAGCTGCCCAGTTCTGAAACTGGGCTCTTGGTGCTGAGAAAGGGGAAACAGCTGTCGCTGCAAAGCTTTCTCCTTAGTGCAATCTCCAGGTTTAATATCATAGAATGATAGAGTGGTTTGGGTTGGAAGGGACCTCCAAGCCCATCCAGTCCCACCCCCTGCCATGGGCAGGGACACCTCCCACTGGATCAGGGGCTCCAAGCCCCATCCAACCTGGCCTGGAACCCCTCCAGGGATGGGGCAGCCACCACTGCTCTGGGCACCCTGGGCCAGGGCCTCCCCACCCTCACTGTGAAACATTTCTTCATAGGATCTCATCTCAATCTCCCCTCTTTCAGCTGAAAGCCATTCCCCTCATCCTGTCCCTGCACTCCCTGGTCAAGAGCCCCTCCCCAGCTCTCCTGGAGCCCCTTTCAGTGCTGGAAGCTGCTCTAAGGTCACAGCCTTTTACACAAGTGAGGAAACAGCAGCCTCACAGACTGGATATTCCTTAAGGTGAAAAATTGCCCCATTGCTTGTTATAACTTAGTTTTTTTCACTCACATTTCTTACCCTCCCTCTCTCAACCTGTATGGCCCTAAATTCATCTTTCAGTGAGTTCTCTGCCCTGTGACTTACCTGCTGCTCCCTGGGGAGAGACATCTGCTATTCCTCCGTGCTACGTGGAGCCTTTCAAGAGATCCCCATGCTATTTGCAAAAGAGTTTGCAGTTTAATGTTATTAGATCGTCAATAAACCAGCAGGGCATAATTATACACCAAAACCATCTAGACTTGAAAGCACAGCGATCACTCCCTTCTTCTCCGTGAGCTGTAACTTAATGCAAAACCCTGTGTCATTCCCCATTTTCTAGTTCTTTCATTCAGTCCTGCTGAGTAATTAAAAATGGCTTATAAATAAACACTGGGGATGATTTCTGGGCTGTGCTGTATCTGCTTGCAAGGCTGGTACCTCTGTCATTGCCCCATTTAAGTGATTTTGAAAGATTGTATACAGGTTCCTTTTACAATGTATTTGAAGTCTGTAATCCCGCTTAAATACACAAAAATAGGAAGGATTAACAAACTGCCACACTGAGGCCAAAAGAAGACAGAGCTAAAAGCAATCAAGGCGCAGCCTATCCGATACATGAAATAAATTGGGGGGAAAGTAGAAAACTGTCAACAAAAATAATATGTTATGGATCCTCAAGCCTTTGTGTTTATGCTAGAGGAAGCCTAAAATAATCTGTGGTTTCTGATGCTTGATTTAGTTTTCCACAAGCCTAATTAACGCCAGATTAAGTCTGCTGCCACTATAGTTTATTGCTGAGATTGACAAATAGTTGCCGCTTATTTGTTCTCTGAAAAATGACTGGAGGCAATAACAGCACGACACAGTTAATAAACTTGAAAACAAGTTATAATTTTCATTTTTGTAAACGAGGCCTTCAGGAGAAACCCCCACGACTTTTCATATTAAATTCTGGCCCTAGAGTCCTTATAAAGGAATAAAATCCCATTGATTGGATGTCCCGTCGATTTAAGGTACGTCCCTGAGAATTCAAGCATGTGCTGAAGTGCTTCACTGGTCAGAGACCGGCTGTGCCATGTGTTTAAATAACTCAGGTGCTTTGCCAGCCTCTTGCTAAGACAAACCCACTCGGAATCGAGTGTGGGAGTGAGGAGGCAAGTGGGGAACGGGAACCCTGAGGAGGGAGAAGCAGCTGTTGCCAGCTGGCAGACCTCAGGCACTGGGCAGCAGTGCTGAGCTCCGGGTCTGAGTTGATGGTACCTTGTCAGGAGCTCCAATTCTTTTGGGGGGTTTCACTGGGCTCCTGGCAGACCCTCAGCCTCTAAAGAAGTCATCCAAGTGGAGGGAACAGATTCTATCTGTATGGGTAAAACATATACGTATGAGGATGAACAGGTCAGACAAATGTGCCTTTTCCCTGCAAGTCAGGGCCAATGCGGCCACTGGGTTCTCACCCTTGAGTCTGCACCTCCCCACTAAGCAAAGGCCAAAATATTCTTCGTGCTGAGCTGAACCCAGACTGTTCTGGGGAAGGCTGAACAGGTAACATCCAGTGAGACAGCGGGCAGCTCAGCTGGGAGATAAACAGTCATAAACCACTGCAAATGTCTGATGATAAGGGGCTAATGTCAGGATTTAGTGGCTTTCTACTCTTTTCTGATCTGTATTATAAATCACCAATGACAGCAGCTCGCTGGAGTGTGGAGCAGGCTGAGAGGAACCCACCCATCCAGGGACACCTCACACCTTCCTGGTCATGAGAAACTGAGGTGACACCTCTGAGCATCCTGCACCTGGATGCTCAGGGACCCAGGGTCCCACCTGCCTCTTGAGCTTAAAGCTAGAAATTGCTCTGAAAAAGAAGAAAATTACTGAAGATTTCTTTACTTCCAGCATTTAGTTAGCGTCAGGCTAAAAACCTCACTGAGAAAGCTGTCACTTTGTTGAGGGTGTGCTTGGGGAACAGCTCTTAGAGAGCTGCACTTTATCATGCCCCACGATATTGTTAATTTTACTAAGAAGTGGGTTAGACAGGCTCAGGCTGCAGAGCCATTTGGATTTAATAATAGACTTCCATACCTTCTCAGCCCAGACTTCTCAACCAACTGTGCAAGGATTTATCGTTTGCTAACTGTAAGTGAATTACTACAGGGTAACACAATCCCGGGTTGAGTGCAGAGGAGGGATGATGGCTTTCATATGGTCAGGGAGAGCCACAACAGGCTCTCTGCAGCATCCACAGGTGCCTTCCACTGCAGGGGACAGAGTTTCCTTCAAGACAAGAAAAAAAAAGATGTGAGAAGCCTTTTCTGGGCATTTAAATTGTATTTTTTGTTAAAGGAGATGTGCCAGAGCCCAGCACAGCTGGTCAGGTCACAGGGGAGGTGGGGCTGGTGGCACAGGGCACGCTGCCCACAGCAATCCCTGCCCTTAAGCCCCGTTTGGGGCAGTAAGAGGAGCAGATGGCCTCGCTCAGGGCTGGGAGCTTGTGGTCACCCAGACAGTTTCCCACAGCACCAAAGACTGCTGCAAAGGCAAACACCATCATGGAAAATGCAACTTCAACTTGCTTTAAAAGAGGAAAGTGATGATTTTAAAATGTCTTTCAGAGAGAAAATGCCTAATGTCCTGAGGGAGTGTTTTTTTCCTGAATGTATTTTCTAATAGAGTAGTAGATGCTGAGTCGTTCTGCTCTCTGCCCTCCCTCTCACCTCCTAAGCTGCTCTCTGTGGCTCACTTATCACGTAACAGCAACTCTCCTCCTTTCCAGATGCTGCATCACTTAACGGAGCAAAACCACGCAGCTTCCTCCTCCTTCTTGCATCAGAGGCTGCAAAGCCGGGGCGACACTGCTGCTGCTGCTGCTGCAGATGGGACCACAAAGGACACAAGCAGGACCCAAACCCCACCAGAGCCGCATGTATTTTGAAAACTTACGATCCTATAGCTGCCTCTGCTGAATTTATTTGTTGTGTGTATTCATCAGCTTCAGGAGTGAGTAGCTGAGCCACATAACAGAATCAGAGGCTGTTTTCCTGGGCTTTGGATGCATGCCTGTGTTTTAAATCCCCTCCCCATCTGCCACAGAGGATAGGGTTGCTCAATGCGGGGTCAGTCCCTGCCAATGTTGAAGGGGGGTTTGGTTTGGGGGACAGCATTTGGACACAGGTTGGTTGCAGTGATGTTGCTCTCCTGGGCCATCCCTGGCAATTTTAAGCACTGAGCTTCTGCAGAGCTCAGCTTGCTCTCCCTCGGGGTACACGGCAGATGATCCACCTTCTTGGGCCCTTCCAGAAGGGACATTCAGCCCCAAAGGCAGCAGAGAGCTCTTTCCGCCCCGCATCTCTGAGCACCCGCTCTGACCTCGGGGAGAGCATCGTGGCTGGGGCTGAGATCGGGGTGGCCACCCTGCTGGCTCCCCCATCACCTGCAACGCTCACCCCACGCCGATTCCTCGCACTGGGGTTTGCCACGAGGCGGCTTGAAGGTAAAGGAGATTTGGTGGATAATCAGCTAAAGCTTAAATCCAGGTCAAAAGTTGCTTTCTTCTGCCTATCCTTCTCAGTCTTATTAATGGGGCACAGAGTCTGAGAGCAGGACTCAGATTTTCCTGAGTGTCAGGAGGTCAGTGATGCCTCGGACCAAACCTGCGTGTGGCAGAGTGACACACTTCATGGGGCAACATCACACTGAGTTCCTTCACGCAGGTCTTCCAACCCAACGTCACTCGTTCCCTGCCATCCATTGCACAGAACCAGCCCTATGCTCAAAACTTCTCTCCTAATTGCCATGGAAATTTGATAATTTCATCCTAAAGGAAAGTTGAGGAAAACTCAGGAAGAGCTCCGATTACTGAAAACTGGAAAAAATTAATCTTGATTAAAGCACTTCCGCCATGAAAATAAGGACCTCCTGAACTTTGCAGAGAGCTGATTGCTCAGAAGCCGTTCTTTGGGCAATGCCAAACTGTACTTCTGCCACAGTTCTTCCTGCGACATTGAAATGAAATAATCAAGCCATCACAAAACAACACAAAAATATCTTCAGAGGTATAATTTAGTGGGCAAACCATGCTTCAGTTGCCTTTGAAGGGAACGTGCCAAAACAGGCGTCTTTATTACTCCCCAAATGCACAATGGCTGTAAAAACGCCTGGCAGCTGCCCGCACGCACAGGGCTGCTCAGGTGGAAATATAGGACTTGAGCACCAAAGGTTTTTTGCCAGCACCAACAGAAGGAGCAGAAGAGAAAACAGACCCTGTTTACTTGGCATTTTTAAAGCAAGGAGGATAAGTCATTTGCAAAAATTCAGCATAGTACAGATTTCTGTGTTTTCTGGCAGGTCAATTCCCTCTAAGGTCAGAGAGGATTGGGAGAGGAAATGCTACAGGTCTGCCTCAGAGCATTTAAGCACAGCTGGAGTTTGCATTTCAAACCAAGCTAGTTTGCTTTTCTTTGCTTTATTTTATTTTATTTTATTTTATTTTATTTTATTTTATTTTATTTTTTCTTTCTTTAATTAAGTCTTTTTATTATTTCCTTCGAGGCACACATTTACCCAGCTCTTCACACACTACCCGTGACAGTGGCTCTGCCCCAGTGTCCTTGCAGTGTGCAAACCTTTACACCTCAGACAACAATCCAGAGCATGCCCGTGTGTTTTTAACCCCTGCCTCATCCCCACCCACTCTCATACTTGGCACCACAGATGCTTCCAATTATCTGCAGATGCAGAATGTGAATGCAGATTTTGTGGTTACAATTTGTACCCTCTAAAATTGTCCTTTTGAAGACTTGTCTCTGAATTTCTCGAGGCTTTCAGCACTCTATTTATTCAGCAATTGCCTCGCAGCGTAAGAGAGCAAACACCACCCTTGCTCCCAAGCGCCCTCAGCAAAGAAGATTCTTTGCATTATTATGCAGAAATGTGCTGGATTTGCAGGAAGGGAGAGGACGCCCTTGGCTGGAGTAGCTTCAAGGTGAGTTTGCCCTCGGATTAGGGCTGGACCTGCCCTGGAGCTGCCAACCCACGGAGAGGACCTGAGGACACAGCGGAGCAGAAGCTGTTTTTCTCAGCTGGCCGAGGGATCTCTCCCAAGCCCAAGTAGTTAAACCATCAAATTATTTCACCTCTGTGGGAGCTGTTTCTGTGAAGAGCTCCACGCTGCTGTGGGTTCTCTCTGTGTGGATTATGCTGCAGGACCACGTTGCTTGTCCTCCTTCCAAGACTGTTGAAGACCAAGAACAAAATGATGGAGAAAAGCACGTATGAAACAAGAGGAGCCCTCTTCCACAGCTGGAATCACTACTGGAAGTGGAAATCAATGTAAAATCCAGTTCTCAGTGTGCTCTAGACTGTGTGATGGGGTTCATTTTGGCCTCTTTTGGGTGGGATGTGAATGTTGTGACCAGGTCATTGTCTGTCGTCGCTTCACAGGAGATGTGCTTGCAGCCTGCTGCTCAGCAAAGCTCCACTTTTATCAAGAAGGTGTTGCGGTTTACGGTATGGAACTTCACAGCTCAACCCTGTAGCTCAGATTCTGTCAAATCTCTGCTACAGAAAAAGGAAATAACTGAAAAAACGAAGGATTAGTCCAGGGAGGCGCATGTCCTCGGGACTGAGGAATGCTATACGAGGTCCTGGCAGCACCAGCTCATGCTCACGTCAACCCTCCCTCCGGCAGCTTAAAGCGATGACCTGGCTCCTATTAAGCAGATGCTGAAAAGACAAGACTGCTGCCTACCCCAGGCAGTTCCTGTTATCCAACCCATCCTTCACCTCTTCATCGTGCATCCCTCTGGGCTGGGCTGGCTTCCCAGGCAAGCATTTGCGGTGGAGTGTCGAGGAGCGGAGGGAAACCATCAATCATAAAACATTTGCATTTTAGAAGTTTTGCACTGATTCAGCCAGGATCCATCCTCTGCCCTGGCCATCGGGGCAGGTCCAGCCCCCAGCCTGAAACCCTTCCTCGATCCTAGCCCAAATAGAAGGAAAGCAGAAATCTGTGGGCCATATGGCTGAGATCCCTGCCTGAGATGCGCAGCTGTCAGAGGATCCTCAGAGTTCCTTGCCCCGGGGTAAACTCAATGCCATGAGTCTGTGTTTTCCCTTGTGTAGCATTTTGCAGAGAAATACCCAAATTGGGTACCAGCAGACCAGATCTCCACCAAACTGGGGGGCATAGATGCACGTTTGTGTCCCTGCTGGCACTTGGACAAGGTCGCCATTAGATAAAGAGCCCCTGCGCCAAAAATGCAAGAGCTGAAAAGCCACTTCCTGCATCATTGGGTCTTCTTGCATAATGTTGGTCCTACAGGAAACCTGGGGAGGGTCTCTTGATCAGGGAGTGTGGGGACAGTATGAGGGAAAGGGCTTTAAACTGAAAGGGGGAAGATTTAGGTTTGACATTAGGAAGAAATTCTTCACGCTGAGGGTGGGGAGGCCCTGGCCCAGGGTGCCCAGAGCAGTGGTGGCTGCCCCATCCCTGGAGGGGTTCCAGGCCAGGTTGGATGGGGCTTGGAGTGACCTGATCCAGTGGCAAGCGTCCCTGCCCATGGCAGGAGGCTGGATCTGGGTGGGCTTTAAGGTCCCTTCCACATTTCTATGATCTAGGACAGTTTTTCACTGTTGAACAATGGGGGACTGAAGCAGCACAGACAAAGGAGACATGGGAAGTCGGCATGGGAAGGCTGGGACCTTTTACACCCCTTCTTCAGGACCTCTGTGTCTCCTTTTCAACTACTTCTTTCAACATATTTCCCCCCAGGTACCGCAAATCACAAACATAGTCCAGTCCATCCCCTTTCACATCCATGATGTTGCTCATGGTCCACCTCAGCGTGGTTCAAGAAGTCCCATCCTGCTGGGCAGCCCCTCCTTTCCAACAGCACCCCTCATTGTGCTGGGTGCTCCACCAATCCCACTGCACCCTAAAAGGATGTCTCCAAGAGGCTGGCACTCCAGCCACGGCCACTTCCCCTGGACTTCATTATTTCATTGACAGCAGTCAATATCTCCCTGCCTAGGAATGTATTTACTTATAGGCACATAAGTAATTCATTTATAAAATTGAATTATCTGACTAGGGAGATTGTGTGTTTTGATTGTGTAGCTGTACTTCTGAAACCGACTTAAAATTGATAAAAGCCAGATGGAAAGCGGAAACAGTCCATTTCATGACTCTTTAAACGTTTAAGTTTGTTAACCCTTGTACTGCACAATTTTTGAAGTCAGGGTGTAGTGTGGAAGCAATTTGTTGGTGAGTTCTCAGGATGCAAAGTGGGCTATGAGTGCTCGCTGGGTTGTGTGCCGAGGGGAAAAAAGAGTCTCTGCAAGGACTCTTAGTAGGAAATAATACATACAAGAGAGATGTTTCATCCTGGAAGTTGTTAGAGCCAGAATTTCTAAGAGAATGGGAAAAATCCTGACTGAAGGCAGTTAAGGTCTCAAGAAGGTGCTCAAGGGTGCAGGTTGAGTGGTAATGCAGGAGTGACCGGGACTCGCTGGGGATGGCAAAGCCCATCCGGACCCTCCTGGCTCAGCCACAGCTCCCTCCTGGGTTACAGACATCCAGGAGGAGGCAGGGAAATCGAATTGCCAAGCAGCTGACCAGAAACAGGAGCAGGAGAAAAGTCAAGCCTGCCTGTGTCCCTCTGCACGTGAACAGGACTTTATTTCGCTTTACCTATGTTTCAATTATCAGATGAATGAGGAGGAGAGGAGGCACATGAGGAATGGTGTTCAGGGCTGCTCACTTGCTGGGGAGCGTGAGTCCAGCCTCGATGGTTTGTGCTGTGGAGACACACCGGTGCATACAAAAGGGATAAACCCATGAATTCACTTTATTTCTGTGCTCTATCCTGTTTATTGGGTTTTCTTTTGTTTTATCCCCATTTGTGGTCCATATTCCCCCGTGCCAGGCTGGATGCTGCCAGGAGCTGATGTGGGGACTGCATGTGACATTAATTCCTGGTGTGGCTGAGCAGTACTCAGCCCTAAGCCCAAATCTTTTGAAAATATCTACCAGTGCAATCAAAAACCCATCTCAAATTCCCTAATAATTGAGGAAGAACATGACATGACCAGCCCATCTTTGGTATCTGCAGCTGAAGGGAGAGAGGCGGATGCCGGGGAACATCTGCATCAAATCCCTGCTCCGGCTCTGTTAGCAATAACCTCTGCAGGTGCTGGGGTTGTGTTGTCTTCGTCGCTCACCACACCACGATGTACACCCCAGATCTCTTCCATCCGTGAGAAGTCTCCTAAATTAAATTGCCTTTAATTGGTTTACAGCTCTGCTTCTGCCGCGTTTGCATATTGGAGAATCGAAAGTTCTCCAGACGGAAATACTTTATGATCTCGGTTTCCATTTCCTTAATAATTTCCAAGCTGGTTTCCTGTTTTCCTGTGGCCAAAAACACATATCGGCAAAGAATCAAATAATTCACATACCAAAGAAATAATTGCTTCTGCCCCAAAGTTATTGAAAACTTGGTATTCTCTTTATCAGCAGACTCTGCTGTGGTCCTTGCTCTCCCAGCTGATGGATTTTTACCACCGTTTATTGGGGCAAGGAGGAAGCCCACGGTGACCAGGCTGTGGGGTTTGGGTCCATACTCGAATACCAGGGTCTGCTTCACTTTGAGAAACAATATTTTCCAGGTCCTGCCAGAAGTGGGGGTTCTCATCTGTTTAAAATATTTCATTACAGGGCAAAAATAACAGGGAAGCCGCTAAAGGGCAGTCACAGGGCTCTGGGATCGGAAAATTTCGCTCTGTCTAGAGTTACTCTTCAATTCGGTAGAAAAAAATTTTTGGTATTGTGAAAGGCCATGAAAGGAAAAAACCTTTTTACCAGGGCAGAAAGCCAAGATAACTTAGCAGGCTCTGCATCTCGCACATCCTGACAATTTTCTATGTACTTAAGCTATTAAGTTGCCCATGCCCTGACTGTTTCTGCTCTGCAGCTCCGGAGAGGCAAACAGGGGAGTTAAGAACTTGAAGTTTTAAAGAGCTGGTTGTTAAAGCCTAAAGGAAATCTTGCAATAGTCCCATTGGGATCTTTTCCAGCAGCGTGGACCCCCGGGAGGTGGTGGTTACAGCAGGAGCATCCCCAGCCAGCGCTGGCTGCCGGGATGAGCGGCTCACGGAGTGCCGAATACTCAGTAAATAAATAATAGAAAACCAAATTCCTCCCAATCAGGCCGGTTCATTTCAGGGATTTGACAAATTCCAGCATTTTCTATTAGTTTCATATTTTGAAAACATAGAAGAAAAGGTAAATAATTTCTATTTCCTCCAGAGTGGCCGTTTTACAGAACAAGAATCAGCTTTTGAAGGAAAATGGGATAAAGGAAAAGGGCAAATTTTGGCAATCCATAGCAATACTGTATTTCATCAGCTTAGCTGGTGGTTGGGTGCTTTGGAGGGGTCAGAGGTAGATCCTCATCTCCTGCCCTGGACCGGCAGCTGCTGGGCTCAGCACAGCTCTGCCCCTCAGAGTGGGGACTTGGATCGACAAGGAAAACATAAAAAGGAGGAAATGATACGTTTACAAACCCGTGTTCCGCGTATCACCTTCCTCTGCGCAGCTCCGACCGGTGTTGGAGTGTTTTTGCAGTGGTGAAGCAAACCCTCCCAGGGCAGGAGAACAGCTGCAGCCGCAGGAAAACCATAGAAATGCTTGAAATTCAAAAAGCAAGGAGCGAGGGATGGGGTTTGCTGCTCAGTGGCCTCCGCCGACAGAGCCTCCAAAGGTAATATAAGGGTGGGAGACTGATTCAAGGCAAATACCACCCAAAACTGATGCGGCTTCACCTCCTCCAGTTTATTGTGATAGTCGTTACAGCTTTAGGGGAAAAGGCAGAGAAAATCCAGGTTGGTTCTATGCTGCTTTCGTGGTAATTTCTGAGTGATTAAATTTAATGGAATTAATTCTAATTTACACTGCCAGACCTCAAATGAGGAAGAAAATCACATGAAATAAAAACAGAGAGAAGGAGAAAAGAGGAATAATTTTAATTAAAAAGTGAAGAATTGGCAAAAAACCTCCAACAACTTTGATGTATTTTTAGGAAAAATCTGGGAAATAATGATAACTATTTTTATCACTTGGTGCTCTGAGCACTTATTATAAATATAAATTGATGAACAGTTAATTTATAAATTGATGAACAGGTAATTTTACCAAAATATTAAAGTTTAATACAAAAAAAAAAGTCTACGATGTTAAAGAAAAAACAGGACAATTTAAAACCAAATGTTTCACTGGATTTTGATTGAGGGAAGAAGGGAGGAGGAGAAATGAGCCTCCAAGCTGCCTTGGCCTTGGCTGGTTCCGGATCAGGCCCTCGGTCACCACCCAGACCCACACCCCCTGCCACGGTCTGATAATAAACCGAGCAGTGTAAATGGTACCAAACACAAAATAAGGTGTCGGAGCACCAGAATGCAGAGCTGGAGCCGTGGCAGGAATCCTCCCTGAGAGCGAGAGCAGCCGGATGGGAGAGCATCGCTCCTGCTCGGCGGGGTTTCACTCCTCTCCCGTTACCGTCGCTCTCTCCCCGCACGTCCCTCTCTTTTCTCATCTGAGCACTAAATCACTTTGGAAATTAAACAGACAATATTTTCTTTTCCCTGTGATTTTCTATTACATGGCTTAAAATAAAAGATTTAAGAGAAGTATTTTATTATTTATCCTCTTATGAAATGTGAATTAAATAATAACTGGGCTTAAATAAGCCAAGGGAGTCTCCAGCTCGCAGAGGGAAACCTTTCACCTTCATCCTTCAAGAAAAGTAATTAATATCCTACTTTTTCCAGTAAAACTTTTCAGCACAGAAGCTGCAAAGCTGCGCTCAGCCCCAGACTGAGCTTCTCCTCCGCCGCAGAAGGGTCAGCGTTGGTCCCAGCCTAACGCCGTGCCGGGCACCGCTGAGAATCGTTTTGTCTAAATTTAAACCCTGCAGGTCTGCTTTATTAAAGCACTTTGTCTCAGGCACATGAAATAATTTATATATGGAAAAAAAAAAGAGAGAAAATTAATTTCCTTCGCCGTGCTCGAGTTTCAGAGGAAACTCCACGTTATCACTCCAGAGAGCACCCGCAGAAGGGAACGGGGAGAAAGAAATCTTTTTTTTTTTCCCCCAATAATTAAAACTAACACAGCTCCCTCGGGGCAGCGCAGGCCGGGCTGCGCCTGCCGTCCTTGGGCATCCAGCAGAGAGAGGCAAAACAGAGTATTGCGTCTCGACGCCCACTGCGTGGCATCGCCAACACCAGTGGCCATGTCGGGAGCACTCGTGGTGAGCTGCACCGAACACGGGATCCCCAGCGAACAGGGCCGTGGGCCAAGGGGCAGCCCAGCAAAGGGGGGGTGAGCCCGAGGGAGTGTGTGTGTGTGAGCAGGGACTGCGTGTGTGAGCAGGGACTGTGTGTGAGCAGGGACTGTGTGTGAGGAGGGACTGTGTGTGAACAGGGACTGTGTGTGAACAGGGACTGCATGTGAGGAGGGACTGCGTGTGAGGAGAGACTGTGTGTGAGGAGGGACTGTGTGTGAGGAGAGACTGTGTGAGGAGGGACTGTGTGTGAACAGGGACTGCGTGTGAACAGGGACTGTGTGTGAGGAGGGACTGCGTGTGAACAGGGACTGTGTGTGTGAGGAGGGACTGTGTGTGAGGAGGGACTGTGTATGAGGAGGGACTGTGTGTGAACAGGGACTGTGTGTGTGAGGAGGGACTGTGTGTGAGGGTCTTCTTGCAGGGTTTGGATGGTGGAGAAAAGCACGGTCTTGCCTCAAGATGGCAGGCGGGAGACTCGGAGCTTGGCTGGGACGTATTACCAGGTGGGACAGAGCCTCGATTGCTTCAAAATGTGTGTGGGGCTGGCACCAACCCCCCGCCTTGTGTCAGCACCCCCAGACCGCAGTGTCAGCCTCCTCAGACCCCAGCGCGAACACCCCAAACCCTGAGCTGACATCCCACAAACTTCTGTGTCAGCATCCTCCAAATCCTGGTGTCAGCACCCCTAAACCCCAGGGTTAATACTCCCAAACCCCGACCTATCCTCCCCAAACTCCAGTGTCAGCACCCCCAAACCCCGGTGTTAGCACCCCCAAACCCTGTTGTCAGCACCCCCAAACCCCGGTGTCAACACCCCCAAACCCTGTTGTCAGCACCCCCAAGCCTCAGTGTCAGCACCCCCAAACCCCGGTGTTAACACCCCCAAACCCCAGTGTCAGCACCCCCAAGCCCCATTTTTAACACCCCCAAACCCCGGTGTCAGCACCCCCAAACCCCAGTGTCAGCACCCCCAAGCCCCGGTCTTAACACCCCCAAACCCTGGTGTCAGCACCCCCAAGCCCCAGTGTTAACACCCCCAAACCCCGGTGTCAGCACCCCCAAGCCCCTGCACTGGCCTCTCCCAGGCCCTGGTGGCACCATGCCCAGCCCCACGCTTGCATCGCGCCAACCCGGAGCTGGTGGAGCATCCAGCCCGTGGCTGTCACAGGTCCCACACAGCCGGGGGTGGTGCTGGCACCCATTGCCACCCCTGAGGGCATGAATGAGCTGGAAGGGTGTCCCACAGCACCCTCATAGGGATGCTCAGGCAGTGTGTGTTAGATGAGTGGACAGTGAGGTGGATGAAGAACTGCCTGGATGGCACACGGTGCAGCTTCTGCCGCTTTTAATTCAAACCCTGAGTAAAGCCAGTATTGCCCACAGCGCAGACAAGGCAGGCAGGGCCCTGGTGGAGGTGAAACAGCCTCTGCCCTGCAGCAGCACCGGGGCGAGAGGCTAGATCTCACACTCACCCTGGGTTAAATCTAACCTCTAAATGCAAGTCAAAAGAGGGGAAAGGAGTTTGCTGAAGGGATGCAGCTTATCCCCTCACATGGACCTCACCGATGTATTGCACGCCTCATCCTTCCCTGCCTGCAAATTTAAAAGAGGTAACATCATGAGAGGCAACAGAAAACTCGCTGGTGTGTTGTTTCCTGCTTGCAGCTGAAGTCCTTTTATGGTTTAAATCACTTTTCACCTGCCCATGAGCATTTTCTTCCCTCTTCCAGGAAACCAGGACCTGGGTGCTGGCATCCAGCATCAAGCCGTGATAGGAAGAGGTCTTTGGAAGTCAATGAATTAATATTCGATTGGGGGACCCCATTATTAACCCTCAAAAGCATCTTTCACTCAGGCCCTGGTGTCGAATGAAGGAGGCAGAGTGACTTTCCACGGGGTGGCTCATGCAGGAGGATATCTCGGGGATGCCGCCGTTGGGAGTGGAACGTGGTACCCAGGCAAAACTCAGTTGTATTTGCAGAACTACTTCCCAAGGAAAGAAATTTCTCATGGCAAGTATTCAATTGCAGTTTATAGATAAGAAAAAAAATGACAAAATAAACATTTACTCTGCCTGAAGGGCTCTCTTCAAGTCTCGGATACCCTAAGTTGAGCAGGATGATGAGTGTTGGCTTCCTGCTGTCCAAAATCCTAACCCTGAGCTCCTCAGGAGTTGATTTGGTGATGGAGGATGGAGAAATTACTAATCCGCACCCATCCCATGTCTCCTTGCATTTGAAGATACAGCCTGGGAGTGTTATATCATTTGTTATTAATAACATCCCCCGTACACGCCCAAACTGCGTCTCATTTCATGCGTCTGAATGTTTGGGCATCGTGTGCCATGGACCATATGGGCCTCGTTTGAAACCCCTCCGAGTCGCAGGGGTCCATGTGCAACTGATAAAGGCCAATTTGGGGTGGAGGGGAAGGGGGGGCACTGCTCTCCAGGCAAATCCAAGAAGGACGCCCTATATGTTTTCTAAGTGCTAAACCCAAGGGAAATTACTTCATCAAAACCCGATCCAGACCACAGTAATGAAGACTGTGATGTAGCCAGTGTTCAACCATGTTGACTTTACAGTACTGGAATTAATCCATCTGCATTGCAGCTCGGTGAAATCATTTCCAGCCCGTAGCGGCTCCGGGGCTGACTTCATCCTTGCAGCCCCAGATGCAGAGCCCTCGGAGCTGAAGGAATTACGGAGAGGACCAAAAGGCTGTTTGCTGCACGCTGTGACAGCTGTCTGTCTTCGTGGAGGGGGTGACAAATTTGTCTTAGGGACAATCTGGACCTCACAGCTCCGTGAGGCTTTTTGGTGGCTGTGCACAGAGTTCTGCTCATCTGCCCCCACCGCCGTGCTTCCCGCAGGGCTGGAGACAGGGGGATTTGCTGCTTCGCTCTCCCTCGATGAGATTATTCAATTTTAACCCCCCATAAAAAATCCCCGGTAATCTTACCGTGACCGCGGGTTATTCAGGGTGCAAATTCAGCCTGATGTTATCGGCTGTGTCTCCTGCTTCCTTGGAAAGGTGCTGTGCAAGCACAGGGGCTTTCTCCGCTCTGCAATAAGTCTCAGTTGCCATCAAAGCAACGTTTTTATCCTTTAAAAATAGCCACTCTGGATATTTTTGTGCTAGTTGCACCAGAAAAACACGCACAATGGGGTGCCCTGGCCACGAGTGCGCTGCTAGGAACTTGGCTCAGCTCACAGAGCATCTCTCCGGGGTGTGAGATCAGAGGAGCTGGTTCTATTCTATAGAACCAGAAATCCCTCCAGCTCTGCACATGCAGCCCGTCCCCATTTCACTTCCTTTTCCTTCATCCTGTATTTTTTTTATTTGCATTTTCTCAGTAAAAATGCATTCGCCTTTTTCTTGGTAGTTGCTACAGAGCTGAAGCGCATCTGCTTTCCGTGAAAATAAGGAGTTTCTGAGAAGTGAAAAAGCACCACAAACTCCCTGATTTTGGTGGGGTTTCTGCAATCAAATGAAACCAAAACCCCTCAAGGAGGGATGCTGAGCCGTGGAGAGGCAGTTGAGACCTGCAGGCTCCCCTTTACGCCGTGGCTGGGGTGGGGGTGATGCCCCAGGGGCCCCCAGGAGCTCCCAGCGCTGGAGCTTGTCCAGCAAGTGGATCCCCAAATCTGGCAGTTTTGGGCCAGATGCACTGCTCCTTCCTCTGTGGTGCAGGGAAGGGAATGGAAATGCATTAACAGCCGGCTTTCCGAGAAGCTTCCTGAGCGGTTTAAACCATGAAAGCAGGATTTTCAAACATTTAGAAGGGTAAAAGTCAGAAGTGAGCAGGCTCTGAGCGCAGGGGACTGCAGGTGCTGCGGGGCGCGGCCGGGGGATGCCACCTGCGTCAGGTGGTCAGGAAGGTGACAGGCTTTAGGAAAAGTGCAAAATCTCAGTGTATCCAAAAGGATTTATCAGTCTCTGTATTCTCGTTGGGCCCTTTGCTGTCTTACCTAACCTCTGTGGTGTAATTTAATTAAGTTTGTTTAATTTAGTTTTTTTTAAAAAAAAATGCTTGTGGGGCTGGTAAACCTAATTAAAAAGAAACATTGTGAAGCAGCCTGATACAGCTATAATTTGATTTAAAGTGCTGGATGATACCAACATTATAAATGTAAACCGATATGGCTGTAAAAAAATATATATATGTGGAATTTAAAATACTTCTTCGTTCGCAAGGGGCATTTTGAGCCGGGGTTAATTGCGAAGGCTTTCCTCCTCCCGTTCTGTTGCTGCAGGGCTTTTTTGAAGTGGGGTAAGGAATATTCCATCCTCAAACAAATTACCACGGGATCATTTGGGCTGCGTGCTCTGCAGGCGAGACAGGTTTCGATACCTTTGTTCATGTAACACAAAATCCCGACTGCCCGGGAATCAGAGCCAGAGCTTCCCGTGATTTCCAAGGTATTGGGAAGTGATGGATAATTTAGTTTTGCTTCTGGAGTGATCCTTGGACTTCAAAGGAGAACCTTTCCACCTGGCATGACTCACAGAGGCAGAAGTTGTCATCAGAACCTCTTTAGAATGCTATTGTAAATGGGTTATGTGTAATGCAACACGATACAGTGCATCACATTGCATGATGAGCCTTGGATTCACGTCTTTTCCAGCTGCGTTTTGCTGTTTACCTCTGGCCAGGCTCGTCTCCTCGCGTTCAGCCCTCAGAAATTCCACTCCGAAATGGATGCAAGGGCTGCCCAGGGCGAGTTCTGCACAAACCGCAAATGGACCAGAACGAACCACAGGCAAAGCATCAAACAAAACCTCAGTGTGGGGGCAGTCACTAAATGTATTTTGTGGTTTGTTTTCATAAGCTGTGGATGTGCCCGTTCTGAGGCAATAGGCTCACAGGCTCCGTTCAATTGGTCTTTTTTTCAAATCAAGACATATTGAAAAATCAGTACATATACAAATAATTACATATAAAATAAATGCATATAAAATAAGTTACGTATTAAAAAATCAATACATATACAAATCTTAATTGCAAAGTTTGCAATCATTATACTTCTCCTTGGATTTTTTTACCAGACTCTTTTGCCTTTGATAATAAATAACACTAGTACTGTTCCCTCCTCGCTTTTACGCCTCCAGCAGGAGGGGAGGACCTGGCCGACAGATGTAGAGGAAAAGCTGATACACATAAGAAGGGCAACAAACTGCTGGGAGTAAAAAAATCTCTTTTGACTCCAGCGCTTGATTGCAGTGGTCTGAGATGCGATTGCAGGCACAGGAGTCAAGCCAGAAAGCGCTACAGGTTTTTAATTTAACTTTCCTCCTTTAAACTTAAAACTTTCCATAACTTTATGACGGAGACACTGCCCAAGAGAGCCCAACAGCAACATCGGCTCCAGCAGATGGGAAATCCCAGCGTGAGGTTCACAGGCTTCCCGGTAGGAGAAGGTATTGAACATTATTTGTTGAGTGGAATCCTGGATAAAGGAAGGCTTTCCTTTTTGTCTTGCTAATTATTCTCAACATGTTCTTGATTTTTGTGAAAGTAAACAAAGCAAGATAGTTTTCAAACCAGGGATTGTTCGCACATACAATAACCAAAAGAAGTTTGTGGCTGGTTTGTGAGAGCAGCCGCTGCCCCGGCACAGGGAACAAACCCTGCCGCCCCACAGCCGAGCCCCGTGCCCGACTCACAGCCCTCATACCCCCTTTCCTATCGTTACACGATATTTGCCAGCCATGGAGAAGAGACTGGTTTTGTATTCGTTTCCTACTTACCTTCCTGCTTGTATTTTATTGTCAATATAAATTACAGGGGGGAAAAAAAATCCCAGTGCTGTCCTTTAAACATTTATTCCCTACTGAGGTTCAGATTCACTCCTTATTTCATGGCTATATCCCGCATTAGAACAACTAGAGGATAACACATTTTTCAGTGCTCTTACCTCCAAACTGCAGCTGCCCGGAGAGGGAAATGCAAACCCCGGTGACCCGGGACAGGCAGAGCTGTGTGGGAACGGTTGAGCGTCTGCAAGCGGCCTCGAAGCCGTGGCTGCTCTGTCAGGCGAGGAAACAATCTCTCTGAGGCAACTGGGACTCAGCACCTGGATGATTTAGCACTGGTGAGCGGGAGGGTTCCTGTTTACCAGCCTCCTCCATCCAGCAGCTTTTCCCGATCCCATCCCCTGATGGACCCCAAAAATGTGCTCAAAGTCCCGGAGTCTCAGAGCAGGGACAGAGCAGTCTGACAGAGAAACACTGTGGAACGGTGCTGGGTTGGGGTGGCAGACCCCAGGGAAGGTCTCGGGGAGCCCAACCATGGCCTGGGGCATCAAGAGTCGGGAAGGAGATGCTCCTTGCAAACCAAGAGCCCCATTCCCTGCTGAAAGCCAAAAGATGCTCGGCCGGTGCCTGCTCCATCCCAAGCCACTGCTTCCCCATCTTACCTTGTTTTTACATTACTCGAGGACAGAACACGTTTTTCAGAGCAAATCCCCTGCTAACGTTGCGGGGATTTGAATTTATGGCCATGGGAGGTGTTGAGCCACCAGGCCAGATGGTTATTTGCTAATTTTGATGGTTTGGAGTGGTTTCTGGATCTCAGCAGGACTGTCCACAATTGCAAACAAGAGAAAACCATAGGTTGAACTGTTTCATATATTAAATCACTGCATGGTTTTCTTCTTCCCTTATTGAAAAAGATCAGTGGGGTTTTGTCTGTGTGATTTACAGCCCCCAGCCTGTGACCTGGCGCAGCCAGGAGGAAACTTTGGAAAGGGAGATAATACCACGGAGACAGGTTTTCCTCTTCTCCGAGCTCAAATTCTTCGTGAAGCTGAACTTGTTGACCAGTTCAACTAAAACTGATTTTCCTCGCGACACTAACCATCGATAGACATCTTTGATAGGCTTTATAGAACAACTGCCAGCACATTAACATGCGTGGATCGCATTTACTCATTGCACACAACTCAGTGCTGTTGGGTGGCGAGTCAATCACATTTATTTATGACTTTAAAATTAAAACCAGAAAATAATATCCATTATCCCTAAGGGGATACTTGAAAAAGCAGTTTCACCCATGGAAAGCTCATACGGTTTTAATTTCAAATACGAAGAGTTTGGCTGAGGGCAGACATTATCCTCCTCAGAAAATTTCTTGTGATTCTTTTTCTTGGTTTTAAAGCTATTTTACGTGTCTGCTGACAGATATTTGCATTGGCAGAGCTTATGAAAGATGAAGATTGTGTCTTTTCTGTTTCATTTCAAAAGCTGATTCCTAGCCCAAGTGCAACCTAACAACTCAAAACCATATCGGTGCTTCAAAGATGATTGAAAGCTTCCTCGCAAGCCATTTGATTTATTGTCCTCCTCAGTGCATCACCCTTTCCAGGCTTTTATCTCAGCTCAGCTCAGCTCAGCTCAGCTCAGCTCTCTCTATTCGTATTTACAGCAATAATTAACCACAATAACCAAAGACAGAATGGCAAAACAAAGCTGATTTTTTCTGCGGCCAGCTGATCCCTCCAGGGATGGGTTTGCTTTAAGGCCAGTTTGTGTTTACCTTTCCAGGGGCAGAAGTCCTAGACCTGTCTTGAGGTTGGATCCTTCAGGAAAGTGCAGATAAGTCAGTGGTGGAAAGAAATCAGTCAGAACCAAACAGCTGAAGGAGCACTCTGCACCAGAACTGATGAGGCTGGGGATGAACCATCACACCTATTTGGACCCACATCCTCCAAGCTCCATAAGGGGGGGAGCAAAGCTTCTCACAGGCATTAGGATTTGGTGAGATAGAGGAACGAGCCCTAATAACCTGCAGTTTCAGTGTGAATAAGCCTGTATGTCCCTGACAGGACTTATTTTCTGAGCCATCCTCCAGAGCAGGCTCTTGTTCACACCGTGAACAGCACCGTCGGAGACCCGGGGAATCTCCAGTGTCCCCATCCTGGCCCAGCACCACAGACATTGCTGGAAACCTCCTCCTGGACATCACTTCCTTTGCAGAAGAGCCCTGAGGCTTTGCAGACACAGCCTCCAAGGGATTTTGGCAGCTGGTAGCGGGCAGGTGGGTCAGAGACGCCACTGGGGCAGCGATGCTAAGGGAGAGGCAGCTACTGCAACCTGTTAAAGGAGGTGCAGGATTGACCTCAGCAATAACAATCATTTGTTCCAGTGAGCTTTGCAAGCCCTACCCTGTTTGGGACATGAGTTTGTACTGTGGACCCTCTCATCCTTGGCCCAAACCATGGCCATCACAAAAGAATTTCACTCATTTTTGCTTTCAGAGCATACAATGTGGTCGTTGCCGTCCAAGGACCTTCTCTGCATGCACCAGCACTGTGGGGGTGTCTCACGGTATCCAGTGAGAGTGAAGCAAACCAGAATACAGGCTGTATTTATTAAAATAACATCACTTTCCTCTTTAAAAAGACTTTTTGCCCTCAGATTGCTGCCTGTGAAAGGGATACCAGCCCTGACTGGAGTCCCAAAGACCCTGAGATGCTCCACAGCTGGACCCTGCCTGGCCCCAGTGCAGAGACGGAGCACAGGAAACACAGAGCTGGATCTGCCCGGCTTCACTCCTGCCCGGGAATATAGAATAACTCAATCTCAGCTTCCCCATAACTATTTTTAATTTCACTTCTCCTATGTGGTTTCCCTGGCAGCAAAATCGAGAACTCTGGCTCTTCCCTCCCTGCGCTCGGCCGGTGAGAAAAGCAGGGGTGGCCCTGGGGACAGGGAGTCCTGCAGCTCCGGGCCTCACGCAGGGTCACCTTCTCTTCCCTTGGACCCCTTCCCCATGGCAAAGCCAGGCAGGATATGTTTTGGTGAAATTCTAAAGGTTTTCTGCTTTGTCCACGTGGTTAATTTTGCTCTCTCTAAATCCTCTATTATTACACATTCTTCAAGTATTTTCTTTAAGTATTATGAGAAAAGTTCAACATGGCAGGAATTTTTCCTCTGATTTAGAGGGGGAAGGGGCTGGGTCTTGGGCTCACTGCTCCGCTCTGGAGAAATCACTATGAAGGAAAGGTGGTGGGAAAGCCACTTGGTGGGATGGCCAGGCTGCCAGGGGCTTCTCCAGTGGAGGTGGATGGAGAAGGGATGGAACGCTTCTTGCCCTCACACCTCACACACAGTCACCAGCCAAAAGGCAGGAGAAGTGACCTTAAAAGTGTTCCTCACAGCACAGAACCAAGAAATCTTGTTTTTGCAGAAGATGCATTGAGTTTACAGTGAGATCTCTCACAGAAGCCCCCATTACGCCACCCCAGCCACATTGGAGATCCCGGGAAAGCTCTCAAGTAGGCCTGAAACTGCAGCCAGAGGTGCTGGATAAAAGTCCTTGTCTTGGTATTAGAGATGCACCTGGTGGTCTCATCCTTACCCTACCAGCAAGTGGACATCACTGACCCTTCCTCACCTTCCCTGGCTGTGGTCGGGAATGTCACCAACCCTTCTCTCATCACAAAGTTATCCGAGTCCCCTAATTTGATTTAACTCTCCCCAAATGTTGTGTATATTGTTTTTACTTCACTGAATCATTTCCTTAAAGTTTAATCCTATTCCCTGTGCAGCCCTTTGGGGGGTTTACGTATGAAATAACATAACAGGGATTTATTTTAATATCTCTTTAAGTAATGCAACGCACGTGGCAGTGAAGAACCTCCTGAGGAGGTCAACCAACTGAGACACTTCAGTGCCGGCTGTCCACCACCGTGAACTTGCCTTTTCTTGCCCAGATGTGCCATTTGTGCCATGAATTTAACCTGAGGTGTTCCTGACAGCAAGGACGGGCTGAGCCATTCTATCGCCTCCTGCTTTGGCCATTGCAGGGTTGGCCCAAAGACATGGCAGCCCAACGGGGGATGAAGAGTGCACGCTGTAGCACTGGGCTTGGATATGAGAGCAGAGGTTTTTCAAAGTTCATTATGAGGAAAATAAGATGGAGAATGAAATTAAAGCTTTGCTGAGGGACTGGACATTTGAGAACGTAAGGGAAAACAATCTCCTAAGAGCTGTTATAAGCTACTACGGGTTTTTTCTGCCAAGATCTACTCTGTCTCTGGGAGTTTTTGTTTGAAAGATTGTATTTTAGAAAAAGAAATATTTGTTAATCCGTTAATAAGCAATTAGTTAATAACTCAGAGGAAGCGGTAGTTGCATTTATTAAAAATTAAAGTCAGATATTTGCAAATTCGAGTTCCCACAGAACCCAAACCCCATCATTTCAGTGCACCGAAGGGTTATAGCTGTGGCCTGTGTATCAGCCAGAGCGTTCACAAACTGTTCTGTTATAGCTTTCACATATTCCCGTAACAAACCTCCCCTCCCTTTCCTGTGTCCGTAGTGGCAGATGTTTGCAGAACACTGTGCCATCTATAAGTTCATTCTTTTTTCTTCCAAGAAAATATTCTTTGCGCATTGGAATATGAGATATTAGCTTGCATTTCTGCAGTATCAGGTTTATCCCTATTTGATTTGAGGCAGCGCATTCGTTTATATTTACAACATGACAAGCGAATAGGCTGGCGTCTAAAAAATAATAGACTATGTATTTATTAATAACAGTAAAGTTGGGAAACTGAAAAAAAGCAAACTAGTGCGTGAGTCTTAGAATGATAGAATGGTTTGGGTTGGAAGGAACTTTAAGGATCACCCAGTCCCATCCCCAGCCATGGGCAGGGACACCTCCCACTGGATCAGGTCACTCCAAGCCCCATCCAACCTGGCCTGGAACCCCTCCAGGGATGGGGCAGCCCCCACTGCTCTGGGCACCCTGGGCCAGGGCCTCCCCACCCTCAGCGTGAAGAATTTCTTCCTAATGTTTAATATAAATCTTCCCCCTTCCAATTTAAAACCACTTCCCCTAGTCCTGGAATAAAAATTAGTGGCACATGCAAACGTGGTTAAGTCAATCCTGAAATATATTTTTACAGGAGAGGAAGGATCTTGAAAAGGGAAGATATGAGGACCGATGTGGTCGGTGCCACCGAGGCGAGGTGGGGAGAGCACACAGGGACAAGTGTCTCTGCAAGAGAAGAGGAGTTACACCACCTAAAAAGATCACTTAGTGCACAGCCCACATTACAGACACTCAGCAGAGCAGAGAGATGCGCCCACATCCACCTGTAAACTTGAGTATACGTTGTCTGAATAAAAGCTGGCAAAGCAACCACTGAGGCCGTGCTGGGGGGTCAGGGCTTGTTTGGTGACACAGGACATCGCAGTGCTGCATCTCTCTGAGGAAAAACTGCAGGTTTGCAAACCATTGTTTTCCCCCCAAATGCTAAAAAAAGGCGATTTTCATGTTAACAATTTGTGAAGCAGAGAACAAACGAGCCTTCAAATTTAACCATTAGAACTGAAAACGTCCCAGCACCACACTTACAATTGCAGCTTCATATGAATCTATGACGTAGCAGGTAGAGAGATAAAAGATACAGGGTTTGGATGCATAATTGAGCACAAGTGACACTAAAATATTACCCCTAAGCTGGAAGACAGGTTTGGTTTGATTTGGGGTTTTGGTTTGGTAAATGCAGAGTAAATCTTGGCAAAACCAAGCGCAGCTTGAATGCGATGAAATCTCCTGAAGTCTGCCCCTAAACTGGTCGGAAAAGCCTGTGTCTGGAACTTACCTGTGTGCTCTAACACATTAATGGACAACATTAAAAGATCATTTTCGAGTTAAGCAAATATTTCAGACATATTGTGTAACACTTTAAAATTAAGTTAGTTATTCTGAACTCTGTGCCAAATGATTATTTGCTCGATTGTCTGATGATGGTAATACGTGACATACCATCCCATAATTTGGTAAAGACAATAAGATTACAAAGCCCAAGAAGGGTCTGAGTCAGTCTTTGACAGATTAAATCTTTCCAAGTCCCCTGAAAACCCTTCTCTGACATATTAATTTGACCTAAACCCTCAAAATGTTCCTGATTATATCCCCTCGATTGGGCTTTATTTTTGTTTTATTTTTCATTGTAGGAAATTAAAAAGGCTTGGTTGATTCCCAGCCAAGTTCTTGAAATGTGTTGCAATGCTAAGGAAATAAAGGATTACTCAAAATACTTTTTAATAATATGTCATGTCAGCAGAGATAAAGGTTCACACTCGATGCCCTCAGCTGGCTTCTATCAGCGCTGGGGAGCACAGCAGCTGTCCCGTTCGGGCTCCGGCAAGGACCCGCCGTTCACCTTGCTTTGAAATCATGAGCTTACGCTGTTATAATTACGAACATGCTCATGACATTTGTTAGATTTCTCTTTGTAAGAAGAAATAAAGGTCTGCGTAGGTGGAGCTGGTCCTGCCTGGGGTGAGGGCAGAGCAAGATAACCTCGCCAGATCTCTTCCCCCGTCTTGTTTTCTACCCAGTTCTTGCCCCACTGGGTGGCGATGGCTGAGGGATAATGGGATAATGCCCCAGAATCCCTCCCGGAAGAGAGGTCAGACACTCATCCCGCAGAGGTGTTGGGCAAGTGCCTGTGAATGTGCCTCGTGTGAAGGAAAACCAAGTCAGCAGGGGTTTGGGCCTTTGCAGGGCCACCGCTGACGGAGAGCAGTGGAAGCATGGAGTGAGCAACACAGGGACAAAGCCACCGTATAGCTCAGGTTACAACACAGCACAGCTGGTCTCTGGATTTTGAGACACTTTGTGAAGGTAGATTAAGTATCGTTACCCTCAATAAAAGTTAAATCAAAAGTTAATCGGCGTCAGCTTCCCCGAAGGCCACGCTTGGAGATGCCTGCGCTCCTGCAGGGGCTGGGTTGGCTCCTCTCCTGTGCAGCCCCAGGTACACACGGTTCTACAAAAGCCTGGAGAAGGGAATGCAAGAAACAACCTCCCATAGACTTGTTTTACAGCTCTCGTGCGTCTGTCCCGGCTGCCGTTACAAACAGCGTTGCCCGTTTGCCTCCAGCAGTTCAACAGGAGCTCAGCTGGATCTTTCCGAGCCCCATTTGCAGAGGGAATGCTAACTTCCCAGTCTCAAGCCAGGCTGCAGGCATGGTCCCAACTGGAGCCGGCACTGGGACCATGGATGTGGAAATAATTCAGCAGCCAGAAAAGCAGGTGCTTTCAACCAGGTGCCCCAGGCTGGACGTCAGGCTCTGGAATTCCGCATCTGTACCTGCACCTGTCCACTGCCTCCAAGGCCTTTTCCTTGGACAAACTCTGGTTCCACTGAGATATGGCAAGAGCTCATTGTACAAATGCATGTTAAAAAGTATAAATTACTATAAGTGTGGATCAATGAGTATAAATGTGCATCAGTGAGTACCAATGCGTATAAGTGAGTATAGGTGTGCAAACCCCACCATGAGCGGATTAATCAGCATCCTTGGAATGGGGATTTCAGGGTAACGAAACTGGGACATTTAAACCACACATTTGGCAGGAATTCTGCCAGGTAGCGGCTCTCTGACCTTTCGGTTTCGTTGTCTTCACAAAGACATTTTTCACTCCGCTGCCAGCCCAAGGCTTGGGAGAAATGTGTGCACCCGGGCACAGGCGCTCACAAAAATGGCAAGAAATCCTGAAAGTGAAACATTTTAATAAAGAAAGGGTTCCCTGGGAGCACCTGGAAGTGGGATACAGAGCTGTGTACCCCATCCCCTGCCCACAGCTCTCCCCTAACCTGCTTTCTCAGCTGGCCTGCGAATTTTATCCTTTTCCACATTTTTTCCTGTTAAGGCTCGTGGCTCCAGGCTGACCTCTCCGTGTCGGGGGATGCAGTGGGGCGAGGGCTGCGCTGAGGACGGAGAGTGGACACCCATCCTGCTCAACCCAAATACAACCTCTCCTCCGCTGAAATATCCCTGAACCCCCTTCGGTGCCGGCTCAGGGGGGCACCGGGGTGGAAAAGAAATCAACGTAGTGCATTCAAGGCTTTGCAGGGCAGAGGGATCCCGGCTGCCCCTGTGGGTCCCATCCCCCCGGGCCCCCCCTCGGCTCCCAGGACCCATCCCAGGACCCATCCCAGGACCCATCCCAGGGCGGCACTGGGCTCTGTGCCCCCCGCAGGTGCCGCCGCGGGGCCGCGCTCCGAAGCGGAGCGGTGCGAACAGCGCGGGGGACGCGGGGAGCGGCTTTGGGGCTTGAAAAAAACACCACCAACCGAACAAACAGACTAAAAAAAAACAAACCAAAACCGGGGCAGGGGAGGCAGGATCGTGCCCGGCGCTGTCCCAGAGCCGGGGGGACACACACCACTCCGTGTGGTGCGGAGGACACGGAGGGGTCGTGCGGGACCGTCCCCTCGGAGCTCACCGCGCACCGCCCCGGCTCTCCTGCTCCTTTATTCTCTTTTTTTTTCTTTCTTTCTTTTTCCCCATTTTTAATTTTCCTTCCCCCCCCCTTTCCCTTTTATTTTCTTTCCCTATTTTTTTCCCCTTTTCCCTATTTTTCTTTCTTTTTGCGCCGGTTCTGGTTAAACGTTATTTCGCTTTTGTTGGAAAAGTGGCCCCTAGTGTGCAATTATGTCAAATTTCTTTGAGTTTTACAATTTAATGGAGAACAGTAACTCTTTTATTGATCCTAGACGGGGCCGGCTCCTCTTCCCCCGCTCCCCCCCTTCCCTCCCCCGCTCCCCCCCCCGCCCTCTCCGTTACTCCTATGAAATGTCACTCAATGTTTCTTATGCTCCCACCAGTTTCCAAAACAAACAGTGGAGGCTGCAGCCGTCTCTCGCCTCCCTTGGATGCCGGAGGCTCCGGCCGCTGCCCCCCGACGGGCGCCGGGCGGGGATGGAGCCGCCGCCGCCCGCCTGAGCCGCGCTGCCGCCCGGGGGGATGGCGCTCAGCTCCAGGGCTCACGCCTTCTCTGTGGAAGCCCTGGTGGGACGTGCGGCCAAGAGGAAGGTGCCGGATGGGCACCGAGAGGAGGAGAGCGGCACCGGCGGCGGGCAGAGCCGCGGGGCCCCGGAGCAGGGTCGGTGGCGGAGGGGATGCTCGGGGGATGGAGGGGAGGGGATGCTCGGGGGATGGAGAGGAGGGGATGCTCGGGGGATGAAAAGGAGGGGATGCTCGGGCGATGGAGATGATGCTCGGGGGATGGAGAGGAGGGGATGCTCGGGGAGATGGAGCGGGGGGCATTCTAGGGGGATAGAGTGGAGGAGATTCTCGGGGGGCATGGAGCTGAGGGGATGCTCGGGGAGATGGAGCGGAGGGGATGCTCGGGGGTGGATCCCCCCTCCCCGCCTCCGGCAGTCTCCCGAGCAGCCTCTCTCGTCTCTCTTCCCCGCAGAAAAGCGGCCCAAGGCCGAGAGCCGGGAGGCGGGGGTGCAGGTGGAGCTGCAGGGCTCCGAGCTCTGGAGGAGGTTCCATGAGATCGGCACCGAGATGATTATCACCAAGGCCGGCAGGTACCGCTGCCCCTTCCCCGCTCCCACTATTCCTCTCTTCCGCGCTCTGTCTGCTTCCCTTCTTCCCCGCTCCCACTGCTCCTCTTTCGGTCTCCCACTGCTCCCCTTCTCCACTCCCACTGGTCCCCGCACCCCCTGCTCTTCCTCTTCCCTGCTCCCACTGCTCCCCTCTTCCCTATTTCCTTCCTCGCTCCCAGTATTCCCTTCCCTACTCCTACTGCTCCCCTCTTCCACTGCTCCCCTCTTCCCACTTCCCCATTCCTACTGACTGTTCCTTTGTCCCCTCACCTGCTTTTTAATTTATCTCTTTTTCATTGTGTTTTTTTCCTGTTTTTTTTTCTTTTTGGTTGGGTCAAGGTATTTTTCTGGTTTTTTTTCACAGTTTTTGTTGAGTTTGGGTGAGAATAAAGTCACTTTCCCAATACGCATTTAGTCTACCCAACTCGTTCCCACCGTTTTGCTGGTGGCTCTGGCTCAGACCTTTCCCTCTGTCCTCAGGAGGATGTTCCCATCGGTCCGGGTGAAGGTGAAGGGGCTGGAGCCGCTCCGGCAGTACTACATCGCTATCGACGTCGTTCCAGTGGACTCCAAAAGATACAGGTACAGGGGAGACTGGCAGAGATGCCACCTTCCCTCATCCCTCCACGCAACCCCCTCATCCCTCCACGCACCCCTGCATCCGTACATACATCCCCTGCATCCCTTCATGCACCCCACAGCCAGAGAAGCGGCAGCGTTCAACAACGTCCCCAGGCTGGATGTCAGGCTCTGGCGTTCAGCATCTGTATCTGTACCCTTTCACTGCCTTCAAGGTCTTCTCCTTGGACAAACTCCTGTCCTAGCGAGATACGGCAGGAATTTGGTGTATGAATGTGTGTTAAAAGTATTAGTGTGTATGAGTGAGTATAAACGAGTATCAGTGGGTGTGATTATCAATACGCACAAATGAGTAGCAATGGGTATCAGTGAGTATCAACGAATATCAATGTCCAAACCCCACCGAAGCCAAGCGGTGAGCACATTTGGAATGGGGATTTGAGGATAACAATTGAAGTTTGGGGCATTTAAAATACGTATTTGGCGTTCGCAGCCCACTGTCTGTTCTGCATTTGGAGCGTGTGTGAAACAGGAGTTGCGCGGTGGGGGGGGGCTGCTGGCTCCCATGCACATATGGAATCTATAGGTGTGTGGGCCTGGGTGGGCTGGGAAGGGGTCCCCACTGCCTGACCACGGCCTGGCACGGGCCAGGTACGTCTATCACAGCTCACAGTGGATGGTGGCGGGGAACACGGACCATTCCTGCATCACCCCACGTCTCTACATCCACCCCGATTCCCCCTGCTCCGGGGAGACCTGGATGAGGCAAATCATCAGCTTCGACCGCGTGAAGCTCACCAACAACGAGATGGACGACAAGGGGCACGTAGGTGTGGGGCAGCCCCATCGGGAGGGGGGCAGGACATCACCCCGGGGCTGGAGCCCACTCGTGTCTTGCGTTGGGTTCCCCCCCTGCCCCCCCGGCTCTCGGGGGGCTCATCCTGCCTCTCGCCCGCACAGATCATCCTGCAGTCCATGCACAAGTACAAGCCCCGCGTCCACGTTATCGCCCAGGACTCTCGCTTCGATCTAGCGCAGATCCAGTCGCTGCCGGCCGAGGGGGTGCAGAGCTTCTCCTTCCAGGAGACCGAGTTCACCACTGTGACAGCCTACCAGAACCAGCAGGTACTGGGGTGGGGGACGGAGAGCCCTGACGGCACTGGGAACTGGTGGGGATGGAGAATCCTGATGGCACTGGGAATCGGGGGGGTAGAGAGCCCTGACAGTACTGGGATGTGGGGTGATGGACAGTCCTGAAGGCACCAGGATTCGGGGGCCAAGGAAAGCCCTGTCGGCACCTGGATGTGGCCAATGGAGAGACTGGACAGTTCTGAGGGGCTGGAGGGATGGAGAGCCCCGACGGCACCAGGACTGGGAGAAAGGGAGAGTCCCAACAGTACCAGGACCTGGAGGGATGGAAAGCCTCCACGGCACCCGCGCTGGGGGTGGAAAGCCCTGACAGTACTGGAACCGAAGGGGTGGAGAACCCTGACAGCACAGAGGGACGGGGGGGGGATGGAAAATCCCGATGGCACTGGGACCTGGGGAAGATGGAAAGTCCGCCGGCAACAGGGTGCGGGTGATGAAGAGCCCCGACAGCACCAGCATGCGGGGGGATGGAGAGCCCCAACAGAACCGGGATGCGGAGGGATGGAGAACCCTGAGAGCCCCGGGATGCGGGCGATGGAGGGAATGCGGGCGATGGAGGGGATGCGGAGCCCCGAGAGCCCCGGGATGCGGGCGATGGGGGGGGATGCGGAGCCCCGAGAGCCCCGGGATGCGGGCGACGGGGGGGATGCGGGCGATGGGGGGGATGCGGAGCCCCGGCTGCTGCGGCGGTCGGTCCCGTCCCGCCCCGCGCCCCATCAGCTCCCTTCTCTTCCACCCCTCCCAGATCACGAAGCTGAAGATCGACAGGAATCCCTTCGCCAAAGGTTTCCGGGACCCCGGCAGGAACAGGTAAGGGTGGACCCGCCCCGCCGCCCGCCCCGTCGCGCCCGCGGCGCCGCTCTCAGCCCCGTCTCGCCCCGCAGGGGGGTCCTGGACACCTACCCTTGGCGGCCCCCCCTCGCCCTGGACTTCACAGCTTTCGGCGCGGACAGCCAGGGTAAGTCCCGTTTGTCCGTCCCCCGCCCGTCCCCGTGGCCTCGGGGCTGCGCTGTGCCCGCAAACCGGGGCGCGTCGAGAGGGGGGGGGCTTAAAGCTGGGTCCAGCAAACGAACCGGTGGCCATCGTAACGTTTAGAGAAGCCAATTCCACTTGGGTTTGCCCTAAACTCCTCCTAAAATCGATTTGCGGAGCCGCCCCGGGAAGGGCAGGAGCGGCGCGGTCCGCCTTCATCCCCCCCAAATCCGACCGGGATGAGCAGGAAAAAACCCCTCAGCGTGCGGGAGGCCGGTTTAGAGCCTTAGGGTTGTTGCGGCTTTGATGCCGTTACACTAATTGTTCCCAACCCGTTAGAGATTATTATCTAAAGGCGACCCTACGGACCGCCGGGGGTTCCTCCCGCCGGGACTATGGAATTATCCGCTCCTCGGGACAGAGCAGCCCCACGGCCCCGTGGAGGGGAGAGGAGAAGGAGAAGCTGTTCAGGAAAAAACACCTCCCTCAAGCGTACATCGATCTCTTACAGCCCTTTTCCAGAAAAACGGCTTTTGGAAAGAGGATTTGAAACCTGATTATTCCTAGCGGCAAAGGAAAAAAACTATTTGCACTCTGGAGCGCTCCAGTTTGGGTTCGAAGTCATTAATTTAATGCTCATTTATGTGAGGGGCTCTTCAAAACCATTGGTATGGGAGCGCACCAGATTGTGCCTTTCTCTGCAATTAAAGAGTGCAAAAATCACAGCAAAAATCCATGCTGTGCAGGCACAGGAGTGCGGAGACCTAGGAAAAAATCAGGAGAAATTAGGAGGTTGTACAGAAAACTGGATATTGATATTATTATTATTAAACTTAGAAAAGACCTTATGCAAAAAAGCCCATTTCTGAGCCCGTTCTGCGGGCAGTGGCGCAGTACCGAGGAGAGGAGCTGATAGATGGGCTGCAGTGGGGAATGAGGGAGCAGCAACTGCCTTGATTATTGTACAGATGCTAAAATATTAGGGTTTCCTGGGTTCTTTTTGTCAGTCTTAATATAAATGGTATTTTTCTTCAGAGTTAGCTTCCTGTACCGACGTAATTGTAACAAAATCTCCAATTCCACTCAGAATAAAACTGTATTTCTGAAGAAAAGCTGAAAAATAGAAATACTGAAGCCCTAAAACCAGAAGGTAAATTAAAGGGAAGTATGAACAATATGCTGAAGAAAGAACTGACCACAAACTTGGGATTTTTAAGCCTAATAGCAATGCTTTCGTATGGGAAGTTGTGTGCTATTATTGCTCAGGATACCTTGAAGGAAATGCTGACACTCGTTTGCTCCGCTGCAGCTGAGCTGCCTAGGGATTCATTGGCTGTCTCACACTCACAAACCTCCGCTCAGCCACTTCATTTCACATGACCGAAAGTCCCCGAGTCCTGGGAGGACGTCAGGACCTGTACAGCAGGAGAGGACCTACCCCTGCCCCGCATCCCCTCCTGCTGATGTCAGTGCTGAAACAGCCCCTGACACCAGCGGGGAAGGGTGAGATGTTCAAGCCATAAAACATTCCTAGATTATTGGGAATAGGTGCTGCCTGGCCTTACCCAGTCTGTAAAACACTCTGCTCGCTGGGAGCTTGTGAGATTGATTTGTGCCCCATCCAAGACCCTCGTGGTTTCTTTTTTTAGGTTAATATTCTAGCAGATATGGTTTGGTTACACAGCTGCCTCTGCGTTGCTTGTAAGGTCTGACCAGATCACATCCAGGCAGTGTATCGCTGGAATTAAGCGTAAATAGAGAAAAACACATCGCAAAAATAGATCCGCATTCCCTTCCTTCCTTTCCCAGTAGCTTTGGTAAGAAATGAAAATAAAGGGCGGGAGGGGGAAACGCTCTGCAAGAATGTGGTAACGAAGCTGCAACAGAGACATCCGGCTCTTAGATGGCCTTAGACTAAACCAGCATCTGTTTAGCACCAGGCTTGGCCACTCCAGAGCACCATTCCTCAGCCAAAGCAGCTGCCACCCTTCCTTTTCCCTCTTGCTGTTGGTCTGGAGGAGCAGCGAGTCAGGGCTGACCAGGGATGTTACGCACCAGCGGCCTCGGCAGGGCTCGCGCGGGGAAGTGAGACGGTGTTGCTTTTCCCCCAAATTATGAAAGTGTTCATTGATTCATTTCAGAAAGGAGAACGTTAAAACGACACGGGCATTTAAAGTTTCTGGAGACGCCTCTAGTATTCAAGGGTATGTTTCAAATCGCATGGGAAGCCAAGGAAAATTAGGCAATTCCTGTGAGCAGGAAGGTACAAAAAATCCTCCATCAGGCTGAATACCTTTTTTTGTTCTTATATACAAGGGGAAAAGCTGCCTCTAATTTGCACAGAAGTAGGAAACCTGAAATAGCTGTGGTGTCTATACGGCAGGAGAAGGTTGTTGGTTGAATAGTGAGGCACAGACCCGGCAGGTAGCTCCATGCGTGGAGCAGAACCTCTTAGTTGTCCTTGTCAAATTAATGGGATTAGACATGCATGAATATTTTTCTTAGACAAGTGCCAAGTAACAACAACAAATAATTTATGGACAGATCTTTTGATTTTTCCAGGAGCTGATTTTTGGAGCGGGTTTGTGCTCGGGAGGTGTGGAGTGGGAACAGGAGTCCTCCAAGTGTTCCTTGGCTGTGAACATCATCTAGCCCAGCCTGGATCATTTCTGTTTTCATTTTCAGGTGGGAGCTCCAGTTCTTCACCGGTGACCTCCAGCGGTGGGACACCCTCTCCTCTCAACCCCCTGCTTTCTCCGTCGTGCTCACCTCCTACATTTCACTTGTCAACAAGCAGTATTGGTGTGTCGTGCCCGGAGACCTACCTACACAACCTCAACGTGCCCCTCTATTACAAGATTTGTCCTACAAGCTTCTTGAGGCAACAATCTTTCCTCTTTCCAAGCCACGAAAAACTGGGAGGCTCCAACCCACGTCTTTTACCCCACTTTATGGTGGATATGCCAAAACTCTCTTCCATCGGCATAACCAACCTGAAAAACACAAAAGGTGAAGACTTAAATGGGCAATGTCTGCAAGTACCCAGCTCCGCCAGTCAAATGCTGTATGGATTACATGCATCTGGAAACATTTTCCCATCAAGTCCCATTGCTCGGGAAGCACTTAATTGTTCTTTACATCCTCCATATGGCTTGTACGGTTACAACTTCGCTGTGCCATCCAGACTGATGAATGCAGCAAGCCATTTCAAAGTGAGTGACAGCATTCCAGCTTCTTTGAAAGATGGCAGATGTAATCACTCCAACTGGCACCCTACAATTAACCATTGCCTTTAGTGGAATCATATAATATTTCTAAGCATTGATATGTAAATCAAGCCTTTCCTTCCTTCATACCCAAGGGCTTCCTAGTTATTGACTGTGAAACACTGCATGGTGCAGGAGCGGGATGTGTAGGCATTTAACTTTCTTTGTGGGAGAACGTGTCGTGCTGTTGGGAGGGTGGAGGATCTGGGAGTGAGGAGGTTCTGTGATGATCCACAGCAAGGTGATACCTTTTGGTGTTATTTATGTCGCGGTCGTACATTGAGAGCAACTGTACAATCACCTTTTAATATTTGCACTGGGAAATGGGAACATATTCTACAAATACGTGTTACTGAAATTCTCTCTCTAGCTTGCCTTTAGTCAGTTCAAAGCCCTCGTTGGCTTCTGCTCATCCTACTTGAGTTTTTCCATTAATTTCAAAGGGACTGTTTGAGACTTTGAGTCATCAAAAGAGCCGTATTTGGCCAAATACTCAAGTATGTTCTCAAATTCCCTTGGCTTTAACGGGTCATAATTAATGACATCAAAGTGCCTTGTTGCTCCAGGACCCAGATGACTCAGTTATCGGCGTGGGGATGTAATTTCAAGAAAGCCAGGATGAAAGATGGATATGTTCCTACCTTGTGGGGATGAGATTGTGGATCCTGATGTACAGCTGCCTGGAGAGCCCTCTTTTCCAAGCTACTGCTTCTGGAGATCTCCAGGAGGCGGTAGTGCAGAGCAGCACCAGCATTGACAACGTGGTGTGAAGGAACAGAGCATGGGTGGTCATACATCTCCCCCATGATGAACCAGAGCTGAGCTGGGCAACCTGGAGGATACATCTTGGAGAGATGTGTGGGATGAAACACCTCCAGGAGCCTCGCAGGGCACTCCTCCTACACAGCACTTCTAACCCTGGGGACACAGAAGATCCACCTGGGATGACATCCACCAGCCTGTGCCCAAGGGAAGGGGCAGAGCTGCTCCTGGCTCGGTCCCATGGAGAATGCAGATCCTTTCTGGGGAATTACAACTCTATAGGCCCAAAACATGAGCTTTCTGATTCCTTCCAAAAGTCTTATTTGTTTTATTATAACCTGTGGATACTCTTGTTATTCCTGTAAATAATCTCTAGCTCCCAAGGGCACAATATATCACGCAATAAACTGTGGCATAGATTTTATTCTTTATTTGATCACTGCTCTGTCCCTATTTAAAGCCGATTTTATTACTTGATATAGGACAGAGATTTGAAAATAATGCTTGACTGGGAGCGGCCACATTTTGGGATTAAGAAGGGAGAATTCTGTACTTACAAAGAGAACACAGCACTGTGGAGGGGTTAAGTGAAGGTTTAAGAATCCAAATTAGTATCAGAGCTCTGGTTTTCTTTTTATCGTAACAGCCAACCAATTAGGAATGGAACAAGCGATATCAAAGCTGTTAAAATAACAAAAAGTCACTTATAACTTCAAGAGACTTTGTTAAAAAAATCAGCCAACATTGTTTTCCCTGATTAACCTGCTCTGAGTGCTCACAGAGCCCCCAGTGATACCAGTATGGAGTGGTGGGTCGTGCTTTAGCTAAGTGGTCTGTGCAACTGTAAGAATGAACAAACCTGTGTCATCACGCTGTTTTTTCAGTAGTTTATCTCACTATTTTTATTAAAAAAAAAAAGAATTTTTTTTTCAGTTTAGGAGTCCTTCTTTCCAAGCCATCACCCACCACCAGTGGCAGCTGAACTCTCACAGCCGACTCCACTGCAGGTGCCGGGACGGGCTCTGCAAAGCGCTGCACATCTCTGCTCCCTGGGACACGTCCGGAGACGAGTGACCAAGTATCAGCCTCCACATGTGGTTGTGCGTTCGGGGAGCTGGAAGGCTCCTCCAGATCAGTCACAGATTTGTGGGTGGAGGCAATGGGAAACTTCCAGTTTTCCAAATATTTGCACTTGCGTAAGATATTCCAGATTTGCCGGCCATGAGCTGGTGATCCAACAGCTCAGCATCTGCCTGGTTAAAAACGTGACTGATAATGACTAGAATAGCTATTTCCGGCATAGACAATTTCACAGCGAGAAGTGTTTAAATTGAGATCAGATAAATCCCATCTACTACAGCTCTCTTTGGTGAATCCCTCCTCACTCCTACTCAGGGCATGTTTGCAACCAGGCACCCAGCTTCCCAGAGCTGCTTGTTTTGGTATGAAACTAGAATCTGAGCCAGTGCTCCTCTAATTCCAGTGGAATTGGGTCGAGTTTTGATGTGCCTGCTCCAGCAGAAGCCTGGTTTTCACCACCCTCCCTGATCACGGCTGCATGGAAATCACAGCCAGAGCCTGGTCCCTTCAAGGGATGCATGACACCAGCACCCGTGTCCCTTGGGTGCTCTCACCAAGCTCTGGGGAGGATGCAGTGCTCAGAATGAGTGAGGCAAACGTAAATACTAGTTAGCTCCATGCAAGAGGTCAACATGGCCCGAGACACTGTCAGATCTGGGTTATCCGAGGTTGCTTTCCATTTCTTTTGCCTTTATCTTCTGATTTATCCTTTCAAATATCACTGTAACAAATAAAACCGATGTTGGTGATTCTTCATGAAACCAAAGAGTGTTTTCAGGCAGTTAGAGGTCTCTGTCCTGATGCCCACGTTGCCACCTCAGACCCGGCCAAGGCTCCCTGCCCATCCCAGCATGGCAGTATCTACATTGCTGCGACGGTAATTCAGCTGAGTCGCCACAGTGTGACATCAGGGGTTCCACTTCCATGAGAAAATCTGTGCCCAAAATAACAGATAACCTGCACACCAGCTTCTAGGGGAGTTTTTGAAACAGCTGCTGGTGGGAGATGAGAGGCAGGACTCCAGAGAGTAAGATGGAATAATAAATCATTATTTATTAAATGTGAAAATGATGGACGCTAGGTCCGTATTTCAAGAGAGACCACGCACCTGTAAACACAAATGCATTACACTTCGCTTTGCACTCGTGCTTCCTCCGGTTGCTGTGATTTGAAAACCTGTAGCAATTGCAGCAGTTCAGTGTTCTTCAGCAGTAATGGGTGAATGGGAACCGAAACCCAGCATTGCGGGGCTGTTTTTAAATGGGAACAGGGAGAAAATAAGCTTAAACTTGCTGAACAACCTTAGCTCTTAGTCATTTGAACTTTCCCAAGAGGAGTCTGAAGTTACTCTGGAATACCAATCGGCAGATGAAACTGGCTGTGCCAAGGGCACCAACCTACCCAAAACTGGGGCAGGGGATGGGCTTGGTGCTCACACACCAAGAGGTTGATTTGAAAACCAAGGAGGCAAAAAACCCCAGTGATAATTTTTTTAATCAAAGTGCAGTTTGCTATCCAATTTCGTCCAAATTTAATACGTCTCTTAGAGAAGCCAAACACATAGGGCAACGTCGGATGTAGCTCTTTCTGATCGAAGCGCCTTGGTTTACATTTGATCTTCTGAGGTTGGGTCTGTAATTAGATGATAATTTGTATCACAATTATGCAAACCAAATGAGGATTGGATAGCAAGATAAACCAGAACAAATAAGCACCTCGAACGTTTGAAATACATCCAGTATTGAAATGATGTGCATGTGTGGCTGGGCCAGCGGGACATGCTGTTCCAATAAAGCTGCAGAAAGGGAAAAGGCCGGTATCAAGTCCTACAAAAGTTTCAAATGCTCATGTTTACAAATTTGTATTGCACATTAATGTGTAAACACACGTTATTGGAAACAGATGACTCCTCAATACCTACGTGTTCTTTCTGCCTAGCTTTGCGGGTCTGTTTGTCTCCCAGAATACACAAAATACACAGAGACTTTTAAAACATGGCTCAAACTAAGAGGAGCAGCATGGGAACGCAGAGCTCTCCCAGCCCCTGGATGCATCTCGGGTAGTGGGCGCAGGGGAATGTGTCCCCCCGCTCCTCCCGGGGCTGTGCCACAAGCACTCCATGGCTGGAGCCACAGTGTGCAGCGCTGCAAGCGATATCTCATTCCTTGGCGTTTACACACCGAATACGGTTCATCATTTTCTTTACCGCTGGGTCGCTTGGAGGCCCTGGAGCTGCGACAGGCAGCCCCAGCATCAGCCGGCCGCTACGGCAGCTCCATCCATAACCCCAGCAGCATCTGCTCTGCCAAAGCTGCAGCCACGGAGTGCTGGAAAATACAGCTTCTAAAATAAAAGGAGTTATTTTGATAGAGTAATTTTGAGAAGGAAAAGAAAAATCACCTTCTTGCAATCTGTGTAAAAGCCTGAGACCTGCTGATCACCTTTCTTCCACCCCAACGATTTGCATTTTAGGATGCAAACTCTGGGCACCCCTTTCAGTGCTCGTCTGTGTCTGTGCAAACCGCAGCCTCCTGGCCCCTGCGGAGTTAAAGCCGGTGTCGGACAGCAATCCAGGCTGTTGGGAATTAAATTGGCTGCAAGGGCTTTTGCAGACGTTGGGTAATGCACTGCAAGCTGTTCATGCTTAATAGAGCTCTGCTCTCACCAAGCCCGTGTCACTCTGAATTGTACAATTATTTATAAACCTCCGTGTCCCTTCGGTGACATCAACAAGAAGGACCTACCATCTACTTCCATCCATCAAACAATTTCCTCCCAGAGTGCTTATCCTAAAGCACCCAGCTTTAGGTTTATTGTAGCAATTAAGCGCAAGAAGCAGCCCAGGTTTTGTGAAGGACCCCTCGAGCTTGTAAATCAAACGACAAAAACCAGCAAGTAAAATTCAAGACCTTTCTGGAGAGGAAAACACCAGCGATAAGGGAGAACCCCCAGGAAAAGTAACATTCGCTGTCTGAGGAGGCAGATCCTGAGCAGAACCAGAGGTGGGGCAGGGGCTCAGAAGGGTTTCTAGCTCTCTGAGGGCTGAAGATATATTAGATGCATTAAAGAGATTTTCAGATATTTTCTCTTATTTTGAAAGCCTTTCTCATTTCAGGCTTTGAGAGATTGGCTTCGGGGAGAAATTCACTTTTTCCTTCTTGGCACGGATTCCAGATCTCATCTCTGAGCTGGGTCCCAGCTCCAACAATTTCCTCTGGGCCCTGCCCAGCAGCTGGGAGCACTTAGCAGCTCATCCACCCCATCGGGCTCACCTGCCCCAGCCAGCCCTGACAGGTCCATCTGCTTCCAGTCAGACCTGCAAATAAAACGGGGCTCGGCCTCAAAAGGGAGAAAAGAGTAGTGGCCTTGTGTGGTTAGTTAGAGTTACTCTTGCTATTACTCAGGCGATGCTCTAGGGATGGATGCTGTCTTCTGCTCCGGCTGTTGGTCCATCAGTGAGCTGCTGCCCCCCTTCACCATGGAACTCCTGAAAACAGCAGAAATACCCTTTTTTATTCGGGTTTGGGAGAAGATGCTGGCTGCTGTTGCACTTGGAAAGAAGGCTTGAAATGCACACTATCAAACCCCAGTTGGTAAGGCATGGACCACAGTGTCTATTGTGCGATTGGGTGCTGCCCTGGCTGTGGTCACCTCAGCAGTTTTAACCATCACCTTCCAGCATGTATTACTCCAAATATCACGGAGATTTTGCTTTTGATGGAATGCTAAAGACCTGTATGTAAGGGACAGTTTGGTGGATGGGGTTGTGTTTCGCTGGTGTCTTTGATACCAGGACAAGATGGAGCAATGCAAGAGGCTGCGGTGGTTTATCCTCACCGGCACCACAATGCCCTTCATGCAGGCTGTCATTTTAAACTTAAAAAGAACATAAAACCATATACGGAGCAACATTTTAAGTGCTAAACTATTCATAATGCAGTAATACAGTATTAAAATGAAGAATTGGTATCAGATGATAGAGTGGGAGGAAAGCTGGCAGTTCAGAAAGCTCCTGTGCATCCTGAAGCCTTGGGCTGCTCGAGGGCAAAATCTCCTTGTCCCAAAGGCATCTTCAAGTGAGTCCAGTCAGGTCAGATCCGATCCTCTGGCAGGACTTGAGGTTTAGGTGCTAGAATGAGGGGGTATCTCCCTGCAATGAGAGCATTTCACGTGTCAGTCCCTATGAACACTTCCAGGGGCTTTAAAAACAGGAGTGTGAGCCACAGGCAGCACTGCCCATCCACAACAAATATCTACTTTAGGTTTACACAAAAATCTGCCTTTCTACAGACTTGTGGTGAATCATTATGTATAGAAGTGTCAGTAACCTTAAAGTGGAGAAGTAAAACCTTTTAAAAAAAATATTAGTTACCAGGTATTAGAAAAGAGAAGACTCCAGAGAGACCTTAGAGCAGACTCTGGGGACTGAAAGGGGCTCCAGAAGCTGGGGAGGGGCTCTGGATCAGGGAGTGCGGGGAGAGGACAAGAGGGAATGGTTTTAAGTTTAAAGAGGGGAGATTAAGATGAGAGATTTGGGAAGAAATGTTTTGCTGTGTTGGCCTTTGCAGAAGCCTGATGGCTTTGTGTGACTGGCAAGATGTGGGTGGCTGCTGGTGCTGTGTGCGCCCCAGGCACTTCATCAGGGTAGGTGCCAGTCTACACCAGAACTTCAGAGTTGCCTCCAGCATGAATTTGTAAAAAATGAAAGTAATTAAACTGTTGTTTGGATTTGTAGATACTTTGATATGAAGAATCAGGGAAGAAAAAATGAGGACAGCAGGGAGACCTTTGAAAGACACACTGAGGCTGAGGCCTGCTGTGAAACAGAGCTTAGAGCAGCCTTCCAGTAGGAAAAGGGACTCGAGGAAAGCTGGGGGAGGATCTCTGGATCCGGGAGGACGGGGGTAGGACAGGGGAAAAGGCTTCAAATTGGATGAGGGAAGATTTATATCAGACATTAGGAAGTAATTCTTCACAGTGAGGGTGGGGAGGCCCTGGCCCAGGGTGCCCAGAGCAGTGGTGGCTGCCCCATCCCTGGAGGGGTTCCAGGCCAGGTTGGATGGGGCTTGGAGCCCCTGATCCAGTGGGAGGTGTCCCTGCCCATGGCAGGGGGTGGGACTGGATAGGCTTTGAGGTCCCTTTCAACACAAACAATACCATGATTCTATGATTCTATTTTTCTTTCATGAAGTAAAACCCATGCTGCCTAGCCAGCTGCCCCGTGCTGGTACCACACATCTCCATTCACCAACAACACTTTTGGTTTCACCCCTTTGCTGAATTCTTCTTTTATCTTCATAAAAATCTTACTGTAAAATTAATCGAAGTTGATAAGCTATTTCCTGTGTCGTATTTCTTTTAACGTTATCGATATTGCTAATAAAAACATAGATTGAAACAATATGCTGTAATGTCCAAGATATAAGCCAGATTCTACTGCAGTTCAAATAAATATGAATTCGGCCTTTGGCTTTCATAAAAGCAGGATAATGTCTCTATCTGGGCTGTTGTGATGGATAACATCAGCCCCTTTTGCTTCACTCTTCAATACTACCAGAATTTAAGAATTCATACTGGTAGAAGAAATATAATTCTGTTTCCTGGAGATTTTCAAGTTTAAACCAAAGTAAAGTGGAGCCCTAAACTTCATTTGCAACTGAAACAAAACCCAGCATTTCAAAAGCGATTGTGCTTTGGAAGTGCTGACACTTGCCATGTTGGACCTTGGAATTTTAAATGAGAAGTTCTTGAGGCAAAAGATGTCAAGGAGAGGATGGGGGAGAGCTCGTCTGAGTCTGGTCAGGTCTGCATTCTTCATCCATACTGCCGTTCCTCCTTCTCAAGTCAAAGTCCCTGCTTTCTGAGATGATTTTTGGTCAAAATGGCTTGGGAGGTGTTTGAGCCACACACACCAGTGTGGACCTTTGTCCTTTGATCAGCTTTTCTCATTGCTTTGAAGACCCTATGGAGCATCAGGATGTCTTCAATCCAGCATGTATGAAAGGTCTATCTGAGAACTCATCCCTTTGACCCCTGGTTGGAGGGCTGTTGCTTCCCAGGTCTGGCTGGTGAGACAGCACGGCGCCCTCCTCCTAACTTGAGGTTCCAAATGATGAGAAGTTCACTTACTTTTAAATTGTTTTTAAGTATCATTTATGCAGCTGGAGTTGTGGGCCATAAAAAGGGGGAATTGTGCTGGGTAGATCTCCTGGACACAGAACAGAGCAGAAGATGGAAATGAGATCCAGCCCTGCTCAAGATGAAATTTTTCAGAGGCGATGGTAGGTACCTCTGCGAGCGATCCCCCCTCAGGCTCATGGAGCAGGGATGTTCCTGCATCCACTGATGTCTCCCATCACCCTGCATTGAATTCACACCCTGCTCGGGCTCCTGGTGGGAAAATTGCCTCCCAGACTAAGAGGCTTTTGCATGTCCTTGGGGATGCATCCCTCCCCAGGGCTGGAGGTGGCAGGGGCCACATCTGTGCCCCCGCAGCTCTCCCCATGGATTTCCTTTGCAGCAGGTGAAAACACAGCTGAGAGATTTTCAGATAATTTGTCAATTTAAAAAAACATTAATCAAGCACCCCTGGGGGAGGGGAAAGCATTTTGAAGAGTTTATCTGCAGTAATTGGGCTTGGTCAGTTTTGATCTCGACATTTCTGCCCTGACAGCCACGCACACCGCAGCGCCAGCCCCCATCCTGTGTTTTAATTCTTCTTTTTTTTTCTTTTTTTTCCTTAAAATAGGACACACCTGTGAGGAAGGCAAGTTTCTTCAAGACATTCCTGATCTGGAGTGTATTAAACTGATATTTTTGTTTTGTATTTTTGATGATTTGCTCCAGTGATAACATAATAGCGTGATACTTTGCCTGGGACTGATTAAAACATTTCTTTTGATCAGCGCAGCAGATTGAAACAGTTGTTTATTACTGGACAAAGCTTTGAGAAAAAGAAGCGGGGGGGGAAAGGCACAAGAAAGGCAGAAGAAGAAAGGGTGGCTGTAGGGTCTCCTTTTCACCAGGGGTATTTCTTTCACTTTGGGGAAAGTTTCTATTCCAGCTGGAGTTGGGGTCTGGGAAGCGAGAGAAAGGCTGGGAGATCCATCACGCTGATGGACAACGGCTGAAAACCCAAGCGTTGGCTGTTAAAACTACACGTGTGCTGAATAAAACTAATTTCTCCCTCGCAGGACACACCAGATAATAACTGTATTGAATTTCTATAACCAAATCTGATGCTTCCTAGAAAGGTTGTCCTTTCAGGCTGTATCAGTCACTGCACATTTCAAAGGTACCTAAGACTTACGTTAAAAAACTTTTTTTTTTTTTCTTTATAAAACAAAGGCAGCATCATATTGTCACAAAGCTACAACATCTGAATATAAATGTGTTATTTTGGTTGAACTCCAGTTCCTATAATGGTTTTCAAAACTATAGATTTTAATTACAGGAATATTTTTAATAAAAGCCCCTATTTAACTGTTGGCAAGACTGTAAGGGAAAAACCAATCATATCTGGCTCGATCTCTTTGACAGACTAATTCTTCAAGTTGCATTTGCCACATTCAAGCAGCTGCGACCAATAACCCCTCTGTCTTTATTATTCTCCTACGATATGAAATTAAAATGAACTGGAAATGTTTATGCTGCAAATGGCGTGCAACACATTAAACAGATAACGCAAGCTAAGGTTTGCCTTAAACCAGGGGGTTTCTCCTCCAGCAGAACCACGATCTGTAACTCAATCCCCTCTTTTCCCAGGCAGCGGAGATTGCTGCTCTGCCGAAAGCCTCGGACACATAACAATATCTTCATTAAAGAGGAATTACTTCCATCTCGCTGTCCGCAGGTGCCACTGAAAGCGGAGCTTTGTTTCATGTGGCCGGTTTCAATTCCTGTGTTTACATCAGGAGATTCCTTAGCTTCATGGGACGTTTGCAGATAAATCAGTTTTAGATCTTGTTTGCTTCCCCTTGGCTTTTCCCCGCAGCGTGTTTACAAGTGTCAGTTCCTCGGTCATGCTTTTGGAATTGTTCACTGCTTGCAAGAAGAAAAGAATCGTCACGTTTCATCATCAAAACCCATTTTTTTTGCCTATAAACCTGCCACCTATTTTTTGCTTCTTTGCACTGATCGATAAATGGAGCTTGATCGAGTTCTTTCAGGCTGTTAATTCGGAAGGGCTCCACTCGCAACACCTGCACCTGCCCCGTGTTTTCCTTGCAAGGGGATACCTCTCTCCTGGCAGACACACACGGCTCAGGCAGCGTCGCCGGGAAATGCCGGAGCTGCACAAAGTGAACTCGCTGACGTGTGTCTGCAAATCGATCTTCAGGAGGGGGAGAGCCTCAGGCGAAGCTGGGGGGAAATGAGGGAGGCAGGGCTGCCATCTGGTAATTTGTTTCATGTGTCCCTGTGGCACAGTCCGGGCACTGTGTTCATGCACCCAAAGCATTAAGAAGTGGCGGGTACTTAATTTGTGTGTGTTTCCAATGCTCCCAACACAACTGATGTGATTTTCATCCCTGAACACCACATCCACCACCATGCCCCAGTGCTGGATCCCCATCCTTGCGGTGCCTCTCCTCTCCTTCCATGTGGTGAGTGCTGCTCTTCTCATCCCCAGTGCTGTGGGGCTGGAGGTCACAGTACTTAGATGTTCCCTGACGACCCCTCAAACCCCACAAACCCTTATTGATGAAGAAACCCTCTTCCCATGAATGCACGTGGTTTCTGCACCCAGCCTCCCTCCTTCAGCATCCTCCTCTCTTGGCGCACACTGTGCTCAGATGCAGGTCCTGTGCTCTGATATTTATAGAACCATAGAATGGTTTGAGTTGGAAGCAACCTTAAAGATCATCTAAATCCAACCCCCCTGCCATGGGCAGGGACACCTCCCACTGGATCAGGGGCTCCAAGCCCCATCCAACCTGGCCTGGAACCCCTCCAGGGATGGGGCAGCCACCACTGCTCTGGGCACCCTGGGCCAGGGCCTCCCCACCCTCAGCGTGAAGAATTTCCTCCTAATGTCCAGTCTAAATCTTCTCCCTTTCAATTTAAAGCCATTTCCCCTTGTCCTATCACTCCAGGCCCTTGTAAGAAGTCCCTCCCCAGCTTTCTTGTATTTTAAAGTCACAATGTGAAAAGCATTTTTGAGTTCTTGGTAGCATTTTATTTCATGCATGATGTACTGAGGGCTGTTTCCCTGACATGATGGGGAAAAAAAATTTCGCGTCTTCTCTAGCACCAGGTCAGTTCTGTGGGTCGCTTGGGTTTTCACAGTAGTGTCATCTCTTCATTAACAGACTTCGCTGACAATTAAACCCATCAAACATTTCATTAATTGTTTGACATCTATTATCTGTCAATTTAGAGCATTTTTCTTTCCAACCCTGTGCCCGTCTCCCTCCCTCCCTCGCAGCATCCCAACCCCACCGTGCGAACGCACCTCTTCGCTGAAGTAGTGGAAACAATTAGTTAGATGCTGTTTTAGAGTGATGGTATTGAAAGGCAATCGCCCCCAGTTATAGCAATAACAGATCAAATGGATTTGTCTGTTCAGAGGGTAAAAGCAAGAGGAAGTCTTCTTTGGTTTTGAGATACAGGCTTGAAATCAAAGTTCATTGATCTTAGCTTACAGCATTGATTTTTCCATAAAGGATTTTTACCTGCTGTGACACAGAAACACAGAGATTAATATTGCTGATTGATGTACTTTAATATTGTGGATTTTGAGGCATTTTGCAAGAAAAATAATAGTCCTGACTGGGCATCCAGGTGAGAGCAAGGACCGGGGAGCAGAGCCAGGCCCAGCTCACACCCCACCCCCTCAGCTCGCAGCCCTCATGGGGGAAAGTTTAGTTTTAAAGAAGCTGTCAGAAAAATAGCATCCCAAACACAAACCAGGGGAGCGGAGGAGCTTCCTCACCTCATCGCTCTGCGTGGAGGCGGGAAGCGGCCCTCGAGTTGCCAGGGCACCTTGAGGGAGGGAGCTCCCAGATCTGGAATTGAGATTTAGGGAGGAATTTGTCAGGGCAGCGGGGCCACCTCTGCCCGCAGGCCTCGGCCGGAGCGCTGCTCGGCCAGGCGCTGCCATCTGGCCCCGTTGTTTTTCCTGTAACCTGTAGACACCGACAGCGTTTCACAGCGAGGTGCGGGTTAGCACGGACCATTTGCCTCTTTTGTCATTTTGTTTTTGCAATCTCACTTTGTATTTTGCTTCGCTCCTGGTGCAAACCCAGAAGCTCCTCCGGGAAATCCCACACCGCCTCCTGGCCTTTTTGCCTCCTTTTGGCTGAGCTTTGAAGCGTTTCCGTGCTGAAGGACTGTAGCAGAAGGCAGAAGCAAGATCAGTATCCTCCTCATCTTTCCATGCTTTTTTCCCATTGCGCTGGCGAGCATGGAGAGATGGCTGAGGTGACACCCCACCTCGCAAAGGTCACCCCACAGCTGCTCCTGGCCTGCACATGGTCAGCTCTGCTCAAAATCAAGCCCAGGACTGACAGAACTGAGCCGAAACACAGTGCTATCGGCATTTCCTTAGGTGTGGAAGTACAAATCACCAGGAGTGAGTCTGGAAAAAGCCCTGCCTGGGCTCCTGTGAGGGTGGGTGAAGCAGACCTGCCCAGGCACGGCTGATGGTTCTGTTTTGGGAATCTCTTCCGTCCTTTCCACTGCAGCATATAGGGACCATACAGCACATAGGGACCGTTACCAGACATGTAATGCACTCATGGAGTGTATTCCTGGGGGATTTCTGCTGCTCTGGAAGAGCCGGGAGGGCATGAATAGGATCCATGTCCTTTCAGACTCTCTAAATTGCACTTGGAGGAGAAACTAAGAGCTCCTCATAGCATGTCCCGGTCACAGCCAGCGCAGGGGGACCCAGCCCGTACCAGCTATGTCCCAATATCACCCATGCCAGTCCATAAGCAAATTTCTCACGTGATTGCTAATCATCTGCTGAGAAACACTGTTCGCTGCTACACCATCCTGGCTTGAGGAATGGAAACACACATCAACTGTGCTTGAATATTTCCAAGTGTTAGGAAGCATCACTAGTTGTTCCTCCAGAGCAACTCAACCACCCAGCCTCTGGGAAGGACATGAAGAACAAAAAATGAGATTTAAAGGAGCACATTGTAATTTTGGGGTGGGTTTTTTTTCCAGCCTGTTCTAAATAAAGCAGAGTTTAAGGAGCACCCTGTGAATCGCAGCATAAATCTCGACAGCGAGGGAGGGAAGCGCACTGCAGCGTGAGCTGTCAGCAGCTCCCTATGATCTGACAGGGTCCTGCAAATGCTTCTCCCATCCTGACCCCGTCTGTCAATCAGCTTTCGGGGGAGAAGCCCCTTCCCACCCACCTCTCATCTTGCTGGTGAGGAGCAACAGCCAGCTACAATTTTCCCTGGCTGTCATTTATCGTTATTCCAGGGAGGAAGGAGCCAGGGAGGCACTCTTCACCCCAAAGGTGCGGGCAGAGCAGAATTTGAGATGATGTGTGGGGATTTCCACCAGCACAAATGGGAATAAGACCTGGAGCTTTCCAGGCTGTACCAAAAATAGTAGGCCAATTTCAATCTCAATTATAGCTCGGTAACCTCAGAGTATAATTCAGAAGTCAGCTTCTAATATTTCAAATCAGGATAAAGAATAATATCCCACTTCCCCCCCTGCACCTCGAGCGATTTGCATTTCATAGGGGCTAATCTCGACCTGAACACGTGTTTTGGTGAGATGCTAAAGGATGTGAGTGTGCTAAGTAAATACGCGAAGAGGTTATGTTAAGATCCACAGAGGAGTCAGCTTAATACTGTGGGTCCTTGCAACAAACCATTCTGTTTATCAGACTAAAATATGATAAATGACTTATTCCTGCTGGACTCAAGACAGGATGATTCCATTGGAGCAAACATGCTTTCAGGTTTACAACCCCTGCCAACACCCACCCATGCAGCGTGGATGCCGTTGCCGTCTCCCATCAGCTCCCAGGGATGCGATGCCCTCTGGGGACTGTGCCGGCAGCGCCCGTGGGCCTCAGGAAAGGGAGATCTCTCCTGATTTTAGCCAGCACTTGTAAAACCCACCAGCAAAACTGATAGCACCGGTGGTTTTATCTCCATCACATGCACATCAGGGTCCAGCACAGAAAGAATTGGGATTTTTGTATTCAAGCACAAGCGGGGCTGTAAGCCAAGCTTCTGGGAAGTTGTCCAGGCTGCTCCTGGTGACCAGAGTTCTTTGGCTTCATGGAAACCACAAACACTGAGCTTTGCTGACCGACGCTGTTTAACCTGCACAGACATACTGAGAACATCAAAGGCGCTGCTGGGGTTTACAAGAAGATACACATAAGCATCATACCCTCATCGCCAAGATATGAGCTGACCCATGGGAACCCTGGGAAGGCGTCAGGCACAGAAGTGAAGGGTAATGGCTTGTTGGTCAGATGTCTGCTTTGCACAGTGCTTTTCCACAAATTCCCACCCGGATGGGCTGCTGCCACCGTAAGAGCAAGCCTGGCACCAGGATACAGCTCAAAAAGCAGTCCCTCCACCCCACCGTGCTCCCACCCCACAACAAGCAGGGCACCTTACGGGTGATGATGGGGTTGCCTTGTGACTGATGAGGGTCTTTTTTTCTCATTATTATCATAGAATCATAGAATGATTTGACTTGGAAGGGACCTTAAAGATCATGCAGTTCCACCCCTTGGCCACGGACAGGGACACACAGATTATGATCCCATGCTTTGCAAATTATGCCTTTCAGTTAAGCATGTGTGTTGGCCTGGCATCCATTTGAATGTCTCTGTTACTGTGAAGCTCCCACCGACAGGCCTTGTGGAGAAGGAAAAAAAGCAAAAAAACCACCACATTCATTCTTTGTTTTGGAAAACGCTCCCTTTCCTAAGCTCCCGATCGATATTATCACTCTAATAATATATCGCTTTAAGAACGAATATTTAAAAAAGACTGCCTCAACAATATTTTCCATTTTAGAAGACAAGCCTCAGTCTTCTTTCATTCTGATGACAAAGAAAAACAGTTTTATTATTTAAAAGAACATTGTTATTTAGAAATATCACGCACACAGTTCATTTGTGAGCACTTCTAGGCAATGCTTTGCATTTAAACTTGAATGGACAAACTTGAATGAAGAAATTGATCCCCGAGTGGGAAGAGGGGGATGCCGGGGGTACAATCTAGATATGTGCTCTTCCAACAGCAAAATATGGACTCTCCAGCCCTTGTTTAGGCTGTCAGTGGAGAACCTCTGGGGTACAAAGGCTCCTTTGGGGTTTCTGCCCACCTATGACCATCCCGCAGCTTCGACTCATCCCTCCAAGAGAAAGCGATGGTGCACGAAGAGGTGCCCCTTCCCCGCGCCGCAGGCTTTCCCCCCTTTGCTGCAGGAACTATTTCTTTGTTACTTAATCATCTGTAATTATCTCCTGGAGTAAATTCTGTTGGTGCATCAATTTTCAAACACAACAGTCATTTTTATCAGTCATGTTTATTTAATTTTAGCTGATTAGCTCAGAACCTAACAAGTGGCTTAGACTAACAGTGTGTCACTGCCCAAGTATTTTGTAGGTAACAAGAAGACATGGAATAGCGCACATGTTGCTTTGTCTGCATTAATCTATTTACATTGTAATTCTTCAACTGTTTTTAATGGCGGGTTCAGCTGGAAGCGATTAGTTCTCTAAATTAAAGCCACATTTCTCACTTTGTGCACTGGGAAGGTTTTTAGCTGTTGTCTTTTCCTTGCTTTTTGTTTTCCAAATCAAGACGGATACCACTTGAAAAAGCATGAAATCTTATTGAGGGGATTGGTCCGGGTGTTTGGAGCCGTGTTCCCATGTATTTGTCCCGAAGCCACATACTTGGACAGGCCACAAAATGGTGCGTTTGAAGCTGCTGTCGGCAGCGGGGCTGTCAGCGCCGCGGTGCTGGGGCCGTGCAGGAGCCGACCCAGCAGCTGGGAAACCTCGAGGCGGCTCCAAAAGGAGGAGAGGAGGAAAGGAAGGAGAGAAGAAACCACTGCGGACACAGCACAGGGCTTTCTGGGCAGATCATGGGCAGCAGCCACTTGTTTATACAATAATGACATTAATAAATATATTTGTGTTACGCACAATGTCATTTATACAGAAAGTCAGATCAAAGTGCCAGCACGTGTTGGACATCACCCTCTTTTTCTTAGTGCTTTACGAGACAAAACCGTCGCCTTTGCAAAGCTGTCGTGAGACGCTTGCAGGCAGCCTGGCCTTTCTCCAGGACTTGCACCAGAGCAGTGTGATGGTGCTCATCCTGTCTCTTCTCATCTCCCTGGCTGAGGATCTTCCAGATCTGTCCTGAACACCACCTTCTCCTCACAACACCTCAGCCAGATATAAGATGGGCCAAGACTCCCAAGAGATCTTCGGCTCAGCTGTGGAGACTCAGAAGACACCCAAGGCTGAGGGATATTGCAGTCAGATGTCTCCTGTGAGGTTTGAACACTTCATGTAAGGTGAGGATAGATCTCTTCCCATCGCAGCATCTCCACTGGGAATTGATTCTCTGTGGCGTGGTGGCAATGCCCACATTCTTTCACAGTGGCAATGCTGATGCCCCTTAACTCCGGGGGTTTAGAAGGGCTTTTGCCCGCTGGGAGCTGATAGGAGCCTTCCAGCTGGCTTCAGTCCAACCTATATGAAGACCAAGTTGAGGCTGCTAGGAGTTGCAGTCTCAGGTGAGAAGCATCCCTGCCACACAGACCTGGGGCTACCCAAGATCTTCAGCCAGAATTACATCCTCGTGGTGGCACAGCCGTGGTCTCTCTTGGTAAGTGTCGACTGAGACCTATTGGCTTTGTCCTTTCCCACAGCGAAGTGTTGGTGCTACAAGTTGACATCAACATCGAAGGAAGGGATCTCTTTAACTCTGCTAAAAGCTAACGGTGCTAGGCAGGCTCCCATAACCTGGGGAAACGTGGGGTGAGGAGATGAAGGCTTGGCCAAGGACACAACACCAGCTGAACCCTCCTATCTACCTGCAACACTTGCAGGGAGCCACCTCTGCCAGCACTGCTTAGTGTGCACGAGTCATTCTCACTGCGGAGCCCCTGACAATTGTTCCTTTAAAAGCACTATTTAATCCCATTTTGCTTAAAAATATAAAAATGCTCTCCACATTATCCACTTATGAAGGTGAGGAAAGCAAAGCCCGCTGTGTCCTACATCAACTTTAGATCATCCCATAACGTGATACGCGGGGCACCAGCCTGTGAAGGTGGACAGAGGAAAAGAAATTCCTGGGAAAAGCGAGGTTTTGAATCCCAGTCTCTCATGCCAGCACCTGCCAGGGCTGTTGGACAGGTTTCAGGATGGGCATCACTGAACTCAGCACATTTTCTTTTCATTTCAACAATAAAAACCAATATAATTCACATATGGTACCGTCCAAACCGAGTCTTCACTTAAGTCAATATTCAAACCAGATAAATTAAGCCTTTGCACAGATTTGCTCCTGAGGAAGCGCTTAGCCGGTCATCAGGGTGAAAGGAAGGCAGGCTAACATGCCGTTTGCTCCTCTTCCTCCCCTTTTTCCACCCAGCAGCCCCAACAGAGAGTTTTCTGCCTTCATCAGTTCGTCACAACCTGAAAGTCCCTCAAATATTTGTGTGTATTCAATTATCGTATCTGTCGCATCTGTACCTCATTACATGCTCTGGCTGAGCGGTGCGTGGAGTCGGGTTGCGCGGAGGCAAAGGTCAGAGGAGCCTCCAGCCTGCGTTTTGCCATCGGTTGATTATTCAGATAACAAACAACCATCCAGAAGACCGAGGGCTTCTCTGGGGCTGCAGACAAGGCTGTATGACTGTAGCAAAAGAAAAGAAGACAGCTAATTCCTCTTTGCTGCCCACTGCCTCGAACATCTGAGAAATAATAAAGCAAATAGAGGGTATTTCTCACAGCTCGGTGCATCGACGCAGAGCTGGTCCTCTTTGCTCTGCCTGTGTCTTGCTTTTAATATACTGCCCAGCATCAATCAAGCAGTTTAGAAGCATCCTGTATCAGTTCTGCAAAACAGAGCTTAAATGATTTACTGTCAGATTCTTTCAGCTCCTGTTAGGCTCCTGTTTTTCTTTCATGTGGGTAGCAGAGGTCAGCAGTGGCAGGAGATGCATGCTTTCCCTTGGTCTCACATTTGCTGCTGTCATTCTGCTCCCACCCTGGTCCCCGCGGAGCGGCAGGATGTGTTCATGGCTCACAGCCAGAGATGTTAATTGATTTTAGGGAGCCCATTCATCAGTTAAATTTAGTAGATCACCCACCAGGTTTGCTGTTCACTGTCAAAGGTAATTCAATTAAAACCCCACAAGTGTGACTAACTATTCGATGTTAAATATGTTTAGCAGCTGTGGTGCCGTATCTTCTCCATCCTATTGTGTCTGTGACCCAGCCGTATATCTTGGCTGATTAATGTATACACAGCGCTACCACAGTGCCAGGAATTAAGTCCAAATGCCTTCTTCAGTACACAACGACACGCCAATGTCTAAATGTGATCGCTTCGGCCAGAGAAAACGTTGAAAGGCACCGTGTTGAAAGGCAGCAGTGGTTCAATTAACTCCACGCATCTATAGGTCTCATCGGTTCTCTTTTTAATAGCTTTCAAAAGAGTCAAATCTGGGTTTTCAGATCCATTGATAATTTGGGATCGGCTCATTTCTACTGGTAAACACCTACTTTTCCCCATAGCTGTCAAAGTCCATATGAAAGCCATCCAAAACAGCTTTATCCCAGCACTGGAGCTGGATAAATCAGGCAGACATTGTCAGCACTCTGCTGGAAAGGTGTTTCTATTAAAGGCTGGAGGTGGGGGAACCCGGCTGAATCCCCCCCTGGCTGAGAAGCCAGGCTTTGACTCCTCTTGTCTGCTGGCTTCAGTCCTCACACATGGTTTGGTAGTAATTAAATGCATCGTTACGGATCCCATTGTACATCATGGGACAAAATGGTGTGTCTGCTTAGTGGATTAAAGGAAAACATTATCTGCAAAGCACAGGTAAACAAGACACACATCCCTCCCCTTTTCACCCTCGCAGGCCAAGGTTCACATCCCACTAGAACACAAAGAAATCGGAGCCCGTGCTCTCTCCAGTCCCTGCTGGTGGGTTTATATTCGCTCTGGGGCTATTTCAGAGCCCCACAGGTTTGTCGGATGCTGGGATGCAGGCTTGGAAGGGGCTGGGAGCAGAGGTGCACAAAGAAATTCCCCAAATCCCTGCCTGTACAGGAACCGGCACGTTTTTACACTCACAGTGACTGCCTCAAATTGTTCTTATAAAATTAATTAGGCACTGATGCAGAGCTTCTAACAGCTTCCACTGCACAGGTCCCATCTCACCAACTCACTCTGCCAGAGTCGAACTCCACACAAACACCAAAATTTCCCCATTTCCATGTGATCATAGAAAATAAATGAGATCTAACGACTCTGCAAACCACTGGTCTTCCTGCACGTCTTTTACAGAGCAGGGGGAGAAATACCGGTGCAGTTTGGTAAGAGGTATCCCGAGAAGGCATCCAGATTTCCTAAGTATCCCCACAAACGTTTATAACGAGCTTGGGAATCCCTCATCTGTGTAATACTCTGACCACGGGATAATTGAAGTTGTGAAACTTCATCAAAAGCCTTACATTTGAAGGAGAACCCGGGATATTCTGTTTCCTGCTCTAAAAACAGGTTACACACAAGACAACTCGGGGTTGGTATTAATCGGTACCATCCAGTGTGTTTTTAACTATTTGGATGAAACCCAGCACCGTTGACAAATGCAATAATTAATTACCACTAATATACATTGAAACTTGGGCTGTCTTTACAAATAGAATTATCTCTGCAGAAGAGGTTGTTCAAAGTGCATGTTCTGTACAGAGAGATCAAGATTCTAAGCTGTGGTAAAATACTTGCAGCAACGTAACTGGATAAGGAATGACTTTGATACAGGGTCGCTGCCAGGAAGCCTTTTTTTGTGTTGCTGCTGTTGGATCTCTCCCTTCTCCTGGCGTTAATAAATAAAGGCACCTGCTACACAAATCAGCAGCAACCCGGAAAATCATTATCACTTCAATGTGGAAACGATGCCCGTCGCAAAAGAACAAATGGGGTCTGGAGCCTACGCGGGACTTGAAAAAGAGGTTCTGTTTGTCAAATTACCAGAGGAAAAGTTGATCATACTGTTAGGGACTTTATCCACTTCCAGGTCATATCAATTAGTCACAGCAGCCTCTCAGAGACTGGAACTAATTTACAACACTCCGGACAGGACTCCCTGCTTCTCCTATGAATTTTAAGTCAAGTTTTTGGGCTCCATCCTGGTACCTGGAACTGAAAATCGGCAGTAACAGAGCTTTATGATTCCAACGTTAACCCGTTCAGGAACAAGAGACAAGAAACAGTCCTGACTGCAATATGAACAAAGTGAAACACCTTGTAGAGAGACCTCAGGTTTATGTTCTTTGAGAAGAGAAAGAATTCATAAAAAATGGAATAAATAAATATATCGAGTGCCTTTAAAGGAAGTTTTAGAATGTTTTACTACCCTTGATAGCTCATTTTGACAGAAATTGATCGCAATAAAGAATTACAAATCAGATAGTAGGGAAATTAGGCTGATTATTATTATTTTGTCAGACACACATATTTGTTGGCAAAATACATTTACTGGTTTAGACTTAAAAGACTGTTTCACTTATCGTTAACAAGTTTAAAATAACCTAAGCCCTGTGCACAGGTTATCGCAACAGTAAACCATCTTTTAGAACAGAAATATGTGATACATCAGTACTTTTATTCTCCAAAATCACCTTTGTCAGGGTAAGAGCTGGCAGCAGCCGGTGTGCCGGGAGATGCTCTGGCTCTGGCAGCGGCTCCCAGCAACTGGCGCCGCTGGGACACACTGCAAAGCTTTCCAAAGAGCTGGGATCCCGTGGCCCACTGATTCCTATCTTGAGCCGTGTATCGCAGCTGATTCAGCATGACTTCCTTAATAAAGAGTAGTAAAGGTCAAGCGAAAGCCTGTTCGACTCACTTACTGCATCTTTGTCCAAGTTAGAAAGGCTCAATTGGCACTTGAAATGAGTTACAGATTGTTCGCATCGCTCTTTTCCTTTATTGGAATGGTAATGAGGAGAGCTGCTTCCGATACAAGCAAGGCCACTGACCCTTCTTGGGATCTCTTTGAACAAAATATTGTTTGACAAAAGAAAGAGCACTGAGCGAGCGCTGCCGTTAGTTCAACCCAGGCCTTTGCAGTGGGGAATGCAGATGCCACAGCCCCACAACGCAGAGGGCACCGGACGGACCGAGAGGAGCCCAAAGGCAAAGCAAATACAGCATCAAATCGAATGTGGGCACCACCTCTAATACAAAAATGAAATTTTCTATTAAAATACATTCACTAGCGGCATGCAGCGCGTGTGTCCTTCTGTGTAAAATAGAATTATCATCACCGGACAAAAAAACCCCACAACAGTTAAAGAAACCCAAGTGAACGTCACTAAAACTTACAACTGTTTACAAGTTTTAAGCACCAAGGTTTTCACTGTCACACTCCCAGCAGTAGATCCTCAAGTCCCAAAGTAATGGCTAAAGAGAGCTAAGAAATGTTCTGAATTGAGCGTAGAGGAGGTTGGGAGGTGTTGACTCAAATCATCTCACATCCCTGTGCAAGGGGCTTCCAGGCAGGGATCAGAGCCCAGAGACGGGCACTTCTGATCACACTTTGATCCATCCAGCAGCAGAGATTTCACAGGAGAGACAGACCCTTAAACCGGCCAGGGAGGACTCTGAAAGTCCCCTTTGTTTGAAGGGTTCAGAAAAATAACTGTCCACGTAGGACCTACACAAAAGCGAAGCTCGAGGCTCCCTCTGCTGTTCCCAAACAACTTTGGAAGTGGAAAGTAAACGAGGAAACTCAAACCCACACAGTCTCCTGCCAGTTCTCCCGTATATAACACATGACGCCGTGTTATATATGGTACGGACAGAAAACCCCCACAGACGTTGAGGCACGAGGGATACTCTCCACACCAGACTGAACATTAAAAACCTCTGCCCTTAACATTTTAAATCGATCGTATTTCATGTTGTTATACTGAATCTTAATTACCCCCTAAACCCTTGCTCCAAATCTCTCCCAATAGCATTTTTACCTTATTTCATCTCCATAAAGACTTAATTTTCTGATTATCGTCTCACATTGACGACCTGATGACATTTGCTTGTTTATCCATGTACTGAGACACACCAGCAAATCACCACGTAACACATGAACACATCCAGAATTTCTCTGTACAATTTTATTTACCACTTGCAGTTACAAATTGTCCCATAGAAGTAAAGCAGTTTTCAAAATGAACTCTACCAGAGCTACAAAAATTATTCTCTTCTTTATACATGTCACCAGCTTCGGAATTTATTTCTGTACATAACTGCTGATTACATTTAACAAAAAATCACTATATTTTTGGCTCTGAGGATCTCCACAAAGGCAACTTGATCATTTTATCCCACTGCAATCAAAAAAAGTTAAAGTTCCTGTTTGTCCTTCCCTCTCCTTTCATCTGAATCTCTTCATGGCTTTCGGGCTTGGAATTCAGATGAATGAAGGCCGATGCTACCATACATGAGAGGTTTTAGTAACGAAGGAAAAACATGTCAAACAAAATCACCTTGCAACATTTCAAGCAATGTTTCACTTTAGATGTCTGCTCATAAGCATAAATATTGAAATATCATCCACTAATAAGGTTACATTAAAACACAAACAACTTATTTAACATGAAATGAACTACAAACACACACACAGCAGACTCGCAGCAACACAGGAGTGAGGAGCCAGGGTTGCTCAGCTAAGAGCAAACATTTTGAGAAGAGCCTGAATGGAGGGAGGATATGAAAGTCAAATATTGCTCCAAGAGTAACTTAGAGCTTTAAACACTTCCAGAAGACTTGAGAGAAATATACACATTGAAAATGCAACTGTGAAAACTTTCTGAAGGCCAGCTCCCCCGCAGAAGCGTGTCTGAAGAGAAAAGAAGTTGCTTTCCCCAGGAGAGGGCAGGAGATCCATACAGAGAAGCAGCCAGCACAAAATCCCAGCCCCGATAAAACACGCAGCAATTCTTGGAGTGAAGTCATAGAATCAAAGAATGGGTTGGGTTGGAAGGGAAAGAAAAAAAATCACTGTTTCAAAGACTTTATTTTTTCCTCAGTCAGCTAGGCCTGCCTACCTGTCTGCATCACAGTCCCACAGAGGTAACGTTAATTATGTCAACCCAACCTTCATGTTTGCTTGCTAATCCCATTAAAAAATAATACTGAAAAAGATACTGGAGTTCGGAAGCCTGGGGTAAGGTCAGCACTACAAAAGAGGCTGTGCACCACCAGTAAGATAGTGAAGCTTAATTAACTTTTACCTTGCAGCAATCTCCCTCTGTTTTTTAACTCTTCCAAAGCCCCAGGGCTCACAGCAAAGCAACATTCTTATAAAATCAATACAGAATCACTTTCTACCCCCTGGAATAGTTTAGGAATGGTCAGGAACAGTCTAAAAGCAGCACCATCTCCAACGTTAAAATAAGCCAGAGAAGCCAGCTGAAGGTGTCCAAAATATCAAACACTGAAACCCTCAATAGCTTATTGTACAACCAGAAACCACACCATAAACTCAGACCTGGATTTATTACACTACAGTAACTTTCCAATCCTATCCTTAGATACGAAGTAACTGAACATCGGAAACCAAAGTATGTTCAGCAAGGCACAGGCACACAGACACACAGTTACCGCAGCGGGGGGTAACCCTGGTTGCATAGATTCACCACTGGGGTTTTGTTAAACTGCTATGAAGGAGCTAAGGAAAAAGAGTAGTAAATAGTCCTTTCCTAGGATGCTTCACTAATAATTTGAAAGGGTTGTGCCAAGACTACAGAGAATGGGTGGGTTTTAAGCAGCTTGCACTTTTGCCTACTTACAGGAGAAACATTCAAGATGTTTAGAAGAAAGCTACATCTGGAAGAAATGTAAACAAGTGAAAAGACCACATTTTAAAGAAATCATTTCAGTTTAGGTGGCCAGAGAAAGAGACACGATTCCACAACATTTTAGGTTGTTTTGTCTTTCTTATTTTCCTTATCTCATTTTTACAGTAGCCTTGAACACTTCAGTAACACCCCACTAAACCTTCAATGTGATTTGAGTAAGTCATTCAAAATATAGTTGGAAACTGCTCTGAAATGTTTCCTTTTGCATGTTTGTGCTAAAAGAATGCTGCCTGTCTAAAACAGCAAAGTATTATTTTTTCTTAAATATTCCCTGAACACTGGAACACCTGTGTGATCTGGACACCAGTGAACTGAGAAACAACTGTCTAGTGCTTTACACCTTCCCTCACCTCTCAAACAACAAAACAAAACAAACAAGCCCAGAAAGTCAGAATTCTAACATCACTTTTTTACACAACACATCACAAGAGCCTCAGACAGATTTCTACAACCATTTCCGTACAACACAACTGCAGCCAGAGTTTGATGCTACCAAAGCAACCAGTAGATTCTCTTACTGTGCAGAATGTAAAGGGGTCACTAAACCAAATTACTACAGTTTCTCCCTACAACTGCAATATTACAAATCGCGTTCTTATCTGCTGAGAGCAATATTGCACCTTACAAAATAAAGCAGCTGTTCTTAATCCCACATAACCGCCTTCGACAGAGCCGCCTGTGCTACTCATCCACTTCTCACCTGCTGTGAGGGGCAGAGGGGGGAAAAGTTGCTCCGAGGGAGCACCTTTGTTAGAGGGGATCCTGACTCACAGAGGAGGATGGTGGAGATCTGAACCTGAGGAAGAGCACTTCTGTATTTTACACATATGGAAGAACACTGAAGCATGAAATACGGTCACAAGACTTGCCCTTATGTATAGAAAAGTGATGAGGTTAGAAGCAAAGACAGGAAGGAATGGAGAACAGCAGGCTTCAGTTGCTTCATATACGGCTTCTCAGCTTGCATCCATAAAAACGGAAAGCAGGAGTTCCCCATCAATGGGAACTATGTGTTATGTTAGTAGGATAGAGGTGAGCACAGCATAACCTGTCACACCCCGAGATACTGAGAAGAAAGCAAAAAGGAAAAAGGTACAGCACTTAACGTTAAACGATGAGCAAGCTGCAAGTCAACAGAACTGACAAAGAGTTGAAAATATACTTTATTCCTCCTGTACTAAAGTGATGACACTGTACATGTTCCCAGTTATATGAAAACAGGTTTTGGTAACTCATTTTTTAACTAAGTCACTAATTTCAGCATGATTACCCTACCTTTAAAAGACTAAAAAAAACCTCAGATTGAAGTCCACTTAGTTGTTTTAACAACCATGTTTTCCTACAAGTCCACGCTGTCCATCTTTGCATGTTCGGAGTTTGGCTGTGTAAGAAAGTTATCTACAACAATCATCTGAACTGAATACATCAGTTATCCAACCATAAACAGTACTTATAATTTAAAAATAATCACTTGATAATTTAAAATATAGATAACAACTCTGCTTTTAGCTAGAATGCACCAACATTACCAGCTGACTTAGAATATCAACTTGATTTTGTGAAAAAAGCTCGCAAAAAATGTATCAACTTCAAAATGTACGGAGAGGGACATTAGAGAGTTGATACTTTGGGGTTAGTTAATGTATATTAGAAAGAGGAACACGCTAGGAGTGAAGTACCCTACATTACAAATACTCATACACCTAAGCCACACTGCATACACCTTTCAGGTGCAGTGAAGGGTTAGTCACAGAAAGGGTGTCTTGAAAGCATGTACAAAGAACCGCAGCTTCGTTTCACTTAAACTTGATCGCGTAGGCGGGCCAGTCTCTGTGACAACTCATCCTGCAGAATTGTAAGACACAAACAAGCCGGCTGTCAGTAACAGGAACATTCATTTTTGTGAAGCTCTGCAATGGTCAAGCAAACTCATGTCCAGATGACATGAAATGATCTCATGTATGAGTCATAACTGGATTTGCTCAAGAACGGCTGTACCGGGTGAGACCAGGGATGCCCACAGCCATCTTATCTTCAGCCATGGGCACCGAGGAAGGAGTTTCAGAACACACCACGTAGAGACAGGGTTAGCTGGGTTTTTAGCCATCACCTTTGCCAGTGCAAATCAGCTCTTAAAGAACTGCATCACTATCTGGGTTCAGCCTTGACTGAGCAAGCTGGTATCCAACTGCAAGACAGCAGCAGGTCCAACCGTTTTAGAGGGCCTGGCACCAGGTGAAACTGAACTTTTCCAAGAATGCGGCATACCTGGAAAAGTTCAGGTATTCCCAAACACTCTTCAGTTAAGATGAGGCTCTCTAGAGCCTTATCCATAAGGATGGAGTGAGAGAAAAACTGTTCTCTTTCCATTTCCTCATGAAACCTTTCATAGGTTAAAGGGAAAAATCCCAAATGCCTCAAGTATGCTATGTGAGATGGCTGGATTCAGCAAAGTTGGAGTAAGCAGGAGAACCAGCTGTTTGCACTCTATGAAATAACTACTCAAAAATACATCTGAAACATCTTAATTTCCTGGATTTACAAAGCAGGCAAACACTGTTGAAATTTATTTGCTTGTAAGACTGTTCTAATTACTCAGTATTTCTTTCAGACAGCTAAAATCTAATTATAGTTTAGTATGTTTGTTCTGACAGAGTAAAGCATGAATTTGCATACCACATTCAACTAGAGAACACAGATTTCAACTGAATCCAACATTTACCTGTTCTGCTGAGGCAACGCTTGTACCAACAGAACCTGTCTGTCCTTGAGGTAGTTCCATGTTCAGATCAAGACTAAGAGGAGAAAAAACAGAACAAAACAAGTCAGATATACACAGCTAAAGGAGGAGGCACAATAATTGACAAGCAGAGCAATACTGAGATAGCGTGAGGCCACCACCATCCCCTGAATGCTGTCTTCCAGCTAATTAGACAATTCGATCAGTAAATTTGACTCACTACGAAGAAGACAGGTCATATATTATAACTAGCAGTAGCTAAGTCAATTCTGCTTAGTCAAGACTGAGAAAGGCTTCTCTGTAACAGAGCTATCTGACACAGCATACATAAAAACAAAAAGTTTACTCATAAAAAAAAGTTTTACTATAAAGTTTGTGGAAAGTATTATCCTCCTGCCAAAAGCGCAACACTTCCAACTTATGCGTCACAATGTCTTGCTTGTGAGAGCAGAACTACAGCAAGTTTTAATGTTGTAAGAGAGGAAAAGAGAAGGAAAAATGTGGAGAAACATGGCAAGAATCACTCATCTAAAGGCAATCACAGAACATGTCCTGACATGACAAGTGCCATACGAGTTCAGGCTTTTGCAAAACCATCCCTGTATCCGGACATTTGCAGCAGCTTTGAGAGAAAACAGAATGGAATAGTGGCACCTAATATCACGAGAATGATGCCCAGAGAAAGGGAAACAGTGATTCTTCTCTGCTTCCAACACACAAAGACAGACAGATCGTGGGTATCCAGCCTTCAGGTTAACCAAGAAGGGTTGTTGGAACCAGGATGTATTCAAGGAAGTCATTCAAAACTCCACCTACCCTGCTTCATCTGCCATCTCCTGTAGCAGCATGTCCACTTGGTTCTAGGGAGAAAAAGTGGATTATCGTGCATTGTAGTTTATGACAACCTCACCTGCTAAATCTTTGAGAGAACTGAAATTATTTCAACAAAGCTGATTGAAAGGTAGTCTTTTTCAGAACATTTTTGTGCTCAACCACCAGAGGGCCCAATATGAACCAAAAAACAATAAGCAGAGGTGCTCAGCCTGTTAAAATCCTATTAATTAAACTTTAGCTGCTGAAATAATGATTCTACAGAAGTAAATTTGTCTGAAAAAAAACCTCATATACTTGAATATTTCAAGTGTAGATTATTAGCTACTCAAATACTGCTTTGCACAACATGGAAGAAAGCCCATCCCAAGAAGGTTTGGTTTACTGGCTTTGGGTTGAGGTTAGTTTTGTTGTATTTACAAAGCGCTATCTCCAGTAGATTTCTCTCCCTAACAAAACTGCTGTTGGCATCACACACTTAGCTCCCTGTGGAACAGCACAAAGGTACAGGTGCTAAGAACACTTAATGTCAAGCATTGTTCAAGGATTTTAGTAAACACGTGTCCATACACAGAAAGTAGGTAATTAACCAACTTTCCATTGCACACACTACCATGAATTTGGTAGTCACCCATGCAATTTTGTTAGTATCAGCGAGTTAGAAATACTGATTTTTTTCACAGCACATTCTGCTTTGATAATCAATGCTGCAGTGTCTTGTTGCTATTTCTTAAAGGAGGCAGAAAGAGGAGAACAGGACATTTCCATATAATTCAGACACATAATTTAACAATCTTTTTTAAAAAAAATTACTATTCTTACTTGTGGCGTTGTTAGCGTCGTAGTGTTGCTCATTGTGTCCTCCATCTGTTGTGTCTGTACATCTAGGGTTTCAAACTGATGCTCAAATTTATCCATTAGTGCAGATATCTATAAAAATATGAATCAAATCAATGATCTGCAGATAACAGAACAGAAACATTGAGGTTTATGAAATGATTTACTAGCAAAACCAGAATCAGAGCACAAAGAAGGCCATAAGCAGCTTCTGGAGCTCAGCAACTTGCTCCTCCTCCTCCTGCACCAACTCAGAAGTTGATCTCACACCACAGTTCAAGCAGGCTGGTCTGGGCCCTGTCCAGCCAAGGTCTGAGCCTCTCCATGTAGGACTTCACCACCACACTTGGCAACCTGTTCCAGGACCTACCAACCTCCCTCCAAAACCTCTTCTCTTGACTGGAATTTCCCTTTTTAAAGCCTGCGTCCATTGTCCCTTCTGCTTTTCAGCTCCAAGAAAGGAAGTCTGTTCACCTTTTCCAAGTTCATGCTCTTCAGCGTGGCATCCATCGACTTAACTACCCCTGCCATCGACTTTGTTACCTGAAATGAGGTCAAGGAAATCATTTCAAAAAAAAGAAAGAAAAATGAGCACTTTCTTACCAAACCCTCTTATCTCTATCCACAGAGCTTCTACAGTACCAAACAGCTGGGCACAAGCTATTGCCATCTTGAATGCCACGTTTTTTTTTATAGCTCCAACCATTTCAAAGTCTATAAATCAACTCAACCATTGAAAGAGGCACTCTGAGCTGAAATCACTAAAAGTTGAGGTATACATGGCATTTGCTTTTACGGGTCTCCAGAATGGTCAAAAATTAAGGGATGTATTTGATGTACAGATCTCACAGCAGAATAAACTCTCTGTACCTTAAAATGCCCTATGTCATGACTTCATGTCTTTGGAAAGGGAGCACTACTTTGCATAACAATCTGAAGTATAAACAGTAAAACATATGAATAACAACAGCTAAGAGAAGTTACCAGCTACAAAACCTAGCAGACAGCAGCCTATTTTCACAGAGCAGCTGCCAGGGGAATTCCAGTACCCAATTTACTATTGGCTGCATCCCAAACCAAAACTGAAACTTTTCAGCTCATTACAGATAGAATTACGTCACTTCTAAGAAGATCACAGATCTCATCTTTGCAATGGATTTGTTAGAGACATCCTTACCTTGCCCATTGTCACTGCAGTCTGAACTCTTGCTGCTACAGCATCTACCCTGGCACTCATCCGCAAGAAATTGATGGCTTGATTCTTCTGGCGGATTGCATTTTCCGCATGTATTCGTGCAACTTCCATGTTACCCTTCTGAATTGCCTGGTAAAAAAAAAATAAAAAAGGGAAAAAGCGTTTTAACCTTCCCTGCTCTTGTAAATGTCATGATTTCTGCAGAGCCTGTCTCATTTTTGAAATACGTATCTATTCACCATAATATCTTTTCTCTTAAAACAGAAAATAAATCCCTTCCTCCTCCCCCAGTAGTTCTCAAACTTTTTCAAGATACAAACCCCTAACTTCCTTCCAAGGAAGGAAACTTGAACACACTTTGATCAGGTTTTGCAGAGCTACAGACACAATTTTCTCATTCCTTGAAGTGTTTCAGTAACAATACCCAAACACAGATACAGTTGGTATGCTTTTATGTCATGGACAAAATAAAAAAAAACACTCAGGTAAATTCAGTCTCTGTTTTTACTACTCCAGGGACTCAAAAACTGTTTTGATGTTCCACTTCACAAGCTCCTTTAATACAAGACGATAAACATGGAGATTAAATATTTTTTGAGAATAACAGCCTCTAACAAAATACATATAAGACAACGTTCTCAGGAAGCAAATGCCACACACTGTACCAAAGGATACACAGAATGTATGGCATGATTTATAGTCATATACTTTAAATCACAAGCACCCATCACAATAGTATCAGCATGCATACAAGGAAAATCGTAAAAGCAACTGATATGTTCCTGCTATAAAACGTAAACATCTCTAAAGAGCTTGTTTCAGGCTCACTGCTTACCTTCTTAATTTTAGCTTTCTCAGCCTTTTCTTCCTTGTCACATTTTTTGGAGTTCCTGTTGAGTTCCTTCGCAGCAAACTTCAAATTAAACAGGTGCTCTGCAGCACAAGTTAAGGGGTCAAGAACAGATCCTTTCATTGCTGTGTTTCACTCTCCTGTTTGAAAAGCTATCAAATCTAGTGTACGCTGTGCTTCCCCATTAAAGATATTAAAACTTGTAAAATGTTACTTAAGTAAGCCCTTGGAATTCCCACAACGAGACCAACCAAGCTGCTCTACAGTTATGCTGCCACTTATCACCTGGATTCTAAAACATAAGGCCAGAAAAAATAAGTTCAGATCACAAACTGGCTCCATTTCACACCAAACCTATTTCAGACCGATGAATAAAACAAACCAAACACCACCAAGAGGAAGCGAATGTCTTGCTCTGCCAGCCACTCTCACTCACACCCCCAGAGCCCTTGACTCTCAGTGTCATTAGTGGAAGCACAGTTCGCTGGCCTGAGTGGGACATGCCCATCCGTAAACAAAGGTCACTGAGGAAACACAGACAAACGAAGAGTGTAACCCAAAACTGACCATGCCCCGGTACAAACCCGAGGTCCCCAACACGTCTGCCATCTGACTTTTGGGGAACAAATAGTTCAGTCCGCAAGAGAAACTCTTCATTATCAAAAGTTCAAGTCCTGCTTAAGCTGAAAGCTCTAAGATAGCAGAACAAGCCTTCACAGTGACCTAAAGCAACCCCGCTAAACTGTAACTAACAGAGAATAAAGTGCTATAAAAATAATAAATAATACCCCATATTCTTAAAATACTGATTAAACCTTCCAATACATCAGTCTTTCTCAAACAAAATGGAAGTACAAAGCTTTATAAGCTTCCTTCATGCCATCTTTTGATATCCCAACAGAAAGATGCAGCACATACTAAGATGCCTAACAGTTCAGTGGAAGTACATAAAAAGGTTATCATTTATTAAGATTGTTATTCTTTAATATTTCCAGTACATAAGTTATTCCAAAACTGTTTTTTTTTCTTTTGAAGTCCAGATATATATCTTGGAGCTCTGTCAGCAACCTGAAGGCATTAGGAAGTCCATTGATATTCATTATCCTACTGACATCACCAGCAGGCGACACAAATTAACAGCTATACCTACACATTAAGGCAGGCACCAGTAACACTGAAATCACTGCTTAAACTTATATTCCTTTTCTTTAAAGCCTAGGCCACCATTCCTTTCAACAGCAATCGGTGTACTGTGTTTGGCCACAGAGCAGGTAACCAGCCCAACAGGGAAACACCTCAAGGCTGTTGATTCGAGTACTCTCCAGATTAGAGACCAGAACAACCAGGTTGAGCATGACATCATCTGTTTACACTGACTGCACCGAAACAGCACTTCAGAGCAGTTTAGTTTGAAATAGTTTCCTCAGTTACTCACTTGAGGCATTTACTTCTGACATGACAATCACTCAGCCTGCCACCTCCACAGGTCCTCCATCCCACAACAAGCACGCACTCGCTCCTCCCTGGAAGCGCCTCTCACTGTGCTGCAACCCCAGCGAAGCCCAAGCTCTGACTCACAGCCACCTGCCCCAGCCCTCCCACGGCCACCAGCAGTGCCCAGCACAACCCCGCTACACCAGCGCCTCTGGAATCCTTAAGCTGAGTGTTGCCCACGTGAGTTAAGGAAGATTTATACAGCAAGAAAGTTTAAATTTGCCCATGAGGATTTTCCCCACCTGGAACTGCTTTTCAACAGTGGGAAAAGCAGCCAGGTCTGTTCAGCTGGCAGCGGATACTGTTGCAGGGCTGGCTGGCGAGTTGGCCTTGCTACATCCTGCTGGACACATAAGACATCCCTGCTGCACCACTCCCACTGCTCCACAGCACCTTCTGCCCCGGGGACTGGGCTGCGTTGTATTCCCTTGGGAAGCAAAACCCAACTTCCCATTTCTCTCTCCACCCATGCAGGAGGGCGATGCTCTGGTTGGGAAGTCACAGCTCCTGTCAGCGGCCCACAGACACCTGCCTCCTATTAAGGGGGGCACTTCCCTCCTCTGACACGAGTCCCGTCCCACCAAGAGACACCCCCCCCCGCCCCCCGCCTCCTCTGAAGGCACTCCTTCCCATGAAGGGGAGCTCCCCTCCTCTGAATTGGACCTCCTGCTCCTTCTCCCATGAAGACCCTCCCACGAAAGGGAGCCCCCTCACCCCGATATGGAACCCTTCTCCATGAGGGGGACCCCCAATCCTATGAAAGGTGGCCCCTCTTATTAAAGAGACACCCCCCCTCCCTCCCCCCGAAAGGACCCCCGTCCTGTGAAAGAGACCCTTTCCACTACGGAAAGGCCCTCCCTCCAGGGAAACGGACGCCCCCTCCCCATGACAGGCACAAAACCTCCCATGAAAGGGGGAACGCCCCCATGTCAGGGACACCCACACCCCATGACACGGGTCCCCGCAATCGCCCCCCTCCGGCCGCGGCGAGGGGCAGGACTGACTCCCTCCCCGGGTTCCGCCCCCACAGCCGCCGCCCCGAGCCCAGGCCCCGGTAGCGGCCGCAGCCGTGGCGACCGAGGGTCCCCGCAGGAGGATACTCTCCATGTTGGCCATGGCGGCAGCGGGGAAGGAGGGGGAGAGACCGACTGCGGCCGGTTCTGCTGCCCCTGCCCGGCCCCGGCGCTGCTGCCGCTCCCGGCGCCTCCGCTTCCGCCCGCCGCGCCCCGGTCACGTGACCGGGGGTGGGGGAGCGTGCGCGAGGGGCCCCTGCCGGTCACGTGACCCCTAGGGGGCGGGGCCTGAGGCAGGGCGCCACGGGGGTGGGGCGGGAGGGATGTCATAGCGTCACGTGATCACAGAATCAGGGACTCGGGGAATAATAAAGTCATAGAGTCATGGGATCATGGAATAATGGGATCATAGGATCATGGATCGCGGGATCAGCATCATGGAATCATAATATCGTGTAATTTACAATAAAATCATATAATCGTAGAGTCGCGGAATTGTGGGATCATAGAATCATGGACTCATGGAATAATAAAGTAATCATGGAATCCTCACAATATAATGTAATCTTATGATAAAATTATAGAATCACCCAGTGCGTGCCAGCTGCTTTCCTTCCTTCCCTCTAACATCATTCGCAGCAGCAGGCTTACTTGAACACCGCTTCACATCCTACACCTGACATCCTGCATGGGGATTAGAAGGAAAAACAAGGGTGGCAAGAAGAGGAGTTTATGGACACCCTGATGAAATCAATCCGAATGCCTCCACCTTCATTGCTAGCTGCCTCCTCGACTCTCTACCAATCCTGCCCCTGTTAAAGAACCAGAGTAAATCTGGAAAGGTATGAAATCCTTGCAGATCAAACTCTGTGTTAGCTCCACACTGCCGCTAGTAGAGAGGATGTTCTCTAAGAGCTGCGTGGTAGTGCAGGTGAAATTCAACTTGCTTTGCGGTTACTTGGCTGGCTGGTTGTCAGTAGATGGCCCGTGGAGCGTGAGGATTCCTGTTGACTCAAGGGGCGACGGCTTTTGCCCCAAGCACATGTTTTTTCTGTGTAGTTATGCTAGAATTGAGCATTTCACTGCAAACCCCTACACCTTAGGTAGTCTCTGCTCTTTCATCCACTGATTATTGTCGAGATTATCTGCAGATGCTGTGGCTTATTCCCTACAGAGTCTCGTTGCTTTTAAGGAGATTAAACTGCAGAGCAGATTTTAAGGATTATTGACCTGTTTATTATCAAATCCTATCAGTGTCACAGTGATTAAGAGACAGGCAGCATTACTAGGGGAATACAGTTTATATGTTTTTTTACTGACATACCTCACTGAACTTCCATGACCTCAAAACCAGAAAGAAATTTGGAAGAGACACGTGACCCAGCACGGGGAACGGCTTCCGTCAGGAGAGCTGCAACGCTCTCACAGGTGGGAAGGGAAGAGCCCTCCTTGGGCAAGTTCTCCCCCAGTGTGAACGCCTCGTCTGTAACAGAGAAACACAATACCCACGCTGTGCAACGGTGCTGCCTTTGGGCTCTTCCCATTCTGCTCCATTTTACCGACTCCTCGTCTGGACAGAAGCTGATGATGAGCTGTCACCTACGGCAACTCAGTGCTGAGCCCCTCCAGCCTGCCTCACCCAGGCAAAAGGCATAGTGACCACTTTGACACTTGAGTCACTGTGATTTCACATCTGAGTGACCTCTTTGAAACGGCTAAAGCTGCTGACGAGTCTGACCTATTGGTACAGACCTCCTGCCTCTGTGAGATGGGAGGAGTTTGCTGCATCCTGTGGCTTTGAAAGATGAAGATGCAGTTAGTGGCTTTTCCCAACCAATACAACTTTAAACAAGTTGTTTTACCTTAGTTCAGACAAATCACAGATTTCAAGTACCCATTGGTTACTTCTCACTTGGCTGAAATCACCCTGCGCAGCCACTGCTTCTGAATGCTTTCCTCTACTTTTTGCCTTTGAATTCCTGGTAGGTCCATTGCAGAACCTCAGCCATTTTGCACTGTTACCTGCTCTCAATTCTCAAACCTCCTCCAAGAGAAGCAATTTAAAGCCTACCTCCTGCTTCCTCCTCCCCCTTTCCCTCCTACACAATCTCCATCTCATCTTTGATGCAGCAAACATTTATTTTTCCTTAAATTTTATTGAGTTGTGAATTATATGTTGCTGCCTCCATAGCACTTTGGAGAAATAAAACTGACAAACTCAGCTGAGAGGATGAGCTGGGAAAGAAGTGAACTGAAAACACGAAAACCAAATCAAAATTATTAAATACTGAGTGCTGAAGAGCTACAGCAGAATTCAATTTACAGGCAGGACGGAGGTGTATGAATTTGCCAGTTTAATGCATACACTTACAGGTGGCGGCTTTTAGGACTGGAATGAAGCAATGAAGTCAAAACATTCATTACATAAACAAAATTCTCCCTCTCTGCCTGTGGTGTTTCAGCTCAATCTTTCTCTTGCTCTTATCCTTCCTTCATCATTCCCTTCCCCCCCCCCCTTTCCTCTGTGCTTTTCCATGCAGGTACAGACAAACCCAGCAGTTGTCACGGGTTACTTGGTGATGAGCTCATCAATGCTGAGTGTTACTAACAGTTAGCCCTTGGCTGACGCGGTTAGCTAAGCCTGATGAAACAGGTGTTACTCTTCATAGAATCATAGAGTGGTTTCAGTTGGAATAGACTTTTAAGATCGAGTCCAACCATCAATCCAGCCCTGCTAAGTCCACCACTAGACCATGTCCCCAAGTACGACATCTAGTCATCTTTCAAACCCCTCCAGAGATGGTGACTCAACCACCTCCCTGGGCGGCTGTTCCAATGCTTGACAACCCTTTCAGGAAAGAAATTCCTCCTAATATCCAATCTATCTCTCCCCTGGTGCATCTTGAAGCCATTTCCCCTTGTCCTGTCACTGGCTACCAGGGATGAGAGACCAACCCCTACCTTGCTACAACAACCTTTTCTGTAGTTGTAGAGAGTGATGAGGTCTCCCCTCAGTCTCTTTTTCTCCAGACTAAACAGTCCCAGCTCCTTCAGCTGCTCCTCGTAAGGCTTGTTCTCCAGCGCCTTCACCAGCTTTATTGCCCTCTTCAGAGCATTCTACAGCATCTCAATGTCCTTCTTGTGGTAGTAGGCCCAAAACTGAACACAGGATTCGAGTCCAAGGGAAGGATCACTTCCCTCGTCCTGCTGGTCACATTATTCCTGATGTAGGTCAGGATGCCGATGCCATTGGCCTTGTTGGCCACCTGGGCCACAGCTAGCTTGTATTCAGCCGACTATCAACCAACACCCCCAGGTCCTTCTCCTCCAGGCAGCTTTCCAGCCACTCCTCTCCAAGCCTGCATGAGGTCCCATATTGCATAAAAGCCTTGAAAATTGGCTCTTGCTATAAAATGGCTCATTTCTAAAATGCTTCCAAAAAGTACGACTCTAACACTAGGTATAAAGGACACAAACACAGCTTGCTTTTCATTCTTCTGATGATCAAATACTGTAATTTTGATGTAGCAATAATTCTACTCAGTGGAATTCTCACCATGTGCAGTGGCTGCAAGACCAAGCCAAGTGAGCTCATGTGCGTTGGTTTGTGCTCGGCGTCGCCAGGAGTGCGTGGCAGTGAGGATCAATTTTAATCACAATAATTGATCTGTACCCTTAGTCATTCCTAACGTCAGTCACGCATGATGCACAGGGAAGGTAAATGTTAAAAAGAAATTCAGGGGACAGACCATTAGAAGTAGCAAATCTAGGTACAGAACAGACACTACCGAGGACTTCAACAGCAACACTGGGGAGAGCACTGTTGTGGTTAAAATGCAGTATCCTTACCAGATGCCAAATAAAAGCAATACAAGGGTTTTACTCTCATTGTATTTAAAGTCTACATATAGCAGAAAGAAATTAAACTGCTGAAGACATTAGGGAATGAGGGATATCCACTAACCGGTTTGCTTATTCACCTGTGAAGCCAAAGCAGTTGGCTACCGAAGGCTGAATGATGTTAGCCGTTGGGCGAGCCAGGCAGCTTGGCTTCCTCTGGCTTTTCTGATGGAGGAAAACTGGCACAGGAGCGTGCCCACGTTGTCCCCTGTCTGCTCTGCTCTCCGAGTCGCAGCAATATTCATTACAGCAGATGGGCTTTGAAACAGTGACAGTTCCTGATGGCCCGGAACGTTGGTGACACACCAGCTTTCCATGGCAAATGCTGGTAACCGCAGCAAGCTCCGTTCAAAGAGTTAACGACAAAGTGCAATTAGTCCTGGTTCTGTCTGGAGAGGTGATGGCAAAACACAGGGCTGCCCACTTCCCATATGTAGGTAAGGTGATTTTTTTTAAGTCAATCTGGCCCCTCTCTACTACCATGAACTTACTCAGCCAGCTTCCTTTCCAGCTTATCTCTGCCGGTAAGCTGGACACGACCTTCAGCTGAGCTCCAGTGGTCATGTTCTGTAATGGGGTGTTGATAGTTAATTTAAAATAAGACATGGGGTTTCACTCTAATCAAAACCAGACTGAAGAAAAGAGACCGCTAGTTCTGACAAAGATCTGAAAGTTTATTTTTTTCCCCAAAATGCTTTGGTTCTTTTCTTAAAGAGATTCATATTTAGGCTTTGAAAATACTCGGTCAACCACTAAACAAATGAGAAGTCTGGGACGGATTTAAGGAGAAAATTAAACCCAGTTAATGTGCAGGGAAGTGATTTTTCTTCTGGAAAAAGACTAGAGGAGATCATCGGCAGCTAAAAAGAACCTGCCCAGAGATTAAAAATACAGAATTAAAACATGAATGCTCCTTTCAAGAAGAAATCAATGCCATACCCAGGAATGGCCCTACCAGTGTAATGAATTGTATAGCTGTGGTTAAGTTCAGCCAGTGTCTTGGGGGAAGACAAGGGCCTTCAAAAGCTCACGGACAATGCAGCACACAGGAGCTTTTATCTGGAATAGCATGGGTTTTTTTCAAATGTAAAAGATATTTTTAGGTCCTTGCTGCCAAAGGAACCTTGCATTCACATTTGTCCTTTGTGGAAAACATGTGGAGCACAGCCCTCCCTCATCCGCATGGTGCCACCACCTCCTTGGACCCCTGGCAGCAGCAGAACAAGCAGCAATCCACATCAGTGGAGGCATCGTAGGTGCAAGCTGGGTGTGTTACAGGACCTCTCTGCATATTCTGGGGCCAATCCTGCCAGGCTGTCTGCTGCACCATGACCCATCCTTGATAAGGCTCCTCTCCATCCCACATTCAGAGGCTCTGATCATTGAGTGTGGGATGAAGAGCACCATTCAGTTTGTTTTCTTGTACTTTCCCAGACTTCACCATTACATTAAAATCTGGTTTGTAACCATGGGGAGAGACCTCTAATCAGAGCTGTGCTCGGTGCCTCTCTCATCCTTGAGGCAGCCTTGATGTCACGGTAATGGCAAGAACAAATCAACACAATCCAGCCTGTAATCCAGCTTTTGATCCTTGCTTTCATCAGCCTTTCTCTTTTCAACCCCCTTCTGGAAGAAAATGCTGCTATGAAAAAAACAAAGTGTACTTTGACAATGTCAACACAACTGGTGTTAATATCAGTGGTTCCTTCCTGCATAATCAAATGCTGAGTGCTTTCCAAAATACCCTGGAGATTTCTAACCACACATAAGCCAGGAACCCCAAGCCTTCATTTTGCAGATTTGCAATAAACTTGTCCCTATTTCATTGGACTCTGCTGGATTCTCTTAAGCCACTTTTATGTTTGCTTGCTCTGCAGGTGAAAAGCAATACCTAGTGGTAATAAAACACAAATTTATTTTTATATATCAAGTTATGCACCAGATGGTGTTTACTACTACTTTTTGAAGAACAGCTTTTAAAACCTTAATTTCAAATGATTCCTAAACAATACTCCAAGGGCTTCAGCTTCCTATGAAGCTGTTGCTGGTAGTTTTCTGGTTTCTAGCTGGAAGGCTGTACCAAAAGGTAGAAAATGCATTCAATAGATCATTACTTTCCCTCCTCTGCTGAACAGCACAGAGATGTTATGTGGCTGTGGTTGGCAAAGTAGATACTGTCGTGCCTCTCTTAATGACTGTGTATGCCTCCGACACAGCGTTGTTAGTCCAGCTCATCATTACCTTAGTTGAGTTCATCGTTTAGTAGAGTTCATCGTTAAGCAAGTTGACGTAGACACCTGACGTGATAACCTACCCTAAGCTAACCCAACATCAAGTAACCTAACCCTAGCCCAAGAGATACATCACACACATTAATCATTATTGAAATACATTGATAACAATATTAATATTGTAATACTAATAATACCACAATGTCTTGTACTTACCAACCGCATCACAGAGCTGAGGTTTCCTATCTTCTCCTGTCTTGTGGAGTGAGGCTGAGGCGTTGTTTGTGACAACTCAATGCCATCACACCAAAAATGCCCCCCAAACCATTTGTCTAAATTTAATGCAGTACTGTATTACTCTGCACAATTTCTTTTCTCATTGAATGCTTCAAACCTAGATCAAAGCCAATTATGATAACACTTTTCCTTTCCTTGTGTTGCTTCATCACTTTCACCTCGCTTTCCAGGTCGATTAGGATCCTTTGCTTCTTAGGAGCAGGAATAGAAGCCGATTGGTATCCTTTGGGGCCAATTGAATGACAATAGAGAGTATGTAAGAGCGCTTTCAAGAGGATGTTATTGTGTTTGTTGACATACTCTGTTTTGTTTATATCTCTGTGGAAGCTCCATCCTTAAGGCTTGACGTTGTTAGTTGGGAGGTCGTTAAGCAAGGCACAACAGTACAAGAACAAGATCTATTAATAGCAAAGTAGGTGCCCTCCAATGCAAGCTCTCAACAAGCAAGTGTGACTAAGAAAACGCTGTGACACCATTTCGTTCGGGATTATGTCATATTATTAGAAAGCTTGTGTTGGCACTGTACCTCCTGAGCAAGGAGGAGATAGATACGTGGTTCAGAAAGAGATGGGCTGTTGTATCCCTGCAGGGCCAGCACATTCATTTTGTGCAGGGAGAAGGAGGAGAAGACCCCTTCTTTCCTTTCCTTATCATCTGCAGTAGGGAAAAGCCAGTGGGAAGCAGGAAGCCTAGAAGAACCTCACCTTCTCCTCTTCCAAGTTCCCAGCAGAGCAGTAGGTCATGGCATATGTAATACTTACTGCTTGATGCTAAATACTTTAAATCTCTGCAGAAACTAGCAAGATTTCAGGCTGAGCTGGCAGTTTCCTTGTCCCATAAGGAGCCTCGCCAGTGGCAGTGGCCTCTGCCACAGATGGCCCCACAGCCCTGATGCTGGGGGGAGCTCATGGCTTGGATATCTGACCAGGTACCACGAGGAGCCTACATGACTGCTCCCTTGTTCCGGGGATTAAGAGAGTTTTGCTCCCAGTCCTGCCCCCCTACTTGCTTTACTGAATATTTAAAAGGTGTTTTCCCTAGTGATGATCAAACCAAATCTTCTGTACAGTATTTGTCACAATGGTTTATCCTCCAAACGAATCGCTTTTGCTCTGTATTTGTCATTCAGTTTGACTGTGACAATGTTGCACAAGACAGTAAATAATAATAATACCGAGGTCCGCTATAGATCTTTCCATATAAAGCCCATGAAACAATGCTTTGTAGCACACAAATACAACTGAAAAGCCCCTCTTTAAGCCTCTTCTCTGTTAAAAATACCATGAAATCTGATCTAAGCTTCTTCCACTTTGTAAGTGTGGAAACCACTAAGGCTGTTCCTGTCCACGCCGGTGACTCACGCGCTGCTGGCGTCACATGCCGAAGCGGCAGCTGAGCTCTGAAGTCAGTGCGTGCATCCCAGCTGCAGACCTGTCACCTCCGATTGACCACCCGCTCCATCACCGTGCGGTCACTCCGGCACGAGTGCCATCAACACCCACAGCCTCTGCTCTGGGGTGGGGGCCAGGGCACAGGTTGCCCCCCAGCCTCTGCCCGCTCCTGGGAAGGGCTGTATCGACTTTCCATACAAAGTGGCAGTTAGGACATGCATTACTCAGATGGGAGCAGACTTTGCTCCAAGTCATCCTCTAAATCAGTAAATATTTCTTTCCTTAACACTCGCTGCCCTGGATTTCTTTGAATGCCTTCCCATGCTCCATGCCTGCTTTTACTGCTGCCTATTTGCACAGGTTCCCTTTGGGGCTGTATCTTATTCTCCTCCTCTGTCCCTCTTGTAGAAAGAAAAGTTTAAGAGGCTACTTGGCTCTGGAGATGTTGAGCCCACAAGTCATGTGAAAGCACCATCGCTGCTCCAGAAGAATCATGGAACAGTTTGGGTTGGGAGAGACCTTAAAGATATCCAGTTCCAACCCCCTGCCATGGGCAGGGACACCTCCCACTGGATCAGTTTTCAAAGCCCTAAGCCTGGCCTTGAACCCCTCCAGGGATGGTGCTGCCATCACTTCCCTGGACAACCTGAGCCAGGACCTCCCCACCCTCACAGGAAAACATGCTTCCCAAGATTTCATCACAATCCCCCCCCCCCCCTTCCAGCTGAAAACTATTACTTCTCATCCTATCACTGTAATCCCTGATCAAGAGCCCCTCCCCAGCTTTCCTGTAGCCCCTATCAGTACTGGAAGGCTGCTATAAGGTCTCTCTGAAACCTTCTCTTCTTCTGGCTGAACCTCAACTCTTTCAACCTGTGCTCATACAGGAGATGCTCCAGCCCTCGGATCATCTTCACGGCTTCTTCTCGGCTTACTCCAACAGATCCATATCTTTCCTGTACTGAGGACCCCAGAACTGAACTCAGGACTCCAGGTGAGGTCTTGTGAGAGCAGAATCACCTCCCTGGCACTGTGTGACATCCTGTGGTGCCCAAGAATCTTTCTGTTGCAAGAGAAGTCTGTTGCAAAGAGGGACATCCTGCTGTTGTGTTTCATGCAATCCTCTCCGGGGCTTGGGGATTGCTGGAAAAGCCCTACAGCAGGAGATCACCTGGGTTTGAGGGCAAGCAGCAGGAATCCCATGATGTCATTTGAGTACCCATGCAGGAAGGCATTTCAGTAGATTTTCTGCTCATCTTCAGCATTTGGGCAGGATTTCATTCTCATCCCTCAGGTGCTGTAGAGTGCTCTACACATACAATAAAATTATATGAGCTTTACCAGGGCAGGAGATTGGATTAGCAGGTAAACAAGCCAGGTCAGGTTATACAGCTCTGTGCAGTTTTTGCTTCCTTCCCACCACAGGGGTGTGCATTGTATAAAGAGGCGTATTTAAAACCACCAGCATTTCCATACAGGGAGATCTCGTCGTAATGGCCACGCGTTTATTAAGAGAATCATTTAAATTTGGGATCTGATGAAGGAGCCAGAGGTGAAAGGCACACACGGGGCTTGTTGTCCCTTCTGACAGGACAGGCAGGAAATAGCATTTTCCTGAGCTTCCCAGCTGTCCATCAGTGACAAATTACTGCTTGTTCCCAATTAGCCTGGCTTCAGCTGCTCTAAATATATTCTCTTTACAAGTGCCCTGAGATTAGTTCAAGTTGCTCCAGACTTCAGAGTGCTGACGTTGGAGGAGATAAACAGAAGCAATTTGCTGATTCACCATAATGATTTTCATAAAATATGAGTCAGGGTTTTCTTCTTTCATGTAATGATGCAATTAGGTCGGCATGCTTTGAGCGCCGAGCGCTGCTATGTGTGTTCTCAGTAGCATCTAATGTTCCTGCGGGATATTTTTGGAAGTATAACAAGATTTGTGGGGCCACATTTTCTCCTGTTTCCTCTGGCTTCCCAACAAGCTGACATTCACCACTCTGTGTCTTGAATTAGAAGAGTCTTTTTCATTCCATTACGTAGTCATGATGCCAAGAGGATTTTCTGCAGCCTCTCACCTGTTGGACTGTTAAATCTCAACTTTAAAGTTCTCTGTGAGCTTCTCCACAGCTGAAGCAAAGTTTGCTTCACCTCCCAGGATCCACCTCAAATTACGGAGTAGGGAGACACCTCTTTCCTTGGATTCCTCATTCACCTTGGAGCAGGGTCTTCTTTGCCCCCCTTTCGTATGGGACCTTGCACATGTGCTGCCCCTTCCATGGGTCTCATGGTTTATCTGCCATCGCAGTGGCAAACCTTCCTCTCCTTATGGCTCTGATGGTGCTGTTCTAGTTCACCATCGTTAAAGAAGCTCTTTCAAACTGAAGTAGTTCCTGTAGAAAATGTCATCAGCGTTTAAATAGATTTCCTGAGGAAATGTTTTAATGGTCATTTTTATAGCTTATTTTGTGCTTTTTAACTTTTCCCTCCCTGGCCAAAGGTCGAGAAATTATTTTATGCAGACCAGACCACAGCTTGAGCACCAGCACAGGAACAGAGCTACTTCTGACTAATCTCATGGGTTTGATTGTTTAGATTCATTTTCATTCTGAGCACCAAGGGCAGAAGAAAAAAGTGAATTGCAGTCTGCCTGAAAAAAAGTGAATTGCAGCCCTTTCTAGATGAATGCAAGCATTCTCCACTTCTAGGTTCAGGCAATAAATAAACTTAGCAAGTCTCTCCACATTTAAGAGTAGAACTCCCTAAAAGGCAGCAGGAGCTATAAAAGCCCTGACCTCCGTGGGCTTCTCTCCTTCCACCTCCTTTAAGAGAAATTTGCGTATCAAGGAGGTCTCAGTACTTTTACACGGTGAGATCCCATTATCCCGCTATGACCACTAAATGGAAAAAACAGGCAGAGATGCTATGATTCCTTCCTAAATCTGGCTGAGTGTTTGATGCAAGGTACCCGGTGATGGGAGGAAGAGGTTGCAGTGCTCTGACAGCCGTGTGTGCATTCTGCTGGCTTCACCCCGGCAGGATGGAAAGGAAAACTCCAATGGATGCGTTTCTATTTATTTTTTTTTTTTGGTGTTTGTGAAAAAGCAAATGTCTGCTTAACCTGCAAAGAGTACTTTCCCCCATGTTGGCTTGGAAGGGTGTGCTTAAAATTAAGGCCATAAGGATATTCTCCTCAGATTATTTCCTTTGAGACAGAATGTGTCATCCATGACTTGAAATTCTGGAGTTTTGGAAGGAAAATGTAGTCCCACGATGGAATTTTCCAAAGGTAGAGATGATTTTCTTCCACCTCACTGATCTGCAGAGTGGAGAGGTAAACGTGAGGGATATCTTGGATCTAAATACACTTGAGAACTGCAGAAGTGCAGATCAGGATCTGACCTTTACAGCTTCAAGCATGGTAATCTTCAGCATTTTGCCACGGTTTTTATTGCTCTCAGAGTCTGAACTTGTGCTGCGCATCCAAATCTCAAGGAAATTTGATAAAGTCTGAATGAGGAATCCTCAGTTGTCACAGCTGAGGAGGGAGGTGCTGTTATTCCAGCAAAACATGACCTTGCATTAGGTTATCTGCCACGCACTACGGACCTTGAGCTTTGCATTCATAAAGCCTGATCAAGGGCATCGTTCCAAGGCTCTGCGAAAAGTTGGCTCTGCTTCTAAAATTTTATTCAGCAAGAAATCAGTGTTTGTGCGTCACTGATCAAAAGATGACTAAGCTCAGGGTATAAATGATATCGACGATAAGGAATTATAGCTAGATTATCCCACTTTTCAATCCTGTCGAGTAATACCTTACTTCTTACCTAGAGAATTAGAGATAAGCAAATCTTTGAACTAGGTGTTTGCTTAAGAGCTTTTCTAACAAGAATGTATTTAGGTATATGTTAAGTGCTTTCTTGAATTAGGGCCAAAGTAGGAGGAGGCAGAAAGAATCCAGGCTTTAGGAAGCGTTTCTTGTATGTGACAGCACAGAGGAGACCTAGCTTCAGAGGGTACTTTAAAATCCTTATTTCCAAAACAAAGTGCTGTGGGTGAAATCCTGGCTTTACCGAACTCGGTAGCAAATATCGCAGCCACCTCAGTGGCCCCAGGATGCCGTCATGCAGACATCCTTCTCCTCCAGTCAGCCTCCTGCCACTTTTTGACTTGTTGGGAAACAGCTTGCTGCCAGCCCTGGGCTGGTGTCCCTGGCCTGCCTGCCTGTGGCCGTTCGGGCAGCCTGGTGACATCACGATGGCACAGATTTACATCCACCTCCCCCAAAATGCGCAAAGAGCTAAAGGCACCATTCCAAGAAAATCCAGCTCTCCCTGGCTGACATTAAATTAGATTTATCAGTCATCGAACATCAGCTTTTTGCTGTATATTAAACACTATTTCTATCCCTACCAAGTGCGATAGAATGGGAAAAAAGTAAAGATATTTAGCTCTTACTTAGTAATTCACTGTTTTCAAAGTGCAGTAGAACCATTAGCTAATTAATTTGCCCAATTAATCACTCTATCTGCATACAATGGTTGGGCAGAGCTGTGGGCTTCCCTGGCAGAGGCTAAGCATCCTGTTCATCCCTCCGGCAGCGTGCGGCTCGTTCCAGGCCACTGGCCTCCAGCTCGGCTGTGGTGGCCCCAAACCAGGCAACAGGAAAATACAGTCACTGCAGCTGAGAACTGGTTCGTGTTTGGAGTTTATGAGGGTCTGGAAGTTATAGAAGTCTCATTGCTTTTTTTTTTTCTATTTTGACACGTACGAGGTAGGAGTTAATATAGTAAAGAAATAACAAACCAAGAAAAGAAATAAACAAACCAGTATAATAATATAAACTCCTTTAAATATAAATACTTTTCACAGCTAGGGATACAAACAAACTTAGTGTCTGTGATACGACATGAAGTTGGCTCATGAGTGGGGTCCTTTAATTAGGAAGGGCTTTGGGATTGCTGCAGTCACACTGTCACTCTATTCATGAAACTGTTCTCAAGAGGAAAAAGGCACTGGAGATGTTTTTTAGGGCCCTAAAGAATTAACAGCTGGTTTGGGGATTTTTACATTTAACGAGAGTCATGTTCATTGCTGTGGATTCCTATCACTTTGTGCCTTTGTAAAAAGACCCTCCCCAGCTTTCTTGTAGCCCCTTTCAGTACTGGAAGGTCTCCTCGGAGCCTTCTCTTCTCCAGGCTGAGCAACCCCAACTCTGCTGTTTAAAACTAGAGCAGAGTCAGTGCCATCCCATAAGGGCCATAAAGGAGCATACAAGGTGTGTACAGAGGGACCATCTCCTAGCAAAGCCGCGCTGGAAGGAGATCCCGGTCCAGAGCTGAAGGCCCCGCAGCGCTGAACTCCTCTCCGCCACAGGAAGGACTGTGCCGTGGGGGAGGCAGGATCTGGGGTGCGAGTGTTGAACTGCAAGTGCTGGTGCTCATGTCATTGATTTTTTGCACAAGTTTAGCTAAAACACCTTAATCCCTCTGTTTGCATTCCTGAAACTTCAGGTTGGATTCCCTTGGTGACTTTATGTTCTCTTGCTGTGCCTATATCTAAAATATATATATATACAAATATAGCATGGCAAAGATCTGACCTCAGCCCAGCCTTCCTGGTGCTCCTCTTATACAAATAATGAAGCCAAACCTAGCAGCTTTTCATGTAAGAAGGATCTCAAAGCCAAGGATGTTTTGTTTGGACATTTCTTGAGGTTAATGAGCTGAGAACGGGCTCACTGGAGCTGGAACCGTCTGCAGCTGAGGGAGTAGGACCTCCTCTCCCCTGGTGGCTTCGCCATCCCGTTGCTGTTGGGAAGGGAGAAGGCTGCGGTGCTGCAGGTGGTGGTCAGGTGCTCGGGGGTCCGCGTCCTGCTCAGCTGTGGTGGAGAAGAGCCAGTCGTGTAGTCAATGAGGGCCTGTGTGCATGGAGACACCCAGGGGACTCCGTTCATGGCACCAGGGAATCCCAGGATCACAGGTTGGAAAGGACCCACTGGATCATCGAGTCCAACCATTCCTAACACTCCCTTAAACCATGTCCCTCAGCACTTCATCCACCCATTCCTTAAACACCTCCAGGGAAGGTGACTCCACCCCCTCCCTGGGCAGCTGTTCCAGTGCCCAATGACCCTTTCCATTTAAAATTTTTTCCTGATATGCAGCCTGACCCTCCCCTGGCGGAGCTTGAGACCATTCCCCCTTGTCCTGTCCCTTGGGAGCAGAGCCCAGCGCCCTCCTCTCCACCACCTCCTTTCAGGCAGTTGTAGAGAGCAATGAGGTCTCCAATGGTCTGGGCTGGAAGGGACCTTGAAGCCCATCCAGTTCCAACCCCCGGCAGGGACACTTTCCACTGGATGCGGTTGCTCCATCCAACCCTTCCAGACTGTCCGGGTCCCCCTGGATCCATCCCTTCCCTTTCACAGAACCATAGAAGAGTTTGGATTGGAAAGAACGGTAAAGACCCTCCGCGGGCGCGGACCCTCCCCCCCCGGCATCGCCCCCCGGCCCGGCGCGGCTCGGGCCCTCTGCGGCGCGCGGGCGCCCCCTGCGGGCGGCGGAGCAGCGGCCGCGGGGCCGGTGACGCGCGTTGCTATGGCCACGCGTTTGCGCTGCCGGCAGGGGCGGGCGGGGGGCGGGGCGGCCGCTTCAGCACCGGCGCGGGCGCGGACAGCGGCGGCGCGAGCGGCGCGCGGGGACTGCGACCGGTACCCCCCTACAGCCCGGGGAGGGCATCCCGGCACCCCGCACCCCATTCCGGTGAGTGCATCCCGACACCCCCCCCCCCCCCAGCCCGGGGAGGGCATTCCGACACCCCACCCGACCCTGCATCCCAGGAAGTGCATCCCGACCCCCCCCAACCCCATCCCGATGAGTGCATCCCACCTGCCCCACAACCCTATCCCGGTGAGTGCATGTCGACCCCCCCCCCCCCCCCATCCCGAGGAGGACATCCCGATCCCCCTGCATCCCAGGGAGTGTATCCCGACCCCCACCCCCCCACCCATTCCCAGTGAGTGCATCCCATAAGCTCTCTGTCCCCGGTGAGTGCATCCCGACAGCCCCCCCCCCCCCCCCCCCCCCGCCTCATCCCAGGGAGTGCATCCTGACCCCTACCCATTCCCGGTGAGTGCATCCCGTAACCTCCCTATCCGCGGTGAGTGCGTCTCATAACCCCCCATCCCCGGTGAGTGCATCCCGTACCCCCGCTCCAGCCCTGAGGTGCCCAGTACGGCTCTTCCCGAGCCAGGGACGGGGAGGGGGGTGAGCGGGGTGGCTTGCAGGCGGCTGCTGGGGCAGTGCTGCCAGGGCTTTGCCTGCCCCCTGAAGCATCCTGAATGCCTCGGGATCTAAAGGTACCGTGCCTCATCCCTTGGAAGCAGTTGGTCATGGTTACAAACTTGGGGATAATCACCTCGGGTTTGGCCTTCCTCCTCTCACCCCAAAGTGTTTGCTGTAAAAACTTCATCAACTTATTTCAGACCCGTTCACCTAATTGGGAAAGGGAGTGTGTGGGGAGGTTGTGGGGGGGTGATGGTGGTCGTTGCGCATGAGCTCTGTCCTACTCCAGCCGTTCATTTGCATGGATCCAGGCAGCTCCTTGAATTTTGGGCAAGAGCTGCCTCACCAGATTAATAGCAGCGGTGCTAGGAGCGTGGTGTTCACTGCTCTCTGCCTGAGCAGATGCTGCAAGCTCTGTCATCTCATCCAGGTGGCACAAAGTAGCCTTGACATCATCCTAGGACTCTTGTAGGTGTTGAGGAAGGGCCATCCGTGTTCCCCAGGGAGGGTAGACCCTGGAGGTGATGGACAGACACCAAGGTGGGATCCTCTGTCCTAACTATTTGGAAGTGTTCTTCAAATAAGTGTGCCTGGGTGAAAAGCAAAACTGGTTTCCAGCAGCTCAGGGCCAGTATTCTGATTTCCCAGCCAGGAAATCACCCTCTGGTGCTCGCTGCCTTCTCCCTTCCGCAGGGTACATCTGTTACATCTGTTAAGCCCTGCAAAGCTTTAACCGTATTTATTATTCCATCAGAAAGAGCACGGTTGACTACACAGGCGCACGTATTGCCTTCCGCGTGCTGCATTAACAGGAATTGTTTGTTCGTGGCTCTCATAAAAAGCAACAAGGTAGGGATGAATAATGACGTAGATCATTGCGAAAGGCCGAGAGGTGAGTGATAAACAGAAGTGAATGGAGAGCAGGGACTCCCCAATACTTTATGCTCTTGTGTTCTCCTTAAGCTACGGCGTCAGATGTGAATTGTGTGCATCTCATTCAGAAATGTAAAGACAATCCCCTCACCTTTTCATCCTGCTCTGTGCTGTGGCTGCAGCATCCAGGAGTAAGAAAGAAGGGCTTTGTGTGGTGAGGGACTAGCAGAGTCTGGATTATACCTTCTATTCCTTTATATCTTAGCCCTCTTACATTCCCACAGCTTAGTTTAAAGAGAGCAATAATAACTCCTTTAATTTGTGGTTGCTGCAGACCTCTGACCCCGTGGCAGTGGTCATTGCGCGCTGTCCTTGCTCTGCTATGCATTAGAGACGTAACTTTACAGTAAATTTAGCTTTGTTGCTTCATTAAGCATCAGCCATACACCACTGGAGTGTGGCCCGTGTGCTCTGTAATGATTCAGCTGCCAGAAAGAGAGATATCTGACATCGACCCTTGCGAGCAAAGGCCTGAACTTGAATTCCTGCCCTGGAGAGCATCTCAACAGCTCCTGCTCAAGTTGAGAAGTAGCTGCTGACTCAGTAGGCTCTGATAATTTATGAACCCACTATAAATCAGGGAGAGATAAGTGGACTGAGTTCCTTGAAAGAACACATTGAAAAAACACTGAGATTGAGTTATTCTGGAGGCCAAGTTAAGCAGCATTTAGGCTGGCAGTGGAAATTCATTCATTAACAGTGCTTGAAGGAATGGATTTCTACCTGTATTTTCAGGCTGCTCCTATCCCAGCTTGGTTTCATGGCACTCCTGGTTGGTGCCTCTGATGATGGACTCCATCCTCAGTGGGAGCTCTGCGACTCTGGGTCTCTCACCCCCAGGATGGGTTTGGCTGTGCCATTGTTGCTTGGCCGTAGCAAGGCATGAACGTGCTTGTAGCTTGTGCTCTGCTTTGCCTCGTTCATTTGTGTTGAGCAGCTCTTGGTGGGTCACTGGGGTTACTGAGTGTTGGTTAGATTATGGGGATGGAATTTGGCTTGTGAATGAAAGACATACCTATGTCTTACTCGTATACATTTACTTCCGCTGGTTTTAATGGCATGCGATGAAGCCCAAGGAACAATTAACGTGTTTTGTAGGCAATCTCCAATTGAAATTTCACTGTCAAGCTATGGATAACATGGAGTGAGGGATAGTTCAGCAGGATTGCACAAAGTAGAAGTCAGATGCCCAGCCAGGCACGTACCGGGTCAGTTCTGCTTCAGTTACACCAGAGCAATTTCTGGTGTGAGAAGTGAATTAGTGCCATTGGGATTCAAACATAAAAAAAAAAAAAAGAAGAAATCTTTTGAAAGTTACAGCCTGGCTTTTCCCCTTTGCCACTGTGATCTTCGTGTAAAAATAATTGTTCAAAGCATCAGTACAGATAGCACAGGGAATCAGCAGCATACCTATTGCCCATCACCGTGCGGAACTGAGTGTAGTAACGTTGATAGCTGTGAAATCTGAATAGAGTATAGAACTTGGCTTCTTCATGTTGCAGGATTGCTCACAGTTAAACCATCGTTTGGGGTTTTCTGTGGCTCTAAAAACTGTTTCTTTCAGTAGGTATTAACAAGAGTGGTTTTCTTCCATAAAACACTACAAACTGGTAAAGCAGATGTCAATTTATGTCAACATCAGCTGATTTTCTGCTCCATTACCCTTTCAGCTGGATCTTTGCTTATGTAGCAGGTTCTGTCTTCTTGACATCCAATGTCACGGGGAATGTTTTTTCACCTTTGGTGATAGAAAGCTTGACTCAATCTTTCTCAAAAACCGGTGTTGTAATCTGCATGATGGTTGTTATGCATTATTGATAGTGATGGAAGAGTCACGAATACACACAGCTTTGCTGCAGGGCCTCAGCCTTTTTCTTTGGTTTATCAGTGCTTTATCTTCCCTCTGCATTTTAGTAATAATGTCAACAGACATTTCATGCTGCCTTCCCCACCAAAGAGTCACAGTCCCTGCTCCTGGTGCTGCAGCCATGATCCTTTCTCCTGGTGTAGTTTGAGTGGAATTGTGCAGGTTTTTTATGTTATAGAATCATGGAATGGGTTGGGTTGGAAGGGATCTCAAAGTCTGTCCAGTTCCAACCCAGCCATGGGGATCCGGTTGTTCCAAGCCCCATCCAACCTGGCCTGGAACCCCTCCAGGGATGGGGCACCACCACTGCTCTGGGCACCCTGGGCCAGGGCCTCCCCACCCTCAGCGTGAAGAATTTCTTCCTAATGTCTAATTCAAATCTTCCCCCTTCCAGTTGAAAGTCATTCCCCCTCATCCTATTGCTTCACGCCGTTGTGAAAAGTCCCTCCCCGGCTTTCCTGTAGGCCCCAACAGTTATCGCAGAACTCTAGAAAACATTTCAGTTATCAAAAAGCTATTTTCTAGCAGAATTCTCACTCTTACTGATGCAGAGTTAAGAATGGACTCTTTTACAGCAAGTACTTCCAAGTTAATAAGTAATTAATGTATTTTTTTTTTCACTTTTGACAATGTAACTCATAAACTTGGGAAAATAACATTAAAAAGAAATCCCACTGCTGTATTGTTTAGACAGAGAGTAATTTTCTAATACAAGTACAGGAATTAACTCATAAAAATCTGAATTCTATGTTAGCGTGATAAACGCAAAGCGTAAAAGGAACAAACAGTGGAAGACAGTAATCTTTGAACAGCGCTGCAGCTTGTCCTCTCCTCAGCTCTGTGGGAGACGTGGCTGTGGATGGTGCAGCCAAGCCTGGCCCAGGGTACTGAAGGGTTTTCCAACTCAATTTAAACTCACCACTCACTGTAGCAGTCACGAAGAGCCTTCATTTGGAAGGATCCTAGAGCGCTTTACGAATCAGCCTGGAGCCTCTGCCCACAGTTCATGTCTTCTGTCGTAAAATGAAGATACTTATGGAGCAAAACAGGATAATTGCTTAATAGCAGATACTTTTATAGACTACGCAGAGCAGAGCAGGAGCGCTGCAGAGAGGGCTTTGTGGAGTATGAGTGCGTTTGCCTTCAGCTTTCTGGCTCACCCCAAGGAAAACTCTCCAAATCCATCGCACAACTGTATGTACTATCGAAAGCCACCCTCGCTGCTTCAGTGGCTCATTGCTGATGCAGAGGAACTGATTGAATGAGATGAATGCAGCTCCTAGCAGGGCGCAGCAGTTTGGGTAAGCTGTGAAAAGAAGAAATCTGTTTAATTTACTGCGTGTGTTGTGTGGAACCCCCTGAAAACAGACGTGACCGCAAACCTAATGGTGTCCTCCAATGTGTTCATGACCGAGGCTGTCCCACAAGACAGGTTCTTGGGGACACTGCCACTTCTGTAACTCATCAGCTCTCCCTTGGGGTAGATGAGAGAGAGTTTCTGAGGAGAACCTTGACTTTGTAACACCCTCTGGCCCCTGAACGCAGCCCAGAATCAGGTCTGTAATGGCATGCTGAATAGCTCATCCGTCTTCCTCCAGCAGCTGAAGAGGAGAGATAATTATGAAGATGGTTAATAGATGGAAAAGGAGGATTGTTTCATTCTCTACCTTGCCTGCTTTTGCTCGGGTTTAGTCATAATAATGAGAGTTTTTGATAAGTGAGCTTTGGATTGAGTCACTGGTATGTCGAGTGTGTAAATAGATGTTGCTGTTAGTCTGAGGAGCCAAGCAGAGCAATCGTGCGCTGGTTTTGGAAGCTGGCAGGCAGAAAGGGGAGGCCGGCATCGCTGGGGACGGGAGAGGGTCCCTGGCTCTCATTCATGAAAATGCCATGGGTCGGACAATGAGGGGTCCAAGCAATCTTCACACTCGCTGAAGCCCATGGGAGATGGAGGCACCCAGTAGGTTTAAGGGTCACTATACCTCATGGTGGGCCTTGGAAGCAGCGACAGCCAAGAGCAGTTGAGAACCTGCTTCCAAGCACAGGCTAGCACGGCATGGCAGAGGGGGAAGCCCAGGGCGCGGAGTCATGCGTTGTCTCCCAGAGCCTGCTGGTTCTCATTATTGTCTTCTGCTCGTTACACATGGAGACACAAGGGCAAAAGACTTTGAAATGGGTTTGTTGGTGCATATCATCGTAATTCACATTTTGAATTCAGCAATGGGAAAACATTATCTTTGAGGCACAAGGTTATTGTTGACACTGTCATTTTTATTTTTGTTTTCACTTCAGTTTGAAAAATCCTGGAAACCACCAGCAAGGAATAATGAAATGAGGTACTTTCTCCTGTAATGACAGAACCAATAAAAGGCAGCCATTGAGAATAATATCCCAACAGCCAAGGCACTTCATCAATCTCAACTGCTGCTTCTATGAGCGTATTCTGTGATAGTGGGTGTTCTTCTACAAAAAGGATATAAAGGTGTCTCTCTCCTTCCCTAAAAAATCACCGGGGGAAGCCATTATTTCCACTCTAGAGTGAATCTGGTCTATCATGATGATATAGCCATTAATGGATATCATATATCCATTAAACCCTCCGCCCTCGCACAGAAAGAAATAACAATAGTTCATTGTTAAAAAGACTAAATGATGTGGGTTTTTTTTAAGTAACTGACTGTATATTTGTCTGGCTTTCCCCCCAGGAGGCCAGACTCCACATGCTGGGACTCTTTTGTCTAAGCAGTCCAGAACCTCTTTTTCTTGGCATTGAAGAGAGAACTGGCTCCTCCTTTTCAGGCTAAGCAGACCTCAGCCCTTGCCAGGCTTAGCCCTGCATTCCCAGCTGCCAACATGAGCCATCCCAGCACGGATTTGGGGAGCTAGCTGGGAACAGGCAGGCACAATTAAGCCCGTCATGAGTTGGAAAGCTGCAGACAGGTCCTGGAGCATTAGGGCGCAGAGTGAGGAAAGCAAGTGTTGGGCATCTGGCAGCAGTAGAACGGAGTATTCAGTGATAAAAATCTGACTGCTGTGGCATGGAGGAAAAATCCATAATCTTAATAAAATGCATAATGCAGCCCCTCAGGCTGTTAGTTCAGCTTTTCCTGCAGATTACGCATCCCTTTACATTGGAGCCATACTTGAAAAGTTATATTTACTTAGAAACATATATATTTTCAGCATAAAAGTTGAGGTTATGGGGCACAACTCAGCACTAAGGAGTAAATTCCCACATATATCGAATTGGCCAGTGGAGAGGGCTCCGCTCGAGATAGCGTGAGGACCCAGGTGTAGGGGTGAACTGTGTGGGATGAGCTCCTGGAATGCAGGTCTTTGAAGGAAAGCCTAAAACATGCTCTCAGCGCTTCTTTGAACGAGAAACAAATGTTTAAAAGTGCCTTTATTTTAGCATGAAAGTATTTACAAACCGAGCTGCAATTCCTGTATCGCCTGTCAATGGGCCACTCGGTGCCTGGAAATTCCAGCAGCCACTGAATCCTGGGCTTACGGTAAATGAATTGGCTGCCTGGGCTGCCCAGAGACAAAACCTTCCTCCATCCACACGCAGTTTTAGAAACAATATGGAGCCACCACACAATTCACAATATTTAATTTTACTGCAATATTTTACTGTAATATTTAATATTACTGCATTTTTGTATGGTCCCACACTGTCCCTGCTAATTTGCATGCCTATTAATAATATGAAATTCTTATTCAAATCCCATGGAGAAAATAGCAAGTTTGTTAACATCCTTGCAGAAGTTTAAGTATGACCTGAGATCCAGAGTTTTTATCATCACTTCTGTGCCTTTCCTCTGCTTTTACCTTATCATCTCTGACTTTAAAGGATTACTGTTAGGACTGCAGGACTGCCTGGTTGTAATACATGATTTATTACGTACAGCGAGTGACTGGTAGTGAACATTTATCTCAAAATGAATGTTGTTGTTTGTTGTTTTTTTTTTTTTCCTAATCCTGCAGCTTTCCCCGGGAGATTCGTGTGTTTGTCAGTGACAAGATGACAATTCGTATTTTCACCAAAGGATCCAGTGAGTCATCCTGTTAACTCTGCTGAAATACATGCTTGCCAGCCGTCCTGCCGCAGTGAGTCTGGGGTTTTGCATTCTTTCTGGAAATGTTAGTCAGGAGTTATGTGTCTGATAGTACAAAATATCTTTACCTACAGCAGGAACATCACAGCCTCAAATAGACCAAAAATTGCATATCACACCTATTTTTTTTTCTAAGTTATTTAAGTATTTTAGAGCAAATGACAAGGTTGACTGAGCCTCGTACTGTGCTGTTAGCGAGGACATGGTTTGTTTGACCCTGGACGATGTGTAAGAAGGGGCCTCGTGTGTTGTGGGAACAAATACAATGGCATAATTTGTCTGGCCTTAGAAGTGTTGCCTTGTGAGTGGATCCACGTGCAGTTAAGAACAAGCGTAGCGTGAGTCATGGTAGAAGAATTCACTACCCAAAACCCCCCAGATCTCCAGGATGAAGTAACGTGGGTTATGTATTCATACTGGTTGCCCAAAGTAAAGTCCTGTTATTTTGTCCCTCCTGAGAACTCCCAGCTCATCATCGTGTAACGTTTCAGGGGAGGTACAGGCTGCTTGGCTCCTTTCCCCAGCTCTGTGCTGTGGGAGAGGGCAGCTGCAGATCCTCCCATGAGGGAGAGGGGAAGAGCCGGCTGCTACATGGCTCTTGCTTTTCTTTGTTCCTCACCTTAGGTTGGAGAAAAGGTAGGGCACATTTTTGTTGATAAAGTCTCCCCTCCTTTTCCACTCACTTGTGCCCATGAAGGTGATTTTCTGTGGCATAGCCCAAGCAAATTGCTTTCTGCTTTAGTGTATTTTGCACACCGTGCAACCTTATCTCACCGAGAAGAGCATATGGCCTTGAGTTATTATGTTTTATTTCAGGGTAACTAGGTGGTAACTGTACTGAAAACTTACAGCAACTCAGGCGTTATCTCATGATAACGGGATAAATAAACAGTATCTTCACTGCATGCATTAACATTAATGGCAGGAAGAGCTCGTGAAGAACACTGTCAACCCAGTTTAAATGTGTCCCCATTTAGGATGCCCCAGATGCTTTACTGCTTCTACTCGTCTCATACACATTTAAATTATGACTGGGACTCCTTCCACAGTTGACATTCTTGCTTGCAGAGCTAATGCCAGCTGCAGTCCTTAAGGCAGTGAGCATGCAAAATGCTTTAAAATGTCCAGTGTAATAGAGAAGTGTATCTTTGGATTAAAATAAAGCATTAACAAGATATCATGGAAATCATTGGTGATGCATATAAGGTGTATGCAGCAAAGCCAACACAGAGATCTAAGGGCAGAACAGCAATAGTTACCTTGAGCGACGCCGGGGTGACCCCCAAAACAAGGTACCGTGACAGCCGACGGCATTTGGCTTGATCTTTAAAAGATCCCTTTGCGACTGATTTCAAACAAAGTAAAGACAATTGAAGCATTAAAGTATTCTGTATATCTGTTGGAAAACAGACAAATAGGGAGCAGATAAAGGCAAAGGGAAGAGAATGGAGCTGACACAGCTGCACAAAAACTATTTCAGATGTGTTCTGCTTGAGAATGCCAGCACGCTGCAAACCCTTTGAAAAGGCACTGAAGCAACATTGTAGAGTGTATAAAAAGGGAATCTTAAACAGTTCATCGGTAAAATATGAGCTAAATTTGATGAGCCTGTCCTCTAGACTGTAAGTATCTGTTTCTATGAAAGTGGTGTGGAGCATGAAAGCACTCATTAGTGTAGCAGATTTTCTTTGTTCAGATGTGAAGCCAAATCTGCTTTTGTTCCTTTGACGAAGCTGGTGCACAGCAGAGCGCTGGGCGGTGCTTAGCTAAACCTTCCAGCATCACTGTAAAACCAAACTCATAGCTGTTTGGTCTAAACCCTGCTGAAGAAAATTAGAGCGTCTAATTTCAGTATAAAGATAAATAATAGCAAAACTGTGTTTAATGATCTCACACAAACTAAATATTCTTCCACATTGCGACCACTCCGTCAGCTGAGTGTCCAAGTTGGAATGTGAGTCAGGGAAATCTTTTTCTAACCTTATGGTGAGGATAATACATCACAAAGCTTACCTGGGTCTGAGCCACCTCAGTCTGTACTTACCTCGCCAGTACATGGCGAAGAGAACATCCTGAAAACTATTTTCCCTCATTGCTTTATCTGGCAGAGATATTGAATCAGGCAGGATTCAGGGTCCATTGCCATTTATAGAAACATTTCAAATCCCATAATCAAAAACCTGGGAAAAAATCAATAAGAGAGAGTTTTAATGGGTTCCAAACACTGAGGAAGTGAGGACCAACCCCTCCTTCCTTTTCCAGATGGGCTTTCCAAGGCTGTTTGACCCTTTCTCTGCCACACTGCTGGTGTTTCTGCAGCATTCCTTTTGTCCATGTATAGAACTGAAGATAGGAAAGCACTGAATGTGAAACCTGAAATGGTTTGAGGTGTTCGTGTGGGAGAGGTGGCAGAAGCTGCGTTCTTTGCCAGGGTGCGGCAGGGCAGAGCGAGGGAAGGCTGGGGCTCTCTCAGTCTGTCCCCTCTATGGTTACCCAGGCTGCTGCTGGCAAAGGGGCAGTGGGGGATCGCCCTCTCTTGCAAACATCACCAGCTTCCAACTAATGAAGCGATCTTTTCCCATTAACCAACGCAACCCCAACACTCGCTTGTGTTCAGCTTCGTCTGGTGGCTGTGGCCACGTGCAGTGAGTTGCCATCCCTCCGTCCCTTATTCTCTCTTGTTTTACACAAAGATTTGAGTAATTATAGCCTCAGCACTGCTGTTGATTTATTGTAACTGAGCTCCCTTGCGTTAATAAGAACTCCCGAGGTTAGCCTGAGCACCTCAGTAAATAAATTTGCCGCTGCTTGAAGAAATAAGGCTCCAAATAACTATAAAATGCCTGGAAATTGTTCTTGTTGCCAGATAGGATTAGGGAAAAGAACAAGAGAAATTCCTGCTAGGAGAGTGCAGGGTCATGTACCGGGTTGCAAACTGGAAGCAAATCAGTAAACAGTAAGAAAAACAAGTTTATTTAGGTCAATCTAGAAATTAATTATATTCTTGACAACTTAATTCCTGGTTTTCCTGGGACATTTTCCTTAGTTATCAAAGTAGAAGGCATTATTTCAGCATAGAACCCTTAGTATTTATCATAAGGCATTGCTTAGACATCGCTCTTGAGGTTCTGAACTCACAGAGCATCGGTGAATTCTCCGGCAATCACTTTACAGAAATGACATTTTGAGGTACGGCTCTTCAAAACAGAAGAAATGTTTAATGACATTAGCTTTTCCTGTCATTTTTAAATCTTAGTATATTGCAATAAAGTCTAAAACAACCAACCCCATGTAGTAATAAAGGAAGGATTTCTAAGCTTTATTTAGGGATACTTCCACCTTCTGACTTTCAAAAGGTGTTTGAAGAGGGTCCCTCTGCTAGAAGAGGGGATTGAATTTCAACATTCCCGTCTCTAAGGCCTTCCTTTTACATCCCGGCATTAACCTTGAAAAGCTCTCTCAAATTTTTGCAATATCAGACAAATCACATAACAAAAACTACTGCTTATACAACAGCTCTGACAACTCCGAGTTTGCTCGTAGAGCTTTAGAGCAGCTCCACCATTCTCTGACGTGTGGATAACACAGGTGACAAACATCACAGGAAAAAAGTTTATACAAACCCCTTTCCTCCCAACCTTTTTGCTCCACCCAGTGTTGTGCTACTTCCAAAATCCACAGTGGCTTGCTTTAACAGCTGGTTTGGATGATAAAAATGTACTGAGATGTCATAAAGGCTATGAAGGATGGATAGAATTTTTTTTCTTACTAATGGCTTATGGTAATTCCTCACGGTGAGCCATAAGGGGTAAGTGTGAAAAATAAACAGCTAATGGTAAAGTCATAGACATGTAAAGCGGGCGGTACAGGGGATGGCAGTTTCCCTCCGTTTCAGTTCAAATGATGTGTCTTCTAAATGCCTGTGGGAATGTCTGTATACAAATATACATACATATATATTTACATGTGATGCTTACAGAGCTGGAGCGCACAAACAGTGCCAGGAACAATTTGCTCATTTCAGCTCTTCACAGGGAAACTTAGTTGGAGTTTCATTCTAACCACCAAGTATTTAATCTTGTTAACCTTTGAGTAGTTTTAGATGAAGTCTACATGGTTTACTGCATTTACTTTGAGTCACGGATTATACAATACCACAATGGCTTCTCAGCAGGATTAAACCCGAGCACATTAAAATTCAATTAAAAGCCTGTGACATGTGCAGTGGTTGACTCAGACCGTTAACTGTGTCTCTGTGAAATGAACTGCTTTGTCACTGCACTGAGGAAGGGAGATACATGTTTGTTATAACCCGGTGAAATGTCAGGTGCTCTTTGAGCACGTTCTAACAGTCCTTTCTTAATTTGTTTCTCCCTAGTTAGCCAACCGACATCACAATGACTGAGGAGTCAGACCACAGGTTCAGTAGTCTCACCTGGGATCAGATTAAAATCCTGGATCAAGTTTTAGCTGAGGCCATACCTATTCATGGGAGAGGAAATTTTCCAACGCTGGATGTGAAGCCGAAGGATATCATTCACATGGTAAAGGAGCAGCTCATTGAAAAGCAAATCAGTGTTAGAGATATCCGCCTAAACGGTTCAACAGCCAGCCACATCCTGGTAAAGCAGAATGGAACCAGTTATAAGGACCTAGACATCATTTTTGGGGTGGAACTTCCAAGCGAGCTCGAGTTCCAGGTTGTTAAGGAAGCAGTTCTTAATTGCCTATTGGACTTCTTGCCAAAATGTGTTAATAAGGAAAAAATCACTGCCCAGACCATGAAAGATGCCTATGTGCAAAAAATGGTCAAAGTTTCCACCGATCACGATCGCTGGAGTCTCATCTCACTGTCAAACAACAGCGGCAAGAACGTAGAATTGAAGTTCGTCAACTCGCTCCGGCGGCAGTTTGAGTTTAGCGTGGACTCCTTCCAAATCATTCTGGACTCCATACTCAGTGTTTACAGAGCAACAAACTGCAAACTGACAGAAGAGTCTCACCCCACTGTCATCGCCGAGAGTATGTATGGAGACTTCAACGAAGCAATGGACCACTTGAAATACAAACTGATTTCCACGAGGAACCCGGAGGAAATCAGAGGAGGCGGCCTCCTGAAGTACAGTAATCTCCTGGTTCGTGACTTTAAGCCGGCTGATCAGGCTGAAATTAAATCTCTGGAACGTTACATGTGCTCCAGGTTCTTCATTGATTTTCCAGATGTTGCTGAGCAGCAAAGGAAAATTGAGTCATATCTGCGCAACCACTTCATTGGGGAAGAGAAAAGCAAGTATGACTACTTGATGACTCTGCGTGGAGTTGTAAACGAGAGCACGGTCTGTCTCATGGGACATGAACGAAGACAAACTCTGAATATGATCACAATTCTGGCTTTAAAAGTACTCGGAGAACAAAATATCATCCCAAATGCAGCCAATGTAACGTGCTATTATCAGCCTGCTCCATATATCAGTGACAGAAACTTCAGCAATTACTACATTGCTCACGGACAGCCACCCATCATCTACCAACCATACCCGTTTCAGATACAAATGCAGAGCGGCATGGTTTAGGAACACGAGAACCTCCTCAGCAATTACACTCCTCTCTCTTTCCAGTTCTCTCCGTAATAAAGGCCTCATTAAGCATATTTTATCAGCACTTTTGATTTAAGGACGTATTTTTGTGCAAGTTGCCAAAGTTATTTGGTTGGTTCAGTGTCTAAGCAGATCATAAAATAAGTGAGATGGCTGTCATTGTTCATGATGTATTTATACTCCTACGTGTGTTTGGGCTATACTTTTTTTTTTTGATGAAAAGAGAAGAATATAAATTATTCTAATTTTATAAAATGAAATGCACTAACTTCTGGGTTCTAAAAAATTCTTAAGCAAAATTTAAATAGTGTAAATGAAAAATCAAGTCAATAAAATACCTCTCAGTAGAAATGCCTGATTTTAGAAGTGATAGTGTTCTGGGTATGTTCCAGTAGCTCATCCATCAGTTCTACCCATGCAGTTCCAGTAACATTTATTTGCAGCACCTTTAGAAAATATGCATTGATGGGCTGGTTTGAGCTCTGCTTTACAGAGAATGGTGAACTAGCTCTGGATTTGTATAAACCAGGCTCTGGTCCAGTCACTCGTCAGCTCCCATCAGAGACGCGAGGGCCCACTCCTCACCAGAGCAGTGTTAGCAGGAAACACCAAGAGCAGACTCGGCATTTTTGTGTATCCCCAATTTCCACCGATCTGAGTGAGAGATTCGGCTGCTTCAATAACGCAGCGTCAAACCCCGGGATCTGCCTCGCAGATAATGAAGGCTGTAAGAGATACAACTCCTCTGATTAAATTGGTATTGAAAAACAAGGTAATAGAAGGCGAAAGAAGGGGAAAATTGAGCACATAGGGCTAGCTTTCTATTGCTAATTTGTTATTGATCAGAGATGCTTCAATGCTTATAAAAGGAGTCAGGAAAAACCAAAAAGCCTAGGACTGCAATGTTTTTAGGTGAATTAAAACAAATCCTTGGCAGTGGCATTTGAAAAAGTATTTTATACTAGCACTGTCCTGCATATGTTTCGATACCTGCACGCGTACACTCGTAGCAAACAAAGAGTTCTCTTATTATCAGGAAGTAAAACCTTAGTTACAAGTTTTTGTGTGTGTTTACCAAAGATAGGTTTTAAACATGTCACATAAGTGCCTCCCTGCACCAGTTGCTCCATGAAAGCCGTAACGCTGTTGGCAATCTTGCTGGAGAGCACCTGAATTACAGAAAGGGAAACACCTGCCCTTGGTTCTCCATCGATGGGTCACAAAGGGTTGGTAGCACCGAAGGTCAGAGAGGTGTGAACCATTTGCTTCAGTGTGAGCAGGTTGGGGAGAGATGGATCCGAGGTATTCCCACTGGAACTCCTCCAGTTTAGCTGCTGACTGTGGTACAAGGAGGAATAGTCATGAAAGGATGGATTTGAGGTGTTCTGACAAGAACCCCTCCGGTTTAGGTGCTAACTGTGATACAAGGAGGAATAGTCATGAAAGGAGATTTAGAATGGGTGCGGTTGTGACATTGGAACAGGCAACTTGAAATGCAAGCAGTAGAGTTTCTTACATCTGAAACTTCTTACGTCACTGTGTTGTAATATGAGTTCATCGCAGTGTGTCCTCACCATCTTTGAAAACTACGTTTGATCTATTTACAACAGGTGTCAGATCTTAGAAATTTCTGCCACTTGGGAAAGAGCGTTTGCTTTATTTTACATGGAAATACCACTATTTTTAATCAAATATTTCTAGAAGTTCTGGGTTCTATGGAGTCCTATGGCCAGTGAGATGTAGCTTTCCTTTATCCCATTATATGCCTGTACAGTAGAACAAAGAGCTGTTTCAAGACAACTTTGCTGACCATCATCACTCAAATCAACACTTTTCTGTAAAATATAGTGCAAAAAAACCAATGTTTCTGCAACATAATAAGGGTGTACCTTTCTACTTGGAAAGTGACTCATTTGGTGACGTCTTTCATGAATATAATACTATTGCTGATTTTTCAACTATGTCGAATTCCATGTTGAAAAGCACATTTTATTGCACTTCCACTCGTATCTTTCCATTGGCTAAACTATTTAATGAGATCAGAAATTCTAAGTGCGATGTTATCAGAGATCATATCACTATATTTGCATGTAAGCACTTCTAGGGAATTCCCCCCCGTCAGAAGCGAAATGGAGTGAAACAAGGTGGACTTCTTCTTGTTTTTAATTGAGATGCTTAGATTACAAAGGGACCCTTTAAAATGAGTTTGGTGTTTGCCATACTAAATAGCACTGTGAAATTCTGTAAGAGCCTTACGGAGGTTGTGCTCCTGCTAACATTTGTGCTTCAACTCTCAGCACATGTGCTTGCAGGGCCAAAGAGCTGAAAGCTGGGCTGGGCACAGCTGGGACTTTCTGATGAATCTGCGGGATTTAGGCATCCAAATGTTGACTTTCAGGAGGAAGTGGGCTCCTAAACTCCCCAAATTTGTTTGAAAATCTCAGTCGATCTGCACTGACCTGTGACCTTAATGTAAAGTAGCTGTGTCAATTTGGTACTCCTCCACTCCTGGTTTCCTTGCTTGCTGGGTGGAGAAGTGGGTTAATCTTCTCAAGAACCAGGAAAGAGGTCAGCTGGGAAGGAGCATTTTCAACATGTTGTGTTTAGCCAATGATCCATTACCCGGAGAAACGTTTCAAAAGGTTTGGGGTTTTATATTTTACCAACAAGTAGAAACACGTTTCACCCTGTGTAAAGGACTGTAATTCTCTTTTGAATCAGGCATTGTGAACAGTGTCAGGAATGGTGAATTAGCTCTGGATTTGTATAAACCAGCCTGTCTGCTTGTACAGCGGCTCTTCATTTAAATATATTTTTAATTCTATTACAGCTCTGTTTATGCATCCAGGTTAGATAAGGAAGGACTCAGCCAAAGTCCATGGAGTTAGCAGGAAGAATCCACCTAACTCTAATGGCCTTTGAGTGAGACCCCACAAAAGAGTAGAGGACTTCTGCGAGTACCTACAGGTAAAGGTACAAAGACATCAATATGCAAAAATGTCTCAGGTATAAAAAAAGGTCTTGTATTTTTTACCTAGAGGTAGTTCAGTCTTGAAGGTTAAGTGAGGTTTAGATATAAGTACAGATAAAACCTCACACATCTACATGTACACAGGCAAATAACAAATCTAATCGGATTAAACATTTCCTTCCAAATGTTATATTGATACTTGGCAGTAGTATTTGAGCTGGAGAGTTGTTTTTAAGGTAGTAGTGATTCTACAAACCAATATTGAAAACGGGATGGTGTTGTCTGGACTGCTGCTTGCTCACCGCTGATATCAATATGTAAGAGGAAATATTGTAACCTCTTCTCCAGTTGTTACCGATTTTACTACGAGCAGGTATAAATCTCTAGAAAAATGGGAGTTTTCTCAGTACCAGTGTCCTGAGCATGATGTTTACATTATAATTATATCTTACTGTTACAATCTGTTCAATAACTATTATACCTGGAAATTGTAATGCTGATTTTATTTAATCACATAAAACTTTTTAAGGTTTACAGCTTAAAGTGATCTAATGTTGTCAGGACCTAAGTGTTAAAGTTTCGAGTGCTTTCCTGAAAAAATGTCATTTGAATTTTGTGTTCTATTGTAAAAGGTCTATTTGAAGTCTATACTTTGTGGTAGTTCCTTTAAAACATGATTTGTGAGGTTTCTACTTGACTCCGTACAAAGGGGTTTGCGATGGATAAAAGCAATGTAAACGCGTCCTCAGTCAAGCTGTTCCATCGTCTGTTGTGTTAAACAGAGCCTGCAGATCTGTGACAGAGTGGAACTGATTTCCCACCGTTTCCCAGCTCTTTGAGGAGTTAACATCACCACCAGTTCAGTCAGGTGTGTGTCCAATATACTCTGTAGAAAGAGCTCGCGGGATGACGGCAGAGAGAGTTTGGCAGCTCAGCACGGTTCTTGCAGCTTGGTTTCGGTTTGATATGTTCTTCTGTTAAACTAAAGAAATGGAAGGGTGTTCAGGACAAAGCTGGTGCGGATGAAAGAATTATTTTACTTCATGTGCCACCCGAAGCTGTTGAAAAAGTATTGTAATGCTAAAAATGTGTACTAATCGCACAGATTTGTAGGTCATTAGTCCACAGTGTTGATTAGTGCCTTTGGGTATTTGGGGAGCGATCATTAAAATAACTTTCTTCTTTAATGTATGGTTTACTTGCAATACCTTCCTTATTCTACTTGGATGTGGATTGTAGCCCACAGCCTTCTTCTAGCACCAGACTGCGGTGTCAGAACTGCAATAGTGCTAAAGATGCGGTTACGGTTCATTAGGTCAATAAACCACCACCTCAGATTTACGGCTGCTCCGCTGTCAGACCCACGCTGAAGGTTACAGAGTGATTGGATTGAATATCATGAATATTTTTAATACATTTGAATGGCTCTACGCTAGTTGTCAAACAGGCTTGCGTCAAATATTCACATTTTAAGTGCCTAGATATATATTTATATAATAAAACCATGACTGTCTGCTGGGTAAATAAAATTGATACTTAACTTGACAAATGATTTGACTTTACATATGCCTAAAAATACATTTTCCCTACTCTGAGTGCACGTCCCCATCAATCCAAACCCATTTGTCCAAGCTGCAGAATTTCTGTCGAGTATGAGCATGGCCAATGCCAGTGACGTTGGACGAAGGTCAGAGAAGCTCTGACAAACTCTTACTTTTCAGTTGGGTGAGATAACCTTGTTCATCACAGTTAGATTTCTGGTTGCTTACTTGGATTTTCTGTGGGTTTTGGTGTTTTTTTTTGTTTGGGGTGTTTTTTTTGTTTGATTGTTTAGGGCTTTTTTCTTTCCTGGGCTGGGTTTGGACTACTGCTGGTGCCCCTGGAAACATTCAAGGTCAGGTTGGCCAGGCTCTGGGCAAGACGATTGATGTCCCTGCTCATTGCAGGAGGATTGGACTGGATGGGCCCGAAACACCCCTTCCAATCCAAACTATTCCATGGCTCTATGATTCCATGATTCATGTTTTCTTCAGAAAGGACAGGGCTATGCTGTTCTTTCCTCCTGGTGTGCTGTTAGATCCAACAAGGGCAGCAGCAATCTGTTGTGTGTCTGAGGATCCCCTCCCTGCGTTGGTGTCGCTCATAAATTGACTCAAAATGATCTTTAATGCTTTACCACTTCACTCCCCCCGTGCATAGACAGCTCTGCTCGGCTGTCCCTGCGGCACCAGGCTGCAGGGGGGCAGTGAGACACCCACACTCTGGGGAAGCTTTTCTTATCTCATTTCGTTTTAATATTGCTTAAACACTGTCATCCACTGTTTTTTTGTAGCAGAACGGAGAAGTTTTTGTAAAAGCCTTCCCATTTTTTTTTAACTAGTAATAATAATTTAATCATAGTTTCATTCCCTGACACTTCCTTTGCTTTTATTTTTAATAGTCAGATTTTTAATAGTCTCCCTCTCAATAAAGCAGTAGGTGGGGTGATGGGAAGGCAGCCCACATAGGGGGAATTTCTTTCCTTGAGTATTCACCAGACACTTTCCTGAGGAATTCACAATCTAAGGAAATACATGAAGGTAGCAGAGAGCTGCCTTGTTTCTAGTTCCTGCCACCTCTCATTTTTTCTGCTCCATCAGCCTCCATCATTAAATACTATTTCATAAGCAAGTGATTTTCTTCTTAGCAGCTGCTTCCATATTCAGGTCCATTTCATCTTGTGCTGTTGCAGAACTTGTGTTTCTCAGATCACAATTAGTTACCGTGGAAAGCAATTCAATACACTCAGAGGCTGCTCACTCAGCTATGTATTACGAAATAAAAATAAGAGGAACTCCTGTAGATCCCGATCATGTGCATATACATTTGTAGGCCAGTGTGTGCTGTGCATGAACATGGGATAATGTCATGTGTGATTATGTTTTCCTCGTGTGCTGGGTGTGTGTGTGAACAGCAAATCCCACCGAGATGCAGCCCTGGTCCCCTACAAACTCTGCCCTCCAACAGGAGCCACTTTTCCCATCTCCTATAATTCATTTTTTCTGTAAATATTCACATCCTGTTATTGATATGAATTTATTTCACAGTCATTCCCTTTTGCTTTCTGGAATAGACAGGAACATGATGGTGCCCATATGTTCCTATATTTCTATGCACACACAACCGTCAGCATTTCAGCATCCTTGGCAGCTGCCCGGTGCCGGCTTTGCCATCCCATTTTCCCCATGGAGGAGAGATGGAGTTGGGAGCAAGACGAGTCTTGGCTTAAGGTGTTGGTGCAGCCCCCACTTATGGCGACAATTTCTTCCACCAGTGTTTTATCAGCTCCCGACACTTTACAGACAATAGGGTGAAATTGCAGCTGTAGTTTTGCCTAAACGATAAAAATGTATGTTGAAATAGAACCCTTTTTGTTGTATTGCCTGCTTATCCCTGGCAGTTCCCAAGTAGTGACATTTCCCAGTCAAGAGTCTGGCTTTACCACCTGTCTGGAATGGCTTATACACCCCATCAGCTCAGATGAAAGAGCTGTGAACGTCTCCTATCGAAGTACAAACAACTCGTTGCGCTTCTTTAGAAGATGATTAAACTAAGTTCCAGCCCAAACACTTGTTCATGTTTTCAGTCAAAAAGGGAGAAAGATGACCATAAGAAACAGCATCGTAGTTGTTGAATTTAATAGTGTGGGACAAGCACAGCTGGTCTAATACTAAACTCTTAATAATTTATTGCATCAATTAGTCCTTTCATTAAATAATGTATTCAGTCAATGAATTTCTCAACTGTTATTATAGGCAATGAGAGCATCAGAAGTTTTCCACCCCACGTTCCAGCCAAGCACCTGCTTCGTACGGCTTCCATGGAGAGCATTGACGGGGGCACGTCCAGGTGTGTGCTTGTGTGCTCTTCTGAACCAAAATGTGACAGTATTTCAATGGTTTCTGAGCAAGGCGGAGTGTCTCAAGAGTTGTGTTCTCCAAAGCAGCACTTCTCCCAGAGAATATCTTCTGAGTTGGTGGGAAGAAATTAGTTTGAAGGATACAGCATTTTCCCTAACACCTGCTTGAGCATTATTACAGATTTTATCAGTGGTTGAGCTCTGTCTTCATATCCCTGATGAGAGCTGGCAATCAGCCTGAAGGCCCTCAGGTTGCTTAAAATCAGTGGGAAAGTCTTTCCTGTCTCTGCTCTGGTGGTTCATCCCTTGGTCAGGAGCAGCAACCAACTCCTCCACATACACTTATGCTTTGAAAAATAAGCAAAGTTGGCAGAATTGGGAATCGTGCGTGTATGGGCTTTGTGCAGCTCACACAGCGATGGGCTACGGTTTTACAGTATGAGGTTGTAGAGCTGAATGAAAAATAGGTGAGAAGATTGAAGTAATAGAAGAGTAAAGATAGAGGCTCTGGGTTGGATTTTTTAGCTCATGGTTGCATCTTAGACACTCTAAAAGCCAATTTTAAAGCCACTGAAAGTCATTAGGAATCCTCCCTTCAGTATTGATGGGGTTTGGATCAGGCTCAGCCTTGTGCACATGGCTTTCTGCTTCTAATTTAACGGAAGATTTCAAGATTGGTTTTCATTCTAAAATGTGTTTTCCTCCTCCTCGCTTCTCCTTGTTCCCTGTTTGAAGCCTCCTCCACGCTGGTGTTAGAACGTGTGCTGACGACCCCTCCTGCAGCTCAGCCTTGTGCAAACACCAGGGTCGTGACTCGACCCCGGCTGCTGCTGCTCGTGGCTGGCAGTCACCTGCTCTCACCCCTTTACAAACGTTGGCTTGCTTGGCCGTTCAAATGAGAAGAGAAATAAGTGCATTTAATCAACCCGAAATGAAGTACACAGCATTAATGGAGGTAACGAAGCCACCGAATGCAGCCGATCCCTTTGCTTCAGCAAGAAGGGGAAATAATTGAAATTGCAACCCTCAGCCTCTGGGAAACGTGGCAAAATAAGCAAACACAACCAACTTTTTTTCCATGGGCCGGTTCTTTCCTGAACTACGACTGCTTTAAACATGGGCATCCTCTGGACAAGGACCACCAGGACATCAAATCCATGATGAACTCCACATTTTTGAAACAAACCTGCAATTTAAAATGAAAACTACAGCTGGGAAGGTGGACGACAGCCAGGGGTGAGTGTGTGGCAAAGGTGCAAGGAGCTGGGGAGCCACGAGGACTGGTGGTTCCCTAGGGCCAGGAGACGTGTGTGACACGTAGTGAGATGACGATACCCATCGATCTGGATGTCTGAGCTCCCTTGCCTGTGTGGTGAGTAGCTAAAGAAATTGTTCTCCACTAGGAACCTTCAGCTGAAGAAGGTTAAAACCGTGTTCTTCCTTGTTGTAACAAATTGGTGATTTTCACCCCTAAGTACCTGGTGACCAAACTCTTGCTGTATTTGCACACTGCCTATCTGGGGAAAGCCAAGGAAGAAGGACCCAGCGTGGAGCAGCTCTCTATCACGGCGAGATTGGCTGATCTTGGCTTTGCCAGTCTGGGTGGCAGAATGGAAATGGTGTGTCCACCTCCTGCTCGTTGACCATGAAGGACTCTCTGCCCCACTCCTGCCGGGGACAGCGGCTCTATGGAAACACTGCTGGACATCATTACTTATGGTGTTTTAGTCACCCTGGAAACAAAGTAAATGCTACCAGACATGACTTTTAACACAGCTAATTGTATCATTAGTGTCAGTGCCACTTAACAACTGGCATATACCTTCCCTGGTCCAACACTGGCAACATTGCCATGGGAATGACCCAGCTCCGCACCTCGGTGGGGATGTGCACAAGATGCACCAGGACCATGGTGAGGTGTCACGGCTCTCTGCCGCTCACGCTAGGGCAGGTTTGCTGGTTGATCTAAGTTCTGCGTTTGCTGGAAAATACTGTTTAGGGGACAAGAAACAGCTCAGGAGTTCAGTTGAGTTTTGCAAACCCTCTGCCTTGAAACTTTTGACCCTGCCATCCCTTTGTGCTGTACTTCAGCCTCTCATTTCTCAACAGTGCTCCCACCTCAAAATCTACAGAAGCAAAAGAATTCATTAAATGAAAAACAAGAACACCCAAGAGCAAAGGCAAAGCTTTCCTCCCTCCTTACCCAGAACTTCTCAACTGGTCCAAACAACGTCAGTCAGCATTCTAAGATTTCTGAATGGCCCAGAGAAGATTCGGCCTTTCAGTACTGAAAGGGGGCTGATAAGAAAGACAGGGAAATACTTTCTGGCATAGCCTGTAGCAATAGGGCAAGGGATGAAGGTTTTAAACTAAAAGGGAAGAAGTTTAGAATAGACATTAGGAAGAAATTTTTTATGCTGAGGGTGGTGAAACACTGGCCCAGGCTGCCCAGAGAGGTGGTGTATTCCCCACACCTGGAAACGTTCAAAGCCAGGTTGGATGAGGCTTTGAGCAACCTGATCTGGTTGAAGATATCCCTGCTCATTGCAAGGGGCTTGGACTGGATGACCTTCATGGTCTCTTCCAGTCCAAACCATTCTATGATTCTATGATTTTGCTGGGTGTCCAAACTGCTCATCACCTGGCACAAGCACCTGCCTCCACGGGAGAGGTGACCACGTCCAGAAGCCACATCCAGTCAGGCCACGCTGTGCCAGGGCCCACCAGGCTCCTGAGGTCCACAGATGAGCAAGAAAACACTGCTTAGTTTTCCTCCTCAATCTTACATACCTGGAGCCAAATAATTGCTGATGGGTTTTCAAGGAGCTTAACGACATTATAACCACACACGAAGAACGTTGCCTTTAGTTTCTGAGTGAGCAGCAAACAGCTCTAATGAGCTAATAAATGATCCTTGGAAGAAAAAAAAATACTGAGTTATTAAATCCTTGTCCTGAAGGCTACACACATCAGCTCTGCAGCCTTATCGAGCCTTTTCACCCCAGGGGCAGCTGTTATGGATGGTCTGGTGAGTCCCAGGCTGTTCATCACGATCCAGCCTTTTCACAGAGATGCTGTCACTATGGTCTGGCTGTGGCTGACAGCAGTTTTGGGGTGATACCTGCATTTTGAGAGGCTGATCTCCTCACAGGTGCAGGATAGATGGTTGAGTTGGGTTTTTAAAGCACAAACCTGGAAACAAAGTATTAGTGGAATCAGAGAAATCAGTTAAAGATCAAAGAGAATAACTGATCTGCCACTGAAAACCATGTGTGTCTGCTCTCCTTCACCTGAGAGAGGTGAAACGCTGCGCTAGCAGATGATAACTAAGGCATCCAGCACGGCTGGGGGCTGCCATGGTCGGATAGCACAGCGTTAGAGCAGGAATATGTAAGCAACGGGGAGACAGATGTTATGGAGATGTGCCCAAAGCCTCAAGAATAAATCCAAGTGCCTGGTGGATGTTTCTCAGCAGAAGACAAATAACGTAATTTTGGATCATCCTTCTGGGGATTCAGCTCCGTGGTTCAAATGCAGTGGGATTTTTTACCCTTTTAGTGTTTTTACCCCCTTACCGGTGACCCCTCACGCTGCGTGGGACATCCCCGAGCCCAGCCACGCACTCACCTCTGACGTACCTTTACAAGACTGAAGTGCTTCAGACCCCTCCAACCACTTCAGTTTTGTCTTGGTCTCAAGCAGAAAAATTTTATCAACTAACGATAAATCTTTCTGTCTTTGTAGATGAAACGCTGTAAAATGACTCGAGCAAGCAAATAAAGGGAAGCAGGTGGTTCTTGACTGGAAACCTTTTATTGCAAGGTTGGGCTCGAGGGTCCTTGTTCCTGCACTTATCCCATCCCTTTCCACCCCAGCCCTGAGAAAGCCAGCAGGAGGGGAGGTGGGGCACCATCGACCCATTGAGCAGCATGGATTTGGCTCTTCCACCAGCTTCCCATCAGGAAGGTCTCACGGGAAGGTAGGGCTGAAGTTCTCCAACTCACCAGCAGAACACGTCCATTGCTGTTTGCTCTCCATGTACTGCTCAGTGCTGTGCCCAGAGTGACCCAGAGCAACACTGGCATGGATGGAACCCAGTCAGCACCTTTCTTGGGGCCACTTAAAGCAAAAAAAACCCAGAAGATAAACGTGGCTGGGTGGGTGGTATAAATCCAAAGACACTTTGCAGAAGCATCTCTGCTGCCCAATACAATCCCCCGGGCAGAGTCTGCCCCCAGGTGTTAATTATTGCAAAATTGACTCCAGCTGAAGAGCACCTGCTCATAAATATCCACAAATCCTCCCACATCCTGTTTGCATCATCACCAGTGTACTTTGGTGGGAGAGAACATGAGTAAATGACTGACTCACAAGATCTTATTTCTCAAATTTCATGCAGTTTTGGAGTTGTCCTTGTATTTTACATTAAGATGCTTGTTCCTTTCATAACCTTCATTACACATTAGGAAGAGTGCATGCAGAACCAAATAGCTCTTGAATTCATAAATACGGAGCAATCAATGTATTTTATTTTGCAATTATTGTGATAAACAAATGGGATATTTCAGTAATGCTCGAATGTGCTCTGTAAGTAATGCCTCTCATTGTCCTTTAATTGTATGTATTTGGTAAATGAGCTTTAAAGGTTCTATTAGTATTCATTAGGCAGAAGCTACCATACGTTTCCTGCAAAATTAATAAAATAGAACAGTTTCCTCTTATCACGATGTGGCTGAGTTGCAGCGCAAGGCAATGCACTTTTATTACAGGTTTGTACTATGGTTTCTACGCAAAGTGTGGGTTTGGAGATTACAAAGTGGCTGTTTTCAGTTAATGGCTGAGTTATGACCATAGGTGTGGGCACCTACCAATTTCCTTATGATTTTCAGGCTATATTCAACCGCTGAGCTAGAAAATAATAGTGGAAATCCCATTCGCTCTTGGGGTTGGAGTGCTAAAAGGCTCCTGTGAGCTTTACCGAGCCAACGCCTTTTGTAGTGTCCCAGTGCTCCCCTGGGCCAAATGCCCATGGTCAGCCCCCAAAGCCCCCTGGGCAAGGAAACCCTGGGAAGAGAAGGTGGCCAACACCTACATGGGACGAGGCAACAGTGCACTCAGGCAGCTCCGTGGAGTCCCAGCTGAGCAAGGAGAGACCAGAACTCAAGAGCACTAGATTTAGCACTGGAGAAAGGCAATGTGCTGCTTACGGGGTCAGAGTTGTGCCTTAGAGTCATTAATAGACTGACAATATTTTGCTGCCGTTAATTCTCATCCCCCTTCCTCATCCATGGAAAATTCAGTACAAGCAGGAGCCTGTTCTCCGAGGCATCATTAGCCAAAGCTCTCTTGGTTACAAGCACCTGCTTGACAAAATACAACTTTTCCCTCCGTGTCCCAAGCCGCATGGTTCAGCTGAGCTTGTTGTCCAAACCCAGCCCTTGCTGCATCTTTCTATTAGGACGCAGAAGCCTTTATTACTCTAAACCCAAACTATTTCTCCTGTGGGAAGCACTTCTCTGACTGCTGATGAGTCTTCCCTTGAACCTTCACACCCTGCATGGAGGAGTTCAAATGGTCATGAAGAATCATAGAACTGCTTGGTTGGAAAAGACCTTTGAGATCATCGAGTCCAACCATTTCTGTCCACTATTAAACCATCCCTGAGCACCGCATCCACCCGGCCTTTAAATCTCTCCAGGGATGGGGACTCGATGACCTTCCTGGGCAGCCTCTCCCAGCGCCTGAAGAGCCGCATTGTGTCTGCATCCAAAGAAACATCATCTGATCCTCTGGAGCAGCCGGTCCGTCTTGGAGGTGATGTTTGGTTCCCAGGGAGGTTAAGAGCAGCTGCTCGTTTGTCTGGAGCCATGGAGGAGCGGACGGGAAAGCACCTCGCCTATGAGCCAGGGCAGCACTGGAAGGTGAGTCTCCTGAAATAAAACTGTCAGTGGTTTTGTCTCCTTTTTACTTCTGTAAAAAAAAAATAAAACCAAATGCATTTCAGTTGCAAATTTTTTTTTGTTGCGTTTTGAAGCATAAAACAAAAAATGTATTTGAAAAATAAAACAAACTGCAACAAAAATCCCAGAGACCGTCTGCAGAACTCCAGAAGGCTTTATCAACCCACACGTACAGAGCCAAGGGCATCTTTCCCAGGGAATTAATGAAAACTTGACCTAATGAGTCACTGGCTCTCAACACAGAGGAAAACACTCAAGCAGGCGCGGACGTCGAGCTGAGGCTGAGGCAGGTTGTGCAGATGGGTGAAAATGCCACCCCAGCTCATCCATCCAGGCGGCAGCTAATGGCTTCAGGGGGGGAAAGAGCAGAGACCTGGTCTTGTGTCAACATCCACACTGATGGGTTTTTCAGGAGCAGGAGGCAACAAACCATGGGAACAAACCTACCTCACGAGCAGTCGTGCATCATCACTAGGAAAAAAATACCCACCTCTTGTGGAGGTGTGGGGATATCATGTATATAGTAGAGGATGGGAGAGAGAAGAAAAATATGTGTATGGCAAGATCTGCTCAGAGAGGGAGAGGGTTTGTTATGAGTTTGTTGTGGAGAAGCTAGCTGGGATCCTGCCAAGTGATTAATAACCTGGAATTGAAAAGATCTGTCAATCAGTTTGAGCTGAATGAAAAATGACCGAGGGCAGAGCAGCGGTAGAGGCTGCAGAATGAGTCTGGTTCCTGCAGACAGAAGTGAAAAATGACAGAGGGGAAAGTGTATTAAAAAAACAACTCAAAACCAATCAGGAAAGCTATAAAAAACCCTATTAAAATATAATGAAGGCAAAGAAATACAGAATATTACTGTTTTCAGCTTCCCTAAAGGACTATTAAATAAGACAGTGCAGAGAGGCAGGGAGTGTGTGCTCTCACTTGGAAAAGGCAACACCTGCTGGAATACCAGCACATCAGACAGTGAGGAAAGTTCATAACCAGAGGATTATTTATGGCAAAATACAATGCCACTCCCTAATCAGAGCAAACTGTTGCATTTGGCTCCAAACCACAACAGAAATGGAAGAAGCCACATTCATTGAGCAAGGAGGATGTGCTTAATACAGAAGGAAATGGGTCAAGCAGCTGATAGCTCTATATAAATATTTAAATGGCAACAGAGCAGCCCATCATGTGTGTTGCCCAGGGATTTATGCTAGATAAATGAAGTTGGCCTTTCCCACCCTGTCATCTGCGAGTCAGTAAATATTTGGGGTGCTCCGTCACCAAGTGCAGACACTTTGGGAAGAAGAAAGCCACAAGCAGGCACTGATTTTTAAAAGTAACTAACTTCACATTCCCGGGCTCAAAGGAAATGATTGCTGGTTTCGGTTTAAGTCAGAACAATATCAAATTTGGTGTATTTGTTGCTTAAAGGCATCTGACATCACAAATACATTGTGTAAACTGAAATCTTACCCTCCTTTTCTTGATCTGCTAGAGGTCAGGCGAGGACTGGTGTGTGTGCACTAACGGCATGTGACATTAACGCACGGAAAGACAAACTCGAGCCTGCTTTGACTTAAAGCACAGGAGGAATTGTGCTGGTTTTAATGGACACCCCACTTCGGAGCATAGCAAGAATCACATTTAGGGTCTGAGCCGTGGTGCATAGGCGATGGATGAAAGGTTTAGGTGGTTTTGCCTTTTGGAAGAGGGCACAAACATCGCCTCTCATTTTCAAGGGCAGAGCAATAGATTCCTTCCATTCCCTACTTGTACTTGAAGAGCTTGCATGTCTCCTTTCCAGGCTAACCACTAACTAAACATCACTGTATTAGTATTTCTGACCGATGAGTGCTTGGACAGCCGTGAGCCCACACCGAGCAGCGCAGAGGGGCTCAGCGGCTCTGACCAGAAATAGAAACACTCTTCAGCAGAGCCTGAACTTGCTGCATTTCACCCGAGGAAGGGACACGAAAACATTGCATAACGGTGTTGGCACTGGAGGACCCCTGGAGAAAAGGTACGGACACAGGAGGGGACGAATCCCAACTGGAAATTTCCAAACGAGCTGTTTGTGATTCAAGCCAGCGGCCGGTGAGAAGGGGAGCACAGCCTGAGCTGGAGACAACGTGCCATGAGCTGGAGGTGCCCAAGTGGTTTCCCTATAAAGTGGCTTTAAGTTTTACAATTTTATATGCAATGCAAAATAAAGAGAATTTCATAAACCCTCCCTTCCTCGAGCCAGGTACGTACAGCCAGGCATGGGGAGCACTGTAACAGCAGAGGGACAGCAAAACCACCTGGAAATGTACCTCCAGCGACTCACACAAACATCTTTTTAATGCAGATTCTTGCTAGACTGAGGCAATACATATATATTAAGCAGGTAAAATCATGTTGTTAACACAAAGGAAATAATATTCCCCTATCAGTTTTACCGTGTTAGGTACCCAAGGTCCAGCAATGTAACAGCATTTCTATCCCCTCCGTGTTTATGTTTCCTCTCCTTAAAGGAGCATCTTACTGATATAAAGAAAGACAGGGAATTATACATTATTGATTTAGATCCTGCAGCTTGCTTGTCCTCAGAGGAACTTTGCTAGTTCCAGTCAATTATCCATTTTAGCTCTCAACAAGAGTCTGCTGGGGACGGGAAGAAGAGGGGCTCATATCACATTAACAACTTAAACACACGCGTGGCTGATGCTGATGCCAGTATCTTTCCCATGAACCTTCAGAAAGGGCTAATAAAGTTGTGCCAAGGCTAGAAGAGCAGTGCTGGGAGCACCCCCGGCTGCAGCACTGTCGGATGTTCAGGGTGCTCCGGTCGTTCCCTGCTGAGGTCGGTACGGTCCCTGGTTGATATGGGACTTGAATAAAAGAAATACAGCCCCTATGGTAACTGGGTGATATAAAAGATGAGATTGCTCCCGAAATGAGCTAAAATGTGACATCCTTCCCAACTTTCTGAGGATTCTCTGAGGAGATTCAAATTCTGAATTCTCTCTGAGGATTCAAATTCACTTGAAGTGGGAGAAACCCAGAATATCAGCATCAGGAACACTGCTCTTGAAAAAAGCTCTCTTGGTTTCCTTGAGATGTCACAGACAAGGGAACACAGTGATGTAATCTCGCTGTGCGGATCGCGCAAGCAGACACTTAACATTTGAATGACAAATAACTTTGATTTAAACACTGCACAAGGTAACTTCTTGCTGCCTTGGGACATTGTGTCATGATAGTCCAGTTGAAGGCATGTGACAGATAAATGTGTCCTTGCTTACTCTGCATGTCATTCTAGATGCTCCGTTTGGGCATTCATGTGGGAGGGGGGACCAAAATACACAGGCAGGGATGCTGCGCGGCACCCCGGAGGCATCTGCCACACCCTCATCTGTCCCCCAAATCAGTTCCCCCTTGACTCCTCACAGCCAAAGCCAAGTCTACCACCCGTGCCCTGAATGTGAGGGTGATTTTTCCCAGTCTCTCCTTTACCCCTTCTGTTCCCTTTTTCCCATTGCTGCATGTTTTAAGGAACACAGAAGTTTACAAAGCTTTTTATCATTGGGTAACACACAATGTTTGAAAAGAGCGAGTCCTACACTCGCCATATCGACAGTTACTTGTGCTCAGGGGGAAATCAAATGAATGCAGTGGACTTTCTCATGAGGGGAGTAACAGTGAACCAGAGCTGTCACAATAAATAATGCAATTCATGAAACTCAACAGAAAGAAGCAAACCTGCTCTGGATGGAGGCAGGAGCAAAACTCCCACGAATGGCTGCAGAGCGAGGATGCGAGAGGCCATCCCGAGGAAGAGCTGCAGGAGCTGGCATCTCCTTCCCTGGGGAATGCTGCCCAAAAGCCTTCCATCCGTATGTGCTGCTCATGGCTTGCACAGGCAGAGAACAATGGAATTGCCTGCTTTGAAGGAAATGCACCTTGGGATAGCATTAAAAGTCCAGTTAGTCGTCTTTTATTCCTGATAGCCTTATTTTTCTTTTGTATCATATATAAAATTCAATGCATACAGACATGGTATCGCGTATGCACAGACGCCGAGCACACACGGGCACCAGGTAGCACTCACCGGCTCTTTTCTAGCGGGTGTTACTCAGGCCCAGTTCAGGCACCCAGGGGCAACATTCACACCAGAACAGCCCGGATTCACCACACTTTGCCATTGCCAAAGCAGGAAAATGAAGAGGAGGCAACCACCATCAGTAACGCATCTTAACCAAGCGCCAGTAACAGGCAGAGCTTCTCCAAACTTCTGTCTCTTTTTAGAGAGAAATAGTTAACTTTCCAAGATGCAGGACCTGCTCAGAGCAGATGTATTTCTGCAGGCGCTGAAAAAAATGAGCTTCCAGGTAGAATGTGATGCCCCCCGGTACCAACCCTACCAGCCATGGGTAGTTGGGGGCTGTTTCATCACTTGGATATTTGCTCTTTCCCCTCTACCTTGGAGCCTGTATGCTTTGGCTCCCCACTACTGCCCCCAAACCAAGTTTCCTTACCCAGGTTTGGGAAGTTAGAGCAGGATTCATTTTTGCATCCTGTGGAGAAGTTGGATCTTCATTTTGAAGTTTCTACCCTAGCTCAGAGCAGAGGTGGGTTTGCTGCCCCAGATGTGGGTGGGTGCACAGCAGCCCTGGCCCATGGTGGGTGTTACACCAAAGCCGAGCACAGAGCACAGTCAGCACTTTTAAGGCATCACAGCTTTTTCCTGACTTCTTGGGGTTTTTTTTTCCAGGAAGACAGAAACAGCAAAGGATGTTTACATCTGCTCAAATAAAAGAATCCCAGAGGAAAAAGAAAAGGACATCTGCCAGGAGACAACACTGCACCCAAAGCACAAGAAAAAATATTCTAATAAAATAAATATGATTTTCTTACAACTGAAGAAAGGTGCACCTTCAGAGCCCACTCCCTGGCAGCTACACACACTGCCCCTCCTGCCTTCTCTCCTCTCTTCCCTATCCAACTCTCTAAAGGCAGGCACTGCCCCAACCTCTACTTTTATTTACCCAGAACCCCTGGGAGCAATTTCTTGCAGCACATAATCAGCTTCTAATGAGCAGTCGGGTCATTTGTCACCTGCACTTGTTGAGCAACACAGGAGGCGTTCAGCCACAGCCTGTGGTGGCCAAAGGGACCTTTGGTCGCAGAAGCTGAGGTAAGGTTTGATGTAGCGCTTAAGAAAGTTTATTTCTTAGAGTAGTTCTGGAGCAGCACGAGAGTTGTGGTGTTTCGTTATCTGCGGGTAACGAGGTGTGCTGAGGCAGGACCCCTCTCCGCTGGCTGCCAGGAGCCTCTGTGGAGGCTGTGAGTAGTGAAACGAGGCTGGTTCTGCTCTGGGTGGTAACACCAGGGTTGTTTAGGAGCAGAGAGGTGAGTCACAGTGGTGTGGACAATCCAGGCAAGAGAGAAAATGTTTGGAGAGCTGTGCAGCAACACCAATGCCTGCTCTGCTGGTTTGTCAACTCGTTCCAGGTGCACCCTGAGCCGTGCCTCGGTCCATCAAACAATCATTAAAGCAACTTTTGCTCTGACACAGTGTTCAGCTGAGGGGACACTGGGGAACATTCCCCTTTAGTTACTTCTTGGAGGGTCCCAGTGCCTGGCAGGATGAGACCCATATACTGAGCACGTCTTGGGCGTGCAAGCGGTTCTGTGTGGCTCTTTTTAGCTCCCCGCTCCGCTGCCCGGCTTAATTGAGGGCTTAGATGCGAGACGGTGGCTCAGGGAGGAGCGCGGAGGAAGGATGCTATTTTAAGTAAAGCCATTTGTTAATCAGGGTGGAAATTTACTGAGGAGAGGGGACCTGGGCACAAACAGCAGTGCTTTCCCAAGTGCCTGCTTCAAAAATACCCGGGTAACATCAGTTTAAAAGCACCTGCTCATCCAGCAGGTTCATTTCAAAACTTTAAAGTTTCTTTCTCGAGTTTCTATGGGTACAAAAAGCTGGGTAAGTACTTTGTATGCTGGTTAGGAGAATAAATATTGTCAAGGACCTCGTATGGGGCAGCTCTCTAACCTGCTGCTCTCCACTGGAGCTCCTGCAGCTGCTGCTCCAGGAGGCGTGGGCTCCAGCACACACAGGCTGTGCAGGAGAGAAGAAAATCCCTAAATGTAGAGGAATACCGTGGAGAACTCTCTTCATTGATAGCTCTGGGCTGCAAAATGCTTTCTGGCATGTATTGATTCAGCAAAATGTCTATAATGTATAATAATGCTGCTTTGCCATTTTATATCCAATTATTTCTGCTCCACATCCCTGGGATTTCCCAGCTGAACATGATGAAGTGGGCAGAGAGGAGCCTTTACTTTTGTGCTTGCTCAAAAAACTGCTGCAGCTGATGCTGAAGGAGCTGCTGAAATTCTTCAGCGTAGGCTGAGCAGGGAGTCAGCCCCTGTGCTCAAAATGCTCCCCGCATCCCTCCACACTCCCAGACGTGGAGTTCTCCTAAACCTGTCTGCTTCTTTGATTATTCCGGTTGGTGCTTCTTTCTCCTTGCAAGAAGCTAAGCTGTAAAGCACCTCAGATTCATCTCCTAGGACTGTGGTGCCTGTGGGGAGAAGGGAAGATTGAGATGAGATCTTAGGAAGAAATGTTCTCCCGTGAGGGTGGGGAGGCCCTGGCCCAGGGTGCCCAGAGCAGTGGTGGCTGCCCCATCCCTGGAGGGGTTCCAGGCCAGGTTGGATGGGGCTTGGAGCCCCTGATCCAGTGGGAGGTGTCCCTGCCCATGGCAGGGTGTGGGACTGGATGGGATTTGAGGTCCCTTTCAATTCAATGATTCTACAAGATGCGCCCCAGCCCCTTCAAATAGCAAAGTGTTTTGGGGCCGAGGGCCATTTCTGGCTCAGCAGGGCCAGGAGGAGCCGATCTCACTGGAGTTACCATCACACCTCTGAAATTCAGCCTCTCTCGCCTGGAACAGCTGCAGGGACTGCCTGAGCTTATTGCACAAACAACTGTGTAATCAGTTGTACAAAAGAATCACTACCAATGCTCGAAACCACTGCAGAAAGACCTTGCACCTGTGAACGTTGTTCCAATGAAAAAGCTTTCAGCTCTTAAAATCTGGAATTGGAATTGGACCAAAAGAACCCAGCGCAGAAGAAAAGGCTCCTGTGTGCCCCCTCGCAGCGCGTGGTGAATCATTCCTTCTGCGGTTGGGCAGATGCTCTCTGCAAATGACAGGAGAAGGACCAAGCATAAAGAACATCTGGAGCCGTCAGGGGACACAGTGTGCCTGGTCCGACATTTGACATTTGCTCTGTGCCACCTTTCAAAGAAAAGCCATTTCACATCCCAGCAGCCCAACCCAGACCGCTAGTACTTGCAAATGCCAGGTGACCTTCACCTCTGCGTTTTCCCCGTCATCCCACGTTTTGTCATCTTGCACACCAAGATAAAAAGCAAAATTACGCCATGCAAATGAAGTGAACCTTGCCATTAGTTTATCTATTTATTTTCCCTTAAAAATTACCTTTATTTCTATTGCACAATGGCTCCTCGCTGCTTTGGGTGTGTTATTAATATGCAGGAGCACAGGCTTTTTTACGAGCTGTTAACATTCATTAGCACTTCAGGTCCTAATGTGGAGCCAACCTTTCCTCTGCTCATTGTCATTCACTGCGTGACACCAATCGCACCAGGGACGTGGCCAGAGACCAGCGAATTCCTATGGTGGGTTCGCTGGGGCTCCGAGCTGACATCAGAGCGTGCGTCACCGTGGGCCTTCGCAGTTGCCCCTGGAGACAGAAGAAGTCCGGGGTGATAATTATTTAGATTCCTCTTGAGCTCCAGAGGTTTCCAAAGGATTTTTCTTTTGCTGTCCTGTGCAATCATGTTGTCATGGTGACCGGAGCGGGATGCTGGACACCAGCCTGGCTCCGTTTCTCAGAGGATGGGCTGACAGAGTGAGGAAGCTGATGAGTTCCGGTAGGGTTTTGTCACACCTGAATTGAGAGAAATGTTAGAGAAAAAAGAAACAAAAACCAAAACCAAGGGAAATCTTTTCTAAAACAGAGCTGGATTTTTTTGCTTAACCATGATCAGAGCTGCACATTGTCCTTAGTGTTCTGCAGAATCATATAGTAAAGATAAGAAGCTTAATCATAGGACTGGAGTGAAAACTTCCCGTGGTCTGAGTGGGTCTGGAGCTGGCACCAGCTGAACGTGAGCTGTGGGTCCTTTGTGCTGTTCCCCTGCACAGACGAACCTCCCTGTGTAGCCCATCACTTACTCCCTTGAGTACATGTTGTCTTGGCAAGAGTGAGGCTCCTTCGTGTGGTCCATAAATTACTGGATAGACTACTCCTATCCAATTATTTGATTAGTAATGCATTTGATACCATGTTGTGACTCACCTGCAGGGTTCCCTTACTCTCCAAGCACGGCGCTGGCAAGCCTGGTACAGTTTAGCAGGGATTTGTAGTGAAACAGTGGCATCAGATGTGCTCTCTGCCTCCTGCCTGAGCCAGCACTCCGTCGGCAATAGCTGTCCCGTACCCTGGGCAGCTCCAAAAAGGCTTTGAGATGCCTAACCAGTTTTGTCAACGGGAATACATGTGGGAAGGAGCATTTGCTGGTCTGCCAGAAGCTGCCCTTCTGGCCCAAGTTTTGCTTTGCTGAATGAATGAAATGATGAAAGGGGACCAGAGTGGCTTCAAAGGGAGCACGCGCTGCCTTTGCAGGGAAACAGCATCTCAGCACCTCCTGAAAGCCCTGATTCTCCTGAACTCTGTCAGCGGATAGTAGATGAAGGCTGGAAACGGTCCAGGGAAGTAAAGCCAACTCTTAAAGTGTGCAGGAGACAGCGCTGAGTCAGCAGTGCCTGGCGGGGAGCCCGTGGGCAGCGCCGCCACCAGTGCCACCGTCCGGGCCTCGATGTTCAGTTTTTCTGGCTGCCACTGGGAGGATGAGGCTTCGTGCAGACTGCGATACGATAGCCTAATGTTTAGTTTTACAGCTCCTCCACTGTCAAAACAATTCAGCTTTTGTACGCCTGTAGGTTAATTAGACAAATGCATGGAGGTAACTGGGAAACACTGGGAAAGGAATCGGCATTTGTCACTGAAAAACATGTTTCCTCCACTTCCATCCCCACGTACCTTCCTAACCCACCCACCTCCCTCCAGCACAGCCTTTTCCCAGACAGCTCAGAGTGTTTTACTCAGGTCTGTGCCCAGGAGAGCCAGGATGGTGATGCCGCGGTCCCCAGACCACCTTCAGGCACCTGCACCGGGGCCGCCCTCGCCCCGCTCGCTGCTGGCGGCAGCCCAGAAATGCAGAGCAGGATGAGAAACCTCCACTGTAGGGCTTTCCAACTAACGCCAGAGGCTGTGTTTGCTCACTAGCAGGCAAAGGAGCCATGCAACGCAGGACGGATTCATCATGGATGCATGGAAAAATCTAAAAGGAGGGCATCCTGCCCCTCCCTGCCTGGCCAGAGACACCCTGTGAGGAGGACCCTTCCTTTTCTGGAGCCTGGGTCACCAGAGGCTGCTGACCTCTGCAGTGCCGGAGCTGCGGGCTTGTGCTTCATCACCTTGCAATTCCTGGTGTTCCACAAACCCCCAGGGCTTGACTTTGTCGCGTCCCAATCAATACTTGTTGTGTCCTTGGGTCTGTGTTACACAAGACAATACATAATATATCACAAAACTCTGAAGGGTGTTTATCTTAAAGAAATTAGTAAAGCCAAAGTAGCTACTTCAGTGTTTTTCCACCACTAAACAGTTGTTCATCCTTAATGAATTATATGTGCACAAATCCAGTAGCACTATTTATATTATATGACCTTTGTCGAGTCAACTTATTGTTATAAATAACTACTCTTAACATGCAGCCAGTGTTCGAGTGGCCTGTAATAATTCAGGAACAATCACAATCTAATTTCCCACTGATAGTTCCTAAGATATTTGAATACAAAGAAGATTATATTTGCATATCTCCTCAGAAGGAAGTAATCTCCCCGAAAAATATTCTGGTTTGCAAACTGCATTAGTCAATGACTTGAGCACAGTCGCTTTCACGAGAAATTATGCTAATACATATGGAAGATTTCATTTTCCTTAAAAGAAAATGAAAGCACAGTAAGAGACAGAACCATCCAAATGACTGCAGAGAGAGACATTGCCCGGAGTAATTGATTGCAGGATCCATTCAAATAAATCATGCTTTGTTAGGGGAAAAAATGAGGCAAGCTAAAATCAGATATAGCTATAGCTTAGTCTTCAATAAGCAAAGAGCATTTTGGTTTTAATTGGAGTATGCATTCAACGTATTACACACGGCACACATGTATTTAGGACTTGCTGTACTTATCTTCTGCAAAAATAAGCACCTTTGAAATACTCAGTATAGCTGGAATACAACTCAAAATCTCATGCAGGATCTAAAATAGCGGTGTGGCAGATGGAGAAGGTGCCCAGCCCGTGGCAACGTGGGGCCGGGCGGTCTCATACGCCCCCACAAGCAACAGGGCGTGAAAATAACGCAGTCACCTCCAGGCCATCCAGCTCCCAACACTGATTATTCAGTATCTGTTTCCAGAGAAATTAATTTCATATTCAGTGAGGGAGATGTGGAAAAATGATGTCCCCATCTGCGTGCCCGGTGCTGCTGACCCACAAGCTGCGCGTGTCCCTGTCGCGAGGCACCTGGGCTGACCTGCAGCGCTTCCATCCCGTGTTTACTCCTTAGCAAGTGAGACAAACCCCAGCGCGAGCACAAAGCCTTGAATATTTCAGTAGTGGAGATGTGATGCCTTCGCCAAAATCCTGAGTTCTTAATTGCCAGCTCTGAAAGTCAGATCTGTTTGAATAACATCATCAAGCTTTGCTTTAAACCAGCTTCTTAGTCCAAGGAAGAGACAAATATCCTCCTGTCCACGAAGGATACCATTAACCAAAAAAATCACAAGGAGAACTCCTTAGAATGAACCCTGAGGTCTGGTTTGTGACTCTTTAATACCCATTTCTGCAGCTTTGTTCCTCACTCAGCAAATTCATATTCTCTTTGACAGAGTAGACACTATCATGAAGTATTTATATCAGCCAAGCAAGATAACCGTGTTTCTGGAGATCTTAATTTACAGACATTGTTTTTAAAGCAATGACTTTTTAACAGAGGCTTTGGGGAGTCTGTTTCAAAAATCCCAGTCTTCCTTAGTTACTCTATAATCACTGAAGAGATCAAATAATACAATGGAAGTGCAATTAAACTGTTCTTTCCAGTGGAGAATACCTGCATCTGGAAGAAAATGGGTGTAAACTGACTGTTCTGTACAACTCAATTATTTAGGAGGGAGGAGGATACCCAGTACCGGCCAGCCCTGCTGGGACAGGAGGAAAGAGCAAACCCGAACACGCTCTTCTGGCTCTGAAAAGCAGCCAATCTTCTGGGCATGTCCCCAGTGTGGTGAGAATAGCTCATTCTCCAGAAAAAAACAGCTTGGATCCGTCAATTGATAAAATTGTCAGCCACAGCCGACAGCCTTCTACTACACAGGGGGGTTTTTTTCTGCAGCTACGTCTCTTTTGATAAGCCACTACTATCTATGTGAAAGAAAGCACTACAATAAGACACTATTAATCTGTGTTCCTTGTTATCAAATGTAATTTCCATTTGTTCGTAACTCTCTTCATACTTCCAAATTGCAGAGTGGAAATGGCAACCAAACCCAATGTTCAAACTCCTCTTTGCTGCTATGGTTTCTCTGCCTTGTCGGCACAGCCTTTTGCAAGGCAGGCTGATGCTTCGTTTCAGCCCAGCGCTTGTTCCAGATGCCACTTTCAAGGGGTCACATCCCTCCTCACCAAAACTCTTCATCCTGACACGAAATCAGGATTAAATATCATTTATAGCTTCTGCACAGACTTCTGCAAATGCAAACACAATGGTTTTGGTGGTTTGACTTCCAGTTTTGCTTTGGTTTGTTGGGAATATTTCCTCTTTTCCGACTAAAACATCTTATTTTGATTTTTTACTTTTAATCTCAATTTTATTAACTTTAATTTTATTATTTTGGCTTTATCAGTGGTAATGTCATATGTGTCTCTCGGGGCCCTCATTCAGCAGTCCTTGAACTGTGGTGGAGAGATGCTTTTGAAAGAAGACGATTTGCAATGAGATGTATTCCTTCTTTCCACTATAAGGAAAGGACTCCTGTGGAGTTAATGACAGGGTTTGTATGCAAGAAAACATTATTTCACAGACTCTGACTTTCAGAAGCCATTAAAAAGTTTGTTGAAGCACACTGGAGGATGCGTATTCTCCAGCTCCCTGAGGAAAGTCTGTGCCTCATTGGTGAAGGTGACATATTCCACCTTTCTCCAGTGTAGAATCAACAACGTTTCTCAGGTGTCTTTCCTTCCCAGTGTTGGGTGGCAGTGCCAGCCGGAGCCACATCGCACTGAGCATGGAGAGCTGCTTCTGTGCAAGACTAACTGCCCTGCTAACGACTCATGAGTGCAGGGGGGCATTTCGGAGCCGGTTCTGTAGCCGTGGTGAAACTTTTTCATCAGTCCTGTGTAATTTTTCACCTCTTGGTGATTGCATTAAGGAAAGTTTAATTGAATGCACGCCTATCTAGGCCTGACTTTACATTTGAAGCTCGATGCTGTGCAGCATCCACTAACCCCACCTTTGGCATTTAGAACTCATTAACCCCAACACGCGTTTTGTGATGACTCAAAGGTTGTTGACTTTACTCAAAAAGATGCCTCATTACAGGCAACATAGATGACTGTTTTTTTCTTTCAGATGAGAATTGCCGTAAAGGAGTATTTAAGGTCTGATCCAGACTGCAGAGAGACCACGACTGAATTTGGTGGTGTGAATTTTTGCAATCTTCCTCCCAGCTTAAGCTCTAGCTGAAGACCAAGCTGCAGCTGGTTTGCCTCGAGCACCAATTGCCAACAGCTCTCAGGACTTAATTTTCTTCCATGGGGGTCTCAAGTTTCAGCTGCTCTTTCAGACCAGGATGTGTTCAATAATCCTTAATCTACTTTCATTAGTGGTTTGCTCTTTAATGTCTTTTATCTGAGCGTTTCAAAGACCTTTAATTAAGCCTCACAACCCTGCCGAGATGATGGCTGTGTCCTTGTTGCACACGGGCTTCGTTGAATCAAGGGAGAGAGATTAGGAAGGACCCAGAAAATAAATAATAGGACTTTGTGAACCTGGATCAGTTTCTCTAAATATTTATTCCTCCACTGAGGGCATGAAATAGTGTTGAGGAAACAGCTGCAATCCAGACATACAAATTGGTTTGTTGTCTTTTCACTGGAATGCCTCCTGAAACGCCCAGCTCTGAAGCTGCCCACTTTGGTCTGCTCTCTTGGTACCCCAGTATTTGGAATAATTAGCTTTCTTATTAGCAGATTCAGAGAAGCAGGGGAGAGACAAGGTTCTCTGTCTTACGGGTGATTTTATTTCCTTTCACTTGGTTGAAAAAGTCCGGTTGGTCAGTGGAAGAAACCCTTGGAGAGATGCATGGAGGAGCAGGGCTGCTTAGCATCCTCACATCAACAGTGTCCTCATTGCTTCTGCCACCTGGGCCACCCGGGGCCATGGTTTCACATCTTTCCTTCTCCAGGGGCTTGGTCATGACCAAGTCCTATTTTTGTCCCTCATAAATGCACAAATATTTCAGGCTGTTGACCAGTCGACTCTATCTGCTATAAGCTTATGAGCTGCAGGGATATGATTTGCTGCCATTAAAATCGTTGGTTTTAACTGTGATTCCAGTGGCAGGAAGATGAAATTGTAACAAACGTAAAAGCCTCTGCCCGAGCATCTGCATTTTATAAGTCACTTGATATTTTTCATTTTAAATTACTCCAGTAAATGTGGCTTGCTGGTCAATTTAGCAATTTAAATATTTCTGCTGAGCGCTCAGTGCAAGACAAATAAGCAGGATTCAGTAATATGAGTCTTGAAGTTTCACAGAAATTATTAAAAAGCCATAAGTAAGGGTTGCTTCCCGCTAATTGCCAGTTGACGGTCATGTTCCCACTGCTTTCCTTAAGGAGTTCCACTATCCAGACCTTTAAAAAGTACCCAAGGAACTTAGAGAAGACATTTGTTATGATTGATTGGATGCAGACATCTATAAAAAAAATAGAATATGGGGGAAAGCAGTAATGTCTCTGAGTTTCTCTGAGTTTTATGGGCAGCAGAAGACCCGGCTGCTGTCGTTACTGAAATACACTGCCTGCAGGCAAAGATTTCCATTACCAGCAGATCAGTCACATGGGCAGAGAACGAGATAAAAACCTGGTCCTTTGTACAATGTGTAGCAGAAGTAATTAATTGGGGATCGATTCAGAAGTAATCTAACTCCTTTTAAGTTTACAGTGATGAAATCACGATGGATGGGATGGAGCAGGAGAAATTCCAGCCCAGCCGGGTACAAAAGAAGCTCCATGCGTGGGAGCAGCCAGGCTGCCCCGAGTCTTGCCCAGGGATTTCCACAGGTGGGTATCGAGGGTCGTGTTTTATGTAGCCATCAGCAGTGGCACTTCTCTCTCCATTTCAGCTGTGGAGCACGTGCCGTATCGATGCTCTCGCAGCATCGCAGTGAGCTGTGGTGGAGGGCAGAGGCTGCAGCTTTGTGCCTTGTTCTTCTGAGACAAGACTATTTAAAGCATATAAATGGTAATTATTTATAAACCACCTTTATAAGCCACATCTTTTTTTCCATCTACACAATTTTCCCTGCCTCTGAAAGATGATCCAATTAATGCTGTTATGTCACCAGTCCATCCTGTCCCTACCCGTAACTCTTACGGAAAAATTGGTGCCACCTACTGCTATTTTTTCAGCACCGCATCTCTGACTGCTGTCAGGGTAAGAATTACTTCAGAGAATTATTGCCTCATGTCTGCTCTGCAGTTCTAGCCTAGTCCTCCTCTTTCCTCTTTGCCACATAGTTTTGCTGCTCCCGAGATTCTCTAATTAGGAATTCCCCAATTAGCAGTGTCCTCATTGCTTCTCTCACTTCTCCCACACTAAGCCATGGGTTCACATCCTGAAATATTCCCCTCGATACCTGCATTTGATCCACTTATTTATTAAGAAACCCGATGGGTAGAGAAGCACCCCTGCTGATGGTGACAAACGGAGCGGACATCAGCGGGATGTGAGCAGGTTGGATGCACATTGCCTGTCTCCAGGGCCAGGATGGATGGATCTGCACACGCAGCTGGAACCTGGGGATTGAAAGTAGATTAAAAACAGGCAATAATGTCCCACTCCAAAATTTAATATTCCCGTTGCCAATTCTTGAGGTGTTGCTACAAAACAATGCTTTTTCATTCTGTTATTCAGCGATGAAGGAGGATCAAGACTGAGTAGGCACGTGGTGGAGATCTAGACCAGCGTGAGAGCCCAGTATCTGAACGCAGAGCTTGCTTTGGCATTAGCAGGTACAGGCTTGGCCACTCGAAACAACAGATATCTTGTGAGCTAAAATAAAGGGATTAAGTTTCTCGTTGGCTCCTAGGGGAAACAGTGGTGGTAATAATGCAGTTGTGTATTTGTTTGCTGGGAAGGAGGCTTTGTTTGCAAAGGAGGCTGCCAGAGTGATGACTGCAGTAAACCTTCCCCAAAGTTTCCTGTGAGAACTCCTCGATTCCCTGAACCCTCTGGAGCCCCATAACAACACAAGTGAAGTAATCCTGCCTCTGGGTCTTCTGTCTAACTAATATTTCTTCTTTCTGTTCCCACAGATGTTTGTTGTACCTTGGTGCATCATCAGCTCTTTGTGGCCAAGTCTTTGTGGGCAGCTCTCTGTTGGACACTGCTCCACGGCTGACACTCCACGGGGACAAATCTACACGGGGAGCCCCAGGCACCTGGCAGTCAGTGGTCCAGCAGATGCCAGCGGTCCTCCCTGCCCTGACTGCCAGGCGCTTGGGGCTCCCCATGGACACTTGTTCCCCGACAGAGTGGGTTGTGTAGAAGTGTCCTGCAGAAAGTTGTCCCTGTGGAGAGTCGAATGTGTAGAGGTGTCCACTGAGAGCCGTCGCACGGCTTTGTCCTGCAGAGAGCTGGCCACCACCAACTGGACGCAGAGAGTTGTCCCTCTCCCAGCCTGTGCCCAAGCTGCCCGCAAACCACCACCCTGGCACTGAAGACTTTTCCTTAGACTCTCTGCAAACTTACTGCCAAAGACACATTTTTGGCCCATTTTTTTCCTGATATAAAGCTATTTTCCACAGATCGTATGTGAGCCGGGAGGTGTCTCAGTGGCTCCACTCCCACCATCCTGTGCTGAGGTTGTGCCACCCACTCCAGGATCTACATTTGACTGTCCTTTGTTTCTGCTATTAAATGCCCCGCGGTAAATCCCGTGCCACGAGGACATCCCAGCACTGAGGTTTGTGTTCGCTCACTTGTGGTGGTGCCAGCATCACCATCTGCCAAGCAGACCACGAGCTTCCCAAGGAGAAGGGGATTCACAAGCAAGAAATTAGGAAGGACCAACCCCTGGTGTCTGCTATTACTAACAACCCTGCTTCCAAAGGTTGCCATAAAGCATCTACCGTCAGCAAAATCAACCCTTTTATTTTCCTTTTGCCTTCCTGAAACTTCATTGCTCCTAAATCAATTTAAAATAAAGTTTTTTGGGGGGAAATTTTTCTTCCTAAGCAAAGACTTGGACCATCACAATTCTGAGTAAATGTTTATTGCTGAGCTATAAAGCTCAAGTAATGGAAATGCTGACAATCCTTTATCCACAGTGGTCCCAGCTGGCCCCTCTGATAATAAATTATAGGACATGAGGAGTAAACAGGACTTTCTGAATCACCAGTGCTGTGTGCAACAGAGTGGTAAAAACAAGTTGGATTTTCAGCACTGCCACATGTTTTTCCCCCCCAGCTACTGTTTTGATTCAATGGTTGGAATGCTTTAAGATACTGTTGAGTGTGTTTAAAGATTTTCAGACTGTGTATATTTCAACTTATATGAATCTTTAATATATCACTGCTCAGCTTCGCTCAGGAAATTTGACAATTATCGTGTAACAACGATACAGCTTTCATAAAAACATTGTTCTATGATGTACCGGCAAAATAACAAGCTTAAATTTGTCACAGTACTGACTGCATGCTTGCAATCAATTTAGCTTTGTACGAATGCAAAAACGTTCCCCTTGGGAACGTGCTAGATAGATTTTTCCAGTGCCTATGGAACGCTATAAAGGGATCAAAAGTGACCCAAACCAGCATGCATATGGATGTTTCACTGCACAGTCTGTTAAAATATTCCCAATTTAAAATATGTCTGACCAGAAAAAGTAAAAATACTTTAATTCCCTCAGCACAAACTGGAAAAAATGGGGATAATCCACTTTCGGAGCAGTGAATTCACAGGTTACCTTGGCAGAGCGCGGCATAGCAACTGAGCTGTGACCAGCTTAGCTGCACAGCTAATGAGTTTCATTATTTAATAATAAATAGCAACATTTAATTTGTTCAATCATTACTATTAATAAAATGCTTTAATTAAGCTGAAGGCTGGTGGAAATAAGCCAGATTGGGCTGAAGCTGCGGTGGAGGTTTAGCTCTCATCTGTGCACTGAAATGTGGCCGTCAGCAGACAGGAGAGCGATGGGGTTTTGCCTTTGGTGCCTTCATTCGCAGGTTAATTATGCACTGAAATTGCTTTGGTTTGGGTTTTAATTGATGGGAGGGGGACATCCCTGGTTGCTCTTGGTTGTGTCCGCAGGTGGTTGTCGCCGCTGTGGGGTGAGGAAGGCCGTCGTTGGTGCCTGGCTCCAGCTGCCTCCTGCGAGCGTGCAAGGCAACAGCAGAAAGCCCGTCTCTGCGTGACCACAGGCTCTCTGGGGTGGAGAGGAGAAACCGGAGTTTGGAGGAACTTAAAGAAGAGTTTCAGTGCACAAAAAGTCGAGAGTGACGCTTCACCTAAAAATCCAGGATCCTTCCAATTTCCGGCACTTTCCCGGATTAAAGCCCTGAGGCAATGAGCAAAGGTGCGTGAAAAAAGTGAAAGTAGTTGCAGCTGCAGCCATTGTCATAAACCACACCAGGCAATGATGATCTATGGATCCTCCTCAAATCAACCACCAGCTGCTGTAGAAGCTGACCGAGGCTGGCCCTGACACTGTCTGGATGGTGTAGCAGCTCTGCACGGTGATGGTGCAGGCTGAATTCACAAGCCAGGGCTTCAGTCCCATCTTTCTCTGGTGCCCTGCACACCAGAGCAGGCAGCATCTCTGCAAACTATCCATGTTGTCCCCAGTTCCTCCCTCTTCCTTGGTACTTTTTGTCCTTTAAATGCGTCTTCAGCCCCGCCCGCATTTTCAGCCAGGTTCTCCTCTCCTTCTGCAGGCCAGGACATGGGGCTGTCTACCAGCACGAGGCTGTTGGCATCCCTGTAGCCACACTGAGCCAGGAGGAGGCATGGCTCCAGCCTGTATCTCCTCTAGCATCCCTTGCCCAAACAGTCACTCCCCATTCTTCAGCTCAGGAGGTGTCTAAGTGAAGGATTTGTAGCTTTCTGGAGCGTTCCATCTGCTGTGGCTGTTCCAGAAGGTGCACGTGTGAATCCACACATAAATAATACCTTGTGTCATCACCGATGGAGATATTTGTCTTTGGTAGCCACATGGCAGGTGGGCTGGAGGAGTCTCATCAGCATCCTCAGTGTTGCCAAGTGGCTGCATGTGTTGTCACTACACAGGAGAGTAATTCTGGGACACTGCGTGTCGCCGGATGAAAAAGAGATGAAGCTGTTGAACTGCAGTGAAATTGCAGCTCGGAGTTTTTTTCCTGGCTGGATAAATTGAGGCAGGATGGAGATGGAGCCCACCAGAAACCACCACTTTGAAACCGATGCTTGTACATCCACTTGCCCCAAAGTGGCTGCCCCTAAACCTAGAAGGTTGCTTTGCTGCACAAGGGTGAGAAGTATCTTCCAGCTTTGCCAGTGTTAGATTTATTCAGGAATTCTGTAAATTTTTTTATCAGTTAATCAGTTCTTCCATTGTTATTCTTTTCTCAAGGCAGCATTTGGAACTGCTGAAGCCCTTTATTTTAGCCTTTCCTAAATGAGAAGTGTCCATTTAAAGCATTAAAGAAACCCTCAAACCACTCGAGAACATGTTTAGCAAAAACATACATGTGAAACACTGGATTATAATGAAACCTCTTGAAAGAAACCGAGTTTTTTTTACCTTCCTGATAAGGGTAAGGGACTTCTCAGGACCCTAAAAACTTTTGTGGAAGGAGAAAACTAGTTCTGCTTGACTCCCTTATGATTCTGGTGTCTAGAAATGTGGGATATGGTGTGAAACATCTGTGAAAGCCATGACCCCGTGTGTCGGGTCCAAGGCCACCACCCTGCTGCATGTGGGCATGGTGCCAGCACCAAGGTCTGTATAATACCTCCCACGTACCCAGGGACCCACAGCTTTGTTAGCAGATGCAAGAGGTCCCACTAAGCTGTGTTGGGATGAATGACTTTGTGGATGTCACCGTGGGCAGCTGTGCCAGGAGTGGAGCAACAGCAGCAAGCTCCTTCTGCTCCTCCACTCTGGGAGGGGAAGGGCAGCTGCTAAAACCACTCTAGCATCTCAGAAATGGGAATTTGTGCCTCCCAGCTGACCACGCTTGCCCAATCTGCCCTCTGCTCAGCTGCAGGACTGGATCTGCAGAGCAGAGAAGAGCAAAACTAAGACGCTGTGTCTGTGTCACCTCTGAGGGAACAGCACACGCAGCTTGAATTTCCTCAACACCTTCCCTGATATTGTGGTTGGGTTCAGCTGCCCAAGTCAACTGATAAAGGGGCAGAAAAGGCACTGGAAGGGGATCTGCCCTTTCCCTACTGACTCTGTTGACAGCTGCCACATAAGTCACAAAACCGTTGAAATCAATTATAAATGTCTGGTTTTATAACAAATCCGTATTTTGCAAGTTTGAAAACTTCAGTTTCTTACGGAACACATTGAACTTTATGATTCTGCCTTTATTCATCAGAAACATTTTAGTCTTAATTTAACATCATTCTGTCGCTGCTCTATGGAGGAGAACCACATTGCTCGCTCCCCTGCTTGCATCTGCTGCAGAAACAAAAAGACGACATTCTGCACCTGTCCCTGCTTCACAACCAGCTGAAATGGAACTCGATTCAACAGTCACTAAACAAAGTGCAGGCAATGACTCAGTATGGAAATAAGACTTATTTCTTTTTAACTCCATTATGTGACAGAACAAGCGAGCGGGCATGCTTTCTTGTGTGGCAAGATATATATATATGATGTGCCTGCTTCCAAGTCTTCTTCCAACGCTTTCTCAACAACTCTGAGACAAAAGACAAAAATGCTGTATTTCCCTCCTGCACACGATACTGATGCACATCTGCTCTATTCATCATTTACATGTTTTAAACTTTAAGCAGGCATGGTTAAAAAAAACAAAACAAAAAAAAAAAAGGAACAAAAATAGAGGAAATGTCTCGAGTCCCAACCTGCACTTGAATTTTTTCAGTGTCCACCAAACTTTTAATAGGAACTTGTTTAACAGCCCTCCCAGAAGGGTGGTTTTCCCAGAGACCATGAAGTCTCCATCCCTGAAGGGTGTCAAGGCTTGGCTGAGCGAAGCGCCAGCTGACCTGGGCTGGCACTGGCAACAGCCGGGTGTTCAGTGGGATGCTGGATTCGATGAAAACCACAGGTTCCTTCCAATCAACATGGCTATGACTTTTATTTCCTGCTGCTGATATTGTCAATAAGGCTGAATCAAAACCTTTGCTAAATGTGCAGGTTATAAATACCAAGGTCGTTGTATGCCGCTGATGGGTACGATCTACCAAATCCCATCTGCATCGCAGGTGTGTTTTGAAGTGTCCCAGGCACTCGAATCTAATTGCAGGTTTAGGAAGCCAAGGTTAATTCACTTATGATGACCAGATAATGGCGCTGCTAATTATTATCCACACTGTCAGGATATTCCAATAGTCCATTCAAAAGTGGGAGCCTGATGAGATGGGCACCTTGAAAACACACCGAATAAGTTTCTGCCTAAGCATGGTTGCAGGAGAAAGAACCTACACTGAAACTACTCCTTGCCTTCAAAAACAAACAGAAGAAGAGTGAAAGAAGCTAAAAAGCATGTGGATATAGCAGATAGATAAGAGAGGCACAGCACTTTGGTGCTTTTGCATCTTCATTTGTCCGTGCTACAGTTTTCAATGGAAAAACACCCTATTTTAGGAAAAATGGCAAGGCAGAGAAACCCATTATTGGGTAATAATATGATTGTGAGCAACAATAAAACAGGACACAGGGAAGACAGAGAGGGGAAGAGAGGGCCAGTGAGGAATGCCTACTACGGGGGGTGTTGGTGGTGTTGGTGTCTGTTGTGTAGGTGGGGAGCCAGCAGAAAACAGAGAGGATTCCAGCTGCCAGGGGTGGGTGGAGGCTGAGTCCGTAAGACCATGCAGCTCTGCAAGAACAGCAGAGAAGTTGAGAGGCCCTCCCTGTTTTGTCTGACTACGCGTGATGAAGAGGAAGCTGCTGGGATGTCAGCTGGGCACATGTCTGTTCATCAGGGTTTCTGACCAACAGAGTAAGCACAGGGTTCTGCTGCTTTGACCCCCTTCCAGGCGAGGCCCTCAGTGAGGGAGAGGTGAAGCATCACGTCATATTTTCACTTCTGTCTGATTAACTTCAACCATATGTTGGGCCACATTTAATACCTGCATTTTTGCCTTAACTATTTACATCTTCTCCTTGACTTTAGTCCATGAGGGAACTTTCTCCAGTGCTGGTTGGTCGTCTGAATCACTGTGTTATACCCATCGACTATATATGTTTATAGCAGGAAATGCATCTGTGTGCACAACATGTCCGTTACGGGTCGAATGAGAACGGGTAGAGCACATTGAAATAGTACAGCTGGAAATGTTTCAGCTCTGCGGATGCTGGGACAAGAAACTTCAAAAAACTATGGAAACTTCTGTAGCAACCACCGATACCTTCTGCCCATCTTAAGCAATCCAGTTTCCTTCTTCTGTCAGATTTATGTATTCACTAACTTTCAGCAGAAGTTTGGGTTGAGAGTCTTTTGTCTGTTCCCTGGCTTAAACAAAATCCACTTTGTTACAGTGAGCGAACCTAATACATTCCCAACCGCAGTAAACACAGCAATTTTTTTTGACTGCATAATGTAGCTATTTAAAAAGTGCTAATTGCTTCTTTTGGAAAAAGTGCCTGAGCGTTCCCGTTCCAGCACAGAACAAGCAGCATATGTATGGTGTTATCAAGATTGTTTATCTTCCCCGCTCCTCTATTCTTAATATTCTCCTCTTCAGTTATTCTGAAGCCTGGCAAGCTCCATGTAAAAAAAAATGGGTAAATGATTTAAAAAGCAACCCTTTCAGAGCTGAGCTGAGTGTAAGACAGAAAATAAAATGCTCTTTTTGCTGTGTTACACCATACTAGTGTGGAAAGCCATGGAAAGCCTTCCAACTTGCTGCCCTTGCTGACAGGTCATCTTCACCCCTCAGAGAGGCATTAGTTCTCTTCCCATCTGCACAACATCAGACTGAAAGGCAGGAATACCCACCTTCTGAAGAACGAGGCTTGAAGGTAGAAAGGCAGTGAGGGTTTAAGGACCTGGCTTTGCTGAGCGCTACTCCGTGTCATCCAAGCACACACGAGAGAAGAAAGAGGATTGCCTTTGGGATGCACCCTGAGCACAGGGCAAAGCCCTGCGGCTCCCGGGGCTGCGCACAGCTGGCAGGAACATCTGCAGGCCGTGTATTGAGCTCCGCTCTGCCTGTCCCCTGCCCGCACGCCCGTGAAACACGGGATGAACGTGGTGCGTTGTGCTCAGGGAAGGAACAGGGACTGTACAGGGAGGACAGGCTGCCTCCATCACCCACGGCGTCACTATTGTGTTCCTCCCTGCGCACAGGGCACGCAGGTATGAGTCAGGATGAATCAGCCTCTGCCCACGAGGGGACAGCTCGCCCGGATCACCACGCTGGCAGCTGGCTGGAGGGCAGCAGGGCTGAGGAGCAGGTCTCGCTGCAGGCGCTGCTCCCACGTCACAGCTTTCTGCCACAGGAAGAATACTTGGGCAACACCACGAGGATGAGCAAAAGCCGTGTTCATCCCTTGTGGCATGTTTGCTCAATAAAGGGGTGACAGAGTCCCAGAAATTCATAGTAGCACCCATAAACTACCCCCTCCCTCTTCAGGAGGGCTCAAAACCACCCAGACCCTGCAGATACCTTTAACCTGTAACCAGAATTCCGGATTTTTGCCTTCTGAAATAATAATTAAAATGATAACGAAGATATTGTTGTGGGATATCCATGCCCATGGCAGAGGAGTTGGAACTAGATGATGTCTAAAGTCCCTTCCAACCCCAACTATTATATGATTCTATGATTCTATACAGGAAAAGAGAAAAGCCTGAGGTTTAAAGATGCATTGGGTTCTCCTACAAGACATTTTTGGACAGTGAGTGCTAACATGCACATCTGTAAAAGCAAAAATGAAAGACTCTTCTCACAAAACCCCCTGCAGCCTCCTGCTCTTGTTTGGATGTGCCAGGGACAAAACAAAGTCCCCACAAATGTCAGTCAAATCTGTTTTGTTACAGCGGGTTTTAACCATTACTGAGGTGATCTTGTCACTTCCGCGTGGTTTTTATCAAGGTTAAATAGCTGGTGATCATTCTGCGCAACGAGACTACGTGGGAGTGAGGCTGAAAGCCCCAGCGAGCTGTCAGAGCGACGCCGACACCGCTCAGGGCGCTGCACAGGGCACGGCTGACAGCTCAGCGTGGGGACGCGGCCCCCGCCACAGGCCGCGCGCCCAACGGGGGGGCGTCAAGGAGCAAAAATACCTTGCAGGTTGCTCCAGGCGTATTTTTTTACACATTCCACGGCTGTAAATAGAGGTTGATAGCAAGAATAAATCATTGAAAGGGGCGGAAAGTGGAATCTGGGGAGCAAGGCGTTTCCCTGCGGTGAGGATGGGGAGCTCGGTGCCTCGAATATCCGCTGCGGTGGTACCGCCGTGTCCTGCTCCTCACCAGGGCCTGAAACGCTTATGGTTCATGTGCAGGTACGGCAGCTGTTGTGTGTGTGTACCAGGCATCAGAGCGGATTTGTAGTCCACATTTTTTAAGCTGATTTAGATGAGATCTTAGGAAAAAATGTTTTTCTGTTCAGGTGGGGAGGCCCTGGCCCAGGGTGCCCAGAGCAGTGGTGGCTGCCCCATCCCTGGAGGGGTTCCAGGCCAGGTTGGATGGGGCTTGGAGCCCCTGATCCAGTGGGAGGTGTCCCTGCCCATGGCAGGGGGTGAAACTGGGTGGGCTTTGAGGTCCTTTCCAACCCAAACCATTTCCATGATTTTTAGGGGAGTGGGAGGTAAAAAAAACCCCATCCTTTGTTACAGTGTTGACGCAGTACACACAGCAGACACAGCAAAGAAGTCAACGACGCTACTTCATTTCTTGTTATGTTAGGATTTGAAAATATTACTGACAAACTTTATTTGTTCCTATGTCAACTACCTTTCCTAGGAAATGCATGCTTTTATAGCAGCGAAGCTAAATAAAGTAACAATGATAGATAAAAGACGGCAAGTTTCTGAGTAGCCCAAGTCCTTCGCTCCCATCCCACACGCTGGTAGCTGCTCTGCCCAGTGGCGGGAGTGACTCATGCTTTGCTTGGCTCTATTTTAAGGCACCAGCACATCCAGTCTCTGCCTAAGATGGGGAATGGTTTTCTGTGATGCAGATCATTTGTACCTGTCAGCTCCAGCCGCTTTCCTGTTTACTCTCACTAATAAAATGCCAATGTCAGGAGCAAGTTGTTCTGGCACTTGGATTGCAACATACGTGCTCTGTGGGACCTCCTCATTCAGGATTTTGCCTGCTCAGTGTCTGCTACACCTTGTTAGCCTCCCCCTGTTAAATAAAATCTGCCTTTAAAGCTGCTGCTGATCCTTTGCAGTGAAAAACCACTGTGGCACTTGATGGTCTCTTTCAGCTTCTGCCAACCTTGTTTCTCACGCTCTCACAAACCTTTTTACCCACAAGCGATAGACAGAGCTTATTCTACATTATAAAATAGTATAGAAAAACACATATTAAAGGGATGGAAGTCTTTTAAGGATGAGCTGCAAGCCCTTCATGCAGCTTCTGTTGCTTAAAAAAAAGGTGGAAAGCAGCTCTGATCCTTTAATAAAACCCCACAAGCAGCTGATGCAATGCAGCTCCCCCAGCAAACACTGCATGTAGTGGTCCTTCTCCTCACACCCCTCCAGCACATGGTGTATTGTGAATAAATAGGAATTCTTTACAGTAATGTTTTGCAGTGTGTTACAGTGGCAAATCACCAGTGGTTCAGCCGAGAACGGTGGCATTTACTCTGGTTTTTCCGTGCTTGATTTATACCTGTTGGAGGCAAAAACCAGGTTGTGTACAAACAGTGATGAGCAAAGCCAAAGAGAGTGTCAAAGAGAAATAAGCTGGGAATGAAGCTCTGAATCTGTACTCTTTTCAGAGCAAGCAAGGAACCCAGGCAGAAACGGAGGGGTACCTTAGAAAGGAAAGTCAGCAGAACCAAATCCACTCGAGCTGGGACCATCACCGGCACAGCCAATGCCATGGGCTGAGGCCATTTCAGGGGTACCAGGGATGCAGCCCCACTGCACTAGAGATGATGCTTGCTGTTACTTCTGGAAAGAAGCATCCGCACGCTGGGGCAGGACACAGGGGCTCAGGATTACCTGTCCAAATGCTTGTGCAACTGAATGTCAGGGGAGGGGAACACAATTTTCTAAAGGAATCCATAGTCAATTTCTTTTTTTCTCACACTGTTTTTCCAACCCCAAAAATTGCTTATTCAGAGTGAGTGGAAGGCTTTGTTTAAGACTACCACCATTAATGGAGATTTTATAGTGGCTGGTTACCCAGACTGTACATGAATTGACAAAACTGCTAAACCAAACTCGATTTTCAGAGAATCAGACATTGATCCAAATTACAAAAGCTGTAGGGCTTGCTTTGGAGTGAAAAGCTGAACAAAAAAGCTACCTGTGAATTACGAAAGCACCACACCTTGAATTTAGGGGCTATTTAACCTGCTTTCCTGTAACCGTGCTTAGGCAGATACTCATTCTGTGTGTCTGGAAGGTGCCCTTTAAAGCTTTGGTTACTATTGTGAGCTTCCTGAGCAGCAAAAGCAGCTCTGTGCCCTGCTACAAAGAAAAGCCAGCGTGTATGTCACACCTCGGCCCCGGTCCCATCCCTGGGTGGGGCTCAGTCCCTCACCTCCAAGGGCTTCAGTAAAGTGGATTCCTGTCGACAGCATCAAACTGTCCCCTGGATCAGATTTGAAGCTTCAGGAAGAGCAGTTCAGAACCAAATCATCCCTGGAGAAGCTATTATCTACTCATCTCATCATCTGATGCTAATGTGAGATCCTGGCAGACTGTGGCGTGCAGCCGTCCTTTCCATTCAGAAGTGGTGTGATGGGAGAGTTGTAAGTGTAATAAATTGCCACGAATCCCTTTTCTCTCTCTCCCATCATGAGTACTTCGCCCTCCCGGCCAAGCGGAGACCATAAATCAGCCCCACTGAAGTTCTTAGGTCACTGCTTGGAAAAAAAACACAAATGGATTTGTACAAACAAGGCTTCAAGCTCTGGTGAACAGGAATTTCCAGTCTGAGCTGCCCGTCATGCCGTTTGCATGATGGTTTGATCCAGCCGGAGCCAAGCCGGGCAGCTCAGGGCTGCGCTGGTGCGAGCATCTGGGTTCTGCGTGTCCACGTGACTGCATTGAAATCCCAGATTTGATTTATTCCCTTGATTTTATAAAAATTCAGGAGAATTGGAACAGGCTGTTAACATGTGCAGTTATGCCTTGCATTGTTGTCCGTGGGAGCAAGCTCCCTGCTAACATAGGCAACGCCCTTTTAGCTGAAGGACTGTAAAAAAATGGCTTTTAAATGTACACATTCCTAAGAGAAATATAGATTGAGTAACTTGAACAGGAGACACTGCTAAAAAAAAACATCTTGCACTACTTAATATGAGATTTTAAAGTTTCACCTTATTTTAAAGCAAAAATAAGTCTTGCCAAAAATTCAAGACTTGTTTTTACTGCTTAAATTTAGTGATCGACTCAACTGTTTCAATGCAGTGGAGGAAATTAAGCAAAAATTTTGTGTTCGTTAGTGATCAGTTTGAAAGATTTCAGTTCATCACTTAAGTCAGTGATGTTACAGAGAGACTTTTTCCCTAAGAATTATAAAAAATGTGTTCTCTTGACAGAGCCTCTCTCAAGAAAGTGGTGAAAAGATGTGCTTTGCATGCCAAGATCAACATGAAATAAAAGGAAATATTCAACATGGAAGAAAAGAATAAAGAAAAATACTCTGATACTCTTTTTCTAATAGATAATAAATGGATTTATTGGGCAGGCTCAGCCCTCCCTACGTGGGGACCATCCCTACATGGGGACCATCTCCTGCAGTTCAGGCTGACAAAGCAGGGCAGAGCCTCCCATGTTACAAAGCCTAATTCCACAGGAAGGACCTCTGCTCTCCCCAGGCCTTTCTTTTTCCCAACCTGCTGCCTGAATTCAGCATTCACAGGATGATTATTCCATGACTCCTCTCAGAACAGCTCATTGTGCATCTTTCTCATGCAAAGCTGCTCTGGCTCCTCTGGTGTAATTTTACTGAATGAGGGAGAGGAGATTCATTGTTAATAAAAAAAAAAAAAAAAAAGCTGAAAAGATGCTGAATACAAAGATAATCACAAAAAATTACAATTTTTTTGTCTCACGGGGAAGACGAGGGGGTGTCTCCCACCCACGTGCAGCCCAGTCACTGCTGCCTCTGCTGATTTCGTGTGCCCACGGGGATGCCCAGGGTCCTGGGGATGTGGTGCCATCATCTTTCGGGGCTCAGACAGGGCTTTCACCCCCAAACTGAATAAACAACAAGTGGCCCCCCTGTGTCCAAGCTCTGCCTAATTCCTCCTCCGCTCCCCCACAACCCTATTTAAACCCTGGCCTTTTGTCCCAAGCCCCACACCTGAAATATCTCAGTGGGTACCATTGAGTGTCTTGTCCTTTCCTTTCCTTTTTTCCCACCAGGGATGTAGCCCTTGCTCACACAATGCCTTGGCAGGAGTTTGATATTGTCCCTTTCTTTAAGTCTTCCAATTTGCTCTCCTGTGGATGAACATTGCTCAGTGCTGGTCAAGCCAAGTCATTTTGTGCAAGGTCTGGCTTATTCCCCAAACTTGGGTGCAAAAATACCAAAAATACTGATACACGTGATGATACTGCTGATACACGCAGTGCTTCCCTCTACACTGGTAAGACGGAACAACACATCCATGAAGACCCACTAGAAGGCAGTGTTGGAGAAAACTCCACAGAAACTTCTCCTTCAGAAAGCTGCAGGTCAACAAACCAAACAGATGGATTTTCTAAGATGGGAACCTTGTAAAAAACATCAATTACTTCATCCTAATTTATGTTGAGTGCAAGAAGATGCATGGAGATCACAGAATCATAGACAAGTTTGGGATGGAAGGGACCTCAAAACCCATTCGGTCCCACCCGCTGCCACAGGCAGGGACACCTCCCACTGGATCAGGGGCTCCAAGCCCCATCCAACCTGGCCTGGAACACCTCCAGGGATGGGGCAGCCACAACTTCCCTGGCAACATCTCACCACCCTCAGTGTGAAGAATTTCTTCCTAACATCTAAGCTACATGTTCCCCCTTCCAATTTAAATCCATCCCCTCTTCTCCTGTCATTACAAACCCTTCTAAAAAGCCCCTCCCCAGCTTTCTTGTAGGCCCTCTTCAGGTCAAGATCAAGCTTCACCCCTGCCAGGGATATCCAATAGTACTATTTTAACACTGAAAACCACAAATTATTGTGTGCCTGTTAGCAAGACATGGTTTAAAAATATCTGAAATTGAGATGTGACCTGCTCTGTGCTGCCCACGCAGATCAGGCTGCTGGGACACCAAGGGCAGCTCGTTGGAGTAAGCACCGAAGTGGTTCTGGAATGAGCCAATAAGAAACAAAGACGGAGTATCCAACCTGTTGCTGGAAAGGCGAGAAGTGGCTGCCCTCGATTTCTTGGCAGTGATCCCTGTTCCTGCAGAAAGGTTTGCAAGCCAGATCTCCACGTTCAAAGACAGGCAGCAGCAGATATTTGATGAGCTGTGTGAATAGAGGTGTTGATTCACTGGAAAACACAGGAAAAACTGGGGGAAAACAAATCAAGGCAATTTAAACAGCTGACACATTTTTAGTAGTGGTGAATGAAATGCAAAACGTGTTTGGAAGCATCGCAATAAGTCGGTAGCCCACACAGAAGAATGAATTTCTGATTTAACATTAAGTACACTCAAAATAAAAATATCATGTGTGATTTGGTTCACAAAGCCTTTCCAAAAAAAAAACAAAAAACCCCACTTATTAGGAAATTTCTGGAAATGGAAATATCAGGTGATGGATTTCAATGGTAATGGGATGAGGAAAATGAAAATAGGATTCATCGAATCTCTCATCTTGAATTAAAATAGATAAATGTGATAAATATTTTGGATTAAGAATGTATCCTTGCTCTCGTGCCAGGCTGTGTTATTCAAGGGCAACTGGAGTACAGCCAAATGGAATTACAGTCCTAAACACCGATGCAACTTTCCCCTCCACTTTTGCCAGTAAGCCTCTGCGTCCCAAGGTTTGGGCAAGGAGATGCAGCAAACTGAGCAGAACTCCAAGAACTTCCTTCCTAGTTGACATTCGGGAGGCTTTTAAAAAGCTGTCTTTACAAGAAATTGTTCTGTTCAAGGGTATTTGTTGTGACAGGTAAAATCAGCAGTGTTGAAGGGATAAAAATTCAGCTTTTGAATTGGAATGCACGAATCCTCCCGGGGTCTCTGGGCAGGAACAACAGACCATTCAGCTCTAATAACCTACCTCACCTTAAAAAAAGAGTTCTCTAGGAGGATTAAATTGTTCTGGAATCATTTGCTTGTCTAAATGTCAGGAAAAGATTTTATACTCTTCAAAAAAATAATTGTCAGTGACATTTCTTCAACAGCAAGACTTTGCAAGTGAAAACCAGCGTGTGCTGCCCGCACAGTTATAAAGGCTTTGTGCTTTTAAGCCAGATTCTTTTCCTGCATTTTACTAAAATTATTCTCATTCTGAGTGTGTCGTTACAGAACAGAGCTAAGGGGTTTGGGTAGCCTGATTTTAACTTAACATGTTTGGCTTTCTCTTAATTTTTCCCCTTGAGTGTGAACTTCCTAAATGTATGATGCTCATCTGGGAAATAATTAAAACAGCCCTCTCGTGTACATTCTTCGAATCATGAAAGCGTGTCCTCCCCCTCAGCTTCATCAGCTCCAGGAATATTCATAACACAGACATGCTCCAAAAGAAGACCCAGCCTTTACTCAGAAGAGAAAGAAAACTTCCCCAGCCCGGTGCCCACATCATGATATTGTTAATTACTTGCTATACAGTAATCAGTCTCCATCTATTTAATGAAAGGCAACCAAGCATCATAAAAATAGAGAGATGAATAAACTCGTCAAGACCCATAAACCGCTGGAGCCATCAGTAGAAAGTTCTGAGCTGAGGGGCAAATTTTCTCTTCTTCTTCTACTTCTTTAACTCTTCACTTGTCCTCTTAACATAAATCTGGGCCATTTTCTTATTAATCCTGATGCTCTCCTATATGTGTGAGGTTCCCACGGGCTGCTGCTGCAAAGGAGCCAGCGCTCGGGGACCATCACCTCTGCGCCGGGTGGGAGGAGGCTGTGCTCCCTGAACCCCCTGGGAATACACCTTGGCCAAAAGCACTGACCACACCACTGGTTTTTCCCCTGTGCTTTAGAGATAATCATTTACGGAGCGGCTCAACCAGTTCTGCAGGGCTGCTGGCGCTGGGTGCTGCCTGCTGACCCGAGCCAGGGCTCAGCAGTGCTCCTCCCGAGGCTGACGGGAGGTTGTTTGTACGCGGTGATGCTGCTGTAGCGTACAGCGTGGTTAAATGCAGGATGCGCTGCATTTGGATTCACCACCTCTCCTACCTCACTGCGCTTTAGCCCCTTCCCTGCATGTCCTGGGAGTCTGTCAGTAGGCTTCCCTGCTTCCCAGGAGGCCGCTTTCGCATCTGCACGTCGAACATAGTTTTTACTATAAGAGGCGGACGGTGTTTGCCATGGCTGCATGAGATGGGAGAGGCTGGGTGGGAGCAGGAGCCGCTGCGGCACCGCGCTGTAACACAGCAAGCGTGAATAAAGCTCGTCCTTCTGCTTGCTGCCTTTGTTTGATTTCCACTTTGGGAAACTTCCTCTGGGGTTGTTAAGACAAGCAGGAGAGAAATGAACTGAGAGAAGGCAGCTTATCTGTTAAGCTTTGCTGACAAAATCGTTACTCCCATCTTCATCCCATCAAACACCGCTCGGGATGCTGAGCCCAAACTCAGTGCTGAGGGAATGCCATAGTTAAGGTTGTATTTGCTCCCTTTGTATGCTTGCATTTTCGTATCACCTTTAATTACATGTTTACATCTAGTTTAGCAAGGAACACAGTCTCTGGCCTCCTTCAGTGCCCGTCCAACCATCCTCACTTCACAAGCAGCTCCACAAGCATCATTCCCTTCACTTCCCCACTGCACAGTCATTCCTGACACTGGCAGTCACTCATCAGCCTGAAATTAAGTTTTCTAGATTCATAAGAATCTAACCCAAGAAACGCACCAAGAAGTCATTCCATTTCTGCTCTTGAGCTAACTGCTGCGAAGAAATAACTCATCCATCCACACCCCAGAGGTCATGGGAAATTGTTTTATTAAGGTTCAGCTAGAAGATAAAAGTAATCCAAAGGGTGGCTGAGTGAATTGGGACCCGACCCCAGGAACTGCGAGGACACAAAGGGACCTTCTATGAAGGGTTCCTGAGAAACTCAACCCGGTTCTGCCGCCTTGTCTTGAATTGGAGTGGCTTTGGGAAATCCAGACGATATTGTGGGGACCAGAGGAAACGGTCCCACTGAGTTCCCAGCACACGGGTGATAGTGTCTGGTTTAGGAATGTGCAGGGTGAAGGAAGAGCCCATCTCCTGCAATCTGCCCCCATACTACATCAACTGTATAAATTCTCCTGGTGTCACAACGGGGGGTGGCCAAGTGGGACACCTGACTGCCCATCCCAAGCCTGATCACCTGTTTACAAACAAACATCGATGAAAATGACACATTAATGCACATAAAAAACACTCAGGAAATAGAAATTGGAGAAAGTGGGGAGAATAAAGAGTTGGATGTGGTGGAGGCTCCTTCATGCAGCTCCATGGTGGCGCTGAGCCATTGGCTCCCCTTGCACATAACAACAAATATACCAAACACTTCAACAGGCCCCTTTTTTCCCTCTCCTTTAAATAAATAATAATAATGGAACATTAAAGTTTTTAAGTTGGGTTTCATAGTATTAAAGTGGTTTTCCTCGCTGAGTGCTGCAGAGCTCTGGGGGCCAGTCCCGCAGCCCGGCCATGGTCTCCGTGCTGGTACACACGGTGTGCATGGTCCCCGTGCTACCCGCAAGGCGTCTGCGCTCCTTGTGCCATCATACAAGGCTGGTGTGGTCCTTATGATGCCAGGCAAGGTGTCCATGGCCCCAACCATTGCACATGGTTGGCGTGGTCCCCGTGTGGAGCAAGGTGTGCACGGTCCTTGCACCATCATACAAGGCTTGTGTGGTCCCCACGATGCTGAGCAAGGCATGCGTGGTCTGCACCACCCTGCAAGAAGTACAGGACAGCAGCAGCCTCCCGTGACATCATTTCTTGCAGAGACACCGATGGGAATCCGTGAGAGCTCCCGGTGCAGCTCCGGCTCATCGGATGGTCCCGCTGAGGCAGGACAGGCAGGTGCAGCAGGCGCAGAGGCTGAGCACAGCCGTCAGCAGGGCCGAGAGCCGTGATGGCCGCTGGTACGTGAAGGCTTTCTTTACCTCACCGCCACTCTGGGCGACGTAGTCCAGGGTGCGCAGGACGTAGTGCTCCACGCTGTCGGTGGCCCCGTGCTGCTCGGCCAGCAGCCCCTCCAGCTGCAGGAAGAGCCCGTGCAGCTCCGCCATCTGCGTTTCCAGGTCAAGGAGTTGCCGCTGGCGCATCTGGGCCAAGGCCAGGTGCTGCTTGGCCTTGAGCACCTCCAGGTCCCAACCCACGATGCGGGGCACCTCGGGGCTCTCGGCCAACCGGTCCAAGTCCTCAGCCCCCAGGTCAATGCCTGCCAGCTCCGCCTGCCTCTCCATCTGCTCCTTCAGCCTCTGTCGGTAGCAGCTCTCCCGGGCGTAGTGGCGGGCGAGGACGGTGCCGTAGCGCCGCAGCAGCAGCCACAGCTGGGTCTGGCGGATGCGGGGTCCCGCTTGCCCCATCCCCAGCTCCGGCGCTGCCCGCAGAGCGCCCAGCTGGGGCTGCAGGGCCATGGCCTCGTGGGCAAAGGCGGCTCTGGCAGCGCCAAGCTCCTGCTTCTCCTGGGAGATGCTCTCCTCAGAAGTGCAGCACAGCACCCTCTCCTGCATCCTGTCGATGCTCTCGGAGAGCTGCTCAAGCCCGTCCAGCGCCTGCCAGAGCTCAGCCGCCTCCCGCAGCGCCCGGCTGACAGAGCTGCCGTCGTCCTCTCCGAACGCTGGGTTGTCGAAGCACAAGGCATCCTCGTGCGGGTCCCCCTCGGCCGCCACTCGCTGCTGCAGCTCTGCCAGCCGGTCCCTCATGCTCCTCGCCGGCTGCCAGAACCATCTGTGGGACAGGCAGCACATCAGCCCGGGAGGGGAGGTGCGAGGCCAGAGCTCCCTGCGTCAGCGGGGGCTGTTAAAACCTTCCCTCCTGGTGCCTGAGCAAATATTGATGGAGGCGGGCAGGCTCCTGCGTCAGCCGCAGCCTGACCACACCGACCGCCGCGCCGGCAAAGGGGGTTCGCCAGGAGGGAGGAAGGCGGCGGCGGCTGGGACGGCTGCCAGTGCCCACGTCACTGGAGAGGTGCTCCTGGCTCAGCAACTGATCCTTCAGGTTCTAAAACAAAGGGCTTTTAGAGAGAAAGAGAGAGAGAAAGAGAGAGAAAGAGAGAGAAAGAGAAAATCAAACTTCTGGGTTCTCGGGGCAGAGAGGGAAAACAGCCTTTGAGTGGCTTCAAAGGAAAAAAGGGCACGTCTGCGAACACAGCCTGCAGACCTCACCACGAGCCCCGAAGCAGCTTCCATGGGGACCTGAAGGGCACTCAAACCATCCCAGCGCAGGGGCTGTCTTGCACTGAAGAGTTGGAATGGAGGAAAAGCTTGGCTTTCCCCTGCCCGCGGTGGTCAGCCAGGCTCCGATAGTTCCCACGTCGCCGTCAGAGCCCCGCAGGCTTGGAGCAGCTGATGGGGGCACGGAGGACACTGCCTCGGGGTTCTTCAGGCTGGAAAGCAGCATTGGGATGACACGGCTGTCCTGCATGTCAGGGCAAGGCTGTATTTAACCCACACACTGCTGAAATGCATAAAAATCACACTTTACTTCTAAAACATCTGCAAAAAAATACCATTAATAAAATACTTCTGCAAAAAAGTGCATTGGGAGAATAACTGTGTTATTCTCTACCACACCAATAGTTTATATCATGTATTTAATAACATATATTATCATGTCTGAACTAAACATGCGATGATATAAAGTATAAGGTACAGCACCTATGATGTAAAATCTACAGGAGTGACAGCGAAGGGTGGGTTGGCGAAGGTAAGGTGCGATCTCTTCTCCCCGAGGCCGTTTGATGGCTGTATTTAGCGAGGGGGCTTCAGCATCCAGGCCATATGAGTTTAATTTTGTTCTCTGCAACCAACAAGGCCACAAAAAAAAACCAAAGCCCTTCTGTTCCCTGGGCTTGGAGTAGGAGCATCGTGATAAACCCAAGACATTCGTTCACATCTGAAAGGAATCTCCATTTGGCCCATTCGAATCAGTGCGATGAAATGAAAGGTCAGTTAAGCCAAGGGATTAAAGGGAGGGGGGAAGACAAAGTACTGGATTGTGAGATCAGCGCGTGGTGGGATAGGCTTGGGAGCAAACTGAACGGCCAGGGCTGGGCCAGCCTTACCTGGGTACCTTGTCACAGCCATCTCTGAGCACTAAACCACCTGTGCCTTTGTGCAGGAGCCGCAGCCCGCGGGCAGTGGGGCACCACGGCGGCTCCGAGACAAACATCGGTCCAGCCCCAGTCGACCACTGTGCCACAGCAACTCTAAGCCCAGCCCAGTCTGGCCACCACATCACAGCATCTCCGAGCCCAGTCTGGGTTGGCCACCACACCATAGCATCGCTGAGCCCAGCCCACTGCCTTCCATCCCCAGCTGCGGGCACCACTGGTGTAGGAAAAGCCCTGTTCAAACATTTATTATCGCTATTATTGAACAAAAGGGCAAGACCAGTGATAATACAAATGAGTCGTTTCCTGTTTTGAATTAAATACCTCCTACAATCAGGTGTGAGCTCCTCCTCGAGCTGAACCTCACCGCTCAAACTGCAGTGGCAGGGGGGGACCTCACCCCAGAACCTCCTCCTCCTCAGCCGAGCTGCACAGGGGAGCTCAGCACGGCCCCACACAGCACTTTCCACACTGCTTCCCAAGACAGCATGGGCCGTTCCTCTCCTCCCGCCAGGAAAAGCGGACTTCGGAGGCAGCCGGATGGGGATTTGGGTGGCAGAGTCCCAGCCAGCCCCGTGCTGCCCTTGGCCGAGGCGAGCATCTCCCTCCCATCCTGCTCAACACCTGCAGTTTCTAAGTTTTTAGTTTATAAATGTTCCCTTTTTATATGAATAAAACAATCCACTTGGATCAAAAAGTGATTTTCTTGAGTTGAAAACTTAATTATGAGCTTATTTGTTGTCTATTTAATGTCTAAACTATTCAGTAAGCAATGCCAAACCAATGTAAGAGTTTATCCTTTTTTTTTTTATTAAGACAATCCCACAGCTGGAAAATGAAACATCCTAGATTACATCAGTGACTTCAAAAAAACCTCTAGAAAAAAATCTTTACAAATTTACATTTGTACAATACAAAAACTAACAGCTCATTGCATATAAATATTACATTTGGTCTGCCAACGAGTGGCATCAAAATCCCTGAAGTATTCATTTAAAGGGACCTGAGATAGCGGATGTGAAGATATGGGCATAAATATACCTGTAAAATAAAAATCAATAGAGAAGGTAGACAGAATTCTAATAGATTTGTGCATTTTTTGAGTATTTTAAATCCAGAAGATGAACTGGAGAGCCTAAATCACGCGGGTTTCACTGCTTTGACACCGACTGGTATTACTAAATGAAGTCTGCTGTAACGACTCAAGGAGGAATGAATCGCCTGTTTGAGGATTTCTACAGAGAAACAATCACCAGACACTGATTTCTGAGAGCAGCCGAGCAGCCAGCACTCTCTGAGGAGGCGTTTGTAGGAAGAGAAGCGCATGGGGTTGATTCTCAACCATCCCGGGTGGGCCACCAGCGCCCTGGCCTGCGGAGCAGCTCCCTCGCCATCCTGCCCGCTCCTCCCAGACCGAGAAATCGGGAAGACACGCAGTGCTTGCCAGATAAAAACCCCAAAGCGAGAAAATGCTCTTAGTTGTCCCCCAGTTTAACTATTTCCCAAGTATTTACAATCCCCGGAGGCGGCCACCGTGGCCTAGCAGGAGATCTGACGCGCAAATAATGCTCAGTTTTGCTTTAAATTCTCACAAACTCATATCAGGTACCCATATCCATGCACATAAATGTATTTAAGCACCATTTTTATAATACTAGAATTAAGGCTGTGACAGCAATTCCACTGGAAATCTAATTTGTCAGGGATTGGTAGCACAGTTGTGTCAGTTTGCTGTGGGCTGGACATGACTTATTTAAAATGTTCAAGCTTCAAACAGGCCTTGGCGTTTCTAATACTAAAAAAGACAACTAAATTTTGCAGGCTGTTACTTACTGTACATAAAGGAGCTGGGGGGGATTTTTGTTCCATGTGTAAACCTTTTGATACACTAATATTTGAAAATGATCGCACATGCGCAGTAATTTTCTATAATACATACGCGTAAGAACACAAAGACAGCTCCCTACGACACTAAATATAGGTTTATCCTTGGATGGTTAACTGCTCCTTCTAGCGCATAAATAAGTAGCTTTTTACAAAAGGATGGTTTCAAATAAAAAATAGAATCAAGGAAGGTAAACACACAAATACATTTGTAAAACATGGAATTCATGACCAGGACCAGCGACAGCAGGACACGCCGAGCCAGGGCTGATGGGACATCTTTAAACCTACAGCTATTCCGTTCTCCTTGTCGATCACCGCTCAAGTTACAGATAAAATATTAATAGAGTTGTTATTAAAAAATGAGTGATTCAACCTTATTTTCTCACGCCAACGCTGTGTGATGTTTTTTAATGGCTGTCAGAAACATTCCAGAGGCCCCCACCGGTCCATGGGTTGGCTAAGGCTCACCTTGCTTTTTGCAGGCAAGAGAGCCCCCAAACTTTGTCTAAAGCAACACAATGCAGTCGGTCTTTCCACATCCTTTAAATTACTTGAAACCCTCCTTTTCTCTGCACGCGGCGCCCGTGCTTTAGGAACTACACAGCCTTCCTGCTGCCGTGCAGGAGAAGCAGCCGAGGGGGACATTTGGGAAAACGTTCAGGGGAAAATGAAAATAAACAACAGGATGCAAAATTTTAAGCAGCTGAAATCATCCACAAATTATTTCTTCATGATTGTATTTAGCTTGTTTACCTGCAGGGTGGGGTGACTGGGAGAAAGGGGTGGCCTCTGCTTGGTTTATGGAGAACGGAGTGATAAGAAGGTAGAGAGGAGCGATAAAGCTGCCCAGAGCCATCGAAGTCCAAGCACAAACCTAAAAGCTCAGTGGGTTATTCAGAACAGAGCTATCTCCTGAGGCTGGAAGCGCGCGACTTCTGCAGGGGTTACATTAATGACAATTCATAGAGCAAGGACAAAAAGAGGGATTCTGCAGGCGGGGAGCCAGGTGCTAAGGGATATTGGGAGGAACTATGTGGTGGTTTGTGTGTATGGCAGCACAACAGGGCAGTCCTCACAACCACCGGCATCAGCACCAGGGAAGACACAGGCTGCCCCATCCGAACCGGCAGCGCTCCCGCTCGGGGCATGGCTGTACACGAAGGTGCAGAGCAGCCCAGGAACCACCCCTCAAGCTTTCCATTTTCATTACATCCACCTCCGACAATTTGGGAATGTTGCCAGCAAGCAACGTAAGGCAGATATAAAAGATACGGAAAGTCCTGGGGGGAAAGGAGCATAGGAAGAGTGAAATCTTGCAATCTAGCCAAAATAAAACCCACCAAGATATTGTTAGTTTCCAAAAGAATATCCTAAAAAACCTAAGGCAAGAAGCGAGGTGGAGCACAGCAAAGAGAAAAACAAAAGGTGAGGAAAGAAAATAAAAAGCAGACAAAGTTCGGGCTGAACTGAGACAACAGCACATCACTACTGCAACAACAGCTTCGGCATCTGCCCCGATCAGGAGAGAAACAGGAGCATCAGAGAGACAGCAGAGCTGGAGCCAGGAGAAATCTGAGCGCAGAGACGCACGCCAGACTCGCAGCCCCGTCTCTGCAGAGGATGGAGCATGGGGCTGACCCTCAGCTGCCAGTAAAGCCCTGCTTTCCAGGTGTCTCCAAATTCCCTCAAGTCCCCCTGCAACTCCGGAGAGGGATCACGCAAGATTGCACCGGAGAAAACCTCAAAGCACTGGTGCGCGAGAATGAATCCTACAGGCGCGGAGGAACCCCTGGGCTGCCCACACACCCAGACAGCCGTCAGGAATCGGATACATAATCAGACCTTCAAACCCCTTTCTTCTTGGGCAGAGTTTGGGAGGTTTTTGTTAAAAGTGCAAGGAGAGAGCCTACGATCCTGACCGTGCATCCCACGCCGGGCGGTGCGGCGCGGCACCTCCATGAGGCGCAGGCCACGCAGCCAGGGTTGGGATCAGGGCGCAAGATGGTACACGGTTTAAACCATTTCACCTCCTGGGCTGACACTAAGTTTTCTGCAACCATAAGCGGCTCCTAACAGGACCTGGATTTTGAGCGTCCAAGTTACCACAAAATTATAATTATTCCACCGAGCAAGGCTATGAGAAAACAACTGCCAAACTCAGAGAAAGAATCCAGATATAAAACCAAGTAAAAATAACAACTCTGAAAACAAGTCATTTCTTTCATGCTTATAAAAAGGTTCTCATGCACAGAAAAAAAAGCTATTTTTTACAAGAAGCAATACTTCTATTGTTCTAGCACACCCTGCTGCCGAGCTCTTAATCATGTAACGTGTTTGATTAATACTTACGCCACAGTAAAGTGATGCCTCACCTTTATCTTCACAGTACTCCATTACATAGAAAAGATACATTTAAGAACATATTTAATATTATTCTAATTGCTGCTAAAATACACAAACTTATAAAATGATTTCTCTGGAATCCACATGTTTTATCTCTCCCCAACCCCTACACAAAATAAATAAGTAAGTGGGTCTTCGGCCAGTCAGAAATATATGAAAAGCATTTCTTTTGCGTTTCAAGGTTTTCAGGCTTTCGAACAGAAACCATAGTGTTTGCGTTAGGTCAACGGGACTGATCTACACGGGGTCTGATTCTGGCTATGAATGGATGCATACATGCTATTCCTGGTTACCATATGGAGAAGGATCCATCAGTCAAACAAATAATACATTTCTTATAAATATATATGCGAGTATATATATACATAGATATGACAGAGATGATAGGACACATGTTATATTTTAAAGCCCAATACAGACCTAGGAGAGCCTCTGCACCTTTTCTTCCCCCACCAAAACACGACTGAACCAAGTCTAGAAATGGATTACGGCCAACTCAAAACATTCCTTAAGCAATTAAAAGTGTGATATTTGTCCTGTACTACAAACTCCTATTAATGCTCTGAGCAATTTAGGATATACTCTCCTCCCTCACAAAACTAAAACCTCTGCATATTTTCAAGTCATTTTGCATCTAAGTAGAATTTTTGGAAAGCGAGATAAAATAGCTAGTGCTTAATATAGAAAGTCAAAAATTAAACTCCTCCTGCGTCTGAGAATATACACGGGTCGCTCTTTGCTGCCTGAGGTTTTCCAGAAGTATTGACCAAGCTGTGCACAGAAGAACTTAAAAGATATTGGATGAACGTTTTCTTTGAAATAAAAACTTTAAGAACTCCCCCAGAACTTCCCAATCTCTCTTTCCGTTGGTTCTCTCTGTGTAAACGAACTCACTCTCCTAACCAAGCTAGAAACATCAGATTTACTTTAACAACAGGGGAAAGCTGAAGTCCCACCTCTATTCCAGCCAGACCCTACAAAGGAAGAGGCTGCTCATCTCCAGCTCAGCTCACGCCAAGCACCCGTTTCTATTCCCCGAGGAGCAAGACTACAAATGTCATCACACCCTGCACTATTCCTACCAGCACGGTTTCTGGTTTCAAGTTAGCATCTTTCAGGATTACAAGAGTACAGTGCAACACGAATTCTCTTCTGGAAGCTTGAGATACAGGAGTCTGTCTGGAGGACGTGAGCAGGAGCGGATCTGAAGTGCCAGCCACCAGCGGTACCAGAGCTAACCTTCCGCTCCCTCGTTACCTTCGCAGGGCAAATTAAACCCCACACCGATTTACACTGAGCAAGTGGCAGCAGGAATGAGTGGGAGGCAGCCGGCCTATCTGCACAAACGAACCACCATTTGCTGAAAATGTCACACGGCTGAAAACTCTGAGAATGACTGAGATTCGTTTTCATCGTGTCAATACAACACAGATACAGTCACTCTACAACTCCCCCAGCAATTCCCTCTTGCCTCTTCTTCAACATGTACTGAATAACAGCATCTATTTTCTTTTCAGTTTCCAGTAGTTGTAAATAGAGGTAGCTGAGCTACTATTAAAAATCACGCTATGCTTTGAAGAGGAGGAACCTTTCAAATGTTGAAGTCACCCCTTAGCTGCACAATCTCTATTAATACTATAAAAATATGAGAGGACAAAAAGAAAATAGATGCACATAACTTTTGCATTTGGCACCTTTTTGTCTAGATATTCATACTTCTCAAGTATTCTCTTTTTAATAAAGTTAATGCACACATAGGACACACCACATCAAAGGTTTGCTACATATTTACAAGGCACCAACCCTTTGTCACTTTTTACATGAATAAAGAACCGATAGAAAGCACATCAGGACCCCCGTAACTGTAGTATAGACATACTTCAGTTCAGCACAATTCATGAACGTTTGGCCTGGGAAGATTAAAATTATCCAGATCCTTCTTACAATATAGAAACTGTAAACATTTTATAGCTGCCTTTAGGATTGGTGTATTGTGCAAAAGTTATAATTATTACTGTGTATAAGGATTTATGGCAGAAACCACATAAAAACTCTGTAAGAAGGTGCTATTTCTATAATACAACAACAAAACAAGGGAGAGAAGTTGTAAGCGTGACTCAAAATGTCATGTTCTTATTGAGAAGCTGGAAGCCTCTTTCATGTGATGAACTCGTAGTGTGTGGGGAAGAATTTCTGCAATTTAAGGCCTAATGAATAAGGCTTCTTTTGACCAATGAAGTGTGGCGATCTGAAGTTTTGGAACAAACACAAACTGACATAATGGAAAAGCACCACTGTGAAACGTGAGTGGAGTCCCCGCACAACTTGCTTGGTAGATTTTCTGGTAAAATCCCTGCAGTAGAAGGCCATAGAAGTTCTTTTAAAATTGTTACAAAGTTTTTCATCTGTCAATAATTCCATCCCATGAGATGGCTGACCCTGGCTTTTTCTGTCATTTTCCGCACCCTGCCTGACCTGGAAGTACCAAGGTTCAAAGGATCCTCAGTGTGCACAAAATTGTCATTATCAGAATCGTCGTTATACAAGACAGTTCTCCTGCCCTCGTTCCTTGTTTTGATTCGAGGGGGTCTGCTGAACCGCCCTCCAAACATGTTCTCACCAAATTGTCCTCCAAACAGATTTTCAAATTCATCATCTGTAATTCGAGCGCGCTTTGCTCTGGTGGCTCCTCGTGAGGCTCCTCGGCCTCCTCGGCCTCTTCTTCCTCCCCTGCCGCCACCTCTTCCTCTGCCACAGCCTCTTCCGCCTCTACCACCTCTTCCCCCTCTGCTCCATCTCCCCCACCTTCCCCATCTACCTCTCCTCCCTGTCCCTCTGCCCTGCCAACTCCGTTTCCCACCAGTGATTTTCCTTTTGATTTTTCTTCGGGGTTTTTTGGATTGCACAACTTTGCTGTAGTCATGGTCTCCATCAATGTAATCCTGATCTGTTCTAGATGTTGACTCAGAGTCTGAATCAGAGCCACTCCTGCTTTCAGAACTTGAACTGGATCCCAATTCCCCACTTTCAGATGAAGACAAACCAGATTTTTCCTTTAATTCCCTCTTCTTTTCCTCTTCCTCCGCCTCCTCCAGGTGCTCATCTTCTGATGCACTCATTAACTTCCTCTTGACTCCTGTCCGAGGTTCTCTGCCATCACCATTTGTAAGCGGTCCGTCAGGAGAGCGATCTAAGCAAACACAAAATAACCCTATCAGTTATCCTCATCACTCCCAGGCCAAACAGGACACGAAAAGCAGGATTCGCCTCATCTGCCTTTGAGGCGTGCTCTGGGGACAATCCAGCTCTGAGCTTGTCACCACAGATGACTTCTACCTGCTGGGGAGACAAACCAGTGCTCCAGGGGGGAAATTTATCAGACAAAGTAAACACAGTTCATCGCATCAGGAAGCAAAGACTGCAAACCGTCTTGGTAAGAGCTCAGCAAAGACCCAGTGAGTAAGAGGAGCCCAGAGGAACGGGGTTAGACACAAACATCTTCCATTTAGTCAGGCCGAGGGTGTCAAGGCAGAGAAAACTTCAAAATCCATTTCAAATCTAAACCCAGATATTAAAGTTATTCGCTCACTAGGATTGCTTAACACCTTCACTTAAAAATTAGTATTTTGACAGTTTGGGTCCCAAAACAGTGCATGTACTCAGTTACAAATCTGACAATGACAATGAAACAAGATTTAACACGAGGTACAAAAAGCTCATCTATGAGACAACACTGCAACAGCACAGTAGCAAGGGCCTGACAAAGGCTTCAGAGCTTCAGCCACTGCTCAGTCGGGGCCTACCTCAGTGGAAAATTCAATTAACACACCCCAGAGAGAAAACAGCAAAGCTTTTGAACAGTGTTTCCACTTCTGATCACAGCCACTTGGTCTTGGTTATGACAAAAGTATTTAACAATTTGTAATTTATTTTCATCTTTGGCTTCAACTCAATTAATAAAAGGGTTTGGGGTGGGGACTCTTTTGGTTTCTTTGCCATTTTGAAACTCCTGAAGGTATTGTAATTCTCAAGAAGAGCAATCAAGCTTTTCTTTTTTTATAGGGCCTCTGTGAAGAGCATGTGGCACCACGTGCATGCCACACTTCAGAGAAGAGACCACGGAATTGTGGAAAGTAAGGTAAATTCACTTCATTAAGTACAGTTTGGGGATACAGTGTAATGTCAGACTCAGGTAAGAATATCATAAGCATCAGAAAGAAGCAACATCTTTTATTTCCAGTGCAACCAGTCATTCAAAGAACAGAATATTTATCTCTCACCTTGTTTCACTGGTGTAGATTTACTCCGGATCAGTCTACTTTTCCCTGGATCAATGGTATTTCCACTTCGGTTCTGTGCATTTGAGCCTGAGGAAGATGGCTGGCCCTCCATCTCTTCACCAGTGGCTGAACCCAGAGGTTCTTCTGCTGTATCTGAAACTTCAGACAGGACACCACCAAAGTGACAGAGCAACTTTTGTCCTCGATTTACAGGGTAGCAATGCAAGGCAGCTGGGGGAAGTTCTGTGCCACCCAGGCTAAAGGCCCAAGTCAGGAGGTTAATCTCACCAGGTGGTTTCTGCAGTCATGGAGAGACAGATTCCTCCAGAGTATAATCCAAAGCAAACTTAATCTATTTGTAATTGCTGTATGAGAGAAGCTTGTATATAGGAAGACCAGGCCCCTGTCGCTACATTAATTCTTTCCAAGGACAGATCCAGATTCCCCGTCCTCTGACCCTTCCCCACAGCTCAAGAGCCACGTTCAACTAAAACAATCTACAGACAGCATATTTCCACGACCTCACTACTTGCTCTTTCTACAGCTGGGTTTCACATGGGTCCCGTAAATATAGGCTTTAATCTGCACATACAAGTTGCTGCAAGGGAAAGGATGCATTTCAGAAAACTTCTCCTCACCGTGAGATGAAACTGAAGAACTCGTCCTAGTCAAAGGCAGTGAGGTATTCTGGTTGGGTTTAGGTTGAACCTTCATTTGCTTTTGCTTCCCTTTTGGGCTGGACACAAAAATATCCCAAAGAGAGAAAACTGTTAGGACCAAAAGACTCAAACAGAAACCCAATTTCCCCTTCTAAGTGTCTTGGGTTTTTGCAGCAATGTGTAGCATCAACAATCTCTTCCCAGTGCTGGCACAGGTATAGGAATACTAGAGACAGTGACAATGTCACTATTCTGTTTGAGAAAGGCATATGAGTTTGCAAGGACAAGATTTTATCTCACCTTTTAAAGCAAATACTCAGTTTACTTAGATAACATATCACACGGAAGTCAAAGAAGTGTTATACAATACGGTTTTTAACAGCTACTAAACAAAGGCAAAAATAAACTGGTTCTTCCATTTTCTCCAGAGAGAATACTTCTAATTTTGTTATCTTTCACTTAGCAGAACTATGCACAAACTACACATTGAGCGTGGAATTTGAGCTGATGATTTTATCACCCTGAAGTGCAACTGCATCAATCAAGAAACGAGCTGTTACTGACTGTGTATTCACAAAGGCGCACCTACAGTCTCACTATCATTACATTACCTAGATGCTCTGCTAGTTGAGGGGGAACTGCTACTGCTTCTTAGCCGTTTTCGGTACCGTGGCCTTCTCCTCTTCTGACATTGCATTGCTGACTTGTACTCAGAGATGATATCTTTCATATGATTTTCAAATAAGGCAGATAGTCGAAGCGTCATGCTGTAAATCTGGAGTGAGGAAGCAGGGTCATACTTATTAGAAGTTTAATAACTAGAATATCAGAAGGAAAAAAAATAAATCACAAAGATGCCCAGACTTTGCAGCACAAAAGTGAAATTCATGGTGACATTCAACTATGAGGCTCTTTACCGATACTGTTCTTCCTCAGTACAATGATATTCTCACAACAGAAGGTGTTTTCCTAAAGAGATTTCATTACTTACAGTAAAAAACATTCACAGAGTTAAAGGGAAATGGATGTCTAGATTACTGAAATACAGTCTCTTTTTTTAATCTCCATAAAGCATGAAAGCACCATAAGATAACCTGAAGTACGCAGAGAGAAAGAAATGAATTTCACTGTCCCTTCACCTTTGTTTTTTGCTTTGATTCCCTGGTGGTGAGGTCTTACACCACCCCTGCAGAGCTGCACACAGAAACCAACTAAAGTGTTCTCATTCCTAATTTCTGTAAGCCAGATGTCAAAAGCCTTAAACCATTTTCCTGCTTCTTTCTAGGCTTTACCTCTGCGTAGCTTCATCCACAAATTCACTCCTGGGTGAGAATGTATTTACCTCTTTTCAAGATTTTACCTTGGATGTGTAGAGTTATAACAAACTGATAGGTCAAACTTGGCATAAATAAAACAGAATTCCTGATGGCTTCCTCATACCCATACCCTCCTGCTGCATCCAGTCTTCCTATAATCGTGTAAACACCAGCAAGGAAGGCTATCATCACCTTATACTCAGACCTCTTCCCGTTTCCTGCAGCCCATCTGAATACTAAACCTCTCTGATATAGAGGCTTCTTTATGTTCATAGAAATTAATTTTTGCCCAGACCCTTCTAATTCAGCAACAGCTCTTTCTGTAGCTCTGGTCCATAGTACCCTGCCCTTCTCACCTCCATTCAGGGTGCTGTTGCGGAGACGGCAAAATGGGCTGGAAAACCTCAGCATGTTGGCACACATTTGGCAGACAAACCTGCAGCGCCCCAGCCCTCCAGCAAGGATCGTCTCTCTGAGGCACTTCACAGTATTTAAGCAAATGGATATTGATGGGCCACTCCATTAAAGTAATTTGGGAGTTGACTCACAAGCTGTTAAGTTATTAATACACCGGGAAGTTCCCAGGGAGCAGGCAGCAGTAAATAACTCACCAAGTTTACTCTGATGTCAAGAACACATAGAAGCCCCTCAAACCACTTGTCTTCTCACAGTCCTCTACTCATTTCCTTTCTATTAAAGTGAGCAAAAGTCACTGCTCTTTATCTCCAGAGCTGACCCACAGCCCACCTTCCAGCCCTTTCAACACCAAGAGCTTAAACTACTTTCAGCAACGGCAACTTTGTGCTCTCTCTCACGCTCGCTAACACTCAGCCGGAGCTCCTTTCTCCCACAGCATTATCCCGCTTCAAGCTTACCTTCACTGTCCTGCTTACACAACAGTCTTTACAACACCAATTGTCTTTAGTCTCTTGAAACACAGTCAAAATTCTTTTGACCTTTATATTATGAAGACATCAACCACTTGAATTCTATTTTGTGTCAACAGCGGTTAAAGCTGCATCTGTGTCCTCCTGCCAACTTGTGATTTTTTGAGCATAAATAATGTATGATTAAAACACTGGAAAATGTGAGGATTGTTTGACCCTTTAGCAGCTTGGGAAAAGCTGGGAGGCACAGGAACAAACCAGACACAGCCATGTTCCCATGATTAGTCACACACCTCAGAGTCTCTTTCCCCAGCTCATATAAAAATATCTATATTCTAACATTTTGATCTCCCCTTTCCCTCTTGCTACATCCCATTTAGAGCTCCAGTCCAACATAGTTTTTCTAAGTATATTCCTACTCCTGCATAAAGGAAAAAAAGAAGACTGGCACCCCAGAAAAGAGGCTGCACCGCGCGAAAGCCTTGTCAAGTATACTATGTAAAGTAGAAAAAAATTAAGTATCATGATGTTCTGCTCTCCTCCAGCAGCAGAAATATTGCACAACACTTGCATTAACAGTACATTAAGAAGAGATCCTCCTATAGAGGCTATAACCTAACACTATACATATGAAGTTATCAAGCCAATAGCCTTATTTTGAGGAATAGATTATTGAAAAACAAAAAAAGAACTGGTGATGCATTTTCTGCTACAAATATTCAAAGAAACAATTGCAAAAGTACCCATACAATTTCTCAAAAGCTTTAAGTTCAGAAATTTCAGATGAAAACAAAATTCTGAGGTGAACTGTGTGAGAACAAAACGAATTTATACGCAGAATTTATACCCAGGTCCAAGAACTGACAGTTGCTACTTATTTTTATTTCACAGGGCCGTGTTTTGCTCTCCAGACACAGACATTATTTGATGCACTGTATTCACGTAGGGCCGAGGTCTTCGTAAAGAAGGCATTAAAACATATTACTTACTCGAGACTTTTTATTAGGAGTGTAAGCTTTAGAGTTGCAGAATATTAAACGAATATCTTTATAGAATTCCAAGGGACTGGTGTAGTTTCCCGCTTCCAAGGTTTCTTTCACAGTGCTGAAGTCCATAGGAGTGTCTACAATATCTCGATAATCCTGTAAGAATATACCATAGAATAATAAAGGCTGAGAAATCCTACAGCAATAAAACCACCTCAGTGTTCAGCCACAACACCGGCTCTCCAGTCTCATTTCTGTTGGAGAGTTACTGCAGATAATTCTCTGAAAATATCAGCGCCCAGAACATGCTGCGTTCCAGATCCGAAAGGCAGAGCTCCGAAACATGCCCAGCACGGATATTTTGCTTAAGGATGAACAACAGACTTTTTTAATTTTGAACATGGAAGCTGTACTCACAGGATAGGAGAAGAGATCAACCGGCTGTCTAAAAGGCTCCGAGTCCTCTCTTTCATAAATCAGGTTTAACAATTGCTTGCATTGCTCTTTCCAAGCATCAGGACTTGCTTTCATGGGCTGTCTTTTCACCCGTCGTCTTACCTGCAGGCAAACAGACACATTTCATCATTCTTCAGAATATTCATATTTATCACTTTAAATTCACATTCATTTACCAGTGTCAGGATTCGAAGCAGGTTTCCACAATGAAAACCAGCAAGATTAAAGCATAGCTCATGGCATGTATGCAGAGTGCAGAAATACACCTTTTCTGGTACCATGTTAACACTCAAAGCCGTGAGAAGTATGAGATAACTCAGTCTGAGCCTTGCTATTTTTGTCAGCTTTCATTGAAATTTTCCTGGAAATTGAATACATTCTAAGTATCCTTCAAATCAAATATAATAAAAACATTCTTCAGCAATTAAATACATTTTCCTGTACTTCCTTAGGCTGCCCACGTTGGCATATACATGCACTGAATTCACAGAGATTATCAGCCAGGACAAATTTAAACCACCTCAGACCTAAATAAGTGTTTCAGCACCTGGTCCATCTCCCTTCCCAAAAGAGACAAAGTGAAAGGTTTACTCACTCGTCTTTTTCCAGAGGAAGTTCCCGGAGCATCAGAATCCACGTCTACTTCTGCCACCTAAAGGCAAAGGTACTGATGATACACATGCAGCTTTGTGCGCGCCCTCAGCAATGGAAACGGATTCAAAACCAGACAGCCAACACCATACACAGTTTTAAACTGCTTATTTAAATGCAACAAATGGTTGAAGCAAAACAGGAACCAGTCTCAAACTGGAACTTGCATAACTTCAGGAAAAAAAAATAGGTGGATAAGCTGTTTCATCTCTGTTCCAAGTTGGCTTTCGTAGTAATTACATACAAACATGTGAGAAACAGGAATGGCTCATTTTTGCTCCTTAAGACCCAGCTACACCAGTCTTGCAGGCCTGTATCTCCCTGCCTCAATGTTCATGCCCTGAGCAGCTGCACTGAGCTTATTCAGGTTTCACATAGTACATTACCTACATTAATGTTATTTTCAGAATCTGTAGGTAATGTTATTTTCAGAATCTGATTTAGAAATTATAACAAAAACTCCGTGCACACAGCTTTCTACCACTGATTAAATATAAAGAGGGAAACGGTTGATTGAAAGTTATTACAACGAAGCTGACAGTAATTTCTCTCCTGCTCCTGTCCCTGTATCTCTCCTGTCCCTGCCCACAGCAGGAAAATAGATGCTGTGATTATATCTTCAGTTTTATAAAAGTAATTAAATCATTAGACTGTAGCACAGACTTGAAGTTCCAATAGAAACCCAAGACAATAGCGCCAGCCATAAGCAAAGAGGTGCTCAAAGAGAATCAAGTTTAACTTAAGTATTTCAAACCTGCAGGAAGGGAGGATGTCTTAGGAAAGGGAGGAGGGAAGAAAGCTCCTAACTTAATCTTACACCAGCTCACGTATTAGAAAGTCGAAGAAGTAAACCAAACGCAAGTGACTTAGGTCACAACAGGTCAGTTCTTTCCAACAGAAACTCCAAGACATTTCAAAATGTTTACAAGCTGCATTTAAGGGAAGAAGGTGTAAGGAGAGAGAAAAAGTTAAAGGAAGTGATACCTAACCTGGTTTCTACCTGTCATTTCACTCAGCGCTACAGCTGACAGGAAACAGCACAGAATTACACAAGAAAACCAGCTCTGCTGCCTCGCTGACAATAGCAAAGCTGGTTTTGCTCTGGTCTGACAGACTGAATAATAGCCCCACTTCAGAGTCCCTTTACGTACTAACACTACCTCACACAACAGAACATCGTGTACTGAGAGGAGGTTAAAGTTAAGCAGTCCCAAGAAACATTCTTCTTTCCTCAAGGGAGCTTTATTGCCCAGGTGAGCAACTCGAATGACCTAAATGGGCTCATCTCAAAAACTCAGTGCAACTACCCAGAAAATAAACACTCAACAAAAACCTAAGTGCTGAATTCAAAATCAAGAAGTTCAGATGGTCTTTATGGTCTTACCTCTTCTTCTTCCTCCGTACTGCTCAGGTCTTCTGCTTTCACCTTGTTATATACTTCTAATATATCAGTACAACTCTGATCCCTGCAGAGCAATAATAAAAGCCAGAAGTACATAATCAAACATCTCCAAAACTCAAGATGTCAGGTCTACAAAGTAAAAAACATGCCTACCCGATGAAGCGAAGTAAGACATCTGTTACAATTTTGGCTGCTTTGACTATAGGACTGTCTGGCTCATTGAAAGTCCTGGCATTATGTTCAATGTATCGTACCTCCCACATCAGAGCAGAGATCCTCCTAAACAAAACAAAAGGAAAGGGATGGAGAGGAAGGGGGGACATTATTTGCCTTCTGAGTTCAGTAGGATTCCTCAATGAGAAAAAGGAACCGGGTAAATCAGATCGCGAAGCTAGAGACCCCGGTAAGTAAGTGGTTTCTGTTCACATTCTGCTGACTGCCCCAATGAGCCAGGCTGCAACAGCTTGGTGGAAGAAAGATGTCCCTCTTCAAATCAGTGACAAGAGGAATGAAAAGAGGAAACAAACCCACTGAAGGAGACTGCTGAGTGTCCCCACTTAGAGAAAGCCCTACAGATAAAGTGGTCCTCAGAGGGGAAAAGAGCAGGACATTATTTATCTCCAAGTTAACTGGAAAAACAGATTTCCAGTTTACAGCACTACTTAGCCCACTTCTGGCAACTGCAGTACAAGCAAAGCATCCGTTTCAAAGGCAGCAGAGATATAGGTGAAGCAAATATGTTCTGTCTACAGCACATCCAGAGAGTACAGCTCAGTATATGAGATAAAAAACACACTCCAGATCCAGACACAGCAGCTTTTGCCTTAACAACGTGGCCAAAGGAAATTATTCAGCAAGACTCACTTTGCAACAGCCAAATAGAGCCTGATCTCTTCCTGTTGGCTCATCGAAGAAATACATTGCTGAAGTGGCATGACAGTGTACTCAGCTAACCGTATTTATTGTGCTCAGTGGGGCTAAAGTAAATATAGATTACAAACAAATAAAAATCCAACTGACCTATAAAACCTGTTTTCAAGTCTCCTCCTGATCGTCGTGAGGTCAGTTGGATAAGCAACAACAGTGCAATACATGGGATAGGCACTAAGGTCCACCGGAACAGCAAAGGGATTCGAAATGTCTGAAAGACAAAAGAACAAAATAACTTACGATGCCTCAGAAGATACTAGGAAGAAAGTTATAAGATAACGGGCTTCCTTATAACAGGTTTTCTTTCTGAGAATTCAGCAAAAGAAATAGATCTGGATACGTCATTAATCAGAGAGCAGGATTCTTCCTCTCGTACCATGTTAACTACGCCTAAAGAAGCATTTTTTAATTCAAGTATCACATCTGAGATTTGCAGGCCAGCAGCCAACCGTATTGCTGAAAAGCAGCGTGGCATATGCACTTACAGCAGGAACGCTACAACAAGCAACATAAACTAAGAATACAGACATGTCCTGTGTATAAATATAGGACAGAATTTAAATCAGAGCACGCTACTAAGTGGCTACAAACTAAAGCATTTGTTGGTGAGGATGTTTGGTGCGGATTTGTTGTCTGTTTTTTGAGTGGTTTAATTCTGCATTTTGCTCATTCATGTTCAGATACGACCCAGTGAGACTCCACACTAACTTTAAAGTAAGCAGGTGATGCCCCAGAAAAAGTGAGTACAACCAAAGACGACACCATATGAAAGGCTCTTTTCAATGACTGAGCACATTTCAGATGCTCCACAGCAGCTCCCAACGCTCAATCCCATCTTCTCTTCAGACCTGTGCCACCACACTGATATTGTTAATCTTTCCACCTTTCCTCTCCAAACGTACCAAGGGAAAGAAGCTGCTCGATCCCTCGGATTACTCTTTCACATTCTTCATCTCTGGAATGGGCCCCCCACTCTCCTTCCTGGGGTTTGTAGAGAAGAGCTGTCAGCTCATCTGGAGTCACAGGAACTCCAGCACCAACCTCCTCCGGATACGCAGCTAAATAGGAAGAATTCAGCAGCATTAAGTACCAGCAGTGGCAAAACACTATTTACTTTGTATACGGACATGAATTCACCACACACTTACTTCCTTCTGGAATTGGTTCCATGTCCCATGGACTCATCCTCTCTCTCTCATTATTGTCCCAGCTATTACAGAAAATACATTCAAATGCATAAGTTAGAGCTGACTATAACGATACAACCTTTTCTCTGCCAGACTTCAAGCAAAGAGGTCTCGCCCAGCAGAAACAAGACACGTCACTAGCAACATTCCAGCTCCTTATTTTTCCCTTGTATCTACTGTATATTCACTGTAATGCTGTTTACACTAAAAGTGTTATTTTATGAAAAAGTTAATTAATAATAATAAATCAATAAAAGCAAAGTGGCTTATTATGTATTTAAACATAAAAAGGATCCTAGTTCTTGAAGAAGCACATAAACATCTAGGAGACCTACAGCATGTAAACACATGTGATATCTTGCAGTTTTGCCAATACTTACTGAACAGAGTAGCACTGGAAGGAACTATCGGGATATTCTGCCTGGAAAGGCTGCTGACTCTCCACAGTTCCAAACCACCAAGCATCGTCTATTATACTGCGAAATCTATCCCCTACAAGAAAAAAGACAGCATTCAGCAAAAGAACAACATAAATAATTGTTAAATGCTTTTTTTAGAGAATCAACTTCATCTTCCAGGCATGGACTACTTCCATTCTTGCATTATGCACTACAGAAAGCGAGTCCTTCCCCTGACGGGAGGACTTTCACACCTCCGGTTCATTAGTGACAGCTGCCTCCACACCTCAAATCACAATCTATCAGGACATTATTCTGCCAGCACAGGCCTTGCAACAGTTTCTCCCAGTTCTCTTTTTTTTTTCTGCTACAGGAATTGTAGCAAACATCAAATGAAGTTTCCAATGATCACTCTAATATCCTGTGTGGTACAGACCTTTACAGCATGTAACACAGACACTGTGCCCTAACAGCCCCAGAAAAGTTGCTAAACGTATCCAAGTAGAAAAGAAAAGTAGTCACCTATTTGCCAGTTCCTTTCTTTGGCTTCATTATAAAACTGATGCAGCACAAGGAAGTCAATAACATCTGGCATATCATGGTACCTTCATGAAACAGACAAAAAACATTGCTTCTGTTACCCATAAAGATAGTTCCACAGGTACAACACAGTCTCTGAACACAATATTTCTCCCATTTTGTTTTCAAGTTTGGTGTAATAACTAATTAATACCATCATTGTGCTTTGCAAGAGAAAAAGAAAAGGAGGTGGGGGGCAAAAGCTTCTGCGCTGCAAGAAAATCTCTTGGAGAATGTCATCAGCATTGTGGTTACTTACTTTATGGAAAATGACTCTCCTGTCATTTTGCCTGTGATTGGATCTAGGAATGCAAGCTTCAAGCAGCAGAGCGTAGGAGGCCCAACTTCATACTTAATTCCTACAGTCTTCACAAATTCTTGTTCCTATTTATCAGAAGGAATGGAACAGCATTATTTTAATTTGCTAACAACAACAACTTCCACCTTAAAGTACCAAACACAATAATAAAAACCTAGTATGTTTCCACTTTACAGCCCAAGCAATTTCACCGATAAAAGTTTTCTTTTCCAAGCACTAAAACTCAATCACAGTTAACTTAAAAATAAAAAAGAAAGAGATAAGGTGCCCATTCCTTTGGCAGATTTGTGAACAGGGCACCACAGATTATTTAACTTCTATAACAAGGCTCTAAGGAACATTCCGTTCTGGATTTAACCACGCTGACAGCAGCAAGGGCTTCTCACCCTTGCACAGCAACACAGAGGGGCAATAACAGGGAACTCTTCCTCTTAAAGCGGAAACTCAACAATAGCCTTTATGTTCACGTCCTGTCAAACATCAGCCGGTGGTTAAGATCTCTGTCCTAATTGAAACGCTACTTCCTTTTCCTTACAAAGTGATGATGCCTTTGAAGGCTACAGCTGGAATCACTGAATCCCCAGGACCAGGATATTTTCCTAGTAAAATAATTATTTTCCTTAACAGAAGTATTGGCATCCACATGTATGAATATGAGCACATACACGTGCTCTTCTCTTGACATGAAACTGAGTAAAGAAAAAATGAGCAACAGTAGATTAAATATTAAGGGACTCTGGTAAGAGAAATCAACAGAACCGTGCCAACCTAGTATCTACCTGAGCAATTGATAATATTTTTACTTTGCAAAAGTATGTTATAAGCTACTGTCTTGCCCTCCCAAGAATTTAAGAACACACAATTCGCTAGATCCACTGGTCAGAGCTTGTGGAGCATTCAGGTCTGGACACCACGACATCTTACATCTTTCAGCATTTAAAACAATAAATCAAACCTGGCTGTTCAGGTCATTGTGAAGCACTGACAGAACTATGAATAGTGGGGGTTCTGCAGGAATTAGTGTTAAGGAAAAAAAACAAGGTGTAACATAGTTTGGGTTGAAAATGACTCCACCAGGTTCAAAACCCTGCTTAGGGCAGGGCTGACATTTACGTCAGATGAAGCCATTCAGAGCTCGCCCTGCTGAGCTCGAGTCTTCAAGGATGGAGATCCCGAGCTCTCTCTGGGCAAACTGTTCCAGCGATTAATTCCTCTCACTCTGACTTCTTTTTTATTTTAATATTCTCCATGTTTTAACCTCTCAGGCCAGAATCCCACACTAGATAAACCTCCACATTCTTCGATATCCTTCTGGCTTCCTATTATCAGGAACCAAACAGATGTAGAGGCCTTGTGTTAATGAAAACACTAAGTTTTAGCAGTGACAATTTTAATTTTGATATTAATATTTTAAGGGAATGCTTTCTTCACATTTTTCATGCTGGTTTTTAATGTCAATTGAACATTACAGAGACATTCAGCTCTTTGAAATATCTGCTTAACTTACCCTGAGTTCCATTTTGTTCCAAGGTTGCTTTTGCATGTTAATACTGTAAATTTTTGCTTTCCTCACTGCCCGTACATAAGCTTCATGGCCTTGCCTAAAATATATGATCTTAAAACAAAATAAAAAACAAGTTTATTTTATTTTACTGATAATTCTCTTCCTGTTTATTCTAAAATTTCTGCAAGCACATCAGGCAGCATCCCTTCCAGAACACACCGCACACTACTTTGTTTCATGATAAAGTCCTTTTCTCCTTAAGAAGATTTATATCAGCCCCCAGAGTAGCACCTACTATGGGCTTTGAAACCTGGGATCGTTAAGAAGCGTGCAGGTTTATCTGAAGCTGCCCAATCAACTCTTCCTGCTACTCCTAACTAACACGTGCATAAAAAGAGACACAGGACAACTATCTGCAAACAACCAATTGCCTGAGGAAAAAGCCAGCTACCAAAACTCAGCTTATCTTGAGCAGGATGCACTGAAAATACTGGTAGGTTTTTTAGCCCCAACGCAGACAACCTCGGGGGAATTTCAGCCTTGCTGCACTCGTTACCTCATCTCCCATCTGCGGGACGAAAGGTGAGCGGCGGGGAATAGTATCCAAGATCCACTGCGGGGCGAGCCATTCTTCACTGGGTTCACCCTCCATCGACAGCAGTCCACTTGGTTTCTTAAACAGATTACATGGAATTTAGAATGCAAGATGCGCTTACTGTGGCAGAACAGATGAAAAACTTGTCAGACGGCCCTTCCTGAGGATAACCAGATATAAGGGCAAAGCTGGAATGTCAACCTTCCAAAAACATCAACTAAATAGTAGGGAAAAAGTGATGTTTACTATAAATATAATAGAACATTAAAACACCCACAAGGAGATTGTATTTCTTTCCTTAAAAATATTCTAAATATCTTCTTTAAAAAATCCTACGAAAAGAAACCTGACCATGTAGATATAATGCATCTGCACTGTAATTTTACAACAAAACCACCTTGGAGTAAATGTAACTGCAGTGAGGAGCATAAATCCAGGAGGGAACATCCCACTTGTAACAGAGAACTACCTGCATGACAATGAAGTACACCTACCCGCCACAGCACCACAACAAAACCCTCCTCTATTCCAATTATCACACTGTCTACAGGATTTTCTTACTGTAAATTTAGTCGTGGAAAATTTCACTTTGAAAACAACCACTCAAAAAAAAAAAAGTGTATTCATTATGTTACAAAGACCCCAAAAAATTCAAAAGACTGACCTTTTTTCTAGGCTGTTTGAGTTTCCTTCGTTTTGGCTCCAGTCCTTTTGTTCCCTTCATATTTTCATCATCAGAACTACTAAAGATTTTGCGAGCCGCCTGCCTGGTTTGTCTCTTTGGAGGCTGGAGATTAATTCCAGCATCTGCTGTCCAGTCAGAATATTCACTTGAAGAATCACTGTCAATAAAAAGGTGTTAAAAGAGAACAGCCCTTCAGTTTTCACACGGAAGAGTGAAAGGTCCAAAAACTCTACCTGCTGCTCTGGTTATGTGGAACACATGTCAAGATTAGCACAAAATTTCATTCTCATGTGAATTTAAAGAAAATCTAAGTGTTGCCTAATTCGTGTATTGCCGCAAATTATTTTATCCACTGCAAACTCACAGCTATGGCTGATACCTACATCCACGCTAATTATCTCGCTGATTGGCAGACTAACTTCATAAGAAGTGACTGCACAAAATGCAAGAAGAATTTAGCAAACCACAGCTAAAAACACAGTCCTTCCCTCTTTACATCTAAATAACACACACACAGTGTTCATATCAGCTCACGACCCTTCCAGTCACTAAAGCATAAGTAAGAAAATAAACTGCAGAAAATGTACACAAATACACACTGACAACACAAAAACTAGGAAATACTGAAGTATGCGCAGGAGATGCGCATGCACTGCTATCAATATTTCTATTGCATATGACAAGCTTGCACTGATTTTTCCTGTAGTTCTTAATTAAAGATATCATTTTCGTATGAAAGGTGTTTCGAATTTGAAGAACAAACCCCACAAAAACACTTGCTCCTGCAGTTGTCGTCACAGTATTGCAACATCAACTGCCTTACTTAAACTATAAAAGCAACTGATATTAACAATGAAGAGACCAGTAAAGCTACCTGGAGCTGCTCTCGCTCTGCCAGGCTGCCACAGGATCATCCACAGATGCATCACTTGTCCCAGCAGTCTCATCTTCCTGTAGTGAAACACAAAATTTCACTTTTGTGCCACATTTAAAATGTATCATTTTCATTTGCATGTAAGTTGTACAGCTTGTCTAACCCGAGGAAAGCTTTGGATTTAAGGACTCGTTTAGCTTAAAGTGAGTGCAGAATTCTTTTCTGCATCCTAATTAATGTTATACTATGTGCTTATATAATTCCTACAGAAAGAAATGTGAATTTTAATGGTTGTAGAACCATAGAATGAGTTCTTGTTGAAGTGTTTGATAAATAAATTCTAGTGTGAAGTGCCCACTTTTACAGCTCTTCCGTACTTTCAATGCATTTACCAAGTGACAACGTCCAGTCTCTTTACTTTATGTGCTTTCTAAATGAGAAGAAGTTCTAGTGGGAAGTGTCCCTGCCCATGGCAGGGAGTTGGAACTGGGTGATCCTTAAGGTCCCTTCCAACCCAATCATTCTCTGGTTCTATGAAGTTATATTTAATCTGGTATATTTTCAGTTCTTCCCTTGCTACTATCAATGATTAATACCGATTCTCCATCACTTTCAACAACAGTCCACAGACGTACATGAAATCACAGCCCTGAGTGTGACACACAATGTACGAGCAGTGTGAAATCCCAAAATAGCAAGTGGTTTAACACAACCCAGCTAAATTGACTTGAAAATGTTTCAGCTTTCCAAAAATAGACAACCTGGTTTAAGGTAGTTTTGAATACTGCACTGGCACTGAGGTAAACGATCCTTCTCTCTCCAAGATCAACATACTACAGCAACACCACAAACCCAAAAGCCTCAATGAACCGAGTGTTTCTTTCTACGCAGACAAACTCGGAGACCTAACAGGAAGAGTGCTCTCAGCACTCAACCTGTGCAATTTGTGAACAGGAAGTTCTAGAAAGAACTGCTTGATGGACCAGACCTCGGAGGAGCTCTCTGATTCTTCCCGTGCCCGTGGGTTTTGACTCGCCCCTTGCTGGCTGTGCTCTATGGTGGAGCGTGTTTGGTAGGCGTGCTGGCGCTTGCGTTGGTTTCTTCTCAAAGCGCGCCCGCTGCCTGTCTGGTAGTCGTTCTTTTATCACAGGAGGGACAAAGAGAAAAAGATTAGAAATTTAATAATGAACTACACGTTTGAATAAAGCCTCATTAAAGTGAATGTACACATTCACAAATGACAACTAGGAAATCTAGAACTGGAAAACATATTTTTTCATGGTTGTGGTTCATTTCAGTACACGCACAGGTGGCTTCGCTGGTTCAATACAAACTCTGCTTTTTAAGGCAGCAGCCCTTAGAGAGGAAGTTCTGGAGAAGAATATTGTTTTCTGAACAATACCTACAAATGCTCGCCACTTAAAAGCGTGGCACCTCCAACACTTCTAGTTTGCACAAATCAAACTGAACATCCACTGGAGCTCTGCTCTTTTCCCTTCCCAGCATCTCCCCACTACAGAAGCCTTTATAGAGATTTATCTCTGCTGTTTGCATATTACAATATAAAGACAAACAAACATAAAGACAGAGCCTGTCCTCTGCTATGAGCACAGGCTGAGTTGAGGTTGTTCAGCCTGGAGAAGAGAAGGCTCCAAAGAGACCTCAGAGCAGCTTCCAGCACTGAAAGGGGCTGCAGGGAAGCTGGGAGGGACTTTTTACAAGGGCTTGGAGTGATGGGACGAGGGGGAATGGCTTTAAATTGGAAGGTTTAGATTAGACATTAGGAAGAACTTCTTCACGCTGAGGGTGGGGAGGCCCTGGCCCAGGGTGCCCAGAGCAGTGGTGGCTGCCCCATCCCTGGAGGGGTTCCAGGCCAGGTTGGATGGGACTTGGAGCCCCTGATCCAGTGGGAGGTGTCCCTGCTCATGGTGGAACTGGATGGGCTTTGAGGTCCCTTACAACCCAAACCATTCTATGATTCTATGATTAACCTAATTACCAGGAGAGAGAAAAACAATTAGTACTATTGATCTTCTAAATCACTTAACAAAATTGTTTTGGGGGCTTTTTGGTTCTTTTTTTTCTTTCAGTCAGTACTCAGAGCTGCTTTGCACCCCAGTTCTTTCTTCGGCTGAATTAACTCACCCGTTGTAAGATATGTGATGGCTTTCTCTTCTTTTCAACAGTGTATAAACTAATTTCTATTTCGCCTTTGGCAGCTCGACATTCTTCCTGGACCCTAATTATACATAGAAGACATCCATTTCATTCCATAAATCATCACATAACTTGGCAGTATCATTAAAATACACATTAAAATACTTCTGGTTCTCTTGCTATAAGAAATCTTTGCACAAGTCCTCCTAGCAGCGTCCACACAGATGTCACTCCCAGAATCACAAGTTAAGGGAACAAACTTGTTAGTCGAGCACGTGCAATTATTTTCAAGAAAACTGAAATGCATTGAATTTATTTTTGTCATTTTTTCAAATAAAGCTCCCCTGCCCATGGCTGGGGGGTAGAAATGGAAGATCTTGAAAGCCCTTTCTGACTCAAACCATCCTACAGTTCTATGAAAAAGTGGTGTTCTAGCTACTGAGGGAAGATTTGATTGTGAAGTGAAGGAATTTCTATTCTCAGCTCTCCAGTAGAGGCCACTGCTCTAATCCTGACATCTGAATTTCAAAACAAGCAAAACAAACAGAGAAAAGCCAATAAATTTCTGAAAGATAGTTTTCTAACTTGTAATAGGTGCATGGAAGGATCATTAAACATCACACAATTGAACCTTCTTCCCCCGTCTCACTTAGCCTCTTACTTGCTGATGCCCGGGGGAAGCTCATTCACCACGACTCTCCTGCTCCACGCCATGAGATCTCTCTCTGTCGCCATTTGGCTTCGGGGAGCATTGTGATGCATTTGCCGGACCCCTTCTATCTGACCACTTCTCCGGAGACCAACGTTTGGTGGAGATGAAACGTCCAAAGCTGGACTTCGAAGAGCTAAGGAAGAAAAAGATTTTTTTCCTCACTTTTAGAGACTATCGATAAAATCTAGAATTTAAAGCTTGAGGATTGCACGGTTTGGTTTTGGCAACAAACACCCCTTGTTCCACGTTAAGTGGTTTTGTCTTTTGCTTCAGATGACCATTTTCCTCTACTGGCCCTGGCCCACAGGAGACTGCGTGCACTACCATAACATCACTGTGGCTCGCTCTGTCCCAGAGACATCGGAGGCAAGCAATTACAACAAGAAGTATCTTATAGTGTTGGCTATTACAACAAGAAGTATCTTATCTATACTCTAATTAACTGGCACAAATGAGCAGTTCACATAGCAAAGCCTCTCTTCGATGCAAATTCAGTCAGGTTGCTACTTTAATTTCTGTACCTCTCATATCTGGAAATTCCCTTTCACAGGTATTGACTATACCTGTTTAGATCAAAGCAAAAATGTATTTTCAGCATTCTTCCCTAATATTTTTCCTATCCTTTCTTGAATTTAAAGGCAAGCTGCTCCAAACCCAGCAATCCTGAGGAGCTTGGCCAGGAAATCTAATTCAAACACGTAATCAGTCATTTAACCTAGAACTAATTTATTAGCGGCTATAAATTTGTCCAAGCTCAGAAAGACTTCCAGCACCAGTCCCTGACATCTGCTCTCCTCCATCAGCTGCACTCAGTGAGCTCCCTTGCAGCCAGCTCTTCGCATCTGACTGAGCTTGTTTTAAATTTTTAATCACTTTGTGTATTGAAAATCAAATCACAGTAGCACAATACTTACCAGGAGAATAATCTCCAGCTTTCTAAGGAAACACTAAGACAAGGCAGACGTTTATTTTATAAACACTGATGCTCAGCCTTAGCATTTGTGGTGCAACAGGAAGCTATTAATCTGTCACAACACTGTGTTCCATTGACATCCTTTAATTATACGCTGTTATCTCGACATTATGCAGTTGCAAAGTATCATCTCTGCAGTGACTGACATCCAGATAATACAGTGAACTCCATGTTTATTTTTTAGGAAAGGTTTATAGCAGGAATAATTACAGTCTAATAGTTGTAAGTAATCAGACACAGCCCAGTTAGAGCACTGTGTACGCTCAGCCACACGTCACTAGAACGCCCAACGGCCACACACAGGTTACCGAGGAGTATAAGAACAAGAGAGAAAAGATCCTCAAAGGCAGAGTGTCGGAACTTACATTAACATATTTTGATTAGTACCTTACTGTGCTTCAGGAAAGAAATGAGGTAGCAAAGGGACACTCACCCGCGCTGACAGAGTGGGATCTATTGACTGGAGGGTTTGGAGGAGTTTCTCCTTCACTAATTAGCCGCAGATCTTGTTCCCTCTGTAGCTCTCTGATCATTCCATCAAGGATACTCTCATCCTGATCGTTAGTTTGCTGCCCAATGACTTGTTCAACTACCTCGCCATCACCTTGACAAGAACAAAGCCACAACTGCTTATAAAATGATTACTTTCTGTTTTAATAAACACCATAGAAATAATCAAATCTAAAATTGTGCACAATTATTTGCCTGCTCTGCAAAACACCTGATTCCCAGTTGTCCCTCTGCGCTTGTGTAATAAATGGAGGCAAAGTTTAAAAGAGGAGTTACAATAAAAAATTGAAATTACAAACCACACATAAAATATAAACCCAGATCTTTAACAACAGCTAAAAGAAATTATGCTTCTGAAGGTAACAGTAAAGATCCCTTCTGGATATTGGCATATTGCAAAAGTTTGTATCTACAGGAATAGAAAAATCTACTTTAAAACCCAAAAAGCTATTTTTTTCAACATCTTTCTTACCTCCCTGCTTTCTTATTCACACACACGGTTACACCAAGGTTTATGGGACAGTTCTTTAAGCACACTGCCACATAACTGGTAGAAGCCCACAGATTTTGCCCACAGATTTCCTCATCTTGCCTCCCGTTAAGTTGATTCCACACAGTTCCTTTCTGTCACAAAGTCAACCCACCTCCTCTTCAACCTCTATGCTGAATTTAAACCACTAATATCAGAATGCAACTGGAACAAACAAATCCTTACAGTCCCATCCTACTGAGCTGGCACTCAATACTGTCCAACACATGTATTATGCACGAGTTTTAGAGAGCATACCATTAGCTACATATCCTAGCTGAGGAATAAGTTGTTCATCCTTGCAATTTTCTCTCCCTGGTACCAGCCGCTGGAATCTTGTGGGATGAGGATTTCCATCAACATCCACCAAGAATGGAGGAGGCATAAGATGTGGAGCCTGTTGAGTCTGTTCATCCAACACGTAGTTATTTGCATCACGGATCAGTGGTCGGTAATCCGTATGGAAGAACATCTGATCTGGAATCTGCAAGAAAAGCAATTTAGTAAATAAATCAGTGGCCATTTGCAGCTGTCTTGCTGCTTTGGAATGGCTCCCATACCCATAAACCACAACTCCTACACTTAGGATCAGCAGAAGAAATGTTATGAGAGAGAACAGATTCCTACCACAAATGTGTTTTATTACCGAGGCCTGATGCAAAAAAATCAATAGGAAAATATGCCAACAGAGGTGAACAAATAGAAGTTAGTGCTGTGCTCCCCTGTCTCGAGATTCTCTTGTCTAAATATTTTTGATCTAGGTTAACTGCTTTGCGATCTATTTTGTCTGTGACAGAGTGAATGAATAAACTGTAACACAAATGCTTCTAAGATACAATCAGGGCAGACACAGGAGAGTTTAAAATCCATTCAACCCACCTTTTCATAGTATTTATTGCATCCAAAACCAAATAGCAGCAGATGTCCATGAGAGTCTGTGCAGGCAAAATGCTGTCCATCTGGTGAGAATTTGCAATCAAAAACAGCTCCGTGGCCCTGGCCCTCGATCTGGAGGCAAGCACAGAGCACTCCTTTCACAATCAAGCATTCTCTGGGCTCCATCAAGTATTTCATTCCAGTTCTGTGTAAATTCTCACTGCGCTCAAAACTGATTTACACTTCTACTTTTTCCCATTGAATTATTAAAGCTTCGCTCAACAATAAAGTCAAAATCTTGGTTTTTCTCTTTGTCCTGAAATTTCAGTGCAACTTTTAATGCGTGCGCTGAAATAACTCCCTAGAAGTCTACATTTTACGTTAATGGCAGAGAAAGAACAAGCCTGCACCAAAGACTGCAGGTGCCTTTGGCTCTGCACAAGCAGGTTTTGCAGCCCCAAGTGCTCAGGTCTTGAAGTAGTACAGCTGCATTTGCTCAGCGCTGGAACCAAACCAACAAACCTGGCACGGGGTACACTAAGATAAACACAGCACAGAGCCAACCACATCGTTTCCCAGACCACAGCAATGGGCTACAACACAAAGGCGTACTGGTTTCCGTTGCTTTACTTTGGGATCACTGCAATCTTTTGCATGGTATAACCATACCCATATACATGAAAATTATTCAGATGCTACAACAGATCCCATTAAAGACTTGCTGTTACACTCACAACATGCAAAAAGATACTTCAGTATTGCTTACTGGAGAGTCTTCTTTATAATATGTGGGAGTTCTCCTCTAATCATGTTGTAACATTGGTCACAACAAGTATGTAAGGAAATCTGCTTTTGCCCCAAGATGAGCTTTACTCACATGTGAAAAAAAAATCCCTTCCCTGATCATCCTTACCATGTTAAAGTAATTGCGAATTTTTGTTCCTTTGTCTATATCCCAAACAAAAATATTTCCATCGTGACCCGCAGACAATACAATCCTTTGGTCAAACGGATGGGCTTCCAGAACAAAAACTTCATCATCGTGGCCCTGCAGTGAAAACAGGGTGAAACAGAAGGCAATGTTTCCCCATGCAGTATCTCCAAACAGGCTAGTATTCGGTGTGAGGACATCTCAGTCCAAGCAATCTTCCATAACAGCTCAGTTTACCAGATCTTGGTCTAGAACTGTGTCTGTACCGAGTCAACATTTCCATCGGAGGATCGGCATTATCAGTGTCCACTTTGCAAGTGCCTCGGCCTGCAGCTCAGCACAGCTTGGATGGAGTGGGAGGGGCAGGAAGGAAAAATCAGGAACGAGGACAGCTACGACTCTCTAATCTGGGCAGAAATGGTGGCCTCCAAAGGGCTCCCTTGTCAGCCAGCAATCACCAGGCTCTAGCAGCATTTGGCCTTCAGCTCCTCTCCCCATGACACAAACTCCCTCCAGAAGGCACAAGAGAAGTGGCACACTTCAAGACAAAGACCCTCATGAGGGGGAATAATGATGCAGTTTAGCCTTAAATTGATTCCAGAGCTGAGCTACAACTGCTTAGGATTACCCACTTGAATTCTACTCACAGATAAGCTATGAAGAAGCTGCCCTGTGGATGAGTTCCACACTTTGAGAAGGAAATTGTTGACTGCAGTGATGACAGTGGCATCGTATCTATCCCAAGCCACCATAGTGACCTTCAGCTTAGTCACCTTGTCCTCGCCGGATGCTACGTTGTTTCTAAAGAAATGAATAGTTAAGAAAAGAAAGAACTCAGTAACAACATACGGAAACATTTAACAGTGCTAATTCAGTATGAAATTAGGGACAGCGTGGCTGCCACCACCACAACCAGTGGCTAACGCAGAAGAATGAAGGACAGCTTCTGCAGGGGTAAAACACGGACACAGACAATATTCACTACCACTGACATTTATAGAGGGGTTTATTTGTTTTTTATTTATAGAGTAAAATCTATAATAAGCAAAAACCTGCTAAATAAATCCAGATCATACTTTGACAGCTAGCTTATTAAAAATGTAACCATATGAAATGTAAAGAATTCTGCAAAGCCAAATGCCTGATGTGTTTCTCCATCTCTGCTTTTTGTTATCGCACATATTCAATGACAAGGCTGTTTACAGAAGGCACTGGAGGATCTCAAACAGAAAAACTCAAAACCCTAATTGAACCTGAGAACCAGATATCTCACCTCTCACTTGAAAACCCTAAGGAAAAATAATATGTTAAGAAACATTCCGGATACATGTTAGAAGAATTCTACCAGGCAACTCAGGCCTTGGAATGAAGTAAGAAATTCAAAGATGCATTCACAAATGAGCGTTGTTAGGAAAAAGAAGCTGTGTCACACACCTCTAACTTCCAGCTTACTGGCACTTCTCCTCATGGGGGTAAAATAAGCAGTAAGAGGCAACTATTTATTTTTTTTATACCAACAACTATTCACTGAATTTAATTACTGGGATGGTAGCAGAAGCTGTCAGTTACTTATAGCAATCTAACACTAGACACTGTTCAACACATCCATGTTTGCACTCAGATCACACATTTTGCACGTTTCGTTCCATTATATTATTCATTATAATTTTAAGTGCATTCCACAGCACAAAATCCAAACCAGCAGAGCACAGAATGGAAAGACACACTTGTGACCCAACGAGATTGACCATGGCAATTGCTGCTCTAAATTTGCTGAGAGATGACAGAAACCATCAGTTGGTCTGGACATTTTTTAAAGAACATGTAGGTCAGGATATGATCACTGAGGTTCTAGTAAAACCTCTTTCCGTGAGATGAACTCGATCTCACGTTCTTACTTCACAAGCAAAATTCTAACTAAGTTCTCAGCATCAACATAGGGAACCAGGAATGTATTCATATTTCCTTGTTGGGGCTATTTATCTGTGTAACTTAACAAACAGAGAGATGGCATTTTCAATACATAACACCAAGCAGTGAAAAATGGAAGATTTTGTTTTGCATGTAAATGCTTCTATAAAGTGTGTTCTGGTTTAGTTTGTTTTACCCTGTCATTTTAGTAGCCATATCCAGGACTACGCTCTTCCAATCTTGCTGCTGATAGTGCCATACTCTTGCGGTTCCATCTCTGCTTCCACTGACGAATCTTAAGCTATGGGAGAATAAAAAAAGAAAGTCATGAAATTCTGGATAAGGATCAGTCACCACTCCTTTCAGATCATGCCCCTCATGGGATCCTAGTTTCCCACTATTTGGTAGCTTTGCTACGGAGTTTTCCATCCTCAGCACTGAGGGCATGCTAAATCCTGCGGCAAGGATATTTAGGAGCTTGGCAGAGGACTATCATTCACCTTAGGAAAGGTTATTACAAACACTTATCGTTATGTTATACTGCAACAAACACATACAGAGGTACACAAACAGAGATGTACTTGGAGGTGTATACTTGTGGATTTATAGAGTCATTTGAATCATAGAATGGGTTGGAAGGGACCTTAAAGCCCATACAGTCCCACCCCCTGCCATGGGCAGGGATACCTCCCACTGGATCAGGTCACTCCAAGCCCCATCCAACCTGGCCTGGAACCCCTCCAGGGATGGGGCAGCCACCACTGCTCTGGGCACCCTGGGCCAGGGCCTCCCCACCCTCATTGAGAAGAATTTCTTCCTAATGTCTAATCTAAATCTTCCCCTTTCCTATTTAAAGCCATTCCCCCTCGCCCTGTCACCCCACGCCCTTGTAAAAAGTGCCCCCCCCCCCCAGCTTTCCTGTTCCAGGCTGAACAACCCCAACTTTCCCAGCCTGTTCTCATAGCAAAGGTGGTCCAACTCTCTGATCATCTCTGTGGCCTCCTCAGGACCCATTCCAACAGCTCCATATCCTTCTTATGTTTGAAATTCCAGAACTGGACTTGTCTTACTCTCTATATTCCCTCACACTGGAGTCTTTAGCAACTCATGAAACATCCATGCCCTACTGCCACAGGCAGTAGAAACGCCGGCGAGCCCAGAGCACACCCAGTCACACCAGCACAGAGGCTGGAATGTCTTTTTTCAACACCTATTCTTTATATTGTTTGTGCATTTCTGATCTAGAGATGTAATTAAAAAGCTATGAGGTTATAATTGTTTGTATCAGATATTGTACGGTCTGAAAGAGTTCATATCCCACAACATTAATTACATTTGGTTACAGCTAGCAGATGGCCTTGGAATGACTTCAGTGTCATAATTCATATAAGCTGCACATTCCCTTTTTAATGACATCAGCAAATCTCTGGAGCAGCTCATAGTGGCAGTGGAGAAAAAGAACCTGCACGCCGGAGCCCAACATAAATTATACTGCATTAACTTAGGGGGAAGGTGAAGGCAAAGAAGGGAAATACCCAGGCTGAACACAAGTAGGTAGCCCTGCTGTGAGGCTGAACACTGGTATTTAAATTTTTAAACTCCTCCTAGCTTCAAAAATTCAAGCACCCAGCACATGCATTTAACAAGATCAAAGTGCTCTGGCTATCGGTGTCTCATTTTTGTTGAGATATTTGGAAACAGCTCCTCAAGTAATAAGTTTTCACGGGACAGTCAACACCTTTAAAAGTCTATTCCATCTGTAGAGCATAATACTGTAAAACGGAAAGCCTCTTCTGTTTTATTTTAATAATAAACATTCACTTTTTCAGTTTCCTTGATGTGAATTTTTTCATCATGATGAAGCATTTAAAAATGCTTACAATGTTTGTTTTATTTTTACTTTCACTTCTTTATATTAGAACAGAAAGGAAGTTCTCTCTTTTCCACTAAGAGCATCACTGTGCACTAAGTGCAACTTGCAGTGACTCTGCGACCCAATATCCCGGTGAGCCCCGTGCTTTCACACCCCTTGGAAGCAGCCGTCGGTACAATCACACCAGCACATCCCCACGTAATTACGACGAAGCTCTCCAAGTACAGGTGCAGCTCCACCCGCAGAGCTCTAGTTTTGTTTGGAAGGCTCCTGCCTGCCCACACCCCTTAAACCAATGCCAAGCAAAATAAGGCATGTGAGCCACCATTTACATCAGGATGCTGATCACTAACCAAAGCCTGTCGCGCCCTCGCCAACGCAGCTGTGCTACAGAGGTTCCACACAGACACACTTGCCCACAGGCGCCTCTACACGTTTCGTTGCGAGCATTCTGCCTCTAATTGCTGCACACAAGAGAGCATCCCAACTTAGCACAGTTTTAAAAACTGAAAGCTCGGCAGGCTGGAATGGTTCACTTCATAAATTCTAACACCACAGGATTATTGTTATCATCTAAACTAGTTAACTGGAAAATTATATATTTGCTTAGAATTCCAGATATTTGCCAGATATGTCATTGGAGAGAAGTAAATTATTATGCATAATATAGAAGAGCAATTCAATGATCTTCAAGACCCAAAGGCTGTCAGACTGTGCCTCATGAACCTGTGCTGGAGAGGCGGCAGCAACCAAGGACTGCGAGTTCAGAGAGTACATGACATGTGCGTAGAGTAACTGTCCTGTACGCAGTTGCCAAAACTGATGAAAGTCCTGCAGCTCATCGTTAGTCGCATAAACAAACACGGGTTCACACACCCTTGACTCCTGGCTTCCTCCTCTGTGCCCCAATACAGAAACAAGGGAAATACAGCTCTTTTGATTGAATGCAAGGGCTACCTAAGGTGCTCCTGTCACCGGTGCCTTGGCCTCCCCTTTGCCTTCCTCTTGGCCCTCACTACTGGCATCCAGACGTGTGGTACAGTCACCACGCTACTCCTTTGCTTCCTGCAGCTCCAGAAAGAAGACGTCCAAAAGTCACTAACTCAAACAAGAGCCGCACAGATAAGTAATTATGTATATGTGCTTCTCATCTTGATCTAACGGGACTGAAAAAATAAAGCCCAAAAGCTTTTTACCCTCCACACTTGGCATTTCTGATATTCTAGTTAAGAAAAAAAGAAAGAAGTAATTGAGAATCCAGATCCCTGATCCCCCTATCAACAATGAATACGCTCAGATGTTATTGCCAGCAAAAGCACCTCGCAGGAGAGGCTCCTTTAACCAAGATCAGACCTTAGCTCCTTGCAGACTTGTCAGAGCATCTGTGGATGCAGAACAGTTCTAACTTTAAGTACATTTATCAGAATGCTCTTACACCAGGAGTAACCCTTAACAAGGCTACTGTGAAGTACAGCACTGAAACTGAAAGAGTACAAAATCTGGGTTCCAATTTGCTCAGTTTAAAAGAAATACAATGCAAAAGCACAGTTGCAGAAAATTTTTGTTGCTACAGCAGGTCAACAAGCCTGAGCTTGTGGATATGACATCCTTCTTGCAATATAAACGATTTGTCTAAGGTTAATCAGAGCCCATTTGGCCCTGTTGTACCAAATTTGCTCTGATAAGTTATTTGGAAAATTAAATACCACACTTCTCCTGCCAAAACCCCAGGACAGCCACTCACCTATCGCCATTGTTACAGAACTGGACTGCGACCACTTTGTCCTAAACACGAAGAAGGAGAAAAAAAAACAGTAGTCAGTGCTTTGTAAGCTGAAACCTTCATCCAAGAAGATCTTAATGCTGAGTTGCTATTTAGCAAATTGCCTCTTCCTGTACTTCTCCTACAAGTTAATCTCTTACAAATCCAAGAATTTTCATTTGAAGTTAAAACTTCCCCAGACACCCTGTGTTGGACACTGAAATACAGAACTTCAAAGAGGTGATGATGTCAAGAGACATCGAGAGACAGAAATGATGTCCAGCTCGGTCCCCCTGATGCTTTGAGGATCAGAAGGAACAAGTGGTAGCAGCAATACTCTCACCTAAGCACAGCCCCCCTGCACAGGGCCACAAGGGAAGAGCTCTGCCTGGGAAACCCAGCACCTTTCGCACCTCACAGTGTTAGTGGGAATAGGGAACCTCAGGAGCTCCCAAGGGCTGGTAGGTACAGCATTCAACAAGGTGGAGAAAGAACGACTTAACCAAATAAATGATCGCAGCAGGTTTGTAATTTTTAGACATAACAATAAAGCGAATTAAAATATTTCAAAAAAAGACATGGAAATCTTGGCTTTATTTCCACTTCTAAATGCTCAAGAAACAAATACTAAGTTTCAGATATGTTTTTCCCTTTTTTTATTCCGCTAAATACTTGTGTTGGCTACACTTGCTCTCTGTCCTCCCACTGAAGCTCCAGCTGCTGATAACTGAGGGACCAGTGTGGGATTTTGGCAAGGGCAGGTTGACACCAGTCTGCGGTCAGAAGGTCATTTTTTTAATTTCAAAAATTAAAGGAATTCCAGTTTGTTCCAAGCCCGAACTGCTGAACAGAGAAAACATTTCCTCTTCTGTGGGCAAAACATTTCTTAGACTCGTAGGCTTGGAGCTCCCAGACTCAAATGTGAGATCCATGACTCCCGCTGAATTTCAGTGAATCAATTTAGACTTTGGCTTTAATCCATAAAATACTGTTAAGGTGGGCTGCTGAGGTTCAAAGACAAATGCTCCAAACTCCCCACAAGCGACAGCCCTATCGGCATTGCTATAAGCTCGCCTTTCTGATGTATTGTTTATTGTGTAGATAATAAATAATGCAATCCTCACCTGCTCGGGGTAACAACTGAGAAATGAAAGAGCCGACACTGTTTTAGTGACACGTCTTTACAAGGTTCCATTACAACCGAGACATTCATCAGTTTAATAAAAGCCATCAATACTCAGACTTGAAAACGAACATTGAAAGACGCCGTATAGTTTGAATTTTTATGAGAACCCTTCTGCATCACTGAAGAAAGGACGCTTTTAAGCTCGCTTTATTTCCTTAATAAAATTACCATCGTGATCCACAGTTTGACTTCATACTTTAAAACCAGAATTACTTTGTTTTTTTCTTGTTATGTGGATTTGTGGTCACAGCTAAAGTGAAATACTCAACAGTAAATTTAATAGGAAAAACGACATCATGCACAAAAATTGCTTTAATTTCTCATTCCAGCACAGACTTTCTTCGAGAATATGGGAAAATCACCTAGGAACTCAGTTTCCTGGGGGGATGAAACACAAAGCAGTTTTGTACACATCTGTCTCAGAGGAAAAAGAAATATACCACAAATTTCAGGCATTTAAATACCACACTGTTGAGCGCTAACTACACTCTAAAGACAGAAAACAAGCCAAATAGGATCTAGAAAACCTAAATTCCTAAACTAAGGAAAAGCAGGGAAACAAAAGATTTACTTTCTGACTCATCTCTTACCGTATGAGATTCCAACTCAGCCATTTTCTCTGGAGATTCCGAGCCCAAATAATAAATTCTTATCATGTGGTCAGTACTACCTGTTGCGATGAACATGCCACCTAGGAGAGACAGGGGGGTTGTGAGAGGAAAAGCCAGCCAAGGAACCACTCATTTAATTACTGCTTTACAATTAAAGCAGCAAACTACACTTTAAAAAAAAACGCTAATGCAATCAAAATATATATTTCCATCTTCAATATCTGTTTGAAGCACATCAGATCAATTATTGCTGAATCAGGAGTCGCTGATTAAGGAATTTTCTTGTAATGTTTGTTCTATTTAGGCAAAAAGCGCAGGATTGTGTCATTTATTGCATTGAGTTTAGTTCTTTCAGGATTTCTGGTTTTACAATAGGAATGTGGACAAGGCCAACATGACTCCGGAACAGGTCTCTATTTCAGCCAGCAAAAAATAATGAGAAATTATATAATTTTGTTTGTAAAAAATCACTATTTTTGAGAATTCAAAGTTGCAGCAAAGGATGTCAGTTCAGTTGGAATTTTCAAACACATTGAACTGATCCTCCTGGAAGTTAAGCCAGACCTGGAAGACTGGCAAAGGTGTAACCAAACAGAGACCACCGTCTGCTACATTTCAAGAACTGTTCACTCCGAAACTTTACAGGATAAAATGATGTTACAGAGGAAAATCTCTGCTGTGCAAATCAGCAGAATGACAGCACAGTCTTCCTCAGAAGTGGTCAAGACATTTTAGCTTAAATGACGGAAAAAAAATGAGAAAAAGCAGCTTGAAGCAGCAGCTTAACATGGGAAATTTCAAACAATCACAATTTCACAGTGCCATAATTAAGTAGAAAAGATTTTAATGCCATCTGTATTTAAGAAAAAATAATGGTGCTGTCACCATAGGAATTATAGCTCATAAAACACTTTCCGCTACCTCACAATGCGCACGTACCGGAACTGAACGACGAACAAGAGATCTGGACACCAGGCCTGGACCGCTCTGCAAATTTTACAGGACGATCCCTGTATGCAACAACACAACATTTTTACTTTTCATTCCTTTATTCTGACACCACTCAACAAGAACAGCGCACTGCAGCTCAGCAGGTTCAGGTCAATGTGCCTATCCTAGATCTTTTCATTTCCGAATTCTCACCTCAGTTTGCTGGAGCTTATTTTTCATTTTAGTAATTTTCTTCTTAAGTAAGAAAATAATTTTCTAAATGGAAAAGACTACTTCACTTATTTATCATGGTACCAATTCAAATCTACTTAACACAGAACCGGGCAAATCATCATTCTAACAGCGTTTACTCCCTATTAAGTACGGTTTGATGCCATCTACGCATGTGTGTTCTTCTGATTAAAAGCAAATAATTCTTCTGCCTGTACATTTTGGACAAGGATTTGGTCCTAAAGAAAAAAGCCGTAAGTTCTCCTGTGGAACACTCTCTTGCAAAGCACAAAGCCCAGAAATACCAGCCCTGCTCTCTGCCTCCCCTCTGGGCTGTAACGCCGCAGACTCTCCAGTGCCCCTGAGGAAGTGCTCACATCCCACGCACTGGTATCGCACACGCACAGCATGTCTGTGAGAGAACACAGCCCAAGAAACTTGTTTATTGAGAAAGAACATGACCTTTTTTAATTATCTCAGCATTCCTCTCTATGCTAAAATCCAAAATAAATTTGTCCTTTATATAAGATAATTATAATTATCTAAGCAGGCTTACTTAAATTTCATGGTGTTAGCGTGCCACTGCCAGAAACAGATTGTTCCATCAGCACCAGTAGAAGTGAGGTATCGCGTTGTTCCTTTCCTTGCTGGAGAGAACTAAAAATAAAATTTGTAACAGTTAAAACAGCTAATTTCTTTCTCCCCTTGCATGCTGGAAACTTGTAAATGGAGTTCAACATGAACCTTTTCACAACGTATTAGCTTTCTCCCCAGGAGCACAGAAAGCAGCATCAGGGATAAGCACAGACTTTGAATTCCATAAAAATAAAGCTGAGGAATAGAAAATACCTGCATTTTGTAGCAAGTCTTTCTTTCTACCACATAGAAGTTAGTGAACTGGAGAAACGAAAGAAGCCTGGACCCTTTTAATGGGGCAAAGACAAACATGGTAGCAAAGACAAAAACTACTCCTCTGGCTACCTGGTAATCTGAGAAAGGAATAGAGGACTGTTTCCTCAAAAAGCTGTGACTGATTCTTTTCTGAATTACCGGAGTTTTACAAAAAGCCGGTGAAGAATGTATTTATACAGATGTGTGCAAACAAACAGCAGATAAACCACAAAAACAGGTGGTGAACTATGGTTCCAAAACAATCACCTTAAAGTAAGTAACTTGCAACATAGTTGAAATCAGATAAAATTGGAAGTGCAGGCAAGAAGGGGAGAAATGAGACTCCCAGGGAATACTGGCATGATAGAGAAGTCCGTGATGAATCAAAGGCAGAAAGGCTCCAGAGGAGAGGGATTCGGAGCCAAACATCCCCACTTGTTCTTCCCTCTACGTGCAAAACCTGCCAAAACGCAGGGATTCTCTTTTTTATCCTGGAATTTTGTTTTGTTAGAGGTTTCTGCCTGGCTGTTGTGGATTTTTTAAAGCAAATAAACTGCACATTACTAGCCATTATTGACTGTGCCGTGGCCCGAGAACGGAGTGCTGGCACTTCATTGTTTTCCTAACCTGCTTTTGCTTACCAGGCACTTGTCACCAACTGAAACCACAGGGACACAAGCGCAGACTCCCTGCAAAACCTGGTGTGAGCTGTTCTGTGGCTGCTGCAGCCTCTGTGTATGCTAAACATCCAGAACAGCTCTTTATGGTACGGGCTAAGATGATGAAAAATTAAGACCTGTGGCATAAGGATTTTTAGTCGTCAGTATTCCTTTAAAAAATATGCATTCTCTATGAACAAACGACTGCTGACTCAGTTGCTGTGCAAAGACAACCACCAAAGATACCCGCCACGTCTCCTTGGCTCAGGTAGCTGATTCTGTGCTCTCGGTGAGCATTCTTTGCTAGATCTGAGGAAGAAGCAATGAGACCACAAAACCAAAGACAATTGGAAGAAGCAGGATCATCCACTGCACAGGAGTGAGTTTGGAAGGAAACAACACCCTCAAGCTGAGGCAAAACTACACTGCCAAACAGAGATGAAAAGGAAAGTTTTATCCCTAATTGTTAATCCACATTTCTTAAAACCATTTTATTCCAAGGGTTTAGGAAAAAAAGTCATTCCTTACCTGTATGGAAGTAATGGAAGCTGAATGGCCCTGCAGCACTGCGACTGGGGCACAGGTTCGAAGACACCACACTCGGACTACTTTATCACAACTGCCGGCAGCAAGCAGAGTGTTCTCATAGTTAACAGCCATGTCAGAGATCTCAGCAGAGTGTCCTCGCAATGTGGAGAGCAGGCGCCCATCATCTGTAGCCCAGATTTTGACCAAACAATCATCTGACCCCTAGTGCCACACAAAAATGTCCAAAGATTATATAAAATAACACGTGCCATGTGTAGATAACACACAGGTACAACTCCTCTCAGCGGAGGTCAATCATAATCAGGGTCAATATAATAAGATAAAACGTTGCATTACACGTTACACACTCCCAAAAGACATCTTTATCTCTTTGAGCCGGACCAAGCCAGTAGTAAAATAAAAGAGATCATAAGACTTCAGCTCTAAGGAAGAGCACTGAGGGATCTCAGAGCCTCTGCCGGGAGCTGCAAAGCAGCCACACCAGGAGGCTTGACTTCTGTGAGCTGAATAAAGTTGGGTCACTCCAAGAGAGAGAAACTGTGCACCAACGTGTACAACTGAAATATGATGTCAGTGCGATTTCTGTTCAGGACAGGACACAATTCAAAAGCATATCCAGCACAGAGCACCGTGAAACACTTTTACCTGTAGCAGCAGCTACGTAATTTCATACTCAAACCCAGCATAGCCAAGAACTTTTAGACAGTTCAGAGCCTTCCATTATTCAGACGCTACAGAGAACGCTAATGCTGGTGGCTACGATTGCTCTATATGTTCAGAAACATCACATTTTACTAACTTCAGCTAAATTCGAACACTAAATCACTTTCAGTTCTTTATATAATAGCATATAAGAGAGATTTCTTTACGGCGTAAACAAAACTAGAAAGGCTCTCACTATGACCCAGAGTAATTATTATAACAACATCTCTATTTGACCAATTTATTATGAGTGGAGAAGCCAGCAAGAACACAAAGACAACAATCAGCCTGAAAGGTAATCTATTTCTGAACATCTATTGATAAGAGACAAGGAGAAAGACAAGACAGGGAATAACATTAACAGTTAATAGATGATTATTGACTTGAAAAACATGCTGATTTTTTAATATGCACAACGAAAAGCAAGGGCAGTATCACAGAAATTATGTTAATACATGCTGGAGAAGAACTTAAAACAATATTCCTACAATCCCTGACATTCTACAGATTCTGAAGAGAAAATTTAGTAGAGAAACAAACTGCAGATGAAGTACTGAGGGTTTCTATTCACCATCAGGTGTTACTGGAATATAAGATAAGGATTGCCCGCATTCCCTGGGTTACCAAAAGGCAAAAAGGAGCTTTAAAAAAAAAGGGTTACAACTTAACCCAGCAAGCAGGATGCAAAGTAATCCCAAATCCCAGAATATTGCAGGTGCCATTCAGTAAGAAAGATGATAAATACAGACAAATGAGCACAGTTTCCAGTGAGAGCTGCAAGCTCCGGGACACAACAAACCTGCTGTAAGGTTCTACACGGGGAAGCAAAGAGCTGGCGAAGCTTCAGTCTGCCAGAGCTGTGAGTAAATTTAAAATATGCACTCAAGTGAAAATTAGCATCAAAAGACATGGGTTTTCCAACCATTTCAAGATTTTATTTCTCTTCCTTTTCAGGAAGCTGTACCTGCATCTCAGTAACTACGAGGCTGCTGAGGGACCCAAGAAAGAAAGAAATCAAAGCAAGCACAGCAATCTTCCAAGAAAAGGACAATTTGTAAACTTACTGTAAAGATCCTTCTCCCACTGCGATCAAAGGCAATACAGTAAACAGATGAGAGATGGCCCAGAATCCTCTTATGCATTTTCATGTGTTGGTAGGTGGATGTTGGGAACAAGTGGCTGAAGCGTCCGCATCCAGTTAACTGCCTGGCAGAAATTATATGTACTGGGAGAGAAAAATAAAACAAAAGGAAAATAAAAGATATGAATCTTGTCCAGAACTCAAAGTAAATAAATATTAAGTTAAAATTAAATTTGCCCCATCCCTGTAGGTGCTGAAGGCCGGGTTGGATGGCACTTTGAGCAACATGATCCATTGGGAGGTGTCCCTGCCCATGGCAGGGGCTCGGAACTGGATGGCCTTTGAGGTCTCTTCTGACCAAACCATTCCATGATGTTTGGTAACAATTTTACTGTTATAATCCACAAATCTAAACTCATTCCCCTTTATCAGGACATTCTGTACAGTTCTGTAAAAAAAAAAAAGCCTACACCTGAGGAAGCCTTTCAATGCCCACCACAGCACACACTGCACTTGGCTGCGTAACCAAACAGTAAAGCGAAATAAAGAGTTCCCATCCTAACTAGAAGTTATTCCAAGTGTGCAAGTCATGAACAGACAACAGATACATTTATTCTATGCAGATCCGGAAATCCTGATATTAGTAACATGTAATTACCTAGTAACAACAGATTTATTTTTGGAGTATAACAGTAGTTTATGTCAAGTGCTTTTTCTGTAATAAAAATCTCTCTTTGGAATGGGTTCCAGACCCAGTGTGAGGGTCCACAGTCTTCCACATTCTCCATAAAACCTCTTTTATTATAAACAGTAGCAGCAATTCAATTTCATTTCTGTGATAAAGTAATTGAAGAACAAGAAATACGTGGCACATATCCACACTGGGAAACAGCCTCAGCGAAAGAAGAGCAGGAACAAGAGAAAACTGCCACAACAATAAATTATTTCATGTTGCTAAACCTAAGAACCCTTATAGGAACAACCTGAAATCCGAATGCACAAAACATCACATGGAAAGTACTGTTTGTGGTTTCACTGACGATAACCATGACCCTTTCCACCAGACAAGAACAGGAGGGAACAGGCACGTACGTGTCTTTGCAGGAACCCACCACTGACTGAAGATCAGGGCGGTTGAATACAGAAAGATTCTCATTTTAACCTTTGATTTAACGCATAATTTAAGAAGATTTGGGGTATTTAATTTGACCTATCCTAATATACACCACTTGAACTTTCGATTTTAAAGTTTTGAGAGTCTTCTCAATGGCACCTAACGATCCAACACTTCTATATCGGTGGGGTTTGCCGAGCCCTTGTGATGGTGGCTCCCTCACCTTGTCTCCTGCACGCTGAAGGCTTCACGGGAGCAGCATGAAGCTCTTTAGCACTTTTTAAACCTCTAGTTTAAAAGTATAATGAACAACTTGTAGCCTTTTTTTTAATTCTATCATCATGATTGCCCATCTACACAAAAAAAGGTTAGAGAATATGCTAATAAACGTACAAAGTCAAGAAGCTTCATTTTGAACGGTTTCTAGCCTGTAACACACTGCTGTACATGTGTAAGGTTGAAGTGTTTATACAGAAGCAGAGAGATAAATGGGCAAGGAAAATAAATTGTTTCGAGATTTACAGAAAGTACTTTTGTCTCTCAGTTTTATGCTCTGAAATTTGGACTGGTTTTAACCATTCAATGCAACTGAAAAGTGCATAGAAGATGTAGACTCTTGCACAGGCTCCCCGTGCAACCCCACCTCGTCAGCATCTGTTTTGCGTGTAAGAACACATATTCAGCACTGCTAAAAAAGCAAAACACATTAAATTAATTTGCTATCTACCTACTATTCAATCAATACCTGATATTATACAGGAACTGCTAAATGAAACTGTCTCCCCCAGCAAAGCAAAAATGACACCTTTAACTCCTTCCCACACCTAACAAGAGGGCACAGAGATCCCCTAGTGATAAATGCTGTGCAAAGGCACTGATGTGTTTGCCTACACATTATTTTCTTTACTGATTAAGTATGCCACCTTAAAGCCAAGTTCTTCAAAATGTAGCACTTGTGTTTCCCCCAGACTGTGGACACCGCTCTGCCAACACAAAGACACAGACAACAGGGTAATTCCCCTGTGCCTGTCAATGCTTAAATCATTTACATCCATAATTAACAGTGTATCTGCCCTTAAACAACTTCAACTGGCTTTGAACAGTTTTTTAACCACACAAAGAACTGTGGGAATCAGAAAGGCACACTTGCATTTCAGAATATTCCTAATCCTCACAGCTCTTTCTGTGGATCACAGTGTTCCCGTGCAATCCTCCTGAATGTTTACCACTGCTCTTCGTTGTAAATCACAGGAAGGAAACACTAAAAGGTGTCACGAACAGTCAGGCACCGAACTCAGCTTTTCGTTTAGCACTTGGCACCTAACTTTTCCAGCTGATTCCCAGATCCGTTCAGCTTCCTACGATGCATAAGTTATTTCACTTCTTTCTGTTCCTACTTCTCTATTTGCACAGTGGGGACAAGACCCCCTCAACCTCTCATGGATAATTAAAACATAAAAAGCACTGCTTATGAAATGCTTTCATCACAAGTTCCAGAGAAATAAGAGAGATGACACAAAAAAGACTGAGACTGATCCTACAGCACAGGAACCACGAGTGGGAGAGACACAGAGATGGGTATAGGACATGTTGTAACCTGTCGCAGTGAGCCACGGCTCACCTCGGTCGCTTCACTCAGCGCGAGTGGGCGTGGGTTCAAACAGAGACGTTTCCTTACCCTCAGTCGGAAAATGCCGCTGTGCAAGAATGAACAGCAAGTTCACACCCAGACACCGTGCCAGCCCCCAGAGCTTTGGCTGTGAAGGGTTTTTTAGCTCCCAACAACATCCCTGCGCTTCAGCACCCACCCTGCTCACCAGACCTCACTCCCGTTTCCAAAAGATCCAGTTGGTGCTCAAAGGAACCCATTTCTGGTTGGTAGAAGATGTGAAAGCAAAACAGGCAACAACCTTTCAGAAAATGATCTGGGGAACTGCTTTGGATGCTGGCAGCATCGTACGCAGCCGGGTATCGGCTCAGAAGGGAGCTGTGGTGAAAGTGATCAGAATTGATTTTCTTAATTTATTAAAGAAAGAGTTACAGGCACAGTCTCAGGGTTTTGTGTTGGGAGTTCACACAGTACAGTTGTGCCAGGAGTACCTTCTTCATCAAAGCAACAGCATCTTTGAACAAAAAGTAGCAAATGTTCAATGTCTCTGGTCCTCACTATAAAAATACTCAGGGTAAACCAGAAACACGTGCCACACATGCAAAGCTATGTCTGAGATTTTAGTCTTCCCTCACTTTATAAACTATCATTGCCTTCAAAAGAACTGCAAAGTTAAAACCCCTCATGAAACAAACCAAACACCCCCAATTCCAGTTCTCCTATTTTTTGGTTGAAGACTAACACACAGTATCGAACTGGGGAATTACCCACGTGGCAAAAAGCCCCATGAAGTTTGCTTTCTTCAGCACAATGAAGTTATTGTCCTCACAAAGACTGAAAGCAAAAAAAAACACCAAAAAACAATTCCCACACAGAGAATTAGCAACATAGGAGCCCTAAACCTCGTAGCAGCCTAGCTGATTAGCAGCTGCGCTTCAGGCCACGCTGGGCGCTACGGCTGCCAAGTCTGCCCCCTCACCATTCCCTGCCAGAGAGAACTTTCAAAACTGCACTGATGTTATTTCACATAAAGAGTGAGCATGTCTAGTCTTCCTGTTAAGAAAAATAAGTTAGCTTTGTCCACAAACAGAAGGACCATCTTCTCAGACAAAGTTCCTCACCTTTAGCTGCGGAAATGACCGCTGCCTCGGGGCAGAGCCACTGATGCTGCCATGAGAGCTGGGCTTTCGCTCCCTCAGCCTCTGCCCGGAGCATCCCGCCTCAGCACCAGCACAGCTGGCTCCTGCCCTACAGACGCACACCAGTGCATCCTCCAACTACCAACCAAGAGTAACGTGGGGTTAAATGCAGGCATTTTCTGTTTCTTGGCCCTTGAAGACCACACTGTCAGGAAAAGTCCAGTCCTTAGTGAAGTATGAGCAGCTACATGGGGCAGAGGGGAGACATGCACACTGTGCAACAGCAATTCCACTAGAGATAACAGCAGAAACATAAGAACCCTTGCAAGACAGCTCACCTAAGAAGGACAAAACCAAAACCCTGCAACAATAACCCATCAGTGAAAACAAAAGCTTAAAAAAACCAATCATCAGGCATCACAATTTCAAAGCTGAGTCACAAATTCAGAAGGAATTAAAACATTTCAGCATGGCCAATGTCACGTAGCCGCAGCAGTTTTCAATCTGCTGAAGTTCTTCCTATAAACCTTTGCCTCACTCTATGCTTTGCAAGCAAAAATAAAAAAGAGAATATTGATATAAAAGTTTCTTTTAAAATTAGTTTCTCTAGTATGAAGGGTTATGACCTCACATCGTGCTGTTTTACCCCCTGAAATAAGCACAACTCCATAACAAGGACATCCCATTTTACACAGCCAGGACCTGTGGTGAGGAGCCGTGACCTCATGGTAGAGCCTGATCAGGCATGAAGAGTGGGTGCCACTCGCTGTGTGCAGAAGAAACACAAGCCTGGATTTCAGAAGAACACTGGGAAATACAGACGGATGGCTCACACATGCAAAATATCTTCTTGGAAAGAAGACAGTAAGAACTAGTGAAAGCACCAAAAGAACAAAGCCTTCCAGCTACCACAGCTCTGATCTTATGGAATTCATGTACAGCAGAGAAACATCAATTTCTGACCTCACAAGAGCACTGTTACTGGGCAGGTCCGAGGCAGCTAGATCACCCTGACTGGACATTTCCATCCAGTTGAAGTGCTCATTCACGGAGATGAAGCTACGAGATTCCTAGTTCCACATTTTGGTTTATTCTCACTAACGACAGCTGCCCACATGAAGATTTTCATACTCGGGTTAGACCAGCTCCAGTGATCAACTGAAGAAGGAAAACAACCTTCTTCCTCCTCTGCTTTTTGGTGCCTGCAAAGAAAACCAGTCCTGACAAGACCAAAGTAGCATTCAAGAGCAGGTTTACCACACGTAACTCCTGTTGCTGAGGAATTCTATGACCAATCTTTCACCTTTATGACTGAAAGAGCACAAAAGGACTCCTAGACGCACCCCTACTGCCAAACCTGCAAAGAAACACTGTAAAAGGCCATCCTCGCTGGATCTATCCTGCTATCCTTTCTGCAGCAGAAAGCTAGAGCAGCATTTCCCCTTCCTCTCCTCCCCCAGCAGGTCACCACAGACCTCCGTGACTCAACACACAAACATTAGGACCCCGAGAACCACTTCCACAGGTCAGCACTTTCCTGGAGACTCCCTCAGACAGAAGATTCCCAGCTCTGGACAAACACGCTGAGAAAAGGCAACGCTGATTTCTTGCTCCAGTTCCTGAGAAGGACCTTTTGTTTTGGAAAACAGACCACAGGGTTCCAGCCCTATTAACTATGGGGAACCCCTAAACCAAACTCCTGGCTCCTGCATAGCTTAAATAGAGTCAACTTCTTGGATGGCCGGGCCCAGAGAGTGGTGGTAAATGGAGTTAACTCCAGCTGGAGGCCAGTTTCAAGTGGAGTTCCTCAGGGCTCAGTACTGGGTCCAGCCCTGTTCAATGTCTTTATCAATGACCTGGGTGAAGGCATTGAGTGCACCCTCGGCAAGTTGGCAGATGGGTGAAAGTGTGGATCTGCTGGAGGGTAGGGAGGCTCTGCAGAGGGATCTGAACAGGCTGGACTGCTGAGCTGAGACCAATGGCATGAGGTTCAACAAGGCCAAATGCTGGGTCCGGCACTTGGCGCACAACAACCCTATGCAGTGCTACAGACTGGGGGAAGTCTGGCTAGAAAGCTGCTTAGAGAAGAACCTGGGGGTGTTGGTTGACAGCCGAATGAACATGAGCCAGCAGTGTGCCCAGGTGGCCAAGAAGGCCAATGGCATCTTGGCTTGTATCAGAAACGGCGTGACCAGCAGGTCCAGGGACTTGTTCTGCCCCTGTACTCAGCACTGGTGAGACCGCACCTCGAATACTGTGTTCAGTTCTGGGCCCCTCACCACAAGAAGGATGTTGAGGCTCTGGAGCGTGTCCAGAGAAGAGCAACGAAGCTGGTGAAGCAGCTGAGGGCCCTGGGGTTGTTTAGCCCGGAGAAGAGGAGGCTGAGGGGAGACCTTATTGCTCTCTACAACTACCTGAAAGGAGGTGGTGGAGAGGAGAGAGCTGGGCTCTTCTCCCAAGTGACAGGGGACAGGACAAGGGGGAATGGCCTGAAGCTCTGTCGTGGGAGGGTCAGGCTGGACACCAGGAAAAAATTTTTCATGGAAAGGTCATTGGGCACTGGAACAGCTGCCCAGGGAGGGGGTGAAGTCACCTTCCCTGGAGGTGTTTAAGGGACGGGTGGATGAGGTGCTGAGGGACATAGTTTAGGGAGTGTTAGGAATAGTTGGACTCGATGATCCAGTGGGTCCCTTCCAACCTAGTCATTCTATGATTCTATGATGGCATGACAAACACTGACGCAGAGCGTGCCAGTACAGTTCATTAATAACACCACATATTCCAGAAACACATGGTCTGATTTTTCTCTTGTGAAAGAATTGATCCAGGATCCCTTACAGAAATACAACTATAGAAGCCAAGTGCATGCAGTAAATCTACAATCCAGCCAATCAGCAATCCATGAGCCCAACTGCAAACAATAAAGCAACTGCAGAACCAGCCTAAAAGAGTAAATACACAGATATGCACAGAAGTAACCATACTAATACATGGAAATGGTTTTCTTTTTTAACGTCCACAGCATGACTCATAAATTATGAGCAGGACAAGTACTAATGCAATAATACCCCATGTACCAGTTCCAGGCAAATATCCATTTCGTTTCCATACAGCAGCCCCACAATTAACTTTGCTGCTCTGTCACTCTGCTGCCACAACACCACAGACCTTATGCAAAGCAGCGCTATCGATTTCAACCACAAACAGTCCCGGCTTTGTCACCCTCGTGCCTGATAAAGATTCATTTTTAGTAATAGAGAAAGCACAGAAGGACAAACAGGAACAAACATGGGAGAAACAGATGTGAGCGCATCTCCTAACAAGCCAGGAAAAGCCTATACATTTGCACAAACACAGGGTAACTACAGATAAAACACCCAAAACAGGAAAACAAAACATGACCAACAGGACTTTTATTTATGGCTGCAAGACTCAAATTTGTTTGCTATAAAAATGGTTAACGAAAGTTCAGCCCATACTAGGAAAATACTTTTTAGTTTAAAGAAAACAGAGCGGCTCTTCGATGATGTTTAAGCCGAATGCCTGCACGTATCTGAGTCTTATACAGCTTTTTATCTGACTGTGTGGACAACTGAAACCAAAGTAACACATATGCTGGTTTGCTGATTATTTCCTTTCTGGAGAGGGATGTTGCAAGTAGTCTGCTTTCTGTCATAATTGAACTAAACTGAATTCTTGAGTCAAAAAAGTCCTCTGGGAGCCAGGCGCTTTGTTCTGGCTAAGATTCCTGGATGAAGAGATTGTCTATATGCTCCTGCAATCCTGCCTATTCCATCTTAGAAGCACATGTACATATTACATAGGTCTATCACAAAAAAGCACTCAAGCACATTGCCCTCTGAACAGGAAGCTGACGTGCAAAGCTTTTCAACGTGGCCATTAATGTTTTAACATGCATACACACACTATGGAAGATCCAAGCCTGAATAATATAAAAAAAAAATTGTTCTACCATCAGTGAGAAAGCCTTCTTAGACAATTCACGGTGAAATGTCAAAAAAAGCACCATTGATGCAAGCCCATGGTAGTGTTTCAGTCAGTAAGAGTAACTTTCAGTTGGAACAGTAATAAAGACACAGAGAAGAAAAAAACACCCTGTGCATGTTTCAAAACTCACCCACATTTGGTGGTTTCCCATAATTTACAGGTAGTTCGGGAGGCCGGCCTCTGTGAAGAGCTGCGAACGCAGATCCTTTCCATAGTGTATGTCTGAAGTCTGTAACAGGAAGATGAACAGCAGATTAGTGAAACAATCGGCCAAACTGGAGCAAATGGACCTATTCTTCTTGGAATCAAGAGCATTAAGCATCACTCCCTGCATCCCAAAACTAGATTTGTCTTTTAAAATAGTCTGTCAGAGATCAAACACTTGAAGAAAATGCTACTCTGATTCCTAGTTCCCAAGCAATATAACTGTCAATGGTTTCAGCTTATTTCTGCTTTATTTTGGTGAGTAGGGTGTCTAAACTGATGGAAACAGAGAATCAAAAAAAGCGGTTGTGCTCTGTATGACGGCAGGACTGAACTTTGCTATGTTTTCAATCCTTTTGCAATCTCAACAGATACAGGACCTCTTCTTACGAGCTGTAGATGGTTGAGAATTGACAAACACACACGTTTGCTCCCTGAAAGTGGGATTTTTTTTTTTCCCCAATAAATCTCTTTTCCTGCAATTGGTGGCAATATGCCCTCCTTTCCGATTCTCCTCTGCACACGATGCTCAAAAACACATTGTCTTCAAAACGAAGACTCTTTCCTTTAAAGGCTCTCCAGGTCTCTGCTGCCAACTGCCCTCACAGAGCCCTCGCACTAGAATAATAGTGATTTTTCTGAGACTATTCCAAGCGCCTCAGAAATTAGATCTGGACTTCTTCCATTTCTGGCCATCTGGAAGTAGAGAAATGAGCTTCCACAGTGAATAAGTACTGAAACAGAAGGATAGTGCCACAGACCGGTGGATCTGCGTATCACCGTTTAGATCTCTGAACTGCACAAGTTTACGTGGCTCAGAGAGACTCCTGAGAGCACATTCTCTTTGCGATAAATTAATCACACGGCTTACGAAGCACTGCATCTTTCAGGGATTCATCTACCCTCTGTCCCCTAATCCACATAAGTAACTTGTTTCCCTGCACAAAAATGTTTAATTTTTCTTTACATTTTGCTGTTGTTTTCTTCTAAGATGCAAACTGAAGGTGAAATGCAGGAACGTTTCTCTTCAGGCTTCCCTGCAAATCCGAAATTCTCCACCCAATTATAGCAAAGCGCAGGCAAAACAAGACTAAGTCCCAAAACTTTGCGTAAGTAAACACATTTGCAAACAGCACATCCCTCCAGGTGACATCCAGTGCATCAGCAGAATGTCCTTGTTGGCACCCAAGCGTGACTTCACAGGATGCAGTAAATTAAGCGCTCAACTGCCACTGAAACAGGAAGGTCCTGCTCTCCCATCCCTCCTCCTCTCCCAGAACGCTGCTCCTGCTGCCTGTGTCACCTCCAGCACTCTGATTCTTCCACGAATTAATTCACTGCTCTACAACAGCAATAACAACTTTTGCAACATCTTAGCACTCTGAATCATCACGGGACCAAATAAGTTCTGGTTCCTACAGGCAAGAAGCAGCAGGGGCACGGAGTGAGGAGGGAAGGGAGGAATCACTCTTTTCAATAGCAGATGGTTCTTGAAGCAGTTTAGTTACAATACAAAAACTGTTCTCTCAGGATCACTAGCTCAAGCAGAGCAAGAGTTTTCCGAAAGGAACAGGACTGGTGTGCTGCTCAAGAAAGGAATGGGGGCTCTCAAACCAAGGTACAGCAGGAATTATCACTGAAGAATCAGCCTTGTTTCCTTCCACCCTCTAAATGCTGCTCTAAATGCCACCCTGGCTTTCAAGCCAACACATCTGGGAATCAAATAACAGGAAAAAAAGGAACAAAACAGCCTGAAAAATAGCCCAGTAAAGCAAAGAGACTGCTGGGTTATTTTAGACACAGGCAGTGTAAATGAAAAAGTGGCTGTGTTTCAGATGGATCAAGTCTAATCCAGATCACCACATCGTCTACACAAACGCTGATCTAACACGCCGAGAAGGGAAGGCAGGGAAAGCAAGGAACAAGATCAGGGAATTGTAGGCAAGAGCTGCTCGGGACAGCATTGTCAACCGAGGAAAACATGTAATAGGGCCAGCAATAAGGGAATTTCAGCGAGAAGGCAAAAGAAAGCTGACAAGCAAAGGAGACTAACGAGGGCTCGTGCAAACACACCACAGGTTCCACAATAGGAAGGATCCACCTAGTGGGAGGTGTCCCTGCCTGTGGCAGGGGGTTGGAACTGGATGATCTTTAAGGTCCTTTCCAACCCAAACCATTCCATGATTCTATGAATGGAAGCAGAAGGGGGGGTGACTATTAAAATAAAATCCAATCACACGTAAATCGAGAATCTTACCTTTCGCTGCCCTTAGTAGAGACTGGCGCCCGACACCCAGCAGCGTCTGCACACCTAGGACACTCTGTGGGATCTCCTTGTCTAAAAGGGGTCCCAGCCTCTCACAGATTCTAAGAAGATAATCCGGAGGGATGTGTGCATTGACAGCCACCTAAACATACAAATAATACAAACATTTGAAAATTGGTTTATTCTGTCAAATAAAATTACCGCAATCAAGTCTAAAACCCTTGAAAACCCTTCAAAATCAACCACCAAAGATGCCTTTTCAAGTGGCAAAAGCCAGACCAGAAATTCCAGGTGGCAGGAGCTTCAGTTGTGATTTAGGATATCCCCTAATAACAAACAAAAAGCCCTGAAACTCCACATTCCCAGTGTGGTACCTGGATCAAAGTATTGCCTGGGCAATTTTTTTAAGCCTTTTTTATCCTTCAGCCCACCCTTTTCACAAATGGAATTCTGCGTTTAGCTGAAACACCCCTGCCAGACTCTCACATTGCTGTAAGAAGCACATGTGCTGAAGCCCCCAAAACCCTAAACATTATCCTAAGAGCAATACCCAGTCTGTGGTTTTTAACTACGGTCAACAGGTATCTTCTAGAACCACAAGTGTAGGCTCTGGATTTGTCACCTTGGGAAAACATTCCTTTTCCCATCAGACAGAGACTGTTTTCTGTGGAGAGAGACAATAGTTTTTCTGACAGTGTGTTCAAACAGTAAATAAACTGTGCCTCATTACCCAGAGTGTCCTGCACTTGCCTGATTTCTACTGTATTTACCAGCTGGCAGCGGAAACCGAACATCAGAGCTTATTCAGCTCCTTCAACACAGGACATACAGCCACATCCACCTCCTTTTTAAAGATTAACATTAACACACCTCTCGACTCTTAACGGACCTGTGATTGGAAACTGAAACATAGTTGTAGTTAAAATATTCACAACTTGTGTATCTGTTGCAGTATTATGAAGAGATTGTCATAAACCAGCTTTTTGTTTTACCAAGCCATGAACTGATGCCAAATACTAGAGCTGACCTGAAAGGGCCAGAACAGTGCTCACTGTAAAGAAATAACAGCAGACATGTGCCTGCGCACATCCCTCTCTCCTACATGGCTGCTTTAAATGTGTCCAGACCCGTGCTAGCACTGGTGACAGGGCTGTGAGCGCTCACCACCCATGCAGCTCCCTCCCATCAGGGCAGGACAAGTTTTTGTGCAGCCGCAGTGAGCCAGAACGATTCCTCAGTCTGGCTAAAACCATGACCCAGCTCCTCTCCGCATCAGCTCCGGTGCCCATCTACTGCGGTGAGAGCCGACTCCGCTCCCCTGATCAGGAACGCTAGTTTTCTGCCAGGGTTGGCAAAGCTGACTGCGCTTCACAGAAGCAACAAGACCACTGCTTTCAACAGCAGAGCATCATCAGATAGACCCTGCCATCCTGCCCACCCAGACCCCAGGGAGACGCCCAGCTCCTGCCTCAGCACTCGGGAGAGAGCTGCACACATTGGGAAGGAGAAAAAGGTAAATACTTCGCTCAGAACTGCTGCCAACACATTGTTCGCTGAACTGTGTCATCAAAGAGATTATTACTACATGTCATTGGGAAATGGCTTGTTCCAATTGGGCAACAGCAGTGGTGCTACAGGTTCAACGCAGTGAGTCATGAGCGTGTGGTGGAACCACCTGCATCACAACCAGGATCAACACCATCCCACAAGGAAGATTCTAACCAAAAAACACCCCAAAGGCTTTTCTAAGTACAAATAAAATTCTCAATTAACTAAACCAAACCAAAACTGTTCCAATCTGAAGGAGAACTCTTACAGAAGGAGACCAGATCCCAAACACACCCTTCCAGTCACTGCGCAGAAAAGATAAGTCCCTAGCCTTCCAACAGAAACAGAAGAATTGTTCTCTGCAGGAAAGATAAACCTGATGATGACATTGATGTGGTCCTATCCTGTGACTTTTCATACTATAAGCATCATGGAATGACACCACAAGACCTCTCCTGCACTGACTGGTTTCTCCAGTCAAACTTTTTTCCCCCGGAAAGCATAGAGTTCCAAAATAAAACTGGTACCTTCCCAGCTGCACAGCCAGTAGAGCTCAGTATATGAGCAGGAATTGTCTTTCATTGCAAATCACAGGCTATAACAGAAGTCAAAACGGGATAAAAGGATTATTTGAACTATTTGCCTATCATTCTTACTCATTTCTAAAACATTAGAGATGTGTTAATGCTACAAAGTATTTTATTACCCTGACATTAGCCTCCCTTCAGTATGTATGGGATCTGAAACAACGGTAATTTGAAAAACAGGATCAGCAATTTAACAAAATCTGAGTACGAAATTCTTTTTTACATCTCTGATAACTATTAACATGCTTCTCAGTCAACAACTGCCAATTCTCCGCAACTTATCAAGCTTAAGATTAAAAAGAAAAAGAGTAACCAATCCAGAAGCTGTGGAATTTTACTTCTAGGGCAGGAAAACTCTCAGCCCACACCACTCTCTCTGGAAAAACAAAACTTCGCAGGAAGTCCAGACTGTTCTCCTACTGTAATCATGGAATCACTTAGCTGGAAAAGGCCTTTGAGATTGAGTCCAACTGTATCTGTCCACTACTAAACCACTCCTGAGCACCTCACCTGCCTGTCCTTTAAACCCCTCCAGGGCTGGGGACTCCATCACCGCCCTGGGCAGCCTCTGCCAGTGCCCAAGAACCCTTTTGGTGACGAAGTTTCTCCTGATGTCTAATCTGAATCCCACCTGGTGGGACTTGAGGCCATGAAATGCAGCAAAACACTTCCCTTTTCACTTAGGAGCACACTGGTTTTGAAGCATCACTGCTATTCTATGTCTAGAGAGAGGTGTTGAATTACGCCTGGCAACAAATGTGCTGCAGAGACAGAGAGCAAGTTATTCACAAGCAGTCCTGATGAAATCAGTGCACCAAGTCAGAAATGGAAAGGGACTTTTGTTTCTTAATGACCTGCAGATTAAGCCACAGTTTGATAAAGAACAGCAAAGAGAGGGAACACCAACACATGTGCGGAGCAGCCAGCACTCAGATGAAAGGCGGATGCACCAGGCACAGGGAGCGTGCGGCAGTTATCCGCACACGCCTGGCGGTGATTTGCCTGGGTGCTCAGACGTTAAGCAGCTCAGGATATCAGAAATCCACATGATAGCTGCCCAGACCTGAAAAGTTGGCAAATTCATCCTGAAGCCAGAGTTAAATCAGCACAAGTGAGCTGCATCTCAATTTTAGCGCGGAGTTTTATTACACTTTAAGCTTCTATACATTTAACATGGGGCATCTTGCGCAGGTGAGGCACATACCAAAGTGACCGCTCACTCTGTTAACACACTCTGCTCACCAAATTTGCTCCCTGCACTCAGAATGCTGTAGCAAACTTCTTCCTTTGCACATTTTCACATTTCTACAAGCCAGAACAGCCCAAATAAGTGGTCCTTAAACCAAATATCATCACTGCTGTTATTACCAAATACCCACACGGGCAGGCAGCAATAGCAGCAAATCCTCCTGGAGATCTTTTCCATAACAGCTTCCAGCTAAAATGCTTAAACCACAGCCCAGAGCAAACCAAGCAACTCTATTCTTAGGTTCCCAAAAGAATTTGAAACAAAAACCTTTCCTTTCACCTCTGCCTGAGATAGCTGGAAATGGATTTTAAGTCTCTTTTCAAAAGGTAAAGCTGCAAACATACAGCTGAGCAAAACGAAGTCTCCCAAATCAGATTTTCATTCAAAGAAGGAAGGAAAAAGGCAAAGCTTAGCATCAGTTATAGCCACACCTCTTAGCGTATACTGGTCCAAACCCCATGTGGCAAACGTAAACAATAGCAAGGCTACTATCACCTCCTCAGGTAGATTGGAAAATATTTTTAGAATATTAAAAAAATCATGTTAGAAAATTAGAAAAAAATATAGACGAGGAACAGAGGCTAAAAACAGGCTTTTAAAACAAGCTTTTAAAAGAGCATGTTAAAATCATGCAGAAGAACTGAAAATGCACTACATGACAGCAAGTTCTACTCCCTGGTATAAATTATAAAGAGAGAAATGTTTTGGTGCCTGAAGATGTGAAAGATCCTATAAAGGCTACAAAGTGAGAGCACCACGGAAGATTCTCTGTCACAGTAACCAGACAGGTTTTATGGATCTAAAATCTCTCAAGAAATGGGTAAAGTGAAGCCATTCTTATAAAAATCTCTACATAACACAGCCAGGATTGCTTGAACCAGTATGCAAATAAGCTGCTACGGTGATAAGCAGCTGCACGCAAAGAACTATTAGTGAAGTCATGGCAGGGCCAGGCAAAAGCCCTACCCCTAAACCTGCTTACGCTTCCAATGTTGGAAGCATTACCGCATAATCTCAAAGAGAAATCAAGCGAAGGGTCTGCACTGTGCAGCTAAGAAAATAGCCACGAAGCTGGTTGATCGCTGCAACAAGCAAACAAAATCCCCTGGTCTGACCGCTGACAACTTCTCCTCCAAGGAAGATTCCAATGAACAGGAAACAAAGATTCTTTGTGATTACTACTTATATAAGATGCCTGTCTTCCCAGAGATCGGAACCAGATCACTCTGAAACATCTCTTGGGACACCCATTGAACACCGCTTGAAAGCACGGGCTAAATTCGATGCAAGATTTGGCTAATAGAAGGAGCCCTTGGAAGGCTCCTTTGCAGCCAGGCTGCTGCGGGCAGGCTGGGCAGCGCGCATCGGCTGCGGCTCTCTAACCCCTAGGCAGCCACACAACACGGCTCTCGGGCTGAAATAACAATCGATCCAGAATCACTTGACAACTGTATCGAAAAGCAGCAGAGGAGACCAAGAGGACCAAGGCAGCTGAGCAAGCAGGAAATTACCCAAGACCTCAAATACAGAATCTCAGCAAAAGGAAGCTCAGATACTGGCCTTGCACAAGATGTCCACAGTATGCAAATACGCATGCATTTAAAAAGCCATTATCCACTCGGTTTCCCCAGAGAGAACGTGTTAGAACTACCATACCACCAGATGACATTTTCCTGAGGTGACAAGACCATAACATCCCTGCGCTGCTAATGCTGGGATTGGCGATATCTATAAATAACAGCACCTCGGCCTCATCGCTTGCTTTAAATCAATGCAGATGGGCAAGGCAGAAACTCAAAGCCAAATCCCATAAGCTGTTCCATACCAGCACAGCCGTTCAGGGAAGCAAATTCTCCCCTTGAATACCCTGCCCAACAATAGCTAGGTTTCTGTTTTTCCTGAAATCACACATATCTTCGGCACAAAGACCAAAATGAGCTGAGCTAGAAGACACAGCCCATCAAAAAGTTCTTGAAAGCCAGAGCAGAGCCAGGCAGTCTCATTAGGAATAAACACAGATAATTTCCAACAGCAGTCCAGCCTGCTGGAGACTGTTCTGATAATCTGAGTCAGTTCAGCTTGACTCGTTTGTACAGCAGCTGACTCCACACTGAATTGCTACGGTTAATTTAAATGAGGAGTGCTAATTGCAGGCAAGTTTGACATGCTTCAGGTCCTCACAAGGACAGTAAGGACCCTCCTCGATACAGACACGTTTTATGCTTTGAGACCACCAGCAGGCAACAATAAAGTAAAAACCACTTTGAAGTATACCTGGACAATTACCTAGACAGGCAGCCACATGTTGCACATAAAAAGTATTCCAAAATGGGAATAAGCAGAAAAGACAAACGGAACGCAAATGCACGCAAGCTAGAATTCACTGTGTGTTTCGCTGGCGAGGTACGATTCTTATTAGCATGTCTTAAATTACTCTTCTGCCTTACAGCACCTGACATTTAAAGACCAAATTCAAATCAAAAAGAAACATCAATGGAGAGTTTTCACATCTTGACTAAAAGCTCGAGCGCATTAGGAGCAAACATTCCCCAGGTAAAAGCCACTAGCAGGTGATTTAGTTGCTACATCTTTATGGTTTCCAAAAGCCCCAAGAGCAACCACAACATACTCGACGGCAAGGGTACCGGCGTCTTTTCTGAAAAACACCAGCGCTAACCTGAGCAGCCAAACCGGGAATGGAAAACAGAGCTAAAACCTCAGCAATTGGAACAAGAACTACTTTGTCAGATTTGCCAAAGCAGAACAGTAAGGAAACAAACAAAGGAACAAAACACAACAGACTTCTCTGGGTCTGTAAACTTTTACTGGGTTCCATCATCTCCGCCTGCCCAGCCTGGGCAGTTGCCACATGAGGCAGTGATTGTGACTGAATTTGGGGTTCTGTCTCTAAGTGTTCAAAACGGAGAAAAAACTCTATCTCCAGTCGCCAGCATCTGTAATTTATTTTTAGTCCATTATGTGACTGAGATAATTAAAATGAAGGTTAGACTTATTTGTGTTCTTCACAGTCCTGTCTCTGCTCTGAACATCACATTCAGACTTGTAGCTAGCACCGCAGTCACACAGCTCAGGTTAATATACAAACGTATGCAAGCCAAGGTCCAAACTCCAAGCACATCAGACGCAAGGCGCTGAGAGGAACAAAGCCTACCCTCAACAGGGAAAGCTGCAGCCTGAGCATGAACCAAGAAAAGCTTGGCTCATCCTACCTAGCATCAACCTGTCTTGTTGTAATGATTCATTTATAGTCCCGGTCCCTACTGTAAATCATGATAAAGTTGAATAATACTAAACAAAAAGGCAATCTAAAAAGAAGAAAAGCATCTTATACTGGATTTTGATAACTTTATACAGCGAGAAGCAGTTTCACATTAACTCCAAGCCTCACTCTGCAACAGTTTGTTTCCCGATTCTGAAATCTTAAAGAAAAGTACATGATTTCAGCAATGCCATCTAATCCACAAAGAAATGGTTTAAGGCTTCACTATATGTCTCATAGAATGAAAGGAAAAAAACATATAAGTTTCTGTAACTGGCTAAGCAAAACCAGTGTGTCTGAAAGCAGACTTCATGCTGCCCCTGTTAATATTCCTCTTGGGCATCTGATGCCGTGACAAGCTAAACCTGAAACAGCCCACAGTTAAGTTTAAAGGCTCTCCAGCATTAAAGTTTATCAAATGTAGCACTTACTCCGTGTCTGTTCACTCAGTATACAGCCTGGAATTATCCATAAGACGAATGATGAAGGACAATGTTCAGCTTTCATTCTAACTAAACTTTGGAAAGGGAAAGCCAGCAGGTACAAACATTTCATCCCAATGCAAGGAGCTCTTCCCATCTGCATCTGAGCTTGTACAATATTGCTACAGTGGAAAACTAACTCTTGAGCAAGCTACAACACAGCTTGAGCAACAGTCATGTGAAAATTCCCCATCGTCATTGCAATATGTGAGACAGGAAAGGCAAGGATGTACTTTCAGCTTCTTCCAGGTGAGAAGACAGTGAGGACCACACATATATCAGCATTAGAAAAGCTATTAGTAAGTTTGCAGCATCCCAACTGCAGAGTGCCAAATCAGTGCCACACGTTGTTACCCAGAGCTCCCAGAAATGAAAACAAAGCCATTTGCACTCTCTGGAAACAAATCGGAATGAAATCTCAGTTTCACTGCCTTCACCCGGAGGCCAGTATGAAGAACACGAGCACCTCAGGCACCAGGACCGATGTTCCCTATGGGAAGGGAAAACGGCCATCCCCATGCTCCTGGCCCCTTGGCAGCGCAGAGGGACGCTGACCTTCTTCAATGACAGATTGTCATGGTTCATATCCACCAAAAGCAGCCACTCCGTATATTTCATAGCTGTTTAATAGTGCCAACATTACACTTACTAAAAATCCATTTTTCCCATGTTGAAGCCGCTCTAGTAAGGAGCAGGCTGAGATCCCTGCACCAGACCACAGACAGGCTGGGATCCCAGCACTTCAGCGGAGACAGGGCAGGATTCCTGCACAAGACTGGGATTACTGCACCAGAACGGAGACAGCCTGGGATCCTGCACCACGGAGGAGACAGGCCAGGATCCCTGCTCCAGCCACCGTGATCCCTGCACCAGCACCACAGACCGGGATCCCCGCTCCAGACCACAGACAGGCTGGAATCCCAGCACCAGAGCGGAGACAGGGCAGGATTCCGGCACAAGACTGGGATTCCTGAACCAGAATGGAGACAGCCTGGGATCCTGCACCAGGGAGGAGAGAGGACAGGATGCCTGTACCAGACCATGATCCTGTACCAGACTGGACACAAGCCAGGATCCCCGCCCCAGAGAGGACAGGATCCCCGCAGCAGACACCGCGATGCGCGCCCCAGACCACAGACAGACTGGGAGCCCCGCACCAGACCCGGCGATGCTCCGGTGGCACCAGCACTCCCCCCGCAGCCCCGGGGGTGTCCGTCCCGCCGCCGCCGTGGGGCTCGGAGGGCACGGAGGTTCGGGCGGGGAGGCGATGGGGCAGAGCGATGGGGGTCCCGGCGCCCCCTCGCGCCCCGCCCGCAGCCAATCAGCCGCCGCCCCGCATCCCACCGCGCGGCCATCGGTGTGCCGGGACCTGAGATAACCCGCCCGGCCCCGCACCGCCCGCATCCCCCCTGCAGCCGGTACCGGCACCGCCGCGCATCCTCCCTGCAGCCGATACTGCCACGCATCCCCCTGCAGCCGGCACTGCCGTGCATCTCCCGCGGCAGCCGGTAGCGGCACCGCCGCGCATCCCTGCCCGCAGCCGGCACCGACTGGCGCCAGTACCACCGTGCATCCCCCCCCACGCCTGCAGCCGGCACCGAACATCCCCCCGGTGCATCCCTGCCCGCGACCAGCACCAAGCGGCAGCGGTACCACCGCGCATCCCTGCCCGCTGCCGGTACCGCCGTGTACCCCCGCCCGCAGCCGGTGCCCGGGCAGAACCGGGGGGCATTTGCAGCGAGGAAGTCGGTAGCGAAACTCGTCTCACCAGGTCCTCGAAGCTGCGGCGGTGCTCCTTGCCCTGCCAGTCCAGGCGCTGCGGGATCAGCTGCGGAGGGGGGAGACACCGGGGACGGGGAGGGAGGGAGGGACACGGGGAGGAGGGAGGCGGCCGTCAGAGCTGGGGGCGAGGGGAGCCCCGCCGGGGCCAGCCCGGCCCGGGGACTCCAGGCAGGGCAACCCCCGTCCCGCCGGGCAGTCGCCTTACCTGGTGCTCCTCCAGCTCCTCCACCAGCACCTGGGCACGCACGGACAGACGGACACACGGAGGGGTGAGGCCGGCGCCCGCAGAGCTGAGCTCCCCCTCGTTTAGCCCCGTTGCCACTCCCCGTTTATTCCCGTCCTTCTCCCCGTTCAGCCTCGTCCCCCTCCCCGTTTATTCCTGTTCCTCTCCCCGTTCGGTCCCACCTCTCCGTCCAGCCCCGTCCCCAGCCCCGTTCATCCCCGTCCCCATCTCCCCTCCCCGTTTATTCCCGTCGCTTTCCCCGTTCAAACCCCTTCCCCTCTCCGTTTATCCTTGTCCCCGTCTCCCTTTCCGTTCAGCCCTCTCCATCTCCGTCCATTCCCGTTCCTGTCCCCCCTCCCGTCCCTTCCCGTCCCCGTTTCTCCCCGTGCCCCCTCCACGCTCACCTGGGCGGATTTCTTGCAGGGTCCGGACTGCAGGAACCGGGCGATCAGGTAGTAGAGCTCTGCGGGGAGAGGGGGACGCGGTTACCGCGGGGGGCGCGGGGCGGGCCGAGCGCAGCCCCCGCCGCCCGCCCGTACCCACCGGCTTCCAGCTGGGTCGGGGCGGCCGCCGCCATCCTCCTCGGGAGGCCCGGGGGGGAGGGGAGGCGGCGGATGGCGCCCCGGGGAGCCGCCGCCGCTACAGCGGCCGAGCGGCCATGCACGAGCGCGGCTGCCGGTGCGCGGCGCTGGCCCCGCCGCGGCTCCCGCCCGGCCTCATAGCATCGCCCGCGGCCCGGCGCGGCCCGGCACCCGCGGCAGGAGGAGGCGGCCGCCCAGCGCGGTGCAGCGCCGCCGCCCGCCGCGTGGGGGCGCCCGCGGCAGCTCGGGGCGGGGCGGAAGTGCCGCGGCCGGAAGGGATGCGCCGTGACGCACGGGAGCGGGGCTGAGAGGGGAGTGCTTCCGGGCGGCGGCAGCTGCGGCTGCGCCGGGGAGTCGCTGCTTGCTCGCGCCCGCCCGGCCCGGGGCCTCGCACGCTGACCCGCACCCTCCTTCCTCCTCCCCTGGGACCTCGCAGCCCCCTCCCGCCCTCCATGTCCCAGGGGCCTCGACTCTTTCTCACCGCCTGGGGGGCCTCGTACCCTCCCCGCTCGGGGTCTCGTGGCCTTCTCCCCGCTCCGAGGCTCCCGGCTCCACCCCTGCCGGGGCCCAGCACCTTCCCCGCCTTGAGCCTTGCACTCTGCCCCTGCACCCTCCTTCGTCTCCACCCGGGCCCTATAGGCGCCCTCCCCGCCCCGGGTCCTTGCACCCTTTCCTCGCCCCCGGGGGGACCCTGCGCCCTCCCTGCCATGGGGGCCTCGAATCTTCCTCCCTGCCCGTGGGACCTTGCATCCTCCCGCACCCTCCCACACCGGACCTGCGCCCTTTCCTTGCAGCGCCCTCCCCACCTCGAGGAGCTTCGCACCTTCCTCACCCCCGGTGCCCTCAGTGCTCTCCCCTTGCAGCCTCCGCCCCCCTCTGGGGGACCCTTGCACCTCCCCCCCGCAGTGGGACCTTGCAGCCTCCCCTAGCGCCCACCTCCCCACCCCGGGGACCTGGCATTTTACCCTTCTGGTCGAGGCTTGCATCTTCCCGCCTCGGGCCTGCCTCTCTCCCCACCAAGGCCTTTCTCGAGGACGAGCCTGGCTGCCCGCGCCATGGCCTCCCTGTACTTTATGTGCCCAGCTGGAGCTGTCCCAGCCTCTGCGTAGAGCTGCAGGGCCTGGAAGGAGCCTCCAGCCCAGCAGTAGCTGGGAAATAAGTGTTTTTTTTTAAAAAAAAAGAAAAAGCAAAAGCAGAGGGATAACGGAAATGTTAAACTTCCCAGGCGGGTAGGGCAGTGAGAAGGGTGGAGCCCATGCGTGTTTCTTGGAGGGAAGGCAGCTGTCCCTTGCTGGGGCCCCTTAGGAAAGGCATAGCTGTAGCAGGTCCCAGGAGGTGGTTTTGAACAGCGGTATGGGGATGTCCTGGAAGGGCAGAAAAAACACCTTTCTTTAGTTGTATCCATGAAATGGTTCAGGCTACTGTAAACAAAGGTGCTCAAGACGCAGTGTCAAGGTACAGGTGCCTGGTGTTGGGCAGCCTGAGAAGTGTCTTGGTGTTCAAAGGAGCTGTTGGGCATCTTGCATGAAGCACACTGTGCCAAGGGGTTTTCGCCTCAGCGCTGCATCCCAGGGGACACAGTCCTGCCCGGGTACAGAATGGATGGCATCGAGTGGCAATAAAAACTGTTCAGGAAATGAAAACATGATTGATACAGGGCCTGTTCTCTTCAGAGAAGAGGGTGTTCGGTGTCAGTCACTGTAGATACTCTTAAGGGAAATAAATATTTTTGCTGTGGGAAGCCTCCTGTCGAAGCTCCAGAAATGTATGTCTGTTTCACAATGAGTTGCTAAAACACACTAAGTGAATTGACAGCATTCTTTAGTGTAAAGTTGTGTTTTGCACCATAAGTACCTGGCATTTGGTATTAGAACTCCAGGAGTCTTGGCTGTGAAACAAACACTGTCATCACTAGAAAATTAAGACAACTCATCTTCATGCTTTGAATACCAAGAGCTGAATCATTGTAAATCGATGCTGCTGAAACATTAAGAATAAATTCATTTTTAGCCTGTATATGTAGGTTTTACTCATGACGAGGCATTCTGTAAAGTGCTGTTTCAGAGTTCCTCCTGCTGTTAGTGTTGGGATGTCATCCTTCTTACTGTCAGCCTGTTCTCTGGATGCTTTGCAGTACCCGACACGGTGCCAGTAGCTTTCTGGAGAAGGAGCTGAACAGTTGATGTTCAGCTGCTCCACATAATTCACCTGTATTCGCCTCAATACAGCCGTAGGACATGTTTATTTTCTCCCAGGAGCTCAGATTAACCGGCCCATGTGTAGACCTCATTTCATCTTCTAAATTTCTCAAGCTGCGAAGGAGAGTTTTATTATATAAAAGAATTCACTCACCACCATAGCTTTTAGACCCCTTGTTTCAGGCAGGGGCACCGATCAGCTCGGGGCAGGGACACGTGCCACCTTACCGAGCTGCAAACCTCGGTGCTCGTGGCTTCGTGATGGTAACAGCTGTCTTCCAGAATTACACTGGAGCCTCTGAAGTTCTAGCATAGGTGCTTCCTGCAACAGCTACCATGTAAAACTGCAATCCTTGGGATATAATACTAGCTAGCAAAAAAATATGCTGATACTGGTTGTCTTTAGGGGTAATCTTTCTCCCACTGGTCTTCAGAACTGAGAACTGCATGCTGTTGGCCTGAGTGCTTATGAATACATGATCTTACAGCTCCGTGTCTCAGCCTCCCCACAGCTCAGATGGATTCACACACCGAGAAGGGCACATGTTAGTGATCACCGTGCAGTCTGTACGTGTCGCAGAGCAGAGGTGCCCAGGCCGGGGCGTCCTGCCTTCCGGTCAGCGCAAACGGAGTTCGAGTCATGCCCTTGTGTAACTCTTCCCTTGGCCAGGCTCCGTCGCGCAGTCACGGCTGTGGTTTACTGCTCTGCAGTGACTCCCAAGCCTCTTCCCTTGCTGCTGGTTCCCTGGCACTGCATCTTCCTATCGATAAAATTTTCCTGGTTGCTTTATTATTCCCTAAGGCTGCTGTAAGGACTGTGATCGATTCCTCTTCCCACTTCTCCCAGGTTTTCCCCTTAAGGACTCATCTGTCTGGTGAGTAATGCCCGTCCTGCCGCTTAGCGTTCATTCCCCAGAGCTCCATTCCCACAGCACGCTGCAGCCACACGCGGCTCCTGCAGCGCTCTGACTCATCTCTTTCTGGCTCCTCTGCGTCCAAGCAGCAGCAGCAGCAGCAGCGTGCTGGGGATGGTAGTAAATCTCCTCGTGAAAACAAGACCTTACTGTTGTGCTTATTCACCTTGCTCCAAAGCAGAACTCTATCACCTAAATGCCAACAGCAGCAGTGGCACCGAGCAGTGAAGAACACGCTAATCCTTGCTAACGAACAACAGAGGTATTCAGCAGCAGATATGCTTTAATGAAGAAGCCGAAGTGTAACAGTTTCTGTCCATACTGCTCTTGGAAAACCAATAAGCAAACTGGAAAGCCTTCAAAGGGTTTAAGGAGCAGAAACCTTGAGATAAATCCATGCTCACCCACTGTCCTGCAGAGCAGCTCCGATCCGCTTCTGCTGTGGCCAAATGTGTCGGCCTTTGCAGGGTTGCCTGCCTCTCCCCTGTGCCTCCTGCTGAGGCAGGGTGATGGTTATCCCAGAAAAAGAAAGCCCGACAGGCTGGATAACAAGTGCTGAATGCATACAGGGAGAATGTGAGGGAGAATACTGCTCTGAAAGAGATCTTACTGAGGTTTCAGAGCTGGGCCACGGGTGGGGCTGCTTTGCGAGGTGTTCATTCTGTGCATGCATGTGCATCTTTCATATTTCCGTAGGCTCACTTCATTCTGCCTTCCTACCTTCCCATGGCTGTCTCTTGTTCCTCACAAGTCCCTGGTTCCCCAGCACAGCACCTCTGTGTGCGCACGTTGCTCCAAGCAAAAACCTGTATGGAAAAAGGCCCTCAGAAGAACTGCCTCATACTTCTGCCATTGCGCCATTGGCTTGGCCGAACCACTTTGAAGAGCAAGTCAATGTGATCAACCCGATCTGCTTTATCCCTCTGAAAAGCCCCGTTGGGACAGCTCTTACTGGTGATATTCAGTACCCATCGCTTCCAGCCGTTTGATATTGTACCATTTAACAATAAGCCATTTTTTTCATCTTTTTGCCCGTTTCTGGCACACCCCGGGCTCCGCTGGTGCTTCCACTCGGGGTGGGTTTCATCCCTTGGTCGCTGTCGGCCTTACCTTCTGCAAAATGGCCCATCACATCCTGTCGCTGTAGTTGGCGGTAAACGCAGGGCAGCAGAGTTTACCCGTGTTAATCTGACTACGAAACTAAATGAACTTCCCCGTAGGCAGCTTGTAACAGCAGATACATGTGTGTGCCGTTTTATTTATCGTTGTACTGTCCCAACGATCCAACTCTGACCTCTTCTGTTATGTGGTGTGAAAACATTATTGTGGCTTTTTACAGCTAGACAGAAACATGCAGTCGTAAATCAAAAAAGAAAGTTTATAGCAAAATCTTGCTGAGTGCTGGGATCTCCTGGGATTGTACCTTTCCTTTTCAGTGAGTGTCCGTGGGAATGTGTGTGGCTGAATCCGTTTAGATTTAAAGACTATAGCAAGTTAAGCATTTTCAGCTTTTTCCTGTATTTCCATGTGCATTCCTATGCACATCCTGCTCATCTGGTGCCTTTCAGATGCAGCTTAATAGCACATGAGGACACTAAGGGATGCAGAAATTAAGTCCAAGGTTTTGCTTAGCGGATGCGAATGTAAGTGCTATTTAGAAGGCTCTTAGGAATTGGTGCCTTTTGCTGTGCAGGTGTAAGGGAACAGGGATATGAGAAGCCAAGGTTTGCTTTAAGATGTGGGGAAATGACTTTAAATCGGAAGCGGGAAAATTTAGACCAGACATTAGGAAGAAATTCTTCACGCTGAGGGTGGGGAGGCCCTGGCCCAGGGTGCCCAGAGCAGTGGTGGCTGCCCCATCCCTGGAGGGGTTCCAGGCCAGGTTGGATGGGGCTTGGAGCAACTGGATCCAGTGGGAGGTGTCCCTGCCCATGGCAGGGGGTGGGACTGGGTGGATTTTGAAGTCCCTTCCAGCTCAAACCATTCCATGATTCTGTGATCTCTAAATGCAACAGCCTCAAAATTAAATTTTGGTATCATAGCTTATTTATTCTAAAAAAACCTATGAGATGCAAAATGATAATCACAGTCATGGGTTTTTGCTTCTGCACAGAGTCCTGTCTGCAAATCAACATCCAGTCTCATAGGAGGAATCTCCCAAGTTTCTGCTCCTTCGTACATTTTTTTCCCTGGATACCAGCTGTTAAATAATAACCAAATAGCTGTTAGATATTATACAAGATCTGCTCTAGGATTTTTTCTGGTTTTAAGAGTCGAATATTAGATTTCCCTGATGCATGGTAGCAACCTTCCCTCTAGATGGTGCCCGATACCCACGACTTGGGGCAGTGCTATCCCATAGGGAAGGCTATTGAGGAATGCTCAGGATGCCACTCGCCTTTGTTTCTAAATTCTATCTTATAGCAGTTCATCAAAGTTCATCGATTACTTATTCTGCGTGATGGAAATACGGTGTTTCTTCCTTTTGCGTGGCTTAAAATGCATTCACTGGAGCCTAAAATGCCCCCTGCCTGGAGCAGCGTGGTCCGGTGCTCCGCGGAACGATCTATATCTCATATTTCTTATGGCAGCCATTTACTGCTGCCAGCGGCTGGCGGCGTGTGCATCCCCGCTGCCACGCTGGGAACGGCTTCTCCGTGGAGCCAGCACGTCAGTACGTTCTCTGAATATCCTTTAAATGTTTACGTGTCCCTTATTTTGCATAAAAAATGCAGAATTTCAAATGTGGCTGAAATGCGCGTGAAAATGGGCAGCAGGGATCCGTGTACTCGTGTGCTCAGAGCTCCGTAAGCAGAGGACCAGGGAAATAACACCAGGATTCCTGGAAGATGGACCACAGCATCGCTGAGCCTCAGCCTTATACCCAAAACTGCCTGCGACTCCGCAACTTTTATAAGCAGGAAAATCAATATGAGTCATGAGGGACATGGTGGGGTTTGTTGGTATTAGAAGTGTGGTTGCCTGAAGCCCTGTGCGAGGGCCGGATCCTGACCGCGTGTCCGCAGGAGCCCCTGGCTGGGATGGAGCCCCAGCCCTGCCCTTTCCCAACCACCTGGCACAGCCCTTTGCAGGAGAACGTGGGGCGCACAGGGGCTCCCCCGAAACACCGCCCGGCACTGCCCAGTGGGGCTGATCCAGCACCTTCGCATCACGATGACCTTTTAAAAAGAATCTTTCGATGTATGGTTTGTGGTGCGTTTTTTTAGGGCCCAATGCTGCATTTTTTACTTCTGGAAGTAGACGGGAGCTGCGCAGCTCACTGGGCAAACAGTGTCCAGCTGGGAATTCATCCCCTCTGGCCCCACATAGCTGGACTTGCACATTTTACCGGAGCCCCCTCAGCTGCGTACATCGTAGAAATGGAACCGTGTCCCCGTCTATGCGGTGCCCTTCCTCTGCGAAGCTGTGAGCATCTCGACGTTTGAATTCTGTTCATCACTTTTACCAAGATATTAGCTGGTTTGTGAAGGGGCACACAGGGTTCACAGGAGTTTTTAAATGTTCTGCTTTGATTTATTGAAATAAAAAGAAGTTTAACAATTATTTGAGGCATTTTTTTTTGTATTTATGGATATCTGTAACATGTAAATGAGCTCATGAATACTTTGTAAATACAGTCATATAAAAAATAGCATTTAAATATAAAATACTGAGTGTGGTGATGATGAGAAAACTCACTTGTATCAGTTTGTCTGCAGGAGTGTGAGTTTATAAGGAATTTTTGAAGTCACTAATGAAACGAATGCTCCAGTTCAGTGATGAGGAGCACAAAAACAGGCTCAGGGGCACCAGGATGCTGAAACCAACAGCAAACCCAGGAGCTGTCATCCCCCCTCACTGTACCCTTTAGGTACCCTTTCCTTTTCTCTTTCAGGCACCTTTTCTGATTAAGAAAGCCCCACTCTATTTAAGTCCATTAGGTGATTTTTGCGGCCCCTGTGCCTTTCTGCCCCTTTTCTGGGTACCCACCCTGCAAAGAGGCTGAAACACGTGGGCACACCACGGGCTGGGGCAGTGCCGTAACAACGCTTGGGTTTGTTTGTTCTCTGTGTCCTCCCGAATAATTCCTCACGGTCTGTTTGCCCTCCGACTGCCTCTGAGCGCGGCTCTATGGAAATGTCAGTGCAGCGATGCCAAGATCTCGGCGAGCGATAGTAGGTCAGGGTCCGCTCCTCCGCCTTCGTAGCAATTTGCATGATTTTGCATCCATTGAAGTTTGGTTTCCGTTGTTTTTCCAGTCCTTCCATCTCGGGCCTGATTCAGACAAGGGGTTTCTGACGAGGGTTAAGTAGTCGGACGATCTCATATTGGAACACTTCTCTGGAACCCTCAAAATCCTGTCCTGTACTGGGATGTTGGTGCTATTAATTTTATTTATTCAACTGAAAGCCTCTTCTACTGATCTTCAGCTTGAGATGACTTCTCCATCTTATCCCTCTTAAAGGAAGGCTTTTACGTGGAAACCTCCATAAATTCTTCCGTCGTAAGCAGTGGCCACGTGCTTCATTTCATTCTCATACTTCCCCTCATTTGGTGGACACATCCATTCTCCTGTAGCCTTTCAGCGTCTTGTCTTTGGGATAAGTCTTTCCTTTGATATTCTCAGGAGTTCCATTTTCAGAATGTCCCTTTTTTAACTTTTTTGGCCTTAGCTTATCAGTGCCCGAGCTACCACCTGCTGAAATACACATTTTCTTTGTCATCTCCATCTGGAGATGGCTCTATTTTTCGGAAGGTCCCTTAAAGGTTCTTTAGGTTGAAGGACTAATTTAATTTAGAGTTTTTCAACACCTGCAAATACTCACTCTTTCGTCTGTTCCGTTGTGTTTCTTTTACACCAGTGAAGGAGCTTTTCTTTAGAGCTTGTGCAGCGCCCGAGTTCTGTGTGGCCGAGTGCTGGGCTGCTGTCTGGAGGAAAAGGAGCAGGCAAGGCCGGTGGACGTGAGGGGAAGATGTAAAGGCAGATGGTGGCCTGAAAGACAAAATTCCATCATCGGCCTTTATTTCCTGAGGTGTTTCATTCCTATTGCTGGATTATAATGAGGTAAGCACAGAAGGCAGTTGCACAGACTGACGAGGTGAAAAATGCATCTCTTGTTTATTTAACGTCCTCCTGTGGAGGATCCTCATCTCTCCGTGTGTTTCCTGATGTTTCTTTTTAATCTGTTCCTTTCTTTGCTCCTTCCTCATGTTTGGGTGACTTATTTTGCTACAGGTAAAATCTTTCAGACCTTGACCCTTCTTCCAAACCCTTATTCCCATCATGACTTTGTTGCTGCTGTTGACTATCTGAGCCCCCCACGCCCCTGTAGTTGTGCTTTTTGTCTTCTACCACTCTTTCTGAGATGCTTCTTGGAACATTTCCTTGGAAGATACAATGCACTCCTAAAACAGGAATTGAAAATTCCCCTGAGAGCGATACTGACCTCTTGGCACAGGTTTTTATTCCCCGATGCCTGAATGCATCAGGTTGGAGCAAGCAGAAATGCTGTGAGCTGAGCACTGGTGGAGGAATTTAAGCAGAACAGAGGCTTGTGAGATGCCTCAATAGTTTTTAGGAGTCTTGTCTTTCTTATGAACATGTGAATAAGCAACCCAGGCTGCAGCATTCCCTCCCTGTCAGGGGAAGAAAGCAATGGGACAAAAACTCTCGCTGAAGTGTCCTCCTGCAGCGTTCTCCTTCTGTCCATCCTGAGGGCAAAAGCTGTGAGCTGTGGTGGTGCTTGAGAAGGTCGGAGAACCCATCCTACTCCATCATCCTTGGGGAGGATGCAGGCACCCCCGAGCCGGGGACTTGGCTTTGTTCCTGCAGCCTCACCCCAGCCCTCCCAGCTGAAAATGAGATTTTCTGCTGACTGCCAACTCGGTTTAATATTCATTTTGGCGATTTGGATCCAGACTCGGAGCTGCAGACAGGAATTGGTGTGGCAGCCCTGAGGTCCAGCCACATCTGGGGCGCGAGGGTTTGTTTCATTCGACCCTATGGATTTTATGACGAGGCTGCCCAGCACTGGGAACCATTTCCTTGGAATAGCTGCAAAATTCATGATGGGACGTTATTCCCATGCAGTGCTGCAACCACCCAAAATACCACTATAAAATTCACAGGCGCAGAGCGGAGTGAGTGCGTTAAGCAAGGCTTAGGGGATTATCGAATTAAATTGCTTGCCCCTTCCCCCCTTCCCCAGCCGCCGACACCAGAGATCTGAATGCAGAAGAGGGGTTAAAGCAGCACAATGGGCTCCACTGAAACCCATAAACGCAAAGGAACTCATTGTTACGGCTGTTGCTTTCTTCTAGGCTGCTATTGTGTTGAGGCACAGCGCTGTGTTTCCGAGGGTTCTCTACCGGGGAGTGCAGAGCTGAGGGTAATCTCGTGAAGCACAGAAACCACCGCGGCTCTAATGCTCCCGGAATGGCTCCACTTCAATAATTCCTCCAGCGCAAGAGAGATGCAACAGAGCTGCGTACGGCACAGAGCTGTCGCCTCCACCCCCAAACCATCCTGCCTGAGTTCGGCATCGTCATTTACTGCCCGCTCTTCCCAGCTCCAGCCTTTTCCCAGGGCCAGCAGCGTCACCACAGCCTGCTCGGTTCAGGGGGAGTTTGTGCAATGGAAGCTTCGCTTTAATCTGGGCTGGATTTATCCAAATGCAGCAATCGCTGGAAGGCTTACATGGGTCTCAGGTCTTCTACGTGCACGCAGCCTTGATTTGTTAATCTGAAGGTGGTTTATCCCTAATTTCAAAAAAAAAAAAAAGAAAAATAAACAACTTTATTTTTATTATTATCCCTGCTTTGCTTGAGCTGCTTTTGACTGCGCAGTGGAAGGAGCGCCAGGGCTCTCGCTCGTGTATATGGTCTGGCACCTGCGTAATAGGTTTTAGGTTAATGCATGCCATGCTGTGCCTGCTTTTGTTAAATGAATTATATCAAAAAAAAAAAAAGCACTTGCAGTTTAAATTTAAATATTTTAATAGCTTAATGATATGATTTGTTTAAATATTTGATATATAAATATATAAAATTAAATTTGCAGAACCCGTTTCACCCAGCTGACCACAGAAATATTTCCTTACCAGGGAATCCCTTTTCTTTGCATTGTTCTTAACATAATTACAGACCTTCCTACTTAAAGTCTTTATTTCAGTCCGGTTCTCTTAGTAATAACATAAATTCGTTCAGCTTGGGGAAAAGAAATGAGGCACCTGTGTAGCATCAAATAGGATTTACAGAGATTTTGAACTCTTTGGGGCCAATCCGCGTTGGCTCCTGCCTGTGTGTTGAGCCAGCAGGAGGACCACGAGCACAGCTGCACCCCAGCCAGATGAGGGGTGTTCATTAGCGCTAATTAATAAAGCCACTGGGTTATCTTTGACCTTCTCCAAGCTTTCTCCAAGGGCTGGGGAGAAAGGATAAGAGATAGCCAGAAATAGCCAGAGGGATATTACTTTTTCCTGAGTTTTGCCCCCACTGCCCTCATCCCCTGTGTCTCTTCCCTTGGAGCGGGGTCCCCTCTCCGCCCTATGCCGGAGCAGAGATCAGTGATGCTTGAGGAGACGGATCAGAGCTGAAGTTCTGAGGTATTTTGCAACACAGTGGGAAGGCGCCGGCCGGGAAGGGGCTCGGGACGCTGAGCATTTGTGACAGGTCTAGCCTGGAAGAAAACTAAAATGGGAGCAGTTCAAAACCTGAATAATATTACTATGGCAACAAAATAACTCACCTTAAAATCAAATGTGCATTGGGAAGAGACCTCGCGTGTGCAGGGAACAGAAAAAGGAAAATCGTCTATTTTTTAAATATTATTTTTAGCTTCCTGAACTCCTGACCTGGTACCGGATGCTCACGCGGATTAAAAAAAAATCCATTTCTATCAGCGGTGAAATGAAACTCAACACAACCAGCTCTCCAGCCACAGTGTCATGAGCTGGGTTGGTTTATAACCCCCGATGCCTTTAACTTTATAGCAAGGGGGAGCGGGGTCCTGCCTTGGCTTCGCTCCGTCGCAGAGCGGGACTGGGCACGGAACCAGACATCCCTGAAGGAACAAAGTATGGCCTCAGTGAGTCTTCCAGAACAGCACATGGGAGCACGTTTCTGTGGGAGATGGTTGACGGCCTCAGGACATCTCTGTACGATCAACAGGAGTAGTGTGAGTTCTGGGCTGAAATAAAACCAGAACGAGAGCAAACCCATAATGATCTGTGCTGGCCTCTTTCCCTTCCTTGTCCACCAAGGCTGGGCCAGAAGATCCCATTGCTTCCTGTGAGTGATGTGAGTGATTTTCAGTTAAGATGAAATGAAGGAAATCTCTGGTTTTTAATAAATGGATGTAAGGGTGGATCTGAGCTCCTTCTTTGTTGTCTTTCAAAGAAGAAGAACAGAGCATTTCATAGAATCATGGAATAGTTTGGGTTGGAAGGGACCTTAAAGATCATCCAGTTCCAACCCCTGCCATGGGCAGGGACACCTCCCACTGGATCAGATTTCTTTTTTCTATGGGGAACAATAATATCTACTTCCATCTAGTGGTGATGGTCACAGATCCTTCTTTTTCCTCTTTCCCTCATGTGAGGTTTGAGGGAGGTGATGGAGTGGGTCACAATGTTATGGTTGGAGGGGAAGAACTCTTCTGCACAGGATAGAAAGGAGGTGCCGCATGTCTCCCGTCAAGCCTCAGGATGCCCTTGGGCCACTCCTGTGGACCAAACTGTAGTCTCCCATGTGTGGAAGCCGTTTGGCTTTGAAGAGCAGCAGCTAGACAAAGCAAACTTGCATTTTCTGATGAACCTCACCGGTCAGGAAGAAAGCCAAACTCGAGCGATCAGCAGGGCTGGTCTCTTCTCCCAAGTCACAGGTGAGAGGAAGAGAGGAAATGGCCTCAAGTTACACCGGGCGAGGTTAAGACTGGATATCAGGAAAAATGTCTTTACTGACAGAGCGGTGAAGCCCTGGCAGAGGCTGCCCGGGGCAGGGGAGCAGTCTCCATCCCTAAAGGGGTTCAAAACCCATGTGTCTGTGGCACTTCGGGACGTGGTTTGGCAGGCACGGTGCGCTTGGGCTGGTGGTTGGACCGGGTGATCTTACAGGTCTTTTCCAACCTTAATGATTCCATGATTCTATTCTAAGTCACGGTTCCCCCCTGGGCAGCAGCAGCCCCTGCTGAAGGTTTCTTCTCTCAAGTGGACATTTCTGTTTCTATGGCAGGTGCTGCCCATGGTCGTCGTCGAGCGCATCCGATCTGACTCCGAGGGCAAGGCTGGAAGCTCAGCCTCAGTTTTCTGGCTCTTTTCCTATTTGTTTGGAATTTTAAAACATAACCTAGTGCACATTAGAGTTACAAGGCAGTTTGTTCAATGTAAGGAGGGAAAAGAAATCAGTGACTTAGACTCCGAATGCATTTTATACCCATTTCTTAATAGTGAGATGTTAGCACCGTTTTAATGTTTAGCATTAGCCTTAAATTGCGCTTGAAATTCGGACTTAAATCCCCTTTGTACAGTAAATAGGCTTAGTGTGGGGGTGCCAATCAGCCCGCCCGCCCCCCTCCTTTTGGGGGGTTTTATTTTTCAGGAAAAGAAAGAGCCCGCTCATCTGAAATAAAGCACTAAGACGCCCGGCTCTGGTAACTGAAATAAATCGGGCTATTAAAGCCATCATTAGGAGCAGCCAGGGGCGGCTTTGGGGATGGCGAGGAGCTGCCGCTGGCTCCCCCATCTGCTGCGCCGCTGCCCATCAGCTCTGCCTTCATCCTCTTCTCGTCAAAAATCACCATTAAAACCAGCAGTGAGTATGAATTTGCTGAGGAGCAGGAACACCCTGGAGTGCTGGTGGCCAGAAGTTAACAGAATATCCGATGGGTGTGAGGTCCAGGGTATTGGTATCTGAAGCTCAAGCTGATGAGAGGGGAATAATTATTGCTAAATATCTTTCATGGGTGTAACATTCACCTGTTTCAAACAGTCCCAAACACCATTCCCATGTTTGTTCCCTGCAGCCGGGTTTGTTTTCCCTGCAGGAAACCTGGGGAGGGGCTCTCCATCGGGGGGTGCAGGGACAGGAGGAGGGGAACGGTTTTAAACTGAAAGAGGGGAGGTTGAGCGAAGAGCCATTACGGCATCAAACACAAGGCACCGGGGGCGCAGAGCACCCCTGTTCCTGCCCAGCGGTAAAGCCGTGGCTAATCCAGAATGATAAAGAAATGGGAATTGTCTGGCATTTCAGTGAGGAAGCAGAGATGCGGTGACATTTGACTTTGAGATCATCCGGACAATACGCTGCAAGAGGTAGATGTTATTCTGCAAAGTATCCTTATCCTCAGGGACTTGGATAATGATTCCGATGGCGAGATGTACCTGGTGCTGCAGCGGGTGATGGGAGAGCCAGAGCCGGAGCTATTTTAAGCCAAGGGAAAAGCCAGCCGGCATTATGCAAAACCCAGCCGCTCTGTGCTGGGGACCGAACATCTGGCTCTGACTGTGGAAATAATGCCGAGGGCTCCACGGAGCCATGATTTTTCCCATTCGTTTGGGAAAGTTCAGCCCGTTCATCAAACCCAAGGAAACCCCAGCAGGAATCCTCGGGAGCTGCAGCTGCATGAGGGGCTCTGGGCTCCCAGTTTGTGCAGTGAGGAGCTGCTGAGAAAAGAAATAAAATAACAAAGTGCTTTGGGGACCTCCAAGGGGAGAATAAGGAGACTCCTACCATCATCCCCCCCATTCCCCATACCTCTTCCCTGCTTTCCTATCCCTCTCAAAGGGCAAACCCAACTCCTTTTGCAGACTTTCCCCTTTGTTGCAGCCCCTCCACTGTTCTCCCCTCCTGCCTCACTGGACTCACTCCTTGCAGCTCCCCAGGCGCGAGCACGGCTGGGTGGGTGCAGGATGCGTCCCATCACACAGAACACCTGGCTCTTTCCAACAGGTTTCCTTTTCCAGGAGCAGCCCCGCATCTCCCAAAATTGGGCTGCGATGGTAGAGGATCCAGGTGCTCCAGGTGGTTTTGGAAAGAGATTTTTCCAAATGAAATTGTTTGATTGCTTGGGAAGAGCTGTGTCTGAAGGCAGGGCTTGGGGTGCTGGGGCTGCAGAGAAACTCTTCCCCTTTGACTCCTTTGCCACAATTCCCACTTTTATTCTGGAATACAAATATCTGTATTCCCAGCACCCACCCCACTTTCAGAGCACAGAGATAATTTGCTTAGAAAAGCCTTCTTTTCCCCCGAGCGGGGATGCACAGGGAGGGCAGCCCAGCAGGATCCGTGCGGGATCGATGCCAGAGCTGCGGGCAGCCCCGCGTGGGCATTGCCTCTCCAGCAGACCGGCCCCCACCTTCGCACCCGAACCACGAGATCCTTCCAATCATGGATTTTAAGCCGTACTGTGGGGAAAAAAAATATAAACGTCATAGAATCATGGAATCATTAAGGTTGGAAAAGATGTCTAAGCTCATCCAGTCCAACCTCCAGCCCAACCCCACTGCGCCACGTCCCAACGTGCCACAGCCACGCGGTGTTTGAACCCCTCCAGGGCTGGGGTCTCCTCTGCCAGGGCTTCACTACTAAAGTGTCAGATTCCTTCTTTTATTTGCTTTCTGGGTTTTGGGTCTACACCGTTGCCTTTCCCAAAAGCAAGAGGACCAAAGTCACCTCTTTTCCAAATGGAAGCAGAAATCCTTAAGCAAGAGTCCCCGTGGGCTTTGGCAGGCGGTACCGACCCGGGCAGCGAGGGAGCTCGCATCCAGGCCCCTTTTTGGCATGAACACCCCATCCTGAGGAGAAGCATCCTTTCCCACTGCCGCCTGCCCCAAGGCCACTGTCCTCACCTGGCCCGGGGCCACTCGGAGCCTCTGCTCCATCCGGGACGGCGCAGCTGCAGCTCGGGCTGTTCCCAAGGGTGGTGGCACTGGAGAAAATATTACATCAGGTTATGGATTTTTCCCTGAGTACTCTTTTGATTACAGTGAATGAAGAGCTTAAATATTTTTTCATAGTACTCTGTGTGCGTTTTACCCTATAAATCTTGCTTTGTGAGAGCTTTGCACTCATTTCGGCAGCAACAAAAATAATTTACTTCCAGCTGCTGCTTTCACAGCAAACCAAGGAAAGTGGATTGAAAGAAATGAGGTTATCCAGCACAGCAAAATACTCCAAAACAACTGAGGAGGATAAAACCTGCCATCAGGTTGGGTCAAGAATAGTTAGGAGCTGTAGCAATGCTAAATAATTGAGTATGGCACATTTTAATGTCATCAGCATGGAGTCTGGATGCTGCCTCTCTCCTTTCCATCGGTATTTCCTTCAACGCCACGTTTTACTTCATATTATGCAGGCTACGGTCATTTGGAGAACAAGGAGGAGCACGTTCCCCGCTCCCCGTCAGCGCAGGAGGGCTGAGCTGGGAGGGAAATCAGTCCCCAGCCCTAACCCGGGTCCAGCTCTGGCTCGGGGGCAGCCCCGCTCCCACAGCCCATCCCTGCAAGCGCCCTCTGAGGAAAAGTAATCACTTGCCTTAAGTCCAGGTTTAATTACTCTGCTCCAGAGCTAATTAGGAGCATGGTCCGTCCGGAGGTCGGGGATGGAGCCCTCCCTCCCGCTTCGTGCCATCTGCCATTGCCATGACGCTGGCTTTGCTTTTCACGCCTGGCCGGGCGCGCTGGATGCGTGGGGTAATGGGGCTATTTCCCCCCCACACCCCCCTTCCTTTGGTCTTTGGAAAAGAAATAATAAAAAAAAAATAGATGAATGGTTCAAACTGCTGCGCGCTGCCCTTTTCCTTTCCACTTTTTAAGCCTTTTAGCATGCAGTTTTCCAGCAATTGGGAGGAAAATTGCCCTGAAAGAAAGAAACAAAAATCTGTCTTATTTTTTAAACAAACCCTGCCCGTGCCACAGAAGCAGCTGCAGAGAATTTCTCTTCCAACTGGATGATGTAATGGGCTTTGTCAGCCAATGCTGTAATGAATAAAAACGTAGACCCTAAAATCATCCAAGCTTTTGATGAAACTCCTAAGGTTCCTGGTGCAAGCGATCACCAAAATGAGCTCAGGCCGGTGGTTTTGTCATGCAGATCTTGATTGAAGCAAGCTGGAGAGCGGAGCGCTTGAACCAGGCAGTTTGACATCCGCAGGCCTCGCCGAGGGAGAGGAGAACCCGCACAAGGGAGAGGCGAAGGAAGCAGCGGCTGCGGGGGCACCCACCGAGGGCAGCCAGGTGCTGGGACACCACGGGATCAGAGAACCATTTAGGTTGGAAAAGACCTTTAAGATCATCCAGCAATAACCTAACACTCCAAAGTCCACCACTGAACCCCATCCCTAAGTGCCACGCTCACACAACTTTTAAATCCCTCCAGGGATGGTGATCCCAGCTCTGCCCTGGGCAGCCTACTCCAGTGCTAGACAACCCTTTCCGTGAAGGAATTTTTCCTTATATCCAGTCTAAACCTCCCCTGGCACAACTTGAGGCCATTCCCTCTCGACATATTGCCTGTCACTTGGGAGCAGAGCCCAGCACCCTCCTCACCACAACCTCCTCTCAGCAGCTGCAGAGAGTGATGAGGTCTCCCCTCAGCCTCCTCTTCTCCAGGCTGAACAGCCCCAATTCCCTCAGCCGCTCCCACAATCCCTGGGCTCCAGACCCTTCTCCAGCTCTGTTCCCTTTCTCTGGACACGCTCCAGCCCCTCAATGTCCTTCTTGCAGTGGGGGACCCAAAACTGAACCCAGGATTCCAGGTGCTGAACCCAGGATTCAAGTCCAGGGGGACAATCCCGTCCCTGCTTCTGCTGGCCACACCAGGGCTGATCCAAGCCAGGATGCCACTGGCCGCCTTGGACACCTGAGCCACTGTTGACCAGCACCCCAGGTCCAGATTTCCAGCCATTCACTCCAAGCCTGGAGCGTTGCATGGGGTTCTTGTGGCCCATCTGCAGGAAACAGCACTGAGCCTCGTTGAACCCCGTCCTGATCCTCTCAGCCCATCGATCCAGCCTGCCCAGGTCCCTCTGCAGGGCCTTCCCGTTCTCCAGCAGATCGACGCTCCTGCACAACCGGCAGGTGGGGGCACGCAGACCCCAAGTTTCCGCGCCACAGAGGCTGTGAGAAGGAGCACCCGTCACCCTAGAGGAGCTGTGGTACTTGTCCTGCTCACGGTGCCATTATTTCCCCCCACCAGCTGATGGACCTCAAACTTTCAGGCCCTCCCGATTATTGATTTATGTTTGCAGTGCAGTTAGACAAGAATATTCAGACATGACCACCACCTAGAGGCTAGAGCACTAAATGAAGCTAGAAAGACACAGTCAAGATGGGCCAAAAAAGGGGGTGAGAAATATTCCCTGAGCCCAAACAGAGCAACAACGAGAGTGGGGTACCCGGACTGCCTTCCCCAGGCCCACTGGTGGCCCTCACCTCAACCTCAGCCTACGGCAGCACGAAGCAAACGTGCCAGCCCGGAGCGAGGCATTTAGGGAAGGAATTTTGCAAAGGGCAGAAGAAGTGCCCTGTTCCTCCTGTGCATCCTCCCCCACAAGGGTGGGTAAGGAGGAGCCCGTGATTCCGTTCTGACAGAGAATCAGACTCCTGGGCACAGGCTTGCCCGGGAGAAGGTCCAGCAGCAGCGAGCTCGGCAGGGACACACAGCAGCTCGCCGGTCCACGCCACCTGGGGTACCTCCATGCTGATGGCACCGCTGCGCATCTGCCCCCACCAACGGGCAGAGACGTGTGCAGTTTGATAGCGGGTGAGTTTTTCCCCGAGGTGCCAGGAGCTCAGCCAGCGGGGCTCAAGCCTGCATCCCGGTGCCTCCAGCTCCAGCCAGAGGCGACGGGGAAGGGCAGAGCCAGGGGACGGGTGGGGAAGGGCAGAGCCAGGTGGCTCCCCCAGGTCCTCTCCCTGCCTTCCACAGCCTGCAGCTTCAGCTCCTCCTGCACTGGAGCTGTGCTTTTGTGTTCCACAGCCCCACCGGGTTGTCTTCCAAGAATTTGTCTAATCACTTGCTAAACCATTGCGATTTTTGGGATCCATTTGGGCAATGAGTTCCGCGGCTTAATTACACATTGTGTGGAATATGTTCGTTTTGCATCTGCCACTTGGTAATTTCATTTGGTGCCTCTTTGTTCGCTTTTGTCTTCCAACACAAGAGCCGTCGACCCCCATTCACTTTCTCCGTGCCACCGCATGAGTCTATACATCTCCCTCCTCTTTCTCTCCCCCTGTCTGTCAATTCCTTGCAAGACAAAAAGGGGTAATTTATTTAATTGTTGCTGATATAATGTGCTAAAACTCTCCTTTACCCTCCAACAGTTAATTATGCTTGTTAATTATTTTAATTACTCCCCAGGTAATGGTCCAGGTACAGAGGGAGAACCCCACAGGGCTACGTAGGCATAAACACGGAATAGAAAACTCCATGTTTACTCCAAAGAGCTATGTGGATATAACTGGTCTGTAACGGCACGGGTGAAACCAGAGCAGGGAAAGCTTGGCCTTCCTCTGCAAGTTTCTGGTTGCAGCATGGGAAGATTTATAGGAGGTGGCCACAGGGGAAAGCAGATCCTGCAGGAATTCCCTTGGAGACAGTGGTGGAGGCTTGGAGCAGCGACTCCAGCCTCTCCTTCCTTAGCAGAGACAATGCCTTCATTGCAAAATGCACGGCGACTTGGCCACGCCGTTACGGCCGGAACCTCTGCGAAGGCAGAGACGGTTCTGTGAAGGTAGAAATCAAACGAACCGAACCTGCAGCCCAGCTGGAAGCCGCGGCTCAGCCCAGGGCTCAGCGACAGCCTCCCCCGAACTACGTGTGCCCTGGGGAACAGCGGCCCCCAAATCAGTAGAACAAAAAAAAGATCATTTGTGGTCTCACAGAGCAGCATCTGCCAACACCCCCATGGCCAGGATGAAATCTGAGAGTTGCCGCAACCTAAACCTTCGCTGCAGTTTCTTTTATCTTACCGGAGGGAACACAAACAGAAGAGAAGCAGAAAGCTTTGTGGCCGAGAGGTCTCGCATCTGGTTTTAGCTCCAAGAAATGTTCTCCCACCCCCTCCCCGAATTGTTAATGTTAAACAAACAAAACCGCGGTGGTTTTTCTGGATTCCAGCTCTCGGATAACTTCCAGGCAGCTTTGACCGCGAATTCAAGGCTCGCACTGCCCTTCATGCCTGATGAAAGCAACACACCTCGCTTGGCCAGGAGGGAGGCAGGCCAAAAAGCCATGCCCTGAGACTGCATGCGGGCACTGGCACCCACCGGCTGCACGTGGGGACTCCAACACTGGGAGGGAGAAGCACTTTGTGCCTTGACATCTGGAAGAATTTCCTGTTTGGGACAATTCATAGAATCATAGAGTGGTTTGAGTTGGAAGGGACCATAAAGATCATCTAATTCCATCCCCCTGCCATGGGCAGGGACACCTCCCGCTGGATCAGGGGCTCCAAGCCCCATCCAACCTGACCCTGAACACCTCCAGGGATGGGGCAGCCACCACTGCTCTGGGCACCCTGGGCCAGGGCCTCCCCACCCTCAGTGTGAAGGACTTCCTCCTAATATCTAATCTAAATCCTCTCCCTTTCAATTTAAAGCCCTTCCCCCTTGTCCTATCACTCCGTGCCCTTGTAAACAGCCCCTCTCCAGCTTTCTTGTAGCCCCTTCAGGTACTGGAAGGTCATTATAAGTTCTCCTTGGAGCAGCAAAAGGAAGCTGGGCTCTCCTAGGGAGAGACAAATTCCCTGTTTCCAGTGAGATGAACCTGGTTTAAATCTTGACCACTCTATTTTTAGGTTTCCACACAGCACTTTTGCCTGTGTTATTTATGCTTCCCCCCCTTTTTTTAAGAACGTCTGGAAGTGTTTAGGACGTGTCCAATTGTATTAACGTGCCTTTGAGAGCTGTATGGTGTCAATTTGACTTCTGCTCTTTTAGAAACAGAGCTTTCTAATTTGCAATTTTACTTCCCATAAGCACCTCCTCCATTTCACTGCTTTCAGGTGTTAGGTCAATCCGAAGTTCACGTCGACGCACTTGGACATCACTTATGTATTTGTTTGACACCTTCTGAACAATTCCCTTGCTGGCGCCACAGGAGAAAGGCAGCGTTTCGGTCCTCCAAGGTCTGACCCCGTCGGCCCCCCGCTGTCCTCTTCCAGCAGAAGGGAGCTAGACTGGGGAGATGGAGGGTGTGGGAGCAGCACACTGCTCCTCTCCCCTACCCTCCTTGTGTCGCCCTGAGCCCAATCCTAATGACACTCTGGCAGAAGCAGCGGATGGCAGCCAAATGAGACATCAACGACTCCTGTCACCCATCTCCATGCTCACTTGTGACCAGTTCTCCTCTCCTTAGGGCACCGGGACGGTCTCTGGCCAGAAGCCACGTTAACATTGTTCTCTCAAAATGAGAGAGGCTCTTCGAAAGCCAGGCAGCAGCGGGCCCGAGGGGTGTTCTCGGCTCTCTGGAACCTGTCCAGGGCATCAGGTTTCAGAGCAGGGGCTCCCGCGCCAGCTGCACAGGGAAGGAACATCACCACTGGGACAATTAGAAACAACAGCCATACGTTTCTGTTCAGGGGATTCAATTTTCTTTTGACTTCATCAGATTAACACCAGTGTAACTCCATTAACTACCAGGGAGTTGCTCTTGATCGGAAAATCAGGCCCGTCGGATTTCCTGGCTTTTGCAGGCAGTCACTTCATCCAAAGGAGCGAAGGTGGATGTAGGATGTACCAACAAAAGCCTTCCTTCTGTGTGGTTTGGCAGGGTTGGGGGTTGCTTTCTTTCCCCCAGTTACCCTCTCCTTTTTAACCCCTGAGGATCTCACTGTGGTTTTCATTTTCTGCTTGCTGACGGCAGCCTCGCTTTTTCTCTCCCGTCTTCCCCAGTGCTGCTCCAGAACACTGCTGATGATGTACACTGGGAAGGGGTCTATAGGTGCTTCCTTCCCTCTCAGACCCCACTGTTTGGGACAGTGAGCAGTGTTTTCCTAAGCCTTTCATTGCTCTGACAAAGCAGTTATCAAATTCTTGCCCAAGTTCTGCTGGAGATCCTGTAAGAATGTGCATTACTGCGAGGAAGGGGAAGTCACAATACTTCCTCTCAGACCTTAAAAGCATCCTGAAGTTACCTCAGTCTCTGCACCAAAACTTTCCTCCTGGGCGATATTAATGCACTAATCCTGGCAAGAATGACAAAACAAAACTCCTAATGAAGAGCCTTGTTTTGTCCAAGAATTGCTACTGAATAAAAGCATTATGATGAACCTCCTCCACAGTAACATGGGTCTGAAGCATTAACGTGATCCCTCTAGTGTTGCACTAAAACTGGGTTGCTGTTCACTGTCATCTCGCTATACAAACCTTGACTCTATAGCTGTGCACCTCCTGTGTTTCTGCTTAGACAGGATAATAGAATGGTTTGAGTTGGAAGGGACCTTAGACCTAATTCCACCCCCCTTGCCATGGGCAAGGACTTCCAGGGATGGGGCAGCCACAACCTCCCTGGGCAACCCGACAGCGATTGCCACCCAAACCGCTCTGCTGTCCTCTTGACATCACACCACCGGCTCACTCAAATGCCCCACGCTATTTATCGGAGCAGAACGTACCCACAAACTGCACTCACAGGCTTTCTCCGTGTGTAAGACTTACTGATTTGTAGGGTTCCTGCTTAGCAGGTGACAGCACCTCTGCTGGTTAAACAGGACATAAGGTCAAACTACCCCAAACGACAATAAGCACCTAAAACATTATGAGCAGCAGGTTTCACTGCAAAACCCAAGTCAAGAGTTGTATATGTAGCTCTCCAATAACTAACAAGCTATACGGGCATCTCACCTTTGCACATTGTTGCCAACCTCACTTCCAATGTCTTCCCCTAGCTAGAAGTGTCATTGTGCCACCTCAGGACCATCACCGTCTTTGGACTCATGGTTCTGTTGGCCACACTGCATCTCTAAGGCCTGCAATTGTTGTCAATGATGATAACCAAACTCCTGCAGCCGATTTTCCTGCCTAGTAGTTCTGTGACTCTTTTATAACCAACATCAGAATAGACAAACACACTCCTCAGACCCAGGACACCGGATCTCGGTGAAGGCAGTTTCTCCACATGCTCCGGCTAGCCCTGAAAGCCCATACGCTCAACTGACTGGCTCCCAAAAAGGTTGAAAACTTCTGCTTTTCAGTCAACCATAAGCTGAACTTGTGAGCGGACGTGGAGCTGGCCTTTGGCTCTGTGTCTAGACTCTGGGGCCAGCAGATGAGGAGGATCTGGCAGAAGGCAGGCAACTATTTAGTTGTGCAACTCGCTCAGTACCCCACTGCTCAGAGAAGTTATGAGTTTGAGCAAGGAGGTTTGTCTGAGAAGTTCTTAAGCAATTTTCTGTACTTATTTGAAATGGGACTCCGATTATAACAATAGTTATAGAATTAAGAACAACTCTTGCCCTGGCACTCAAAGAGGAAGAAATAAACAAAACCAAACCCTCAATGCTGTTTCTGTGTAACAACTCTGTGTTAAAATGGAGCAACAGGACTTGACACCTAGAATGACCTCAATTAGTGTATGACAGGCTGATTACACCTTGGCATGTGGATAAGCCCTTTGCTAGGAAGAAAATGTCAACCATATTCACAGTGTCTGCTGTTATTTAAATAACAATGCTTTAGATGCTCAGTGACAAGAGGCTGAAGCCAAAGGGATATGGTTCAACAGTACCAAGGTTTGGAGGAGCTCACCGTCCTCGCAGAACCGGATTTTCTATTTTAAGCTCTTCTAGAGAAACCTCTGGGAGTAGGGGAGAATACACAAGTATAAAACATTTCATTCCAATACGCATTTTCTCTCTGAAGCAGCACAGGCCCACTGGTATCTCTCGTCAGCCTCAAACAGCATTCGCCAGACCCTGAATATGACTGTACTATGTCCAAAGCACACTGCTGTGCTCGTTAGAGATCTTTTATAATTCAAAATCAGGCTGAATTCAGTAAATAATTTTTTGATGTAAAATCTCAGGATGATATTTGAACTATTGTTGGATCCTCCTCAAATTGGGACATCCAGAACTTCCCTGGTTTTACTAAGTTACTCTATTTTGTTCAGGCAACCATCTGCACATCCTATCAAAAACAAGCCTGGGAGGCAAAAATGCCAATATGCAACTCAGCCCTGTTCTTATCATATTTGTGGCAAAAGCCCACAGAAAGATGTCCACGACATACATGAAGAATCCCAGCAGCACATAAACCACCCACATCTCACTACCCTTCCAGCAGGCAGGGGAATCCAGCTCCTTCTCTCTATCACTTTTCACTGCAGGAGAGCTATAGACTGTGCCTGAAAGTCCCTGTACCTGGTTTACGGGGATGTTCTGTGAATGAAAAGGCCCCTCAATACTCTCTCACCTCTACTGCTGAACAAGATGCAGCTCAGTTAATCCCGATGCTTTCATAGAGCAGCTCTACAGAATGAAAGATGGTGCAGCAGGAATAAAAATCTCCAGTGCTTTAGGCCTTGAAAATCAGATCCACATTAAACGTCATCTAGTAGCCAGTGCCCTGGGGTGCTGATCCGAAATACACATTTAATCCAAGATGCTGTGTGCTGAGATGCTGAGTTAGGTTTTGGATAGGAGATAAAATATGCAAGGTCTTGGAATTTCACATTTCCGGGCTGTGAAACAATTTAATGCAAAAGATAAGGTTTCTGCATTGCAGACATTTTTCTTCTTATTAAATATGTAATGGACTTGGTCATCAATGGGAAGAGGCTTTATACAAAAGCAGGCTTTAAGAGGAAAATCTGAAGTGTCCTTGATAGAGTTGCATAGAATAGCTGTGGTTACACAGGCGAGGTTAGGTAAAACCAACACTCAATGCTCATTTAACCGCTGTCTGGTCCAGCTGTCAGTGCCCAGAATAACAAAGTGTGCATTAATGGAAAGCAGCTCTGCACACATACGAGTTATCACACAGGGAGAACCTAAGTGAGTCCAAGAAAACATTTTGTAATACATGTTTAAAGAAGAAAACCACAAACAGTTATGGAAGTTCAACCAGGACTATGAACATTCCTGTACCAACAGAGAACTATTTTATACTACTAAGGGTCTGACATGAACATGGCAGCCTCTAAGCTTCTCCTGTATTTCTAAGAGGAAAGAAACCCCTTCTGAATTACAGTCAATTAAGAGGCACATAAAAGCAGACGATGCCTGTCAGAAAGTATAACAACATCTACAACGCGTAAGGCGCACTGGCCAACACTGAGCAACCTGCCTTTGCCCGAGTACGGAGTTTACAAGGTCAGCGTTCCTCCGAAAGCGCTGGCTGAAGATCCCAGCTGGCCTAAGCCAGCACATTTCCTCTGAAACCACCTACTCCCGTCTCAAGAGCCTGGCCCATAAAGTCATTTCTGTGGACACAACTGAAGAACCCGCGGCCCCAAGCCCTACCCACACTATGGCCTGGAGCCTTCTGGCTGCATGGGTTCTCTCAGCCTGAAGCCTTGCACTACTGCAACTCTTCTGGAAGGATGTTTGCAGCACAAGCAACAAACCACAATCAGCTTTTGAGGAGTCTTTTTTATTAAGATAAATCCAGCAAAATTCCTAACAGTGGGTACATACAACCAACCTGCCCTTTTAAAAGAAATGTTTGTATTTCATTTAAAAACATGATTACACTTTTATTTATTTATTTATTATTTTTTTTTTTCAAAACTGACAAAATAAAATTACATTTGGGAAACAACAGATTTCCAGCTCTTAGGTTTTATCATGAAAATAGCTCACCTTCTTTATAAAAGCAACCCACAGAACCACTGGAATGTTTAACACAGTTATTTGTTTTGAGACCTCCCCACTTTAAGAAACCGTACAACACATAGAAGGGTAAAATTAAAATCTGAAGTCTGTAAGCATGACTTACACAAAAAGGGACACACTGACAGAAGTCAAAAGCTACCACCACTTATTCTTTCCATGTACCATACAAACTATTACAATCACAAAATTTAAAAACGATGATTTTTTTTTTGTTTTGTTTTGTTTGTTAGGGATTTAATTCCCAAGTAACCGAGATGAAGATGTTCCATAATTAAATTCATGCTAAAAAAACCTGCATTTATAAAATAGTTGATAAAAATATTCCTCTCTGTTAACAATACAGCATGGAGGTACGGATACCAAATGATGGAGATATAGGGCAGGGTTAACATTACTCGGACTTGGCTTCCTTATCATCAGATGCTTCAGCAGCTGGTGCCTATAAAAGTGTTTGGGAAGAATAGAAATATTATTGGTAACGCTAATTGGATTCCATCCTAACAAGCATCAAAGAGAGACTAGTTTGGTAGCACACACACGGACAACATTTCGTGTAGATAGACAAAAATGCACAGCTACTACGGAAAATACCAACACAACATCATGTCGGCTGATAATTCTAAAAATTGAAACACAGATGAGTATTAATTAATTATCAAGTTGATTTTGGAATGCTGAGTGCCTAAAGAGGCTGAAGTTCTTTAAGTACTTTAGATTAGGATCAATCATATGCTATGGAAAGTTCAAGTCCTCATCTCCATAATTTGCAGAGAAGTTCAAGAATGACACAAAACCCCACAATATTTATCTATTGTCCAGGCTTCGGGGAAATTGGTTCTTACCTGTTTTCTACAAAAGTGTTTGCTCTTACTTTTTAAGTCAACATATCAAAACCACAAAGCCCCTGTCAAAGATCCCTTGAAGTACATTAGCCCCATATGAAGTTTTTAGCAAAGAAGCTCCTGCATTAGTTTCAAAAATGAAGGAATAAATGATCCATTAACTAGATAATGATACTCAACAAGTGGCAAGGGTTACTTGAAAGCCACAGAGAACACAAGAGGCCTGTCAGTGCCCACAGGGGCAAAGAGAGCCCAGTGCAAATGCTGGGCTTCTATCAGCAAGCAATCTGCTAGGACAAGGCCATCAGGAGCTGACTGAAGCTGTCCTAGCAATTGGCAGCTCCTTGGCAAGTACACGATATAGTAAAAACCTGTACGAAAGAGGCTTGCAGATCAAGAGACAAGACCAAGTACACTTTGCAAATCTCTTGTCGAATTGTTCGGAGGCAAAGAATTGTTTTAAAGAATTGTGTAGAACTTAAAACCAGATTTCTGGCAAAGTACCAACCCATGCTGAGCAGAAGAGGCGATCCAGCAGCCCAGAAAGGACACGCAAAGTCAGCTCCGGGTTGGATAGCAATCTCACTGAGCTCTATTGTTCCCCAAATATTCTGCATTGCTCTTGGGCCAACCCTGTGAGGGGCACTACGATAGCACAGACCACCTGCGGAAGGGCTCTATCACACAGCAGGAACGAATTTGAGGGAGAATGCTATTTTTCAGGTTCTCCTTGGGAGTCGCCCTGCGCAGATCCTGCAGCTGGTCTGGCTCTACGGGATGGCAGCGAAACACACCACCTTCTGACAAGGAGGCCCAACCGTTCACTCCTGCAGATGTGTTACCAACACATCTGTGTTTATTCCCATCTTTACTGCAGCTACAGTACCTCATTAGTTTTGGTATCTCCATTTTCAGAGTGGTTTTCTTCTTTAGCATCCTCTTGTTTAGTTTCATCTTTGCCTTTGGCTCCTTTCTTCCCTTTTGTTGCTGCCTTTTTGTCCTCCTTTTTATCATTTGCCGCCTTTTCTTTCTGTTAAGAAAACAGACCGTGATGTGGTAAACGCCCATTTCCACCTCACACATCTGCATACGTGCATTCTCAACTCTAAAACTGCCTACACAACCTTCCTCTATGCTGGACTTCCATGGACAAAGACGAGATGGAAGTTTCTAAGGAGAAGTGTTTTCCTTCTATTCTGTCCTGAATGCGCTACTGGGAAGAGCATAATAAAAAAACAGCCATGGCTGGGGTTAAAAGAATTCCTGTTCTAAATAGGCATTCAATTAAATTAGCTAAAAAATGTTGGAGTTGAACTGGCCCGCGTTTCTGCTGCACTGCTGAAAGGCATACCAAAGCACAAAAAGAACATGTATGACCAGTGGAAACACCAGAACCCTTCAGATGTGCTACTAATGCCTATTTAGAAAACTGTAACAAAGTTGTACTCAAAGGACTTTTCCCCCCTTCCCTGCCAGAAATATTCCTTACTATAATAAACCATTTGTGTGACAGACAAGTTGGGGGCTCGACAGCATCACTTCAATAATGATGAGAACTTTGCATTTATTATTTAAGCGCAGCTTCTTATATGCGGATCAGGCGAAACCAAAACAAAACTTGATGCTACAACTCCCATAATAATTGTTTTCCGTATCGCAAGGTCAGATCCTGACCCCCACACACAGTAACAAGCACAATTCTCCTTAGTTTCACTTCCAAGGATTTGTCTCTGGCTGCCAGCAAGCAAACCAGATTCATTCCTTGCTTGATTAACCTGGTTCCAGAAAAGGACCCATAATGTCTGCAAACCATTACCCACAGGAAAGTGAAGATAAAGAGATAATTACTGAAAATATAAATATATACACTCAGAAGATGGAGGTGTCTCAGCGACCAGAAGCTAGAAAACTGTTCTTGCTTATTTCAACACCTCGCTTACTAATGTACAAAACTAATTGCCATTAAAAAGATGTGCTAAGGGTAAACTCGGACATAGAGTACAAAGAGCAGAGTCACCCGTTCTTCAGTGATACTGACATTTAAAAATTCACCAAAATTAACACCAAATCCTCTAATAATGCAGAAAATTAAGACAGGAGGCTAGTACCACTCATGTAGCTGAGAATCTCTTTGCTCTCCAGCCTCCCACTCTCCAGTCTAACGTCGCTGAGGGATTTTGACCCACCCAGGAAAACTCTACTCCAAACTGGTGCAATGAGTTCCCTTGCCCTCGGCTGTGCCCACTCTCAACAAGCCTCTCCTTCTCTCCGGGGACTCATCAGACATAAGCAATGGCTCTTTCCCAGAGAAGGAAGAGAGTCACCAGAGAAGGAAAGAGAAGAGCATGCCTCCACTCACTCTTTTTCCCTTTCGTTGACTGAACAGTCCCCCAACTTTCAAGAGAGGCAGACGACAGTAAGATCACAGTAATATCAGCACCCAAGCATTCTGGTATTGCTTGGCACTAAGATTCAGAATTGCAGTACCAACGTGGTACCGGTTTGCTCTCTGTCACTTGAGCGGATCTCCTCAGACCTTTGGACATCCCCTAAGGCGGGTTCCTCCAGCAGCACCAGCACACTCCAAACTCACGAGCACAGGTGTTGGTCCCTCACTCTTCCAATGTAAGCCAGAAAAGACTTCTAAAGACTTGGGGTTGTTTGAAGGAGAGTAACTTTTCCCTTACTCCATTAGAAAACAAACAACAAAGCATTAACAGAGCTAAACATCTCATTTTCTGCAGCCCGCTCTTTGCTGGTAAAGGCCCTCTGGAGAAAGTATTTGAGGAGAATGCACAGAAACTGGCTTCCAGGGCTGAACTCCAACTGGAGAGAAAGTGTCTTGCAGCACACGCTGGTAAGCGAGGATCCTGGGATCTCTGCTCTGCAAGATCCGTGGCTTCTGGGGCCACGTTAACAGCTGTTCTGTAAGGGATCAAGCCCCCTTCCACAACCCAGCGAGTCCAGGAAAAAAATACCCAAGGAGATAATGCTCTTTTCAATTTCCAAGCTTCTTCCATCCTCTCAGCTAGTTCTGACCCAATATCATTCTATTAACTTCGCTGAAGAATTTTTCTCTGCAGATGGAAACATTGATTCAGAACCAGGTCATGAGTTTTGTAAAGTGACAGAAACTTTTCCCAGCTCTGTATTTTCCAATATGGCAAAGTTTAAAAGCTGAAATTTATTCTGACACGCAAAACCACATTAGATGAACCTGAAGGCTGCAAAGTTAAGCACCTGGAGGGAAAAACAATTAAAGTTGCTCACACAATTCCTGTTATATCCCTCCCTTGCACAGACACCAATCCAGTATCAGACAGGAGCTCTAGAGAGCCAAAAGTGCGACTCAAGTACACTGGATTCAAACCAACACCTTAGAACTAAGAAGACCAATGCCTTCCAAGACCAAATGGGGGGCAATGTGTGGGGCAATGATCAAGGCACCATTCCTGCCAGAACTAAACCGTATACGATCCCAGAGGGAGACCACACCACACAACTTGTGCAGTGAGGGACCAAGCTAAGTTTGGAGTCATTTACAGCCCTTAACTTTTGAACGCTCGTTTTCGCAACTTTAAAGAGTCTGTTAACACAGCTTTTGTGCATAAGACCTGAGATGTTTCCACAAAAATAAAGAGCGAACTTGAATAAAACAAAATACCAACAATGTGCATCATATGCACCTGCACTGATCTCTGCAAGGGCCATCAGCAGAGGCTGAACTTGGGCCTCTCAGATCCCCAAGCCCTCTCTCTCTTGCGTGGGCTGGAAAAGCCACCACCAGCAACCGGCTCTCCTCTTCTCAAGGGAGCAGCCACTAGAGGGAACTGCAATCCAGAGTGTGCCAGCTGCTCGCACCACAGGAATGTGGGGCAGCAGGGTTCCTCGGTTCCCCTGCTGCTCTGGAATGGGATCTAGAAATCTGGCTGGGCGACCAAGACGCAGATGTGAAAGATTTGCTCTGCACATCACTGGGATTAGAGAGCTGAGATGCAGGGTCCCCAAAACAACAAGCAGGATTTCTCTTGCCCGTGTCTTGTGACATCTCCACTGCACCCTCCAGCAGGAGCTGGGCTGGAGGCAGAGTAGTTTTAATCTTCTGGAAGTCTTCTGTGCCATATGCAATTGCAAGGCCTCTTCAATGCACAGAAAAGAGTGCCTGGTTCCCACCCCATCACCTCCTTCCGTAACTAGAACACCCCTTGCACGCACGCTTTGCCCATACCACCATCCAAAACCACAGCAGAAAAATGGATGATGGGAACAGGTTAAAAAAAAGACTGAAGTTTTATTGATTTTTTTTCCCCAGAGCAGCAAAATACTGATATAATCTGGATATTTAAAGGCAGCCCTATAAAAACCACTGCAAACTGCGACCGCTGAGGAAGTTTGTGACAGAGTTGGCGTCTAAAGAAAAACCTCATGGACTGCAGAACTGTCCCCTTTTAAATTTCAAACTGTTGCTCTGAAGCACAAAGGAGCTTTAAATAGTTTCATACTACACTGTCAGATATGCTGATATTTTTGACATTTCCCCAAATATCCAGCTTAAAAAACAGTGAATGTAGAACATAATCTCGAGTGATTAGAATTTGATAAACTGATAACTAATTGAAAAGAGTGCTTTTGAATGAAAAACACACTCAGAAACTGTAATTAAAAGCATGATTTTCAATGCCTGCTCTAACTGAGCCTCTGATCTCTATTCAAAGCATCATTTTCCCAACAATGCATTATGTGAAACTTCAGAACAGCCTTGCATGGCAAGCAGCAAAGCTTCACCACAACTGATTGAAAGTCTGCTTCGTTTACCACATTCCTCCACTAGGAATTGGATAAAATTATCTTCACATCTTTGACTTTCTTTTAACTCACATAATTCAATCTGAAATCTTTAAAGACAACGACGAAAACCCAAAAAGGTTAATTGTGGATGTTTTTCTCCCCCCCATAAGAAAGAAAAGTATAATTTCAGTTTGAGAGATGTTGAACACTTACCTTAGGTGCTGCCTTCTTGGGCTTCGGCTCCGGTTTAGGCGGAGCAGGTTTCTGTACAGGAGATAAGAGGCAGAGTTAGATGAATGCTATAAGTATATGTTTCACCAAAACGTTAGCAACTTCTGAAAAACACGTAGTTTAGAGCTAGCTGTCTGTTTCATTCTGTAGTATAAAGGACTAGATGTCAGAGACAGAACCTTATCCTTTGTTATCCAAACCCAGTTTCCTCATGTATGTTACAGTAGTTACTGTACAGATGCCGATAGCAAGTGGATCATTCCTGTGTCTGGGTGTCACCGTCTGCCGTGAGGGCAAGCGGCCGTCAAAAATATCAAAAGGTATTAACATTTGACATAACTCTATGTATGGATACATATCTTAGCTTTCCCTAAAATTAAGTACTTTCTTTTTTAAACAGCAACCGTTATACACTTGGCATTTCCAAGATGGCTTAAAAAAGGGCTGGGTGCACCAAGCATCTGTAAAAAAAGGATGCCAAGAGCCTGTTTAAGGCCGTGACTTTGGGCTGAATCCTACTTCACAACACAAACTTACACCCTTTAGGTCTCAGTTTATCCAACAGGTGGCCCCGCAAAATCAATGGGCAAATTACAAGTGTCAGGAGAGAGTAGGAACCTGTATGGAGATGACCTACAGAGAACAAATGCATCTTGAAATCACTATTTCTTGACTCTGGACTCATGTGTCCATGCTGAATGTTAACTAACACAGACGTTGTAGCTCACATGAAATGTCTAAAAGTAAGACTGTAACGATACTCATGGATTGGAAACACAGAACAGGAATTTTACCTTATATATTGCAATACCCTAACCATGTCTTTCACAATAATATCTCAACATAGAAAAGACAAGGTTTTCTTACCAAGCCTTTTAACATTTAATTTCTGCCCTGAACAAAGATTTCCTACTGTATTCTCTGTATTTCTGTAAATAATTACATTTAAATTTCTGTAAAACAGGACTATTTTTTACCACATAAATATCATGCAGTATTTTAGATAGTAAATTCCTTATATACATTACTAATGGGCTGAATGTTATGAATAATGGAATGTGGAATCAATCTAAACCATTTCCAAGCTGCCTCCCTCATCCTGATATGTCAATAAGAAAGTACTGCAGCTCCAGATCCCTTCAGTGGCTATGCTGAACACTTCCAAGCTCCACAGTCTGGAAACATTAACTTATTTTTCATGAATTAGAAACCTTGACACCGAAAACCTTCTACAACCGTAGCCTAGAAGTTAGCATCCACGTGATGTAATGTTAAAAGAGTAAGTGAAGATACTCACAGCGGATAGTCTGGCTGACCTTCTCTTTGGCTGCGTAAAGAAAGAGGCGTCATTACAATTCAGAACATATAAAGCAGCGCACTGCAATCCAAACTAACATGGCACGTCTGCTACAACATGAAGCTCCAAACGAACTCTAGGATTTATGGAATTATGGGCATTATGTCCATGAATTCTCAAAAGCACAGCTTTGTTCAACAGTTCCTACTCTATGCTGCCACGCTTTCACCCTGCTGAGGTGATGAGCGATGACATTTCTTTATTTCCAGGAGTTGCGCCATGAAGGCTCTGCCACCAAATCATTTGTAAGGATACAGGAGGCAGGGAACCTTCGGAACCAGTGGCCTCAGTGGCTGTGACACCCAGCGCCCACCTCGGGTGACAGGGATGGGCCTGGGTACCCAAAGAGGTGCACCTGCACCTGTAGACCCCGTTTGAGACGCAGGGACCTCATAATTTACATGAAACATGGAACACCACTGAAGTTCTTGGGGCAGCAGCTCCTACCTCTTCCTTTGCCTCGCCTTCAGCTGGAGCCTGCAAGAAAAAAGACAGACTGAGGTGAGAAGGCAGGGTCAGTTCCTGGACACCAGCTGGAGGCCAGCAGGTAAGGAATCATAGAATGGTTTGCGTTGGACCTCAAAGCCCCTCCAATTCCACCCCCTGCCATGGGCAGGGACACCTCCCACTGGATCAGGGGCTCCAAGCCCCATCCAACCTGGCCTTGTGCACCTCCAGGGACGGGGCAGCCACTACTGCTCTGGGCAACCTGGGCCAGGGCCTCTCCACCCTCATTATGAAGAATTTCCTCTTAATGCCTAGTCTAAACCTTCCCACTTCCAATTTAAAGCCATTCTCCCTCGTCCTATTACTCCATGCCCTTGTAAAAAGTCCCTTCCTGTCTTTCCTGGAGCCCATTTCAGCACTGGAAGCTGCTCTGAGGTCTCCTTGGAGCCTTCTCCAGGCTGAACAACCCCAACTCTCCCCCAGCACCACAAGCCAGGGTGGCTCCCAGCCTATATTTACACTCAGCACCGTTCAGCCCTTAGAGAAGAACCCATTCTAGGACAGGGAGCAGACAGCTATGGCGGCGCACCCCCCACCTTAACGGACTACAACTCCCACAATCCCCCGCGCCAGCGGCGCTACGCCATCACGCACGACGTCGCCGCGTTCAAAAAGTTCCCGCCAAATCGCGAAACCCCGCGCAAGGGCGATGATGGCGACCACCAAGAGCGCCCGCGGGGCCAAGCGCGGACCCGTCGACCTCCCCCCCCACCCCCGGACCCGCCGTTCGGCGGGTCCGGGGGTGGGGGGGGAGGTCGACGGGTCAGGGTGAAGCCCCGGCCCAAGCAGCTTCGTCGCCCGCGGGACGTGCTGATAGAGGCGGAGAGAGGGGTGATGGGGGGGGTTACGCTTTATCCCGCGCCAAAGTTCCTCGTGCTTTGGTGAATCCCTTTTTCCCCGCTTTTTTCCTCCCTTTTTGTCTCGTAGGGCCCAGTTTTTAGGTTGTGTTTTTTTTTTTTTAAATTCTGCGCCGCCTAATGGCTCCGAATTACCATTGCACAACCATCTGGTATGACAAGAAGTGGGAGAGGAGGAGGAAGGAGAGAGAGAGGAGGAAAAAAAAAAAAAAAAAAGGAGAACAAAGGCAAACGCAGGAGAAAGAGGCACCGTTTGGCTTCATATCCTACCCAGGAATGGCTCCATCAGCCTTAAAAGGCCCTTGGAAGGGCTTGGGGCCGGTTGGCGGTGGGGTTTTGGGCGCTGGGCAGAGCCCTGGGCGCTGTGTTGTCTCCACGGGGGCAGCAGCAGCACTATGGCTGTTGGTAATCCAGCATGGAGACACGGCTGCGAGCCTTCTCCTTCCCAAACAAAACGGCCCGGAGTGAACTCGCAGCCTCCCCTGCCTCCCCCCAGCCAACCCCTCACCCGCAAACCCTCTCCCTCCCGTCCCGGCTCCGCTTTAGGACAAGCCACAAAATCATTAAAAAAAAAGAGAAAAAAAAAAAAACCAAACCACACACACACAAACCCAAACCCCAAAAAACTCCACATCCGCGCGCGCGCAAAATTTACAGCGATTTTTTTTCCCCTTCGCTCCCCGTTTTGTCTCCCCTCGTTTGCTTTTTTTTTTTTTTTTTGCTTTTTTTTTGGTTTTTTTCTACTTACCTTTCTTTTGGGCATAGTTGCACCTTAATAGTTGATTGCAAAATAGAGAGAGAGGGATAAAAAATAAATGTAACCCCCGAAAAACTGCCTCAACCGTTGTGCGAAATTGGAAAAAAACAAAAAAAAAAAAAAGAGGAAAAAAAAAAAGGAAGATGTATAAGGGACCAAGAGTTAATTGCAGCAGAAACTGAACAAAAAAAAAATCCCCCCCTCTTTATTGCAAACAGTCAAATACACCAACACGCAGCCAAACTGCATGAATGGGGAGCGCGAGATGGGCCCAACCGCGGAGCGATGGCCGCCGCCGCCAATGGGAGCGCGGCGAGCGGCCCGGGGGCGGCGCGGGGCGGGGCGGCCGCCGGGCGGAGGGACCACGGCCCTTACGCCGTCTGCGCAGCGCCGCCGGCTTAAGGCGCGCGGTGGGCCCCTACGCTGTGTGCGCAGCGCGGGGGGTACGGAGGGCCCTTACGCCGTCTGCGCAGCGCCGCCGGCCTAAAGAGCGCCGTGGGCCCCTACGCTGTATGAGCAGTGGAGCCGCGCGGACGCTACGGAGGGCCGTTACGCTGTCTGCACACATACGCCGGCCTAAAGCGCGCGGCGACCCCCACGCTGTGTGCGCAGCGGCGCCGCGCGGTGCATACCGCGGGCCCTTACGCTGTGTGCGCAGCGGCGCCGCGTGGTGGATACGGCGGGCTCCTACGCTATGTGCGCAGTGGCGCCGGCCTAAAGCGCGCGGCGGGGCCTACGCTGTCTGCAGAGCCGCGCCGCGCGGGGGATACGGCGGGCTCTTACTCTGTGTGCGCGGCGGTGCCGCGCGCTGGATACGGCCGCCTCTACGCTGTATGCGCAGCGGCGCCGCGCGGGGAATACGACGGGCCCTTACGCTGTCTGCGCAGCGGCGCCGGCCCGAAGCGCGCGGCGCAGACGGTGCGGCCGGCAGCCCCGCGCGGGCCTCGGCGGACGGGGCGGGAAGCGACGCGGGGCCAAAGGCTGCTCCAGGCCCGCCGCCTCCTGCCCCGCCGCCTCCTGCCCCGCGTTCCCCCCCAGAGGACGGGAAAGAAACTTCCCCGAAAGTTGTTGCAGGCCGCGGTCCCACAACATGGCGGCGGGCGCGGGGCCGCCATGGCGGGGCGGCGGGAAGGGCCCGGCCTTTGTCCCCCCGCAGCGGGTGGTGGGGCGGCTGGGCCGGGGCAGCCCAGCGCTCCAGGCTGCCTTTCCATAGGATCACAGAATGGTTTGGGTTGGAAGGGACCTCAAAGCCCATCCAGTTCCACCCCTGCCATGGGCAGGGACACCTCCCACTGGATCAGGGGCTCCAAGCCCCATCCAGCCTGGCCTTGAACCCCTCCAGGGATGGGGCAGCCACCACTGCTCTGGGCAACCTGGGCTAGTGTCTCACCAACCTCACAGGAAAGAATTTCTTCATAATGTCTAATCTAAATCTTCCCCCTTCCAATTTAAATCCATTCCCCCTTGTTCTGTCCCCACACCCCCTGATCAAAAGCCTCTCCCCAACTTTCCCGGAGCCCCTTTCAGCACTGGAAGCTGCTCTAAGGTCTCCCCACAGCCTTCTCCAGGCTGAACAAACCCAACTCTCCCAGCCTGTCCTCATAGCAGAGGTGCTCCAGCCCTCGGATTATCTTTGTAGCCTCCTCTGGACCTGTTCCAACAGTTCCTTGTCCTGCTTATGTTGGGGATTCCAGAACGGGACACAGGACTCCAGGGGGGTCTCATGAGAGCGGAGTAGAGGCACAGAATCCCCTCCCTTGCCCTGCTGGCCACGCTGCTTTGGATGCAGCCCAGGATACGGTTGGCTTTCTGATCTGTGAGTGTGCGTTGCCAGCTCACATCAAGCTCTCATCAAGCAGCACCCCAAGTCCTTCTCTGCAGGGCTCCTCTCCCTCACATTGTCCCCCAACTTGTATTGAAACCACAGATTGCCCTACCCAGGTGTAGAACCTTGCACTTCCCCTTGTTTAGCCTCATGAGCTGTGTTAGATCTCAGCTGAAGGGAGTGAGATCCTCCCTGGAGCCGGGCCTGCCAGCTTGAGGTAGATAGTAAGGGAAGGTCTCTGCCTTCTGCATGGATTCAGGAAAATCTCCCTTTTTAATCATGGCTGCAATTCCTGTCAGGGTTACTGTCATCTGGTTTGTGTATTTCTTCAGGGAAAGCACAGAGCGGGTATTAATACCAGCTTTAGGAACGAAAGACTGCAAGTAAGACTTGGAGCAGGAGCTGGTGCTCAGAGGCATGACTGTTCTTGCCAAAAGGCAGCGTAATCTCTGCTGAAAAACCTCCAGTGAAGGAGATTCCGCAGTCTTCCTGGATAGCCTGTCTGACCGTACAAGTGTCCTTAAACCCACAAAGTTGTCCCCAGCACCTGAGCTGTGCTTTGGTTGTGAAGTTAAGTTTCTTTGCCTGGTTTTTAACAGATGCAAAGAATGATTAATAAGCATCAATTTACATTAATATTTAAAGTACTCTATCATTTCACACAATAGTGTCACAGTTCTCCCCTAAACTTCATTTTCCTAGAATAAACAGATTCTCATGATCTCACAGGCCCTGTTTCCTAAACATATTTTCTTTCTCTTTCATTGCCTGTCAATCGTGCAGCCTTCACCTTTTCCTGTATTAATTGAGATTTTATATAGCATTTCCAATAGTTTCTCTGTCTTCTGAACTAAAAATTGTCTGAAACACATTTTAGGAGCTCTTAGTTGTCTTTCAAGAGCCTGTGTCAGCAGAAGTTCCCTGTTACCAACAAGGATTGTGCACCCTTCTCCCTGCAGGTATCGTTTCACTTTTTCTATGTTCTGAGAAGTCTGTATCTCTCTGGAAGAGGAGCAGCAATTGGTTGAAGAGTCTATCAACGCTTTCTCCTGAACAACTTGTAGGACAAGCAATTTGGTCAAAAGCTGGGATCACGTACACTGGAAATTAAATACAGGTTTAAAATGCACAACTAATTTCCTACATTATATTGGTTATGCCTTCTTTTTCACCTTCATATTTTTTTAACTATTTTGACTTTTCTAAAAATGTGCATTAAACCACAAAGTAACCTTCACATTCGTGGATTAGGAGATCGCTTCCCTCTAAGCAGATGGCATAAAATGCTGCGAGGTGCTGTTACACTGGAAGTGTAAAAGGCCATTACTGTGCAGGCCTACAGAAAATTACAGGCTGGTTGTAGCCTGTGGATGTTCAAAATCCCCTTCCTTAAGGCCAAGTGGAAGGAGCAATTAAATATTCCTTAATGCAATAGTAACTGGAGGGAGTAGGCAGTCACCAGCAAGTCAGTGGGGAGATTTTCTTCTAAATCACAGAAGTTGCTGCATGTTTGTTTGTGGCCAAACCCAAGCAGCAGATAAAAGAAGTGCTGACACACGAAGCCCTTCCAACCTTGCTGTTCACCCTAGGTGTTAAAGCGAAGGAGACCGTGGTTCCATGGTCTTTAATACAGTAGCACAAACCTGATCCAGACAGGGAAACTGCTTGCTTTGGCATTCGTCACTGCACACCGTGTGGAGCTTACGGTGGCTTTGTGACTGGGTGTGGAGAGACAAAAAGGATTTGATGACACTTTAAGGTGGCATGGATTGATACACCTAACCACCAGTACAAAGCTAACCAGTTAAACCTTCTTGGTAAATTAGGCCTAGGAGACGAAGTTTATCCCGGATCATTAGTTTGTACCATGTGACCTTATTGTGAAAACTGGCACTTTTTACTCTTCTGGTTTGAGCTAAAGCAGAATTGCCTTTCTGCCTTTCAGCTAAACCTTGTCTAAGTAACTTCATTTTCTGAACGTTGACTGCGTGTTTTCAGACAGTGTCTGTCTCTAAAAGTGATGACACTTGAAATTTATGATAATCACCCAAGTAACAGTGCATTGGCATGCAGTGAGACCACCGCTGACATCTCTCCCTGCAGAGACAAAGGCCATCCTGGAGCTGGTGGAGTTTTCACAAGGAGTGAAAAAGACTTGTCCCTGCAAGGGACGACAGGACAGGTGACCCAAGCTGACCAGCAAGAGTATCCCATCCCTTATATGTCATACTCAGGATAAAGCTGAGGGATCATGAGCGTCGGGTGCTTCTTTTCAATGGCCAGTGTGTAAAACTGACCTCGTCTGTGCTTTTACCCCTGATTCCAGATCTGTGTATTCCTGAATCTCTGCCCTGAGTCCAGCCCAGGACCTTTCCCCATGCCTGCTCTGTACCATCAATTGGGACACAGTCATCAAAGGGGAGCGATTTTGTATATTTGTATGTATTTTATTATTCTTATCAGTATTATTTTCCTTTTATTATTATTGTTTCATTAAAGGTGTTTTAGTTTCCAGCCCGCAAGTCTCTCTCATTTCCCTTTCCCCTGAGGCCAAGGAGGAACTGCAATCCTGACTACTTCCATTTAGGTGCTGATCAGGCTGGGGTTGGGGCTAAACATATACTCTGTGGAGCCTACACCTGAATTCATGATACTACGTTGTTGGACTATGTCAAGAGTAAATCAAAGCAACAAACCAGAAATTAATCTTTTTTTTGTGCTACTGTTTCCATGAGCAAACTTCATGCTAGAATTTAAATTCTGCTTTTCTAGTTCGGTTATTAACTCCAGAGGTAAAAACATCCAGAAACGTATAACTATGTCAAAACAAAACTAACCACACAGCCAGCACTCCAGGCAGTTTGAACAGCCCACGCTGAACCCACAGAGCAATGCTCAGATGCTGAGAAAATTTCAGACGACTGGGAAATTGTATAAAACCAAAGTGCAAGAACATGCTTTCAGGGTGAAACTTATCCCAACTATGTTTGGTTTTTGCTCCCTAATCTTTGCAAGACAGGGCAGGGCTCAGACAACTCAATTTTGATAGCCCAGCAGTCTGACTCCTGTTGCTCTGTCAGTCATCTCTCCAACATCCTCCAAGGTGCTGTTATCCACCTTGTGAATGTTGAATGTCAAGATGTTTGCTGGTTTGCAAAATCTCATGTAGATTTTCCTACTGTTGTCCAAGGCAGGAATGTCTTGCAGAGGAGGAGAGCCTGTTCCTGATATCAGAGAAGACCCATAGCACTTAATGCATGTTCTCCTAGATCTTTTACTAGAACTGAAGCAGATCAAGAATAAAGGCAAAATACACCAAAGTCACTCCTGGGTGATGGACTTCTGGCCTTCCCCAAACAGCCTGTTAGATAGGTGTTGCTTTCTCTCTTCTTTTTTTTTTTTTCATTAAATTTCATTTGAGTTTTGAACATTAGGAGATTCTTTTCCACTCTGGAATCCCAGTAGTCTTGCAGCTCTCACTGTCTCTCTGTCATGCTGTTCAGGTGTTTTATTCCCTGATTCACTTCTCTCTGTTGCCTAAAGACTTGGTCTTACCAAAGGTACAGAGATTAAGCCATTCTTCAGCAGTTCTACCTCTGGAATGAGAAAGGTGGATGACCACGCGGCTCATGGAAGGGGCTGGAGCTCAGGGGTTCTGGGAGCGGCTGAGGGACTTGGGGCTGTTTGGTCTGGAGATGAGGAGGCTGAGGGGATCCCTCATTATGGCCTTAAGCTATACCAGAGCAGGTTCAGATTAGACATTAGGAGAAATTTCTTCACCGAAAGAGTTCTCAGGCAGTGGTGGAGGCTGCCCAGGGGGGTGGTGGAGTCTCCATCCCTGGAGGGGTTTAGAAGATGAGACGATGATGTGCTCAGGGATGGTTTGGGAGAGGACAGGTATGGCTGGAATTGGTGCTCAAAGGTCTTTTCCAACCCAGCGATTCAATGGTTCTCATCACTCTCTGGAGCTCCTGGAAAGGAGGTTGTGGAGAGGTGGGTGTTGGTCTCTTCTCCCAAGTGACAGGTGGTAGGATGACAGGAAACGTCCTCAAGTTGCACCAGGGCAGGTTTAGATTAGGCATTAGGAAAAATTTCTTCACGGAAAGGGTTCTCGGGCGCTGGAAGGGCTGCCCTGGGGGGGCGGTGGAGGCCCCGTCCCTGGAGGCATTTAGAAGCCACGTGGATGCGGCGCTTAGGGATAGGGTTTAGTGGCGGAGAGGTGCGGTTGGACGCGATCTCAAAGGACTTTTCCAACCGAAGGATGCCACGATCCCGCGATCCCAGCCCGTGCCGGGATCCCGGCTCGCTGCCCCCCCTCACCGGCAGGGGGCGCGCGGTTCCACCCTGCCGCAGCCCCCGGGGAGCCCGCCGGAGGGGGGGGGGGGGGCCCGCTTCAGCCCCGCCGGGGAGATTTGGGCGGGTAAAACCGGGCATTGGGCAACCAAATCCCTTCCCCACCGCTCCCAGGGTGAGGGGGAAAGACTTGAGGGTTGGAAACTGAACTAACACGGCTTTAATGAAAATAATAATAGTCACAAAAGACCTTTGAGATCATCGAGTCCAATCGTACGTGTGCACTACTAAACCATCCCTGAGCACCATCGACCCGTCTTGTAAACCCCTCGAGGGACAGAGACTCCACCACTGCCCTGGGCAGCCTCTGCCGGGGCCCCAGAACCCTTTTGGTGAAGATTTTTTTCCCTAATGTCCAATCTGAACGTCCCTGGAACAGCTTGAGGCCGTTTTTCTTGTCCTATTGCTTGTCACTTGGGAGAAGAGACCAGCACCCACCTCACTCCACCCTTCTTTTAGGTGGTTGTAGAGAGCCATAAGGTCTCCCCTCAGCCTCTTCTTCTTCAGGCTAAACAACCTCAGCTCCCTCAGCCGCTTCTTATAAGATAATACCACCACTGACAATAATAATAATAATAATAATAATAATAATAATAATAATAATAATAATAATAATAGTATTAAAAATAAAATATATACAATTATATGAAATTGCACTTCATCCCCACCCATGTACGTCCCCACAGATGCTGTAGAACAGGCGTGGTGAGTGGCTGGAGGGGGGTTGGAATCAGGAACACATGGGTCTGGGGTCAGGGGCAAACAGACAGGGTCCTTACTGGACATCAGCTGTCGAAGAAGAGAGTTACACCCTTATGATCTCTGAAGTTTATACGCAGTAGGATGTATATGGGCTGGAGCACCTCTGCAAGGAGGACAGGCTGAGTTGAGGTTGTTAAGCCTGGAGAAGAGAAGGCTCCAAAGAGACCTCAGAGCAGCTTCCAGCACTGAAAGGGGTTACAGGGAATGTGAGGAGGGGCTTTTTACAAGGGCATGGAGTGATGGGACGAGGGGGAATGGCTTTAAATTGGAAGGTTTAGATTAGACATTAGGAATAAATGCTTCACACTAAGGGTGGGGAGGCCCTGGCCCAGGTTGCCCAGAGCAGTGGTGGCTGCCCCATCCCTGGAGGGGTTCCAGGCCAGGTTGGATGGGGCTTGGAACAACCGGATCCAGTGGGAGGTGTCCCTGCCCATGGCAGGGGTGGGACTGGATGGGCTTTGAGGTCCCTTCCAACCCAAACTGTTCCATGATTCTATGATTCTATGAGCGCTCTGTTGGTCAGTTTAGGTCACCTCTCCTGTCCACCCCTCCCTGCAGGTGTGACCATTTCATCTTTGACTTGTGGCACTCCAGTACCTCGAGGATGGCCTTGGTTTCTATAGGAATAAGTGTAAGCGATGGACTCTCTGCATCCCAGTACCCCATGTTATCACTTCTACCAGGAAACCATGCCTGAAAAACTTGCAGTAAATGAAGTTACTTAGATGAGACTTAGCTGAAGTTAAGAAAACTGATTCTACTTTACATCAAACCAGAAGAGTCCCACACCTCTACACCATCAGGCATTTTGGCAGAGCTCCATTAGCTGCACTGTACAGGTGGCAAACAGACAACAAGCTGTAACACGCAGTGCCATGCTCCGTGTGGTGGGATTTGCTTCCCCCTGCATCTTGCACAACAAGATCCCAAAACAAGGAAACCTGGCCTTGCTGTGTTACCACATGAGGAGGAGATGCAGATCTCTTGGCATCCCCCATGAGCGTGTTGGAGCAGGGGAGTGGAATTTCCACCTGTTGTGAATCAGCAGTAGGCTGGCCTTGGCTGTGGACACGGCTCTGACAGAGCACGGGCGCAGGTAGAAGACATGCTCAGAGTCACCATTTTCCAGTGGGTTCCTGTTATGGGCAAGTTTAGTGGGCTGGGATTGGAAACAAAGATTAGGTTTATTTCCTATGGAGAGCGCTGAGCTGCTGTTTCGTACCAATCAGATGTTCTCCATTCTGGGAGTTCAGATGGACCCACATCATCATCCCTACTGGGAGTACAGGCACAGTCGGGGAACAAGACCTGGCGCATTCACACGTTACCAGCCAAATATTTGCAGTTGCATTTCTCTCCGTGGTTACAAAGACACTGCAGAGCATTTGGAGCATATGTGCTTCCTGACCTTTTGTACAAGAGAAATTTTGCAGTCGATTATTGTAATATCTTTCATTGTGAGGTTCTAGCACATTTGTTTTTTTAAATTAGCTGAATTTGCCTGTATTCAGCAGCTCCCACCCTTGCCTGTGGTTTGAGAAAAAAGCAAGCAGATCTTTGCTGTTATAGGCATAGAAGTCATGGAATCATTGAGTTTGGAAAAGACCTCAAAGATCATCCAGTCCAACACCATTGTGCCTACTAAACCGTGACCAGAAGTGATCCCAGGGTCGGAAAGCCCTGGGGCTCCCCAAGGAGCTTGCACACTCCTGCTGCCTCTGAAGTCAACGCCAGAGCTGTCACTGACTCAGTATTGCTGCTTCATAGTACATAAACCAATATAAACCAAACTTCAATGGTTTTGTTATCCTTCTAGCGAGCGAGCGAGAAATAAAAGATGCAGCCTGGCAAGATGGCCTTGTATAAACATGCGCTACAGCAAACATGCAAAGGAATTGAGGAGACAACAGTCTTTGCTCAGTATTGTATACACAGTTTTCCTTGTTGCGCGAGAACAGGAGAGGCGTAATAACAATTTACTCATTTGTTTGAAGTTTTGGTCTACCTTGAGAAGGAAAATTAAATGCTTCACAACTGTTTAATAGTGAAAACAAAAATAATACCTTGGATTTCACATGAGTAGTCTGGGAATAGAAAACAATGTGCTTTTCTGCCAATAGGGTAGGAAATTTACTATTATGAGTCAAGAAAACGCAGTTGTTTCAGTAATACCCAGTTCATGTATTGCTCTTAACTTAATAAATCTTCTTTCATGAAGATAAAATGCCTCCTAAAGTGCACTTCTGAGAGTCATGATTCCAGCAGGTTTTTAGTAGGCAGAAAGACAAGGTGGAGCTCACTTCAGAAGAATTTCAGCTCCGAGCAGCTGAAGCGCATCAGGAGAAGGAGAGGAGCACCAGCCAGCAGAAAGACAAGTGAGCCCAAAGTTGAAACAAACTCCTCTCCATCTGTACTTTTATCTTCTTTCTGGTAAGCTGTGGTTTCTGCCTCTGGTGTCCCATTACCAGCTGGCACATAATGCAGTGCTTCGGATAAATGGGAATTAGCAGCACCTTTCTCAAGCAGCTACGAAGGGGCTGTACAAACACATTTGAAGAAACATTCCTCCAAGAGTTTTAATCCCTTGGACTTGGTTTGTTTTAAAGAGATTAAAAAGTACACCTTTTTTTTTTAGTATTGATATTCTCTGAACCAGGGAATTTTTATTGTATGCCATCATCCTAAATAAATTTTGGGTTATTGCTTTTTCAAAAGGTCTATAAATCTCATGACAGCCACAAAGATTTAAGTAAGTATCGCAAGTAATACCAGAATTAGGCAGGTCATCCTCAAAATAGTTCTCTTTCCTCTCCTATTGGCAAATTAATAAAACAAATATAGGTGACTTAGTTCAATAGACTTTTAAATTCAACAGGGTTTTTTAAAAATCATAGAATCATTTGGTTGGAAAAGACCTTTGAGATCATTGAGTCCAACCGTACCTGTGCACTGCTAAACCATCCCTGAGACCTCTTGCCTGTGGTTAGAAAAACCACTTGATAATTTGAATCGGAAAAGCTTGGAAAGGTTTGGAAAAACCATTTTGGCAATACCTCCCTGTTTTTTGCCAAGAGCAGAACAAATACCTTCCTTTCTTCTTAGCTGGTAGATGTTAAAATTTCAGCTTGCTGTGTTTCTCATGGTAATTATTTTCCATTTGCTGTGCGGTTGCTATCGGAGCGTAGAGTGAAATGCATGTAAGGTTACACTCGGAGAACCAGAGGCGAGCAGTAGACAGGTGCTGAATATAAATTTCTCTAAATAGCGTGTCACCATGACTGCAACAATTAAGAACTCTTTGTGGTCTCATCCCGTGGTCCTAATTAATACGCCCAATGGCGCAGTGTGCCGTGGAGTTGCAGCGCGTGGTGGCCCTTCCACACAGCCCCGCTATCCACGTCATCTGAGCCGCGTGGCATAGGTGAGGGAATCATAGAATCATAGGATGTCAGGTTGGAAGGACCTCAAAGATCACCTGGTCCAACCTTTTAGGTGATCTGTAGTTTAAATGAGACGGCCCAGCATCCTGTGAAGCTGAGACTTAAAAGTGCCCAGTGCAGAGGGATCCACCAGTGCCCTGAGAGATAATTCCAATGTGTCACTGTTCTCATGGGGAAAACTTTTCTTCTGGAATCCAATCATAATCTCCCCAGAAGCAACTTATCCTCATGCCCCCTTGTCTTTTCCATGTGACTCCTTGTAAACAGGGAGTCTCCGTTTTCTTGGCAGCCACCCTGGAGCAGCTTAGGAGCGCGGCAGAGCCTCGGCGGTGGGTTTATGATGCATTAGTGTAGGAGACCCATTCCAGGGGCCGTGGAAGGCGATGGATTCAGCTGGATGCCCACGCATCCATCCTGTAGCGGGGGCACACGCGGCACTCGGACAGCAACTTCTGTGCTGGAAGAGATTTGGAAAGGAGATTCTTAATTCTGAATATCAGGGTGTGAGGGGCTGGGGGCTGGGCTGGGGGCTGCGTGTGTGGGGTGACTGTGAAGGAAGAGGTGGGGTGAAGGGGGGAACCTGAAGGGGATGGGAGGGTGTGAGCAGAAGGGGGTGTGTGAAGAGAGTGGGGCACCTGAGGGGGACACACCTGAAGAGGGGGCGTGAGGAAAGGAGGGAGTGGGGGGACTTCAAGGCGAAGGGGTGCTTGTGGAGGGGGGGGGGGGTACTTGAAGGGATGGGGAGACCATGAAGGGTTGGGGGGCCATGAGGGTGGAATCTGAAGGGGAGGGTGCGCTTGTGAAGTGAGGGGTGACCTGAAGTCAAGGAGGTGGCTGTGGTGGTGGTGGTAGACCCTGAAGAACAGGAGGGAAGGGGAAGAGGAGAGGAGGGGTGTGAAGGAATGGGGAGTGGAGAACGGGATAATGGCCATGGGAGGATGACGGGGGGGAGACTTGACGTGGAGGGGGTGATGGTGAGGGGAGAAGGTGGAGTGGGGGGGTGACCTGAAAGGGAGATGACTGTGGGGGGGGTGTGATGGGGGGAAACCTGAAGGGAAGGGGGAGGGAAGGGAGGGAGAGAGAACAGTAGGGGATAAGCCATGGGGGGGGGGTCATAAGAAGGGGGACATAAAGGGCAGGGGGGGAGCAGGAGACATCCAGGGGAGGGGGAAAAGGGAGGTAGAAGGTAGTAGGGGGGGGAGACCATGAGGGGGTGACAGCCATGGCGGGGGCGTTGGGGGGACCTGAAAAGAAGGGGGCGAGAGGGTGAGAGGGAAGTAGGGGTGATGGCCATGGGCAGGGGAGTGGTAAGGGGGGGACCTGAAGGGGAAAAGAGGTCGAAGTGTGTGTGGGGGGGGTGACAGCCATGGGGGGACTGAAGGGGGAGAGCGTCCATGGGGCGCAAAAGGGGGTGGAATTAAGGGGAGGGGGCGGCCATTGGGGGAGCATAAGGGGGTGGAATTAAGGGGAGGGAGTTGCCATGGGGAGACATAAAAGGGTGGAATTAAGGGGAGAGGGTGGAATTAAGGGGAGAGGGTGGAATTAAGGGGAGGGGGTTGCCATCGGGGGGGGGCTGACAGCCATGGGGGGACAGAACGGGGTGGAATTCAGGGGAGGGGGTGCGCCTGGGGGGGCATAAGGGGGTGGAATTAAGGGGAGGGGGTGGCCGGGGGGGTGTGACAGCCATGGGGGGGACATAACGGGGTGGCATTGAGGGAGGGGGCGGCCGTGGGGGGACATAACGGGCTGGCACTGAGGGAGGGTCGGCTATAGGGGGCCATAACCGGCAGGCACTGAGGGAGGGGCGGCCGTGGGGGGGCGCTGCCCCGCGGGTCCCCCTCCCCGTCTCGCGTGGCTCCTCGGGAAGTCTCGCCCCTTTCTTTCTTCCTCCTTTTTTGTTTTTTTTTCCACCGTTCTCCCCTCTTCCGGGCCGGGCTGTGCCTGCCAGCGGGGCGGGGCGAGCCCTGCGCCCTCCGCCCATCCCGCACCGCATCCCGCACCCGCCGCCGCCGCCGCCCAGCATGGTCATCAAGGTCTACATCGCCTCCTCCTCGGGCTCCACGGCGGTAAGCGGCTCCCGGCAAAGTTGTGCCGAGCCGGGAGAGGGTTCCCTTCGCCGGGGGCAGCGGCCGGGCTCGCCCGGGGGGCGCCGCGCACGAAATGACACCGAATGCCGTTAAATTCCGTGGCAGGAAGATGCCGGGGGAGGGTCGGGGTGGGCGTTAGGAAGAGGTTCTTCCCCCAGAGGGTGGCGGAGCGCTGGAACGGCTCCCCGGGGAAGCGGTCGTGGCGCTACGCCTCACAATACTCAAGAAGCCTTTGGGCACCGCGCTCGGAATGGTGTCAGTTTTTGCGTTGTCCTGTGCAGAGATGGGATCCGTGGGGGTCCTTTCCAGCTCGCCCGGATGGCTTTGGTGGGTCCCGGCGGGTCGTGGGCGTTCGCACCCGTCGTCCTGTGCTGTGATGGCAAAACCAACACTGCGTGGGCTTTTTGTCGTTATTCCTAAAGTTTATTTCTAAACGGTGTCACCCTTCGTCTCAGTGTTTGGGTTTGATGGGTTGGTTTTTCACCGAATGGGTTTTCAAGCCCTGGAACCAGCTGCCCAGGGAGGTGCTGGAGCCTCCATCCCTGGAGGGTTTGAAAGACAGGCAGATGAGGTGCTCAGGGATGGTTTGGTAGTGGACAGGAATGGTTGGACTCGATGATCTCAAAGGTCTTTTCCAACCAAGCTATTCTGTGATACAGTCAGTAGTAGGCATGTGTGGATACCGCCTGGGTGGCTGCAGTTTCTTGCCGTGTGGGAATACAGGGTTTCGCTTCGCGTGGCCCCTGCGCGTTGTAGAGCTTGGGCAGAAGATTGTATTTTCCTAAAGGAAAATAGTCAAAAAAACTGAGGGGTTGTGCCTGGGTTCAGATGTGGCTCAGAGCATTCTATCCTTAGGATCATCTGATTTCTGTTTGATCAATGTGAGAGGTGCCATGAGGCTAAAATCCAGGGGATTTTGGCACCCTTAGTATGGATGTGCTGGAGACTTAGAAAATGCCATTGCAGCCAATGATAGGTGATTTTTACTGCAAGTTGATAAAGAGACTGTGCTGCGGCTGTGCAATGAGCTTTCCTGTTCCTGTTAGGCTGTGCACTTCAGGCACAGGTTCCTAAACTTTCAGAGGACAGTGATGTACCGAAGATAAAAACCCTCACTGAATTCTCCTTCTCCAGCCAAGTGCACTCATTGGTCTCTGATCTTCAGCAGATAAAATGCCAGGTTGGTAAGCATTGCTGTTCATGGCTGTAACCCCTCGTTTAGCTCTAATGAGCCCTGTAGTGGCCAAGTGCAGATGGCACAGGAATGTGGACCTTGGGTATCCCTGCTACTGCTTTCTTCCTGTGCCATTTTTGTTAATCTTGCTGTCAATGCCGACATCGATGTACTGATGCTCATGGTGAAAAGCAGATGGTTTTCTGATGCTGATCTGGAGAGCGTCTTGAAATCCTGAGCAGTTAATTCTTAAGGGGGTGTCTGAAGGGATTTCTGCAGGGTTTATACAAAATCATCGTCTGGAAGGAAAGAAGTGGTCATTAGCAAATTGAAAAAGTAATTCTTACTTTCTAATACAGCTGTTAATAGGTTTCAAGTTGACTGATTCAGTTGCTATAGATTTTTATCAGTGGCCTCGTAATGGCAGTTATTGATTTCTGTCTGCCTGGTGATACTAAGCTCCAGGGGTGCAACCGCTGATCTCAATCCTGACTATGTTTTCCTGGTTTTAAATTAGCTTCTTAATTATTAGCTTAGTGGTTTCTGCAATGCTGTCTCGTCCTTTTGTGGATTGTAGACGCTACAAGGCTTGATTCTGACTTACTGCTGCCTTTTAGGCTCCTTTGTGCATCCTTGACTGTGGAATTTGAATGTAGCATTGGCGTAGGCTGGGGTTTTTTTGTGGCATTTGAGCTTAACGTGTACATAATTGCCAGTTTTATGACACACATATACATGCACGCACACTCATGCCTGTGTCTAAAGCTAGCACAGCTCGAGTCATGTTGTGGTAATGAGCAGGACTTGCACGTTCTCAGTTTACTGAGTACACCAAGGGTGTTTCTGTTGGCAGGGATCAGCTGAGTACCTCACTGAATGACTGTTTTCTTTCCAGTATAAGAATTTTAATCAATATTTCAACCTAAAATAAGACATAGAGGCACCTATCTGAGGGAAAATGTGCTCGATGGGAACGAGTTATTTTCGTAGGGTTTAACCTGTCGTTGAGACAGGCTTGGAGGACCAGAGGAGCCTTTCTGCGTGCTGAATTTGAAATAACCCACTCAAGGAATGGAAAATTCACATCAGAGGAGGTTGCTACAGAGAGATGGAACAGAGTCAAAGGTTTTTCCAGCAAAGTAACTGAACTGGCTAACATCAGCCCTGTAAGGGCTCTCAGTCTGGCTGAGTCGGCTTTGTACTGTCAGTGACGCCTGGCACTCTGTTATTTTGGTTTTTACAAGGCTAATTTGCTTGGCTAGAAGCAAAAGAGAAATAAGTAGAAAACCTCCTCCTTTCTAGAAAACAGCTGCCCCGTCCCTTTAAGTTCGTGAAGCTTTTATGAGACTCTGGAAAGCTTCGTCTCCCAGTGAAAGGAAAAGGGTCTGAGATTGCTTCACACCTCCTAGCCTGGGGCTGTAAGTCTTGGAGGGTGCCCAAATTTTGTGGTCTTTTATTGGCAAAGTTGTATTTTGTTACACAGTATAATTTGCCACATCATAGTATCTAAAGTGTATCCCCAAGGCACTGTTCTCCATGAGGTTTATATTCAGTAGTACCTATCTGTGAGGAAATAATGAAGTTCATGTCTAAGCAAAATAGTTTTACACGGGATTGCTGGTGAAGTTCACTTAATTCCCGTGTCCATGTGTCATTCAGCGTCTGGGCATGGGCATTGCAGCGGGAAGCTGCCAAGCTGCCCACTGTTGGGTTTTGCTGCACTGGGAGTTGCGCTCAGCGTTATCTTTGGCGCGTTCTACGGGCTGCAAAGTCCCGTGTTTGTATGCAAGGGTTTGCTTTGTGCTCTGTATGGTAAAGGTGACTTTGGTTTGGGGTGGTTCGTTACCAAGGCTCTCCTAGGCAGAGATAACCAAATGCACTGCAAGTTTATAATTGGGGTCTCAGCCAAAATATGATGATTGCAGTCTTGGTCTGGCCTCCTATTTAACTTTCACCCTGGAAATGATTATGTAGTAGCTACAGTACTGGTTGCTGCTGTATTTGGAAGTCTTGTGCAGAAAGGTGGCCCTTCTCTTTAATCTTTCTCACTGTGAACATTGTATTGGCGAGTTGTGGGCTGGGGCAAGGACGCACGGGGGGATTGTAATTATGAAGATGAGCTGTAGACACCAAAGGTGGGAATATGCATGCACAGCTTCTGTCCAGGAGCCTTTCTGCACAGCACGCAGTTGAAGTAAACAGAGTTACTTGGTGTGAGACAGTGTTGGAGGCTACAAACCTAAAATGAGATGCGCAAATGTCACATTCAAAAGCACCCAAGCGTTGACTTGAGCTGGGACTGTGCAGGCAGAGAGAGTGATTTTATTGTAGACTTCTATTCAAATCCTTAAGGAGATGGAAGGAGGAGAGGCCAAAAGGTAATTAGATTCTTTTCCCTGGAAGAAAAAGGATACAAGGAAAGAAGCAGCTAAGTTGCACGAGTCCAGTCAGTGATTTCCTTCATGAGTGTTTAAGTATTCTCTTGGTTTTGGGTAAGAGATTGCGTGGTTTTCCTGCGGCACCAGAAGCACTTTGGGCGCCTTCCTGACGGCAGCTGGCTTACCAGCTTTATTGATCTCATGTGGAAGGGAGCCAGCTGTTTAAATTCTTCTCTGTCTTATGAGTGTGCATTTGTTGCCAACAACTGCATTGGCCTTCACTATGGACTTTGTCCGAGAGAATTGTGTTCGGTAATCCAGCTTTCCCATGCACACTCCAGGAGTCTCTGGCTATGGATGCAAAGTGCCCACATTGGAGAGGGTGGGCTGAGCTCTCCCATGTGGTGCTGCCAGCGCTGTGGGCTGTGGGAACTGCTGCATCAAACGCCTGGTGTCCAGACTACTCCTTTGAGTCAGGAATGTCATGTTTGTGGTCTACAGCTCGTGCTTCCATCTCTGAAAGCTCTCCCCCCGGCTTGTTTTGATGACTGCATGGGTGGTTTTCCTTCCTTGCCTCCTACAGCAACTGCAGACATGGCAAAAATAAGAGGTGATCTCCAGAATTGGTGTCAAAGTCCTATGTTAGCCATAAGGTCATCACTGTTTGGGGATGGTTTTAGAGAGGAAAGGAAATCTGAGTTCATTTTTTTCATTCAGAAGATTAAAGATGTGGATTTTTCATGTTTTTCCTGTCTTGTTTTCTTTCTTGGGAAAAGATCTGTGTCTTCTCCTCCCCACCTACCAGGAAATGAAGAGGAAAGTGGTTTATGGTCTGGAGAACAAACATTTGCTTGCAATTACCCCTACTTTGTTCCCCTGGACAACCCAGTAAGGCACAGGAGTGCTTTCTAGCGCTGCTGTGGATATACAGCCAGAGGCAAGCACTTTCTGGAGGATTACAGGCTGCAATTGGGGTAGGATAGCTTTGGATAAGAGTGGCTGGAAATGAGCAGAGATGTCTGTAACCGTCAGCTCTTGTCCCTGTCTGCAGCTCAAGGCTTTTGGAGTGAAGCCTCTTTATCCTTTTGAAGCAATCCCAGTGAAGTAATATGCGGAGAGATGGAGATTGTACCAAAACCATGGTATTGTGCATTTAAATCCCTCTAGGGACTTTTCCCTTTGCTTAACAGAACAAATGCAAATTTTGCCATCCTAAGGTAAAATGAGTGCAGTCTGCGCGCGGTTCCTCTGCTGTGTGGGCTACTCTGAGGGTGCCGCGTGGCTGCACCCGGCTGTGTGAGTACCCCAACGATGCCAGGCCGTGGCAGGAGGTGGCTCCGTGTTGAGCCTTCCCGAGGGCAAACGTGGCTACAGCAGGCTGCTTCGCACCCAGCGCTTTATCGGTGTGTGCAATAAGTGTGCCTTGTTCAGCTGTTGCATTTAAGGTTGCAAATGTGTTGTCAAAGCCTGGATGTGTGTGGTCACATTTGTCATCCAGGAAGCCTTGAGCAGTAGCAGCAGATGCTCCGGAGCTGCTAATGAACATCTCTCGCTCCGAATGGCACTGTCCGTCAGTGCAGTTAGTATGGGAAAAAAACAATGGCATGAATCCTTTATCAATAGTCTGGTATTATATGAAACAAATTTCAGTAAAACCATGTATTATAGTGAAAATAAGCTGCGTCTGTAGTTTTAAAAACAATCTCACAAGTGTAGATACATTTTTGTGGTGCGTGGCTCGTAGAGTTTATACCCCGTGGGTGAGAGCTGACTTGTGAGCAGGCTTGGTATTGGTTTTTAAACCCCTCTCTTGTGTAAACATAAAATGCACAAAGTACTTTTTTGGATACCCAGTGTTAACCAAATTTAATCTCTCTAAATAAAATGGTATGACATGTTCTGAATTAGAGCTTTCAGGGTGGAAGACAAAATACCTAACATGAATCTAGCAAGGCTGTTAGCTAGGATGTGTTCCATCTGCCTTTTGGGTTGTGTTATTTTAAAGCCAGTGTTCCAAACTCAAGATAAGTCAAATGTTTTTCTTAAAATATTACATTCAATTTTTTAATCGAGCCAGAGATTAAATTGACTGCAGTTGTTGCAATAGTTTTAATATATCAAAATTAAAAACATTCTACTGTGCTGTAATGAAAACAGTACTCTGATGGCCTTAGAAAGATGGGAGAGTACCCTCCACAGCTAAGGCTGGGAAAGGCTTCTTGCTGAGAATATCTGTGAATTGTCTGTGCAGGTAGGACAGTATTTTAACTATTGTCTGTTGAGGGGCTTATTGTTAGAATTGCTGTGGTGTCGGAGTGAAGAAAGCGGTCAAAGGCAGCAGTGGTTTAAAAACAGATCTCGGGGAAATCTGGAAGCCACAGGCTATCTTCCTGTGCGGGATGTTGTTCTTTGTTAGATTCTTTCCCAGCGGACACGTGGACAGAGACAGAGGGGGGGGGTAAGAATTGAAGCAGTGTTGGAGGAGAAAGCTGTGCCTCCCAGCCTAATGAGGGCAATCCCTTAATAAGGAATCCTGGGACTTCCAGAAGGTTTTAGACAAACATTGGCCAGGTTAAAAATATCTTTTTTTTTTGTAAACAAACAAAGCTGTGGCGTCATGAGAGGGAAGGATTATGTTCCTTTTTCTTGGCTTAGATAATTGATTATGTGCATTTATGTAAACGTGATAATGATTGAGCTATTGGAACGTGTAGGCAGCTTTTGCAATACGTAGAAGTTGGGAGGAGATCTACAGAGCTGTACGCTGAGCAATCCGGAGGAGGAGTGAGGGGAAAAGGCAGTTGATGGAATGAGGTTGCACAGTGTTAAGAGCAATTCCAGGTGGGAAAGTGGGAAGAAACAATCGGCGTCCTGTGCAAGAGTGACGTGTAAACTAACCAGTACTGTTTAGCAGAGAGGGCAATTCTATGGAAATATCATGTTAGTGGTCACAAAAAGCAAACAAAATAGTGGGAATTTTTAGGGTGGGAGAGAGCAAAGGGAAAAAAAAATGCTACTGCCATATCAGTTTGTGATGAGTCTGTATCTTTTATAGACTGGATTTGTTGTCTTTTAACAGCTTTTCTCACTTTTTTATATAATTTAGTACAGTGTGGTGATCACTGTAAAAGGAACAACCAAATAAGGTAGAATTCTGCAGATGAGAAGGAAAGAGCTGAAAAAATATGAAAAATGATAAAATGATGTCAGGCATGAGAGAACAAGTAGGAAGTGATCATTCATAGCTTTTCATAACTCAACAACTGGAGGAGAGCAAGGGAGACTTAGGAGGTGGCAGGTTCAGGAGAAATGGAATTCTTTGTTTGACAACATGTGGTTTAACATAGAAACTCGCTGCCAGAGAATGGCATGTATGGCAAAAATTGCATGGGCTCAGGAAGCAGTGAGACAAATTAAGGGAGAAAGCGTATTAAGGGTTATTAAACATAATTACTGCACCTCTGATGGAAAACTGCAGATTATTGGCATCTGGGAAAGTATCATGTGGTGTAGCCCTCTCTGCTCAATTTGTTGGCGAGCTCTTCCCTGGGATCTGTGGCCGGCAGAGACAGGATATTGGGGTAGACAACTGTTGGATCTAACTGAAGAAAGCTGTTCTTCTGTTCTTGGATGAATTTGGCTGTGCTCCCAAAATGTTTGATGGAAAAGCATATATGTGTGTGTTTAGGATGTGCTGGTTTGTTTTTAATTTGGTTGCTATTACAAACGCTTGTGATTTTAGAAGCATTAGGAGGTCCTGGACGTTTAGGTGTAACCAGGAATTTCCTCTGAACTGTAAGCAGGTTCTGTATCTGGCTTATGTTCAGACATCCTAACGCGCCTGAAGCCTTACCTCTCTCTGCTTTGCACACTCTTGAGATGCTGTGAGAGGATGTAGGTATGAAAGAAACCTTTAATTATATTTGTCCCTTGTATCTTCAAAACCAGAGTGGGAGGAAGTAGGTGTTAATAATAATTCTCCTCTTGGTTTCATTCTGAACAACTGCAGTTGAGTGCAGGAGCCGGAGACAAGGCTGTACAAACTGCTGTGTGAAGGCATTTGTTAACGCAGTGGCTACTGGCAGGCTCAGAACTTTCTGTTGAGAGAGAAACACTGACATCTCAACGTTTGGATGTTGAGTAAGACTTTGCATAGGGACGACTTGGAGCGAGATCTCCTATTTTACATGTAATGAAATGTGCTGTGGGATCCAGATAGGCATTGGGGTGTTGGTAACTGGGGAAGTCGGCACGAAGCAAGTCCTGCCAAGTGATGCACGGCCTCTGCCCAAGGTGTCAGCTGGGTGTTGTGCTCGGGTGTGGCTTGGGAAAGGTTTTCATTAGTCAAAGCTGGAACATCACTGTTTTCCTGGGCTCTTGGACAGACAGGGAGGTATGAATGGGAGCTTGTGGGAGTGAATGTGGCTGTTCTTCATCGCTGATCACAATCTCAGCATTTCTTACGTACAAAGCGCCAGCATTTGGTGATACGGGCAGCAGGTGACTCTAAAACCAGTGGGATTTTGCAGCGTGGAAAGCAGATGCTGACATACATAGTGTTTAGACCTAGGTAATGAGGTAGGTGTATCAGAAACGCCTGCTGCCTTAGGCAGAGGTCAAAATAAACTGGCAAAGCCCAATGTAAATAGAAAGTAGGCAGCCTCTAGGGAAAATAGTAACAGATTTCACACAAAACTACATTTTTATGAGAGTGGTAGTTCCCTGACATGTTTAAACAGCACATCTGTGTTCACCTCATGGGATGCACCTTTGGCTGTGCTAATGTCACTGGGAGTTTTGTTGTGGTCTACAGCAGGACGAGACTTGACTCCTCAGGAAATACTTCACACTGCTGGTCCAGGATCATTCCTGTGCACGTGTACTCGGCCAGAGCGGCAGCTGCAGAGCAACTGGCAGAGTGGAAGAGTAGCAGAATAACTCAGTGAAGGTATTAAAAATATATCCTGAAGTTTTCTTGGTGGACATGGAGAGAAATTAAATTCAAGAGAGGTTGGTTTATGGATAATCAGTGTAGGATTTTTTTTCCCGTAGGCAGGAAATACAAAATGTGTGAGTAGAAATTAAAAGATAAAAAGGGGCAGGTTTGCAAACTCACTTGTCAGTCACCTGGTAATCCTGATTAAGAACTGGAAATTCCTTTCCACCCTGTAATGCAGATAAGCAAGTCTCATGGTTTTGGTAGCAAAGTCCACGAAACCTTTGTACTTGAGCAGTCTTTTTCTAAATTTCTTATCCTTTCATCACATTAAAATGTATGAGGAGGGAGCCATAAAAGCCTCTGTTTCCCCTGCAGAGGACCGAGGTTTGAGTTGTGCATGCTGTGAAAGAGATGAAAGTAGGTCCATAGAGCTGTCTCGGGGAGTGTTCCTTCCAGGAATTTACACCTGTATAAACTGAAGAGCAGCTGGACAGACTGCTGTATCTTCCCTATAATGATTTGGGACCAAAATTAGCAGCTTGGAAGGCGTTAGGATAGCCATCACCTCACACTGCCAGCCGTCGAGCTGCGACTGAACCACATCAGAGGAATGAAGCTATTTGGGCTGCTTGCCCAGCCCTGGAGGACTCCATCCTACAGCAAATAAACAGCTGGGGGGCTTCATATTTTAAAAAATAAAATGCAGCATGTATTTGTCTTAGTTTCTGGTTGTGGTATGCAGATACTGGCTTGCTCAAAGCGAGAAGGAAGCTTGAGGCTTGAACAAAAAAAAATGAAGCAGATACCATGGTGACAAGAGCAATCTGAAATACTTGGAGATAACCGTGGGGGGGTTGCAAAGTGGCCTCCAGGTTGTGACTGTCACCGAGGTGTGGGCAGCATCCGGATTAGTGCCCTTGGTGCGGGGTGGAAGCTGGCACTTCCCTTCGGGCTGCAGCAGTGTAGTGGGTGGGAGTAGCTTCTTGATGGGAAGGACCTTACTGTGCTGGAAAATGCTCCGTTTTTAATTCCTGCACAGGGTGACTGCAGGCTGGCTCCTTAGAAGTCCTCTTGAGTGCAAACCCCTGGCACAGGCCTTCCTGGCTGCTGCGGGCAGAAATTGGCCAACTCCTGTGTTGCTTCAGCTGCGGAAATGTGGCCGATTCTTGTGAGCTTTCTGTTTACCTCCCTCTCTCTCAGTGTTTAACAACACAGTTTCTGAAGTTAGTGTTTTGTCCAAGTGTGCACTAAAATAAGGAGGGGGTGTGTCCCCCCAGGCCGATAGCACTGGCGGAGTTACCCAGAGCAGTGGATGGTCCCAGAGCCGGTGCCAGTGCAGGCTGCCCTTTGCTGCATCTCTCCAGTCCGGAGGCTTTGCTGTGGCTGTGCTGAGCTGCTCTTCCACCTCGGTACAGCCTGACTGTCTTTGGAAAGAGGAGAAAATGTGGTATTTTGACCCATAGCTTTCCTCTGAATCCCCTCTTCCTTTGTATTGTGATATTTAAGTATTTTAGATGAGGATAAAAGTGCTTTCTTTTCTTGAAGAATTTATTTATTTAAAGTTTTAGAATAGTCATCAAAAAGATGCTTTTGCTAAATAACGTCTCTGTTCCACGAGTTCTTCAACAATAAAATAACGTGGAACAGAAACACAGGGATTTAGTGTAGGATCCCCGAGGTCATATTATATTTCTTCTTCAAGTAGTTTTTTATTTAAAGATAATAAATGCCTGGCAGTACAAAGGCAGTGAAACAACAATTAATGCTGTTAACTTTTAGTCTTGTCAGTTAATTCAGTCTTTCTGTGTGCTAAACCATACGGGAAATGAAACTTCTTTTTATCGCAGACCACAGGGGCCTCGTGCAACACTTGTCTGCGCATTTAACTCCTTTCCCAACCAGAGTTCAGCGCTCAGCAGACAAACAAAACAAAATAATGGTTTTCCCCTCTGCTCTCTTTGCCATCCAGGGCTGCTCACCGCCCGCATAAATCCACAGGCTCTGGAAAATGACAGTAGCAGCCGTTTTAGTACATGCCCACACCGCAGCCCTCGCCTCTCTCTGGTGGGTGTTGGTGGAGGGGTGTCTGCTCAGGCTGCTCCCGGTAGAGATTAGCCAAGTGCTGTGCAGAGTGTGGAGGCCGGAGTTTCAGGGTGGAACAAGGTAGGACCTGGGCTGTTTCGTTTTAGCTGACATAACACGACAGCCACCACTTTTCCCAGGGTGTAGACGCTGCTGATATTGCATGGACTGAAACTGGTCCCAGAGCTCTTTGTGGTAATGAAGATAAAGGAGAAATAGTTCATCTGGCTTTAAGAGGGAGACTGGCTGAAAAAAATAGACTCAGAACCTGACAGTGGTGGTGAGGTCCAGGCTTGCAGGACTAAAGCCCTTTCTAAAGCTTCTAGGGCAAGTAATCAGGTTTTCAGTGGCACACTCTGTGTCTTTTTTCCCGCTTTTCTCAGCCACATTGCAACCTTTTGAATATCAGGAATATGTCGCATTCCAGAGGGTTTTCTGTGCCTCATGTGATACTGAGCCTGATGATCTTGTTGGAGATAAATGCTATGTGTTACAGACTGTGTAAAGCCTGTTTATAAGACTGGGCTGTGGTTTATTTGATCCTTTTTTGTGGAAACAGCCAGAAATGATCACTAACCCAAATAACAAAGTAAATAAGCAGTGATTTGAAGAAAATAATTATTCCTGCCAACTAACACCTTAGGAAAGGAAGGTCTGAGAAGAAAAGGGTGCCTTGGGAATCGCTCAGAGTCTGCAGCAGGGGTAGCTTAGGCTTAAGATCTCTATTTCTTCTACGTAGAAAAGCTTCAATTTCCTGAGACTGTTCTGTGCCTGAGATAAGTGAGCACAGCCGAGAGACTAAGGCGAGATGCTGGGGCTGTAGAGACACTAGCAATGCACTGAACAGTTGTGCCAGCAGAAAAGGCTGTAGCTGGAGGCTGCCCTCTGCCCTGGTCCTCTTCCAGTTGCCCGCTGAGCATCCTTGGGCTAAAGGAGGGGGCGATTCAAACATCATCAGCTTCAGTCATGGCTAAACCTGGGAGATGGGTTGTGAAGCTGTGACAGAGCCCAGGATGGGAGGGGAGTGGGTGGCTGGGCGGCGGCTCCTGTGTCCAGTTGTGGTGGGACGCCGGCATCTGCTCCCTGCGGGGAGGGATGGCTGGCGCTAACCCCAACGGCTCTGTTGGTGAACATTACTGGAGGCTTCTTGGAGCTTGCAGTTCTCTGCTGTTCTGCCCACGTTGTGCCAGACAAACAACTCTGTGAACGTCAGCGATGATGAATGAGGGAAAAGTCAGAAGCTGTGACAACAGATTTGTTGGTAGATTTCTGCCTTCCTGCTAGACTCAAACCTTGGTCAGATAAGTGGAATTGCTGGAGATACTCTGGTTGATAAACTCTGAGTTCATTCGAGAGCCAAGGCCAGTTTTTGTTAAGCAGGTTCTGTGGTTTGCGCGTCCTTCTCCTGGGTAGTCTTGGAAGCCTGGTGCTGTATGCAGGATAACACAGCGTGTGTTTGGTTCCTTTGTCTGCCTTTCCTGCTGCTCTCATGGTTCTGGTATTGAGGAGCTATGTTAGGTTTATACTGGTTTCTGGGAGGAGCGTATTTGTTGGTTTTTATTTAGTCCTATGTGGAGTTTGGATGCTGTGACTACCCGCACGTTACACATCCCAGGAAATACAGCCTGCCAAGCTCCAAGGCTGCTGCAGAAAGCAACTGTGCGTAATAAATGAGGACTTCATATTCTGCTGCTGCTTATGCTTTGTTAACGGATAACTGAGATAATGGAGCCTGTATTCCCATAGTAGGAAGCTGCCTTTCTGTTGGTTTTGGACCAGATGAGCAGTTTTCAGGCTTATGAAAGTCAAATGCCACAAAATTGACTTAGAAAATTGCCGAGGGTCAATTTATGTTTTATTGTAATGGTGGTGTTTTCCTTTTGATAATGATAATTCCGTGTGCTGCCATGGTTTGTAGACTGTCAGTGCACGTGGTTGAACCTATGGCTTTGCACTGCATCAGTGTTTCTTTATGTTCTCATCTAAAGCAAGATAAGGAGAGGCTTTGGTCTGGAAGCATGATTTTGTGAGATATGTTTTTCTTGGCTAACTTCAGCAGTCTGGTAGCAAAAGAAGCTATAAAAAAAAATTCTGATTAGAGGATATTTGCAGTTGCAAATACTTCATTTTACTGAATGGAGGAAAGGCCACAGACAGGAGTGGCCCGAGGCCATGGTTTGATATGTGCTTTGGGGTGATGTTGCTGCTGGGAGAGGCAGTGCTGCATCCCCTGGCTCCTTTCCTCCCCTGCCCCGTGCCTTTCCTTGTGAGGGCACAGCTGTCTACACGGTGAGTTGGGTTGAGCTCTCCAAAACAATGCTGCTGTGCCGCTGGGAGGGTTTCTCTGGCTCAGACCTGCCCGGAGCCACGCCAGGGCAGACGCTGATGCAGGAAGGGGTGAATATGTGTTCAGAGACAGGCCTTTGGAGTTCAAGGAGACGATCTCATTCCGTAACCCTGATTTACGCGGGTTGAATGTATATGGAACCAGGCAACAAGCCATGCTTTCCCAGCAGTCCTTCCCAAATCACTGTCCCCAGGCCTGGCGCTGGAGGTGAGGTCTGGGAGCGGTCTAGGCTGAGCCGCCACGCAAGGATGGGCAGGTTTCCGATGCTTGGTTCAGCCAGTATCTGGAGACGTGAGGGTGCTTCATGTGCAAAGTCCAACCATCCGTTATCAAACAAGGCTCCTGGTTGGGCTGTTAGCAGAAACCTTACAGAGGGTGGGGAGAATCCTGCTGCTGTCGCTCCTCCCGGGGCCGCAGGGGCCTGAAGCACGGTGTGAGTGTGGTTAAGTGCTCAGGCATCTCCCCTGATTGAAATCAAGTGCAGGTGTAAGTCTGACGCCTCCCCAGGTCTGAAACACTTCACTCTGTGTTCAGCAGTTGGCAGTTTCATTTGCATTCAATGTTTTCCGTTGTTTAGGCTGTTGAGTTGTCTACAAAAAGCATCACGTAGGAAGGTTTGGTTCCTCTGTAGTAGCAGCTCTGGTACTGGCAGCCACTTCTTGCGACTTCTTGGGTTTCGGCTCCTCCCTTGCCCAGCTGCTGGGGATCTTGTGTTTCATGTGCACAGAAGTGCAGAGTGTAGAAAGGCTCGCTGCCACCCCATAAGCAAACGTCTCTTTTAGATGATGAAAAGAGATTTTACGTGTTAAAATCTTGCTTTAAAATCTCTGAAAATTGAAGTTTTGGTGGCGTGCAGATTGTTTGCTTTTGAAATCCAGACAAATAATCCTGTTGGGCATTGTTGTCACTTGACACGTAACTTTTTTTTTAAAAAAAAGAAAGGAAAACCCCAAACAGATCAAAGGCAAATCTCCTGATGTACAGAGGCATCTTATGTTTGAAGAGGTGACCGGTCCGCACGGGCACTCTCCGTCAGCCAGTGCAGCAGTGGGCTCAGAGCTACTGGCATGCCAAGAGCACCACAGTTTAAAAATCCGGGTACTATGTGTTAGCTGTTGGTATTGTGTGTACATCTTTGTCTGAGTCGCGTGGTGGAGTGGGAGCTGTTGGATGTGTGGCACAGCCAAGGCTTTTTGTTTGTGGCACTTTAGTTACTAAGATCAGTTGTTAGCCACGTAGAAACCTTTCTGCTACTTACCTACCTGCAGCTGGAGAGCTTTATCACATAGGGTACAGTAAATCCAGATTGTCAAGGACTGTGAGGTGGACGGCCACTGATAAAGTGTAGCACCACAATAGTCCTTGACAAGCAGATATAAAAGGATGAACGGATTCATCCCCCAACTCCCCAATGCTTGGATATTGTTTGTTAAAAGCAGAATTTGATTTAGGCTGTGATAATATGCTGATCCTTAAGGTGCCTTCTGAGAAAGTAAACTTAAAACACATTAAAAAGCAATCAAGCCTTCATTACGCAGAGCTGCTACTGCTGCTTGCCAGAAGCTGAGAAGATATAAATAAGGAAATGTTACTTGTCCTCGTCCTTGACTAATGGGTAAAGGAATCTGCTTTTAGCCACTGCTGGAAGAGAGTAGCTGAGCAGACCTTCGATGCAATGCAGCAGTTGGTTCTGACCTATTTATGGCCTTTTAGTATTTTTCTTATTAGTATTTTCTTATTAGTATTCAGCTGTAATGGAGCTTTGGTAGGATTGGCTGTAGTGTGTGTCAAACAAAAAGCTAGCGACACTCTCAAATCCTGCTGCGGCATTGAGCTGGAATCCTGTGTACACTGAAATTCGAGAGTCAATCCCATTTGAGTATTTGTGACTGTTCATGTCAAGTAACACTACAAAAGGTGAATTTCTTATAGATTTGCTTCTGTCAGTTGCCCCTGTAATTATGCCCACAGCATGATTAAGGCGTTGCTTAATGTCCTTCAGCCCCAAATTTTGCTAGCAGATACCTACTTTTGTAGGTTCCAAGTGCCACACACCTTGAATCCCCACGTAGCATGTAGCGTAACTGCAAAGAGCCTTTGGAACCTGTTTCTGAGCATCTGGTTGCCATGCACACGCTGTTCACGCACTGTATTTACCCCTCCACCAGGGATGGTGTGACGCTGAGCTCTCACCTGGATCTCCCCTGGATGGGAAGCAATGCTGTCTGGAGTGCATATATTTCCCCCGTTACGTTTCCTAAACCTGTATCAGGCTTTACGAGCTGCGGAAGTGCTTGCCCTGAGCTTACGCAGCGTGTGCCATCCTGTATGTGCAGAGGCTCCATCCAGCTGGGTGCTGAGCACTGGCTGAGCCAAGCAGGCAGCTCGGAGCCTTTTGGCAACAGGGAGCCTGCTTGGGTTCCCTCAGCAATCAGTGCTGCCTCACAGCATTGGTCACTGCCTAAGACCCTCAATTTGGTGGTCTCTGCTTCAGCACAGAATTAGGCTGAGATGGATTTTCTAAATACACATTTTCCAAATGGTGGTGATACTGCTTGAGTCTTTCCTTTTGGAGCAATAGAGGAAAGGTTTCTTATCCTACCAATTCCGACAGAGCGATGAGGATCCTGCTCAGCAGGTGGCTTTGCTGTGCTGTCCCCAGCCCGTGTTACTGGCTGAGCTTTTCAAAGCAGGATAAGGGGCCTGAAAGCCAAAATCCCACAGGGGGTTTTATTCACTTTGCAGTCTGTGTCAGGGAGTAAAGAAGTGAATGGGAGTTGGGTCTGTAAGTGACTTGGGCTCCATTGAGAATTGCCATCCCCAGGACTTTACCCAGAGGTGATGTTAACTTCTGTGTTGGGTTCTTCTGGTAGGAAAAAAACTTGTTGAATGTGCTTGGATCTTTTGTCTTGGGTTTTCTTGGTGTGGGATTTGACAGATCGTTAGGCCATGGGTTACTGAATGAGTGCACTTACAGTGGCATTACAATCCATAAGAGATGCTTTTATTTTTGTTCTCGTGAATCAGCTTTTCTATTTACATAACTTCCTACAATTTCTGGAGCAGGTTGTGGTCTTGTTTTGTGAAGTACAGACTTTGTCCTTTATTCTAGTTATGTTCTTGGCTTGTGCTGCAAAATCTGCTCTGCTGTGTGGTACCTTATGCCTGGATAATACCCACTGTAGGCAGACCTCGTGCTTCCAGGCGTGATGTAACCTCCAGGTTAGGTTGCAAAAAGCTTTCCCTATCCTGCATTTCCCCCACAAAACTTGCTCTGAGCGATGGTTTTGCATCCTTTCACCCCAAGCCTTTTTCCTGCTTTTAAGAAGTGTCTTCCAGAACCACACCTGAGCAGTGGGCATCGGTAGCCCATTCTCTCCTGCCCTGGGCCTCAGGCTGGCACGTGGTCCAAATAAACAACTTCTAAGCTCCTGGGGGCAAACCACATCCAGAGAGAGCTGCTGTAGCAGCTACGCAGGATACATGTTGGTAATGCCACGGGCTTTCCCAAAGGGCCCTGGAAGGAGAGAGTAAGAACATCTGGATCCCATCTGAACGTTGCCTCATTTCTGCACAAAAAGCAGCACAAATACAGCGTGAGGTTTTTCAGCCTCCTGTGTTTGATTTAGGTTGCATAAGTTGCTGGTGGTTTTGCTGTATTTATCTTCGGTCTCATTCCTTACAGACCAGAAACCAAGCATTGGGAAAGAGAATGATGATGATGATGTTACTGTGTGTAACGCTGGGCTTAAAATAGCTGGAACAAAGAAGTGATTTGAGTTCTGTAATGATAATTACCCAGACCTAAAAATAGGTAGATGTTCTACCAGGGAGAGAGAAGTAAGAGGGAGATGCACGTCACTGGGAGACACCTTAGAGACAGTCTGCAGCACTCTGGTCAAGCTGGGCGTCGCTGTAGGTGCCGACAAGTTTGTCACCCTTTGACCACCACTCACAGCCAGTGGTGGCCACCAGCACCACCAGGACTGGCACCTCTGAATCTTAAAGTAATTGGGGAGGGGAAAAAAACTCTGGCTTGTTCATCTGAGTAAAAAGAACAAAAACACTCTAAAAAAAAAAAAAAAAAAGGCTCCTCGCATAGTATGGTAAAAACTGATGGAGGCCAGGAGCAAGCCTGCTCGGAGGTGTTTTGTCTCTGTCCTGCTGTCTTGTCCTGAGGGTGGAGAAGAAGCTTAGGGGCGCCATCAGGAATCTATGATATTTAGATGCGTAGCTGAGCTGCTGTGCTGTTCAGCTTCTACAAATTGTGTTGTACCGGGAGGCAAAATTACAAGCGTTTTGCAGCTGATTTGCTTCTTCTGCATTAGCAACTCAAGAGAGGAAAGCATTATCATTTCAGAAATTAGATGGGAAATATAAAAAAAACCCCAACCCAACATTTATTTAATTCCACAGAGTGGCTCTGGATTGGTGTAGCGGTAGCCAGCTGCCGCAGTGAGGTGGTCAAACCCTAAAGGCGCTGACCCTGGAACACAGCAGTCCCACCGCTGCTGCTGGGCGTACCTAACTTTACTCCTTTGCCTCCCAGCTGACTGCGGGGCGCTGCCCTGCACGCCCCCGGAGGCAGGGCTGAAACCCCACTGGTGTTCCTGGACGGCCAGTTGGCTTCCTGGCGGCAGCTCGCGAGGCACAGTGGGAGCGGGCTGGGGCTGGTGTGCAGCTTGACCCACAGGACGCCCCGCAGCAAGCTCGTTTGCCTTGGCAGCGGCACGGTGTTCCTCATGCTGCCCTGTCCCTCCAAAGAAAACTACGTTCAGGGTATTTCTGCCTTAGCTGCAGTGAGCGAAAGGATGGCGCTGCCGGCTGCCACCTGAAGATTTCTTACATTGTGCTTTTCCCGTTCGCTGTTTAAATTTGAGCTTATCCATCATCAAGATGTACTGAACCATTTGAAGAACTGCTGGTGACAAGTCTGGCTACAAAAGGTTGCGTTGTCTGTGCATCTGAACTTTCTCACCTCTCTGCACAAAGCAGATATGCCCTGGGATTTAAGGAATTGCCCCCTAATGATGACCCAGCTTGTTGAAAATCATCAGTGGCTTAAAATGCAACAGCTTGCAAGGTGTAGTTGTTTTTCCTTATCTAGAATGTAGAAGGCTGGAATTGGAAATGGTAAAAACCTTATAAAGCTGGTTTTGTATTTAAGACAAAAAGAGAAGCATGCAAGGTCCAGGCCCGCTGCGAGGTGCTGCTTCCCTGCTGTCCTGGTGCTGCCTCGCTGCTGGGAGGCTGGTGAAGCAGCTCAGGCCACGCATATGCTGTAAGCGATGATATAACCATGTCTGGGAACTTGATAGGAAATCTGTTTAAAGTTCTTTTAAATCCTCACAGTAATATTTGAGCCATTTAATCACATCTTGGGGGGGAGATGTTTTTTCTGTGCATGGAGGGCAGGACACAGGACCCAGAAAAATGATGGACAATACCCATGTTGAGTGCCAGAACAGCAGTGTTGTGTGATCAGAAGAGCAGCGCTCACACTGTAAACTTACTTTGGGTTCCAGTGGTCTATAAATAGGTTTCCAAAATGCGTCTATTGTCCAACAGGGAATTTATTTATAAACTGAAAAAAATAACAGGACTTGAACGAACCCCAACCCCCTCTTGGCCAGGAGCACAATCTGGACCATTGTGTATGTGTATGCCTGTGTGTACCAAAGAAGAGACACTTGTTTGAAATTCATTTCAATAAAGTGTTTAAAACAACTGTTTCCTTGCAGCGGGGTGGTGCTCCGAGCTGTTGGACAGCCAGTTCACAGTCCTGCCCCGCGTTGGGGATGCAGTACCGCCTGCTTGCTGGACCAAAGTCCTCCAGCATCGCCCCTGCCTCCTTCCTGATGATAATCTTTCTGTTGAGGGTTTCTGTTGTTTGTTTTTTTTTTTTTCCCTTCAGTGGGTAAACATTTGAAGGAGAAAAAAAAATAGTGAATCTGAAATGTTGCAGCATTTTCTGGAGAGGTTTCTATCACGAAGGTTTTAACTCCACTTTGGGGTTAAAGCTCCAATTTGATGGACTGTGATTTGTTGGGAAACGTCACCCGTCTCTACTCTTGGCAGCTCTGGTGTCATTTCTCTTGCATTACTGACGTCATTGACTGATGCGAGTTAGACCTGAGAACAGTAAATTTATACTGCTGGTGTTTGTTCAGGTGAGGGACAATACTTGTTCAAATTCCTAGACTAATCTTTGTCATAGTGTTTTTCTGTGCATGTGCTCTGTCGAAAGCTGGATATTTAACGACTGTTGTGTAAGGGGAAAGGAAGAGCAACCTAGTACACAAGGACATCTGGAACAAAAAAGTCTACTGGAAGCACCAGCTTCTCATGTTGCTGGTGTGAATTTATATGCAGAAGATTACATCTTGGTGGTGAAACTTCACTTAACCACTGGTGTCTTGCCATGAAGCTGTTTCTGTCTCTGAAACAGACAGTGAAAGCCCAAATCCATTCATCCATCCATTCTGCTCATTCCCATCCCCTCCTGCCCGCAGCCTCTTTCCTTCCTTGCATTTATCTCCCTATCCCTGTCCTTGATTTCTGTGTTGTGCTTTTGTGCCTGCCCAGCCTCAGGACCGTGCCACCCCAGTGTTCTGCTCAGCTTCCCAGCTCCTGTGCTGTTTGCACATTCCCAGCTCTCCACTGGCGCTCTCTGTCCTGCAAAACATGTCAGGAGCACTCAGTATAAACAAGGATTTTCATGTTTGCAGACTGTGGTTTGCTGCAGCTAACTGGCCAAAATAGCTTTAGATGTGACAGTTGTCTGCACAGGATGAAGTGCGGGATCTGGAGAGGCACTGGCTGGTGTCCATGCCCGGTGAGGCAACTGGGAGAGGCTTTTTCTGGAAGCGAGCGCTGTGTGTTGACAGGCGCATCCTGAAGAAACGCTCCTTGCTCCTTCCCAAACATGGACAGCAGGAACTATCTTCCAGGCTCTTGTCCTGAGGAGAACGTATGCCCTTTTGAGTAAGACAAAACACCCTGAAGCGGCGGCAGGCGTCTCTTGCTCTATTTTAGGCACTTCCTGTGGTATTCCAGCATGGAAATTAATAGAAATTTTCTAAATAAAATCCCATCAAATAACGTGGTCTGGCAGCTCCGTGTCCGTTTTGCCCGGCAGTTGGTGCCATGGTTCTCTGGAGCATCAAATGCTCTTGTCTAAGTGCTTGTCACTGTGATTGGAAGATTTTCCTGGGGAGCGAGGAGGGAGAGATCAGTGTTTAATCATCCAGCTTGTTTTTCCCTTTGGCCAGACAGTAAGGGTTTCAAACTAAGGTCTTGCACATCAACACCAGCTCCTTGCTTTTCTTTACAGTTCTTCAGCGATTCCTTTCCTTTGACCACAGAGACTTAAGAGCAGCACAAAGGCCAAGCTGCCGTACCGGCCTTCCACACGGTGCCTTGTCTAGCAGAACAAACACGTGTGCAGCTCTGCTGGCTCCTCAGACACAAGCAGAGGGGGTTATCTGCTGCGATAGCCCCTCAGAGCTCTGGTCGTGAACCTGGAGTCGGGTCGTGATACCTGTTGCTGAAAAATCAACCCAGAGACTGTCCTTGCTTCAATAAGCTGAGAAAAGGAGCCAGAGCAAGGCAGAACAGGCGATGTGCAGTGTGCAGCGAGACGTTCTGCATACATACGTGTGGGAGGAAAGCTGTATTTAAGTTCATCATATGAGATGATGGCAACACGAGGCAGCCAGAGGTGTTTTCGTCACTTTGAAGAAGCATCTTGGTGGCTGAGGCAGTCCAGCCCCGTCAGACTGGGTGCTGCCTGAAAGGTTGGGATGTGCAGAGCCTGCCAGGGAAGAGACGGCGCTGTGAGACCCGGCTGAGACGCTGTGAGGAGTGTGAGGATGTGTGTGTGGCCGGGAATAGTAAAAATGGTTGAAAAAATAGAGTTCTCGGGAGAGCAGAGTGCTAATCACCCTCAAACTTAGAGCTCTTGTTTTAGGTGACAGAGTGTATAGTAAAAATCTGGTATCTTTTACCAAATTGGGTAAAAACTCAGTTTTCTTGTTTTCCCTTAAAAATTGTGGGATGTCTCAAAGTGTGTTCTCACTAAGCAGCAGATTCTGGTACAAGTTAAGGACCTGAGACTAATGAAAATGGGCTCAGTAATTTACGAATGGTGTGAAAGCCTTAAATAAATGTAACTAATTTGGGGAAAAAAATGTTCCTGTATTTCTGAGTTGGTTTGTTGCCTCAGGTACTGCTCACTGGCAGAGGAGGTTACACTTACAGAAACGTTTCCCATAGTTCCTCCTACAGAATCATTCATGAAGGAAGTGCTCACTTTTCCTTTTCTTTGAGCTGAATGGCACGATGGAGGAAAACTTCCCCTGCCTGCTCCCTCCCGCTGTGACCCCCATTACTAAAGGCAAGCGCAGAAACCTCTTTCCAGTAGATTCGAGTCTGCTGAAGAATGTTTTTCTACACAGCGTGTAGGATGGATTATTTCCTCGGGGTGGAGTTAACTTGTCCATTTTTATTCGTATTCAGCCATGATGAAAATTAGCAAATGCCCCACAATATTCCTGTTTTGTAATATTCCTCTATTTATGGGTACAAGGGTACTCGCTGATTGAGTTCACCCACTCCTCTGCTGACAGGCGAGGAGGAATTAGGCTGGCTCTGGCAGCCCTGGGCAGGCAGCTTTGCCCCTGGCGTTGGGAGCATGTTTTTTCCTCTGTTGGGAAAGCAGGGTTGGTCCCTTTGCACTAACACCGAGCTGGATGCAGAAGGGAATCTCTCTGTCTGGGTGTTTAAAAAACAAACCACCCCACCCAAGGTTTGATTTAACCTGGACTGATTCCCTACCATGGACTGTCGCGCAGCCGGCAGCGATGGCTCCAAAGGAGCTGCTGACAAATGAGTCGATGGATGCTTTGGAGACACTGAGCTACTCTTCCTTCCAGGGCAGCGCTTGTCCTGCGCTGAAACCTGCCACCCTCCCTCCAGCTGCCGGTCCAGCCGTGTCCCGTGGGTGCAGGGCTGTGCATGCGGGAGCGCAGGCACCATATTTGGCTCTGGGCTGGCGGTGCCCTGACCTCGGCGCGGCTCGCCGGCAGCCGCCTGGCTTCCCTTCGCCGTATATGGAGAGGCTGCTCGGGGACGCTGGTGCCTGACCTGAATTAGCAGCAGCGCAACATCTGTATGAAGCCCAGCTTTTGTTGTGCTGAGCTAATTAGGTTAAAGCCAGGCCTTGGACTGGTTTTCTAGTGAAGGAATAATTTGAAGAGAACAAATTTCCCATTAAATGTCATTTTCTATTGTTTGCCAGGATGCACATGGTTATAATTTCCTTTAGAGTGGTAAAGTCACACAGAGGAAAAACAGCATAAGCAGAACCATCTTGGTATTGAGAAGTCAATAATTCATCTATGTCAGTAATAAAAACCACCTTTCCTGTAAAAAAGTGGCACAGTCTTTGCCGCAGAGATCCTGCTTTTCACTTCGGTGCTGTGTGAGTACGTGGAGGATGGGCTGCATTGGGTGTGGGATCTCATCCAGCCTGTCCTGTCAGCCCTGAGACTTCTCCTTGAGATGGACAAGGATGGGGATGGTTCTCCATTTTCAACCTGTTTTGCATCCCTTTGTTTCCCCATTGAACTCTGGAATTGCACAAACAACAGCAGAGAAAATGGTTTGACTGATTTTGCTTTCTTTTTCTCCCTCCCTCTTTTGTGACAGATTAAAAAGCAGCAACAAGATGTGTTAGGTTTCTTGGAAGCCAACAAAATTGAATTTGAGGAAAAGGATATCGCTGCCAATGAGGAGAATCGGAAATGGATGCGTGAGAACGTCCCTGAGGACAGCCGGCCAGCAAGCGGGAACCCCCTGCCGCCCCGGCTCTTTAACGACAGCCGGTACCTCGGGGTAAGGGGTGGCTCCAGGTGTCCATCTCCTCTCATCCCAGTCCTCTTACTCACTGCCGTAGGCTGTGAATCACTGTTGTGGTCAGCAGGGAAGAACCTGGCTACGTGTGCAAGCTGTGAAGGGTGTGGAAGGTGTTAGACATTCTCCTCTCTTCTGGAGCTTGTAACAATAATTGATTCACGAATATTCCAGTTCCACCATAGAGGGGAGATTAAAATTTGGCCCTCCCGATTCTGAGATCATTGTGCTCCTTACTGGACTGAGCCTCCCACCACCTTGCAGTGTGTATATGTTCTGTTTTCCCTGTGAGTTTTTTCCCCTCTTATGGCTCTCAAAGTTTGCGGGGTTCTTTAATTCCACTGTTCACTACAATCGTGAACTGACACTTGACGGAAATCTGCCACTGTTGCCCCAACCTTATGTTCTGTAGCAAATTCAGAGATCTCTGCATGGGGTTTGCCAGTATGTGTGGATCCCAGATCGCCCCGTGGTCCACTCATCTTCTCAAATAAGTGCCCGTACGAAGTGATGTCTGCCATAATCATAGATCAATTTTCTGGTCCTTCCTGGGATCAGTTTTGGAGTACTGCTGGCAAATGAAGGTCACTGCAGTCCACTTGCCTTAAACGGATTAAAACTCAAGTTGCAAATACAACCCCTACTTGAAATTGCTTTAATGCTTGATCCAAAGTAAGTTGCCCTGCAGCACTTCTACTCATCAGACCATGCTCAAATGATTATTAGATTAACTGTTAATTTTATTGTTAAAACGGAACATCTTCTGAAGAGAGCTTGCAGTGTGCCTTCCTCTGATTCCAGGAGTTAGTTTCTACGTTGTTTGCAGTCTGGTCCTGACCTGCAAAGTCTGTAAGTTGGAACCTGCCAGGTTTGGACCTTTGTGATGCGATTTTGTGGCTACTGAAAGAAGTTATTCTCAGTTTGCCAGGAATGTTTCTCACTTATAGTGAAAGCAGAGCTTGAAACCATATTCCCTGTGAGCTAAGGTTCCAGTAGGCTCTCAAATTTTTGACTGTGGTTGTGACATGGGAAAAAGTTGGTTTGGAGCATCGAATGTAATGATCAATAGTTGTCTGTGGCTGAAAGCTGAGAAGGAGGTAGTCACAAATTGTTGAAAATCTCTGCTCAGTTACCTCTCTTACAAACCAAAACCATAGGCAAACATTTCTGTACCAGTAGGAGCTCCAGCTGCAATGGTATCACCTTTCTCCGATGCTGTACCAGAGCTTTAGAGATGCAGGCAGAGCACTGTGCAGCTCTCCTTTATCAGTGAAGTGTTGCCAAGTTCCTGCTGCATTGCTGTAGCAGCACAGCAGAACAGGACTTCGCTATGCAGCGTTGTGGGACAGGAAGAGAGAAAGCTGTATGTGCCTGGATTTGGATGTCTGCTCATCACAGATGCCTCTCATGTACCCCCAGCTGCAGTTCTGAATGCAGTGATTCTGGGGGGAGGGGTGTAGATGCTTCAGAACCGTTCTTGCTCTGGGTATATTTTGTCCCCCAGTTTTTGGTTGATGTCAATTTGAACCTCTGAAGTTTGGTCAATTTGTGTAGCTGGGTTCAGGTTACTATAGTTTAGCTTTCAGGAAGGTAAAAGTGAATTCTGCTTACATGCACTTGAACCTCTGTGTGCCCTTATCTGGTTCATCTCAAGCATGAACTTCCCTTTTTGTATCATCTGATGTAGCTGAACTGGCAAATTGACTTTTATTGACCTGTGCGTGGCAGGAAAGGCTGTAACTGCAGACACTGTGCGAGTTGGCATGAACCTGCTCGTTAGTCACAGGCATTCCTTTCCTGGTAGATGCCAGGAAGCAGACTGCCAGGCTATGCACGAGCAAGATAAACACCCCCTTTGTTATCGAGCAGCCCCAGTGCTGTCAACAGAAGGGCTTCAGGGAGGATGTAACATAATCATATGTGTTTTTATCAAACTAGCACCCGAATGCTACATGTACAGTAATTGACATCCTTGATCTCTCAGCTCTTCCGCTCCTCTTTTCCAGTACTCCCTTCTATTCCAGCTGCAACAGCCTCTTCAGAGAGCTGCCCCTGCTCCGAACACAGCTGTTTTCAAACAGCATTTGCTGTTTCTTAGGCTTTTGCCCACCAACCAGCCAAGCATGCAAAGCGGCGTGCCCTTAATGGCAGCTCTCATTCCCTGGGAAAGCTGAAGGAAGCTGGCACTGCTGCTTCAGTTAAAAGGGGAGAGAAGGAAAGTCACAGGACAGATTTGTGTAGTGTCGAGGTCGTAGGGAGGGAAGTATCTGGTAACTCAGACAACGGTGGACTTGCACAAACCTTCTCACTTGCACAAACCTGTGGGCTTTTTGCCTACTCTTCCCTAACTTGGCAGACAACTAAGTTGTGTTGTTTGTACCGCATGGAGCACTGCATTTTGCCTCAAACATAAAACAGGGAGAAGGAAGTGTTGGTATTCCTTGTACTATTCCATTGGGTTTGCCTTCATTTTCCTGAGAAGTGACTGTGTGTGTGTGTGTGTGTGTGTGTTCAGAGCGGCTCTAGTGTGCTATGAGTAGAACCAACAGTGCCACCTCATTTCCTTCATTTGCATAGACTCATCATTAATGGGAAACATGATGGGAAACCTCCATTTAAACCTCCATTTGCAGGTTTAAAATGAACTCTTAACAGGTTTAAGAGTTAATGTCCAGGGTTGCCCAGTTGCCATCCCTAATCAGGAATTAGCAGTGACAGCTGGGGACATCATTGTCTCTGAGGACAAGGCCCAGGCTCAGACTGCTCCTGGAGGAGGGACCTCCAAGCAGACTGGTGACAACTACCTAGCTATAGAGGCTCTCCCTCTAGGAAAGGCAGAAGCACCTCACAGATAGTGAAATTCCCAGCTTGCCACTTTCTGGGCAGTAGGATTTCTGTGGTATCAGCACTAATGATGAATACCTGATGTGATGCTCACCGTTTTGGGTTTGGCCAGAGGAAACAGTTTGCTCGGTGCGGGCTGGGTAACACCAAATGGAGCTGTAATTGTTTCTGACCATCTGTACTTCTGTCTTTTGTTCCCTTCTCCCGACTCCCTTCCTGAAGGACTACGAAGCTTTCTTTGAAGCTCGAGAGAACAATGCGGTATACGCGTTCTTAGGCTTGACCGCGCCACCTGGTTCCAAGGCAAGTGTGTATATTTCTCACAGTAAACAACCTCTGTTTTACACCTTGTTCTCCTCTGCTCATAGTAGGGTATTTTCCCTGTTCCGTGGTTGCTCCAGTCAATCTACCTGCTTGTCTGACACTTGGTCTTCAAAGACTGTCTTTCAGGCCCGAACCTCCCAGCAACATGTTCTTGTTACATGCTGGTTTATGTGGTGGATACTGTGTTCCCTGGAAGCACCTTCCTCCCTCTCCTTCCATCAGAAAAACTCTTTGCTCAGTACAGATGCTCTTTTGGTCTCTTGCTGCAGAGCCACTGCTCGTTTTTCAGTTAATGGAAGAGATTTTCCTGCTTTGGGAAGAAGTTCTTCACTAGGAAAATTGTCTTACACTGGGGTTTTTCTTACTGTACACTCTGGGGCTGAGTGAACAAGTCACTAATCTTCATACTGCAGAATGCACAAGAAATCTAGATGAAAGCAATTGTCACAAACCCAAACAATTATTTCAATTCAATGAAAGAACTTAATTCATGTGATGTTTTGATGAGATTTTTGTCCTAGAAAATACCCTGAAACCCAAGTTGCTGTTTTTGAAATAATGTGGTCTCGCTTCAGAGTAATTGTTTCCTCCAGCTTGTTATCTGAAGCCTTGTTTTCCTTTGCCAATTACGAACTGGATTGCCGCTTGCAGATGCAATGGGCTGGAATTCTCCTTTTGATTTTGATAGGATAGGACAAGCCTGCTTTGTACATTTCACTTGACAGCAGCAGGATCCTCCAGGTCACTTCCAGCTTTCTTGTTCCAATGGATAAACACACCGTTCCCTTTCAACTTTATTCAGCGAGAGTTGAAGGTCACGCTGTGCACATTGCTCAGAGACCTAATTTTAAAGGTGGATGACAATCTGTCAGGATTAAGCATTACAATCTGTGGGTCAGACTGAAGCAGTTTTGGAGCCCAGCTCATTTCTAGCAGTAGTGAAAAACACGTTCACTGATGCGAGTGATGTAGTGAGGAAGAACTGCCTTGCACTGAGAGCTGCAGAGAGCAAAACCTATGAGCCGTGCTCCAGCATCCCACGTCCCTGGCATCAGGTGGCCGCCTGCATGTGGTACGATAGTCATGTAATCTTTAAGTTTCATGGAACTTCTGCACAGCGCTGCATATAAGTGTGTGCAGGATGGAGCCAAGCAGTGAGCGAGCAGCCCTGAGACCATGGGGCACAGGGAAGCCCGTGTATTTCCCCTCATGGCCAAGAGGAGTGCAGATGTACCGGAGAGCAGTTGCTGCTGCCATAGTGAATCACGTCATCTGCCTCTATAACATTAATGAATATCACTGCTTACTTAACCTGCCAGATTGCAGAAGCAGTCTGTATTGCTATTAGTTGCTCCGATTATGTCCTAAGGGGTGGCTTTTAAAGAAGAGGTGAGATTCAAGAGGGAGAAATATAGCGCATTTGTACTCTGCTGCATTTTCATGTAGCTTGCTAAGCACGAGGAGGTGCGTTTGAGCTGATCAGGATAACCTTTGCGTAAGGGACCTTGTACCCAAAGCATTCTGTGCTGGTCTGACTATTATATCCGTCCCACAATTTCTTGATGTCAAATGGAGCTGATTGCCTGCTGCTGAGAAGGAGAAACAGATCTGTAGATGCTGAAATTGGTCTTTATAGTAGAGCTGCACGTGGCTTGGGTTACTATATTAATGTCATTGCATCTTCTTGTGTTGCTACATAAAATAAAGGAGTCTGGGATCAGCCCGTGTGCTGTTGCAAAAGAGGACCTTGACAGCAAACCCCTGTTAAATGTCATTATGAGAGGTTGAAATGTTGTTTGACTCTGAACGCAAAGGTCCAGTGTTACTGCCAAAGGGCTCAGAAGTGAGCAGGGGAAACACAAGTAACTGCACGGAGCCCTGGTGGCTTTGGGCACTGAGATACAAATGTTCCATCAAAACCCGAGAAAGGCTGGCATTCAGTTTATCTTAAAAATAGCCCTGCTTCGAGCAGTCTGAGTGGGTTCAGGCTAGTGGTGGAGTCACCACCCTTGGAGGTATTTAAAAGCTGTGTAGATATGCTTAGAGACAGGGTTTAGTGGTAGTGTTGGGTTTGCGGTTGGACCTGATGATCTTAAAGGAATTTTCCAACCTAGATGGCTCTGTGATCCTGTGATTGGAGGGAGAGGATTTTGTGAGTTAAAGGCTGTGATTAATTATCGAGGACTGAGAGCATGGTTAGTGAGAGGCCTTGAGGAAAACATAAGGAAAAGTGTAGAAGAGGGATAGTATCACATCTGAAAAGCAGGGCCAGGTAATGTGCAGGAGCACACCCGAGCAAATGGAGTTGGACCTTCGAGAGAACAGGTTAGCAAATCCTCTGTGTTATTTGTACCCCTTTCCCGAAGGTGAGGGGAACACCTCTCCAGCTCACCGCTGCCGGTTTTGAACAGAAGTACTTTTTGCTGGACTTTCCACGACTCCCCCGCAGCTCCATAGCCAGATTTCACTTCTGCAGTGGCTACGGAGTTGTTACAAAGCCAAGGGAACCACCTTCTCTTTGTTACCACTCAAAGAACCACTTGTCTCTTAGAGAATGTCAAACATCCTGGTTTGTTCCAGGCTTTGTAGTCCTTTTTAATCCTTCCTTCATCCTTCACCTGCCTTTTCTGCTGTGAACTGATAGGATGCCCTTGCATGAGCAGTAGGGCAGCACATTGATGTTCTGGCTCCACTCTTTGACCCACGATGTGTGGCCAGCAGAGCAGAGCGCAGTCCGGGATCGTGCAGACCTGCACCAGCTGTCTGAGCAGGGCTGTTCCCATGCCCCCGAGTTAAAAGACAGCACAGTGTGATGCACTTGGGCAGGTAGCCAGGAAAACCAGAGCGACCCACCACATCTTCTGTAACGGAGATACACGTGATACTTCCTGCCCTGAAGGCTGGGGTCATCCCCTGCATCCGCACTCCTCAGTCTCACAGGCTTCTTGGAAACTCCCCACTTAGTCCTTCTTCCTCTTGTTTATTCGTTTAGCACGCTGCCTCCTGTTAGCAATGATGAAGCCTTCCAGTACCTGAAGAGGGCTACAGGAAAGCTGGGGAGGGGCTTTTTACAAGGGCATGGAGTGATGGGACAAGGGGGAAGATTTATATTAGACATTAGGAAGAAATTCTTCACCATGAGAGTGGGGAGGCCTTGGCCCAGGTTGACAGAGAACTGTGGCCGCCCCATCCCTGGAGGTGTTCAAGGCCAGGCTGGGTGGGGCATGGAGCCTCTGATTCAGTGGGAGGTGTCCCTGCCCATGGCAGGGGGTGGAACTGCATGATCTTTAAAGTCCCTTCCAACCCAAACCATTCCATGATTCTACGACTCTGTGTTGTTGAGTCTGCTACCTTCAGTATTCCTACAGTCACCAAAGCAAACAACTCCCTTACATAGAAGTTGAGTTTAGCAGATGTCAAACTTCAAAAGAAACTGTGCCATGCACTCTGAAGTGCTGCAGGGAGAGCACTGTCACTGTTCATCTTTTTGTAGGCCGTGTTGCTGCTCACAGGTAATTAAATTAATCTTCAGACAAAAGTACGAGGTCCAACACAACCTCCCTCTCCCCTGAGAGACTGTGCTTGTAACTCTTTTTCTTCAACAAATTAAGAAAATCAACTCCAGTTACCTTCACCATAGTTCCCTTCTGAGGTGGGAAGCTGGGATTGCTTGGCAGCGCCTGTGCCAGCACGGAGCTGCTGCCAGCCCCAGGATGGAGCTCACCTGTGGGTCTTCTGCTGAGCATTTAACCATATTTCTTCAAATAATATTTGATCTCTAAACAGTTCCTGTGTCCTAACGTGAAATGAGGGGTAACTCATTATAGCTGATCTTCTTTTTTTTAACCTTTTATGGTCAAAACTGGCCGTGGGCACAGGTTGGGCTCTTCCTGCCAGTTCTGCTTGGGCTAGTTCAGAATCAGAGCTGGAGCCAGCAGCCTATCGGACTCGGTTTGTTATAGCATTGTGGGCAGCGGGGTCTCTTCTTGAGCTGGGTTCAGTGCTGCTCACTGCTTAACCACATCCTGCTGCAGGTTTGGTGATGGCAACACGCTCACACAGGTGTGGTGAGCTGTCACCTTCCCAAAGTACTAACGTGTAATTCTGTTCTGCTTTTCCAGGAAGCCGAGGCACTGGCAAAGCAGCAAGCGTGAATTTCAACTGCCTTAACCGTTCTGTAAAGGGAATTTCCACAGCTTTTTATAAAATAATACAATTGTCTCCGCTTCAAGAAGTGCAGATGTGATTCCTAACATGTGATTGGTGCTTGCAGCATTTACCGTACACAATACAAATTCGACCACGAGATGAAAATGTGAACATAAAGGTAGAGAGCATTGAGCATATTGTTACAAAGTTGGAAGTATAGGAAGCTGAAACAATTAGACATGAATGATTTTCACGTAGTTTAAACTGTCCTGGCAATCTGTCTGTTTTGTGTAAACTCTGAGGAACTATTTTAGTACTAATAATGCAGATGGGGTTATACCTAGAGATCTGACTAGTTAAATACGGAAAACAAGCAACAGCACCCACACCCATGTCAGATACTAACTGCAGTGCCTGAGTTGCTTCAAAAACATTACTGAATTACACAGTGCTTTTTCAGTGTCTTTCCTGGTTTCAGGTGGAATTGTAGGTGGTATCGTGTAGTGCAGCCATTGTAGTCACTTTGGGAGTTACATTTGTAGAGTGGGTATTTAAGATTTGTATTGTCACACTGTACAGATGCTAAAAACAAACCACCTTGAAGTCATCCGTGTGGGCTCTTTGGGCAAAGAAACAGGGATTTTGGGCATTGAACAGCCTTTCCACTGGCAAGTCCAGACACAGCTGCCTAAGCACAATTGGTTACACGCCCGTGTGCAGCATCCAGGGCACCTCAGTGAAGTACACGCTTAGTCCCAGGCAACATTGCAAAGAAGCCAAACCAGCCAGCAATGGCCTTTCCTTACCTCTGTAAGGGTAAAAGCCTTTAATGTATTTCTCTACGAAAATAACCAGTTCACTCTGCTTTTAGCATTAGGCATTTTGCTGCATGTTCACATAGTTGTTAGAGTCATATCCTATTTTTTAAAGTGAAGAAATAAATGTTGGAATAGCAAGAGCCATTGTAATTAAGCAAGACTTTTTTTTTTTACGGTTTAAAACCTTTTTTCCCATCGTTATTGCCATATCACGAAGCTATTGCAGGAATTGCAAATTGAAGTGTCTTGTGTTGGGGAATTCACCATGTGCAATATTAACCTGTCTGTTCTCCCAGTGCTCATGAAAGAGTCTGTATTTCTTGGCCGTACTCTGCAAAAATACAAATAATTACAAGTGCCCTGAAGGATAAGAAAGGTTTAAAAAGCGTATGGGGAATTGAAAATGCATTTTACACCACATAATGGACTTACTCCCCAAAAGCACGAAAAGGCAGAATGCTAATCAGTCCTTGCTGTAGTTAGAGGCTCAGCCCAGCGGCTCTGCACACGCACAGTGTGGTTTCTTTGCTCTCTGGAGGCAGAGGAACAGGCAGGGCAGGCCGGCCAGAGGCTGCGCCGTATCATCGCCATGCCATTATTTTACACCGATGCTGTACTGCAGCTGCAGTGTTGTTTAAATCCTCTCTGAAACAAAGTTTCACAGTTCATAGTTCTGAAGTCTGAAATTAGGAAGAGAGTAAAAGTAAAAACTTGGGGTTATAAAGATGTTCTAAAGTGCAGTAAATACTTCCCTCGCCAACATTTCTTTGGGGTGCTTGTCCTGTGATTTTGTCAGTCTCTGCTCAAAGTGAGATGCAGCTGCTACTTTGGTTGGAGGAGCTCTGCCTCCAGAGAGCTCGTGGTGAGCTCCCACAGGAATCCGAGAGCAGGATCTAGTGTGGAGCCACATTAGTTAAAGTGGCATTTAATTTCTATCTTACCTTCTCTGATTTTGGAGCTTGGGAGCCAGTTTGAACCTCATACCTAGAAAAGCAGGCACAGTATCAAAAGGTGTGGGGACAGATTAATGCTGCCTTAGCTGCAAGATTTACACACACATTTGTGGTTTTGCATTAACAAGCTTTATGAGTAATTACTGCACTTGGGTGACATCTATTTGTAAGGTCTTGGGGGGTTGGAAGTTAGGTTGCGATTTAACCCTGGTGTCAGATTTCTGTTGTTTGCTATAATCGTCTCTTCCTGAACCCAGGTGATTTTTCTTTCTTAATATCAGTATGATCTTTTGCTGTGTCTGAACTGGTGGCCAGGTTTTTGAGAAAGTACGTGTGCGAGCTAAGCGAACTCTTGTGAAGAAAGTGGAATTTGACACTCGAGTCACTATACTCTTGCCAATTTACTGCTTCCTGTGTAAGGAAAGTACGGTGCAAGTTTTGTGAATTACAGTCATTAGTTTGAGGAAGCTGTAATTGAAAGTCGCTGCCAAATTCTGTCAGTTCAGTGACCCAAAATGCACTGAAATTAGGTCAATCTCTGTTTATGATGGTCAAGAAAATTGCTAAGTTGAAGAAAGCAAAGTCACTTCCCTCCCCTGGTCCCCAACCCTCGCCATATGTTAGCGTTCACACAATATCAACATTCCTAAGGGGGCTCAGTTGGGACAGACTGAATCACTTCTTTGTCCAGGGGACAAGGCACCAACACAAACTGAAAAATTCCAGACGTATTTCTTTGTTGTGGGACTGCGTGGAACACTTGCATTCGTTTGGATTCAGGTACTTTGCATGCCGTTAGGAGGAGGGTTAGGGGTGTGTGGCCAATGTGCTTTTCTGTTTCCCATACCCATATTAGGTTCATGATGGGCACAAGAGCTGAATCTGTTCTTTATTTTTTTCCTAGGCAGGCATTGAGGACTAATCTTGTACATTAACCATTCCTGTATCATTCCAATAAAGTTGGTTTAGATTGCTTCCCACACAACGGACTTGTTTGCATGCTTTGTTCATGGTATGAAGTTTCCAGATGAAAATGCTGCTGTGTTTTACAAAGATCTGTACAGCAACGTGAAGAGAACACACCTGCTGCTGCTGTGTGTGGACTGTGTTGGGTTGGATCTCTCACCTGGTAAAACCAGTGGGTTTTAATTACTTAGGAAACACCTACACGGAATGTGTCTTGGGAGGTTTGGGGGTTTAGGAGAGTGCTGACTATACTTCCCAATTAACCGTCTTTCCTGCTCTCTCCCCTGGGCAGTTCCATGGGGAAGGGGGAGAAGGCAGAGCAGCTCCACCTGTGGTGGTGGAGCTTTGCCCAGTAGTCCTGGTTGCTCTTTTTGCAATGCGTAATTAATGAGCTGTGCACTGCTGACAGCAGGGGAACTGTGTTCTTTAAAGCATGTTGCCAGAGGGCGGTGTAGGATCAATTTTTAAACTAAAACTGTTCACTTCCTGCATCCCCATTGGCCTGGTAGATCCAGCAGGTGTGTTCTTTTAAGTTTTATATGCCAAAGTTTTGCACCACCTTGAGGATCTCCAGCAGAGCTCCAGATGTGTTCTCTGCCCCTGAAATGCATGAGGATTTACCCAAATTTCAGGTGACAGTTCACATGCTCCAAAGGAAACAATAACTTTTCTTTACATGTGCGAAGGCTGCTTGCTGGCCATTTATAGGATCAGCTTTTTATCTGCCTAAACAACTATAGCACAACCAGAACCCCCAGTTCTGTTGAGGTCTGTTCTGTTGGTGTTTGTTGCTTGTTTCTCACTTGCCCTTCTTCAGTGTCTTAAAACATGGTCCCTAATGCAAGACAGGGAAAAAGGCTTTTGAGGTCATTTCTTAATTATAGTGAATTCATTACTTTCCCTATATATAACCTTCACCTGTATAACCCACAAAAACCTCTGGTTTTCTTGTTTGTTTATAAAGTCTTAAAACCCCAAATTGTTACTCATTAATGTATTCATCAATACATATTGTGTCGAAAAATCTGTTTAAAAACCAAACTGCTTGCGTGCTTCTCATGTTTACTTAACTTGCTGTTTCAGGTGCACTGTGATAATAAACTTTTCTACCATTTACTGTGGGAATTTATTCATTTCTTGTTTAATGTTCTTAATCCATATGCTGTGGAAAATCCCATGTGGCCTGATGATGAGCTTACATTGCACCTATTTCAAATACCAGAAACGCCTTGCAGTACAAATCCGAGGTGTACACCAGGGAATAGGTGCCTGCTGGTCTCTCGTTGACCTCTTTTTTTTCAGTTGGCTCAGGCTCCCTGCACAAAGGCGTGGGTTAACTCGAGGTACAGATGCAGCGAGTGAGTAAATCAGTGGCTCTGGAACAGCACAGTTATTGATAAGAGACTGTGTTACATATAAATAGAAACACACTGTATGGGCCTACGGGACACCTGGAGAGGGACTTTATACGAGGGCGTGAAGTGATAGAATAGTTTGGGTTGGAAGGGACCTTAGATCATCCAGTTCCAACCCCCCTGCTATGGGCAGGGACACCTCCTGCTGGATCAGGGGCTCCAAGCCCCATCCAGCCTGGCCTTGAACACCTCCAGCGATGTGGCAACTCCACAACTTCCCCGGGCAACCTGTGCCAGGGCCTCACCACTCTCATAGTGAAGAAATTCCTATGAATTATGTTTGGTCTAAATCTGCCCCTCTCCAGTTCATAGCCATTGCCTCTAGTCCTATCGCTCCAAGCCTTTGTAAGGAGTCCCCTCCCAGTTTTCCTGTAGCCCTTTCAGGTACTGGAAGGTCACTATAAGGTCTCCTCGGAGCCTCTGAACAACCCCAACTCTCTCAGCCTGTCCTCGTATGGGAAGCTCTCCAGCCCTTGGATCATCTCTGTATCCTCTGGGATATTCTCTGGGTAGAGTGGGACCTGCTGTGCAAGAATGTGTTGGGAAACTGGGAGAAGCAGGGGATGTTCAAACAAAGTACTGGTGGTGTAGATGTAGGCTACAGAGATGATCTGAGGGCTGGGACACCTCCTGTACAAAGACAGGCTGAGAGAGTTGGGGTTGTTCATCCTGGAGAAGAGAAGGCTCCAGGGAGACCTTAGAGCAGCTTCCAGTGCTGAAAGGGGCTCCGGGAAAGCTGGGGAGGGGCTTGATCAGGGAGGGCAGGGATAGGATGAGGGGGAATGGCTGTAAATGGGAAGGGGGAAGTTGTAGATTAGACATTTGGAGGAAATTCTTCACGCTGAGGGTGGGGAGGCCCTGGCCCAGGGTGCCCAGAGCAGTGGTGGCTGCCCCATCCCTGGAGGGGTTCCAGGCCAGGTTGGATGGGGCTTGGAGCCCCTGATCCAGTGGGAGGTGTCCCTGCCCATGGCAGGGGTGTAACTGGGTGCGCTTTGAAACCGCTCCGCGATTCTACGCACAGCGAGGCCTTCTCACAGGTCTCTCTGGTGAAGGCGCCCTCGGGGGGGCGTTATTTGAGGCTGATCGAACCCATCATGACCCTCCAACCACGACTGTGAGCAGGGCGGAGCGCCCACCGACCCCAATGGCACCGCCCCTCAGTGGCCGCACGGCCTGTCTGTCACGAGAGGCCCCGCCCCATTGGTCACATGGCCTGTCAGCGAGAGAGCCCGCCCCTCTCTCCCATTGGCCACACGGCCTGTCCGTCAGCGTCAGGCCCCGCCCACAGGCAGCACCGCCCCGCGCCAGGCGACCCCGCCCCCCGTTTCGCATTGGCCGAGTCGTCTGTCAGTCACCGCCAGGCCCCGCCCACAAGCGCTGCTGCTCTATATAATGCGACCCCGCCTCTCCTTTTTCCATTGGCTGCCACCACTGCTGTGGGCAGCGTGGGGATGGGGCGTCACATTCATCGTGATGGATTTTCAAGCCATTCCCCTCATCCCATCCCTGCACTCCCTGATCCAGAGCCCCTCCCCAGCTTTCCTGCAGCCCCTTTCAGCACTGGAAGCTGCTCTGAGGTCTCCCCACAGCCTTCTCCAGGCTGAACACCCCCAACTCTCCCACCCTGTGCTGGTGCAGGAGGTGCTGCAGCCCTCGGGCCATCTCTGTGGCCTCTGGGAGGGCAGTGGTGGGGGTAGTGGGAGCTGCTCTGCAAGAAGGGGTTGTTGTATCAAAGGGTTCATCCGGTGTAGATGGAAATCAAAGGATGGAACAGCTGCACCTGAAAAAAAAACAGTTAATTTGGTCAACTGCAGTTTCATGTTTATATGCAAGTAAAACACAGTTTGGGGTGAAATAAGTGACTTTGTTCACATGCTGCTGTAGTTCCTGTAGTAAACAATGCTGTATTGTTAATTTTTTCCCATATATGAATGATACACTCAATTATTTTTTCTTTATACGTTCTGCTTTAAGTTTAGCCTGTGGTTTCAGAAACACTTGCCTGGCAGCTGTCTGTTGGCAGCTTCTGGAATAACTTTGGTTTTGTCTTCTTCTGATCTGATTTTTGTAAATATGGGGTGTTTTTTTGAGTAACATCACCATGATAGAAAGTTGTTAATTTCCCTGAATATTGATGCATTTGACACTTGAGTACAATGGAAATGAAAGGTGACCTGGTTTTAATGGCTCAGTGTTTATCAGCTAACTTCTTTGCTCCCTCTCTCTGTTCTGTGTTTGGTTGTAGCTGCTGCCCGCAGGATCTGCCTGCAGCTGGCACTCATTATCAGCCCGGTGAAGGAAACAAGGTTTAAAAGTACATGGAATGTAAACCACCCTATTTCCTGTGAGGTTTGCTCCCCTCCCAGTCTAGGGGCAGAATACTCGCTTGGAGTCCCAACCACATCTGCCGCAGCAGAAATCAGTCACGTGAGGTAATTAAAAACAAAGTAATTTGGAACAGCATTTAAATATGAAATGAGTTTTCTATAAATTCAATGAGAATAAAAATAGTCTTCATGCTGCTTCAATAACAGCTGAAGTCTCTTGTGCTATACAGGTTATAAGGAGGGAAGAGGAATAATTTAAAGAGACTCTACTGGACCTGTATGGTCAGAGTTACTTCAGTCCTTCTGTTAGAAATCATGGAATAGTAATCATAGAATGATTAAGGTTGGGAAAGACTTCTAACTTTGTCCAGCCCAACCTCGCTGTGCTTACCTAAACCATGTTCCAAAGTGCCATGGCTGCACAGCTGTTTAACCCCTCCAGGGGTGGAGACTCTCCAGGATGGGCAGCCTCTGCCAGGGCTTCATCTCTCTTTCAGTAATGAATTTTTTCCTAATATCCAATCTAAACCTCCACTGGCACAACTTGAGGCCATTTCCTGTCATCTTATCCCTTGCTACGTGGGGAAAAAAGTCCAGCATCCACCTCACTACAACCTCCTTTCAGGAGCCGCAGAGAGCGATGAGGTCTCCCCTCAGCCTCCTCTTCTCCAGACCAAACAGCCTCAGGTCCCTCAGCCGCTCCCAGAACCCCCGCGCTCCAGACCCTTCCCTGGCTCTGTTCCCCTTCTCTGAATGTTCTCCAGCCCTGCAATGTCTTTCCTGCAGTGAGGAGCCCAAAACTGAATTAATTTCTGAGGCGTGTCATTGTTTTATTGTCAAACACATTGGATGGTGGGTTGCAATCAATATGTTGCTGTAAAGTTATCTTTACACTCTCGTTTTGTTTTACATTTGCGTCTCCTGTCGTTACAGTAAGCAGCGTCTATTTAACGGCTTCTGTCTAGTATTTGGATGAGATTCAGCTTCTGATACTTAATCTTCTGAGGAAAAGGGGATTTAGGAAAGGCATCAATGGAGAACTCCTCAAACTGTCGATGGACTGGACCTGGTGCTGCGCAGTGGTGTGGCTCAGCGAAGGCGCTCATCTCCATCTGCGTGGGAAGGGCAACTCTAAACCCACCATGCGGCACCTCTGCCGAGCCGTGGAGACGAGGAAATTTCTGTGGCTCCGATCAGTGGACAAAACCATCCGCAGCTGTCTGACTGCTGCTTGCAGAGGCAGCTTCACATGTTTGCACTTTATGGACAGATGGTATTTCTTCAAAATCTGTTGAGACGGGGGTGTCACCTTCTTCCCCACCAGAAAGTCACAAGAAGACAAATGTAGCTGTTTGTTTCAAAAGGGGAAATGGTGTAAATAACACCAACTCCCTAAGTCAGGTGGGTGATAGGAAGAAGGCTGAACTTCCCTAGATGGATGTGTTTGGTGGAATTTGGTTTCAGTTTTGAACAGCCTGGTGACGTACAGGAGCTCTGACCCTTCAGTGGCCTTTGTTGTCTCTAAATGCCGTGTTACAGCAGTTAGGAGCTCTGCAGCATCGCACCTCCATCAGAAACATCTCAATTCATGTATTTAACATCCTCTTCTAGATCTGCTGCCCATTGATATTAAAAACTCGTGCACTTTTCCAGTAGCATCACTTCTGTTTTAAAAGGGAAGAAAAAAATGGGGAACTAAATCATGTGTATGTCATTTTTTTTCCACACAGACAGTAGTAAGATAGAGTATGTAAGAATCTATTCTGTGACAGCAGCTGTAATCGGAGAGCTCTGGACTGCGTGATTATCCACCTGTCTTACCTTACTGGGGCTGGTAAGTTTGAGCTTTTTGTGCCTTTCTTTTCCTTATGCTTTGTCCCAGGATGCAGGCACCGTTTCCTTGAGTTAAAAGAGAGTGATTTTGGTAAGATTACCATATTTTAGCTTTACATTATCACTGTGAGCATTTTGAAAGCAATACAGCAACTTTTTTTTACCATGGAAGGGTGTGGGTGCCTGTGTCCTGGTTTTGGAAGCTGCTGAGCCACGCAGCATGCCAACTCCCATTGATGTTCAGCAAGATTTAGATTGCCGAGTACTCCTGCTTCTTTCAAAAATGACACTTGGTTTCCTAAGTCCCTGAAGTGCTTAAGACAATGTTGTCCTCTGTTCTGTAAAGGATTCTGCAGTCACACTGGTGTAACCAGGAGAAAGCCTGGTGTGCTGCCCTTCTCCTCTGCTCTGGTCTCACTTGTAGGTGTATCACAATTCCAGTTCAGAGGGGGAACAGCGCAATTTAAGCTAAAAAAAGAATCGTGAAAAGTACAAGAGCAAATGGTTGTACTGTAGCAATGCATAAATTTAGGAGGGAAGTTGAAAATTTCCATCCCTCCAGTAACTGGAGTTTAGAACAGCTTCCTGTAAGGACTACTGGGATTAAAACCAGTGACCCAGTGGATCACGTTTCATTGCAGAACAAGTAAGCCAGAGTGTACGGGTTGGTTGCTGATAGAAGCAACAGAGTGAGGAGTATCTTTCCTGTTATGTATCAAATATCATATTAAATTTGCAGAAGTTTCATTTGTGTGGAGAGCTGCCGGCTGACTGGCACGGCATTACTGTTGATGTGAACTGCCAGCACTGGGAAAAGTACTGAGCCTTAATTGATGTAAGTAGAGTTTTTGGTGTATTTTAAACAGCACACCAGGATGGCATGGGCTTTGGGAGCTTTACTATGTACTCTTCAGTTGAACCACCTCATCCCTTGCCTGTCCCCTCTATTTCAAACCATGCGCACACCAGAGGTGTGTGAAGGTACTTGAAGAACAGAGGGATTTTCTCGTGTTCCTCTTTCCTATTCCTCTGTAAGAGGAGTGGTGGTGATCTTTTGCTCAGGGAGTTTAGGTCAGACTTGGATCTAAACATAAGGATCCCCCTTGATTTTAACAGTACATGCATTGAAAAGGGATGATAAGGGATCATTAAACACAGTAGGTTGTTTCAAGACATATTGGATGGCTTTTAATTATTTATGTGCATTTGATAAAACTGTGGAGCCTATAGATACACAAACGTACTACTCATCACTAATGGGGAAGACATTAACTTTGTATCTTTTAAAATTATCATTAAGGACTCTAAAAGCATTTGTATGGTGACCTGCATTTTGGATGCAATCCTGAATAATTATCAGCATCTTTTGAAGCTCCTTGGCACCTCACAGGAGGGCTCAGGCCAATTCAGAATCAACCCTTACATCTGAATTCGATCTTGACTTCCTTCCTACGCCACCTCTTTACTTCTTTAGAAATTGCTGTCTTTCGATGGAAAGAGTTGATTTGCAGCTGATGGTAATGATCTAGGTGAGTAAAGTAATTCTGCTGGGTTTTATTGTTCATAAGTACGGCTTGCCTCAACCAGGCACGATGCAGAAGAGATACAGATGGTATTACAGATGAAGAACCCACTTAATGTCCTTCCTGCATCTTCAGAATTACTTTTGTTGACAGGATATAGTGGTTAAAATTGTAGAAAAGCATGCAGCTTACTGTCTACTAAAAATAAATAGTGTAGAGAAAAAGGAAAATCGGTCTTTATGAAAAAAATGCTTTGTTTATTATTTTTATTATTATCCCTCTTTGTCCAAAGGAATTTGAGGTACTCAGCTTGTCTTTTCTCCACTCACAGGACTACACGGAACTCTGGTGATCAGACCGCTTCTCACACTTGTCATCATGTTGGCGGAAGGCATCTTAACTCAACTCGTATATAAAGAAAGCTGTCATCAAGATAAGCCTCACAAATCTTATGCATCCAAGAAGGATAAAGAGGGAATCTGGAGAGAGAAACTTGTAGATGATCCAAAAATTAAAGGCTTTGCTGGTGGACGTGAGAAGCAGGATGAGACCTCTGCTAGAAGTAGCAAAATGGAGCACAGGAGTGTTCCTCAGTGGAGATCTGTAAAAGAGGTACCTGTAGAAGATCAGAAAAGCCTTGTTAAAGCACCCATATCTCCGGCTTTATGTATCCCCAAAAGAGAACAAAATACCAAAGAGATGGATTTGTATACATCCTGGTCATGCAACAGCATTTATCAAAACTATCCTGACTTACACATCGGAGGAGATCGCGTGGGGGACCATACGTGTGATTCAGGTTGTGTTTTGGACCATGTATGTGATGAACTTCCTGACGGCCCTGTTTTACTGTCCATAGATATTCCTCTAGGTCAATCTCCTCTATGTGAGCATCCCAAAAAGCTGAGTATGGAGTCCCTGTCTGGAGATGAAGCTGGAGAGAAGAGCATTGTACTCCGTGAGGAGCCTCTTTCAAACTCCACACTCAACAAGTACATGGAATCAAAAGTGGCAGAGCTCTACAAACAGTTTTTTGAAGAAAACTTGACCAGGTGTGGTTCTGTAACAAACCTCTTCACGTGCAGTTTGATAAGGAATAGCCTGAATCAGATAAGCTTTCAGATATCCCGGGAGCAGAATATAGAAACATCAAAAGCCACGGAAGTGCTCTTGCACTCTTTAGCTTTGTTTAGTTTGCGTAACGCTACCAATAGAAATAGCTCTGAATTTAGCACCCCAAACTTACAAATCTCAAACTCAGCATGCATGAAAAAGAGCGACACAAGGGGGTTTACATCATGACTGATCTGCTCAGCTGAAGAGAAGAATACCATTTGGATACAAGTATTTCACCATGAAGATTACGTTGGGAAATAAAAACATTTCCACACTACAGACTTTTCCAAATAAATATTTCAACACTTTCACCATACGTTCTTAGCAGAGGATGTAAAGGTCACTGTTTTCTTTATTCTTATACAGAATGGGAAATTAATTTCTCTCTGAAATGCTAGTCAACCATATTTTTATAATCTTTTATACTGTCCTCCTCCCAAGGCTCTGGCTGTGTGATTAATTGTACTCATGTACCACCGGGCTCACTCCTGCAAGAGAAATTAATCAAGACGTGTGCTGGTAAAACTTTGCTCTAAGGGACTGATCCACCCACCGGGTGAAAGAGTCAAGGTGTCTTTGCTGGACTTTGGGTTAGGCCACAGAGTTGAAGCCTAAGGTTTGGACTTTCAAGTTCAGATTTTGCTCTTGCGAAGCTTGATCGCTCTGTCGGAAGAAATATTTCTTTGGTTTGCAGATCTTGTCAGCAGATGGAGTTGTTGTGGACTCTGGATTGTTTGGTGTATATTACCATACACAGAAACTGGATTGACATGAAACATGAACCAGGACGCTGATGTTGTTGCAGGTGTGTGTTCATACTGCATAGGTGAAATGCTACAATGAAAATCTAGGTGAAAGAGTTGATCAAGATTGTAAAGCCATTTAATTTTCTGTAAAAAACGGGTTTTTTTCTTTTAAATAAATCCTTACTTCTCTGAAATCTGCACAGCTCCCTGGCAGTATATTATTATTATATGTTCCATTTGTGTTTTTAGTAAATGGATTCTGTCTTTGTTTCCTTGGAAGTGAAGCGCCTGCAGCCTCAGCAAGCTAAGATGATGGTAATGTTCCTGAAAAGGCAGTGCAAGCTTTCTTCATCTGTGTTTGGAAATTTAATTGCAGATCTTGATACAGGCATAACTTTACGTAGCTTTCTTCCTCTTCTGTTAGGTCTTCTCTGTAAGTATTTCAACTGGAAATGAATCACTCTGTCACCATTGTGAAATGATAAATGAGTCAGACTGTTGCCTGGTCTGCAGAAGTTTTCTTCTTGTAAGGAAACCTCTTCACCTGCCCCATGACTGCACACCTGCAGTTCTGAGTTTGCCATTGCAGGGGTTGGAACTGGATGATCTTTAAGGTCCCTTCCAACCCAAACCATTCTATGAATTCCAAATCTGGAGTCTACCAACAAACCATAGCTATATGAAAAAGAGAGATTGCTCTGGGTTGGTGACTGACAGGACTGAGAAGAATCTGCTCTTGTGGGAAGAGAGATATGGGTGGCCAAAGCACCACCTCTCACAGTGGTTTCCTTTAGTACCTTTTAGTTCAGGATTTCCACAGGTTTACAACCATTTTGCAGATAAATCTCCCAGCCCACCTCTCTTTGGAGAGAAGATTGTTTCCCCCAAAAACAATGCCCAGTTGTGTGGAGTAACAGCTTCCATCAATTGATGTTCTTACATCCTGTGGATTAAAAACTAGAAAGATGGTAAACCTGCTTTCTCTCCACTAATTTATATATAAAATTGCAATTCTGATTTTATATTTCCTATTTTGCTTGTTTTTACATACAGGTTTCCAAAATTTAGGTATTTGATTTAAATTAGCCTAATTTACTTTTTTTTTGCCTTTACCAGAAGTACCTCACCACTTAATTCCTGCCTGCATCTCCTTTGAGTTAATTTATTTGTGATAGCCTTATTGATCAATTGGGAATATAAATCACCTGGGTGTGGGGCAGCCACTGGGTAAATGAGTGCCCAGCCGCTAACGAACTCTGCTGTGTGCCACCTCCTGGCTGCCTGTGGGCTCTAAGTGGAAATAAATGTGTTTAGTATTGACCTATGAATCCCAAGATGCTGGAGGCCTTCCTTTTTCTTCTATCCTGTGCTCTAGGAAGGCAAAAAAGGCTGGAGGAACATCTGATGCAGTGGAGCAAGCTAGAGGGAATGTGGTGTTGGAGCTGCGTTACTGAAACCTGCACAAAAGGAGCTGGGGCTTTCCTGTGCGCGGTGTCTACCTGGGCTTTATTTGGCTTGGGACGCTTGTTTGGGGCTGTCTTTCAGGGAGAAAAAGTATGACCCTGCCGTTACAATCCTGTTAAATTGTCATTTCTTGAAACAATCTGGCATTTTGCCCCTTTTCCTGGGGCTTCGTTTACTGATGTTTGCTGAAGTGCTGAAGGAGCAAGGGGCTGAGGGCCCTCACCTGGTGGATGGTGACTGCGGGCGACCAGAAGAGCTGTGTCTTTAAAACCAGCCACAGAAGAAGCATTGAGGCTGGCAGAGGTTTTTCATGTCTCATGAATGCTGCTTCTCCTTCAGGGTGAGTAGAAACATCTTTCCTAAATATAGCTTTGGTTATATAAAGTTAAAATATGTGGCTGTGGATCTTGGTTTGCTTTGTCTGTCTTCGGTGCTGGCGCGTTGGCCGATGCTGGCTGATGGCTCTCGTTTGGTGGCATCACTGCAATTGAATTAACCCCAACAAGGCTGCGAGCTTTAATTTCTCTCTGCTGTTTACGTGAGACTGGAAGCTCTCTCTTTGCTGGGGATGTGGAGCTTTATTCATCGATGATGAAGTTCTTTACTTTACATCGAGGCTTGCTTTTGTATCAGGACTCCCCGTGGGCTCTCTGGTCCCCGCGTACTTGGCTGCGAGAAGCCCCACGGTGGTTCCCCAAGCTCTGGGACCCGGCAGATGCCTGGAGTTCCTTGGGACAGAGTTGCAGGCACAGAATATTGCTGATGTGTAAGCTCTGATTTACTGTTTAGAGATTCTCAATCCTCCTCAAATTTCTTGTTTTGTGCAATAATATGATTTCTCAATACACTGCGTTGCTATTTTCTGGTCTTGTTGCCTATCTGCAGTGAGTGGGCACTTTTACTTTCCAGTGCGAGATTGTAAGAGGTGCTGACCATTGCTCAACCCTTTAGAGTTGCTGTTTCAGTAATTAATTACCATACTGAGATGTAACAAAAGTTAACAAAGCATGAGAGAGAACCCAGACTCATGCCCATTCTTACTTTCCGTCTCCATCAACTATATTACTCATTTCAAATGGATAACATTTGTGAACTCAGTAGAACAGGGAACCTTGCTGCAAACTGATTTCCAAAGACTCTTGGCTTGACGTTTTAAATCAACAGATTCTGATCATTCTTCCTCTTTCCTGCATATTGGATTACAGAAAAAAAAAACGTTTCCTGGAACAGAAAATGAAAATTTTAATGCTGCATATGCAAGAATTGTGTAAGTTGTATTGTAAAATGGTGCACATGGCTGTTTGCAGTGGTGGTGTTTGAATGCTTGGAAAGGAGCCTGGCCCAGCTCTGTTTCCCTTTGCTGCCTGCTCACAGCTGGAATCCAGCTATTAAATGGAAGGCATGGGTTGCTGAGCGCAGGCAGAGTCATTGCATTAAATGGCTTTTGGTTGCATTTATTATATATGAATATTTATGAATATATGAATGTTTTTATTTAACAAATCCAAACTAGGGAGTAGCCTCCTGCTTATGTTTACTCTACAAAGGCTGCATTCAGCAGATAAATGACTTCAGAGAAGGCAAACATCTCCTAATGGTGCTTCTCCAGCCTACCCTGGAGGTGATGTTGCAGTGCGTGGAACCGGTGTGTAGGTGTCCACGGAGAAGCATGGAGCTCAGCAAGCCAATAAACTCCCCACTGAGTTGAATTCCCTGAATTAAAATATCCGTAGCACTAGTAAACACACAGCCTTCAGGAGACAGGACATGCTCATGCCTCTGTCTTAGGTGAAGAAATATTGTTCCGGTGTATGTTGGATCTACTACAACTTTATTACAAGACACTTAGAGTCGTGTTTAATGCACGTGGTGCTGTGCTTTGCCTGCTGTAATCGCTTATGCTGATTTTCAGGGATCATTTTCCTCTTTGACTCTGCTTTATTTTGGGAGTACAGAAATGCCGTGACCACACGCTGTGATATTCAGCATCTGTTTTGTCCAGGCTTGTGTGTTTTCCCAGAGGGTGGTTAGCAGTTCAGACAGGGGATGGGAAGAGTTGAGTAAACTGGCAGAAAATGGTGAATGAGAAGAACTTCTTCCATCCTCCCCTGCAGCTGAGGCTGTGTGTGAGTGAAAACACTAAGAGCAGGGACGGGGAGCAGCCCCTATCCCTCACCCTTTCTGGCAGGCAGAGGGCACCTGGAGGAGGGATGGAGGTTTGCAGAAACTTTGATGTGATCCATGGGCATGACCTGTGCTCATTCAACCAGGACTGGTTCCTGCAGGAGTTTGTTCCTCACTCCATGAAATACCTTCCAGTCTTGTCCTATGTAACTCTTAGGGCCAGAGCAGGAAAAATCTTCAGCTGTGCCCTCCTGAGGAGAGTTTGAAGGACCTTTGCGGGTCCTATTGGTTTGGGCTCCTAATTACTGAGAAGCAGCTCCCATACAGTGGTTGACTCCTCTGGTTGGACTCAGCCTCTGAGTCTCTTAGACTCACCCACTGCACAGCACCGTGACCTGGAAATGTTTTGCACAGGTTTAAGGACTTCACTTTGATGGTGTAAACAGTAATGAGCATTAGAAGTATTATTTAATGGCAGAAATCTCATACCACCACTTGAAACAGGTGGCCAAGAAGGCCAATGGCATCTTGGCTTGTATCAGAAACAGCGTGACCAGAAGGTCCGGGGAGGTTGTTCTGCCCCTCTACTCGACACTGGTGAGGCCACACCTCGAATCCTGTGTTCAGTTCTGGGCCCCTCTCTCCAAGAAGGATGTTGAGGCTCTGGACCCTCAATATATTCATGGCCTGTGATAAACGGAGAAAACCTTGTGCTGTGGCTTTGGATTTTAAGGGATTTTCCATTCCTGCTGTCCAGAACGAGATCTTTACCAGCAAGGGAAGTGTGATGAAGGGCTTGGTCTTAATTTCAGTTTCAATTAAATCTTCTTGCTAAACTGCCTGTCTGCTTTACGTGTTCCCTGTGTTTGCTTGCGGGCTTGCATATGGATGGAAATATGTTCTCTTCTGTCCTAACTGAGAAAGAACATCGGTATTTTATGTGTAGTTTTCACTGTGTGTATTAAAATATAATGGAAAACGTAGGCACTGAGGAGGAGAAGCTGAAAAATAAGGTGATTATATATGAAAATATGAGTAGTTTCCATTCTGATGGGGGGAAAGAGACTTTGCACATTCATAAATGCGAATGGCTTTCTCCTTTGAAGGTAAACAAATGGTCGTTGTGATGTTAGTGGGAAAAATCCTATTTCCATAACAAATCTAGACATCATGAACACTTATATTTTATCTTCTCACAATGAGCCGATCAAATGGAACTTCTGGGTGACTTCTTGGGAGCTTTTCCGTGTTTGTCCCACAGCTTTTGTTGCAGAGCTGTGTCTGTTACAGTGCAGAACCAGCTCGAATGAGGGTGTAGATCTGAATTATCGCTTGGTGTGAGGGGTGGAGAAGGAACCAGACTGCCTTGTCCTGAGACTCCAGAAGAGGTAACGCAGTCGGAGCCAAAATAATGTTTGTAAAGAAGGTGCAGAGGGCAATTTAGGTATTAGTGGTGTGGAGAGAGCATCCTTGCTGTGGTGGTGGGATGTTTGGGTGATGGGCAAATAGCTGGGAGGAACGTGGAGGAGCATTCGCAGTGTCTGCAGAGGCTGCACAGTTTGAAAGTTAATGGAGACAAGTGTGGGCTGTTTTCCCAAGTCAAGTTACCCATGTAGGGTGCTTGGACAACCAGAATACATTATCCTTTCAGAGAAACCAAAAGCATACTGAGAATTGACACATCTCTGCATTTAAGTGATTTCTGGAAACACTGAACTTTCATAGCATAGAAATGGAAAAAGAAGCCATAGCCTTTCTGGGATCAGCAAACACCACAAGTATTTGTTTGAAAATCTCTTTATCCTTGCCGCAGCCCACGAGGCCACAGGGAGCTCTGCTGGGGCTGAAGGCGCTCCTGCCGCTGATGCTCTCCTGGGGATGTGCAGCTCTGCTTTTCCTTCTATGAAATAAGAAAGATTTTCATCTATGAAAGAAGAAATAATTCTGCTAGGATTGTATGAATAACTCTCAAATTAAGTAAAGAAAAACAAGTTGTTGCAATTGATTACAGGCAGTGTGTGCTCACAGCCCAGAAAGTCATCCTGAGCAGTGGGACCAGCAGGGCGAGAGGGGGGATCCTGCCCCTCTGCTCAGCTCTCATGAGACCCAACCTGGAATCTTGTGTCCCGTTCTGGAGTCCCCAGCAAAGGCAGGACATGGAGCTGTTGGAGCAAGTCCAGAGGAGGCTCCAAGGATGATGCGAGGGCTGGAGAACCTCCCGTACAATGACAGGCTGAGAGAGTTTGGGTTGTTCAGCCTGGAGAAGAGAAGGCTGTGGGGAGACCTTCTAAAAGCAGCTTCTAGTGCTGAAAGGGGCTCCAGGAAAGCTGAGGAGGGACTTTTTCCAAGGCCATGGAGTGACAGAATGAGGGGGAATGGCTTTAAATTGGAAGGGGGAAGATTTACGTTGGACATTAGGAAGAAATTCTTCATGATGAGGGTGGTGAGCCCCTGGCCCAGGTTGCCCAGAGCAGCGGTGGCTGCCCCATCCCTGGGGGGGTTCAAGGCCAGGTTGGATGGGGCTTGGAGCCCCTGATCCAGTGGGAGATGTCCCTGCCCATGGCAGGAGGTGGAAGTGGATGGGCTTTGAGGTCCCTTCTGACCCAAACCGTTCTGTGAGTCTATGAGTCTCTGATTAATCTAATATAACGTTTCATTTCAGGAGCCGGAATTCTGGGCACCATATTACACACAATAATCTGTTCTTATTGTAGTCCTCATCGTTCCAGCCAGAGCAATGTACCCATCAATACAATTATGAGGATCAGAATGTATTTAAAAATGTGTGAAAGCACATTACATTAGGAAAAAAATGAAAGCATGTCAATAAACATATGATCAAATGGTACTCACATTAAAAAGTGGTTCAATAATATCAATAGCCATTACAAGAGGAACAACTCATATTCTGTTATCATAGAACTTTGGAAAAACATTTTGGCTTTTGGTTTATTTATAACTAATGTAGAATGAGAGGGAATACATATCGTAATTTAAGGGAAGGAGAAACTTATTTGAATAGAACTTTAGGTTAAAATGATGCAAAACAGAAAAATAAGGAGTTTCAAAACCTGAAGAGCAAATTTTAGGTTCTCACTTGAATGACATAACTGGCCAAAATATTTGCAAAGTCTTTTGTTGTCCTTGCACAGGTCTAGGTACAGCAAGCCAGGAACTGGAGGGAGAACAAAAATGGAGCTTTTAGGGAGATGCTCGAAGGTTTGCAGGATGGAAGACAGTTTGGAGAGAGGCTGCACTGATCCATCTACGTGGAACTTGTTGCGGGGTTGCGACCATCATCACAGATAGGAGCAGGGAAGAAAGCAGGTGAAAGAGGTTCATTCTAAAGCCTGTGCAGGGCTCTGCCTCGGGCTCTTGGCCTTTCTCTTGACCTTTATCTTTTTCTTGTGTTTTGCTGTGTTCAGGTAGAAGTTTGGTGAGCAGTGAAGGTAAAGAAGTACGCATGTGTATTTTTTTGTCCTCAAGGTCCTCATTCTATGCATGAGCAGTATTATATCATATTTTAATGCTACCCTCTCTGTTGACCTTCCTCAAATACTGTCCTGACTCGGCTGTTTTGTTCTGATTCCATTATCAAATAGGTATTGATTCCATGCACAAAACCATTTCCCAGAGCTATTGAGCTCCACTCTGCAGGTCTCTCTTCTGTCCAAGATGCAAACATTTCAGTTCTGGCTTAAGGTAAACGTAAGCAAAGATGAAATTTCTTGCCTTTATTCCGAGAACAGCAACAACTAGAATGGACTGTTTGAGCTGGGAGGAGTGGGGGGTTCTCAAAGCTCCTTTTTCGTGCCACCAAACTGGAACAAGTCTTCAAACTCCTAAGTTTAGCACCAAGTATTTCATCAGAAAGAGGAAATGCGATGGCTTGGTGTGCGAGCCCGGGCTCAGAACTGCTTCCTTGCTCTTAGCTCTGGTTGAGTAATTTCTCAATTGTTTCTTAACTGCTGTTAAGAGCACGGAATTCTCCCTCCTTCAGAGCAACACCGGATCCTGTCGCCTTGCCTCTTTTTCTCCTCCCCATCCCTGTGGAATGGACCCATGGAACAAAGATGGGTAAAACCTTGTGGGATTTCTGTCCGTCCGGTGATCGTCCTACAGTTTTGTTAATTTTTTAAATATATAAAGGGAGAAGTGGCACCCGGTTCCAAAAGCTTAGCTCACTGGAAGGCTGCTCTAAAGAGGAGTCTTGCTTTGCTTTGAAGTCAGCAAGCACGCTACAGGCCAACTATGAATTCAAACGAACCATGGCAAAGCAGAAAGGAGTCACTCCTAGGGTGCATCCCTGTGTCTCTCCTGTCTCCCAAAGCTTGTCCTCCTCCCACTTTACAAATCGGATCAGAAACAGGGAGCTCAGGTGGTACTGAGAAACCCGGGCTCTGCGTCTGCCTAACGTTGGGTTCTGACTTTACAGCAGGAAAGTGGGTCACCAGCTTGTTATTGGCAGCTCAATTTTGGTGTCATTTAGGCAGCTGAAGAGAAACAAATAGGCCATCGATCAGTCTAGCAACAGCCTGGGGCCTCCATATTTTAATTATATGTGTTCTTTGCACCAAATTTATCCCCTTTTGAAACATCAACTTAAATGAAACTCCACAATGGAAGAATTTGGCCACATATTCTTGTCTCCCCCTCTGTATTATTAATACATCTAATGCTGTTGCAAATAACTTTTTATTTTTCTGTCTCTCCAACTTTTCCAAGCCAGCTCAGTTCTCAGTGCTGTTTTAAAGTAGGGAAAAGAGGTGAAGATAACTTTTCCTGTTAGCCCTTATCGCAGGAAGAAGATTTAAGCAGTTGTTGGAACTTGCTCTTCCAGCGCAGGTGACCCCATCGAGTGCAGCGCCACAGCTCTCTGTGTAGCACAAGAAAGCTGAGTGCTTCTCTTCTTTTACCAAATGGAAATTGAGATTATCAGTAATGTTGCTGCCATGCGTTCTCTCTGCGGGCGCTGGAGAATTCTGGTGGAGTTCACTGTAAGACGGGTCTGGTTCGCGTGGGACCTGTTCCATCAGAGCCTGGCTGCCCTAGCAGCACTGATGATTCTTTTCTTCCCCTCTGAGAAGGGTTTCTGAGAGACTGGAAGTCAAACTATGTTGAGAGTTAGGACTGAAATGCACCTTGTCTCCTCCTCAAGCATGCATGGATGTCTCGTTGGTCTAAGGGTGCAGGAGGAGCCTCTGCCTATTTGGGCACGTGGTGCCAAAGGGTGCAATTGTCCAGCAGGGTCTCCCAGCTGGAAACTTATGGACCAGGGAGGAGAGTCAGCGTGAGGCGGAGCGGTTGCTCCTGTCGTTGCAGCAACCCATGCAGCGAGGGCGAGCTGAGCTCCAGTGTGTCCAGCAGCGCTCCCAACCAGTTGCCTGCAGTGCGGGAGCTGCTGGCCAGGAGCAGTCAGCAGGCAAATCCCCATGGCAGATGACTTCTAGGGCACATGGAGAGGCAGAGATCAGGACAAAAAGCTGCACCTGCTGTCCTGGCTGCGTCCTTGCTCTCTTCCAGCCTCCAAGCTGCAGGGGTCGGAGCCCTGCAGGGCTCTCCACCGATGCCGCTGCTGGAGGACGTGATCTTGGAGAACATCAGCTGGGCTGCCGAGGAAGCCCAGGGCAATGAATCTTCAGAGCACGCATTTTTCTCTCTGGACTATCAGCATGTTCAAGTCCCCTTTGAAATCACACTTTGGATCATGCTGGCATCCTTGGCCAAAATAGGTAAGACATCTTGAGGGGGTGAGGAAGGACGGGGATCTCTGTGGGTTGGGGTGGGGAGAGGTGGCATTTACTTCATCTCTTCTCCTATCTTGGAGCATGGGGTGGCATGCCAAGTCCTAAGATTGCACCAACCAAACCGCACACATAGAATACAACTCCCTAGTTGCGTTTTTGGGTGGGGATGCTAGTTTGCCTTCTAGAATCTCACGCCTGTGCCCGGTGTTGCAGGAACTTTAAGTGCAGTACACCTCAAGATGTGCAGTGACCGCGATCAGCTTGCCAGCTGCGCTGCATGCACCGACCTCTCCATCTTCAAATGAAGACTCCTTGGTCTTAAAGGCTGCTGCATCTGGCCAACTGCAAGGAATAATTCAGCCCATGTGCAGGCGTTTATACAGCCTGAAATAACATTTTTTTTTGCACCAAGGGGGTTGTCTGTGTTACAATAAGTAAGAAAGGATATTTTATGTAACTTGGAACAATCTTTTTTTCTTTTTCCACCTGCAAAACTGGGCAGAGGAAAGTGGAAATTTTATTTATATATATATATATTTATTTATTTCCCCCCCCCACTGGAGTTGTGGTCACTTCTGTTAAATACTGCCATTTGTTTTATTTTTCCCTTCAGAAGGGAGAAGTCCCTGAGATTCATTTAGATCAGAATTTCTTTCAGATGGAAGTGGTCATTTTTTGCTACTCTTCATATTGCACCATGAGTTCCCAACTCTGTTAACGTGAGTGAAGAAATAACAACAATCACAGATTGTTTTTCCTTATAATTCCTTTCCCGGTTTGGTTTCCTTCAATTAATTTATCTCTTTTAATAACTCACCTTGAGGACTTGTGATGGTTGTCAACATATCTCTCTAACGCTGGCAGTTGCACAAGGCTGGTGTGATTGGACTTTTTTCAATCTTGCCTTTAGCTTTAAGTGTTAAAGATTAAATAATACTAAAAGTGGCACCATTTATAATTAATAAGAATGCTTTTTGTGATTTCTTTTTAATGTAATCAGTATTGTGTTTAAAGTTAATAACTGCTATTTCTGTTAGTGCTGAAGATATCCTCCTAACTACATTATGGCCTAAATAATTCCAAATACTTTTTAATTTATGCAGATTATTTAGTTTTTCTTTTTGTTATTACCTAGAAGTATATCTTCAACCTTTATGCTATAATCAAATTCAATCTGAACCAACAGTAATTTTATGAAGTTTGGTATTTTCAGTAATTTTTCTGAATTTCTAGCAAATTTCTGATTAAGCGACTCCACCTTAGTTGTGTGCATTTATTACTGCTCCTCCAAAGCACAGCCTGCTGAAGGTGGGAGCACGAGGAGGCTCTCACCCCAACGAGGAGGTGGTTGGTGCTCTTTAGCCAGTCTGAGCTGGTGAGATAATACATTTTTTTATCTATCCATCCCCTTCCAGGATTTCATCTATATAACAAGCTGCCTTCTGTTGTTCCCGAGAGCTGTTTATTGATATTTGTAGGACTCATCATGGGGGGAATCATCTATGGCTTAAATGACAAGTCACCGCCTGTTATGGACAGTGACATCTTTTTCCTCTACCTGCTGCCACCCATCGTCCTTGACGCGGGGTACTTCATGCCTAGCCGTCCCTTTTTTGAGAACATTGGCACTATCCTCCTCTACGCGGTCGTAGGGACAATATGGAATGTGTTTGGGATCGGCTTTTCCCTGTATGGGATCTGCCAGGTGAAAGCTTTTCGCCTTCAGGACGTGTCGTTGCTCCACAACCTCCTGTTTGGCAGCCTGATCGCTGCTGTGGATCCCGTGGCGGTGTTAGCGGTCTTTGAAGAGATACACGTCAATGAAAAGCTGCACATTTTGGTCTTTGGCGAGTCGCTCCTGAACGACGCCGTCACGGTGGTAAGGACTAGCCTTTATTTTCAGTATTTAATGTTCATAGGAAGGATGCTCTAGTGCTGAGAGGTGGGATAAGAGTTCTGCAGAGGGAAAAGGCATCAGCAGCTCCTTCTAACAGAGGACTTCTGGTCCACTTCTCTGGCCTGAGGTCCTGAGAAGATTTCAGGTGACTGACTCTTGACTGTCTGTGTGTTTGAGTGCCACAGCACTTCCCTGCTGGGTGCTTCACCTCCAGAGAAGGATGCTGACCATGCGCTGGCACAAATCCCAGCAGCATATCTTAATGTCATTGCTACACATGGCCACGTCTGGTGAACATCTTGTTAACGTTTCTTTTTCTCTTTCATTTTTCACCCAGGTGCTATACAAGCTATTTCGATCTTTCTGTGAAATGTCAACCATCAAAACTGTGGATGTTTTTGCTGGAGTTGGAAAATTCTTTGTGGTTGGGCTAGGAGGAGTTCTAGTAGGTCTTACTTTTGGGATGACCGCCGCCTTTACCACGCGATTCACCAAGGATATCCGTGTCATTGAACCGCTCTTCGTCTTCCTGTACAGCTACCTCTCCTACCTCACCGCCGAAATGTTTCACCTTTCAGGGATCATGGCGTAAGTATGTCCCAGAGTCTCCTCTGTCCATTAAAGATTTTTGGGCTATATTTACTGCTAAGCATCAGAAAAAGTTTTAATGTAAGTTTGCTCAGTTAGAAATGTGTGTGGCAGCAAAGAGCAGGTATAAAAACCTGTGGAAGAGCTGAGAGGCGCAGCCCCGTTTCACACATGACACAATTGCACATGAGAGGTCATGGCTGTAGGTCACAAGCAGTCCAGGTGGCTGTTGCTGGGCAAGCCTCAGACAGCCAGTTGGTTTATGTAGTTGAGTTATGTTTATTTGAGCTCTTTGTTTTTAATTTGGAAACCCTGAATGCTCAAGCAGTGAGATGTCTCGTGGGTTTGGCAGAGCCAGAAGATGCTGTCTTGGCATATTTTGTCATTTTATTGGTGTGGCCCAATCAAAACCAACATCTGAGAAACTATGAGGAGTATTAGATGAACTCCTCAGAGAAGTCTGGTCTCAGTTTACAGCGTGTCTGTTCCAGCAGCCTCCTGATCTGCGTGCCCTACGTACCAGCTAGCTTTGGGGGGTGGCCCCAAAGGCGTGCTGAGGCAGACCGCCCTGCGACAGAACAAAGTGGGTGAACAAAGGTTTTCCTGGGAGAGTGGGGAGGCCCTGGCCCAGGCTGCCCAAGGAAGTCGTGGCTGCCCCATCCTTGGAGGTGTTGAAGGCCAGGTTGGATGGGGCTTGGAGCCCCTGATCCAGTGGGAGGTGTCCCTGACCATGGCTAAGCTTTAAGGTCCCTTCCAACCCAAACATTCTCTGATTCTGTGGGGTGGGAGTTGTGTATCCCCTATGGAACTTAAGCCTGGAAATATCCCTACTGTTTGGGAATGGAGGGCTCATCTCTACCTCCAGTAACATTTGAAATCTATTGACCAGTTTCAGCCAAAGATGTCAGAGATCAAGGTTTTGAAGTTCCTAAACCCCAACTGCCTGCAGTTTGCTACAGCACAGCCGGTCCTGTGCTCTTTTCCATCTAAAACTCACTTCAGAGTTGTGGGGGTTTACTCTGTGAAGCTTTTGTACGATGAGATTATAGCAATACGGGGCAGACAAGGACTGCCTGTGTCCTGCAGCTGTGCTCGTATCAGATGCCATCTCCTGTATTCCCATGCAACTCCTTGGATCAGCAAAGGAAAACTATTTGTTTCTGTAAATTCCGTCTTTCACAAGTTGAAATTTATAGATGATAATACAGTTAATTCTTTTTTACCGGGTAGGTTTTTCAATACAGAGAATAATTTTGGGCCAGATCCTTCAGTTTGAAGAGAGGAACCTGAGCCTTGGGCTTGCCTCATTGTCACTACACTTGCAGAGCAGGTGCTGAAAAACATATCTATAATAATCTTAATAGAAATTTGGCCTTGGGAAGCAGAGACAGGTGAAAATCACAGTGAATGATTCAATGTTTCTGGTTTCTGTGGGCTGATATCTGTTGCATTCAGTTCTCCTACCTAAAGTAAATCAGCTGGTGCTGAGGATCACAACCATTTCATATTTCCCTAAAGACTATAAAGTGCACTTAAACTGCATTGATAGCTGTCGTGTAAACAACTCCAAACCTGATAATAATGAGGATAAAAAGGAAATAAAAAAACCTAAGTCGGGTACCAGCGAGACAGGGAAGTTTCTCGGAGATCCCTTATAGAACTGATGATACTGCTGTGGATATAAACCATTCCTATATCCTGCGGGTTGCTTCCTCGAGTGGTTAATAGGGGTGATATTCTAGCATTACTGAAAACAACTCTAGCTCTGGGAATAGGTAAGAGAAAGCTGACTTATAGGCACGTAAGAGAGAATGGTGAAATAAATATGCTGCGTAATCATTGCGGAGCAGAAAACATTCGATCCTAATGGTGTCTCCTTCTATTAATCGCAATCTGCTGTACCCATTATGGAACCCATTTTGTTTTCTTTTGAATAATGCATTATTTCTAAACCAAAGCAATTGCAAAGGCAGCTGATTCCTGCACTGCTGATCTTATAGTTGCCACATTATAAATGTTTCTTGTATAAATCTTTGATTTCAAACAGTTCATTCTCTTGTGACCAGGCAAGGCTGTACAAGCAGCAGATCTTGGTAGTTTGCTTATTTGAAAAAATAATTTTTTGAGCCAAAAAAAAAATCAATTCTACATGTTTTTGTTTAATAATTTTATGTTCCCTGCCCCTGTGGCTGTGCCCATCACTGAAGCTGTGACCGAGCAGGTCAAATTTATTCCCTGTCTGAGAATCTGATGTGAGCCTGTGTCCTTTTCCCAAGAATTGTTCCCAAATCCTGGCTCTGGAATTCACATCCTGTACATTCTTGTTCGATCTTATTTCCTAGTTGGAACTATTTTATCTGCTCTTTTATTGAGGCAGGTACAGGAAAGGAAGAATATTTTTAATTTATTTTTTTTTAGCTTCTGATTCAATCCCTGTTGCTCTTTGCTTGACGCAAAGAGGGTCGGTCTAAAAAGGATAATTCAAAAAAGACCAATTTCAATACATTTTTTAAGTATCGGTGCATTTTATTAGGAGATGCAAGATGTGAACTCAAGATGTGAATCTTGGTCTCAGGCTGCTGGATGAAACAGGATCTCATTTCCCCATGGATAACGTGAATTTTCTGAGTCTGACTCTCACACCCTGTCATCGCTACAGGTCCTTTTCCTGGAGCCCAGTTTTGATTTCAGACAAATCCATATGTTTCTTTCTCCTTCAAATATTATGGGTGTTTTTTCTCCCCAAGAAAGGAATTTTTAGTGCGGTAAAACTCCATGTGGATGGCCTTACCAAATACCACTAGTTATCACATATTGGAAACGTGAAGCTGTTTTGAAATTGCTGGTACAATGTTTAGAACAAGATATTTCTGTCCAGGATAAATATAAATAAATGGGGCTTTAACTTTTTGAGTGCTCCATTATTTTGACCTTCTAAGATTGCTGGCCTGAAAATGTATTGATTTGAAAAGCTGATGAATTGGGCTAACCACATGTGCCCTGTAACTTGAAGAACCAATTATCCATGAAAAATTGCAAGACAGAAGGGGTAATCATGCTGAACACTTGTGAAGTGACCTTGGATACGCGATACCTGCGCGGGTCAGATGTTCTGACTACAGCAGCAGCGTTTCTTGGCTCATTGTGCAGCCTTATGAGTGTGCTTGAGCGTTTTATTGTCTATTGTTGCATGGAGTCAATGGCCAAACAGGGAGCAGTGCCCAGAGAACGTACGGCGCAAGTCTGGTCAGACCTAGAAATGTAGCGTAAGAGACATCACATCCCTGAGTTTCTCCAAGTTTAGATTAGCTTGGGTGAAGGAATACAGCGTTTGGGCTATTCTTAAACTGCACCAGTCCTGAGTTTGATCAGAATCTGTTGTAGTGACCAGATATCAACCGAACTCACAGGAGTCCTATTTACTCATTTCTCGCTGAGAAACAAGTCTATGTTCCCTCAGATATCTTCAATCTGGCGAAATACGTATTGTGGCCTCCTAAGCCTGAAACTTCAGCCCAGATGGTTAGAGTTTGGTAAAGTTAAAGAACTGAAAACAGTGTATTGTGATGGCAAGAGCTGACCGTAGTTAGTTGTAAGTATTGCTGTGTGGCTGTGATAAATAACTCGCCACCTATTGCATTTATTTGTTAAAAAAATGGATTCAGACAGTCTGGTTAACCTGTGTAGTATTTTATTGTCCCGGTGGTCATCCTGATGTTATTGGACTGATGTAGGAAGTGAATCACTACCTGGTGAGATGTCTGCAAATACCTAAGGCCTGATGAAGCCTATTTATTTTTTATAGATGATGATGTGTCAATTCTGTATGTATAAGTGGAAAAATGCTTTGTTTCATTTTCAATTTCTCAGCATTGTTGCTTGTGCCATGGGCATGAAACGCTATGTGGAGGCCAACATATCTCTGAAGTCTCACACCACAGTCAAATACTTCATGAAGATGTGGAGCAGTGTTAGTGAAACCCTCATCTTCATCTTTCTTGGAGTTTCCACCATTGGAGAAAATCATGAGTGGAACTGGCCATACATTTGCTTCACTGTCATTTTCTGTCTCATTTGGAGAGCATTAGGTAGGATGAAATTTCTGATTTATTTATTTATGGGAGTGAAAAGTGCGATTCCATTAAGTGAGAAAATGCTTCTGCCCCCTCTGTCACCCTTTCCTGCTCCTGCTGTATGTGTGGTTATCAGATGGGAATGCAAGGACTGAAACGGGACACCCCAGCTGATGCTTTGCTTCCCTCTCCATCACTGGTGTTGGGCTCCAAAGCAAGTCTTGGGTCTCACTATGGTTTTCTGGTCTGTACATTTGCCATACACAGCATTGCTGCCGGGCAGAAGTTCTTTGTGACATCTGTTTTATTGGTGCCTCTGCCTTGGACCCTCCTTCGATTACCATGATCTGTTCCATTTCGGTGTCTCCTAGTCCACTGGTATATTCGCAGAATGGGAGAGATTGTAAGTACGTAGCTGGGATCAGAGAGCTGTGTAAAACCGTGGGGCCTCTGCATATTCTGAATTGCTGAGATTTAGAGGATTTAATTCATAGGAAGTTTGTATACGGCAGCAGCCTTAAATGGGAAACTGGAGGAACCTTCACACGGCTGTCCCTGGAGATGCTGTTCTGCTCTACACAGCTTGCTTCTGGGTGGTTGGGAATTAGGAGCTAGAATGGAGGTAAAGGGCAAAAACGTGAGGATGCTTCTGCCTCCTCCTCAGGAACTTCAGCTAAAGACTGAGGATGACAGAATTGCACAGATCAGGGAATTGTCTTTTGATTATCTCCATGGATGGAGGTTCTACAGCCTCTCTTGGAAACCTACTGCAGCATTTGGCTGACCTCACAATAAAAGAGACCAAGACTTAGTGACTACAGGAAGAAAGAGGGTTGTGCATCAAAATGCTTGCCTGATAGTTGTGGCTGAAGATGAGCACGAGATCAGTTGCAATAAAAACCCAAGTCCAGGTCCCAGCATAGTCTGGGTTTCTCATGCCTTGTAGATGACCTGAAAAATAGATGCGCTGTTTCACCATTGTCCTCAGTTTTATCTTGAGCTAATTTGGTGTTCAGAGAGGCCGATTCTCCATTGCCTCTTACGTTGTGCAGTTAATTCTACTGGTTCTGCAAATATAACAGAGCACGCATATTTGGCAAAGAACTTGAGAGCTTAAGAAATTCAACTGGATTTATGTTTACAAACCACTGAGTCAACCAGAGTGAGCTCAAATTTGATAGACACTTCAAGAAATTGCTTAAATAGGATAGGCCATGATTAGCGAGACATAGCAGAATGGGTTTTATTAGCTGCTAATTCATGCCAAGGTTTGTTTTAGTAGCCGTGCACCACAAATGCACTTGGAAACGTGCTTATTAGTCAGTTGTGCGTACGTTCAAATGTTTTATTATGGTGAAGTGGTTTTCTGTTAAATTATTTGCTCAAATAAAAAAGTTCTGAGCAAGTTGGACGTTTTTAGTTTGAATTTCTCCATTGCAAGATGTAAGGGACGCAGTAACATTACACACACACCCCGAAAATCCTCTGGCTCTCTCAACGCCGCTCTGATTGCAGCCTCAAATTACACAGCGTGTTATTAGAGAAGGACTTAGTGCTGCAGCCAGGAAAGAAAACCCTCCTGATATTCAAAATCCACCTTGAATTATATAAGAACACACAACCCAGAGCTGAAAGTCATCTTGCGTGTGTGCTGCTGCCTAGGGTGTCCCTCCTCTGCAGCGCCTTGCCGGAGAGCCGTAGGTGTGCCGGGAGGATGCGAGGCAGGCAGGGTGCGGCCTAAAGCCAGGCTGGGAAATTCCTGCTGTGGCTGAGACCCATCCAGAAGCTCTGGATGTACTGCAGATGCTGATCCAGAGGGAGAGGCTCCCACAGAGCTTGCTTGCAGGAGCTGGGGGCTCTGGGGTTGGTGGTGCTGGGGTTGGTGGGTGAGCTGTACTCTAGTTCTTTATTGAAACCTCCCGGTGCTCTTAAACAACAAACGGTTCTGCTGAAGCCTGGGATCAGGAATGACTGTGGTGTAAGAGAGAGCACCTAAAAAGCAAAAAGCACTAATTACACAACAGCACTGGTATCGCCCAGTTATTCCAGCACTGGGATATCCCGTCTGTTCTTTCGCAAGGTCTCTCTCCAGAAGAAAATGCATCCTGCTCCAAAGGATTAGTTGTTTGTCAGATCTTGGAGCAAACTGAGTTAGTTTAGGGAATGCTAATGTTTTATGAGTAAGAATTAAATTAAGACAAAAGCCAGGATACCAGCTTAAGTAAGTTTTATTCCTTTAAATCAGTGGCACCGCCTGAGCTTACAGTAGAAGGTGTGATTTGAGGTATTATTTTTATGTCGCAAAGAACTTCAACGCTGCAACATTTCACATCTGCTGGGGTGGGCACTGGATCCGTGGGTCTCTGGAGACTGCTGCCCAGGGAGGTGGTCAAGTCACCTTCCCTGGAGGTGTTTAAGGAATGGGTTGATGAAGTACTTAGGGACATAGTTTAAGGGAGTGATACGAACAGTTGGACTCCATGATCCAGTGGGTCCTTTCCAACTTGGTGATTCTATGATTCTAAGGTTCAGTTAATTCCCTATTTCTGAACATCTCCACCTCTTCTCTCTACTTTAAATCCATGTGATGTGCTATCGAAGTTGGGGTATTTTTAGTTGCATGTGTGCAGGAAGACGTCTGGTCTGTACATTATGAGGGCACTGTTTTTGAAGTTTACTTTATTTACTCAAATGCCCCTTAGAAAAGCAATAGCGATGTAGATCCAGTTAATTCCTAGCAAAAGCCAGTGACAATCTGCCATCAGTTCTCAAAATGGCCATTAATCCTTGGGAAATAAAATGTTTATCATGTCCATTGGTATTAAGATCACAGCTTCCTGATTTAAGGCCTGGCTTTTGTACCTTTTTGCATCTGTTTATGTGTTTTCAAATAACTATAAATTACAGCAATTGCTCTGTCACCTTATGTAGTCTTAAATTCTTACACTATAAATCTTGGAGTGAAAGATTTGTGGAGAAACAACATGAACCCAGGCAGAATATAGCTAATTATCTCAGCTACTGCTTGGAAACTTTTGAAAACTGGAGGGTAACTCATAGCTAAATTGTTGCTGATAGTTTATCTTGAGAGCATTTATAATCCAAGCAATTCAATCATTTATTGTCACCAAATAGAATAAATTGATTAATATTTCAGTTCACTTCTTGCAATCTGGCTCTGTATCATTATACAAGTAAAGTTTTGGCTGGCGTGTGACCATAGAATTGCTTTTAAAACTCTAATTAGCTCCCAACTAAATAAATGTGCTAATATGTCTATGTTGCCAGTGGTTCTCGCTTGCTCAGTGTTCAGTTGATGCTCGCATAGAGCCACCAGGTTCTGGTATGTTCTGGGGATCTGTGGCCGTGGAAGTGAGATGACTCAAAAACTGTCCTACAAAGTTCCAAGTCCTTCTGAAGGAAACTCTGGTTCCCAGCTCGGCTGTGATAAGCACAAGGCTAAGTTAAAAACCGAGATGATTTGCTATGAGATGAGCTACCCAAAATCTTGTAGTCCTCGTGCTCCCTGCACAGGGCTCAGGCTAGATGAGCGTCATGGTCCCTTCCAATCTAACCCATTCTGTGATTCTACAAGCGCCCAGAACTGTGGCCGCTCCGTGGTGTCTGTAATGACCCACATCAGAAATATTTTGGGGACTAATTTTTCTCTGGACAAGTCAAATGTAACCCTGTTGGACCAGGCTGGAAGAAGAGCCCTTCTCCAGTGGTTTATAGGGAATAAACTACCTGGGCCCCCAGCCAGTTCCACGTGATTGGTGTTTCCCAGTTCAGCCATGTTTTACTGTAAAACCAACTGTAAGACTTTTTTAATCCAATTGCTTGTTTTGTCTGATGTGCTCCTATTTCTTTCCTGTTTTGCAGGGGTCCTTGTGCTGACTTTCTTTGTGAACAGATTTCACGTGAACACTGTCACCAGCAAAGACCAGTTCATCATAGCGTACGGGGGGCTCCGAGGAGCCATTTGTTTCTCTTTGGTTTTCTTGCTTCCTGACTTCCGCAGAAAGAAGCTCTTCATTGCAGCAACGACTGTTGTCATCCTCTTCACCGTGTTTGTCCAGGTAAAACCAATCTGGGTGTCACCAGCAGATATAAAATGTGAACATGTTTTTTTTCCAGACAAATAACGAGTGCTAAACCATTAGATGGATACAAGGCTTTACAGTCATTTCCTGAGTAGCGAGTCGTATAAAAACATTACAATTATTACTGAAAGAGGCAGAAGGTGTGAGAATGTGTCCTGTGTTCGTGAGGTTGGCCAACAGTTGCTGACTTAAAACACGTGCTGTGCTGTTGCATTTTCCATGAGAAAATGTCCCGTCTTTGATCTGCTCCATCCACACTGGGGCAGCAGTGGTGAAAATGGGAAAGAATGGTGCTGGCGTAGGTTTCCTCTCTGAAGCGGTGCTTTTATGTGTTTTGTGTGAGAGCAAGGCCAACGCAAATCAACTTCTGCAACTACTTTGCTGTCTGAGCAAGGTAAGAACCACTTGTTGTTATAGGCCTTGTCATGAAATGAAATGCTACCTGAGCTGTGGAGTAAGGAAGGTCAGTTTTCCTCATCCCAAAGGAGGAAGGTGGAAGATACTGGAGATACTCCAAACCCTCTGAATATGGGCAGCAAGACTTCTTGTAAGAGAAGTTTATGGTTTGGTTGTCTCAGTTTGGTAGCTCACAGATGGGGCAATTTAAAAGGAGCTGATTTTGAAGGAGTGACTTCCTAACGCTTTGTGAGAATGCGTTCCATGCTGTTGGGGCATCCAACAGCTGAAGCGGCAGCAGCAGGCATTAGTTGTTTATCAAAATATTTTGTATGTACGTTGGAGGTGTTTTCACATTCACGTAGCAAAGCAGCTGCAGTTGCTTTGTGATGATACAGCAGGAAGGGGGGGTTGCTTTAACTCTTCCACTGGAAAAAAAAAAAATTGGGTGTGTTACTTGTTATAAAAGCAATGAAAATCAGAAGCAAATAAAGTCAGAACGCATTTGATTTATTTGCCTGTAATTTTCGTTTTATAACCGATCCCTATGCCCTGTTGCTACCTGCTTTCTCTTTCTGCCCTGGGGATTCTTGCGTTGTTTCCTACCCAGTGGAAAAGCTTCTGCAAGTGAGTGCACCCTGCTCGAATCGAGGGGTGGCTGCGGGCGAGTTAACCCCTGCTGCTCGGGTAGCAGAAGGGAGGTGGCCCCTCACAGCGCTGGTTGCTCTGAGATTTTGGGTTTATTGTTTAAAGCATGAAAGTAGTAAGACTATTTCTTTCTTTTTCTTTTTAAAGACTTTTTCTGCCGTGGGTGTTTTTCCAAAGCCTGATCCTATAGAGAAGCTGTAGGAGCATCTGTGACGTGAGCTGCTCGTGGGGAGATTACGGGAGGTGTCACATCTGACCCAGGCTGGTCAACCTGCAGCTGGAGCAGGGGCAGAACTGGCTGCTGGTGTTGCTCTGCTTGCTAATATGCTTTTATTTTTCACGGATTCTCGGTTCGCACCCCTCTGGGTAGTGATGGAGAAGGGTTTCCCCCTCTTGGGCACAGGCAGAGGCTGTAAGGAGCTGCTCCAGGGGCAGTGGAGGAGCAGCTCTCGGCATTGCTGTGACATCTAGTGGTAAGAACATTCCTGCAGCCTCTGTGAGTGAAGATTTTGGAGGTGTCTCCCTGCTCTGCTGTGCCCAGAAGCGAGTGTGTTAAGGGCAAGGCTCCTTTCAGGGTTTCTCTGAAATCCACCTTTTAGTTCACCGGACAGACACTGTCACAGCCGAGGGTGGATGTGATGGAAAAACTGGAGTCGTCCAGTCCCGAAGTGAGCAAGGCTGATGTCTACCTGGTGTGCTTTGTCCCAACAAGTTGAGAGTGGGTCTGCATAGGGCTATAGTGAGCGGGGTGGGGGTCTGGGAGCGATGCTTTGTGGTAAAGCTCCCCAAGAGCTGATCCACTCTGTAGACCCATCTGCTGCCCTCGGATGGAGAAGCTGCTGCGGCCTTGGGAGATGGTGGGTGACGGTGATGGCTGCCCCACGGCTGAGCATTACCCTGCAAGAGCAAATTGCTTTTTCTTGGCCTCCCTGAACCACTCAGGTGTGGGTTTAGGGTGCTTGGACAATGCAGAAGGTTGAGTTTTACTCTGTTTCTCCGCGTCCCCCTGATATACGCCATGAGCTGGAGCAATGGCCAGCAAGCGCGATGGGCTCCGAGGTGAAAGCCGCGGGGCAGCTGGCCCAGGCGCAGGTTTCAGATTGAAAGGAGAGAGCAGGGATGGACCAGGGATGGACCGTTGCTGGGTGGAGGTTGGTAAGTTTTATGATGAAAATGTGGGTCAGAAATTGAAAAGGTCCGGTCATTGGGCACATTCGCTCGCGCAGAGGTGTCAGTGTCTCATACAAAAGTTGCTCTAAGGCAGCAGCTCCGCTCTGCCGAGGCTTCAGGAAATCCTTCCCAAGACTGGGAAAAGGGCTTTTGTGTAACCTCAAAGGTCAGCTGCTGGTGTTGTCTCCACGCTAAAGGGTGAGAGTTAAACAGGGTCCCCCGTGGGTACTCGTTGGCCGGGTGACCCCTGGACCTTCTGCCATTCAGCGGGAACATAGCATCCATAAAGACAGACTTGCTCAGGCTCCAGATACCTGCAGCACTGTGTGTGGGAGACCACCACGGGGTGGGAGGAGGGAGTAGACTGCTTAAAAGCTGAACCAGACAGATACTGCTTTAGCTCAGCACAGGAAAACGTGGATAAACGGAACAGAAGGAGTGCAGATGAACCTTCAGAAACCTGGATTGGCAAATGAGCCCTACAGGTTCTGAAGCCCATGGCACTGCTGCCAGGGGATGGATGCAGTACTGAGGAGTGAATATCCTTTATGTCCCAGCATCCACTTTGGGTGGAAAGGACAGTGAAGTATTGCCTACAGCTCCTGTGGATAGTGGACTTGTTTTGTGCAATAAGTTTTCTTTGTATTCGCTGTGATGTCAGTACAGATGTCGGGGGATGTCTCTGGTAAGACAGGACAGAAACTGGGGGAGAGATGATTTGGGCCCTTTTGAGCTGGTGAAGGCCAAGCAGGAGCCTTGCCGGAGCACAAACCCGCTTCCTTTTCTTGGAAATCCTGACTGTGCTCTCTGAAAAGTCTCATGCTACACAGACCAGCGACCAACGTGTGAGCAGTTGGGCTTGTCCATACATGGGTCTGTCAGTGCATTATACAACCCAGGAAACTCATCTATTTTGGACTTTCTTACTCAGTTGCATAACTCTTCTCACAACGAGCCCGGTTAATGATTTTGAGAAGGTTGACTGAGCAATTGTCAAGTCCTCAGTGCTTCCAGACAGGCCTGGATATGCGCCACATAGACCAGAAAGTCCTCCAAGGAGCTGTGGGCTTGTCTGGAATGTCAAAAAGAGCCCTCATTGTTCTGCCTCTAAGTGCGGTTTGAAAATGAAATGCCATGTTCTCCATCTGATGTTCACTCTCAGCCTGCCGGCCTCTGACCTCTTTCATGAAATCGTTAGCAAATATAGTAACTGTGAAGAGGCTTTTTGTTTGTTTGTTCACTGCCCACACTGACCCGTCAGCTACGAGATCGCTGGCGTGGCCTTTGATAAAGCTGTCAGCATTGGGTGATGGACTTCAGAGGAGTTCTCTCTGGTGGGTGGAGGAGCATCCAGGGCACCTACGGGGCTTTGTGAAATGATACGTGGCCTGGGAATGACACTGGGATTCCCATAATGCTCCCAAGATCAGGAAGGGCCAAAGGAATTCAGGTGTTTCTAAATCTGGGAGTCCTGGCCACAAAATGCCACTATAAAATCAAACCAAATGCAGCTCATTATCCAGTGAAGGCAAAAGACCAAATTGCATGGTCTCTGCTTAATTTTTGTAATATCTGTTATTTCTGAATTTGTGAGTTTTATGTTGTTTACTTTGAATAGTGATGCATTTTTTATTGCTATTAGCTATTAAAATGACACATTAATTGTTTCTGCAATTAAAAATGTGTTCAGCTCTCCTCCGTGCCAGCATCTGTGACATTCAGAAGTCATAAACATCAACTACTCCATCATTTTTGCTGTAAACATGTCCTAGTAAAGGCATTTCAAACTGAAGCCAGACTAAGAAATGCAGCACAGCAGCATTTTAGAAGTTCTCCCACAAGGCTTAAAGAACATTAAAACTCTTCCCTTGACCCTTTGCACCAGGTGGATGCTTTGATTAGTAAACTTAGCCACCAGCTAGCCATTAAAGATCGTTAGAGTAACGAACTATGACACATAATACCCAGAAAGTTAGCAGACAAATGCTGGTGGAGGCTGCATGCTGGGAAGGCTCAAGGACTATCATCATTTCAGGCATTTGAACTTTGAATGTTTCAAGTCCCTTTCCATCTGGTAGGCTACAAGGAAGAGCAAGCCAGGGGCTTGACCTTGGTGTTATTGGTTGACTTTTGTGGTCTTTGAGATGCCAGATGAGGAGCGTGGAACGTTTCTCCTCTCTGCCTACCCTCGTTCTATTGACACTGAGAACATTTGATGTGAAGAAAGGCTGCTGTTTGTGTTTGTGATTGTGCTGCAGGGAATGACCATCCGTCCTCTCGTTGACATGTTGGCTGTCAAGAGGAAAAGAGAAAGTGCTCCTACAGTGGGAGAGCAGATCCATATTCGGGTAAGCGATGCATCCATCAACCAATGCCTAGAGCTTTATGGTCCTTCTGAAATGTGGTGTTCCTCCAGGGACCCCACAGATCTTCAGTTCTACCTGAACCCTCTGCAGGTCAGTCCCTTTCCAGGTCTGAAGTCCTATGCAGCTTCCTAACTATGGGTTATTATGTGCACTGGAATAGCAGCCACCAACTCGGTCAGGCTGATGTTGCATAAGGTGGTGCACAAACATGACAGAAAAAGGCAATATTCACCCAAAAGTTTATACTTGCATCGAACACCCACTTTTCAGCTTCTTTGAAAAAAAGTGAAAGAAAGAAAACGAGACTTGGTTGCTCTCAGGGTAAGGATCTTCCCTATGTTGCTCAGTCACTTCACCACCACCAGTGTGGAGGGGTTTGGAAAAACAAAGGTAAAAGAGGAGTTAAAGAAAGCACTGTACTGAAGGAACCACTGAAGTCACATTAGCCCATAGGTGGAATTTAGCTCACCAACCAAACAGCCTTTCTAGTTACTGAGGACTTCTCCAGAGAGGGCGTCAACTTCATGAGAAGGCGAAGTGCTCTGCACACCTGGCTGAGGCTTTGTATTGCTGGAGGGAGGCTTCGCTGGATCCCACCGCAATGCTGTTGGGGCACTGAGGTGCAAACCAGAGAGGCTTTGCTTCAGGTCTTCAGTCTGAGGCTTACAGCCCAGTCAGGAGTTGCCAACTGGGATTTTTAATGCGTGATACCCTATATCCAGTGTAAAATAATGTTTCAGAATCTAATTTTTTATTCCCAGCCGCATTTCTGTAGGTATGGCCCCTTCAGGAATATTTTTGTCCTCTTTAGGGTAGCTAGAAATAAAGACATTAGGTCTGAGGAGGTTTCTAGAACCTATCTGTCATCCTCACGATTAGGGGGTGTTACAAGGCCTTGTCTGAGATTAACAGAATGGCTCAATAAGCTGAGGAGGCTTTTCCTGTGGTGAACAGAGAATATGTTCTTCTTTTGTTGGTGTATGAGTAGTAAATCATCTCTGGAAATGTGTTTATTAGGAAATGTGAGCTGAAAATGGCTGTGTAGCAATTAACTTAAGTAGAGAAGGTAACAATGATAGAAACATAGAATCCTCAAGCTGGAAAAGACCTTTGAGACCATCAAGTCCAACCATACCTGTCCACTACTGACCCAGATCCCTGAGGACCTCATCTGCCCATTGTTTAAACCCCTCCAGAGATGAGGACTCGATCACTGCCCTGGGCAGCCTCTGCCAGTGCCCGGGAACCCTTTCAGTGAAGAAGTGTTTTTCCTAACGTCCAATCTGAACGTGTAGGGAAGTGGAAACCAGGCACGGAGAAGCATCTTCCTTCCTGATATTTATTTCTTCATCTGGACGTTGAGACATTCTCGCCCTTAAAAGCGATGATCAGTGGTAGTGGGGGGAGTCATTTGTGGTCCTCAGACCATACAGCAGGTGATGGCGATGTGAGGACCCTACGCCTGTACCAGGCTGCAGAGCTGAGCAACCCACTCAGAAACTTTTCCTTCTCTGACCCCCCGAAAAATAGGTTTGTTTTGAAATTGGAGCCTGAGGAAAATCCAGGAACATCGGTACCTGGGCGTGGAGCATTGCCCATGGTAGAGGAGAGACCTCTCCTGGTTCAGAGATGCCAGTAGGAGGGAAAAGGATTTGGGAAATTCTAGAGATTTAATTTCTATGTGGAAAAATCAACCTGCCCAGGATTTTTAATATAATAGTAAACAATAATAATGGTTTTGTATAAGGCACAATACAGCCAATGATTTAATTTAATGGGAAGTGTCTGCGGGAAGGCAGTGTTTATTATTCAAGTCAAAGCATCATTTGTACATTATCTACATCTATATCCTGAAGATACTGATCTCCTGAGACAAATTGTCCTCAAAAACCTCAATATGAGCATTTCCTGCTTATTAAGGCCCAATCTGCCGGGCGTGCAAGCCATCAGCCATCCTGGACGTATCATTAAGAGCAGATACACGTCCCTCAGGGATTATTCTTTGCTTGCACAGACCTGAAAGCAAGCAGCCAAACCACTTATTGTACTCCAGAGCCAAGGGATACGCAGGGGTGACTGGATGGGGAATTAGCCCACCAGCCCCTCTTCTTGTTTACCGGTGCTGTGTACCGAGCTGAAAGCATCCCCTGATTTGTCTGCTGACTTTTGATGTTTGCTGAGTGAGTTCATCGCGTATGCGATATATATTCAACCGGAGTACAGTGAAATCCTCTCTTCTGTTTAGTTCTTGGATCATTTGCTGGCTGGCATTGAAGATATATCTGGACACTGGGGACAGTATTACTGGAAAGACAAGTAAGGATTTGCCAAAATACAACTGTGTACATGTGTAGAAAAAAATGAGGCTGGTTTCTATTCCCTAAGTTTCCACTATGGGCAGCTGAGCCGTGTTCATCCTTGTGGCCCAAGGCAGGTGACAGAGGGGCAGATTTTCCTTGTCCAAGCTGAGCCCAGGTTCTCGAAGCACTTTCCTGCTTGCAGATCACATTGTACTTCACCCTAAAAGCCCTCTTTTCTCCTCTCCTATCGTGTTTATCCCCTCTTGGGCAAAGGAATCTGCTGGAAATGAGAGGGCCACACATCTTGTGTGGCTTCAGCCCGTCCCTGCCGGCAGTGGTGCTGCCCATGCTCTCCTGCCTCCGCACCCAAGCGGGAGCTGGGGACCCCAAGCCAGGGTGTGCGTGATTAACGTTGAACATACGAGCTTGCAGCACTTGGAGGGGCAACTGCTTGTTGTGGACTGACAAATGATAAAAGATCTGTACGGATTTTTTGTTGCGAGGTACTTAATTTTCGTTAAGTTCTGGTAGATTGTATACAAATATAAATCTAGGAGTCTATATATAAAAATATTTATAAAATATATATATAAATATATATAAATATAATATATATTATATATAAATTTATATAATATATATTTTATAATTTAATTAAGATATAATATATAATATATAATATATAATATATAATATATAATATATAATATATAATATAATATAAATAGGAGTCTGCCAGGATGAACTCCTTGGCTGTGCAGGCACAGACACAGATGCAGCTGACTTCGCCATCGCTGAGAAATGCGGGATTTTCTTAGGAATGCCAGTGCTTGGAAGTGCCACTAGAGGGTATGGGAGTGGTTGCTGCTGTGGAGGTCCCTGGCTCCTTTGGAGCAGCTCTGTGTACAGCTAACAGCATCAGTATTTGACAGATCTTTCCCAAATGATGTGCTCCTTTTGAGCAGAAAGAGAGAGGAAATGGCTCAAGAGGGAACCTGGAAGCATTTATATCTGTTGCATCCTTTGGGGCTACTGCATGTTCTTGTAGCACTTATAGTAGAGTTCATGATAAATCTGCCACTTTGGGGAGCTTTTAGTGTATTTGGCAAGTTTTCATGTCATAGCTTATGTAGTGCAGTGCAAAAATAATTAGGGACTGACCTTTGTTTTCTGGAAAGAAGGTAATGGAATATAATGGGGCGGTCGTAGCCTATGAAGCTGCTGGCTTGGTGGGGAGTCATGGGAGGAGGCTAAGCCTGTCTTGTTTTGTTCTCAAACAGATTAGAATATTTCAACAGCAAATACCTGCAGAAGATCCTTCTTCGAGAATACGATCAGCCAAAATCAAGTATTGTGCTTCTCTACGAGAAGCTGGAGCGCAAGCATGCCATCGAGCTAGCAGAAGCGGGGCAGCTGGGTCATGCCCCGTCTCACCCGTCCTTGCTGTAAGTGCTCTTCCACAGTCATTCCCTTCCTATCACTCCTCCAACCCTTCCTCTGGAGGGAATGGTTAGGAAAAGCTTTTGCAAACTTCTTTGCCTGCTCTGCTCTTCCCTGCTGGGCTGTCCCATGGGAAGGAGCAACATAGCTTAGAGAAAGGCGAAGTAAACGCTATTTAAAGATTAGTAGGTGGGTATTAAAAATGATTGGATGGATGAGCAATCTGCTGGTGTTGATGAACTCAGTGTCTGGTCTTGTTCTTGGAGGCACAGCAGTATCTCTTGTAGTTGCACAGAAGCTGTGCTCTGAGGAAGAGGCACTTGCACTGTTTTTGATGGCTTTGCCCCATCACACATACTGAAGGGAACAGACAGCAAGAATGAACATCACCTCAGAGAGCAGGGTCAAATGTTTGCATGTCAGAATGGCCGTCTCACCTTTCACAGAGGTTTCTACTCTGCCACAGCACCCCACAGCTCTGTTATCTGCTTAAAAATGGAGCACAGGGATGGCACAGCTCTAACACAGATACCAAATGCCCCTGCTGCAGTGAGCTCCCTCTTGGTCACGCTTGGTGGTGAGCTTGGTCACTTCTGCTGGTGGTGGGCTCCAAAAGGGCTGCTCTGAACACTGGGCTTTGTGGGTACAGGGGTTGTGCTGCTGTGCATCTTCTGAAATGAAGTGTTCTGGCTTTCTTTGCAGCAACAACAGGACTGTCATAACAGACAAAAAATTGGAGAATACTCTGAATCTGGATGTCCTGGAAAACATACAGGAAATACTGGCAAGGAACCTGTACCGGATAAGGAGAACGGTATAACTCTTCCCTCAATCTGTATTTTAGATGTCCAATAACAAAAGTTATCTCAGTTTTCCTAACAGCTTGAGCAGATGTTATGAATATTTACATAATTACTAATGATGTCTCTTTGTGAACAGAGAATAGTTGGCTGTGCGAAGCCAGATCCAGTTTCCAAGTCAGTGGCACATTTCTGTTTGCAGCATGACAGCTTTTGAAAGGTTCACCCAGTCAGCCTATAATTTTATGAAGTATTTTAGGCATCAGTACCCAAACCAGAAAGGAGAAAGGAGGAGTCCATGGATCTTCAGGCATCAGGTTAGCGATCCAGCAGTTGCAACAGCTCCTGGTTACTTCCAGGGCAGAGTGGGGATGGGGTTATCCTCACATTGCATTTTTTTCCCATAGAAGAGAGCACAGTCAGTGAGCTGTGAGTGAAAATTAATCTGCAGAGGGTTTAAAACCACTCAGCGGTTTTGCTATGGAACTGGTGCAACGGATAAATAGCATGGAAAAGAGTTGCTGTTTACAGAACAACTCATAAATAATCTGCCTGAGGTTTCACACGGCACCTAGGACTGTGCGGTGTAATTGCTGTTCACATGGTGATACACGGAGCTTTATCCTTAAAATCCACCTAAGCCTTTGTTTTATGGATTACACACGAAATACTGAGTCCTTGGGGATGCTGCTGGTGTGGGCAGCTCAGCACTGAGGGATCAACCGCCCCCTCCTGTCCTCTTGCTGAGCCAAGGCAAGCAGTGCGATAAGGCTGGGTGGGGACCTATAGAAACGGAGCATGGAATGAAGATGAAGGCATAGCTTCTGCTTGCACTTACTGCTGCCTGAATCCAGCCTCACCCCTTGTAGTGACAGTTATCCCAGCTCCTACTGGTGTGGGAGAATTAACTTGGTTGGCTCACGGCTTCTGAAGCAGGATTTATGGTTCCTGTCGATTGCATGATTTATATGTGAAGGTGGGGCTGATATAAAATACTGGAGCGATGGGCAGATTCTCTGAGGCTGAAGACGCCTCAAACACAATAGTTGCGCTAAGTTTGTGTGTCACCTGGACTGATAGAGACTCATCTTAGTCTTGACATTCAGTGATTACTTGGGTGATTTTGCATAAAGCAGCCGAGTTTGGAGTCCCTTCTTTGGTTCTTTCCCTCCGTCCCTGTCTCTCCTACTTGGGTGCATCGGTTTATCTCATAGCTAGGTGGGATGGTTACAGGGGAGCGAAGGACCCTGGAGGATGCAGGCACTGGTGAAGGGATGCTGCTGTGGAGAGAGGGATGGTCCCATCTCCAACAGCAATCTCTCTGGTGCAATGTGCAGGGGCCGGCGTACAACAGGCACACCCTTCCCGGAGAGACTGAGCCCATGGGACGCGCCAAGGAGATCCTGATCCTCCGGCACAAGGGCATGCGGGTGGAAGTGAGCCGAGGTGATGGGATCATCTCCAGGAAGGAGGTAAGAGGGAGCGGGGGAGGCTGCGGCACGTAGAGACCACCACAGGCTGCTTTCCCTGTGAAGGTGTAACAAACACTGGGGATGTGCATTAAGACTTTATTGCTGGGGGTATTTCCTTTTTAAAACAAATCCTGTTGCCTTAAATAAATTTTAAAAAAAGTGTTTCTCAATCTTAAATTGCATTCCAGTGAGTAGCAAATACCAAGGGGGAGGAAAAAACCTAACTCAGTCCAACTCCTGACAAACAAATGAGCTATCTTGTGTGCAGTGCCATTCGGTGTTTTGTGAGCACAGGCTTCCGTCCATGCTAGGAAAGTTATTTACTGAGCAAATGTTATTAATTGGGCTTAGTCTGTAGATTCAGAAGTCTGTTTTTCCCATGTTTTCTTTTCTGGGAGATGTCATCGAAGGCAGGAATTTGGTTCAGCCATTGTCAACGGTCCAGATGGACTGTAAATATTTGAAACTGGTCAGTGTTTCTTTCCCCCCCCCCAACTCTTTTGAAAGGACAGAAGCATATTTGTGAGCCTTCTCATTTTTTCTGGAGGTGAGGTTTTTTTGAAGTAGCTATGGCTCTGGACAGGCGTGAAGAAAGCAAAATAGAGGGAAGAGTTGCATACTGGGTTCCTGGGAGAACTGCTTTGAGTCCAAATTTACTGCAGGCACAGCTCCACGTTGGTTCATGTTCTGAGTTAGAGGAGAAGCAAGGTAAATACAATGTCTATGGCTGGTGAAGGCATTTGCTGACTTCTTTGGAAGTCAGTGGGAGAAGCTGGGAAAACATTTCCCTGTGGAAAGATGAAATGGTCCAAGGATGGCACTCATGGAGTGGGCTTAGTCTTTTCAGTTCCTCCCATTATCTGTAGCTCTTGTTTTGGAGGAAAAGCAACTACACCGTTCCACCTGGATTTTGCTCCCAGACTTCAGGTCTGCAGCAGTAATTACTGAGCCATCCCCGAATTTGACTCACTTTTCCTCATCTTAGATTTTGATGACTTGAGCTAGAGCAAGCAAGCAAGCTTGTCCAAGTGTAAACTGTGGTCTCTAATCTGGGCAGCAAGGCTCCATCAAGGAGGAGAACAGATTGACCTTTTAAAAAGAAATAATTTATCTTTCTTTATTTAGATAGTAATTTTCCACGACAGCACAAGCACTCAGGACTGCCGCAGGCTTTCTTCCACTCTGATTTCTTTGTTCAAATGCCAGTCATTGAAGAGCCCACCGAGAACAGCAGTAACGCATCAAATGCCGCTGCTTCTCAGCCCTTCATTCACAGAAAGGTGTTCCAGCTCTTGCAAACAACTTAAAAGATTTAATTTGATCATTTACATGCTGATTGGTACTTACAATTCAAAATAGATAGGCAAGAACATGGCATGTTCCTGTAGAACATTTGGTATAATTAAACTTCAAAAGAACAACATCAAACTGGGGCTGATTTTGAGCACACGTTACGTACTTTAGGACATTTGATTGTTAACTCTTGCACTCCTGCTTTCCCCCTCACTGCTGCTCCCGTTGGTTTATGGGGAATATTTGGTGGGAAAACTAGCACCTTTGGGAAGAGCGTTTCTCCTGTGACTTGGAATGCTTACAGCTGGCCTTTGAAAGGACAGGATATTTTGGGGGAATTGCCAATGCAGTAGAAGTCACTCTGTGCTGCCTCATGGATGGTGGCTAATACCTTCTGGGGTTGGCGAATGCTCCTATGGATTATGCAAAATACCAGTTTCAGGCTTAATATCGCTGTATATACTCAATACTGCTGTATATACTCTTGTAGGAGTCATTTGTTGGTGCCAATTATGCCTCTTTACAGCAGCCACCTTTGCTTTGTGCTGAAGTCAAGCAGATGTAAATACCAAGAGCTGATTCCACTGATATCTGTAAGGGTGACTCTAAGCCATAGAAGCAAACCTCTGCACGTAAAAGGAAAAATTGGGCACGCTTTTTGTGATCAGCAGCCTATCTGCTAATGTTTTACAATAGCTGCCACATTTTACTGCGAAGAGAAATAAGGTGGTACCTAAAAGTGATGGGATAATGTTCTACAAGAGCCCTGGGATGTTAAGACAAGGTGGGAGGGTGGGTGAATGCTATTACTTCATGCTGTAGGAGGACAGATTGCAGACTTTGTCAGCAGCAGGGAGGAACGCTGTTCTAAAAAGTAGATTTTTAGCCTGTTAAAAACAGCTTAACACTTTAAATTTTGGTGGAAAAAATTAAGCCACTCAGATCTTGTTTCGTGCCAAGTTGACATGTGAATGGCATTTTCCTGTTTAGAAAGAGATGAATGAAAAATATGGCTAGTATTTGAGGGTTTTTTCCTAGTTGTCTGATACTACATCTTTTGTAGTCCCAAGGGGAAGGATTTGGCTTTCCAGGTTTTGAGTCAGCAAGAAAAAACTAGATGCTCTCGTGCCACACGTTTTTTTTCTATTCTACGTTTCACCACGAGATGGAAGCATTACAACTGTGTTTGCAAACCCAACTGGAAAACAAGGAACTGTGAAACAAACTTCAGGCAAAGCCACTGAAAATTCACTGGTCAAATGCCTGCGTGTATTTTATTGCTGGTCCATTTGACAAAAGCTTTGGTGATGCAGTTACTTAGGTGTTATGAGATGAGTGAATAATTAGAAAATCCTTTTAGTTCAGCAGAAACCCTGCTTTTTCTGCTCGCTGACTGTCTGCATATCTATTTTTCTCTTTTACTGAAGCTGGTTACTCCTTTGCTGTTAAAATATGAAGCTGCTGTAGCTCAGTTACATTCATCTTGTAATTTATTATGTGCTGGTTGGTCTTTTCCCCCTATATCAGTCACCGCGAGGTAAGGAATGCATGGAAGAGTGTCTTCCTATAGGTCAGTGGCTGTACCAGACTGGGAGGAGCCAGGAGAGAAGTTCATTTCACCTGATGGACAATCTATCTCCTTCCACGGTCAGTGCAGAGAAGCCAGTGCCCTTGTTGGGGCATGCTCTGGTCCATGGCCGACACGTGGCTTCAGCTGGGATGAACCAAGCCTTGGGTGGCTTTGGGTGCCTTAGGGTCTACTGCACTTTGGGAGTCTTGCTTTGCTTTTGCAGCAGTGCTGCGTTAGAAACCTCTGCCAAGGAGGGGTTGCAGAGTGAATTGGGAAGGCAGAGAAAAGAAGTAAGAAAAGAACAATCCTCGTCCCTCCTGAGCCAACGGCGCAGGTTAAATGATTTACACCAGGCAGAAAAAGCCTTGGCAGGACTACGAGGTGACTTCAGATCTGAATCGTAGCCCAGAGGATTAACTCCAAGACTATCTATTTCCAGCAAAAAGTTCGCCTTCCTCTGCCCGAGGACAAAATTCCTTCCGAAGGCTGCTGCTTCCTGGAGCTGTGCATCACGCTGGCTCTGAACGCTGCCTGGATTTTGGGCTTGCCTTATTGTAGGCAAAGATCCAACACAGAGTACACTGGCAGGGCGGTTTTGGAGACCCGGGATAGCTTTTATTTACCACCGAGCACCCAGAAAATCCTTGCACCTGTAGCCAGGCAACTTCGTCCTCTTTTCTTCTGCCAAAACACAAGTACGGTCCCCGAGAAGGAGCTTATTTGGAGCTGCCTGTAAGCCATGTGTGTAAATGACATAGTGCCTTTGGTAATTATGTCGGAGCCCTTTCATGGAGCATGCTCTGAGAATCGTTAAGTGCCCTGGGAATGCTTTCCAGGGAGCCCAGCGCTGCTGCTGGAGCCGCAAAGGCTTTGTTATTAAAATGGTCAATAAAAGCATGAACAAGGGATGGAGGGCATCGGTCCTCCTTAGGGGAGGGAGGAAAAAGGAACCGAAACAAAACAGCAAACCAGGCTGGGAGGTGTCCAGAGTTATTTTGGCAGTCTGGGTTTCTGGACTGAGGTGCCAAATCACAGCTGCGCGAGAGACTTATTCCCAGTTTGCAGAAGCACCGAACAATTCAGGCAGCATTGTGCTACCTGATTTATATTTTTTCTTTTTCCTGAAGGGTGGAGATTAGCGCTGGAGTGAAAGGACAGGGAGCTCGTTAGTGCGAGCTCGTTACCTGCCTCCTTGGCCTGCAGCCAAGGTGGAGAACAGCCAAGGTGAGACCCGTCTGTGTCCCAGGGATGGGCTTCGCCTCCTGCACTCGCCTGCTCCGTCCTCCCCGCTCCAGGGCTGCCCCTTCCCATCGCATAACTGCATCATTCCAGGAGAGCTCAGACCTCTCCACTAACTGGAAACAAATTGGCACCTGTAAATATTTTCTGCCATCTATTCGACCTAGTTTTAGCAATAGTTCTTTTTGTTTTTCTTGGCCAAAGTAAAACAAGTGGGAATGGAGTCCTTGGGGGCTGCGAATGGCTAATTACTGAAGCAGGAGCGTCATTCACAGACTTGCTACCCATCCTCCATAGATGCATCAAAGTACTTTTCTTCCTTAATCACAGAAGGATGACTCCTACTCGATGCCGGGTGACTCCAGGCCATGCCGCTCCCTCTCCGGTAAGCTGGGGACGGCCTGGTGGGTGCTGGTGGTCATTCCCTACCTCCCCTTCTCACCCTGACCCCGTGGGGTGGCCCAGTGGGTGAAAGGGAGGATGTGCTGAGGTTCATGGCACGTCCGTTGAAGGGCTGGGATTTGGGAGACGGCCAAAGCAAAGCCTGCTGCCCTCCCTCCTGCGCTCTGGGCAGAGTGGCAGGGTCATCGCCCCAGCTTGGGGGACGAAGTGGGGCTCCTGAGAGAAGCATCACCAGTAAGCACCTAAAAAAGGTTGGACCAGATGATCTTTGAGGTCCTTTTGAACCTGGCGTTCTGCGATTCTATGGATAAGGAGTGCTGAGAGCCTTCCCATCCCCAGTGCCCCATCTCAGCCCCACCTGAGACGACACGCAGCGAGCACTGGGATGCACTGGGGCAGTGAAGGTCTCCAAGCAGCGACTGGGGGGCAGGCAGTGGCACTGGGAACTGTAGCGAGTGAGAAGGGTGTCCCAGTCCAGATGTTTGGCCTCCTCACTACCTGTGTGCTGCAAATGGACGTGTGAGTTGACACAGAGTTTTCTCATCCCCCGTGTCCCGCCAGGCAAGCATTCGAAACTGGTACCACTCCTCATGTTCTATTAAGCACTAAGATGCTTGGCAGGAATCGCTGATGAGAACTGACAAAAGAATTGATCCAGATACGTTGCATATTTTAGCGTACAAAATAGGGTTTAAATTTTTTTGTTTGCCTTTTTCTTCAACTGAAGCACTGACCTTTGTTTTCATCATTGAAAAGTGCTCATCCCCAATGAGAAATAGGCCACCACCCCGGTCGCTCTCGGTGTTTCTTCACTCCTGTTGACCCTCAAAGCAGAACAGTTCTCATACGAGCTGGTGTTTCTCTCTTCCCGCAGCGGGGAATGCAGAAAAGCTTCAGGGAGTGAAAGAGAACCGCTCGCAGTCTGTGTGCGTCATCCCACCACCACAGCCCAGTGACACGGCCTGGAGGGAGAAGAAAGAAATGGAGAAAGAGCTGACTTTGGAGATGTAAAAGCAAAAGCGATGCCGGCGGCTTCCTGTGATGGGTCTGACTCTGGTTCATGGATGGCTGCTATACATGTAGATAATGTAAATAAGATGAATATTGAAAAGGACAGGGTGGACAGGACACAGTGGGCATCACAACATGTGCTCTCGTTGCACAGCACTGGGCTTTTAAAGGGAACTGAGGGAAAAGATGCAAAGCTGAGCACTAGCAGTGCAAGGTAACGCTTGAGAGAGGAGCTCAGGAAAATGAGTGTGTTCAGCCTGCAAAAACTGCTGAAACTGCCTGTAACTGCAAGAAAGGATGTTTTAATAAGGTGAGATATCAGATCTTCTCATTAGTCAGCAGGGATAGGCTAAACAGGAGGGAGCGTTTAGATTGTATTCAGGGAAAACTTCATAATCTCAAGGACAGTTTTTATTAGGTGACAGAGCGTGACAGGAGAAACAGTAAAAGATCTTTTCTGCTCCTCGGCAGCTGAGGGATCCTGACTATGAACATTAATCACATGAAGTCCAAAGATAAGCCATAGAGTTAAATAAGGCGTTGTGTCTTACCGCAGGGACTGTCCCACACCTAGACCGAGTTCTTTTAATGAAACCTTTTCACAGCTGCATTAAAAGGGGAAAATATGTGCTTGCTCTTTATTTTTAAATTTATTTAAGAAATGGTTCACCTTAAACAAGAAAATGGGGTGCTCCAAACCCAGTGGTGATACCAGGAGAAAAGCGTGCCGGCCCTTATAGAGACGGGCAAGCCTGGCGCTGTGGCTGCTTTGCAGCAAGCGTGAAAAGACTCTCAGCCGATCCCTGCTGCCGTAGCCGGGAGCTGCAGGGTGAGAGTTCAGTGCATCTCTTTAGAAGATGCAGAGAACGACCTGAAACCTTGCTGCTGTGGAGCGCTTCTGCCAGGAAGGCTGCAACCCCCTTTGCAGAGCGGGTGTGGGTGAACTCCGGGGATAGCACGCGAGGAAGGCAGATATCTCCAGACTTGCGTGATTGTCTTTGAAACTCCAGGTAAGTGTTCAAGCCTTTCAATTCTTGTCCATAGCTGAACCCAATAGGGTAAGTTTTAGCATTGCTGTTGTTGAGACTTTCCTTTCACTTCCATTTGCTCTGCATTAAAGGATGGAAGTGTATTTAATCTGAACAAGTGGCTCTTTCTGAAATGAAAATAAAAGAAACTATGGGAATTCGCATACTCTCCTCCATGATATTTTTCTAGAGCGTTTCTCCTGTGTGCAGAAATACTCCATTGGAAGACCGCTGCCAGGTACACTGGGCTTTTCTTTTCTATTAAAGACAAAAAATGGTGTGTATGTACACTTTTAAATGATGTGGGGGGTCTCATTTTCGTTTGAACAAACCCCTTTGCAGTGTCCTGACATAAGCCAATGTAGTTAATTTTGGCTTGAAGGCTGCTCGTTGCTGCCCCATCACTGAAAACTCACCTCGTTACAAATGAAAATTGGATATTTTAGCCTTATTGATGTGTCTGTGTAAATATATGTATATATTTATTGATTGTAGCTTAAATCCCTTATTGTCTTCAGTTACATTATTAAAGTTTTGGTTTGTTTTATTTTAATCCACCTTGCTTGGATTTGCCCATCTTTAAAGATGTTGTAATATATACGCGCTATATTTCTATCTCAATTAAACCTGCTGTGTTATGAGGTCATCTAAGAGTCATTTCCTCCTTGCATCCGCAACGCGCTCCCGATGACATCGGCGGTAGCTGGTGACACACGGGGCTGTCTCTCTGGGTGACACCGCTCCGGCAGAGCCACTCGGAACAGCACTGCATTCAGCTCTGCCACGCGCAGCCTTCGGGCAGCGATCACAAGGTTGTGAGCAAGGCGAGCCATTGTAAGGAGTCAGGAAAACAATCTATTTATTGGCGTAAGCAATTGCATATGAGTAACAGGGAAAAATAATATCGAATCTGAAAGTCCCCAGCTATCTGGGGTTGAAGTGTCTGCTATTTACCTCCAGTTTAATGTCCACAGTGTTTAAGATTTCTTCTGAAGTTCTGCACAGTCAGTAGCTATAGGAAGATTTACTAGGATTGGTCCTCTTAATTCTGTAGCTGGAAAGCAAAAAGGAAAATAAATCAAGTTCCTTGCCAAGGAGTTTATAATCAAGTTTGGTTTTAATCAGGAATAGAAACTTTGTGAATATCTTGGCCAGTTCTTGCTTGCTTGGATTCTGAGATGAAATATCTGGATGCCCGCACTGTCTTTGTCTTGAACAGCATCCATTGTGCTTCTGGGCACGGGTACTTAAATAATGGTCTTTTTTTTTCTGAGTTTCCCATTGTGTAAAATTAACTCTCTGCAAAACTGTTCTGAGTCACCACGGACCTTGTCAAGTGGTGGCTGGTTTGGGATGTGTACATTTCTTTTTCATGCTACAGCAGGCAACCAAAATGGTTGGAAAAATCAGGGCACTTCCAGAAAAAAAAAAGAACTGAAATTTTATCTGATTTGGGAAAAAAAAGAAAAAAACCCCAACATTTTGATTGCATTTTTTTTTTAAAAATTGTATGTTTTCATCTCACTTTAGCAGAACAAGAGACATTTTGATGCCAGGATCTCCCAGGTTCTAGCAATTCCGGATGTTGCTTGGCTTCAGGTGTGCGTCTGGGCAGCTCGTGGCAAGGTGGAGGCTGTGGCAGGTTCCTGCCAGGCTGGCAGCTCCAGCCACCCCGGGTGATCCCGCACGGATCCCAGCCCATTAATCCCTTTCAACCCTGCTTTGCAGTGCTGGGACCATAAATACCTCTCTGCCGCATTAGCAATTTGTAGAGAAGACAATATTATGTGCAGTACATACTTTCCCAATGAGTCACTCTGCCCCAAACGTAACCTTCCAGACACTATGGATTTTTTTTTCCTTAAACTTTCCTTATAAAACATAATATAGAGCTAAAACTTTCATGAAGTATTTTCCAGTTGCTTAGTGGCCGAGCCCTCTGACTAGTATGTATTTCAGCCTGGAATACCTTTGATAATCTTCGCCAGTATCCAGTGTTGGTGGTCTTAAAATTCTACAACTGAGTGGAAAACTGTTAAATGCTCAGGCTTCAGAGCATGCCTAATTAATTCTTTGCAGGGTTTTAGTCCTTTAAAGAGTGTTAAAAACACGGATTCAGTGTATCATTGAATATTGCATGGTTCTGTGGAAATAAATTGCATCAGTTTGATTCCTTTAGCGGTTCAGAGAGTTATTGCTCTCTGCTTACTCTGGAAGTTTACAGGAGTCTTTTGAAAGTTAAGGTTCAAACAGGCAAAAGTTGCTAAGGATGGGGAGCAGCTCAATGGCAAAGTAAGAGCCCAAAAACTACATCAGAAAAGTCTGGGCACGTAGATCCACCGCATTTACAACTCTGGCCGTAAATCTCTCTTGCACTCATGACTCCAAAAAGCATTTGTGTTCAGCACGTGGGCTTTTTAAAACTTCTATTTGGACCAAAAAAATCATGTTTCTGTTTATTTTATTTCACAACCGCTTAAGGAGATTAGAATGGCTTAATCCTGGAAAGTACTGGCAACACTTAAGAAGCAGGTGAGGCAAATGGAGCTTTTCCCTCTCCTGACATCAAGTGCTGAGCGTATCCGACCTCCTAAGGAACATTAAGGATCTTTCACCACCCAGGCTTATGTGCTTCTTCCAAGAGACGTGTAGACGGTAGAGATGAAAAAGGAGCATGTGATGGAGATGAACGAGTGCTTATAATTTCAATGCAGAATTAAAGGGGCAAATGGCAATATGGGTATCTATTCCTCTCCCTCCTCGCGCAGCTTATACTGGGGGGGTTGCTCTTTGCAAAACCGACTGGGGATGCTGGTGGCATTTCCAAGGCAAAGTTGGTAGTGCTTGGTTAGAACTTCTAACGATCCGAATGGCTTTACTCTCCTTGGTTTCTTCTCATTCTGAGGTTTATGGGAGCAGGAGTAAAGGCAGAGACCCTCGAGAGGTATTCACCTCCCTAAGGAGACACTGCATGGAACACGTTTCAGAGCATGACAGGTCATCAGGGTAAGCTCCAATGCAGAAAGGTATGTAGATCTCCAAAAGGACTGTGGGAAGTCAGTGAAAGCAGACCAGAAATCATGGCTCTTTATAAAACGGGGAAAAAAAATCTCTGCTTTCAGCATAAGAATGTAAAAATATGTTGATCTATCTACATAATATATAATTTTCTGCAAGCGTGGATCAAAACACAAAAAATGTCAAATCAAACTGTGCTAATGGAGTCTTTGATCAATCAAAGGTAAAACACTGATTCCAGGAAAAATCCAAGCTGGCTATCCCCAGCTCCTTGCTGGAATTATCTATGTTTGGGAGATTCACGATTTCAGTTTAAAAGCTTAAAGGCAAAAAATCCTCAAGGTCAATTAGGAAATAAAGGTCAATAGAACACCCAGGGTATGCTTTCCCTTTCCTAATGTCTAGGTCCCAGCGCCGTCTGTGGTGACGCCCTCATTCAACCTCCCTGGATAAAAGGAACCTGAAGGCAGCTCCCGGATGGCACATAAAAGGTAAGGTGGGAAAGGGAGGGTTGTTTCCTTTGGTAATCAAATGGTATTTGTGTCTGACCGTTGCACAGATCACCTGTGGTGGTATGGTGATGCACCTCCCTAGCTTTGATGTAGTGCTCCAGAGATGCCAACATGAGCTACAAAGGGCAACCAACATCATTGCCAGTTTCTATAGGCTTAGAAAGTGTGGTAGGACATTACTTTTGGGGTGTGTATTTGTGTTTTCTTTGAGGCTGGAGGTCCTAAACTTATAGCTATAGTGCTCTAGGGATGTTCTCTTGACTCAGGCACTGGGCAGGATAAAAGGAGGCTGTAGACTAGTCTGAGATGATGACTCCCCTCTATGCTCCCCCATACAAACTCCTGCCTTCAGGCTGCGGAAACAGTCAGAGGAGGTTTTGGTCTGCCCAGCGCCTCCGTAGAAGGCAGCCTGTTGGACGTGCAGATTTGCTCTGTAGGAGCAAACAAGTGTGGTCATAATGTTCATTCAGGCCAACTAAGAGCTTCGGCACCTGCTGGAGGTGCCTCTTGGACCTTGTGCTGAGGGGAGGACCAGGACTGACCCCAACACTCTACGCATTTTCCACACTGAGTTCAGGACAAGGGCAACATCATAAAGCAGCCCAGGATCTGATAAGATGAAAAAATATGGATGAGTTGATAATAATTAAAAAAAAAAAACCCTCACTAAAAAAATTACAGCAGTTTACATATTTAATAATTGATTTCATTCTTTGCTAGATATTGAAAGTTGTTTTACCCTCTAGAATGGAACGTTTTCTTTGAAAACACTGAAATGAAACATTCAAAATTAAGAAACGTCTTTCTTAAATATTTTCCAGAGGTACTTGCTCGCCCCAGCCCTTCCTCAAAAATGATTTGGTTTTTAAATCCAACATGTTCTGATTAGTTCATCAGAAAATCCCCAGCCCTTTCTAACTGCTGAGGAAGAGACGGGGTTGGAATGATTTATTGGTGGCTTTCTTGCTATTTCTTCTTCTTTTTTTCCTTTCTTTTCTAGTATATTGTGTGTCCTGTCTATTAACAAGGCTGTCTCTTGCATTGTGTAAAATCTATATGAACAAAATGCTTGCACAAAAGAAAACCAAAAAAACTCATTTACAAGTTGAGACCAGAATGGGTCTGAGTCTTACTCTTCAGAAAAAACATCTTTATTAATTGTAAAGAACGAGTTTTTCTATTATAGCCTATTTTTTTAGGCTAAAAAGCCTTACGAAAAAGGTTTCTATTATAATGATTTTAATTTAATTTAACCTTTTCCCTGAAACAGAGAACAAGGGGCCTGCGGAGGTGAGGTGAATGCAGAAGGATTTTGCTCCTCTGGCAGCCCCCACGAGGAGGGGGGACACAACAGGGTCGATGGCACAGGTTGCTCACGGAGGCAGTGGAGGCTCCATCCCTGGAGACAGTCAAGGTCAGACTGGATGGGGCTCCAAGCAACCAGATCTGATTAAAGATGTCCCTGTTCCCACAGCGAGGTTGGACTGGATGACCTGTAAAGGTCCGTTCCAACCCAAAGCATTCTTTGATTCTATCCTACGATGTCTAATTAAAAATGAAAAGAAAATTAAGGTGAGTGGAAGGAAGCTCAAGAGGGCCATAGCCCCTCTCGTGTTAGGTGTCCCTGGGTGCTCCCACCACGTGACACTGGAGCAGCTGCCCTGTCCCCATCCCTGCAGCTGCTGGTGCTCCAGACATGGTCTCATTGTCCCTTATGTCCAGGAATTTTTCAGACCTTAATGGTGATGAGCACATGCATGGGAGGGTGCCAACGAGGAGGGACAGCTCATTGCATGGAGAGATGTTTTGACCTTGCAAACTCAATTCCTGTTCCACAGCCTAAGAACTTGTTTGGCTGGGCTCGTAATAGCCCAGGAGGAGCCAAGGCTGGGCACCAGCAGTGCTCTGCTGCAGCCATGCAGGGCTTTTTCTGCCAATGGGACTGAGAATTGCTGAGGACCCCTTCCAAATGGCAAACAGCGCTAACTTGTGAATACATATTAGCATAAATACAGTAACGCCAAATACAGCTGTCTAAAAAGTAGGCACGTAAATGTGGATGTGTGCATTAATTGCCTTTTTTTTTTTTTTTTAAATACATGAGTGCTAATTTTGCATTTTAATTACAGACAATTGCAGTGCAATCTGCAAAAAGTCTTCACTTCTGGTGTGCAAACCCTTGTCTTCACCAAGCACCTTCAAGCTTTGCCAACACTTCCCTGTCGGTCGTGTTCAGCTTTGAGACATAGCTTGCACAAACAGACAGCCACCCGTCGTCCTTGCCACCGGAGACAGGTTTGACCAGGATTATACGTTAGTGAAATGGTACCTGACTGAAATCACACTTATTGAAGATTAACCTGGCGATAGCGGTGTTGCACTTTGTACGTAATCGAACATCTTACGTTTGATACAATGAGATGATCTCATTGCAGCAGTTGTTGCCTGCGAAGTAACCGAATGCCTGCAGGGCAGGAATGGTATTACAGTTCAAAACGATGGAAAAAGTGGCGCTACTGGGCTGCCCAGGATGGGCTGGGAAAGGGTTAATACGTGTGGGAATGGGATGAGTGAAGGTGCAGGGAGGGTTGGCTGGAAGCACCTATGTGCCAGATGTGACAACATCTTCTGTGCCCCCCCTGCAGCCCTCTCTAGCTCTGCTGGGGCTGTGGGGGCTGTGGCTTGGTTTCAGCCTTGCATGACAGAAAATCTACAACCTGACCCACCTTTGCTTTCCCCACACTAACATGTGGGGACTCCTCTGGGCAGAGACCCCTTTCCTGGCTCCTCTTGGATGCCTCCCGTGCTTGCGGTCAGATTAAACAAACAGCAGCGCTGCCACTGTGACAGAAAAAAAATCTAATGTATTATTTAAAAGCTATCCCAGCCTGCAATATTTAAGAAAGAAAAATGCAGAGGACAGAATAAATTATTGTAATTTAAAGTCTATTGTGCTCATAGAAGAAAAGCGAGCAGATTCGTCAGTCCATATGCCTCAACAGTTGGCTAGAAGTGTAGTCAAAATTCTACCCAACCCTCTCCAGTTTCCCCAACCATTGTACAGTTTCTCTGAGATACCCATATGTTCACAGTTAACTTTAACTATTAAATTCACTTGGAAATTAATTTGGCAACACAAAATCCTGTAGGGTAAGGAAGTCAACATTTCATCTATTTCCCCCCTATTTAGAACAGGTCATGACCTTGGCTAAGGTTAGGAAATCGGAACTTGACTTTTCACTGTAGTTTAAATTCCCTCCCCCAGCCTCCTGCCATGTCACAGGGACACAGTTATTGCCCTTCAGAAATCATAATTTTCCTAGTCTGGCATCCCCTTCCTGGCAGTGATCTACAGCAGATGCTCCAGCAGAAGACAAAACCATTAGGAACCAAATGGCAGTGAAATTCCATGCAGGAATGTCCTCGCCCTCACGAGACACATCTTCCACAGCAAGCTGGGGCGGCGGGAGGGGTACGGATGCTATATAGCCTGCTCCTCTGTGGCAGGCGAGAGGACATCCTTCTGCAACTGCGGTCCAAAGACGCTCGAGGGGCATTGGTATCTACACTGGATATTAATGTTCTTTGTCTCTCTAGACCTGCCTGATTTTAAACATTTTGGGTTGATTACATCGCTTCTGAGAGCAGCAAGATTTTATGAGTTTTTAATACCACCAATATTTTGATGTTATTGCCTGGATCTCTGGAGCTGCTTTATGTAAAATCTACATTGGTGTTCCGTTCAGAGGAAGCAGGTGAAGCAAAGACGGATGTCCCAGGTACGCCACTTCTGTACTGCAGTTGTGAGGTTGTGACTGAGGTTGTGACTAAACCTCACAGCAATGGCTGTGGAAACTGCGGAGTCCATGACATGGTGAAGATCTTTGAGTTTAGAGCTGCTCACACCATTCTCAGCTTTTCTGCTCATCTCGTGCACAAATAGGGTTTTAAAACCTCTCCCATGTCCTAAGCATTTCTGCGCTGTAACCATCCGTGACCCAGAGGCTGCCCGACCAGCCGAGGCTAAGGGCCCTCTGCAGTGCTCTTCTGAAACCAACAGCCGTATGTTTATTTGGAAACCTTCCTGCTCTGTCTCAATAGCTATTTGTCGTGTTCCTTAATGCCACAGCTGTTTGGTTATGCCAGGTCATCGGCTTTTATTAGTCCTGTTCCCACCACCCAATGAAATTCACACCAGTCAGGAGAAGATTATTATCCATGTCCTAAAATAGCACTTCTCTCTTCTCCCTCTTCCAGTGGCCCTGGAAACTTCAGTGGTTTCCTGCTTTTCTGATTTCCAATTTTCCTGCCTACCTGCTGCCCCATGAAGGCTGGAATAGCTGCTCTCGTAGCCGGGCTCCTCGGCGGCACTGGCGTCTTGCTCTTTCTCATCGCTTTTGGGACGGATTATTGGCTTCTTGCTACGGAGACCTGCGGTGTCTTTGAGGGCGGGAACAGCACGCTGCAGAGCGGAGAGGTAAACTCTGAAAACTCAACTTATTTAAATAACTTACAATTTTAAAGTTTTAAATATGTGATAATATTTATGCTCGTGGGAAGCAATCTGTTAATGTAAAACACCGGCTAGAACTAACTTTAAAATCCAAACCAACGTTTTCGTGATATCTAGCGTTTGGACCGAAGGAAAGTGCATCCAGAAAACACGAAGACAGCCCCTCTGTAATCTGGCAGATACGAACATTAGGGAATGAAAGGTAAAAATGTAAGAGCATTACTTGCTGACAGCATTTGCCTCGAAAGACAAAAGATATCTCCTGATATTTGCCATTAAAAGATTTCTCTCTCTGCAGTTTCTTCATTTAAAAATATTTCATATTTTAAAGTGTAGAACTTGGCAATCGTTTACATCTTGAAGCGATGTGACTACAGCAAAGACAGAAAACAAAAGCAAACATGAGACACAGAACAGAGTAGACGAGTTTCTGCCCATCTAACAAGAAGAAGACGATATATTTTAAACTTAAGATTTATATAGGACTTCACTTAGCAGGAAATGTAATTTTCAAAGGACAATTTGGTATTTTATGCTAACTGCCAGCTTGTTTATAGATCCTTTTGAAAGCTCGGTTGTAGCTGAACTAGCTATTGCCTAACTCTTCAATGAAATAACAACCAGATCAGTTCCATGAGCCACCCACTCTTCAAAAATGTTTTTGCAGCAATCGGTGTGTGTGGTTTCAATTACAAAATGACAGGAAGATCCTTGTTGTGTGCAGACTTTTTGTTACTTCAAAGTTCAATCCAATTAGGTTTGATTTTTTTCTGGTGTGGTGAGTCACATTGGGTAAGCATCATGATGCCAGCAAGAAATATTTTCTTTCATTTCAGAATGCCTTAATCAATTGTAGGATGCTGTTCGCTTGAGTCATGTTTCCAAACGACTTTCTCTATTGAAAAAAAATTATGATAGAAAACCTGCCTGGCAGAAGACACTGTCTTTTCTGCTTAAAGCAGCACAGTAAAGCCCCAGAGATGGCAAGAGGGTCACGGTCAGAAGAGTGCCGCTCGGTTTTCGTTCATTGGGGAAATGATAATGTTAATTGTTTTGGATTTTTGTTTGTGCTGTTCTCTTTTAAAGTGGAGACACTGGAGACGTTGCACCACACGCAGTGAATAAGCATCTCAGACGTTTAAGGTACGCCCTTGGCCAAGCGTTAGCGTGCCTCTCACTAAAGCAGAGCCGCTTCAAAAGTGCCGGGCAGAGATAGGAACTGCTCTTGCTCTTTCCTCTGAGCTATTTTCTTTCTAGTTCAGACACTATTATTTCTATTTCAGTTACCGGTTGTGTACAATGGTCTGTTTTACCTTCTCTGCCCTTTCTTAAACTGGCAAATCCTGTCCCTTGCAGATAAGGATGGTCTCAGGCATCTGCCAAACGGCGATTAAATGTGCGGTAGATGCACAAAGTCAGCAGCCGTCCCGGTGACGAAGTTTGGGGGCTGGATGTTACCATTGTCACAGTTGGTATTTTATCCTGAAAGTAAAAAGAGAATCAAATCAGAACTATGGGAACGGTCATAACTTGATGCATAACCAACTTGAGGTGGGGGAAGTATCTTCCAGCACTCCCTGCTGAGTCCCGTCTCCTTTCTCCAGTTCGTAGGGGCCAATCCTGTATGGAGTTTCTCTGTTCTCTGGAAAACATCATCTTGTAGCCGTCAGGTCTCTTTTACCAAACTGTATGTGCTACAGATAAAATTGATTTTGGCTCTACTTTAAGTAGTTTTTTTGGTAAACTGTCCATGACTCAGCTTTGCAATATTCTCCCTTCTGGAAAGAGCTGAGCCTTGTGCTCACAGGTCCGGTCTGGGGGATGAGGTAGACTCACAAAAAGGAAAAATTGTCAACATCCCTGTGGTGGTCTATGAGAAAATTGGTGTGGGCAGAGTAATTTGTCTCACGTAAGTTTAGCATAGCTTTGCTGGGCTCAGTAGAGGGAGACAATGAAGGAAACCTTTGGGCTGGTGATTGGAAGAGGCTTCCTGGGAGTGTTAGAGTTGGGCTTTCTTCTAGGGTTAGGCTAGAGCTGTTCTGTGAAGGTCTGCAGGATGGTGTCAGAACATCATGTATCTGTGATACGGCAGAAAGTTGAGGACAGCCTTTGCCTCTCTGTTACCCGATCCCTCCAAAACCAACTCAAATTACAACAAATGAAAACCCCAACAAAAAATGAAAGCACCAACTGTATAAACTTTCATTTCTCTGCAGGTTGAAATACCAACAGAGGTCAGGAAGGAGATCCTCACTTTCCATCATGAGGGCTTCTTCTGGAGGTGCTGGTTCTTTGGCGAGGGACACTCGGAGACCATCTGGACCTTCTGGTACAGTAAGTATGGTGCCACCACACTGTTTGCTCGCAGTCTGAATTGCAAAGAAACGCAAGAAGGGCTCCTAAGGATGAGAAGATGGTTGTATTTATTTAATCTATTTTTGTTCTCTTTGTCTTTCTGTCCAAAGCAAACTTGGCTGACCTTTTCTATGCTGTTTTTTTTTTTTTTTGACTTGGATATTGCTCTCAGAGGGTCATTCACAGAAATGTAAGAATCTCTTGAAGCAATTTAATATATTACCTACAAAGTCTTGTGGAATGGTGGCTTCCACCAGCAAGGACAGCTTTTCCCCCCATACCTCTTGATGTTTGTATTCAGCTAAGATCTGCTAAATTTGAGTCCACGCTATTCCTAGCCATAAACGTTGTTGTTCTGTAAGCTTTTTTGGCCACCAAGGTGCTGAACATTCCCTTCTCTCACTGATTTCAGCATGGAGAAGGCTGGACACGCACGTGCTTGGGTGTCCCTGGGTGCTCAGGACCTCTAGCACTGGGTAGTGCTGGACCACAGAGAGCTGTAACCACGTGTGTTTATGCTCTTAACCACACAAGACCTTTATTTTACAATTTTGTCTGTTTTGCTTTTTAAGGTCATTGAAATTACACGTGTGAATGAATGGAGACAGATGCAAAGTCTTTTTCTCTGAAGGTGAAAAAAAAAACCAAACATCACACCTGAAAGAGGTGAAACCTGTTCTGAGGCACCAGTTGGTGCCGATTGTTGGCCCACGTGCTGTGGAGTGTGGGGTTTTGGCCCAGTGAACCCAGGTGTCCTCACCAGAAAGAGCAAAGGAGTGAGACCACCCTACAACACCCCTGGCAGCAGCCCTGCTGGCAGCTGAGCCAGCAACCAGCTCTGGGATGTGCTGGGATGCCACAAGTCTAGGGAAGCACCAGGGAATAAAAAAAAAAAAGAGATTTTAAATAAGTTCTGCAAAGGTTTTAAACACTGCAAAAGCCTTGACCCTGTGCTTGCTGGTGCTTTGATCCACTCCAAGATGCTCCCGTGCCCGTGGAGCAGCGTGATGGCCTCATAGGGCACTGGGCTGCAGATAATGCAGGTTCCCACACTAAAGTTACTCTGTGATGATTAAAATTTCAGGTGACTTTGCTGTCCCCCAGTCCTTGAGCTGTGTTTCTTGTAAAGTCTTGCAGGAACAGTTACTGCCACCATTCAGCTGAACAGTGTGAGGTTTTTTCACACAGGAATTTTTTGATAAAAAGGGACAGGCTTGAAAGAGGGAGTTTGCCATCTAATTACTTTATATGGAAATACACGATATAATATAATGTTACCTGAAGTAAAATGACTCTTTCTGATAAGTGGCAAATTTGTATTACTTCTTTAGGTATTTATTATAATAGGATTGATCATGGCAAATTAATTTGCTGCTCTCATGGATGTAATAATTAATTCAATAGGTATTCCATAGTCAATTTAGCATGAACTAATGTCCACCTATTATAAAGTGTTCCTTTGAGCTGAGGAACATATTTAAATAAGTGGCCAACCATTAATTAATTCATTTAACATTCATTCTATTACCGTTAATCATGATAAGCCTCAGTGGTATTAATATTGATGGGGCACTTCCATTCTAATTGTGCTTTCACTTCTCACAAACTGGAGGTCTCGCAAGGTAGCTCTGGCACCCAGCTACCTTTGCCCCTCCCAGGCAGTCTGACACATTTTCCGGAGGAAGACAGCAACGGGAATATTTACGCTGATTTCAGTTGCTTCATCTTTCATGATTAATGTCCACCACAGACTCAGGTTATGAAGATGAGAAGATGTACGGGTAGCAGCCTCAGATCCTGTTATATCTCCCCTCACTCATCATTCTTCTCTTTCTTTCTCGTTTTTCTTTCTAATGAGGATTTACCGTCCTTCTGTACTCCTCAGCCTTCTGATTTCACTGAAGTTTTGGTAGATTTTGCAGAATAGTTGCTGTCTGAATAATATAATTGTGATTTTACAGCAAATAAAAGCAAGCAGGGATTTATTTTGTTGTTCTTTTCCAGCCAGCCAAGCACACCCCAAGTTCTGCATGCACGGCTACCTCTTTCCTATGCCCATTGCTCTTGGACCGTTCCCCCATCCTTCCTACGACACAACTGCAGGTGAGTTTCTTTCCTCCAGCAGCTCCTTTCCCAGGCCATCGGGAAGAGGTTTATGATGTGTGTCCATGCTGCAGTTCTTCCATTGTAAATGCACGTGGCTAAGCGTGACCAAGACTTTTGGAAAGCAAAAATGGCCTTTCCTGGTGACTGCCCCACGCCAGGAGCACATTGAGATGTTCTCCCACATGTTCTCACCTCCAGAACCAGCCAGAACTTACTTCTATGAGCAAGGGAGGATGCTAAATCCGCTCTCTTCCACCTCCTTGCTCACTGGGAGGAGCTGGAGGCAAAGGGCTTCTGCATCGTGGCCAAATCCAGACCCTGTGGGCAATCAACACAGTTTCCCCTGGGCTGCGGGCTTGTGGCAGTCTGGTGCTGACTCGTTTCCAAAGTGTGGCTTCCTGGGACAGTTGCAGTGATTTGTTGCAAGACAAAATACACAAGCACCGGAGAATCAGCTCAAGACCAAAGTGTGAGAAGGCCCATGTGAGTGACTGGCTTATTTCTAACACACCGACTCCGACACAGTTGGAGAGCTCTCCTTTCAACTGGTCCCCTTTTTATTTATGTTTCTCTATATTTTCAGAGTCCTTTAATGAATCAGCTGCTGTTAGGAATTTTAATTTGCTAAATTGGTGGCAGCAGCTAGAATTAATTCAATGATCTTTTTTGAAATGAATTGATTTCTTTAAATAGTGTGCATCACTCTGCATTGCCTCCGGGGATCCAGGGCAGGCATACTGCACAAACAAACATCTTGACCTTTTCCTTAGCCTTTAGCAGTACCATTTTTTTTTTTTAATTTTTATTTTTTTTTTTATGAGGAATTAATTAAAAACCCCACATTTGTCAGTAGGAGCATGTGAGGCAGAGCCGCTAGTTTCTTTCACTGTGCTGTGCAGGATTCCTGCCTCGGGGAATGCACTGTAATGTAAAATGGATACAAGGGACCTGTAGCAGCCGAAGGAGGAGCGCACCGCGGGCTCTGTGCAGCAAACGTGCGGGTTAAGTGGTGGGATTTTTTTCTGCTTGGGAGAGGCAGGCGTGACGTCCAGTTTCTGAATGATCTCGCTGATAAACACACTATTTTTTCCATACTAAATAAAGGGCCTTCAGGCATCTGTCGCTGCCTGTCAGCCCTCGCTATGAATCCCTCTTCACACGCCTCCCCGAAGCGCCCGTTGGGTTGGATCCCACGCTGGTGCTGGGGATGGGCTCTGGGCAGGGCTGGCGGCGGCTCTGCAGGCTCCCACCCCGCGGTGGCCCCCGGGGACACGAGGATGCCTCAGCACCCACAGTCAGGGCAGTGGGAGCACCGGGCTCCTCTGCTGCTTCAACCCTGCTGCGCGGCATTTGCAGAGAGCAAACGCTTCCGTCCTTAACACTCATTTTATTTCAAACCAGTCCATCCTCCTATGCAAATGATGACAAAACAGGAGGCTGTCCAAGACGAGGGGTCCTCCAGCTATTACCTGCTCCAGAGATAATTCAGCCTTATCTGCATCCTCTTAGTCTCCCTGAGAGAAACGGGTGACAGGAGGTTAAACATGAAAATGAATTCTGTGGTTTTGGAGAGTTCAAGATACTTATCTCTCCCTAAGTGGCTCTCCTGACAAAGTGGTTCCAAATGAGTAACACGCATCTTCTCTATATCATTTATTTTTTTTTTTTCAAGTGTGAATCATTTCAGCACTCGTTTGTGCTCAGCTCAAACCTCTCTGACGGGTGCTTCTGAGAAACCACAGGCAGAGGGAGATGGGGCGGTCCGAGGGGACGCGATAGAGGGGGGCGTTGGCAGGAGGGCATCAGAGGGTCTCTACCTGAGGGCCACCACCTCTGGCCAAGGTTTATGTTGGTGACTGGAGGATGCTTGACTACTGGGAGACTGTAATTAGTGGGCTACGTCCCGTCCCATGGGATGCGACAGATGCGTGTCTGGCTCTGGTGGCTGTGGCCGCACGAAACCACAGCAATCCTCCTCACCCCTGAAATTCAGTGGATGAAGAGGCGGCTGTTCTTGTGCCACATTCGCTTACTTGCAGTCAAGCAAGGCCATTAATGGAGGAAATCCTAAGCTCCTGTTTTCCCTGCAGTCCTGCTAACAAAAACTGCCTTTATTTTTAAACCAGGAACCTGGCACCTTCTGTAAGTGTTAATTAAAATGGAACAAAGATGTGGTCTGATCCCACCCCTCCAAATTTTGCGGTTTTCTTTCCTTTCCTGCCAAGCTCCTCCATCCCCCACAGGCACGGCTGAGCACGGTGTCCTTTCCTCTCACCCCCATTTTGTGGCATGCTTCCCTGGCAAACCCTTCGAACCCCTTGTACTCATTCCAATCCCATTATTTAGGGCATGACATTCAACCCGAGCTGCAGCGGCTCCAGGCGCGCTGCACCCATGGATCAGCAGGGAGTCAGCGAAGCGCGAGCTCCAGCTCTGCTTAACGTGAGCAGCTTACAGGTTGCTTTTACTGTTGCCGATGCAGGAGTTAAGCACAGACTTCTGAAAACTATTTTTCTTCTCCTTTTCCCTAACTCTACTCTTTTTTGACCACGCAGTGTACAGAGGCTTCTGGACGGCATTCATGGTGCTGGCTGTCGCCTCCGGGCTGGTGGGAGGGCTCCTACTGGTGTGCGGCGTGCCCTTCGTCAGCCCCCGCGCCTACAAAGTCGGAGGTGGATTTCTCCTCGTCTCGGGTAAGCTGCCAAGCTGTGGTAACGGGATATGTCTGGCGCAGGAATGCAGAAATGCTTCGTGCACGCAGGGCAAGGGGAGGCAGCCGGGGAGGAGACGCTGCTGGAGGGAGAAGGGGGCTCTGATGCAACGGCGCTGACTCGGAGTGAATGATTTCCCTCTTCCCCCACTGGAAACAAACCCCTTTAGCAAGATAGTCCTCAGTCCTAGGGAGGATGAGGCGTGGGAAAAAGGTTTTTTTCTTCCTACTCTTCTATGCAGCACGGCGGAGCAGAGCCTTTTATTTCAGTAGAGTCCATAGCAGCGTTAACCCTGGGCAGTAATCAGCCACACTCTGTTCCCTTTTAGTCAGTCTTTGCGTTTGGGCCTCTCCTGTCTCTGCTGTTAACATCTGGCAGAGCTGGAAACCCACCGCAGAGCGATGAAAGGCGTACCCGGCGATTCAGAATGGGAGGGCTGGCTTAATAAAACCTGAAAAGATAAAGCGGTGGCACAGCAGGAAAATGAATTTAAAATAGTAATTTATTCATTATGCCCACTGCCATTACAAATGATTCCGCTGAATTGTCACTCGGGCTTTTTCCTCTTTTTGTATCTGAGAAGAAATGACTGGCTTAACTAGTAGAAGTACTTGGCTTGTAATTGTGACTCAAACTCAGCAAAAAGCTTTTTTGTGACTCAGGCAGCTAAAGGTGGGAGCTCAGTTGAGCCGTGCCAAGCGAAGAACTTCATAATGAAGTCACGCCTTTCTCTGAAAAAAGTGTTTAATAACAGATCCTACACCAGGTCGTGCTTCCTCATACACAGCACGAGTCAACCCGAGCCAGTGTCTTTACTCCCTCTTGGGGCTATGAGTGCGCTTAATTTTTTTGGGGCAAAAAGGTCAATGGAAAAGCTTAACAAGAGAGATCCCACCAGCAACCTTTGGAGGAACTCCACCTAAACTTCTTCCAGTCTTCCCATGCCCTACCAGCATTACTTCACTTCCTATCCATTGTATACCTCTTTTCTTAATTACTTTCTCCTCCAGATGTTCTACTAATTAACCGTGTGACGCCAGCTGAGCTGCTTGGTAAAATGAAGCTAGATGACATCTATTCATTTGTCTAAAAAATCTGGAAGGCACTAAATCAATGTGGCCCTACCTGCCTCTGCTACTGCTTTGTATTTTGTCCAATTTTCCATTTGCCTCCAGGTCTTCAGTTATTGAAGTGAGGGCTGTGACCCTGTGGGCCTCTACTTGTGCCTCTCTCGTATAGTTTAATGAATACTTGATTTGGCTTTATTATTCTAAAGGCAAATTTCATGTGGCGTTACTCACATGGATACCATTTGGGAATGCAAGACATCTTGTTATAAGATCTCTATCAGGTACCAATGCCTTCTAGTGAGTAATGTTGGCCACTTGAGGCATCGAGGTCATCTCTTCTTGTGAGACTAGAGCTGAATACGAGAATCCTCTCAGATATGACACTCTGGTTACCTCAATTAAAGCTCTTCCACTTTAAAACCCTCAGCCTTCAGCCCAAATGGAAAAACTGAGATCAGTCACCTTCTGACACTAGCCAGATAAGCAAAATATCACACAGAAAAGGATGCCGAGTAATATTGAATCTCTCTCTTCCATTTTTTCTTCATTGTTTTTGCACTGTATTTGACTACTTCTTGATTAAAAGGCTGGGGCATAGAATGTGACACTTTTTAGAAGAGCTGATTATGCATCACATAAACCTCTTGGCATTAGACAAGGATGCTGCTGTTTAAATTGAAGTTTGTATTAATGCGGTTTCAATCTGAACAGCAATCATTGTTATTAACTGTCATTAGGAGGAACGAGTTCAGCTGGAAGAGCCTTTCTGCTCTGTTTTCAACCTAAATGATAGCTAGGAGAAGGCAATAGTGTTTCAGCATTTTCAGCAAAGTTTGCTTAAGGGTTTCAGATGATCCTTTTTTTGGTGGTCTGTCCCCAACTCGGACCTCTGAGTGACACTGGCTTCCTGATGGATTTGGGATGCATCCCTCCATGCTTATATTGTTGCCATCCCTGCTAAAAATATTTCGCATAATTGCACTCAGCAGTGGGAACAATAAATTTAGCAGAGCTTCAACTCCCCAGCCATCCCTTTCTTCCAGATAGCGGGATGTGGAGAGGCGATGCAGGAGAAAGCGCGTCTCGTCTTCTAATCATGGCCTGTGGGTCAGTGTTAATTAACCTCCCTCACAGAAATGATCTCTCCTTGAGGAAGTGTGAAAGCGCTGGCGATTTGTAGAGAGGGAATGTGTGGTCTGGCAGTCGGACGGTGAGATGGGGCACCGTGGCTGCAAGATGACCTGGCCTCTCAGGACACCCTTTAAATGCAACTTTATGCGTCTGTAACCTCCCTCTGCCCCTTTTGGTAGCAGCCCACGGCGAGCTCATGAAACCAGAGCCACGGTTAATCATTATAGAACAATGCAACGTTTGCTACCAAAAGGCTCTAAAGATATTGTTGGTGCATGCAGGCTCCCAAGCACATTTGTGGTTAACCAGCCTGACACGACCTCCAGGAGTTACGTGTGCCCCTCCATCACTGGAGGGAATTCAATGCCTAAGGGTGCAGATTTTTATCGCTCAATTAGATCCCTTTGGGTTCCCTCTCTGAGATGCCTTTTATTTACTGTACTTTCAAGAGGACAAATCTGACCGTCTGCCAGCTACCGTAACAAATGTAGTGCTCAGTGGGTGGCAGTTCTAAAAGCCCTTTCAAAGGACTGGAGCCATCCCCCTTGATTTCTTCTGCTGGGTGACTTGGGAAATACAGGCAGAGCGCATCCGACGTTTGCTGCTGCCTGCATTCGCACATCTACTTTGCCAGCTGAGCGTTATCCTTGCCAGCCTGCTCCCAAAAGCACCCAAATCGCATGAACAAATAGCCAGCGCGCTGCTTGCCTTCTAACATTTTGCCATCTCGGGCTTAGCTTCAGTGACTGTAACGTCGGGGCAGCCCCTGCCTGGTGACTAATTGTCCTCTTGTTTCAATAGTCAGATGACAATATGATTAATTATCATTACAATGTCACCGAGAGGGCCAAGTGAACGCTGCACTGCAGCTTCTAGAAACTGTTTTGAGTTGCTGAGACAACTTTGTGCTCCTCAGTTTTCTGTGCTTTGGCTTTTTACATTGGGCGTTTTGGAGACCAAGTTTAGAAGGGAGCACATCCTTCATCCAGACCTCGGGCAGTTACTGAGCTTGCAGTACTGGACCGGCTGCGTAGCTGTAGGCTTAAGTGAAAAAATGACCTGAGCTCTACCCGGTGTCTTGCTTAGGGGTGGGGAGGCTCTGGAGGGAATGCACAACTGAAGTGTGAGTGTACAGCGAATTTTCAAAACAAGAGGTCAGGATGCGTGTCCCAGGTAATGTTAAGCAACCTAAAGAGGAGCTCGATATCAGCTTGTCTTGCACTAAAAAGCACAAATATGTTAGGAACCATCTACAGTTTACGCTTCTTCCAGCCTCTGTATTTCTGGTGCTGCTTTTCCAGCATCTCCTCTTGTGTGGTGAACACAGGTGCGCTCGCACCATCCCACAGCTGCTGGATTGCTGTCACCATGGGCTCTTTCCAGTGGGCAAAGGTAGCCAAAAGCCTCTTCTGTGTCATGGGCGTGTGAGAGAAGCGTGGTGTGCGCTCAGACAAACCTGTTCTTCAAGGTGAGGCAACTGAATTAAAAAAAGGCCACTTTGCCAGTCCTATGGCCAAAAGGGCCAAATTTTGTGCTCAGATTCCTTTTCCCAAATCAAAAATCTCCATTTTGGCAGTGTCAGGCTCCTCGCGTGCAGAGGAGGCTCACAGCTACAGAAGGGTGACTGAAGGTCACCCCTCCATTTCCTTGTTATTAACATCCTTACGAGACAACTGGTGAGAAAGGCGAATGAGTCAAAGTTCATTTTTCTCGTAATTAGCAGATTACACAGAAGTTCGGTAGCTTCCACAGAATAAGAGTTAAAGATTGAGTTCACTCACCTGTCCCTACAGTCAGCAGCTATAAAGGTGTCACAACAACAGAAAGTGAGAGAAAAAAAATCCAACTCCAATTTCCTCCCAACGAAGGTGCAGCTCTCCTGGGAGGGGGAGATAGAGCTCCGGTGTTCATCGTCCTGTAGTTAGCAGTGCACGAAGGAGAAAGATTTAATACCCCACTTCAATTTTCTTGCAATTAGCCCCTCCCCAGAAGATGCCGTTGACCTCATCAGCCTTGAGATAGAGTTTCACAGTTAATTTTTTTTTCATACCATTCTAATGAGCAGAGGCAAAGAGGGAAAAAGATAGAAAGAAAGAGATCACTGGGCTAATTTTCCAGTGGTAGAAAACAGTGATGCTGAGAGGAGAGTGGGGATGGTCTCATTTGATGAGGTCCTCACTTACAATTATCCAAACCCAACACATCCTGCATCTCAGATGTGTGTGCTGACACCAGGCGCATTTCTTGGGCAGAAACCCATGGTTTTTTCAGTTTCTCATTTTGCTACCCCAGACAGGAAGAAATCCGTCTCTGTATCTAGAAGGGCATTTGGGACTGTCAGAAAACAAAGTTGTAATATCGTATTGTATCATATCATAGAATGGTTTAGGTTGGAAAAGCTTATCCGGTTCCAACCCCCTGCCATGGGCAGGGACACCTCCCACTGGATCAGGGGCTCCAAGCCCCATCCAACCTGGCCATGAACCCCTCCAGGGATGGGGCAGCCACCACTGCTCTGGGCAACCTGGGCCAGGGCCTCATCACCCTCCTTATAAAGAATTTATTCTTTATATCTATTCTAAATTTGCCTTCTTTCTGTTTAAAGCCATTATCCTTTGTCCTGTCCCTGCAATCCCTGATCAAGAGCTCCTCCCCAGCTTTCCTGGAGCCCTTTTCAGCCCTGAAGCTGCTCTAAGGTCTCCTTGAAGCCTTCTCCAGGCTGAACAACCCCAACTCTCTCAGCCTCTCCTCCTACAGGAGGTGCTCCAGCCCTTTGGTAAATGGAAGTGAAACATCCTGATATTCTCCTTATGAAAAGTCTACTAATGTCTAAAAATGTGACAAATTTTAGGCAGTTTTATGTATTCTTCTTGTTTCCAGTAAGCATTTTTATTGCTGAACAGTTTTCAGTGAGCTCCCACCGTCATTCCTCGCTCGCACCTGCCCTTTCGCTTTTCTGTCCTCGCTGAGGACACGGTGCAAATCCCAGGGACTCCTCGCCACTCGGCTGTTATTATTACAGGGAAGAAGGCTGCTTACTTGATATTTTCTTGTCATTTTCCCAGAGTGTGAAAATGTTCTTAATTTAGATGCCGTGGCCATGCCATCACCTCCAGTACCTGTTTAATAATAAATCCTTCCATACTGAGACCTGGCGCTTCTCCTGGGGTGAGGGGAGGGACTGTTTCTCCATCCTTAGCTTCTGGCGAGCCTGGGGACTATGCCATCCACTCTTGGGGCTTCTCCACAACCTCTTCGGTAAGAACTGATAAGTTTTAGTCGGGTTTTCTCAATAAATGGGGCTTAGGCAATTTAAATAAATAATAAATATATAGAGGGTTAATAAATTAATAAATAAATAGAGAGGTAATAACATATAAATAATAAATAGAGGGATAATTCAATGCAAACCCTCTGGTTATTTAGGGAAAATTAGGAAAATTAAAAGTACGCTACCCTACTGTCTCCTCTGTCCTGCCAGGGCTCCGCTTTCATTTGTGTCTCTTATGGTAGGTATTATAAGTTAATGAAATAGAAATTGATCTTTAAAAGAGCACTTTTCAAGGTTCAGTTCCTATCTAATTAATTTAATTTTAAATTACATCAGTAATAAAGACTTAATTGCCTTCTTATCAATATATTGTATTCTGTAAAGGGCATGCGACTATTTAAACATGCAATCGTTTTCTTATCGTAAAATAATTGGTATTTTTAAGCATACAACTATCATATTAAGTGTAAAATATTTATTTTTGCACTTAATTTCAAGTGGTATCAAAACCTCAATGAACATGCAAATGTTACAACAGCTGCTGTTTAACTCCTAGCTGCCTCTCCAGCAAACATAAGGACTTTGCCATGGAAGGGAGAGCGGCTTGAAATAACAGCGTGTGGTGATGTAAAGTGTATTCATATGGTTACACCAATTCTTGATTATCAAGATTCAATTTGTAGTTTTATACATAAGAGACACTTTCATTGAGATGACAGATTAGGGTGTGCGGCTTCAGCCTCTATATAATACATAGTGAGGGCTTTGAACCCTCTATACCTTCACTTAGGTCTGATTTTTGGCTACGTGAAGCGGAGGTTTGCGGCAGCATATGTGCTTAGACCGAGCATAAACAGAAACACAGTTAAATACTGATGTTTTCTCTGATCAGGGTTTCAGTAAGTGCCATCGCTAAGCAGATATATCAATCTACCTGCTTCCTTTGGTTAGCCTACGAGCTGAATTTCGTAGGGTATAGGCTGCCAGGAAGAATAATTAAATATAACACAAACTACCTTTGATTTCAAAATTGCAAGAAGAGAAATTAAATCCAGCAGAATCCACAGAACTGTGTGGTAACTTATCAAGTAAATGAATTTTGAACTGTTAACTTCTACTATAAAAATACTATAATCTGTGATTGCATTTCTTTCATCCAGGCGTGTGTATGTGCATATATCTGTATGTTATATGGCACCATCAGAAATAGCAGCCTTCTAGCTGTGAAGAAGCAAGATCAGATATTACTGAAGTGCTTTCAGATCTGCCATCACACTATCACTTTTTAGTTTGATATATGTTGACTTTAAAATGCGCTGTGTATATTCTTAATACGACACAGTAATACTGGGACTGCACTAGTTTTTGTCATCTGCCCCATAAGGCTGAGCTAGACCTGCAGCCTCCAACCACCACCGCTTTGGACTATGGGGAAACGCTCTTATTAAGGCACTGAAGCCCCCAACCTGCCCGGGGCTGCGCCACATCCAGGAGGTGCCTGTTCAACATGTGCTTTTCAGATGTGACCGAGCTCTTCCTGCAAACCCTGACCTCCTCTGGGTATGCATCTGAAAATGCGAGGATCGTGAGGTCTCAGGAGTGATCTGCTCTTTGGGTCATGGGCATCCTGCAAGGTTTGAGGGGCTCTGGGGAGAGTGAACCCTCTTGAAGAAAGACGCTAACCTTGCAGTCACTGTTCAGGCTTGAGCGTGGCCTCAGCCCTCCTCCTGTCTGGCTCCAGGGGAGGGCAAAGGCGGTCTCGCTAGCCTCATGGTATCAGCTTTTCTATAAATTCTTCTTTTTATTATTCTGTTATTTAGTAGCCCATCCGAAATTAATATCTTAATTTTTCCATTAGGTGCTATTTCTCCACCATGTGCTTATATACTTAATTGCAAAGCTCAGTTTAAGGAAGGGTAACCCAAGATGCGAAGGGGAACTTCCATGAGCTGCGGCAGCCGCTGGGGCGTCTGCGTGGGCTGTGATCGCCCCAGTGCAGGGGTGGCTGCTTCGAGACTGAATAACGCTTGCCATCGGCGGGACTGACCCGCGCGTCTTTGCATTTCTGATGAAAATTGGGTCTGACACTGCTTGCGAGGGGAGATGTCAGAAAGAAAAAAAGTAAATGTTGTTCTCTCCTTCTCAATCATCTCGGTCAGATTAAACATAAAAAAGGCAAACACCACCTCTAAGACGGGAATGCAGAGGCAGCCTTGAGCAGATCCCTGCTGTGAACATCAGCTGTGCCTGTGATGGTTTCTCCGCGGCCGTATCCAGCTGTCTGGAGCCCTCGGTAGCGCCGGTGGTGAGAGCAGGAGGTGTCAGGGTGCTTGTACTGGGCAGGCGCGGTCACCTGGGCTTGGCTTTCATGGGAGTCTGCAGAGCAGTGTCATGAATAACAATTCTGCAACACTATGCTTTGATGCAATGGACCTGCAAGAAAAGATGGAAATCTGTTGCGATCCCGTCTCAATTTTATTTCTGTGTTTCATATGCAGAGAATAACTCACCTTTTTCTCTCTTCCCAGGAGGCTTATTTCTCCTGCTCGTATTTCTCTTTGTGATATGGAAGGAGTTTGCCGCTGATTTTCAGAAGTACATCCTTCTGGAGAGAAGTGAGAAGTGCATGGATGATGTACCCGTGCACACGTACTACGGGTGGTCATTCATGTTCGCTGCAGCGGGAGTTCCTCTGGTTTTACTTTCCGGACTCCTCTTCTTCCTGATCGGCAGAGACATTATGAAGTCTGTGGAGTGAGACAAATTCAGAGAAGGCCTTTGAGACAATTGGTGATGATCCTTGTAATGAAACGTATGCAAGTTTTGAGGACTAGATCATTTTTGTAGATATATCTGTCAGCATAAGTGCATGATTACATTCACGTGGAGGCAGGAATGGAGCACTGAGACTCCAAACGCTCAAAACCAGCCCCAGCTGAACATCCAGCTGCGGCATTTTTACTCTTTGGAGAAATTTAGATGTTTCTCTGGGTTTTAAATCGGTTTTCAGAAACATTCTCTCTGCAGCCCAAGGAAGAGCCTTTGCTGTGAAAAGCAGCTCCCCTGGCTTCCCGGCTGTCAGCTGAGCCCCCGCATCCATATTCAGCAGACCTGGAGTTTTATAGCGTTCCCAGCACCCCTGGTTCTGGTAAAAGGTAATCGAATTTGGCTGTGATGGTGTATGCTATAATGTCTATTTCTGAAAAGCAATTAAGAATGATTTTTTTTTTTAGCCGGCTCTAACTGACGTCAAAGGACAACCACTTTAATGGGATGTCGGGAAACATGAGAAACTTTTTTTTTTGTTAAAAGCTCTGATTCTGAAGATACCTGGACCCAATCTAACTTTCAATAAGTGAATAAACCAATTTCTGTGGCATGAAACATAACGTGAATTAATTAATATTTCTTTACAGTAGGACGTTAATCTGCATTTAATGTTTTCCTCGGATGCTGTGTTGTGGCAATTCTCAACCCCCCCAAAAAAGAAGTGTGACCAGCAGGTGGAGGGAGGGTGTTCTCCCGCTCTGCTCCGCTCTGGTGAGATCTCACCTGGGGTCCTGTGTTCAGTTGTGGGCTCCTCAGCATGGGAAGGATGTGGTGCTGTTGGAGAAATGTTTTGCTGTGAGGGTGGAACCAGATGGGCTTTGAGGTCCCTTGAAATCCAAACCACTCCATGATTCTATGTAAAAACTGAACGATGGTCAGAGCTGGGGGAAAGGGAGTGGGAGCAATTAATTTTTATTTTATTTGTTAAGGTAGACCATGAGACCTTGTTGTCTTCTACAGACACAGCACAAGAGTCTGCTCCAAAAAGACAAATTATAGATCATTTAGATACTTTAAAATTCTTGCAATTGCTCAGGTGCTTCCGTCTGACAGATTACAGCGGTCCCACTAAAATTAATGCATGCTAATTTTATACCAAATTATCGAGGCAGAGGAGGGTAAGTAATTTATACTGTATATGCAGAAGTTTATAAAGACACTTGAGAAACGACAAAGATTTGATCTTGTCGTGTTTTTCAGGCTGCATCTCGATGCTTTGAAGTAGTTTGTTGGGCCCTTGCTTGCTGAAGTCACTTGCATAAATTTTAAATCAAACTTCCTCCAACTGCACGTGTTTCTCATGCATGTCACAGCTTGTGCTAAACATACATCTCCCAAGCTTTGTGTCATACTATTGACTCAGTACAGTTAATTAATAATGTAATGTAAATCTCTTGCAGAAAGGAGTGAAGGTTGTTGGCAGTATAAAAATGTTTGTTAATGCTCTTCCTAAAATATTATTCAAGTCTAGCGTTTCTTTACTTTTGGAGCAAGTTCTAATTATTCTTTTGCAAGATTCCTGGCATACATAAGTGAGAAATTGTAATTCCCACATATAAAGATTAGTTCTTTCATATGAGTAACAGGCTTGGTCTACAGTTCTTAAGCAAAATTCACACTGTTTTCCATTAATAGAAATTTTGTTTAAAATTGAAGTGGTGTATCCAAGTAAAAATCATGGAGTTTTGCCAGTGAATAGATGTTTCATGAGATTTACAAATATACAGGTATTTCAATGTTTTATTTGGCCATTCTAAACTGTTTTTTCATGCTTTCTCCTTGGGTTATGTCTGTGCCCCATCGGTTCTTCAAGTGATAATTTCTCCCTATAAATTCCCTTTGAATAATTTTTGTCATTTAATTATCTATTCAGTGTAGAGATGAACACTTATGGTCAGAAAGAATAAAAGTATATAATCCAGGAGCAGAAGAGGTCAAGATTTACAGTCACTTGCCTTTCACTGATCCCATAAAACAACCCAAGCATGCAGAAATGATGATCCCATAAGAGACACCGGGGCAGAAGAATGAGAAGGCAGCAAGAAATCCATCAGACTTATTGATATCTGTGAAGCCGAGGATCCCTGAAGTTGTGAATATAGAAGTGAGTTTTATATTATAGAATGAAATATTTATTAACTTTCTCCATCTGTTCTTTAAAAAATTTAGTTTAATGTCATCAAGGCATTTATGGAATACATTTAGCTTAATCACGCATTCATGCCTTAGGGAGCAAACCATCCCTGGAGACTTGTTCATTCTGGATCAGCTCTAGAACAAGCGATAGTTTAAAACTCCATCATTCTTTTGAAAATTGCATGACTTTTTGAATCATTTTTGAATACTTTTTTTTTAAAGCCCCTCTGGTGTTGAACGTCCTGTGATAGGCACAGCCACAGGAAGACAGAGAATGATAATATAGACTATCATAGATAAATTAATTACCTTTTCCATTAAAATGGTACATTTGTAGCCAGCAAAACTAAACACATAATTTTGGTGTATTAAAGAGTCTAATTTCTTAGCTTTCAAGTTTCTTATGGCAAATATGAACGCGTCCCACGAGGACAGGCTGAGAGAGTTGAGGTTGTTCAGCCTGGAGAGGGCAAGACTCCAAGGAGACCTTGTAGCGGCCTTCCAGTACCTGAAGGGGCTACAGGAAAGCTGGGGAGGGGCATTTTACCAGGGCATGGAGAGATGTGATGAGGAGGAATGGCTTTAAATTGGAAGGGGGAAGATTTAGAGGAGGCATTAGGAGGAAATTATTCACGATGAGGGTGGGGAGGCCCTGGCCCAGGGTGCCCAGAGCAGTGGTGGCTGCCCCATCCCTGGAGGGGTTCCAGGCCAGGTTGGATGGGGCTTGGAGCCCCTGATCCAGTGGGAGGTGTCCCTGCCCATGGCAGGGGGTGGGACTGGATGGGCTTTGAGGTCACTTCTAACCCAAACCATTCTATGATTCAATGAAATATAACTCAAGCAGACAAAATTTTGAGTGAGAATCATCATTTCTGGAGGAGAAATATAAAAAAAAACCAAGCTAAGGGACTCAGCGGTAGGGTTTGAAATTGCGGAAACCGCTGTCTCTTTCATCTGTTGAATGTGAAGAAGTTTGATGAAAGGATATTATAGAGTAGTGACAAGGACCTAATTCTGATCCAAGTTTTGTCATTATAAATCATGAGTAATTCCAAAGGCTGCAGTAGACCCTTATCACTGTTAAACATCTGTAAGTCAGATCAGAACCGAGACTAATAAATACATTCAAAAATGCATAATTAAAACAGTGATTTCACATCACTGATGAATTTTAGTCAAGGATTTCTTCAAGGATGCTTTTCTCACATTAGCATTTGACGTTAGTAAGCAATGAATAATTCCATTTTTTCTTCCCAACATCTGGGACACTTCCTGCTTTATTCACTACTTATTGAACACTCTGCAGGAAATATTAATGAATCTTGGGTGTTAAAAAAACAGGCCCCGTGGATCGTGCTCAGGAGGCAGCGTTACATAGTAGAGGCTACATATGTCTTAAGATGAAGAGGCTTGATTCGGTGAAGTAAGGCATTTGGAGATTTGCCAAACCTGTGGGAGATACTGGGGGAGGTTACCCAAAAATCAAGCCCCTGCAGCTCCTTGATCAGCTGTTCCCTCACACCAGGGAGGCAAAAACTAATCATAAAAGGTTTTTCCTTTGATCAGACCAAGTGTTTTTATTGATGACTCAGAAAACTTGCACCCAAGGAGCGCCTAAGGCCAGAAAGGTGAAGGTGCTGGGCAGCAATGCCGAGGTGAGAAGGACCAGGAGATCAGCATGCCATGGAAGTGTCACTGCTGTGCCCAGCTGCATTCTTACACCACCAGAGGCCTGGAGACTTTGTTCTTCCTTGGTAATTTATATGTAAAATTCCACGTTTGGAGAGGCCTGCTGGCCAGAGCAACCTGCAGCGAGGAGCTGAGCTAAGCACCAGAGGCAGGAGAGCTTCCAAAGGAGGAAAGAAATCTCCTTTTCTGTTAGGGTGAAATGACCGTGGCAGTTGAACATCCAACTAGGAGGATGAAAGCACCCTCTGCCATGGAGAACAGGCTAATTGGAACTTAAGGAAAACTCATTCCAGCTAGGTGTGTAACAGCCCCTTGGGGATTGCTGGCTTCGACCCAGCCGGACTCGCTAAACTTCCCACTTGTTCTTTTTGTTCAGAAAAATCTGTCTTATCTGGAGAGGTGGTGTTTTCACCTTTGTTAGACACAATTCTGCTGCCTCGGTGGACTCAGATAACACCACGTAGAAGTCTTGAAGTACAAGTATCTCCATCTGAGCTGTTCTCCAAGGCTCCCTACATCAATCGAGCACCACCGGCACTCAGGGATCACTCACCCTTGCAGCCAGCGCACACAATGCAATGGAGAAGGGAGGAGCTAAGGCTTTACATCCCTATGGAAAGGAAGAAAACTAACAAAGATTCCCATGCTCCCTATCACGTAGTCCTCCACCGGGCATCCCCGCCCTCAGCCCGCTGAGTCAGCACCTTCCGAAGTTCCTCGTCCTGAGCAAACGCTGCCTGGGGAAGCGCTGGAGGGAGAGGGCACAGATGTGATGCAGTAAATTAAGACACAAACAAAATTAAAATAAATAAGAAAATATAAGCTAACTCCATGCTTTTTGCGCCAGGCTGTACATTACCGCAGGATTAAGTCATATCAGCCAGAGTACATTTTACAAGAGAGCACAGCACCTCAATCCTATAATCAATAAGCTGTACATGCTGCAGCACAAAGAGCTCTTATCTGGAATACCACTTTGAATTTAGCGAATGTATTTAATCCCTGATGCCTGCAGAGCATCAGCCCTGTCTTCTGGGTTAATTTATTTATTCCGCTGATCTATTTTTAGTCTTTCAAGTACTTGACATTTGAGAAGCAGATTCCACCCCCCCCCCCCCCCAATTTCCCAAAATAACATTCTGAATAGGAAAAACTTTATTTACAGATATGTATTTGTTTCTTAATTCATCCCATATTCTCTCTCAGGAGCCAAAGCCCTCTTATCAATTCCAACAACTGCAAATTGAATGAATCTGGAAGGCTCCTTTTCACCCTGCTTGGCAAATCTTGTTTATAAATCAATGCTGGACATTGAGCAATCTTTTTATTTCCCCTATGAATATTCTCTCCTCCTCTTTAAAAAAAAACCCAAACAAAAAAAGTCACCTGTTTTTGAGGTATATCCACGATGCTGTGCTGCATTTGGTTTGGGAACTGTCACGAGCATGGGTGATGCTCTTATTCTCTGGAACTTGATATTTCCATGTATCATTCCATTGCATGGACCCTTGGCTGAACCCAAGAGAACCAGCGGTTTAGGTACTGTGACTGCATAAATGCTTGCTGTTAAAAAGAAATAACAAATGAAAAAATAGCCTCGAGCCACTGCCAATGATGGCGTAGTAGTGATTATTATCAGAGCAGTAACAAATGCACTCTAATTAACCCAAGCGGTAGGTACTAAACATTTGGTTATGGAAGGGTAGATTGAAGCTTTATAAGCTTTAGGGTCTGCAAAGAAGAAAAAAGTCTCGTCTGACCTTGGCTGACTAGATTAATGATGGCTTCATAAAGTTAGAAAAAATAAAAACAAAGTGGCCCAAAGGGCAATTGTCTGAAAAACACAGGGTTAATTATATTTTCCTTCTCCATTTGCCAATATTTCCCTGTGTGGCTTACATTAAAAGAAAAGCAACAAATGCTGAGAAGAGAAAAACCACCCCTGGAATAGGAACATTGCCCTGGCAAAATATATTACCAGTCCTCAGAGAGATTTTTGTAGAGTCACAGAACAAAACTGGTTTTCCTTTTTAGACGTTCTTAGAAATCTTCCATACTTTTCTATTTAAAAAACAGTCCATGGGAGAAGATGTTGACCAAACCATTCAGAAACGCCGCGCAAATAACACAGGTTGAACTCCCTGCATTAAAGTCGGAAGGTTTTATCACTGATTAAATCTCACGGGTTAAAGGCTGGAATAATCGCAATGTGTGATAAATAAATGCGTCTCATTTCCAAAACAGAGGCAACAATTTTGAATCTGTCCCTGACTAAAACATAGGGAAATTTAACATTCTAGACAAATCAGCCACCAAATCAGTCCTGCTGATCAGTTGCTGAGCTGGAGCCTTCCCATCTGATCCATTTCTTACACAGGCAGAGATGCTGCCTCTGAAACCATGCACGGTGTTTCCAGAATCAAGGTCATCACCCTGTGAGACAAATAATTAGCTCCCAAACCCAACCATCACTCAAATTTATTGGATTATTCTTGCACCACATCCCCAAAATAAACGCAGAGCAGTGATGTTGGCTGCTTTGCAACTCCCAGCCGGGGTGGGCATCCACAACCACTTTGCTCCCGGTGCTTTCCTGGCAACGTTATTTCCTCTAAGCTTTAAAAGAGCAAACCCTGATGCAGGGAGAGTGAGTGAGTCCTGTAGGCACAACTAAATGTACTGTTTCAGTCTCTCCGAAGGGCAGAACATGGTTTCAATTGGATCTTCAGGATGATGCTGAAGTGACCGGGGCTTGGGCAAAAAGCACCCTATGGATGCTCTCAGCAAGGCTATAATTCCTGTAATTTTGTCCTGGAAATCATCAACTTTGCTTTGTGAAAATCCATGTTACACTAACACAAACATGCATGCACTTTACACATTAAATATATATATATATATATATATATAAAAAATGCCTGGCTTGCTCTGAGGAGAGGCTCTGCCTGTGCCACAAACACTTCAAAGGCTTCAAAGCAGAGGTGCCTGCAGCAAGGGCTGAAGCTGAGAGCAGTGCCGGTTTCAGCTGACACCGGAGGTTTCAGGATCTTAGGGTATGAAACATTTTTCACTCATTTTAAATTAATTTAATTGGAAAAAAAAATTGAAGGAGAAATAACTCGAGACATTTTTGAAGGTGCTTGTTTTTTTTTTTTACTGGAAAATGCTGTTTTAAGATTAAACCTGCCTTTAAGTAGATATTTTTGGATGAAAATACCTTCAGTGTTAAAGAAGGAATTGCAGAGACCTGCTCTTTGCAGTCATTTTGGAGAGAAGATTTTTCTTTCCTTTGCAGCAATACCATCACTCTTAATTGAGCGGCGTTTCAGCTCCAGGGTTGGCAGCAGCTCCAGGCTTTCGTTCTGGTGCCCCTTCTGAGGTAATGCATTGGTTCTGCAGGCGAAAAATAGACATTTTTAGTATTACACAAGCCAACAGGCTGTCTGTTGGGTGGTTGGATTTGTTGTACAGCACAGATAGGGGATGAGTGCCGTAAAGTGGGTGCCCACACAGTTTTACACCAGAACACAGCGCCCTGTGCCAAGCAGTCACTCGCTACTGCCCAGGGAAGGGCGATACAAAGGTAGGAAATTCTGCATTTAATTGCATCTTTTCTTTCCTAATAAAAGTGCAAAAAGAGTAGAAATATCTTGCTTTGGATGGTCATGGCATGGGAATCTTCTCAATTATCTGCCTATTTAGCTGCTGACCCAGAGGTAACCCCTACACAATAAACATTTCAGCAAAGAATACACAAGGTTTGGTCCTCTCTCTTGTTTTTTCAGGTTGCCGCATGCTCAGGGGAAGAAGGTGAGTTAATCTGTTTTTTTGGATTATTTGTAGGAGGACAGGTCAAGATCTGCTCAGGACACACAGCTGCTGGAGGAGCTCAGCCAGGGCAGTCCCTGAGAGAAGACACCACAGTGGAGTTTCCCTGCACTAACCCAAGCTCTTAAAAGAAGAAGACAGGCTATCCAAGCTTAAAGCCATCATTTAAATAAAAATGGGACAACTAGTAACATAATAAGTATAGTTAAGAGTGCAAGAACAAGCTATGAGCATTATGGGGTGCAGTTCCTCCCTGACGCATTCCAGGCTGCATCCCGCAGTGCCCATCGCAGGGAAATGAGGACCCAGAGTGCAGCTTTCTTTTTTTTCTCAGCCTGACCGGCAGCCACACTCTCTGTGATTCCATATGTCCTCTGTAACGCCATGTACGCTGCCTTTCAGGCCAAGCTCTTAGTTAGGGAAAATCGGTGGAGCGTCACGACTGCATTGATTTCATTGACTGAGAGCGTCGGGCTCTGCCCAGCATCTCCTCTCCCAGGCAATATTAATCAGTGCAAAAGATAACAGGATGTTGCAGAAGGAATAAAAGATTTCTTCCATAGGACTCCAAAGTGCGCCCTTGGAAAAGAAAAATTATTACTATGTATTTTCTCTCTCTAGCCCTGGGTTTGCCAGCGGGTGCTGAGCTCAGGCTGCGAAGCTCCCTGTGGATCAGCTCACCTGCAGCACTGCGCGGAGGCTGACCGAGTTCAAGCGGGTACAGCTGGTTTCCTCCTGACGGCCACGCTGCCATGGGTCTGGGATTTTATTTGCTGAATTTAATTATTTTTATCCAGAAATGCTATGGAAAACCATGGATGGATCTGGAGGCAAGGAAGACACTGAAAAAACAGCAGCAAAGACATAAAATCTTATGGTTAGTGGATTTTCTTTTTCACTTTAATGAAACCTGAAGGCTTCCTAGGGTGCAATGATGACTTTATCCGTTCTAAATGGATCTTCCTGATGACTGGGCCCATGAAGTCGGGAAAGGGCTTGTTCTTGGAGGCAGGGCTACTGCAGCAAGCCTTCCTAAACACCTGAAATCACTCACCCTCCCACAACAGCTTGCAGCCCAGAACCACTATCTTCTCCAAGTGGTTTGACAAAGGGTTGGTGTTTCCATCCCATGTGAGGCACAGATGGGTTCAGTCTTCTAAAATCAAATCAAACTAAAGAATCTTCTCAATCTCCCTCCTTCCTAAGGTATCAGTCTACTCCTAATTTATGCTAGCAATAAATCATTATCTTGGTGCTGCCAAACACTGACTTATCTGCCTTGGCTTGAGAACAGCCAGGAGGGCATGAATGGCTTCAGCTCTACCTTTTGTGTTTGCTGTTCTGAGGGTAAGTAAACACACAGGGAGCTTTCATCTTCCTGCATCTTGCACACACACCTGAAGCAGTGGGAATTCGGCTATCGCTTTCCTGTGGGCTCAGTAGTGATGGGGAGGTGCCTTCGGGATGGAGAGACCGGGAACAGCCTCAGCAGGAGCAGGTCTTGTGCCTTTCTTCACCTGAAAGTGGTTCTGAACGAAATTAAATGCAAAAGTAAAACTCAGGGCAAAAGCTGAATCACTGGCTTAATTTAGCAGTGAAATCATAAGCGAAGCACTACAGTACCTGGTGAAGGGTGCAGTGATTTCTAATTATGGATTATACAGCTAATCAGTACCAATCAACATTTTATGATCTTGACTTAATATTTAATATAATGTTAATTATAATTGCTTTCGCCACAAACTGTGTCAAATACTAGGTGTGATTTCCACTCCCGGTGTGCCTCGCGGTGCTGGGTGGGCTCAGAGATGGGGGCTGCTGTAGGAGGAAGCATCTTTCCCCAAAATCCAACCCAGCAGCACAAGCCCACCTCCCCACTCGCCTTCCTGCTCTGTCTGCTTTGAGTTGTGATGCTAATTAAGTGGTGGTGAGTCTCAGTGTTATTAGAATGGAGTTTTTATCTCACATAAGTACCTTCCAGCTACAAAAAGGGGAAGTTCATTTAATTAAAAATAATTTTAGTGTAAGTTAATGTAAGCACAGTTCAATGATTCTGAAACATGTTTAAATTTTTTTCTCTTTTTTCTTTCGAAGTCTAACAAGAGGCTGCAGAAAAAAATCTGAATAATGCGGACAATGCATTCAGGCCTTTGCATTTCTGTGCATTTCAACCACCACATTTCCCTGCTCTAATTCCCCCCCTTTCTCCTCGAAATGCTGGGTGCGATGTCTAGGGGCTCTGCCATCGCAGAAGCTGGAAGGTTTTGGTCAATGAAAACATGATATTTTAAAGCACATTTTTTTTTCTACATTGCTCTTTCTTTCATTCTTTTATGACCTAGAAAGATGTGGAGCTCCTGCCATCCCCAGTGTCCATTTCTTTTATGATTTTCAGCTCAGGTAGAGCGCTGCGTGCTGAAAGCGTGTCCAACATTTTGCAGCAAGCAACTTAGGCAAAACACATCACCTCCAGAAATCCCTTCTGACTCTGAACCTTCCACCACCACACCAGGTAAATCGGAAGCATTCCAGAAATTTAGAGTCCCTGATTTAAACAAAACCAGAAAAAAACTAAGCAAGATATTTTATAGGAGACAGTGCTTGGGCACGGGGATGTTGTTTTTAAGACACGGGATGTTTTTCTTGCATATGACTTAATCAAAGCTTTTTGTGCCCTTTAAACTTATCCTCTTTTAATGTGAGGCTCATCAGAGACATAAAACTGAAGGCCTGCAAGAGCGAAGTCCCATAACAGCCAGACTGACCAATGCTCACATCTCATCGCAAAGACAACTGATGCAGGCAATCAAACCCTGTCATTAGAGCTCTCTCAGGTAACACAGCCACGGGAGCCGCTGTGGGCTCGGGCTCTGACCCGCGCTCTCCTCCTCACCAGACTATGGTCAAGGTTGAAGTCAAGCAGAGATCTGGGGGCCTAATGCCACGCCTTGCTTTGGCAGAAGACTGGCACCCCCTGTGCAGCTGCTGAACGGCACGAGGGTCATCAGGGGACAGCAAGAGGCATGGGAATGCGTATGTTTTGGTGCAATGCTTTTTTCAGCCTCAGTGTTTTTTCTCACCCTTCTCTCCTTCCACTCCACACATTCCCTCATGCCTCTGCAGGCTCCTTGAAGCTTATATTTCAAATCTCTCCTAGCAGGGCTGAGTGACTAAGTTGAAGTGAATAATTCCTCCAGTGAATTTCACTTCTTTTTCAGTATACAATTTCTTTTCATGGATTCATTATTCCCAATTATTTGCTGAACAGCTTTAATAAATAATTCCCTGGCTGGAGATGGATGCTGAATATTTTGCTGCTATTATTTAATGGTCAAAATTTAAGCTCTGCTGGGTAAGAGCAAGTGCTCAAGTTGCAGCCCTCTGTCAGCTGCCATAACTGGTGGGTTTGGCCCTCTGACACTATCGGGGGCTGCACCCCCCGTAACTCAGCAGCTGGGGTGTTCTATCCAAAGCCCCCGACCCCACACCTCCTGATGGAGATAAACACTGACCAAGTAGCCCTTTTGAAAAATTCTGTTTATTCTTTATGACATGAAAACACCTGAAAGAAAATCTGTCTTTAAAGAAATAAAGATGTAACCGACTAAACTGTTTCCTGCACAGACAGACCCTCTTGGAGCAGCAGCCTGCAGCCTCACCAGCTCTGGTGGTCAAATCCTTCCCCTTCAACCCAAATCCTTTGATGTGGGATTTAGGAAGACAAAGCTCAACACAGGAGACAAGGTCCTTATAGGTAATAGCTAAGGGCATTGACTTTCAAATGCAATCTTCTTTTTTTTTTTTTAATATAAATCTATTGTGTTGCATCTTTGTTTACTTTCTCTCAGCCCCCATTAACTTAAGTTAATATTAGCACAAAGGAAATTAATTCCACCCCCAAACAGACATGGAAACAGCCCCCCATCAGTGCAACTTAACATCACTCACGTGCTAATGTAAAGTAATTATACCACCATAATACTTCTGGTACCACTACATCAGGGACTGATAGGTAAAGTCCCTTCATCCATTAAAGATCTTATAACCTCTCATTACATGTGTAGTTACATATGAAGTCCTATTCCCAGAAAAGGTTAATTAAAGCCTGTAATTCCGGTATGAGTCTAATGCAGCCAGGGTCAGGCAGGAATTTCTCCCATGCACAGCCCTTAACACTTTATTTAAATAAAAACTAACCTCCTAGAAGGACTCAGAAGCACAGGCTCTCCTTTGGAAAGTGGACATTAGTCAAACCTTCACCCTTCATCCCTCTGCTTGTGTAGCAGAGACCTAAAATACCTGTGCAAAACCCTGTTCAGAACCTGGAGCCCACCCTGGAGACTGGCAGGGACCTGGCACGGGGGGTGGCATCTCTGTGCTCCTACATGTAATAATTCCTGAGGCTGGGAGGGGAGCGAGGGTCTGTTTTCCCTCAAGGAGCATAAGCTGAGAGTATCCGCATGCGGCCATCCCAGCGCTGCATCTTTAAGAGCAGATGGGGTGCCTGTCCCACCACTTGTATTTTCAACCCCCGGCAGAGGAGCAGCGCGCAGAGAGCTGGGCTCTTCAGCTGGAGGAGGGAGTTTATCGGAGCATCTTTAACAGGCTGTTTGCTGAAAATATGCAATCAATGGAAAGAGCTAACGAACATCGGATGCAAACATCGGATGCTGCGAGGAGGGTGGACTCGTAGCCCAGCTGTAACCAATATGTAAAAGCTGTTTCAGCGGGAAGTGTCCCGCTTATTTATTTATTTATGTAGCATGAGAAATGAAGGGGAACGTTATAATAAACAAGAGAGTTCTCAGAAATATCTATACTCACAGGCACACCCGTGCTGACATGCGCACATGTATTTTATATAAAAAGCGGAGTCAGAGGAGACCACCAACCTTCAAGCTCGGTTTTTGCCATCTCTCCTGCATGCTGGTGGTGAGGGGAATGTGCAGCGGCTGTGATAAGCACGGCGGTGCCGTATGCCATCAGTGCTACCTAAAAGCAAATGAAACTGGCATAAATAATTGTGCTGTAGAAAGCCTTTCTATTGCACCTTGCCTATCACTGACAATTTACATATCTTAGGAAAACCTTTGTCAGCTTCTGTCATTTCTGCACTATTATGTGCCTTTCTGGATAATTACCAGTTAATGTGAAAAAGCAGATGGAAAAAACCTTGAAATTTCTGATAGAGAATCCTCAAACCTCTCCCCTTATCTGTGCACAGCAGCTTCCTGATTTCAAAAGAAGTTTGAAAACCTTTGTTAAAAATGTCCCTGATTCCCAGTTTGAATGAACCAAATGACATTCAGCTAAAATTATTCAGCTTTTTCCACAATTAAATTCCATTATCGTGAACTGCCAAAGTAAAATGGAAGGTCTCTTAACTAATGTGGCGGTTGTTTGCTTGTATTTTTCGTCGTGCGTATTGTACAAAGCCGTGTGAAGTAGAAGGAGGATAAACAATAACTGTAATTTTGCATCAATGAGTGGGGCATTTTTAGACCCTTCATTACGGGAACGCACTGGGGCTGCTGGGTTTTCTCTCTCCCTTTTTTTTTTTTTTACGTTAATCCTTTTCCTGCAAAATCCCACTGAGACTGATTGGCTATTTCACCAAACTTAAGGAGCAGTGACGGTTTGGTTTTCAGTCCCAGAAATGATTTCTTCATGCAGTCCTCGCATACTGCGAGCACTCGGCATTGGGCAATTGCACACGCTTCTCCTCTCTAATGAAGAGGCAGCGTAGCAGCACACAGGGGAAATAATTTCATTTAAAAATACTGTTCCCACAAGCTGGGGAATCGTCCTTTTGTTTTCTCAGTTGGCTTTCCCCCCTCTTCTCAAAGTTTTAAAAAGGAAGCTCCCCGTGAGAAAGGCAGCACAGTTCGCTCATGCGCAGCATGAAGTAAAGCCCAAATAACCCCTAAAACCAAGGGGTGGCTGAACCCAGCGAGGCAGCCCCGGCCGAGCGGTTCCTCCTGGCCCTGGCACACCGTGCCACCCAGCTCGGTCACCCATGGGGAAGTTGTTTCTGTGAGCTTCCATTCGAAAAAAGGAGGAAACTTTCTGAACACTGATAACAGGGATTCACGGTGGGGGTTTTCTGCGCCAGGTGCATTTAACAGGTTGGTGGGCTCAGGCTCAGTTTTGCTCCCCAAAGCGATCCCACATTCAAAGGCTGTAGGTAACATCCCCACGCAGATCCACTTCGCAACCACGTGCTACTCAACTCTGGTTTAGAATCATGGAATCACCAGGTATGAAAAGACCTCCGAGATCATCGAGTCCAACCATCCCTATCTGCCGCTAAACCACATCCTTAAGTACCTCATCTACTCACCTTTTAAATATCTCTCGGGATGGTGACTCAACCACCTTCCTGGACAGCCTCTGCCAGTGCCTGATCACCTTTTTTTCCTACTGTCGAAGCATTTTCCCAAGCACTCCAAGACTTCTGGCCTTCAGAGACGCTTTGGATGAATACGTGTTTGCAAAGAGGTTCCTGCCCTGGAGATTGAAAGCGGCTGAGGGAACGCAGAGGAGATGTGCCGGGCTCTGGAGCAGAGACAGAAGAGCAAAGAGGTGTCAACCTGGCAGGACAATGGCACTGCAGAGGGTCAGAAAAGTGAAACAGGGAAGAATCATAGGATAGTTGCACTCCTGCTGGGATGCCTGCTCTCCCACGCAACAGTGGCACTGCAGTGGGAACACAAAGGAGTGTGTCCCTATAGCACAGGGAAATTTGCCTTCGCACCAATCCCACTGCTGAGGAATCACTCCTTTACTATTATGAGAAGAAAAACACAGACGTAGTCTAATGTGACACTCATTTCTCTTCAGTTTAAACACACAAGTCCTTTTTTGAAATAAAAATCAATATTGTAACTCCATATGGGGTGATCTGAGCAAAAACTCTTCTCAAGCTGAACAGATTTGGGATTTCAGCTTGCTCTTACCTTGTGGTTACTCACCAGAGGCAGAGGTTTGCAGAGGTGAAGGTGTAAGAGCGTGTATGCTACAATAGAGAAAAGGCTATTACTTTTAGAGAGTACAGAGAATTAAAGCAAAAGTGCGTTGGAGAGGACCACTATAATGGGACATAAAGTAACTCAGTATCATGATGTTGTATGGGAAAGCTCTACAGACAAAGGCCGTGCAGAGCTCTGGCTGTCCTGCTGGTCAATGTTGGTGGTGCTTCTCTTCCTGACTGGCATTTAGCATCTACATCCCCATAGAATGACATTTCAGATACCGATTAAAATCATTGACTTTCATGGCCGAGAAAGTTTGTTCTTCAAAGTAAAAAAAAAGATTAAAAAAGTGCTATTGCAAACAGTGATGAAAAACAGATGAATAAAAACAAGCAAGAAAGGTTTTAATTCCATTATTTTCAATTAGCTCTTTAATTTGATTTAAGTCATTTGCACTTGTTGCCTGTTTTACATCTCTTATTGTCCAGCATTTTATTTCACACATCTAACAGTATAAAATCAAACTGTTTTCTAGTCTTTGCCTTCTTTTGAAGCCTCTTGAAAGTCTAAATCAGACTTAAAAAAACAGATATTAAAAGCGAACTTTCATCTCTCTGCAGGTTATTTGTAATCAGACCTTTCTCATCAAGGGCTCGTTTCATACGTGTTTGGGACCTGGGAATTATTAAAACTGTCATTCCGTCTCGTTAAAAATATTACCCAGGCTCCAGTGTTTTGAAACTTCAGCATCAGCCGAGGCAGGAGACACGGTGCTCCTGGTTGTAGCTACTTGCACGTGGTAATGATGCAATAAGTTTATATGGGCTTTTACTTACATGATAGATACCGTATTTCACGTTGCAAATGCCTATTTATTCCCTGCTAGGTTCTGAAGGGCTGGCGGCTCGTGCTGAGGATTGAGATATAAAATAATTTATTATTAAAGGGACAATAAATGCTTCCCCATTGTAAATTAACAAATCTTGCTGTGTATTTTGGAGAAACTCATCACAGCCACTTTCTCACCTCAGCTGGAAGGTAACTAGCATGTTGTGCCCAGGAAGAGCTTTATAAATCTCCAGATCAGCATCTCAGCAGCTTCCTCAAAAAAAAAAAATGGTTCAGTTAGGTCCGATGCCAGTTATCAATTAGACCTTTAATTTCCTTCAGCTCTTCTTTTGCCTTTAATTTTGGCCATCCTCTTTCCCCATACACCCTACTCATTTTTCTCAGTTCCATGTTTATTTTCGTGTTAATATTTGAATATCCTCACTTACAGCTCGTAAAGGCATGACCTTTTGAAAAGACATTGTTTCTTTTTTGAGATTTTTGACTAATTATTGCCCTGCTTGTCCTACACAGCAGCCCCAATCTTCTCATTTTCACTCAAAGGCTTTTAAAACTTTGGGGTTTTTTACCATTGTTCCCATTTTTCATCCCAATAAGCTCAGCAAAGGATGAAAAAAGCTCACCTTTCCATTTGCAGTTTCTGTGCATTTTTGTGGCACTGTGGTTTATCTGTAGTGCCCATTTCCATTATTTCACTCATCAATATTACACCAGCAGGCATTTTTTCACCATATCACCTGGCTCACAACCTCTCATGGCACTGTCTGGGACTGATTTGTTCACGTGCAGCAGCAGTTCGTCTGAGATTCTTTTGCTTTCTGGTCCCGCAGTGGCACGTGAGTTAAAGGGAAAAAGAAGTAAATGCAATTAGGACTTGCTCAAAAGGGAAGTATTTTGTTTTTAAGCTTCATTGTTCCTTGCAAACCGTGCATCTGGATTTTTGTGCCTGCAGCTGAAAAGCTCAGGGGTGCAGGTATTTTGCACGTCAAAATGAAAGAATCTCTTTTATATGTTGTGGGAAGGTAGGGCCTTCTCAAAGTGAGTATAGAAGAGTTAAGCAAAGCTGAGAATTTGCTGAAAGAAACTTGATCATTGGAAGTGCCTGCTTGTGCCCACCCAAAGAACATACACCGAAATTTACCTTCAATAACTATTGATAATAAAGTTTTTACTTTGAGTCAGGACAAAGCCCAACCTTTGGGAAGGACAAGAAGAAGCAGCAACTGCAAAGCTTCAGCATTATCAGTGAAATGCTCAGAAAGTGCTGAGTTCCCTTTTCCCTTTCAGAATTGAAAGGCTTCTCAGAAGAGTCTTCATCACATAGAGGTCCCTCTGTCTCGGCTCTTTTTAAGTACAGTCATGTCAGATGGAAATAAAATAACAGCTTTAATGAGCTTGATTATCTTAATCATTACAGTTTTCTGTCGGAATCTTCTGCTCCTAAATGTGATTCCTTTGCCACTGACAGATCCCATGGAAATAACCCCCATCACTTGCACATCGCTCCCACTCAGTGAACTGTTATGTTCGTCTGTGCACTAAAAAACACCAGCAACTATATTCTCCAGCTGAAGCTCGCTAATGAGGCTCTCAAAAACGCTACATTAAAGAAAACAACCTAACCATGCTCCCTTTTGGCTTAGGGTTGCTGTAAACATAGGATCAAGCAACTCCAAGGGTTTTGAAGTCCTGCAGATGGATGTGGTGATTTAAAATAGATGGATGGATGGATAGATAGATAAAAAGCAAGATGCTGTACCTGCTGATTCAAGCCAGACAAGTCAGTCTGATGGACCCTGGCTCCCTAATAAGCTCTTGCTCCTGTTTGTAAATATCCGGAGTCCATCCTGTGCCACTCAGCTCCCATTGCAGAGCACAGCACCAGGGAGAAAACAATCACCTGTGCTCGAAGCAGTCAGATATTGCCAGAATGACCACAGTACTGGGCTTGGAGAACACTAATCCCGTTTCGAATACACAATTCAAAGATAAAAATCTCTTCACCAGTAGCTGCTGCCTACTTTTTCTCTCCGGTCCATTACACAGTGAAAACTCCCATGGTCTGCTGCCACCTCAACAACCAGCATCCGTAAGCCAGGATGCTTTCAGAGCAGGACCCCTTCCACGCTCTCAGCAATGCCCGTGGTGTCAGGGATACTGCAGTTTCCAGAGTATTATGTCAGCCTTTACCAACTCTAATACTGAAGCGAGTTTGCATGCAAATCCAAATGAAGACAGAACACGCAGTCTTACCAGTCTCCAGTATAAATTGATTCTGTTATCCTTCTCCAAGAAGCCTCAGCAGGTTGACAATGCTCACGCAGGTTGTCTCACACTGCATGCCAGGACCTTGTCACTAACATCAGGATGGATTTTGAAAGTACCAAGTAACGCAGGCGGGCAGTGCCGATGATAGCATCTGCAGGAGCCACTTCACTTTCTGTTTCATTACATTTTACCAAAATGCCCACAGAAATATTTAAATACTTCAAGCTTTCACTGTTTTGACACATCAATACTGGAAGGTAGAGTGAGGCAAAGCTGTTTACGAACTGCCCCTGGACAAGCATGGCAAACTGCTAGGCTTAAAATGGCAAGAAATCATCCTTAGCAAATAAGCACTGGGTTTCATATCTGTAAGTGCCTGCAAATGAATTTTTCAGTGGAGTTTCAAATTTTTCCAGTTTTAAATGATGCTGCTTTGAATTTAATTATCTGTCAAGAAGGTGGAGGCACATCAGAGGCACAGCTGTGCTGCCCACATCTGGCCGTGAAGCTGGGGCAGATCTGGGGAAGGTCAGGCGCAAAGTCTCACTTTGAAAGAACGACCAAAAATTCGACTTTGCCCCAGGGTTAAGCTCACCTGGAGCAGGCAGAACAGGCACTTTTGTATCTTTCTTAGGAGGACGTGTCCCACCCAGAGAGACATTCCCTGGTGGGTGGACATCCCGCTGAAACACTCCCGCACAAAGGAGAAATCGCTCAAAGCAAAGACATCTTTATCTCAAAGGCAGCATTCCCTCTTTGATCTCCCAAAGAATCAGGCCGGCTTTGCTCTCCTCAATGCCTCCTTAAATAGCACCTCTCTCCAAACAGGAAAAGCCTGAACAGATGCAAGACTTGGGCATTTTAAGAAACATTTTTCCCTGCCAAGAGCAAAACCGGGTATTTTACATGGTGGGAAGAAGCCCCCTTTGTGCCCAGCTCCAGACCCTTTAATTCTCCCAGATCAATCTCCCAGACATTGAATTAGTTTAGGGGTTTTTTTCTTCACGATGGGAGGAACAGTTTAGCAACCACAGGAGCCATAGTGCTGCTGCAGAGGATGGGGAAACTGTGCTGTCACAGTGGGTTCACTGAAGTTAATTCCACCACAAGCAATGCATAGACGTTACCTTCTCCTGAGACATCCCCAGTCCTTCTGTTTCATTACTGCTCCAGCCGTAAAAGGGCCCTGATTAAAACTGTGGCCTGTTGTTTGATGAACCAGGAATCCATACATCCTGTAATTTTCCTTCCTTCATCCTCTTTCCCTGTGTTTATATGTCATATTCAGTAAAGTCTCTCTTTTATTGAACATCTGTTTGGTACATAGCAAGCTTATTCAAACTCGGCAGGAAAGCACCTTTACTCCAAAATAAATTAAAACAATGTATGTGCCTCTGGCCAATAGATCATTGGATGAGAGTCATGAATGTACATTTGTGGATATTTGATGGGAAGTTTATCATTTAAACGATGAAAATACAGTACTTCAACATATGGATCATTCAGAGCTACTCTCTTTCCTTTCCAGTTGAAGAATCATCGTGCATTTAGAGGAATTAGCTAAAATTAAGAATTTAAACTGGGCTGCTAGTAAAAGCTGTTATCAAAGAACGGAAATGTAAAAGCATGATGCAGGGATGCAGTCTGATTTTGAGACAAGTGGGTATTCAAACAGTGTAGTTTTAGGTAGTGCAAACAAGAAGAAAAAGTGATGTCATAAATAAGCAAGGAATTAAAAAGAGAACTAAAGAATTAAAACAGAAATTAAAGTACAGAGAATCCCTCTGCAAGGTGCATTAGTGGCTGTAAAAAGTTGGGATCTAACATTTTGTACCTTGTGTGCCGATTTGTTCTGATCCAAATGGCTTCTTTGATGATCTGGAGTGAACCATTGCCATAGTGCTAAAATGATATCTTCTTTGCCCTCTTCACACACCATCTATGATACTCTCCATAATGAGAGATGTCTTCTGCTCTGGAGAGGTGTTCTAGCAGGGGGCTCCTTCCACTGCTCTCAAAAGCATATCCGAAGGCAATTTAGAAGCAGAAAACTCTCAGTACAATTAGCAGGAAACAGATGCAAGCGTGTGGAACTCCAAAAAGTAGCTCAGAGTAATCAAGGAATTGAAGCTCACGCTTCTGCTGGATTTCCAGTTATTAAGACACCATTCAGTATGCGACAGTGTGAAAAAGATCTGCCATGTTATATCTGACCAATTCACATCACTGTCAGCATCAACGATGCTGAAAAGCAAACACTACAATGTCAGTTTTAAAGTAGATATAACTCAAACTTGACTCAGACTAAAAGATATTCTCTGGCCTGAATTTTCTGCTGCCCACACTGTACAGACATAGCACCTTGACTGATTGGAACTGTTCAATAAAACACATTCTCTTCTCAGAATTAATTCTCTCAAATCTCACCTCTAACGTGAGATTTATGAGCCTCATTGTCTAACTACATTTAAAAGGTAAATTGTGTTCTTTAAGTGAACTTAGTCCATTAGAGAAGCAAGTTCACTGCGGAGTACGTCTGGTAAGTATAAATATATACTTATATATGGAAGCGTAACTTAAACTGCTACTATGGAAAGAGAGGTAATGGTATAACGGGTTCATAGCATCATGCATCTGTGCCAGGAACAGAGCTACTAATGACAGAAAACAATATCAGAGACAGAAGTGGCAAATACACGTTGTATTGCATTTCTCTCCTTAATGTGCTATAATTTCTAAAAGACAATATGTCAATACATTTTTTTCAATAGAAGTACGTCTGTCCAGTCACCCCCTCCATGACTTCTCCTCTCCCAGCAGGACTGGGTGCGGGGAGATGAGCTGGGGGGCCCAGCACCTCCATCCTGCTCCCAGGCTGCAGCTCTCTGAGGGCTACAGGAAAATTCCCATCATGTTTTTGCAGCAAAACGAGAGTTTTTTACAGGAAAAGTACTGCAATTTCAGGCCACGTTTCATTAATGCTCCACCACAAATTTGAGTTTGTCCCTGAAATACAGTTCTGACTGCAGAAAGCTGGCTCTCTGGCAAGGCTTTCACATCGGATCTATTGGCAGAGACATGCAAAAACTAATACCAGCCTTTATAGACGACCTTTCTTGGTAGTCATCTCTGCTGCAATCACTTGCCTGAGAGCAATCACACTTCGGTGGGGCAGATACTTAACAATCTATTATATTGTAATTAAGTTTGGCCGTGTTTAGACTGTTTGATGATGATGTGTAAAGATTAATTTACCTTTCGAGCCCCACTGCAAGAATGTACTGCCATAGCACCCCATTAAAAATGGAAATAGCAATAAAGTCTCCAATTATCTTATACTGCCTTAAGTCTATCAGAATTCATCATTTTATGCACCGTTACTTTAATTTATTGGTTTATCTTCTATTGACACAGTGGCAGTTATCACAAGTCATTCTGTATATGTTTTTAAGTATGGTGATAGCATCTTCTAAGGAGAAATAAGCCATGATAACATCTTATTTACAGTTTGTCAAGTTAAGGAGGCCAAAGAAGACTAAAAAATTGCTTTTGACTAAAGAAAATGCTGCAGAGAGGTGACTAAAATTGGGTTCCTCTGACTGTCACTGGAGCTTAAAATTAAACAAGTCTGAGCTCTTCAGTGTGACCCTGAGGAAATGAGTGCAATCAGCAGGAAGACAGAAACACGAATATACAGGCTGATCTTTACATTTTGATTTTCTTGAAATATTGATTAGAGGCCTAAATATTAATTAAAGTTCTTGGCTCTGTTTCAGCAGAAGACTGACATTTGTAACTAGCTTTTGAGCACACTCATTTTCTCATCAATTACAGAGGGTTTGCAGTCTGCAAGTTGTGAACAGGTCACTTACCCAAACAAGTGCCATGGCCAGAAGAGATTACGGTTGTATCTGTTCGCGGGGGCTCCTGAGGGAAGTTTCAGATGATTCCTTCAGCCTAGAACAAAAAGAAATTCATCTTGATGCAATTATAGTGCTGGAAAGCTCTTATATACGTTTAAGCATTCTGAAAAGTGAAAGAAAGCACTCCTGGCAGAGACTGACCCTTCCCACTTGTGTGATATTGAGGGTCTTGAGCTCCTTTTGTTTCTGGTCTGGGACATCTCAGCAGGGTCTAACAGGACCTAGCTTGGGAGCTCCAGGAGCCAGGGAAGGATGGAGGCTGCGGACCTTTTTCATTGCCCCAGCTGGGATAGGAGGTGCTCCCTTAAGTACAGAGGGCTATATTTACCCCAGGCACCTTCAGAATACTTTGTGGTAAAGGAGTACCACCAAGCTGAGTGATGAGATCGTAAAAAACGTGCCCAGTAGCCACGGTTACCAACAGCTGTGCCAAACCTTCAGAGGGTTTAAACCTTCCGAGATAGATAGAAAGGAACACCATTAGCTTATGTATTTTGATTCACACTGGTTGTTCCCCTCCCATTCTGATCTCCCACGTGATGGAACTTGTGCTTCCCATTCCTGTGATGTCATACACACTGTTCACCAGGGTAGCTTGGAAAAATGGTTCAGAAATTGTCACTTCTGAGTCCTCAAGTTGTTCTCCCATAAAACCAAATAAGACTCCACACCATTTTGTACACTGAGCGAGACAGCTTGCCAGCTTCACCCCACCTTTAGAAAAAATCTGATTAATAACAGCGTTGATTGTCACACTGGTGATTGGGAAAGCCTTGAAGAAAAGGGAAAAATGTACCCTGCACAATGCAGACTGGTTACGAAGCAACACTGATACCAAGCACCATGACTTCATTACCCAGACACCACCTAACCTACATCTGTCCAAGTTCAAGGACTCCTGTTACTACAGTTTTGGAAACCGCGACCAATTGTATTGAAGTATGATTAAGCTTAAAGAAGTAGAGGTTGTTGCCATGCTTGCATTCTCCTCCTTGACTGGAAATCTGGTTCAGAGGAGCCCATCTCCTTTACGTTAGCAGAGCAAAGGAAATGGTCACTATGCTGGCACTAGCACTCTTGTAAGGATAGGCTTCCTCTCCTGTCTGTCACCATTTACCTTGTGTTTATATGCACAATTCTGCAGGAAAAGGAAGGGCAAAGGTTAAGGTATATTATTTACGCATCCTATAGAATATGCACACAGGCTGCTTTACTTATTTTTGGAAGGCTGCTCACTACAGTCACTCCTGGTTTTTTTGGGTTTTTTTTGCCATGGGAATGCCAGAGGGAGATTTCAGAGCAGGTGAGGTTATTTAACAAGAAAACATCCTAACAAACAGCCCATGTTTCCATGCACATTATCCTCCATGGTTTATGGGGTCATAAGCAGCAGAACACGGGCAATAAACTTCTTGACTATTTGTCACAGGTTTTATGAGCCGGTGCTGCCAAGCGCTTGGTCGGCTCAGGTGTTCCCGTGGGTCACACCTAACCAGGGCCAGCAGCTCTGCAGAGCCATGGGCATCGCTTACCCCAGCACAGGCAGCACCCAGCACTTTACCACAAGCTGGAAACCTTAAAGATTGTCTCTTTTATCCAGTCCATGCTTTTTTCCCCTCGTAAAGGAAGAGTTTTGGCCACCCACTGAACATGAGAAAGAACCCAGAGCTTTTGGGGCCACACGATGGAGACCTACCTGATCCCACAGCTTCTGCAGCACCACTGGAGAGATACTGGCCGGATCATCCCAGCGTTTCTCTGCTTGCACCCTTCTGCTAGGGGTGGGCGATGGCTTGACGGCAAATCCCTGCACAATGATTATAACAGGGACCTGTCATTAAATAATGAGCGGGGTGATGAAGGAAATATAAAATGCCATCCATGGTATGCGCAGTGGGGTAATAAATCCAAGATGAAACAGTAAATCTCTGAGGAGTTACAGAAATCCAGATAGATACCCTGGTGGAGGTGCATTTATTGTGGAGCGCTACAAGGTTTTTCTCTTATCTCTAGTTTTATAGATCTGTGCAGCTGCAGCAGTCCTTGGACAGGGCGCATATTTGAAAATACTATAAATTTCACTGCCTGTTTATTTCAGATTCATTGGCACTCTCTGTCTTTACTATCTCCTGGTATTTTATGCCTCAGTACTTGGAGAAAAAAATGCTTTGTTTGCACTAGATGTTATATGAAAACTCTCTCTGACATTTAAACTTTAGTATCAGTTTGCCTACAGTGTTAATATCACTGAAACTGCTTATATGGATTAAATTGCCTACAGTATATAATGCCAAAATAGGAACATAGCGCATTTACTGATTCAAGCCCTTGAAAGAATTATTACCATTAAAATATCTAAGGTCACCTTTACAAATGCAATAAATCTGGAGGATGTCAAACAGAGAGCATTTAAAGCTCCCAGACTGGAGTAGCTCACTGGGAGTACGGCAGTTGGTTCGTTGTCATATGGGGAATGGGGTTTGGGGACAACTTTGGGGCTCGTGACTCTCTGGGTATATAGGACCAGGGGTGTCTGTCCCAGCATTGGGGGGATGAGGGATGTTCTGCTCTTGGGAGTCTCCAGAGCGAGACATGACCGCTCTTCAAGGTGGTTCTCACCCAAACTAAGCTGCTCTTGTATGAGCCCACAGCGCAATTCCACCAGCTCTGAAGGTTTTGCAGGAGGAAAGAGCAGCCAAACCGAATTTTTGTCATTAAAGCCAGATGCAGCAGCTCAGTGTGCCCTCGGGAAGCAGAACTGATGAGTAAGAGGATGTCATTTTCACGCAGTCACTTTTCTGCACAGAGCAGCCTATTCACGCTACGCGTCCAGTTCTGCAAACGCCCTTATTGAGGTCAACATAATTTACTGGTAATTAAAGTCAGTGGAAAGTTTTACTTCAGTGAGAACTGGCAAATCCAACCTATCAGACAATTCTTTAAAAAAAAAAAATCACCCTTTATTATTCTTTCATCTTAAATATTAGGATTCAGCAAATTTCCAGAGAACAACCACTGTGTAAAACTTTAATCTTTTGAGAACGGATTGGGACTGCAATTGCAAACTCCACCATCCTCCTCCTGCATCACGTTCCCTCTCTTTGAATGTCAGCATTTAACAGCACATTACAGATCAGGGATAAATTTGCATTTGGTCATTACTCATATTTTTATTTGTTTCCAGGTGACTGTTTTTTATGTTTAGCACAACACCCGCATCTACAGTGGTCCATCATAATTTACAGCATGAGGAGACAGACTAATGCTCATCATCGTTTCCCCAGGCAGACCGGTCTGCTTAAAGATACGACTTTCTTTTTAAATTCCACACAAGCAATTAAATGTAATAATTGATCAATGCCTCATCTATAAAAATCCTGACAATGGGAATTGGTGGGAGGCACCTCGGAGCTTTTCAAACCAATGGTCAGTGCTTATTCAACCAGCTCTGCAGGAGCCTTATTTTAGTAGGACTTATATATAGTCATATCTCACAGAAAAGCTGAATTATATTTTTAAGAGAGGCCTTACAGCTTAAATGCATAATTCCTTACTTGTGCTGGCTGGCAGTTTCATTATGCATGCAGCAGAGCGCAGCAGTCTGCATTGCCGACTGTCCTGGCATTCCCACTCCGCTTGACAGGCAATTCCTTTCTTCTTCCCGCTGCTGATAACATCTGTAATGAAGTCAATTAAACTAACAGTGCTTATTAAGGATGGGCACTCCTGTTCGCAGGTTCTTCCGAGGCACCTTGCTACTGCAGCTCCATGAGCCGGGGTGCTGGAGGCTGTGACCACGTCTTTTTTGTTTTGCGTGGTAATGCTAGAGGGGATTCCCTCCACTATCGCCAGCAAAATAGTCTTAAAAATTCATCTTTTGGGGGCAGGGAATGGGCAGCCCACTTCTACTGCATTGCAGATTTTTCTCCAGCCTCAGGTGCCTCTTCCCTTTCTCTGAGGAACGTAACCAGCAACTTGTGGCCCCTTCCCTGTGGACCCATCTCCTTCCCCTCTCACTAACCTGTACTCCCACAGCTCTCCTGGATGCACCATTGACTCCTTTTCTGAAGAGAGCGCAGTTTTCTGGTCCGCTCATATAAACTTTGGGGCAACCTGGTGGTTGTCTTCCTGCCCTCTCCCCGCAGCGTTCCAGCCTGGGTGAGGGCTGAATCGCGGCGTCAGCTGCTGTAAAAATAAGCAGTAAGAGACGTCTCTGCTGTGCCTGCTCACAGACCAGATGGGAAAAAATACAGCACAGAGAAAACCACGGTGAAGTGGGACGGTTTTCCCAAAGGGCCCTTCAGGTGCAGGTGAGCTTTTTACACCTGCTATAATGAGACAGTTTACTACCTAGTTTACTAGTTCGAAGATACTGTTCAGCGAAGGTAAACTGCCTCTTCCTCCTGGACTTGGGGACTTCCTTTAGGCACATAATCGGTTTTCTGTATGTTCAGAGAGATTGGTTTTGGGGAGCACTGGGTACATCCCATTCCCATTGACCATGAGCAGAGACTCAGACTGCACTCAGGGAAATTGGGTAACAACGTTTATGCTCTTTTTTTCCAATTTCCTCATAGAAAGAGACAGAATTTCCCCCAAAATACTGTAAGCCCTAAAGAAGCTCTGCTGTCACAGGCCAACAACAAGCAGCTTCCAAGCTTCAGCAGATGCTTTGCAGCAGGAGCGGAAGCTGAGTCTGACCAAGCCTTTGTGTGTCTGGACTTCGGACCGCTCTATCCGTTAGATTTAACAGTTGGCTGGCACATACGATAACTGAGCGTGTTAATATTTTGCAAGAGTGACTGACAAGCAGATTGTTGTCAAATCAAGGATCTCTCAGGCTGAGGATATTGAAGTTGGCAGAGCCAAATAATTTACAGCTTTCTCCTTCAGCTTCTCATAATTTACGTTCCAGCCACTGAAGGGAAACCTGCAGCAAAGGAAAATTGATGAACTCATCATCTGGACATGACAATCCTGAAACTTCAAATTGTTATTTTATACACAGGTTGCAAAGAGGAATGATCTATGGGAACTTGTAAACTCCTCGTTTACGGGAACCCTGGTGAAGCTGCACCTAATCTTTCCGCTCATGTACTTTGCTGAGACTTGCTGAATAGTTTCCATTTAACATTTTCTCTAACCTAGTGAACTAATGCTCGTGCAACTACTGAATCTAAGCCACTGGTTTATGCTGCTACAGGATCTTAGTCACAAGTGGGTGATATTTTGGTAAAACCAGAAGGTATGAACTCACTCTGACTCAGCTCATCTCTTCTAGGCTGTAAAGGCTCATCAAGTGGAACAACCCAACAACACAATGCTTGTGTTCAGGCTCAGGCTTACATTTCTTACTGAAGTCATGCCTTGAAAAATTGTTTGGAAGTCCCTCTACTGCACATCGTGACCTTTGAATACTCTCCTTGAACCAAAGACACGTGGAAGCCATTTCCTTTCAAATGCCATAATGCGTACCTGTAATCATGAAAACACAGTGTTTAAAAAAAATTCTGCTTTCCTCCCTGAGAAAAATCAAGAGTTGTTTGTATATATGGAAAACCCCAGCAAACTTCCAGATATAAAATGTGACTACTGGGACATAGCAACAGTTTACTGAAGGTTGGACAGAGCAGCGAGTGATGTTTCCCAGCTAAGTAAAGTCAAGATTTAAAGGCATTATGTGCACACTCTTTTCAGAATTAGTGTGTCTGAATACCCCATTATTGTCTGCAGGATTATCCAAGTTCTGCATAGAAACCTGTCTCAAGGTCCAAAGTGAATCTCAGTGTTAGCACTGGGAGAGAATTGGTGTAAATGCAGCCAGGCTCTACCGAAAGCCTCTGTTTGGAGGGAGGCTCTGGCAGCGCTGCCATAGGGAAGGGCGGAGGAACTCACTGCCACTCCAGAAACACATCCAGAGCCTAAAGAAAAATACCACCAGAAGTATTTCCTTAAGAAAGCAAGCCCAGAGAGAGGCAGAAAAATCGCTCGTTTGCTTCAGCAGTGAAATTAAAAGAAGGGAATAAAGGCTTGGTTTTGCTTGCCAGCCCTCAGCTTGGCAGAGTGTTTTAGTACCCACATAGCTGTGCATTCGTGTTAACACAGCTACTGACTTTAACAGAACTACATGCGTGTTTAAACAACCTTAACCTTAACTTGACAACCTGAGCTTTAATGTGTATTTAGGTTTGTTCACGCTGTTTGGGACTTGCGTGAAGGTGTTCGTATTTGTGCTCATTGCATACAAAAGAATAAACCTGTTGCAATAGGATATTTTACAAGTTTGCCATATTTTAACTGTGCTGTTTACTCCTTTGCTCTGTGGTAAAATCATCATCTATTTCTTGGGTCTTTTCGGCCTTAGTAAAGGTGATGTAGGACAGAAAGCCCAGCTCGTCACATGAAAGAGAAGGATTCTTACTGCCCAACCACGTTAGTCAGCAGAAATAATAAAGCAAAAAAAACATTTCTCCAAAAGGCAGAATCACCTCCAGCCTGACCTTCCAACCTTGTACTCATATGAGCACACTGTGTTATAAAAACAAAAGGAAGAGTTTGGAAATAATTCAGATGAACTTGGAAATAGTAGATACTTAACACTTATTTCACTGAGCAATTTCCATTTTACTGGGGTGGTCTACACCAAGAGCTAAACCAAATCCAGCTGACCTAAAGCTTATAATGCTGCTCATTTCAATAACATGTTTAATAAAGGCTACCTCACATTTTTGCAGTACTTCAAAAGGAAAACATATTTTAATTTTTATTTTTAGAGAGCAACAGAGGTGAACTTGCATGAGAAACACAGTAAGCTTCAAATCAAACATCACAGTTCTAAGAAATCCATTAACTGTTCATATCTAAAACTCATCCTTCAGTGCTTCACTCTATAATGCACATTGTTGTCAATTTTTGTCTTATTTACCCCCTGCTAATAGCTGGGCTCAGTTCCAAGAATCTTAAGACAATTGTGGAGAGATGCAGATCTAACATTTTTCAAGTTGACAGCCAATAGTTCTAAGCATTTAATTCCCAAGACGGAAGAATCTCCAAATCCTGCTTTTGTAATTCACCCAGGAAAACACATCAGAGCCAAACTGTGTCTGTACAGCCTGAGTAAAAATGTTATTGTTTGATCCAAATTGTATCTTTCTTGGCAGATTTTTAAGGATTGATCCTGCCTGACACTGGTATTTTAATAGGAAGCTGAGTACTCAACAGTTCTTGATAAATTAGCATCCATATCGTAACCGTAGGCGTTCTGTCCTCAGCAGTATATCTTAGGTAAAGGTTCATTTAATTTACCCCTTGTTAAAGTTTAAACAGCTACGCCAAATTCCACCAGACTTGGCATGTGTGACATGACTAATGACTCTGCTAAACTTCCAGTCAAAAGCTTCAATTTTGAAACGCATCATCTTTATGTATTTGCCCCTGAGCAGCGGCACAGAGCGAAAAATAAATAAATAAAATTATTCCATTTACTGAGTTTGAAATTTAAGCAGCTACACACAACTCTAAAAGTTGTACAATATTCATGCATGAATTTGATAAGTGGTTTATGCCCAAAGCAGAAACCACAACAGGTCAAGGATGCAGAAAGCACTAGGCATCTTCCTCCTCCCTTTAGGGAGATAACACCAAGGCAACAGCCCCAAAATGTTTGCTCAGACACTCCGAGCCGTGGTGCAAATCATGTGCTTCAGGGGGCTGAGCTTCAGCCGGCGTGGAAGAGGTGGGTTGCCTGAACCCCACGTTGCCCTTCTGCTTGTCTCGCTTCTCTCCTTGTCTTTCTAGTCCTCCTGGAGATCTTGAGCCACATATTCAGGTTCAATGTGATTTAAACGGAATTATTCATCTTTCTTCTCAAGCCTGATCAGACACATGAGTACCTAACCATTGTGGGAAACACTGCCATCCTCTCTGCCTTTTGATACTTTAGCTTGTATTTATGTAATACTGACTTTATATTCACTTGCAAATCTTCCTGTGTGTAAGCCTCCAGGCTATGTTTAAGTCTTGATTTTTTTTTTTTTCCCCTGCATGATACAGCCAATACGTGGCCTTCTCTGTTCATCCATACAGCAAATCATTAGCATTTCATCTCTTGACAGGACCCTTATGGAGCTCCAGAAGCCACCCAAGCCAGGCTTCTGCTCACAGCAGGTCCAGTCAGAGCAGGTTGCTGACCCTGGTCCAGGCAAGATCTGCATTTTTCCACCTCGCCCACTACAAAGTTGGGGGGGGGCAACAGTTTCAACAAAGCAATTTTGTCATTCATCCTAATGACCCCTACGCAAGTGAGGAGACTTCTTTAAATCATCCTGTAAAATTTTCCTTTCTTGGAACAGCTACAGAAAAAATCGACACAGGTCACATTGATGTGCAGGCAAGTAGCATTTTCCTCAGTATTTTCTTGTACTGTGCTAATTGCATCTGGGTGTTTCACCCCATCTCGAAGTGTGCCGTCATGCAGCGCAAACACAGTTCTGTCCCAAACCATAGGAAGAGCATCCGCATGCTGTAATACTAAAAAAGAACTGATCACACCACTATGCAAGCGAGTCATTAACTGCTGACAGAGGTTTTAGTCTGAATCCCGTGTTTCTGGGACACTTCATATCAGCAATTGGAAACTTTGATTGGCATTTTCCTTATTTCAGTATCATGAGCTATGTTAATTTTGCGTGCTTTAGTCCTTGTACAATTTTGTATCTAGAGAGTTTGGACAGTTGTTTACCCGCCCCCATGTTTATGCAGGTCCATTCTTGTCTAAAACATCTGTGCAGTGCTGTTTGCAAGCACAGAGCTTCAGTCTCCCGGAGGAGCCTCAAACTCTAGTTTCCATTCCTATCACATGGGAAAAGAAAGTATTTTTAAAATTTACTTAAATTAGGGGAAGATTTTATAATGGAATATTCAAATACAAATTGTTTGGCTTTGACAGGAAACAAATGTTTTGCTTTGCCTCATAATGAAATCAAACCTTTGGATAAATCCTTTCTAGAGTAGAATATTGTCTATTGTGTTTATCTATGAGAAACTTGCCCTTACTCCTGGCCTTTGCAGGAGACCCTGCCTTCAACACCTACTGACAGGCACAGCTTGGAAAAGGGTGTACAGAAACTAATACACTGTTGAAACCCCGCCAGCGGGATGCCTAACCCACCTCTGGGACTTCCTTCCTTTGATGAAAAATAAATATTTACACTTAAATAAAACCTTAAATGATTTTTTGAATCGTTCTTTTGAACAGCAGTGCTACTGTGCAGTGTGAAAGGACTCCAAAAAACCTAGCTGGTTCATTTTTTAACCTCAATGTTTGATGGATAGACTCTAAGTCCAAAATAAAGTACATTTAGGCCAAAAGGTTTGAAAGGTGATCTCTGATCTTAGCGTAGCTCTCCATCATCAGTCAGTAAAAATAGTTGGCAAAGTATTCAGTACCTGTTGGTCTGTTCCTTTCCAGATAACTGCTTTCATGGGGCTGATCCACATCCTACTGAAGTCATAAGGGAATTTGGTGCTGCCTTACTGCGAATTTTGTGTATGAAGTAGGAGAGAAAGAGCTTAAAGTCTCAACTGGTGCAAATCAGCATCGTTCTGTTAAAGTCAGCATTTGGAGGCCGTTTCTGGGTATTTGGGGTTTATCAAATAAACTCTTCATTTCCTTGAAAAATGCCAGGACTTCAGAACTGAGCGAAAATAAATCTAGTTTCTGCTGAAAGCCAGCATTTGTCAAAAATCATTCTTAAAACTCAGCATTGCAAGGTGCAGAGATATTTAAACGCCATCAGCTATGCCTTGGCTTACATTATACCAGAGAAAATATAAGCATTCCAATTGATATTAATATCCTTATTTAACCAAGAATACTGCTGAAAGAGTGGTTAATTTTGCCCTTCAGCTCTAGGTACGTTGGCATAAAAATCAGAAAGATTAATTTCTCCATAAACGTCTCATTTAAGATCTTAAAATTCTTAATAAACCTAACAATACTGAACAGCTTTTTGTGATGTTCAGTAAATCACGAGCCGAAAGAGCTGGTATAATGGGTCCAAAGCTCACTGTGCCGAGTGAACGAGAAGGGTGCCCTGTGGCATCGGTGACAAAGAGTATAAAAGACTTTCTTTCATAGCAGTGTGATGACTTAAGGAATTAGGCATGAGGGAAGAACTGCAACGTTTATTGTTTTCCCCTGAAGCAGTTGTATCAGGGTTTTTTTGTGGCTTTTAGAGACCACAGCGTGTTCTTGGTGGTTGAGCACCTGTTTCCATTAAACAACCTCTGGTCCTAACAGTTCTGCACCAAATCTGTGGCGGGCTCTCTCTGCAGGAACACGAATGCTAAACTTGGAAATATTTCTTGCTGTTATAAACAGGCTCCCTCTCCTTATCTCGCAGTGGTGTATTCTCAGAGCAGAATCATCACTAAAAGAAGCTCAAAGATGAATCACAAAGAAAAGGTCAAATTTCACTTCCTGGAGATTTGGAGGACTTACATATTTCTTACTGTTGAGCTAAACGATCGAGATTTTATACAGGTGGTTTCTGAACAGCATTTATGGATCTCTGAAAGGTCATCGGGCTCGCAGCTTGCTGGGTGTATAGATTGTTTGTGAAATAATTGCCAGTTTGAGGAATTTATAAAGAGGAATTTATACTCCTGCCGAAGTAGAGAGTCAGGTTGCAGGCGATGATGGTTGGATATGACTGGGGCTGGTAGGGAACCATCAGCACAACTGGATCTAACAGGAAAGCTCACCAAATGTCCATCACCCCAAAGACAGCACCCAGACCCAGCAGTTATTACCACAGCCAAAGGCTTGGAGTATCTTCCTATTTAACCACAGGTATTACAAGCTTGCCACACACCATGGAAACAACATAATGAAAACATTATCTAGGACGAGAATACCACAGCAATCTCGGATCAACTCTTTTGTTCTGACTTATACCATGGCAGGCAGGCAATGTGGATGAGCATTTGGTACTCATCATCACATCAAGTACACAATGGCATCAGTTTCAGTCTACGCTAGGTACAAAGAGATCAAGACACACCAGCAACAACACCCTGGCAGCAGAATAACAAATAATGAGCACTTTCAAATGTTATTTTTCAGCTAATGGAATGCAAAGAGATAGTTGACTGCTGCCTTGTTATGTCACCATGTCACATGCAGCAGTGACTCTCCAGGACATAGCCCTGCTGGTGACAAACAGCTTTGCTCTTAAGCACCAGCTGAGAATCTAATCCACAACACTCATGGCTCAGGTTTCTTTCCATCCATCCCTGCATGCTGGCCATTTAACCCCTTGGGGGTTTGCAGTAGTTTTTCCCCCTCAGGTGCAAACAAACAGATTGAACACATGTAAATGAATTTAAAATTCATATCCAGATTAGTATATATTGCTGGCACGTATATACATATAAGTACGGGCAGACAACATATAATATAAATGTGTGTGTGTGTGTACTGGAAACAAAAGACACTTGCAAAATACACATAAGAGTTCAACACTCTCTTGCACAAAAAAAGAAATTTCCTGAAACAACACATCTGAAATACCCTTACAGATGTTTCTCTGCATTACGGAAAAAACCATCCCCTGAGCTAAAATGAAAATTGATTTTGAAAAAAATCTGAAGGATATGAGTGGATCATCATAATTGGATCAACATGCTCCGAAAGCTTCGGGCTACTTCGACTTCATTTCTTAGCTGACAGCTTTCTTTAGGAATTCTTCAAACCAAACACAAATGGTTTGATTGCAATATGTGAAACATTTGACCATCATATCCTTGACAGTCAGTCCGCTGCAGGGGAGATTTGATAACTGTTGTCAAATTCATAACAGCCAGTCTAATCCAAAGAACCAACAAAAAACACAGGAGCCGCTTCAACAAAAACAGAGACGATATTAATGTAAAATGACACCATTTAAAGGAAAAATATAGGAGAGAAGCTGTATTGGGTCTTTTCCAAAGTCTAGTAACAGCACAAACAAATCTTATTGGTTCTTAATTGGTAAATACAAATTAAAGATGTTAAAAATCCTCTTAGTTTTCCATTCAAGATTCATGTGATAAACTAAAGCAATGACAACAGGAAGGCACTCAAACTAAGCATGTGGTCATCTACGGACAGTATCGTCTCGGTAGATTACAGCTAGATTTTTTCCTCCACAAAGAGGGGCATTGCAGGCTATAGGTTAGGGCAGCTGGTGAATTTACACAGCTCAATATATTTTCCAGTATTAAATGGATGAGAAAGAAATGTGAAACCCACATAAAAAATAATAGAATTAAAATCTAATGGTATCTTCTCTTTATTTCTATGACAGGCACAAGTGAATATTGCAGCACTAATCGGTGGAAGACAATTGAAGGCTATCACGGATAAAATAACTACTGGATGTCAATATTATATTAAAGAGTTCGTAAGACGAGTTTTAATAAGTACATGCTATCTAAAGTTGAAACAACAAGATCTTTACCAAAATTTTATGGAGAATTTAATGCATAGTTCTGAAAGGAGCATCTTAGAAGAAACTACACTTGATTCTCGCTATAGTTAAACAGGGTTAGGAAGGACTGCAACTCAGCAGCTCGTTCCTTGGCAAGCAAAAATTAATTGTTAAAGCAAAAGGCTTTTCTGCTGACAGATCTCAGTCTCAATGAGAGCCAGCTAAAGGGAAAGTGATAACTATTAAACAAATCTCTCTCTGCAGGGAGGCTTCCAGCACTTGACTTTACCAACACTGAGCTTCTGCAAGATGTGATTAATCTCGCCCTTCAGCATAACCGCAGTCGAGGCCTTCCCTCCTTCTCTCTTTGGCCATACCCACAATAACCATACTCAGTCCAGAGTTATCCCTCTCACGATTATCACTCAGTAGTGATGTGGATTCTTTTACCTGTTTCTCTCTCTGAAAACTCAGGAAGCAAAAGGGATAAAGTTTAGTGACTGTTCACAGTTCAGCGTCCTGCAACATTAGAGAAACATCTGGAAGTTATTTTTGCTTCAGAATGGTTTTTAACTGCCTAAATGATCTCATCTGGGGTGCTGTGTAGCCTTATCAATGACAGACAGTTTGTAGTTACCCCTCCTACTTGAAATACACCACAAATCAGATTCCAAGGGTTTTTCTAGCTCCTTAAGTTCTCTGGATTTTTTTTTCTTCCATTTAAGGACAGCATTCATTAAACAGCTATAAAACTAAATTAAGAGAAAGCAATAACACCTGATTAGAGCCAAGAAAAAAAATCAATAGCTCAGCATGAACAGCTCAGTAACAGAAAAAATATTCCAGACACTTCCAAAAGAGGAGTTTTAGCATAAAAATCTTAGCTTGTGGGAAAAGAGATGTTATCTGAGCTGGAATTTGCCTTGAACAACTGGGATTAATAAATTTGCATTATTTAATTTCTTCTCCAGCTCTAACTGCCAAGCAGTCTTCATTTCCAGTACTGAGCTGCGGTGCGGTGCAGTAGCGTGGCATCACCCAGCCTGCTTCCCTGCACCCCAGTTTTGCTGCACATCACTGGCGAGGAAAGGCTGCTTTTCCTGGCATTTTGCAAGTGCTGTGCCCCACGGCCCCGGCTGGATGGCCTCCTGCCTGTGCCACCAGCAGCATGCACCTGCAAGGCATCCAACACTGCAGCCGGACTCTTATGGATTGAAGATTAGGACTGTCGAAAGTAAATACAATTAAATTCTGACGTTCCTTGGGAATTTCAGCCACGAACACCACCCAGCATGAAGGATGGTAAGGAAACAGGGCTATAAAAATTGATTTTCTTGATAAGGCTGTCTATACTGTATTTAAAAGTGTGTGGCCAAGCATTTGGACTGCAATGCTAAGCATTTGAGGAGAGGAGTGTGACACAACTATTTTTTATGTGATAATACTGAAAAATGATGTTATTTTGGGGAGTAAAAAGAGATTTGTGGGAGGAGCTGTTTTTTTTTTCTCATACCTCTGAGCCGCAGGACTGGAAAGCTGCACATACAGATTCAGGGCTGGTATTTTCACAATCTGTCTTCATCTGCCTTACTGGATATATCTTCCCTGTTTTCCAATACTCATGTTGTTTAGCAAGATCGTCTCTTCATTTTGCCTGATTCCTTCACTCTTTGCTCAAGTTACAACGGAATCAAAAGAACACTTACTTCTGCACGTGTCAGACACTATTTGATGGTCATTAGAGGAGACATGTTTTCAGATATAATATGGTGGGAAATTCTGTTTGGATGTAGAGGGACAATAGATTTGCTCTGCTACAGAGTTTTTTCTTCCCAGAAAGAATGATGTTGTGTTTCTGCTCTGGAAAGGAACTGTCTTCCTAAGCAAATGTGATGGCTGTGTGAAAAGCTCCCATTTAGCCCATGTGCGGAACACATTGGCACACCACCTGCAAACTGTTAGTGTTGGAGAGCACGTTGGTGTACGAGACTGCACAGAGCAGATGCAGCACATGGCTGAGATTGCCCTGCAAAAATGTGCTTCGATTTCATGATAAATGGAAACAAGCAAAGGGTACCTGGAGGAAACCTGAAACTTCAGAAGGCGGCGAACAAATAAAAAGCAGAGAGTGTTTTCCATTGGAAGTCTCGAAGAAAGGCACTGTATTTTGGTGGACTTTGCTTGCCAGTGATAATGAAACAACATAACGGTACGTTTTGGTACATTTAGTCGACCGCACGCTTTGGCTGATGAGGAAGCTTATTTGCATTTCAAAGCTGGCCTATATCTTGCTGATAGAGAGTAAATAATGCAACATACATATGTATTTGTTGCTCAGAGGTAAGAGAAGATCAGATCAAGATATACCACTCCGAGATGAGTTCAACCACGCTGGGTGGTTTTCCCCTGGTTTGTTGGAAGATGTTGTGGTGACCGACAGTGTGCGAGCTGAGCTGCACCTGCAGCAGCCGGAGCTGTGTAAGGTGGCAGCAGGGATGCCTGCTGGGTACCAACACCTCTATCGAACAGATCTGGATGCAGGAAGATTCCCAGTGCCCCAAAGCCCAATTTAGGCTCTCAACAATGGCATAGATGGATGATTATTTATCCAGAACAATTTTCCACTTGCATTTTGATAAAAATTAATGAATTTTCTTATAACTCCGCTATGAAATTAATTATGCTAAATCCCAGATATTAAATGTAGACCTTGAGAATCCATGATTAAAAAGCTGTGAGATCTCTTTATTTTCTGGCCTAACAAAGATACATATTTATCTCTATTTCTCCTAGCTTCAGCTAGTTTTCCTCCTACTCAAAATGTAAAATTGATTTGTTGCATTGGGAAATAAACAATAAAAAATGATGCTTATCTTAGTTTGCTTATATGGCCATGATAAAAGTTAATTGGTCACCAAAAATTAGTATTCAGTAGGTGTAACACTCAGTATGAAAAAAAAAGACTGCTAAAACATCTCCCAAAATGTACATTTGGAAATCTTATTCTAGAAAGACAATTCACAGCTCTGAGTTTACTAAGGTATTATTAAGGTACTCGATGGAGATGGATATGAGGTCAGGTATCACGGGAGCCTGAGCAAACACTGAGCAGAAATTTAACAAAAGGAATTTAGGTATGAACTCTGCACACTTCTCTTTTTTTTCACCTGTTTGTACCATCTCAGAAAGCGGTTTGGGTCATTATGATATTTCAGATCCGCAATCTGACACACGTATCACAGATTCCTCCTCCTGCCTTCTATTCTTCAAGTCTCAGAAGCATTTCAGTCTCTGCAGCTCCCTCATTGAATGTATATATAACATTGAGAAGAGAAAGCCAGAAAACCCATCACAATTTAAAAAAAGGAGAGAAATTAATGCAAATTAAATGATTCCTCCAGAATAATATACCTAATTAGACTTTTTTACCACTCCCAAACTAAAACAATATTTAAATCCTATATAGAATGTTGATAAGATGAGGGGTGGTGGTTTTAACATGAAAGAGGGGAGATTCAGATGCGATAATAGGAAGAAACTGTTTCCTGTGAGGGTGGTGAGGCCCTGGCCCAGGGTGCCCAGAGCAGTGGTGGCTGCCCCATCCCTGGAGGGGTTCAAGGCCAGGTTGGATGGGGCTTGGAGCCCCTGATCCAGTGGGAGGTGTCCCTGCCCATGGCAGGGGTGGGACTGGATGGGCTTTGAGGTCCCTTCCAACCCAAACCATTCTATGACTATGAGATAGAAAACCGAACATCTCTATAACTTCAGGGGGGAAAAATCTGTGACTCATAGCCCCCTTCTGTATTTTCTCTTTCTTAAACTGAGAAACACATTACTCTTCCTTATACCTATGGCTCTCACTCATCTGTATTGCGCCCACCTTTTCCATCCTACCCCATGTTAATGTCACCATAAACATTCAAACACGGAAACATCAGGGTTTCATTTCACTGGAGGAGGGACCTTATTCATAAAGAAAGGAGTACATGAGGGTGTTACAGCAGTGCAGCAGAAGCTAAAAAACCCCACATCTGTCAGCTAGGAAGGCTGGAGGAGCTGGAAGCCTTTACCCAAATGGGAATAGTTGAAAGAGTTGACACATCTGAATAGATTTGCCTATAGGAGCAACTATGAATAAATTCATTGAATTCAAACATACCCCAGTCTCTGGGAGCCGAACGAGGCAGTTGTGGTTGACAGGGACCCTTGCCACTAACCCAAGACCCCCTGGCTGCATTTCAGACTTCTACAATGAATTCAGCGCTGGACTTTAAATGCTTTTATTGGAACTCATAGTATCAGAATCCATCCCGCTGTTGCCCCTCAAGAGCAGCTCTTTGCTGCTCAACAACTAGAGTTCTATTTATTAACCTCTCATGAGTACTACTTTTGCACGCTTGTGGCAACACAGCTGGTATTATAATTACTCTCCTAGGGTACTAAGGAAAGATCATCCAGAGCCTGGTCCCATTCCTAAATTTGTCAATTTAAAAATTAATATAAGAGACCCTTATTTAATAAGTATTACTTAATACAAAGAAAACAAGTAAATCCTTTCACCTTGAACCTGACTTTCATACATGTATACAATCGTAAGTATCTATTTTAGTGTTTAATCGTTGTCATCCCCATTGCTGCTCCATAAACCACACAGCAAAAGATTGCTAAGAGTTGCTCTGACCCAGCGCGAGACAGAGGAGACACTTGGTGTGCCAGCACTGTAAAATCATATGCACGTGTATACATGCATACACAAAAAAGAAAACCGAGGCAAAAAAAAGAGGAAAAATAAGACAAAATACAGATGAGAACGCAGCCACCAGCACTGGGACCCATCAGAGCTCACTGTGCCATCCCATGATCCTCCCCACTTCTCCTCCTGCCCCGTGGCTGGGAAAATTCTTCTGACTAAGAGCTTCCTTAAATGCTGAGAAGGGTTATAGCGAGAATGCAATTCAGAAACCTGCAAGTATGGATACATACAGGGTTTCCTGTCATGTTTCTGTTTTTCACACCACTTTCCTCTCTACATGAGCGACACTATAAGATGAGATCCATGCTAATTGCAAAGGTGCAGACACATACATAGACACGCGCACACACACACACACAACATAGATCATGGTTTTACAGATATGATCTTTTGGCACTTATTTCTAAGAATTTCCAAATCCGTTTTAACCCAAATAAAGAACTCTCTAATCAAGATCAGCACTGAAAAGCAAGAGCAAACATAACCTAAAGAGGTAATTTGATAGGTAATTTGCCAAAGTAAAGGCACTATTGCACTGAGAAAGCAAAGGGCTTTACCGTAAATGAGAAAGGATTAGGCCCACAGAAAAGTATTGCTATAGCAACAAAATAATTTATGAGAATATGTATAACAAAGCCAGAGCCAGAGAAATGTGACGCGGAGAGGCTCGTACTTTAATAACATCACGCTTCTCTTTGTAATAACTAACACATTGAAAGGAATAAGTGCGCTTTCATTTAATGATTTTGTTTTTCGACTCCCTTCCTACACCAACACTGTTTGGCAGCTCTCAGTCACTGAACAAATATCGCACCCATCCTGGTCGAAGAGAAGAGGCAGTGTCATTAACAGACACAATCCCACACTAAAAGGCATTTCCCCTCTGATGGACAACCAGGTACTGATGAAGTCCGTGCAGATGATTCACGAGCAGCCCTGTTAAGACCTTGTGCAGAAACGAGAGTGATAGCATGGGGCGCACAGCCATTCATCATGACCATCAGAAGCCCTCCCATCCTGGTAGGCAGCCACTTTTAATGTATGTTTTGCTAATTAGAAGTTACGACAGTGTTCTGAAATCCCAGCTGAACCGCTCTTCCAGCTCTACAACAGCACAGGAAAAGCGTTCTGCACCTTCCTTTGGAAGATCGGTTTAAAAGTTAGAAAAATTTATTATCACCACCATTTATCCTTTAAGGCTATAAAAGTCTGCCAGTGAACGTCCCCCCAAAAGGCTTAATGCATTACCAAAGTACTAATTTTACTCTTCATTATTCCCCCAAACCTATATTCGAAACTGAAGTTCCTGCTCTACAGAGAGCTGTTGTTTAATGTATTTCTATATGTAGATCCTTGACAAGGACCATTTTTCTTGCCTCTCTGGTGGCTCGTCTAGCGAGATTTATGTCCATTATGCATAAATTTCTTACGATATTGTTCCAGCATAATCAGCAGAAAATCTGAGAAAGCACCCACAGCGGCCACAAAACACTGCCAGAGACACTTGGACTCGGGCCACCTTCTTCAAGTCATGGGGTCTCTGCTCCCATTGAATTTGCAGGCTTATCGTGGTCAGAGGGACCACAAGGGTCCTGATGCCCTGCTGAGCCCCAGTGTTGTCCTTGCCTGGCCTGAAGTCAGATGTCACCACTGAGCAGGTCAGCCCAGTTTAGCTGCTAAACCCAGTTTAAATACCAAGCTTTTTATTAGATTTAGCCCTGAATTTTGTAACTAAAAAAGAATTAAAATAATTTTCCACCCCTAATGCAATGTCAGCATCATTCTCTCTGGCTTATGTTTATTACCTCTTATGTACACATCCCCAAATCTGGCCACGTGAATGCCTGTCTCCTTCCTGCTCAGTGCTAGAGCCACACATTTCCAATGCACTGGTGGATCATTGCCTCTCACCACTCATCGCTTGTCAGGGTTGGTTTCAAGGCACATTTGTCTGCCTGCAGCATGCCGTCACTCACCCAGTGAGCAGAGAGCTTTCTCTCTGTATGGAGTGCCTGCCTCCGGTTCTGTATCTTTAAATATTTTCACCTCCTCCAAATATTTTCTTTACATATATATATAAAGGAGAGTAAAATTCATTCTAATATTTCTCTTTGAACAGCCAGAGCACAGCCAGGAACCGTGGAGGACTCCCAAGCTGAGATCTCGCAGACAGGGCTGGTCCCACCACCCCAGAGAGGAAACCTCAGATGAAACATCCACATGCAGGAGAGTCAAAATGAAAGGAAGGAAAATTTAAGAGTCAAACCCATCCTTACCTCTTCCCCCGGGGACAGGCAAGAGAGAGACAAGTGGCTAGGTATAAAACCTCCTATATCCAAGTTTTGCTTCCCAGGCATGGATCTGCTGAAGGTGGCACCAGGGGTGAGATAAGGACGATTCCCCCAGCACCCGCATTTCATCCCCTGCCCTATTGCCCATGGACCTGTGCCCTCCCAAGAATGATTACCTAAACACGGTGCTTCAGGGCAAAGTAAGAGCTCCTCGCATGCCTCATGCGAAAGGGAGATTGTTTTCATAGCAGTAACACACATTCAGCAAAAACACCAAATAAGGACTGACTTCCTGGTAATCGTGGAATGTTTTCCCCTTATTCTAGCTCCAACACAAGGCTTTTACAGTCAGTTGTCTGTCTTTCCCATTAGGCTGCGAGAGCTCATATTAGCGCAAAGTCTTTCATTTTGCAGCACAGACATGTACATAATATCCTCAGGCCCCCAAATCAGCCAAATCCTTCAGCTTCATTTTGAGCATAACTGTATTCTTCAATTAGGGTTAACATAAACAAGCAAGTAGTAATTATTATGTAGAGGTTGCATCTTTCTGATGTATCCTGGTTTCACAGCGTCTGTGAAGTTATCCTGCAAGACCCAAAGGCTCTTAAGCGTTATAGCAGCCGCATACAAAGTCTTTGGTATGCATGCTAGGTGTTCGGGAGCTATTCCTGATTTACATTGCAGTCGATGAAACAATAATAGTACCCAAATTGTTTTTGGCTTCTTCAAAAGTGTTAGATTATTTATCAGCAGCACTGCCCCTGCCTCCTTACAGAGACCCTCAGTTTTGCTGACTGAACAACCGCTATTTAAAAAAAGATAAATTACTTTCAGGTAATGGGATATCATCTCCATGTGAATAATTGCTGAGGTAAACGGGATTCTTTGCTCCAGCTCTGGGAGCCGCTGTAAAGGCCCACGAAGCAATCGTCAAGAGGGACGAGATGCACTGCACCTAACTTTGACCATCTAAAAATTAGGCACCTGCCGCCCCGATGACCATGCCCTGCAGCTCATGGACACACTCCTCCAGAAGATGACTCATCCCACCTCTCAGCTGAGTGTTGAGCAAGGTGATTAAAGACGGTGAAATGAATCTGTGTCCCCTAATTAGAGCAAAATCTTTGAGACCTGTTTCTCGCACAAAACCAGCAGAGTAATTCAAAGTGCATGGGCTGCCTTTCCATTACTGTAGTTCCCGTTTGTGCCTCAAGAAAGACTGCCCTTTATATCTGATTGAATTTATTGATTTATATTTATTTATTAGACTGCTTTTCTTCACAGAGTTTCAGATCAGTACCAGGTCAACGGTGGCACAGAACTATTATCACGGCTGCCTGGCCACTAACCAGGGCAAAATTCCCACCGCTCTTGTTACTGCAAAACCAGAAAACACAAACTATCCAGAAAATCCACAAAGGTATCAAATTAAACTGCCAATTCAAATTTCAGCCTGATGGAGCCTCTTTCAATATCTTACCAATTAGATGTTTCTGGTTTCCCATTTCAAGAAAACACTGGAATAAAAGCCCAGTGTTTCACCCACTTTTCTTCTTCAACCTCTGCTCTGGGAAACCACATCCGTGTCCCCATCCTCTCTCCTGTCCCTGCGCTATGAGCGCGTCAGTGATCAGCAAAGCACCAAACAGCCCCTCCGGAAGAGCATCTTTCCCCAGAAACCACCTCCCAAACCCCTAAAGCTGCCGCAGGGGAGGGCGATGGGTGCGGGATGGACGTTCCGCCCTGCCAGAGGATGCAGGAACAGCCGTGGGCATGGCACAGAGCGGAGCCGAGACTGCTTGGAACCTCATGGCACAGCAAAACCGCCTCGGCCTATGGCTCAGCCCCCTCACAGCACAGCTACGGAGGCAGGGATTTCATTTCTGCCAGAAAACTCCATTAACATAAAACTTTTAACCTGTCTTCTCCGTGGGTACACGCTCTCTATTACATTACATCCTCTACAAGCTTAAACACTTCTTTCCCGCTCCGACACAGGCTCGCTGCCAGGAGGAGATGCGCGGCGCATTTCGAGGCTCCTCTGCCAGGGGAAGGGGAGTTTCGTCCTCCGTGCGAGCCCCTAGAGGGAGACATGACCCAGATTTTAGGAGGAGGCCCAAGCAGAGGTCCGGGCTGCCCGAGGGATGCTCCAGTCCCAGCTGCGCCATGAGTGCTGCCTTCGGGATGCCTTCTCGGTGACCTCCTGGAGGAGCAACGGGAGGGGATGGAGGCCAGCAAGAGGGGTCCCTTGGCCAACCTGGGGATGTGGCAGCTCCAGCCTCTCCCTCCAGGGAAACCGTGGCTACAGCAGCCTGCAAAATGCCTTCTTTTTTTTGTTTAACTATACGCCGGTCCCCTTTGCCCCCTCATTCAAGGCCAGGCTGGGCCGTGGGCAGCCTGACCTGGGGGAGGCCCCTGCCCGCGGCAGCCGGTGGGACTGGATGAGCTTTAAGGTCCTTTCCAACCCAAACTGTTCTATGATTCTATGAATATCAACATTTGAATAAAGAAAAACTATTTGGAGAGTCCATAAAAAAAAAAAAGAACAGGATTGGATTATCAGTGTATATGCATGGACAATAAAATATCACCAATTCATGAAGATAAACTACGTGGAAGATTAGTCTGAACCGCCAATTTCTTAAAATGTTTCTCATTTCTTGGTTATGGCTATTTTTGCAAATTTCCCTTTCAGAAATCACATTTCTTTCAAATCAGATCGTTGCCCTAGGGTTGTTGACCTTTATTTCGCCCATCTGGAAAACAAATGAAGCAGGAAGGATAACAATATGAGATACTAATCAGAAGAGCTGTTTGTTTTTTTGGAAGCTTGATTTCCAACTTATGTATTTCCCCCTAAAGGCACTGCCAGCAATACACTGGATAACCGCTCCGCAAGGAAAACCAGAAGCTTGGCCAAAAGGCTCTCCGTGGTGCCTTATCAGTGGTGAAAAGAAGGGGGGAAAAAAAGCCAAATGAATAGTAAAAATGAATGCAGATATGAAACAGTTGCTCAAGGGCCAGGTGAGGTACCACAATATTGCTGCTAGAGTCTTCTCATTCCAGATTGGACCCAAAAAGTTTAATGAGAAGTTAACTAAAGTGACAGGGAAGAACAAAACAACCTGTTATCTTTAATTTTGGTCAAAGAGATATAACGTGAGAATATTTGGAAATAGAGGTATGAAAATAAGTATGCATGAGGAGAGGTTCATTAAGATGTCTGAGCCAGAGGGGAAAAGAAGAGCGTCCAAACAGCAAACAAGGCAACCTCTTTTCAGTTTGTTTTTCTCACTAAGCAACGCCGGCTCCCAAGATGCAGGTGCAGATGAACAGCACATTTTGTTAGATTTGAACAGGAATTTGTTAATTTCGAAGATCTGAGTCCCATAGTTCTAACTGGCAACTTTATGAGTTCAGTCATGCTGGAAATAAACCTGACTTGGGGGAATGATAGCAAGGCTTAGCATTTTTTTATTATTAGAAATCTGTGGGTAGAAAAATCAATAGTTTTTAGGCAGCTCTGTTAAAAGGGGAATAATACATTTTAGTGTTCATTAATGCTATTCTTTCCTCAATAATCTCATTGTTTTCTTACCACTATGTGTCACCTGAGCACCAAAATAGCCTTAGCACGCTGTGCAGGTCTTTGTGGAAAAACATGACCAAAACCCCACTGCTGAGCAAGTGCTCCCTGACCACGGATGGAGAAAAGTGATTTTTATATAGTCTATAGGACTGGACCAGAGAAAAAAATCTGGGGAGCCCAGTACAGACTCCTTCAGCAGGCCGCTGTTGGGCCACTCCGATTGCAAACAGCAGCGGAGCCAAAGGTGGATTGTAAACACTGATGGAGATCTGTGCTGAGCTAAACCCACACAGCTTTCAGGCTGCAGCACCAAACAGCAGAGTCATTACGTATGCAGCTCCTGTGCCTGTACACAACCTTGAATATCAGAATCTTCTTTGATGATAAATAGTATAAATGGTGGCTAGGACACTGAGCTACTGGGGGATTGTTCACATCCCCTGTACGTGCCGCTGAAGACGAGCAGAGGGGCTGTTGGTGCAAAGCCTCCTCTGAAGGACAGACTGCTTGTACCCCATAATAGTAGATTCCATTTAAAAATAGCAAATGATAGTCAGAGGAATAATAAAACCTAGAAAATCATACCAAAACCCAGCAATGCATCAAAGCCATATTAATAGCTCTTAATACAGTCCTTGACACAGCCACTGTACTTGCGAGGCTGGGCGATGGAACTGCCAGAGGTTTCTGGTTTTATATTCATTTCATCCTAAAAGTTTCTGTTGCCTCTTGCATGTAAATTACAGATAACGATTGCGCTGACAAGAGGTTGCACTAAGGTGACGCTGCTATGAGGTAAAATTGGAAGAAAATACCTGGTAAGAAGGACTTTTCTCATTTTTTTCCCCTTGGAAAAAAAACCCCATAAGATGCGAGAAGTTAATTGCATAGGGCTGCTCCTGTCTCTTGGCTGGCTACTGAACCAGTGCCATAACTCAGTGCTTCTGGATCTAAGAGAAGAAACGCTATTTGATGTAAAAGGGGCAGTCCCATGCTTATCAAATCATCTTGCTTGCCTCTAAAGCTAAGCTCCAATTTATGATGCTTTATGAAGCCACAGATTGAGCTAAGGCCATAAAAATTGGAACTTAATATTCAGGAATAAAAATGCACAGAGTACCACTGAAGTGACTTTTTTTTTTTTTAAAGGACTTGTATCCTCCTTGCACTAAACATGACCAGAGAGTGCGACAACACCAGCAAGCCGTCCACCGGACAAAACACCAGGGTTTGTGGTTCCTAAAACAGGGGTACTTGCTCCTCTGTATGCATTAAGGCAGAATGACGGGTCATATAACAGAACAATGGCTAATAAAGCACCGTGCATTACATTGCCCTTAGCGAGTTTATTTTCATTTTCAAACATCTTCCCTCTGAGAAAGGGCAGGGAAGGCTCTCAAAGCACATCTGCCTGCCAGACAGACTTTTTTCTTCTTCTGCAAGTGACCAAAAGCACAGAAAAAAAATGGAAATTTTACAGGCAGCTGTTTTGAACGCAGTCCTTTCATTTACTCACCTGAAGAAAAGGATGAGAGTCCCTTTTTATGTGCTTGAAAAATGAAAGTAACAGAGATGGAAAATTTTCTAATCCATTCCTGCACTCTCCGGAGCCACCACTGCATCCGACACACTTTCCCACCACCTTCCCTCGCTGATCTTTTATTATAGTCATTAGGGGAAGACACCCATCTACTTAAATTATATCTTTAGGCCCTAGCAGAGCAAAGCACATAAATACCTGTTTAATGTTAGACATCTATTGAGCAAAACATTTAAGCATTCACCTAGCTTCCAAAGGTGTTCTCATATGACTTAACGGCTGCTTAAATTATTGCTGTGGGGAGATGAGGTTATTTACATGCTTAATGTTAAGTGCACAGCCAATGTAATCTTCTAAATCAAAGCTGAAAATCCTTAGGAAAAATTAACTAAGATGGCAATTATACAAGAATTGTTTAAAACATCACTTGATTTTTACTTGGAGATTTTGGGATCTAATTAAGAAGCAGGACTGATGTGTTCAAATCTGTCCTGCTGGCTACCCGAGGGATTGGAGCGCTAACTTGTTTAAGCTCATTTGAACAGTCCAGCCTTGATCATTAAAGGGATGCGCTAATGGCAGATGTGGGCACCATGCAGTCTTAAGGAATCAAATGACTTAAAGCAGTGCTACACCTGAAGTCACTTTTAATACGATTTAAAGATATAAAACTGTTCAGCCTCTGAAAATGACTTAAGGATATGCACAGACAGCCTCTTTAAGAGCAGCCTGTGCCAGGAAGAAGTTACTCCCCCAGCTGCTCATTAAAACCCGCTTGCTGGAGGTTTTGAACTGATCTGTTGGCAAAGCAGTTCAAATGAGCGCTTTAATTCTCTTCAGGCAAAAAAAAAAAAAAAAAAAAAGAGAAAAAAAATCAGCTGGGATAGCTGGGACCAGTAATTCAAACAAGTTAACAAGTTTAAACCAACCTGGCTGAAAGGAATTAGGAGCATGTGCATGTACTACTTGATCAGCAAGCTAACGGCAGAGGCAACCGCTGGCAGGGAGGGTGGCACCCACCAGCCTGAGCGGGTATCACCTCCACTGGCACACACTACATGTTCCCATTCCTATTCCACAAATCAGTCATTTGTGTGCTTAACAAGCACTCAATATATTACTCTCAATAGTTTTTCGTCATTAATTATTGTAACAGGAAATGCACAAGAACCAGGGGACACGGTGCAGGGGACAGGATCCCTTAGATCCAGCATCACTGCCCAGGACTTGTTATGCAACCCTAGTAAAATGGAACAGAGTCCTTGAACCAATTTCCAGGTAAAACCCCTGGGGACAAATCCCATCTAGAGTTGCCATTCCCTGGAATAATTTCTGTCTCTGCCACGCAAGTTCATTTGCATTGACTTGGAGGTGTGCCTTTGGATGCAGGATCTGTGCACAGCACAGAGGTGTTTGAGGCCAGAGGGTTATTTCTCAGCACCAAACAGAGCATTACTGAGCAAGTGCTGCAAGTATATTGCAGGTAATATTTTGGTTTCCTGCGTTTGAAAATTTGTGATACAGCTGTATAGTCAGCAATTACAATCCATGATTTCCTTTCCATTCTCTCCATGCGCTTCCCTGGGTCTGACAGGACTGGTAAAAAAATAAAACAAACCTAATTCATGCTGAGGCTGAAAACCAGCTCACTAAAACACCCTCTGAAACAGGAGGTTTGAACTCATTGAAACTCTATTATATGCTTGAGTAACTCCTGGAACAATAGAAAGCTATGCATGATTATGTAGGCAAGTAGAGATATGCAAGGCAGATGTTGTCCTTACTACCACATATTGAAGTCTCATCACCGGCCTGGATACAATCTTCTCTATGATTGTCCATTTCAGGTGCTTACAGCAGGATAAGACGGTAATGACACATCTTTAAGTCAAGTATTACTGCTTATTAGGAGGTCAGTTTGACTAAATGTAAGTCTGCTACAAAAGCAAAACCATCAGTGATGGAGTGTCCCCACAGAAAGAGAAACTACAGCTCCAGGGCTATCTCAGAGGAAACAGGCTGTTGCTCTGAGCCTGATCAGCAGCCAAGGGGCATCTTATTTCCACTGGATATAGTTTGCTTTAAGTCTCCAGAAGCCTAATTGCATAATAGATGCTTTCGTTCCATTCCATTGTTTTTCTTTTTAGGGTTTTTATTCCTGTTCAGCCTGGTTCTGTAGTGAGAATAACCTCTGGAGAAAACTACTTCCAATAACAAATCCCTGCCACTGCCCTCTTATTTTGAGCAGATTTTCAGCTCATGTAAACTAGCAATATTCTATGTCATTGGGAAAATACCAGCTGATAGCTTTGAGCCACAGCCTAGATGAGAAATTTCCATAGCAAGTTGCAAATACAGGTCCATTTGATGCATTTGGAACAAGAGTCAGTTGTGCGGCTTCAACCCATGTTAATGAATTCAGCCATGAGTGAAACTTCCTACGAACCATCAGGTGAAATAAATATTCAACACACCCTCCCCCCCAAATCAAACAACAAAAACCTTGAGGAAAAGAATGTAAAATATGGAAAAGGTCTGAGTCCTAAGTGATGGGGACTCACATGCTGTCAGCAAGTGTAACATTGGAAAGGCAAATGGGTAAAGGAAAAGCCATCAGTAGCAATAACACCTCCAAATTCCCAAATAAATATACACGGGTATAGCGGGAGAGGTTGCAATCTTTTTCTATAATTCATTCACATATTTGCACCTGCAAGTCACACAGATATTTGCTTAATTTCTCCACCTGGACATAGAAATGCAAACTGCACAACCACACAAACACGGAGGTTCCACGAACTCTGTCAGGAATAAGGTTTTCGAACTCTATGTTGTCTCCTATTACCTTGCAAAAAGGGTGACTGATGGTCACTCCAGCACTGCCACCAGCAGAGCAACTGTCACAGAGGAGCGCTCCATCCCACTTGCTTTCATCCTATGGAAAGAGCCATGTGGAAACCCTGGATGCAGCAGAGTCCCTGTGCCCCCTTGCTGTGGCTGCAGCCCTCCAAGAAAAAAATCCAACTTCTTTAATTAGCAAAGAGCAAGGCTGAGGACCGAATTTGCCCGGGCTGTTTCTTAGGGTAGTTTAGATATAACTCACATTATTCTTCTCCTAGGTAGAAAGCTCAGACCAGGGAGGAGGTCCCGGTCTGTTTTTGTTTTTAGTCACCATCACGTTTATTTCAGCTAAGGAATGAGGCTCATCAGCACTGTGTACATAAATATACCTCTCGCCTAGTTACACAAACGCCTGCCTGCAACCGTTCAATAAACCAGAAAAGCACTACCTTCATTCAGGTAGTCCATCATTTTAGAAACCCAAAGAGTTTCTATAAACAATTGTCAAAGACCCCATCATTTTGCAGTTAGTATAATTAATAAGGTGTGCATAAAATCTAAGACTGTTTTAACACATGTTTTCGGTTGAATTGCATTATTGTTACGTTATAATAAAAGAGAGCCACATGTTAACAGAACACCGGGGACCCAATCTGACACAACTATTAAACATCAATAGGAAAATCAGAAGGGAAATATCAAGTTTCCTTTAAAATATTTTTTGTTTTCAAGAGGTGTGACTTTTATTTAGTAGATTTTGCGAAAGAGCTTCTGTTTATAAAAATTATCGGGTAGTGTTGGCTGTCAGAAAACATAAACAGGCAATTAGCGCACTAAGTAGAACGATACAACGAACTCCTCCTGGCAGTCCCCTGTCTGCAGCCAGGCAAGGCCCTGACTTGATGAACAGTTAACGCACGTGTTCAAGTCCACAAGATCATCCTAGGAGTCTCCTGGAACCACTAACACGTTAATGTGTCTGTAAGTGGTTTGTGAAAGCTCAGAAATATCTTGGGGAAATGGGATTGCAGAGATGGTCAATGAGGTCGTTGCGCTGCGGCACCACCTCAAAGCCATTTCAGATGTCCAGGTGGAGAAATTAAGCAAGTATCTGTGCGACTTGCAGGTGCAAATATGTGAATGAGCCATTTCGGAGAGCCTCCTGGAAGCTTTAAAAAGTCTTGCATTCAGTTTGGACTAACTTTAACGGATAAAGTCTATCTTGTGGCCTCGGAAAGAGTGTTAACTTCTGTGTCTCCCTACTATCCACCTGAATTCCACTGCATTTTCCCACTGAGTCTCCTTGGTGGAGGTATCTGGCTCTGCCATGAAATAATAACAAATTTCAGCCTTTTTAATGAATGTGGGCTTATGATTTGTGGAAACATGTGAAGGGCAAAATAGGCCTCCCATGAGAAATGCGATTAAGGGCACAATGTCGCCTAGTTATCTTTGTTTCTTCCACTCTGTAAAAATCAATGGACGCAGTTTCTTGCATGATAATCTGACCATTGATATGTTCTGAAGGTGCTCTCGCTACCTTTGCACCAGACCTGTACATGGTCTCCTGCACATGTTCAGTCCTTAAAGTGACTCTGATGGACTCAAAGGCAGTAAAATGCCCATGCCAAAATCATCTCTCTGGGAGGCTTTAATGTGTTTGAGGAACTGCTTTGAGAACAACTGGGCAGGACAAACATTTGGCACTCTGAAAACCTGCCCCAGTATTGCTCCCAAAGGACAGTTCTCCTGAGCTCGTTCCCAGACACATGGGTTGTCATGGGAAGCAGACATGAGGGATGCTGAAACAGATTTGTGGATGGATTATTCTGACACTGAGCTCTTCCTAAGGAGTTCTCACAACAGGGAAAAATCCCAGAGAAAACTTCTCGTGTGTTGGTGAAAAGATGGGCAAAATTCATCAACAGAGGAATAAATGCTGCCAAGAATTATGTCCTTTCTTCCTCCCTCTCCAAATAATACAGACAACTAAACTTTCTGTTACCGCAAGTCCACCAAGGCAAGGGCAGTTATTCCTACTGGCACCGTTTGTGTGCCAACATAGGTCTTCTTTTTTTAGTTGAAGGGAAGCACTGACACTTCGATCCAATAATAATAATAACAACAATGGCAGACTCCTTGCTTCAGTGACTTCTTAATAACTTGAAGCACCAAAGTACCATTTTCTCAAGTCTTTTGATCAGTCAACTATGCCTCCTAGAGGGGTAAATCCAGGAGCAGGACTCTGCACGACCTTCATTAGTCAGGAAGCAGAAGGTGGGCTGACTTTTGCCACTCTGCTCTTTCCCATCCCTCTGTGTTTCATACATACTGTTATAGGAGTTGACCTAACCGGTTCATCACGGTTCTAATTGGAGCCTTTATGTTAAATGCAAAAGTACTTATAACCTACACTTAAAAAGGATGCTAGTCAGGCGATGAGGCACAACACTTAAACTCTGCTCATCTACAATATATATTCCTACGTACAGAAAGCATGGACAGTGTCAAATGAAACACGCAATTAGTCCTCCTCTAACAGTGAGCAGTTCAAACTGTAACATCATGCCAACTGTGATTAAGAGTGATACAGCACATCATCATTGTCAACACTATTCAACCAATGTAAACCTTAGTTAGAAATGTACTTGTCAGAGAAAAATGCGCCTTTGATTTCTATTACACTTTCCCCAGTAATTGCTGTCATCAGTGGCAGGTTATTATTACAGTTGAATAGAGTTTCAGTAATTACTTTTGCACAGATTCTAACAGCTTTTAGATTGAATGATATTCTGACAGTTTGAATACTCTTGACAACAATTACCTTTTTCCTGGTTAACACTGATTCAGGAAAATTAAAAATTAAATCTGTTCAGAGGAAACACTTATGTATGGCACTAGTAAGTGGGTTGATACAAAAATGTGTAAATTACAGAATGACTTAGAATAAAAAGTTCTTTTGCTCTTCCTCTTATGCTTTTAAAAAAATCAGCACTTAGGGTACATGCAGTACATGCTGGTTAGATTACCAGTAAATGATGTGAAATAATTTAAAGCACTTCTAAATCCACTTCCTACAGCTCAGCTTGAAATGGAGTAAACACTATTATGGAGGAAGGCTTGTTGCTCTCACCCTAATTTTTGTCTTTGGTAACAGTCAGATAATGGCTTCTGGCTTTTAAACCATTATTCTTAATCTCGCATCACCAGTTCATTTAAAAAAAGTAACCCAAACAACAAGAAAACTGTGCTACAGTGGAGGGCTAGAAAAAAGCCAGCGTGTTTGTTATTTCTGAAAAACTTATCTAATATTGCAGGGGTCATAACTCAAATGGTTTTATTAAAAAGTCTTATGCTCTTCAATTTAATTTCCCTCTTTGTCGGGATAACCGGCCTTGTGGATAAGAGAGATGCCGTCGATGTGATACCTCTTGTTATTAGTAAGCTTTTCACGTGGCAGGCTTATAATAAAACTAAGAAAACACGGTCTAGAACTAGATAAAGTTATCATAAGGTGCAGGGAACAACCGACTGAAAAACTGCTCTTGAGAAGTTTCTATCAATGATTCACTGTCAAACCAGGAGGAAATTTCAGGTGAGATTCCTTGGGGATCTGTCCTTCCTCCAGCTGTGTTCAATATTTTCATAATGACTCAGTTAAAAGGAAAAGAGATTACATTTATAAAATTTGCAATGTTGAGGAGCTGGGATGGCGGGAACCCTTGGGAGGTCTGGATCAAAATCCAGGAAGATATTAACAGTTTGGAGTGATGGCCTGAAATTAAGATGAAATTGAATAAAGCCACACGTAAAATGTTACACTTAGAGAGGAGAAATCAAAAGCAATTGGGAAATTGGCAGTAAGGGAGCTGTTTCAAAGTTACAGTGGGCTATGAGCTTAGTATCAAAGCAATGAAACTGCTCCAGAAAAGGTAATCTCAGGGATTTGTTAAGAGGAGCATCTTAACACGAGACCACCGCAGCAATTATTTGCATGAACGGGGGCCTCGGCTGGAGCACCGTGTCCTGCCTTGAGCTCCTATTTTTAAAAAGGTGCAAAGAATCTAGAAAGAATTTGAGAGTCCAACTGAGAGCAGCAAAAATGGTCAGGGCTGAAGAAGTATGGCTCAGGGGCAGGCAGTTAATATGTGCTTGTAACTGTAGCCTTCCAATGTCCTCCAGGAGGAAAGTCAGAGACTCTCTATTTTTTTGGCAAAGTAGTTTAGTACATTTCTTTCAAGGTTTGAAGACAATTTCATTTACATAAAAACATGAAAAAGACTATTTGCACCAACCTCTTTCCCTCTAGAGAAAAGAGGGCAGGATCAGCACAGCCTTGGTGCTGGGGCTGCTGGAGCTTTGCTTGCTCCAGGTCGGTGGGAGAAGCAGTAAATTCAGAGATGGGAACTACCAAAGGATAATTACTCCAAATAAAGACAAAAAAAGACCATAGTCCCAGTGGAGCAAGCGATGAATGTTAAACTAAACTCATCCAGCTGCCATGCTGGCTAGAACACACATTCAAACCCCCTAGAAATACTATCAACACACATTTAGAAAGGGTGGGTTGAGGCATACAGAACAATGAGACTTATCTGAAACTCATGACATCTTTTAAGATCTCCTTTTAAGATATCATTTTCCTTCTACTTCCTGAGTTTCTCATCCTCAAACCACAATTTGAATATTTCTTCTCTTTCCATATTAAAAAGTACCAACATTCTGTAATATCCCCTCTTTTATGACATCAACTCTAACAGAAGACTTACAATAGGATCTTAGCAGGTGATGACATTGAACTAATTGGTGCAGATTTATTGTTCGTTTGAATTGGCTTGATTAACAAGGATATAATATATTGCTGAAGAAAAAGTCGTAATAAAGAAAACCCACACTGCTCCACCACTTCTTGCCTTAGACCAGCCAGCATTCTTGCCCAACCTGGTGCAATCTGCGAGGGAGAGCAGCTTTCAGGCTGCATGGGATGGGGGCTCATTGGTTTCTGGTCACTGGACGTCATTCATTCCCACTGAAATAGGGGCAAAAGGGCAAGGAGTGGGTGAAGCCTCAGCTCCTCCTCTGCGCCCATCCCAGCCAATGTACATCATTCATGGCGTAGGAGGGAGATGCTGCTCTATAGATGGAGTCTGTTGCAAAGCTGCGATTGAGCCTTTAGCTTTTGACGCTGCTACCTAACTCTGATCTACGTTTGTATTAAAATATTGTCTTTTTTTCTGCTCATTAGAATTATAGATTTAGTTTATTGTTATACTTTCTATAGAGCCTTCTCTTTTTATTAGCATTGTATAATCTGTACAAAAGCAAAATTTAGTGCTTTCAGGGAGCTGAAAGGAAGCAATCTTTTACATGACAAATGCAACATTATCATATGTAAACCTCATTTACTATGTAATGTCTTCCTGTTTCCAGTTCATTAATTGAATGAAACCTATTTTCACATTCTGGTAGGCAGCAGTATTCTCCAACCAACAGAAACAGTCCTTTTAGAGAAAAAAGAAAAAGATATAATGCTAGAAAATATTTAACAACAATTGGTCCAAAAATACACAGATTTCAGAAAAAAAAATCCCTACTGTTGACTAAAATAAAAAAAAAATGGTGGCTGGAGTCTGCAACCAATATAAAATTTTGTTTTATCAGATTAGCAATTGTGAAGTAACTGCTTACTGTTCCATAAAACGAGCACTCTGAGTTGAGTAACCGTTACTGCATTGCTCCGGTTGGCCAAAGGACCAGGCTGTGGCTCGAGGCAGACCCTATCCCCATGCAAAGGGGGACAATCCTGATTCACATCACGGCTACAGATGTCCTCAAAATAGCAAAACCACCGAATCCAACACAACACAGCTGTGAATTGCTGAGAGATAGCATATATAGTCCCCTATTCAGTGATAAAGTATGGATATCTTGTTTACAGAATCACAGAATAGTTTGCATTGGAAGGGACCTTAAAGCCCATCCAGTTCCAACTCCCTGCCATGGGCAGGGACACCTCCCACCGGCTCAGGGGCTCCAAGCCCCATCCAACCTGGCCTTGAACGCCCCCAGGGATGGGGCAGCCACAGCTTCCCTGGGCAACCTGGGCCAGTGAATAATCTTCCAGCTTTCACTACAATGCTCTTTCTTACATAAAGTCACACCAGTGAGAACATCTCAGGACACTTAGTGCAAATCTCAAGAACATACCCTGACCATTAAGTCTCTTTCATGTATACAGAACAGTTTAAAAGTTCACAAAAAACCCAGCTTCTCCCCAGGGCGACGCTAAGGTGCACATCTGCTTCCGATGTAACACAGCTGATCACTTAGAAGCGATGTGACAAAAGTGTCTTAGTGATATTAATTAAAATAATGCTACACAACTATTAAAAATATATTTGATAAACTTCTATAAAGGTAGTCTGCTCCAGAAATAATATGAAACTACACCAAATCCTGGTTTAAAATCTGCCTCGAATTATGCCACAATCATCCATTCTTTCCTTCTCAAGACATTATCCCAAGTGCCTCAGCCGGTTTTGCCAAGCCAAAGTTGTGCAGAGTATTTGGATAGAAACTGCTTAGTAAACAGCCACACTTTAACCTTCTTTGCATATTAAAATCAAAGTCACAATACCCAACTACCTTCCTATAAACACATACAGAGACACATAACCAATGAGTGTTCAAATTACAGCTTAATTTATAATGGACAGCACTTCTGGAGATTCAAGACTAATGTTTGTAATGGAAAGACATTGTCAATTAGTTTGTTGTTCTTTTCTTAGAAGAAAATCTATAGCCCTGAAAAAGCAATAGCATTACAGCTCCTCTTGGGACACAAATGTGAGGTGAGAAGCAAGAAAACATTGATGACGTTTGTCTGCGGCACAAATAATGCAGCGTCACCAGCGCGCAGGGGATCACACCATCACAGGCATACCAGAATAACAGAAAAGGAATTGAAAGATGAAGGACAAACTCCACCCTCAAGAGATACTTTTGGGCTGGATACTGGGCTCTTGGCACCGTGGTGTCTGGAACCCATCAGGGTTTTAGGCTCTGGTACCAGAGCTCCAACTGCATAATGCAAACAAGCCAAACAAAACTGATATTAAAATGACAGAAATAGGTAACTTAAAATTGCCTAATACATGACTCTCCTTTTTGAGGTCAATCTAAAGCTTTTATAAGCCAAAGAAAGGACAACCTCACAACTAGCAAATATCTAATTATACAGGTTAACAGGTCTACTCCAAATGAGCTTTTAAATAAAAGAAAAAGCCAGACTGGGAAAAAGCAACTTACTGGACTATCTGAGGCCAATTCCTTTTAAGCACAGGTCATGTTTTTTTTAAGAAATAATTCCTTTTAGCAACTGTTTCATCAGAAAAACAATTCCTTTCAGCAACTGTTTCATCAAGACTATAGAGTTCCAGAGGGAATGGACCCAAAAGCTTCTTCTTGCCAAATAACTGAACCTTAGTGCATCTGAACTATATTTTCTTCAAATAAAACTAATCCATAATGCGATGTGGATTTAGGGTTTTCCTTTAACAGAAATGTTCCCTGACAACTTCAAAACCAAATTACATATAGGAGAAAAAAAATAAAATTCAGCTACACATCTTCTAAAAAAACTCCACAGAGCTGCAACGGTACAAAATGGCTCACTAAAAAAAGAAAAAATAAAACTCCAGCCGACTGGAAGAAAAGGAAAACAGAAAGAGGCCATTCCAAAATGGTCGTGACTAGCCAGGATGCCAAATGCTGGCAACACAAAAATCTGGAAAACACTCCCAAAAAAGTAACCCTTTCCCCCCCTGTTGGTATCTCACAGCCTCAAATTCAAATCCCAGTTGTGTTCTGATACTGTAATAAGGATTTTAATCCCATTCATACCAAGGAAAATTCCAAAGTGAGGAACAGGGATGATGGGAACACCCCTGTTAGGTAGCACTGAGTACCCACAGCCTTGCTGCCCTCCCTAATCCCCAAGTGAGGACGAGGATGAGGACCAGGACAGGACAGGACAGGAGCAACAGCCTCACACTCACCCAGCCTGTGGCCAGCACAGCTCTCTGAACCCCTCCGCTCACGCTCCCCAGCAGCAGGCATTTTCCTTTCCCCGTTCCCACAGCTGATGGCAGCTAGAACAAGGACTCTCCCAGCTGTTTGCCGTGACACTGAATAAACAAGCTGCATTTGTAACCTTTTAGCATTCATTAGATATAAGCAGTGAAAGTTATAATAGCGAGTAGTTATCCTGCAGGATTCCTGAGTTAAAAATCATCACTGTGCCTTTGGTGTAGTTTGAGTGAAGGCACCAAGTGAGCTGATCATTTTGTTTTAGCATCTAGTGTGCCGGGAGTGTCTGATTAACAGCTTTCCATCCCTATTCAAGGATCTTTGTTAAGAGTAAGTCTTTGCTCTTTTAGATCCTGATCCAAAGCCTTTCAAAGTAATTGAAAAGTCTCCTATTGATGGGAAGGGGTGTGCGCCCTCGCTAATTGTTCCTTTCACATTAGAGTGAAAACAAATCCTTCAGCTTTCATTTTAAATCCATGAAGTTCAATCCCTTGATATATTGGACCCTTATTTTAAGTATGCTGATGAGGAGAGGAGGAGAGGGGAGGACAAAGCCCAGGACAGAGTGCTGTGTGTAGGCTGCAAGCATGTATGCTGTACAGACCATGCGATAAGGCTTGATACATCGCATGGCTCGGATTTTACTATCCAGAAAGGCTCCAAATGTTGCAGCGTTCACATGTTCACAGTAGGTTCTACATTTAAAATGCTGGTTGCTTACCTGCAGACCTGAGCTCAGAAAACCACTCCAATGCTCCCCAATAATTGTTTAATGTGAATCATTTGTTTCTCTCCAGCAAACAAGTATTAAGATTCTTATTCTCCCAGGCTGTGGTGTCATCTCTGGTCAAGACAGATAAAGATAGACGTGGGAGGTCTAGGGAGTGCATCAGCTTTAGATTAGGGTATCTCGGTGCTGAAAAAGTTTTTGATAGATCACAAGATGTTTATTCGACACCAAGAAATGTGGCTGGTGAACTGACATGTTGAATTCGGAAGGAAATTAAACACTAAGCACGCATGTGTGACAGTGATAATGGAATTTTACAAAAACCTTAAACAAGAAAACCCCAAGTAATGTAATTTTTTTAGAATTAGCCTGGTACAGACCACCACAGGTTTGTAACACCATCTCCCATGGTGGCAGTTAACTAAAGTTAACTAAAAGTTCCATGGTGGGGGATAACTAAAGGCTGCCTCTAAAACAACTGATACCTTTGCCCTGGGAAGGAGATGAACTGGCTGGAACTAGTAGGTATTTCCATCTATACGTTACAAAAAGCTGATAGAAACATAATGATACAAATGAATATAGATCTATAAGAGGGGGAAGTAGCAGTAGCCCATGGCTGATGTTTTAGGAAGCCAGCAGAGAGCACAGTCAGCTGAAGCAGTGCCCAGCCTGTGCGTTTGAGGACTGCTCTGGACAAACCATCCATCCTGCCAGGACATAAATACTGCTATTTTGGCAGAAGAAAGAAAATTTGTAGAGAGAGAAATATATAAAGCGCAATAATGACCAGGAAATGTACCTTAAAAAAAAAGCCTTCTAACAAAAAAATAATTTTCTTCCCTCTGCAAAGAGGGATTTCACCCCGGAGTTGTTTCTAAAAGATGGTAAAACATAACAGATGAATGTTGCCTTGCATAAGGAACACACACATGCATTTAAATCACTTATATTTTACTTTTTTATGATGCAATTGTGAATTGTGTTGTTTTGCATTTGTAATTAGAGGTTGAAACAGATGGTAAAGGCTTGGTTTAAAGTGATGTACTGGAGTACACAGCTCTGTGTATCGGGTCTCCTGCTCCACCAAGTGCTGAGGACAGAAACCCTACCAGGAGGCGGCCAAATACCAAAGCATTTGCTGCACATCAAAGTGTGCTGAAAAGTACCAGAATGGAGTTTCTAGAAGGTCGATAAGCATTTGTGAAAAATCTGTTATTTCTTTTCCAATAAAGCACTCCCAGAGCACTCTCACTACTGTGCTCTAATTTTGGCAGTGGGGGTATTTATGTTTCAAGAGATCTGGCACTGTATAATTAATAGAGTGGGAAGAAGAAAAAGATAAATAATGTTTATAAAATGGCATAAGTAGGTTTTAAAATCATGTTGCTTGCTGGCTCGGGGGCTGAAGACTTAGAGAAGAATCTGACAGAGAGACCGAAGTAAGCAAAGGTCTCACAGCAGTCTCTCCTTTACTGAAGTCAATGAAATTGCACCAGACAAACCCTAGACCAGAGGTGCTATTTTGGTCAAAGGCAAGGTGTAAAAGGAACGAAAAGCTATCATTTCCTGAATGCTGTTCCTTTTTACATGGTTTAGTGACTGCAGTTCATTTTAACACACCGATGTACCTGTCACATAGATCTGCTGCAGATTATGTGATGGAGTATAATGACCTTTCCAAAAATCTGATGAGACATCTCACAGAATATTCTGCTGCAGGAATATATTGGACATTTCCCAAAGCTCTGTATTGTCAATGAAATGACCCAAATTTATCTTTGTACCTTTTCTAATAGATTCTTACATTTCTATTTTGTGTTACCCTGTAGGTCAAGAGAAGCATTGCTTGGGACAGTGTGAAGCCCACCCTAAGAAACAGTACCATTGTTAAGACAAAAATGGCCCCCAAGCAAACCACAAAATAAAGGGTTAGGACACCTCATCAGCACACGGAGAAGCAGCCAATGTTTTATGCGCGCATCAGAGTTTGCTCTGAATTGCTTAGTTTACACAACTCAGTTCAACCTAACCAACATCAAACCGGGGATCTGTATTAGCACAAATATACAGTGTCTGTACTCATATTTGCAAACTTATGAAACGATGATTAAGAGAAAACAAACTCAAGTCAGAAAGCTCACAGCACCATTCTGTTATTCCTTGACAGCAGAGGCAGCAGAACTGCAAACCTTGTCAATAAGTTGTTTTCTACACAACGGAGCTAGAAATGCTTCAAACATCAAGAAATGTGAATTTACATCACTGCTATGAGACAGGAAATGTAACCTGTCCTTTGAGAAACCTGAAAATATTGTTTAATGAATGTTGAAAGCTGATCATCAAAGCCGATAACAACCCCCGTCGTCATATTTTCTAGCCCGTGTGCAACCACAATATGCTCTGGGCCCCAACACTTTTTAAACAGGTTGAGCTAAATCCAGATTTCTGTCTGCTTTGATACAATCTGAATTACATTAAAAACAAGAAATGCCACAACAACCAAAAAGTTCAATGTTTGTGATACAATTTCTACTCACCAGAATGATGCGAGATCAGTAAGTCTGAAAGTTGCTCTGATGTAGCATAAGACCAGGTCATTTCCTCCTTATCCGTCATGTTCTTGGACCACTGAACTTCCTTGAGTCCTTCTCCATCAAGACCTCAGCAAATTTTTAAGTAGCTGAGATCTGGTCTGCAATTTCCTTGGGTTTCCTGGAAATTCTGCTGTCAATCAGACTTTTCTAGGCCACCAGGTGAACCAGTCAAGAGATTGTTGTTTGCAGTTCAGTGCATTCATGGCTCTTGGGTGATTTCCGCCATCATTACCAGTGTCACTATATGGTTTAGCTGTTGGAGCAAAACATAGTAACGGCACAAGGCTCTGGGTGTACCCCCAGAGCCTTTGAGTTCAATGTGAGTGTACAACTTTTCCAACTCTTTCCTACCACCTCCCTATCATTTAAGGAAGATGTTATTTTTCTCTAATTTAAAGTCTCTGATTTATATACTGTTTTTCCGGTTTTTTGAAGGCAAGCTTGTTGTAAACAAAGCTAAATTTTTCACAGATGACACAATCTTTAAGTAATCTCACAAACAAAAGGAACTATGTAAGTGGAAAGTATAAAGTCCAAAACTACAAGATTGTCATCTCACTATTGCTTTTGGTGACAAGGATGACACATGTATTTTACCAGAATCCTAATAACAGGGCTGTGACCCAGCAATCCTTCCATCCTCAGTCAGGAAAATCCCTCCAGAAGCACTCACGTTCGTTATTAAGTTAACCAGATGAGATCTCGTAATAATGAACTCCTTTAAGTTTTATCGTTCTGCTACTTCAATCTGATAATAAGATTTTACAATGAAATACCAGTGAGGGCATAGAAATCTCTTGAAAACCACGCCATCCATTACTCAGAGGGCTAACTGTTAGCTAGCACATGTATCCTTTTTAACTTGAATATTCAGATTCTGAGTCCCCACAAAGAAAAATGATAAAGATCCTTTTCTGTTTAAAAGAGAATGTAAAGGGTTTCTCTGACTTCGCTGTGCTCTTTGTGTTTGAGTCCTTCGTACAAATGCATCCCATTGCCTACTCTAAAGGGTTAAAGTTGCTTTGAATCTTCCCAAACTGACATTTTGTTCCAAGTAAGGTCTTCAACAAATCTCATTCAGGTTTTTAAAAATTCTTTTCTTGTACAGATATTGATAGTTCTTAAAATTGACTGCTTAAAGGGTGCGGAGGCCAATGTTTGAGGCTTTTCAAATCAGAGCTTGGAGACTCTGACTCACATCTGAAGGTTGATTTAAGTTAACCTCCACTGAGAGTTTCTTCTTTAACTTTGACTTGGTCTGCCAGTACATTTTGGTTTGCTGTATGCTAATACCTGCTGAATGCAAGAGGATACATAAACACACTTGTTGCTTTTCTCAGAACATTCCCCTAACGTTCAAAAAGTAAAACTTCTTGAAAACTATGTCTGAATACAGCATTGGCTGTCATCAGACCCTGTGAGAATAAGGAAAAAAATCAGCCTAATTTTTAAATGTAATTACACTTGATCTTGTTTTAAAATGAATTAATATGGATGAGGGGTTGTTCACTATTCTGCATTTTCATACAGGGCTAAACGTGCGTGCCCTGGCTGCCTCGCTGACGCAGATGGTCCTCCCAGACACCCCCACCAGCTCCGCAGAGCGTGCTGTGCTGTGCAGTGGTGCGGCGCAGCCTGGATGCGTGCCGGGAGCTCCTGCAGAGCCACATCTGAGCTGCGAAGGCCTCCAGAAAACTCCTTCAGAGGTGGCAGCCCCTCAGCACTTGTGCCTCTGCCCGTAGCACCTCTTCCTCCCCAGTGAGCGCCCGCAGCTTAGGGCAGTAGGGGTGTCCACTGGTGCTGGAGATGAAAGTGTTCATGAACTATTTGGAAAAATATAGACAAATCAAATATGACATTTATTCAGCTAACGAGTCTCTGAGGTATGGATCATGTCTTGCTACCATAATTAATAAACAGCAGGGCTAGTCGAGGAGGAAAATGTACGCAATTGCACTAAACCAGCAATTGTTGGTGCTCTAATAGAAAAAAAGATTTAAAACAAAAAATAAAAATAAAGGTAAGAAAAAAATGGATAAGGGGAGGGAAACAGGAACAAGAAAACTGAGAGGCAGTACAAAAGTGGGATGGAAAAAGGATACAGAAGCACAGAGACAGTAATGGATACTACTTTGAATGAGGTGGGGCAAGAGCAAATCTACAGCAAGTTTGCTTTTGCTTCAGCACGAGACAGATCTTAACCAAAGGCAGGATCCCAGGGAGAAGAGGCAGCAGTCCAAGAGGAGGACAAAGTAATCAGCACGATGGGAGGGGCAGAATCTGCTGACTGGGATGGATTAGGATGGACCCCTATACCCCTTCAGCATGACAAGGATGGTCCCTGTACCTCTTTTGGCATTACAAGGAGCATCCCGTGCCCATTCAACACTGATATTCACTGCAGACCTTCCTATGACTGTTACAAAATAAGCACATATTTTCTCACGTGCTGTTTGAGCTGAAAAAATTTACGATTTAGCTATTTCAATATTGCCAAGTATGATGAGACCCTGTTAATAAACTACTTCAGCCCAAAGATATGTTCTGCCAAAGAGCAAGTGGCATTCACTCAGAGAGCTCCGAGCCCTTTCTTACTCCTAGTAGGTCATTTCCTGCCAAAAATGGAGTGAATTCTCTAAATGCATGCATATCCTATTAAAAATACATCCCACAGACTTTAAGCATCCGATTTGGGTACTCATAGTCCAGCCCCAAAGTGGTATCTATAGCTACTACCCCTGAAGTGCTTTAAACCACGGAGCAGGGATAGAGTGTGCCATCATTCCTCCACAAGAATCCAAATCAGTAAACTCAAAATCAGTGTTCTAAACCACCACAGGATCCAGATCACACTATGTGGGCGTGACAAACAGTCATACTTCTAATATATGGTTTATATTTGTTGTTAGAACATTCATTAAAACAGCTTTTATGATAACTACCACTATTATCTATCCTATTAGGTTGTTATGAGGATGATTTTCAATACTGTTCAATCATTTTTTTCCCTACCAGCAGGGCAACTTTTACTGATAGCTCATAATTAAAATGGCACTCTAGCTGCAATCTTATCACTTGGATAGGATTCTTCACATTTTCTAAATACAAAAATGATCTGAAATAAAGGGATCATACAATCTTCCCATAAATAAAATCTGCTTACTATCTTTTGGGCTTGGTATGGACAGAGAAATGGAACCAGAATGCCGCAAGAACAAATTTTCTTTGGGGAATTCACTCACATCTGTTCCTGTATGATGACAGGAGGAACAGAAATTAAAAAAAAAAAATCAGGGAGAGAAAAGAAAGGAAATGTAATTTTCAAAAGGAAATATGTCTTCCTCTGATCTTTAACTGATGGTTCTGATGAGTTTTTATTCTACCTGACCCAATTAGCCCAATTCTAATAAAGAGCTAATGAAGAAAGGAGAGAGACTCATTAACTCCTTTCTGGAAAGGAGACAGATGGGTTTCTGAAAATAGGCATACCTAGAAAATACACTCATCCTATTCTTTGTTTGAAAATCTTAACGCACCTCTTTCCGACGTTTGTTGATGCACTATGTCCAGCACTTAGAAAAAGAGCCTCTGTTCACTATATTTAGTAAAATTCTAACGTGCAACATGCTGTTGGTGTGCTATCAGCACGAATGGGCAAGTCACGTATCAAATGAAAATAAATACCCCCTCCCCCTTTTTCTCTGGCAAATGGGGTTCTGGCATCGATCTCACTGCTCTAGCGAACAAGAAGGCAGTGGGTGCTGGAGACCTGCTGATGCCTGGGAGCAGGACCCCATTCCAGCAATTTCTGCACCACTGACATGAGATAACTCGCTTACTGAGTCATTAAATGTACAAGCTGGGCTTATCATCTCACACGGGAATCAGGTTTGGCAAAGAATGAGGGACGGTGGATTATTCTGTTTACAGAACCTCTTCGCACCCTACCCATGGTTTCAATTTTCCCTTTGAAATTTAGATCAAACAATACTGTCCACATCCATTCCCTTCCCCCAAACGGTTTACATAGGCTGAACTCTGCGAACAGCTTGCGGGACGCGGTTTCTGATAGCACTACAGTGGAAATACCCCTTTCATTTTAAGGTCTACATGCCTTCAACACAATACATAAGTGCTGTATTATTAGTAATAAAAGAAATAAACGTAGAAGCATTTGAATGATAACTAAACAGCACCAAGCTATGGAATGCAAATTCATATATCACGCCCTATTTGTAATTAATATACCCTGCACTGGTCTGCATGATTTCCTATTTGTGCAAGAACAGGTCTGACCCAGAACCAAAGGAAATGACTGGGGCTCTTTTTGACCAATGTTGACAGAACACATAGCATTTTACATTTCGAATGCACTGTGCAACCATAGTCTTTAATGAAAATATATACATCGACAAAAGCCCTTAGAAAGGATATGAGATTTTCTACAATGCAATGATATCATTAACTTCTCCGATTTGTCTATTCCTGGTCTTTATAGAGTGGAAAATAGTGATGTAATTCTATAGTGCAGACCAAGATTTTCTATTAAATAGTTTAAGATCATCAAGTTTGTTTTTGCTTGCTTTTCTACAGCTTCACAGCACACACCAACAGGAAGGCCTACGCTGGTAAGCACTGAGTTCTTTCAAGAACTATTTATTTCAAAGTTACAGGGCTGATGAAGGTTTTAATGTTACAAATTCCTGTTTTTCTTGCAGCAACGTCTTTGAAGATATGCAAAGAGGGATTTCTCAGCACTATTCAGAAACGAGTCTCAAGTGATTTGCCACTTTTGAGTACAGAGATTGTTTTCTAATTCAAGCAAACATTTCGGGGGAAAAAAAAAAAGAGTACGTGAAAAAATGCTCGTTAGGAAAACAACACTCAGAATCTCAGTAGAAATATTGAACCAACTTACTTGATTTCATAGTTGTGCCTTTAGATGCTGGCGCACGAGCAACACACAGCATTTTTAATGTAAGGACAAAGACACGTCATCAACGAAAAAATGAGGTTTTAAACAGTTTGGAATAGGTTTGCAGCAACACACACCCCCCTCCTCCCCCCAAAGATCATATTCCCAAAGCTGCAGTCGATACTGCTGTTTCTCAGCTTACTATACATTCATTTTTTGAAGATACTATTTTGGTCCAATAAGCTATGGAAAGCTGTAGGTTATTCTCACCTAGACAAACAGATATTTAGAAAACCAGATCTATTTACATAGGAGATGGACACAGTCACAGGAAATACGTGATAGATGAATACAGAGATAAAAATTCTCTGGTTTGCTGATAGAACTGCTATGTGCTATGCATAGAAAAGTACCTCTGTGTAGATAATGTATATTTGACTTCACCTTTTGCATATTGATTACTCTCCGAGTTGCAAATCCTTAACCATGTGGAAGGCTATGTAATACGAATAACTATTTCAAACTTGGATGTCTTAAGCCATATGTTCACTAATATTTGAGCATAAATCTACCTCAAATTTACTATCATATACTGCAGATCAATAAATCCAACAATATTTCAGAAGCAGTGAACACATATTACATTTGATAGCTTCAAAGACGCATATTTTCAGATATAATTATTTACACATAGGGTCCAAGACCAGGAGATAACCTTCAGCTTTGGTAACATTAACACTTGCAAATAATCATCACTACTGTTTCACTCTCACACTCCATAATCTGCTAACATATGTCTACATTTTATACGTGTTTATGTAGTACTTTATATGGAAACGTTTCATTACTGCCCGCAGCAACACGTGGCATTTCTTCAAGAACATTTCAGCACCTTTTAACATGGTTTCTTCAAATGCCTTTCTAATTGTGAGGATTTCATTCTGCAAATATTATCGCTGCTCAAGCAGATTAATTTTCTTAACTCCTTAACATGCACGCCCTAGGCATTTCGACAAAATGTAAAATATACAGTACAGAATTAATATAAATAAACTACTACCAGGCTATTATAGATCAGATTTGAAGCAGCATGGTTGGAGGTAACTCCATTTTAAGACTAACAAGTCTTCTTATTGAGGCATCATTCCATCCAAAATTTTTGTTTAGCATACAAGGCATTTTTTTTTCAATGAGTTATTAACATACCGCTTTTTCTGAGCCCAATCATGATGTTCTTAGCTACCAAGCCAGTGACTGCTGGTGTGGAGAGTGCTTAAGGTGGAAAGTTTTCTCACAGTTCTAGATATTTCGAATCTCAGTTGATAGCGCTCATTTTTTTTTTCATTAGTTTGCCTGATAAGGCATCACCTAAAACTGCACAAAACCCAGTTGGGTGGAGGGAGCTTCAGGCAGGGGCAGATGCAAAGAAGTGGCTCTCTAATACCAAGGCTCCTGAGCCAGCTCACTGTGGTCACATTCAAAGAGATTTAGGACTAGTGACTGCCATCGATGCTTTTGTTTTATTGCAGATACCACTTCAGCCTTCCAAAAATAAAGAATTTGAAGCTGGCTGGCATGAATGGCTTTCAGACCAAACTCACTTCTCTGTATCAAACTCAGAGCAAACCTAGACTAACTTTTAAAGAATTGAAAGCATGTGATATGAATCCAAGCCTCAAGGTTTATCTGTTACCTGGTTGGATCATGAATCTCAGGAAACCATAGTCTAAAGGTATCTTTCTACCATCCTGTTCACCATTCATCCAGGTCTAAATAGTCTAGGCTTTAGGGAGACATAGTGTTAGCAAGAAAGGAGTTTAAGCACAGATACAGGTACAGGAGATACAGATATCATCGCTTTCCTCACCCTTCATGTCCACAGATTCCATCATTTGCGCTCAGCCACGTAGGTGATGCAAAGATTAATCCAATTACATGAAGATCTTCAAGATGATTAGAAGAACAACCTGGTAGAAGAGCACAGCAGCCTTCTCCTGGCCCCAGAGCTAAATTGTCCATCTTGGCCCTTTCCTCCTGCACCACCTACTCTCGCTCTCAATGCATTCATCCCAGCACTTGGCAAACTATGCAGAAATTCCTCTCTGAATATATTTCTGGTAGGAACAAGCTGTTTTTTTCTGTAAGGTCCATGGAATTTTTTTTTGAAAGCTAAAAGAAATGCAGTTTTCCCACTGGGAGGTTTGGCACCGTTACTGTTGGAGAGATGAGTCATTGTTTATTTCATATATATCTCCTGAGTACCTATAACTGTCTCTCATCTAAATGTTAATTGTATCCAACAGAAAGACTTTAAATGAATACTCTGTCAATAACACTGTTATTAATGTTTCTTGATAGGCATGGTTGGAATATTTTGTAAGATGAGTCTAATATTTCCTACAGAATCTGCTTCGTGTTTTGTTATTGTGTCTACTTTTGATCAAAACCTGCTTGTAAAAATTTGGTTTGCTTTTCCTTTTTAACTCTTCTATTAAAACTTCCTTTAATGCCAACTTTTGATGAATTATAGTTACTGTATGTGCAATAGTAATCCATATTTATTTGGACCACAAACCTAAGTTTGGCTGTTAAATTTACACTTTCAAATTGCTCAGCAGCGCATTTTATTGCCTTCACCCAGAGCAGCTGGGATCATAAGACCTGATGGTATTAGGGGGTTACAGTGCTAGGCTTTGGGTTTAGTCATCTGAAGATTTTGATTTATGCCAAAGCTACCTCTGTCTTCCTAAACAACCACGACATGAATCGTTTGGCAGCAATTCCTTGTTGTTGGCCGCTCACCTACCTGAGACAAAGGGAGGCAGGAAGACGAACCCATGTGTTTGACTAGAAAAATAGACAGAACAGCTTTTCTGCGATGCCCCGTGTGTATAACTGATTGAATTTACCGACCGCGAGGAGCAGCAGCAGCGTGCCAGCCGCAGACGCGGTGTGCCAGGAACACCTAAGCAACAGGTGGTGGGAGCCTTCCTTTGATGGAGCTGGCTTTGCTAGGCTGCCTGGAAACATCGGGAAAGTTTAAAGCACACACAGCCCACTCTGTTTGAAAAGAGCAAATAACCTATCCAAAGGCTGAAAGCCTCCTTTTTATTTTTCCCCCTTCTCATCTCCTTTTTCTCTTCTCCCGCTGTTTCTTCAGATTTAGCCCTTTTGTTTCTTCTCCTTCAGACATCTGTCCTCTGCCTGGACCACTGTTCAGAGCAGCTAAAGTACACATATACCACCGTACGTACAGCACACTTTGATAGTTCACAATGAGATGCCAAAGCTGAAATAAACACATAGCTGGAAAAAAAAAAAAGTTAAATCCCTACTTGAAAACCTGTTTTGTGTTTTCTTATTTCTTAAAGTTATTTTTAAGTGTTTAAACCAGACCAATTATAGTCAGAATCTACTTCACTTAATCCATTCCTTTATCTCCTGGGAAAAATCACCAAAGCAATTCTCAAAATGTTTAAATCCCACAGTGTGCATAAAAGCAGCAAGTAAATCTGCTCCTTCCCAGGCAAACCTTTAGGATTTCGCTGACATCTTTAATTAAACTAGCAAATAGGTCGGTTTCTCTTGTCTCCTGACCAATACACTGTCAACAAGAAAGGGAAAAAAAACTGAAAAGGAGGATTTGTACTGAAAAATAGCACCAGAAACATTTGTATAATCATGATCATGGACTGGAACAGGAATGTAATCAGGAATTATTAAACATTATCAACTACTTCCTGGCAACGTCTTGCTCCGATAATACCGCTGTAACTACAGTAAAGTTAGTTATGAAATAATTAAACCTGAAAGTTGGAAATAGAACAAAAAAAAAAGAAAAAAAACCAAATGCATGAAGCGGTGCAAAAGAAAAGTGTGTTTATCTCTGTGAATTTATAAGGATGGATTTAATTCCAATAGGGAGATCAGTAATAAGCACAGATGGCCGCAAAGGAGCCGTTGACCAACCCATCTTACCACCGCTACCCTGCAGCAGGCGTGAAGGAGGCAGAAGTATAAAAGTAGAGAGCAGCACTAAACTCGGAGTTTAATGTTTTTTAAAGATAGAAGACTGAGTCTACAGCCTCATATGCTATTCTTTATCAATAACATTACTGGCAAATCTACCCAACACAGATTTTAACACACGATTATACGAGCTTCTTGCAGAAGTTCTACCCAACGCCACTGGGCACCGTGTCACAATCTCCTGTAGCCATCAGCCTTCACATATTTCTTATAGTTCCTGCACGAGAAAACTGATGTTCCCAGGGATGAAAAGGTTTTCATTGTATGAAAAAGCATGATCCACAAAATCCTGCTCACAGCTCTGTGGAAGAAGGATTTATGATGCTCAACTAGCAAAGATAGCAATTAGCTAGAATACTCAAGAGCAGAGAGCTTGACAATCTGATGAGTTATTCTTTTGAACTGGGGCAGCAACTCATGCATAAATTTTCTTGTAAACAATTATTACAGGAATGCACTGTAAACACAATTAATCATCTCAAGGTGTTATCTCTAGGTATTTTCCCCACAGATTATGTGCCACTTGCTCAATAAATCAAATTTTAACATAAAGACATCAATAGCTGGTATTATTAATATTCCCATTCAACTAAACATGGCTGGGTAGAAGCTAACGAGCTTTGATTACATTTTGAAAACACAGAAAATATTGCTAAAAATAGGAAAAAGAAGATGTGCATTGTGAAACTTTGAATGAAAACAGGATTAAAGAGGAGGCATGTGAATCAGAACACTGGAGCAGATAAAATACGAGTACTTCATAATTTAAAATGCATTTTCACTGATACGAATTGGAAATAGTATAGTACATCTTGTTAATAGGAATATTAAGTTTTACATCATCTTAGATAGGTTCTTCTTACAAAACAGTATTTACAAGAGCCTTACAATAATAGGCCGTCTAATGTTTCCATAAGATTTCTTCCTATGATAGATACCAACCACGTTTTCATCTATTGTTCGTAATTATCAGCTGGGGATTTGAGTAGCAGGCAAAAGGAACAAAAGCATCTAACTCTGTTTCATCTCGTACAGTCCACAGTGCATTGAACAATGTGCACTCCAAATTTATTTGAAAACCACCCTTTCAGAAGCCACCCTCTGAGATCCCTTTGGAGATCATCATACGGACTTTGGCAGGAGCGGAGAGAAAATCTGGTTCGGAACAGCAGGGTGACCAGGGCCGGGGTAGAGTCAGATGAGCCAAGGGGGACAGAAAAGAGGGGTTGCTGGAGTGGAGGAGAGGGGAGGAGGGACGCAGGAAGTCAGACTTCACCAAAGAGCATCTCTCTGGCCGTCAGCTTTGAAATTGTTTGCAACACAGGGAAGATGGAAGAGGCACAAAGACACTGGAGGGACTCACAAAAATTACACATAAGGATTTTGCCTCTGGGAGAGGGGAGAGGAGCAGTGCAGAGGAGCTACCAACGTGGTTGGGAAGGTATAGGGAGGGATTAGAAAGAATTGACACCTGCAGTTTCTGCTCAGTTATTCCTGCTTGTCTTCCAGTCAGCAGCATTGTTCCTGTTTACAAACGGAAGACACGTTTGCTCAGGTTTCTGCTGCTCCATCCAATGCCTTGTGCAGCTGGTGACACAAACAGGACAGCTACGTGAAACAGGTGACACTGGGAGATGCAGACTTGGGCTTTGGGATTTCCATGGATTTGAATGAGTTCTGAACTGACCCCCGTGGGAAGGCTACAGAGTGGTGCCTGAAAGCACACCCTCTGTGAGAGGATGAACCAAAGTTCATGCCCTTGACCTTGTCTGCATGTGTGAAACCAAAGACATAGCAGGAAGAGGGATACCAGATTCTGCATCTTCTCAAGTTGCTCTGCTGATGGTCCTTTGTTGGTCTCCAGTCATCTGTGGCTCAGCAACACAAGCACATTCATTCAAGGGTGTGATGGTCAGGAGAATGAGGAGTGGGGTAGCGATTCTCTTTTTCCAGACACTTCTCAGAGACTAACCTGATGTACTCTCTCCTCACATCTGCATATATTTTGAAGCAAGGCTGTGGGCGATAAAAGCAGATGTTTCAAAGTCTTTTCATACGAATCTGCTTTGTTTCCTGGAGCCAGTCCATATAACTTGGTGGTGTCCTGCATGTCAGGTCTTCAACTTTGTGCACTGCTTCTCTCCAAGAAGCCGACCACTTTATGACCATGATGCAAGGTATCCATTTTTCTAGCAATCCCATCAAGCAGGATGATGGAAACTGGTCAACACATAAATCATGCTCAAGTATTGCCTTAATGGTCCCAGAGATTTTTAAACTGATGTTATTCAATAACAGTCGGAGTATTGAATGTACTGCAGGGTAGAGAGACTTATTCATTGATACGGAGAGCAAAACTACACTGCTTGATGATGATTTAAAAGATCAGGAAGTCACCACAATATATTTTTGGGGGCATGTTGCTAATTTTTACTACTGTCTGCTCCTGGTGTACAAAATATCCCTTAAGTTAATTTGGTGACTGTAAAGGTATTGCTTTCAAATAAAACTGAAAATCAATTAAACGCATTAGCACATTCGTACATGCACAGAAAGGGGTGTACTTGGAGACATTTGTCCCACTCTGTTGATGGTAGCACTTACAACGCAATTTTTATCTGACCCAAGGGTGGCAGATGCAAGGGAGACAGCTGAGAGAGTCCATAAAATATGATCAAAGGGGAGCAAAACATCCTTGGCGAGCTACCCCAATTCACCTTAATAAGTTCTCATCATGGCACTATCTGGCATTGCTAATGTGCTGCACACCCATCAGCACGGAGCAGTTGAGATGAGTTTTCTGCTTATCAATGGCTTCTTTTTCTTTTCGTGTCTGGCAAATTTCTAATAGTGAGTGATTTCCTGTATGCGTACCCCATTTATGGTTTGTAGCACTGTATTATGATGAATTTACACTATCAATGAACATTGCTGAAGGGCCTCATTAACTTGTGCAGGCGGTGAATTTGTATTTTTCAAAATGCCACTCTCTCTCTAAAGAAATCTAGCTGACAGTGGCAGTCAAGTACTTGACTGGTTAATAAGGCAGCTCAAAGGAAACAGCTTCACTTCACTGTGAGTTTTTGTCCTTGTTTAATTTCTCCTCCTTTCTCGACAGGTTTTGAGGATGTGCGAAGATAACATATTTCGGTTTTTAATCTCTCAGTCCCGCTGACTACGATGATATAAACAAAAGCAGAAACACAGAAAATTATAGAGATACACTTAAAACAGAACCAGTAATAAAAAACCTGGGTTGCTGGCTGAGATTTTACGCAGGCAGCTCTCTACTTGGCATAATTAGGAAGTTTCTTCAAATCCTGCTAAATCCCAGCTCTATTTTTCTATGCCTGCAAAGTGAACAAGATAATCATGCCCATAATGCAGGGCCTCAAAACCTGAAGGCATCAGCACTCAGCCCTCCAGACTGCAACCTGCAAACAGTTCAAGAGAAAGCTTGTCAGACTAGCTGCGACATATGGAGCTACAACGAGAAGATTTCCAGATATAGGAAATACCAGGCATTCTGTAAACAGAGTCGTTGGGAGTATTTTTTTGTAGAGATATTTTTACGACTGGTAAGTTGCAAGAATCTGTTCGCAATATCTGTGCTCTCGGTTACCACCTGTGTTTTTCTCAGCAGAACGTGGTGAACATGCAGCCTTCCGAGAAGAATGGGGGTTTTTTTAATCCCACATTGTGTCTTCCAATACATCCTAAAAGCTTTATGGAAGCTGCAGAGACTATGTGGAAATCTTATTCCTTCAATATGACAATATTTAGCTATCAGAGAGCTTTAAACATACCTAGATGTCGACGAAAGGCGTTGAGGGAGGGGTGTCCCACCCACAAGTGTTGGTGCATTACGAGGACTCGTTGGCACCCAGAGTTGGCAGAGCGCGGCCAGACCAGGCCAGGGTGAAGCACCCTTCCACAGGGCCACCATGGCTCAGGACCGCTTCTGCATCAGCCCGCTCGGCTCAGAAGGGCTGTGCCACTGCGGTCTGGGTGAGAAGACAGTCGGAAGATGGAAATGGGATATATTGACTATTTTATATGTGGCTGGTAGGGCTCAACTAGGTCAAAAAGACGCGCAGGAGTCAGGGCTGACACTGCAAAAGAGGCGTACTCAGTGTTGCCTGTGCCATATGGGCAGCAGTAACCACAAACAATGAGGTCAAGCCTGGGAAACGGCAGCAACAGGCACGATAAAATGAATTTTCATTCCGTCTTAAAAACGAAGCCTTAAGATGGAGTATTTTCACTCCCTCTGCTTAAACATATATGAACATATATATAACAAATATGTCTCTCTACATACACACATTCCCATATAGATGTAGGCGAAATAAATCTGTAAAACATGAGAAATGACATCCACAAAGGTACATTTTTAGTAACATAGAAGAGAAATGATTGACAGAACAAAGCATATGGAAACGAAGAAGAATCTAACCCACATTTAGATCTAAGAAAAAAATATTTGCCTGAAGGGAAAATATTAATTAGTTTGTCTACATGCAAGATAAAAGTCTGGAAGACATATCCATCAAAAGGCAGCAGAATAAACAGCAAAATGGAAATTATTTGTAAATTGACAGTAAACTTGGCAAACATTGAGGGGGTAAACAAGTTATTTGGCATGCAAAGCACTCAGAAATCACAGCCTCTGTCAGGAGGCATCTGTGCATATATTCACTTATTTGACAGAAATTAACATTTTGCAGAAATCTTTGTTGCGTGCTAAAGATTTTTTCACCCTCCTTAATTATTTTAATTGCTGTTTCAAAATGTTCCATATAAACATGAAAAAAGACATTAAAATCCACCAAGGCCAGTTCCACATTATCAATAACACAGAGTAACTGTGCAGGAGTCTGACACAAAACCTACGGAGACAAAAAATACTGACATAAAAGAGCCACATTTGTTTTTTCTTAGTTGAAATTTAAGAAACATGCAAAGACATTCTCAATGTCCTTTCAGTATTATGAAAGGCTTTAAAAAGAAAACACTGTTTCAGTAACAAATGCAATTAATCCAACTGCTTAAATCCCTACAGTTATGGAGAGCTTCGGTTTTCCATCACAGATAGAATGGTTTGGGTTGGAAGGGACCTCAAAGCCTATCCAGCTCCAACACCCTGCCATGGGCAGGGACACCTCCCACTGGATCAGGGGCTCCAAGCCCCATCCAACCTGGCCTGGAACCCCTCCAGGGATGGGGCAGCCACCACTGCTCTGGGCAACCTGGGCCAGGGCCTCCCCACCCTCACAGGGAAACATTTCTCCCTAAAATCTCATCTAAATTTCCCCTCTTTCAGCTGAAAACCCTTCCCCTCATACTATCCCTGCACTCCTTGATCAAGAGCCTGAAGGTGACAAGCTCAGAGGATTCTTGACTCTGGCTTCAGGTCAACAGAGCCACAGGAAATAACTGTCATACCAAGAAACCATCAAGAAAAAGGACAAAAGGATGCTGAACTGAGACTGTCCTGCACCAACGGGGACTTGTGCTGAGCCCCATCACCTCCTGCAATGAGAGCAGCTGCTGCGGGCACTGCTGTGGGCACATGGGCCTCACCATGGGTGCTTTGGTGGCAGGACAAAGAGTTTTGACTTGATATTGTACTGAAAAGATTGCTGATTTCCCAAACTGCACCAGACTCAATGAGGATGGCAATGGTACTTATTTATGGCCATGGATTCATCCAAGAAGTTACATTACAAACTCAATGTAAAAACGGGCTATTAAAGTAGAACCTCAAGAATATTCTCTGCAAAATATAGACCCACATACCGCACCTGACCCTCAGCAAGTATAAATTCACATAGTTCAGGCAACCATTTGGTGTAAGAATGAGATCTAACCCTTTACATTTACCCACCATTTCTCTTTATCACACTGGAGCCATAACACATATCCACCATATCTGCAAAAAGGTAGTGGTGTAGAGAAAAATCATAGCTAGAGAGCATGAGCTGGCTCTCAACGCACCAGTTCTTTCCCCCTGCATAGCCTGATGGAGCAGTTTGATTAAAACAGCAACAGCCGGAAGGATTCATTCAAATAGATCCAAGCACTGAAGGAAATCTCATGTGAGCCCTGATTAAAACCCAACAAAAAAAATCAAAGTACAAAACTTAGCCAAATCTGAGGCTGTTGTTCCTTTTCATGGAAATGAAAAGCAAGTCAAATACTCCATTTCCTCCAGCAATCCCATTTCCAGGTCAGGTTCCAAAGCCAAAACATCTTGTTTTCTGCATTATTTTGATGTATTGTAACATTTAAGTAATTTGCGTAGTTGTCAGGCTGGATGCTTGCGATTCAAGTCATTCATAGCTAGGCGTGAGCTATGCTTTCTGCAAATGTAACAAGAGCAAAACCTTGGAAAACTTTCAATAATGCCAACGCAACTTCTGATACCTCTGAGTGATATTTAGTAAAGAATTTGGAAACACAACATTTTCAGGAAAAAGTCCAGAAACACAATGTAACAAAATAAAATCTTCAGGAAATAAATAATAAACAAAAATCTGTTTGTAATTCCATGACATTTCTGTAACTATTGAATAGCAATAAGACTCTGCGTAGCTTCTGCTTTGTGTATGGAGCATTTCTGCGGGTTCAGTGAGTTTGACAGGCAGGGCTTTGTACTTGTGCTTTCTGAAGGAGTTCAGCAGGTATTGCGGGGAGCTCTGTGCCTGGGCACAAACACGCACATGGCTCTATGATGCTTTATACAACGTTCGTGAAGTGTAAATAGCAGCAAACACTTGCTCTTAACAGTCTTTGCTCAAACGCCAAGTGAAAGGTTCATCTGTTTTACCCAAGAAGATCCTTTCCTGGCTCCCAACCCATAAGCTATTGCCACCTTCAAAACATAACCACACAATTTTCTTACCTTCAGACAGAGTCTTGAATTATAGATTAGAAACATTCCTGGTGAGCCCTCAGCAAGTGCAGCCTTACAACAGTGCCTTCACTCCACTGGGACTGAGCAAAGTGGGAGCAATTCCCTTTGTGGATTTCCTAAACCAAAACGTTATTTGTTAAGCAATAAGAGTTTTGAAAGTAGTTTAAAACAGCAAAAGGACTGTAGGGAAGCCAAGCCCAGTCCACCAGGCACGATTCCTGTTACACACAGCTTCCCAAATCCGAACACGTCTGGATGGCCAGGTTGCCGGCAGCAGCCCATCGCCTTCCTGAGAGGCTCCTGCCCCATCTGACAGATCGTGCTCCTGGAGAGCCTCGGTCTCGCAGGACTAGATCTCCTGTCAACTGTCTGCAAGTCTGTCATCTGCTGAGGCCCAGCATTCACAGAACGATCATTTCAGCTTTGCAGGAGGTGGATTTCGGTCCTTCCTGCAGTTATCTGGGACTCTCATCTTCTGCTACCGCCTCTTGAACTACAGCAACGCCGTCCCGCGGCAGCACGTCTATCTTATTGATTAAAGCACTACTAATATGCTTCACTCGTGACAGATCTGCATTCCCTACAGCCGTATGAAAGACAACATTCAAAACAGCAAAAATACTTACGTACTCTCTTTTCCACTGACCGTATAGGGCTTTGCATTGCCCATGTCAACACCTGCTGGCAGACAGGTACGGGCTTTGTAGATTTGAGAAGTGAGGTTTCACACCACCACAAAGCAAAGCCGAGAGATGTCAACAGGCTTATGTATTATTTAGAGCACTTTTCACTAATAAGTTTCAATACGTAGGTGTAAAGGAAGCTATGAGTGATTTTGCCGCGTTTAAAAGACAAAGGATTTAAAGAATTCTCCGTACTTTCCCATGTGCATTCAGGAAAAATTATGGAAGAGATCTGAATAATAAAATGAAAAAAATAATTAAAAGACTATATTTTGCCCTACAAATTTTGCCTGGACTCCTGGCTATTAGCTGGCTCTGTGCTGCTCCCTGGGGACACTGCTGCTTGCCCAGCACTGCCTGGTTATGACTCTGTGTACCTAATTCAAACAACATCAGAGAAAAGAATGAACTTTTATTATCTCATGTGAGATTAGCAGTTATCAGTCTCTCCAGGAAATTCAGAGTTGATAGCTCTTTGCCCTACATGTTTAAGTCTAGAAAGTGTATAGCACTACTGTTCACCTGAGCTCCTGCTGTAAGTTGAAAGCAGAACAGCCTACGCAGAGTTAAATCCCGTACTGCAGCAAGGTGTCATAAAATCCACTATTTCCTAACCTTTGTTTAAACTAAAAGTTATAGTTGTGCTCTTCTTTCTGTTAAGGTCTAAAGGCAGAAGAGAGGTAAGGCTTGCAGGGAGTGGTTATGTCTTTTGTAAGTGGAAAGAGACGGACAAGCTTGCAGGTGCACAAGGGCACACATGCTCTAAATAATTTATAAGTCTGTTGACAACTCCAAGTCGTGCCATGTGTTATTTTGATGCCTTACTGTTCAAATCTATAAAGCTCTTATCTGTCAACTATCAAGCTCTTGCGTACCCCGAAGCTTGTTCATTTTTTCCATCTCTATCAGTCAGTCTAATAAAAGATCTTACCTCCCCCTATGGATTTTGCTTCTTGGAATCACTATGGGATTCTTAACGGCTTCTGCCCCTGGTTGCGTTTACACCTTGGCTGGTTTATACTGCCAGTCCAAGCTGTAAAGAATACCCACAGCTGTGGGGCTTCTGTGAACTGCTGTGCATATGTACACAAAATGCAGGAATACTATCAAATATATAATGACTTAAAACAGATTACGGCTTTCTTTTCCCTAGCAAAAATATCTCCAATTCATAAGGAAAATATTTATATTAGCGTTTATCCTTTAAACATGGGAAAGGAAAACGTTTGGAGAGAAAATCTCTTGAAGACACCACAGTTCTTTTGTATCTTCAGCTTTCAGCCCGTCACTCACATTGTTTCTCCTCAGTCAGCTCAACAGACTAATTCTATTTAATCCTTTTCTTTTTATATGTAAAATGATACAGTTTAATGCTCCACAGTTTAATATCTGTGAAGTTTTATCTTTATTTGTTTGGGAAATTTGAGTCAGATACTCACCTACTGTAATTTCCAAAGAACAAACAAATGAAAAAGGGCAGTCCATTTTCATGCAAATCCAGCCAGCTGTTTAGCTCAGGCTGCCCTTGCCTTCTGATGTGAGGATCTGCATAAAAACCAAAGTGGAGATATGATAAAATATAAAAGGCTGACAATAACATGCAAATCGAAATCAGTCATTGGAAAACTGTAGACTCATTGTCATCAAAAGAATTAGGTGGCAGAACAAAACAAAAGAGCCCTACTGATAAAAGTAACTATGGCACGATGGCTTTAAAATCTACAGATTTCTTCTACCACAAAGAAAATTGAAATTAAACACCTCTCTAGACTGTCTGCTTTTAATCTTTTTCTTCTGAGCTGTTTCCTGACATATTCTCTGTTAACTTTTTATCAAAGGTCATTTATAATCATATTTCAGAGATAAAAATAAAAATAAAAAATGCATTTATTTCCTAAGTTTTAATCAAGTGCCCAGGAAAAAAAAAAATATCCTGAAGGAGCTGAAGGCTAATCAAAGTAGTCCAGACACACCAAAATATTTAGACAAAATATCTGCGGCCCCCTGTGTTATCAGATCTAGAACTGAATTTGGGGGCATAATTTTGCTCTCATGTGGGCTTATAGTTAAAACTGCTGATGAGTTTGGGGTGTTTTTGTGGCCATACAGAGTAACAGCAAATCCCTGAATTCTGATAAGTGACAAGGTGATGACGGTGACAGAGGGTCTCCCGCGAGGATAAGCAAAGGATCATTTTGCTGTTATATATAAGAATACCCCCTGCTTACGAAGCTGAGAGAGTATTTCACTAATTCATTGGAAAAACTGTCAGAAAAAAAATCCACAAAGCGTTCAAATTGGCTCAAAATTTTCCTACTAAACTCTTTTCTTCCTCATGAAAAAAAAACCCAATTTTGACAAAAGCTACTTTCATTCTAGGGGAACAATCCCGGTTTCCTAAAAGTTCTAAACTGTTTTCCTAACTAGGCCACCTCAGGTGGAGGAACGTATGGATTTCTATCCTGCATTGAAAAGGAAATAAATAAATATCATTTTGAACGTTCTTTGTATTGATATTGTATTTCTGCTGATGGGGGGTTTTATAAAGGATAACACTAAGCAACTTGGATCCAAAATAAGAAGAACTATAACAAAGAGAATAAAAAAAAGAGCACAACCCCCAGCAAACAGGCTGATGAGCCCGCCGGTGAGCCATCCATAAACCACCCGGATTTGGGTCCACCAGCAGCGGTGCTGCTCAGCTCCAGACCTGCACACCAACTCCCAGTTAATCTGGATTTGAACCAGTTTCCCCATCACGGCGGATGGATCCCTTCTGTGGTTTCCCTGTGTTTTCCCAGTCCTCGGGATGCAGGCATCGCTCAAGCAGCCTGGAGCGCACGAGCTTCCCCGGCTGTCGCCCACCGCCACAGCAAAGCTGATGGGTCGAGGTGGGAACATCAGCCGTCCCTCCGACTGCAGGGTGGAACGCCCACACGTGGAAAACACAGCCTTTCACTTCGTGTTCAGACATGCTTACATTAAAATCTAAGCTAAAAGACTGCTCATACCGCATACCGAGGCACTCAATGGCAAGGAAATGCTGGAATTCAAGGTCCCTCTGCAACTTTAATGTGGCCCTTGCCTGTCTTCGCTATGATGTAGTTGTTAATTACTTGCCCACAGACGGCTCTTTTCTTTTTTTTTCAGGAGAAATCCAGTCTCATAAGTGCACAGGAATGGCTGTGCATGGAAATAAATCAGGATTTTTATTTTGCTGCTGTCTGTAGCTGGTGGATACGCAGTGAATGAGCTGCAAGAAGCCAGAAAGATAAAATATTGTGTCACCATTTAAGACTGTGTTTATGGGCTGAAATGCAAATCCCATTGCTAGTGCTGAACAAGCCCATCGGGGTCCCCAGGGCAGCACTGCTGTATCAGCGCGGTGCTGTGCTGGAGCTGATGAGACTCACACTATTATAAAGGCTGGAAAAGACCTCTAAGATCATCCACCATACCAACAAAACCATGTCTTGAAGTGCCACGTCTACGCATTTTTTGGACACCTGCAGGGGTGGTGACTCCTCCACACCCTGGGCAGCCTCTGCCAGGGCTTCACCACTCTTCCAGTAAAGAATTTTTTTAATAATATCCAGTATAAACCTCCTCCGGACGCAACTTGAGGCCATTTCCTCTCATCCTGTCACTTGTTGCTTAGGATAGGAGACCTGGCTACAACCTCCTTTCAGGTATCTGTAGAGGGGATGCTCGACTCATGATCACACACGTATGCTGCTTTCAGGACAAAAGCACCACATCTTCCCACCAGGCAAGACAGCTGCTTTGCTCCAGAGATCCAACAAGTCACAGAAAGGAAACTGTCCGGGCAGCAGTGCCGTTGGCTGAGGAATTATTAGGGATAACGCCTGTGAATGAGCAATCCCGGAGTATCTCAGCATCTGCATCCTGCAGATGTCTCAGTGATGCTTTGGAAGCATCACTAATCTCAGTGCCTGACTGCTCTGTATAAAATAAAGACAACCCACTCCTTAACAGGCTACTTCTCTACCACCATCCACACAGGCAGAAAAGATCAGTTAATGGGGAAAAGGCATAATGAGAGCGTCAGAGGAAACCTCATGAGGAAGATCTCAAAGTTTGGAAGGTGGTCAGGAAGTAACAGACCATAAATGCAAGAAAAGTGCACTTGCTGAGGGCAGAGGAGGAGCCTTCTGAACACATTTTAGCGCTCACCGCGTAACAAAAGCCAGTGTGTATTACGCATATGTATAAACATAGCTATAAATATGGCTGTATTAGCATTAGCGCTTAACTTTGTATTCTTTTCCTACCTTTTATATGTAATTTCCCAGACAAGTGACCAGTTGAGACTTCACAGTGTCTAGCCTAAAGGACCATACAACCTTCCCTCGCTTCACAGCACCACTAAGACCTCTAGACTTGTTGTATCACCTCCTGTTCCCTGGCTTACAACATAATCTGCGGGAGTAGAAAGCTTTCGTGCATCACCCATCACTACAGACAGGGCAAACATACAATTCCTCAGTGTTTTCACAAGCACTTAGCACACAGCAAATAATACTCGGTTTGGTGGGTTTCATACTGCCTTTGAATCAGCGAGGGGTGACTTGAGGGCAGGGGGGAAAATCTCTCTTCCTCACCTCCTCCGGCACGGCGGATGCACGGCGCAAGAGTCGTTCTGTATGGGTGCCGCATCCTCACCACGGGCGGCAGGGAACTGTGAGGAGACGGCTCAGCCTCGGTGCAGATGGACTCAGCAAGTGCAAACAGATTTTAACATGCGTATAAACTAGGGCACAGGAGGATTTTTTGACAAGAACAAAAAAAAAAAAAAGAAAAGAAAGTGCCAGTGTAACTCACTACCTGCTCCAGAGCCTGCAGGAAGCGGAGCTGCTCAGAAAAAATATTATAATTTTAAAGTCTGTGAAAGAACATATTCTCCCACAAAGTCTTAAAAAGAAAATAATGAAAAAAAAGAACTTATTCGTTCTAGCAGAAACTTCTAAAAAAAATGCTTAATGCACAGCTGGTACAGAAAATATCACTTGCAGTGCTTGAAGTCTGCCAAAACTCTAGGCGGATTCGAGCAGGGAGTTAAAACGCGGAGCACTGGGCAGCTGTTTGAAGCACGGAGCCCGTAAACGCCGCACAGGAGATGCTTCAGGAGCAGAAAGATAAGAGTCACTGTATATTTTCTGAAGGTGAAGCTTTTTTTGGCCCTGGTGACCGTGCAATATCTCCGGCCAGCTAATTTTGATAAGGACTCTGAGTGCCATGGTCCCCATCACTCAGTGCTAGAAATGACCCTGCTGAGGGCTTTCCCAACAGGTGATGGAGAAGGTTGACTATGGTACGTGAGAGAGCGAATCAAAGAGAATCATAGAATCATTACGGTTGGAAAAGACCTCTAAGTTCATCAAGTCCAACTGCCAGCCCAGCACCGCTGTGCCTATTAAACCAAGTCCTGAAGGGTCACATCTACACATTTTTTTAACTCCTCCAGGTATGGAGACTCCACCACGGCCCCGGGCAGCCCTCAGTCATGGTGTGAATGAGCTCCAGGGAACAAAGAGCCCAGGAAAGCAAAGCCTCTGTGCCCTGACAGCAGAGTGACAGGCAGGGTAACCCCTCCTGTGACCGCGTGGGAGGAAGATGGAAAAGACAAAACATCAAGGCAGGGTATTTTGGAGATACCTACAGTGTTGGAGGAAAGGCTAATGCTTCCTTCCTGAAGAACCTAGAGAATCATCTTGTACCTGACCAACCTTCATCTCCTCTTCTCCGACTGATTCATCTTTGTCAGATTTCTGGAAGATTTAGAGTCCTTTCAAAAGTGATATGCAAGTCATTGAGTTTACCATAGGCAGGAGCAAATGTTCTTTTACTTAAGCATGATTATTTTATTGAAATCTGTTGCCTAAGCCAGGATTTCAGGGATGACAACTCAAGCCTCAGGAAATAATGAAAGTCTCTCCTAATTCAGGAGAATTTAACAGAAGTCTTCTGGTTTATAAAACCCAAGGTCATCTGAAACCAGCAACTAGCAACTTGCTTTCCCTCTTTTTTAGCAGAAAACAAATTCCCATCCCACTGCTGGGTCTCAGCAAAGAGGGCTTTAAACAGCTGCTGGGTGAGTGGTAGTAAATTCACAGAATCTGAACCCTGAACTGGTGCGTACTGCTAATTAGTTCTCAACCCTCTGTGCTTTTATCCAAACCATAACATCACCAAAATCTGATCCTATAAGTGCTGCCACCCTTTGTGGCTCATCACAGCGCAGAAGCATCTCGAGGACTCGAGCACGCTGGGGATCCTTTGTGCTCAGGAGCCGATCAAAAGCATATTTCAACAGCAGCGAGAGGGTACACAAATGCTCAGCCCTGAAAATACGTCAGTTAGCAAGAACTACATTTTTCTTGTTGTTTAGCCCAACATGAAAGTTTTGTGTCAGTTTTCATCCTCCAGATGCGTTCCTAATGTTGTCATCAATAGCAGCCATTAGTATTATAGCATTTTAATAGAAAAAAAATTAAACTCATATTTTGAACTTTTAAATCTTTTCCTGTGTGCCAGAAAGAATAACTAAAGCTTATCTATTTATGCATGTGCCTAAATCTTCAATGCATATATAAATTTAAATCTTATTACACTATAACACACTGCTTTAAAAATACGGAGACATTTTAAGAGTCTGCTACACATTTTTATCAAATAGGGGGACTTAATTTTTTATTTTTCTTCCCCATAAAGCCAGTGAAATCCTGCATGTTAATACTTCAAGAAAATAAACTTGTGTAAAGATTTGCCTATCCAAAGTACAGTATAATTTAAATTTAAATCCCTTGGAAACCCAAAGCACTGTGTTTATAATATGAGAACAGCGGGCAGTCGTGCCCTTGACTGGAGGGCATGTCATCTAGTCCTCTCCTTCTCTGCAAAACCATCAGGCTGGCAGTAGTGACAGATGAACAGCTTACCATTAATTTCTCCTCTTTCATGCCTTCAATCCAAATGGTGCATATTCTCCACAGGGAGGCATCAAGGTCTTTGCCTTTATTTCTCTTGCATACTCGCACTGACTTATAAATCAAGTGCAGATAAGAAGAGAGGGCAAATATCAATCTTTTTTTTTTCCTTTTCTCCTGGCCAGTGCCCACTGGCACACTTCTGAGCTTTGACTGAAAGGTTCTTCAAATCTTTATGTGATTCATAGGCAAGGGAGCGCTCCGTGAGGACAAAACAACAAAGGAAATTTGAGAGAGAGGGTTTGTATATCTTGGCTTATAAATTAGAAGCCTCCTCTCTGCAATGTTTAAATATGGGTTACCAAAAAAAAAAAAAGTGAGTCTACGTTGTTATTACTTTATTGAGAAAGATCTTTGTGGAATATAAAGCAGGCAGCACTCCTTCGCACGCGGCCGCTGGAGCAGTCCTAATCAGAAGGCTGTATGTTCCCAAAATAGGCTTTCTTTTGGGGGCACCTCTCCTCTTTACCACTGAAGCAACGCGGTCCTTCAAAACAGCTTGGCTCTTACTGTTATTTTGCACCATTAATGATTAGCTTTCGTCTCTCCAAAAAAAAAAAAAAATAAGAAATCTTATTTCCATTTCAAATACCAAGGGGCAGATCGACATCCCATACAGCCCAGCACTGCTACAGCGGCTGCTGATTGACAGCAGACGGAAAATTGTCCCACAATGCTTTTTAGGAGAGAAGTTCACTAGTTTGCTAACGACATTTGTTTCAAATCTCCTTCTCCATCTTTCAAAATTCAAAGAAAAAAAAGGCGGTGGAGGTTTTTTAACTCAGTTTCACAAATCATCTTAAGTTTGCAGTGATTTTGGAGTTTGTTAGAGACTGACATGCTAATTCTGTGACCAACCTGCCAATGCAATGAAGGGACATGGGACTTCCCTCTCTTGTTCTCTTTTTTACTCTAAGTGCATTACTAGAACAATTTTCTATTCAGTTACAATAAATTGATCTTGCATTTAAAACATACATTAAATCATTGGTGTGAGTGATGCAACGTTATTACATGTCAGGAAAAAAATCTATATTATGATAGTTGTTGACAAATGATAATATTATTGTCTGGCTAAGCATGAGGTGTTAATGCTGCTAAATGGCTGCAAATGTTGACGTTAAAGGCTGCCTGCTGGCCATTTCCAGGTGACATATCTGGGGATTTGGGGCTATTTCATTTTCCAGCCTTTTTTAAGGCTTCAGGCCCCATCCATAAATTACAGCTGATGACAAAAGTGGAAGCTAACAGTGGCAAAATTAGGCCCACAGGCAAAATAATTATATATACAGCCTTTAGCAGTGTGGGAGAAAGCCATCAATCAGCCCCCAATTATTCACTAGTTAATCAGCTCTGCCCTTCCTTTATTGAAGGGTTACAGTGTAATTAAGTTGGCAGCATCCTTTTAATTCATCAAACATACAACACATGGCGGTGTTTGCTGCAATCAGGGGACAGCACCTTTGTGTGCGTGACCCCTAGCACTGCTGTAGGAGAGGAAGGAAAACTTCAGAGGTGAGAGAGACTATTTATGCGAAAGCAGAGGCGCCCTTGGCCAGGCAGTGCCGCGGCGCAGCGCTGCGGCGCAGGGCAGCCACGGCTCTAACAGCATCCCTGCACTTCACAGGCGGGCACGTACGCATGAACTCGGTGGGTGCGACCACTCTGGAAAGCCGGTGGTTAATCAGGTTATTCCCATACCGCTTAGGGAAGGTGGTTCTAGACCACAGCATTTTCAAATATAACACCTTGCATCCCTCTTCCCAGCAATCCCTCTCTGCTAACGGGGCGGCGGCAGAGAGCCGAGCATCGCTTGGTGGCCCCTGGATGGATGGGGGATCACAACAAACGCATTGGGCTCTTCCACGCAGTCAAAGCAAACACAGCCAAAATCTACACTTCTCCAAGAAAGAAATCAATTTAAAATCAATTTATAATTAAAAGCAATTATTTAAAGGCATAACGTAGGTTTTTATCCTCTCAGATTAACAGCATTGAATTTTTATATTATACGGCAGAGTGGTATTTTCAGTGGGTTTTGCTAGTAAGAAAGCATTTGGGCATTGATTTCATATAACCAGTGATGGAAACTACTCAAGATATCGCCCTCCTCCATCCGTATCAGATCTTAGCCTGTGAATACATGCAATGACTACAGTTTTGTGTTTGTTTGTAAACCCGAGTAATGCTAATGTTGTGCATGTCCTTTTTCTCCCTATATTTACCTGACCATAAATCTGTTTTCCTGCCACATATACTCCCTTCTCACGGCATCCTTAGAGATGCTGAATGTCCTAAGCGTCCTTGCTACCTTGCAGAACAGATACAGAATTATTTATTCATAAACAAACTCTGTGTTTCTAACCTGCTTGTAATAATGAAGTTTTATACAATCATTGGTTATACTGCATGATGTGGGCAAACAAACACGAGCCCCTCCACATCTGAACGCGCTGCGAATCCCAGTGTTAAAGAGCGTTGGGGTTTTTGACAGAAGTCCATTAATTTTAAATGAAAAATGATAGATTATTACCCTGCTGGACAGTTTTTAATGGGTGTTTTACTCCATTCAGCCTGATGGAACACGTTAGGAAGTTTCTCAGTATTTACCAAAATAACTTTCCCAAAGATGCAAGAAAATAACATTTTGTTATATATTGGTTTTGTGTGGTTTGGGGTTTGTTGTTTTTTTGGGGCTTCTTTCCCAGGGGATAACACAAGAATTGTGTGCCTGTCCAGAAATCTCTCAAATCTCTAAGACCCCAAGAGGTCTGGCCAACACCCCTCCGCAGAGATCCCCTTCTGGGCCTTATTCTGCTCATTCACACATTATCTGGAATCTAACCAAAGGCTTTTGACGATGGGCAAACATGAAAGATATGTCCCATTCTCCCTTTCAGCAATTTTACCCCATCAGGCAACCCTGCAGTACACCGAATTAGCCACGTTCCACCTTTTCTGGAGTTGGGAGCTCAGATTAAGAGAAGAAGGACAAAAAGTGGGAATATTGGCTTTCCTGGCCAGGAACAGTTACCATCTTAGTTAGCAGTACGAGTCCCACTAACAGCTAAGGGAACCTGACATCCTTAAAGCAGTTTGGGTTTTTATGAACACTAAACATCCATTTGGAAGACATGCTGCAGTCTTTGTCTGGGAATCAACTTGGTCCGCCAGATCCCATGGGAGGAGATCTCTACTGACAGCCACCCACAAAGACTTCCAGCGCTGAGCTGCTCTGCCGCGATCTTTTCCGAACAGTAGTGGAGACTAAACAGAGCCACCAAATGTCAATATGAGCTACCAGAGAATCTGCCTCGTCAAAGAAATCTGCATAGAGTAGAAGTTACATCCTTGCTATCAATCCATTAGTATTTAACTACTCATTTCTCTCCTAGTTGTACGCATGCATCTTTTTACTCTTCGTAAGGTTTTTTTCGCTACAGAAACTTGGCCTGCACAATTTAGTCTCTGCATTATCTCAATGTCAATAAGTCTCATCTTTGCTTACAGAAAGAGCCATATTGCAGTCAACCTAAGTCATAACTCAAGACAACACAATCTTGTCACAATATAATTTTATACAACAAGATTGTATCTGTTGTTACTGAGGGTCATTGAATTCCGCCTGTCAGTGTTATGTTATTGAATGGGTCCAAGTAATAGTTTGTGCTGATCATCAGAAAGCGTGTTTAAAAACTGTCACTATGTTTAGATACTTCAGGGTTGCATTTGAATCATGCAGATAAAGAGGATTAAGCAGTGTAATGCAATGAAGTACAATTCCTGATAGAAACCGCAGAATAAAGTTTGAATGAAATTCTCGGGGAAAAAAGGACTTCGTACATACTGGCTCTAAGGACTGGATATACAGAAAACACATTTAAGTTTCTTGATGTTAAGCATAAGTGTATTCCTACATGAAAAACAATGACCCAAAAGGAAAAGCTTCATTATCCAACATGAAAAGTTACACATGAGCAACAAGAATTTGTTATGGGTGTATTAATTTGAATTTTAAGTTATTCAAAAATTATTCAAACTCATCAGGCCAACATGGTCAAGGAAAACACTTCTTTGCAGGCAAAACTCAGGTTAGGGTAAACTGCCGTTTGCAATTTTTAACTATGCAATGAAAAATATCCTGACACTGAGTAAGAGTGTAAACCACATCATATTTTTTCCTAACTACCTAATTTTTCCATTTTAATATACAATTTAAAATTCATTGCATCTTTGTTAATTAAATAAATTATCCATTTGGAAAAAAAGACAATTCAGCGTGCCTACTGGAGCTGAACGCAGCAGCGCCAGTTGCAATTGTATATTTTGTTTAATTTGAATAACGTTTTGTTTTCATATATTTTGTACTGAGAATATTTTAGTCATGTTCCTATGAACGTGTTTCACTTTTTCATGGGCAATTTTTAAGTAACAAGATAATGAACACTAAGGAAACATATATCATGTGCTAATTTATTCTCTTGGTTCTTTGGCTTAGTTAATATATTACAGTAGAACCAGGAGAAGCACTTGCACTCCCACAAGGTTTCCAGTTATGGTGCTGCACTTCGGTTGAACATTTAATTTTTCTGTTCCTGGTAAGAGATATCACCGTCTTGTTCAGTAGAATTTGGAAGAGTCCTTTCTAATTGCTATTTTCTAGCAATAACTGTTTTTCTAAGAATAACACTAAGTTATGTATTACGTTGCTCAGAGAAGTAAAAAAATAAATAAGATAAAATTCAGTTGTCTTCAGGATTTATATAGTCAAGAATAGATCTTGCTTGGGGTACACAGTCATAGTCTCTACCTGAATATTCATATTTATTTATACAGAACACCAAATGAATTCAAGTGCATGCACTAATAGTTCCCAAGATAACTTTGAATCTAAATACATTTTCTATAGTAGATATATTGAAGATAGAATGGCATTAGAAGGCAAAATGCCTTGAAGCATTCTGGTAATACATGACCCCTCTTTCCTCATCTCAGCTACCTATGAATGGTCTAGAAAAGAGATTATTTGCAGTAGTTATGGAAACACAACAATTGATCAAGCTGGAAATTAGATATTTGGAGTAACAACCACAGGAGTATCAGAATGCATGCTTTTGCATGGTCAACGGGAATTACATTAAACCTGACTTTCTAAGTAACCAACTTGAAATATTTGAGGAAACAAACTTCCTCTCAGGCAATTGCAAGAGGCAAACCAGACCAACAGGTGGAAGGGAATGATCTGCTTTGATTAGCACACAAGGTGAGAGGTGGTCCTCACGGTCTGACGTCAGAGCAGCCGATTCATCGCAACATCACACGATCCACACTTCAGAAGAACAGACATGAACATAATGAGAACTGACAGTGAAAGGAGGTGGAAAACTTTGCATTCTCTTCGTGTAAACTCAAAGGGGAATATCAAGCTGAAATCCTGCATTACAGATATCAGGCAGTTGTATGGCTGTGGAGAGGACTTTTCTCTGCCCTCATACAGGAAGAATGTGTTTCAGCCTAATGCATCGAATTCATTTGTTTTGTTGAGTTCGGCTAATGGGATGAAGTTAAAGTGACTTCCAGGCAGAAAGCCTTGTTAATCAAAACCAATTTGGGTTACTTGTACGCGTAGTTCTGACTTTCTGAGTAGGAACTTTCATTTTTCACAAGAAGCACACAGGCATGCAACAACGAAACTACCACAAATTGTCTTTCACTTTCAGACAGCTGCTCATAAACTGAATATGTTAATGTATTTATACCTATAGACATGTTTTTTCGTCGCTAAAACAAAAGGCTCTTCACTTTGAGAAATACTTATTTCTCTTTTAAAGGTTATTTTCAAGACATAGTGATAAATGGCTTCACTTCTTAATCTATTTTGCAGAAATCTGTGTAACTTGATTGCCCCCTGGAAGCCAGAGTCGGAGCCTGGAGGGAAGAAAACCTGAAGAAAACCATCTAAAATTGTGCTTTGAGCAGAATAATTTTGGGAAGGAGAGAAGCGGCATTAAGGCAGGCCACAGCACAGGAATAGCTGATTTAACAGCAAGCCTGCCCGTGCCCTCTTTCCTTTCTCCATTCAGACAAACCAATTGTCAGATTGTCCACGTTCCTCCAGACGTGTGCGGAACTCTGTTTAGTCTGGGGTTTTAGATCTCCATCTATTTGTATTTCCTCAATACAAGGCTAAAATCTCTGAGCAAAACTAAAAATCTGCTTGAAGAGGGAGTAAACTAAGTCAACAGAAAGTTCTTCATGGTTTCAAATGAATTCTTAAATCACTTTCTGGACTCCACAGAAAGAAACCTAAAACTGCTCATGGGATTTGAAACTCCAGTGAACTTGGTCAGTGCTCGGCATCCCTAACACTTCTTGCAATCAGACCAAGAGGCTTCTTTGTGGGCCTTTTTTTTTTACTCCACCACTCTAGTAAACACATCTCTCTTTATCCCACTTACTTTTTGTTTTCATGGTCCGTGTATTTCTTTATCTGTGTTTTCAAATGCTGTCGAACTCCCTTCAGTATTTCTGAAGAAAGTCTGAAACTCAGTAACCGGGTATTCCCGAGGCAACCTGCAATAACAGCCGGCACAGGATTGTAAAGGATATTCCGTCAGGAAAGGGATTTCATTTCTAGTGGGCAATTGCAAACAACAAGGGAAATATTATTTTTTTAAATTAAGATAAATACCTTAATGGTGTAGCATTAAAATAAAGTGCCCAACTTACACAGACCTTAAAAAAAAAAGAGGCCACTATCAAATTTTCTCTCTTTAGGGATACGCTCTTGTTACCAGTACAGGAACATTAATCACACTGAGTCTGCCTGTTGGAGTTGCACTTAAAAAACAGTCCCTTTGCCTCCATTTATCTGGAAGCCCCTCTTCATCACACCCGCCAAGGCTGCCAGCACTGCTGCCTCCCAATGGCCACTTAATTACAGGGATACAAGGAGTGGGATGCAGCTTCTCTCCTTCACCCCGATAATTTAGCTGTTATATCATCCCCAAATTGCTGTACACCTCCGCAAACTCCATCCACCGCGATGTGCCTGAACCCACCGCCTCCAGCACCCATTCTGCCCTGCTCAGCGCCGGCGAGCTCCTCTAGAATGAGTTGTGTGAGGCTAATAATGCGACAGGATTAGACTGGCTGGAGAAAAAAACCCAGAGATGAGCACAAAGAATTGCATTTCTGTGAGGAACCAGTGCGGCACTTTTACGTCCGGCACGGGTGATGTAAAGCCAACATGGGCATCCACCGCAGGTTAGGGGAAACCCCGCCGAGAGCTCCCCGAGAACAGACCCAGCTTTGTGGGTTAATATATTGGGGCAAAACTGCCACGATAAAGCCTGTTATATACCTGCACAGTTCTTATTTAACAGGTGGGCCTCTGGATATAAAATAAAATAAATAATCAACACTGAAAGCCACGGTCCTGTCCTCTATTCTGTAGGTCACATTACTTATGTATATACACTAAGTAAGGCAGTGAGAAAATAATGACATGCAATAGAGTTAAAAGTGAATGCCTTCATCCTTTTGTTGTTTATCAGTTAACAAAATGACATTATAGAGATGCTTTATGTATTTATTGAAAGGAGAGAAACATCTATCAAAGCTCATTTTAGCTATTGTTACTGCCATCAGGCTTGTTCCCTTCTGCCACGAGCTGGAACAGGACTGTCAGCAAGAGATGACTGATACAGGCAAATGATTTTGCATCGTTTGAGATACATACAGAAATATAATCATACCCAAGGTCAAACATTAGAAAAAGGTTGGGCATTTGGGGCAATGAAAGCAATGCTGTCAGATATTGAAATCTCAGCAGGAGATTCAGCTCCATTAAAACTGAATATACAATTACTTTCAGCTTGCTACTTTCCATGCATGTATAACTAGTTTGTTCATCTTGGTGCCCCCTGTGTTAGTCAGAAAAGGTAAGATTTGAATATTTTGAGGAATGGGTATGATACTCCTTTCACAGGAGTCTACATAAATGCTAAAATGACTCCATAATGTCAATGCAACTAGTGCATCACTTCAACAATTCATCTGCCTGGAAGAAGCAGACCTCAGGGACACAAGTAACTGGTGCCGCTCAGGTATCTTTAAATTCTCGTGAAGTATTTGGCTGACTTTACGTGAGCGGCTTTCCAGAAGATACTCTTTCTTTGACCGGGAAAAGAAACACCCAACACACCTGATAAGCAGTGCTGTTGGAGAGGAAAGACGAAGAAAAGGGGAAAAGAAGGAGAGAAACTAATGAAAGGTCATTAAGAAAATGAATTGTAAGTGGATATTAAAAATGGCAAAGGAGAAAGAGGATGGGAAAGGCTTGTCTCAGACCAGGGAGTGTACAGGGAGAGCAGAGAGAAACTGATGGAGCCACTGGTGTGTTTGAATCTGAATGGCTTCGAAAGCTTCAATAGCTATACATAAGCGGTACAGGCGAGGGGTAAACATCGCCATAGATCTTCAGTTTATCTTATCCATCTACTTCATACCATCCTTCCCTGATGCACTATTTACAGTTATAATTATCTGTGTAACATATTATGGCATGAACATATAAATAATTGCATTTACCGTATGATTTTGACACATTACATGCATAGTTCAGGCAAATTAATTTCTAACATTCCTCCCAAAATTTCTAATTCACATAGAATTTTTGAAGAAGCAAACATTATTAATAAATAATACAGATTAATATTAAATAGTGTTATTATTTATTGACATTATAATAAATAAAAAATATCCATGTTGTGCCCCTCAACTATTCCAGTCTGATGAGCAGTAAGAGATGCTCATTTACATTCACAGCTGCAAGTACCAAAGCAATGTTGGGAACATCATTTCCCTTTCCCAGCTGAAGCATTTGTCCTCCACCTGAAAAAACTGCGAGGCATTATAGCAAATTTAAAAAAAAAAAAAGAAGAATTTTTGAATTTGGGATAAATGGGAGACATTATTTCTTTTTCACAGATTTCTCCTATGGTGACTTTTGCCTCCTCTTAGTTACAAAGCACCTGGACCCATGGACCAACCGCAACCAGACTCACATTGGCAGATAGTCACTGCATCACTTATCACTCGCTCTTAAATTCCCCAACTGCTCTGCATGCACCACTTCTGCTCAAGCGGATCCTAAACCACGAGCAACAACAGAAAAGACAGTATAAGGCTTTTTTTTCCAAGGATCTGTGTCGTTCTTTTCTTGTTTTCCAGTGCAAACCACACAATCCTCCCTAGCCAACACTTCCTTGCACAAAAAAATCACACCAGCTATAGGAACGTGGTGCGCCACGAGCTGGAGTTAAGGATGAGGCAGGGCAGTGCTGACAGCCAGGTGGCTTTTTTCCATGCTAGAAGCCTACAGCGCAGCCTGCTGAGAAGATGTGAAGATTCTGTGAAGACCCCATCATCTGGCTGCCTAAAGCAGTTGGTCCTACACAGGTTGTTTTGCCTCCCTGTCTCGTGTGTATCACTAACCCCCTCCTCTCCTCCTCTGTGGTACCCGAGCAGACCAGAACTCTCGTGGCTTCCTCATGCTTTAAAAGAGAAACGAAAGAAGACAGCCTGTCAGAGCTCTGGTTAACTACACCTTCCACATCAGCCTCCTCCGGGGACCATCTCTGGGCTCTCAGACTCCCAGCCTTTCCCAGGTGAGACCCTGCATGGTTCTGCCTGGGGATCGGAGCGTTAATGCTGAGCATCCCTCGCAGCCCACTGCAAACAACCCTGCTCACAATGACCGCTATTCCTTCTTGTAACATCTTATTACAAGACACAGAAATAACCATAATGCATAGCACTACTTCTTTTAAGGCAGAACTATGTTTTTGAGAAACATCTTATAAAAAACCAAAGCAGCCCCGCTGTGTCACCCGGCAGCAGCACCAGGGACCCGGCCGACGTTCACCTCTCAATTCCCAGCAGCCTCTCCAGCCACGTCTGCTGACCCAGCCCATCCTCTTCTTCCTTTGTGAAGCCTCTTGAGCCAAAACAAGTCAACTAGGAAAAAAATTTAACTCTTCCAGCTGTTCAGAGCTCTCCAATTTACAGAATTTTCTCCCTCTCCTTTTCCCTGGGGACTCCGGGGGTTCAAGTTGTGCATAAATGCGTGTGCACCTACACGCGTGGGCATATACATGTGAAGGAGAGAGATCACCCAAAGCATTGGGAGAGCAGTCTTTTTCTATTTTTAATTTTATTTTTTACTGCTCCACATGTCCATGGTGTCTAACACATCTCAACGGTCTTTGAAGTTTCCATGCTTTCAAGGTCTCACATCTGTCAGGCTATCAGTACCCTGCCACAGATGAAAAGAATATAATTATGGATTTAGTGTAATCATTGATTTCTGAGCTCCAAACCATTCAAAGAAAGGTCACAAGTCCACATGGCTGCCCCTTAGGAGAAGGATTTGCATCTGACTATTTTATTTAGCTGAAGACACCCCCAATTAAATGTAGAGACTTCTCTTCAGGCTCTGCACCTGAGGCAACTTGAAGAAGACGGATCAATCTTCCCTGTGCCAACTGTGCCTTTTTTTGCACCAAACTGACACTGCTCCCACCTGTTAAAGGCAGAAGCGGTGACTTTTCACTCAGTAGCCCCCTTTCATTTGCTCGGCGGCATCTCCCTTTGGAGAAGTGCCACGGCAGACGTGGAGGACGTGCATCTGAGGAGCTGCACTTTTGGGAAGGTGGCAGGGTGCCAGAAGATTGTGCCTGAAGCAGGGGAGCTGCTGTCAACCCTTCAAACATTTAACTTACTGCAGTTCTCGGCGATCCGCAGTGCAGATGTAAAGACATAATTTTGCCCACAGTGTTTGGATTAGCAGTAAATCTACTAATCCAACAAAATATCCAAGGGGGCATGGCTAGATCTATGGGTTCATAAATTCACACCACTCCTTTTATTATTCTGGGCCCCAGATGGTTTCGAATGGGCACGGGCATAATGAGATCCTGGAAGACATTATTATATTCTTAGGTCAAAATTCTCAGTCCAATCTCTTTTATCAGGCTCAGAGCCTTTGTGTCCCCGAAGCGCTAATACATTTTGCTGATTGACTATGCAGGCTTCAGTGGGAGTTCATGCTATTTTTGATACTACTATTATTATTATTGACAGCAAAAACTCCACAAAAAAAAACGATCCCCAATTTATATTTGTTATAGTATTACCGTCTGGAAAATACAGTGCACCGGATCTTCATTATATTTATGTTTTCATAACAAAACAGATGATGGGGGAAAAAAGAGGGCAGGATAAAAGTATTATTTTAGTAATGGAAGAGAAAGTTTGAGCTTGATCGTAAAGACTAGCGAGCTTTATAAATGCATCTTTGAACTGATTGAGGTTTTCCTTTTTTTTTTTTTGGCTTTTTTTAAAAATAAATGGTTCTTTTGAACCTGGCAGTTGTAAGGAAGTGAAACAGAATGAACTTTGAAAAGTGTGCTTGTCTGAGTCTCCTTACACCGTATCTGGCTGAGAGTACAGGTGGCCAAGCACAGAAAGTTCCTGCCAATTTCTAAAGTTACACTTTTATCCACTAAACAAGCATCCTGATCCGGGTTACCAAACAGGGCACTCAACGGGAGCCTCAAAGTGCACATATTAAATATCACTTCTTCCACAGCCCGGGCCATCCAGCTTAGTAAAGCTTGATCTAATACTGTTTCACCCTTTTCCTGTGCTCGCTGGACTTTGGGTAATAGACCTTCCCAGGAGACTGCTCTCAGAAAGTATCTTCTTGTAGAAGAGTAGATGCACATGCTTCTATTTTAAAAAGCACATGTTCAGCACATTTTGCTTTTGTGAAATGGAATATGGTTTAAGTTTGTTTCAATAAAAAAAGGGATTCTGCTGGAAGGACTTATGTCAAAGTGCAAAAGGTTTTATACACAATGAATAGATATTTTTTTCCCCCTCTTGAGGGCCAAAGAGGAGACACTAAAATGAAATCTTTCTGCCACAAAAGCAGTTGGTGTTTTACACACAGAGAATCTACAAGGAGGCTTGTTATGAATTCTCCATCTTTGTATTTATTTTGGATTAGACTGATTTAATCTAAGAGTCACATCAAGAAAGCCAGACCTTGTCTTTAATGAGAAACTTAATATGTATTCACAGTAAACACTTTAAATGTCAAAGTTTAATGGACAGTATTCAAAGCCCATTATTATAGTAACTATGCTTTTATATCAGCATGGCTGATGAGGAGTAATTCTTTTAAAGGCACTCTTCAAGAAATCAATAAAAACGTTAAATAATAACAATAAAAAAAATCCCTACAGTGCAGCTTAATACTGAGCAAGGACGGTAACAAAAACCTACATAACCAGTAGATCCAAAGTCAAACCTCGGCAACGACTGTCAGCATGAAAATGTCGAAAGTATGAATCGCATGAATACAGCACTCAACCCAGCAGGCGTGCAAGAGGGCTGGGATCATTTTCACTTGAGCTCTGACTAGATCGTACTGGGTAAAAACACTACCTCAATCTGCTTTTTTTTTCCCCAATAAGCCCTCCCTGCACTGTCTGATCCATCCTTTGTCCAAACCCATAAAAAGTTTCCTGCGTTTCCATTCAGATTTTACATCCATTAAATATCACAGATCTATTGTGGATGCACTCATTTTCTCAACGGTATTTAAGGAATGCACATATAGCAGTTTCATAAAGATCCTTACGTGTATTCCAGCGTGATTATTGTTCACTGAAACAGAGGGTTAAAAAGCTCTGGTGTGCCTCAGTGAAGATCTGTCTTGATCTGGAAGGAATTACTTCATACATTAGTCACAAATCGAAGGCTGTAACATCACGTTGTTTATCAGAAAGAAGAAAGCCTGCTCAAGCTGGCTCGATTTTTATTTGCAGTCATGGATATGTCTACCAATTTATAGATAATTTTATTTAATTGCATTTAGAATCAATTAAAACAGTTCATTTATATGGAATGATGTAGCAACGAAAAGCTACTGTTTACTCATTCCCTACAGCGGGAAGCTTTCCATTCGGCAGCTGGGGTGAACTTTAAAAGGAAATTATAATCTTTACATTCATGCACACTCAGAAAAGCACCAAAGTAATTCCCTTCCAAGCAGAGTCAGAGAGATCAAAACCTCCAGATTATGTGGAATCGGTCTCAGTAACCAACTACAATGCCGTGCTACTTATCTGGACCTTGAGAAACTACAGAAATGGGGAGAAGAGGAGAATTTCTTTATCTAAGTGGATTCACTTGAGGAAAATGAGTAATTAATACACATTTATTTAATTTGCTGACTAACCTTTGTGTATTTGCTATGTCATTCCAGTTACGTCTTGGCTGCAGTCTCAGTTGCATATGGTTAATAAGGGAGAATGCACTGCTGATAACCTGCAACCACAGTACTTCCAGAATCACCCTTAAACGATTCTTAGAGAACAGCAAATGATACACATGTTAATTAGTTCTGACTTATTTTGCTCTGTAAGAAGCATCTCTCATTTTGTTGCCAGCTGGTAATAAAAGGATATAGTTCTTTGGCAATGGATAGTGACAGCAGTGGCACGGCACAAAACCGCTGCTGTGTGCGCAGGACCTGATTCTCTGCTAACTAATTCCACTGCAAATCAGATCTGTCTCTGCTGAAGTCAGAGCTTGCACCGACACAGACTGTGTTGTACCTAGGAATTCATGAGGTCCACACACTGCACATGTAAATGAAGGAAGTGTCAACCCTAAAAATCCGCTGCTGATACCCACCAGCCACCGCAGCCACTCAGAGGGACCCGGCAGTGATTATCTGTCAGGGAAGCATGTGAGCTCCCAACTTCTTTTATTCCAATAACAGCAGAAATGAATGAGCTTTTCTTTTAAGGCATACCAACTAGTTAAAAAAAAAATATTAAAAAGTAAAAGAATAAAAATTCTTCATCAAGGCATGTTTTTGCCATCTTGTGTTTGTGATCCTTGAATCTTCCTACAAAACACTCAACAGCCAAAGACTGACAATACTCAGAAACGGCCAGGATTGGCCTCCTAGGAGCTATTACCCTCTCCTTGTCTGCCGGAAAAGACTATGTGACTACCACTCTGAAAGACATTTAAAAAGCTTGGGTTGATGACAAATGAGAATTTCGTGAAATTCACAGCAAATGCAAAAGCAAACAAAAAAAAAATTATTTTCTGCTGCATTTTAGTATCTGGGTTCAACTAAAAGAATGTACTCAATGAAATAAAATGTGAAGATGCTAAGAAGGGGTGCAGTATCATTTTCAATATTAAATAGTACCATCAAAAACATGCAAGCCAAAACTCTCCAAATAACCTTAAAGTACTTGTCAGTAGTTGTCTTCTCAAACTGCAAATTTGCACTTTTCTAATTGGCTGTATTTGCCTTGACGGCAAAATACCCAGATCTGATTGTCCTTCACCTCTCTTCATTTTTTCTCCCAGCAAAATCTAACTGTCCTTTGGATATCTCAGGGCCATGAGAACACACCAGAACCCTAAACAGTCCTTACACTGCTATCTCCTGCTTGGGGATCAGCCAAATGGGGTGTCCCTCAAGCCAAAAGTGGAAAGGGGGAGGTCAGCCCCCTTACTCACACCCACTTGCTGTCCATTTGAATAACAGTTTAATGACGTTATAATAGGATAAGTTTAGATCCATGCCTACTGTGTCTGCTTTCTGAGGAGTAGGAAATGAAAGGAACAGGAATTGTTTTTTCTTGTATTTAATACGGTGGGTCACATCCTTTGTTCAGTTTTAGATCACAGAGATTACTGAATTCTCTCACTCCAAAACTTTGAATCATTTTCTCACATGTGATATTGTTAAAATTGCTTTCTGGCCTCTTTTCAAATGGTGGTTGCTGAATGATATACACTGAATACTAAATAAAGTGAAACTTTAAATATCCTGTGCTCTGCATTTGCATCATTCAGCCTCGGAATGTGCTAATTCTACATGTTCAGAAGACAAAAAAGTCCTTTTAATTAGTAGGTGAGTATATAAAGTCAATGCAATTGTAACCTTTGAAAAGCTGCTGATGGGTAAGAAGGAACTTCGCTGGCTGCTCCTGACACGACGAAATGAAAGTATCACATAAACAGAAGGTGTGAGAAAGGGTAGCACGAGAAATTGGCTCGTTTCTGCTTCTAGATCTATTGTTATGGGGAATGAGAAATGGATGGAAACCTATCAACCCAAACGCTAAGATTATGCAGAGTTAGCTCGTGCAGCTTGAAGCAAAGCAACAGAATAAGTGAGAGGTGCTTTGCACAGCGCCCAAAAGGAAAGCGTTAAAAAATAGATGTATTTTCCAAAAAAGCAGATGAGCAAAAGCAATTGATAATTGAGATCAATTTGACTGTGGACTTTCTTATGACAACTGTCACTCTGTCCACAGCATTGAGCTGGCGGGTGAACAACAGTGCCACTGAGTTACTGTTTTTCTGATTGATTTTGTTGAGTTTTACTTTTTTTTTTTTTTTTTAGGATTCCATCCGAGATGATTGGCACCTTCCTTAAAAAAATATTGGGTGTTTTTTTTTATGATTCCTCATTTTGGTTGTTCTTGCTTAGTCACAAACTGCTCGTGCAAGAAAAACAGCTCAAAAACTCTTTTCAGCCTTAACAAGAAAAAAAAATCCAACTCTTTCCAGCCAAATCTGAAGTTTGGAGATGCTTTAACTTACAGCGAGCTATTCCTTTTCACAGCTAAAGGACACCAGAGCACAGCTACGCCAAGTTCCTGTCCCAGTATTTTGGCCTAAGGCACTGAGAAAGATTTAAGTATCTTCCTCTGGCCAAATTTTCCCCCAAAACCTCAGCTGCCATGTCTTCAAAAGTATCTGCATTACCAAAACTGGAGCAAATTCAGATTCTGATGCTATCAGGCTTACTGCTGATGTTTGCCAAGAGGACATCAAAGAAGTAAAACACTTTGCTCTGCATATGAACATAGGAAAACATGCATCGCATAGTCTTACTTCATGAGAGAAGCTTGGAGCTAATTAAATTACAGTATTTCATCATTTCCATTCTACTATAAGACAGCCACAGCTTCAAATCCAGTTCACACAGTGCTACAAGACTAAGCAAGTAAATGTCTAAAGCCCGACTCCCAAAAACAAGTCAGCATTCCAGATGCCCAGGCTTTGCTGAGAGCAGCTCACGTATGAACGATTCAACCATCACGTATTTTTGTCTCCAAAACAAACAGCACAACTTAAAGCTTTACAGTGACACAAATCTGCTATTGTCCCCTGAAACCAAAGACCTAATCACCGAGATACAGCAATTCTCATGTCTTCATCTATTCCTGATATGTATATCTGACTTGTAAAACTTCCCGGATGGCTAAATTTGATTCATTTGTTTATAAAGAAGATAATATTGTCCAGAAAGTTTACTACAAGCACATCATTGCTTTGGAAGTATTTTTATTTCCCTTTTTTTTTTCCACTCACTAAAAGACTAAGCATTATCTACTAATAACATGAAGATGCAGAAAAGAAAAGGTCAATTTAATTGGAACTACCATTTCCTGGGGTTTAAAAGGAAAATGTTGAAGCTAAGATGACATTGACAAATTGCTACTATTTATTTAAATTGTGTAATGCAATCTACCAGTAGTTCTATAATCTGCATGTTTGAAGCAGTTGACCCGTCCAACTAATGCAAACAAATTAGCCTCCCGGGTACCAGTTATATCCTATAAGCCATTAAATATCATAATCTAACATCATTTAATACACAAACTCTCTTAGTTAAAGTGTTATAGCGAATGTGCGTTATAAAAATTACAATATGTGGGGTCTAAGCGCGGTGGAGCTCAGGTCAGTAAATTCGTCTTTTCTGTCATTCAGACCAAACGAACTCAACAGCAACGCAGCTTGGATTTCACTGCGCCTCCCAAGCTCTGCCCAGCAGATATCTTCATTGCCCATGATTAATTTCCTCTAAAGTCCAGCACTGGTTTAAATGTTTTAGTTCAATAGTTCCTACCTCTAATATATTGTACAAATCTCATTCCAATAAGCAAATTGGGCTCATGAAAGTGTTTGCATACTAAATATTTCTAAGAAAATTAGAGCTCTAATAGGCCCATTATACACAGGCTAGAAAAAACTCAGTATTTCTCACTGATTTACAGCAATGCCAATCTGGAGACATCACAATTTATGCAAATAAACTCACCTGAAGGGAACAGGGCTATTTACCTGAGTAAAATAATTAATAAAGCAATAATTCCCAAAGGAACTCAATTCTGGTGTTTTGTGAACAGGGAAAATTGCTTGTTCTCCGCTATGATAAATATACCAGAAGGAACATATATAATTATTATTTTATCACACTGAGAGGTCTATTCTGGAGTTGATTCGTGAGTAAAGTCCACCTCATGCAGGAATAAGACCCAAAAGACAAGTCCGAGGGCTACCACGTCTTCCCTGTGATTCCACTTGCCCTTGGATCAGTCCTTAAAAGATTGGCGAGTCAATAGTGTCATAAAAGCAAGGAGACAGATAAAGTTAGCTTGGAATGATTAAATCAATCGGGAAAGTAATAGTCCTATAACGAAAAGAAAGTCAATAGGTTATATATCACTGACAGGCTATAAAGTCATTACAGGAGCTTACGGGACCAGGTCACACAATTAATTGCCTAAGAAAAAAATCTCCTGGTTGCAGTAAATAAAATATATTTTTAGGATATCATTACAAGAAAAGTGATCCTTTCCATGAACTTTTCTGGAAGATAACTATGCAAAACAACAAAAGTAAGCCTACAAAACTGAATCTTCTCAAATTACCAAACCACATGGAAGAAGATTTTTCCAAGCTGTTACTGAACTTCCTTCTTATAATCTATGTTTTAGGTGGGAAAAGGCCTTGTAAATTTATGATTTTAATAAGAACAGAGCTGCATCTCAGGTTTTCACAATGAAAAGAAGTTGATAGGATCAAATACTGCCTTTAGAAACTGTAAAAATTAGGAGAAAAATAGAGATTCTGCAGAAATTTTGGAAATCTTGCTGCCAGAGTACAGATATTAATAGATTCACATGCCTGGTTAGGAAAAGCACAATGGATTTGAAGAGCTATCTGAAGAGATTTAATTTCAATGAACGCAACAACGAGAAAGAGCTGAGCAAAGTGCTCTGATTCAGAGCACATGACCGTCCTCGGTAGAGTCATCAACAACCGCACCAGGACTTATAAATAGAAATATAGAAAATAATCCCTTTTCATTTAAAATATCTGTCATCAATAAATTACAAAACCAAAGATCTAATCAACTCTGATCATGAGACCCCGATCTCTGCCTCCTGCTGCAGGAGCTGATGAGGTGTGATGATTTTACCCATCAGAGGCGGTTGTTTTTTCACTACAAAAATTATTATGTGTTTTCTTCTCTTTGAGGAATAATTAAGTGACTAATAGATGAGTTCTAGAAAATCAATACTTGTCAGAGGTAAAAACAATGATCAGTGGAAGAGGCAAGTTTACTGTAGGATTGTGATTTTAGTCATTTTTCATGTTCCTCGTCAAGTTTGGTATTGTTCTGGTTCATAACAATCGGCTTATTGTCAGCTGCTAAATATTAATTTCTCCTGGCTTAAGATGTTTTAGGGTGAAACTGCATCGCAAGGTGGTTTGAAAGGTAAGTTATTCAACCTTTTCTGAACTCTGGTTCAAAACCATATGCTCTTTAGTACGACCAACACTGGCTGGCGGTTGCATTTTGCCTTTCTGTAGAGTGTTGCAATGCCTCAGACACACATTAAGAATCCTGTTACCTTGAGAAAATCCCAGTTATTTTGCAGGTTAGTTCAACTTAAAGTTAGGATTTACAGAGAAACATTTACAGAGAAACAAATCCGCATTAACTTGAATGATAACATATGAGGTATTTTAAATGAATAGTAATTAAAATTTAGTAGGATGATAATACAGTAATTAAATATAAATTGTTTGCGCAGGACCACTTATTGAGTTTAATAAGTATGTAAAAGATATTAATCTAGTTGTCATGCAATTACCTCATTGAGGGGGAGTGGGAATACGTGCGTGTGTGTGTGGGAAGAACAAATCATGAAATGCAAAATTCAGTTTAAAAATCTGCATTAAGGTTATGACAGAACTGAAACAAAAAAAAAATCATTGCTCCTTCTTTTCTCACCTCAAGCTGCTGGGATTTTCAGGTAGGTACAGTGGGGAAGGCTGGTGCAGCACAGGGCCAAGGAGGGGACCCTACGGAGGCATCCAGCAGAACAGAGGCCAACTACGATAAACCATGGCAAAACCAGCACTCCAAATATTAAATTTTTAAAGAACATCTGGGCATTTATCAGAAGACCTCCACGTAGCTAGGTATCGATCACCATGCTTGGCAAATGTCATTTAGCACTCTAAAGAATTATTTTCATTTCTACGTGCCATGGGCTGCCATCGCATTAAGTGACAAATACGTAAGGAGGAAATCTTTGGACATTTCTGGGGGATTTCCACGTTAATGAAGTTTTCTTCAAGGCTATTGTGACAATTGTAAACGTACTCATCAACTTTACCCCTCTGTAAATAAAAAAAAGAAATTTTTTTATCTGCGTATCATAATTTCAACCTGCCAGGTTTTAAAAAGAGGAGATGGGACGGTCCTTACATTTTCCTTATAAATTATCCATCCTTTCTGCAACAACTTTGGAAGCAGTGCCAATTTTTTTATAGCTCAGAGCAGTGATAAAATATTAACCATATCATACATATTTTTTTTTTCACAGCCCTGTGCGGAAAAAGGCAATATTTTTATCTTCCTGTGTTGATATAGGCGTTAGAAGCAGAGAAGGTGGTAGGAAACTTGAGTTAACTTCTCTGCTCTCCGAGGGGGATGGAGTTCACCTATGTTATTCCCAGCAGGACTTTGACAAGGCTGTTCAGAAAAACTCACCAAAAAGAGAATCGCTCACCTTCCTAGCAGGGCTGTCTTAATGTTTAACTACCCTTTTTATCCAAAACCTTTGCTGTAAAGTAATTTCTTCTTTTCCTAAGCCCAACAGAGAGAAAGAGATATTGACTTTTCTGCCGAACAAACCCAGCTCGTTCAGCCCTGCCTCCAACCCACTGTTTCTGAATCTTTCATCGTTTTTGGTCCTCTTTCAGAGCTGTGATTCCTGCACAGCATCCTTAAAGAACTGTGTTTAAAAATGGATGCTGCCAAGCCCGCAGCAGCACCAAGAGCCCGCCCTGCCCCCCAGCCTCAGAAAAACAGTAGAGGCACCTTGGAAAAAATGTTTTATGCACAAATGGAAATGAATAAGAGGAATAGTTTGAAAATAAGGTACAGGGGACAGAGCTTTTTCCATGCTCCCCCACTGTTTTATGAAGACCCTTCGGTTTAGGAGCAGAAGGCAAGAGCGTGAACAGCAAAAAAAAACCCCATTTTCTTCTTTCAAATACAAAGTATTAGATAACCGAAAAGCTGAATATGTAGAGAGAAGGAAAGGGGAGATGAGCGAGGTTAAAATCTGGGATTGGAGAAGCTCTGCACATAAAACAGAGTCAAAGTGAGTGTAAAGAGCCACGGGCTGTCGGCGCTGTGCCCGCTCCAGCGCAGTTACAGCAGGGCAGCTCTGCTCAGCCTCCCAGGGGAGCCCTGGCTCGCTCTCAGCCTCTATTTTTTCTCCCAAACATCCCTGCGGCCAGTCTTCAGCACATCCACGTTCTGAGCCTCTATTAATTAAAAGGAGAGAATAATTAACATAGCAACTCTTATTCTGGCTTAGGCTGTCAGAGAGAGGGCGGGAGGGGAGGTGGGGGCAGATGCACCTGAAACCAGGCTCTTTTGGTGATGCAAAACCACTACAGATCCAATAAAGAGGCGACTCTGAAGAAGTTTAACATTTCTCTGCATCCCCACAAAGCAGCTGTAGGATACCGGCAAGTCCAACCCACAGAAACAGCAGAGATGGAAACCTTTCTAACAGAGAAAATGCTCTTTAAGTATTAGTAGCTGCTGCAGTACCATAGGCTCAAATATGTTGAAGGGTCACATCATTTTCGCAGATCTAAGTGCTAGATATTGGGAAGGCTTGCTGTACCATATGTGCATCCTTATTCTTGTTCAAAATGATCAGTTGTTGAGAGGAAAAAAAATAAAGAATTGTGTTTGGGAGAGAAAAAGCAATATGCACCGAAGCCCAAAAGCAGCCTGGCGTTTGAAGTGTCACTTTTCGTTTTTATCACCATTTTATCACCACTAAGGGAAAGTGCTCTGCAGCATACAGAGCGCTGCCTTATTCAATAACACGTTAGAAGCAGTCTTTTTAGCGTGGAGATAGAAACAAACAAGGGGAAAGGTAGACGCAGATGATTAAATGGACTGAAAATCCAGGCTGACACACTAGTACCAATTGAACAAAACTGGGGTCAGGGGAAAGGTACAAGAGCATGAACGAGAGCTTAAATTATCCAGCTTAAATTCCTACTTTTTATAACACACCGCTGCCTTATGTCAGTGCATCGCCTTGATTTCCTGTCTGTATTCTACAGATTGTGCAACCATTCCAAATTACAAGTCTGTGGATGAATATTTCCATGATAGCAGCCTTGTCCAGCCATCCAAACTGGCTCTTCCAGCATCATCGCTGCATCCACGGCTGTATAAAAGCACGTTGTTGACTCAGATCACTGAAACACTTCTTAGGAGATGTTGTACTCTAATATTTCTAAACCTACTTGAAGATTTTTTTTTTCATTTGAAGATCACTGACCTGGTGCAAGAAAATATTTTCTCTCCGTAGGAGGCAGACCTCTTCCCTTCCTGCGATTTTCAAACCACCAAAACTTTGAAGAATTACAGTACATCTTTTCCCACTCTCTGGAGCACCCAGTTCCTTACCCAGGCAGACCCCCAATGTTCTCAAAATATAAATAAACAGTATATACATTTAAATTCTCAATTGACGTTTATACCTATGTCTTTTTTTTTACAGATTTCTCTGGCAGCCCACTAAAAGTATTTATTTTTGCCAACCTCCATAAGCAACAATCTTCAGTTCACAGGAATAAAATGAACAAAAAATTGGGTTTTATCCCTGATTCTGTGGTTTCTTTAGTATTGTATCTGTGTGAAGTACTCGCAGCAAATAAAGGCTCCTTTCTAGGTGTGTCACAGAAGGACAGCGAGTCAATTTCTGACTGCTCTGACCTCTGCTTTGTTGCAGTACTGCAACTTGGAAAGGCATTTACATCATTATGCAGATATTTAAGACACTAGTATAGAGGTGGACAGTCCAAAATTCTGTACTATCGACATCAAGTTTGATGCGATATTTCATTACGATGGGAAAATTAATGGCGCAATACAATGTAATAAGCTATTTCCTCGATGTCATATACATATGCTGAAAAAGAAGGCAAAATGCAAGTCCATCCATCATCAGAGGCAAATAGCTGCATCAGGAATATTATTTTAATCCTAAAAATAGTTTAGTTACTTCCCAAAACACTCTTCCTAATTTTTTCCAAGAAAGTTCGGGATAGTCAGAATTAAATGGCACAAAATCCCATATGGGATGTGCGCTTGTATCAATCCTGACCCCACCAACTACAGGCTGCAAACTTCATATTCTTAAGTATCTTTACAACTCAACATATAAAAGCTAAATAAGTTATACAAAAACGAATGCCAAAAATATAATCTGCCGCACAGATTGCATTTTCAAACGAGTGTTTTTCTTAGGAGATATTTTTTCATTCAGATGTTTTTCTTGGTCCAAACCTCACCCTTCACTGTAGTATTTTTTCCCATGCTTTGATATTGTTTACCATGGTAAAGCATTAAGCCATCGACGAAATAGCATAAAAGGATGAAATTAGACAGAATTACATTGAGAACTTGCAATGGATTCCCAGATACTGCAGGTGACTAGTTTGGAAAGCACAAGCAAATCATTCCTCGCAAAAGACTACAGTGATCCTGAATAAAAGCTTTTTTCCAACATGCTGTGCTCAGGGTATTCAGCGAGTTGCACCTTCACCAAAACCACACAGGCTGGTGTCACTGTGGTTGGAAAGGACAATGACCATCGGATGAGCAGAGACGCTTCAGAAAGCTCTCTGACACGAACTCGAAAAGTCTGTGATAATGACCTTGTGCCGTGATGGAGCAAGATGTAGGGAAGAGGGTACCCTCAACTCAAAGGTGACCTCGCTAGACAAGTGTCTCTGCTGCCTTTTGTCAAATTAGACGGAGAAGGTCCATGTTTTTGGAATGCAGTTGTGATTAAGTGTTCAGAGCAGAAAATACCGTATCTTCTTAATCTGATCTATGTGTACCTTCACTCTTGTGATGCTGAACCTACCCCTGGAGAAGTGAACCCAGCTCCCTATTTGTGTCAGTCCTCCAGCAACTTAATTGCAAAGTGAAGCTGCAATATAACTGTAAGAAACAGTAGACACGGTTGGCTTTTCGTTTTGAAACCAAGTACTCCTGTAACACGCTGCATGCCCTCAAAACCTGGTCATTACTTAAGCTGATGTTAGCTAAGACCAGACAAGTCACACATCCAATATTATAAAAAGGTGGTGGCTAGAGAGAAGCCTACAAGACCGGCTATTTTGGTGGCAGGGATTTGGGTGCACTAGAAAATCAAGAATAGAAGAGGAATTGTAAGGAAGTGAATACAAAGGTTTAAGTGCAAATCTTCACTGGATGTGAGGTCAAAGTATTTGAATCAAGCCATGGATGTAGCACAGCTGAAAGGACCAGACTTCAGTGAACCACCCAAGATGCCAGAATGCAAGACCAGATGGAAAGACCATTACTTGTGAAGGCATCACCATCTTTGAACTTTGGAAAGGTCCTTCCTTTCTGTGGGAATTTGCAGATATAATAATTAAAAAAAAAAAAATCTTTTTTTAAAAAAAGGCTTCCAGGAAAGTAAATTAAGACTCTGTGGTCATTTTCTATTATAGTGTCTCTCCCTCCCTAGGTCTCTGCCCACGCAGCTTTCTATATAAAATATTATTGTTGGAATGCTCAAAAATGGTCATTACAGCTTCCTGTTGGGTCATAACAAAAACAACATTCTTAGAAATAAGGTTTGAGGGCTCGCAGAGTTCTTTGGGTGGACACTGCTGGAACATGGGCTGCCAGATACGGTCTGGTGACGGACCTGCCGTGGGTCCCCTCCTCAGCTGGGGGGATGGGTCAGGACATTGAGGAGGTTCTGTCAAGGGTTGGGGTCTTGTGTGGTTTCTTCAGCTCTTCCCACCTGCTGCAACCCCCTCAGTCATTCCTTGCTCCTACTAAAGATGGAAGCTAACAGCTATCCACAGAGTAGATTAGGCTTTCCTTTATTTACACTTATAAAATATACAACAAAGATACTCCAAAAATTTACAAAGGGTCTGATTCTGAGTCATTAATAGCAGTGCCTAAAGGAGCAGATGGACTGTGGCTACAGTACTTCAATATATTCATTATTTAGTCCATTAATTTCCTTTTCACTGAAAACATCTGGCTTCTGATGCTCGGGGGAAAAACAACATCATCCAAAATTAGATTTAACTACAGGTTCATCTTCTATGAGGGCAGGTTAAATTCATAAGTAGAAAAAAAAAATACAGAAGTTTATTTACTATTTTAGAGGATGGAAAGGGATACAAACTCTTCTGTCTAAGACTCTTTGAGTGATTTTTGTAAGGGAAGCTCACTCAATAGGGTTTTCTAATTGCTTCCTGTGAAACCCATGGGAAGAGCTGCTGCCTCTTCTTTCCTCAGGTCTTAAGTGCGAGCAGAGCTGTACAAGTAACTAAAGAATCCCACGCGATGGGCTCAGAGCATCACCAGTCCCCCACCATCCCTTCCCAGAAAGGCTCCAGCACCAACAGGGATTCACACACACTCCCACTTCCCTCAGACCATTCCCCACAACCCCAAATGTGATTCTTATTAAACTAGCAATGCCTGCTCAAGTGCAGGGTTTGGGGGTTTTTTTTAAACAGACTTTTATAGAGATTACTGCTAAGAGAGAAGTATCAGGGAGAGGTATTTCACATATCAGGGAAGATAAATCCCACCTAATAAGACAGGGAGGAGTGGCGTAATAGCCTTGAAATTAAACAGTATTTTTCTAATAAGTAATCTCAAATGAAATTAAAAAGAGTGAAACCAAATGGATACCCCATCCCTGGAGGTGTTCAGTGCCAGGTTGGATGGGGCTTTGAGCAGCAGTGGGAGGTGTCCCTGCCCATGGCAGGGGATGAAACTGTATGGGCTTTGAGGTCCCTTCCAACACAACCCATTCTATGATTCTATGAAAAGACAGGGGGTGCACAGGTCTGTAGAAAGACTGAATTTTAGAGCCAATATGTGCTTTTTTCCACACATATTTGTAGTTCATGAGACAGAAAAAAGGCACTGAAGAGAGTTTACGTCTCAAGTCATGCACTCTGTGTAGGGAAACTGGGGAGTTAAGACCTCACAGCCAGACTTATTTATTAACAGTCATCCTAAGGACCCACAATGTCTGGAGAAGAGGGCTAGCGAAGGTTTGACAACAAATTAATTACCTCTTTAGATTCCTGGGGTTTGTAATTTTTTTTTTTACATACCACACTGTTTACTAAACAACAGAAAACATTCCAGATGAGCAAAACTGTACTTTCAGCCCATCATTTTGCAATGATTCCAATGATTTCGTCCTCTTTCCATGTCTGAGAGCTTTCTAAAGTGGAATATGAAAAGGTTCTCACGTGTTTGTGGTTACAGATGAGCTTATTTTTAAGCTGCTCACAAAATGAGGTAACTTCACTAGTCTCTAAAATAATTATTACTGTAACGAGGTGGATTATGCCTAAGCAATATTTCAAAGGTTAGATTTTACTCTTCGTAAGAAAATACTACTTTAAAAGAAACTGTTCTTCAGCTACAGCATTGCCCCACTTTAGTGTTAGCTTAAATAAAAACCGATATTTCTGTTTCCTGCCCAATATATTTTACCTTTAAATAAATGGAAATCAAATTTTTAATGACAAATTGGGAGGTTATGGATTGGATGATGATACCCTACTAAGAGCCAGAGATGAGGGAGGACTTGAAGAGCACCTTGCTTCTGCAAAGGTAGCCTTCAAAATCTCTAACTTAAGAAAGAGCAGCTGCCTATCAGCTAATTCCTCGCCAGAAACCTGATGTCATCAGAATTCAGCAGTAATCTGGACAACGGCAACTCTCCACAAATTTACTGTCTAGCAATAAAATAGTCAACAACGCTGCACTAATCAAACCGTGAAGCAGCTCTCATTAGATGTCTGTCTCTACATGAATAATGCACTATTACATGTTTAGGTTTAATTAAATGTAATACATAAAATTTTCTTGCAGTGAATATAAGTATCCATATGCCTCTATTGTACTTGACTACAATAATTCATCCATTTTTCTCGCATCTACTCATTTGGACAATTTATCATATTGCCAGATCCCTATTGCAAGGCATTTATGGGAAAAGTTTTGATGGTAATTTAGGGGCTGACTGGGAGTGGTACAGTCACGACAGATATTCAACTCTTTTGTAGACCTGTATCAAATATAACAATTCTGAATGGGTAACCACCATTAGAAGGAGAAACAAATAGCACCTTGACATGATGAAAGGATTTTGGGAGGACTTAGCCCTGGCTTCTCTGATTCTGCTATCATTATGACCATGATGAAAATACCACCTCTCCCCTCTTTCACCCTTCCAAGAACTCTTTGGGTTTTTTGGTGCATAGCTCGTGCTGGTGGATTCTACACGTTTTCGGTCTCTGGGCATTAGGAGATCTGGCTGCTCTCAGACACCTCAATCTGGAAACCTGAGTTTGAACTCTCCAAAAGTGCTTTATTTCCCCTTTAGCAGGAGTCACCTATTACGGAGGAACGGTTCCACCTTTACACAAGAAGATACTGTGGAGAGAAACCTGGCTCATTTCAAAGAAGAGAGGAGTCTCCCTTACCCATAGCCCTGTAACTCCTGGCGTTTCGCAAGCTGCCCACCTGCTTTTTTCCCCTGGCTCAGCCGCAGGCACAGGTCTGTCCTTCCTCAGCTCCCACCCTGCCCCATTCCTGCAAAGCACAGAGAATTGCACTGCTACAATTCTACTCCGGCATCTGCAGATCTGATTTCACTCTGTAAATAGATTATATCCAATATTTATAAAAAGATTAAGCTAATCTGACATTTAATTAATGGAAACGGCAATGTTTGACTTTTTATTTTAATAAGCAACACCCTTTGTTCCCACAGAAATCATTACTAGCAGTATGTTAAAAAAAAAAAAAAGGCGGAAAGATTTAACAAAAGGTTCCATTAAATTACAGAGCAATAAACAAACACAGCCAATTTATGCATCGGAGTCATTAAACGTGTATCCTCTCCAACACTTTCTTCACAGACAGTACTTAGGTCTGCTACAATTGATCCGCAGGGAGCAGTTACCTTAATTATAAAATGAAACACCTCTGCTAATGCAGTCTTGGAGCCTTGTTAGTTTACACCCCAGACATGTGGCTCCGAATGGGCTCCAAATGCTAATGCCAGTAAAGGCAGACACGCCAGGCTCTGCCGCGCCGTGCCAAGCAGCCCATGACCGCGCTTGCCTACCAGGCACCCCTGGTTCGGTTTTTATTCCTCTTGCCCTTGGGGTGGAGATAAAACGCAGGAACTCTTTGGTCCAGCTCAGCGTGTACTTTTGAATAGTTCATTCATGGGCAGCCATTTGTACAAGGAGCCTTTTTATCTGATTATCTGCCCTCATTGTTAGGGCTTGTGCCTCGATGTGATGAGCCTTGCAGGAAAAATTAAAGAAGATGTAAACAGTAAATGCAGACATTTTGCAACATAGCTAAAAATAAATTGCACTACAGGCAATTATGCAAGTTTTACTGGATACATTAAAAAGACATTAAATGCACAGCTGTTTTAAGTGTCTTTTAAGCTGATAAATTAACTGTCTAATAAATTGTAAGATTTGTCAGCTAATAATGCTATTTTATCTGCTTTAACATATGCCTTCCTAGTTCATGAAGCATTATTGTAAGTGCCAAAAGGAGATAATGTGCATTTTACAGTGTTATGTCTTAAGTGGAATGGATCATTGGCCATGAAGAAGTGTGTTAATAAATCTCCTAGGCTTTGTTAATTGCACTCAATGAAGTGTCACTGTTAAAACACAAAAGATGTGATAGAGAAAGCCGAACATAATGTCTTTCAGTTTTACAATTAACAGTTCACTAGGCAAATCGACCAAAAAGACCATAATTTGTTGAAGCCTTATTAACTTACATTTTCCTAGTCAAGGTCATAATTGTGAATGGCTTAAAGCTATCTTTTAATGCTCATCAAGAAGAGTAACCTTGCTAAAGAGAATGAACTTTTCTGTCTCTCAGTAGCACTTATCACTTGCTTTGCAGGTAAAAGACAAATAAAGCTGAACTTTGTTATACAGTCATCTCTTCTAGTCACTTGTCACCAATAAATGCCACTCTAAAGGTGAGAAACATGACTTCAAACATCTTTTCTCTACAGCAAATAAAGTGCAAAGAATAGAGGGAATATTTTTGAAGAGCCTATCAGAGCTAACTCAGTGCAGAGAAGAACTATTCGTCAAGATTTGAGGTTTGGAGGGGTTTCACTCTCCCCTGGAAACCAAATTCAGTGAAGAAGAGAAAACAAATAATCCAACGCACTTAGCAAACAATTATCAAAATCCACCACAATCAATTAAATACCCTTCACGGAGAAAAGCTATTTCCATAATTGTTATTAAATATTGATTATTGAATGTATTAACCCCTCACATCATCTCATCAGACTAGCACTGCTGGGCTTTGTTGCAAAAATCTTCCCACTTAAGACCATTTTGTGATAATGTAAAGTATCTTCTCCAGCAGGATAATCAGAGTAAATACTGATAATGGTGAATTGGCACACATGAATACAGATATATGATCATCATCTCACTAATCCTCATGGTGTAATGACAGCACATGATAGAAGAATAATGACCAACTGTTAATTTAAGTCTGTAATTTCTTCCTAAAACCTCCAAATGCAGAACGCAATGATTTTGTAAAAATTGTCATATATTTAAGTCTCAGACTACAAATGCTATCACTTGCCATTAATGCTACCATTACATTGTGCTGTACTACTTTAAATTAGCTCAGCACTGGCTGTTTGATTTGCCTGATAACAGTTGTAATACTCTTCTGTGACACACACAAGATGTTAGAATATATATAAAATACATTTTAATAAGTCACTCTGCAAGCATTAAAAATCATGAAAGGCACCCGGCTTTGCTGTTACTAGGTTACAGGATGCCACCCTGAACCACACAGCAAACCGAGCCTACTGCTTCAAGCCTGACAGAGCACGTTGACCACCCATGGCTGGACAAAAAGAGGATGCCCCCAAGCCCAGGACTGGGCTCCTTGACTCAGAGTAGCCCTTGCAGTTGGCCAAGGGAAGAAGGAAGAAACTAGAGGAACACGACAGGTGATGCTGGGACCTAAAACACAAAGATGAGGAAGGATGCAGGTGGGTCCATGCCCCATCTCCACCAACACGTGCAGAGCAGGAGATGCTGCAACCCCCTCATATGGGTGCAGTAGGGAACGGATGCATCTGTGGTTAAGCACTTGCTCTCCAGCTAGGGGTATATGTCACACCCCAGCTTTACACCATACTATGTGCTAGGATTCCACTTGCCCATTTTAATATCAAGCACAATAATTTTTACCTTTTACTTTGAGACACAATGAGGTTGAATCAATACGTGCCAGGGTCTCTGAGGTTCCTGGCTACCAGGTACTGTCCAAACCACAAAACGTTACTGCTAACAGAAGCATTTAATAACACATGTCAAAAACTTGGCAATGTCTTTTCGTATTTTTAAACAAGTTGGTTCGATTTCAAACTCTTAAATGTTTTTTATGAAAGCAGAAGCTGAAGGGTCACTGCTCTCAAGTTAAGTCCTGGGCATCATAGGCAAGTATGTCCAAAGAAAGGCAGTCTGGGATAATCCTGAAAGGCTGCATAAGCACAAGTCCTACAGAAACAAGTCACTATCATAAAACGAAGAGAATTCTTTCCTTACAGATAAGGCTGATGGTAGTGACAAGATTGTTCAAAGGACCAGCAGATTGTGGGTGCATATTGCAGAATACCCACAGAAATTCAATATTTTCAACTAATATCTGTGAACATGTACCCTAGAAACCTCTCCAAAGGAACAAACTCATCCAACTAGACAAGGAAAAACGAGCACATCATTTGTGCCCAAGAAAAGCAACATGTGCTTTGAACTCCACAGCTAGCAATAAGACCAAAAATTACCTGAAAATCTGTGCCACGGATAATTTTGCATAATGCATAATTTTTCTAATGATTAATAGAATCAGTGCAAGAATTGGACTAAAACTTAACTGAAAACAGTATCTGGTATAAATATACATGCACGCGCTTGCATAGAGTGAAATACAAAGGTATGCACACAAATAGAGCTGCATTCCAATTCACAGTTACTCTGCAGCTGACAAAAGCTATTTCCAGAGATCACGTTGAAACCACTGACACCAAGATAACACAAAATAGCTGAAATGCTATGAAACACTATGTTTTATAAATAAAGAGATTTATGTTTGTACTAGAATAGCTCAGCTGCATAAAGAGTAACAGTGAAGGGAGCCATCCTAGAAAGCTGGGAGACCGTCAAAAATGCAAGTGTCACACTATTTCAGCTGGTTCCCTTCCTTCTGCACGGCCACGTCAGCTAGAGGACAGCCATACACACAAAGATTCAAACTCGTTCTGCTCCAGCATGGGGGATGCGCTGCTCGGATCCCACTGGGATGCGTCCCCTTGTACAAGACTTGACGTTAAGGCGCAAGTCCTTGTATTTGATCTATTAGGGACAATCAGTGAAATAGCGTCCTACCAGCCAGGTTCAGGTAACAGCTGCATCTCTTACAGACTGCTTTCTCATGATTTCAAAAATCAGAATTATGAAGTACGTCATTTGTGTGCTATTTCCAGAAACATTAACAACAAAAATGCCCTTGAGGTTTGCTATTTGATTTCACGTGTAAATCAAGCAAGCATATAACTATGAAAAACAAACAAACTTCGCTCAGTTTGAGGTTTCACGCCCTTTTTTTAAGCCACCTAATTGGGCAGTACAACAAGATACAAATTTTAGAGAGAAATTGAGTCTAGTTTTGAGGTGACGTATTTATACTTTGTGATAATTTAACTCGATGAGGAAGAATCTATCGCTGTTCACGGACTGTTAGTACAAAACCAGATGAACACAGCTCGTTTTGCCTTGGCAAATTGAGATCCCTTTAAATCTTGAATAAAAATCAATGATTTCAGAATTACAATGGGAAGGTCTCAGCCCTCCTGTATCGATCCCAGCCCCACAAACAGGCCTTCAAAAGACATATGGCACGAGTTTTGCAGAACTCAGCTATCCGATCTCCTACAAAACATGTAATAATTCACTCCCCAGGCCCCAAAACATTTATCTTGAATAGCATAATTTCCTAAGATGGTAATGAATTCTTTAGGCAAAAAGAGGGTTGCCTTGACTAGACAAACATCCTGGGCCAAAACCACAGCACACTGAAAAAGACCCTGGAACTGACACTTGAGTGGAAATGCCGCCGTGACGACCTGTGGACGACGCTAGCTTCTTCTCTTCAGAGAAACCTCTGCAAGAGCAAACAAAGCAAACTTCAAAGGTATCCTGCCCTGCCATGTTTTGTTTTATTTTTTTTTTCATTTAACTCGGCTACAACAGTATTTCAAGAGTTCTTAAACCACCTTGAATTTAATATCTCCAAATCACATTTAAGGAGAAGAATTCACATCTGTCACATCTGGTTTATCAGAACCAGTGTACTACAACTCATTCATTTTTTATTAAAACAATAACCCTTCAGTTACTAATTTTGCTGGGGTCTTTTCCATGAAGATGCAACGCACGTGTATCCCACAGGAGCCACTGACACCACTCACAAAAGTTAACTAACCTATAAACAAGCACACAGATTCTGGTTTATATAACGTTGCCATATCAATTTTACTACCGTCTGCCTGTACTAGTGGTTTATTCTTTGTTTATTTAGCCTCTTTCAAAGCTTGGAAAACATTAACATACAATTCTGATAAATGGCCACCCCATAAAGACAGGGAACTTTTAGAAAGTAGAGTCACCATAACAATATTAAGATTGTAAAAATAAATGCTCTGCTAGTGGGAAGTTTGGGAAACAAAACCCTCAAGGAAAAGCAGTGAAAAGAAAAAAAAAAATCCCTGCACACTACCAGATTATTGCACAGGAATCCCAAGAAACCTGAGCGTTGACTTAACCAAGCATGGCTAAAGCTGGAACAGTAACAAGAAAAGAGATTGCAATTTTCTCAAAACTGTGAACAAAAGATCTGAATGCCAGCAAAAAGCAATGAATCCTCTTCATTCACCGAAACCAACTAAGTGGTAACAAATTGTGAGTTTCCAGTTGGAGACAATTGGCCAGGAATAATTATACGAGATGCTGAAGGCTGACTTAACTCTTTCTTCCACCCGTTTCGGCGAAGCATCAGAAGGGAGAGCCGTAATCAGCATTGCATGCTGGGACCCACGCCACGTTACAACCAATTTACTTTCTCGCAGGGAAGTTCATCCTGCTGAGAGAGCAGGTTTCCATAGATAAAAGATGGGATCTCAAAACAAATTAAGGCTACGTGAAGCATGCCTGCATTTTACTGCAGTAAATTCTGCAGAGCTTGGCTGTTGGCAGGGGTGAGCTCGTATGACTTAGGCTGATACCAACCCGAGGGATATTAAATACGTGAAAAGGCAGAAGTTTCTTAACCAAGCTGGCTACGTTGGAGGGAACAATAGCAGATTTAAACTTTTCTTCCTCTAGTATTTCATTCCATTATTTAATTTAATAACAACTTTGTGGGCAATGTCTTTGGTAAGCAGAAGAATCAATAAAACGCAGAAAAAGTACAGTTTTACTTGGAGATGATGGAGGTTGTTTGTAAAATCTTTTGTTTCAGATCATTACACTAAAGCATTGGGGGGTATTCTAGAAGTGTTTCGAGATACTGTCGTATTTCACATTTTAAAAGTTGCATTATCAGCTTCTAATAAACATTTAGTAAGGAATACAGATAACAAGAATGTTTTAAAGAACTATTTTCTGAGTCATTTTGTTTACGAGCCGATTGTTTTGTGTGCATCTATTTGAAAGCACATTTTGTTTTGATCCATCCTTCTCAGCCTTGCAGATAGGAAGAAACACTGAAATTATTTGCAAATGAGAATCATCATCTTCACATTCAGAGACTGTAGAGAAGACAGAACAGAAACTGCTAATCCTAACAGAAATTGCTCAGCATAGGCATGTAATTAAATTTCTCACTGGAAGGAAAAAACAAAACAAAACAAAACACAGTCCTACTATTTGAAACATGAGATACCTGAGCTCTGAATTTTGGACAAAAGCTACATAAAGTCAGATTCTAAATTATTTTCTGTATCACGGCATTGGCACGGATTTAGGGCTGCCGTGTGAAGACCTTTCTTTCTTTTACTTATTTCTTTCTCTCTGTAAGGGAAACGACTGCCCTCCAATACAACTCAGGCATCCGCTTCTCTCTCAAACTCTGATACTCATTTGCTCTTGGATTTAAAAATAATCTATAAAACAATCATTGGTGCATTATTACATTGGGTGGAATATTATAATAATTGCAAGTAAAATATAATATTATTATATTAAAATATACAATTGATTATTAATATAATAACTGCAAGCTAAAAGCCTGGATAGAAAAAACCTTGATAAAGCATCACCCTGCAAACCCTACCTGCACAAGTGAAAGCTCAGTTCTCCCAACCCCCTCTTCTGGCAGGATTACTTTCTTATCATCCTGTAGTACATAAGCAGGTGTTATTCACACCTTCAATTCATATAGGTGATTTATTAGGAGATATACTGAAATGTGCTTGCCGAGGGAGGATGGTGAATTTGCTTTTTCCTGATTACGGCCCATTCTTTAACAGCTCAGTAAATATTTTCCTCATCCCTTCAATACACATTTGAAGGATAAACAACCCAAAGGAGGAAAATCAGTCAGATGAAAAAAAAGCTATGCAGGTTTCTATCAGGTTAAGTGTATATTTTGGTAGCTAATAAAATTGACTGCAAGAATCACCAAAAGAAGAATGCACAAATTTGGGGGTGATTTGGCTATTGGTCTGCTCACAACATGGGGCTATATAGACTCCAGGATATATACGTGCACATTCTATACAAAAGGAGCTATTAATAAGAGAAGGGATTTGCTATTATTTTAGATCAGAAAGTGACACCACTCTTTGGTACTTACATACATAGTCTCATAGTATTTTAGCACTTAACATCTTTTCTCGCTGTGAGGTCTGGGAGCAGGCGCGTGTGCAGGGAGGCGAAGCCCAGCTTCGTCTGCAAGGAAGTGTCCATGGGATGGACTGGGATAATTTAGAGCTGGGGACACCTTGCTGGGGAGTTCAAGGACCAGGGAGAGGCATTTTCCTGCCATGTTCTGGGAAAGAACCTGTTATGACTCTCCTCCACCTTTTTTCAAACCATAAACCTAGCATTTGCACATGAGCATACGTGAAAAAGAAAATCACAGCTTCTACCCACCACACAAACCTAACCCAGTTCTGGATTTTTTTTATTAACAGAGATCTGCAGCGGTAAAAGAAATTTTAGACCAATCTTTTTATTAAGCTTGACCACCTCCAAGTCTTTCCTACAGGATTTATATTCACTATTCTTCATTCATCTCAGAACAAAAGCCAGATTTGCCTTCTCTCCAGCCCGGCTGGATCAGCATACCTACTCTCACTGTCTTCTCAATTCTCCCCTAAGCCTACCATCTTTGGAAGACAGTATCATTTTGGTCTAAGGTGTAAGTTAGATGCACACACTAGCATAATCTTTCTTTCTGTGCTAATTAAGTGCTACCGTCACACAGACGGTTTAAAAGCTGACGCAAAGGTTTGAAATCAGATTTTTTTAAGTCCTTATTCATTCCACCAAAATCAGAATATTTCTGGTACAACACCAGGAATAAAGAGAACCACTTAAAATCACCTGTTTGGATGCAAATTCCGTCGGAATTTTATTTTTACAGAGCATAAGAGCATTTTATAACACCATAAAAACTTATATAAGGACACTGGTAAAGATAACCCTGGAAAACTCACATCAAACCCTTTATCAGCCTCCTCAAGCAGTAGAAGCAGCTCACTTAAAATAAGAGCTGAGGTGTAAACAACAGTTCTTGACCCTTGGGTCTAAGCAGATGAGCAATATCAACCTACCAATCACCCAAAACTCTTGTCATCTACACTACCATAAACCCCCACCAAATTCAATGCTGTGGAAATGTGAATCTGGAGTAACTGCAGTTCCTAACCTGGCGCTCTCCTGAGCTGCCTGCCCGCTCGCTCAGTGTTTTTGCCCCACTTGCCCAAGATAATCTCATTTAAACAGACCATTGCGGAGGGTTAACACAGCTCTTGTTACCTTCTATGGGAATTTTAGCCCCAAAGTGTTTATAAGCTTAAAAAACAGAAGGCAAACAAGCCTAACATTCAAAACAGAGCTTGTAACAGACAGCGGGATTTACCATGGGTATTAAGAAGATTGTGGTGTGCATATGCTAACGCCACGGCACGCAGCGAGCAGGCAGCCTCTCTTTTCCTGTCGTGGCTTCATCTAACCCTGCAGCGTCGCAGAACGGGAAACTGCATCTCCCTTTGTTTCTTTTTTAGCAGCCAGCAAGCAAGAAGAATTACAAGTTACTAAAATATACCTACATCTATATAGATATATCTTTTTTTTTTTCCTGTATTAGGTTGACATCTCAGTGTCAGAGATAAACCCTCCGCTCCCCAGATGCTCCACCCGCTCCTGCGGCACACGCTGTGGAGGGGGAAGGTGGCAGCGTGCCAGCTGGATCTCTCATCCCAACAACATATTTTTGCAGATTATGCAAAACCGGCAACATTTAGCTTTAGAGGAACATCACAGCTGTTGCCCTTACCCTGTCAATCCCAGTCTCAAACTTGCAACAGGTTTCATTTAGGAAAGGCCTAAAGTGCTCCAAAAATGATGCTTTCTACTCGCACGGCCACAAAGAAGCGATGTGAGAAGTTGAACAACCACCCTTCAAGGACAGCACCAACTCTACCAGCCAGCAGAGAGAGCACAGGCTGCCACCGAAGGGACCAGCACTGAAAACTGATTTTTGTCATCACCTTTGGTGCTTGTGCCAGATTTGCTTGTTGATGAATTATGCAACGTATACCACTAACAGGAAAAGTCTCATTCGTGCTCGTGCAAAGGGATTGTTCAAAAACCCAGAAGGCTCCCGCTTCGACCCCAAGGCCGAAATCAGGGAGTTCTTAAACCACAGAGGCTCCTGAAGAGCAGAGGACCTCTGTGGGGTGAGAAATTTGGCTCAAAAGTCTATTAACAGAGGCAGGGAGACTCAACAATATACATTTAAGAGGATATTTTAATTTCAAAACAGGAGAGCGCACTGCACTGGATAGCACACAAAGAATTATAACGTTCCAGTCACCCATAACCCGTGAACTCTGGTTGTGGCTCATTTTGGACAGTGCCTTCACATGTTGCTAACACTGGATTTTTGCCCATAAGCAGGATGTTAATCTGTTTATTAATGCATTACTCTTAACAGCAGTACTTAATGATTTTCCTAACATATTTCCAAAGGTCCATTTGGGAAAAAATCACTTGCAAAAAACTTGAATATTAAGTCCATAAATAAAACTGAACCTGACACCTTATTGCTCAATAAACCAAATGGAGGTGATGATGAATGGGTAGGTGTGTTTGAAGGAAACGGAGATGCAGCATAACAAGCAGCACTGATAGCCTCCGTGTGTATCCAAGCATCTTTTAATATAAAAATAAACAAAAAGGTCTCTGACCCAGCTGAACCCCCAGTTTCTCATAAAACTTTCACCCTATGTAAAGCCTGCAGAACTTCCCAGACAGGATGACAGTTCTCACACAATACCAAAAGAGAAATTCATGCAAAAATTGTAGCTAAAAGTTAGGTCACAGCCTCAGTTTGCCTGTCATCTCCCCTCAGTGGACCTGCACTCCATGATTTTATTTACACAAATTCGTGCAGAGGAAAGTGGGGTGAGGACCTGCCACGGCACGCTACGCTCAGCTCCGGGTCTCCAGCCATTCTTGCTGACGTGGCTGAGCCTCCATGCCTCTCATTGATTTCTTTTTTTAATTGTCCATTAACATCATTTCTAGGTTTCTGAAACCAACTACGATGGGGTCCTGGGTTTATGGCACATTACACGGCGCAGTCATAGGGGACAAGAACACCAGGAAGAGAGAGCATGGATTAGCTAAAACTATTAAACCACAGCAAACCTTCATTGATCTTTTCTCCTTTTTTCTTTATGTTCTACCAAGAGACCTGTGAAAAAATAAGAGTTATTGAAAGACTGGAAAATATCGAAAGACTTGAATCTTTGTGGCAGAACTTCCTTCCTTGAACTCCTGAACAAGGAGGACAATCTCAGCCCCCTGTGGTTTACAGCTCTAAGTCTAGAAAAACCTACAGTCACGCCAAAGCTTTTAAATTACATCTCAAACAATACATTTATTTTGTGTTGTTTGTGGTTGCTCTAGACTAACTGCTGATAAATCAGAATAAGCATCAGAAAAAAAAGCAAGTGACCACGGATGAGCTCCGCTCACATGATAACCGCGACACAGGGCAAGGTTTACCGCTTATAAGAGCATCCATTAAGGGAAACGCTGCATTCTCTTGGAAGTACCTTTTAATTACTGTTTAGGTTTGATCATATTACCAATGACATGCCTAGGATTTGTTTGGTAGTACAAATAGACAAAGCTATATCCGTTCATGCATTTCCACTGTATTTTATTGAACAACGAATTTACCAAACCTCATTCCCTGGAAACAGGGTTAGCTTTAAACACCAGAAACGTAATAGTTAAGTTAAATCGTGGCAGTTCTTCAAAGGCATTCAAAGAGAGCAGCCGTGGTGGCTGTGAAACGAAGCAATACTCAGGAGGAAGGGGGAGCCTGCACAAAGGTTTGGTTTCACTTGCAGATTTGCAGGATTATGGACGTCCTCGGCTCCTGTGTACTCAAAGCAGAGGGTTGCCAACAGCCGTATTTGACGGGCAAGGGGAATAATGAATTTCTTATCACAGAGACAGTCTTTCTCAGATCTAATCTTCACTGATATTGGCAAAGAATTTTCACATCATCTTCATCTACTCATATTGAAGTCATAGTTTTAAAATAATACAGAAAGGTTTATTTTTATAAGAAGCTGCGCGGCAGGTTGTTGGCTCTGGTTTGCCCAGCGATGGACACCCAGGAAAGGCAGTTCAGACACAACTCGGCAATTGTACCCCACAGAGATGTTGTTAAATGCCTCCTACGAGGCAAAGAAACACACAGGGCTAGAAATCTTGCACTAAATAAACATGTCAACTCAACAACAGCAAGCGTGAAACACTAGCCTGACTACTGCACGCTTCCAATAGATGTCAAGGTGTGTAGGAGGTCTCAGCGCAATCATTCTCAAAGTGCTGTGTAAGGCTGAGATTAAGCACATTTTTCAGGAAAAGAAATATCTCCCCTTTATTTGTCAAAACGCAGCCAAGACCAAAATGAGCTGCAAGGGGATTTGAAGGGTTAAATACTTGTTACAAAAGCATTTGAAGTGACTGTTGGATGACAGGAATTGAGGTGGTCTCTTTTTTTTTTCTTTTTTTTTTTATTGAGAGTTGTTAAAACTAAAAATTCCCATATACTCTCCCTTCCCCTTAGAGGTCTTCTGGGGTTGGCTTATTCCTCTGCTTTGATATGCAAATAGGAAGCTTGCTCTCTAGCAGGGGACACTGGACAGCATCCAAGGAACACAGAGGAGATGTCCTGTCAGGAGAGCAGCCCAGCCGCCTCGAACGGTCCTTGGGCAGCACCGAGAGCCAAGCTTGTGTTTTGGCTTAAAAATAAAATACCTTTGTTAATCATTTTTCCTTCCAGTATAAATGTTTATATATTTACCCTGCTAGTCATCTCTGCTGGCCAATAGCAAGAAAACAACGGTTTCGCTGTTCCTTTTCGGTCAGCGCGTTACTAAATCTGTATTCATCTTTTGAAGATGCTATTCATGCTGCCCTTCACTTATGTCATAGAATATAGGTTATTCGAACCATTTAGCTGCAATGAACAGTCGTATTTTTAGAAATATGATAAATTTATTTCTACTGGGCAGTTTTCTCATTACTCTTCTATCTGGCCAATTTTCTGTGGAAGACAGAAGGGAAAGTACATTTTAGTTTCCATTTCTTGATCCCTTTAAGTTTCACTCTTTCTCACTTTCTTGTTTTTCTGCCTTTTCTTTTCACTGACATAATGGAGTACCTATAAAAAAAGATTAAATGGTTCCATAAAGTTTTATTAATGCCTTACATCATTGATATCTTCTCTGTATTGATAGTTCCACTTCCATTATTGCTACTCAGGCATTTAATTAGTGATTCATACAGTATGTTGTAAACTACAGTATTAGCGTTAACCATCCATATAAAAGCCCCCATTATGTAAAAACTCTTCCCAATATCGTAATTGGAGTATAGTTATCCACTTTAACTGACTTGAATTAGATTATTATAGATTAATTTATAAAAAGTTACTTGTAAAGGACATTGAAGATCATGGAATATTAAGAGTGGAACTTCATTACAATAAAATGGACTTCAAGAACAATGGCACTGTCTGAGTTTTATATAAATCCATTACAATCTTCTTGTAATAGGAACAATAACTGTTTTATCTGGCAACTCAGTGATACTTAAGGATGGAAAGACAGACTGTTAAAAATAAAGAAGCGAGTGGAATTAAAGGGAGGAGTGCACTTAAATCCTGGATAAAGGAGAGAGAAAATTCGCTCTTTTCACTGGGAACTTGGATAAGACCATAAGACATAACCTAAAGGTCTAACATAGAAGAGCATGGAAAACCATACTATTCAGAGTGTGAATGCTAAATACTACAATCAGTGAAGACTCCTGTGGACTCTGAAGAAAGCGTTGATCCAGAGGGAGTTAGTCCATGTTTATAACACAGTAACCAAGAACGGGATTTGGGTCACCTCTCCCAAAAAGCTGTTCACATTTTCATCTGCCTTCTACCACCATCTACGTTATTCCATTTGACTCATGAAAATACACAGGCTGGAACACAACTTTGCTGACCTGGCAAATTTGCATCAAGCAAAGGAAATACTGCCCTTAGGCCACAGTTTGGCCCTGGTGAAAGGGAAGAAGTCAAAGCTCCCATAAGCTGGTTCTTCCCACACGTAACCTCTATGTGCCATTGTACCATTTTTAGTAAGCAGAAGGATGCAGAATCTCATTTGATGTTCCAGTTCTGTAGTTTGTCCTTTATATCCAATCCCCCCCCCCCCTTTGCCAGAGACAGGAACAGTTACCAGTCTGCTCTTTGCTACTGAGAGATCCCCTTTGCTAAGGGCTTTCTCTGAAAATCGGCTCCGTTGGTTTTATAGAGGCTTGGCATCATTGAGCACAGATGAAGGACTTCATAGAATCACTAGGCTGAAATGACCTTTGAGATCATCAAGCCCAACCATACCTGTCAACTACTAAATCATATCCCTGAGTACTTCACCTACCGTCTTTCAAAACGCCTCCAGGGATGGAGACTCCACCACCTCCCAGGGCAGCCTCTGCCAGTGCTTGAGAAACCCTTCTGTGAAGAAATTTTTCCTATTGTCCAATTTCAATAGGCTTTTTGACTTTTGTGGCTGCACGTAACTAATCAGTCCAGGCTTCGGGATGTGCAGTCATTTTTCCTCTGCGGTTTTGTCCTTTTCAGAACAATATCACTTTTTCTGACAGATAACATGTACAATAACATTCTCTAACATTTCCCAATTTCATTTTTATGTGGTGGAGCGTTTCCCTGCCTTTCAAAGACAGAAAGTCTTACAGTCTTTCAGATTTAATAGACACAACGTGCCATGGACTGCAATGTTTGGTCGGGGTTAGCAATACCATGCTTTGCCACCTGGGTATTTGCAGGGTCCCTGAGGAGCCATCCTGCATTTCATCCGAGAGGCAGGAGCTCAGGAAATTGTTTTACAGGGTTCATCAAACAGCCGACCCAACCTCACTACCACCTGTTGGGTACTATTTTGCAGGCAGCATTGCTGGAAATAGTACAATAACACCGACACTAATGATGTTTAGAAACAGCACAGAGGTGGAAAATACTAGAGCTACAGGGTGGTGAACCACTCACCCCAAGAGCAAGCTCAGGAGAAGACCCCACAGTGGCACAAGCAGTGCTGACCTACACATCTACATGTAAGCTCTCCAACTCTTCTTTTGACACTTGCAATTCACGTTGCTTATCCATTGGACACCTCTCATCTTTCTAAGATTTTTGTGCACATATAGCTTCTACTTCCTTCAGGATTTTGGGGCTCTTATCCACAACTTGTTTCAGACCTTTTAGATATCCTTGGAAGAGTCCAACTCATTTATCAGAATTCAATAATTTACAGATTCTACTCTTTCTGATCACCTGTACTCAGCCGGGGGGGGGGAGGCCATCAGTCAGTAGGAACTTAGATTCAGTGCAAAATTTCACATGAATGGGCTGAGAGAAGCTTATCAAGCTTGCCTCAACTCTCTGTACCGATTTCCCACATAAGACAGAGTCAAGTAGAGGCCTTGGAATATAGCTTTTACCTGGCTTAGGACCACCATGCACTAAAAAAAAATAAATATTAATATTTAAAGATGCCCAATGACGACTCCTTTCCTTGGCACGGCAAAATCTTCTAGGTCTATCTCTTTAGGACATACAACTTCCCTGGGAGCCGTTCCAGGGTGCCAGGTCATCGGAAAAAGAAAATAAAATACACAACTTGCTGAAGCATCAGATACACATCTTCAACATCAACCGGTACAGAATCATGCATCACCATGCACAGAAAGGAAAACTCACGAGGTCACCCCGCTGGGGCGCACGTACAGCTCTTGCCATTGGAGCCACATTAGAGAAACAAATCCTACAGTATGTAGAGTGCTACAGAGATTAATGCACAGCTCAAACAGGACCAGGTACAGGGCTAACGGGGACAGCAAAGAGAAGGGAGCGGGCTGGAAGAGCACTGGTCATTTTGGGCTACTTCAGAGCTAGAATAAGCAACATGTGGTGTTACAGTGCTAATTCCCCTGCCCAACAGCCTCTTTTATCCACCTGCCCTTTGTCTGGGCTAACCAAAGGCACTGCCGTTGCATCTCACTGCTAGCATCGCTTTTCTTAAGCTGTTATAAACTTCATTTTTTTCCCCATCTCTGACATGTCTCAGAAACCAAAGTTTTGTTTGTACGAAACTAATCTGAAATCCTTTTGCACTCCCAGCTCCCTCTTTGCTCTCCGTTTCCCTTTCCCTTCCTTCAACTATTTCAAAACCATGTATTTCAAAAATATCTGGGTGCAGTACAGAGAATACATTCTAGTTCTGACTGCCCATACTATTTCTGCAGTCTCTTTCTGGCCATAAATTTTGTAGGAGAGCAATAGAATGCAAAACACATTAGCAGTAACGCGTTGAAATCCCTCTGCTACAGGGTAAATAGGAAATGCAGCAGCACATTTACAATTTTGGCTGGCAAAGTACGAGCACTATTCATTGATCTCATTAAAGACCAATCTACATTCAGGGAAGAATAAGATTGATGAGTTGTTAGACTCTTTAAACAAAAAAAAAAAAGTTACCAACAACATGCATGTACAAACAGCCCAAAGAGGCACAAGAGTTTCTCTGCTGCCTTCGCCTAATGATAATAATCACTCTAATGTGAGAGCAGCCTCCTGTCATTCCAAGAACTGGATGTGAATCTGTTTCACCACGTTAGGATGACCAGTGCACTGATATTAACAGTATATTTAATTTTAATTTGCTCTGGAAATTTAATTCTTGATTTAATTCTCCCTTTACCAGAAAGAGAAGAGGAAAATACTTCTTTTTAGATCTCTTTCTCTTTTTTCACCAAACATAAACAGGTCTAAACTGCAGCATCTTCACCCACAGAGATTTCAACCCAACTGTCACAGATGCCTCTTCCTGGTGTCCTGAATCTTTATCCCAGGTCTCCCACAACCTTCACCCGTTTTGGAAAATGATTTTTTTGCCTCTCTGTTCTCAAGTTTCCACAGCTGAAAAACGGGAATGAGAATACTTGCATAGCTTTGGAAACAAGAAATGTAAAGCACTCCATTGGTGCAAGGTATTACTGTGTTGATGATGATGAAATAAGCTTTCATACATTGCTAAATTATTCAAGAACATCTACTATGGTTTCACCCCTGGCAATCCCAGAATGCATCTCAGTGCCATTACTCTGCAGGGAACAGCAGTATTGAGTAAATGGCTATGAAACTCGTATATTAACCTCACTTGGTGGCTGGAATATTCATTTCTCTTTGAGTCATTTTAAGGAAGAAAAGAAAATCTTCACTTTTCGAAATCATCTTTAGCTGACACACTAAGGAGCAGACCTGGACAAATAATTTCCAATGAATAATGTGATGAATTTATTTTCCTCTTCTCTGTGCCCAAACGGACTTGGATTTCCTCAAATGTATTTGTTATTCAAATGTATTCAACAACTATCCTTTGCACTGTTTTTCTTCTATGTCTATTGTGCTTGAATGTGCACACCATCATTCTTTCGCTTTCAGCTGTAGGGTTTGGTTTGGGTTTTTTTTGGGGGGGGAGTAGGTAGTGAAGGAATTGCTTTATTTATCACCCAGGTGCATTTAGGGGAAGAGGAAATATCAGATATGTAATGTCTTCGTAACAGATGCATTTGTGATGTGCGATGGATGTGAGCGCCCGTGGCAAAAACCCTACCCAGAAGTAGTTGATGAGTTATCCAAGGTGTTTTCAGGGATTTTGCGAGCCCTCAGTGGCCGGCATATAAAAGAGCAGGTGAGACCCGGTGTATGTTAAACACACTGGCCATGAGCTGTTACTCATATAGAATCTAACACACAGCATTTCACAGAGTAACTTCAACCTCCAAAGCACAGACTCTATGACAGAAGGAGAGGAACTGCTGAGGATTTTTTTTTTGCAGTTTGCACAGCCTCTTAATGCGTTAAGAGAGATGTCTTGTCAAGGGTATATTCAGTTTTGTTGTTTGCTTTATTCCAAGCTAAGAGGTTTTGGAGCCATCCTAATATATTAGTAAAAATATGGCCTTTGCTGTTATCCTTAACTCTGCCATAAACCTGACACAGGACATCTCCTTTTTCCTGCTGTTTTCCCCCTGTAAGAAGTGGGTTACAACACTTTGAGAGATCTTTTAAGATCTCCTCACCCAGATACTACAGTCATTTATAGATACGGAGTTAGCCAAGAGGCTTCCCAGCAATGAGTGCCCAGAGATGTATTTCTCGAGTTCGGTGAGTAAATCAAAGCACACTCATGCTTAAGACAAAGTCTGAGCACACACTGCATATATTTGCTGACTTAGTACCCTCTGACATTTCTCATGGCTGTTCTCCTCTATGCCAAAACATATCAGAAGTACTCTTACATACTTTTTACCCTGGGTTTGCTACTGAGGAGACTGGCTCTACAAAGGGAAATAAAACAGGTAATCAATAAACTGGGACTGAAGACAATCTGTGATATATTAGCAGGCATCCTCAATCGTTAGCAGAGAATTACCCATTATCAGATTAATAAGCAAAGAACAACTGGGGAAAATAGGTTGTTGTCGCTGTAAGGCAGTGCGTTTTTTCCTACCGCTTCAGTCAAAATAAAGCAGCCAAATTTCAACATAAACTTAGAGGTCACCTCTTACAGAAAACTAGTTCTGCCTTTAATGAAATCAGCAGAGAATCTCAAGAGCCATCCCTACCAGAACCACTTCGTTGGGTACGTGCTACAAGTCCATTCCTGGCCTCTCCCCAGCAAAGGGTCTCTGCAGCCCTCTCACCAAAATTGCCACTTTGGCAACTGAAATTGAAAAAATTTGATTATTTAATGGAAATAATATTTCAGCAGTTGCTGGGCTGTGCTCCGTGCAGTCTCCCTTCTCCAAACGATGCAAGAAAGGCCAGACCCGGTGCCGATAAAGACTTGCAGTGACCGTGGTGGGTGCCAGAGCCGGTTTTGCAAAACCAGGCACTTTGTAAAAGCTATGACAACATTTTATTCGCCTTTCTGACCCTCTTTGCCTTTCGTCTCTTTAAAGTTATATGCCATCAGTCAGGATTACCCTCAGGGTTTCGGCTTTCCTCAATGCACTGAAGAAGCCAGAAATACGTGGGGGGCTCAGGACCATTCCTCTTGCCACGTGCCCCATCCTTAACAAATGCCCAATGCCCACATGAGCAACCTTATGAAATATAGCTCCTACATGAAATTTTCAGAAATATTTTTCTTATCAAAATAAACAGAAACTTAAAAGTGAATCCTTTCTGCCTTTCTTCTCACAGTCTCCACATCTCCGAAAGCCCGGGGAGTGGGAAGGAAACGTTTCTTTCAGTGAGATACTTGTGTTTCCCCTAGCCTTTGAGTTCTTAAAAGAAGAATATTGTTTCACACTCTTCCAAATCTGCTCTCCCTTCCCCGACTCTCACCTTACCTTCTCTTTCTCCCTTCGCTTGATGACTATTTCCTTTCTTCCTCACTGTTTTTCTTTCTTCTCGTCTTCTCCTAGCTCTGCTCCTCTTGTTTCACCATCTGGTTCTGGTCTCCTTATCAGTCTCCTTCCCTCTGCCACAGCCCTCATTTTCCCCCCGCTTGCACCTTCCCGTCTTTGTCTCTCCTCGCCTTTCCACTCACTCCTTTCCTGTCCTATTTCCCCCAAGGTTTTCAAAGCGAAACACAGCTAGGGCTGCTTTTCCCTTCCTGCCTGCTATTAATTGAGCATTTCATGAATTCTCACTTCTGCTGGTGGCTTTGCAACTTTCTAGCACACTGTTAAACAAGACAGGGACGGCACCAGACAAATGCACAACTGAAAACCCAACTAGTCCCAGCCATAAGATTGTCCTAAAGGATGAAATTCACAGTTCCCACTGTTTTTTTTCTCTGAGGTTTTTTCCTTTTTTTACATCTTTACCATTTTCTGTCCTTCTTGAAGTTGGGCTTCAATATACAGTCAAAAAATCTTATCGTGAACCTTTATACATATTCAATGGTAAAGCAACAAGTAACTAAATTGGTAGCCTTTTTGTTTTCTTATCGCACAAATCTATTCCTCAATGCTAACAAGCAGGTCTTTATATACTTCATCCACTTGATAATAGACTAATAATCTTATCATGATGTTTTCTTGAACTTGAACTAGGTGCACAAAGTTAAGTCTGGAAATATGGGAAATTACTAAATTATATAACATAGCAGAGATATTACAAGGAATTTCTTGTATTTCGCAGCGAAAATTGTGGCTGTCAATTTAACAATAGGCTTATTCACTATGGTGTTTGATTAATGTGAAATTATTCAGTTGGCTACCTTGTAGTTGGCCTATTTTTGTGTCCAATTAGTATGCTAATAATGGTAATTATGTTCTATACTGCATGTCTCATCACCTAGAGGGTTTTTAAAATGATAAAATAATGAGAATAAACAAGCTGATGCTGACATTCACTGGGCCATTCTAATTACTTACTGAGAGCACACTAGGGAATCAACACTCAACCAAAGAAAATGATTCTTGCTTACTTTGTTAAAACTACTCTTTTCAAAGAGCATTAATAGTTTGCTGCTGTTTTCTTTATTACAAGGGACTGCACTATTTTCCCTTTTATTTGCCCTGTTAATATACAGTACCAGGAAAGGGGGGAAAAAAAAAAAAGATAATCAAATTATGTTTGACTGAAGCGATAACTGTTTGCAGGGGGTGTCAGGAAAAACAAATAACTGTAATTGCTGAATTATACACCTTTGTAATGGCTACCATTTATTTCTTCTCTGTGTGATAAACATACCATCACCTTTCTCACCAAGAGAACGTGGCATTTTTTTTCAGCGTGCTGGCATCGCTGTGCGATGGAAACCTGCCAGCCCTAGACCCAAGGGTGGGGGTCCCTCGCCGGCGCTGCCAGCAGCCCAGCCCGCGGCCAGTCTGCGGCACTGGGTCTGCTCTTTCCCTCCTATCCCTTCCCCACGTTTACAGACCCCTCCGGGGGGCTGAGAGTTGCATGTTTGTAAAGATTACGTCCGACAAAACTTTATTTTTTGCTTAAAAGCTTTCATGATGCATAAGAAGCATTATCACTATCAATAAATAATAGCACAGCTGCTTGTGTATACTAGCAGCCAGTTTTAAAACGATTCCTGGCACCTCTCTGTAAGCATGAATACACCAGAAATACATACACGACGTTAGAAAATCCGTTTATTTCTTAATCCTCCCTTATCGAGTAGTAACTCTCTGCTCACTGGCTGCCTCAGAAAAGTTCACCGAGGATGGGACTCTGAGGCATCTGTTGCACTAACCCTGGAATAAAGAGTCAGGATTTCCCAGTTTCAACACAAAGAAAAGTAGAGTTGGGTACAGAGGGTAAAACTGAGCAGAGCATATGGGAATTCTGAATCCTTTATCTATTAATTCAGGATTTACACAGCTTAAAAAAAAAGTGAGAAGTAACATATAATAAAGAATAATAAAAAAAACCAGTTTAAAAATTACTATCACAGGTACAAGGGAAGCTGTACGAAAAACTTAGGGGAGTCAGAGGAATGGAAGGAAGCGGCAGACCCCAGGCAGGCAGATGCGGGTTTGTCAGGTATGCCCTAACCTTCAGCAAATTAATTCATTTTGCAGAGGCTGGATGCTGAAATGCCTCCACGGTTTGGAATCCAGGCTGCCTTGGGAAGCCTGTTTAAAACTACGAGCTGGGGTTAAAAAGATTGTTTGAAGATAAAACCCTATGAAGGCAAAATAAAGAAAAAAATAAAACAAACGCTATTGTACATTTATGCCGATATTTTACTGCTCACACTGGTAAGCTTTAGGACAATCAGTCATAAAGGCAAGGCAGGGAGATGGTTGTAAGCACTGTTTGCTGACACGGAGCAAGGGCTGGTTTTAATAAAGGATGTAATACGTGACATGTTAACAGGGAGTCATTTGTGCACCATATATTGGTTACTCCTTTCCTGTCGTTTTGAATTATGTCTCAATATATCTTACTTGTTAAAGCAACTAACTACTGGCAAAAAAAAAAAGTTACTGTAAACCAGGAAAAATAACAAAAAACGATCACGAGATAAAGTATTCCGGAATAGATTTTCTTTTCAAGATATGAGATATATGTTCAAACTGGAAATACAGTTGCACTGCTAAACAGAAAATCTTTGGATGTGCCTGCTCTCTCTCCCCTGGCAGGAAAATTGTACCCTCGTTTCATTGAATATGAGATTAATTTTTTTTTATGGTGAATTATCTGCAGTGTTTATTTTCCACCCTGCTGTACCGGTGTCTGTGCAGAAGGGCTCCACACAGCCAGAAGAGTGTTTCGAGTTGCAGGAAAGGTTTGAACTGCTGTTTGAATTCTGCAGTGCTCTGATGGATGTGGGAAGTCTTCCTGGCAGTTGTTAATTATTTTGGACATGATTTTTTACTTCAGCATGGCAAGCTAATGAAGAAAAGGGAAACTCTGCAAAACTTATTTGAAATCAGCGGTTATTTGTGTCTTTTGTCCATTAGGGAGGTTACCAGCAGTACTTATGCCACAACTACTAAAGAATTATCACTTTAATCACTTCACGTGAGAGAGAAATTCAGAGCGACAGCTTCACTCTGAGGTTTGTTGAAAGCGTTTAGCCTAGAGTTTAAGAGCCACCAATACCCAAGGTAAATGCAGCAGCCCCAGTGACAAATATATTCCATTATCTTATGTTTTTAAAAGCAAGACTGAATGAGCAAGAAGGTAATTTTAAAGTGAAAGCCGGTAGCCCAGGAGCTAATAATTAACTGCCGCACAAAGGTGATCTGGATCAACTCATCTGTAAATCCTGCAACTTCAGTAGGAGAAGAGTTGTATAAATGACAAATTATGCCAAGCTGCATATACTTTCTACTTGACAATAACCTCAGCAATTAACATCTCTCAGTAAATTCTGGGATGATATCTTTGATTTAGCATGCAATTTAACACAATATACATCATTAGCTTTGTGAGCTTTTGCCACATTAATTAGCGACTACGAAGTACAAATAAGTACATTTGAGTAATAATAAATATGAATATGTGCATCTGTATATAACAATTATAGATACATATATTATTTAAACAAACATTCTTACAGTATGTACTTCTCTGGGTGGGGGGCAGAGATCACACAGAAGGAAAATCCTGCCCCCATCTCGTTAAAATCTCAAGGTTTCACTGGAACTATTTTTGATTTGTAGATATACAGAAGTATATTGTCCAATGTCATCCAAAGCCAGTGTTAGAAAGCTTTTATAGATACAGCTAGGTTGGAATCTGATAAAAAAGAAACCCTCCAGAGAACGTGAGCTTAGTAGTTCAGGTACTTCAGATCCCAGCAACCACAAACCCTAAGACTGATTTACAGAATCCAGATTGCTATCTTGGCATTGGCTGCTGCTGTAAATTAGGGGTTTCTAACTCTAGGTAGCAAAATCAGTTGATGTTTCTCGCAGATGCATTGCTGCTCCCTGTTTGTCAAAGTTTTGTGGAAAGAAGAGGAAAACTGCTTGGTTTTTCCTTGTAGCATGAAAGACAGGAAAAAAAAGAAAATATTTTTCTCTTGCTGTTTTCCGAGTGCTGTCTGATGAATTATCTAGGAGGCATATTTTCCATTTATTACCTAAGGCTGAGGGTTAGGGGGTTTCTATTACTTATTTAAATTTGCAATGCTATTATCAAACTTCAGAGTGCTTTCGCAACTAAGATAAGCACCTACGTATCTTCCTGCAAGTTTGCTCCCTGTTAACAATGTCCCCTAAGTAAGAACAGGTTCCACAGGGGGGAGAAGGAAAAAAGCACAGAAAGCTATATAAATCCAAGTAGATTTTTCTCGCATGTTGTCAGTCAGCCTCAGGTTTCTTTGTAGGTGACCCTTGGGAGAGGAGAGCTCACCCAGAGCCCGGTACGGCGAGGCGCTTCCCCACGCTGCTGAGCACTTGCCAACAGCCGCTGACTGCATTAAATGATGAAATAATTTAACAAATGACTTCCAAAAGAAGGTGTGCAGGCAGCAAGAGAAACCTCACTCGTGCAAGCAGCCACCTGGGCAACAACAGGCTCTTCCAACACTTTCTTTACCAGTCCCACTATCATACATCTAGAAGTCTATTCTCTTCAGAAGGACTATTTTGGGGTGAGTTTACCTTTCTCGCTGGTAGGGAACATCTCTGTAGGAAACCTGGGAAAACACCCGAATTCAACACCTCCTCAGCTTCCCTAAATTGAGAAGGGGTGTTACAACAGAAATGGGTTCTATGTAGCAACTCAGAGACATTATTTCTCCCAGGTCCTCTGCTTGCCTTATGCACACACAGATGCTAAATCGAAAGGCAGATATAAGCTGAAGGGTTTATTTTTGTCAGAATTTGGATAGATCAGGACAATGAAGTACAGAAAAAGTGATGTGACCCTCATATCCTACAGCCACTGTCTCAAACTGCAAGCAGTCACCCAGCCATTTATATTTCATGCCATTAAAGTCTGGCCTCTCATGTATTTTTGCACTCTAACATCTGATTTCCCAGCACATGACATCAGCAAGAAGTGGAATAGATAAGTATCTTCCACTAAAACACAGTTCAGTGACCTAAATTACATATTCAGCAATGGGAACATTGCAAGTCCTAAATCTCACAACCATCTCTCTGGGATCAAAGGCTGTTTCTGCTACAGCAGCACTTTTTGGATGAGAAGCAATTCCTTCCTGAACTCAGACTCTCTTCCCCCTCTTCCCAAGATCAGCCATAGCAGCACAATCAAAAAGGCAGGATAAAAAAATGAATTACAAAAAAGCCATTAATTAATGTAGGTTACAAGCCAAATTCAGATGTTCCCTTGTGTAAAGGTAAAAAGCATCAGGGTGTTGTGTTCCTTCTCCAGGCTGCTGTTTCTAAAGCCATCATTATGTCATAGAATACATTCTTGTATATACGTTAATATATAAATTCCCCATTTGCCTGCATCTACACTGCTCACTTCAAAATACACAGCATACTGTCACAGTTCATCACTTCATCCTTAGCCAGCGCTGGGTTTTTCTCCTTTCAAGTCCAAAGAGGTGATGCATTAAAAGTAATATTTTCAATGGACACAAAAGACTTAAGCTCCCAGCACTCATTGATGTCTCCTATTAAGGTACTGAATTTATTAAACAGGGTTTGTTTAAAATAGCTTGGACATGATTCTTAATCACTTTTGCAATAGCTCAGTGATCAGGAAGTTTTGGACAAATTTAGGGCTGTCACCAGCCGAGTCACTGGGTTCCTCACTGCTGCACCGCAGCGGCAGCAGAGCAGCAGGCTCAAAGTTATGTTGCTCATTCCCCCTTTCCCTGGCGGTGTGGTTGGTGGACGCCCCAGGAGATGAGGCTCCAGGCTGACCAGGTGGCTGCTTTCAAACCCAGATCTGCAGCCTCCTTGGGCCACCAGGTCAGTAAAACAGACGAAGGGACCTTGCTCTCTCCCAGCTGTAGGTTATAGACTGGTGGCATGTATTAAAGTACTAGACATGGCGTATGCAATTTTTGCCTTGCACGGGCACGACACACACAGCTGTAGACCCCGGTTTCATCCTACCTCAGACAGCCTCCTTGTCCTTTGCTTGACCAAACATCTTGCGTGTAAAGTCACTTCAAAACTGGTATAGGCAATACAGGAGGCAGGAGAAAAGCAGAATCAACACCACTAAGTACTGGGAGATTGACTGTCTAACAGCCAAAGTTCTACCCACAGGCTCGGGGTAAAAGGCTCAGCAAGGAAACCAGACGGAGCAATTTAGGTTTTATTTTTATTTTCTTGAAGACTTGTTTTTAAGATCCTTCTGTTTCATCTCGGTTTTATCTTGCAGGAAAACATTTGCCCGATTAGGAAGTTGCCCATACTTCTGCTCAGCCTCAAAACCAAAATACTCTCCCCTCTCATCTCCTCCTCAAATCTGTGGTAATTAATTACATAGTTAAAACTGCCACTCCTTTGCTGGAAACAATCAGCGATTTCTGCTACCCAGTGCTACACATATGCATTCCTCCAATGCCAAGAGCTCAAACCTATTCTTGGCTGGGAATCAGCTTGCCGGGGAAGCGTCGGTCCCCGCAGCATAGCGTGCCTCCCTGCCAAAGTAATTGGGGCCAGGCAGGGAGTACCCAGCTCTCGGGAGCCTGGGTCCGCGCATGCCACTGGAAATAGAAAATAAAATGTTGCAGCCATTAGTGAGTTGTCATTAATTGTTCTCCTGGTGAATGAATGCATGAATATCTTTGAGGAAAGAATTCCCATCTTCTCCCAGTAATAATTATTTCTGCCTGCCTGACAAGACATCTCAAACCGGGAAATTCACACAGAAGGAAACAAATCCCCGTTTTATTTTGAGTCTTGTTTAGGCTTGTATGGCACTTGAAGTATGTGCCATGGAAGTGGGTTAAATGAGAACTGCCAGCAGTTTTATTCCCTGGCAATTATTTCTAGCACACAGCCCTCCGAGCACATAAGCACTTGGATAAAGCCTTTTCTCCGTAACAAGAAAAACATTCACAGCACTGACAGCCCTCAGACTGCTACAAACACTCCCTGCCCAGTCTAAAGCGATCTTAAACTGAATGAGAGACCGTACAGCAACATAAAAAAATCCCATATACAGCAGTTTAAACTTAATTTTAATAACCAGCCACAATTTCCCTCCCCTCCAGTTTTATAGGGAAGATATTTGTAAGATTCAGCTTAGAGGCAAGAGATTTTTTTTTTTTTTAGTTGGGACAACACTTTTCCAAAAGATTTGGCATCATTTAATTGTAGTTTGTTAAAAGAGAAAGTTCAGACTTCTGCTAATTCCCCTAGCAGGTGCTATCTAACAGAATGGTGCCTGTGCCCCCAGCTGACCTCGCATGGTGGTGATCCATGCGCTGCCTCTACCAGCAAACAGATCAAAACACCAACTGCTGACAAATGCCAGTGATGTAAAAACTCCACAAATTGTTGGAGAAAGACCGTCTCCTCCCCTAAATATTTTACCCTAAAAAAAAAATCCATTAGCAAGTGGAACTTCATGGCTCAGAAGTGCAACATCTCACCTCTGACCATCTTCTTTGATAAACCTGGGCTGGGGCAACCCAAAAGCTGTTGTTATTGCTGGGCTGCTATAAGCTGCTATATGGGGGAGCTGGAGGCCAGACCTCATGCAACAAAAGGAGTCTAACACGCGTCTGAAGGATGTATGTTTACAGCTATATTGAATATTGATCTATGCATATTCCACTGGCAATAAACTCCATAATACGCAGCTGAAGATTCCAACCCATACATCCTTTCTGTCAAGGCTCAAGGACAGGAGGAAGCCTGAATACCTCTGTATACGTGACATTTCTTCACGTGCGCCTTGAAGGAGTTAAACGGGGCGTGATATATAATATGCCCAGAGGAGGGAAAAGCAAAGAGTAATTCTGCAGGTCTTTAAAAGCTACAATAAGAACTATTGTGAATTGTGCTACGTATCCCCAAAATTTGAAGCGGATGTACAAATAAAAACATTTAATAATAACCACTCATTCTGAAGAGCTACTTCAAGAAAAAGAATTTTAAAAACCATTCAAGAAACTACCAAAAAGAAGTAAAGTGTTTTCACTTGCAAGTTTATGAAGAGACCCACCACGGTTGTGTATTGATGTGCAGGAAGCCTAAAGGAAACCAGAGAGTCTTTTATACCAGTTACGCCAGAAGTTACTGTGTACGTAACTCATCTGAGCTGCCGGTCCTTCACCCTATGAATCAGTACTAATAAATGACAAGAAGAGGACTGATCAACTTCCATCTCTTATCAAAGGGTAATGGATTGTGGTGCCTCGGGTGTCACTTCGATGCTATTTTTCATCAAAAAGAGTAAATTATGTAAAATCCTGTAAACGCACTTCTTACTGCAGGGAGTTTTATACCTGAAAAGGTTGAAGATCCTGAAGTGTTGAGAGCCCTTGCAAGTAAATTAAGACATTTGTTTCCATACTGACAAGCTCCAGTCATAATTTACATACTTTTCTAGTAAAAGAAAGAAAAAAAGACTTTGTTTTCTTTCCAGTCCCAACCGCAGCATCCCTCGTACCTTAATACGAATTCCTCATCCACAAAAGCACGAAGGAGGACCCCAGAAACAAGACTAAGTAGAAAAAAACTTGAGATTTCTTGGACTGTTTATTTTCCTCCATGAGTCTTGCAGGAAACAACACGGAACACACCAAAAATGTGTGCACAAAGGGGACCCCTGCTGACTTGCATTTCAAATTCATACACTGCCAACTTACCCCCATCACCACTGAAATGTCATTCAGTTGCCACTGAATTAGTTGAAAGTATAATTTCCCCAGGCCACTACATCCAGCCCCTTTCAAATAGTAGACTACATATCCCCCCTCACCGATATCTTACATCCACGACTATGTTGTTCTCTAATTTATTCTCTGCCTAAAAAATTCTTTTACAAACAAACTCTATTAGGTTTACAAGTAATAGATGAACCACCTAAATCACATGTGCCTCTCAAACCCTTTTGCTTCTGGCCCCGCATATCCAGCTTCTCAAAGAACCACCATCCTGCTGTTCCTTCCTTGTAACTCCACCATTAAGCATCTCTACCCAAGCCAAGGTCCCACCACTAGCAGTCTCTTCCTTGGCTTTTGGAGTTCAACAGCAGAGTGGGCAGCACCAGAAGAACTTTGATCTTTGCCTCATCTTCCAGCCCTTGCAAAGACAGCAGCAAAAGAAGCAGCAGCTTTCCTTATCTTGACAAGCTCAAGTAGGTCTGCCTTTGCTCAGCCTTGGAGGCTAGAGGCTGAAAAGCAAAGCAGCCCATCTTAAAACTGTACAGAGATGGAAAATGTAAAGTCTTTGTACACTTCCTCACATCAGTGGCGACTGACTGGCCACTGCCAAGAAACCACGCTTCTGGTCAGACAAGAGTTGAAATACTTTTGGGAGATTGCCTCATCTTTCTTGATCACCTTCCAGTGTGTTTTCCCTTGACAGAAGCTGAAACCAAGCTCTGCAGCTCTGCTGCTTTAAGGAGTAGGACCTGGATGCTCCCGGCATTGCTCTGGAGCTGCGGGAGCGATGCAGCACGGACACAGCATGGGGGGCTGCTTGAGCTCACTGGCATTTTGGCCTGTGGCATCTGAACAGCACTTTAACTCACGGGCTAACAATCCCAAATCCACATGAACTATAGTCAAATACAAACAAAGACTATTTACACTGCTGGAAATCTAGTTTGACCACACAACAGATTTTATTTTCCCTTCCTAAATTAGGCTCCTTAGAGCAGTCTTGCAAACTGACATGCACTTTCTGGGCACCACTGCTGCACCCCAAGAGTTTAAATACTGTTTAAACCAGGAAGACAGTTCTCCAGAACTGAAAACTAGTGAATTGCTCTTCAAAAATAAAGTTACAGAATTATTGCAATACTGAAATCAAACTATAGTGATAACACTTAAATAGCCTTATTAAATGAACATGGGCAAAATATGCAGAGCAAGCCAAATAACCAGCTTTTAATCTCATCACATATCTGGAAAAATAGAAAAAGTGTTTCTATAATACTTAACATTTCTCTGAAATCACCACCCTAAAAATATTCCACCACCACCATCCTGCTTTCCAACATACAATGAACAGACATACTGAAAATACGTATTATATACACGAACTTAAATTTATGAAGGAAAAGAAAATAGGAGCATTAAAAAATCCCAAATAAACCAGAAGTGCCTCAAAAACTTTGACGTTTCGCATTCAGCTGTGGTGAGTGATGGGTGATAGAACCAGGTGTCTTGTTCCCAGTTCTGTTAGATTAATATTGAACTTGCTCTACTAGAAAAAACATGCAGCATCAAAACCTTTCCTTTTAATTAGCTTTTATAGCATTGCAAAAGATTTACATTTCAACAATGACTTCGGTCTTTCATTTGTGGTCCACATCCAAACAAGTCAGAAAGAGTTCAGCAAAGCAGCCAAGGCAGAGGAGCTGGGGACATCCCTGGGAACAGCACTGCCACCTCCTTAAGTTTATGCACAGCTCTTTCACAAATCTAATATTCCCTGCCTCTTCTGATTGTTATATTTGCACATTTCTTCATCGGTTTTAACATCGTTCACAAACAGACTGCTCGGTGTTTTGGCTCTTGGTCAGTCAGCGGATGTGGTGCTATGAGCTTACCACAGCCAAGGCAAAGCGTGAAGGCTTTGAAACAACATCAAAAATCTGACTTTACAGGGAACAGAATCAGTTCTGGGGAGGATACAACCACTGAGTCACACCCTTCTGCTTCTCTGAGAGACTATGAAAAAAGAGCAGAAAACAAATGCTAGGAAAAACACTCAGAAAAAATGGATGCTGAATTCTTCCCTTAAACCACCGTGTTTAGGTTCAGGTCAGCCTCCAATGGCAGTACACGATGATGGAACAAGTTGACCTTCTCTGGCATAGACACGATTTCTCAAGCAAATTAACCTTTTTCTCACCTACAGACAGAACAACAAAAACAAAACAAACAACCCATAAATCAACCAGTAAACCTGTTATTTTAGAAAAGACAGAGTAGTGAAGTAAATTCTTCCAATATGCCCTTACATCATTCATACAGACAGAAAAACAATTACAAAGCAAATCAGATCCTTTCTTTAATTGATTGCACTCAGAAGTTCTTTCCTCAAGAAGAAAAGTTGCCAAAAAAATAATCAAGCAGCATTTCAATTCTGGGCATCAGTGAAAACATAACAGCCTCTGGATTGTTGTTTTTCTTTCCAGCAGTCACTACAGTACCTGAAAGATATTTAAGCCTTCTTTGTTAATCCCTTCCAAAATAAAGTTTATAGCTATTGCTTTGGATTATTACACGCATAAGGGATGCAACCTGTAGGTTTGGGGAGTGTGGGGTGTTCAGGGGGTTGGTTTTGTGGGTTTTTTTTTTGGAAGTGTTCCGTTTTAGCAGAAAGAGGAAGACATACAACATGCAATATGCCTCTCCGTACCAGGAAACAAACCTAGAGCAGCATCAGAGCTGAAGAGCGCAGGCAGGAAATTCACCATGGGCTTTGCAAAGAAGAGCCAGAGGAAAGCAGCAGGTTAAAAATCAGAACCACCATGATTTACCTTGGCCACACCCTAGTAAGGGACACTGAGCTTCAGCAGGAGCTGGATAGAGAGCCTACTCCACACTGATGGCAGAACTGAAAGCAGTGTGGACACAGGTAACTGAAGCAAAACCCAGTTAAAGCCACGGGAAGCCTAAATTTTCCACATTTAGCACCAAATAAGCAAAGTCAACCCACGCTGCTCCTGAGTGTTCCACTTGTTTAGTTTGGCACAATGCATTAATTCAAAGCTAAACCTTGGTCTGGTGATTTCAGGTCCAGCTTTCTGCATAGTCTTCCTCACTAAACAGCTACTAAACATTGTCCCAGCATCTCAGTCCAAATACCATAGAAAAATATCCTTGTACACAGAGGTAAAACACACTTGAACCTACACAGCCCTCCTCTCAGTTCCTCCCTGCAGGTTTTCCTGGAGAAAACCCTCATCCCTTCGTGCAAACAACCTGCCATCCCATCGACACTCGCATGTGCTGGAGTGGCATTAAGATTGATCGCCCCGATTTCCACACAGCAGCGCCACTGTTGCCACCTCACAGAGCTGCTGCCACTCAGCAAGGGCAAGGCTGCTGGGAAGGACATTGAAGCCAGATTTCTTCATCATCTGAGCATAAAAAGTTATAGCAAAATTGTATCCCTAGTGAAGATCACTTCTTTGTGAAAAGTCTCAGGCTCCCACCGCTCTGTGCGTTGGAGGACGGGGAGATACAGCTCCGCTCCCCACAAAAACAGCTGCTGAGGAAAAAAAAAAAAAATCAGGGTTTTCCCCATGACCCTTCACTATAATTCAAAGTAAAGTTTCTTATCAGAATCCATCCAGTCTCTTCTCATAATTGCTCAAGAACTTGTTTTCATTTACTATTTAATTTTTTTTTTCCCAGGTACAGCTTTTGTCCCCTTGTTTTGCACACAGCCTCTCCAGTTCTCTCAGACTCTGCCTTGAATTGCTTGTTCTTATCTTCTAATTAAAAAGACTCGGTGATCTGGATTGAAATCCTGCTTGCGTTAGCTGACACAGAGTGGCCTAATGGAAAGCGCAGCCAAAGCTAGAAATACTTTTACTGTGTCAAGTACCCGACTTCAGATCACAGCATACTTTGGCTAAGTTGGTTGTTAGAACTAATAACTAAACAAATGCCCTGACAAAAGCCACCAGAAAGTGCCAGTCCTCCTGCTAGAGAAAGTTCATCATGCTGATAGGTTACAGTCATGGCAGAGATATCATATAATTATTTTTTTAATTATATATCACTAAATGATTACCTATTAAATGAAAGAGGTATCTTCTGCACTAAAAGCTTTAGTACTCAATATAACTAATGATTAATTAAAGCTGGCCATGTAAATAAGCAAGATGTAGGTTGATCAAATTTTGCACTTCAATGAAAAAAGTGACAGATTAATCAAGTCAAATACACTACAGAAATATTGCGAGAACCAATATTTACAATTGGAGTTTTCTCCCCCTCCAAACAAACACCTATGTGAAGAATATTTTTTCAAGTTGAACTGAAAGCATGCATCCTGATTGCAAACTTTCACTTGAGATTAAATGCCAAAGAAAAAAATAAGACATTTAAGTTGTTTTCATTTAACACAAGAAATCTTCATTCTTGTTTTTGTCTGCTGCCTTTCTGGGAAAAAAAAAATGCAGTAGGTGGAAGATAGAAGATAAAATGCAATGAAGGTAAAGACATGTTTTCATGATGCACTTTATGAAAAATTAAACATGCTCAGATACATCATTTACTGTGCTTGAAAGTGTTTCTTGAAATGGTGTTCCTCATGTTTCAAGTGCCAAGTGTTTCTTGGCATTTCAATTTTATTTTCCAAAATATATATCCTTGGAATTTATGATAAAGATGAGGAATGTAATCATTCAATATAAAGGAAAAGGAACATTACCTGAAAACCCCAAACTTAAACCATGGCATTGCTGAGGTCACTTAAAGTCAATATTTTATTAGATCTATTAATTACATATAACACAAGGACTAAATAAAGATACAGAAGAACAAGACACATATTCAGAACATTTCAACCAAATAATCAATATGAAACATTATCAGCACTAAAGAAGGACGTTTAACGGAAGCGGCCACTGGCAGTTTTCGGTAAGCTACGAGAGTCCAGGGCTCATCTGATGTGCTTCAAGTCCTTTGTGTTGACTAAGACATAGACCTAATGCTTATTGATCCAAGTTGGCTCTTTTCGAAGGGAATTTATTGAAGTGTCACGACTATGGTTGACACTCCAGTGTTTGTGGTGGGACCCGTGTCCCAGTGTCTCTGGCAAGTGCTGCCTTCCCCCTGCCGTGGGTTCTCACTGGGCTGCTGCTCACTGGTTCCAGGGTCAGCAACACAGATGTGGCTGAGCAGCAACGACTAGCCTGCCACAAGCCACTGCCCTCTCCTGCCAGCCCACAGATGTCTGGTAGGAAAACCAGTCCTCAAAAATGTGATGCTTCTGGTGATTACTGCTGCTGGACCAGAGCTCTCTTCACAACCCATCTGAAAGCACCTCATCCAAGGCTTTATTACAGTCCCAGAAGTGGAACCCACTGAAAGACTTTAGGTCCAAGGAAGTCATGCAGAAGCCAGTTTTCCTTCCTTCACCAGCACACACCACTGCCTTTCTTCCAGGGAAAGCTACATCTTAAGGGCATAAAATCCACTCCATTCTTTTGTGCTACCACCCAACTGTAGGCAGTGTGACTTTCTCCGGCTGGTCCCTTTCACGGATCCTGATAACATACCTTCCATCATTCTGTACCCGCTGCAGCCCTGAACAACCTCAATCATTTCACCAGATACGCGTTATTGATATTACCATGGCCAGACCTGCTCTCCTCACTACTCAAAGGTGTTTCTTGGGCTACATCTGTCTGCTGAAATCACTCTGCAGAAGTCTGTCGCAGCAGCCAATCTGAAGTTATATGCAAAAGGCTGTAGTATATGTATCTATTCCCTTCTCTGCGTGGAGGAAAAGCTGGATGCTGTGCTCATTCTGCAGAGCATCACCCATGGAACATCCTCACCAGCAACTCAGTGTGCCCCTGTCACTGGACCCATCAGATTGTCACTGCATTCGCTGAGCCACACGTTGCTTGGTGTTTGTAGGCTGCAAGTGACTCTTTTTTGCTAATTTATCTGTTAAAGTGCTTCCTGTGCACCTCACATACTGCTGCAAGGTCCTGTTCCAGCTGGTTCCCAGAGCAACGAGTTACACGCACTGATGCAATTTTATTCATTTAATTCCACTCTAGCATGATCCAACTAAATGCTCCACTTGCTCATTACCAAGTCTGCTCCACATCTGCTCCACGGCATGAGCTGCAAAACCTTTCATAGGAAGCCTTGTGCCCCAGGGTCAGTGGTGGGAATCTCCCCAGTGTTCCTGCTGCTTAGGTCCTCCTCACCCGGCAGGAGAGCATCAGAGCTGCACCTGCTCTGCTCTCATCCCCCCCAACATTTTTCCATTGAATTTATCCACTTAGGTCTGGGCACCAGCTCACAGAAAGAGACAGCTGTAGCCCAAAGGGCAAGAGCCGCACTCCTAAAGGAAGTAAAATAGTTAAGAGTTGCAACCAATTGCTTAGTTGCTCAAAATTAGACAGATGATTCCATGTTCAGTTGAGACCAAGTCAAAGCGAGAGGCTAAAATTTGGAGAGGGGAAGATGTGAGGAAAGCTTGTGGATGTTGTAAAAACCTATTTCCCTACCGTGCACAGTCCTACAGAGGGTCCTGGCTGCAGGTATTATTTTTATCTGAAGTATGGAGAGATGATGGCTTTTTGTAAGGAGTAATTCTTGAGCAAGACTTCTGTAACAGCAATTATGCCGGATGATGCAAGCGTGGGGGAGAATCAGGGCTGCAGTCTTTAAGGATTTCACTGGGATTAATGTTCAACTAAAAGTTAGAAAACAAGTAGATTAGATTTTAGCAGAGCAAATTCAGGAGACTAAGCGCAGGGTGAAATTCAACATGATAAAGCTGGGGAGAGAAAAGACACGGAGGAAATAGAAAGTGTTCAAAGATAAATTAATGTATGCCCAAGGGTTATGCGTACCACCTCGCAGTAATTGCACAGGGAATGTTCACGTTGTTTTTGCCATTTTATTTTTAAAGCCAGTGTGAAGGAACAGAGAAATGTAAAAGTAATCAACGGGGGGGGGGGGAAGGCAGACACGAGTTATAAAACATCAAATACAGAGCAGGATTGGAACAATTGCATAATGAAGTTGAGAGCATAAAAAGCGATAAGAAAAGCAAAGGCAGCAAATGAAAGGAAACTTTAGAGGGAGGTAAAATAAAATTAGAACAGTTTTCAGGTACAGTGCAGAAACAAGAGCCTGGAAAAGGAGTCCAGGTACTTGCTGGAGCTAGGGCAAGGTGTCATCCAAAGAGGTGACCATGTTAAAAGAGCAGATCATTGTTTTATGATTTGGAAAGTAACTAAGATTTAAACCTTCTCACAGAAGTAGACAGCATTAAAGATATTAGTCCAATGTGTTTTCTGCTCTGCAGTTAAATGACATCCTAAGGAGCCTTCCAGACAGTGGTGATGATGGCTGCTGGGCAAACATCTGCAACAAGCTGATACGGTCCTGAGGACAAGGTGACGGGCAAACATGACCCTTCGTCGAGAGGTCTCCTAACCCTGGTGCGCTCAGGCAGCCACAACCACCCAGCAAGCACACACCAGCCTGTCAGAATTAAGACTTCCTGTGGGAAGTGCTTTCCTCAGGAAGATCTGACGTGAAACAGACTCCAAAGCAACAGCTTTTAGAAAAGGCAAAAGAGATACTGATAGCTTTCACAGAAAGAAGCTGCAATTAGACTGCCTTGCTAATTAACAACCCTGACTAGAAGAACAGAGTTTGCATTTCACTCTGAAGTCATTATGTTCATCCCTGATGAAGAACTTCCAAATTCATGGACCAATGCACATGACCCGACAGGTCAGGTAGACGTTTCCTGTGTCCCAGTGGACATCATACACATAATAACACGCACTATGAATATTGGCCATGCTTTTCTCCTTGGGCCTTCCCAAAGCAGAGCTCTTCACTCCCAGACTCCAGGTGGAGCTTACCAAGAAGGCAGGCAAGCTTTTACACATGCTACCCCAGCGTGGCAAGGAACACCTCGGCTCCTGCCCCACATCACAGGTAACCTCCCAGAGCCTGGTGTCTACCACCAGCTGCACCTCGGCCACATTGGGCTTAGAGGTATCTTATTGTGTTTTCTTTCAATAACAGCTCACGTCCTTTAGTTGAACAGTACTTTCAGCACTATAGAGCTTGAAGGACACATTCTCCCTGAAATTAAGATGCTGGTTTTTTAACCTTCCTTTCATACAATCTTGCCTATTAAAGAAACACTTTACTGAAATAGACTCACAGGAAGCAGTGACTGAGTCATGGGGACTAAAACACTGACAGAGATTCAGAAGGCAACTGGGAATCAAGTATTTCAGCCAGCTTCTCCTCACGGATCAACCTTTCCACCCAAGTCTGAAACAAGCATGAGTGGGTATTAGCTCTTCTCTGGTAATAAAGGCATCAAGAGGAGATGGAAAGCAGAAATGGGACAGAAGTGGTAGACTTTGTTCACTGTGCTTATTAGAGTATTTGTCTTACAGGTAATGGTCAGACTTTTCTGCCTATAGATAGAAATCTTTCTTCCCCTTTCCTATAAGGGCATGAGGGCTAATTTGGTCATCTTTGACAACACATGGGTTTAAGCTTTACATATCAAACTAGCATGGTAGCCTCAAGCGTGATTCAAATGCCCACCAAAGCCATTCTCTGAAGATCCCCAATCCCTTCCTCTCTGGAGGCTACCCCAGTGCTAAACTTTTTTTGCAGGGGTGGACGCTGAGGAAGCTCCAGCAGTTGCTTTCAAGCAGAATCACAGAATCACTAAATTGGAAAAGACCTTTGAGATCATCCAAGCCCAACTGTACCCATCCACTACTAAATCACATCCCCACACAGCATCTGCTCCATGGTTCTCCCAACAGGAGAATAAGACACTAAACTCAGTAGTACTTATCAAGTTGCCTCAGATGTACTTGGAGCTTCAAGGTCATTTTAAAAATCAGAGAAAAACATCTTTGTTTCGGTATCTTTGTTTTACAGGTATTTCAGCAGCTAAGGAGAACCATAATGATGCAGGTACTCTGTGCCATCTGAATCTGTCTTTGAAGCTCTGAACGAACAGCAGGTCTTTTACCTCACATGGTTTTCCACAAAAAGTGAAGCTACTGTGTTAAGTAAATACGATTCCGCAAAACATCCGGACCTGACAGCTCTGTAGCTCCCTCCCTGCTGCCACTAGAGGGAGAAACCTATTCCTGGGATCTCGCGGCTTCTGGGCTATTTTTGGAATAGAATCAGAAATATTTCTGTTATATGAAAAACGTTTGTCCCTGTGCGATAAGCACAGAAAAGGCAAATGGAGAGCCTCTGAAAATAAAGTAGGATAAACATTTCTTCCCCCCCCCCCCCTCAAATAAACTCCAATTACAATCCTCAAACCGTGTGAATTTAAACAGTGCTGCAATTGTTCTTCCTCGCTGGTAATACAAATCCTTCCACTGTGTTTACTCCCATTGCATCCAGGGCAGGGGAGGCCAAGCAGGAAGAAAGGAGAATACTGGGTTTCTATCAATACAGGAACAAAGGATGTTTTCTAGTAGCTTAAACTAACTCTGATTGAAAAACCATAACATTTTCTATTAGCTGTGAGGAACATCGCAAATTCATTCTGGACTGAAAAAAATCCTGAAGTAACATTTGTATAAAACAAATTCTAGAATTCTGGATTTGAAACCCTTCCTTTTCTTACCCCAATTCAACTGGAAGACTCATTCATGAATACTTCTTCCATCACTGTATTTTAAATACCGGGGTAAATAATGATTGCTTTTTATAAGTCTTTATAGCAGTGATAAGGCCGTTCCACTGGCACGGAAAACTTCTTTGCAAAATGTTTTAAAACTCTAGTGCAAAAACCTTAACCCAACAAAATCCACCCTACCTCCCCAAGTACAAAATCTCAGCTGCACACATGCTGAGTAACCACCAAAAAATGCTCTCAAGTATGGGTTGTTGGTGGCCATCAATGAGCAACCAGACCTGGCTTCATGACAGCCTTTGAGGGGGAAAAAGGCCTTTTACCCAGACAAAGGGGCAGTTTGCAGATTCAAGGCTTGACCACATTCTTCCTGGGCCACTCATTGTCCTTTTTTCCTCCACAAAAAGGAGCAGCAACACCGACTTTCAAGGTCATAAAGAATGAATGTTTGTAAATCTTACACTTAATTGAACTGCAGGTGCAAACAATGCCGCAGTCCTAGAGAAACGTTTACCACAAAATTATTCTGTCCTGTCCTTTTATCACAGTTGCAGAGTGGCTCTGTAACTAATCATGAAATAATTGTTTGGGTTTCTGAAGGCTCTTGTGAGAACCCTTGTTGCAAACAGGGCCAATTTCAAAGGCAGTGCCCCGTCCATTTAAGCGTTAAGTACCGATTTCTTCACTGCAAGGACAAACTGGTGACTCATGTTCAGCTTTTCCCCCAGAACCTCAAGGTATCTGCCTGCAAACCTGCTTCTCAGCCAGTCTCCAACCTGTGCAGCTGTATGGAGGTACTCCAAACCAAGTGTAGGGCTCTGTATTGTCTATGGTGTCCTTCACAAGGGTTGCCAAGCTCATTTCTCCAACCTGCCAAGACTGTGTTGGAGGGGGAGTCTTGACCTTTGACTTATTGACAAGCTCCCCCCACTTTGCTGTCACCCCCACAGCCATCTCACATCTACAAGAGCCATAGATGCGTTAGGGACTGAGCCAGAGTCAGAAGACTGGCTAAACCCACCCAAATAGGAGAAGCTTTTCCTGGTTACTCGGTCCCGGCCTCCTACCGCAGTGGCCAAGGTTAGCAACTAATCCCTCTCATGTCCACTATGTTTCACTCTAAAGAAATATAAGCATCTTGCCTACAGTTTTGCCTGAAAGACTACCAGTCACCATTTGCTCTGTTATCAGACTAGCTTGGATAGTCTTCTCCACCACCACACTCAGTCTCAGCTCTGTATCTCCTCATTATGCACCAAATTAGGAAAACCTTGTTATTCTTATACAAATAATAAGAGAGTGTGAGATGAGCAAACCATCAGGTTTCCACCTGCAGAGGCTGGCACTGAGAAAAGCCAGTCCCCCCCTCATTGACCACACACCTGGGGAGCCAAAGCATCAAATAATAGAAGCTTTTCTTTCCATGCTGCTTTACTTGGTGCTTTTTCAGACCAGTTGCAGAGCTTCCCTCACAGAAAGTGAGGTCACATTAGCACTGTTTCTGTAAAAGAGGCTGGAAACCAAAACTGATATTAAAAGTTCTACCTCATCACCCATCATGTCCACAGCACTTTGTTGCTGTCATTGTTGCAATTTTTAATGATGATGGGGTTTGGGATTTGAGGATTAAAAACTGCAGCTATATTTGTTACATCCAAGTGATTTTATTCTCCTGTAAGTTTGTGTCAGAAAGCATAAGACAACATTCCAGATTTTCCCCCCCTTTTGCGTGCATGTGTCTATACACACACATGCATAGATATAAAATAGAAGACCTTCTGCAGCAAATTTTCCTTTCTGAAAGGATTTCCACCAGCCTGGCAGTGTAACAGCATATGCAGTATGTGTGTCACTCAGCGTTTCTTTTAACGGCAAAGTTTGTGTCAAAAATCTGTCCCGAAACAACTCTACAACACGCACTTCATATAACCCTGAGTTACAGGTTAGGCTACATTTTAAGTATGAACTATTAAGTGAGATCATAATAGTTAAATCACTGGCTTGTCATTCCAGCACTACCTCAGGTTGGCAGAGCTGGTGCTCAATGATGTCACCGTTTATACCTTGCTGCCATTGCAAGCAGAGCCCAGTTCACATCAATTAGCTTCGATCAATGGAAAGTATTACATATTTTTTATTTTTACCTTGGATCACGCTTTGAATTATTGGTTGGGTTTTAGTGTTTTAAAAATGCATATGGATGAGTTAAGTGGCAGGTTAAAATATACTGCAGTGACAAACTGCAGAAACATAGGCAGCACACTGGAAGCCAGAGGGACTGGAGATGACAAACACCGCTCGCAATCAACACTACTTTGACAATGTCCAAAAAGCGCCATCCAATTTGCAGGTTGGAAAGACTATCAAAGCCCAACCCTGAAATAGCAAGGACAGCTGTAGGATGGATTTCACCATCCTTCCACACATTAAACACCATCCCACTTTGCATCAACTCCCACTGAAATAAATAACTCAAGAACTACACAACATAAATAACAGCAGAATGGTTAGGAAAAAAACATCACTCCATCTTCTAAAAATAGATTCCTTTTGGCTAAGTTGTTCCTTTATGTCTTTCCTTGAGAAAGCAGTGATGAACAGAATACTGATCGGGAATCACTAGCAGAGGCTGCCTCAGAAGCATCATTAAGAGGCACATTTCTCCCACAACCGCATATTTTTCAGACAGAGGAGAAGGTATTTTCCTTCTCCTTTTCCTCAAGACTGGAGCAGTAACTGCCCTCTCCTTGCTCTTCTTCATCCATTCAGCTCTCAATGGTTTCTCTGCCCAAGATCCAGAGGGTGGCTGAGCTTGAGTTCCCATGGGAAATTCAGCACAGCCCCAGCACTTGCTCTGGTGTTGCACAGAAGAGCCAATAGGACCTACAGACACACCTGGAAGGGAAGCCATATCCAACTGTTTTTCCATCCTCCACTGAGTCATCTCCTAACTCTGTGCCCTTAATTCTTACATTCACAAATGCCACGGTTACATCCTGATTAGAGCTAAACTGAGGACTACCCATCCTCACTCTGCTCCACCTCCAAAAGAAACTTCATGGTTCAGGTGAAACTCTCCCCACATCAACACATTTGAAGTCAAACGCAGCCACACTGAGTACATGCAGATAAGCTCTACCCCACTGCTTTGAGACCTTTCAGTAGATTGCCCCCAAAAAGCACAATAGATTTTTAAAGGCAGTTTACATCTTAAAAAATACAAGAGTGAAAATTGATTTCTAAGGAGTTCAGAAGAGGTCATTGCCATCCTCTCCTCCCATGGGCTAAAGCTACAGAGATCTACAGTGCTGTTGAAACTTCACCCAGAGGATGCAAGAGGATGAGAGATTTGCTTTTTCATGCAACATCCTGAGCTCCTCTGGAGGAAAGGCTTAGGCAACCAAAACACCTTATCGTCGCACACAGCAATGTTTGCCAAACTTCCTGATACAGACTGAAACGGAGGAAAAGTATCTGTGCTGGTGGTGCTTGAGCTATATGGGCTGTTAGGGAAGGGAGTGACAGGACGCAAACGCAGTGCTGAGCATACTCTTATAGCCAAATAAATGGACAAAAGGTCAAATCAAAGACTATCCACATTCGAGGTTTATTTCAGGACCCCTTCTTCTATCACTACTAGGGGAGCCACAGCCCTTTCAGAAACAAGCTGTTCCTGCTATTGCTGGCTTTGGACAAAAAGCATACTGCTGCTAACCTCTTACATAAAGTGAAGAGACAAACAGCTGAATTGCTGACCCCTAATGGCCTTTTCCCTAGGATTTGTGGGTTTGCACAAAGAAGCCAACATTTTACATGCAGCCCTCGATGGAGTCTGGAATTGTGCAGAAACACTGTTTGGAGTGCACACTCTTAACCCAATTGTTTGCGTACAATGTTCCTCCTCTCTGATGCCAAACACTGTAGGTCTCTGGGTTATTTTTAAGCTGCTTGGCCATACGCGACATTACAGCCCTGTAGATACCTCCACTGCCATTTACATGGGGATACCAGCACAAGCCTGCAGTCAGGGACATTCCTCTTCGTTTCAATCCACCCTCTTTTTTTTCAACTGAGCACTCAGAGCTCAGTAGATTTGAGCACCAAAATTATCAAACACTTCTTGGCTACGAACGTGCAAGTTGTCTGTGACTGAACACAAGGAGCAGGCAGCAATGTGCATCAGGTTTATTTTTATGAGTGGGAGATAGTTAGCAAGAGCAGTTGACTCAGTCTGAGTTTTGAATAAACAATCCTCTCCGCCGTTACTTGCAAAATTGATTGATTTAACAGGTTTTTGGAGACTTCTGTCAATTGGCAACAGCTACAAAACACCCGTACGGAAGTGCCACTTCCCTCTGAATGGAGAAGTGTGGGTAAACCTCAGGCACGAGGTGCCAACCCACAGTAAAGCACCACCTTTCCACTCAACCACAAGCTGAGCTGCCTTACCCTGCCCAGCAGCCCCCGGTGCCTCTAGGAGCCTGTCCCCCATCACACCCATGCAAACAAGGCAGGCACGAGGGTAAAAGCACACACTGCAGCAGAGCATTTCAAAGACCACATGCTACCCGATACCAAAACACTGAAGGTTTTCAAGCACCCTTAAATAATCAAGCCTCGCACCTCCGAGGATGAGAAAGTGCAAGCAATCCAACAGCCCGACTGGTATATATTTACACAAGCAAAGGATAAAAGCACAGAACACCACAATACTTGAATTCAACAATAACAAAACAGCATTCAGGCATAACAGCCGGCACAAAAATCACCATTGTATGTTTGGTTTCCAACCATTTGGGCTCCAAGCTGCTAAAGGCTACAGTATACATTGTTCTGTGCGCTTCAGCTATAGGAAAACCTAACTTCGCATTTTTGTTCTAACTCAAAGACATACTAATTGTTGTGAACACGCAAAGTATTACCTGGAATAACACTTCAAATGCAAATTAAGGGCTCTGTAAAATTATTGTAACGCAAGAGTACCATGGTTTATTAACAGCAGATTTGCAAGGTTAATTTTCAATTACGTATTTCTTATTAGTTTCCTAGCTGTCTTGCTATTATTAAATTTAAAGAGGAAGATACTTGCAATGTGTCCAGCTTCTGTGGCATTATTACTGATAATTATTCCTATTTTCCAATTTGTGTTACTCTCGTGTCTTGCAAAATCTGTAATTAATGAGCAAATAATTATAGCAGCACTTACTCGAGCTGCTTTAGTTAAAGCTGTGTCAGCTTTTGCATTAGGATCCCCATTTTTCAAGGGTTTATAACTCAAGCATAAAAATTCACTCTGGGCAAAGCCTTCTCATAAGAGCTGTCTGCTGAGCATGATTTTTTTGGTTTTAAATGTTTCTAAGCAGCGTTATTTGGTTCCCTGTTTAAGTTACGGACATCTAAAAATGTCTTTAATTTCCAAGGACTGTAAGTTTACAGCTCTCTATTTCCCTACACTCCACTGTCTCTGAAACAAAGACTTTTGTTTTAAGGTGAAGGCACTCACCTTTAAAAATATTAAACAAAACGCCTCAGGATCTCCAAAAAACCCCAGATTTTTAATGCCCGGTGGTCATTAGCTTTACAAAATAGACACAGAAGAGAGCTTGACATGCACGGATGTTTGTGCTGATCCCAACCAGTTAAGCATTCATGCGCACTCTCAATTAAGGCACATGAGTGGTCCTTAGGAGTCAACAGGGCTGTCCCCGCTTGCCGAGATGCACACGCATTCACTGCCCCGATTCAGCGAGACAAAGCCTTTCTTTTGACACAAGTTTTAGGCTGTCCCCATTCACTGCTTGGGAAAACCGAGCATGACCGCCTTGGGTCCTTCGAGCCGCCGAGGAGGCGGCGGCCCTTCCCTCACCCGCTCGACGCGCGGCTCAGCATCGCGCGGTTTGCTCTGCGGCGCCACGATGAGACTTAAAGACAAAGCTGCTGCCTTTCTTTAGTCTGGAAGGGGAAACCCAAAGGGCAACTCGGCAGATTCCAAACCGCAAGGTTTACTACAGGCAAAATAAAGTTTGATAGTGACAGCTCTAAGGCGAAGAGGTTCCGAAAGGTTTAAGCAGGCCGGGCCCCTGCGCGGTTGGTCATTCACAACACACTTTGAAGGCACTCTTCCATCAGCGCCTGATCTCCTGTGCCCCTCCTCCGGGAAGGAGCCCGGGAGCAGTCACCTAGCGCCGGGGAAGGCACCCCCGGAGCTGTTTGACCTCGATCCCCAGTTTAACCACAGTAAGGCCGCTGTAATGCGGCAAACGGGGAAGAGCAACGGGTCAGCAGCGCTGCGGTGTCCGCCCCGGTTAACGGCTCAGTTCACTCCCAGCGGGAAAAGCGTACCCCAAAGCAGCAGCGCTATTGGTAAACACAGCCAGAGAAAGGCAAAAACGGCATGATGAGACCTACCTGCGCCAGCCGCAGCAGATCCCAGAAAGCAAAGCTCGTCCTCTTCAACATCCAGGAAATCGGTCCTTAAAACCTCCTCCCCAGGAAGGAGGAGGGACCTGAGGCACCTTTTATGTTCTGCCCTTTGACTGCTCTCAGCTGAGGCTCTTCACACTCTCCTTTAGCATAATTATCTCCTCCTGTTTGAGTTAATTTCTAATTAGAAGAACCCATTTCTTAATATATCAGTTAATTCAGAGCCATGGCACTGGAGCCATTTACCACAGAGTCTAAGGGGATGCAAATACCCCTCCTCGCTGGGGCCGCCCTCACGGCGAAATTGGTGTTTATAAACTCACGTTACCATTAGCAAAACCACCAGTAATTTGCAAACCTTGCCATGTTCCGGGAAAGTTGATATCTTTATTTCTGCAATGCATATATTCCGAGCCCGGCCCAAGTATAGCAGATGCCTTCAATCTATAATAAACTCTTGCCATATAAATCAACAGTTCCTCCTCATTTTAGGCACCTTTCTCTCTTTCAGATAAATATTTTCTCTTGCCGACCTAAGTGTCATGAGCTTCCCCGGTTAAGATGAGTTTGCTAAATCTACTCAGAGGAATCTCTACGTGCTGATATTCCCTCGATGCTGATGGCCTCACGTTTTGACTGTAACCATGGTGCTGCTGGATTTATCATGGCTGCATGGCACAATGTGTATCTCATTATTCTTTTCTGGCAGCTTTGTATAGCTTTTATTTAGCTGTAAAAAAAAAATTTACATTTCTCGAGCATCTGAATTAAAGATAAAATAGAACTATGACATCAAGGGCTGGAGATTTAATGCAAATTTATTTATAAATATAAATCACATTTAGAATGCAAAATTACGCAAATATCTTCTACAAATAGCCCATCTCTTAAAGAAATTATTTCTTTACTTCTTCAAGAATAATGCCCTAATCCATTATCAACATAGCTGCGACGTCAATGGAAACCCGGTAGAAAATCCCAAGTGAAATTTGGGTACCCTGGGTTGCCAATGAGATCGGTTGTGTGACAAGGAGTTTTTTCACTTCTATGTCACTGACTTGAAATTGCTGCAGGTCACCAGCCCGTGGCACTCTCCCTCAGCTGCTCCCAGCCTGGGATGAATTTCTGGTTCCACTGATGTCACTGGTAAACTCTTGGTTGGCTTTACCAGGGCCACGATGTCCATCTGTGCTGAGTGATGTACACGAAATGCAGCCACATCACGAAGTCCGCCTCAGAGCACTGACGTACCCACCTCACACACACAACCCAAGTACCTGGTCCAAATGGTGTGTTATTCAAATGTTCCAGAATAACATTTCTGGGAAAACCCAGCTACTTGCATCTGACTGCAGCACACCCAAGCGTCAGGAATCCAGGTGATTTAGGGCATTTCCGGAGGGTGTAGAATACATTTCTTCAGGTGGGATACAAGCCATGAAGGTTTTCCTGACTGTAAAGCTATTTTGAGCAAATAATTTAACAATAGCTAGTTTGAGTTCAAAATGGTCATAGATTTTGAATAGAAAGTCCTACAGCTGGACTTGATTTTAAAGGTCTTTCCCAACCTAAAAAATTCTATGATGTGAATATGGCTTCATATTGACAGTTTCTGCTATAACCTCAGGCTTTTCCTTGCAGGCTTTTCTGCTGCTTAGTTATTTTAACATTCCCTCCTCTTACACAATATCGTTGCTTTACTTTTGGAGGTGGAATGGGGAGTGGGGAATCAGTGGTTGTTTTCTTGGCTTTCCAATAAAATAATCCATATGAGGTCTCAGTTTTGATCAATAATTGTGGTACTTCTGCTTGGTGGAGGCAGCATCAAAACCATTTCAGAAATCTTCAGGTTTCCCATCCTTCTGCTACGCCGAATTCTCCACTGTGCAGTCCTATTCTCACTGCACTTTATTCAAAAAAAAGGGTGGAGGATTGTTTCCTAAGGGAGAAAAAAAACCCATAAAAATATTAACTGCCAGTGTCCTGCTCACTCTTTAACTCACTTCTATGTGAAGAACAAATACAGCTCTTGAATCAAAAGTAACACGGAAAATTACTTCTCTTTCAGCCAGAAAGCAGTTCTGCAGGGTGTTTGCAGCACTGAACCTGTGTGATCCTCTCCACCCAATTTTCTGTGCCTCTGCTCATTATGCTACAAATAAAAGCATCAGCTGCATTTTGCTATGTCATGCGGAGCACTTGTGGACAAAGTCAGCTATCATCTCAGACTTATTAAAGCACCTGTGGACAAAGCCAGCTATCGTCTCAGACTTATTAAAATAGTTATTTAAGCATTTCATACTAACTGATGTGCAATTTAACTTTGCCTCTCGCCTGCCACACAGCACTGCTTGGCTTTCTGTGCTTACAGTTGGGGTGAATCACAGGACAAAATCCTTCCCGAGCTGCATTTCTCCTGCCTGCAGCTTGCCTGCCAGCTTGCAGGGAGCCCAGGCAGCCAAAGTCTGCCTAGCAAGCACCTCAGGAGTCCTTTGAGTTTCAAAGATGATTTTTAATTATAGATTTGGGCATTCAGCAGCCAACAGGCTGATCTGGACACCCGTACCTCTAAGGACTTGGTTAGACTGAAAAACTCAAGTCCCCCATGGCTGTTATCGCATGTGGTGCTGCTTTAGGGGCACCCCTAGTTGCTCATCAAAATAGTATCTTAATTCTGCAGTCAGTGATAGAATTGGGAGCACAAGGAATACAGGCTCAAGTAAATTTTGCCTTTCAAATTGTAATAAATTACATGCTTTAAATTTGGGGTTTTTTTCATTTCACCTTCTGAGAAACTGCGAAGGGAAAATACTCCAGGATTAGAATAGAAAATATTATTTAAATGATCCTCTGGAATTCAGCAGGTTAGAAACCTTGTCCTGGTATTCTTAACTGTATCACAGAATTGCTTAAAAGAAGCATAATTTTAAGTTAAGTTTCATGGAAAACCCTAAAACACAAGTTAAATGGATCCTCTACTGGATTAATGCTGGATTAAATCTCCAGTTTTATGCATTTAGTCTGTCAGAAGCAAGATACCTTTTCTAGCCAATTACTGCTTCCTCAGCATACTCAGACGGTGCCGTAGTTTTGTGGGCAGAATACGGTCCTGTTCCCCAACACCACATGGATCTTGGTATTTGCAGGGTAGAAACATGTACTGCAAAAAGCAGGAGAGCGATGGCTGTGGAAGTTCAGCATCACATCCTGCTGTCTTGGACCAAAAGCATTCATCAGGGCATCCAAACGATGGAGAAGAAATGAAGAAATTAAAAAGAAGAAAAAAAAGGAAGGTGTATGCATAAGGGACATTGTAATTAAGAGGAGCCAAGTTAGCTGGAGAGCAGTTTAACGAATATAGAAGAGTTTTACATCTCAGGAGGGAGTAATACTCTTACAACCTCAGACAGGGCCTGAGGCCCCAGTCAGCGAGGGGTTCGTGCTCTTCAGTCCCATCACAGACTATTGGATTTAAGCCCGTGGTTAAGTACGTAGCTGAGCAGGGACAGTTTGCGAGATCTCTTCAAAAGCACAACCTTCCATTCTCCCAAACCATATGGATTTGACTTCCCATATGGAGTGACAACATAAAAATATATTCTAAAAATAGCTCTCAAAAAATGCACTGGATGAAGGCTGCTTCCTGTGCTACAATTTGATTAGCCTTGTGTTTTATTTCTTCAGCAGCAATTTCAATTTATCTCTGATTTGGAGCATGAAAAGCTGCTTTTATAGTTGTAAGCAGAGGAGAAAAAGGCATCCGGGAAGCAAATATAGAGAGCTCTTCTGGCTTTATAGTAGCTGCAGGAACAAGCAAAATGATTTTAGAGCAGCAGAAAACAAAGTGATGCTGGGAGATGATCTATCTTTGCAATTTGTATTTAAGTTCCCTGTCAGCCCCTCCGCGAGTGCAGAGCATTACATATTCTGTGCAGATCCAAAGTAACCTAAAGGAGCCAAAAATTGTCAGTGCAGAAATCCCCTCTGCGGAAGGGATCTCTGCCAGCACGGCTCCTGCCCCACTCAACGCGGCGGCCGCACGCGGCTCCCTGACAGCTCCTTCTGTCCACCCCGATGAGAGGAGCTGGAGGAGCCGCTCCCTCAGTGTCTCGGTGTTGATGGATGGTATCAAATGCAAACATTCCCATTTGGGCTCTGCTGTAAAGTGCCTTCTTAGAAATCATGGACTGCTTTTTTATCTCAGGAAAAATACTGGAATTTTAAATTCCTTCACCACTTCAGGTGGGTCAGGGAGCAAACTAAAACCAGGCACCTGGTGGGCTGGTGGTGGCATCTAAGACCTGAAACCACTGGCTTTGGAGGAGGGGAAGGAGGGAAGATCAGCCTTGGTGGGAGCCTCCAACCATCAAACTCTTACTCAAAGACTCAAGAAGATGTATGGCTGAGCTTAACATGAATCCATTTCCCCACCCTGGGGCCAGAAGACTGCTGTGGAACGGCACCACGGCACAAACACTTCAGCGTCCCTCAGGAGCTGCTAGATTTGGATTGGCGAAGGGTTGATGAGCCCTATGTTGTCCATGAGGGGTTTGCGTGCTTGGTTTGAGATTGATCCAACAAGGTGTCTCAAAAAAGATCCTTCCCTTGGGATCCACTATGAAGCTCCTGTGCCTCCAGAAGTTCCCCACAGATGCCTGTTTTTTGCTGCTCCTCCGTTTCAGTTGCTGCCTTCATCTGAAGACCAGGATTTAATACCCACCCCAGTGGCAGTGCAAGCGTGGAAATCTGTCATTTATTTTTCTGGGCTGTACAGTTCTGCCCAAACCATACCCCTCTTCAATACCTGCTTCAATTAGAGGTACCTGCTTCAATTAGAGACATGCATGTCTCATTATTTCTGTCTTTTGCCAAAGAAGCAAACAATTAGATAGCAGATAGACAGATAAGCAAAACCATTCGTCTTTAGCTTTCCAGGATGATGGAGTAAGTCATGTCTTGCTTTTCCAGCATTTCAGTGTTTCCACATCCGCGAGTTTGCTTGGTTTTATGCAAATAAATGTGGATTTCCTGCAGCCTTCTGACATTGCTTTTATAATGCACCCTCTGGGAGAGGTTTCTGTCCAGTTTCTAGGTTAATATTTGTTGCTGCGGTTGCAAAAGTGAAATAAAAATGAGAAAAATTGTGTTTGCCAGAAAACCACACCCCTTTCCTCAGCACCGGAGGGCACAGTGAGCACTGGTGGATGTGGGACAGTGGGGGCAGAGCTGCTCCTGGCTCCTGTCCAGCCCAGAACAAGCAGTAAAGAGTCAACTCTTCTGACAGCTGTTTGCACCAGCCAGGTACAAAAACAAGAAAAAAAGGCAAGACTGATGGCCAGGATCCCTGTTCTGGGCACTGGTCAGGCTCTTGGACACCTGTCTCCAAGCTCCAGCCCCAGCATTTATGGCAGTTCAAAATAAAGTTCATTTGGGGTTTTTATTCTCTCTCTCCAACCTATTAAAGCTTGAAGAATAACTTTTCCAATCTGAGCAAAAGCTCTAGATTTACTCTTAAAAGAGACTTTTATAATATCTAAGAAATATTGAAACCCAAGAAGGGAAAATAAAAGATATCTAGAGTTGGAAGAAGCTGAGCTGTAAAAGCTTTAGAAGAGAAAGGATTAGAAGCCAGCTTTTCTCTGAAGAATTTAGAGAGAGAAAAAAAAAACACTTTGGAAACAATTATTTACAAAGTCTGACTACTGGGCAGCCTTTGCTTTGGTAAGATAAGGGGCAACAAATAACATCCCTAGTCACAAGGATTTAGCCCAATTTACTTCTGTCAGCAAAACTAATTGTACAAAAAATATTTCTTCTAGGAAGAATAGTTTTCTTGCTTCAAATTCATTTTTACATTGCTAATAATTCTCTTAGAAGTAGATTATAAGTATCTCTTAAGCCAGGAGCATGCAGATGGCCATGAGCGCAGCCGGCAGTCTCTTCTCCAGCAAACCCATGATTGAAGCCAAGGAGAATTTCGCCTGAGGAGGTTCCCTGCAGGTGTTTGGTCCGGTGCCTGTGACCTGCACCGTTACAGAAACTGTTAATGATTATTATACACTGCCAGTCTTCAGAAACCTGGCGTAGGTCTGTTCTAACCTTTTTACCTCACCTTACACCTAGAAATGAGAGAGAACTTTTGGGCTTGCATGCCCAGAGAGTAGAAAAGAGTCCACTGCCTGACAGGCTTTATAAAGGCTACAAAGCTTAAAAATTTAAATTTGAATTAAAAATGATCCAAAAATTCTCTGAAACAACTTAAACCTGGCACCTGCTGAGCCAGGTAAGCCCTTTAAGGCAATATAAGTTCAGAAGAATTTAACTTCATTAAAAGGCGATGGATGAGAGATGCAGGTGATCAAAACCAACCCTCTCTGGCTGACGCCAGAAAGTGTGAAGCGTTGGGTGAAGCATTGGAAGAGGCTGCCCAGTGAAGAGGTAGAGTCTCCATCCCTGTAGGTGTTCAAAAATATGTAGCCATAGTACATCAAGACATGGTTTAGTAGATTGGTGGTATTGTTCTCATGGCTGGATTTGGCAATCTTAGAGGTCGTTTCCAACCTAATGCTTCTTTGATTCTATGAACTAAGCCTTTTTGATGTGTTACCAGAACAACCTGAAAAACATTTACTATTCCTTTGTGGAATTACACCAACACTACTTGACAGCAGTGACAAGCCTGATTCTGCCCTTGGCACCTCACTGCACAGTGCAGAAGCATCTGGGCTCCAGCGGGGAATTCACCGGTCTGACCCCAACGAGCCTGTTGATGCCCTCTCCTGTGCTGGGAGGGGCAGAAAGAATTAAAAGTGATTTTAAAGCTAATCAGAATAACATCATGTAAGGCCTGTATGGAACAATAAGAGGTTTTCAGGGAGAGTACTGTCAATATTGCCTGCTCTACAGTGCTTTGCATGGAAAAGCATCAGAAACCAAATGCCTTGGGAAGCAGCTTGGAAAATAAATGCAGTACCTTATTTCACACAGACCATGCTTGCTTATGCAAAGAAAATATTTAGATGGTGAAGACAGAGGATCAGCTTCCAGCTTTGGCTCTTCCAGGCAACTCTCTGATTGATTTCTATGTAATCATTTAACTGAAGGACGGAGACTAGAGGTGCCTATGGACAGTCTGGGCATTCATCTGACAAATTTACAGGTCTAAATCCTGCACCCAGCAAAGGGCAAGTTTTCAAATCAAGACATTCCTTTTTAATTTTTTTTGTTGCAAAGGCTTTGTGTGCAATTCATGCTGAAGAGCTAAGTAAATATTTTCTTGCACTGTGTGGAACATGATGTCAGGTAGTGATGGAAGTGAAATACCAACTTTGTACAACTGTTTGTACCTCAGATAGAATTGACTCATTTTGTAAGATTATAGAAAATGCATTCTGTGATTATGTATGCCCCTAGAGGTCCTGTGGAGGTGAGATTATGCATCTCACGATGTTATTCTACCAGAAAAAAAGTGGAGTAAGTAAATAAAATATCTGCAGGATGTGACTTCATCATGCACTGCTGACATCTGCTGATATGATTTAGAGGATGTTACTATGAATATCATAGTTGCTAATGTAAATGATGAAGAAATCATAGGTTAATCATATAATAATAAATATTAGCATAGGTTTCCCAAGGCCAGAAATGGCTGAAATGGTAATTGGATATATGATTCTACTCTTGAATTATGTGATACTGAGAACACTTTGGTCGCTGCTGCTTTCCTGGAACTGCTCCATTAAAGCCAAGAAGATACACTCACCAATCTCTCTCGCTCCAAGAAATAAAGTCACCTTTTCATAAGGATCATTTTTCTTCCATGGAGGCACCCCTCGATGCTGTACTCTGCAGTGAGTCGCTGTGTTAGAGGGGTGCAGGGAGCCGCACACCCACAGTCCCCATCGCTGGTCTGAGGATGCAGCAACCCAGCTCTGTGTTAGACACCTCAGGGTAAGGTAGAAAAAGAGGAAAAAGCCTCATAACTGTACTGCAGGCACAAAGCCAGCATCTAACCTTGTTCTCAACCACCAGCCACTTCCCTCTTAAACACCAGAATAAAGTGCTCTCAAAACACATTAATGCAATAGCCAATACATTAAATTTGATGAAAGACTGGTCCAAACAATATGGTTTAAATTGACAAAATACTTGAAACTCATGGCACTATTTATGACACCGCTCAATTACCCTGGACACGCAGAAGACACAAAAAAAAGTGTGGCTGCAGCTTTAGTGTAATTCATGTAGGAGTTATGTGGCAACACCTTGTGCTGCAGAAAATCCTCCCAGCCAGCCTGGTGCTGCAGAGCGAACGCTTTCATCCAGAGAGCGACGGGGTTGATAGTCACTTTAAAGCACTAAGTGTCATTCTTTACCTGCTTTCCCCAGCCCTGCACACCCTTCCCTGCGATGAAGCTGCGTGAATCTGTCCCAGAGCAGTCTGCAAGTTGGAAGCTGCTACATGAAAATATTTTAAGTAATAGACGTTGCTGGGTGATTACTGTATGACCTGGGGATTCCTGCCAGCTGCTGCACACAGCGGGCTTTGGAAATGCTGCTAAATCATATTTTTATAGGGAAAAAACCCCACAATCTAATCTTGTGATGCTATATGAATACTGTTGGGCTGTTTTCCTTTAATGCTTCTACCTCCTCGCTGAGGAGAAGCTCATAGCCAAGCAGTCAAGTTCTAGCTCGTGCCTAATGCTGAAATACTCTGTACAGAGAAATCTGGATACACCATGAGTATTTTAGCACGGTTACACAAAAGTCTAAAATTAGGTCATAAATTATGTAACCTTGCAAGGAAACAACAAAATTAATGACTATGCCAAAGCAGAGATAAAAGCTGAGGAAGGAAATAGCATCTTTCTCATTAAATATTAAGGACCAGTTCCTTCAAACATTTCCCAGTGATGAACTCTGTGGGAGTTTGGCATCTGTATTTGTGTGTATTCTATAGAATATGCTTATACATCACATACAAGTGCTGAATGTGATTTATGGAGCACACACACATAGCAAGTATATTTATAATGCATAAATATATTTCGTCAAGAGCAGAGAAGGTGATTAGTGACACTTTCCTAAGAGGTTTAATCAGATATCATGATGCTTTATCTCCAGTGTTGCTCCCAAAGCGTTTTTCATTACAGGGCACCGAGAAAGCGCAGGTAGAAGCATCTCTTTTCACACTTACAGTGGCAGAAGATATCACAGACATAGAGATCAGCTCTGTGCATCCTCGGTGGGATTCAAGAACCCTGTAAAAGAAGAAAGATTACCAGGTTGTAACAATGGATTTGAAAATTCCCTGCAACCTTTGAATCTCTCCCCTAATGCTATCGTGCCCTACTCTTTCTTCCAGCCGCACACAAGACAAATCTGATTTGATCTGTTTAAAATAATGCAAGATGAAGTTCTGCGCACGCTCCCTTCAAAGTTTTAGGCAATTCCCTTGGGACTGATGGCCGGTGATGATGTCCTGAGTATGTTAATGAGACAAAATAAGAATCTCTGATGGTATAAGGCAGATAGCACTCCTGTCCTTGCTGTCGTAAAGCCTCTCTGATAACCATGTCCTTTTTTTTTTTTCAAAGATTTGACTCATTTGTGGATTGACTATATAATCCTAGTGCTGAAGCCTGGGAAAACTGCTGTTGATGCCCTTGGCAAATTCTTATCCTAAAAAAGCATGAAAAAAGAGTAGCAAGTAATTTCAGTTGCATAAAATACATTAAACGCAGCGCACAGGTATGTAAATGGGAAACTCCATGACTGTAATTTGCCCATTTAGAGCCTGATCTAAAGGCTATAAAAGTTAATTTGAAATCTTTTCATTGATTTTAATAGCCTTTAGATCAGGCCCATATTATTCTCTGCATATCATGTTTGTTTCAGTGCAATAGTGTATTTATCTAAAGCATTAATTATGTGGATTGTAACACACACAGATCCACTGCTTATTGTCCAAAGGCAAAGCTTGTGAAATTTATTGACTTTAGCAACACATATAAAATCTAAAAATCAAATGGAAGTCCCAAATAATGATTACACTTTTAAAAAGTGACATAAAAAATGAAGAGGCCTTCTTTTCATTATATACTAATACAATCTAAATGTATTTTAAGCATCATGAAATCCAAATGGAATTTCTCACAATTCCTCATTTCTGACTGCAGCAGTGCAACAAAAAATTACACGTAAATGATTCAAAAACCTCTCAAAGAAACAGCATTTTCTTCTAATTTGAGGAGAAGAAAAAATGTTTCAACCCAAGCTCAGCAAGGGATAACAGTATTACAGTCGCCACACAGAGAATTTAGGCACTCATAATTCTAAATCCTTCTCAAACACTTTATTGCTATAAGGTGGCTGATACCAGCCTCTACACAACAGGACTCCCACAGCATTAACCGTGAGAGACAGGCTTCCAGAAAGAAACTATAGCAAAGTAATTGTAAATCTCTAATGATGCATAAAACCAAGCTGAATTGGTCCTGAATTCTCAGCATAAAAGAAATGAACCATCAGAAGAACCAATTCTGGTGGCAGTATAACATACCCCAGTGTGGAAACTGTTTATGGGGTTTGCTGCAGTGGAAATATTCCTACTAATATGCAAGCAATATGAATTCATTAAAAATGTCCAAATGCTGCAACTTCTCGTGATACCATGTGTGACATTAAAAATAGATCATTAGCCAAAAGAAAACCTCATCTGTACCAAAACAATTCACCGCCTTTCTCAGTCATAAACAGTTGTCCTTACGATGAATTCAGTCAGTTCTGCGTGCTTTGATGCCCATCTTGCATAGCCTTTTGGATGATGCTGTGCTCCACGGCAGGTGCTGCCGCGTGAGGCTGGGCTGTGTTGGAGCTCTGCCCCGCTGAGCCTGCACATCCCCAGGTCCTCAGCTGAACCCAGACTGACATGTGGGCAGGAGAGCAGCCTGAAGCCTCATCCCCAACCCCTGCTTTGCTCAGGAGAGCGGTACAGGACCTCCAGCAGTGGCCTGCAAGGGTACAGAGCCATCGCCATATACCAATGGGACAGGTACATGCCCAAAGCCTCCCATTTTCTTAAAAGATTTAATCCATTCCACCTGGGTAAGCACCCAATAAAATATTTAAATCCATAATCAATGATTACACTTAATTAATTAATGATGCAATCCAGAACTCTAACGACAAACCCAGCTCATCCCAGAAACCTCAATGCACAAACCTGGACCTTCACCCATTAATCCATCACTGTCCGGAGGCAGCTTGCTCTGGCAGCAGATCAGATTGATTGTCTGAGATACCAAATATCCCTTACTCATGCACAAATGAGGCGCAGCACGCACAGAGGCTGTGAACGTTTCCCCTGGCAGCCTTGCCCAGGAGCTTCAGCCTGGCCATAAACAGGATTTCCTTTGAGAAGAGAAGGCGGTCCTACTTTTGTGTCTGGAAGATCCCTGGCTTTTTTTTTTTGCCAAGAGGTATTGCATGGATTGATGCTGTTGCAGCACCAGGGCATCTGTCCTCTGAGAACTGGATTGACGAGGCTGAAACGATTGGGATGGTTTGTTTCATCATTTCACAACTCTAAGAGCGAGGCGTCTGAAAGCTCAGATACATCACTGCACGGTGTCAAAATCAATGAAGGCACAGATTTGAAATCTGCATAAGTGGACAAAAATAAGGGGTATTTGAAATTAATTAAAATTTCTAGCACTACTTAAAAAACAATATTTATCCATAATAAGCATGCATCAAAGTATATCACATTTAGTGCATGGTTTTTAGCGAAGTGGTAGTTTTTAATTCTTCTATGTAGGACTATAAGGCTTTGCAATGACTTTTCATTTTAAAAAAGCACTTTAAACATTTTTTTTACAAAAAGCAAGAAGCAAATGTCACAGACAATAAAATGAAATGCAATGCAAATGACCCATCGGGGCTTTCTGTGCTTGCAGTTGCACCTCTGTGTCACGTACTACCTGCACAGTATTAAACATAAAATAACTATCTGTTGGTGTTACAGCCTTATCTATAGTCCCTGTGGAAATTATGGGAAGCAAAGTTAAACAATTTTGTGACATATTTAAAAAAAAAAGAGTCTGTTCCTTCTGTGGTTAATGCCATTCCTAACAGTGACAGCAGTAGAAAAACTTAGGATAAGGATAAAAGGTGAATAAATTAAATTTATTAAATTAAATAATATTAAATAACCCTCCTTGTACATATATATAACAATAAAGGAGTGGAGAAAGTGATGAAAGAGGGGGAAACTTCTGCAGGCATGAGAGAGAACTGAACTAGCTCACAGTATTACAAACTTTGTTGGTGAGGAGCTGGCACCACGAGCATCTTTTCTGTTTACTTGTGAGTGAGGGCTCTTACCCTGTAAGAAATTTTTATGGCTGTTCATTTTGGAACACAGTCTGAACTACTTGACCCTTTGCCCTGTGGATCTCTCAGCAGTAAGTGCTATCCAGGATTCTCCATCTGACACCTCCATATGCAAAGGTACCTCAATTTTTTCCAATCAAATCAGAACAACTCTAATTAGATTTAAACAAGAAGCTAAAGTGAGATGAATGGTTTATAGGTGCTTCATGCTCCCCTACACTGATTAACAGAGAAAGAATTCATACCTCCACCAAATTCGTTGACAAACCCTGCCATAATTTATTCCTGGTACATGATGATCTGTGAGCACAGAGCGCTCTAGTAGGGACTGAGTTCCAGCTCTCTCTAAATGTATTTTGTGCTGGTTGGCTGCACCCACTGGGTATTTACATTCCACAAATCTTGTCTTCGTATTCAAAGTTTCTCAATTTGGTTCTCATTTTAAATTAAAGTCGCAGCAGTTGTTCTTGCATAGAATGCTATTATTTGCGAATCAGGTTTGCAGTATGGGCAGTGGCATTGGACCGTGCTCTTTCTTGGTGCCCAGAGAACTGCTCTGTTGAGCTTCATTTTTCCTTTTGTTTTCCTAGATGTTGTCCCGAGTACTGCTTTGCTCTGCAAGTGAGCAGCAAATGAAATTGTCTTTTGCATAAGAATGGAGTTTCACCTTAGCCATGCATTTGCCACTTCAAAATCAGGTTCTTTACCCCTAAAGAGGATCCAGAAGATGCCTGCTTACTTCTAAAGCAGAGCATTACAAGAAGACAGCACATCAAGGTCTACTCCAGGGATTACGTCTCTGCTCTGGTCAGCAGCAAGCCCCGTCCACTGTGGACCAGCCTGGAGCCATTCAAAGACAGGCTCCAACTTTTGGAGATTGCAATGACTGAGCTTATTTTAAAGGAATTTACTTTTTAGAATAAAGCAGTTCAGGTTAGGATGTGAAGCAGCAGCAGGCGAGAGATGTCGACAGGCTTTAATTTGATTCACTGATTACTTTGCAGTTCAAATTTTGCAAGGGGGATCCAGCCCTTGAGATTAATATCCCCGTGCTGCAAAACCAGAAATCAATAAATCTATTCAGAAAAACATAATTTCATTTTGCTTCTTAACTAGAAATTGAGATAGACACATTTCTCCCTCCCCACTCCTCCCTGACTCAAATATATCCTGTGTTACATAAGTAACTGTTTTGAACCCACTCTAGGACCCAGTCAGAGACTTGACTCCAATAACACATTTTCAGTAAAACAAAGCAAAACAGTTTTATGTCCCTGCTGGGTTTGTATATACACTCTTAAATGAGCAGATTCTCTCATTATTCGCCCTGATCTGGTCATTGTATGCTTAGTCACAGCTGTCACAACAGGTGCCCGAGCGTCCTCCCTCCTCTCGGCGCTGTGTTTTCTCTCTAGAGTTTGCCATCAAATTCCTTTACTGTCTTTCTCTGGTGGCTTTGCTGTTCCCTCTCTGGCTTTTCCCAGATTCAACTTCATAATTACTTCTGAAATCACCTGGGGCTGAACGAATCACCCTTCATCTTACACGTCATTACACACAGTTCTTATTTACAAGCTGGTGTTCTTCATCGTATCACATGAAACCAGTTTATCAGTGGCTTTGGCCATGCTTTTCTTGCCTGGGCCTTTTTCTGTCTTTCTTGATACTTCCAGTGGCCACTTCTCCTAGCTGCAATGCTCAGCGGTAGGTTGTAGAATACGCTTTGGGACCATGCAGCAGTTAGAAGCTGATTCCTCCACTGGAGCGGATTGACTCCCCCTATGACAAACGACAGCAGGAGTCTCTAGTGAGTTGAGGATTTCCAGATGGAGTCTTGCCCAACATTATATTTAGCATGAAAATTCCTTGAAATTAACATTTATGCCCCAAGATATAATTTCTTCGGTTTTGTTTCTCTCCAATGTCCTTCAGCAGTGGTTTGGGGTTCCCAAAATTGAGTGGAGGACGGCTCCCCTCCCGTCCCACGCCTTTTGCTGCAGATTCATGAACTGTATTTTCTCCCTGAGCTTAGCACTCATTGGGGATAGTTTACTGCTGAACATCCTGTGTGTTCTTAATTTATCAGCACTCTGCTACTGTGCACTAACGAAGTTTATCTGATACAACAGCATATCAAACATTTTTAGTTCTGTAACAAATGTTTTCTTAGCTGGAAGCAAGCCTCTTATATTAAAGTGCCTACAAATAAAGAGATAATTTTATATGATTTTTCTTTTTTGCTGTTGTCTTCAAGGAATACAGCGTAGGTTGAGGGCGAAATATGCACAATTCAACCTGTTTTGTAGACTTCGGAATTTAGGGCCTGATTTCCAAAGTGCTATAATCCATCAGTCCCACTGAATTGCAAAGGCTGGGGAGGGAGAAACTAGATTGAAAGCCACCTATGTAACCTATATCAGTCCCCTGAAGCACTGAAAAGATTGGGCCAAAACATTAAGGCAAACGCTTTCTATAATTTTACTTCAATAAAATTACACAGAAGCAAGGGAAATACCAGCTTTTGATTCACAGGGCAAATAGATTCAGCACAGTACTAATACCATTTAGTTTATTTTCTCTCTAAAACCCCATAGTTAGTGATTAAGACATGCATTTATACCTCAGGTTTCATCCATTTGGGATCAAAATCTTTTCTGCCTGGTGTACCTTTGCAGTACTGCCTTCTCTGTCCTAAAGCACTCTATAACATCCCTACGGCAATCACAATTCCTTGCAGCTGACAACAAAGTATTACAAAAATCTTTAATTTATTGCCACTATTTTTAGTGCAATTCATTAGCTGACAACCAGAAGCAGAGGCAGTGCCATATATTTACCCAGACTTCTGCTGGTCACCTACAATTTAAAGAATTCATCCTCTGTATTATTAGATGTTACAGCTCTTTGGACGTATTAATTAACATGTTGAGCTAAATTGACTTAAATTCTCACTGTCTTAAAATTGAATAGAGAATTCATTCCTCTGTTTCTTATTCTCCCTCTTTTCCCAGATTACTTTAAAAGTAAAGTAATTATTGCTGGGGTGTGTGGCTTGACCCTTCTCAGGATTGGAAACCTCCCAGGCTTGCAGTAGATCACTGACTGAGCTGGAATGAGAGCAGCTCATCTGCTCTGCTGCGGTGCAACTCTGCCTGAATGTAGGTACATACGGATCTTAAAGAAAACATAAATCTACAATAGATATGAGGAAATTAATAGAGGTGAACAGTGGGGAACAAACCAGAACGGAAAGCCAGTGTACTGCAAAACCAGCAGAGCAAAGAATGTCAAGGAATCTACCTTAGCCATAGTTTTTCTTCTCTTGACCTTGTTCTAATTGCTTTAATTTACAGCTTTACTTAGCTTGCTTTCACCAAAAATCATTGGCCAGAATAAAAGAACCCTCAAGTGCTGTCTGCTGAGCTGCAGCTGACTGGCAGGCATCAATTCTGCAAAGGTAACCGATGCAATCACTCCCATGGGGTAAAAAGCAGGATTTTGGAACCGCCCCTCAGTTTTACACGGCATTTCTATCGCTGTGAAAGCTCCCTGTTCCATATTATTAACCTCTTTCTATTCAAGGATCCAGAAAAGGTGGCTGTGTCAGCTACCCAACCCGAAGTTCAAGACCTTTATGGATGAGGCAACATTTTAGAGCATAATAACTACACAAAATCCTTATCAAAGGTTGTCAGAGAGTTGAAATTACCAGTGGTTATCAGTCAATAATTGTTGGAGTAACTGATGGGTAAGCGGCAACCCTTCACATGCAATTCTTCTGTGGGAATGGGAGAAGCAGCTGGAAGGAATTCATAACAAGAACATCACTGAGCTCAGAGAAATGTGATGTATAAACAGATTATTATTTCCCGTGGATATTGATGATAAATGAACTGGATTTGGTATGTCTAGGAAACATCTCCACACTCTAAGCCGTCTGAACTCCCTGTGGCTCAAGGTATAAACCTCTCCTGTAACTTACAAGAAGTCAGGGTAAAGAAAGAACTAAATATCTGGGTCACTAGAAATAAAAAGGTTGCATATTTTTCTTGCATACTTTTCATTTAATTATTCTTTCCTGCAGGTTTTCAGTGTAATGTCTCATTGATTATTGCAAGGACTGCTTTATAAGGTAAATTAATTCATATAAGAGAAACGGTAAGAAGTTCTAAGTAGCCAGATTAATAAATAAAATGCAAAATGCATTGGTTACTCAGCCCCAGGGGATTCCCATCTCTGTAAGTCAGCCACTCAGTGAGCACTATCAATACCTGCACTCCTTTCCTCACCTTTACCTGTACCTACAGCTTTTATAAGATATTAAAAATCTCCACAGGAAAACAAAAATAACCAAAACTCTGTTCCTCTGTTGAAAATTATATTACCTATAACAAGATGATAGCCAATCACATGAGAAAACATAGGCAAAATATGGCTTTTCCATTTAATTTGGACAAAATTACTACTTAGTGCATGGTCACTGAGTTCAGTGTAATAACAGCATTTCTAAAAGGAAAACAAAGCAGGAAGAGGAGAACACCTACATTTATGGTTAAAAGAGAAAATGTTGGTGATTGTAGGAGCTTTTCACAGAGCTTCCAAAAACGTTAAATTCTAATGAAAAAGACATTGAAAAAAAAGAAAGTGCTTGGTGCAAAGAAGGATAGAAAAGGAGCCACCTTCCTCCTAGGTACCTCTCTATTTCTTCTTTAGCTTAACTGATATCTGGTGTGTGTTTCATTCTGAGGGTGGGGAGGCCCTGGCCCAGGGTGCCCAGAGCAGTGGTGGCTGCCCCATCCCTGGAGGGGTTCCAGGCCAGGTTGGATGGGGCTTGGAGCCCCTGATCCAGTGGGAGGTGTCCCTGCCCATGGCAGGGGTGGAACTGGATGGGCTTTGAGGTCCCTTCCAACCCAAACCATTCCATGATTCTCTATACCAATATATTTACGCGGAATACGGTTTCCCAAGACAGTCAGCAAAGACTAAGTTTGCAGCTGGCTTCCAAGAATTACACACAGGGGAAAACTAAACTTAAAGAAACAATATAATTCCCCATGACCTTACCTTGAGAGTAGTCACGTTGCTCACTAGCTAGGATCGCAAAAGCTTTGGCACCACTAAAAATATTTGGCAGCGTTTATGAAGATCCCAAGCTCCCTGCAGTGTTATGCTCTATGAACCCAGAGCAAATTTTGCCTCGTATTTTCACTGTACATGAAGATACACAATATACGAGTATCTTAGCTCCTTTGATAGTTTTTAAGACTGAGAAGGGTTCCCATAACACAGTGAGGATATTTATTTCCATCAGTCTCATTTTGTCCCTGTAAGCTATGCCTTTTGCTGTCTACAGCCTCAGAAACTGCCTTTTAGATGCTTGCCAGAAACATGCCATGAACATCCAGGCAAGGAAAGGTAAAAAAGCACCTTGGTTTGCAAAGATATATTTTATCCAGTCATACCACAGAGAAAGAGGAAAAAAAATAATACCTTTATACAGGAAAATATTCATAGAAGTCACAGTCTAAGCAGGGGGAAATGCTAAATTCAAGAAATAAATCAGTCATTTATAATATGCACTCAGATCTAGCCCAAAATGTGCTATTAACTCGTTTTATGCTGAAAACCTCTAGGGACAAGAGCCACATCTTCCACTGTGGGGTCTCACAGTCGAATTTAAAGCACATTAATGGTACTCACCAAGCACTTGCGCTGTAAGATGGCCTTACTGAGCAAAGACTGAGCCCTGAGCGTAACTTCCACTTACGTGAGGTCCTTCTTACAATAATGAACAGTTATCAGGCTGTGTAAAAGCTGAATTAGAAACCCCGATTTGAAATATGGTATTTAGAAAGCAGCATGGAGTCCTTTCCCTCCCTGGAGATCCCTGGTTTCCCAAACAAATGGATGGATTATAACAAGCTATTGTGTATTATTTTCAGTTTGCCAATGACCTAGTTCCCGTGCTGTCTGCAATACTGAAATGGGAAATGAAAGCTTGGGGGTAGATCTTCAGCTGGAGTAACTCAGCCCTGCTCGCTGTCAGTGCACAGCAGGCAGAGAGCATCACCCAGAGAACACACACAACTCAGGAAGGTTCATTTCTTGGCTTGAATAAAATGAGAAAGAAAGACGCCTTTCCATCATCAACAAACAGGTGAGTGGGAACAGATTTACAAACTTGGATTTGGGGGTGAATTCAAGAACAGATATTTGCTTGTTTGACAGCTCACAAAGTTGGGGTGCGTTTCTGAGGAGCTTGCATAGACTTTAATTTTTGACCTCAGACTGATTACATGATGAAGTTCAAATGGCCGTTGACGTAGGGCTTTTTATCCCAGGCTTGTTTGTTTAGTATAATCATTATAAGCATGCGGTGAGAACGTTCACAGAAAGAGTTGCATTCTGCCTTATTACTATCTTGGTTAAATGTTTTTTTTTTCTTAAAATAGTGTATATTGCAAACTGATGCTCCTTGCAATGCCTTACAAATAATGCATTTAGACATCATTTAAATAATTCATTATAATTTATAGGTTAGTTATTTTATTTTGGTGTCAATCACAATTGGAAGCTGTATGAAAGAGCTTGGATTAGGAGACAGAGTTTTTTTCATGTTAAGCTTTAATGAACTAATGACGGTATTATAAGAGCTATCACAGAAGAACTGCCATCTAATAGTAAACTTGTTCCTGTTGATTTAAATGATCCGCTTTGTGCTTGTTTGGAAAAAGTTAATAATTACCGTATAGTTAAACTCAGGTTAATAGGTGAGTCTGTGCTGGATAAAATCTGTGACACGGAGCTGCAGCTCTACCAAATCAGTGAGGAGTGGAAACTGAGATCTCAGCTTTTTTTTATTGCAGCATGCAACACCCTTCTGAAGAGGTGTTTGATGTTTTGTCCAGATAACTAACATAAGATTGGCGGGGTGAAGGTGACCCCCCGAGCCCTGGCCCAGCACAGCCACAGAGATGGTTTTGAAAGAGTGCTGCCTTTGCAGACACTTCAGTACTGATGACGCTGGGTCAGCACAGGCAACAGCACACACAGCAGACAAGCGAAAGGCACAAAATCATTGTAATTTCCTAATAGGTCTGTATTGCCCTTTCTCCACCAACCTGGAAGCTCCTGGATGGTGTCTCATGGCTTCCAGTGGTCTTCAGAATGCACACGTGAGATGATGGTGGCCACCACCATTCAAAACTTTTAAATACTATTTATTTACATTTCCTTTCCTGTATTTGTCACCAAGATCCTACTAGCCCTACTAGCTGAGAAATGAGCCCTCTGATGTTGCCACCCTCAATGTGGCCATGTCATCAACAAGGTTTTCCTCACACACATGACCTACAGTACAGGCTGGACAGGGTTAACCCAGTGCTACCTGGCATCAGTTTGCCTTTGAATTGCTGTCAAACAGCTATATTGTCTCCTCAAAAATATTATTCTTCAGGAACCAACTGTCCCACCATCCTAAAACCCAAAATGTACCCATGTGCTCCATCCCTAGGGGAGCATGGTCAACCTGACTGCTCCTCTTAAGAGCCTCCCTGAAGAGCCTGGGAAAAAGCATACATCCCCAACTCCTGGAGACTGCACGAATGCAATAGCTCCTCTCTGCTTGCTCATGGTAGACCTCTGGCAGCTGTTGATAAATGCCGTTTCAGGATGGGCTGTTGTTAGACACAGATACTTGCAGTTGTAAACCTCTCTCCAGCTGTGACCAAGCCAACCGCGGCCATATGGACTGGTGGGAGCACGGCTGGTTACGCGTGAAGGTGGCCCTTTGGTCAGATTTGGCAGCAGCACTACCCAGCGGCCCTCCATGCTCCAGAGTCACTTCCATAAATCATACATTGCCACACATCCCATGAATGATCTGGAAGCCGTCCATCTGGACCACGGGCACGGATCACCCACCTCTTGGCACTGTGGTGGTGGGCAACAGAAGCAGCACTGCGTGGGCAGCACAGGATGCTAAATGTCCTCTGATATTCTCAGGGATGTTCTCAGAGCAAGGCAGGGCACCAGTTCAAACCATCTTAGGCCTTCAACCAGCCCTGATCTTTCCACCACCCTTGGAGGAAGCGGAGGGGGGTGAGTCTACCTCAACTGACATCAGCCTTTCTGCACAGAGAAACCCAGGTGCTTGGGAAGCAAACTCGCGTCTAACAAAGAAAAAAACCCACCTTTCACACCCTCCTATTCCAGCTCTTTTCTGCCTAGAGCAAATTGTTGTTGTTGCTGTTGTCGCTTTCCAGTGGAAAGGAGCAGCTTAGCCTTTGTGGTTTAAAAATACCGTTTGCCTTCTTCCCCACAGATGGCAAACTCTTTGGTTTCTGCCACCACAAAACATACAAATAAATCATCAAGATATGATCTGCTAACATATTCAAAATGATGTTTGGCCTGAATATTTTTTTTTTAGCTTCAAACATCCATTTCATTCCATAATGAATACAGGCTTCGTCTCGTAATGTTTCATTTTTCATACATTCAGCAAAATTGCTTAACTGATACATATTTTCCAAAACATCTTTATTTCTACCCTAAAAACATGCAAATCAAAGACTCACACACTTATGTAACGTGCAGAATTCCCTACTGCTTGTTCAACCACTAAATTATAAAATATTCAGGATACCTACATTATTTTACAAAATTAATTCAGTATTCAGACTTTCTGATGTAAATCACGTTAAGATACATGGATAGAATGTTACAGGCCTCTCCTTGCAGCTATATCCATTTTTCTTTGCTCCCCTCTCTGAAGGACAACCTTCCAGCAGCCGCCCATGCGCTCTGCGTGCCGGCAGCCGTATCGGAAACGCCGGCAAGGCACATCCAGCCCTCACTTTCTAAGCTTAATGCCCTTTGCAATTCTTGTCTGAGCAGTTGTTCGCTGAAGACAAGAAGACTTATTTCTATTCATTCCCTGCATAATCCACCTTATGAATTTACACCTCACCTACCCGCACATTCAAGGACCCAGAAATACAAAATATTTCCTACTGTGTTTTAAACCCACATCCTCCTGGATACAAGATAAGAGCTTAATAGCTTTGACACTGCGCTGTTTTCATATTCATGCATAAGTTATGGATACGGCAACAGATCAGCACTTCTTTGTGCGTCTCATTGGCTCTGGTTCGCTGCCTTAAACTGTCTGAGTCAAGGCCACGTTTTAATGCCATAGACGCTCTATTCAAATACCAGTATGACCACATTTTAAAAGCCACCCTGTACCACTTCATTGCCGCAGATGTCCTTTACATCTGGCAAGGGCCGTTTCTCTGCATGTCAACAGTAATTCAGTTTAACAGCTGTCTCTTTTGACAAGCTTAGTGTCAGACTCTAAAATGACAGGGTGACAGTTTTCCTTTTCTTTAACAGAACATAGTGCAAATTAACCATTTGAATGCAGGATCACCGAACGCCTCCCGAATACAGTTTTCAGAGTCAACTGAATAGGATTTAGGAATTGTTGGTATTAACAACCAAAGATGCAAACCTGTAGTGGCTGACAAATCATGGAATTTCTCCTGGAATTTCTCCTGTAATTCTCTGCTGAGATTCATACCTGAAATCTAAGTGTTCGACACCCAGAAAACCTGAAATTGATATGAAATAAGTAACAGAGATAAACATTGGGAATGTGCAAACTGGTATAATAAGTACTTTTCCTGCATTGCATAAATACACAGGAGAATTTTCTGTGGATTTGGTTAAAGAGCTTGTTAATACAAGCAGCTAATGGCATTGTGTGTGTCAGCTTTCAAATGACACACTGTGCACACATCTTTCACAAGTGCCAGACGCACAAGAGCACCTCAGCATAATTTCTCGAGGACTAAAACTACGCCTAAGATGATACTGTACGTCTTAATGGCAGAAACCTTTAGCATCAAAACCAGCTTGCGGCCAGTAACAAAGTGCCACTGTGATTTATGAACCACCAATAAATGCTACAAAGACACTGCTTTACTCTGGTCCAAGAGGAGCTTTACGGGGCTGGTTGTATTAGGGTACATAAAAGGGAATTAAAACCATGTTACACTACACTTATTTAAACCACATACTGATGCGAGTCGTACATTGAGCCTCTTCATTGCCTTAATGTTATACCTGGACTGCCACAACGAGGAGGAAGGATGCCTCCCTGATTTGGTTCTTGTTCTTTTGAAACTGATGGCAAACCTCAAAGTAACTGCAGGGGGACCAGATTCCAGCTCACACAGTTTATGTTATCTTAAAGAACTATGAAAGCCTCCCTCCTGTTTGTTCCTGGGCAAGCAGTTATATCTAAAACACTGCAAACAAAAACCGGCTGACGGCACGGTACAGAGAGCATAACATTTAAATTGCTTTTGTTTGCTTATTTATATGTTGTCATAAATACTGCACGTGCCACCCATTGCCACAACATCTGGGCATCTCCTAATACTTAGAAAGATTCACACTCAAACGCCTGTTACTGTCTCTAAAAACCTGCTCGTTCGTATGAGCTGGAATGGAGAGTTCTCATTTCTCAGTCTCATAATACAGTCAGGCTCTTCCTCTTTTATTTAGCTCTTTTTAACCTGCAGAAAAAATCGCTTAGGTCTCTTATACAGTAAAACTTGAGTGTCTGTGCACTGCAGGAGCTGGGACAGAGATCCTGGTGGTGGCAATCTCCCTGCTTGCTCCATTCTTACTGATGTACCCCCTCCATCCGTTTCCATGGCCTGGGAATTCATACTTTCATAGCCAGAGGTGAACCTCTGTAAAGGGAACATATTGCTAGTGTTTTATTAATACATCACGAGGCTAAGTCAGCTCCAAACACATATTTTTAAAGCAACATCAGCCCCGTGGGAGTGTGCAGGTTGCTGGCTTTGGAGGGGTAGGTTGTTATTAGTATTGCACACTTATAGCTGAGCTACACAAAGCCTATGGAATCGTTTTAAGTAGTTAACCTTCCTAAAACCCGCCCGAAACACTAAAAAAATCTATAACTTAAGCTAAACAGAGTACTATTCAGCTGTAAATTTTATGGCTACTATCTCCACCTCTTATGAAGTGTGAAAAGAGGCTTCGTATCTGTCAGTCTTCTCTCAGAAATGACTTTCGCTGATTACTTAAACTTTCGTTAAATAAGCTTTCCACAAGCTGTAAAAACAGAACACAGTAGGGAAAAAATTGGCTCTCTTTTAGAAGTGCTGTAAAGTCTCTTTTTGAATGAGTAATTAGAAATGTGTAAGCTCTTTTATGGATATGTGAGAAGCACACACAAAAAATTTGACATTCCATGCAAGTATTTCTGTGTTCTATCAAATTTCATTGTATTTCGCAGAGACCAAAACTATACAGACCCAAAATACACATACATTAGTGGACATGGGTTATTTGCCAAGAAGGAATTTACATACAGTACAAGTAAAACATCCTAATTTAAATCCACGACAATGGTTACTCACATTCTTAAAGAGAAATCAGAGTTGTTTGTCTTTCCGCTCATATTTATACAGATTGCAAAGCTGTTGAAAGAGCACAATTTGAGCTGGGCCTTTCCAACTGCTTACTGTTATTTTTATTGCCATTGTCAGCTATCTTTTCCATATTGAGATTCAAGCTTAGATGAAGATGTTCTGATTTCCCAAACCCATACACGAACACAAAGAGATGCCATCACGATGCTGCGGTCAGGCAGGGAGCAGGCAGTGGGGAAACCTGAGTCCACTGCTGGCGCTCATCCCCTTGAAAAATCCAAAAAATCCCTAGTTAAACCAACACACTTTTCCAGCTACACTTACACACACACACGCAAATGGTCCATTCCCAAACCAGACTCTGCGGAGGCTCAGTGACCCTCTTGTACCCTCATAGCTTTGGGTCCCTCTCCTTCCCCTTAAAACTCATGTTATTTGCACTGAAAAATTGCTTTAACTTTGAATCTCATTATCAGCTCCATAGAGGGAGGCAAGTTTCTTCATCTAAAAATAAGTGAAATAAACCTATAGATGAGGGGAGATGGGTGCTACCCCTGCGTGATTTCCCACCTCTCTGGGAGAGGGGACAGTGCATCTCGGGGACTCCAAGATGGAAATTCTCCCCCTCTCCAAACTGGTAGGATGTTTGCCTGAAAAGCCAGTGGATGTCACGCTGGGTACACGTACTGTGCGCTATAAATAGTAATGTCCTCTATGCTCCTCTCCATGGAAAAATCTGCAGGAGGGGAAATGGTCTCAAATCTGTGTAGTTTTCAAGCCAAAGAGAGCCAGCTTCATTCTCTCCGCGGTGGGGAAGCTGTAGGTGGGGGGTATGAGGAGCTGGGGGAGAAAGCAGGTCCCAGCTAATGAATCTAAGAGTGAAGAGCTGCCCCCACACCAATCCCCCCGTCGCTGGTGGCTCCTGCAGCAGTTTGCCTTCCCTCCCAGGAGCAAACTCAGGCCTTCCCTGAGGAAAAGTGCATCGTTATGCGGTGGCATTAACTGCCGCATGGCTCCTCGCTCCCCAGAGCATCCCTGTTCGAGGGAAGCACACCCTGAAGAGCAGCTGCCGCCAGACACTACTGCCCCTCTGAATCCCGTAGATTTCCAGCGTGGAAATAATGCTGAGGACTCCTGAGGAGAGCAAAGAGCGCCGTAGTGCGCTCTCCCTTCTCCCAGTAAAGGTATTAATGCCTTTATTATTATTATTAATCCCCAAGAGAGTGATTCAGACCCCACCTGCAAAGTTCAACAGGACTGTTGACAGCAGAGCAATGCCACCACTCCCGCTCCCCACGGCGCTGCTCCGAGCAACTTCTCCTGCCAAGCATTCACAGACGCATTTTTGTGCCAAGTCTGTTATAAAACCAGCCACAGTGTGAATGTTTTCAAGTACGAGAACAAAAGTATTAGAAAGGAAAAGGCTTCGCACATCTTTAGTGTGGAGAATGTATTTAGCACTCCCAGAAGCTATTAGATGGGGCGATACAGGCAATTTATTGTTTTGTCAATACCTTTTATTTTGATTTAATAACTTACGAAACCTACAGGCTATCTCAGCGCAGCCCATAGCGCAGCCTCAACTTTCTTTACACAACCCCACTTAACTTTCAAACACTTTAACTTTCAGGTCAAATCTCTGCCATATTGATAAATGGGTCTATTTAATTTTTTTATCACTGAAGAATTCTCTCTGGTGTCTTTTTCCCTATCAGATTTCATCCACAACATAACAGGATACTTATTATATTTTGTTATCCGCCACGCACGCAAAAAGAGTCGCTACAGAAAGCACAGATGGCGTGGTGAAACATCTGTAATTTGTCTGCAATAGCATCATTCTTACAGACGTTTCATACAGAAAGAAGTACAATGTTTTCAGCAATAATGTGTAAAAACACAGGGCAGAAAAGCCTACTACGGGCTATTAACTGGAGACTATCCTGTCCTAACAAGTAAACAAGTCCAAGTGTTTTACCCTTACGATGCATTACCACGCTCGATATTGAGGCCCCGAGTGAGGTTTAATCTTATTTGGCTATCTGACTACTGCCTCATTAAGCAAACTAAGAAAAACAGCCGCAAAGTCAACAATTTTTTAGATATTATTGTAAATAATCACCTAGTTTTCCCACCAATAATCAGGACCAAAAATATAATCCTTATAGCCTCAGGTATGCTATATGTGTTTAACCTTTACTTTAAAATGGTATTAAATGCTGAACGCTGTGGCTACTGTAAAGATCGTAAAAACAGATACTGTAGGAATATATCAGTGTTTAATGACAAGTTACAAAGAGTGCTACTGAAAGAAAAGCAAGAGCAAGAAAGGTTAAATAAACAGAAACCACAGTGCCTCCCATCTTTCTTACATTAATTTTCAATAACTATAAAGTAAAAATTCTGCTCGATATGAGCTGATTTCCCGGATCTGTGCATTAAATATTTACTTCTAACTATAAACTTATGTGAGACCCAAACAAAAACTAATTTGCATTATTAATGATGCAAGAAATGTGATGCTTGGTCCCTTAAGACTTGTAATAAAGAAGAAAATGTTAGAGATTTACTTTCTTTTTCATTTTAAAAGGCAAGTTAAAATGATAAAACTTATTTAATTAACAGAGTCTCTATTTATGAACTAGTTGTTTCTGCCAGCAAGAATGTTTTTTTTTAAAAAAAAAACCTGTCTGAAATGAGGCTGAGACTACAAAGGGTCCATTTTCAGCTTGGGAGTCTCAAGGGGAAAATCAAAGGGTTTCTTTCTTTCAACAGTTTAGGTGAGATGATATTTTGAGATGTTGACAGCTGCCAAACTGCAGAACCGGTGAAGAACTACCAAACCAAAATCATTTTTATCTTTCTGAATTTTTCTCAATATCCATCTCAACTTCTTTTTACAGCTCACGACTGAAATTTCTACTCAGTTAAGAGGTTTTTCCCCTCCTTCAATGCTTGTGTGTACTGCTTTGGGCCAAAAATGAGCTCTTTCTCTTCTGAAATTAACCATAAATAATAGAGAAACATTATTACTACCTATTGATAGTGTTTCTATTACAGGAATGCATTAACTGCCACCTATTTCTTCCTCCTTATGTGCTCAGTGTGGAACCAGATTTCAATGGTTAATCACCTTAATCATCTCTATCACACTGAATGTTCTCACTATGTTTGCTCACAAGACATTAGCAGAACTAACTGCCTTTGCTTTAGAAAACAAAATAGAGATAAAAGGCAGCATTTAAAACTTTTCTATTTTTCTGACAGAAGCTGTTTATTACATTCAAAACAAGCCAGCCCTTAGTTAATAATAATAATAATAATAATAATGCTCTCAATACAGCTTATACTATTCTTCATATGCCATTTTCTTGCTAAATCCTACTTCCTCTGCTAAAGCCATCGCTCCTTTTCTAACTCCTTCATCTCCATAACCAGCTTTGTGGTGTCTTCTCATTTGCTTCAGACATCTTCCCTGCTCTTCCTCTTAAAGGCTCTTCAACCGCAATCAGAAAGTGTGCGTTTCTTTCTTCATCACATATTCATTAACCAAATCAAAGTTGAACAAACCCTTTCCTCTCACTGTTCAAGCTCTCAGCCTCAGCAACAGCCTCTGCTGAGGCTTCTTCCACCTGCCTTCCATCATGTCTTCCCTCTTGATTTCACACCTCTATCTTGAAGAGGACCTCTTTAATCTTCCTCCAAGCAACCATTTCTTTCTAAACTTGTCCGTTAAGAGTTGGTCCCAGGCGTCCCTCTATCCTAACCCCCACTTGCTCCTCCCTTGCCTGTGCTCTGGTAGGACCCATCTCCTTCTGCTTCACTTCCACCAAAGCCAACTCACACAACACCAGACTGAAGAAGTCCAGAGTCCTGCTGGTGAGTGAGCCTTCACCGTTGCTTTAGCAGATCCAGTTTCTGATGTATTTTGCCGCTACAACAGAGAGCATGAAGGAGCATTTTCTGAGCTTGTGGCCCTCCCCACTGTGACACAGAGGATCTTCTGGATTTTGCATTGTGAGATCTGATGCAAATATTATTTGGAAATGGCAAATTTGAATTTTGCTGCCACCAGCTCCTCAGAATTTGGATTAATTCTGCTTGGTGGCACTTCTTCATAAAGAAATCTTTATGTTGGATTAAAAAGTAATCCAAGAACAGTGGCCTTGAACTGATTATTGTCCACTGCAGACACTGAATATCTTTAATAAAACAAATTTTCTTACATATTGTCATGAGACCTTAATGCCCAGTAAAGACAGTGGTGTGAGAGAGACAATAGTACCTCAGCTACACTCACAGACCTCTTCCGATCAGTGAAGCAGGGACTAACTCACAGTTACACAATGAATTAGAATGGATTTATATATTTTTTTTTTGAAGTGTATAAGTGCAGAGGGCAGCACCGAACTGGTTTGGGAGAGTTGCTGTCTACACCACAAGAAAAGTGAGCTAATTTCTCCCTTTACAAGGAGACCTATCCACGCCCTTAAGATACTAAGCTAGTAAGACATCATAATATAAAGACTTCCTTACCTCTGAAAATAAGGCAGATATGTATACAAAGATTACTAATTCAGTATTTTTAAGATTAATAAAACACATGAAGGCTCTCAAAATTATGTCTCAAAATTCAGCAAACATATATCTAACTGGTCGAAGCGGATGGCCAGAGGAGACCACAGCCTTTGCCCTCTTCCATCATTAATTGGTATTTTTAATATCCTCAGAGGATGACCCTCCTGCTAGCACAGGTCCATGCACAGCACACTGCCTGCATCCTCTCCCAGGGCCAGGAGGACCTTTGCCTTGGCCATCAGGTCCTAGTGATGCTGCTCCCCCAAGACGAACACTCAACGCAAATAGGAGTCAAACAAGAGTTGTGTTTGCCTCCCATTCTTCCTCTGCTTTAGCTCTAGCCATTTACATTTGAAAACAGTATCTGACACTCCCACGAACCAGGTATTTTTCTTTTCTGTTTGAACCTGAATGAAAAAAGTCCAAATCCCCAGGTGTCTGACATCAAAGCATGGTAGAAGAAAACTGTGGGGATGGTGCTCTGGCATTAATATGGCACTAGAAAGGAAGAGCAGATGGGCAGTGAGGAAGCAAATCCTGTTGAAATATGATTAAGTGACACTGAAGATAAGGAAAACCATGAAAACTAAAGGGCAAGTAAGGAGATTTTAAGTGCAATATAAAAGGGGATTTGTGGCACATGTAATTCCCCCTTTAAATGTTGATTAAACATAGATATTTTTTCCCTCTCAGTTACAGACCATTTTGTTCCTGCCTATGCTTTCTGCAAGCATCAGTGAAAGCAAAAGTACCTTTACAACTGAAGACGAGAACAGGAGACACAAAGAGGAGAACGTGCCATAAAGTATCCTTAGCGTTCTGAGGAGAAAAGCTCATGGTTTTCTGGAAGATGATGGTTTCGTTGCAACCACACTCCAAATCAAGCCTTATCAATCGCCATTTACGACTAGGCAAGCCTGGCTTCTGATCAGGTTGTTTCTTTCATGTCATTAGAAGGTCTGCTGTAAGTATAATAGGATGGAGGACCTTGAATTTGTTTGTTTTTAAACAGTTTGTTCTAATGCAATCGGTTGTACATTTCAATAAATTACTAACTGTGAATGAATCCTCCTTCTTAACATGAACACAAACAGGTTTTATTCTCCTGTTTCTGTACGTGCTCACCTCCATCAAACCCGGGCTTTTTCTTTAAAGCTCATTTACAGACGTACAGAACAAGCAGCCCTCTCATTTCCTGGTAGGACAACCTGCTCAAGAGGTGGCCTTTCAGAGTGCTTCATCTCATCATTTCTATTGTTTTTCTCTTCCCCTCCAGAGAGGAAGACTTAATTCGGTCTTTAAATTTAGCAGGATGCCTGGTAAAGGGGGAAGACAGGGAGGGAGCAGGGGATGGATGGAGAGAGAGAGGGGAAATACCTTGTGTCACTTTTTTTGTGCCATTCCCATACATTTCACTGACATTTTCCACAATCATAAATCCAAAGGGTTCCTCACACATCTCTCCAAACTGTGCTGGATCACCACTCTGCTCCAGCATGAAGTCAGGATGGAGGGGAAGAAGGGAAGGCGGGTGTGTGCCGACAGGGCTGTTTGCCCCAGCGCTCCAGGAGATGAGACACCCCCATCAACCCTGCAAAAGTACCACTATACCGAGATAAATATGTACCGTTCTCTGGAGCGCAAATCCATATTTATATTTGCTTTGTATGGGAAATCCTAACTCATGCCTGTGACCGGGCAAGCGTGACGTGTGCTCAGCGATTGCTCGTGGCCAGTTAGAAACATCACATAATCCACCACAGGTTTAAAACATAATTTAAACCTGCCAAGTCTCATAACTTCCAAAAAGCAAAAATTTGCCATAAAGAGAATGGTTTCCTCTTACTAGATTTTCTGTTCAGATCTCTGGCGCACAGGCTCGCCACCAAAGAAGTCTTTTATGCGAGCACATAATCAACGGAAGCCTTCGTTTTTGCTGCGGTTAGATTTAATGCGATAATGAATATTCCAGTGTCAGCTCCGGGTAAACTGATGGGGTTTCACCTCAGATTCCCTCCTTTGAATGTCTCACACAGGCACACACATGCTGAGTGGTAAATAATTTAGCAGCATCAGCAGAAGGACACCTGAGATGTATTCAAAATGCAGGTGTACTTGCCTGCCCCGTGTCCCCGCGCGTGTAAACAGCGGCAGCAGCACAGCAAAGAGTGTAAGGGCTTTATTACCTGTTTGTATCTGCCTCTTGCAACAGAGAACTCATGGGAAAAATGCACGGCTTCAGCACGATGCCTGAGGAAAATCCACCTCTGGGTGCACCACAGCCATCCACGAGGGCTCCGTTGGGCTCCTGATGGCTCAGAGAAGGTCTGGGCAGGGAAGCCGGGTGCTGTTGTCCCAGACTAACACCACAGCCGTGAGGAATGCACGTTCCCTAATTAGCGGCATCTATTTTTATTACCATTTGCAGAACTACAGATCATATTTTGCACTCATTTGAGAGTCTCTCTGCAGTTTGCGAACGTTAACCCACCCCATATGAAGCGAATTCTTTCATCTCCATTTTACAGACCTGGAATGAGGTTGAATTAATATTACTGTGAAAAGCTCCGCTGCCAGATTTCTCTGCTTGTGCCACCTTATTTTACTCTCATTACCTAACTAGGGCTGCCTCGGGGAGAAGATTTCCGACATAGTTGTTAGGGATCTGCTATTTCTTTGGGCTTTTCACCTTATTGGCGGTTATTGGCTGATGTTTTTCCTCTCCATTTTCTTTTTGCCAGTTTCAAATTTCCACTCCAACACCAAATGCTTTCCTCTTTTTCCTACCACTGTTAACACTAGACCGATCAAACAAACACAAATGTGTTTTCTCAAGAAATAATCATTAAGCATATCATGTAGTTTCGTTCAAGTGACAGCTGAATATTTGTTTTGCTAATAGGTAATTTTCAATTAATGCACGGAGTCATTTCTGAAAGAACATTGTGATGTTTCCATGGTTTTAAAGTGGCAAAACACTAGTCATTTTCTGACAAAATTCCAGTGCAAATTGCTCATAAGAATCCACTGGGACACTCTAACCTCTGACGGGGAGCATCCCCGTGGCATGGGAACACGGATCCCATGGCAAGGCATCTACCAACAATGCGCAAACAACTGCAGTATTCAGGGTTTGTGTTTGAGGTGCATGGATGCTCGTGCTGCTCCATTCAAATGATTAGTAATGAAGTTACTAAAGTTAAGGGTTATTCCCATTTAAGGCTCATAAACAACCCTTCTCTGTGCTGGAAGAATAACAAAATCTCCAATAGAAATTGTTCGATTGATATATTTTCAATGAGAAGGCTGGACAAAAGAATGATTGTTATCCTGCCATTAGAAACCAAAGATGCTCCAGCTTGCAGAGGCTCCTGAGGCTCTAAAAACATGCCAGGAGCTCCACCAGCTGAGCATCACCCTCTGGAGATCCAAGGGGCTCCATCCTTGAGCCTACCAAGGTCACCTCCTGCCTGGGATAAAATAGGCAGTGTTTGATTGACATTTTATTAAGAATTAAATAGCAGTTTACCATCTTTCACAATGTTTCTTCTAACCTTACGAACTGGTGTGATTTGGGAATAAATTACACAGGAAAATGTCTTTAATCCTGGACACCACCATCACTTCCCCTCTAAACCCAGGACCTGACACCTGACCAGCAAAACCTAAGGACATTCCGAAGCTACAGAAACGATTACAATTGTTGCCATATCACCTTCCCAATAACCTTCCCCTAAAATTACAGGTTAGAGAGATGTCTGTAATCACTGCCTGAAGCAGAGAGGCGCATTACCAAAACAACAAACCTCTAATCAACAGAGTGGGAGAAGTGCAGGAAAGAAAAATAACTCCTTAACAAACAAGTTGCGATAGTTTAAAAAAAAAAAATAAATCTGATTTGACACATAGCTGTAGCACCTCACAGCTGCAGAATTAAAATGCTGGAAAAACCGAGCATCGTAAATTTGTGTCTACTTGGGAATCCAATTTGCTGGAATTATACTTTTGGATGGAAGTGCTTACAGGTTTCTGTATTCAGTAGCAGGAGAAGCAATGCTATTAACAGGCTGACCCTGCTCTGAAGTGGTGCAACAGAGAGCTGGTAAAAAATATATATATCAAATGTTTAGTTTTCAGTTAAAACTGAAGAAAATATATATTTTCTAAACCGAAAAAAATGCTCAATTTCAAGCTAATTGAGATGAAAAGATAGCTAACTGGGTGTCCAGAAAGCAGAGTTTTAGGCCCTTTTATAAAAGTCTTCAGCTGGAAGACTAATTTGCCAGAAAGATCACGTTGAAAATAATATTTTAAAAATATTTGCAATGCCACAATTTATGGGCTAAAAATTAATAAAGTTGGATAGCAGAAGCTATAAATTATCTGGCAAGAAAATCTGGAAACAATCAGCTATTTTCTATCTTCCATCAATACACTGTGCTTTGCTACACAATGATTTCCACGATAAGATGTGAGTTTGCCTTGAACGCGTTTTGCAACCTATTAACTTGATTCATTAAGTAAATGAAAAGATTACCATTGACTTCAATGAGCGCAGGATTAGATTCTGTTCCCATTCACAGTGGGGAAAAAAAAAATCTTAATGATTATTTATGCCAGAAATTCCAATGTAAAAAGCAAAATTGGTGCAAATGTGTTGAAGAATCTGAAGAGAAAAATGAGCAGAGTGGATATAAAATACCACTCCGCTAAAAATTATAAGATTACTAATTACTCTGAATAAGCTTATAGAAATGCTATAGATGTAATTAAATGGCACAAATATACTTCCAAATCCAATTATAGCAATGAAGCAATGATTATACAGTTGCATTAAGTGTTAAAATAAAATATGATGCTAGATAAATGGGTATATTAGAAAGGCATTATTAGATTTTCTTGCATTTATCCAGCATTGAGTGCCACCAGCCCTTGAAGCTAAGGACAAATAGAAGAAAACGGATTGAGGAGGAGGATTGAACTCTGCTGCTAAATATAGCAACACTGAGGTATTTCCACTAGAAAAAACAAAAGGAGGGACACCAGCTACCAATACATGACTTGCACAACAAGACAAGACACCGAGTCCTATTCACAGGCCAACAGCCCTGCCAGAATTCACAACTTTTGTAAATACCAGACTGCAGAAGAAGCAAAACTTGAAAAGAATTTACTGCAGAAAGTTGAAACATCGCAGAGAAAACACATATACCAATAAAGAGCCAATTATTGCAACCATCAATATTCGGCAGTGGACCATCAGAGGAAAAGATATGCAAATTCAATTAGGAGAAAATACAGTCGTGCCTATCATTTGGCAGAAGAGCATTACTTACAGACAGGAAAAGAGGCACGCGCTTTATTTGTATGCTTAAATAATAATATGATACTTTACCCGTTCTGTCAAGAAGTTAACATTTAGAGGAAACACATACACGCACAGTCACAGTGAGTCCCTTCTGATTTAAAACTAGAATAAGTCGTCTTTTTCTTTGCTTTCTCTCGTCTTTGAAATTCACACTAATTTCATGTATGTATTTATAAACATATACAGCATGTACCAGATTTGCCAGCTTTGGAATTCCAAGGGAAAGAGTCACCAATTGCCAGGAATTTGCTTAAGTCACTTACAGCCTTACCTGGTTTTAAAATTCAAACATAAACCAGGCACAGTTTGATTGGGGTTTTTTTTGAGGATTCCTTTCTGGTGAATTGTAAATGCTTCTTTGGGAGTTTTCCCATCAGTAAACACCTGGAGTTTATCCCTCTTTTGTAGTCACAGAGAGAGGGCTGGTAGGGGTTGCGGTTTGTAAGGTCACACAGACTGTGCATCTGCCCCCCCGGAACGTGTCCGTCCATGAGCATAACAAAACAGGGTGAAAAAAAGAATTAAAAAAAAACCCTTAAAATGGTCCTTCATTCTGCTTTCGCTATAGTTCTGTGAAGACAAACAGAAACAGCCACAGGCTCAGCTATGCTTTGGCTAAGCAAACCTCATAAATGTCTGACTTTCCCGTTACGGCCATGATTTCTAGAGGGAGATGAAATCTTTACTTCTCTCTAAATCGATGGGAGTCTCTCTCCTCCCTTCAGATGCCAGAATATGGAAGTAGAAGCCTATCCCTCTGAAGGCTGTATTTTATAATGCTCTGATGAGATGCCTTTTGATTTAGGGTTTGCATGAAGGAAGAAAAAGAATCCACATAGTCTGCCAGCTCATCTAACCCAGCTTTAATCACTTGCTGTGTAGACAGCTATATCTGAGCTAGTCATCTAAAATCCCTTTAAAGTCAATGGTGAGAAATAGATGTTTTTAGGACGCAATTAATTGATTGGAAGGAAGAGGGATCTATCATATATGGAAAAGAATTGTGGCCCAGAGGGTTCTGGTTTTCCTCATCTACTTTACAGGGAGTTCACACATCTGTATTGTGGTAGTCAAAGAAAGAGGCGAGAAGAATATCACTAATCTCTATTAACCAATCTCTCTTTTTTTTAAAACCTATTTTAGTGTTCCTTTTCCCTTCTGTTTCTACACCCAGTCTCTCCTGGGACACCAGTTCAATTTTTTACGTTGTCAGCCCATTCAATGGAAATGTTTTCATTCACCTGATGGTAACGAACACTCAGAGTACATATGACCACTCGCCTGCGCCAGTAGAACTGATCCATTAGGTTTAAAAACCAAGCTAACAGATAGTTTTGTGCCAGTTTTCACAGGAAGATTCAGAATAGGACAGATAAAAGTTTCTACTGGTTTACCATTCTCCCAAGGACCCACAGGCCCTTCAGCTCCCAGGACTTCAGGTCACATCCAAAATCATAATGGTTACATATAGCCTAAGGAGATGGGCTCTAATGATTTTAATGGAGACACAGTAAGATATTCCCCTGTCGGAGGATGTGGTACATCTGTCAACTTGAAAATAGAGGAAACTTCAGAAGAAAGAAAAATGAACAGTGACAAATTTGTCTTCATCAAGTAAGAACCAATGAAGTCAACTTGAAACAAGTTTTACCAGCCTTCAATATTGTGGAGACCCTCAAATGCCTTCTTTTTGCCTGATCTACCACCCAATGGATAGCCCTGTGCAATTCTGTTCTGCTTTTACAAGCTGGTGAACCAGCCTATTTCCTCTCTCCAAAGGGCAACCATTGTGCAGAAGATCTTTGAGAAATCTGCCGCACACTCTGACATAAGGGAGTAAGTTTTGTTTCATGTTTTCCTTATGCCGGGGCATTCATCTTCAAAGTGCCTTGCACGCAACCGAGGAGCCTTAGAAGCATATCAGGGGCAATTCAAAGAGCTTTGCATGGAGCAGGAGGGGGTTCCTGTTCAAAGCTGCAGCCTTGCATCTGCCGGAGAAGAGCAGATTCAAAACCGAAGAGGTCACTTCACCTACCTGTAGTGGGATCTCATATTCAGAAGACTCCAACTAAAAATAAGGGATATTTAGACAGCGTGATGACTGAAACCCTCTAGGCAACGCTCCTTCTCTCTCTCCCTCACACATAGACACACACAGAGCAATGTCTCCTTTAGAGAAAAACCCAAAACTGTAGGAGACTTAATGGCCTCCAGAAAACTTACTCACAGAGCAGCTCCATCTATAACATCCTCCTGGCTTGAGCACAAAAGTTTCCAATGAGCTGAACCGCCACAGACCTCTGCTCCAAACACCTGAAACAAGGGAACTAGAATAAACATTTGTTTAATAGTACGGAGTAGTAAAAACTGATTTCTTTCAGCTCAGTTTAATGCCATGTGGGGGAAATATTCTGCTTCGTTCAGAAATTACAATTGCCCGTTGTGCTTCCGGACCTGGAAGCTGGTGGATAACATAAGGGTTCTGCTAGGATGGGCATTATCTAAACACAGAGTAATACAGAGCTGCTTTCCCCAGAATTTATCATTTACATGACAAACGTAGAAAAGTACAGGAGAAAACATTGTTCTTCTCATTTTATACATGAAGAACAGAGGCAAGGAGAGATGCAGATCAACAGATGTTTAATGTCATTGATGAGATTAAGGAAATCAGTGGATTTTTAAGTGAAGCAGAACATGATAGCCGTGCAGATTATTTGCGGAGGCCTTATATCAGGCACTTGTCTTCTCTTTTAAAACAGTTTATATTAAATCTTTGCAATGCCTGCTTTTTTTGACAAGATGTAAGTAGCTCTGCAACTGCAAGGCAGGTCTCACATTTGCTGCTGGGAGAGGGTCGATGCTTCTATGGGATTTAATCCCACTGTCCTGGGTCTATCGCTGCTCCCACTGCCACCACGTGTCTGGTGGTAGTCACCTTCCTCTCCTTTCAAACATTCCCTATTGCAGATACAAACCTCATCTATCTATACAGTTTCTACCACCTCTAAGAGTTCTTCAGTATCCAGTGAGCTTAAGGTCTTATTTTTTATTTTCTTTTTAACAGTAGGTTGAAATACACGGCACGCCCTGCTCCAGCCCCTGTCCTCCTTTCTCAGATTCCTCCGAGTTATACAGCGGTCTCATTAAAAATCAGCAAAGCCTTTGGGACAGTCTTTGTCTGACTGGCACTTCACATCCACGGTTACATCACTCTTTGTATCTTTTTTCATTATTATTAGAAATAACCGGGTTTGTCTTTTTTAAACTCAATTTAAGCGTTGCCTCCGTCGCCACGAGGTTCATTTTGCTGCAGTGCTGACTGTGGTATTCCAGATTCAGCACGCACGCTTCAAGTTTGTTTATAACAGCGGGCCAAGGTGCCTCATAAACTTTATGTCTGATTCTGCTTCTTATGTATCAGTTGTGTTTTTTCAATTTTTCCCACTTAGCAAATGTTTTTTTCCTTGATACCCGATCAAATCTGCTAGGAGCTGGGACATAATTCCAAAATTTAATTTAATTCTAAATTACGCATGTGTTATAAGTATTTGCATACAGCTTAATTTGCTGTGAGGCCTCTCTCAAGAAGAGTTAACCAGTCGGAGACCTTCTCATACCATGGGGCTCCTAGAACACACAATATGCTGTACAGTCTGCTTTCGGATGGTTTCAAAGCCTGTACTTGCCAGGTGCTTCCTTTTTCCCATATTTTATTCTCACTTTTCTTGTTCTGGCAGTGACCTCACCTGGAGCAACGAGGCTGCAAGCCCTCCATAGGTCTTCACAGAAAGAGCAATTTGTTTACGCCTCATGTTCCCTGGGTTCCATAAAAGTACAAATGAAGAGTCTTATACTATTTTTCATCCTGCTGTGTGCAATCAAGCTAGAAAGTATCCCTTACTCAGAAGAAACGGGGAAATTACCCCTGCGAACCTAACCCACCAGCAGTAATACGACATGAGGATCATTTTCCCCGACTCACTCACACTGTCGGTGCGGCGCTGGCTCTTCTCCTGCTGAGCTCCTCCAGCAGATCTGTAATGCTGCCAGTTTGCCTGGTTTGAAAGAAAAATCCTGAATATGAATGAAATGCAAACCTTTGCCACGAAAGTATATGAAATATTTTTAAAGAACTTTACATCACTTTATATATTGCGGAATTGACCCCATATATCCAGGAAGTCTAAAACTGAAATAGATTTAATGCAGCTGAGAAATAATCACAGGAAAGCATTTCGGATTCAGCCAAGTATGAAGTAAGGCAGTCTATTTTCTTCAAAGAAAGCTGAGTACCTTTCATTACATCCAACTACATCAATTATATGAGCTTTAATGGAAAAGGATTAAAAAGTACAAAGGTAAAACAAACAGCATTACTGCAATGTCCAGTGAGATGAAACGACTTCCCCACGTGGTAGGTACGATTGCAGAATTACTGAAAATAGGAAGAAAGGAGGAATGGAAGGAAAGATTTCATGTACCTTGAGCAGGCTCACTGCGACAGTGACATAGACCTGAGACACTGCAGCATTCTGGAAACTAGCCCCCACGTCCCCGTGCTGAACCTCATTGCCCAAGCCCAGATCGGAACTCCCTTTTCTGTATTTCCTATCTACTTCTAGCCAGAGGAATACATTCATACATGCAAAGTTTTAGATAACATTGCATTTCTTCAAGTTTCTTCAGATTGTTTCTGTGTTGTCCCAGATCATTTCAGACTATTTACCTCACTCTACTTTTAGCCACATATTTGTTTGGAGGATGAGTGCCATTCAGATCTGTATTCCTTAAAAGTTGGATATCAAGTTCTTCGTATGGCTAATTTGGGCTTCATTTGAAGCTGGGGTAAATCGCTACAACTCAGATGAAGTCAATAGGCATGCAGCTACTTACATCAGCTTTGTGTCAGTAAATACTGACAATATTGATCTCAAAGTTTTTCAGAACAAAAGATTTCTGAAGATGGATTAAACAACATAAATGCTGAGCTGTTTTGCTAGACTGCAAATGGCATAACACACGCTTTGTGTGACATCCCTGAATTATCCCTTCGTGGTAATGTTGACATTACATAGTATTGACTCATGGAAGAAGCTTAAATACCCTTTTAAGTTTTCAAGACTCTTTGACAAAGCACTATTTCATTAACAAAATGTTAATGGAATCCAGGAAGCTTGAATATACAGTATAGCCTGCTGCTTTCAAGAAGCTCTTTTCACTGGCTGAGGGATGTGACTACAACAGAGCAATGCAATTCTTATTTTTAGGCCAACAGAAAAGGAAGCATCTTGAGCAGAGCATTCATTGGTTGACAAAGAAGGACCCAAGGGTACTTCCACAGTGCTCCACTGAAGGGCTACCACACCTTCTGCTGGAGAAGGTCAAAATAGCACAAACAAGAAAATACATAATGCAACTAGGAGAGATAGCAAGGTTGACATTGGCTTGGAGCTAAGGTTACTTATTTCTCTAGAAGAGAAAGACCTAGAGAGCATTGGTATGATGAATGGCTCTAAGTATCCTGCTAAGGACATAAATGGTTCTCAAATAAGTACAGGATATTATATTTGATGGGCTTACAGCAAGAACAGATCCTGGTTTTCAGGTTCTTGGTCGAACCCAGAGCAGGGACTTGATGGTGAGATTTGAGCAGTGCAGGCAGAGGGAACGGCCTCACCAAATGTCCTGTGTCACTTCCCAGATGATGGGGGCAAATGCTAACGTGAAGGGGTAGAGTCACACGAGGGATTGGTTTCCACCCCAGCCAGAGCATTTCACCTGCAAAGAACAGAGAGCAGGTCCTCTCCTGGTGTGGGTTCTTGCTGTCTGCTAGGAGTGGTTTCCATCACAGCACGCAGCCCGGTCACCATTGAGCAACATCCTGCAACCATAGATGAAAGAAAGCCTTGGATGCTGCAAAATGCTGACACCTTTTTTTTAATTGTCTTCTCTGAGGTCCAAAAGAGCAATAGATTGTTTATTAAGAACTACTCACAGATCTCTTTATCAGTAAACTATTTATAATGCAAACTGATGGTGACTGTGAAATCTTCCCAACACCTTTTCAACACTGACCTCCATATTGACATCGTTTGTAGGTCAAAACTTTGCCTGCAAGGTGACACACCTTTTCAAGAGTGAAGTTTACTCACACATTGAAAAGTCAAATTTCTGAAGTTAAGCTTTTCTGCTGTTTTCTGGCTTTGCAATTGCTTTAAGTAATAAGAAAAGTCATTATTAACAAAAGAGCTTAGAAGGGAAGGTCAGGGAAATACTAAGCCTCCGTCCTTTTGCTTGCTTTCTTCATTTGGCAGTACTTTGTGTGCCAACAGCTTCTACGTTTCTTCCTCAATAGCCTATTTCATCTTTAATATGGACTCACATAAAGTTACGAGTGGAAGAAGATCAAGGGCCACCTTACTGCCTGAAACTGCTTCTTTGCTTTTTTGTTTAGATTTCAAGCTCGTGAAATCCATAACAGTAAAGGCAACTTTGCTTGACTGCCCAGTAGAAGGCATTCAGAGAAATTGTCTGGGATAGAGGGAAGACTCGAGAGATGATTGTACACATCTGTGCGGTATATTTTAAAATAAATAAATTAAAAAGACAGTGGTACAGCTGCATATACAAGTAGCAGAGTCATTCAAACAGGGCGAAGCTGAGAAACACGCCTGCACTCAGGTACCAATGACTGGATTAAAAATGAAGTAATCCGGGTGTTAATGAGACCAGAGTCAGGAAGCCTCCTGAGACTACGCTCCACATCTGCCATCACCAATGTCATCTGTAGTTTTGCCTCTAACATTGATGGGATTGGGACGGAGGATTATAAAAGAAGAGGGAGATCCTCAGCTGACAAGTCTGACTGATGGACAAAGAGCTTGTTCGCTGCCTGAAAACAGGCGTTTTGGTGCAATAGCGAAGCTTCGTACACATCTAACCAATTCCTAGGTAACCAAGTGCAAAGCGATCCTGAGGGTCACTACTGTTGCCAGGTTGATGCTCTCCTTAACAGCATCTTACCCTCTTGGTTTTGGTTTTTTTTTAATTCGAGTCAAATTACCTCCGCCTCAAGAGGTGCACAACAACGACAGCGTTAATTGCAGTCTGATGCCCCAAAGAGAAGAAAAATATTCCTGTAAAAAGGGACAAAAGATTTCATGTCAAGATGAATGCAAAGCGTAGATGATTCATCTCTCCAAATGCCTTGATTGCTACAAAAGGAGAGGAGGAAAGCTGCACTGCCTGAAGAGTCCTTGGCTGCACCGCACCAATGGAAAGCAGCCATGCAGATCCTTTACTCAGGGGATTTATTCCAGCATCAGGCAATTCCACCTTTCAATACACCACCAAAACACAAGAGAAAAGTGAGCAGAACACATCCTTGGCAGGCAAAGCACCCCCGGGTCCGTCCTCCAGGTGTAGCTGTTAGAGGGCCCTCCTTCAGCTAGAAGGATTTCCTCAAAATCTTGGTGCAACTAAATTAAAAATACAAGATTGAGAGTTTTCAAGAATAAGCAAAGTCTTGAATGGTTGCTGTGGAGATAATAGCCACACCAGAATCAGCAGAGTTTAACCTCTGCACGTGATGAGTGCCACCTATGAGCAGAGGATCCAGGTGAGCTCTCAGGGCTCAATATTCCCTCTCATGTGAAATTGTAATAACCTAATAAAAGAGAAAGGAAGAACTCACAGAACATTCCTCAAAAGTTTCATGGAGAATTCTGAAAGTTTTGGTATAAAACAATTTAAAGGAATTACAGAACAATCAAAATTCAAGGGAATTATAAGAAGAAAGACATTTCGATCTTGACTGCAAAGTATTGTGTTCAGTCAAGGACGCTGAACTTTACGATCTCGCTGGGGTCACGAATTTTCCACATGAATTAACAGACACCCATTGAGCTTTGGCGACCAAGCAGGATTTTTATCCTGGCTGAAGATCTGCCCCACAATGTTCGCATCCCATTGCCAGGAAAGCATCTCCTACCCTCCAGATAGCATTGGTCAAAGCTCTCTGTGAATGACCACTTTATAGTGTGAGACACTTACTATGCAGTGGGTCACTGGTAGCAGGGTTGAAAAAGGGACATTCAGATCTAAAATCAGAAGCCTCTATAGTCAACGCTGAAAAAATTAGCTCTGTCTCAAAGGCTCTTATAGACCTAGGAGGATCAACGCGTTCAAAGAACAGATTGCTGCAGTATGTTAGCAAAGGTTAGGGAAAGCTGGAAACCTTAAGGCCTTGCAAATCAATCTGTGTATCGCACAAAAGTTTCTCCTCTTGAAACCTGAGACAAATGCAGATTGTATTTATCACACTTTTTAAAAAGCTGCTAATCAAAATCTCTCGCTGTCTTTGGAACAAGACTACAACACCCCAGAGAGACAAAGACAACTGGAAGGCAGAAGTTCTGCAGAAGGGACATTTTACTTCTAAAACTCCACCTCATCCCCCCTGTGATTACACAGATATCTAGTACCCTGACAACTCGGTATACTCACACACATATTTTTCTTCAGCTGCCACATTCAGCCAACAAGCGCTGCGCCTGTGGATGGGGAAAAAAGCCTTTTTTTTTTTTCAAAAAATTCCCTCAACTACATCTGCAACTGCATTAACATCAAACTCACCAGACACAGCAGGCACTATGTGATGGGATTTTTCTTTACCAATCATAGGAAAGAAGTTGAGTTGAGCCGAGTTGAATTGAGCTTAACTGAGTTGAAGCCACCCTCCTACCTGCCACTCAGGCACCTCTCTCACCACCGGTTCCTCGAGGAGGAAGTTCATTACTTGGGAAGAAAAACACCTGTGTACCATCAGACACTGTAGATTTTCTAGAGGTAAGAGGGTACTTACCCTCTCTGTAGTAGAATTTTAGGAATAAGTCTTTTTTCTTTGTCTCTGGATAGGTCTTTAAGTCAAGAGATGAAAGAACCAAGGAAAGGTATGCAAAAACTGATAATCCCAACACAAAGACCTTCCAGTCATAAATACTTGTCTTTCTTAGTATAATATGCAACCTTCTATATACTGTTCTGTTTCAGGCACATCTAAGTACCCTATAGAAATTACCGTATGCTTTTATTCCTAAAGAACTTCAGATGGGTTTGGATCCATCGCCATTCCTCACGTCAGCCACTCTACGGAGAGTTACACACTTTGTCTGCTCAGTTTTATCAAATAGCTATCCCTAGGTTTTATTAATTCTCACAGGTTTGCAGAAATTACAGAGCTCTTGTGCTTATTCATAGATTATACCCCAACTTATATCCATTTTCTGTAAAAAACATGAGCTGCTTTAGAGATAGATTAGATCTTCTGGTGCAGGTACTTCCACAGGAAGGGTACCCCCAATCTTGCCTTGCTGCTTGCACCTCCTATTTCTCTGTCATTTGTGTTTGCTGGGATTGAAACTTAAGGAGAAGCTTTTTTTGTTGTCACTGATAACTGCATTCCCAAGGGCAAACAATTGATTTGTATTGTTAGTCTTTCACTTCTTGGATGTTCTGCAGCCTGAGTTGACTTCAAACCATCACTCTTCAAACAATTTTACATCTGTGGGATTAGTAAGCATCCCTACATATTCAAAGAAGAGAAAATCTGAACTTGAGAAGAAAATGAGAGAGAAAAATGGTTACTGGCATATTGCTATCCCTATCCAGTGAGGGGTTTTGCTCCCTTTTCCATAAATCACAACATTTTTGGAAGAGCCAACAGAATCGGCCGTTATAGAAAGCAGTGCAGTACCACAAACGCACTCGGCAGCAGCCTATCCAAACCCGAGCAGAAGGGTCGTTGGTGGACAGAAAATACGATGTTCAGAGGAATTTCATTCCAAAACTACCCTGAATCAAGATGAAGAAGATTACAGTATTTTAACAGGGTTATGCGGCAACTCAACCAAACCTTATGTGTCACCATGGACTGGATAGCTTTGTTCAGACAAACTGTGATTTCAGTGGTGAGAGCAGCAGAGGTCTCAGCAAACAAGTTGGAGCTCATGCGCATGAGGCTTTGGAGAGGAACAAGCGAAAATTTTAGAGGGAGGCTAGAGCAATGGGATGCTCAACGTCGGCAAAAGCCTTCCCGACAGCAGGCAGCGAGCACACCCCAGCGTGTGTACGTGCACGCGGTGTAGCTTAAAACAGAGCAAGGGTCCCCAAACTGGCAAGAGCCGGGTTCCTCTCCTCACCCAAGGTGAAGTGGCTTTATCAGGGGTATGATGGGGCTCTCTGAAGGTACATAGCTGCATCCTAGCGTCATCGAGACAACAGGCAGCACTAATTAACTGCTGTTCACAACAGCTTTCCAAAATACCTTCCCCTCCCATAAATTATGTTGTATACTACATATATATTCGTATGTATGTGAAGGCATACAAAACATCCACTTCCCCAACATACATAAATCACATTAAAAACACTCATGTGTAAGCGCAGGCATGTGCACGACTTTAGGTTTTGTACTTTCAAATGAAGAAAAGGAGAACAAATACTTAGCACACATATGTACGTTTCCTCCTGAATATTATGTTATTAGATCACATATAGCAGTTCTCCTTGCTCTGTAAAAGCTGCCTAAGAGGTACAGTGCGAATCAGAGCAAGCCCTGGCACAGAGAAGGAAAGCTCCCGTTGCACCCAGAGCTCTGGCCGTGCAGCACAGCCACCCTGAGGCCAAACAAGCCCTGTGTGGCATCTGCAACATCAGTCCTGTGAGCCCATGCTTCAAAGAAACAGCAAAATCCGTGCAGAGGAAGCACCTGCTGAGCAGTTGGACCGTGCCAGGTTGGGTTGGGGACTGCACCTCCTACTATCCCCCCTGCAGCACAGTTACCGCTTGGCCCACCTTGGGTGGCCCAGGCCCTGGAGGTCCTCTCTACCCTGGCAGCTTTAGGGATGCAGGAGGTGGTTTCCATCTTCAGACACTTCCCTTTGGAGCACTTCAGCCACCTGTTCGACATAGCAAAATATCCTGTCCGTTTAATGATGCCATCTTCACTTTTTTTGTTTTACCTGTTCTTATTCGGGATTGATAACATCAACAAATTATTTCCCTGTAAGGGGATGTCTCTCCCATCCAGTGGTTACAGCGAGCTGGCAAAGTGACCTGACTACAACCACAGCCACAAAGTGGAGCTTCTTCAGCATCCTGCGCTCATCTGGATTCCTTTCATAACCTCCATTTTGCAGACGTAAGTCTGTAAGGCAATTCATTCCATGTAGATATATAACCCACTGCTCCTACAGATGAGGCACATAGGGGTGGCAGCGCAGGAGAACAATATACACAAGTGGGATTGGCAACTCTGGCTCCTCTTAATAATACTATTCCCAAACGCATCCCAGTTCAGTACCACAAATACATGAATATATTCAAAAACTTGTACCCAAATGTCTGCGATGTGTATTGTTTGCATTGCAAATTATTTAGAACAATGCACACTGAAAATACAACAAGTATAAACAAATATAATTACTAAAAAGCCTCCCCAAAAAAACTACCTGAAACATGAGTTTTTCCACATTAGAAAAGGAGAGAAATAAGAAATGAAAAAGACAGCAAGGAACAGCTACACAACCAGAGCTCGCTAGTCTAAAAACGCCCTTGGAAGAAACTTTTTCAAGGTTTCTCTGTTTGTTTTATTTCTGTTGTTTTATTTGTTTGGGGGTTTGTTTTTAAAACGAGCAAGGATGAGGATAAAAGGAAACTCATTCCCCACTAAAGGGCCTCCCACGGACCAAGCGGGATGGCCCGCTGACTCCAGCCACGGCGCTGTGACCTCTGCGACGGGGAGGCATGTGGGCAAGGTTCAAGACAATGATTCTCACTGGTGGCGAGGCAGATGTCACAGGGAAAACAAAAGAATATCCAACCCCTTCTCCTTGTGTAGGTCTGACTGCATCACCTGCATCCTACACACTAATCCGTTGGCCGGGATTGCGTTTCCAGACCCCTGGGGGCACAACACCAGCCCACCCCAAAGGAAAAAAAGACAGGAGATAAAATCGCAGCCTGGAATTTCTATCCTGTAAGAAATTCCAGTATTTTCATGAGTGCAGAAGGGTAATGAAATCTTAAAAGATTCCTGGAAAATAGAAGTTAAGAAAACATTTTATGAAAATATTACATTTTAATAGTATGCAGTTGGAGTCTGAAGATGTTAAAATGATCCAAATGTAACAAAATGTGAGAAAAGAACATGAGAAACATAAAATCTACACTATAAATAAAAAAAGACCAGAAAACAAACAAACAAAAATGGTAAAAACCTGAAACCTTAAAAAATTAAAACACTTCAGCATCATCAAAATGTAACACTTCACAGTATACCAACCGAGACAGAAGTCAAATGATGCACTGGAACACATTTTGTCTCAGAACTGACTATATTCAATGAAATTCCAGTGGAAATTTTCATTTTTATTCAAGCTGGATTTCAGATTCAGAGCTGTTTAGACATTTTGACTGCCTATACCTGAGAAAATTGCTGCCACCCCAACCTCCTGTGCAAAGGTGATGCAGGTGAATGCTACTCATTCTTACCAAAGGAAAGCCTAAGACCTATATTTTCTATAAAATCAATGTTCTTGGCTTATTTCTCAGCAAAAAAATGGCTTAAGGAGAAGCAAAGCAAAGCTATTGTTACTAAGACTTTCTTACAGTAAGAAACCATACTACAGTGCATTTACTGGTATGCTATAAAATACCATAAATCATTCTGACAACATGATACTTGTCAAAATAAAGGCACAAAATACATCCTGGAATAAAATATCCTCAATCTTATTTATTTGTTTGCTCACTCGTGCCATTTGGCTTTTCTCAGTGGGTTTCCCAATCGTTAGGTTGAATTAGTGAGATTCTGCTGTAAAAACATAACCATGTGCATATTCACAGGCTCACACACACCAATTCTCTGCATATAGCACTGTGCGCTCATTCAAGAGAACTAAAAATAAAGCCTTCGCAGGACACTTCAGTTTTCCCGTAATTTTTTTTTTCCCTTTTCCTGCATTCTTCCCCCTTCTCCCCATCAAATATTTCACTGCTGCTCAACGGTGGCTCAGTTTAAGGGAGTCCTGCATGGAAGGCTCCTTCAGCTGCTTAGCCCAACAGCATAAATTTGATCTCGTAATTAGTATTCAGCTCAGCATCTTGGATAGAAACCAATGTTACAGCCAAGAGGTGGTTTAAATCACATAAATCATAGATCAATGACAGAACTCTAAGCACTGGATAGATTACAAAAGTAAGCTTTAGTTAAAAATAGATTAACCATTTCCCTGCAGGAATTCCTTCAAAAAAGCCCTGAATATAAAACAAATAAAATTAAATCTGATAATTTTTGTTTCTAATGTATGCATATACTAGATTAATTGTTCTTTCCCTTGACGGTTACACGCTGATTAAAGAAATGTGTTAACATGCTATTTCAATGGAAAATATTGTAAATTGTGGAGACTTTAATTTTTTTAATGAGTCTTTAATAGCCAGAAAGAACATACCGGCGATGTTGTGTACAGCTAGGATTATAGCAAATGTCACAGCAACTAACAGATACTTCTTTACTTTCTGTTTTGATAAAAAGGGTAAAAATCCTTCCCAAGCCAAGAAAAATGTTTTTGAGAAGTGTTTTTAAAGTATTTTATGCTTTTGAATTCCGGCTAATGAAGCGCCCAGTCCTAAGGAGGATCACAAGCCATCTGCTATCCTGATTTAAGCACCCATGGGGGTACTCAGCATCTTAAAGTATTGTGCCCAAGATCACTAAATTGTTCATAGGTCAGAGGAAGAAGAAATACGAGGCTGAATTCCTTCCCCTTGACGAAGGAATGAAGGAAGGTTTGGCTCCTGCAATCAGACTCTCCACTGGTGTAAACCAGTGTTACACCAAATGAGGGTGTACCAACGGATGCAGATCGTGTCAACCAGGAATCCGCCCTGCAGATTGAGAACTGCAGAATACAAATTAAACGTACATGCTTTGCTCCTGTATGTTTCACTGTGTCATCGTCTCATGAGGTCTTTTTATCAAAAGGAAAAAAAGAACCAAACCCACCACTTTTCAGCATCTGAAGGAAAATTTGCATGTCTGTTTTCTTAGTTGCAGAACTGAAAGCGAGAAATGCCTTAGCAGGACCTCAGTCATTCCTCAGGCTGGAGAATTGCACAGTTCCAAGCCATCACGGCTGGAATAATGCATTCAAATTCCTCCTGCTGACTGGCGGGCACACAGGAGGAAGAGAGCCTTTTAAACACACACAGTCCGAGGCAGTTCAAGTGACATCAAACAGATGAAAAGCAGCCTGAGCACCAGGCACCCAGTCCTGCTCTTTAAATGCAGTTTATAATTAGTTAGTAAATAATCAGAGAGAAACCCCAAATTTCAGATACCTGAACGAACAAAGTTTGATCAAATGGAGAATTGAAAATACTGGAATTCACCCCAATAAAAAGCTGCACAATTCTTGAATGGTAGAGAACATTTTAACCATGATATAATGAACCCAAACTTCCTCAACAACAGTACCTGGCAGCATAGTTAACTTCCCACAGATCATAAAAACGAGAATACAATTGCTACTGCCATCTCTAGAATTGTAAAAATACATAGTACTGAATTTATAGGCACTTATATTTGTTTTCAAATACTTTAGATCCATCAAAAAGAATATGTCTAAACTTTCAGTCCTTTATGGAATTTACTTTTGATTTCCAAGGCCTTCTCTCACCATAAAAAGAAGTGAAAAATCAAGCACTCAGCGGCTGCTCGCGGAACAGCCTCCAGATTTCAAAACTGGCACCTTGAGTGATGAAAAGCTGCAATATATGCAATCAAGAGACAGATTCAAACAATAATAACTAGCGCAGGCTCCAGGGCACAGCAGAACGTGCCACTTGCTTCAGACCCAGTCCTTTAAACATCAGTCCTATGAGTAGGTCAGCGGAAAATAGATGGGACCGCTCGTCTGAGTATAGACTGCTCATATAAGGAAGTTTTCACAGGATCAGAGAATGGTTTGGGTTGGAAGGGACCTCAAAGCCCATACAGTCCCACCCCATGGCATGGGCAGGGACACCTCCCGCTGGATCAAGGCCCATCCAACCTGGCCTGGAACCCCTCCAGGGATGGGGCACCACCACTGCTCTGGGCAAAGAGTTCCAGTGTATTCTCACCACTCTCGTAGTGAAGAAATTGCTCCTTATGTCCAGTCTAAATCTGCCCCTCTCCAGTTTATACCCGTTCCCTCTGGTCCTATTACTACAACGGCTGAATATTTGCTCAGGTACTGAAAAATGTGCATCAAGTTTAGTACAACTTAAAAAAAAAAATAGAGGAAAAAAAAAAAAAGAAAAAAGAACGCCTTGTAATAAGCCAAATTGTCAGAGAGATGTCAGGGTTAATTTTTAAAGGCACATTTCCCTCCAGCAACAATTCTCTTTAATTATTTCAATGTGAAACACATTATCAGACATGTTCGTTCCCTGTTCTCAGCTCGTAGAGGCTGACACAAGATAGGTACAAGATGTTAAATTTTCAGTGCTGATGCTCTCACACAGAGGTGCTGGGAACCCCGCGCCCTGCCGGCTGCGCTGGGAGGAGAGGGTGGGCAGCACCTGCTGCACCCCCAGCCTCCAGCTCCGTCTAACGAGCTCCTGGGGTTACCACCTCAGAGTCACCGAAACGGGGAGAGGATTTGGTTGAGGAAAAGCTGCAGGATTTCAGAGTATGGCCCTTGACACATAAACAGGCACCGAGCCCTCGGTCACATTGTTAGAGGGTTCTCGGGTAACCCTCACACACACACCAGCCTCTCAGAGTATCTGCGCGAAAATGTTTCCAGCCTCTTTTTTTTTTATTTTCACTTTGAGGTTAAATTGCTGTGTGGAATAGCAGAAATCGGGCAAAGTCCGGTGAGAAAGCTTTCATTGCACTGCTGTCCACAGAGCTGCTGCAGGACACGCTCGTGTAGGACAGTGCTTCAGCAGCTTATGAGAAACACTTTACTCTCCTCAGTAAGAGATACTAAGAGAGACCTAAAATAAAATATCAGCTCAAAGATATGAGTGATGGGTCAGATTTCAATATGTAAAAGAAACTTTGATCTAATGAATCTGTTCAGCGTCGCAGCTTGAATATTTCAGGTGGTGAAGGTGTGGTTTCTATTTTCTAAGAACATTTCAGATTTGAGAGACGCGTATGTAAACTTCTTAAATATGCCTGAACTCTACTGATCTATTGAGTCAGGGAGCAAGGGAAGTCTAATCCTTTTCTTGAGAAGGAAGGCTGGAAGGGAAGAAGCTTTGGACCAGCTCTATCAGATCGGCTGTAATCTAATGGTCTTTTTTTATACCACCTACAGTAAAACTCACTATATAGCTAGTCATAAGATTAAAAGCTTTTCAAGTTGCTGTCTTGGGAAATTTCTTTCAAGGAAATTACTACAAAGCCTTGTTTTAGTGTGTTCCCCTACTGTGTGTCCTACTGTGCTTTTTTAATAAGGAAAGCCATCCATCCATAGAGGTGTATCCTGTTCTCCATGCTTGAGTGTCTAACAGCAGGCACATACAGCAGACACACTGATGTTTTGCCTCTTTAATTTTCACTCCATAATGTTGGTGCCTGGTTCTCCCGACTGCACCTTCAGAGCGGTTTAATTATGGGCGTGCACAGAATTCTGAGAGGGGATTCTCAGCAAGAAAAATTCAGTCGTTGTGCACAAGTTTAATAAATAAAGATATTTGGATTTTTTTTACCATAGAAGAAAACCCTGCCATGCAGTTATCACTGGATGGAAATTATGATAATATTACCAAGAGGAAAAAAAAAAACCACAAATACTTCATGACCAAAACAGAAAAGGGCACAGAGATGCTTCATTTAGCATTTAAAAGATGTTTAGCGCAGATATAGAGATGTTTCATATAGATACAGAGATGCTTCGTACAGATACAGAGAAGCTTCATTTTAGTCTTTAAAAAGACAACCTTATGCTAAATATGAAAGTATGGCAGATACATCAACATGCTTTCAAGCAAATAGGACACGGTCATAGGTTTCTACACTCAAACTCCCAACCAAATCAAAATAGCTCACCACACTGAATTTATCAGGGACTTTACCAACTGATTTTGATGAGTTTTTTTTAAGTCAAGTCAAGCAGCTCCCCAGTAAACGGTTACCGTACCACTCAAATATCAGACTTGAAATGGTTTTTTTGTAATAACAGGCCAGGTACCGGGTTATAAATGAGCACTGCTCCATTGACTTCAGACAGGCTATGAAAATTGATTCAATGGGGCACCATCAGTCCTCACCAGCTGAGTATCTGTCCCTGTAATCACAACTAAAAAGATTTTCTTAGTCAATTAAAGGCTTGAAGCCTTTACTCACTCATACAAAATCCCTGTTGAAGCCGGTGCTAACAATGCATTCATTTAAATCTTAACAAACTGCCGTGCACGCACTGCCTGGTGGCGCAGTCAGTGCTCTACATTGAAATATGCGCTCCCGCCATCCTAAGGCACTGAAGGAGCAATATGTACCGTTCCATACCGTCTCACGTGGTCCACGTGGTAATACCTGACTTCCCTCCGATTCTGACACGTTTCTTTAGTAACTGACAAAAAAATTAGCACATTCATTATTTTTGCTAACAGGAGTACGAGCTATACGGAGAAAACATGTACCTATGCTGACAGAATGGGAGTACTTTAATTTCCAAATTACATACATAAATAAATCAAGCCATATAACCTGATAAATGAAAGATTATGAAAATAGTAATATCCTGCAAAATCTTGAAAGGCATCATAATTCCTCAAACAATTATCTTCTGTCATATTTGTGAGTAGCCCATGTAGTTCCAGAACAGAAAATACAAATGTGCTCCTTTAAAATTCATGAAACCACTCATTCTGTCATAAAAGCAGGCATCTTTCATGGCTACTTATTTCACACAGTCTCATAACTAATACTGACAGATACTTGGAATGCAAAAAAAAAGCAAAAAAAAAAAAAAAGCACTGGACAAAGAACACGAGCTGCTCAATTCTTACATTTTAGTGTTTAAAACGGAAAATAAAATCATATATTCTACATCCTTGCAGAATTTCTGGTATAATTAAATTAAAATTTGCAGATAAAAATGAGATTGTACAAAGACTGGTGCTATACCGCTACCAGGATTGGGCTGTGCTGCATCCATGACAACAGGATGGAAGGTTGCTTTTAATACTATTATCTTACATACCCACAGCTGAATGCTAATGCAGCTATACTGAGGAAATCAAGTTTCAGATCTGTATCCACTGAACTTACATCCACTAGGCAGGGAGTTTAGAAGCCAGGCTAGCATACAAAGACTAATATTATAGCTCTGTCAACTCCCCAAAGGTCAGATATTTCAAAAGGTATACACAAATGTTAATTGTCAGGTAGCTCTGTACGGAAGACCAGAACCACGGCAACAATCAGGTTTTGTGACCATAAATTTCTTCCAATTTTATTTTATGAAATGGAGGTGTAGAAGAAAACAAAGATTTACCCTGATGGGTTTATGTTCTGAACACTGACACATGATGATGCTGTTTCTTATAAACATTGCCTCAGAAAAGATTTTACCTGTTTTCTTCAATGAAGGAGATGATAGAAAACGTGTGGGAAAGCAGCGGGACAGCTTTGTTTTCCAGCAGGTACCAATCATCCAATCGCCCCATCGTTACCCAGGCTGGGGGACGCAGGTCCCAATCCCCGCCTGCCCTTCGCCTCCACGAGGAACCCCTGTTTACGCAGAGGAACAGCGAGCTTCTGCGCGGGCACCTCCCCGTGGGCCCAGACCCTTCCACAGGCATGGCCGCCGACTTCTTAATTTGGCTTGTTCTGGATTTAAAAATACAATTTGCTATAAAATCATTAAAAAAAAAAAATCAAAAAAAAAAGGCAGATTACTGGGTTTGGGGGCAACTCGCTTAGTGTTTCCCAAACAAAAGAATTCCGAAATGCATTGTAAAATCAGTGCATCTCTTCCTCATTGGTGCCCACAAAATCATAGAATGGTTTGGGTTGGAAGGGACCTTAAAGTCCATCCAGTCCCACCCCCTGCCATGGGCAGGGACACCTCCCACTGGCTCAGGGCCTCCAAGGCCCATCCAACCTGGCCTTGAACGCCCCCAGGGATGGGGCAGCCACCACTGCTCTGGGCACCCTGGGCCAGGGCCTCCCCACCCTCATGGGGAAGAAATTCTTGCTGATGTCCAGTCTAAATCTGCCCCTCTCCAGTTTATACCCATATAAAACCAAAAACTCGTATAAATCAAAACAGTTCAGTAAGTCCCCAGGCAAAGAAGCCCTTTAAGACCTTGTTCTACCTTGTTCTACTAGAAGTGGTACTGTGCGACCGGCAACACTGATCCACCTTCCAGAAGGTGAACACAGCCTCACAAGCACTTTAGACTCTCCTTAGTGCTTTAAGTCATTTTCAGGCATCTTAACGCTATCTACTTTTTCTTCTCCGACCCACTACACCTCTGTGGAGAATTATGAACTATCTGAGCTACTGACCACTTTCCTACCGTAGGCTATAACCCATTGTTACCCAAATCCAACTAATTTATAAAGCACTGTCAAACACGCCGTCATACCCTAAAAAAATCATTTTTTATGTAGTATAAGGTCGCTGCAGGAACCTCTTGATCTGTCATGCTCTGTCTCCTGCCATAGTCAAGCATGGGGATGTTCTGGCAGATAAAAATGCCCCATTTTCTTGTGAATGCATTCATACTATATATTAAATAAATATACTAAAATAAATACTATATAAATAAATATGATAAGACAAGAAAAATAATCTGAACTGAATGAACTAAAACAATGAGAAGAGGCTCTTCTGGTGAAGCCTTCTCCAGTCTTTAAGGTGCACTTGCAGGACATCAAGGCAGCTATCGTGGAAATGAGGGTTCACTAACAAACCACTGCAGAAGTGCAGTTCCCAAAGGAGAGGGAGTTCCCCTGTGCAGAATACTCTTTGTCTCCAAAAGCATAACTTCAGTGGGGCAGCCAAAAGAGGCTTCATTTAAGGAAAAGGTGGCAGGGACAGTTACAACGATGAAGGCACTGGCCTCTATGTGGCAGAATGACAAAAAGTTGTAGCTTTTTATGGTATTGTAATTGAAAAAAACGTATTAAGTTGTTAGTGGAGTGTATTTAAGAAAAGCCCCACACATGGATGTAATAGAAAATTAATCCTCAGAGCCCAGAAAGTCCCTGAGGATGTAGAATCCATCATGAAGTTACCTCCTGTCCCAGATTTTCTTGTTGCTTGCCTCTGCTGACAACAGTTGTCTTTTCATTAGAGTATTTGATATCAATTTACTCAGACACCAGGGGCAAAAAAGGCTTACACTTTCTTCATCTGAAAGACACTGATCCACAGAATTAGTACTTTGAACAGATGCCAGGGTAAAATAGTGAAACATTTTCTAAACTAAACCACAGGTGGCTACAGCAAATTGTCCAAAGCCTCTCAGGGCTGCCCAGGCAGCCACAGCTCTCCTGAATTTCTGATGATTCTGGTATAGACAACATCCCTGACTGCAAAGGTATTTTCCCTCCAGCCAGCTCTTGCTGTGGGTCATGTTTCTAAACTAACCCCATAAAGAAAAACCATCATTTTTAATGCCTTCTCTCAGATAATGCCCATACTCCTGCAGCAGAAAATACAAGACAGTAGATGCCCAAAGTGCATTTTCAGATTAAAAATCCCTCCAAAGAGGTTAGCTTCCATTTTTGCATGTATTAAGCATCAAATTATCTTCACGTGACACAACAAATAACTTCAGGAAGGGTGTCTACCTTGTGTAATTTGACAAAAGATTTGACTACCTGCTGCTTCGTTTCCTAGGGTTGCAATAACCAATGGTGCAAAGCACCTGGAGAAGCCTCCATCCAACCAGCAATGACCCAGTTGGCCGAAGGTTATCACACAGCTTATTCCCAACTCACTTGGCATCTGGTGACACCTGTGGGTCATCCCAAAGATAGGGTGAAACTTTACCTGCTTCAGCAAGTTTTCACCTATTTCGGCTCATTTCTTTTTCAAGCCTTGGTTGTATTGAGGATTTATCACAAAAACCCTTACAAAAACCAAACTGCCCTGAAATGACTGGTTCAGCACCCACAAGAGATCCGATTTAGGTGCTCAGGTTAGAGCCCAATAAAAGCCCTGGCAGGGGGACAGCTTTGGCTGAGATGTTGCAGAGCTGCACTTTTCACTGTGCTTTCTCTGTACTCAGAGTTAGTCTTAAGCAAGAAGGTGACTCTGCAAATAAAGAAACGCTTCTGGACCTGAAACGAGCAGAACTTGTGCTTTGCTACAGCCAGAAGCAACCTAAAGTGGATGTCTAAAATTAGATAGCATTAATTTCCTCCTAAGCATCTGTGCATCTTGATGGAAGAGTAGAAAAAGAAAGTGGAGACTTGACAGGACCAGAAACACCCCCCTCTGTTTATCAGCAGGACACCTACACCACGGGAACCTCCATACTCAGTACATCACTGACCTATGATGATCCCTCACACACAGCAAAGATCTGTCAGGGTTTGGACTTGACGAAGCTACTAATAAGGTACAAAATAAGTGTCATTTTTATCAGAAGATTTGGGGATTAAACTGAGACAACCTACTTATTCCAGCAGAAACCAACATGTTGCCCGAGAATACTCGCATGGAAAGTTTCTCTCAAAAAACCGGAGTGAAATGAAGCACAAACCATGATATTGCTGTTCATCCATCATTTTTATCATCTGACTTTGATGCTTGGATGAGCTTCCTCACTCTGAAACTCCCCTTCTCGGGGCAGTTGCCCTGTTAATCTGGTACAAGATGTGAAAACCAGCCTGAAACACTGCGAGACACCGAGCGGAGCTTCCCTTCTGATCTTCAGCTACTTCATTGCCTTCACTGCAGCTTCAGCAAAGACTGGACACAAAAATCCCATTTTCTGCAAAGGTTGTGGGGGGGAAAGCTGTAAATGCTCATATTTTATCCTGTGGTCATTTAACAACATGGGCAACACCCAAACCCACAAATCCAGCTTAATTTAAATGAAAATCTCTTCCCCTCATGAGCAGCCGTGATCTGCAATGGGATCCGCGAGTGGGAGGGGTGGCACTGGTCCCAGTGGTCCTCCCACCCCACAGGCACAGGATACTTCTTGGGATACTGACTACAGGTACAGGGCTGAATCCCTTCCCAGCCCCTATTATTTTGGTCCAGGCAGGTAAAGGAGGGCAGCTAAATGTGTTTAGCACAACATTTGGGAGATTTCATTTCAGCCTCAGTTTCTTCCTCTGAACATTAGACTTGGTACTTTTTCCAGTTAACTCTGCTTTTTTGATCAATGAAAAACTAAAGAAATTCAGTCACTTTTAAAAATAAACCTTTAAAGAAAGTTTCTGGAAGGTAGTCTGAATGTTTGGAATAAAAATGCTCAAAACAATATTTCCTGTATTTGAAAAAAATGGGTATGTAGACACATAATGGTTTCAATATTTTTGTCGGATGCTTTAAAATAGGTATATGATTTGGCTACAATTCTTTAGTATTTACATCAGAAAAACTTTGATGTCATAATGTTGTTTATGAAAAAATAAAAATCATAGAATCATGGAATGCTTTGGGTTGGAAGGGACCTCAAAGCCCATCCAGTCCCACCCCTGCCACGGGCAGGGACACCTCCCACTGGATCAGGGGCTCCAAGCCCCATCCAACCTGGCCTGGAACCCCTCCAGGGATGGGGCAGCCACCACTGCTCTGGGCAACCTGGGCCAGGGCCTCCCCACCCTCACGGTAAATAATTTCTTCCTAAGATCTCATCTATCAGTCCAATAATTTTCCAGTTGTCAGCAGTTAATACTGCCTTAAACTCAGATATTCTGTTTTCATTTTAAATGACCTCTCTCACATTTTACTCTTCTTTTCCATAAAGATATCCCTGTTTTACCAAAGGCACACCAGAAATTAATTGTGTGTGTATTACTGATAGAGAAGTTTTACAGGACAGGGTAGTTCTGGGGGAGACATCAGCTGCTCGGGCTGATGCAGAGAACCTTTGAAAAATCCCCTCTGTAAACATAACGTTGACATTGTTACAGAGTCATAAAATCATGGAGTCAACTCCCGTAAACGTGAAAATCACAGAATCACAGAATCACAGAATCACTAGGTTGGAAAGGACCCACTGGGTCATCGAGTCCAACCATTCCTAACACTCCCTAAACCATGTCCCTCAGCACTTCATCCACCCGTTCCTTAAACACCTCCAAGGAAGGCGACTCGACCCCCTCCCTGGGCAGCTGTTCCAGTGCCGATGACTCTTTCTGTGAAGAATTTTTTTCTGATATCCAACCTGACCCTCCCCTGGTGGAGCTTCAGGCCATTCCCTCTTGTTCTGTCCTCTGTCACTTGGGAGAAGAGCCCAGCACCCTCCTCTCCACAACCTCCTTTCAGGTAGTTGTAGAGAGTAATAAGGTCTCCCCTCAGCCTCCTCTTCTCCAGGCTAAACAACCCCAGCTCTCTCAACCGTTCCTCGTCAGACGTTCTCCAGCTCCTCACCAGCTTTCTTGCTCTTCTCTGGACACACTCCAGATAAAATACTGAGGTTACTCATCTATCTGTGCCTGCAGAGCTCCGCACTTGTTGCTGCGCACTACGCTCCAATCACCGGCGCTCAGCCTCCCCAGCCAGGTCCCTCTGCCCTTCCCCACGTAGATGAAGAGCTCTGGGGTTCGAGATGTAAACTCAGCTCAACCTCCACGCGGTGACTTCAGATACATTTTCCCCATTTTTGACCAGTTCTCTGTTTTTCCCAGTGGGTTCCTGGCAGGCTTTCCGCTCGGTGGCATCTGCCGGGTGGAGCAGGGCTTTCCCCCTCCCCTGGCTCCCTGGCAAACAGCCCATCTGGCATCCCCGCGGCAGCCTTTGCCATGCGGGATCTGGCAGAAAAATGCCACATTACCAGTAGCTGTCACAGCCATAAACAGTGCAGCGACACACAAAGAAACGACTTCCAGTTTATTCATTCTTTTTCCCCAAGATGTAGGAAAAAATGTATGCATCTAATATTTCTTTTCACTGCAACTCTCAGTGAGGATCGTATAGCGTGGCTCTGTGGTCAGATGTTTTCTTTAAGCCACCCATTCCTCTCCGAACGCTGAAGACCGCGAGGTCCCACCTAAGCTTGTCTCCCAGCTGCATCTCTGAAGGTACACGACGCATCGCACTTGTAGCGTGTGATCTAAAGAGCGGGGGGAACGCTTTGTATAGCCGAGCTACCCCAGCTGAGAGCTGTCTGGGTTTAATCTACACCCTTTAGGACTCGGTGCATCCCGGGGGAAGAGCACTATGTCAACAGGCTTGGGAAAAAAAAAAATGCATTGCTCGCATTTTTTAAAAGTAGCCTCAGGCGATTATAAGTTACATAAAGTCACTCCCGTTCCTGTTGTGGTTGTGCTGGAGTTGTCTAAGGTGACTGGCATAAAGGGACAACTCCAAACTTGGAAAAGAAACATTCCTAAAGTGACCTTCCAGTACCTGGAGGGCTACATGAAAGCAGAGAACAGACTGTTCACAAAGGCTTGGAGTGACTGGATGAGGGGCAACAGGGATAAACTGGAGAGGGGCAGATTTAGACTGGACATAAGGAGGAATTTCTTCACTATGAGAGTGGTGAGGCCCTGGCCCAGGGAAGCTGTGGCTGCCCCATTCCTGGGGGTGTTCAAGGCCAGATTGGATGGGCCTTGGAGGCCCTGATCCAGTGGGAGGTGTCCCTGCCCACGGCAGGGGGTGGAACTGGATGGGCTTTGAGGTCCCTTCCAACCCAAACCATTCTATGATTCTAAATGGGACCGCTTCACATACACAAAATCAAATATATAACCACCAACTAAGAGGTGACTTCAAAATGTCATTGTAATCATGAAGGGTTTTTTAAAAAATACGCCAAACATCTATACTTAAACCCAAAGTAATTACTTGTAAATCAGCACAGTCTGAAAGAAACTATTCTTGCTTCCAGTAGTTGCATTCACGGACTTCATTTAGCCTGACACTTGTGTAACAATGTGAATATTTAGCTTTTCTGAGTATTTATTCCCTGCACTCATGACTTCTAGAAATCCTTCAAAATCTATCACATTAGAAAGCAAAGATAAAATGAGAGATATTCTGGGGAAAATTACTCCCTTTTCTTAACATTCTTCTTCCCCCCACACACGCATTCTCCATTTCCCACACACATTTTTAAGGCACTGCAAAGCAAGTTTTGAGGAGCTAAATCTACGAGAGAAATCTAAAAGAAAGGATATTTTAAAATAGTCAAGACAAAAATACAAATCATCCCTAACTAAATAAAATGGTAAAAAGTTGTACACCTTCTGTGTCTTTTACAAGAGAGAGAGGGGGATAATTAAAAATGTACCAAGAGCCATGAATGCCATTTTGCTGTCATTTCCTTTGATTAACCTTCACCTGACCTCAGTCCCTGAGGCAATTTCAGTTTCTTTTTGTTCTTCCATTTAAATACTTCGGTACACCAGGTGAGTACTTCTCCGTCACTATGAAACTTTCATGGAGAGCAGTTTTGGAGAGGACTTCATAGAAAATACTTGCTCTGAAAGTCCTTTCCAAAACCTGAAGAGGGACAGTAGCAAGTCACACTTCCTCCAAAACTGGGAATCTTTTATAATCCCTGTGGAACTATATAATGACTTTTTCTAGGTAGTAGTTAAAATAAAACCAGGTAAACCAGACCAGTTTACACCAGAGCAGGACTTTGGTGACTGGTTGGACTTGATGATCTTGGAGGTCTTTTCAGACTTAATGATTCTATTACCTCAGTGCTGCCAACTGGTACAGACTCACCAACACCTTCACGTTGGCAGTTCTCACCGGCATCTCTGCTCTGCATCTGTAATGATGTCTGCTTCCACGGGACTTATAAAACGCAACTTAGCTGACGGAATAGGAAAAAAGCCAGCATGAATAAAAGCTTCAAAAACAGATTATAAACTCTTTGTGGAAGGGAATGGATCCAGCATTCAATGTTTGTACAGAAACCTTGTACTACAATTCATTCTGATTTTAAAACTCACTGTTTTTCGATGAGTCTCACAATTTTGGGGGTTAAGCAGAAATCATGAAATGCTGCATACTTAGATTCTGGTCTTCAAACTTTAAACTGCATAATAAAAAAAGGACAAACTGGGAAAGGGCAAAATATATCTATAAAATTCTTATAAGATCTGTAAAGTATGCCTGATGATGAAATATTGAGGAAGTCTGACCTATTTAGTTCATCAAAGACTGACTTAAGGGATGAGTCAATCCTCATCCATAGGAATTGATACGATGCAGAGGCTTCTGATTGCACAATTTTAATCTACTGGGAAAAGACACAAGTTTCATTAGTCAAATGAAACTGAGAATCAAGGTGCTTGGTTTTATTGTTGGGAACCACCAGGAGCCACTCTTCCAGTTTACTTTGGGATGAAGAGATGCTTCATCACACATGGCCTTTATCCTTCAAGAAAAATATTCCATAACATTAGCAAAAGCTACGCAGGCTTTGCTCTTCACTGCTGTCAGCCAAATGTGTGATCTGACTGGACGCAATATTTCAGTCTCTTATTATTCAGCCTGGATGAATTTTCATGACTTTAAAAAATATCGTCCCAAGGAGTGACACAGAGCATCAGCATTTCTCGTGAGATGGCATCCAAAAAAGTACAGTTTGGGTCTGCTGAACTTTATAGGCACGAATCATTTTGAAATTCTGTATTTATGTATTACTTCTTCCGCCCTTTTAGTTTACATTTTCTTCCTATCTGTAGATAAAAAAAGATTGAGATTAAAAGCACCACTATTTGGTTTCAAAATGGTGAAGTAAACTACCACGGCAATCTCCAAACTCTGCCATTGTAAAGGAGCTGATCCATTAACTCTGACCCTCTCCTGATTGTAATTTCATTCTCCTCAAACTGGCACTTCCTGACAACATGAAAGAGTTGCGACAGAAAAGTCCTGTTGATCTCAGTCACGATCCTTTTATGATCTTAAATATTAGATATAATTCATAAAAGAGTTAATACACAGTTAAAATCCAGCTATCTTCAGCTGTGTTTATGCAAGTTCTGCTTCCTTTTCATTTCTGAATATATCCATCGAGCGATACCAGCGCTGCACATCAGCCTGGGTTGTCTAATCTGTGACAGATCCAGCAGTTTTCCATTACAAGATCTCTGCTGAGCTCTCTAGTGAAATGGTCAGCTCTTGAACGACAGATGTACTCACCTGATAGAGCGCAGTACTTAAATGGAGGAACAAAAGGATCCGAAACTGCCTTAGGGAGGGAGGTCAGGTGAAGGTTAATCAAAGGAAATGACAGTTCGATGGTATGCACGGCCCTTGAGATTACGTATGTGTATTTTGTTGGGAAATATTTAACTGTTTTACCTCTATTTAGGAAGAAACCAAAGTAAAGTGCCTATGTGAAAAAATGCAGAAGAATCCTTAGATGCCGTAGCCCAGTAGAGCTCACATTGGTGGGATACAAACTCGCTAGCCAGGAGGTGAAGAAAGCCAAAAGATGACAACTCTTTGTGTGGTTTCACTGTTACAAAACGTTTCACTAATGTAAAATACAACACGGTAGCTGGGAAGCTTGGGAAATACAATAAAGTTCTCAATTACCTTGCTCCCATCATTATCGCCAAGACTTGGTAGTCTTCTCCCAGAATGGGTGCCGGGGCTAAGAAAGGAAAGCTACAGCTGGAAAATACTGTAGGAGTCTCCAGAAACACATTTGTGTCTTGTAATGAACTTGGTTTGGCCATGTTCCTGCCTCATTTGCATTTCCTTTCCAACAATTTTCATGCACTTGGATTTTTACTTTCAATAGTACTTTCAAAAACTGATTTTAAGCTTCCATGCATGCAGGAAGGGTTTTTTAAATATGCTGAGCTTATTCTAGTATTTCTCCTCCATTAATTGTGGAATTTTACCACTACCACATGACCTAACAATCACAAATAAGTAACACACCCAGAATTCTGATTTCTACTTTTTGGTTTAAAGACCCAACTAGTCGACAGAACTCATGAAAAAATTTGACAACTATTTTTTTTTATTCTTCCCACCGAATAAAAGGCAAAATTCACTGAATGAATTATTAATTATGAGTTATTCATCCAGCTCTACTAAAAACTAATCTGTTTCTTTTTTTAAGCATCAAAAAGGTCTTTCAAATATAAGTTGCAATAATGAAATATGGCAGCAGATCTTGAAATGTGCCCTTAGCCAGTCTGCAGATACGTAAAAGGTTACGGTACCAGAGTTATTAATCCCCCATCACTCTGACAACTGATTTTGAACACGGTCTGTTGCAGTCTTTATAATGCAAGATCATAAATGTTCAAAACTAATTTATTGCTCTTTGTTCCACCTGGCAAAAATATACTGTCAAATTGAGTTGTGTTGATGCAGAGGTGCAGATGAGTATTTAAGTCTTATTCTTATCTGCATTTGCAAATATGTTTGCAATACCTGTGTGTGGTCAGAAATATTCACAAAGGAGCGAGGAAAGAAGAAGAGAAGATGCTGTCTTTAAGCAATAGAAATTATTTACGCAAATAGCAATAGGTATTTATCTTCAAATTAATGAGGAGGAGTCATTATTTTAATTTCTTGGCACTGATAATTTTGGTTTGTGCTGTTCCCTGGTATTCGTCAGATTTTTGAACGTACATGTGTAAAAACTCTTGCTCTACATCCATATTGCCATACCAGGGAAGGGTTCCTCATAACCCAGTGAGGGATATGCAAAACCTTTCATCCTAATTAATTAGTAATTTTGAGGCCTTAACCAATTCCATTCATACTGAGAATTCCTGAGCTTGCCTTTTCTGTATGCGGCAGTTGCCACGCTCCCGCCCGTGCCAGAGAGTACGAACCTCCAAAGAGGGGCAAACCAGAAAAGGAGGGGAGGAGGGGTGAGAAGGAACCGCTTTACACTGACACAACACACCCATTCGCAGAGGTGAAGGGTTGTTTTTAAGGAACGAAAAGAATATATTGCAACAAAGCTTATTTTAGGAATAAAATCCTGTTCCATCGACCAAACATTCCATAATGAAGGAATTACAAGTTTCCTAAAGCCTACTACTGAAGTAGGGAACCGAAACACAAAAAAATAGAGACAGCAAAGAAAAACAGAAGAGCGTTTCAACATCAAACACTGCCCGTCCAGAAGTCTCTCTTTCTCACAGTCTTTAAATTATTTTTTCTCAGTAGCAAGATGAAACTGTAAAATTACCGTTTCTTTCAAAATAACCACATAATACTCCTTTGATAATACTTTCCAATCTTACATACTTTACAGTCCAAGAATATAAATGTCATCTTTCCATTATCTAGGGGCAGAATCAGTTAATTGTCCTGGCAAGTTTACTCCTTTTGAATCATTATTTTTAGCTCTCCTTCTTCATAATCGTGGTATCTGACTGCACGCTAGAACTGCTGCATTCATGACTTGGAGACATCTGTATGATATTGAAATTAATTTCCAGTATAAAACAGTTAACAGAATAACCCTAGATAAAGGCAAGTGTAATATTAATTTCATTCTTTTTGTTGGCAATGTTGTAAAGTCCATTGCTCAAGCAAAGAGCACTTTTCTGAGCCAGATACGAATTAATTGTACCATTTTTCTTCAAATAAGAATTTTAAAAGTCAACTGAAGGCTACAACAGCTTTGAAACATCTCAGTGATTGTTTTAATTACCTCTCATACAGCTGCGAGACACTGTAAAAGTGAGGGGTGGAGAGAGAGGGGAGAACAGCACCTGGTGTATTAGCAATTGTTTTTCTGATATAAAGAAGAAAAAACAGTTTCCGAGCGCTCAGACCAACAAAAAGCTCAGACCAACAAAAAGCAAAGTCAACAAGGATTTTTTTTTGTCAGTACATTAATGTGGTATTTTTACTCTGAACTACACGATTTTATTCTGTCGATAACTGCTTTCACTGTTAAATAAAACCACCAGATATCCCAACATTAAATATATGAATTCTAACAGCTTTTAAACCCTGTTTTTCAACCCACCGTTGATGCACAAGCTACAATACGTTGCTAAAGGCACACACAGGGCCTCTTTCTAGGGTCTCATTCTCTAGCAAAAAAGAAAAGCTCACTCACTTTTACCCACAGCTACAGGGAAAAAAAAGGCATATTTTTTGTCATCCTAACCCTTCATAGAATTGGGATCTAGAGGCTTCTAGGAGTTCTAATGGCCTTTGACACCCTGGCTTCCAGCACCTCGGCAATCAGTCAGTGCTGAGGTAACAAAAGACCACTCAAACGTACAGTTGTCATCCCCACGCTACATCTGTTGGCCATGCTGTTCGGAAGCGTTGACCCCATGGTTTCACCGTAAACACTGCCGAAATCAACAACAACAAAAACAGAAATGAAAAAGGAAACTGGATGTCAGAAGTCAGGTCAGCACATTTTATTTGCACATGTGTCAGTAAAGATAGAAGGAATCACTGAATTAAATTAAATCAAAGCAAACCTGCTAATTAAAACAGCTAAAATTATGTTTGTGAAGATGTGTGACTGGTTTCCTGCTTATCTGCAAATAAGCCTTCCCACAATATAAACATGTTTCTATCTCCACTTCATTTATAATAAGGCTTTAGGCAGATTGTAATTAGTATTTTGAGTTTCTAATAGAAGATCTATTGTGTTTATTTTCCTGGCCATCACAAGACTTATTATTTCAGCTTCACTCTCAAGGGTTCTCACCTGTTCTTCTCATGCTGGTCAGTGTTTTGTATCCAATTTGTCTGAATCCAATCGTTTGGGTATGTGTCTGAATACCACCATCTTCATAACATATTGCTTGTAGTTAACCACAAACACGGGCATCGTATTCAGCTCCACCTAGAAGCCAAAGTAGAAATTATTACCAGTTTTGCTTGGATTTATTCTGCACTTTGCTTTTCACTCAATGCTGAAAGAACGATCAAAATTTTCAAGTTAGGGAGTCAAAACAAAAGTTTCGCACAAAAATGATGCTATTTACAAAAATCAACTTTTTGTTTCTGTTTTGCTTATTCCCAAGTTCAAAATGTATAATTTCATACAAACACAATTACATAGCTCACTGATTTACTGGCAAAGCTGGCCAGAAGAAATTATCTGGCTCTCGCTCTTGTGTGTGTCTATTTACAATCAAAACAAATCCAAAACGGCCACAAAGGGGAAAAAAAAAAAAGGTCAAGTCAGAAATGCATCAGAAGAGAATGAGTATGCAAGGCGAAAACGGTTCACCTTATAGTTTGTTTTCACTGGATAACTGATAAACTGTGGCTACGAGTATGGATTCACGCTTCCAGATCATGCAGGGTTTATTCCTTCCAGTATTTCGCTTTAGACACGTGCAGAGCTTCGTCGGCTTGGAAAGCACGGGGGCTTCTTTTTGCCCTTTTCATAACTTTTTCAGGATTGGTTTGTGTAGTTAACGGATGCATGGACCGACTTCAGCAGGATTACTCAGATGTTTACAGTTACCCATGGGTTCAAGCAGGTTTTTGGATTCAGGGTTATGAGGCATTTGGCCACAGAGCTGCATGTGCATCACATTAACAAACGGCTGCGTAAATGGAGTGTGATCTGATACTGCTATCTTCAACATGAAAATTGTAACCAGTAACACTGCAACGTTGTCTGTGTATTGCTTATGCTGCAAATATCTTTTTTTTGTTGTTGTTGAAATGTTTCTGAAACAACATAGAATGCCTTGGGAGGAGCATAAGCTCTTTTATATATAGTTTATATAAAGTGCAATTTCTAAGCCAGAAATATAAAGAAAACATTTATGATTTTTTAATTGCCCACCAAATACTTTCAGATTATTGTAGATATTTTCCCTGAAATGACCACCGGGCACAACTCTCAGTCAGAGATTTTGTTGGACATGGCCCAGAGTTCATTTACTCACTTACCTCAAAGCAACTGCCTCCTAAAGATACATCAAATTGCAAATATGCAAAACCCCGAATTTTGCTGTAATTGCATGTGCCAGCACTAAGTCCTACATCAATAAGAAACCCCACTGATGTCAGCATGACTTGTGACAACACAAGATTTCCCTCCTCTCAGTACAGCTATAAAACTGGATCCTTGGTGCCTGTATTTGAATTATGTGGATTATATACGATTAAACAGATTTGGATTAAATCACAGCGATGGGCTGTCTTATCAAGAACATACTGTCGGGACCACATTGATGTACAGTAATCAAGGTGACCTTATAGACTTATTACAACTCTGATCAACTTCAGTGGGTGAGGATTTTTTTTCACTCTGCCAAGATCAGGCTGCAAGATGTAAGGAGTTAAAACGCTGCTTTCTTGATGAATAGTTTTCATGCCTTAAAATTATGATTCAGGCAACAAAGAGCAATCTTTCTTGCAGGAGAAGCCAATCTCGCCTCAACTCCTGTTTCATTCATCAGGATGGAAAGTATGCCCGGCTATACCTTGTCCTAGCACGCAGGAAAATTTGAATAAAGGAGAACAACATCTGAATTAAAAAAATACCAAAATCCCACAGAGTTCAAGTTTGCCCTTCATTATGTCATAGCACTATCTCACCTATTTTTAACAAAATACTCTGAATATTGCTGTGAAACCTTACTTTTTATTGCCGTGCTTATTCTTCATTAACCCACAAACACAGCCTACCATTTCTTGTGTAAATGTACAGTGGGGTTAAGCATAAATGACAGGAACAAGTTCTTCCTCACTGCAGTAGTAATGATACAGCAGAGAGAAGAATTTGGTGACACGATTCTACAGTAACCTCCAGCTAACCAGAGCTAAAGCGTTAACTCCAAAAGCCTCAGACAATTCACAGCCTGCTGCTCCAGTAGAAGGGCTTTAACGGCTCAGGAGCGTGTGGCTTGTGGACGTGATACACATCCTCATATTAAATATGGGTAACATTTGGCAACCATTGCTCCAGAGGTCATTGTGAGGGTAGAGAGGAAAAAGACCTGGCGGATATAAAAAGGGAAAAAAACCACCCAGGCTGTTGAAGTCTGGGGGTTTGGCAGAGTAACAGAGATAAAATAATCAGCAGCACAGTTTTCTTGCACTGAAACTTTCCGATTTCCACGCAGAACCCTGTGCCTCTCTCCTTTGCATTAAGCAGCCCCGAAGTTCTTGGATCCATATATAAAAGTCAATGAGAAAGAGGGAGAAAAAGCGAAAGTAAAGGTAACAGGAATACTTTCTTGACGTTTGCTGCAAGTTATACATCAGCTCAAGAAATGGTTTAGCCCAAAATACCATATCAAAATTCCATTGCTGGGGGTGGAAAATTGTTACATAACCTTTGTTATATTAAGTGTTATATTACCACTTCAAATAGTTTGTGCTGCCTTCTCTCTCACACGGCCACATGAGTAAACATCATGCACTGAACCTCTGGATTCACATCTGCACCAAAGAACTTGTTTTAATGCAGTGAAACTGCGGTGAAGCCACAGGTCTGGAAACTTCCTCGCCTTTAACATCCATCCTCTAAATGAGTCCTCCACCCCATCTTCTCCTCCACCAAGGACATTTTTAGTAAGATTACTGTGCAGCTAATTACATTACCATGGCATCCAAGTACCACACAGTCATGAGACCTACTTCTTTTAACAGCCCCTGGGTTCGTAGAGAGGAGTTAATAGGGAAACATCCTTACATTCGGAGAGCTGAGGCACAAGGTCAAGTTATTTGTCCGACATCGCTGCAGAAGATGCACTGGGCAGGAAATTGCCTGGTACAGAGTAGCTGCCAGAATGGAGTAGATGCCAAAGCAGCTGCATGACCACCTACCTGAGCAGCCACCATGCCCTGAGAGCTGATCTCAGGAGACAGTGCTGGGACTCCAAAAGGAAAGCTCAAACAAATAGTGTGAAATATGTGCTTGCCACTTGCACTCTGCAGCCTTCAGCTATGCCATCAGCCCTCGCAGCAGCATCAGGCTGAACTGATGGCCGAAGGCATTGCCAGCTTCCCCGAGCAGCTTTTTCTGCAAAAGCAAGTAAGAAGTTCGGGCAGCCTCGCCCTGCAGATGCCCATGCCGAGCATCACAGACTGTGCTTATTTGCTCTACACTGAACAAATTCCTGCGGCAAACACCAAGGGACCTGGATTTTTAACAGGGCAAATTTCACCACTCCTTTTGTCCAGCCTTGGGGTTGGATTTTCACCATGGCATCCCCTGACTATGGGCTTCCTATAGGCGATGATCTGAAACAAGCTACCACTGGCATGGGTTTCCCACGGGTACTAACCCGTGTGACCTTGTCTGAAACTCAAATTGTCCGAGAAAGCTACTCTGATTCCTTTCAGCTCTTCAAGAGCAGAGCAATAACTTGAAGACTTATTTTTCGTGCTATTCCTCCATGCAGAAGACAATTACTCTTTCTTCCTAATTGTTCTTACCGAATTCTCATCTACTCCCACGTGCTTGCTCTAACAGACTCTTTAGTCGCATCTGAGCTACTGGAAGAGTTTGGTCACAACTTACTGCAGTCTGTTGTTTATTTGCCTATTGCTGCCAGTAGGTCAATTTAAACCTCAGAGTTGTGTGTTATCTTTGGTGTCGCCACCTCTGACTGCTCTGATGCGAAGATGTTTCTTCCTCTGTACTTGCACAGCATTTTCATCTGATAATTATTAAAAAGCAACCACAAAAAGACTTGGAGTGGAGGGCTTAAGTCCCACGTGTGAGAAGCACATCCTGCCCAGCCCCACCTCCAACCACACCATCAGCACACGCAGCTTTATGATGGGAACAGACTCAACCACAGCAGTTATTAAATTAACAATGAACTCGAAGTACTGCTTCCTGACCCTATCACCAAGACAAACTAAGATAACCTGCTGAATCTTAAGATATACCCTACCACTGAACTATCCTATAAGGCTGATATCTGATAAAACTGAAAGTAAGCTTCAAATATCCAGGAGTAAAGGACTTTGGCCAAAGGTCTTATCCACTAAAGAGCTCGCTCCTAAGACAAAACTTGTTCAAATCTTTGCCAAAAAACATGGACATCATGTTGTCAGTCTGCTCCAGGTTACTCTCCATGCAATATTTCTGGTAGCAGACAACAGAAACGGTGGCACACAATGATAAAAAGTCAATAACAGAAAAAGTGGCATATAATCATAAAAAACAGAGCCAAAGCCACAAGGGACTACAGTTTCCCTATGGCACAATGATATTTATTTTTAAGTGCCCAATCCGTTTTCTCGTATTTTTTCCCTAGTATTTTTAGAGGAATAGCAATCGGCCAGATACAGCCACGGGTAGTCAGTGGTGGAGGCAGAGAGAGTAAAGCAAACCCTAGTCTTGACAGTCAGCATCTACACTTTAAGATACAGAACAAACAGCTGCCTGGCTATTCATTAGAGATGGGATTTGCCAAACACACTCACTGATGCTCTGTTCTACAAGGTAGTACTATCTATATTCTCTCCTTCCAGGGAGATGTGGTCTAAAAACATTCGCATTTAGTTCTCCCATCCCCCTAAATCTTCTCCACAAAGGACACTGTCACCACCAAAGCTCTGCAACAAGGATCGTTTATATATCTGACAACCTTTAAACCCCCAAAGAAAGGGAAAGGGAAGCAGTAAAGCTCTCTGAAGAGCTCTTTGGTGGAACAAGCAGAATTATGAGCAGCAGGAGAAATATGAGTAATTAAGACAACAGTATATCTATATCTTACAGCTGACAGAGCGAAGCCGCAAGTTAGCTCTGGGCAAGGTGTTAGCAGAGGAAAGAACTGAGCAGACTGTTTCTAATGTTATTGTTAAAAAGCCAGCCCAGGAAAAAGGCTAAAGGGACAATTTCATTAAAAAGAAGGAAGTAGGTTGGCTTAAGAGAGCAGTTAGATGCAGACTTGCAACATTAAAGGAACAGGTCAACAGCTATCTGTAACGAGAAGCAATCATTTGAGGAGGCAGCCAATGAGGCGCTCTTGCTGTTCTAAAAAGAAAACAGTCTTATATTGTCTACCGTTGGGTTACACAGAAAATTAGAGCTGCAGAATTGCACTGTGGCACAAAACAAAGCACTAGGGTGGATTCAGGCTGCAGAGAGCAAAGGAGAGCAAGCCATGGCATTTTCCAACCAGCAGCCCAAAACAGTGGCTGGTTTTAGGCAGTCAACCTTCATCCAGAGCCGGCGTCTTGGCCAGAACACGATGTTTGCTCCTGCCCGTGAGCCAGCCAGCACATCCCCGTGCCAGCCGAGGCACAAGGACCTGAGCTCCGCTGCACGGAGGGGCCGGATCCACTCCCACACCGCAGCTTCTCTGACAAGTGCATAAACTCAATTTTACTTCTTGCTCCAGCCCCGGCACTCGGCATGCTCCAGCGATTCCCCAGCTGGCAGAAGGGCCCTTTGTGGCTACAGCGGCATGGTTTATAGCAGCCCCGAGGCTGTGTTTTCCATCTAGTATATATAAGTGAATTAGTGGAAAATTTGAGCTTACACAAATCACAGAGCCAGCGCACAGTTTGTCATGGCCAGGCAGCCTTTTCTCAGGGCTGCAGCAGCAATAATGAGGTGCAGTAAAGAAACTGCGGGCTGCATCCGTGGTTCCTGTATTACAGCTGGGTTTAGAGCTGGGAAGGGAAGTGCTGTTAACCAAGAGGCGAAAAAAAAAGGCCAACAGCAGCTCCCATATCTGTATGGGTTGAATGTACGGCCGGTGCAGTCACCTGGGGCTTGCAGCCAAAAAAGGTCGATGCACGGTTAGTCAGAAAGAACGGCTTTCCTCTCTCGCCTCCCAGGCTCCATCTGTGTGAAGGAGGAGATGGGAATTACACAGAGTACAATATTTGCACTGGAGAAACGGCAGAGGGGTTGTTCCAAATTTACACTATTGTAAACAAGAGCAGCATTTGTCCTGATGATAAGAGCTGTAGCAAAGGCAGAGCCGGAGGGCACCAAATGAGGGTCACCAGCTGCAACTGCTGTTGCCACCCAAGAAGAGGAGCTACACGTCTGCAGCAGGATGGGGGACAGGGAAGGTTGGGATGTGCCAAATATCTCTCACTACAATCTTCAAGGGATTACCTCTGTCTGCCTCTCACGACACCTCGTACAGCCAAGTTTCGAGTCGCGCTCTGGCCGAGTGCCCCAGCAGTTACTTGCTCCCGCTACGCCGTTTTTATTTGCACCTACAAGTCCCTTCTCAAGCATTTGTGTGACCCCATCAACAGCGACAATGCCAATTTACATTAAAAATACACCTGGAATACATGCTTTCCAGTGAAGCACAACACAGGTATTCCCTGCCTAGTTTTCCTTTCCTACTTTCTCAGCAAGCACCGCAGCGAGAGCGATGGATCGTGCCATTCCTGACCACTCCATCATTTCTTTGGTGCAGAGAGCCTAATGTGAAGGGTTTTCTTGCTACAGAGTGCTCTCTGCCATTTTCTCTACAACAAAGAGGTAAAAGTGCCTCTGCAAGGAGCCTGCATCACCTTTTCCTACGCAAGGCTGAGGGGAAGGCTGCTCTCTGCATATTTCAAATCACAAACTCTAATGGCTCCTTAAAATACAGACTTATGCTCAGATCATAAATCAAAACAGATAGTCAAATCCCGCTTGTAGATCTAAATCCATTTTACACTCCTGCGTAGCTCCGTTATGTACCTAAGGTGTCACACCACCTATATATTTCTGCCTCCAGCTTCAGCCACATCCCAGCACTGATTGAGAGCACCAGAATGCGTAGCCCTTAAAAACTCAAAAACATCTCACTTTCCTGAGCACTAAAATGCGTCTAAAATTAGGAAAAATGGCCTCCTGTCATTTTGTTGACTTGCCAATGAGTTTATTTACTTGCTCATCCCACCAAGCAATTGTTTCATGGAAATGCAAAAATGTTTAATATTCCACTGCGGCGGCAGGCAGAGCTACCTGAGTCTCACCCTTGTGCCAAGCAAAGACAATCAGGCGCCTGAAACTGCTTATCAGCTGCTTTTCATATAGAGGTGAGAATCTTTACAATTCTTTGGGATATATATTGTTAGAAAGTGAGCCTAGAATTTCATATTATTATCATATTATAGACGGCGTTCCTTTGATAAAGGGTCAAAGATCAGAAAGACAAGAAAAATAAGGAAATAAAACCCAGCAACAGTCAGATCTTTAGCTGGCATAATTGGACACTGAAGTCCACGGAATTGTGTCCATTAGCAGGAGTGGGTGATCTGACCCATATGCTTACTACTTTCAAGTATAAAGATTAAAACAACGCGTCGAACGGCAGAAATGGGTTATATTACATTTCAGAGAGGCTTGGGTTGCCTAAAATTCTGGAGGAATTTTCAGCCTGCCATCATAATGACTTCAAGGCTGTTTACCCAAACTTCTCAAGAGCTTCTTCTAAAAAAGGGTGATGAGCAACCATGTTCAGTAACACAGATTTTTAATGTAATCTGTTTATAGTTTTAGAACAATTTCCAGAATAGAACATTTTTTAAATGTCCTGAGCTTTTAGCATTCTCACTTTGATCATCTCCCATCATGTTATGGTTCAGAACAGAATGTGATGGAGCCAGGCTAACGAAGCTGCCAGAAATGACATCAGAAAGCCAAGTGACCTGAAAAAAAAAGTGCTCTATTTGAGCACCATGCTCTTCTTGAACATTTCCCTTTTCATTTTTTTATGCATTTTAATTAATGTTTTACTTTCACTGCATTTATTTTGCTTGCATGATATCTCAGAGCTTGTTCTCAGAAAAAAATCTCCTATCGAAAACAAGAGGAGCTTTATTTGACCAAAGGCAGTAGGAGGTCCTCAGATAGCAGTAACTGACAATTTGGGGGGGATTGAACAGTTTAAACGAACACTTTCTTAGGAGGTTAACTCTAAATAACAATTGTGGATTTTGCAGCCTGTGGAAGGGAGAGATTGGTCTTTGACAGAGTTTATATTACTAACCTGATGCAAGCAGACAGCTGCAAAAATGAACTGATATCAGTGATAAAAATATTCTTTCTACGTTTAGGCAGCAGGAATTGCATAAGAGCAAAGGGCGGATTCCGCTGTCCCCCGTGCACGCGAGCAGCCCTCACACACGAGGGCAGGGATCGACTGACACGGCACCGCTGATCAGTTGGACATCGTGACGTGGTAGGTATTGAAATATTTGTTAACACTTTGCACTCAATATCACGTATATGGCTTGCGTTCCTTTCAAAAACTTTACCTACACAACAGCGTCCATTGCCCTTTTCATTCCAGCCAGGTTAGAACCGGCAAATAACTTGGTTAAAAACAGTGTTGTAATGATAGTTCCCTTCCCTTCTATCTGATGTAGAAATAGATAATTTCTACTACTAAAAGTGATTAAATTTGGTGCATTTCCAACTTGTATTTTAACAATGCATTACCTGCTGAATTGCTGCATAAATATTAATAGGCAGTCTGATATGGAACTTTTGCCCGTAGTGCCCTTAGAGAACCACAATCACGGCAAGTGGAGCAAAAGAGATGAGAGGATGCACTGAAGATGGTGGTTCTATCCTCCGGCTTCACAGAGCTACCCTAGGTCAGGCACTTCCCGTGCAGGACTACAGATGAGCAATAGCTCAAAGCCTGGACTTTGTCTACTAGGATGTGAAAACCTTATAGCCATTAATCTGCCTGAAGCTCATTTGAAATACCACCTAAAAATTTCCATCGATACCAAGAAGAGCTGCGCTGATGTTTTTCTCCAAATTAGCCAGACTTAATATTCAACATAGACTACTTCTAAATTTCACCTGCAGATGTTGGCTATTCTTATCACCTCCAAGATGATTATATAGCATTTATCTACCTGAATTTCATCGCTGTGATATAATCTCATGAAAAGTCACCATCACTTTGGCTATCGATTGAAAGAAGCCAAGTGCCTACAGACCCTATGAAGTCATGCACAGCCTTCTTGAACATTGACCAACTATTCAGATTCTCAAATGTGGGCTTTGGGAGCTGAAAATCAGGATATCCTTTTGGAAAAGCTTTTTGGACAGCCTTTCTGATTTGCCATAAACAACATTTCTGCTTTCTGAGAAGACAGCACTTGATTTTTATGGCTCTCATGCGAGAACTTTGAAATACTGACAGTAAAAAGTGCTAGAAGATTTCTGTTTGCAAACACCTATTGCACAGTTGTATTTTGGACACCAATGGACTATGTTAAGGGTTAAATTAATTTAACTTCCACCAACTTAGAAAGCTGTGAAAGTTTAATCACAGATGAACTCCAGTGGGCAGTTTGGTAGCTCACAGACAAATGGTCTCATTTTTATTCTTTATAGGCAGTGCTCAAATAATCATAAACCATATTTAAGGAGAGAGAAATTTCATGAGGGGAGGGAGCAGTTTTATGATAGAATAAGAGAAAAAAAAAGCAACTTACTGTTTTAAAATTTAAATCCAGCAAAATTATCAGAAATGCTGCTGGATACAGAACGCTGAGAATTCATTATTTTGTTTCAAAGTTAGTTTATCATAAATCTGCCCTCTGACACGTAATAACTAGTAACGTTTCGAAGGTTATTTGATAGTAAGTTCAACAGTGTAGGTGACTGAACATGTGAGCTGCATGATAATGAGTCCCAGGGGAAATCAGGCTTTAGGATGCAGGGTGAAGCATCCCTAGGCTTGTATTCAAATGGAAAAAACATATTCAGAAGTTTATTGTTTATCTCCTAAGAACATCAAATAATACACAGTCCTTCAAATCAAATGTATAAAACACGCTTGAGAACTATTTGCTGGGGGGGGAAATGCCTGATTTGATCCAAATTCAAAAAAACTTAATAGCTTGTACAGTGAAATGCATAGAGTGATTTTAACATAAAAAGCGGAGGGGAGTATTTTGTTTTGTTCTCTTACAGAACTAGAAGGCACAGCAACTCAATTTGCTCTTGCATCAGGCTCTAGAAAGAGGAGCTAGAGAGCATTAAAACTAGTTGTTTCCAAATCCTCTGCGTTTCAGTACAATAGAGTCCTGTGAGTGTGACAAACACAAATTGCGATACTCATCCTGAATTTCATTTCCATAGTACGTTGGCTGTAGTTGATTAATTTGTAGCTTACAAACTAATTGAAAGCCAATAATGAGAGCAAAAGGTATTATTTTTCAGCAAGGAGGTGTGGTACACACGCTCCACTCCAGCAGTACAATAAAGCCCCACCTCTCAGTCCGTTAAGCTCTCAAATGAGTGAGTCTGACGCTGCCCTTACCAAAGTCAGTGGGAGTTTTGTCATTAGCTGTGCCAGAAAAATATGTAAGACAGAACTTTTCCGGATACAAACTCTCTGTATCCCAAATGCCACAGGCAGTGGCATTCCAAGCCTGTCACTACCCGGCAGCTGGCATCCTGCCACCCCACCACGGAGCAGGGATGGAGGGGCCAGGGCTGGAGGGGAGCACCCACGCCGTGTTCCTCGTGCCAACTCGCTCCCCTGCTCCTGCCTTCCCTGGGCACAGGCTGTCTGCAACTCCAGCACCGCTGCTCATCTCCAGCCCCTGCCTATTTCTGTACACGGAAAGGTCTGCCCAATTTCCGCCTTAAGAGAAACATTTCAGCTATTAAAAGTCACCAGACGTGACTCGTGCCCTTTAGGCGCACAGCCATACCCATCAAGCACATTATTTGCCTTCTTTTAGCATAGTTACATAGTCCTCACCGTTTCAAGAGGCTGTTATCAATATTTCATAATGCGTTTGGGAAACTGGAAACAAAATGAGATTTACTTTCAAAGTATCTTTCAATAACCAAAATCCATATTCTGCACTCATTTTTAAATTGTCCTCCTTTTGTAGTTCATTACTTACACTCTCACACACCCTATACTTAAGCAGTGAAAAGTTATGCAGCATGTATCTTACTTAACATCACTCCATCAGTCCTAACTCTTAATATTATGATGGCTTTTTCAGAACTGTAACTGGCAGAGGATTACTGACACACCACCACTCCTAATTATCATTAAAACTCTACATTCTATATTGACAAAAATCAGAGGTTGAAACACTCTACTCCTGACAAGCTGTAAAATATCCAGCGAATGTTTGCTTATTCACTTTCGATATTAGTATATATTTCCAACATGGCCATTTTCCATACCTTATCTTTGGGAAAACAACAGCATTTGAATATGCATCAAAGGCAAAGATAAATAAAAATCAGCAGAGAGGCGATAATGCTGTCTAAAATGCTTTCTACTATTCTTAATAGAGAATTACTACCTGGAAGATGAATGAACCCAAAAAATAGCACAATCTCGAAGGTTACAAAGGATACAGATTTAGAAGAGATGGCGAACTTTACATACTCATTCCTTGAAATGTTGTTACCCACTGTTCAACTTTTTTGTTTATATATAAAAGAAAATCAGAGCTAAGTTAAAACGTGAAAGAAGTGAAAAATAACCATAGAGGTGTTAATATGAATATTAAATAAGAATGATTTGAACCTGATTGGTCTCGAACTTTTATTATTACTCTAAAAAGAAAAAAGAGTTAAAAATGTGCGTTGCTGGTTGGAGCTGGTCCTGCCCGACCCTGGGATATTGGAACCTGCATAAATCAGTGCTCTCATTTTCCTATCGAGCAGAAAGCTCCCGGCTGCCGGTTATCGGAGGGATTCGCGGATCCACGCGGAGCGGCTCGGCTCAGGGTCCTTCCTCTGTGTGGTCTTTCAGAACTGTCGTTATCAGCTTTCTGTTTATTATTGTGCTCAGTTTAAAGGGAATTTGCCAAGTGATCCCTGGACTCCAATCTTTAGGCCTGTTGTCAGGACAAATTAATTTCTGTGGAAACCCACTGTGCCTCAGATACCATCTAGGAAATGTAGGATTAATGGAGTCCCTGTACAACAAGCTTTGTAGTGCGGCTGCTGGGGGAGGGGAGCAACCCTGGGAAGGGAGCAATAACAAAAATAAAGCCCCTGCACTTTGGCTTAGTTTGAGGGGACTTCACGTTTTTTTTATTACACCAGCTCACATCAATAATATTTCAACTCAGTGCAGTAACTGAATACAAACAGGCAACTTCTTAACAAAAAGAGCAGCGAATGGAACCCCTGCGTTACCAAAGACGGGGGACCTGAGGTCTAAGTAGCAGTATTTTATATTTTACACGCTCAAGCCAATCTCTTCAGTAGGCAAAAACAGGATATTAAATGAAACAGTCTCCTGTGAATCTTCGTAGAATATAATGAAACTGAAGACGTGATCTTTTGGAAAAGGGGTATTAAAGCTGGATTTCCTGCAGGGCCAAGTCATTACTTTGTTAGCTGACATTTGAGGCTCTTTTTTCAGAATTTATATTATTTCATTGTTAAAAATTTTCATCTGCCACTATTCTTGCAATAAGAATTCTTTAAAAATCACTTTCTTGTCCAGAAAAAAAAAAGTAATACTTTTTCTTAGCAATGCTAAATTAGACCTGAATTTGGAGCTGTAACAGGAGAAGAGAAGAGAAGAGAAGAGAAGAGAAGAGAAGAGAAGAGAAGAGAAGAGAAGAGAAGAGAAGAGAAGAGAAGAGAAGAGAAGAGAAGAGAAGAGAAGAGAAGAGAAGAGAAGAGAAGAGAAGAGAAGAGAAGAGAAGAGAAGAGAAGAGAAGAGAAGAGAAGAGAAGAGATACACAGGTCCACATTCTGTATTATATGACATTGTATGACTCCCCAGTGGAACCAATGATCTGCAAATCAGCCGAAGTTCACCAAAAGCACCACTAAACCACCTAAAAGACCACAAGAAAAGAGAAAGATACCAGACCTCTAAGGTCAAGCTCTCTAACCAAAATTTTAGTTTCCCACATGCTGGTGTTACAGTAATAAACTCGTAAGAGCAGTGCCCTTCTGCTACCTCATCAGCTCAGCAGATGCAGGAGCTGCAGCAGAAGGCTCCTCCAGTGCATCTCTCCAGTTTGCAGATATCTCAGAGCACACTGCTTTGCCTTCAAAACAGGAGCATCACAAGAAACGTGGGGTCGGGTGATGCCAACGTTTTATTTGGAACAGCATTTGTAGAGATTCTTTTTGGGGGATTATTTTGTTACCCTTAAGCTCACCTGCATATAAGAACTACTTTCTTTTCATTAAATATTCCAAATGAGTGTATTCTTCCCTAACTAAAACATTTAATCTTGGAAGCCTTTTGATACAGCTTTTTTTTACTATTACAGAAATTCAATTAACTCTATAATTATGAACACAATTACCGTTGAGTGTTACATGTGCTTTGGTGGTGGCAGCTACATGGTGCACACATACTCTGGTTTAAGTTTAACAATGTATAGTGATAATACCAATAATAGGCAAAAATTCCCAAAGATCATTCTTATTCTTTGGGTCGCACACACTGGCTTATGTGTAGAAACAATTTTTAAATGTGCTGTTCACATTTTGGCGATGAAGGGTGTAACTGCAGTAAGTGTGAGGTTTGCAACCGGTGGGCTGAGTTCTCGGCTGATAGAAAGTCACCCAAACTGTGACAGTTTACCTTAAGCGTCAGTCTGGCCCCACTGACTCATTCCATGACAAACTCAAAGCCAGAGCAAAGGCAGCAAGTGAAGCCCCAGGGATTTACGCATGGAGGGAGGGGGGGAATAGGAAAAGAAAGAAAAAAGGGAAAAATCTAAAGGGGTAAAGAAAAAAAGAGAAAAGGGGTCAAAAAGAGAAAGGGGGTTAAAAGAAGAGAAAGGGGGTTAAAAGAAGAGAAAGGGGGTTAAAAGAAGAGAAAAGGGGGTTAAAAGAAGAGAAAGGGGGTTAAAAGAAGAGAAAAGGGGTAAGAAAAAGAGAAAAGGGGTAAGAAAAAGAGAAAAGGGGTAAGAAAAAGAGAAAAGGGGTAAGAAAAAGAGAAAAGGGGTAAGAAAAAGAGAAAAGGGGTAAGAAAAAGAGAAAAGGGGTAAGAAAAAGAGAAAAGGGGTAAGAAAAAGAGAAAAGGGGTAAGAAAAAGAGAAAAGGGGTAAGAAAAAGAGAAAAGGGGTAAGAAAGAGAAAAGGGGTAAGAAAAAGAGAAAAGGGGTAAGAAAGAAGAGAAAGACGGGAAGAAAAGGATAAAAAGAAAATGAAAAAGTAAAAAATGAAGAGAAAAATGGAGGTAAAGAAAAAATAAGAAAGGAAATAAAGCAGAAAGTAGAGGAAGAAAGGAAGCGGGGATAGAAAAAAAAAAAAACCCAGAAAATTGTATATGATGGAGGAAGGCAAACTCTATAAAATGTTATAAAACTTGACCTCCAGGCAGTGCCAAGCCAGCGCGTGGGCAGGGGAGGCTAAGGAGGATGGCCGGGAGCGCTGGGCAGGCCTCATGCCCTCAGCAAGAGACGGGATGGATGGAGGAGTGTTCGGGAGAACCATCCCTGCGCCCATCCGCAGGATGCTTTCCCAGCAAGCAGGGGGGCTGCGGGCTGCACGCTCAGCCCAGAGCAAGCCCCGCTGCTTCGGAAACGGTCAGAGCACAGCGGGGTTTGTGCCAGGAGAGGAAGCACCAGGCTGGGGTTCATTTGGGTTTTTTAGGATTGAGGAGGCTAAAAGTCAGGTTTAGAAGTATCGTCCTGATATGGTCTTACAGAGAGCTCAAGGCAGAATTTGGCACTCTCGGTACACGTACAGCACTCACCAAAACGCCTCTGGTAATGGTCACCATGCAAAAGTCACCACTGACTCGCTGTTGTCACACAGCCTGAATATCTGTGACATCTCCCACGTCACAGGCATTTGTTGGCTCCTCACCGATCATCACTGCCCATCCCCTCATCGCATCACCCTCTGCACCTCCGAGCTCGGGTTGCATCACTGCACTACACCATCGAGAAGGCAAACTCTCTTCTATGGGCTTCGATTATGTCAGACATTATGCAACCGTGATATCACTCACTCAATCTTTTCCTTCGACCAAGCAAATCTCCAGTTCACGTAACTCAGCTTCGCTCCGCAAATGTCAATTGTACTGTGCCCATTTTCGTCAGCTGAAGGTCTGGCCCCACAAATGCCTCTTGATCTAATAAGAGCCCATTTCTGCTGACACAATATCCCCAGCGACTTCCACCTTCCCCTACATGTCTTCCAAGAAGAGGGTTTTCCACCTACAAGTGCGTGCACCGGTGAGAAACATTCCTTCCATGCAGCAACCAGGGCTTCATCCAAAGAAGTCCATGGACATGCACAAGAAATCAATAGTCTTTTGCTATAATCACTCTTCCTGTAATTTAAAATCAGAATTACCCATGTGGTTTCTCTAAATAAAAAGTGATCTGCAACCTACAAATCTGAACTCCAAATATGTTCATGTGAAGCATTTAAAGTACAAAAGGCAGTTACAGCTCAGTCCTCGGTGGATGCTTCTCACTACTGTAAAATTATCCCATGCATTATCTTAGAATAAAAAAAGTAAAGGGTATAATAAGAGCAGGGGTCAAAGCATTTCTAGATTTGCCAAGGGTTAGGTTGTACCAAGAGAGTAGAACATTTAAGCATTAACAGAACGCTAAGCATGCGAATGTATATAAAATAAACCATAAAATAAGCTTCTTAAGGAAATTCATGTCTCATAAAAAGAGCGGTACAAATATTTCATAACATGTCAAACCCACGGTGTAGGAACATTCATCCTTTCCTCACTCCTGGCACCAAAACCGCAAAAAAAAGTGACTTAACAGCACTGTTCACAGGAGTTTTCCAACATTGGGCTGCGGAATCTGTGTGTCAAGCACATGGTTAAACCTGCAGCCCCGACCAATAAATGAAACCAACAGGAAAAATTAGAAGACGGCATCAGAGGGTTCAAAACGATAAGATCCCAACCCAACGGCCCGTAGTCTTAGCCATGCTTTAAAAACACTCCAGCTATGCCACTACAAATCAAGCCATCGTCTGATTTGTTTTCTAAAACAACACCTCACTCCGCTCTGCTGAGGAGGAAGTTTAGTCCTTATTCCTCTTTAATATTCATAAGGTACCGAACTACATTAACAGCTAAGTTTTAATTTCAGAACCACTCTGACATTTACAAAGAACAGATTCCAGCCCTGGTTTCACACTAGGGTTTTTTTTCCCATTATCACTGTTATTACTGGTATTAATACCACTGCAGAAGTGATTAAAAGGTCCTGGACATCTTATTAAAACAGTCTAGATCTGCTCCTCTCTTCGGCACCAAGACACTCGCTGTTGGCTTTTAAACAAGAATAATCTTTCTGGAGGTGAAATTTGAAGTATCGCCTATCCCTCTCTTGCTGCTGAAGCAGAAGTATTTTTGCTCTGAAAATCGTACGTAAATTACTCTGAATATTTGAAGCAGACATAAAAATATTCACTATTTAATGCCGAACGCTCCCCAGATCTGCTCATAACAAATGAAAATAATAAAAGAGCAGCAACAAGCCAAAGCTTCAGAATTCTATGGGAAGTCAAGGAGAGAGATCCCTCATGGAAGTCAACAGCATTAGTCCCTACATCGCTTTTCAGGTGATCATTTGCCGTGGCGCGGGCATGCAAGGTTTATGATTTTACAGAAAGGGCCGTTTTCGCCACAATTTTGGACAAATGTGTTTTTGTTTACCGAGATAGCCTGGCATCTTAACCGTGTATGTTTGTGCAGCAGACCTCTTTTCCATATTCCTCGCTAAATAGACATTCAAAGGAGACTTAGGCGTAGATTAAACGCTTTCAAAAATCAATTCTAGGCTGGCATGGAAGTTAACCAGTCTGACCTTGTGACTACGGACTAAACACCTCCTTAGGAAACAAAGTGGAGGAATATTTTATGTTTCGATGATTATTTGAAATAGTACCAAATAAAAATGAGAAACCATGGCAATATTTAAAGGAAGTTTATCTGCAGATAATTGCGTGAGGCATTAAAATAGGACTCATTCAGGGGGTTGGGATGTTGTGGTGTTACAGTACAGTAACAAAAGGCATTACCCAGTATACAAACCATCTAAACTCCAGCAAGCACTTTGAATTTCACGTAGCATTGCAAAAAAGAGAATCACAAAACCTGGCTCCTACCCGATTACTCCGATTTTTTACATCTGGAAGCTTAATATCAAGACATAGAATGGCTGAGAAACCAGTAGTAAGGCATGTACTTATTCTCATGGCTAAAAACCCTCTCCCAAACTACCTTGGGAATGATGCAAAACAGTTAGAAAATATAGTTCTCCTGCTCCATATTCCTGAGGACGGGGTGCATACTTAATGCCCAAACACTAATGTGCCTTGCAACAGCATTTTATTCGTTCTTACTAGTGTCAATAGCAGTGTAACCCCAGAGCTTTCAAATAAACGTTTGCATTAGTTTGATCATATAAGTGTGCTACCCAGTAATTAAATCCAGTTTGTGTTTTTAAAGTGATATTCCGCACCGAGCCAAAGCACACTGCAGTTGTATCCACCATCTCTCAGTTCTGGGAAATCCATAAATTCATTTGTTAAAGGTAAAAATACGCAAAATTCCTTCTAAATCTTTTGAAACGTTTTTTTTTTTTCTCTCTCAAACTCTTGACATAGCGTTTTGCTCTAAACACACTTCTAGACAACCCTGTGATTTTCCATCTCTCAAAATATACTGTTTCCCCTCCATGAAACTGGAACAGAGGGTCTGAGAGAAAGGAAATTATTAAGCATTCTAGTGGTTTTTTTCCAACAAAAACTAAGATAGAGGTCAATGAATAAGTATGTGCAGGCTGGAACTTAAATCCTCTGGGGTGACTGTAGGCTAATTAATAATTAATGCCAGAGACATGGTGTTTGAAATGCAGATGTGATAACTGGAGGCCTGGCAAAGCTGTTCAGAGGAAGCAGATTTGGATGCTATAGGGAATAGGCACTCCCTTGCCGGCTGGCTCTGAAAGCAGACCTGGGTGCAAAGCAGGGCCTATGGTTTAGATTATATTCCCCTCAGCTGTTAATTACCTGAACCTACTTTGAAGTTTTTCTCTTTTTATCCTCTGCATGAAAAGAGATTGGTTCAGCCAAGGGACTTGAAAAAATGATCAAATACATGGAGTAGAGGAGGGGAATAGAACTTCAGATATAAAAAAAGATAAGGAAGAAAAACACCCAGGGAAACATAGAGGAACGTATTAGAAAGTGCGCGAGCGTGGCTCGATGTTTCAAGCGAGTTGTGCTGCTCTAAGTTATTTCAGCCATTAAGTAAACCCCCTCGCGTTTTATGAATAGATTTGTTAAAAGGAATCTCTCGCTATATGTATATAGTTTACATTAATTATTTGATGAAAGTACCATAGGTGATTTCCTACGCTATTTTTAATTCAATAAAGTCATTTAAACCTCCTTATGTTTGGGGCTATTTAATGAGGTGTGCAACATTAACGGAATCACCAATGAGCTGTTACTACGAGGATTAAGATTTTGCAGCAAAACCACTCGGTTTCGCAAAGGAGGGAGACGGGCACAGCTTGGGTTCCTCGCTGCTGCCGGGAGGAAAAGGGAGGCAGGTGCCTTGGAGCATCCCGGCTCCTGCGGGGGGGAGGGATGGGGGTGCGGGGGATGCGGGGGGGGGGCACTGGGGGGCTGCTGCCCGCAGCCCGGGCCCCGCCGCTGCAGGGGGGCGCTTGGGGAGGCACAGACACCCTCTCCAAGAGCAAGGAAACGCCTCATTCCCAAGGGGGGAAGGGGGTTGGTACCTCTGCCGGGGAGCGGTGCGGGCACAGCCGGGGTCCCCGCAGAGGAGGAGCTGCCGAAATCGCCTCGCACCTCTCCGCTCCGCTCTGACATCCATCGGTCCCTTTTCAAAGCGGCTCCGGAGTCTCTTTTTTTGACGCTCTTCCCCTCTCGTTAGAGCCCGCGCCTTCAAAGGCTCCCCCGGCCAAACTTCCCGGCAACTTCACTGAAACCCTTTGAAACACGGGCAAGGGAGGGATTATTTTTTTTTCTTTTTTTTTTTTGGCTCTTCCTTTTTCCTTATTTTTTTTTCTCCTGGAGAACAGTAGGGAGAAGCGCTCTCCCGCGAACTCGGGGCTGGCTGTGTTTAAAAATTAATCTGAGGACGTCTCCAGGGCGCAGGCGTCTCGCACCGGAGCTTATCAGCCCGGCATCTCGGCACAGCTGATGCGGGGAAGCCCCTTACATCCCACCTGGGCCGAAAGCAAACGTTTTTACCCAATTTCTCTTTCCCGAGCACCATCTTTCACCGTGACGTAAGGGAACCCCCCCAGCCCGGCGCGGAGCTGCGCACCTGCGGGACGTTCTCGCCCCTCTGTGGGGGCGATTCTCAACGCCGCAGGGTTATCCTGTCGAGTTTTCTTTGCCTACAGCGAAATAAAGCTTCGAGGGGGAGATGAGGGCTCCGTCCCGGGGCAGGGATGGCCTGGATCTTCCCCCAAACGGGAGTGGGAAGCGCACGGGCGTTGGCATCGCGGGAGGGAGAGGGGCTTCTAATGAAACCGTAACGTTCGGGCTGTTTTCTATTAAATCCTGCTAATTTTCTAGGTGAAGGCTGTGAAGTGAATGCGAGGAAGCATTAAAGGGGAATTGAATTTGCATTCCTTATGCTACAGGCGCATGTTTACATGACCTTTAAAACAGAATTAAAGCTGTATCATCAGCAGCTGTAGGCAATTCACATTACTAAGGCAATCAAATCAGAAGGCTAAACTAACTATAAAACATAAATTAAACTGATAGAGAATCATCCTAATTCACTAGGTTTACTTGCAATTTACTTATGCGCTACTAGTAATTTCTAAACAGTTTGGAGAAGATGCAAATATGAGACACTTGAACGTGGCACTTCCAGGAGGTGTTGTCCGAGGGGGAGAGGAGGCTTTCCCAGGGCTCTCCCGGGGGCTTTTCCTTGGGGAGCACGGGAAGAGCAGCCCTGGCAGGGTTTGGGGGTCCCCGAATGGCCCACGGGCCGGTACCTGCCACTGCGGCACCCCCAGTCCCGCCGCTGCCCCCGGAGCGGGGGAACTCTCCGCAGGACCCTCGCGACCGTCGTTTGTTTTCTAAAGAGATGAAATAACTCCACGTTTTATACGGTTTGCGCTGCACCGCTCCCTTCCTCCCTCCTTCCCCCATCCCCGAGAGGGACAATTCCCAAAGTCCGAAGCACAATTAAAAAAGAAAACACTATCGGTACCACCGGGGGGGTTCATGAGGAGTCCGCAGAGCGCCCGTCCCCGGCGGAGCGGGTCGGGAGCCGGCACCGGGCACCTCTGCCTCGGGTTTATTCCCACCTCTCCCTCACAGGGACTGCCTCTCCCCCTTTGAGGGCGACTCTCCCGGGTGCCCTTCCCTTTGCCCCGGGGACCGCGCTGGTTCTCTGCCCGCCCGTCTCCCCGTGAGCCGCTCCCCGCAGACCTCGGTGGGTGTCGGGCTTCCCGGGGGGGCTCTCGCGTGGGTAAAGCCTTTGTCTGAGTCCCTAAGGGGCTGTGGCCAAGCAGGCACCTGCTCGGGCTCGGTCCCGTGTGAGCGGAGCCGCGTCCGCTCGTTCCTGCACCGCCCGAGCGCGATTGGCGAAGGAAACGTCCTTCAGTAACGGCCTGAAAGGGCGGCTGATGGAGCAGCTTTGGCCGCAGCCACCTGCGCCGAACGGGGGAGAAAACTTTCCACCAAACCGTGAACGTTTCGCCTGGGAGGAAACAAAGAATTAGCAGCACCGTCTACGTGCTGATAAACGTAAATCTGGGAACGATGAGGCGCTTCGTGGTGCAGGAGGCGTTTAGGTCCCTCTGCAGAACCAGGAGCATCGCTGGGCGCTTTGCACGCTGAATGATAGAGCTGGAAAAACGTGTATTAAAAGATAAAAAAATAAAAACAAAAAAATAGAGAAACCACCCGGCATCGGGATTGTTCCGTAAGCCGACAAACAACAATGCAGGTGTTTGTCATCCCAGGAACGGAGCTATTTGTCTTCCCTGTCTCATTAGTCAACAGAGGTTAAACTGCGTGCCATTTAGCGCGTTTCCAAATCCAACCCACTTCCCTTTAAATATATCAGAGCAGAAATCTGTCCGTTCGGGAATTGCACCGGGATTATGGCTGGAAGGCAGGACGGGCGGCCTCTGGATCGGGAGGCAGACGGGTCCCGTCCCACCGCTCCGGACAGAAAAAAAACCCCACGGGGGGAAGGAGCGCTTTCCCATCACCTCGGGGGTTCGGCGGAGGAGGGAGGCGCCCCGCGGGACCCCCGCGCAGCCCCGGCTCCCCGACCCCAGCCCCGATTCTCCGTGAAGCACCGCCAACGCCGGCGTTTCAATACGTGGATTTAATAAACGGCAAGACCGGTCCCGTGATAAAAATGTGCACTTTTGGAGAGACTTCCCGGAAGACTTTTTGGTTGGTTTTTTTCTTTTTTTTTTTCTTTTTTCTTTTTTTTTTCTTTTTTCTTTTTTCTTTTTTTTGTTTTTTTTGTTTTTTCTTTTTTGTTTTGTTTTGTTTTTTTTTTTTGTCTATAAACTGCAAATCAACCAAAGGTTCGAGACAACCCCTGCTACAAACCAACCCAGCTGAAAAATAACAGTGACCTGAACATGACGTGCTAGCGCACAAATGAACGACATTTCTTTTTCCCACCCCAGCAAGTACATTTTTCAAACATTAACAACGTGGAAAAAAAAAAGAATTAATAACAATAATAATAATAAAAACAGGCGATTCGAGCAGAGGAGCGAGGAGTTGCCCAAAACGTTTTGGAAACCGCAGCAGTTAGAATACAAAGGCTATTTACCTTGTGATTTTCTCTGCCCGGGACTGGCTTTATTGTCCCTCCCTAGCCTTTCTCCGGGAGCAGGACCAGCCCAGCCGCAGCATCGCTCCCTCCGTGCCGGGCTTATCACTAACGGGCTGGTGCTGGGAGAGATTTGGGGGAGGAAGGGGGGGGGGGACTGCATTCATTCTTACATTAGGACTATTTTAATTTGCAATCCGTCAGTCCATCTCCCGGCTGAGGCTCGGAGATGGCAGCGTAGCTGTGGCTCTCCCTCCTCTCTCCCTGCACAGCGTTTACTCACGTTCAAGAGCAGCCAACAGAGACCGAAAGGGGGGGGGGAAAAAAAAAGGAAAAAAAAAAAAAAGGAACTAATTGAGCTTGTGTCGGTATTGGCTAATTTCTGCTAATAGTCTGTAAATTCTTCTTCTCCTCCTAACCTTCCCCCACGCAGGTTAGGCTTTCACAAAGCATCTCCGGAGATCCAGGAGGAGCCCTGCTCAGCCCTGCTGAGCTGATGGGTGGCTGAGCTTCAGTCCCGGCGCCTCGATGTACACAATGAAAACCTTAACTCCTGGCTTCAGAAACGGTTAAATTGCCCTTTCCCAACCCCCACACCCCACACCCCCACACCCCCCCCGTTATGATTGACTCTGTTTTTAAATTTGCACTTGTTCCCACCAAGCGCACTCTAACTCGTCCTGTCTCTAAAGTGAACTTGTGTTGAAGGTGAAGTTTTCAATATAGAGGTCACGACACGGAGCCGCAGCTTACCGCTCCGAGCTTCATGCTGTATTAAACACAATCAAAACGAACCCCTTTTAGAGCTCTTCCCCCTCCGCTCCCGCACATGAACAATGAGGAGAAGAGGAAAAGAAAGAAAAAAAAAAAAACCAAAAAAACTCTAAAATAGAATAAAATCAGCTCTGCCGCGATGATAACGGCGTTCTGGGCTCGCTGTGCGCCGGGTCCCCGCCTGCAGAGCCGCTCACAGGCACCCGCACCCCGAGTTTGGGGGGGACAGCCCTTGCGGGGGGAGGGAGGGCTCGGGGCAGAGCCGCTCCCCGCCTTGGCAGCCCCGAGCACCCGGGGGACCCCCCGAAAGCGGGCTCCGAGGGGGGCTGCGCACAACCCCAGCTCCTCTGCAAAGCAGGGGGGGGGTCTCCCTGGCGACTTCTGGCTGCCCCGAGCCCGCGGGCTGCCCGCAGCTATTGTGCGGGCTTTGCCACGCCAAAGATTTGGGGAGGGGGGGATATATATAATAGATATTAAAGCGAGTTATTTGTTGGGGAGACGCGGGTCCCCCGAGTGCAGAGGCACCCGGAGCGACAGGGCTGCAGCGCACGGTCCAAACCCAGAAACTTTCTTTTTTTCTTTTTTTTAACTTTAATGGATTTCAGTCTATGAAAAATAAGTTACAAATTCTTGCAACAGTAGCTTTGCATGTACTTATTTTTCTCCCATGTCCAGACGGGGTCGTCTATTGAATAAGGCTCTTTTATTCTGCATGGGGCAGGGGATTTGTGGCCATGGTCCCCCTTTTATTCCTCTCTCTATGGAAACCCAGATCATGGGGAGAAATATGCGAGGCTGAATAAAGAAAAGCAGCAGAAAGGACCGCTTGAGAGCGGCATCTGTTACACTTGGGAAGTTAGACTGACAGGAAAGAGCTAAAGAAACCCTCTCCAGCAGATTAGTTAGAACAGCAAGAAGATTTAACTATATGCAGATAAAAACACTTTAAAATACACGGTGCTCTCCTCCGGGCGCGGTGAGAGCCTCCTCGCTCGGGAGCGGAGCCGCTCTGCCTTCGGCACGTTTGCAACGAGCGTTAAACCGGGACGTTGGGGTTTTATTCCCCCGCTCGAGCCTCTGCCTTTCCCAAACGGCGGGTCTGAACGGCGATTTTCGCGGGCAACGGGATTGGGAAAATGGTTTCGGAAGTTAAAGTGCAAATTAATTTTATGAGATTTAGTTACGTTTCTATACAGTGATGATTTTATACATATATATATATATTTTTTTTCCTCCTTCGGCGGGTTCCGGTGATATTTATTTCCAGAAGCTTGTGAAGGCGGAGACAGGGGGGAAAGGGAAAGAAAGGGGGGTGAAAAAAAGGAAAGAATGTGGGGGAGGAAAAAACAGGGGAAGGGAGGAAAGAAAGGGAGGGGGAAAAAGGAAAGAAAGCGGAGGAAAGGAAAGAAGGGGGAAGGAAAGAATGGGGGGAGGAAAGAAAGCGGGGGAGGAAAGAAAAGAGGGAAGAAAGAGGGAAAGAAAGGGAGGAAAAGGGGTAAAAGGAAAGAAGGGGGAATGGAAAGAAAGGGGGGGAATGGAAAGAAAGGGGGGAATGGAAAGAAAGGGATGGGAAGGAAAGAACAGGGTAAAAAAAGAGGAGGGAGGAAGGAAAGAAAGAGGAAAAAAAGGAAAGAGGGGGAGGAAAGAAAGGGGGGAGGAAGAAAGAGGGCTGCTAATATAACCGTTTCCCCGCCCTGGCCGCCTTCCCCGCGCCTCGGGCGGGCTCGGCCGCGGTGCTCAGCGCTCGCAGAGCCGCTCGGCACAGCCCGGGCTCTCCCAGGGACGTTTCCCATCTCCCGCCGCCCCTCCTCGCTCCCCCGCACCCCGCAAACTTTCTTGCCGTATTTCTTCGCCGAGCCGCCCCCCGGGGGCGCAGGAGCCTCCCCCGATCTATCGCGATTGTCGGCAGCCGCGCACCCTCCCCTGCCCGAGCCCCCCGCGCCCCGCCAGAAATTATCGCGATTATGATTATTATTATTATTATAATGAGGCGAGCGATGCGACCCGGCTATAAAGGAATCGGAGAGGCGCGCTCACCTTATTTATATCTATTTTCTTGAATTTTCTTCAGATCTGTCTTCTCGGAGAAACTAATGCCTTAATGACTTTCTGGTAGCTGCAAGCCTTCTTTTATTTCTGCTAAATATATGAAAATGTATGCAAATTTAAATCAAGCTTAACCTAGGAGCTCTTGCAATATATTTAATGGAATTTCAAACCAATAAGGGAACTCCGATGGAGCCTTCTGTAAGTGCAAATATAATTACGCAGCGAGGTTACCTCCAAAATTAAGCAGGAAAAGGTCATTTTTTAGCTCGGGCCCGGCGGGTGCGGGGCGGGTGCAGGGCTCTGGGGGGCTGAGCTCCCCCTTCTCCCCCCCTCCCCCCCGCGAGGCTTTAGGGCTTCATTTTTTCCCCTTTTTCACCCTTTCTTGTTTTTGTTTTTGTTGTTTATTTTTCTATTTGCGCTCCTCTCCCGCGAACTTTGCGGAGGCACCGCGGGGATTTCCGAACGGGGAGGCTGAAAAGCGCCTTCGGGGGCCGCTTTATGCTTCTTTTATTTTTTTGGCTGCTTTATCATCGTTTCGGGGTTCGCTGCCGGGTTGGGCCGCCCCGCGGGAGCGCGCCCTGGGGCAGGCGGGGGCGGCGAGGGCAGCGGCGCGGGGTGGTCCCGTTTAACCTCTGCCGCGCGCTCCCCCGCCGCTAATCGCTCCCCATTTAAGCCGTGCCCCGCGTTCCCCCCTCCCCGCATCCCCCCCCCCCGCCCGCCCCTTCCCCGAGCGCGGCGCGGAAGGAGTTAAGCGGCGGGGCCGCCTCACGCCCGGCCCCCGGTGCCGGCGGAGTGATTCACTTCCTGCCTCGGGCCCGCGCGGCGCGCCCGGCCCCGCCCCCCCGCGCCCGGCATTGGCGGCGGCGGCGCGGCCCCGCGGCGGGCGCGCTCCCATTGGCCCGCGCGGCTGCCCGTCCCCGCGCGGCCGCTGCCCGGGCCGCCGTGCCGCTGGATGTCAAAGGCTGAACGCGGCGGCGCCGCCACAGTATAACTCGTGGGGGCTGCGCGGCGGCCATGGCCACAGCCGCCTCCAACCCCTACAGCCTGCTCGGCTCCGGCTCGCTCGCCCATGCGGACGGCGCGGGCATGCAGCAGGGCAGCCCGTTCCGCAACCCGCAGAAGCTGCTGCAGAGCGAGTACCTGCAGGGCGTCCCGGGCAATGGGCACCCGCTGGGGCACCACTGGGTCACCAGCCTGAGCGACGGCGGCGCCTGGCCCTCGGCGCTGGAGCAGCCCGACGTCAAGCCGGGCCGCGAGGACCTGCAGCTCGGAGCCCTCCTGCACCACCGCTCGCCCCACGTCGCGCACCACTCGCCCCACGCCAACCACCCCGGCGCCTGGGGCGCCAGCCCCGCGCACGGCGCCTCGCTGCCCCCCGCGGCCGGGCAGCCCCTCAGCGTGTACTCGCAGGCGGGTTTCGCGGTGGGGGGGATGCTGGAGCACGGCGGCATCACCCCCCCGCCCGCCACCGCCGCCGCCGCCGCCGCCGCGCAGGGCTTGCACCCGGGGCTGCGGGGCGAGCCCGGCGGCGAGCACGGCGAGCTGGGCGGCCACCACTGCCAGGACCACTCGGACGAGGAGACGCCGACCTCGGACGAGCTGGAGCAGTTCGCCAAGCAGTTCAAGCAGCGGCGCATCAAGCTGGGCTTCACCCAGGCAGACGTGGGCTTGGCCCTGGGGACCCTCTACGGCAACGTCTTCTCGCAGACCACCATCTGCCGCTTCGAGGCCCTGCAGCTCAGCTTCAAGAACATGTGCAAGCTGAAGCCGCTGCTGAACAAGTGGCTGGAGGAGGCGGACTCCTCCACCGGCAGCCCCACCAGCATCGACAAGATCGCGGCGCAGGGGAGGAAGAGGAAGAAGCGCACCTCCATCGAGGTGAGTGTCAAGGGCGTGCTGGAAACGCACTTTCTCAAGTGTCCCAAACCCGCCGCCCAGGAGATCTCCTCGCTGGCAGACTCGCTGCAGCTGGAGAAGGAGGTGGTGCGGGTCTGGTTCTGCAACCGCCGGCAGAAGGAGAAGCGCATGACGCCGCCGGGAGAGCAGCCGCAGCACGAGGTCTATTCCCACGGCGTGAAAACGGACACGGCCTGCCACGACCTCTGACCGGGGGCTGCGGGGCAGGCGGGACTGCGGGCGGCGCGGATCTGCCGCCGGGGCTTTAACTTATCCTCTCCGGGAGGCGCGGGGCGGGCGCGGGGCTCCCCGCTCCCCGCCTGGGCAATAGAGATTTTGGGGGGTTTTTGGGTTTGTTTGGTTTTTTTTTTTTTTTTTTTCTTCTTCTCTCTCCGACCTTTCCGCGGGGTTTACCTCGCAGACGAGGTTTGGTTTCGGGCTCTGCTAGGACGAAGGAAAAAAAAAATAATAATAATAAAAAGGAAAAAAAAAGAAAAGGAAAAAAAAGAAAGGAAAAAAAAGGAAAAAAAAGAAAGAAAAGGAAAAAAAGAAAGGAAAAAAGAAAAGAAAAAAAAAGAAAAGAAAACCCACGGGGGAAAAAAAAAGAGAAAAAAAAAAAAAGGAAAAACCCGACAGAAAAGGAAAGACAGATGTGTGCCTATGAATAACCTTCCAGCGCCTTGGTTATATCAGCTGTATTTCAGGTGAATCTGTTTTACAATAGACTAGTTTTGCATTTTTAAAGACTTATATAGCGTTTTTAAATGTCTGAGGTGTTTTACTACAAACTGTACACAATATTTGTGACCTAATTTGTATCGAATTGATCAGTCAAACCGTTCGTCCCTTCCCCGGCGATGTCACCCGGCGGGGACGGGGCAGGGTGGCCGCGGCCCTTCCTCCCCCCTCCCCGGGAGAAAGGGGGTCCCCTCCGCACCCGCGGAGCCCCGTGCCCGCGGCGGCCAAGGACAGGCTTATTCCTTACAGCTTTTCCTTTCCAAGAACTTCCCAACACCGTAAAAAAAGGGTCTGGTTACAATCCTGACCTCCCCCTCCTTCGTCTCCTAAGGAAAAGAAAAAAAATTGTTGTTATCATTATTATTATTTCTAAGAGATTTATCCGAAATTAAGCATCGCAAACCAACCCGTCCTTTCCTTTCCGAAGATGAGTTGGGCTTTTTGATCAGCGCCAGACTGCGAGGTCTGTAGTAAAACACCTTTATACTCCTGCGCTTTGGCTTCGGAAATCGGTTTCTCTGTATTTTGTTTCGATAGTGAAGAGGAATGAGGGGGTCTCATGAATTTCGGGGAGGGGGAGGAGGGAGGGGGACAGAAAACGCCCGCATTTGGTTCACGCTGAGCTTGTTTCCGCGTCACAGGAAAAAAAAACAACAAAAAAAAAGCTTTTATAGAAAAAGAAAACAAACAAACAAACAAAAAAAAACAAAACAGGGAGAAAAACAAAACAAAACAAAGAAAAAGTCACTAAAATGCTAAGACCGTGACCGCTTTTTTTTCGGCACAGGGAAGTGCTGAGCTGTAACCGCCCCCTCCGGGGCTGCGCGGTACCGGGGCGCGCAGCATCCGCGCAGCGCTGCGCTGCGGGGGGCAACTCAGCGCCTGCCCCCGCGGCCGGGCAGGACCGGGCCGGGCTCCCCGGGGACCCCCACCCCGCGCTCCCCTCTCCCTCCCTGCCGTTCAGATTTTTTCCTTTCGACATTTATATTTTTCAAGTATTTTTCAGTAAGCGCTAAAAAAAAAAAAAAAAAAAAAATTAAAAAATTAAAAAAAAAAATAAACTCGACACTGAGGACCTGCCTATTTCTGCCAACTTTATAACTGTACAGTTTTGTATATTAAACGTTTTTTGGAAGTTATTAATTTAAAGAAAGATCATTTAGTTTATTCATTTAGTAACTGATGTATAATAAACGCTATTTTCATTAAAGGTTGCTTTTTTCAACTATTTTATCCAAAATTGCCTATTGCAGTTGCCAACAATTATTTATTTTCAATAAATTCCGCATTATGTTTAAAAAAAATTAAAAAAAAAAAGAGAAAAAAAGGTTTCAGAAAGAAAAAAAAAAAAGCCTAAATGGGTGTAGGAAAAAAAATAATACTGAAACACACGAGTGGCTGTAACGTTTGGTTGTCGACCAGTTTTAGTCAAGGGGTTTATATTGACGCAATATTTTATTGTTGTAAAAGGAAAACAAATTTAAAAAAAAAAAAGGTTTAAATAAACATTTTTTACAAAAAAACAGAGGGGAAAAAAAAAAAAAAAGCCTAACACCGTTGCGTGGTTTGTGCGGTGGCCGAGCCGGGGCGGGCAGAGGGGAGAGGGGGACCCGGCCTCGTCCCCCCCTGCCCTGGGAAAGGGGGGTCGGGGGGGACCCGGCAGCACCTGCCGGGGAACGGCGGCTTTGGGGCGGAAAAGGGCTTCTTTGGGGGTGATGGGGCACGGGATGCGTGTCATAGGGGCTGTAGGAATACGTGCGTGTATATGTATATGTATATGTATATGTATATGTATATGTATATGTATATGTATATGCTGTATGTCAGTGCATGGTGCATCCTCGCCCCCCGCACTGCAGCCGCCCCCCTCCCGGATCCCCCGCATCCCGTGAGCCTCTTCACCCCCCCCCGCATCCAATGAGCATCCCCCCTCCCGCATCCCACGAGCATCTTCCCCCCTCCCGCATCCCACGAGTATCTTCGCCCACCCCCCTCGCCTCCTGCATCCCATGGACATCCCCCCTCCCGCATCCCACGAGCATCTTCCTCCCCCCGCCTCCTGCATCCCATGGATATCCCCCCTCCCGCATCCCACGAGCATCTTCCCCCCCCACCTCCTGCATCCCATGGATATCCCCACTCCCGCATCCCACGAGCATCTTCCCCTCCCGCCTCCTGCATCCCATGGACATCCCCCCTCCTCACATCCCACGAGCATCTTCCCCCCCGCATCCCACGAGCATCTCCCGTCCTCCCCGCTCCCGAGCAGCAGGAATGGAGGCACGAAGGAAGTTTCTTTTGTTCCAGCCGTCCCTCCGCCCCACCCTCCGCGGGCCGCCGCCACCGGCAGCGGAGGGGCCGGGTCCTGCCCCCCCCCTCGGCCGCTCCCCGCTCCCCCTCCGGGCGGGAAGTGGCGTGGTGGGGAGGAACAATAACAGTTCATCACCTCTAATGGGGTGAAACGGGGCAGCTCTGTCCCCGGCAGCTCGGGCGAGGGGAGGGGGTGCTGGGCTGGGGGGAGGCAGGGAAGCGGCCAACTTCACAGCATCACCAGCAAAACGGCCTTTTATTTTTTATTTTTTTTTTTCTTTTCCCTCTTCTGATAGCTGAACCGTGGAGAAAACAATAACCAAGCCTTCTGCAAACAGTTTAGGGGAGGGGAAAATTACCTTTAGGAGTCCCAAGAAGAGACCCGAGGAGGAAGCTCTCTTGTCTTTAGCAACCCGGCAGCAGCAGGAGCAAGGGTGGACGGGCACCTTCCCATGCAGGTTACAACAAACATAGGGTCCTACACCTGTTAGCCAGAGGGATTTGGGACATAAACAGTGGGTGATGCTTTGTTTCTCAACCATAAACCTGATTTATTCTTTGTACATCTTTGCAAGCACAAGGCAGACACCGCGGTGTTGGGGGCCGCTGGCCTGCGCCTGCCCCTGCGCTGGGGCACCAAAGCCTGTCTGCCTCGGCAGCGGGACACCAACCTGCGACCACCTCAGAAAGGATTACAGCGGGAGGAGAAGGAAATAGAGCCCCCAACGTCATATTTCTCAGCCTACTCCACAAGCAAAATGTATGTGCACTAAAGTAACACGGGTACCAAATCGGGAGTCGGTGGCCACAGCTTGTAAACATCCCCAACTAAGGACACGGAGGAAAAGCTTCACGTTTAAAACATCCCCTGCGTGGTCACACTGGCTCTTGGCATTCAGGGTCCTGAGAGGTGAAGCTTTTACAGCCAACATTGGTTTGGAGGAAGGACAGAAGGCGTTTCACTGAAATTATGCTGTTTTAGAGCCCTCCGGCTGCTCTGTCAATACAACCACAGCAAGGGCTGGGTTATTGGGTTACTTTAAAACAGATTACTTTGAGAGACCAAAGAGGTGCAATAGAAGATAAGTCAGTTTATAAACAGAAATACTTCAAAGATGACTTGAAAGCTGGAAAAAATAGGGAAGGAGAATTTCATGTAAAGGGAAGAAAAATCTCTTCTCTTACTGCCCATCTATTTCTCTATTCCTGTGTGCAAAAGGAAACTCTTTTGTGCCACCTAATGTTAAGCACAGATCACTGTTGTCTTCTCTGATGCCCATCACAGACCATGTGTCCGGGGAGGCCTCGGGGTGTTCCGTGCAGCCGAGCAGAGCCGGGCAGCGGGGGGGATGCTCGGCATCCTAAAGTCCCACCAAACCAAAAGCAGGAAAAGGAACTTCAGCTTGGCAGGTAGGGCTCAGGTTATCTGCTTGTTTTAGGAAATCTTTAAAAAAAGAACTCGAGGGGGTGGAAAGAAGCACGGGGTGCAACCGCAAGAACGGCAGGCTCCAAATTTGGTCTCCATTGTAACAAAGTAAATCCAGAATGAGCACATCCAGGTTTTACATAAGCTGCCCACCCAAGCAGGTGTCTCAGCAACCTCCGGGCTTACAGCTCTCCTCGAGGTCCCGGGCGTCCCTCGGGCTCCGCACACTCGTGCCTCCCAACGTGAAGAAGTCACGGTGTGTGCTCGGCAGCCATTCGTGACAACGGGAGATACTAATTTAGTATAGAAATATCTCACACAAGCTTTAAAGAAGAAAGGGTTGAAGGAAAGTAGTTCTTCATTACAATTCATCGCAATGAATTACGCAGCTTTTCTGATTTTAACGGAGAGCGTTAAACAGCTTTAACAGTTTTTGAGGCTAAATCTTCTTTGCTTTTTAAGTTATATGAAGAGAACCTGAGGCTTCCTTTGGGTTTAAATGCCAAATATTCTCAAGCTGTGCTCTCCTCCCCTCTAAAATAGGCCATGGTTGTAGGAGAGGGTTCTCTTGAAACCAAAGGTTACTAAAAGTAGGTAGGAATGCTGTCTCAATTCATAGTGGTCTTTCTCAGTCGTTCAGAATATGGACCATTCAATCCATCCCTAGACTACATTTGATCAAGATGCTTTTAAAATCCCTGAAATCTGAATACTTTGAGTAGTTCTTTCTTCATTTTTAAGTAGCAATTCGGCAGGTTCAGGCTGGAGCACCTGCCCCCGTTGGGCCTGCAGCGGCGTACCATGGTCACTGCTGGTCTTTAGGGCAGACCCACATGTAGATGGAGGCACCTTTAAAACCAAGTCTTTCTCCCCGGAGCTGGAGAGTGTGTGGGGCTTGGGGGGATGCTCTCCAGCCAAGGCTCCAATCCCCAAACCCGGACAGAATTCATTCCTTTACTCACCAGAGCAGTTTCCATGTAATTCGGTGAGCTCCTTCGTGCAGATGAAATTACTCATTTGTGTCTTCAGCCAACCAAATTCCAAGGCTCCATCCTAGCAAAAAACGCATACCTGAGATTTTAGGCAGGTGACCGTCCCCATGGGTGTGCCCAGAAGTACTCGCAGAGGTCAGGGCCTGCAGTTGTGCCCACTGTCCCCTTTTTCTGGCCTCCTGTCCAGCGGACTGGGAAGGCTCCTCAGCAATTACATTTTTAGGATATGCGATAGCTGCAGTTAAGATCTTTACCACTGATTGCAGGATAAAATTTACTTCAGAAGTGCAAGAGCCCATTTTTAACCCCCGGTCTTTCAGCTGCTTTCCATTATGTATATTCTGAAGAATCAAAAGCAATTAGAGCATACAAAGCCTAAATGGTAAATAATTTCCAAATCCAAACCCTTATTAGAGCAATAAAAGCATCCAATTTTGTGAACACTAAGGTATGAAAAGAGCCAAACTAAAGAACTTTCGGGTTTATGTAATGAAAATAAAGCTGGACCTCTTCGCTGAGAAAACCCGTATGCGAGATGGATTCTTGGTGGAGTTTTCCAGATTTGGGTAAACAAGAGCGTTTAAAGGCATCATTTAATGTGAGGGGGATGTGAACGGTGCCGTGGTTTACCCACACTTGTGAAGGGATCCATCGGTGGATCTGTCGCTCGCTGATTCACAGCCAGCGCTACCGCCTTGTAAATAGTTGTAGGATCACATCCTTAATTCAAACGGTAAACCAGTATAAAATCTTGGGAGGGGATAGAAAGAGGAGCGCGAGGAAGACCTGTCATTGGTAAGAACTCGCCAACAAGAAGTTAAAAAGCTAATGGCAACACCATTTCTGCCGGCCCTGGTGGTGCGGAGCTATGGATGGCTGCGCCCTGGCTCTGCAGCTCCGTGCGGCTCCTCATCCGTGTTCTCCCGACACAGAGCAGCGCCGCAACCACGCCGAGGAGTCTGCGGCTGCCAAAGGGGTCTTTAAAACCTGAGGGTGTTTCAAATAGTGGCTGCGAGAAGCTGAGCAGGAGCCCTTCTCACCCCTGGCACTGTTAAGGGATCAAAATTGCTGCTCCATCATTCTGCTGCTGGATTTTTATTTCTGAAATGATACCAGTCCCTGACTTCTGCACCTCAAGTACAAATAATATTTACCCAATGTAGAAATGCCAGTTTTGAGCTGAAGTTGTTTTCCTTTTTGGCCAAGGCGTGAAGTTTCATTTTGCGTATTTATCTTTGGGAAATAATATAATATAATATAATATAATATAATATAATATAATATAATATAATATAATATAATATAATATAATATAATATAATATAATAAATATAATATAATATAATATAATATAATATAATATAATATAATATAATATAATATAATATAATATAATCTTGCAAATCCTACTCACCAGAAAGTGGCTGAGGGGGGAATGCCAACATCTGAACTCCTCCTGCCATGTCGGCTGGAGCGTAAATGGAGGTAACACGAGCTGCTCCCTGTTCAGAGGTTGTACTTCTGTTTAGCTTATGGGATTAGTCTCTGTTACATCTATCTACAGCTAGGAACTTGTGATCCAGTTAAAACAGCCTGAAAGGCGCCCAGCAGGTGCTGGGGGTCCGACTCCACAGCACAAATTCTGTGCAGTTACTGGGCACAAGCAGGGGCTGCCCTGGCGTGGGGCTTCCCACGGCTTTGTGAGGGAGCAGGGGGAAAGGAAAAATAGAAATACTGCCAGAAAACACTGGCAGGCAGGGGAAATTACCCACTGCCTTTTCTTTCCCTCCCCCAGGAACCTGAAATTGGAGTTGCCAACACATAAATACAAGTGCTGTCAAACAGGAGCTTGGGATGCTTTGCTGCTTCTCGCTCCTTCCATGCAGTACGGACACAGCGGATCTCAGACCTCGGAAATGCTAATTTAGTGCTGGAATTCTGAGTTTGCAGAAACAGTCTTACAAATGCCATGGGGGATTACTAAATCTACAGGAAGATTATAGCCCTGCATACATTTAGACTATTGGTTTAAAACTTTATTAACTTCGATATAGCTTCTTCACAAAGGAAACAATTTGGCAGTGGGAATTCTGTCCAAGTAAAGATATTGCAGGGTCAAATCCCTCTGCGCTATTCTGCTTTTCGATACAGCAGGCAAATCTTTCTGTAGGTGATGTTACAAAAACACAAGTGCACATGGGGCTTCATAAATACGAAGGCGGTTCCCAAATCCTACCCTGCTCAGCCAAAACTTCTCATAACCGCAGCAGAGAGAGGATACTACGCACCTCAAATTATACTTTTTAATGGAAAAAGGAATAGTGTAGGGTTTGCTATCATAAATTCTTCATAGTCCAGTAAGGCTGTAGTACAGAAAATCTGCCTTTGTAACAAGATCTATACAGAAATGGATACACGGTAATGTGGCTGGAAATGGTTTTCTCAGAAAAATATGCAGCTGCATAGTAAGACAGTTGTAACAGGATTAGGTTTCAAGTACAAAGCTAAATTCAAAGATTTTTCAGGATGGTATATGAGGAAATTACAAACTGGGATTTTTGAATTCACATCTCCCGTCGTTGGGGAACCGCTGTGACTGAGCATTGCTTGAGCCCGTCTCAGCTGAACCTGGGAAATAAATGGCCCCTCCTCTGCTGCATCAGTCCCCAAATCACATTCAGCCAGGTACAACACACGGTCGGGTAAGGACCTGCGTTCCCCTCCTGCAGTCTGCCCTCGGGCTTCTCACACCACAGAGCTGCTCATTCCGGTCGCAGCACTTCAGAACCTGCACAGCTAAATGTCAGTGTTGGCTGCCTTGGCTATCCTACCCTAGATAATGTTGGCTCTCAATTCTCTTCGCAGGGGCTTTTTCTTTGCTAGAAATAAGTGCTATTGAATTCCTCCAAATGCCATTTATTGGACAAAAATAGTGTGTGAGGCAGTTTAACCCCATTCAGTGAAAGTGAGCATCTGTTATAGTACAGTCACCCTAAATCCAAATTTAAAAAGTCAGCATTGTCCGATATGTTTTTGCTGTGATGGACACCAATTTCAGATGATCTCCAACTGTACCTCATCTGAAGATTCAGACTCAGCGTGAACGTTTCCTGCTCTATAACATTCTTCATCTTTGACTATAAAATATTTTGCTGGTTTATAAAAAACAAAGCACACGAAATGAAAGAAAAATGAACAACCATTCTAGCAGAGAAGTCTTGAGGAGGTGGTTTCTAATCTCCTAGAGGGAACCCATCGACAATTTGTTCTCAGCTGCTGCTACTTCTTGTGTATATTGAAGGTAGGACAAGCTGGGAGACAGGGCGAGAGGGGGGTGGACGCCCAGCACGGCCACAGGGGAGTTAAAAGGGATGAGTTCAGTGGGTGCTGGTTTCCACCCCCATTACAACTGTCTTCAGAAGAGATTTATGCCATGCCATTTCTTCCTCTTGCCCCAACCTAAGCCACAAAAACGCGGTATTGGAATTGTAACTCCTCATATATTCTGAGGAAGATAATAGTAAACTGCACTGCTTTGACCTTTTCGGGATTTCTGCTGTTTGATTCCCTCGCTGCGGCCATCCCTCGTGTTCACAGCGGTAACCGGTGGGGATGCGGTGCAGCAGGGGCAAATCCAGCTACAGAATATTGAAAAGGTTAAAGTCTATGTTTATGAGTCTATTAAATGTTTATGGTGTTTCACAGGCTATACTGGGCATTAAAATTATGATCTCTCATTCTCATAACAAACACTGTAACGAGAACAGAAAATGGCAGAGCATGAAGCCGTTCTGAAGGCAGAGTTTGTAATGAGGATACAAAACCAGCACGATATTAATTTGCTCCTTTGAAATAGTCAAAAGGGACGAGATGACGCCACAAACCGAAATCCCTCCTCGTGTGACATAGAAACAAATCGCCTGACCAGAAGCGACCAGAGACCCATCCCACCCAGCCTCACATCTCCAACACCGACCAGCAGCAGATACTGCAGTGGAAATTAGGAAACCAAAACAAACACAAGAAGTTTTCTTTAGTTCTCAGAGTTTTTAAGCTAAAATGCAAGAAATAAAAACTTTTGGAGACTGCTGGCACCGAGTTGTGCTGCTGGGGACAACATTTCTCTTCCCACAAGTTCCTTGTAGCCCGCGCAGACCACCTCATGCTATCTACTTTCCTTTTACTCATCACACCGGGGTTTATAGGTCAATTAAACACTGTGCATATTTTTTTTTTCCTTTTTATCTGTTCAAAATTTATCACATCTTAATTTCACCACGTGTCGTAAGACGACTATAGTACATTAACGAGTGCCTACGTACATAGACAATTTATACCTTCTCAAGCCCGAGTCCAAACACATCCTACATCCCCCAGCTCTGGATTATTAATCCCCCAGGTAGATCCAAATTTATGGATTCACGGGAAGACCCTACCACGAGCAGAGTTTTGGTAACACAAAAAGCAGCGAATGCAACCAGGGCTTCATTATCACTGAGGTGTTTTACAGGAGAAGTGACCAAGCATGGCTTGCTTACCAGTTCTCCAGTCCCACATCGTGGACTCCCGGCCAGGGCAATGCGATAGGCGCCAGCTGTGCCATCCCAGCAGCTTAGTCCCCAGCAACGTTCTTCGAGAACCACTAAGGAGAGGTTTAAAGAGAAATTTGAAGATGAACGCTGCTGCTAGGGATGGGGAATTTCCCCCCCAGCGTGAGGGGCAATGCTGGTCAAAGTAGTGGAGAACCAAGTTTCTTTGAACTACAAGGGATGGCGATATCACATCATAAGTAGCCAGGCAGGCACACGTAAACACACGGAAGATCACAGGATCAGCGTAAGTGCAGGCAGTGAGCTGGCAGCCAGGAAGGGCTTGGAGCCCATCCAGCCAGGGCTCACGCTGCTTCGAAAGGTCCCCCTAGAAGTGGGATACCCACAGGCTTCAGAGCAACGCACCCCACAAATTACCAGGCTTTGAAAGGCAGGGAGTAGCCAAAAATCTCAATGGAGAGAAAAAGAAGTCTTTCCGCCCCGTTGATGAAGTCTGTGCTTCAACGTTTGTCTCAGCAGAAGAAAGATGAGATGGGCTACCGAGAAATAGCTGTGGGTATTGTTGTGGAGTCCCCCAGATCGGTGCAAGCTGCAAACTCTGTGGCTCCCGTGGACGGCTTGTTCTTCCCAAAAGCATCTGTGCTGTGATGTGGCCAACTATGAACAGAAAGCTACGCAAAGACCGAACTCGTGAGCCGCTCAAAAACTGAACTTGAGGTAACTTCTGCTTAAAAAGAGCGGTGAAAATAAAATACGCAAAATCAGTAAATCTAATTTTTTTCCAACTATTACCTCAAATAAATTACTGGAGAAAATTACACTATGTTTTCCTTTTAAAATTGCTTCCGATCTGATAGTGGGTAATGAAAATAACAAGTCATTAAAATGGCAGTTATTACAAGTGTATGGAAAGTAAAACCAAGGCATCAAATATAATGATGTCATTGATATTTTTTTACTTTCCCTATAGCACAAACATGGTTTTTTATTTGTTTTGTAATTGAGTATTAAAAACCCATAAAATATTATATGTGACAAAGGATAAAAAACTTAGTGTAGGCAACCAAACCAGGATTAGAGTCACATAAATAGAAATACATGATTTGAAGTTAACGAATATGTGGTACCTCAGAGGGGCTGAGATGCCTCAGCACAGGGGGAGAGGACAGGAATGACTGTGCTGTTCGGTGAGCTGTTAGGTGCACATGGATAAATCAGCCACCGCAAACCTTACATCCCAAATGCTTTATAAGAAACAGGTGTTCTTTTTTTTTTTAAATAAAGTCCCCCAAGATTTCACAGCCATCTAAACCCAGTCACAGGAATTCTATGTTCTTCCTTGGACTGTGGTCATCAGTTACCTCTCGTGTTGAAACATCCTGAAATTCCCAGTTAGGGCCAGGCTTTCCCAGGGTGGCTGATGTGATGCAGCTGCGTGTGTGGCATCCCTGCTCTGCGATGACAAGCCCCCACTGCCCCCCAGGGGGGTAAAGTTCCTCCTGCCCTGCGAAACTGAGGAGAGAGGAAGAGGAGAACGAGAGGGATGGAAACAAGGCAGTCAAAAAGTTTGTCTACCGGGAGATGGGAGGGTTTCGACCTTCTCTGTGCTCATCCGGGTGTGCTTCTATGCATCTTGTTCTGTGGGATTAAAAAAAAAAAGAGAAAACCCATTAGTTGGGGTGTGAGCTGAAGGGCAGCGGGTGCTCTGCTGGGTGATGCTTTGAGACCGCAACTTTTTGGGCTGAGTTACTGAGCTGCTTGGCATAACACAGGCAGTTCCTGAGCATCTTTGTGCTCCAGCACCACCTCTGTAGTAAATTCATCATCATTGAATGTAGTCTGAGGAGAAATGACTCTTGTATTAGGGAAAACCAGCCTTCACAAGTTCAATTCCTTTTAAAAACTAAAATATAAACCCAAAGTAGGAGTGGTTTTTTTTTCCCAAAAATCTACCACTCCTCCTCATGTCCAAAGCAGAATGTTCAGAATATTCAATTCTAGACGGCAAACATTTTTTTGTCTGTACATCTTTTTTTTCGGGGGGGTCTCTCTGACCTCTTCCACCGGGGCGTGGAGAAATGCAGCCTGACCACTCATTTCTGCCATCCTGCTCAAACGTGCAAGTATTCATGTAATGTGTTGCCCCAGCGAATCAGCGAACAAACTGGTACGAATCGAGGCGATGAAGGGTACTGAAGACACGGGGCTGTTGAGCTGAGCAGGCAAGCTTATGATTAGACAAAAATTTACTTTCTTAACAGAGCTAAACATCTACGCGATGTATCTGAGCAATATATTGTACAAACATCTGGTGTTCCAGTGGTGAGATGGATCACGTGGGTGCATGATCAAATACGGCGAGGCTCATCGCTCTTCTGTTGGAGACGCATGGTCGCGCAGCAAATGCACATCTTTCTACTTGCTCTGGCTGCTGATCTATTGATTTCAAACCGTTCTGACTCCCCCTGTGTCTGGTGGCAGACGCAGAAGAGCTAAAGCTACTGGGAAATCAGCAAAGCAGCAAGCTGAGCAGTACAAATTGGTAAAAATTATTTAATGCTGGGAAGCTGATCAACTCCCCCTCGGTAATACTGTCAATTAAGTGTTTGAAATTAATATTAATTATCAATAATGAATTGTTTGCAAGTGTAATAATGAATAGAGAAAATAAGAAGAAACACAGCACATTTAGGATGCAAAACTGTTGGCTGTGTCAGAGTATTTCCTCTGAAATCTGTTTTGATTCCATTAAGAAATACATTCATAATTATATTTTCTTAGTATTTGAGTTGCAAATCAGCCTAGACAGATTAGGAAGTGCCATGAAGCAAGCGTATACACTGAAATTCTGTCTGATCCAAGAAGTTATATTCATTGGAGAAAAAAATCAGAAAAAAACCCCGCGGAGATGCTCAGCAAGAGCAGCCGTCTTTGAAAAAGAGGAAACCAGCAGCACTTGGAAAATATTCTAAGACAAGAACACACTGGAACGTAACTCTGAGCCCATGATGAGGCCTGTCAACAGATTGCAATAACTTTCTTCTCATGTTGGAAAAAAAGAAATTGTAATGTCTTACAATAATAATTAGTTTTAACTAATATTTTTAATCCATTCCTGGCTTAAAAGCACACTTTGCTCTGCACTTGCAAAGCAAGACATGCCATGGGAAAAAGCTGCTGGAAAAAGAAAGGCATGAACTGGGGTGTAAGAGGCGACTGGGCTCCCTGAACCCACGGGAAGACAAGCTGGTGGCAAAGCCTGCCTTCATCCGCCTCCCCTCTCCCGTGCGCTGTGGTTCCATTCCAGTAGCTAACACTGGTTCGCTCTCTAACTTTACATTTTAAAGGTTGTAACCCATCAAATACATGAAAAACATTTTCTGCTGTGTGTAGGTGGCGCTTGGGAGAAAGTGCTCAATGGTAAATATCCTCTTGTGATGGTAAAATGTCACAATTATTGAAAGAGGAGTGAAATTCCTGCGTGCATCTCTCCCAGCCTAGGGGAAACCTGTTCCCCTTGCCACGGCGTCTGTGAGGGGAAAGCTTCTCCTTTGCCATCAAAACTAGCTACATGGTTGGACTCGATGATCCAATGGGTCCTTTCCAACCTTGTGATTCTGTGATTCTGTGATTCTCAGAGATGCAAGAGAGGCCTTGATTTCTTTAAGATCCCTTCCAACCCTAACTATTCTATGATTCTATGATTACACCACCACTAACAAGGGCATCAGGTTATATAGTGTGTCACGGTGAGGTTTCATAGAGTCATAGAATCACGAAATGGTTTGGGTTGGAAGGGACCTCAAAGCCCATCCAGTTCCAACCCCTGCTATGGGCAGGGACACCTCCCACTGGATCAGGGGCTCCAAGCCCCATCCAACCTGGCCTTGAACACTTCCAGGGATGGGTAGCCATGACTAATCTGCGCAGCCTGGGCCAGGGCCTCCCCACCCTCACAAGAAAACGTTTCTTCCTAAGACCTAATCTAAATCTCCCCTCCTTTGGCTTAAAAGCATCACCCCCTGTCCCATCACACAGTTGGCCGTATTTTGATCAAAACGAATCTTTAGAGAAATATTTCCCTCTGGGACTATCTTCCTCCACCCCCAAAATTTTCAGAATGCTCCCACTTGACACCTGGCGCACACGGAGCCAAGAACAACAGCGCGATAGTTGTTCATCACCAGTTGTGTTGGGGGTTATTTTAAACTTGTTTCTAAGACCAGAAACTAAATATTCCCCACTTGGGATCATTTTCCAGTGCTTACTCATATGAATTGAAAAGTTGACACTAGTTTATAGGTTAGGGAAGTATTTGATGTGGGAATTGTATCTAAACTTGTATGGGTTTCCCCAGGCTGGGCTCTAGGGGAGCCAGACTCAGCAGAAGAGGGTAGGAGGGTACAGCGGTAGGGACTCTCTTGGAAAAAGGAATGCAAGCAGTTGCTTTTCCCAGCTAATTTCCTAACAAACGCCTTTGCTTGCATTCCCTGCAGGACTCCTGTGGGTGTAGGGCTGGCTACACAGCGTGCCCAAGAAAGCCGTAACCTCAGGGCAGCTCTGACCAGCATCGCAGGAGGTGTTTGGGCACCACAGCTGGTGCAGAGCTCGGGAACAGCTGGATGAGGTGAGCTAAAAGAGGTTGATTGCCATGAAAATTGAGTTGTATGTTCACCAGGCTGCTACTACAAGCCTCTGTGCAAATATGCCTTTGCTTTCTAGAAGACACGATAATCAAAAAGCTGATGAACTTTGAAAACCCACAGTATCCTAAGCAGCAGTAATCCTTTTTTAGAGCCGTGTATAAAATGATGGATCAGTTATGCTGCTTGAGGGGCATAAATATAATTTATTAAGACAATCCCGGTTAGTTCTTTGCAATTATTTTTTAATAGAAACATGAATCTCACTTAAAGCCAGATTTATGCTTCGACTCCCATAACCCAGTGCCAGGATCTTTGAACCCAAATTATTTAGGAAGTGGAGAACTCTCTCCTGCATGGGGCGTTTCTGCTTGAAATGTGCATTAAGCAGCAAAAAGAGTAAGGTCTCTGGGGATTAAATTTTTCAGCATCCTCAGTGCACATCATGGACTCAGTTGAGCCATGAAGTTATGCTTCATAGCTGGCGCGCTCTGGAGGAAGCTCCGACACCCCGAACAAAGCAGTTCTTTACAAGGGCAAAACATTCTTCTAACTCAAGGAAATGAAGACAGAGCAAAGAGAGAAAACAACTCTTTAGCTCTGTAATGTTGATTTATACTAAGCTAAGCAGCTATTATTATGAGCTGATCTGTGGCGTCTCTGCCCTTCTCCCAGCTTGTCACAAAAGCAAAACATTCAGCATTACTTATTCAACAACAGAGGAAAAAAACAGTAGAAACCAGATAAGGAGTTCATTCCTGCAAACTGCTCCTCTGCTGTTGCTTGAAGAAAGCAGCAATGCAAACTGAATTGTATCAAACTCATGATACGTAAAGAAGTAAACACAAATTACTTGCCCAGATTCTCCCTAAAGGCCTTTGCATGCTTTTTTTTTGCATAAAATCACCTGTTACTGAAAGGCATTTGTAGGTGCAACATACAATTATTTTTAAAAGCGCTTGGCAAAATGACTTAAAAGTTTGCAGCAGGAACTGAATACAAATGCTCTCTTCAGTTCGAATGGTGAAACTGAGGCAGTGGTAACGTCATATCAGGATTTCAGCAGGAGGACTTGGGCAAACTGCACTTCCAGTGGGGAAACACTCGCTCACACCTTTAGTGAGGGGCAGAAATGAGAGCCCTGATCCACTCTTTTAATGAGGCTCTTTCAGAGTGTCAAAGGCAAGTGAATATGAAAATTGAAATTCATAGGAAAAGCTTTAATTTGGACGGGAAGCACAGGAATAACAAATTGTTTGGGATACAGCTTCCCTCCGGATGCTTGGATGTGCCAGTTCACGCTGAATCAGGAACCAGAAATCAGTTTGCACATTAAAAAAGCAGCTGCAGTCCTTTGAAATTTATGGGAGGCTGAGAGAAAATAATTCTGAATAATACAAATCCTTTGACATTAACTGAAAGTTATTTTTTAAATAAATCGAGGGTAGTTTTATTTATAAGCCCAAGCTTTCTGCAGCTCACAGCGCTGCTGAAGGGGGAGGAAAGACAACCTTCAGCTGGCGTAAGCTGTCAGAGCTAGAATTTAAAGGAATTGGGATCATTTATGCTTGGTAAAGGTCTGCTCCGGAGTACTGCTCAGGATCCTATGAATCCCTTCTCTTTCAGGAGAAGGGCTGTCTGAATGTCATTCACATTGCCCTTTATTTTTATCCATTAGACAAACAAAATGAATGATCACATTTATGGCGCGGACAGAAAGCAGACCCCACAGGCTATATGTTGTGAAAAGAACTCTTTCTACCACGCAAGATAATGCTTGAAAAGGTGAATGAAAAGATTTTACTAAAGAGGAAAATGTCCCTGTCGGACCCTTCCTAATTCTGAGCTCTTCAGTAACGTCAGCCTCGCTAATCCCTACCTAGCTGTGAGTTCAAATGAAAAATTCATTAACTTTGTGTCCTTTAATTTATTAGGTGTAGCAACACTCCTCATCAGGGGAAGGGCTGAAAGGAGGGGACAATCAGGGCTCTTTTATTCTTTTTTTTGCAAACCTACGGGCTCATAAATGGAGAGAACCAGTCTGTGAGAAATTACTTTCGCCTAATTAGAAGAGGCGCCGTTTGCTGGCGCAGGCACGCTGAAGCCGCCCAAAGGGAAAATGTAAAACCTGCCATCAAAGACCTGAAATGGCCACGGTGAAAACCATGCCAGGACCAGGCAAGAGCAGGGGCACCTCGGTGACCGTTTCGTCCCACAGTGGTACGTAAAAAGCGAACACATTAGGAATAAGAATAACAAAGTCTTTTACGTAGTGAATTACAGCTGAAATCTGGACTGCCTACACCACATCAGGGCGAGAGGCTGCTTTGTAGCCACTGCTCTAACTGCTAGGTACCTCTTGCACTCGGCTCACGGCTCGCTGTAGAGGTTTTCCCAGCAAACTGCCAAGGAAAGCTGAGTAGTGGAATCCAAGGGTAGGAAATAGAAAGGATTTTTCTCCTCTGAACAGTCTCATTCCAGGGATCACATCACAGCCCCTCTCTGCTCAGCTTCCACAGCTGAACCTGGGGAGAACAAACCACTCCCATCTTTCTCATTGGGCTGATGGAAGCATTCCTTTTTATTCACAGTAACACGATATTTTGTCCTTACACGACCCTGCCCGCTGTCCCTTCCCTCCCTCTTTGGAAAGGAGTAAATAATTATCCTTATTTTCTGCCAGGAAACACAGATAGGGAGTGGGGTGAGATGGACTGCAGCCAGGGCAGAGCCAGCAGCAGAGCCGTGTCTCCAGCCTGCCAGTCCCAGGACCTATTAACATTAATGCTTAATTAGTGTTTACATTTTGCTTGGAAAATGTAAACACGTATCTGCACCAGCCAATACCAGCTGTGACAGGAGAGTGATGTTATCCAAAAGCAATTTCCTCTCCTTTCAAAGGGGCATCTCCAGTAGGTAGGACCATAAAACAGCATCGGAATCGCGACAGCTCGTATTGTGCATTTACAAAGCACAGCAGCGGGGTCGTATCACCAGCTACAAGCTGAGACCAGCGACTATTTAGACTGACAAGAGAGGCTAAATAAAGTAGTAGGAAAACACAAAAAAAATCAAAAAACTCCACAAAAAGCTCCTCCCCTCAGCCTCTTTGAGGATACTACAGCAGTCATATATGATTTGAATTATGGAAATACAAACTGTCTTGATAGCCATATGGATATACTCTTTGAAGCAGCAAATTATTGATACAAAAATTAATTGTCCTTTGTAATAGCAGAAAATTCTGAACAGCTGGAAAAAATGTTCACAGTGAAATCTGAGTCTAGCGGAGGATAATCCAGGTTTAAATTTCTTTACAGACATTACAATGAAGCTCAGCTGAGCCAGAAGATTATAATGGGCATGATAAAACAGTTGATTTTATCTTGCTCACAAAAACAATACAGACATCCTGGCTGTTGGCTCTCCGCCCCCTGAAACCTGTGCCCTATTTACCTGAAGACTTAGTGTGTCCCCCTGCCACCAGCGGAATCTCCTCGAGGCTGGCTGGCCAAACGTGTCCTTCCTTGTGGTCCAAGCTCCCCCGCTCCAGGGATGGTGTGGACAAACAGCTGGAGGAGAAAGTCACACAGTTGAGGATTTTCTTCTGTGATTATAGAAAAAATAAACCCACCAATACTCTGTCACCAATATTTCTAAAAACCTCTGTGACGTTAGGTGTTAGGGTAGCAACTGTTCGTGGCTTCTTGGGGGATGGATGATGGGGAAAGAGTCATCATCAAGTGCTTTTTCAATGTTACTAAAGTGCCACATCACCTCTGTATGCTCTAAAAGACAAGACAAAGGCAGTCTGTCCCCCTTCGCCCTGGGACGCTCCTGAAGGAAGCGCTGGGGGCTGTAGAAGTTGAGCCACGTTCTCGAGCAGCGCAGATAAGGCAAGATGATTTTTTCTTTTTGGAGGGGGGAGCACAGTCACCCATTTCTCAGCAGCCACGTGCCACGCTGAAAAATCAAACGTTAATGTTGAGTTTGCAGGAGCAAACCAAGTCTCTCTAGGGTAGTGGAAAATGATCACTGAGAACAACCAGAGCTGATGCAAAAAACCCATAACCATTAACTCCATCTAAATGGCCACTGGTGCCTACATACAACATCTGTACAAGGATAGGTGAGATATTAAGGGGCTAATGCAATTACTTAAAGGATGGAGACTTAAAAAATGTGTATGATGTGCAAACATCACCAATTCGAGGTTGAAGACAACTATCCCACGGTGTTACTTAAATCATGTATAACCTAAAGCTTAAAGAACAAGAGATCATTCAGGCTCAGGCGAGAAACGTGGGAAAAGAGCTGGCAAAACTCTACAAGCTATACTAAGTAAGAATAGTAAATAACACAGTAATATCTTTATTCCTTCTTATTTTAAGGTACATCTCAAGTTTTGGTACTGTGACAAGGAAACAACTGGAAGCAAAGGGCACCTGGGAATGTGGAGATTGTCACCGTGGCTTAGATAATCAGCTACAGTTCTTCAAATACAGTCAGATATATTTTCTGTAGATAAATTCCTCTTGCAATTAAGAACACATTCATGACCCCAGGGCCCCCAAATCAGCTTGCAATCCCCAAAAGCAGGACACATAAAGAAGTGAATGTGCAGGACTGCCCCGGAGGAAGCAAGGTCAGGGTTATTGCAGACTCACATGTGGGTGCACGCCGCAGTTCTTGGTAAAGCATCAATCACAGGAATTACTATGCAAATACACAATGTATGATTTTTTAAAGCTGCTCTTGCATTCTTCTTTAAAAGCTTAAATTGGAATTAAGTTTCTGATTGCACTCCATGCAAGGACGACTTTAGCACAGAGTGGGGCATCATTTGTCACTGAGCACTAGAATAACCACGAATCACAAATGGGAAACTACAAAAACTGCCTTGGTGAAACACAGAAAAGGTAACTTACCCCAGAGCAACAGAACAATGGGCAAATGCTGTCATCTTGCACCCACAAGGAAAGCTTCTGAAAACACATGTAGCTGTAGTGGTGCTTTTTGGAGGCTTATTCCTGTTTGTGGATCTCACCAGATGATTGCAAGTGTGATGCCAGTCTTGCCTGCCCCCCTTTCTCAATCACGGTATATTTTGCTGTGTCCCACAGACCTGAATTTAGGTAATAAGTGCGTTTCACAAAGTAGATCTCTCCAGGAGAAGCTGTTTGGAGATGACACCCACAGAAGCAGCTCAGTAACCCGGACATTGTCACTCCCATTAACTCTTAATCCTTCAGAAATAGCAGCTCCAAGCTACAGTAGGGTGGTAAAACACAAAGCATTTATTTGCATGCCACATCAAACTAGAGAGGTAGATTGCGTGTATGCGAGGGCATTAAGGTTGAACATTATTTATTATGCAACATAACTTTGCAAAAGCTTAGCCAGACACCTTTGATGTTTCTGAAGAGCACCATCTGAGCTCATTTTTGGAATAAAGTAGCTAGCTCAATGATATCTTCATTTCTTGAAGACAGTTGTTCAGTCTCTTTTCTATACTGTATGTTCCACATTAAGTCATTATCTATGCTGTTCACTCCATTAATTCTGCTAGTTTTATTAGCAAAGTTCTGCTGCCTGGTCCTGTAGCAGTGACAAGCATTTCTAAAAGCTAATCTGACAGATAATGACTCCATTAAGTGTTGAATACTAATTGGTTTACATCAGGGGCCTGAAATTAATTGATGTAAATAAATTAGCACCTGAGCATGCATCACCCCAGCTTTGGATTTTCCTAAATACCAATGATTTTTAAAGCTTGTATCTTCAGCGAAACGCAACAGAATATAAACAGACAGGATGAGTAATTAAAATGTGGCAACGAAATAAGACTATCAAGATGAGCTTAACAAAGATTGTTTACCTATTGATGGCAATGGTACTGCCTGCCTGTACAGTCTGTTTACACTGCTCTGACTCGTACAAAAGATACTTTTCTGACAGCTTCCCAAAGATATAATTATCAGTACTATTGATAACAGTGACACTGACCCCCACACCACTACTAAGATTTAGTAAAGTTATGCAATACACAGGGAATTTGTGCTGCTATTCACAACAAATACCTGTCCCCCCCTTAAAAGTCAAGCCTTCAAATAATAATCCAAGGAATTAATAAAAGTTATTTCGTTTTAAAGGGATAAAACCTCATTATACTGGAAATTTGACAGAGTAATGACACAAATAATGACTAATTTCTAAAGCTTGGGAGAGCTGGAGTGTGCGTGTGTAGTTGAGGCACATCCAAAGCAGTCAGTGGGTTAGAAGACACCAACAAATACAGTCTATATTTATATACAGATTTACTACATTCACTTTCACCTTTACAAGGAAAATAAAATCTAATATAAAGCAATAAAAACATGAGAAGAATTCACAAGTCTCAGAAAATCCGATATCATTCAGAGTGTTAAAGCAAATTCAGCCTAGGAGACTGTACCCAAACAGTACGAGGCAACGTGTGGGCACACAGCTCCATCACCGCCAGAGAGGTCACTGGAGGGGTGCTGGGAAGCTTTGGGAAAGCCACTGAGGTTGATCAAAAGACACCCATTAACTTTTGATCAACTTTCTAATGGCTCCCATTGATTTCAGATCACATAAACAGATTATTTTTACATGCACTGAACAACACTTTGTTTTGACAGTGTTATCACTACTGTGAAAACGTTAAATGACTAAAAGTTATCTTCTAAAAGACCTGAACAAAATTTCTGGAGGCTGACATCAGCTTCCTAAGGGAATTAGGAAATACAAGGTTATCAGAAAGAAATTTGTTGAGAAAATTTTAAGGGAGGTGCTGCAAGATCTCTGAAGATATACAGAAGTTTCTTCTACAAAAAATAATTTAGAGTATGGATTTCATTTTTAATGAATGTTATATACACTTCTGTAAGTTCCAAGTCAGGATAATTTCAATTAGATGCTATCTTTTCCAGTATATGACAAAAATGTTACGCTATATATACACATATGAGATTTGCAGAGCAAACGAGGAATGGAATAACATGGAAGATGCTCTTACGGTTGCAGGGAGAGCCAGGGTCCTCCTTTCTCCTCCCACCTGGACACCTGTACCTTGTGAGCTCCTCATCTTCCAGCACCAGTGTCAAAGCAGGAGCAGAGCGCTCGGTGCCTGCGTGCTTGAAAATGCTCCTCTACAACAGCCATTTTCATCTTTCCTGCTGTGCTCCTTTAATAATCCTCTTTGATCTAATGCCAAAGAGGAAAGTCATTGCAAACAAGAGACCGGAGCTCCGCGCTGCGGTCGTAAATAACAACACAAGTGTTCCTTGACTCACCCCTCGCTCCTTTTGGGGGCAGGATCGTGAGGGCTGGTTCATCCCACGTTCCAGAGAAGCTGTGGCTCCTGAACGGTGCATTTATCACCATCCTGAGTCCAATTTTGAGTTTATCAGCTGCTTTTCAGTCCCTGAACCAGCAGTGATTTACCTCAATCGGCACAGCTTCCAATTCCATTGCAGAGGAACCTCTGCCCCATTCCCAAGCCCAGGTCTTTCCTACACCAGCGAACCATTTTTGGCAGTTTCAAGACATCACGAGCTGGGGATTAGGCTGGGACATGCATCCTCCACAGAGCAGCTGACAGACAAAAGCCTCCCATACGTTCCTCAAGCGCTACCAAAGCTGGGCTGCAAGGGACAGCAGAAAAAAGTCTGGAAAGTAGCTGTAATAGAATCAGCTATTTCTTGACTCTAACAGCCTAAGAGATTCCTTATTTCAGAGTTATTAGTCATTTTTAGTAATAAAGGTAAAAGATGAAATTAATAACTGTGAGGAGATATAGGAATGAGTAACCCTCTTGCTACTTACAATAATGCAGCTAAAATACAGCTCTGAGTGATTAAGCAGCTTTTAAACATTGCCTTAAGCTAAATAATGTCAGAAGCAGTTGGCAATGCCATGTTTTCTGACACAGGCTGCCTTCAAAAGCGCTCACTCGAGAGCGGAGGAAAGCAGCACAAAGTATTACTTCTTGGATAACCATAGACAATGTCCATCACATTCATATACTGGGCCAAAACCAGTTGACATCACTTTGATGGATAACAAGCTTTTCCCCTTAAGGAACAGAGATCCTCGGCTCCAAAGCAAAGTCCTTGAGGTAGGGAGAAGGCAGTTGCTGTGCAGATGTGAGGAGGTTTTGTGGTGGTCCATCTTCTTCACCTTGAAAACCTTTTTAGAGCAGCTTCTCTCTAACCTTACCAGTGCAATGAGTTTGATTCAGCCATCACCAGTACAACACTGGAAAATAATAGGGAGTTAACCAGTGAAAATTAATTACTATTTAATTATTCATTTTATTATTAATATAAATAAAATAGAACTTCCATGAGTTTCTTTTCTCATTGGTGTATTACGTATTTATTCGTCAGTGCAATGGACAACAGAGCCTAAAGTGTGCAGTTTTCTAGTAGTCACCATACATATGCTTAATGAGAATCAAAAGACATAATGAATTAGGTTTTCCCTGTTGGGCACTGAGTATTTCTTCATTAAATTGTAATGAACTGGGAAGAGCGTCAGGTTTGCTTATGCAGTGTATTTTTCCCCTTTTTTATGGTTATGTTTAGATGCGTTTAGTTAATCCTCATCATACTCATAACAAAGATGTGCTGTAAAAACCTGTTTGTTATGAATAGAAGGCATATTAAAACGTAAAGACAGAAAAGTCAGCAACACAAATAACGTGAAATAATCATAGAATCATAGAATATTCTGGGTTGGAAGGGACCTTAAAGATCATCCAGTCCCAGCCCTTCTGTGATGGGCAGGGACACAATCTTTCTTACATCTAGAATTTTTGCTGTGCCATACACACAGAACTCGTATTGCCCAAAACAGCTATTCATTTTTCTCTTCAGAAATTATAAGATGAGATAAAGAAAAAGCAAGTTTAAAAAATACCTGTATGGCATGAAGTCAAAGATATGGCAATAAGAGGGTGAGAGTGGTTGAAGGGGAGCATGAAAACAGCTTCAATAAAACCAGCCTTCTCCATGCTTCTTCCAGAATTATGGCAAAGCGTAAATTAATTTGCAAGCCGTTTGTCGTCGCTGTATCTACGCTTAGGGCAGAGCTGCTGCACCACTGGTTTCCCTGGTAAGCCGTCCCCAGCCACGCTCCTTTGCGGTGGCAGCCGTTCAAATGCCAGCAGGTCACCTCGTTGGGCAATGGGCCGGTTCCCAGCACAGCGACACTGCCCGCACAGACCCTGGCACCCCAGCACGTCGCCTTAATCGCTGCCTCCCACGTCGAAATTGAGGGGATTTTAACACTTCATCTTCTCACTGGCCGTTGGCAAGACAAGCAAAGCAATTAGGCTGTTATGGCAATTTTATGATGCTTATAAAATTCATTAGCAGCCTATTAATTAAATTTTGTCATTAAAAATATTATTATTATCTTTTCTTCTAATGCCTTCTCTGCTCAAGCTTTATTTGCTGGTCTTTTTTTTTCTTTTCTCCTCTTGCATTTCCTTTCTTGTTTGCTTCCCAAGACAGACACAGCCCAACTTTGCTCACCAGCCGTATGGAGGGGGAGAAATGTCTTTCCCGGCTTGGCTCTTCAGGGTGAGTCCAGAACAGCAAAGCCAGGCTCTAACGGAACCCCGTGGAGGCCAGAAGTGCAGCGCTGGTCCAGAGAGTGGCCACAGCCCAAGGAGGGCACACACAGGTTTTCCTGGGAGAAGCCTTCACACAAATTGGTGGTTTAGGTCAAATGACAAGTTCTCTTTCTTTGGAGGAAGGGGATATCTCTGTCTTTTTATAAACAGAGGATGCAGATAAAGTCTGGTGATGTGGAACTGTCCTGAAAAGGTGATTTCTGAAGGACAGTGTTGTTCAGATATTAGAAAACAGAGGATTTGTTCTTTGTGGACTTTTTTTTTCTGTTGTTTGCTTGTAACTCCACATTTGGAATAATCTCTGAAAGACAGTTTCATAATATTTTACATTAATTTAAGACCGAAGTGTATTTTATTTGTACATTTGCCAGGATTTTGAAGTCTCCCTCCCAGGCTTCTGTCCTCTTTCAAAGCGTCTCAGGAGACTCCTTTGATGCTCCTAGCATGAGAGATCCCACCACCCCACAACGCAAGAGATTGTCTGAATTGGAAACTTTCCCAGAACAAGTTTGCTGGCTAAAGGGCCCCATTTGTGATGAAATATAGCTCAGTCCGCAGGGTCTTACCTTCAGTACTCTCAAACTGTTGTCTCAGGCAATTTTAGCCAGTACCTCACTTGATGTGTTCCTCTCTCCTGTAAAAGACACCAAAAGACTTTGTTATCGTCAATAAAAATCCTGCTGGGGCTCAATGTGGCTTTGCCTGGTGCAAAGTGCAGGGATGCTCAGTGCAGGGATGCTCGGTGCAGGGGGTCACAGAGGTGCAGGGGGTCACAGTGGTGCAGAGATGCTCGGTGCAGGGGGTCACAGAGGTGCAGGGGGTCACAGTGGTGCAGAGATGCTCGGTGCAGGGGTCACAGCGGTGCAGGGGGTCACAGCAGTGCAGGGGGTCACAGCGGTGCAGAGATGCTCGGTGCAGGGGTCACAGTGGTTCAGGGATGCTTGGTGCAGGGGTCACAGCAGTGCAGGGATGCTCGGTGCAGGGGTCACAGCGGTGCAGGGATGCTCAGTGCAGGGATGCTCGGTGCAGGGGGTCACAGAGGTGCAGGGGGTCACAGTGGTGCAGAGATGCTCGGTGTAGGGGTCACAGCGGTGCAGGGATGCTCGGTGCAGGGGTCACAGTGGTGCAGAGATGCTCGGTGCAGGGGGTCACAGCAGTGCAGGGATGCTCGGTGCAGGGGTCACAGCGGTGCAGGGATGCTCGGTGCAGGGGTCACAGCGGTGCAGGGATGCTCAGTGCAGGGATGCTCGGTGCAGGGCGGTGGCAGCGCCGGTGGAGCATCGCCACCTACAGCCCCGCCAGCAGCTCTGCACAGCCACCCGCAGCGCTCCCTGCCACAGGCAAAAACATATCGGTTTGAAACCTATCTTTGGTGCAGGTGTGGGGACGGCACACACAGAAACCCCGGGTCAGGGCCTCTGTCCATCTAACGCTCTCTTGGTTGGGTTTTGAGCTTTATAGTTCACTCAATGCACAGGGAAAGCCTTCAACAACGTTGGAATTTGACTTAGTTTTTAATTAGTTGAAGCTAAATAATCAGACGTCTTTGAAGACTTCAGGCAGGCCACCGCGCGGTGCCTCTTGTTACAAATCCAGACTGTATCGCTCAGTGCAGATTTCTATATTGCTCAATAGCCCATTTTGCTTGCTGATGTGGAACTGCTGCACAGAGCGGCGCAGAACCCACCTGGCTTTTCCCCAGGCTACGGGAACCTCCAGGCTGACTTTCCTGCAAGCCCTTAGCACCAAACGAGCCAATTATAAATTTCTTTTGGAAGCATATTCCCAGGATCTCAGGTGCCACCTCACCTGTGCTGCACCATCGTGTTGCTGAAGCCAATGACTCAAAGCTGCCTCGTATTGTAGCAGGGAAAAAGCATAAATTCAGATATTAAAACATGTTAGTTGCCACAATCATGTTAAGAAACACCATTTGGACTCTATTATATTCTAATTCAATATTGTTGTTGGTAACGTGATAAAGGGCTGTTATATGACATTTTAAGGGTGAGCTAAGGGACTGTAAGCCTGTTAAAGCATTAAAGTACCAAACTTGCTGCTTAACAACAAAGTCATCCTTTCAACTGAAGTCATTCTAATATAGTGCATTGTTAACTTAAAAAATCATTTGTCTGTACAAGCAATGACCTTTCTTTTCTATTAAAGTCTTTATTATAAGTTTCCAACTTGCTTTCTTCAAAATTAAAGTTTCATTGTAGTTAAATAACAGATCAAAACTGCCCAAAGGTTATTGCCTTCCCGTCTGGCTCGGTTAGGTGGCTGCTAACATTTCTACCCATCGCTCACACATTAGGACTTTACTGCACTAGATGGCTTGAGAAATAAAATTTAAGGAGCCCAGACCGAGACGTGGGTTACATTAACTTTCATGTGTGTTGGTGCAGTCAATCAGCAGCCAAACACATGGGGAAGTTCATTGAAGGGAATGCTCAGCTTGCTGCTGGCGGAGTGTCCTGGGGACAGCCCAGGTGTCACCTCCTGGGGTGGGCTGTGCCAGGCTTACCTTAAGGGAATGCCCCAGCCATGGTCTCCTTCCTCCTTCATTTTACAAACCTGACCCGCACCAAAGGTGGTAATACAATAAGCCTTTGCGGTTACAGTGGAAAAATAAAATTTGCCATTATTATGCCTTCACACAAATCCTTGTGGAAGAGTTAGATTCTATTTGCATTAAGCAACTGTATTTCATATTGCATTGGTTAATACCAACGTCTTTAGAAGTCATCAAACTCAACAGTTAAAAAAATTAATCTGAGAATTTACAGCGGTTAAATACAGCTAAATAATTAATGATGAGGAAATTGAACTTCCCGTTGAGATTGGATTAGGAGCCAATGTGGGACACCACTGCTGTAGAGCCTATTTCCTCAGGGAACCTCCCAGCAAAAATCAGCCTCTTTATTGCTTTCCGTATCACTAATAAAATATGAAAGCGGAGAATACAATAAGATTTTCATATCATATTAATGACCTTCAGAATGCAATCAGACTAGCAGCTCTCACTGAGCAATTTGCTAACATCATATAAAATTGTTAATATGAGATGAAGGTCACTAAGACGGTATAAAAATTAGTGTAATGACAGCAACTAACCTAGGCCTTTCAGCAACAAGAACAATTAACTTGCAACTTCATTTTTGCAACCCGTACGTCGTACGCGTGTGTCAGGCACGATATCAACAAGAAGCGATGCAGTGTGGTTAGGCTGGGAGGGCTTCACCTCTGCGTGCTTTGCGCTCCCTTTCACTTTGCTGGCTCAGACCTGGACTAGGAAGAGGCACCTCATCCTGGACATCTGCTATCTCAGTGTTGGGGGTCAAGACAAAGAGAAAAAGGAGGGAGAAAATGCAAAACTGAGACAACAATTTAAAAGATAAAACAGGATAAAAAGAAAAGAAAAGAAGGAAGATGAAGAAAAGCAGAGAAAAATCTTCAAAGTTAGTTAAAAACCCCATAAATTCTGAAGTAGGACATGGGCTGATGCACAAGTGAGGAGACCGTTGAGCTTTGGGAACTATGATGGTAGGAGGAGGGAGCACAGCACGAGCTGGCCACCAGGGACTGTGGTTTCCAGTCCTTGCTCCAGCATGCAAGGTGCTGCCAGACCCCAGGCTTTTTGCTCACCTTTCTCCTTCTGCAAAACTGGAAAAATACTTGTAAGAGGCTACAGAATCACAAAATGGTTTTGGTTGCCTTGGTCCTGGTGCCTTGAGCTCCTTGAAGGGACAGTGCTGTGGTAATGTAAAACAGCTGCGTATGGGAGACAGACATCCTAAAAGATCCATCATTGAGGGAAGCTTTAATTCAAGGGGATTTACGGGAAATAGAACAGCAATATTTTTAATTGAACCATATATTTTTAAATGAAAATATTTAAAATTTACAGTATATTTTCCTCTAGAATAAAATGGAGATGTCTAGAACCTAGTTTTAGGAGGCTATTAATAAGAATGTCAAAAATTTCTGAACAACTTTAAAAACAAAGATTTTTTAAATTTAGAAACCCCAAACACTTCACTTTTAAGGCACTGATTGAAGTAGGATAACTTTGCTTATCACCATGTAAACAGCATTGCTGATGCAGAGAATCTTGAAGTCACTCTTCTAAGGTCCTCTCAAGAAATACATTCAGTCAGAAAAGAAAGTCTGGCCTTGGTTCACTCCGTAACCTTTAAGACCAAGGCCTCTTTTCTTAAAACTGTCAATTTGGCTTCAGATTGAAGACCACCAGTGGAGGACCTCAGACTCCAGGCATCTTCCTGAAATTTCAGCATTAGCATCCAGCCTTTCACTGCCACCACCACTGAAACAGAGATAGCCACACCCCAGAAGAACAGCTGCAGAGGATCAGGCTGACATCCTGCTGAGCCCCAAAATGTTTCCTCATGGGCCAAGGGAGGAACACATTTGGGAGACAATGACATGAGGCTTCTCCCATACCAGACTCCTCTTCCAGATCCCCCAGAACTCCTCTTCTGCCTGGAGCTCACCTAAATTTCACCATACACAATATCCTATGATAAGGCCATCTACAGTTTAACAACTTGTTTCATGACAAGTCATCTTGTTTTATTAGCTTTGGACATTCTGACTTCATTTGATGGCCGAATGGCATTATGGTATTGACTCTGTGAGGGAGCTTGTAAAAAAATCTCGGAAAAAAATAACTACAAGACTTCAGATTTACCCTCTCCTCAATTAAAGTTTTGTCCAATTATACCAACATCACCATAACAAAGTGAGAATCTGACTGAGTGTCTGCGAAACCTCTTCTGAACAGCAGGAATAGTCAGACCAGGGCTTTGTTTCCATAAACAGAGCTTTTGTACAGGTGCTTTAGCATTTTGAATGGCAAATACAGTGGGGAAAAGTGCCTAGAAGTCATTCTTCAGTTGCACAGTGTGCAAGAGGGGTATCTCCTCCTGGAGACTCATTTGACTGTCTAAGTCAAAGCTCCTTTATATGTATTTTATACAGAAATTGATTGGTATTTAATTAACCTACACTTTATGCCACAGTCAATCTTTAATTAAATGCATCCTTAAGCATAGAATTTAGAGCGTTACCAGAATGACTTTAAGTGCAGAAAGCATTTTTATGTTTTCCTCATAAACGAGAAACAAGGAATGAAGCAAATGGCTCTGAGAAAAGAGTCTCCTCAGCCAAACACAAAACTGTTTGCAGGGAGCCATCCACCTACAGAAGGAGACATCCCAACACTTATCCTTGGGCATGGGGATTTATGGAGGGTGAGCCTAAAGCCGTGGCGATGCTTTGAAGGAAGAAGACCCTTCAGCTCCCATGAGGTCTTTGACGCCTCAAAGCCTCATGCAGCCTTTGAAAAACAAACTCCAGAGAACAGGAAACAAAGTATTATGAAAAACTTTCTACTCTAAACTGCAGTGATTAATTTTAATAACTTAAGTAGCTAAATATTGTTTACATAAGACTACCTAGCGATGAAAAGAACATCTTCATTATTTTCTAATTTGCAACAAAAACCTCTTTCCATGCAAGCCTGTATCTGCTTTCTTTGCAAAATCTAAGCCTTCTTAACAAAAATGCTGAAACACAACGAAGTTGAGAGTTAACTTCTTTTCCATTGCTTTGTAATACCCATTCTTCTCTGTTTACCTTACTTTACCCCCTAAATACATGCAAGCATAATATTTGCTACAAATGTAAGTATGCAACTACTTGTCCATGCCTTTACCTTCCCAAGCACCCATCCATCCCTCACTGTGGGTGAGCTCCATCATTCAGGGGCTATACAGTGAAAAAGCTCAGAGGTCACCTTCCAGGCCCATCATGTCTTGCTCAGAGCATCATGATATGCACCCTCACCGCAGGTCAGGTCTTCAAGGCTGAAGAACTTATTTCTTCTGCTGTAGAGGACAGGCAGGTGCAGGGACCTTTAGGTGGCATTTGCTCAGCACCCTCTTGGCAAGCTTGGGAGACTCCTGTGTACAATACAATCTCCTCTCGTGACCGACTCCAGTTCCCTTTTAATGTTACAGCGAGATAACCTCCAGATGCTTTGACTTACTGCAATGATAAGAGGAGTAGCAGCAGTTTGGCAGCTCTCAGGATCATACCACAAATCTTGCATTTTGGCTTGGTTCTCTGAAAGCTCCCATTCCTGCTGTGCTGGGAGGAATACCCTTCCTGTTGAACATCAGAAGCCCCAGTCGGGCTGAGGTGAGAGGCGCCATGCCTTCAACAAGGAAAGTCACTGTGTGGTGGAGCAGAGCCCAGCTCCCACCTTGGTCCCTGCATGCAAAGGAGGACAGCCAAACTGCGGGAGCTTCTCTGTGCCCTCATCCTCCTTTCCTGCCCAAAATCTGATCTTTACCTACAAAAGCCCATTGATTCCTACAGACAGAGGTTCAGATCCTGATGGGCTCAGACCTATTTGTGCACAGACTTCAGATCTCCAATTTTTTTTAAACATAACTGATTTGTCTATTCTTATTAAAAAGAAAGAAATATGTTTGTGAGCAGGGTAGCTCCCTTTTCTCCCCAAAACAATGGTTTTACAGTTGTTATCATTGAAGGTCCATGACAGAGTATTTTCATATCCAGAACCTGCTGGCTATGCGTGAATAATGAAACGTGGCTGGCTGCTGCAAGGCTACAAATGTGGGCAAACCTGGGGTCAGGAGAAGGAACCCTTGTGCCCAGTCAGGATCCCAACCCCAGCAGCCCCCGTGGTTTCTTCCCCAATCTTCAGGGACCACAAAGATGTTCCCTTGTGCTCAATCTTTTGTAGCTGAGGAAAACGTTCATCCTAGAGCATCCTACCACCTGACCACAACAGGGCATGATTTGATGGAGGATTAAAGTGATGAAGATCTGGAAAATGCATTCTCCGTATTAAAACAATGGTAATCAATTTAAATAAATTTTGAACAAGTGATGAAATGAATGATTTACAGGTTTGGGGAAGCAGACAGGGGGACAAGCAGGATAAAAAATACAGGAAAAGCCATTATATAAATCTATGCTGTTAATAAAATTTACAGTTATTCAGATGGAGTCATTTTCCAAATCTCGTTTACTTTTCAGCATGAATGTTGCTCATTGCACTGTACAATGAAAATAAATGAGCTAATCTGCTCTGTGATGCAGAGACAGGGTCCAAGGTTTCAAGGATTACCATTTAAATATTTCTTCCTCTACAGCTTTTGTTTGGTGAACATAATAATCTCTTACAATAAATTACATCTAAAGAGCAATATTTGTAACTATATCTGGGCTACATGTGGCCACCTGATTTAGGGAGTTTGATATTAGAAGAAAGCTTGCCACTAGTACATATGGATCTAAGTGTATTTTCTGTGCATCTGACCTGCATCAGTTGGGCCAAGCCCATCAGAAGTTGGTGCTGCGAACACTTCGGTGGTGCAGCTGGGAGGGGAGAGGAATGAGGCAGGAGGCAGCTGTGAGGCTTTGGTTGCATCCAGCTGCTCCCCAGCCCTTTGGGGAACCCAGCCAGGCCATTCATTCCGCAAGAGGCTCATCAGTTCAACACACTGCAGTGCTGTCACCAAAAGAAGTGCTAATTTTTTAAAGAACTTAAAAAAAAAAGCCAAAACCCCAACCACCAACCAAGAACACCTCCCCCAAAAAGCCTAAATAGGACACCCCCCCAACATCCAACAACTTAATCTGAAGAATCATGGCCTACAGGTACAAAAAATATGATGGAAGAGACTTATTATAATGCCATAGTCTTGGTATCTAGGCTGAAAACGTCATTTCAAAATGAAGTATCACATTTTTTTCACTTAAAGAAAGCGTCAAAGAAAGCTCAAGCTTCTCCTCCATCATGGAGAAGGAAATCTCTTGAGAAATGTCACACAAGGAACAGAATTTGGACACTATGTACAAGACAAGACATTCCGATGTAAATATAGAGAAATAACTCTTCTCCTGTCACATACTTGACATTAAACATGTACATTGTCCTAAACAGAAACGTCTCAAGCAGCCAAAAATTCTGTTTGATTGCTAAAAGAAAGAGAAAGGGGTGGAAAAATTGTACTGGAAATTCCGAAGGTATTTGTAAAATGTTACTAAAGGTGGTAAAGTGTCACGGGAGGAGGGACGGCGTAGCTGACTGCCTGCAGAGCCATCTCCCACCCTGCTGGTCTCGAGGTGGAGGAGGATGGCCATTCCCACCACATCCAATGTACAAACACGGTGCTGCCAAAATTCTCTCCCTACCAACAGGCAACTGAGGTTTTGATCCATGAGTCTTATTAGGCTCGTTGTCATCTCAGACACATTTAGAGTCTGTGCTTTTGTTGTTGAAGTAAACATTTTGCAACTGTCAAATATCTGATCACTACTGGTGAAAAGAGACCCATTAAATTGTCTTGAGATGCATCTCAGCCATCACTGTTCTCTTTAAATGAAAACAGTATACTAAGCATCTTCTGATACCATTGTGGTCCCATAACATGCATTCATTTCTGAGCATGTTTTGCAATTTTCTTTGTATGACAGAAAGAAAATAAGTCTCTGGTTGCAAGTCCATGACAGCCCAAATTCAATCTGATTATACCCCTTCATAGACTTTTTTCCCCCCAAAAAGTGAAGATTTTTTAGGTGATGAAATAGAAGACCAGAAGCGAAAGCCTGAGTCCTGGAATACACCCAATAAGAGTGAGTCTGCATGAAAACACTCAGTGCATGCTGTTGGGATGTTCCTTGCTCCTGCATCAGCTCTATGTCTGCTCTTCAGAAGAGAAGAAATATATCTTGCTGAGTGCAATCCAGGCTAAATGGCAACAGCGAGGAGAACATCATCACCTTTACCCTGCTCTGTTTCACTGCTGCTCAGTCTCAGAAAAACCACCCGCTGGGAAATTCTGATCAGAAACCATTTAATTCAAACGTAAAGAGCCTGAATAAATGCAATGATCTGCCTTTGTGAAGGATTTTGTCCTGCATGACTGTCATGTCCTAACCATATGCGATACTGTATGAGGTACCTAAGATTTGGATACGACCCCTGACAACCACTGCAGATAACTGGCAAGTAATCTCATTCCGCTTGACATTTGTTGGGAAGACATTTTCCGTGCCTCTGTGAATTAGAGCTACTTGACTAACAGAATCTCTAATTTGTGCTTGGTAAGAGGACAAAACCCAAACCAGGCAAAATATCAGAAGTAGTAAGATAAAGATTTTGGAAGGAAGTACAGCTGAGAGGAAGTTGCCAAGACAAGCCTTGCTGGTGTTGAAATCTTCCCTCCCAGATGACTACCCAGGGAAGAGTCCCCATGGCCCTCAGGGGGTTTCCATACACAACTCCTTCTTCAGATTGCTCAGTATTCTGCCCTACAAATAACACTATTCTTACCGAAAGATGTAAAAATTATTATTTTCTGTCAAGCATATGATTTACAAGCAAGGAAGCAGGAGCTGCTCATAGACCTACGCCTGGGCTAGTGGAAGGTGTCCCTGCCCATGGCAGGGGGGTTGGAACTGGATGATATTTAAGTTCCCTTCCAATCCAAAGCATTCTATGGTTTTTTTCCGCTTACTATTAGTTTCAACCTGCTAGCATATGTGGAGGAGAAGGCAGCTTTTTCCTCAGAAAAGCCAGTCCAACGCTTCTTGTTTATCCAAGCACTGAGACAGTGTCTTCTGTAGCTGCCTGTTCCAGGGACAAGAAAGTGTGACCAGGCATGAGTCTTTGATTTAAAACCCCACTCTGTTCAAATCACATCCTATTTTAAAACAGCATAAAGATGGCTCAGCTCATTTTCCTCTGAATGCCAGCGTGTGTAGAGGTTGAAAGTCACTGCACAGGTTTTGAGTCATTATTTGCCAACTTACTAATATCGATGTGAAGCTTTAGGGGGAATTAACATTATGGATCATTTACGCAAGTAAATGATGTTCTTGCCTACAAATCCAAACAAGGCAATTTCGAATCAGGTCTAATTTCTGAGCAAAAAAAAAATCACATTATCTCCCACAAAAAAGAACTTCCTCTATAAGGTAGTGTATTTCCTCCATTTTCATACAGATTTTCTTAAAAAGACATTTCTCAGCCATCCCATGGGCAACCGTTCAATGCTTTCCCCAGCTGCAGCCTCGCATACAAATCAAATCTGTCCCAGCTCACAGTATGCCTGAGCAGACCTGCTTGGTATGCCTGACAGCAGTGGGATTTCAGTACCACGCCAGCCCCAAGTAATGCTCACTTCTCCTTCATTTCTATCAATAAAACACAGATAATCATTAATGGGTAGAAACTTAGAGACTGGCATTAGGTCTTGATCAAGCAAGACATCCATCTTTCCACATGATCTGTTGTCTGTATTGATAAAGTACCTATAAATGAAGTTTGTAAGTTAATCTTGCCATATTAACAAAAGAGATGTTATGGAAGAACTTATTTTAATGCAGTTTTGACTTTTGATTGTTCCACCTCTTGCGGAAGATTTGCATCCCCTAAATCTCTGCATTTAAGGGGCTGTGATGCCCAAGCACCACACACAGCATTCGCATGGCAAACAGCAGGCACAGAAACGGGGCAGGATCCCTGGCAAGATTCCTGCTCCCCTTACCACATCATCTGCCAGGGCAACCATGTGACGTGAACAAAGCAGATGTTAAAGCAGAGGAGACTTAGTGCCCATGGACACCGAGTGAGTGAGGAAATGCACTGTGAAGAACACACTAGTGTTGAAAACAGCTTCTGACATGTGGGTTTGAAATGCGATCCTGCTTTAAGAAAAAAAGGGAAAAACCAGGTTTTGGACATAAAAGTAATTATTGAGTGTTGTAAACAAGAAGCAGGAATCTTGTTTCCTGGAAATACATGCTACACACTAGTATTAGCTCAGAGCAAAAGAAAGTAACACCCAGCCAGAGAAACTATCTCTGCAGGAGGAAGAATCATTATTTTTTGACCAGTCTAGGGTCACAGGTTATCCAAAGTAAACTAAGAGATGCTTATGTTTTGCACTTACCCCAGGGTTTAGCTTGACCAAGAATAAGCTATGATGCTCATTGGTCAAGATCCTCTCTCCATGAGTAGAGAAATGCATTTGAGGCTGGTGGCCACACATTCTGATTGAGTTGGGACCTGAGGATTTGAATTTTTCTCTGCAGAGTAGTGCATATGAATCCCGTAAAGGGAGCCCACCAAACCAAGTTCTTACATAGAGAATTTTTCACGCTGTTTTTCTCCTAGTAATTAAACCATATTTGCATTGCTTCTAGATACATAATTACATACAGAGCTCACCTCACCCAAGTTAAAAATAATAAAAGGTGTGTTGAATATTTTCCTTATGATATCCCAAAACTCAGACACCCCAACTAACTTTTATATTTTATTTAAAATGAAAATAAAACATGTGTCCTGGCAGATCTGCGCTAAAATCTAACCTCATTGTTGCTCCATATTGAGGAATTTTTCCTAGAAAAGCATCTCAAGTACAACCATTTCTTTTCAATGCTCCAACAAACATTTCTATGGCTCCTGACTTACAGTGGTGGAAGGTCACCAGCTCAGTTCACACTCTTTAGGTCTCTTTTCCATAGACAAAAGGTCTTACTGAGCAACTCAGCTTGAAGACAATGATCCTTGAAGAGGCTCATGGCTTTCCTAGAAAATAAAGTCTGTTGAAATCATTTAAACAGGATAATGCCTTCTCCCTTCATGGAAAAGAGTGGCTTTCACAGCCTGTCTTATCTTGGTTATGAAAAAAAAAATGCCTTTCATTCAAGTTGCAGTACAATGATCTCGTCCTACCAGCATCAAACATTCCCTCTCTCCAAGCCTAAGTCTCCTAGCATTGGGTTTCCAGCATGAATAATTGCTCTGCACAGACCTGGCAATGGGCAGAGTGCAGGTTTTCTTGACATCTCTACAACAGTCAGACTTCTCCCAGCTGGCTCTGTTCCCTCCTGGCAGGCAGGCGGTCTCGACTCGAGAAATGGTGGGTTGTGAGGGTAGGTATGAAGTGAGCCGAGATTCGCAATGTGGTAGCACACAATCCTACACCAAGCGTTTATGACAGGATCCCTCTGTCAATCAGTGGTGAAGCTCTGACAAAGGACTTCAAAATACCCTCCGCTGCTCAGTGTCTGGGCACCCCCTCTCTGACCTGTGGCCACTCCATGAGCTGGCAAAAATGTAGTGTGCATGGACCAAACTCACTGGCTGTTTGTTACTCTCTGTGCCTGCATCCATCTCCTCTTCAATCCTTAAAATTATGTCATGTATTCTATGCCCCTCCTCCAAGATTAGCTGGGAAAAGAAGCCATTTCTGGCAGAGCTAATCAAAGGGAAGATGAAAATGGTTGGTTAAAGGTAATAAACAAACCCCCTAAGTTTTAAGTTGGTTGTAAGGTGCTTATGTAGTTCCTGATGTACTTACAACACAACCCAGGTAGAAAGGTTCATGCTTCTGAAACACCAGGCAATGCACCTACAAAGAGGGGCATGCAGAGTATTCTGTATTTTAACATTTTAAATCTTTAAACCAAAGAGAAGTTATACGTAAGCACCAGCCTTGGTTCAACCAGAAACTCAGCACTGGCCACGGCAAACACTACTGAATTCCACACCACCTTTACAATCAATCATCTTTCTGGCCTTAAAGCACATCATAGGCGAACACTACAGTGCCAAGAGACTGAAAAAACCCAGAGCAAACCAGTAAATCAGCAACCTGCGTGCCACCACAGCAAGCTTCAGGACAGGCTTGTTTTCAAGGCCAGACTCCAGCAAAAAATCCTCCCCAACTTTCTACCTCTCTAAACCAAACCTTCCGGGTAAGCATCTGCCTCTGCTCATTTTCTCAGCCTCTACAATATACTGAGTTATTTGCTTTGTTTTCATGATATTTAGGATTAAGTTATTACATTTCCAGATATTTCCCCATAGACATTTTCTTAAACAGCTTACGTTGAAATAGTAATAATCTTTTGGATGGTCCAGCTGATTGTTCACCTTATTTCTTTCACTAGGGTAGGTCTGTAAATTAGATCTCTCTTCTTCAAAGTTTTCTTGGATGAATGGTTTCATTAATAAGGAAAGAAACAGAAATCGATTCAAGCATTCAAAAGGCTCAGAAGAAAAATAATTTCAAACTAAAAAGAATTTAAGAAATTTCAAAGCTCAAAGGAAAAAAAAAAAGATGACTTTATCTTTTTTCTATAAACTCCAGCTTAAAAAATAAGGGGGAAAATACAGTAGGTTGAAGAAGCTTGCCAAGAAATGCAAAATTTTAAAGTTAGATACACTGATTTTCTAGTGTTTCTTTCCTGATCATGCTTTTTTATGATAACTTTATCCTCTAAGCCATTAAGAAATTTTGTTTGATGTTTTATTTTAAATTTCCCTTTCCACTTTTCATCCAAGAGCTAAATTGCATACGACTTTTAATCTCGGCATCCCAAATACCATTTCTCTTCCCACAATGGTCACACCTTTGGGTTAGCAGGGATCCTGCTGTCAGATCCCAGCCTTGCTGGGCATCTATGTCTCTGGTTCTCAAAGGTTTTGTGTCTTCTGCTGAGGAGGAATGGTGACTGTAAGGGGTCAAACAATCACTGCTGACTTCTTGTAGGAGAGATGCATGTGCACATGCGCGTATTTCTGCACACTCAAGAAGAAGGAATTTGTGGTTTATTGACCCCATTGATGAGCAGGACCTTCCTATAACAAGATCTGCAAGCAAACCTATTGCTGAATAGTCTACAAAGTGTCACTGGCAACAAATCATCCTATTTTTAGCTCCATATAATTTGTAAGGACATTTGAAGGCATGTGCTAGGGCATAAATCACTTACAGTACACAATTGATTCATGTGAAATTTAAGTTAGTTCACTCTGAACTCCAAACAATTACCACTGCGGTGATTTTATAAAATGTCTCTTCCCTTGGGAAGAAAGCACCTAAATCAAGCTCAGTTTCAAGCCACAAAAATTAATGATAGGTATTCTCAACTCAACATGCAGGAAGCTGCACACATAAATCCCCACATCAAGATAAGGCTCATATAATTTTAAGCATTACACAAGCCCCAGATTCAAAATTTAAATTAAAAGCTCAACTAAACTAGGGAAACCTCTCAATTCTCACAACTAAAATGAAAAATAAACACATTAAAATGGCCAGAAAATATAGGCTTGTAAAATCATGTGTCCTTGATGTTGTACCATTCCAGGAAAAGTTTAGTTACAGCAGCTTTAAATAAAGTAAACCACTGTTCATCCAAGTTGCTGTGGTTCAGAGCAAGGTTGTATCCACTGCTGCGTCACTACCTTGTGTGAAGAACATGACCAGTGGGTTGGGGACCCAAAGAAGAAAACGGTGTCAGACAAAATAATGACACGTCACCAACGTCAGCACAACGCAGGATGGTGGAGCGCATCACCCCTCAGCAGCACGTTCCCAAAAGCAAGGCAACCCCGAAAGGCAGAGCAGAATGAACGTGGACCAGTCCTTGCTGGGGCATCCAAAATAGACATCCCCCCCCCCAGGGACTACATCCGGACCGATGGTACAGAGCAGGCATGAGGAAAGGTCCTGTGTTGGACTCAGGAACTGGATTCAGGAATGCATGGATCTGAGGGGTAAAAGTACAGACAAAGTCCGTATTGGACACCAGCCACCAAAGAAGAGGGCTTGACCATCGTGATCCCTCAGCTTTATCCTGAGTATGGCGTATATGGGATGGGATACTCTGCTGGTCAGCTTGGGTCACCAGTCCTGTCCACCCTGCAGGGGAACCCTTTTTCACCGCTTTGACTTACGGTTCCTCAGCTTGAGGATGGCCTTCGTCTCCATTGGGAGAGATGTCAGCAGTGGCCTTTCCCCATGCCAACACCCCATTAATCATAAATTTTAAGTGTCATCACTTCTAGAGACAGACGCTGCCTGAAAACATGCAGTTAACTTTCAGAAAATGAAGTTACTTAGATGAGGCTTAGCTGAAATATTAGAAAATCAATTCTGCTTTAGCTTAAACAAGAACAGTCAGTCTTCTGTACAGCCTACCCCAGCAACCCACCCAGATGCCTCCTCCAGAGGGAATTTCTTTTCCTGCTTTTGAGAAAAAAATAAAAGGATGCTTATGATAATTTTTCATTAATTTTGCTACCATGGCTAGTGGGGCAATGCGCAGGGAACGAAGGAGATGCTCCTGATGAAGCAGGGCTTAACTCCACAAGCGCTAAGAGCTGCTGCCTGCCCACCCGACCCATGTCCCAGTGAGGGGAAGACCATTTGTGATTTAGTTAGTTAATCAAAACTTCAATTGGTCCACTTTGTATTTCCTTTCTCTTTACTTTCCAACCATTTAGGGCAATATTTTTAATTAAACACAAAGGCTTTTCCTCGTTTCAGAAAATTAATCACTTTTGGCATTTATTAGGTATTCATTTCTGTTTAAAACATGCTTTATAATTCATTAAAGTACCTCAAAAATTAAATTCTTAACAGCCCTAGGCCCAGAAGATGTTTAAGTAAGAAAATTAAGCACTGTAATAAATAGTGAAGAATTCTGAAATATTAATTTGGCCTGTAGCATTTCAAATGTTTATTTGCAATAATTAATTTGGAACCAAGTTTACATTGCCTTTGTCAGTAGTTTGCTGGGAACTTTCAGTTATGTTACTAATGTCCTCAAATTTGCCCTCCTGGTGGCATATTCCATCACTGACAACCACTGCCACTGCATTTAAATGAATTCTTTCAGCTGGTTTCAAGTTGGATCATTTTCCACAAGGCACAGAAAATTAGCATGACTGCTAAAGGGTACACTCCTGGTTGGTGTGGGGGGGAATTACCCACCTGAAGGTGATCGTCAGACGTTTTCTGCTCCCCCATCCGTACTGCAGAGCCTGAGCAACACGATAAAAGCATTTCTTTAAGACCGGCCCATGTGATGATGTCTGTAGTGTCAAAAGTAAACGCAATCCTGCACACCAGCAGCCTTTGCTCTGAATAAAGTATAAATTCAAGGCCAGGTTGGATGGGGCTTGGAGCCCCTGATCCAGTGGGAAGTGTCTCTGCCCATGGCAGGGGTGGAACTGGACAGGCTTTGTGGTCCCTTCCAACTCAAACCCTTCCATGATTCTATGACATCAAGACAGTAGAACTCCTGCACACCCAAAGGAAGTCTCAATCCATCAGTTACGGCAGTTTCCCCCCAGGCCTGACAGGATACGGTGACACAGAGCAGTGGTCTCTCTTCATCACCCTTCAGCAAAACAAATAATCCCCTTTTCTAACTCGAGAAAGCAAACTCTTAAATACTTTTTACACCTACGTTGTTGTCTTGCTAGTGGAATTTAGTGTAAGCTTTTCTAGCATGGAATTTAGTCCAGATGCTGAACCCTGGAGAATCACAGTATTAAATTGCAATGAATTCTCTAATCAAAATAGCAAACCGGTACAGAGTTGTGTTTACAAGCATACAAGTGTCTAAACCACTTTTGCAAAAAAGGACTTCAATAGCTTAGAAAAATCATTAAAAATATACACCTAAACTCTATTTTTATCTCAAAATATCACTACTGAGCTAAAAAAAAGATCCGTATTTAGCAGATTTTGAGAGTTTTCCTCCAGATTAGAAATTTGCAGTTTTCCCTCTTGGTGCTGTTTCCTGATGAGAAGTTTCTGCACCGGCCTGCAGCGATTTCAGCTGCTAAGGAATGAAATGCTGGAAGAGGAAGCTCCATATGCTGGTATTGCCCTGACGTTTCCACACCAGGACAGGTGTCCATGCAGGTCCCGTGCCCTCCTCGTGCCACTCCGCTGCCATTCTGGCCACCCTACGCCTCCTCCTTTCTCCTCCCCCATTCCCAGTATTGCTAATATCAGGAAAACCTTGCCAGAGGGGCTGTGAATTTTGCGCTCCTGGAGATGCTCAGAAGTTGATCCCAAGGGCCCAGACTCCAGACAGACCCCTCTGCTGCCTGTATGGGCTGGAGCACCTTCCCTATGAGGACAGGCTGAGAGAGTTGGGCTTCTTCAGCCTGGAGAAGGCTCAGAGGAGACCTTATAGCGACCTTCCAGTACCCGAGGGGGCTGCAGAAAAACTGGGGAGGGGCTGTTCATAAAGACTTGTGAGCACAGGGAGAGTGGCAATGGGTGTAAACTGGAGAGGGGCAGATTTAGACTGGACATCAGAAGAATTTCTTCACCATGAGGGTGGTGAGACACTGGCCCAGGTCACCCAGGGAAGCTGTGGTTGCTCCATCCCTGGAGGGGTTCAAGGCCAGGTTGGATGGGGCTTGTAGCCTCTGATCCAGTGGGAGGTGTCCCTGCCCATGGCAGGGGGGTTGGAACTGGGTGATCTTTAAGGTTCCTTCCAGCCTAAACTATTCTATGATTCTAAGGGAGCTAAAGATAACCCTCCAATGCTCCAACGCAGAGCGAGGAGGGGATTCTGCCCCTCTGTTCCTCTCCCGTGGGTCTCCCCCTGGAGTCCTGCGTCCCTCACAGAGGAAGGAGCTGGAACGGCGTCCAGAGGAGGCCACGGAGATGATCCAAGGACTGGAGCACCTCTGCTGGGAGCACAGGCTGAGGGCTGGGAAGACCTTAGAGCAGCTTCCAGGGCTGAAAGGGGCAGCAGGTAAGCCGGGGAGGGGCTCCATCAGGGAGTGCAGGGAGAGGACGAGGGGGAATGGCTTTAAATCGCAAGCGGGGGAAGATTTAGATTGGACATTAGGAGGAAACTGTCGATACGGTGGGTGGGGAGCCCGGGCCCAGCCTGCCCCCCCGCCGCGGGGGCTCCTCAGGCCGAGCGCAGCGCGGGGCGATGGCGCCACCTGCCGGGCAGCGCCCCCTCAGCACCCCCCGACCCCCCGAGTCCCGCGTTAAACCCCCACAGGCACACGAGGGGCTGCTGCCTCCTCCCCTACAGAACTGGAATTCAGCCCCAAGGAAGCGCAAGGCAGCGCGTTACCCGCTTCAAACGCCTTACAACGAGATGAACATTCAGTTTAATCGGAAAGACCTTCAAACAAGCCGTGAGCACATCCAGCCTCCAGGTTAGCACACGCCGTGCCTGAACCAGTGCTGCACAAACACGATTATAGAGTCATAGAACCACAGAATCAACGAATAGTCAGGGTTGGAAGGGACTTTCCTGCTCTATACAATGGTTTGGGTTGGAATGGACCTTAAAGCCCATGAAGTTCCCCCCCTGGCACGGGCAGGGACACCCCACTGCATCAGGTGCCCAAAGCCCATCCGACCTGGCCTTGATATAATCGCCCCTCAAAAGGTTTTAGAAGCAAAAACAAATCTAACCCTCTTAAATTCAGAGGAATCAAGGTATTTATAGTCATCAATCCCGGCCATGCCGGCTGAGACGAGAGCAAACCTGCGTGCCAACAGCTGGGACAGCCCAAAATGTACCTGGTCAGGAGTAACGAGAACAAATCTCAGTGCTTAGACGCTGAGGACTCAACACAGTGAAATATTCTTATGGGACGGCACTGTGTGGATGCCAAAAAAATCAAAGAGTGGGCACCAGGTTGGGTTATGGAGAGTGACGAGTCTGCTGAGGCTGGGATTGCCGAGACAGATCCAGAGGGAGAGCGGAGAGGCAGCCCCTGCCCAAGCGCTGGGCAGAACCACCCTTACACAACTGCAGAAGAGCAAGGAGACGTGTCCCTCTGTCAAAAGGGGGTTCATATGTGTCTTTCAAAAGGCCTACAAGAAGCTCCAGCCTTTTTAAGAGAAATTCCCCAAAAGTTCTTCAGGGAAATGGTTTAACAATAATTAAAATAAATACATTTAAGTCCCTATTCTGGCAAATACACAGACACCTGCCCTCGCCTCCTGCTCTGTGAAGATGCCTTAGCAGGAGAGGAGCGCAGACTGCCCCACTGCCGCCTGCTAGAGGGGCACCACACCTGGCAGGGAATCACAACCGTCACCTCCTAAAGACAAGGAAGAATCTGGAAAGGGAGCATTTAATTCAGGATTTCTCCTCAGACCGGTGTATCGCTTACCTGTGGTGTCAGTCCTCACCTCCAGTTCTCTGTCCTTGAGGTCTGTCACTGGAGAGCTTGTGCTCCAGGAGGAGCACAGTCCCATCCTCTCGATATCCCAGTTTGTCTGTGTCCAGCACGGCAACGCACTGTGCTGCTGATGTGAGCTTCATCTGGTGACTACAGATGGAAATCTACTCGGTAGAAGCAAGCACAATTTAAGTACCTTTGAGAGCATTTTCTATACCTTAAACCATTTTCTACCCTGTAAAAGCACAAAAGACAGGCGTGGGAAGGTGCCTCTCACAGTCATAAAGCTTCAGAGGTGAATCATGGGGAAAACAGCTTCTGAGTTTTCTTCCAAGAACCAGGGCTTGCAGGAAAGCAAAATGAGCAGGATGGGACTAAATAAGGCACATTCTGTGGTCTCCTTTGCACCACTCGGCTTGTCCCTGTCCTCTGTTTCTGAAAGAAACCTCACTAGTATCTGATCAGTAAGGCTAGCAGATTTTAATCCATGCCTTGGCCTCTTCTCCCACCAGGAAGATCCTCACCAAACCTACAGGAACTCAATGAGAGCTTGGAGTGTCCAAGGCTGGTTTTTGGTTGCTTTAAAACTATACTAATGTACATTTTTTTTTCCTGCCAAAATTGATTATGCAGTTCTGCCTACCTTCAGGGAAATTGAAGGAATCAACACCACCTTGGAAACCTTCAAGTTGCCTCCTACATGGCTTTGGTCCCCCCTCATCTCCCCAGCTCAAGACACAGCTTCACTTTGCTCTCCAGCTGTGGGGAGTCCCCAGGACCACCAGCCCCATTCCACTGCTCGCCAAACCCCGTCCCCATCCCAGGACTCCCAGGCCCACGGTAGCACCCTCAGAAAACCCCACACCAAGCTATACTGAAGCACTTGATCCTTCCACAAGTTGCTGCTGAGGGGCAATTTCAGAGCTCCCCGCTCCGCACGTGCTGCTGGTGCCAGACCCAGACCTTCATCAAGGACGACTCCACCACCAGACAGGCCTGAACGCTTGGAAAAGCGCCTTGTGTGAACAAACATAATCCCGGAGACAGAGTTACTTCAGGCAACCGTGTTAACAACCTTCCTCTGTATTTGGACTGAGAGGGTAACTGAAAAACAAGTTATTTGTAACCCACGTTGAACACAAACAACACCACCAGTTACCAAACACCTTAGAAGTATTTTTAAAACAACTTAATATATCAATGCAAAATCTCATATTCTTGTCCAGTGCTGGGGGTCATCAGGTTGAGCTGGCCTACCACCTCACAGCGGGGACACCAGCGACACTTGGCTTCACATTAACAGTTCAGATAGAGAAGAACTCAATAACCCGCAGCACTTTATCCGCTTAATCCAAAGACAAAGCGGTGTCAGGAGGCAGGGGCATCTATCACAGCTCACCTGGCACATGCCTAGCTCCAACCAGCATGCGGGTCGCCGTTTAATGGGATTGCTTTCATTCCTCATGTAACAGCCTGTATTTTCAAAGCAGGAAAGTTATTTCCTCCCAATTTATAAAGTCAAATCTGAACAGGTACCTAAAGCCATCCAAAAAGTAGATCATCCCACCCTGAAACAATACATCGACCCTATCAGTGAACGCATGTTTTATTGAAAGTGTGGCATGAAACACTCGACTGTGAGGATAAGTTTATCAACAGCTCTTGATGGATGTGAAATTTTTGGCAAGGCTTACCAAATAATGCAATTCACAGTACATTTAATTTAGGAATGTTTGCTCACTGGTTTTTATATCAATTAAAAAAAAAAAAAAAAGGAGTTGGTGAACTTCCAAATCATAAATGATGGATTTTGGTCAATTATAAAATATTATGAATTTGCAACCTTTTTATTCTAGTACTCAAGGAACTGCCAGCTATTTAAACCGTACCTTTATCGTTATTCACAAAGTTTAACAAAAATAAATACAATTCTGAGGTTGTCTTTGGCATGTCGTAATTCAAGGCATTAAGTCTCTTTTAGCAGCACAGTGCAAAGAAAAACAACACACCATACAATGCACTACCAGATTCAGCCTTACAAGGAGAAGAGAACGTAGTACAATGCAAACTTTAATGTCAATATATACAGAGCTTTAAAGAAAACATTTGTTGTTTTTTTTTTAAAATTAAATGAAATAAATACAATATGATACAAAATCCACAATAGGCTTAGAGAAAGAAATGACAGTTATAGTATCTGATAACGGGGACCTTTTGTAGATTCTCATCTTTGAAGTACCTCAGAGAGCATGGAATTCATTGCACACTGTTTTCAATTAATGCCCTTTCGTACACTGAGATTCATAGCCGGTCAGGTGCCAGGAGAGTTTCAGCTCCAATCAGAGGATCAGTGCAAGATGCCAAAGTGCTTGGGATATTACAACACAATCACTTTGCAAACACTGCTCGTAAGCCTTATGCGCAACACAGAGACAGGAATGCTTTGCCCTGCAAAGGAGATCCGCCTCAAGCATCTTTTCAGTTCTTACATTAAAAACCCCCTCAAAACAGGATTCAATATTATTCAAACTCATTATTGGTAATAAGCTATTGCCCAAATCTTAAATTATTAAGAGACGGAATCAATTAAATATCTTTTAAAGCTTTCAAAGCAAGTTTGCTTTCACTACAAAGGGAAAACAACAGGAAAACCAGTCGCTGATTATTTTTGGGGGGACTTCTAATTACAGAAGTTATTATAATACTCAGGTCCAGTTAGCTCTACACCAAGGGTGAGGATTTTTAGAACATTTGTATCTATTCCTCTGTTCCCAAAGGAAAATGTAGCCTTACCAACAACAACATGATTTGGAGGAGTAAACCTTTTAAAACTACACTGAAGTAGGGACTAACTGTACTCAGGGTGTGCTCTGCTAAAGGGTGTTACTGCAGATGGACCGTACGGTCTGAATGACAGCGTAGGCGCGTTACCACCAGGTACCAACACACCCCCAAGGAAGGACTGGATAAATAGAGAAATTCTCTATTGTTTTGGATCGCACCGAGCTCCCATAGGATCACATCAGGACCCCATTGGCTTCAGAAGCCTTCTGAAGACTTTGACACAAAGCAAAACCTGCTCCTCCTTTCTCTCCTACAAATATTTGCACACGTTTTTCAGTCCTATCCAGAATCAAGTGCTGCAGAAGTACACAAAACCCCATGTTTGCATTTATGTTTTAGCCTAATTTCATTGACACAAAGCAGGATAACTACTACAGTGTGGCATAATTCATTAAACTCAATTCTTATGAATTATCTCAACTTTTTAATTTAACCTTTGAGGGTCGAGAGCAATATGGACACAGCATTCAGTCACCTATAATGAGCAGTTTGTAAGTGTATCACAAGTAACTGCCGGGTGCTGAAGCTTGCTGGAGGTGATGGTAACCATTGGACATACGAACACTAGCTTTGGACAATGAACTAATACATGGAAGACGGAATTCAAGCTCATTATTACTGACTTGGGTGAGGTTTTGGATGCCTTCTCTGAACACAAGGAGAACATTTAAACTATCCTACAATACAGGACAGTGCACCGAGACCAACTCCATGTTAGGCTCTTCATGTGGCCAGAGAATTTACCAGTTTTGAGCAGAATGGGAAAAATACTCAGCATGCTAATGACGGCAGTGAGACCGCACAAGCCATGAAACAGCAGCTTAAGTGATTCACCCGCAGTAATGCTCTCAGGAACGGGCCCTCTGCACTCCACATCACTGGCTGATACCGATGCCACTGTTTTTGGATACGTAACAGGAATACAACAGAGTTCCTCACTTTTGATCACAAGGATAACTGAAGATAGCGATTGTGATACCTGAGGGGTAAACAAAAAGTCAAGCACATCAGGGGCCTGGAGGAGCTCCAGCTGATGCTCTTTAGGAAGAAGCGCATCAGGCTCTGTGCACACTTAAGAACTAGCACTTATTTGTAACTGCCATTGCCAAACATTGGATTAGAAACTATTTTGCTGGCAGCAGCAGACGCCATATCCAAACCATCGAGATCATTTAAGATATTACTTACTTCACTTGAAATTCCTCTAAATACTTAAAAGACAGATCTATTTCTTTGTAATTATGAGCCTTTGTAAAAAAATTCACTCCTGCTTTTTTAAAAAATCAGTAAGATACTAAACTTGTAACTAGTTGGAAACCTTGAACTGTGTGAAGACCATAAGGAAGTGAAACAAGTTAAGCCAATCTTTCACTCCAGCCAACAGCAAGTTCAGTGTTCTTCCATATCAAACATTTAACTCGTTACTCATGAGCAGATCATGCTACTTTTTAGTATATGAACAAAAAGTGTTGTAATTGAACAAAACCTAAATTTGAGAAAAGATTGACAACTATGCAAGAAATTCCCCCCCAAAATATCATAAAGGTGATCATTTAATACCACATGGCAAGAGTAAACTGCAAGTGAGCTCTTTTGTATCCCTGTATATCCAAAATATTTAAGACTGATATGCTGAAATATTCACAGCAAGTGAACTTTCTTCCCAAACGAAAGGTTGTAACTGGCAAACCAGGACACAGATACAACAAAGGTGGTTGTGCACCTTTTCCTTGTGATAAGGCAACTTTGTAATGTTGCAGTTGCTGAAACTGTGCTTTTAGCCCAGGAGTTATGCTTGCACTAAAAATCAGTAATGATATAAAAAAAGCAGGGATAACGTTATAGATGTTTTTAAATTCTTTGCTAAGAATCAGAATATCCACCTTGTTCATGTACTTTTCCTCTCACCACCTTTGTTTTGCACACGGAGAAGAACTGAAGTACCTTCAGTGGCTCACAACTGCTTTTGTGCAAAATGCTTTTAAGGTGCTTATAATGTGGTGCTTCTAAGCAAGCTAAAAGAAAATACCAATATCAACACTGTTAAATGATTCATGAATTAAACCATTAAAGACCAGCTGCTACCTTTCGGGAAAGCTAAAGACAATTCAAGTTTGACATTTTAGTTGTATTTCATGCCTTGCATTACCCACTATCCCCAACACAGCTTTTACTGGTATATTTCAACCCACATTATGCCTTGACCTTGGGCTAAAGGGTGGCTTTATTCCCACCGTTTGCTTCTCAGAGTGAATTCAAATTCTTCTGGCAGTCACCTGTAAATTTACATTAAATTATACTGATAAACCATAGACGAGGTTTACAGACATTCTCACTGGCAGAGGTCTTCAATGAAGAAAAGAAGGATGAAACAGCTGCATAAGGGGCAGATTTTGTACTAAACAATAAGCTTTCCAGGAAGCAGTTGTACTCTTTGATCAGCTTTCAAGCATTTCGAACAGGCACCTCAAAACTAGGCACAAATGGCCCCTACAGCTTCCAGCATCTACCAAACACTCAAGAAATTTAGTATGGGGTATGTTCTGCGTGATACAAATCGCACACCTATGTTTGCTATATTCATTAAGTCTCAAATCTACATATATCCATACCTAACTATTTGGCCAGATCATTTCCATCTTCCCTCACCACAATAAAAGAAAGCAGCTTATCTAACAGCACTTTCAATGCCACCAAGTCCTTCACAGGTATAAGCAAAACCCAGCCAGCGCCCTCTGCCCTTTCAGATCCGAGTCACCTCTGCCACTCTTGGCAGCTGGGCCAGAATTCTCCTGCAAGTTTATTTTCCTGTCTCAAAACGCCGAGCTCTGCAGTCTCTGGTTTCTTGTGCTGGGCAGCCAAAGGTATGCGAAACGGAATTCAGTGATGGCAAATCAGTCTGAACCACATTCCACTTCCGTTACTTGAATTCTCTTAACTTTTCACAGCCTAACTGCTCATCACTAAAACATTTTAAAACGCTTCACATCCTACTACGACAGTACAACTGTGTAGTAGTGTCTACAACTTTTAAGCTCATCATCTCTGAACGTGTTAGTTCGCAGTCTACTAGCAGCTACTGCCAGTTTTGAATCAGAAAAACCCAGGACAATTCTGGCCCTGAAACTAATTCCCTCTCCACCACAGCATGCAGAAGTAGCTGAAGTCCTACCAAGAAGACAGAGAGGGCGACTGGGTGCTGTTGACAGAGTATTGTCAGGAACTTGTCCAAAACTCTGAAATTTCCTAGTCAGAATTCCCTTATGTGGGCTCACTGCAAGGTGTATTTATTTATTTTCCCAAGCTACCCCTACCGTTAGGAAAACAGAATTTTGCATTTATGTTCTGTAATATTTGTAAATGTGGCAAAAGAATTAGATAGAAGCAACATTCTATAAAAAATCAAATAAATAAAAACTAAAATCCACATGCCAAGTTTGTTATAAAAGTGTCAGTTTGTCTTATATGTCAAACAAACCTAAGATTGGGTATATTCAGTGGAAATGACTGCCAAGGAAACAGTAACACAGTCATTATACAAATGGATGGACAATATAAATAAAAAACCATTTTGGACTGCATAATGTTGTCTTAAAGTGATACCAATGTTACTTAGATACTTAATTTTGACAGTTTAGACACTCACTTTCTCCAGCTCAGTGCAGGACACAACACTCTTTGTGGTAACAACTAGAAACATTCTTTTTCTCGCAAGAAGCCATGTGTTAATCAGCGTTTCTTTTGGGTCAAATTAAGTTTAAGGGTAAAGTGCAGAATCTTACACTCCCCTCTTGTTTGCATTTTCAGACTGGCACCATGCAAATGCAGACTTTCCAAATTAACACTAACGCATTTAACACTGGCACGACATAAGTCAGCTTTTCATAACCGTAATGAACAAGTTAAATGAATTCAGTTGAATGCATTAAGTGCCTAATTACAAAATGAAGAATTTGTCCCTCACAACTGGGTCTAAAGGTGTGGAGAAAAGTAAACTCACACTGACACTTTCTGTACAACTTGGTCACTGGCAACGGTCCCCTAAACCAGTTTCTGAATGAACTCAGCAAAAACTATACAGAATGTGAAATAATATTTGCAACAGATCTCTTAAAGGACAGTGTAGAGAAATTCATTATGGTGTACCCGGTTTTTAAATTAATTTAACAGATATGGCCTGTAAAACAACACAGTATGAACCTGTGGATTTGTTGTTTTTGTGTTTTTTTTTTTTTTCTTTTTAAAAAAGGACTTTTACAGAATTCAAGTAGTGTAGCAGGAAACCATAGATGCCTTTTGATCACAGGTCAGGCAAAACAGAGCCACTTATTGGATTTTCCCCTTGCTTCGGTTTGCTAAGGTATCCCAGTGGATCTATAAGTCTGTTGATGTCAGCTTTTTCATGCTCCGTCGCTGAGCTAAACTTGAGGCTGCAACAGGCTCTAACACTGGCTGAAATGTCTTGTGATTCAGTGCAGAATATGTAGCAGCCATGGCTCCCTAGAGAACAATGAAATATATAAGAGGCTGTAAAGGTCATCTTTATCAGAAAATAAAACAAACAAATATTAAATTCTTAATTAACTCTATGAAAAACAAAACTCAGAATTTATGGCAGGTCATGCACATTCTCTAAGGTTCATTTGAAAAAAACCAGTTATTGCAGAATCCTTCAGGTTTCTAAGCACTGGTATCCTACAGTTTCTTTCCCGTCTATTTCTCCTACACACCCCAGATGTAGGACTAACATTTTAATGTGGGTCAGAATTCGCATCTTCCAAGCAACATTAGCATCACTATATCAAACGCAGCCACTTCAGTGGCTATTCAGGTCCTGACTTTTGAAGGCAACACAAGTAAGACTGGCTATCTCAGATCCTTAGCTCTGAATCCAGCCAAACTAAGTAATGTATGTTGTCCGCATACAGTAGAATATTTGTGTCACAAGTCAGAAACAAAGGTACCAAACAGATAAAATTCCTGCAGAAAAACTGCAGTGTAAGTTTATTAATTTATGTCAGGAAAGCACAATATGAGCCAGTCAGAAACAAATCCCCAAAGATATCTTGAATAAGAATGCTAGGAGACCTGTGGAAGGCTCAGTCCCAGATAACTGTCTTATCAGGTTCCTCTACGGTCAAAGCTACATTAATTTTTGAAACAGAACACCCAGAAAAATATCTTCCTTTACACACAGGTTAAAAAACATTAGTTTGTTAATAGTTTCTTTGCTTACGTCACTTAAATGTGTATGTTTTAGGGAAAACAAAATTGATTTCTAAAGAAAAAAAATAAGAGTTCTGTCTGTAGCTCTAAATTCACTACGCATCCACCAGCTCACGCAATACGCAGCCTTCGGGTTGTTTTACCTTTACTAGATGTGGTGCATCTTGCCTGTTCAGTTGATAATGTGGCAGCTGGTCCCTACAGGCTATCCACGAATGTTTCAATACTTGCTCTGCCGTATACCGCTGATGTGGATCTACGTGAAGCATATGTGATAGCAAGTCCTAGATAAAAATCACAAACACACATACTAGTCAGTTAAGATAATCTTACACAGATTTTAAAGCATTAATTATGGCACCAGTGAAAAAATACTCAGTGCGGCAGGGATCAGCACAATGCAAACACACACAAAAATCAGCAGACAAATTGGATCATTCTGTGCCTTGACACCGCTGAAGCCTGAAAACAATGTGTTGTACTATTTAATCAGTTTAACAGAGCGAGCCTTTATTGTAAAGAAACTTACTGCTCTTTGTGTGTTTCATATTTCAGTTTGTTTATTACTAAAATAACCTTTAAAGGACTAGAAATCCCATTGAAATTGAGCAGGCAGATTTTTCTGGAAGAAAGCTATTATTTGCAAACATCCCCCCTCATTCATACCACACACTTGGGGTCTGCTGACTACATATCACAATTTAATTCATATACAGTGACACACTTTCAAAGATTTTTTCCTTCAAGGAGCTGTTGGAACAGGCCCAGAGGAGGCCATGGAGATGATCAGAGGGCTGAAGCACCTCCCGTATGAGGACAGGCTGGGAGAGTAGGGGTAGTTCAGCCTGGAGAAGAGAAGGCTCTGCATAGACCTTAGAGCAGCTTCCATGAAAGGTGAGGAGGGACTTCTTACAAGGGCAGGTAGTGATAAGGCGAGGGGAAATGGCTTTAAATCAGGAGGGGGAAGATTTAGATTAGACATTACGAAGAAACTGTTAACAACGAGGGTGGGGAGGCCCTGGCCCAGGTTGCCCAGAGCAGTGTTGGCTGCCCCATCCCTGGAAATGTTCAAGGCCAGGTTGGATGGGGCTTGGAGCCCCTGATCCAGTGGGAGGTGTCCCTGCCCATGGGACAAACCATTCTATGATTCTACATAAAGAGTAAAGCCAACTGAAATGGACACTTGGTTTTGCCTGTTCAGAAGCACTAATTACAGCGCTGGTCAAAAGAAGAGCTGGGAGGGAAGGGCACAGAACAGACGGAATAGCTTGAAAGAAAACAAAACAGGAACAAGCTGACAGAATGTTCCCTTTGTTTTAGGTACAAAATGTTAAGCATTCTTAAATATAAAGAAATGAATTACTTGCGCTGAAACACCATCAGCCAACAAGTATTCTGAATCACTCCTACTGAAATGAACAAATAGCGCAGTGCCAAAGGATCAGGACAAGACAGTATTAATGCCAAGCTTTATAAAAGGTAACAGTGGTGACTAAGATGGAGAAGTGGGCTAACTAGAGCCATACAACATCCAGCAAGGACAAATGTAAAGTCCCGTGCTTGGACAAAGAAAAAAATGTTGCCAGGTACAGGCTGGGGACCAGCTTTGCTGAGAAGGACCGGCAGCTTTTGGTGGCAGACAGCAAACCGAACCTGATCTACCAGTGTGACCTGGCATCCGAGGAGGCCGAGAGCTTCCTAGGCCAAAGCACAGCAAGTAGCCTGCAGGAAGGAACTGCATTCCTTTAGTCAGCATGGCCAAAGGAACGGAGACAAAGTAAAACACAAGATGTTCTGGCTTAAAATTTGGAAAAGCTTTTATCTCATGAACAGGACTCAAGCAGTGGAAAAGGCTGCCCAGGCAAACTGTTTGGTCTCCACTCTTGGAGGTTTCCAAAATCAGACTGAATAAAGCCTTGAGCTACCCGGTCAGACCTCACAGATGACCCTGGTTTGAACAGGAAGCTGGGCCAGACGACCTTCACTGCAATAAAGTCTACCGGTGATAACAGCAAACTACTGTATTACACTGGTCTATGTGATAAAGTTCAGTACATGTTTATTTGAATTCTACAAAAGCATAAAAACAAAGCCAAAACACATTTACACCTTTGCTGCATCTGAAACAGTGTCCCAGTTGCCTCCACTTAAAGAGAATTTTCCACTGCCTATCCGTACCAGGATCTCCTCTGGAGTATCATTAGGACCATTGGCAAACGGAGTATAGCTGTGGATAGAAGAAAAACAATCAAAATCCCTCATTATAGGTAATAAGCTGCAAGAAATTGGTAAAGTCTCATGAATCATTCTGAGTAGGTATCCCGCTGCTGACAGAAACACACAATATACTGTTCAGTATTGCTTCGAAATGGCATTATTTTCTTTTCCCCATAACTGTAGTTAATCACACAGACTAAATGGAAATGCAGACTAAAAACATGTCTTCAGTTAATATCTTCATCATGTATTCTAATCAGTGCAGACTTTCAAGTTAAATAGAAGTGACTCAAACACAAATTATGCCAGATTACCAGAGCACGTCATGTAATCCAAGTCTGGAACAACACCCAAACAGAACGGCCCAGTATAGCTGGAGTAATATTGTGTTTAGAGTAGGTGCATTCAATTGGACAGAGAATGAGCACAATGCAGACGCATCTATCATTTGAGGAAAAGCTACAAAAACATTTTCAGGACAGCTATTTTTACTTAACATGAGTTTGGGAGGCTTAAGCAATAAGGTCATTGGTTTTGGAGGCTTATAAAAATTTCCTGTAAATTTGTCTTACTTTCTACAAATCCTACTGCAAAGAACTTGGAGAATGGAGCCAGCAAATCTAAAAACCAATCTGAAGCATTTGTGTACCCCTTCTAACCATGTCAAGGGTATTACGATGTTCTGGCTTCTCCTATGGTTGTACGCTAGTACCAAGTTAGCTGTAACTATAAACCCCAATCTTATTAAGCAGTCACACAATAACACACCTTAGATTTCAAATTAGCTCGCAAACTATAATAATTAAGCTTAATGCATTCTGTCTTGGTACTCTGAAAGCTCTGTGTAGAAGAAACATCAACCAGCACCATCAGCCAGTTAGTTCTAGTCTTTCAGTTGATGAACTTAAGAGTAAGAATAAAATGGAAAGATAGGAATCCAAGCTGGGCCATTCCTCGCCTGTACTTCTGACCGGCCATACCTTTTGTCCAGACAATGTTTCTCTAGTGTGCAGGCAGTATACTGCCCAAAAACTGTTTACCTGCACTCAAATCAAACAGCAAGCTGAGTTTTGATGACAGAACTGTAGCGGTGGTGGTGATTTTTTTTGGAGACAAAAGGTAGACTACAAGAATACTAAGATAGGGAGGATAAGAGGCAGAAAGGAGAAGGAAGAAAATCACCACATATTTTCACAGAGTAAATTCTCTCCTAGACACTGGGGAGAGTCATGCACTACAGAAGAGACAAGTCTTGAACCTACCTGTAGGATAAACCCAGTTTATGTACACATTCATAAACTCATAGCTCTCTGTTTCACTTCATTGTCTGTCATTCCACATTCAAATGAGGTAATATCTTATAGCTTTAATGAACGCTGGAATTTTAGGTACGCAGGAAAGCTAAGGAATTTTTCTTACCCTGCCAGCATTGTGTAAAGAAGAACACCCAAGCTCCAGATGTCACAAGCAGCATCATACCCCTGTCTCATAAGAACCTAGAAAACAAAAGTGTTAAGGATTTTTCGTATGTAAGAACTCACTCCAAACCAACACCACTACACAGCCTGGAAAATCCCAGGATCATTTTGGAGGCTGGATTCTTTATTTTTCAATATACAAGCTACTGTAACTATCGACAATATTTCTTGCTTCCGGAACATTATCTCTCAAGTTTCTCAACAGGCTTACATCTTACTTTTGAGAGTCGATTCTGCTATTTTTAAAGCAGGTTTATTACAACCATACGCACCACTGTTTAGCAAGTATGTGTAATTGGTTTGAAGAAAAACTAGCATCATTTTTGTAAGCACTACTAGAAAATTTAAGTACTTGATACACGAAAAACAGCACAGAGAGAACACATGGTAGTTTAAGATACCTCTGGTGCCACAAAATTCGCAGTGTAGCACGGAGTTAGAAGGAGTCCATTTTCTCCTCGAAGTTGTTTTGCAAATCCAAAATCACAGATCCTGATAGAATCAGCATTATTTGAATCATCCATATATAAAATATTACTAGGTTTAAGGTCTCGATGCACTACCTTTAAAGAGAGAAATTTTAAAAACTATCATTTAGAATTTGCATGTACATTTGTTTGTATGTAATTCGCCATTTGTAAAAAACATTTCACAGTTTAATTTACCTATTAGCAGTTCTAGACAATTAGATAACTTTCACGTAGCAAAAGAAACTCTGGTTCAAGTAATGTCATAGAATCATGGAGTGGTTTGGGTTGGAAGGAATCTCAAAGCCCATCCAGTTCCACCCTGCGCCACGGGCAGGGACACCTCCCTCTGGATCAGGGGCTCCAAGCCCCATCCAACCTGGCCTTGAACACCTCCAGGGTGTTCTCTGTGCAACCTCTGCCAGTGTCTCACCATCCTCACCATGAAGAATTTCTTCCTAATGTCTAATCTAAATCTTCTCACTTTCAATTTAAAGCCATTCCCCCTCATCCTGCCCCTGCGCTCCTTGATAAAAAGCCCCTCCGCACCTTCCCTGTGGCCACTTTCAGTACTGGAGGGCTGCTCTAAGGTCACTCCACCTTTGTCACAAAACTCTCAGAAATAGTCTTCCCTTCTGCCACAAAAACAAGCTAACCAGAGCACGTAACAACAGGCGTTTGTTAATTTTAAGCAGTGTGAAAGCAGCTATGCCACAGAAGAGATTACTCACTCCTTGGCAGTGCAGGTAGTCCACAGTCTTTGTTATTGTGTATAAAACAGCGCTGGCCTCTCGTTCTGAGAAGAACTTCTGTCTGAGAATTCGATCAAGCAGCTCTCCTCCTTTCATCAGTTCAGTGACAAGGTATATGAATCTACCATCATCATATACCTGACGAGAAGATTAACAAGTGTATACACATGTATTAAAAAAGATAATCTGTAATTACACATCCTGACAAATGTGAAAAAACAGACTAGACTGATCACCTATTCACACATGAACATAAAGCACAAACAGCAGGGACTGAAAAATTTAATTCTGCAACTGAGAAGCTTTAAAGCATGAAATATAAGAAAGCTTATGGGTCACTTAAGTGACTTAATGGGTGAATTAAGTTTTTCACTTTAGAAACTTCTGTTGTAAGAGCAGAGTAGCCCTACCACTCCTGTTGCTCTTCCCCTCCATGCACCGTTCGTATCTGCTGGCACTTTTCATATGGAGGACAACAGGCAACTGCTTTTTCAGATTCAGCTTACCAACACATCAGCTACTCATTTGAAATAATAAGAAATATGTCATTTCTCACCTTTACATTATTTCTCACTTCAAGTTCACTAAACACCATTTAGGAAAAAATAGTATCAGGACAACGTCATAGTTTGAAATACTCAACACTACTATCTATGCTGTTTTCCTATTATATTTTACTATGTAAAGAAACGCAATGAATTCCAATAAACTCCCTATGTCTATATTTATTATTGGCTACTCTGTAAAAAGATGTAGCGGAGAAAGAGGTACATACATCCTTCAAAGTAATAATATTGGGGTGTTGTCCATAACGCATGAGGATCTCAATTTCTTCTGAGGGATCCCTCTTACTTTTATCAATTATCTGTAAAATACAGCAACAGGAGAAACAACTTGGCTAAAAAAGTCATTAAATAAAGATTTATTTTTTTTAATTAATAGTCTCATTTCAACAACAGAATATAGAAATTTCGAGAGTTCATTATTTCTTACTAATCATTCTTGCAGCTCCACATCCCACCGTTTATTTCTTGCTCTATCCTTGTTACCAGTTAAAACTGTATCATTAATGCAGTCTATCCTGCTCCCATAGACAAGGAGCACAATGGACTGCCTGAAGCATCACTGCCTCCCTGCAGCCCAGTTCCACCCTTGTGGACCTTATTTTATTTCAGGTGCGCTCATCATTGTGCCATATTTTTCTAATTGCAAAGCCAGTTCTTCAAGGCCATAATTTTAGCCACAAAAAGAAGAGCTACAGAAGCTAATACACAAATTAACCAACTGAAGGAAACACTGTTTTTCATTTCACAGTATATAAACAGCTAAAGCAACTAGAAAATTCATGCATTTAAATTTACAATTCTAATACACAATAACTTCAGAGCTGTCACAGTGAAATTTGTTCCCAGTACCTTAACAGCAAACTCCATATTTGTAGCTATGTGTATACATCGCTTGCACACGGAGTAGGAACCAACGCCGATGTCTTCCTTCAGCTCGTACACATCAGTAAACTGGGCGCTGTTCCCGTGAAGCTGCTTTAAAAAGAAACATATACAAGCTGTCATCTAACACAAGACGCTCTTCGCCATAATACCGTTTTCACCAGCAAAAATTTCTCCTGCTTGTCCATGCTTTCTCTTTTGAACTCTGCCTCCAGAAAAACAGCATCTCACTTCTTAAAATTTAAAGACATCCCACAAGCATTTTAATTACACACATTTTATAATCTCCTCAGCCAAAACAGAACTGACTGTAAGCACTAAATATTGGTTAATCTATGCCTCGCCAGAAAAGTTTCCCCTAAAAATGAAGAGTTACCTGTACTATTGGCAGTATATTGGTGAGGGGGGATATTTTATGGTCTTCTACAGTAGTAGTTGCAACAAAACTAAATCCTTTGAAGAGCTGATGCGCGTTTGCACTCGGTGGGACTCCCGGAGAATCTAGTGGCATACACGTTTGATTAGTACAGCTACATCTTAACAAGACTGTTCTTTAACGTTCAGGAGAGATACGCGGGAAGAAATAATTTGAGGTAAAGAAAGAAAACAAGGACAATGCCAGATGTTGAATAAAACTTCTAGTCAGTTATCTGTCTTCTCTTATTTCATAACACACAAAGCAAGCATTCCTGGGCTTTATCTAAAACTGCAAAACACTGCAGGAACAAATGGATGAATATACATTTTCAGGAAGACGTTTACTGAAATGCAACTCTACTTATGAGAAAGAAATGAAGATCACAGTCTTATATTCAAGGATTGTATCACAAACCAGAGCAGACTTTGCTACTTCAGTGGTGTATGTGCTGCTGGCAAGGCAGAACTGAGGCAAAATGAGAATATTCCGTTAGCAATATTACTGAGTAATTAGAAACAAATTTTACTCAGATTATATTAAGTGCTCCTCTGAATCTGCTGTTTGAAATTGCACAGTAAGCCCAGCCTGATAACTCTGTGTAGACTGTTCGAACCACAGGCATTCTCCAAACACACAACAAAGGGGTTTGAAAATTGGATGCAGCAGTAAAGACAAAAAATCACAAACGAAAACCTGAAGTGAAACTAGAAGCATATGAAACAATAAGTGTCTGCACTTCCTGTCTTTGTTTCCAAGTTCAGTTACTTGGAAGTTCTGGTAGTGCAATAATCTAAGGAGTCTTTTAAAGCTGCTTGGGACTATCTGAGATGCTTTGCGAGTGACCCAGCAGTATAAGTTCTCAGTGCACTGAACATTTTCCCCACCCTTCTCTAAATTGAATCACCGTTCTCTCAAGAGTAAAGTCACATCCAGCATGGGTAGCAAGGGGAACAGCTCAATGAAAAAGTTACTATAATGCTAGTTCAAAGATTTAATTTTAATAATTATAATAATGACCAGGCTCAAGAAAGTTTCTTAAAGCAAGTCTACTGATCCTAAAAATAATCACTGCTGGAATCAAATTTAGTTTGCTTTTAGTATTAAATACTTCCCCCCCCAAAATACTGCATGTCTGACTTTAAACTATAATTAGCAACCATAATCCAGCTGTTAATAATCTTTTTTTCCTCAATGAGTCAAAGTTTAGTAGAGTACTTCAAAGAACAGGAACCCACTGAGGAGAACACACTCCTTTAAAGTGCTGGAACCCTGTTGCACCCTTTCCTTTTAGTTTTGTCACTGGCTTTTTCTCCAGGCAGGCCTGTTGGTGTAACATGGATTTGACTCTTCTTGTCCCACAGACCTCACCAATTTATAATCATTCACAATTACCTTTTGGTGTTTTTGCTGTGAATTCTGGATCAAAACAAAAGGTATCTTCTGGCTTTCCAGAAGCAGGTTTAAAAGGGGGTTGAATTTCTCTTCTGAACAGTTTCTGAAATAGAAGGACAAAATCATATAATTAAGAGTGAATGAAACTTACGTAACGTAATTTTGCCAAGATAAGGGGAAAGCAACTCAAATATTATTGTTGTATTAAAAGAGTTTTCTGAAAGAGTGATTAATATATAGCAAGTAAAAACCACAAATACACATGGAGAAACTCTATGGCAGACGTTGCACAAACAACTCGAAAACCACCGTCTCAAAAGTAAAAATAAGAGATAAAGAGAAGGATAATGACAACAGGGTTTAGAGAAACAGTCGAGCACAGTACTGGCTGGCATTGCAGGTAGTCCTGTAGGCACATTTGTTGTGTCTACCCCTCTGTAGGCATTATAGCGAGGGAGTACTTTCAGAACGAATTTACTTGATATAGGGCATCTTGGGCTCGAGAATGTTTCTGGAAAACGCATCTCAAAAGATTAGAGAGCGGCAGAGGAACAGCATAAAGGTGCTTGTTCAAAAGTTAAGCAAGTAATCCTGAACTCGGACAGACTTCTGATCATCCCAGAGCACTCCAGTCCAATACTTCGACTGTGAAAGGAATAGGACTGATAAAACAGGAATGTGCTGTGGCTAACCAGAGAGAAGTCAGAGAGAATTATAGTCACAGGGATTTTCTGTGCCCTTCGTGGAAGCATTAAGCAGACACATCTTGCATACAGGGAACACCAGCATCCTCTCCCAAACAGAAATGCTCGGTCAGACTATTTAAGCCTTAGAGTGTTGCAACTCTTAATTATTTAAAAAGCAATTGTACAATTTATAATTAATACTCTCTCTACCACAAATACTACAGCTCCAGATGCCAAGTAAGATTGTAGCAGAAGCGAGAACGTAATGGTCAGCAGTATTGCAGTGCTTATTGTGCCCTATTCAGACGCAAAACCCTATAATGCTACAACACACAGAGAAGTTAAAAATAGCTTTATAATTCAGATAATTTTGTACTTACATTCCAGTCAACAGTAGAAAAAAAAGGATGTCTCTTGATTTCTTCAACTCCATCTGAACCAGCTCCTGAATAAAAGCAAATACTGTATTTGAAACACTTTTGGGTGAAGTATTTCAAGATTGCTCTAAAAATTAGTTCTTTTCTAAAAAATTCGCCTAGGTATGGTTATTTGAGGGAACTTCAATCTATCAGACGTCTGCTGGAAATAGAATACAGTCCAGGAGGTTTCTGGAGTGTGTGGAGGAGAAGTTCCTGACCCAGCTGGTGGGAGGGCCAGCCAGGGAAGGTGCCCGCTGGGCCTGTTGTTCACAGAGAAGGACTGGTGGGTGACGCAACGGTTGATGCCCATCTTGGGCATAGCCATGAAATGACAGAGCAGAACAGCTACCCTGGACTGCTGAAGGGCAGACTTTGGCCTGTTCAGAAGACCGATCAACAAAATCCCCTGGGAGGCAACCCTGAAAAGCAAAGGAGTCCAGGAAGGCCACCTTTCTCCAGGATGAAGTGCTACGGGCACACGAGCAAGCTGTGTCCATGTGCCAGAAGACAAGCTGGCAGGGAAGAAGGCTACCCTGGCTGAACAGTGAGCTCTGGCCACAACTCAGGTAAAAAAGGAGAGTATATGGCCTTTGGAAGAAGGGGCAGGCAACTCGGGAGGACTACAAATATGTTGTGAGGTCACGCAGGGAGAAAATTAGAAGGGCCAAAGCCCAACTAGAACTTGATCTGGCTGCTGCAGTGAAGGACAATAAAAAATATTTTTATAACTCTATCAGCAGGAAAAGGAGGGTTAAGAAGAATCTCCAGCCTTCACTGGATGCAGGGGGAAACAGTGACAATGGATGAGGAAAAGGCTGAGGTACTTAATACCTTCTTCACCTCAGTCTTTAATAGTCAGACCAGCTACTTTTATGTCAAATATCCAAATAAATTAACCAACCTAATCTATTTGACGGGTTCCTTTTAAACAACATCCTCAGTAGACTTTGTGCTTCAGGGCTGAGGAACTGAGGCATTCCAAGTTTTGCTCTAAAGGAAAACAGAACAAGTAAGATGAAGAAATGTATCTAATTAAAAATTGTCTACACAGACTTGACTGTACAATTTGATGTATCAAGGATCTATCCCAAAGTCTTGTAGAGAGCACGCGATTAAATCATCAACTTAAAGGTTCACATTATATGAGTGGTTTTAAAAAAACAGAAAACCACCATCCAAACAAAAAAAAAAAACACCAGACCAAAAACCCCAAATCCCACCCAAGCCACCAAAATAAGCTTTATGTTAAAACAGAGTAAAACAGTTATCTCAGGAATACATGTTTTCAAAGACATCCTCATGCCTCCAGGAAGTTATTACCAAAGTACCTCTACTAGAATCAATGCCAGGAGAGACTCGCCAAGTCCCAAATTCCTTGCCCCTGAAGTGACTGCTAATATTCCTCTTGAAACAAGAGCCTCAAGAAGTAGCTCCTAAAGCCATTATATAAAATCTGACTAATTTTACCAGGCTTATTTTATGAAAACAATTACGCTAGGGTAAGAAACTCTCTTGCAGAACCGCGGTATGACTTAGAACTCCAAGTGAGCCACTGATCTAATCCACTGCTGTCACAGGTAATGGCACTATAAACTCACACTCGGGGAAGGACAAACCGGCCTTCCAGTAGCTGAAAGGGGCTCCAGGAAAGCTGGCAAGGGACATTTACAGGGGCATGGAGTGACAGAATGAGGAGGAAAGGCTTTAAGTTGGAAGGGAGAAGATTTAGATTAGACATTAGGAAGAAATTCTTCACAAGGGTGGGGAGGCCCTGGCACAGGTTGCCCAGAGAAGTCGTGGCTGCCCCATCCCTGGAGGGGTTCAAGGCCATGGCAGGGGGTTAGAACTGCATGGGCTTTGAGGACCCTTCCAACCCAAACCATTCTATGATTCAGTGATATGTCAGGAAGAAGAGAGCTGTTCTCTCACCCCTTCCCTGACTATCGCTCTCCCCAAAAGCCTATGGCTCTGCATTAGGTCTGAAGGAAATTCTTTGTTAGCTAAGCACAAATAAAGATGAGAACATATTTGCCCAACAGCTTCTCTTATTAATCATCAGTTTACCTAGTCTGTCCTGTCAGACAGCTTCTGTTGTAACCGAGGTAATTCGATATGAAAAATGGGAGCACATCAGTGCACTCCAGATATAGGTACACAGAGCAACACCTGATTAGCCATTGCTTACAAAATAAGGGATGCCGTGACAGTAGCAAGGGAGTGAAACAACAACACGGGTGATAAACAGTGCTGCTCTATTTCACTGTACTGTTTTTATCTTTATTATATAATGAAAACACAAGTGCATCCTGAAGATTTGAATACCTATAGATATTCAATAGTATTGGCACAGTCTGGGATCAAAACCTTCAGGGGGGGGCTTAGCATTTTTGTTGCTGTTCTAGCTCAATGCTCTTTGAGGACAAGGAGTAATACAGGCTGTTAAAACATGTTTAAAAATCACATTTTCTGACTTTCCAAAAAGCAAGAAGATATACTTACTTCAGTATCATATTCATAGTTTCATTTCGATCTTTACCTTGAAATGGTAGTGTACCAGTAAGCATTTCAAACTGAAAAGGACAAACATTAATCGAAATCAACAATCCTTTCCGCAGCTGCTCAAACAAAGCATTCAGTACTGTGCTCTTCCCTGTTGCTACATCACACATAACTGCCTCAAGCTTTTAAAAGACGATCAAGAAGCTTCACAAAGGTAGAAATTTGTTTGCAGTTTACGTGGTAACAAGAGCGGCAAGTGTAATGCAACGATGATGCAGGAATATTTTACATCCACGCTTTGATGGATGTAAGAAAAATCCCACCCATAACCTAGCTTTAAATGTTGCTGTACTACAAAAACAGTGAAAAGAACAAAATCCTAAATCAGTACTTTATTTTCAGAGTCAATATGCATATTTCAGCCTGATGCTCTAATGCATCATAGCCAAGGTGTAAGTGTTAGGGGTTACTGGGTGATTTCACCATTCCACTCCGATATCCATTCAACAGGCTTAATCATACAAAAGTGCAATTAAAATCCCATCAAACCAAATCTTCAGGTTTTTTTTCTTTAACTATCAAGTATCATGCAAAATAAATATACAAACTGAAGTTTCATACTGCCCATAACTGTTCTGAACTACTAATGGACCAGATACATGATTTTTACAGTGCCTGATAAGCACTTCTGACAGGGCTAATCAGATGAAAAACACATTTTATTCAAATCAGTTGCTATTTCAGTAGCAATTTGCTTACTGGATTCTTTCTTCCCCTTACCCAAGACCTGGACAAGCTTATTCTAAAGATGTTATTTCAGATTAAACATACGCAGTGCATTTGTGACCTTAAGCAAGGTAAGGAATGAAGCATACAGTACCATGAGAACACCAAAGGACCACCAGTCAGCACTCTGGTTGTGCCCTCGCCTGTTTACTACTTCAGGTGCCATGTATTCTACAGTACCACAGAAAGAATAGGCCTTCTTCTCTTGATCTACTGATTCTTTGCTGAGTCCAAAGTCTACAACAACAGCATTACAAGAATATAGCCAGTAAAGAACTTTAGGAAAAAACAATACTGCATACAGTATCTGAAAATCAAAGTGTTGACAGCTTTTGTTTGCTTGCTCTCAGGAATATTATGCAATTATCCCAGCTCTTCATGAAACAAGAAATTGCAGATATCCAGAGATACCACAATTTGTTTACTACATACCACCAAACCCTGTCTGTAAGTCATATTAAACTGATGATTTGACATCAATATTACCACTCAAAATAACTCAATATTTGAAATATTACATAGTTAGAGCCTCATGATAGTCAGAAGTTCTCATTTTCTCCATTTACTCCCTGCTTTATTCATACAAAAAATAGGATACAAGTAGAAATTAGTTTCAAAGAGAACACAGTCTCCACAGTCTCGTGTTACTGAATGATGAATAAATAAATTCAGACTAAAAATAATGTTGTTATGTAAGAGAACATGGTTCTGCAATCTGACTCAAGTTTAGTAAAGAAGTATTGTACATCCGCTCATTTTACTCCCCAAATACTTTTTTCCCTTGTTTGAACAATGCCATTGAATACACAAGTCCTTGACATTAGCCCAGCTCTCAAGAGCAGGCTCTCAAGAGCCCTTTTTTTGAAACAGGAAATGACTGCTAATCAATAATCCCATCAACTATTCTTTCCACTTCTAAAAGGAAGTGAGATTTTAGGATTGAATTGGATTTAAATGTATCATGCACAACTTTAAAGATTATGCATTTTATAAACAGGATTTCCATCATCGTTATTCCAACAGATCTCTGAGTTTTAAAACTCTCTTTTTCTCTTGGACTCTACTAGTAATATCTGTAGATCAAAATAGATAATGAAATTTATAATTCAAAAGCATCATCTTAAATGCAATAGTAAAGTTTTCAGAAATTCATAGTAATTTGTCTTCTAAATAGTCAGTGTTTTGTATATGTCATTTCCTAAAATAAATGTATTGTAATTGTTCCTCATAGAACATTGTTCTGCAATTTTATACGTAGTTAAAAGTGATAATCCAGAAATGCAAAAGAAGAGAAGTAATATTTCAGCAGCCTTTTGTGCACTAAAATCTTTTTACATCAAAAAGCACCCCTGCTCCCTTTTCCAAGGCTCAGTGAGCAGCTGTGAGCCTGGGTCTGTAACCTCTTGATCTGCAGTTAAAAGGCATTTCACGGTGAATCTCAACACAGCTCATTATCTGACCTGAGTGGTGGATAGCTTTAGTTACTAGCACACCACCACCTGAACTAAAGCTCTTATAAAAAACCACATTCAATGCTTGCTTTTGTATTTCCCACTACTTTTCTTCTATTTTCACCACAGCAATGAGGATCTGCACTCTGCAGTGTTAGCAGCAATATCGCTGTAACTTGATCGATACAAATATTTGCCAATGTGAAAACTAAATTCAGTGGAACCTGCATGAACATCAGGATTTGGTAAATGGCCAAAACCATCAGATACAGCCTCTGACTTTCTAAAATACATCAATAAAACTATTTCATGTTACATAAAGAAATATTATCTAGGTCAGGGATACAGATTTCTTATAAAAAGTCTGTCCAATAAAAAATATTCTAACTAGTGGCTCCCCCATACCCCAGCCATCACTATGCATCTTAGGCTTGTAATTAAAAGCTTATACAGAAATATGTTCAGAAAGTGCTATACTAATAAGTGTCACCTACCTGTTAACTTGATATGTCCTGCTTCATCAAGCAAAATGCTGAAAATTAAAATTCACATTCACCAATACACATAAAGAGGAATGTTTACACACAACATTTAAAATATTATAGTTAAAAATTTTTATCTCCAGCTTATATTATTCCATTGAAATCATTGATATTTTTACATTTTATGTTCATTTACATAGTCTAACAAAAATATTTAAATTTTTTTACATTACTACAGTGGAAAATGCAAAGCAACAAGCAAAACACACGTAATAGTGGTAAAATAAATTTTACTTTACTTTTCTGGCTTCAGGTCCCTGTACACAATTCCCAAGCTGTGAAGGTGATCCAAAGCAAGGGCCAGTTCTGCGAGGTAGAATTTCACATCTTCCTCTGTAAACATAACCTAATAAGAACTGTATAGATTTACCTTCTGATCTTGTCTTCAGTTTTTAAAACTGCAATCTAAAAAATAGTCCTGTCTGTCTAAATTTCAACATAAGCTTTAAAGTACTTTATGAACTCATAACTCATTAATTCACCTAACAGAAATTATACACTAATACAGGCTAATCGTCACGCACACAAAAGAACCACCTGCAATACTTAAACAACTTAGCACTTACTACTAACTTACTTAGCTAACTTTTAAGGTAATAAAGTTCATTGTGATATTTGGTGTTATTGACCACCAGTGCTCCTGTTGCCACAACCCTATAGAGACTGTTTTCAACTGCATCATAAAATTTGGGAAACAATTGCCGTACCAAGTGACTGTCTGTGTGAATTCCCATTTCAAATATTTAAGGGAAAAGTAGATATAATTTAGAAAAAAATGTATGCAAAATAAAACACTTTGGTGAAAATGAAATGTGAACATCTGCAGCGGGAGTTGAAGAACCTACTCTGACTCTGAACAAACACTGACTGATGTTGCATACAGAGCACTGGAGAGATGTTTCTACCCCAAATACTCAGTATGAATAGTTTCCAATTTCATATACAAGAACTGTACCTGCTTTGCTCTCGTCATGTTTTAACAAGTTACTGGAGAAGCTGGTGATCTTTACATGACTGGAACTGACTCTGTGGTTTAAGTGCACTATTCCCTTATTTGCTGAAGACATGAGAAACAAGGAAACAGCCCCCTCAACTGCACAGTGCCTGGCTAAGCAGACTTAAATTCAGGCAACTGGGCTTATCGATTCAGTAGAACATGGATCTGTCCTTTGAATCACATATGTAACTTGTTCTACTGGCAACAGAAATAGTCCCAACTTCCATAATGACAGGTATTAGCACTGCATGAACAATAAAGCTGTCATGCTACATAAAGTTTCACCTTGCCAGTTAACAGAGCAATGTTGATACTGTTTTTCATCTATATCCAAAAAAGCAAGTGGAAACCTTGGATATCATTACTCCTTGGAGTACCCAAAATGCAAATCTCAGAATATAATGATGTTAAATTATAATATCCCAATAATAATTTCATTTAAAAGTGCTTTCTGTGTCAAATTAAACATGATGCAAGGCAACTTCATTAAATGTTACCAATGAAAACCTCACTTCATACTCATTTCACTTCCACAGCTGAGACTCTCATACTCACACTAGAATTTAAAGGCTAATGAAAGTGTTTTAATAACCTCATAGTAAACCTAATTAATTTAAAATAATGCTTGTGTGGAAAGCACAAAATGCCACAGGGAATTTACCCTCCTGTGTATTGTCCACTGTCTTTCATTTACCACGTACTTTTGAAAATACCTTGTCCTCCCAAAAGAAAATAAGATCCTATTTTATTTTTCTTATCTATACACACAGTAGGCATTTAGAAGTCATCATAGAAGGCAACTGAAGTCTTCCAAAAAACAAGTAGAGACTTAACAGTAAGAAAACTTGACAATTATTAGTTCTTTATTCCCAAAGGGAATACATACCTCTTTCAACCACCTAGCTATTATTATTATGGATAGACTTGCATCCCTTATTTAAGAACGTTGCATACTCAGTAATGCCAGCTGCAAAAGAACAGTTCTTCCTGCTATACCAGAATTTCCTCTATAATTAGACACCCTATAGTAAAGCAGAGATTGACCTCTTTCTACCTGCTGTCCCTATAACACTTTACAAGTCGGTCAGTTTCTTTAAGCTTTTAGCCTCAAGGTTAATTAATTTTGAGTTCAATTCTTAGACACAATCACTGTTTTACTAAGGTCAGCTACCTATAAAAAAACTAAAACCCCTTTAAATTCTTCTTTCTCTTTTGCCTGTTTTATTTTTAAAAAAAGTATACAGGAAAAAAACACCCCTAGTCCTTGGCCTTATACACTGGGGACAAAACCACCCCCATGTCATGAAAAATCAGTCGGATACCCAGGTTTCCCATTTATGAAAGTGGCTTTTCCTATGCATTAGCAATATTAATGTATTTACACTGGGGAAAACACTGAAAAGCTCTCTTACTGTGAAGCTGTTGAGAAGCTGCCATTAAGAATTTAAATCTTTATGAAAGGTTTACAGAAAGAAAATAAAAGCCTTATAAACACGTTCATAATACTTAAGGTAACATATAATAAATATTTGATAACAAATTGTAACCAAGAAAAAAAATACCAGGCTGCATCATAGTGCCCTTCTCTGCAGTTCTCTCTCCAACAAACAAAAATAGACATGAAAAATTGAAGTTCCAGTGGCATGCCAGTGCTCGATGAAGGGGAGCGGTCTCAGAAACGCTCCCTGTTCACACTGTGTGAGATTAAGCATTGGGATTTGCCTGACAGCATTATGAAATTTTACAATGCAGCAGAAATCTCTTAGAGATGCAGGCTTCCAGGAGCACCTACACTGACTATCAGCATGAGAACTATACATCCTCTTCTTTCATTGCTAAATCTTAATTTACTTCAGTTAGGTTTCCAAGCAACAGAACATTTTTAGACAAAAGAACTGTACTTTGCAGATATCAAATGAGAACCTGGGCTACTCATCAATACATACGCATGTTTCCTAAGAGTATAGAATTTATTCTAGAACATGTAAAGAAAGCCCAACTAAGCTATCAAAAACTTGACTATGACAAGAAATATGTGTGAAACAGCCATAGAAGATAACCCTTCATTGACAAAAAAAGCTCTGTCTAACACTGAGTGGAAATAAAATATTAGGCGCTTACCTCTTTGGATAATCGTGTGAATACATCTCCTCCCCTGAGAAAATCCAATATTAAATATAGCTTCCCTTCAGTCTGAAAGGCTTAAAAAAAAAAACAAACCACAACAACAATAGTTGACTGACAAAGATGATCTACAAAACAGAGCTGAATGCTTTTACAACTTGGAACTTCCAGTGAAAGGCAATACTTTTGTTATGGAACTGAAATAATTCAGCAACACATGAGGTAATCTATTGAATGACTACTTGCTTCTTCCCAGAAGACTATCTTAGTCATAAAACATCATTAAAATACTGCTCTTTTATTTCTCCTCTGTCAAACAGGGAAACACCAAGAGTGCAAATTACCGTGCTTTGGTTTTATTCAATGAAAAGTAAAAAAATCTCTGCAGAACTTGTAAGAATTTTTCAAATCTTTAACTTCAAAAGGACTTAACCTATAACTTTTATATACATGTGTCTTTACATTCCTTCTTTAGCCCTGTCAGTTCAAGTTGCTAGAACCTAATTCAGGTACTAAAATGGACACTACAAAACTGAGAAAGAGCAAAATCTGCTATGCCTTCAAATAATGAAAGAAACAGTAGCAAAAACATAATACCAACCATAGTGCAGTTTGACGATAAATGGATGATTTACTTCTACTAATATATCTCTCTCCATTTTTGTACGAACTCTATCCCGAACTGAGGGGAGAAAAAAAAAACAACTTGTATGAAACAAATGTATAATACAAATGGAACAAAAATTACCATATGGAAAGTCTTTGCTGTCTAAAGAAATACTTCTTGTTACCTTATCTGTTTTAAAATCTCCCACAAAACACAGGTTTTCAGACACCAAAACTCTGTTTTGTTTCTTACCTGCCCCAACTTAGTTTTGGTCTTCATCTGTTTTCCAACCTAGCTCAAACTTTAGTGCTAAGCCATATCAAGAAAAAAAAGCTCACATCTATATTTCGAGGCAGCCAATTCCCACCCCTGAGTTAACTATCTGCACTCAGAATCTGTTTTCTGTTTCTTAAGATTACTTTTTCCCCTTGGACTAGTAAGAGTCTCTAGTTACACACAGTGGAGCTGCATCCATTAAAGCGTCTCCTCAAAGCCAGAGCAGTAAGTTAGCTTGCCATGGCACCTATAACACGAGGGAATGACTTCACAATTTTAACCACAGTTAAATTCCAACTTAATCAAAGACAAAAGGAAAATTGTTTTTGAAATGAATTTTAATATAATGAAAAGTCTAAAAAGAATTAAATAACTCAATTTTAAACTTTGAAGGAGTACTTTTTACCACATAATTAAAGTTATCTGGTCAGATTTAAAGTAATTCCTAAACATGAACTTACAAGTTATTCTAGAAAAAAAGCCACTGTCAGAGAAGCATTATGAAGTCACCAAAAATTATCTAAGACTTACAAAATTATTTTATAAGGAACTATGTGCAGGACTCTTTAAAGAGATACAATTGCACTGAAAACCATTATCTAAGGTTCCAATTCCAAAGAGACACAGTTGCACTGAAAACCATTATCTAAGGTTCCAATTCCAGAGAGACATACCTTTCAAAGAGGCTTTTTTCAATACTTTCATTGCATAAAGTTGCCCAGCATCAGGACCAATTATTTTCCGGACAAGGAAGACCTGGTAATATAAACACCACTTCAAATTACTGCTAAAAAGACTCTATGTAAACCTGACTAAAACCCATTACTATGTCTTTACTTTTATGTTTGTTAACACAGACAAGGAGATAGCACGTCCCTAGTCCCATCCCATTCCTCAAAAACCGAGGAATGAAAAGAGGCCAAATATTCACAGTCAGCCTCTTTGCATAGGCGGGCTTAGTAATGGACTAAGCAACTATCATTAAGAATCTCAAAACCTCTAATTAATTTCAGACAGCTTTCAGTGTTCTCTCCAAAGTACGCATCTTTAAAGGAAGGGAAACTTGCGCTCCCTTAGTCAGAGCAGATACACACACCCCACCAGGCTCTCTGAAGTATTCGGACTGGTCATAACCTACACATTCTTTCCTACAGCAAATTGTTTAAATAAGTACTGGCAAATAAGTACTTCTATAAAAGTGCTTCTTTACTTTATTGGAGAATTCTGCCTAGTCTGCCACCTCCTAAGAAATTTTTGAGGTTTAAGAACCAAGTCTTGGTACAGTTGGACTCGATGATCTTAAAGGTCTTTTCCAACCTAGTGATCCTATGATTCTGTATGTAAGAGGCTGTATTAATTAATGAATTCTGTGGAAGTGGCGAGACGAAAGCAAGGAAACCTCACCACTTAAGATCAAAGCACCCTACCCCTCTGCAAGAGCAGCCTCAACAGGTTTTTCTACTCTTTTCTTTCCAGAGGAGTTTCACAGATAGCTGGTACAACTTAACACTAAGAAAAGCACGATATTAGTTTAGAACAATGCAGTGCAAATACCTGTACCTCTACTGGCTAATATTCTAGCTACCAGGTCTTCCAGTTTACAGAACTTTTTGGTACATGCTCCTGTTTCCCAATTGTTGTTCTTACAATAGCAATTATTAGTTATGAGGAATGTTCATATAGTAAAAAACGTGCAAGTCACAAGAGAATGACAAGAGCTACCCAAAACTGCCTCTCTGATCTTGCCTTATTCATTAACACTAGATTTATTTACACTAGATTTATTTACATGTATACTTTGATAGAAATAACCAAATTTTTTGAAATTGTTTTTTAAAAATAATCAAATACACTTGTCAAATTTTCCATTCTAGGATCAGAAATTCATACAATCTCATTGACTAAATTGTACAGGCTTGGGAGAGAGGCTGATGTTATTTTAAGCTCCAGTTAGATGACAAATGCCATATTTCATGGGTATCAAGACTTTTTGTTTTGCTCAAGTTTTGCCCAATAACTGACCAACAGCTCTGCTCTCCTATTACATGATGTTGATGCTCAAATAGTAAATGGAGTAATTTAAAATCCAGCAAATCAGAAAACACCAAATCAAAGATCACCTGGAGCAGGCCAGGTGCTGAAACCTTATCAAAGGCTGAAGGGAGAAATTCAGTAACAGACGCGAGGTTTAACCCTTCGTTTCTATATTAAACCCTGCACGGATGTCAAAAGCCAGCTACATAACGGGCTGTAGCACCATCCCCTGCAAGAGCAAACAAACTGTGTGCTTGCTAAACCAAAAGGCAGATCCTGGGAAGCATGAACTGCAGACAGCGAACAAACACCACGAAGGCAACAGCGACTGATCTTCACTGTTTGTTTTCCCTTTTCAACAGAATGCAACAAATAGGAAATGAAAAGAGCTCTGTTCAGATGTGCAAGAGTTACTGTCTCCTAGAGCCAATCCCTGACAAAGCACTGCCAGGTTTCGAAGGCTCCAGAGCAGACGTCTCGCTAGACTGGTGGGACTCCGAGCCAGAGAGCTCTTGCACAAGTCTGAACTCTGTAAAGTAAGATCCAAGTCAGGGCTAAGATGTCTGTACCAGACGCACTGAATCCTAAGACAGCTTAAAGACATCTCAAGTGAGGAGTAATAAACGTATGGAGCCTTTCAGGCTCTGAAGATGGGAAATGCATGAGGGAACTGGCAGCCAGCCTTACCAGGTGAAGAAATGGTTCTTAAGCTGTAAAACATTAAGAAATACTTCGGAAAAGAAGTCTATTTTCTAAACTATCACTTATTCACAGAATGACTTTCTAACTGCTAATTTTTTTTTCCCTCTCTCATATAACTCTGTGCAGAGGTTTGTACCTGCCACGAGACAGATGAAACCAGCAGAAGAACAGGAAGATGGCAGCATGTAAAGCTGACTGTCTGTTTATGCGCAGCAAAGACCTAGCTTGAGAGTCTGGCTTTAAAAAATAAATTAGCTTCTTATTCCCTAGGATGAATATTTCAATTAATGTGTTTCAAACTAGTGACTGAGACATTTGATTTTTAATGTCATTTCTGCAACATGACACAAAGTAACACATTACAAAAATAAGTTACTTTAACAAAACATTTGGCGTATTTCTTCTAGAACCAATTTGAATAACTGCTCACTTGGTGTCTTCCAGCTGTACATCACTTGACAACTACAGAGAAATAAACAAAACAAAATACATTTCCCAGTTTATCTACTTTATTGTTACTTTGGTTCAAGTTCCAAATCACCACAATCATTCCTCTCTACCTACACCAATACAGCTTTCATATATTGAAGGAAGTCACACATTCACAGCATGTCAAGTACCACTATTAAAATACAAATCACTGTCTCCTCTGTGTCTATCGATGTTTATTGTAGCAACGTTACCTCCTAAGCATCAACTTAACCCACAGAAGATGTGAAACAACCTACATGGAACAGAGACACTGTTCATTCTGATTCCTCACGGGATGCTGCAATAAAGTCTTGAGGCAGTTGAAAACACCATGATTTTATTTCAAACGGCCATGAGAACTTGTCAACACGAGAGTTGTTGCATCAAAATCACCCTAACTCTATAACCCAGATGGGAAATTCTTGCTGTTGGTGCCATTGTTCCTGTGAGGCTGCAGATGCCAGTGCAGCTGAAGCACAAAACGTGTCTCTCTCCAATCAAAGCAAACCAAAACCTTCCATGGCTGTCCTCCTTAAATTTGCTACCGACTCACCCTTCTGCCTGGAAACTGAGGCTGTCACACCTCTGTCTCTGACATGATTTGGTGTCCTGCTATAAACAGTGCTCCCTCAGCACCAGAGCAAGACTGGAAAAAGATGAAATTTGTCAACGACTTTCCAAACATTCCCAGCGACTCTGCTATGGCACTGTCTTATCCAAAAACGCACTTGAGCTGACCGCTCCCAGGCTGACACTCTGGACAGTGCTTTTCCTCTAAAAAACGCTAAGTCAGAAAGGCCATCACTGTAAAAACAAACCAAAAACATCCTGCATGTCAACCAATTGTCAAACTGGATGTGTAATTTCCACCAAAACACGGCGATTTCACAAGCCGATCTACCTGTACTTGGATTTGTTACGTTTATACCTGACCTGGTAGTATCACAGAAATAAGGGAAGTAGAACATTAATAAGAAAGTGGGTTCAAAGTGGACAACAGACAAAAAAGTTCACTGCCTTACCTTTCCAAACGATCCCTGTCCAAGGACCTTGAGTAGTTCAAACTGTGCTGGATCTGCTTTCTCACATCCTTCTTTCACGTGATGTGTAATAGGAATTTCTTTCACACTTCCTTCATCCTATTATTTCAAGGCAAACAAAATACAACAATGAACAGGCCTTAATTAAGTGACTCTCATTAGAAGTGCAGGTAAATGACTGCTCTTTTCTTTTTTTTTTTTTTTTATACTTAAGATTCTAATAAGGCATAAAAGAAAGCTGTTGAAGTGCTGTCCCATCCAATCTGTCTTAAATAAACATATCTAAAATTTCTGAAGTGAAATTCTCAAAGAATGCTCATTTTCTTTTGTCACAAATATTAGAAATACAGCAAAGATGGATTTTCTAACATGAAATATGCATATTTTCAAACTAAGACAATCCTTCTGTGCTTCACCTCTGTTTTAGCAGCCTTTCGTTTTCCCAGTGATTACTCCTCTCATCTTTCCCTTTCCTGAAATAGTCTTAATGAAAGCTAAATTGAATTTCATCATTTTAGGCAATTATTGTTTTTCACAGTAGCAAATAATAAATGGTCATCCAGTTGCAGCTAAAGGGATTTATGCTCTCCAAACGATGCATACAAGATATGAGTCATCTTAAGAACTCAGCACATTCTTGCATCTAACAAAAGAAATGCAGCTCTGGGGTACAGATCTCATGGAAAGAAAATCTTGTGAGGAGATCTCCTTCAGAAAGCCATGGCTAATTCTGGGGTAGGTAAAAGATTTAGTGTTCTGTTGACTTTTTCCTGTTACTCTCATCTTTATCAAAGCAGGGCAGAGTAGATGCAGTTGTGAAAAGGCAAATATTTATGATGAAAACAAATCATAAGCATTGCAGCTTTTATGGTATTAGAGAAGCTTCTGTGAGCCAAAACAAGCAAGGTGTCGGAATAAACACCCCTGAAACTACAGACTTAGTGCTAACAGCAACCCCAGCTCACAAGTAGAAAGGGAGCAGCACCCCTCAGCCCTATCATGAATACCAATGAACCTGTAATACAATCTAATCACAACAGAAAATCCCACCCAATTTGCAGTACTATGCTTTTAGGGTATCTAAATGATTATTAACTGTCCTCCTATCCTCTCTTTAGTTCTTCACCTTGAAAGCTTCCAAATGCCCTATCAACCTACAAGGCATTCTCCCCCTCAATAAGTACAAACACCACCAGAGAAAGACCTGGTCACTTTAATGGAACAGTTGGTTGTAGGAAAGAACATCATTCAGTAGTCCAAGACTGTGCATAAAAGCTTAAAGTGAGCATTACAAGACTTGATATTCAGGTATCTAGATGAAATTCTCTAGATGGGTTTACACTGAAATTCCGGTTAAAAACTATCATACGTGTACGTACTTCCTGGAATAATTAAAAAAGAAGGGGACAATCATCTCACTGCATTAATTGTCTACACCTTCATTGCTTTGTTTGTCCAGAGGGAGAATGGGAGAGTTCAAACTACATCTTTGTATATTCAAACACTGTAGTCCAGCTGTTATTGCAGGAGTCCCTTCCCCTCTCCTACATATCTTATTTCATACTCCTGGAAAAAGCCTGTTTGTGCTGTCTGCTTCCCATGCAAAGGTTGGTATTACCACAAGACACTGCAGGGTAACAAAGATAATTCTTTAATTCTCACTATAAAGCTACATTATTTCCCTGCTTGCTTGCAAAAAAACAGCCTACATACACTGATGATACAGTGTACACATCCCAACTTCATTCATTTATCCATCTTGTTGACTATACACATAAGTATCCATAGGAAAGATGCATATAGCTTTTAATTCTTACTAATTTTGTTAAACACATGCCTGGAGTTTAAGGCAGGTAAGAACAAACTTAATGGCCAGTTCCTTCTACCAAATATGTAAATACTCTATTTAGAAGCCTTTTTACTTCACCATCCTAATTGGCGTTCCTTAACACTGTGAACCTTTGCATGAGAAAAGATCTTCAGGAGTTCACCTGCTCTTCTGTTTATCACCCACCTTGATTCATTAGCCAGTGACATCACACGCGGTTGCTGCGGAGACTGACAAAGTATTTCTAAATGTGAACCAAGGAGAGAAATATTTGCCGTGCAAATAAAGAACAACTCAAGAAGTATGAAATGAGTTATTTTTTATGAAGTGTTTTACTTTCACAAAAGTTGTCTCTATAATTTCACCCACTCAAGTATCATTAAAGTACTAAAAATTGGCATGACTGAAATATAAAAAGTTCCCTGCATCATCAACAAGAAATGAGCAGGTAAAGAGCCAAACAGATATATATAAGCAGCATCATTTTCATTTCTCATTTGGCCTTCATGAACTGTAAATTTGGTTATCTTTGTGCTCTACTGCTTGAGTGGCAACTCTGTCTCAGGGCTCAGGTACCAGCTCTCACCGAGCTGCCTTGCTCAAGAGGGAACTCTTCCCAGCACCTTCAACAGTATAAAAAGCCCTGAAAGAGATGCCGCAATCAGTTATGGCTTTGTGCCATCTCACTTCATTACAGCTTGACTGGTACATAGCTTCAAGGACGCAACAAACAAGCTCTGCAACATCCTTCTGGCTTTCGTACAGTGATAGAGCGAGACAACCCACTGCTCCTCTTTCCCTGCTACCCATACAATGACTCTGTCCATTTACCTACTCCATATCAGGAAATGGCCAAGCACTGTGTCCTTCTACCCCAAAGAGTTTATTTGCCAAATCACTTATTTAAAAAGCTATTATTGCAGTACAAAGCAGTGGCTATAGCTGGCAGTAAGATCTACTTGATACCTTCTTCCACGATCCTGTTCAAAAATATATGGATGTGTGTGTTGAAAAATGGCAGGCAATTTTTCCACGCCAAGTTGGGCATTTCACTACATGCACGATTTCCCTGAAGTTTAGTCCCAGGTTTAGCCAGCATTCAGAACACTGATCTTCAGCATCTCCTAAGTAGGCACATCACCAAGGCATGGGACAGAATCATGCTCAACAGGGTTTAGCTGGGATCTTTCTATGTGAAAGTCCATTGTAGTCTGAGTATTAAACACACTGGTGTAACAATTCTGTTCTAAAACAGCATTAGTTAAGTTTCTTCTAGATGAACATATATCAACTACATCTTTCTACTACAAAGAAAGACTAGATGACAGTGTAGTAGGAGCAACATTAAGAACTCTATGAAAGGTTCAATGTTGGACTGAGCATTTTCTGAGGCTGGAGGATCCATAGGTGCTCTCTCCAGCACTCAGAGCCTGTTTTCAATAAAGCGCTGCTACACGCAGCAAACCTTCCCAGACCAGGCACAGCCCCTGCCCACCTACTAATTTCCCCCTTTGAGACTTGGAGCCTTTTCAGATCTGGTCAAATAAAATGATGGGTTCAAAATTCAGAGAGCAGGCAACGCATCAGTTCTGCTTCAGAAGGAAGTCCTGCTAATGAGCATCTAAACTGAGGATTCATCAAGTGTACTTACGTGGTAGGAATATGGTTCACCTTCTTCCATGGGCTCATCTGCCATTTTAAGGCCATTTAGCTGGAGAGGATGAGGAAGGGGAACACGGAAAGGAAAGAGAAAAAACACCCAACATTAAGACCTAACAATTTCAAATAAGCAAAGATCATAATTTGACTGATTTACATTTCAGAGCACAAAAATGGAAACTGGCTTTCTTACTGCTCTAATTTAAAACTTCAATTTCAAACAAACACTACTACTTAGTAGTTATATTTAGCATCCCCCTTATGTATCATTTAGCATATCCCTTCATAAATGCCATTCCACAGTTATTTAATTGGAATTAATTTAAAACTCCTTCTTTAAAAGCTACCGGCACTATCCATATAAGATGACACTAATGTAAAATTCTTCTGTTACACACAAAATTTATGTTGCAATTGCTTTTCCAAACCCTAAAATCTGCCGCTGAAAATTCATTTGCAGTTTAGGAAGAAAAGGTTCAAAAAGGATTTCAAGTCTTTTGGGGACACGAGGGAGAGTGCAAGACCAGACAGAATGGAAAGTACATATCGCAGAATTCTTACGCAAAAAAAATTTACTTTTTTCCTTAAAAAAAATGGATTCCTCTAAAAATTTGCTTGCTTCAAAAGTTATTTAAATATCTAGCAAACGGAAGACTCAAATTTTAACTAAGTACTTTAGAAACCATAGATCTGTATATTACAACATTGGCAGATCAATTTCAAATAAAACACCTTATAGAGACAAAAAAATATGATATGCATCTGGACAGAAGCAAATAAATGATTTGCTCTTAAACTGAAGAACATGACGTTTGCTAGCAGCTGCCTACCCCCCCACTTCGACAACAGCCAAAAGCTTCCGCGCCCACAGTTGCACTAAAAAAATAGAGTTTAAAAGTTATTTAATCTCTCGTTAGGTAACAAACAATGCTGCTTAATGACTGAAACTTAAAAACCCAAATCAAACAGAAACACAAAGGACACGCTCTGTTTCAACATGCAAAGCATTAATTAAAAACTGGAAATACCTGACAAAATGGGTGAACCCAATTATGGATTTTGCTAGTGATAATTGATGATTTATTTGTATGTTAATTGTTCAGCATCATTGCCTTCATGTGGCACAGATCTCACACAACAAAATGTGAAACAGAAATAACATAAGGAAACTTGAACTTTCTGGAAATAGAAGCTGAAGCAATTAAGTTCTTGCAGTGGGTAAAGGCATTTTTTTACCTGTACCTCTGAATTAATCTAGAATATATTCCTCAGAAACTGAAATATGGTACAATTGTCGGTACGTGAATTGGTAAAACACAGAACTGCAAAGAACCTTGAAACACCATACAGACCATGCATGTGTTTAAAAACAAACCAGGAAAGTGGACCAACAGGTAGGGCTGAGGGACAGGTTTATACCACCATGACTGCAGCACCTGATCAAACCCACAGTGACGTCCACTGCTGCTCTCAGGATTTCTGATTTCAGCTACAGATGAAAAGCCAAGTCCTAAACTAGACATTTTGATAAAATTAAATCTCTTGGGTTTGTATCAAGACACTGGCACTTACTTTTAGACTCTGTCCTCATGAAAAATAAAAACAACAGCGGAAGTTGCTTTGGTGACTTTCACTTCTCTTTAAGTTCCTATTTATTTTAACCACCATTTACACACATGCTCTGCACATGAACTACACACCACCGGTTTAACCCAACACTGGCACACACAGCCTCACGCTCATCACTCACATACATCACTGCTGCAATGCTCATTTCTCAAGGCCAAGAATCACCAACATGTTACCCTGGATTCAGAAACCTCGCACACCTCACAGACACCAATGCCGCTGCCTAATCTGCTATGTAACTTCTTTTTTTGCATAACCATTTTTTCCAAATTAGATACTGAGAGGGACGGGGTACCCACTGTACTCGTTATCATATGAATTAATTGGATACACAAGGAATAATGCCAAAGTTCAGACCAGATATAACTCCAGCCTCATTTCAGAGGATTCACTGCCATGTGATTTCTTTTCATCACTTCACTAGATCACATCCAAGCATGAATTAATGTCAGGTCCATCCAAGTTGTTCAAAACACTTACTTGGACATAGCTAGAAAATTTCCATTCCAGGTGCTCAGAAATACATTACACTTCCTTATTCATGGACTTTAATTTGAAGCGAATTTAGTTTGCATTTCTCCTTTCTTTAATTATGGTCAATGTTTTCCTAGGTTTTTTACTTAAATTGAAGCTCTGGAACCAATACCACCAGCCAGAATTGCAGATACAGTGAAAAGAGTAGCTTAACTCCAGGCCATCAGATACAGAAAGCTATCACCACTGGAATGGGGTTCTGAACCCAAACCCAGCACGTTATTGCCTCTACATCATTCCTGAGCACACCATGCAGGCATACCTTCAGCTCTCCAGAAAATCAAATGGAGTAAATTATTGAGTTTTTATGGCAGGTAATCAAATGTCAGCTTAATTAACAATTTCCTATTGTACACTTTCCCCCTTCATTGTTGCTCATGGGTTTTTTTTTTCCTGTCCAGTCTCTCTATAACTACAGAGACTGGGATGTCTGCCAATTTTTAGTCCAAAGACTGTTATGTTCAAGTGCACGAATCTACTTTCACTGCCTGATAGATACAACTACACTTCTATCTTATTTGTTTGTGAGTACTGGTCACTATCCATCATAAAAACCAAACCAAAACATCACACACCAACAAGTCTGTGGAACTGCGACCCAAAGTCTGGCAGTTCTAAAGAACTTGTAGTTTGCTAGTTATTCAGTTAAAAAAACATAAAAACCCACAATGACAAAAATCAAACCCTTACTGTTCTACACAGTTACTGATATTGGCCCTGTTTCAGTAATTAGAAGTTACCACTGTCTCTGACATTAGGGGGAGCTGAAAAAAAGAAAGATTACAATTAATTCTCAATTCCCACCTTTATGGAAACCAAGCACAAAATTCTGCTTCCGCAGCCAACTACGCACCCCTTTAGTGATTTAATCATTAATAATTATGCACAAACATATATGGAACAGAACTATTTTAACCTGTGAGTCATTACTTACTAAATATCTCTGCAAGCACAAATTTATTTTTTTTTTGAGAATTAGAAAGCATCTATCCCTACAAGAACAGGTTGAAAGGAATCAAGTACCATTATTCTGAAGGAGATTGTTTCATCCTTGAATCATTTTGCCGTTCAGCACTGCTGAACTCCTACAATTAACTGAACATTGTAAAAATTAACTTTCATTACGACACAAACTAAATTCAGACGTTTAGGCGAACAGCGTCAATGCTTTCCAAGTAAAAAATTGTATAGTTAGAGAAAGCATATAAAAACAACCAAAAGTACTACTTAAAGACAGACGAGGTCAAAGTTAAGGTCAGATAACCTGGCAGGTAAGACACTTACTTTTCCAGCAGTGCAGGCTAAGAGACCCAATCCTCCAACAGCAAACCGCTGCTAAGGTAACACAGTGCAGTCTGCCTTCCGACTTAAAGAGCTGCAATGGATCCCATGCCTAGCCACAACTACCCTCCTACCTCGGGAGAGCATCCAGAAGGGTTTTGTGGGCTGGTAAAAAGCTTAACTATTATTGCACACGTCCTCCCTCTGATAATTACAGCAGAAGAGAAGATCCCAGTATTACCAAAGAAACTGCCCTCCTCCTCTCCCTTAAGGATGTGTTAACAGCTTACATGGTAAAATACATTATGGTTTGGTGGATCTCAAAGTTTTGGCCAAAAGAAGCCAGACAAAAGGTCAGTAAAAATGCCCCACTACAAGAAAAAACACAGAAGATATAAAGCTGGCTCATTCCGCCCCATTTTCACACATCTTTTTTAAGCATTCAAACAGAACTGAAAATTTCATAGAAAAGACGGAGCCGTGATTTTATAATCATATTATTAGAAATAGAAAACCATTTATCACACAGAATCTAGTCTGGCTACACACAGGTAAAATTTTACATAAGGATCAACAAAAGCCTCTCCATTCTCCACGGTGCCTCCTTCAAGGAGCTCAGTTCGCTAAGTTACTGCAGCTACACCTCTCAGTTCTTCCCAATGGACACAGGACAAACCAGTTTGCTTCCCCACACACTGAAGTATTACTTCAAATACTTATTTCAAAATGTTAAGAGTGGAAGCTTACATCAGAAAGCCCAATTATTTTGAAAAGACTTGGAAAAAAAAATCCTTTGAAAAAAATCCTGTTAAGACGACCGCATTTGTTCCTCATTTATTTTGAATTACATCTGCAGAGAGTTTGCATCATTAATTTAATTAGCAACATATTGGCCTACTGAGTCTTATTTCCTGAGATAAGTTTGAGAAATCGGCGGGTTCTGTGCTGCCAAACTGGTGGAGGGGTTTGGTATTCTAAAGAAATCTCTAGAAGTCACTGTGAACAAAACTGACCTTTAAGGGCACTGATTCTTCCTATAAAACACCCACAGCTTTTCTTCACGCAACATTTTTTAAGCAGTTGGTGTTGTTATTGCGTGCAGGTACCTGTGTGGATCCAGTGCTCCTGACTACTGGCAGGCTTTTGGGCAGGATCGATTCCGCCAGCCCCGCAACCAGCCCCACGAGGGGGACGATCAAGCAGTGTCAGCAGCATGACCAGACGCAAAGTTACCTCAAGTCCAACCCCGATGTGACCAGAGAGGGACGTCGCGCTGACAGCAGTGCCCACAGGAGGTCTACACCGAATTTTCTTCCTGTCTGCTCTCCGCATAAACCTTGTGCCAGCCTCAGCTCCTCTCACAAAAGGAAGAGGCCGGGCAACTCGATCACACGCTCTTGAAACATGCCAAGTAACAGAGGAGGATAGAGCCTCACAGCAACATGGAATTACTAATTTTAAGAGAACATTTTGATCCTTTCCATTATCAGAAATGAGGGGCGAATTAATGTGTGTCTCATGACAAGACACAGACCTACCATAAGCACAGGGATCACTGAACCAGTAAAGGACTGGAAATCTTTTCACTACTGCCTGTCTGGGAGAAGACTGTAATTCCGTAATGAAAGGGCATAAAGCATTCACTCTGGAAATGGTGTTAAGTGGCAGATTAAAGAGTACTGGGAAAGGGTAAGCTTTAAACTTGATGAAAAGAACATATTTCAAATTTTATTCTTAATGTAGTAAAGAAGTACATCTATGTAAATATGCAAATTGTATATATTATGAGTGAACAGATCATACCATTCTTCTGATTTAGGGTTACTATGAAGTCTCTCCTATGGGAACCAAGGTGAGCTACCTCCAACAGACCCCCTGCTCCTTTTAGAGAGTCAGAACACCAAAGCAGATTTCCAAAACCATCTTCAAAATCAGTAAACCAAACCAGAATCATTATTATTATATTGCAGCGCTTTTCAATGCATAAAGACACTCATTGTTTTTCATTTAAGAGTATTAATGTGCTTACATTTTCACTTTTTTTTAAAGGCAGTTTGTTCTCCTAATTCTTTATAACCTTGTTGCAGCGCCTGAGGGCACTTAGTTCAAGTTATGTGCGACACTATTGCTTTTTTCCCTTAGCATAACACCAACTAATTGTGGAGATTTTCAGAGATGCACAAAACTAGGTAGCTGAGTCATCCACGTCACTGCCAGTAATTACTCACAAAGGAGTTATGCAACTCCCAACACTGACAAAATTCAGCGGCCTTTGACGGAGCAGGCTCAGAACACACTTAGGAGGATGGACTGAAAACACTGGCCAAAATCAAAGATGCATTTATTAAATTGGCATGGGCAACAGATCATGTACACAAGCAGCAAAGCTCAGCTCATGAACATGCCTTCTGGAAGGCAGCAATCTTCAGCACAGCCCCGTTTTCCAGCAGAACACTTCACTTTCCAGTCACAGTTGTTCCAGCCCTGTCTTCCTTGTCACTGTCAGCCAGTTATGTTACTGGCTCCTGAAGCGTTTCTTTCAAAACTGGAGTATGAGATTGCATTTACGCAATTTACAGTATTCGCTTATTGCAAACAGTGTACACTTAAGTGCATTACACTTCTTTTAAATGCAAGACTACCTCTGCTAAAAAGGCAGAAAATTCCAAAATTAATGCATTCTGCCCAATTCCAAGTCTTTTTGCCTTTCATTCAGCTTGGTCAATAAAAAGTAAACATTTACTTTTGCTTTGTAGACTGCAAACATTAATAATCTACAATGGTTCAAAATAATCACCACCCTCATACCTACTTTTATTTCCATGAAAATACTTATTAGTCCTATATTTAGCAGGAACGAAGTTCACTCATGTTTGAGGCTTAAACTGCAAGGACATCGACCGTTCCTTCCTATTCACAGGGAATTCCCAGTCACAAAGTTGCTTCACAAGCAGCACTGTGACAGGAACGTAAGGACAGGAACAGCACAGCGTATGGTCCAGAACGTAACCCTCCACACCTCAAAGGCAACCAGTGTGGAAAAGCGCGAAATAATTTCCTCCAAAAGTTCATGTTGGTTTTATGCCTTGAAGTATGAAAGTTTGTTTCCTGCCTTCCAGATCACATTCTTCCCTGGCTAGCTGTTTTGACTCCATGAAGTCAACACAAGGGCTACTTCACAGGAAACACAGCTATTTCTAGTAACTTACTCCTCAATTTCATCAACAAGCAGATTCCTCAGAGAAGAGTTTCTCTCATTTTTCCTCCTATGCTACAACTGATAGACAAGAGCACGGGTAAGCAAGTTAAGTCTTCAACACACAGGATGATTTCACAGTAATTCTATTGCCCGTGCTCTTGTCACTCCAAGGTCACTGAGATCTATTGGACTGCCAGCACAAGGCTGCAGTAAGTACTACGGGCTATAATTAATTCTAGAAATTTTCATTTAAGAATCCAAACCAAAACTCATTTCAACATAAAATAAACCTTTAGTACATGCCCAAACGACACGAATGCAGAATTCCAACGCATCCCCAAGATGCACTAAATATGAAGTGTTATGACAATAACAAGTATTTGTTAATGTAATTTTGGAACTTCACACACAACTTGAAGAAACTGGTTTTGGTGTAAGTGAAGTCTCAAACGCTGCTAGCCAAATGTAACACGGATGCAACAAACTCGATGGCTCACTTTAATCAGAGTGCAACCAAAATGGTTCTACACAGACACTGTTAAGTAAGTAGTTCATGTACGGGCTTGAGGAAATACAAGTTAAAGAATGTCGCAAACAGTTGCCTTCAGGTGCCACGAACACTGAGCTGTTTCAGTTGGACATTCACCACCCTCTGCTCTGTCAGCTCGATGAGCGCAGCTTTCAGAATCAGGCTCCCACAGCAGCACGTTGCCAAGCTCACATCTCGCTATCAGCCCAAGCCCAGTCGACTGCCTGAAGACAACTCAAACATCACAACCATCAGCAGAACTACCTGCCTGCCCTCAGCTGGGCCGGGGCTGGTTCGCCAGCCTCTTGCTAATGCCAATATAATGTTTGCAGCAAAATGTACACGGCACCAGCCTCGGTGGAGGGGGATTTGTCCAAGCCAAAAAATCCTCAGAGATGCACAATAACCACAAATATTCACCTTTCAGCTGTAATACTCCAAGTTCGATTATTTTAACATTGATGTATCACAATATTCTTAAAGAACAGATCAACGAGGCCAAGAAAGTTCTCAGGCCTTCAATCAGCCTCATACCTTAGCTCTAGTACACTATTTTTACAAACCATAAGATTAACAAATAAGCCTTAACACTTCTGCTGACTTTTTAATCCCTTTCCATAGCTTCACTAACATAATTAGGATTTCTCCAATATTAAGGTACAGGACTGTGTCAAGTATTATTAGATCATTAGAATATTTTAAAGTGCTAAAGTGTAGCAGCCAGGGTGTAGAAATGCATGTTTCATAATTATAGTACTTCGAAGTGGAACTCTAAACACAGCTACAGAAAATAAATTAAAGAAACTTAAATTCACAGCCTTAATCCTTCCATGAATTACTGTATTTTTCCTATATGTATAAACTTTTATCAGAAACTAACATTTCAATTAGATTCTTTAAAGGACATCCTTTCACTCTTCCCAAAACTTTAAGCTACGCCTCTTTGTGCACTTTGTACCTAGAGGTGAATTTGCTACAGACATTTTTACTTTCGATAAGGCAAGCCTACCGCATCACAGAAAGCAAGTCTGACCAGTTTTAAGCAGCTGTACACAGATAACATCTTTTGTGTGTCTAATACACCCAGGTGTAATCTTTTATTTGTCATACCTGACAACATTTGATACGTAATCCTACTCTTCTCATCTAAAACTGCCAAAGTTTTAATACCGAAGTGTTACATTAGAATCAAAGAACACTGGGTTTGAAGGAACCTCAAGGATCATCTGGTCTGACCTTTTTAGGTGATCGATAGTTTCAATGAGATGGCCCAGCGCACTGTCAAGCTGAGCCTTAAAAGTGTCCAGTGCAGAGGGGTCCACCGCTGCCCTGGGAGATCATTCCAACGTTTCACTGTTCTCATGGGGAAAAACTTTCTTCTGGTATCCAATTGGAATCTCCCAGGAGCAACTTATACACATTACGCTTTGTCTTTTCCATGTGACTCCTTGTAAAAAGGGAGTCACCATCGTCTTGGCAGACACCCTTTATGCACTGGCACATGGTAATAAGGTCTCCCCTAAGCTTTGTCCTCTCAACAAACATTCTGCTGAGATACACGCATTGCTACAGCACAACCAGTTTTACCATTTATTTTCCTTCAAGCAGCATTTGGTACTTGCTTATGGATGCACCTAGAGTGCTAAGCGATATCTCAGAGACACTAGCAAAGTTGTTCCTTGTTCTTTACAATGTTTAAGCACCCCGCTCTCAGTCACGCACTGCTGGCTCTCTCAGTTCTGGCACGATAGTTATTGCAGAGTTATTCTGTGAAAAAGCCAGGGGACTTCTCCTACCAACAAAGATGTCCCCCACAAAGATGATCCGAGGGCTGGAGCACCTCTGCTATGAGGCCAGGCTGAGAGAGTTGGGGTTGTTCAGCCTGGAGAAGAGAAGGCTGTGGGGAGACCTTAAAGCAGCTTCCAGTATGGAAAGGGGGCTACAGGAAAGCCGGGGAGGGACTTTTTACAAGGGCATGGAGTGAGAGGATGAGGGGGAATGCCTTTAAATTGGAAGGGGAAGATTTAAATTAGACATTGGGAAGAAATTCATCACGACAAGGGTGGGGAGGCCCTGGCCCAGGTTGCCCAGAGCAGTGGTGGCTGCCCCATCCCTGGAGGGGTTCCACGCCAGGTTGGATGGGGCTTGGAGCCCCTGATCCAGTGGGAGGTGTCCCTGCCCATGGCAGGGGGGTTGGAACTGGATGGGCTTTGAGGTCCCTTCCAAACCAAACCGTCCTATGATTCTATAATTCTGTGATGTGCCTCCAGATTAGCACAATGACATTTTCACAAGTTAAAGCAACTTTCCACAGGCGCTGTGGCCACAAAACTGAGAGTTTGGGAAAAGCCTCCAGCCCAGGAACTGGTGACATTAAAGCTGTTCAGACAGCAACACACACAGCACGCGGGCCCCAGTGCTGCCTCGCAGGCGTTATTCCTGCCAGCCGGCATCGCTCTCCCACCCCGCACACGCGGTACCGCGATTCGCACCTGCAGCCGGGGGCGGGGGGGGCTGCGGGGCCGGGGCTGCGGGGCAGGGAATGGGGCTGTGGGGCTGAGGAGCACGGGCTGGGGCTGCGGGGCAGGGGCTGGGGGGCAGGGGCTGGGGCTGAGGGGCAGGAGCAGGGGCGGAAGGGCCGGGGCGTATGGGCTGGGGCTGCGGGGCATAGGCTGCGGGGCATAAGCTGAGGCTGCGGGGCAGGGCGTGGGGTGTATGAGCTGGGGCTCGGGGGTAGGGAATGGGGGGCATGGGCTGGGGCTGCGGGATAGGGAGTGGGGGGTATGGGCTAAGGCTGCGGGGCAGGGGCTGCAGGGCAAGGGGTGGGGGTATGAGCTGGGGCTGCGGGGCTCGGGCTGCGGAGCAGGGGGTGGGGGGTACGGGCTCGGGCTGCGGGGCAGGGAGTGTGGGGTACGGGCTGGGGCTGCGGGACATGGGCAGCGGGGCAGCGGGATGCGGGGTAGGGGGTATGGGCAGGGGCTGCGGGGCAGGGAGTGGGGGGTATGGGCTCGGGCTGCGGGGCAGCGGGATGCGGGGAGCCTCGCACTGACCTCGCCGCCGCTGACGTAGAGTTCCATTTTGCGGCAGGGCTCCGGGTCGCCGTCCAGCGTGGCGAAGGGCACCATGTCCGTGCGGCGGGCGGTCAGGGGCGGCGGGGCGGCCGCGGGTGCTGCTGCGGGCGGGCGGGGGCGGCTCCGCGCTGCGCGGCCCCGCGCGCACCCCCCAACATGGCGGCCGCGGGGGGGCGGGGCCTGCGCCGCGGTGACGTCACGCGGGACGGAGAATCCCCTTTATGAATTGGGGGGCGGTGACGCGGGGGGGGGCGTGATGCTGAGGGGGGTGGCGAGGAGGCGAGGAGGGATAGCAGCGATTGGGGTGGAAGGATCATAGAGTCACAGAATCACCAGGCTGGAAAAGACCTCTTGGATCATCGAGTGCAACCATTCCTATCTGCCACTAAACCACGGCCCTGAGCACCTCGTCTACCCGGCTTTTAAATCCCTTCAGGGATGGTGACCCACCCCCTCCCTGGGCAGCCTCTGACAGGGCCCCATGATCCCTTCTGTGAAAAATTTTTCCTGATATGCAGCCTGACCCTCCCCTGGTGCAGCTTAAGGCCATTCCCCCTTGTCCTGTCCCCTGTCACTTGGGAGAAGAGCCCAGCTCCCTCCTCTCCACAACCTCCTTTCAGGTAGTTGTAGAGAGTAATAAGGTCTCCCCTCAGCCTCCTCTTCTCCAGGCTAAACAACCACAGCTCTCTCAGCCGCTCCTCGTAAGACTTGTTTTCCGGCCCCCTCACCAGCTTCGTTGCTCTTCTCTGGACACGCCCCAGAGCCTCAACATCTTTCTTGGAGTGAGGGGCCCAGAACTGAGCACAGGCTTTGAGGTGTGTCTCACCAGTGCTGAGTGCAACCTTTCTGGGAGCTCCAGAGGGTGATCAGGATCATAGAATCACAGAATCATAGAATTGCTTGGTTGGAAAAGACCTTCGAGATCGCTCAGTTGAAGTGTATCTGTCCACTGCTAAAGCACCCCTGAACAGCTTATCTACACAGCTTTTAAACTCCTCCAGGGATGGGGACTCAACTGCTTCCTTGGGCACCGGTTCCGACACCTGAGAACCCTTTTGGTGAAGAAATTTTTCCCGATGTCCAATCTGAACCTCCCACGGCACAGCTTGAGGCCATAATGAGGTCTCTCCTCAGCCTCCTTTTCTCTAGACCAAGCTGCCCCAGCTCCCTCTGCCAGAACCCCTGGACTCCAGACCCTTCTCCAGCTCAGTTCCTCTGCTCTGGATGCACTCCAGAACCTCTATGTCCTTCTTGTAGTGAGGGGCCTAAAACTGAACCCAGGATTTGAGGTGCAGCCTCACTAAAGCTGAGTACAGGGACAGAATCCCTTCCCTTCTCCTGCTGGCCACACTGTCTCTGATCCAAGCCCAGGATGCTGTTGGCCACCTTGGCCGCTTGGGCCAATGCTGGCTCATGTTCAGCTGCTGTTGACCGGCATCCCCAGGTCCTTCTCTGCCAGGCAGCTTTCCAGCCACTGATCCCAAGCCTGTAGTTGCTGCATGGGGTCGTTGTGCCCCAAGTGCAAGACCCATCACTTGGCTTTGTTGAACCTGCCTTGGGTGCCCGGAGCTCCCCTCGCAGACCCGCCTGGTGCCGCTCCCTCCTGGAGAGGGTAGTGCCCTGGGCAGCGCGACTGGGAGCAGGGAGGGTAGAAACAACCAGCTCAGCTTTGTTCATCAGAATCAGAGGTGGCAGGATGTGGAACACAGGGTGGGAAGTGGGAAACCAGAGCCTGGATCCTCCCAGGTTCGTTTGTCAGATGAAAAGCGTGGTTACAGGAGAGTGGAGCAGCTTCACCGTGGTTACAGACACCAAGGGATGGACTCCTTTGTTTCCAGGCATTTGGAGAGAAACACTATAGCATTTCTAAACCTGAGGGGGTGCGAAAAAGACCACGGATGAAAAAATAATAGTTCTCCATCACCGTTTGATTTCAGGATCTGGAAGACATTGGCTGATACTATCCAAAATGCATGGTTTTAGGTATAGAAAACTGCCTCAACGACACTGAGTTTTTATTTAAACACTCTGTGTGACTTCTAAGTAAGCCCTGCCCTTCAGATAAAGCTGGCAAAGGAGGTCTCAAACCGTTCTTGATTGCAAATAATTTTGGTGAAATTAGCAGCACCAAGGGAACGAGCTGGTACACCCCATCGTCCAGAATGCGTTCCTGTGCTGATTTTTCTTTACTTGGAAATCAGTCATCGTATGAAACAGTGCCTAGGATAAGTATTGAAGTGCTGCTGTAGTCCGTGATGAAATTAGAACTACCTGTTTCACCAAGTCAACCGTTACCGGTTCCCTGTCACTGAGCCTCCTGAAGAGTTGCCTATTGTGAATGTGTCATTGCAGTGACAGCCAGCTGGCACTTCGGCATTTCCCCGGCAAACCTGTTTTTAAAGGTCTGTAACTCAGCTGTGGAAAAGAAATGTTTTGGACTGAAAAGGGGAGCCTGTACCAGGAATGTTCATCCTGCAGCAAATAAAAAACATAGGACCAAAGTTACCAGCACTTGATATCGAGAGCGAATTTACAGTTTAAATATAGAACTGTTTAGGCTGGGTCACTTGTAAACATTGTTGTGGTAGGATTGTGCAAACATGAAGCTTTTAGAGCAATTAAGCAACAGGAGACAGAGGGACAAGCCCCAGCTTTGTGGGCCTGTGGTTCACTCACAGCTACTGACCCCAGTGCTTCTGTTTGTACAACTGGTGTGCATCCACAAGACACCAAATGGCCACAATTTTCTGTGAGATTAAATACTTGTGTACCTGAACAGTGCCATGAGGCAGAACTTAATTTAAATATAAAGGCAATGAAGTGAAAAGTGACTCTTTGAATGTGCTTGAGTGCTCAGCAAGAACTTGTGTCTAAAACTTGTGCTGCAGATGCTGTTTCCCTGCACGTAACTTTTCCTATTGCCTCAAACAATAAGGGGTTGCAAATAAGTATTCTGCATCCCCGAAGTCTTAACACTATAATATTTGAGAATTTCAGAGAAAAGCAATAACCAAATAAGTTGGATTGTTATTCATGTCAAAGCCTATAAATGGAACACTATAATATATGTAGATATAATGACTAAGAAAAAGCAAATTCTTTCAAAGTAACCAGTTTTTAAATATTTATTCACTTAAACATTAATTCTATGACATGGCAAAGTTGCTGAGAATGGTCTTTTACCAAGCCTGTTAGGAAAGGAACAATAATAATAGCAATAATAATAATAAACGGTATCTGCAGCCAAAATTTAGCTTATTCAAGTCAGTAACATGAACTCCAACCACTTGGTTGTCCCTTTTCTGGACCTCAGGGCTGTGGCCAACTGAGAGCTTAGTTTGCTCACTTGATTTCCCTGAAAGTATCAGTCATACACTTGGAAATATGAACAACAGATTATTTATGAGGTGAAAAAAAATCCCTGCAAATTTGCTGTGTGTCATTCCTAGCAGAATGTTTCTCAGAGAGACAAATTACAGAAATGCATTCCCTCTTAAGTTTTTGGTCAATCTGTATCAGCTTTGATATTATATTTTTAAAAGAATCCTGCAAACTTTATGTTCGTTCACTCAGAAAGTTTTTCCAGAAAGGAAAAATAAGAATACTATCATCAGGCCAGTGTCTTTTGTTCCCCTCTTCCCCTGAGTTAATGATGCTGGAATCTGAACCACACTGACCATGGCAAGTGCAGCACAGCTCCACCCTGGAAAGCAGAGCAGAAAGAACAGCATGATACAGAAATATGGGAACAGGATCTTGTTCAGCAAGATCCCAGGGAGGAAGCTATACCAAAAGCAGGGTTTGAGGAAACTGCCCAAGCCGAGGCAGAAGACTTTATCCTGTTTATATTACAACAACAAAGGGCCAGAAAGAGAACAGATACAAATGTACCTTTTGTAGGTGCTGTTCAAGGCAGACCATGAACTCCAGTATTGATAGTGAAGGTGGTTTTTGTTGGGGATACAGTTAATTTCTAAGGGCAGGTTTATTCAAGTTCATTATCGTTTCACCTTTAATCTTTTGTACAAATACCATTTAACAACACTGGCACAGTCAGAGCAGTACAACTCTTTCCTATTGTGTAGATGAATTTACGTGGGTACAAAGCATGCTTCTGTTGGTGTGATTTGTTCTCAGATGAGAGGAAAAAGAACTGTCCTGATGTATTGACAGTGTGTAGTTGTATGCCTGTGTCTGCACCAGAATTGTTTCGAGGAGGAATGCAGAGGGTGAGGTGCTCTGGTGAGCGTGCTCTCACACGGATGTGAGCCAAGTTCAGTGGGACGGTTGTGGCTCTCTGAAAGGGGGTTGTAGTGAGGGAAGCGTTGGTCTCTTCTCCCAAATAACAAGTGATAAGATGAGAGGAAGTGGCCTAAAGTTGTGCCAGGGGAGATTTAGGTTGGATCTTAGGAAATATTTCTTCACTGAAAGGATTGTCAAGCTTTGAGACAGGCTGCCCAGGAAAGTGGTTGAGTCACCATCCCTGGAGGGATCTTAAAGTCGTGTGGATGTGGAGCTTAGGAATATGGTTTAGTGGTGGAGTTGGCAGTGTGAGGTTTATGGTTGGACTCGATGTTCTTAAAGGTGTTTTCCAGCCTAAATGATTCTGTGATCCTGTGGTTCTGTAATAAGATAAATATTACAGCAAAATTTCCACCATTTTAGAAACTAGTATCGCAATGCCAAACCTCTGCATGTATTTGGGTTAAGTTATGGCAGAGCACCATGCCAAAATCTTGGTCAAATACTGCATTAATGTGAAGATGAAATAGAAATGTGATAGTCCGTATCCCATCCTGTATATACTGATACTTAAAAAATGCAAATAGAGCCAAGCTCATGTTATGTGTGCGTGTTTACAGAAGTGTGGTGTAAAATACTTTATGAACAGTTTGATGTTATTAAACAGTTTCTTGTGTACTTTGCCCCATGCTACAGAGGCAAGAGAAGTCACTTAGGTGTAGGAACAGCAAGAATCACTTTTATACTGTTATGGTTATGCTGGCTGTATGAAGTGCGAGTGAAGAGGCCCTTACTGAATTTCCCTCCCTAGATCAACACCTTAAGAAGGATCCTTGATATTCACCATTTCACTGTCAAAGCAAACGCCCTTATTTCGGGCTATTTTAGGACCACAGGACCAACTTAGAAGCAAATTTTGCCACATTTCTCCAAAAATGAGCTAAAGAATGATCTCAACCATATGGAAAATACAATGACTTTATCTCTGCTGATCCCATTGCTTTGACAGCAGGGGATGAAGACTGCAGATAGGCACAGTGAATGAAGATCCTAGTAGATTTTGTGATGCTTAGCTACAGTTTTTTCACTTAAAACTTTTTAGTTCTTCTTTTCAAACTGCATTTTTATTTCAAATGCCCTACAATATATTTCATCCCAAAACAACTGACTGAATGCTACAAGCCAGACACATCTTGGAAGTTTGGTATGGTCAAACTAAAAGCTATGTACGATCAAATTAAAGATCCAGTGTCCTGCCTCCAAGACTGGCTAAGAAGGCAGATGCCAGACAGAAAATGCAAGCAGGGGATTTGGTAGCTAAGAATTTTTTTTTCCAGCCTCCAGCAATTCAGGTTTCATGAGCCAAGGGTGGTATCTTGCCTGGAGTAGTCTTGATGGATATTTCTTCTATTAAGTTGCCCAGGCCTCCCTGAATGTCTGCATTTTCAGCACCCATACCTCACAAGTTCCACAACTATAGCATAAATCAGGAGTATCTCACTCTGAGCCTACTGTTGAGTTTCATCTGATGTTCTGTAGCCTTATGTTGTAAGGGAGAGTGATTAATTACCTTCTCCACATCGTCTGTGATTTTATACACAGTATATATCCCACCTCCACCATCCTACTGTATTCTGCTCTATTTCTGAGGCTGAAGATTTCCTGGGCTGTTTAGTCACTCATAAGTGAAGGGTGGGGACATCCCAGTCTCTCTGTACATACTTTCACCAGTTATTTAGAAGTAAATATAAAATAAGTTGGAATAGCATGCACAAATTACAAAGAGAAAGGAAAGTAATGAGCAGTCATTAGCTATCAAAGTCCCTTGGGTAATGACAAGCAACTCAAAGTAAATTACAGGCCTGCCACAAGGACAGGATTCACAAGGAGAGATCGAGTAAGGAGGGAGTTTCTTTTACATCCACCATCAATGCCGCAGAGGTGGATACTCAGACTTTGTGTACAGTTTTGGAGTCTGTGCTTAGAAAAGCCCTGCAGAGAAGCACAGAAATACTTCAGCCTCTGTGTCATGACTTAAGAGTGAAAACTCAAAGGTTTAGCTTTACCATACCTCATTCGAAGTACTCATCCAACAAGGATTTCTATGGTAATTCAGCTCTTTCCAAAGACTACTGACAAAATCTTAAGCAGCTATATATCTCATATAAGCACCTAAGGTTAGCTGAGACAAATGCAGTCAGAAAAAGTAACTAAATACTCGAATAAGATACCACAGAAGTGTGACTACATCAATGGATGGCAAATGTGCCTCAAACAATTGATCCCTCCTCCTTTTATTTATTTCAACAAATCTCACACACCTTTGTATTTTCCAAAACTTGCTTCTTGATTTGTCTTCAAACCTATTTAACCCTTGAAGCTGAAATCGAGCCTGAAAACATCAACTTGAATTGACAGTGAATTTTGTCTCAGAGCATGGAATAAACCATCGTGATGATCCAATATGCAAATGTATCAACAATGATGAATACTTAAGGAACTGATTGCATCTAAAATCATTGTTATCTCAAGCTTCAGGGAAGTTTTTGTGACAGCAGAGGGTACTACTTCTGAAATGAGACAGAGCTAAAGATGTTGCCAGTTCCTAACTTTAGTTAGAGGCCCACATACCGTGCCTCAAACCAGTATCCTAATAATCTCAGGTGAAAATTCTTCCCATTTTGGAAGATTATAATTAGCTTCCTACTGAAACATGCTTACAAAAATGTCTCAACCCGCAAGATTAAATAGGAACTTAGTATCTGTCAGAAATAATAGAGCAGTAGCTGATTGTGTCTTGCAGTATAAAGATACTGATTTAGAAGTATATATATTTAGAAATTGTTTTCTTCTTACCGTGGAACAAAAGGCCTTGACTGCATGAGTAACAGATGCATTACTGGGAACAGAGAGAGGTCGTTGAATACCACTTCAGTAGTATCAGTTTAGATCTTCAGGTAATTGCTGTAGCAGTAGTACTGTAAGAATCCCCGCTCCTGGAGGTGGAGGAAGAGAAATCAGTATAGCTTCCCAACCCACTGCTGTTCTTGTAGCTTCTGGGGAGTCAACATGACTTGAACTGATTGCTATTTCTCCTCTGGTATTATCAAGGTTATTTTCAAGCTGTCTTGACTTTGCTTCTGTTCCAGTTGGGGCACAACTTGACTCATCAGTTCTTTATTTGGAACGCACATCACATTTCTTCACTTCATCATTTCTCCTCCCAGTGAGGTCACTTGTTTGTGGCCATTCAATGCTTCCTGCAAGTGCCCATTTCTCCGTTTAACTCGTTTTCATACCACCCTGTGCAAAGAGTCTCGGTTAAAACTGCTTGAGCCAGGTACCTGTTCTGTTCTGACTTTGGGTTCAGCAGGACATAAGCATATGGTACAAGCTGAGGACATTTTGAAATACATTTCAGAACCAGCATTTGAAGCCCAGCTTCTTTTCCGTTAAAAATGGTGACAATATTTGTAATAACTTCAATGGGAGCATGATCATTCTGTAAGTAATTGCTATCAGGAATTTAATTTAAACATCATTTGACTGACATTTCTTGTTTGCAAGGTATCTATTTTAGGAACAATGTCTTGCTAGTATATCTCTCTTCATCTTAGTCATGACTGATAACTGAATAATCATCTCAACTACTTTCCTTTTCTTTTCCTGCATAATGGCTGTACTGCATTTTTACCTACCAAACATACAAGAATAGAAACAATTAGACAAATAACAGTATTATATGCAGATGAGCAGGTAAGTGACTAGAACTTACTTGAAACTCTGCCCTAGGCAGGATGTCAGGCTGGGAAGCCTTTATGGGCACATACTGCTTGGTTTAAAAGACCGAGGAAAGGTGCAAGGTTGTACTGCATGCCTGTAACTCGGCTGGCATGGCTCGTGTGTTAAACACAGAATCTCCACGTACCGTAACTCTGACCTGCTTGCTACTTGTCTTTCTAACCCAACTGCTGCTTCGCAAGAGTTAACTGCTCAGTCCTGGCCATGCTATCCGATAACACCACACTGCCAGCAAAGTCAAAACTGTTTATCCCAGTCACATTGTGCTTTCCCAGGACAAATCTGAAGCAGCAATTACAATGGCAATTTATCTTTAAACTGTATCTTTCATACCAGCAAATGCCACAAAGTGCTTCGCAATTCATTTCATTATCTTGTGTCTTCTACCGCTTTAATAAAAGACAGTGGTCATGGGGCAGCTGAGTGCTCAGTGAAGAAAGGACATTACCGTGACTGTTCCCTGTTCTTTGTAATATTTTCTCATTGGCCATAAATCTGTGAGGACAGACCATTATAAGGAGTTTTCAACAGGTTGACTTTGACACTGAAAGAGCTGCTTCTCCTTTTAATGATGAGCTGTCAAAGGCATCGATCGGTAGCCATGGCAGAACAGATGAAAGCAGGAAAAAATGACAGACGAACAGACTTCTTAATGATAAGGAAAAAATACAGTCTGCACCATCTGAGAGGCAGATTCTCACCGCCTTTGGTGGGTGGTTTTTTAGTAAATGTTATGTGTTGGCTTCAGTGAGAAATGAGAGCACTCAACGGAGGAAGCATCTAATAGAATGAGGTCAGACTTATAAAGAATGGCTGTTACCCAGCAAACCAGAACATCATCGGAGCACTACAGAGTAAACAATAAATAATCTTCTGCTCACAGGAAGAACAATGCTGCTAGGACGTACCTTGAAAACCCTAATGAAGGTACAAAGGGTCAGCTCCAGCCTGGTATGAGTTTACAACTTCTCAGCAGTTAGTGGCGTTCCACTAAATATAAGCAACCCCATCATGGAAATGGAAGGATGCTGAATACCTGAGAGTTTAGAGCCCCGGGTGTGTAACCAAGGAAATAAAGTTCTGCTTTTATGAAATCCTTTTTTTTTTATCTTTTAGACATGTAATTCTGATCATCAACCTGTATCTCCTAAAAGAAGGAGGAGAAGCCTTTGATATTTTTCCTGCAACCAATATGACCATCTTCGGAAGGACAGCAAAAAGCACCAGGGCAGAACTATTAAAAAGAGGAGGATCTGATTACTTAATATAAAAGACTGATAAGACTCACTTTTAAAATATGCTAACAGTAATATAAAGAAAAAAAGAAATAATGCTGGGTTTGTGTGGGAAGGAAGCATATTTAAATCGAAAATGAATGACGTACCTTGTAATTACAGGAAGCATTGAAAGAGATAGTCAGAATTAAAATACTTTAAATATTCGCATTGAAATATTAATTTGAAAATTTCAAAGTGTGTATAAATGCACATAAACAGCGGCAGATGATAAAGGGCTGGAGTTCAACGCAAAGAAAGAAGTCAGCCTCGTTAAATGGAAGCTAAAATTGTCGCTGAGCTCAGCAGTGAGGGCTTTAGGCAGCACGTGGCTGGGCGAGCGGTTCTGCAGCTTCAGATCTAGTGCTAAAGTGTGGATCCGTAGGTACCACAACTGCCTTCCAACGATGCTTTTCTAAAGCACATGAACTCTGAGAACTCTTAAAAATGTAAATCAAAACACCCTTCTAAATTCTGAATCACCAAACAATGGGTGATTAAGCACAATTATTAAGCTTGCAGCAACAGAAGTAGCATATTTCTTCTGTTATGACAAAGTCCTCATTGCTTAATGGGTTTTATAAGGCAGCTATAAAGTATTTTATGCTTTTTACAGACATTTTTACACCCAGCTATGAATATTGCTTATCTAGCTTGCTACCTGGAAGATGCTTTCACCCAGAGATGGTTATAGCTGTATTAGCAGCTACAAATAAACCTGTGTGCCCATTTAATATGGATAGGTGAGGTTTTTCTTTGAGCAAGGGTGGTGCTTATCTGAGCACAGAAGCGGCACAAGGTTCCTGAAGCATCCAAGTCGCCTTATGGAGTTAGATAGGATTTCAATGGAGTGAACGAGCTGTATCTTTTTTCTATACAGGAGAATATTTTGACATGAATACTGCCTTCATAAAAGATTTTTCCTCCATGAAATGTTGCGTTGAGTGCTCTGCATTTCCTTCTAACTCCTCTCGTGTCACACTGATAGATCTGCAGAAAGCTCAGGGGAAATGAAAATTGCCATTCCTTGTTTGTCTGCTTGTTTGTTTAACTTCAACGCTGCAGCTCTGGCTTCTTTCAAAGTTGTTTCGAGTCTCTGGGAGTCTTTTCTAACGCTACTGGCATGTCAGAGTGACACCTACATTTTATTATACTCCATACAGCTGGAGAAAAAAGAGAGCTCACCTACGAAGCACCTTGGCTGCTAAGCACAGCTGAAAAGCTCTTTAGTGAGGCACAGCCTTGAGAGCAGGCGATGAATCTGCACGGGTTGGTGGTTCAGTTTGAGAAGCACCTGCCAAAACAACAGCTCAGGCTTTTTGTTTCAACATTACTGAAATATTCACACACACTGAGTTGTTTAGTATCAACGCACACCCCGAGGACCTCAGTCCCGTCCCTCCTCCCTCACAATGTTTTTGAGCAGAAAATCATGGTTTGAGCTTTTACAGCGGGGTCTGTAACCCCCCAAACAACAGCAGGTTGTTCAGCTCTAACGCGGCCCCAAGCCCTTCTTTGTTTTCATCCTCATCCCACTCTCTATGTAAAAACATCTTCCTTCTGTTTTATCTCCACAGGAGTGCAGCGCTTCTCAATTTGTGTTGTAATTTCTTCTCAACATTATCGAGCATGTTGAGTGCTACAGAACCGGCTGTTTTGCCTCCAGACTGTCCATCTTTCAGCCGGCATCCACTTCATAGAGAGCTGCGAAAACCTTTCTACGTCGCCCTTCAGATTTCCAGAGAGATTCAGACTCCTCAAGGAGCTCCAGACCCACATGTGGGTTCTCATAATCCCAGTGCTGCCCATTCAGAAACAGCATCGGAGGAAGCTCTGCTTTGGCCAAAGTCTGAGCTGGAAATCCTTGGTTTTACTTCCCACCAGCACAGCACAATGCCGGCTCCACCGGTGCAGAGGGGTTCTTGCAAGAGCCCCTTAGGGCTACAATGTCCTCCCTTTTCTACCAGTAAATACACATTTATAAACCTGTGGGTGCATTTTAAATGGCTGAGCAGTTGGAGTCACTGACAAACGTCACTTAAAGTTACTGTGTCAGGTCTTGGCTGGAGAAATCTGGAGTGACTGAGGTTATTTCATGAGCTGGATCTGTTCAAGATCTCTTTCCTTGAACTAGGAAATACTTTTAGAAAAAATATAATTGTAGAGTTTTTAGAATTATATTGGAAAATTTTATGGAAAATTATATGTAAGCCAATGTTATTACTAGGTAATGGTAAAAACAACCCCCAAAATCTCTTGAGCAGGAGGTTTTCTAATGGATTGTACTTGAATTTTCACTTATTATTAGACTGCTGTTAATACATGCTTGTGTTTTGTGCACAGATTGGATTTTTAGCATGTAATACAGTCCTAAAATGTTTCAATGAAAAATCCACCATATGTAGCTTATAGTGAGGATATAATCAAACAAGAAAAGGTTGGGTTTTATTTTTTCCTTATTGAGCCAAAAATCAACCGTCATTTCATCCCACTGATACACCTACAGGCAGCATCGTCAGCGCGGCGTGCAGCACATGCACCGCACCAGGGCTGCTGCCGGGGAGTCTGTTCCTTCCGAGCCCAGGCCAAACGCAATAAGTGCAGTCCTGCATGACACCTCATCTTCAGGTGACTTCTCCGACCCTGTTTCTGATTTGACCAACCAAGATCAGCCCCTCTTACACCCCAACAAGGAGGCTGTTGTGGTTTGGTCCCAATTCACACCACTCTTCGTTTCTCCCCCAAGACCTACGTGTCTGTCTGTGGGATCTGGTGCGTTTGTGACCCCGTCTCACGGGGCTGTCCCTGCTTTGCAGGCTTGTCTTCCTCTGTTACGTACTTGTGCTGACATTTTGTCTGTCAGTTTAATCTGCCTTAATACCTCTAGTTCCAAGCTGGTTTGGTTCTCTTCCCGTATGGTTCCTCTGTGATGTCCTGCTGCTACCTTCGCCCCAGAGATGGATGAAAAGAGGATTTGGGTGATCTCATATCCTGACTTTAAATTCAAATCCAGACTGTAATGGTCAGGAACTGGGAGGACACAAATCTGAGCCTTTGTTTTATCTCATTTTTTAACATATTTTACACCTTGTCTTGGTTAAAACAAGGCAAAACTCTGGCATTACCTGAGTTTGGCTCATGCCAGACCTCAGGATTTCAAGAAGCATTGCTCTTGCTGTAGAAGCCTGAAGCAGAGAGTTTGGGAACTCTGCCTTTCTGGGCACTTCCCCTCGTTCCAGCTGGAACTGTCACTGCCTTCTAAAGGAAAATCTCTTTAATAACTGCACGTGGTGAGGATGTTCTTTGGGGCTATACTGAAACCCCAGCAGAGCCGATGGGAACCTCTGAGGCCGTGCTGAGCTCTTGATTGCACGGTGAGTCAGAGAGGGGCCGCCCACTGAACCCACCGCCAGCAGCTCTTTGGCGGAGATGCAACAGCTACACACGCTTCCCTGCCCAGCTGTACGTTTTCGATCCGCAGGAGACCTATGAGAGTGTGTATATATATATATATATACACACACACATTATACATCGACATTTAAATATAATATCCTGTCAGAGTTCTGATTTTTTAAATATCTGAAGGATGTGGTATCTTGGAAACCGATTGCCTCGAGTTGCCCAAATCAATTACAGAGTGAATCAACACATCGCTTCAGCGTGGGAGCGGCAAGCAGTTGGCGATGCCGCCCGTCCCTGTCCCTGTCCTCGTCCCCCCCAGGTGGGAGCACGTCAGGAGAACGGCTCCATCAGCCCCAGCTTCTCCTGCTCCCCCGTAGCAGGATGCCTCGGGACACCGAGCAAACACCTGCACTGAAGGATCAAATGTTATCTTAGATGACTTCTTCAGCTGAAAATTGATTTAAAGGGGAGAAAAATAATTGAAACGTAATATAGAAAGGTGATATGGTTCTTCATTATGAATATTTGGACAAAATTGGGCTTTTTATTAGATAATAGTCGAGCAAGGCTTATTTCCTTACTGCTTTTTTCTATGTGTCACAAATACACAATCCAGACTGACAACTAAGATGTGTTTCATCCTGTTTCTTGAGGAGGAAACAGATCATAGAAGGCATCAAGTGAGCTCATGGCCCACTGACAGCAGCAAGAAATGACATTTTCAGCCAAGCGCTCAGGCTTTTCTAAGAAGAAATTTTAGATTATGTTTTAAAGAAATTAAATTCAGAAAAACCATGTATTCCGAAATGTGTTCATGTATCCCTCTGCTTCTCGTGGCCCTGAGCTCACCGTGAGGAAAAAGGCCCATTCAGAGCAGATTCGTCCCATGAAGGGTTGGAATCCAGTCCCCTGTGCCAGCAGGGAAAGGACAATCGGGGCTCCTGCGGGTTTCCTTGGTTGGAGTCAAACCGTGTCACTTGGCAGCCTGGATTTCCCGTGAGGAGCAAATAACCTGAGCCACAAAGAGGAGCTGAGCACGTTCATTTGTTTTAGTCCTCTCAGAGCAGTTTTTGGGCTGCTCTCTGAGAACACTGCAATTTGAAACAATGGGCCAGAAATGGGCTTAGGTAGCTAGGAGAGCGTGGGTTGCCGAGAGAAGAGATTGCTGAGCTAAATATTTGGCAGAATTAAGAAAACCAGGAAAGATATGTGGGCATAAAGAAATAATTCAGTATTAAATTTCTGGCAGAATTCATCAAATCTGTTTATAGTTCAGTTCACAGTGAGCCATTCCCTTACTATTATTGGAAATAAGGTCTAAGGGATTTTGGTTGCAATGGGTTTGCAGTTATGACAAAAAAGGATTTATTAACAGACTATTAAACACGGGCAAATTAATCTGTGGTTTTGATTAGTGGTACCTGTCAGGCGCGGTGTTAGTTGGTGAGTATCGGCTCTGGGGTGCCATTTTGGTGACGTGGCTGTCCCAAGGTGCAGCCTCCCGGTGCGTTTCATCTCCGTTGTCCCGTTCACCTTTGATGGGGGTAATACTTGCTGTTTGCCTTTTCTAAATTCGACTTTTTCCGCACTGCTCTCTGTCCTGCCCAGGCACGGGGCTGGTGGCTCACCTGGACCCAGGGCTACCTGAAAAAAAACAAATTACACAAACAACTGCAATTAAATAACCAGAAGATACCTTTTCCCTTGTGTTTCTTTCTTTTCCGTTACCATCTCCCCTCAGGCTTTGCAGCAGGTGCACAGGAATGGAGTGGCTGCCCCTCCTCGCCACACGTTCCCTCTTCTCACAGAGCTCCCAAACCCAATTCCTGGCAGGAACTAAACCGGAATACTCACCCAGGTGGTGATTTCCCACCACGGACAGGCATTCAGTCCTTTGGCTCCGAGCAGAGGTGGTGCAGAGCGAAGCCCTCCAAACCGTGTAGGGATGCAAAGTCGCTGGCTGTGATCTCACGGTGATCCGCGCATCCCTGCCCTCACACCAGGCGTGGAGGGGGCACAGGACAAGAGACCATGGTGAGGCTTTTTACTCCCGCGCAGCGTTCAGCAGCCCGGCCAGTGGTTCAGGATGTCCCCATCTTCCAGAGCAACCCCTCGGCTCTCCTGCACCAGCCTCTTTCCTGGGGAAAGGAACTCCCTCTGGCTGAAGCCGGGAGTTTTTTAGCCCTCCCCACACCTCGTCAGGACCCCTCAGATGACTGCAGGCAATATGAAAACTACTTTTTTGATAGTATTTCTTTTACAGGCGTTTCTTGTAGAAACACAGCGTTCAGACAGGAGAGAATATGAACCACCCGGGAGGCTCGTGTTAGGCTGCGAGTCCCTGGATGCTTCACTTCAATTTCTGGGAACAGTTTCCTTCAGGTTTGAACAGATCCAGGAAATTCTGTGTACCTGGTATGGCCTTGTTTGTTCTTCACTGCCTTCAAAAAAATCCTCGTGTCGAGTCTCTTTAGATATTGGCCTGAAAACCCTATTTTGTTGTTGCTTCTGGTTGCTTTGATGCACGGGTTCAACTTGTACAGATGACCTTCCCAAAGCTTAAATCCAATCAAGTCTGAAAGTGGTGTTAAGGACAGAGAACTCCCTGTCAAACCTTTCTCTCTGCACCTTCACACACACGCGTTGGTGTCGTTTTCATAATGAAAGGTCAGAGATAAGGCTGCGCATTGAGCCTGATCTCAGCCTCCTCGTTACTAAATGCCAGGTTCCCAATTTGAATATTAGGTTTATTTCTTGTTTAAATGAAGCAGTTGCTCATTGTGAAATGCAAGGTGTGGGCACGATTTAAGGCATCTCCCCACTCGGGGAAGGGGTCCCCACGAGGTGGCAATACATCCCAGCTCAGCTCACCCATGGTTTGTCCCTACATCTTCAGTGTCAGGCATTCAGTTCCCTTTCGTTTGCCTCTCTGCTTTTCAGCCACCTCCTCCCCAATCCCATCGCGGCATCTGCAGGCTGAGGCTCACGCGTGCTGGACCGCGACCCTCCGAACACCAGCAAGACTTACCCCGGGCACTGGGTGGCTGCCACGGGCTGTGAATATCCCTGGTTCATCATTCCAGCTTTTGGCAGCCCTTTTCCCAGAGCAGCGGGCTGGGCTGTGAGAGCCGGGGGCTGCACAGCGAGTGGGGGCAAGAGGACACGGAGCTACGGCGGAAACCACTTGGAAATACTTCAGCAAGTATCTAGACTGACACATTGGCCCTTCTACAAGGGGCTGTAGCCCCTCTTTGCTAATGGAAGCGAGGCGTTTGCAATCCTTACACAATCCTTTATCATTTCAGAATGCAGATGTGGCCTTAGGTCCAAGTTTTGGGTGGATTCCACGACAAGAGCACTGAGAATTTTGCTTTTCATAGGTATGGAGATTTCATTGACCATCAGGTTTATCCACAGTTGTGAGGTGAGAGAAAGGAGTCAGGTGAGTGCATGTGCCTCCCGAGCCGTACGGATGTGGCTGCACTGCCATCTGCCAGCCTTTGGGAACAAAAGCAGCCTTGGGTGGAATGGTGATGAGGCTGAATCTCACTCCTGCACCCCTGTCCCAGGCAGTCGGGTCAGGAACCTGTCCTGGATGTGCCACTGGTCTCCTGCCGAGCCTGGAAGGGCACCATCCGTGCATCAAAGCTGCTCTACATGACGTTTCTTGCAGCTGTTTTTCTCTGGCTGGCCCTGGTCTTGAAATCAGTTTGAATTCTTTCCCTTAGTGGTGGTATGGTTTGTCCCACAGGCAGGGACACCTCCCACTGGATCAGAGCCCCATCCAACCTGGCCTGGAACTCCTCCAGGGATAGGGCCCACAGGGCCTCCCCCCCCTCAGCATGAAGAATTTCTTCCAAATGTTTAATATAAACCTTTCCTCCCCAGTTGAAAGCCACTAACATGAGATGTTCCCAACGCCTCCCAACAAAGAGCCACTCTCTCCCAGCCACTACCACCTCCAGTCCCAAAGCTCCCAGTGACGGGCACCGCGGTGCTCACCCCCAGCCCAGCTCTTTTCCAAACGAACAAAATCCCATTACAGGGAGTGGTTGCAGCGAATGCCGGAGCTCGCTAACTGGCTGCTGCAAACCCAGGGGAGAGGCTGTGCCGCTCTCCCACCTTCAGCTGTGTTCTTATAAGCAGAGACACCTGTGCTCGCTGCTGAGAGCTGCACCCTGGCAAAAAGGAAGAGTTTCCTTTCCGTGAGGCTCCGCAGCCCAGCACCGGGAAGCTGACAATCTGCGCCGATCCCCAATGGCGTTCCACCTGCAATCCCTGTTGGGAATGCTCATGGCCTCTACATCCTGCCCCGATTGCTGGGAAGCAGTTTGATACCTGTTGGAAGGAGATTCCCATTGCCGGGCGACACAGGGAAAACCACAGCATTAGGTTAACGGGAAGTAAAGGCGCCTGCACCAACACCAACCCACGAGGGTCACCCAGTCCTTGGGCTGGACTGGAATTTGACAAGGCAACAACGAATACAGAAACAGAGAGCGTCGTATAGCAAAAGGAGTCAACCTTTATTCATTTCTCCATAGTCCCAAACGTGACAGACGTAGAAAAATATCCTTGAGTCTAGTAGACAAATTTCCCAATGCTAAATAGCCCTTGACCCCGGCTGTCGGGGCCACTCGAGAGACGTTTGTACAAGCTTCCCTTCAGGTTTGTTTTCCAATGAAAGGCTTTGCTAAACTAGAAACAATAAACTAGAGAGGAAAACCTGTCCTACCAAAGCATGCATACGCAGGGGTCTTCCAAAACTTAAACAAGAATTAAGAAAGCAAACCAACCCTGACACGCATTCGGAGGGGAAAACAATGCAGAACAGTCTGAGGGAAAATTAATTAACTAAAGACAAGTCAGAGCAAATCCTGCAAACTATCTGGATAAGTTAATGCATCTATGGCACAACTTGTCACCAAAAAAAATTAAGGCGAAGACCAACATTTTATATAAAAATAGCTGAGCAGGCTTCTAAAGAAGGAAATAAGCATTTCTCATGAGGACTCTGTTAATACAGGATTATAAATACCCTTATATATACAGAAAAAAAACAACCAAACCATCCAAACGTATGGAATATCTCGCTAGGCATTCATCTTTCACATAAGCCAAGATCCTACGTCCTGGACCATCGAGGAGGTACTTCAGTTTAAGATTTATAGTAGTTTCTTCGCTACACATAATCAAACAAATAATAAAAATGCAATATAAATACTGATTTTTCACAGAGAAACTCGGTAATGAACGCAGGTTACAGAGCTTCACGAACTGGCCCAGAAAGAAATGATACAAGTTCTAAGAGCGTCAGTTATCTTATGTTTTGTAGGTGAAGGAAATCATCTGACTTAGACAATAATGTTCAAACTTTCAGAATATATATTTTTTTAATCAAACCAGTACCAGTACCGTTATTATGGGCATTTTAATAAATTTCCAAGCCTAAAACATATCAGTTTTGCAAGGAATTCAACTATAAACAATCTTTGTATGGATGTATTTGACTACATTTCAAAACTATGCAGTCATATTTAGAATGACATAAAAACGAGAGCAAAGAAAATATATTTTAGAAGAATTATCATAGTATTTCAAGTGAAAATACCTCTGCAGCTGCTCAGGTGCTGATGGAGTTGAGTGTCGCTGTGCGCACTGTATTCACACGCACTTAGGAATTCCATTTCCAGTCAGGGAAATGCCATTGGGGAACACACATTTCCCCAACACCACTCAGGGGATTTGCCAATGACTTTTTGAACTGCACGTCACAAAATTTGAAGATAAAGCGGAAGCTCTTGTCTTCCAAGGGGCAGAAACTTCACAGTTCATTGTCCTTTTCTTGACTAAAGCCCCCTGACCTTCACTTCTCACAACCGGAATGCCTCGCTGGGGCTCATCCCCTCCCTGCTGGGCAGAAGAGGCACGTACATTCTGCCACTTCCCCACGTGTTCCAGAGAGATAGGATGGAGAAATTGTAGGGACTCTCTTCAGAAGAAGCTTTACTACAAAACACGGTTTGCATTTACATTTAAACCTTGCCTTGTTGCCAATTCACTTTAACACTTGCTTAAAAGCAAATCAGAATTGTTTCTATGAGGTCTTTATACAAATTGTTACGCAGAGAAGAGAAACAATAGCTGAAATGAAAACAGGAGGAACGCGTTTATGAACTGTTAGGTCTCAGCAAATGGAATGCCCTATTCCTTTCCGTTACATTGCTGAGACTTGTTATTTGATTGTCCTCTCTGACAACATACGATGCAGTGAGACACTTTACAATGATCATTTCGTACCAGAATAAAGAAAACCATCCGTTCCTTACAGCAGCTTTACCAAACAGCACAGCCGGCCCACTGACTACCCCATCCTGCACCTTCAATATTTACCACCACCAGATGCTGATCTTTCCTCCCTACTATCCTTGTCTCCTTACCCATAGAGCATGTGACAAATACATAAGAACAGTTCTAAAGTAAAGCAAACCAAAGTGAACATCTCGCGCTCAACTGAAAACCAAGACCAAAGCTGAAGGATGTACACTGGAAATAATTTATTGCCTATAAAATGTTAAAAAATGCTTTAGGTTCACATTTTCTGTGTGGTTTTAAGAGTGGTGTCATGGTTCAGAGGTAGTGTGTGTAAAATGTGATACAGAGTCGGAACAGGATTATTTACTCAGCCCAGTGATACAGTCAAGCGTTCACCCGAACCCAAGCACTGACCTGAAACCAGTTTCCTTACAGGAACATTCTGAAGCGCCTCTTAGTGAAGAGGATGCTCACGTATTTAAGAAGAACCACTGTGAGCCCAAATTTCTGCTGTGTTTGCGTCCGTCACCTGGGACCAACATGTCACTGCTGCCTTTAGTGACACAGGAATGCTCCTCATGCAGAACAACGCCCTGTCCTGCCATGGAAACCCCAGCTTTGTGGTACCACCTGCTCTAGGTTTTACTCCTTTACAATTTCACCCTTGGCCAATGGGAAGGATGCAGGCAGTGGGACTGGAGGTAGGAAATGAAGCTTTTGGTTGTAACATTTCAAGTTATGAGTTCTTTCTTCCTGTTTCGGATATTCTGTGCTATTTCATTTATGCATATTATTGTCTTTCCTTATTCCATCAGTATCCTGAGACCAACAGTCGGCTACGACTAGAGTACCTAGGGGAAAGTTAGTGCTATGCCTTCGTTTCTTTTCAGCATTACAGACAGGGCAGTGCATCAGTGGTCCCACATCAGAGAGTTGATCACCTTTAAGCAGTAATTGCCATTTCCACAATACAGATGCTCACGATACTGTGGATTTCTCCTATCCTTTCCACTGTATGGGCACAATAGCAGAGAACTGTCTCCGTTTGGTGACTGGACTTGCTAAGCTGCATCCCAGTTTAAGAAGATGAAGATATAACTGGCACATTCCTTGTGCACTCAGAGAACTGCAAAGTCTGTGACCTGCTTGTCATTTTCAGACTTTTTATTGCCTTAGCGAAAAAGAAATACTCAGATAGATTAAAGTGCGTGCTGCTTCAAGAACCAAGCACTCAAGAAAATTGACGTTTGTATGGTACCTCTGTGCGGGTCCTTTTAAATCTGCCAAAATTTCACCTATTAGAATATTTACTATTACTCACTCCTGTTAGACCTAGAGACTTGACAGAAGCATCGTCTGCAGGGACACGAAGAGAGGCACAGATTCAGGAAACTGCTTTCGTAAGTGTAAGCCAGCTTGCTAGCATCAAAGACTTTCATTGCTCCCTGAGGAGAATGAGCGCCCTGGCACTGCTTGAAGTGTCTGAACTACCTTTTTTCCACTTTGGTTTCTTTAGAAAGACATACTTCATCATTCCTGGTCTGACAAATGCATGAGCAATAAACAACACTGGGGAAGTCATCTTTCATGGACAGAGCAAACAAGAGCCTTTGCAGAAAGCCTATGAAAATCCCAACGTGCAGCACTTCTGCTGTAGCAGTTATTTGAATCACAGAGCAAACCAGCACAACAGCAAGGGGGGCTCATTTCCGCCACGGGAACGCCCCGTAGGGTTGGCTCCATCTGTCCTGGGAAGTCTGTGCAATGATGAACTAACACTTAAGGTGGGCTTTTACCTTCAACCTATGGGCAGCGGCAACAACTATTACCCAAATCCTAATGTGCCATGGGCCCAGAGAGCCATCCCCATCGCTTGCCCTCATCTGAAGCATTCCAGGATTTGATCTGGAAGCGAGTGTCCCAGTGACTGCATGTCAGAGTGCCGTGCCTGTCAGTAGGATGCTTGTCACACAGTTACCGAGAAGAGGCTGCAAACGAACAAGCCCAATGTTCCCACACTGTTCTAAGGCCCAGACGAAACGAGTTTTCTGGACCAGGATGCAATCTGCAAACTCCTTCAGCAAGTCCTGTTGCCAGGCAGGGACACATGCAAACGAAAACCCTCCTAAATTACCAATTGCACGTGTGATGCGAGCGTGCAGTGCCACGCTGGGATGGGGATGTTCACAACGCTCAGGGGTGGTGAAGCGTAACGTTACAGGACCTCATAAGCTGCTCTTCAGCCACTGTACGACTACTGTTGCTGCAATGACTTAAAATACCAGTAATGGTGATCAACACTTTTTTTTACCTATGGCAGGAAGTGCACACAGATATTGTTAAAAGTGCAGAGCAGCTGTACAGCATTCTCCTATAGAGCATTTTGTTACACTGGACTGTCATTTATACTCTCCCTGAATATCCGTTAATGCTGTCAAGTGTGTCAAGGCATGAAAACATGACTGCTCTGCTGTGTTTTGTCTTAGTCACCTCACAAGAGAAAATGACCAGAGAACACGCCCACAGGGATGACATTGGTGCTGACGGCAGCTAGAGCTTCAGCTGCACATCCCAAAGAGGATTCCAGCTTCCTTGGGAAGATCTCACAGTATTTAATTCAAAATTACTTCCTTCCATGTATTTGGCATATGAAATAAAACCAAGACGTAGTAAAATATGAATCAACAACAGTTTTTCTAGTATGAAGGTGGATGACTTAACTGACCAGGAAATCAAGAATTCTCCTTAGAAGTGTCCTGCCTTTCGTCATGGGAATTTAAGAGGAAGCAGCAGGAAAACAGGGTCCAAATAGTGGCAGCCACAGTACTGATTTTTTTTTTATTTCAGCAAGCTCAGAGAACACAAGAGGTTTCATTGTCAGTGGCACAAACTTCCTATCAAGAGAGAACAGCAACAGAAAGCATTGTTAACCCAGTATAGAAAATCCTTTATAAATGATTTTTTCAGAGCAAGCAGAATTACAGTCAAGCCCTATCTTCCATTTGACGGGCAGCACTGTGATCTTTGCTCACAAACCTCAATTAATTTTAGATGGGCGGTTGTTTCAACAGGCGTGTAAAATCCTGCTGCTCCTCTGCTGTAAGGACGTGTCTGCCAGCCCGGATGTGACATTCCAGCTCAGGCTGGAGTAACCTACCCCTCACCTTCTGCTTACACACAGTGTCTCCCCTCTCCTGGCATCCTACCCTTGTTTTTAGTGCTCAAACACAAACACAGACCCAACGGCTTGCTCTTGTGGGATAGACAGTAAGAGGTCTTTTGGGAACCAACTCATTCACATAGCAGAACTTTAGAACTGGGTTCTAATAGAGCTCTAAAACCTGCCCCTACCCTTTATACAGCTGGCGTTTAACAATATTGCTAAAGCTCCCAGTGCCCAAGGACAACAAAGAGACAGAAACAAACCTGAAAGAACAGAGCTTACTACTGCTAATAAAAAACAGAGCTGCAGAAATTATTAGAGAGGAACAGACCAGACTGAGAAAAGCCCAAAAACTGTGAGTTATTCCAATATATTAGGTCAAGAAAAGAAAAGGAAAAAAAAAGTATTATTGCCCCAGCACTCATTTTGAAGCTATCCTTCGGCCCTCCTGCTGAAGTGAAGGGGATTACTCACTGTGCTGCTTGAATAAGGACTCAGATTAAATTATTATTTGGCATAAAATCAAAAGATCAGGCTTATTACCAGCCTGTGAAGGTATCTGTTTCAAAACTGCTGGTTGAGGGATATTCAGATTAGGAGCTATAGAGCATCAAGCACACGGGCATGCACCTACATGCCCTACTGAATTTTATCTGAATGTGTCCGCACATCCATTTAATCAGATGAGTCCCAGGATTCGAAGTCAGTGACCGCTGGGAAAGAAGCAGCCCACTTCAGCCACTGCCTGCATTTGGACTCACAGTTTAGAAACGGCACCTCGGGAGTTGCCAGGAAATGCATCAAACACAGGGCTACCTCAAGAACAGGTCACATTTAGAAAATCTGCAAAACTCAGTTCCAAACACCTCCCAGGATGCAACAACAGCTGTGGATTTAGGACAGTGCCATGATAAAACGGAGCAAAACTGCTGGAAAATAGATAACCAATACTTAAAACAATGAACAGAACTTTAGCATTCAACTTTGACAAAAACAGTACCTACATTCATAAAGAGCAGCATAAACATCTAATTCCATTGCTACTGTGAGAACATCAGAAAGTTGCATTTTGCAGCTACCGGGTTTCCCGTATCCATCTAATTTGTTACAACACTTATGATCGTTTCTGTACACTAATAATTTATTGATGATTATTCTAATTTTTCAGTTATCCTTTGAAAGCTTTTTCAGCTATTTTGGTCAGCAAGTGGAAGATTCAACAATCTGAAGTCACATATGGAAAATGCTTTAGTTTTGTTTCAGATTTTCAAAGGGGTTCAAGCACAACTCATAAAAAGCCCATTATTCTACTTGGATCCCCAAGTTTTAGTCCACCTACCTGAGTAAAAATGGGGAAAAAATAATAACGAGGACCGGTGAGCAAGCAACTCTGAGGAATTATCTGTCTGTATAACAGGACGTTGTTTACCACTCTTGGATCCCTGCTCAGAAAGACTTTGCTACAGAGCAAGAGTTATTCTGGAAAGTCAGAAGTTATCCTAATCAAGGCCAAACTGCTAAAAGCGAAACCTTTTCTCACACGGTTCTTTCATTTACCAAAACCAACATTTGAAATGCCTTGACACCGCAAGCTGCAGCCATGGCGTACACAGTCGTCCTTCAGGAAGGTCTACTTCACCTTGAGCACTCCGTTTTTGGATTGAAGAACAATGGAGAGCAAAATGCTGTTCTCTGGAAACCTACACGTTACACAGGGTTTCTTTTCTGTCAATTAAAAAAAATAAATCACAAACTGTCTGAGGCGTTTTTCTCTGATAGAGATGACAAACTGAATGAGGTATCATCGGGCTCCGGGGATGTATGATTGAAATCCATTTCTTCTAGTTCAGGAGGTAAGTCTGAGAGCAGTGCCTGTAAGCACAAAATAGGATAATAGAGTATTAGGTACGTGGTTTATGCCCGTTAAACATGTAGTGAAAAAATCTTTGTTGAGCTTTTTGGTCAGTGTTGATATTGGACAGGTAGAAAAATGCCACCATTGCTAGATATTGAAAGAAAACCCATTGTAAGTTGAGCTCCCCTAACCAACAACCCCAGAAGTTACTTAAGTCATTGTGGAACCAGCCCAAAGAAATTTTTTCTTCCAAATCAGAATTACATTCATTTATTTTATTCATACACTTTTAACATGCAAAAGCTACAAAACATATACAGCCATGCTGTACTGCAATCACGCAGGTGACAGGACTGGATGCTGCATTTTTTGTTTCCGTGATTTATTGATTGATCTCAAAGATTTCAAGTTTACTTCTCTTTGTATTCATTTCACATGGTTTTATTAAAAAAACCAAGAAAAACAAGCCAAATTTATTTTGGATGTAAAAGCATTCTAAATTTCTTTCTTGCAAGTTACAGTTTCTATTTTTACACCTGTAGAACTGCAGATTGTAAAGGCAAGAGGAAAAAATAAAAGCAACAAAATCTCTCCCTAAATAAAGCACAAAATGTTACTCATATAAGGCCTGATTCAACCCAGCATTAGAAGTGCTATGTGTTAAATAGGGGGCAGTAAAAGTGAAGCAGCCTGGCTGTTTTCCTACACATCACACCTTAGAGTTGGCTGCTTTCCTAGATATTGTATCTTAGATCTCACATCAGACAAATCCCAGCCCCTCAGTGTGCACTGGAACTCTGATTGTCCCACTGGAACAGTCACACTTGTTTGTCTGTGTCACTGCTTGTGTAGATCACAAGATATTTCTTTTGTTCAAAGTTTAGCTTTTCATCTGCGAGATGTCCAGCACAACACCGCCCTAATCATCATCTGAGCTTCTGGGCACTATGGGATAACACCAACGGAGTGACAGAACACAAAACGACAAACACCTTGTATTAAAACCTACTTCTAGACTTACCTGCTGCTGTTCTTTATCATCTGATTTAATAGCAAGTATCAAACTCCGAGTAAATGTCTGTAGTTCAAAATACTTCTGTTTGTGGTTCTCCAGCTCATTCTCAATGAACCTGACTTCTTCATTCTGGGGGGAGAGATGACATAAAGCTCTGCATATACTAAACAGCATCATTTAATGACACCTAATCATACTTGTGTTAAACTGAAATGGTTTAGTGAAAGTGAGTAAAGATGTGATCATTTGGATTCCTGCCAAAAGCAGTATTAAGTAAAGCCAAAAATTCTCCAAATTATCGAACAATGCACGTGGACTTTGGATACAACGAGACGTGTTTGATGAATGACCAGCAGCGAGACGCTGAACCTGGAAATGCCTGTGCCATTTAATTGCTCATCATCCTCCACAAGAAATGGGTCACATCAAATCACGTTACGTGCAGACAAGGTGACTCAGAATTACTGACTATCATTAAAGCACTAACGACTTGGGTCAAAGTTTACATCAACCTTTTAAAAAAGCCCTGCTTTTTATTTTACCAGAATGACCTCTAATTCCATTTGAGAATAAAGAAAATCAGCGTCTCGGTCTCTCCCTAGAAGAACTGATTTGGAAAAGGCAAGCTGACAGTGAGAGGAGACAGCAACTCAATTCAGTATTACAGCAGGAAACTTGTCACAAAACCAGAGAAAACAACTGAAATTCCTCAAAGCCACCATAGATTAAAGTACAGCACCCTCTAGCGTGGCCGAGTTCGCCAGGTGTCAGCCGACCAACCTCCCCAGGTTCTCTCAGGTTACAGAATTGATAGGAATGTATTTACAAAAAAGAGACATAATGTGTATGGATGAGAAGGCTTTTTTCCAACCTTAGCATAAATACGTGTGACTATAGTTGCAAATCACTTAATATGAAAATAAGAAACTTAATTAAGGATTCAGATTTGATAAGTACTTCAGTTTATTCCAATTATCTTTTCTCCTTCAAGCTTCCCAACTGATTGGTATGCGAGATCAAAATTCTAAATCTGTTTATCAGCATAGAGTGAAAATTACTGTTCTTTGGTTATTTACCTTCGCAAAGATCACGCAACCTGAATCAAGAGTTCACTTTTCAAGATCAAAGTCACTGTGTGTGCAGAGATGCACAATGCAGCCTGTATGATGGCTCTAAATGTGCATCCTCCATATGATAGTAATGAAAAGATATGCACACAGAAAGGGTCAGTGATGCTCAGTGCACACAGAAAGTGAGCAGGTTTGCAGATAATTCATGCTAAGTTTCATTTACCAAGGGATCTCAGAGGCAAGAGAAGCCTCATCCTTGCTTGTACAACCATACGATTCATTCAGTTGGCAGTTTTACATATAAAATGTTCCTTGATGGCAGCAAAGAATCCCATAAGCAAATTTCAGTAGTGAACTTATGAGCTGTCATTTTGTTTTAATGATGAAAATACTTTGTGTTTTAATACCACAGAACTCTGCTCTGATATTCTTGCTCACATTTCCAGACTGGCTGTAGTTCAACACCAGCTAACACGAAAAGGTGAGAATACGTAAGGAACTGTCAGGGTCGTAACAGGCCTTAAAAAATAGTTGTTGGTTTGAGTTTTCCCCCCTGAAAAATTCACATTTCTTCAGCCCAAGCATCATTCAACACCCTGTTTCAGGTTATAGCAGCGCTGAGAATGAAAGAGGACTATCTGGGCTTTCATATGAAAATTAGCTTAATGCATTTCTTTTGGACAGAAACTTAGATGTTTCCTATTTAGCAATGGGTTTTGCCCAGCCAAAGAAGGAATTCACATTTATGCCCAACACACAAAGGCACAAAGGATAATTGCTAATGTCAAACAACAAACCAAGACAGAGGGTTCTGTAGGGCATGCTGTCACAACAAGCCTTTTGCTGTGGTGACAGGTGACATTAAGAAAAGGTCATTCCCTCTCTATATTCATTCTCCACTGCCCTTACCAGGAAAACACTGCTTGAGGGAGTGATTTTTGTTCTGAAAGGAGGAACTATTTAATATTTTGGTATTTGATTATCATTAGTAGAACGCACCTGATTCTGATTATAAAAACCAGCTGCATAGACAAGAACATGCTCGATACACAGGACAGACCTGTGGAGCTCTCAGGAGAGCAGTGGCACCCGTGTACCCTTTACCATTTGGCAGAAGACAGCGGCCGTCAGGTATCCAAGTGCCTTTTCCTCTCTACTGCTCCCAGACATGTTCTGCACTACACTGCGAGAATGACTTCTTATCAGATCCCCCCGTTTTATTAGAGGACTCCAGCTGTTACGTCCCTTCTCAGAGCTGGCAGCATCCCGCTGCATGTAAAAGCGTGCTGCAGCATTCCACAAAACAATTCTTGCACAGAAAGAAAGCTTTGGTTTAGTGGCTAAATAAATCGCTTTGTGTGGGACACGTGGCGGGAGCTGCAGATGGCTACAGGCGAAGTAATGGAACTGCCGGCAGAAAGGGGATTCTTCCTGCCTCCCTCTGGGCTGAAATACAGGCAGCCTGGCTGTAAGTTGGATGAGGGCAGAGGAGCTGCAGGCTCCCAGGTGCTGCTGCAGAATTCCCTACAGATGCCTCTAAACTGCCTCTGGGCTATCCTTCGTGGCACTACACAGCCTCATCACTCACCTTATAGTCCAACAAAGAACTCATCTGGTCCACTTCAGAATTACTTATCATATCACTTTCTTCATCATCTATAATTTCTATTTTCTGAAACAGAAATAAATAGTTCATTCCAAATATTCAAAAGCATAGATTAAACCAACAAACAACAATCTGTATCTCAAAGCGGCATGAGAGGATGAAGGTGACAGGACCTCTTGCTGGCTCATGAGAAACTCCGGACTGAGCAGTCCCCATTAGATGGCAATCATACACCTCAGCCACACGATCTGGGAAGAATCCGATCTGGGAAGAATCCCAGCCGAAGCTGTCCGTACTCAGGGCTGCTGCCATGGTGACTCCGGCTGCTTACAGAGGAGGAGCTACGTGCCACCATGCTTCTGGCATTAAGTTCCATCCTATATCCCATTACAGCCTGCACTTAATTCCGTAAGCCTTTTGTAGAAGGCCTCCCATGGGGCAAAGAAGGTTAGGGAAGTTTATTCCTCCGGAGCAAGGCAGACATTATGGCAAGTGACAGGCAAGTCCTTGCTGACCTACTTCTTGCCTACAAAAAATGAAGAAGTCTCCTTTGGCCTTCTTCAGCCACAGTGCAAGTCAAATGCCCTGAACAGAGAGGATGTGGATACAGAGGACATTCCAAACGTGTACAAGTGGACATTTTCCTTGATTAACTCAAATTCTTGGGAGCTTTTTATGTTGGGTTTGTAAAGATATCCAAAGTACAATGTTAAAGGCCAAACTTAATGCTGATTAGAACTCAGAAGTACATTACAATCGTGTCTTCAGTTTTAAAGCATTCACTTTTACATCAATTACCACTTGCATGTTCTGCCTTTCTTCCCAAGAGAAAACCTTGTGTAAGAAAGTTACATTAAAAGCTAATTTCAGTAGAAGAAAACAGAAAATGTACACATTTTTAGTGCACCTATGAGATTTTAAGTTTTATTCACACCCAAGCTAGATCTCAAACAGATGGAAGGAGTTTGAATTAGCAGTGATAAGAATGGCATTTTACCAAGAACTCCGAGGGGTAACTGCACAGATGAAACTAGAGATTTCACTGTATCTCTGAGAGGGAAGCAGTGGTACTGTAAGAAGAGGGGTTTGGTTTTTTTTCACTACTTTTCATTGCTTTAAGAGTTGTAAACATTTATGAAGCTATATATAATAAGTTAAAGCAATTTTACTATGTTTTTCAGTGTGCTGTCTAATACAGTGCAGGCAAGGGCCCAAACTGACATAAAACACTTAAATGCTTAGTTCTTGAGGCGCTATTTCAGAAGAGCTTTCTTCTCTGCAGCAGATGTGTGTACCTCCCGTCTGCCTGCTGGCCATCCATCAGAAATTCCCTTCTAATCACCCCAGAGGAACCCCTCAGGAAAGGTTAACACCCTTTCACCATCGGCACCCACGAAGTTCATACAGATGTGGTGAAGGTAGGGAGGGTAAACCATGCTTTCCATTTTCACTGTCTGACAGCCCAGCTGATGTGATAACATCTTCGAGGCTCAATGTCACGAAGACCTGCTGCTATAGCTTACCCTGAGTAACACCGTGAATCAAGTATCTTTGGTCTTAGACTCAGCTTGAGAAAAGTCTCTCTAAATAAATGCCAAACTTTCACACTATCTATCTATCTTACACGTTTTAAGATTGCAGGGCAAAAAATGGATTAGAATTTTAAATAAGAAAACTGTTCTTTTACAGAAGTCCAATGTATTTGAGTCCAATTTTAACTGCATACATTTAAAATATTTTGTTATAATATTTTCAGAACAGAGTATGAAAAACCTACTCCTCTGTTTCCCCCTTCTCGTTATATCAAATTATATAAATGCAGTTCAGGTAGGCAGGAGAACAGAGCCTCTCGGATATCATCCTTTCAGACCTTTTACCTTTGTCATTTTACATCCTGCATCTCCATGGTGAACGCATCAGCCTGAAACTCCGAGTGATTATATCTACGGTCACAGCAGGTCGTTAAGGAAAACAGAAGGGAGAAAGGCAGCTGTTTCTGTTCAGACAATCACAGCAAATACAGCCGTGGGATTTCAGTTAACACAAAAGGTGATCTTATATTAACAGAAGAAAGAAAACGTTCTATATATAAAAAGGAAAGGGAATGTCCTGTTTGCTTCCCCATTTCAGGTTGTGTGTGATTAACGTAAGACAAACGTTCTTGTCCCGTTCTGAGCTGCTGCTGTTTAATCTCTGATGCAACAAGAGTGCAGTTGGGAACTGGAACCATCCCCTGTTCGTTCTGCAGATAACTTTTAAGATAAAAATTACCCTACCACTTGGGGTCTTCTCTCCTCTTCCTCCTCTCCTTTCTTCTAATTTGAGAGAAGGCAGGCTAAACAAAGGGGATATATTGCATTATTGGCCAGGACTCCTCCCTCTGTCCTTCCTTCCTTGTCTTACTGCAGTTAATTAAAACCAGCAAGAACAACTCTGTTTGACTCAAGGTGAATGCAAGTGAGAAAACAAGAAACATCTAAATAATGCCTTGTCAAGGGCATGGGAGTGAAGAGTACACATTCACCCCAGTCTGACCACATATTCTGGGTAAGCTACTGAGAGGAAGCTCTGGAGACTTTCTTAAAGCTACAAAACCCCATCTTCAATGATCACTCAGGGGTTTCTATTCTTACTTTTTTACCATACTAAGTACTTATAGAGCACTACCCAAGCATTGTGCTTTGCACTCTAGAAAACAACACTGGATTGTCATAATACAGAAAAATCTGTATAATTCAATTTCTGCTGAATGTGCATAACTCCATTGTTTTAGGACTTTTTGTAAAGGTTTTTTTTAGTGCTCAACCACTTAGGAAGGACACCTCGCACACTTGATTGAAGTTTCCACTTAGTGAAAAATGCTGGTGTTGGGCAATAACTTCAGCATTAGCAATTAAGAAGGTCACACGAGGGGAACAGGAAAGGTATACGTACCACATTATCAGCGGGTTCTGGATTCTGGTCATCATCTTTGTGACAGATTTCTTCATTCTGAAGAGCTTCATTTGTCTCTTCTGCAGAAATAAATTAGCTTTTCAGATTTCATTCAAATTTTATGCTGAAGGAACATTAACATCTTTACCACTAAACATGTCACATCTGCTAGGTATAAAAGCAAAGTCATATTATCACTGTCTATTCATACAAAATACTGTTATGTGTTATTAAAAAAGACATCATATTGCAAGTATTTCAGGGCAAATTCATGACAATGCAACTTGAAACAACATCAATTACCCTCCTGCAATGTACCAAAACCTTCCTTGTTTGAGGTTGAGGTTGGAATATACAAAGGTTGTGAGGAGTTTCATATTAGAGGTGCTCGGAACTTTGTCATTTATTCCTAAAATAAATTAATATATTATTATATTATGATTATGATCATGATTATATTATGATTATGATCATGAATATATTATGACTATATTATGATTCCATTATATGGAAAATCCTGCATGCTCTGAAATTACAGGGTTCATGTCTGAATCCCACCTCTGTGCTGGCAATGACTAGTTTTGAACCGAAAACTGATCAAACAGATTATTTCACGGCAAATGTTTACTCCTACTGAATCTAAGCTTCTCTTATGTATCAGCAATGCACGTACTTTGTAGAGAGCGCAAGTCTTACCCCTAATTTCAGCCACAAGCCCCAGATGGTTCCATTAGCCCTAACTATGGCCAAGGTGAAAAACTAAGAAAGACAACCACATTCCTCCCCGTGATTAAACATGTTTCTCAGATTTACCCTGGTTCTCCATGTTTAATATACTGTCAAGAAGAACATGGTTGATAGAAACAGCAAATCAGAAAAGAAACCAAAACACAGAGGCAAGACAGCTATGATAAAAAAATGAAATGATGTTGCTAACAGCCGGGCTGTTGATTGGAAAGAGACTGCTTCCAAACACTGGTAAAATTCCACAGTTCTACAGAGAGCAGAGCTTGCGGTAAAAGGGTCAAACGACCCAGCCTGAGCACCTGCAGAGGAAAGGAGGCAGCAGATGTTCATGGGGGACACTGAGAGAGGGCAGGTAATGGCGCAGGGGTGGATCGCTTCCATGCTGACACCAGCTAATGGGATTTAACTGGAGTTAGACAACAATTGCAAAGAGAGGACAATACTCTAGGCCAGATCGTACAGACAGTTATTGCTTAAAATTACTTTTCTAACAGTTAAATATCTCTAAGTGGAGCAAATTGTATCTCAAGTTGTCTCAAATAAATTTAATCTGCCACAGGTCACAACCTCAGAGGAAAATTTCTGCTAGGGGCAAAAGCCCCTGGGTCCAAATGGGAGAACCACAAAGTAGGGAGCAAAATGTGGCCCCATCATTAGACTCGGGGCAGTGGGGGTCACTGCAGATGCACCACGGGGACGCTGGAGCAGTCGGAAGCACCAGCCGCTCAGTAACACTGACCCTCACCGCTTGGATTCAACAGCCAAGGGAAGCCACCCCCTACAGCTCTTTCAATTCTTTAAATGTTCAGCCTCAGCTGATATAAACTGGCACAGCTATACTGGCTCTCCAGAGCCGTGTGCACCTACACAAAGCTTTATGAGAACGTTAATGCTTGGTTTTGCATCAGAATACAGGGGTTTCTTTAAAAAAAAGAAAGTACACACTACATTTTAAACGCACGTGCCATCACGACTCTAATCAGGGGACTGAAAATATCTTTTTCCTGTCTTCAAGAGTGGTTTCTGTTGTGATTTTTTTTTCTTTTTTTAATAAATCAGGACCAAAAGCTGCAGTTCTCAAGCATTAAAAAAAAATCACACATCGTGCCTGGATGGTACACGTGATTATTGGTGGGAATATGCTCCAGGAGTTCCCCCTGAGCTGAGCTGCAGCAGTGAAACCCACTCCTTTGAACTGCAGAAATGAGCAGAAATCATTCTTGTGGTGGAATAAAGGAACAGTGGGATTCCTGGGTGCTGTGGAAATCCTATAGTTTTTTCCACTTCCTTAAGCATTAACTCTAATAATCTACTCATATTCTCACAGCCTTATCCTGTTCTAGGAAAGTCTCGTTCAATAGATGCCCCGCCTTAAGCTACAGAGAGTTCAGACTCTTCCCCTGTCACCATTTCCTTTCAAGCAGATCTGACTAAATCAGTTCCTTCCACACCTCGGGCAAATCAAGGACTCTTAGAATCTGCATCTCGCTTGGCTTTCAGTCACTTGACTCATTTCTTTATCATCTTATTCTCTTTACAGGTCCACATGACAAAGCTATCACAACTTAATTCCCAGCAGTTTCCTATTTTTTCTGGTTTTCTTCCTTTAAATCGTTCAGACAAAATGACAAGATCAGCTCTGGCACATTAAGCTGCAGCAGCATGCACTAGATCAGACTTTCTTTTAGGTTAGAGAGCAAAGGCTTTATTGATCTCTTCTAATCAGAAGCACTGGGAGCAATTAGCCGAGCTTGTGAAGCCAGTGCCGGTGCCGAGGGGCAGTTCATCTGCCCCAGGCTCAGAGTAACAACACACATGAGGAAGAGGGGGAGATTGATTTAATGTGGGCATGCGGTTCTGGGAGGTGGGGTAAAAGGGAATTAGTTTGAGACAGTTATCACTCAGGATCATGCAATTTGCTGAGAACACACAGGCGCCCTGTGCATGCAGTTCTGAGGCTTCGAGCAGTCCCCTGCCACTGGCTTTGATCTTTTTGCATTTGCTTGTCAGAGACTATACACGCACCACAGACAGCTTAATGGCAGTTGTGCCACACTCCGACACCCTGCAAAGCTCTTTTAGTTCAAGGCCAAGTCAAAGCTCATACATCTTCTGAATCTATCTCACCAGCATCAGGAAAACTAACCCCACAGCTCTGGGCCGCTCAGAGCGGGCAGGTTCACAGGCATTAGTGCTTGTTCAGATGAGCATCGTTGGTGAGATTCAGGCTAACAGGAATGGACACAAGCTGGCTGTGCAGACCTGGCCAGTTAACAGAGAGGACATTTTAAAACCTGGCTTCCTAGGGAAGTCAGACAGACATTTATACTGCCTGTCCTGAAGTACAAAACCAGCTGCACCAGCAAACTGTGAACTGCCATTTAACTTCAGATGAATCTGGCAGAAACAGAGGTCTTTGATAAAGTTTTCTGCAAGCTTTGTGATAACAATACAAACAAAAAAAAAATCATGTAGAGAGAAGCAGAAGTAAGAGACCAAATAGTACCTTTAGTATGTAGGCAACTTGTGACTGTCAGACATGCTTTCAGACATTTTTGAATGTGTACAACAGAGAATCAAAGCATGCACACATTGCACAAAAGTAAAAATACACACAGTAGTAACTGCATTTTCAAATACCTTGTGAGCTTCCTTCAGATAAGCAGATTGATACTTCATCATTCCTATCATTATCATCCCCCACTTCGGTAGCAGCTTCCTCTCCTGGATTAAGTGCTGATTTAGAAACAAATTCAGATTGATCAGAGAAATCAGCAGGGCCTCCTCTAGGGGGTGGGACCTCAATCCCCATTAAACGATATTTCCGTCTTCGATTCCCAATCCAAGTCTTGTAAGAGAAATAAACATGAATGATATCAGAAACTATAATGAAAGCAACAGGCCCACAACCGAGCGAAATTAGCCCATCGAGACTGTAGGAACAAGGGTGTAGCCACGATTCAAGGGAGGTGGTTGTTCGCCAGTATCTGACCCACACGAGGCTGCTTCCCAGGACACTGTGTCCAGGCTCAGTCCTCCAATACAAGGGAAAAGGGAAGGTGCACAGCAAGAGGAAAAGAAGCAACAGTCACAAGTCACAGCAAGGGAAGCTCTGACTGGAATTAAGAAGTAAGAAAAAACAGTGTTTTACAGTGCAGCACTGGAACAGTTTCTCTACAGGAGTCTTGGTATCTCCACCCTTGGAGGCACTCAGTGTGTTATGGGACAACATCGTGAGAAACGTGACCTGATTCTGAAGTCAATCCTGCTCTAAATAAAGAGTAGGACTAGGTGACCTTGTAAGGTCTCACTCCACCTAAATTATTCAATGAACTTAATCTTTGATCCAAGTTCTACCACTCTGCAACTTCCACAAAGGGACTACAGCATCCAATGACCCGAATGCCCTACCTCTTCTAGGATTTCCTACAGCATGGAAGAAAATGTCCAAGGTGATTGCCCTGCACCACCCCACTTTGATAACAGAACATCACTCACTTGGTAGATTGAAGTTCAGAGAAATATTATCCTTCAGTCCTCTTTGGTTGGAGTCTTTAAGAAATACTGCTCACACTAAGTGTTTCTAAGAGCATACTGTAAACAGTGGTGGGAAATGAAAAGGGTCCATGACCAAGGAACCCGGAAACCCATTCATGATTGGATGGGTGTGGATGCTTTAAGTTCATTTTACATCAATAAAACAGAGTTCAAGGAAAGAAAATAAAAACACATTCAAAATTGTCCAAGTGGGTCTGCATAACTGTTAATCAACTCGCTTTCTCTGATAAAGAAAAACTACACTAAAAATTATTAAAGACTCATAATAGTTTACCATGATGCAATAAGAATTGTCTGCTTAACTCTCTCCCTTCTATTACATTGCTCAGGCTTTTGACTTTTCATCCATCAGCAACTTCAGTTCTGCTTAACAGTTTTTGTACCCCAGACACTTTGTTCCATCCAAGTCAGTTGCCCACGAGCACCCAGAAGTCTTTCTCAGAGCCAGGAATCAATTTCTTTCCCAACTGCTAACATCCTCTTCCTGACCCAGCTTTCCTCCCCCTTCCACACCATCTAAACCCCAACAAACAGGAGCAGCGCGACAGCACCAGCGACACCACCCTCATTGTTCCAGGACCTGACCAGACACTGGCCCACGATGGGGAACAGTGGAGTTTGGCCATGTGAGCTGTCACCATATGCAGTGTGCTCGGTTGCTGTGATGACGATGTACACAAAACATGGTTGTCACTGGGTTCTGAATCACGCTTAATGCTGGAATTTCTGGATTGCTAAAAATCAAATGTATCTCTAGAAAGCATGGGCAGTTCCTGGTTTTGGAAACACAGGATTGAGGCACAGCAAAACGCCCACCCTGACCATAAGGGGTATGTTCCAACAGAGTTTAACAAACACGTTAAAACATTATAGGATTTTTTTTTCTTTAACGATACACTAAACAACACTTATCTTATTTCAGAAATACCTGCCTTGCTTCTCTTCTTCGTCACCCTTTCTTTAGCAACAGTTTTAATATGCAGCATGAAAAAGTTTAGTAAGAAACCTGATTATCAATAGACAAATTAAGAAATATTAACAGCAGTCCCAGCTACTAAAGAGAGTTTCATGCTGTGCCAGCCTTGAAAAAAAAATGTTTTTTAAAGCTGGATCTCTAAGTAGCTAAAAGGTAACTTGCTTCACACCATTTTTGGCAAATTATTTTTGTTGGGTGACATTTGCTTCCCCAGCGTGCCGATTTTACTCTCTGAAGAATGCAACACAGGTACACAGGGAGCTACCGAAATATTTTTGTACATTGTATAGTTTAGAGAAAAAAAATCCACCCCATGACCCAAAGAGAAAAAAAAATCCACCCCATGACCCAAAGGGCCCCTTCCACATCTGTCTCTTCTTTCCAAACAGTGTATTACCACTCTTTAAATTTTCTTGTAATCTTGTGATGGCAGTGAATACTACTAACAACTATAAAATTTAAAAGCAAATCTGCTTCTTTTTTACTAAAAAATTCATGAGAGAGTTGAGGCACTCGGGAAAGGCAGACCTTGTCTTTTTACACACTTTTCAAAGCAGAAAGCCATCATTCAACATACTGAATATGTTATAGAAGTTGAATATATTTTTATACTGTCTCAAATTAAAATGGGAAAGAAAAATAATAAGGTTCCATAACCTCCGTGCTACATTTAACAGCATATATTCTGCAGCAGTAAAACGACGAGTACAAAAGCAGAATAGTACTTCTATGTAGGAAACCAGCATAGTAGTTCTAATCATATCCCTAAAACCTTAACTCCTTAACAACTTCAACCACCACCTGCAAAGCGCCTGTGAGCAGACTCATTAAGCCTACTTAGAGCAGCCAGCAATGAGCTCAAGCAGCAACTTCCCCAGCTTCAGCAAATGACTGACCAGCCAGAGCCAGGGAAGAAAGGCCGAGTCCAGGCGGAAGGAGCCAGCACATGTCTGCCCTCGGGCAGCTTCTAAGCAAGCAGCCTGGCAGGGAGCCACTTAAAACATGATGACAGCTCTCCAGATATCGGGGTTAGGGTGTCAACGTGCTAAAAAGATTGTAGGTTGGAACTCGCTTAACTGAAAAAATAAAGATGAACTATTCAGAGCTGTTTTTTCCAGTGCCTCTCTCGATCACAAGCCGGCTCTGGTCCACGCGAAGAGTCCCAACCAGCGGAGCTGTTGGTCAGCTGGGAAGAACGAGCACCTTGCTGCAAATGCTTGGTTTTGCTGTTAACCTCAGACTGAAGCACTGCCTTCAGGAATCCAGCTTCCATGGGGTGAGCTGCTGGGAAAGCGAAGGAGGTGTCTTTAGCCTATGCTGAGGACCTAGGAAGAGCTTTTGTCCTTTTATGAATGAAAGCTTTACTCTCGATAAAAATGTTGTCATGGACTTCTTTATAATCCTCATTTTTCTGAGGAGTTTGATAGCTGTCATCCCTCTTTCTCAAATATCTCATGTCTCGCTGCCAAGAAGGCTACTCTGCTTTCAGATGCTATTTTGGTACGAAAAAATTAAATTATTCAAGAGAAATATAAACAAAAATGTGTGTCAGTAACTACAAAACTCCCCAAACAAATGTAATCAGCAATAATTATCATGTAAGCAAAAGATGTACTGTAAGTTAATGAAGTATTGGCCAGATTTCACATAAAGATGAAATAATGTTTTTTTTTGGTGTCTTGGGAACATATGAAGGGCATTTGAGGGTACAAATGGGAATGACGTTGACCAGCAGTTACTCTGCAAGTCCACTCTCCTACCAGAAGCACAAAAACTATGGAACAAAATGCCCTGTTCAACCTTAAAAGATTAAATTCATAGTGGCAAGCATTGTCTTTCCTTGCACTGGAAAACAGGTTTGATACTTCCTTTGCACTGGAGATCTTTCAAGCCAGTAAGGGTGATAAAAATCACTCATTTCTACTGCTGGAATGGTAACATTTATCTGGACAAATCATGAAATTCCATTAAAAAAGCTTTTAAAAGGGAAAGACAGGGACACGCATTTAATGGAATTAAAACAAGTGATTTGTGTATGTGAATAATTCACAGTTAAATATATGTTTATTATATTTAATTTCATTATATTTATAGACTACATATATTTGTGAGGTGTGTTATTTGATGTATACATATATGTCCTTATTACTATTTTACCTATGCTACTCTTGTTTTCTTTCCATCACAAAAGGAGAAACAGTCACTAGCTGCACACTACCTAGCATTCAAGGTACAGTAAAACAACACAGAGGCAACAAAGGATTGAGAGTGGAGAGCTTTTCCCAGCAGAGTCCCTCAGTCCAGCTCCTGCAGGGAAGGTATCCAGAGTGTGGAAATGCTGTGGATACCCGTCCTACAGCTGGGACAGACAATGCGCCTCAGAGAAAGAACAGCAGGAAGCCCTAAAGATCACACGTGTCCTGTAGCATTAATTTAGCCCTTACAAACCAGAAAAATAGTGCAGCATGGTGGAGGACCAACGTCCACGTAATTCCTGCTGCAGTTCTCATCTCTGCCATGCAGAGGAACCAGAGGCAGGACAGATGCCGCTCACAGCAGCAGTGACTACGAAGAGAAGAAATGTTTTTGTCCATTCGCGTGTGCATATTGTGCCAGAGGGTCCTGTGGACCTGACCAGAGCCCAGCACAGCTGCACTGAAGACAGAAGCATTTTAAGCAGACGCTATTGTACAGATCTGCACGGTGCCGTCCCGTGCGTGCCAACAAGCATGTTCTTAAGCGAACAAAGGGAGGTGAAGTGTGAGTGCCAGTCTCACTGCCCTGTGAATAAGGTATAGAATCATAGAATCACTAGGTTGGAAGGGACCCACTGGGTCATCGAGTCCAACCATTCCAAACTTCATGTCCAGGAGTCCATTTCGAGTTGCTGTCAGTGGAAACAGCTTCACCTTTCAGAAAGCAAACTGAAGAGCTTAGAAAATATGGAGCAGCTTTGTTCTCTACAGAGAAGAGAGTAATTCCTTCCAGCCTCTTAAAGTCCAATTCATTTTTTTTATAATGCACACGTACTCAGGAAAACAAGCAGGTAAAGAAACGGATCTGTGTTCAACACAAAGTAGCTTTGGTACCACTTTGATACATCAACCCAGGAGAGACCTCCATAAAAGCAGTGTTTCAAAGAAGGGCTCCTAGTGCCGCTTTTGTAGCAATGTCGGAATTTTAAGAAAGAGACAGAAAAAGGATGAAGCCTGAAAGGACTAGTCATAATCATCATATCTGTTATGAAGGAAAGGAAGACTCTGATCATGTTCCTGTACTGACTGCAAAGACAGTTGGACTGTTTTCTGAAGGATGGAAAGACTCGGAGTGAACGAGACACCCACACCTTGGGAGCGATGAAGGATGCTCTGCAACTGGGAATACAGCAGCAACAAGTGGTGCTATACCAAACTTCTCACCCTCTGGAACTGATGATGTGGGGTGGTCTCAGGAGCCAGGGTACCTTCACCAAACCCACTTGCTAAAGCAATCCTTCATCAATGACACCCACACGGATTATCAAGTTGAGTGACCCAGAACTCTTTGCCTCCTATCACAGCTCAACTGGGCCTCAAGACAGTCTTGTAGGATATTTTTTCCCTGGTTTTGACCACTGTCTTTCATACCCTTACGATGATTTTTTTCCTATAAGTATTAATGAGAACTATCTTCCCTGTATCTTTAGAAAGACTGTTTTGTATCTTAAGAGAAACATAAACAGCACTTTTCAGTCTCCTGGGATAACCCTAAAGAATGTAACACTTTTACTGAAAATCTTACTCAGGTCCAAAGAGAATGTCAACGGGCTCGTAGAGCTACTTCTGCTGCTGATCAATAAGACTCTTACCTGAGGGCTTTTTTCTATATATAGACTGCAGAAAGAGCAAGAGAACGCTTCCCAACATGGTCATTCATTATGTAATACGTGAAATCTATTTCAAGCTTGCTCATGAAAGTTTTAAAGGCTTTCATCTGTCCTATTTTCACTCCTGCGAGAAGATAAGGGAAGACGCTAGATTTCTTACCCGCACTATTTCACAGTCAACATTTAATTCTGCAGCCACAGCTTCAATTTTCTCTCTGCAGACTGAGCCCAGGCTGGTCATGCCATTGTCCCAGTATTTCTTTAGGGTAGCTAAGTCTCGGTCACTAAACTGTGTGCGGTCCTGTAACTGTAAGATAAAAAAACCACTGTTAGACCAAAAAAACCTCTGCTTATGCTGTTCATTTCATTTCCAGAGGTCTTGCATACAGTAAGACACACATGTTGTACTGTCCCCGTGCTTTTCTTCTCTTTCAGCTCTCCCTTAAGAATTCATTTTTAAGTTTGTTTTTTATCCAGGGCAGTACAGCGCTCCCTGGGATTTGCTTTAAAGGCAGTGGCAGTGCTAACGCAAGTTTAAAGCACGTCAGCTTTGTTTCAACTCCACCTGATTTTTTTTTAATTTGTTTTATCTCACTCTGTAAGGCCTTCCTGAAAATAACTTTTTTCCCCTTGTGCTGTTTACCCTCTCCACCCAATTTATGCAAATTATTCCTTAAGGCTTTTCAAGTTTCTCACCCTCCCCCACCTAAAGTTCTTTTATCTTACTGCAAACTACAATACATGCATAATTCAAAGGATTCTGAGTTCCTAAAGGGAATACTTTAATGTTTACTTAGTAAGCTTCAGAGTTTAAATTGGTTCCACCGTTTATTTGCGAGGTCCCAAACTCTTTGTGTACATTTATTAACATATATGATACTGGATTACTGATATAAGGAGTAACAGTGAGAAACAAATTCTAGACATCCTACCTGGTGCAAGCACGCAACCCAATCCGCTAGCACAACTCACGCACTTTAGCAAGAGTTTTTAGCCCAGAATGTAAGCTAAAATCTACATTTTCTCTACACCAACCCAAGGCTGTCATCTCTCCTGCTGTCAGGAGTGCAGAAATGTAACAATAAAGTCTGCCCTAGTAAGTGGCAGCCGCATGTGCCAAATTTGTCATTCTTTCTACAGCTGAATTTTGTAAGACTTAATCATGATTTCAATATTTGAAATCTGGAGTTTACTCATTCAAAGCCCGTTAAAAGTTAGAATGAAATAACTGGTCTAAGTGAATTAAATGAAACAGAATGAAATAATGGTCTAAAAAGAAATCCTGCAGAACTAGAATCATTTGACATCTTGCACAGTTATTGACTTCAATTTTTCTTAATCTTTCTAAAATGGCCATCCTTGCAATTTTCTTCCTTTAAAGATTACTATTTCTCAAAATATTGAAAACAATTCAGTCTCCATAATGTATGAATATAAAGTAGGGATATCACAACTTTGTCTCCTTAAAATAATTCCAGGTGGTCCAGTAAAAATAAAGTACCAGTTATATTCCAGTGTGGTCCATTATTAACTGCTACCAGGCACTCGGATTTTCTTGGCTATTGTTTCACACATTCGAGTACAGAATGAGAGAAGTGGTTTCCATCCCACCCCTCCATCAGGTGCCACCTCACGCATGGAGGGCAGGAGACGTGGCGAGCCTGTGGGCACAGCACACACGCTGCCTGGGAGCAGCTCTGCTCTGCACACCAAGCGCCTCTCAGCAGCTGCAGGACACGGGATGCACTCTATTTTAATCTAAAAGGAATCCAGCTGGTACATTTCAAAGCTCCTCTAGGATGAGCAGCAAAGTGCAGTAAGTGGACTCCACCTCAAGAGCAGCCTGCTGAGCAAAGCTCAGTCCTGGATGCCCATTCACCCGGAGCAGATGCCGGTCTTCGCTGCACGCCTGACCTGAGCTCCTCCTACTTACAAACCATTTTCAAAGAACAAAAGTCTAGTTTAATCTCCTGAATCCCTGCAGCAATATCTCCTTTTATAGCTGCTGGAAAAATAGATTGTAACTTCTGAAAGTGATGGAAAGAGATTGGGCTCTGCAGTCGGGAAGCAGCAGCCAAGCGCTGAGGAAAGGGAAATCACAAAGGAGGGCGACAGCAATACTCAAACTACATGGAGAAACAAGTCCTTCTGGCCTATCCTGCTTTTCTGAACGCACAAGCGGCTCAGTGAAACTTCACCTTCTAAAGTACACTAAGTGTTTTTCGGTGTTGGTTCTGGAGAGTTCACACCAACAACAATCCACCACTCACACCTTTTGCTGCAATCAGCACTTATCAGGAAAATGAGATGAAAAATGTATTTGTATTGACTATCCATAGCCTAAAGAACCTCCCGGAATATGTGAGCAGAGGGGTGAGATGAGAGAAGCAAAAGGCAATCTGCCCAATCTTACTTTGCCTGTGAGGGAGCAGCCCCAGTTCACGTTGTCTTCTCCCACCTCGTTTGCTGCATTGGCCACATTCAAACAAAACCCAGAGGAACTACAGCTGATGCTGGACTGAGTTCAGATTCTTCCTGCTTGCCACAAGATTTTTCCAGTTACCTAAGAAAATGCTGCTTCTGCTGGAAGAATACAGGGCAGGAATACTTGCTACCAGATGAGCTTCGTATTTGCAGTATGCAAATGGGATCCCATGTTAGGCAAAAGACACAATAACTGACTAGAGACAGAGTTACTGAAGGGACGGGACTGCGGGAAGGAGGCAGAGGCTGCTCAGCTTTTACTTAGTAAACTCAAGGACTTTAAGTGGAGAAAGCAGAGTTTAGAAAACCACTTGGCCTTCAAAAATTTCATTAAAAAAGCAGTACCGTATCTTTTCCATTTTAGGTGGACGTATATAAATTGTGATGATCTGCTATAAATGTGTGAATAAAAATTCTTACTAGATACAACACTATTCAACGGTTTTCACCTCACAACGGCGATAGAATTTTGCTACAAGCTTAGGGCTGTAAAGTAAGCCTCAACAGTGTACATCAAAGTAGATATTTGACAGTTACTGGAACTTTTCTCTAGCAACATTCCCCAAGTCTTTTGCAGCCATTTACTGTGGAAATGGAGAGGGGGTTGGAAAAAGAACTTAAGGTTTTTGATTTACCTCCTTGTCAAAAATAATCCCTAATGTTTCAGATGGCATTATGTAATTTTGCTTTTTTGTTGCCGTTGCAGTTACTGCAATCCCAGGTATGTTATCCTTTCACTTGTTCCCGAAGAGCTCGTGCAGCAGCACATGAATCGCGCTGATACCAATCACAGGTCAGAGAAGGAAAAGGAGAACAAGTTTTTTCAGTCAACTGACATGAAAGAAAAAAACCCAAACCCCACAACACGCACCACATGAAAGAATCCAGAAAACAGGAACAAAACTGAGGGGAAAAACAAGAGCACATAAACAGAAGATGGTACAAAAAGTCAGGTCCCCTAAGGGCTGAGGGAAGCAGCCTTGCTGAGCTGCCTGGCTCAACTTGCTCTACCAAACACAGCCTGTTCTCCAATCAATACTCCTCCTCCCTCTTAAACTTTTCTGCTTTGGATTCTGTATCTCATTTTTACCATTTTCTTCCCACCAAGATCAGTGCTGAGTAACCTATGCAACTCAGCCAAGCTGTAGGAACTGAGCCCCAGAAGAGCTGGAAGCGCCGTCTGCAGATACTTAAGCATAAGCAGCAACTGTAACACAGCTGGGCAGCCTCTGAAGCAAGGAAATACAGAGTCTATCAGGTTACCAGACTTGAAACTTTACCCCAAAAGCGCCCCAAAAGAAAGATTCCTGACATGTAAGGGCTGTGATTCACCCAGAAGTTGCTAAGAGGGTAGCAGGTCAGTGTGTATTAAGTGAACCACAGGAGCTGTCTGCTTGCACACTCGCACACAGTGAACGGGAGTTCCTTTATGCTGTCTCAGAGAGGGCAAAGGAAGATCGATCACTTACTCTGCTGTCACTTGCTGCACCGTCGTATCAGGCCCAGTCCCAACTCTGACACTCACTAGGTGTGAATAACGCTTCAGCTTGTAGAAAGCTTAGATCCAGACTATCTACTTCTGTGTAACAGGCTGGGCCATACACCCATTCATTAATCTCTCAGCGAAATCACAAACTATATTCAATTACAGGACAAAGATGGTACATAAGTTTGAGTCCTGCATTATAAGCTGCTCAAAAATTACACAGCGGCTTTACCAAAGCCACTGTCTTTTGTGAGAAAATAAAGGGTAGAACTTCTACATTGAACATACAATGACACTGCCCTCAAGGTAGTTAATAACTTCCTTATGCTCAGTATGATCACTGGAACTGAGGAAACAAACCAAAAACCCTAGAGACCCACAAACATGGTAACATTGATGGTTCCGCATCAGTTAGTTTAAGAAAAAAAATAACAAAAAGCTTCATATTTAGCTCAATTCTTCCCACAGCTGAACACAAGCCAGTAATTCACTTCATATTTTTACTTCATTGCAATGACTCTTATGAATACAATTCTCATTTCCTCTCTTCAGATCCACCGCTCACTGATTCGAGGCTCAGTTTCCTCCTCGGCAGCATTAACTGTTTGCTGCATTCTTTACGTTGTCCACAGTTTGAAAAGCAGAGCTAAGCTTCTTCCAGCAGCAAACAGCCTGTCAGCTCATGATGAAAAGCCATCCCTGTGAGCGAACTGAATCAGCAGTTCTGCCGAGCGCAGGGTTAAACCCTGCTCATCTCCTGACCTCTCAAGAGTAATAACGACATTCTTATAAGAGATGACCCAGTTTATTATAGACATTCCTGGCACTATGCCGAGCCCCTCCTAATACCCACTGTGCAGGCAATACTTGTGCTGCAGATCTGCTGTCTATAATTGGTATGAATAATTGCCTTGCAGTGGAGTGTCCTTATCCCGCCTTTTATTAAAGCCAGCTTTTTTAGATCGTTTTTTATGCATCAGTTGAAAATGTTTCAGGCCACGTGCACATAAGCTAAACCAAACCTTTGGATTACTAATAAAAGGCACGTTAAAAAATAAAAGAACTAGAACTTGATACAAACCTAATAACTATCGCATTCTCACTGCTGTTGAGCATGCGTACAGTTAACAAAAAGTTGTGTTTATTCAAACTGCAGTGAAATAGTACTGAATCAACAATTCTGTTCTGATGCTCTGTGATGAAACGCTCTAAGGTAATGGTTATTTCTAGCAAACAAACCTCTTGCAACACATTTCACTCAGTACTGCTCAGAAACTATCACGGAGCAAGGAATCTCAGAGAGAAATAGTCTTTTTTGTACATTCTAAAGGTTCTCAAAAGTCCAGTAAAAATGAAAATAGGACAAACGGTTACACTTCCCCTCAATACTCTGTAACAACCTCAGCATCTTATAACTGGGAGGCACTTTAAGTTCTTCTAAATAAACAGGTCCAATCTCCTTTGGAGCCCATCTAAGGCTTGCTTGATGTGACACCTACTCTTACACTGGAACGAACGAGTCTGTATCTGCTTCTCCACACTCATGTTCATACAGCTCTCCACCACCCTCCTCCCTTCCCTCCCATTTCAGTGCTGCCAAGCCTGCTGCTACAGAGCCAATCCTGTGTGTCGGCTGGGTGCTGATGCACACAAACAGCATAGCTGCCCATGCAGGGACAGCAATCAGAAGCATCACTGAAAGAACCATCCTGTCTGCAGACTAGCAGGCTGCACGCACTTCTACTCAGCAAAGCCCCAAAGGCTCCCAGGCCATACATGATTCTCCCTGGAGAAAAAGATAAAAGGCAGCTGGTAGCTACGACTACCAGAGCGATTCAGAGAGCTGCTTTCTAGATGATGCCTTGACAGCTGCCCTCTCATCACGTAAGCAGATCAGTACCCACCACTAGACACCTTCCATCTTCTTAGGACAAAGAAGCGTACTTGAAGGCCACTAGCAAAGCAAACGGTTAGGAGGGAGCTGCTACTGCCAGCTTCATTCCCAGAGCAGAAGACATAGCAGCAAGCTGCACAGCCTTCAGGCAAAAGGTGTTTGGGAACGGACTGCAAGCCAAATGGCATCCAAAGGCACCCTTAAACTACTACTGCTATCACATGGTTAGTGCCCAAACTGTTAGTTTTCTGAAAGAGAGACTTTTTGCATCTTTTCCCACTGGTTGGGTAAGCTTGAAGTTTGCTGCAATGGAAGGAGAACTGATAAATATTTCATCGTACCACAGCTTGAAAAAAGCTGTAACTGCTTCAATGCTCTGTTGAAACCACATATATTCTGTTAATATCTGTTTCTAAACCAAACATGGCTAAGAAGAACAAAAAAGGAGAAAAAGAGACATCAGCACAATAGAATAGTCAGGCAAAAAAGTTACACTCTAAACTCCAGTCATCTCACTCTGTAACTTCCAAGCTGACTCTGGCACTCACCTGATTCCTACAGTTGACTCACTACAGACAGTAGAAAGACAAATTGCAGAAGAATAAGACTCTGGCAGGTCAGAAGCTTAACCTGGATTACCTTGGAATTAGATCTGAGCACCAGTGCTACAGATGGGGTGGCAGTGCACAACCAGGGAGAGAAAGGGGGGGGAAAACCTCTGCCTTTCAACAATGATGTGCTCTGAAATCAGCTCTGCCAAAGTGAAACTGCACTCTAGGACACTCACCACCTGCCTCATGTTCTAAAAGGGAATTAATTAAGTGACAGAGGGAAAGTGCCTTCCACAAAAGGGCTACATTTACAGAAGCTGACTCAAGAGAACTGGGAGTTAGGGAAAAAAAAAAGTAAAGGAAGGAAAAAAGATGGAATGAGCAACAACAGGATTTGTATAAAAGCACTCGTTCCCTCTGCGAGGTGCTCCTATAAAGTGCTCTCTATATAAACAGAAATAAGTGATACCAGCAAAGCCTGCAGAAAGTAAGTGTGCTACAGCTGAGACCTAGCAAATGTCTAAGAGAAAATTAATGTGATGGTCCTCAGATTCCAACTTATACAGCAAACACTACCAAACTCACACTTTTCGAAGACTATACAGAAGAATCAGAGTACAGCAGGAAGGAGAAGACTAGGAAAGTTTTTTCCATTTCCTCAGCACTTTCAAACCAGCACACACAACACTGACAGCTCAGTGAAGGGCTGGTGGTTTGATGGGACAAGTTGGGTTATGATCATAGCCATCCCCCCAGTTATTGCTTCTGATATTGCTGGACTAACACGTAACAACCTCTTGAAAGCTGAGTGGTACTATCTGCAGGTTTAGGGTGTATTTTCATGGTAAGCATGCAGATTCAACACATTCGTCAGACAGAAGCTAACAGACTACTCTTGAACTGAAATGCTGAGCAGCAGTCAAACAAAAGAGCTGGATAGAGGAATTTTCCTGACAAGAGCTGTTTTATACCTTGTGATATGGTTTAGAGTCATTTGTGAATTGAGGACACCAACCTGGCTGATTCTGCCTAATGTGAAACGATGTGTGGATAAAAATCAGACCTGAGAAGGTTACTACAGACAGCGTGGACTAACGCTGTGCACGTGCAGAGCCACTGAGCTGGCAGTCACTCTCTTTAAGCATTCAGCTCTCTCTCAATTAAGAGTCGCTTCACCTTCATTATAAAAAACATACTCTGAGCTCTAAACTCTTAGTCTGTATCAATTCAGATGTCACAATTCAGTGAGCAGTTCATACACTTGACTTGGGATTATGACCTTGACCTGCTTTTAATGATATACATCAACTTCATGGTAACTGAGGCACTGTGTCTGCAGATCATGTTTGTGTCAGGCAAAGTAGAAAGGGAAAAAAACCCACCCAAAAATAAAACCCCACATGACTTAAATAGAACCGACAATTTCAAAAATGCACTTATGACAACTTTTCATTCCTTCACTTGAAGTATTAGGTACTTAAATGGAAATATACTTACTGCTCTTTTCCTGGAACAACCTGTAATCCAAGGCACTGTAAGGTTTCCTGAAATCTGCAGAGAGGAAGGAGAAAACAGAACAGAAAACAACAGCAGCTTAGGTTGCTGTGATAGCTAGTGCTGAGCAGCTTTCACAACGCTTCAACATTGTGCATTCAGTTCTGATAAGGATGTCTTTAAAACAGGTTAAGATTTAAAAGCAAAACAAAGTCATACTTGGCCTGCAAGAGACTAAAACCAAACACAGTTTCTTTGGGTGAGGGTAGGATAACATGGTGGTAACTGCAGTGTTTCCGTACTTTTGCTGTCTCAAAACTTGTACTTCAGAACACAAGTTTTCACTTTCAGTCTCTCCCGAAAACGGTAAGATTAAGCAGATAGGAGTTAGACGGGGGCGAATGTCTGACAGAACTCCTGGCTGGTCTTTTCCAATTACATCAGTTTAACTTTCAGAAAGCGATACTGTCACGTTAGTCATTGAGTTATTCCATGTCAGACGTTAAAGACTTGCATAGAGCAGAAAAACTAGACACATGAGGCTGAAGGGGGAAGGGAAAGGGCATGGAGGCAAAGGTTAGCTGCCCTGGTTCCCATTCTTCTCCATCATTCCCAGAGGTCAGACTTTATTATTTAATAATCTTGGATTGTTGCCCCTGGCCATCCAAAATGTGTCATAGCCTGGATTATTTCAGGGTTATTTAGGATTCCACATTCATCTGCTGCCGCAGACAAGCAATGCTTGAGAGACTAAAGTACTATCAAGACATTAATCAATCTCAAGTCATTACACACACTATAGATGGTAGGAAGAAAAATCTACGCCCGTCTGCTGACTGTATCAAACTACGCTAATAGTTTTTCTATTTGCAAAGTGCTCTACTAATGAATCTTGCAGCACAAGCGTAACCAAATATAGAATACCTGGTACACTCTGTCCAGCGCATAAGCACATAAGATTCTATTCCTCCAGCTTTTAGCTGGAGGTGCTTGGAGGTTACCTAAGGTTGGACACTTTCTCATTACAGCACTAGGCAGATTGAGTAGGACGAGAAATGAACACCCTGCCCTCCTAAGGGCAAGTCTACACCAGCTCTTGTGTCTAACAGTAATTTCTTAGTTGCACACACACATTTTAGCTGTAATTTGTTCATGCAGAATTTCTATTACGATTCTGTATGCCACAAAACAGCCTCCCACCACCGAATCCACTGTAAATGTAAATTACACTGTAAATGTAAATTTACACTGTAAATCCACTGTAAACCCTCAGTGTCCACCCAGACACGTTCTCTCCACAAATTTAAAGTGGGGCTGCAGAAAAAAATGCCTTTCTATGTAACTAAAGCAATCAGTCTAGCAGAGCATTAATGGTCACTTGGAAAACAAATCCACTCAAGTTCTGACAGGTATGATGCCAAACACAATCACATGTATCTCAGTATAACTTCTTGAAAGACAGTATAGAATCATGGAACAGTTTGGGTTGGAAGGGACTTCAAAATCCATCGGGTTCCTGCCCATGGGCAGGGACACCTCCCACTGGATCAGGTTGCTCCAAGCCCCATCCAACCTGGCCTTGAACACCTCCAGGGATGGGGCAGCCACCACTGCTCTGGGCAACTTGGGCCAGGGCCTCACCACTCTCATCATGAAGACTTTCTTCCTAATGTCTAATCTAAACCTTCCCTCTTCCTATTTAATGCCATTCCTCCTTGTCCTGTCTCTACAAGCCCTTGGAAACAGTCCCTCCACAGCTTTCCTATAGCCCCCTTCAGGTACTGAAAGGCCACTATAAGGTCTCCCCGGAGCATTCTACATGCACAGGAGTATTCTAAACTGGCTCTATAAAGAAGGCACAAGAGCTGGGTTTTTTTTTTTTTGGGGGGGTGTTATCTTTTGAGTGATAGATAGTTATCCTACAGCCACAGGTGTAACCCCAGTCCTAGTCCAACTGGGACACCTACCATGAGTTGTGAAATGAACAAGGTGAAATGCTTGTCCCAGATAAGATACTGTGTCTCAGCAGCAGCAACTCTGACAGATGCGAGAAAAAGGTTTAAAGATACCCAACACTGCGTATTACCAACACCATACCTTAATTAAAGTGGTTACACCATGTGAGGTCCCTACGTTATCTTTTCCCAGTTCACCTGTAGATGCACTGTCCCAAACTCAGTGCACTGAACAAATCAGGAGTCCCACTCTGATCCTGGTCGCTGTGTGTCCCAGCACTACTTGAGGCCACACGCTCTGGATTTGCAGCCTGCTGATCTGCCCACAGCCCCACAGGTTCTCCCCACTCACGCAGCTGGAAGTATTTCATCCCAGAAATAAAGTGGAAGAACTCCTGTGACAGACATAACTCTGGTTCTGTTACAAGAATGAGCAACAGGAAACCCTTTGTTCAAGTCTCTTCAGAGAAGAAGGTGTTGCCTCCCCTAGCAAAAGGCTGCACTGCCCAAAGTTAGCAAGAAAGTCCTCCTCCTGCCTTAGAAAGCCTCTAGGAAAGGAAACAAATCACTGACACATCAAAAAAAAAAAAAAACAAACCACAAAATAAAAATGGAGTCCCATATCCTTACAGTGAACCTTAAAACCAAATACATATGTACAATCTCTGTATCCTATTCTGACAGTCTGGCTGCAAGGCTCAGGATTCTCCCTTGAAGCAGGCGGGGCTAAATTAGACAACTGTGCTCCAGTGGGTATGACAAAGCAACTAAAAATACACATACTTTCTACATTATTCTTTCCCTTATGGTTGCAGGGAGGAAACCAAGCCTAAATCATGACCCAGCCTCGAGAACCAGCCAGAATAGCCTCTCCACTTTGACGCACTTGGGGCCAAACTAAGGGAAGTAAGGAGGCCAAACAATTTGTTTACTGAAACTGGTCAGGCATTAAAATTGATCACTTTATTAAATTTACTCTTAAGTTACACTAACATGAATTTGATTAATTGAACTAGTAAGGAAGCTATAACTAATTGCTAATTAGATACCCCACCAGTGTATGGCAGTAATTACTTCATCAGAACACAAATCACGCAGCCCTGACTTTGAAGAAGCATCTGCTTGGATGTTTAACTACTCCAATAATCATATAGCTCAGGTTTAATCTATTTTTAAATTTAGGAAGATTTCCCTAAGTTTAAGGATTTTCATTCCTATGCTGATGGATAAATTAACTAAACACGGGCAATAAAATTAAGAGAAGCTGACTAAATACAAAACAAGTGTCATCCTGTGTAAGTCTAAAAGAATTCAGACAGCACCTGTTATAAAATCTGTGTTTCTGGAAGCTTAAAATATAAATACTATTAATCTATGAGGGGAATGTCTACACGAAATAGCAATCACATGGGACTTAATTTTAAGGGGAGGACTTGGAGGAAGGGGTTAAACTGGTGCAGAACTGATGATTTTGACAAAATACAGCAGCAGCAGGGTGCTCTGTGCTTGGTTGCACAGGACTTGACAGAGATAGACATGGAAGTCAAATGGGCTACAGGTGAGTTTCTCACTTATCAAAAACATAGGTATGTTATTATAGTGGGGCGGGGAGGAAAAACGAAGTTGGAGAGCTCCTCGTTCTGATCCACATCAGATAAAATGGGCACAGAAAACGTCACCTACCACAAACTGTTCTGAAAATTTCCAAATCGAACTTATTTCAAATTTCATTCAAAAATTCAAAAATGTAGTAAGAAATAAATCTGATACTTTTTCAGGAGTGAAATAAAGCACCAAGGACACACAGCTGGAGGTATCAACAATACATTTAACTCTATTGTATTCACCTTTACCAGCCCTTTACTGAACAGCTGTGCACATTTACAGCTTTTCCTCTCCTATGAAAATGGGATGTCAGAAGTAAACAGCATTTAATGTATTTTATAATTCCAGCATGAACCATAGTAGCAAATACTGACACACTATCCAAGCAAAGGAAAAAGAACAGCTACCCTAAAGTGCTCAGCTTAGAAAAGGCCATAAATCCGAATTGCAGATGCCCTATCTACTGCATGGAATCTGCTCCAGAGTATATATGCTCCTTGAACCTCAGCTTTCCCAAGAAAAGCAATCATTCTGGTGAAAAGTGGCACCTATTTGGCCTCAAAAGCTTTCTTTCAAATCCCCACATGACATATGAACAAGTCAGAACAAAGGAAAAAAGCAAATCCGCTTCACAATGTGCTGTTCCCTACACGAGTAAGTAAAGCACCAGAAAAGGTAGCACGTTGTTTACAAGGTCCACTTCCCAGATAAATTAACAAGGTAATAGCAGGCAAATACACGGAGATAACAATACAGTATCACAACCTGCCAGTCTTAAGCCTTTTGTCTCAGTATCTCCAGACTATGTCATGCCAGGTGGCATAAAAATCCATGAAAAACGTCAGTCAGGCTGTTTCCTGCACATTGTCTCTTTAGTTACAACAAAAATTAAAAAGACGTGTGTCAGTGTTGTGGCTGCTTCTGAACATCTTTTCATTCTTCAGTTATCTGCATTTAGTGTTCCCCTCTCAGTATCACTGAAGCGACTCCATTACAGGATAAGGAAATAATGGGATTGAATGTAAAACCAGTATGTGAATTAGGTGCTGTGGGGGAAGTAGAATATTTGCTCACCAAGTGTCTCCCATCTTAACCAGCTTGCAGTAGATTCCAATCCCTCACAGGAAACGGTCCCAAGAGACCGGTATCTGCACAGGGGGCAGAGGCAGCGCTCACGGAAGAGCTAATCCAGGCTGATATCAATGAGGGCAAGCAACTGCCCAGCACACCAGTAACGGCACGAGCCATGTGCTGCCCTATGCCACACATGAAGTATGTCCACAGAGGAGCAACCACAGGTGTTACTACTGTGCCACACGCTGGCAAGACACACCAGGGCAACACAGATCTGAGCACAAATCAGCAGTCACAGTTACGATCCTCTCGTAACCAAAGTTTGTATCTATCGCATTTATGAAGCCCATGTTGATCTTTAACACATGGCTGCTCACTGCAGTTACACAGCCAAGAACGCTACCAACCCACAGTCCCACCCGCACTTCTGTTTAATGAGGAATTATGGCTACTGAAAGACATAAATGCGGCATAGCTTGTGGAAAGGTGAACCTATCGCTTACTAGCTACCAGCTTTCACAGAAAACTTATCTGCACCTTGTCTTATCTGCAACCTTGTCTTCAAGGTTCAAAGACAGAGACAAATTGACAGATTACCTGGTAATTATTTTGGTTTTGTGACAGCCTCAGTTGACTTGAAGATGTAAAATGAGGAGAAAAAGTACTTCTTGATGGATTAGCACTGTTATACAGTGTGCTGGATGTTGTGTGTAATGAGGTCCGTGCAGGCAAGTGGTAGTCTCTGCTATGATACAGCATACTGTCAGGCACATCCCTGGTGTTCACCATCTGTGAGCCGCAGCTCACATTCCTTCCTGGCCCAGACAAGGCTGCGCTTTGGTTGTCTACTCGAACAGAGCTGCTGCTTTCACAGTATCTTGAATAGCTTTGTATTTGTGCTCCCATGGATGCTAGTTCTTCTTCTCTAGCATACTCGTCATCCGCGTCTCCAGTTTCCATCGCTATGGACAGACAGCTGCCTTCCACCGGGCAACGCTTCTGTGTCCCGCTGCCTCCCACAATTCTTTGAGGTTGATCTGTAACTGCCAGAGAAAACACTTCTCGGATTTCCAGGTTTTGCGTGCTACATGAAGGGTCCCTGGTACCAGCCCTCTGTCCAGGCGACACATGTGACGCGAGAGAGACATGTTCCGGTTTTTGTAACCTCTGACATCCCGCGGGCTCAGCCTTACAGGGTCTGTGGCAGATCATGGGTTTCTGAGGTAACACCAGCTCTGCGGTCTGGACTGACGAACCGCTGTAGCTTTTCTTAGTGTGACTGTATATGGAGTTTGCAGAATTCAGTACACTTGTTTGCCTAGATAAAATAATAGTCTTTTCCCCTACTAATAGGGAAGCATTTTTACAATGTGGTACTTGCCGTCCTATAGGGATGTGCTGCTGCTGAAATTCTGTATCACCTTTTCCTGGGACCCGTGGAATAGAGGTTTTGTGTATTTCTGCCACTGAAGCACTTTGTTTGGTGGATCCTTGCCTACCAGATGAACTAGCAGGACTGTATATACCAGTAACTATTACATCGTTATTAGAAGAGGTCCAAGAAGACTGCTGGCTTTGGGATCGAGCAATGTTTACCACATTTTTAACTGCTGCTTCTGGAGGTACTGAGGGAGTAGCAGGGACCGTTCCTGGGGGAGTGCCTCCAGACTCTACAGCACTCTTGCTGCTCATCTTCCTTCGTTTATTGCCAACCCACGTCTGCAAATAACAAACAACAGTGACAACAAATACAAAACAAAGCATTAAATAACCAGAAAAAAATACGTAATTCAATTTTTAAGCAGATTTGATGAAACGTTAAGTGTTCAAGTTGAGACCCGAGTTTGCAACTATGTAAATCATTTACTGATTGTGATGAGTCTGAACAATACAACATTGAAATCCATGTCTCTCGTGCTTGGAATTCATGCACTGATACACATGAGAACCCCAGACTCAATTCCAAATCCCCAGTTTGTGAAAAATCCTAAGTGTCTAGTCCCAAAATTACCACTAAGACCTATTTCACTGCTGTGACAATTCCCCCAAATTTAAGTTTTTAATACTTAACACCTTGAGATGCAGAACCTCCACTGACTTTTGTGGCTAAACTGTTGTAACGAAATAACTGAGAGATATGACCTTCAAAACTACCTTGAACACAATGTGCCAACTTTTGAATTGAGATGAAAAGAAGAAAAAGAACTCTTTCTGTTAGACAACGAAATAATTTTGTAAAAGATTTAAACCTATGGACTGATTCCTCCCCTGCCAGCTATGCAAATCAAGACCTGATGTCAAAACCTGCTTTTCAAAGATGCTGACAGACAAGATTGGGACCACTGGGATCAGACTCCCAACAGAAGTTTGGTATATGAACACTTCCAAAAGTGACAATGACAGCACTCAGTTGGAAGAGGAAAAGATATTTGGAAAACTGAAGGTTTAAAATGTTTTGCTGCTTTAAACATACAGGAAAGCAAGTAACACATCAAGTTACATCTCAAAGAGCGGAAGGGGAAATAGTAACTTAAGCATTTCAAGATAAAGAGTCAAACTGATGGAAGCATCAGCTCTAACTCTGGAAGCATAACCACCTCCTAACTATTCCTGGCAATTATCATGACCAGAGAGACAAGACTTGTTCAATTTTTTTACCACAGCATGTCTGTACTGAGTGCGAGGGCATAAGTGAGCTGGACACAAGTGTCAAAGAACGAAAACCAAGCTTTTCCATCTGATTCTGGTAGATGTGAGAAGGATCAGCTATGCATACAGAAATACGGTGAAACAGTTTTTGCACCACTCTGAATATCATCTCCCGTGTACCTAAAACCAAAGCAAGATCTGAACATTCAGCACCCCAAAATGGCTGAGTTAATGAACAAACTCCCTCACCCCACAACGAGCAAACTGCACTGAGTCCCTATCTTAGACTTCCACCTCACTGCATGAAAGAAGGGAAGTTTCCCTCACATATCAATACTTGCTAAGGAAGTAAGCAGGTTTCTCCACAGGAAAATACACGTCCCTGGCACACAGAAGAACGTTGGAGTCTCCATCCCATTCTATGCATTTCTGTTGTCAAACTTCATAAAATGCCTATTTTGAGGTATGATTTACTGCATGCAATAAGAATCTGTGACTAGTGATAATTTTTTTCTTCTCAAAAGCAAGTTTAAACACACAAATTATAGCCACCAGACTCAAGTCACTTTCCTTTATCGCATAAAACAAATTTAGAAGCTCACATTTATTTTTCACTCATTTCTGCTCAGTCAGTAATCTTCCAAGATATAAGTTATAATTAAATAGAGACACTGCAAATGCTGGGCCAGGAAAAGAGATTTAATTCCTAACTTTCCCAACTGTATAACAAAAAAATCTGAAGGTTTCCTAATAATTTTCCTAAAAAGAAAATTCAAAGAAATGTAAATAATATACTAGCGCTGCTGTTCGCTTGGGATTGAAGTACCATTTCACGAGACAGCCCAAGTCGGATCTGCCACTCCCAAGAAAGTCCCATTTTCCTGATAATGTCCCCAGCACCTTGCTCCCACTGTTTAACCAAAATCACACCCCAGAATAATCAGTGAGTGCAGCTTCCGAAAAGGCATAAAACTGAACTGGCAAATAAAAGAACAAACGTTTTGCCAAGATAAGCAAATGTAACTGGATTATTCTAAAACTGAATGAATTCAAGAGATAATCAGCACAAGAAGAAAGACAAGGGAGAAAGAACTGCACAGCTGGGAGAAGGGGAAGAGTACAAAGCATCCCATTTTTAGCACTGTGAGACATCAGCCCAGAGAAGAGTGATGTGAAACTACACTCTCTGATGGTTATGGTATTAATTTGGGATGTGACAAAGCAGCTATTAAGTACAAAATATCCTAATGAAAGGGACACGCATCTTTGTTTCAATCAAGTTCCCCAACTCCTCAGTCTGGGGAGCACTTTCCCTAACACTGGAAGCTTTACCAAAACTCCTAACTTTTATTTAGGATGAGAAAAAGCTAAAAAAAAATCAGATACTAAGAAACTTCACTGGGATTTAAGAGACCCTGATTTTACATTCCCAGTTGGCACCAGGAAGAGCTGGAACTTCAGGCTCTCCCACAGTCCAGGGGCACAACACAGAGGGGCTGGCCACTGGTTCTGCCCAGAAGTTCCACCCTACCTCTGACAATAAAGTGTCCTCAGGAAGTCTTTCATGAGGTGTAAAAGAATTATGAAGCTTTAACTGTTCTGACACTGATGCTGTGCTACGGAGAGAGCCCCACACCACCTCCCAGATCACTGCTCCCAGCACACAGAGATACTGTGAAAATCAGCTCGGGACAAGTTTTGCACTTTATGGAGTCACCTTGCTCAAGTTTCAGGTAAAGACTGAGAGCAATAAGCAGAAGCATGCTGGTATTAATGAAGGAACCCAGGCCATGTAAACCCAAGGTAGCTAGAAAGCATCTCTCCTACAATTGAAGAGGGCCAGGGATTTTTCCCAGGAGTAACTCTACCACATATCCTAATTCTGAAAGGGACAACTTATTTTTATGCATAACAGTAATAAAATCTGTAGAGATTTTAAATCATAATAAATCATTTTAAATCATAAATAGCACTTTTCTTTTTTCCAGCCCAGGACTGGAAAGACTGGATGTAATTCTATGGGACAAGGCTATTGAAATCCTGCTTTGAGGAAAGAATATATTCGTAGGGTTATGACATTTGCATTATAACTGCTACATGTAGGGAATTCACGTTCCTACTACAACCACAACTGCACGTGCCAGCTGCAGCTCAAGAATCATTTTGTTAGACACTGCGCACAGAAGTACTGACCAAGAGTCCAAGAGTTTTATAGGAAAAGAAAAGAAAAAAGAAATGGGGGGGCAGGAATTGGGACAGCCAGAAAGGAGGGGCATGAGGAAAAGAAAGGTAAGAGCATATAAAAATATGACAAATGCTGGGTCTGTTTCTGTTGCACTTCACAAGCAAGGAAATGGTTTCAGTACTGCAATAAAGGGCTGAGTAAAGGAAGAAAAGTAAAGAAAAAAGGCCGTGATACACTATTGCAGTAAGGGAAACAGGGAAGGGGAAATACAAAGATGGAGAGTGAATGAGGACTGCAAGGAGTGGAGAGACTGGCTGCCTTCTCTAGGTACTTCAATCAGAATAAAAATAGAAAACCAACCCCTGATTGCATCATCAGCATCCAGATTCCTGTTACAACTGTTTGTCTGTTCCAAGGAGTCTGAATTTCTGGCTGACTTTCAGGACTCCCCACTACCTATGGCTGAGAAAGTAAGTTTTAAACATCTCCAGGGTACTTTGAGGGAGGGGAATCCAGGTAAAAATTGAGGAGCAGGAGGGGTTGTTACTGTCATTGTACCACTGGCACACCACCTAATAAACTTAGACTGGTCTTCCTTCTTCCCCTTCACTGACCAGCGCTGCAGCAACTCCTGGTGGCCCCACTACCGTGGTTATTTTTCCAACTAATGCTTCATGATTTCTATTTCTGCTGTGAGACAACAGCCATTTTGTTGTCTAATGTTTCACAAAGAGATTATTATTTCCCTTCCAATAGAATTTATAGACTTTGGAAGAGCTCCTGTTAGCACCAGCAACTTTCTTCTTTTGTAAGAAAAGAATGTACACACCGTAACTAACCACCAGGGGCCACAATATTTATGATCGTGACACTGAATACAAGTGCAACAGAGTGTCAAAACAAATGCTTCCACAATTATTCACCCAAACACATTAGGATAGAGAAACTTATTTAACTTAAGAATAGGTTCTTAATATGGTGACCTTCCTTTGATACAATACATTGCACAAGGTTTCTACAGAGCAATCTAATTTGCAATTGAATAAATAAATAAATCAACCCCAAAACCAAATAAAAACACAGTCAACAAAAGACAAACAACAACCAAAAAAACCCAAACAAACAAACAAAAAAATCGCTCTCTGTGCAATCCAAGCCCCTGCTAAATACAACAATCACGTGAAGACATTTCAATAAAAACAATCTATAAACAGGCTCACTGGATAAAAACAAACATGCCACATGAGCGCACTGAAGACTGATTTAAGACAAGTATGATGTTACAGACTCCAGTCCTCTACAGATATTTTATGTAAATGAACATAAGTTTAACAGACAAATTTGGAAGGCCTCAGTACTTACCCTGACTACACTGAAGTCCAGTTTAGTTTCTTGTGCACACTGTAATATGAGCTGAAAGCAATTTTTACTTTGATTTGTCATTCCATTTTCATAATAACGCTGTAATATCCTTTGTTGTTCTACAGTAAATACAGAACGCAGATTCATCTAAAAATAAAAGAAGATACTCTGAAAGTTGGAATAAAAACTGTAATATTTGTAGAATGCACAGGCTCTCATTTATCTTTGTTCTGACAAGGCATGAAGTGTTGATGTTTTCTTTATAGAGTCCTTTACCAACACTTTACTTACTTTCCAGAAAACCCATTACAGTCAGCATTAGTGACTCCTTTGTGACGGACTCAAGTTGAATGGATGAACTACATGCCCTCCATAAGGAATTACCACGTTGAGTTGATAAATCCAAAAGCCTCTGGTTTCAGACAAGGAAAAAGTTTCTCCCTTCAAAACCAAAAGGCATTACATAACACAGTGACACCAGCAGCTCCAACAGGACTGGCAGGTTTGTTTCCCCTTCCCCACCAAAAAAAGAGACAAAAACTGAGACAAAACAAAGGTGACTGTTTGGCCCGAGTAACGTTTCCACCATCTAGCACTTCAGCAAACCCTATGCTCTGTTACTGCTGCTCATACCAGTGCTCCTGCTATGTCAGCACCAGTACTTCCAGCTGCAAAGTCACAAAGATCAAAGACCAGAACTGAAGTCCAACTCAGGGAAAAAAACAGAGAAGGCCTGTTGGTAGTCCTGGCCCAGCTCACTGTGAGGCCAACACACCCATACCAACAGGAAGGAGCGATCACTCAAATCACAGCCTGCCTTGAGAGGGGTTCAAGCCACTGTGAAACTGCACCCTGAGGCTATCCATCAGCCATGCTGTAAAAAAAAAAAAGGCAAACAGCTGAATATTACCAAGTGCAGAATAGCCTCCCTGGTCGCAAACTGAAGTTTTACACTCTTGTTATTTGGTGCATACAGGCAAATAATAAAATCCTCTGGTGGTATGTAAGAAAAGAGCTCCACCATGTCAGGATTCCAAGAAAAGGGCCTTTATGCCTTTTTTAGTCCCAGCGACGGAGCTGCCAGCTGAGGCAACCCAAACACAGGCCAGGAACAACCTACATCCGACTTCATGTCTCAGAAAGCAAAAAAGCCACCAGCCACGAGCTATTTTTAATACTTTCAGTACATGTATCAAAATAGTACAGAACAAACTAAAGAGCAAGAACCCGTACCACCATCTTACAGGAAAACAAAGGAAACAGGGGAGCCCTTTGTAGCTACCAAGCTTTTAGTTATTGGTTTTGTAAATTTTGTAAATGGAAAGACAGGGAGCAGCAATATTCTTAATACTTGCACAAGAATTGTATCTAATTCAGGGCAAATAAAATTATTGAGGGCTTAAAAGTAGGAGCGGACACCCAACTCCTTTCACATGTTTATAATCAAGATGATTATACTATGTATGGATATCAGATTTCAACAGGCGTCTATGAAGGAAAAGCACTATATATGTGTGTGCGTGTGTGTGTGTATATAGAACAGGACAACAGCCTGTTTCAGACTCCCCCCTCCCTGAAATCCACTCATGGTTCTCATGCCACCAAACTCTTTCCTCGTCATCCCACTGTGATCAGGCAAATTCACTAATGCTAAGTGAAGATTAATATCTCCACTTTGGAATATAACACTTGTAGGCCAGAGCTTTGACTCCAGTTTACTTTCTTCTATACGTCAACAGATGGTAGAAAAACCACTAACAACCAGTTTCTAAAACTTAGAGTTTTCAATAATACTTAAACCAGAAAATAACTTTTCAATCCCATTTTGACCTCTGTTCCTAACACCTACACTCTCAATCTAGTTCGTTATTAAATGCAGCACTACCAGCTGCATGACAAGTGAGTTGTGCTCAAGTCATGCTTCCCCCTGACCGTGTATTCAGTCACAGTCAGAGCTGGGCGAAGGAGACTCTTGCTTTGAACACTCTGCTGCTTAAAGAACTTTATAGCAAGCAACAGAGGAGAGAATTATTAGCCCATTAGCAAATCAATGAAGTTCATTAAAATCTACCTTATCAAGCGAAGAACAGACTCCAGATATCCCATATGGGTATGCATGACAACGCAGCCACCAACTGATTTATGCTACTTTTAAAGAATACATGAGTTAATTTTGTGATTCTTTTTCCTTTGGCACGATTGGTTGGCAGGACCCAGTTTACACTTGGATGTCTGATACTCTTTCAGTATCAGTGTTCCTGTTATTTAGTCAAGATCAATTCCCAAAAATGACCTCATCAGAAGCAGTTGCATCTATCTTTCAAGATCCAGGTGAAGCCTGCCACCCAGTAGCTCCAGCATTTCTACACATGGGTTCATTAAAAAGAAGCACGCTTTCCAAACAGCTCATCAGCTGCATAGCTAACTCCTCCAACTGCAAAATAAAGTTTTAGAGTCACGCATGATGACGTGCAAGTGAAGATGTGTGTCAGGTCCTTGACAGGTCTTTGGATTATGTGGATTTCCGTACCCAAAGTCTGTGCTAAAACACTTTTGTGATGTATTTCATATCTGTACTTTAGAAAAGGACACGGTGGAGAATTCTGACAAAATCTCTTCAGAGAAACCTATCTGCACTGCATGATAGGAGTTGCCTGGCTAAGCTCCAGAGAGGTCATGGTGTGGTTTAATAAACATCTCATTTTTGCATTTTCTTTTAATCACTTGTGAACTACACCTGCCAGCCGGAACACTGGTGGGACTCCTTAGTGACCTTCACCATGAAGCCCAGTCAAGGCAGCTCAGAGTAAGTGTGCAGAAGCCACAAGAAACCGATTCAAATAAATAGATGGCAGAACCCTACAAATGCAGAGTTATGGAAGTGTAAAAATCTTTATGGTACAGAATATTATCAAACCATCAGGGATTAAACATAGTGATAAAAGGGAACAAGCAGCTTCTGAGAGGGTTCTTTTTTAACCTCAGCAACAAACAGGTATCCATTTGGAAAAAAACATCACCTTATAAAAGCCTGTAAGCCTATAACTGTTTGGGTCTGTCCATCCTAACAGGTGCAATAAGAACAACAGCATAGTCCCCAGTTTATAGCTACTTTTCTTCCCCTTGGAAGATAGCCAGTGGTACAAAATAACCAGGCTCCCACCAATATAAACCGGAGGCAAAACTGCAACTATAACAAGAAAGCTACTCTGTACCTAAATAAACCAAGACTGCAGTAGAGACACTATGACTACAGCTTCAGAAATCTGACCTGCACCATCAGTCACCTAATTGACTTCCCATGAATGCCAAAAGCTCACCATTTTTTTGCACACCCCAAAGGGAAAGAAACCAACTAACCCACCCATCCCCAGCTGACACACTCTGTGAGGAGATATCAGATGTACACCAAGCAACAATGGTTAATAATCTGAATATGTTGCTTAATGCCTCTTTCCTACGTAGGCCAAAGCAGATACAACTGCAAGCGCAGTAGATCAGGCTTAAGGTTGGTTAAGTGTAATACTCAAACCAGCTCGTAAACCTGCTTTTAATATCCACAACTCACAGCACAACTGCTCCCCTCTCCACTAAGTACCATTTGCAATATCGTATTACAGTTCCACCTACAAAATTCAGCCCTTCATTAGGAACAAGCCAGACAGCCCTCAGTAACTTAATAACACAATAAACTCGCAGAGTTGTGCTCATAGGTTATGCATCCTGTTCCGCTTTACTCATGCAAAAGAGAACTCAATTAGTCACATTTTACATTAAGTGTGAACAAAAGCCTTATGTCAGAAAAGAGGATGGGAATACTAAAATGCGGTTTTACTCTAAAGATGTAGGCTGCTTCACAACTCCAGTTCAGAGGACCCAGAATTACTTTTGGTTGATGACACACAGTCTTACCCAAATCAGAAGCCCTCGCTTAATGGAATGCTCTGGACAGAGTTGGCAATTGTTTATTACTCCCAGAGAGGGGAAAGCCTTCGTGCAACACAGGCACTCCCAGAGGGGAAACCCCTGCTGGCACCATCACCCCTTCAGACCACCACAGGCCACAGTGCCAGCGCCCTTCTTCCCCCTCACTTCTTCCTCAGTGACGGAGGGGATTCTCCCCCTCTACTCCACTCTCCTGAGTCCTGTGCCCAGTCCTGGAATCCCCAACATAAGAAGGACACAGAACCGTTGGAATGGGTCCAGAGGAGGCCGCGAAGATGATCCGAGGGCTGGAGCACCTCTGCTGTGAGGCCAGGCTGAAAGAGTTGGGGTTGTTAAGCCTGGAGAAGAGAAGGCTGTGGGGAGACCTTAAAGCAGATTCCAGCAGGGAAAGAGGCTCCAGGAAAGCTGGGGAGGGGCTTTTCACACAGGCACAGAGTGACAGGACGGGAGGGGGAATAGCGTTAAGTTGGAAGGGTGAAGAATTAGATTACTCATTAGGAAGAAATTATCCACGCTGAGGGTGGGGAGGCCCTGCCCCAGGCTGCCCGGAGAACACCCTGGAGGCGTTCAGGCCAGGCTGGACGGGGCTTTGAGCAGCCTGGTTCCTGCCCACAGCAGGGGGTGGAACCGGATGGGCTTCGAGGTCCCTTACAGCCCAAACCATTCTACAATTCTACGCTATCGCCCCCTCCGCCACCCGGACCAGCCCCGGACAGACCGCGAGGGCCTCCCGTCCCTCTCGCGCACGCGCTTTCCCACCCACCTGACGCGCAGCCGCGCGCACCCCGCCCTCCCGCGCGCCCCCACCCCTCACCTCGCGCATGCGCAGTCGCCCATCGGCGCATGCCGAGGCGCTGCGGGAAAGCGCGTGCGCAGCGCGGGAAAGCGCACGCGCGGACCTGAGGCGGGGGGGGGCAGAGGGGAAGAGGAGGAGGAGGGTGCCCGCGGGGGAGGCGCCGCGCGCCTGCGCGCCCGGGGCGGGTCTGGCAGCGCCTGTCCGCGCGGCCGCCCTCCCCCACCGCCCGCGGCCCCGGGGCGGCAGCGCCTCCAGCCTCCTCCTCCTCCTCCTCCCGCCGCGCCCCTCCCGCGCGGACACCCGGCTGCTCCCCCCCCTCCGCCCCCCCCGGGACTCGGCGCGCCCGCCCCCGGCAGCGCGTAGGGCTTACCGTGCTGTGCGGGGCTGTGGCGGGGGGCGCGGGGCTCCGGATTCAGCCGGTTTCGGCTGGGTCGGTCCCGGCGTCACACAATGAAATCAGCGCCTCCGATCATTAATTCTCATCATGATCGTGACGTCAGCGCAGACAGCGGCCAATGGGAGCGTGAGATCAGCGCCGGCCGGGACGGGGCTCGGCCCCCGCCCCTCGCCCGGGGGCGGCACCGCTCCCGCAGCGCTGCCCCGCCGCCCCCGGGACTGGCAGGGACCGCTCGGCTCCCGCAGCGCTGCCCCGCCGCCCCGGCCCCGCCCGGCCCGCCCCGCAGCTCCCGCCCCGTCGCACCGCACGGCTCCCGCGGGTCGGCACCGCAGCCCCCGGGACGGGCAGGGACCGCACCGCTGCGCCGCCGCCCCCGGAGACCGCATCGTGCGCCGGGGCTGCCCTGCTGCGCCCGCACCCTCGGGGCTCGCACCGCCGCCCCCGCAGAGCCGCCACGCGCCGCGGAGGCGGCACCGCTGCCCCGGGACCTCAGGGCTGGCACCGCGCCTTCAGGGCCGCCACGTGCCCTCAGAGATGGTGCTACCGCCGCCGAGACCTCAGGGCTGGCACGGCTCCCTCAGGGACAAAGTATGGCCTCAGAGACGGTGCCACTGCCTTCATGGCCTCAGGGCCACCACCACCACCCACAAGACCTCAAAGATGGCACCACTCCTTCAGGGCCACCACTTCTGAGACCTCAAAGATGGCACCACTCCTTCAGGGCCGCCACATGCCCTCAGAGACAGTGCCACTGCACCCAAGACCTCAAGGCTGGCACTGCTCTTCGAGGCTGCCGTGCACCCTCTGAGATGGTGCCACCAACCCTGAGACCTCAGGGCTAGCACCACACCGTCAAGGCAGGCACTACTTCCTTGGGGCTGCCACATGCCCTCAGAGATGGTGTTTTTCCCTCAGGGCTGGCTCTGCTGCCCTCATGCCCTCGAGGCTGGCACCGCTCCCTCAGGGCTGCCACATACCCTCAGAGACAGTTCCACCACCTCTGAGACTTCAAGGCTGGCACTGTGCTAAGGGCTGGCACCGCCACCCCATGCCCTCAGGGCTGGCATCACTGCCCCTGAGAACTCAGAGCAGCCACACGCCTTCATGGGCACTGCTCCTTTGGGGCCGGCATTGTTCCTTGAGGGCTGGCACCACCACCCCGTGCCCTCAGGTCGACCACCACCACCCCTGAAGCCTCTAGGCTGGCACCGCACCTTCAAGTCCACCAGCACGCGCTGGGCTGCCCCGACACCCTCAGGGTGGTCATCGTTTCTGGCCTCCTGAAGTTTTGGTGATGGTTTTCCATGCAGCAGGAAGATGTGCTGAAGGTTTGGTCATACAAATGAAATGCATCCTTCTAGAGCATCCTTTAATAGTTGAGTAGCAATTCATGTTCTGTCCACATTGTAATTAGATTTCCTTCACTACTCTGGGAAGTCAACCAATTAATAAAGCTTCGTCTGAGCTGAAGGTCTTCAACGACTTCAAGTACCAGTCTTTAACTTTATAAAGCAGCAGACGGACTAAACAGCATTCCTCTGGTGATGTGCATCTCTCCCGGTGTAGCTGATGTTGAGAGCTCTGCAAACTTCCAACAAACTGGGATAACAGACCTAGATGTACTGACTGGATATTGCCTTTGTGTCATTCCCGGTAATCGTGTGGCGCAGAGGGAGCTGGATGAATGAGGTGGGTTTTTTTGAGTGCCATGGGTTACCTCCTGGCTCAGCTCCTTGAAACAACTCGCCTGCTCCAGCACAGTTTCTCTGTCCACCACGGAAAAGCAGTGGGAGGAAGCAGGTGAGGATGGGGAAGAGGAAGGGGAATCCCTTTGGGTAGCAGCTTCTAGTTGTAGTGAATTAGAAGTACCACTAAGCACCCTGAATTGAATGACAGGATCTTATGTGGAGTCCATATATTTTAAATCCTCCATCTTGTATTGTGCTGCTTCTTCCCCTGGATATAGTCCCTTTCTCTGTGTGCCATCAACATACACCTTCTGAAAATTAAATAGACCAACCATAAAAAGCCTATACCTCTTTTATAGACAATATTGCTTTAGAATTTGCTGTGGAATGATCCCAGGGAAATTTGGTTTGTTCTCACATTATCTGGGTTTGGGAAACAAAACCGGTGAGTTAGTCTTTCTAAAATCCTTTGAGAAAGACACAGCAGTGTCTGATAAAATATGGCTTATTACACTCTTTTTAAATGTGGAATAATAGATAGCAAATTTCAAGGGCTCTTATCTGACTAACAATGGGCTCACAGGTGCTTTTTCTATAGTTTGTATCAAAAAGTCATAGAGTCATTCTTAAAGGAGACATCAGCTGTGTATTTTGAGTTAGCAAAGAAACTAATATGCGACTTGGGACCAAATAAAAGGTGTATAGATCACAGTAACATGTGTGTGTCTCGGTTTAAAAGGTAAGACTAAGAGCTGAAGCAGAAAAGGCTATATCCAGCAAGCAGAATATGAAAAGAAAAAAGAGGTAAAGGATGTGAAAAAATATACTCCTGCTAGTGGTAGGAGTGGGGTAGAAGAGGTGTGCTCAGCAAACCATGCTGTGCAATACAGAAGAGTAAACTGAATATAGAGGTTAAAAAAGCTGCTGCTCTTTGCATCAGTGGGGTGACAAGCTGCAGGAAGGACTTCATGCTAGTTACTTCTTTGCCTGGTCTTGCCTCTCATTGAGACAAACCTTGAGCAAAAAAATACAGCAGGACAAAATAAAACAAATATTCTTCTACTGCAACCAGATCCACATGCTTTCTCATTCATTAATAACAGGTTTAAATTAACAGGGGCCAGCTAATTGGTCCAGTGGTTTAAACAGTAGCCCAGGACATAAAAGGACTCCTTACATGAGGGAATTAGCATCAAAGCGAGACTCTCTGATGTAGCTACTTTCTATTAGCTCATTAAACTAATGAGCTCAGCTTACTATTAGTTACTTAGCTCAGTATGGGTTACGGCTTCTACGTGGCAGAGAAAGCATTTCTTAAGAGATACGTGCGCGGGTTTCTAAGCGCCATGTGCAGGTATTCCCTGCTTTGACAGCAGCCACAAGCTGCGGCTGTACTGTTGTTCCCACATGGGACATGGAATAGGTCAAGAGCCTTATTTTGTATTCCAGAGCCAGGAACCCAGCTGTTAAATCACACAATTCTCTTCCCCTCTCCTGAAACCTTCTCCCTTTCCCAGCAGTTTGTACCATTTTCAGACTTGTACCAGATTGCACAGGTAAGCTAGGTCTCTGTAACGATGTCCCAGCAGCATCCTGGGGAGAGGAGTTGGTGTGAGACCCCCAGGAGATGAACCTGGACTATTTTGGCAATACAGTTTAGAGCAATGGCTGCTACTTCCACTTCTTGCCTTTCTGTTGAATCTAGAGAACTCTAAGAAAGCCAATGAGGCAAACCCAGCCCACTTAGCAGCAACTTTTCTTAGGACAGCTTCACCCTGTTCATGATGCCACTGTTCTGGTGACGCCTTAAAGGGCAAAATCTCTAAGCCAGACCTGAAGGTGACCTGATAGAGTCAGCGGTGCCTCAGGGTGGGGTGAAAGCAGGGTGGAAAGGAGCGCAAGAATCTTTCACCAGCAATTTGTGTTGTGATTTAGTGTGATGCTTCCTGGTCTGAAATGAGTAATTTGCTATTGCTGCAAGACATTAGTTCATGTAGTTATATGGCATCAGCCAAAAAGAGACCTCACCTTGTCATTGAATCTGCCCCTTGTCCCCAAAAAGGAATGGCATTGAACTTGTGCTTGGGAAAATATGTGGGAGAATCCAATATTAAAATCCCTGCAGTTAATCTACTACTTGACCATCCTCCCATTAGGAAAATTCTGCTAACATTCCTCCTGAATATTCAAAAACTAAAACCCTCAGAACTGATTTGTTAAACTTCAGGCTCAAGACTGACCATGGCAAAAGCCCTGCTTGCGCCTTTGATTTTGTCTAATAACAGTTTTTTGTCTAACAACAGTTCCTCAGCCAGTTCTGAGGATTTGTTGTCCACCTTTGCTACAAGAACACCGCACCTGACCACGCCAGAAGCCTTGCTAAAGTTGTGAAATACAAGCTTTACTGCATCGTATGTCCATGAGGCTCATTATTCTGTCGTGGAGGAAAGTTACATTGGTTTGATATGATTTATTCTAGTGAAATCCCAGTTGCCTGTTATCAATTCACTTGTTTCATTCAAAACATGTAATGCCATTTTTTTCATATTGATGCCATCAGCGTTGCACAGGTTTCAGTTGCTCCAAGCCTGTTGGTTGCTTGCTCTTTCGTAGATTTCCCGCTTGATGATCATTTGAAATGACAACAGTGCTATTTGTCAGTTTTACAGCAAGACTGTAAAGACACTCTGAAGTTTGGGAGGCACAAGGGTGTAATTAGAGATCTGCTAAATCAGGAGGTGAAACAGCAGTGGAGAAAGGATTGCAGGGTGTAAACCTAGTAAAAATGTTAATATGGAAAATTCTGTGCAACACCTTTTCTGCATCTGAGAACCCAGCCAGAATTAGTGGTCTTAGGAGACTTACTAATTTTCCATCTTCTTTGAACTTGGCTTTGCCACATCAATTAAAATTAGTTGTTAATCCTCACCCAGTGCATAAACAAAGCTCCCATAAACTGAATTTGCAAGTATGTCCCTCATGCGAGTACGCAAAAAGACAGCTGGTGCTCGTGGAAAAAAAAATGCAAAAGAGTGTGGCTGTGTATGTATTTTAGGGATTTGTTCAAATTTTCTAATTCTTGGAATATTTTTATGAAAGCCAAGATCGCTGTTTCTTTTTGGTTGTATAATTTTTCATACTGAGCCATGAAAATGATGAACTTGAGGAACATTTGAAGATGTTCTAAACCAAAAACAAAAAAAAAAGAAGGGAGATAATTATCTAATATTTCTCTCCCACTCATTAATGTATTTCTGACATAGAGAGTTTCAAAATCCTAAGAAAAAGTTAAAATATTTTTATAAGTAAAAGTGAAAACAAACTCAGTAAAGACAGAGGGAAGCAAAGGGCCAGAGAGAGAGCCCATCATTTTTTTCCCTGCCTATACAATTGACCTGTTCTTAGAAGCTGTTACATATTGATCCCATATTCTTCTGGATTGTGATACCCATCAGAAAGTATCCACCAGCTTACTGTTTGAGAATTAATCATTATGGACTTCCTGAAAAGAGGGGGGTTTATTTTCTAAAGTAATAAAAACTTCTACCCCATAACCAGTAAATCTTTTTGAAGCCACTCCATTTCCTTTGGAAAATGCCTCCACTTCTTGGTGGTACAGGCTGGGATGCAGGCATATATTTTCAGTTTGAGTGAACTCTTCAGGGTTGTATTGCTTTTCAGAGCATAATAGAAACTTGTTCCATTCCAGTTTTCATACGTTATCATTGTCACAATTTTCCTTCTGTTACTTGAAGTATTACTTAAAGTATCCTAACTCCAATCTAGAGATGCATGGAACAAAATGAGATGGGTGCAGCTCTCATCTCGCTCATGCAGTCTGTTCATGATAGCAAATATCAGTGTAAATGGCCTGGCAAAACCCTACAGCCCCTCTTTTGGTAATTAACACCCCACTCTGTGCCCCAATTCAGTTGGGAAGGTGATTCACCTAAAGGTGATGCACAAACAACTCTAATTTCCTGTGATTTGGGAACATGGAGCTGTTAGAACAGGTTGAAGAAGAAAGCTGAAAAATAGAGGGATTCGGAAGATATTTTAAGTGGAAGAGCAAATGGTAAACCTGTTCACCATAACCACTTCCTGAAAAGAAAGCGTGGAACTGCTAAAACAATATCAACCCCACTATGAGCCCTTTGGACCTCTTGCTAAAGCCATGTCCTTCACATGACCTTCATGTGTTTTCAACAGTAGATGGTCAGCTAAAAATGCCGGTTCTGGCACTACCAAATCTAAGAGGCTAAGGAAATCCGTGAAACAGTTTCCATCCACTCTTGATTGAGCTGTCTGTCAGTTTGCAGGTGAGAATTCAGGAGGAGGCAAAGATTTGCAGGCTTTGCTGCATAATCCTGTAACTTGCAATGCTGTTGCACCCCGCCTGCCCTACAGAGCATGCGTTACACGCTATGAAAGAGCGCTACTGTCTTAACGTTTTTAGGCTGCAAAATCAAAGTGTTTAAATTCTTCCTCACCTTTCATTCAGCATCACAATTAACTCCACCATCTGCCGTCTGAAAAGGCTGGCTGTATGTCATGCTGATACGCCTCTTGACATTTTTGGAAGTGGAAAATCGGCTGCATTTCTCAACTGTCAGTTCCTCAGTTTATTTTCTAATGTAAGAGTAGCAGCAGTCTGGGGTTTTCTCCTGCTCTATAGTAAAGCACATTTTCATCCTTAACTATGTCACAAAGAATACATTCTTGTGGCTATTCCTGAAAGCACAGCACAGCTCCTGAGGTTTTGTGAGGCTGAGTATCGGGTGAAGTGTCCTCTTTGGGAGAGGGCCATTGTCTTTTGTAGATAAAATATCAAACTTTGTTTGATCCCATAGCATCACATATATTATAAAAAGACTGTGTAAGATTAAATCTTGTCAAAAACTGCTATCGCTCATTAGAAAATTATCCTATTAAGAAATAAATTTACAAAGCAATCTTCCATCTCTGTCTTTGAGATAAAAATAACATTGAAGTATTGATGGTTTGATGCCAAATAATTTTCCCTCTGTAGTAGCCCTGGCATTTTATTGTGTCTACATACAGAGGAGTTTGTTTAAATGCAGATTACTTGGTTCATGAAAGAAGACAGTCATTTCAAAGCCTTGTAGGCACTTTTGTATTAATCACTACTTGTTGAAACCATTTCTTTCAGTGAAATCCTACTTGTAGTAGGACTACATTATTGTTTCCCATTCCTCCACACATCTAATCTTGTTTAATCTCAGCCCAGATAAAATGGAATGATGTAACATTAAAGGGAAGATTTTTTAAGAGGAAGGGGAGGTTATATACTTTTCCTAATCGCTGCATCTGTCTACCAGCAATATAGTTTGTGGTGTTGGGTTCCTAATAGATACTTCTTCTCAAACAACCATATCTAGAAAATGCCCTTTATCTCCTTTGACTTAAGACAGGATGCCAAATCTTATTTAGATACAGGCTTAGCCGCTGTCACCTGCGCTTGTTATCATAAGGCAATGCTGCTGTGGTGATGCTCTTAAAAGCAGCATTTGGTGCAGGAATAGAGTTGTTTCCTTTTTAAAGCAAGATAAGAATACAGGAACACAGGATGAATGCATTCTATCATATCGAAAACCTTTGTAGCCTAATATCCTCTCCCCAACATGGCTAACAAAGGGTGTTTTGCATTAAAGAACAGGAGTAACTCATGTAGAGAGCAATCTGCTCATTTGTGATTCAAGCAATCAGTGTTTTAAATGATGGAAATACCGAGTTTATCATGTTCTAATGCACGGAAGATGAGCTGTGGGAATTTGAGCTTCCTGACAGTATCAATGTATTGCAGACCCAGGAATTTCTAGCTATGAAACCTTTATTAACATAATCATCAGTGTTCATCAGTATCGATAACTAATTTTGATTGCTGTTTTCCAATGAATATCTGTATTTCATTATGTATTTCATGCATTTCATGTATTTCATGTATTTCATGCATGATATACATTTCATTATAAAATGATAATATATTTTACAGTCACATGGTGATTTGATCCATTTTATGCCCAGAGTCTTCTGTCTTAGGAATCCTGTTGCTTCATCCAAAACAGATCTTCCTTACTCATTCTCATGCCACTTTATTTTTTTCTATATAGTAAATAGAATCAAAGATCAGAAAAGCACTATTAAACTTTGAAAGTAAGTCCTTATTTAAGGCCTCATGTTTCAATAATCTCATTAATATTTCCTTTTTATTATCATATGTATTTTAGGAGAATATTTCACATTACTTGGAATGACTGTAAGTGAAAACATGCAGCATGGCGTTAGTGAATATGTCAGTGTCAGCAACAGCGCGAGTTGTGCTCTTTTATTCCAGAGTGAATAAAACTAGGGCAACTCTGCCTTGCATTAAGGGGAGTCTTATTTACCATTCATTTTGTTCCAAAACCTGACTTTTCCTAAATAAATGCAAATCTTCAAAAAACCACAGTAGCACGTACAGATGGTAAGATGTGGAGAATGCGTCCTCTCTAGAGGCACGCACCGTGCCTTGTATTCAGGCCACTCTTTTAAATGCAACCCAAACCTGTGGTTTGGAGAATGCTGCCCTTCCAGCATATGCTCAAATCCAGCACTTTTGAGTCAGAGTAAGGTCTGTACCACCAACACTTATGATCTGCTGCTGGTTTGTCAGCTTGTCGCTTGGTATCCTCTAAAAATACCTATAGAAAACTCAAAGAAATGTGTATTTGTAATTAAGCACCCAACAACTTAGGTTATTTGAGTACATATATGGGTAGATGATAGCATGGATTTGTGAGGGTGCCTTAGCTCACCTGGAATGGCTCAAAAACTCATTTAAATTAACAATCCAAATCAGAAAAAGTGCAGTGGCATCTGGAAAGAGCAGATGGGCTTACATACTCTTGCTTGCCTCTCTGACATCTTTCTTCTCCCAGCGCTGTAGCCCAGGGCCTCCTGCCAGCCCCCCTGGGGCACCTTGCTGCTGGCTGTGAGATCTTGCCTGCGGGGAGCACCCAACCCTCCTGGCCCCAGGAAGCAGCCATCTCCACTGTGCCCTAACACATCATGTTAAGAGAAAATCAAGATTTTTTATATAATATGGGAAAAAAAATTAGTAGCTGTTAGCAATCTGTTTCAATAAAGATCCAAAAGCAGCAGCAAACTGTCATGGTACGCAGTTGATGGATCTAAATCACTGTGTTTATCTTGGATTCACAGCTAATGAAAGGGTGCAGCATGCTGCAAGCCATGGAGCTTAAGTACCATTAACTAATTAATTTCTAACTCTGGGAATTAAGAAAATGGAGAGTGAAGAATTGGCCAACACAATGTCATACTTCCACAGTTTCAGAGGAAGCAGTTCTTCAAAGCAGGTTTTTAACAGTGTCGTGAAAACCGGACTACAAAGGAGATGCCAAATATCACTGTTTGCTAAGGGAAAACAAGGCAACGAAACGGGGAGGTGAATGTCTTGAAGAACTAACGTGCTTTGGAAGTATAAAGCCTGGCAATAAACAAATTAATAATTGTCATCAATCGGATGTTGTAGATACAGCCCAGCAAATGGCACGTCTCTGATGCTTTGCAGTCAGAGAGATACCCTTTCTACATCTTAGAAAGGGGAGAGAAAGGTGGCTTTGTGCCATACTGCAAACATATTTTTCCCTGAGCTACCGGATACATCTACAGACCTGGTTCAATACTGTGCAGGTATGTCACTGCAGTCTGCAACAACAGCAGTGTAGCACCGTTCCCAGGCTAATTAGCTATGCCCTTCAGCAAGGATTAGAAAAGATTTGAAAGCATCTAAAGCCAGGGAGGATTCAAGAAAAGCAAATAGCCCATCTTCTGTGGCCAACTATTGCCAGGGATTCGACTTCCTGGGGATCTGTCAGCCGCGTCGGTAGGCCTTCATGAAAATCTTTTTAGTTTAGGTAAACATTTGCAAATGAACTTTTTTGTATTTGTAGCATTATTTGGAAAAGGAAAAAAAAGGAATATCTTACCAGCAATATTGTTATCTGAACTCTACAGAAACATTTAGACCTTTCAAACTAAATGTCAAGTTGTTCCTATCGAGTCAAATTCTTGCAAAGCTAATGAGTGTACTCACTTTCCAAGTCAAACCAGACCCTTATGCTTTGCTTAAGTGGTGTTAATAGGTGAGCACCTTCTGATTGATACAGCCCATCATTTTATGCCTGTAGGAAGAAAATGGAAAGTTATATGCCCAAAGGATATTTTACTCCAGGCAACAAAACTAGTCACGGGTACAAAAGTAACTTTACTATGATAATTTTTAATACATAATTATGTCATTTTCCTAAGCCAACTAGGAAATGTAGTCCAGCTGACATGACTGTAAGAGGAGAGACACAACTGACTAGGAAGGAATACTCCAATAGGAGTTATTGTTTTTAACCACAGGATCCACACAACAGGCACACAGAAAATGGAAACTTAATTCTGTATTGTTTTCTAATGTCAATCCTCTTCCTGTCACATTGGTATGCAGAGTTGGTCCTCTTAAATGTTGAGCTGTGTTCTCTGGCTAAAACACTTTTCTCCTGGTTTCTGAAATGGAGAACTGTTGGACTTGCTGATCTCAGGCAGTGGGTAAGCAGGCGTGATGCCATGGAAGCTTGCCCTGGTTTTCATCACTTTATAGGTGCTACACTGACAAAGCAGTGTAGAGATTAAAATCAAGTAGGATTTTAGAGCCATTAGCTTAGTACAGCCAAAATTGTACAAGGGGGAATGCTTATTTCAGCATAAAAAGTGTATGTCCCTGGGGAACATTTTACTGTCAAAGATATACATTTGTGATAAGTTAAAGAATTTGAAAATTCTGTCTCAGCAAACAGGGTCACAGCCTAGGCTGGCAGTGACCCGTCCTAAATCTCATCAAGAACAGTAGCCTAGATTTGGTATAAAAAGGCAAAATTATTCTCAGTCAACAGTACGGCTGGATCATTGCTGGTTGCCAGAAGACCCCTTCAGTTTAGGAAAGATATAGAATCATAGAATGGTTTGGTTTGGAAGGGACCTTAGAGATCATTCAGTTCTAACCCTCCCACTGGACCAGGCTGCTGGAGGCCCATCCAACCTGGCCTTAAACACCCCAAGGGATGGGCATATCACGAGATAAATTCTTATAAGCCACACTACTTGTGCCTACAAGTACTTATAATCTCATTTTGTACTCAGACAATGTATTCATCTTGAAATAAATGTGTGTAAAGGTTTCAAATTATTCTTAAATGAAGGAGTTGAATCAAAGGGCTCATTTAATAGCAGGAGAACGTAGCTTGCTTGTACTGGCACAGTATGAGTGGATCTGTGGAAAATAAGTCTGGTTTGATATTTTTAGAGGATGTTGCTTAACCAGGATACAGTACTCTATTTTTGAAATCTCTTCTATGACAAATCCTGGCAGAACAGTAGATTAAAGTCAGATTGTGTGTCTGGAAAAACCAGGCACCAGCTGGGTGGCCAGCCAGTGGCCTTGTCAGACTCTTCAAGGCAGACATTGCATCCTACAGCGCTGCGCCAGCCGGGGGTGCATCCAACACCAAAGTACTCAAACCTCTTTGCCTCACAGTCAGTGTTGAAAATGTCCTCAGTAGCCACTTACACTGGTATCCATAGCTCACGAAAAAGGTTTAAAAATGTTAGATAGAAAACCATGCTTCTAGCTGCCAAATTATCTATTTAAAATACTTGGACAGCATTTAGCTAAAATACATAGATAACATAGTGTGCGATTACAAAAATAATTGCACTGACAAAATGTATTGCTGTATCACACTTTCGTTTTCGTTAGGCAACCCAACTAGTGGCTCTCAAAGACTTCTGTTCTTTTCGTGCCAGGGTGACTCCAGCTGTTGAGGCCCTGGAGCGAAGCATTGCCAAGGAGCCTCTCCAGCACAACACCTGGCTTCTGCCTGTGTACTGATTGGAAATGAAATTATTAATCTGAAGAGTTCTTTTGGGACGGTTTAATTGTGTTTTCTTTGGAGAGGTGGAGTTGATACAAAGGATTCATATTAGATTTCTCAAAACTGTCCCTGATAGCTCTTTCTGCAAAATTTATTTAAGCATTTGAATGAATGTGGAACACGTCAAAGCCAAATGTCCTCCAGTGAACTTGAGTAAAGCACTCGAATAAAGCAAGATTTCCAAAGAAACTCAACCTATGGAGATAAAAGTATAACAAATGGGAAACCAGGAAGTTATAAAATCACCTAAGGATCCTTTTTCTCTTGAGATCAAAACTGGAAAGATAGCAAAAATGTGAGTCACAATTCCTGCAAAGTTTTGATTCCAGTGATATTATAATAGGAAAGAAAAAACTTTTACAGTCTAGTACATCTATCAGAATTATTAACAGGACAATGTCCTAGCAGAAAGGTTCGTTGAAGATTTATTAGCAGCCAGTTTATGTGGTTATTTGCAATGAATTAGTGTATTTCAAAACTGATCTTTTTTTCTGTCACTTTTGCGTGGCCCAAAATATTTTTGTTTAAGTGTGAAATCACTAATTTAGAACTTTAGGTAAAAAAGCTTTCAATGAAGCTTTCAGACTAAAAATGCTAGCGTTTTCTGTGAAAAGGTAAAAATATGAAAATGAATTGTGCTGTGAAAAACCACTAAAACAGCTTTTCCTCCAGGAGATTATAAATATATGTATAGACGGGCAGAACATTCAATTACCACGAAAAATGTTCTGCTAAGTTTCATGGTGCTGGAGAGTGAGAAAGCAGCGATGCTACAGAATCAGTGAGCGCTACAAAAGGTGTAGGGACTTCCTTAGAATGATAGATGATTGTAGAGATGAAGACATTCATTAAAAAGAGATGATGCAGAAATGGGGTGAATATAGCACTTCATCAGTAAAATGTGCAGGCAGCGTTGCACATAAGCATCGGTGTGTGTTTTAGTTTAGAATGCAAAATGAATTTATAAATAATAGATGAAACCAGTATTAATAGTTTTATAGATAGATGAATGAAATCAATATTTTTTTCTAACTCTTTCAAATTAATTTAGGAGCCACATGGTTATTCCCTTCACCAAAGAGCTGAGGGGGTGTTAAATGGGCAGCTTATATGATAAGAAGTTATTATCCCAAGATTAGCCTTGGAGGAACTATGAAAAGCGAGGTTTTTATTTAAACTTGAGCTTGGTGCTGCAGGTGTGAGCGCCAGTGCCTTCAGCCAGCACCTCTTCTCCTTTCTGCCGCCGCGGCTGTTTGCGCTGCTGCACCATCTCTGGACTCACGTCACCCATCCCAAATAACAGAGGAGATGGGCTCCAGGTTCAAAGTGAGCCACGAGATGGAATATGAGCTGAGTCAAGCAGCAGGAACCCTGGTCTCAGCTAAACCTTGGGAGAAGGTTCTGAGCTACGTTTGTGATCTTTCATTTTAATCACCCTAATAACAAAAAGCAGCTCCAAGAAGACAAGAGGACTGGAAACTGAACTCATTCGGAAAATAGAGTGAAATAGTCACTAAAATAATTTAGCCTTTCTAGGCAGAAGGCACAGGGCCTCGTCTACAGGGACCGTGAAATAAAGGTCAAGTTCTTAACAGATTTCATGTCTGTCTCACCTTTTCACAGCATTGGCTCACAGTGCTAACCACCTACTGAGAGGTTTTATAGCCCAAACTGGCTGCTGCTGCTGCTGCAGTGAACTTAATAAAACCACAACAGCTTGGACTGCAGGAGATGTTTTCCTTCAGAGAAAACCTTTGTCCTGCAGCTGATGGACCGAATTTGGCTGGGAAACTACCAGAAGCTTGAGGAACAAACCCAGTACAGTTCAGTGATGTGGGGAATTGCTGATGGACATGTAGCAGGGCTCCACAGGCAGAGCTCAGTCGCATGGATGTCTGGGTTAAAAAAGCATCTCAGCTCCTTTTATTAGGACTAGGTATTTTGATACTTGTAGCCATGAGGGAGCATTTGTAATAATTCGTATAAGCAAAGCACAAGCCCTTTAAGAGAAGAGCTAAAAAGCAGGTTTCTCCCACTCTGAAGAGTCTGCAAAATTGAAGATGGAGTCCTCATGGAGGTGTGAAAAAGAAGAGATGTCAAAAGGACTCGAAGAGCACAAGGTCCTAAGGCAGGGCCGGGTTGTGCTCACTGTTAGGCTTGATGATCTTAGAGGTCTTTTCCAACCTTAACGATTCTATGATTCTATGAAGCACTCAGTAGTCTGGCTATCATTTAAGTAATTGCTCTAACAGCTGAAGACCCCTGGAACAAGGAGAGATGAAAAGCCTGTTCCCAGATTTTAATGGCAGAGCTGCAGATGGTCTTTGTTGGCTGAAGAACGTACTGTCAAGACTGTCCCTTCTCCCACAGGGAATGAAAGGACTACGGCTGGTGGCAGAGCTGTCAGGACAACCAGCAGAAGGGAGGAGACACCAGAGTTCTAGAGAAGGAAGGGGCTGCAGGTGGCAGGGGGGTTCTGACAGCTATTGCTATAAAACAAGGCTTTTGGAGGGCACATCTTTATTTTGGAGCTGAGCTCGTGTGGTTTGTGACTGCAGGAGGGTGAGAGAGAAATGAAAGCTTACTCTGAAGCACAGCTACAGAGCTTTCCAGTTCTTGGTAATTAGTTTATACCTACCTCTGCTTGATCAGAGCACATATTGCCACCATCTAAAATGGTTTTGAGGTGTCCAAGTATGTTTTTAAGAGAAAAGGGAAATACAGTGTTGTTTACTTCCCAAGCTCTTTAAAAACAAAACTCTGTGGAACAAAGCAGAGCAGCATGCGATGGAGGGAGTGAAGAAAGAGTCCTGACAAGTGAGATACAGGAAGAAAACTAGTTGCTAATGCAAAGGCTCCTGATGAAGAGTAAAGAGCATGATGCCGGGATGGCCTTGAAACCAGGACAGGAGATATCGACATCATTTTCTTGGTTTCTTTAAACATCAAGGCAAGTTAATTTGGAGAGACAGGCTGAAGGGAAGAGATCTTTTTATTCTGTCTCTTTCTTCAGTATTAGTGTTTTACTTGTGGCAGTGTATTACTACAGAGAGGATCAAAACCTTCCAGTTCTGCATCTGGACTGGATGTTTCATCCACCAATCACTCACAGACCTATCAAGGGTGGTAGAGGAAGCTTCATGCCTTAAATTCTCTGAAGCAAACACGGTGAAGGCTGCAGTAAAAGTTTTGATGTTAGGCTAGGCTGGCAGGTATCTGCAGCCTACATTGAAATGTCTTTTTTCTAGTTTGCAGGTTATTTTCTCTCATTTTTTCTGTTCACAGTATTAAAGCAACAGAAAATTTGGCTCTAGTCACGCGCTGGGACTATCTCTGTAGTCACTGCACAGCCAGCCCTCCAAGCAAATATTTAGTCTAACTAAACATCGCGAATGGAGAGGCTGTTGGAGTATAAAGTAGGAGCATAATCTCTGAGGTTTTAGCCAAGGCATTATAAAGACCTAATAATAGCAGGGCTTTGCAGAGATGCTAAGATAAAGAAAAAGCCATCTTGAGAATGCTTTCAAGAACAGCTTTGCCCGTCACCAGTCACTTGGCAATGTGAACGACCAGCCTGGACCAAAAACCACACAGAAAAGTGAAGACAGCATAATAATAATTGTTATAATTTTATGAATCTCATATTCTTCTTGCCAGCACATCCTGAGTGACCCCGTCAGAAAGCTCTGCAAGGCACGATAATTTGTTTAATATTTAAGCCCATGTTCAAATATTTCTGTAAGGCATATTTTACATGGGATGATGGAGAAGAAGATAATAATGAAGCCCAAAAGGATAAAATGTCTTTTCTCGGCAGAATATGTTTCCATATCATTGTCTGGATCCTTCTCCAGTGCTCTCCTGTATGCTTGAGCTTTTCTCTCCTCTACCAGCAGAGTGAGTGTCCCTTGCTGGCAAAACAGGTCCTGTTTGCAATGTTTTGGGACCATTCTCTTGCACAGAACATACAGACCAAGTTCCCTGAATGCATTAAGAAAACCAATGGGCAATTTTATTTTAAAGCCTACTTTCCAGCCAGCAAATAATGAATAACAAGGGAATCTGGTATCAATAGTTTGGAAGTTTTATTGCCGTTGTCAACTTCCCCATTATTACTGTTTTTTTCCAATGTAGTGCAGTTTACTCAATGTAGTGAGAAGCAGATGGTTTATTGCTTGTAAGTGCTGATATGATTCTTGCAGAGGAAGGATATTGAACACTTTTTCTGGTTTTATCAAATAAATATTCTCCATTTATTTACTGGGAGAAGGGGAAAGGCAAATATAAAAGATACCGTATACAAATGAATATGGATGTATTGACAGGAAATGAAACATCTTGTAGTAATAAATATTCTAATATTTTGCTTTCTTAAAAGAAAAGATGCTAGAGTTAACAGCTGCTCAAATCTTAACATTCATAAATGCAAAGACTTTAGGGCCAAAAAGAGAAGTTATTAAATGTAGTACATAATATCTACACAATACAGACCATAGATCCACCTGTGATAATGTTGGCATCACATTGACTATTTCTGTTAAGCTGAGATATAATTTGGAAAGAGATTGTCCATTTTTCCCTCCAGAAATTCTCACAGAAATCCTGTAACTGGTGTAATATAAGCCCTATGTTTTGGAAAATTGAATTAAGAGATTGAATCCATTCTGAGCACAGAATTTTCTGCCCAGTGCCCTCTGAAGGTAACAGCCGCATGTGAGACTCAGATAGTTGTGCTGTGAGATATTTTCCTGTTTCTCCTTAATTTAGTTACACTTCCCAGTCAATACTGAATTTAGCGGAACTTTATAGGTATTCCCAGAGGAATTCTGTGTGGAAAAATAACAACAAAGGATCTTTCTGTGGTGTTTCTCTGTTTACCAAACTGATGACTGCAAACTGAAGAGGTAAATTATGCAAATGAGGCCCCTGCATTACCAATCCTCTCTGTTTTCCAGTGGCTAAAAGTTAAGCCCTACCCAAATATCTGTATCCTGATGAAGTTTGCTCTTCCGCAGGGAGGAAGCTGTGACTGAATCTGGTGGTACAAGTCTCTGTATCAAAGCATCCCTTTCCTTGGCAAGGTAGAAGCGCGTTTGACAGGCACTTCTTCAAGGTACTTTCTTCATGTATTTATGCTTTGAAGATTGTCACGGTGATTCACAGGTTTGAGCGCACCCTCTTATTCAGAGCTGCTTGGAAGGCTGTAAACATGTTGGTGGTGTTAGCAAGCAGACTAAAACCAGACGATCCTGTTTCCATGAATTTGAAAACATTTTGATGTTCTCTGCTCAGAAAAAAAACACTTGCACAGCCCTAGTGAAAGCAAGTTCATATTTGGAAAAGATTTGTTCCTGTTGTAGCTTTAGTGTCCTCACTGAAACCAATGGATTTACATTAGCGGAGGACTGTATTCTATGCATTGTTGTGTATGGTTTAACTACTTGGACATTTACACACTCGGGGTGCATTTAAAACTCCGAGCGTGGCTGTAAAAAGCGACAATTCTTTCGCAGAGGTAGGTGATAGAGGGAATCCATCCGTTTTCTAGAAACCACTGTGGATGGCAAGGAATTGTAACATACATAAAGTACTATTTATGGAAAAATTAGATGATATTGTGATAAAAGATGGCCAGGTAGGATGACACTAGCACTGCCTCTGTCCATCCTGGACGTGTTTTGTGGCTACAGAGAGGACTTCAATCTCAGGAGATGTCAGAACAGGAGCTTCAGTGAACACTAAAAAAATACTAAAGAAAAAGCACTGCACAAAACCACTCAGCAATGTCAAGATAGATTTTTTTAGCAAGCGATTATGAAATAATTTCTCTTTAAACCTGAAAAACTGAGTATTTCTTGCATTTTTGCAATGTTAGCCCTGATTTCCATTCCTTAAGGGTGTTGTAATACCAAATTAGTGTAAGGTATCATGTATTCTCACTACAGACATCGGTAGAACAGTTATATCCCCTAATGGAGCAGGAGAAATACCAATTTCTGATGAAGCTCTGTGTAAAAACTGGAATATCAATACAGTGCCTGGGACTGAATAGAGACACTGTAGTGGATTCCTGTGAAAAGAACACTGTAGAGCGTTATAACGATACACATCGGCAGGAAAAATCAGCTTTCTGTTTTAAAAGGCAAAAATCTCTACTGTCCAAGTTTGAAATTCCCGTCGCTGGGAGGGAAACCCGCGCTGCAGCGCGGAGCGGAGCCACCAGGGGGCGGAGCGGGGCTGGCAGCCGGGAGCCCGGGGAGTCCCGAGCAGCCCCGCACCCTGCATCCCCGCATCCCCGCACCCAGCACCCCGCATCCCCGCACCCCACATCCCCGCACCCCGCACCCCCCGAGCAGCCCTGCACCCCGCACCCTATATCCCCGCACCCAGCACCCCCGAGCAGCCCCGCACCCTGCATCCCCGCACCCAGCACCCCCCACATCCTGCATCCCCGCACCCCGCATCTCCGCACCCAGCGCCCCCCAAGCATCCTGGCATCCAGCGCCCCTCATCTCCACACCCAGCACCCCACATCCCCACACCCAGCATCCCGAGATTCCCCGCACCCAGTGCCCCCCGAGCAGCCCTGCACCCAGCCCCGAGCATCCCAGGGCCCTGCATCCCTGCAAGCAGTGCCTCCCCGCGCATCCCCGCACCCAGCACCCCCAAAGCATCCCCTCACCAAGCGCCCCTCAAGCATCCTCACATCCAGCGCCTCTCATCCTGACACCGAGCACCCTGAGCATCCCCACACCCTGCATCCCTGCACCCAGCCCCGAGCATCCCAGCACCCTGCATCCCTGCACACAGCGCCTCCCTGAGCATCCCCGCACCCAGCACCCCCAAAGCATCCCCTCACCCAGCGCCCTCCCCCCCCGGCAGCCCCCCACAGCCGAGCAGGTCAGGGCACCTGAAGAACTAGAATAAAGGCTGACACTGCCCAGGCCCTTCTGGTGTGTGTGTTGGACAGGATGCAACGTGTACCCCCCCTATTTCAACAGCATCAGGACTGATGTCCCAGAATCCCATCATGGTAGGGTTGGCTCCCTCTGGAGCTCACCCAGTCCAACCCTCTGCTAAAGCAGGGTCAGCTCAGCAGCAGCACAGGAGCTCATCCAGGTGAGTTTGGATCTCTCTAGAGAAGGACACTCCACACCTCCCTGGGCAATCAGTTCCAGGAGTCCGTCACCCACACAGGAAAGAAGTTTTTCCTCATGTTCAGTTGGAAATTCTCATGCTCCACATTGTGCCCTGTGCCCCGTGTCCTGTCACTGGGCACCACTGAACAGAATCTGGTCCCCACCTGAACGTGACATTGCACAGAACCTGGCCTAGAACAGAACTGATCAAAACCGGCAATCCAGCCACATTCTGTTTTCTAAAAAACGTCTTTTCCACAAAAAGCAGCTGTAAAATACATGACAGTTACATGATAAAAAACTTTAATGATACCCAAGAGTCATATCCTTAGAGATTTTGCTTATATTCCCATAAATAATATAAATTATAAATGTCCTAAGTTAAGACATTACAGACCACTTTTGCGGGGGATTCATTACTTATTTAACCTGAAACTGGATGCTCAGTTCTCCCATAATGACTGTCCAATGCAGTGGCAAGTTTTTCTCAAACTGACCTGCTTGTAACAGAATCTGGTTATTTCTTCGGTTATTTCTTCATCAAAGACTGTGAGACTAATTGTTACCAAATGAAAACTGCAAGAAAGAGATATTTGCTCTAAGTGTTACAGTAACCGGGTTACCAGGTTTGAGCATAATTGGGAAGTTACCACTGGCCATGAAATACACACGAACGCTTAACCTCCTCCCTCGGTGACCGTGAAAATAGGGAGAATGATGGTTTGATTAGTGATCCCGGAGATAGCAGGCAGCGCTCAAAACCTAAACAAGGACCAGCATCATCACTGTGAGGAAGGGAGGCCTCGAGACCTTTCAACCAGTCTGTTCAGGCCTTTGCTGTCGATGCTGACGGCAGTGATTATGGCCTGGAATTACCAGATTGTTTTCTGTAGGCCTTTGACACCAGTGTTGCATCGTATGGCGAGAGGTCTGCTTCCCCTCCCTGTTTCACGTGCCTTACTTTGCTCCCGTGCCTATGCAGACTTCAGTCAGAAAGTATTTCTCATTTACATGACCTAGATAGAATAATACTGAGAAAGATGTTCCTTGATCTTTTTTTTTCCCCTTGATTTGCTATACTCAGCCTGGAAGAAAAACATAATCATGGGAATGCATTGTTTCTTTCATGTCGGCATTAGGCAGCAGGGTGAGGTAGATGGGGGATAGAGCGAGGCAGGAGCCTTGCAATAAATGGACAGAGAAACACATGGAATAGCTTTAGGGATTACACAGTCCTGCTTCTCTTTTAGAAGAGGTCCTTGTTTAGTGGCTTCTCAAACTTGATTTTACTACAGTGACCTGTAGCTGACAGTAACTGTGAGGCAGGTGATTTAACTGTAGGCAGCTGGGTTTAGAAGCGTGTCAGTAATAAGGACGGTAGCTCGGTGCAATGGGCGGCGTATTCCGTGATTACTCGTTTCAGAGTCATTACCTCAGCTGGCACATGGACAACCTATATTAAAAAGTGCTATGAACTGACTTGAACTGTGGTTACAGAAATAGTCTGAACACATCTCCTCTCCATTTGGCCGTATCTGTTGCTCAGTTGTATCCATTACTCCAATCTGTGGTCCGTTGCAGGGGCTGATCTAGTCAAGGCTTCCCATGTTTCTGTGCCATTCTCATCTGACATGGTGTGAGAAATAAATCTTTCTTCAAAAAACAAAGTAAGAAGCAGGAGAGATAGCCATTGTCCGTACACTCCTGCGATGAACACACCCATCGATAAGTTAAGGGGATGTTTGTCTGGGCTCAGAAGGAGTTGTGACAAACTATGGCTATGCACATCCATCTACGGAATGGATAATGCCGCTCAATAAATTGTCTGCTCACAAAGGAGGAGAAAGTTACCATTTTTAACAACTTTAAATATTTTATTCTAAGTGTCATAAACTCATAGAATAGTTTGGGTTGGAAGGGACCTTAAAACCAATCCAGTTCCAGCCCCCTTGTTGCTGGACACCTCCTGGCCCTGAACACCTCCAGGGATGGGGCAGCCATGACTTCTCTGGTCAACCTGTGCCAGGGCCTCACCATCCACACAGGAAAACAATTCTTCCTAGTATCTCATCTCAATCTCCCTCCTTTCAGCTTAAAACCATTCTCTCTAATCTTATCCCTGTGCTCCCTGAGCAAGAGTCCCTCCCCAGCTTTCCTGGAGCCCCTTTCAGTACTGGAAGGCTCCTCTAACGGGGCCAGAAGAAGAACGCAAAGTAGACGGTTGTCCGGAAGGTTGTAGAATTCCCAAATACAGACAGACTGTGACTAGTAATAAGAAAGAAAAACACAGGAGATTATCTAACAGTCAAGGTCTTTCAGATAAATTCTAGTTGCTGCCTGACCTAGCACGATATTGGTGACCATGAACAACATCAATAAATGAAAATGCAAACCATGTTTGTGGTGAGGAGCCTCAGTAGCAGGACATGAACAAGTTTTAAACAGTTCTCGCTCTGAAAATGAAAGAACTGATTCCAGAATAATAGGTTTGGGCCTCTTTTGTCATTCAAGGGCAACTCAAATGAATGGAAGTATACCTGCTGACATTGATGGGCTTTGAATTCAGGCTCCATCCTCTTTCAGAAGTATGTCAAAACACAAAAAATAAGTCTGCCCAGTCAAGCACAGGTAGGAAATGGGACACAAAAGGACATTGACAAAGCATCTGTCAAATTACAGGAATTAGGGAAATAGTCCAAACAATGATGAATGAAGACTATTTCATGTAATTCTGTCCAGATACTAAATTCCTCCACAACATTGCTTCTTTCAACTTCTTCCATGCTTGCATTGAACTTAAAAGAATTTAAGAGAGAGAATCATTGTGTGAAAAAAATAGGTTAAGAAATCATAGCCCCAAGAGAAACAGCTCGTACAGTTTCTGAATGTTAACAGAAATATTCATTCTGCATATCTCAGTTCTAGTCCACTGTTGCCTCAAAAGAGAAGCATTGTGCGTTTGAAATCTTTGTCATTATCATGCCCATTGTAAACAGCTATTTAGACAGAACTAAAGCTACTGAAAGTGGTCTCCCAAAACTCATAGAGGAAGCTGGCGTGCTCTCCAGCTGGAAACAGCCTTCTTGAAGGAGAATTGATGTGAGTCCTTTTGTAAAGGAGATCTGTGCTCTGAGCACTCAAAATACATCACAGAATACTAATCTCACTATTTCCCAAAGCAATGGGAAAATAAAAGGGATAGAGTGCATCACTGAACTGAGAATGGTGCATCTCTTTGGAGTCATTTTGGAGGGGAAAAGAATGATGCCCATCTGCATCCTTATCTCTATAGACTTAAGGAGGTACCCTGTGAAATAGCATAAATATTCCATTTGCATTTCATCTTTCCCCATATGAGAAAGAGGACAGACCTCAGCCTGGGTGAATTAACACAGCCTTGGTGGAGCGAGGCAGACATGGTAACAGCAGCATCTTTTCACCTTAATGTTCCGGTGGAACTTGGAGCAGCACAGGAGGAAAATGCACAGATGGAAGATTACTGAAAAGAAAGGTGGAACTGCTTTTTCTCTCTTTCTTTCTGGAATCTGAGCTGCTCCCCCTGAGATAAAATAGTGGGGCTGCATGTCTCAGACAATGGATCAAACAAAAAACGCACCGCTTCAACCACATGGTGCAGGACTGGTGCTGCATGAGGTGCAAAGAGTCACAGAAGGGTCCAAAAAGCACCGTTTGGCACATCTCATTAAAATGGTTCACCTTCATCTTAAGGAAGGATGGAAAGCTTCAGCGTCAGGAATATTTGAAACATTTTTTTTTCTCCCTAACAAAAGGGAGAGACTGACTAATGGTCCCAGTGCTTTGAATCAAAATACTTGCTATACTTGTCTGTATTGAAGTGCTGTAGTAGTAAAAATCGACTCTTCGATGCTGTCATTCTTTCACTATAAAATGAGGAACTCGTAGGAGGAATTATACTGGCTCTGAATGGGGCTAGAAAAAAAAAGAGTTTTCTTCCCATAGTTTTTTTCTTGGGTAAGACTTTTTGTACTGTGCTTGACATTCTGAATTACATGATTATACAGTATAAGACTCCAGCAACATTCTGTATTGTGAAGATGGAGATGCTCAGCATTTTGCCAGATGCCAACTGATATTCTGATATTTCTATCTTCTCTTTAAACTGAGTGACAGTCAGCATATTCACAATGAAGCCAAGACAATCTGCTATCAAGTTACAGTAGAGATATTTTCCCTGATGAAGATCCCAGAACTCGTTGGAATAAAGCTCCTTAAAACTCAGCGTCTGGAATAGCTCCAGCCTGAATTGCTCTCTGTGTAATATAATGTTATATTTGTGCCAGTCTAATAAGTAGATCACTGGGTAGAGGCTTTTGTAAGTAAGTCTGTACGTACTGCACCATTTCCTGGCTCCGTGCTCCGGCGTGTTGCAGGCTGTGTGCAGTGGGGGAGGTGCCAGAGCTGATCAAGCAGTGTAATTTTATACATTACTGAATCAGTGCAGGAGGAACCTGGAGGGACAAAGCATCATCTTCTCTTTGGACTGCACTGTAAAATCCTACAGCTCTCTCAGCCTAGCCATGCTCTGATACATTTTTTCTCTCCTTTTTCTGATTTTGGTGTGAATGATAAAGTGATCTGATGATGGCTCTCGTTATGGAACCTATTAGCAAGTGGACGCCCAAGCAAGTAGTGGATTGGATGAAAGGTAGGATCGTTTATTACCATGTATTGCCTGTACTTTGGATCCTTGCAATGTACATAGCTGCTCTTGGATTCTTTGTTTGGGGAAGAGTTTATTCAGTTTTATTAATCCGTATGCTGCTTTGCACAGTAGTTTTTAAAGACAAGACTGAGGAGAGAAGCTGTTTAAGCTGTGCAGCGTGTTGTTGGGATTTCTGCTGAGAACTGAGTAGGGATCAAACGCATTTGTTGGTAAATGCAGGCATAAAGTGTTTGTGCCTCATGGCTCCATTATGCATCGCACAGTGTAACGTTATGATGTTTGGTTGCTTTAAATTTGCCCTGATTAGGTCTGTTTTGCTCATATCAGGTGATCTGATGCAGTGCCTGTGCAGCACTTGCGTGTAGTTTAGGGTACCACAGGGAGCAGAAGGTGCCGGTGACTGGACCGAGGAATCCAGCTCCTTCAGTGACATGTCCTGATTTGTTCAGGCTTCCCAGCTGCTCTGGCTCGTGCTGCTGCTGTGTCTCACGCACCCGCGTCCCCGTCCGCTGCTGATACTGTGGACAGGGCAGCCCGTGCCGCGCGTGGGGCGCGTGAGGGGGAACCAGCACGGCTTCGCTGCCGAAACTCTTCCCGACAACTTGACAGGAATGATGATTTCCCTGCACGTTCGCAGTTTCACAACACAGCCATAAGCTGTGACATGTTTTGCCTCGCGATGCTCGGCTGTGCTGCAAACAGGCTGGGTTGGATGGGAAGGTGAAATATTGTTCCTGAGGATTAATGTTTTAAATTTCTCCTGAGTGGGGGAAAAATGTATTTCCACAGTTGGATGCGTTAGTGTTGTCATACGTTGCTTCTGACGAGCTGTCTGTCTGAGAGACAAACAATTTCTGCTGCGAGGGATCTCCATTATATAAGGAGAAGAGGGGCAAATTTTGTTTTTGCGTTCTTCGTGGAAACAATTTCTGTAATGTGATTACTGGACTTATTGGAGGGTTGTTGGATGCCCACTATAACATCCTTGAAGCTTTCAAATTATCATTGTTAATAAATGGATGGTTTGGTCTCATTTTGCACATCTGTCTCCACACTTCACTGAAATTGGGCTGTTTAGGTGCTCATCAGACACATTACAATTATGAGCAAACTCTTCTCTTACAAGTACACAGTATTGCGAAGCTAATCATATCTAAGGGAATGTATGTAGTTTGTTTCTCAGGTGTTTGTAAACTCAGCGTAATTGCGAGGTCTTAAGCAGGTCATCGGGATGGATTCCAAACCCGTTAGGTACAGGACTGATTCCCATACTCCAATGTCATTACTTAAAATTAATGCCTAATGTACGTGCAGAGGGGAATTCTCCCATCCCCACCTTTATTTTCAGTATGTAAAAGGTTTAAAAAGTGCACAGATCACCATGCTGTTCTAACTCATGACTTGAACTATATGGAAATGGAATGTCAAGGTGGGTATAAGACTTGTTGCTAAATTTAAAAATACTTCCTCCTATTTTTTTATCCTTTTTGATGTAAATTAACTACATCTTGGGTAACATGAATCCATAACATAAGTAGTGCCTGGCACAGGAAGCAAGAAAGTCATGCAAATAAAGGGTTTTAATGTGTGGAGTAACCTGACAGTTAGATTTCTACGCAAAGGCTGCATACTGCATCCACAGGGACGTCTGGAGTAGACAGTATTGCCAGCTGTGAGCTTTATGCATAAATAGTTATAAAGCAATAAACATTGGAGGTATTTTCCTTGTTAGCATGAGTGCTACAGATCCATGAATGATAAAATTGTCCATTTGTCCATTTTTGCCCTGCTAATTTTGCAAGCCCCTTTTTCCATCCCATTGTTTACCTTCATAAATGCATACTTCAATTGTAGCCAGAGAAAAGACCTAACGCACACAGCCGGCAGCATACCAGAATTAGTTTAAAATCACTTGTAAATCCCTTACTTTGCAAAAATTGCCCAAATGTGCCCCCCGTTTCCAAGTCATTTACCTATATTCTGTCTGCCAGCTCCGTTAGCTGTGGTGGTTCTGCAAACCATCTATTGATGCATTAGAGAGGCCAAAGGTCTGCACAGGCAGTAACAGTCAAGTGATTGGGTCCCTTTTACGTATGTCTTCTCTGCCGAAGGGCAGGCTTTGCTGACAGCAGTAAAAGATAAAGTAACAACAGTTTAGAAAAATCACCAAGCTATGAATGTGGAATTTTATCCTTGCTGTGGAAAGCAACATGTTAATCAACAATATCACAAATATTACAAGTGTGACACACCTTTTTTTTGGCTTAAAAGTAGGTAGTCAATTAGCTTTATTTGTAAAGGTTGTAAATTATAACGTTTTTCATAGCTAAATGAGAGTAATATGTCTTTTTAGCTTGAATTTATCACCGTTATTTAAGCTATAATAATTTGCTTTTAAAAACTGTTAGCAAAGTACGCGTTTTGACACTAACGTGCAGTGAGTACCAGCGACATGGAATACTTGAAGAGAAGATGGAAGAAAGCCACAAAAATGATGTTAATAGTTTGAGACCTGGCTCCCCAGAATGTGCCCTGATTACTGTGTGCTGTTATCAGAAGCAGCTGTAGCCTAAGCCCCAACCAAGACGAGACTCCCTTTTGTATTCCCCTTAAGGAAATGTTACTTGCCAAGAAAGTAAAAATCAGTAGGCTTTCAGGAGCATTTTTATGACAAGTTGGCATCTTATATTTATCCATGATTCCTTTCTCAGGAAGGCATTCAACTAGAATTTGACTTAGGAACAGCATTTCATGGTGTGGACAACCTGGAAAGGCCATGCGAGTCTTTAGAAATTGATTCTTGAGGCTTACAGAGGATCTGGAAGTTCAGACTCTGCGTACTTTTGTGATAAATAAATTGTCTTAATGCAAAAAGATTTTGTAAAGTTTAGCAAATGGAGAAAAGAAGACTCTGTGGTTAAAAAGGAGCAGAAACATTAATTGCGAAGATATTTTTGTCAACAATTTTCAGTCACTATTCTTTTTTTCCCCAAAAATTTTCCAAAATTTTAACTTTCCGTAAGTGGTTTCCAGCTCAGAACACAAGCCAGGGTTTCTCCTGTTACGGACCCATTTCTTACATAACCTGAAGGTTTTTCTGGGCTTATGAAGCATGGACCCAAAAGGTACTTTAGAAGAAAGAACTCTGCTTTGCTCAGATACCATTTTGTCTCTGCTGGGAAAACAAATATCACCCAGAAAGCTTGCAAGCACATTAATAATCTGAGTAGTTTTCAAACTTACTCAGTTTTTCCTCTGATGAAGTTTAAAACGCCAGTATGAGCAAATGCCAAATGACGCTTCAGTATTTACATCTGTAATGCTCCTACCTGGAGTCTTTGAATGCTTTTTGGTCCCTGTGAAACTCAGTGACACTTTGCAGTTGCAAACAGGTTATCGGGATGAGCACTCCTACCCAAAGGCTCTCTGTCTGTTCTAATTTGCACTTTGGAAGGTGATGCCATACAGAATCTGGGGGGCTTGGAGGGCCAAGGGGTGTAGGATGTCTCACTGCTGACTTTTGTTTTCACTTAGAATTAATAGAAGCGTGAGAATGTGTGTTTTCATTGTAAATAGAATCTATACAGTTTTCTCTGTATTTTTACAAGTGACAGCATTTAAGGTTTTGTTCTTCCTAAGTGAAGCAGTTTAAAGGTAGGTCATTTAAAACATGAGCTCATCTATATGTGACACCTCTGTCCACAGAAACACAAACTTTCCCAAACAATCTAATGAAGTGAACTGCAATACAACGCAATGAAATAGAGCTGTGACTTTCAGAGAATGAAATGTTATTAAACAGCTGAAAATATAATAGGAAGCCAGTTATTCCTTAAATACCTGTGAGTAATAACTCCACATGGAGTCAGTTATTCAAAGTCTTGGGGACTGGCAGTAATGTTTGTCTGCCAAAGCAGCCTGCAGTGGAGGTTTCTCCCCTAATGAACGCTCAGCTTTAGACACTCATTTCACGACTGCAACCCAGTTTTTTGCCTTTAAATCCAGAATTTCTCCACTCTCAACAGGAGATGCAGACATGAAAAAATAAAAATTAATTCAGTTGGTAAACTGATTAACTGTGCTGCACTGATCCTGTGCAGAATAATTATATGTTTAGCTGAAGGGTTTTCCTTAGCATGTAATTCCCTGATTTCAAGCTGGCTCATAAAAGAGAAAGGAAGGAGGGAGGGGGGAGCTGAGAGCAGGGAAGCTGATGACGTGAGTGGACTTGTTAGCATTCATGTCACGCAGGGCTCCGGCAAACCCCTTCTCAGTCTTCTTTTGCTTTTCATTAGATCACTACCTGTTCTGTAGCAATATGTCATAACCAGGGAGTCTCCTCTGTTTACAGAACGTAATATATAAAATCTTAGAGCGTACCGGAGGCAGAGCTAAATATTATGATCTACTGCAAAAGCAGCCTTGCAGGTACTGAGCTGGATGATACTTAGCTTCTTTGATCCCTATTCATGACCTTACAGTCCCATAATGTAAGGACTTGACTGCATAAGATACGATTTGAAACTTGAGTAGGTAACCCAGGTCATATCTTATTTAGAAAAATGTAGGGTTTATAACATCTTTTCATTTCTTCTGAAGACAAATAGGTTTGGAAGAGAACTGAGAGCCACAAATGGAGATGCCCTCAGAATTAGCATTGAATTTTCAAGCAGTTCTAAAGTAAAGGTTCCATCATTTTCCTTCTACTCTCACTGATTTCAGAACTGAAACAATTTGCTGTTGTGGCTCCCCTTGAATTACTGTGTTCACTAGCACCATGTTCCAGTTGTCGCTGGGAAGTCACTGAATCAGAGTTGTCTGTGATTCCTCTCTGGTTTGCCTTAAAAGTTTCAGACTGTGGTACTTTTTAGTAATGATTTTTGGCAACAGTTGTATGTTGTATACTATTTAATTTAAAAGGGTCAGCAGAGCACACCTCAGGGTTACCTGCTTTGCAAGAGAAGTGGTTAAGATCGGCTTTCAAGAAGCAGGTTCCCAGGATTACGTGCAGTTACGTGTTGGAATAAGCTGTCCGGGCATGTTTGGCCATTTCATAGAATGGTTTGGGGTGGAAGGCACCTTAAAGGTCATCCAGTGATTTCTAGTGTTCATTTCCTCTGTAGGAGGTTTCAAACACAACTAAGAGGAGCTCAGACAAACATCTCTCTGGAACAGTTTATGTCCTCAGCCTGTCTACTGCAGAATGGCCTGACATCTTCTCAAGGCTTCTGCAAGATCTTGGGATGGTTTCTTGCATGTGTATGACCCTCATGTTTGAAAAATGTGAAACAGCCCAAGAGATTATATTACAACTCTAGCTTTTGGATGTTTCATGTCTTATATTTTCCAGAACACTTGTGTGAGAAGGCTGCCCTAACTGCAGACGTAGGTAGATGCCTGGGATGAATGTGCATTACAAATAGTCTGAGAACTCATGTCAGTGGGATGATTGGATTAGGGGAGTGACTGCAACTTGTTTAGGAGACAATATGAAAAAATCATTATTATGCTGTAATCTAAAAGTTCAAGATCTCAGCTCACTGTCTGTTGGAAAGGAAGTCTAGCACAAATGAGTTGTTCCTTCATGATGAATAAATATGATATGAGGATATATCTGATTTTTCTTTCTCTTTCTTTTAATTTTTTTTTTACTTTCTCTTTAGTTTTAAAATTTATTGTCCAGAGTCTTGATTTTCTTTAAATTCTTTTTAATTCTCATTTTCTTCTAAAATATTTGCATATCACTAAGAACTGCTATTTATAAAAGTTACTGGCCAAAAGACCTGGCAAGCATGACATGTTTTTGTTATCACCTACTGCACACATGGAAAATAAAAGCAGATGCAGTCAATATTGACTATAAATTGTAAGTAATAAAGGTGTAAATATAATGTTTAGACATAGCAGGAAAAAATATTTAACTCTAGCGAAAGCCTAACAAAACCAAGTAGGAGACAAAGGATTCAAGATCAAGTCAGTGCTCTGTTCCCAATGTCTAAAGTTGAAAAATCTTAGTGCTGAATGCAGCATTATAAAATATTATAATTATAATGCTTATAAAATATTGTTAGCAGCTAATGGCTCGGCCTCCCGAGAGCAGAAGATGTGGTATTCATCATAGTTTCAGCATCAGGAGCAAGTCTCTACCCATTCCATTTTCACTAACACTCTACAAAAGCCTCCTTGCTTTCAGTCCAAGACGTTAAGATACACAGAGCTTGGAAGGCTGGCAGGAAAACTGGGACCAAGTACTCTCAAAGCTTTAAGTATCACCACTTTGAATTCAACCTGTGTAGCACTGCCAGCCTGAACAGACAACAAACCTCTTTGGTGAGTCCATTTCTCTGGTTTTGGCCTTCCCAGTAACCGTGACGCCACGCTGAGTGGCATGGCAAGCCGACCTCCGAGCCGAGCAGGGTGTTGTGCAAAGACATCCATGTCTCAGGTCCAGCTGTAGTATTCCCTGGAAATTACATGGCTGAGGTGTTTCTGCATCCATATCACCTCATTTTTGCTTGGATGTTTTTGAGGACCAGTTAGAAATTGGTCTGTATATCTTCCAAGAACCGACTGGATTAGCAGTATCTCCACAAAAGATTTCAGCAACATTTAGTGATTTAGTGGTCTATATTTATTATCTGGAGATATAGGGATCTATTCTAAAATTTCCCTGTCTATAAAGCAGATATATTCAGACCTTTCAAATAAATGTAATTCTGCTTACAGAGAGAAGTCGGGGCTGAATGAATGTCTCTCCAGTTACATTTATCAAGCGTAACTAATCTTCCAGGTCATTATGCAAAGAAATTTATTTTATTGTCTTGAACTTTAATATAGGCAGCCAGACACAATTGTCATGCATTGCTGTGTCTTATAACCTTAACATATGTTCTTAAGACACATTATGCAAAATCCCCAACTTCCCTCAAATTCTGACTGTTATGAGGAGAACGGAGTGACAATGTAAGTTCAGAAGAGATCAGCCTTCTCCAGATCTCCATTATTTCACATTGTATCATTTTAGGAAGCGAAATTCGGAGTAAATGGGATCCTGTGGATGACACGTTCAGATCACATTAACCGAGTGCTGTATGTCCAGAAACTTCAGAGATACTGCATCCTGCCGAAAAATAATATACTGTCAGGGTTTCTTCCCAAACATAATCCTGACAACACTTTCTTGCCCTACTAATTCCAGATTCTAAGTTTTCCCTTGCTTTGGCAGGAATGACACCAACTCACGTACCATAACATCGAGAACCCTGTGTGTAACACCTCAGAGTTGTTTCACATGTTTATAGAATGTGTGTTTCATAGAAAAATAGCAGGACATCTCAGTGTTACAGTATTTCTCACTACTCAAGTTAGCCAGTTTTAGAAACATCACACTTTGCAAAAGAAATGTATAATGAATAGCATTTTAGTGTGTTCTGGAAAAGCGCTGTCAGGTGCTTTGGAGTGTCCGGCAAAGTTCTGTTCCAGTTCCTGTGTCTGAAAACCAGTGGGAAGGCAGCCGCGTGCTTTCTGTGTCTGTCCTTGAGGCAGTCTCCTAAGTGTACACCATGGTCAGATGGACACTTCGCGTGTTTGAGTAAAGAAATATTCTTCCCTATTGAAATTCCCATACTTCTCTTTCGGATGGGTCTTGCATTTCTATTTGTAATGAAGGAAAAATACATGAGGCACAATGAATATTGCAACATTTGCATATGCCAGAAAAGTAAAAAGTGTGTTACAGTTTGTCCTGAGGTGTTTTGCGAAGTCGTTTAAAAGATTTAAAAGCTGAAAAGGAAAGAAGTTCTCCTTTTAATGCCATTCTTCCTGAGAGCAGCGGTCCTGCCATGCTGACAGAAATGGAGGCTGTAGCTCTGCTGGTGAAATTAGTGACACCGTTGGTATTAAATGAAGCCTCATACTTCATAAACTACAACAGCACAGGAGATCGCTGAGCAATAACATACACGCATCCTCTCCTCCCAGAATAATTTTGTAGGCATCTTCTAAATACTGCTTTTGTAGTTTAGTTTTTTACTAAGCGTGAAACTTTCTCCTGTTCCCTAATGCCATTGTAGTGATGGCAGCAGTTGGGAAGATGGAGCGCCGTGAGTTGTCATTATAGGTTTCAGAGAGATGAAAAAATTATATGGTTTTATTTCTGAAGAGCTCTAGTGATGACGGAAAATGAAATTATTTCTGATTAACTGGTACTCAGACAGCTCGCAACAAGTATCACTGTTGATCTATAGCGATGCACTCAGAAGAATTCAAGGCCAATGCGATGTTTGGGGTATGCTACTTGAATTCTCCAGCAAGTCTTTTCCAGTAACAATGAATTATGAAAAGGCTGTGGTGCATTTAAGTTACAGGCAGACAGTATGTTTAAAATAAACATTTACACGCAGTAATTTTACAAAATACTTTCAGCTTTATTTCTTACAAATGTGTCTACCTTTTTCATTCTAAAGTCTAGAAAAACTCTATGGATTTCAGGAGTTCTTAAGGCAGAAATTGTGTCTTCTATAACTGCACTGAAACTACTACAAGTACAAAAAGGATTAATTAGACACGTCTGCTTTTCAGTTTACGTGGGAAACTACCTCTGTTTGAGCTAAGACAGACAGTGGTGTCATCAGCCTGACAACTCAGACACAGCAATTATCACTTGAATGAAGAGCATGTTATAGCTCTCTCCCTTCACCAGCTTCCCCCGTTCTCTTTGCCTCCCTCTCCTCCTGTTTATTCATATTCTCTAGCAGTGTGTTTCTTGCCTTTTTCGTAGTGCAATGGAGTAATCGCATTGAGAAGAATTTGTTTGTTTAACATGAAAAAATCTGTAGCTCTGGCGCTATATATGTCTCAGAGAGGGTTGAAGTGCATTCAAAGTCCGGGAGAGGGTAACAAAAGGGGAGCGATGGGAGAGAAGAGTGGAAGAAACAAGGTGGGGATGACAAAATCCTTTTCTCCTCTCTTCCCAGTGTTCTCCAATCAGTGTCTGGTGCTTGGGACTTTTCACCATCCTGCAGAGTTCAGGCCATTCATTAAATAACAGAAAGCTCAGCTGCTGCACCACGTTGTCTGTCCTGAAATGCAAATATTTTTACTTCTTCAAAATAACAAAGCTATGTCCACACTAATAGATACAACAGAAAGCGAGTGACATATATCAGCAAGTTTCAGACTCAAGCCTGGCACACTAACAGTGCTTCTGTATGTTGCGTGTGGGCAATTCCACCAAAATATTCTTCTATAAATAGAGGGTTACCATTTCGACAGCCTCCAATTAACCAGAGCAAGTTGAAAACCACTTGCCCACAGAGCCCTAGCACAACTTCTGAAGGCTTTACGGTACATTGGAAGAGGGCATGTATTGATGTTCTGTTGATTCTACATTAAAATCTATTGTGAACATCAAGGATGCTTCGAATTTCTCTTTCGGACAGTGAAATGCTGCTTCCCTGGGAGACGTGAGGGAGGTGGTTCAACAATGGCATCTATTTATGAAATTCTTTGCAATGGATGGGAACATATCTTATACCAGATAGGAATGTGGTGCAGTGGGCACATCCCTAAAACCAGGGAAGGCTTATGTAAGCATCTGTTATTGATCACTCAGCGTGAACAATGAGCTCGTAATGAAAATGTCCCAAAATGCAGAATGCTAAGATTTTAATTGCCTATTGTCAAGAGATTTTAATTGTTCGTTGCCAAGCCACAATGAGAATTTTCCGTAGTTATGCAGAAAACAAATTTATGGTTTACAGAGGAAAAAAGACATTTGAAGCAAAGAAAAGATATTGAAACTCGCATTTGTATCAAGAAGTTGGAGGGAACAGGTAGAGTAATGTAAGAGAAGTTCATATAAAATATAGTTTAGGATATTGACTGCTTGAATATTCTATAAAAAGAAATGGATTCACTTAGTGCATGAGCACAGAGGTGCTGTTTTTTCAGAATTAAATTTTGGAGAATGAAGAGAATGAAGTGAATAATCCATCAAAAATGCATCAATTGCCTAAGTAATAAAACATAGGGAATAAAAATATGGATAAAGTTAAAGGATAAGTTTACATAACTATATTTTTCTTAGAAAATGGAGGGCAACACTTCTTGAGGCTTTAAAAAGTGGACTTAAAACCACTAGGGCTAAGGAAGCCATGACACACTGAAAGAAAGATAACTGGGGCAACTTACTGTCTATTTATTGTTTCCCTGATAATTCTCTGAACAAATTATCGTTAGCTTTTGTGGCAGCAGCAGAAATCATTATTTGCATATCAGCGATTAGGAAAGATTTCAACTAGAAGCCAAATTGCTCAAATGATCATTCAATCATTCCACAACCCATCATTATTACTTAAAATGTGAAAAAAATCTTTCCTATTCCCTACTTATTGTGGGATGCTCTTTGCGTCTTCTCTCCGTTATTAAGTGCTATGGATTTTACGCGTCTAAATGTAGTTCTTTAGTTATTTCAATAATAAGGTCTCCTTCATGAGGTCTTCTAGTGTAAAAAGAGCACGCTTTGGTCTTAAAATATTTTGTATATTCCACTTTCTTTTATGAACATCTTTTTCAATAAAAGGATGTTGATATATGAGGAATCTTGGCATTTGGAAGGAATTAATTCCACATACCCCTGGGCATTTTTTCAAAGGCACTGGTTTTCAAAGGTATTTAAGTATCATATTAATGTCTTTGATAGGTCTCCAGCTTCCATGTCATACAACCAGGCATAAATTCCATATGAACCAGAGCAGTCTGCTGCTTCTGTGCGGTGTCAGACTGGCCTGCTGATCGCAGGGCGTATACAATGATTCATCTCACTGATTTCTTTTTCTTTGACCATGTAATGTCCAACTCGATTTGAATTGCTGAGATTCTCATAAAATTTATTCCTTCAAATCCCATTAATATCTCATCTTTTGAGGAGAAATGACTGACAATATTTCAATTTTTTGCTCACAAACTGGTAAGCTGTCACATAAAAGGACAATGTCACCAGCAAAATTAAACCTTATAGCACACTGTTAAGCCATGTTAATGCTGCCCTGGAACAGTCTGTATTGGTTCTCATAATGAAGCAAAAAACACTGGTGAGAGAGCAGAAGCAGATTGCAGCTTTGATTAACCCTAGCAGGCATTCCCACAGGCTGGAGTTAGCATTATCTGTGCAAACCACACCTTGGACTACTGTTCTCATGCTGTTAAGAAAGCTTCATGAAGATGATTAAGAGAAAGCCACAATTATATACAAAATTCATAAATTACATAAAATGCTAACGCAATTATTATGGTTTGGAGCAGTTCCAGATATAGCAGAATGAATTATGATGTGTCTATCAGAACATCACTAATTCTTACGGAGCCGATGGCTTTCTCTACTCCACAGCTACCATCCCTAAAACCATGACTGAGATCTCCTGAATGATAACAGAATGCAATTTTTTGGTTTTGGTGCAGAGAAAGTACACAGATTTCTGAGGAAAAAAAAAGGGGATGTGTTAAAATATTGTCCAACTTCTTACTCTAAAAAAGTACTTTCTAGATCAGGGACTGTGATTCTTTGGAGAGTTAAATCTAAACAAGTTTCCTAAATTACATCGAAGAAGTACAGAGTAGTTTGAAGTCATTCTTTTGGTCTGAAGGTCATCCTACCACTTTCTGTAGCAAGATCATTCAGGAAACTAGATTTACATGTCTAGATGACCAGTTGTGCTCTGAGATAATTCACATGATGTCTCAAAATTATTGGAAATTGAATATTTGAGGAAAGCTTGTGGTCTTCCTTAAGGTCCATCCCACAATCTCTTTATCTGTAATAATCTTAGGAAAGGGGCATTATTTGAGATTTTTACTGAAAAAATAGAAATTTAATAGTACTTATAGACTATGGATGCACCATCACCTGTATTGCTTTCAGTCTGAATGACTGTTGATAGCACAGCACAGTAAAACAGAAGAGGAGAGGCGTGTTTTGTTATTGAGCTTTCTGCAATAGATATCCTAAAGCTAACTGGGGTTGAACTCGTATGAGGGAATCTCACATAAAGGCAAACCTGATCTCGCCAGGCTGGTAAATGAGAGGCAACTAAGTAAAAAGAAATCCATTGTTACAGTGCAGCATCTGCATACAGAAGTGCCAGTATATTGTGCAGGCTGGGTGTTCAGGGTAAGGTAATAAAACTGATCAAGCAGTATAATTAGGAAATATTCTCAAGGGACACTTTAGATCACAGTACAATTGTGCACTGGTATTCCCTCTTTGTTTGATTTAAAATTTATAGTGATCCACCAAGAGTTATCCTGATAGAACCAACCAGTAGCTAGCAAAAAAAAGAGTGTTTATTAAAGCTAGGCTTATTTCCTATGCTCAGTATCTTCCATTGTGCCTCTGTGCAGTTTCTGTTTCCAGATCGTGTGTTTTAACTCATTGGTTTGACTCTAAAAATCAATAAATGCTTGCAGACAAGGAGTGCACTGACAGGAGCTGAAAAAACCCTACCTAGAAATCCATTGAAAGAAGCCATAGCAGCCCAGTGCAGACGTGGGCGAACGCGGGTATGAGTTCCGATAAACAATACACGGCGATCATGCAATTGCAGTTGAGAAGTACTGCTTATACAGAGATGCACCGGCACCAGTTTGCAGACTGGAAATGCATGCACAAATATAAAGGTAAATATAATGTTTATAATTCAGAAAATGATAATCTTTCTAAATCTGTATTAAACTAAGTCATCATGGTGGCATTTTCATTTTTATGCTGATGAAAGGACATGCTAATGTGACCTAAACTGAGTGTCCAAAGACTGAGGTGATAGAAAGCAGTCAAAATGGTTTGAAAAATGTTGTTTAAACTCGTACTCTCATCCACTCCCGTTGACAGCCAGCGGGTAGATTGCACTGTCTGTTCTCATGGTTTGTATTGCGTGGTTCACTTCTGTTGTAGACAACAATCCCATCTTAGACCACAGCTGGCGTTTTGGATAAGGATAACAATTGTCCTTGTGCAGTGTTTACAACATGGTCTAAACCTTCTGAGATGAGAGGCACAATGTTAGTGTAGGATCATTAATAACATCCTCCTGCTTGCAAGGTTCTTTCCTTGTTCAGATCAAGTAACCTGGGACAAAGCGATAATTACTATGAAAGAGTAATGGCAACTGTATATAAATTTGGACTATTAACTTTTGTTAGGCTCTGGTGTCTCCCACGTAGCAGTATTTCAACACAAAACTCTGCTGTTGCATGGTTTGGAGCATTTTGGGATTGCTAAAGAGAATGTCCACAATGACAGGCAGAGCTGGTGAGGAGTGAGGAGGTACAAGAAGTTCAAACCAAGTATGATGCAGATAAAGGTTCTGAGCTGTACTGGTAATAAAGTATTTCAAGAGCAATAATAATAGTGACAGGGAGACACGGTGAAACGCAGAGAAAAAGCAGTTATTACTGTTAGCATCTGTAACACGTGAAATTGATAAAATTTGGGTTTGAGTGCTTGCGCTTTACAATCTCAGTCATTGTCCAACAGCGCAGGGACACTGCTCAAGGAAAGAAGATCCGGCTGGCAACGGCTTTGTTGGAGAGATTACATCTTTAGGATGGAAGCATTTTTATGCACATATATAGCCCATTAATCAAGGGAAAAAATTGAAGCCTCTTATTACTCATAATTGCTGTGTTTGGTTTTGAAGTGATGAGAATTGAAATTATGATCTTGACTGTAATTATTAAGTAACATGAAATGGTTCGTCTAAAGGAATAAACATGATCAGGCCCATGAAGGTTCAAACATCTGGTACCAGCATATGGGTTGGGAATGATTAGCTAATTGTTACAAAAATACAACAAAAATCTCTTCTTGATGATAGAATGGAGACCTTCAGGAGCACTGCTCCACATGCTTTCCTCTTGAGTGGAAGCTCCTTGCTGTCCCTGTTATGTGTCAGAGCTCTCCGAAAGCTTATGTGATGCCTGTCAAGTTACTGAGTTTCCTCATTGTGAAACATGTTCAAAGTAGAAAATACTAATTTCCAGAACCTGTTTTATGTTGCACTGACTTTCTTGTGGTAAATTGTCTTCTCTTCTAAAGGCACGTATGCTGTGCATTCATATTGCACTGCAATGTCAAGCCTTAGTACAAATTTATGTAGCAAGAATGTAGTGATGTAGGACTCAGTACCGGTGCTCAGGTGTGTACACAGAAGGTATGAGTGCCTACGTGAGTTGATGTAAGCCAGGGAAAGAACAGCAGCTCTATTTCCCCCAGTCAACAGGGAAACCACAAAGGAGGTGTGTGCTTTGCACTCCTCGTGCACTGAGAGAGCACCCTGTTTTGTTGAAGGGGTTACCTCTTATTACAAGTACATGCAGCACGAACGTAATGAACCTTGATTCACTAATACAGATATCTGATGATTTTTCACCTAATGATGCTGAGTTGCATTATCCTCAGGCTGTGATGGAGCACTTTTTTCTTGCCTTAAGCCAAACAACTCTTATAGGTATTGACAGGTCACACACTAATCCAAGTCCAAGTGCTAGCCAGGGATCATATATGGAAACAAAATCACATAAGCCAAGTGCTTTGTGAATCAGAGCCTATGGGAAAATATAATATTAATTCCCTGTTCCATTTTTTGTGTGTTTTGATTTCATCTTTGATTCTGTTAAGCTAAAACATCTCCACAATTCATTCAACAAATATGACTTGCTGCAATCTTCTTTATGCTAGTTATTTAAGAAAAAAAGCCTTGGGCTGCCTAGCGTTATTAACATTGGGAATGCCTGCTGTTTCTCAGGTAGCTGTCAGTTCAGCATAAGGAACCAGCTAATTATTTTAAGCAGGTCAGTCAGGAAGAAATCTGAAATTCTACATAGCATTCAGAAATCAGTACCACTGGCGTTCGCTGAAATTTGCTGCTGCAGAAATATGTGGCTGAGAAACAACCTCTTGGTAAAAATACCTACTGCCAATATTTAACAATGTAATCTTATCAGGCTTGAAATTGAAGTAATGCATGCAAATGTGCTCCCTGATTTGCATGAGGATGAGGCTGAGAAGGGTGGCGAGGAAAAAGAGAAGATGTGAATAAAAGAAAAGAAATGAAAAGTATGCGGGTAGATATCCTCTTCCTTGATGGAATGAAGTTTTTCTAGAAGATGTGGATAAGAATTATAGAAAGCCTTTCAGACACCAGGCAAGAAATTCCTAGTAATTATGCTATGATATATTCTGTATTTTTATAAAATATTTATTAATATTAAAAGGCTTGAATTACACTTGGGGGTGTCAAATCCCTTGACATTAAAAGGCATTTAAATACTGAAATCTATTTACTTATGTTAAAGAAACACTGCTAGATTAAAAACGCAGTAAAACCTATAAAAACATTAATTTCCTGTATCATGTGGTGCCAAAACAAATTTAAATAAAGTCGAATATTTTATTATCCAGTCTACTTTTACCAGAGTTAAATGCTTAGCTTTAATATCTCATTTATTCTGAAGGATGCAACAGGTTAGATGATTTTACTTTGCAGCAGTTACAGTGGACTTTTTAGTAATGACAGTAGACGTTTAGGAACAAATCACTTGTGACGCCTCATTCCCCTATCACTCCTTCAGATGTAACTGACTGGTATATTTTCACTGTAAATCACTACATCCAACTGTTAATGGATTTATGCTGCAGTGCTTACAGAAACGGCATACAAAAATAATCTGATTTTAGCAAAAGGAATTCTTTGTTATTAAATATAAAGGAAAGTCCATATAATTTCTCCTACTGGATAATTGAAATGATTCACCTGCAGGTGACATCAACAGCATGTGCACCGAGCGGGGCAATCCGTGGGGCTACTTCTAGAGTGTGGTATTATTTAGTATAACATCGTGTCTATGAACAATATAATATCGTGTCTATGAACAAACTTCACAACTTGATAACTTGGTGGCACTTAAGTGCCCCAGTGGCAAAGGCATGTTTTTATCTTTTTGAAAAAGAGCTAAATGCAGAATTTTCAGACCTACTGAGCCAAAACCCATGTTGGCTCATTGAACCTAAAAAGCTCTTGTGGTGCTCATTTGTCTATTCCTGTGTACCTCCAGCCACCTATAGGCTTAGCTTGGCTGTAATCCCATAACTGATTCAAGCAGAAATTCCTTGACTCCAGCAAACTCTCATTTCATAGTGTTTTTACACTTTTACTAAATTTCTTTGCAGCTGCATTAGTTCACATTTTCACTGCTTCAAGAGAAGAGTCAGATTCTCACGGAATGTGCGTGTTATACTGCATTAGGCATGTGCTAAATGCATACTACCTGAACATTCCTCTTGGAGACGATAACCTTGGGTTTCTTTCATTTTGAGTGTATAAATGGAGTTTTCCAAAAGTGACTACATTCTAAATATGTCAAACATTGCTCCAGTGTCAAAAGAGATGCAGATGCAGGAAAAAAAAAGAAAAGCTAATTCAGTTAATAAAAATGATTAGCTGTGCTGCATTGATTGGGGCTGGACTGATTATACATTTAGTTTAAGGTTTTCCTTAGCGCGCAGTTCCTTGTATTCGAGTTGGCTTGAAAAAGGAGGGAGAATAGAAAGTAGAGCGTGGAAGCTGATGACGTGAGTGGGCTTCTTAACATTCACATCACACAGGGCTCCGGCAAACCCCTTTCAATCTTTGTGCTTTTCATTAAATCACTACCTGCTTTGTAGCAGCTTTTCTCTAACAGCAATTCTCCTGCATTTACATAACATAAATGCTAGCAATGTGCTAAGTATCACTGTGGGATTGACATGCATATGGGCTCCTTTGATGTTATCCTTAAAAACAATTTTACATCAGCATGAAATTCGGAAAGAAGGAGGAGCAGGCTGAGGAAGACATCAAATGAGACAGTCGGACAACTCCAGAACACTCTGTTTGAAGAGCCGGATCTTTTGGAACCACATAGCTGGGTCTTTGCGATAGACTTTGTTACCCTGTAGATATCATTGGCCTAGAATATTGATCATTTTCGAAAACAGAAGATGCAAACATCAAATAAACATCAAAGCAAATCAAAAAGTCCTCAACCACATAAGGCGATAAATGTAGGCACCACAGAAGAGAATTACAGCAGAATGAAACATCTTCTGCCACAGAACTCCCCAGACCACACAGAAACTCTACCCATCATCATCTTTATCAAAACCCTCTAGTCTTCCTTTTATATATTCCTTTTTTTTTGCAAGAAAATACTGAATTTTTAGGCAGAAAATTATCCTAACAGGACAGCACATCTCCTCAACCAAACTTACAATAATCCTTTCTACACGGAGAACCTAATACTTTCTCAAAAACTCCAATCTTGAATTCTGACACCTGATGAGGTATTTGATTACAGACTCCCATACGTTCTGCCTGGGATGCCACCCTGGAGACCACAGCAGAGCTGTACCCCCAGGCCACAAGGATGGGTGAGAGGAGGCAAGGCTTTACCAGAGTGCCACAGTTGCACTAGTGGTGAAAGAGAACGAGGAAACTTGGTTCTCAGGGCAAGGAGATCAGGTTATTTTCATAGTTCCAGTAAACAGTATTTTTTTATCACTATCAAAGAGGTGAAAAAAATAATTTCTTTGTGCATTAATTTTAGGTGGGAACTGCCAGAATTAAAGCCATGGGTAATGCCCCAAAAGATAATGGCTTCAGGGGTACATTGCTTAATATTGCTCGGAAATATGTCACATTTCTCATTCTCTTGTTTCCTGTCTTAAAACATGAAAGCGGAGAGCTATCTCTTCAGAAGCAGTTCAACACTCTGTTTTAGGAATTTAGTACAGTAAAAATCCTGTGTTTAATTCCTTTTCAGTTCTGCACTGCACAGACCTTTAAGACCAAAATAATACCCTCAGTGTCAGGCATTAGCTGAATATGTAAAGTCTGCTCAGATCTCTCTTGATACTCTCTGCGTTATAGATTTTAATTAGTTTATGAATCTAGAGAAGGCAATTTTTTGTGTTTCAGTACAAAACGGACTACCCAGCCTATCTCTTTTTTGATTGAAGAAGTGCATATAATGCTTTTTTTCCTTTTGCTGTAATAAATATATTGGAAAAGAGTGCTGTTTCACAAAGACTACAGCTGTCAAGCCTTCCATGCGATGATGCCTCTGAGTCATAAGAAAACTCCAGGCAATCCCCTGAGTTTCTTCATACATTTTATGATACCTCTAATCACAGAGCGGATTTTATAGGAATTTCCATCACATTGCTCCCTCCCGACGCTGTATTTTCCTGGCGTATGTAATCTCAGATACTTCCTTTTCTCTTTGTAGGTAGTAGGGGAAAAGAAAAAGAAGAACAAGGAATTATTCTGTCACTTTTTTTTCCAGGTTTCTCCAATTTGTCAGCCCTTCTGCTCTTGGTTGTTACAAAATTAACAGGCGTGGTTAGAATGTGGGACACTAACACATTACAGCCGAGTTACACAATTTTCACTTGAGTTTTGAATTTTTATCCAACTGCTCTATTTTAAGTGTTCCATCAGGAGAAAATGAAAGGAAACAATTAAGGGGAGGGGGAAGGAATACAATTATAACGATTCCATAATACATTCTTTTAGTTTATTTTACATGGATAGAGTTGCAAGGGCTCTTTTCTCTGTACATTTGTCTCAAAACACCATCCCAGAATACTGCCTAAATGAGCACTGATGTTTACGTTCTCTTCCTAAGATGTCTGACCTTGTTCATCCTGAATTCAGTAGCCGAATTCAGTCTTGTAAGGAGTTGAGCTGAAGCTGAATCAACTCTCGCAATCACCAGTTCATAAAGGTCTCCAGAAATGCATAAAAGTCCAGTCAAAGTCACACAATTCTTCCATTTTCTTGGATCAAGAGTGTCATCAAAGAAAAAGTTTGCATGAGAACAGAGTCTAATAAAAACATGTGGTCGCTCTGGTAGATAAATACATAAATTATAAATGGGATCTCCACTTTGCAAAAGAGGATTGCTATTATAAGCGTCATAAAAGTGATACCGCAAAGCTCTAGGGAGCAACTACAGCAGCAATCAATATGTGCAGCAAGTGGGCTTTTATGAGTGAGGCTGCTAAGAGAAATGACAGAAGGATCACGAGGGGAGGCACAGTTAAGCAACTGCTGTACAAATGAACTCATCTGAACTGAGAATCGGAAAAAAGTGGATTTCATATATCGGAGAGCAACCCCTCACAGTTATAGCACAGTGTCTGGCATATCGAGCAGTACTGCTCTGACGGTTCTTTCAGGCACGTGATTGTTGTCCCTTTTAATAGGTGACAACTATATGAAAGGTCAGTTCAGAAAAAATTATAGAATGTACTTTCCTGGATAGGTTTTACAGATAGGTTTTCTCATAAATCATAGAGGCTTCCAGCTGACTGTATCACTTATTGATTCCAGAGGAAATATATCAGATTCAAAGGTAACCTTCAGTACAGTTATGATCCGGTGGTACGCTTTCCCGTGCCATGCTGGCAGGTGAAATGGTATTGTTTACTTCAGATACGGCTGTCGCACTGTTGTGGTCAGTAGCTCTTACTGTGTATCTACATCATCTTCACTGTGGTGTTGGTTCTTCAATTAATTGGACTCAATTAGGAACATTTCCAATTCAAAAAAGTACTCAAGTGGCACAGAGGAGTTGCGTCACCAGAGCCCAGTAGCGAGGGCCCCACTGTGTTACTGGTGTGACCGTACCCAACAGTTGAGCGTCAGGCCCGTGCAGACCGCTTGCTAGCTTGGGCTTGGAGGACCTGCTTATCATGGTGTTTTCAGCAAGTGCGGAGCGAGCGTGGTTATTAGTAAGCAATGGATTTACTACAAAACATGAATAGGAAGATCCTCACGAGGGGTTAGGACCATCTAAGAGAAGCTTTTGTTACCGCAGCCTTAATGTGAACTGGACCTTTATTTGCCTCATGTTTTGATATAGTCCATTTTATGTATCGTATGTGGTCAAGAATGATACCAGAATTTGTATAAGTATCTCTATCAAATTGTCCTATAACTAAAAATACTCATCAAAACTTCTTCTACCTGACAGCTAACTTAAGCATTTTACACCCTCCCAACAGTTCTTGTTCACATTTAATTTCATAAGTAGGATTTGGCCAATTTTCAGAGTATAGACTATATCTTTTTACATTACCTTTCTCATGAAAAGGACTTCACTCCAAAAAAATACCTGTGATTTAATATTCTCTTGTGGCATTTGGCTCATTTGCCTGGCAAATTAAGATTGGTTTTGCTTGCAACTAAAATTCCCAGTAATCACGTTACCAGTTGGCAGTTATGATAACTTTTACTGAATTAATTTCCATTTCAAAAAAAGTCTTTTTTCCCGACTTTCTCTGCTTGTTCTGGCTGCTGGCAAGAATTCAGTAGTGCTTCAGACATTACTGTTTATTTTTTAAATGAATTTGTCCTTTAGGAAAAACATCTGAAGGTACATCTCAATCCTTAAACACTGTAGGTCTAAATGTTAAGTATGATGGCTGAAAGATCTCTGGTGTTTACTTTCATGCAGTTTAAATATGGATTTGTTTAGATGGTTCCTGACCAGTTAATTTGTCTTGACAGCTCCCAGGGTCACATTTAGTTTATCCCCATAGGTGCCTTGTTCTGTAGGAGAATGAACTGCATTTGTCTCATCCACTTGCCTTTGATTTCCATATTTGTGTGAGTAACTACAAAATCATAAGAATTATAATATATTGACTAAATAAAATGTAAAGCAGATTGCATAAAATGTTTGTACTTCCCTAAAGTGTTGTCCAAAAGGTCTCGTAATGGGCAAAAGCAACACTGAGTACACTAAATGCTGATGTTATTTCACCCTTAAAGACGGAGCAAATGTTTCTTTACACTATGGTTATTGCAACATCTGAGCTGAGGGGCAGGAGAGGCTCAATTTAGTTAGAATGGTGATACTCCAGCACTGGAGGACATCAAGTTGCTCTAAAGGAAAAGAACCAGAAACCACATGGACTGATAGCAATTCAATGTGAATATGTTTAGGCAGAAAGTGTTATGCTTGCTCTATAAAAAATATTAAAACCCAAACTAAGCTGAGAGGTCATAAGAGATCTTTGAAAAAGACATGCTTGAAGATAACATCTTCTGGTATTGTAGCTGTTTGTAAACTAAAAGTAAATAATAAGTAAAGTTATGTGAGCCCAGATATCTTACGAAGCTTGTGACCACAGAAAAAGGGTGACTAGAATGGACCAGGGCCACACAGTAACTTTGTAAAAATATATCCATCTATTGATTAAAATCAAACCAGAACAAACTGAAATTGATTTACCATTTGAAATGGCAGGGGATTTTTCATACTGTTTGTACAGAGGCATTCAGACACTCCGCACTGTAGCCTTTGCTATCGCTTTCAGCTGCATTCTTCCGTATAAAAAGATGTCTCTTTCCCTACAACAACAAGCTGCACATCAGCACATGCTATGTAAATCGGATCCACTTGAAAGCCTCTCTCTCCATATAGGAATATTCAGCAAATCATCCCTCTTAATAACAGAAATCTACAGCTGCCAAAGAGGTCTATTATGGTACAACACTTAAAAAGCTTCACAGTGGCTGCAAAGAAGGACCCTTTGGGTTTGCGTGAGCACCAATGACATTGGGAAATGCAGTCAGGGTAGAACATAAATCTGAATTACAAGGCAAAAAAGGCTTTAGCTCATAGTCCTTCCAACAGTTTTCTTTAAAACACTCCCACCTCAAGGACCCGGACAGCGAGACAGTGTTTCCATCTGCAGATAAGAAAAGCTGTAAATAGGTTTAAGGTGTATGAGTCCCCTGAAACTTTGTGGAGTTAAGGATCTTGCTTACACAGAAAACATAAACTTTAACTCAAGTTCTCACCAGCCCGAATTACACACAAAGTGAACACCTTTCACTTTTAAGCTGGAAGCAAGAGTGAGTGGACTTAATAAAGGACAATCAGTTCACATGAAGATCACCACAGCAAGCAAACCATCCAGACTGTATGCCTGCATGTTTTTGGGGACGAGGTGGCGGGGGAAGACACTAGAAAGGATAGATGGATTTTTTTTACAGGATAAAGAAGTTAGTGAAAACAATGACATTTGCCCCCCCCCCAAAAAAATAAAAATAAAAAGGAGAACATTAGATAAGTATTAAGAATGTTAAAAGGAAGAGAAGCAGATGCATAATGCATGACTGTGAAAGGCGGTAGGCTTGAACAATGGATCAGGAATCAATAAGATACTCAAAGAGCTGGCTGTAAAGGACAAAAAAAGCAAGATTACATCATGAGGGCAAGATCTTGGCTGTGCACCCAGGGGATTCTAACAGGATCGTATTTGCAACTGGAAAAGAACACACATAAGGTTATGGAGTTAATGCCTAAAATTATACTGCTGCATTATCAGCCTCTGAATTAAGAAGATCATTATACTCGTAACACCGAAGGCAATTAAAGTGACAACTGTATTTAATAAAGCAATAATAACTGCTCATATTATATGTCTGCTTAGAGTGGTAACTTCTATCAAGACAGAATTCACAGAAATAACTTTTCAGCATTTCAGTCCACTGTTTCTTAGAATGACTACAGAGCCACAAACAGGAACTATCTGAGCTCCAGAACAGTCAACACTTGGGAATGAACTGAAGAACTGAAGTTAACTCACTCAGGAAAAGTGATCTTGATATATTTTTTTGCCAGCAGGCACAGTGATTAACATAAAACTTTAAAATGCAAGGCAGCATGTTAAAAAACACATTAATACTTCAGGGATTTACATGCCACCAACTGTAAATACATGCTGGTTTAAACCAGCTAAAGAGGACTACAGCTTTCACAGGCAGTGACATATCTTCAAGATCAGTTCCTATGGAAATCCAGGTCTGAAAATTATCTGTTTTAATTTAAACACTCTTAGTGTTAGGCATTTTTTTTAGTCTTGTTAAGGAAAAACTATGTGTCGGCTTCTACCTAGAGATCGGATGAAGGAAGGATGAATAACCTCTGAAAGAGGGCAAAGAAACATGCTGAGCACATGCTGACCCACCTGTATGCTGGACGGAGTGGGTGCCTCTTAATATTTAGGAGCCAGGGTTGCATATCAGTCTCTGGACTCAGATCCTAACTTCTTTGGATGATTTTGCAATTTTACTTTGTTCTTCTTATGGTTCTTTAGGTTTGAAGGCTGTTTACAAGCTTTCTGCTCTTCATACTAACACTATCTCGCTTACCTAGCTCCATTTTCTGTCTGTTTTGCATCTTTTAGAACTTTTAAACAATATTTTAAAAATCCAAGGAAAAAGAAAACCCTTGCTAGGAGTCTGACAGCGCTTCTGTACCAGGCTGGAGTAGGTTGCTGACTGGTACTATCAGGTACTAAATTTCCATAATATCTACCCAGCATGTTGTAAATGTTAATGTTGGACAAATTCTAATTAAAAAGTCTCGCTTAGTTATTCAGTGTTTATTTTCTTCTCAAAAATAGATTTTGTTTTGATTCTCTCAGGCATTTCAAGAGGATATGTCTATGTACAAACAGCACTATTTTAAATATACAACCAAAATTACTTGGCTCCAGGAAACTGTATTTTAATGATTATGTTGCACAATAGGTCCCAGACTAACTCTGAGCTGTGCTCAGGAAATACAAGCAATCTGTTGTTGAGCTATATGTGCCTTAAACATCCAATATCCCATGTGAACAGAAACATTTCAGAGCAGAAGAGAGCCTGATCCAGTTCTCCCTGCAGCCTTCAGAAAGCTGGTCTGAAAAAGGCTCAAAAGTCTCTTTGATCTCCAATACGGTGAACAACCTGTGAATGGGCGGTTCTGTAAAACTCTGTTTTTTTTTCACCACGACCTCCAGCTCTTTTTGCAAAAGCAGCAGCACTCATCACTGGTGAAATAACGCACTCAGACATTTAGTTAATTGTCTAAGTCTCCGAGATAAACACAATCTCTTGAGTAAAACTTGCTTCTGCTTTTTGTGTGGATGTCAGGTGTGATAGTGGAGGCTTTGTGTGGCTGTAAAACAGCTTTCATTAAATAATCTGCATTTTTAAGAGTGATAGTATTGCACACTAAATGCACAGTGTGCTTATAGCAACAAGATAATGTCAAGAAAAGATTCTTTAAATGTATAAATCTAAAAGGAATCTCTATGGCCTCAGCATGCTTCCCCTTAACATTTCCTTCCTTAAATAACCTATACATACAAACAACCTCTACGTATTTTGTTGTGCTGCAATATACTGTACAGGACATGGAAAATATAATAGAATACTTAAGAAAACATAATGCTCTTTAGAAACTGGATTGCTCCATAAGCAGTTCCTGCCTTCCACAGTTTATTTAATTCCCATATTCAGAGAGAAGGGACCACCAAAGCAATTCCGCGAGGCCGGTGGCATGCCTGCCTTTGGAATGCAGCAATGTTCCTGCGCTGTGGCCTCTTGGGACATGAGGAAACGGAGGCCTGCAGTTTTACCAGCTGGTCTGCTCGCAGGCAGAGGTGGCGTTGGGGGGTCCTTCACCTCTCAGCCTGCCTCAGGGGTGCAGATGGCTTCAGAGGTCATGGTTTGGACAGCAGCTCTGCCCTCCATCAGGAAGCATAGAAGCATTACAATTAGAGAAGACCTCTAAGATCATCAAGTCCAACAATCAGCCCAACACCACCAACCGATTAAACCATGTCCCACATGGTTTAATAGTGCCACATCTACACATTTTTTTAACACCGTCAAGGATGGAGACTCCACCACTTCCCTCAGGGACCCCCACATCAGGGACCACCACCCACTACTCAGAAAATGATTGCACCCTTAAAGGGTTTGACCCAAGATGGCATGGGGCTGCCCCAGAGGCTGAAGAGGGTGGTGGGAGGGCAGGAGTGGGGAGTGGGCTGCACCCTGGCAGGGAGGGCTCGTGCGGAACAGGGAAGGTGAAGGGCATGGGTTGGCAGAGTGGAAACTGGACTGAGGGTCTGGGAGCAGGGCATGTTTCTGGTGTTGACATGGGCGCACTGGGCAGTCCAGCTCAGAGAGGGTGGTGGAATAGAACAGGAACATCAGCAAAACGGCAGGTCCTGGGAGCAAATGGGTTCATGCTGCTCTTCCCAAGCTTCCATCATGCTCCCTCCTTGAGGTCTGTGATGCAGGTTTGATAGAGGAAACTCAGGCTGATGCCTGAGGATGAGGATGCATGTGTGTGTACATATATACATATGTACATATGTACATATGTACATATATACATATATACATATTAGCAGAAGGAATGCCAACGAACAAGCGGGGAAAGCAGTGATGAACGGCTGTGATGGAGGAAGCTTGGATGATGGCCTGGAGCGGGAGGATGGGCTGCTGCTGCGAGTAATGTGTACGTACGTGCCTATTTGTATACTGTACTAACCAGATTTATGACGGAGCCTGCTTGGGATGAAATAACTCCAGCAAGTGTTTATGTGGGATGAACGCTCGCTGACGTGAGTGGGTGTGAGTAGGACATGCGGATGCAATGTGCTGAGACTGAGCACATATTTGTGCAGATATGTGTAAACGAGACACTGCTGTTGTTTTCCAAATATTGATGAGGAGCTGCTGAAATCATCACAGTCAGTCACATCGCTTTGTCTGTTTAGGTTCTTAAATTGAGCACAGATTGAGTAAGAATCGGCTGTTAAACAAAACCAAAAGTCACACTTGCTCCTAACCTCATCTGCACTGTGATTTGCCACTATAATTTTCTTCCCAACAGTTTTATCTGCCTTCTTCCAAAAGGAGCAGCTCACTGAAGTCATTGTCATTTCTCCCTTGGATGTTCTTGACTAAAAAATTACCTATATTCAGCCCTATAATACTGGGTATGTCAGTCTGTTCATATATCAAGTACAAATAACTCCATTATTATCTAACGTCCTAAGAGAATATAATGCCATAAAATTCCATACCACATTTTAAATTCCATAGTTGTTGTACATTTGTGTGTATATAATTTTCTAGAAAACCTGAAGGTATATTCAAGTTAAAATCTTATGATTTTTAGCCGTTGAGGAAAGCGCTGGTCCATTATTTTCCATTCTTTTCTGGTTTCTTACAATCTATATGCACCACAGTTTGGCTTTTGTGATAAATAGCTCTGCAGCGAGTAAAAGCTCGCTCATTTTCTTTGATTTCATCTGCAATCACCTCACAGATTATTCAGGCTGCAGGTGCAGAAGCACGGAGCTGGTTCCCCTTGAGCTGCGTGGGCGGGAGAGCGGAGTAGCTGTTCTTGATGCAATGCTGTAATACCGGGCTTGCGTGACTTAGGGCGCTGCTCACTCTGGGATCTCTGCCTTCGCAGTTCGTGCTCTTCCCGATTCCTCAGTGCTTTCTGCAGTTTAAGATGCGTGTGTTTGTGTGACTACTGATTGTTCGCTTCATTTGTGTTACCGGAACTCTCAATTCCTTTGGATAATTGAAAAGTGATTGTATTTGGGGTTCTCGTGACTTGGTGTGATTTTGGAACAGGTTCTACAGCCATTTTGCCCTGGAAAACTAATGACAGTTCTTGCAAATATTGGAGCTGTTGTAGAAGCTAGGACTTCTATCAGAAACAGGTTGGCAGCTTGGTTTCAACCTTTATTTCAATTTCACCGCTTAGCTCAGACAAATTTGAATTGAGTTCAGTCGATGCATGTTGCCATGGCAAGGGGGTTGGAACTACATGATCTTTAAGGTCCCTTCCAACCCTAACGATTCTATGATTCTATGATTCTTCCTTCACAAGTAGGTTCTTGCTTCCAAGGCAGTGTTTTTTTCCTTAAAAATATTAAATATACTTCAAACATCAGAATTTAGGGATCAGTCCTGTAGAAACCCAAATATTTTTCAAAGTGAGTTGGGAATTAATAATCAGGCCTGAATCTCTTTTTAACTGTAATAAGTAGTATAAATGTTCCGGGACTGACTCATACTCTGTATGCTTGCCAAGGATGACGTGAGTAAATATATCCCAAAGCCAGCTCTTTGTCAGGAGGCTATTGTTAACTGGCATTTGATATATTAGAGCAGCATTCATCACAGCTCTTCAGATAAGCTTCAGTCAGGAGTCCAGTTATATTTGCTGGGTTTCCTTTTTTTTTTCCCCCAGATTGTTTTGGCTTTGTTTACAAACTAGAGCACTCGACACAAACTGAAATAGGGCCACAATATTTCAGGGAAAAGCTGTTGTTGTAGATTTCCGCTTAAAGTGGACACGTCTTGAGGTTTTTTTCAGCCTATATACCACAGTAGTAGGGAGTTTTTGAAGCTGTGAATGCCACGCAGATTGACTGTAAGTTTACTTCATATTTAAGATCCAGAACGCGATTCAGAGTATTTGTACTTCTTAGAAGCTCTTGGTTTCCAGGAGCTAATCCTGGGGTGGGATTTAAAGTGGGGTCTGAGTCAGAAGTTAGGCTACTGCTTCACAGAGGCTCTGGGAGCAAAATGAATGAAGTTTCATGTTTTAAGTTCTATTTTAAGTTCTACGTGGAAATAAAACAAAAGCCACCAAAGCCACGTTCCTGAAAGCTTTTATTTTAAGAAAAATTCTAAAAGATTTTTTCAACTCCGAATTTCTGAAATACTTCAGCTACAGCTTCAACAGTCCTCGCATGTTGTAGGCAATGCAATGCTCTGGGAAATTATTGGTACAATATCATTAAAAAGTATCTTTTAATGAAATGAAAGCAAGACCTTTGTAATTTTGGTTCGGGATTATAATCTGTATGTTTTGTGTAGTTTGAAAATGAGCAGTATTTTTACTTTAAGCAATTATTATATGTAAAAAAAAAAATGGCAACAGGATTCTCAGCCTGTGAGAATAAAGTGCTTGAATCGTCTATGCAATTCTTCTAAAATTCTGTTGTTATTCCACAAGATAATGAGATGGCAAATGCTGCAAACCATGATGTCGGTTTTTGACTCCTGCAGTTACTACAGCAGGTTTTCAGATCTCGGGGCACCAGACAAGGAGCTCTTCTTTGAATCTCAAAAGAGATAGCTTTACAGCAGAGATGTGCCTTGAAGCTGGAACATTTATTCATGGATCAATGGGTGGCATTGCTTGAGAGAAGCTAGCAGCCTTGCAGTCTTATTCCTGTCAGTCTGTTTTGATGTTGGTCTGGAGGAGATTTGTCTAACACTTGAAAGGAGTCTTGGGATGGGAAAAAAAGGGATATGAGATAAAAAAAAAAGAGCCTGATTGTGTATTGTTTAAATAGGAGCTTCCAGTTTTAAATATTAATCTCATACTCACTATTTTCCTGTGTAAATAAAAAGATAATACTTCTGTAAGTAAACAAACAAATAATGGCCAAAATGTGCAAGGTGGATGCCTGAAAGGCAAGCTATTAAAGGGAAAAGAGGGTTATTTTACCACATGCCTTGGAATTTCAAAGCAACACGTCATGCTGGCCCAGTTTACATGCTGGTTGGAACTAGAAGTTATTCCTTTTTATGAGATTGACATTATCTGCATGTAATTGTTTTTGTTATTCTGCTACAGCAAGAGGAATATGGAACTCGAGTGTGAGCACTTCTATTAGAAAATAACCTACTTGGGGGCTTGAGCCAGCAGAAGTGTTTCCTGCACAAAATCATGCTCTTTGCTGAAATTGGTACATTAGAGCAAAAGCCATGTCTGTGTTGGAGCATGTGCCGGCAGTCCTGCCAAGAATTCATATTGGGATATGTTTTATTGGAGAATGTGTATAACAAATAGGTAGTTGGGTTTTGTCTGCAAATATTCACTGATAATAGGTCTGAATGAGGGTTATACAGGGTTTAAATGTTGCTCAGAAATTGTTTCCACATTTTGCGGTCGTGAAAATCTTCCAAACGCAACATAAGGTAGTGCTCTCTTGCTGGATCTCTAACCGTGCTGCTCAGAGAAAGGGCTCAGACAAATCAAGCTTAAATGGTGTATAAACTGGAAAGCTAAAATAGACAAATTTAACACTTTAAAACACTATAAAGAGTGTTGTTGACAATATCTATTTCTGTTCATTTAAGCTTGGACATACTGTTTTTCTAAGACCAGTCTTGGCATTAGTGGTTGCTTTTGTCTTCTTTTTAGTCATTTTAAAGAGTGTTCTTGTTTTGGTTTTTAGCACTGAGGAAGGAATCAGTACAATGTAAAGAAATGAAATGTCTGTACTGGAAATTGCAGCAAAGCATACTCAATTCCAAAATAATTTCAGATAAATCCAGCAAAGTTAACTGACCCACAACAATTGGGTTGGTTCTGCTGTTCTAGGCAGTTTTTAAGGTCACTCATTTTATTTCTAAGCTACATTGCAGACAACAGTGCAACAATTTCCAGAAACACATTCATTATAAACATACAGATGTAGGGAATTAACACTACGGCATTGATTTCCTTAGTCCTCAAGCACAGTTCCCAACCCCTTGAAGCAGAGGGAAGTTTTATTAGCTTATGGTGGTAGTAATTTTACATCTTCCCTATGGATTGCTCTCTTGGGAATAGTTTCACTTCTTATAATCAGAAAGACACTGCATTCCTCCATGGCCACATTTTGCCTCAGCCCTGACAAATGACTACCGGAGCAGAGTCTCAGCAGTAATGTTGTTCCAGTCTCACCAGTGTGAAAAAAAGGTCTGTGCTCTCTCATGTGGAATGAAAGATCGGTTTGGACAGCATGATGGTAACAAGTTTCTCTTTCTTACTTGCTTGGCATCTTTTTCTTACGTTTTTACAGTCATATCCAACAGTACAAAAAAATGTTTAATTATTCAAGAGGTTCAGTGAATGTTAAGAGACTCAATCAAACCCAGGTTTGGAAGTCTAAAGCTTTTTTTTTTTTAATATCAAGATCCAAATGCAGCCAGTGATCAGCATTCAGTGATTAGCACTTTGCAAAACTTCCTAGTTTTATAGCACAAATAGGTACGTCCAGTCTATTCTGTCACGGTAAATAAGGTAAATAATTCTGTCATGGTAAATAATCGCCACGTTGGCTCAGAAATTAAACAAACACAGAGAAAAAAAAAATGTATTCCTGCTGGTTTGGTTGTTTTTTTTTTTTTGTGGGAAGAAAAAAGAGGAATAATCCGCATTGTACTCAGTGAAGGATAATTGAGCTGAATGTAAATATATCCTTTGCCCTTCTTGATCGGTACAGCAACAGTCCCGGGTGGCAGACCTGGTTTAAAACATGAACTGGTAGTTAGAAGCTCTGTCGAGCAGACTCTGAATGACAGATGCTGACCTATATATTTTCTGAAAGATCTCTAAAACTTCCTCCCAGTTAGTAGACGGCGGTGATGCCTTAATGGCTTTGTGATTCCAGGAGTTATTCATGCTCCAGTTTTTTCCTCTGTGTTCATGCCAGCAGTGTAGCGCTAGTATTCTCTGAAGGGGGGGTTGAACAACCACGTTGGTCTAAATGTAGGTGTGGGTGAAGCAGAGTTCTGTTACAAGAGCTTAAAGAAAAGGAAATACGTAATCTTTGCTTAGCTGTTTAGTTTCTCAACAGATATAGGCTGAGCGAACACGAAACATAACTTCAATTTTCATGGATTATGTTATTTTCTCTATAAACATGTTAAAATAACGTGGGAAAGGGTTGAGTTTGGAGTAGTTATGCAATTGTTCCAGTTGGTATTTTTTATAGAGGTAACTGCAGAGAGATTCTAAATTACATGTATTTTTTCCCCAATAACTTTTTTTACTTTAATTTCTTATTTCAGCAAATTTTCAGGCTGTTAAAATAACTTGAAACCAAACCAAAAAATTTAAATTTTAAACCACACTGCAAATCATTTCAGACACGTGTTGTCTTGAATTTGAAAGGCTAGAAAGGGGAATGAGCAGATATTTGCTCATTTTAATGCATTTTTTGTAAGCAGACTTATCCAGAACATAAAAGATGAATTAAAAAAATCTACTAAGATATGCAGAATATCAAGTAGAATGGTTCTACTTCTCCATGTTTCTTTAATTCAAGCCATTTTGGGAAACGCTATGGAAAACTGCTGAGTTTTGTTAAGGGAAGAAAATTACTTGGGCAGCTGTTTAAGGAAAAACTAATATTAATTAATACAGTTTAAAAGCTGTTTTTATACTGTTATAGAAGTATTATGGGTTGAATAAGACTTATCTTTTAGTTAAACTAGATTCATATATTTTCATTATTATCGGAGCTATTGAATAACATATAGAATCAGAGTAAAGGAAAATAAACCTAGCACTCGTAGGGTTTTGCCCCCGAAGAAGAAAATATTCCTGAACCATGCTGATTTTCTACATTTTTCTACATACCTACAAGATATTTTAATCAAAATGAACATGGTTTGCTTCCCCTAATACAGGACTTATTATTTTTCAGACTGTTTGTCTGTAAAAGATGTAGTGCAGAACATATCTGTCAGGGCTGACTGTGGGATTATGTATTTATTACTACTGGAAACAACCATATAGTTCTTTTGCTGACAACACTCTCAGTTGTAGCCATCAGGCAGTCTGTTCCCAATTTGGAAGCATTTCTAATTAAAAATGTATGTTAAAGATGCCTTGACTGCTTCCACTTTAGAGACTATATATCTTCATTTTTTAAATAAAATTTAGAATATAAATTTTATCTTTGCACATTTTTATGATTGGCCTGATAAATGGAAATTATCGAGTACCTTGTGGAAGCAGAAAAATTTAATGTTTTAATTTTGTTGTGAATTTTCTACTTTGACTTAAAAGCAGGTTAAAATGGTTGTAAAAAACAGATTACCTCGAGGACAAATTCTTTTAGCTTTTTTGTAGCATGTAAGTGATACAATGCTATATTTTTCACATAGCAAATTAATGGAATTAGTTATAAATTACTACTTACAGGTATTTCTTATTTCATGCATTCCCATGTTTTTGGTCAAAATGTGGGAATTGGAAAGCTGAGAAAGCTTGAAACAGTTGCCATTCCTAACATTTAAGAGATGATGCGTGGATTTATGTTTAATTATACATAAATGCAGCAAACTGTAAGCATTGATGGAGTAATTGCCAATTTAGTGTTCGGAGTTGGACCCCATCTGAAGGGGTCTGTCAACAGGAAGGCTTTCAAGCTGACTGCAGGTACTCTGTTTTAGAGAAAAGTGAGTGTGTTGTCAATGTGCTTAAATTTACTGCAGAGCTTTGGATTTTTTTTTAAAGTCAGCATGTAGAAATGGAATTGAAATCACTGGGATAGCACCAAGACTCTGGGCAACCTGAGAATTTCAGAGGATTTGCGGAATCTACACAAAGAATCAGATAGAGGTGGAGGCGGGGAATTGGAGTCAGTTATAATGAAAGAGTTCAGGAAGAAATAGCTTTTTTACTAGGCTAATGGAGAGATACAAGTGAAAATAACAAAATAGTATAGGGAAATCTGGCATCTTTTCCAAGCCAGAGAAAGACAGGGGTCCTGCGTAATTGGTTTTTCATGGCTGCAATAAATGCCGTTTGGGCTCTGACTTAGTGCCCGACTGCGGGGCCAGCAGACATCTGCAGGCAGTTTTGGCAAATCCCGCTGACATTTGTGTCCCATATCTGAGGAATTCTGCTGGACATTAGCTTTAATGTGCAAGCTGTAAAACATTATACTTTGGAGAATTCGATGATTATGTTTGTGCAACATTTCCCTCCAAAATAAGGAGCAGTATGTGTAATTTACCAAGTGTCTCATTAGATATTATATTACTCTTTTCTATGCTTGTTCAGACATGGAATGGAGCCTCGATTTGTTTTGAATACAGTAAACTCTTTCATTTTCCTGCTGAGCTATTGACTATTTATTTTTTGGTTTGTTTTTATTTCAAAAAATAAAAATAAAAAAGCTGGCACGAAGCTGGCTTTAGGGCTGTGGCTGCGAGTCATCTCGGATGAATGGAATAAGCCGGGTTTAGATTCCTCTGTTAATGAGAAAATGTATTCAGGAAGTGTAAATAATGAGCTTTCTAATAATATAACAGGAAGCTGATGCTCAGGTTGATGTACCCACCTCTATTAAAACTTTGAAGATGTGTTTTGAATTCCTGTTTAATTATGGAAGATGATGTGCTAATGCCAAAATCCTCCTGTCGGCTCACTAGAGAAATCACAGCTGTAACAGAAATGAAGGGCTGACCTTTCCCAGGTGCAGACTTTTGTCTCTATTATGTGGTTCTCCTGTTTTTTGAGAGGATAAATTCAGGCAGCCCTTTCTGAAAGTGTGAGAAGGGCGGTTCCTCTCTGATGATGAGGGGAACTGCTCAGGTGTTGTCCCTTTAACTACTGAGTAGTTGCTTAGCTGGACTTACACCAGAGTATTTAGGGACTTGAAGCATCAAGACCTAAGCATTTATATTATAGAAGCTTTTTCTTTTTATAAGCTTGTTCAGGCATAAGGTTTATAAAGCATCCTATATGCTTTATAAAGTAATTCCAGGGATATATTTTGATATAATGCTTTTTAAAAATGCCCGTTTTATTTCCAGTAGAGTGCTACCTATATATAACCATAAAGTTTGTGCCATTTAGTTTGAGGGTAGTGGGGAAACAGTAATTTGTTTTCAGTGGATGCTCGGATGAGTTCAGAAATGGAAGACCTACGTGACGTGTTCTCTCAGCAGCAGCGTGTGTAGCTCTTGTGACGATTAAAGAGGAAAAGAGGTATGTCCTGTTAAGTGTTACACAAGATGTTTGCTGAGACTTTCCCTTTCAGATGCTTCTGGTTCTATTGTATAGTCCTACCTGATGAAATGGATAAAGTAATTCTAAGAAAAAATTTGAAAAGCTGTGATAATAGTTTTCTTTTGGTTAATCACAATATCACATTTGAGTGCTTCTACAGGCTCTGAATGCATTTTCACCGGTTTAATGCATACAAACAATACATAACTTAGATTTCTATTTTGTATGTCTTCAGTTTTAAAAGTGTTTTTTTCAATAATTTCACATATTTATGCTATAGTACATGCTACATAGAAAAATCTCTTCCATAATTTTTGAGGTCTGAAATAGCTAAATGTTCCTGATCACCGTGGTTTAGACTCGTGTATGTTAGTTGTATGTGTATTATCTAGTACTATCTTTCAGTAAGAAACTAGCTTTAATAATTCATGGAATAATCCAGTATCTCAATTCAAACAAACTCCTAAACCTTCAGTTCATTGTGTCAATAAAGTTCTCTACTGCTTTGTACTTCAGTGACAGCATGTCACGTTAATTAACTTTTACTCATCACTGTTAAATATGAGTTTGTAAGATGTCTTCTTTTGATCATATATGATAAATCTTTGATGCTACTGAAACTTCAGTGTTTGTAGAGGACTTATTTTAGATAACAACTTAGAAACATAAGTTCCATCAACAATGTCAGTCTTCTAACCAGAGTGACTGCTGATTTAATTAGAAGCTTCATTCTACCCTGGGCTATGTATCGTTTGCATCAGACTGCTCTTACCAGCTCAACAACCCTTTCAGCATCCAGTTCTGTCTAGGGGTGTTTTCTTGGTTGGTTCAGGGTCTGGTTTTCCTTTCAGAACATGAGTGTTCCTTACAGTTAAAGGCACTTAGTGTGGGAGTCTTCTGGTTCTTATCACAATTAATAGAAAGAAAGGGGTTGGGTTAGAACACTTTACTTGAAATAGAAAATCTCAGGTATCGCCCCTCTCAGGTATTTGTCATTATTGGTTTTGATTGCAGGTCTGAACTATTATTGTAACTTTGTTTTCAAATTTTGGGTTAAGCTTGGGTTTTGTGTGTTTGTATGAAAGGGGATTAAAGCTCTGATTCATTACTGTGTTTGTTGCTGCTTGTGAAAGGTCATCTCTGAAAGTTTCGCTAACCTGCTGTTAGGTGGTATTCCTAGAACGCTACAGCTCTTTAATGTGTTTCATTATTTGGGGAAATCTCTTTTGAAATGTAGAACCCAATACCACCAACCTCACTGCAGCATACGTTGGGTATCCTGGTTCATGTACACCTTTTGCTGAAGCCTTAGGCTGCGGACTTGAGGCTGCGGGAAGTTGTGATGTTGTAGGCAACTGGCCTTACTGGTTCTGTTCTCTCCTAAAACCTTAGTCTTTGCCTACCATGAACCTGGAAGTCGCAGCGAATTTAGAGCAGAAAACTGCCATTTGGTATTTACTGTTTTGTTTGGGGAGTGTTTGTGGGAGTTTTTTCGTGACCAGTTCATTACTTTGGAACATAACCATTAATTATATTAAAGGCAAAACAGTGTGGTGAAAAGGATATCAATCTGAGGGGGAAAGATCAGTGTGTAAAATGATAATGGAGAATACAGACACAATAAAGCCTTTTTTATAGACAGACCTACATTTAGAATTTCCAAGTTATATGATGTCTCAAAAGTCAGATAGTTTCATATTTTCTACTGCTGTGTTTTTAGGGCTTAATCTTGTGCTGTTTTAGTCGGTGGCAAATTTTCCTTCTCACTGGGACCAAATACAGCCTATAGTGATATTAGATACTGTATTCAATCCAAAACAAAAATTGCCTGCAAATAGGGTTTCCCTATTCATTGTTGCATTTTTATCTTGTTGGGAAATATGCTCAATTTATGTTTTAGCACCAAGGCTATGCGTTTGAAATTAAATGGATGAACAAAGAAGCTATAATAATGAGACTCTGAGGAGACTGGGGTTATAACTGGGGGCAGTCAAAGAATTCAGCTGAAAAGAATGCACAATCACCCTTCCTAGCTTTGTCTTTTATTTAGTTAGTTTGGGTTTGTAAATTTTTTGTTTTATGTCCTAAATAATGCTAGCACTGCTTGGGTTTATTTGCTTTTCTGCATCTTAGTTATGACATGGTGATTTTTACAGATGGTGATATTTCAGGTGGAGATTATGATTATTGATGCTTTAGTTGAGGAGCTTGGGTAGTAAACAACTTTCTTGCATACGAAAATTTAGTCACTCATATTTTCCGCACAATATTAAACTTAATAGGTATTATTTAATTAACTGGAATAATTAATTCCATAACTCAAAACTCCAAATTTAGCTGCTTAACAAAAATCTTCATCCCTCAAGAGAACAAAAATATAACTATATTGCATTTTTGTCATGTTTTGTACTTACTGTAAGGCATAGATTTTTAGCATGTACATGAACAAATCTCAACTGAAGAGCAAAGATCATTTTACTGCTCAATGAACACATAAGACGCAGTTTCAGATATGTTTAGATAAATCTGATTAAAGTTAGATTAGTTCAAATTATTCCAATTCAATGTCATCTCCCTGACTGCGCCAGGGTTCTCTGTGAAAGGATTCACTGTGCTAAAAATGCCTCTCTCCCCTTCTTTTCTTTCTACAGGTTTAATGTTAAGCTAGATCTTGTCATTAATCGGCTTTATAAAGTGGTTCTATGCATACCCTTCCAGTACCTGAAGGGGGTTAGAAGAAAGCTGAGGAGGGACTGTATACAAAGGCCTGTAGCGATAGGATGAGGGGGAATGGGTATAAATTGGAAGGAGAGAGATCTAGACTGTAAATTAGGAGCAACTTCTTCACAATTAGGGTGGGGAGGCTGTAGCCCAGCTTGCCCAGGGAAGCTGCCCCATCCCTGGAGGTGTTCAAGGCCAGATTGGATGGAGACTTGAGCAACCTCGTCCAGTGGGAGGTGTCTCTGCCCATGGCAAGGGGTGGAATTACATAGTCTTTAGGGTTCCTTCCAGCTCAAGCTGTTCTATGATACTCTTACTCCAGCTCAACAGATGCATCATGAATCCTGTAAAGAAGGCAGGGACCTCTTTTCTCATGTAAGAGAAAAAGTTGCACAGTATCTCTTGGAGGAAGTATCTCTCAGAGCATCTAAATTCATGGTGTGATACTACCAGTTGGAGGAAGCCAAGAAGTTCTTTTTAATTTGGTGCTTGAGCAGTGGGACTGTAGATAGCTGTATGCAACTTGGGCTCGTACATTTCCCCACCGCTGGGGCATGTGGCGAGTACGGCACAGACCTGTAAGAAGGGGAAGAGAACTGACTCCAATGATGAAATATCTGACAGCTTTTTTTAATTCTAAACTTCTTGTGTGGCTGGATTAGTACGGTCTGTACATCCCTGAAACTTGTAAGGTGCAGCAGAGTTTGCTTTGATCTCATCCTGCTGTAACACTTGCTGGGTTTTGCCAAAGATGTGAATTGCCTTGCATAGTTCTGCTTGTCAGCTTGATTTCTGCAGGATACCTGCAGCTCTAATTGGAGCAAAGTCAACATATTTCCAAGAGCTCTGAATTCTGTAAAATTTTGTGCTTCATCAGCAAATGAAAATTCAAGCTACAGTCTGTTTTGAAAAATCAAACTCTAGTCTAAACCCAATAGAAAACTCTTTTTCCTAGTGCCCTAAAATGCACCCCTTTAAGCAAATGCTGGGTTCATAGTGGTCTCTACTTGTTTGTTTTCTGTTTTTTTAAATCAAAACTAAACCAAAACCAGCTCCCTCTCCCCAGAAATCCATGATTCCCCATTCTGTATTCTTGAAACAGTCATTCAGCATCTCAGTCTCAAAGGAATCTTGTTTAAGTGGGAGGAAAAAACTGTTACAAGGATATTAGAATAACTGCAGATTACACTGGAAAGCAATGAAGAGAGTGTTATTGTAGTAATGCTAAGAGAATCCTACCTCCCTACACACTTTAGCACTGTAATGATTTATAAAGCCTTATCGTCTTATTGTTTTTCCTTTCCCCCCATCTTTCATTTGCTTCTTCAAAAGTAAATCAGAGTATATGGAGTAGAAGCCAGGTTGTTTGTAGTATTTATTCATATAACCTTATAAAATACCCTGAACGGGAGCATATCTACATGGCCAATAAAGGCCCATAGTCTGGTTGTATGTAAACAGCGTAACCACATTGTTCAGAGTCCAAATACTTTTTCTGGCATGTGCAAATTACCTGAATTAGCAGTGATAAATATGGTGGAGTAACATAGTCCCTCTTGTGTTCTCCCTTTCAAGCCAGAAAGCTGCTTTATGGCATTTAAGACTCCTGCAGGGTTTACCTAACTACCTTAGAGTGCTGTGTTTTGCACAGCTCAGAGCCTACTACCCAAGGCAGGACTTTATTTATATGCAATAGCATTGCTGAAAGAGTAGATTAGGATCAACAAAGAGATGGAATCTTGTGAAGAGTCTTGATTCATCAGTCTTATGTTAATAAGAATTAATTGGAACCCCACAGAACCAATACAGCGCTAGTGGGAGCACAGCAGTTGCTGTTTGGCTCTCATATGACTGATATATTCTCTGTCTTTTGGGCTTTCTCACTCTTATTTTTCTAATTTTTCCCCCTGAGGCTTGCAGCGGTTGCCTTTATCTTCTTCCAGGTCTGCAGTGAGAAAAATTGAAACTGGTACCTACAGATAGTATTTAAAAGTAATTTTGTGACCAATAAATTATGGAAAGTACAGCTGATAGAGTAATGACTCTGGCAATGGTGTTCTGAGATGGTCGGTGATGTTTGTGTGCAACGAAATCTGGGACCGATCTGCAAAGTATTGAACTCGGTCACTTATTTTACTAAAGTAGGGTTTTCCAGGGAAGTACATCTGAAAATATTAAACAGCATTTCCATCACTTCTCTAGGATGCTTGTTCTTCTGTTTAATAACGTTCTTTGATGGGTTTTCAGTGCTCTGTTTTTTGTTTGTTTTTTAAAGCAGCTGATTTCCATCTTTTTGTCCGGCGTTCTCTTTCAAGTCTTTCACTGCTAAAACTTAAATGCATCCGTTCCTGATATTTTTTAGTTTGAAATTGTTGCTGTTATCACTTAGACTTGTTTTTTAATAAGTTCAGTAAATCAAGAAGGTTATCTCATGATGTTCCTCTAATCCTCTACCATTTTTATGCATCCTCTTTGCATCAAAATTGGGTGCAGTATTTAGGTACCACTTCACCCATGGAACATCTGGAGGTGAAATCACTCCTCTATTTCTATCTCAGTACATTCTTACATGTTTATCTGAGGATCAAGCTATGTCTCTCACCATAGCACTATATCCTGGGGCTCATATTAAGTTACTGGACCATCTCAAGTCTTTTTCAGTGTATCTGATTTCCCTGATGTGTGCCCCCATTCCGAAAGTATGCCCTACAGTCTTTGTTCCAGAGGGTGTAAAACGTATTTGATCATTTTAAAAATGCACTTCTTTGAGTGGGTCAAACTTATTAAATGATCCAGATTGTGCTGTACAATTGCCCTAACATCATTATTTACATTTTTACCCATCTTACTGTAATATGTCCATTTTATTTAAAGCAATCTTAGATTTAATACCAGCAGAAATTTTTGTGAAGGGCAGAAAGAAATTGTGAAAATTGCATGTCAAAAGTGAACTACCTGCCAATGGATATGAGAAGCGAAAATACATAAAAACTTGGTTCAAAGGAAGCAATGAAAAAAGAAGATTGATAAGATTATAATAGTACAAGAAAGAAATTAAATGAGGTTAAAGAATGGCTTGCAATGTGAAAATGAGTATTTTTATTCTCTTGCAGGTGCAGATAAGGTGTAAATGCAGGATGTTGGCATTGGGTAGGAAAGGGAGGAGGGGCGGCAGTGTGTCTTATATAGTTAACAGAGCAAAAAAATAGACAAATAATAACAGAAATTAGACATCCTTTGCCCTCTCTCTTTTAAAGATCAATTTCAATGTCACACTAGTGACCTTTTTCATCAATTCAAAATACACTGAGAAAACCCCAAAACATTTTTTTTTAGGGAACATAGTGTGGGGGTTTTAGGATGTTTTTGTTCAGTTGCACTATTTCCATGAAGTTGTGTAAGTTAGGCAAGATTTCTTTTGCCCCTCTGTTCTGGAGGAAGCCTGTGGTGATGGCAGCCTCGGCCACACTGGGGCTCGGAAGCCTTGAGTGGGAAGTCACCGTCTTCCAGTTTGGATAACCGAATATCATACAATATATTCTATATATTGGATGTATTAGCGAGGGGCAGCTTTACACTGGGCATAAGGAGGAATTGCTTCACTATGAGAATGATGAAGCCCTGGCCCAGGTTGCCCAGGGAAGCTGTGGCTGCCCCATCCCTGGGGGTGTTCCAGGCCAGGTTGGATGGGCCTTGGAGCCCCTGATCCAGTGGGAGGTGTCCCTGCCCATGGCAGGGGTGGAACTGGATGGGCTTTGAGGTCCCTTCCACCCGAACTAGTCTATGATTCTATAGGTTTGAAACCTTTAACGGAGGATTTGGTTGTATCTGTTGTATTTTCTCAATTTTTTTTCTGGATATGCCTTCATTTTAAAAGAGAAACAAACATCTTCCCTCGCTCTTGCTAACAGATTGATTATATTCTCCTCAGGACTAAATTAGAAAGCTTTCTGCATTGTTGTCGGGATGCAATCACAGTTAGAAAAGATCGTTTCCTAGAGGTGAAATTTTGCATAATGCCTCAATAGCATTATTACTCGAACAGGAATCCCCTGGCTTTCCTTCGGAAGTTAATTAGTCTGTGCAGGGAATGAGTCAGACAGAATTGTGTGGCTGGGAGTGTGTGTTGATTACAGAACTGAAATCATACTAATGGCTTCTCCCAGTCTGTTGGTAGCAGCAATTACTGGCTGGTACTTTTACAATAAATTTAAAGCTGTGGAATGTCATTTTAAGAAATTTGCTTAAAACAACATTATGACAATAATACGCGCATGGAAATGGTGGCCTTCATGCTCTTCCGTATCTTTGTCTGTACAAGTTTTGCAAGCGGTGGCTTCAGGACCTGTTCTTGGGAGAGACTTTTTGTGAAGGTTTAATAATTTCTTCACTGAGTTCAAAATGCTGTGAAGCTGTAAATGCTTTCTAATATTATAGATCACAAATTGGCTCAAAATATTCATAAGAGAGAAGGACATGCATATAGGCTTATCTTTTAAAGATACGCATATATATTTTTTGTGCCCTCTCTTGCTTGAGGCAGGCATTGTATTTTGACTTTCGTAAAAATGAGCAAATTTAGGGTTAAAGTGAACCAGGAATGAAATTTTTTTTTAATTATTATTAATATTTTGCCACTTCGTTTCTTTCTCTCTGGGAAGGCTAAAACGGAAGTTTTTTTACGCTCCTGGGTGGCTCTGTCTTGCAGAAGATATCAATAGTAGGTTGTGATGGAAAGCTGAGCATGGATGACTTTGGAGCTTTTCTCACAGAATGCTATGTATTTTACAGGTAGATAAGGATAATCTTCCTATGAAGATTTCACTCACATTAATAACACTTTGAATAATGGTTTGATGGCTGCAGGGCTCTCCCAGATGGTATCAGAGGATTTACTATCCCATTGGTACCCGTATATTTCACTTTATGTTGTGTGGTGATTCGCTTTCGGTTTGTCAGTTCCTTCCTTTTATGTATCAGCCGTCAGCTGTGGTTCAACAAAGTGATGTTTATATCTATTAGTATATTTTCAGACATTCTCTTTATATGTGTATGTATTTTCACAGGAGGAGAGCATTTCTCATTATGATAGTAATGTGCAGATTCTTGCTAATTTTGGTTTTATACTAACTGTTTCCTGGCAAACTAAAAGTTTCTGGCAAAGGTCTCTTTAGATGGTGCTTAGAGCATCATGGCTGCATCAAAATATTATCCCCAACTGTTCCCTTGAGTGTTAAATTTGCACTATACTGCAGATGGACAGTGTTCTTCTTGCCCAGACAAGGTGTGCCTTTTGACTAATAACTGGTTAAATTAGGATTAGATGAGAACTGAGATTTGGCCTTCGTGTTGAAAAGAAGGTATAGCCAATACACAAACGAACAACAGTGGCAGCTTTGACTGTTGCCTCCTAAGGTCAGGGCCCAGAGGGTGCTTAGAAGCTTTGCTTGCCTTGACCATCCCCACCTAGGGCTTCCCCTGCCCAGGAGCTTGGCAAAAAAACTGGCCTTGGGCATTCAGTCCCTGCTCCAGCTGTGCTGGAGGTGTCCTTGTCTCCAGCCCTGCTCCATGGATGGATCTTGGACCTGTGCTGTAGGTAGTTTGTCTCCTGGCTGGACCCCTTGGACAATGTAAATCATAGTCTCATCCTGTCCTTGTCTGTGACTCTTGGTGGTCCCTGTTGCCAGCACCCAGGTCTGCCCATTGCGTTTGGACGCTGGGGCTTGCACCCGGTCAGTGAGGATTCTGCCAGTGCTGGGCTCACACGGGGCTTCCAGGTCACCTTCCTTTAGGGAACAGTTGTCTCTCATTGTCCCCTGACACCTGGGAAAGGTAAAAACTGCACTAACATACGGATCTGAGCCAGGAAGTAGCTATAGTTTTGTAGCACTTGAGCAGTTAGAGTTGAAAGGCTTGAAGATTACAGAATGACTGAATTTCAGATGAGCCATTTAAAGTCATCACAATGTAGCAGAAAAGGAATGACTATAACTGACAAATCCATGTTTTTTCTTCACGGTGCTGTGATTCATATAAATGCGAGGCAGAAGGGGGCATTTTAGGTGCTTTTTGCTTTTTAGAAAAGAGTGTTTTTAACCAATATTTGAGGCTTATCCCAGGTTCACATCAGCAGAAGACTGTTCCCTCTGAAGCTTCACTTTGCTGCGCTGCTCCCTGCAATGCACGATGTCGCTTCTGTCAGGTCTTCCTATTCGCTTTACTGAGAAAAGGATCTTGGTGTGGAGGATTCTTTTGCTCCCTTCCCAAGCACCGGGCACTACCGTGTCACAGCATCTGCTGCAGTAGTTCTTCCCTCGTGCCATCTAGTGCCAGGTTATATAGTCGCCGTACAACCCACTGCCCGTGTCGCCCTTTCCTGCTCTCCTTGCCACGTGAGGCAGAGACCGAATCTCTATCAGAAAAGTTGAGTTGCCTGTATAGAGAAATAGCAGTATATAAATACAATCGCCGTAGGAAAACTTATTTTAAATTCCATTTGTGATTCTGTGATGATTGCATCTTCATGCATATGCAGAGTTTTGAGGCATTTCCTCATCTACACACACCTTTCCTTCTCACATGGTAACTGGGCTAAGAGAAGCAAAGCCCCAAACTTCTTATGCCTGCGCGCTATGATTTTGTCCCACGCTTTACCCTTTGACTCACAGTTTCCACAGTCTGTTACATTTCATATTACCTCAGAATATTACCTGCAGAACCTCTGAGAGCAGCAAGCTAAAAAGGTCAATACGTTGGCTTGCAAAGTTTCTGTTTAAAAGTAGGTTTCTCTCCGTACTTGCTGGAGAACTCAAAATTAAGTGGCTGCTGAAAAGCAGGACCCGTTTAAGGTCATTACTGTATGTGCTCGCTGGAGATTGACTCGCTCTCTACCAAGCCCTGGTACGAGCTGTGTGTGTCTCTTGATATAGAAAGCGAAATTTAGAAACCTTTCAACGGCTTAGACTGGTAATATGGAGGAAATTGGCAACAAGGAGAACTCGTGCTATTACTTTGGTCCCTCTGACCGTTTCAGCTCTGCCAATAGCACAAAGAATCACAAAATAAGCCCAGTGTAAAAACGGGAACTTCTTGACTGAGTTTTAGGCTCTCCTTCCCCCCATCTTTTCATGTTCAAACCCTGAAAGAAGCACTCTCGTGCTTTGTCAAGAAGGTTCCCAGCTTTCCCTCTTTCCCCTTTCTTTTTCTTCAGCCTGTTACTCTGATACTACAATCACTGGAAACCACTAATTCAGAAATGAAGTTGCATAGTTGAACCCTAAAATTACTTTAGAGAGATAAAAATACATGCAGGTACAAAATAATTGGCGAGTATGTGTTACTATGAATTAAGTGCTGTGGCAGGAGATGACAGGTTGCAGATGAGCCGTTATTAGATTTTCCTGCTGCAGTAATTTCATCCACTCGTTTTTCATCTGTTAACAATAGAGCTGCATTTTGATAACAGTTTAATTTGTCTGCTAATGATTCATTTCAGTGCTTGGATATCTGCATCCATTTAGGAATCTGTGGCCTGCGCACAGTACAGGAAAAATATTGAAAAAAGGATATGATTGGGTTTAAAGGCGGCATTCTTCACAACTGTTTCACAAGTAATTGCCTAATTTGAACATTATACGCTCCTCTGTTAAACTGTATTATACATAATATAATTTGCTGAGTTGAAAATAGAATGTAAAATAAATAACTCCTTACTAGGGAAGATCAGGAGGATATTCTTTACATAAATGAGTCTGGAGCACTGTCTGAAATGGAAGTGTTAGCAGTTTATGTAATAAATCAGTAGATATAAAGAAATTTTTACAAGCTGTTGTACTACAAAAAAAATCTAAAAGTTCTAAAACCAAAACAAAACCCCACAAAACACCCCAGAACCTCAAATGTGAGATGACTGATGTAGAACCTTTTGTTCAAATAAGTCCCAGTACCGGAGGGATAGAAAATTTCTAATGGGATATCAACCTTAAATGGGGATTCTCACATGACTGTAGAATACTGGAGACACAAATCTGATTTCACTGCTAAAAATTAAGAGTTACATGAATAAATATGATACACGATCAATATAGCTGTTATAAATGGACTCATGCCTCCTAAATCTATCAGAGTGTGGGAGCCGGTGAGCAGGCAGATAAAAGCATCTTTGATCTAGCCAATTGTCCTGCACCTTCATTTTCAGAAGGTTTCTATCAAGACTATAGAAGATATCAAAAAAATGGGCAGGCGAGGAAAAGGAGAAATCTTTTTGTGGATGAATAGTCATTAAAAACAGGAAATGAAGGCTCAGAATAAATTACAAGGCTTCAGATTTATGGACTGTAAGCAGCATGATTCTGTGAGTTTTGTGCAACGTTGTTTAACGTCTTCTAATGGGTACCAGGAGAGAAAGGGAAGCTACTGGTCTAAGATGGATTCTAAGTTTGATGTAATAGTTAATTCTTCCATTTTTAGCATTGTAAGATTCTCCTAATTTTTATTGACCAAGATTAATTGCAGCTGAATGATGGTAGAATTGCCTTTCACTAAGGAAGGCCATGCATTTGTTTCCCTGCCTGATTCATGGGAAATGCAAAAAGAAACTTTCCTTTGAAAACAGAGTCTAAAACTTGAATTTTGCATTTTGTGTGTTTCATTGTGTTCAGGTAGAGGAGTTGTAAACCTGACATAAAACCTTACATTCAAACTTCATTCCTCGAGGTATGTGTGAGATTTTTAATGTGTAAGTTGTTGTGCTTTTGGGTGAAAAATGTGTATATTAATAGAAATGGTTTGGAGTGTATGGGTACACCTTCTGACCAAGATCTCCAGTGTAGTTTGTTGTTACTGGATTGTTGCACGCTGCCTGTGAATGGCTTTGGTGGGTTGTAGAAGAAAATGAAAGAATTCAGGCTGTGTGTAGTAAAAGGACATTCCAGCCTCTTTGACATCTCTGATAGGAGATTGTTATGAAGATGAAATTACAGATGAAATTAGTCTGAGATGACTGCCATAATAACAGATGAGTATTAATGAACATTTTCTTTATAAGCACAGAGCATACTTGATGCATAATGGTTGGATGTCTACAAATAATCCTTCTTAATCTTCTCAACAGAACAGTCCTTTGAGTCACTCTTGCCAAAATTCCTCTAGGCAAGTATATATCTAATGTTAGTTAGAAATATCAACTATAAATGTAGTTCTGCATCTATAAGGGGAGGAGGAGAAACCCGCAATAATCCTGCAGCCAGATCTACAAGTGTTTATGCACTGATTTTTAGTGAGTAACACTTGAGGATAAATAGGGGTTGGGGGAGAGGGGGAAAATTTATACTGATCCTAACTTTTACTGCTCTTAAAAGAAAAAAAAAGGTTCAAAACCTAAAAACACACAAACCAAAATTCCCTTCCAACTCTTAACATAAACACTTGGTTATATCCTCCAATTCATGTTCTTTATACTCTGAAACCTCCTAGGTATGTTTTTCCTTCCGTGGCAAAATTGCACACTTTGAACAGATGATTTTACACTTTGAGGTTTACTTTTGTTAATGCATTTGTAATATTTATAGTCTTAATCATTGTGCACAAAGCTTCACAGGCCTGAAAAATATATTAAAATTAAATAAAGTCTGAGATAAGAGCAGATCATTTTCTTACATAAGAAGCACAGCAAACTTGCTAGAAAAATGTGATAACTTTGGTAAGCTGATAAAATTGATAAATGTGACAATGCCCAATTTTGCACTGTATTAATGTAATGTGAAAAGTGCCTGGTTAACCCAGAAATGATGCTAGTGACTTACACTGGTAGTAGCATATATACTAAATTCAGTGGCACTGACTTGAATATCTCCGGAGGCACTTAGAACTTGACAAGGCAAAGGATAATTCTTGTGAAAGTACGAGCAGGTGCAGGCAGAGAAGAGAACTGTCCCTATGGGACACCTCACTTGTTATATACAACTCTGCTTTATTGTTTTCTTGTGTATAGCTCTGTCATAAAGAAAAACCTGTTGATCAGGAACACTTTCTGTCATCGTGTTCCCAGTGCTGCTATCCCTCCTTTTAAGTTTCATAGATGTAAACCCAGAGGCTTCTGATAAATCTTGTCTTGACATCAGAATTGCAGCGAGTTGAGCAGAAAATCAGAGCACCCTCAGTGTGATAATCTAAATTTTGTGAGGTTTTTTTTTCTGGAGAATGAGAGTGAAAAATGCTGATGGAGCAGAATGCGCTGCATGAACACCTAGCAAAAAGACTTATAGTTTTTCTGAGTAATGCTGTGGTAAAGTTGTTTTATGATTTGATTTTGAACTTTAATACTTAATTTGTCAAATTTGGAATGAAATTTCACATTCTTTTAGAAAAATTAAGCAACGTGATTCTGCAGATAACTGTTCTGTCAGTGGGTGGGGGAGTAAGATCCATCTCTTTCTCTGATTTGGCCACTCTAAATGCCCATCTTATTTAGGGGAATGGGTTCTAGAACATGGAAACAAAATGTGTAGCATATCTTGTAGGTTCCAGTTTTGAAGAGTTGCACCACTGGATTGCTTGTTCAAGTATTTGACCACTTCAGTCGGTCTACTGCATCTAGAGGAGCCGTTGGTTGTATCAGGTATTGGTACTGTGGGACACTTCTTCTGACAGCACAGTGAATGGATACCCTCCATTTCTGTTTCAGACTCTTAAAATAAAGAGGAAATAAAAAGTAATTAACACAACTGGCTTTTAGAATGTACTTCAGGTCACTTATATTCGTGACGAAATTGAAGACCTATGGTTTTGCTTAGCAGTAATAAAGCTGGTTTTTAAGGAAACTTGGCAGATTTACAATAGAAAAAAGGGAATCGCTATAGAACTTTGACTAATTTTAGTAGCAGTAAATGAAAGTACTGAAAATGCATCTCCCAATTCACTTGAGATTTGTATTTCCCTTCCCTACAGCCTCATCTCTCACTGTCTGGATGTAATTGCTCAGACACTGGAGTACTTGGGTTCTGCCCTTTTCCACTTTTCCTTTTCTCTTTCTTTTCCCTCCTCACTGATGACTTTGCACACAGTAGCAGTAATCCCTTAATAGTTCCCAGCTGGCACGACCTGTTGTATTACTGCATTTCATTCCATGTCTACGGGTCTAGTTCTCAAAGTCATGCAGTTCTGTTCAGACAATGTTTCAGTCCTTTTATTGATGCGGCCTTTTAAGTTTATTGTTAATGCATTTCATGAGCACACTCTGCCTGCTCCGACTATGAAAATGAAAGGGAGCAGTTCTGATGGAATGTGAAAGAATCCAATTTAGAAAAGCCAGCAGAAAGGAAATGAGTGCAGGAGGAAGAGAAAATATGCCATGAGATTTGTAGAGGCGCTACAAGGAGTTTGGATGTGGATTCCCAGAGAGACTTGATGGTTTTCGAGAGACAGGGAAGTGAAGAGTGCTTAAGATCAAAAGGATGGAGTAATTAAAGGATAATGAGAGTAAGAGTGAAAGAGAAAAGGTATTTGTGCCTGTATGACAGAACTAGACTTTATAAAATGGAACTGAGAGATAAGGGTAAATTTGAGGGAACTTTTAATCAGCTTCTACCTTTAAGTTCAAGGTATAGCAGCATAGAAAGTCAATTCAAAAAGCTCTAAGCAGCCCTCGCCTGCATTTTTATCATTCAGTGTCTGTGAAGTGAGCAGAATGAAATCTTGCAAATCTTTCTGGAAGACGAACATGGAATGAAGAGCCTTTTTCAGCTGAAGTCTGATGCTCTTGAACACCTTACAGTGATATTTCACATCAGCAGTCATGTTCTTGCTTGCACTTTGAAAAAGACTAAACTTGCATTAGAGGTGGGTGCAGTGATTTGAAAATGAGCTCCCTCTCAGTAGCTGCAGAGGCTTATATCTGCTCTGCTTACTGAAATAAGGCATATTGTCCATAATGGTTGCCTCATCAGTCCATGGTGGTTTTCAGCCATGGAACAATGGTGGGATGCTTCATATATTTTTGAGAGGTGACAGTAGTGCTTCCTTCTGAAGTTTCTCAGAGATTTTTTTTTCCTGCAGCTGGAAGTCGACTCTTGTGTTGACCCATCTGATGATCAGAGATTGAAACCATGCAGCGACAGTCCTGCAGATTTACTGCAGTGAGAAACCTGGTCATAGAATTGAGAACATTGTGTGTTAAAACAATTGAAAGCAAAGGATTGAGAAAATGTTTATATTAGGGTACAACTAAATTTAGGAGAAATATCAAATAGAACTTTGTTTTTGTTTTATGAACTTGTTAATAAAACTTTTGAAGGAGGTCAGTTTTTACATAATGTTGGCATGATGTTTTGGGGGAGAAAAATGAGAATGACATATACCTGCAGAATGGGATTAAAATTGTTTAGAAAAGGACTGAGTGGGCTGCAAATTGTAGTATGTCTGCACCGTTACTGTGCTCTCAGCAGCCACTTGGCTCCACATTAGCAGAAGTGGTAACAGAAATTGCAGGTTAGGAAATAGGAGTTAGAGCTGACCTTGCAGGATGCAAATGGAGTAAACCGAAGGGTAGTCTAAAACTAGACGTACTGAGATTAAGAAATGGGTGTACTGAGGACTAAACCGAAAAAGACAAGGATTTTAGGATTGCATTTGCAAAATGAACAAGGCATGTGTGGGAAAACAAGCAGAGTTTAAGAGCCAGCAACAGAATGTGTGAATACATAATACACAGCAATTTGATATTTTTGGCATGAAGAATGTGATAAAGATGTTATAGACCAAGTGGATGTAGTTTTCCATGTCTCATTTACAATTCTTGGTTGAAGTTATTTTGATTATGAACACTTGCGAACTGAACTGTACTGGAGGAAAATGCAGCTTCAACAGCGCTTATTGCTACTATTGTAAAAAAAAAATGTCAAACAGAGCTAAGTTCATGTCATAATTTTTCCTTTTTTGTCTCTTGGAGACCATGTATATTTTGATGGAGGCTTAGGTAGTGCGTGTGGTCCCTTTCAACTCAGGTTAGAGCACTTCCCAATTAATCAAGCCCACGAATGACAACAGAACAGTCATGGGCCTGTTTCTGGTTCCCTCCTGCTCTTCAGTGTGATTTCGTGAAAATCACTTGACATCTCTTTGGTTCAGTTTTCCTGCCTGTAAAACTGGGAATTACAATGAGCTCTGAGCTTTGCTAACAAAAAAAGTGCTCCATAAGGATAAGGTATTATTCTGATTAATAATACGTATAAAATGCATGCTAAGAAGCCTGAGCTAATCTTGGTTATCTCTGAAAAGTAAGTTGTGAATTTAGCAGCTTTGCATCAGCCACCCGGTGGTGCAGGTTCCACATCGGTTTAAGCTGCTGTCATGGGCAGCGGTGATTCTGTCATTCTCCTGGCAACTTATTCTCACTCTGTTGGCGGACTCTGACAACTCACAGCTTAGCAATGGTGAGTGTGGACGCAGGAGAGGGGATCAGAATGCGCAGCCAAGAGCTGGACATTCCAGCAGCACAGCCCCTTGAAGAAGGAAGGTGATTGTAACTGTGGAAGTGCCTTCAGCCTAGAAACTTTCCTTTTTTTTTCCCCCTTTAGGTGAATTTGAGCTCTCCCATTGCTTTTTGTATGTTGGACAGTCTTCAAAGAGAGTTGTCATGTCTGCTGGCTTTAAAAAGATTAGCAAAAGGGTTATCTGTCACTGACTTATAAGAAGAGTTATGTCAGAACTGCCTTGAAGAAATGATAAAGTATTTGGAATATTTTGATCAATGTTAGACTTTGAACAGAAACAGTTTCCTGAGAAGCTTGTGGAACTTCATATTTAGTTGGCTGGAAGTTCATGTCTCATATATGTTCATCATGAGAAATTAGATCCTTAACATGTGCTAAGCTCTGAATCCTGGCCATGCCCCTACCTAGCTGGATTCATCTCCGTGCATTTCTAACTGAAATTCTGAGATTCTCTCCAAAATAAACATGAATATTCTCAAAGAGAATTTACTTCAATCAGAAAACAATCCTCAGACTGGCATACTTAGATGTCTACCTGCAGTGGTAACTGATGGTTTGGAGTAACTTGGGAATGGATGTATGACCATAGGAACCAATATTCAATGCTCTCGACTCAAGCAAACTCAATAAAAAATAGAATGGGGAAATATCACCTTTCTGGTGTCACCTCCACTTCTAGTTCTTGGAAATGGAACTACCTTCCCCATTCGGTGTAGCTGCGCAGTGAAGTTTCACACTGAGCTCCTCTGACACAGAGACAAACTCAGCATTAAGTGCAACAGGAGTGCCATTGACTGTCTTTTTTTTTCTTAATTAAACCCAGCTAAGTTCAGCTCTTCGAGTTAAAAATGAATAGTGCGAGAACACGGCATATGGCTGTTTGCCTAAAACTGTGGCTTGTGTTTACTGAGAGAAATTGTAATGTGTTGGCGTTCATTGTAATTCAGCTTAACTGGGAGCCTGCCAGAATCAAATCAAAATGTGTTCACGGTATATCCAAAATACAACACAACTGCCAAGTTTGTAGTAGCAGGATGTAACAACCTGTTTCAGAATGAAACATGAAAATTTCCCATTGTGCAAAATAAACTCATTGCGCGTTATTTTCAGCCTAGAGTTATCATAATACTTTTTTCTTAAATAATTCTTTGAAATGGAAAGTAAGTGGCACAGAGAGAGCCCCTGCAAGACTGTTTCAGCAAAATGTAGGGTTTTATTAGGCATTTATAGCTGGAAAAAGGAAAAAAAATTCATAACTTATCCCTTGATAAACTACATCACCGGACTGCTTGTTCAAAGGTGTGGTTGACCCCTTCAATGGGTCTGCCAGATCTAGAGGAGCTAGGGAATGCCTATCAGTATTGGGGGGCACCTTTCCCACCAGCACAGTGAATGGTTACTCTATTTTTCTGGCTTTGAGTTAGTAGCATGAATAAGAGTTTGCGTTTATTATGATTTGGATACCTGTGTGTCACAGACAGCCAGGAATGAATCATCTTCTTGCCCCAGCAGTATCCATATGGCATGTTTAGTCCTCATCTAAAATATCAGTATATCGCTTGATGTACTTTTTATCTCTGCTTCTGCACAGAACACTGGTGACCTTGATGTGATGACATTTACTGACGCTGTAAAAATGAAGTTAGAAGATTAGATTTGTGCATTTCTGTCACACAGTTTTGTGCCAGAACTTCACGTTCCAAACTCCTGTAGTGCTATTTATACAGTTTTTTGGTGGCAATAACCACTGGTACCTTTAAAATGGTGTCTTTCTGACTCTAAAAGGAGAGAGGGATGTAGCTGAGCACATGCTTTTTGAAGGCCTGAATGTGCTTAATAGTAAAACTGATGAAGAGAACATTCATTTAAGGGCCACCAGTTATTACTCTGGTCTCCAAGAATTTTTCCTTCAGCCCTTGAATAAAAGGCTTTGTTTTGACCTTTTGTGTCTTTCTGTACGTTGAGCCAAATCTCTTGGTTTCAATTCAGACTCGGTGTACATATCAACCTGACCTTGCAAGGAGAGACTTGTCTAGGGAAAATGAAAATAGTAATTTGCTTCAGCTCTGTGTCTCGTGCTCGTCCCTTGGTAGAGCACTGAAAATTGCTGAACAGGCCACCTCCACTTCTCTTGGCTCCTCACTGGCTGCAGTTCCTCATAGCTGACCCAAACTATCAGCCTTGGTCTGCGGGAATATTTTCTAACCATCTTCTCATGATCACTCTTTGCTTTGTTCAATGTGACCCGTGTTCTCATGGTTCCTCTCTCCTGATTATTTTGCTCAATTAACTGAAAAGCTGTGACTCAGTCCTTAAAAGATCAGTAATTTATTATACTAATTTTCATGTAAAACTTCAAAGTATTTTATGGAGAATTTCTCAAAGTATTATTAAAAGAAGGAAGTTGGCCTATAGATGATGGGATTTCTTTAGTGGTTCTCTCTTTTGGGAACCAACACCTCACTTGTACTGAAAGGTGTACAGCTGCTTTACACGCAGGTGCTGTTTACATCCTGTTGACGCCTATCCTAGAGTGAAAAAGCCATCCAGAGTGGTGCAGTTGTAGGTGCTGGGAAATGTAAATATGCTACCAAGATGTGTCTTTACAGAGGAAATTAGCACACAGGTACATCAGTATCATGGAGATATTAATTCTTGCTGAGGGTTTTTCAAATTGGAGGAAGCTTCAAGTGAGAGATAAATTTTCTGTGTGATGTCCTTCCACAGAGACATGAATTTCAATCTGTGAAATTGAACGGGACCATCTCCAAACCTTTGGCCATCGTGGGCTCAGTCATGCAATATGCAGTGCCCTCTGGCTCTGCTCCAGCAATGCACTTAAGTTTCATTTGAATCATGCGAATATTCCTGTGCAAATCAATTGGTGGGTTAGCAATATACAGGGAGGGGAGACAGGCACTTGAGTTCTTTGTTGGATCAAGGCCATACTCGCACAAATCATCGCTGTAGTGCTTCTGATGGCAAATAATGGCTGGTACCAAGAATAGGACCCTCCCAGATATAAGCTCAGAATTCATAAAAAAATTACTTTTCAAATCTGTATGCTCACTAAGCATTTTTTTTTCTGTAGGGGGAAGATCTTTTGGGGGGGAATTTCAGTACTACAGTTTCCACAGACTGCGATTATCTGACAAAAATCAAATTAAACAGATATGTTTAATTAGCTTTCTGTTTTAAAAGAGAGTGCTTGATTTGGTGGGTTATATAGTCTGATCGCTGTTTCAGTTATGAAATTAAACATAAGATACATCATAAGATCTCCTGTAACTGTCAAGGATTTAACTGATGATTTCCTAATTTCCAGTGCAAGATATCAAAATTAACTCTCCACCATCTTACGGTTTCATTGATACAGTCTTCAGTTTCCTTTTCTTTTCTTTTATCATCTTTATGTAAAAAGGACCCATCAGTGTCACCAGAGACACTTGGGACTAATTTGTTGTGCTCTGTGTTCATCCTATATTTAAAAAATTCTACTGTAGGAAGCTGTAGTGATTTTGTACATCAGAATCATCTTTCCTTTCCAAGCATTTTATATGGATGTAGTCGATGAAGCAGCTTACTTGGTGGCAGTCCTGGTTGAAATGGTAGCTCTTCCACGCTTCTTGTACCCTTGCAACTCCTCCTTGCCCTGTCTCCTGGGAGTGCTGTCTCTGGTTTCTGTGTCTGCATTGTAAACTGGATTGGAGAATATTCACCTGCCAAGCAATAACCTTTTTCTTTTGTTTTTTTTCTGGGCTATTGTTCAGATGGATCAGTTCCCCACTTCAGCTCAACATGCAGCCACAAAGACATTTGGAGGTAGCAGCAAAAGGCAGAGAAGAATGGAAAATAACTGCTTTAGCTGCCGAATTTTCAAACCAAACTTGTTTCACAGGCTGTTGACACAAAAGGCTGAGCTTCCCTTCACCTTCTGCACTCTTCACCTTCAGTTTGTTGAAATAGGGTGATCCGAGTGGCTCTGCTGCCATAAAATTACCAATGCCAGTGCAGGACGAGGGGGGAGGAAAAGTTGTTGCCTCTTTTTGGCAGCAGCTTGGTCTGAAATTGGCTTAAGACCATTATGGAACTACACCTTTAGTGACATTTTTATATCTGAAAAGATAAATATATCTTCTTTGGAAGTATAGTTGACACATCAGATACTTGAAAAGTAAAAGCTGCTGAGAGGTAGTGAATAGGATAGTGGCTCAGTAGCAAGGCAGGCAGATAAAGTACAGGTTTTGCAAAGGAAAAGAAAGAAACAAAGATAAAACACAGCGCAAAATTATCTTGGCTGATCAGGCCTAGGATTTCTGGTGGAAGACATTGAAACTTTGAGACAGTAAAGTGATTAAATTTGAAGCCTCAAACTTCAGTTAAACCTTCTGTTAGTCTATGAATTCATTGAACCTGGAACTTGGTTAGTGAGATCATTTGTCTAATTCCCTATTGCAATAAAATTGTATTTTCTTTAGTATGAGTTTTGTATATCCATTGCTTTAGAATGTATTGTTAAATTCCACATTGGTATCAGAGTGGTGTTAAAACGATCTTTAAAGAAAGCACTGGTTCTCCCCAAGGAGAGTATTTCAAGAAAGAATAAAGTGAAAATTGATTACCTTCAGCATTTCTAGTAAAAATAATCATATAACCAGTCTCCATTTAATTTTTTTAGTTTCTTATAGTGGTATTGGAAAGCAAGCATACTATCCGTGATAGGATCATCAGAGTGTTATCTCTGCACTTAATTAACCGTGGGTTTTTTTCCAAAGCAGGAGCAATCAGAATAGTGATGAGCCCTTCTGACCCTTACTAGTGCAGTCACTTAGTACAATGTAACCTAGATGACTTGTGAAATAAAACAGACCCAGAAGCCCTCTAGAGGAAATACTAATTTCTCATTCCGTCCCTGAAAATGACTAAAGTAAGTCAAGGACATTCCGGTTTTGTAGATCATTTTTAGCATGTTTGCAGGCACTGGATTTGGTTTTCAAGTTAAGATTTGCCAATTGGTTATAGTAAGCAAATAGCATCATTCGATGTGTATTAAGAAGGTCCTCATAATTTGAATTTATACCTTTTTAGGGAAAAAGAAACACTGAATAGTACTGTCAATTAATTTAATGAGAAAATTGTGTATACAAACAAATTCAAGAACTACAGGTTTCTGTATAAAATAAAATAGCTGTGATAAGAAAAAAAGCAGGGAAGTAAGAGATAATCTAAAAAGGTCAGAAGAGTAAGCGAGATGTGACTTTAATGTTTCCAAACCATTTTCTTTACATCATTCTGGTATTCGGTTTTTCTAAATGTCCATTTTTCTGTACTTCTAGAAATACAGCATGAGACAAAGACAACTTCTTTTTTAAGGGTATTGCTGACTCTCAGTGAAAATGCCATTCATCTGTAGGTGCTATTGTTTTTTCCCTGTGATATCACTTGTTGAACTGGTAAATCTGGCAGCTCCGGCTCTCTCAGCAGATATGGAAAAAGCTCAGTGCATCCTGGATCCATGAGATTTTTCTCTTTCCAACTTCTATATATTAGTAAAGGCAAAAAGGAAACCTGAAAAGCTTTTACGAGGGTCATAAAGCCTAACTTATAAAGGAAATGTTGCGAGTTATAAGAAAATGTTTCAGCCCCCACCTAACGATGAGGTCCTTACACACAGCCCGTAGCAGAGGTGTTGCAGGCTCAGAAAAGTGCTGGATGAGCAGGGCTACCCGGACGAGTTCATCACACAACCGGTCCGTAACACATTCAATCAAAAGAGCAGGCAAAGAGCAAATGTAACTTGGTTGCTAATTCTACAGACCACAGCAAAATTTCAGCCCGCTTCATCCCTAAGAGGATTTATCAAGCGGTGAGCTAGTTTGCTGCTTGGCTATCTGGGAAGGGAAGCCCAGCACACCTGTGGTAAGAGGATTGTGCAGGTAAAGGGGGGGCAAGTTGCACCTGCCCTTCAGCTGGAAGCATAGGTGTGTTCTTATAGGATAAGAGGATCCAATGGACAGTTTTAGTTACTGTTGTGCTGTAATTGCACGCTTTCCCAGAAGATGAACACTTTGTCTCTGTATGGATCTGGGACACCCCTGCCTGCCCCCTCCACCCCCGAACCCTGACACCAGCAGAGATCATTCTTACGAGCTGAACCTTAAGTCCAGGCTTTTTGAACCTCAGTCCAAAAAGCAAAACAAGTATATGAAAAGAATTATGGAAATAGATTCAGCTGTGTGAATCACTTCAGATGGTGTTATTCATATTGCACTGCTGTAGGGAAAATCACTCAGTCTTCATTTTTGCCTTTTAAAAAGTCAATGCTAACTACTTTATTTCCAAACTATTGATAATTTTCCATTTGAAAATGCATGTAATTATTTTGTGTATTGTACCTATAAGGTGTATTATGATCCTTGCTTTTTATAATGTTTTAAAGATATCTGCTTTAGAGAAGACATCTCTATCATTGTATCCCTCCCTAGTTCATGGCCTCTGTAATTAAGAAATTAAAAAGTTTCAGCAAGAAAAAAAAGGTGTCATCTCAAACACAGTAGCTGTTAAAGGTTGAGTTTAGATTTTTCCTTTACTATCTTTTTGTCAAATAGATTACATTTGAGATTGCCACTTGTTAAGTAACTTGATAATGTACTGGTAACTTACAGTTTCAGTCCTGCCTGAGGTCCTCAGCCACGCTACCCTCGGGTTATGCTCCAAGACCAGACGGTGATATCTAACACGTGTCTGCCTGTCCTGCCTGTGACTGGAACCAGGTGTAGCAGCAGAGTGGTGACAGGAGCAAAACACTCCCTGAGGGACCCTTCAGGACCTGGCTAACCTAACCTCTTTCCGCGTTTAGTTCTCTAGCCTATACGACAAATAAAACAGGGTAAACCAGAAGAGGCTTTTCTTTATTGAGACTTTACCGGGCACGGCTGTGAGCGTAGCGCAGCTCCCTGAGAAGCCTTGAGGAATGTCCCCAGACACATCATTTTGTATTGTGCTACTTCTGCTGACATGGAATTAATTTCTCCTGCTCGGTTAATACAGTGCATCGCTCCGGGTGGTTGGGGCTCTGTTGTTAGTGAGTTAATACGTTTACCTTTTCACCAGCAGCTCCAAATAGAGCTTTTACGGACAGCTTTTATTACTGGCTCATCACTGTTACGTATCCCTTACTCCTTGTCTGATGTCTTGAGAAAACGGCTTCAACAGTTTTCTTAGGAAGAACTGAAAAATAATGGGGATTGATTTGAGAGTTGTGTTTCAGTTCTCGCGGTTGTCCTCTGGCAGCAGTGGGCTCTGTAGCTGCCGGTGGTTCGGGCTGGCTGGAACCGAGCGGCGCTTTCAGCCTGGTGCTTCCTTGTCAAAGGGATTTGACCCTCAGGCGCTGGTCCTGACCCGCGGCCCTTTCTTGCGTGCTGCCCGCTGAAAGATTTTATCATCTTAAGCATATTAAAAATATAGCAAACATCAATGTGGGATACCCTATGGTTTGGAGATGTTTTCCAGTGACTTGATTTTACATTTTTCTACTGAGTTACCAATAACTCTATTGCTTTGCTGGGTGGATTAATTTTTTTTATACATTGACTTGTAACCATATTTTCTTGGTCTTCTGCCTATACATTTCTTCAGATATGATAAAATTCTTATGTGTTTCACGTTACTTCACAGAAATATTTTATCTTGGATAAGCTATGGCCAGATCTAATAGCAAAACAGTTAGAATTCAGAATTAAACTGCAGAATATTACTGATTAAGATATAGTAATATTTTTCATCGTGTAGTTGAAGCTACAGACTTAATCTGTCTTAATCTGATAGCGCATGAAAAGCGGTAGTAAATAAAAATTTCTAGCTCTTGCTCTGTTCCATAGCAACTATAATAAATTGGTCCGGCCTCATCAGGTAACGTAATGAGGTAGAATAAAAATGGGCAAACATATGGAAAGAGAAAAAGCTTCTTTCTTCAGTATAATTTACAGTATAGTTTCTCTTTCATTTGTGCCTTCTTCCCATTCACCCAGTTTTGCTCGTTTCACACAGTTTGAATCGATAAAAATAGGAATTACTGGTATGAGAATTTATTGACAATTCCTGACAGCTCCCTGGCTTCTAGCTGAGCTAATCGCAGATTGCTGGAGCTAAGTCCTCCAAACTGCTTAAGTAAAGAACCTAATTTTAAGATCATCTGGATCCATAGAGTCTACAGGACAACGTCAACAGGAGCTGGGGTGCTGTGCGTGGTGTCCTCAGTGTTACCTTGAAATCAAAGGAACAGGAGAGGTGTGTGTGAAACCCCAGATCAACTGGATTTTCCAAGTCATTGACCAACAGATGCTATCAGCAAAGTTTCTGAATATCCCTAAAAGAAATCAAATCCTAGCCTTCTCTTTACATCTTGCAGCAATCTGAAAGCAGATTCCCAGTGGTTGTTGGTAACTGTGTGAGGAATGGTCGAGCCTACCTATCTGTCTAGGATTTGAATCTTTCAAGTGTTTTATACTATTACTTGTGAATTAGGTCCTAGCCTCATAGTTGCTGAAGAAATTGTTCTGAGCAGAAATCTGATTTGTTTGGACTTTCCACTATAAACTTCTGCGCTGGACTTGGCTGTTCTTTTGATAGCTAGAGTTTTTAGTAAAAAATGTCTGTGAAATCGAAATAAGAATTAATATATTTTGGCACTGAAACATCTGTAGCACTTTTTGTTTGATTATTGTATGTCAGCTCCCTTATCACAGCTCAGCTTTACAAGATGAGCACTCGCTGACAGAGGATGTGGTCTGAGGATTTTGGTTATCCTGTTTCAAGTTCTCTTTGTAGGTAATGTTTTGCAGCCGGACGCGTGTGCCTCAGAAAATGTCAGGTTCTTTACAAGGGCTTTGGCCAGGAAGCCTCTGTTCTGAAGGGTCTGTGATACTGTCCGGATGACTTTGAGTATGATTATGAACTGAATTTAGCATAGCGCACTATTGCAAGTGCATTGGAGTTGCTTTTAGAGCAGGATTAATTTCTTCTGACTTTAGGTGTCTGCCCTACGATTATGTGAATTTTATCCAACAAGTTACTTGTTCTCGCTATTGATAAGCTCAGGCTGACTCGTTATCTCCCTTCAGTGCTTTTTCTTTCATTGCAAGGCAGGGACAAGTGGGGCATATCTCTGTATTACTGGTACAAGGACTTGTGTGGTGTGATAGGTTTTTTTTGGCTTTGTATGATATCAAACTGTGGTTTTTGAAGGTCAATCTGTGATTAAGACTTTCCTGTGGGGAGTGCAAATCCTCAGAAGCTGCTGAAAGGAGCTTTCAGTTATATTTATTTGTTCTAGTACTTTTGCTTTTAAGATCAGTCCTTGTATATGAGAACATGGTTAAAGCTGTTTCTTCCTTATTAGACTTGGTAACCTTCTTAAAATGGAGACAACAGGGCTTGTCAGTGGGTTTAGGCTCTAGTGAAGGAAATGATACTTGATTTTTCTTTCTATCTTAGCAACTTTGGGCAGCCTGATCCAGTGGGAGGTGTCCCTGCCCATGGCAGGGGGGTTGGAACTAGATGATCTTTAAGGTCCCTTCCAACCCAAACTGTTCTATGATCTATGAGTGGTTCCTTTTTATTGGTGGTTTTTAGTTTGGAATCTTTTCTTTGGTTATATGGGTCTTTTTCCTCCATCACCTTTGCCATCAGATTAATGGTTATTGCAAAAACTGTCTTGGAAATTGAGGACTGGAAAGGGAGCCCTCAATCATGTGTGTCTCTACCTTCCATTCTCGGCAGATGAGCAGACATCGGTTCTCTACTTCTAAACAACACTACCCCTCACGCCTGCACGGTAGTTGTTATTCCTTCTAACTTATTAGTGATCCTAGATGTGTTTGGTCATGGCCAGAATTTTTCTGATGCAGAGAAATTTGCTCTTTCATGACTGGGTAGAGAGTCAGGGATTTAATTATGCTGGTTCTGTATTTTGTCTTGAGCATAAATCAAACCAGTAGCTGAAGATTCTTCTAAATATGAATCTATTTTTGGCCTTGCCAATTTATTTAGCGTGTCTTTTAAGTAATTCTGAACACTTTTTTTTAAATTTCAGTGTGTATTTCAGGATGTCTTGAACAGTGCTGGGATGGTGGTCATACGTTTGCCATCACAGCAAATAAAAGAGGAGAGAAGAGCAAAGAATTATCAAATGTGGCTTTCTTATGATGTAGCTTGAAAAGCACATATGTTGGCAGCACTGCCAGCTTAAACATCTGCTCTTTCGTCCACTGGTGTATTCCACCTCATTTGTGCCAGTTAAAAATAGCTGGTAACAAAAAGGAGTGAAGTTAACACAGAGCAGTTTCTGACCCAATTCACGACGTGGCAGCGCAGTCGCACGAAGCACGGGGAGCAGGAGGTACAAGAGTACCACTCCAAGTTGGAACCAGTGCTTCTGCCAGAAGAGATTCTCATCAAAATCTGCCTTGAAAAAGTAAAGCCATGTGTTACATGAGTCCAATGCGAGAGAAGATCTTGCCTTTTATCTGGCCAAATCACTTCTGAAATAAATGTAATGAGGCACATTAAATGTCCAAATATTCTCAGGTTAGTCAGTGCGATGTGGAAGCATAAATGGGAGGTAGGAGCGTGCTGGCTTTTAGAGGCTCGCTAGCGCTTCCAGGCCATTCCTCAGCAGTGCTGCTTCAGAAATGGCTGGAGGCTGTTGTTGTATCTTTATCAAGGAGAAAATTAATGAGGCTGAGGAAAGACTTAAATTTTTATTAGCACGGAGAGCTAGTAAAGACACTTCTGTGTTTTATCACTTTTATGGGAAATTCATCAGTAACAGCATCGGTGACATATCTCGAGGTTAAGACTGTTGTGAAATCTGACAGCGAGGAGCATGCTCTTGTGTCTGGAAATGTGATATTTTTTCTGAGTGTGACACATTTCTTCTAGAAACGTCTCTGAGGTGAGGTGGTGTAGTTCCAGACAGCTTCTTAAGTGCCGTTTATTACCTCCATGATAACAACACGGCTCAACCACACATGTCGGTTTGAGAGGTAGAAGTTAGTGTCTTTGCTTCCTATTATTCAGTCATAGGTAATGAGAGCAGAACTATATTAAACCATTTAATTCATATATGGGAATGACAATTTAAGGGTGATGGCACATCATTAAATCAACTTCTATAAGTGCAGCACTCCGTTCATTTGTTATTGATGTTTCTTGACACATCCCCTTACAAAACCTTCTCAGATGCTGTGAACTCTTCAAGTATTAATGATTTCAGCACAGCTTTTATCTTGATAATATAGTTATCTGGAAAAATGCAGCCAAAAAGAACTTGTAGACACTGCAGTTATGGGAAAGACTGTTGCTTTGGCCATGTTAAAAAAAAAATGATTAAAAATTAGAGTTACAGTGATGTAATATTCCCGTTGATTTTACCTATGGGATAGAATATGGGAGGATGGTTTGTGTCGCAGAAATGCACTCTTGGTGAAGTGGCTGTGATGTTTGCCCTTAGAGAGGACACTGTGAAGAGGAAAATTAGGGATATACTTAGGAACTTGCAGCAGACTTAAAGTTTTTGAGGATTATGTCCCTTTTTACAAAAGGCACGTGCGGCCGGGGAGATCTGTGGTTGCAAGCAAAGCTCTGGGGAGACAAGAGGCACTAAGGTTGGAAGCTTCCATCTCCAGCTTGTGCTCTACTAACGCTGCTTCCCTGCTGAGGAAGAGGCGAGGAAGCTGCCTAAGCCACGCATAGAAAATACAAGAACAGGGGCAGCGTGGAAGGAGAAAAGAAATGTGACATAGAAAGGGAAGCTGGCAGAAAATGAAGGAGGGAGCAGGAGCAAGAGAAGTAGCTTGTGGGCCGGCACAGTCTTAGCCAGAGGTCCGAGTAGAAGAGTTTACATGCAGGAAAGTTCAATCCATGTTGAAGCTTAGAATTTAAGTCAACGTTTTTGCCATCACTCAGTGCCTGGGAACGATTCATTCTAAGAGCTCATCCCGCTCTATTTCCTTTTTATGCAGATGACAGATATGTAAATTCAAGTAGCAGAAGCCTGCCTGTATTTGCATCTAAAACATCCATCTGTATCTGTGTGAATATTATGGTGACGCAGAGGAAACTCATCTGGAAAGCAACATTTAAACACATTATACTTGCACAGTCAAGCATTTAAAGCTCAGATAATGCCAGCACTGAGGGTTTATGGGTTTTTTTTTGGCTTGGGTTTTTTTTTTTTCAGAATAACCTTAATTCTGTCCTTTTTGTGTGGTTTTGCATTCATGGTATGACTTGGGATTTTCTTTAATGTAGTTTTTTGTATCTAATTTTGTGATCCATCTACTCTGTTTCCATAGATCATCTTTGTAACAAATAGGCTTAAAGATGCAAAATACTGCATGATACCCTCTAGTTTTTAGGTAGACTCTAAACTTCCAGAAAGTTTAGGTCTGAAACACGCCAAGCTGGGTGTTTTAGAGTGTTTTCAAACACATTCTCCTTATCTCTTTCTGAATTGTGGAGGTATGAAGATACATTTCTCCAGGCACTCCAAACAGTTTTTATTTCTCTTGAAGGGGCTTAAGAACAAATAGGTGACATTTGAGAGTCAGCTTAGCGTGAACATGGTCCTGAGGATTATGCCTTTTCTTTATTTGGACTGCATAATTCTTAGAGAGCTTTTGACGTCACTGACAAAAAATACCCCCTGATGATTTTCATTGTTACGAGTTATATAAGAACTGGAAAAGACCCACTGTGCCTAAGCCAAATGAAATAAATCAAAGGGGGTTTTGATCAAGTACACACATCAACTGATGTGTGTATTCCATAAAATCACATTTGGGAAGAGGCGTGCATTCTCCATCTACTTCTGTTAGCCAACCACTCAGTGTCTTCCAGATCTTTCTACCTAGCTGCTAAATATTGCTTTATATAGAAAGTACCACTTGATTTTTCTTTTTTTAAAAACCAAGCCCCTAGTTTTCCACTTTCTGTAATGAATACTACTTGGTTGGGCCTATAGAGGCTGTTAAGCACTGGATATGTTTAAGCAGGTCTGCATATGTAAGCTGAAGGTTGTAACGTTAGCAGAAGTTTGCACTGCCCTCCTCAATTCTTTGGATAACTTCCAGCACAAAAATGAGAATTTCTTTTTTTGTTCTAATAGCAAATAGCTGATTTTCTAGCCTTTCAAGTTGCCATTAGTGGGATCGGATGAGGTGTGGTAGGTGCAGTCTCATTTCTTTGGAAAGTCGTGTGCAAGGTCACTGACAAAACCCAGGAGGTTTCAAACCATGTTTCTTTTTCTTTTCCTTTTCTTATGGTTCCAAACCTCTGTTAGCAGTCGTCTTCTCTACCCCTTTCTCAAAGAGCCCAGAGTTTCTGGTTGTTTTTTACCTTTTCTGTTCCCTTCTTTGCAGTGTTTCTGTCCTTTATTTTGTACCCTTGCCACCCAGAGGTAGTTTCAGTACAACCAGTTCTCTTTGAATTAGGTGACCCTGGTGGCTCACGCTCCTGAGACACACACTGCTTCAGGAGTGTCCCTGTTGTGCACTGTGGTCATGTTACACAAGATATCTGCCCTCACAAACATGCGCAGTCACCATTTACATCGATCTTCGCTGATGGGCGCAGGAACTTTAATAGATTTCCTCCAACATCAACCACAACAAAGTCTGAAAATTGATTTTTCTGACAGTTTCACTTTGATTTATTGATTTTTTTATAAGTCACCATTCTGTAACAACAGACATACAATTGTTGTATAGGTTTTATTAGTCAAATGAGATACATTAACAGGGATATTAATTTCCTCTTAGGAGACTGATGTGTAATTCTGTTGAACAAACTGAAATTATTGCATCAGTTTTCAGGTTTTGTCCTTTGGATCCAGCTTCCACAGACACTTGCATCTATACCTCAAATTTGCTGTGTTGTGTAAGCTTTAGTGCAATTCTGGGTATAGTATCCTGCTATCTGCTTCTTACTTCAAAAGTTATTTTAATTAAGAAAACCGCAAGATACTTTCTCAGATCCTTAATCAAAGTGGGTTTGACTCCTTTGCCAAACTGGCTGTGGGTGGACTCCACCCCTTCCTTGAACCAGTGCTAAACTGAAGTCAGGAGTGGTAAATGCATTTCCACCGAGCGGTTTTTCCTTCTCTTTCATCCCAGACCCTAAAAGCAGAATGAGCAACGCTGCATTTTCACATCAGAGCGTGTTGTTTTGTATACCCTCTTCTGTCAGAAGAACCACCTTGTGCGAGTCATGTTTGTGACAAGCTGAGCCGGCGAGGACCTTTCCTGCCTGCCCTCCCCATCACCCCTCCATTTCACAGCCAGCATTCTGTCATGCCAGCCAGCTGCCGTATGTTTCCCTCTGGGAATAAGGCTGGAATATGAAGACAACCATCATTTGGTCAGGAATTTTTAGGCTGGATTAATGAAATCCAATACAGTTTTCACTAGGTAACAAAAAATCCATTAAAATAGATTAAAAAAGGATAAGAGAATAATTGTAATTCCTGGAGAGAGATATGAAAAATTGGAAATGACAGAAATTAACTTAGATATTACTTTCTTTTGTGATGGATCACACTTGACCAAGTCATCGTCACCACGTTTCCCCCCTGTGAGAGTTCTATAGTATTTTTTCCAATATTCATGTCTAATACAAAACAGGAAGGGACAGATCTTTACGTAACGTGGCAACTATGTTTGTGTTTTAATGTAGAACAAAGCTGATGTCTGTTGACATCAATGGGAAGATTCATTTTAATCTCGGTGGGTCTTACTGCCCACAACATGCAGCATCTCTTCTGTAATGTTGGCTCTGAGTTAATACTTAAATCTGATTTTAGCTAGCTCTATAGAGAATTATTTTTATAACTTTGGTTTGCTTTGTTGCATTAATGATAATTTTTTTCTTAATTATGCAGTTCAGGAAATAAACATTTTTAAAGCTGACTGGCTTTTCTTTTAGTGCCTTTTCTTTTCTGCCTCCTTTCTTTTTCATATTTCCTTGATTTAGGCAATTTACAACAAGTCTTATTTGCAAAATCATAGTAAACTTGTCAGTGATGCCTGTTTTCTTCTACTCTCTCAATACAGAGCCAAAGTTCTCCTACTCCATGTGGATGGAATTTGGTTTCATTAACTTAAAAATGAGAATAGACAATGTAGCAAATTTCCCATTGTAGATGTTAAGTCTTAACTTTAAAATATATCATACAATTTTAAGCCTTTTCCTTGTATTAATTTATTGAGCTATGGTGATATATCAGTTTGTTATTAATTGTACCAAAACCCATAAGGATAGGCAAGAAATAGAACTGTATGAGTGATGCTGTATATCTTGGTAATAGTGGTTTAATTTTATTTACTTACGTATAAAACAGAGTTAATGCCCCCTCTTTGTAGCTATGAATCACAACTGGTTGAAGTCTTCTCTGTAAACAAATATTATATTGAGAGAATTACATAAATGGCTCTAATGAGGCCTGAGTGGCTTGAGGAAATAAATATTTGATTTGGCTTTGGTGAGTCAAAAGAATCTCATTCTCTACTCTTTCTAATTGCACCTTTGATATTTTCATGCTAAAACCAATTATAGCCATGATAACAAAGAATTAACCTACTTATAGCTAAATTTTTGCTTCCCAACACCTCAAGCTTAGCAAACACACAATTTTAGATGGCGAGAAGAGGCACGCTGGAATACAACCCCCAGCTCCTGGATAGGCAGAAGAGCAGAGAGCAACGAGCAAATTTATCTTTTGTGTGAGTGCATTTATGAAACGCTGTTGTGCTCTGAGACAGCCTGGTCCTTTAATGATGTATTTCTGTATTCTGTTGTCAACTGCCATACTGTTTGCACCATTAAGTAAACACCTTCTAAAGATGCCCTGGGGAGCTATTACAGAGCAGTGTGAATAATACAAATTTCATATTTTGCTCTCTGTCATACATTCTTTCTGGCACAAAGGCACGTTTAATACCTCTGGCTACACAGTTTTCATAAGATGTCACGTTCGTTTGGCATTTTCTAAGTCTTTGAATACTACAAATGCTGATTTGTGGCCGGTGATGCTAGAAAGCTTTGCCTCTTAGTTGGTAAGTGACAAACGAGCACTATAACTTGTTTTAGGACTATCGGTTTACAAAGTAAATGGTTGAAGAATGTTGAAAGATAAGATAATTGAAGGAAATTGCAATAAAGCCCCTTCTATTTATGGAGCAGAATACGAATACATTGCTCTGTTTTATTCAGTTCTGGTGTCATCACAGTCTGTGTCTCAACTGAATTTTGTTGGCTTAATATTCGGTGTGGCAGAGATAAGGGGTCAGATCTCTCTCAGGTATTTGGTTGAAAAACCTGAGAATAGGAAAACATAGACAACATCAAATATTCTTCTCTACAGGATAGTTTTAGACTTCGTATTTTAAGACTTCAGTTTCCCCAAGTTTCTTTTCCCAGTAGGTCGTTGGGTTATTCCCAGTCCTCCCATAACTTTTGGCGACGCATCTCTGGACCATAACTAATCCCAGCTTTCGGTCAGGCCGGGCTGTTGCATGTTAGTGACGTGGTTAGCTAGTGTTTCTTACTATGATGCAATAGACCAATTTTATTAGATCAGATTAAGTCATTTAATTTTATCTAAGAAGGTATGCTTATAAAATGAAGCAGTAGATAGTAATGTGGTTTTCTAACATGGTTTTGGTGAACTTCCTTCATCCTCTTGTTTAAGCCATTTAGTTCTCCTGTGCTAATTTAGAGGAACATATTTCTTTTCCTCGTTGCCAAGCTGTATCACTCGGTTACTTTAAAGGACCTTTGTGGTTCAAAACATGTTAAAATAACTCAGATTTATCCTTAAAAAGATACTAGTGTACATGACAGAATTATCTGTTTTCTTAATTAATAATCCAGGATATTAAGACATTAGCTTTCCCTCTATTTCTGTTTATATTGCATATATGAGAACTTTTAAATAGACAAATGAGAACAATATTTTTCTTATTCTTTCTATTGCTTTCCTTGTTTTATATGCATTGTTTTTTCTTAGTGCTAGCATACACATTTTCTCCTTAATTTAACGATACCAGGAACTGTATTTAATAAAAGGCTGCATGCAGAAATTGTGATATTTCATAGCTCCGTCTTCCATAAACGCCCAAGTTGGTTATTTCTATGGTTTCTGTATATCTGTACTTTTTATGGATCTTGGGTTTACTTGCTTCACTGTAGGACAAATAATTGGGAATTAGTTTAAGAATGTTGAAAATAACATCAGTAGTATAAAGTTTTCTTCAGTAACATGCACTATACTATGTAAGTTTAACTAAATGTTTTGCACATTTTCCATAATAGATCCAAACAAGGAATTATCCTTGGATTCCCCAGAAATTTCTATTTTTTTTTTCAAATTACAGAATTCTGATTGTTTGCTTCTGTTTCCTGAATGTGCATTGCTGATTTCTCGTTCTAATAGGCCTTGACGATTGCCTCCAACAATACATAAAGAATTTTGAAAGAGAAAAGATCAATGGCGAACAGCTGCTACACATCACTCATCAGGAGCTTGAGGAATTGGGAGTCACTCGCATCGGCCACCAGGAACTGATACTGGAAGCAGTTGATCTGCTATGTGCATTGGTAAGTGGATTCTTGCATCACTCATCTTAATAATAAATTTCCAAACTAAAGCTAAAATTACACCTGTGTGCCTATGCAGGCACAGTGGCTTTGCTTTAATAAAGGACAAGCATTTAAGGGCTTCTCTCAGCTGCAAAGAAACGATATATCTATTTTATGATTATGTGTGATGGTCTTTTATTGCTCTTTGTCTAAGTTTCTTGGTCTTGTATTCAAATAGTGTTGACTATCACTACTGGCATCCATATGGTTCTGTAATTATATGCCATATGCCCTCGTATTTCACTGACATTTGCCACGCTCTTCCAAACTAAGGAGACCTGAGTATTTTAACCATGCCAGCATTCAAAGGGATGGTACTAAGGAGCCAGAAGTTAATGCTAATTAGATGGGAAGATTGTTTAAAATGGGGTTTGAGACAAGATTGGAATGATAAAGTTGACTGTGTAAAGTACAGACACGCATGTCAATTTAAAGTTGAGGTTTTTCTAGCAACTTGCAAGCACTTGTATTTGGAAGAACACTGCTTTTTCATATAACAGGTTATTAATTCAATTAGCTTCTTAACAAAGTATTTGATATTGGGAAATTCCTTTTCTCCTCTGCTATTTAATTTTTACCAGATAATGAAATGCAATGGACTAAGTTAATTCTAAATAAAAAATAACTTTGTGTAGGTGTACAAGTGAGAGGATGTTGAAAATAAAAAAAAAAAAAATCAAAATAATGAAATTATGTAGGTAAATTGCACGTGACCACCCCAGTATTTTATTTTTTTATCAGTAGTTCTGCTTTTGCACAAACTAGGCTATCCTGGGGGATATTGATAAGATAAATTTTCTCCAACAGGGAAACTGGTACTTAGTAAAGTATAAAACAAGTGGGGAAAATACACTTGATCTCGGAAAGAGGCAGTACGAAGTGCCTTTTATTATGTAGATGGTTCTTGCACGTACCTCTAATCACAAAATATGTGATGCACCTTGAGCTCCAGTCTTGCAAACGGTAACAAGGACCATACGCATCAAATCAGAGAAATGCATTTGGCCTTGATGCAGCCATGCCTGTAACTGATCCATACTGCACAACCCGATGGACCTTTGTGTTTTGGAAGCATTGAAAATCCAACTCAAGGGTTTTTTTTCTCTGAAATGTTTTTGACGTAAAAGAAACCTAAATACCCTACGAAGTCACATTATGTTATCTGAAGAATGATTCAATGCTATCCCCTGACACCAGTCAGAAACCAAGACCAAGAAGTTTCTTCTAGAGAAAAGAACGCCCTTGTGTCAAGTGTGCCCTTTAGGAGGTCTCTTGCTGGCTTCTTTTTTTTATTATTTGTTCTTTTTAAAACGAAGGCACAGTACCTCTAAAATGCTGCCCCTACTGCTGGGCAATAGTGCAGCTCTTCTCTTACTGTGCCATCTCATGACCTTAGTTATTCTTTTCAAGCAGGACGGGGATTTTCCAGGTCCTACTATCATTTTTTTTGGTCTCCTGCCTTTAAGCCCTTACCCTCCCTTTCTCGCTCTGTCTCTAAAATGCCTGCTTTTTTTATCTTGCTGCCCATTCCGTGTGCTTTCTGCTGAGTGAGGCTCTGCTGCCTGCGGCTCTGCTCTTGAGGGTATTCTCTTGCTTCTGACATTTCTGCCTTGCTGCTGTGCACAACACATTCTTCAGTTCTTGCAGCTTCTTACTGAGCAAAGGTCACAAGTTTTACAAGGCTAAGTATAATATCTATCTTTAGTCTGTAATAATTTATAAGAATTTTAATCTATGTGAAAAAAAAGATAAGAATTTCTCTTAATTCTTTTAAATAATGACAATAATTGAATAGTAGGAGATGTAGTGCTGCCTTTAGTGTATATGAGCAGGGTGCACAGAATATAAATTAAGTGTTTGTAGTTCCATATATACTTTTTTCAAAGCTTCTTATGAGAAAAATCGAGGGGAAACATCAATTCAAATAGCCTGGTCTGAAATTCCACATGTAGTAACAGGAGGAACCGAGGAACCATACCTTGTTCTCTCCCTCCATTTACCCCGTTCAGCGTGGGATGTGTTCCTGGTCCCATGCTGGCAGAGCATCCACAATGCTATGCACGCTGTTTTCTTCCTATCCGGATGGCAGACAGCTGCATTCCTGTTTTTATCAATTCGTGTCGGTGCTATTATACTCTGCGTATCATCCACTCACTGGGCCATGTCAATGAGCATTGATTTTTTTTCTTATTATTTTTATTTTTCTCTGCACGTGGATTTCTTAATCGATTTCTGTTTGGCAATTGGCAGTGTCCAAGTTACATGACCTATTTCTTCCAGGCAGCATTAGCAGGATGTTCCGCTCCATCTTAGCGAGCTGAGTTGTGTAACGCTTTAAACAAGCGTCTCCAATGTACTCTAGAAACCTCGCAGGTAAGCTCGGGCTCAGGGGTGCATCAGGAATTCAGCTGCACGTCGGTCATGAGTTTAGCTGCAAAACAGCTATGTTGTTTCCGTGAAACCAGCAGAAATTTTACTGTCTTAGCTCAAACTCTTGGAACACACTGGAAGCGGATGTTGCGATGCCACCTTTTCCACATGTGGTCCCTAAGGGTGTGGGCAACAGTCCACGGGGCTCTGGGCAGTGCGGAGAGGTTGGGGTTACACATCAAAGAGCAATGCTTTGGCTTCTGTCACGGTGATGCCAAGCATCACACAGCATGCACACAACCAAATCCTGGCCTGTGATTAGGGTTCTAAGTGCAAGAGAAAACAAAAAATAAAGGAAGAACCTCTTGTTTTTCTTCCCTGTCTGAAACCACCTATTAAAAAACAGACACTCAAATGCAAATTATTAAAAGCAGGGAAGGTTTACTCTTATGCGTTTGCCCTTGATATGGTTTTACATGCGCTTTTCACAAATATACATGAAAAACAAACCCCTAACATTGTGTCTTTGTTAATATTGGTCGTATTTTTAATAAAAATCAGAAGAGACATTACTGATATGTACAATCACAAATCATCATTTCTCTTTTGAAAGAAAGCTGAATTCAAAGGTTTCTTTAATGAGGCATTGTGTGTGAGAATCCTAGCTAGAAATTGTTCTAATCTGGAAGGAGATGTAAGAAATGGGGGAAAAGTATGTAATACACCTGTGTATAACAGAAGTGGCAATAGGGTGATATAGAATTACATGTATTTTACCTTAAAAATTAAAGAATTTAAAATATTAGAATAATCCAGGTTTTGAAAGGGTAAAATCTAAGTGCCAAAGGTGAGAGTATCTTTCAGTTGAGGAAAGAAAGCACTGATGCTTTCTTGGGATTGCTCAGGGCTGAATTTATGTGCTATGAAAAGAAAAGTCATAGGTGAGCCATACTTTCAGCTTCAATTCTTTGACCATTCTAGAAAGACATTTTTGAGTAGAGTTTTAATTATGAAGAAAATTGGGAATGATGGCTCGGGGCGGGAAAATCTTATCTTAAGAATCAAAGTCCTTTCTTACCAGTGTGGTCAGAAGCTGCTCTGCAGTTTTCTGTTTGAAGTGACCTAAATAACATATATGGCATAAAAGGTGCAGGTCGCTCAGGATTTGGGCTGTAATTTTATTAAAGCTGAAATACTCATCTGGGCATATATTGGAGGATTTGGTGCACAAAGGCATTGGCTGACTCTGAAGAAGGAGTAGAGCCTGGGGAAAAGAATTCTTTGATAGACAGTAAAATATATTGGAAAGAAGAAAAAGGAGTACTTTTGAGGTCAACATGGGTTGCTGTTCAAACCTACGCAAGTAAATTTAATTAGGACAGTATTGGAGTCAGTATGTTGTTAAAGCCTGCACAAATTAAAATATAAACAGTCTAGAGGGAAGAAAGACTTTGATAATGAATGGAAGAAAAATGAACATAAAATGAAAAGCATGCTCAAATATAGATTGTATCTAAAGTTATTAAAAGTGCTGTTAATTCACAGGCATTCAGCTAGTGAAATTAGGCACTGTGCTGTGATAGCATTCAAGGAGAAATAAAGATTAAAAATTTCTCTCTGCAGTTACTGCAAAAGCTGGCAACCCAAGCATGAGAGGCTTTTCCGCTGGAAGGCAGAATAGTCACCTGTGGGTCAACATGTTTATAACAACTGGAGTGAGTTTAATTTGCTTGCATACTTACTACGGGGACACAGCTACCAAACAAACATGCTTTTTTCCTAACATATTTCTTTATTTGGCATCTCTTTAACAAAATTACAACAGTAATAGCATTTTGTTGGACAGATGGAAAGCAATTTGCAATAATTTACTTTGAAGTATGCCATGCTGAAGATGAAGCAGCCGATCTTTCGTGGGTGTCTCTATCTATTGATAAGGTTGTCTCTTCGGAATTCAAGTATTCAACCTCTAATTAAATTAATATTGCTTTTTACTGGCCATACCTACAATGACCTCTCTTGAGATCTGCTTCGTCTTTCATTCTGTCCATACACTTTTTGAATTGTCAATACTGCGAGTATTTTGGGAAGTATTTTTTCTTCCTTTACCTGATATGCAATCGAGTTTCATTTTTAACGAGTCATTCAGTATGTCACATACTTATTTTCCTCCCATATTTCAGAGATTACTCAAAGGTAATGATTGCACACTGAAATCTTCATTTTATTTAGATATTGATACTTAAATAAATGGAAATAAATCTTCTTTCTTTGAAGTGGAATGCCATCTCTCTTAGTGAGAGAGAGATTCTGTCTCCTCAGTACAATGAGGAACTTCGCACATACATTATTTTTGTCCATAAAACCTTATACGAACCCAAAGAGCTTTAACTGTGATTGAACAAGAAGTTCGACTTGTGGCAGTCCAGTGTTACTTATTATGCTGTGCCAAACCACAGAATTAACATTATTGAATAGGTTAGTTAATTATTCCACATATTAGAAAGGATGTACATCTTCTGCTTGGTCTAATTAGCTACTTCATTCTTTTTTAGTCCTTCAGATCATCCAATTTGGAAAAATAAACTATTTTAACAGTTGTCTGTTTTTTCTCATTTGTCTTTTGCCAATTTTTGAATTTTAAGAATATTTTAGGATCAGGACAGTGAAGGAAGATAATTAAGCTTGTACAAAGAGTTTACAGTAGTCTTAAAAATATTGTTGTTGACAGGTATTTTACACACGTGCATGCATTGTGGTTTTGTCTTGCTGTGAAGAAGGTCTTGCTAACCTGCTATGCTGAAAAACGAGATCCCTGAATGTAATTACATGTTATTTGCATTGCCTGCCTAGCACAAATGAAATGCTTTTTGTTGTGAAAACACCCATTGTTCCCTTCCCAGATGTAGGAAGCTATGGGAGTTGATACAAGTAGAGACAAGGCTAAGATTACTTTTTTCTTGATGTCTTCTGGGTTTTCTCTGCCTCCACACCAATTGTCCCATAGTAGGACATAGTTTCCAAAAGTATTGTTTGCACAGTAACAATGTTTTGGAATACTGCAGCAGTGTCTCCTGTGGTAGTATAAAAGCTCGGTAGGTAATATTTTCAGAGGTACTCCAGCACAGGATTGTTTTAGAGGGTATTTAGAACGTAAGAGACCTATGAATTTGTGGGGTTTGTGCTGTCACATTAGACACTTAGGCTTGAGTTCTTTGGAAAACTTTATCCTATATGAATTTATCACTCCTATACAACAACTGTGCATTCAAGACCACATAAGCTTCAAGAGAGGCACAGATCCCTCTGGCTAAGGGATGTCTGCATATGACAAAATAGCCAAATGCAGACTGGAAGAGGTCCTGTTCAGGTATAAAGCGTACGTGGTCTCTTGTCACAAGGTGATATATGTACAGTAGAAACAGAAGAATGGAGGTTGGCTGCGATTTACTCAAATTTCAGCTCCTGCATACAGACCAAAAGAGGAGAGAGAGCAGTGAGGGGTCTGCAGGTCAGGTGAATTCCCGTAGACCACAGCTAATTCTCCTACATAAGCAATGCATGCAATCTTTGCGGTATTAGGCTATCAAACGTCAGATAAATCGCTTCAGGCTCTAAGTATTTCTGTATTCTTCCTGCTTAAGGATGGGTTTATGTTAAAAAGAATTTCAGGAAAAATATAAATTTGCTGTATTGACTCTGACTTTAATTCCTTGAGTTTATTTACGTCAGTTCCCTGTGGAACAAGACAAGGTTAGAGAGTCAGGAGGGGAAATAGATTTTTTTTTTTTTTTTTTCTTCTCCTGTCTTTTGACATAGTTGAAAGATTTCTTCTTGTCACACAATAATTCGTTTTCACAAAATAGGCACAAACACATTCTATTCAGAGTGTTAAATCTGTTCCAAAGCTTGTAATTTTCTTCTGAAAATGCATCTATTTAAGTATTAGTGAGAATGAGGATCCTAATCCATTGCAGGCTGGGCTGGGGCTACTGCAGGGACTGCTGCGTGCTTCTGAAACAGAAATGTACTCACTTCTATTTATAAATTTATGAAATAATCCACTTAGAGTAATCCATTACCATATTTTGTCTGGTTACATGTCGGGGTAAACTCAACATATTCTGTCAATGAATGTTTTATTCCTTTTCATCTTATGAGTTACTGTCACTCACTGGGAGAGGACGGTGCGCCATAATATGTGCAATTAAATTAAGTAATGCTACTTTTTAGGCCAATGCAGTAGCAGAAATGTATGCAAATGAATAAGTAGGCTAATCATAGAGTGCAGAAACACCACAGGTGTCCAGTGCTGTAGACCAGGACAGAAGGGAAAACACCGGCTGAAACACAGTTCAAATAGTGTTGGTATTCATTATAATTTGTGTACGTTCTTCTACCCCTGGTTTAAGGGATCTTAGCAGTGCATTCATTTCTGATATCATTTAGACTTCTTATGAGGTTTAGTTTTGGAAGACAACATTTTGTTTGTAATTTCAGCCCTTTTGGTTGTTCAGTAACTTCAAGGCTGATGATGGCGATCACGATTACTACTAGGGGTGAAGGAAAGACCATTTTCCTTGCGCTGTGAGGGAGGTAAAACCTATAGAGTATCCCTCTGTTTCATTTCATGGTTGTTTCTGTTGAAACCAGGTGCCCAAATATTGCATGTTCCAATGGTAAGTAAGCATTCATTGTTTATTTTGTGTTGGTTCCTTTGTTTCAGAAGTCATCCTTTACTGCTTAGTAGTTTAGTTCGAGAAGGGCTCAAAGCAGGAAGGCAGCTTTGGTTTTTGATCCTGGTTCCCCTGCTGCTTTGCTCCAACGTTCTGAATTGCTCAGTGTAAGCTCACCCATGTTCCCAGCCACAGCCCTGCCAAGATTTGGATACTTATTTATCCGCAGCAACGTGGAGCAATGCTCAGGTCTCCAAAGGATACTCACCTAACCTTTCTGGGCTAATTAGAATTGATGTATCCTATTAATTTATATGAATTATTGCTTCCCCTAGAATGTCAATGTGAAGGGTTTGAAATAGCCTCCTGGTGACTCAGGAATAAGTTTGCAGCAGAGGACTCCCGTTTTCTTTTCACCCAACAATCTGCTATTCCTTACACCGATTTCAAAGCGGGGACGGGTTTGCCAGGATTGCAGTAATTCCTGCTGGTGGTTTGCCAGCACCAAAGCTCACAACCAGAATGGGCAGGCGGTGACCAGCAGTTCATCGACTGCATCCGGCTAAGGGAGGATTGATTCAGACCTCGGTAGGGACATTAAATATAGGGGCAAGATTTATTAGATTAAGGGAGTTTGGAACAAAAGGAGTTTAATACAAACTGTTGCAGAAAGAGATTGACTTTCCCCATTAAATGAAGAAAATTGTGTTCCACTAACGCAGAGTTCAAATTTTTAAAAACAGCCCCAACGTTTAGCGATATACAGAAATTTTCTTGGTTTGTTTACGTGTTCAGGGAACACTAAAGAAACTGTTGTCAATGTATTTCATGTGGACCATTACAGAGACAATTCTTAGTCTTTTAATGAAAAATAGTTGCACTGCTACTTCTAGGGTAGTTTAAATAGTTTGGTATAATCAATATTATGAAGGTTTAAAATTAGGATTCATTTTTTTTCCTAAGGTTGTAAATTTTTTTCATTGGAAAGGATTAAATTTTATTTATTGATTAAGTGTTTTATTTGTTTGTCTTGCAGAAAGCAATAGTTAATTTTTTCTTTAAGATCCTGATTTGAAACCTGTAGTGAATGATGCAATGTGTGTTATATTGCACTCTGTGTTATATTATAACACAGAGACTGTACAGAGGAAATACTGGGAGTGTATCAGTTTAAGTTAAGAATGATGACATTTTCTCTATGTTCATAAAAACTGAAAGATTGTTTTTCTCATTTGCAAGAAGCAACTTCTCTCGTAAATGCCCAGTAAGTTATTTTTCATATGGCTCTATGTTACGATACGAATTGCTATGAGCTGCCTGAATTCTTGAGTGATTATCTGTAATCAGTTTTTGTTATACGTAGATTCATATGCATGCAAATAAATGTATGTGTATGATAATTGTTGTTGACTGTGAGTTGCTTGAACAGTCTTCAGCAAGTTTATGATAAAAATAGATAAAGGAACTTTTTTCCATATTTTCATTAATGCCCATTCAAAAGAGTCTTGTTAGGATACATTACTTATCTTTCCTAAATTGAGATAATTTTTAAGTGGAGGTACCAATTCTGCAAGAACCTGACCTAAATGTCTGTCTAAGTGAAATGGTCAGTGTCGATATTATATTTCCAAAAGACAAGGCTGTCATTTATTCTCTGGACTTTGAATAATTCACCGTTTAAATTCTAATATCGTGTCATGTCCTGAATCTCTTATCCTCTGTAGTCTTGCAGTTCTGCCTTATAATTAATTTTATAAGGTATTTGAAAAAAGCGAATTTCCTGTAATTTGATGATTGGGTCTTAAATATACCAATGATTATTATTAAATAGCTAATGTTAATCAATCACAAGGTTTTAATAACAAATAATAAAGTTTTGTGCTTATTGAACAGTGTGCTACATGTGTGTGGCTTCGTTAAGTTTTGAAGCACATGAATAAAGATCAGAGAGTGCTGGGAAGGTGCAGTATAGGTTTGAGACATTTTGTCCATTAAAGCCAGCAGAATTCCTTGGACTGGAAGCAGGAAATTTCAAGGATGTAAATTGGTGTATGAATGGTGCAATACATTCACCGTTTTATGTTAGTGTGTTTATGAGCATGTTTCATTCTTTCACGTTGCTGTAATATTAAGGTTTTGCTCAAAAAAAAAGAGAAAACATTAAATGCATTTTGAAATGGAAAAATTTATTTAAATGCAAATTCACTTCCAGGGAGTTCAGATCTAAACTCTTTGTGAAGACAGAGTTGAGCAGAAAATGTGGATCAGAAGTGTAACGAGAGAGCAGTTACAGTTCAGAGGGCTGCTGCAGGTGCTCAAAGGAAAAGTCGTACGAGCGTGCTCTTTTGGATAATCTGAAGTATTATTTTAGGCATGGGTTAAATCTGCTTCTGGAACTGATGGTTCATTGCTTCCACAGCAAGAATTCAGTTGCTGGTTCAGAGGTGTAGATAACTACGCTCCACTTTACAACTGAGACGAGATGTGATGTCTATTTTCAGAAGGAGTCTCTTCTCTCAAAAGTTTCCTTTCTTAAAGCCTTTTTGAGAATGGGCATTAAAGAAACAAATAACTGTTTCAAAGTTTTAGATAATTCCAAGCAAACAACTGATCTCCAGATTATCTTTAGATATTTCGAGACAGCAATCTGGATCATAGATTTTGATCTAGAAGATGTTAGTTTGCTTTGACCCCATATTATTTAATAAAATCTTAAAGCATTATTCCTTTCTATTATTATCCAATAGACTCTGCTACGCACGTCTGGCTTAGTTTTATATAGTTATTTATTAAACATCAACAGATACATATGATGGATAACAATTAGACTATTTAAAACCGGAAAATATTCAAGCACTGAATGAGTAATCTAAAACTGTGAAGAATTTAAGCAAGTTTTAGAAGTTAAATAAATAAAATCTCTTGGAGGCCTAGAGAAAATAAACAGAAAGAGAAAAAGGAAGCTATGCATAAAAAAAGAGAGAAGTTAAGATATTCCTTGAGCATGGCCAGCAGACTATCATGTTCTAATTCTTATCTGAAATCAGAAATATAAGGCTTTTCCAATGAAATTACTTTTCAAGTCACCTTAATTATGCTTGATTACATTTATACATATCAATTAAAATGGAAATTCTAAAGCTTCTTCTGGAAGTTAAAAATATCATGCAAATGTTATGTTTTTAATTAAGGTTAAAATATTTAATCTTAGCACTATCTGCTTAATGTATCTATTTACAAGATAATAAGAAGGTACATGAAGTGCTTAGGAGCCCTGTGACAATTTCCAAATTATAGAATCAGGAGACCGGAAAGAATTGTGACACCATTTGCTCTGAAAGGTAGAATAATTATAATGGAAACGAAGATGAGGGGGAGGAAAGCTATGCATGGAAAAGAATTGAGGTGTTTCAGATAAGATACTGTAATTTGTATTATAATATTGCATATTTATATAACATTAGCATAGTTATTAATAAATTCCATACTTTTTAAAGAACTCTCATTGTGTTCTGTGCACATAAACCAGGCTATAATACTGCAGTTTAACTGTCATAAGCTGTAGGGAAATGTTTTAAAGACGGTGAGGAAGGGTTGTTTTTATTACACAGTGTTGCTAATTTCCTGATTTAGAATGAGACAAGCTTTTAAAGAAAACAGTGAAAGAAATTTGGGCAGTGTTTTACTTGAGCTGCAGTCTCCAGCCGTGAAGATGGAATGTGTTCTTTTCAATGCATTTATTGTTTGGAAAAAAAAAAAAAAACCAAAAAACCAAGAGCTAGGATTTTATACATATTTTTAAGAATATAAGTTATTTTAGTTTAAGTAGTGCACATCCAGATGTGTCCTCTGTTTTCCCTTTCCCTATGCAGAGAAAAGCAAATTTCTTTGGTAAGGTAGGCTTCTTTTGTAATTTGGGGAACTGACCCAAATCAATATTAAATTAGGTATATTTTTGTTTATTAATATATTTCAGCATCTCTTTGCTATAGAGTAAGTGGAATGGCTGTCTTTATAGTAATTCCACTGGATATTTGTTACAGACAGATAAGTTAAATTGTGCAGAAGTGGGGGTTTGTGATAGGATGTTCTGAGGATTGGGTTGTTTGGGGTTCAGTTGCCTCTTACTCAGATGCCTCTCTCCCATGTTCACGGTATGTGATTATGATCGTTACCTAATTAAAACAATACTATGCAGTGACAAATCTGAACTACATCTGACACAGAGTTTCCTTAATAAAGCAACTGTGCTCCGGGGAGATGGGTGAGGAGAAGCCTTTTGCAGAGCGTGAGGAGGTGTCCGTGTGGGAAACAGGAGGCAGCCCAGAAGGGGCCCAACTTTCTTTCCTAGCGAAGGAGGGGCTGAGCATCCCTGCAGAGCTGCATCCGATGTTCAAGTCCACCATAACTTCAAGTCAGTTCACGTGTAACCTCAGAATGGATCAAAAACTAGTCTGTAGCATGGAAAATGTGCCTGAAGATTGAGCTCTTCAATTAATTTCTTAATCCTGCTCATTACACAGTAGTGCTGCGACTTGGGAAGAGGGAATGGCAGCACATCTGTGGCGGTGCACAAATACGTCTGCTTAAAGTAATGGGGAAACTGAGCCCTGAGGAGGAATGGAGAGTGCCATGAGTCACAGAATCATAGAGTAGTTTAGGTTGGAAGAGACCTTAAAGATCATCCAGTTCCAAACATGGGACACCTCCCACTGGGTCAGAGTCTCAAAGCCCCAACTGGATCATGGGCTCAAGTCCCCATCCAGGTTGTATTTTAAATGCCTTAACATGGTGAATTTCCCATAAGACACTTGTCTTGGAGTCAGGTTTGTCTCCTGTGGTCTCCTCAGTCACATCTACTGCTCTCCACTTCCATCTCTCCGAACCTCACAGTTCAGGGAAGATTGTAACAGTCTTAAAATATCATCCACAGGGAAAGCTGTGTGTGCGTCCCTGTGTTTATGCATATTTATACATGCCTTTATACATCTATTACACCAACTACTTACGTGAGTGACAACATCAAGAATAACTCCTGTAATTAAAAATAAGTCTGTTTATAAGGTAAGGTAAATTCATTACTCATGCAATATAAACTCTTTAGCTAAAATTATAGCGTGTGTCAAAGAAATTTCCATGTGCATACATTTTTTTTTACCACTGTATGTCACATTAGAGCAAATAATTTCATTAAATTAGTAACTTTAAGTATATAATACTGGGAGGGAGCGCAGAGAAATAAACTCTGTAGATTGCAGGTATTTCTTGTCTGCTTTTGATCTTCAGGTTGCTAGTGTTTACAAAAAAATTGATTAGCTCTTAATTTTTTTTTACATTGCACTTATTTACCTCAGTGTTTGCTACTATAATCTGGCCTGTTTTATCTTAGTAGATAAAATTTTCACAGATATATCCGTTAGCATGGAATACTGATTTGTGTTGTTATTACATACATGCAGTAAGATATGAAAACACCCAAACCTATAGCCTGAGGGGTTTTTGTTCTACTTTGAATCTGTGATAACCACAGGTGCTATATTGTCAGACAGATGAAAAATTTACTCTATTTTTCCACTGTCTTTTAAAAATGGAACTTCATACCAGAATACACCCTTTCATTTTGTGCTGCTACATATTACACTCGGTAGATATACAGCATTTCTTACTGTTTGAACAGTGCTTTTACTTGAAGAAGCTTAAGTAAACATTTAATAATTTACCAGTTGCACTTCTTGTGTTCAAGGTTTGTTGGTACTTTCACCCTTTCTTCCAGCAATTACCCTTTCTGCAATATACCTGTCAGGCCCATCTTACTGAAGTAGAGCGGCATCTGCTTTCTGTTCTCACTAAGTAGTTTCCTGATGCAGATTCTGTGCTAATTTGACAGGCTGCGTGACTGTGGAGCTCTCGACAGACAGCGTCTGGGGTCACTTTAATAGTCAGTGTTCATTCTCTAAACCTCTCAATATCCCCTAATAGAGCAATCTGTTAAAAATCACTACACAACAATTTTAAGCATCATGAAACAAAACAACAGAACGGAGCAAACCTTGGTTGTTTGGGTTTTTTTTTCCCACTGTTGGTATGAAAAATAATCCTGCCTATGTTAATAGCACCCTGTGGTCTCTTTCAGAGGTTGGATTTTTATTTCATTCTTTTCATACCAGAAATTATATCTAGGATTTACTATGCAAGAAAGAAATCAGCTGCCAGGAGACAGAACTTTGCAGGCTCAGGAACATCATTTCTATAGTGTGTCTCACAATAACAGCGTATATTTAACACAGTGAGAGCAGAATATACGGCTGTGAAAACTGAAGTCTGATATGGTAGCTGTGATAATGATTTAGGCTGTTGGGTTTGAGACTCTGTTAGCATCATGCAGATGAGGCGCCTGCAGGAATCAGAAGATATCTGAATACTTGCAGTGTCATGTGTACAGAAACAAAGATGCGCACCTACTCGCTCGTTATCATGAATGGCAACTCTTCTGTCTGGGTTTTCAAGCATATACACTGAAATCTAATCAATGCGCTTCAAATTTGTGTGTGTACCCACCTGTTTGCTCTTTCCTCCACTCGAAGGGGCTTTTTACATATCCCATCAGCTTGGTTGCTGGCTAGGGAAGCCCAAAAGGGGCCACCGCTTCCTTCACCAGTGTTCAGATGTGCTGCCACAGTGGGACTCGTGGGGCTTTGCGGCACCTGAGATTTTGAGCTGGCAAATGATTGTGTGGGAGGCGGCACTGGAGGAGGGAACGTGTGCAGCTGACCTGAGCTGAGCTGCCGTGCGGGAAATTGAGATGAGGTGCTCAGAGGTGATACATCCAATGATTATTTTTAACCACTCTTTTTCCCAATTTAGAGTTGTTTCATCTAAAAATGAAGATCTTAAATTTGAGGCAAGCTTAAATTTATAGCAATACAATATCTCTGTCTTCCACGGATGTATTGATTCACTGTCACTTGTGTAATATTTTTATCTTTTCCCCTTTATTGTGTCGTGCTAAGTCTCAGCTAAACTGCTAACTTGCATCAGCACTTCTACTGTGCTGAGAAATTTCCTTTCATCTTCTGATTATCTTCGTGGACAGATTTTGTCTATGCTTTGCCGCATTTTAAACTTAATATTGACATTAGTAGAGGTTGCTATCAGCAATAAAAGATAAAACAAAGAACTTGCTCACTAGGTGGATTTCCTCAAATGTGTTTTCCGTTCAATTCTTTGGTTTCCAATGACTTGAGTAAGATCACCCCAATTGATCACACTTCCTCATATCTCATACTTTCTTCAAAATCTGGGCATTTATTCTCCACTAAAACTGTACTGGCTTTTATAGATTCACTGACCAAACTCTTTCCTGCTTAGCTTTTCCTGAAAGCAAACTGAGTTCTTATGCAATAATGAATTATTGGGAGAAACATTTTCTGCTTGTTTCCACAGGGATAAGCAAGGTTGCACTTGGAAATAAAAGGAGGATCTTATTTATCATCCTTGTAAAGTGTTGTTGAATGTGCAAAATTAAACCCTTTCTAAGGGGAAACCATAGACTGCCTCCCTGGTTGCCAGCCAGTAAAGGCATCCCAGCACATCCACTTACTCATCATCTGGGCACAAGTAGAAGTTGAAATTAAAATAGAGCAGTGGAGGCAATTTCTTCGGTGCCTTAATAAAAGAAAGATTAGTCACAAAAGATTATGTGAATTTGAGTGAATTATTTAATGTATTTGAGCTGAGATCTCTTTGTGCTTTTTACCTGTGTCTAAGTGGGGAATTAGCTTAGTGGTAAAGAGACGGATGTGGCTGAAGGAATGTGGATAAAGGGAAAAGAGACTTGCATTCGTAAAACATTGCTTAGATTCAAACACCACCCCGTGTCCCTCAGAACAAGAACAAGAGAAGAAAATCCATTAAGAACTGTTGAATAAGAAGATGCTGCCACTGGCTCAAGTCTCTGAACTGCTAACAGCTGTTACTGCGTGCCTGCTCTCTTAGATCCTTCCCTATGTCATAGGAGAGAGGAGTACTGTGTCTTTGCTCTGACCTGATTTGACTGTTCCCATCTTACATTACATGTGGGACAGCTGCTCATCAACAATAGCAGGGTTCAGAAAGGCATTTTCCTGTAAAAGCCTGTCACCAAGGTCATATACGATTTTATATCTTATTTTATTTACAGCACAAGTGTAAGGGTAGTTCAGGAAAGGCTGAGTTATTACAAGATAGGGGAGGGACTAACGCAATTATGAGTGTGATCCAGTGCAGCGAGACTGCTTAAAAACCTGCTCTCAGAGGTAAAAAATACTCCACGTGGTTGGTTAACCCTGAACTGTAGCAGGAGGGGGATGGTGGACTGACGAAACTCCGTGTTTGGAAAATGGGAAAGACCTTGAGACCCAACGTATGGGGTTTTTTTTTGATGCCATTCCCTCAGTGACTTAGTTGGACCAGTGAGTTTGGGGAATCTGGTGTTTGAGTGTTGTTGACAGCAGCGGTTGTCATGCTAACAGGATGGCTACATCCTGAATGTTCTAAAGGAAGAAGCCTGTTGCCTGGTCTAACACTAGGCGTCTATAACTATCCTGTCCTTACAGCCACTACCAGTCAAAGTGTTTACCTCACGGTTTTCTTCATGTAGCTCACAACTCACTATTTCAAATAATTTTTTTATCTTCTTTCCCCTCAGAATTATGGTTTGGAGACTGAAAACCTGAGAACTCTGTCTCACAAGCTGAATGCCTCAGCCAAAAATCTTCAGAACTTTATAACGGGTAGAAGGAGGAGTGGCCATTACGATGGCAGGGCCTCCAGACGACTGCCAAATGATTTTCTTACCTCTGTAGTTGACCTGATTGGTGCTGCCAAGAACTTACTAGCCTGGCTGGACAGGTAACTTCCTATTCCTTAGAATGCATGAGAATAATTATTTGGGTTGTTTTCTGTTTGTTCTTTCTTTTTCTCCTATATTCTTTTAATCTAATATTAAAATGGCAGTTCTGGAGTTCTAGCTCTAAATTTTGGGTTGCAAATTTCTCAAATATTGGAGGCAAAATGTAGTACCATTTTCTGTCAGGATGGTGTTAAAGTTTGCTATAGTTACTTTTTCATATTCTTTTCAATTGGATAACATTTTGTGCAAAATGAATGCTTTTTGTGCTTTTCCAAGTTGGCATCTCACTGCCGCAATTGGTAGCATCACTGGTAACTTCAGAAAGAAGGGTAAGGAAGAAAAGATAGTGGAGTTGGAAGAGTACTCCAGCCATCGAAAAGGCATAAATAAGCTCAGTTCAGCAAATCAATTAATAATATTCAAAATTCAGAGTATTACTTTGTCTGAAAATTATTTTTTCTTATTAGATTATTTGTCAAGATTAGGATCGATGCATTAAGTACAATTGTGGGGTTGGTTACTGCTCAACAATCAACCACTGTTGGTTTTTTTCACTTACAAATTTGATTAAAAGTATCTCTCTGAATAAATTTAGTTGTAATTTTGACTGTGGAAAGCCAAACTGAAACATAAAATAGCATCAGGGCATTTACGTTTCGTCCTCTTTCTTTGGAGTTATAGCAACCGATAGCATTATCTTGAATCTGAATGCTCTTGAATGTATAAATGACACCTTAGAAATCACAATGAGAGTGAATCACCCTCCTTTACAGGATTTGTATAATGCTGGTGACATCTTACTAACCTAATGCCAGCAGTCATATTCTTTCAGGCTATGACCTTGTCAGTCCTTATAAATTCAAATGGGTCCGTTTCAGCCAGAATTTGGAAAGCCTGAAGAAAATCCAAGTGTGCGGGCAGCTGTTAGTGACTAAGTAAGCCTTATTTTGCTCTCTGAATTAAGGTGCTGACTTCTGCTGAAGGGTGATGTCATACTAGAAATGCCGTCTTTTTAATGAGCTGCACAAATCTGGACTACTTATAATTATTTGGAAGCTCCTATTTCCACAAGAACAATAACTTCTGATGTTCTGGCCAAAATCCAGTTTACATCCTTCCTGCCTTCATTGTTTCTTGTTTCAAAGGAATATTTTACAGAAGTAGTGTAACTTGCTGCTAGAGATGGTTATGATTAGATACTTCACGTTCCTGTGGTGTAGAACTGATGTCTATATTACATATATCTGCTTATGCTATAAACAGGAGAGAGATATAACGCTTAATGCTGTACAAACCTATCCTTCCTTTGTTACAGGTCTCCATTTGTCAGCGTGACAGAATACTCACTGCTGAAAAACAACATTGTTCAACTGTGCCTGGAACTAACAACCATTGTGCAACAGGTAGGAATGATTTTCTTCCACTCTTGAGTCCTCTTCATACTGTTCCTTCAAAACGGTAGCAGTAAAAATATTGTTCAGCTTCTACTTCACCTGAAAAAAATGCTCAGTGTTACCTCTCTGTTCCTCACATAGCCTCTTCCTCTGGTAGTGACAGGAGGATTTTTGGACTTTGGTTATCCTCATATGCCTGCGTAGAGTGAAGGACACTGTGAAGTTAAAATAATCCACCTTGCTTTTGAGTGGACTAATTCATCTGAGGTTATCTATCGCCGTTCAAGTGTTAAACAGAACAACAAAGCCACAGTGGGAAACGGCTTAAATAATGCCAACAATTTATTACAGATAACCTACCCACGCTGACTGGGCCTGATCACTTGGTTATCCTGCAAGTGCTGTGTGGTGGCACTCGAGATGACTTGCTCCACACCCTTTCCCGGTAACAGGCTCAGGGTGACAGACCTGTAGCTCCTCAGATCTTCCTTCCAGCCCTTCTTGTAGATGGGCATCACATTTACTGACCTCCAGTCAACTGGGACCTACCTCCTTAACCAGGACTGCTGGTAAATGATGGACAGGTGGCTTGGTGAGGGCTTCGATTTCTTCAATTTCATCTTCATTCTTGGAAAGAACCAAGGCTGATGAATATCAGTCTCTGTATTTGGTTCTATTATCCTTAATCGCTAATGTTCAGCTTTATTCCTTTTAGAAATTTTATCCTTTATGCACTTTTGCAGTGCAAAACAAAGATCTTTTTTCTCTTTTCTTGGTTTAAAAATTCCTATGTAGGTGTTTAATTATTAATGTGCCTTTATTAAGCTTTCTCTTACAAGGTGTTTATAGCACTAGGCTATTTTTTATTTACAGACTAAGCAAAATTAGCTTCTCTGTAGTATAAAAAGTTTGGGTTCTGATTCCACCCTTCAGCTGATACTGCACTTTGGGTTTTTTTCCCTATGGTCTAGGTGAAAATAGTATAGTTTTGAATTGCTGTCTCCATTTCTGTTCATTTCACTACTTTTGGCAGATGAAATTAAATTCTCCTCTGCCAGCAATGGTTTGGTTCTTTTTTTTCCAATTCTTAGTTTCCACTCCCAAACCTGCCCTCCTTTTGGCAACTTAAAAAAAAAACCTCTTACCACACACTCCAAGACTTTCCAAGATGAAAAATATTTGTTAGTTCATCAGGTTAGTTAGAATTCAAATTTTGCATTTTTTCTTATCTCACTGTGTTGTTAATATGTGTTGTTTAACGTTCCTCTATTAGGATCTTTCTACACGGTTAAGCTTAGCAGAGAAAAAGCAAATAAAACAAAGTCAGTCATAGGGAGACAATTTCGCTCTTACTAAATCTGAGGAAAATTGATCTTAATGTGTGAAAGCAGAAATGTCTCACCTAAACCAGAACTGCAGGCTAAAATATGAATTGAAAGGCATAACTAATAGAAACCTTCATCTCAGATCCTTCCAGATACTGTTTTATGAATGATATAAATTTTAGATACCTAATTTGCCCCATGTGAAAACAGCAGTCGAGGGTATGCATGTGGCACGTTAAGTGAGGAACGCCTTCAGTCTGGAGTTATTCTATGCAAAATTAACACACTTTGTGTGCATAACCTACTGCTGCCCCTCATGGTGAACTTCCTTCTAAAAAGGAGGCATTACTCTGTAACCTTAGTCTAATACAGACACTCCTTACGAATCTCCTTGCTAGGATGTACTGTATATGGCAAAGTGATGTACTCTTAGAACTAATTAGGAAGTGGGTTTTCTAGATTTTAGGTCATATTTGCTCTCTGTGTGAGTGTGAAGATGAGATCTTCATTCAAAATTTGAACCACACAGATGAAATGAAATGTAAATGCTACGATGACTAAACAGTCACTTATTTATTTGCAAATAATATCTTTTCCTGCTGGCTATAAGAACATTGATCTTTATTCTCTCGTTTTAGAGGGGTTTTATACCTATCCATTTATCCTTGGAAATGTACTTTATTCTACTCAATTTTCTTCTCCCTTGTGATGTCACCTTAAGTAAAATAAGTAGGGGAACTATAAAAAAATAGCATTATGCAGAAAACTGCAGAAACCTGTTGATTTTGAGGTGCAATGTCCCATCAAAAAATGTGTTGATGATAATGTGCAAAAAAAGCCTGTTAGAATGGAGGTTTAAAATGTTTCTCTGTTGACTTCATTTTGAAGTGTAGCTAGGGTAAACTAGCTCAAGGGAAACTAACTTACTTCAAGGTAAACTAACTCTCGATTTTGATCTGAAAGGGAATCTACCAGATCAACTGAACTGATCTGGATTTGGTCACGCTGTAGCACCAAGGCTACCCTGGGGAAAGATAACTAGAATAACTTGGGAGACTTCACTAGTTTTACTAGAAGCTGGTTTTCTAATTTTTTTTTTTTCCTGGTTATGTCAAAGATGCTTAAACTTTTGATACGTACATTGAACACCACAAACAAACATTCTCTAAACAAAAATTTGTCTGTTTTGCCAAACAAAGTCAGCACAACTAAGGCTCATTTTTTTCCAACAAAAGCCAAAGTTCTGCTTGTTCTCCCCTTTATTAACATTTAATTAAGTTCACTGAGATAAATTCAGACACCATACCAAAGACTTCTTCCTTGTTTTCAGTCAAATACTTATATTTAAGATGTCTTTTGAAGCTATCTAGTTTCTACTGCAATTGATAAAAATTGTTGTTGGTTAGTAGTTTCCTGTGCCCGGTATAATTCATGAATTAACCCTCCTCTGAGCAGCTGCTTGGACTAGATAACCTCGAGAGGTTCCTTCCACCTGAATTATTCTGTGATTCAGCAACTGCCACTACAAACATGGGTGTTATTTTCAGTTTGAACTTTGCAGACTTCAGCTTTCAGTCCCTCAGTCTTATTTTGCTTACATTTGCTAAAGAACACTTTGTTAGCAAACGTCTGTTCACTATTTTCTAAATATAGATTATGATCAGGTCTTCACCTTAATTAAACCAAGAAAATAAGTTACCGTAGTGTATTTACTGCTATATATTTGCCTAATTTCAGAGCGATCTTCTTCTTTTTAATATGTGAGTTCCAGAACTGTTTGATTTAATGAATGCAAGCAATATTCTTTTAAATATCTTTTTGTCATGACCACCGTTCAAAGATTGCAGCAGATCTTCACTGCAGTGTTGTACTGGAAATAGCATTCAACTGGCGAACAACCCCAGGGTTTAAGTTCTCTTCCAAGCTGCTCGTTTCTTCAGTACTTGACTTAACTCATGCGGGTTTACTGTACTGAGTTAATGAACCAAATATTTTACATATATTAGTAGTTTTATGTGTTACTTAACTGTCCACAAGACTTGTCATAAAACGTTCTTTATGGTATCTGCAATTTTCAGTAGTACTTGCAGTTTTTTCTTTTGGAATTATAAACCAAAATTAAGACCGTAGTGTGGGTGAGCGCAAGTCCCGCTGACCTTTTCTCCTTATGAATATTCAAAAGAGTGCTGTTGTAGTCTATCAGAGTTATGGAAGTGTTCTGTACTTTTGAAAGGTAGGATGTTCGGGATAGTGCAGAAGTTGGCTTGTGGGTAATTCTGCTGCAGTGACTGTTTTTGTAACTCTTGTATTTTTTACCATTTTATAGAGGGCAAATAGAATGCAGCTACTAATTATTTTAAGAGTTTTTTAAACTGTAAGAAAAAAGGACATTTTCAACATGTCATCTTGTTTATGGAGGATGTAGGAAGACTATGACTATAACCATTATTTTCTAAGAAAAATAGATCAAAATTCTATAAATGTTAGTCCTGGAAGATGTTTTTTTTAATGAGATCCCAAGTGCATTGCTGTGCATCAGAGAAAAAGAAATCACAAGAATATTGTGACCTACATATCTTAATATTTCAGTATAATATTGCAAGTGCTTTTAACCTCAGTTAAGCTTGTCTGATGTATTATTTTAAAAAGTCAATATGCATCTGTTTTGGAAGGAATCCCAAAGCCATTAACATTTTTAATGCTAATGTAATCTTGAATGTACAACGTAAGTATAGCTAACATTAATTCTGCTCTACAAAACAGTAAAATTTCAGTTTTGCTATGATAAGTTCTCTACGTTTTGACCTGAAATAATTAAGTCTGTTCAGAATGATGCTCATATTGTATTTCTAGCACAGAAATTAAAGGCATCATTTAAAAAGGAGCATTAGCGCTGAAATCAAGCTGTAAATCCTGCTGTGATCATTTTGTTCTCTTGGTACTTGGAGGGTTAAAAGGAGAGATGGTGGATGTGTTGTTTGAAGTGTGTAAATCTTGTAGGGAAAACTGCCTTGGGCATTGCCAACCAAACTGACTAATTGAATTCTTTATTTTGCTGTAGAAAATAACAGTATGAATACAGAAGAAACATCAAAGGGATACTTGACCGTGAAATGCTAATATAAATTCTTCTTTATGTTGCTTGGCACTCATAATCTTCTGATTTTAACTTATTCTGTAACAATAATCTTTAAACTGTATTCACTTTGAAATGAATTTTGCTACAGAAATGCCCACCCTCCAAAGTAAAGGTGACTCTGAGAGCCGAGGGTGGGACGGGTCCCTGTTCAGCAGGCCAAGCTGGCCGTGTAGCTATTCTGCTCCTAGATTGGAGTGAGGAGGTTGGAATTATTTAATGGGAAGTTTAAAGCAATTAACTGTTATTGCTAACATATTCTGTTCCGGGAAAGAGGAAATCTTGAGAACTATAGGGAATCCTAATTTACTTGAGGTGAACTTTTAGTTATATCAGTAAGTTAAACGTTACTTGAAAAATTAAAGGGTGAAAAAAAGCCAAATAAACAAGACACGTTTTTTTACTTTACAAATCCTCCTCCTTAAAAATATGAAATACAATATGAAATCCTTATGTAGAAAGCTTTTTTCCGACGTGACATGGCATTTGGAGAAGTATTTAGCAATTTCACCACATAATCTTTCTGTGATTTAACCATTAATTCACTTACATGTGATCAATCAGTGCCAGCGTGGTGTAATGAACACAATTCCTGCGACAGATGAGGTCCTTAGCGAGGCAGGAATCCCACCCCGCCTCGCTCTCACCATGTTGTATGGTGCCTTCTTCATTCCCTCTCATGGGGCCCTGGGGCTCCCGCTGGCCACGGGATTGGGGTTTCCATCTCGTGGAACACAGGGAGGTGCTGGGATACCTCAGGAATGTTTTCTGCTCAGGTTTTGTTGCAGAAAAGCACCTCTTTGGGAGAAGGGGGTGTCACGAGCAGATGCTCGCAGCATAGGAGTGTGGTGGGCGACGGTGGCGGTTGAGGGCGCCTGGTCCACAGGGGCTGCGATTGGCCTCAGAGATGACTTTTCTGTATTTTCCTTTTAATGTTCTGTTTTAATAAAATACAGCTTGAGAGCCATGTGGTGATTTGCAGCGCTGACCGGCCGAGAAAGGAGGGGGAGAGCTGCCCCCGTGCGCCTGGACCCTCTCCTGTAGGGAAGGATAAATACTGCTGTGCCATGGCTGCGTCTTGCTTTATGGAGTGCTGAACTGAGGATATCTTCCAAACATTAAAAAGCAGTAGATGTCTCTTAGGAATTTGTATGCTTTATTTCATGAAGGGACAGAAATATTCTAGCCACTGTAATATCACTAAATCAAAGTGCAAGTTAAGGGGGTAATGACTCAAGTTATACAAAGATAAGATTTGTTATTCTTAAATTATAACTAAAAAAAGGGCAATGACTGCTCTAGAAGTTACAAGTCTTAACTAAATAAAGATATTAATCAGGAATATTGGGTTTCAGGCCTACTTAAAATTGATTTATGGTGATGTTTTGTAATGGAAAGCTGGGATGGATTTGCTCTTTGGGAGGCTTAAGGCAGAGAAACCCCCTTGATATTCCTGGACTACTGCTCGACATAAGCCTGTCTTCTTTCCCATCCCTTTTTGGTGTCACTTATGCCTTCCAAATTCCAAACCTAGAGTGTCACCTACGTGACTTCTCCCAAGAGATGTGACCACTGCTTTTTCTTGTCCCTCGTGGATGGTGTAGGCAACTAGAGCTGTGAAGCAAAAGATGAAGTGAACCAAACTGATAGTGTGGACACATCACATTTAACATCTTTGGCACTGTGCTTGTTGTCAAAATATGCTCTGTTTACTCTTCCTGCCCGTGCTTTCCAGTAACACAATCTACCTAGTGGTGGGTCTGACTCAGCTGTCTGCACCCCACACAGCTTGTGGTACAGATATCCAAAATTCTGCTGATTTAAAGCTGGGCGATGTATCTCTTGCTCTGTGCATCACTGAATTTCTGACATGCCAGATTAATTATGTTTAATTACTTTTTTCTCACTATCATGAATCTCTCCCCTCTGTGCTATGTTTATATTGTTGCTAGTATTGAGGATGAGAGTTTCACGACTATAAAGGGAAGAATAGATCCCTGAGGTTAACCAGACACAAGAGATGTCAAGTTTCCTAAGATTGTAAAGTAACCTTTAGGACACAAAAACCCCTGAAGAGATCATTTGTCTTTACAGTTACATTTGTTAAGAGATAATTATCAGCATAAAGCCTTCATTAATTTCTCAATAGTAAATTTAAAAGAATGTGCATTAATTGCTTTCATTTTATTTTACCACAGGATTGTACAGTGTATGAAACAGAAAATAAAATTCTTCATGTGGTAAGTAATCTAAGTATTCTGCATTGGTATTCTCTAATCCTACCTCACCCACTTAAATGATTTCTTAAAGAATTAAAGCTACAATAGGAAAATAAATTTACCATTTCACACAACTTCTAATTAATTATGTCAGTTGCTAAATGTTAGTTTTCATAAATGGGATCAAACAGTTAAAAAGTTAAAATTTGTTTTCAAAACCAGCAAAAGGGAGATATCAGTTCACATTTTGTGACACCCTGAAACCTATTTAGTGCAAGTTAGTTGTGCCTCCTACCAGCCGGTTTAATGCCCTCATACTTTAGATTTAATACTCACAAATGACTTTTTTTTCGCATCAATATAAAAAAATAGAGATACTCTACCCAAACAATATTAATAAAATATTTTTCCACCTAAGATATTGTTTCTAGTTTCTGTGAAGACTGGAAGTTTATGGGGGATGGTGTAATTCAGTTAAGAACTGTTCCTACCAAGCCTTTCCAGTCTTTCCTAAATTGGAACTCTTTCAAGTTTAAGGCTTAAGAATCAGCTTTCTTCTGCTATTCCCTAACTTACGCCTGTTTCAGCAGGCGAGACCAGATACTGCCTCTCACTCTCCATTTCCACACATTTCCCCAGAGTAGTGCTCTCTGTTACACCTACAGTTAATTACAAATACATAATTATTGTCTTAGATTGTTTCAGAAGCTTCACAACGCTGTTATGATTGTAATACTCTTACTAGGATTGCTGGTGTGGAATTCCAGCAGCGGATCCATCAGATCTAGGGCATTACTAGCTGCGTTGGTTGTCAAGACTGAGCACTTTATGCCTTCAGCACTAAAATGATAAAGGGAAAAAGAAGAATCTTATACAAATTTATTGATTAGCTATTGGCCTGTAAGTTCAAATACTTCATTTTCCTGGAACTGTCTCTGAAAACTTGTACTGACACTGAGATAGAGTTAAAACCCACAGTGAAAGGGAGATCTCAAAGGATTTACAAGTTCAGATAAGCTTTTGACAAGCTCTAACCCAGTGTTGGGCTCTTTTTTTTTATTTTTTAAAGCCTTTTACACATACTCCGCTTCCAGCGGGGATTAAAACACTGTCATAAAACATTGATGTGCTGTTGAATTCAGAAAGCGTGCAGTGACTTAGAGAAAAACTTAGTGTTATGAACCTTTATTCTGAAAAGAACTTCTAAAAGCTCCTGAAATCTTCTGGGATTTGGAGTGTGTGTGTATATATATATATGCACACATACGTATATGCACATCTTTTAACCCATAGTGCATGTGACTTCTGGAAATACATCTTTAGCAGGGTTGTTAGTTTTGACTTTTCTACCTGTTCTGGATAGAAGCCTGAAAAGGAAGAAGGGAAAAGAGAAAAATTTGTGGTTTTAAGTACACCACAGACTCAGCAGTAGAAGTGCGATGAACTGTAAAGAGGCTGAGTCCCAAGGCAGTAAAACTTGTCTTAGCCTGAACTAAATCACTTGAAACTACCTGATCCAGAGAATCCACTCTTTGAGAATCAAATGCTTATCATTGTAACTCTGGGTGGAGCGAGAGGAACCATCATCTTTCTCACAGCATCTTAAAAATAAATATTTCAAGAATGCGAAATTCAAGAATAAGCTCTGTAATTTTTGTAAATTTTGTGATTATTTTATTTCTGAAAAAACAACACATCAAAGAAAATACTCAAGACAAATAATTGTCGTGATCCAAAGTAAAATTTTACATTTGTAAGAGATAGAATCGATAACTATTAAGCACATTTTGTTTTATTTCTGGCACGTATTAAGAAAGACATACTTGGAAGTACAGACAGATTTCTAAAACAATGATCCATGATTGACTTTCTTGACTGATTACTGGGGAGATTCACTGAGGCGTAGATTTTTGTGGAAGAGCTCCTCCCCAGGGCAGTGTGCGCTCGGGCGATGGGATTGCAGGTGCACAGTTCCATTCCCTCACTAAGCACAGGACTAGACTGTGGCTGCTCTGCAACGCAGGTATTATGGGAGAATAAATCGTGAAGGAGTGATCTTCAGGATCACTTTAACTGCAGGTCTGAGATTCAGGGGGTTTGGATAACTCTTCAGCAAAATATGGTTACTGAGACTGCTTGAGTTCTTTAGCCTAATATAGTACACCCATGCTAATTAAAAGTTACAACCTACTAGCTATTGTTTCTCTTGGCAGTAAATACAGATTATTAACTTTATTCGTTGTACTGACCCAGCAGTAGCTGCCTTACTAAAAATACTTGTTGTGACATTTAAGTTTGTATGACTTGTTCCAGGCTTAGTGGTTTCCTAGAGATTTTGTTCTTGTTGCGGCCCTTGTGAGATAAATGTTAAAACCAGTTTTAGGTGTCGGATGGACTGTTCAACTCTATGTGGAGGTTTTTCTGCAACAGGTACTGCATTTCTCGAAGAACCCATTTTTCTTTGAGGTTTTCTTAAGCGTGGCAGTATTGCGCCATCTGGAGAGCGTGCCCTTTGCTTCTCTCTGGTTTGGGAACTCGTACTTTGATCCTTTCTATTTTTTTTATGCCAAAAATACTTTACCATATGTTAATGCATCATCTCCAATCAATAGTGCCATATCAGACATTGCTTCCTGACCCTGTGCTATTACTCATACGCTTTCCTCTGTTGCTCCATTGATACTACCTCAGCCCCTGCATTAAACAATTGGGATTGTGCCCCTCTTGTAAAAGTTGAAATACTTTTACAGTAAACTGACATTTTTAGTTTTTCTAATAAAACTTTCTAGGATGTTTTCTTGGTGCTAAAATCCTGCATAGATTTTAGTTAACGCTCTGAATCGTGAGGAGATCTTAACTATCTGTAAGAGTAGATCTGGTTGAAAATTTGTTTGCTGCATATTTCATTCTAAAGTTTATTTACTGAAAAAGTATTCGCATGTGACAACTGTAAAGTTAAAACATTACATCAGAAAGTAGAAAGTGTTGTCTCGGTGATTTAGGCTGTGTCCGATGTGTACATATGATCTCAAATGGAAAGTTATAAGAAAGCCTTCGTTTGAAATCACAGCAATATTCTTATATGAATAATTCAAAAGCTGGATGAAAGCATACACTGACAGACAGGGTCAGCCATGTAGAGTAGCAATACCATACATTTTTCAAGCAAGCGAGTTCTATGTCTCTGGTGGGAAAAGACAGAACCTAAAGTTTTGCTTAGGGGTTCTGGCCCAAAGCTGAAACTGCTAGAAATATTTCCGAGTTTTGGTGCCCTTCAGAAGCAGTCGCGATACCTGAATGTGATGCTTTGCGTCTTTCAGCTGATGCTCAATTCAAGTGCCACATCCAGTACTCCAGAGCTGTACTTGGATTTCCAGATGAGTAACTATACAGTGAATGGAAATACAATCTATAAATTCAGTCAGTTAATTTATTCATTGTGACAACTTTATTTGTTTAACTTATATGTATAGTGTCAAATGAGATATTAGAAACCCTCATGCTTTTACAAATGTCTGAAACAAAACTTCCCTTAAGGGGTTTCATTAGAGATTGCTATAATTAGGGAAAATGAGAGATACTCCCCAAAGGAAAATAGATGCATACAACACAACTGCAACTGGAAGGCCATTCTGTAATTCATCTAAATGAATGCTTTCAGATTAGTTTCATATATTTTTAGGCATAGACTTTTTGAAGGAGCAATTTGAGCAACACGTGCAAAGTTGGGAATGAATCTTTACACCTGAAGATTCTCTGAGCGCAGCTCGGGTCCTTTCTGATCCATAGACTCATTGTTTGTCTCTGGTGGATAGGTTGGATCTATCGGTATCCTTGTTACCATCTATGCAATCGAGTGCCTGCTTTGAAGGTGTTTGTGTGGATTGTCAATAAGACTTTAGCTGGAAGGCAGGATAACCTGAAACGATTGCATGCTTGTAATAGTGATATAGAATATCAGTTAAAGGATATGTTCAAAGAAGCATAAGATTTTTGCATTAGGAAATGGATTAGCCCGTGCATTTATCTGCCAGTGTCATTTTTAACACAGAAAAGATTTTCTACGTTGTGTAATGTGGAATTTACCTACTTATCACCCTTGGTAGAGTCGCTCTCGTTATTTGGCAGCCAAAATAGGTTATTAAATTTGTGTATGAGACACTTATGTTTACATATTTCACTTGTCCTCCATTGCATTTATAACAATACACTATTATGACTGATAATATTGTCAGGTATGTTTTTAAAAAGAATTTGTATCGTTGTAGTGGAGAACATAGTTTAGCTAAACAGATGTCCTCAGTGCACAGCAAAATCTTTTGATCAGAAGAACTGTGCATGCCTGTACATTTTCTTGACATTTATGGGTGTTTTCTGTTCCCTTAAAATTTTATTCCTGACTTTCATATACCTGTAGTTTTTACAATGCTAGAAAGTAGAATGATCTGTTTATTCTCAGTTGGCTCTCAGAATAAGAACTTCATTACTAGTTTGTTTAATACCAGGAATCATATTGATTTGTTTTTCTTCGTAGTGTAAAACCTTGTCTGGGATTTGTGACCACATCATTTCGCTCTCATCCGATTCTCTGGTGTCACAGTCAGCACATCTTGAGGTAGTTCATCTCACCAGCATTATGCCCAGTGAGGGTTTGGTAAGTAAAGTTGAACTGTTAGAATACAGTATACAAATCTCAGTTCTTTAGGGTGAATTCTTTTTATTTATTTTTTTTTTAATTTTTCAAGAAATTAAACTGTATTTTCAAGCAGCATCCTACTCTTTTGGTAAGCTGTATCTGATTTCTGCAAGTGATTTAAATGTTATGCCAAAATACAGGGATTGTAATTTAAAAAAAAAAAAAACAACCAACCTGTTTTGCTTTAGGGCTTCATGTACAACTGGTAACTATGTGAGCAGCTAAAGGAAAATTATATTACTTGAATAGCCATATTGTAGTTTTTGGAATGCACCAAGGTAATCGCCAAGTACATATATAAACAAATGAATTTAGTTAAATATCATTAATTAACATGCTTTGGAAATTATTAGTGGAAGGTATGTTTTTTGGGTTTGCCTAAAAATAGTTATATGCCTTCCTAACGATACAATTCAAATAAAACTTTCAGAACTACAGTCCCAGAAACAAAATAAATCCCGTGTATCCATAAATTGTTTGCTGAGCACACTAGTTGGGTATCTTCTGAGTATCTCAGCTGCTCTGCATTTGTAATGGGTCACACCATTAAAATTTTCTGCAGATGATAGTTAATTATTATTTGGCTACCACTTTTAAGTATTGATGTACTATTACGTTTCTTGGACAAGGGATATTTGTAATGTTTTAGGGGTGAGTAGGTAAGATTTCTGGCTCCTCTCCTTAGTCCCCTACTTTACAACCATTCCGATACTGGCAGACCATAGGAGGATGGGGACTGTGCTTGGTTACCTGAGATCCTGGTGAATGCTGGAGCATAAGGAAGCACTGCAGGCACTGCAATGTTCTTGCACATGCCCACCAGAGACAGGCTATTTTCCCTCGTACAATAGCTTACACTACCTGCAGATGCTTTCTTGGGATTAAGTTCATTTTTTTCCCCTATCAGAGGAGGAATCCAGGAGTGTAGTTGCTGGACTTGGAGGAAGCAGTTGGAGGAAGAAAAAGGGGGGACATGGGTTGAGAAATTGGTAGCCATAAGACTCATCTGCAGAAAAGTCCAGAAGTGACAACTAAAAATACACTTCAGTGTCACTATACACGTTGTGGTTTGTTTCCTGTTTGTAATTAATTGTTATTTACAGATTTATTTTAATATCTGTTAGTTTTGTATTATTTCGCTATCATACTCTTCGTTCTGGTGTTGAATAGTAATGAATATCATATGCAAATGCTTTCAAAGTTACAAAAGCATCATTATTTTGAGGTATCCATATTAATTTGAGAATCTTAATAATGAGAGGGGGTTTTGTATGACTACAGAAATTTACTTTACACTTAGGCTGATTGAGTCAACAAAGACCATTACAACAGCATAAAACACATTCAGTTTTCATTCCGTGGTCTGACAGATGCTCAGCCCAGGGTGTAATCCTGAAGACGGGTACAGTTTGCTTGCTGTGCTCCTGCATCCCAGTGGCCAAATGTATTCCCTTTGTGGCATAGCTTCCCCTCTTGGTCTGATTTCTGGGTCAGTGCAGGGATATCCAGGAAATATCAGGCCGGTGTTGTTGCCTAAGCTGCAAATCTGCCAGTGCATTGGACTTGTGTTGACTACTGCATCGTGTGAGCTAGCTGTCGGCATCTCTGTGTAGCTTTCCTTTCTGTCTAGAAACAGACGTATTTCTGCTGGTCCACTTAGAGGATAGGATGTATTTTCCTCAGAGATGATGGAGCACATCAAGGAGGGATTGGTATTGCTGGTGTTCCCTTTCAGCGACAGCTCTAGGACAGGAGGAGAGACTGACGGAGGACAGAAAGGATGTAGTCTGCATCAAAACCAACACATCCTATCGAGAGCTGAAAAGTTAACGGTGTGCCATACGAGGCAAGTTTCCTTCAGGAGCTCTTGGATATGACTGCTGTACGTTCTGAGCAGTTTATCACAAAGGGTTGGTGGTTGATCTAAACCTTCAAGGCATGAGTGACCAAGGTGAGAGTCACTGGCAGTATTGTTAGGGGCTGCCACATGGTCCTCGCTTTCCCCCAGGCCCTGCACTCTTTCCTCGCAGAACATCAAGCAGACGGAGCCTGTGCTGCAATAGCACTGCAGGTTGGATTCTGTCACTGCGTGGAAGAACCACGGTGTAGTGCTCCATCCGCAGTGTAACCGTAAGTTTATAGCCAACAGAACTGTGTGAAGCGGGGACTGCTGACAGAGGACGTGAGACAAATACTGCAATCAAAATTGCCCAGCAATTTTTTCTTTTCTTATTTTTTTCAGAAGAAGTGAAATCACGGTGAATGACTGAGTTTTCTGTGCCTAATTGTGAAGGCACTAGAACATGTTAGGTTGGAAAGTTCCTTATAATCGATTGTGCTGACACTGTGTTCTGTTTGGAAAAAAAAAATGAAAAAAGGGACTATAAATGGGAATAAAAGAAGAATCATGTGAAAAGGAAAAGAAAACATTAATGAGAATCAAATATAGAACAGAGTAATGAATTACAAATGCCTTTTTCATGATTGTATAGCAGTTTTTTTCACAGGATCTCTGTTCCATTCAAGAGAAAAATGAGCGCTATTCACTGAATGGAAACTATTCAGAGTTCCGTTTTTATCCTTATCATTCAGTGCAGGGGCTGAGGTCTTATTTACCACACTTCAGCTCAGCTCTGCGTTCCCTTGAGTTACTAATTTCATCGTAAGTTCTGGGTTTTTTTTATTTACTATGGCCTTCATGAGTGCTTCACAGACATTAATTAGTTCATGCTCAACACACTTGAGAAAATATTATAATTTTAGTTTTATTTTATAGATAGGAATCTAACATACAGAGCCATTTGTGTGAAAATCACCAAAAATTTATTTTTCAGGAGAAGCTTACCACACAGTTTTTCAGAACACTTTGATAGCATGAGTTTGAAATGCAGTCTCTCTTGGTTTTAAGGGTAGCTAAAGTTTTCAGAGCTACCGGGAACTCTAGCTTCAGCTTCATATGGGATTGAAACCTAGAAAATTAACACAATTATTTGTTGTTGGTGAAAAATGTGTTGTAAATTACTCAGATTTATATAAGAATTCAGGTATCTGGAATTACATTCAGTTGACTTAAGTTTTTCCTCTGTTTTCAAAACTTCATTTGCAAAACTGCTTTTATTATATGCCTTCTCATTTCCACAACAAATGAGCCAGAAATCCTACAGACATTGCTTAAGCTTACACATAAAGTGAATTCATTTCTAGATCCAAGTCCATACAGCTCCTACACAGAGTCAGAACCCCTGTGGGGCAGTGTCTGTGTGTTTAATTGTTTAAATAAATTCTGTATCATTAAAGCATTTTCACAGAGGGGCTGTAAGTCGTTTGAATGTGTGCCTTCAGTTCTAGCATTTTCTAACCTTCGGTCCATGCTTTTATGAGTTTAGGAGTCGTCTTTTTCCTTTTTTTTTTTCCCCCTCTCTAAAGTGTCTCTTTTGTTAAAATTAGTCTCATCTTATGCATTCCCATAACGCACTCTCCGCTGGTAGTTTCATGGCAGTTTGCTGCACAAAAGAATTGGCATTGGGAAGCACACATTTCAGGTTCTATTCCAAGTTGATGATTGTGTTTGCATCCCCATCTCCACAGGCATTTCCTGGCCTCCAGAAACATACTGTTTTTTTTCCTCTCTTTCCGTTCCATCCCAAGCTGCACCAGTTGCATGTGCCAGTCAAATCGCTCCCTCCTTTTCCCTGTTCAGCCACGGAATTTTCCTCGGCAAATAATAAAACACCCTCTATTTCCATTTTGGTTTAAAGTAACTTTAAAGATTGTTTTACAATACTAACTGGGTGTTTGTATTGGGTATGGTGATACCATTTACATCTGAAGTGTACATTTACATCTGGAAGGCAAAAATTTTATTGAAACTACCAATGTGACAAACTTGAAGTAAAATCCCGTACTTAAAATGTATCAGACTGTGAGAACTATAGTGAGCTCTGACAGAAAGAGAACATATGTACCTAAGTTTTCATGAAACAGAATAGAATAAAGTAATTGATTATTATTTATGATTCATAAATAATATGATTTAAAGAATTCCCTTCCTTGACTTTTAGGTTTTCAGTTCTTTGAGTTATTCATATTGTCAACTGTAGCTTGACAAAGGAAATTGGGTCATTTTCATACTTACAAATGCTTTTTAGTAATTAACTTTCTGCTTAGACAAAAACGTTTCCGTTCCATTGCACTGCATGGTAAACTTCATTTTGGAGTAACTGAAACTTGTAGTCAATGAAACTATGGCATTATTTTACCTTTTTGACCCTCGTGTAGCTGCTCAGTAGCAGGCTGGATTTTTCTCTGCGGTTTTGTATTTGAAAAATCTATTTCCCTGGAATTTAGTAAGTTTCAAAAGTTCATAGGCCAAGTTCTGAGTTTTGAATTCTCAAAAGCTCTGTTTAGCAATCGGAGAAAGCCGATGCACCAGCACCCGCTTTAAACTTCCCGACCTGGAACCATCCGTCAACCCTCGAGACGAGTTGGTGTTACTGTTTGCAGGGAAGAGGTACAGCTCCTGAGCTTGCGGCTGAATCCTTGCGGGTGAGGCGGGGTGAAAGGCTCTGCAAACCTTACTATTAATGAGCTCAGCTTAAGTCCAGAGCCGGCTTTGCTGTCAGCTAAACAAAAGCAGGCGAAGGGAACCCGCATTTCAAGTGAGATGATTGATACAGAGACCGTCCATGAGAGGAGAACGTGGCGGGTGGGGGGGCGGTTTGAAGTTTGGGGTTCTTTTTCCTCCCCCTGAATGATGAGGGATTGTCAGTACTGGAACATTTTCATATTATTATTAGAACCACTATTACTTCAGATGTATTTATTTTTTATCTTTTGCACTTGATGTGCTGTACATGTATTTAAAGATGCTTCTGTGTAACACGCGGCTTTAATCTTCTTTGATGAGATTAATGATTACTTTTAAGCAGGAGATTCTAAACAGGCAGGCTGGTGGGGTTTTATTGTTTGGGTTTGTATCTTCTGATAGCTGAGGAATGTTTTGCTTCTGGAATGCAGCATCACTTTTATTCCTTTTGCCTTCACTTTCTTTGTTGTTCTCTCTCTGTCCGAAACTCCTATCCACCAAACCTGTGCATATTTCTTGGTTACTTTGAAGTGACTAAATGCTCTCTGGATGTCACTGTTAAGCAGATAAGTTCCATCCCTTCTGCCTGGATACTGATTCTGGGATGGGATGTGGGGAGGAAAAAGCTTGTGGGGAAGATGGGTGTCGGGCACTGAACGCAGGAGAGATAAGAGACGATGGCTGAGGAGGGAGGACGCTTCTGCTGTAGAAACTGGATAGGCAAGAGGACTTGTTTAAGAGGGATAACCATTTGTGTTGAAGAGGAAGGGACCGGAGACAGACGGAGATGGGAGACAGCAGGAAAAAAAGCTGCTTCCCACTGAGTTTCCCATCCAGGGCTTAAGATGGATTCCAGGATTTGGAAGTTCCCTTATTTATGTGCTTTTTGTCTGTGAAACCCACTCACAAAACATTCTTGTTTCGTCTTATCAATTAACTACTCTGTGTGTGTGTGTATGTACGTATATATTTCAGCAATTTAAACTTTTGGGGGGTTGTGCTAAACCCTGCCAGTGCTGGTTAATCTATGCCGGGAGGGTCTATCCTTTCGCTTTATAAATGCTGAATTTAAAAGGAAAATGAGGGTGAGGGTGAAGCACACCAGTAACTAAAGCAGGGTTGACACAGATTGTCCTTTAGAAACAAAATATTTCTCCGTATCTTTTCATATTGAAGTTTAAATTGTTCTATACAACATTCCTACCACAGAAAGCAACTGAGAGCTGGAAGGAACTGTGCGCGCTATTGGAAAAGGAAAGGCAAGAGCTGACAGTCCGCATGGCAGGGGTGGGGGCGTTCCAGGGAGAAACGTGTGCAGGGTTGGAAAGAGCAATTCGAAGCCCTGTACTGCAAGCAGGGAACGTATCTGGCCTCTAGAACAGATGACATAGACTAAATAAAGCTGCTTTCAGGGTTGGTGTAGGTTCTTCGGGGAGTTCTTTTACAGAATACTTTCAATTATGTTTTGAATGTTATACTCAAACCTTTCCCCCAAGTGGAAAAATATTTTTGGAGCTAATATTTTATATATTTTATATATGTTAGATATGTAAAAAAATGTGTTATGTATATATTAAATAAAGTACTTGCAGTTTGAACTGTGTAAAATAAGATATTAATACATTTTGTTATAGTTTTTTAGACCAAATGTAATCTTTCGAGGTTTCCAGGAGACAGATGGGTCAGAGATATGGTGCTACCGTAATGGTCAACAGAAACAAGTTCTTTGTTGTTTTTGTTTTGGTAAAACCGCATTGAAAGCTCCATCCAGGATAAATTGAAGGCTATGAGTCATTCACTAAAATTCTTTATTTTTATTTATTTCACTCTTAAAGTTTAATAGCTGAGATGAAAGAGCAAGTAGCAGAATGTAGGGTAATGCTCAGCGATCAGTCAGTCTTTATGTCTCGCAGATGGCAAATGTTACAAGATAGAATTGTAATTGGATTTTTTTTTTTCCAAAAACGCATATAGCTTAACAAGATGCTGGGAACTTTATGAAGAAACATGTGACGAAATCTAGTGAAAAATTCAGCATTATGTTCTCTTTTGGCCTTAAAAAATCTTAGTCTGTTGGTTTGTTAAGTGGGGAATGAATCTTGTCAAAACAAGTAGGGTGTTAGAACTGTGATATTAAATTTGATATTAAAAGTGTGGCTGGAAATGTGTTACTGGAGTCTACTATGTGTTAAAATAACAGACTTCTGTGATGGATGCAGCAAGATTGTGTAACATTCTGGCTAAAAGTTCACTGTGGAGATCCAGCATAACACAAACTAGAGGGATTTAAACATCTATTTAAGACTTTTAATGGAAACATCCCACTTCCAATGAGAATCTTAAGGGGTTTTCATGATCCAGTGCCCTTGTTTATGACTTTCAGTTGGAAAAGAGAAAGAGAATGAGATGTTTGTCAGTAACAGTTGAAGGTAGTACGGGAAAGAAAACACTGAAAATTAAACCGACTGTAGAGAAAGACTCTGCAGAAACTTCTTTCTTCCAACTAATCGCATGTTTTGAAAGTGATTTCGAGATTCAGGAATTAATTTGGATATCTTTGTTATTTACAAATGAAATGCTTTATAAAGCAACTTCATTTAAGAGAACGTGTAGTCAGAGAGAGTAAAATCTGAATTTGAGTTTCCTGTGCAGCAGAGTTCAGCAACCTGATCAGTTTTAGCCAGTCTTTAAAGACTTAAAGTTAAAACTTGCTGAAATGGAATTAGTTTACATTAGGGTAGAAGCCACTTTTTCTCATGATGAAAAATCACAGCAGATCCATCTAGAGCAGGTTACTCAGGGCCTTCGACTGTCAAGTTTTGATCACCTCCAAGTCAAAGATTCCACAGCTTTGCTAATCTGTTCCAGTGTTTTATCATCCTCATGGTAAAATTGGGGATGGGGAATAGTCTGTTTTTAATTGAGTTGCGTCTTGCACCTCATCCTCCTACTGTGCACTTTCAAGAACAGCTTGGCTCCATCTTCTCTACGCCGTTCCAATCTAGTTAGTTGTAGTGAGCAGTTTGATCTTACCTTTGTAGTAGTTTTACCGCTTTCTTGGGAGTGATGGTCGTGGTGAAGATCTTCAGTAGTTTTTATGAATCTTGAAATTGCCTTCTGTGAACACTGTTCTCTCCTGTTGCTGGGGTCCCTCAACTTCCATTTCTGACAGCACAAGATGATGCAGAATTATTGAAAGAATAATGAATCAGCACTACAATGTACCAATTAGATTAATTAGATTTCAGAATTTGATGGATAACCGTATTATACGGAGAGCTGTCAAGCTATGCCCTTGCTCCTGAGAGGCAAGAATACAAGTTACTGAGTCTCACAGACGTTTAGGGCTCTGTGTGTGTGCAGCCAGAGAGACACCTACTTAGCTTGTCTCTCTGTATCTTGTCAGTTCTCTCCTTGAAGCAAAATCCTTGCTGCACTAATTACAAAGCTCCTGTTAGTTCATCAATCTCATTTTTCTCCACAAATTGGCAATATGAACACTGACCCATGTCTTTTCTGGGTTAGGCTATGGTTTCATTTTTATTGAATCAGTAGCTCGGTGAAGACGGGGTACTTAGTTTCAAAGATGATTCCTGTTTGTGCTTTGTTTTCACACTTCTTTTATGTCATTAGTCATGAAAAGACATTAATTTAAATATTTCAAATACTGAATAGGTACGAGGCTTTATGCTGTTACTCCGTGTTGAATTCTGTCCAAAAGCTTTATTTGAAATAATAATAAAAAAAAGCATTAAGTGAGAAAACTGCTGTTTAGAATGGGTCTTAGTACAGATTTGTTTAACGTAGATTTGCAAATGTTAATTGACCATGGTTCCTTCCAGCCTGTTCAAATGTTATGGTCCTTAAAATGGAAAAAACATGGTATTTTAATTATCATCCAAACACTATTTGTTCATTTCCTACAAATATTATTGGTCTTTCTTGCTTTTTCTTCCAGGGAATGTATATCAAATCAACATATGATGGACTACATGTAATCACAGGAACAACAGAAAATGTAAGGTTCTTTATTCTAGAAGACTTTTATCATGCGTACAATTATTTTCTGTATATTTGCACTGCATTTTGGAATACAAAAATTTGCTTTAAATCAAGCCACTTTTTATTAATATTTTTTCTTTATATTTTCTATACATTTATCACCTTTGCAAAAAAATTGGAGCCCTTGAAAACAGACATAGAATAATACCCATGATGAAGTGACTAATAACTAAAAAAAAGCTCATTAACAATCCAAATGACCGTTGCGTGAGGATGTTCAAAAAGTTCTTTAATGAAAATAATTATTCCTGAAAGAATTGCATTGGCATGAGTTAAGCGCTATTGTATTTCCATATTTTCCATCATCTGCAATGAAAATACAGCAGAGACTAAGAAAAATGTATTAATTATCATTTTAATTGTAGTTGCACAAGTGTTAGGGCAATCTGAACCGAAAGCACAGCGATGTGCCACAGCACATAAATCACTATGACTGATCATAGAAAAACCAAATAGTGTGACAATAATGACAAAGTAGCTTCTAAATATCCTTCTTGTTACTTACCTTGCAATTCATAATTACAAATTTGCAAAAAAACCCACCCAAATTTACTGCAACGGACTTTATAGTAGGACCCATCCTTTCTGGTTTCCTTATAGTGTTTTAGTCTGTTTGCATTCAGTCTTGGCTCTGTCTAACGGCGTATAGCCGGATAAATTACAAGTTTAGATTTTATAAAACTAATATTGAAATTATGTAATGCTGACACCCAAGGAACATAAAATTAGCAGCGTGCAGCCAGCCAAAGATGTAAATACTTGCTGGCAGACATCAGTGCGATGCTGGCCCATATGGGTGAGCTCCATATGGGATATTTTGTTCGACTTGATTTATATGTGCTGAGTAGTATTACATCATGCAGGTTTTGTCACTCAGTTTTGAAGCAGTGCAAACACACGGAAATCCTGATGATTTGTGTCACCATTTATGAAGATGAGTCTAATGCAAAGTAAACTTTAAAATTTGCTTGCTTGTTTCTATTAACGCCATTGGCAGCATTTAGAAGTCTTAAAATAACTATGTGTGTATCTTGGGTCCTGAAACTTATGAATGATCCATCTTGATTATGTGGCAACAGATTTTGTTCATAGATTGAATTACTCATGCTATAATTAATCTACTTTTCTTTACTGTAATTCTAATTCATTTTAGAAATACAATACAGTCTGTGGGGAAAATATTTGCATATCTGTAATTGATATTCACAGGAGTTCTGTATTTTTATTTTGACTGAACTTTAGCTGTCAAAACTTTTTGGTGAGACGCCACCACAAGAAGCTGCTTTTTTGTTTTTGCTGAAAATGTAATCACACGTGCAGATATACCAGCTTCAAAGACCTTTAATTTCTGACATTTCAGCAAATTGATTTTTCATTCCTTTTGAAGGGATAATTGACCTCAGAGCCAGCGTTTAATTTTAAGAGATAATAGAGAGCTCAGTCTCAAAGTCAGGAAAGAAGCTAAAAAGAGAAAGAGCCAGAGCTTTGCTTTTCCAGCTAACATCAACCAAAGTTAAACATTATGAATGGTATTTACTTGTTACTTTTCATTCAATGTTTAAAGCAATCAAGTTTGTGTACACGTTAAATTCTAGAGAGATCGTTCTGCTACACGTTTAGTCCTGTGCAAAAGAGCAGTCTGCCAAACTTCTGCAAGTTCCCACTAGACGGAGAAAGCAACACTGGAGTCAGGGAGTTCTTCACACCGTCCTATAAAGTATGTAGATCAAATCCTGTGTGTTTTAGGGCAGAAGGACTCGGGTGGCAGGAGCGGAGTTCTGGCTGTGATGACCAGGTAGTTTAGCTCAAGGGCTGGACTCCCCACCACAGCAGACACAGAAGCCCTTGTGAAAGAACAAGCAGAGATCAAGCAGGGGATGAGTTGGAATGTGGATTGCGGAGAGGGGCGGTTGAGCAGATCAGGGTTAGAACGATAAGCAAGCGGGAGGCTGAACGTAAAAGCTATGCTTGGAAGAGCACCTATAACGTGTTTGCAATTACCGTGTCAAATAATGGCTATTTGCCCTATTGGCTTGTTTTTTCTTACTGACTGAATAATTAATGATGTGTCGCCGGGCAGAACGCAGGCCGTGTCGATTGGTCAGCAGGTTCTGCCTCCTCGTAGATGAGACTCTTTGGTGTTTGAGTCAGAAGTAATTGCAGTAATTTTCTTCCCAGTAGTGATTTGGAGTTTTGTTGTATCCCCTTGTCCTTCTTCCTTTTGTCTGTCGTATGTTTTTAATCTCCACCCCCAAAAGGGGTGAAAATGATGGGTGGGATTTGTGGTTGGTAAACATTGTACAGCTGAAGAGCTCTTGGCTCTTTCCTGGAAAATTTGATTGGCGTGCAGCGAGGTCATGAATTCTACGAGTCACCTTTGGCTCAGATAAATCTTTTCTTCCTTTGCATTTGTACCTGGTTGTTTTGCCGTAGTCAATTTATGTTCTAGGCTGGCACCAAAAGACACCCAGGTACTGAATTAATTTTTGGTAACATAACTTTTATTCTGTGGGAGCTTCTTCAACAGAATTGAAGCCAGACCATTCTTTGTAGCTGCAAGTGGCTCTTTTTCTGCCTTTCTTAGCAGTCTGCTTGCTTGGTCAGGGAACTTGAACTGTTAACTCAAAGAGTATTTTGCTTTCAATGTTTCTGTGATGTTTGAAACGGGACAATCTGTCCACCCCTCTCTCTGTCTCTGTATCTAACAAACAGAGTAAACTCTCAAACCTGTTCAAGTCTCCTGGCTGGTCTACTCTTTTAATAGTTAACTTCCACTGTGGGTTATTTCTCAAGATGATATCTTAGCTCTCTAATCCTTTTCTGGTTATTTTCTCTTGAGTTTCATGTTGGTGTACTCCATGTCAGCAGAACGCTCTTGTAAACTAGTGCACAATGCAAGTTGCCATGAATTCTCCTCTATTCTCACCAGTATGAGTGTTAATCTCCTGCAGGCCTTACAGATTTGTCTTACAGATTTAGGATTAGGATCTGGTTGCATTGAAGCATTTAAAATTGGTTTGCTAAATAGCAAAGTGGCTTTTCAATGGATTTAATCCAATGTGATCAGAGGCAGCTTTATTTAGGATAAGGCAGGGTTTCAGCTCAGTGACCCTAAAATTATGTGAACGGTATGTGTGGACTAGTGTATGTGTGTGTATGTGTATATATATAAAAATATATATATATACATAAATTTATATATATATAAAAAAAAATATATATATATAAAAATAATAGTCCCCCAAAGATCTAGTCTGTCTCTGACATTATCTGTCTGTAAATTACCATTTTCTGTGTTCAGATGGTTAACTTAGTACTGTCTTGGAAGTGCTGGTGTTGTATTGTATTTGCGGAGTATTTTCAGTGTACTTCAGCAGTAAAACTGCTACATAAAGCACTCGGGGACTTGCTTTTCTGTTACACGCATGGCTGGTCCGGCCCTGACCACGCAGTAAGCTCAGTGTGTGTTGACTTAAGAGATTTGCTTCTACGTCAAGTAAATTCACTCAGTGTGTTCTCAGGAAGACTGACTGCTTACACTCCCCACAGAGAGGTGAAGAAGCTAGTTCCACCAGTCAAAAAGGCTGTCCATCACCAATGGAAATGGGATTCTAGATTACTTCATCGAATTACCATCTGAAACCAGAAACAATATGGTTCTTTATAAATACTGTTTTTATAAATATGACCAATTATTTTTACTTGCTAACAATAGCACTTCTTTGGGCACAGCTTTCCCGCTTCCTTCAGTATTCATTGTTTTAATTCCTGTTCTCTCCCTCTCCTCACCCTCCATGTAAAGTTAATTATTATTTCTTGTCCTTAGTCTCCTGCTGACCAGTGTAAGAAAATCCACGCTGGTGATGAAGTGATCCAGGTCAACCATCAAACTGTGGTGAGTATTTGGGAAACTCTGCTACACAGGCTTTGCCTTTTCTCATTGCTGAAAAGATACTATTTCTTAGAAGGTAACTTTGTTAAACTAGATGCTTTTAAAATATCATAACCACTGCTTGTGCTTAATGAGAAAAGGCATGAGTTGAGTCAGTAACCAGCCCAGAAGGATTAAGCCAAATTTACAGTCTGCACAGCTGCTCTTCAACCTCAAACCCTTTCTATAAGGAGATACCAGACTATTTTGTTGAAGTTCTTAGACTTCTTGTCATGGATGTGCCAGCTAGTTTAACTTTTCCTCTTAAATAGAAATCTGCATTCATTTGCATTACAGGATTCAGATTCAAAATGCAGAATCTCTTGGAGGAAATAATGCAAAGATGATTAAACTGTTCATAGAAATCTGTCAGGTTTTCCTTTTGTACGTTCTTTCATGCAGATTTAAGTAGATGAGCAGTTTTATAAAATTAGTGAATCTATTAACCTGTTTAAAATCACAGAATCGTGTGTGCAAAAGTGTGTGCTGAGCTGAAGGTATCGCATTACATGATTTGTGTGCATTTCAGCGTGCCTACTGTTGCATTTCTTTCATAGCTGCATGCTCTTTTGTGTGCCCTATGTGTAAAAAACATACTTCGTTTTATGTAGAAATGCAGGAATAATGAGTTTCTGCAGCATTCACAGAACTGTACCCTGTCTTCACACACATGACTTCACTGGAGAATTAATAGTTTATTTTTAGGACTAAATTATTTGTAATTGAGCTCTAAAAGCCTATCAGAGCCTCGTGCAGGGTTGGTTGTTTATATTTTTTTACCTATTTTGTGAGTTCCAATGTTGATAATTACTGAAAAAAATGCAGTCCCAGTACTATGTAAGTCATAGGCACTGTCCCTTTAAAAAAAAATTAAATTGTGTGTTGCAGAAGAAATGGAAGCAGTGTTGCTGGAACGACAGGTGAAAGGAAGACTTGTATTTATTACTTATTATGCATGAGTAGCATTGTGATAATAACTTCCTAAAGTGCTTATAATTTAGCCATTTAACTCTGTCTTGCTGAATCCCATCTCCAAACACAAAAGCAGCAAAATTAAGAAATCTCTTTTTCTGCCTGTCCTTTGTGTGAGGTGGAAATACGAACATCTGACTATTAAAATCTTATGATTAGAGAGCAAATATTTTCTCTTGAAAAGAAGTATAACTTATTCATTTGCACTTCAAATGTTAATGCAGCATGCAGTTCTTATCTGTCTTCGAGAGGTTCTTTGAGTTATCATAGTTGAAATATGCATTAGACCGGCTTCTTCCATCAAACACGCTCTTCAATTGACAGATCTGATTTAGTCTTTGCTCCCATAGGTGAAATCCCCTCATGCCACTACTCAAGAATTGGCTTTCTGGAGAGTGATTCTTTCCACGTGTGTTATCAACAACAGACCCAAAGCGTTCGATACTTGTAATCCCTTTCCAGCTAATGGCACAGGACCAACAGCTGAGCCAAGTGGCAAAAAATACTTTTTCTAAAAAGCCCCACTGAAGTTTATGACAAGCTAGGAGAAGAGATAAATGTCAAGCTGTTTCTGTCAGATATTCATTCTTCCTTTGAAATGACTGGGAAAGTTGGTTGTTTTTCTTTTGCATGTTTCAGAGGTGTGTGTCCAACCCTCTCCCCCTCATGCATTGGAAGCTTTAATGTTTTAAATACCCCTTTGATCTTCAAGTGTGCCCTTTATGTTACTTCTGGTACATCTTGCTGCAAACTACACTTAGCTATGTTCCTTCTTCACCCAAGTTATCACAGGTTGTGATGATCAATATCGGGCTTATAATTATCATTATTTCATTAGTGGACTAGAATAATTCAAAGGCAACAGCTCATTAAATTTGCATGTAATCAATAACCTAATGCTGGCAAAGGCACCTCACAAAACAAGGTGTAACCCATTTGAAATTAATGACTATAGGGTGGAGGGGTGTGTGGGGGAGGGTGTACAGTAGAGTAACCTCACACAAGAAAGGCTGGCAGGTCTGCGGTGGTCCTACAGGTTTTCCAGAGCTGTAAACCTTTTTGCTCCCTAAGTAAAGGAGCCCAGATTTGTGTCTGTGGAGAGTCCTCTCTGGAACTCAATACTTCATCATAGGAGCCTTTTGCTCCATGGCTTAGCAAAACCAAGCGTTAGTAGAAGTGAAATTGTAAAAGAGAAAAATACAGAGCCGTGTGAAATTATGCCTTGCCAAGGTGTGCCTGTTCAGCTGTGTTGTACTTCTCATTTCTCTCACAATGTTCTTCAGCTGTTTTACTTGCTTGGAAGTTGGTGGGGCCATTCCCACCATCAATTTTGTTTCTGGACTGGAGATTAAATACATCCTTCTCCCTGCATTCCTTTTTCTTTTCCCTGTATTTCTTTTCCTCAAAAATAAAATTGCAGAAGAGGTTTACAACAATTTATAACCAGTTATGATGACTTGCATTTTCCCTTTACCTTGTTCTGGAGCTGATAAAAGTGGAGCATTTCTTTATTTCTCTAATGCATCATTTTGTTCAATCTATTTCGCATGAAGTGTTTAGCATTGCCCCGTGAAGAAGCAAATTGTATTTAGTATCCTAAATACTTCCTGGGTTGCTACAAGATTTTCAAGGTAGTTAAAATATACAATATATTATCCAGTGGAAAACATGGTCTCCAGTTTCATGTTATTTTTCCATAGAGACTCTATGTAAACCATTTAAAGCCTGGGTGATAAAAATGTAGGTCTTATTGTTATTTCTCATTCCAGCTTTTTACTTGTTCCTCGTTAAGGGAGCATCCATGATTCCATAAGATGTATTCACAATGTAGAGATGCAGAAATACACTTTCTTCAGATATTTGTCTGCTTCAGAGTTTCTGCATCCCACAGGTTTTGTCCTTTTTGTCCTAACAAAGACATTTTCTTAAGAATGAAGCATCTTGGGATTCAATGAGATACAAATCCAGTTCAACACAATGCATTTTGGAAGAACCTCTTCTGCAGATAATTAGATAACATGGCCACAAGTGAAAATACTTTTCTGATTAGAGAAAGTGTGGATCTCTCTTAATAAGACTCCAATCCTGTAACTGACTGCTGGCATCATTTAATCTGACTGAACTAAGACAATTTATTTTCCAGATAAATTCATATTCACTCTTTTCATAAGATCATTTGCGTTTTAAAACTTTCATTGATGTTCCCATAACCTGTAATAAATTGTTCCCATAGTTAATTATTCTCATTGGTAGTGGGGAAAAGTGTCATTTTATTTGTAGTTTACATTTGTCTGGCACAAGCTTCCAGTCCTTTGATCTTGATATATTTTTATCTATTAGATTGGAGAGCAGTTTCTCCTCTAAGTATTTTCAGGATGCAATCAAATTACCTCTTCACTTTTTTTGGTAACCTAGATAATTTGAGCACTTCCAGTTTGTCATCCTAATACATGAGCCTCTTCAACAACCTCTTTAAATTCCCAACTGTAGTACTTCGCATATTTAACACTGAGTTACAGTGAAAGCATTCATTCATTCCTGGCGAGGGGCATGACTCCTGTGCTAAGGGAGTAGAACTGAGGCTATGTTAATGTAGCCATTCCCAACTAGTTAGTTACCCGTTTTAAAAGCTTGTGTTCGTTTTGCATTCATGCATAGGCAAAACTGAAACTAAGAGGACACTTCTATTTGTTTTATTTTCCTTTAAAAACAAAACCTGTAATTTCAATTTAAGTTTGACTCTTTCCATTAGGAAGCCAATTTTAAGAGAAGAATCATTATCTCTTTTGAAACTGAGAGAGTAGTAAGCTCTAAAACAGGTTTATGATGATGTAGACTAGGAACTAGCTGCACTGGCCCTGCGTTTGAGGGGAGTCAGCACAGATTCCGGCATCTCTAATCCTGCAGGCACTTCTCCGGGGCTGTAGAGCTCTGGCAGAGGATTGAGTATGCTGACAGTGCCAGTCCCATTGAATTTGCTGGATGTGTGAAGTTAAGCATTTTGGGATCGACGTGGCTAGAATATTTTGCCTGTATTATTTCAAAATTATTCTTATTTCCTAAAATTAATATACTCATTTTACAGAAAGTATTATCAGTATTAAGTAAGAAATATCAGATAGCTATGAGGTAGCTACATTCATACTTTTTTCCCCTGAAACCAGTTATATTAATGAATATATTGAAAATCATAACAAAAAAACCTGCTTGTTTTACGTTACTTTTCAAATAACTTTCCGATGCAGTTGAGTGTTCAGAAAAAAAATAGAGTTCATAAAGTATCAAAGGAAAGCAGGTTACAAATTATAGATTGTAACAATTGGAAGAGTTTGGAATAAAAGACTCACTATGTAAAATCTGGTCTAACTAAGGAACACTCTGTAATACAATCAAAGATCAAAGAAAAAATAATAGTACTTTAGGCAAGAAATTAATTAAATCAGGCGATTCACCACTAGCTGTTAAGATAATTTAATCATTATCCAATTTCCTTATTTGCTTTTCTGCTTATCCTTCTTGCTTATTAGACTTTAATAAAACAGTATAAGAAACTTTAAAAAAAATAAGTTAACGTGTTCTACATCACAGCCGCACTCTCTCTTTATTTTTCCCTGCAGTAACAACAGACACTGTTTCTGCCAGGACCTTGTAACTTTTTATTACTTCTATTATAAAATTACACCAAACTGCTGAATATGGCATTGTACAATTACTTGTTTGCAAAATTAATAATTACACCTTAGATTTCAGTTGAAATATGAAATTTCTTATTACCTTTTTTTTAAGTTGCTTTATTCTTTAGTCGGAGTTGGAACTGTCACGTGGTGAAAATAGGGTAAAATTAAAGCTAAGATAGTCACTAGCCAAGAAACGCTCGTTTCTTGTGATCTTCTATAGCAAAGACAGTATTGAATGATGACAAGAAAAACAGTTATACTAAATACATAGGTATATATATATATATATTCAGGATGGAAGCAAAATTGGATAATTTGATGCCAAATCATCTACATTTCGGTTAACTGAAGAGATTGAAACTTTCAATTACAACCTCTAAGCAAGGATTTTTAATGAGTTGACCGCTTTAGGACAGCATTTTATGCAGCGGAAATATAAGAAAGGGCAAAACTTGGTAGACGATACTATGCAAAATTTGAAATGTAGCATAAAATCATTAAAAGTAGATTGTATTAATCTTCTCTCTTTGATAATTTTTCAGACAACAGAAAATTGCAAATCCCAACAAGTACTGACCTCACTGCCTGATAATCTGTAAAATATTTTAACTAATTCTGTATAGCAAAGTGTTTGATAAACTAGGAAAAACTGGCATTTCAGAAAACTGAAACCTGAAGGTCATTTAACAGGACAGAGAGCAATAGTAATGCTTTCAGTAATTCCTGTTGAAAGCTAAATGTTACTCAGGAGCAACTGGAAAGACTCCAAAAGTCAGAATGTAGTAATTAATCCCAAATCAACTGAGAACCACAGAGGTGATGTGACTGAAAATGGCAAAGATGAACTTGGAATTAATCAGAAACTTGTTTCTAGGAGAAATGGAGTTTTAATGCCATTGTCTTGACATTGGTAGTATCTTGTCTGAAATGCTGTGTGATGTTCAGGCCATTTACAGCCAGCAAAGGCATGAAGTTACATACGCACGTTAAAAAAAAATGAAATGGCGAAAAAAGAAAATGTATCATCTATCTCATATGGAGAGACTTTATTTAGATTATTTCAATTTTGTTAACCCAGCCAGCTCGGTATGAGACAGGATTCCTTTTTATTAACAGACAGAGGCTATAAAGAATAGAAAGAGAAATAATTCTTTAAGGTAAAAACGATGTTGTGCAAGAGCAAACATCTACACAAAGATCTGTAAGTGAATCTGCACTAGAATTGGAAAAAGGTCTGCCCAGAATGGTGGTTGAAGAGCTGATGAAAATGGTTATGTGACAGTTGCCTGCAGCTGTGGAGAAAAGGAAACAAACGGATGTGGTCGCCTGGAAGGGCTTTGCAGTCCTACCACCTTCGCTTTGTTGTGTAAGGTGTTCGTTATGTTATCTCTAAATGGCTGTGAGTTTAAACTAATGTAGCTGCATTTTCATACTTGATAAGGTTATTCTTCGGAACGATGGGTGCTATGTAAATACACGATCGGCAGCCTAATACCTTTTCATACTGTTCATTGTCAAATTACATACTTAAATTAAATATACCAAGGGCCCTGCTACAAAGAAGTAATTTCAGCACTAATTTATTGGTGCGAAGATATTTATTGAATTAATATCCTGGATATGTTTGTTGAATTGTAAATTTGAGATCTCTTACAGAGCTCGTTTTAGACGGTGGTAAATCTGTAAACGCGGTCACACCATCTGTGTTTCAGTGCAGCGTGTTGTGAAATGCAAGAAGGAAAAGGAAAGGCAAAACTGAAGGGGAGATGTCATGAGAATTACAACAACTTCTCCCAGAAGATATCATTCTATTTCCAAACAAATCGCCAGATGTTACTTGTTCTCAGGATTCTGCCTTTCAAAATGGCTTAGTGAGGAATGTCTTCCAGTAGCAGATCTTGCACCTTCTTGAAAACTTGCTGTATTTCTCACTTACTTAATGAAAATAACTGTGTAAGATAATGGGAGAACATTTGTTTTTACATCATCAGTTATGGATGGTAACAGGATATTAATAAGAAAAGTGAATGAGCTACAGGTGTTAATGATGAGCTTCCCATTCACTGACAGAAAGTCTTATGATCTTCTGGCAAATTTTTCTCTAATAATAATTTCTGATTTCCATGTTAATCAAACTGCCTTGATTAATTCCCTAATGAGGCAAAGTGAATTATAGGCTTAAATTATGAAAGGATGATAGTCTATTTCCTTAAAAAAGAGTTGCATTTACACAAGGCTTTTTTTTTTCTTTTTTTCCCAATGCACATATGAGGAGAGGTCGTACTCTTGAGGTTCAAATAAGCATCCAGATGGCTTTGCTTATGCATTTGAAGAGCCTTGAGGGGAAACATCTGTCCTGGTTCATGTAAGGGTTACTGCAGTCAATACAGAATTACTTGTTATCAGGTGGTCTGCAATAGGATATGCCCTAAATATTTAGAAAATACAGTTCCATACAATTGATTTCCAGAACGAGTACTTAACAAGGTAGTTCTTAACGTCCTGTTTCGTTAGTGCGTTGGCTTTCTCTGTGCTGGGTAGGATTAAAGCTGGCGTATGACACAATGAGTGGCACACGCACAAGTCTTGCAGACAGATGAAGGTGTAACCTCTCTTTCCTCTGAGAGGCGCACTCTGCATATTTATATTTCTTAGAACACTTTGGTACCGACAGGTCAGTAGGGTTTGAGAAGGCAGAGAAGGGACTGAGGAACCGCAGTTCTCTGATGAGCACCATAACGTCCTGCAGCCCAGCTGTTTTTCCAATTCCTTTCTATAGACAAATATATTGTGCACTTAATGCCTGTGCAGTCATCCAGAAAGGCACTGATTTGTGGGTTTTTTCAGTCTTGTCTGTGTGTGTGTCTGTTACATTAAAAAATGTGTCTTAGTTTGTTTTCAAACATATCATCAGTGAGTCATCATTGGCCAAGCAGCCTTTATTCTAAAACAGGAGAAAAGGTGCTTGTCCTCCACGAGCAGAGTTTGGGTTTACAAAAGTGCTGGAGTCCCTTTTGCTGGCAGCACGCCTTCTGAATCCCATTCGTACAAATCCAGATCTTCTAAATAAGAAGGAACAAAGTTAATATAGGGAGACTCTAAAGAAGATATTGGAGAACTAGAAAACAAACTGATTGAGTGTAGGTTAATGAAAATGAGTTATGTTTTTCTGAATGTATTAGTTATGCAGTCCCAGCTACAAAATTATCATGTTTAGATATGCAAAATTACTGACTATTTAAATCATTTTATTTCTGATAAAGAAATTTAGTAGTGTAGGCATTACTATTTTTGCAAATATTATTTTTAAAGTTGCTATGTTTTGCAGTTTCTACTAATTATCTGGCTTGCGCTTCCTGTGAGAAAACTATAAATTCCTTTAACGTAGAGAGTAGTACCCATTTTTTTTCCCTGGAGCCCTTCTTTCTAAGTGAGGATGTACAAATCAATGAATATTCTTGATTAGAACAGTCTGAAGTATAACCACCAAATCTTAAACTTCTTCCTGCTTCTTACCATTGTGCGTGTGTTTGTTTTGCAGTCTTCTAAGTTTCTTCCATATTTAGCATCTATAATAAATGCAATTTTTTTGGCTGAGATTAAGTCAATCATTTTAAGCCAGCAAGTGTTAAAGTTTCTGTGTCTGTAATATTTTTACAGACCGTGTGTATCGGTGTGGCAGCAATTCTCGTTGCTGGCATCTGAATGCATTTCGCTTGTGCTTTGAGACGTGAAATAAGACAACAGCAAGCGAGCTTCCACATTCTGGGTTTTTTAGGCCCAGATTATAAACAGATAGAAAATAGTGCACTGTATTTCAATATGTGAATATGTTTAGTAGAGGACAGTGCATCATTACTAGACCTTTGCTGTGCTGTGCAAAGAGGACATAATAATGTCCTTCTGAATTTGTTGATCTGAATGTAATGGGAATCCTAATTCCAGATTTCATTTATTCAGGAAATTAAAAGAAAGGTATCACGGTAGTCTGGTTTTCCTTCTTTAGTCTAATTTCAATGTTAACTTTCATTACAGAGTGAAATATCTTAACCCATATTGCAGAATCTGATTAACCAAATGTATATGCTAAAAATCTTAACAGAGCAAAATACTCTTTTGCTGAATGCATATCACCATAGCTAGAAGCTAGTAATTGCTATTAAAGACTGGTTCTTTAGGAATAAATGTCAAAATCTGTCTCAAGGACTGGTTTTCAACGAAGATTTTTAATCCACTGTAATGACTTCTATTTTTTCGGAGATATTTTTAGCAATACAATTTATAATAACATGCCCATATTCCTAAGAGCATTTTATCACAGCCTAGTAGTAATGACTGCAGACCGTTCTCTAATAGATCTTGGTATTTAATGGTTTTGTCATTAGGGCTCTCATTGGAATAATTTATCATTAACTTAATTATTTATCATTCTTTTCTAAAAGGTGCTGATGAAACTCTAAACGTTTCAGCATTCTGAAAATTGCATAAGTCTATAAAAATCAAAAATAGTTCATTTTTAATTGTATAATTGAATAAAAAAAATTATATATAAAGCCTCTGTCACTTTATAAACAAAACACAAACTGGAAGAACTCCTACGGAATGCAAGCTGACGTATTTGCATTTGCTTGGCTCTGGCCTGTTTATAATTCCTACCATTTTCTGGTTTCCTGTGGCCAGTGCATTTTTAGAAAGTTTTCAACAGAACAGCAAAATTAAAAATAGACTAGAACTTTAAAAAGCTATTGAAATCCTTTTTGGAATTCTGACACGTATTGCAGCTCTTCCCAAGCCCAACGTTCACGCTTGGGATCCTGGCTTTGTCCCGCTGTGGGGACAGGCTGGAACCTTACAGCTTCTCCTCAGCCCTCAGGAGACGATTTTAATTGAGATCTCTTCAAAGTTGCCTTTATTATTTTCCTTCCACCTTCACGTGTAATCCGACGTTGTCATCCTCTATGAGGAAGTAATCATAAACTATACCTGATATAATATCTTTCTCTTTTTTTCGGAACCTTTCTCTTTTTCCGCCCTCTTTTTCAATAGCAGTGGGAATGCAAATTTTGGTTGGAAGGAACTCTGATAGGTTAAACATAGTCAAAGAGCACAGCACATCTATTGGCACTTAATGCATGTTAGACTTGGACAGACATTGCTCTTGTATTCCTTAAGCTTTCCATTCCCAAGCGTCCACTCTAAGGTGCTGCAATTTGGCCTCAGTGAGGTTGTGTCTGGAGAACCGCTGTACGAATTCAACATTCGAATTCCTGCTGAGCACCGATCTTCTCGACACCAGGGCTTAAGACTTGTGGTAGCTGCAACAATTATGGCAGATCTTTACTGCGGTCGTTTATTACTCCAGTAAAAATCACAAGTCTGACGAGGAGCGGCTGAGAGAGCTGGGGTTGTTTAGCCTGGAGAAGAGGAGGCTGAGGGGAGACCTTATTACTCTCTACAACTGCCTGAAAGGAGGTTGTAGAGAGGAGGGAGCTGGGCTCTTCTCCCAAGTGACAGGGGACAGGACAAGGGGGAATGGCCTCAAGCTGCACCAGGGGAGGGTCAGGTTGGATATCAGAAAAAAATTCTTCACAGTAAGATTCATCGGCACTGGAACAGCTGCCCAGGGAGGGGGTGGAGTCGCCTTCCCTGGAGGTGTTTAAGGAACGGGTGGATGAGGTGCTGAGGGACATGGTTTAGGGAGTGTTAGGAATAGTTGGACTCGATGATCCAATGGGTCCTTTCCAACCTGGTGATTCTGTAATCCACCAGGTTTGGAATAGAAAATACAGGGAAGTCTAAACCAGGTAGAGGTGCAGGGGGGGGCTCATCTTTTCTGTGAAATAAAATGGATTTTGGAAAGATACCCTGTGCAGGTTTGGATCCAGACTGCTTTGTTTAGCAGAACCGTGGGTAGAAAGTAACCATCTGTGTTGAAATTAAAACCTGACTCACTTAAGCAATGTTTTAAAAATAATGCAGTATTTAAAGGGCAATGAGAAGTCTGTCCTGCACCCATCCGTTTCCCTTGAGTGACACATCTAGAAACCATGTGTGGAAAGGAGAAGATGCAAATAGGGAAGGCTAGGGAAATCCTCCAAAGTCCTCCCTATAATATTCCCGCACGCCTCGCTGTTTCCCAGAGCTGAATGTCCTGAGAAGCCTGTCACTTGCAAGCGGTGGCTCTCTCCCGCGATCCCCGGCGAGGCAGGCAGGTTCTCACGATTTGAGTTGCTTCAGCCAGGCCCTCAGTGAACTTCCTGAAACCACCAAGGTGAGACTAAACAGCGGCAGCGCTTTAGCCCTCGGGACCCAGGGCTAAGGTGAGGTGTGAGGAGCCGAGGCTCTGCTTTACTCTGCAAAAGGACTGCTGAATGGAGCCAAATTTATTGCTCATTTAAACCGGTGCAATTACACTGATTTCAGTGATGTCACTTGGAGAAAGATTGGTTTAGGTTTAGAAAAATGTCAATTTTTATGAATTACACTTTCAGTTCTGATATTATTTATCTGACTGTTTTGATACCCTTCTCTTGTTTTGTTTTTTTTTTCTCGTGTGCCTGTGGAAATATGGATAGAATTTCAGCAGCACTTAAATGTGTAAGAAACCACTTTTATCATCAACAGCTTTATATACAGTCATTTATATTATCATTAGGTTTTAAAACCTCTTCAACCATTCAGGATAACGGGGCAGCATAAACATTCATTTTATCAAAAATTCCCATAAAAACTGGTTTCATGTATAAATAGTTAATGATAAATTCTTATTTAAATAGTCAGGAAGATTAAGAAATCTCTGTAAGTAGCTTGTTGTGAACGGCACATATAAAAGTACTAGCTAGGTTCTTTTTTTTTTTAATGGCTATGTTTGCAAATTATAGTAACTTGAATTACCTGGCGATGTCCAAGGGCTGGATAAGGCAGGCAAATGATCATTTATCTTCAGTAAGGATCTCAAAGCTGTTACATGTGTGTTTCATACTTTGCTGTAGCACAGTCGGTCTGCTTCCTCAGCAGTGAATATTTCAGCTAAGGATCCGGGCTGAAATGGTTTCGCGACTTCTAGTCCTCATAATTTGATTTAAAATGGACAGTGATCTCACAAATTATTAAAAGGGAGATGGTCTTCACTTATGCCTTATTCTGTTGAGAATCACAGCTAAAAGAACCCCATCTTCAGCAGCGTTTCAGTCCGATGGCAGTAATCAAACAGTTTATGAAAACTGCTTGTGTTTGCAAAGAGTGGGCTGGGACAGACCTTTCCTGTTAATAGAAGACTTCCTTCACATTTAAAGTTAAATGGAAAGCTTTCAAAATTCAATTACGGATTTTTTCCTTAGGTTGGCTGGCAGTTAAAGAACTTAGTAAATGCATTGCGGGAAGACCCAAATGGAGTGATATTAACCTTGAAAAAACGTCCTCAGAACACCCTGGTTTCTGCTCCTGCCCTTCTGAAGAACGTGAGGTGGAAGCCTCTTGCACTTCAGGTAAGAAGGCTGTCATGGTAAATCCTTCATTTGAGAGAAACCACTAGACTTTTTTTCCCTTCAGTGAAGGAACTGGAGCCTCTAAAGAGTCCCAGATTCATTTGAAATAGGGTGCTGCTTTAAGTTTGTGTGGCGATACTGTATGTGCCTTTAATTCTTTGTGAAGTTTGGAGCCACAGGAATTTATAGGAGAGAACATTTACAAATAGTGATACTGAAGACGGAGGCAGCCTAAGGTTCAGTAGCTTGCTTTGACTGGCAGAGGCAACATTGCCTCTCTGTTCCCATTATTTCACAGTCTGTCAAAACTACTTGTTTGTAATCAAGTGTGGCAGACCTTTTAAATTTCAGGAAAAGCCTGCTTGTGTTCCACATCTCTTACCAAGTCTGACTTTTGGTAGCAATGCTAATAGAACCTCTGATATTTTCTGCACACTTATTTGTTGAAAACCTGTTGGAACAAAAAAAGTCAATTGTGAACATCTCAGCTGGTTCTTCCTACAACATCAACGTATGTAGTAGCAACTGAACTCACAATGTCATTGTTAAAGGAAAAGGTTTTGAGTGAGTTAGCAACTATCTATGTTTATCTTTAATGCTGTAATAAGTTTATGCACTTTCATAATGTGGAAGCTTCACAGGGTGGTTTTTTTTAAGTCATGTTATATGAGTGTGCTTCTGAATAACTTAATTTGACAAAACAAAGCAAACCAGGCAAAATTCCAGGCAAATTTCCTTTCTGCCTAGCCCTTCCCGAATCCTTCATTGCCCAAAGTGCCTAGATCCTACAAAGCTGCATTGTTTAAGGAGTCTGTGTAGTCCTTGCAGGTCAGGAACGCTGACACTTGGGTTAGTGCCTTCTTTCCTTTCTGTGTGACTGCCTCTGGGCGAGAGAATAGGGGCATCCGGACACCCCAGAGAGATTTGGAACTCTTCACATTTTTCTTTCACAAGGGCACAGGAATAGATTCCTTCACTCTAGCAAGATGATTGTGTACCTGCTTGTGCACCTCAGATAAAGACTCCAGGGAGAGCAAAATGGAATTGCAATTGGAACAGAGCTTTGGTAGAGATCCTCTGTTTATATAAGTACATAAAAGAATCCTAATTCACAAGCAGTACTAGTTCTGGAAGTTTTATTGGTGTAAAAACAATATGAACCGTATACCCAGCATGATTATTTTCCACAAAATGTGCCAACCTTTGCCATAGTAGCCAGATAAGTGAAAATGCACCAAGGTGTTTCTGTGGAATTATCAACAGTTTCTGTTTTTGTGATGTGTCCTCTCCTGATCACCCAGAATGCAGGAGCCCCTGGGGATCAGAGGGTGCTTAGGTATCATCCTCCCTACGATATGTTTGTTCTATGTCGGAGAATAGTGCAGTGAGGAATTTAAATAAAAACATATATTACTTTGTAAAATAAACAGAGCATCGCTATTGTTACTTCTTGACAGTAGATTTTGTAACAAGATGTGGAAAATTGACTTGAGGTCTTCTTTAGCATCTCTAGTTCTTTAGTCTTCATGTCGCAGGGGCGAGCTCAAGTACGAGGACCTGGATACATCTCAGTATGTATTTTTTTGTTTTGCCTGTTTCCTACAGTTCTCACCTGGGTCTAGTGTTATTTATTATTGTCATTAATTACTTGGAACTAGCATGATTAAATTTCACTATGATATTAAAGCTTGTGTTTCCTGGACAGCTGACATAACAGCTTGATGCTGCTGGAAAGCAGTGATCTCACTTCCCTCTCCCAGTTCTTGGCGGCAGAATGTCCTCGCCTTTGTTTGACTTCGGCATTTTTCAGACTCTCTAGAGTCTCAGGGGAGAAAGCAGAGACTCAGTACCTCACCTTTAGTCTTAATTCTCCCTCAAAAGGTAAAGGAACTCTCTGTCCAAGCCTTTTGTTGCTCTGCCACCAGGCTTTACAGGCTTCCTGCATCTTGGCCCGCTGGGTTTTGCAGGATGCCCTCACGTCATACATTTGTCATTTGCAACAGCTCATTTTAAATAGATACAAAATCTAACTATCCTCTGTATTTGCAAAACACACTCGGAGCCACAGCAATGTGTTTCTGAAATGGATGCGTTTTTGAAACAGCTTGAATTTTTCTGTTTGGCAAACATTTGTTTATTTCTGAGTGTTGAACTTGCCATTTCTCTTTCATTTTTTTATTCTAGTATTTCAGCATTGTTTAATCATTTTACTGGTAATTAGCTATTCTCATTAAAAAACTTTCAATAACATACAGTGGATATGTAAAGTGTCACTTTTCAGAAGTCTCTCTATAAACAAATACAGTATTCCTTGGGATTTTTTTTCCTGGTAGATAGGAGGGAAGCTGTATATCTTCCTCTGATATTGATACCCATTCTTATGGCATTCTCGTAAGTATAGCATAAAGAATTAAAATTGAGTGAAACTGAGATTGAATGAGTAGGAAATTACTAGATAACCTTGCCTAACAACTAGCTGTGGTTGGTTCAGGATCGACCAAAGGACGTATCATTTGGAGTTCAACACATAGCTGATATGTGTGGGTTTGTTCCTGACAACCCGAGGGACATGCTTACTGAATTTGCATACAGTGCTAAAGCAGACGGGCGTGCAAAGACGATGGATTCTTGGCTGGTAATTCAAGATAGTCTAGAGAACTAGGGAAAAAAGCTCAAGTAGTGCAATGAAATGAAAGAGGGGCAAGTGAGACTTACTTTGAATAATCGAGTTAAGTTTAAAAGAATGTAGCAGTTGAATAACGTTGCTATAACCCCAAATAATATGGGAGTTACAGTAAACAAAAAGCTGAACGTGTTGGTGGAAGGAACTCAAATACCTGACTGAGACACATAAATAGGAGTATAAAACACAAGATAAATTAAGTAATGATTGTGTTTTATTCAGTATTAGTGCAATCTCAGCTGGGAACTGAGTACACCTAGCATATACCGACTATACCTGGTCTAATCAGTTGGAGAAAAGGCAGAGCACACTGCAATTCGTTAGTGTTTTAGAAAACAAGCTCGATAAGGGAAGAATTAGGGGATTTTTTTTCTTATTTTCTAGTCAAAACAAGGGGAAACAGATAATATTCAGAATGTAAAAATAAACAAAAAGTTAAAGAAGAGCGAAAAGGAAAGTTTTCCTTTCTGGGATGAGTAGGACAAGAATTTAATTAAATTGAAGGAAAAAAGATTGCATTGCTACAAGGTTATATTCTCTAAAATCTATCAGGAATAGCAAGGCTATCACCCTCTTTGGAAGCAAATTGAACAGTCATGTTATCTCTCCTTGCCCTTTTTTCTATTGTCAACTTCATTGACTAATCTGTAACCTTGACGACTGCTGAATGTACAGCCATTGAAAAGAAATTATTCACAAGAGACTTGATCTGGGTAATTTCTTCTCTGACTGTGAAATGGAGTTTCTGCTTGTCTTTCTGTGATAGTGATAATTTATGTCTTGACCTGTGAGCAACTGTATCCAGTGCAGGTAAGTTGGAGGGTTACTAGAACACCTTAAATTTAGTCTCTTTCCTAATACTGCCACCCCAAAACTTCAGAAATAATGGTAGTATTCTAAAGGTAGTGGTTGATACTGTGTACATGGTGGTAGGTCCTAATTTCCAAAGATGTGAGAAAGTAAGCGGTGAGTTATTCTTGTCCTTGGCAGTCACTTCTTGTCTACTTATGTTGCTAATACGAAAGAAACCGAAACCATTTGATCAGAGGACAAAAGGCTTAACAGTGGGTACAGAAGAGTAGTATACTTTGGACCCCTGTGCAGAATGACATTCTCATGAAAAAACATCCTCTTTTAGTATTTAGGACCGCTTTTACTCTTTGAATCACATGGAAATAATTTCGATGCTTATCTCCAGAAAATAGAAAGCCTTGTAATTAGAAATAGGCTATAATTCGTCGTCATAGCTTTAATCCAATTTTTAAGTCACTGTGTTTTCCTTCCACCTCTATAAAGTTTTTTGTATCTATTTAAGCACAATTTCATATTTGAATGGGAACATGTCATATAAAAATAACTGAACAATGATACTAAACCAAAATATTATGTATTTCTTGAATATAAACACAGCCTACACGTTAGTTGAAAATATTGTTTGTATATATATTTTTGTATCATGCACGGAATATTTGGTTGTAGTCCTTACAGCCATTGATTTGAGCTTCCCCATGGCATTTGGGTAAAAAAAAAAAGATTGTCTTTAAGTTAATTTAAATTGTTTTTAAAGGGCAGAAATCCCCAGAGGCCCCTGGACTGTATTAATGCTTTTAATATTTATGATACTCACATTTATTGCTTGGGTTAATTCTGTTTTATTGCTAGTCACCAAAGAACATATATTTGTATCACCGTGATGCAATCATGGATTCAGTAAAAAAAACAAGAAACAATAGATTACTATGAATTCTGTTTTCTTAAAACATCCAGGCATTCTGTTCTTGTTAACAATAAATCTTCTACTGAAAACAGAATTCTGGTTATGAATAACTTCATTCAGTGCAAGTATTCTAGAATTCTGTAATTAATTCTTGTATTAACGGCATTTAATAGTGTATGTCCTTCCTTCCCTTATAATTGATTTTCTGCATTGGTTAAAAATCATATTTTGTTTCCGAGTCTCAGATTTTTCCCATGAGATGGCTTTTAAATTAATTTCACTGGTCTTTTATCAGTTTCTTTCATAACAAGACTTGAACTCTTTGGTAAAACTGTTTCATTAGACATTTTTTTGAAAGAAACTCAGTAATTCAAAAAGAGGACTGAGCCAAAAAATAGAGGTCAAGATTCCTAAAGTTATGTACGTTAACTTTGCCGTTACTTGTAGCACAGAAAACATTAATTTATTCTTTGTATGCTTTCTTTTGTTTTTACAGCCTGTAATTCCAACCAGTCCAACAAGCAGCTCTACAACACCAACAAGTACAATGGGCATATCCTCAAAAATGGACAGCTCTGCACTTCAAGATGTTTTCATCCTGTCTCCAATGTCAGGACTTTATGGCCCCAGGTATTTGCTTCCTAATGGATTTGAGGTTTTAAAAAATAAAATTTCATACGTCAGTTTCACCAGAAAAATAATAAAAAGAGAAACAAAAAATACCCACAATCGAACAAAAATATTTAGGGAAATTAAGAGCTAGAAATATATTAAGCAGCATGTCATTATTTTGCAACACTTTTTACTCTCACTCAGCAAGATACAAGTCGAGCAAAACCTGACTTTACTCATAAACAAAGAAAGCATTTAAAGTCATCTTTAGGGTTTTTTACTTTAACGTGGCCACTTCTGTCTTTTTCTAAAGCATGCATTTCTGCAAGGGAAACCCCTACCTACTCATGTTACGCCAATTCCTCGTGTTCCCTTTCCGATACTGGAAAACTCCTGAATAACTATGCCTATCTCACAGTTAAAATGGAACCTAATGATGATGTCATCAATTTATTTATTTTTTCCAATTGAATCACTTTCATAGAAGTTCTCTCGTATAGCATTTCAGTTACAGGGCTTTCTATTTCTGGTGTTCGGGAGAGACAGTTGTACACATTAGCTTTATCACAAAAAGGTTAATTTCTCCATCACCTTCTGGTTATACTGGTTTTAGGGATGAAATTGGAATAATGTCTTGTGATGACATCAGCAAATATGGAAAGTCTGGAATGAAAGGCTCTGAGTCTCCAAGCTATTTTCTGGAGCATGAAAGTGGGAAATACTACACCTTAATTGAAGGTGAAGGCCACCCTGTGGGCTCCGAATATGACAGAAGCAGAGCTACAGGAGTGCGAAGAAGAGAAAAAACACCCACTCATGGTAGGCTTCATTTCTTAAACATATTTAAACTGATCGAATTTACAAATTGTGCTATTAACACTGCAACACCCCCAAATATGTAATTCTTTCTCAGACCACACCCTATCGGCTCTGAATGCTAGACAACAGTTTATGTGAAAGAATAATTAGTACAATTACAAGTTAATATTCGTGATCAGGGGTGTGTCAGTTATTTGTCCATTTATTCTGCAGTGCATACTTAAAATTTTGAGATATACTTCAGTTGATATTATCTGGATAGCTAGCATCTTGATTTACTCCATTTCATTCACAAGCTCTTGGAGATTATTCTAGTTGCAATGTTCTGGACTGTTAAACTTCAATGGAGTGCCTGAAGAAAACTTATTTGTGGAATAAAAGTATCTATAATATGCAAGGCCCTCCAAAATGCAGTGCTGTATTAAATGGATATAACTATATGAGTGGTATCTTACAATGCATTTGCTAATACTATAAACTTTTTTTCAATGTCTTGGAATGGGAACTGCTTAAATATTCAAGATGCTATTGGAAAAATATTAACTCTGAGTTTGTATGGATACTTAAGGTGTATGTTAATCCATATAAGCATACAGGTTTTGCAAATATATTCGTGCTTGTATAGAAGGGTCCCTCCCCACCCTCACAGTAAAAAAATTCTTCCTAATATCTCGCCTAAATTTCCCCTCTTTCAGCTTAAAATCTTTCCCCCTCGTCCTATCCCTGCACTCACTGAGAAAGAGCCCCTTCTCAGCTTTCCCGTAGCCCCCTTTAAGGGCTGAAAGGCTGCTCGAAGATCTCCCTGGAGACTTCTCTTCTCTAGGCTGAAGGATACCACATCAAACTGCAGTAACGCTTCCCTGTAGCCGGTCAGTGATAACTCACTGCAGCTAGACTTTCTCAGCAAAGGACATCTGACTTCGAGTGGTCTATTTTTGTCACCCTAATAGCTCGAAAGCAATCTTATCTTATATTTATCAAGTAAATAGAACTTTTGTCCCGCCAGTGTATTTTGCTGACTACAGCTGGATTTGGGGTAAAAAATAGCAAAATATCAATTGTGCATCTATATACACTGCCTTTTCAGAACAGGGCAAGCTTCACAGGTCTTTGTTGTATGCAGGATATAGTACCTTGTACTGCCGTACACTTGATGCTTGAAAGAGCTGTAATACTGATGAGTAGGATTCTATCTTAAGTAATATTCAGTCTTTATCTCCCTAATAAGTGACATCATTTTATAATAAAATTAGAATGAAAGATAAATCTTAACTGTGATTAAAATTGGAGCCAGATGGATATATTTGGCTTGCTTTCATAAATTCATGCTACATGATGACTTAAAATGTTGGGCTCTGTGCCTGATCCCAGAAATACGCAAGACTTTCCTTGTGTTTATGACAGACAGTTCTGATTTTTGGTAACTTGGAAAATGTAGAAGGAATTTGATTTTGAAGTCTCAAGAATATGCCTTTGTTTCAAAAAGAATTATTAAACCAGAATTTTTTTTTAAACTTCAGATTAAATTAATCTGTCAATTAACAGACTTCCGAATCTTGCTCTACTGTAGCAGAACTTTTGTACTTTTTACTTAAAAATGTACATTTGAACCATCAAAGTGACGATATAGCTCTCAGTGGAAAGGCAGCGTTTGTGGTAGATCCAATAAACACGTACCTGATGCTGGAACCAGGCAGCCGGGGGCAAAGGAGGGAAAATAAAACTTCAAAAGTCCTTTAGGACTGAGCGAGCATTATCATCATTCTGAGGACTCACACAAACCACAGTTCAGAAGTTCCTGCCATGGACTTAATAGAATTAAAATGATTAGTAGAAAGCCGTTGGTATCGCAGCTGGTAGGTAGGAGGATACTCGGGCAGATGAGACCCTCAGTGTTCACAATATGTGCAAAATCCTGCAAAAACCTGTTAAGGCAGACAAGGAAACTACATGTTTCCCATACAATTAGTTATACATTAACTTTTATGGTGTGAGCATAAGTATAATATGGGAAAATCTCGATGCTCTAGCTATGTTACTCTTTCAGTTTTCAGAAAATCACATTAGGCAGGAGTTTACTTGCCTTGCGTACTTGTTTGTTCTTACCTCCTAATGTTTTAGTAGCCGAAAAGCTGTATTTTAGGAGAATGCAAAATAATACATGGAAAATACTCTAATTGACCTGAGGAAATTGATAAGTGAAACTTTTGTTCACGTTTAAATTCTGTAATTATTCTAGAAAGAGAACAGTAGCAAAGTACCTTCAAAAAAATCTACTCGAGCGCTAAAGAAACACAGCAAATGTAGTCAGCTGGCATAGGGAAAAAGGGTTCCTTGGCTTTGTGGGTCAGACAGAACTCGACCCATAATCTAGAGGGTGTGCTTCTGTGTTTTGTAATCATTATGCATCCTGGCAAAGCCAAGGTGCTAATGCTTCAGAGTCAGTTCTGTAGCATTCCTCATTTATGGTCCACTCTCAGTGCTCTGCAGGTACCATAGTAGGGAATGACTAACGCACATTAATATCTTGCAGCTGTGGCACCATAAAATCATATTAATTACAATCCTAATGTCTGAATCTTCTTTTTTTGCTATGGTTGTTACCGAACTGTGCTTCATGTTTTCTTTTTGAGGCATCTGAAATTAATATTCCTTGAAACTATGAGATCCTGTCATTACTCACCGTGTGATTTTTCCAGGTCTGATAGGTTTCACCATTTAACTGATAGATACGTAATGTTTTATCTGCGTTGAGAGTCTTTCTAGTTTTACTAAAGCATATTAGGCTGTTTAAAAACTGTTTCTCTCTTCACTCGAAAATATCTATTTAATGAGTGAGCAAGTTTTTACAGAAAGGAGTTTAAAAATAGATTTGTAACCTGCTTTACATTTACCAGTGATTTCACCAGTCCGTGGTCCTTCCCTTCAGAGTGGCATAATGAAGAGGAGAATCTGGCATACATGATGTTTAATAGATCCTGAATGCTACGGGTTTAATAATGTATAGGTGCTGATAAAAAGGATTGCTCTGAGGGGTCATGTCATGCCTGTAGTTTACAGACATTATTTACTCTACAGCCTCCTAATTTCTCTTAAAAACTATATTGTTTTATCTTGAATTGTTTTCAGGAGACCTGAGGCCTGTTTCTATGCCTACTGAGTACAGTTGGATAGGGGAGTCAAAAGAACAAAACATGTACAAGAGGGGAAGCAGAGGTGAGTATTTTCTTTTTCCTGCTGCTTTCCAGGATTTTTCCCTTTGTAACTTAAGAAGCACAAAGATACCATCCCAGGAACCAAGTCTGTGTTTCCTGTGTGCCACAGAGAATATTAAAAGACATGTTCTAGTATCCAAGTAGTTGTGTTTCTGTTTCTGAAAAATAAAATGTTTGTTTTAGTAGGAGGGAGTTACTCTGCCTAATTCTAGTATACAGGAAGATAAACATCAAGGGAAAAAGGCTTATAAGATTCAGATATGTTATGACAATCGGTTCTAAATCTGCTTGATTCAAGAAAACAATAAGTGATGTTATAGATGTAAGATAATGTCCTTGGACACATTTTGCTAGTATGAATTAATATTTGAAGCCACAATCAGCAGACAGCACTCCTAATCATCTCAGTTTCTTTGAACTTTGGTAGAAGCATGGTGATAGCAAAGTCCCTATTTTCCCTCTGCTAAAAAGCAATTGTATCATTCAAAACACTATTCTTTAGATATGCAAAAATGTTTATTGTCGTGCCAATTGTAAAAGATTCTTAAATAACTACTATTATTCCAGACTCTTTTAGGCACGGTCTGAGCAGCTGAGAGGAGTTCGATTTGACTGCTTGTAATGTGACAAAATTGAATTATACTCTTGAAAATTGGTACAGGCTTTTAAAATACCCTTTTCAGTAACCTTCCATTCCAAGAGAAAATAAATTTCATTTAAGGCACAAGCCTTTTTTATTCCAAATATGATGATTTATGTTTGGTTTGTATTTCACAGTTACGGATTCCTTTGCTCAGTCCTATTGCCTGGCCAGTTCCCATTTTGAAACTGTGCCCGAGTGTACTGCACATCCCCTTAAAACCATTATGCCAGTTTGTCAGGTTCCTTGAAATTACAATCCTCCTCTCTGGAGCGGTCCCAGTGGTGCTCCCTGCTTGATACAATTTGCAAAGATTTCACCTCAAATGGCAGAGATTGTCAGTGAATGTGGTACCCGACCCAGTTCAAGCCCTCACGATTCACTTGGCATTCATGTCATTCTTTTCTGTTTAACAGCACCAAGTGAGGCTCTTTGACATTTCACTGAAACCATTTGTCTGTATTTATATCTTCGTTGTTACACAAGCCATATGATGCGGAGTAGCTTCGAGCTACCTGTCACACAGGGACCTGGGTGTGCGCCACCAGCTATTCTGGACTGAGGTTTTGTGTCAGCTACTTAGTTTGCTCTTGATTCGAACCTTGGTACAAATAAGTTGGTTTGCAGAGGAAAGAGCCTCAGATGAAGTAGGGAATTAACCAAGCTGACAATAGAGATGCAGCCCAAATGGTTCTCCCTTTGTTTCCTCTTACTAATGTTTCTTTTTTTCTTTTTTTCCCCCCTCTAACAACTGACTCTGAGAATTCACTCCTGCGGTATCTGAGTGATGACAAGATACTGGTTATCCAAGAAGAGCCGTTGACACAAAAAGACAACAAAAGGGACACAGGTCGTAGGTCAAGAAAAAAGGGTAAAAACTCAAGCAGTCCAAACTACCCTATCAATCCATCTGTATTGACATCTACTATTAATGTTAGGCTTGAACCTGGACAACAGGATGTCCTGAATTTCTCGCTAGCAGAAAACAATACAGTTCCACTTTATCACGTAAGTACGCAACAAAGAACCTTATTGCATAAAGTACATGGAAAAAAAACACTAAAATGTTTTCCTTACAGGTATAAAGGAATATTCATCTACCTTGTTTACTTTATTTCCACTTCAATCACCATGTCTTGTAAAAACAAATAGTCATAGTGGAGTTACTCTTTATTTAAATTGCAGTACCATGCCCACACTCCAGTTTGGTGAATTTGTTCATATTAGTAATACGGGAAATATTTGGGGCCAAAAACTGTGGAGAGGGTATAATTCACTGGACAAATGACCAGCCAGCTTTTGTAGTAGATTCCCTTCACTGTGAATGAGAGCAGAATTTCACTGTACTGATTTGAATGTCCCAAAATAATCAAAAGCCTTCCAGAGCTCAGCGCTCGCTGCTCGTGCTTTGTATGTGGATACTGCCTTTTACAGAGGCATTTTTAATTTGTGCTTGTGGTGGTCCTACCATTTGGAAGCAGAGTGCTCCGTTCTCGTGACACTGAGTAGTAGCTTCAAAGTATTTTGTGTTCAAATCTTAATGTCTTCAGGTCAGTTTTTTACTGAAAAATGAAACCAAACTTATTTCCTCCCCACATTTGGTATGGCAGCTTTTCAAGATATATTTATTTTCTAATCATGGTTAATTTCCTCCTAGAAAGACGTAAGTGAAAAAGCAGGACGTGGAGCAAGTCTCTTGCAGACTTTTTTGTATTTGGGGCTTCTACTCGGTGTTTCTATCAGAGAAGAATCTTGAGAGATGACTGTTTGCATCAAGCCTGAGAGCTAAGTAAGGTTTACCTAAGGGGATACAGTTGAAATAGAGCCAGCGATTCATCTCTGCTGCTACAAGCTGTCAGCATTTGGTAGTCTGAAGATGAGATACTTCCCTTCTGCCTTCAGAAAACTTAGGTTTCTCTTTCCTACACCACGTGAAGTTAGTCTTTTTCCTCAACTTCAGAGAAAGAAGAGTGGTTTATAAATCAAGTGATGTGGTTGTTTAGTGTGTTTTAAAAGAAACACAACTTTTTGAAACAGACACGATAAATTAGTAATAAGATATTGTATGGTAACACAATAAATATGAAAAGAGAACCTAATGATGTAGTATGCCAACTGTAAAGGGTCTGTAGGAAATGCAGGAAACTGGGAAACGGTTGTGGCATGGGAGAAGCTAACATTACAGCTAACATGCAGTGCTTTCTCTACCCAAAAAGTCCGTGCAGTACCTGTTGCATAAACTCCATTATTATAATGTGCAGTAATTGCAGAGGAGGACACATGGAAAACTACTATTCATGGACTGACCGTGTGGTATAAATTCTTTTATCACCATAAATTTTCTGAGCAGCATCAGAGACAGACCTTTGCAGTCCTTCAGGAGAGAGTCGTAAGAATCAGAATATCTCAGGCACTTAGTCAACTGCCTCATGAATATACATGAGGAACTGAGTCGACAAATATACAAGAGCTGCTGACACAGGTTTTGTGGGTTCTTGCCAGTAGAGAATCATTTGTATTAACAACATCTTTCCACTTTGAGTATTGAAAGAATTCTGAAAAGCGAAGCAAAAAAATTTGGCATATACATCCTGAAAAATAGTTACCCAGAATGAAAATTTTAAATATCAAAGAATACTTAACGGCATTTTGATATCAAAAAGGAAGAGAAAAATCAGATAGTTGTGTTCCAAGATGGAAATTTAGGTTTTAAGTAATCATCTCATTTCCTTAAGATCTAAAGATGTTACCTGGATATTCATAAGCATTTTAATATATTTATTTATTTGGAGAATGATATTTTATTCTATCGAGAATAAAACAGAACAAGACTAAGGTTGATCAAAAGAAGATACTCCTAAACTTTACCTAACCAGATTGCCATAAACCAGATTTTGCTTTTTGCTTTTTTGCATTAAAAACTGTTATAATCAAATCTCCATGAATTCCTCTACACTTAACACACACCCAGAACAACTTTAGAATGCAGGTCAAAATTTCAACCCGCTTTGGAAAATAGAGATGATAGTGCTAAGCAGAATCTTAATCATCTTTAGTAAAGGGAAGGTGAGTGTCTTCTAAGCAAACCACATCTTTTAAGCTGCCGTCATTTCCATGGCACAATGGAAGGAGAAATTGAGATACACGGTGTCACTTAGATAGTGTTTCATTTTCAAAGCACTTAAATGTATACCAAAAAAAATAAAAAAGGCCCTTACTTAGCAGTAGTTTGAATTACCAGACACAGACGGAGAAGTTTTACAAAACTGGTAATTGCAGAGATTCACCACTAGATTAAAGCTTTGGAAGGAATGTTGATTTGGAACCTAGAATTAAACAATTAGACTGATTTCATAAGTTGCTCTGAGGATGCAGAGTTACTATATAAAATGGATGGTTTAGGTAATGCCATATTGGCACTCTGCCCAGGTTACAAAATGATGCATAAAGCTGTGCTGCAGTACAATATCGCTGTCAAGAAACACTGCCCCTTTCAGGATATATTCATCACTCTAATTTAATTGATATGCAATTCTGTGATGCACGTCACAGAATCTGAGGAAAAGTAAATTCAAATTAACAAGGCTGTTATAATTAATTATTAATCAATAGTGTGTTTCTTAGAACATGACTTCCTATGTTTACTAATGCTTCGCTTCTAAAGTGACACTGTTTACCAGATTAAGCCTAAATAGCGAGGCCAATGTAAACATGACAAAAGTACATCCATTATAGCATTGCTGAAACGCGCTTTGGGAATAGACTCTGAACGTACAAGAATAGAGTTGAAATACAAATATTTCTTTATTTTGTATTACCAGAGCTCATTCTTAAGTCGATTAAATTATCACATAGGAGCCCTGCACAGTAGACCTGATGCATGGGAGAAGATTTTCCTTCTGCATTTTTCCCCTTAAAACAAAACACAAAAAGTGGATGGGAAGCAGCCTCTGCCTTTAAATTGAAGTGGAGGATTTGAAAGGACTCCAGCAAATTAAGTTTTCTGCTGCTCAGTCACCGTCTGCACCAGCTTCTGTCTAGAAGGAATATTTGGGTTCCTGTTCCAGACTCAGTCTGAAAAGCCAAATGGTGTTCAACGTTGTGGTTTTACTGCCTCGGATTTGCAGTAGTTTCTGAGGCTCTGAAATTTAATTTGCTGGTTACTACATGAAATTCTCAAATAAGATAATGATCTCTCATCTGGTTTTACTTGGCAATAAATGCTCCGGGACTATTATCTACAAAGTATTTGGATACCTTGTTTTGTAGTATCATATATTAAGAGATTGGATTACAAATTATTGAATCTTATTTTTTTTTCTGTGAATTAGAATTCAGTGTGTAGAAGAGACTTATTTGCAAGACAGATTCTTTCACTTCAATATTCCCTACATGGTAAAAATGAAATAATGGCAGCTTTAGGGTAGTCATTGAGAATGTTATGGCAGTAGTCACTTTTTATTTTAAAGATAATTTGAGGCATTATAGTGGTTTAGGGTTAGTCATTGTTTCACAGCGCTTGCTCTTTATGTTCTTCCTGCTGATCACAGGAAGCTGGTGATGCGTGCCTTTTAGCATAAAATGATGTAAATGCTATTTAACTATTCTTGGAGCTGCAGAAGGCAGCTTGAAAAATGACATAAAGTTTAATGGGACATGCTGAGAACTAAAATGTGTGCAAAAACAATGTAGATCTGGGTTTTTTTCTGTAAGGCGGGCCTGCTGGGATGTGCCAGATGTTCCAGACACTTTTTTTGGCTGATAGGCAGTCTGAGTGCTGCTATGAAAAGTACAATAATTAAGATAGTCCAGGACAATCATATGCATTCAGCTCCATATGACTGAAGGAGCAGTCTTTTATTGCCAGTTTTGTTGGAAAAGTGCTCATATTTTATTTCTTCCTTCCTGGTTTTGCAGGAAGAAACAAAACTCTGCAAACTTTCAAGGATGAGAGTGATTTTCTTGTTTCCTTTCTGAATTGCTGAAGAAATTCTCTCTTTGCTTTTTATTTAAGTATCTCTAATGTGGTAAACACGCCTTGCAGGTACGTTGAGAAATCATCGTGAGGATAGTTCTGTGGAATCCAGCTGCTCAGAGAAGCTAATATACATCTTTCTAGCCCCAAAGTGATTCTGTCCAGTTGTATCGATTGTAAGAGAGGATTATTTTGCATTTGTGCTGTACCACAACTGTGTACTTGAAAGCTTGAGCTGACAAGGATCTAACTAGCACTGTTAGAGGGATCCTTCGGTAGCAATGGCCAATAATATATTTCTTCTCAGTTCTGTTCAGATACAATTCTCTAAACTACACTCTTCATTAATCTATAAACAGTTCAAAAGGGAAAAGGCATTCATTTTACAGTACAAGGGAAAACAAAGGAAAATAATATGCTGAAAAGTTTTGCCTATGGGTTCTACATGAGTTAAGAGAGCAGAAGTAATGCCTGTAGGAAATTCAATGTCTGAGTGTAGAAGAACAGAGGAACAGTATTTATAATAAAGGTAAAAATCTTTTTTGCATCTGAATAAAAGACATATTTAGATGGAATGTAAATATTGCATTCGGCCATTGAGATTAGTAACTCTACTTATCAAACTATTCTAGTCTCATTACCAGATATTCCAGTCTCTTCCACCAGTAAACAACAACTAAACAATGAATTTTAAATATTTTCACACTCTGTGGCTCAAGATTCTCCTGTTTTCTGTTACTTATGTGATTTCTTTACTTCTTAGGACAAAATATTTATTTTCATTATGAAAACCCGATTCAAGAAAACAATTTTTTTATTATCAGCTATTTATAAAAATTCTGGGTAAGTAGAAATTTGTACAGGATCTGCTTTTGGAGAGGATCATCACATCTGCTTGTTAGACTGTACAGGCCTTATTCTCCTATCGTTTCTACTTGTGTAATTCAGACGTAGAGGCACTGAAGCCCCCAGAGCTCCATAAATGTGAAGCCGCCTCTAAAGCAGACGGATAGGTGCCGGTGACCTGAATTTCACAGAATTCGTGCTTTATCATCTGTGACAGCGTGACAAGCCTTTGCCTTCCGAGCCTCCCACATGTCTGCTAGTAATGAAAGTGGCCTTTTAGTAAGATGAAGTGAAGTTTTGATTTGGGAACCAGGATAGGGCAGTTTGTGTTCCGAATACCAGGAACATAGTGTTGTTGAGAAGCAGCTGTTCAATAAACCATATATAAGGTTGCTGAAATTGCAGATAGGAGTGGACCACATGTAAGATATTATCAGTGTTGTATCTGTGCATGTAATTACTATTACATGAGGAAATTAATTATAACTCTATGAACGGGTATAGAAATGCCAGTGGGGGTGGGGAGGGTGTGTCCATACATGTTATCCTACATCCTTTTATAAGATTGGAATTTCAAGCTATCAGCTAGATTGTACTTCAGTGCTAGCTTCTCTGGAGATAAAAACACAGTCAAATGAGTCAGGAGCAGAGCTTCTTTCCTATTAAATTAAAGTTCCTAAATATGTTTTCTATTGCCAGCATTGTAATTATATTTAAAGCAAATACCTGTCAAGTACTCTTATCAACTATTTTGTCTCTCCCTATATTTATGCAGATATTCTTCTTTGCACTTCTCTGAATTGTAATGAACTAATAATCGGTTGGAATTCACATAATCTATGAGTAGTTAAAAGGTTGAGCCACTTTTTTCCTCTTTCCCAATAATATAGACTCTACGGCACACTGTTCTGTAGTTAATTAAATTAGATTATTCAATATCTTTGAAAATTAGTGCTCACTCAAGCGGAAAAATTAATGTTGTTGAGAGAAAGACCTCTAGAAAAACATTTCACTCTAGTAGACTTTCTCTGTCTAATATATGCAAGTTGACAGTATCCAAACAATCATTTACATTTGTACTACTGATCTGATCAAAAGGAATCTCTGAAACAGGATCCAAGGTGATCACCTATGATATGAGTGTCCTTTATACATTTTTTGGAAGGAAATAAGTGCCGGGGCTAGTTCTGTAGTGGTGGTGAAAACCTGTTTTCAGGCATGATCAGATTGGTTCATATTTAATAGTGCATTGGCAGCAGCAGAACTCTGACATTTATTATGCAAGATTTCACTGAGGCTCTTCAAACAGATATTTTGCTGCAGACATATGCTGTTATCTCTTACAGTCTGCTTCAAGAAAACACGAATATTTCTAGATGGGGTATTTCCATTTTTGTAGGTTCTTTAGACTATGTTTCAATGTACTCTAAGGAAGATGAAGTTGTTTATAGCATTCAGGAAAGCCGGTTATAATTTTGTGTACTCAGTTACTCAATGGGCTACTCCAAACTTTGCTTGGATTCAACGCTATATGTAGGAAAACTTGCTTTTAAGAGCACCATTTCAGTATTTTTCATCAGCTAAGTTATCTTACGTGAACAATAACCACCTTTGATACTCACATTTGCTAAAATATTTTAGCTGTATCGATTACCAGAACAAGTAAAAGGCTAATATTTAATATAGCAACAAGAGAAGATGAAAAGTCGCTCATAAAATTTGTAGCATTCTTCCTACTATGGAAAGTAAGAGAGAGAAAAGCCTGCACAAGTGAAAATGTTTAAGTCCTTTATGTCATTTATGTCATTTATATAGTTCTGTAGACAGTTTTGCCCTGGCATATTCTCTGGCTTGAGTTGGGTGAACAGTGGCAATGTGGTTTTTATTCAAAACGTGAACATCTGTCAGAATGTGTGAGCTGCAAAACCAAGAGAAGCACTCACTGTTCCTTAATTCTCAGCACTGTGATCATTCCAGTGATCGCTACGAAAAGCCATGTACCGATTTAGTGATCCGCTTTTGACTTTATATAGGCTGTTAGTACCTTCACATGCTTGATAGTTTGGAAATAAATCTTGGCTGTTAATAACCCTGCTGTATGTTCACCGTGTTCCTGTGTTGACCTGATTTTGGTTTGGATATGAGGAATGCTTTGGATACTGGGAACACTTAGGAGAAAAGCAGAAAAGGTGTCGCTGTTGAGACACGACACGGTGATGTGGAAGCAAGTTTCTTTATTGAAGTTACATGGCTGGCCAGCCCATGCTTGATCTTACTCGCGCCTCTTATACCCTTGATTAACACACGCGTCTCCGCATGATTGGATTAGCTTATACATAAACAATCTGTGAATGGATGGTACTACTTTCACGCATGGTCCAATATTGTCTGCCCACTTCCCGTCCCATGATCTCCTTCCGGGTGCATTAATCAGCGGGCTGAGGACCCCACAAAAAGGTAGCAGTAGATCTACATGGTCCTGCTGCAGGGAAAAAGTCTTTCTGCTCTGAGGTTGGATACCCAGCCCTTGTGCGCTCCATACAAGCAAGTGATGAACCCCTGAGGTACTTTAATATTACTGTGGTATCATCAATCCCCTGCAAATTTATTAGTTATTAGGAGGATAACTTGATCACTTAAGGACATTTTTCCTGCCTCAAGTGGCAAATCATCTATCTGCAGTAGAAATGGTGTAGTACAAGTTGATAAAAGATTCTGTATCTGGATACACCAGGGGGTACGAGAAGGAGGGAGGCAGCCAAACGCCTTCGTGTCCCCTGAATGTTTTAAGGGTTTCTTAGGCATAGAAGCTGGTAGAACATACCTGCGGTGTAGCCCCTGTGGCTGAACGGAGCCCGCGGGCTTCCTGTCTTACATATGCAACACGCATTTTGGGTTTGTAACTGTTCTCTGAAGTCATGTGTGATCAGTCAGGGTGCCTAAAGCAGTGATATTAAAAGACAAATGTTTTCTTTCCAAAACATAATGCTTCCTGTTTGGTTATTCAGAAAGCATACAGTCAAAGTTTTTTTCAAATGCAGATTTCAGCATTTCTAAACAAATACGCGTCATGTTTGAAACATACATTTTTGTAATCTGAAGACGAAAATCTGGGGTCTGGCTGTGGGAAAACCTCTCTGTCATAGAGCTTGGTTTGAAGTAACAAAAACAATCCAAAGTTTTATTTTTAGTCCTGAATTACTTACTACTAAATGATATGTTCATTTCTAAACCTCAGAGGAAGAGCCAGTGCTGTAAGTGAAGTTATGTAAAGCTGTATAAGAAAGGTATTAAAGAAAGTTTGGATGACAGGTTCATAATTGTTCTTTAAATACTCTACAGTTCATTCTTCCAAAACTCTATACTGTATTATTTTCCCTTTACACTTAAACTGTGTCAAATATTAATATTTTTGCAGAAATAGACGTCTGAACATTTTTTTCCTCCCTTCTTATTTTAAAGAACTTTGATCACAATTTTACAGCAGCTGAAAGTATTTAGTAAGTGTAGACACATGTTCTTTTAATCATGATCTTCATTTAGATAGAAATTGAAATATATTTTCCATTTCCTTTTCCTTAGAGGTACAGCGAGACTGCTGTGGTTTACTTCAGTGACTTCTTTCGCTATCAACACTGCTATGTTGAGTGCACTAAGGAAGTATAGTCTTTAGTCGGGCTTAATACTATTTGTTTTTCTTCCACAGAGAGCAGGGGATACAGTCAGTGGAGATACTGAAAGGTAAATACTTTTATTATTCTGTATTTGAATATATATAATATAGATATTAATTATATATATATAATATAGATATTAAATATGTATATAATATGATATTAATTGTATAGATATAAAATTGTATGTACTTGTTTACTTCTAGAAATTTAGTCGTAATATTTGAGGAATAAATATTCAGGGCTTAGTGAGAAATTCACAAAATTATTTAGTAAATATCATAACGTTCATTTGCTAACTACCTCAAATATAAATATAGATTACAAAGGTTGAAAAGATATTTCAGATGTAACTTTATTAAAGATTACCAGACAGGAAAAATACACTACTACAAAGTAGTAGATCTTTTTTATTTCCATTTTTTTTTATAATCTTTTGAAATTTGGTATCTCAGAATCACTCCGAGGATGAAAAGCATACTGCATGCCTAGCATGATTTTTTTAAATAACAGGCAGAAGCTTTTTTCAACTAACATCTACATCCTGGTACAGTCTGTGCCAAAATTACTGTTTGCTAAGGCTCACATTTGAAAAATACTAAGAATGGAGACTTACATTTGTCCCTTACTTTTGAAACAAATCAACTAATTCTAGGAAATAAAATTGCGATGCTGTCTTTCTTTCCATTGCGGTTTATCTGAAGTAGGGTCATATTCTGGTTGCATAAAATAAGTCATATTAAAAAAGTAAGTCTGAAATAACAGATACTTGGGTGTCATAGAACATCATAATTAAGCTCAACTGGAATCTGTTCACACAGATGATTATTCCTTTTTACATCTTTTCATCCTGTATACGAAAACTATCCTGTATTCAAACCCATTTAAGAATCTAAACCACGCACTGAATAGAAAATAAATTACATTTAAATTGCTTTCATCAGTCTAAAGGATTTACAATTGACAATGATTGTCTTCAGTGATATAAATACCATTGTTATGGCTAAAAGTGTGAGACACAGCGATATTAGTTGTTGATCACCAAACACAATCACTTCATACCTGATTTTTTTAGGGTTGTTGACATCTTTGCTCTGTCCCTCTGCATTAAGCATCGTATTTCATTTCAAAGGCAGTTGTAATGATAAGAACCTACTGATGTTTCCCCAGTTGTAGGGTGCTGTGCAGGATTAAAATGGCATTCAACTAAGTCGAGTACCACTGTTATCACAAGCGATAGTGAGGCAGAGATAGAGTTTGAGGGACTCTTTGTAGGGTAAAATTCTACTTCATCCTATAAAAGACAGTCTTGTCTCTGCATTGTGACCATTGTAGGTGTCCATTACCTCATCATCCATTACCTCAGCAAAATGCAGGTTTTTGTTTTTCCAGTAAAATCAGAATTAGTCCTGCTTAGTGCTTCATTCCGACTCAGGGCCAAAACAGCACCCATCGTGTATAAGGCGGAGGTTGCATGGGGGGCAGAGTGTTGTTCTCAGTCTCTTTTTAAGTAACAGCTAATTTCACCTGTTGCCTTTGCCTCTGACATTGGAGTTTTCAGAACTTACTGTTTTGTATAAATCTCATGTATGTGATGTTTTCACTTAACCTCCCAGCTCCTTCGTGCCAGGTGCTATTGTCCTGTTCTTCCCTCACATTTGTTTCTCCTTATTCTTTGTCACTCCCTTTCCTCACCCTCCTTTGCTCCAGCATCGCTGCTCAGGTCCTCCCTACCTGACTTACCACCACAGAAAGCAATCACGGACCCCTCCTCCAAAAAGCTCCTACTCCTCACCCATTTTCTGTCTTCCTTCTCCACACCCATAGTTTCTTGCAGCCAAAAGGAAGAGTTGCAAAGGAATTTTGCTTTTTGTAGAGCAAAGCATGCCTAATTATTGTGAGGGGATTGCACATGCTCAGTTTGGCAGGGACGTTACCATCCAGATGGAACATCCTTGCTGCACAGGACACGCGTCTCTACTGGACATCTGCCCAGAGATATTTTCCAGGGACATATGACTTGATAAAATTTTGGCAAACCTTCATAGCAAAAGGCTATTCTTTTACATAATAGATTAAGTCCCCTTTTCCTGGTTGTTCTCCCACACATTTTAAGTTTCAGATCCAAAACGTGACTATCTTATATCTTTTCAATATGCTTTGAAAAATATTTTCAAAGACACAGAATTATATCTTCTTGCTCCTAATAACTATTTTTTAAGTAGTTTGAAAACTTTAAAATAAAATAAAAATATTTCAGTTTAATATCAGCAGAGATGGGAACTGGTAAAAGATTTTTATTGCACATAGAGAGGTTTTTGGGGAGCAGGAGACAAACGGTGTGGATAGGTCCACATATTTGGATGGAAGATCATTATCTTCATTAACTGTGCAGTTGCCAATGCAGATTCTGTGATATGATTGCATCCTTTTTGGGGAAAAAAAAAAAAAAGAAAATAAACTGGAAAGTCAGAAGGCAGATGCTTCTTGTGTGTAGTAGGAAGTACTACAGGCTGCAGGGAATCTATACTGAGAACACTAGCAGAGATGTGAGAAACTTGAAACTACAGAACCTTGCTATGAATATCTCACTTTTTAAACTCTTCAAATGAGTAGTGTGTAAAGCAAGTCTAGCAGATTTTTTTTTAGTCTTGAGCAGCATAAAAGCTGTGTATTTCTGCATTACAACTCCGGTTTCTTCTAAACTCTTTTGGCACATCCGCATCATATATTTGGCCTGAGACTACGCACAGGGCAGGACTTTGACATTCAGGCAGAGTACCCAATCCCCTCATTATAAGATATCACCATTCCCTCATTGAACTCTGCCCTTGTCTGACAAGGCAGAAAATCTGAGCTCTACTTTTAAACAGTCTCATGGCTGGAAAAGTAGGGCAGCCACGAGGAAGTTGGGACTCTTCACTTCAGAGCAGGTGTCATGATTTAGGAAATTACACTCTGCTGTTGGAGGCGAGATCACTAAATATGTGAGTGTTCTGATGTTTCAGGGACAAGCTAAATCAAATGCTTCCTGAAAAAAGCAGCCGGTTTGTTTTCCTTTTTACCAGAAGCTGTTTGCCCTCTTTATTTATTGTTTCACAGATGAGAAAGCAGTAATGGTCATCTAACATGTAGAGCCTGCCTCAGCCTGCGTGCAAACATCTGACCCTGTGCTTTGCAGTATTCTCTGTCATCTTTGATCTTCATTTTACTTTAGGAGAATTTATTTTCTAGTAGGAAACCTTGACATCTGTGGATCCTAGACACGAGTGCGTAACGGAGCCACGATGTCATTACGGAGTTGGAAGATCTCGCTCTTAGCTAACCACGCAGGCCTGCAAGAGGAAGAGAAGGCAGGAAAGAATTGTCTCTTTCATGCACTGCACAAGCACTGGCTCAATAAATGGGTTTATGACTATTCACACTTCATTTTCATGTGAAAATGCTGCTCGCATTCTTTCCCATAACACGTTTTATCTTTGAAAATCTTAAATGCTTACATGGCATCAGTGGCTTTCTTTGGAAATGATTTTTTTTTCTTGTTGTGGTGGTTTAATCCTGAAGGGGCACGAAGAGATAAAATCTTGGTACTGTTTTGTCAGCGTTGGTTGTAGAGGTACACCTGTATCGCAGTGACGGCAGAACCGTCCAGATGCGTCTGAGCTAGTTGGCTGTTTCTCCAAGTATCAACTAACAGCCTGTAGCACAGCTGAGCCAGTAGCTGAGCCAGCACACAGCTGAGAAGGGATTTCAAGTCTCACTGCAAAATACTCAATAATTAATTTGCAGTCAGAATTTACTTGTGACAGGAATATGTTACATAAGTGATTGAGTTCCTAATAACATAAACATAAACCATGAATTCAGGCAAGGTGGTTAAAAATGCATTCCCGTGACCAGGTAGATAAATCCAAACTGCTACGTATATGTTCTTGTGAACCAGCCAGAAGGAAATTTCACAAAAAGTAGAATGTTTTTCTGCACAAATGTTTTCTAGTACTGTGGAGTGCTAGAATTTTTTCATTGGTCAAGTGAATTGTAGTGGCCTTGGCTCTGAGCTGCAACCAAACTGCGCTTGAAGTAATTCAGGATGTGAGATGTGGAGGCTGAATAGAGCTTTGCACGCCCTTTTCATCTAGCAATCTGCATATCCCAAGTATTTGCCAAGTGAAAAAGAGCGGGGTGATGGGTGCCATCCTCTAGTTGTTTGTAGCTGCTGTGGATCAATGGAGCTGTTACTCAAGCTCTCTGTGTTTTTACTCACCACATTCTCCTAAGTGGCCAAGTGGCAGCAGAGGCTGAGAGTGTGTTTTCAAATTCATTGTTGTCTATAACATTTAGAGCAGCTTCAAAGTTATCTCTTGATCATCTATGCTGTCTGCCTGAGATCCTACATTTATGTAACCCCTTGAAACAGGAGCTTTCCTAGAGAGGACTAGCAAGAAAAGCTCTCAAAATAGTCTGTTCCCATACTGTGCGTCGCCTTAGACATTCCACATAGGTGGAATGCTCGGAGCATATTGTACCACGACAGGACATGAAATACGCCACCCAGAAATTTATATCCAGTTATTCCTGTTCCAGGAGTAAATTCTGGCAAAGAGTCTTCTCTTTTTACCTACTGGAAATTCTTAAAGGTTAAAAATTTATTCCAAATTGGAATAGTCAAAAGATAAGTTCTAACTGCTCCATTTGGTCAAATAAATGAATCAAAGAAATAATCAGTACATGAAATTATTCCTTAATCAATGGTAAATATATATTAGCAGTTTGCTATAACTAATTTTATAATTAGTTATAGACTAATAACTAGAATAATTTTATATTGCTTCCAGTTTATAATCCTACCTATTACTGCCAGAGCAGTAGCTTAAAAAATCAGAAATACAGTTTGTAACTATTCCAGACACCGACGATTACGTGAAAGATAAGTAACACTCAGAGCGGTTCTTCTTTCCAGATGGTGTTCATTCATTGGGTTTTGTTATCTGTATCGCATCAGTGGTGGAGGGGCCAAAATGACAGCAATCTAGTAAAATGTATCAGTTTATTCTGTTATAACTTTTCAGTGATTTATTTAATGATCCTGAAGGTAATAGAAAGAGAACTGTGATATTATACTTAAGAGCACTGATAATGTGTAAGGGCCATTTTATTTGTTCTTTCTGAGCACTGCTTATGTGATCAAGGGAATTTCAGTTTGTACACACGTGGTTTAAAATCAGACTTAATTGTCAGTAGGGATTCTATAGATTTTACAAGCTAACACACTACTCCCCAGAGTTTATAGAACAATTAAAGATGTTTTGTTATCTATCTATGGCAGAGAATGAAAACACGTCCCTCAAAAGGGAAAGAGGAAAGAGTGTTAACATGGAGGTGGTATCGCAGTTGCACTTGCTTAGTGATAGTTCTGTGGAGAAATAGCAAAGTCACTTCTGTTCGCTGTAAGAGGCACTTCTGTATGAACGGGAAATGCAGGATACTTGTCACAGTGATGCTCTTAAATGGATGTAAGGCTCTGATGGCGAAAGTGCAGAGAGGTGGGCAGCTAGGTGGGTGACAAGTCTCAGCATTCACTAGGAGCCTGTTACCACGTACATCTTTACATCCTGATTCTTACAGCTTTTATCAAACATGTTAAACAGGAATACATTACTTCTGCTATCGCCCATACTTCTCGGTTTTTCTACTCTCATTTGTTTTCTGGAGATTCATTATTGCTATTTTCTAATCGTGTAACACTGTTCCTCATTTGAAATCCTGATTACAAATCTTATCACTAGATTTGCACTTCACTTGTATATCCTTTAATATGTGAGTTGGAAGTTACCACACCTACTCACGTCCTTCAAATTCTCAGTGTTTTGCTTCTACCTAGGTCAAAGTAATTTCCATCTTTTTTTTTCCTTTCTCTCATTCTTGTTAACCTTTCTACATCTTCAGCTCCGTGTTCAGCATCATTTTTCTGACTGAATACTGCATCCACTACTGAGACCAGAGGCAAATTGTGTTTAACCTCAATCTGTGCTTGCTTCTTAGCACCTGTATTTCTCTAATTCTTCTTCCCTTTTTACATTTGCTCCAGTTTGCTCACAACGTATAATTTAGTCAAAATTCTGAAGAATAAATAGAGATAGGCAACCTTTTTCTCCATAGAAATTCTAGTATGCAACGCACAGCTAGGCAGAGTATATCCAAATTCAGGATAGATATGGCTAAATTTCCTTACATTTCTATCAAGCAGGAATGCCTTCGAAATCCATTTGAAGAAAATGGTATGCCAGAATAAGTGTTTTAAAATGAGCTTTATTACAGAAGTGCAATTCATTTAAAGTTTTGTGGTTATTTGCAGTTATTTTTATGTCATGTCATGCAGTGAATGTTTCTGCAGATGTGTTGAAATCATTGTTTGATTCATTTTTCGTTTTGATTTATTATTGCTTTTTTAAATTGGTATAAGTTACTGATTGGTTCTTTTTCTAGTTTCTGCATTTTGCTTCAGAAACAGGAGCATGCGTGGCCAGGAAAAGCAGCATTTAGTAGAAGATCAGCTGTTTTAACTGATTTGAGAAATACCAGTCTAGGCCATTATAACCGTATCACTGCACATGCCTTTCAACCTCTGCCAGTTCATTCTTTTCCCTTTCATTTCTGTAACAATTATTTTCCTAAACAGAAAAGTGAGGAATAACTCAACCAAATATGATATGGAATATCTGAACCAGAATAGACAATGTACTAGGGTTCCTCTGTGTCTAAATTAATTGGTTCTGTCACTTTCGCACAGACGATTTACTTGTCTAAAGCAAAGAAAAGGTGAGCATTCCTTCTTCTGTGGTCTGTAGACCTAAATTTTTGAGGAATAACTAGATTTGGGGAGTACTCATTAGGCATAAAATCTTCTAAAAACCAAACTTCTTCAGACTGCAAACTATTCCCAAATTAAAAATAAAATAAATAAACTCATTGTGTACACCTACTCCTGAGCTTTCATAAGGTGCCAATCTTGGAACAGCTTTCCCAATCCTGATTGCAGACAGCTTCTCTAAGTTCATTTTTGCTGGTAAGAGTCTGTGGTTAAGGTAAGGATGTACATTATTGTGTTTGCATGGAAGCAAATAAAACTTGACTAAGGACTTCTCAGATAAAACCACAGATGTATTATTCATCTTTTATATTGGCTGAGAGAAAGAATGGAAACATTGCAACTGACACTTTCCAGATGGGCCAAAGCCCTGATTACACAAACAGACCAGAAACCGGGGGGAGATGCCCGGCAGGATTGAATTGCAGTTATGGCATTCTCCTGGGCAGACAGAACTGGAGCATTAATGACAAAATCTGCCTTCCAGTGGTTTGGGCATCTGTCCATTCCTTTGCCAAATGTTGTAGAGTAACTTTTTTGTTTATCTGTTGTTTCTTTCAATCCTTGTAATCTCCAGACAGCTTCGAAGCTTTGCCTAATAACTTACAATTTTAATCTTACAATGGTTAAATTTCCAAGAGCCTCCTGTTTTAAGTGCTACGTTTTAAATTACTTTGAAACGTGATTACATCTGTAAGCATATGGTTGGAAAAGCATAGAGTGTTTGTGTATATGCACTAGTTATTGTTTTTCTATAGTTATTTGACACCTTCCTTCCTCTCTGTCCCAGATATGCAAGTTCTGCCATTGATCGTCAAGGAAGCACATCCATGAGGAAGGTAACGATTTATAAATGTACTTAAAAAAAACCCAAAAGTTGCCCAAGAGTTCAATCCACTGTCATGCATTAAAAGATATTTAAGATGTCACAAACCTCGAAATTTGTCTGAACATCTGAAAATAAAAAGCTAGGAGTCATTTCCATATTCAGAAAAGCAGTTCCTGCAGCCGCAGCAGGTCTGTGTGTACGCTGCACTTTTACTTAGAGTTAGCAGGAACCTTAGGATGCGTTTCAAGGTATGTGCTGTGTTTGGGAGGAGAATTAACAGAAAATGGCTAAGCTGGAAGGGACCTCTGGAGGGAAGTTTTCCTGGAGGAAAAGAAAATCTAACAACTTCTTAAATTAGTAGGAATGCTACAACAGGGAGAGACAGGATTAAGATTTTCAAAGATATTTGTAGTTCCAACTTTGAAGAAAATATAGAGAATATCCATAAATTCTTTATTGTTTAGTATTTTGACAAATATTTCATACAGAAGACAAACAGAAGAACTTTCATTTATAGAATGCCTGTTTCTTCATTCCAACTTAGCATTTTTTTCACTAAGTAGGTGCTAAATAATTTCTGAAAGCTGCCAGATGTTATTCTGCCTCCCAAACATTTACAAAGTGAGGCTACAGGCAATAGTGGAAGATGTATGACTGAATTTTCTGCCGTTTGAAAACCTGCAGTTGTGTTTATTGATGTACCGCCTCTATCTGCCAATCCCTACCTTGCCTTCTGCTTCCGCTGGAAAATGCTTGGACCTGTGGCTGCATGTTCAGGTCTCGTCCGTTTAGCTGCTTGTAGCACAGCTTCAATTCTGTCACACTTTTTTTCTTCCATGGAGCGCTTCTTGTTGGGTTGAGGCGGGAGGGCGTGCATTTTCTTTAACATTCTACTTTGTGTGGTGGTTTTGAGATGAGAAGTTAAGTGCCGGCAGCCACGGTATGTTCTCACATCATCTGTGTTTCCCGTAGCAACTCTGAGTCATTTTGAAGTTGCAAGTTCTGACTGTTTTCTTACAGTGTTTGCCGCAAAGTTAATTATATAGTAGTTCCTTTATCTCTCTGAATATGAAGCTTGAATTTAATGCTAATTAAGTCCCAATCCCCAAGGTATTGCAAACCTTTCACTTTCTCTAGTTTTCTTGCTTTGAATATGTTGTATGTGAGCATAAACAAAACACAGTACAGCTAATTAACTTGTATTTTTAGAGGGGCTAATATTTTCAGCTCTCCTTGATTCCTTGCGCTTGTACTTGCATTACTTTTGAAAGTTTTATACTGAATGATACACGACAGTTTCTAGTGAGTATCTTAATGTGTCTCTCCTCCACTTTTCCCATTTTTCTTGCAGTTCTTTAAAGTTAATCACATCTGAAAACCATCATCTAATTATAGGGTTTTATTCCATCATTATATTTTTTTAGCCTGAACTGCAGACAAATTTGGTGAACTCTTTTTCAGAAACAGATCCCTGCTCTGTCCTTATGCATTTTTACGCAGAAAGAAAAACACTGACCAGATTGTCTGAGTCCCAGTCCCCGCCGAACACCAGTCGGTATGGTATGACTGACCAGTCCTGGTGTGGCATACAAGACATCAACTGTGTTGCTCTGCATCTTTACCACTTTCTCACAGACTTGGGTTTGGGTTTTCATTTTCTGATTGTTTTTTACTACGCCTCCTATAGCACAGGAGCAAACATTAATCTTTGTGTTCTCTGCTACTCAAAACAAAGAGATAAACGTCCTGTTATCAAGTGAATGGAGAATGTTTCTTATGGGGACACAATGCATGTACACGTACAGCACTCGTCACCTGCCAGAATGACAATACTTTCATGGAGTATTCACACTGTGATTGACTGGGAGAACTGTCTGCGATAAACAGAACACAGAAAGCTCGTGGTCGCTGCGCCAGCTCTCTCGGGAGTCAAGAATTACTGATTTCTACGAGTCACTAGAAAGCATCCATGCTTCCTGTGATTGGAAACAATTAAAGAATGTGACTTCAATGTGTCATTGAACACAGGTTTTTACACAGTGACCGTATAATGTTTGTGGTAGATATTTTTTATTGAATATATAACTGTATAACTATCTCAGGTATTCTCACCACAAACTGCCGAGTATCATTCGTTTTATTAGGTCATCCATAGGAGCCTATATCCTTCATTTTCAAACTACTGCATAACCATTAATGCAAAGAATCCTTAATGATTCGATTGCAGTTGTAATTAATAACTGATTTAGCGCTGTGATGTCTTCTTTGGGATGTTTATAATAGTGCTAAGAGAAAAATGGCAAAAATTATATCCTCTGATAACCGCTCCTGTGAGAATTCATGCTAAGACAGCCGCGGAGACGGCAGTGATGGCAGCTGTTTCGTGTTACTCCTGTCACCTACATTGGGTTTTCATGATTCTTTTTCTCGTTACAGTCATTCCATTACGCTTCCCTCAGGGTAAAAAGCAGAAAATGGTCAAAAGGTAACTTACTTAATATATTGAAACTAGAAAATGAGACAAATTCTTTGATAATAAGTGGTCTGGATTAAATGCTGAAGTTCAACTTAATTCAAATATTTCTAAACTTGTGAGTAAATACCAAAGTAAAATACCAAATTAAAATAGCAAATAAGTGTGTTATAAATGTGTAATATTGCTAGACTTGATGGTAAAATTTCCTTTGACTTAGGTAGAATAAAGGTAGTATTTGGCCTTGGTTGTGGCGTGTTGTGGTATTTTGATGTTATCCAAATTTCTTTATTGTTTCACAGCTGTAGGACAAACATAGTTCTTGTAGCAATATAAACTTAATTTTCCATGGGAAAATGTCAATATTTTAAGGAAATCTCCTACAGACTCTTTCAGGAAAAATGATACCATAATTAAGTGAGAACCTATTCCTTTTGATATTTACAGGGCACACAAATTCTAAGCCTTTCAGTTAGCATGTATTGAAATAACAACCACAGAACTTTTCCTGCTGCTGTGCCTTTAAACAGGATGCCGTAAAGCTAAAATGTTGTTCATTTAAATGCAGGATAGAAGAAATGTAAGCATGTGCATTTTTATGGAAGTGGATGATTTTTCTCTTTTATTGACTATAAATACAGACTATAAAAATTGAGTTTAAAAATTCCCAGAGTTTGACAGGCCTTCTATTACTAAAAGTAGCAACGGATGATACGGACACAGCAGGCAGGGTGGTGGTGTTGGGCTGACGGCTGGACTTGGTGATTACTTAGAGTTCTTTTCCAACTTTAATGATTCTGTGATAAATGGAAGAAGCAGCGTTTACATCTGTATGCGGAGTATGTCATACTCTGAGTTTCAGATTGAGGGCTAAATGAATACATTCTTACTTCGGAATGACAATGTCCATCTTAATCAGTAAAAATGCAGCCCTAAGAGGAACAAACCCTCTAAAGATTAAATAAACCATTACATAAAACAGGCCCTATTTATTTTTTATTCATGCTGGAACCACAATTGCAGTGCATTGTGGAATTTGGAAATTGTTCACGCAATCTCCTCTGCCTGAAACTGTGGAGGATTTGGCTGGAAGGATTTTGAATCAAATCATCATTAAAAATTAGCAGCGTGTTTATATCGAGAACAGTTCTTTCCCTCTTTCGTTCAGTGAGATGTCTCACACTATTATGTGTTCTTAGGGAGCTCTCTAACAAGTGGGAGCAGAAGACGGATTTCCTGCAAAGACTTGGGGCACGGAGATTGTGAAGGTTGGCTATGGAAGAAAAAGGATGCCAAAGGTTATTTCACCCAGAAATGGAAAAAATACTGGTTTATTCTGAAGGATTCGTCCTTGTACTGGTATACAAACCAGAATGTGAGTAGACTCTGCTTTAGGAGAAAGCCAAAATTAAACCTTAAGCTTTATAATTCTTTTGAAGAAAGTCTATTTTTAATACACGGTAGGATATGTTGGTGAACTGCCACTTGAACTATGAGGTCTGGGTCACTCTAGCTGGGAATATTGGAATTGCAGTTATTTGTAGTCTCAAATTCCACGTCCAAGCTTAATAAAACAGCAGATGTTCATAGCACACTAAAGAAAGGAACAGGTCAGTAATTAATATTTTTCCACAGACAGTATTTATTTGAACTAAGGCAGGGTTCACACTCAGCTCTCTTGAGTTTCACTTTTGGGGGGATGTATGAGCAGCATAACCATTCGTGTTAGCTAAGCATTATGTGAAGCAGATGTGAAAGTCTCATTATAGAGATCTCTTTCTCTGACAGTTCTTCTGATAGAGATGTTCCTCTTGGTTTTTGCTGAATTAGTCTGGAGTTTGCAGTTTCTCATGTGTAAAATGCTGTTCTTGGTGAAATTTTATTGAAAACCACTGGGCCTACGCTTGTACAATCTGCGTATATGGAGGAAAAAATAATGGAGGGGAGGAGCCAAAAATCGTTGGGCTGCTTTTCTTCCATCTGTATGCATTGAGCCTCGGTGCCTGATCTAAACTGCCTGCACGCAGCCTGCTTTGATTACTGGTACTTTAGTCCATATTTTCCATTTTCTTCGAGTGGACAATTTTGCTAGCATAACTATTCTCAGTTTTAGTATTTTCTTGTCAGCCCAAAACTGTATTGTTTCAGGCTGTGGATGATAAAGACCTTTGGGTTTTCTGTCATAAGTTTTGTTTGTTTGACATTGTTACGCACAAGGTGATAATCATTACCCGTCCCACTGATTTTCAGTCTGTTGTTTACAGCCAAGCCATAATTCATAGCACGCTTGCTGGCACAATCGTGACTTCAAAAGGAAGCATCCACAAACCAGTTTTAAAATGCAGGCTACATGATGAAGAAACTGAGACTTCTTCTCTGTAGCTATTAGTGTCTGGAATGCCATTTTCGGTGCTGTATTTGGTGCTGAGAGGGTTTCTGTAGTCCCCAGCAAAAGGGAATTAGGAGGACTGTGCCTCCTTTAAGAAACTGTTGTTTAGTTACTTCATAAAAGTTATTGATAACGTGTAATGAAGCAAATACATTTTTATTTTTAATGTAAAAACGTTACGGGCAAAATATTTAAAGTATTTCAATTGATTGAATGGTTGTTCTCAGCGTGAGACTCAAATGGCTACTGCTCACTTTTCTCTTCTCTTTTCCTCTCTTTTAATAGGATGAAAAAGCAGAAGGATTCATTAGTTTACCTGAGTTCAGGATAGACAGAGCAATTGAATGCAGACGAAAACAGTAAGTAATGTGTCAATTATGTTTACAAATTAAAGGATGGCTCTTGGAAATATACTGTATAGAGTACTGAAAATCTGCAAAGTCCAGAGAAGGAAGTTACACAGAAAACCTTGAAATCTGTAAATATAACACAAGAGACCCACTTAGCTTTAGTGTTTTTTATAAAAGATACAACTTAATATAAATTCCATAACTCTCTGGTTAGCTTTCCAGATGGCCCAGCTACAACAGTTAAATAATTAAAGTGAAAAGTCCAATGAAGATACATTAGGCAAGAGATAAAACTTTCTTAGGTTCAGTACAGTCATCTTGATAAAAATCAAGTGTGCAAAAAACCAATTCTTGTAGGCAAAACCATAAAAAGTATTATAGCAAGAGTTGAAGACTATAGTTTCCATTTTCTCAGTTATGGAGGAAGCTTACATACCCGATATTGTGTTATTCTCAAATGCTAAAATATTTAGTTTCCATATGCAAAATGAACGTTGCGTTATTGCTTATGTGCATATTGCTCCTACTGCATTATGCTCCCAGTAACAAGAATATGCTACGCTTTGTCACGCTTAAATCATATTTAATAACAGACATGCATTGGAAATTGTTTGCAAGCAGTTTGGGGACTGGGATGAGTAGCTGTCAAACAGCAGGATAATACTACAAACTCTCTCTCACTGAAGCTTTCCTACTTATAACTAAGCATCGTGAAGTTTTGTTGTGCTTTTCCACTGTTGTGCAGTTCTGGTCTCAGGAATAAAAGTCCTACAACTGTGAATACCCGTACAATAAAAATACTGAAGATCTGAATTATGCTAGAGGCTATCCATCAGAAAATCAAGGCTCTTCAGTCGCTTGGTCTTCTCTGGAGATATAATTACCTCTGCCTGAGAATTAGAAGACAGTGCGTTTATACTTCTAGCACTTCTTTCGGCTGAAGGTATCGCTATAGAAATTAAACACGAACTGAGCACTATAAACTCCTCCAAGGAATGAGTAGATATTAATAATGATATCGAACAGAAATATAGGGAAAATAATACCCTTTTGTTGGAATATAAACCACTTAACCAGTTTCAGTCAATTAAGCAAGATCAAACAGGAGGCCATTGTGCGCAGCGCAAAATAGCTTCCAGAGCCTTGCTCTACGCATCAGAACATATTTCCTCAGAACACTTCTCAGGGAATGATTTCTGTAGGGTATATGCACAGGAAAAAGTCAAATTAACTAAAACTTTGCACACTACTGAAAACTGAGTACCTTCAGGCTCTGAATCCTTTCAAAAAGAGGTAGGTCCAGGGGTAGAAGTATAATGAAGATATTAATAGTATTCCCTTTGTTTGCCAAGCTGAATTCCCCTTTGATTTCTTCCTTCACGTGCGATCATTTATATATTTCTGCCATCATACAAATGACACCTTACATTTGCCACTAATTTACCCGCTCCTCTGAAAACTGCAGAGAAAGTACAATAAACGCAGTGTTGCACACGCTCATATTTCAGTGTACGCAGCGGGCTGTGCTGGTGATGTTTGACCCTCCTGCATTCCTTTCACAAATACAAGTAAGGTGGTGGGGACTCATTTTGACGCAGCATATTCTGCAAAAGTTCTAACTCGCACTTCATTGTTCTCTCCACTAGGCTGGAGGGAAACATTTCAGTTAGGATTTTCTTGGCTCCTTGTCAGACAGCCAGCAAAAGACAGATTTTACAGGATTGGTTCCTGCTTCTTTCCACTTTAGGATATCTTTTTCATTTAATAGTGGTGGTTTAGTAGGTGCCGGAATGTAACATAAAATTCATTGCAAGCTTGAAACCTGAAAACATAAATCTGGTTGTGTTCTTCCTTCTGTATGACCTGAGTCCATTTTAACGTTAATGCAAAAGCTAGTAAAGCAATTACCTTGGCAGTTAGGTAATAAGGACAGTATTCTAGTTATAGACTAGTTCTTTTTTTTTTCTTTCTAGTAGGTTCTTTTATTTCTAAATTAAAATTGCCTGAAAAATGAACATAGTATTTGAGTGCATTAAGCAGGCCAGCTAAAATCACGTGACAGTGTTAGTTTGCTTTCAGCTTTCTCAAGAGCAAAACTAAGAAGATTTTGTGAGTCAGCTTGGATTTCCCTTTATTATTTCCAGAGCCATCAATGCGAAATGTTCAAACTTTATTGAACAAAAGAATTTGAAGTCTTACAACCACAATTAATAGATCTGTCTTCTCCGCTGTTCTGTCAGAGAATGCTGTTTTGTAGTATGACTGTTACTGGTGTCCACAGCATACGTTGAATGAAATAGCGTTAACAAAGCTTTCACAAGACTATATAATAATTGAATGCATTATTCTGTCGGTTTGATGATTTGCCTCACTAATGCATTTAATGAAGATACCCTGATTATTATACAAATCGTGGCATTCTCTCAGATTGGTTTGGCTCTCCAGGCTATATTTGGATGTAGAATGACCTTGTCCCTGCGAGAGGAGGCTTCTTGTGTTGACACTGAAAAACTTTCCACTGCTTTAAGGCAACACTTGCATCTTCATAATTAAAAATTCTCATACTGTATTAGAAATCTTACTTATTTAAGCTTGTGTGACATGGCGTGGTATGAATATCATGTTATTGTCAAAGATGCTGATAATTATAATGCCCCGTGGTGAAGTCAAGCCACAAAACTAAAGATTGATGGAATTGCATATGTAATTAATCATCGTTAACTAGCACTTTGCCTGAACTTTAAAAAATCTCCACCCAGTGACAATATTCAATGTATAATTAATGCAAATTTAGGTCTTAAATTTATAAGAGTATATGCCATGCTGTTGGCACTTTGCGTTGGAACTCTACAGTCAGAATTCTATAGATACACCATCAATAAAGTACAGGTAGACATGAAGTTATGTCTTCAAGGTTGCTATAGTTTCAGTAATCTTTATTACTTCTTCTGAAATGAATTTGACAGTCCTGGTAGAGAGGAAACCGAAGTGCAGCAGCCAGCAGGCCCATACAGGAAAGACGGCAAATAGCTTCCTGGGCTGTGGTCGCTGGAGCGCAGCCAATAGATGGAAAAAGTGATTATTCCCCTATACCTGGTACTCGCCACATCACATCTAGATTACTGCATCCAGTCTGGGGCCCTCCAAAACAAGACAAAGGTGAAAATATAGGTGTCATTCTTCTGCATTACTGATATTTCTCTGTACATCTAGAATTATTTCCCTGGAGACCTTTCCGCAGTTCTTAATGCCAGTGTATCTAAATAATAATCTTTGAGATACTTCTAGGAGATGAAGATGGATTTATTGTCACATTTCACAGCCCAGAAACAGAACTGCAAAACATTTAAATCAGAAGTTTCCCCAGAATCAGGATCTCAGTTTCGTAACTCTAGAGACCTGTATGCTTCAGAGTATGTAGATGCCCAACAGTACAACACATTATTCAGCAGTGCCCAAAGTGCAGTCAGTAAATTATCAGAACATCAGGCAAAAAGATATTAAGGAATGTTCATGTGGTAACAAACTGTTCAGTCTGTTTGCTGTGATTTAGCATGTGAGAACTCCTCCGCATCATCAGACCTGCAGCATTTAACTGATTTACCCTTGAAAAAATTCTTGCTCTTTCCACACTTTATGACACATTCACAAACTCCATTACAGCCGATAGGAGTTATACAGAAAGCAGTCTGACCTGTTGCATCACCCCGATTCGCCTCTCCAGCAAGGCCATTCTCACTGTCTTCATTGTGGTGGGGTTCCTGCAAGAATGTAATGTTCAAATACATAATCGTAGGTTGGCTTTGAAACCCCAATATTGGTATTTTAATTATTTTATGTATGTACATTTCCTGTCTAGGGAAATAATCCTATTTACAAGCAGAAACTCCATCATGTGATATTCTAACAGGATTAATCAAGAGGATTAGAATGTTTAGATCTACCGCTTAATCCTCCAATTCGAGCCCATACTCGAATATCAGAACTGGAAGACGGTTGGTCAAATGGAACAGAGAGAAGTTGGAGGTGTGGCACAGAGTTCAGCCCAACTGAAACTGTGCTGACATCGCAGCAAAAAATTATCCCTACAAAGAGCATATAATGCTTAAGCAGTATAGAAATGCAGGACTATTTGCTTGGTAAAGACTTTGGGGTATGAAAAATTAACCTCTGTAAGGAGGTACAGTAGTTTTTAATTAGTGTGTAATTAACAGCATGTAATGTACCACTCTAGAATATGCGTGTGTGTAAAAAGACATATATAAAATTATTCCACATTCCCCGTTGGCAGACGTCATCTGTTTTGCTAGAGCAGCTGGAGTTGCTGGCAGTCAGCTGGCATACGGCGAGTAAAAAGTTCCGCATTAAGAAGTAGGAGACTCAGAACAATAAGATTATTTGACAGTAAGACCATATCGTGCTGATTGGGTAAAAGAAGTCATAACTTTGATGCGAGTATGTTTAAAACTCTATTTATATAACGATCAAAATCTCTTGCATTAAAATCTTGCCTTTCAGAACGCATAATTAACAAGTGTTTGCCATCTAGTGGGCATCAGAAAAGTTCCTCCCTGGTCAGGATTTCTCATGTACTCACTGTTTTCATTTGCTAAATGAAGTAGCTGGGGAGATGAGGATCTGCAGTTGAAATGATTGATGTCTAGATGCCAAAACAATACTTACATACCTCTCAAATGTTCTTTTATGGAATTAAGATGTTTTATGATGACCCTCTCTGCAAAGGTAAACTAACCCTTAATTTACTGCTAATCTCATGAGAAAGGAAACTCCACACAAATACAGCTCTGCTGTTGTCTCATTCTTCTGCAGAACTTTGGTGAGGAAAGCTCGTCACTGTGCACACTTATATGAATAATACATAAAAGAAAATCAGGGCGTGCAAGTGAAGATTCTTCAGCTTTCATTTTTGTCTCGAAAAACTGCAATAAATCATAGCAATTAATGACACGCTCATTTGCATTTAAGCTATTAATAGTAAAAACGTTGCAGCCCAGGTTTTTCATACTGCAGTGTGTCGTGATTCCTAATCTAATTCTTACATCTGGTAATTACCATATAAATGTCAGTATTTTAACGTAAATGTTATGAATGGGGGGGGGTGTAACATTTGCCAACTAATCAAAATAATAGTCTTTAGTGATCGGAGTTTGTGGTTTCCTTGACAGTAACATCCCTTTTAATTACAGCCACACAAAAAAACCTGCAAAAAACATGATTATTGTTCTTAATAGCTTTCAAATAATGGCTCAGTTGAGGGTGAGCTTGGGGATTATACCATATAAAAGCATTAATAAAAAGCATTTTTATGTGATCTATAATCATTCATGCCATAAGATTTTGAGGTTGGTTCTTCTGGCACTCGTGTAGCCTGCACTGACTCCACTGCGGTGTAGAGCTGCCTGTGTACAGCCAGTCTGAAGTGAGAATCAGGCTTTGCCTCATGAAATGAGGAGTATAGAATTGAATTACACCAGCCAGGGGGCAGCTGGTGGAGGAATTGACATCTGAGGAAGGAGAAAGCACGTTAGTAAAGCACAGAGCAGTGTCAGCCTTGCAGCTGCTGTTTGTCATCAACTATTCAGCCCCTCGGGTCAGCGTAGCCAAGCAGACAGCATAATTTACCATAATACTGGACTAGTTACACAAGTAAAACTGTATAGGCTTCTAAGTTAAGCCTGTTGTGATATGCTTTTGGAAGTATTCCAGTGATTTCTGATTTTACTTGTACTTTTCAAAGCTCTTCATTCTATAAATTAACCTTTGCATAAATTTAAAATCACCAAAGGGGAAAAAAAACCCAACCCACAACTATGACTTCTTGAACCCAAAGCTATCTGTGAGAACAGGCTATGCAATAAAAAGCAGTAGTGAGATACATCAAACTGATCAGGAACTATAGTGTAACAATAAATAGAAGGTTTAAGCCTCAATATTGGCAGCTCTGTTATTTGTCGGGTGGCAGATGAAGAAACGTGGGCTATTAATGACTCACGGTGATTGCACAAAACATACAGATGAGTAGATTAAGATGAAAAGTACCTGGGATATGTTTGGGTTTAGAGTAACTTGACAAAGCAATTGCTGGAATTAGAAGTGACTACTTAAAGAGTTTTAAGACTATTTAAGGAACTTCTTTATTATTACCAACTTCCACTCGAAGGTAACCTGCTACTTATATCTCCTAGAACATTCTATATGTTTCTCTTAAGCTCAAATGGGATGAAAATTATGATGAGGGATTAAAAAATATTTTATTAAACTTAGGAAACATTAATTTATTCAAGCTTATTCTAGAGATCTTACAGTCTTCTGACTAAGTAGAGAGAATTTGAGAGTGCTCTATTTTTAATGTTATCCCCAGCCACATGCAATTTCTGGATGGTTATTTATCTTCATATTCCTTCTCTTCTCATTTATTAATGTAGACTAATATCTTTGATAAATTCATCTATGAGAATCAAAGTTACAATAAGGACATGAAACAGCTGTAATGCAGAAGTTGGCAGCCCTCTGTATCCTTTGAGCAGGACACAAACCACAGCCATCTAGATATACGAGAAGAGGTGGGGGAATCAAACTCTCTTTCCTTCAGAGGTCCTTGGAATACAACTGATATTACTTAAATACACACAACAAGATTTTTCAGATTCATCCAAGACATTTTCAGATGTAGAACATCACTTGTTATTGAAAGGATTTACATTTCTAAGTCATTCAAGGGCTTTTGACATTTTTACAAAGGACCAGCTGGGTTCACAAATGTGGATGTAATCAGAACAGTAGGAATCCATCCATAGGTTTATTCAGGAAGATTCAGACAGAAGAATCAAAATGCCTACAAAATCTGTAATGTGCTGAAGAACTGTGGAGCAGGTCAGTGTTGCATATTTGTAGACAAACTGAAAGAAAAGGTATTTTTTTCATTCTTTGTGTTTCTTTTACAGCGCCTTCAAAGCGTGCCACCCCAAAATAAAGAGCTTCTACTTTGCAACAGACTGCCTTGAAGAAATGAATAGGTAAGTTATGTTTCCTCTTTATTGTGGTACTCCATTAATTGAAAATAATACTTAATCGCACATAGACACATACTCTTGCAGCATGATGTAATGTGGATTGATAGCGTTCTCAGTACTTGGTCCTCCATTAGTTTCGATGCAAACGTCACACTGTGCGGCTCACTTTGCTGAAATTTGCTGTCATGTCACATGTCACAATTCTGCAAAAATGTGCCATGGAAGTTGGTTGTTTTGGCCTTATCTACATTCATTAGAACTTTTGTTCGTTCATGGGCATAAAGCTTATCACACCTGTAATTTTTTGTTGATTAAAGCTAGAAATATTAATGTGGGATAAACGTTTCTGGTATACAAAAACAATGCAGACATGCCAAAGCTCATGCTACTGAAAATCCGCAGGGATGCGGCATGACCTAAAACCGGAGAAATGCAATGTGGAGTAATTTTACTAACAGGACTGGGATTGAACTGAGATGCCTTTATTTTCCGTGACAGAATTTGAAATAAAATCTAAAATAAAAACCAACTCCCTTCCCTTAAGGAAAAATAACAACAAAATGCTAGTAGCAATTAATTCTATTCACTGTGTCCCTGCCCCAGCAAGGAACAGAGGCTAGCGAAGTTGTTGGCATTGCCGTGCGGTGTTATGAGTCCTTGGATGCGCTGAGGGGGCATTCCAAACTTGACTGGAGAAGGCTCTAAACAACCTGATCCAGCATTAAAGCCGGCTCTGTAGTGGGCAGGGAGTGGAACAGATGACCTCCAGAGATCTCTTCTAACCCAAATTACTCCATGTTTCTCTTTTGTGGTTCGGTGAAGAAGGCAGAGGTTCGGTAAAGGTGGGGAGGTACCTTTGATCCTCACAGGCAGAGTCAAATGTCCTGCCTCCTCCTGTGACTTAGGTAATTTGTTTATTCCCAGCTGACATAAAGAGCAAGGGCACACAGCACAACGTCACCATACTTTGAAGTCTTACATCTTCCCTGGCGTAGGCAGATGAAACTTTGAGCTTTGGTTAGTTCTTTTTGTTCACAGACTTAGAAAGACACGACTACCTCAGGATACAGCTGGACTTTTTTCTTTGGAATATTAATGTCTAAAAAGTACATTTAAATTGAACATTTATATTCTGTAGCTTATGTGGCCCTTCAAGAAATACTGCATTGATGTATAAGATTGGCTGTATTACAACCATCCAGGGCAGCCAATCACCCACTGGCGAGGAGGAGGCTTGCTTCTCCGGAGTATCTCGCTGTGGCTCACTGTCATTTTTAAGATATAAATCAGCTGAAAAATATGTTTTCCAATATTAATAATGTTCCACTGTTCAGTATGTAAAGTGACCAATATTTGTCTGCTCCAAAACTGAAGTGAGGATCTTCCGCTATTTTTAACTGTGCACGGTCTCTCCCCTGACTTTAGCTGCTTTGATAGCCATGATTTGTTGAAGCGCCATTGATCATATCTTTCTATTCTACCATAAAATCTTCTGACTCGAGGAAAACCAGGACGTCTTGACATACATTCAATAAACTGCTCTTACAATATTCATTGATTTTTCTTCACTGGGGAGCCAAGGAAGCTGTCTGTATGGCAGTTTGCAGCTTTCAAGAAGAGTAACAGCTGGAAAGGTGCCAGCGGGTATTTTTATATCATAGTTTGGAATTTCTGAGAGCCTGTTTCCTGATATTTTGGGGCTGCTTTCCATGAGAAAAGACAAAGGGTGAACTTTCTCTTGAAGTATTTTTTGCAGTATTTTTTCTTCAGCAATGCTGTTCCTGTAGAGTAATTGCAATTCAGTCCCCAGCCCAAATGATGGATTTCTACGCTGCCTCTGTAAAATCCCTGGGCATCCCCTGCAGCTTTGTACGCTCATCCTGGAATTCCTTCTCCCAGATATCCTGTGCAAAATTTGAAGCGAGTAAGTGAGATTCATAGATGAAAACTGCACTTAAAATGCTAATATCACAAATCTCGGTCTTCCCAGCAAACTGCTAGCCATGTAATCTGAGGAAATAGAGCTTGGGCTCAGCATGGTATCTCACGCTCCTGCTGCCGCCCCAAGATTCAACTGGATTTTCTATGCTGGCAGAAGGGTAGATCTTTCATGTTGAAAAGTAAAAGAGTTCTAATATAGAGAGGAATATACCATTTCTTTATTGGCTATGCAGGGAAAGTTTGCCCTTTCTTCAACTGTGTGTACCAGCTTTTGTTTTAATAGCTGTCTTTACAGTTTCTTACTTCAGGTTCACTGTTTAATAATTATTTTTCCACCCGGGGATATTATAATCTGCCTTTAATATCGCATTGCTGTTGAAAGAACTGAGTACCAGGGGGAGTAATCAATTTGTGTGTAGCAGAAAGGGTTATTCTGTTGCAGTTGGATTTTCCCTGCTGTGTTGCATGGTGCAGACAGAGTCTGGTTTGCAAAATTAATGCTCATGCTGTTTTGTCAGGTCTTACATGAGCGCAGTTGTGTTCTTAGAAATGAATTAATAATTAAATTGATGAGCTCATCTTTCGCTTGCCATGGTCACGAGTTACTCCAGGCTTGTTAAAGGTCTTATTTCTCAGAAGTCCTTCATCTATTACCATGCCATGGATAACCCGTTTATGGCTTAATGCTCCTAAAGAAATTAGCATTGAATTAAATATTTAGTTGTTTTATAATATCTACTTTTCTTAAAAAGTTTGTGTGACTGAAGTATGTAGTGCAGTGCATTTACAAACCCCTCATGGGCTCCAAATATTAAACTAAAAAAGTTCCTATTTTAGGCTAAATAATTTGATCATATTTGACTTCAATGACTGAGCTAACATTGCAGTTTTAATAACTCCCATAAAGCTTTTACTCTCATTCAAAAGATGTAACAAATACTGGCAACCCACTGGAACAGAATGGTGATTGTTTTTGTAGGGGTCACTTCTAATATTTCCGAATAACAAAGTTTCTAACACAACATTTCATTTTAAAAGAAACTTTTTGAATATTGGACTAAATCTCTATTGACTACAAGCAAATTTCAGAGCATGTATCCCCTGTATTTTTAGGTTAGGAAGATGACCAAGTGAGTTCCTCAAGGATCTCCCTAAACCACCCCAGTTATCGCTGAAGTTCATTCAGTTGTCTCCCCTAAATTTAGGCGTGTTAGTCTCCTTGACAGATCTTGGCCAGCTCAGACAATGGGACAGGAATAATGCAGCTTTTAACAGTTTGAATTCACTCTCAGTCCTCACTTACAAATAAGATCATACCTAAGAAAAGATCTTGGAAACTAAAAATTTCAGACATATCCCCCTATTAGACATCACCCCTCTTCAAGAGTTCTTGGAGACGTGAGCAGGAGAACAATTGTGTCAGATCTGTCTGTCCTGATTTAACAGTTCTCTGAGAAATAGAGCCAAGGAATTTATTAAAGTGCTCTTCGTCCTTCATCCCTCACCTGATGAAAAGCAAGGAGATCATTCAGGCAGAATGTGAAAGGTACTTTTCCAACAGAGACCCCTGAAATGGAGCTTTCCAGTGGTGGTGTAAGTAAACATAAAGAGCAGGTCTTCCCCTTCCTCCTTTATGTTCCTATAAACGTGTTTCAAATCCAGGAAAAATAGTTTATGTCTGAGGCCATTTTTCTCCTCTAATTTATTGTTCTCACATAGAAGATCATGAGTTGCAGCACAAGTAAAACAATTTTCTGACCAGAATCAGCTGTGGGCCCAGAAACTGGAAAAAACTGTGATGTCCATGGGAGCAATCAGTGCAAAAGCAGAGCTGCAATGCCCTGTCTGGGGAAAATACTACACCAGAAAGCACTAGTACAGAGCTGGAAGTCTCCAAGATCTTTCACCTTTTATTTTTATGCTAGCCACCTCACTCCTCCTTTCTACAACTTACGGGCTACTTCCTACAGACTTAACTACCATTTCCTCCTTAATGCACTTGGAGAACCACTGGCTCCAGCATTCCGTGACAGGAGTTCAGAGGGGGCTGCAATACACCATTGCCATTATCCAATACGCAATCCAAACTATCTTTCAGGTGTGAGTTTATCCCCAAGGCACGCGAGTTAGGATTTGCATTGGCTTTCTGTACTAGTTTAAATTACAAAATTAATTTAATCAAATTCTGCTGTAAATACCAGCACTGTGAATTGGCATAGCTCTTGTGGGAGTCACACAGTTCAACTGCATTTAATGTAGTGGGTTCCGTGATTACAGTGCTGTACCACTCAGTACTAAATGCACGCACATTACAGTCACGTATGATGTTATACAGGAGATACTAAGCTAACACTGCAAAATCTGAAGTTTCTAGTAAATAAATAGATAGTATACATAATTAAGTCAGGCATTTAATGAGTATTTGATCTGATTTCTTTAAGAACATGTGGAAGTAGAATTTAATGCTTTCACAAGTAAATAATCTGTCTTTTTAAAAAAAATACCTTCTAAAACCCCAAACACCCACCCATGCCTTTCCAGGCCAGGCTAAACTTAGTTCTCTTCCTCATAAAGAATGTTTCATTCCTCCAAAGCTTTCCTTCAGGCCAGTCACTGGGTGAAAGCGAGGGTAAAACCTTGAATAACAGAGGAAAAGTACAGCATGCATTAAATATTAAGAAACCCTGACTTGGGTTCACTTTCACAGCTTTTCATCCCTTACCTGTAGTTCCCTAAGAATGGCAGAAGGACTGTCTGGGGAATATTCTGTGGCTGCTCATGTGGGACAGGTAGGGTGTCACAGGTATCCAACAGGACGAGGTCACAGCAGGCTGAAGCCCAGTAGCCACGTTTGACTGATGAAGAATCTTACAGTCATCTTGATAGATTCCTTTAAGGATCAGCTTGAAACGCCAAGCTTGACATACCAGTGACTCTTTTTGAGTTGCCTAAGCGGTGCTAGGACTGCCACGAATGCACCGGTGAATGTGTTTGAAGATTGGCGAGAGAAGGTCCAGCTGAGTGAGGTTTTGTGACCGTTTGGGTAGATTTCCTTAGGGTATGTTATTGGTTTCATTTGAATTGAAAGTCTATCACAAAGTTATTATGTGTATATTCTCTGTGATATGTGACTATATTTGATATAAGATGATCAGAGGGCTGGAAGATGATCCCAGGGCTGGAGCACCTCCCATACGAGGACAGCCTGAGAGAGTTGGGATTGTTCAGCCTGGAGAAGAGAAGGCTCCAAGGAGACCTTATAGCGACATTCCAGCACCTGAAGGGGCTGCAGAAAAGCTGGAGAGGGACTGTTCATAAAGGCTTGTGGTGACAGGATGAGGGGGAACGGGGATAAACTGGAGAGGGGCAGATTTAGACTGGACATAAGTAGGAATTTCTTCAAGCTGAGGGTGGTGAGGCCCTGGCCCAGGTTGCCCAGAGCAGTGGTGGCCGCCCCATCCCTGGAGGGGCTCCAGGCCAGGTTGGATGGGGCTTGGAGCCCCTGATCCAGCGGGAGGTGTCCCTGCCCATGGCAGGGGGTGGGACTGGATGATCTTTAAGGTCCCTTCCAACCCAAACCATTCTATGATTCTATAATTTAGACAGTAAGAAGCTATTTCATTTATTTGCTATAGCAGTAAACTTTTTTTTTTTCTATAATCTACAAGACAAAACCAAAAAAAACCCAGAAAAGCCACAAAACCCCACCACACCCAACTCCTGGCTGCAAAGGCACAGTTGTGCATTTGGTTGAAAGGGTAAAGTTAAAAAAAAAAACTAAAGAACAACATTTCCATTAAGTGCATGAAATAGATGCACACACCAAGAGGGACGAATGCCACGGCTCACTTGTCAACTCTTTAGCTGTCTGGGGCTTTCTTCATATTTTTCCAGCTTGACAAATCTAAGAAGACAATGCATGAAACAAGATCAACGCAGTCATGTCAAATTATCAAATCGGAGACTACTCACAGTTTACCCCATGAATGATTTTGCTTAACAAATTGCAGCAACTGTGACAAAGCAGCAGAAACACAGACTGCCGAGAGTTGATATATTTGGAGAGAAGAGCTCATTGAGAGGGCTCTGCCTGGTGTTACACGCGAGACGTATCAGTTATGGTTTTGGGCTTTTTTTTTGTTGAGGAAAATAAAGGCATCATTTCAGCCGTATCTATTACAGGAGCCTTTATTCACTTAAATGAAGATATTACCTGTACAACCTTAGAAAACAGCAAAAATAATGCACCTTAGGAACTGAAATGGGAAACATTGATTTTTTTTTTAGGTGCCCACTAAGCAAGACTGGTGAGAAGGGAGCCAGCATAACAAGTACAGAATCAATTGCAAAATATAACTCTGTATTGCAAAGAATTTCACAGTGAATTCTGGAATCCAGTTTTCCCACTGATGTAAAAAAATATAATACAAAGGTTTTAACCAGAAATTAAATATAAATTTAACTGAATAAATTCTATGGATGAAATAGTTTGTTCAAGGGAATCTCTACTTTAATAGGCAAAGGTAACTTGATTAAGTCAAATTTAACTTCCTCTTCTGTTTTTTCCTTTAAACCAAATAACATCAAGTGTAGATGCAATCTCAAAAGCAAAGAAAGATATAATCCTGCTCTGGAACATTCATAGTACAAACCTGAGATGCCATACAAGTGCAAGTATTAATTGATGAAAAGATGCAAGAAAGATAGGAGATACATAACTATTTATTTATCCTACCCTTTAATGCCTCAGTATGTTATTGGTTTCATTTTTAAGGGAAAGCTTAACAGCAAGAAATAGTGAAAGTGGATGGACTCTTTCTTGAATATATCTTTCTCGGATATATCCATTAGTTACTTTTTCACCTGAATTAAGTAGTTTCTTCTACCAGACATCTTGTACATGCAATAAGTGTATCCAGCATTGAGGACATTAGCAAATAAAACTTACTTGAACTACAGAAACCTGCTACTTCCTGACCTGTTGGATTAATGGAAAGATTATAACAATAGCCTTAAAATATAAAGGCTTGCAGCTATTGTTTTTTAAAATGGTGACCCTCTTGTCTCTGGTTTTTATTCTCCCACGCTAAATGTAATCGTTATCAAATTTATTATAACTGAGATTGTCCAAGTTGGTTTGGTTTGGTCACTTGCGCTCTTCTTCTCTGGATTGTAGAAAGGAATAGCCAAGTGGGGAAGTGTGATGCCATCATGACGACTACTGTACTTTCAGCCCCAGAATTCCACACGGACCTTGTGCTGGCTGAGCACCATACTCGGCAGGAGTAAATTGTAACAGTCAGCAAACAGAAACTCACTGTATTTGTACAATGAGTAACGGCATAGTCTTGCTTTTAAGATAGGGTGTTAGGACGGTTAAGCTATATAAGATTTTTTTCCACTGGTTGTTGGTTCCATTTTAACATTTCTCCAGCAGGAGAATGTGCTCTTGACTCCTGACAATTCCGGGCATTTCAAGCATGTCTCAGTCTTCAGTATCAAGTTTTGATTATTGTCACAACTACTTAGTTCATCTCTGCCCTCGGTGCCTTTGCAATCATCACTTTCCAGGCCTTGGGGCAGAACCAGACTCCCAGAAGAGGCCCTGGGCTGTAAACCCCTACTACTAACCAGCATTATCTCAGTAAATTTAACTTAACATCCTACCACACAGCTCTGTTTTATCCAGAAGTGACGACAACAGTGTTTATTTGTAGTCCACACAGTTAATTAAAGCCAAGCCTGATTTATTTAGAATTTAAATCATTGAGACAAAGTTCAAAACTTGCTTATGTATTTAGATGACTATATTTGAGCCTTGCCTTTGGTCCATTAGGGTACAGGCAATAAGAAATAATTAATACAGTTTTGGGTCCCTTGTAGGTTGCCACAACGTCCCTCAGTAAGACAGATCTGATATCTTATGGAGGGCTGTAAAATATTGAAGGTAAAATATTGTAGCAACTATTGGGATACTTAGGATGGTCCCATGTGCATCACAGCTAATTTCTATCAAGACTGCAGACCCTGCAGTTCGAGTGGCCCAGACTCAGACTTAGTGATAAGTGCTGTTTAAGTTGTCTAATCATCAAAAGAAAAGAGTTATTGAAATTATCAAAGAAAAAAGGCAAGGTTTGGGGCGGGGGAGGTGGGAGAAGACTCCAGCTTTCTGCTGCAGGGCGACAAGATGTGCAGGGATGTAGATCTAAGATTGCTATACATGTACCTGCCAGAAAAACTCGAGTCTTTTCGTGATCATGCGAAATTTAAAGAGTTATTAGGGGAACAGCTATAGAAACCAAATTAGACAAATGAGCTCCTGGGCTTTTTTCACTTTAGCTGCTTGTCAGGTGTAGCTGATAGTCTTGCATTGCATGACCTCCAGTTAAACATGCAGGGATCCGTCCCTTAGAGACTCCAAATCTGACACGTACTCTCACTGCCTGCCTGAAACTTCCAGGCACTCAGTGCACAGGTCAGAACCAAATGGCTGAGTTTGCAGGCTTTCCACAGAGAAATTTTTATAACTTTGCCTGTTTTCTTAATAAAACCCGAAGTAGTTTGCTTATCAAGTAAATTCAGCAAGTTTGCAGTGTTCCTTTTGGACTGAGTTTGCATTTCCTTGGGAAAAAAAAAAACTTCAACTCTAAGAAAAGGATCTGTAATCCCAGCACTTCTATAGCTCCTGATTAACCTCAAAAACATTTACCTATGCTTTTTCTAAAAACACAAGCCAAAGATTGAGTTTCTTTTTCTTCATCAGAAGAGATGTTGTCATTATAAGCCTCTGAATAACATCAGATAACCCTTTTCATCGCCTTGACAAAAAGCTAACTCTGAATTGTGGTAAATGGGGTAAGAAAATTCTTGTAACTATAGCTGGGGATCATCTTGTCCTTTGGAAGAGAAGAGTTTCATGGAAGGAAGATTGCCTTTGCCCATTCCAGATTTGGACATTGAGGCCGTACGAGTAAAGCTGATGCTCTGTGTCTGCTAGGAATATCCCTGTTCGCTTGAAGGTTAATATTAATGCTTTGACTCTTACCTACATATGCTTCCAAGATTTGAAACCCTCAGATTAACAATGAGCAACAAGATAAATTTGGCAAGAAATATAAGCCAACATAAATTTCCGTACCCTGACCACCAAAATGGCTGTGTATGTTTTAACTTTGAAAATGGTAATGAGTCCTAATTTATTATTGCTGCTTAAGCAGAACCTTAGTTGAAGTTGCTGAGGCATTCTGCTTAATTGCCAAAGGCATATGGTAAAGTATGACTCAAACTATTTTGCTCCAATGCTAATGAGTTTAGAAATTCAGGAACAACTATTGAAAAAATAGTGGATACAAAGGCTTAATCATGAGCAAGGGTATGATGTCGTTTCAACTGCTGCAATAAAGAATACGCCTTTCAAGAGAAGCAAATGTCAAGTGTTCAGCAGGCCGTTTGTTGAATGGAATTATGCTGGTGAGCACTGTAGAAAATAAGCTTTTCAGTAAACCTGCTAATCCATTTGAATTGTGCTTCCTTAATGATAACGATGAGTTATTGACATGTTGATACAAGGATCTCTGTAAGCAGTCCGAACCCTGCAGTTGATATCTGTGAAAACTAATCATCATTTCCATTTTTATTTCCAATTTGCTCCCTTCTGTTTTAATACTAAAAGGCAAAGCAACATCATTGTACAGTTCTTCATGTTTTCATAGCTTTGCAAGTAAATTAAACCTATAACAATTCCCTGTGAGTAAAACGTAAATGTTGTTTTCCCCTTTGGGTAATTAGGAAAGCTATCAGATCTGTAGAATGACTCGCGGAAGGCCATGCAGTGAGTCAGTGTTCTATCCAACATTACAGACTGAGATCACTGCTCTGAGCAACCGCAGAGTGTTCTCGGGCAGGAGAGCAATCCACGCTGGGCTGTGTTGTGCTAGCTCCAGCCGAGACTTCCCTCTTCCTTCAGTTCCTGCCCTCTCGCTTTGCACATCTTCCACAGACTGTGCCCTTCGGGCAATAATGCATTCACCGACGTCCTTCGAAGCTTTTCTCCTGTTCTGCTACAAGCGGGAAAGAATTACACTGAATAGTTTTCTCGATTTAATCTGCAAAAAATTTGTCCTTATGATAGAGTATGTATTGTTTATTAACATCTTTTTTGAAGTCTTTGAAAGATGTTTGTGTCATAATATGATACATTAACCAAGAACTTCATTATTAAGAAAGTTTTATGTTGCAATGCTAAGAAAGGAAAACAACCTGCTTCTAGAAACACGTGCGATAAAATAGGAAATTAGTGGTATAGTGAGTAATTTAGGCACTGAGTAAGGAAATGCTGGTGAGTGCACCCCACTCATTAGAGATGTGTGTTAATCAGGCATTTTTCTTTATATTTCCTTGTTGATGTAAATAAGCTGATTCTTGATTTTCCATTTGCTGAACATTAAGAAGTGACTTTCCTCTCTGTGTGTTAATTTCCTATTTTTGCTCTCCTAGATGCTCCTTTTAAGTATCTCTCTCCCTCATTTTTTACTGTTCAATTAGGTGGATGAATCGTTTGGGTCTCGCAGCAATTGGCTACACACCTGATGACAAGGATATTCATCCAGATGAAGGTAATGCCTCAGAGATTATAATTAGGAGAAAAGGGCGGAAGATACACATCTGTTCACTATTTGAGCAAAGTTAGAGATGTCAGAACTGTCTTCTTTGTCAACGCAAGTGCCATATCTTTTAAAATATCAATTTGCATAAGAATCCATGTCCTTGAAGAATTCAATTTATTGGTGCCACCAACAAAGAAAATAAAACCCCAAGTAAGATTTTTAAGAAATATCTAAACGAAGTGAGAAAGAGAACACAAGGTTCAGGGTGAGGTCTGATCTCCCAGATCACAGGTGTGCTCATCACCCTGCAGCCCGGGAGGACATCCCAACCCCCCATCAATGTGCTTAGGAACTCTTTGTGCATCTCCTGAGCTCAGGTCCCACCCAAGCTGAAACCTGCTTCGCTAAGGTAATTCAATTAAGCGGTGAGGCTCAGCTCTGCTTTGGCTTCTAGAATGAAGTTTCTCTTCGAAAGCCTGTGGCCAGAAGCTGCTTTTCATGTACGATGGGAGTCAGGTGCCTAACCTGCTTTCCGTACCTCTATCCATTTGAAGGATCTACGTATCTGTATATCTCAGGTGCCAGACATTTGTTCCTTAGGGACTGCCAAGCCACCCAGGTGGCTGTGAAATGCCAACCTTTGCATGCTAATGACATTGTTAAAACGTGGGACGTGCTTTCTTGCGGAAGAGAACGTGAGTTAAACCTGGAATGCTTTGTTAGCAGATTACTGGAGTGAAAGCGACCAGGATGACATCGATGGCTCTTTAACCCTGAAGCAGGAAGGCTCTTCAACACTGTGTGACACCTATCATCGAACCCCCTCGGTGAGTTATGAATATTGCATTTGACAGTATGTCACCAAAAACTGCCTTGATTTGCATTTTCCTGGGTTTGGAATATTTAATTACCATAAGGGCAGAACAAAGATCTCACTGTAAGAAAGAAATAACTGCTGTTCCTCGTAAGCTACAAACTGAATGTTTCCATAACAAGGCAATTCCAGAAGGAAGAGAAGAAAATGTCTCCTTATACAGATATGTCACCAGACTGTAAACATGACCTTTTTTGCAGGATTTGGGAGATTACAGCCAATAATATAAACAGAACATTCAAACGTTGACTTTGTTGCAGAATATGAAAAGAATGAGGTGACCGCAGTAGTTTGTATTAAGTGAGACTGTTTTTCAGGTATGTATATTGGATACTGGATGCTAGAGATTAGGATCAGATCACATTCATGCAGTAATTATGGTTCAGTAAAAATTTCTTTTTTAAGAACCTGTCTTTAGAGGCAAAGGGTTTTCACAAAATGAATCCTTGTGTCCAATACCATAGTGGCAGTATTTTCTGTTAGTGTCATAAGATGTGAAGTAGCTCATAAAAATACTTCTAAAATATTGTGTAGAGACAGATTTTGAGAACCAAGAGGAAAAAGAAGAGGCTCTAGAAGCAAACAAGAACGTTTCTAATATACGAACGTAGGCTGTGATAATCAATCTGTTCCCAAGAACAGATAGGACTGTTCTCTATTTTTCTTTCAGATTTTTCTTCAGCGTGAATGACACGATCCTCACACAGCCAGAACCAAAGACAGACTGACTGAGACAACAGCATCACATGGGTGAAGTTCAGACTGATTTTCACCCATGTGATGCTGTTTTATCAACTGGGATACAGGTTAAGCCCCTCCCTTTCTGTTTTTCCACTTTTTTGCCTTTCTCTTTGTTTTTAAATTCAAACTATACACAGACCCAGTAGAACTAATTAAAATTATTTGAGAAGTTCGGCAGTCCCCCCAAAATTCAAAAATCTTCCTGGGTGCTGGAGTTTAGGTTTTTTCTGTTTGGACGGATACTTATTCCCTAAAAAAAAAAGAAAGGAAACCCAATTACAGTTTTTTCTGGGGGCTTTCATGTCTTCATGACACACAGCTGGACTGAGTGTAAACTGAGCAGTCCTTCAGGAAACCTGTCCCAGTCCTACTGGTCTTTCCTTCCGGAGCTGCTCAGGGGCAGAGAATGTGCAAAACAAGAACAGGGAGAGGTTAAAACACAGCTTTTGCCTAAAAGATCTCATTGCTAGTTATGTTCTGTTTACAGAGGTTCATATTATGACATATCAAAACGCACACATCAGTCCATTTTGTTAGTAGATATCATCTAATGTTCTGCACTACAGTCATTTTCTCGGATCTGGTCAAAACATTGTCTTATAGTCAGATGATTTTGTGTCTTTTCAGGTGAATTCCTCGAGTCCATTCCCTGAAGTCAAACAGGGCCGACACTTTTCAAGTGAATCAACATATTCTCATTCTTCCGCCGAGGACTCTCGCCAAGATGCAGCTGGAAGCACACACTCGTCAGGATGCAGACCTCCCTACCGAGAAAGGCGATCCTGGCAGGATCTGATAGAGACTCCCTTAACCAGTTCAGGGCTCCATTTCCTTCAGACTGTTCCTCCTGATGCAGAGTACATGAGTGGCCGTCCTGGAATGTCACCGGACAAACGAAGACAAGCAACGCTACCAGTACAAAGACGCCACAATTACGAGCAGGATGGGCCTTTCCCCCTGGTGGAATGTCCAAGGGGGCACGGTGCCCACGGGAGGCCACAGAAACAGCGCAGTCAAAGCCTTCCCCGAAACAGAGACGTCAGGGGTAAGGAACGCGTAAAGTCCATAGAAGGAACAGACGACAAGCTAGAAGAGAAAGTTCCTATTAGAAGGCACAATAGTTTCTGCGCAGAAGGTAAGCTGCTGGAGATGTTCTGATCCTCTCTTCTGCCAGTGGGAGGCAGAGCAATATTGCCATTATTCTCAGGAAGGTTTTTGTGGTTGAACTGGTTTATGTTGGCAAATTCATCAGTCACTACACAGGACTTAACACTTAAAATGCTTGGATGTAGTGCTAAGAATATAGCTTTGCGGCTGATCCAAATGGGTTTGGTTCTGATAAAACAAAAATTGGAAGACTACATTATAGAGTTATTTTATACATGAATTTGCATTATTGCTTGCTGGTTTTTGAGATTTCCTCTGAATGATTAGATTTGTTATTAGGTTTATTTATCTATTTTCTTTCAGAAAACACAAAAGAAGCTGGAGACAATACAGATGGTCTGCAAGAGCTATACAAATCCCTGGAGCAAGCCAGTCTGTCAGCTTTTGGAGAGCAGCGTCCTTCCACCAAGCAAGAGTTCCGCAAGTCTTTTGTAAAGCGATGCAATGATCCAGTTATCAATGAAAAGCTTCACCACATCAGAGTTCTCAAGAGCACTTTAAAAGTAAGGCTTTATCACCAATCTTGTGTATGAGCAATATCAGCTAGTAAAAGTATCACCTCTTAATGTTTTCCGTGGATGAGGCTTTCTTTGTAGCTTTAGAATTCAATTCCAAAGAAACTAAAGATCCAGAATAAAAAAATTGTTCCAGCTTAAGGGAAAAATGTCTGTCTCTACATATCGGGCACTCTTTGTAGGCCTATTGTAGAGAGTGCCAAGGATTGAGTTGTCAAAGAGTTTAAGCTGTAATAGTTCCTGAGTATAACAGGTAAGAGATTCAAGTGTCCATAGCAGTTTCCCTAGCACTTTGCATTAAAATGAAAGAAGAAATAAAGTGTTGAAATACAAAATGTGGCAAACATTTACAGTTGAACTCAATCTCAAAGGTCTTTTCCAAACAAATCTATGATTCTATGATTTCATTTCGACTTGTACTGTGTCTTTCTGGAATCTGACAGGCGAAGGAAAGTGACCTCGCAGTTATCGACAGCCTTCTGGATGATCCCAACTTAACATCCAAGAAGTTTAAAGATTGGAAACTAAAGAACTATGAGTTTTTCCTGGACATTTGTGAGTACAGTGCTGCTGTGAAATCTCAAAACGGAGCCTCTGAACTTGCAGTCCCAGCACCAATGCTGACACACACACACTCATTCATTGAAACTCATGTGTGACAGGACTTGTATCCTGTCAGCGCTGGGTGCCGTGAAAAATCAAATAAGACAAACACTGTAATATTTATTGCTAATGTACTCAGCAGTACTGTAAATAAGTCGGATAAGAGAATAGCGCCACACGATGCCTACTACATTGCATGATAAGACAATAATATTCTTTATGATTTATTTTGTTTGCAATTATCAACCGATGTCCGTATCAAGCTCTGCATTAGAAAGAAGCAGTGCAGAAGTGTAACTGAAAATAAATACCAGTATATTTAAAGTACTGTACTAAAATTAAGCTTATAGTATGAGCTCCTACAATCATTTTATATATTTAGGTATATATAAAGACATATCTATATATATAAAATGTAACACAGCAGTTGACATTTACTTTTAAAATGCCCTAAAGTTCGCACTTTCACATGTTTTTTTTCATGAGGAAAATACAAAATGACAACATAAAGACATTGGCCACTCTTAGAGATGAAGGTTTATTTTTGCAACATTTCCAGATAGTGACCATCTTTGCAAATAAAAGGACAGAGTTATCAAAATGTAAACTCAATCCCTGTAGTGTGCCTTAAAATGTACACTGTACATCTAGCAAATCGCTCCCAGTCTGGCCCTATGGGCGTTCTGTACATGCCATTTCGATACTGTGTTTGTAACACACTGTGCCTGCCTTCACGACGAGCGAATATGAGCATGCAGGTATGGCACAGAGGTTAAGATATGAGTAGAACAATGTTGGTTGTTCACTAATGCTGCAACTTAAACTGATTTTAATATAATTTTCAAGTATTTCATGGTGAAAGAAAAACATCTGCGCTGAACATGGTACACACGGCAGGTCTTCATAGTTTCTTCACTGTGAATTTAAGTGACACATGACTGTGAGTCACAAAATCCAAAACAGCTCTGATGCTCCAAGGATGAGAATTCAGTTTTAAAAAAATCCTGAACTAAACAAGTAAATTTTGAATGGCATCAGGAGCTAAGCAAATTATTCAAAATTATATAATGTCTGGCAATAATTTTTAACTGTTGGTGTACATTAGCAAGTGGGTGAAGTTATTCAGCACATCATTTGAAAACCAATCTGTATTGATTGGGTTGGGAAGACACACAAGTCACACAGTGTATTTTACTTCCTTGCCTGGATGAGAATGATTTCTAATCAGATTTTGGACAAAATACTTGTATTCTTGGGGGAGGAAAAAAAAAAAAGGATTGCTCTGAATGCTACTGAACATAAATTTCATGCACCCATTCACAATTTTCTTTGTCTATGCTTGCTAGAATATTTCTAGGGAGCAGACCAAAGGGGGTGTGAATACAGCTGATGACATTTCACTTTGACAATCAATTATCATTTTTTCCCAAGATAAACCTAGTTGTGTCTTCTACACCAAGAACTGTAAAATTCATACAGTTCAATATCGTGCAGGGAAAAAAATGATATCTTAATGAAGCCCTAGTACCCAGGGAAAAAGTTAATTACTCCCAAAGCCAGAACTGGGGAAAGGTATCCCATTTGTTTAGCTCGGTCTTCACAAAGCAGCTGCAGTGGTTTGATCTTGGCTGGCTGTCGGATGCCCACCAAGATGCACTCACTCCCCCTCCTCAACAGGATAGGGGGAGAAAATATGATGGGAAAGCTGGTGGGCTGAGATAAAGATAAGGAGATCACCTACCACTGACCATCACTGGCAAAACAGACTTGAGGAAAATTAAATTTATTGCAAATGAAAACTACAGTTGCGTAGTGAGAAACAAAGACAAATCTAAAAACACCTTTCCTGCCCTTCCCCCCTACTTCCCAGGCTCAATTTCATTTCTTTTTTCCCAGCTTTTCTACCTCCTTCTCCCCTCAGTGGCACAGGGAGATATGGAATGGGGATTGCAGTCAGATCATAGCACTTCATCTCTGCTGCTCTTTCCTCACGTTGCTTCTGCATGGGGTCCCTCGCATGGGCTGCAGTCCTTCGGGAAGAGTGCAGGTCCCCCCCAGGCTGCAGTTTCTGCTAGAAAACCTTCTGCAGGGGCCCCTCTCCCTGGGCTGCAGGTTCTGCCCGGAGCCTGCTCCTGTGTGGGCTCTCCATGGGCTGTAGTTTCCTTCAGAAATCCCCACCTGCTGAAGAGTGGTGTCCTCCAGGGGCTGCGCTATGGATATCTGCTCAGGTGTGGTCCTTCATGGGCCACAGAAGGACAACCTGCTTTGCCATGGTCTTATCCGCAGGGGAATCTCTGATCCGGCACCAGGAGCACCTTCTCCCCTTCTTTCTTTCCTGGCGTTGATGTATACAAAGTTGTCTCTCGTACATTTTTCTCACTCCCCTCTCACAGGTGCTCTGCAGCATTTTTAGCCTTTCTCAAATAAGTTATCGCAGAGGAGCCATCCGCCTCCCTGGTGGGCTCAGCTTTGGCCGGCGAGGGGTCTGCTTTGGGGGCAGCTGACACCGGCTGTGTCCAACACGGAGCAGCCCCTGGTCTGTTCTCAGAGAAACCATCCCTGCAGCCCCTCTCCTACCAAAACCTTCCCATGTAAACCCAACGCAGCAGCCAAAGAAACACAACTCAGATGATGGGGTTACTCTCATTTGCACTGGCATTTATTCGAACCAGAATAGATGCAGTGATTAAACAAACAATAGCCTATGATAATGCAAGATGTTATCAGTAAGGAAGTATTACTGAACTGGTTGAACTCTTTGCATCGCACAAGAAACTGAGTCACAGCATCACTGCAATAACTGCATGACATTTGGATAGAACATACTCCATGAAGGCACGTTTGGCCTTCAGTAATCAACTCTCTTACTAAGAATCACTGAAGGCAACGCTTCTTAAATGCACAGATAGGAGCTTAAACTTATTTCCATGGAAGGAAACAGCAAAACTCCAGCGACTTCAGAAGCAGCAGGATCATGTTGTGTATGTTTTGCTTGACTATTAAACACACGCTTCACCCTCTGAGGTAATACAAAAGACAAAGGAAACAGAGAACAATTCCCCACTGCAGGTTTCACCGATATGGGAATTGCAGTATTCCTGCGCAATGTAGATCCAAATTGAAATGTGTTTACTATGTGAATGTTGTACTTACTGGACAATGGAACCGCAGAAGCCTAAAGAAAGAGAATTTGTCTAGCTTTCATATCAGGTCTCTGGAAGTTATACATTTCCCTATTTTATAATACTATCCTTCAACACGCCTTTTTGTTTCAAACTCAAAAGATCGTTTGCGATTTCATAACTAAAAGACCTATAGCTCCCAAAATGGATTTCAAATGCTGCTGTGTTGTAACTCAAGAGAGAAATGACAACTGTTCACTGAGCATCTTCAGTGAAGTCCCTAGAAAACAACAAAACAATCTATTGCTCTTTGAAAATGCTACTTATAAGTACAGCTAAAAATTATAAACAACGTTAGGAAGATGTAGTTCTCAAATATGACAAAAATAGTAAGAAAATCATACAGTCTCAATTTCTAGCTCTAAAAGCTAAAAAAAATTTTCAGAAATATGAGCAGATGAGATAAAAAGTTGAGTGATCATAATTTTGCTCAGCTTATCTTTGAACTCTTCCAGTGCCATTGAGTTCATCTGTCCTGAAACTCTGGGAGCCATGAGCCTGTGTTCTGCTCTTGGAGAGCAGTTCTCATCAAAGATGATTCTCACTGAATAGTGAAGATAAATTATCCAAGAGATTCATAAAGTGACCTGAGATACACTGGAGAAATCTCTTGTAACAGGGCTAAGATTAACTGAGAGAGAGGTTTGAAAGATTTGTCTAACATTGCTTATGCCTCAGAGCAAGCAAAATCAAATTGTTAGATTAAGCAATACAAAGACTTTATTCTCTCACAAATGTCAACTGGCATTTGAAAGTCATATCACAAGAGCTTTGTCCTACTTCTTGCATGTGTACTCGACCCCATACTGCAGTCCTTCCCTCCCCACCACCAGCTTCTTTCTGGATCTGGGCTCTAATCCTGCTGCAGTACAGAAAGCAATGTACAAAGGCACCGTAGTGCAATTATTTCAAATTCCACAATCTTTGAAATAATTGGAATGCAAAGTGCAATACTAATAGTGCACTTAAAAATCTATGCACCAAATCCTGATACCTACTAAAATATATGAAATTCTCCTAGACCCAAAGGTACCCAAACACACTGTACAACGCAAACAAAATTATTCTGACAGTTTTGATCAGGCACTTTTAAATGAGAAAAAAAACCCTTTGCTGTTGAGTTCATCAAGGGAAATCCCCAGCACCAGCACCACCCGTCTGTTAACTGACTGGACTGCCCGCCTCAATGCTTAGATTAAACTTGGTTCTTAAACACAATGACATGAAGAGATTCCTGGATGTGTTTTATTTATCCTGACCTTATCAAAGTTAGTGTCTTCCTTTAGAATTCCTGCAGCCAAACCTCCCTCAGGCCACAGACATACTCTGTGGCTTGACAAGCTTCATCTTTCTGTTACTGGCTATTCTTTATGATAACTGATTTAATGCTCCCCCTAAGCTGCTGATTCCCCTCCTTTTATAATACCCTTCTGTATCCACTGAAATCTTGGGTCTTTGAAGGCTCTCCTAGTCTCAGCAGCGCTTCCTGAGAAAACAGAGACCTTTTTCTCAGCTTCATTAAGTAAAGTCTTTCCTGAGCTTACTCTAATTAATAGGAACAAGTATCAGAGGAGGAGGAGCTGCTCATCAGCCCCGATGCCCACATGCTTTCATACAAACCATTCCGAAGCACTGGGCCCACACGCTGTGACAGCACAGGTAGGATCACATTTGCTCTCACAGCAATCAGCCTCAGTAGGATTGTGCAGAGCATCTCCACCCTCCGTAACATAGGCGATTGCTTCACTCCATTGGCAAAAACCACTTTGCCTTTTCAACAGCTGCAGATACAGCTCTGCTTTCTCCAATGCATCGTGAACTTCTTGAACTGCTTTAGCAACATAAGGAACTACTAAAATATTTTGGAGGATGAGGTTTTCCACCTTTTCCAAGCAGGGAATTCTGAATATAAGTCAGTTAATATTCAGATCTGGACTGCTGTCTCTCTGAGTCAAGGTTTTTGTGAAGGACAGTAAAGGTACCTTTGGAGGGGTTACTTTACAGAGGAGATGGGAAGCGCTCAGCCTCATCAACATTTGTAGAATTCTACTCCTGACCTTTAGAAGATTTCACTTTGAATGTTAATGGGACTTCTGGAAGAAAAATGAAGAATCTGGTAGAAATTGTTTAACTTAACACAAATTGGAGGAGAACAAAGAAAGTTCTTGTATCTCTTACACAAATCATATCACATACTTTATTCACCAGTCTTCCATCATGCAGTCTTACTCATCTTCCAAAGTAATGAAAGCAATTTTTTCTGCAAAAAACTAGTGGTACTTGTGACCAGGGCGATGCACCCGGGGGTTCTCTGCATCCTGGCACACCTCTGCTCTTGGCCCCTTAGGGCAGGACAGCTCTGCCAGGCAGAGCCATGTGTTGGTATTTCACCAACAATCTGGACAAACCTTTTGTGTAACTGGGTCCAAAGAGCTTCCAAGGTGGGTTGTTCAAAACAGCCCTCAGCCTTGAGAACACTGGGCTAAGGCAAGAGGCATCTCAGCTGATCAGCATCCCCCATCTGCAATGCCTGTCAGCTGCCCCCAAAACTGCAATACAAAGGATGCCTTTGATTTACAGCTTAAACACTACATCTGCTGGCATAAGCACATCTCCTATCTTTGTAGAGATCCTGACTACAGCCCTGGAGAGATTCCTTCAGAAACAGAGCGCAGGTCTGTCTGTATTGCTGGGCTTCAGCCCTGGAAATACCGTTTATACTGCACCCAAGCTCCTGTAGTGCAGGGTTAGAGAACGAAGTGATAACGTGGGCTCACAAAGGATTTTTTTTATTTCTCCTTAGTTTTGACATTAGGGAAATGGAGCATTTCTTGGGAAAAGAGCAGAGTGCAGTTTATAGCAATGCCTTCTTGCTCGGACTATAGGTCTGTAGGCTGTCCGCATACCACATGCCTTAGACCACGGAGCTTCAAATCTCCTTAGCAAAATAACACCATCCTCCCTCTTGTCAAATGATGTTTATTTACCACTAGTACAAAAAGAAAACAGGTAATAGCAGGAAATACCGAATAAGCAATATTAGCTAATTAATTTATATTAAAGAATAAAAAGTGCTTTTCCTTCTAGAATATTTCCTTTGTTAAAGCTAAGGTTCAGAGTAGGTTTTTCTGGCAAGTTACTGCGGGGACAGGTTCCTGATCTCCTCTTACCCCAGAGGAACTCACACTATGTGGCTGAGGCTCTCGATGGGTGTTAACTGCACATGCATCTGAAAATCAAACCTGAGCCGTATCAGTTGATGAATGGAAAATCCGTTCTTATTAAAACAAAAACTAGGAAGTTGTCTTTTCTTAGTTGATTTCTAAAATTACTTTCTTTACTCCCATTCCATACAAGCATAATGTACTTCTGAGCAGTTCCTTGCACTGCTGTGCAGGCAAGCGATGCTCTGGTCTTGATACAACCAACACATGAGGAAGCGGGTTTGTAAAGCTTACTTTCTATGTTTTACCGTTTTTATCACCCTTCCACCTTCAGAAGGAGGATTAGAAATAATATGAGTCAAGCTTCTGTCAGTTTTTGAGTTAGCTGACCTACTCCTGGGACCTACTCTTAAAGACAGTAATAGAAAGGTTCAGACAGGTAGTGCCTGTCATGATCTTCAGGAAAAGAACCATGCTCATCCTTAATGCAGACCAGACAGACATTTACATTTACTAAGCATATGCAAGCATTAAAGGTGACAATTAGGGACTTTGCTGTATGCATTAATGCCACCGCATGGGTAGTATTTGAAAGAAAGCAGTATTGTAAAAACAGTAAAATAGGTTGATAAATTGTGTTTGGCCAGGCAGGCCCTGCAGCTTCTGCCCTCACATCTCCAGGAGATTGTTCGCTATCAGGCTCTGGTAAGGGTATCAATACAGATCTTTTTACTAGCAGCATATGCATCTGTCTGAATGCTGCAGATTAAATAAGGATGCCACATTATACACATTAACTCTATTGCATTTTTTTTCACTAGCAACCACGAAATAAATTCGACTTAACAAACCTTGTTCACTGGCTCAAAATACCAGTAAGACCCTGTTACCAGTTAAGACTTCTGCTTTACTGAGAAACAAGGATTTGAGCTTAAAAATCTGAAAAGATGACGGGTTAGGACATAAGAGAAATGCACTAGTATTAATAAACTTTTTACATTTGACACATACTGTATTACAAAGAAAATATCCTTGTAAGACCATTAATTGCTGGGCCATAGGTGACTTCTGTCTAGTTTACCGAAGTAGCTAATAAAACTTGTATAGCGAGCCTTTTTTAGATAACGCTTACATGTATGAAAACGTATGACACCCTTGTACTATGGCTTGCACTTTACTTGCATTAAACTGTGAAGTAGGCTGTAGTAATGTCTTTGTATATTCAGGGGTTGAAATACCAAAGCACTAGAGTATCGTACTGCTGGTGTTCAACCTGTACTGTTAATTAAACCCAAACATGCTGATGATGTGTATCTGAATACCCCACTAACTTCAAATCCTTAGCAAATAACTCTATGGGGTCTCCATGGTCTTTGTTTCTTTGTAAATATAAACATTCTTACTGTTTCTGTAGCAATAGGAGGTTATAAACCAAACTTTCACTAGGACTGTTTTCAATAACAAAGAAATAAATCTATAGCGCCTTGTATAAAAATCATGGAGACTCCATGACCTGTGGGCATTTTTGTTTACATGCAGTATGTATATATGTATTAGAGGCAGAACTGTTATTATCACAAAGTTATGTTGTGGTTGGTTCTTTCTAAAATAAATATATGTTTTCTGTCACTATGAAAAAAAAAAATCAGTATTTTAGAGCCATCTTGAGAAGCCTGAAGTGTCAAAGCTTCAAGGACTAGTAATCTTCCATCTTTCAGCCTTGTTTTTCTGATCAGCTGTGAGATGAACTGCGCGGTAATAATAAACCACCTGTCCGTGCCAGGGAAAACACCTGAGTTCTATCACCATTTAGAAGCATTCTGCAACTTTTCTATAACCACCACCTCGCCAAAGCGATTTTATGAGCAGATGCCCTACCGATACCGTAGTAAAGACCCTCAGCTCACTGACGCTACAGAGAGAGAAAATTATCCGCTGTAGACCAATACAGGTAAAACTAGTTTTCAACCCCTGGATAATACAGTATTTCTTCAGTTTCACAACAGTATTTTTAATTTTATACTCGTCAATGTCGAGAGATGATACAATAGTTTATATAGGCAGCAAACGTTAGGTTTCTTTTTTCCCCTCTTTTCAGATGAGTTCTGTGTGAATTACTGTACCCAGCTGCGTTTTTTCTATCACAGATTAACTTGGTAACTTTTTGTGTGTCTATAATGAAAATTTATGAATGGAAAACTTCACTGTGTGTTGCTCACTGGGCATATACCTCATGGTACATTGCACAGACGTGTAAGTTGTAAGTTGCACTGCAACATTAAAAAAGGAACATATTGCTCTTTTTTCAAAGATATTAACTTATTTAAGAGATATAGTCTGTACATTATTAAAAAGAACATTTATTCTTCCTAAATTCAAACAAAGTTTTTGTTTTGGGGGAAAAAAAAAAAAAAAGACTTGTAAACTTCTGTTGTAAATTTGGACTTCAATAAACCAATTATCTGCACTTAAATTCTGCGTCTGTGTGTTCTCTAACACCTGGAATTAAGAAGAGGAGCTGCAGTCGGGCATCGGGCCTGCGCTCAGCTTCCCAGCGGCTCCGGCTGCGGCTCTCGACGCCAACAGCCCTTGGAAGGGCACTGCGGCCATCTCCTCGGCCCAAGCAGCTGCAGCCGCCGAGGACTCTTCTCTCTGCCTCACGTTTTAACATGGGCACAGGTGGGATTTGCGCTTTTATGAATGATAGTGAATCCGTAATCGCAGAATGATGAAATTGGTTAGGTTGGGAAAGAACACCGGGTCAAACCATCAGGCCAACACTGCTGGAAAAACCACGAAACCGCGTCCCTCAGCGCCACAGCCACACGGCCTCCGATCCCCTCCAGGGATGGTGACGCCACCACCGCCCTGAGAAGCCGTTAGGGTGCACGACAGCCCTTTCCGTGAAGGAATATTCCCTAATATCCAGTCTAAACCTCCCCTGGGGCAACTCGAGGCCATTTCCTCCTGCCCCATCGCCTAGCACTGGGAGTTCCACCTGACCCAGCAGCCCCAGCCCAACGGGCGCTCGGCCACACCCCCAAGTTTGGCCACGCCCCTCCATCAGACACATCCCATGTAGTCCCCGCCCCTCCGCGTTGACCACGCCCTCTGCGATACAGCCCCTCTCTTGACCACGCCCCCGCCCATCTAGACCACGCCCCCTTCGCTCGGGCACGCCCCGCGCGCCGCTGCCGCTAAGATGGCGGCCGAGGTGAGGGCCGCTAGCCGAAAGGGACGGGGGTATTCCTCTTGTTGTCGGCCCCGCGCGGAGATAACGCGGCCCGGGGGCACCGCGGGGCCTCCTGCGGATCTACAGCTCTCGGGGGCTCCGGTCAGAACGGGGAAGGAGGGGCAGCCCCGGGTTCCCCTTGGAGGCGGCGTGGGGGGAGCCCGGCGTGGGGAGAGCCCGTCCCGGGGTGACCCCCTTGTCCCGGAGGAGCCCGTCCTGTGGGTAGCCCCGCCCTGGCTGAGCCCGGTCTGGGGCTGATCCTCGTCTTGGGGTGACCCCGTCCCTGTCTTGTGGGGTTCCCCTTCCTGGGGGGATCCCGGCCCTTTGGCGGGGGGGAGCCCCATCTTGTGGGGGATCCCGTGCTGTGGGGAGCCCCCTCCTTTGGAGACCCCTGTTCTGGGAGGAGCTCATCCGGGGGCAGACCCCCACCTCCTGGGGTAGTCCTGTCTTGGAGGTGATCGGTGTGTTGGTGTTCAGCCCCTCCTGGTGGAATCCGCGTCCTGTGGGGGATCTCCATCACAGGGGGATCCCGTCCTGCGGTGACGCCACTCCTGTGGGGGATCCTGTCCTTTGGAGAGCCCCGTCCTGGGATGACCCCACTCCTTTGGGGAGCCCTGGCCTGGGGTGACATCCTTCTATGGGAGATCCGGTCCTGTGGGGAGCCCTGTCTTGGGGCTCCACTCCTGGGGTGCTGCACGGTTCCCTGCTCCCGGCACCGGGATCCAGAGGCTGTGCTCGCTCGGGGTGGGGGCCCACCGAGGGGCCAGGGGAGGGAGGGGGTCTCGGCGTGGCCCTCTCGGTGCGAGAGCTGGAGGTGGGGCGCGCTGGCTCGCGAGGCGGTTCAGTTGTACAGCAGGGAGTAAAGGATTTCCCTCTGCTCACTCTCCATCTCCTTAGAGCTCCGACACGCCTCCCAGTGCTCCCTGCCGAGATGCGCGTTTGGTGGCAGCACGCTAACCTGTAGTGGTGTTCCACCATCGCTAAAATAGGGACGTTTAAGTCATAGAATCATCACGGAATAGTTTGGGTTGGAAGGGACCTTAAAGCCCATCCAGTTCCAAGCCCCTGCAGGGGACAGGGACACCTCCCACTGCATCAAGTTGCTCAAAGTTTTCTTACTTGTGTTCCAGTTCTTGAAGCAAGTATATAGAACTTGGCAGTTTCAGTGGGAAACAATACTTAGCAACTTGGAGATTAGCATAAATTAAATATATAGGTTTATTATGCTTAGGTTTTATTCTGCATCTTTTAAGATAGTGATTTAATTGCAGTGATGTAGCTTTTTAACTTTTTTTTTTTTTACAGAATCTGTATTTTTGATATTTGATAAGATTCTAGCACTTTGAAGTAGATCGTTTGAAATGCAAGGACTTAAAGCCAAAATTATCCAGGTACATTTGACAGTTTTATTATATTTTGGTTAGTTTAGTCCAGTTCTACTATTAGAAGGCAGAGCTGTAACACTTTTCTGCTAGAGAGCATGTAATAAATTATTGCAGTAAATAACTGCTATTCAGTCTTCTCATCAAAACTAATGCCATGACTGTTAGTCTGCGCTGTTCAGTGCTTTGAGATAAACAGTGTGCTTGTTATGCATGTGAAAAAAGCAACGTGCTGGTGGCACACGTTGCAGTGTGATGGCAGCATCCACAGCCAGGCAGTGGTGTTCCTGGGAATCTTCTGCCTCTCCCCATTGACCGCTCCCCATCCAGACCAGTAAGGCTGGTAATTTCTAGTATCTGCAGTGCTGGTGGTGTTTAGATCTGTGTCCGCACAGGATTCATCACCAGAAGATGTAATCTGAGCTCACAGCTTTTATAACTGCTGGCATTTGGGTCTGTTGCCGTTAGGGACCAAGTGATTTTCTTCTGTTAGTTCTGTAGGGCTTGGGTCAGAGCATTAATTCAGATGAAAGCAGAACTAGTCATAAAATGCAGAGCAGATGTTGGACTAAACTCTTTCAATTAATTAAAATTCAATTAAAGTATTTCTTGAATTCATTGAAGAGAACATTTTGTTTGTTTGAATCATTTATCGACTAATCTTCTGGAGTCATTCTGATGGTTAACCATTTAATTCCAGCATTTTTTATGGTTTGGATTTGTTGCAGGTATTTTTCTCTGTATTTCTCTCCTAGTCTTTGGTATGACAATATGATCCTGCCACTTCTTACTTCTCAATAACTTCCAAAAGAAGATTTCCTAGGTGAAATATCTCTTAATTTCTCTAACTAAAGAATAGGTGATTTTCCTTGTTTAATGCATCATGCCCTTCGAAGTCATGTTAAAAAAAATAATTGGAAGAAGAAGAAGCAATTTAGCTAACTGAAGTCTCTTTAATATACCCAGTCATTAGATAAAGGAAGAGCGCAGACAATGTGGTGGAGCCTCTTTTATGCAGCCAAGGTGGTGTTGCTTTCCTTTCACCTTAGTTCTTTGTGATTTCAGTAGAAAAGAGTGAAACTTGCTTGGAAACTTGCTGGCACCAGTGTTCCATAGTACAGCTGTTCTCTTGGATTTTTAAACCAGTATGCATTTGTCTTCAGGCTCCTCAAAGTGAAGCAATTATTGTCAGCCAGGAATCGGACGGCTTTCATCATTTCTACTATAACTTTCTCTGTTACATTTAGCACTGTAAAATTCCTTGTGAATTTCTGTAACAAATTAATCCCGTTTGTTAAATGAACAATGTGACTTTTTCATGGTTTCTCACTCTAAATTTTATTTTCTTTTACTTTTTTTTGTTTGTTTTCTATTTACCTTTTCTTGGTAGCATCAGAAATAGGCTGTCTGCTTCGTGATGTATTTTAAACAGTTCCCTTGAATAATGCTTTAAAAATGCAGATTTTTCTTTGAGGAGAGGCGTCCTGTATAGATAATCATCCGTAGCTTGGGCTGCAGCATTCTGCATTATCCGAAAGACGGTTATTGTGTGTTGTTGGTTTGTTGATTATTGTCATCCTCTGTCCCCTGGAGCTGTTGGGTGTGGGAGAGCTGCCCTCCTGGGCTGGGGCACAACAGAGTTGGCAGAGCCTCCTGGTGACGTTCTCTCCTGAGGTGCTCAGGTAGTCATTGGGCACCAAAAGGGAAAACGGCAAATATTCTTACGTGTAGCCACCCTGGCTCTAGCTTTTTCTTTACAATTTTAGTCCGAGAAAGGCTTTCTGTAAGGTAGAAGAGGTCTCTAAAACCTGTGTTGTTTTAAAAAGGTTTTAAAAGTGACTTGTTCAATCTTGTATTTGATGAAGCATAACACAGTACTAAAAGATGGACTTTACTGGAGTAAAATGTTCCTTTCTGCACTAAGATTCCCTTTTCTTGTTGTCTGTCCCAGGTGGCAAAGCTGGCAGCTGTGTCTGCTGCTGTGCCGTTTGCGTGTATCACTGTACATGCTGCAGCAGAAAGGGAATCCAAAGGTCACCTGGTGAAGCCCAGTCAGGTAAGAATCTTACTGTCTGTCTGTCTGTAAAATAATACTGGAAGAATCTGCAGAATTCCGTCTCCTTCCATTGAATTGTATTACCCAGTAAATACAATACATAGCGAAGTAGTGTGTGATAATAAAAACTACCTCCTAAATAACTGACACCCATGGCACAAGTAAAACATGAAGTGTTGCAATAGTAAGTCAGTAAAATTTTATCTCATTTTTGTTATGTTATTTCCAGACTGAAGCGAGAAAAAGTAAAAGTGTATAGTACTTACTGATGATAGACTTTTTCTGTTGTACGATTTCTAGTAATGCATGCATGCGTCTTCAAACTATTTTTCTGAATAAAAGGTATTTTTATCATCCTTGGTAATCGAACTTTTTCAAACCTGTGCGGTGCTTTCAGTTCTCATTTCTAGAGAACTGCCCTGCAGTCATACTTGTGTAAAGTTTGTAAGTACAAAAGAGCATAATTTTATATAGAGGGTTTTGTTTGTTGTTTTATATAGAGGGAATACTAAGGATTTGCTGTCTTCAAGAACACTGCTCAGTGTAAATACTAATCAGTGCACAGAGGTATCGCCCTGCAGTACAGTTGTGCTTTTCTTTCCAGCTTCCAATTTACTGTCCACCTCCTCTGAAATCGAGATACATTGAAGAGCAGCCTGGTCACTTGCAAAAGCAGTTTTCGTCAGTAAGACAAACAACCGGCCGCTACATTGGATGGTGCAAGGTAAGAAATACCTGCATCCGAAGCTTCCTGCAGTTCATACAAAGCACTAGACTAAAGCACCGGAAAAACGGTATACTTCCCCCTGGAGAATTTGGCAATTCCGTGTAATTTGAGATACAAAAATGAACACTTCTCTCATTTTTCACTGCTGTGCTTATAACATGGAACCTGTGCCTTCTCCTTTTTTCCCAAATCAAAAGGCAGTGAGTTGAAAGAGGTTCTTTTCAGTCAATATTAAACTGGATCTAGACCAACCCACAATGTCAGGGTTAGAGTATTTCTTGGTTAACTTCTATAGCAAGAGTTCTGTAGGTAAATTCCTGCTAGCAGAACTCCATAGCATTTAGGAGCCTCGAATTGCAGGTACAATCCATGGCGGCAATGCTGCTTCCAAAGGGCAGGTTGATTGGTCTAATCATCAGTGATTGTGTAACTGAAATAGTTCCATCATAAATTTGTATCCAATTTTTCCATGCCCTTAACTATCAAGTGAGTGTTTCAGAGATTGGCTAGCAGTGACCTCTGGTGGTACAAGTTCTGTGTTACTGCAATAACTCAAGATGACATTATTTTTCATTAATCTCCTAAAGAATGTGTATTTATGTCATTTGTTTAGCTATCTGCAGACAATGACACTAATAATAGGCCAGGAGAAGTTTTTTTTGGTTAAAGAAGAACCTGTCATTAAATAAATGGACCAGTTAAAGGGAGTAATGCAGATTGGTTGGGCACACATCTTGGACCAAACCAATATTGCTTTTCTGTAGTGAAACTGAGCATAATTTTTACAAACTAAATCAGTGTTACTGAGTAAGTCTCTCTACAGAAAAGGAGATTATATTTTATGGTTGAGTTTTCTTATGTTATACAGTTGAGGGCCAGATATTTTGGTACCCTACAGTTTTGTTCCCGAGATTTCAGTTTTGAAAGTGATCTTACTATATTGTTTTTAAACTAAGTATCAAAGAAAGACTTAAAAATATGAATCTGATAGTCAAAAAGGAGATAGATCTCAGCACAGCCATGGTAAAGTTCACTGATCCGGTTTGGTTTTTTTTTAAAAAAAAGCTTACGTAATATTTCTTTGTGTCATTGTACTGAGCTCTATGTATCAACTGAGTAGGTTTGTACTGAAAACTTATACTCTTGCAAAGATTTTACATTTTTGTTTTGTTTGTGCTGGGTTTTTTAGGATGCTTTTCTCTTTGTTAAAAATGGAATACTGGATTCAATTCAATTTGGAAAAGGTAGGCAAGTCACATTATTTCTGAATTGAGCGTTTCCTGTTAGAAATATGGTTGAAAGAGCAAATTCTAGTTACAGACTGAGGAGGGAAAAAGGAGAGTGCACTGGAATACTTTCTGCAGGTGTTGGGGGAAAAAGCTGTGACCACTGTTAATGCACTGGGCTGTTTCATTTTTGTTCTCAGGTGGAGAAACAACCAATTAAATACTATGTCTCTTTCCTTTGTTTTAGCTTTGTTATTAAAATCATAGTCTTACGGAATCATTGAAGTTGATATATCCCCGTGGATATCTCACCTACATAGGTTGTCTAGTCCAGTCCCCTGCTTAAAGCAGGGCCAAAGCAGGTTGCTGAGGTCTCTGCCCAGTCGGGTCTTGAGCATTCCAAGGATGGAAATCCAACAGCTTGTCTTAATTATAAAACCATTTTCTTAATTCTAGCACGAGTTACAAGCAGTATTTGCCTTCAAGTCCGGTATCAGAAACTATAGCTATAAGTTACTTTCCATAAAGATAGTACATTGAGAGATTCAAAAATTATCTCATTTAATCTGTATTAACTTGTAGTCACATCAAAACTTAGTCCCATGCTTTCCTTTTCCTTGATTAAGGACTAACATTTTACAAAACATAAAAAAGTACCTAAGAAGGAAAAGTATTGGCTTTGTTGCTGTGCTTTGAGGACTTTGGTTCTTGTTCTGTCTGACAGACAGCAGAATGTGCACCTGGAAAATAAGGCATCTTCACTCATTAACAAAAAACCCCTAGTCTTGGGCTGTTTTCAGTTTTGGATATTCATAATTTTACTTCCACCTTCATAAGCATGAAATAAAAGGATTAATATTTCTTCTGTTTCTTCTTCTTTAATTCTAAGACGCTTACGTTTACCTGAAGAATCCACCACCAGAATTTCTTCCCAAAGTTGGTGTAATTACAATATCGGGTTTTGCTGGTGTAGTGCTGGCAAGAAAAGGTAGGGGGGTTACTTTCATTATTGGTCTGTTGAATATTTAGAATGTATTCTAGTGATTTTAATAGCCAAAAAGGCTTTTCTGAAACAGGCAAAAACCTATGGAACTAGTATCTTAAAAAATCCTTTCTGATAAACTGAGGGGACATTATCAAACCCTTCTTTTAGAAGCTAGCAGAGACGTAATAGAGCAGCATTATACCATCAATTTTAATGGTGGAATCAACAGAAATTCAAAGTAGGACTCTTATTTGAGTTTGTTACTAGTTTTCAACATGACAAATTAACAGGTAAAGTTACTGAATATTGTGAAAACTAAGGGAATTTAAAGGGAAGAGGTAAAAGAACGTTGTTGTTTGACTAGCGGCTATAAGAGAATACCCATTGTAAGGCATGGTTTTGGCAGCTTTGAAACCAAATAAATAATTTAATAGATACAGCTGCCTCTCAAGATAAATATTAGAGGAATAAGATTTAACCTGACAGAAAATATTGTTCATAAAATGTTAGTCTGTAATACCTCAGTGTGTGTTTATCTGAACATTTCACAAAGTAAATGGCTTAGAATTTTGGCAAATCAGTAAAAGCATTCTTCTTGTGTCCCTATTACTTTTTGGTAGACAGATCTAAAAAAAAGACTCAGACTTGAGACTCCTCTGCCATCAGGGCTCCTTGTCAGCAAACGGGAACCTGAGCCTGGCCCAGCTCTTGTCACCTTTGAACCAAGGCCTCAGTTCCCAGGCTCCTGGTTGCTCCAAATTCTGCAACCTGTGTCCTCAAGAAAATGCATGTGGAGCTAGTGAAGACCCACAGCAGCTCCTAAATGAGGTGCTGCTTCTCGTTTTTCACAGATTGGAAAATCTCATTAGAGGCTATTTCTCATCCAATAAATGAGCATTCAGAATATCAGCCTCTCCTGCAAAAAACTATGATCACGCTCTGTATTCCCTCCTCCAGCTGTTATGGGGATAAGTTTGTTGCTAACAATGGTTAGGGGTTAAAAAATTGTATGTGATTGATACAGCTGCTTAGCTTTACATTTCATTAGCTCCTAATTATTTAAAATATTTGGCTTTATACAGGTTCTAGATTTAAGAAAATTGCTTATCCATTGGGACTTGCTACTTTAGGAATTTCTGTTTGTTACCCGGCTCAGTCAGTGGTGATTGCTAAGGTAAGTTTACTTCTACTTTAATATTGAATCAACGGTGAATTTAGCATTCCCATTTTACTTGAATTAAGCGTCATGGGTGTTCAAGTCAGAACTCGCATGCATCGTCATTCAAAATTATAATGCATTACAGCTGTTAATCACATATGTACAAAAAAGGAATAAAATGAGTGAATTTCAAAAATGTAGTTGTATAGCCTCACAATTTTTAATCCTCATTTCTCAAATGAAAGATTATTTTATATTGCTAAAATAAATAAAAAATAAATCCTGGCCAAATTTGGTTGATATGCAATTTGAGATGCTCTACAATTGCATCCTTTGGTAAGTTCCTTGTTTTCCAATTACTATCATCTTGCAGTTGTCTTACCTGATCAGAATATATCTTAGCTTTTTATATAGAAAAGCAGAACTGTTCTTAATATTTTGTGTGCAAGAATTGTTTGTACACAGTGCTTTTCTATACAAGAAGTTAGTTGGAAGGTAGGGTATAAAGTCTGTATCTCTTCCTTCTCTATAGTTTTCCAGTGTTTCCCTATTTAGGAAAGCATATTCTTCTCCAGAGGCGGTGGGATTTCTTGGCTTGTCATCATAAGACTTAAATGTCAGGGTTGGAAGATAGAGAAATGTATTGGAATGCTTCACTGTGTTATGACCTATCTCGGGAAGCTAAACCCTTCTGGATATCCATGCATTAAGTATCACCTTTTGCAGAGTTTCCTGTAGGTGCAGCTCTGAAGCATTCTGTTTCCACAGAGCATTTGTAAAGGTACTCCCTAGTTACTGCCGTATTGTAAAATACCTTTCAAAACTAGACTGAAGGACTCGGCCATTTGTAAAGCAAAGCTCGCTAACATGGGCCCGGCTTATCTTCTGGGACTTTTTCCGTCTCCACTACTGTCTCTGATCATTTCTGACATAGTGAGACAAGTTTGCAACCTTTAACGCTGCTGCCAGTCTGTTGTGCCGACGTTGCCAAAACACTGTTTGCTGATCAGGTTTAGATTTCATTTTGAGTACGTGTGTGTAGTGTGTGAATGCTGCTGTGGAATTCTAGTTCCATTCTAAACATTATTTAGGATTTGCTTTCTTTAACAGAACTATGCACTAGATTTTGAAAAGTAGATTATTGAAATGTCTGTGTGGGGTCAAGCGTGTTCTTGTGCAAGGAAGATGCATTTTATTTGAATGGTCTGTGTCTCAGTATTTTTAAAGCTGTCATTAAATTAATTTGCTTTTAAAAAACTAGGTAACAGGAAAAAAGTTAATTTCTGCAAGCCATCAAAGCTACGAAGCTGTGCGATCGCTGTGGGCTAAAAAGGAAGATGTCAGCAAGGTAGGCTTTCAGAAATAAGGCCTGTACCTCAGGCATGCAAAGTAGCCAAGTACTGTTCTGCTGATACTGTTTAAGATCACCGATTGGTAACTGATATTTTTGTAACTTCAGTGTTAGTTTAGTGTGATATTTGTTACACCTTTCAGACTGATGGATATTGAGGGCCAGGCCCCTGTGTAGTCCCATAATACGTGCAAGATGCACAAGAGTTTCTCTTGTAACTCATTTTTGTTCTTGACAAAACCAATCCATTTTGGTTCAAGCTTTGGTCCTAAGCAGGCTGCTGAATCTGAGAGAAAAGCACGCAGAATTACAGTCGGTATGACTGGCTTATCCTTATACCTGTCAGTGAAGGGAATTCCACAGCCACTCCAAGTAGTCTGTTTTCACTACCCTGTGAGATAAATAGTCCATGTCTATTTTTTTCCTTTGTCCCATCCTCATTGCAGCCATAGAGAAGAAATGGTCAGTAACCTCTTTCTATTGGCCTATTGCGTATTGAAAATTTACCATTGTTCATGGCATTATCTTCTCTCTGTTATAACCTTTTCTTAGAGAAAGGCTCTCTAACTCTTATGTAATTCTTGTTGTCCTCTGAGCTTGTTCTAATTTCTCTCGCCTTTTTCTGTAAAGTATAAGCTTCCAGACTCAAAAGCTCTGGTTTGCAGTAATGTATTAAACATATACCCATATGCATTTTTTTTTATTACTACTAATGTTTGGTTCACAGCTGCAGCAAGACTCAAAATCACTTGTAAAAGAAGATAAGAAAAAGAAGGAAATATCTGGTACAACACCTGTGTCTGCTATTGAATCAAGATCATTTAACAGAACAGAACCTTCTCCAGTAGAATCTTGGAGTAGCACAGATGCAGTGACTTCATCAGGTAAATTAAAAATGTCAAGTGTAATCTCAGGGTGATTTGCAAATCCAAGGCAAATTCTGAATTACTTGGCTTAATTTTGTAGTTACCCTCGCTTTAAAGTGGAGCAGACTGTCATAGCATATTGTTACTGTAATTCTTAAAATGCACCGTAACCTTTTTTCCCTACAGCTCAAATATATATATGGTCTTTTTTTAAATAAATTTCTTTAATATCTGTAACAGGAACACTGAAGGCACCAAAATTTAGGCCTGATCCAAAACTTATGGACCATGGCCAGTCCAGCCCGGAAGATGTGGATATGTACAGTACCAGAAGCTGAGACAAGTCTGCTTGCAAGTCTTCACGAAGTATAATACAGTTCAGATAAGGGGGAGGGAAGAAGGGAAGGAATAATCCTTACAATACATACTCTGTGAGGTGTCATATAATCAGGTATTTTTCTTATATGCCAGTTTATATTATTGACTTACATGATTCTGTTTAGTGACTATTTTTTCTCACTACTTAGAAGCAGTGAGAATTCACTTATCGTCAGTGTCATTAGCAAGATACTGAGAAATGAGATTTGTCAATGTCTTCTCACAGTGAGGTTTCTCTGTGCCAAACTTGTTAATAAATGTAACTTCACAAAGGCTATTTGAAAATGTAAACATATCTCTATGCTTCGGCTCAGGTGTTCATTGTTCTGAAAGAAGAATGTGATGGATGGGGTTTGCAGAGGTTTCTTTGTCTTTTTTCTTTAAGCTCTGGAATGAAGCACAACTTCTTATTGGTCTGAGTACCCTTAAAAAGTCACTCGTTCTATCACACGAATAGCATTATTCTTAATGCTTGTATGAACAAATCACTTTGCAATGAAAAAAAGTAATTTTCTGTTGTTTTGCCTCTTTCACAAAGGTGAATGGAAAAACTTCTTGTCCAGTGTGCTTCTTGTGTATTGAAATGTCACTTCAGTTGGGGAAAAAACACACAACTGATCTCTAAAACATATTTTATAGACTATGCATTAGTTTTCATCTAATATTTTGAAGAACTGTATGCAAATTGCTGAACCCATGAAACTGGTACTGCTTGAATCTATATAAAGTGCATTAGCAATGTTTAGGAAGCTGGAAACCTCCTGTAGTTTCGAGGTATAAGGATTGGAATAGATGTGGTTGTCTTCCTCGAGCAATGTGCAACTCCTTGTCAGTGCACAGTGATGATCAACCTGCTGCCTAGAGCTGAACTCATCTGTATCTACTGTCACACTTCCTGAATATACAAACTGCAAAGGGTGCTGTGCTGGTAGTTTGTCCTTCGACCTGTTGAATTCTGTTACCTTTAAATTGATGAAAATATGTGCTTTGTTAAGTTGAGGGGGGGAAGCAAGAACAAACTGTACAAACTGATGGCCCGGTTGGGAGACTTAAACCTGGAAAGAAATGCTGCTTCCTGTGAATGTATTCTCAGCGTTGGGATATGAAGGGTTACTTGCTCCTGTTCTCCGTAAGAAGAGATTTCACGATGCAGTTCTTTCTTCTTCAGCTGCTAATGTAAAGGGAAATGACTGGTAAAGTCCAGGCAGCCTATATTGCTGTGTCACTGTAGGACTAGTAGAAGTTTTAAGGAGGTACTGCATTATGGCATGTGCACAAGGCACAAGTGATGAATGAGCAAAAGAATAAGCAAGGCTTTTATGATGGTTCAGAAAGAAATAAGTATTCATATTTTGGAATCCAGATTTCAGACAAAGTATTGGACTTTGTTACATGGGATCCAACGGAAGGTGAAGTTGGTGAATGTGAAGTTGAAGGAAGAGTAATTCTGTTAGTTAGACTTGCTTGGGACAGCTGACTTAATTTAATGTGTTTTGTTCCTTCACTCATCTCTTAAGGCCTAGAGAACTGTCAGAATTCAGGCAGCAGTCAGAGGATATCAAAGCCGTCTTTACAAAGCTCCTGGACAAGACACATCTAGTATTTCATCACACAGAGAGGAGTAGAAAAATAGGGTGACTGGGCTTCATATACCATTTCCAGGGAAACAGATGAAGATATGAGGAAGTGAAAATGGTGAAGAAATGATCACTTTAAAGTGCAAGACTGGATGGCAAAAATTGTGTTACCTATCTCCATAGCTAACCCTTTGATAAGATTCTGGATAAAAAACATAAAGGAAAATACATCTGCCTTACTCCTAGATTCTATTTAAATGCTTATGTCCTTTGAGCGATGCACTACCGCAAATCAACAGGAGAGGTAAGATGATGCAGGTTTGCATGGAATTCGGAGGGGTTCGCTGTGATGACACTGCACGGGTTGACTATGCACAGGAATTAGTCTTCTGGGAGCAGGGAGAGAAGCTACCTTGGATATCTGTTAGGGAACAGCCATGTCTGCACTTTCCAGGCAAGAGAAGCCCTTAAAGACTGCCCTCTTCCTGCTGTGCCAACAGCTCGTCTGCCTTTCCATAGTCCAAGGGCATTAGCACTCAAATCTCATGGTACAGACAGAAGTATCTGGTCTATGTTGGACTTGTTGGTTAGGCAGTCAAGAATTCAGTGTTTCTTGCAAGCATTTTATATTATGTCCCCAGGTTTTAAAAGGTTCATGCTGTAAATAGACATGATACAGACCAGTGACAGTTTTGTGTATCTTAGTGTCATATCCATAGGGCAAAATCGTAATCGAACTGTACCTCAGAGTTAAATCATCACTCAGAAGTTTTGGATACATTTTCTGGAACAGAACTTGAAATTGTTGCTCCTGCTCACTTTGATGGATGAGCAGTCTGAGGAATTCAGTTCTAGAGCTCATAAAATGGTATTTCTGCGCTGTGTCATTTCTTCTCTGTGGGTGAGAAGAGTGAGAGACAGCACAGGTTTATTCCAGTACTGGGTTCGTCTGCTACCGTTGTGTTTTAGTTTAGCTTTTTGGTTAGTTGAGATTTCTGTCTTATTACTCTCTACGGGAGAGGGCAATTGTTTATGCTTTGTTTTCTGCCAACAGTTTCTGTTCTATTTCCCAACACAGTTGAAAAGTTGGGGCTGAAACTAGAGGCTTGAGTTTCTGCACTGAAACAGATGGAGCTAAAGACAACTTTCCCTGCCTGCAACCAAAGAAAATGGGACAAAACAAGTGTGAAGAGTTTTGTATCCTGTCTAGTTGTGTTCTGTGTTATTAGAAAGCCTAGAATTGATCACTCAGTTGGTAATTCTCTGTGCTAGCATATAGTTTTATTAGTAGGTGGAAGGAATCTTTTAGTAAGACCTGGAATTTGATCTATTATAGGTCTTTGTTAATGTAAACTTCTATTAAAGTCAGTCATCGTCTCATCCACCTTTGTGAGACGTGATGAGAGAAACCTCTAGAGGTGCCAAAAAATATGCAAGTTATTATAGAGAAGTTTGGGATGTATTTGTTGAAATGAAAGCAGCCCAAATCAGAGGACTCTTATGCAAATATTGAAGTGGTGACTGTGAGTCTTGATTACTTGTCTACCATTCTGTGAAGTGTTGCTCTCTTGAATCTAAACAGGTGCCTGCCCTCTTCAGTTCAGACACCTGAACCTCTGTTTTATGTTGTGCTCTGTAGGTGGCTTCTTCCAGACTACAAGGAACTGTAGCCACATCTCAGTATTAATGACTTACTTCAAAGGTGCTATGCAATGGCTTTAAAAAAGCAAATTCAAATCTACATTATGCTGTGGTTGGGAGTCCTTATTTTTAATACACGTGCCTGACTTGATCTCTTCCAGATTTCAGATCCAGTATGCAAGCCTGTTAACCCATGAAAAACTAACATAGGTACACAGAAAAAGTTGTATTGCAAGACATGGTTTGATTAATTTATAGTGGAACACTTTGAAATGCCTCTCAAATGTACCATTAATAGTCACTTAATCTCAACATTTCTTTCATAATGCAATAATACAGTAACATAATGAAAGTAAGAATGTGTACTGAAATTTTTATATGATGAAGCTATGTATTTTTGAAAAATCCAATGTCTTGAAGAACTGGGTCACATGATCTTTTATAATATGGGAATATTTTTAATTTAGCGCATGTTTTTATTTATAATTGATTGTATTCAATATATAGAGATTTGGACCTTGTTAATATTTTTTATTTACATAAAACCAATTGTGATAGTTTATTCTGTCTTGTCATTGTGAAGTGCCTGAAAATAAAGGGTGATAAGATACTTTTTAAAAATAAGCTTAACTTTTGTATGTTGTCTCATTTGCAGGAGTTGTCAATTCGTTTTCTTTAGAGTACATTTAGAAGTCCATCAGTAAACACGACTGAGTCACACCTGCTCCACTAATATTGGGGGGAAAAAAGTCACCCCCAAAGTACTGAAACATACGATCCTGGAAAAAAGTCATCGCAGCAATACTGCTCAGCATTCACTGGTTTATGCATCTTGGATTTTGAGAAGTGCTTCCATTTCCTTATCTTTGTAATTTCTAATGAGCAGTTGACCAGCTTCCACCATTAATTTTGGTCAGTATCTTTACTTCAGTTATAGCTCTCTAGTTGTGGAAATAAAGTGAGCCATAATGTAGTCTATCTAGGCTGTAGTTGCAGAGTGCAGAACTTTGCATTTAATTTTAGTTCCAGAAACTAAGACAATAAAAGAAAGAAATGAGCATGCTTTGAAATATAAAGCTAACAGCTGTTTAGGCCTATTGGTGTTGGATGTGTGTGTTATTACCCAAGTAGGCACTAGAAAGCGAGACCTCCTGATGGTCCCTGCGGCCCTGCCATGAACCCATTGCACTCAATGAAACACCAGCAATGCAATAGGAAGATCATAGTTTGGGATTTGTGCTCTTGCATCATTAAAATATCTCACAAAAGTGAAAACTGCAAATTACATTTCTGCATCTTGATCTTAATCAAATTTAAACCCCTTAGGTAAAGGTTTCGTTTACACACAACATGAAGTACCAGCGCTCAGTGAGCTAGAACCAAGGGGCAATCCCGCAGCAACAGGAAGAACAAAGCATGTGTCTGGGCTGGCGCTTCGTGCTTCTGCCTTAAATCAGAGGAAGGATCATACAATTTCTTTTGCTGAGGTATATGTTAATTTCTCTGCTCTTGCAAGAGTGATCCCGGGATCTCTTGTGAAGCAATCTTCTGGCAGGGCTGCGAATCAGTCTTATTCCCTGCTGTAAAACTAAGTGCTGTTGAGCTTCCAGCCAAAGTGGTGTTCTTTCAAGAATTTGCCAGGCATTCACTTTTACAGGTTATTTATCCTTTGAAAAGTAAAGGTTAAAGTTTACCTTTCGCTGTGAAGGTGATAGTGTTTGGCTTGTTTTCATGATCAGCTAGTTCCTGTCAAATGAAGAAATCCAGGTTGGAGTTTTATCAGTTACGGAGAAATTTTGAGGGCACTGTGCTAAAAACCAATGTGCATTCAAGGAACTTAGTCTTCTTTAAAAAATTGTTGTCTTTAAAACATAACATGCCCCTAAAAGGTTAACAGACAAATGCATGGGGACAGATACCTTAATATGTTGAAACTCACATTGTTAAGGGAATACTTTGCATATTTATTCAAAATACAGAAATATCAAGGTTAGTGAGACTTATTATGGAGCTCCCAGTTGTCATAAAAGGAAATATGCTGGAGAAGTTATCGGGAATTTGTATCTGTTACAAGTTAATTAGTAATTCTTTATAGAGAAGGATGCTATAAAACAAGCTCAAAATCCACGATCCTTGGCCTGCTGCAGTAATTAGCAGTAGCAGGGAGGAGAGCGCATTCTGCAGTGAGCAAAATCTGAGAGAAACAGTCTTGTACCACAATGGGCTTCAGGCTGTCCCTTCTTAAAGTCTTGCTTTTCATTCTGTTCATGGCCAGCGGTTCGCGGAGTGAAGAAGCTTTAGAACGTAAGACATTTTTGCTTTCTATATTGTCAGAGTAGGGATGTGTCTATCAAAAGTCCGGCCGACACATGGCAGCGCTGCTGCGGTGTTGCCGTCCCTAGGAGGAGGTTCCCCCTACAGTTCAAGTCAAGTTTGTTTTTTAAATAATGGGGAAACAATGAACACATAAAGACCTTTGTGTGGGAACTGCGTACCTGTGCTTGTGGGTAGGAAGTGGTTCACAGTTCTTGAGTTCTGTACTGCCAAGAGTATAGTGATATTTTACAGAGACCCAGGTGCGCAAGGCAAAAGGGCTTTTGCTTTCACCTGTTATTCTTACTTCCGCACATTAGAATTCATGCAACTGCATGAATTAACAGCTGAAATACTAGATGTTCTTGTGGCTTTGAGTCAATCTGTCAGTGTCAAAAGGATGCATTTGAAATTGGATGGGTCAGTTCTTTTTCAGTAGGAAAAAATACTTGGTATATGGGTTAAAAAATTGTGTGTTCTTTTTATAGCAAGTATTTTTAGGTATTTTCTTTTGGAGGTGAACAGGGAGAACATCACCAGTAATTTTAAGAGCATGGCCACCAGAACGCTTTGGGAAAAAGGTTGTTTTAAACGAGAGGTTAAGTTATATGGAATTGTCTGTGGTTCTGTTGGAGTATAGAGTATTGGTCAGGAATTTCTGTCATAGGAATATTTCCTACAGTTTGATTTTATTTATTTATTATTATCACTGTTCTTTACCAGGTAGCTACCAGTACTAGTAATTAGTTATCACTAACCTGATAGAGATGTTAATCAACTGCATGAGGAAGGTATTTGTAGACAGCCGTACACATGTGGAGTACTCTTAAGGATTCAACTTCTGGAACATAATTTACAGTCCACAATGTTTCTGCAGTACAAGAGATGGAGGAGATTAAATTAAAAATACAGCCCACTAACAGTATGTTGCTGTATAATTGCATTAAATAAATAATTGTTTTGTTTTAATTTACAGCCAACTGCACTAGAGTTGAGGACTTGGGTGCCTGCCTGGGTAATACAGACAACTTCTGTCCTGCCAATATTTCTTGTCAATGTAAAGATGAGAAACCTTTTTGCAGGTAGGGTGTGGGGTTTGTTTCTTTGTTTAAATATACACTATGTAAGTGCAGCTTGCCAAAAATATTACTAATGAACTAAATGAACTCTTAAAAGCAGAGGGGACATATTTATTCTGTCAGCCCGCTCTGGGCTGTGTTGCTGCCTTTTCAGTGGAGGTGCATCGGTGTGACATTTCAGTCACGTCTACGTAGTCTGGTCTGAAAATGCAGCAGCTTTGCCATGCTTACAGCTGGCAAAAAGATCTTTGACCTGAGCCAAACTATCATTTGGGTAATATACTTTGTTCTCAACAAAGCATATTATCTTGGACTTACTGGAATGTTACCTTGGGCTTGGTTGACCCAGAGCCTGGCAGAGAGCATTTGCATCAAATCTACACTGAGATGTGTATTACTAAGCTAAGCAATCTTTAGACAAACAGGAAAAATATTGACTCTCTTGACCTCTAAAGTATTCAGTGATAAATAACTGTAGCAAAATATTTTTCTTTTTTTATATTATTATTATTTTTAAATTAAAATGATGTTGCTAAAAGTTAATATTTTTATTTCTAGATGTGATTACTTCAGAGTGGGCTGGAAGGAGTATTGGTACATGGGTCCCAAATGTAACCACCTTTGGAACACTTTAAGTTTCATTTTAGTATCTACTCTTCCTGCAGTAGCACTGGTTATTATCGTCATTCTAATATTTTACTATGTCTACCGTTGTAAAAGTAAAAAAGCTGGGTAAGTTACTCTGAACGTAGTTAAAGGGGGTTTATAATCAAAATGAAAGTAAAGCAAAAGAAGTCTGTTATTCTGACTAATTTTTAACCTCTGGATATTTAAATCAAGCAGCGTGCATAAAGCATCGCCTGCCAAAATATTGCTTACGCAATTTAAAATGAAATCAAAGCATCTTACCGGAGCACTTAACAGTTATTCAGCATTTTACTGCTGCATGCAGAACTTCACCATAAGTCGTTGCCTCTCTCCTTTAGGGCTAGCCAGGGAAGCTTTAAAGATTAATAAGTACACTTATTGCTTTAGCTCAAGACCACCAAGTCTGTCTTGCTGATTTATTTGCTACTAAGGGTTGGGTTTCTTTCTACAAGTTTAAAAAGGGAAAAAAAAAGAATTAGACCAATAGCATTGGCAAGAGTCTTTGTAATTAATCACGATTTCTCCTATTCTTTGGTCCTAGGCATTGGCAATCTGAGCTGCTTTTTGCTTTCAATGCTTTATCTTTTTTTGTTTGTTTCTGTCCCAGATAACAGTGGGGGTATACAGAATATTTGGGTATACAGAATATTTGGGTTTTATTTCTTTCTTCAAGCCACACTAGTGTGTATGCCTGTACTTCCTTCATCATGGAAAAATTGTAATTATTCATAGCTCTCACACAGTCACTGCCACAGTACAGCCAAGCCTATGGTAGGGCCATGGAGCAAATCTGCAGTACAAAAAGATCTGTCAAGACCCTCAAAACTATTGCTGATGCTCCAAATTTGTGTTGTTCCCCCAACCAGGAAACGGACAAAATCTTCATACAGTGGAGCACAACATAACCCTGCATTTGCTGCTGAAAGGGCTGGTAGCTTAGGGCACCTGTATCAGCCGCCGACAATGGTAAGAGAGGTTGGCGGGGGGGAGGATATCACATGGTCCTAATGCTTGTGGGAGTCAGACATGGCTTTGTGATTCAACAGAACAGTATATGAAGAGCAAAAAAAGCTCATTAGGTAAAATTATAAAATGACAAATGAAATTTATTGTTTATAAATGCAAAGCAACATGTAGAAGAGCTGTTTTAACTTTGTTAATGTGGTAATCATCTATAAAGAATCATAGAACGCCAGGTTGGAAGGGACCTCAAGGATCATCTTGTCTGACCTTTAGGTGATCTATAGTTTCAATGAGATGGCCCAGCGCACTGTCAAGCTGAGACTTAAAAGTGCCCAGTGCAGAGGGATCCATCACTTCTCTGGGGAGCTTGTGCCAATATTTCGCTGTTCTCATGGGGAAAAGATTTCTAAATAAGAAATTAGAACTCAGAAAGAGTATCTGATGTTTTCTGAAAAAGTTTGCTTTGCTAGGAATTTTAGGAAGAAACTAAAAACAATATGAGCAGCATTATAATAAAATGGCACAAATCTTAATTATGCCTACATTTTGACTTCTGACTAATTTTGAGCCCCCATCTCAGCAAGCAGTGTGGCATATCTAGAATTTCAGGGTCATCAGTACTGATTTCTGTATAAGGAGAGGTTGTGTGGGAAGTTACTGTTCCCTGCTTTTAAAGTAAGAACTAGGTAATGTCAAATGAAATCAGGCAGAAGTTTTAAACAACAAAAAAGTGTCTTTTGCTAAAACGCAGAATCCATCAGTATGTACTCATAGTGTAAATTAGTTATTAAAAAATCAGACATCTATCCAGGGAGGTGTTTCGACTGGATGGGTGCTTTCAGGTAGACAACTTCCTGATTAAACTGCCTGGAATAAATGCTTCAACCTCGGATGAGCATTCAGTGTCTGGGCCAAACCAGACACAGGCCACAAAGCAAAGTGCATGAAGTGCCAGTGTGGGGTCCTACGTGCATTAGTCCACTTTCTTTGTGGCTACAAATGCAGCCACAGACTGCATTGCAGCTCAGTCAATCAATGTGTTGGATGCCTCTGGTTAGAAATTAGATTGATATATTAATAGTACTTCAGGTATTTATATTGCTTATTTTTTCTTCACATTTCCATTGCAGGCTGTTCTCAGTGGGTTGAGTGCCCTGACTCCGTCAGTCTCTTCCTGTGTTCTATTTCTATATGCACAAAAGTAAATCTTGCAAGTGTGAGGTGTGTTGGAGTACAGGTAGAGAGGCCTACTAAAGATTTGATCTATGTTGTTTACTTTAGAGGCAAGAAATCAGGCTTATTTCTGTAATGAAGATGTATGTGGTCACCAGTGGGCACAGCACAGCGTAATTGCACAAATCAATTACAACAAACCAGATGTTTACGCTGAGATTCTGACCCTCTGTGAATAAACGTCACCCAGTTCTGCAGGCTGAGAGACTAAGATTAAAACTTGAGGAAAATCGGAAATGTTTCTTTCAAATGCACTTTATTCAATTGGAAGTGGAATGACAATTCATGGAATGGGTTAGATTGCAATAATGTGACCCTTCTGTCCTTTCCATGTTGTGAGTGATGCTTTCTGATGACATTTTTGGAGGGATGAGAAGGACGTGGCTGTACCAAATGTGTTATCTTTGCCGTCTCTCAGCTGCCTAATCTAGGAATGATGGTACAGAACTGCATCTAGCACATAGCATAAGCACTGCTGGCAGATTTCTGGCTACGTCTGTTTAAAATTCACTGCCTACAACAGAGTTAGGTTTGGGGCCAGAATATTTAACCATCTCCATGTTTAGTATTTTTTTTCTAGAAGGGAGAAACTCCCTAAATCAAATCTGAAATTAAATTACCTGCGTCACCTTTGTAACAGAGCATTTCACTGGGACTTCTGCATCGTTTCTGAGATAGAGTAGAGTTATTTATGGGATTTCAAAGGTTATCTGCATTGGAGCTGGGATTTGAACTTTGAGCCCCCAAGGCCCGACACTGCCTTTCGAGTAGGCTAATGCTCTGCTGTGCCGATTTTCTCTCTTTGGCAAGATGTTCTTTATACTAGAGGTTATCACATGAACTACCGAATGTCACAGGAACAGATGGATAAATGCATTTCACATATAGAATGGGGAATATGAAATACTGAGAAACGTGAAAAGGGATGTATTTGGGGGAGGATTGTTTCCACATTCTGTACTTTAAGTGGGATTTTTTTAAGTATGTAAGGAATGTCTTGTGTCTGAGAAGAAGACACAGTAGGCTGTCTAAGAAAAGAAAGAGAATAAGCTAGGCTGATACATAATTTCCCGTTAAATATATTTGTGAATTATGAGTATCTTGGAAATGATGGGGGGAGGAGGAGAGAAAGACGCATGAGCCTACCTCCACCAGGAGATGGTGCTGTTTAATTTTTAACTAATGCTGAATGTAGTTCCGCTGATGCTGGCATTGTCCAGATGGGAATCAGACCAAACCTGCCCGCTGTGTGGGGAGAAGCCTCCTGCGCAAGGAGCTGCTCTGCAGCAGGGCTGCTTTCTCCTGCTTCTGACTGGGAGTTGCAGCCCAGAGGCAGTCCTGGGACGGTTCTACCTTCTTCATCTCCTTCTAGCTGTGGTGGTCATGAAAATATGAGCTCACACGCACCCACGGCTCTGCGGTCTGCCCAGCCCTCAGCCCGGCTGTCTGAGAGGCAACAGAGGAAGCAGAGATCTGCATTTGGTAGCATCAGCTCTGGCAGCTGAACTGCACTGCACCTTGTTGGGAAAATAACTTCAGGTCATTATATTATTAAACAAAGATACCATTAGCAAATGAATGTCACTTTTTATAAGCAATATGAATCTTTATTTTGTTTCTTCATTATATTTTCCTTTTTCACTCCTGCAATACATTTGGCAGGACAGCAGCCAGTCTTTAAACAACACTATTCAATCGATCTTAATTGTTGGTCACTGTATTTGCTTTAAATTTTTACTCAGTTTTGTGTAAATGAGACAGAAATCCACTGTTATTTATGGAGTGATATCTGAAATGTTTCATTATAAAAGACTCAACGAAACATCTAGACCTTGATAAGACCCTTAATGCCTGGTTTACTTAATTATGCAGACTTCCCTGGGTGGGCGTTGGTCTGTTATATCTTACAGGTACATTTTCTGCATCATCCAGATATGTAAAGACTTTTCTTCTACTGAATCTTTTAGATAAATTGAACTTACACATTTGAAAGTCTGTCTATAAAAAGCAATGTATTTCATACCTGATAAATCAGTTTCTAAATACAGTTTTTTCCACCAAGTCCACTGCTAACATACTGTACCTGGTGAACTGTTTTTCTAATTTGTTAGGATGCCTGGGTTGGACAAATTCCAAAAGCTGTTCTGAGAAGACAAGATTTTGACGATGTCCCAACCCCCAGTCAATTAGAAAATTACGGGTATGCTGCTGGTTTTCTGTCTTCTTTGCTCATTTTCACTTTATATTCTGGTTTGGAGACCGAGAATGACTTTGTAGTTCTGCCAGTGGCAGCTTTTGGCTGGATTATTCACGTCCATTTTGTGGCTTGAGTCTTTACTAGAAAGAGATTATTTTCTTTATTTTCCTCTACTATGCACAGTTCTAACAGCATTGCTGCAAGAATCCCAGGACTATTCTGTACACTATTACTAAATGCAAACTAGAACACAGGGCTGAATTTATCAGCCTGCTGTCTAATAATCTGCCTTCCTAATATACCACCAAAAGGAAAGGGTGTGTTTCTCTTGTTGCTGGAGCTAAATCCTACTGTACTGATTTATCCAAAGACTCGTATGGTTTTCCTCTAATAATTACAAATGTATTAATTTTCATTACTTTTTAGAAATGTGGTTTCCTTTAGTTGTGCTTCCTCTCTTTAATCCTCACTAACACCAGCCAACTGTTGCAGCTTCTGCCTGCAGCTTTTGCAGAGAACTTGTTTACCACGAGGCAAATAAATGAAAGCAGAACATTTGCCTCGTAAGTAGCAAAGTTCTGCTGCAGAAACAGACTGGACCTTTCTGAAATTTCGGTCGATCAAGAAAGTCTGATTCTTTTGATATGATATCAAAAAAATTGAGAATGTTGAAGGTACACCTATTGTGAATTTAAAATGTCTTCAAAATAATTGAGAAATATAGAAAATCAGCTATTAGGGCACTGTTCGGTGAGGGGAAAAAAGTTCAAAGACTGTTCCTTCTTTAAATTCACCTCTTTTCTGTATTGGCAGGATGAGGGTTTGATAGTAAAGTGAACTTAAAAGACAGAACATTTAGATGTCTTAGTGTTATTGCCTCAATGTCATGCGTGCAATAATGACCTTCATTATCTTTGTATTTCAGTTTAAACTGACACGTGATGTAATTTGCAGTACATTACGTATATTTTTTAATAACCTTTTTTTTCTCTTTTCTGTAGTCCCATGCATCCTCAGCCATTAAGGAGACCAGATCCAGCAAAAGAGCATATTTATAATCAACAGCCTCCGTATGAGAAATTCTGCTATCCAAGCAGTAACTTGCCTTCTGCAGGTCATGCAGAGGAGAGACGGCATTGGGTATGTATTAACAACAGACCTATGCGTATATGGTGTATGATCTTCTGTCTTCGTTCTTAGTACAAATTATCATAGTTCAAATTGGTAGTATTTGTGTCACTGTGTAAAGAAGTGAGTTAATAAAAAGCCCAAGGCCATCTTTAGTATGGGGTCAAGAGAAATGTCAGTGGCCATGCCTGGCCACATCTTTTCTTCCACAGTAGCCCTGGGATTTCTTTGGCCCTCCTTTTTTAGGCCACGGTTGTTCTGAAAGAACACTTCAATAGCAACAAAATGTTCTGCTGTTGCTGCTTTCTAACTGGCCCTGCTGAAATGTTTTTAAATATTTCAATACCTGTTTCACTTTGTGTGTGCAGTCTTAATACCTTCAGTTAGTTGTATGAAAATCATCTCCTGAGGCTATTGGTTAGTACGCATTCAGAAGCAGCACATACACTGAGATAAAAATAAAATAAATCTATGAATGTAGTTAGATTAGATACAGATTATTTGAGTAACAGGCATACTGGGGAGTGTATGTCAAGCTACTGATTTAATTCTAATCTCTTCACAGAAATACTAAGCACCAGTGCATCTTGGAGTGCTTTGTAATCAATGGATGATCCAAATGCTGAGAGACCAGTAAGACATTGTGGGCACTAAACATTATCACAAAGAAAAGGTATAGAAGGTGACGATAAAACAAAAACATGATAGTAGCATCTGATTTGCTTACTGTGTAATTGAAGAAAACTTCTTGTGCATACAGTTCACATAGTGGCTTCTAAGTATTGCTCAAATTGTTGTGCACCTGTCAGGACACGGAGTTCTCTTGTGATTAACCATGCGTCATAAATGACAAGAAGTACCTGTCACAAAAACCTGCCCTTCCTCAGAAGAAACTCGTGAGAAGGGAAAAAAATCTTCAAGTATGAAAAATATGCACGCTAATCATTATATAATCACCTTGTTTGCTTCCCAGGATGATTTAAATCCTTATCAAAGTGAAAGGGGGGTAAGGAGCTGCATGTTTTCATATTTCTTAGGAAGCCTTGCCAAAGACAGCTTTTGTCAGGCATTGAGAATTTTCTTGATGATTACAGCACAAAGCAGCTCAATGTTCATATCAATAACATCTGCACAGCCAGCCTGAAGAAGCACCTTGTTCTGACATCAACAGAGAAAGAAGCATGGAAGAAAGCCGTTGCTTTTCCTTGTCTCACTCACTGTTCTTTCACCGGGCATGTTCCGTAAAAGCATCCTACTGTCATCCCATTATTTTTCTATTTCTATCAGAAATGAGAGAAGTGAAAATGTTTCTATCACTATTGTCTTCAGAAACATAGAGAAACAGTGTTAGCACATCTTTTGAGATTCTGGACTATCAGTTTAAACTATTTTGACCCCAGAAAATTGTATCCCAATGTGTCAGTGAATTGCTTTTTTCCTGTTAGGCCTCAGCCTCCACTAGTGCCATAATTTAACAAACAGGGGTTGTTGTTGACCTCCAGCTCTGTTTGCCAACCTGGAAGTGATCACACAATTTGAGTGTTCAATATGGTATTTTGCACTTCTTTGAAAAGGAATGGGAGAAATATATACATGGTGCTGGCAAGCAAAGAGCTACCTGGAAGACGTATGCTCCTACTGCTTAAATTGAAATGAATAAAGTTTCACAGAGAATGAAGCTTCCCTCATTAGACTTCTGCAGCCTGAGACTGAAGAGCGGACAGCTCAAGAGCTGCAGGACACATGCTGCATGGGCACTGCTCCTGATGCACTTAACCACTCATGGTCAGGTCATAACATCAGGCAGTTGCATGTGAAAGAACATTGTGAAGAAACTACTTGAAATACTCCATTGCCACGTCTAACAACAATAATGATATTAAGGAACACTGTTCTGAATGTGCCATCTGCCCAGCACTGTGCTTTGGTTGTTTGCCTCCTACTGCTGGAGAGCAGAGCAGCTTTGTAATTCTTTGAAATCTTTGTGTTCGGAACTGAAGGGTAAGGAGGAATTCCAGCCATCTGCAGGGTGTCCTGGTTATGATGTGCTCCCCCACTCCCCGTCAAGCATAAACAGTTGAAGTTGATGCAGAGAGTGGTGGTTTGGCTTTTGTGCAATCTTTGTGAGTCACTGCTGCACTTTGTGATATTTGGATTCCTGTGATCTTGGTGTCTGGGTGGGATTTTTTTCATTCTGTGCTTCTGACCCGTGCTTTGGATAGCTCTTCCTTCTAATTGCTGCCTGGCGCTGCAAATGTGCATCTGGGGCTGATGTTGAACATTGCATCACACTGTTGCCAATGGTCTTGTTGTTGCTCCTTGCTATTTTATGCTTATTTTGCTCTTGAGATTTCTCTTGATACTGCTCCAAAAGAGGGAATCCAGCACAGATGGATTTTGTTGAAGAAAGGGATGATTAATCTCTGTGCTTTTGCTTTTCCCATTGTATCACCTTGTGAGATTCTCACTGTTTCCCCAAGTATTCAGTTTTGTGATCATGTTTTTCAGGTATCTTCTTCCTCTCGTTCCCTAATTTTTCATCAGTTTGAAATTATTTTCTCTATCTTTGCTAGAGCTGGAAGAACCAACCAGAATGTTACTAACACTGTATTTTACGTTGGTTTGTGGCAGGCTAGGGACAGCTTTAACCCATCATTCCACTTTTTACTCCTTTAAAAGAAAAAAAAGGGAAGGAAGCTCCAAGTTCTATGTTAAGGAGGTGGAAGTCCAGGAGTAAGAATCTTTTCAGAATTCCAGAAGGAAAAAGCCTGTAACTCTGTATGAAACTGCAAGCTGTAGCTGTGTAGCACAAAATTCACTTCCATGATTTCAGGATCTAAACATTGGTGCTTGGTGCCGTTTTTGACACTCTGTGGCATTCCAGCTGCTCTCCCGCTGCTGTTGTGGAAGAGGGCAGGTCTTCTGTAGCTCATCGTACCTGCCATAGCCACTTGGACATCCTGTTAGGCAACTGCATTCCGCAAGGAACAATCACCTGTGTTTCCCTAAAGGTGTTTGAAATTTGGCCATTGCAGCACTAGGATCTGCTCAGCACAGCTCCTGCTCCACTTCAAGTCCATTTCTAAACTGGGGTGGGGGCGCGTGTCTAAAATACTCCGCTTCATGAAGGTTTACAGAAATTATTAGTTCCAGCCCATTTTGTTAAATTGGAGCAGACCATTTACCCTGGTACACAACGCCAGGTCCAGGTGTTGTAGGACTTTACCGCTGTGGTTACTAAGCTGTGGTCACGCTGATTCTTCAAGAACGTTTTTTCCATGCTGACATCCCAACACCATGGGCAGACCACGTGTGACATCGTGCTTTGGGCCAGCAGCCTCTGCCCAGCTCCTGCCCATGCGGGGCTTCCGTCAGTGTTCCTCGGCCATTCATGGTGTCTGTCCTGACCCTCCTCTTGTCCCCCCGAAGGGGCTACATGAAAGCTGGGCAGGGACTGTTTACAAAGGCTTGTAGCGACAGGGCGATTGGCAATGGGTATAAACTGGAGAGGGGCAGATTTAGACTAGACATGAGGAGGAATTTCTTCACCATGAGGGTGGTGAGGCCCTGGCACAGGTTGCCCAGGGAAGTTGTGGCTGCCCCATCCCTGGAGGGGTTCCAGGCCAGGTTGGATGGGGCTTGGAGCCCCCGATCCAGAGGGAGGTGTCCCTGCCCATGGCAGGAACTGGATGGGCTTTAATGTCGCTTTCAACCCAAACCATTCTATGTTTCTATGACACCGCTGCCACCCAGACGGTGCCCCTGGCTGTCCCTGGGCAGCAGGAGCTGTCATTGATGTCCCAGTGAGATCCACACACCTGGGCAGGAGGGGTCCCCCCATCTCAGTGTCCATCCTCCCCGATGTCTGCCCCCACATCCCAGTGTCTGTCCCCGGCTTCCCGGTGCCCATGTCCCCCATCCACCCTTGCTAATGTCCCCATCTGTCTGGCGTCTATATCGTGTCCCCGCCTACTGTCCATGTGTCCCCCTCCCGGTGTCCCCCCCTTGCTGTTATCGTCGTCCCTCCCCCCATCCCCCGGTGTCCCTGTCCCCCGTATCTCCCCTCCCCGGTGTCCTTGTCCCTCTCCCCCTCTCGATGACCCGGTGTCTCCCTCTCCGGTGTCCCTGTCCTCGTGTCACACCCCTCCCCGGTAACCCTGTCCCCCGTGTCCCCCTCCCCGTGTCACGTCAGCCCCCGGTGTCCGTGTCCTCCTCGTCCTCTCACCCCTCCCGGTGTCCCGCTCCCGGTGTCCCCCCCAGCGTCCCTCTCCCCGTGTCCCCCTCCCCGTGTCCTCCCCAGCGCCCCCGTCCTTCCCGGTGTCCCCCCCAGCGCCTCCGTCCCTCTCCCCGTGTACCCCTCCTGGTGTCCCCCCCAGCGCCCCCGTCCCCCTCCCCGTGTCCCCCTCCCCGTGTGCGCCTGCTCCCTCGGCAGCGGCCCCGCGCGAGGGGGGGGGGAGGCGGGGGGAGGGGGAGGGGAGCGAGCAGGCCGCGCGCGCGCCCGGCCCCGCGCCGCCATTGGTGCAGGCCCGGCCCCGCCGGCCCCGAATGCCAGGCCGCGGCGTTGCCGCAGCCCCGCTCCGCACCCCCGCGGCGCGGGGACCCGCACAGGTGAGACGGGGCCGGGGCGGCGAGCGGGACGCGCCCGGCGTGCGGGGGCGCCGGGCCCGCAACGATGTGTGTGTGGGAGGGAGCGAGGGGGAGCCGGGACCGCCGGGCGCTGCGGCCTCAAAATGGCGGACGACAAGATGTCGGTCGGGCGCGGGGCTGGGGGGGGCCGCGGCCGTCGGGCCCCTCCGCGGCGCGCGCCTTTGTGTGGGGCCCAACGGCCGCCGCCCCGCGCGCGCGCCCGCCCCGCCCCGCCCGCGCGCCGCCCCGCGCGCCGCGGCTCGGGCTGAGGGGCCGGGGGGTGAGGGGGTGCGGGGCTGAGGGCTAATGGGCGCTCGGGAGGGGCCGGGGACAGGACATGGGGAACGGCCCCCGGCTGCGCCAGGGGAGGGTCGGGCTGGACATCAGGAAACGATTTCCACAGGAAGGGTCATGGGGCTCTGGCAGAGCCTGCCCGGGCGGGGGGTGGAGTCCCCGTCCTTGGAGGGGTTTGGAAGACGGGTAGACGAGGTGCTCAGGGCCGTGGTTTAGTGGCAGATAGGAATGATTGGACTCCATAATCCAAGAAGTCTTTTCCAACCTGGTGATTCTATGATTACGTCTCTGCGCTTTTGCTTTTCCCATAGTTTTGCCTTGTGCAAATCTAGCTGCTTCCCTGAGTTCTGTGGGTTCTGTGATCGCCTTTTTGGCGATTGGGTTCTGTGATCGCCTTTTTCAGGTGTTTCTGTGCCCTCATTCCTCAATCAGTTCGTTTGTCAGTGACCTGGATGAAGGCATTGAGTGCACCCTTAGCAAGTTTGCAGATGATACCAAGCTGGGAGGAAGTGTCGATCTGCTGGAGGGTAGGGAAAGTCCAGAGGGACCTGAACAGGCTGGACCACTGGGCTGAGACTGATAGCATGGGGTTTAACAAGGCCAAAGGCCGGGTCCGGCACCTGGGCACAACAACCCTATGTAGCTGCAGACTAGGAGAAGAGTGGCTAGAAAGCTGCCCAGCGGAGAAGGACCTGAGGGCGTTGGTTGACAGCGGCTGAACGTGAGCCAGCAGTGTGCCCAGGTGGCCAGGAAGGCCAGTGGCATCTTGGCTTGGATCAGAAATGGCGTGGCCAGCAGGTAAGGAGTAAGCTAAGAATAAATCAATGTGTGTACTGAGAATCGTGGCTGTAGAGGCCTGGGCCTTCACCAGTTTTTCAGTTGAGTGTTGCTATTAATATTATAGGTGTGTGTTCTCAGGCAGTCTCAAACTGCCAACCATTACCTTTGATTTTAAAAAATCCCTTTTACAGTAGTAGTTTGTAGTAGTGTTCCTGCCTGTAGACAGAGAGGTCCTATGTCTCCTTTTTTAACTCTGAAATTCATTGCCTGGTCTCTACTCAGCCCTGTCTAAGGAAGAGCTTTGGCATAAAGAACTGGAGTAGGCTGAAATCAGCCTTCTCCTGAAGCTAGTTAGAAAGAGAACTGTGCTTTTCAAAAGGCAAAACAATGTCAGATGCAGACATATTTTAAAAATTTAGGAATATGTCAGCACACAGAATTGTGGCTTCCTGCCTTATTTGTCCTTTTTCAAAACGTAGGACTGGACCACTTCTGCTGTGATTGTGTGGGTGTGTAACATGGTGTCCTGCAGAGAGAAGCTGTAAAGAACCACAGTTAATCACTGGACTACATTTTGCTGTTTCCAGTAAGGATATTTGCAGGCCTGTGTAGTGTGTGAAACTAAATCATCTACACTACTGAAATCTGCGAGCGAAAATCCCCAGTTGCAGCAGAACCGTGGGCCTCAGCTGTTTTTAATTGTTCCAGCATGAGCAGTAAGGGGTTTGCTGCTGTCACTGCATTCCTTTAAGACCCAAAAGTAGATATAAAAAAAAGGCCTGTGATTGCGTAGTTGATGCAACTCTGTCCTTTGTCTGCATGGCGGGTCAGAGAGACTGTTCTTCAGGAGCAGCTGGGCGCCAGATGCATCCACCGAGGTGCAGCTTTAGCACATGTAATGCCAGTGTGTCGTCATCGATCTGGTTTTAGAAGTTTAAGGCATTGTGGAATGGTTTGAGTTTTAAGGGACCTTAAAACCCATCCACTTCCCACCCCTCGCCATGGGCAGGGACACCTCCTGCTGGATCAGGTTGCTCAAAGCCCCATCCAACACCTTTAACACCTCTACGGATGGGGCTTCTACAACTTCTCTGATTTGAAAAGATTGAGGAAAATAGGCAAGTTGGACAAAAGAGAAATCGGGAAACAGAAGCCTCTAAGCATCAAGGGGAATTAGAAGAGCTAAAGTAACAAGACAGTTGTCAAAAACAACGGAAAGGAAGAAAACCAAACTCGGGATGGAACAGTGAAGGATAACAGTGGAGAGTTCACAGGGAGCTGACGGGTCTGTTCTATCAGAAGCTTTCCAGGATCAGTTTTGTATTAGAGGGACGTTGCAGAGCGCTGTGAAGGACCCGCTCTTCCCTGGCAGTAGCAGTGAGGCGGCACAGAAGGGACAGTGTTGGGAGATAAGATTTCTAGAATAGCTTGACAGTTTTGAAATAAAATGTCAACCAATATGGCTAATACAGCCCTAACACTGGAGCGGGAGATTGGGGTGTCAGCACAGAAGGCTGCTGAGCACTCCTGTTTCTTCAGTAAGCAGCGTGGCGATGGAGACATTGAAATCAATTGGCCTTTCTTATGCTTAGCTGTTGCCTATTATTATGGGTAGTTCTGAACTGTGCATGCAAATCCAACGGGGGGCTGATTGCATCTTCTACCAGACGTTTTGTTGGATTTTTAAATGATACAGGGGTGTTCATATGCAGCTGCTGGAAGAGAAAATCGGCTTCGGCACTTTTGTTCTCATAAATTTAGTGCACTACTCAGCTTTTTAAAATCTTACCTGTAGTTAAACATGATGTTCGATTAAATTTAGACCTTAAAGTTTGTTTTGAAATATCTAGTAGATTAAAAATTGTGAAAGAACATGAAAAGCTGACAGTCCCAGTAGAGTTTTAACTTTTTTTGATGCAGCTCTGCATGTCTATAGTGACCAGTAGTTAAAGAGTAGATATGGAGAAGGATAGAGCGAAAGTGTCGTCTTTGTGCGTTGTTGCTAGTCTATGTGACTGTGGTAAGGCAGGTAGGTAGGTAGTGACGGCACGTGTGCACTGGTGATGTCCGGCTTGGAATTCTTGCTTGCATAGTTAGCTATGGTTTGTTGAAGGCGAAGTTAATTTGGTCTTGACAACGTTTCTGCTTCTAGGTTAGTTAAATGTCACTACGTTCAGTTGCTTGCTACCATGGGTTATTTTGTTCTGTTCCTGTGGCTTAATGCTAATGCTGGTGTTGCAGGTGAGGCTTTGCTGTTGCTCACTGCGGTGTTACCCAGGCAGTAACCAAGGGCTTACCTTAAAAAAAATTTTTACATTCTGACTGAGAGTTTCAGCCCTGTTTGGTTCCACTTGCATGTGCAGTTCTTTTGTTACTGTACAACTGCTTATGGGTGGAAACATTTTCAGGATTTGGAAGTCAAAAAATAAAACCCCAGAAGAATAAAGCAAAGTGAATAGTGTGAAGTACTGCATGCGTTTTCCTTCAAGGTTTGGATAAATACTTTTCTATGTGTGTTGGTGTGACACATTAACCCAGTAAAGCTAAATGACACCATAACACTGCTCAGTATCGATTCTAATTTTGCTTTTGTTGCAGTTGTTTGTGAATGAATTTAGCTGAATATGGATCCAGGTGGTGGAAGTCTTGGGCTGCAGACACAAGAATCCAAAATGCCTCACACTATGATCATGCAGGATTTCGGTAAATATTTTAACTGTTACAAATAATGGATAATTCAAGGCTATTTTTCACGTTTTGCTATATCAAGACGTAGAGTTGGCTGACACAATAATGCTATTTGCATGACTGTTTTTGAGAACATTAAAAATTTAGGATGGTGTTTATTATGTCTGTGCACGCTTTGGTTGCTGATCTTGAAATAGTCACTTATTCCAAAATATTGAAATCATTCTGAAAAAAACATTCAAGTCTGTGACCCAGAGCACTCCAGATGAGAGAGAAAATAGTTTCTGGGGTTCAGCAGGTTTGTGCTATGTGCGCTTCTGCTTTGAAATCACATTGGCTGGGTGTTACTTCTCCAACATGCAGGAGATGGAAATAGCATCCAGTGCAGGATGTAAAAAACATCCCAGCTTTTGTGTGCCTGCCTTGATTACTGTCTCCAGATCTGGTTTAGGGTGTTTCAGTAAATGTGATGGGAAATAATGTCTTTGTCTTTGTGACAAGAGATAACTTCTTAGGTAGACAAGAATTTACACGTTTAGCTGTATCATTGTGTTCACGTGTGCTTAGAAGTCTTCTGTCAAGAACATCCATCCTGGGACTGTACTGATATAAGAAAACTTGCTCCTAAACTGATTTATTTTAAAATGAATACCGTTTCTTTGGTGGCAGCACTGTGTCACCTCAGCAGCTTTGAAGGTTTAGAGAAAAGACAGCAAGAAATCTTTCTTTGGAGATGTCCGTTCCTGTATTGTGACAGGAGATAACCTTCTCAGTTATCAGGAAGGACCATGTCTTTGTGATGAATTAATATCCCTCGGAGCGTGCCAGAATACTTGCATTTGCAGTGCAGTGCTGAAGCTTTTTTCATTCTGATTGGAACCATTTTCTTGAGTGTTTTATTAATTAAGATTAAAACGGCTATATATGAGTGTGTGTGTTAAAATAATTTACTGTGCATTCTTTTTTAAGTATAGAAAATAGTCTGCAAACATGACTGGCTAGTCAGGTCTGTCAATGGAAAACAGGTTTCTGCTTCTAGCCATCTCTTGCAACGTGGCAAGCTGCTGAAAATCATACTGTAAATACTGCAGTACAACTGAGTATTTATTGTTATCAAGGCTCATGCAGTCTAAAGGATGAGAGTGCTTTTATTGTAACAGCAATTAATCTCTTGTTGCCACACCTGCAGTATCATGCAAGAGTTCCATGGTGGTTCAAACTGCTGCTGTAATAACATTTTCTAACTGGTATTTATAAAGCAAAAAAAAGATAAAATTGCAGGCTGGCCTGTAGTTTTTAACGTATCGGAGTTGTAAAATCTAAATCTGGGGCAGACACAACAGTATGTATTAAAGAAGCAGCGTGGGTTTTTGTCTTAATTTTAAGAATATGGATAGTCTTTATCATGTGAAATGCAAAATGTGGGATATTGAAAAGTAACAGATTTGTACATCTGTGTTTAACTTATCCATACATTATTCCATTCCTTAGATAAACTAATGACTAATGCAGTAGTTGTAACATTTTTCTCCTCATTTGTAATTGTTTCGTAGTGGCTGGAATGGCTGGCACTGCTCATATTGATGGAGACCACATTGTTGTATCCGTCCCTGAAGCTGTCCTTGTTTCTGATGTTGTTACCGATGATGGAATAACTCTTGATCATGGCCTAGCTGCTGAAGTTGTCCAAGGACCTGACATCATCACTGAAACTGATGTGGTAACTGAAGGCGTGATTGTTCCCGATTCTGTTTTGGAAGCTGATGTTGCTATTGAAGAAGCTTTAGATACCAGTGATCATGTTTTGACTTCTGATCTAATAACAGAAACCGTTAGAGTTCCTGATCAGGTGTTTGTGGCCGACCTTGTTACGGGTCCTGATGGACATCTGGAGCATGTGGTGCAAGACTCTGTGTCAGGAGCCAACTCCCCTACGATGGTTTCAGAAGAAGTTCTTGTAACAAACTCTGATTCTGAAGCAGTCATTCAAGCAGCTGGTTCTGTTCCTGGCTCCACAGTGACTATCAAAACAGAAGACAACGATGATGGCAAGAGTACATCTGAAGACTACTTAATGATATCTTGTAAGTTAAACAAAGGTAGATGCAAACAGGAGATGATCTGAAGTAGAAGTGGTCTAGTGGGGAGAAGTTCCTGTAGTCGGACCCTTGCTGCAATCTGTACTGGAACTCTCAAATAACAGTCTGCTGCCCAGCTAATTCTTGGTGTCTGGATTGGGGTTTTCTTGTGACGAAAACTCCATTATCGCTGATGCAGCAAGAAAGGGAGTTAGGTTTGTGCTGTTGAGTGAATGGCTGTGTATGTTTGTGCTTCTGAAACAAGATATTTCTTAAGTAAAACACATTGGAAAGCTAAATATTCCACATATTTTGAGTATAGTGCTTTTTTGAAAAAAATACACAGATGTATTACTGTGTTATGTAGATTTGTGTAAAAATAACATGTTGAGTTTAGTCCGTAGAATCCAACAAAGAAATAGGTTTTTAAGGTAGCTCACTCATAAATTTTTTCTCCTGTGTGTCGACAAAATATTCATTTAGCTGTACTAAAAATTCCAGTAGGCATTTTGTGGTATGTTGTGCTGTTCTGGGCTGAGCTGGATGTGAGATGGTCGTGTGCATTGAACTGATTGGAACCCTAGCACTGGAGAGTGGCAGCCTGTTTCAGTTCCACACAGCACTCTGTTCTCCGAGGAGGCTGTGGGGTCTGGTGCTGCTTGTTGAGTGAGAGCTACTAAAAGGACTTTGCCTGTATTGTCTTTCTTCAGCTGCTGATTGATACTCAAGATACCAGTTTTTATTATTGTGCAAATTTGGTAAAATAAATGGGAGTTTATTTGGGATTTTTGACTTCTCTGAGTTAGTTACTGGAATGTGAGTAGGTCAAAACAGATTTTTCTCTAGTTGGAAGCAGTATGGTAATAAAATGGCAATGCCAAGTGTGTCGAAGTGTTGGCCTGTTCACAGCAGGCTGCATTTATCAAAAACTTCAAGACAGAGAGCATGACTGATCAGCGATTATAACGGTTTCAATATGTCATAGCATTTGTGTCCCTTATGCAAAATATGGTTTTGTTGCTTACTTTTTGTTCAGTATAGGATGGACAGCAATGATTTTTTTTATCATAACTGTAATGCCACGTGTCACTAATAGAGGTCAAAAATGGGTTTTTGGAAAAAGAACAAAAAAATCTCAGTCCAAAAGCACATTAGACCTCCAACAGAAAACCTCCTGTGTGTCTGTAAATGAAGGAACACCAGTTGCAGTGTCAGTTGTTCCACTGAAAAATTCCTCCTTTCTGCCAGAGTACTTCCGATGGGTTGTGTGATGGGTCATATTCTGTGCCTGCGGTGTTTCCAACTGCACCTTTGTAATTGTAAGTAACGCCCTCCTTGGCATTCCTTCTGAGGTGGACCCATGGGATTGGTATGGTGGTCACTGCACACAGAGCATCCTGCATGCTCAGAACCAGCCGCCTGATGACCTCGGCTGTCCCCCATACATTCCCAGTTTTGTTAGGTGTTCTTGAGCCCACCAATGGCTTTTACACTGTTTCAATGCCAGTTTGAGACCTGGTGTTCAGTAAATGAGGTTTAGGTGTCTGTGTAATCATGATATGCCTGAATAATCACAGTTGGAAGCTATGTGATTAATCTAGAATTTTAAGTAATGGTTCTAAACAAATGAATTTTTTGACTCTGCTAATTTTTGAGGCTGTATTACACTGCCTATGCCAGCTTGACCCAACAAAGTATCTGCCACTGTTTTTTTCTTAGCAAAAATGAGTCAATCTTAATGCAGTTGCTCATTTTTTTTCTTCTGTTTTTTTTTTTAATGTTTTTAAATTAGCCTCGAATTTGTTGTGCTTATGAATATAATCTCTTGTGTAGAATGGATAAATCAAGCAGTTTATCAAGTAGTTTAAAAAGCTTTTTATTTAATTATATTTTTAAATTGTCAAATGTTCAGTATGTTGGGGTGCATATATAGGGTAGTTGAACTTTTTTATAATGTAAATCACATCATAGAATCACTTGATTGGAAAAGACCTTCAAGATCATCAAGTCTGACTGTACCTGTCCACTGCTAAACAAAATGATAGTTTTAAAGAATCTTAAAATTCTTAGTTCTTTTTTAATTAAATTTATCATCTAAAAAGGGTGGACTTGACATGAAGTAACAGATAATGCCCTTGGGGAATACCATCGGTTGTTCTGTGGAACAGATTTTGGGAACTTATAAAAATACTACATTTTAGGGTGTGAAGCTGAGGTGAATGTGGAATTTTAACTTATCATACTCTTTTGCTGGGAGTTACAGTTCAACTATACTGAAAGGTGATTTTTCACCACTATGAGACCACGTTCCCATGTAGGTACTTTAGACAGTATTGGTAATGACATTTTTGTAAATACTGCTAGGAAAAGAATAACTCTGTCTTAACAATTCTGAAAAGTAGCTGTGTGTGTCTTTGTAATTAGAAGTTTTCGCTAGAAGATTATCAATTCTATGCTACCTCAGCTGATGAATTCAGCTTTTTTTAAAATCAGTCTTATAAGCATCAGACTTAAAAATCCTTTTTTGATCCATTCACAGCGTATGCCAGGGGATACATGTGATTCCTGGTTGTAAATCTCCACAATACCTGTTTAAAAGGGACTTGTTAAGAAGGAGATTGGTACAAGATGAATGTATCCGATGTGGTCATGAATCCAGTCCATCTCATACAGAGATGAGAAAACAACAAACAGTACATTCCGTTTTGCCAGGGAGGAGTTAGCAGATGCGTAGCTTAAAGCGTGCCCTTTTTTGTTTTTCAGGTTTGCGATATTCAGACCCACGGCGGATTGCCAGCTCCCGATCCATGCGTTGGCCCTGCATGCACTATGTTGGTGACCTCATACCCACCAAAGAACAACACTGGAGCTGGCCTTTAGGGGTAAGGTACTGTTCCACCACCGCCTCCTTTTTAGTGTATTGCAATAGTGTTACGTCATTTGCTAAACATTTTAGTACTACACCAATATTGTAACCTATGGGACATAAAATAAGTATATCAGACTTTAGAAAAATATGACAAATTGTTAAACCATGGGACTTATCTTGCCCTCGTGTTATCCCTCTGGGCTCCTGTGGTGGGTGTGATATCACCAGCATAGTGCATGCTGAGGCATCACATGAATTGGGAGCTGGCAATCCACGGTGAATCTGGACATCACACACCTGAAAACAGCAAGCCAGGTAAGTTTGAAATTCGAAACGTGCTGAGTTTTCTTTAAGCCTTGTTTATTCGGGAAGATTCAGCATACATCTATAAAGGTTCTCTGTTGTATTTTTTCAGTTATTTTTAAGTGATAAGATAATGTGTAGTGCTTCTGGTGGATGACTCAGATCTGGAAGACACTTTCATATACTATTGACATAAAACATTCCTGTTCTGAGAACTGACACTGGGAAATGTCGTCAGATAGTTTAGCACCACTGGGTTAGCAGTCTGTGATTGGAGTCATATTACATAGGCAATAGAATGTTTTCACAATCTGTAGTTTGGAACTTGACAAAGATTACATGTCCTGCTGTGTTGATTGTTTTTTTCCTCCATCTAAATGTCTTTAAAAAATAGATTGAAAACATAACATTTACTTCATATAAGACAGCAATTTAAGCAATAGCAAATGCCGATTCAGTGCCTTTTGTTGTTCAGGTATTTTAAACAAAAGGCCAGACCTCACAAATGTCACTCTGTATCAGTATCATCTTCTTACTCCAGTTTATATTCTTAGCATTTTCTTATATTGAACTTCAGTTTTTTTAGAACAGTGATTCCAGAGGCCCTGGATACACAGCTTAAATTGTAGAGGCTGAAGCTCTTTAACAATAAACAGCATAGTTGGTGGTGTGGTAGTAACCACTGGCTTTAAGAATAGTGTTGTAAGCTTGCCTCTTTGAGACAGGGCTCCCGTTTGGGGGCTTTACTTGAAATGATAGAACACAGCACATAAGCGTACATGCTATGTTCATGTTTTTAACTTTTTTTCTGGCTGAAAATGTTTATTCTTTTGAGAATCGTAAAATTCCTCTTTTTTTTTCTTTTATGTAGTCTTTGCTGTGTTGCAGTTGATGACTTGGTAAGGCAATGATCTAGAACTGTATGGGTTTTTCTTATACTATTCCACCAGACACATTATGGCCAGTCGTTTTTACCCAATATTAGTTGAATAGTTGGAAGTTTTTGCCATAAAGAAAACTTCTTATCATATGTATGTGATTACTCCACTGTTTTGTAGGAAGTTGCTGTTATTAAATAACCTGCTAGTATAAAAATATTTATTTTCTGTGTTAAACCGAGGGTGTGTTAAGTTTAGATAGAGTTTCTGAGTTTAGAAAAAGTTGGTGTTGCTTGAGTGGCAGATTTGAAAATACCTTTACTACCACGAACCCATTCTAAAATTACAGCAACAGCTTACAGTTAGTGATTTCTTACACCCAGCCTTTAACTATTCTTTCTGCATTTTGGCAGCATGTCTGTCATACAGCTGTGTATGTAATCGCTCCTGCTATGTACTGTGATTTACCTTCAGTCGTTTGATGGCACAGACGTGCACTGGAGGTGTTTATTGCACCAGAATTAAACGTGTCTGTATCATTTTGAAGAATACGGATAAGAAACTTTTATAGTGTTAAAGGCCATGCAGAAAAGAAAATGGTCTTTAATAAATGAAAAAATTGTAAATATGTGGAAATACTTTTTCTGAGAAAAGTATCTTCTAGCATCTTCCCTTTTCCTGTCAGTAGAGGATCCATAATCCTCTCTGCTAATGACTCCATTCTGGGAGCATAAAGAATTCCAATTAGCAGATGCAGTAGCTCTCCCGTACTGGGCATAAAGGGAAACCTGTGATGCTGGTAAACTGCAGAATCAGAGGAATACGCCGAGCTCTCCATGGCAGCTTTCTTGTCTGTGGAGTTCATACTCTTCCTGTTCTCATTGTTCTGTGAGGTAACGTGAACGCCATGCAGTGCGTGTCAGAGTCTAACAGATCAAGGTGTTGGTGTTGCTGGCATCAATCTTAATAGAGATTTAGAATGTGTGGATTTTTTAAAACCTGCTTTTCCTGGGGAAATTTTTACTTTTTCATACTGATCCCGGTTTGGTTATTTTTTCACCGATGCGATGATCTCCTGTTTACAGAAACAAGCAGCTAAAATATAGCATTTGTTAAATGTTTTCTGTTAATCCTGAAAATGCCTAATTTTCAGAGGTTCTGAAATACAATCTAATACGTACTTATTTAATAACTTCATACACTTCTGATGCGGTTCAAGATTTGTGAAACAAAACCAAGGTTCCTTAGTGTGGGGATGAAAAGCAGTGTTAGTGGGATAGGTGTTTGCAGGGATTCCTGGCTGTGAGTGGGAAGAGCTTAGACTAGGATTGCTGTGGTGGGTTCCAGCCCTGCTGCAGGAAAGGTGTCTGCTCCTTTCTAGCAGGTTCTGAACTGCCTCGCACGCCTGCCTGGAGCATTAAGGCAAGCTCCAGTGACTGCAGCCTCAGGGTGCCGGGCTGGAGCCTGCAGTAGTTACAAGCAGCTCTTTAGGAGCAGCTGTCACTGCACTGGGGGCAGGAGACTTGGAGGGGTTTGGGTCCCACTGCAGCCATCCTGAGGTAAGCCATCCTTTCCCACTAATCAGAGCCCTCAGGGGCCACTTTGAGTGGGCTGTGGGTTTAATCCTGAAACACTACTGTCACTTCAGTGTTAATTTTAATGATTTTCGGTATGCACATGTGTTAATGTTATTTATGCAGTAAATCACAACTTCCTTGAACGTATTAAATTCAGGTTTTGTTTACGTTTTGTGGAATTGCTCTCTATTTAGAGGACTTCGGTGGGTGTCAAGCATTGCAGTTTTGGGTAGGCCATCTGCACAGAAGCTAATTTTATCAACTGAGAGAAGTGTGTCAGCAGTGCATGTCAGAAGGATGCTTAGCTCAGTGGCCTCCACTTCCACACTTTGGGATATATGCATGGATACCTATGTGAATACCCTTTTTACCAAATCAGTGTTACTTCTACACTTCTAATAGTTTGAATGTAAGTGTTGTATGAATAAAATGAATGTTTTGAGGATATAGATTAAATTATCAGAGTGGCTGAGTTGTATAGTAGTCAATTTCCCATAGTAGAATTTGGGTTTGTTTTCACCATGTTTTTAAATCAGCTCTATATTATACAGTAATCTTCGTTAATTTAGTTGTTTTCAAGTGATAAAGTGGATGAAATTATAATTTGTTTTGTGGTGAAGGTGCAGTCAAATTTTTGATGCACACTTCTTTCACTGGGAATATATTCAGAGTCCTCACTCTTAAAGAGTTTTGTCTACCAAATTTTAGCCAACAGTATCTTTCAGCAGTGAAACTTTTGGGGGCTCTTACACTGTAACAGACAGTTCTGGGTTAATTTTTAACAGATTTGGGTAGATGTTTAATTTTAATTACTGAATTTTACATTTTTGCCTTCAAAGTATCATAATTTCAGACATAACCAGTTACCCTTTTCTCTTTGATGAAAGCTCCCTCTTGTGTCCTTCATTCTGTAATTCTTGCTGTGTTTCCTGAGATGCAATCAAATGAGCCTCTGGAATCTCATTTAAGTACCTTGAGATGAGCTGTTTTGTACAGGCCATTTATGAGTACAAACTTTTACCATGCGTGGAGATAATAGTGGAGAAAATCACGCTACTGAATACTTTGACTTTTTAAAAGTGTGTTTGAACCTCATTATTATTCCTTTCTCTTTCCAGTGGATGATGTTGGAGAAAAATTGGACCATATAGGAAACACTCCCTTGAAAATCAGCACTGAGGTGACAAATGATGAGGTTGCTAAAGATGACGGGTTTGGTTCAGAAGTTATCAAAGTGTACATATTTAAAGCTGAAGCTGAAGATGATGTCGAAATAGGTACCTTTAAAAATCTATGTATTCTTCCAGTAGTATGAAATATTCCAGGATCTTTGTTGTCCTTATTTCCATGTTAATTCTTGATTCCACTGACTAGAATGCTCTGTAAAATGTGACACTTGTGGAGGCTGCCCATGGGTGGTAAATGCTGGCTGTGTATTAGTCTCAAGTTCTTTTTTAATTAGCAGTATTTATGTTCAGGCAACCAAAGCCCAAATGTAGAAGTCGTCACCTGCTGCTTTTCTGTGACGTCAGAAGACTGTGTGCCAGCACAGAAACCCTCTAGAGTGGATCCCTTTCATTGAACAGTCTTCGGTGGCCTTGACACAGAGAGAGAGGTGGAGATTGCTTGAGCTTTAACTGCACAGTCTTTTTCAAACCGAACAAAGAAACTCGAATTGCTCTGCAGTTCTCTTTAAAGGATAAATGTAGCACTTCGAGGGGCTTTGCAAGTGGACGTGTAGGTTAGAGCTAACCTGTGTTCTGTTCTTTGTAACTTGTGAAAGCAGAGTCCCCCTTAATTGTTCTCAGAGCAGAAACCTCTGGCACATTCCACTTCACCCTTGGCATTACACATACCCTTGGTACCTACTGAAACCCTGCCTTGCTGGAACTTGTCAGGCCAGGAGCCCCAGAGCCATTCACAGAACAAATCAGCCTGACTGCTCATCCTGGAGCCATGAAAGGCAATTGTCTTCCCTAGACTGGTAGCATTGACCTGGCTGTGCCCCTCTCTAACTTCAGACAGAACTGGGCATTAGATATAAAGTCTTCGAATTAATATCAATTCTGGTGGTATTTTGGTGGTATTCTGGTGGGCCTGGATGGGTGCATGTCTGCAGTTGCACCCAAGTTCTCTGCTAATGTGCATAAATGGCTTCTGATCCTCCTTGGGTGATGGTTGTTCAGTCTCGAGTTTATCAGGAGACGCAGAGAGAACCTTTGCCTTATCTGCCCCAAAGTAACAAACTTGCATGATATTATGACAGATAGATCTCAAAACAGTCAGTTGGAGTTTTATGAAATAGCTTTGTTGTAAATGAGAAAAAAATACTTAAATCTGAAATTAATCTTAACAGTGGCTTTTTTACATTTCCTTAATGCATTACTTCTTTTTGTTAAAGGTGGGACAGAAATCGTCACAGAGAGTGACTTTCACAATGGACATTCTGTAGCTGGAGTAATCGAACAAGGAGGTGTTGGTAGAATGCAGCGAGAAAAAATGGTTTACATGGCTGTTAAGGACTCTTCTCAGGAAGATGAAGATATTAGTAAGCGTACTAAGAAACCTTTTTGTTTCTCATGCTGTCTTATACAACAGTATAAATATCATTCTCATGGACTTTAATTTTTCTGAAGGATTCTTCACCCTGAAGTTGTAGAAAATTAAACTCATAATTTATAACGGGTATCAATCAGAGTAAGAGCAAATTAAATAAAGGAAAATTTAGGATGAGCAGAATAAAATGAAACATTTGTTCTTCTCCTTTAATCCAGGCTGTGCTGAAATAGCAGATGAAGTTTACATGGAAGTTATTGTAGGTGAAGAAGAGGCTACGTCACTTCCAGACACACAGGTTGAAGACGCTGGTGTGAATAAAACTTTTGTCCCTGTTGCTTGGGCTGCAGCTTACGGTAGGAACCTGCATGTTTGTCTTCTGAAAATCCCCTCTGTTATTTTCTCCCTGATCTGAGTTCCAGAATCTCTGTACAAATGTGATAATCTCTCACCTCATCCAAAGGGTTTAGAACCAGCTCCTTCTGATCTTTTAGTAGTGTCAGTCAGTGGGGGTGATTAAGTGATGTGAAAAATCATTTTGACATTACTCGTGACCATTTATGCATAAGGTCCTTAGTTTGTTTGCAGTTCAGTGTGAAGAAAGCAATTCCATTTTTACACAAGTGTTTTTTTCCCAGTGCTGGCCTGTCAAACAGTTAAAGGTTGATTGTCTTGTGCGTCATGAACAGATTGCTGTATGTTGAGTTTTATGAAGTAGAAAGTAGAGCTGTAGGGAAAACTTTTGTACTGTTCTTGACTCCAGGTTAGGTGTGCAGCATGCCTGTTTCTTAATGGTTGTTCAAGTTGGCTGTTGGCTCGTTACAAAAACGAGAGCAGCCTTAAATATTTTACATTAGCTAGGAGGAAGAGGAGATAACTTTTAAAAGGGAATTGTAGGAATGAATGTGTAAACATGTTCCTGATAATTTCAGTTTCTGTAGCCTGTTGGTCCTTCAGGTTAGAAACAAAAAGAAAAAAGGTAATTTGTTCTTTGCAGCTGTGCTTCCAGTTGTAGAAGTGTCTTACCAGGATATATTGAGAATTCTGAGTATTCTTTTATTTCTTACTCTTTTCTAGGATTTTGGAATGTTAAATGTGTATTAAGAGGGTATTGGGTCATCCATGGTTTATTTTATAATAAAGTAAGCAAGTTAGTTAAAAGTCGTTGGTGTGATATTTCTGGATGGTTTAGAACCACAGAGCCTGAGCACATAGCACTAAACACTTTCAGTCCAAAACAAACAATGTACTCTTCAGGTATTACATCTATATCTTCCAGAACTTTATAGTTCCTCATATAGATGAGCGCTGAGTAGCTGATAAGGTCCAAGTCATCTTGTCTGCCTAGTTCTACTCCAGAAAGATAAAGTAGTTCTATTGAATTGAGGATTACAGATAATCTTGTTTCTGAATTGGTATCAAAGGTTATATATGAGGTTAAAAGTTGGCAGAAACAGGCATATTTGTTATAAAAGGCAGGAAAGACAGCCAGTGTGGTAAGGATGCAAACACAGCTTTAGTGGATCTTAACTATTCTTAAAGATGTGATTTGATTTCCTGGGGCTCATAATTACAGAATGCTAAACTGATGCTGAACTGTACATCTCAGTATGGGTAGGGTTAAGCTGTTACTTTTTTGTCTCATTTTCATACTTTCTAAGCCATTATTTTGGGGAAGAATTTTAATTTATAATGACTGAAATATCATTTTCTGCAGGAGATGAAAGAAGGCTACCCAGGAGATATGAAGATGGTCAAACGGCAGGTAAGAACACATAACTGTGCATGGTATAGGATTAAAACTAACTCGCTGTCTTTGAAAATATATACATTTATGCGTCAGTTCTCCTTGTCAGTGAAATCAAGGAATTATTCTTTAAGTATATATTGAAGGACTGCATGATTTTTCTTTACTATTTTTACATGAAAACAGTTCCAGCGTTGTTGTAGGCCTTCAGAGCGGGTGGGGATGTTGGGAGGATCTTCTAGGTGTTTTTATATAGTTTTGTAGTCTGAAAAGAGATAACGCAGTGGTTAAGAAGTAAACCCAAGTTAAGTAAAAGGAAAGAACCGCTGTAACTCATAAGAAATTACTGTCTTGAGAAGTACAAGGAATCCAGGAGTATATTTGAAAACCAATCAGTGTAGAAACAATTACATTCCTGGCTGTTGTCAGCAACGACAGATAGTGCTTTACATTGGCATTCTTCTTTTTTTTTTTATGTTTGTTGTAGAGGAGTGAGGAGGTTCTCTTTTAAAAGTAGATATGCTGTTGCACAATTCCAGTCATCAGTCCCAAAGGAAAAAGTTGTTTTAAGGGTTTTTTATGGTGTCTAATTTTTGTTTCTAGGAAATAACTTGGATACACGATTAGAAAACAAAAACGGTAATGCAACACAGTACCTGCAGATTTGTGATAGCATTAGCACTAATAGAGTGCTAAAACAAAAAGCCAAGAAAAGGAGGAGAGGAGAGGCCAGGCAATGGCAAACAGGTAAACACTGTATGGTTATACGTATTGTCATGGAGTGGCACTTACTCCTGTACTATTCCTTTTGTTCTTTAAGCTGGTGCAGAATTAACAAATATAAATGAAGATTTGCATATTTCCTGTGTCCTTCCCCCCTCCAGTTCTGTACATAGAAAATGTACTTCATAGTCAGTACGCTTAGGGCTGATGCAATTCATTTGAATTTTGCAAGCTATTAAAATTAATCGTGGATATATTCACTGCACATAAGATACTACTGGTCTATTTGAGCAGTTTTGAGATTAAAACTGTATAAACTATAGGTGCTGTGGATTGGTTGTTTTTAAACAGCTGATCTGTTCTTTGCTGCGAGTGTAAGAGCATGACTCTGAACAGCAGTTGGCTGATTCAAAACTTCTTAAATCAGTGAATTTGTTTCCTTCATAACTTGTTTTTGTTTGTTTAAAAACAGCTGTTATAATAGGTCCTGATGGACAGCCCTTAACAGTTTACCCTTGTCATATTTGTGGGAAAAAATTTAAATCCAGAGGATTCTTGAAAAGGCACATGAAGAACCATCCTGATCACATGATTAAGAAGAAATACCAGTGTACAGACTGTGACTTTACAACTAACAAAAAAGTAAGTTTCCACAATCACCTGGAAAGCCATAAACTTATAAATAAAGTTGAAAAAACCCATGAGTTTACAGAATACACAAGAAGATACAGAGAAGCGAGCCCGTTGAGTTCTAATAAACTAATACTGAGGGACAAGGAGCCTAAGCTACACAAGTGCAAATATTGTGACTATGAAACTGCAGAGCAGGGACTTCTCAATAGACATCTACTTGCGGTTCACAGTAAGAACTTCCCTCACGTATGTGTGGAGTGTGGGAAAGGATTCCGTCATCCGTCAGAGCTGAAAAAGCATATGAGGACCCACACTGGGGAAAAGCCATACCAGTGTCAGCACTGTGTCTTCAGGTGTTCTGATCAGTCCAACCTGAAAACTCACATCAAAACCAAACACGGGACTGATTTGCCGTTTAAATGTGAGCACTGTCCCCAGGCGTTTGCAGATGAAAAAGAACTGCAGCAACACACAGAGTTATTTCAAGGGCATAAGACTCATCAGTGTCCACATTGTGACCATAAGAGCACCAATTCCAGTGACCTGAAGCGACACATTATTTCAGTGCACACAAAGGACTTTCCTCACAAATGCGAGGTGTGTGAAAAAGGCTTCCATCGTCCGTCTGAGCTCAAAAAGCATAGTGAAACTCATAAAGGTAAAAAGATACATCAGTGTAGACACTGTGACTTTAAAACATCAGATCCTTTTGTACTTAGTGGGCATATCCTCTCAGTTCACACCAAGGACCTGCCTTTTAAATGCAAAAGATGTAAAAGAGGATTTAGGCAGCAGAATGAACTTAAGAAGCACATGAAGACACACAGTGGAAGAAAAGTTTATCAATGCCAGTATTGTGAATATAGCACTACGGATGCGTCAGGCTTTAAACGGCACGTAATATCGATACACACAAAGGACTATCCACATAGGTGTGAGTATTGCAAAAAGGGATTCCGTAGACCGTCTGAAAAAAATCAGCATATAATGAGGCACCACAAGGAGGCCATAATGTAGTGTATGACCTCCAGGAGGAAGCGATGTAGGAACTGTGATATGCTAATTGGGGAAAAAAAAAAATCTCATGAACTGTTTCTCCTGGTTTCAAAGCTTGATATTAAATCATAACTTTACATTCTTTGTATTAAAAGTCTTAAAAGTATTAGGGTTGACAGGGGATCTCATAGCCCTATGATTGTTGCTTATCAGAACCTAAAGCACTATAGAATGCGGAAGGATGGATGAATGTCTTAAATTTGCAGAAAGATGGATGAATGTCTTCAAATTAAGTCTTATGCGTTGTTAAGCTATAGATGACAAAACGAAGATGCTTGTTTATCCGTTTTGTCAGTAACAGCACTTGTCTCCAATATGAAAACAGTTCAGATGCGTGGTGGGGTTCTTTACCGATTGTTTGCAAAGGCAACCGAGTCTAACTTCGTGTGCAGTTTGGAAAGGAGAGTATTAGCCAGTCACTCGATCATAACGGTTTTAAATCGTGCCTGGAAATTAAGTTCCAGAACTGGTCAAGGTTGGGGGTTGTCCCTTTTTTTTATTTTTTTGTTTTCAGTTGGGTTTTTTTTAAACATTTCATTGGGAAACTTTTTTGTTTCCTTTATTAGTTTAGGTCCAACAAGTACTTTTTTAATGGTTTTCAAAGCTGCTAACCTATTTTATTGCAGGATATGATGTCTGAAATATAGCATTATGTTATGATCTCAGAGGTGGTGTTCTGGTGCTAGGGTTAAAGATGTATGTGTATATAATTTCCCTTTTTTATCTGAAACTACAGGTGAATGTTGTTCAGTATGGCACATAGGACAAAATTTAACTTTAAATTTGACTTTTTTTTTTAAAGATAAAATGGATGCAGCTCGTGGTGTTGTGATTCAACACTGACTTTTTTTCCTTGCTACTTTAAAATCTCTAAAAGGAATATTAAAAACAAAGTTGAAAAATGTAGGGGTTTTTAAATTAAAATTCAGAGTACTTAGGAGTTCCTTAGGGCAGTGTTCTTAACAGTATGACTATTATTGTCCTGCCACCTAATATGAAATTGTCCATATAGACATAAAATTGCACCTTTTAATCAATTCTTTAAAAAAAAAAAATCTATACCATACTATAAACATGCATTTTCAATCTGTAAGAAAGTATATATGCAGTATTTAACCAGAAAAAATTGCTGCCACTAGAGTTTGGAGGTGGATCTTCAGTTTACAGTGTATACGTTTAAAATATGCATCCCTTTAAACAATGCTTTGTGTTAGCATGCTGCAAATCAAATGGCGCTTAATATAACAAGCTGGTCTAGGGCTATTTAATGAAAAACCTGTTCATAAATGTTATGCATATAATGTGTATTTTTTACTTTTTTAGTTGCTTCATGTTTGCACACAGCTGTTCACATGATAAATTGTAACTTCATGCTATATTGTGGCTTTGTGTTTCAGATAATGTTCATATTTTGTTTTTGCACCAGATGAGAATCAGTTCCTTGAGAATAAATTTTTTTTATATTTCTAAACTTCAGAAAGTGAAATTTCGGAAATCTCTTAGAAAAATACGTGTTTTATGTGGCTGTAAAAAATTATGTACACGCTGTAAAATAAGATTGTCACTGTTATGTGGGATTATTATTTCTAAATGTGTTACTCATCGTAACGGGCATACAATAAAACGCATCTCTTGCACTCCAAGTTTTTTGGAGTTTGCTTTTCATTTATGGTGTTTAGGGAAGCCTCATTCTGTGTAAATTTGCCTACTATTTGTAGTTATTATTCATTAATTGATATTTAATAACATTTCAGTATACAGGTCACTTGAGGTGTATTTATCAGGCTGTTGTGGAGTACCGTGGTTTTACTTAACTAACTCTTTAAAGTTATGTACTTGCGCATCTGTATAAAATCGTTAGCAGATGTGATACTGACATTCCTTTGAAATTCTTTCCTTTAAGTAAAGAGAACATAAAACTTTCATGTTTTAGGAAAAGCCAGGTAGATTTCATCTTATTATCTGCATAATAAGAACAGCCCGCCAAACAAGATACTACAAGTATTGCTGTTTCTATTTCTTTCTCTTTTTAGAATCATATTTGAATTATTACATCAGTCATAGTTTAAAAACTTCAAGAAGAGAGCAGTGTATTAAATGAACTTCATCAGGGCTTTCCAGTGGGCTTTTAGCCAGTGAATTTCATAGGTTCTGTACTTAAAAACAGAAATTATGCAGTTGTGAACCTACTGGTCTGTCTTTTGTCTATGCCACTTTTCCTGTACGCACAGCAGTCATAGGAGGAGGACGTAGCAATCAAAGAAGTCTTAAGAGATTAAAGTTGTTGGGTTTTGACAGTTCTAATGCTTTATTCCTGAACGTTACATTGAACACATAGACTGAAGGAGTTTCTTCATAGCAGACTGAAGATGATCGTTCTGACTCTGTGACAAAGCACACATCCATGCTGGCTCAGTTTTCCACCTTGCAGGCGGACAGAATGATCAGGTATTTGAGTGTTTTAAACATTTTCTTTAGCGCTCTTTGTAGAAAGGCTTAATGCCATATTGCCCAAGAGTCCATCACAGTCCATGGGGTACAGAACAGGGTGTGGGGGCTGGAAATAACAGAAATTGAACTGCTGGAGAGTCAGCGTTTTAAAGAGTGCTGTAAAATTTGGGCGTGATGCTTTTAAGCTTTGCATTCACATTTTGTTATTCATACTTGGTATTGACTGGCAAACTGTATTAACTTTCACCTTTTACAATGTTTGAGGATAATAGCAATGTTTCTTCCGAGGAGAGCAGTGAAAGGCTCTGACCTTGAAAATCTGGTTGATAGTTTAAAATTACATATGTGGGTTAATTCTTTCTGTGATGAACAGTTGTGTGGTGCAAGATCGTTGTTGAGGTGGGTAGTTTAGCTCATACACTGAATGGTATCTACCGTGCTTAAGAGTGTGGTACGCTCTGGGACAGCAGTTTCATTACCTAGATATTCTATTGCATCTATTTTTTTTCTTGCCTTAGAACTATGTACCGTGAAGAGCTTGAAAAGGGATTTTAACACGTTTAGTGGTAGCAGGAGGTATATAGTGGATGCTGGGTGAAAGTTTAATTCATTTACAGCTTCATCATTATGTTATAGAATGATGAAGATTTTGTATGACAGAAGTTGAAATTGGTGTTTAACATTCTCTTGGTCCACCTAATGAGATTTCCTTTTAATTAGGGAAAAAATACCTTTTGGAGCATAAAAATCTGAGGAACACGTTTTTCAAGCTGTGAGGGAGGGAGCAGTGGTTGAAAGAACTGCAAATGTAGTTGGTTATTATCAGCTAAGGCACAAATATGGGAAAATATGTAGGGACCAAAGCAGATGCAGACTTGTGCCATTGTGTGTGAGCCTTGAGCCTTGCCTTGTGTGACGCTGGAGAAACAGAGCTGTTAACCTTAGCAGAGTGGTGACTGTCAGCCTCGCCCAGTGTGAGGTCTGGAGATGAGCTACTCCTTCCCTGTGATTGGCCTACTGCATTAGCATTTTGAACATTTCTTTCTCTATATCGTTTTTCTTTTCTTCTCTTGACAGCGTATGGACAGTGAACCCCAGCTAAGAAGAAAGATTGTGGAAACAAGGTCTGTCAAAGAGAGGAAAAGCCTTCAGACGTAACCCATGCAGTGTTAAGGTTAATGGATTGCCACCCATCTGTTGTTAAACTGCTTAAAACAATGAATTTGTCAGACTTTGCTTGAGCGGTGGTTTTAAAATTCTTGAGCTTATGATATCACTGGGAGAGTGTGTGTGCTTCCACTCGGCACTTTGCTGGTTCTGCCCAGTGCTGCTTAGATATTGACGGCTCGAGGCTGGGGTTTGGAATGCCCACCAGTGCTTCTGCTCCTTCTTCAGGACCTGATGTCTGTCTGTGTAGCTGCTGGTGTTGAAGCTTCTTGTGATGTCCAGGCTGGACTGGGAAAAGGCAGAGGAGGGGCTGGAGCTGTTAGGAGGGCTCTGGTGGTTTCAGAAAAAAGGTAATATTGTGATGGATGGAAGAAGAGAATCGATAAGATGAGGTTGGTGTGATGTGTTGCAGGTGGGCTCTGGAGGAAAGGAGAAGTGGGGGTTAAGGAGGGGAGAATAAAGGAGTGCCCGGGCTGGACAAGAAAGAGCCTCAGAGGAGGTGGTATGATATGCAATGCTCTTCCTTCCTGTATGTGCTTTGAGTAATTTAAGGTCTCTTTATATGTATCTTGTGTATGTACATTGTACAACCATATTCTGCTCTTGACGGTGTTTGGATTTCCCCTCTCCCTGCTCCTGTGGCACCATATGTGATGTACAAACATCGTTACGCGAGCAAGCACTGAGTCTTGCCAGCATGTGCAAGGGTTGCTCTAAAGTGTCAGATTTCTTCACTGCATTTTTTATTTGAATGGCAGTGTAAGAATCCTATGAGCCAGGAGCAGTTAAAAATGATGCATCTCTTGATCACCATCTGTATTTTTCTCCAGGTTTCAAATGCCCACAATTAAAGAAATTGAGAGAGAACATATTTGGAACACAACCAGCAAAGTGCTCTGAAGGCAAAGGTACGTTATCTTGATGTAGTATTCAAAGTCTGTGTCAACTCATGTTAGAGGTGTTGGGAACTTTTCAGTATTTGGCTTTCATTTTACAGCTGAGGCAGTTGAAGTGTTCCACGTTGTATACCAAGTTGTGTGGAAAAGACATTTTTCTCCTGTTCTTTAGTGTAAGAACAAGAAACTGCATGCTATCAGGTCTGTCTAGGCAGTGAGCATTTATTTAATAATGCTCAATAGATGAAGTAAAGGCTGATTTTTCTAAGTTGTTCCTGAAACGATGTAGACATGTCTAGTGGATCTACCTGAAATTGAGTGAAAAATTATCTAAAGTAAAAAAAGTATACTGTTTATGACTAGGGTGATAGCTAGCGCCTAGAGGTGAGTAAATAAGAAAAGTGTGTTTCTGTAAAGTCTGGCAGAAATGATGCTAGGTAAATCAGTTTCAGAAAAAAGGCAATAACAGAGGCTACAACAAATAACATGTGCTTTTGTAACAGAAAGTACTGAATTTGCTTTGTAAATAAATCTGGTTTGAAAACAAAACCAGCCCCAGATAGCCATTGTACCTCCTGCTCTAATTCAGCTTTTTGACAAGTATCTATTCCTTCTTGTTATCTGTGAGTAAAACATGTTGTTAGCACCATCAGCTTTGTAGCATTTACAGTGTACAGGAGTCTTAAAATGCTCTAACGAGCCTTAGAGAAGCAGATCCTTAGAGAAGCAGATCTGTGCTACACGATGCTACTGATTAGCAGTTGGGCTGTTCAGGTGTGGGGAAGCACCAGGGTGTTTGCAAATTGATCCCAATACCAGTGCAAGAGTTCATTTGCCTAATCACGGCCTCTGTCATGAAATTATACCCCACACCCAACGCCTCCTGACTATTCAGAGCCTGTGCTTCTATGCTTTAAGGGCGTTTTCTGCTTGTGTTTTGCTATTACACGGGCTTAAGTCAATAACACAAGAGTTAAAGAACCATTACTTGCGTGGAAAGGTTAGTCAGGACCCTGTACTGCCGCTGCAGTGGCTGAAGTGAGCACACAGCTAAGTACATCCATTAATAACTCATGGTTCTACTGTTGGTAGCTTCTTCAGAGCTGTTTGGGTCATGCTTCCAACTCACCGAGCCCAGCTGAGATCATGGCAAAGCCCACAGTAAGTCAGCAAATTATTTTGTGCCTCCTTTAATAGAGATAACTGCGCAGTTATGCACAGAAAGTAGTATGAGGGCATTAAACAAAGGTGGTGTTCTTCCTCTTCACCTTTTGGGTCACAACAGGTTAAAAGTCTTTAAATGAGAGCATAACTAAAGTTGATTATAAGGACAGAATCTGCTTTGACTGTTCTGTGTCCTCAGTATGTTAACTGCACGTGTCTGCCCTTTGTATCTAACTGCGGTACAGAAGTGAGGGGGTTACTTTAGAATCTGATATTGATTTCAGAGGAACAAAGCACTCCTTGTTCAAAGGAGGCTATTTAATTAATTAAATAAATCTATAGAGCTGAGCTAAAGTGATTGTTTAATGGTGCAAACTCTTAAATGCCCTCCGAAACCGCAGGCCCACCCTAGGCTGGGCGTTATGGAGCTGTGAGCAGGTGCTGCGCTCTGCTTTCTCCCAGTTACGAGGAGCAGGGGCTCCCCTTTGGCATCCCAGCAGTAACAGAGCAGAGCACTGGCAAGGAGAGGGAGCCAACTCTCTTCCTTCACTGCAAAGATTCATTGAGAGGAACAAGTTGTCTAAGAAAAGGCAGCACCACACCAGCAAGACAAACCCTCGAGCCTGTCAGGGTTGGTTCCAGTACAGACAATTCACAAGGTTACTCTTGACGTTTATTTCATAGTTACACGTAGCCTACACGGCGCTTTCACCATTAAACATTTTCTATGATCTATATTATTTGTGAATAGAAATAAATGCCTGCAGAAAGACAGCAAAGCGAGAACCCCGCGACAGAGCAGGCCCCTTTGGATTGCGTAGTTTAACACCTCCCCTGCGACTCCACGCACAGCGTTGCTCAGATGACTACTTAATACCACATCATTCTGATAGAATGTCTGTGGTGCTGCGAGGACAGAAATGGTAAAGGAAAGGGTGGCCGATACTGAAATTTAGTACGAAAATAGCTCATAGTGAGTTTTTCCATATATAAAAATATACCAAGTTCTTGACATTTTCAAGCACAGCAAAAATAAATACTTATGGCTGGTTTGGGGCTTATGAAGGTGCTGAAAACACATCAACTCTGAGGTTAATAACTTTCTTTACCATAAGCATTTGCCCAATCATTTCTCTGAACTAGGTGACTCCAGTGTTTGCCCGGGCAGGAGCTCAGCAATCCTCCCGTGTGTTCTGGCTTCCCAGACACCGGCGATGCAGGGCAGGTGGTTTTCAGTGAGGTGTTTTTAAAGTTCCCCATGAAGGTTGTTTCTGGGCTTTGCTTCATTTTCACAGGCAGCAGTAGATACAACAGCAGTCTGTGAATCTGTATCGAAACCAGCCTTTCGTATGTAGGGAGTTTAATTTGTGTCGCTCCCACTGCTCAGCAGGAGTGGGTGGGACAGAGGAATATGGCTAAGAGTACGCAGAGGAAAAGGTTCCAGACTTCCCTTTGTCTCCTAGGTCACTTCAGGACTGGCTGAAGAGCAGAAGTTAGTCATGTCGAGTAGAACCAGTATCTACAAAAGCATGGAGAACTGTGTCCTTCCGCGCAAAAGGTAAGTGCAGGAGGAAGTACAACCGGCACCTTACACTGCTGTTAGTGACAGACAACGGACACTGGTGACAGGGTTCTTTGTGGTAAGGATAAGACAGTGTTTTCCATCATCACCATGCTTCCATGTCCTTAATGTTGTTCCCCAGCCTTTCCCTCTATCAAACTGAACCTATTTCTGATGCAACATAGCAGAAAGTAAAGCAATTTTAGTCGTTGAGAACTCCTTTGAGCAGCGCTGGTAGACAGAGATTTCATTCCTGAAAGAAACAAGCAGCTGGTTAGAAGAAAACACACAAACTTCTGTGTACAGTCCAGCACTGCCCAGTACGTGAAGCTCGCCTCAGTTCATGAGGTATTTATTTTGTATAACAGCCCAACCTTTACAGGTGTCTCAAGTGGTGGCTGAGCCTCCCCTTCTTAGCCAACGCCACATGGCAGTGTGGAACACAAAAACAAGCGCAGTGGCTGCTGTTGTACTTAGGAAAACCATCAAGAACAGAAAATTATCAGACACCTAAACAGAAGATACAAGAAGATTTCTACCCTAAATATTTTCTCCAGTATCACTGCGCTAAACATTAAAAGGAACACTTAAGTACTGGATTTGTGTTTCCTAAAGGACTGAGCATGGTCACTGCTCACTGGCTGAAACTCAGAAGCACGTACAGGCCCTTTACTTTCAGTATAAACCCCACACTACCCGGATACCCACCAGCGTTACCATTCCAGACAGAAAGATTTGACTGACAGTACATAAACACAGAAAAGTACTCGCAAAGTTTGGAGCAAAGGTGATATTAGCACTTCGTCAATCTTATCAGCTTTATCTTGCAGCAGAGTAATTTTACTTCAGCTGAAACTTGCACTAGTGATTAATAGAGACCTTGGGAAACTTAAAATACAAACAGTTCTCATTTATTTAGTGATACTGATCTCTCCAAATGCAAAGTACAGTCATCTTTCCCATGTTTTATACTGGAAAGTATGACAAACTTTTCAGGTAGGCTAGAAGGGAGAGGGGTTTGGTTTTATTTTTGTAACTTCTTTATTCTTGTTAAAATTCCTTGACATTTCAGTAGGCTGCAATGCAACTGTACAAGTTCTAGAGATGAGTAATAGAACTCCGCCATTTGCAGTAACCTCTGCCTCACATTTTCTTAACCCTACTGCATATCACACATCCTTTTAGAACCCACCAGGTGTTTTACTCCTTGTCTGCTCAGGCTGCTCACGTTATTGTCTCTGTCTCAGTCATGTCCCTGCACAAAGCTGCTCTCTTCACATGTTTATTCATGCTGCCATGCCATACTCTCTGCAGACAGCATCAGATTCCATCGTTCAGAACCCCTGGCTGTGCGCTGGCCCTGTTGATCTTTCTCAAGGCTCCACCTCATGTTCAGAGTTGGCCACGTTCCCCTGTGCCCGGCGCCATCAGGAGCTGCTGCAGTCCTCTTTTCTCTTTTAACATTGAAACGTTTCTTACAAAGTCCCCTCCTCCTCATTTCAGGGTTAGTCACTGCCCTGTCTGAACGCAGGTTTCAGGGCTGTGGTGCTCAATGTACTCCAGTCATCATTTGGAGTCATTAATACTCGTGATTCAGAGCGATACCGCCCACCAAAGCGCTCCATCAATGGAGAGCACAAGTGCAGTGATGCCCGGAAGACTGCTCTGACTGCTCTGTGCTGAGACTCTGATGCTTTTGTGAACGGGAATTATGTGTCAGAGAAAACAACAATAGACTCTTCTATTTATACTCCACCCAGCAGTTACTGCCCTCTTTCAATAGAGGCATCCACAGACAGCACCTTCCTGGGCTTTAATCACTTCACTTTTTGCGGCCAAGTTAAATTAACCCCCTGGCTTTCTCCCAGATGTCAGTTTGGGCTCATGTTTTCTTTGAAGCTAAATTGAATGCTGAGGAATTCGAGCCTGAAGAGTCAATCCCTGGGTAAACTTACCTGTTTCCATATCTCTCCGGTCCTCTCGATTACAATAGTCTCTGATTTATTGACTGGTGATGTAACCTTGTAGTCGTCTGACAAGAGACCCAGGATAGGATACTGGTTCCTGTACCTGTATTAGAAGAGTTGCAAACTTGTAAACCGAAATCTGCGTAACTGTGACCAAATCCTTAACTCTGATATTGCCACACGGTCCTTCCAGTCATCAATCCCCCGAGATTTTCCCTAGTAACGAAAAAGCTGATACAGTCCCTCCAGTGTCACTAACACGCCCCCACCCCTCCCTTTGCTCTTTGCAGCGCTCAGTGTTGAATCATCCCCAGATACAAAACCCCATCTCAACATTTTCCCCTTTCGTCTGAACAGGCAGAACTGAGGGATTCGCAGGAATAACTTGGCTGACAGAGGCCAGACAGTGGGAAATAACCAAAAGGATCTATTTTTAAGAAAGGCAAATAGTGACATTACTTCTTGGTGATGACAGTTGTGACACCAGGGGACGGACTGCCTGATAACTTGTCATGCTTCAGTCTGAAGAGGTCCTGAGGAAACCAAAAGTAAACATCCTGATGAAATAATGCTTTCTGAGGTAATGGTTCACTAAAGTTACGAAGTATTTGCAGAAATTCCTCTCCAACAACAGCCTGAAGAAGCCTGTCCCTCAGAGTTCTGGCAGAGGAACAGCCCAACCCCATCCGGTGAGCCAGAAGAGCACCAGGCTGCCTGGTGAAGTTCCACTTAAGTGGTGGCTTCGGTGTAGAAATCCTTAGAAGAGAAAGAAGTTGTGTTATTTTACCTCTTGTTGTTGTTTAATAAAAGCTTCTTTCTCCTCCAACATCGATGTCAGTTCCTGCAACCTTATTTGCAAGTCGCTGTTACTTCCTTCTCTCCTCGATATATCTTGCTGGAACTGGCATAACTGAGCCTGTAAAACATGCATTAAGGAGTCGGTGGTTGTTTGGTGCTCCTCGCGGGTGCCCTTCCAGTCCCTATAGAGGACTGCAGTCATATATTTTTCATTAATTACAAACAGTGAATTAGCACGGTTAAAAAAAAGCTGTGGACACACACATGGCCATACATAAAACACGATGACTTTCAAGTAAGAACATCGAGCTGCACCGTGAATTCAGAAAGTGCTAATTGATACTGGTAGAATCTAGTCCGATTTAATAGGTTTATAACTCGATAAACCAAATAACTCACTGAACAGCTGAACTGGCTTCCAGAGTAGTAAAATATTACTGCATTGCTCTCAATGAGAGGCATTTCCTACATATAGTTTTGACTGTGTCTTTGCTGTATTCTATTGAGTGTCTTCTGCCTCATTTCTTACTTTATCAGGACACACAAAATATCCCTTTGGGAAAGGCTGTTCATCTGATTACTCCTAAGTTCCTACATTTAGGGAACTGTATTTTTTTTTTAATCATACTTTTATGTACTACCTTTAGAGTCTGTGAACCATCGTTAGTATCTGTAAAAAGTAACTGAGAACCAAGAGATATCTAAGAATTAGATGTGGTAGAACCTCCCCATTTCTTAGTTAAAAAACAACCCTCACACAAGGTGAGGAATACACACAAATTAAACAACTTACCCTCAGATTGCGGATCTCACGATCTTTATCCTCTCTCAAGTTATTGATCATCTCTACATAACGGCTGGAGAGCTCATCTGTGGTGGTCTGGAGGGCTGGGCTGGAGCAGGCCTACAGAAAACGACATCAGGGTTTATTTTAAAGAGAGCTCTCATACATTTAATGCATCCGTATCCACGACTCACAGCTACCGAACACGGAGCGTGCGAGCCCATCACCTGCAGTCGGAGGCTCTGCATCTCTTGCTCCAGCGCCCGCTTGCAGTACTCCAGCTCCTTTAGCTGACAATCCTTTTCTCCCTCGCTGAGCCGAAGGGACAGGAGCTGTTCTTCCAGAGAGCGACACCTTGCAGTGCTCTCTCGGAGTCCTTGCTGGAAGGCACAGAAGTGGAATGAGTGTGGTGTTCCTTGAGGAGGTAACAGGATCTCACACATGCACGCACACACACACGCACGCAGCAAGTACTGCAGACACACAGAAATCAGTGTCCTGCCAGTTTTTGGCCAACTGTAACTAAACTGGAAAATATGGTTTTAGGTTTACCTGCTGCTGACGATTATTCTCTCTCAGAGAAGCCAAGAGGTTTTCATACTCTTTTACTTGAGAATCTTTAAAAGCCAAATCCTTCTTCAGTAAGAGATTGTCGGTTTCCAGCTTCTGTAAGACACGAGCATTCACTCACCTCAAGAGCTGCAACTGTGAACTTCCCCCCGTTTGGCCGCCCCACACCGAGTCACCAGTAGTGGGTGGTTCAGAACTGAGAACACGCTCAGTTTCCTCAAACTATGGGGTTTTCTTTTAAGTACACAGCCCACAGTTGCCCATCGCTGTGGGCTTTGTGCTGTGTGCTCAGCACTGGGAGCCCCGACACTGCTCTTGCAGTCTGTCCCTGAAAGAGTTACAAAACAGAAACCAAACCCACCCAAAACTAAGAGCATTTCCCTGCCCAGAGTCCCTGTTTTACGTTAAAGATGACAGCTCAGGCTCCCTTTCCCCGCCCGGAGCTTTGCACTTCACAAGAGAATGCTGTGAAGTTTCTAGTGGTGCCAAATATTTGGGCTGGCATGGAAATGCTGCTGCTTTCCTAACAGCAATTATCTATTGCCCGTATTGGCAGCTGTAGAGCTCCAGACTGGGCTGCACCACGGGAGCCGGCAGCAGCTTTCCTACAAAGTGGGAAACACAGCTTGTCAGGAGTCAAGAGAACGGAGGACTCCCAATGCCTGAAACAGCTCCAGAGAGGCACTTGGTGTGCACTCCTTGTCCACAGTGGCAGCAGAAGCAGTGTTCTACACCTACACCGATACAGATTACATAGACATTGTCATCTGATTGCACTCAGCACACTCGTTTCTTCCTTTCAAAGTATTTGCTTTTTCAGATCTCAGAGTTTTTCAAGAACACTTGAAAGCCTCTGATAGAAGGAAAGGTAACCGCATCCACTGCGCCAGTCTCACGAGCCCGTGAACAAACCAGCCGTTTCTGTCACAGCACCCAGTGTCACAGTTTGAGTTGCACCATCAAAATTTAAGTTTCCTCGACCGCTGCTGCTTACCCCCAGGTCATCCTGCAAATGGCACAGCTCTTCACGCAGATTTTTGAAGGTGGAAAGCACAAGTCTGAGGGATTTGTCTGATGTCACTCTCATCTAGGAGGGAAAACAATGAAGAAGGATACTGCCGCATGTGCTTTGTGTACAGCCTGCTTACTGTGCTAGAGCAGAAAACCGCTAGACAGCCTCACTGTTTCTACACAGGAAAACACTTCCGTGCACCTGGTTCTGCAAATGGCACCGTTTAATTATTGCTTTGTAACACAGGGTAACGTTTAAAATGGGAGGAACGTAAGAGTAAAGAACTGTATTCGTACACAAATAAAGGGAAAAATAAATGTGTTAATACTACACTATCATTTTTTTTCAGCTTTGTGACTTACACTGATTTAAAATAATACCTACCCTACCCAAGAAGGCAGAGGGAATGCGTCACCATCCGCAGATCTGGCAAAGCGCTCCCCGCCCCAGGGCGAGAGAATTTAATTAACATTTTAAAAAAATTAAACCCCTCCCTTTAAAAGGAAAAAGATCCCGGAGATTAATGGAGTCGACTGGATGAAAAAGGCAGGCAGCACCACACAATGGCCTAACACTGCTCTCTTGTCTTTTAATGCTGTTCACAAACAGCCGGGCACTGACTCCTGGTAAAACGCAGTGTCGCATATCACGAGACATTTCTAACACTTGAAAGAAAACAGATTTTCAAAGAACACACAAAATAATTCCAAAAGTTTTGATCATTCGGAAGGGCTAGATGTTCTATGGAAAAGATGAGTCTCTTAATATGGACAAAAATGAAATCCTCCTGCATCTCCTCCTCTGATATTTTCCCTTAGAAGTTATTTATTAGAACAGAAATCTGTTGCTCACTCCAGCTGAGGGAAGCTATCACGATTCCCATCAGTGTTGTGACCAGCCCTTGTCTGGGATTTTAATCCTCACTGGTGCTGCACTGCAGCTTCAAAAGTGGCCTTTCCAGTGTAACTCACCTGTGTTTGCTTTTTAATCAAAGAGGAATTTCAGTTTTGACTTGTGGTTTTTTTAGGTTTATTGTGAAACATACTATAAGGGTAGATTAAAAGAAGGAAGTCAGTCAAAACGGTTGAATCGGGACTATAAAAATCAAGTAAATCCCCACGGAGCAATTCCTTAGTGCTAGAGGTTGGTAAATTCCAGAGATGCTTTGTCCTTCTACAGTGAAAGTCTCCCTGCTCTCAGGGTTGAGCCTCCTGGTGTACCCAGAACAGCCTTTACCTGAGCAGCCTGACAGCTCGCTCCGAACCCTTCTGGGATGTAAAACACCCCGCACACAGTGCGGCCTGAGAGCTCTGCAGGCCAAAAGCTCGCTCTACCTATGCTGACACAAGCTGGCTTCCCAAAACATATCTTGGCTGCATTTTTTAAGCACAGGTCTGAGAATGCAAAAGCAGCTGGACTTGGACAAAATAGGACTGACGTGTTTCAGAACTCTCACACGGAGCTGAGCTGAGCCGGCTTCCTGGGATGGTTCCGACATAAGGCCATGAAATAGTTTGGTGTCAATGCCCATTTTCATTGTAAAAGAATCACAGAACAGCTCAGGCTGGAAGGACCTTGGGAGGGCTCCTTGTCCAACCGTCCTGCTAACAGCAGGATCAGCTGTGAGGTCAGACCACATTGCTCATTCACAGCTTTGTTCAAATGGACTTTGTTTACCAAGAAGCAAATCCAAGCTGCAGCTCCCAGGGAGGCTCCGCTTGCCCCTGCCTCAGGGAGGCCGGATCCGGATACACCTGAGCAGCACAGGTCGTTTGGGATCCTTGTCTATCACCCTCCATGTCCAGTGGGTCTGGAGTCGACAACGGGATTTGATACAGCACTGGTTTGAATGTTTTATCAAAGGCAGGGGCTGATTCCAACAGGCTCTCTTCAAAGCTCTTCATTAAGGGGGCGTTTCTCTAACAAAAGGTGTTGCAGAGTTTTGTAGCGCTGGGAAGCACCGAACAGTAACCAGACCCTGGCATTCCCGGCTGGTTGCCTGGCAGCCAAACCTACGCGGCTTGTGGGTGAAAGGCAGGTTGAGATGGTGAGGGAGCAGGAACAAGATGAGAGCAAACACAAAAGCCATTTATAAATGGAAGCGAACCAGAAGTGGTTACGTTTTGTCACCAAACACTGTAACCACGCCTCAGGATGTGGTGCTGCCAGAGGTTTTAACCCACAGCATCTGTAAAAGGTGAGACCTACGTGACCAGCATTTTCTGGAGTTGGTAACTGATACCCAATTCAACATTCATTAAGACTCCTGCTATTTGCCTTTAGCTTTTAAAGTAATAAATTAATGTGTGACATAAACAAATAAAAGGATCAAAGATCTGTGTTCCCCTGTAACTGCTCAAAAGCCAAGGCAGTTTCCACTGAAACTGCAAGGAGACATCAGTAAAACTCAGTTTAAAATACACAATCCATGGAACCAGCTGCCACAACATATCACTTGGAGCCACCAGTATCGTTCCATACCCTTTACACTAGAAAACATGGCATAAGCAGAGTACAGAGTGAAGTATGTTGTGTACAAAGTTCCTGGTACAAAGGGACCCAAAGCATGGGTAAAGCCAACGTCCACTGCTCCCAGCTACTGCAGCTTCCCCACAGCCCCCCACCCCTCACATACCTGCAGGAGATAACGAATCTGCTGCTTTGTTGCCTCAGACAGTCCTTTAGGAATTAAGTTTTCGATTTCTTCAGTCTAAGAAAAAAAGGGAGGAAAGAGGAGACACCTTGATCAAGAATTTTGCCTGGTAGATCATAATGTGGTTTCTTCATTACTTACAAGCTCTTCTATGAAAAACACGTTTAGTACAAGGCAAGTAAGACTGAAAATAGATCAAAGTGTATCCCAAAAATTTCCAGTCTTGTGTCTGTGTGGCATATAAAAACTGAGATGAAGTGATGCATGAAGCATATATTCAAATCATCGAGTTTAGCATTTACTTTAAAAGCAGTATTCAAAACAATCCTACAGCTCGTGCCAAAACAACTCCCAGCAGGTAATGTTGCGAGCGAACGTTGTGTTTCTAAACAAAGGGGAGGCAGTCAATAAACAAAAGCTGGCCTGCCTGCGATGGCAGATCCTGCCAGTGGTCAGGGCATTGCTTCCTGGAATTTAATTGCCAACAGATACTTGTGCTGTGTACACAGCACCTTTAGAAACAACAGAGGTGCCAATGCTCCTGTCATGGCCAGATTCACAGGCGCGAGCTTTCAGCAGTGGCAGGAAGCCCGTCCTGCCAGCTTTCACTCCTCTCTGCAAGGCAGCGCTTGTCCTACCTGCACTGCCCGGCAGCACAGGCTGCGGAACAGCAGCTTGATTGGCAAGAGAGGGAAAGATCCTTTGCAAAAACTGCCCAGTGACAGCACAGGGAGCTCTGTGTGTGTTTGACGACAACACCATTATCGGCACAACAGGGAAGACTTTCAAAATTTGACTCTTGCGTTGGAATAATGCAAATTAATGAAGTTACCTTTCATAATCTCATATTTGCAAACCCATGCCTAGCTGCAGGTTTCAGGCTCTGAGTATTGTTAACAAGCAGGAATCATTAACTAACAAAGCCCAGCATCCTTCACGGCTTGGCTTAATTTGCTTGCAGATCCCCCACCACTGTCATTAACACTGCAGGTCAGGGGAGAGCTTGCTTGGAGCACACCTCATGCTTACCTGATATGAAAATTCAATATCCTGGTTCCTGTAAAACAGACAAAATCCAAAGGACCGATTAACAAAAGCTTGTTGAGAACTTTAACAATTCATGCCCACATTTACAACTACAAAAAGATTATCTTTAAAATACGGAGAAAGGAAGGTTCTTTATCAGGTGAAGAGCCGTTACTTTCTTTTTACAATGCTGGGCAACCCGAGTTGACTCCATGTAGAAATTCCTGGGGAGACCGGAATACCAGGAGCAGTCCAGCCGACACAGGCCAACTATCTCCATTTCATTGGGCAGTTACCCTAATTATGCCTGGTTAACCCAATGACCTACTTAATTGGCTGGGTAATGGTTTATCCAGAACTACGCTGCCTTTGACATGCCTGGAGTGTTTACTTAGCAGCGTCAGGTTTTTTATGATGCTTACATTCCACTTGTCCCCTGTTATCGCACCACTTTTCTGACGTCACTGAACCTGGAAAGCACCAGACAAGACTGGGAGGGAGGGGGGAGGATGAAGGATGAAGCAGTGGTGACGGCGAGGGAAGGGCAAGAACTTGTGAAGACTCTCATTACTGGTTGCTGTGATTCTGCATTTCTTTTCCAAGACCTGTAGCTCTCTACAGAATAACTGCTAGATAGTAGTTTGCACATAGATACTGAGTTTTATGCCTTCTGGTGGCCATCTTTTAATCCATGACATGATGCCATGACAGAATAAAGGAAATGGGAATTTGGATGTTTAGGTTGTTTCTCCAGGATGCAAAAATAGAATCAAATCATTAAATATATGTCAGAGCATGCTGTCAGTACACTTGTTTGCTCTGTGTGCAAACAGGCATAGGATACGTAGTTCTTACTGCATATTAATCTAAATAATCAAAAAACCATCAAATACAATAAATTTACTTGGTTTACAGCATTTTTATGCCCTCAGTTACCAGTGAATTACAGTCAATTCTAGTTGTCAAGAAAAAAAACACCAAACCAACTTGTAAACAATCCTGTCCTCTCAACTGTGCAGTGCTCAGATTGCTGGAATACTGAAATGGTGGAACAGGTGTAATGCCAATACCTTCCTCCAATCTTCTCCACATGCTGTAGCAAACAGCTGTACAAGTCATTGCTCTTGCGGTTCAGTTCAGCGAGGAGCTCACCGAAGTAGCGGCAGTCCAGTTGGTCGTTGTTTTCTTGAGAGCAATTCACCTAGTGGAAGAGATGCAAGAAAATCACAATAGAGTTCCCTTCTTCAGGATGAAAACTGAATGTAGAAATGCTACAAGTAGGCTAGATTTGGTTGTGTTTGCTCTTACTAATATGCTAATTTGTTTACACTATTCTTTCCCTTGGTATCGAGTCTTCCCCATCTACTGGGTTTCAGTAAACTACACAGAAATTAATTAGTTCCTTTACCACAACAAGAACTACACAAAGTGATATCTTCTACAGCCACATTGTCGTCATTATGCGCATATGGGAAGTACTGAGAATGAGAAAATCTCGTTAATAGACGTGGTTCTATTGCTGTAGTGGATCAAATGCCTGTGGGCGGCACCCAGACAAAACCAGCCAGGTGCAAGAACTCCTGCTGCAAGAACAGTGTTTGTATTGCCACATTTACGTGTGTGACCAGTAAAAGAATTTAAACAGCCCCCAGACCGAGCGTTCCTGGGTTGGCTTATAGGAGTCTCTGACTCAGGAACTGAGTCCCGTAGGCGGAATGCTGAGGTCACCCTGTGTTTGCCTTGCCCCTGTACACTGAATGGATGCAGCGGAAGGACCGCCACACCCCCTCCCACAACTGAAATAACACTGTACACGCACAGCGAGCCCCTCGCAGCCCTCAGGATCTCCACAACTGACAACGTGGCGGAAAATGAAGGGGGAGAGAAGCTAGTTTTGTGTTTCCAGTGAATATATGTCTAATACTTGTACATCACACTGAAGCGTATTTGAAAGCCTTACTGCTTAGTTTAGATGGAAAACAAACCTGCGTGGATGTAAGTCTGTTTATAAAGTAACACACCTTTCCTCCAAAGCTAGAGCACAGGCCTTACGTTAGTTACTGAGCCTTGCTTGTACAAAGACTGGCAGAGGAAACCTGACTCCATCAATGTGTATCATGCCCAGATAAGGAAAATAAAAGCCATATCAGCAAGACCTGACGCATTTAAATGACAACAGAGTGAAGATCAGTCAGTACAATTAAATGCAAACAGGATACAACATCTAAACCAGCTTTTTCTTTTTTTTTCCCTTATCGGGATGTGACAGTTCTAGACGATGTCTGCAACCACAGCGCACAAAGTTACCTGCAACAGACACCCAAACCCTGCTGCTGACCTACAACAAGCATATGGTGCTTAATGACCCTACTGCGGTTCTGAACAAACACTTCTGGGATGGGGAGCAGCAGTTTTATGTACCTGTCAAGTCGTGTGCTTTGCATACAAAGCACCACCACGCTGTGGACAGTAAAACGTTCATTGAGTGACTCTTACCGGCTCACAGGTTTGAACCGTTACCCTCCTCACAGTGTTCCCCCTGCAGTCATCGCTCACAGCCACCGGATTTATTTCACAGGGGCTACCGGTCTGCGTCTGCTGGCATTGGCGAGTGACCTGAGGCTGCTCCACAGGCTGGGCGACATGGCATGGCTCGGCCTGCTGGGAAAACTGATACTGCCGCTCCTGGAAACAAGAAAGAACTTTCTGAAGATGCTGGACACAACTGAATGAGATGGACACTTAACATGAGTACATAAATCAATGAAATGTGGGGCTGTGTGGAAAGACCAACAACAGTTTCAGACATTTTAATAATCCTAATAAAACTGCTTTTCTTCCTAATTGAACACGAGTTTGCCTCACATTTTTGTACTTCGAGGTTGCAATTCCCAATTTTTTTAGCTGGAAATGAACATAAACCTTTCCTAACAGAGTTGTACAATTCATTATCTTGTCACTCAACATACTCAGCAATGGGGAATTCTGTCATTTAATTTTAAACACATGCCTACCCCATTTCATTAAGTACTTCAGAGAGAAAAAGGAGCTCTACTTCAACTGAGTTTATGTTATTTCAGTTAGGAAAAAAAATCAGTACAGAAAATGGCTCAAGACATTTCCCTCTATAAATGCCTTCAGCAGCTGCAGGTTCACGGAGTACAAGATGTAAGGGGCGTGTCTTGTTTCTATAATCAAGAAAAGAGCTGTTTACAAAACCACCCACCAAAACAACAAACTAGAAACTAGATAATATAAACAACCAACTCACTTGAGAGGGATTCAGTAGCTCATATTTTCTTATGGTCTTTTCATAGATGATATTATTTCCAGGACAGAAACTCCCCCCTCGAAGAAATGGGGATAACGGTTCCTGTAAAACATTTGAATAGAAACATCCACAAATGTTGTCAAACAGAACGTTCAGAATTAGTATGATATTTACTAAGAAATGTAATCTGAAGACATGTGAACTCTGAGCTAGGTCTGTAGGAGATGTAGTTTTGAGGTATGCCCATTTGCAAACAAAGTGGCTGTTCTTTCACCTAGAGTGTCAGAAACAGGCGCAGCAGAAACAGGCAGGCCCTCCTTCGCTAGTGATGCTACTGAAGCACAGCAACAGAGCACTTGCTGCTGGGAGGTGGGCAGCTTCACTGCAGATCTGTAGGCCTTCGAGTCCCTAACAATTTAACCTCCCACCACCAGAAGTATGGGCAAGGGGATTCCAGAATCTCTGGCATCTCCTGATGGAGGCAGGCGAGCACTTTACTGAACCGGGAGGACTAAGGAAAGAAGAGCCACACTAGCAGAACTCCAGCACTGAACAGTTTTCCTACCTGGTCAGGATTCTCGATAATAATCCTTCGAATAGTGCCCTGTGGGGAAGAAAATAAGTTTCAGTGATTGCTGCACTTCAATCTCTCCACCCCTTTATGTTCAGAGCTCAGGCTCACACGGATTCCCAAACCAATCTGGATATGGTCCTCGGCTACAAACATACTGAGCCCCGCTGGCTGGAATCAGCAGAAATGTTCCGAAGCCAGGCCTTTCCACCCAAGGGAACAGGCTGTATTTGGCGTGGCAGTACGCTATCTGCTACTCTGGGGTTTAAGAGTTCTTTTTTTCTCAGTCACCTCTTTGCAGGTCAGTGGGAATTAGTCCTTTTCTTCTCTAAGTATCAATGAAACTGGACACAAACCGAAACTGACGGACTGGAGCAGCTCTTCAAGCATAACACATCCCTATTCCACAGAGGCTGACTTTCTTTCAGACTTCCATGTTACGTGTTAAGGTCAGTGAGTGTAGATGGATGTACAAATAGAACACTTTGTGTTTCACCAAGGGAAGAAAACTTGCATTTTGCTTAACCCCAAAAAAGAAGGGGGCAGAGGAGCTGCCAGCAAACCAAACCAGGTTACTCCCCAACGCACCAAAGAGCAGCAGCCATTTCAAAACCCAGTCACAAAACTCTGTAATTGACACCTATGGAAGAAGACGCCCACATGGAATATCTGCACATGCTTGAACGAAAAACATCTTTTTAAAGCACAGAAATCCACAAATGGCTGGAGTTTTATTCATTTCCAACAGGTTGGACGGGGCCTTGGGCAGCCTCACCTAGTGGGACATGTCCCTGCCGATGGCAGAGGGGTTGGAACTAGATGATCCTTAAGGTCCCTTCCGATCTAAACTATTCTATGATTCTATGATTCCCCAGCACTGTCTACAAGCAGTCGCGACACCATCTTCCCTTCTGTGGAGCATCACTAGTTATAACAAATCGAATACACTGCTCAAAGGCTCCGCATCAGTTCTTTATCCAACTAAGCAAAACTCCCACCAAATCTAACATAATGATTGGGCAATTTGTTAGTTGGCAGCACACCATCTATTCTCCCTGACAGTACAAACTTCCAATTTTCATACAGAATCATTCCTTCCCTTAACCTGTGGGTAGTGATGGGAAGCTCACATCACTGCAGCTCAGTCTCGGATGTCTTTAACTGGCTACGAGCCGCTCTGAAGTAGGTCAGATTTCCAGTTGCAAACTGTTGCATAAGTTTAGGAAGCCTGAAGCAATTTTCCAAATCTCCCAAAAGTGAATCATAACAGCATCAGGAAAGAGAAATCAAAGTAGAAAAGAAAAGAAACTGTTTTAGCAGCAATCACAGTAATTAAGAAATTTCAAAATGCAGAAGATGGAGAAAGCTGCTCACTCCTCCCCAACACCGTGTACGAGAGGCAGGTCCAGTACGGCAGGGAACCCACCGACACCAACAGAGCTCTCTGTATCGGGACATAACACTGGAGAGAGACAGCACAGAGGTCTAGAGCATCCAGTCCAATTCCTACATCATCTGCAGAACTTGAACTAAACATAATATACTAAATGAACACCCACTGGTAATTCTTTCACAGCAGGCACAGCCCTGGCTCCCAGTTCCTTCCCTGACCCAGGCGAGCACACCATGTCTACAACAATACAAGTTCTGCAGGAAAGCAGTAACTGTTCTTATTCAGGGTCGACTTCCATTGCGTGGCACACGAAAACAAGATGAGCACTGGCCATGAAAATTTAAAGACAGGTTTTCCATGTACTGAGAAGTCTGAACCAAATCACATTGCCACAGGGCTGGCAAATACATAACTCATTCTGCCTACTTTAGAGGGAATAATATGTAAAATTATTTTACGAAGTTACCTCTGTGTTCTCAGAAGAACACATTCAAAACTAAGACGATGAGAACATTTTAAGCTGAAATACTCTTTTTTTTCTAATATTCAAAAGGATGGTCTAATCATGTATGGAACATTACACAACTTAAGAATGTTCTAAGAATGTTTTGCTTGAATAAAATTATGCTTATTTTTAAGATACCCAAACTCTTTAATTTCTAAAGAATTCTGATGCAGATGCATTTCCCTCACTCCTTTACAACCACGGATTTGCCTGCCTTCCTCCCCTTCCAGCCAAGCAGGCTGGACTAGCAGAGGCTGGGAGGGAACAGAGAAGCCAGAAGCCCCATGACTGTGCCAGTCTGACCTCCCCAGATGCAGGTCCTTGCTCTGCACAAGGAGATGCCTTCCCCAAGGCCTCCAGAGCTGTTCTCCTGTGGAGAACCGTAATGGAAGATGATCTCAGGCTATTTCCATTTTTCCACCATTCACAAGGGGCACACAGTTCAGGCTACTCTGTCATCTCCTACAAGGCTTTGGAAGTGTAACATCTTAGGAGAAAGAAGAGGAGGGTGGAATTTTAACAGGGAGAGCCAGTGCTGTGGTGGGTTTCATGGACACAACTGGGTTTGGGATTTATAGCAACATGACCCATCATTCTGAGTCTGCATTGATAAAGGCCATTTCAAAAGGTATATGCGAACATTTCCATACGGATTTTTGTTGGTCTTCAAGATTTTTAAATTCCAAATAAGCATTTGATAGACTTATCTAGTTATTGTGTTCAAATTTTATGCAAACCAATCGGTACATTAACTTTTATTTCCACAAGTTCCCCCTAGCTTCAGAGAAACCAGTGATTAGGGTGAGAGTTTCACCTATTCTACCCATAACATATTGTCGTGCTAATTACAAGCAGTTCAGTCATCTAATCAGAATTTACGAGTTACCTTTGGCAGCCGACATACGGAAACGGCAGGGAACATTCGAGGGCTGTTCCAAACAATACAGACAAAACTCACAAGCTGGTTAATGTTACACCATTCTCACAACAGGGGTGAGAGCCCTTAGCACTTCACAGAGCCAAACACAGCCAAGAAAAGATCTTGGCTTCTCACATGGATGGACAACTCCTACAGAGGCTTTTGGGATATTGCCCTCTGCACAGACAGCAGATACCCTGTGCGTGCTTTTATTCTAAGCAACAAGAGGAAAGTTTGCCATGAATTACTCCAGATGAAACTTGCCAAGGTAGGGAGATGCATTTGGCTTCTACATCAAAAGTTAGATCAAAAAAGGTAAAGGAAACTGAACCCTGAAACACAAAAAATACAGTCACGTGCACTACATGCACATGCTAGTCTGAAATTTTCCCTCCCCCGGCTTCTTAAAAATGTTCACAAACACAACAGAACACACCAGCCTTGTGGCTACACAGTAAGACCACCTATCAAATGTCCTATGTGGACATTTGTTGTCATTAATCTACAAAAGCTCTGTACATTAAATATAAATATATAAAAGTACAATAAATGTTGCTCAAAGACAGCCCTCTGCCTTATCAACAGTCAGAAACTACAACCACAGCTCCAGGCTGTGGTTAACTGAAAACCTTAGTGCTAAGTTAAAACATCTGTGTGTGTCAGGCATCATTACACCCTTCAGTGTATGCAGGTGACTGCTCAAAGGGCGACTGAGTCAAAAAGAGAATCATACTTCTTCACATTGCAACTCTATAGAAACTTCCTACACTCTCCCCAGCACTTCTCCTGACAACTCCAGCACCAAGCATGCAATTTCTGTCTACTCCCTGCCAACTTCCTTGTTTGTTACTGTTTTCTTCTTTAATAACTTCCTAATAATGTTTTTGAAGCACCTTCCCTCTCCACCATTAAAGCTGCAACCCACACAAAGTCCGATCTGAACCGCACCCTCTTTTATCTTTAATCCAGCAAAACACTTCGACAAAAAATTATTTTTCATCAGCATGATTTAATGGATTCAGTGACTAAAACAGGTGCTGAAAATCAAACATACTTTGTAGAGCAGAAACAGCACTGGAGTCTACAATCAAATTCGCGTACTTATGTGAGTGAAGGAAGCCTGGGCCGACAGTATCTGTTCTAATGAATATCCAATTAATTGAACACAATTCAGGCTATCACCTAGCTGAGCAGATCACTTATCTGGGAGCATTTACACTCCTGGCCTACATCTTCCAAAAGGGTGATTAACTGCTTTGATACAGCAGGAATGTGGGAATGTGTCTGTTGTATCCAAGTCCGATAAAGGTGTTAGTGAAGCCGCTCAGAATTTACAGACTTCCCAGACACAACAGAAGCCAACCTGTGCAAATATGGCTCTGAAAGGAGACAGGACTTCGTGAGTCTTAAAACTCTATTTTTTTTCACAGTTAAATGTTTTTATACCACAGGAAAGAAAACAAAGTTCAGCTTGAAACAAATACACATGGCCATGTGGAGAATAGCAGACCAACCCCACTTCTGCTGATATTGGTGACAGCCTGATGTATCTGAGAGCGGCTTAGGAATGGATTTTAATCTCCTTTGCTGTTTTTGTAGCCAAACAAAAGTAATTAGTTTCTGGCTTTAAGATATCAATCACCTATATTAAAACGATACTAAATTCCACCAATTCCTTCAAGCCATTCCCTGGACACACACCCAGCAGGGAACCGGCTGAGCTACCTGTGGGGACTTCTGAGGCTGTGCTCAACAACCTCCAGCACTTCCCTGTCTGCTTGTCCACACACACACACTATTGGCACCACGGGTTCCAGCAGGAATACCAGGCACAACAGCCCTTTATTGGGCATTTCCAGCAGCAGCACCAAGTGGGAAGGGTTGGGGCAGTCCTCACTGTTCTCTCCCATTGACAGCATGGGCGAAATTGGCGGGAAGGGAGGAATTCCAGAGCTGAAGTTCAACAGAAAACGCAAAACAGAGATGACAGAATAAGATAATGACCCCAGTTGGAAGAGACCCACAAGGACCAATGAGTCCAGCTCCTGTCCCTGCACAGGACAACCCCAGCATTCACACTGTGTGCCTGAGTGCATTGTCCATACCCTTCTGGAATATTGATCAACTTGTCGCCGTGACAGCTTCCCTGGAGAGCTGTTACAGTGCCCCACCACGCTCCGGGTGAAGAACCTTTTCCTAATGTCCAAACTAACCCTCCTCTGGCATCTTCCTACCATTCCCTCCTGTTGCACAGAGGAAACAAATGTGATATTGACCAATACATTCAAAACCAAAGGAAAAGAAATATAAAGGGGAATGTGAGAGTTCAAGTTAAAACAGGCCCTGGAGCCCCTTCCGTCCCTCTTCCAGGGCTTGCAGTTAAATCTTTTGCTGATTTGGAGCTCTGGAGCCAGCTCTGTGTCCAACCTGGCATTTGAGATGGGCAAAGGCTGCAAACAGGTGATTACAGAGGAAGGCACATCTGTTCAGCATAGATCACACTGAACACAAAGCATTACCATCGCCACAGAATGAACAATGTCTGGAAAAACACTATTTGGGAAAACAACCAACCACGCTATGAGAAGAACATTCAGTCTAACTTTCAAAAAATACAGTTACTTATATGAAACTGAACTCTACTTCAGCTTAAAACAAACTATTCCACTTTCTGCAAGAGTAACTACTTCTTGTATCAGGTTAAAGCGGAGCTAAGGAGGGTAAAACGGGCGCCAAGGAGGGTTAAAGGTGTGCTAAGCGGGGCCTAAAAGGAGGTAAAAAAGGGGATTGAAAAAGAGGGCTAAGGGGGTTAAGAAAGGGAGCTCAAGGGGGGGGGAAGGGGTTCAGGGAGCAAAAAGGGAATTTAAGAGGGAGGAAAAAGGGGCTCAAGGGGGCAAAGAGGGAGGGGAAAGAGAAGGTTCAAGGGGGAAGACGGAAAGAAGGAGATTAAGGAGGGTGAAAAGGGAGTAAAGAGTGGTTTGAGGGTTAAAGGGGGTTAAAAACGGAGTTTAGGGCGTTAAAAGGAGGAGTTAAAGGGGGAGTTGAAAGGGGTTAGGAGGGGGCTAAAGGGGAGTTTAAGGGCGAGTTAAAGGGGAGTGAAGGCGGAGTTGAAGGGAGTTAAGGAGGGGGCTAAAGGGGAGTTAAACGGGGAGTTAAAGGGGAGTGAAGGGGGTTAAGGAGGCCATGGGGTCCCGGCTCCAGGGCCGCGGCCCGTACCGTGTCGCCCGCGGTGTCGCGGCAGCCCGGCCCGTAGGTGCGCACGCGGTCGAAGGCGGCGCCGGGCTCGGGGTCGGCGCGGCGCGGGCAGCGCTGCTGCTGCGGAACCCCCAACATCGCGGCGGGCGGCGGCGGCACTGCGGGCACCGAGCGAAAGCGAGGGAGGGACCGGCCCGGGGGGCGGGGAGAGAGAGAGAGACCGGCCCGGAGGGGCGGGGGAAGGCCCCGCGTGAGGAGATGGGACCGAGGGAACGGGTCCGGAGGCGGCGACGGGGGTGATCCGAGGGCTGGAGCAGCTCCCGAAGGAGGGCAGGATGGGAGAGCTGGGGCTGCTCAGCCTGGAGGAGAGAAGGAGACCTTAGAGCAGCTTCCAGGGCTGAAAGGGGCTGCAGGAAAGCTGGAGAGGGGCTGTTAATAACGGCTTGTGGGGACAGGATGAGGGAGAACGGGGATAAACCGGAGAGGGGCAGAGTTAGACAAAAGGAGGAATTTCTTCACGCTGAGGGTGGAGAGGCCCTGGCCCAGGGTGCCCGGAGCAGTGGTGGCTGCCCCATCCCTGGGGGTTCCAGGCCAGGTTGGATGGGGCTCGGAGCCCCTGATCCAGCGGGAGGTGTCCCCGCCCGTGCCAGGGGTAGAACTGGACGGGCATTAAGGTCCCTTCTGACCCAAACCATTCTCTGATTCTATAGGTCATTCCCGTCCTATCGCCGGTCACTTGGGAGAAGAGCCCCGCACCTCCCTCAGTACAGCCTCCTTTCAGGCAGTTGTAGGCAGCGATGAGTCCCTCAGCCTCCTTTCCTGCAGACCAAACAGCCCTAGGCCCTCAGCGGCTCCCAGAACCCCTGTTCTCCAGCCCCTTCCCCAGCTCTGTTCCCCTTCTCCGGATGCGCTCCAGCCCCTCAATGTCCTTCTTGGAGTGAGAGGCCCAAAACTGAACCCAGGATTCGCGGTGCGGCTTCACCAATGCCAAGTAAAGGGCACAATCATAGAATCATTGTTTGGTTGGAAAAGACCTTTGAGATATCAAGCCCAACCCTACCTGTTCACTACTAAATCCTATCCCTAAGCACTTCATCTACCTGTCTTTTCAATACCTCCAGGGATGATGACTCAACCACCTCCCGGGGCAGCCTCTGCCAGTGCCTGAAAACCCTTTCAGTGAAGACATTCTCCCCTGGCGCAGCCTCGGGCCATTCCCTCTAGTCCTATCACATATCACTTGGGAGAAGAGACCAACACTTACCACACTACAACCTCTTTTCAGATAGTTGTAGACAGTGATAATCACTTCCCTGGTCCTGCTGGCCACGCTGTTTCTGATACAGGCCAAAATGTTATTGGCCTTTTTGGCCACCTGGGCAAACTGTTGCCTCATATTCAGTGGGCTGTCAACCAACTACTTGTTCCAGAGCAGATTCACCTTCCCCTCTTGCCTTTGGGTCCTGCCACAGCAAAAATTCCAGGTGACGGGTATTGCCTGCGGTTCCCAACTACCCATACAGCGCTGACATGGAACCTCGCTAACGGAGAAAGCAGAGAAAAAGCGTAATGCTCTTTAATCACGCCTTTTGCTACTGCTGTGTTTACAGCGTGTGCAGGGGGAGCGCACGTGGTTATTTTCTGCTCCATTGGTGGACTAGATTGGATGGGTCCGGGTTAGTTACTGAGCGAAAATATCACTCTGCAGAGAAGAATATGAATTCCAGATAGTTTCTTAATGCAGCATATTTCAGTTTGCGTTCCTTTGCCTTGTCAGGCAAGTCCTAACTAAGAGCTTAACTTTGTTCTGCAAGGTAATTTAGCAATAACATAATTATAGCATCTTGTGTAACAAATATAATCCTTACTAATAAACCTTAGATCCTTAATTTTGTCAATTTGTTTCCTTTACATGCTTACTATTATTGAAGTCAGTCACACAAAACTAAAACCAGTCTCTATGCTACCATGTTACAGGAAAACACCTTTGAGGCAATGGAGCAATACCGGCTGCGTTATTCTACAGGGTGTTACGTTGGCCGTCCACTGAGAGCTCTGTCTTGGAAGTTGAAAAGTGCTCATCAAATTTGGTCAACAGGCGGCTGGGAAGCTATGAATTTTAGGATGAGTTCCTACCACAATTCACTGTTTTAAGGTACTGTGACATCTGGAAACATTCATCAAATATAAGTTTTGCTTTTCCTTCAGGCATTAAACCCAAACAGACATCTGGTTTACATAGGACTGCATAAAAAAAAGCATTAGAGGTAAGTTCTATCCTGCTGGTTTCAATACTGTACGCAAAGGAAACCCATATTCTCTTAAAACGTCATTCTTGGCTCACCAGCTTGGAAAAGCTATCTAAGGCTTCTCACAAAACAATTAAAAAAAGACCCTATCTTGGAAAGCAATAAAATCTGGTTACAACAACCCAGTCTCTCTTTTCCACAAAACGTAAGAGGTTGTCTCATGCTTCAGTAGGAAGCTACAGAAACTGGAGTAATATTCCTGAGGCGGAAAAAAGTGCTGCGATTGAAAATGCATTGGTTAGGTGCTCAAGCATCTTACCGGCATGCCATGTACTGCCCTGTTTAATAAAGAATGTCTTGGAAGATTCTTACCAGGGTCAGCACAAAGCAAGCCCTAAGTCATCCCATTGTAATGGAAATCCACGAGAACTTCCGGAAAGCTTTGTAGATGTGGTGAGGATTATTAGATTCATAAATAATAGCAGTAAGTAATATATGTGCAGTGATCTGTACCAGTTAATGAAAAGAGCCTCAAACAAAGCACTTGAATTTTAATGTGACCAAAGTTTTATATGTGTTTAAAGCCAAGAGCGATACTCCATCCTGTATTTACAGGGTGTTTATGAGTTCTTGCTGTGACAGCTGCAGCTAGGAAGAATAAAACTGTATTTTGATATAAAATAGGGGAGAAAATCACTCACTTGGGAAACCACTACAAAAAAATATTGTGTTCTGGTGTCTACATTTTAGTACTTGAAATTATTTGTCATATAGGGTTGGGAAACTCTCTGGAGAGGTTGAGGAAGAGAGGGTTAAGAAGCTGGCAAACTGGCAGGCACCTGCACCCCACAAGCAACATGATGAGGCAGAGATAAAAATCTGCTTTCAGATGAAAGGAAGGCTTTAGAGACTGAAAGGGAAGTCAGACCCAGCTAGTAAGCAGAGGCTTTGGTGTTCTGGTCCTCCCTTTGAAGGAAGAGTCTCAATGCAGTGAGGTTTGGAGGAAGGTGCCTGTCTTCAGCCCCTGATCCATATAGCCCAGTGCAGCCACTTTGTTCTGTTAACCTCTTCACCCCCGGCTACCTGGCTCAGACTGTGCTGACAGCAGGACAACACCTGGAAGGGAAAGCCAGAGGACACCTCTCTTCATTCCATCCGGCCAAACATAGAACAATACCTTACTGGAAGGACAGAGGCAGAAAGAATTGGACAGAAGATGAAGCCAGACTTAGCTCAATAGAAATATATGCAGATGGAGAAGTGGTGGGTCAAGGTGATGGGGAAGAATGTAAACGCTTCAAAGCAGTGAAGTTAAATTTACTCTTTTGCAAACACAGGTGGCAGCCTGACACCTGGGAAAACAGAAAATGTGATTTTTGACTGCAAAGCTGCATAATAAAACAGCGCTGACCTGGTTTAGAATATTTTTTGTGCTCTAATTCCTCTTTCTTTCATTAAACAACTACAGATGCTCTGCATCAGAAACCTCTGGAACACCAGGACCGCAGATCTCCTGCTTGACCCTCCTCGTACCTACATACATTTATGTGTATGTACTATGCAAACATACACTGGGGTACAAAGGATTATAGAGGAGCCATGACGAGAGGAGTGGGGAAGGGGAAACAACAGATGAGTAGAGAGCAAAGGTCTGACTGGTGAAAACCTCACAGTGTAGAGGGAGTATTGGCTCTGTGGCACCTGGAGCCCCATCTGCCACAGCAATTTCAGGATAGAGGATCCTGAGCAAAAGGATGACAGGTTGCTCTCTACTGCCTGATCCTTTGCCCTTCTGGTTTGTGCCTTGGCAATTGCAGCAAACTGGTTTTTGTTTTCATTAAAGACCTTATTCGGCACGCTAAAGAGTGAATGCCTCATTATAATGAAACGCTACCAGTCATCGTTTATCCAACATGACTGAAAAAAATAACTTGAAAATATAACATAGTATGCTAAGTACGGAATTCTATCCAACCATGAGGCTTAGTACAAATTAAATTGCAAAAGATCATGCTAAACTTTTATCTTTTCATGATACTGCAAAAGTGTTCTGAGTGCTTATCAGCGATACCTATATTATGCTGCCAGTTCTAATTTATAGGTTAGTGATACTCTAAGAAAACTGATAGAGGGCCTGCAGGCATGTGGAACACAGTCAGATGATCTGCAAAGCTGGATACTTCTGAGTTTCGTGCCAAGGAAAGATATTACGTTCATTATGACCAAAGAGAAGGAAGTGAATTCAATTCCAAAGCCACAATTTGCATTTCCCTCTCCTGGACAGACTGCCTAAGGAACACTCCTCTTTATTAAAGGAGATAAAGGAGCTGGGACTGGGATGTATTTAAAATAAATGTTGCATTTTAGTGAGAACAAGGTAAAGATTTCAGTGTTTATTTATCTTTGCTTTTACTTATACATGACTAAAAATATGTCACAGAAACAGCTGGTCTGTTTTTAAGGAAAATCTGAAATCGTTAAGCAAATAATGCAGAAAAGTGTTAGGAATTTGTCTGAAAAACTGTATAAAATTACTAAAAGCAAGGGAACAAGTTCTTAGCACCTGTAAATAAAATCTACTATAGATTTTATCAACTATTTTTCCACCCAATAGCCTATCAAGAAGAAAGAATGCTTCGAGATATACCTGATTTCAGAGACATTATCATCTCCACGTTACTCAAGTGCTATAGAAGTTTTATGGCCCGGATGAAGGGTGATAGGTATTTAAAATAACAAGTGAAATTAATAGCCAGTTCTTTGGTCAATGTCTGTTGTAGCTCTACATAGATTAGAACCTAATGGCTAAATAGCTCCGGCAATCTGGTCACAGAAACTGGAATAGGGACACTAACCTGTTTCCTGCTACTGTGGCCACACTGTTCTAATATCCAATGCTGTCTCCACATTGTGACCTAGATATCCTCTTTTACACCATGTTATTTGACTAGGTATATTTAAACAGGTAGAGTTTATAAGCATATACCTTTCTGTCATGAAATTTAGGGTTTTTTTCCATAGTTCCTTTCCCCTGGAGTGACAGAAATTTTGCCATATTCCTGTAATTTTACCTGAAATTTTAACTATTTCTGTGAATACGGAGTTTATGCTGTTTTGTCTTTATGTAACATGGAAAAGTTTCCAGGTAATGAATGCATTTAGTAAGATTTTGGTTTTGCTGAAGTAAAACACTGTGCAGAATTTATAAACTTATTCCTTTTGAGCCCTTATATTAGAACTTTCTCTTTGGAGAAAGCTTGCATTCATAATTTGTCTCTTGCTGGTCAGGTAGAAAGCAAGAAACCAACTTCATGGGTTTTCCCCCCCCATAGATGTGTAGTTGCTTCTCTCCGATTTCAGAAACAGAGCTCATGACGTTCCTCCCACATCTGTTTCAGCAGCTGATTAAAATGTAGATCTCCTACAAGGTAACAGATTTTTGGATGATGGGTGTTACTCTACCCAACTCATTATTAAGAGAACAACTTTATGCACGATCAGCAACTTGGCAGCGTAAACAACATGAAACAGTTCTTTTAAATAGGACGTGATATTTTGTTTATGAGAGCTTGCCTTTACTGGAAGGCTTTATAGCTTTTATAACCCATCTAAGCATAAAAGTTTTAATTATCTTTTAAAACCTTTTTGCAGTTTAGACTTTTTATCTAGCACAGGACAGAATTCAGATAGGAGCCTTATGTAAAGTGATGAATATTTGATTTTCTGATTGCATTGTATGATTTCTGGTACATATTGGAATAGACTGAATGGCAACATTTCTCTCTCTCTTTATTTTTTTTAAGGCCACAAGACACCTGACGAGATTTAACTCATCCTTATTCTTCAAAAAGTGAGATTCTTTTGCTGATAGGGATCGAGGGTGCTCTTATGCTTAATTTCATAGCTCCTTTTTTTTTTTATTTTAAAGTTGGGAAAAAGTCAAAATTAAAATATTCCAGTTAAATGAATTTTGGTCTTAATTTCATTATTAGAAAGATTGCATTTCAAAACCACAACTGCTGGACTTTAGCGAGGAAGGTATTTTTATTTTGACCCAATCCACTCCCTGTCTATTCTCAGACTTGCTTTTACTTGCTTTTCCAGCACCCACTGAAAATGCAGCAGCTGACCAGGCTGTTTTGCCTCTGTACCTGAACTAGAATACAAGAATTAATGGGGCCAAGGCACAGGCTTTAGGAAGCACAAACATTAATCCTGTAACTCTTTCTTAGTTCAGTATCTCACCCTTATTTATGTACGTGTGAGCCTGTGAAAATGGAAGTTGAAAGAGGAATGATTAATGCATCAGAAATGTGCATCAGACAAGTGAACGCGGCATTCCTGACAGAGAAAGCAGGGGCTCTGTTCTCCTGTGCTGCCAGCAGCGCTGGGTTTCCTGCCAATTTTGAGAGGAGCACTGTCAGACTGCTCTGGTTTTAACAACACTGGTACGCAGGAGGGAATGAACAGCTCACCGTTTTGGTAGGCATCGTAACTGACTCAGAAAGCTTTTCCTAGTTTCAACCTCTTAATGTGATTACTCTTTTCCCCACTTATGTGAAGTTCCTTCTGGAAAGAAGTCATACAAAATAATGAATATTTTTAATTCTGTACCTGCAACTTCCCCCACACCTTCCAAGACAACCACATTCGGTTGGGTTGTAAATGATGTCTTAAAACAACCTACCCTGATATGGAGGATTACTCTCTTATTATGAATAATGTTATACTTTGCACCTTTCTCCAAGGTAGGTCTACGTACACACGTTCCATTTAAGGCTACAGAGTAAGGACAAAGTCTGTTGAGCAGCGAAAGATTAAAGAGCCTCAGCTTCCCCTAACTGCCTTCTGTTTTTTCATTTAAAGAAGCTTAACGAATTATTAATGGTAGTTTCCTGTCATCTCTGGATATAGATTATTCTAAGCAAGTAGAACCATGAAGAAGTTCCCTCTTGTGGGAATGCTGGTGATTTACACATGTGTATGAGTTTAAACGTGCACAATACCAAAACCTCATGCTGTTATTTCAACCTACATTAGCTGGTGCTTTTACGTTTATATCAGATTATTTACTTTTGCCATTTAACAGAGATGCATTTAAATATTATCAGGTTGTGTTTTCAATGTTAGCTTATTTACACTCAGGTAGTTCTTCAGCGTTCCTGCTCTGCTTTCTGGCTCACCCATACTTGTCCTTTTACAAATATTTATATTTGTGCATTACTATATTTGTCACAAAAAGTATCAACGTGCATAACTTGTGAGGAATACACCTACTGAAAAGCAAACATACCTACACAAACACATTAAAATAAGCCTCTGTGTGGTATGTAATATTGCTGCATTAGTTACATTGTGAAGAAGTGTCTTTAACAGTTCCTTTTGTCTGGAAACAATGGCATAGCATAAACCCTTTCTATAAACTTCTGGACCTCAGCAGCTTCTGGAGTGTATTGTGTGCAGCTCCCTTCTGCCTGAAGTGTGTTTCCAGTGTTCAGAAACACAAGAAACACAATCTGAATTTACCTGTCAATAGGCAATTTATTAACAAAGCGCTAAGCTGCCTCTTCTTTCACTACCAGCATCTCAGCAGCGCTGGAAGAAGTGAGCAGGTATCCAAAGGTGTGTGCATGGCCCAGGCTTTAGGGTAGCTGAAGTCAGCAGCAACATTTTCACTTATATTTAGTCACTTTATTCAGTGACCTACAGGAATTGTTACAAGTATCTTGGAATATTTGTCAACACAGTCACTTCCCTACTTTCTATTGCTGTTAGACCAGTCAACAAACTAGAGTAGTCAGTCATAAACAGGTTCAGGCCTTAAGCCAAATTAAAAGAGGCTTAAAAACTTCAAGTTAAAACAGATTGTTTTAAGACTAGCGTGTTTTCACAAAATCTTAAAAGCAACATGAGGTCTCTTCTAATACCTGTACTGACAGCAGTCCTTACTTGCGAGGCTAGTGGAGATAAACAACTTGAGAAGCAGTTACTTCCTTTGCAAGGGAGATATCGGTCTTCTGTGTTAATTTATACCATCTGAAAAACAAGTTTTATTATTTGAAGATAAGAATACTAGAATTATTTTTTCTACAGTGAAAATGGATAAATAAGAGGTGGCAAGTTTCAGACTGTAGGTCTTCATGTAAGTGCATGCTGCATGTGGCTTTGTTAATTTATCCGCTATTCTTATCAGCCATTAAAATTCTCACCTTGTAACCATAATAATAATCATAGAATCATAGAATCAGTAGGTTAGAAAAGACCTAATAATAACCATCTTAACTGTATCAGAAAAGACATTCCCCCATTCCTAGCAGCCCAACCTCTCTGCCTCTAAGAAATATTATTCACAAAGTAGAATGAAAGCACTTTACACCAAAGAGCAAGTGGCTAAAATAAACTCTGCATAAAGAGATGTGCTTTGCAGACAGCAAGAGGGAAGAGAGAGAATAATTGTGTTCTCCCTCACAAGGTACTAATTCTGTGGTCAGTGCAATTTAGACTATCACTTCCAGCACTCTTGACTTAGTAATTGCCTTATTATTCTAACTGCAAGTCAGCCGATAACCCAACCCATCAGTCAGAGAGACACAGAAGAACCTCCTACCTGCGGCCAAAGTAGAAGGTTGTTGTCAGGGGCCTTCACAAGTGACCCATCAGTCCCCTATCTCTCCACCTATGAGTGGTGTTTCAGAGATATGGCTAGGAACGGGGAAGAGTACTGAAAAATCATCAACAATCAATAGTAAGTTTTTCTAACAACAGGGACAGAAGAAAGAATATGCTTTAAGCCAGAGTGACTAGTTCAAACCAGTTCTGCAGGAACCTTCATGCACCAAAAATCAAGAAGAATGCTAATGTGCAATCATTGAACAGAACAGGAGCCAAAACTTGATATAAGGCACGTAATGAATAATGCTATACAATCGGCTTCTCTACACCCACCATGTGTCTAAATTTATAAACCATACCTGCCATTGGATAAAATTTGAATGCATTTCCCATCATCGCAGTGCACCATCCAATCTGCTCTAACACCGGACCATATTGGGATTGAGCAGACCATTCTGTTTGTTAAAAACTTACCAGAATGTGCTGGTATTTATATCTCATAAAAGCTGTTCAGTAAACATAGTACAAAGACCTCTGATTTCACCGAATGCACAAACATGTGCGAAGAATTTCATTCTAGGATTTCGGACATAAGAGAGCTCTCTCTGTCAAATGAGCTTAACTACCATTCCCCCATCCCAGTGAATTACATATCTTTCCACCTGGAAAAAACTCTCTTGGCTTCACAGATAAGAATTTCAGAGTTCTAATGACAAACTGAATTTGCCTATGACATTCTTTAACGGAAAAATGCAGTATAGCTTCCTAGCGTCAACAGCTTGGGGTTTTTTCCCAACTAATCAGAGTTTTGAGGGACAGGATTTTGAGAACACAAAACTTGTCTCTGTTCTCGTTAAATTACCGTGTGGACTTAACGTATGTTGGTGTATTTTTTTTTATGGATATGACAGTTAAAGCCTCTAAGAATGACCGTTATATTTTCATTCATATTGTAAAGATCCTTTGTCAGCCTTAGAAGAAAAGTGAAAGAGAACCACAAAGCACCATGATTATCTTTGTTGCTTACAACTGCAAAACCTGCTTCTCCAAGCCACACAAACTGAATAATGAACCAATAAACCAACAGAATAAAAGCACATCAGGGTGATTACTTCTGCCTTGACAAGGAAAAGAAAGAAATGTAAGTCAGCCTCTGCTGAGGCTGAAGAGAAATGGGGCACACTTTATTTCTTGTCTTGATTCATCAACAATGGAAAGCGGAAGGGACCTTGACAGGTCATTTCATACATTTGCTTGTGCCAAGCCAGGATCAGCTACACCAATATACTTCTTAGAGTCTGTCAGTCTCTTTATAGAAATAGCATATGCTGTGTAGATAATCTATTCCAGTGCTTAACTGTTGCCATCAGAGCATATTCCCCAAATTTAGCTTAAATTCCCCTTGCTGCCAGTTAAGACCATTCTTTCTAGAACTGTTTGTGGTGAACAGAGAGAAAAATTTTACTTCCTTTCCCTTTCACACATTAAAGAATGTAAGACAACAAAGTTAGTCATCTCAAAGAAATAGCCACTTCAAAAAAAAAAAAACAACCCACAAACAAAACCAGAGACTCTCCCTGGAAATACCTGAAAGAGCACCAAAAGGAGAAATCAGCTTGTCTTTAGATTGGACATCAGGAAAAAATTCTTCACAGAAAGGGTTCTCGGGCACGGGCAGAGGCTGCGTAGGGAGGTGGGGAGTCCCCATCCCTGAAGGGGTTTAAAAAGTGGGTAGATGAGGTGCCTGAGGACATGATTTAGTAGCAGACAGGTACGGTTGGAGCTGATGATCTCCAAGGTCTTTTCCAACCTAATGATTCAATGATTCTATGAAAAGTTGTCAGCGCTAATAGAGCCTTATGCAGTAACTCAAACTGACATCATCAGTGTGATTACGATAGCTCTTACTGTCTGTGTAGTATTCCAAGACAAACAGGAAAATACAATGTTGAGAATGTTCAACATTTTTCCTAAAGTTCACAAATTATGTATTATGCTTTATGTCCTGCACCTGACTTTGCTCCCAGAGATTGGTTTTGTATAATAATTTATGGAGGTTACCTGGTCCGGGATTCTTAAAATAGGAACAGAATTTGAAAACAAATTTTGCTTTTGAAGTGGCTTTGTCACTACTGATTGTGCTGATGGCTGAGGAAAACAGCGCAAAGGGAAAGGAACTGAGCTGGCAGAAATTCCCTTAAAGGTATTCATATAGAAAACTTATAATATAGCACATTATCTGGCTAATTTTATTAAAATATTTGTATGTAATTTAGATTCACAATTTTAATGTTTATCGTCTGATGGCAGTAGAACTATAGAATGGACCGTGCTGTGTAGCTTCCATTGAAGATGATAGCTGAGATGTTTTCACTTATCTTAGCCCAGTGCTTTGGGAAAGATAAGTGACCAGGCAATTCTGCTGTGACTCCGATTCAAGGAGTTTTGATCTGTAACCTTGGTGAAGTTTCAAATGCAATACACATGAATCTTGTGCAAGCATTTTACAGGTATAATGATGGATATAAATCAGGAAGAAGGTGCTTTGTAGGGTGGAGTTAAACTTCAAAGACAGTGAATTAAAGGGCAGTCATCTCTACACCTAACAGCTGTCCTATTGTAATCAAATCGAACCTTAATTTCCAAGTGTTATGACATTTAATCAGCTATATAAGTATAATAATAGCAATAAGGATAAGCATCATCACTGCTTATTAAGAGAGCAAGCCAAGATCACATGCCCAATGTTTCTAAAAGTTGTTACAGACAAGGTGTTCTGGACCATAAGTTCTGTCCAAAGTCTTTTCGTGGAACATATCCTGATAAATTTCTTTCTTCAAAGAGAAACTTCGCAAAGAATCCCGTGGTTCCTTCTCATTAAACAGTGTAACAACTGTACTCTACCATTGCATTGCATTTATGTAGCTTTGTAAAGATGGGAAATAATCTCTTTCTTTTTAGTGAGTACACATGCATGGTGAATTGTCATTTTGTGCCACATTACAGGTGGCAAGCTAAGGAAAGGGATGTTAAATGATTCATCACAAAGCATAATATGGTAGCTGCACAGCCAGAATATGAAGCTCACCAATTATTCTCCAATTTTTACACCTTTTTCCTGTCCTGCATAGGAAACTGAATTAGATATAGACATTCCTTTCTTCTCTACATACAGTAATTATAAAATAAACTGTCCTGCAACAAATGGGTGTTTTAAATGCTACCCCCCAGGCCTTGAGTTAAACACTGAAATGATGAAAACATATGAATATATATGATTGTGAATACATTGATCAGTTTTGCCACAATTCATGTTCAAGAAACCAAAAAAACAAACCTTGCAGGTTTTTATGTACTTGGGGTGGAAGAGAAAGGATGAGTTGATAGACCTCAGCAGTTCCTACTGCAGGCTCAGTGTCGCCTCCCAAGTGGCTTTCTGGCCGTGATGTCAGCACTGACCCCGTGCTGGAACCTGCCCGGCTCTTCCCGAGCAGAATGGCTCATGGAGAAGGGTCAGCACAGCCCACTGGGGCCACACTAAAACCGTAGCCACAAGCAACACGTGCTGCTCCTGTTATGACGAAGCTGACAGGATGATATGTTCTTTCCCTTGCGCAGTTTCCCTTACAGCATAGGTAATAGCTGGTTATTTCTACTGTTCCCACAATATTATTTCTTTTGTTGTGAGGTTTTGTATGTTTGGTTTTCAGTGAGCCACTTTCAACAAGCAGGTAAACCACCGGTGATATCCTTATGACTGGTTAGAACTCCATTTTAGACTGCTACGAAGAGTTCTTGGAAAAGGAAAGGATCTGTTACGTTCCAACCAGATTTCGTAAGGATAAAAACAGTAACAGAGAAGAATTGTTAGAAGGAACCGTCCTATCTTTTTTATTTTTGAATGCAGACATATAAGCTGATGTCTGAGTCCCAGGAGCCACCCTGCCGCAGAGAAAATTCACTCTTAGAATAAAAAAAAGGAACATAGTCACAAGGAGCTGCAAGTATCTCCCAGCTTGGTCCATGTGATCAACCATAAATGCTTCTGCATATTCTATGTTCTTGTCCATCACTCCCTTTGATATACGTGAAACATCAAGTAGCTCAGCAGCTGGCAGTCAGGCAAGAACAGTAACTGGCAGAAGGAGGGGCTTTCTCATAAAAAGGCTTTTTTCAATTATTTTAAACAACAGCTGGTTAACCTCCCCTTCACATACTTCTGCCAAACAGTGACAGTAAGGAATTTTCTAGTGAATTTGGTCTTATCTTCAAGCCTACTAATTTGGCAAAACAATTACTTTCAACCCCTTCCTAACAATTTCCGAGTAATTACTTTTTTCTTGTATTCTCCTATTGAGAGCAGCCAAACCATCGTCCTGCCAGCATCAGCGTTTTCACTGGATGTTACGCGCTGTTTCCCACACTTCGCAATGGTGTTATATTTGTTATTTAGAACAAACCCAGATTGTTCCTGGAACTGTGCCTATAGAAACTACTGCTGTAATGTGTTTATATGATATATAATTACAGGCATGCTGTAACCTGTCCGTAGCCACTGCAGAACAAGTTGCATTATCAAACCCATAAACCAGTCCCTAGATTAACTAGTCAATCTGATATTCTTCGCTTTCTTCAGTCACAAATGTCAAAGAAATCAAACGCACGCGGGTTACATTTTTGAGCTTCAGTAGAAAAGATGGTAACTATAAAATATTCCAAGCCAGTAATAGGACATTCAGAACAACTGCATACTGCCTAAGGCGATATGGATTTCAGGCCACTGTGTCTGCAGATTAGGCCACTTGGTTAATGTCAAGCATTTGCATTTGAAAATACTTGCCAAGAACCACAAACAAGAGGTAGGGAGAAAGAGGGAGCTCACCTGCCAGTGGAGTGAGTCACGGTGTTCAGGACGTGGAGCCTGCGTACGCAAAGAGAAATAAGTACAATTTGGTTATAATCCTAGCAAACAGCAGATTACAATAGGTTTTAATCTAAGTACAGCTTCACGATAAATAATTAGGACTGTCTTTAGTACATATTACCTCTAGGGAGAAAAATCTTTACAGATATAATATTTGAATTAAAGAGAATAATGGAGCGTATTAAAGTTTAATTATTAGAATCATTACTTTGATGTACCTCACACGTAGACTTTAATACCATTTCATACCTGGTATGTTATATTTTTCTGACAAGCACCTGAACAACTATTTTATTGATAAAAATTTTAAATACATGCCAATATTTTTCTGTTCGTTCATCCTTTCTACTTCATGCTTTTTTTCAAGCCAGCAAGTCATTAACACGAATTTATAAATCGATGTAATACTTGAGAATACTTTTCATAAAAATCTCTTTCTTACACAATATCTAAGACAGATTTATTTTTATTTATTTTTATTTGCGATCTGCTGTATCAAATCACTGAGTGCACTCCTGCAGATGTGGGGAAACAACTTCTGATCTCTCCTACCTCATAATTTCTATTTAGCTATTCCAGGAATATTTTTTGCGTGTGAATTGAATATGATTTTTTTGATTTAGACTTGTTCCACACTTATAATCAAGTGCAAGAAATAATTATACAGTGTTTTCACAGGGAGTTCCCATTGCATTTTCTGGGACATTTAATACTGTTACATCACGGCACTATTAAACATTATACAATAAGTTGATGCAAGCCGGTATCTTGTACAACTGCTAGAGTGGAAGGAGGAGGAAGTAAAGAAATACACCGCATAAGTCCCTCACTGAGGTAACGACCATTTAACAGGCATTACAAGACATGCTTGAAATTCATTCTTCCACAGAGAAATTCCAAAAGATTTGCACAGTATTACTTCAATTCCATGCTCCTATAGCTCCAGCTCTTCCTTCCAGATTCTGTTGTTATAATACACAAATTCACATGATATTTTCATCAGGAAAAGAACTCCGTCTTATAATTCATTTTTTAAAATAATAGTTTTGTACAACAGTGTGGTATTCTTTTGAAGGATGTCTGTCTCGCATTTTAATATTTATGATATTTGAACCAATATAAGAACTATAAGGTATGTGATTTCACTAGAGAAAGTTACTTAATTACAAACATATCCAATTATGATCTCTCTTAATGACATCAATTTCTGTTTATGGACAAGGATAATATTGTATATTTAACACATCTAGATGTATTCCAAACATTAATAATGCCCCGATATGTAAAGCATTATAAGGCATTTCTACCCCAAAACCCCCCCAATGCCAACAGTCATCTGTTGAGTCTGCCAGCTGGCAAGCGTGATGGATCCATCGTTAAATGGCAATAGAGTGAAGATTCTTAGCTGATAGGAAAATATGTGTATGTATGGGATAATCCTCTCTCATGTTCTGTTACGAATTTTAGGTACAACACTTTGATCGAGTGCCTGTACTTTCTGACAAAGCATGGAATTCCATTTCAGGCACTCCCGATAGCACATGACCGTTTCTCACACAATGCGCTCTAGGCAAAGCGATCCCGGCTCATCACAGTGGCTGGAATTGGGTGGCTTTTGATGTCCCTTTTGCTATGATGTGTAAATATGTAAATATAAATGCATATTTGTGTAAATATGAATTTATAAAATAGATTAGGCAAATTATTTTCTGAAATAATCCTTTCTCCCTGTGCAATCTTCTGCAGCATGATCTTCTCACAACTGTTTCTTGAGTGTTTTCAGACATGAGGAGGCATATTCTGAACTTGGATTCATGGCAGTAAATACCAAGTAACTACCCCAAAGTTAATGGAATTACTCCAGGCAGAATACTAAGTGAAAAATTTGTCCCTTCTCTATGACAGAGACAACTGAATTTTACTGATGAAGTGAAGACAGAGAACTCTTTCTAATTACATTTTATACCATGAATAGAAATGTGTTCTCCTGGTAGATCTGGAATATTTAACAGTAAAGTACCTTTGTTATATGCACTACAGGACCAAAGACAGAAACAAAGCAGCCCACCTCCCACGCTCTTACACACACAAGTAGCTCAGCAGTGCTAAAGCTCTCCCGACTCTAACCTTGCCTGCTGAATAATTCTGCTCACACGCTCAAGGGGTTCACATGAGCAGGGAAAGCAAGCGGTGGCCCTTTGGGTAGAGGCATATTTAGATAGAAGGTCATTCAAGATAATTGTGCTTATGAAGACGACTGTTCATTTGAGTCAACCAATTTTATAATTACTGTTACTCTTAAAGTGAATTCTGGATGTTCTTTTCTTTGATATCCTTATGACTCATGCTTCAGTTGAGCAAAGCAAGCTACAATTTGCTAATGCAAGTGTGTACAAATTTGAAACTGGTTAGGTTGGGCGTGTCTGCCTAAAGAAACACACATTTTCTTATAGTTTTCAATAGATGTTACTGGGCAAAATTATCTCGCTACATCTTAGTGGGATTTAAATATTTCTTAATTTGAATACCATTCTTTAAGAGTTAATTCAGCTGGGTGATTGCTGAAGTTTGGAACAGGAAAACTGCATTAATTATGAAAAAATAATAACCGAGTAAGAAGCCGTCTATCTCGATCAGGTCACATAGGTTATACAACCAGTTGGCATCGTATCACATTTTTTGCACACACAGGCTCGCTTCCTTCATGTATCCTGTGGAAAGCAGGGGGCAACTTGTTTTCGTTTGAGAGAATGAAGTAATTATTCTTTTTACTTTCCTTTAGGCTGTATCTCAGAGTTTGGAAAGCTCAGAGCAAAAATGCTCCCTCTTTACCAATTTGCAAAGACAAAAGGGAGCACAGCCCACAGCTCATTTCTGTTACGAGGAATGCTGCCAACATAATTTGTAGGGATTCATTATACTATCATGCCTAAAAAAATGGTTGCCCATGCTGTGCTTGTGGGGTTTGTCTCTGGCACTGAAAGAACAGACAGGACACTCCTAATCTGAGAGCGCGCATCTCCGCAGCACAGCCAGCCTATATAATGCAAGAGTCTGTAAATGGCTTTGGTTATGCCAACAGTCAAACAAGTCATCAGTAATCCCTAGAAGCAGGAAACTATAAAGATAGTTTAATCTAAATCTATTAGATCCAAGGAGCTCCCTCCTAGCAGAAACCTAGCCTTTAAATTCTTTCTGTCCTCCCCTCTGAGCTGGTGCAGCTGTGGACTAGTACCAGTTCAGAGCTGGAATGCAACTGGAGTCATCACAGTATAAAAAAACAAATTCAAGACTTGTTGAGGAATATTACCATAGATTGGCACTTTGGGGAAAAAATATAAAAATATAGTTTGAATTTAACTGTAGGTAACTATCCTCAGTGCATCTCTGGCACTATTTCAAGTCCCAAATTATCAGTCATACACTTGCAATATATTGCATGAGAAAAATAAGTCGTACAAATCAATATTTCAGCTTACTAATCCATTGCTTTGCAATGTAGTTTATCATTGGTACATTATTAAATATGTGGAAAATAATTGTATCATTTGCTTTCTCAAAATAAATATGTTTTTTTATCTACCAATCCAAATGTTTCTGAAGAACTGGGTGATTAATATCGTATCTAAACCTGTGATTATTTTTATAAACATAAAGCAAGATATTGGACCGAGTATGACTCCAACTGTGAGTGATTTATAGTGATAAAAATACACAGATGCCATCTGTACCAACAGAAGAACACTCGTCACAGATTTGTCTTGTAACACTTCCCTTTCATTTATACTGAAATGAGCGCTCTCTTTTAAAGCGATACTGACAGTAAAATATGGCCACTTTTAAAATGAGTAACCTAACAGTACGAGAAATACACCGAAAACTATGAATTAAAATCCTCATTTGACTCGCTCAAGCCCTCCGTGGCGTATCACGGAACGCTCACCACTAAGCTCAGTCAGCCAGACGAGATCTGCTAGCCGAGTAGCTGCTGCATACTCCGAGTTTTTGCTGGGTGTGACGCCTCCTACCCCTCCCAAAGTAAATCAAAACAAACAGAACCCTCGACCAAAACGGCAAAGGCTTTACATTCAGAACCCAGCCTAAGTCATTAGTCTGACTTCATCAGCTCGCCTGCGACAGGCTTGCCAGCATCCCTGCCGGATCAGCATTAAGCAAGAGGGCCATGGGGTATGCACCAGGGAAACTGAGGCAGGTAGTGTGAAGGCAGTGATAAATATCAGGCAGCTTCAAATACCAACAGCCAGATCAAAAGAAAAGGAGAATTTAAATAAAATCTGCACACGGAGGACTTTGTTAGCAGCAGTTGCAGGAACGAAGATATGATATCCAAATTGTTATTAATTTATAACCATGCACCAGATACTGCGAATTAGCGAATGGTGAGGATTGCCATCACCCATGTGAGCAGAATAAAGCGATAGTGAGTGCAGTACACAGGATGGGTCCTAGCTCGGTCTCCCCGTTGATGCACAGCCGCAGCTCTGCTGTCTTTGCCTTGCACTCTCAGCTCTGCTTTGACTCCAACCTTCACGGGATGTGGCACGGAAGATTACGTACTCCAACGGCCTTTTTAAAACATTTTTTACTAGCAGTGGCCTTCAAGTTCCCCTGTTCTACTTTGGGTCCTAAAATATGGCAAGAATATCAATTGAAGAGCAAAATAAATATGTATTTATTCCTGATTTTTGTTGTGCAGCCGTGCTCCCACCCCCACTGCTGTCAGTGCTCCAGCCCTTCAAAATTTCCATTGTATCAAAAAGCTGACAGACTTAGCTCGGGAAAACTTCAAGCTAGTTTTCTTGTTGAAATTTGGGAAAACAGAACAGCTGTCATTCTAACATAGTCCAGCGAGTGGCAAGCCTGTTCACTTTCAAATGTTCATTCTCCAAAAATCAACACTTAGATGACGTGTCCTACTGACATGTCATAAAAACCACACTCGGAGCTGACAGACATGGAACAAACACGCGCCACAGCCGGAGGTTACAGAGATCCTACACAGCTGATGCTCGGGGTATTTTTAACATCTCTTTCTTCCCTGTTTTAAACTGTGCAGAGTGTTTTGGTCCAGTGGTCACCATTAGCCATGTTATGCACTCACCTTCTTGGAGGGAGACTAGACAGCAACCCGACGTGAAGCAATGAATCCCCTGCGGGCACAGCCAGCAGCAACGAGGGAGTGGCAACTGATGCCACAAGCTCCATCACTGAAGCTGCATCTTTCATGCAGATTTTATGGCTCTGGTGTCCAAACAGGACCGTCGCAGTATGCTACACCCAAATCCAAGATCTTTTTCCTCCTTAACCAAACAGTGTGATCAAGAAGCCTTCGCCTACCAGCTGGCCCGTAAGCATTTGGTCAGGAGCCCATTCATTCCCAATGTGAAGGTCCTCATTAAATCTTCTAAAACCGCACTGAACACAGCGCAAAATCTAATTTTTCAAGCACTAGGGAAAGACACAATTAAAACTCAGTCCTTGGTAGCTTTTCCTGTAAAAAAACCAAACAACTTTTAGATTCCACAGAAATATTACAGAAATGAAAAAATCAGTTTACAAGACAAAGCCCAGCAGTTTAGTTTCCATCATTTAAGCTTTGCTACTCATTCTAAGAGGTGGATTTTAATTCAAACTTTGATGCTGCTATGTTCATTATTAGGTTTTCCACACGAGCCAAATGCCACTTATGTGCCAGGAAGACATGCAGAAGTGGCTGATCTGAAATTATTTTCCCTAATGACATTTTCTTCCTGGATGCAAATAAATATTGCATATAAAAGTGTATCCGTGTAATGCAATTGCATGCCTTGTATTAAGCAGATATGATAAGTAGAATCTCAAATTAAATAACTGCACATGAAAATTCTATGTAAATCTAGTCTGGTCGTTAATAATCCTCATTCAACTGTCAGTTAGCAACAAAGCAGCATGGACATTTATAAGTCAAACTAATGCAGCGTTTTTTCTAAAGGAGTGAGCATTGTCCCTTAGCAGGGTTGAATGTTGATTTTTTACTATTGTTAATAGGAAAAAAAACCAAAACCAGGAAGCAGTAAATGCTTTTCTACAAAAGGTGCCCAAAGAAACTTTCTACTGATCAAGTAAGAGTTGTGTAAATCTTTACGCTGTCCATGCTGCAAAATGCTTTCATCTAAACTTTTTTCTCTTGTGAAAGATGATGGGGATTGCTTCAGGTCTCTGTGCTCATCTATGCTCCCATACTGAGAAAACAGAGCAGGAATAGTTTAAAAATGTGACCAAAGGCTGGGAAGAAATCCCAATTATACAGGCTTTGCTATACATGTACAGAGTTGAATGGCATCCACGTACCACCAGTTTTCATACCCCCAAATTAACAGGAGAACATGTCCCAGCCATATTTGTGTAAAAAAAAATCTAGACAGGAAAGAACAGACACTTGAAAATAAATGTCAGACTATAAGTTGCATATAAAACAACTCATATGAAACAGCTTAAAGAATAAACACTGTTAACAAATAGTTTGTTTCTATCTTCTGAAAAGGCAAAACAAAGGTAATAATTCATTCATCTATAAAATTCCATTATAGTGTTCATTACAGGCGTGTAACTCCATGCTGTTATCAAAAGTTATACCTGTCAGAAATACCGTGGGGTCTCAAATGTTGTCCCCCTTTCACGTAAACTTGTACTGCAGGCTTACTTCACAGCTCCTGCACACTTCACCTTTTATCTACAAATGGACACTCCTGATGCTTCTGTTTAAAACCTGACAATTTTCATCTAATTGAAAGAAAAATGCCTAATCAAAGGCACCAGAGATAAGCACTTGCGACATATGGCTCCCCAGCTGGGAAAGCGTCTGACCAGCGTACCAGCAATCTGAGAGACAGAGACAAACAGCCCCATCAAATACCCTTTCGCCAAGGGACAAGCACACCGGGACGGGAGCCAAAAGACCATACTTCAAAGATCCAATTATTGAGCAAAACCATACGAAGGCAGCAGGTACCGTTCCTCCCTTTCGCAAATGAGGTTACGAAGAGGTTGCAGAAGAACCCTTTTGGAAGTAGCGGGGAAGGAATCCATATGTCTATTCTGACAAAACCTATTTTCATCCACTTAACTGACACTTGGGAAAGAACTCATCCAAATGTATGTCTCTGGTTACACAAGGCATGCAGACACACTTTTGCCACAGGCCTCAGTGTCAATATTTAGCTTATCACAGATTATCACAGCTTTCCTGCAATCATTTCACTTGGGGTGGCGAGGCTCTCTCTCCGCATTTTTGTTGGGATTGAGAGTGCACACCTTTCACCAATGTGATACTACTTCCCTCAATGAAAGCAAACCCGTTAGGAAATACAGCAAGGGGATGGCAGAGAGAGGAACGTAGTGGAAGGGGTTGATAAGAAACTGCACCAGACCCAAGGTCCTCGTCAAAAGCAGCATGGCCAGCAGGTCGAGGGAGTTGATTCTGCCCCTCTATTCCTCTCTTAAGAGACTTCATCTGGAGTATTGTGTCCAGTTCTGGAATCCTCAACATAAAAAGAAGATGCAGCTGTTGGAAGGAGGAAGCTACAAGGATGATTCGAGGGCTGGAGCACCTCCCGTACGAGGACAGGCTGAGAGAGTTGGGGTTGTTCAGCCTGGAGAAGAGAAGGCTCCAGGAAGACCTTATAGCGACTTTCCAGCACCTGAAGGGGCTCCAGGAAAGCTGCGGAAGGACTTTTTATAAAGGCTTGGACTGATAGGATGAGGGACAACGGGTATAAACTGGAGAGGGGCAGATTTAGACTTGACACAAGGAAGAATTTCTTCACGACGAGGGTGGTGAGGCACTGGCCCAGGCAAGCTGTGGCTGCCCCATCCCTGGGGCTGTTCCAGGCCAGGTTGGATGGTCCTTGGGCAGCCTGAGCCGGTGGGAGGTGTCCCTGCCCGTGGCAGGGGTAGAACTGGCTGGTCTTTAAGGTCCCTTCCAACCCAAACCATTCTATGGTTCTATGATTTATGGGAAACAGGAGGAGAGCAAAGGCACAGAAGGCAGGGACGGGGCAGGTGAGAGAGAATGAGACTGCGAGCCACGTGTCCAAAAGACAAAACTATGTGCAGATTAATGCAAAGAGACTGTAGGAGAAAACAGTGTGGGCAAGATGGGAGGGAAAGGGTGGATTGCTGGGACAATGGAAGAAAAAGGAGGCAGGAAAGGACAGCAATAAGGAGGGGAAAGAATTGCAGCTCACTGCATCCTGAGATGCGTGACAAGTGTACAGAAACTGGCCCCAAGTAGCCACAAGGAGACCAAAACTGGGAATTACGTTTAAAAAAATTAACTCAAACGTCAAGAGTAAATTTAAAAATAATGACAGTTACCACAGTTTTTCCAGAGACTCAAAATCCAGAAAATATGCCAAAATCAGTTTCATGAACATGTGTGTCTCCAAGTCAGTGTTTGTACGATTTTGTGAATTTACGGAACCAGAACTCTCTCCTTTCAAATTACAGAAAGCCTTCCTGGTGTCTGAATAAATACATTCAGATTCAGTCCTGGGGCATATGCTAACTATCTTGGGCACTTTCAACAGTCTTTCAGCTTCTGTTTTCAAACAGAAAATGTTTAAAGCGCAATATAATGGTTGTATTCATGTCCAATTTAAATCACATGGTAACATTGACTTTCATTATGTACTTCAGAACAGTTGACAGTAAGAGTTAGAGAACATCTCCCTCTACTGTTCCTTCCTTGTAAAAAAATAACACTGCTTAAGTAGTTTTAGATCAAAAGCTGAAAGTAGAAAGACATTCAAGATTAGCAAAAAAATGTATGTTTTTCATGTGATTTTTTTAAAAAGACAAATACTAAGTATACAAACGTCCAGCTGTGAAAAAAAAAAAACCAAAAAAGAGAGGGGATTACAAACCATAGTGAAAGGGAGGAATATAACCTGAGAAAGGAAGAAGGGAAGAAAACACCCAAGATGCACACTGAAGGGCATCCTATCACTTGAATGTGGATAGAACAGATCTAGCAACACAGCGTAACATGTGCGTAAGAAGCTCAGGTGAAACAGTCAGTGTTTAGTTTGAATTTGTACTTCATGACAGATTGTTCCAGTTTTCTGGGTACTAAAAAAAAAAAAAGCCAAAGTGTAACAGTCTCTCAGCATCACACCTGCTTTCCTAAAAGGATAAAGCATGTTCCAAAAATCTGCAATAAATTCATGGAATAAAAGACCGAATTGTAAGAGATTAACAAACATCTATGGCACAAATTAGTCATTAGTCTTTCCTGCAATCATTATTATGTACCTTATGTTTTTTTCACATTTGTAATGACATTTTATCTTACGATTCAATATGCAAAAGGAAATCTTTTATAAATACCACCCACTCACTCCCCCAGTTATATACTCTAACAAAAACTCCAGTATCTACTCGAAACACCACCATTCTTTGGTAGCAGCATGAATTTTCTCTGTTTTAAGACATTATGGATAGGCTTTAAATGATTAGAAGTTATTTTATTTTGAAAACATAGTCTTCGTAGTAAAATACTGTGCATGGGTGAAGGTAAGTACAAGCTTCCTCTTTAGGACAGCATTTGTTACCTCATTGCCAAAAAAACAGGTTTGAATAGGTGTAAGTGCTGCATAGGCAGGGGTTTTAAAAAGAGCAGCCCTGGTTAAAGTCTGTGATCAAATGTGGAATAATTACATCAAACAAAATTATGACTTCACTGATTCCAGTATTTTTTCTATGGGGATTTCATGCTTGTATGAACTAAATGTTTGATATACTTTCCTTTCATATAAAACTGTGGAAATATTTTGAACATCTTTTGCATGTGAACATTGATAATAAAGTATTCTTTTTTTTATGTTCTACATAGCATATAAGGAATGAAAATGGTGCAGTTCTGTGGCCTTATTTCTACACAAAGGATAGAATAATTTCTAGGATTTATTAAGGCTATAACTGTTAAAAACTCAAGGCAAATTAATTTTTCAACTGTCTTTTGATTTATGGAACGAAAGCTCACATTGCTTACAGGTAGTATACAGAGAAATGTTTATTTTGTGGAATCTAGTAAAAAAGAGTTCGGAGTTATTTCTAAATGCCAACTTTCTGCAAAATTTGCATTTCTGCCAATGAAATTCACTGTTTTTTATGTCATATTGCAATAAAACCAAGACACACATTGTGAACAAGGCTCTCAGACCAATTAGGCATACCATTACATGTGCAGAAGGCATGCACAATTGTGCAGCTAATTTGTGCATGAAATTACTTTGATTGCGCATACTAATTGGATAAATGTGTGTGCAAATGCCAGTAGTCATTTGTGCTAGCAGTTATCCAATGCGCATACATAGTCATGGCAACTGGATGCATAAATTAGATGCAGCCTTGCATGCCTAACTGGTCTGGGGGTTTAATCAGAAATCCTATTTCCCCTATTTTTTTCTTCTGCCATGTCACTTCATTTTGCTAGCAGGTTTGTTATTGTCAGTCTATCTTACAAATGAGTAAACCTGTTCCCTCCCTCACCGATTGCCTTCAGTTCCAGACACATTCTTCCAACTGTACAGAACAGACCAAACTCTGTTCCCATCATGGCCTGTCAGCAGCCCTTACGCCGAATGTGTGGCAGTTTCAAGATGCAAACATATTCCAGCTTTGTATAAACCACATCTTTCAGCATTCCTTCATCCACTTACTCCTTAAAAATGATGGAGAGCTGAACCTAAACAAAGCTTTAATCTTCTGTGGAGATGTCACTAAATCTAAAGTTTCACTGAAAAATCACTCTAATCCTATAGCTACCAAAGAGCTTAAGAATTCCCGGAATGCACAAGGAGCTTTTGCTCATGTGGAAGGCTCTATGCCACTGCTGAGGGAAAAGCGAATTTGTTGGCATTTGACAACTGAAGTCCAGAACAAATCATTTTACAGCTTAGTTTAATGCCATAACAGCAGCAGCATGTTTGAGTCCACTGGAAAAGTACTCATCGTAAGTAATCTGCTCAGTAATCATAGAGTAGTAATCAGTATATCCATACCAAATTTATAATGCTACTGTACAATAGCAGAGATTAATTGTTAGCAGGCACTAACAGCAATTAAATAGTCTTGTGGCTGGACTTGTTCATGTCTCTGAATTTGTAGTTAAGGACCCTGTAGCTGTCAAAGAAGATTTCAAAACAGAAGAAAACCTAATGACTAGAAAAATAGAATAGTTTGGGTTGGAAGGGACCTTAAAGATCATCTAGTTCCAACCCCCTGCGATGGGCAGGGACATCCCACTGAATCGGGCTCATTGCCGTTCCTAAATGATGTATGTCCTGTGTCAGAGGATACATATCTCTGCAGTCAGAGATATCAACCTCTTCCATCCTGATAACGGCCTGGCACATGGTTAGGGTTTGTGCGATGAAAAATAACTACAAAACATTTCTAAACGTACTCTCCCAACCACTCACAAAGCTCCAGGCCTGCTACTTGATCTCCCTGCCTGCATTTCTTTCATAAGCCACAGGTCTGTTCAGTCCATCCTCACAGGGAACCTGCCCCACGCTGCCCATCATTTTACTGTCTTCTTACAACTTTTCTGGTTTTCCAAAAATGCTTTTGGAAGTCAGGATAGTTTTGAGCCATGATATACATGAACTTCATAACTACTAAGGCCCCACTTCAGCAGAAGGGTGTCTCCGGTTTTTGTTTTCTCTTTCTGAAGTTACATGTTTCTCTGAGCAGCCACTGGGCACCAACATTGAGCTGACATTTTCAAAGGATCAAGACCCCTGTCTGGATGGTTGGAACTGAGTTAGAATTACCACCCTGAAAATTTACTTAAGGTTATTTTCCCTCCCCTCACACAGTTCTACTTCAGCTCTAGATTTTAAGGGTTATGCAGTGGTAAATCTGGGGACTAAGCTATCAGATATCAAAGATACCTAAACCTCATGCGATTTTTGGGTAGGTCATAACCTCCTTGGGGAGTATTCTGTCCTCTCAAATGGGGATAAGATGAGCCCTTTTTATGAGGTTTGCAAGTGTGCATCATCCCACAGATGTGTACTAACAACAGGATTATAAAAACACCATCAAACTAAGAAACCATGCCATGTATTAAGCTCCATAACGTTGAAAGGAGGTGGGAGAGGAGGTATTTGGATTCTGATAGCTTTTATATCATAATAAAGATGGAGGGATAGCAGTTGTGGAATGTTGTTGATATGCATGGAACTCCAGAAGCTCCTGTTCTTTCCCTGCATTGTATCTATCACAGCTATTCTCTTCCAAGACATAGAAAAATGATTCAGCAGAAATTGAAGTTCCTCATTTCTATGCTGCAAGGGCTCATATTCATTTTCAGGGCTGTTCACAGCCTCAGAAAGACAGTTATTGTTAGCACGGACCATTCCTGAAACCCGTGATGCCCTGCTGAGGACACTCCATCAACAAAATCACAGTTGTCCCGCTCCTGTGTAAGTGATGCCCTGCTGTCCTCACAGCCTATTAGACTGCCCCAAGAAAATGTGTCCTGTGTCACTTACTGAACTCTGAATTTTCAGTTGTTTGCTGCCATCAGGTGTAACACCATTCTCTTCCTTTTTTCTCCAGGTGGCAGTGTTCTCTATGTACAGTGGAGAAAGGAGAACTCTAAAGTAGTCTGTTACATCTGTACTGGTAGAAAGAGCCTTTTAAAAGTGTGCAAAATTCTTGTGCCTTTACTCAAAAATATAGGTATTGCAACTCCTATCCACTTCTAGCAGAAGTAGGAAAGAAAAATTCAATCCTCCAACACAGATTACAAGTAACTGGTGGTTTGGGTTTTTTTAAACAGATTTTTAACATTCCTTCCATGGAAATAATGTGAAATCACAGACGTAATTAAAATACATCTCACAGGTCTTGCGTCTCTTTACAACTAGAGCTGCAGTCACTGCTTGTCTTGAGTTCTGAACTTTAAAGTGCTTATATAAAAAAGACAGACTAAGTGTCTTGGTTTCTAGCATTACATTTTCAGTCAGAAAGACCAAAAGACAGCATGGAGAATCTGAAAGCAAAACAGAGTAACTATGATACCGGCAAACTGCAACCTCTATTCTCCTGTCATTTCAAATTCTGAGAACTTTGTATTTCTCTTTAAGGTTTAGCCCTGAGCCATAATTCTGTATGTATGCAGCTTCAAGTCTGAATACTTTTCAGCATCTGATTTTTTTTTTCCCTCTGGAAATACATATTAAGTGCTATAAAATGACATAATAGTCCTCAGAGCAAAAAGTCATCAGCAGTAGATAAAAACTCCTAAAAATATTAAAACAATAAAAGATCTAAATGCTTATGTTTCTTACATTCCACTTTAAGCAGAGCTTGCTTCTTTAGGCAATCTCAGTGGAGAGAATAAAAGAGAGGAGAGGGCTATGTTTCAGTTTAGCTTCACTTCAGTGACTGCTGTTTCTCATTTAACAGAAAATCTCTTTCAATTCTGCTCAGTTTCTTGCACTCTTTTATGTCCATCAGCTTTTTCCCAGTCTAAGTAAAACCAGTTTTGTAGGTGGTTGTAAAAGAGATTAAATCACCACAGCAAATAGTTTGGGCACTTTCCCTCAACTCCTTCAATTTCTGAACAACTGGTCTTCGAGGCGCGAGTTTTCTCCACCCGTTTTAAGGATACCTTTTCAATAAATTAACAAGAAAAGAAAACACATCTTTGTAATCAGAGAAACAGCAGTCAGAAATTACCGTGTACTTTTAACTTTTAGAGCAGAAATTCACTTTAAATGAGCTATTCTGATTTCCGTGTTGCAGTCATAGAATTTCAGTCCTTAATTCCAGCAATCTGCTACATGCCTCACAAAGGCTCCCATACTTCGCTGTAAGGCCACTCAGACTTTGAAGACTTTTTGAGAAAGAGAAGCCACCACTTTCTCCGTTTGTTTGCCTCACAGTTTTCAATTATGGGTATGCACTGCTTGAGGTTCTAGTCTTTGCTGTGTTTGCATTAAAGAGACTTTACTACACAAATGTTGATGCAGGCAAGTTATTTGTACACTAACAGTTATCCTATTAAGTTCTTTTTCAGCAGCTCAGCAAGCCAACCTTGACGTCTCTAATTTAGAGGTGTTTCTCCAGCATGCCTAACATTTGAAGCTCTTCTCTATGTTCTGCAAGTTCTTCAACATTGTTTGCAATTTAAATACCGGAATTAACGAGAGCACACTGCAGAACCACACACAAAACCATACAATCCTCAGAGTGCACTGCGCAATTTTTGTGTTACTATCACTTTTATCCTACATTACATAGCATTTGCTGGGAGTTTCTGTTGGGTCATTTACTACCATTATTTTTAAAGCCTTTTCAAAGTCATTTTCTTCCTGGACATAGTGTCCATTCTGTAGTTATAACCTATTTTTCCGGTTGTACAAGAAGACGTTTGGCTGCAGCAGCATTAACACATAGTTTATTGTAATGGCCAATGCTTGCCACTACAAGCTGTGTTACTATGCATAATGGCTCTGTCCTTGTCAATGCTGATTAAGCCATAATCATTTTGTCAGTGGCAAATGTTCTGAGTGGTAGTGCAATATTTATGTTACATTATTGATAATACTATTGAAGAACATAATACTTTCCTATCCTGCCAGAAATACTGCCTTCCAGAGACAATTTCCCATTGTTAGCTCCTCTGTGAGCTCTCCTAGCTGATTTAAATCCATTTTACATGTGTTCTATTCATAATACTCTGATAATTTGTTTTGTTCTAGTGAAGCCAACAACTTGCATCCAAAATATATTTTATATCTGTAGAAATAGCTTGATGAACATTAATCTTGAAGAATGATATAAAATTCATCTAATGATACTTGTGATCCATAATACAATGCTGGCTGCCAAAAGGAATGGAATGGAACAGAACGGAATGGAATTTCCTACAAACATTTTCTTTGCCTGGGATTAGTCAACTTAATCAGCCTATAAGTAATTGCAAACTTATCACAAACTACTCTCAAACAAAAACTAGAAATTGAGTCTGGTAGAAAAAGAGCAAAGAAACACTCGGGAAATATCTGATTTACAGTGATGGAACTCAAAAATCGGAAACATAACTACTAAAATTTATTTCTACCGTGTACATATTAGATTTTAAACAAGGTGCAAAAATGAATGGACCACACCAAAGGTAAATTCTATAGGGTAGGTTTGCACACGAATAGCCCTTAAGAAGCTAAGATTGTAAGAAAAAAATTGTTAGAAATACTGCAGACAAGACATGTTATGTGAAACTAGGCAAGAATAATTTTCCAATGAGTTAGAATAAGATTTGAAAGCACTTTAAGAACAGAACAAGCCCCTTTCCAAAAAGTTCTACACATTTCAAGAAAAGCTCAGTGGAAGCAAGCTCACTAAGCTTGTCCTAAAACCAGAACTGTGCACAGACAAAATGAGTACTGCAGCTGAAATATAAATTGAACTACTAGAGCACTTGCATATGCTGTTCAAATCAATATTAGCAATTTAAAAAAAATAAATTAATATTAAAAGATTTTTTCATTTTACTTAAGATGTACCTTTCTTCTTTTGACCAGCTTTCAGTTTTATATTAATCCTACTAAACTACTGCCACTTAAATGGCTCTGTGTGATGAAACAGACCTGGTGCCCAGACAAAGAAATATTTTTATCTACATGAAAATGATATGTAATGGACTTTAAAGTCTGAGAATTTTGTGCTATTTTTCTAGAACGTAAAAGTGTTCTTTTTCATTATCTGAATACTTACAAAATTGCTGCTGAAAAATAGAGTTAGCCAAACCCTACCCAGATGACACCACGCATCCGTGTATTTTCTCATCCTCTTTGATGAACACCGAGCAGACAACGCAGCCATCTGGTCAGGGAGAAAGAAATTGTGTAAAAATGAGATATGCGCGTGTAAATAAAAGATTGATGAATGAAGCCCTGAAAGCTGAGATGAAAGTGAAGCAGAACAGACAGGTAAATCATTCTGATACTTATGTTAGTGCTGAAATTATGTTCCTCTACTTTCTATTTTTTTTTTCTGCTGACAGCAGTGCAGGTGACAAAAAACACTTCCAATTTTGCTGCTGACACAAGTGCTGGAGGTGAGCAAACTGGTTTAGTTCTACTGCTGAGAAAACATGCTTTAGTCAGGAAGAAGTGAGAAAGTTTTGGCTTCATTTTTAATTACTAGTGATGCATCCACATACCACTGTGCTGGTGGCTGTTGAGCTGTGAAACTCCAGCTTCAACTCTATCCAGAGAGCAAGCTAGGATGGCTTCCCAAAATTGAAGCAGAGTTCAGAAAAATTTAACAGTTCTGAACCTGTTCATTTTAACTCAGACACAAAGGGTGAAAGTGGTCTTCTTGCACAGACCTTCAGAAGTGTTTGTAAGCTTGACGCCTTCCCCCCAAAAAGGGGAAGGAATTCAATCTCTGAATTCACTGGTGTTAAAGTATATTTAAATAAAGTATTAATTGTAGCCAAAGTAAAATTGAAATAAAATACAAGCAATTCTTTCCAGGCACACCTCACTTAGGAGCCCATTAGACTGAAAATTTAATTAGGATCTGATTTTGCATATGAAAATCAAATGATCCCATTCTAATGAACAACTAGCTTAGATTCTGAAGAACCTTACCTGATGCAACTCCTATTTCAGCAAGAGATAAACTGACTCTAAAGCCCCCTTTCTCTGTCATCACGTAACTCGGTGTTTCCCAATCTTCTTTGTCACTACAATAAGACTGTGTTTAAACAGTAAGTTTACATTTCGGCGAAGACAGTGGTACGCAATAAACCCCACTAGAACTCATTTTTCACATACATAATCACTGTCTGGCATTACAGGAAGCTTCCTGAGTATGCCTAGCACTACATCACTGTAAGGAGAAATAAACATTAACTACTCATCTAACACCTGAAATATCCACTCCTTATTTTTTGGTGTAGTTGGTGGACATCACGTGAATTTAAAGCCAAGAGCAGTCTCAGTTCAGTCATCTTTTGCACAACTTTCATGAAACAGATTCAATATTGATCTTAATTCTTAGTTTATGAAGTATCTCACACAGTGCTTGATATTAGCTGTAAATTAATCAACCAGGCAAATGGACACGTTTAAGAAGTTAAGCCTTTTTGATTGACATTTTCACATTCTGAGGATATTGGTTCCCTTATAGTTTATATATAGGCAAGAGATATTATTTTAAGAACTACCTAAGCCAAATCTGTACCATCTTCAGTTTCAAAGAGGCAGGAGACTGAAAATTAAGAACTCCAGAGCCATGGCTGAAAGGACCCACAACACACCAGTTCTCTAACTCACTCTTGTATGTCCCTCAGTCTCTCAGTCCAAGAGCTCTTTAAACAACTAAAGGTCACCCAGTTGCTCCTTGAAGCCTGTCCTGGGACTGGGAAGGGAAATTTCCAAGAAGCGTGTAGGAACAGGACAAGGAAAGAGCAAAGTAAAGGTGACTGAAGGAAGAATTAATACATTGGACTAAGTGATACTGAAAAGCTCGCAGCTAGACAGCGCCTGAGCGAGAGCAGAGCCTGATGGGATTTATTAGCCCAGTCTGCTGCCTCAAGGAGGGCAGTGCCTCAAGGCTGAAAGCAGTAGCATGGCTCAGCACTCCCTTTGCTCTTCCTCCGAGTCCTGTGTTCAAACATACATTAAAAGGAGAAATGAATGAGAAGCTAAGGTGTCCTCTTCCCTTACTGGGACCTCTTTCGCCTCTAAATCAAAGAAAAGGAAAAACCCAACAGTCAGAACAACCAAAACCTGTGCAAACTCAGCAGCTTGTCAAGCCTCTTGCCACTTTCTTTTTCTCCTTCACAGAAGGACTTCTCTTATCCTTCTTTTTGCCCACAGGCATGTGAAAAATACAACAGAATCACCACGAAGAAGGCTTTTTTATTTAGTTGGTTTTTGCAGAGTACACGGCACAATGAGAGGTAGTCAAGCCATAAACGCAGCCTGGATAGAAGACTGAACGAGTAGAAAACCTAAACATTTTAATCCAATATTATGCAACAATTTGAGATGAATGTGTTTTGATGATTTTGAGCAATTGCTTTCAAAACAGAATGTGTTGCTGAAAAGGATGCTATAGAAACACATTTTACACTGAAAGGCTCTGCAAAATTATACAATCTGCGAAAAGCAAGAAATTTGGCCTCTGCTTTCCTTCCGTTCCTCCTAGTTATTATTGCCTCACTATACAGTCATTTGTACAGTGTTTTGGCAGACATTTACTATTGCATAAATTAAAGTTACCGAATCTAGTTTTGCCTACAGGTCTTTATGGAAATACCAGCAACATCTTTATTTGAATATCAAAGTTTGTCAACCATTAAACTGGTTGACTTTTCATTACACAATTCAATAGAAGAAGCACTCTCCAGTCTGTATGCAACATTACTCTGAGAAAAATATGCATCTTTGGAAAATCCTTCCTGCTTATTCTTAATAAAAAAAAAGTCTCTTCACAAAGGAGCTACATTGAAAGGCTTCCTTCGTACGTTTTATTAATGTACCAGCAACAGACATGATGCTGTAATTCAGTTCCATGAAACAGAATGAATACATCTGTGGTAATCAAAAAATTGCAACAATCCTTTTAAACCTTTCCAAGTGGCTTTATAAGAAAAATATCTACAGGTTTCAATAAGAGCAGCGTGATGCTACTGTAGCATCCATAACAGACTCAACACCATAAGGAAAACTCCTTCAGAGAGCAGCACTGGAGGAAGCCTCTCTCAGCCCAGCATTGTGGAGATGCTGGTCAAGTTCAGAGAACAATTTTTTTTGGCTCGTTCTTACTCTTCTTTACAAAACCACCAAGGATGACAGCCACAGAAGGGCCTAGAAGAAACTCAAAACTTACCTCATAGTCCTCTAAAAGTCCACTAAATTCTGAAATTTGCATCCAGAGTTGCATTCCGTTTTCCCTGTGCAGCATGAGCTGGTCAGTGGTGGTCCATCACTTCAGCCCCTGTGGAGCTGAAATCAGGAAGTACAGGCTGAACACTGAGGCACTACAACAGCACTTCTCACTTGGCCAGAGAAGCCATTATTTATCTACTGCAAAGCTTCAGGAGGTTCAGAGGAGCGACCAAAAAAAACAGGCCTTCCCTGTGCCATCCTGCACTGCACTGCACCACAAATTTGATTTACTTGTTTGTATTTTCTCAAGAAGGAGGTGACAAGTTCAAGTGTATCCATCTAGGACGAAGTGGGAGTATTTCTCCTGGTGGAGTCACTGAGTATATACAAGACAGAAGAGGCATCACGAATGCAGGGTAGGTGGGAGAGGAGTGCCAAGTACTTTAGCAGAGAGAGAAAGACACATAGACTCCCTTCATCAGCACTGCCAACAGATCTGTCCATTCCCACCTCGCACCGGCTCTCCAGGTGTAGCAGCCCAGGTCTCCTGCTGCTGGTGGCCACAACCCAGGCCAGAGAGCAGACAGACAACACCATTGGCAGTGGTGGCCTCTAGCACCATCTGGTGAGCATCCACCACCAGCCTCACAGGGAGGACACCACAGCCACCATCGGCCTCACAGGAAGGACAACGCAGCCTCCTCACAAGTCCTTTAAGCCCACGAAGTACAAATTATTTTTATCATCTCTCACCAAATTTTATTCCCGCCACCAAGAACATCCCATGTGAACGTAACGGAGGAAAGGAACCGTCCGCACTCAAATGTATTTTCTTAACCTTCTATTACTTCCCACTTATTATTCAAGACCTGCTCATTGGCTTGGCACCATTGAACCTCAAAAGACTGACTCAAAGATTCAAGAGTGCAGAGCACTCAAAGACAAGACCTATTTAATCAAACTGGGACATGTTACAAAGTATAGAAACAGAGCCCTACAAGTAGGCATAATTCCCGCTGTAAGATGGTGAATTCAACAAGAACGTGCACTGTGTGATCACTGTACACATACTGTGCTCATCAGTTACGTACAATAGGATATCCAGTGAGGTATTATCCAAAACAGTGCCATTACACAATTTTATGACCTCTTAAAAGTGTACCTCATTCCCATTTTGGGGCTGATTGATTTTTGTTACAGGTACCTCCCTGCTTTTGTTTAAAAATCACTCTAGGAGATCATTTATGCAAAAAAGATATTATGAATGCTAAGAAAAAGGCTGTGTAGAAAGAAACCCACAGAACCTCCTCTTTAGTAGGGAATCTTTAGTCCCTACTAAAGAGGAGACACCGAGTACAAAACTCGGCAGTTATTTAGCACTTAATGCCCACAAATAAAGCACACATCTAAATTTGTGATAAGAAACTGCAAGGTGAGGTGCTGCCTAATTAACTGATCTAGAAGCAACACCACAGAATAAAATTTGGGTAAGATCCTGATTATTTCAATTTAGTGTCAAGACTCCAAACAGTCTTAAAGGAGGACATTTCACACTTCAGATCTAACTTGTCTGAGATTCCTGCTTATTTCAGTCTATTTCTTTTATCTTTCTCAAAGGAAAGGATGAGTTAGGCTCTAGTAAAAAAATAATAATTAAAAAACACATTTAGTGTCCGTAGCTGTATTTTTCAGGTTTACTGGACCGCGGACAATGACGCTCAAAGCTAACATCAGGTCAGAGTAACTTTAAGACTATTTTTAATTTAATAGCACAGTCAAAAGCACTTTACTACAAAAACCTTACGACTTTCATTATGTCTATAAATAGGCAACATACTGAAATATCACATAGAATGTTAATGACATTAGCATTAAGTTCTAATTAAACAATGAAGCAATATGCGTTACAATCTGCCAGCAAAATATGCCTCATCAGAAAAAGATTTTTAAAAGAAGGATAATTTTACGTTATTTTTATTCGGCAGTAAACAAAGAATCTGTGCTGATTGGTGAAACCTTACTTGTGATACATAGGAAATGTCAGATGTGAGAAGGGACCGGGCTGACAAAGCCCCTGCCATCCCCATCGCGTTATAATAGTTCTATCAGATTTTTTCTCCGAAAATCATTTGCACCTCTTAAGTATTACTGCTATCTTTTTTATAGTTATCATTAACACTGCTCATTTTCCTTCTCAAATACATATCTTACTGTTATATTTTACTGACCTCTCAAAAGGCTTCAGAAAATACCTGTCACCGTTTTACACCTTTTTACTACGACAATAAGATGAAATGACTCAACCAAGATCATTGAGGAAACCGCTACCAGAGCCCAAAAATATATCCATTTCTCTAGAATCCTAAGTCGATCCATTAGCCGCTGCTTGCTATCACTCTTGGATGGGTACTGCTTCACCCCCTGCAGTACCCTTGTGCCCAGGTGCACATGGGGTCAGGCGGCGCTTCCGAGCTGACACCGCAAGAGGCCATCTAAGGAGATTTCATGCAAACCAACTTTTAAAATGTGTACTCTGTGCAGTGTGCGTTTCAAGTGATATCTTAGCAGAGGTGAATACATCCTTAAAACATAACTGAGAGGGCCATTAACTTTTACCACGCTCACATTTTCATTTTAGATTCAGACTGGGAGTCTGGAAAGCAATCAGGTCTCCTGGCTTAAAACTTCTATGGAAAGAAAATACAAGCATCATGTACAAGTGTCCACACTTTAAGATAAGTCATTTTATGAGGGCTTCCTTAATAGTAGATAGCATTTTTGTTGTTTTTCATAAAAGCATTTTATTATTTTGTTTTAAAAATGTACAACGTAATAATGAATGAATAATTTTTAAAATTAAGTTTTATGTATTATTTCAGCATCCAAATATGTAGCAGAAAAACACCACATGACTTAAGTTAATAAGACCCGTCCAGTGGATTCTCTCTGAATAATCTATAGTCTAAAAATCACTCGCTGAGGGTACTTAACTAGGGCTCACAGGAATTTTTGCACAGAAAAAAGGCTGAATTCACTGGATAACTTAGTCACAACAGAGGACTCGCCCATGACTTGCAGTGACTTTTACACTACTGCAAAGCTCCCAGAGCAGAGAAATGTTTCGCTGCAATGATCTGACAGCTGGTCTCTCAAGTGATTAAAGGGTGAGCTCCAGAAATATGATCAGGTTTGAAACAGAAGATTCAGAATTCCACATTGGCCATTACGAAGTTCTCTCTGTTCTCAGAGTCTGAAACAGCACAGGAGGGTCTGCAGCGGTGGTTTATTTTTTCTAAGAGAGAAGACTCTTGTAAGCTATCTTTTCCTAGACTCAAAAACCAGTAGGATGCCTGCTAGTAATGAAAACACTCGCTCCTCAGGCTGGACACTCAGCCTGGGTACAGATCCCACTCTGGTGTTATGGATCATGAACTGGGCCTTGAGGCACCAATGAACTCCAGTTTAGCATGACATTATCCCGATGCTTTATCATTGTGCCAATATGACCCACTAACCTAACAGCTTCACGATAGAGACAAGAACCCCTTCAAGAGAAAAGCATTTCTTAGTCCAGCTCCATGCTTAGAGCTACCAGTACTCAGCTACAGAATAAGCTTCCTGAAGCTGGAGCAGCAAAACAGCATCTACAATGCTCTTCAGAGCATTCCAGTGAAAGGGCACAAAGCACGTGCTCCGTCCTGCTGCCACACAGCAGCCGACAGGGCCTGGACAGTTCTGAATCAGTAAGTCCAACACGCAGAGTGTTTTTTTCAGGGGTCAATTTTCCCATTGATGCAAGGAGAATTTACACATGCAAGTCCCATTAACATTAATAGGAGTTACCTACATAAATCCCCCTGCAATGATAGGAGAAAAGACCCCATAGTCTGCAAGGATCTAAGTTCTAATGATTACCTGTCAAATGGCCCTAAGCATCATCATCACCAGAAAAAGCAGACGTAGCAGCTTCATGGCTGAAAATCCTTCCAAAGGAACAGGAACTAATGGCAGTCACACAGCTAAGGCAACACGACAGCAGAAGGGAAAATGGCATGAAATTAGCTGTTTGAATATTAAGAGTTAATCCAATTAACCAAGTTAAAAAGAAAGTACTCATTAAAAAAGGAATTCAAACATATCAAAGCACTACTTAGGAAAAAAAAGGTGTGAATATTGTATGAGCTCCAAGGTGCTTGAAGGATAATACTGCTACTTGTTTAAAAATTCAATTAACCTTATCTTTCTTTAACTTGATTTATTAATAATCCTACAGATAAATTGCCAGGTTTTAAAAAGTCATGTTATCTTTTGAATACATCCTTTATGACAAGCCTTAACAACTACTTCTAATAAGCCTAAACCTCGCTTTGTAGGCTTAAATCTTTTAGAGCAAGAAAAGAATGCAGTTCCGTGCACGATTTCTGTAAAATACCAAGATCAACAGTCCTATCTCCTGCTTCTGCGAGTGAGCTATTGGGTACTCAAGTACCATAGGAAAAACATTTTCTATTTCCATTCACCACATGAATGAGACACGAAAACAGTTTTTAAGCAATCAATGTACTGTAAAGACACAGCCTACGACTTGTGGATTATTCCATCTTATCTAAAATCAAATTTGCGGTGTTTCCAAAGTGCTTCACATGGGCAGGAAGACTAAGATGCTGCTATCCATAACCGTGCTAACTTACAGAAACATACTGCCACACATGTAAGCTTCAGGCTTATTACAGATGTCAACAGGATGAAAGGAGATAGCAGAATTATCTGTAAATCTCCACTAACGAATGCACTGCTTTTCTTGCATAATTGAAAGAAAACACAGAAAAATGGACTTGCAAGCAAACCTTTAATTTTCATCAAATGATTTCCTTGTAAACATACAAGATGAAAAATTCAACTCTGATCCCTATTACGGAAAGACAAACAGGGACTAGGTCCTCCACTTGGTTCTTTTACAGATCTGTAGATGTTAAACACAATTACCATCTACTCATGCTTTCCAATACACATAAAAAGTACAGCTAAATGAAGAGGCAGTCCGCTTATCACTATATATAAATAACTGCTCAATCACAAATATCCCAAGATAACTGCGGGTTAACATTGGAAACATTTCAACCACGTATTTTTCTGAGGACGTTGGGATTATACACACAATGGTACCAATCCAGTAAATAAAGAGTGTAAACACAAACAAACCCGTTTCTGAAATGCAACCTGGACAAGGTATTCTGATGCAAGACAAACTGAAGTTAACTGTATCCGTTACGCAGTAAAAAAATAAATAAACTAACCTTTATGGCATGAAGCCGTTGTAAGGGCAGGCACGTGCACTGTGAAACTGTACAAAAGCCTGGATGAGCCAAGTTCAGGCAGTCCGGAATATTCTCTATTCAATTGCATTTTTTATTCATGTACAGTATTTAAGCACTGCTAGAACTACATCTCAGTTCCTGTAGAAGTTTAAACCCCAACTGACCAAAATTCACTGACCGCTCTATTCAGATACACTGCACATCTACTAGGTGTACGTTTTAAGATAAATCTTTAAGTAAAGGCTAAATATTTTTCATCATCCGAATATCTGATTTCAAGCATTGTTCAGAAGTGCAAGTTTATCACGCTCGTTTACAACAGCTTTCTAATTTCGTAATTTTTCATACAAACTAGGCTTATAAATACTTCAATAAATTTTATTATATAAATGCTTTATGATTTATCATTACAAAATGCATAATTTACAACTCATTTTTATCTTATTAACCAGGAGCAATACAAACCTTTGGAATTATAAGTGGAACCCTCTCCCCACCACAAAATCCCCTCAATTAATGAACATGTAAACTTCTCAGACACCATATTTCAAAGATTACCTACTGGCTTATAAAGGCCCAAATACTGCAACAAATGCAGGAAAGCTTACAAGGGATGATCCAATTATGATTTTAATTTTTTTTTTTTGAGGGGGGGGGGAATCCAGCATTAAGTTCTAATTGTGCTGTTTTGTTTTCCTAGCTACAGTAAATAAGGTCATTACAGAAAATCCTATCTGTTAGACCTTTACCTACTGTAAAGACGCTCCAGAAATGTCAATATTATTGCCTTTAAGTTCCATTCATAAAAGCACTTCAAAGGACAGACTATGAAGCTCACCTTCACCTGTTTAATTGGCACAGATCCATCATTTTTAGTAGAACTGTGATATGCTGTCTTGGAAGATCTTCTGAGTGGTAAGTAAGAGCCCACTTTTTTTCTTTTGATTAGTTTTGACTCATTGCCTGTTTAAAGTTTTAGATGGAGGATTCCTTCCAAGATGTAAAACAACGAAATTCTCTCAATAAACCATGAATCCTATTTCAGCATTTTAAATGCAAATGCTTTATTCTGGTTTTTGTTTCGCTACAAACACCCCTGGGTCTGCTGGACTTGAGACTATTTAGAAATGTCCCAGCTATCAAAGAAACTGTTTGACAAAAACCAAGATTATTTTAGCTAAGGAAAGTAAGGCAATTGCAAAAAATACAGCTATGGGGGTTTTAAACCTCTTTTTCTTACCCTTCCTCCCTTACATTTTAGTTCGGGTCAACCTCCTCTTCTACTGAAAGAACAGTGCTAATTCAGTCTTCATTATCTTCTTTCTTAAGAGCAGCACTACCTTCGCTACTGCCTTCCTCCACTGAGGTATCAGGTTTTGTCTCTGGTGAATTACTCAATCCAGCCTCTTCTGGTGCAATCCCATCTTCATCATAAATAATATCTTCTGGATTTGGTGATGGTGGGCAAAATTCCTCGGTAGGAAACATTTCTCTGAAAATAGTCTCAGCCTATTCAGAAAAGAAAGCAAAAAACTAAATAAATTCACCTTGAAATGTAATGCCACGGAGCAACATTTTACAGATATTTAAGATTAACCTCAGTTCTTTCAAATCAATAGTGATTTACTACTTTGACAGTTGGTAAACACATGGGAAATCCATTCCTTCTTGCAGTCCTCAAACAAGAAAAAGCAATCTATCCTTTCACATGGCTGTCCTAGTGAAGTCACAGCACAAGGCTTCTACAAAATGACGGTCATTTTACATCGCACTGAGAAAAACAAAGCCGAACTTTTGCAAGCAAAACAATCTTTTCCACTACAAAAATACTCCTATCTACAGTCAAATGCAAAGCAAGGGAAAGATCTTGCTTCTTTCCAGAGAGAAGAATCCATTCCACATGACAAGCAAAGCCAAGAAACTGTTAACATGCACGATCGACATCACAGCTACAGGGGATCCCTTCTTCAATTTCAAAACCACAGAAACAAATTCATTTCTGCTTTCCTGAACAGCTCATAAATAGCTCAACTGAAAACCATTTACATCCAATGGGATATTATAATTGAAAACATGCATATTTGTATACAATATAACATTCAAAACCCATGTCTATTATTTCAGCGATGATGTGAGTACACCTGTGCGCTCAAATTGTGCCTTTCTGAAAATAACTGTATAAACAACTTTTACTTAGCTAAAAAGACAGTTATTTTTAAGATATAGCTCAAGGATTTACCATGCCCCCTAATCTTCATGTCATCAAGGTTTAGAAACTAAGTAACACACAAAAAGACAATTTTTTTTGAGCAAGAATGGAAGACACTGAAAAGAAACATGGTTTTGATAACATCAGGGTAGTTGTTACTACAACACATGGAACACAACTACCGAATCTGAGAGAAAAAGAACCAAAATAATACAATCTTAGGATTCTTGAGAACCAGACGTCTCAAGAAAAAAAAAGCCAACATCGACAACATCGACATGCATTTCACATTTCCATAAAGATTTTCTTTTCCAAGTCCTTAAGCTTCTAAGGCAAAGGGCGACAACTGCTGCAGATCACGGCTATGTTCCGGGTTTCTACAAAGGCAATGGAATATTGCCTCTCAATTTTGGCTATTCAGCGAACGTGCCCTAAGGACGACCTGTGGTGAGAGCTCCCACACAGGGAAAAATGCATTTAATCTTGATATTGGTACTGCTACCAGGCACGGCACTGAAAGAGCTGACAGTAGGTCAGTTAACACCAACTACAAAGGCTGATTACATGATGTGGATTCCTGGACAACCGGGAATTGTTTTCAGATTAATACATCATTGAGCGTGCACCAAACAGCTTTCTGTGATAAACTTCGCTGCCCACCAGCAGTGGATCTGTATCAGCAGCAAGTGGATGTAAGAGTTCATTATTAACTGCTTAAATGGCCCTGTCTGCCCTCAGTTCAATTTAATTTTTCATTCTGCTTTCTAAATTTCACTCTTCCATATACATTTAAAAGTGTTTATAACTGTTTATATTAGCGTATGAAAAAACACACACACAAATTTTTATTTTCTACTGCAAAAACACATTTTTGTAACTGGAAATCCCTGCCTGCAGTCTGAGGGCAAAGGGGAGGAAATACTCTACAAAAACTTAACAAAATGAGCTTTTTGAAGGTAAAAGATCTTTTATTTCAAGTTTGCACTTGCCCTCGAAACTCCAAAAATACACTTAAACTATTATTATACTTATATTGAAGAAAAGTGTCATATTTTATGACAAACTAGAGCGGAAAAACATTTCCTATGCAGTTCTCAACAATTATTCAGTCGCCAATCAGTCAGCAAATATCCGCTCCAAAAACGGTCAAATAATTATGAGGTTATGCTATACAGGACATAATGACATTGGTTATAATTGAACAATCTAATGGTATAGAGTGCTTTCAGCTCTAACAATTTTTTGTTAACCTTACCCAGCTGAAGCCATGCAGAATAACCAATAATAATTCATCAGCTCCTTCTATATAACGCTTTGATACATACTGTAACTAATTAAGTTAGTAAATAGCTCCTTCAATATTTAGTAGTTAAACGTACAAGCTTTCAAGTGTGTATGTTTGAATGAAGCATTAAGATCCAAGCACATAAAGCACTTGTACAGAGACTCTCGTTTAGGCACCGAAGTTGAATAAAACTGTGTTTTGTTGCTGTTTTACTGTATCCCAGCTCTGCAGCTCGAGGGCACGCAGAGAAGCTGGACAGGCTTTCAGAGCAACTTTTACAGAGAACACTACCAAACTCACAGTAGTTTGAAATACGACACACTTAGAGTCTCTAAAATCCTTTTGGATACAGGAAAAAATGTAAACAGGTGAAAGCACAAATATAGCATAACAATTTCAGTGCTTCCTCTTATGAACACGAAGATGCCGCAGAAATCTGAAACAGTTCAGGGAGCAAACTACGCTAGAAAATAAGTCACATCAGGTTGCGGCAGTGAAAAAAGACAACTGGAAGCCAGATACTTTGCTTAGTCCATCCATACGGAATTTGAAGGAATCATAAATGGCACCTTACATTTAATTTAGCCTGTCCTCAGGGCAAGGAAATGCAGACATCACATTTAATTCAATATACACTAGGAATTTAACAGTATATTAAAATAACCCAATAATGAGGTCATTTGCATACTGAGCTGTGGATGGATCATCTGTAAAAGCTGTGGTGTCTTGCTTTCTAAGTAACGGCTCATCAATAAGATCAAATAGCACAACATATAGAAGTTACTAATACCAATGGTGAGGAAAACATAACTCATGGCAGGTATCATTAAAACAGTAAACACAGAATTGATTAGAGAAATTAGATTCAATTTTCCAAGCCATATCCAAAGAACTCATTTATAATTTAAAACTGCTACCCTAATAATTGTCTTACAATTCTTTATCCTCTCCAGAGGCAAATTATTGCCTTTTAAAGCAAAATGAAGGGTACTATTAGGCCTTAATTATTCTGGTTTAACCCTACAGTTCAGGCTATGTCAGCCTTTCCATTTTGAAATCTTATTTTAAGAGGTTTATGACTCAGTCGTAAAAAAACCTGCAACTGGTTAGAAGATGGCATGCACTTTCTCTGAACGTGGCCATTAAAAAAACAGTATTAAAAATGACTAGTGCCAATTAGTGCTACAAGGATGTAAAAGTCTTTTCACATGAGCTCTGAGAGCATGCTGACACCACAGAGACAGCTGTAGCACATTTGACTAAGAATCAATACCTTTTTATCAAGGTGGTCTCAGAATGCAAGAGCACAGGAGAAGCATTCCTGTAGTTGTCTTTTGTTGAGTAAGTCATAATCTACATATTTGCATGATCTTGTTGTCTTCTGCTCAACTGCAGTGGGAAATGCACAGTGAGAGGTACTCGCTCTTCACCTCCCATTTCCAAGCACGAGTAGTTTGTCTTACACTGAGTACTGGATATTTTGCCTACCACTAGCAAGCTGCGAGTAGCTCTCAGTTCAGGATTCTAGCTAACAGGAACTAGATGTAGACACCCAAATGATAAGAACTAAATGTTAGAACTGAGTCTGATTTGGTGCCAAATATTATCCCAAGGCCATGAGTAAAATGACATTCCCCTCAACTCCTTCAGAGACACAATTACACCATATTTTTTTAACACAGTGATCCTGAGTTAAAGAGAAGAGACAGAGTAAACTGAGACAGACAGACTGCTTAATGTACCAGATTAGTAATTTCGTTGTTTTTTTCTCCCAATAGGTTTTAGGTCTGTGACTACGTCCTGCAGGTATTCTATTCCTTCGATGATCCTTCCAACCTGAACTATAGATAAGCTTTTCTGACTTTTCATTTGTACTGCTTCTCTACTACCGTACCTGAAGACTACATATTTTGGGGGAGTTATCATCTGTATTCCTGAACTGACAAGCTTTTCTTTTCCATAGTTTTAGAGCAAGCAACCATTCTACCAAGATCATCATCTTCATGTACTGCTGCCTTCATCCTGTTCTGAGATGCTCTTTCATCTAGATTCCCGCTACCTGTTCAGATTAACTCTCTGCTACTCCCAACGGTACTACACCAACTAACCTTTCTCAAGTTCCCTCCATTCTCAATCCCACTAACGCTCACTTTGCCGTTTAAGATTTTTGTACATCTAGCTGTTTACAGCTGTATTAGTACTAATTACCTAGCAAAAAGCAGAATAACCCAGAACAAAAGCAGAATGTGTTGGACTTTCTTAGGTCTTTAAAATTAAAGTTCTGCCACCACAAAAGCTGCCCAACCTGTTTGACAGCACAGTCGTTCCCTAAAGCAGAGTCCGGTCCAGAACAGACATAAACATTTAAGGGTAAGCTGTTGTATGAACTCTTGTCAATTCCTGAGGAGTCCCTCATGTTGAAGTACACTGCCCACAGGACTTTAGGTTTCTCCAGTTCTTCATTTTCAGTCTCTGAAAAGAAAAAAAAAGTGTTTCCAGTAATCATGTAATAAGGGTAAGATATAATCTAGCCTACTAAAAGTCCATTTAGTAACATGGAATTACTCTAATAAAGTATTATTATTGTCTTTAAAAAGCCAATTAATTTTACTTTCCATTCTTTTCTGAGGTGCTCTTTCATCATACTTTTCCTTTACAACCATGGGGATGTAAACTCTACTTATTCTGCACACACTATGCCACATAAGAACCAATTATCACTAAAAGCATACTATCAAGAAGCCTGGTCTAAATTTAAAGCCTTTCCACTTCATGTTATCTAATTTACTCTGGATAAACTCCATAAGCATGTGACAGTCTGAACGAGACCTCCATGGGCTGTGCCAGCTTGAAGCTACTGCATTCCATATGCAAAGACATCTTTGATGTAAACTTTTTCCCTGCTCATTTTATAGCTTAAAACATATATATTTATTATAGTCCTCTTTGTATGGGAACTATTCTTATAGCAGACCTTTACGTACTCTAAATTTGAGTGTCTTCAAGCCAATCTAAGGAGACTAATTAATGCTCATAGTTTAAATAAGAGAAATTTTAAAGAGAAATCCACAAAGAACTGCCCTCCCCCAAATTAACTGCAGGTAAAGAATTACCAACCCCAGATGTTTCTGTTTGATCTGTGTGACAGGCAATATGTACAATATCTACACTGTGGAAATAACCGCTAATTGAAAATAAATGACTAATTTATATTTACCCACTCTTACTGAGGACTTGTACCGTGCTGCAATATTCACTACGAATACAAAATGTTCACAAACTACATCCTGCTTGTAACTTCTTGCAGTTGCTTTGCGCATTCACATAACCCCCTGTGCACAGGCAGAAAAACCTCTGGGAAGATGAAGGTCACTTTCTAACAGTGCAGAACGCAGTGGTGGAATAAACAACATAGATTCCTCGCTTAATAGATACTATTTGTTTGGCATATTTGCTGTCCCCTTTTTAGTACTTTACTTCCTCTAAAATAAATGAAGCTTGTCAGACACCTTGCGAGATTTACTTCTTTTTAAGAAGAAATTTCTAGATAACAATGGCATTCAAAACAGTACTTTAAAGCAGTTGAATAAAAAGAAAAAAAGGATAAATCTATGTTATTCCTTCAGTATCTTTTTATAACTGTCAAATACTTCAAAAAAAAAAAAGTGCTAACCATACTGAACAGTTTCAGATACAAATTAAATTCATCAGCCTGTGAAAGTCTGCGCCTTAATACAGGGCAAGATGCTCTTTAATATATTTAAAAGTTCACATTGCTCATAAAAGTTACTTCTTCCTCATTTAGGCAGGAAAATGAATGGAGTCCTCTTCTACAGGTGACTTTGCCTCTTTGACCTGCCATGGCCCAGTGCTCACTTTATCTGGTGATTCATTTTCAATAACTCCAACAGTATTTGTTCTGACATTTTAATTAAAATACGACCACAACCTCATCCTGATGATAAAAAGGCCTATGTGTCAGTGAAAACTAGCTTCTCAGTGCCTCACTGCACCTGAGGACCTCTGTGATCACAGAGTTCCCACAGAAGAATTTCAGTCAGGTTCTAAACAATATATCATTTCAAAACTGGATCACTTTAAACATTAAGATTAATGCTACCCCCCCCAAATGATTAGAAGACGCTAAGCTGCAAGCTAATCTCTCATTCACTGAGTCTTTCAAACACATGGTGCTGTCTTGAAAAGTTAAATATATGTTAAGTATTAAAAATTAGAAACTAGTGGACTTTAAATTAATAAACATCAATGTAAAAAGTATTTGCAGATCTAATAAAGTTTTCTATTTACAAACCCTAGCTGTACTCAACATATTTGTTTTGTAAAAGCTCTTGTACTCCAAGCCTAATAAAAAGTTTGGTTTTTACTGTAAGCAAAAATGACAGAAAATTAACATTATTTAATACTTTACTCCCTATTAAAAGCACTCTGTTTTCTAACAAAACCAGTAAGGTATTTGCTTTATCATTAAAAGGGAGAGGAAAAAGCAATAAAAATGGAAAAGAACACAGAAAAACAAACTATGGAAAAAAGCTGACCTCAATCCTTCATGAAACACTGTTCGTGGTTACAGAGCCCTGAGAGGAAAAAGAAAAACCGGCCACACAAAAGATTTTGTTCTAAACAGGAGAATATTCTACCTGAATTCATGATGTTAAGAATGAAGCACAACAGCAAATATTATAAGTAAACAAACTATAGATATTAGAAAATACACTCACATCTTACTAATTTGCGTATATATCAACGTAAACACTTCCAGCAAGAGCTAAGTACTATTTCTTCATAGAAGAGCTATCATTTAGCGTAGTTAAGCACACCACACTTGTGCTTTGCACAGCAGCATCCTCTATATGCATGCAACCTACTCTATGAGCATCTACCAAAACTACGGTTAAATTCCAGACATCCAGATTAAATTTCAAACATTTCTGTAGAATTAGGTCAAAGTATTTCAGGGACAACATTTCTGCAGGCAAACACTGCTTTGTCAACAGCCTCTTCCCTCTGGGACTGTGAAAGTGTCCATTTCAGGGTCAAAGTTCACAAAAGGAGCTGACAAGGTTTTCTTGAACTTAGGGCCAAATAGTTCATTATTGGAAATGACTGAAAATCTGTCTTCCTCTTAACACTGCAGTGCATAACAACTTTATGCTTCCACTGCTTAAAGCAGAATCCAGAGAATTTATACTAAAAAACAGCACCCAAGGAAGCACAAGAGAAGGACAACAAAAGGATGAGCGATAGTGTTAGAACAAGAGAAGGCAAAAGAATACTAAGAAGCTTCTAGCACAGAGCACGTGTGGCACCCGAAGAGGAAAACCAGATCACCAACTTTAGGCAGTTTGATATCTTTTGCTAGGGATACTCAAGGGGTAGAAATCACTAAATCCAAGTGATAACGTAAGAAATCAGATTCACAAATATTTCATTTCATGACTGCACCTTTGCAAGCCTTGCTGACGAGCAAGTAGGTTTCCATCAAAAAGAAAGCATGAAATATTAAAAAGGTCCTAGACATGTACATCCATGGTTCTTGTGTACTAGAGTTAAACCACAGCTGAAGAAGACTTGGAACATTAGATCAGAAAAAAACCTGACATCTGTCTAACCGATCTCACTCTCAAAATAGATTCCTCTGCTTTGAAATGCTGATACCTAAATAGCAGCTCATCATAAGCTGACTCTGATGACAGATTCAGACGTTCATAACAGATACCTTAGTCATGAGGGTAAATTATATTTCTGCAAAATAATTTCTTAATGCTTGTATTTATTTATTTTTACCTTTTTCTGTATTTAGATTGAATAACTTCTGTACAGCCGGCTCTAAATCCTCCCTAGCAGTATTAGTTGATGGACAGGTCAAATGGACTAAATCTGTTAAAACACAAAGAGATTACCATCACCATGACACAGATACATAAATAGCATTTACAAGTTTTAAGGCTTTTAGAAATCACTGCTCTTCATATAAATCAATTCCTTTACCCCAAAGAAATACTGTATTAGGGAATAGAGTGAATATGCACTATACAGAGAAATTCTCCTAGTACGTCTCCTAATTCTCTTTCCGGTGCAGACACAGAGAATGCCTTTCTGCGTCTAGGGAAAACAGGGAAAGCAGTCGCAAGAATCTGGATAACACCATCAGATTTGCCATTAATGACCTCTAGAAACCTCAAGAACATTTTCATCATTGTGTTGACAGTCCCACAGCTCAATAACATACTGAATCCACAAAGATCACTCCTTCCATCAACAGCCTCCTCTAAGAGCTAAACTGGGACTGAGTGGGAATTTGGAAATTTGGCTACAGCCTGGCTGTCCAGGAGGGAATTCCTGGCCGCAGTTATGCCACAGAACTTTTGACACCAACTTCAAGAGGATGAGACATTTAACTCTGTATGCTGCTCTGCTTTCAGATTGCACACACATATTAGAAAATTAATATTAATTTTTTATTTAACCAAAACGAAACCTCGTGGAAGGAATGTGCACTAAAAAAGTAAATGAAAACAGGTGGTCATGAGTCTCCTTGCAGCCTTAACCAAATGTTTACAGCCCTGAACACTGTAATACAATCTATTCTTTCCTCAAAAACTCCCAGGTATAAATCACTAAAGTTCACATCATTTACTTTCTATAAAATCTTTTTATTATCTTTAAGGTTATGGCTCTGAGTCACAGTCATGAGTATATATTTTGATTATATTTGATTTACTCAGGTATAACTGCATTAGTTACAGTGGTTGCCAACATTTGTCTTCAGGTAATTCTTCCAGCAAGAAGAACGATGAGTTTAGTTCATGATTTCATCATTACAGTCTCAATTTTTAGGGCAAGTGAAGGAGTTTGGTTCCACTCAACTGGCAATACAGATTATGTGCCTGTCATTTATGCAGTGTGATCAAAGAGTAGATGTATTTGTGTACTTATCTTAAATAATTGTTTGAAGGAGAAATCAGTCAGGTTAAAACTCATTTACAGATAATGATGTAAAAGATTTTTAAAAAATTATTAAATACGTCTCATACCAAGAACTGAGCGATACCTCAAATACAATTCTATTATTTCAATACATGAAGATAAATTTTAAAGGTCTGAAAGGACAAGAAATGAATACACGCATCTACATTAACCAAGATCCCACCTTTTTGCTTACAGTTTTTTTCAGAAATTATTTGAGAAAATATTTTGGGTGGGTTTGGGGCCCTTCAATTATAACGGTAATAGAAATTCTTGGCAGAAAATATTATGAAAAACAAAAAAAAAGAGTCTTAGCATTTTGGCATGAAGACTGCACAATCTTAGCTTGTTATAGCGGAAAAGAGACAGGCTGCTAGAGCTCTCTGCAACCCTTATTTGCCAGTTCACTATATCTTTGGTTGTCTTAACAATCTTGCAGAATAAACAAAATATGGTATACCAACAGGTTTTTTTACCTAGAAAAAATTACAGCAGTCCAAACAAAAATCTCTTTGTTGGTGCTATTTCATAATTACTGTACAGTAAACAGAACATTGTCCCAGGATGAATAAGACTACAACTGTCGAGCTTATTCACCACATAAGTATGAAAAGAACACATGATGTTTGTTTCACTTGGAAGTGAAGAACAATAGACTTCATTGCGATGAAAATCACAAGATTGTGAATAAATAATTATCACATGCACATTTTCAGAAAACTGAATGCAACAAGAACCTCGTAGTGTGGTTCCGAAGCCATATGGAACAGCACGCATCTGCTACAGAATGAAGACAGCAGACTATTCCCTCCCTCTGCTATCACGGTAACCCAGCCCACACCATTTTCTCAGGTAACAGCGTGGTTGTTGTGCAGCAGAGGAGAATTTTAAACTTTATTTCAGAGTTGGTAGAGTTAAAGGGAAAAATACGGTTAAGGTTACAAATACCCTGTACTTACAAGTGTCCTTCATGCATGTCATGGTTGAGGAACACAACTCAATGACACAAACTGCTGGTTTTCCTACTTCCATTGGAGGCACTGTCAGAATGGAAACCTATCAAGCAGAAAGAACAGCTTTAATGCACAGTAACAAGGAGGATGAAGCAACTAACACAACTCTGAGTAAAGGTGAAAACCAGCTGCAGACACGGATGCAATTTTGTTTTCTGGTTTATTAGTAACAATTTGTGGAATTAATCCTGCAGACTTTGAGCATGAAGGAATTTCTACCAAAGTCAGTAAGTCCACCTTTGTACGGACTTTCTGCAGAACAGCAACAAAACCTCTGACTGCAGCCCCTTTCAAAAGGATGGCAGCTGTCGGCAAGAGACTGGTTCTGAACGCTGGGTAGAGTTCTGTTGGGTGAGAACATGTCTCATGCAGGACTGCTAATAGCAAGACTGAGGGAGAAGAGACTTGTCTGTTATGCATGTTCTGATTTTGCAGACCCTATTTAAACTGTAAGAATATAGGATGCACAGAGAAGAAACACCACAGATTAACATCCTTCACAATTATGGTCTGCAAAGACTGATGAAACAGGAACATTTAAAGGATCTGAAAGTGTCCAATAAGAACTCTGAACAGTAAAAGTGAATGTGGAGAAAACCAAAAGAACTCTGAACAAAACATAGAGGAGAGAAATAAGTAACAGTCAACAGGATACTAAGGGTAACAGTTTATTAAGACTGCTCTAAAGACAGCACCTTAGAAACTCTGTTAATATAGTGCCAACCAAACAGGGACCAAGTCACTGAAAGAAACAGAATAAGATTCCTAATAGTTTTTATAGAGACTAACAAATTAAACAGTTATCAGTTGAGCTGACTAAAAAGCTGGATTCAAGCAAAATCAGAAACATTAATTCCTACCAATAACTAAACATCAGTACATAGATTTCATAAAGAAATAAGCGATACGTACCTGCTGCTCTGAATCTGTGTTTAGTACAGACCGATCTGTAATGAGCACTGCTCTGGAGATCTGCCTACAATTAAACAAAACAATTATGGCATTTCACAAAAAAGAAACAAAAAAGCAATCCGGATTCATAGTTTCAGCAATACCAATCTGAACACAACGCTGTGGGAAGGCTACTTAAACAGCTAATCTTTATTAATATGATTGCTAGAGGCATACGTTGCCTATTGCTGAAGTAAGACCACATCTGGAACATGAATGAAGTATTCTCAGTGACCAAAATAGATGATGAATAAACGAGCCAGTGCCATCACACAGAGCAGCCTGATTGGCCTTCTGATTTTTAAAAAAATCCTTCTTTTTATTTGATCAAGATTAGTAGCACCAATGTTATGTTCCAAACAACACAGGACACTTCGGATTAAGGGGAAACAAACTAGGGTGGAGTTGATGAGCTGAAGTTTCCAATCCTCTATTTCCTACGATTATTTCTGCACTGCACCTACTACAACAGTTTTGCTATAATCCCGCAATATTCTAAAGACAAAGGCAGTATGTGCAGTGTATGTCCAATGCAAGAACATGGCAAGAACAACTAAAATCAGAAAAAACAATGATTTTTAATATTTTCCTAAAACTGAACAAATTTTAAGCAAGAACAGCAATAGCCACTTCCACCTTCCAAACACTTTTTAACAAATGTTAAATCCCTAACACAGTTAGAGCTGTTGGAGGTTCTGTAAGGAAAGTGGCATATGATTTAGAGAACAACTTAAGAAAACCTAAACATATAAAGTACACAGTATGCCTGCAAGTATACAGCAAGAGAGAAACTATGCATAGAACTAAGCTGTACGGCAGAGATAAGCAGGAGATGATAAACTCTTAACTTTATTATCTACAGCAATTTACTATGTTTACTGTTCTACTGCATACCTGTAATGCACATTTGTGCATACACTGTCTGAAAGGTAACTATCTTCCACAATAAAATACTTAGCACTTATTCTTTGTCCAAAGTGATCCACAATAGCTTTGCATCTGTTAAAAAAAAAAATTAAAAAAAATAAGATATTTAAATGTAAGGTAACAAAAGCATGCATAGGGTTTTGAAATTGAGTTATATATATATAGCTAAGTATAACAACAGACTGACACTCGTAAAAATGTGACAGAAAAGCAAACCACACAACGCAATTCAGAAAGCTGGTGTGAGAACAAGATACAAACTTTGGATTTGAATGGAGAAAAAGCTCTATGAGAGAATAAACTTCAGACCCATGTGAAACTAAATCATCTGTATGAGACTCAGAAAAAGGAGGCTGCATACAGACACGAACTAAACCCCATCTCTACTGCCGATTCCTATGTGCCATGATCTGTGTTCTATTAAATTGTACATATTCTCCTCAAACTGAGATGTTGCAAATATTTTTCCTGATTGATGAGAAGCTGCTGAACAACGACATGCTTGACATGGGCCGGCAATGTGTGCTTACAGCCCAGAAGGCCAACCGTGTTCTGGGCTGCATTAAAAGAAGTGTGGCCAGCAGAGTGAGGGAGGGGATTCTGCCCCTCTATCCTTCTCTTGTGAGACCTCATCTGGAGTATTATGTCCCAGTTCAGGAATCCTCAACGGAAGAAGGAGGTGGGGCTGTTGGAACAGGTGCAGAAAAGGGCTACAAGGATGATCAGAGGGCTGGAGCACCTCCCATACCAAGACAGCCTGAGAGAGCTGGGCTGGTTCAGCCTGGAGAAGGCTCTAAGGAGACCTTATAGCGACGTTCCGGTACGTGAAGTGGCTACAACAAAGCTGGGGAGGGACTTTTTACAAAGGCTTGTAGTGATAGGACTAAGGGTAATGGCTATAAACTGGAAAGGGACAGATTTAGACTAGACATTGTGAAGAAGGACTTTCTTCGCAATGACAGTGGTGAGGCACTGGCCCAGGTTGCCCAGGGAAGCTGTGGCTGCCTCATTCCTGGAGGCGTTCAAGGCCAGGTTGGATGGGCCTTGGGCAGCCTGATCTAGTGGGAGGTGTCCCTGCCCATGGCAGGGGGTTGGAATTAGATGATCTTTAAGGTGCCTTCCAATTCAAACTATTCTACGATTCTACGGTTCTATGATTTTAAGAAACCCTTACAGGTTTAAATAGCACTTACCTTAGTAAATGCTCTTCCTATCTAACCTGTAAGTAAAATACGTGCAGTACAATTCTTTCCTCACAGCCTGTTTCCACATCGTCTGGATCTTTAAGGCTTAATACTGATTTCTAAACCAAGTTTTAAGGTTTTCTACTGTATCAGAACATTTACTGTATAAATAAATAAAGCAAATTAGCTTAACTTGACTTTTGCTTGGCCTATAAGTTACCACATTTTTTTTAAACTCAATTATTCTGCATCAGCATCTGAGTGTTTCAGATGATTTCTATACAAGATTCCAACCAGTAAATTCTCTCACACACATTGACACACACGCGCGTATGTGTGCACTTGAAAACATCAAAAGAAACAAAATGATGCCCAAATCAGAGATCCCTTACAGACTGAAGTGTCTTTTATCATAGCGCATTGTCATTCCTGTATCAGAAAATATCTGACATGCAAGTCATGCCTCATGAATAAACGGCATTTCTGTAACGTCAAGCTCCTCATTAGCTTCAGCGATCAATACGATCTATAAAAGTAGAGAAGATGAGAACCAAACCTAAAAAAGTAGCAATCAGCTTCCACCAGCTTTAGTAAACCAACCGCTTCTGCAGTCTGAAATGGGCACTGAAAGAGGGTGCACACGCTGCTTTTTTATAAATATAAGAGGTTAATGACGATTAAGCGTGTTTTTATAACACTAACTTCTAATGCTGCTTTCGTAGGAATCTGGATCCAAACACGCCTCCACTCAAGCACAACTGATAACTTGAGAACTGTAATGGAAAGAGAAGCCTAACGGTACAAGCCCTGTTCCATTTAACACGCAGCACTCTTCACACAGTTTCAATCTCGTTCTATCCCATGTGTTTCATTTGCAACTTTAAGAAGTTTTTCCTTAATGTTAAACTAAGTGATTTCACTCTCGAGCCCTCATTTGAATACTGCAAATAAACAAGGAAGTCGAGCTGCTACAGTTCATTTCTAATTATAATCTTTCTTATTGTTTATGAAACAATTTCCCCTGCCACCCCTCTAAACATTCTCGAAGGGGAAAGGTTGATTAAATGTCATGTTGCATCACTCACAGCCGGCAAAAGCAACGGCACACTTTTTATTTTCCTGCTAAGTGTTGGTTCCTCTCCTTTGTTCAGGAATAACTCTCAGGTCATACATTTGATAAGATTTTAAACAGAAAGAGAGATAGAGCTTTTAATTTCAGTCTCCACTTTACTTCAAAGGATGATGCTGAGAAAATTTCTTTCAAGTACTGCTTCCAAATATGGAAAACACTTATGTACTGACATTATCGGGTCTCTGTCATCTGATATGTGTTGGGACAATGAATCATACAGAACCCTCCATTGACCTTCTTTCAATGTGTCTAGATAAAAGGATGAAAATTAGAATCCATCTCCTTGCAGTGCCACGAGTTATAAATGTACTTTATAGGGCTCATTATCCAAACTAATGGACTAAGGGCGACATCCTTGAAATGGACTTACCAGCACTGACAAAGCCAGTGTGCAATAATTCAAGAAAGATATGTAAATTACTGTGTGTTTGCTATATCTTTTTATTACAGATGTATAAATTTCCATTTATCACATCTTTTCAGTTTTTGAGACAGAATTATGTAATTGGAAACATATGTAAAGTGTGATCAACAGAAAACGCCTACCAGTATTATTAACGCAAACCATGTAATTTAAGATACTTTAAACTTTATCACATGTACCCAAATAAGTGACCTACAATAAGCATGGAGAAAATCAACAACAAAAAGATAAATATTTACCATGCATACATTCAATGTGCTTTTTCCTCAGCTTAAGGAATAGGAGAGGGGTTTTCTAACAGAGCATCAGAGCTCTGGCAAGAACTCAGGATGTCCTGTAGACGTTATACCAGCAGACCTAACCTGATACAATAGGTAAAATCCAGGCATTTTCAGGTCGATTACCAAAACCTAGGAACAGGTCTGTCTAAAAGTTTCGATACTTTCACACTTATTTCACACTTTTATTTCCACGAACTCTACAAATTCTAGAGTAACATGATGAAAAACACTTGTATAGTTGGGGGTGTTCTCTGGATATACAGCTAGAAGTACTAAAACAGGAAAAAGCAATTCAACCAGATATTGAGTTGGTTCTTATTTCTCTTCTGCTGGAGAGAATGTTAACCACATCTAGAAAGGAATATTTCAGGACTTCAAATTAAACCGTGAACTATCAACCAAAAGTATGAGAAGAAAAGCAAGGCTGCAGCTATGAATTTTGATGAAATCTGGAAGCCTATGGAAGATGGTTATAAAATAGCAATGAACACTGCACAATTTGCCTCAATTTCTACTGTTGTGAGTGTAACCTATTTGTAACCACGGGAAGCTGCCTCCGAAACTACAGAGCGCGCTGCAGCGACAACGAGATATGACCTGGTCTATTACCAATTACTATTAATGGCCTGTTGACTCAAAAGCTCAGTAACTCATAAATACCCTCATTAGCAATCTGATAGCTGATTTTTATTAGGCAAAACACGGAAGCCCAAAAGTGAAGAGGAAATTAGAGCTGATGCAGGAAAGGAATGCACAGTAAGGAAAGAGATAACAAGAAGAAAGAAAAAGAAGGGAAAGGCAACAGTGATGATCTCAGTCACAAACCGGACAGCTTGTTAAATACTATTCCGAGGAGAAGACTTAACAAGTAAAAGCAGTATTCCATTCAGGTGAGAGAAAATAAAGAGACAATAATGTAACTGAATAAAAACCTACACCTGGGTCAAAGAAACTCAACTTTTTGAGCATTTTTGCTATGGTGAAGGGGATGTTTGAGACTTCTAAAAACTATTAGGGGAAAAAAAGAGAACATTATATGGGCTTTCTGACATTGCTGAAAATACTTTTAAAACCAGATTTCAACCTAGAATGCCTTATTTTCATTATCTCTAAGAAGTCTGACATTTCCCTTCTTTAGTATACATATTTTTTTTTGTTTGCTTTTATTTTGACATAGAATGCTACTTGGTAAAATATTTGCTTTCAAACTACAGGAGAGCTTGAAAGGGACAACAGAAGCAGGCAGGTGGCTCCAAGGAAAAGGCAGATGACAAGACTTGGGAAGCTGGATGTGTTGTATATGCTTCTCCCTTATCAACATCGGATAATGGCATTATTAAAAAAACAATGTTTTTGGAATAATGAATGTCTGGTAAAGGCTCCTAAAAATATTTCAGTAATTCTGCACCTCAGAAATGTACCCTTCAGTTTGACATGAAAATAGTGCAAGTGAACCACCAAAGCAGTCCAAGAACCTAAACATGACACTTGAAACCTATCTAGAACCTCAAGCACTTATCAGACCCAAAACATAAAACCAGGTTAAAATAAAAGCAGTGCTCCACCTTTTTAAGACTACATATAAAATAGAAAACACTGACTTCAAAGGTCTTCAGAATGTGCAAAAGAAGCTGGAAACTGGGACAACCAGTACCACCAATCAGTTAAGACCTCCAGAGCACGGCTAACAACCAGTAGCTTTGTCCAGCTCAAAGAGCAAGTATTTATAAACATTATTGGAAAAGAAAGCTCCCTATAGTAAAAGTTCAACTACTACTGTTAAAAAGCCCTACGGAGTTTATGAAAGGCACATAATTTCATCTGCATATGAATCATGCACTTAAGACAACACCACATATGATGAAATACGATCACATTTGCATCTCAAAGTTTAAAACTATGCAATGAACGTCAGAATCTTAAGGAACTGACAGACAGAAAAATAAAATCTGTTGTTTACAGAATTCCAGGAAAAACAGATGCTACTTGACCATGTCACAACAAATCTAGCTACCATGCTCAAAGAATCAACTGTGCAGTGCAACTGGAAAGCAAGCACTTTACTCTGATAATTTAATTTCCCTTAGAAGAGGTTACTTCATATTTTCTAGCTTAATTTTTAGAATTTTCTACAGAGTGTTTTGAACTTTTCAATTACAGAAACTAAGCTGAAAAGACTCTCATGAGAGCCGAAGCCTGCGGTCAGACTAATAACTGACAGAGTTTATATAACAGAAACTATGACAATTTAGAGGGGTGAAAAATACCACTATGGAAAAAACTGTGGCTTGATCTTTCTTAGTTCAACTTTAAATCTGCCTTCAGGCCTGATATCGTTGTAGAAGAATTTATTCTAGGATAAGAGGGCTGCATAGTTTATGACAACAATCTACCTAAAAACTCATTAAAGTCTTTTCTCTTGGAGTGACGTGCATTATCAGCAAAGATTAATCTGATGTGTCTTTAGGTGAGCTCCATTTTTAAAAATGCAATAACAGAGGGCTTTGTTGTCATCTGATGAAAATCAATTAGAGTAGGTAAGGCCACAAGGAAAACTAATATCACTCATCACCAGCCCCCCGGCAGCTGAAATGATTTGTCTTCCAAGCTTGGGTGATCAGGAGCTGTAGTAATATCACCGGGAAATTAATTCAGTTTCTATATTCTAGACCCACTTTCCTTGTTCTGGAGGACCTATACACAAATTACTTTTAATCAAGGTTGATGTGTTATTAATACCAAGGAGGATGTTTGAAGAATCATTTCTTTTAAATTGACTTAACACATTTTTCACCTGTGTTTTGTATATAAACAGAAGGTTACGTGTATTACCCTTACCGTCCAGATCCTTTGTCCACTACAAGGCACTGCACAGGATGGCGAAGACAATAGATACCACCGAACACAGCGCACATCCTGGAAACACACGAGGGAGAAAGAAAGGTTACTGCTACCACAACTGATTGTAATCAATGTGTGTCACAAGCAAAGCAAAGCGCTGTGCGCACTGTAGTACATTTTTAATGACATCTTAATCGCCGAATCAGACAATCAAAACCCGATCCAAATAAAGCACGTCCTATAGTTTCTGTAAAGGATATGTTGTTACTTTTTTTTTTTTTTGTATTAGTATTTCTCTTAGTTCTCTGAATTGCTGCATTAGCTTGAGCACTCATTCTCTGTTAGCATCTTCGGTCATTCAGGATGGAACAATACCTGGACGCATAGAATATCCGCCGATATCCTGACCACACCACATGGCACATAGTGTAGGGTAAGAACATAAGAACACACGGTAACCATACCAACCTCCTGCTAGAATTCTAAGTGTGATTCAGATGTTTTCCTCTCCTCTTCCAAAACATTCTGTGGGAACTTCACTAACTACAAGCAGCTCAAGTTTTGAGAGCGCTTAGAAGTGCCTCAACAGAAAGCAGACTTCTTAACAATCTAAAGATGATCTCTGACCAGAAGCGGTTCCTCCAGGTGCTGCCTATGTTATGGGGTTGTTGCTCAAGAGATTCTGTGCATGGATTGACAATAACATTTTCTGAAATGAAAAAAGGAACCAATTTCCAGCAGTTTTTCAAAAGCTAAAGTATATTAAGTTATTCAGCAGTTTTCCAATTGCGAACAAACACCTAAACCAAAGAAAATCATGCTATCCAAACACTAAGCCAGTATCACAACTCATCGTTTTCTGAACTCTAAGGAGATGCAGAATTCAAAGAAATTGGTTTATGACATTTAAATATGAAGTCAGCCCACTGCAGAACTTCATCACTAGCCAGGCCATTCTACCACATCCTCTTAGATATCCCTGACTAAAATGCTTCACCAGACAAATCTGCCCTATGCACAAAGTCTGAAACTGCTCCCTCGAAAAGCTGCGCTGTATAAGTTCAGTTGGTCTGGTGATAAACATGATCCCGGGTTAATCCCCACATCCTAACTACCAACAGGCTTAATCTCTGGGGGTTACTCTTCTCTTGATCTGATGCAACACAAGGTAAATTGATCCACAAAAAATGGAAGTTTAGTTTCAGCAACTGGTGCCTGAAATTTTTACTGGACCTACTCTAGGATTGAGATGACTGCCAAATCTCTAATTCTGGCTCCTGAAACAATTTAATGTAAGCCCACGTTCTTGAAAATGCTGCCAAGCAAGTACAAACAAGCGATAGTCTTTATGCTCATCCAACCTGGCCTGGAAGACCTCCACGGATGGGCAGCCATGACTTCTCTGGGTAACCTTGGCCAGGGCCTCTCCACCCTCACATGAAAACATTTCTTCTTAATGCCTAATCTAAATCCCTCCCCTCTTTCAACTTAAAACCATTGTCCGTTGTCCTATCCCTGCACTCCCTGATAAAGAGTCCCTCCCCAGCTTTCCTGTAGCCCACTTTAAGTACCGTAAGGGCATTCGAAAGTGCATGAATGACTACGCATGGCAATCAGCTGAAAGGTGTTACCAATGCCATCTCTTCTGGGTTGCCCTCCAACAGGTAGCACTGTAAGGAAACGTCAGCTTTTCCACTTTTTCAGCTTTTCCACTTCCCACTGGGCAAACCAGCAGATGCGGTCCCCTAGCAATACCTCTTCCACCCAGGCAGAAGCAGGGAGGATAAACACTGTGTTGAATCCCTGCCTTGGCTGTCTGAGATCGCCGAAGACGACACAAAAGCTAAACATCCACCAAAGAAGTATTATAGAGCCTCAAATTACAGGCTTGTTATCTCTACTGCTGCTATCAATGGCTTCTTGCCTGACAAAGCTTGGACTAGGATCCTTCAAACCAACTCAGACGAATTTATATGTTGTACAAAGGGATAGCGCTAATAACCTAACTGGAACTAAGACTCCTTTGTTCAAAACTATAAATTATATTTTTCCTTTGACTTCAACCACAGTCAAGGGCTTTTTGATATATGCACTCTATTTCTGCAGCATGCTTTGAAAGAACTTTGATGCTTGGCTGCGCAAAAATGTGAATTACTTATTTTCAAGAGTAGCATGCTATCCAGAGGAGGAGGGCAGGCCCTGTTTTCACAGTAGGTCAGCAGAAAACGTCTCTTCTTAAATGCAAATGGAAAGGAATTTGGATTGTGTTGTTTTAAACAATTACAAAGAGCCAAAATACCTATTAAAACAGACTAGCATGAAAAACGACATGATTAGAAAGAACTTGCCAAAATTATTTGCATATAGAAATTGAACTACTAAAATAAAACGGCATCCCAATAATATACAACAAAGTAAAACCAGTGTGCTAACGTTACTTTCATACAATAGGCTATTCAAGATGATTCAACGGTACTTCAAGTACAAAGCAACTCTTTGATACCATTAACCTGAAATGACAGACATTTAAACTGATATTACTCTAATTAACTGGCGACTGCCTACTCCAATAATTCAAGTTTTGCTGAAAGAAAGTAACAACACCGTACTCAACTTCAACTCTGCCCTGCTGACATCAAATCACATTACAGCTGAATTAACAGTTGTGAAGATTTTTGGCCCGGTAGCCTTCCATCATACACAGCCTTTAAATGCCATTTCAGTTCCCATCAAGGCAGGAATCAGTAGTTGTAATTTTTAATACAGCTGTGAAACAATAGGACATATTAACAGCTGAATTTTTGACAGCATATTCGCAATGATTTATGAGTTTGTATATAATTTGATTATTCTATTAATTTTAGTGATTACTGATTCAGCTAATACAGCGAAGGTCACTTACAAAATAAATCTTCATTACATTTCACAGAAAGTAACTGCCTCCAACTAGTTGTTTTCTTTAATTAAACACTAATGTAACAAGAAAGGAAATAGGCTTTAGGGTTGCTGCATCTGTTGCTACAAGAGGAGTTTACTGCTTTGATGTAATGCTCTCTGATATTAATTGAACAAAACCAGAATGTGTCTCCAGTTGACATCTTGATTTTCAACACAGAGATACCATAAACACCCTTAAATTACAGACGTACTCTTAGTTCACTCTGAAACTACATGAAAGAACTGGAAAACCATATCACAGTTTCATACCAAAAAAGTAGGTTTTATTCCTAGCATATAGTTTGTCGTCTCCTTTCTAAAATACGTGGAGTGATTAATAAAAAAATAGAATATTTTTCTCCCCAGCTGTACATTCTTCTACAGCAAAAGCTATTTGCTTCCTGCCCTAAAGAGGAATACTGAGTGTACAGCACAGTAAGCTTTGGAGAAAGATCAAAGAACAACATGTCATCTGCTGAATTAATGAATTGTCCTCTTTCCATTTATTTTTACACACAGAGCAAGCTGTGATCTTGTTCTGACGCTAAATTCTGCACTTCCTGAAAGGTCCCCAAACTTCAGCATTTCTATAATATTGTTGTATGTTCTAAAAACATTAAAAAGTAGAATGCAGACAAATCAAATCGATAAAATGAGTTCTGACGATGTGATGTGCAAGTTTAGGGGTTTGGCAAGTCAGTGCTGCCTTTTATGGGCTCATGATTACAACTGTGTTTTCCAAATTCAAATGTTAGAAGGTATGTGATAAAAACCTTAGTTCATCACACGCTGTTCTGTTCCTGGACTTCCACTCTTGCTTCCTCTAAGTGTAGATGTACTAAACTGTTTCAGAAACCCAAGAAAGCTCTGTTGACAAAAATAAGATCATGTTTAAGCTCCATTTTCAGTTATCAAACTGTTGGTAATTTAAACACTTACACTACTGGCAATATTGTTACTCATACATGAGCCATCTTTGTTAACGACTCTTGTAGAAGAACTGTTTAGAGAGTCCAAGAGTTTTGGAAGTGCAGCTTGTAAGAGAAGAAGCTGCTCCTTGCACATGTTCCTCTTGCTACAATTACACAGCAGTTTGGCCATGAAAGGGGAGTTTGGAAGATCAGGACCATAGGGCAGAGACACAGACTAGAAACCAGGCACGAAGCATTAGCACATCTATAAAACCCACTTCTGTGCTCTCTGCCTCCAGACAAAACAAATTCAAGTTACCTCAACCCTTGATAAAATTAGAAGATTCTTCCAGTAATTCCGGAATGCTTCAGAAGCTCCTTTTCTCTGCCTTCTAGTTCAATGAGGAAGGACTCCGCTAAACTACTTTTGCATTTACACCCCAGATCTGCTCCTACAACAAACAATGATATCATTTCCACAGATTTTCTGATAACTCTGTAACACATTTGTCTGAGTCCTAATTCTCAGGAAGAATAAATATGTAAACCAGAATCTGTGCATCCCCACACAAGCAGAGTAATCTAGTTAAGAGACTGTTAAGAGACAGACCAAATAATGTATTAGATATAATTCCTTCACATTATCATCATTATTAAAGCAAATAACTACTGAAATACCATCTCACTACAGCATTCGTATGTTGTGCTTTTAAATTCCGAACATGTTTGTAATCTGAAGCAAGAATGAGAGTAGGACAGTGTAAGTTATTGTCAGCCTTTCTAAAGATGTAACATATCTATTTTTCCTATACCACTGAGTATACCCTAACCCCAAGGATGCAATTCACTGACTGAATCCCTGGTGGGGATCTGAACTCTATAAACTTCGACAACGTGTGTACGATTCAGAGCATCCCATGCAATGAATTCTGATGGCTGAAGGGCTTCACGAGTTACAAACTTCTGAAGAACACTGTATTTCTAATCAGTGAAATAACAAGGAGCAGAAAAGCTCTCCTCTTTATAAATAATTTTTCAAACAAAGACCAGACAAACATCTCACTGAGCAGAAAGCTCAAACCTAAACCAGGAAGGTATTTCCAGAGTTTCATACACTCGGAATGCATTTGTCAACAAAGGTTACTTCCAAATAAAAAGTCTTTTCCTGTCAAATTCCGAGAAATAATGCGGGCAAGGACACAAAAGCATTCCATAGCTTTATTAATGACAATGCTCACTGATCTGTGAATAACCTGAAAAGAAATGAAGATTATTGAGTTACTTTGCCAATCTATCCATCCATCACGAGCGAACAGGTCTCAGAATGATGGATTATCTCACTTCCTTGATGTTATCCCAAGAAAGAGTTTATCCTTAGAGGGAAAAACAAACAACTGATCCTACAAACACTCATCCATGACTTCTCTGGGCAACCAGTTCCAAAGCCTCACCACCAATACGAAAGAGTATTTGTAAAATAGCACTTCCAAACTCTCCCTCAAACAACAAAGAACTAAGAACTATTTTGCTCCTGAAAAAACGGAAGGACAGAAAGGAAATTCAAGTCAGAAAAGAGGAATTTTGTACAACACCGAAAAGCTATAAGAAAAAATTGCCTTATGACTTGTCTGTTTCTTAGCCTAAATCATATCTGGTACTTCATAAAGGAGTTAATGTCCTCACATTTGAGAACTATTCCAGATTTTTAAGTCAAATCTCTTTTTTTCCCAGTTGCAACGGAAAATTTGGACACTGACAATTCTAATGTTAATCTCCTACATCGGAAAGTATTTGGGGTATTTCCCGATGTTTTCTAAAACAAGAGAAAATCATCAAAATCACACTGAATATTCTAAATGTTGTATCACTGAGACCTTACAGTTTACATTGATGCGCAATTATAGTTCTCTTCAGTGACATTCTTTCAAGAAAAAGAAAGGCGTTTTACAGATTTGCAACAAACATGTTAACAGCAAACAGCAAAACACAGATTGATTTCTCTGTGTGCCTTCCATATTGAAGTTTTGGCATTGTATGTTTACCCTATCAAATGTACAGGCTTGCTTAACGCTACTGCTTCCTTACAACGGAAGAGACATAACAGTTTCACAACAAGAAGTTTGAACCAAAGGAAGCTGTTATACAGGCCAGTAAAAGTTCTGCTGTTTGTCAGCTCAGAATAGCATGAGGCTTCCAATGACCTTCCTTGTACTGCGAATCCAATTTATGGAGATAGAAATCTCACATCTGCACCTCGACATATTGGGAGGTACATTACAGTGATATAAAAGTTTAATTTTCTCTCCTAAACCATACCTGTTTAAACCAATAAAGAACTAACACCGCTCTTCCTCACTCAAGTGTCGTCAGTAGTTATAAAACGTTGTACTGTTTATGCAGAAATCATTTAGAATGCAAGGATGTGACTTACAAATGTCTTTGACTCATTCACATAAATATGCATGCATGCCATTTATAACAGTAGCCTTGATGAGAACACACAGTGTAACTGGCTGCGAGAAACGCTTAAGAGGTTTACATTAAAACAGAATACAGAACGGTGGTTAGAAATCACAGAACAGGTGACACCTCACTCTGATAACCTGGTGATAAAAACTGGAGGCTATGATGTATAGGTTGTGGCGTTTGCACTTTACTCTACAGCCTGAACCGTGTTCTTCCAACACAGTTTTAGAAAGAAATAACGCCCAAGGCAGGACCACACATAAAAAATGTGATTAATATAAAAAAAATTTTGGTTGCCTCCTGATTTGTTACCTTAAAACCAAAGACATTTAAGCTTTATTTTGTATTAAAATAGCTGCATAATATAAACCATGGTTTGACAAGAGTAATTTGCCTCAACTATTAAAATACTGTCCTTATCGTAAGACGTAGAATTTAACAAAATTCCCACCTAAAATGCAGCTATCAGTCTGCATAAATAGGAAGTTCAGGCTATCAGAAGAATTCCTGTGACCACAGAGTGAAATTGAAACTACGAAGAGGATGATTCAGGTTGAATTATACTATTAGGTTACCATGGGTTTCCTTTTTCGTAGAGATGTAAGAGAAAAGTGAAGCTCACCTGCAGAAGCACTGTGGAATCTCTCCCTGACCATAGAGAGGAAACAGGAATGGTGTATTGCCATAGCGGCCAAGGCACTGGAGAAATTTTTTTGTTGCCTGAAGTCCTTCAAGAGTGCTGCAATCTGTCTCCGAGACCATTGCAATAGAGTGAAGAATGAAGTGCTGCAAGCTGGGTGTTAACTTCCGCGTCCTTAAGAACTGAGCAAATGTACTACTCTCATAATCTGGGGAAAAAGTAAATGTAGACAAGGGGTAAGGTATAGGATTTGTATTTTCTCAAATGCTTCAACTTAAAAAGAACTTTTGTATTTAAATAAACAAAAGCAACTGAGTTTTACAACAAACATATTGCTGAAAATGGATCAATGCAAGTCTATGAAAGATAAAAAATTTACTCCCAGAAAGTGAGTTTTCACAGAAGATGGAAATATCACACCATTAAACTATCTCAAAATAACACAAACCCAATGTGTGAGTCTCCAGCAGTCCAGAAACCAAGCTCTAAATATGGCTTCATCTACTCAATATGTCAGACTTGATTTAAAGCCGTTCCTGAACCACTTCAGAAAAGTGGGCAAAAATCTGTTGAAGTGTGTTGGGAAACTGGTTCCTGTAAATTACTCAAAACGCTACACCCGAATGACACCTGTTCAAGAACAGAAATGCTGAATCTATTCTGATAGGGCTAGAGGGGGTATTTTCATGCAGAGAAGTTATTCGTGTGGTTTCTTAATCCAAAGGTGAGAAGGCACAATTTATATTTCAAACAGTTGACTCGCTCACAACAAATAAGTATGGATGAGACACAAAGAGGAGAGGGATGAGGAAGCATAGCTCCTAAAAGGTTGTCCCTTCCCATGAATGCAATGATCTTACCAAGAGCAATCTAAAATTTCTGAAGTCTTTACGTCAGATTAACCTAACTCAAAATATTCCAAATCACTTCCCAGGCTATTTCAAAACATAGGAATAAAAGTTGTTTAGCTATTTCTCAAATTAAAATAAATCAAATGTCATTTATGTACATGAATCTGAATTCATTTAAAACTGATGTGGTGCCGCTTTTTTTCACTTACCAAATTCTCTAAATACCCCTATACTCACACACTGAGCACTCCATTTCTTCCATCAGCAGTAAACCTGAAATTACCCGTAATCTATAAACCACTGCAGTCTAAGCCTCCTTGCAGGTTTTTCTGTGGTTTATCACACATTCTCCTTCTCCTGTTCTTACCACATCATTTTCAATAGCGACCAACTCTCTCTTGCATATGTTTACAATCATTTTCATGTTTGTCCCTAACCTAAGGGTTTTGTTCAAGTCATCAAACCAAGAGCAGTATCTTAACAAATCTATTTGTCTTTCCTCATTATTTCTTTCTTTTTGATAGATCTTTCTTTTTTCCCCCTTTCTTTACTTTTAGACTCCGAGAACTGAGACCATCACTTCATTCCTTGTACCCTGAGGTGCCTAAACCCAAAGCAAAGAGTGGGCTTCCATCATCTTCCTTCTGTTAGCCAGTTTTCTCTTTGATCTGATGCTCACTACCCTTTGCACATTATTGCTCAACTTTCTTCAGATTTTCTGTTGTCTAAATAAGCCAACAGCTGATAAAGACACTCTGAACTTACCTTCTGCAACTAAAAGGCATTAAATTACATTTACCTTCCAAGTAAAAACTCAATTTTCTGCATTTCTGATTTTGGGGCAAGATATTGTGAAGATTTACTTATTATCCAAAAAAAAGGAAAAAAAGGAAAATAAGCTACATCACACCATATCAAAAAATCCCTGGGAGGGTGGAATGAAACACCTAAGTAGATAAAAAACATTTCGCAACCTTGCTGTAATATATCATTTTGCTGTTAAAGAAAAATGTAAATAATAAATGACGTGGGCTCTAGAAAAGCAAGTGCTTAAGTAGAGGAATTTAACACTGAAGTGAAAAGTTCACTAGAAAGTCAAAGCATACTTTGAAAATGAATCCATAAAAACAAAAGGTGGGAAAACACAGGAGAACTATCACAACCGCATAACTGAATGAACTCATGAGAAGGGAGTGTCCAGTGTTCAATGAAACACTACCTTGGTATTCATCGGGGTGTTGTTCGTATTCCAAACAAAATGTCAGAAATTTCATTAGCATCCTCTTTTCAACCATGGTGAGCTGTCTGCTGTTGAAGACATCTGCTCTAGAACAAGGAACCTGCAAAATAGTTTTTAATAATTTTAGATACCTCCATACTCTGGAAAGGAAAAGCATCACACAACACCACAGTCACATAACCTAATAAATATTTTAAATTTCTATTATACTTGTTTTCTTATATATTTCTGTTATTTTCTATCATAACTATAATAAAAGTTACACATTTTCCACATAAAAATATCCTAAAATCTTTTCCAGTCTCTTGTCCTTTTTATTTCCCTTTAATTTCCCTTGCACCTCTGACTGCAGAGTTAATCAAAAGAGTTAATTAACTGTGCCAAAGCCCACCTGATAACTCATTGGTTATCAGACCAATGACTTCTCTTCTAAGTAGCAGAGGCACAAATCAAGTCTATGCTTGAAATTTGAAAACCTAAAACCTGTGAATTTTTAAGAACTAACTGCCAAGTGGATCATGGCCTAAATATTTGAAATAAAGCAAAGATTTATATCAATAATTTACTGGGCTGCACATTCTTATTTTACAAGTTGGATTTTTTTTAAAAAAGGTATGTATAACACATATAATCCCCTTCTCATTTCAGAAATGTAATGAAAATCAGAATCCTAAGGAAAAATACTAGCTTATTGTCATAAAACTCTGAAGAAACCAACTTGGAGAAGAAAAGGCTCTGGGGAGACCTTATAGCGGCCTTCAAGTACCCGCAAGAGGCTGCAGGAAAGCTGGGGAGGGACTTTTTACAAGGGCGTGGAGGGACAGGATGAGGGGGAACTGCTTTAAGTTGGAAGGGGGAAGATTTAGATTAGACATTACGAAACAATTCTTCAAGATGACAGTAGTGAGGCCCTGGCACAGGCTGCTCAGCGAAGTGGTGCCCCATCCCTGGAGGTGTTCAAGGCCAGGCTGGATGAGACCTTGAGCAGCCTGGTCCAGCAGGAGGTGTCCCGGCCCATGGCAGGGGGTGGAACTAGACGGGCTTTAAGGTCCCTTCCAATCTAAACCATTCTATGAGTCGAGTGTCTTGACTTTAAAAAGATGAGATGACACATATGCAATACAGTATTTTACAATACCTGTTCTACTTTTCCATCGCGAAAGGCAAGAATTCTTGTTGCATTTTTGAACTCTGCATATCTGCTAACGTTCGACTTAATCAGCAGGTCAATTAACAGACCTCGAGAGTAAAGCAACTGCACAGCAAAGGGAAAAATGAAACAGTGAGTGAAAACAAAGTGCTTACACCGAAAGAAAACAACAATATCAACAGCATTCATTTGTAATGTCTCTTTGATAACTATTTACCAGTACACACAGTCAAGTAAAATCTGAATAAAAGAATATCAAGACAAAGTACGTGCCAAATAATATTCAATGAACTGCAGCAACCACACAAATCGAGGAGACAGAGCTGCCCACAGGAGAGAAAGAGAGAAGCTGTCAGCCTGCTGCTCATTTAGTTTTATTAGTTCAGGAGTCACAGCTTGAGACAATTTTTTGTATTGTCATCTCGAATAATTTCGTTGTATTGTGTGTTATATATCCTTGAACACAGTATTTTACAACCTTCATTTCCCAATATCAGGAAAGTGCATGATGCTGTCTGTGTAAATCATCACCAGTTGTTTCTTAAATTACATAAAACGATAACATCTCATTTTCTAAATGTAAATTCCTTAAACCCTCAGTTAAGGTTTAGTCATATTCTGTTATATTAATTTATAGTCTCCCTACTCTTACTCTTTCTATAAGCTACAAACACATTATGAAATACTGCAGAGACAAATTGTAACTATTAACAGAAGACACACGTCTGAATCGAAGAGCACTGGAGATTAGCTGAAATATTCTTCAAATCTCATGGCCCCAAGTAACAGAATTTGCATGATCACACGGGAATTTTCGAGATAAAGGTTTACTGGAACACTAACCAGGACTCTATGAGAAAGTCTATGTCCCAGTGCCAGAGAGAAACCAACATAAACTACCAGCTCTTCAGTCACAAGTTCTGGAATTCATTGCAATTAACACCATGTAAGGCAGTGGCACAGAAAAAGTATAAAAAGGATTGAAAATAGTATTATCTGCTTAACCACTACAGATTGACCACTGTTTTCATGGTGCCATTCCAATGCTGCATTACAGAGATGTCCACATCTGGAACACAGAGACAAAATTCAAAATAATGCATTTTGTAGCATCTCTACAAAAAATTTAATAATAATGATTTAATAAATCATTGAAGTAATTTTTTATGCCAAATTCCAGAGGTTTGAAAAATCTCTTCACGCAGAATACGGAAAATTAAGCATTCAACTTTGAAAGAGCTTCCCACTGGAGAGTACACAGAGAGAACAAAGCACACAAGTTCAGAAAAATTCCCATTTCACCTGAATTCGCAGGGCCGTATCCATATACTGTGAAGTAGGTAAACGGCAGGTTTTAAGCTTTGAATAGTAGGGTAAATATGTCAGATTTTCCTCCAAGTAAAATGCACAGTAGTAGGAATTGGAACACAATAATAACAACTAATTTCAGTCAGCTTGAGTGTTATGGATTAACTGTAAGTATTTTTCCTTTCCAATAAACTATCACAAATCAGTGCTTTAGTCTGAATACAGGGAGACAATGAGAGTTTCAGAGGAAAATCTGAACCCCAAGAAGCACTCCAACAGGAAAATTATTTTTCATTTAAGAAACAAAGATCTGTCTGTAGATTGATTTTCCTTGTTTAAAAACGTGACATTTTTTTCACAGCACCGCTTAAAAGGAGCAATTTTGCAGTTATTATTTAAGTATTAAATTTCAGGGAATGTACTCCTATGAACATATTTCTGAGCTATGTCTTATGGTCTCTGGTTATAAACAAAAACTAAAGAGCACACAAAACGGCTCTTGTTTATTTTAAAGGTATTAATTCTTGCTTCCTTCTGAAGAGTGTCTTTTGCACCTCCAAGGTACGGTGTCTGCCCTCCTCAGCACTAATGTTTTTTTTTTTAAAATCCAGCATTTTAAGCAAAGTAAATGTACTTATATGAAAAGAGTCATACCTTGGAAACTAAATCAATGTTAAACCTTCTGCCTTCTCTAACAATCTGGGAATACGTAATTCTCTTTGGTTCTGGGGCAGAAATTTCTGAGGATGCGTCTTCAGCTTTTCCCAAATCCAGAGTGGAATCACCTAAAGCCGTACTCCGAGAACCTTCATTCTCAGGGGTTATTTCCTCATCCTTCCCTTCCGCTGCACTTGCTGGCTCGGTGTCTGCAGCCTTTTCTGGTTCCCGGCTCTCCGTGTCGGCACTCTCCGTTGGTGGGCAATCTTTTTCTGATTCCTCAGCAACCCCCTCAGCCTCAGCAGCTCCAAAGACAGGCAGCTTGGACAATGCACCAGCTTCTTCAACATCTTTAGCTGAGTCCTGACTAAGTAACAACACAAAAGGATGAAGGAGGGGAAAAAGTCTTTTAAAGAGGCTAAAAAACTTGCTTGAAGTTTTGCATTAGTGTCAGAATGGAAACCTTGAGTGTTTCTATGAAAAGTATTAGAATTTCTTCACCCTGGCCAAATCAGGTGTGCCTCCTCCTGAAGAATTCTGGCTCTTTGACTGCAAAGCTATAATTCAGGAGGAGTATTTTTAAGAGACGAAAAGAAAACAACTACAAAAATTGAGGTTCTTATTTTACATGGACTCAAAAATGGGATAAGCTTAAGATGAAAATCGAAACTTTCGTGGTGAAACACGATACACAGCTACAGAAACTAAAGAAATACAGTATTTTAAAGAAGAAATAGTAACGCAATTTGATCAGGTTTTTCCTATGGATTATATAAAACCCGTCGGAAATTGGAATGCAAAAATGCATTAAAGTCATTAAGCTCAGGTGGTTTAAAAACCAAACTGCTGAAGAATCAGAAGTGTTTGATATGACCGAGGCTACTTTGCACGTACTACTAGAGCAAGCCCATAAGAGAAGAAGGCAATTTTGATCTGAAGTTTAAGCAAAACTTTCAGAGCACCTGCACTCCACTGTTCCCTTGCATTCTAACCAGCTGTCTAAGTAACAGCCACACAGAACAAAGTTCCCTCCTGCAGCACTGGCATTTTTATGCAGGTGTTCCAAAGTTGTGCATGGCAGGGGAATGCCGCCAGCCCGAGGAGGGACATTACCACACCACATTCGCCCTGCGCACTCCACTGCCCTTGCACAACACAATTCTTTAAAATTCCTCTTAGAAAGCAGACCTCCACTTTTATCCCCAACTACTCTTTTTATCTTGAACTTCAATGACATCTACCTTAGCAACTGGTACTTTTGAACTCAGAATTTGAGTTTATACTACCAGCTGAGATGAATCAAATCAATGTCATTGTAAGTGAAAGGAGTTCAGCAATAATTTCACACTATCTTTTTATCTTTATACCACAAGCCATTAATGCACTGAATAAACAATTTAATCTCGGCTGAAAACTAATGAACAATGATTTTAAAGGTGACCTGCAAACGTACGGTACCAAATGTCAGTAACTAAGGGATGGTTAAAATTCACTGAACAGCGAAGAATTGTTCAGTATTCATATAAAAACGCACCCTCGTACACTTCAAGCCTTACCAGTGGAAGTGGGGGCAGGATTTCTGTTAAAGGAGGGAATGAAAACTCTGCATCATTTAAATGTTGTTCCTCACTTGGGAACTCAGGGAGCTCACACAGGTTTATGAAAACAGGAGTTTGGAATAAGTCTCTTAGTTGGTCCACAGCCACCAGGAAGCACTTATTCACAAACGAGGTAAAATATTGCCCTGGGAAATACAGGAACTGTTCTAAGGAAGCACTAATGAAAGAAGTCTGGTTCTGTACATTAATTATGTCTTTTTCACTTCATATTGCAAGCATTAAATCACTATAAAATATCAAAGAAAGATAGGTACTTCGGCAAATGTTTTATTTAAAAAGTAATCTCTACTAAAAACTCCACTTTTTTTTTTAATTTGGAACATGGCATTTCTGAAAACTGCAAAAAGCTGTTGCCATTAATGCAATAACTAAGAATAGCGCTTTTATTTAACCCATTCTACAGCTTTTTATAACAGAAAAGCTCAGAGGACATTTTTTCTTTCTCCATTCTTCCAAGCTCAATGAACAGCTCAATCTCATTTTAAACATACTTGATTATCACTTTTAAGATCAAATTTGGATTCACAATAGTCTTTTTTTATAACACCAAAAGGCAGCGTAACAGAAATGTTGTATTTACATATATTAAATCTCTATTCAATTCCCATTAATGAACAGGTAAATCTGCATGATTTGCAGCTCTACTCATTTTATAACGAAAGCCTAAAAACTGTATACAATATAAATTCACTACATCCTTCCTACAAGAACAAATATCCCTGAATAATGTAAGAACTGTCTATAAAAATCACTCAAACTGAACTTTTGTACAGACAATTCCTCTCCTAATTCAGAAAAAAATAATACATCTGCAGACAAATTGTTGTGTAAATTTGGAATATTATCTTCCACCATTCATCAATTAAAGGTACTAACAAAGGAATATCTTAAAATGAATGTGTCTTATTAATCCCTTGTAACAGCAACCCCTTCAGATAGGTCAAATGAAAAATTGCCAACCAGCTGGTTAATTTATTCAGCACAGGTGTTCACTATTTATTTTTCAGCCATTTGCCTTTTTTCAATGCAGCTTGTTGTAGACACAGTATTCTTTCCCTTTGATGGATGCACTTTGTTCTAAGGCCATTCATTTCAGATTTGCACTGTGTATATTATACTGCTACCCAGCTGTTTATTCTTTCAAAATAAATGTTTAATGGTTACTTCATAGGAGTTACAAAAGTTAAGCAAAAACAACAGAATCTCGCCAGAACGCGTACATTGTCAGAAACGCAATAATTGACTCAGGAAGTTTTACGTTATTGTGGAAAACTTTTTCTTTGCTATGTTTGTTAATCTTACCATACGTCCTTGTGGATATGGGGTTTTGTGGTTTTTTGGTTTTTTTAGTGATAACCAAGAGAGACAGCATTGCACGCCGATTTAAATGCTTAAAAGTAGAATCTGGTTTGCCTCGACTCAAGTATAATGCTCGCTCCTCCAAACACTGAAATCTTAGTGCCGAGGGACTCATTTCTGAGCTGGCCACCAGTCAGTATCATGGCTTCTTAGGAAAGTCATATGCAAATGTAAGAGATTATGAAACTTCTAACCTGATCTAATACTGGTTCTGAAAAAAGTTTATTATGGCAAAAGGATTGCAATTACAATATTCCAGTGACATGGCTCTAAAACAAGCATAACATTTTATCTGCAATAGTCAAGCAGCCATTACTGTGCAGCACAGAACTTGAAAATACTCTGAGTCCGTGACCTTCAGAATGCATTAGTGTAACACACACTTCTTTTTTCCCTACCTATGATGTTTACAGGAAGAAATACATGTTTCTATATGAATATCTGTCAATGTTTCATTTAGCTACCTATGATACTATTTAAGGGATCCAAGGTTAAACTCACGTAACTACCCCAAAGAACTTTTCAGGACTTCAGAACAGTGTCCAGTTCAGTATAAAATCCAAAAGATAAAAATGACAAATAAATACAGAGAAATAGTTCAGTTTTCCATTGAGGCCCATACAACTTCCATTCATTATTGCCATGCTTACACGCTATTCAACATTACTGCTTCACAAGGTTCATTTAAGATGCTCCTTGATTTTTAATAATGACATTGTGAAAAGCTTACCTTCTGCATTATTTATGTTTAAAAAAAAGCATCCCACCTGCATTTAAAAATCTAAACAAAAAATGAATTTTGTATTCTTAACTTCTGCTAATGCAGACAGACTTCTACAAATGCACAATTAAGAGGTATTTCCCACATATTCAGTCCTAACATGGCACACTATTCTTCGTGTGCTTATGCAAGAAACATTCACAAAGTCAACTGTGTATTCAACCTAGGCATGTGTCTTTGGCAGGTTTTATGTGAAGTAAGAGCTCGATTACCTTACTTCAAAAACACAAAGAAGGTGACAGCCCCAAAGGCTGACTGTTATTAGATTACCAGCAGCCTTTGGACACACAATTCCATCTAAAGCATCATGAGAAAGCACTGTCTAATGAGAAAGTTAATATAAAAATGACAAAGGGCAAATATCTATTTTATAGCGACAGTACTACTGTCCATATGTGCTCCAGCTCTTTCATACTTGTTTACTTTCATGCATACTATGAATTTTACTCTTTACTACGAGAACAGCTTTTAGCCAAATTAAGATTTGAAAATTTTGATGGATTGCAGTGCATAACCACCTACTGCTACTAAAAAGACAACATTTCTGTTTTCTACTCAGAAGTAAACTACCAACTCACAAAGTTGGCCAACAAATTATATTGATCCAGATAAGGTCATTTAAGAAGGACCAGGTCATTTCAATTAAATGCAAGTGATTTCAACAAAAGCCCAAGGACATTGAGAATGTTTTTAGAGCTCATGGTTTGTTTTTGAGACAAGATGTAATATGGCAGCATGGTGAAACACTGAAGCCAAAGGCACATTATGATTATTTACTGCTGCACAAATATAATTATTTGTATATTGCTATATTTATACTTACTCGCCAAAACAGAAATCTTCTACATTTTGAATAGTTTTATCCTTCTTGCTAAGAGAAATAACTTCTTCATTGTCAAGGATCAGTTTTCTCCAGTCTTCACATTCATCACTGGTATCTGTCTTTTGCTTACAAAGAACAATTACAACATTACATTTGGTACATCTCTATAGTCCCAAATAATTTGTTGTCCCATCTTATATTAATGAAAAAAAGAATCATTCTAACTGTCTTAATGTTTTTTCTATTTAGATGTTTTGAGTTACATTATTTAGAGCTGGTTACTTTATTATAGCATGCCAACCCTTGCTCTGCATCACCAGCTCTAGTAATCTGAAAAATACAGTGTTAAATGAAATACAAGAGAGTTTCATTTAACTTTAATACAATCTATTAAAAGACAAGTTTGCCACAGCCAGGTTAGTTCCAAATTTTGTGACAAAACTCTTTGAACGGAGATCATATGAAAAAATACAGTGACTGGGGTATTGTGTTAATCTGTCTACACAGGAATCTCTAAATCATATCAAAGAACTCTGAGAATATTAAGTTCTGACATTGAGTAACGCCACTGATTACACCGCAAGGTAGCACTATGTAATAAACAGGCATGAGACCCAACTGAAAAGTTCCATCTTTTACGGACCAACAGGCTTGTAATGCTTCAGTAAATAATATGAACATCCATTTGCTAATATAGTCCAAGTGCTCAATCTCCTAAATAAATACCCTCTTCAGAAGATTTCTAGTGGACTGTCATGAATTACATAAACTTTGGTCATTGAAAAATACGCTATCACCATTAATCTCTTTGTCCTGGTCATAGGATGTTTCAGCGGAAGGACTCACTAACCACCTTTCTCCCAGTTACGGAGAATCAGCCAAAAGCACACAAGAAAAACAAAAGGGACCAAAACACCAGAGTGTGGAAAATAATCAAACAGCAAAGGGAAAAGACCAGATTACCATTTACAGAAGGTGCTGGGAAATGAACCAAAATAATAGCGTGGTTGCTTCTATATCAATTCAAGGACCCCAAAAGTATGACTGAGCACTAGGCTCTCCGGTCTCAGATAATGACAGGAATAAACCAGGCTTATCCGAGCCTGAGAATGCCAGGCCAGATGGTTAAGTCTTAACCAGTAAATTTGGAAACCAGAAACCTCTTTGATCTGTCAAATTACCGAAGAAAAAGAGCACTGTGGTAATTTGTCTTGTAATAAATTATGCAAACAACCAAGATTTAATGTTAAGGAATGTTAAAGAAGTAATTTGGAATTTTTTACCTGATTTTCTTTAATCCAGGACAATAATCCTGAAAAACTAAAGCTGGCCCAGTTTCCACCATAGTAATTTCTCCTGTAAAGAAAAAACAACAGTGAAACTCAATGGAGAGATAAAACATAGCTTTTTCAGTTTAAAGAAAAACAACCAACCAAGTTTGAGACACTCCAAATTATTTTCCATGACAGATTTGAAAGACGCAGAATATAAAGATTGCAACAATATTCCACAGCTCTTTATGACGTACAGAATTTCCACTTTCACTCATTTGTGTGCATCTTTGACCAAACAGACCACAGTCCTAAACCAAAGGATTTGGAGGATAAGACAAATAATGATGAGGAAAGCATACAGGATGGTATGAGTAAAAGGAAAATATAGATAACACTCCTTGTTGGCCAAGACTGACTCTACACCTCTAAACTATGGCTGCAGACTTCTTTGTAGCGTGGAGCCAAGCCAACAGGGCTGCCAGTTTCAACTGAGGTCTCAGCAAAGCCAGTTCAGGTTTTCTGCACCCACACCCTACTCCCCGGTTCCAGGCCCTGGCAGGACCCACCAGCCGTGGCACACGAGCGCAGCTACACTGCTTCTGAGCTGGAAGTTCACATACAGCACTGCACACCATTTCTAAACCGACAGCACCTCATGAGGTGGCCATGCAAAGGAGGGTTACGTAAACTGAAACTGGGTCCAGGCAGCAGAAACCACATCTCTTATGCCAAAGAAAGCAACGTTCACTGCATTATTTATCCACTACTCACAGAGCAGATGATGCTTATTACACAGCCTGCTCAGATGCTCTGGCAAAATATTTGCTGCAGGTGGAGCCAAAGGAACTGATTTGTAGGAACTGATCATACCTCCCTGAACCCTTTTCAGTCTAGATCTACCCTCTTCTTTCTTGAAAACATTGGTTTAGTTCTTTTAAATCACAGAAAATTAATAGTTCTTTTTTTAGATTTGTCTGTCAGTATTTCTCTAAACATCAGCTGGATTCCTCAGGTTTTGTTATTGTGCAGACCATGTCAGAAATATTTAACAACTCTGACAGGAAAAATTATACAGCAATTACATTTTAAAAAATCACTAGTTCTTGCAAAGTAAATAAGTCATTTCAGGATTTAACTCTGTTTTGTGGCACTGTATGTTAGCACTTCAGGAGTGTGAAAGATACCAAAATACCCTCCTGAATGGATATCTAATGTTACTGCATACACTAAAAAGAAAATTTAGGGTGGAAGATGGGTTTGCATTTTGCAGAATAATGTGAAGACCATTAAATCAAATGAACTTAAAATCTTATCTTAATCTCCTCCGTTTTTGAATTGTAGAGATAAGCATGCTAAGGGTGAGAAATCAAATTCAGTTTTGATTCTACTGCTCAAGATGGGATGTTTTTGACAAGGCTTATCTGCGCTGACAAAGACTTCATTAAGATTGTCAGCCCCTTTCCAGCACCAGAGGGTGATGCTCTGTACAGGGTGCTTACGTAGCACACCAAGGACAGATGTCTCCTAAACAGCATCTAATCACTCCTGACGAGAAACTGACCTCAAAAAGTCTTTCAGCTCCGCAAGGCTACAGCAAAGAACATAAATAGGACATCTGCGAAGACAACAAAAACCAGCATTCACTGAATAAAGGTGGCTTCAACAACAGAACATGGTGTTAAGGCCACGAGCTGGGAGGATTCAGTCTATAATTCAGGAGAACGCACAGTGTCTGCCCTGTGATTCGGGGGCTCCAAGCAGAAGAGTTCCACCTGCAGATCTGAGCAACCAGAGACTCCAGCCCTCAGCAACAGGGAGTTCACACTCACCTCGCTGTATGAATGACATGGGGGAGGCTTCCAAAGCACTGCTATTTGCTATCAAACACAATACAAAGCCGTGAGGTTTAGCTGTCAATTGTGCAGGTTAATTTCTTGCTGCTTCTTAAGATTCCACTGAACACAAAGTTCAATGTCCATACATCATCTTCCACTCTGGGACTTCCAAAAACCACAGCTGTGAAGATTTATTTTTAAGAGAATCTGCTGCTTTAGTTGCAAGTTTCCTTGAATATGGAAGGCAATCTGGCTGTCAGAGCAAGTGAGGCCATTGATCAGAGCAAGCGGAGACAACACCTGCCTAAAATTAGGACTGGGTTTCTTCAATCCATTCCAACATAAATCCATGCATATTTACAATATTTAAAGTTAAAACTTTCAGTGAGAGAATATGTTATTTTCACAGGGAGTTACAGGATTTTGTAAGCTGCCAGACACCTGTGATGCAAACACTCCTGTTCATCAGATAGATTTTTGCTTGAGAGTGCTTTTCTTCCTACTCACCACTGACATGGATCCATCTTTGCCCCAGAGCACTCTACCGTGTCGTTCTGAGGCTCGGTCAGTTTTCAGAAAACAGGATGGCCTTTCTGAAATGAAAAATTAATTGCAGCCTCCCTTCCTTTCCTCTCCCTCTAAGCATCTCTCCCAAGTTCTGCTACACCACCTCAAAGATGAATCTTCTCTCGAAGCATCAACTTTCAGATTTTAATCCTGGACTTTTAATTAGTTTGCACTGCATTACATGATGATTTGGAGTCCCACGTAACCAAATATTTTTGTTATAATTGCCCTGAAGATGAACTGAGGAATTCCTTAAAGTAACAGCAAAGATCAAAGTCTAATTAAAGCTAAAATACTGTCCCAAAATCTCAAGAACTAAGCTCCTCTCTTCTCTCACTACATTAGCAAACAACAAAGATGAATATTCTCTCCCTTTTTTAGGGTCATAATTAATTATCCTGTAAGTAATAACATGGAACACTTTGAAGGTATTACAGCAGAGGTAGACATCAATTTTTCTACCAAATTAGATAGAGGACAGATGTTTTATTTTTCTACTACATATTATTGCCTAGATTATATTTGTTCAAAACTCCTCCTGTATTACTTGGATTCTCATATGAATTAAAATACTGTGCCTTTTAGTTCACATTTTTCAAATCAGGAATGTGTAGTTCAGAGCTAACAGAACTGCTGGAGCCATTTTCGAAAAGTTTTGGAAATGCAGCCCAAGTACAGGCAGTTTTACCTCTGCAAAAAGTTTAATTCTCTCTTCTACAGTAGTTTGTGATTTTTTTTCTTAGTTAATAACATCATTTTTTCTTCAAATACCTTGAAAGAATTAGCAAATCTCAGTCCAAAACACAAACTGCAAACTGTTTCCAACTAATACACATTGTTGGTATCCGAATCAAGAGAATCCCTAACATCTCCTTCTGCAGACAGACTGCAATATGAGAAATTGAACACTTTGGAAAGTATGAGATACACAAGTAAAACAAAAGTAAGAACACAGAAAGTATTTCAGGGCTATGCTGTTAAGATTGCCCTTCTCAGTGCCACGTCCTAACAGCCATGGTTTAACAGTCAAAGTGGTGATGGCTAAAGAAAAGCTGCTGATGCCTCATGATTGCTCCCACGAGCTGCCTGCACGTGTCTGTCCTGCATTTGATCTTTCAGAAAGAAGTCTCGAACCATCAGAGTAGCTGTCTTTTGCAGAGGAAGTTACTGCCACATTGATTTTAAGGATCTGAACAAAAAATGACTTATGTTTCAAACCCATAAAGTTTCATGCGCTACCTATTAAGTACACAGTCACATGTATTAAAAATCCCCATCCTGGCACAGTGATGATGTTTAGCAGCATGAGAAGTGGACTGCGCTCCCTTGCCTTCCAAGAGGAAGGGTTTAACCCAAACAGCTCTTGTGATCCTTCAGCTCAATAGAAGTGTGACGGTGGCAAGAAACGGAACACACTGCAAAAACACATATCCTGGAGGGAGGATGTACAGGGAGGGTGCTTTGGGATGCTCACACACCGGATTCTGGACACAAGGAACACTCAAGTACTTTACAGGCAAAGTAAGATCAAAAAAGTAAGAAAGATAACAGGCATCAAGAAGCAAAACATGAGAAGTGGACAAAGCAAACTGGGCCCAAGAGAAGTTAAAATCCTGCACTTTGACACCCCACTGCCCTTGGATTAAACTCCACAAGGGAAGATAAACAGGACAACAAGGAAAGATGCAGACAATAAAAGTCTACAAAAACGATATTCTTCCTGCTGAAAATCAAGTACACAATGTAGCTAAACGTTTCCCACCTCTAACTGCCCCATCCTCAACTAACCAAACTAGTTCTGAATGATAGAGATATATAAGAAGAAACTAAACAAAGGACCAAACATAGGAAAGACAGCAAGCTGTCACGAGAAAGTCCTACGGGTATGAACAATTAATATGGGAAGTATATTCACTTCAAGTAATCAACTTTCAGCCTTGATCTACCTTTCTTCAGCAACTTCGAGTCTAAACTAAGTGCCAGTCTCCACATTTTAAATTGCAAATTACTTTTCTAAATCACTTAACAAATATCCTTGAAATTCCACATGTCAACAGCTCATTAATATCTACAGTAAATGTAGCTCTCTGAAAAGAACCACCGATTTTACATTTATTGAGACAGATAGCTGGCACAGAGAAACAGAGCTCCTTCAATTACTGTTTGGCAGAAGCTAACTTTGGTTTAGAATCAGCCTGCAGGAATTTATGGCAACGCTGCAGTGAAGTGACTGTTTTGAATAAGATTAGCTACTGTTGATGGCAATGCTTGGATAGTGTTTATAAATCAAACTTAGAACTTAGTATTTTATAATAGGCCACTTGAAGACTATCTTCCATAATCACCTCTGCAGTATATTATGATAAATGCAAACAGGGCTGGAGATTAAAAGCAATAAAACGATGTACACAAGGTGATGAGTGCAAGCAAACTATAAACAAAGACTTCATCCACATATATTTTCTTTATATATATATATTTTCTATACCTTGTGCCTAACTTTGTAGAGAACAAAAGATTAATCAAAGGAGCATACCTAATGCAAGTATTTCGGTAACCTCAAATCTTACTTTCTTATACTCCATAAATAATTTCAACTCATGATCCCTCCAGAAGGGGAAAAATAAATACTGTTGAAAAGTCACGCTCTGAATATAAACAGATTTTTTTTGTTGATGAATTTTCAATTATGCTGTTAGCTCAGTAAAATGAAACTTGAAAATTCAACTGGAAAGAAGTATATTAAACCAGACACATAGTAGATAATATTAATATGTTTTAATTCAGATGAATCTGGCAAGCTTTCTAAGACTTAACTTTTCAGTTAAAACTCAAATGGCAGCAGGATGGGGGGGTCTGTTGCTTTTGCAGGCTTTTTTTGCAAGAGTACTCTCTTAAACATGAAAAGCAGATGGCTTGAAACGCTTCCCTATTTATGGGGAAAGGGTTGTACAATATAAACATTTCTATTTCGTTTGCCAAGATATGGATTCTAGACTATGATTCAGTGAGCACACACCCCAATTAAAACAGCAACTATTAATGAGTGAAGAACACCTTGGCTGAGAACACCTTCCCTTGACCTTAGCCTGCACACAAGTTTGAAAGTAACTCCATGGGACAAAGGAACCCAATGTGGAAGCCTTCATTTTCACCATAAAAACAAAAGCATGTGTGAATGTAAATGAGCATATTTAAGTGAAAACAGTAATAAACAAAATCTGTATTCCACAGCTCTAATTGCCTGCTTCTGTGAGGTTTCCGAAAGGCTCTTCATCGTAGCTAAAAATAGGCACAGATCAAAGAAATCAAAGTGCCAGTGGCTAACTATTATTACAGACTTTGATAGCCACTGAATGTGAAAAAGTGAAATAACAGAAGTGGTGCATTTAACAAAATTTAAGTGGTCTACTGGCAACAGATGCATTAAGCTTAAAATCCAAACATTTTCTTTGTACATGACAACGGCTCAGAAAAAAATTCTCATGGAAACAGAATGGGATAATTACTGCCAGGAACAATAATGAAGGGCACCGAAGGTATAACCACTCTTCTCTGGAGCCACCAACAGCATCTTTGGCCAACCATATCGCCTCCAAACTGCTGCACAAACATGCAAAAAGTGCCTGTTGTATCGATGGAAATAATACCCCAAAAATAATGTAGAGACAGAAGTGTAAGATTACTTGATGCCTGATGCACACAAAACACAAGTCCTGAAGGGCAAACTGCCGCAGATACAACACACTTCTAGCCAGTTTAACTCTTAGAAACATAAATGATTGTAGTAACTTACGAATCCAGATGAAGAACACTCTGGCCAATCCTGGCACATGCCGCTGCAACAATAGATTCAGGCAAACCTGAAAGGACATGGCAATTTTTAGAACTTAGTAAGTGAAAATATATTAAAGCATGAAATAGTGATAGAACTTGGTCAGAAATAGACAAAAGAAAGTTTACAGTGTGAGTCACTGACATTTTAATACTCTCATGCTACTAAAATAGTGAATGCTATTTTGCGGTCATTAACATTTTGCTATGACCCTCCTGAATGCAACCCTTTAAACAATTGTATGGCACATGTCACTTGCGAACACCACTACCTCCAAGTTCAAACTTGTCATCAGTGTCTTCTCTAGACACCCTGTTATCATAACCAGACTGAGCGCTTGCCAGCACAACACCAAATTTTAACGGACTGCTCGGTGACTGTGTCCCTCCCAGCACAGCCAGGCATTATCCGAGGGCATTTCTGTGTACTTCTGCTCACTTCAGAGCATGTGACATAACGTGAAGGCTGTGTATCAACCCATTAAAATGGTGCTTTAAACTAAGAAATTCATGGTAACTGCTGCATGCCCTGGTATAACATCCATGTTAGGGTTTAAAACTGTTGGGATGGCATTAAACAATTGCATACGGCAGAGAGGCCTGAAGGATGCCATCTCCTCTGTACCTGTACTATACGGTACATTGAAATGCAGATGTAATTTTTGGCAGAAGAAAGTACAAGTGACATTAAATGTGACTAAGAAGATGAGCCCAACTAACTTTTGAGCTAAGATGATCTAGATCAACAATTGTAAAGGTGTATGAAATGCCTCTGATAAAATCTTTCCAGCTGAATCATTTGAAGAAAGAACTCAAAACACAGACCATTGTGAACAAAGAGACAAGGAAAAAACACATTCACTGCAGCACACGCTTCAGGACCGTCACAGCATCCTGGATGTACACAGCCTTATTATGTGAAAGCAGCTCCACACTCAGCTGTCCTCTGAAAGTGTTTATATATACATTTCGCTTCTCCCCATCTATCAACTATCTGGAACAGAATCTACAACTACAATTTTGTTTGTAGTTCCTGAAAAAGGTTTTCTTTCCCTCATTTGGGCACAGAGAATATTACTCTGGAAATGAAATTGAGAAACTTGTTTCTCCTTCCTTATTGATAAAAGCCACTGAGAAAGCGTTGTAAAACATCACCAGTGCTGCCTGGCTGACCAGGACTGGAGTTATAGCTACTAGGGCATAACTGATTGCTTTAAGCTTGATCCAATTGATACTGCGTTGGAGGTCTGTTCTTCCATTAACCTTGGATGAAATTGTTCCCTGAGTTAGCTTCCTTGCTCTTGAAAGCTGGCATCAATTTTCTTCACCAACTCTTTGCTTGTAAGACACGGTGGCCCCCAGTGTACCCACTGGCAACAGAATGAGAAAGTGTAAGGAAGGGAAGGCCACTCCACGTTAGCTTGTGAAGAAGCTCCTGGAACAACCTGATGGAGCAAGACGCCATTTATTCTTACATGACAAAGTCTCCGTAAACCCCAAGAAATAAGACTGTGCCTTGGCACCAGTTTCTTAATTCCCTTTTCCAACAGAAATAAAGGCACACAGAAAACAGGTAGTTTTGTCAAATGCCAGCTACTCCTACATGTGATCTGAGCTGCATGATTGTTACTTTACAAAAGCCTTTTCCGAGAAAGAAGGCTCTGGTAAACAGGCCATTATCATAGTTACAGGCCTAAGAGAAAATAATTAACTTGGAAAAGCTTCCTTAGAGAAATGGCAGGCATTCACTCAACAATAGCATGTGAAGCATCTCCTACAGGATTCTCACACAGTTGTGCAAAATAGGTTCCCTTCAGATTTGTCAATAACAGAGAAACATATTCTTTCATAAACTGTTCCTGTTTGGAAAGTTTCCTATTCTGAACTTTGATTTGTTAAAACCATTAAGCTGGACTACATTCACCCATTGCAACGCATTCAGACCCCAGCTCCAGAGTGAGCAGGCTCCAGAACTCTCTCCCAGCTTGGTTTGAAGTTAATTTATTACAGAATAATCCAGGTGATTGCAGGGGAAAGGCTGTATCCCTAATACTGATTCTGCAGCTTCACTTACGCCTGTTGAGTAAATAAAGCTGAATATCTCTAAGCTGTTCTTCTCATGAAGAATTACTCTAACACTTCCTGTGATACATCTCTCTTGGGCAACAGCCAGCGGCTGGGTTTGGTGCTTGAGAGCTGGAGGACTTAGCACTATAACCAGTGTCACTCATGATGCTTAACGTTTTTGAACAGATAGCCGAGTAATGATTTGGATCCAATAACCTGGATCAAAGAATTGCAAGATCTAAATGAAAATCTACAATCCCTTTTATATTATAGTTAAAAAAAATTTCTAAGATTGTAATGCTATTGAAACCAGTAACCAAGTTACCGAACCATCAAGAGCTCTGCCCTCTGGTATAACTAACAGCAACCAGTATCTTCCTATCTACACAGTATACATCTCATTTTACTGTCTCTGAAGCAACCAGGGCTACTGCAAAAGAAAATTTTCCAAAATAAGGTTCCAAATCCAGACAACGTTTAGATTTGCAATGGTGTTAATGAAGTAAGAAGACTGAACAGGAATCACACGATCCAAGCACAGAAAAGCAACAACAGATCCAGACTTCAGTGTGTTATACATAAACACCTGGCAGCATTTACACAGAGTGATAAGCAGTCCATACAATGCTTGTATTAATCCAGTGTGCTGACTCAGAAGTTCCTCATATTTGAGGCAGAATCAATTCAGAAATAACAGAGCTTGTTATCAAGAAGCATAAACTCTTCCTGCACTTCCTGGCCCTTTCATATCCCCCCTCTAGAACGCTTACATATTAAATATTTGCACTATGTTGAACTGTCCTGCATTTCTCTTACCAGGGAAAACAAAGATAAAGAGTTTCCCCTCATGAAGGAGGACTGAGTAGTACCACTTGAAATCCATATCATCATTCCTTAAAGCCACTGCCTTCCCTCTCCACTTACTAACCTCCATTTATCAGATGCTGTATTAGGTAAATGAGCCTCCCTGGCCTTCTCAAGGAAACATTAATTTAAAATTTCAATGAAGGAAGACATTATACCTGCAGATAGATATAAAAATAAGTACAAAGTCAGAGATTTTACTTATTAGTGATCTCTGGGTCACTAACGTGTTCTCAGAGGCAGAATTCCATAGCTACTTCTTGATATATATCCAGAAAGCAACGCATTCGCAGGAATCCATGACACTGCTTCACTGGAAAATGAGATCCTGGGACGGTGTCAGAAACAGCTGCAGCACCAGAGTTAAATAACCCAGGAAGCAGACAGTACAAACACAGGTTCATTATGATCTTTTGATGAAGAATACAGACTACTCTCCAGAGCGCCAGCGCTCACAGCAGCTGCCTAAGCACTACCGCTACTACAGCCCTCCTGGATACATAACTGGCAGGTTAGTCTCAATAAATCTTACAGGTGAGATTGCTGCAAGCTGACCTTGAAGTCTACATCTGGTTGTTTCCAGCAACCTCTGACCAAGATAATTTCCATTACATGAATTTTTGGATCTTCCCACTGAAGGAAAACCACCCATACTTTGATTTTCAAGCCTAACGTGTTTTACTAGGAAATAAGCAAGAAGTAGAATAATTCTCTACACATTACTTACAGTTACCCAGATTCCATGTGTAGTTTCAACACAGCAAATTAATATTAGATATAACTGCTAAGCTAGAAAACTTTCTTCCAGACTTAAAAGACAACTGATTTTAAAAGCTTTACAATATAATGAAAAGTTATAATTCACTTCTGTGTAATCTAAAATTAATTCCAGGCTTACACATTGTGTCTCTTCTGATTAGCGGCTATGCAGAATGCTGTAGTGACACAGGGCCTCTTCCAGGGACTTTAAACCGATACATTCGTTACCCCAAGCAGTTCATAAACTAACCAGCTTCCTCCTGTATGAGGAGGCATCTTGGTTCCTGAGTTGTTCTCTGTAAACTATTTCCCAGTCATCCAGTGGATAAGCTTTTACTGAATTACACAAGATCCATCTTGAAAAGGCTTAAATGTTTAATTTGCTTCACTGTATCTACTAAATAAATCACAAAAGGCTTTTTCATAATACAAAATGTTGAAAGGAAATATATTAAAAATGCTGGAACACACCCAATTTCAAAACAATCTTCTGGAGTCAGACAGCTGATCAAACACAATAAATTTTGTTTGTATCCAAGCTTCCAAGAAGAGAAGAGCTGCTAACTCTGGAGAAGTTTACTACACAATCTTAATGATAAGTTGTTTGTCTATGTAAAAATTAAAAGGCATTTTATAATTTAACTGCAAACAAGGTTGAAATACTTATTGTATATAATATTTAAAGTTAAAGCTAGCTAATTAAAATTGATAGTAGGTTGGATCCATTTTATTATATGCTCGTACTGCAGAAAATATTTCTTCATTACAGAATATGGTAGTGACATAGAAATGGCACCCACTAAGGCAGGCAAGAAACCACAACTGGTCAAGGAAGAAGCCACAAGTATAAAGTTTCTTCTGCATTAGTAATCCCATGTAATTATCTGTGTAGGATCAGAGGAACATGGCAATGTTGGGCAGATACTGACTAATTTACTCCTCCTCCTCCTACTACTACTACTAATAAGGGTATATTTCCTCCTTCCAGACATCAACATTACAAGTCAGTGCTGCTGTATTAGTCCACAATGACCATCCAAATCACAACTCATCCATCTTGAGCTGGTTTACTATCCAGCTTTTGTTGTAGTAGCTGCTGATATAAACTGAAGTCTGTGTACTTATATAAGATAACGTAACCAAAATACCAGCCCAGAAGATGTATTAGAAAACATTTAAAACACTTCCAAAAATATCCTGCAACAATAAAGACATTCAATTTGTTTTAAAAAAAATCAGTCTTCAGTGTTAACTTCATTATTCACGTCTATAATATTTAGGTTAGTTTTTCATGGTGTATTTTTAAAATTGGATTAGTACTTGGAAGTGATTTTTCCTAACACCACACTTACATAAGATAAACACAAAGTACTCACACCACTCCCAGCGTAGTGAACAATAAATAATAGATTCCTCTGACAGGACTTTGATGACCTGGCAAAGCCCGAGTGCTTTCAGCCAAAATCATATGAAACCATAAATCACTCTTTATTTTATAGAATATTTCAAAATGGATTCCTGCTTTCTACCTTGAAAGTCATTTCATGTGTTATTTATAACCACTGAAAACCAGAATGGAAAGAAAATTGCATAGAACTAGAAAATTTACTCTGCCTGCTTTTATAAAGAATAACTCCTTTTTAGAAAAAAATTAGAATTACTGGCAGAGAAAGGTGTGACTACAACCACCTTTTGGAGAGCCATACCCATTATCTTACAGCCTCACCAGCAGTTACTACAGGCCTTCTGGAGTATCACAGACAAGTTTAAGAAGTGAAGACTGAACATAATCCAATCCAACCCTGCCACCACTTATAAATATTCACAGGCCACACTGCAAATCTTTGCACTTATGGTGATTTTTGCCATCAATTCAACATCGCTGAATGTTCTGCATGTGAGTTTTCCTATTTGACAACTGCCTAAAGTCAAAAGCTCTGCCATCAACTCCCAGCTCCCGAGTGTCACCCTGAAAGAGATGCCTGTTTTTTTGAGATAAATATTTATCAAAGCACTCATAGTGTTCCCTCTCACTACCATTTGAATGCCTGCACTGAATTAAAAGTTGACCCCACAAAAGCTTATCAATAATGAACGCATTTAAATGAACATGACTAATGCCCACCCTGGAGTCCTCGAGCAAGCACTTACATCAGCGTCCAACCCTGGATCTGACAAGCTTTCAGACAAGTAAGAATCACTGAATATCACTTTCCAAAGAACAGACCTTTCAAAATACCAGAACGGCTTTGCGGATTGATGATAATGCACAATATCTACTTTGGCAGAGAATCATCCAATAAATCCACTGCTGTTTGGTTGTGGGTAACTTGACCACAGTGCTACATTCAAAAAGCAGGAAAGGAGGGATGTGAGAGGCGGCCCGGGGAAGAGGGACTTCAGTGCTGCAGCCAACAAGCGGTAGAACAAAAGAGCAATACCATAACAATATATATTGTGTTGGCATCGAAAACCTCAAGATAAGCCCACCAGTTTCACGTCACATGAAAATCAACTTTTCTTCAGAACTATGGATATAAATACCACCACAGTAATGAAACTTCTGCTGCTGAGCCCACCAGGACTCATCTTTCTGTACTACACATCCTTCTCATTCTAAATTTGCAAAGAGATGTTTAATCTAAGTTGAGGAAAAGGAGTTTCTTCAATAAGTGGATTTACTCTTCCTGTAGAAATATTGATGAAGTAATTGAACAACCTAAGCATTAAGTGGAGCACTAATGGCTAAAATTTAGTGTGAGGTTCCATTTTCATTAAGCTTACTACAGAGAAACAGTTAAATGAGCCTGAAATAAAAACAAATTCAAACCCAATGCTACCACTCAATCTAATTACTAAAATTAACAGATGTGCAAGTTATAAAACTAGAAAAAGGCCACACATGCAGAAAAGAACACAATTACTACCCCACTGGTACAAAGATCACTAACACAAACATTCTTACTTATTACAATATAACAATTAAATATACAGAGGTAGACTTAGTGCTGGTTATAGCATCAAAAACCAGAGAGTTAAGATAAGGATAAGACATTCCCTCAGGAGTCAGCTCCTCAGGAGTCAGCTCCCAGAAAAGAAGATAGATGGAAGTTTTACTTTGAATAATCTTCCACACTGGGTAATTTAGTAAAGATTAAAAAAAAAACAGCCATTCAACAGCGTTAGTACCCATTCCTGTATGCTCTTAGTGAAAAGGCATGCAAAGAAAAGACAGAATACTTTCTAAAAAGCCCAGTTCTGAAAATCTTGAAATCCATTAGAGCAGTCCTCTCTCAAAACTACAGCCTTTAGCACAAATCCACAACACCACCACCCAATACAGCAATATTTCAGAGGAAGAATTTAGCGTTTCCTTCCCCCAAAGCTCTACCATTACTTGCATATTCCAAAGCAGGGAAGATTCTATTTGATGGGCGTCATGTAGGAAACTGCTCACTGACACAGACAGCGCTGCCAAAAGCGCCTTTGCTGGTGAACTGCCAATTCCAGGTGAATTCTTGAATTAGCGTGCACAATCTCTTCTGTCTGTGCCATCCTACCACCAAGCACTGCTCCTCCGCAGCGAGCAGCGTGGTTATTCTGGCACACAGCATCCAGTGAGCAGAGTGCACCATGGGCCTGGGCACGGAAGAGCAGGCTGCCACGGCCAGAGGCAATCCCGGGCCCACGCTCATGGCCTGCGAGACCCCTCGGCACGAGAGCTGCCAGACCAACCTGGTTACGCTCTGCCTTCAACAACAATCACCAAACCTCCAGAATAAATTCTGGCAGCAGATTTTCACTCTGCCATTGGAATCATGATAGATGAAGTCTTTTAAAGAGGTAATATCTTCACTACCTTCCTTAGCAGCGAGAACTGACTTGTTTAAGCGAGACATCCAAGATCTCCATCATTATTCACCTTAACAGGAGACAGTATGAACTTCTACAGGATACAGAAAGGGCAGGCAGTTCCAGAAAGGTCAGAGTTAAGCCTCTGATATGTGCAACCATCCCGCCTTACGTTTGTTCACGTACTGAGAAATACCCTTCAATGAGAAGGACTCAAACCCATAAAACTGGGGTTATTTGTAAAAGCAGGCACAGAGATTAGGAAAAAACTTTTTAAAGTTCTTATGTTACAAAATACAACAGGAAAAAAAAAAAGAGATTACCCGCATATACCACATACACTGCAACAGCACTGGGTTTCTCTCTTCTGAACCGTTCTCTGTGCATCAGAGCAAGTCCAAGCAGCTGGCAGGTGTTTCAGGAAAGGGGCTGCCAGGGGCACAGGGTCAGACAAGGCTTTTGGGAGCACTAAAGGCAAAGGATGTCTGCCAAGAGGATGGAGACTCCCTTTTTACAAGGAGTCACATGGAAAAGACATGAGGTAATGAAGATTTCAACTGGACTCCAGAAAAAATTGAATCTCCCCATGAGAACAGTGACACATCGGAATGACCTCCCAGGGCAGTGGTGGATCCCTCTGCACTGGGCGCTTTCAAGGCCCAGCTTGGCAGCGTGCTGAGTTGTCTCATTTAGACTATAGCTCACCGAAAGGTCAGACCCGATGACCCCTGAGGTCCCTTCCACCTGGCGTTCTGCGGCTGTGACCCCGCCTGGGGCGCGCAGGCCTCGTCCCCGCCGATCCCCCCCCGCGCCGCCTCTGCCTGAGCCTCCCCGGCACCCCCGGCGGGTGAGGCGCCCGCTGCTACCCCGGGCAGCGCCCGCCCCGCCCCGGCCCTGCCCGGCCCTACCCGTCCCGATCACCACCACATCGAACTCGCAGGGCAGGTTATCCGCCATCTTGGGAGGGGCCGCGTCACGTGACCGGCGCGGCAGGGGGCGGACTCAGAGGAGCGTGAACTTCCGGTGGTCCCTCGCAGGGGCTGCTGGGATATGTAGTTCTGGCGAAGGGCGGGAGTCATCAGTTGCTCAGTTGGACAAGACCTTTGAGCTCATCAAGTCCAACCATATGTGCCCACTACTAAACCATATGCATGAGCACTTCATCTACCCGTCTTTTAAATACCGCCCTGGGCAGCCTGTGCCAGTGCCCGACAAACCTTTCGGTGAAGAAATCGTTCCTAAAGTGTAATCTGAACTTGCCCTGGCCCTTGAGGGGGCTTCCTCTCAGCCCATCGCCTGTCATTCGGCAGAAGAGACCAGCATCCTTCTCGCTACAACCTCCTTTCGAGTAATTGTAGACAGTGATGAGGTCTTCCCTCATCCTCCTTTTGGAAAAGACCTTCGAGACCATCGAGTCCAACACTACCTGCCCGCCACTAACCCACCCCTGAGCTCCTCATCTACCCGTCTGCCAAACCCCTCCAGGGATGGAGACTCCCCCACTGCCCTGGGCAGCCTCTGCTAGGGCTTCACCACGCCTTTAGTAAAGACATTTTTCCTAATATCCAATCTAAACCTTCCCTGGCACAACTTCCAGGGGTCTCCATGTTGTATGTTCTCTGTTGCATTCAAAAACCTATTTTTCTCAACCATTGGTTAACATTAACTGTTTCTATTTCTCCTTACCCGGAGCCTTAAGTCACACATCAGTCTTGTTGTGCCCCTTCCTTCACCATACCAAGAAATGAAGGGAGAATCAAGGGTGAAAACCAGATTCTACTGTTTCAGAGCAGCCCCTCCGTGTTACCTGTCTGAGTGAAAGAACAGCGAGAGCAAAGCCAGCTACAGCAATGTAGGCAAACTAACCTAGCACAGCATACCTGTGCCAGAATACACTGGAAAGTTCTAGAAAGTTTTACTTTTTATTTTGTATTTAATGGCTTATATGGCTTTAAACTAATCTCTTAATATTATTCATTGTGTATCATTATATTAAAGTCTTAACACCTTAAATCAATAATAACAATAAACCAGCTAGCAGCCTGTTAACACCTTCTTACAAGCTCCTTGTTCACACAGCAGAATAGAGAAAATGGTATAAAGCGACTAATGGGAACCAGAGACCACCTTACACCACGGTGCTGCCAGATGTGTTAGAACAGAGCCCAGCACGGAAAACAGCCTGGCAGGAAATGTCAAATAGCACAAGAACAAAAATATATGGATTTAAACATCAGTACTTGATTGCTATGCAAAGAAATACACAACAGAGAAAATTTGTAGTTATGGATTCAGATGTAAAAATAGTAAGAGCAAATCTTGTGTTCCTTATATTTATGCTTTTAACTGTCCCATAGGGACTAAAAATATATCCATTCTGCAGCTTCCGCGGTGCAATTCTGTTAATAAAGCTATCATCTTTTTAACCTGTAACAACGGAAATTTATCCAGAATTCTTATACTGCTGGATCATCCTGACCTAAATGCCTTCAGTTGAGGAAGAATGCATCACTATGTAGGTTCGACTAGGCAACACAAATTCTCCTCGCACATCTTTTTCTTACTGAGGGAGGGCACACTCATGAAGACAGAATTTGTCTGAAAACCTTTTGTTAGTGTTTAGTATAATTCTAGGGCTACACTAGAACAGAGCTATTTCCCTGTCAATGTCTTACTGTTTCTCAAGTGCTTAAGTATTTATCCCACCACAAAATGCTGTTGTTTGGTTCTGTGAGTTCCTGTTAGCTTCATTCATAAGATGCAATCAGTGCAATCCTATTTCATGATGACAGTCATTACCCACTGGACCAGAAATTCTTCTTAGTACTATTTGATAAAAATGATTATTCAGGATCTTTAACTGCAAGGTTTGTCAGCCTCATGCAACACACACAACAAAATTTCTGTACTTTACAGTTTTAATATCAGCAAATCTATATGTAAAATATGTAAGTATGAATAATTTTTACGAGAATTTCATGGACCTTGAGAAAATGTCTTGCCATGTTTTTCTCTTTAGCTATTTAATTGCAATGTCATAGTAACAGAAAGCAGCATACCCAATTCTGCATGGATGAATAAGCACATTCAATAAAGAAGATTTAACAGAGTAAATCAAACACTGGATTAAACATTTTCTGCATAACAGACCACAAAATGGGCATTCATTTTACCAATAGATCCTCTACATTAGAAACAAATAGAAATGCACACCAGCATAATTAAACTGCACATCCTGTGGCCTGATTACAGAATTTCCCTATATTTTCTTAAACTGGGTCTCATCAATTAGAATTGCCAAAACGCATTCAAGAATGCACACTGACAAGATTCAATGTATTCTTTTTAACCATTTGCATTAAATACATTTGGTTTTCAATGTTTCAGGAAATAATTCACAATCCTATATATTGCAGAGGGCTCGTACAGCATTTTTAGCAATAACAATTCAGAAAGATAAATGCAAAGATCAGTTTTAAGATTCCTCTTTTAGCAGTTCTAAATATTTTTCCTGTAAGCAACCTTTCCTACTGTGATTTCAAGCAAAACATCTCCCTTATAAAAACATGGAGCTTGGCTTTGCAACTTTTATTTGAGATTTTAACATATTCATAGAGCCACCTTTGTTACTTTCAAGTCTGCATAATTAATATCTAACTTTATCAAAATACTTTTGGGAAATACAGTAATCTCAGCAAAACCTCGTGAACTGTGTGGTTTTACTTTTCTGGGCAGAAACACCAAAGCCCAAGAGAAAATGAGGGAGGGTCAGCATTAGAACTGTGAAGTTTCAAGTTACCTTAAGATCTAATCTCAGATCATTTGATCAAATATTTTGTTCTCTATAAAATAAATAGCAAATACGTCATATTAATTTTATTTCTTTTAAGTTTTGTAGTATCTTTACCCTGCAGTGACCTCACATGTGGAATCTCATTATTCATTCTATTATTCACTCAATGGATACAGAATTTAATTCTACTTCAGTTACAGTTTGAATAAGGATCAACAGCAGGATCGGGCCTAATAGAAACATCTATTGAATAACCTGATTTATCCCAACTAAATGGCTCATTAGTTCAGGCAGCAAGAAAAGGTTTGTGTGTTGCTGAAGGTATGCATGGTTGTCATATAGAGTTTGCTGTTTTGCAACTGTCAGTCACTCAAGCATGCCCAAACTTGTTTGTTCATTAACTACAGAAACAGCCACTCCACAGTCAAGCATGTTTGGGAAAACTATATTTGTTTCCAAATTTCTTTGAATCTCCAATACACCGTTATTCTAAGATCTTCTTTGTTACCTGTAGCTGACTTTCTGTCATGGCTTGCAGCAGTCAGTCCCAATCATTCCCATAAATTACATTTCTTGTGTTTTATTAGTGGCATTAGACCCCAAACTGCAATTTCTCAATAGCATGTAGACACTTAATCCTCATGGATGGTATGAATATTCCTTTGAGACAGTAATCCTGACCTTGGTAGATCAGTGAACTAAACATATTTAAAAGAACTCGAGTAATTAAATCCACATTCTCTACCTAAGGAGCACTGAAACTAATTTTGAAGTTGCCCTTTTGATTACTAAGATGTGAGTAAATTATGGGAGTGTTTCGAGAGACAGGGAAAGAGAATTACATTTCACTCTACTTCTGTAAGCATGCAAGGCAAGAAGTCTATTTTTGCAACCTTTAATCAATGACGTTCTGCAAATATTCTGTCAGTCTCTCATTGCAGTCAATACTTTCTTGTACAGAATAAGCATATATGAGAAAAAAGAGTGTTGATCAGGCTGCTTTGCCCAGCATAACTGGCAAAATATGGAAAGAAGGCTCCACTAGAACTTCATTAAGGATTGCCTTTGAGTTTTATAGGCTTCCTAAAATGACAGATGTGCAGGATGAAGGAGACAGTCACTGCAGTGGCCCAAAAGTTCAGTTATTTTTATGCTACAGGCTATTTTTTAGTGCTTAAAATAGCTGATAAACCTAAGATGATGACTAATATGCTGCAGCTTTTAATTGCTTCTCTCTTGGAAACATTTGGAGGAAAGCTTACCTCAGTGACTGTAAACTCAGAGAACTATTGCTAGTAGAATCAGACTGTATCTTGATTTAGATTGATGTAAACCCATGTTATTAGTGCATTATAAGCAATATATGGTGTCAGTTCAGGTTTTTATTTGGTTTGATTACTTCTCTCAGTGCTCTGTCTCGGTGGCTAAAATAATTCGGTATAGCACATGAATTATTGTTGCTGCACCTTCTTTTATAGTGTTGGGGTATGTGTGAAGAAGTTAGGCAGGTTTGTAAAACAGCCTTTTACTTTCCTAATTTTCATTCTGCATCTTTATTTTCTTCATTAGAAAGTGTACTTTTTACAACTCCTGAGATAGAGACAGAATGGTGTAAAATAGATTTGAAACAGAAGTAATATCAACATACTTTAGTAAAGAACTAAAACTTCTTTGAACATGTTCAGAAAAAAAATAGTTAGGAGTTTGCAACAATATTTTGGGTTTATATACTATAAATTTTTAAAGGAATTTGTTCCTTTCCTGAATTTTCCTTTAGTTCCCCAGTGGGTTGAGTATCTCCAGACACAGCGGTATTTCTGGAAGAATTTTACACACCAGTTTTTGATGCTTTTATTTCAGACTTCACAGTGTATGCGGATTACCAGTTTGCCCTGTTCAAATGATTGAAAGAATATGCAACTTATCATCATTGTGTCGTCAGTCCATAAATGAAAATGTAAATGGTTCTTCAAAGTAGTAGAACTCCCAGAGTGAAGACCGGTCAACAAGATGGCAAAGTCTGCAACATGAGAAGATGCTTTCCTGTGCTGCTGTCAAGGTAATGTTGAAATGCGGAATATCCATGCTTCAGATATATAGGAATGAGGAGCAGTCAGTTCCTGCCTAGCGCCGGTGAAGAGGCTGAGAGCAAAGCCAAAAATGTGACCTAGAATTACTGTAGACTAATGCAAGAGAAGTTACAAGAGAAGGCGAGCAACAGAACTTCAGTGAACACAGACATTCACAGTTGAACCTTACCTATGCTAGTAAGGATTTGAATTATAAACTCTCATAGAATACAAGCATTTTTTATCAAAGTATGTTTGTATGCCTTAATTACACATTCTAAGTGATAAACTGGCATTTTTAGAACACTGTTTTAATAACCAATGTCTTCTGTTTCTTCTCATCTGCTGAAAATGACATTGTTAGAACAAAATTTGATCTCAATAACATCAATGTAAATTGGGGAAAATTACTGAAATTATGCCATTTTAGAACAGGTAGTTACAAAGCAGAGTTTAGTGTTTTGTGTCCAAGCAATTCCTTTATTTGCATATTCTGGCATCAGGATATTTCAGAAATTGCCAGCAAAGAACAGACAAAATCAGCTGATTAGATATATAGGACTGCTATATAAAGCTGTGCAACAAATCAAGATTGGTAAATATGGATGAGTGTGTTTAATGGTATTCAGTTACTGCCTTATTTCATTTGCAATATTACTTGAAGCAGCTTTTATTGCACAGTAAGATGTTTTCAGACTTGTGTTCCCAGGATTCAGGAAAAAAGTACCTTTTCCAACACATCTGGAGACTGTAGCTTATGTGAGACGCTATAATCTCTTTTCTCTGGAAATATTCCTGTTCTCTTATATATTGCATTTCTTTTATTCATCTCTTTTGACTCATTGCCAATTTATGAATACAAATTCTTTAGTCATTAGGACATTCCCCTACTTCATTACAGTCATCAGTTTTACCATGAAAAGAGTAGCTTCGGCATCATGGTCTTTTCTGATTGATTAACAAACAATGATTACAGTTAAAGGTGAAATGTATATTGCTTTAAACATGAGGTAGAGGTAGTTATCTCATTTAGTTGCATATGCGCATTTAAAAATGTATCCATACAAATACTGAGAAGAAGAGCAGTGAGTCTGAGAGATGAATAATACGGTATATAAGGCAAAAACCCACCCAGCCACAGAGGGGAAGACTGTAGTTCCTTATTTGAGGAGAATAACAAGTGCAAGATCCTTGAGGTTTTTTTTAAACAGTGGTATTCTCCAGTCTTGGAAACCATAAATGACATATGGCTGAAAAGAAGAGAGAAGATAAACCAAGATTTCAAGTTCTGAAACTGATAAAACTCCCTTAGGAAACTCACCATAAATATTATCATACAATTAAAAGGGCTTAAAGTAGTCCATAAAGCTAAGTGAATTGATGCGTCTCATATGCAGTATTTTTACCTAGACTTCACCAGAGAAACCATAAACAAAAGCCTATAAAGGCCTCAGATGAAATGAGTTCTTGCCAGCTCAGATTCTTGTGAAGACACACTAATCACCAAGGACACAAACATGAAACTGTATCCAAGAGACATCTAAAAGTTAGGAGTGATTAACAGTGACGGACTGATTTTCAGGTGAAGCAAGCTATCAGTAACAGCAGTGAGCTAAAAACATGAAATTATGTCTAACAACTACATTTGACGTTATGTAGGCAGATGAATAAAAATGATAAAGCAAACATTATTCTCCCATTGGGAAAGTCTCTGTTGGAGGCTGGGTTTGCCTCAGTTCCCGTGTGCTGGGTCTGTCAGTGCTCCACCTGCCCGTGTGCAGCAAGAGTGGAGATTTATTTCAAGGTGCAGTGGGGAACACTTGTTAACATTACCTAAGGGTGCATAGGGCCAGGGGAGGAACTGCCAGAGCCTCTCGCTCCGTTTCCCTTTGAAATGGCATGTATGAAAATATCAGCCACTTGAAGGAGGGTGGGTTTGGGAGAAATTTTAGTTGTAAAAGGGCTATGACTAAAAAGAAAGCCATCAGCTTCTACAGACATCCGTCTTGTTTCTAAGAAACAGGAATATGTGTGATCACCTCATTTTTAGCAAGTGAGTTTACTAAAGTCATATACAGGAAAGGCCTCCTTATTAAGTATTTCTCTTACAACATCACAGTTAAACGAGGTTTTGTATTTAAAGTATTCTGCTTAGGATTTTACAGCCAGAGAATAGCAGTTGTGGTCCAAAGAAAGGCTTAACATTTTCAAATGAGATTACGCTCAGCTTGCCTCACAGAAATGAGAATAGGTCTTGTTTTCCTTTCAAAAGCTGTACACTGGTGCCAGACTGTATGTAGTGATGCTATTGAGAATTCAGAAAGGACACTTAAGATTTAACATCTATTTTTCATCAATCCAAACAGTACACTCCATTTAAATGCTGGCTTTTCTTGTGTGGAAATCCACATTGTACTGATTAAACTCTAATTAAACTGTATATGTCTAGGAAATGAATGTGCCTACTGTAAACATTATGTGGGTCAGGTATATCAAAGTATTTAACGTTTTTTACAAGATGTTTGCTTTTTAATCTGTTTCCAAGGGACAATGCAATGGAGCACTGTAGCATATCTGAAACCTGGATTACAATGCCAGTGCCCTGATAACAGGGTCTGCTCCGGTTTATGCATTCTTAGGGTGATAATGTACAAATCTGTTGTAGTCCAAGTGAGAATTTGAGGTTTGACTGTAACAAATCGTAACACATAGTAATAATTGGAAGATTTTTTTTTTGTTTAGTCAGCGTGCTCTTTCTTAGAGTAAGAGCTGGGCTTGTTTGGTTGTCAGTCTTAGCAGATGTTTACATCACAGATCCCTGCAATACATGCCCTACAGTTTTTTGATGAAGTATTTGCAAAATTGCTCACTGTTCCTCAACATCTGACTGTTCCTAGAACCATAGCAATCTCTCCCAGAACAATGTTACATCGCAGACTCTCTACGAGAGGGAGGAAGACTTTGAGCTGTTATACTTTACTTCTGCTGTGTGCCTAAAACGACTCAGAAGCTCTAAAGCAGAACTAATGGGAACACGATGTTCACTCCCCTTTTGTGTATCTACTTAGCACCTTATGAACAGCACTGCCTCCTCTGTTGGATTAAGTAAGTAAAATGAAAGAATAGGCCATGAACTCCTCACATTCTGAGGCTGCTATATGAATGTTCTATGTAGCTTATTTAGGCCCTTCTGTCGACCATTCGGTTAAGCCTAAAGAGACCAAATTTTTCCCCCACTTCAGAAGAATCCTGTGCTGTTGTAAATGTTGAGGCAGATTATTAGGAAGATTTGTAAGAATAACTACTTAAAATGGTCACATTCATTTTAAAGAAAAGAAATATAATTGGTATTTGCATAGAAGAAAATGGATGAATTTAAATTTTAGTTGATTATAATTATTGTCATCATAATCATCATCATTATCTTTGTGTGTCTAAATGACTGATTCAAAGAAGAATTCTAACACATTTCACATGTCAGTGCAATTCTTTTCTGTTTTGTGCTTTAGTGCTTGGGGTTTTTCATTTGCTTTTTTCAGTCTGAACTTTTCATGGAAGCTATTGTAATCTTTTTAAAAGGTGGAAAAGTGTTTCAAAAGAAGTCAAATCCAGAATTATTACATATGTACTTTTTCCCCCAATAAAAGTTAACCGATTTGTACAGATAAACTGGTACAGAAATACTGTGTGATGGCACTTCAAAATGTTCTTAAGAAAGAGATTCTCAATAGTAAAGTTCTACCTGAGTCTGAACTGTTTGATCAGATGAGGGATGACAAGCAGTGATAGTTACATACGAATTAGTAGCCAAACGTACTTAAGTGGTGTGCATTCAGATGAATATATTCAAGTCCATTAATAAATTGGAACTGCACGTGAACATTGTGCTCCTCAAGATTTTCAAAGTTGCTAAGAATTTTTTATATTTCAACAATGTGTATCTTGATACAGCTGGTATTTAATTGTGTATTCCACGTTATTGGTTCTAGAGTAAAAAGCATGCCTTCTACTACTAAATCTATATTGCGTGAGCTTATCAGTATTGGCAATTATGAAGAATTCAGATCAACAAAATCTGTTGGTGAAAGCAGTTTCTTTTTTACTGAGTTTATATGACATCAAAACAGAGATGAGCAATTAAGACTACACAGGCCTTATACTGTGCATAGCAAAATAAATGAAAGTTTTGTAATTCCTCTTTCCCTGATAATTTTGAAATTACTATGAAAAACATGCATTTTGCAACAGAGGGATCATCATGGGTGGTGTGATAACTAGAAAATTCTTGATACCTAGCATCTTTGAAAAACAGGACTCCGTTTTCCCATAACTTAATCTTTAGTGTTAATTGATTTTATTTGGTTCCTTTACTCTAAAAGCTTCTAATGGAAACTATTGTTAACATAAAGAGAAAAAAACTCTCCTGAACCAAAAATCTCTGTAGATCAACAACGTCATCCTCCGTTGCCTTACATCACTGTAGGTGTCAGCCCCGTGTAAACCTGCAAGCTGGAAAGCTAGCATTTTATTTTATGCTCTCTAGTATGAGGCATGAAGTGTACAGTGACAGATACATCTTTATTAGCAGGAGTGTAAGCCTCTGTTATACAATTGTATAATTGTATCCTACATTTACAATTTAAGAAAAAAAAAGTTATTTAAATTCCAAGTTCTCTTTAGACTATGCTTTATTCTGTACTCATAGATCCTGTTAAAAAATACAGAAGATCTTGTCATAGTACATATAAAATAATGATGTGTATAATGTAATCAAATGGTAAGATATTCTTCTAGGAAAAAATATGAAGAAATGTATTTGCTTTATAATCTTCCTCAGTACAAAATACCCTAAAATTCATGGCATCACAAGAAAGATATTAGTAGGGGTGTCATGAGGTACTGAAAGGTATCAGCATTATAAATGTGGGTAAGGATAATTTTTAAAAACTCAAACTACAGGAGGGTTGTGCATTAAATAGTAATGATCACAGGTGTTTCAACCTGTCCTATGAACTCACGGCCTGATCATCTTTATGACTCCACAAGTCACCAGTAATTCCATCAGAAAGTCAATGAAGTTAAAGTATAAAAAGCCAGTTTTACAGAAGATCACATATTTCTTTGTAGATTATCTATGTATGTCACATCATCCTAGACATGGAAGTAAGAAAGAGGGAAAAAAAAAGGAGAACAAGTCAATAATGACTCCTGAAGATGAAGAAAGACACTGTTATTTTTCATATAACCGTTTTTCACTTTATCCAAAACCTCACAAAACATACTGAGAATGATTTTGAGACACAGAAGGTTGGTCAGGTTAAAACCAAAGCCTACTCTTAAATATTTTATTCTGATCTGACTGTGTATACCTTTGACCGAGATTCAGAGAGATTCAGTTCTACAATGGATTCAGACTCTCTGGACCACACTTCTTTAACAAAGGTGAAACAGTAGAATGAGTCCCCAGTGAGGCCTCTCCCTCCATTGCCTATAAGGACCTACAGAATGTACTGTAGCCCGGTTCATTAAATAGTTACTTTTATAAAAAAAAAAAAAAAGTGTTAGGTTCACTATATTTTATTTTAACCTCCTCCAGAGCTGTACAGAAGTGCGACCAAGAGCTAGCAGAGAGTGGCAGTAAGGCTTCCAGACTGGGCCCGCTCCTTTGGGACTGGAAAAATAGATGAGAAATCCGAGAGAAAGGCTTTTGCAAAATCTGTGTCAAATCAGGTGTAGGTAGTGGCACAGATTACTGGCCTTAATTCCCCTATACATCCTAGGCTCTTTTCTAAAGAATTATTTAGGTTTTCTGTTCTAAGGTGGAACATCTTGGACTTTATCAACTGCAAACAGTATTCCAAATGGAAGTATTTACAAATCTGTTAATCTGCATTATAAATGAAATGTCTCTAACCTTCTTGGGCTTATGGTTTAGGGATCAAAGGGTCAAAACGGCACATCCCACCTCAACCAGTTTGGAGCAGTTCCATTGATTTTCACTCAAAACTCCAGACTGATTTCAATAAGGAATGGCAGCATACATTGATGTCAATGTATGGCTTTCAGAAGACACGTACTCTTTTAAAAAAAAGACACTATCACAGAATTGATGTCTAATGCAGAATATGCATTGATGCCAATTTCTGTCAATAAGATTTCTATAATCTAAAGAAAGATCATTGAAAAGACTAGTAGTATCTTAGGCAAAAAACACCATTCAGTTCCACAGAAACAGAGGCAGGCTCAAATTCTGAATACTAAAATATTATCTGTTACAAGCATTTGAATATTTATTATTTCACTACTGGTTTAGATATACAAGCATCAAAATACCTATGAAATTTAAAAAACAGTAATTTCTTAATATTTACCCTCATGCTCATAGAAGATATGTGCTCCTGAATGATGTAAATCAATTATCCCCATCTATGTGAAAGGCTGTAACAAGATCAATGAGACCTGAACACAAGGAGGCATCTTAGGATAACAGCTGCAGATGTGTGCGTTGTCTGGTGAAAAAACAAACAAATGAATACACGCTACTCACCCTTATGTTCTCCCTCCCTCAGATAAAATCCCTGCCATTATCCTTTCCAATTGGTAAGTGCATAAAAAGAAAAACAAATAAGAACAGAGAGCAGCCCATATATCACTATGGGTAAAGCACAATAAACGGTCGCTCTTAGAGCCAAGATAAAATGAATGCTTTGCATTCAGTTTTGAAATTCATTTTTGATGGCACTTAATGGCCAGAGTACACCTACAACCAAATGCTGTGTGTTTAATGGCTGTACCGAAAACTGCTACGACCTATCTTTACTGTCTAAAATACATATTGGTTTTAAAGATGAGCTCACAATCATTACTTTTGCAATATTAATAATTCTGCCAATTGGATTTCCACAAAGTAGATTCAATAAAATGCTAAAAATATTTATTCAACACATCAGTTACATTTCTGACTGAGCCTGGATAGCTATAAATTTTTTTCTCATTGATAGAATTCTGTTTATGAAAACCTATTTTCATGGAAATGACTTTTAAGATTTTTATTGGAAAATGCTTTGCAGTTAAACAAAAGATACGAGAATTAATGAAAGGTCTATGTGAGCCTTATACATTTAAATAAACGAAAACCATTAATTTTTTATTGTTGCTTGAAGTAGAATGTAACGTCCATATTTAAAAGTGCCAAAAAAAGGTAAAGAAAAATTAAATACCTTCTTATCCCACTAGATGGTGGTGCCTTCAGATTAGGGCTGAGATGCTCAGAGAGACAGTACAGGAAAACTTTTGCTTTCTTTAGCTGACCTGCAAATATAGAGCGTGAGAGACGAGGTTAATCTTGTTCCTCTGGGGATATTAAGGTATTAAGCATTCAGGTATAATGACTTACTGAATATTATCTGAGTACACAGTATTGTGTTCACAGTAGTTTGCTATAAAATGTGTTTTAACTTCAACATACAACTAACAGTAATAATTTTTCTTCCTGAAGAAGAAAAGATGCAAACAATATTGAACCGTAACGATAGTTGTATCTCATGTAACACAGCCTTCTTCTACTGAGGCTTTGCACCCTCTAGCCTCAATCAAAATCAAAATACAGATTAAAGTTGTGAATCATCAGCAACAACTGCATCTTGTGTTCATATATTTCATTGGAACAATCTTGAAAGCACTACTCGCATTTTTACACGACAAATGTACTCCTCGTTCTAAGACGAATGGTATTTGCATACAAATCACTTAGACAAAAAGTGACAGGACCCATCTCTTCGGTTATAAAAGTCAAGTGAAATTTCAATGAATAGGAAAAGTAGACGGGACCTTGTTTGAGAGAGCAATTTTGTGCTTTGATTTGCTCAGGTTCCCGTAGTAAATGGTTAAATCCTTCATGCCTCAAGTAGAGCTTGAACTGTTGAGCTCAGTGCAGACTCTGTGAACTGGAGAGCTCGTATCAAAGGCTTTGTCTGCTGAGAACCGTCCCAAGAGTAGGCACAAAATCACACTCAACTGTGTGCCGGGAGGAAGCCTGCAGATGTAGGCTCACACAGAGCTGGAACACAATGTTAAAGCATTCAGGATATTAAAGGTACAACTACTACCAGCTGTCGGTCGCGCCCAGACGGGCCAATGCAAGTCTAGAGCTCCCTGGGTCCATGGGAAGCTGTGTGAACAAACTGCTGTACGCACACAGTTGCTCCAGAGACCACTCTCTCGCATTAGTGCAGGGGTAGTCAGTAAGCAGTTGAAAGCAATTTGTCAGACTGACACTGAAAATAAAAAAATAATTCTGAATTGTTATCATTTTGCTTAAATATTATGATGCACATTGATAGTATGAAAAATTAAAGACTAAAACAAAGAGCTGTTTTATGGATGAAGAACCCTGGTAAGAGAAGCCCAAATATTAGACTTTACAATTGTTCTTTTTAAGATGATGCTACACTACAAAAAAGTTCAGGATGTCCACAAGTGTCTTGGAAAAGTCAGTATTCATTAAGAACCCCAGACTTCTACTGTGGTCTACAATTGTTACTCGGTGTATTTTACTTCAGACAACCCTGCTCCCAGGTGATCACCCAATCTATAATACCTAGGGTCATTCTGAAAATAACTACCTTTCTGGCATAGTTTGGTTCATGTTTATTCTCTATATGTTCCCTTCCATTTATTCTATTCCTCCTATTCCACTCTTCTTCCCTTTTCAATTCCCGTTTGCAACACCTACTCAATTTCCCTTTTCCTTTGCAAGTAATGAACAGCAGTATAAGCAGCATCAGACTCTGAGATATGCCACGTCAGTATGATTTCCAAGCAAAGATTACAGACCCGATAGTCCAGATACTTTCACGTAAGAACACCACAGCCAAAACAGGCTTAATCCATGACTTTTCAATGAGCACCTAGCAGGGGAATTCCTTTGTATATAGAGAGGACAGAAATGGGTATAGAAGCGGATGTGGACACTGGGTTCTTCTGTAAAGCATTAATTATTTTTCCATGTTAGAATCTTCCCTGACTGTATGAGGGAGAGAAGCTCCTCTCTTCCTTTCTCTAGCAAGGTAGGTAGGAGTTTCTGAAAGCCTGAAGCAGCAAAATTCACTCTAATCATCATTACTCACTACGATTAGGGGTTGAAATGCAGCATTTGCCAAGAGTGCAAGTTCCTTTATTTGATCACTTTGACTGTACCGGTATAACTGCCAATCACAGGAAACACCTCTAATAACTCTTCCTTTACTTAATAAAGAATACCACATCTTTAAAACATTAGAAACAGATGTCACTGCATTACTTCACTGCTGATGTATGTAATAGAAATGACACACTAATTAATTTAATGCAGTATAAATGTACTGATTATTTATCATGGCTGACAATAAAATTATGAAAACATTCAATTACAATCAGCGGTAATTCATTATTTATTGATTCTGCATTATGCACACATTAATACAATACATTTAATTACATAAGAGAAAGGATCATTTTTCTATTGATACTTAGACATTTAGATTCATCAGTTTTATTTAAAATCCTTGATGCTTAGGTGGGAAGTTTTAATTCACAATTCCAAAAGAACTCTCTACTTAAATGTCAGAAATAAATGGCATACAAGTGCCAAGTACTACTGCGTCTAGGAAAATGTGGGTAATAAAATGACTTACTAATTTTGGTTCCTTCTTTTTCTCACGTCAGTGGCCCACATTTGTTAGTATAGCCATGGTTACCTTTTGCTAAGTAAACCACGGCATTAAACACTAAACTAGCAAAAATTAAAATGTTTTTCTTCCTTTTCAAGCCTTTACTCAGAATTAGCAATATCAGTGGTTTGCACACTCATGATATAAACTCAAAGATCACTTCAGGGGCTTAAGAGCTTTAGATTGGGTCCTGACTAATTTTTTTTGTTAAGAGTTATGAGAATATCATTGTCACTAGGACTCCAGTCAGGCTGGAATTCAGCAAAAAAAAAATGGTGTTTCATTTCAGTATGACTAGGCTGCACTGTAAATACATCTTTCAGTTACTTTTTCATCCTTCATTTTGGGCCCACTGTTACCTCTGACCCCCGTAAGTCCATGTTCACATTTCTCTCTCACATTTATTTTAGTGAAGAGCCGAGTTCTCCACTAAAAACTAGCAACTCTACTAACATTGGACATATGTGCCTATACCAAGTATACAGAGAAATTTCTTTATATTGAAAAAAAACCCAACAAAAAAAAAAACACTAGGAATCTTTACCTTGCAATACCTATAGGATACTTTTTTTTCAGTGTCTGGCCTCGTGTTTGGCTACAGTAGACTGAGAAAAAACCACAAACATCACGATTGAGCTTTCCAGTCTTCTAGAAACAAAATTATTATTATTATTTCTAATTATTTCCTTACTGTTTCACTTAAAAAGCTGTCATTTTTATCATTGTCTCCTCCCAGTCAATTGTGTCACCCATCATTTTCCCTACGGGATCCCTGGGACCCAGTAGCCACATTTACGCCAGCTGGCAATAAGTCATTTCCAGAAAGCTGTTGACTGGCGCTATCAGGAATGACTGTGGCTTTTCTGTCTTCTCCTGTGTCAAAAAAGAGCTCTTTCACATTTCTCTCCAATGGGGCATATGCATTGATGGTAAACAAAACCAAACAAATGTAACAGAACCTTTGCTTGACATTTTGCCATACAAACACAGCTGATTTTTATAGACGACTAATACATGATACACTGATATTTCTATAGCTGATGGTGTTAAGAAAAAAGAATACTTTGCATACCAGTCTAAAATGAACAAAAATATTGAAACTTTGATTTTAAATAAAAATTCTAAAGTACTGATTTCAGTTATAGGGAGGCTTACTAGTTTGTACACATTCAAATTACATACTGCTGGACTCCGTTCAAATAAACCATCTGGATACTTCATAACTGACAAGATATTACTGCATGATTTTTAGGCTTTAGCAACTTTGCCTTGTCTTTAATAAAATTACAGTGCAATAATAATATTCATCGATATAGTTGATTTGTATATGTGTAGTTGAACTGGACAGCTGCCTGGTATTAATTCTCAAACCTTGAGCATTCTCTTAGTTTAAGAGCAGTTCTTCTCTCCATGGACAGTCACCTCTCAAGGGTACTGTTTTTACTACAGCCTTTATGATTTTATATTGCTTCATTCTTCTCCAACTTGCTGGGTGTTGATGCGCAAGGCTTCCTCTGGCCTTGCAAAAATTCAGTCCTATTTAGAAATATGTTTAGCTTATTGAAGACATTAAAGTCAAAAAGGAAAAAGAATTCTCACAGTGGAATTTGATTGTCAAATTAATCTCAAAGTAAAAAATGTCTTTAAAAGGGCAAAGCCAATGAGAAATGTTTAAATCTGATTTATGAAACCCCCTAACAGCAATTATATCCAGTAAATTAAGCCCCAAAAGTTTCTGTTTGAAGTCAGTTATTTGTTATTTCTATCATTTCCAGTATGTAAAAAACTCAAATGACTTCAGGGCTCGACTGTACTAAACTCTTTGCCCAAGTAAGTGGCCCCTGCCTCACAGAGCTTCTGAGCTGAGGTTCTGACCCTAAAAAGATGCACGAAGTAGTTTAGGAAATACGAGTGATCTTATTGAATGGTATTAATTAAAATCTAGCCCATGTGGAAATCCTGCCTCAGTTTTAGGCTGCTAGGCTAGGGGCCTAAAGCGAGCGGTGAATCTTGTTAAAACATACATATGGAGAGAAAGTGAAGTTCCTGCGGAGTGTAATTTGGATCATTTAAGTTAACCAATATAGCAATTTAGTTGGCATAGAATCATCTCCCCTCATCTGAAATGGGATTACTCATAATGCAAAAATATTAAGCTTTGCAAAAAGCATGTCTAAATAGGGAAGCTTAACAAAAGGAAGGAGAAGAAGGCATACACAAGCAGTGCCACTGTGGAAATAGTTGAAATGCTCTGTCGGTATTGCTTGTTTGGCACTCACTTGAAAAAGTTTCGCTTGTACATTTCTGTTTGCTTTAGGAGGAAGCTAAAAAAAAGGGGAGTGGGGTAGAGGAAAGAAGTTAAAGGACTGGGAAAGAGGGAAAGATTAAAGAAGACTGAATAAATGTGGAAACAAACAGGAAAGAAGGATGTTGATACAAAGGAAGAAAGGGAAGAGGCTGGGAAAAGAGGTGCAAGGGAGACACAGGGAAAAGGCAAGAAGCAAATAAATGATCTAACCAGAGTGTGTGTCTGTCACACTCAACTCCTTTGAGTGAAATTGTCTGTCTGCCTTTCAGGTCCACTTGTTCAGCGAGAAGAGTTGCACAAAGCTTAGCAGTGCTTGTGGCAACTGACCCGGTTCAGGTGAGGGAGACACAGGATCTGTCTGTTTCCCAGGAAAAAAGCTTTTACCGTTACACAACTGAATGAGGGACCACCTGGTGCTTCTGGAGGCGCGAGGAGAGGACCGATGCCATTGTATCTAAAACACAATTGACGCTGCACTTGAATCTGGAAATTCCAAGCAATTACACGCCAGACATCTCGGGGACATACACTGCCTCCCGTGACTGGCGGCCGGCTCCCCCAGCTCCCCCGGCCTCCCTGCATCCCCAGCACATGCTCCCTGCTCTAGAGAGGCTTCGTTTGCTTTACACCCAAATCCCTTGGGATGTGTCGCCACTGCCTCCACCATCTTTTCACAGAAAAGAGTAACCACGCGGTGTTGACCCCTCAGGAACTCAGTGGAAAGTTGGGTTACTCTTTACCTAATGGAGCCGTGCACTGTTACCCTCTCTACACACTCATTTCTTTCAGCTGTGGCAAGGCACAGGTGTGTTAACTCTCGCAGCGACTGCTGGAACGACCTGCAAAATGGCGCCAGCACATGGACCTACAGCTGGAACTGCCTGGGAAGGGGGGGACAGAGCCCAGAGCTGCAGCTGGAAACTGCCTGGAAAAGGGGGACAGAGCCCAGAGCTACAGCTGGAACTGCCTGGAAAAGAGGCACAGAGGTACAGCTGGAACTGCCTGGGAAAGGGGGACAGAGCCACAGCTGGAACTGCCTGGAAAAGGGGGACAGAGCCCAGAGCTACAGCTGGAACTTGCTGGGAAAGAGGCACAGAGCTACAGCTGGAACTGCCTGGAAAAGGAGGACAGAGCTACAGCTGGAACTGCCTGGAAAAGGGGGACAGAGGGACTAAGGGTTGTTCAGCCTAGAGAAAAGGATGCCGAGAGGAGACCTTCCAACACTTTCGTCACTTTCAACAACTGCCCAGGATGTTGCAGCGAGGTGGGCGCTGCTCTCTTCTCCCAAGTCACAGGGAGATAAGACGAGAGGGAAGCGGTCTCAGGTGGTGCCAGGGGGGCTTTAGACTGCCTATCGGGAAGACTCTCTCCACCAGGAGCCCCCGGGCACGGGGCGGCTGCCCGGGCTGCGCACAGGTGCTCCGGGACGCGCAGCCCCCGCGCCGCCCCAGGTGCCGCGCGCCCCGCCCCGCCCCGCGCGCCGCAGCCACTGACGGAGCTCGCGCCGGCGGCGGGCGGGGCGCATTGGCTGGAGGGCGCCGTCACTCGCCCCCCCGCGGCGCTGGGGAGGGGTCTGGGCGCGCGGCGGGCGCTGCGCGCGGGCGGCTCCGCTCTCCGCCGGCAGCGCGGCCCGAGCCGAGCCGGCCATGGCCGTGTCCGCGCCGCCCGTCATCGCCGCCACTTCCAGCGGCGGCGCGGGGGGCTCGGCGGGGCTGTTCCGCGCGGACCCGCTCTACTCCAGCCCCGCCGAGTCCCCGCGCGTCGCCAACAGCTTCCTGCCCTCCGGCGGCGGGGGCGGCAACGAGTGTAAGATGGTCGATTTGCACGGGGTGAAGGTGGCCTCGTTCCTCGTGGAGGGGCAGGAGCTCATCTGCCTGCCGCAGGTCTTCGATCTCTTCCTGAAGCACCTGGTGGGGGGGCTGCACACGGTCTACACCAAGCTGAAGCGGCTGGATATATCGCCCGTGGTGTGCACGGTGGAGCAGGTTCGCATCCTGCGGGGGCTGGGGGCCATCCAGCCCGGCGTCAACCGCTGCAAGCTCATCACCAGGAAGGACTTCGAAACTTTGTACAACGACTGCACCAACGCCAGGTGGGCGCGGGGCTCCGGGGGCGGGAACGGTCCCTGCGCTCCCCCGGGGGGATGTTGGGGGGCAGCCCCGGGCGGGGGGGGCCGGCGGGTGCGGGGGACCTGGGGGGCGATGCTCGCGGGGGAACGGCCGGTTCGCCGCCGGGAGGGAGCGCCGGGCGAGCGCCCGCCTGCAAACTTTTCCGCTAGCAGAGAAAGCGGAGAGTTCCTAAAAAGCCACGAAAGTTTTTCTCCGTTATTTCCTTTGCCGTTCTACTCGGTGCCGCTGGCTCCCCGGGGGCCGCGCAGCCGTGCCGGGGTGCTGCGCAGGGCACGCTCGGGGCCGAGCAGCGGTGCCGGGGGTCCCGCTCGGGTCCCGGGGTCTGGCTTTTAATCGGTGTCCCTGCGGGTCCCGGGGCTCGAGTAGCCCTAGCGCCGCGGGCCGGGCTGCTGCTCGGTGCCGCTGGCTCCCGGGACTTCAGCGAGGTGCCGGGAGGTCCCGGTCGCTGCACGCTGCTGCTCGGGTGCGGGGGATCCGGCCGCCGCCCGGGGTCCTGCCCACCACCCGCTGCCGCTCTGGGGCCCTGCGGGTTCTGGGCTCGAGCACAGTGCCGGGGGGTCCCTCTCACCGCACGCTGTTGCTCGGTGGCCGGGGGTGCCGGCGGGTGCTCGGTGCCACTCGGGTCCCGGGGCTCGGGCAGCGGTGCCGGGCTCCCTGGGGGTACCGCCGCTGCTCGGTGCCGCTCAAGTCCCGGAGCTCGAGCGCAGTGCCGGGGGTCGCTGGGGTCGAGCAGCAGTGCCGCGGGCTCTGCTTGTTGCTCGGTGCCGCTCGGATCCCGGGGCTGAGCAGCTGTACCGGGGGTCCCGCTCACCGCCCGCTGCTGCTCGGTGTCCCTGCGGGTCCCGGGGCTGAGCAGCTGTACCGGGGGTCCCGCTCACCGCCCGCTGCTGCTCGGTGTCCCTGCGGGTCCCGGGGCCGAGCAGCGGTGCCGGGGTCCTGCTGCCGCTCGGAGCCGCTCGGGTCGCTGAGCCCGGTTTGAGCGGTGTCCGCGGGGGTCCCCTCTCGCTCTCCCCGGAGCGGTGGCGATCCGCTGGGCTCCGGCCCCCTGCGGGACGGGGCGGGCGCTGCCCCGCGGCGCTCGGGCTCTCCCGGGGCGGCCCCCGGCTCGCACCACGCGAATGTTGAATAACTTCAGGTTTGGAGTGGCCGCTGCGGCCGCCGGGTGGGCGTTTGCACGGCCCGCTCGCATCCCGCGCCCGCTGCCGGGCAGCACCAGCGTGCTTGTTCCGCTTCCAATTATTTCGTGTTAAAGGTGATGCTTTAGAGACGGTCGCCCTCGATTCCTACTTTCTTCGCAGTATAGGGTCGTTGTGGTGCCGTGTCCCGTCGCGATGCCCGGCGCCGCTGCTGCAGGGCAGCCGGTGGGGTTGCAGACGAGGTCCGGGCTGAGCTGTTCGGGGAGGAATCGGTGTGGGAGTACTCGGGAACACATTGTGTTGTATGTGCAGATGCTTCTCTGAACTGTTCCTACAACTCTCCTTTTGATCCCTGTGACTGTGCCAAAGTTTTTCCTTAGGGAGATGCGGGATCTGATTCGACGATAGAGCCTTTAGGTGCAAACTGATGAATTCTGCGCTGTTAGAAGCAATGATTTGAGATCAAGAAGTGCTGAAGTGTTAGAGATTTAAAACTTGTATCTCAGGACTTTTCTTTCCTCTGGCAAAGACTGCTGGCTGGGGTAGGGTAAGGCGTAAGTGGTGCGAGCAGGGAGGCTGGGGAGCTCCGAGGGATGCTCCGAGAGGGTCAGAAAGGAGCCGGCAGTGGGATGAAGACCTGGTCAGAGCCTGAAGATCTGGCAGGAGCACTGCTGAGGGGAACTCACTGGGCAGAAACACCTCTGAAGGCAGTTGCAGCTTTCAGCTCAGAAATCACATTCAACACGTGCGTAGGCACAGGCTCTCCCTGCCTGGTTATGAAAACACTGTATTTCTACCTGTTTAGGAGTAGCAGGTTAAGGAACTGTGAAGTTCCTAAAATGTTTCTCATTTATTAAACATCACTCAGCCTTTTTGTTTAGATCTCTTGAAAATGCCACTGGTTTGAATAACCGATGGGGGGGTCAACGTATTTTGTGTTCACCGTCTCAAGTGTTACGCGCATTAAGTGTTATCAACACACACGAAACTTTTCTCAAGTGTTATAACTAAACAACATGAATTATATTCTATCATGCTGGTTGAATGCTTAGTGATGTCATTTTATTTACAGATCTTTTTTTTTTTTTAACTTGCACACCCTTACTTTATGGGAGAGAATATTGGATGAAAATAAGCTAAAAACATGAGTGATCTAATTTCTAATTTTTGTTTGCTGTGAAGTGACCTGGGAACCACTGCAAGGCATGGTACCAAACAAACAAAACGCAGTACAACTGCTGCAGCTAGACATATAGCCTTTAGGTTCTGTACCTGGGAACTGAAGTCTTGGAAAAATACGATCTTTTAGAAGCAAACCCTTCCATCTATGTCACTCCACTGTGTGACTCGAGCATTGCTTTCAGCTTGGAGTATTGTACATTGTTTCTATAATATGTATTTTTTTAGTTTATAGAGATTTAGAGGTGCATTTCAGTACAGTAGAAATACTGCATTCAACTCGAGCTACCAGAAAAAGCAATAAGTAATGCTAGGTATTATTTTCAGTGTGAGTTGACTTCTGAAAGTCAACGTCTCTTATGTTAGTGTACATTATTAATGATTTTTTTTAATTGGAATGCAAACCATCAATTATATATAATAGAAAAAAGAGAAAGTCTACTTCCCTCACTTTCTGTATTGCATTTTTTTAGTTGAGCTTATTTCATAAAGAGCTGCAGAGAAATATACCTGTAAGCAAAAGTTTTGTGTACGTTTGTGTTCTGTGTATGTAACACGAGTTAACATAGATATAGCATCTTTGACCTTTGTTTTTTTTTGAACAGAACATCTATAATTATCATTTACGTGTAAGCAAAATGATCTTCACTTTGTCATTCACCATCATCGTGTAATCTAATTTGGAAGCAGGGTTTGTAAAATGAAACTAACTGTTCATTTCCTTACAGGTAACGTCTTCAAGTGAATAGTGAGCACAATGTATTTACAAAATTTGCGATAATTTAGAAGATCAGTTAAATTATGGACACGTGCTTAATTTTAGTAGTAAAGCATAACATTTGCCTAAAGTAGAAGACAATAATGAGGTTTTATTTAAAAATGAAATTTAAAACTATAGTGAGAACATTTTTACGGTGGTAAATATATCAGCCCTTTAAATCGGGATTATATGAGTATGATCATAACCCGTTCTACAGGAGTTCTCTATTTGATGGATGCTGTTGAAAGCATCGTGTTGGTCTGGATTATTCAGGGAATAGTCAGAATACTTCTCAGAAAGCTGCCTTTCAGTACGTGGCTTATTTTTTGTGATTTAAAGTATACAGTTAAGCTAATATTTTGCATTACTTTGGCTATTCACAAACAATAAAAGGCTTTAGAAATGAATTTAAGCAGTAAATGCAGGCATTTTGTTTTATGAGATAATGAGGGTCTAGTCATGTTGTCTATTAAAAGCTACCCTATAGTCACCAATACTCTCTTTTATTAGGAGAATGATGTCAAGATTATAATTAAAGCAATCCAGTCATGTAGCACTGAACAGAGCTTCCTCCTGTATTGATTTTAAATGTGGACATCTAATCATGTAAGCTACTTTGACCAAGTAAATATTCAGTATGCATTCAGAGTTGGCCAAACTTGTGAATTTTGGAGGTGGTGGCATGTTAAAGGAAAACAGTGGTCAGTTTCTCAGCTTCCTTCTCATCCCTGGAGAGAAGACTAGAAACATTTTTCAGAGAAATCACTAGGATAGTGGGTTCTGCTAGAGATGCAGAAAGTATTTTTTTTCGCTTTCTCAGCAGATTAATTATACTTCTGGAAAAATCCCTCTTTCTTTTCGGACGTCTTGAGTGTCTGTGCTTGTTCAAAACTACTAAAATACTTGAATATTTTCATCAGAAGCATATCTAATCTGGAGAAGCCTTGATTAAAATTCCCTTCTTTTCTCATGGCAATAGAGCTCCCCATTTGAAGTGTAACATGCTTCTCCTCCAAAATGGAGTATTTGTATGTTTCCTGCATGTGTATATGCATAATACATATGTAATTTTCTACTGAGACTTCTACAACTGAAAAATACTGTGTTTTTGTAGCAAAGACAAAAAAGCTAAACAATTAGGTATTAATGATATTCTTGTTGCATATTCAAAAGGTCTTTGCAAGCATTTCTTCTCCTTTTTTTCTTTTCACCATTTCAACCTGCAGAACTCTTCACTGTCACTTCAAATCACACAATTCTACAAAGATAAAACAACACTTAAACTCATTTGCTTTGGGAGGGAAATTGAGCATTTGCACCCAATAAGCCTGATTGTGGAACTGCATGCAAATTGTGTTTTGATTTATCTCTTTTGCACTTTTTTCCATTTGAATTGATCTTGCATTAATTTTGCCAAGCGGCTCTGTGAGGCTGCAGATGTTGCCCTGTGTTTAATAAATCAATGAGACAGATCTGAATGAATCACTTCAGATGGATTCTCTGCTCGGTTTGATGTCTAGATGTTATTCTTAGCTTGTTATCATGACAGATGCATTAATGTTCCCATACACTGCCAGCAATGTCAAAGAGATTGAAGCTTTTAAAGTGGCGGTATCCCCTTTTCCCCCTTCTGTTGGAATAACTAAATTGCCTTTAGGAATAGGTCAAAATATAAATTTAATCATGGCATTATTGTGGGGAAGATGCTAAACTTTTGATCGTGTTATAACACAAAGTCAGAGAAATGCAGTTTCATATGGAATGATTAATTATTCCAAAATACTGGAGATCGATATTAAAATCTAAACATAGGATAGAATAACCACTTTCTTAGCATTAATATTTCATTGTAATAGGAATGATCCGAATAAATAATATACGACTCGAACATGTTAAAAGTGTTGCTATAAATAGAATATCGTTGCATCCAAATTGATTACGGGCTGAAGTAAAGCTTTTTCTCTTTTTTCTTTTTTTTTTAATTCATTAATCATTTTATTTTGAAGTTAAATGCATCTGGATTCAGTGTCGGTTAGATTTAAAATGGGAAACTTATTATGTCTCTGTTATTACTTCCCAATTAGTGCCAGATATATTAGAAAAGTTGTCGATCACAGTTAATTTCTGATCTGAATAGTCTGGTATCCATTATCTTGGAGCAGAACCTGTGGGACGCAAATCATCAAAGAGGCTGGAATGCGTCTTTGTGGAACGGTTTTAAATTCTGGAAAAGACTGCACAAAGTGTAAAGTACCCTGCCATGAATAATGAAGATCTGTTTCCCAAGTAGGCTACACACAGTTTTTATTGGCTTTTATTCCTTAGTGTTTATTAAACCACTTGTGGTCTTCCTTGTTTTTCTTTAGAAGATAAAGTAGTATTTTGTGATTTGTTTTAATCATTCTGTTAAACCTGATCTCTTTCACTGTAACTCTTTATTTTAATGTTAAAAATTAGTGCGAATGTTCCTTTTCCGAATCTCTTCCCAAAGAGAAGAACTTTGACTTTTTGTTGTTAAGGCTGCTGAGAATAAATTGGAGAAACTGGCTGTAACAGATCTAGATTTATGTTGGCATTCTTGGTATTCTTGCTCCAGTAGCTCCAATTTGATAAAGGAAACAATATGTGCAATAGAAATTCACAGTTTATTCAAATGAGTTTAAGCTTTAGCATTGTTATATTTGCCTTTCTTTCACCGATGTGTGGCAACAGCATTATACTGAAGTGACCAGCTCCGGGGATGGGGCTGCGGTTGGGCATTCAGCCTCTGTTTGTGTGTGTCCATTTGTTTTAAAGGCAGGTGAAAATAAGCTCGGGGAGAGCTGAGGAGCACAGCAGAAATCACTGAATTGGAAGATCATGTTTTGTTTTATGGCAGTGGACTTGGGTAGATAGTACTTTCTCACTCTGGCTCTGTAGTTTTGCAGAAAATATTGAAAGTGAGCTTTGAGATGTTTTAATTATATCTTGTTTATTTTATTGCTTACAGGCTGAAATTCACATTGTGTAAGGGCTGCTTGTCAGTATCGGTATTAAAAAGGTGTTGAGATCTGGGCTGTAAACTCCCTGTGTTGGCTTTGCTGAGGGGAAGCTCCTTTTTTTGTCGAGTCAAAGTCTGCAAGAATAAGGGCAGAGAACTTATAAATGCTTGTGGGATATGAGCCATTCTCGTCAAAGAGAATTTTCAAATGCTTAAAACTTGCATTTGAAAGAATAACACATATATGGCATTTTCAAACAGGTCCTGCTTTTTTGGGTATAATCTGGTTTTTGCTGAAAATAGGATATTTGACTTTTTTTACGCCTGTTCCAGAAATGGTCATTTTGATTGTTCTGAAGTTACGAGCAGTATCATCCCTTAGTTAAAAATACCTAGAAAGTTCCCATCTAGTTTCTTTTATAAGTTCTTTGTGTGATTATTAATGCAGTAATAGGAAACCCCTGCAGGTGTATGGAGGTGTAGCATTTTAATGATTGTTTACATAAACAATACTAATAACGAAACCAAGCATCATGGGATACTTTAGAATTATTGCCGTCTGTGACATGTTCCTTGGGTGTAAGCTAAGGCAAGATTTTTATACGTTACGATTAAACATGCATTACCAAGCACAAGTACATTAGTTAGTAATGATTCATAGTGATTTAGATTTATCCTGCTTGATACTAGAACCGTCCCTTGGGGCGACACGCTTTTGATCTTTGTTCCCTCTTGGTATATCATGGTTATCCAAAGTGACTTACTAATAGGGTTTCCCCTCTCCCCCTTCTATAACCTGTAACAAACACCGATATCTATCAACTAATGTACTTTGATACTCGCCCCAGAAGGCTCCGGTATCCAAATCCTGTAAAACATAATTTGTTTGCTTTCCTTTCTCTTCGGTAGCAGAGCTGCGTTGTTGTTTTGTGTCTGCGTATGAAGTTTATTGTCGCTAGTAAGCGTGGGGAGATTGTATTTCCTTGTCAGTACATCTTGACCTGCTAAGCCCGTTTTGCTGATGACAATATATTGTGTCAGAGCCTTTTTTGACTCGATTACGAATGCCACTTCCTCAAAAAGTAAGAACCAAACCAAACAGTAGTGCTTGCTTTATTACTATCCAGTGCCTTAAAGTGTCATGTTTAGCACTGTATGTTGTTGCGTATACGTTAAGGTAAAAAAAAAGTTCGATTGCAATTGTGTCTGATCTTATCAGGTTTCTGGAAATTGATATCTGGTAACAGCGTTTAACCTACATCGAGTCTATCTGCTATTTATGTGGTGGGTTAAAAAGAAAAAGTAGTATCGATCTGTCACTGGATTAAAGTTTGAAATTGGCAACAGCATGAGCACAAAAGGCTTTTTTTTATGATTTCTCAGCTTGCCATTGATCTACCAGTTTTATTGCATTCATTATTTATTAAAAGAATTTGCAAGCTAAACATAACGTTAAGCTAGTTTGCACACAGGGACTGCACTTAGGAAATTGAATGGAAATTGCATTAGAGATGAACATCTGTGCTATTTTTCCACTCGTGTGTTTATGGGTTTGTATAAAAGGTGTATTGGATTAACAGTTATAACCATTATAGCTTGCAGCAATATGTTAGAACCCGAAGCATTTAGTAGTTATTTAGGAGGGAGACTCTTTTTACTTGTACTAGGAAGTGTGGTAATGCCATCACAAACAGTGCTTTTATTGGATTATTCTTTATTAATGGGCTTTTTACTAGTAATGTGTGAAACTCGAGGTATCTAGCTATATTATGTATGTGTTCTATTATCTATGCTACATAGAGCTCCATTAATATTGTCATTAATTGAAGATTTCTAGTGACAGTATTAGTTAAGGATTTGGCACGTAGACACCAGAGTATTGAAATGAAATATATTTTATAATATACAATAGGAATATAAGCATAGAAAAGATCTTTAATAGATGATCCTTCAAATTTTTCCCTGCAATTCAACAGTATTCTGTCCTCCTTGAGCTTGGTAGCATCTGTGATGTGATGTATCAGTGAAAATCTTAAATATTTGGAAATATTTTTCTGCTTCAGTTCACAAGTTCAGCTGCCCTCAACATGAGCTGTCATTGCGTGCGACGTATGAAGTAAAGGGTGGAGTTAGAATTTTGAGGTCATCTCCTGTAATAATTCTGGATTTATTTTTTTGATTGCGCTTCTTCTATAAAATAGATTATTTTGCTTGGGGCCTTGGATCAAAAGTGTATTTTTAGAATCAAGGTATCTTTTTTTTTTAATTTGGTCTAAAAAGTGCGTGCAGTCTAGTCTGTTTATGACTAGAATGTACTGAACTATGTCACGTTTTGCATCATCAGTGCACTTTTTCAGTTATTCTATTTAAGACTCAACCTCATACATCTCAGCAGCTTCTGAGACCGTTCAGGGTTTCCTGTGCCAAGCATCAGCAATGTTCTTTGTACCGGGAGGTTGTGCTTACTCTTTTGAATGCCATCTCTACTCTTTTTTTTTTTGTTTTTTTTTTTTGTTTTTACCTCTGGGAGGATGAAGCACTGCAAGTCCGAATAGTCTTTTGAGGACAGGTAGTTCTGATTTTTAGTTGAAAGAATTTCAATATTATTTTTCCACATTGTTTTGCACTCAGTTTTTAGTCTTCCTCACGGTTGTTCCCAACCATAGACTCCTGTTTAGTTTTCATATTCTATCAGAGAACACATTTTGGCTACCCTGTAAATAAAGTGGAAGCTGGATTTAATATGGGGTTTATGTAATTAATATATATGCACACACATTGATTGATGTGATGTACATAAAATGAAATTTAATCTGAATTTCTGGGTTATTCCAAAGCCCCTCTCCCAAATTATGGAAACCACATTTTTGATAAGTGGAAAATTTTGCATACTTATTTATTAAAAAAGAGGCTTTGGAATAATCCTGGGTTTTTGTTCAAATTGTATTTATTTCAGACATTTCCTAAATGAACTTACATGGTTGCGTGAACTATCTCGGTGTCCTTACTAAAAGTCTTTAATGCCTTTGGTACTTCTCACAGCCATGTGAGCGAGTAATGTTCTCAGCATGTAATTGTATTTCTGTCCAGTCTGTGACAAGAGAACTTTTAGCTTGAGATGCCTTCGTGGTACTTTGAGTCAACAGAATACCAAGTTGTTTTTCTCTACTATTTCCAAACCTATATGGACAGTGGAATTAAAACAGAACTCTTTGTTTTAAAAGTTAATCAAAATTATTTTACACCGTATGTGTATGGAATTCCAAATCCAATGTGTTCCGCAGAATCACAGACCGGTGAGGCTGCCGGGGTCCTCATGAGATCTCCTAGTCCAGCTCCTCTGTCAAGCAGGGTCGGCGAGAGCTGCTTGGCCAGAGCTGCACCCAGTTGGATTTTGAGTATTTCTAAGGATGGAGACCCAGCCCCTCTGGGCAGCCAGTATATGGTGTGGAAATGACTATGCTGTGGAAGAGAGGTTTTACTGGCATTCGTTGGGGTGCCTGGGTTATGTGGGAGCTGTTGGAGCTGTGAGTAGGTGTCCCAGCTGGGCACTGGCGTGGCGACTGCTCTGCTCACTCTCTCCCACAGATGCTCTGCTGTTGTGTTTGCCCTCACGGGGGGGGGGGTGAGTGTGCGTTGTAACCCTCATGAACCAATCCTGTCCTATTCAGATTGTGCTCTCTCTGTCTCACAAATGATTTCCTGAAATCCTAGATGTGTGTGCTGATGAGCTGATTGTCTTATTCCCCGCCACTAGCTGAGAAGGAATATTTCTATATTTGTAACTGAAAAACCCCACAAAATAAAGATGGCTTTAAGAAAGCTGTTCGCAGGCATTGTGCCGGTAGAGGGATTTAGTTACTTGTATGTTACAGTAATTTAAGATTTGCTAATTAAGACGATGAAGCTAGTTTAAAGAAAAAATATTCGGAGTTTAATTTGGAACTTCTGTTCAGTATATTTAAAATATTATCTTTATGCTTTTCTTACGTATGTAATAGCTGTGTTTGCCTAGTATAAGGTTTAAGTGATAGCTAATAGACTGTTTTTTTGTAACAGTTAATCAGAAAATGTCCGGTGCCTGTGAAACATTATCCCTGTTGTTTTTCACAAAGCTGATGGAGTCACCTCACTTCACTGCTGCAGGTCTCCGGAGCCGCCTTCTCTTGTCCTGTTACTCTGAAACATTGTTGTGTGCCGAAGGAGGGCCGTTTTCAGTAAAGATTCTGAGATAATACTGAAAAATATAAGTAGGAAATAACGATAGGACTTAAAATACATGTTTATAAACCAAAGAAACAACAAACCCACCAAACAAAACGGAAAAACCCAATCAAAAACCAGCAACAAGAAACCCAAACAGAACAAGGTAGAAAAATAGTGGCAGAAAACAACGGAATGGGAATATGGGAACAGGACCTGAGGTGATGAACTTGGCATTGTGTTTTCTCTGTTGCATGAGCTTGTTACTGAAATATGTATTTGTAGGTCTGCAGGTTTTTGTAGGCTTGTAAGGCTTCGTGTGGCGGTTTTCATATGGCAGTTCATGTATTGGTAGGTAACTGCTCAAAATACCTCGAGTGTCTCATCATTAAGAAATGATTTTTGCCTGCTGCAAGATGATATGACTGTTTTGCTGGGAACTAAGATGCATAAAAAAGTGATCTGCTAGTGCCTTTGGCGCTGCCACCAAGAACCTTGCTGCCCCCTGCGTTACCGCGTACAGCACAGCAGCGTGTGTGCTCCCACTCCAGGCTCTGCCCGCGTGCAAAGGGTGAGCCACTGCTCTCGGCTTTCGCAGCTCTGGCTCGGAGAAGAAGCCCTCCCAAAAGGTTTGGCTGGGACGAGGGCTCTAACACGCTGTGAACCTTGCTCTCTCTTGTAGTTAGTACTGCTCAGGAAAGTTAATTGATCCTGCTGTTGTTACTACGACTAAGATTTCTTGTCTGGGGTCAGAACCATAATCACTGTTGCTTATTTCTGCTCCGATTTTATGAGTTACCTTGCTTATTGCACAGCTGATTTGTGGTTCAAACAAATCTGTGTTTTTTTACTGGAACACTTGAGCAAGATTCTCTCTTGCATGTTAAGCTGGAGGGGTTTTGGATCATTCGATCGCCTTGCTTTTTTAACGTTATTTCTTCAAAATTCTACTCCCCCCCACAACCAGCAATTCTCTACTAAACTGTTCCATCTTAGTTATTCATTTTTAAAGGTTTACGATCTTAGCTTTTCATCTTACTGATTGAAAAATTTAACCCTTTACTACACTGGGAGTATCTGTATTCATGCTGGTGTAGAAACAAAACAAAAATTAGTGATCGATTTCTTGTAGGCATATTTACTGAGCAATGGAGCGATTCTTGCAGAGTAGTTCAGAGTATGGCAGTGGGCTGCTAAATACATTTTAAGAACTCATGTTCCCTGGATGAAGATGAGCTGAGTGACTGAGTTCTTAAACTAGTGTGTTCTCATCTAGATGGCATTTCTCTTTGATGCCTTCAAGTACTTGTGGCTGTGTGGCTACACAGCCTCATCTTTCCCTGTCACCTAGGTTGATCCATCATTGACAATAACATCACAAGAACTAAATACAGGAAAAACATTCAATTGTAGACAACAATTGCAGGCTTCGTGTTGTGTGGAATGGTCATTGAGTTGTCTTTGAAGTTTTAAAAAAGCCTATCAACTTTAAAAAGTTCCTTAAGATACTGTTGGCCATATTGTGATATAAGGGATTAGTAGAGCCTCTGGCCTTATAAACGTCTTCATTTTGTTAACCTTTAACAGCTATTTTGGAGGAAGTTTGTTTGGAGTTTTTTTTTTATGCTGGTGTTCCTTTCTCTGCTTTCTGGTTAGAAGCTGTTTTTTAGCATCTTACACACACAAAATAGTTTAGCTGATGATATCACATTGTTTCTAAAATAATCCCCTTTGATGTCTGGCAGTACGAAAGTTTGAGTGATAGTAAACAAACCTGCAGACAATAAGAGAGCAGAGAACCTTTTTATTTGAGTGCTTAGGGCGATTGCCTGGTTCTGTTATATGGCTGTGGGCAAAACTTGAAACTTCCCTTCTTTGCCGTTGATTTCTCATAATGCCCTATACTGAAACATGGGTTTCAACCACCCCTTTTCCAGAGCAGGTAGAGTCTTTCTGTTCCGTTTGTTGTGTCACTTGGGGTGATGTTGCTGGGGATCTTGAAACACAGGTGGTCAGTGGTGGTCAGAAACTGACCCAATGGAGCCATGAGGTAGAAAGAAAAAAGTACAGGTGATTTAACACTGAAGGTGTTTTAAGTCTTAATAACTCAGTTAAAGAATTTGTTAATATTTGGCTATAAGCTTCCTGTGCAAAACTATAGAGGAGACTGAATGAACATTAAAGGCTTTGGATCTTGTGAAGGAGGAGACTGCTTTGTCCTTTTGACCTCATTGAAGATGAAGTTCTACAATGGAGCCGTTGCAGAACCAGAGGCTTTCAGTTGATTTCAGTGGTTTTGGATCAAGAGCACAGAAAGCAATCTGAACTAAGTGCGTGTCTGTGAACTAATCTGGAAGTCACTTTGGTCCACACCAGGAAATATTTTGTGCAAACTTGGAAGTGGAATAATGAAAGGATCCTTTGGACTTTATTTGTATACCTTACACATTTAGCTGATGTTGTATTTGGATAGATTTTAGTTACTCTCAAGTTCTTATATTTGTTTAGAAAGTAAAGATATTGAAATTGCATAATGGAACCCCAAAACATTCAGATAAAGTGTCTCTGTGTATTTGAATTCTGATGAAAGGCACAGGCTAGAAGTAGTAAGAGTCAATACATTGCCTGGTGAACGCTTGCTGAGAATAGGGCTTACAAGGCATTTGTGCGAACTTGTGTAGGAATTTTCACTTCACTCATTGTGATGAGTGTTTGCCAATGGTGATAAATAGAAAATCTTTCGTATGGGGTTAAATAGACTTGTTATCATCAACTTATTACTGTATATATGCTGTACGTGGCTGATATTTAGAAATACTTGACTAGTCTCAAAAATATGAAATGTGATTATGCTCAATCTTGATTATTTTTAATGGAGGGAGAGGGATTTAAGATTCCAAGTGAAGATGTAAAGTGGTGGGAAAAATATGCATCTGAGCAGTTTAAAAAGTGGGAAACTGACATTATTGTGGACTTAACCATGTAAGTTTCAAAGTTTGCAGTATCCTAAGTACCATCCTGGCTACTTAGTCAATTCTTGAGTTATTCTTGCAGAAAGAACTCTAAGTCTTGATTTTGTCATTGCTATTGGTTCAACTTCTTGGACATGTTAAAATCAGTTTGCTCTTTTATAACGGTTCAATTGAAAGTTATTTCAGCAGGGTGTTGAGAATATTAGCATCTAAGTGACTTCTGTTATGTTCCAGGCGTGTTAATTCTGTATTTGAAAGCAGTAGCAATCTGGCAAAATACACGGTATTGTTCATTACTGATGTTTGCTGATACAGGTGGAAAACCTTCAGCCTTTCTCAAGCTGAGACTGAAGACATTATGAGGGGTGAACCACCAAATACATGTGTTTGAGCGCTTTAAATCGTGGTCAGTGGTCAGTGATGAGCTCTTTACACACATACATTCTGGGAAATCCGATGCACTTCCTGAACGGTCGTGGCAGTCAGTGGACTATTTATTACTCATTCTGGTTTTGGTGGAAAATTCGGCCTTGTGTGTGTCATTTAGACTTTGTGACATGTGTAGCCTCCCAGGGCCTAATGACTTGTCTACAGATGGGCTGTTATTTATTACAGTCATGTAGAATAAAATTGATTGTCTTCTAAAATTAATTTTTCATTTGCCTCCAGCTCTGCTTTAATAGAGGACACACAGTTGCCTGTTTGCAGAAATACTGTTTAATCACATTAATATCTCAGCCCCCAGGCCGGTGAAGATAATTGTACAAACGAACAGCAAAATCTGTATCTTTAACTTCTTTTTATGATTAAATTATGCAAATGACTTATCTCCTGCCCTTCCAAGCACTAATCATCTAATTAGGAATGATGTGTTAAAGGGATGGTTTTGAATCAGGAGAAGGGGGGAATGGAGGAAGCAGAAAATGGGACCTGACAATGCAACTGCTGAAGGTACTATAGTGGTACAAGATAAATCTGTGTATTTGTTCAAAAAGCAATAATAAAGGCTTGTTGTGCTATTTCTAGTCTTGCTTTACTGGTATTTTTCATAAGAGGTTAGTTCTTCTCTCTGATCTTTGCTCATAATTTTCCATATTAAGTCTAAATTCAATTATTAAGGTTTCAGGAATTGAGTCACTTAGTACTTTCTCTTCCAGTTCTCATAAACAAGGTGGTGCAGGTGTGTCTATTTGGCTTCACTAGTAGTGTGTTTGGAAAGACAAGCTACATGTATTTGCCTGAGAAAAGCTTAACAACTTCTCCAGGAAGGTGAGAAACACTGTTTTGTAAAGGTAGGTGTCCCACGTAAATACTGAGAAGCCAAAAGCTATGGTGTCAAAATCATCTTTTTTATAGTGATTAGGTGTATGTCATAGGGATTTAAGGAGAAAAAACTTCACACAAAGTAAACTTGAAAGCAATTGAAATGCTGACTGTGGTAGAGAATATGGGTTTTCTGTGTTGTTTTTGGATGGTCCCACTTGCATAAAGAATGCAAGTTCTGACACTGCTTTCATTTGTCTGACACAGACATAAATTGCTGGTGGAATGTTTTCATAAAGAGTTTATGGATGGGGAGGCTGTTTCTTTCTGTATCTTCCAGCAATGTGATGGAATTAAATCAGTTCACATCTATCTTTACATGTGTTTTTGTCACTATCATCCCCAAATTCTTCACTAAAGGAAAGATGAGAGGGAGAAGACCTTGTTGAGATCTCTAACACAAAATATTTGTACTCTGAATGTTTGTATAAGTAATTCCAGTACACAAACCTAAGTATATTCTGTCAGAATTGTAGGAGACTCAAAAAGAAGAAAGACTTTCTCACTGGATTAAAAGGTTCTGGGATTCATTGAGGGTTTAAATTGCAAATTTGAGCAAAACCGATTTTCCTCTTATGACAGGAGATTCTGGGATACTTGAGGAGCAAATAATCCTAGACTACTTTCTTTGGTTTTATTTAGATTTGCTGGATCCAGATATTCTCTACAGGAGAGAGAAAATTAGAGGTCTTGTGCTTGTGCTGATACTGTGTGAGAATTCCATGGAGAGTAGTGGACAGCATCCAGCTACCATTCTTTGTGTGGTTGAGTTTCCTAACCCTGATGGCTTTTCGCATAGGTATTTTAGTATGGTAGGACTGTAGTCCTGAGGTCAGGACACCTGGGATGGCTCTTTGCGTCTGCTAGAAAATACTATTTGCAGATGCTAATCTTTAAGGAATGAGGAATCTAAAACTGTCTGTAATCTGTATTCTGTGTTTACTGGCTGTTATGTGTAGGTGTATGGAAGAAGGTGCAGTAAGGATTTGGATATCTTTTCCTTTTCTCTGTACATGCTTAGGTCTCCATTATATCCAGCTGCTCATTCAGCTGTTTTTGTTATCTCTGTACTGGGCAGTTTTCATTGAGTAATGGTATGTGACAGGGGATGGTAGATCTCTAGTTGCTTTATGAATTAAGTTGTTGGCCTTGCAGAAGTTGAACTGGAAAGAATTCTTCTAAGACTTCACAATTGATAGATACAGTAGCAGAGCCATCTCATGAGTTGTCTTTCTGTGCTTGTGTTTAGAATGTATTGAATCATTACGTACAATCTCTAGTTCCTCCCCTTGGTGGGTCAGGTGTTGGGCTTCCTCGAATGGCTGATTCTCGGTGCTGAGATAAATGATAGTCACTAAAAAAATACAGCAGCCTTTCTTAATGCGGTGCCGAACAGTAACGCTGCGTTTGAAGTCACTTAAATGTAAGAGAATTTTAGCCAATCTTGACCTCTCTGCATGTTTTTGAAACTGGTTACTGCCCAGGCGTGGGGTGTTTAGAAAAGCTGGGATGAATGTGTTCCAATTAGAATTACTAATTGGTCTTGTACTTTATGAGCAGAAGGATTACAACCGAGTAAAAGGGAGGAAAGCTAATACCTACTGCTTTTTTTTTTTTCTTCCTTTGTTTTGATTTGTCTTTATTTTCTAATGATCTGGTCCATGGAGTAACCCATCCTAGGCTATATTGGTGCTGAGAAATGGAACACCAGAACGGGCTGTTCAGTTTGCGTGGATGGTGAATATTTTGAGGGATAGTCCATTGCGCGGCTCCGATTTTCTGTGCTCTCACGTTGTATTATTGTTTGGTTTTGTTCCGTGGTAACAATTCTGCATGTTAATAATGAGATAGTTACTCTTAGAGCAGGCAGTGGTTTCCAAGTGACTGTTCAGGGAAGGAAGAAAGTTGACACAAATTCACGGGCCTGTAAAAGGGATTGGCTTCATGATATACTGTTTGCACCTCCTGGAATGGGCACTACTTTTGAGGAGGGTTTTCTTAACCTGTGTGGGATGGAGTGTCTTTGCCTTCATAAGCACTTGTTCCTCCTAAGAAGGGTTTTAATAGAACCACCGATTAAAAGTTCTTTCAGTTGTCCTTGGGATTTATGCGCTTGAAGAGCTGCTAATATTTCTCATGCTAATGGGACCACTATTTGTAACAGTGAGGTAGATATAATAATAATTATAGTCTTTAAGGTAAAGGCTATTTTAGTACTAATCCAGCTTGAGTTATATATTAAATTAAAATTAATTATTACACTAAAAGCTATACTAGTATGCAGCTTCTCTGGTATGATCTTAAAGGAAGTTCTTATATCAGTGGTAAGGTCTAAGCCAATTGTGACATTTCCGAGTGATGAGAATTCCTACAGAGAAATGGTGTTAAGTAAATTATTGATTTTATCTACTAATTGCAAATTAGTTTAGACTAGGAATCCAAATTTTTTCCCCTTCTGTGGTCTTGCTGTGGGTTTGAGTAATTGAATATTTTGAAGAAATGTATAATTCTGTCATTGAAAAGAGGTTTCGACAAATATTGAGAAATGGTAGAACATTTAAATATTCATGGCTCCAGGCTATCAGTGTATGGTAAGCATACAATGTTCCTGGAAGGATGCACAGTTCCTGGATGGATGGATAGAATGGTACAAAGCCCTGTTCATCAGGTTTCCTTGACTTAGCAAGAATACTATGACCAATCTATCTTCACCTGTGTGGGTGAAATGCCAGTTTAATACAGTGAAAGCACTGTGGTCTCATCCTTTCTGCAGTGGTGGGATGCACACTTCTTAATCTTTGTCAGAACCGAATAGTGGATGGGTGTGGAATGACACACAAAATGTGTTTCTGTGATCATAGTAATGGATTTCCATAGTTCTGTTATTTCTTAAAAGTTAAAATCTTTGATCTTGGTTTCCCTGAGTTGCTGAACTTCTATTTGTAATGACTCACAGACCTTAAGGAAGGCATCTTTATTTACCATGGGCTTGTGAGCAACTGTCTGTGACTCGTTGTTCAGTCTGTGTTATGGAATGGTTTTCAAATTGTAGCTGTATTAAAGTCTTGTGGGAAAGCGGGGGGGAGGGGGGGGGGAAACAGTGGGAACACTGGGAGGGTGTGCATGTCCACTTTAAACTGTAGAGGTTGGGCATAGGTTGCCCTTTGAGCATACATTCTGCCAAATTAGTCTGTCTTGACTGTGTTCTGCATGGTTTAAGAGTGGGGAGAAATAAGCTGTCATTAAAATAATTAGTGAAGCATAAGAAGGTAAAGTTGGAATTTCAAGGCTGTACAGACATGTGGGTTAATGCCTTTCTAGGAATTGTTCGGGTGTCTGCAGTGCTTTAGACTTCGGTGTTTACAAACCCTGGTTTAGCCATGTGTAATGTGAAGCATAGATTGGAAAAGTGGTAATCTCCTATTTTTCAAGTGGGTACTTTGGCCGGTTTCTAAGTTGGTACACTCTAATGGTTCTCAGTATGTGCAGAAGATATTGTTATTAATATCACAGGAAATTAATATCTAATTTTGGCAGTGGACAGAGTGCACCGAGAGTGCTTATGTTGTATTGCCCTTTATGGAGCGTGCCAGTACATTTGTCTTTTATTTAATTGCTTGCTAAGCCTTCCAGCCCTCTGCCAGTAAACAGGATAGAATAGTAAGGGGGCACATCAGTTTTGCATCTATTTTGATATAAGCAGGTTGTGTGAGAGCCGTTTATATACTTCTTGTTATTTAGAAAATACTGGTGTTAGATGTGTCACAACAGGATCTTCTCGTTAGCTTTGAGATCAGACTTGTATCCCCATGTCTCTAAACCTGTACAGGCAGCCTGCCTGCAAAATATATCCTTGCTAACTAATTGTTCAGATGTGTATGTGATCTGTTTTAGCATTTTTTAACATGGAGCAGTCAAACTCAAGTGATTGTTAGGAGTTATTTGGACAAGTGTATGAAGTAAACGGAAAGCAGTGGTATGTGACTGTGTAGATGCAGGGAGTGCTTTCATCTTGAATATAGTGCAGCCCTAGTCTCCTTCCAGCTATTGGCCGAAGAACAGAAGGGTGAAGAGCAGCTCCCGTGCTGCATGTGGCACAAAGCTGTGTGGCATGGAGAAGGCGAAGAGGGAGTCATTGTTCCTTGTTTCTGCTAAGGTAAGAATCAGAGGACAGGTGAAATGAACAGATGTCAAACTTAAACCAAACAGAAGCAGGTGGTTCTTCAGATACAGCCAACTCAGACTCTACTACAGGGTGCTGTGAATGCTCAAATGTACTTGGGTTTGACAGGCTAGACAAATTAGTGCAAGGAAATTATCTGAGAGACCGTTGTACAGAGATACAGCTTGTGATCAAAAATTTCCAGTTACTCAGTGCAGGGAAGTGTGAATGAATGCTTATGAAGTTCTTGTTCTTAGTGCATCTGCTATCAGTGGCTTTTAGACAAAAGAGGAGGAAGGAGATGGCTTTTTGCTGCTTTGAGAACCACATCTTCTGGATCGCTTCTAGTTATTAATAGTGAAGTAAATGAGAAAATTTTGCAGGGACTAATGAACAAGACTTGAAGTTTCACAGTAAGGCAATAGTGTCGAAATGTAAAAATTAGAATGAAAGCCATAGAGAATCTGTTGAATAGGAAATTCACTGAACACCTGAAGCCCTCGGAAAGAAGCACTTGGAGAGCAGGGAATTTCTTTTGACGTATATGCACATTTGTGATAAATAAAGTGGATGCTGCCACTGGCTTTAATTTTGAAGCGTGTGATTCGTATCAGATAGTTCAAGAACATGGACTGTTTGTATTTTGCTGTTTGGAGGGCTAATATATCTGTAAGTCTGTGTAAAACCATGCTGGCTTCCAGAGTGAGACACTGCCTGTTTGTGAGCAGTGTAGGTACCCAACAGGCCATCCTCAAAAATGAGACTGTCCATTGGTGATATAATAGGTGGCAGAATTAAAAGTGTCATGAAAGAGAATAAGCTAAATGAGTCCCATTCACCTGTTTAATTTGTTGGATGGTAAGTATTATACGTAATGACATATGTAATCCTTTTTGTTCAAGCCTTTGCTTCATCAATAAACACAGTTGTAAGGCTTGGTTAATTAGCTCAATAACTGGTAAATACCTGTCCTGTAGCAAAATACATGATATCATCTCTCACGAGTTCCTTTCGGTCCTCCATTTCATTTGCTTTCTCTTGTGTTTTTAACAGCATTTGTCCTCCTGGCCACAGCTGCTGTTCAGCTTTAAGGAGAGATCAGGTTTCTTAGAATGAGAACAAAGATAAATCAGCTGTGGCTTATCAGCTATCAATAGTAGGAACTAGGGATGCAACACTGATTTCACCTGAAAAAAAAAGTAGTAATAATATTAATGTTTAAAAGAACAGGAAGATTTTCAGTACCCGATTTGTAAAACTTACAGGTGGGTATAAGGCAGTGTGTGGATAAATGAGATCTAACTGCCTTTCAAGCGCCCAAATCAATGTAGTTTGGAAATAAAAGTTTTCTTACGTATGTCTGTTACTGTGTAGTAGAGAACATAATAACGGATTTAAAATAAATCACAGTGGTTTACTTTGGTGGTTGTGGTGGGCAGGCAAGGAAGAAGCTGAAAATAAAGGCAGTGGAAGAGTGGTATTGAGTGCAGAGCTGCTGCAAGGGAGAGGAGAAGCCCCTTGGGTGCCTGGGCTTCCATTGCTTTTGAGGATGCAGTGTCATGCCCTGGGAGCAGAGGTTTGGGGATTCCCATTCATTTTCTTCTTCTCCTCTCCATTTCCTTCTTGCTTCTACTCTTCCCCCCCACCCCGCTCTCCTTCAGAACAAATGTCATGGGTAAATAGGATGCTTTCTGCTACTTTTGGGGGAGGGGGAAACACTGTTGGTTCCAAAGTTTAACTCTTACTAACCGCATAGGTCCCAGTGGATCACTCACCTCAGTAAAAACAAGAAAGCATTCTGACTGTCCTTTTAAGAATGTTTTCCTCTGTAAGTAGTAGTAGGCTAAATTCACTGTGTTTACATAGAGGAGGATTCCTATTGCTGCTTCTGTGTTTCTTCAAGATAAAATTTGTGTTAATGATATACTTCATTGGACTGCAGCAAGATGGAAAGACTGGCCTTTAGGAGCAGCCATTTGATCTGTGCTCCCAAAGGTTAAGGATACATTTCTGTTTATTTATATTTTTTTGTATTATAAACTTAGTTTTCTGTTTACTTTCTAAATGATCTCAAATAGTCAGGAATCTCTTTGTAAATACTGCACTGAGACTGGTACGATGCATGTCCAAGAAACAATTCTTTAGCTTCTTTAATAACTTTAATAAACGGTTTAACTCTTAATCCTGCCATCCTCAATCACATAAGTGACAGCAAGCTACTGGAAATAATGAGATTGTTCCAAGTCCAGTGTTTTAGGGTGACTACAATAGCTTTTCTTCATGTAGAAGACTATTTCAAGACTCTCCACAGGCAGTATTTGCTGCCATAGTTTATGGCAGGGAGAATCTAAACACAGTCTTTTAAAGCCCTGATGCCAGAAGCTGTACTTATCCTGTTCAGAATGTTGGGATGATGGGAACTCTGGTCCCAAGATCCTTTTTAATTAGAGTAACATTTCTAGTCTGTTTCACAATCTGGAAATCAAAATGAAACCAGCAGTCTGATTAGTAATAAAAGCCTGAAAATGATAAATTAAATCCCTTCATAATGGAAGGTTGTAGCAAAAGGAAGTCAGGAACTGAACTGCAGACAGGCATAAATGCATGGCTTGTAACTGGCAATTTACTACTTTGAACTGGTTTTGTAAATACTTCAAATTTGTCAATATACAAAACCACGGGGGAAAAAAGAAACTGCTGTATTCTGGAAATATTGTAAAGCTGATGAATATAGCCACACAATAATAGTAAAGAGGGGGCAAGAGTGAGGAAAGGCAGAACTCACTCATGTTTCCTCTAGCAAATGCATCTGGCATAATAGAAATTCCTGGTGAAGCAGTATGGAGTGTGTTCTCCTTGTTCCTGGTGATGTAGCATGGAATAAAACAACACATAAGAAATGTTAAGGGAGAGAGAAGCATTGGCTAGAACAAAAACATGGTGAGTGCTTAGGGTTCTTGATCTGATCTCCTGACTTCTGTATACTCGGAAGGACCGGCTGGGCTGTGAAGGGCAGCTGGAGTGTGGATGTCGCAGGTGCCAAACACCCGGGGCTTTTGCACTTCTGGAGGCTGGCAAAGAAGGGAATAGTGGCTGGGGATCAGGGGTTCCTCCTCTGGGCTTCTCCAGTGCTTTGCATCGGCTGTGGTGTGAGGAGACAGCGTGTGGGGGCTGTGGTGTGGGCCAGAGTGGCGCAGAGGGCTTGGTGATGGGTTTGGGTAACCCTCGGGGAAGGGGCTCTCTACATCTTGGCCAATACTGGTTTTAACTTGTAAGGTGATATTTAGAAATAGAAGTAGGCAGTCGGTGATAATTCAATGGATTCTGTTTTATCTGAACAGACATAGTTGTGGTTCTGGCAACGATGAGTTCAATCAGGTTTTGCATTATTTAAAAAAACCCACTTTTAGGCAACTAATGCACATTTGAATTATGTAAAGTGGGAGTGAAGACAAAGTGAGTGCCTTAGGTGGTACTGTGGGAAAAAGCTTAAAAGAACGGGAGCAAAGCTGTCTGGGAGCATTGACAATGGGATCTTCTTTGTTACCTGCCAACACTGACACATTCCCCTTTAGTAGGGTAATAGATTAAGCTTAGGTGAATGATTCAGATTAAAAAACCCCTGACCAACCACACACCCGCTCTCTGTGTGTGTATAATATAAAATGTGTGTAATAATCTAAAAAAGTAAGGCAAGCCTTCTATCATATGATCTCTTGAAGCTGGAGTTACGCAGAGCCCAGTTTAGACTTTAGAAAAAACCAGTTTTTAGGAATGGACTAATTTCTTTGTATGGCAGAATATAAACTTGAAAAGGAACATTTCTCCATAACTTTTTTTTTTAATAAATGTCACGTAATTTATTTTACTAAAGACAGTCAAAGAGAGTAAGTGATTTTTCTTTTATCTCCTTGGTAGATTTCCTTATGTATTCCTTACAAATTTTGTCAGTGACGGTTCATTTTGATTTAAGATATGTATGGAATATATATAATGCAAAAGAATTATGTTCCAAAACTCCTTTGAGTAGAGCAGCTGTCCTGTCTGTGTTACCGAGCGGCCTTGTGTTTGCCATACAAGCACTTTCTTGGTGTGGAGTTTCTGAACGCGGTAGTTCAGAAGGCCGGTGGGGAGGGTGTACGGAAGGCGTTCGTGTACGCTGAAAAACTTTCACTGTTCGGTTATCAGCCCACAGCTAATCACGCATGAGCTAGTTGGATTCTTGGTTAGAAACCTTGTAAGAAGGTGTTGTGCCCAGTAAGAAGCAGGGATTTAGTTTTCTTTGAATCAATGCAGAATCAATCTCATTTGAGACTACAGAATGTGCCAAATGGAAGGATCTTTAAGATCTGCAAAACTGACTTTGAATTTGATTCTGGTGATCAAAGACTTTCTTTTCTGTAAAATTGCTTGGAAAGGTAGTATGCCTAGACAGAATGGTGTGGCATGGATTGTTGCATGATAGATGATGATTTTTACTATTGTTACAGTTTTATTTTTGTGTTTACATGCTGTATTTGTGTTTTTTATCTATATATATATCATATTATTAATTACAGAGTTTTGGAAAAGATCATCCATCAAGTATGACAAAGTTTTATTTGCATTTCTATGGCACTTACTGTTGTAGGAATCTTAGGATTTCCCTGCAGTGTTAATTCTTATTGGATACTGCGTGGTAAACTGCTGAGATTGCTTGTGAATTTCAGATCTTTATTTTCAGGTACTTGACAAAAAGCATGAAGGTCAGATACCCCCCAGGTTCACATGAAAATTTGGATTTGGGGCAAAGTGCTTATGGCTGTGGCTGGTTTTGAAAACCAAAGCCAGAGGCGCTCAAGGTCAAAGGAACGTTGGACACATCAAGGGAGCGAAATGTAGAGAGGCAGCTCCTGCTCATACGCTGAAAATACCGCAGTGTAGAAGGTGTGACTTCACAGGAATCTATATAATAGCAACACTGTTATTATGTTGAAGGTGAAAAATACTTTCCAGATTCTCCCCCTTATGTTTTCATCATAACAGCAACCTTCAAATTTTACTGTAAGTAAAAACAAAAAAGTTTTATCTCTTTATTTTCCTCATACAAACAGTGTGTAGCTGGGAGGTTCTTTTTCAGCCTCTGCTGTACCTAAAAGTCTGAGTGTGAATTAAAACAAATTGGTAAATTTATTCCCTGAATCTTTCTCCTGAATTAGTGTTTTCAAATGTTTTGATTCTTTATTATATGCAAGCTCAGTTGGAGTTAAAATTCCAAAGAACCACAGCGTGCCACGTCTATGGTTAGGTAAAGCCAGGCTTTTACTTTATGATATGAAAGCAGTAAATTAATGTTTCATCTATAGAACGGGCAGATCATCTTTCTCAGAATATTCTGGTTTTATTGTTTATAGTTCTGTGAATGTCCCTGTGTAATTTGCACTCTACAGATAATGTAGACTTCTGAAGATTTTTTTTTTTTTAACCTGAATTTGTATTTTCTTTTTTGTGATGAGAGGCAGAGAAATAGGGAACATCCCTCTCATCATTTATGTATCATGACCCAGCATCTCGGAGCCTTGGGCTATTATTTCAAAATCCAATATATTCAAACTTTGGCCTCAGAGAGCAGTAGGATCAGTACACAAGAACAATAGAGTGATAAATATAGATTTTTCATTAAGGAAAAGACTATATCCTGTCATTTTTGAATCAGTGTTCGAAAGCGAATCTGAGAATTCATAGCCTTCTACAGGCTTTAACTTTATTTTTGTTGTGAAGAAGGACTTAACAGCCTTTTCATGTTACCGAGAGGGAGGCATCATTGACACACAGAAATAAAATTTTAATATATGCTAAAGGAGACATCCAGTAACGCTGTGACAGTAATTTAATGCAAGTCAATTTTGAGCCATGCATAATTACAAGCGTGATGGGGAGCACTGCTCATTCGTAGGGATGGTTTGTGTGGAGCAACACAGATCCAGTTGCAGTACAGCTGGTCACTGGGGTAAGCTGGGTTGCCTTTCTTCGCTGACTCCTCTCCTTGCTAGGAATTTGCTTTGGCAATCAAATTATACCTAGTCTGATTCTCTTTGTAGCCCAGAAACTCTCGATTTCTAGTACAAAAGTTAGGTTGCTGGATGGGTAGCACGTGCTGTGCAAATGTGCATCTGTACGTGTAAGGGCACCCCCTTCACGTGAGGAGGAGCGCGCGGCTGCTGAAGTTTAGAAATTGCTGAAATACTCAGAGCCACGATCGTGTCTGTTATATTTTTGGGAGACTCCTTCAGATTTCAGAAGTTGTTTTTCTTTTAACTTAAACAGATTTTCACTCAGTTTTCCAAATAGAGCAGCTGTGATAGTGTACAAACAATCAAAATTTATGCTGCAAAGTAATTTTTGTGCTGTTTGTTTCAGTCTTAAGGAAACAATTTATGTTCCTATTTTGAAGCCAGCAGCTTGGCACTTGTTGTCGGAGGACGGAGCAAACCGTGAAAAGTTCTGGTTTATTTAGTGAATTTAAGAAACCTGTGATTTTCACTGGGCTCAGACACTGCAAAAAAGACAGTTGACCCAGTGTGTTAATGTGTGTATATCTACTCAGACACTCATAACTTCAAATGTGAATGCAAACAGCAGCCCTGGGACAGGTCTGGTGTGTTCTCTGTACAGATGTAGTGACTGGATGTTGCTGTTGTACCTTCTTTCGAGTTTGCCAGAGGAGCTGTTTGATTTGGTGGGAAGGAGGGTGGAAGGATAAACTATGGGCTGGCTGTCCACGTCCTGACGGGGAGAAGCTTTATGCTGTATTGTTATCAATGTGAAAATAAAATTACAAAAATAATATTATTTCAAAGGTTTTCTGCTTGCTTTTAGCTGACAGGTCTCTAAGTGGGTATAGCTTTTTCCACCTGCAATCAAATGTAATAAAGCTCCTTTACTGCAGAAGTCAAATTCCTGGAAAAAAAGAAGTTGGAAGCTCACACTTAGACCATAAAACCTTGTTTATTGCGACCATCAGTCTTCAAAGATATGCCCCACAATGGGCTTTGGTAAAGCCATTACAAGGTGCCGTATGAGTTCCATTTGCCTACAGTAAATAGAATGTCAGAAGTGTCAGGGGGAAATAAATATCGGGCTGGTTAAAAGGGAGCAGGGATGGCTCAAAGCATCATTGAGAGGATTGATTTATCTGGCATGCTGTAATGACTGCAGATGTGGATCTGTTATTCTAGATGAGCAATGAATTTGATGAGCTGATAACACAGGGCCAGAGAGGCCTGGTTTTAATTACTGATGAGGAATTTATTTGTGAAGCACTGTGATTTACTGAGGGTTTGTTCTGTTATTGACAGGTGACCTTGGGGCTTTTCTCTTTTGATGAATAAAAAAGCGGCATTTTTTTAAAGGAAAACTGTTTTATCAGTGCTATGAATACAGCGAGGTCATTTTAGATAGAGTATTGTCTTTCAAAGCATCTTTATATATAATTATTTTTTGTAGCAGTTGTTAATTGCTTCTTTCATCGAGATTGTCGTGTGTGCTACCCTTGCTGCTTGAGAAAGACTAATTTTGGTGCAGATTGCTGCTAGCAAGAATATGTTGGGTAGAACTTTTGTGGTAGAGATCTTAAGGCAAATAACAAAAAGACAAATCATCCAAGTGTATATTCTGGCTTGTTCAGCTTTTCAACTACATATCTCATCCAGCATGTATTACTTTAACTGTTTTCATTTTCCTTACAGGCCACCAAGTGGGGAAAAAATTCTAAAAATATAAGGAATCAAAGGGGTTTTTTGTGTGTGCTTTTGTTGTGGTTTTGGTGTCTTTTTTTTTTGATAGACATAGTGTCTTAAGTGTGTTAAACAGCATTTCGTCTGTGGTTAAGTTTTCATCAGACAGATGTTATTGACATATCTAGTATTTTTATGCACTTATTTTGCTGTATTTTTCTGATCTGTACATGCGGTGGGAATTTTAGTGTTGACTTTTTTACTTATGCTCTGAATTGTATACTGCACTTGCAAATTGCAGAGTTTTAACATCATGATAAATCGAAGTAGTCTCTGTCTAAACTGTCAGAATGGTGTGCAGTTACTGTAGATGTTTTCCAGTTTGCAGATACTACTTGCTTTTAAGTAAATATTAAAAAATATGCCCAATAGGAAACCATTTGAACTCAGCATTTTGTAGGTGATATTTGAGGTTATGAGAGATCCCTGCCAGGGAGAGGTAGCTGCTCAATCAGGGAGGTAGAAGACTTTTTTTTTTTTTTGTGAGCTTCACAACAAAAGGAGTATTATCTAGAAAATTCCTTTTTACTGTTTTTCTGTCAACAGTTTTTTAATACAGAGAAAGCCATTAATTTAGTATTTACAATCAGTATGGTTTCTGGAAATGAAGAGATTTTTCTGCCTTATTTAAGTGAACGCCATTATTCATTTGACCCATTTACACCAAAGTATTCAAACTCTTTAGGTGTTATTTTCGTTTATTTGAGCAGGCAACAAACGGCTGGAGGAATAGGTGGTGGCAGACAGACGAAATGCCTGTTTGCATCCAAGGGTAAGGAAGCCCTTCAACAACATCATGCTGATTAATCAGAATTTTCTGAGGTGGAAGCAAGAAATGGGGAAATAGCTGACGTCTGCACCGTGTACTGATGGGCAGCTGAAGCTGGCTGGAGTTCCGAAACTTCTACGCAGCAAAGTGTCACCCTTGGTGAGCCATCTCGTGGGAAGCAAGGGAAGGCTGCTAGGCAATGAAGTGGGCTGGAATAAAGCATTATCAACCCTTCAAAGAGTGAAATTGACTCTAATATTCGGAGGGTTTTTTTAATTTGTTTTAAAATGAAAAAATCTATGTTTTCAGAAAGTGCTTTTGCTTGGATTTTAATCTTAGACTTACTTGAATTTTGTTTGAATTTTTCATATTAATGAAAACCACCTCAGAAATAGAGGTGGAGGAAGGGTGAGGAGAGTTAGGAGGAAAGAAGAGAGGAGGAATGTTCATTTTTTTTTATAAATGAAGATTTACTTTTTGAGATACTAGAAAAACCCCAAAAGAGACAAAGATCACTTGACTAAATGTAGAACAAGAAAAACCCAAAGCAAACCTACCTAGACCCCTCAGAACAAATACCTCTTCTCCGCCTTCCCCTGCACTGTGCTTTCCACTTGCCCCCTCGCTTGTTCTGTGGAGTTTTCCATGGAAGTGGAGCAGGGAGCTATTCATGGACAATGTGGGTCTTATTAAAAAAGCACACAGGGTTTAGCTCTAGGGATAGTATTTCAATTAAATGCATCTGACAGTTTTAGATATTCATGACTTAAATAATGCAATTAAGCAAGCTGCAGTTAATCAGTGTATTAAGTAATGTTCTGTTTCTGCAGATTTACTGTTCTGGGGTATTTTTATAGAACCAGTGTATGTTTTAACCGATTAAGTCGACTTCAGCACCTGTAAAACTAAATATTTGCTTAAATAACAACAAACAGTATCTGTCTCCACTTTCTTCATGGAACTTGCTTTGGTTTTTAGAGGCTGCTTTGCACCTGAAAACATGCTAGCACATTTTGCCAGTGCAGATGCCAGATTTTAGGCTTATGCAGCAGCTTGAAGAGTGAACTTGGGCAGTGCAAGGTCATAGTAGAGGTGGTGATGTTTTTACTTCATTTGCATAGTCTGCCTCTTTATTCACCAAGAAGGAGGTTTGTGCCTTGTATACCGTCATTTACATAGTAAAAGTAGTTTCTCGGCGAGTGTCATCGCTTGCAGATATCTGTCATTAGCAGTTTAATACAGAGAACATTATTAAGAAGCCTACAGTGGTTTTGGTCCCATTTCAGTTTCCTGATGTGTGGGGTTGGGGTTTTTTTGTTGTGTTTTTTTTTTCTTCCCCTCTTCACCATTGTATTTTAATATTAATAGTAATATTGACTAATGAGTAAAGCTGGCTTGTATTTCATCTGTCCCTGTACCAGATGTCTTCCAGGCTTTACACGTGAAGAATGACTCCAGGGCTGTGGAGAGCCTCCCTGGGGCAGATGGCTGGAAACTTCTTTGTCTTCATTGAGAAGTGTGGAGTGTGTTCATACGCAGGGGCTGCCTGGCCAGGTGTACTGGCAGCGAGGACCTATGGTCCCTGACAGATGCATTGAAAGTAATGGGAGTTGCATGAGTTTGCAATTTACGGTGCAGTGCAAACTTGAGGTGATAGCCGGAGGCTCAAGAGGTGGAATCATGTCCTCAGATTTGGGTTAGAATTCTTGTTGAACTCTACAGTTTGAAAATAGCATCTTTAGGGGAGCTGTGAGACTTAAAAGCTTTGTGTTCTTGAGCTGCTGTGGTTCTTGGTTTGGTTCTGTTTGCTGTCCACACTCTTACCCTCGGACACAGGCAGGAACGTGATAGAGATGCACGTTTTGATGGAGCTGCACAGTCCTGTATGATGACCTCACTCATCTCTAAGCAAGTCAAACTCTACTTCAGGATGTTATGTGGGACTTCCCCAATATTGATGAAGTCCAGAGGTAGCTTTTGTACAGATTTCAGGCAAGGATTTGGGCATTTACAGGCAGTGATTTCAAGCCCACGTGTTGCTCTGGGAGGGGACCTGCGCCTGCAGAACTCAGTTGGGTTTTTCAATGGTTACAACAGAAGACGGCTGCATCCCATGGTTTCGAGCAATTGCAATGCTATTTATAAAACTTGGATATTTTTTAAAATAAAAAATACTGCTTATGTAGCACCTTAACATGCGGAATAAATATTAGGAGATTTAGCAGACTTGGAAGCTTTTACAGCTTCTGTGGGACTGGGCTGAACTAGGAAACAGTGCTCCAGAAGACACATTGCTTATTGCTGCTTTCCCCGAGTACCAGTCTGTGTTTTGTGTCCCTGTAAGTAGCAAAGATGGAAGGGGCAAATAAGCTGTTGCGTAGAAACTCTACTTGTTTAGACCAGTTTTTTTACTACTTTTTTCCCCCCTCATGGATAATTACGATAGTTCTTACTTTAAGGTTGCAGTGTGCTTCTGAATTCCTTCTTACTCTCTAAGGAAAAGTTCTGATAATTGTGTGCGTGAAAATAGTTTCTTTTATAAAGTTGGCATTGTAAATTAGCTGAGACTTTTCCTAATCCCATGCCCTCCAGTAAAAGCCGTTTTACTCTGTGTCAATACCTGTGATCCAGGCTGTTGGTATAAGAGAGTTGGTGTCTTAACTCCACTTTCATCCCTGTGTGGCCACTTTGTGATTAGCATTTAATACCTTCAGCTTCATTGTGTGGATTTACCGATGCCGTCAGTGAAGAGAGTGAAACTTGTGAATTCCAGAGTGCTTGGTGGGCTGTAACAAGAAGCTGTCTTTGCGAGAAGGAAGCACAAACTCGATCTGACTTGGAGTTTGTGTTTAATGAGTAGTCTTCTTTTTTAGATTGATAGGATTTTTTTTTTTGGTGGGTGGTGGGGTGAGGCTGAGATGACCACACTGTGCTGCCTGCCACTGACATATCCTGGCCGGCCTCCCTGGATCTGCTGCTCTGTGCTCCAGAAATTGACTGCAAAGGAAGAAAAAAATCACGTTTCTCTTGCACAAAAAATGCTGTATGTTAAAATGCCCATCAGGCAGATAATCAAAATGAGGTGGAATATTAATGTCTCAGTAGCGATGCTGTACTGGACATAAAAGATTCTAATGGACATAAAGATTCTATTGTGCATTACAATAATTTTAAAAATGTTTGTTTTACTCCTTGATCTGAACATCTATTCCATCATATTTTGTTAGATGACTTTTCTGATATTCATGTACGATCATATGTACCTAAAGCAATCTAGAGAAGAAGAAGGATTTGCACTTTTTGAGTGTTTATCTCATAAATGCTGAGGTCTTGCCCAGGGCACGATAAATTACGAACCTGTCTCTGCCTCAGCCATTAGTGAGTTACTGCACTTGTCGTAATTAACGTTAAAGCCTTGGAATGGAAATTAAGACATGTAAAGTGTGTTGAAGCTAGAGATGTTAGAATATTTAATTGTTAGTACCTAGTGGGTTGCATGGTGCTGTCTAAATGTAAACACCAGTCTGTTCTGGGACAGAGTTATTCTTGCTGATCCTTTTATCCTGTGGGATAGAACTGTATTTCAATTTAACAGTTCTCAGTACTTATATGAAAACTGTGAAGCTGGAAGCGAACAGTATTTTCTCCCGTTGTGAGTGATGAGTGTTTAGGTAGTTCGAAGGAGAAGTACTGATAGTGCTTAATTGAGGTGTCTGAGGATGTCACAGCACGAAGCAGGATGGCTACAAGGCATGAAGTGCATAAAGGCGAGAAATCCCCATTAAAATGAATGTCAGGCAAAGGACTGGGTGTTCATTTAGAAGCGTATACGGCAGTATTTCCTTTAAAAAGTCATGATTAATCTTGCAGTGTTAACTGTTTGATCATACAGCAGTATCATAAGGCACGAATGTTTTAATTCGGTGCGGTGATGTCTGAAAGATGCCACGAGCTCTGAATGTGCTCCAGAGTGAGAAGCTGGACTGTCTTTTCGGTCACGCAAAAGTTCTGGTGAAATCAGTGGGGTTCATCAAACCCACAGGCATGTGCAAGGGAGCAAATACAGCTCATGTCTGTGGAATTCTGTGAATACAGTAGAACTTCTCTACTGGTTTTGTCAAGCTTGATAACTTTTGTGAATGATATAATTGGAAGAAGGTTCAGGAGCGCCACTTGCTTTCTGGCAGTACCTGATGTCCTGTCAGATTAAATTGCTCTGTGGGTGGAAGTTTGTAAAAAATCCCAGATACATTTATTTGTGTGGCTTAATAACATCACATGTATTCTGCTCAGGTAAAGTTTGTATCAGACTCTGCACGAGGTTGAATGGGAAATATTTTATTGCAGTACTTTCAGCATGACAAGACCAGATATTATCATCTGAAGGGAAGAGTGACTTTGCCAAGCATAGGCAGAGGAGCTGAGCTGCAGTATTCACAACTTTTTAATCTCAAACCGAGAAGCAGTACATGCTGCTGTTCGGAGATTCTGACTCACTGGTAATGCAGCAAGTAATTACAGTATTGTATACGCAGAATAGAACTGGTTCCATATAAGATAAATCAGTAACCAAAACTTGGAGAAATGAGATTTCATCAGATGCGGCTCTGTACAAACAAGAAAAGCTGATGTTACGTCTGCACTTGGATCTGAGCTCCCTTCTTGCTTCTGTTAAAATGGAAGGTAAATATTTTCTTGACTTTGCAGTTTGATTCCAGTCCTCCTGTTACCAGTATGGGACATCTGTTTTTAAACGGTACGAAGACTGCGTTTGTCTACTTTCCATGGAGGTAAGCGTTAGCAGTTGGTGAGATTTCTTGGTTTATAGTGGTTACTGGCATTCTGAGAAGGTGTGCAAGATCACTTATACCTTCAAATTCTTCTTCGTTTAAAACAAAGCTGTGCTTTAGTGACATTGACTTGGTATTGAGCGAGTGTGAAGAAACCAGTAAATGTCTAGAAGATGGTAAGCGCCTTTGTGCGTGCCATTGTGCTCTGCCTGTTTGCCATGTGAAGTTTGGATTTATTCCTAGGTGCAGTGTACAGAGCTGGCTGCATCTGAACCAGTGTGGATTCAGCGTGCGCAGTGCTTCATCACACAGGTCACTGTGATGTCAGGTGTCAATAATGCCTGTGCAACGCATGTCCCAGCCTAGTGGGACGTCCCAGAAATACATATTTAAGAAAAGCCAGGTTCAAGTTTAGTTTGAAATTAATGCTTTTCAGACTCTTGAGGGCTGTCGGGGGGGAGAGAACATGGCAAGAAGCAGCGTAACTGGACACAAATGTGTGGCATAAGAGGGTTAGAGCTTCTGTAGTTCTGTTTACAGAGTTGGTGAAATAGATGTACTTGAGACAAACAGAGGAATATTTATTTATTTTTTCTTTTGATAGATTTGTATATATTTATGTTGTATGAAAATGAAATAAGTCCTAACACAATTAAAATTATCAGCCAAGGTGCCTCTGAAATTATATACTTTAATGTGGTGTGCGTTTATGTAATTTAGAAGTCAATAGTAAAACATGCAGTTTTGCAGAGACCGTCTTTAAAATACTCTGATTATTGGCATCACCACTAACAGCTCAGATGGGATAAAGCAGCTCTGTTTATAGACACTCTCACACTCAACAGAATCTCATGTTCCAAGTTTTTTGTCACTACATAAGTCATTTTAGGCTTGTCTCATTACTTTGATTTTCTTTTAAGTAATTTTTTTTCCTTGTGGAATGATGTAAGAAATACCAGTTGAATACTTAAACTTTGTTTTTAGAAGAGGAAAAAAAGCCCAAATTTCAGGAAGCGGATATTAGATGACTTTCTAGAAAAGAAAACGCAGAAGTCCATTCCTTTCATTTATGAACTCGTGTTGTTTAAGCAGATACTGGATATTTATGGAAATATCTAAGTCTTGAAGGTTTCACAACTTCCATCGCAGCACTGTGTTACTATGGAAAAGTGGTGTTCACTCTTTTGACAAGTGTGACACTTAACCAAGGAATAAAAATAATACAAACCACATAATACAGAGCCTGAGGAGGGAGCTGGCTGTGCAGACAGTATGTTGACACTTTGTTGGAAGAGATTTCTCTGATCTGCTTGCTGGGTAGGATCAAAAATACCTCTGAGTTGGACAGGGTTGTGAACATTTCGCTGGGGATGTTGCTGCATACATGTACTTTCTAAATTAAGGGGTGGTGGTTACAGGTCCTCCGTGTGACACAGATTGTCCAGGCCTGGGGAAACGCCAGTGGCTGTTAGAAGGGGCTCAATCCAACACATAATGAATGCAGCGCTTTGGAATGAATGTCTATCTTCACAGCTTTCCATGAGGTTGCTAAAAGACAAGGTGTGCACTTCTCAAACGGGAATAAATAGCACGTCTGTATTTATTTTTCCTCTTTGCAAGAGTGTTTTCCAAACATGGATGCAGTGAAGACAAAAACGTGCAATTTTCTTGGCATAGGCTCTCAGAAATGACACTCATGAAGGTTTATTTTTGCAAAATAGGAAAACGTGCTCTTAAAATTGACGCTTCACTTCTTTTCATGTGTGGACTTGGCCATAGTGCAGGTGAGCATTTTGTGTCCCACTCCCACCCCGACTCCTTCCCAAAGATGTGAGGGCCAGGACATGGGTTGTGGTGTGTAGGGTAGGTTCTGGTGCCCCTTGGGTGGCAAACAGCCCTGTGGACTCTCCCTTTGTTGGCCCTTTCCTCTAAGGGGGTCTCAGTTTGGGGCTCTGAGCTCTGTACCGATGGTGTCTTGGAATCATTTGCGTGAGGATGTGAATCTGTTTGTCTGTCGTGCGCACTGCGAGAATTCCCTTTAAAAAACAAAGCTGTAGCTATGAAGTAGCCTATTTGTCCTAAAACTTATGAAAAGGAGGGGGAGGGAGTGCCGGGACCCATCTTTATAACAACAATCAGCCTTTGTAAGGTTTCATTCCAGGCTAATGGCTGGTGAAATTGTTCTGGGTAGTTAAAATGAAATGAAATGAATTAAAGAACATGAAGGAGAGCAAGCAGAATGGTTTATTGCTTTTCTTTAAAGGCACAATAGCTATACTCTGTCTCTTTTTGTTACTCATATCTGTGTGGCGGATATTTAAAGTCAGGGTTTTGAATAGCATGATGGCTAAATGAGGGCTATAAATCGAGGGCTATGGTGCAAAATTCTAGTGCGAGCAAGTACTAAAGCACAATACCAAAGAAGCCAGGGGCTAAAATTGTTTTAGACTGATGAATATGCAGACATAAACCCAAGAAAATATATATATTGCCTACCAAAAACCATCCAGAAACCACTAATTATCAGGTATTTAAAAAGGAAAATAAAGATTTTTTTTTTTTTGTTTTAAACACATTAATGCTTTCAGTTTATGCTGGAATGTTACTGATGTTTCTTGAAAAGTCTGAAAATCCATGCTTAAATATTTTAATTAAAAGTATGAAAAACATGTAGTAGTCAAATATTTTTACTAATGGGAAAATGTCAAGAAGTTAGTGCATATTACTTCATTTATAAACCTACAAATTTGGCCAAACCAAAAAAAAGTTTTTTAATGAGTTAGCTTGCTGATAGCAGCACAAAAGTTTCCCCAAATGGGGTAAATGCAGCTTAGAAAGCACCTGGTTTAAGACTGTTGTAACACAGCTGAAAAAATAGTGTCATATCAGGTTGGGGTCACGTTTGTCTAAGAAAAACTAACAGGAGGATTTCTATTGTCAACACAGGAGATGAGCAGTACGATAACGGCAAATTATGCTCTCTGATCCACCCCTCTGTTATAGGAGTGACTGCAGATTAAAGCCTCAGCCAGGAATTTCATTACTCTCCTACATTTTTCACAGAGGCAGCATTTGCAGAAATACTGGTGAAGAAGGGTCAGAAATTTTCATGGACGCGTGAGATGGTTTTTATGTGTGCATGCACAGATGTGTGTGTGTACTACTCTGAGCATACTTAGAACCAAAAAAGATAGATAATGCATCTCTTAAAGTTCATGTATGTGCCTGGGCCTTAGGCTCCGTAATGTGAAAGTGGATGTTTGTTAGGAATTAGTTCGTGTTACGTGAAAGGTCTGGGGCTTTTATTTGGCTTTAAGAGTATAAGCTAAAATTGAAGGTAATTTAGAATATTGTGAGTTAATAAAAAGTGAAAGGTTTTTAGAGGGTGAAGAGTACTTGGTTACTTTCCAAACAAAACAAGTTTATTAACAGCACTGGTTTTATTGCCACTTAATTAAGCAAAGCTCAGAGTCTGGGAACATCATTTTTCAGGCTTTTAACAAACAGTAGTATTACCAGAGTTGAGCTTCTGCCCTGGAGTAGTTGGGCACCATCCTTTTCTTGTTAGTTGAGGTTGCTCAACAGAGCAGATGGGCTTTGATTTTCCTCGCCTTCTCTTCTCCACACACTTAAAGTCAAGGTATTCTTCCTAAATGTTTTTTTTCTTTAGTATTAGTGTATTTAACAGCGACTGTCTCTGTCTTAGTTAATCTGCCTTTAAACCAGCTGGACAGGCCCCTTGCAGCAGCTGACATACAGGAGTTCGTTGCTCAGGGCTGCAAAACCTTTGGGGAACAAACTGTGCTCTGCTTCACCGGGCTCCCTCCTGGTGTGCTTTGGCTGCTCTGGTGCTGGCTGGAGTGATGTTGCCGTGGGTATTTATACGGCTACAGGGGAGTCAGTGCAGTGCAGACCAAATTCCCATAAAACTATGGTAAGCACTCAAAACAACAAAAGAAGTGTGGGTGGGAAAGTGCTCTCCTCAATCCTGGTGTGGTGCTGTGGGGTGCCTGGCGCTGGGTAGCACTTGTTCCGTTGTGGGTGGGCAGTCAAGCTGAAGGATGCAGTGTGCTCCTGGGTTACGCTGTCTAGCTCTGCCCAGCAGTGTTGTGACAGTTGTCCTGTGAGACTCTGCTGTGATGGGTGGCACCAGGGAGTGATTGATTTCATCTCCAGGGTGTGCGAGTGTACCCGTATGAGATAAAGAGCCAGCCAGCACTGATACCCTTTGCCTTGCCTTTTGCTGTAGAAGCATACCGAAGAACAGAGAAAACTCCTGGGTCGGACTTGGGGCCCACAGAAGTAAGAGCAGATGTGGTATCTATGACCAGGAAGCTGGGCGAGAGCTGAGACGTGCCCCACTTGATATACTTTGGTTGCTAATGAACTGCTTTTAGTTTCTCGCTTGTGGCCAGAGGCTGCGTTAGGATGACTGATCCAATTTTGTCAGTAGCAAGTATGATAAGCCTTGGAGGTTCATTAAGCTAGAATTTGGGGAGTAGAAGCAGGAATTGTAGTTGTGACATGAGCATTTTGCAAGCATGAAACTGCTGCACAACTTTTGATAGAAAGCAGTGCTCATATTTTTATCATGTGTTAAGGAAGTTCATCCATCAGATTTAGGAGATTGAGTAATTCCTACCCCATGGCTTGCTGTGAAATTGCTATGTGGCATTGCCCATCTATTATTGGAGAACACTTACTGCTGCACCTGCTTTGTTTGTAGTTGTTTCCTTTCCCAGCAGGTTATGTAAGGTATTTGTTTGCAGATGCTTTACCATCAGTAGGAGGTATAAGAATGCGACACCAAAACTAGGGATTGGCTTTATGCTGGGTTGGTAAGAAGTTTGTGCCGTTGCTGAATCATAGCACTCTTGTTTCCTACTTGGGAGGTCGTCTAGATGTCTAAAATGTGGTAGGTGGCTGACATCCACTTAGACGGACACCAAGAAAAGCTTTTTATAGTTATGCATTTCAAACTTTCTAAGAACAGCAGATATGTCTATGGAAATATTTATTACATCTATATGAAATAGCCCATTTATTACCCAACATTGGGTATTTCAGTAATGAGTGTGTTACGCTGGGATTGTGTTTACTTTAATAAACTTTTTTACTCTGATTGCATCTGTTCTTAGATAATAGTTTGCAAGGCAGAATGAGCGAGTGGCTTTATGCATAATGCAAGAGTATCAAATTAATCAAAATGTAAGGTGCTTTCTGCTTTTTAATACTGACTGTTTTCCTTGTAGAAGTTAGTTGAGTTGGCTGCAACATACATTGTTATATTAAAATATGTGGGTTTTTTTCTCCCTTTAAAACAAGATTGCCTTGTTCTTCATAAAAACAAGCCCACCTTCTCCAGCACGTGCAAACCTTGTTAGGACTGTTTAGCTATGCGAGGAATGCTGTACTGGAGTATGTTTGAACTGAACCGTGGCTTTGGGAAGCTGTGACAAATACTGAGGGGTAGCGTAAATCGGAACATCAGCTCTTGAGTTGCATTTCTTGGGTTTCTACCCACTTCTTCATAAGCGAAGGATGTTTGACCTGTTGAACTGGACTGTTATCTTCCAGTTTTCATTGCAGCTGAAAGCTATTGTTGACGCTCCAAACAGCTGGTAGTGGAAAGCCAGAGACATTCTGTACTTGTGTGCTTTTTAAAAAAGAAATGAAAATGAATAAAAGCTTTCCACAAGGCTATCGAGCAACCAGCGTGACAGCACAACGCTGTTAGTGGTACCGCACTGTAGTGTAGCACTGTGCAACAACTCATGCTTGAATTTTGGTTAAGTAAAATCCTTGCGGGGAAAAATGCAAGTAGTACATGGATTAGGGTCTCCACCTCTTCATCCGCCCTGTATACTGAGGATACCCATACAACTGCCCTTTGTTCAGAAAGCAAAAAGACTGGGATGTTGCTGTGTACCTCCATGAAGTTGCTCCATAAACTTTGAGCTGAGAGGCTGCTTGCTGTTCTCGCGGTTCTCAGTCGTTCGGGCTTTTCAGCTATTCCATTGTTGAATTTTGCACAACTAAGAAAAGTATTGCCAAAACACTTTCTGATGCATCCTCGCTGTTGAGGTGTATGTTTTGTAGGAGGTTGAGAGTTCGTACCGAAGGATGACTGTAACGGACCGTTTGGTGTTAACGTTTTTAGACTACGGTTAATGTCACTGATGAAATTCAGTAATAATGCAATGAATTCACAGTAATTTAGCACGGAATAAAGAACTTAGAATATTGATCTTTCTGGGTTATTACATTTGCTTTTAAAGGTAGATGAAGCATTAACACCTGAGACTGCAGCATTGATCATGGCACGGTCACTGTAAAAGCCTAACGGCTGTCAGTTTACTTCAGAGATGGTATAAAGAGCAGCCTACCTTTAAATCAGGTGATTAACTTGCTTATCTGTGCTGAAGCTGGGAGAGTGTTTCCATGGAGTTCCAACAAAGGGCAGATTCACCATTTCTGCTTTAACCACATGCTGGGAGTTTGCCAGAGATGGTGATGGGAGTTTGCTGATTGCGGAGCATTTCTTGGGTGGGCTTCCCATGGTGAATACTGTGCTGTTTTCTGAGGTATTGTGTTGAAAACCACTTTCAGAAAGTAAATTTTGGGGTGTGTGGGAATAGAGGTATTTCCAGGTTTTGTATTTAGAAATATTTGTGGTGTTCTGTCTGTGGCAAATGGACTGGGAAATGTCACATGTTGCTACCAATCCCTTTTTGCTAAGGAAAAGAAAAAAATAAGATGATTTTGGGGTATCGTGTTGGGTGCCTGTAGGGTGAATGTTGAGGAGATGGCTTTGAAAAGCTTTGAAAGTAAACTCTATTTTCAGCATTGCAAGTTTTTATTAATGAAAAAATTACTAGGTGAAAACCTTTGTTTCAGCTTAATTATGTATTTTTGATCCTGCAGCGATTGTTTCAGTTTTCGTAGCCTCAGTAGGTTCCCATTCCTAAACTGCCTTTCAAGAGTTTCATTTGTTGATTTTGACTAAAAGAAGAGTTTGCATGTTGGTTTTTGATGGCTATGTATACAAAACCTTCTGAAAGCCTTTCTTAACAAATCTGAGCTTTAAATTTAAAATCTAAGTAGCTCTAGAAAACAGAGTTCTAAAGCCATCTTGACAGAAGAGGTAAATGCTAAGTTTATATCATGTTCAGGAATGTAAGGAGTTGTGTGTTAATGTACAGCTCTCGAAGGCATCTCCCACTCTTCTGCCTTTTTTTTTCCCCCCCTTCTTTGTTTGCCTTTTTTTGGTAAGTAAATATACATTGAATTTAGGGAGTGCTAGGATGGCAGGAAATGAAAGGAGTAGACATTTAATACCAGTAATAATATGTATTTTGTACATAAAACCTTGAATTGGGACACAAAAAGTGAGATGGATCAATGGAAGAAGTTAGTGTGATACAGGATTTGAGAACGGCTAATGACCAAATGCTGCGGAGGATTCATGATTTCCCCTCCTTCTTTTCCTGTTCCTTTGGAGCCATGAAGGTTCCCAGCAACTTTTAAGGTTGTGTTGATTTTTTTAATTTAATGATGTCATAAACATCTGATAAATTAATAGAGATCACATGATTTAAATTATTTTTTGCTTTTAAGCAGTTTAGCAGAAAGCAATTAAGAGAGCTCATTCTAGTGGCTAATCAAAATCATAAACCAAAACACAAAATAAAGGCAAAGCATGAATTACTGCCACTGAAATGATGCTCCCAAACCAGCTGTGCTTACATACATCCCGTTTACGTTACTAACTACCCCATTTCTCCAGCCAGTGTGTTGTCAGTGCAGTGGAATGAAGCCTTCATCTCTACCCATTATTTCCTTTCATAGAAACTAAAATAACTTCATCATAAAATAAGATGGAAAATAATGTCACGTGAGATCCACTGTTGAAAATGTACAGTTTCATTCAAATGTTTGTTTAAAAAAAATTAAAATAGTGAAACTGCGTTTGAAGAATTTAAGAAGAACCGTAGAGCGTGCTGTGCGATAAAGATGAAAAATGCGTGTGCGAGCTGGCGGTGCCGTTAGCCCTGTGTTGGGGCTGACAGATCAGTCCAGAAGTGGCATCAGGGCAGGGAGACATCAGCTTCAGTAATGGAGAGATGTCTGGGGGAAAGATTGCTCTATTACGGTGATGGGTTCCTCACACGTTATAAATCTAAGATTGTTCTTCCCTGCTGCAGAAATGAGCAGCTCTTTCTCCTTCCTAGAATGAAATGTTGGATAGAGAAAGGAACTGAAATGAAAACGAAAAGTGAGGAAAGTTATCTTTTTAACATAAATCTCTTGCGGAAACAGTATCGGACCCATTACTGATGTGAAAAACAGCAGTGTGCCAGTCTTCTCCTTGGCCGTGGAAGGAAACAAGCTGCTTTATGGCACCTCCTGTCTCCCTTCCGCAGTGCTTTTAATCTCGGAGCAGTAGCGATGGGCTGCTCTAAATTTATGTGTGGGGAGTGAGGTCCGAGGTGGTGACAGTCCTTGGGAGCAGCTGCCCGTGCTGCAGTGGAAAGTTGGGAAAAGGAGATCCTGTTCATTGCCTTCAGATTGTGATAAGAAGTGAACGTGGTGTGATTGTCCAGTCCCTCCTCCCCCTGGAGGGGAAGTCCCTCAGCAGCTGTTTCCAAAGAGGACTTGGGAGTATTAAGAAATGATGCTGCAGCACTGATGTGCCGGAGACTTGCTTGGCTGCTCGGATGGATGTCCCTGAGAGTAGAGGCTTAGCTCATGTCGCACAAGCACTGCTAGGAAAACTGCCTCTGAATGCAAGCAGTATTCTTCCTTTTTCCTTCTCCCCCTCCTCCCTTTTGCTGCCGCTTTTGCATCCTTTGGGTAGCTTGGTTTCATCTGATGTTTGGTATGAAGAAGCACTACAACAGGCTTTGCTTTAAATCCTTCTGAGTTTTCTCAGAATGCTTTGGGAGTCCTACAAATAATGCTTGGCATTGTTTTTCTTAAATAGTGGCAAAACTAGTGAACTGCTATGTTTTTATTGCCCTAGTAAAGTGTGTATTTTGGACCCTTCTCGTTCCTAAATACAGATACATAAGGATACATTAATAAGTCTTGGTAAATTTATACGAGCTTTGATTAAGCTTAGATAGCTTGTCAGTATAGATTCCACAGTAGAAACATGGAAATTGAGATGTAGTAATTTATCTCACTTGCTAGGGGATCTTGAAATAAAATTACTTATTAAATGTAATTCAAAGCAGGCAGGAAAGTGGATAGCTAGCTATGATGTGATTTTTCCATGGACGTATTGTATGAAACTCACTTGTTAGCTATGTTTGGTAAGATTACTGGTTGTCTAGACATGGGAAAGGCTGCCTCTGCTATCTGGGCTTCCATAGAGCGTGTGGTATAGGAAATTCCTGGAGAGGTAGGTAACAGTGGGGAAAATGGCTTACGGATGTAAAACATAGTTTGAAATGATCAGGCTAAGGATGGGTTTGATTGAGTTTTCAGGGATTAATGATGACCTTGGCACAAAGAGTGGGTGTGTGTAATGCAGTGTGACAAGTGTGAGAAGATATTGTCAATGTATAGGAGAATAACAAAAACAAGTAATAGAAAGGAGATGAAAACTATTGAATTATAAGGCCAGTAATTAATTTAAGATGACTGCTAAATCTGAAATACTAGGCCAGACAAAACAATGTAGCTGATGAAGAGAAAGAGTCTGTAAAAGAGATGGAGAGGAGGAGTGGTGTAGAGAAGGGAGGGAAAACATCGGGTTCCTTTTAAAACTCAGATGATCCATACTTTTCCAGGCACAGTCTTGCCAGTGCCCTGAGCCAAGGCATTAATAGTGGCATCTTTACAGGAAGCTCTACTCTTACTTCATCTAGATAATTCTTGTTACATAGAGTTATCTTTGCTTTTTTATGCTGTGCTCAGGCTGGCGTGTTGCCCTCGGCGTGCAGTGGGTAACAGGGGATCTGCTCTGCAGTGACAGTGGTGGGAAGCCTCCGATAGACTCGAGAGCGCTCTGTTAAAATAACTGTAACTCAACCTTAACTACTTTCATCCCTCTTGTTAAATGTCTTCGGATATGTTTCCTTATTGTTCTTTTCTTCATTACTTAGAAGTTTCTCTGCCTTCTCTGACCTGTGTGTTCCATCCTTTCTGGTTTAGTCTCTTCATCGTCTGTATGGTCTTTGTCTCACCTAGTGCTTCAGATTCTTGTAGCCCTTCTTATTTGTTTTTCCCTTGGCATTTCATTACTTGTGTTTATTGTTCTTTGTGTTTGTTTTTACATGGTACTTTTTATTTTGTTTGTATAATCTGTATCTTCTGGCTTTATTATGAGTAACCATTTGAATCCCTTCAGTGCCCAGTGGGACACTTAGTTGCGTTGGGCATTGCACATACAGTCTTCTTCCTCCAGACTAAAGCGGACAGTCCTGAGTGACCTTTGTTTTTAGGGGAGGGGAATTTTGTTCTTTTATCTATTTAATACAGAGGACAAGAACAAGCCAATCTTGATGAACGTCAGAGTATCATCACTGTGTTGTTTATCTTGACTTCTCATTTCTACTTGAAAAACAGAGGAAGAAGCATCCAAGTTGTACTGAAAAAAAGGACAGCTTCATGAAGTTGAGCAGCGTCCTGGGAAGGTGAGGGCGAGGCTGTGCTTTCACAAGCAAGCTGTTGGTTCTCGTGACTGAGGTTGCATGATACACAAATAATGGTAAAGGTCTGGTTATAAAGGGACCCGGGCACTTGTAAGTTAGTGAGAGTGAACTGAAAAAGATTCTTCAGAGACACTCAGGAGATGAATGCAAGTGCAGGGAATGGAAACAACAAGAGTTACAGAATGGTTGATGTTGGCAAGGAATTCTGCATTACATACAATGAAATTATCTGCTGTGAAAATATATGGGCTTTGAGCAACCTTCCAGTGGAAGGTGAACCTGCCCATCACAGGGGAGTTGAAACTGGATAATCTTTATGGTCCCTTGCAACTCAAACCATTCTATGATTCTATGGTCTTATTTAATTTATTTTAAGGCTTGACTTTGAAAAGTTGTGCTTGATTACACCAATTGATTTATTATTCAGGAACATTGTAATAGTTGATTCCAACTTCGAGTTGCTAAGCTGGCTGCGTCTGCTGTGTTCTCTGGCCACTGCTCCTTCTTTTAGCCGTAGGAGTTAGATCACAGGCTATTATTTCTCTTCTCTGTGTGCCTGAAACTGCTAAAACTGGAGGTAAGAGATGAGAAAGTGGATAAGAAATAGTGACTAGGAAGCAGCAGGTTTTCATGTTTTGTCTTTTTAGACGCGCGTTTTACAAGCACTAATATAAATTCTAAGCTATACAAACAGCTGGGGGTTGTTTAGATACTCTGGAAATGAAGCAGGACTGGGCTGTCTGTTTGCCTCTCTATGCTGCATCGCAGCTGATCAGCCTGCCTTCTGCATGGTTCCTTTCCCACCAGCTTTGGGAGCTTTTCCTGCTCTTTACCCCAGGTTTTCAGGTTAATAATGAAGTGTTGTTCTCCCATAAAGATGTCATAATCCTCACATGATTTAAAGTGCTTCTGGATCTCGGATTGATAAGGCAATGAATAGTTTGCTGTAATACAGTTAAAGGCACCATGGTCTAGTTGCCGGAACCAGGAGTCAAGGAACTTAAGTCTTGTTGCCGGCCCTATAAATGATTCGTGTTGTGACCTTGGACAAATCACCTCATCTCTTTGTGCCCCTGATTTGCTGGTTGTGAAATGGGTGTACTAATGCTCAGGTAGCTTCATCAAGCAGTGTGAGGAGCGCTGGGTACCAAATAAATTTGCCATGAGGGGACAGCCTAAGTCTATAAATTTCATATGAAGTAAAATTTATCTGTTTACCTGAGTTTATTTTACTAGGAACCTGGAAACATTAAGTGCATAAAATTCTGTGTGAGCTTTCTCATCAGTCTCAGTTGTTTCAGGATCTCACCCTTTTCCTGTCCAGGCATTGGACATTTGCTTCCATTGCGGTGCGCATTTTCCATTTTAATCCACTGGGATGTATTTGGTGTATTTTTCGAATTTATGATGCCTGCTAAAAAAGCAGGTTTGCCTAGTCAGCCAGTTACTATGTTTTAAAATACGTATTTATTATAGAATTGATTTCACTTTGCTGTCCTAATATTCAGCAAGGGTTCATTGTTCCACAGTTATGAACCTGTCTTGTGCTTGCATCGTGCATGGGAGTCGTACACATAGACTGTCTATATTGACCTGCTGAAGGTCAGGAGGCAAGGAGGGCAGAGGAATCAGGCCAATCAGATTTCACAGGCAAATAGAACTTCCTTTGTTTTTGTTGATTCTTATGGAATTTGCTCAGTTTCCACAGCTGAGGATTTTAAACAGAAAGGGTTAGTATTACAGATTTCACAATACAGTATGCATTTGGCAGCAACAGGTACTCCTGATGAGCTAGCTCCCTTAGCTTGTGCCACAGAATTGGTCCGTCAACTTTAGTTGGCTGGAGGTAAAATATCTCCCTTCCCTTTTGTTCCATGTTAGAACTTACTGACCAGTCTGTTGGAAGCTATAAACACCCATTTGTGTGTGTGCTGTCGTGTAACATCTATTTTGATTGCCTTTTAAATACACTCCTATTTTAGAACAAAATTAAACTCGGAGAAGATGTCTGTATTGGTGCTCGCGGATCGGGAACGTCACAATCATCCAATTGGAAGGGCTTGTTGTTTATCGAAAAGGACTGGAAATACCTAGGAATGAAATTAGAAATTGTATTTTAAGGCTTATGTTCAGTTCTTTATGTATCAACTTAATCACTTTGACCTAATAGAAAATTATTTTTCTGGTCTATTGAGGGGATTTTGTCTAGGCTGTAGAAATATTTTATTACCATTTAACCTTACCTTTTGAGTCTTTTCTTCTTCACGTTTTCTTTTAAAAGGAACATATCAGACTGAGAATGGACATGACATTCAGGTTTAAAAGCAGAGTGTTTAATGGAATCATGAATAAATGGAAACAGATTTGTCTGTCAAAAATTAAATAGGAGTATTCTTTGATTAATATCAAAATCTAATCTAAAATAGTTTTAGCCATTTCATACAGGTGACATCTGTGCTTAAATATAATTTCCTCTCCCTGTTCTGGCATGACTGTTAATTACTTACTCAATGTAGTTCAACATTTAGTTAATAAATATGTCAAGCTTTTACCATGGTGTTCTTTTTGCAGAGTTGTGAATTTGCAATTAGTTTTAGATTTACTACGTGGTGACAGACAGTGCTGTATAAATAGAGGTTAAACACACAATTTACATATTAATTTCATGATTCATTTATTCATTGATTTATGTGGATATAGATTGTATTTAATCTCTTTGCTGTAGTTGTTTCAGGCATGACGAACAGAATCGCTATAGTGGCGGAGAAGTGATGATGTCTGTATTGAGCAACGGAGAGCAAGGAGGAAAAATAAGAGATTTGGAAACGCAGTGATTCATTAATCTCGATACTTTTTGAGGGGCTTGTGAAAAGCAATTATGGGTTTCTAAAGCATGTATGTACAGATACCTATACATGTGTACATGTGCACATACAGAGACCCTGGAGAGTTGGATACTCCATCTTGTCTCTGTAATAATGCATATTATTATTAGATAACAGCTTGTACCCAGTGCTGTTAACCCTGGAAGCCAGGAGATCAGTCACCATCTTCTTGTCCTAGAGATTCTACTGCACGTGTCCTGATTGTTTCTCAGACTTATGTGCACGTGCTTAAAATTAAGTGAATGCTTCATTAATGGCTTCTTCAGGTCTCTGTCTGCTTTTTGTGGTCAGAACATTTGCAATAGTGCTCTCTTAATTTATTGCAATGCAGCCTCAATGTTTCTTATAATTTTATAAGGGAGTTCAATGAGTATTTTATCTATTAAAACATCTTTCTCTATTTTTTCATCCGTAAGTTTTAATTTTCTGTTTAATAGAATCATAGAATCACCAGGTTGGAAAAGACCTCTTGGATCATAGAGTCCAACCATTCCTGTCTGCCACTAAACCATAGTATCATAGAATAGTTTGGGTTGGAAGGGACCTTAAAGCCCATCCAGTTCCACCCCCTGCCATGGGCAGGGATGTCCCACTGGCTCAGGCTGCCCAAGCCCCATCCAACCTGGCTTGGAACCCCTCCAGGGATGGGGCAGTCACAGCTTCCCTGGGCAACCTGGGCCAGGGCCTCACCACTGTCATGGGGAAGAAATTCTTCCTGATGTCCAGTCTAAATCTGCCCCTCTCCAATTTATACCCGTTCCCCCTCGTCCTGTCCCCACCAGCCTTTATGAACAGCCCCTCTCCAGTTTTCCTGTAGCCCCCTCAGGTACTGGAAGGTCACTGTAAGATCTCCTCGGAGCCTTCTCTTCTCCAGGCTGAACAACCCCAACTCTCTCAGCCTGTCATCATATGGAAGATGCTCCAGCCCTCTGATCACCTTTGTAGCCTCCTCTGGACCTGTTCCAACAGCTCCATCTCCTTCTTACATTGAGGATTCCAGAACTGGACACAGTACTCCAGGTGAGTTCTCACAAGAGAGGAATAGAGGGGCAGAATCACTTCCCTCAACCTGCTGGCCACGCTGGCTTTGGATGCAGCCCAGGATCCCTGAGCACCTCATCTACCTGTCTTTTACAAACCTCCAGGGATGGAGACTCCATCACCCCCATCAGCCCTGGGCACCCTCTGCCACTGCCCAGGGACCCTTTCTGTGAAAAATATTTTTCTGATATCCAGTCTGAACCTGCCTGACCTGAACTTCCCTTCCTTTGTTGAAGGGAAGAGCAAAAATTTCCTAAGTGGGAAGAGAAGTTCAGAAAATTCTCAGTATGTTCCTATTTTCTATTTGCCTTTTATAGGTGAATGGATATATAAATCGGTAGAGGAAGTCCTTTATGAATATAGTTAGGTTTATAACTACTTAGACTCACACGTATGCATTTGAAATCATGAATGTACTAACTGAAAGCATATTTTTAGTTCAGTATCATTTTCCTTGCTGCCGGTTGTGAGAGTAGAGAAGTCCCTGAAGTGAGGATAGCTCTTCGACCTGATTTAGCAGTCTGTGGCCTTCAAATGGGCTTGCTACACCTCAGGCAGTGTTAGATTAAGATACATCTCCCATTTTGGTCCTGTGTTTCACTCCCGTTCCCTTGCAGCACGGCTTATGTCAGTCCTGCCTGTGTGTTTCTTCTTCCAGGCCTGTTGTGATAAAAGGGGGGCTCTCCCTTCGGCGCGTTCTCTGAATCCCTGTGAACCAGCGTGATTTAGCACCGAAAAAAACAGTAACTGAAACAAATAAACCAAGGTAGCTGGAAACAGATTAAGAGCCTGAAACAACAGACATAATTTACCTTAATGAATTAAAGTCATAACAACACATAATTAGGTGCTTTTTGAGAAGACAGGGACCTTTTCCTTGGAATGTTCTGGGCACATCTGGCTGTTGTGCTGCGCTGCCCTCCCTGTGCGCTCACATACGTTCCACACACATAGTAGATGGCTTTTGGAAGGGTGCTTTGATTTTTATAGGACTGAGAAGAGCTACTGATTTGGGGAAAATAATGTACGGATGATCCTTTTATGCTGAGATAACCAGGTGATGGAGCGATAACCGCTGCCAAGCCAAAGCATTTTGACTTTGAAGCCCTGGGGGAATTGTGAATTGTGGCAGTGTGGGCTCTCAATTGTCGAGCGGTGCCATCTGCAACATTCCCACTGTGGGGGTTCCCCCAAACCGGGGTACCTGCCCTCCTTCCAGTGGAAGGCAAAGCAGGGAAAATGATCTGACATGAGCATTTTTGGATTAAATGTCAGAAAAGCTGTATGGGGGCAAGTTGAAAACTTTTTTCTCACTTGTGTTTTGTGAATTCTTATGTGTACTGAAACACGCAGAAGTGTGCAAGTGCACACATCTTGGTGCTACTTCGCTTACTTACCTGGCAAGAGTTGCACAGTATGCGTGGAAACAGTCATTTTTACTTTTTAAACAGCATCCCTGAAACATCTTACTAGTTGCATAGAGCTGAGACCTCACTCCTAAACCCCTTGAAAGTGCAGTGTGCTGAGAGCTGACTGCAGGGGAGCAGGTGTCAAACAATATTTAAATGACATTCTCAACAAAATAAATATTGAGCTGCCCTGTCACTTTGGTGGGAGAATAATCTGCTCAAAAAAAAAATCCCATTCATTGTAAACTGCCTCTGACATTTGTTCTTCAGGAATTATTTGCAGTTTATCTTCTGAGCTAGAGCCTTTTATCAGCACAGCAGTTGAACTGCAGTGCAAAAAAAATGGTAATTGAGTATTTTATCAAACGCTTCCAACAAAACGGACTTTGCAAGTCGTAAATGAAGATTAAAACCATTGTTGGCAGGCATGAACAAATTGGAATGATTTATTATCCGAAACATCAATATGTCACTGCTCAGAAATAAAATAAAAAGAAGCAAACAACTGCCCCCCTCCCCCAAAGTGTGCTCTTAGTCTCAGCCAAACGATGGAAGGTAAATACATGTTTTAATTATTTGTGCTAGAGAGGCTGTTTAAAAAAAAAAGAGGAGAGAGAGAGAAGAGAAAGCATCATCATAATGGCACAGCTGCTGTGGGACATTATGTGAGGAAAAGAGACAGTAATAAAAGAACTGTGTCAAAGCAAGGCAACTCTGAATGTGTACTTCAGCTCTCCTGATTACAGAAGGAAGATTAAATATTATAAATGGGGCAATTTGACAAAGTGGATTTACTACTTGTGTTTAACACCTAACAAGCCAGTGGTTTTAAAAGGGACCTTATCTCACTTACGTGAAATAGCTTCAAAAATAATACGAGAGGAAAATGTGTTGCAGAAGTGTGCTATTTAAACTATATAAATAATTGAATGGTCAGGAATAAAATAAGTGAATCTGTTAGGAGCTCTCTATCTGTTTCACATTATAAAACAGAAGTAGCATCTCTAAAGAGATGAGAAGAGCCTTAGAAAGATTATAGCATTGGGGGATTTTATGTTCTGGAGATGCTTATAAAAGCAGGAGCTGCGTAGGCTTGATCTAGGGCCTTGTTGACCCTAGTTTAGCAGAAATCGCCCCCTTTGATAACACTATTTTTCTACACTGAGTAGTCCAGAAGGCATCAGTAGGCTATCAGGGTTAATCAGCAAAACCATGCTATTACCTTTCCCTTTGAAAACTTATTTTATGTAGACATCTTGTTGCTTCTTGCAGCCCATGTGCTAACACAAGGTTATAAGCAGCTCGGGGGGTCTGGGACAGCTCTCCGTGGGACAACTCTATGTGGTCATCCCTCTGCAGGGAATACTCTATGAAGGGAGCCCCTTGTCCTCCCTGTGTGGAGTTGTATGCCATGGAGAGCTGGCCATGGAGAGTTGTCCTTTTCCAGCTCAGGGGATGTGGACCAGTCTTTGTAGTGTTTTTAGTGTAGAGTTTTTATAGCACGAGGTAGCAGGATTCCATAATTTTTTTTGCTGGAATATTTAGTATTTAATAACTTAATAGCGGAAGTAAGTCGGAACAATTTCTGTGGAGGTTAGATATTGGCGGGAAGGATGGTTGATGTCACGTATCTTTTCTCCTTCCCCTTTGGTGCGTGTCAAAAATTGAATTTTTATGTTAGCTTGGTATGATGGTAGTGGTACCGATTTTAGCAGCGTCACAACCCTTTATAGGAAGTATTGGTCTGAGGCTTTTTTCCTTGACACACTGTGAGCACAGCTAATGTACATCTATTCACAGCCTGATCCTTTCCATAACAAATGTGAGTTGTTGTATCTACCATGGTGTTGCTTCTGAGTAAACCTCCAATGTTATATAAAGAGTTCTAGATGTCTTTCAGTACCTTGCAGTAAAGGCGATCCCTGGGAATTGCTCGTGGAATAACACCTTGGAATACTGTACATCATTTTTAGTTGTTGTAAAAAAGGTGGAGAGGCTGCGTACCATCTGTACAAGGTTGGTTGGAAGTTTGTTTAAAACATTATGTTCCAGAGCTGTTTGGAGTTCAACGTAGATGGTGCTCCATCTTCCTCAATTAAAAAAGATTATTTCCAGTAACATAATATTAAGGTTGGAAAGTAAAGCTTTTAGTAATTGGGCAAATGCCAAATTTGGTGAGTATGTCCCTTTTCATACGCTAGTTGTATAACTGTATGATGATGTTTTGTGAAGCTACTCTTCTGCAGGTTTGAGTTAAACGTGTGATGTGTTTAGGGAAGCCATGTCCATTGACGTTGGTGTGCGTCAGAAGAATGAGCTCTCTGTTCCGCACAGCTTGGAGGAGAGGGCAAGGGGGCTGTCTCCTGGACCAGCCCTCTGGAACCAGTCCAGAAGCGCAAATAGATTTTGAGTGGTCATCTCTCTCCACAGCTGGTTGTAGGCCTCCTCAGAAAGAATGAATCCTGTAGCAACCCTACTCGAAGTAATCCTGGGGGTATATATCATGACGGCTGAAATTCTGTACTATTACTTGCTCCATTTTGTGGTTAAAGAAATGTCTTTGAATTCTCACGAGGACTGGCTGAATCCTCACTTGAGGAACGTTTTGTGTTTAACTCAGTATGTATTTCACCTGTTGTAGCCATTTCTACATTATAAATAGGTCATATCATAGAGCAGCTTGACAGGCCTCTAGGTGGTGACTAATTGTAATTTTTTTCTGTTCATAAATTCATTGTAACACAGTTTGTATGTTGATACAGTTTTAATTGTTATCCTTGAGAGATTAAAATGCATGAAGTTTAACTTCCTATCCTTTACTATCTTCCTATACCAGTAGCTTAATAAATAGAGGCTGGGTAACGTTATCAAATTAGCATGGCTTGGGGCATTTGATGAAAAGTATCAAAATATGTTTTGCTGATGAATATAAGGTAGCTTTTGATTATTTTTAGCTCTTTTGAGTCAATATTTTGCATGGAGTTCTAATATAACTGCGTATTTAGTAAAAGAAATACGATAAGAAGAAATTGGTTTTTTTTTACTTGTTTCTTCTGTCAACAGTTTTTTTCCTGGCCCCTGATGTCCCAGTGACCTTGAATTTTAAGCAACTAAGTAATAGTACTCATTAAATTTTATTATCATCCTCTGCTACCCAAGCTAAAATAAAATGCAGGACAAAACTGAGGTATTCTGCAGGCTAAATAAAATAAGTTTTTTGCTTTTTTTTAAGAGAGCTTCTTTATTGTTCACCTTCTGATTTAAATTATGTGTAAAATATGCGATAATTAGAGAACACATTTGGTTGAAAAAAATAGCACTTTTGAGTTGGCTTAGCCAACACTGTTCACATTTTGAGAATAAGCTGAATGATGTTTGCGAACTTAGTTTGAAGTGGCATCAGGAAATTATCTGTGTCTCTTCTGAGAAGATAAATATTCAAGTATTTTTTTCTCCAGGCTGAGTGGCAGTGGTTTCCTTACCTGGCAGGAAAGCTTGTTGGTACTTCATCGCGTGATGCCCGTGGTGCTCCAAGAGCTGTTCTCGCGCTGGTTTCTCCTGGGAGGCCGCCTGCACCAGCGCTAGGCTGGCGGTGGGGATGGCCATGTGAACTGTGAAGAAGCTGGACAGACTCTGTCAGATTTGGTCTCCTCACGCATCCAGGTCTGCTGATCTCTGTGGCATTCTGCTAAGTCAGTCCAATATTAATTCTTTGTTAGAGAAAGGTCACTTTGAAGCAGGTCTCCCCAGGCTGTCTGGGAGGATATTCTTCTGGAAGGCAGTGCCTGTGTGTATCTTTCTCTGGATTTCAGAGTTGGTCGTCTCCTGGAGGCAGAATTTATGGTTATGCTCTTGGGCAGAAGGTGTCCAAAGCTCTTTACCCTCATTGTACCAAACAATCTTCAGACATGAGTGACTAATTTACTAAACAGGTTTGATACTGGACTAGTTATCGGAGGCTGAGGAAGTTTGTGTATCCCCAGCTGAGCCTCATTTTTCCAAGACCAGCAGGTTTCTTTTTTTTAAAAAAAACCTGCTGTCAAAGCCTTAATCCAGTGAACATCATGGAAGAGACTTAATATAGCAGTAAATGTTGTGAAACTTCATTTTATTATTATATATTTTATGGATAAAATAAAGCCCTGTGCGCCACGTTGAATTACATTGTATAGGTACGATTTTTACCTTTTCTCTTCTTTCAAGGAGGCCTTTTATTAGCTGTAGGAACAGAGATACTTGCTTAGAGAAATCAGATTTTCATACAGAATCCTCATTCCCATGGGAAATGCATAAATACATCCAAGATACAACAGTATCTGGTATGACATCAAGCAAAATGAAATGGTACTGACTTCCCTGAGCCCAAATAAACAGCATAGAAGAGAAATTATTTTGTATAATTGCTATTAGATACTCTCTAAAGAATAAAAATATTCTATGTGGTGCTGTCCTTGTCCACCATCATCACCAGAATTTTGCAGTCGCTATTCCTTAATGTCTATGTGTGTGTTAAATTTCTGTAGATGTGAGGAAACCAGAAGTTTGTTGTTTCTTGCCTAAGAATGTGATGCTGGAGCTGAAGGTCCCACCACTGCTTGTCAGAGTGGATATAAATATCTAACAACCTATCCTTGCTGTGGAATTTTAATAGTAATTCTTCTAATTAAAGCCGGTAAATAGCTCACGTAGGTAATTTATGAACAGTGTGCACCAAAGAGCATTACATGCACTGCAGTTTGATTTGAATTTGAAGCATTGTTATGTTTATTTTAGGAAGAGAAGTCAAAGGTGGCCTCGAGAGAAGTGAAACAGCCGACTTAAAGACTCAGACTATATTTTATTTTTGCACGCAGTGCATGGTTGTTTTAAGAACAGATGTGAAACCATGTCACTGCGTTCCATGTTCAAAACTAGGTCCTCATCTTCATGGTAGGTTACTTGTAATCTTCATTTTTACTCCAGCCACTTCCAAATAGAGTTTTGATTTTCTGTTCTAAGAAATCTACTCCAAGAATGAGTTTGACTTGGAAAAGACTTTGCAACTGTCCCTGTCTAGATATTAGGTATTGGAAAGGGAGAAGCCCCAACGAGGCTGTCCCTTTTTCCATACCTGCTGTGGTCCCTGGAGGGGCAGGTGCAGCCTGGCTGGCAAGCAGCAGGTCCAGGGGAAACGCCTGCAAGGTTGATGCCATGAGAGGGCTCTTTTACAAGAGGTATGGTGAAGGAAGAATATATTAATTTTATTAGTACCTCTAGTACCATAATATTTTTGATTAATGGACTTGGTCATGCCTGCTGCTTGAATCTCAGATTTGAGTGAAAAATCCGTGTCAAATGTGAGGGAACAAGGAACCGCAGCATTACACGAAACCAATTGTTTTATTACTTAAAATTATCTGTCTGCAGCAAAGTTAAAAAAGCACAAGGAATAGGGTGAAGACTTTGTGCTCTTGCAGTTGTGCGGAGGCAGTTCAAGATGTGGATGATTCCAATTTACAAGGCTGTCAGTCAGACATTAAATTAATTACAAATAGGCAAAGATTTCACAATGAAATAAACAAGGCCTTTGACGTAAATTATATCCTATCATTAAAATATTTAGAAATGTGTAATTATGGTATTTAGCAATGTTATTCAAATTATAATAAATAGAAGCCTCAATAATATTACCTCGTCTTAAATGACTTCACATTTTGAAATGCTTTCTTATGTGCGTTTTGGATTTCGATATCCTATTTAGGTATTTTTATACTCTTCCTTCAGGGATCATTATTCTAGTGCATCGTGTGCAGAAGTTTCAAGGTCAGCATTACTTGAACAGTTGTAATAGTCCCAACAGAAAGATAAATATATATTGACTAAGGCTGGAGCTTCAATTCTTCCAGTTGCTGAAGGTCAACAGCCCCTCTGAGGTGCTCTCCAACCTTCAAATGTCTATAGGTTAAATCACTGATGAATTACTGCACTTTCCTAAATGAAGGAAACATATTCTAGACGGAGGCAGCTCGTAGCATCATGCGCGTTGACTGATACAGTCTTGAGAGGAAACGCTGTTCTCAGACTTCATGGAAAAAGTACAAACCAGAATGTCTGAGTTCGGTGCATCGGAGCTATAGTGGGGAGCAAAACTCCTGTTCTTTTCTGTACGAAGATCCTGCCCCTTGCCTGCCGACTGCATTGAAATGCATTTCTGATAAAGTAATTTTTACTAACTTGAACTAATCGGTGGTGATCACTGAAAACATCAGTAGCTCTTGGACTGAGAGCATCATGAGACTGCAGTGACAATACTTGGTCTCCGTATTCAAAGGCAGATTTCCTCGATACGCTGTTCTTCCTGGCTTCCCAGGAAGGGCCCAGGAGAGTACACAAACGTGCATCACGGTAAACAATGCACAATCTTCTCCTTCGCTTAAAACATTTTGAAGGCTAGAAATAATCCTCTTACAGAGCACTTCAAACCGCTACAGTAGGGTACAGTGAGACTAAATGAGATATTTGGTTTTGCAAATACGCCTGCAGTATTCCAGAGTGCAGGATCTGCAAAGGTCAGCTTGAGATCACCAGGGGGGCAGAATAAAGAATCTCAGGTTGTAGCTATGTATTTTATCTCTTAACCTTTTATACAAGCAGGCAGTTCAACATGTTGGATTTAGACTTTTCTGCAAGTTCAAGGGGCTTTAAAATATATCTTGATTTAGTAGTATCTCAAAATGTCATTTCAAATTTGAATACTCTTAAAAACTTTATTTTGGAATGTAATTCGAGGCACGTTATCCTAAATATTGTCAATATTTTAGTTTCAATTAGATATTTAGAGTATGTACACAGTGAGGCATCCTTACATTAAATTTAAAGTGTTACCTTTCGGATGATCTCCTGAGTTCTGTTCCACCAAAGTTATCTGTTGTGGTTCAGATTGACCTATAGCTGGTCTACAGTCAATAGCTTTATTTTTTATATGGAGCTTTATATACGTGTGTATATACACACACTTTACAATTTATAATATATTTAAAACGCTATACATTGGGATATTTTAAAGTCTTATAGTGAGCTTGCTTGTTTCTTCGTACAAATGAAAAAGCTGATGTGTTTATCAACAATGTAAATATATTATCAAACGTAGACTGAAGTGAACTAAGTCATGGCCAAAATTTTGAAATTTGGGGAAAATGTTAAGCATCAGTGTCTGCGATAGCGAGCGTTCCTGCAACAGGAATGAGTAATTTCATTGCCAATAAATTTTAAGACGGTGCTTGACGTGACAGTGGACTCGTTAAAAAACTTGTGGTGACACTACCCTGAACTTCAGCTGACAGTAGCCTTTAATGCCTTGTAACCCCAGCGTTGTCTATTAATTATGGTGTACGTGGCTATTTCTGGATCTGCCGTGTGATTCTTGTTTGAAACTGTTTGGCTTCTTGAACTCCATAGGCTTCATTTTGCCTACTTGTAAGGAAGTGCAATAACGTCTTCCAGCTGGTGGTATGTTTTAGCATAATTTCAGAGGAGGCTCGTGACTTCCTATTGTGAATTCCTATCATATTCACATATGTGAAGGTGGCTTTTATGTTCCTGATTTCCATTTTATAAAATTAAAGTGAAGTAAATTATTAGAGCTTTATTTTAGAGAAATAAATTTTAATTTAGGGGAATAAATTTTAGCTTTCTAAAACTGAAGTGAAGTAAGTTTCAAAAGAATTAGTTTACTGGTTTTTTTGAGTATATTGCAGAATTATTTATATCATTTGGCTCTTATGTTGCTTCAGTGGATGAACAAATACAGCATAATACATCTCAAATTTATGCCAACCATAAAATTAGACAATGTGCTGATGGATACAGTGTCTTTGTTTTACTGTCCAGGAAAAAAAATAACCCTTTAATGTTCTTATTGCTCCAATCTGATACTGATTTATGTTATTTTTCTATCTTGTGCCATTTCATCCTGATGCGTTACAAGTTTCTAAAGTTCTTCTTTTTCTTGTCAACATAATCTTTTCTCATTTTCATTTGTCACAGCTTTTCACTTTTTACCCTGAGCTCTCAGCTGCCGTGTTGGTGTATAATTAATAGCAAAACAATTGCAGCTGCCGTATTTGATAAGTAACAGTTTTTGTTGTGCAAGCATAGCAGTTTAATACAATTTCTGCAAGACCAGGTATTGGTAAAGTTAAATCACTTGAAATGTGTTCTATGCCTGTAAATTTAAAGAGATCCGGTTGTCCTGGATTCAACCTGAAAGCATCAGTGCAATCATTTCACTGCCTTGTTTTGAACAGGTCAGTGGGATTGTATGCGCGGTGTAAAAGTTCACCAGCTTTTCCCACACTGGTGGCTATAACATGTTGGGCAACATTTTTGTAGTTTTGGGTTTTTTTCCCCCCAGCTTTTGATTGTACCATTTAATAAGCATCCTTGTTATGCGAGCAACGCTCCTGGGGTTTGGTCCGAATTTCTGCAGGAAGGTGTGCTGCTAAGAAGAGGAAATGTGACAGAAAGAGAGATGAAAAATAATCGGTTATCAGCAAATAAATTAACACAGTTTAAAAAATGCATAGATTTTATGAAAAGTAATGGTAGGATACCTTTTGCTTTACAGTCTCCTGTTTCGTTTTCCCCCCTTCCAATTGAAATTGGTCCCATACATTTACATGACTGTTGGAGGCGAGAACTTCTATAAACCACTGCATGCTGTGAAATCTATGAAAAAGCTCCAAACATTGGTAACAGAAGTCGTTGATAAGATTTGGATTTCAACAGTTATACCCCTAAGGGGAAATTAGGAAATACTGAAACCAAAGAGTGTATCGGCAGATAAGTGCAACCTTTTGTTTGTGCTTGTGACCATGTGTTATTGTCTCATATTCTGACTCACTGGATTCTTCCTGAAAGATGAAACCACAGGCTTTACAGTTTAAGTGACAATTCTGTGTGGCTACTGAACATTTCTTAGGTTTTGCCCGGTCCTGTTGAATAATTTGGTTTTAATTCTAGCACAAATGGGAAATAAATTAGGAGGCTGCAAGCTGTGTTTAAGACATGCTTCAGGTATACCAGATCTGTCTGACCTTTAACTTGCTGTGGAAAGGCCTTGTTTTGGTTTATTCTTGTAGGATTTCACTATTGATAAAGCTTTATGTATTTCAAAGGACTTTACTTTTTATTGAAATTGGATTTGGTGTTTGAGGATTGTATTGTCAGATGTGTTTTTGGACAGGATGTTGTTCATCCTTTGTTACTGCTGATCTTGAAAATTTACACTGGTTGGTGATAAGAGCCCATTCAAAGGGAGGTAAAATTGATTTGGCCATCTGTAATCCTCATTTGGTTCCCTTTGTCCTCCTAAGCTACAGCAGGGGTTGCAGAGCAGAATTAAGTGAGATGGGTCTGTCCTATTGCACAGTTCCATGGGAGGGCAAAGCCGTGGGTGACAGCAATAGTCTTGAATATTTCTGACAACTTGCAAGTGCCTCCTTTCATGGAGCGCTGTCCGCGAAACATTCCACCTTCCTGTCCTCAGAAAGAGTTTTCTCTTTGGTGAAGCGACTAGGGTTGCTGCTCTGTCTTGTCTCACTCTGCGTCTTGAGTATCTTTTTGGGATCTCTTTGGCACTGGTGCTCCTCCAGCCTCAGTTTCACTGAGGACCTGCATATAAAAAAATCATGTTAAAGTGATGTATATGATCAGATAGAAAATAATTCCTGTTGCCTGTCTAAACCTGGTATAAACTTAATTTCTGTTGAGTTCTGTGACTCTTCTGTTAGATGTCCCAAACCATCAACAATGGAGATCTGTGAATGTCTCCTTAAACGTTCTTACCAGTGGTACCTTGTAGTTAATCAGTATTGATTTTAAGCTTTTTTATTGTCTTGAAAATTAAAAAAAAAGAACACTAAAGGGGGAAAAATGTAAAAATCAAAACAATTTAATTCTTTAAAGACCTAAATGCTAATAAAGAAGAGCATAAACTCCTTTAATCAATCAAAGTTGTCACTTAAAAACGCAGTAGCTTCAGCAGAGGGTAATGCAGTTCGGCAGAATTTTCACTGTCTTATAAGTACCAAATATAGATTAATATATAGTTCAAAACACTTTAATTTTTAAACTCTTGTCTTTCTTCTTCACCGCTGAAAAATTATTCTTGAAAAATAAAGAAACTGCCCTGTGGTCAAAGATAGTCTTAACTACCTGTCAATCACAAGGAGAAGTTTGTTGAGACATTTAATTACAAGATAATATAGTCATCAAAATCTCGTTGTGGTAACTGACAGCTCATTTTGGACTGAAAGCGTACAGCTACCTCCCCTGAGGTCAGAGATGTTCCAGGGTTAACGTAGTAATGACAAGTCCTTTATTATCACATTATGACATTGAAAAAAATTGCAATTATACTAATAAATTAATAACAGTAATAAAATGACAGTCATAATTGCATAATATACATGTTGTCAACGGCATTTTTGTTACATGGTTGGAATTCATATTTTATCCGCATATCTTGCACTGTATTGTATTTTTCCGATGCAGAACAGGCATGCGGTGGCTTCTGAAATTTCTGAAAGCCTCAGCAGTTACGGTACCAGCTGTAAATGAGGCTGTAAGGCATGACTTTTTTTTCACTTTTATAGAAGAAATAAAATAGTGAAAGTGAAAAATTTCACACTCAAATATAATTGAATTTTGGGATTAGTTTTTACCGATATCCCTAAGGAAAATATAATGTCTTTTATCAGCTATAATATTGAATAGAAACCTGAATAAATTAGACACAAACTCTTAAACTGTTGCTGCTCAGTTCATGAAAATAATCTTAAATTCCCAAAGTCTCAGGTTTGGGAATACCCTGTAGGTCAGCGTGGAAAAATGACGATCCGCAGTAGCACTAGACGTTCCGTTACCATCCTGGGAGTGGAACAGCAGTTTGTGCAGTTTATGTTCAGTGAGGTCGATCTCTGCTCATCTCGGAGAGGTGAGGTATTACCCCATGAACTGGTGGTGCTCCCGTTTTCCGACAGACGAGTGTGCATTTTGCTCTATCAATAGGGAATTTCACACAGTTTTTTAAAGTTAAAACTTTTGGAAGAAACCAATTGTCGAGTCCGATCTGTGGAAGATTGTAATGGGATACTGGTTTTATTCCTCTGTGCTGGGGAAAATACAGTCAGAGATCAATAGCAGAGAGATAAAATGATGAAAAGACTTTCTATGAGATCTAGAGGGAGAACTTATCTACAGAACAAAAGTAAGAAGAATAAGGACCAGGTTAGTTTGAAAAATAATTTGGTAAAAATGAGACTGCGTGTGTTACTGTAGTCCTTAGGTGGGGATGGCTAAAGCTGTGTGCATGAATGCTGGTGCGAGTTATTTGCTGCTGTTGCTGTGCAACTCCTTCTGAACCATGAATGACTTTAAAATGATTTTCATTTTCCATCTGTAGTTAAATATTTTTATTTTGTTTTGCCAAGTCTTCATCTCTAATTTTTCTTTGTAATTCTGCATTGCTATTTCAGAGTGAGAGTCCTACAGTTGCTCTGCCCTTTAAATTTCTTCATGTTTCAGTGAATAAATAAATATAGCTCTTTTTGTGCAATTACACAAAAAGTAAGTAAAAGCTTAGGGTACGCTCGCAGTGAGGCATTGGAATCCTGAGAGATCCTGAAGTGCTGCTTGTCCTTTGATTGAGTTCCTTTGGAACCTCCTTGGAAGGAAACGGCAGATGAGGTACGACCATCTGATGCGATGCTGAAATCTGCTCCCATTCCCTGGACTGTTTGTTCTGCAGGACTCCCCAGGAACTGTAATTTGGGTTGAGTTGTTTTTTTTAATTTATAATCTACATAACAAGGAAAAGACAAACTGATTTCTGTCACATGGAAAGTTTTAATCATTTAGATATCATAGTTTTAGAACATACAACGTCAGATTTAATCCAAAGTTTAAGTAATTTGATTACAGTTACGTGAAGTTACAGAGGATGAGGTAATGTATTTCCGTGACTGAACAATTAAATTTCTTGGAAGGGATTACCCATACTTCAGTATATGGAGGTGGTGAAGTTTTGCAATAGGCGGCTTACATTTGCTTAATATGGGAGAAATATCCCGTTTTCCCCCATTTCTATCACAAAATTAAGTGGGAGCAGACACTGGATGTGTAGATTTCCATTTAAATTGTTAGAAATTTGCAGGAATGCAAAATATTAACTGTACACTATTACTGCTCTTTATAAAAGCAGTTGAGAGCAGGGTCTTAATATCATCATAATTAATGTTATACCAATGTTGCTTTTAAGCAATAAGTAATAGCAGAAAAGCGATGCCATAAACATGTAGCCTGGAGGAAAGCTAATTCTGCTCCAGCCACAAAATTTTAGTTTCTTTCTCCCTCTTTTGTGCTTTGAGCAGACCATTCTGTTTGGTGGCATCTGTCCTGTGCCATTCCCTTTATGTCTTGTACGCTCTGTCACCTCTTGGGTGTGCTTAAGAAAGATCACCATCTGTGTGCTGGGGAGAAGTGGCTTCCCCCTTAATGCCGAGAGCTTGAGATTTCCCAGTACCAAGCCCGAATGCAATACGGCAGGAACTGGAGAATAATGAGTTGCTCCGTTGTTCGTGTATTTGCAAGCGGCCTCTAAATAGCCTGTGATATTCTATGCTTTTTCCTTTTTAGTTTTCTTCTTGAAGACTCTTGTGCAATTTGTTTTCTCCTGAAAGGGATAATATATTATACATGAGGAATAGAGAAATGACCCTTAGAGGACAGCGTTTACCATGACAGACCATGTTTTGTTTGTAGGTGATCCTCGCCTTGTCCTTCCTGAAGGGAGTGGAGTCCAACAGCTGTGTTAGTGCTTGGTTGGAAATTAATTATTGGCTGTTACATAGAATAAAAGTGGTTTTGTTTTTTTGAGCTCTGCTTAAAAAAACAAATGAAAAAGAGAAGTCAAACAGAAAAATGAGCAAAACCTTGAGCTTCTAATGCTGGTTACTGCTAGTGCTGGGGATTTTTGTGATTGTTTATCTTACCTCTGATTTTTAAATGTTGTTGCTTTCCCCTTGCTGAATGTTTTGTCATGTATGGTTTTTCTGAGTAAGGAGCATAAATGACTTCCTTTTTTCTTTAATATTAGCAAAGCAATTTATTAATTAGGAAACATTAGAGAAACCAAAGAATATAATGTTGAACAGTTCCATGAGTTGTCAGTAGTGCATTAGCTGATAACTTCCATAATATCATAACTCAACAAATTATAAAATGCAAAGAAAATTAAAATTAAAAGTAATGTTTTGTTAATTTATTTATCTAGTCACATGAGTCATGCATTTCAACAATTCAAGTACAATTGATGCAATATGAGTGCTATTTTACTCTTCATGGACATGTCAGTAGTTCTCTAGAGGTACTGGTGAATACCAAATAACTAATTTATGTTTCTTTCTAGCAGTGGGTAGTTTGTGAGATTAAGGGGAAAGCTTTTCTTCAAACTGTTATTCTGAAACTTAGTTTGTTATTAGTTCATTATTTTATTTGGTTTAGTTAGTTATTCCAACAAAGGAGCCCTTTTATTTGACAGATATTTAAGTGGTAGGTATTGCTGAGATGGGTGATGTTAATTCAATTTAAAAACCTACCGGACACACCACCTTTTAAAGCATGAGGAGTTGGTATCCACTTTGTATTTGGATGTATTCGCTGTGAGTAAGAAATCTGCATGGTTCGGTAACAAATATCTTCTGTATCCGGTGCTGGCAGACTATTTAGCTGTGCTTTTTGGAGAGTCGTTAGTTGATGTACTGTGTTTTGCTTTGACTGTTAATAGTTCAAGTGAAAGTCAACTTAATATTTATCTCCTTTTTGATTACACTGTACTGAACGGGTTATTGCTGCAGGAATGGGGCCTCTTGGAAATACATGAGTGGCAGCTGGAAGAAACCTGAGCAACAGGACACTGTTAAAGGGAGTGAGGGATGCTGGTACCGATAGTGCCCCAGTAACTGGTTTTGAGTGGGAGTGGTACCTAACAGTTCCTGGATCCATATCAAGGAAAATAATGTAGGTCACTTGGGTTTCTAATCCAAAGCCAAGGAGTTTGGATCATGCTAAAGAAAAGTTTTGTGGGCAATGGCTGATAGTTCACAAACTATAACTGTGGTGGCTTTCATGCAGGGACATGAAAGAGTGTTCAGGTCTGTGTTGGTTATGTACCTACGGTGTGCGCTTTATTTCGTGTGTTAATGCTTCAGACTTCAACAACGTAATGACATTTACAAATGTGTATATAGAGAAATAGATAATACCATAAGTCAGAATAGTTTTGTTAGTAGGGATATGTGTTGGATCTGCTGAGATTTCTTTGTATCTGAAGGTACTTCAGTCAACAGACATGGTCAGGTTTTTTAGGCGATATCCTAAGACTGCGTTGTTCAATACACAGGACTAATAGTTCTCTATGGCTTTGATGCCTGTGGTTATAGGTGTTAAGTGGAAGCTTTACCATTGGTCATGCGGGTGAAGGCCTTCCTTGGTTCTACATTAAAAGGTTTTTGGAGTTCTTGCTTGTTACGGCTTCACCTGGAGTTGGCAAGAGCCCATGGGTTCTGTAGAAGTTTCACACAGGGATTGTTTTTAGCTGCAGGGTGCCAGGAATTGCAAAGGATATCTGTCTCTAACTGGAATACAGAAATGCCCATACAGTAACGAAATGCCTGAAAGCAGATCTGCACCTGGAACAAACTGGGCACATCCTCAGCTTGATATTCCATTACTTTTAGACTTGTTTTGGTTTGGTTTTCATCAGTTTTCCACAGGTATGATGGTTACGTGAGGATGTGGTGGATTTCACGGCTGCTGCTGCCATGAACGGCAGCACCGTTCCTGTCTTGTGCAGAATGAGTCACAACCTGCGCTCCCATCCAGACTCTGCTCGGTATCGGTCACCCACTAACCAACTGCGTGGGCCGAATCTTCTTGACTTTTAAAGTGTGATTAATTTGTCCGTTAATTTTTTGTTTTTCTTTTTTTAGAAAGGAAGGTGATGTTGTGCTGGTTTTACCCAGACCTATTATTGCAGTTCTTCCATTTCACAAGAAAAGCAGTTAGCAGTTAGAAGTGACATTGCAAGAGTACTCAGAATGTTTTGTAAGAGAGAGCATGTCAAAGGCAGATAAACAGAAAGCTTCACTCAGATTTCAATAAGCATATTTTTGTAACTTCTGAAGAAATCAAAGGTCAGATGGATGTGTAGGCATCCAATAGGTTACAGCGATACTTTACTTATTTTTCCTCCCAGTTGCTTTTTTCAGTACAATAAAGCTTTTAAGGGCTTTATAAGAGTGTGTTTTGATTTTAGTTGTGGAATTTGCTTTCAGGAAATACATTTGACATTTGCTTTAAACTCTAATTTAATACGGTAAAGAAATTAACCTTGCTTGGAATTATTTATCTAGAAACGTATAGAAGACAGCGTTGTATTGCTGATACTTAAATCTACAGATACAAGAATTCCATTGTAGGTGAGAAACTGGTTGTTTCTGTCAAAAGTTTTCTCAGGCTTCTGAAGTCAATGGGAGTTAAACTTTCAGTCGTCATTACAAATTTGGAGGTTTTGCAAATACATTTATCTGTAGTGTACACTGTATAGCGTCCCCTTTTCCTGCTCTTTAAAACATTCATACTGTAAGGCCTTATTGATCTTGGTTTATAGTGTGTGTGTGTGTGTGTTTACCACTTTACTATATTTGAATTTAAACAAAATCAAATCCAAACCCCAGAATTTAGGAGCTTATGTCATTGAAGGTTTGAATCTGGTGTGAACGTCCTATATTATATCATGTCATATAATTCGGAGTGCTTTTTAGCTGTAATTCTTGCATCTCTACAGAGAGACTACGAAGTGTTTATACGTTTCTCTGGGTTGGTTGATGTAATATGCTACCCTCGTTCTCAATCTGAGCATCTCTAAACAGTTATACAAGGGGCTAAGAAGGCGCAAGTTCAGATTTTTAGACTTGAGGGAATCATCTGGCTCTGTGCTGGCCTCCTTTTTTTTAAAAAAAAAAAAAAGCAAATTACACTTTTTTTCCTAGGTTATTAAACAGTAGAAAGTTAGTTACTTATCTTTACTGTCATGTGGCTTGCATGTAATCTTGGGTTTGTGTCTCCCATTTGCTTTTGTTCCTGCTGGTTGAAGCAGATGTGTTCCTGAAGTTGCTGGTGCTATATTCACATCAGTCAGCTGTAGATGAGGTGGAATTCTCCTTGTGAGGTTTGGGGCAGGGAAGAACCTGCAACAAAAGTAGTTTCGGATAAATCTACTTTTACTATATTACTTCCATTGTAATGGGGGAAATATCCAACAAAAATTCCTTAAGAATAAAAACTGGTGTTGCCATCCTTCTCATGAGCAGGCAAAACAACTCTACTATAAATAACATGAATTTCTTAATTTCTGGAAGGAGGAAGACACAAAAAAAAGGAAACCAGAATGGAAAATGATCCCTTTTGTTCCCCCAAATGAACACTGCTTCCCGCCTCCCCTTTTGTCCCCAGATTTCTTGTTCTGTGGTTCTAATGCAGTCTCCAGTCGGCTTTTATTTGAGTTGGAAGATGGGAATATTACACGCTTTTGCTTAGCTTTCAAGTCATTCACCTTTAATTTCTGAACTGCAATTAGAAATAAACTTTTTGTCTTGCCCTTACTTTTCTTTTTGCATTCTAGGGTAGCAATTAAGAAGAACTGGGTGAATAGGTTACCATTTTATCCATCTCTATTACTCTGACTGATGGAGCTATTAGATAAAGGCAAACTGTAATTCTTTATTACCTGCCTGGCTCATTTCTGCACTTTGCCCTGGAGAAGAGCTGCATAAAAGATCAGAGTGTTATTGAAAACTCCTGAGCAAATATTGAGCAACTTGCTTGGTCGCTCAGGTAATGACAGAATTTCATGGGAAGGTAATGTGGATGTGAGTGTTCCTGCGTGTGTGGGGAAATACGTGGTGAGAAACTGCTGGCACGGGATGGTTGAAGATGGCTTTGGGAACGAAAAGCTAAGAACACTTTGTGTATGATAAATATGCTTATAATTAGTGAGATCATTAGCATGGACACCATGTACTTAAGTATTCACAAAGAAGTCTTTAAGCTAAGCAGTTAGCTTCACAATGAAGGAAAGAGACAAAATGAATTATATACAGCTGAATAAGCTTTTCAGAATCTCCAAGGAGGTGACTTGTCTGTTGATGGCCAGTGGGGGTCGAAGAGTGAAATAATTACTTAACAGCGTGTAAACAATGTGAGATGTGAAGTGTGCATTTTTTCCCCTTTTCTTTTTCTTTTCCTTTTTTTTTTTTCATTGAGAGAGTTTCTTGTTGCGATGGCTCCACTGGGACGAGCAGCAGAGAAATTTGATTAAATGGATGCCTGGGGTCACGACCCTGTCTAAACATGCTGCAGCTCTCAGCATTAATCAAAGAACGTTAAAAAAAAAATTCTGACCTTGCTGCATATGAGTATTGGTGAGCGCTGAATGCAGTTGTGGATGGAGAGAGGGCTGTGTGTGGCTGTGTGAGCGCCTGCTTACAAAGAGGGACAGAAGAGGAGGCAGGTTTCAAGGACAATGGCAGCCCATCGTGTTGTTTTAGTCCATGTTATGAAACTTTCCGGTGATGATAGCCCATCAACAGCAGTGAAGTTAGGAGATCCCATTAGGATGCAGTTGGGAATGCAGGTTTTTATTATGAGCTACTGCTGCCTGAACCCTGTGCATAGAAAATATTTATATCTCGGTGATACATGTGAGACCCGTGGGTTCAGAAGGATTCTTGGCTGCCTCCCCTTAGTTTAATGGATCTGAAAGGACAGAGAAAGCAACTCTCCTTTGTAGGAGTAGCCAGGATAAGTTTTATGCTTGGTGTTTAAGTGTTCTTAAAGAGTTCTTGCAGTAGCAGGGTGAAAGGTCTTGATTTTTACTGAGCACATTATGTAGTAGTAGAGGTTACAGTAAATCAGAAAATGACTTGTGGCTGCAAGTGCACAAGTGTGCTTTGTTCAGTTTGGTTTTTTTTTAATTATTTGTTTTATTTTGGATGCCTACCTGCATTTTATTGAGCTCAGAGTACCAGCAGTGCTCATGGCAGGCAAGAATATTGTGGGTTTCAAAAATCCTGTATGTAATCTCAGAACAAGTTGCCTCTTCTCAGACCTAGCAAGAACCCCGGTTTTAGAAAGGTTTTAAATCACAGTGTGAATCACTGATGGTAACCCAAAACTTGGTCTAGTTGTTGTTCACTTCTGCGAGGCCTTGTCAAACTGAGATCATGAACATAGAGGTGATCGATACCATTACTTTTGTTACTCTTCTTGGTTTTCCTGGTTTAAGCTCTTGCCTTCCTTGAAATGCCTTCCTGAAGAACAAAATAACATCATCATAGCTCTGGACCTTTTCGCAGGCTTAATACCTTTTGGGAAGTCACTAACTGAAAGAAAGGTGTATCTTTGAAAAACATCCAACAGTCTTTTCTGCAGCTTCACAGTAACGTTGAGCTCCGGTTACCAGAGCAGCGGGGACTGTGACATGGCGTGGGGTTGGACCTGATTTCACAACAGCTCTAAACAATTGTCAGAAAACCATAGAAAGAGCTTTGGACTTGTTGATGCAAACTTGAGTTGCAAGTCAAAAGTTGCTTGGATTTTCAGAGAACCAGTCTGCACCGATGGGAACTGGAGACAGTATTTACATGATGTTCAGTCTTGGCTTTGTTAGGAAAAGAATTAACCCAACAGGTGTTTCTCAAGAATCCACCTGTTTCCCACCTCCTAAGCCTTTAAGCCCATTGAACTCATTGAAGAGATTTGGTGAAGTTATAATAATAAAGGCAAGTGTTTGGGGGTGCCGCTATGGCTCCAGTACTTGCGCTGTGAGAGTTAAGTTTTTACAAGTTTCTTTTATACCGGTATCATATCATTCATTGCGTCTGTCAGATGTGTGATTGCTGGATTAGGTGTTCGTTGTATGGGTCCCCGGAGGACCCATACGTACGAAGCCGTTCCCGTGGGGGATGGAATTAGGAATATTCAGATACTTCACCTTCTGATGTATTTGAGTTAGGTGCAGTTCTTCTCCGAAATTCCTACATTGCAGCACTTCTAGGATAAATACTTTTGTGTTTATAACTTTATAAAAAGTTTTATTGATAAACTTTCCTGATTCTTTAGTTTTATCTCACGCTGTTTCTTGTCTGTGGCCTTGGCTGGTATTCACTAGGTATTTCTGTAACTGCCCATATTTGTCTTTAGGAAATCCCGCAGAGGGCGGCTGCTGTTGATCCGAAGGTGACGAAGGTCATTGCGTTCACATCAAGCTGTTTATATTTTTATAATTACAGCGCAGAAGAGTTGCTTTGTTCATTACAGAGCACGCTGCTCATATATAAATTTGTTTCTATGAATGATTCTGTAAAGGAATTAAAAAAAACCCTTGCACAGCACCTCCTTTTGGCAGTACCTCATGACAGACGTAAGACATTGCCTTAACTAACGTTGTGGCTTTCCTGTTTATGAGATCTTTTTCTAATAAGCCTTATTTAATTTCAGAAATTCAGTTAAAAATACACTATTTTTATTCACTTTGGAAGTGAATAAAAATAGGCATTTTATATTGTAAAGCAACCTAAGTGGACAATGACTTTTATAATACCTTTATTTAACTATATTAAATGTAACCTGTCTTACTAAAGTTGAAAGTTCTTTTCTTTAACAGAAATGTTTTTGCACAAACACAAGTGTTTGTGTTTGAGTCTTAAGAATAGAAGACAAGAAGATGACCGAGTCTCAAGTTCATGTATGTGCATTTAAAACTAATTTTTTAGCTTGAGTAGGAGTTAACTGGTTACAAACCTCACACTTATACAAGTGTTTGTTGTAGGTTAAGAAAAAACGTAGTGGTGGTTAGTAAATTTTTTTAGCTAATACACTTTTTCAGAGACTTGTCCGTTCAGTGTTTTACATCATAATACTGAGTTTTGGAGTCCTACTGTAAAGTTGGTTTTCCTGTACAAGTGAATTTACTGATTGTGAATTGATTGATCTGTAGGCTGCAATCCTCAGCTTCTGGAAACAAACGTGAACACCTATGGTTTATCTGTACTCCAGCTACACTGTGAACCATTCCAGGGTTAGGAATGAGTTTTTCAGTGCTGTTTCTGCAGCGCCTGATCTCTAATGGGTCTGCCACGAAGTGTGGTGGTCATGGCTGAGGAACCTCTGATGAGCTGTGCTGTTGGCTCAGGGCTGGCCTGGCACCACTGATGGGTTTTCCATTGGTCATCAAACATCTGTCATATAGGAAAAAAAATATGGGTTTAAGTTGTGCAGATCTGTACCTATAACTGAATTAGACTTAAAGTGGTCTCCTGATCTTTGCTATTGCTGTTTGCTGCTTGGGTTGGTACTTTCCCTCTTCCCTTCTAACATTCATCTTGTCGCTGCAGCTCAGCTCCTGTTTGCTGCAGTGCAAATGGTCGACTTGTATTGATTCCCTCTTTTTTGATGTGACAGTTCATCCTTTTTTTTTTTTGTTTTTAGACTATCCAGTCAAAAGTGACTGTCAGGGGTAATTTTTTGCATATGTAAATAAAGAAAATGGAGTGCAATTATCACATTTCTTTTTCATGGAAGTTTTTAACGTGGACTGACGCAAGCAGTCGAGCTCACTGAGGGCAAAACTTTGTGTGACTCTGTCAGTAGAAAAGGATGGGGAGTTGCATGTTGCAGATTATGATCAAAATAAAGTGATTCCTATAAATTTCATGGGTTTAGGGTGTAAATAAGACCAATGTCTCTGTAACCTCTGTACACATCCTTAAATATAGAGCCTGAGAGCCATGGGTCAATTGTTTTACAAGTCGTGTGTTTATTCCGATATTAAAAGGAACTTCATGAAGAGCATACTTTTTTAACAAAATATTTTGTTCAAAAGAGTTAAATTTGTTCGTCATTCTTGCTAAAACAATTCTACAGTAAATATTTTAAGTAAGTTTCGTAGGGAACACAATGGGCCATCTAGACTCGAGTCACACTGACAGCACTAAAAGGCATTGCTCGATTTATGAGAGCACTCTGTTTACTCAAGAATGTAGAAATTTCCCTTTCTAAATGGGACAACCTTATCTTTATTATTCCAGTGCCTTTCAGTTTACAGTTCTGCTGTAAGCAATGTTTCAGGAGCTTATTTCAGGACTCCTAAATAAATGAACAGACAAAATTAATGCTCAGTGCTAGCAATCTACATTTTATATATTGTGTGATTGAAAGTAAGCCTTGCTGAACAGCAGAAAAGAAAAATGACGGTGGTACTTTATATAGAATTTATGGGATAACAGAAGGTAAGTCAGGCTTCTGAAAATAAACCTTGCTTACAAATCTAGGGTTTTTTTTGTTTTTTTTTAAAAAAAACTAAAAGACAAGCCAAACAAACTTTGATGGCAATGAAAATTCACTTCCAGGAGCATCAAAAAAGCCATCCCTACTGTTTTTAATCAAATACATGTCAGGGTGGATAGAATTGTACATCATATTTACACAATTTAAGACCACTACCAACCTGCACGTATCGTAGCTGTTTCTAAATGCTTGTCTGTCACTTGAATGGGAATGAAGCCAAGTTTTTATTTGCAAAAAGGGACATTCCGTTGCGTAAAGCAAACAGTCTAATGCTAATTGCGTTGTCCATATCCGGATGTCCCCAGGAAGAATCACTTCCATGCGTTAATATGGACGCAGGGTCTTTGTGTGCACAAGAAAAGTTTTCAATATGTCGTGTCAGTGGTAACGAGAAAAACAGCTGATGTGAGTTCAAGCACAGAGTGTTACTTTCTTCCCAAGATAAAATTCTACAAAATCTAGCAGCTGATGGGAGTTAGAGCGATGTGTACTGTTTCCATCTTAAGATAAAAATCTGATAAAGAAAACAGCTGATGTAAGTTAAAACAGAGTGTACTATTTATATGCTAAAAATAACATTTGGAATGCTTTTGTGTAGAGTTATCTTTGCTGTCTTGAGCAGCCATTAATAATTGATTCTACCTTTCTTAATCTGTTTTTCTCCCTTTTTATCAATGGACCTTCACTGGAAAAAACACTGTGACAAGTCAGTAAGCTCCTGTGATGTGATATATATAGGTCTGGAGTTGATAGAGTGTTCTTTTTTTGTCAGCCTGCTGCTACTACAATGCCTCTCTCATCTGCAGCTGAAATTTTACTTCATGTGCTTTTCTCAGTTATGTTCTGTGAGTGCTTCCCGCTCCCCCTCCCCTTTCTTCCTCTAATCACCCACCTGTCTCGAGAGTGACCCTGAAAAACCTGCCATGAACCCCCCACCACCCCAAACAAAACCAAACCCACAGAAACAACCCTGCTGCTTGCTCAGCCAAACTGATGGCTTCAGCAGGTTTAGGGAAATGCTTTGGCCATGGAATAAGTTATTCAGCTAGTAAATTATCTGCCAAAAAATGTGTTTTTTATGTACAAGGTAATCAGGTTGCTATGGTAAAGCTTTTTTTTTTTTTTTTGTTTTAAAATTTTTCTAAAGAAAGTGATCTTTAAAATTGATCTGATTTTCATCTCTTTAGTAATGTTTATTATTCTCTAGATTGTTGCTCGAGGTTTTGCCATCTTATTGTAGAAATTTAATATTATTTTAAAGTTGATGAGAAGCCCGTGGTTTAAAAAATTCTAATCTGAACACAGGGCCTAAAGCACAATTTGCAGCATGAAGATCGGTGGCAGGCAGGTTGCTGCTCTTGGGAGGCTTGAGATTTAAGATCAGTTTATATCCTTAGCCACATATCGCTTTGTTGTGATTAAATATGGAAAAGCGTTCCCTTGACTTTTTAGTGTGCTCATTTTATATGTTTTCATTACTTTTTCAGATATATACCGATTGAACAAAGTCATTAAAACACTTCATGTGTTTGCCTGACTTGGCTTTTTTGCCCCCAGACTGCTTGTGCTGCTTAAGTGCAGTTTGAATTTTCCCAGGCTTTCCCACAAGCGCTGCTCTGTGCCCCAGCAGGCTCGGAATCGCTCTGTGCCCCAGCAAGGCGTGCGTTTAGGGCTCGGTGCAGCCTCCGTGCCCGTCCCCTCTGTCCCCAGCGCAGGGACGCGCTCGCACGGTCGCTCTCGTTCCAGCCAAACTTCAGATGTTTGTCTTCCTCTAATTAGATACACGTAATCCATTCACCCGGTTGTGCCGTTCCCCTTCCCTTGTCCTCGCTGCCTTCGGCCAGACAATGAGCACAAAGATACAGTAGGACTCGTTTTCTCGTTATTGATTTCACGCACCAGCTGGCAGCTGTTTTAGCTTGTTCGTTTTTATAACCCTCTGGGCAACTTTTTAAAAGTACTTTTCTTTGGCCATCTGCTAAATGCAATTGGTTTAATAATTAAAGACTTGCTATCCTTTTTCGGATAAATACAAATGCTGCTTCTGCAGCTGAGAGTTTGGCATTTTTGTTCCAAAGTGTAGGTAGGATGGTTTTTGTCAGTGCTGGGAGCGATGCTGTTGCTCTGCTGGTCCAGTCAAAGCTCCTTCAAGGGTCCCATCTCTCATGTTAATTAGGGGAAAAAAGGAATTTTCGGTGGATTTGTTTCATGACACAATCAGAGAGAGCAGGGGGTGGGAAGGAGGGGGTTGTGTCCAATCTCTTCCTGTTTGTATGTCCTGAGAATTCCCAATTCTTGTGTTTGTAGGAATTCAGGGGAAACCTCTCCCCTAATTGCGTAAGCAGTGTATTCCAGCCTGAATTGTGCTGGTAATACGGAGCAGAAGTGTTGGAAGGTGTTTTGCCGGAGCTGGCTGGGGCTGTGCTGGTGACAGCCGGCCCGGGGACCATCATCTGCTTCCTCCGGGCTGGGATTGGGGTGGCAGCAGGAGAACCCCTTCCCATCCCAAGCTCGAAACTCTTGGAAGCTGTAAAAGCTTCCTAAGTTCACTGGTACATTTAGCTTCTTTTTCCCTTTTTCCTTTGAAGTGGCAGTGAAAGAGAAACTAGGGCCTTACTTACTAGGACTAATCTAAGATACGGGATTAGAAGCAGCATGGTAAAGTTGTTTGTAGAAAAAAGGAAAGGACTTTATAAAAGGAAAAACAAAGGCAGTAGGACACTGATGTGAATGGGTCCATTGGAGCCCCTGTTTTTTCCATCTTGTGTGCTCCATCAGCAGGATGTGTAAAAAAGATCCAACCTTAGTTTGAACTTATCTTTATGCTGTGATTAGATCTAAACTTTCCCATGATTCCTTCAAAAAGGGCTGCTGAAAAATCCTTCTGTTTACCAAACAGTTTGCCATTTGTTTCAGATGTACCTCAAAGCTGACCTGTAGGATTGCTCTCTTGAGAGGTGAAAAAGGGTAATTCATTTTTTATGTTCCTTTAATCTTGGAATTCTTTCAAGAACTCACTACTCAGGAATTGGGGCATTTTATTTTGCTATGGAATCATTTATTCATCAACCAGCCTTTGCTGCACAATGTATGCTTACAAAATTGATTAGAAGTTTGTGTGGAAGAAGAAAGGCTGTCTGAATTTGTGAGAGTTTTTAATAAATTGAATAAGACTCTTTTCTACAGAATGGAAAAGGAAATAGTCATATGTTTTCTTAATAAGATGAAAGATATCTCTGTTTGCTTTGAGATTTTTATGTTTGTTTGTTTTAAAAGTATTCCCATCTTTAATATTTTTGTACTTTACAAACATAATCTTGTTCCAGACAGCTGTGATCTCTGGTCTCCCCTAATTCCTAAAGTAGACAAGAGCAAGTCAAATTTTCCAGAGTATTTGGCTAAATATCCCCTGAAATATAATTGAACTGGAAGTGAATGCTTACAGTAAAAGTTCACGTTGGGGTGCAGAGTTTGCATGAGAAATTCCTTTCTTGAACTTAATCCCGTGGTGGTTTTCATATGAAGCATTCTCATCATAGATTTCATGGTTGTAGTATTTTTTTAGATTGCAACAAGTATGCACTAAGCTGTACAAACCACGCTGTGCTTCGGGTAGGTATTTCTCCTTCAAAAAAATCTCCTCACTTCTCTTCCTTCTCTGTCGCTTAATTCCACGAGTTGGCTCTCTTTGTGAGGCTGTTAATTGCCAGCCTGTCAAATTATATCTAAATGTGAAATGGGCACAGGAGATAAATACAATTTCTGGTATTTGTTGAGGTCGCGCATTTGACGAAATCGGTGACAGCTGAACAAAGCACGTTTAGGTCAAAATGATGTTTCTCTTTAGTAGGTTAGAATTATTCTTGCTTAAATGCCCTAAACCTCTGAAAGTGTTTCACAATACTCGGCTGTAGTTTCTTTGAAGTGTCCTTTTCCTGTGCTAAGTTTAGTTACAAATGAGCTGCGGGCAGATGAATGGCTGATAGGCCAGGGCAGGGGATTCAGTTCAGGATCAGAACATGAGTTGCAGTGCCGGCTCTCATCGGCACAGCTCTATCACGGGTAAAAATCTGGTCAGATCCGATCCTGTGACGACTGCAGGAGCCACTGCGTTTGTTATTGTTTGGATACTGCAAGTGCTCCTTGATTTGCTCCTACGTTTGCTTTGCATTAACTTACGCAAGAGCGTGGAACAAACTGCTCATCCTCTTCCTCTCATGGATCTGTGCAGTCAACGGAATGGTTCTGCAACCTATGTAAAGAAGTTAGGAAGGAAAACTCTTAGAAACACCTCTCCCCTTGGCCCCAGTGGACTTCTACTGCTTTGGAGCTGCGCCCTTTTCCCGGGAAGAGAAGGACAGGAACCTGGCGTAGGATTGGCATTGCAGTGCTCCGTAGGTCTAAACCTCGTAAGCCGGTGGATTGATTGAGTTTCTTGATGGCATTTTACACCCAATTCTTTTCGCTGCGCAGAAGGCACAAAGACTAATGCAGTCCAGAAATAAGTGCAGGGTCTGTAAAGGGAGCTTTCTGGTGGCTGCAGTTCCCAGCTCAGATGTTTTTGCTTGTGTTAAGTAATGATACGGCGTTGGTACACATTCTGAAAGCAAGAAATAGTGTTAGGTTATTTTTTTCTTTTTCCTTCTGACAAAACCTACTCAGATACGTTACTGTGCAGTGGCTCTCTGGGTTGCTGGGCGGTGGGGTGGTGGCTGACACCTTATGAAGCGATGGTCTGGAATAGGTCTAATTTTTCCAGCTCTGTTACCATCTCCATGATAGTGCAATACGTTGTGTATCCTGATGTTTTCAGTTATATGGAATGACTGATACCTTCAGCTATACATAAAAACAGTCAAACATTTTTTACAGATACAAGGAGCTGGATTTCTGAAATCTCATCTCTAGCTTGTGGCATTTGTGCAAGCGATTTATGATGATTTCAATGAGACTTAATTCCTGTAGGCCTGAAGAGGAAAATAAACCTTCAGACAGTACAGACGAAAACATGGATGGTCAGTGCTTCTGTACTTTTAATTACAGATCATATGAAATAAATAGTGTATTGAGGAGTTTTCTAGGGAATGTTAACACTGGATTTTCATCTCTTCTTTTTAACTTGCTGTGCAACTAATATGTTAGATATAATTAAAGGCATGTTTTCAAAGGAGGGTTCAACTCAAGGTAAGAACCCATTGCTCAAAGTAGTTCCATGTAAAGATATGATAATATTTATATCAAAGTGTGAAAAATGCTTTTTTCTAGATATTGTACATTTTGGTGTATTATTTCAGACAGTTTTATGCAGGTTCAGCTCAATTAATATATACTGAGTTCTGAAGCCTCCTTAAAAAAGAATCATAAGCAGAAACACTGCTGGAAAGAAATATAAATAAAACCTTCAATAATCTTTTGGAGTGGAAAGAACAGCTTATTTGTAGATCAGTCATCTAAGTTCTGTAAAACTGGAAAAAAACCAACCCCCTTGAAAATCTTCTAAGTAATTTATCGATGTTGTTGATGCTTCCAAGTGAGTAGAGTCCATAATGGTGAAGACAGCTAGATAGTCATTATTTGTCTATTTTACATACTTTGTAATCGAACAAAATAGTTTCTTGAAGACTGTTTCTATTTGTTTCCAAGTTATGTCAAATACAGCAAGATTTATAGGTGCCATTAAAAATCCATATTGATTTCCCACAGTCAGCTGGGAGTTTACAAGAAAAGTCAAATCATTAGTTGAATGAACGTCCAAAGCATGTTCTAATTTCTACTGCTAGTTTCCGTTTTTAAGCGGAAACGAATATTTATAAAGGAAAATGCAGTAGGTTCTGGCATGTAGAGAGTCGCATTTTTCATTCCGTGCTCCTGATGTGGCAGTGGCTGTTTGGCCCCCGCAGCTGGCTCTGGAAGGGGTGCTGCGGGCTTCAGTACTGTTTCAGGTTTTAATTGATTTGGATTCAGTCTTTGAGCATTCCTAGTACGTCTTTACTGCCTCACCCTGAATATGTTTATGGGCAGCCCTGCAGTGATTTGTTGTGCCGAGGAATCGGGAGCTCTGAGCCGCGAGGAGCTTGCAAACGGAAAGGGCAGGATAAGGGATGAGGGGGCGTGAGGCTATGAGCAGAGTCAACGAGGTGATGGCTGGGGATGGTATTGCCCTTCTCTTCTAATGCCTGAGGCTTGGAGCCAAGGAGAGGTAGGAACCCTGAAGGGAAAGATGCAAGAGAGGAGGGCAAAGCAAAGGTTTTGGTGAGGTGACTGCACCACAGAGGACAGAGCTGTTAGTGGCTGGGGAAGAGGAACATGGGAGCCTGTGGAGCACCTGATGGTTTACCCTTGGTGCTTAACCCACTGTGCAGGTTAACCCCACTGTCTGCTGCCTGTGTGTAAATGTCTTTGTTCCTTTTCAAAGTGATGCAGAAAGGAGAGGGGAAGATAGCACAGAGGGTGTTGTTTAATGATTCCCATTATTCCATCCACACCCTTTCAGGTTGAGATGATGTAAGTCTGGATTTGAGAGACTGAAGGAGCTGAAGCGTTGCAGTAGGTGTTCGCTGCCTCCTGGGATGCAGTCCTGCAGCTTGTCCTCATGCCTTCACGGTGTTCTGGAGCTGAGCGGAAAGATTTTGGATTTTCGTCTTGTTTCCATTGACAACTCTTTTCTTACACTCCTGAGGACAGATTTTAGGGAGAGCAGGTAGTACCATCTCCACAGGTCACGTAGAATGGTTATAATTAATTGATAATACATTCTCCTTACACTTGCTTTTCTGGACAGCTTATGGGACATCTGCACTAATAGATCGATCCTGTTTAATGTATATGAGTAATTAAAGAAAATACATTTTTAAGAGGCAAGGATGTATTTAATTTTAATAACTACCTTTCCTTGAATCACAAAGTCTTTGCACAGAACTCTAATGGGTGACATTAGTCAAATGTGTGATAGATCAAATTGTTGAGTATGAAGGGTGTTGTTAATGTAACACAGAAATCTTGTGAGGTAACTCTGAATAACACACGGAAAGAGTGCATTCATCATGGTATGCTGACAAAACATCTGAGTAATGATGGCCATTAAATCTTTTGTCATGGTTAAGATATGAAAAAAGAAAACAAGTTAAAGTGTGAGCCATTTAGGAAAATTGCCATTTGACATGTAAACCTCTCTGCCTCTGTGTGTTCACTTTTATGTTATAGAATGAATTTGCATTTTAGAAGGAAATCTGATTTACTCAGCAATTACGGAGAAAAGGTGAATTTCAGTCTCTAGTTAGTCAAACGTTTAAATGGAAAGAGTGGGTTTTTCTTCCTTTTTGGAAGTTTGGAAGGAGGGAAAGAACCCAACCCTCAACAAAACAATGAACCCTCAACATTCAACAGGATCTAATTTATTGATTTATTGAATTTTGATAAAGACTCTGTATCCCACCATCTGTATTGTTTGTGCATGGCCCTGCGTGTGAGTAGAATTTACCTAATTTACGCCAGGCGTCCTCTAAGCCTGGCGGAAAGGAGGTGGCTCAGGGATGCTCTGCGCTGCTGCTCTTTCCTGTATAAATAAGTTCATGGAATTTGTGTTGTGGGGAAGCAAGAAGACAAAACTCAAACAGAAAAGATTTCGTGAAGCGCAATTTCGGCGATTATAGATATTTGTAAATATTCAGTCCTGGCTGGTGCTTGTGTTGACAGATGATGGACTGTGTTTGTTGGTCTGGATGCAGTTAGGTTTGTACACATAGATGCAGAGAAACCAAAGCAACTGAAACCTCCAGAAAGAAAGAAGAAAAGGACAGCCATAACTAACAAAGACAGGAAAATCAAGAGAAATTGGAGTCAGAGCGTAATCTTTTAAACTGAAAACTGGTGCCTGACAGCACAGAGTAATGCAGTGTGAGTAATGTCAGAACTGGAGCTGCTTATGTACATTAGGATATATTTAGAGGAATTAAATTACTTTTAGCAGTTAGAAAGTTTTAATTATGGAACTGCTTGACGAAAAGGACTTTTTAAAATTTAATTGTGAGGAATATAAACTGCTATAGTGTAAGATTAAGAGAGCATCTGAGAAATAGCAACAGCAATGCAGTTAGTGGAAGTAGCAGCCAATGGCAGTGACAGCAGCAGTCTCAGGAGCAGGAGATGCTGAGTTGAACGAGAATGGGGGCAATATTAAACCTGGCTTTTCCTGTTACTGTATCTCAGCTTTAATGTCTTACACCGAGTTGAACATGTGGTGGGATTTCAGGAGATCCTTAGGTTTGCTTTTAAGAAACAGCCAGGAGTATATTGAAATACAGGCTGTTTGGTTGTAGCCTATCGATCTGTTTGTAGTGTTAGAATATTTGGTTGGAAGAACGGCTTAGATAAGCCTGACCGTAGATTCTTCTGCCCAAGACACAGCATTGTTGAGTATCTGTCATAGCGAGCACAGTGGGTTTTGGTTGTAGGCAAAAGTTGTAAGCAGGTTTATACTTTGATGCTTGTACTTCTTTGGACAGTTTTGAGCACCTACTGGTTTAGCTTTAATTGAACTGAAGTCAAAAGAAGAGGCAAAACATTTGCCTTCACAAGTACTTTCTTTCTGGTGTTATCTTTTATGAACAAAATAAATCAACCATCTATTTCTCTGTTGTACTTTTTGGCAAAAATATGAAACTTTTAAAATGACTTTGCTAAGAAATTTCTAGTGTTTCTGGCAGTTGGATGTATCTTCATCTAAAAAGGGAAATGGCAGCACAGCTTTGCAACACTTAGGGCTTGGAATTTTTTTGATCGGTGACTTGATTGACTTTCTTTAAGTGAACAGCTAAATTTTAGTGCAGGTTTTTGTTTGGTAAATGTGGCTTTTTCAAAAACCTGAATTTGATATATGCGACTTGGAAACAATGTGCAAGTTTACTGAGTTTGTTTTAGTGTAATCCCTTCTCAAAGTAAACTGAAGATAGCTTTGAAATGCCAAACAGTGTGGTAGTTTGTGAGCAGCATTTATAGAGTAAGGAAAGAAAGGCAGTCCTGCAAGTTCTTTCCTAAGTTGTTACAGCAGAGTTGGAGCCCCCAAATGATCGGAAGTGGTTGGATCTCTTTCTTCTAATCTTAATCTAATTTTAAACTACAGTGACATCAGTAAAATAGCTGAAAACACACATGAAACGGGGAGAAAGGAAAACACAGGAAGGAAAAGGGGTCCGACAGCCACTAATGGAATAAGAATGTAAGGAATATATGTAAAGGTTATGAAATCTTCTGACCTCACTTAGGATATTGTTTTTGTTCTGGTTACCATATTCTTTAAAGATGTAACATTTGAAAAGGGGAATTTGATTGACCTTATGACTAAAGATAGGATCTCTGAAGAGAGGCTAAAATCGTGAATTTCTATAACCTTTAAAGAGCAAAGGTTGAAAGGCATTTAATTGAAAAATATAAAATTTCCTGAATTATATATCAATATATAACTCTATTTCTTTTATATCAGAAATTATTATAAAAGGAAGACTGTATGTCAGCTCAGGAGCAAGTAACTTGGCAACCTCTGTGCACTTGCTCCTTTTGCCGTGCTCTTTCAAGCATGAGGTCGAACAGCCACAAAGAAATCAGGCATCTCTTTCACTTTTAAATAACAAAACCTATTAGAAAAATGGAAAAATGTATTAATAGATGAATATAGGGAAAGAAATATTTGAGAAAGCCTGAAATGAGTTCAATCTTAGTGGTCATCACTAGAGAGAATTGCGAGGGTTCTCCTGGGGGTGCCAGGGGTTGTAAGGCTGGGCAGCCTTCTTGAAATGTGCACAAGTGTTGGGGACAGACTTTAAACATGACAAAGGGCTTAAAGTATATATTTTTTGTGTATTTTAAGAGCGGGACTATAGCTGTTTTCCTTCCAGTAGGAGATGAAAGGACTTTGGGGGTGTGGGGGTTTTCTGGAGGTGTTGAACAGAGGTGGGAGTGGATGCTGTCAGAAACTAATGCTGAAGGTGATTGCCGCCCGCTAACCCTTTGTTCAGGGGTTGCTCTCAGGGCTGCTCTCATAAAGGTGGGGCAGAGTCTCGGCAGCTGCCTTGCCAGCTTGGATGGAGACTGTGGTGCGAGTTTTCAGGAGAACTTGCAGGATTCGGTTCCCAGAGTTCCCAAGGTAGGGAGGGGTTCCGCACCCACCGGATGGCCAAATCCCAGCCTTTGCTCCTCAGGACAAATTCTGCGCTCTGCACATGTGTGGCTGTACCTGTCTGCTAGTGGAAATTTTCTTCTGAAATAGCAATGGACAGTGAACCAAATCTGGAGGAAGGTTTGCAGCACTATCTTAGCCTTGAACTGTTCTGGAATTGCCGAAGTACAGCATTGAATTTAGCAGTCATTACACATGTAAGCAGGCTCTTAAAAAGAGGTGGTGTAACTAGATGAGTTTTAAAATGATAGTATTCAAGAAATATTTTCTCTAAACATTTTAGCTTTATTTACTCACTGAAGACACCATAAAAAGACAGGCTGGTAAAATTGAGGAGGCTGCATCTTTGAAATCATATATACCCAAGAAAACAAGATGCATTTATGGTCTTGTCTTTATAATTTAAAGGTCTAGCTTGAGATTATGAACTATAGTTTTTCCCATGTAAAACCATGCTTTATGGTTAACCGAGAAGAACAGGCCTTGTGCTAGAATGCCAGGTCCGGGTCGGTGTGCATCCATCTGTGACAGATCATCTAAGAACCATGGTTTAAAGTAGTTGGTAAAAATAAGAAGCCAATAACAGGGTGATAAGCAGCAGCAGTGTCTCTTATCATGTACTTCCGTAGGCTTTGCTTAGCCAGTGACACAAAAAAGAACTGAATCTACTTAACTTTGCTCTTAACTTGTAGAAATGAGATCACTTTTCTAGGAAATGAAGAGCTCTAAGTGGATACACTCGGAATTTCCCTTTATCTTTGATAAATGTTGCTTCTTGTACTCTTGATCTAATGGAGTTTTTGCCACTGACGTCACTGTTTAGATATAATAATTTAAACATGTTCGTTTAGTTTAAACTGGGCAGCTGTTAAACGCAGTTTTAGTGTGATGTAGTGCTGCACAGCAGCTTTCTTATTTGCCTCTTTTGGGATGCAGTCACAGTGTTTAAAAGCTTTATGCCCAGAATGTTAGGATGTTTTTATTGTTCTGTTTGTAAATTGGTGCCATTTTAAGAAAGATGCCTGGTCACTGGAGCTTGTGCATTGATTGAATCTTACTGTTGAATAGGATCCGTGAGAATGCTGCAGGTCCCATTAGAAAATACATAGCTTGATTTATTCTTGATGAGAGCTACATTGATCACGTTCACATACTGAAACAATTATTGATGGAATCTATGATGAACAAGTCATTCTAGTTGTGATGAACATTGGCTTCTAGCAGACATTTGACACTGAACCATGAGATTCTTTGTTGTTACAGCACATCTGAGAAAATCATTAAGCTTTTTGAAACCTTTACAGGCTGGGCCTGAGAGTATTATTTGCATTAAGACTCATCATGTTCCTTTCACATCAATTTTGGCTTTCTTGTTGGGAGTACATTAGCAACTTGGTATTATCAGTAGCCCTGGCATATATTACAAGCAGAAGGATAAATGTAGCTCACCTAATTATCAGCAAGTACTTGTTTTTCCTTTAAGAACCCTACGAGAAAAAGCAGAACATATTTAAGCTGTTTAAAATATGTTTGTAACATGGTGAAGGCAAACTGCAGCTATTCTAAAGAAAAGAATTGGGAATATTTGCAGTGCTATTCTTTGTGAGGAATGGAAGGTTGAAAATGGGAAAGAAATCTCTTTTTAGGGTTGTTTTAACCAAACTTATGCAACTGGGAATAGCGTGTTCTACCACTTGTACATTTTGTGTATTTCTTGCACTGCAAGTCACAGGATTTAGTTCAAAATTCAAGAATTTGAACTGTTTTTACGATCTGAAATGTAGAAAACTGCCTGTTAAAATAAGCAGGGAAGTCAGTAAACACTCTCCAAAGCTGTTCAAACCTTAGGAATGGTTATATAGTGTTCTGTAAATGTTATTGAGCTGCTTACAAGCAGTTGTTTGCAGCCCATTTCATGTCATGGAACATGAAGGGAAGAAAGGTGTGTTTGGGTTATTTGTGAGTTTGCTGTTCTTGTTCGTAGTCCATGGTGTTATCATGTATGCCAGGGGCTATGAAATCTGCTTCCAAGAAAAACAGGAAGAATTTGTGACCACCCGTAAACTACTTGAAGACAAAGCTAGTAATTCAGCGTTGCGATGGTTAGAAACTTGTCCAGCAGAGGAATACACTTTGTCTACTTAAAGATCTATATCGATTTGTGTAACAGCCTGAATAATGAATGTGGGTTTTTATTTTGGTCCCCTGAGTGAATGATGCTGTTCCACTCACTACAAAGTCTTTCTTTCAGCCTTGCTTACGATCCGTCAGTTAAATTTCCTCAGTACAATTTTGGTTCATGAAGAATGGTAAAATGGCATCATCTTAAGGATACAACTTTTTTTAATTATCTTTAGTGAAAGACATTGCTAACTGCTGTAGTGTTATATGAGGGAGAATAGCTGGCAGATTTACTACCACTCTAGTATTTAAGCCTTCAGAGATCCTGACCCCGCGTGCTCTGGCTACAGCCTTTCTGTCAGTCCTCATGGCCTTTATCCGCTTGCCATTTTCTTTGGTTTTTTTTTCAGTAAAGTTAGATGTAACAAAATAGATAATGAGGAATTAATACTGTCTTCTTTCCAAGCGGAGTTACTTGATATTTTGCTTCTGAAATGCCTTTAAAAGCCTTGGGCAAGAAAATAGGATTGTTTGTGGTTCTTTACGTGTTGGGAGTTACCTGTGAAACTCCTTGCCAGAGGATGTTGAAGGGCAAGCACAAAGCTTGTTGTCCTGAATCTTCTAACGCGCACACACACCCCCTTCCAATATTCTTGAGGATCAGAAATGGAAAAGTCATAAAAAAGAGTTTAATGGTCTTAATGCTAGTCAGTTTTGACCTACATCAGAAACACATGAAGTAAAAGATGTTAAAAAGGGTTCTTCAAACCCACCGAACTTTCTTATTAAAAGCAGTTGTGTTCAGCAGTGATTTTTGCTCGGGAACACTTTCCTTAGGTAACCATGAGGGCTGTACTACATGTAGAAAATTAAGTAGATGGAGCTCACTCACACGTGGACTTGCACAGATGCATTTGTAGAGTGTGGTACCTGAATAATTCAGAAACCAATAGCTGGGGATCATACCACAGCCAGAGTGCCCTTCTCCGCAGGGTCTGCTCCAGTCCATCTGAGGAGCATGGGGGATGGTGGGATTAACAGCTGGAATGTGGAATTAAGCCTTTTATTTTGTGATGTCTGGAGAATAATGGTGCATAGAGAGCTTCCACTCAGTAGCGTTTGGTTCCAGCATGTGGGTGGGGGTGTGTGTGCATAGTGGTTCTTCGCTGGGACTCTTATCTGGTTGGAGAAGGTAACCTCTCATGGCAGTGTTTGTCAGATTTTCTAAAGTAACGATTCTGATAGGGCATTGAAATACATCAAGGTGGATCTTCTCAGTGTGAAATAAGGATTTTGCTTTGGCTTTTTCCTAAGGAATCTTAACCTGTTCCCCCTTCATCTGTTCATGTTGGTGGGTGGGTGGTGGGGAATGACAACTGATCTGACTTTTAGGGAGCGGTTTGGTGAATGAATCATGGTTTTTCTTTTTCAGTTTTATTTACTGATAATTGTGATGATCCTGTTGGGAGTGCTTTGTTAGAAGCTACAGAAAAAGTGTCGCAGTGATGATTCTCAATTAGAAAGATAGTTTTCAACTATTTTTCATGTTAAATAGCCTGCTAAATGCTTTGGAAAGTGAGACACGTGTTGTCTAATTCAACAGTGCTGCAGTATTCTGTAAAGCAGGGGATGTTCTTCTCATCCTCAGCACTGTGTCTGTGCCATGAGACACAGTAGCAGTAGTAGTAGCAGCAGCAGCAGCGTTGGCTTGCCACCACATCAGTTCTCTCTTGCTGCAGTTTATCCTCCCCCTGCATCTGAACACGAAAAGGACAGTTCATTCCTTCTGGATGCAGGACATCTCATTCGTAAGTACTTAAACTCTTTGTCCCCTGACTTGCACTCCAGATCCTCACAGATGAGAGTTCTGTTATGCTATCAGGCATATTTGTTAATAAGAAAGTAACTTAAGTAGTTAACATAACAGAGTTTGATTTGACCTGCTGATATGCATTTTTGCAGAATAAACAAAGCCTGTTATCTGAGATTTTATTTATAAGGATCTGCTGAAGTGATCCGAGATCCCCCCTTGTTTGCCTGTCCTGCCCTAGACCTCAGCACATAATCTCACTGTACTGCTGCCCTTTTGACATCTGATTGCCCTTTCCATCAGCATCCATCCAAAAGCATGTTTATCTAAAAAGGAAACAATTAAATTCCAATCTCATACAGAGAACCTTTACTTTTCAAAGAAAACATACTGAAGAAGTCACAAAGTCGTACATGATGGGGAACCCTCGCTAAATCAGAACCATAAGTTATTAGGCCAAATTCAGCTCCTGCCAAAGTAGACACCAAGTCACTAATCTTGATGATATTTTGCCTGTTTATATTAGTAATATTGTATGCACTTAGTTTTTATTTGTTTTTCTGTTAAATCTCATAGTAAGACATTATAATGTACGTGAGAAGTATTATTAACATGCGACAAAAATAACGTATGGCTGGTAAGTGAATATTGAAATATGTCAAATATGGAATGATCCAGTGGTTACAAGCAACTGTGACAGTGTGCTAAAGTGACTGAATTATATGAAATTCAAGTTGAGCAATGTTACTCTCATCTAATACCAGTATGTCCTGTTTTGTGAGAATCTAAGGTGCCTTACAGCGTTGTTTCACGGATAACGGTACGATGCTGTTGGAGTGCACAGTAATGCATGGAGGAGGAGAGTTGCTCCTTTCAGTGCTTGCCCATCCTTTTCTGTTTGTAGATCTCCAAATGGTCCCACTTGGGAAACACCTTTTCTCCTTTGCGCTGAGCCTTGTACCCTGATTTTGGCCGTAGTCACAGGCTACGTGCTTTTGGATCAAGTTTGAAGCCCTCTTTTCCATTACTTGTGGCTGCAAACAACTTCTGAAAAGCTACAAATAGTTCATAGGGTATAATCAGTGGTATAATCGAGTTGTACTCTTTCAACATTGGTTTGATAGGGAAGCAGCCCCTGTGTCTCCTTCCTAAATCCCTTCAGGCTGAGGAATTCACTAAAGGCACTTTTGTCACCGATGGCTCTGTTGTAACTTTGTGTGGTAAATATGCGATGTGGTTCTTTGAGAGTGAAATGCAAACCCTGCTCTGACTGTCTGGTCATTCTAATTAACATCGGGAAAGAAGAAAGAGAAGAGCCAAATTCCTGCATCTTGCATGTAGAGTTGAAAGCTGTGTAATGTGAAAAAGGTGGAGTTTTGTGTGTGTACTATATATATATTTAACTTGAACTGTCAGTATTCAGCTGATGCAGGTTATATCTGTTGATTATACACTACAGATTAAAAGTAGATTATAACAGAAGTAATGTTACTGTGAAGAACAATTTAAGTTTAAGGGACCAGTGGCTACTGATGCTTGGTTTAGCTTAGATCTGAGCCATATAAACACACAGCTGACAATGACACTGCTTCTTCCTCTGCTGGCTGTTGAAGAATGCAGATGGTTGCAGTTTGACCTGTGGAATAAGGGTGTAGGCTGGATGGCCACTGCCCAGGCAATGGACTTTGCCTCGTGTTCTTACCCAAAGCAGTGGCTCTGCAGCACAGCACGAGGAGCGAGCCAGGAGCAGGCGCGTGGCTCCTGCTGGCAGCCCACATCCTGAAGAGTTAGCAGTTGAGAGTTAGCGTGGATGGATTTTACAGGTTTTTGGCAAAGACCTGTTTTTAGCACTGAACTCCTCAACATAACTCCTACCTGAGAGAACTTGAAACACTCTAGTTTTGTCATTAATTAAATTTCCCACAGCTACTGTTTAAGATCGAAATGACTGAAATGACATTTCTGAGGATCTGGTGAGTCAGTGACATTTCCCTGGGTACCACTTCACTGCAGGTGGAAGTCCCAGGAATTATTAAACCTCCATTACTGATATGGCTGGCTAAATCCGAACGCAACCTGATTTTGTTATGTCTCCAAGTATGTCTGCTTGAATGCTTGTGGATTTACAGTGTTTGAACAATCTGGGCAGTTTCTAACTGTGAACAAGGCTCCCTCTGTTTAGGCAGCTTTATGTTACTGCAAAGAGGTTAACCACTGCATTTCCAAAACCGCACAGCTAATGGACTGGTAAGTTGTTGTCTGCTGCGTGTAAGACTGCAGATGATCACCTGTACCATTTTTTGGTTCCTTGTAAGACCAAAAAATATGCTGCCTTGGGTGGCTAAGAGCTTGGCAAGTGTTGGTGTCAAAGGGAAGCCATCACTAAAGCTGGCATCTTCCCTTACGGCAGCCCAGCGGGCAGCGCCAGGCGATGGATGAGTTTGTCTTTCAGCTATGTTCTTTGTGAAATGTACAGAGACTGGGAGACACCTGTGTGCGCAGAGTTTATCATATAGACGCTAAAGGAAAAGAGATTCAGTTGCGTGTTTGACAATTAAAGTCACAGAAAAGGACTGTAAATTCTTTCTGGTTTGATATTCAAATGTAAAGCAAATTCAACAAAGTGAATGTAGAAGATTGGTCTTAGGAATGAGGTTAGTACTTTTTCCCAGCTTCCTGACTGACAGTTTAATGAAGATTTTATTGTGTTATGTTAATGATGTCCCTGAAATATATATATATATCTTTGTTTACGTCTGTCACTTACAGATTTAATTAATGTTCTGCTAGTTTTGTATAGTTTTTGTACGGAATCATCTGTTTCTCATCCCTTGCATGTCTTCAGCAGCTGAGTCCTGACTTACAAAAGAAAAAGTTTGCTATGTTCTGACCAACTAAACGTTCTCAAAACAGAAGTGCCTTTTGCTGGTAATACCTTCTACAAAACAATACTAAAATATTGGTGTAGTACATAAGCCTTTTACCACCCTTGAAAACCCAGCTTGAACCTTGAGGTAGTCATTTACATGATGTTTCCTTGGGATTACCTACATTCTTGTCCACTTTGACCTTGTAATTTTGCTCACAGTTGGAAATGTAATGCAGAGTGACTAAGATAATGTTGTTTACACAGACTTTAAGTGGAGTGACATTATTGTCAAGCAAGTGTCACATCACCCAAAGTGAAGGAAGACTTAATTACCATAATCCTGTGAATACTAAAATTCCTTAGCCATGTGTAGCATAATAATGTAATGCTCTGCATGTTACATTTAATAACCTGAAGGTACTGTATTAACTCTCGGGGATCTTTTAGTTATCTTAAACTGAAGGCAAACAGATTTAGAGTGGATCAGGAGGAATTCCGTGGTTAATGTAGGTATTCGGTGCATTACATTGCTAAGATCTTCTTTTAAAAGTACAGTTTGACAAGCAGAACAAAACTGAAGTGATGACTGTACCAGCATCTCTGTTAATGTAGTGGGTATATTCTGGGCCAAGAATTTCTGCAGGTGACGATGGCTGAAGTTCATTAATTAACAGGAATGATAGGAATGAGATAGTAATAAAAACGTACTGCCACATGGCAAACATGCCATTAAGTGGAGAGGAGTGCTAAATACTGCATGGAACAATTTGTTCCTTAAATTCTCAACTGCTCTTACCTCTCTGCTGATACCCAGTGCAGCAGCCTTGTGTCCTCGACCAGAATAAGAAGTGAGATGTTCAATGAGTATGTAACCATAAAAGGCAAATCATCAGCAAAGAACTAACGTATTTGTCATATGGTCTTCCAAGCACTGTGTAATCATTTCATAAAAACAGAGTGATTATTATTAGTATGTCGTTATTTCGCTAACACTAAATAGCAGTGTGCAGTGTCGTACATGCCTAAAATACATTTCTCCTAATAATCAGACTCTTCAGCCACTGAAAGAACACCGTTCAGACAGAACCAGAGTACAGGCAGTACGTCTTTTGCTGCTTGAGAGTGCAGAGAGTTCTCCAAAACTTGCCTGTCCTGTCCTGTTGTCTGACTCTGATTTCCCCTTTAGTTATAGCACTGTGCAGTTGCCTTTAATGGAATTGGTCACATTTTTGGAGAATGAGGAGAAAGGATAACCCATTTGTAAGGATTTTTAAAAATGGATGTAGGTGTTAAGGATATTCTGTGGAAGGAGGGCAGAAACTGTTATTGCATGGCCCAACTTAAGGTTCTGCAGCCTTTAAAAGGTTATAAGTGGTGCATTAAGGAATTATGGGAATTAAGTGTCTGGGGGGGAAAGACAGGCAGGTACTCTGCTGTAGTCTCTGTGGCTGTCCGGGAGGGCATCACACGCTCTGTACCTTTGATGGACACTTCCAGGAAAAATAAACGAGAATTTTGAAGGATGAAATGAGTACAGCAAAACTGAAACTGTTCTGACACAGAGAGGTCCTCTGCTCGCTGGGGTGCTAGTGTTAACACGGATGTGGAGATGGGCTAATGTATAATAATCTTCAACATACCTCTTTTTTGTGTGTGTTTGAAGTAAAGTGCTAAATCTCTCATCAGGAAAAATAATGTAGACTTACTGTTTCTCATCTTATTTTCATAAGATTAAGCCAGTCTTAGTGCTGCTGCTTGCCAAAGGTCTCTCCTTGCCCTGTAGAATCTACCAGGGGTATTGGTAGCTAAATAATAGAAGAAAAGACAAATGCAAATCATAAAGAACGTGGATTATAAATGACAAAAGTTTTGTTGTTAGGCTTTTTTTAACTTCTCTGTTTGCAGCAGTTGCTTCAGCTGTGCTGGGCACTCATTTTTGCATCCCTGCTCTCTCTGTGTTGTTAGAATAGGATGATTTGACTGTCTGAAATGGAACTAAGAGGCTGTGGAGAAGGCAGAAGCGGTGTTTCGTTAAACCACCTTAGCATAAACTCTTGTTCAGCCCGTGCGCTGTTCGGTGGGTGCCCCTGCTCAGAGGCTGCGTGTGCGCGGATCAGTTTTCCCTGCTTCAAGCTGACCGTGTTTCCCTCTGAAATCAGAGCTCCTGCGCTGGTGCCGGGCTTGGGGAGCACCAGCGTGCCCGGGCTGCTGCGCTGCCGCCTTCCCTCTCGCTTGGCCCCCCAAGACCCGTGGAAGGGGTTTAACTTTCTTTGGATGTATAATTTCTGTTGATTTACAGGAGTCCTGGGAAGGAGCCTTTTTGTAAAACTGATGGCAGGGAGGAGCTGCCTGGGGCAGAGGCTGTCAAACCATCTCCTTTGTGACTGCCAGAGTGCAAATATTGCTGAGGATCGACGGATCCTGTCCCACTCCCGGGGGTGGCACAACTCACACATGAAACCACTCTTGTAGCCAGAGAGGGGTCTTACGCATTCTGTTGCTTTTTGCCATTTCAAATTAAGGAGTGTTTTGGAATACTCAAGGTTTACAATATCTTGGGAGCAGAAAAGTCAGAGAATATTCCCAATATTAGGATGCTAAGCCTGTGTTTTTGTTGTTGCTGACTGCCTTAAGTAGGTTAGCTTACCTGGGTGTCTGCTTGCTTGTAGTTCTGCTGTCATGACTGGGAGCATCTTGAGTCCAACAGGATCTGGTTTTCTTCCAAGGGGTTCCACACACTCTCCTCTATTGTTATGGAATGCAGAGGGTGGAAAGGCTTTTCCAGACATCCGCAAATGCTGGTCACAAAGATCTAGAAGAACAGTCTGAGTGGTGGGTGCTCGGGATGTGGTAAACGCTGGGCTGAAACCCACGTGTTGCAAGTTCGTTTTGGATAAAATCTGGTCATATTCCTTAAAGGAAGCAGTCGAGGTTTCACTGGAAGGGCATCATCCGTGGCCAGCAGAGATTCACCTGTGTCTGTGTTGCAGGGGAAGTGCACAGCATTTTTGTCTCAGAGATTGCATTGTACGATACGATTTAGTCTACTTGAACACTAAATCAGATTTGCCATCATTTCGTTTCCATGCTTAAAAATAAATACTTTTGAAGAACGGGGATATGAGTATGTCAGGTATTGATCGTCTGCTGGAGCGCAGAGGTCTGGGGGGGCCGAGCTGGGGAGGAAAGCGCTGCCCACACCCCGTGTCCCGGAGCGGCAGCGACTTCTCCAGTCCCTGCAACCGCAAAACTAATTAGTGAAATTAAGTTGAAAACACAGTAAACAAGTGCAGTTGTTAGTCATTCCGTACGGCACTACAAATGTGGGAGGACATGTTAAATGATAAATTAGGCATGAACTGCTTTAATCTGTACGCTGAACATGCTAGCGAAGGGCCTGCATTTGTAATTAGTGTTGAGGCCACAGGAGAGTGGTGCCTCTTTTAAAACACTGACAGGGAATTGATCAGTTTAGGTTGCCGTGGCAACCAGGAGCCCTCCATCGCTTTCCTGGTGTCCTATTATGCTGTCCCCACGTTTAGAAATATATTTATGAACTGTAAAGATAAACTACTCAATAATGCAAAAGAGGCTACGATGCTCAAATGCCAAAGTGATGGGGGCCGAGCGGATGCCTAACTACCCGATAACAAGCTTAAGTGTTCTATGGTTGTCATGACATTTCTTTTACAAAGCAAACGATGTCTGCAGAAAAAAAATCTTAAAATTAGCCGAAAATGCAAATCTCTTCATGAGGCTGTCACCTTCATAATAACAGACAATAATTGATGATTTATGAGATGCCACCATAGCAACCAACTCCTTCGGCACCCCGTGGCTCCTCTTGCACAATGGGCTCGGGCTCCTATGAAAAAGTTTCTAGTGCAAAGCTCAGGAGGTCTTCTCGCATCTTGCTCCGTGTAGTCTTTCTAAACAGCATGTGCCAGTGTTGCAGGGATTTTATACAGTCACCCTACACATGGAGGAGCTGAGGAACCCTTTGGAAAAACTATGTGAATCACAACTGAACTAAGGTGGTTTTGGTCAAGACCTTTTTAAGATAGTAGGTAATTTTTATTCACAATTCAAGTTGGAATGGAAGCTACGACACAGGAGTCTCTGCTGTATACTCGGCTTTTCAGAGGCCTTTGTCCAATACTCGTATTTAAAGTATTGGTTGCACAAATCGGCCTATTTTTTGCATACTGGTGTCTGAGCTAAACTGACTGTCGTAGAACGGTGATGTTTTATTTGGATCGTAGTTTCAATGACTGCAAGAGAGAGGCTTTTATTTATAAATGCGTGTTTAGGTACCTCACGGTTTGTTACATCTGCATTTTTTTTTCACAAGAAATTAGTGCTTTAAAAAAAAGTTTTTGGTCTTTCAGATTACCACCTTTTCTAACTGATAAACTCAAGTTCAGGAGAAGTAGGGTCTGTAGCCTTGGTTGAAGGACATATGGCACTTGGAGTTACCAGGTTAAGTGGTGTATTAGTGTTTTCCTGTCCAAAGGCCCACGTTATTTGCTCTCCTGTACAGGACCGGCCAGCGTGAAACCCCTCATACCGCAGTTCTGCGTACCTTTATAGAACGTGTCCCTAAATTTGATACATAGAAAGGCCAATTTAATGTTGAGCGACAAGAACTGGTGTTAGCAATTTCTGTTTAAGCTAGATTTCCCCCCCTCAGAATTCCTTCCCCTCTCCCTGCCATTAATAAATGTATATTCCAGAAATGCCCTTTGTATTTCAGTTCTCTTCTTTTAAAATGTAGAAGGAAAATTCCACTGATAAGAAAAAACATTCATAAAGTAATATGCTAATTCTCAGCCCATACCTTACTATCCACACTCAGGCAACGGCTCCAAAAAAAGTAACAGAAACTTTTTGGAATTAAGAATTCATGATCGTTCCCATTTTTTTTTTGACTTCGTCAAATATGACAATTAGAGCTGTCAGTTCCAGAAAGTGATTTCTGGTAGAATAATATCTCAGTCACCTTTTCCTGGTATGTAGAGAAAAAAAGAATAAATAGATGGAAACCCATTATCTTGTTACTCATGTTTACTTTTCACATTTTGATATATTTTTCCATTGTTTAATTTAACTATTATCATAACTTCTTATGGGATAGTTTTTATAGCACTAACTTATTTGTATGTTTGTTATATATGAGGAAAAAGACAGATTTCTCTAAATATGAGGAAAATAAGCTTGGTGGTCCCTCCCCCTGCCGTGGCTGTGTCATCTTTGCATCCTCACCTCTAACTTCAGCGCAACTTGTTGCTGTTCTTTCTCTGCTCCAAACCAACAGACAACCCATAACATCTGCTTTTTCTATGGATGGACAGGTTTGAATACTGTGAAGAAAACGCACAGAGGAAGAATGGGAAGTGATAAAGGCTGTTCCTGACAGCGCTCGGTACAGAGCGGTTATGATTTCTGTTGCTGAATCCTTTGCAGAAACGTTGTTTTTGTATGTTCTTTCCCTTCTCCAATGCAGATGTGGCTTCAGGAGTTCTGTGGCCGCATTGTGTGTTCCGTGGGACTGGGCTGGATGCGGAGGTGTTCCCATTAGCATCTTTCAAGCTGTGGCTGTGCAGCCAGTATAGAAATGGCAGCAAAAATTTTTGGCGGTGTATTGACCTGAAGTCCATCTGAAGTTGATAAATACCAGCTGTTCAAACAGAAAATTAAACAAAAGCAACTCCAAACTTACTCTGAAGTAAACAGGTGAACAGTGTGTAAGACAAAGCAGTTCCCCAAAGGCGTTTTTAGTACATGGTCATTATTTAACTCCTGACTGAAAATAAACAATGCTGACAGAGTGCGTGTTGGGGGGCTGTGATGTATGAACAGTGTCAGTACCGTAGGCTGATAACCTGTAGCTTGACATACTTATCTATAAACTTTGACAGATACATCAGTTTGTTATTGTCACTTTATTAACTCGCTTCTATGATAGCAGAAGATAATCTTTCTTGAAGTCTAACACAGCTAATACATTACTAGGTAAAAGACTTGGAAAAATGTCAACAAGTTTTGTTTCCCCCCCAGAGCAACATCCTTACAGTTCATTACATATTGAGGCAGTATTTCACAATATAGAGCAGAGATGTTTGCATATCAACAGCAGACAATAAACTCTTTTGTCACATTAAATTATTTATGCCAGAGACATCCCGACAGCCTCTCTTAAAAACCAGAATATATTGCTAGGAAATGTAGTTGTGGCTGCTTGAACTGAACACTCGCTTAATAAATTAATATTTTGGTCTTGTGACTTTTAATTGGAAAATAACAGCTGTTCCTAGTTGGAACTGTCTACTTTGTCTTCTGGTGGTTTACAGCAGAGCTGTAAAAAAAGATTTCACAAGCCTTCTCGCCCGCTCCTTCCTGCTCCTTGCTATCCTGCCGATGCCACGGGGGTGAGCGAGGGGACAGAGCTTGAGCTGAAACGCCGTCACAGAATGTAGAAAACCACTTCTGACTTGTTTTAAACTTCTTTCAATCTTACTTTGGAATGTTAGTATGAATTATACTTCCAAATGAGTGGGGTTTTTTTTCCATGGTCTCTGAAACAGAGTCCTTTAACATTTGTTTGATTCTGAAACTTAATCCAACATCTGTTGCATCACTTTGTGCCAGATTTCTTCCTCTTAACTCCTTGCCCTGTCTCTCTTACACTGAACGACGCATTATATTGTCAAGGCCATCATTTTGGAGTGGTGTCTTGACCATCACTTTGACCATCACTGCGTGTGTGTGATGGCTTGAGATTTTTAGAAACTTGGTCATAACCCAGAGAACTTCTGTAATCTGCAGCAGTGCCACCATAAGGGTCTGGTGGTTACTGTGCGGTCCAGACCTATTGTGAGGGCTGATGGAATAGCTGCAGGCACAACGTGCTGCGGTCATTGGTCTGAGGCAGTGCTGGGAAGAGGTAGACACCTTTGGCGGTGCTTTTCATTGATATTTGCTGCAGTGGAAGCACAGAGCTGCACTTGTCTTTGGAGAAGTATTTAGCGAGTGCAAGTTTTCTGCCAGTCTTCCACAGCTCGCATAGAGTAGTTTGGGTTGGAAGGGATCTTAAAGATCATCTTTCCAACCTCCCTGCCATGGGCAGGGACACTTCCCACTGGATCACGCTGCCCATCCAACCTGGCCTTGAACACCTCCAGGGATGGGGCAGCCACGGCTTCCCTGGGCAGCCTGTTCCAGTGCCTTACATGATGGGATTTTCTTCCCTTCTCTGCTCCAACATGAGTTCTTCACTGCTCTCACATGCCTTCATCTTTCACCTGTCCTTCAGACTTGCCCTCTAAGCCTTTGTTTTCTTGCCCTGTAAGATTTTGTCTCTGTACTCCAGTTATCTTGAAATTACGCACCTCTGCTCCCACCCTAGCTCATAATCTTATTTTCCAGTCATTTCAGGTGTCTTCTCTCCAGGACGTACTTACTCATCCCCAGTCTCCCTCACAACCACAATCTCAGGATCCTTGCCACTGTTGGCTTTAGCCTCATGCTTCTTCCTTCAGTTGCTTGGCCTGAACACAACTGTGGTTTCTTCTTGTCTTGAAAGGATAGGAGGTCATTGCCCGGTGTCTTGAGTTGTTCCATTTCTTCTGCAAACTATGTGTTCAGGCAGGGAGGAGCTACAGAGGTCAGTGCTGGGAAGCCAGAATAGATTCAGAGACAAAGGGGAAGGCAAAGTTGAGGTGGCAGTGGGATATAGGATCACTATTGATCTCAGCAGTAATTTAGGAAAGGAGAAGGAAGAGATCCAGGCAGGAATTCAGACCAGTTTGAGCTGAGGCCCCAGTTAAAATTTGTAAAACAAAGCCGAGAGACTTGACTGCTCATTATCATGTACTTAATAGTGAGAATGGGTAAAGGAAAGTTTGGTTTATGAAATCCTAATTAAGTATGAGAAAAAGATGGATTTACCAGATTTGACAGCTTCTCTAAAGGTGAGTGTTGTGAAGGTGCTCCAGACCCAAATCTATTTCTGCTGTATTGAAGTCAGTATTGTGAAACATAGGAGCGCAAAAGGACTACATGCAGAGAAAATGCTGTCACTGTGATAGCAACTGACAGCCTTTTTCTCTTGCCTGTGTCCAGAACAGCTCAATGAGGTCTTGCCAACAGTATCCATTTCTGTGATTTTCCTACGAGACACCACAGCCAACCCTGCCTGGAGTATGGTGCTGGACATTAGATATTTATTGTTAGTTTTTATTGCGCTAATAGTGCTATGCAGTATGGCACTATCCCTTCACAAAATAATTTGTGCTCCAAGTCAAAGCTGTATGGATGAGAAAATATTAGCTTTATAAATAGTCTTTTTTTTTTTTAATGGATTTGTAGATCCATGCTGACATTTTTGGAAAAGATAATGCAGAATAAACTCGATTTTAAGGCAGTGTTTGTAGCATTAGAGAAAAACCTTGCAGTAAAAATTTGGTCTCTTTCTTTTGTTCTTTATTTAGGCAAAATAAACATTCGTAAGTTAACCAAATGCATGTTTAGCATGGCCTCAAAAAGTAAATCATCAGAGAAGAGAAAGCTCCCTGATTGAACGGCTGAAATGAAACATAACTTGAGGAAAACAAACACCTAATTCCTCTTGAATAGGTAGAATTCTGCAAGATGTTGGTAACTAAATTAAACGGTCATAAACACAATAAGAAAGAATTAGGAAAAAAACAACGCAGTTGTGATGATGGATACTAATGCCATAAAGCCTTGTGATGGGTATAACTGTTGGTGTCTCCCCCGCCTCTGTGGCTCTCCAGCGCTGCGTCGGTTCTTCTGCAGCTGCATTGCAGCCGTGCAGCCACGCTGGTTTTGGTAACACCCTTGATGACTTTTACTGCTGTATCACAGTGTCGGCTGCGTGACAGCAGCACTGCGCCTCGATCAATATTGTATTATGTCATTTTGCGCTGTGAAGGAGAGCTGTATGAAACTTCTGGATTTGTTTCTTTGGCAGTGTACAGCTGGAACTGCAAATGGCCTGGGAACGATCTGCGGTGGAGTATGGGGATGGAAAGGGGTGCGGGGGGGGAGAGTATGGGAAAACAAGATGGTTCAGGCTTTGAGATACAAGACAAGAAAAGGTAACACTGCTTTTACACATTGGTTATTTCATCGCATTAACAGATTTTAACAAACTGGCGATGAGGTTGTCGTACTGCCTTTGAATCCGCCAGGCTTTGCTGCATTTCTCAGGTAGAGGAGGTCTGTGCACAGCCTGATACCAATTAGTTATGCAAGAAACAGGGTAATTATACCCACCCACATTGGTTAGTGGATCAGGAACTCTCCTGACCGTATGCTTTAGGACCTACTTGTTTGTTCTGCTGATTTCTTCCTCTCCTAATCTGTTTTTCTGAACAAGTGGAAATATTAATACCAGAGGTGAATAGATGTGTTTACTAGAGTGCACGTCCTGAGAAAGGGGAGATGCATGTTTACATATTAGTTTGCTAATATATTCACATTGCTTGATGCTTGGGCAGCCTGCTTTAGTGGGGTGTCCCTGCCCATGGCAGGGGGGTGGAATTGGATCATCTTTAAGGCCCTTTCCAACCCTAACTATACTATGATACTATGATGATTCTAAATCAGAATTAGAGTAGGATGGCAAAAACTTGGAGTTTAATATAGATTGACGTCCAACTGGTCAAGCCTTTACAAACCCAGAAGTTATGAAGTTATTTTCAAGGTGTTTAAAATGGAGCTCAGTCAAAGTCATAAAACATTGCAAGTTTTTAAGTATAAACAACTTTTGTTACTTCTCCTGACTAATAGTGTTTCCAGAAACTCAGGCAGAGCCATTCCGCTTAATAAAGATCTTTAGTAACGTTAAAAGGGAATTTAGTCTTCCTTTAATATGGCAGGTTTTTCTCTCTAGGGGATGACTGGGCGTAGCTTAGACTTTAAGGGACAGTTTCCTTGCTAGGTTTGTCTTTATCAAAGGATCTGGGATCTAGGAACATACCCGCGTTTGTTTGGTGTAGGTGCCCATGGTCATCGAGCTCAGTGGGTCCATCAGGTGTGCTTCCCTCCTTGTGTAACGGGAACATTGTATCTGTCTAAGCGAAGCTGTAATTCATTCTAACCATTTCCATTCAAAAATTTTGATATCTAGCGGCCAAACTGCGTTTTTCACTGTGCTAAGTGCTGCATTTTATAAATTAATATGGATCTGTTTGCAGTATGAAGGAGGGAGTAATAACAGCAGTGATTAGGATGGGGACTGGGTTTGTACCCAAGTATTGCTGTATGCATAGATCATGAGGAGTTCTCATTGCACTTGTTTTGAGAAAGGCGACATCCTTACGTTACAGTTAGCGGGTGATTTGTCTGGGTTTTTGCTTTCTCGTGTGCAAATCTGTCAGTTACGTGCGATTAAGTTATGGCCTAAGGATTATAGTTGTTGCTCAGCAGCTGGGCCAACTTCTGAACATTTATTTCCTGTCTTATTTTCCTCTGAGTTACAGCCAGTATTTTTAGCTTAAAATGTTGTGTTGCCTGAGACAGGATCTTAGACTATTTCAGTTATTTTGGTGCAGTACGTACATTGTTTGTTTGAAGCACAGCCTGTAGAAGAGGTACAAAGAGGTGATACTAGTTGGCATTTTTCTGTCTTTTTCCAAGGGCTATTGCAGAGCAGTGTGCTTTTTAACAAAAGAGTCTGATTTTAAGGGCCACAAATCAATCTGTAGGATGGGATTTGAATCGCTGTCAGTGGAAGGAAAGTATTTATAATAACTAAAATCCCACGTGTTCATAATTGACATAATTAGAGGCTATATGCACAATTTCCCTGTAGAGAAGAAAGATAATGGGTTTGAAACCTTGTTTGTTAGAAGTGTTAATATACTTTTATTAAAAAGGAAAAGGAAGTCTGGTATTTGCAGTGGTCTATACTCCTACTCATGTGGGAACTTCAGATAAAATAGTGGCTTCCTTTACATGATTTGTACATCATTACAAATCATTTTGCTGCGTTCTGTTTCACAAAGGCTGGTTGAAACTCGTGACTTTGTCAGGATATATTTGGATAGCTTCTTGATTTGTCTCGAAAAATAAGTTGGTGTTGCTGGGAGTACTTTTTTATTTTGCTAGTGATACATATTCTAGATGTAACTTTCTATGGACTTATATGTGTTTGCTATAAGTTTCCAAATCTAATCTGAGGGAGCCTGATTTCCTCAAGAGTTAGAATAGGAAACCCAATATTTTCTAAAAAGTAGACACTGTATAACTACTAAAGCAGTACACCTTGACTCCTGCTGCTCAGGAAATAGGAAAATGTTAATTTTCTGGACTTCTATATACTGCTGTTGAAACCATTAAAGGAAATCACTCTATCCTGTTATCAAAATTTTGGTTACAGGCTTCAATATGAAATGACTATTCTGTAGTCAACGTGCTATAGTAAGGCAAATAATAGGTAGCACGTAGGTGATGAAATAATAAGTTTCTTATATTTCCAAAATTCTACTGCGACAGTCAAGTAGGAGTTGATTCAGTAGAAACCACAAACATTTCAATTTGCTCTCTCTAAATGGTAGTTTTTGTAATAAAAAGTGAATTTTAATGACCAGGGGAAGCTCATTTGAAACAAAGAAAGCCGTCTGTTAGTTTTATGTTGATTGACAAGCGTGCCAGGGATAAAGTGTTGGCTGACACTAGAACATGCCTCATCAGAACGGTCTACAATGTCTCCAAAGTCAGCTGAAAACGTTAAATAACATAGAGCTTCAGAATCTTGGAACGGTTCAAGCGACAGGAAACAAACTGTTTTTTGTTTTTCGTTTGGTTTGTTTGTAGGTACAAAGAGGAATCTGGTGAGTGTTTACATCTTCCCATGACATTTTGCACTAATACTGTTGCAAACAGATTACAGAGTAGAATATTAAATAAATACCACAAAAGGAACTCCTGGTTTTCAGTTTCTCCTGGTGCTGAATGACAGTAATCCCCTCTGACAAAAGAGGGTTATTGCCATTAGTTAATCCTGTTATGTAGTTCCCTCAGCAGCCTCTAACACATGTTGATAAAGACTGGGAAAATCTGAAATGTCAGACTAAGAGGCCTCTGATCATCCTGACCATAAGGCCACGGTAGAAGCAGACCAGAGCTCGGGATCTGCAGCAGCAGAGTATTTAATGTCTGGCTCTGTGCAGAAATGATGCATTTGGGCTGAAAGATGCACCCTGTCGTTAGCATTCCCTGTTGGCTGCTGTTTGCCCGACAAAGAGATGATTTCGATCACCTTCTGTGCAGGCGCTGTATCAATGTGAACGTGGGGCGGTAGCAACATGCAGGAGTGAAACGTGTTTGGGTCATTTTTCATGTGCGAAGCCCTGCAGGGTACCGAAAGCGGAGTCTGCAGCGTGCAGGGATTTTTGCTTAGTTGTTCGTGTTACAAAAGCAGTTCTGAAGATTGTGCACGTTAAGTTTAATTAAGTCCTTCCGATAATACTAAAGTTGGGGCTAGTGGTGAAACGGGTAATGAATCTTTATTTAATTTTAAATTATGGAATCAGAGTTTTTGTGTGCTAGGGTGGAAAGTCTGGTTGGGGAAGTAGAGCCTTGTCTTTCAGGTAGCTCAGACTTTGCAGTCAAATGAGTCAGTTACCATTAATCATCTTTGTTACAGTAGTAGAGAAGAGGCAGTTGCTTTTCTCCGTGTAATATTGTCTGCTGCTTTACAATATTCTCATATGACGTGACTTACTGTGAGGATGGTTTAAAGCATATCCACTGTGTCTGTGACATGGAGATAGACCTTTTAATTCTATCCTGTGAGGCTGAGGATGCTCCTTCGCTTAGATTGCAGCTTTGAACTTCATTACCATGTGAATGATTTGAGTGCTTTCCCTGCTCCGTGTGACGGATCTGTAAAGTTGTTGTAGATCTGAGTGAAACTTCAGCAAATCACCTTATGAGTATATTGTCACGGACAGAGACTCTGATTTCTCTTCCTCGATGTATTTTGTTGCTTTCCAGTATGAAAGCAGTTTTAAGTGGGAAGTTTGCAGGACAGTTAAAAGTGTTGGATACTCATGTCATCTTTCCGTGAGCACATCCATCAGTTCTTCTTCAATAGTTAATATTTTTCTAACTAATTTTCAGTAATCCCCAGTTTGGCTGAGCTGATTTCCATGGAAGAGTTTCTAACACCGTAAGCAGTCACTAGTAGATCATCTGAGCATGTAAAACTCACTTAGTGCTGGTAGGTTTTGAGTGCATGCAAATTTTTTTCAGGATATCTGAATATGTTTGGAATAGTCATTTCGAAATGAATGTATCCCTGGTCCTCAAGCGTCTGACAGTTTGGATCTCATCGGGGTATCCAGTAGGAATGGTTCCTCTGTGCTAGTCTGGTATTTTTTTCCGAAGACCGCATGATGCCTGGTAGAAGAGAGGCGGTTATGTTGTAGCTGTCTAATGTATCAAATCACACACTGACTTTTTTCAGAGTATAGGAATTACTTTAATTACTGCTTTTTCTTTAAATAAGCCTACACTGAATGCCTGTAGCTCACAGTGCTGGTGCTCAGAGAATGGCTGGCCATTTATTTCTAGTCATAGCAATTGAAATCCAATATTTATTCATTTACCTCTCAGTAATATATTTGACAGATGTGTTGAATAACTGAGTAAATTGCTGCCTTTAAACTCCTTGCCTTTTTCTTTTGATTTCACGGTATCTGGAAACACTGCTGATAATATAATAGTTAAAATATCTACAAATTAACGCTGTTAAGGCGCCACTTATTTTGATTATGCCTGCAGATCAGACTTCGTTTTTTTAAAACAGAAATCACTGATTCCAGTTCACACTGAATAAGCCAAAAGTCAGCTCAGCAAATTATGTAGGAGTCAATTTGTGTGAGGTCAGCCCTGTGATGCTGGCAAAGAATGTTGTTTTATCCTTCCATTGTGAGACAGATGTTAAAGATATCCATATAGAAGGTCTCAGGACCACAGATGGTAAGATTGTAATCATAACGTAAATTAAGTGCACTCTGTGGTGTCCAGCTAGATATAAAATTATGCTGTGTATTTTGTATTTATGTTATGTATACAGAAATTGTAAAGTAGAGGGAAATAGCATAGAAGAAAGCCTTTAAAGTAACTCTGTTATGTTTATGGAAATTACTCTCCCAGGCTAGTGGGAGATTGATTTGCCGGGGCTTTTTATTGAATGTCTTCTACCAGTGCACCTATGTCGGCTTTCTTTTGGTCATAGACATTCTGTGGGAAATCCAATATAATTTTATAAGCATGTTTCTTGTGAAGAAACTTTCACTGCTGAAATGATACTTGGTTTTCTTGAATTATTTGCTTGAACAGTGGATTTATCCACCATTTGTTGGCCTTTTATGTGAGGCTTGAGACGGGGTGACTACGTGAAGGTGCTAGGAGCTCTTACAGGGGGAGACGGCGTACAGTTGTGGCGGGTCTGGTCATAAGGCATGATGGCTTGTTGGAATATTCTGTGCTGTCCTCTCAGTTGCGTAAATTAATGGTCTTTGAGAGGTGAAAGAATCCTTGTCTTGTTATTTTTTTCTGGAAGTGAAAATTCATCACTAACCGGTGAAATGGAGAACATCTTGCCACGCTGCCTTCCTCGCTGGTGTTCTGTAACAAATGGAGCACCAGCAGAGAACTGCGAGGTCTAACAAATAACTGGGTTTGTAAAATCAGTTGGTGGTGGGAACCGGTGAAGAGAGTTTTCAAACTTTGATTCTTATTAGTGAACTAGGTGTGATTAAGGTCCTCCCCAACAGTGAGACCGTTGTCAGCTGTTCGCAAATATTTATTTGATAGCAGGCAGTAAGGTCTGAAAATTTAAATGCATCTTAATGAGCGTGCGGTAGGCTATGTTTAGGGCGTTGTTCTGGAATCAGTTGGGTGATCTAAAGAAAGGCTTTTGATGAAAGCGTGTTACTTGTCTGAGCTTCCTATTTTGAGATAGGGAATAGGGGAATATTGGCTTACCTTCAAAAAAACATTATTCTGAAGTACGGGGTGGTTTGCTGTTTTTAATCTGGAGGTCATTTTTGCTCAAAGACTGTGGTAAGAGCATTACTGGCATCTGCCAGGCATTAGTAGAGACAACCAGAACACAGAAAATGGAGCGAGGTTCCCTTTTCTCCAGGAGTGCTCCAGGTGATCTCTTCTCACCGTGTTGTGTAGGAGCACAAGAGATGCAAATAAGTGAGTGCTGATGAAAGAGTACATTTTATTTTCTCACTTCATCTCCTGCCAGAAAAGCGTAATGGTATTTTAGAGCTGATATTACACCTCAGAAAAGGGGTAATGCATCTTTAAAAGCTAAACTACATCTTCTTTACTTTTATCAAATTCTCTATAAATCTTTCATGACAGTTTATTTAACAAAGTGTCATTGAAACTGTATAGATGATTGATGTGACCCATGTAAGATCAACATGAAATGTTTGTAAATGTCAGCAAAATGTGACCATCGAGAAGCAAGTAAGGATGGTGTTGCTGTGAAAGTGAAAAACAAACAGAAAATGTTTTATCTTATTCTTTACTTTCTGGGATGAAATTACAAATTCATAGAAGCGGTATTATATGGTTTTTGTAGGACATCGGGCCATGAAGCGGGGAGGAGGATCCAAATTACTTCTGACATACTGTGCTTTTACTTTTGGCTTCTTTTACAGTGCCTAATAGTCTCTCTCTCACCTATTTAAAAAAAAGAAAATCACATTTCACTTCTAAGAAGAATAATACTAATTTGGATTAAAAAGTTATGAAAAATAGACGAGAATGTGAATAAGCTAACTTTATTCAAGCAGCACCTGTCAGCAGAAGAGCTGGAAACATGTTGAGGTTCCCTCAAACCCACTGCTTTTCTGAAGAATGCTCATGTTCTGAAAACAAATCTCATGGTACCTGTGCATTGTCACCAAAGGTTTCTTCAAGATGTTAACCTGTGAACTCTAGGTCAATGCCATGCTTCTGATTTTTGTGCAGTGAATTTAAAATGTGGAAGCATTCTCCTGGAATCCTTTTAAGAAACTAATTTTTGGGGTCACCTTTTTGATCTCCTTCATTCCTGATTTACACCTTGCCAGAACCTGTAGGATCAAGGAAACTAGTGACTCTTGGGATCCTTTCAAGCCCTCTGAATGCCCTGGGGCCTTACGTTGCAGCTCCTGAGGCTCTCCAGCCTTCAGTGGTTCCTCTTTCACTCTGCACAGAACTGCAGCATAGAGCATCATATGCTGTAGCGTAGTATGCGCCGCAGTTAGTAGTTCTTCGTGGCTTTGGTGGGTCTTTGCTTGTTGTTTCACCCTTGAAGAGAAATATGATGAGATGTTTCAGAATGTCTTTTGGTCAGAGGTGTATCGTCTATGTGAGCTGATGACCTTTAGCTCTGGAAGTGTTGTACCTCTTGGCAGAGCAGGTGCCATGATGCTGCTGGGCCATTCACAGGTCCCGTGTGGAGGTGGTGGAATCCCAGAAGCCGTGTCCCAGACACTACTGGCCACGCAGTGTGGGCAGTGCCCCTCTGGGACACTTGGCCTTACCCCGACGCTCTGCATTCTGAGCTGCTCCAGGAGCAGTGCTGTCTCTTCTCTTCAGTGTAGGTGTCTGTTAAACAGTCTTGGAGCTCTGCCATCAGATTTGCAGCAGATGTCCAGGTTTATATGTTCTTTATGACAGGTGTGATCAGCCAGCAGAGCTTGAAGGGAAAAAAAATAAGTATATATCACTGATGAATTACAAGCACGTGTGTGTGTATGTCTACACGCAGCTCCTGGTTTGTTTCTCAGCCCAGTTTGGCGCAAATCACCCGAGATCTTAGGACCCACACAGGGTCTCCCTCTTTGTTCATAACCAACCAAAGCAGCTGTAATGCTCGTGAGCAACGCTGCTCAACGTGCTCCTAAGGAAGTTCATGAGAGCTGGAGATAAAAACATTACTGGACATCAGCCAAAGAGAGTCTGAGCCCAAGCCGGGTGGTTTCTATAGTATTGCAAAACTTGCCTGTTTGCCAAGACCTTCCCACAGTAACCAAAGGCGAGGTACAGCAGCTCACAAGCATGTCGTTGGAGAAAAATGGGGAAGACAGAAGAACCTGAAGGTGAAACTATATTCTGTTCTGGTATCCACGTGGATGAAAGCCTTTGCAAATTACTATGATGAGCTGATAAGATACTATGGTGATAAAAATCTTGTAAGTCAGACACGTTTGTATTGCTTTTAAATTAAACTAAGACAACATCAAAGGAAGATGATTGGAAAAATTAATATCTAAAATGGGAGACCAAATGAAACTGAAGGAGAGAACAAAAATCAATTCTGTATGCTAATCCATTCTCAGATGCTACGGGGTGAACTAAGCACGGCACTGAAGCTGCGGTCACATTAACCAGCGTTCCCTGATCCAGCCGTTCCTGCCTTTTCAGGTTTTTTATGTTCTTTAGGAGACATTTTATGTTTTCAGAGCAAATACGTAGGTGCAAATATCATGTATTATCTGATGCAGTATTTACAGGGTACTGCAGCAGTGCCTCAGTAGATGTCATTGTATGGAAAGGGAGAATCCTTTGCGTTCCTGCGGTGGTAACGAGGCTGTGGGCTGTGTGAAAAGGAAGGCTCAAGTGTCAAGTAAACCTGTTCAGATAAGGGGAAGCACTTGGGTTATATTGGTCTCTAATGGCCACATGTCCTGTTTTGAAAAATATGACTTCAGATGCATTTAAATTATTTTAAAAGGTATTTGAGTGCCTTTAGAAGAGCATTGAAAAGTTCTGGACCATAATTCAGTTCTGTTTGTGGATGTGTGCATGTGTCTACATAAACTTTAATTTAAATGGAATATTGCTTAGGTTCAAGTAAATGTTTTTGTGACAGACGACAGTTAGTGGACTGTAAGAAAAGCGGTGTACCTTAGACTAACCTACATTTGTGAGTTAATTTATTCTTTAATCATAATTAAATAATGATCTACCATATGGTTATCATATAAAATATGGTAAGTTAAGAAGTGGAGAGTTTGTCATTTCATGCTAGTATTATTGACTGGTCACTGATAATAAAACAGGCATAAAGACAGCAGTAATCGAAGTATTATATAACAAATATTTTATAAGTAAATATAGATTGAGGATTTTTAGGAAGTTTGAACAGGCAATCAGAAGAGCCTTGGTGTTGAGCAACTGCTTCAAATAATTCAGCCTCCCTGCCCTTTCTGCCTTGCCTCTCGATTCCCGCTCTGGTAGACGAACGCCTCTCTGCGCTCTCATTGGATCCACGCATCTTCCTTGCCTGGTGAGAGTGTGGTTGTTCCTTGTGACCATGGTAATGAATATGCAGATACTGTTAAATGAGTTGGCAGTTACAGTTTTCTTGCTCTGACGGGACAGAGATTCTGAGCTGTTCCTGGGGAAGCAAAGGCCCTGAGGCCGGTAGGCGACCAATACGGAATAACACGTTGTCCCGTTTGTTCTGTGCTGCGTACCCTGGGTGCGAGTGGTGCCCACGCCTGGAACGGTTTTCTGTGAAACTCCAAGAATTTATCTTCCAAACTCACTTTTGGTATGGACTCGAATTAAAAAAACCCAACCCCTACATGCATTCCAGCAGCAGAAGGGAAATGATGGAAGCAGAAAGAGAAAACCCAAGGAGTGTTCTGCTTCCAGATGTCTTCAGTATTGGGGTAGTTCTGCTTGCTTCCATGGTTCCCTGTGCTTCAAAGTGTTGCTGTAGAGATGTGAGGAAGATTTTATGGCCTGGTTTGATATACAGACCTGTACACACGCACACGATAACAGTGAGTGCCTCAAGCTTTTTAATTTTTCTGTTAATAACCCCACTTTTAACTGTGGGCATTTAGTCCCAGTGATGATAGCCATTACCAGGAATGCTGATGTTTTCCCGCAGTGCGCAGTCAATGTCTGTCAGACTAACAGAGGTCAGAAAGTTGCATAATTGGAGATGAATAAAGGGCTATCACGACTGTGCAGAATCCCTGTGTTCCACTGCATTGGAAAGTTCATGTTTTTATTTAGATGTGGCCTTTTATAAGCATTTGCTGCTCTGCTTGCCTTCTGTAGTAGATGCATTTCAATCTTTCTTGAGTACTTTGGGAAGAAGATAAAGTGTGCCATGGCCGGCTGAAGCAGGAGTGGGGTTTGGTGTTGGACGGTATATATTTCTACTCCTTATAAAGCAGATAAACGGTGGGATTTCTTTTTTAGTGTTGATGTGTGCAGAATCCTGAAAGCTTAACCTTTCTTCAAGGGACGAAGGGAATTCGATCTCCAAAATCCCACCTGAGCCGTGGCTTCCTGTTGCACTTAGTTTCTGTTAATTACATAGAACAGGTAGTCAGTAATCTTTGAATAAAGATGAATTTCTTTAGTTTTCGCAGGTAGAGGAAAAAGTGAAATGAATGGATAGTTGTGATATGTAATTCTGCTCTGTCTTCTGATGACTTTGAACATTACATCCTTTGCATACATTAAACACTAAAAATGTAGAAATTGTTCTAAAAATGACTGTATAGTGGTTTTTCTCAGTAGAAAGGAATACTGATGGCTTGAGCTGGCAGCCAGCCAGTTCGAATTCTCCGTGGAAATCTATAGCTGGCTTAGACTTTAGTCTTTAATTGAAAAATGAAAATTAAAATGTAAAATGTAATTTGTTTGAATGTAGAGAAAATTGAAATACCTACAAATGTCCTTTCTTGTCATGGTTGTAGAAGTAAAATAGCACATTTCTAAAAATGATTAGTGTTGATGTAAAAGGCACACATAATGACAAGTAGTTTGGACATCTCAGTTTGGAGACTTACTTTGAAGGGTACCCGTGGGGATTTGACTGTTAGTTGCACATTTTTTTCCCCCAAGAGAGAGAGATTGAAGGTGAAAACCAGCAACACTTTTCATGGCAAAAGTTCCAGTGTGATGTACTTCAGGAACCGGAGGATCTGCCTTCTGATTTGAAGTTATGGCTTGAACCATCTGTCTGTTCAAACTGTCAGAAGGAAATCATAGACGTGCTCTAACATTATTTAAAATTAAAAACCTTCGGTTTAATGCTTATATAATAAAAATTCAAGGTGCGTTAACGTATGGAAAGCTATTAATTTTGAACAGTTTTCATTCTCTGTTTTGAAGCCAGATGTTTGTTGGTGTCACCTTCCAATCTAATGGGTGCCTAAATGGCTTTCTACCCGCTCTTTTAATACTACATAACTTCATGTGAAGAAAAATCAATTCCCAGAGGCCTGTGACTCGTTGGTGTATTTGATGAATGAGAAATAGTGCCATTTGCTCATAATACAGCTTCTTGCAACACTTCAAGACAAACGGTATCGTTAAGCTGATCAGGGTGGTACTGACTCTCTGTGAGGCATCACGGTGAGTGGATGGGGCAGCCCAAAGCACAGGTGTCACGTTCGCCAGAGTTAGTGAACAAAGAGTACATTTCCCATAAATCCATTATTTTTTGTTAGAAAGAAGCAAAGAGACAAACATTTTGGAAAAAATGAAAACTCCAGGATGACTCTGTAGTGGTGATGGTCGGTGCTGCTGGCAGACGGGGGATGGAGCTCTTGAGGTGAGGTGGGTCTGAGCTGAAGGTGTCCAGCAGGCAGGAGGATGGAGCTCCCAGAGTGTTTGCTGAGCCCGGGGTTGATTTCAAAGGCTGCTGCATGTCGAGGCGAGTTGAGGAATACTGGGCAGTGACCCTTCACCCTGGTTTTCATCTTTAACATCACTTGAGAGCCACGATTTTTTAGATTAATTCCTGTTCAACTCCATGCATGATTCAGAAGTTCTTTTATTTGTGTGAGATGAATGGAGTTATCTGCCAGCATCCCACACACGTACAGAAGACAGTGGATACTAGCTTTATAAACTATGTCAAACTTTAATTAAAATAAACTAATTATTTAGTAGTTTCTGTGGGACAGATGTTCTTGAGATTTTTTTGCAGTAAACTATACAACGGCAGGACAGGGTGGCTTTCAGCGCTGCCAATATTATTAATTCAATTAACACATAAAGTCACGTACCTTTTAATGCTGTTTTTGCTCCAGTGTGTTTGTAGCCTCTGTATGTTGATCATCTCACAGATTAATATTAGAATATGTTATGTCTTCTTACATGCAGTCTATATAGTTGCATTTCATTAGTTCTACAGATGAATAGTAGCAGTTTGTTAGAAAAGCACTTTTCCGTTACAAATTGTTGAGTTTTTCTGTGAATTGGAGCTATTCTGCAAGCTGTACATCAATATCCCATGTGAGATGAAGCTTTCTGGAGGGGTAGAGGAGGATGTGACTGAGCAGTGTGAGTGACTGTGCCGCTCTGGTGTTGTGACAAGTCATCACACAACAAGCACGGAGAAATGTCCCGCCCAGAGAGAAACGCCATTATTATATACTCTGTTTATAAAACATCGCTAAAGAAAAAGTGTCAGTCAATCTGGAGAGTAGTGACATAACTTACTGAAAGGAATGGGCTGGTGAAGAGGCGCTGTGTGGAGTGTTCAGCGCATCTGAGAAGGTGATGGGAGGCGGTAGTGTGGTGAAGGGACTCCAAACCTCCCAGTGAGTCACAGCTGGGAGATTTCGTGGGTTTGTGCTTATTTAAACTGGTCACTTTAAAACCCTTCGCTGTCCTGTGTATAGCATCTTCCTTGTTTTTCCTCCAGACTATTGCACTGGTGCTATAGAAATGTCTAGATCTTTTTGTGAGATGTAATCTTTATAATCTTGAAGTGATGACTGATGTTGAAACAATTACTTTTCCTTTCCTTCCCACCCAATAGTTTCTCAAAAATTTAATTTAAAAGACAGTTAACAAAAGACAGAAAGTAAATCCAGGCTGTTGTAAGGTGTGAACTTGTAAATCTCCTTCCCGATCAGGTGGGTCAGGGTTGCTTTCTTCTGACTTTAACAATCTCATCGATTCTTCAGTTGTCAAAAGTTTGCCTGAAGAGGCAGGAACTGGCTTCTCATACAAAAACTAAGCACATCGAAGCCCCCCAAATAATAAAACCTGAGTATCCAGGCCTGTGGAAAGAATTTTCTTTTTTTTTGTCTGGTGCTCTGTTAAAATAAAACAGCTCAATTTGTAGGACGTGAAATTTTGAAGAAAGGTATCTTTGCATTCTAAAAGTAGTTGGAATCCTTGTGAAGAATGCCGGAAGCACACTGAAGTGTTGTGGTGTTAAAGGAAGGGTAAGAAGTGGAGAGTGCTGAGCTCCACGATTGCTTCAGGATGTCTTAATTCTTAAGCAGAGGGGTCTCGGAGGTGTGGTATAACTAAGGCAATTGTCGTCAGTCAGAGTCACTGACAAGTTGGTGCTAACATCAGCTGTGGTGTTCATCCTTGGGTCCATTACCTCATTTTGTGCACGCTTACCACAAAATTAGAAGACACTCACAAATTGTTAACGCATTTGTATTTTATGCAGTTGCTTTAATGGCACTGCTAACAGCTAGATGGAAACAAACTGTAATTTTATGAAACACCGGGTGGAAGAACATAAATAGTAGGCTAGTTTTAATAACGTAATAAGAATACAATAAATGGAGCAAAAACTGCATGACTGTAAGAGGTGAGCAGTGGCTCGATGAGAAGGCAGGGTAACAAGTGGTTATTGCATTAGCCTTTCACCTTTGGAGATCGGAATGTAAGACCCAGTTGAGGCTGCAGTTAATGTTGAGTGGTTTCATGTATTTTACTTAGTGCAGTTCTCGGTGTTGGCTCTAAAAGGTCGCAGGCTGGATTCGCAGATGTGTTGCAGGTCAGTGCGTAGTTGCCGGAGCTGTGGCTGTTTTGTCTTTGGTGCCTTTGTAGTCAGTATGGTAATTCAAACAGAAAAACCAAACACATTACTGGAGAAAAAGAATAGCCAAAGGTGGGGCTTTAAAGTTTGCTGTTGCTCCCACCTGAAGCCGCTGCCATGGATGTTCGATGTACAGGAAATTATTGCCAAGTGTCTGACAGGGAAGCTCGTTCCACAGACTCTGTGATCTACAAATAATAGAGTAATGAAACTGGGACTGATCAAAATAAATGCGGAGTGGAGGTTTTATTGAGACTTCACACACCGTTTTGACAAGCCATTAAAAAATTAATCTAATTAAAAATACATCTATTAGCCAGTTGTTTTTATTAAAAAGTCTTGTATGAAAGGAAGAAATTTGTTTCGCAGATGAATTTTCAAGTCATAAACTATGTTGTGTTCCCAGCAGTAGATGCTTCGTGATCATGGATGAAGCCTGAAAAAAAGTGTAAAATTGATTTAGAAGCAGGATAGGTACGTCAGTACTGAGTTTGATATTTTTTATTTTTTAAGTAGTTTGAGACTTTCATTTGCATGTAGGTCATCCTCATGGTTTCTTGGAGGGATTCTTCATTAACGCTATGGCTGTCCTGTCATTGTATGGCTGCAGGTGTATGAGTAAGGAGAGTTATATTGGGCTTTGATGTATAGACACCCATGAGGGTGTGCCTTAGGGATGAGGGAATGTGGTTTGGATAGGTCAGGAAGGGTCAGGTGTGTGTTTGGGCACTTAGACGTGCCTGCGCCCCACTGGTGCTGGTGCTGCTTCATCCCAATACTGGTGATAGAGTAGAAGGCAATAATGAATTCATTCTTAGTCAGCTGGAAGTGGTAATGATGCTTTTAAAACAAAATGTTCCACACACATGCACGAGCCAGGCTTGCTTAAGAATATTTTTTAAAGCTGTAGAAAAATACTTGGAAAATTTCCTAGTGTGAGAGAAAGTCCAGGAGAAGAGTTTGGCTTCTTCCAGCAGAATTGGATGACTTAGTGGGTGTTCTGTCAACCTTCCTTCCATGATGTGAAGAATATTGACTCTGATCTGGCTGCTTGAAGACTCCCCAAAATGTTCATCTTTAACTGGCAGATTGAGCGGAAAAGAATCCCTCACGTTCGAGTCAGGTGTCTGTGAGCGTGCTGGGGGTGGTGTGTGGTGGCAGAAGAGGACCGGCCATATGGAAGTGGCTCTCTCCAAGATACCCGCGGGTGCAGCCGGCGCGTCTCCGTGCGCCTGTTGGCAGCCCCACTCCTGAGAAAGGCATTGCTTTCAAACATGAGTAATTGATGAATTGTATGTAATATGCAAATGCGAATGCATAAATCTCCTGAATGACAGCTTAATTTATGTGAGCCTTTAAGAATGTGGGATTAGATTTTAATTAAATATCTTCAAAGGCACCCTGACTTACTCAGTTTTTTGGCTGCTGTCTTTATGAAGAGTTTGGGAGGGGACAAAAATCCTAATTTTAAACATATTTACTGTTTTTCAAATGAATTGTCATTAAACAAAAGCTATGTATATCGATGCGTATATTTTAGGGACTATGTTAGATAAAGCTAATGATAATCAAATAAAAGTGCCATGAAACTTGTTTGAATTGAAATAGTGCAACTGGTTCACTTGTTTCTTTATGTTTAAAATTAGTAAGTGTCCAAGTTAAAGCCAGTATAAATGTTTAATTTACAATTTGGCATTCAAAAAGTACCTTAAATTCTTAAACCAAGTATTAGCTTCTTAATGGCTACTGTTGCTTTAATTGTTACCCCAGGGGGATGAATTGCTGGTGTTGGGGCAGTGAGAGCCGAGTCCCGTTGGCTGCCTTGGCCACCTCACAGCCGCTGCGGGAGATTCTCTACCTGTGTGGAGCACTTTGAGGTTTGAGAGTATAAATAGAATCATAGAATAGTTAGGGTTGAAGGGACCTTAAAGATCATCGACTAGTGGGCACCTGATTTCCTTAATCCTGGAAGGGGCAGATTGTCCTGCCCTGGACTCAGCAAATTACTTGTGCAGTTGCAGAAGGTGAAGCAGACAGGAGCAGTTCATCTGGAGTCAGCAGAACCACAGGTACTCATCTATATGATGATGTCCTTTAGTTTATTCATCTGTAGTATTTCCATGTGCATTTGTCGCCCCTGTTCACGCCCGCTCAGTTGGATCCTTGCAACAAGACCAGAAGTTCCAGATCTCTTATTTGGGTGAGGATCTGTCGCTGAATTGTCGCCTCCCTGACCCTTTGCGCCAGCCCTTGCTACTGAAGCAAGTGTAGAGCAAGGCACCACAGCTTTTTGGGGTCATCAAGACTGTTAGTGCTGACTCTTTCCATCTAGGGAGAAGCAGCTAGAGGAAAGGGCAGAAGGTTTCATTTCTCCTGTGTTCTAGGTCATTCTTCTCTCTCGTTGTCGCTTTGATAGCACGATACTAGCCCAAGGGAGGAAGTTGGGATGAAAAATTTCCCAACAGTGGGAAAGATGGGCTTCCTGCTGTGTTGCAGACATGAGGGCAAGAGCAGAGAGTTCAGGGGGATTTTCTGGGGCAAATGATTGTGAAGTACTGATCAGTTGGGGCAGATGTCGCATAGAAATGTTGATGTTGAAGGAAGTTTATTTTGAGTCTTGTATTATACAAGTTTTTGGGTGGAAATAACTTTATTTTTAGCTATCTTAATTTTTACTCCTGATATAATGCAATTGCAAAACAGGCCCCTGGTGTAGAATCAGTGCAATAGGCAAACGTGCTGCATTTTTCAGTTTTTTGGTGTAAGTACTTAACCACAGCCTTGGCTCAACTGTTCGTGTGTTTTGTGCGTGGCGGTTGGAAAGATGTTCAGTTATCAGTGGAGCTTACAATAAACCATGATAACAGATGAAAAAACAAACTTACAGTTGCTGTAATTACTGTATTTTCTAATGCCAAAAAGTTAACAAAATCTCTAGATACGCTGCTTTTTTGATATTGAGACTAAGGACTAAAAATTTCTTGGAAAAGGATTTCTGTTATTGCTCCCAAGAGCTTTGAGGGTTACAGCACTTTATAGGGTCAGTGTTGTTCAGGTAAGCGATAACATTTCCATCACACTCTGCTGTAGGAGGGGTTAATAGGGATAACAGCATTTGGTCCACAGTAGAAGGGATATGCACTCTGAAGTGTGTGATCACACTCAGCCTATTTATAACTGACTTAAAAAGATCTTCTTATTAAGAAATTTAAACTTGAGTAACTTTAAATAATTTTTATCCTGTGCAAAAATTGCTGTTATCATCATCAGAAAGTTAAAAATAAAAATAGTGCAGTATTAAAAGTGAAGTCCATTCCACTTCTTTAAGAAAACATGTCTTAAGACATCAAAATAAGAAAAAAAAAAAATGTAACGCTTCATCATTTTTTTTTGTTTTTCCTGGGAAATGACTCCATCCGATGACAATCAAAATCAATGAGTAAATAACCGCAGTGGGAACGTGCTTACTTAGCACCAGACTTTGAGATCACATGAAAAAAAAATTTGCCTTGTAAAGAATTACTGAAAAAATGTTCTTGTACCTTTTCCTTTGAGATTACAACAGTGCAACCTAAGCAGAATTTCATCCCAGGCAGATTTTAAGCGATTTGAAAATAAATGCCTTCTGATGTGTTTGAAAAGGAATCAAGTTATGTACTTTACACTTCTTCTAACATCAGTTAGTCACGGCAGAATAACGCGTTAGAATAACCGTTCTCTTTTAAGTATCACTGGAAAATAACCTTTTCCCTTAGCAAAGGAATTCATTCTGTCATTAAGATTTGCTTAAGGAAAAGCCGCACAGTGCGAGCGAAGACCCAGCAGAGACTGCGAGTGGTGCAGTATGACTGTTTCTAGAAGGAAAACCAAGTTTGTTCCACATCATTGCAAAATAATGTGTCCAGTGCAAGTCTCTGTACTGAGCATGGTTTGAGTCTAAACTACCTCTTTGGGTATTTGGAAATAGCGGCCAGAGGTGTGGGTGAATCAGCAAAGGCTGATTTTCAGAGCTGTGTGAGCAGGGCGGTGAATCCTGAACCTCTTCATTTAGTTCCCTGGGCTCAGGGATTCGGGCTGGTCAGGCCTTTATGCCATTTCCTATGTAAAAATGTTAATTATTGGTCTCCTCAGTGCTACTGGACCAGTGAAACGAGGGGCACGGCTTTTGCTGGTACCTGCCAAGATCTGCTTAGATGAAGCGTTTGGTTTTGACCATCCTTTTCACATCTGCTATTTACCACGTAGAACACAGTAATGTAAATCTTCATCTTTCATTTTAAATCAGCTCATTCTTATGACTTAATCATTGTGGCTGCTGTGTTTTCAGTTCCCTCTAGCTTGGTAATATCTTTCTTGTCATTAGGCTTTAGAAAGCCCCGTGCGGTTGCAGGTACGGCCGCGCAGGAGCGGGTGAGGCAGAGCCATTTCTGCCGTTCCTGACGCGATGCTTCCAGGCATTCAGCCCAGCACCAAGTTGGATATTTTCCTTTTTTTATCACATCTGCCTAATTTGCAGTCTTTTATAACACCTCGATGTCTCTCAGCATATTAACAGTACAGATGTTGCCTCTCTTTTTGAGAGTACATTTTCATTAATTTTCACGCTTGATTAATTTTGCTTTTTAAAAAAATTGAATTAATGTTTAAGCTGCTTTTATTCATTCAGATCTCACTGGAAGCTTTTGTAATGTTTCCTCTTTCCTGTCAATGCCATCTCTTCTGTGAGGTTTTATTTAAACTTTTCTGCTTTCCTTTTGGAATGTCTGTGAAGATATTAGATCGAGTCAGAACCAAATGAATTTATTGCTGAACCTTCAAGGTAGCTCCTCTCCATGCCATTCGCTCTGTTTCAATCCATGAATGCTCACATCCATACTAATCTTTTGTTAGAATATGGCACTCTGTTAGCTGATTTTTCTTTTTAAATTACAGTCTAAATGTATCGCATCTTCTTTTTTTCCCCCCCATATATCAAATAATTCTGCAAGTCTCTTTCTAGAATTTATTCTGCCTAATTGCACTGCAACTGTTTGCCATCATCAGCCGGAGATCATTCTTTTTATAGTTGTTTAACTATTTATCAGAAGCAGAAGTTATTTCTTCAGGTCAGTAATTACCTAGACCTACCAGACTGGACACTAACATGGAACAGATTTTCATGCTACCTTATCTGGACTCCTTGAAAGCATTTTGTTTTCAACTAAAGCTATTTTTAAAACTGAAGGTAAAGAACTCATTGGCCTGGAAGCTAATTATATTGCTTTAACTCAGGTTTTGCTTGTTTGTTTATAATAAGAAGGAAAATTCCTGGTCAAAAATACTATTTAGAAACAATTTCTTTGAACCTGTAAATTTTTGCACTAAGGTGATGAGTAAGATTTTATGTATTGTTGATACAGAATCGAAGCTGTCCCCTCCAGCCGCAGTGCGGGGTGGAATTTTGTGTTCATAGTTATTTATGTGTCTCTTTAATACAGGCTTTTAAAGACAACACAAATACCGTTTGATGACAAACAGTGCTTTCTAACTTCAATAAAATCTGCAAGATTATTATGTAAGAAAGTGCTCACTGAAGGCCCACAGAATTGTGGAGAGGGTGTAAAGAGCAGAGGTGGTAATTGTGCTTCTGGTGTTCTGACTCCGGTCTTTATCCACCTCTTGAAGTACTGCCAGGCTGATTTTGTGTTCCCTACAGTTGCTGATACTAACTTACCTTTTTTCTTGTAACATTGAGGAAGTGGAGCTATTGCTTCTCTTCTCATTTATTTGAAAAAACCCTAAACCTCTTGAAATTTCAAGGAAAGAAACCTATATCTAAATAGATAGAAACTCAGTATGTCAACAAGAGCAGCCTAGATGACCATCACTGTGGAATTAAGTTAAGCAGTTGAGTTTACTGTCAAATCTGTCAGTTTATTGTGTGATGCATTTGATAATTCTCCTGAGTTAATTAGTTCCCAGCAGATACTTTATTGTCGCTCTATGGCCTGGCTGTAAAATCATGCAGCTGGTTCGTTTTCAAATGGGTGAGTCTTCTTACGTAATTTCTCTACAGCTTTAAAAAATATCTTAATGTTATCTGGAATAAAGCTAAGCTGGAAGTTCTGTCAGTCATTTAGTCCAAGGTGATTACACCAATTTGGGAATGTCAACAATTACACAGTGCTCATGCTTAATTAGTGAAAGGGAAGCACCTGTATTTCTAGAGGAAAAGACTCCGGGATTAGACTGTACAAATTCGAGTTGTAACAAAAGGCAAAAATGAGCATATTATTCATCCTTGGGGAAAATCAGGCACTCGATGGGCTCCGTTTGTGGAAAAAATGCAACAAATAGTTCTTTTTGCATATGGTGTCTCCATGCTTTTGTACTGATGCATATCAGTACTGATGTTTACAGCTCCTTTGTCTGCAAAACAGAAAAATTAAGAGCTCTCCTTGTGGTTAGGCAGACCGGTAACGCTCTCGCTTTAATATCGCAAATTTTACACTTGACCTATCATTCCAGGCTGAAAGTGTGCCTTTTTATTTACTTTCTTTAAATCGCTTTCTTTAAACCACCATCTGTTGAGGCATTAAAAATGGCAATGTTACTCTAAAAGTTTATTTCAGACCTTTCTTTGGCCGCTAATTGGGCATTTATAATCATGTTCTTACAAAAAGATAAAAGAGTTTTGAAAGAATATTCTTGGCAACAGACTTAAGGTGAAAACCTGCTGGTTTAATGCGTAAATTATAATGTGTGCAGTTGTGAAGAGTGGCTTTGTGAAATGCTCGGGTAAGCGCAAGAATCTAAGGGAGCTGTCAAGGAGTTTGCACTCTTGAGGGGCTAATGTTCATTGCAAACCAGCTCATAATACGCTGCGCCTGAAGGCTAAATGAGTAGTTTAAGTTAAACGCAATCAGTAACTTTCTGGAAGACAGATAAAGGAAACAATTGTTCCTCAAGCAAAGTTAGAGAAAAGCAAAGACCAGCCTCACTTTGATGCCTGTTTAAAGTCATTAATTTTTCTGTAGGTTAATGTAAATCAAGAATTAAACAGAAACTGTTACCATCTGACCCCTGTAAACGGAACTTCTGTGTGGCTCATCTATTTGAAGTCAAATCTATCCATACATCTAAACAGGAAACTGAGTTAAAACATTTTTCTTTTCATTTCCTTTATCCTGCAGACTTTTTCAAAACCTATTTCCTTTTGAAATTTAGCCTGCATACTCATACGTGATTTTTTTTCCCTTTGTAGGACTTTGTAAACACTGGAGCCGTTCCTGTGTGGAGCGGTGTAAGAGGGTGCTCCCTGGGCACTGCTGTGTGAATGTCTCCCAGCGTTCCTATCTTAGCAGGAAGATCTTGGGCTGTGTGAGGGATCCAAACCCCTATGGGAGCTCCTGGGCAGCATACAAGTGTTGTACCTGTGACCAGTTGGAGTTCATGTCTGCAAGTGGCAGACGCTGGGGATTTAGGATTACAATTTCTCCTACAGTTCAGGCTGATTTCCACCTTGTAGACGTGTATTTCTCTGTCTGTGATGACATTGATCTCTAGAAAATGCCTTGAGCTCTACAGATGAAGTTACTATATATCAGATTATTATTATTATTACTACTACTATTTATTTTCCTGCAAGGATAGATGACACAGCTCTGTTGCTCACCACTTAGGTTTGAGGATTGTTGACAGATTAAAAAGGTGGCAAATATCATCTAACAGATAGTGCTGTCGTCTCTGACGCTGGAGGGATACCTCGTGTGTGGTTTGTAGGGAACACTTTGTTCAGTCAATGTCTTCATTGAATGTCTTCAGTTGTCTTCTGGTGTGTGTGTTGGTCAGAAAAATTCTCATCTTAATGAACTGACTTGCTGTTTGTGGCCTTATTATCAGATGTTTCCATGTCAAAAGACATTTCATACCTGGTTGGTTATCAGGCAACCCTGTGAGTAGTTTGAAGTCAGGTTCTTCACTCTTGTGCAAATAAGCTGACTGTAGAGGCCAGATGCTGACAGAGGTTCACAGCCCTTGGGGGTACAGAGCTGTCTCTTTGCTGTTGGTCATCCCTCAGTCCTGCCCTTGCAGCCCCTTGGTGCAGGATTGTGTCCCGGCGTGCATCGCACACAGCAGCACTGTTGCTATTTGTGATGATGTGTTCCTAGATAACAGATTACGCAACAACTTTTGGCCTTGCATTATCATGTATCGTATTTCCAGAGAGTGGGTATATGCTTCCTGTAATCCTCATCTTCGGTAGAGTTACATGGACAGCTGGTACCTGATTGTTTCATGCAAACGAATGCGAGGTGTGCGGTTTCTGTGCTGTGCCGGGCAGTATTCGATATATTGCTTTACACGGCCATCTGGTGTGCTGACCGTTGTTTCACTTCTCTCCTCGTGTGGCTGTAGCCTGAAAACAGGGGAAAGTTCTAAATGGTTTTCATGTGTCAGACACCTACAGAACTCTTTTGAGATCCATGCCTGTGCAGTCCGGGTGTGGAGGGTGCACCTGGATCTCCAACTGCCTTGGCACTTGTTCTTCTGCCAGTTTGCTATGAAAGATGCAGTTCCACATCTGTGTCAGCCTGATTGAAATGCATTGACGAATCCTGTATCTGCTCTTTGCCAACAAAGTTACCCGCGAGTCCTTCAGGAGAACGTGCCTCCCTACACAGAATAATGTATTCGATATGAGAGATGCTTTATATTATTTTCTTCAATAAATGGATGAAGAATATAAGGCCCACTGCTTTGGAAAAGAATTCTCATGCATGAGGAGTCGTACGCAAGATTTTTCTTTAAAGCCATGATGAAAAGGCAGGTGACGCTAGAAGAGCAAATTCCTGCCCTACACAAAGGAGCATCTGTTACAGAACACAGAGAAAGAAAATGAGGATGAGGGTTTGGAACCCTAATATTTGGCACTTGATTATACGCTTTTATCAGGAAATCTGACAAGATTTCTGTCTTAATAGAGTCTACATGCTTCCCCTCTTCTTTTCTGTCTTTTCTTGAGTTAGTTAACAAGACTGTTGGAGGACTGAGGGGAAGACAAGCCTCAAAACTCGGGCACTGGCACATGTCAGAACTGCCACAGTCTGAAAAAACACCTTTTCCTTTGGTTTTGCACTTGATTAGATGATAGTTGTGTTCCTCTGCTTCTTTGTTGTTGTGTAAAGTCTGTGTATGTCGGAGTGGACCCATGGAAGAGGATAGCAAACTTCCTCTGCTTAGCAGGATAAATGATTGCAGTGTCAGAGCATCATCCCACTTGCATTGCAAGAAATAAAAGATTCTTTTAATGATTTCGAGTGTAGCAAGATAGGACTTAAATGGATTTGGCTCTGGACCAGGTAATCCTTTTGTTAGTGTTAAAACACTGGCCACAGCAGTAATTACAATATAAGAAAACAAAAGAGACTTTATTTATACTTTACTTTTTCTTTCATGTTTCCAATCATAAAAATAAATATGTCTTACTAGAAAAGAAGAATTTTACTTGCTTTGCTTTGTGTGCCAGGAGGCATTGAGTATTTCCTTTTTTTTTTAGGGGAAATGTGTCACTTGCATTAAACTCAGATAAAAATAAATGAAGATTAAACTAATTTAATTTTAGAATATAATTTTTTTATTTGTTGAACAACTGTTATTTTAAAGTGGATAGCCTGCTGAGAAAGAAACCAAGCCACTTCAACAAAGCAGGAAATCGATAACCACAAGAAAGCCTAAAGAAAATTAATGCATACAGTGTGAGCAAGTGACACAGAAATTATTTTCTAGTGTAAGAATAGTAATAATAAAAGGCGTATGGAGTGAATGAAAAGCATGATAGAAATACACATAGAAAAGATGTGTTCTCTCTTTCTGTTTATAAGTAATGACCTCTGTGTTACAGTATTTAAACCTTGGAGGATCTAGATGGTGGTTTCCTTCCCAATTTCTTCCCCCCCCAATCATAGGTAAATATTTATGCTTGCAAAATTTAGTAGGCTGGCAGCCATGGAAACGTATGTCTTTCATTTATCTCCAGGAAATGTGGTTACAAACACTCTTTTGCTTGAATTCTTTTAGTCTTTTTTTTCAACAGCTTTAAAAACTCCATCTTTATTAAGGAGCAGTGAGTTGTGCATCTGATGTATGATTGAGATTCCGTTGGAGTCAGTGGGCAGACTGCGTTTGCCCAGAGCAGGAGCAGGACTGTCGGTACGCAGTGTTTTACTGGACAGACCAATGCTCGTTTTACATTTTCTCTTTTATTTCAGTGGTGCGTGTTTGACTGTCTCTGGCATAGGCAGAGGCCGTACTGCGTTCCGTGCTGATAGGTCTTAAGTCATTTCCAGGAGAAGTGATGTGAATGTTGAGCAAACTGCAGAACTAACTGATTAACTATTATCTTCGTAAAAAAAGTAGGGGTTTGCTTAGAAGGAAGCTTTTGAAAAAAAAAATAACCAGAGCACAGTGTTGGTTTGCTTGCTCTTGTGGGTTTATAGCTGGAATTAAAGCTTTCTCAGGTTCCTGCACTAGTGCTGTAGCCTTGGCTTGTAGCTGCAGACTTAAGAGGTTTGTTTTTCAGTCTGCAACTCTAAGCACATGGAGAAAATTTCTGTTGGATGTGCTTCTCAAAGTGGGAGGAAAAGGCAAGGAAATAGCCAGCGGTCAAACAGCAGTGAAAGGTGAACTTTCATTTATTTTAGGTTTTTTTTTTTCAGAAATAAGTGATTGCAGGATCGATTATTGGGAAAAAAAGAAGAGTGCAGTGCATAATCCACCACTTTAGGGTCTTTGAAATGAAAACGAGACACCTCTCTCAAAGCTGTGCTCTGGTTTGTTTTGAAAGTGTGAGTCTGGACCAGGATTATACGCTCAGGAAGGAACATTGTTTTCAGCTCAGAAGACAGGAGTCTTCGTAAGTCTCTGAAAAACAGGGTTGTGACTAGAATTTAGCTGGGAGATCAGAGAGTGGGCTTACGGTGGTGTTGATCCTTGATGCCACCGAGCTAACTACTAAAACATGGGCTGAAGAGATGTCAGAGAGCAGAAGGGGGTTGCTGAGAACATCCCGCGGCTCCATGCAGAAGCAGGGATTGCTCTTCAGGTGTGTGCAGGCTCTTACTGTGTTTGGTAGCTTCCTCTTGAAGTCCTTGCTGGACGCTTGTGTTTCCAGAGGCTGTGAAGAGTTAAACCTCAAACTGAACAAATGACATTTCATGGCCTCGGATGCGGGAAGGGTATTGGTGTCCAGTGTGAGGTTGGGTTGAGAGTTCTGCTGACAGGGAGGGTGAAGTAAAGCTGTTAAATGGGCTTGGTGTATGGTCCTGTTCATATTAGCATCTTACAGTAAGAGGAAGATTTTAAAGACAAATATAATGTGAATTTTGAAAATTTTGCTTCCACTCTTTTCATATTTTCATGGTCCTAAAGGTTTGTGTTTTGTTGTTTAAAAATACTTTGTTCTTTTGTACATTTGTGGTAGAAATAATTACCTTTTCTGTCTCTATAGCTAAGAAATTAAATACCAATCATCCCAGAATCTGGAAAGGTAAAGGTGAAGCAGCATAGCTGTGTCCTCGTGCTGCTGATTTAATTTCATACTGTTCCAGGACCACCAGCTGAGTAAGGGGTATTTTCTGTGTTGTGAAGGTTAACCCTTATTTGTTTACTTCTGGATACAATCATTGAGGTTCCTTTTGATTGCCACGAACAATTCTTCCTTTCAACATGGACATAGGTGCAAAGGGTGATATAGAAGACTTTCTATGTTCTTTCATTTATTATTCTTAGAAAGATGGATTTCTGTTTTCTGACTTTGAAGAGTCTTTGCAAAATAGTGAAAACACTGAAACTTGTAATGCAGAAATTGAAAACAGTTTAAGCAAGAGCAGTATCCCATTGCATCAAAGTTGAATCACTATGAAAATATTGTACCACCGCACTACAATGTACCACTGTTAGGAATTAGCTGTCGTCTCATGAGGGTTATGTGATACTCAGTGCTGTAAATACGTTAGGTGCTTGCGGTTAGGTTTCTGTCCATAGATAATAGGCTTAAACAGTCACATTTTTCACAAGTTTCTTTGAATTCAATCTTATTGAGATATAGCTCAGAGGAAAAGAGCAGTATTTCAAAAACCTTTCATTGTAATAATGTTCCACTATATTGACATTGAATTTGGATACAGGTCAAAAGTAAAACTTGTAAGGGTCTAAAGTAATTCAGACACATATGAAATATCATGAGTATTTGTAATAGATGGTGAGTCCTTGCTTGGAAAGTATCCATGCAATTATTTGTAGAAGTGTGCACATGGAAATTATGAAGGAATGCTTGAAAAAATTGATACTAAATTAACTGAGATGAGAGCAGCTCTGTACTTCCTCAGTGCAGTGGCATATCTGGACTAGGTTGGACTGTACGCTGCAGTATATGCGATGTTCAGTTACATTAATGAAAGTAAGTTTCCTCCTGCTCTTTCTCATTCAGTTTTCAGTTCAATAAGTTTTTTTGTCTGTGGGATAAACCCTGAAGATTTTGCACAGATAATTTTCTCATCAAGTGAAAAACTTCATAGGTTGGACTGAGACTGTTGGTTGTCACGGCGTGGTCTTCACACGTTCCTTATCCAAAGAGAGTCTCTTCAGTCCCGCAGTCCTGGTTTGGGGATTTGTCTTCAAGGAGTGACGGCTGGGCTGAGCAATATCCACCAGCCCAGGGCAGAGCCTGCTGACAGCCTGGAAATTGAGCTGTCACTCAGGAAAGGAAGCCCGTCCGGCTCTGCACAGACATGCAACGAGCAGCGGCAGGTAACAGACACCGATGTGGTCGTGTGCTGTTGTCCATATGCTGGATTTGAGGTTTACTGAAAGAGAACAACTGACGCTTTCTGTGGCTCTTTGAGGAAGGCAAGCCATTAAGGGCTTGCCCATGTGAAATCTTTATTCTGTCTGTCTTTGCCAGCATCAGCTGTAGGCTCTTTGGAGCGAAGCTGTGTTTGTTCCCACGCTGACCCCAGTGCCTGCCTTGGTATCTGTTTACGTCAGTGCTGAGCTGCCACTCACAGGTGGAATAATCCTAAAACTATTTTTGACTAGCTTTCTTCTACATCCTGAATAGTTAGGTATTTTAGGAAATAAAAAATAGCTGTAGTGCAAGTGCATAATAGCCTTGACTGTAATCTCCAGTGGTTCACGGCTTTCACGGGCTTCCAAACGCAAGCAGAACTATCTGAGTAGCTGAGCCAAGGTTTGCGAGGCTCATTATACACTTGGCAGTATCTCTGGCAGCTTCACATTTGGTTTAGCTGGACATCTTGGGTGAGCATTGTTTTGACAACAGCTCTGCAATTTAGATTTGTGGTTCTGGGTATGTAGTTAGTGGCACGGTTCCAGCTCCGACAGCTCCCCTCCGGCGAGGCTTCGTCCTAGGTAGAGGGGTAACAATGGGAATGAAGACCCAGCAGCAGGAACTTTGTCCCACTGGGTGTGATTTCAAGTTGCTAAATAAACTATTTTACCTGTGCGACTGCGTGTTCCCTGCTACAGCTACTAATTTGATGTGGTTATATTAAATTAGTGTATGTATACCTACCCGTGCTGTAGTCACACTTTCCATTTCATTACTGATATACCCTCCAACAGAGCCGATGCAGCGTGTTACAGTGGGAGCCCTTTCAGGCTGTCTGTAGCTCTGAATCACGGCAGTTCTCAAATTTGGGGATTTATTCCCCTTCTCCCTCTGAGAGGTGTTATTTGACAGGAAAAAATTAACAGCAGGGATGTTGAGGCACTTTTCTATCTGCAGGCACGGTAATAAATAATTCAGAATTATTTAAGGTTTTAAATCTCAGTGAAACCAAAAATCCTTTTTTTTTTGTTTGAAACTTATTTTGAAATGCCTGAATTCATCAATAAGCAGTTAAACTTTCTGAAGTAAGAAACAATCACTTACTCTCTGTTGCAGCTGGACTTCAGTGACATTTGAATGCCAGGGATTTAGGTGATTTTTCTGATTGTAGACCCAAACTCAAGTTTTAAATAAATAACCTAATTTGTAAATAACCAAAAGGTTAAACCTTGGTAAGGATAAATCTGTAAGATGCACCTGTGAATAGAATAGTTTCACAAAGGTTATTCTCTGGTACTGACTCAGTGTTAGGATTTTAAGATAATAGTTTATCAAAGCCTTTTAATGTATCTGTTTAAGAAGTTTCTAGAAAGCTTGTTTAAATTCTTTATTATCTTTTTGCACAGTTGAAAGCAAATAGTCCTTAATTTGTGATCTTTTTTTAAGTGAGGTAGGCTGGATTGAGATGCATTGGGACAATGATGTTTTCAAAGAATAAATTTTACTATAAATTAAATAATTTTACACGTCTCTACACTGCTTCAGTATTTATCCGGATAGTTTTATAGAAGAGGTTTTCTTGAATTGGACCAATTTTTTTAAAAATAAAAAGTATTTTCTTTAATTGTGTCATAGTATGTGAAGACTTCTTTATGTAGCAGGCAGGGAAATGCCCACCCGGCCTCGTACAGAAGCAGTGAACTCCTGGTGGTAACTCTCCATCACAAATACTGCAGGAGGAGACTGTGCTTCTGCACTTCTCATAGTTCTTAGGGCTTGTTCATATTTAGTGTGTTTTTTTGAGAAGCTTCTTAATTTACCGATCAACTTATTAGAATCTCAGCTTCCAGTTGGGAAGATTCAGGGAAAGAACACACCACCACTCTGTTCAGTCTCTCCTGGCTCTTTTTCTTTCTAAAGAAGAGGAGAAGTGTGATGATTTTTTTGAACTTAAAAAATTAAAAGCCAAATGAAAATGTGCAAAATAGAACTTCAAATACAGTAGAATATTATTTGTTTTCATGATTTCAGGGTCATGATTTGTGGATATTTGGGGTTAGAAGTACGGTAACTAGGTCAAGTAGATGAAGTATAAAATGGTTTCACAGTTATACTTTCTGTGTCAGTTGAGTAGTCAACCCTTAAATTGTCTATTCCATCGCCTTTCTTTCTTTAACAAAGAAAAAATTTAATGAATTGGTATGAAGAAGATGTCAAGACTGGTATTAATAATCAGAACTGTATTTGGATGCAGTTGTGGAAAACGTGAAGACTAAGAATTTGCTGAAGGCTAAAAAAGGGAGGATAAAGCACAGTGGGTCTCTTCTCCCCAGCTTTCTCTGCCTTGCCAGGGGAGCCGGTGCTCCCAGCAGGTACAAAGCATAGCTGGCATCGAGAAACGGATATATGGGTGTAATTTAAAGGGTGACAGAGCAGCAGGTTTCTCTACTCCCTGGAAGATCTTCAGGTGGCCACTGGAGGAACACGCAGGGTAAAGGGAGTTGGCTTGTCTGACTCCGTGCTTGGAGAGCATCTGCCAAAGCAGCACTGCTGACAGAGTTGCCTGTAACGCCTGTGCCATTTGTACAACATCGCATATACCAAATTTTGGGAAGAGCAGCCTCTTTTTTAGCAAAGTGTCACAGGGCTTTTTTTTTTAAGCAAACCAGAAAAATAGTCTGTGGGACAGTGCAGGTTTAGAAACAAACATGGTGGAAAACCATCCCATTGAGACAATGGTTCCTGTTCAGACTGGGAGCCATCCTGAACACAGGGGCTGCTTTCTGTTCGGTTCAGGGACCTCAGTCATTGCCTGGTAGATGAAAAAAAGGAATAAAATGCTTATTAAGCTTCAGGACAGTGCCAAGGTAGCGGGGGTTTCATGCACACCAGGAATGGCATTAGGATGCAGATGCTCTGGACAAAATGTTTTGAGCGGGATTCAGTTTGATAAGGACATACGTGATGTAAGAAAAAACTGAAGGCCAAGTTAGACTGTTTCAGTGTGGGAATAAAGCATGTACCTTTGCTGCTTGCAGTGCGTGTTCAGGGTGTTGCAAGATCACGGCTATAAACACTAGGTCTAAAAATTCCATCTGTATGTATGAAAGCCTCACAAAGGCAAAATATTATGAGTTCTCGGAAAGTACAAAGAGCATCTGCAAAGCAGAAAGGTATAAGTTGTTTTCCATGTCTGCCGAGTAGATGGCAAAAAATACGTTCCTTAAATTAAACAGAAGGGAACTAGGTTAGATGTCAGCCTCCCTTTGCCCCGCAAACCTTTCCTGAGAGGAAGGCTGGCCTGAGCGTTGGTGTGGATCTGCCTGTGGGAGTTGTGGGATCTCCAGCAGGGAGTGTTCTCAGAGGCAGGCTGGACTACACGTTGCTCAGGAATGGTTTGAGTGTATTTGATCTGGACTGGGGGCAGAGGTAGAGAGAACACATTACCTTTTGAGGACTATTTCAGCTTTATGATTCTGAGTGCACCCATCAGTACAGACACCCCAAAGACTCGTGCTGCTGCTCTGGAATTTTGCTGTTGCCTCATACTTTGAGGAGTCTGAGTGATGGCTTCTGTCATATACCTTGCTGGAAGGCAGTGGGATAACTGTGGAATTGGTGTATTTAGGAAAAAAACAGTATCCAGCTGGATGTGTGGTGGCTTAGTTTTTCTGCTGTGTTGTATTCTCAGGCATCTGTATGAGTGACGAGACTTGAGCTATTGCTAAAGGTCCGTGAGGAAGATTATGGCCGTGAGTCCAGAAGGCTGAGGTCTGGGGAGGATTTTAGCTGCTGCCGGCACTGCGGTGAATGCCCACCGCTCCACCACCTGCCTCTCCCGCCGGCTTCGAACAGGAGCAGGCAGGGTTTTCAGAGATCACGTTTCCTCATCCAGTCAGACACCCCATGCCATTCCCGGGGCGGGAGAGCAAGGAAAAAGCAGAAGGTGTTTGGCAGGTGACCGTCTGAGCTCACGTTCTCCAACATCTCTCTGGCATCCCCTTTTCTCCTTGTTAGGAGATATAAATGTTATAGTAGGAGTATGAAAGTCTTATCAGGAGTTAGTACTGGAACTGCTCTCAGTGGAGTGGGGAGCTCCCACAAAATGGTAATGTGCTAATTTCCATTCTTAGTGGTGAATTAAATAAAGATGTAATAATCCAATCTAGCCCCAGCTCTGAACAGTTCAGTGGTGTCAAGGACTCTTTTTTTCTTAAAAGTATCACAAATTCATAATGACAGAGAAAAAGTTCAGATTTGTGATGCTTTAGGAACAAACTCCCACTGACACTTTCACTGAGGCTGATGTTGAGGACCTCCCTCACTGAAACCTCCTGGAGAATTGAGTGGGATGATTTTGTTTGGGAGTGTCAGAGCTTTTCTCCGCAATTTCCTTCTGTCTGCTGAAGTGAGAAGGGAGCACGCGGAGTCCGTGGAAGATGAGCTGTGGCTCTCCTGGTGCCAGTGTGGGCACTGCTCTGTGAGAGTTGCCATAGGGACCAGGTTCTTGGTATCAGCTCAGCCAACTTCATGTATGATTAATGTTAATTGCCCATTTTGCATGGATGACTTTCTTCCTCCTGCTGAATTGGCTCTTGTTGCCTTTGATGTGGCTGATGATCCAATGTCCTGCAATGGTTAGACAAGTGATCAGTTTGCCAGCGCGGAGAGGAGACAGAATCAGGTTGCTGCAAGGTCAGAGTTTGCTTCTCTTCTTAAACACCGAAAGGTCAAGTAGAGTTTAACTACCATTGGCATCTTTGAAATGTAATAAATGCCAAAGCGAGGCGATTATTTTAAGTCCACACTACAATTAAAAATCTTAGGGTAATGAAAGGAAATAATTTTAGCTCAAATTATCAAGATGTTTATTGGTGAGGGCATCAAAGAGTACCTTTCACAATGAGAAGCATGTATTTTCATGACCTCTGAGGACAGCAGTATTTTAATTTGTGGTTCCTGTTTCAGTTTTACGAAAGCAATTAAGACTGTTGGGGTTTGTGTTTGTTTACTTGTACTTGTGCCAGTTACTGCCACCACGGCGAGAGCAGTGGGCGCAGCACGGCGTAGAGCGCTTCTGTATTTCCCCTTTAAGCCTAATAGAATATGTTGCTATTGAAGAAATCTGCGGTACGTATGAGAGCTTCCTAAATCACAAGTCTAGCGTATTTTTATACCAAATAACTCAAGCCTCATGGAATCAATAATTAATTTATTAACTGGATATCTTTTGAAAAAAAACAAAATCAGCAGTCCTGGCTCGGGCGTCTGCTGCCAGTTCGTAAACAGTTGATGACAAAAATGAAAAGTGTAGAAGTAAAATTCAAATCTTAACGATCAAAGTATGGGGTACTTCATCTATCACCACTTGGAATAAATATATCACACGACGTGTCATCTCTCATTGACACTGCGAGACATAATGCTTTCCCCTGTTATCTAGCTAACTGCCAAGTCTACAGAGTTTATAGGCTGCTAAGATAATGTGCTGGTGGTAATCCACTTCAGATGCAGAAATATGAAGTACTGTTGAAATATATTTCTGCTTGGTTTATTCTTTGCTCTCATGAGGATAGGATACTATTCCGGTTCCTCTAAAGAAGCCTGGAGAATGAAAAGCAAAGCATCAGGATAAATTATGCTAAATGGTGGACTAGACCCCAGAGGAAATCATGCTTCTGTGGTATAGTATTCCTCCATTTATCTCACAAATGTTACATCTAATGTTAATTTTGTAAAGGGAAAACATTCAAAGATTCATCTGATCCTTTTAATAATAGTTTTAGTGTTATAGTGTTACTTGTCAAACTCATACCATCATAACTTACTTGTCTAGTTTTGACAGACCATTCATTCAGAAAATATTTTGGGCTACTAATACATAACATTTTATTTCACAAAACACAAATAACCCAGTAATTAAACTCCAAAAGTTAACAAATAATTGCCAGCAAGCAATTACCATTTAATTAAAGAGTAATTACATGGTTATTTGTGCCCTGTAAAATAAAGCATTACTGAAATCAGTAACGCAATCAATATTTTAGCAGAAACAGGATGCTGCAGTGATGGACCTTTCAACCTGTGCTGATTAAATTGTCATCCAAATAACAGTTTCCTAGTTAAATCACCACATGTTTATTTGTCTTGATTAATATGCAAATTCACTTCTGATTCTAGTAAATCTCCTATATTTAAAAGCGCAAAAGTAGAGCGTTATCATACATCAGCGGTGATGTGCTGTATGTTTCCTCTGATTAATTACATGTTACAAAGTGTTGATGGATTTGTGGATTTTATGAAATATAGTTGTCCGTAATGAGCATAAAATGGAGTTATAAAAGGTAGAGCTGATCAGTGATTTTAACGAAATCACAAAAATAACCTTATTTTATGTTTTGATTCCAATCAAAAATCCTTGGGATGTCTAGGGAATATATAAAACTTTGAGAGGGAAAATAATAAAATTAGTTCTCAACAGGAGTGGAAATTAAACGAAAAACAGACATTAATGACTAATTCCTCCACATTTTACTGTATAAATTTTAACTGTCACATATACTGCTTAAAATTTAATTTAGTCTCTGACAAATTTAATTCCAAACAAAATAGAAAACTGAACAACATTCAGATGAGTTCATTTTTCTCTTTCAGCGTTAATGATTTTTTGGGAGTGAGATGGAGAGGATGGCAAGAACGAGCAACACTGTAACTGGGTGTAAAACCTCCAGTCACCCTCACTTTAAAGTAACAGATGACCCGAGGACTTTTGGGTTTTGATTTTGAGAGATGCTAACAGATTTTTGATCAGTATATGCTTTGAGTGGGCCAATTTATTTGCATTTATTTAGTAAAATTAGTAAGATTACTAGATTTATTAATGATAAGTGGTATTGTACTTCTGTTGTGGTCTCCATGGTCTCCATTTATGACCATAACTCTTGTACTTTAAAATGTTTTTAAAAGATATTTATAAACTAGGAGTTTCAAACTGAAGAAACACCTGATTGAGAATGGAGTCATTTTCTATTCACAAAGACCTGTTGATGACAATTGTAACAGTTATGTGGAGGTTTTAGGGTGGGGCAGGGTGACAAAAGAATAGGAGAAATAATATTAAATATTTTTATGCTAATACTATTAGCATTTATATGCTAATATTTACATAACCACAAATGATGTCTCAGTCTCCCCAAATGATAATTTTGCATGTCTTATGATTTCTGTTCAGGGCATCTATTAGTGATTTTCTCGAAATTGTGAGGGTTGGTTATGTTTTCAATAGCAAATGGGAATTGGTCAGAATTCTAGACCTCGTAGGATGGCTGGAAGCGTGCTGGGTACTGGGGGTGTTGAGACAGAGCAGTGGGGTTTCATTGCTTTGGGGTGCCAGCCCTAGCCCTGACAGCAGCATATTCAAAATGTAAAGTAAATCCCATAAAGATTTGGAACTTCAGTGATGTTTTTGCTTCCTTTGCTCTAAATCTTACTGTTTTAATAAGATATACACAAATATTTGTGTCCTGTCTGTATGAAATTTCTGGTAAAAGACCTTTCTTCACGGTGGGAGACGTGGTCTCTGTTCCTCTCCAGGTGGGAAGTGGGAGGTATCTGTGTCAGAGTGTTGGGTGGCCCTTTGCTTCGTGTCCTTAGTTCCGAACCAGACATACGGCATTAGTGGTGTTACTTGTCAGCCATCAGCACAGTGTTAAAGACCCAAAGGGTTCTTTTGCAGGTGTTGTATAAATGTCAATCAGCTGGAGGCAACATCCAGCCTTGAGCTCTTTAGTTAAAAGCTAACATTAAATTAGAGACAAAGGCCTTTGATTTTATTTGAACATGTTCAGCTGGGAACAATTCCCTTCAAATTATCATGGCTACAGCTGTGTAAAACCAGAATCTGGCCCCGAGTGGTTGCTGCTTTATAGTAACATTCACTGAAAGGTTGTGTGTAGGTTAGAATTGTAGATCATAAAATCACAGAATGGTTTGGGTTGGAAGGGACCTCAAAGCCCATCCAGTTCCACCTCCTCTGCCATGGGCAGGGACACCTCCCACTGGATCAGGGGCTCCAAGCCCCATCCAACCTGGCCTGGAACCCCTCCAGGGATGGGGCAGCCACCACTGCTCTGGGCACCCTGGGCCAGGGCCTCCCCACCCTCACAGGAAAAGGTTTCTTCCTAAGATCTGTTCTAGAAGCATAGATCTCTTCTTTATTCATTTGAGTCTGTCAAACCCCTTCCCTCAAAGAACTGCAATCCCAAAGACGCCAAATCAGAGAGAAAACAGTGCTCCGTTTTCCCAGGAGTACTTGCCTTGCTTGGGTGAGTAGGCAGGATATAAATATAGTCAGCAAAACTCTGAAAGGCAGCTGAGTAAGTTTTGGTTTGAACTTCTTCTCTTTCACCATCTCCTGAAACTTTTCCTTAATGCTGAGCGTTCTCTCAGTGCGTAACTGCAGATCAGAGTTTCGCTTCTGCTTGTTGTGTGTGCTGGGAAACACCTGAAGATCTGGTCTGGGAAGCCTGTGGGTGACCACTTGTCTCCTCGGAGTTCAACATTCATTGACATAAACTGTGGTCTGCACATAAATAGAACTGGAACTCCATTGTCCCCTTGCTCTTCCTCTGAAAACTCAATTCATGAATAAAATGACTTTGCAAACTCTTGTGAAGCAGTTTGTTTAATTTTTAAAATGTTTTTCTTAGATTACTATCAACCTATGGAGTTTTATGCAAAAGTTTTGTTAGTAATTGAGCTTGAGAAGACAATGTTTTGTACTTTTGTTGATTGAGATCCTCTGCTGGAGAAAGCTGCTAATTGTAGCTGTTTTGTAGTTTTTTTCGGAGTGTAAGTGTATAAGCACAGACTTCTCTAAATCAAAAGAACAATTCTTTTTTGTTTAACACCCCCCACACACGCATGAGACCAGTACTGTCTGTTGGATGGTTTTTCCTGTGCTGTGGATGATTTCAGCAGTTAATTTTAATAGAGAACGCACATGTGCCTCCAGGTTCCTGTGGCGCTCAAGCACTCCTATTCTGGGTTGTCTTTATTGCAGCCTGGTGAGCCGAGGCTCTCATCGAAGGCTTTGCTGGAGCCGTCATGGTATGACAAACAACTTAAAGCATAAAAAAGAAAAATGGAATAAGTACTGAATAAAATGAAATACAAAATGGACAAACCCAACGCTAAAGAGAAGAGAGAGGGTGGTTTTATACAGATAAAATAATAAACAAAATAAAAGATTTTGTGCTACTTTGATGTACAGTAAAACAGAATAAAACTAGCACACTGTGAAAAACGAGCAGGTTAGTGGTACCTCTGTGTAGTGTTGCTGGAAGTTGTCTTCATTGAAACGCAGAGTTTGTCTTGTATTGATGGAGGGCTTTGCCACTGTAAGTTGATAGAGTGAGGTTTAACTTAAATTTCTTTGTGAACTAGCAGTCGTTTTGGAAATGCTTTCTATTCAAACCTCATTCATTGCTGCAGCTTGGTTATTTTATACAATGTTTCACCGTATTTTGTCAGAAGCTCAGTTATTCAACAAAGTAGAGTTTGTTTTGACCAAAAAGAAGCAGCAATATTTTTCCAAACATGAGGAGGCTGCATTTTTATTTGCTGGCTTGGGAAAGAGCTGACTCAAATGGTTCTGGGGTCTGTCGTTCTCTGTGGTACAATGGCAGCTGTGTAGGATGGTTTCATGTACTCCCACTGATAGAAGGAATAAATGTGGTAGATGAAAAAAAAACCCAAACATACGAGGTCTGTAAACAGAGCTTTAACATCTTGGATTGAAAACCGTAGTTGTAATTTACAGGGTGGCCAAGGGATGGTGATATTTTTAATGGGTTGGGTTACTGTTCTTGATTTAACCTGTCTAATAATTAAAAACATTAGTTAATCCATAAAGATAAGTAATCAGGAAAAGCTCAGCATTTAGTTATTGCTGTGTCTTCAGGAGCAGGCAGTTGTCTGCCGTGATTTGGAAGGCAAAGTTTAAGATTGTGTTGCATTCAAGGTTTCACCTTCTCATGTTTTGGCAGCACAGCTTTGAGTAGTCTTTATTTTTCTTCTGAAACGTCTATGTTTGATCAACTGTTTCTTTCTTTTTTTCCAAGGCAAGAATTTATAATATATTTCTGTGTGTCGCTAATGGTTTATCTACTTTATACAAATCAATACCATGTGTAGTAAGTAAATATTTCAAAAAGAAAATACGTTTTCATTTTTCCTCTTATTTCATCAGCTCACGGCCAGGAAGACCCCCCAAGCGTTCCCTAGGAGTTGCGATACAAGAGAATGCGCGTCTTCTGCCCCATGGAGTTCCAGGCCTCTTATCACCAGGACTTATCTCTCCAACAGGTAATAAAATCCATCAGATGATCAGCCTCATCTCTTCATACTGCACAGCAGTTAAAATAAACTAATATTGATCTAACTGCCTTGTCCTTCAGGGCTTTTTCAAGCTTTACCAGAGGTTACATTATTGGATTTTTTGAGTGTTCATGAAAACTCTGTTTTGTTGCTGCAGTGACTGAAATCTAATGGATTTGTAATTAAGTTCTTTATTAATTGTAATTTCCTTACAGGAAATTCCATTAAATCTGTTATTTTAGTAAAAGAAAAAAAACTGAGAAAATGAACTATTGTCTCCAAGAAGCCCATAGCATGCATTTCTTCCTTTGAAATGCGTGTGTATTTTAGTTCTCATGGGATATGAACAGCGTGGCTAATGCGTATTGTATTGTAACATCATTAATGTATGCCAGAAAGATAGAGAAATGCTTGTAGGAATTATAGAAGAAACACTTGAAAAGCAGATAAGTCCGCATTGCCACAGTGGATTGTACTTTAATAATCTGTGTTCAGTATTGTAATATGAAAAAAAAAGAGCATGAAAATATGTGAAATTCTAAACAAGCCCTAAACATAATGAAATGCTTAGTGCTTTAATTCACTTCATTAATTTATTAATAGAGTCTAAATTAAATCTTGTGCTAACCTGATGAGTATTTTAATTTTTTATTAATTGATGCGTGCTAAAGGTAAGTTTATTTTGGTAATAAAGCTGTATTAACAGACTATGTGCATAAATGTCATTGTTTAAATATTCAACAGGCTTTAGCAGTTTTAGGATTACTGACAAAGTCCAGTTTAAATATATTGTATCTCCATAATAACCAACTTAGTGTTTGGCTGACTATAAAGACAGAGAACACCTTACAGGAGAGGCAGAGTTAAAAACCTGACTGACAGGAGTACAGTGACTTCTGTCTGGATCTTGCGGATTACTTTGCTTGCAGAACTTGTTGCGCTGCAACTGAGTGCCTCCACGGGTCTCAACGTTCAGGAGTAACAAAGCCGAGATCTTTAATTTCACTTACATCTCCAAGCGTCGTGAGGGCTTCACAGTGAACCAATAACCTGTATCACTGCGGAAGTGGGAATGAACACTATTAAGCAATAGTCACAGTAACCGTAACTGAAGTAGTTAATGAAATCTGAAAGCCTTTTGCTGGAGCCAGATGCCCCAGTTGAGCTGGTGTGACTTCATGGGCTCCTTCTAGATGTGGTAGGGGTCAAGAACTGCGTGCTCTTATGAGCAGTTTTGGAATGAGGGGCTTTTTTAGTAGGTCTGTCGTGTTCTCAGCTCAGGAATTCCATTGATGTGGCATTACGTTGTTACTCATAAACAGGAAAGGACAAGAGCCACTTTGAATGGATAATTTCTTGTCAGAAACCTAGAATATTCCATATTACCTTTTCACCCTCTGTGTGTTTGTAAATAGGACGTCATATGCAGGCTACCATACTGCTTTAGATTGGGAAATATCGTAGGATAGCGTATGCTGAGCGTCACAGTAAAACAATATTGCAGACACATGCTGTGTCTCACAGATATTTTGAGTATATATTTATTTTTAAGTTGAATTTCTGGAGGATTTTAAGTTGTTTGGAATCTGTAGTGGTGATTGGGGTACGTCCCACTTTATTGAACACGTGGAGGGTTGCATGCAAAGATCGTCCCTGGGGGCTGTTTTTTCAAGCAGTTTGTAGGTGAGAGAAAATGCACGTTTACAGAGCATCAGTGCATTGTTGAGGACTCTGGATGGGATGGATCCTCAAGGATGAAGCAGCCCTTCCACCAGCCCACAACAGGGCAGCTTCATACTGGCAGCCTCTGTAGTCTTGTCACTCAGGAATCCAAGCTCCCAAAGCTGTTGAGTTGTTTTATCTTGTTCATAAAGAAAGAACAGGGTAAAAGTTGAGGGAATTGCTGAGTAAGGAAAGGTGCCAAAGAGCCACTTGTAAAATCAGTGGGGATTTGAGCTGTTGTAAAATTGAGGGAGCACCCAGGATATAAAGCCTCCATTAGCTTTATTTATACCTCTGTACACATAATTACCTGCTGCTTTGCTCTGGTTGCCTTCAACACTGTAGCAATAGGAGTCTTTTCTTTTGACTGAACTGAGGACAAAACCAGATTTAACACTTCTCACAGAATGGAGATTTTTCTTCCAGACCTCTGAGTGGTGGATAATAGCTTGGAATAGAAGTTGCAAGGATATTAACCCATTGTCTGCTGGCTAAGTTCTAATTTGGTTATTTATGATCTGATGTGCACATAACTTGCTCTAGTTCTCACAGTTTTGGCCTACAGAATTTGTCTGTAAAACCGAATTGTGTTTCCTGCCCCTGGCTGCCCGCTGCTCCGTGACCTGCCAGCTTGGCGGAGGCTTTCTGCTCCGGTGCTGTTTTTCAGCTGATTGTGGGAGGGGAGCAGGACCAGGGCTGGGGCAGAGCCTGAGGAGAGTCTGGAGCAGGGTAGGGCTGGATCCATCCCTTCCAGTAGAGTGGGTGCTGATAGGAAAGCAAGAAGGACTCTTTACATCTTGGTGACTTCTTTGGTTCCCTGCTTCCTCTAAATAACTCCTTTTACTAACTGCTGAGTAATTGCTCAGAGCATTTCTTTTGGATGTATTCTTGTCCTCTCCTTGATAACTCCTGGGTCTGATCTTTCCCATTCTTCCTACTGCACAGATACACAGATGGTTATTTTAATCTGCCTACAGTGTTCTAAGAAGAAAAAAAATCACACTCAATCTTCTTATGTGGCCACCTCATTTTCTAACGTGGCCAAACTAGCATCTGAGTTGTTTTCTACTTCAGATAAGCTCATTCTGGTAACAGACTCCACATCAGCAGATGCATCATGATTCATCCATCCATTGCGTTTTTTCAGCTTTATCTTCTCTTTAGTCTTTGGTTCAAGTGGGGGAGTTTGCGTCCCGGCTCATGTTGGTTAGATGGATTGGTCTCGAGGAGTTGCTGCTGTGGCTGCAGAGCTCACAGATCTGTCTGTAGAGAGGGTATTATGGGAGTGATGATTAGTAACTTCCTGCAGACCCCAGTGAGCCATCTGTGTTTCCACTTCTTGAAATGTGCTGTTATTTTCATCACCCATTTGGTTTGTGTCAGCTCGGTTTACGTGGCCATTTTCACGTAATAAACAGGTAGTTAAATCAGGCACCGCATTTCCCAGTGCAGCGGAACTTTTTTTTAACCTGTTGTCAAAGCAGACTACAACTGTTCTTACACATCAATAATTTGTGAAGGAGCTATAAGGGAAGCTTCGACCTTTTTAAATACATGTAGGTGCCTTTCACCTTTGGAGGAGTGGGAGCGGTAGAATTAGGATGAGACGAGAGCGCCAGGATGGCTAAAATGCTGTGATTGAGAAGGATGAGGTGGTGTGTCTGGGATGCAGGGCGCTAGGACGGGCTTGTGTAAGCTGTGCCCAAACTGCATCCTTCAGGAGCTGATAGTTAATACCGTCCATTTCACGTTAGCTTAGGAGAAAGTGTTTTTCTTCTTGTGTTTGCATAGGAAATGTGGAAATCAGCGTGGTGCCCTTGCCTGCTGTGAGGGCAAAGGAAAAATCCTGTATGTCACAGAGGGACGGTCATCAAAGGCTCCGTTCTTCAAACAATGTGGTGTGATGAAGTGACATTAACGAAAAAAGGCTTTCACTCCTATTAACGTACAGGTCTTTGTCATCATTGTATCTTAACAAGACAGTTGGGGCTTATTTATGGGATAGATTTTCAAGGAGGTTTTAGGGTTTGAAGCAGTAGTTTGCTGTGTGGAGAGAAGCTGGAATCTATTACATGACTGAAGCCAGTAGTTCGGAAAACTATTGGTACGGAATGAAGCTGAAAGAGTAGCTGGATCTTTTGACAGTTACCTGTGCCAACTTCAGTCCTCCTACCCTTCACTTAGGTCATCCCCAGAAGAGGTTAGAAAACCACGGTAGGAAGTCTTTGTTGCAATTTTTCTCTATTCGATCTGTAGAATGGCTACTGTTATTTCAACAAAACCTCTTGGGGGCTCCTCTGTCTTGTTTTCAAGGTAATGGAGAGAGTGGCTCCTGAGGAAATCATCCTGCCACTAGAACTTTATTAGATGGCCGTACAGGGCGCAAACTTGCTTTTGGAAGCAGTTTTTGTTGGGGTGGCAGGATGGACGCGTCTCTGACAGTGGAGGGGCTGGGAGCCCTGCCGCAGCAGCTGAGAGGCGCTACAAGGTCTGAGGAGGCTGCGTGTCAGCAAGAAACAAGCCTGTTTAAAGCATTTCTGTTGCCATTTCATATCTCTGAGTTTTGCTGCCTGGAGCTGTGGGCAGCCTGGTAGGCATCATAATGGTGTGTGTTGGCAGCGTATGGGCAGTGAGGATTTAGGGCTGAGGGCTGCCGGAGGCGCAGTGCGGGAGCTGGGAGGAAGCCTGGCTGATGGGCAGGAGTGTGTTAGAAAAGGAAAATGAGGCACTTTCAAATGGATAATTGTCTGTGGTGGCTTTTGCTGGGTGGGAGGCAGGAGGATTCCCCATTCAGAGGTTAGACAGAGGTTCATGGCAGTTGATGATTGTTTAGCATGGGAAAACTTGGTGGCTATTCTGTGCAGAGGCTGTGGCTGGCAGGTTGTCTGAGACTGTCCCTGGTGTTAATACCCTCTGATTAAAGCAGCATCTTATCATCGGGTCTCTGCTCTTTTCTTATGTTGGTCTGCCCAGATGACAGGAGCAAACCACCTGCATTTCCAAATGTGCAACATAAACTGTTGTTTTCATTATCAGCTCCATTAGTTTCATCTCCTTTGTAGTGATCCTTTTTGTTTCATAAACAGAGGGTTAAAATAGACACTGTCTCAGTAGTTGCTTGTCTAGAGATTTTAAGAACGTAATAATGACTATATTGAACTGTTTGTATGGGTTGGAATACTTCCTCAGTATAGTTTTGTCTTATTAATAGTTAAGATAAGCTGTTGTGAACTGAACAGTTTAATGCAATTAATATTTTAGTGGAATTAATATTTTAATAGATGTACCAAGTCACATCTTTGCGGGACTCAAATAAATGAACAGAGTAGCTCAGAGGAGTATGATAAGGTCATGCGCTACTTCAGTTCAGCAGTGATAGCAGCTGCCACTTGGTCTTCCTACCGAAAAGAGAGAATAAAACAGTATTTGATGCAGTTGTGAGACACTTCAGTTTGCTACACCGTTGTTAGAGGGACGAATGAGACTAGAGGCTGTCAAGGTCTTTGATATCCAGTTGCTCTATATTGAGGTTGGAGACACAGCCAGCACAGCTCCACTGACACGCAGAGCTGCTTGTGGGAGCTCCTGGTGCCCTGGACCCCACAGATCGTCTCCCTGTTGCCATCTGAGCCTCTCCTGGCTGAGGATCTGTAAGGTGTGTTCAGGGTCAGAAGAGCGGAGCTGTGGGAGCAGCCCGGACACTGTGTTCCAGAGGGGCACAGTGGGGCTGGAGGCAGCGAATCTGCTCCTCACGTAGCGTTGGCTCGGAGAGTGGCATTGCCAAAAGCAGGCTCTGCGGGTTTGCCTCTCGCTCTGGTAAGGCCTGCTTTCAGGAAAGAGCTGTTACTTGAAGAATACAGAGTCACTCAGGGTCACTTTACAGAATGTCTGCGGACCGATTTCTCCTCGCAGGGTGTTTGATGTAGGGCGGCTGTGACTGTAGCTGCTGGCAGGAGTCCTGGAGCTTCCCAGCGCAGGGAGCAGACAATTGTAGCATTAAGGGAACCCTTTCTTTTCTCAGCACACTTAAATGAACATTTTTGTATGTTTACATCCTATTTTGGTGGCTCATTTCACTGTTTACGACTATCTTTTTTTTTTCTTCAGTTGTCATAGATGTCATTTTAAAGTTCCATTTATAGTGAGAAACATATGCATGACTTTGTCATTGCTGGCATTACCTGGCTTGGTAGGAATTATTATTTTTAATCTAAGGCAAACATACTGATAAAGGATGCCACAACACTCCTCTGCGTGTGGGGAACGTTAACAGTTTATAAATTGTTCTTGGTGACAATTCAGTAGTGAATTACTTTGATATATATGGCTAATAAATTAATATGATTAAGTTAATGAGGAGTACAAGTGTTGCCAAACTCCACTCGTCGGGCTTTTAATGCTGCTCCACATTTGCAGCTCTAACTTCCCCCTGTGGTGAGAGGATCAGTGCTACCTACGCACTGTCATTGTGATAAATGGCATATCCCACAGTGCCCTGCACTCCATCTGCTGTGTCCCCAAAATGAGAAATATTTTATACAGATCACACACTCAGAAGCTCAAAGGACTGCAGAAAGATCTATTTTTTTAAACAATAATAAAAATGCATACATCTCTTTAGCAGCTCTTCATTTTTACTGTCATAATGAATGCATATCGCTTTGGGAAATGAAGGCTGGTGTGAGTAACACGGGAAAGTTATCCGCTGCACAGTAAGGCTGACAAATAAGTTACATGCTCACTCTTTTATTTTATCGTGAAATGTTCTTAGATAAAAAATGATGTTAGAACATCTATTTAACTGGATTTTAAAATTAAAGACCATGTATGCCGCATGATTGAGTGCCACCCGGTCTCATGCCAGCAAATTTCTGCGCTGAAGGGAGCATGAATTTGAGTGAATGAGGAATGCAGGATCATATCATTACTCTTTAAAATACAGCCATTCAGTAGAGTTCTGATAATCTAAGAACTATACTTGGTGACTATGAGTCACTTGGTTCCTCTCCTCCCTCTTCTCTTTTAATGTTATCTTTCTTTAGGGATCCATTTTTAGTGTCGGATTTATCTGGATAGGACATTACTTTTTTGACAAACGAATAGTTAAAGCTGTTGAGAACGTACTGAATGGTTAACCTTATTGTAAATTCAATTTACACATAGCTTTAGCTACTAATTATTGTCCTAGAAGCGTGAAACTCAGTAATACACTCTCATTTTTAAGCATTTATGCAAAAAGTTTTAAAAGTTTGATCATGCTGAGTTCCTTTGTCTTTGGAGATGACAAAGGTCACTGGAAGTCGTCACACTGAGAGGATTGTCTCGATGCTCAGGGCAGGTCTGTGCTGAATTGATCTTGATTTGGATGGGATGGGAACCATCTGAAGAAGGTGGCCCCAGTATCAAAGGGTTACCAAAATCAGTAAGTTTTCATCTGTCTGCGTTTATAACTTGTGACATTCTTTCCTACCAGCTTTTCTGTTAGCCTGGGATCTGCTGCATTTTTAACTGGCTTTGAAAATAGTTTAGCCATTTTAAGTCATCGTTAAGAACTGTCTTGATGCCACCACCATTGTCATTGAATAGGTTTTGTTAGGTTTTATTTTCCTTTACAACAACATGATTAAGTAGAACAAGTAGCTGCCGCCTAATGTTTTCCATTTAGTACCTTTAACCGCTATCTTAGGAACTATATTTAAATGCCATGAGAATGATTTTGTAAGAAACTCAGACTGCCTGCCTGTTGCAGTCTTGTGTTTTAATATAGGAAGCTGTTTTTTTGATTCATTGAAGTTATATTGTCATTAAAGAATGTTTATGTTCATGCCAATGGAGAATGGCTGATTGATTTAGCTGGTTACGAACCTGATCAAATACACTGTGGGGTGATAATCCTCTGGTGGGCAAACCAAGCATCTTCACATTCTTGACCATTACTTTGGATGACATAAGGCTTATCCAGGATTCTCCATTTTAAAAGAAGCCTGTGTTATGCTAACAACAGAAATTGGGATATCATGGCGTGCAACACCAGAGACAGGAAGCGTAGATCCTCACTGATACCTCTGTTCTGCTTTAGACTTATCCAGCAGTATTTCAGACCTGTTAAGCTGAAGGTATCTGCACACACACAAATTGTTATTCCTATGACTTCGAGGGGCAACTGTCTGACTTTAAATAGATGTAGTTGTAACTGTGTGGATAATACATCTCTAGCTGCAGAACAGTGCTGATCCATCATCTGTTTGCAGTGCTAAAATCAACTGCATTTAGTTAAATAAAATTCTCTTAAAATGCAGCATCCAGTTCTGTAGTGGCTCTCTGTGGTTTCCTGAAGGAAAACTTTGTAAGGCTGTATTTTGGCAAAATTCTTGGTATAACAACACTGCTGCAAACTGTTGAGAAAGCAGTAGGGAATAAACCTCACTGGTTTAGAAAGTACGCACGCACTGTGCTTAAGTCCACTTATTTCCACAGTTGCAGTTCTGGTCAGATATTAAGTACTTTTAATGTAATTTAGCAGCTGCTTTTCGGTCCCTGTCGTACGGAGCCTGAAGTCCTTAAGAAGTAAAATACTGAACTTGGTTTTCAGCATCAGGCAAACAAATAATCCTATTGATTTGGATAGGATTATTTGTTTGTTTAAACACAAGTGTTTTGCTACTTAATGTAGCGATTTGGAGAAAGTGTGCTCTAAGGGTTCTTTTGCAAAACTGTGATTTCGGTTGAGGGCCTGCGTCAAACCGATACTCCCTTCTGATTGTCCTGGTGCTCCTCATTCTTCTTCTGCCTTGTGTGGAGGGGGGTTTGTGAAAAGAAACAATGTGCTTGTTGAAAAACTGTTGGAGACTTATTTTAAGGCAGTGGGTGCTGATTGGGGCGTCCCCAAAAGGTGACGGTTACTCCTTCTTTTCTGGCCACACTGAGCAACTCAGAGTGACGGGATTGGCTTGAACTTGGAGCACAAGGTGATACATGGAAATCTCACTTGTCTGGGGACGATGATTTGCAAAACACTAGTTCTAGTTCTCCCTTCTGCTGGAATTTCTCCCGGAGTTGAGACAGCGATAACTAATCAGAGAAATTTGTCATTTGCTGCTGCCGATTTCTGGCTGAGGCTTTGCTCTGGTTTTGCAGAGCTTGGTATGCTGAAAGGAAGAGGGTAAATAGGTTCTAAGTAGGCAAAGGATGCTGTGTGTGATCCGGGGGGACAGTTTGAGTCTGGCTGTGTAAAGAAGTGAAAACCTGCCCTGATAGTCTGGGAGAGATTTGGGCATGTTTTTATTGTGAGCGCAGACAACTAAGAGAGGCAAGTTGGCAACGAAGGCCGCCTCACTGTCCTTTCTGGAGCAGCTGCTTGAGTGGCTGATCTCCCAAGGAGCAGCCCTGTGCTATGGAGAAAGTACAGCGGCTGCAGTCGGTGTTTCCTCCTGTGCAAGAGGAATGTGCTCTTCTTTCAGCCCTTCCCAAGTAATAAAACATGATGCCAAGTGCTGGCAACAAATTAGGATTCATGATGAAAAGGAAACATCTCTTCCTGAGCATTTTGAAGAGGCACACATTTTTATTTTGAAGCTAGTGTAACTAAAATAGATTTCATTGTCTGATCATTCTCATTAAGTGACTGAGAACGTATTAAGATTTCGCTGGAAATGTATTTGAATTGTATAAACTATTTTATCACAGTCAACATTAATTGGTGTAAAGAAAAACAAGCTGACTTAATGAGTATAGTATTCCCCACCATCTTTTTGCTGAAGAGAGAGACCTCTTCAGTTTACAGGGGGACACACCGAGAGCAAGTGGCGTTGCTGCTGCCCTGTGTTACCTATGGTAAAGATTCCCATAAGACCAGAGTTCTGGAGAGTTTGGTCTAGAAACTGATTTTATCCTGAAAATCCTTTGTGAAGGAACAGAATTCCTGGTGCTGCCAACCTCCTGTGACTTGAATATGAAAAGCTTCACTTCAGAAAGAGAAGTATTTTATATAATCCATGCTTGAATGTAAATGACAGACATTTTATTAGGAAAGGAAGGCCTTTATTAAAGTATAATGATCTACATTGTTTTTAAGTAATCTAATGAATTACAGTAAAAGCCTGAGAAATGAGCTGGAAAAGGTAGAGTACTCTCCCATGAAAGCGAGCTGTGATAACCTTTTGGTAATTCTTTAACATGTTGAAAGACTATTTCTACACAGATTTATTAAATTAAGCAAGGTCACCTTTTCATTTTATTAACAGATTTAGTTTGCCAGATCATGGACTTTGATTCTGAAAAGTGTGTGACTCATGCAGTAACATATGTCAAGTAGAAAATTGGTTATAAAATGTTAAATCATTTAGATACACATTCTATCCTTGTTTTTACCATTGCACAGTAGTAAAAAATAAAATGCTTAATTACTGTTTTTCACATTTGCATATTGATTGGATGTGCCTTAATAATAATGATAATTCTGAGTGGATTAATTGTCTTGGCTGAGGCATTCTCAATGTAATATTTGCATAAAGGGAAGAAAATATGCCTTTGAATAGTAATATCAAATTCTCTTCTTTTGACATGCAGTGTGTGGCCATTGCTTTGAAAGGTTACCTGTAGCTAATAACCAGTGAGACTGATCATGTGCTTATAGATGGGCACATATATTGTATTTATCACCCTGACCCCAGTTCAGCAATGCAGGAGTCAAACTGACATCAATCGTATCATGCAAGTAGCTCATATGCATTCCCAAATCTCTGCGTGGATATTTATATTTTATTTATATATATATATATATGAGGAGAAGAATTATATTTAAAGTGTGTTACATAAATTTAACATGAAGTCTTGCTGTAATTGTTTCTAAAGAACTTCATAGTCACGTCTAATTAAGACAGAAAATGTCATTTATATTTCCAGTCTCTTGGAATTAATCTTTTTCCCCTGTATTTGCATCTGTTACCTCTTATGTCTTAAGCAGAAGTAATGCAGAAGCTCTGCTGTTTTATGGAGCGGGTCTGAGAGAACATCCCATCAGTTACCCAAACTTTATGTAGATAAAGGAGTTCATGGAATAGATCATTTTGTGTATCTAGTTTCAACTGGAAATCCTCTAAGGTACAGCTGCAGCTGACTCTCGCTGTCGTTAACAGCCCAGCAGGTCCGCACACGTATGCAGAAAGCGCCGCTCTTGCTCCTCACGGCTCGCAGGCGGGGTGCTGTGGAGGGCACTTCGCTTGGCCCTGGCAGTCGCAGAGCAGGTGACTTGATTACACTGAAATCAGGCAGAAAATGTCCTCTTCTGGCCACTCGAGTGAATCAGGCAAATTATCAAGTGGCAAAACTAATTCTGTGCCTTGGGCCATCAGAGCTGCCACTTCTTATAAGTCAAGCCTTCACTTAGTGTGAAATTGTTTTTTATTTTATTCTCTTTCATTTATTATGCTTATTTCAGCTAATCCACTTAGTGGATGTGAATTACCCAGTACGCTAAAGCTGTTTCAGATGTGCAGCCTTCTTGTGCCTTAGTGGTGAAATACGAGGTCTACTCTCCTTTTAAGGCACTCCCAACGCTGTTATGACCTATACAGTTAAAGTAATATTTCAGCTTTTCAGATGAGAACTCAAATGAGGAGAAGAGTTCGAATATGATTTAAAATTAACTGTAAGTGCATATGGTTGAGCTTTCTTTAAGCAGATATAATTCAGATGGGTCACATTTTTAAGAACTAGAAACAAATCTGGGATGAGTTTTAGGCCATTAAGTACCAGTTAATTTGAAAGAGTTTGACGGAACAAATATTCCCTTGGAAACACTGAATATTGTTTTAAACAATAAAATATTGCTTTAAATTCTGGCAGAAGCAAAGCTGAGATCTGCTTAAAGCCCTCATACAGGTGATATACCCTAGGCTATACTTGGATATATAATTCTGTCCAAATGGCAGTCCCTCATTTGACTGTGCCCTCTGGTACACAGCATTAACATTTTCCAATAAAAGAAGAGCAAAACATATGGAGTCTTTTATTTCAAGCAAAGAAAAATCAAAAAGAATAATGAGAATAAATAAAATGCTTGTGGTGATGGGCAAGGGAAGTTACAGGGGAATTGCTACAGCAGAGTGCATCAGAACAGAGAAACAGAAGTAGCCAGAAGGCACCTCCCGTAGGCATCTAAATATAGGTTTCTTATCCGTACAGTTAAAAACTATGTAGATGTATGTGTATCAGAGGCATGATTCAGGAGAAACCAGATAGATTGGTTTAACTCATGTTCACACAGAGCGTTGGGCTGATGTACACCTTCAGCAGACGAGGGGACTCAAAGGGTGGAAGGAAAGAAGCAGAGCCTCAAAAAGAAAAGTTGATCATACTGTGATGAAGACGGATGTGTTGCTGACAGTGTCAGAGCAAGAGCTGCTAAATCTAGGAGGCACTTGAAAGAGTCTCTCTATTTTGTTATATCTGGCAGTCAATAGGTTATTTGGGCTAAGAACACCCTATTATTCAAATTCAGCTGACCCAGAAAGCCGTGCCATCTTTCAATGGCAATTTGGAGGGCTTTGCCATTTCAATAGTGGTTTTGGTATGTCTCAGTACAAAATTGTTCCGTGTTGTCTCGTGTGACATATAGATATATTGATCTCGGTTGTATTTCCTGAAATGTTAGATCAGTCTGTGTAAGGCTTCAGGTGGCTATTTTGTACTTGGAGCTGGGTGAGATTGTGAAAACTCATCACCAGAATCCATTTTTGAAACCTGTTAAACTTCAGGGAAGCGTACCATCAATTGTTTTGGCCTTCTTGTTTCGGAACTGCTTCATTAAAATATCTTTGTTAATATTTCTTCATAGTAGCTAAACATCAGTCCTAATCCTGTTTAGAGTTTCTGTTCATTGGTGGAAAGTTTCCGTGTGTGATTGCATCTAGGAAGATATCCCGAGGATGGGTTTTTTGCCTGTTGATATGGACCTGTTCTTCCCTTTTGATGTGTCTCTCTTGATCTCCATTTTTCATTGCATCATATTACTCTGCCTTTCTTCTTTATTTTTTTGCCCTTGACTTTTATGTCTACACTACGATTTGTGTTGACCTTGAGGTTGCCCTCAATTAGCTGAGCCATTCCAGTATCGTGGCCCACACCAAAATCTGCCGCGATGTGCTTCTGATTTGAACAGCAGAGCCATCCTAGAAACTGGTCTGTGGCCATTTTTCTTTTCTTCTCAGGTTAGTGTTTATTTCCAGGCAATAAAGAGAAGAAGTGATACAAAAGAGATAGAAATCAGAAGCAATAAATTATAGGATTGCTTCTGGTAGGTTCTCTGTGCTCATGCCTGCAGTGTCTGTGCCACCAGCAAAAGGAGGAGGATTCGGAAAGGTTTGGATGAGAGAGATAAATCTTATCTCTGAAAGTTCAACAAACCTCTCAGGATCCAAAGGATGGCTGCCAGGGATCCAGATCAGGAATTTGACGAATAGTGGTTGGACAGCAGGCTGGATTGGCCTCGTGTTTGACTATCCATGGGAGGAGGGAGCTAGGGAGGATGAGTTGCAGTACGATCGGGGTTCTTTGTGCTTCTGTTGATGACAGACCCCCAAGACCCTGCTTGTGCGTCTCCTCCGATGGCTACGCTTGTATGTCATGCCCTGTGTATGGCCAGTGATGGCCAGCTGTCATCTTTGGTTGTCCCCATTCTGTGTTGGAATTTGTTCTGCGGACAAAGCTCTGCACGGGCAGCACCAGACCTTGCTGTCAATGGCTGGGGTTTGCCTTGTGAGGAGATGGACATGAGGGTAATCTGGGTTATCATGAAAGATGTGGTATGATCAAAAGATGGCCTTTGATCTCCTCAGCTACTTTCTGTTCTCTTTTGCATCTTATTCATCAGGTAGTTTTCTGTTATTCAGATTGTGATCTGTGGAGCAGCAATGATCTGACCGTGCGTTTTTGCTGATACAGTGAAAAAGACAATGAGATCAAAGTAGTTTACTAGATAGTAAAATATTGCTTAGTTTTAGGATTTACTACATAATCATGATTAAAGGCTAAGATAATTAACCACTGTGTTAATTGAGGAACTAGCTGGTCTTGGTAGTGAGCTAGTTTTCCAGCTCAAGAATGGGTGAACTGTGACATCTAATGTTATCACTCAGGTCGCGTGTGTATTTTTGCTAGATGTAATGTAACTCCAATACTTGTATCTTCTGTATTATCACATTCTGTTTTATACATCTCCAGTGAAAGAACAAATAGAAATTTTGCAATGGACTTTGTGGGATGCCACTCAGCTGCAATTGGAAGGACAGGTAAATATTGTGGTGAAATGATTTTTCACAGATACCAGCTAAGGGACTATAAGCGCATATTTTAAAATGTGATCAAGAAACAGTAAATTGTTTCAGCCACATCTTTAATTATTTTAGTTTTCTTTCTCAACTTTTATTTTTAATTTTATTTTATAAAATAAGTTTCTTTTGTGTGTCTAGAATCAGTTACCAAGATTACAGTGATCTGAATGCATTAGGTTTTGACCTGTGCCTTTGCAGTGATTTTCCTTCATCAAGGACTTGAAATAAAACATGAATAACTTCCTCTTAGTATTTATGTTAAATCCCAGATTAAAAATTAAGCTTTTTCTGAAGAGAAAGATGTGTACAGTGTTGATTAATTGTGGTTTAACTGTGACTCCAAGGATTCAGGAGTTAAATTGAGAAGATAGAGTAGGTTGATACTGGTAATAGTCTGTCCAGTCTTCTAACCATGTTGGTATTTACTGTCCATTTTTGCCTATGTTTGCAAATCTACAAGAAGTGGCGTGAGATCTGTGCTAGTCCTGGCTTATTTTTCCTCTTGGACCGAGATTGTCTTAGTAAAACTGTATTTCTAATTTACAAACTTGTGATTATGCTTTCACTTTCTGTCTTGCTCAGAGAAGTTTCAAATCCTGGGTTAGCTTTGCAGTGGATGAGCTGAGAAGAGTTCATAAAGACCTAACGTTATGCAGCATTATTTGAATTAAGGGGATTTAGGCACTCATGAGAACTTTGGCAGGAAAAGTACTTTGAATGACAGCAGTTACCAAGGACAGTGCAGAACTGGGCGTATCCTGATTTTAAAAGGGTTTTGGTAAAAGCTGTCCATCTCAACACCAACACGAGCTAGTGTTCTGCTGGTGGTGGGGCGTGGGCAGAGTGCAGAGGTGGACTGATGGGTGCAGCAGGGACTCAGTGCACGGTGTGATTTGTTAGTTCGCGGTGTCTCCTCTTTTATATGACATCCTGTGAGAAGGAGACAATTTGGCTGTAGTAGCAGTTTTCATCTGGATCCCTAGTAGCTGCTGACAGCTATCTGAAGGAGGGTTCTGCTGGTTAGGTGTTTTTCTGGTACAGGGTGTGGGGGTGACTGCATGCCTATGAAGACAAGAACTCATGGTGTGACTGTGTGTTCTCTTGTGTGTCTCTCACCTGAAGGTACACTGGAGTGTCTTTTTTTAGTGTGTTTCTTTTTTGCTCTTTGAGAATTTTATTGGAGAGAATTTGCTATGTAGTGTATATATCACTCAGATTAACTTCTGATTTTTCCTTTTGATGGGAATGCCTTGTTATCTCAATTTGAGGCATTTTTCTGATCTACTGTGAACAATATCTATAAGCAAAAGGGAATTGAAATATCTTTCCGGGTTAGTTTTAATCTTGCTTAATGGATGAAGGAAGATGAAAGGCAACCTCTTCCACAGGGTTCTGTAGCATCAAAACTTGAACCTAATTAAGGGTTTTGAGATCTTTTTTCTTTGTATAAATTGTTTTAAGAACTGGTGTGTTGGAGGCACCTCCTCGTGGGTTGTTTATGGTCCCTGTCACAAGAGTGGTCTGGAGTTGCACTCAGGATCTTCTGGCATCCAGTCCCCATTGTGCCATTTTGTCATATGTTTGGGTTCTGAATATTAGGTGTCTGTCTTCTTGCCTCTCCTCTAAAATGATGCCCACAGTTGGATTATGCCATGTGGGGAGTGAAGAGATTGATTAGTCAATATATGTGAGATACATAATTGATGGAAAAAGTATGGAGTAGAATGCAGCTGTGAGTATTAGTTGTGATTTAAAGAATCTAGCTCTCACTTTCTGGTTGGTCTCTCTGCATAGGAATAGTGAGTGCAGACTTTTATGGTGAAATTACAGAGAGCTGTCATAGGTTAACTGAAGTTACAGTTCCCCAACATTTGTATTCGATTTGGGATGTCACTTCCAGGAAGCTTTATAAAAGCGTAGTGGTGCAAATGGAAAAGTTTCAGCAAATATTAGATCCAACAGTAAAGACTTTTGTTCCTCATTAAACCATTTCGTGATTTTTCACGATAGATTTTCATCTAAGCACTTGCTAATCCCAGAGCTGTGACAAGCAAGGCCTGCTGATTTAGGCCAGCCACTGCCACAAATAGCTACTGCACATGAAACGGTAATCATTGCTTTCCAGTCTATTATTAGATTAACTTCATAGGGATTGCTTTTTTTCTCCTGTGAGTTGATGCATAAATGACATGCTTTACCCTCCAATAAATCTAACAGCAGAGTGGCTATGACATGATGTTCATAGCCCTTAGTCCCATGACAGATTATTTTTGATTGCTGCAGAAGTTTACAGCAGCTTGAAGCCATTAGAATTTAAAGGCATCACTGAAATTTTACAGCGTACCTGACTGAGATGCACGGGGCTGGTGCTGAGCTATCTTAGCCCTTATTGGCTCCATGTTGTGATTACCTGTCCCAGGGAGCTGTATGGAGTTAGTCTGATCCCCTTCTGTCCTTCAGAGGAGGCAAAGTCTTTTGGCATTACACCCTCATGGTCTCTCCTTGGAGAACGTTCGCTTCTCTGCGTAACATTCCTGTGCTTGAAAGTTCCACCTGAAGGCAGTCGGAACAGTTGCACACATGTGGAGACCACGTTATGCGCACACAGTCCTTCATAAGCTTGCGTGGATGATTGTTCTGAAAACCAGCTGAACCTTTGTTGCTTATTTACCTTTTTTTAGGATGTTTATGTTGAGGATGGTCACTTTTTTCTCTAGTTAGCGTTAAACAGAAATTTGCATTGGTAAAGGATGAAACTTGGTTTGAGTAGCATGTGTGCTTTTAATAGTGCTCTTTTTTTCCTCAGATTTAAGGACTTTGTTTTTCCCTGATGAAACCCAGATAAAATTTGCAAAGTTCAAGGCTCTTCAGATCTGGGGTGTTTATTACTATTTATATCCCTGTGAAAGAATGACTGTATTTGGCTCTGTTTCTGAGCTCTGTTTACCTATTGTTTCACACAGCTGGCTAAAATTTGCTCTTTTAGACGTAAGAAACACAACTATAACATTGTTATCTAACTTAACAGGAAGATATACATTGATTTCCATTTGTTTGTACATGTGTTTGTACGTACGTAAAAGCATCACATTAAGCTGGGCGCTGGAGATTGCCAAATCTCTCAATAGATTTCTATGCTACGCACTTTCTGAGGGAAAAAAGCCCCAAACGTTAAGTCTTTTTTGTCTCACAGCTTTGGATTTGTGTTCTGGACAATGTGATGGAACCTGGTTGTGTTCTTACCTTCTGTCCTATCACATCTGTGTCCAGCAGATCCAGGTCGGTGAACCTGGTATCAAGTAGAGAACTAGTTTTAAATTAACACAGATTAGCTGTAGGCTGACAATTCTGTTTGACAAATGTCCTTTTAAAGGAATGGCATCATAGAGAATAAGATATGAAGATAGTACGAGTGATACGTATTGCTGGTGAAGGTGAGATTCTCCAAAGAAAGCTTAAAAGTATTTGCTCTAATGAGGCTGCCCTTTTATCTTAAAAAACAGAACAAACCAGATGTTCAATGGTTACATGGATTGAATCCCTTAGTAAGTTGGTTTTGGAAATGGAGTCCCAGTTCCGCACATATTATGGTCACAGGACATTTTTTTCTGAGCACTTTTTAGCATAATTGTCCTTTTCTGTTTAAGAGAGAGAATAGAAAAGGATGCGAGACAATTTTTTTTTTGGTGAAATTCTTAAGAACTGTAGTTTTGTATATAAGGTTATTATATAATCCTTTTGGAAATAGAACTGATTTCATTAGGGTAAAATATTTATACCTTAAGAGGAAAATAATAAAAAAGATATTTGAGAAGGCACTTGGAATTTCCAAATGTGTACTTCCACTACAGAACCTCGAGCATTAAAAGCTTTGCTCGTTTAGTCAGGGGAGAGAATTAATGCTTTCTGTACCCAAGCATGTATTACATTTGGTCTCACTAGAACATCTTGAAATTTGATTTACGGCGTTCTCGAGCAGGGTTTGTGTCTTGTCCCTGCGATACCATTCACTTGCAGGTTGGAACACCTCAGCTGCCCTAGCTGGGGTCTGCTTGTGGTGGGTCCATGCTGTTGTTACAGCAGCGTAGACAAGGTTGAGCGGTTTTTATGATGCCGTGCTCGCCTGTAGTGTCTCCCGGACTGACCTCTCCTCTTTCTCTCAGTGTGGGTATTTCTGCGTATTTTGTGTTCTTTATTTTTATAAATAATGATGCTATTGTAATCAGTTTGGGTCTGTCTCACAGAACCTATTGCAGATGGAATAGAAGGTGTTGACAGTCCAGGGAACCACAGAACTTCAGAATTAGGCCATTTTTCTTCTGACCTGTGAGACTCAAAACTGAAGGGAACTGAGGACTAATCCATTGTTTATATCCATATGTAACTTCGCGACATGTGGATTAAATCATCTCTGCACCTGTAGGATAACATTTTCCTTATGCTGCAGAGTAATACCTTAACTGGAACCACAGCCACTTGCTAATGACTTCAAAGAAATGAGAAACCACATTCGGGTTGAAAGCATTTGGTTGTTGTAATTTTTTAGCATAGTGCATATTAAATGTAATAACTGATGAGTTTAGTAGAATAATCTCTCTTACCATATGCGAAAAACATGCCTCATCAGTTATACGCATCTTTAAGAACTGTTAACTTTTATTGAATTTGCTGCAACAAATCATTCTGGGAAGGCTGCATGCTTGTGTTTTCAATTGAGGTTCCAGCATTTGGCTGAAGTATCTCCTGCACTTCCATCATCTCATAATTTCCTTCAGAGAAAAGAGAGAACAATCTGCGTGTTGGGTGGGAGGATGAGGAAATGCTAATTGAAACCATGTAATAAAAAGGTAATTTAGCAAAACTATTAGTTTTGGGGTTTTTACTATTTTAAGCCTATTATTTTTAAAATTACTTCTGTATTAAAAAAGCTGTAAAACTACACTGGATGTCAGCACATTGCATCTTAATTCTCATTTTCCTTTGCATGAATAGTAAAATCTTTATAAATTGAGAACTAAAATTAATTGAATAAACTTCAGTTGAACATTTTTATGTTTCTGTTTGGGTTAAAAAAAAAGCATATTGTCAACTGTTTCAAGAACATTTAATAGTTTCTAACATTGACCGCACCTTGAACGCAGCTCAAGAAACAAGTGCTGATGGAGGGGAAAAAAACCAACCAAGAACAAATGTTAATTAGCATTTTATGATTTACAGCTGCGTTTACAGCTGCAGTCGAGTTGGTAACACCCGGATCTGTTGCTACATCATAGTTCCCCATCCAGAAAAGGGCAGTTATCAGCGACTGCTGCTTCCAGCCTTGCAGCCAGGGAGTCGCAGCAGCTCAGCGTGGCAGCCTACCTGGAGACATGGACTGTGGGCTCCATCCAGCAAACGTTTTTTGCCAGGTGATGCTTACGCTGAATTGGTTTCTCCATCTGTTTCCTACAAACCCCTCACAAGAGGGGGATCTTTTATTCTATGGGCAGTACGGGGTCTGGCAGCCAAGGAAAGCAGCGGCAAGACTGGAGCAGGAGAGCAGAGCGCCGCTGCTGTGCATGGAGCGGCTGCTCGTACCCCTAGCTTTGGGCAGGTTATTATGGGGTGGGGTCTGTCTGGCCAAGAAACTAAATGAGAAAAGAGAATCTGTAGGTTAGAGTGGATCAAAGATTTGCTCATGGCTTGGTGTTTGGGGTTGTTTTTGTTGGGGCTTTCGGGCTTTTTTTGCATACTTTTTTTTTTTTTTGTAAAATGCTAAATATTTCTTTGGGGCACATTAACAATGCACAGCTGTGCTGCTGTGTGCGCTGCAGGGGAGGGTCTAGAGAGAGCTGAGTATCCCACTTTGCAGAAGGAGGTGGATTGTCCTCGCTTCTTTGGCTTCTGTGGTACCTCTTACACTGCAGCAATGAGTTCCTGTTGTACACAGTGGGTTTTACAACGCGAGATAAGGTGGAAGGGGGCTGTGACAAATAGTCACAGTCACTGCAAACCACAGCGGAGGGCGGAATGCAGAATGTAAGCGACTTTCCTACATCTCTAAAAGGTACCAAATGTTTCTCGAAACAGCAAGAGTGTTGTTTGGTTTTTTTCCCCAGTTCCTGAGCTGGAAGCAATGTTATCTGCAACTTCTGAGCCAATACCGTTGGTTAAATATTCTTTACTTCTCCTGGTGTGTCTTGATTGATGCACGGTGAAGTGGTCCCTGTGCCTTCCCCTCATTCCAGAGGGAAATGCCGTGTTCTCTCTCCTACATGTACTACCCTGACTTGCCTAGACCTGCCTGTGCACGTGTGCGTGGGAGTATGTGTATTCCTGCCCAAGTCGGAGCGGTGTTGACATAGCTTTTCCGTTTGCTAGCAGTGGTAAATGCTGGGATTACCTGGGCGATTGTTTTCTCCGAATGCCATAATGTAATCTCAAACCTAATACTCCAACAACCATGCACTAATTAAAACTGCAATTATATTTTTGCTCAAACAAAACGACTTAATAAACATTATCACAAACTGTTTACCCTTCCCAAAAACAATTTATGCTCACTAATACAATTTCCCATTAAAACTGCTGCCAGGTAAATTAAAAACTCTTGAAATAGTAAGTAAGTGGGAAATTAATTCAACAGTTTAATCTAGAGCTAATAACAGTTGCAAGCTCAGAAAAAGATTGCTACAGCGGGGAGTTAATTAACAGCTTATTCCCCATTTGATAAAAGTAATCCACTCTAATTCCAGTGTAATTTACCTCAATGTAATATAAAACCACAAGCTGCTTCTGGTGCGAGTAATTATTAGCCTTGTCCTGTGGCCACATCGACAATAAGTGTCAGCAGTATCTTAATAATAAGAGGCAGTCTGCTAAATGCCCACAATTAGAGATGTAACCTGAAATCTTGAAACTGCAACAATCGGGTATTGCTGAACAGACGGGTGGTGCGGTTACAGCGGCGAGAAGCACATCTCATTGCTGTCCCTGGTTCCAATATGCAGGTGTGCTTTTCATCCACCCAGGTTATTCTGCTGCAGAAAGTTCTCATAAATGCATTGGGGAGACGACAGGATGCAGGTTACAAACCGGTCTGCCTGTTGCTTCAACTTTGGAGCAAGCCGGTGTCCGTGTGGTTTTATGAGTTTCTCTGCTATGCAAATGAAATACAAAGTTTGCAGCTCTTGACCTGAAATATCATACTGGGATCATAAATTCATTGCAACTCGTTTGACCTCAGCTATATTGAAGTCTGTTTTCCTTCCCTTTCTCTTTTCGTGGGGTTGAAACCAAGGCTCAGATTTTATACTTTCATATGGATATTCATAAGTGCATACACAAACGTCTATACAAATATATGAGAAATATACTGTATTGTAAATATTCTTACTTAATCCCAGGATAGTATTTTCTGATAGTTATTTTGATTGGATTCTTACTACTTTTCCATTGTCAGTGATTTAGAGATGTCACAGTAAGGGTAAGTTAGTACACTGTAATCACAGTTTAACTGAAATGCATTAAATTAAATGACATCTTCTATCATATAAACACTAATACATGAAGTAAGACGTGCATGGCATTATTTTAACCCATTGGTTATTAGCAAGGAGTGAGTGGGTTTGATTTTCTGCTGTCACCAGAAACATTTGTTTACAATATCGATGAACTTGAGTAACTTCTTTCTGGGGCTTTGATGGATTTCTCAGAAATAAAATGCCTGCTGGGATGTGCTCCACTGGATAGCAACTGCTAACAAATACATCTGATGTTGTAATTGTGCAGGTTTTTTAAATTATTCTAAGCAGAGAAAGAATTAACTTTAAAGGCTGACTTTGAAGACACAAAGGAGAGGTTGCAGAGTTGCGTGCTGATGTCCTTATAAAGTCAGGGCTGGTGACAAAGCTGAAGACAGGGACTATGGTGAGAGTTCAGTTACACATACAGTGTTCTTTCCCACGTATTCTTCAAGAAGGTTGAATTTTCTCAGAGAGACAAACAGGTGTTTACAGCTGAATTAATGCTTTTGGCATGTCCGAGACCTGGTAGGATGCTCTGCACGCTGCCGTTTTTCTGCTACTGCTGGTTAGGAAAGCCAGTACAATTTTTTTTCAAGATAAATTTGGTAGTTCCTTATTTAAAATATCAAGGTGTTTTGGGGGTGGTGGAAGTTGCCAACTTTCAGTACTGATTTTTAGTTTGAGTGAGTAGTCAGCTGCTGGGCAAGGAATGTTTTCCCAAGGAGAGCGGGGAAACACCAACACATTGTATGCGCTTCTTTCTTGGCGAGTAGCTTCCTCTCCTTCACTGAGGCTTTGTTTTTTCCTAACTGTGGTGATGGCTGAACACTGGAGCGTCCACTGGAGTGAAATTTCCATCCTTGCAGATATTCAGAACCCACTTGCATGCCATCTGGGGCAATCTGCTCCAGGAGACCCTTTTTAGAAGTGGAGGGTTGGACTTCCATGAGCTTCAGCAGGTATTTCCAGCCTTACCTGTTCTGTGATATTTCCTAATGCACTGGAGTTTCTCCTTAATCTAATTGCAATTCGTTGTTTTAAATTACTCTTTCAGGCTTTTTTCCATGAAATAGGAAAGGTAGGAGCTGTTCATGGAAAGAAACATAGGAGAGAGAAGTTTACTGAATACATGGAATGATAGTTTTTGTTTCGGAAAGCAAAGATAACTCTTAGGAGAAACTGTTAGTGTCTGACTTAAACTATCCTACCTGCTGCTGCTTCATTTATTTATGTACTTAGCAGCAATCGTGCCTGTTAAGTTTAAACTTAATTTACACTTCTGAGCTTTGAAAGATTTTTTAGTTTTTTGTTGTTAAATGTTCAGTAGAATAAATAATCTTGACTCTAAAGGGATTTCTTCCCTGCTGGCATAGAAGTCATCCATAATCTGAATTTTGTCTATGTGTGAAATCTCTAGCATGAGTGAAGTGAGCCTTAAAATTCTGTAGGTCAAGGATGGAAGCTCAGTCATTGTGGTTGCTCAAACTAGATAGACCTAGAAATGAATTAGCACACCTCATCAGCTGCTCATCCTTGCTAATACAATCCTCTGTGCTTACATTGCAATCATTGTGCCCACACTACCAGAGCCATAGCAGAGCCGGGGCAGGCTTAGAGCAGTTTTGGCACAGCAGCTTGAGCTGAATTAAGATCAGCCCTAAGTGACGCAGGTTATGGAACCACTCCACAGCGCAGCTTGTGGGTAGGTAAATGAACTCTTAGATTTAAATGTGATTTCACAATTGAATAATTCGTGGTTTTTGTTTAATGGTATTTGGCAATTCAGGGGAAAAACATTCAAGAAATATTTGAGAAAAATCACGTTTGGTATTCTCATTGCCTATTTTTCGGACATGTCTGCATAGTTATTGTTATGAAAGATTGTATATAAATTAGCACAGTGGTCTGCAAGAGTGTGGTACGCTGACAGATTTAATACTTACTTAGTATTTAGCATTTCAGCTAGGCTGTGCACGTGTAATTGTGAAGGGCCGAGACTTGCAGGAGAGACTCAGGGTGATGGAGAGCTCAGTGAGGAGACTCCTCCCACGCTGCGAGTGCTGTCCGTTGAGTGGAGAGAGCCAAAAGTAAGTCCTGTAAACTACAGACTGAAGGATTAAAATGAAATGATGCCCGAAGAGCTGCTGTCGTGGACCGTCCTCTGGTGATGTAGGCTCTCCTTTTCAGTACCTGCTGGGGCAGGCAGCTCTGCACGAGGGAGTTGGTGCCTGTGAGGTGATGCTGATAGAGTCATTATACTGTGTTGTAAGAATAGGAATCCCATTCCAAAATCCCCATCGGGCTGTGCAGACACCCTCGGTGCTGGCGCGGCTCCGCTGTCTCTGCCGTGCAGACCTCAGCTCAGCACCACAGCGAGAATATGTGCCATTAGTCACATCCTCTGCTCGGGCAGACAAAGAGCGCGCCTGTGTGCGGGGTACGGATATAAACCCTTCAGCTGGTTAGTCGCCAGGCAGTCTCAAGGTGCGTGAAAATGACCTCAAGGACACAACTTGATTTCCATACGAGTCACGGTTAAACTTACTAATCGTCATGGATAAATGTGGAAGAGAGCCCAGCCATCAGGGACACTGGTTTTAACCAACTCTTCTTGCCTGTTATAACACACATTTCTAAAGAACTAATACCTTTGGAGAGGGATTTGCAACTAAAACCAACACACCGTTATGAGATTTTTTTTTCTTAAAAAGTTTAAATTTCACCAAGCTATTTAAAAAACAGTGTCTGTGTACATAATTACTGAGTGCAGACTGTTTACATGGATCACCTGCAGAATTGAAGTTATGCCGTATTCCAAGGAATTAACCATTTGAAATTATTCTGACTCTTCCACAAAGAGCTTTATACTCAGTAAGGTGAACTTAGAGGGTGAAGCGGCAGCTTGCGGACCTGGATCGCTCTAGGGCTGCATGCATGAGTAGAGTGGAATGTGTTCAAGGACCATACTGATAATCCATACGTGCCTCTGGTGTAATCCGGGCTGTAAAATATCACCAAGCTATTCCTGCGTTAAGCCTGCAACTTCTAACTAAACTAGATCAGCGTCTGAGCAGCACATCCAGTTCCAGCTCAAAGATTCGAGTGGTGGAGGAGTCATCCCACGCTCTGGGAAATTGTCTCAGCGTTCGTTTATTTGTGCTGGGAAAAGCTGACCTTTTTTTTCCAGTTTGGGTTAACCTTTCTGCCTATTGCTACGAATTCATTGAACTTTATCTCCATGGTCAAGCGCTTGCCGTTTTTCTTTCACCTGTGCCTTCTTGCCCTCTCTCAACCCTGAATTCAGTGAGCAGATGTAGCCGGTGACCAGGAACGCGCGGGTCCCCGACACTGGAAGAGAAATGGCAGTGATGATGGTAACAGAAGATGGTGTGGAGTACGGCCACAAGCAGTGGGAGCAAGGATTGCCGTGGGCCTCGGGAGAGAGGATTTCAAAGCTGTGTGTTCAGGGGAGAGGGAGGGGATGCAGCGTTGGATATATGTACAATTTAAGCTCATGTTTACAGTCATGTAACTTGTTTGCACATTTTTAGCAAGTCATTTATTTCCTTCTGCCCAGTTTGTCTGGCCTCACAGACAACTTCTATTATGCTAATGTAATTAATATACATTCTAAAAAGCAGGATTGTGGCAGTTTATTCTCAGAGTGTCTACTTGGCTTTCTTCTGTTTTCTTTCCCGTGCTGCCACTCAACATTTCACAACTAATGCTAAAAGAACCTGCTTTTCTGCAATTCTTTCTGGCATGGAAGGGCTTTCCTGTATTTCTCTGCCTCATTGACTCTCCATCTCATTTAAAAATCTTTGCTGAAAATACATCTTTTTCCCCTTGCTTGACCCTCATAATTTTTATCTCTCTGCTGTTATTTTAGTATGTAATTTTACTTTTAAACTAGCTGATGGCCCTTCATTTGAGAAAGGGCAATCAATAAATTATGTGCTGATTGTGGGTGTTCTTCATCATTTTTTTTGTATTTCATTGTCCAGACTGTAAGAGTTGATATATATTTTTGTTGTACTTTTTCACCTTCTTTAGGATATCATTACTCCTGGCTTTTAATAATTGAAAGAAAATTCAATCTTTTTCCATCATGAAAGAGAGAGAATGAAGGAATGAATCTCTACCTGCTAAATATCATTTATATCAGTTAATGGCTTTGCGGAGGAAACACAAGCTTGAGCAAACTCGACATGGGTTGAGCAAAGAAAGCGAATGGTTTCCCTGAATAATTTTTAGTTCATGCCACTGAATCTTCACCTGGCAGCGTCTAGAGGCAGGAAACATCTATGAAAAAAAAGGTCAAAAATTTCTGAAATACTTCTTTTTGTGAAAGCAGAATTTTTTGGGGGAGAATTTATATGACAGCTTCAACAAGAGTATTTTTTGAGACCCACCTTGGTCCTCTCCCCAAGGTGTGAAGAGGAGCTCTGCAATCTCCAGAATAACTTCAGGGTAGCTGGAATTTCAGTGTGAGACTGGAGTGTGCAAGGGTCGGCTCCGTGCCTGTCGTTTCGCATTGGGGCAGGTTTTTGTAAAGAGAAGAATAACATTCATGGGAAGTCAGTCTCTCCTGACCCAGAAGGTGTTTGATGAGCTTCTCCCAGAACAGCTCTGATGGGAGAGGGGGAGGAGATGCTGGCGTAGCCCCACGTTGCGCTGCTTCCCAGAGTGTGAGGTCCTTTGTGGAGGGGTGTGCTCGCTCTATCTCCGCCTTGCTTCTTGCCCAGGGATTTTAGCATCTGACAAAAATCTGGTTTTCAGTTGCGCACCTCTTCATACAAAAGATTTAAGCAAGGTTTGCTGTAATTTTGTATGGCTTTGTGCTTGGGCTTGGTTTTTATTTTTAAATGTCAGAAGTGTACCTGTGACTGCATCTGAAGTTTATGATTAATGCAGAGTTTGCAGGAGTGAAATTTAGGGAGATAAGATCCTATATACAGTAAATACTGCGGAAAGTATGCTCAGTTCTGATACCTCGGATGTCTGGGGATGTGTGCGGCTACTTAGGCACAGATGATATCGTCCTTTACTCTCGGTGTGCACAGGCAGCTTTTGTAAGTTAGCTCTGTGGTCTCGTTACATGCTAATTAAGAAGAAATACAATAGGACTGGTTAACTTTTTGCGATTTAGAAAATCTTTCTGCCCATGAAACTTTATTTGTAGTGTTTTTGTCAGTGGTTGTTTCCTTAAAAAGGTGATTGGATCATACACGAAGAGAGTAGTTTGTCTTACTGCTGGTTTATATACTCTTAACTAATTTAATATTATATCTAAGTAACTTTCTCAGCTTTCAGGACTGATTGGTGCTGGCTCATCTTCATGCTGTCACTTGATAACTAAATTGTAATATGTAAAAAGCCAGGAACATATTCTTAGGTCATCTCAATGCATAGATCCAATCTTGTAAAGATTTTCATTATGGTTTGAGGGATGAGATGTGCATCTTACTCCTTTGCTCATACACATCCTAGCTGCTGACCCATTCATCAAATGCACAAGTCCAGGCCAACCAGAATGATCTCTCCAAGAAAGATGAAGAGCAGAAATTTCAAATGCAAAATGTTGTTCTTTGTACCAGCTCACCTCAGCTGCCACCACGTATAATTGATATTATCTAGGTTGCCCTCCGCCACTGTGTCAGAGCACACCGAGAGCAGATGGGGAAAAGGAGGTAAAGAGGAGCCGTAGAGTTTATAAAATGAAATTAGGGGAATTCTATTTCCGAAGTATTTCATGTGTGGTTAAGGGAATGCTGGGATATTATTTAGCAACCTTTCAATTATTTCAGTCGTGCAATTTCTGAAAATAAAGAGCAAGCAGTAACACATTATTGGCGAGGGAATGCCATCAGTCAGCCAAGAACAAACACAAACAGAGACTACCTTGCGATCTGAAAATGCTGATTGCACTTTATGTGAAGCCAACAGCAAAAATATGCTTATTTTATTTCTTACTTTTGGTAAACAGCTTAATTAATGAATATCTCATTGGCTAATGCTGTGCCTGCGGCATTGCAAATGGATGTGTTCGTGTTGGACTGTCAAGGCTTCCAAAACTTTGAAGCTGACGCTCAATTTTGTAAATGTAAACCAGCAAGAACTTAGTATGATAGATTTTCCAACTCCTTAGCAAATTAAAAGGGCAGCTCTTACAGCCAGAAAGATTATTTATTAACTTCTAAATATACTCACCAGTAAATCGTATCATGAAGGATGGCAGCGTATCCAGGGTACCTTCAGTTGTTCAGGCGATTTGGTAACAAATAACCAGTGCCAGTCTGCTTTGGCCAGAAGTCTTTGACACGAAAGGCTTCTGCTTCAAAGATAACTTTCTTGGGTAAACAATTATAATATTACAATTAGCTGAAATGCATCAAAACCTCTTTCTTAGAATTGGTCCCTCTGGTAGAATTCCAATAAAGATTTAGTAAGGAATATCTCAGGAGTGAGCAGTGTGCTGGCTGTGCTGTGGGTAACGTTTGCAGGAGATGCACAGAATTCCCAAGCTTCAGTTGTTCACCATTAATTACTTAATTACTGACTGTTTTGTATCTTTGTTTCTTTTTAAAGTGTTATTGACAAGCGAAATCCTGACAAAATAGCTTTCGTTTCTCTCTAAGAGTATGGGTAAGCAAGGAAAAGGAAGCAAGTCACTGTAGCTGTAACAGTTTCGCTCTCTCAAAGTTGAGTTCTAACTGTCCTGAAGTCTCTTCAACTTGATGACAATGTTTGCAAACTCCTACAAGTGGGTAGCCAAAATATTTATTTGAATGCATATTTTTATTAAACTAGACAGCATTATTACTGCCGCAGATTAAAGACCTGTAATGTGACTTTAATATTGTTATTAGATGCTAATGTCTTCAGATCGCGCTCTGAAGATGAAATAGTTCTCATTTACTTTTCACCATAATGAATACTAATGTGTCAGGGGACAAGAGATGTCTTTGCCTTCTGTTCAGTTTGGCCAAATAGGAAGGAGAAGAACGGAAGACAACAATTAGTCATGTGTGAGGGAATCCAACTGGAAGTTGTGAGTAAAGGCAATTGAAATCCAGCCGTACAGATCTCCCTCTCATTTTTCTGTTTTGACTGAATACAGTAAGAGCAGAAGGTAGGTTGTCCAACTTCCAAGATTTCTGGTGGGAATTAGTCATAATAGATTTGTTATTTCTACAGCAGCTTACAATCCCATTTAATCTCATTATTGCTGCTGTTATGCTCGTCATATTATGAGCTCTTTCAGGAAGGGAAAAATAACTCATTTCCTGGAGAGGGTTTGTTTTCTGCACTTGCAACTCGAGACTAAATATTTTTGCTCACGAACAAAAAATATTTCATCTTGTGAACAAAATTAAAGTAACGCTGTCTTCATTAAATCTGGGTACCTGTCACAGGTGCAACAGATAGAACAAGATCTAGTTTTATTCATGTGTACAGTGGAATGCGCCTCTTGCTTAGAATTGTTCAGGGCAACCTTTTCCCAAGTTAGAAGCCTGCGTTTAGTTAAAAGAACTTGTTCACTCTTCGAATTCACAATGGAGTGCCTTAAATATAATTTATAGTAAATAACAACATATGTTAAAGTGGTTACAGATTGTATTTTTTTAGTCTTCTAATGTTTTACTTGTGGCAACAGAAGTTGCATATGAACTTGGCACGTGCACTATCGCTTTCTCACTCTGCTCGGCCTAAAGGGTTTCACAGATGGTGGTTGAAGAAGCAGTATTCCTCACTGATACTCGCATGACTCAGTTCTAATTCCAGAGTTTCGGCAGCTCTAAGGGCTTCCAGTCAAATTCGCAATCTTAAGAACTGGCAAAAAGGTTGCGTGTGCTTTTGTCACGTATGTGTTGTCATAGCACAGAAGTTAAGGGGGTCGTTGGTAGGGATGTTACTGCCAAGTGCCGCAGAACAGCAGTGATATTGGTTGGGTGCAGTTGTATTCCACCATCCCAGTTTGGAGTGAATATCCTGAAAATCAAATTCAGTCTATGTCTAGACATGCATAAAATGTGAGAGCGTGCCTTTCACTGCTGTGGATTTCTTCCAGCAATAAATAAGCAAAGTTCAGCATGATGCATTTTGCTCGATTTTACATTATTTAGAAGCAAACAATTCTGTTGGATATTTTAGTCGTGGAGCTAGGTAATGTATTTTAATGAAGTATTTTTGCCTATAATGTTATCTGAAGTCAGTTTTTCTTTTAAGAAGACACACATTTTATCCTAAGCATAAATGAATCAGCAGCACAGCGCTACGCTGTCTACAAAGCCACCTGCAAGGAGCGGGTGCTGCCGGCAGGGCTTGGGTTTAGTTTTCTTCCACCTTTCTGTGCTGCTCTTTGTTCTTTGGAAGATTTCCGTATTTAAAAAGAAAACAAAAGAAAACCTCATAGTGATAATTTTTGGTTTCTGGCTGTTATTTTTTAAAAGGTGTGGGTTTTGATGTCTCCGTACCAGATGGTGTGATCCCATGGTGCCTCCTCTGAGATGTGATATATAAGCATGGATCTCAGTAGCTCAGTGTTTGTAATATAAATCAGTCTTATGATATGTTCCAGCAGATAAGGCCGCTCCTTTTATTTTCCTACTAAGGACCAAATTAATCAAGCACTATTTTGCCTAAGTTTTGCATTATATTTTATTTGGTAGGTGTTAATTTATATCCATAAATGCACTCCTGTTTTTTAATAAATTCCTTTACTTGCACAAAACCAGACACAGAAGATTATGAAGAGTTTATTTCATTATTTAAGAAGCAGGGTATTTTGAAACCTGAGCCCACCAACACAACAGTTGAAAGACTCAAAAGATAACTGTGTTTGCTCTGAATCTGAAATATTTGTATGATATTCTACTAATCAGTTTAATTCTAATTTTTTTCTGCATTCAGCAAATTTCTATATATTTCATATAAAGAAGTCCTTTCTGATTTTTAGCTCATTTCTGTGGAAATTCCGCAACAAATTCAATCAGCAGATACATTTCTTCTTTGGGAAATGTATAAAATACAGGATGCAGGCTTGTGCTGTTGGACAGTGAAAAGGATGTGACCTGTGACGATGACTAAATCTCTGTAATTAATGTAAGTTTGGTATCCTTCAAGAAAAGCAAGACTGCAGAATAGCAAGCACCTGGCTCCTGAAACAAAGGAAATTATCTGTTGGAGTTCTGTTGGCTTAATGCCTTAAGGGTAGAAAAGGGAAAATAATCCTATCTTCAAGAAGGATAGAAAGTTTTAGGTGCTTGCAGAGAAAAAAGGAATTAATTCTACGTTGGGTGTTGGTTTTTGGTCAACAGAAACTGTTGAGAATGTAAACATATATATTTGATTTTTTAAATATATAGGTTTAAAAGGCTTTAAGTATATACCTGCGTAAAAAAACCCTCCACGTGCAAGTGTGTGGGTCGTTATACAGGACATACGGCAGTAGTGTGGATCAATAATGGCTTGCATTTGAAGTTGAGTAGAAGATGAGTGATGAGCTTCCAGTCTGGCTGAAGGTGTTATGTGGATGGCAGGGTCGCGCTGGTAGGTAGGTTTAGCGTGCAAAGAAAGGTGAATATTTGTAATGTTTGAGAATGACACAGGTAAAATATTGCTGGCTGCAGGTGTTGTGTACCTGGGAGAGTCAGAGGTAAAGCTTATTGGTCTGCTGATCTGCAAAGATCTTCTGGGTCCAGGTGGGTTCAGCAAATCCGAGGTATTGCCTCAGCAGCAGAAATACAGTATATGAAATAATAAATAATATGAAAAGGAGGAATAAACCACACTGTTTGTTAAAAAAAAAGAGTGGAGGGGGCAAACTGCTGATATTTTCTCTTTTTAAGAGATAAACATTTTAGAGAAGGAATTAATGAATTATTGCTTTGCGTGGTTAAATGTGTGGCTAAACGTTGGAGTGCAAATGTCTAAAGGCTTCTTGTGCCTTTTTGTTTGGTTTTAAGTGGCCCTTGAGAAAGGTATTGTGATGAGTGGAGGACTCCATGGGAAAGCACCTCTTCCTTCCTTAGGTTACTTTTAGGGTTTGTGGTCAGATAACTCTGCTTTAATGATGATAAATACCCGGTTTTGTGTCTTTGGAGTTTCTCAGCTCTTTATCATTTTTTTTATCATTCCTATAATATAGTAATATAATAATTTGAAAGTAAGATCAGGAAGCTCTTTCCTTGTGTACGGTTTCTGTGTAGTTCATAAGGCTGAGTGTTTGCCTAACAAAGATATAGTATTTTCTATTTTGATATATTCTGTGGTATAAATCAATAATTCTTATCAAAACTTCAAACTGGCAATTTGAAGCTTGGGGCTGGGGTGTCTCCTGCCATCGCTGCTGCCTATCAGAGGGCTGAGCGAGCCGGGCTGATGAAACTCCATTGTAATTTTGACTGTGTAGCCTACTAAGTGGTTTGTAGGGTTTTGCAGTGCTTCTAAAGGCTAATGATAATTAATTTTTTTTTTTACAATAGTAATAATTTAAGCGTATTGCTTTAATGAATGTTATCTCATCTTTTTCTCATCTTATTACTGAAGAATTTGAAAGTAATGATTTGTAGATTGTAATCCACTCCTCCCATACTGCTGTTTAGTTTACAAATTTGAATGTCTGCAGCACTATTTAGAAGGTTTGGAACTGTGATTTGGTTAAATGTTCTGATATGTCTTTTTGGCTGGGGACGCAGTTATTTGTTTTATTCAAATAATTCCAATACCTTTTCTCAATATTCTGCACTTTCTCCTAAAATTTCTGCTAGGAGTACCAGTGTCCTGACTAAACGGCACTAGTGGATAACAGCTCCTAAATTTGCCTATGATTAGGAAATATTTTCCTAAAATTGTTTGTACTTATCCAACATTAGCAACTATAGCTGAGTTTGACTTGACTTCATTCCGGTAAGGCAAAAAAACTAGCCGGATAATTAAGAAAGCAGTTTTTCCAAATGTTGGTACATGTTAAAGTCTTACTGAACTATTAAAACCTCAGGGCTTCAACCAATTCGTTGTAGTCATGATATGGCCTAAAGTTGAAGTATTTTATAAAAGCTAAACAATGCCAAATGCATTTGGCTGAGATCAAAAGCCAAATCTATTTGTTCTCTTTCATCTTCAGTGTTCCATTTCCTAGGAGTATGACCTTAGTCAAACATCTATTAAAGTTCGCTTTTGATCTCACTCCCTTTTTTACAAAAAAAAAGAAAAGAAAAAAAAAAAGTCAATCTTTAAAATTTTCTTCCAGGGACAATCACAGTGTTGTGTTTTAATGTTCCAGTAGGGTGTGAGTAAATAGGATTCTCTGATGTATGTGATAGAACAGTGGTTAAATGGGACAATCATTTTTGTGTCAGAGACAAGAAACAAAAGGAAGCATTCTTCAGGAGCCGCTAACTGGAAAAATCCCCCCCCAGGTCAGTGGAAGCATGTTAGCTGGTCAATGTGCTGCTGTTCTTGGTCCTTTGATGAAAACGCCTTGTAATTTGATAACAGGTAGCTGCTCATTTGGAATACAATTTTCTCTTCACCAGTCAAAGCTGCTTAGTGATTAATCAGTAAAAAGGTTAATTTTCTTCTCAAGAATGAGCAGTTTAGTGGCTTTATGAAAGAAATCAGGACAGATGGGATTGTGGATATTGCATCCTTTATTTCCTGAACAGAATTATAAAGCTGTTTCTTGGTCATCTGTACGTTCCTGCACACTGGGCAGCCGAACTCTCTCACATTCACTTCTTGGCTTAAGTGAAATTACAGTTAGGATTTATATTTAGCATAGTAGACTGGTCAATTAATTAATCAACAATAGCTGTTCTTTTAAACCTGCTCTTCAAATGTAGTGCCACTGTTAGGGGAATCTCAATTAAAGGATATAGTAGATAAATACTGAAAAGATTTATTTAATATTAATATCTGCACAAGAAATAGAATGTATGTTTTTAATAAACTATTCAATTGACAGATGCACCACATATTAAATGTCTAAAACCAGAGTTAAATGCTTACTGGAAACACCTCAATTTATCATTGTGGGAAAAAGCTTTAAAATAAACATAAACCTCTCAGATCTGAATAAAAAGATAGCTGCAAAAAGTACAATATTAATATTGAGGAAAGGCTGAGGACTGCAGCGTAGAATAAATGCTTGCATGGAGTTACTTACATAATGTGAACTTCTGGAAAAGCAAAACTAACGTTTTTCTGAAATGCCTGAAAAATTTTCCGGTATACTTTGGACATCATTTATATTAAACATATTTTTTATTTTTAAAGTAAATTTAATTAATTTGGATTTTAAAAATCCAAGAGTGTTTTAAGACCTGAATGTGTTTTGACTACTGCAATAGTTGCACAAAACCTAAGCTAAAAACTTTTGTTGCCATAGTTTTAGAAAAAGTGAAACTGCTAAACTGATGCAAACTTGGGAGTAAAGGCCAGAAGAGTTTATCTGTAAAGATTTGCAAGGGCAAAGAGAATATTTGCATAATTTTAGATTACTGAGTGTTTCAGTTAAGTGACTAAATTATTCCTCTCCTTCTTGAGCCTGCATTTGGCTTGGAGGCTGCGAGTTAATTCAGCTTGACCAATGAGTAGAGACACAGCCTTTAAGATTTTAAAAATGGTGTGGTTCATCTTCTCAAGTTATTTTTATTCACCACCTGGAACAAGAAAATAAGCTTCCAGTCAGAGTTCTTCACCTTGCGTAGCATAAAATAGAAATAGTTATTCTGGCATAACTTCATAAACAAAGATGATATTAACCCATTGGGACTGAATTATTTGTCTCCTTTGTTTTTTCTGTAAGTAAATGGGCGTGAATAAGCTTCAACAAAACTGGATGAAAATCAGTTAAAAACCTAGAGATCAGAACAAGCAGAAATGAAAACTGCTTTAAAAAAGGGAAAGGTAAAGCACATGCTCCTCTGTAACCACGTTCCATCCAGGTTCTGATTGTGTGATCAGTAGTCATTAATTTGTGCCCCAGAGGAAAACACAGTTCTTTGTGTTTCTTCCCCTGTGGTCCAAACAGAGCCAGGAGTTAAATCTGCTCTCTCCAGCCTGTGGGCTGCCTTCTCTTTTTGCCTTTGCAGTGTGAGAAAGTCACATATTCATCACCTGTTTGCAGAAGGTGCCCAATCACCCTCAGTTTTGACCCGAGGAAGTGTTTGGGGAGCATTTGCTCCCTGACATGGTGGTTCTTGCCACAGAAATTTACTGGAAAGCTCGTCCTTTCCAAGTACAGCCAATTGGATTGCTGCCCAAGCTGAAGTACAAAGAAACGAATCTAAAATATCTAATTTTCTTCTTAGAAAGGAGTAATACATGACATGTGCGTGCCATGACACTCCACTAATGCCAGCTTACCACAGAATTCTACTTGAAATAATCAATACTGGTGAAAGGGGCTTTGTGGCAAAAGCTACATTCCAGATGGCTGTGTGAAGCATCAGGTTGTAACTGTTTGAGATGGATGCATTTTTTCCACTCCCTGAATTTAAAAAAGGAAAGAAAAAAATAAAGAAGAGATTTTGTTATGCCAAAAGTGTACGTAGAGAGATCATAACGTGATGTAGGGAGTCTTCAGTTGAGGAGGTAGAGACGTATCTTCTAGTCCTTGTTCCCCTATACGTTACTTTATTTACATTGAAAAATTAATGGAAAATTCATCTGGGAAAAGTATGAATCAGCTATTCCAAGAAAATTTAAGTCATGTTTCTCCACTACGTTCTCCATCTTCTGTCAAATTGATGGTAACGGTAAATGTGGTAGGCTCTGCCTGAAAGATGGAGAGCTCTGCTTGGAGCTCGTGTCACTGATTTCCTCAAGTTTCACTCAGCCGTCTCCCGTTCTTGCCAGAGATGTCGCTGCTTCATGGGTCTGTCCGTGTCGGGCTGGTGGCTAGCAGGGCTGGTGCTTTACTGGTCCAGTCTCTAATAGCAGTGCTCATCTTGACGGTATATTGAGGTTTCTTCTGAAATACTGCAGCATGATCAATTCGTGGAACTCGCTGTTCACTTAAAATCCTTGAAATGTACCATTTTTTAACCAAAAAACAGTTGAGCTGTGCCATCTGATAGGCAAAAAAATACTTGTGTGGTAGTTTGCAATCACAAGCAGGAAGTAGCTTGAAATCACTCACAAAGATATCCTTATTCTCAGAAGACTTTCCAGACCAATTAATTTTACAAACTCAAGAGACTTGTGCCAACTCCAGATAAGCTCACAGACTTTTTGGTACTTTACTGAAAGGGTCTCCAAAAACTTCAGCGCTTTCCCCGTCGTTACTGTTTACAGCCACGTGCTTTATACCCGCAGAAACGGATTTAACGGGAGAGGAATAGGTGTGGAGAAGAAAACAACAGCTAATTCTAATTTCAGGTGGCAGCACACACACCATGACAGACTTCTGTGATTCTAGAGAAGTCCGTGGTGGATATGAGGGCTATTAGGTTTAAAGGTATTTATAGCGTAATTTTAGTTTCCCATGAAGCCAAGAGTATTCTAAAATGGATGAGCACATCCTGCCGTCAGAAGGAGATGCAGTGAGCTCTGAAGCCCAAGAGGAGGTGACCATTAAGCCCTGTTGGTACATCCAGGGCCCTGCCTGTGTCTGAGCTTTCCAGGCTGTTGGACAGTCCAGGTTGTTTTGAATTTGACTCAAGTAAATGTGATGTTGCCCACCTGGGCTGTCTCGCTGGATGATAGCGTGCAGGGCTGGCTGGGAGCCAGCGCGTGCCGGCACTCTTTGTCCTGACACTGGAAGAATTACTGAAGTTAGCAGAGCATTCCCGCTCTGCTGGCTGCGAGGTCTGTCTCGAAGATCTGCTCTCTTCTGGGGGCCGATGACAGACGCCTTTGTATTCTGTCTTGTGGCTTCTGAATATTTATCGCCCTGGGGTTAACGTTGTTTTCCTATAGGTGCAGTTTACTTTATATGTTGCTCTCAGGGAGGTAATTTAACATGTTTCTGGTTTTGTTTTTAATTTTTCGACCCCTTAGCTCAAAGAACTGTAATCTTCAGTCTATGAGAGCATTATGAAAGCATAAGCGGGTAGTTTATGAATTTAGATGGTTATGAGCATTAGTTTACCTTGTCTTAATCCTTACTGAAATCTGAGTCCTAATGCATACATTTATCACTTGTGATTTATAAAAACACTTTCTAACTACATCACGTAGTGTAAGACACATTTTGTGTTGAACAACACATTTTGTGTTGAAAATTTTCAATGATTTGGCTAGAAGTGCATCAGATATGCACCGAAGAACATATAAATTATCTATATAAAGCGATCGTGATCTTTTCAACGATAAGTCAATGGCTTGCACGTCTGTCTCGTGTATGCTTCCATCTCCAGAAACCTGTAGATCAAAAATGGAGTGGTCAGTCAATCAAACATACAGAAGGTGGTAAAGGTCACAGTAGCGCAGCATACTGAAAGTATTATCCATTACAGTCTTGACAAATCATTTTCATGGCATAGATTGTAAAAAAGAGCAGAAAATGTCACAAAATGAATCAATTCTCATGAGACACGTTAAGAATGAAGGGAAAAAAGAAATGTAACCCTCTCGGAGCTCTTTGTAGTTCTGATTTTTCTGTTTCCCTCCAATGAGGTAGCTGCAGTTTTGGTTGACATAAGATACCAGCTACTATCAAGTCATCTATAAAATACGTAGCTGGGTATTGGTGTGCATCGGCTTGAACATGGGTGCTCAAGTTAATGTAGGTTTAAGAACAAATTTGGGATTGAAATTTCAATATACTTCAAACTGAGCCGCCATGGGTTTAGACAAGAAAGCTGGCAGGTCTTTGGTCATTGTTTCTTCGTGTGGATCAAGGATATGAAATATCTGAGGTGCAAACCTGGTGGAAGATGTTCATGTTAAAAATGCTTGCAGTCTTTCAGATGCATATCAAGGAGGATAAGATTAGGCTGTACAAAACATAGAGGTTATAACTGGAGTGAGAAGCCTGAATCATAGAGGCAGACAAGGGATGAAACCATCTGGAAAGCAAGCTCGTCCCATGTTTTAAAGTGAACACTCAGATTTGTAAGTATTTGCTACTGTCTAAATACATGTGAAATTAGAGCCGAACAACCTGTTACTGTTCCAAATTATTCCATGAAGTGGCATGGACTTCTTGATGTGTAAAGGTCTTCATCTTGTTTATGCTCATGTGAACTTTTGCATGGAATTACGTTTTAGGATTAAACTAAGGCTCGCAAGCACATTGTGTTAAACAAAAATTACTAGGATTGCTAAATCAAACCATCAAAAATTCAGCAACATTTGTGCAACCCTGATTTTGATCCCTTGAGCTTTTGGCAAAGTCTTTAAATTACATTTTCACATACTAGGTTTTTTCCCCCAGGTTGATGATAGAGAATTGATTGACCTGTCGGGGCAGCAAGGTTGTACGATGAAGAGACTTGGCCGTAGGTCTGTCCCTATCTCTCTGCAGAACAGGAAGCAACGTAGGGAATAAAGGGGCTGCAACTGGTAAAGGCTGCCTGAGAGTTCATTGCAGAGCGAGCTGATGGAAGCTGCTCTGGGGAGGGTTAATTTCTCACAATTCCTGACTAATATGCATAATGTTGGTTTGGGTTGTTTTCTCCCTCAATAAGGTTCTTTTGCTGGAGTGTAGGTTTTTGACATTTTAAAGTGGAGATGTTTAGAAATTTTAGGGCATTGAACAGTTTTAACTTGTCTGAAATTTTTGTAAGGCTGACCTTCAGTGGTCTCTAAGATTTCGTTAACTGAACGTGTTTAGAGAATTAGTCTTTTTTCACTTTGAACATATAGCAGGATAAATACTGTAAAAATACTTCCAAATTTGCTACACTAAAAATAATTCCTTTGCCATTGTTTGAGGTGCTTTCCTGTTGCAAAATGGGAGAGAAAAATGTATTTGTAAAATATAGTTGTAATATCGGAACATCTGTCTGCAGGTATCAGAACTGATGGAAGAAACTCAGTCATTGTAATACATTTCTTGGCTATTGACTACATTTCAGCTTGGCAATGTCAAATGGGTGTAGCATGGGTTTCAGTCTGGGCTCCAAAGTGTCCTTCCAGGATCTGAAGTGAAATTTCACGCAGCTCAGCCCATCGGGACTGGTAGCCAGGATATCTTTGAACAGCCATTGAAAACAGAACATGCACGAGAGCTAAAGCTTTCCTGCAGTTTCCAGTTGCAGAAAGGAGAGAACTCTGTAATAGTAAGACCTGGATATTTGGATCTGTCTCCAAACTGCTCTTAACACTTTCGTCATTTTAATGGTGTTTTTCAAGAGTTTGGTTTCCCTGTCCTTTGTATTACGAGCTGGGTTTTACCTACGTCTTTATCACTAAGCAAGGATGATTCATTTCAGCTGCAGAGAAGCCCCCACTTTCTAATGTGAGTGTTTAAATTAGTAAATTCTTTCAGGCATTCAGAAAATGTAGAGTACATTCTATGTATTTATTTTCATTAATGTCCTTATTGAAGAAAATGGGAAAGAAAGTGTGTCTTCCAAGGCCTAATTTATTGGATGTTTCAGAATTGCTTTCACTGTTTGCAATATGGTATCTCATATTAACATTTCATATTACCAGATGTTTCATTATTCCTGTTTTAGCACATCATACTTGACCCATAGCAGCTTTGAATGCAAAATAACAAACAAGGCAATGCACAATGCTTGACTGTTAGACTGAAGTAATATGGCAAGGCTAAACTGGTTTTCATTTTTCCTTTTGAAAATTATTAATTGCAATGTGTTGACTGTTAATTTAATTAAATGTTTTGTTTTAATATAAGACCATTCTTCAGTTCACTGACTCACCTTTTCATTTAATTAATTGCAAACCTCAAGATTTGATTACTCGTAGTTCCCCTTTAGTTAATTTACTTGTTCAGAGTTTTGACAGAAAAGCTTTCAAACTAATATGAAGGAGGGGCACAATCTAACTAATTAAGGGACTGGGAAAAAATAGCTGTAGCTAGTGTACGAGATGAGCAGGTACTTGGGGTCACCTTAAAATGCTCAAGAGTCATTGTATTCACCATCAAAATCTGATTTTCAATGCCTGGACATTAGTTAAACATGGAAGATTCACTTGCATGCCAGAAACCCTGAGTACGTCCATGTGGCAATGACATTGAGTTTTGGTTTCTTATGTCTCTAAGAAGGTGTTAGCTAATCGGTGATGTTTACTGGAAGCAGGGGATGCTGTGTCCTTGTGGCCTGGTGCTCGGGGAAGCTGGTGGGTTCAGTGCCGCCCTGTGATGGGAGACTGGCCGCGAGGGGGGTACGCTACAAACCACCTTGGAGTTGTGATCTTTGGGCCATGGAGTAAAAATGTGCTTTTTCATTGCAATTATTCCTGAGACTTCACAGAGGAATAAGTTTCAGGAGTCTTCATGTCTACGTAGGGGATATTTGAGTAAACAATTAACCACTGACTGTAATAGGATGTAGACAAGGAACAATGAAACCTCTCTGATCTTCACACCCTCTTGAATAGAGGTGCCTCGGCCGTTAGGAGCAGAGGAGGTGCTCAGTGGGGCCAGCGCAGAGCAGCCAAGCCTCACGGTATGTTCCCATCCCCAGTGCCCCACCAGCAGCGAGTCCTCCCCAGAACGCATAACCTGAGTATGGTCCTACTTGGGATCAAACTCCTTCATTTGGAAGGTCTTTGGTGCTTAGGTGTCATTTAACTGTGGTCTGGAAGATAATTGCAGAATTGTACTTCAGTACAACCTAAGCATTAAGTGTGCTGATTTGTGTGTCCTTGAAGGGTTATTTCAGGGCTAAACCCGTGTGTTGTACAGCAGTTATGTACGCTTGTCACAAAACTGAAATTCAAGAATGAAGATTAGCAATGGCAGTTGGTTGTTTTGCCATATGCACGATGCAGGTGTACCTGACCGCACACCATCCCAATCTGTTCTGCGCTTGTAATCACGATTCACGTATAAAAAGCTGACCCAGAACACGGCTTGGAGATTTCTGCATTAGGGCTGGTATCCGGAGGATCCCTACCAGCTCTTCAAGGAGCTCCTGTCTTTCAGCCGAGGCCGCTGGTGGGTTGTGGGCTGCTGTTGGCAGGACTGGCTCCACCGGCCACGTGGCGCGAGCAGTTTTGAAAACAAACCATCACAACTGTGATGAAACTCGTGCTCTTGTTGTTGTTCTTAGTACTGTAAAGGTTGTACGTGTTGGATAATAACCGGTACGTAGTTTATTCCTAGATGTTCAGCGATAGATCACAGCTGGCAGAAGATAAACTGAAAGAAAGGAAATATTAAGTGTAAATGGAGAGAAAAAAACGGAAGCTTTGAAGTAGTAATCCAGCATGTCGGTTTTCCTAAAGATCCCTTTTTTCTCCCGAGGTGAAAGCAGAGGGGTAGATGTATACATTACAGCACTTTTCAAGTACATTTTTCAAAGCCGGGTACTCCTAAGTGAGATTCTGCTGCTGATAATGAATCATCTGAGAGGATGGAAATGATTCTTCAGTTCTTTGTAGATTCTCAGATAAGTCAGTTGAAGAATAGCCCTCTTTGCCACAGCTAGCTGGAACAGAGTCAATTACAGAAAGGAGTTTTATTAATAGTTAAATTAAATAGTAGCTTCAGTAACGTTAGCCATGGCAGTAGCCTTAATTGAAGATTATGCCAATGGGTGATTTGCTCTACGTTTTCTTCATCATTTCAATCAGTAGCACCCCCTTACTGCTGAAACCATTTGCTTTAGCCTCAATTTTATTAGCTTGCAGAAACGCTGAAGAATTAGTACCGTGTTTTTACGTGCCTCAGACAGTCATATTCCAGGGCTTTAACTGCTATCACAAGTCAAGTAAGAAATTATAAAAACTGGAGAATAGTGAATAAGAGGATAAAGACTTTGCTGACACTGAGCTTAGAGAAGTGTTGGCTGTGTCTACTTCAAGTTCATGCCTGACTGCTGAGGATCTTCAGGCTGTAGTGCTTTCTGCGTTAGGACTGTGCTTTTACTCTTTAAACCTTTAACGCTGAAGGGGAGTGACTTTGGTGTGGCAGATGGCACAGCAGAGATTTCTGATACATCACTGTTTTTTTGGCTGTTGTTCTCGTGGCAGCTGTGTCTGGTTAGAGAGCTCAAAAATGCCTGACAATAATTACCTTTAATTTCTGCAGGCAGCATCGTGGTGGGTTTGGGATTGTGTTTATTCTTTTCTGTTTGTTCCTCAGTACCCATTCTGCCTCTGTTATGTTGTGACACAACTGCTCAGTGGAGGTTTGTTTGTTTTCTTGGGCAGTGCCCAGGATAATTTTGAGTTTTGTCTTTTGGCTGAACATTTTACTAAAGGTCTGGATCCACTGTCCATTCCCTGTTTATTTTCTTATGAATAGTTTCTCTACTCTTGTATAGTTTAACTAACTAAAGTTTTATGACTTAGGGTATCAATAACCTGTATAAATACTGACACCTCTGAAAATATTTACTGGCATATTGGTTCTTCTGTATGTGTGGGGTACAGACGAATGATAAAATGGGATGATAAAAAGCTTTATGTTCAGACTCTATTTTTGTAACCTTTAAAAGAAATGTGCATTCTTTGCAAATAGATGAGACGTATAAAGTGAAAATAGAGTAGACTGTGAACGGGTACAAGTTCTGAAAATGCTTTAGTGAAGGCTGCACCTCAAAATTTGGAGTTGTTTGGGAGAAGGAGGAGAAGTGTGGATGTGCAGGTAGGCATGCAAATCACACAGGTGCCTGAAGTCTTGAAAACAATCAATTCCTTGGGAGTCTTGTGCTTGTTTTGAACCTCCTGAAAAAAATGTGAAATTCAGTCAAAGAGCAATCCCTTCTCCTTTCCCTAGAAAAAAATTGGAAAAGTTTATAGACTGTTTCTTCTTCCTCAGAAAGCATGTGAACAGTTTTATTATTTAGGGTGTATTCTTTGGTGGATTAAATATGAGTGACATCAACCTGAGAATTTGTAAAACCAGAAGTTTAAACGTCAGGACTTTATATCTTCTTGATAAAAAACCTGTAGTGTTTGCAAAAGTACTTCCTAAGGCGTTAAATAAAAAGTGCGCGCACAGTAGTAGTGTTCAGCGTGAAGTAAGCATTGCATTAAAAGAACTAAATGACAAAATTGGTGGTGATGTTTTCTGGAATTATTTTTTCCAGTATGAATGACAAGACAGTGAAATGAGTGCCTAGTTAGTCTAGGTGGTGTTTGCTAGAGCTGGCGTCAGTACTTTGGGAATATGGGAGTTTGTTTTCGTGATTGTTGAGAGGCTCTTCGGCAAAAGACGGAAGGCGGAGGACAGACACCCTGGAGAGAAGAGGGTTTGTGAAACCCCCATCTCGTAACCCGTCATCTCCAACTTCCTGATACTAATCAGGGCTCTCTTTGCGGTAGTTATCCAAATTGCTGTATCCATATGTGATAATATGTGTCCCTCCTCCATGCAGTTGGAGTCCATTGATTGCTTGCTTACTTAAGTCATATTAAAATAATGAGAACTTTTGTGAAGCCTATTATAGGCGCGGCAGAGCTAATCTAAATGTCAGATTCATAGCAGCTTTTAAAAGGAAGTATTTTAATTTATGGATGTGTGGCAGTATAGGATGTGAAAATTATTAGTTCGCTTTAATCAGCATCTAATCTCTCAGTAAGCAGTGGTTTGCAGAAGCAGCAGATTATTTCATTCTGTTTTGATGTCTGATATCTTTGTGGGTTGACAAGATATGCACTACCAATAAAAAATCATGGGGTTTCAGTAAATACGAGTGGGGGCTCTTGTGGAGCTATTGCACAAGGTAGCTGGTGGCAGGCGTTTCGCTTGCTTTTTAGCAAAGGACAAAAGCAAATCGTACTGTACTGGGAGAAAGACAGCAAACCCATCTGATCCATAAGTGAATGGATAAACAATTACACGTATAGAGGTCTTTCTGGTTATATGGCTTTATCCTGTGTATATTCCTGCAAGGCAGGTGAACTTGAGATGTTTTCAGCCACGTCTTGCCCGGAGTTAAAGTAATTTGATACTGTTTCGAAGAAAATCTGATCTCTTACTTGCTGACCAAGTGAAAAATGACAAAGAGTTAACTTTTAAGAAAGAAAGAGTCTAGGAATCTAAATAATAATTTAAAAATTATAGTAATGATGGTAACCTGTAGCGTGACACTACTCTGCTGCTTCTCTTTTACTACTGGAAATCAATTGATTTTTAAGTCACTTGAAAATCTAACCCCCCTTAATGCATGCTGGTCTTGATGGTCTGTTGAAGGTGGGATTGTGTTTGTAATTACCAATATTGTACTTCTCTCACATTTCCAATGTAACATTTCCAGTAGCGATAATAGTATTCCAAACCCACATGCTTCAGAAAAAGACGAAATAATATTTGAATACATAATATAATAGTACAACATTGATTGTTCCCTGTTAATTCATTTCGAATGCTGAAATTAGGGAATGCTCTTACTAGTGTACCTGGAAATTTTATTGCAGAAATAAGTCAAGCAGAAAGTGATCAAAGTGACAAAATGATCAAAGTGACATGAAATGATACTTAAAAGTATAATCAAAAGGGATACCATTGAATACAATAAATATTTTTTTTCTGCTGTACATGTAAAAACAAAGAAAAAGAAAACTGAAATAATAAAAAAGATGTATAAATCCTTAGAATGGTGTACTGAAATAACTCGACCTTAAAATAGTGTTCAGAATAGCATTACATAACTGGACTAAGAATGTGTATTGAATTTGTGCCTTTTTCTTGCTGAAAAGAATTGTTTTGTTCCTCATGTTTTTCAGCGCTGTATTGTTCAGTATGATATTGCATTTTATTTATTTATATTTTTCCAGGTCTGACAGCGGCTGCCATGGCAGAGGCCATGAAGTTACAGAAAATGAAACTTATGGCAATGAATAGCCTTCATGGAAGTGGAAGTCAGAATGGAACAGAATCAGAAAATGAAGAGCTCAATTCAAACGCAGGCAAGTAATACCATGCATGTGAGCTATAGGGGAGCTCCTAATGCTTGCTTTTGTCCATCAAGCCAAAAATCTGTTGTGAATCTTATGCTTTTTTATTTTGTAAGCTTTGGTCTATGTTTATCGCATCAAAATTGCTTCACCCTTCCTCCAGTATTCCTCCAATTTTCCTCCTTCAGACCCACCTTCATTAATTTTTTTTAATAATACTGGTGAAGAATTGTTTTCATTATGTTTGAAAACAGATATTTCGAACTGTTCCCATGTATATATTTTTAGTAACCAAAGACTTGTCTATTGGCAATAATACAGTGAGCCTGGAGTTTTCCTGTAAAAGGCAGAAAGTTGCCAAAACGTCAGGTTGTTGGAACTCGTAATTGGTTCCACAGTTCAGTGGAGAAAGTTCAAGTAGGGAATGCTAAATCACCAACTTTTTGGCTTTTCTGCATTTTGCTCTTTCTGTGAACGGATATTTGCAAACCACAGCTCTGAAGGTGAGTCGTGGTAAAGGTTTGTTGTGGCCTACCTGGCTGGAATGACCTTGGGTAGAAGGCACTGACACTGAGCACGTGCTCAGTCCATATCACTATAACCGTTAGTCTAAGCCTGAACTAAGCTCCCCAAGTCCCACCTCCACAAGAACAAGGTTCACAGTTTAAGTCAGAAACAGATTCTTTGAAGAGGATATCTTCTTTGTTTATTCTAATATTCTTCTCAGGTGAATAGAAGAGACTTTTACTAAGGTGGTATAGAGAACCCAGAATAAGATAGATCCTTTTTGTCTCATAAAGCTGCTGGATGCGCATTACAATAAGGACAAGTTCAAATGGACTCAGTTTTTTGGACACAAACAATCCTACAATACACTTCTACCATTTTGGAAACTTACACATCCTTTGTTTTCATTATTCATTCAAGAACAGAGGCATTGTCTGATCCCACATTGCATTCACATCTCCGTTGGCGTTCACACATCTCTGAAGTCACACAAGCATCTCTAAAGACGAAGCCGCTCTTACAGTTGGCTTGCTTGGTTGGTGTAGAGCGTATATGCATTGTACCATCAAAATGGTAATTTATTAGACCAATAAAGCAGCAGCTGGGAGGTCTTAGACTCATTTTCTAAAGGAATAACTTTGAATTCATGACAAATTATGCACAAAGCAGTCTTTCCAAAAGCAGTGTTGCCTTTTGCTAATTTTGTGTACTCATTTGTGTTGAAGAACTCTGTCTTCTCTTTCATGCATTAAACCCTTCCCCAGCTTTCTGTTATGTGGGATATGTATTTCTTATTCACTTCTCAGACCCTAATGAATTAGTGCTTATTGAATTGAGAAAAAAAAGCACTGAAAAAGCATATTTATTTTGTATAACTCTCGTAGTCTGTATATAGTTCAGAATGAATTATGAAGTTTCACTGAATGCTAAGAAATATGACTGAAGATAGAATTCCAACTGAAAAGCGAGGAGGCGCTGTACAGAAAAGATGCAGGATTAGTACAAAAGCTTGCTAATTTAAATGGTCATGGTTTGGTGTGTTACCTGAGATGGCAAAATTTATATATTTCATATGGGGAGAATCTACTGTATATTAATATTATTATTTTCGGTACCTGGTCGCCAAGTTTCATGGGGTGCTGTCGTATCATCCTTTCAACAATACATCAAGAGTGTGCATATTAAATAAAAGTTTTCTGTAGTTTAGCAATTCAATGAGTTCTACAGCTCACTCAATTCCAATTTAAATATTTGGAAAAATTCCCACTGAGTTTAGCTACAGTTACAAGGGGCCCAGGGGTAAGGATATGGTGTAAGTTACGTAAAGGTCTTTTCTCAATTCTTTCCCCTTTCATTGCCTGATTCAGTACAATTGCCAAGAGCAAATTTGCTGGATTGAGTGCCAGTGTTGCTTGCGGACAGAGAAATAATTCCTTAACAAAAAGAACTACTAATCATATTAAAAATCACATTTTCCCCTCTTTTTAGTATCTACAATGCCAGCACTAGGCTCATTTTTGTAATGCATGGCTTATCTTTTTATTGGAGGATCATCTTTTAGAGATTGGCATTAAGCAGGTACGGCAGGATGGTGTCAAAAAGGAAAACCAAAATGAGAGGAATGTAAAGCTTAACCATGCATTTAACTGTACAAAATAACTGAGGAATTATCAAATATGCATTGTGGAAAACTCGTGGGAGGCTGTGATGAGGCACGAAGGGAGGAGGAATTTTGTTTAGAAGTGGGATAGACGTGTTGTAACTTTGATTCGCCATGCAGAGGACACTGTGATAATCTTGTGTGCTTGAAGCCTTTACCAAATGTTTGTCTTGCTCTAGACTCTTACAGTTTAAATGACTATTAAAACCAAAATGGAGATGTGAAATGAGAAAGAAAATTGAATTTTGATTTTTTTTTTTTTTTACTTAGAGGAGGTAGAAAAAAAAACAGAGCAAAGGAGTCAGAAGTCTCATAAGTGAGAAAAAGATTTTATTTTAGGAGAGAGACCTACAGTTTCTTTGATTTGAGGTTGTGTTTAATAGCTTCTGTAATGGCTGCAACATGACTCTGCATCTAGATTTCAGCATGAATAACAACCTGTTCGTGTTTCATTTAGCTCCAAATGAGAAATTCTGTCTTTTATTGTTTTAGGAAATTAGTCTGTGTACTATTGCTCCTGGAACTTTATAATTAATCACTAAAGGTTATGACTGTGGAGAGTTTGTGGGAAATAGATGTCTGAATGATTATAATTGTAGCTGTCAAATCAGAAATATAGTCATACAGAGCAAAGGACCTTTTGCTTCCTTTGATTTTTTTTTTTCTCTTTTTACTGTAACAATGACTTGAAGGGTTGCAGTTTTACCTAAAAAACCAACTATAGGGATGGTTGGGTTTTTACCTCAGTGTTAGATATTGATTTCCTCTGGCGAGCATAAGTTACACCACCACTAAATACTTCACATTGCCTTGTGCGCTTTCCTCCTCACTCCGTAGTCTGACAGATGAATGAAGCAGTCTCTTCTGCTGTTGTTTGTTTTGAATTCAAAATGTACTCGATCAGTATTAAATCCTGAGACTTTATTGCCAGGGGTTGTTGTGGCAGTGTGTCATTATATACAGGCCATTAGGATAGTAAAGAAATGGTGAGAGTGTCTTGTCATATTCATTGAAATCCCCGTCTGTATCTGTTGAAGTCAGTATGAAATAATTTTGGATTTGCTTCTTTAGTGATGCCTGGAATGTCACTTTTGTAGTTTTTTCTCTCTGTGTTGCACCTAGGATGATGGAAATTTTTCGAGAATTTCTCTCTCTGAAGCCAGCATTCGTGCTATCAATTCAAAATCTGAACTCTTAATTATTCACATGTTATGTTGTCCTGTAGGAAATTACAAGTGTAGAATTGAATCTTACAAATGTGCCTAAGAAAGCGGGGAGTAAATGCAACACTTATTTTTCTGCTTCTAGTGCAGCCGCTGTGCTTTTGTCATCAGGTCCTGCCTACCTCCTTTTTGTGACGTTACAGTAACCCCAGTAATGGTGGAGTTTAGTCCTGGACTGCTCTGGACTAGAGACAATAATGAAACTGTAAAGAAAAAAATGGTACCGAACTCCCAAAATCGCATGTATTTTTTAATTGGAGCAATGCATTAGTTCACGATGCTGTGAAGAATGTTGTTGTACTTTAATGTCCTCCTTCCACTCTCTCTGCAGAAGAGAGAGATTTTTTTTGCACCTTCCTACACATCATATGAAGTGTTGAGACAAACTTCTCAGGCAATTGAAAATCTCATATTTAATCTGGCGCTGTAGGTTCTCTGGCCCCACAGTCCAGCAGCTCTGTGCTAGCTGTTCCTTATGCCTTTGTGTCTGTCTCCATCTTCTTGTAGGATCTGGGAAAGAAGGTTAAATTTAGAGAACCAGGTAGTTGGGGCCATAGGTATCTGGAAGCGGGAGAAATTACGTCCCTCTGAATTCTCAAGTTCCCAGTGGCCATAAGTCTTTCTAATCCTATTCCTTCTTTTTGGCTGCTCCATGGGAGTCTCAGAAGATGAAATGGTTTGTTGGTGGCCTTCTGTGCCTACATCTGAGGATTGCCTTGAGTCCAGAGGGTGTCCGTAGCTGAGGCGAGTCGTGCTGTAAAGCGTGATGGATAAGACATGCCAGGAGTGATATGGCCTTTCCTATTCCACTTCAGAAATGGAGTAAGATCAAGAGTTTTAAGCTGGGATCTGAATCTGGATATGTGTGCAGATCTCTCAAAGCCCTGCCGCATAATCGATTTATTGTTCTATAGAAATAAGATAAACTAAACAAACCCTCTCTGGTTGCACAAGCATTTATAGCTGCTGTAATGCAATACTAATATTAGAGAAAGGATATTCTGGAAATCACCATGTAATTGGCCAGGGAAATTTGAAACTTATTTGAAATCAGAGCTTTTTTTTTTCCAGGCATGGCAGCAGGTAAGTTGTACAAGTATCTGATAGAACTGGAACGTGAAGGATAGCTTGCAAAATGCAGCATCGGGGATGGTACCTGAACATCCTTTAAATTGCATAAGCAAAGAAGGATCAATGCGTAGCAATGCATGACGGTACTCAGTGGTACAAATCTTCAGTGCAAAGAATAAAGCAGTTATTTCCTTCTGTTGGCTTTTGGAGTTAGCATGCATGATTTAATAAATGTGTTTTGCTTTCCCAGGAGAGATATCAAACAGTACTAAGTGTTTCAGTGGTATTTCCTTAGGAAGTCAAAATGTTATTCTGTATGTAGAGTCTTGTTGCTTAATTTCCAGACAAGGAGCAAAGTTAGGCAGAAAAGAAAGGAAAAACACCCCAGCTTTTGGCATGTGAGGATCAGAGAAAAAGCTCTTCAGAGAAAAAAAGAAGTGTTATCTTTTTATCCTTTTTTCCCTTCAGTACCTGCTATGCAGTTTTCTCATAAATGCAAACATCTTTCACAATCTGTTTAAAAAACCACAAATACATCACTCGGAGGAATATTTAAGGAACCATCAGGAGGGAAAAAACTCATTGGTTTAATGGAATGCTGTCAAGGAAAATCAGCATCACAAACGACACAGGGGCAGAATTGATACTTTTGCACTGACATGTTAAAAGAAAATCCCATGCATTATTTAGAAAACCCAGAAATCTGTCAGCTGTATGATTGCCGAGTTAGCAGAAGCAGGAGGATGCTGCTCAAGTTGAAAAGAAACGCGTAGGCACAGATCCATATTGTAACCTTTCATGTTCTCCACCCACCATGAATACCCAGCTATTACATGGTCAGCATTTTTTAGTTTTTCTCTTTTAAAATTTTCAAGTGCTCGAAAAGTCAAAAGAGGTAGATCTTTTATTCTAAAGAGCAGGATGCCGAGGCTGTTATTTTATTGTAAGAGTAAAAATGACAAGACCAGAGAGCAGATTATTTTAGTCCTTGAGTGCTGTGCAGACTTCATGAAGTCATTTTTCCTGTTGTTAAAGCATTTTTGTGTTACGCGAGCAGAGAGTTATTGTTTCAAAGATGATAATTTTATTTAAAGAACACGAAACATTCATGCCATTTTAAAAATGTAACCAGTCAAAACTACTATTAATATTTTTGGAATCGGTTGAAAAGCTAGTGAAGCATACATTTAATTTTCTTTAATTGTCCTTTCGCCTGGAGAAACATATACAGGCTTGAAGTAAGAGAGAATTCCCAATGTTCTGTTTACTGTCTTGTCTTATCCGAAAATTGTGGCTGTTTGGCTCCACCCCGACAGATATATTAAAATATTTTAATCCTTAATTGAGACATCTGGGCTATTTCTTTAGGTATGTGCTTGGTGAGTGTGAAGATAAACTTGCTTTTCGCGCTGGAAGCTGAGGGTAGCACATGGTGGCTGAGTGGACCTCCCCGTCTGTGGAGTGGTGGAGTGCGCTGAGCCGCTGGCGCACGGCTGTTGAACACAAATGGCCTGAGCACCAGCATGGGTAGGGTAGATAGGAAAGACGATGGCATTTTTGGTGTGCCTTTTTTCCTCGAGCATGCAGATGATGTTGTGGTGCGAGTATGGCTCATGGTGTGACGCGCATTACATCGGCGATGGGACCAGGGCAGGAGATAGGCGGGGAACGGTCAGTGTCGTGCAGAGATGTGGTCTCCTAGAGATCAGAAATGAGGTCAGAGCTCTTCGAGGTTCCTGTTCAGCCCATTGATCTGGGATGCGTTTCTCTGGGGGAGGGTGGGCAGAGCAGTAGGACTGGGCCATGTTACTGTGTGCCTCTGAGATAAAACAAGATTTCTGACGCCCCAGGATGAGACATTTGTTCTTCAGGACTAACTCGCAGTGCAGAGGCAAGGGAGTGAGCATGCTGAAGTGCAGTGTTTGAATGAGGCTCCTCCGGGGAGTGAAGTCAAGTAGGTGACCAGGTGTGAGGGCAAGCTCTGCATGAGAGTGTTTATCCCAAGGCTGTAGTACTCGCAGATTCACATCATGATGAAACTCAGTGGCTTTCAGGATGCACTTCCACACATAGGTTTGAAGGTGTGGCTTCTTGGAAATGATGTCAAAGACATTGTGGGGGTTTTTTTCTGAGTGAAAATGGAGTGAAGACACCAAAACATTCATGTAACACTGAGGCTTTAAAGAGCTTTGCCCATTGCTCCTTGGCTGCTGAATGATATGGGGTAATGAATTCCCTGCGGATAACATAGCGGGGCCTTCCTGGAGACAGTGACTGATAGTTTTGAGGGGAAAAAGTAGATGTGCTGTTTTCTTTTTTAAGATCCAGCTCCTCAGATATTATCTAGGAAGTGTTTGTTTGATTTGGTCGTACCTTGCTTGTATTCTGCTGGGTCCTCTTCTACTTCTTCCTGATGGCGATGGCTTTCATGGGCCCTCTGAATTATCCTGAGAATCCGGTCTCTGTGCATGAAGCTTAGAAACAAGATGTACACGTCTACTCAAATAAGGGGTTTTGGAGAGTGACTCTCAGTGGGTGGTTCCTGCTGTGTTACTCCACCACTGGGCAGGACTTGATACCAAGAATTTCAGGATACCTCAGTGAGCCACAGTTTCAGTGGAGTGCAGAAGTGAATTTGTTTCTTATCTGCAAACTATTTTAAGGTCCCATTTTAGACAGATTCGTAAGCAGTTACCTACTGAATGCATAAGAATACTTTATCTTTTTTAAAAGGATTCTCATTCATTTAAATATGAATGTAAATACTTTATAGTAAATGCGTATGAATCACACACAAATGTCTATTTGTCAGCTACTATTTATGTATTTGGATTGACTGACACACAGCTCTGGGAAACATAAAGTAGCTCTGGTTGTAGCTTTAAAACTGATAAAGGAATATAACTTCAGATAACTCCTGAAAATGAAATTCTCTGTGCATTTTTCTAACTCTGAGGAGTCTTTTTCTTTGAGAAGAATTCCTGTTTCCATTTTTTTGGTTTATCTCACACTTGATGAAATTAATTAGTGTTTATATAACATCATATATATTATTTATATAACATTATGATGTTATATAAATGTAAACTATTTTAAAGATGAAACAAATTTAGATATTCTCTTACAGGGGGTTATTTTTAGAAAAGTTCTTATTACATGTCCACGCTCTGGTTTGTGTGAATGCTTTTGAGTGGGTAATTCTCAAGGGACTATTTTAAATGGATTCGTGACAATTAGATGCTGTTAAATGTTCATGAATGGAGAATATACCTACTTGTAAGTTTAGATTTCAACAGTTAAACATGTCACACAATCTGCTTCCTCAGTATATTTTGGCTGTTAGCTTGTTTGAAATCAAAAGCTGCTATTCCTTTTTTTCCAGAGCATGAAGTCCTTTTTCATTTATTTTTTTTTTTTTAATGAAGGCAGAATTCCTTACAATTAGTTCTAACTTTTGCTGGAACAGATTTCATAGAGAAAATCAAGATGCATATCTATTAAAAAAAACCCTTCCTAACGCCAATGAAATACCTCTGGGTGCACGCGGCGTAGTCATAAACAACCTCTGTAGATTCTTGCCATATCTGCTATCAGAACTAAGTGCAGCACAAGATAAACTAATGACAAAATGCAAATGGTATGGCTAAACTGCATAGAATTGAGAGCTTTCACATGCCTGTCACCTTTCAGATCCTTTACAAATTTATAGTCTCAGAGTGCAGAGGTCTAAATCTTCAAAGCTTGAAAAACAGAGGTGCAGCATGAACTAATCTTCATTTTTTCCCCTATCTTCTTACAGCAGCACTAATGGAAATGTATTTTGTTTAATGACTCTGAAATCCTGTTTGTAATTAGATGTGGGAATTGGTCTTACTTTGTAACAGATGATACTGGAATAATAATATGAGAGATGCTACGCTGAGACCACTATCCTCCTAAATCTATATCATTTTTCATTTTATTGACAGGAAATGTGTTCCTGGAACAAAGAGATTGATTTTAAAGAGTAGGAAAATAATGTCTAGTAAAAACTCAAATGAAAACATTTTAGCATTACTTTAAGTATATCAGAAGAGTGCATTAACCTTTTAAGTTTATTTTTAATTTTAGTAAACAGTCTTCTTGTAATTGTTGCTTTGTCGCTGATAGGATCTTTGAATTAATGCACCAAAAGGTGGGGAACTTTAATTAATGACAGGGTGCATATATTTAAAATGCATATCATATTTCAGAAGGATTATTCAAAATAATTAATTTTGTCTGTTAAAACACTTCTACAGTCGTAAATGAAGTAATTAGGAGTGGGCACAGAACTGGTGTTTGCAGGCTGAGCTCCCGCAGTCCCTTTGGAGCATTAGATTTCTGCGCTAGGTCTTGATGTCATAAATCATTTTGGCCACTGTAGAGCCAAGGCTACCTTTCTTCCGTGGTTGATTTTCACATTTGTTAACAGCAGCAGATATTTGTGGTCAGTATCCACGTGCTGAAGGAAAGGAGGCTGCTCAGAAGTGTCCTCATGAAGAGGAGGTCCCCTGTCTCTCTGGAAGGCACAGGAACTACCGTAGTGCTGTAGGAAGCGGTGCTTGCCAGAAATGTGCCAGATTTAGATCAATCCAGCCTGGATGCATTGCACTTTAAAAGGAAATACCATTCAGTTCAGAGTAGGCTTCTGTGACTGCTAAAGGGTGTGGTGTGAAGAGCCCTGTCCTGCTCCTGAGGAAGCAGAGCTGCTCTCCCTGCAGCTGAAAAGGTATCTCTAGGCATCTCTGCAATCCTCATCTTGATGCTATGAAGGAAAAGGAAGGAAAAAAGTGTGGCCCACCTCTCTGAAATGCATTTTATTATTATTATTTCTGATAAAACAGAAGTGGTCCTGGGAGCAGGACCCATCAACTGCTGATCAGATGAACTCTGACTATGAGGGGTGCCAAAAAGGCTGAGAAGTATACGTCTTTTGACTCGGTGATTTATGGGTTTTCCACACAGCTACCAAACAACAGTAAAGTACAGACATTAAAAACATCTTTTTCTTTTTTTTTTTTGAGGTCCTTGTATGTACTCTGTTCCAACCACATCTCGCCTGACTATTTTGCACAAAGCAGCATATTTGTTTAAACACGGCGGTGTATTAGCATGCTTGGCCAATGGGTTTTAATTTCCCATTTCAGTACATAAGGATATAAGGAATCCAATGTGTAAAGGGTTCCGGTATAGTAGGACAAGCAAGTATTAGTGATAGTTGCCATTATTAACTCCAGCGAGTCAACTTCAATTTCACATTAAGGATATTTTAACAATGAAAAGTACTTTAATATTTTAATTACATTTTGAAGTGTGGAACATTCTTGTTCTTGCGAAGGCACATATAAGTTAGCATAAAAACTGGCAGATTACCTTTGATGCAGGCCACATGCTGAGAGTCCCTCAAAGGATGTCACTGGTTGTGATACAGCTGCCAGCAGCAGAAACCTCATGGATTACTGTTTTAATCAGACTTTTTTTTAAGGTCCTCTAATGTACAGGTAATTTTGAGGTAAGACATGTTTGTCGTGTTAGTTTAGAATATTTTCACAGTCAAAGAAGTCGCATTAATCAAAAAAAAAACCTATTTTAATAACGTGGAGTTTTAGTTAAGGATTCAGTACTAGATTTTTGCGGAGTGCCCTGAACTGACATTTTTGCAGCTGAGATTCGGTAGCAGTTTTACTTGTAACAGTTGGCGCTGTTTAAATGTCTAGCTGATTTGTGAATTTGATGAGAGAGAAGTCACAGGTCTCAAGTAATTCTGCCTTTACTTTCACCCACAAAGTGGGAGGCATCCCTTAGTTCTCTATGGGTAAACAGGGCACACGCGGATCAGAGCCCTATTACTTTTTATAGAATACCTTTCCTTTCTTGAAAGTTATATTCAAGTTTTGTTTTTCTGTAATAATTTTTTGATCCATAAGAAAATCAGGATTATGCATTTATTTCTGTGATTTTAGAAGCAAGCATCTGACAGTTTTGCATAATAGGTTATGCTTTCTGTTCCATATTCTGTTTAAAAAAAGCTGGAATCCGAAGCTGTGAGTGACATTTGGGTAGAATTTTAGCAAGTACAGTCATTACCAAATTAAAAATAGATACAGGTGGGTAGACTGTGTTTTTAGCTCCTTTAAAAAAAAAAAAAAAAAAAAAAAACAAGCTCTAACTCTACACAAGAGCAGCAATTTATCAGATCATTCTAGTTACTAATTATAAATTATAAAGGCCAGCAGTGTTGTCCCAGACCAAGAGTAAATGTACCTTTACCCGTGAGAGCATGTTAGAAATCTCTAGTTTCCATGGTGGTAATGATTTTTTTTTTCTCAACTGAAATTCTTATTCTTAATTTCCTAGAATATTAGTTGACATAAATAAGATCATTGAAGAGTGTTAAAACCTGGTCCATTCAGTTGTGGGTAAGAAAATCTTGTTGGCTCCATGTAATTAAAGTTACTTTAGTAATTTGTCTATAAACTAAAGGGAATGTGCATGGATTTTTAGTATATGTTTCAAATGCCACCTTGAAGTGTTGGTTATCTTGGAAATGGGACCAATGTTATGTTATCTGGGGAGTGACTAATATGCATTTTCAGTTGGGCAGTTTGTGCCCTGGTTTTCACAGCTGCATGCTGCACCTTGGGAGGCGCAGGAAGCGCCCACCCACCGGGTGGTTCCAGAACAGCAGTGTCTTCTCAAACTGGGATGATTTTAGAGGGGGCTTTACCTGAGCCATTTTTCTGGCTGAAGGGATCATAATAAAGGAGAATGACTCTGTGCCGCCTACACACTAGGCTGTACCTTGCGATGCAGTTTGTTAACGTCGTGGCGTACAGGTCTGGTTCAGGTGGTTGATGTAGTTTAGTAGCGGCATGGTGTGTTCGGCATGGGCTGTTGCGCCCTCGTTGGCATCGCCTCTGGATCTGGTGTCTGCACTACTGTTTGCAGCGTTTAGGAAAACAACACTTTCAGATTTGTTTTCTTATCCACGCTCTTCTTGAAGCAAGAACTCTGCCAGCATCATGTCCGACTGATAGCTGTCCAGCTTAACTTTAGAAATTATATAGCCTTACTAATCATGGTCATTTTTCCTAATGTTTAATCTAAGTCTTCCCTGTTAAAGTCTTTCCCTGCTGCTTCTTGTCCTGTACACTGTGGGTACGGAGAGCAATTTATTTCCCTTTATTACTGAACGTGCCTTTTAACAAGCGAAGACTATTAGTGAGTGTCCTATCTGTCTTCCCTTCTCTACGTTGAATAAGTCAGGCTCTTCTGAACATGCAGACGGTCTCTGGTCAGTTCTCACCCCACTCCTCCAGCCTCTCTCCTAGTGAGTCGCATCCTGTCTGTTCTCAGCCCAACACAGCGCTTTGGTCAAGGCTGTGTTGACCAAATGAAAAAGTGCTCAGCGTGGCAATGTAGAACACGATAGGGAGAAAGACTTTCTTCCAACTGTACGTAAAGCTCTCTCGTATATAGGTGTGAAGCTGCTTTTCCCCTGACATTTCCTGGGAGCAGGATGCTACTGACCTGTGCTCACCTGCAGTCTACTCGAGCCTCCTCTATAAAACCCATTTGTGAGGATGGCAGTTCCAACCTTTCCTTTGTCCTGAACAAATTTTCCCATATTTTATCTCTTTTTAATGTTCACAAAGTTTTAAATAAATTGTAACAGATATCCAGAGTTTTGGATAGATTGGTTAATTCTGCTGTGTATGCTGTGTGTTCTGCTCTGACATGCTAACGTGTGCCCTTGGATGTGGCGCATTTCAGTCAGTTGATTTTGGGCATTTTATAGTTCATTCTATCTTCACAGATTGTCTGGAGATACATTCTGAAAGTAAATCAAAATTGAAGGTTGAAACTGAAAATGAACATTTCCTGTTTAGATCATATGCATTTTTTAAGCTGTACTGAGCCATCTGCAATTAATGCTCTTTGTTGTATATCTTCTGTATTTACAGTATATTTGACAATAAAACCTTTTTTGACATTTAATCAGTAGCAGAGTTGTTCTGCTTTCATTATGTATTCATGAACTTTATCACCAAGACAAGACATAAATGTTGAGCTCGCCTTTAAGATCAGACATGCATTTGTATTTAAAACCTAGAAAATTGAGGATTTTACATCTGTTTGACATCTGTACAATATAAAAAAGAGACTAGATTCTTCTTTTTAAGAAGCTGCTCAGGCTGCTGTAGTGATGGAGACTGGAAACGTTCCAGCGTACCTGTATGGCAGCTGTGTGTTCGGTTACAAATGCCACGGGACAAGGCTACATATTCTCCTGTAGGACTTCAAAGATGAGTTAAGTTGTGACTTATTTTCTGGTATATCAGATGGAAATTGGAAAGACAGTAGGAAGAAGGGTCTTGAGAGTTCCTGTGGATTCCTATGGAACTGTTTTTCTGATTGACTGTCTCTAAGAATTCGATGTAAGGGGGATTTTGGCGTTTAATCCTTGACGAATATTTCCCTTCATTTGCAGCATCTCCTGTATTTTCCTTGATTTTGACAAAGCAGGTGAATCCAACTTGATTCCCTTTCTCTATAAAATCTTAGATCCAGGGAGAGAAGTCTTTTAGAAAACACTGGAATAGCTAACATGAGTAAGATTTTTACTTTATTTTTTACAGAAATACCGAACGTACCTGGGTATATACTGTACGTTAAATAACAGCTCTGTATTAGTGAGAGATTGAACTGCAATGTAAAAATATTATCTAACCAGAAGGTCATTTACATGAAACTTGCAGGTATCTTATATTTAGGGGGAGAAACTCTAATGAGCCTCTCTGAATGCAAACTCGATGATTCTGTCTGTAGAAGAAATATTTGTATTGGCCTATTGCTAACTGGTGATGCTCATTTTCTATCCAACTAACTAACAGCTTTTCTTTCTTTGAAACTGCCTTGAATAATTACAGCCCAAACCCTGCCCCTGTGCTACATCAGTGGAAAATACAAGTTATCAGATAGCATGGAATCTTCAGTTTGAATTAAAAAAAAAAAAAAAAAAAAGTGGTTTATTTATTAGATGCAGTTGTGGCACTGAGATAAATGGTTGGTGCAGCTCTACAACATCTCATCTTCAAAATTTAATCATCTACAAATGCCATTTATTTTTCATAAGCTTCTTCCCTTTTACTATGATTCATTAAATGTCCGTTTTTTCCCCCTGCTGTTTGTTCATCTATTTTGGATGTAGACTCCAGGCATTTATTTCCCCTCTGTCTTAAAGTGTGGTTTGGTTGATGTGAAAATATTGTGAAATAATGTTCACGTTTCTTACATAGTTTCAAGTTTAGAAGTTAACCTACTTCTTTACAGAGCTGGCCTGGAATTCTCATAGAGGACGGTTACTTTTTAAGAAAATTAGTGTTTTCAGTGTGCTGTCCTTTACAATACATCATCTAGAAATTCGCCTGCAGACAGAGCTCCTCCAGTGTGCAGCAGAAGCTTTTGCATCTGGTAGAAAGCCAAACATTCCTGGTTGCCAGCAGGGGAGGAGTACTGATGGAGTAAGATGCCTTGCAGAAAGTGTGTTCCTGCACCCTCCCGTGTTTGGCTGTAGCTGCCGAACGGCTCTGAGTCGCGGCAGTTTGGGAATAAGGCAGTTTCCCTTCATCCTGTGGTTGAGCCCGTTGTGTGCACAGTCATCAAGATCTAAGGGTCTGTAGTGTTACAGTGGCTTTCTTCTGATTCACCGTGTGAGTCGGTAAAGAGGGAGCTTATGGAGATCAGGATGAATGAATTTTTCAAGGGTTGCAGATAGCCAATAGACTCTCTGTAGTATCTATTAGTATTTCCTGTGTTTGCAGTTGGAATGTGGTCTGAATTTGCAGATTGAAGTATATGCGTGACAGCACAAGGTATGTGGCAGGGGCATGGTCTAGATAGGCATCTGCCTCTCAGCTCCTCCATTTTTAGTTATTTTAATTGCGTACATACTATACCTTCTAATTCAATTAAGACTAGCAATATTCCACATTAGCCTGTCTGTTAAAATCCATGCAGTATACTATAAAAACGTCGTTAGTTTGGTAATATCAATTTAACAAGTTTTAGCTCATTAACCTTGACACCAGCAGTGCTGGAGAAAGGAGCCTTTTGATATTGTTCTTCTCGGCAGATACCAGAGAGCTCTGAAAATGTGTTGAAATCGGTGGTTATTACCTTCGATCATCAGTTGAAGCTCTTTGGTAGCTCTTCTCTACAAATACCATACCAAGCCACAAATTATATCTTTTCAAATCAGCTTTATATATTGGGGCAGTGTTTATTCAGGAAAACACTTTTTCCATTAGGAACTTTCATCTGTGTTTTAGATGGTCCTTTAACAGAATTGCCAGCTATTTCCTATGTTTCATTTTTCAGATACATACCATTCCAACGCGACTTTCAGAAAGCTTACCTCAAGTGCTGCAGATGTGTATTTCTGATAAGATTGTAGTAACCTAAGCAAGATAGTAATTGCAGAAATTCTTCTTTAGTTATCTCTTTTTGCATTCCACTTTTGAGAAATCACAGTTACCTTTGTAATAATGTTGTTCTTTTAGCTTTAGAAATCTTATATAACACTGCTGTGGGTACCACTATAAAATAGGAAAACAAGAAATAATTTAAAAGCAGGGTAGAAATAAATAAAGAAAAAACTCCAGCAGTCAAAAAGCTGTTGTTTATTGTACACTCGCTTTTACACTCAAATTGCATGTGTCTGAGTTTTAGAGTTGAGAAGAGGTAGAGCAGAACTCATGTTTAGCCTCATAATAGAGTGGTAATCACAGAGGCATTTGAAAAATAGTGAGAAAAGATTCCATGAAAGCACGATGTATTTTCTCAGGAATGGCTTCACTTAATCCCTTGCAGTCATCATGAGTCGGTCACGTATTATGACTTGGGGACAGGATTTTGATGTGAAGAGAAGTCGCGTCCACCTCTGAGGATGGGCTGTATAAAATGGAGGAAAAAGAAGAGGGACTTAGACAAATGTTTTAACGTGGAAGTGGGAAAACAAAGCAAGGCAAACATGGAAAACAGAACATTTCATTTTCAGCTCTCTCTTTGTCCTATTCATACCAGTGTAAAATTTCTCATGTTAGTTTCTGGTTTATGATCTGCTGTTCCTTTGGCTTCCAGCTTGCGCAGTCAGAGGCTGCCTTCTACTGCCTTCAGGGTTACGAAAGTATTCCTAAAACCACCACCCTTTCAATGTCCAGTAACCTGCTGAAATTAGGGATCAGCTTGGATCCGTTTTCTCCTTTTGCCTGGCTTTGCTGCTTCACTTTCCAGATTTTGGTCTCACTGCTGGGTTGAGGTTTCTGCCCTTTCTGAAAGCCCCTCGTGGTCTCTTCTCTCCTGCCTGGCCCGGAGCGTGTAGCCCTCAGCCAGCAGCCGTTTTCCACATGGCCGGAAGATGGGCAGCAAATGATTTTGTTTAGGGTTTTTTTGACCAGTATTTTTAAACCACTGCCAGATGAAGAGCTGTGGTTGGAAATGACGGCACTCACGGCACAGTATCTGTCACAAAGTGTGTTACTCTTTAAATATCTCAACAGTCAGTATGACTATCCTTTTTTTTTCTTTTAAAACTGAATAGTACCTAAAATCTCAGAAGTGAAAATCGTATCTTCAACCTTCCCAAACTAAAGAGCTTTGGGAAGAGTGTATTTGTCATTATGTTTAATTTGCAGATACCTCACCAAAGAAAAGGCCAGGGGAGCTAGGCCGAGAACACAGCTGTACAGGCAGCTCGACTAATTGCCTCTCCATCCTCAACCTCATTTATCTTCATTTCTTCCCAATTATACCAAATTATCAATAGTCTCTGTTGCATCAGAGTCTTAATCCCCTTTATTCAGGCAGCATTAGATAGTGGCAGATGAATTCTTGGAGGGAGTCAGGGTAAACAGCCATGAAATGCCACCTCTGGCAGATGGCATTGCTCACAAGAAATGTGACAAAACATTTGGAATTTGTTACTAGGCATTGGTATGAGAAGGCAAGCTGTCAATATTTTTTTAAATGATAATCAAGGTGGTGCATACTTATACCACAAGCAGAAATGAATCCTGTCCAAAACCTCAAGCTTAGTTAAGTTCAGCTTGGCACTGCGTTGATGTATTTTGTTGCTGAAGCCTCTCACTTTTTCTTCTTCAGAAATATTTTCACTTTACCTGGTATTAATATCAACATTTTAATAATACTTGTTCTGACGGCAGTTATTTATGGTTTTATATGCGTCAGAAACATTGATTTGAAGATGGAGGATATCTTTTACACAATAACAAATTTAGGATGTATTTTTTTGAATAGTTTCCTTGGCGCTGTTCATCTTTTTTAGGGTTTTGATCCTGCTCTTTAGTTGCAAAGCTCCCACTGATATTCATTGAGGAGAACCGCACTAGAGGTTAGATGATAGCAGCTCGTGTCTAGATTTGTTAAGTAAGAAAAATATTCTGAAAATACAGGATTGATGGAATGTGTAAGATATCCCAGTGCCGTGGTAGGTGTGTATTCAGGTATTACCATCAGCAAAAATGATTTGTAAAGGAAGTACCAAGTTGGCCTCTAGATCTTGCTCTGTTCAGAACTCTTTAGGATGCGATTTTGAGACTGACGTTAAATGAAACATGGGAGATTTTTCTAAGACCATCTATATTAGTTAGATTTACTCTCAGGCTCTCCTGGTTTTCACAGCATTCTAAGTTTTTATAGAAGCAAGTAATAAGTTAGCAGGGAATCAAATGCCACGTATAAAAAAACTGGTGTGCCTTCAGCATTGCTGTACACTTTGCCAGTGTTCCCCATACTGACACAGCCTCTTGGAGCTGTGCACGTGCTGGTCTTTCATGGAAACCAGGGCTTGTGACAGTAAATCTTGTTGGAAAGCATCTACCGTCGTTCAGCTTCAATATAAAAGAATATTAGGCATCCTTTTTGCAACCTCTCATCCTTTAGTAAAATCTCCAGTGCCACTGAGTTCTGTGTAGATGTTTCAAGTTGGCAGTGGTTTGGAAGATTGTCTAAATGTGTATTTATGAAGCTTCGCAGCCTATATTTAATTCTTTCAAGCCATACATGATATTACACAGAGGTTTTTTTATTAACAGGAGGTTTTGAAAAGCTTATAAATATACAATTCATTTATGTCACTACAAATTAACTCAGAACATTACAACCTGTAACTTGAATTGTTCACAATAATTATTTCAAAGAAATAGTAAAAGATAAACTTGAACGATGAGATTTCGTAACATAGCATTACCTTTACCTGTCTGCTGTGGATGTCAGGACAACCTGAAAGCCTCTCAAAATCCAACAAAACTATCTGGTAGTCACAGTAGGAATATACAGTACATGTATCTCAGTGGTTGTTTCAGTAAGTTGTTGAATATGGGAAAAATATTAAGTAACTAAAAAAAAAAACCAACCCCCAAAACAGTGAGTGATGGAGTCAATGATTATCATCACTGGAGTGTGAGTCCTAGTTCGTTGTTTGCTGGCTGCAGTCATTGAGTTTAGAAGGCCTTGTGTTTTATTGTTTCTGGCAGCCAGCCCTACAAACTGTGTTCAAGATCTGAAAGTTAAGCTGTTTTATTTCTGACTTGTGCATCACCAGCAATAATGAAAACATAAGAGACCAAGATTTTGACCTTATTTCTATCTCTGAAACACATGCGTTTCTGAAGACAAACTTGGGTCCTGCAGAGAAAAGAGGTAATTTTTTTGTTGATGGTCCTAACCAGAGGAGATGCCATGTTCTAATACAGTGTTCTTACCTTTGTATAGAAAAACAAATAGCCATAAAATCACACACTTATTCCTAAAAAGGTTAGCAATAACCAGTCAAAGCGTAGAAGGGAGCAGCTCAGTTGCACAACGGTGAACTATAATCCTGTGGTTACATCTCAGAGTGGTACTGACCAGTTAAAGGTTGTCCTCTCTTCAAAGATCATCAGTGTCGTCTCTATTGAAATAATGATCTGTGTGGATTTTTCTAAGCCCTCTTTTGTCACAAGCACATCCAGTCTATTGTGAGGAGTAGGGGTCTCCCTAACCCAACTTTCCAACACAAATGCAAAGGTGTATTGACTGCCCTCTAGCTCAGACTCACTGAGGGTTGTACAACAGTAGCTCGAGTGACGGAGAATAGAGGTCATTTATTACCTCTCAGGAAGGAGATCACACGTGCTTGTGACATCGACATAGATCCAAATGAAAGTTTAGTTTTTAACCCTAAATTCCCTAAATCCAATAATATTACTGCACATTGTATAGAAGAAACTGAATACAATTCTTTTAACATATTATTCCATCTACAGGAACTAGAAGGCGTCAGAGGAAGGCAGCAAATGCAAAGTTAATCCCTCAAATACATGCTTGCAAATAACATGCGGTAGCTTTTCATGCAGGGGGTAGGCAAGCTGTAATACTCCTTCCTGCAGGATATTGTAGATACAAATATTGACGTGCAGTTAATTTAATGGAAGAAAGATCTATTAAGGGTTATTAAATTCAAGGAAAATACTATTGTTTCAGGAAGTTCCTAATACATAAATTGTTGGAGAATGCTCTAGGAAATTGTATAGGTTTTCTCTGTGTTTAAACTCTCCTGGCCATTGTTGGAGACAAGGTATTAGGCTGGATGGACTGTAGCTGTATGCAGGCATTCGGGGGGCCATTATTCCTTGAGTTGTATTGCCCCTCCCTCCTGAAATATCAGACTAATTTCCGTTTAGGAAGCCATAAATATTGAACTATTGATACGAAGATTACATCTTCCCCCGCATCTTCATTATCGCATAGTTAACTTTCAGACAGAAAAAGAAGCAAAGACGACATTTATTAATTATAAGAGCTTTTCTCCAGTGTGTCACGTTGCTTCCCAGCCATGAAGCGACTTGTTTTGCATGGCTAAATCAAGAAAGAAAAAAGAGAATGGGTACAGGTTGCAGACTCTGAGAAGTGCTTTTGAATACTAGTGTATTTGTATGAGAATTATGATAATCATTTGTATGTAACTTGCTATAAATATTATATTTCATTTTGCTAAGTCTGACTTTAGTGGCATGCGTTGATAGTGTAAATTGATTCAGCTATGACCCAATGAGATATTTTGAGTTTAAATGAAGATATTTGCATTTTCTGTTTTTATCAAACCCTACTCCCTTATATCAGATTGCATTTTTCCTTTTCCTGCACCTCTTCATTCGTTTTGCAGCATTTTCCCCATTTCTTAAATATTAGTTACTGGAGGAAAAGGCCATTCATATTCTAGCAGTTAACTGCAGAAGATTGTTCTGCTGAGAAGTTTTCGTTGCTGCAGCCAGTAGTTCCTCTGCCCTGGCCTTGGAAACTAGGAGAGAACTCCTCACCGTGTTTTAGAAGCCATCAGCTTTTTTGTGTATATAATTTGAAGGGATGAATGACCCAGTCTGTTGTCAGAGATAGAGAGAGAGAGAGAGAGAAAGGACGGGTTTTATCCTGTTATGAGTCCCTGGCACTGAGCACCTGATTTTAATTGTGAGATTTTGTTGTGAACTTGAAAGGCCACTGTAGGACGGTCTTACCTTCCAAAGTTTCTGACAATAAGAAGACTTCTCTGCTATTGTGCTTTAGCATTATATCGTCAATCGTAGTTTGGGAACTTTAAAACACATTGTATTTATCACCTTCTTATTTCTTTTTTCTCTGTTCATTTGAAAGGGCAGGAATTGATGGTTTCGTAGGGATGATTATGTTCCTAAATAAATATTACGTCTCTGCTTTTATCTTCTTAAAAAGTAGCTTCCTGGAATTGATTGCTCGTAATTAAATTGACATCAAATATTCTGACATGTTCCCAGTCATATTCAGTATCCCTTGCTGTGAAATAAACTTTGATTTTGCTGTCATTACGACTTCTCAAAAAGTTTAGAAATTATATTCAGATTTGAGATGCCTTCTTATTGTGCAATTATCAACAGATTACTTCACCTAAGTTGTGACAGACATATTTTTTAAGTATGACTGACTGATGGACAGATTGGGAATTGCTGAATTAATGGGCACATTTCAAAGCTTTGGCAGGGCTAAGCAGTAATTACATCTGCTGAACCACTTGATAAGTTTTTGGAAGTAGCCCAGTAAAGCCATCACTGGATTTCTTGAGTTTTAATATCATACCTTGCACACTTTCGTGGCTTTCTCGTAGGGAAAAGTCCAGGAGTTGATCTAGCTGAATACACACAGATAACAAATCAATGCATTGAAGCTTTAAATTCATTGCAAAGCTTCCGTTTAGAATTTTAGATGGGTGTTGTGCTTTTTGGGGGCTGATTAAAAACCTCATTCCCATTTCAAAGTAAGACAGTTTATTTGGGGGTAATAAGGAACCACAGAAATTGTCCGTGCTTGCATGATCTCCATGAATAACACCGTCTGCTGCCAATACGAAGGACAGAGTTTGGGGTTAAATGGGTCATAATCCTCACCCAGAACACTTCTCCAACAGGAAAGTGACCGTTTACCAGGAATATGATGTAGATGTTACCTTCCTCTCCATAGTGCAGGGAGATTCTCAGATCAGCTATGACAGAAATAGTTTTCTACTTAATCTTTCTTTTCCTGGGATGTTGGAATGGTATTACCATGAGAAGAGGGGACAGAAAGTTGTAGGCTGAAGTGTTTTAAGCAAAGGAAATTCTGTGTATGCCCCAAAAGTGACCATTTTCCCCAGTATTGAGGTGAGCTTAGGTTATGTGTAACAGCAGGTAGTCTGGGTCACCTGAGAACACCGGGGCTGGGAATGCGGGCAAGTAGGTCCATGCTGGTTTGGCAGTACTGGGGTTCCAGATAAGCCGACAAATTTCAGAGGACTTGTGTGTGTTGAACACTTCAAAAGAAGTTAGAGGTGATAAATACTTAGAAATTATCAGTGTTGAAATAGCAACGCGTTGAATACTTCTTTCTTTGCAGATGATGTTATGCTTAATGTGCCCAACAGCATGAAAAATGTCTTTAAAAACAACTTGAGAATAAAAACCGGACAGTGAAGATGGCATTGTTTTTAACAATTTGAGTTCAATTTTTCAGAAATGTATCACAACAAGAAACAAGATGACAGACATAGATTGGAACAGTGTGGTTGTTCAATTCAAAGGTACCTCTGACAGAGTGGATTTCATTTAGCGAGACCAGACAGATTTAAGGCTGCTAAAATGAATTTGAAACCAAATGAAAAGAAACTGTCACCAAATTGAACTCTGATTACTTTCTGGAAATCTTTCAATAGCTAAACCCAAGATGCTGCTTTAATCTTCACAAGTGTGTCTTCCCCTAAAAAAAGTTTTTTGGATTTTGTTTTGAAGATCACAAGTGCCCAGAGGTTTACTACCAGAAAACGTGTACCTTTAAGAGTTACCTTCTAAGACTACTAAAATCAAAGCTGGGTCAGTAGCGGCATTTGCAGAGCAATGAAGCTGAGCTGATCTCTTGCATTTCTTTAACTACACAAAACGAAGCTTAAGCAGAGGCGCTTTGCTTACAGACATGTGTGTGATTGTGAATAAACCTGCAGCGGCTCTGAGTGCGGTGTGGATCCCCAACGCCTGTCGGTATGGCTGAGGCTGATTTTCCCAGTTTGTTTGTGTTACTTGTGATTCAACTCCCTGTGCGGCTGAGCTCGTCTGAATTTGCTGTTCATGGGGACTTCTGGAACAGAGAAATGCAGAGTTTGGCCACTGGGCTGTAAAATGCTATCGAAGGAATGCTTACCACTCACCGCGTTTTAATTTAGCAGTGAAAGGACCAGGGTTTGTTATATTAGTTTTGCTTTTGCTTACTAGAACAGAAGTGTAATTCATGCACTGGTAAATAAGTTATCTCAAATAACCCATTCAGACTGGTAAACACAAGATTTTAATTATTAATTGTATTGTAAATAACTCACTAAATCCGTGTGCAGCCCATCTTTATCCTTACCCTTTGCAATGCACTATGTTTCCGTTTAGGCAATGCAGACAATCGGGCCTTTTTTCATCCAGATTATGCGTTTTGCTGCAGATCGGAAAGCAGAGCAGTGCTGCATGGCCTGAAGTGGATGGCCGAAGCAGGAGAGCTCTTTTTCGAGCTGTGTCTGCTGGGCAGCCCATGCGTTCTGCAGTCTTTTAGGATGGCTGCTGATAGCTCTGCCTCCTTCCTCCCGCCCCGGTGTGGCGATGTTTGGGCAAACCACAGTCTCTGTGCTTGCTCCTGCCAAGCACCAGGAGCTCTGCAAGGTGGAGGTCCTTGTCTCTCTTGCCCTTTTTTAATGCTGAGTGCAATCTGTTCTGGGACAAGATCGACTAGAATGCAAACAAGATAAGGAAAAATTACCTTTTTGTCCTTTAGTTTTATCTGTTGGAGGGAAGGTCATATGGGTAGTGGGTAACGGTGTTAGATGTAAAGCTTTTTGTGAAGTGCATAAATGATGTGTTGGCATTTTGACAAATTAACAGACTTCCGAGTGCTCTAATAATAATCCAATGACACTTATGTATCAAGTTACTAATATTTTAAAATGAAATCTTGTTTCTCATTTAAAGTAAATAAGAAGCCGTATTTCCCTTCATATACAAGAAGTAAACTAAGCCTGGTTGCTGGTTGCTGTTGTCTCATTTCCCTTAGTGTTGTATGTTTGCTTTCTTCTTTCATATATTTTTTCCCCTTTTGCTTCACACATAACTTGAAGTCCATCTCTCTATGTACAGTAGTATCGGTCATTGTGTAATTTTAGACTCATTACCTACTATATTAATAATAATGAGAGACTTCAGTGGCTTAGTATGGACAAAGAAATTCTTTTTTCTTAATATAAATTTCTTCAAAGACTGAATCTTTTCAATATAATGCGAGAAAAAAATTGAGCTCCATATATTTATTTCTCTGTGATGTACTGCGTGATTCATAGAATAGTTTTTAGTTTCACCTCTAATATGCTCCTCATACCGAAGACAGGATTTAGAACCCAAACATACCTTATTGATGGCATCTGTTTGGACACAAAATTACTGTTAACCAAAATCTGAACAACTGTGGCTAAACCTAAGACTTCTCATAGATATATTCTCTTCTAATTGTTACAATCACAAAGAATTTGAAAATATACATTGATATGCTTATATGTGTGTCAAATCTGTATGATGTGATAGTACATGCTGACAACTTTGTTACTAAATAAGAAAATGCTCAAAAATTCTTTTTTTCAAAGTTGAGTGACAGCAGAAGGACGCAGTATATTACCATGGGTTTACATTTTACATGTTTGGCTTATAATGTGAATCTCATTCTGGTTTACTATTCATTTATATGTAATTTCTTCTTACTTTGTGGGAATACGCTGCAGGGGAGGGATGCAAGTTTTCCTTTAAAACTGTTATTTTTTAGCTGTGCAAAAGAACTGTGGGTAGGATGACTTGAAATGGCCTGTGCTGTAGAGCACAGGAGTAGAACCCGTGAGACCTGATTTCACTTCCAGTTTCACCGTTAGCCTTTCGGGTAATGTGGAAGAAGCCGCTTGATAATCCTACACCTCACCTTTCCCGCTTTTCTAAGTTGGAGATAATCATGTGGCTCTTACAAATCACTTCATAATCGAACAGTTCTAGGTAAGAAGACATTCTAATTATTATTTTCTTTTTAAGAGACGTGCTACCGCATAGCATGTGCCGTCCAGATGAAGCGACGAGGCTGCTATCTCTGTGCTGTACTGCAGGCTACAGGATACATTTCACTTACGTTTATTGGACATCATGCACTCAGCTGTATTCTCTTTTCTTTCTCGAAGGAGAAGTGATAGGGAAAGTAAGAATACAGGAATGGTGTGTAGAGATAAGTGTATTGCAATTTATTCTTGCATTGCTGGCACTGAATACCAGAACAGATTTACAAGTGGAATTCACACAGAAAAAAGTTATTATTGTCCCCATCTGTAAGGAAAACCAGCCCAGTGATTTGGACTGTGCGACATAATTTAAATTCAGTTTCCTGTTCCATTGCAGGTTTCCTGTATTTCCTTAAGCAAGTCACTTTCCGCACAGTGCAATTCTCCATCTGTAAACCAGGAATAATTATCGTTTCCTACGTCACGTGCAGCAGCTGTAAAGCTGAGCATGGGAGGCTGGCAGAGCGCTGTGACCCTACAGCGTCGGGGCCACAAGAGTTGGGGGGTAGATGCACAAGGCTTTGGAAAGACAAGAGAAACTTCCAGAGATAAGTAACTGAGCTGAGTTTAGACCATCTGTGCCTGGGGTTGGAGTTGTTGGAGAAAAACAAACGGGATGAAGGAGACTTTTAGATGAAGTGTGCAGTATTTTCTTTTTGTTCAGAAAACCCTTACAAACTGTCCTGTGCAGAGTTTTTGTGGCCGCTGCCCCGGTAATTCGAGTCAGGTGTGCAAAATCTATTTCTAAGCAAAAAACTCATGCTAAGGTACATGCCATGTGTGGTTTTTTGAGAAGTAACAAAGTGTAAGTTAAGAAATACACTGAAAAAGCATGTAGAGAAAGATAAAACTCGTTTGGTAGAATTAAGTGCTAAGCATTGCCTCGGAAGACCTTTTTGATATTATACATTTAACTAGAAAGATTTTTTACCAGTAGTTTCACAGTAATCAGAACGAACAACTTGTATATCAAGTATCAGTCGAATGTTATTTGAAAAGCTGATCTACGGTATTTTAAATAACAAAGATGCTGACACAGCCTTAACTGTAGTGGTTCTTCTAATTACTGCACTATGCTGTGCTATATTATATCACAGGGCATAATTTTGAGTATCTTTCTTTGTCAATGTATTACTCATCATTTTACAAATTACATATCTTTTATGGGAAGGTAATTCGTACTTGGACATAGTGCTAAAGTGATGGAGTGATTTCCTTTTTTTCTCTATCATTGATCTTTCAAACTTTTTCATTTAGCTGTATTAATCATGTTTATTAGCTAAGTGTTGTCATAAAGAATGGAATTTTTCCGTTACTTTCATATTCAATTAAAATGTGTTTTGCGTGCTGCCTCTGTGCTGCATCACAGTGATCTATTTACTTATTCTAATTGAAATTCGTGTTCATAAATTCAAACCAGAGTCAATACTGCAGTTACACACTTTCATAACAATCTGTAATCTAATTCAAGCTGTGAAGGGCGTGTAATTAAAATACCTTTTTACTTTAGAAGTGGTCAATCTAACTTTTTTAAGGTGGTTTGCTTTGCGGACCAGATGCATTTCAGATTTCTCTAGCACAGTCTCCATCTCTGCTGTTAAAAAGGACTTGTTGTTATTCAAGTGTATACGGGTAATACTGAAGAAAACTGCTGTCTGTAAAATTGCTGCAGAACACCCGCTTTTCAGATGACAAACAGATATTCTAAACCAAACACGAGTGCTTAGTTTGCTGTACTGGTTTTGTTGTAGAGAGTAATTACTGTGCAAGACAGAGATCTGGACTCTTTAAATTTAAATTCCCGAATTCTGATGATTTCCAAGCCCAACTTAATGCCTGGGTTGTTTAAGCCAGCAAAGTGTTTCACTCTGGACATCCCCAGGATCAAACTGGCAGAGGTGAAAAAGCTCAAAGGTCGCATAGCAGCAGGATGTTGTTCAGGGGTGAATTTAAGCTAGGATGGTTGGGAGCATTGGAAAATTGAATAGTGGAGCAACTTTCCGGTAAGATTAACGGTGAGGGACTTGACGAGCCCAAGGATGGACACCGATTTATCTCTGGCAGGGACTGGGTGGCCTGATGCCCTGGGGTAGCAGAAGACTGTAATTCAGTGTCTCAGAGATTCCCTTTCTGCCTTATTTAGTTAATTGTGACTGGTGTTTATTTGGGTGATTTTATCCTTACATATTTAGGTTTTCCTGTTTCCGGAAACTAAGGTTATGAAAGTAGGTGATGCTGAAAGTTTCTAATATTTTTTGCTGGATGCATATTGAATAATTTGTTAAAAAAAATCAGGTGTAGGATTCAGGCGCTTTGTGCTGGGTGTGTAGCTGTGATTAGAGTATTAGCTCATTGCTAACCAAGCACTGTGTCTTTTAAAGAAAAGTACATGGCATTTATGCTTTATGTGTACCCTGTTTTGCAGGCGGGAGTGAATCCTCCTGGGATAAAGACAAACTTCAGTCTCCTATTACAACGGGATCACAGCACAGCATTGGTCATCCCACACTGTCAGGGCAGTCGAGCCTTGGAAGTGCGCACCCGCTCAGTCCTCTCCAGCAGAATCACCTGCTCACCAACAGTACGTACTGTGCTCTTACAGGAAAAGATACACGGAGCCCTGCATAGAGGCTGGATTGCACACCTTCCCCGCCTCCTGGAGGTGGGGGACATGGGTGGGAGACACGTGAGCACCAAGAGGGTCAGTCCTCCCACTGTGTGCTGAAATTGTGCATCGTGTCCGAGCCGCCCACTGGGCTACGGCACCCTCTTTGAGTAGTCACCTACTGCTGCCTTAGGGACTGTCAGTCCACCATTCACGTTTCCATGACTTGGGCTGATGGGAAAAATAACTGTAAAGTTGCTTAGAATTTTAGCCATTTAGCAGCTGGGATAAAATGACTCAGATAAAAATTGGATTTGGAACTTAAAAGCTCCCTTCGATCCTATCTTTTCTTTCTCTCTGAAAGGAGACAGGAAAGCCAGCAGTTCCCCTTCTCACTTGCTCTCAAAGAGGGAAGGGAGAGAAGGCAAAGTTAATCCAAGAAGTTCAGGATTAATGTTTTAAAAATTACTGAGGAGTAAAGGTAATTCTAGCAGATGATGAAATCACACTATTTCGGAATTCTTGTTATTTGTTTAAGCTCCTCATTCTCACAGTCTTGAAAGTTGATTTTTGGTTTTAACTTTAATGGATGAATGACATTTCTTGGTCCTTACATGATTTTAGGAGCAGATAGTTCCTTGCTACCCATGTAGGGCCCCAGACCGGAACAAACCAAGGCTATTGAAATGACTCTTACAATATACGTCTGCCTTCTTCATGGGAGGGGATGTACCTGAGCATTTTGGACATCTGCTTACATGTCATTAGTTAAGAATCACCAGATCATAGAACTCAAATTAAAGTTAATTTTATAATCTTGCATAAGTCAATACCTGTATATATTTTATATATGCGGATATTGTGTTCTTTGCTGATATTTTCCAGTAGATTATGTAGTAGGCAAATATCTATAGGCTATTAAAGGGTTTATTGAATGTCAGACCTTAAGCCCAATGATTTGCAAGTGTAGGATGTATTTTCTTCATAGTCCTCTGAAATGTTTGACGGATTGTGTCTTAAAACTGGTGATGTGCTGTTAAATTCTGTTTGTAGTTTGCATTTAGTTTGCATGTCAATTGGACTTTAAGTAGACATACAACTCAATGTGGCCAGATGGTGTCTGGGAGTTTTGGAACTCTATAGAGTACGAGGAAGGATTATTGTGCTGTTAAGGGGGATATGCAGAGGAACAAAGGCTTATGGATGTACGCACTGAAGGAGATTGTCAGTCTGGTTTAAAGTGAAGGGAAATGTATGTGGCCTTTTCTTCTTACCTATCATAATTAATATTGCCATGGATCATCAGATAACACATGTAGTGAATCATAAGACAACATAGTTCTTGATCATGATGTACTCAGGCTAAGCAGAAATAGTGTGGGAGCTCAGAATATATACAGTTCTGCCTTTTGTGGTGGGTGCTGTCGTATTTTTATATCGCTGTAGTCAAATTGTATTAGAATAACATAAGCTATAGCAGTCAATTGTATTTTTTTTTATTGTGGGTTCTGTCATACACTAAAATGACTGAAAATAGTTGATAGAGCCAAAAGTCTAAAAACTTATAGAAATAATTGATGTGAATAGCATAGGATTATATGACTAGCAATATGATTATGTCCTTTACTACTTGTGCCTGGGTTTTTTTAATGAGAATTTCTGATCTAAATTCAATTTAGAAAAATAAGAAGGCATTTAGGCTTCTTTTTCTGGCAGCGTGAATCCTGTTTTTTCCTGAAAAAATAATTGTGGATGCCCAAAGGTCAATATCTTCAGGTGGTATCTGCAAAGAATTCTTAAATGCAAAATAGACTGAAACATTTGTTTGTGTGAATTGGTGTCTTGATCTTGCTTTCTGCTGTAGTCATTACTAAACACAACAGGTAATACACATGCTGAAATAGATACTAGTGAAACATGACTATCCAATTCTTCTTAGCAGTAACATCATCTTTTTGGCAATGTCAAGACCTGCAGGTTGGTGCAAGGGAATTTCGTACCTTCTTAAATTGTTCTATATCTGTAGCAGAAGGCAATTTAGAGTGACTTTTTGGAAACTAAACTTCTGACAACAATATTAACCTATGAGCACATATTCCAGTTCACAGACCTTTACAGTAGCAGTAGTGTCTGTAGTCCAACCCACAGCTTCCTGTGTGCAAGAAATAGCCCTAATATAAAAGTCTAGTCTCAGGTTGCTGAGTATGTGAAGTAATTATAGTAAGAGGACTTGGTAGGAATATATTGTCAGATGAAATTATGAATAGATATTCTTCTGATCTAGTTGAAAAACATGCCAATGTCTGCATATTTTCTGGGTTTTGCTTTATTTCTCTTTGTAAAGAGAACACTGACCTTATGTACTTTTTTTATGTTCAGTTTGCTAATATTGTGTTACTTTACAGGTGTGTTTCTTTCCCTAATACAAACCATACAGCTTTTCACAAATGTAAAGACAATTATTCCTTCTGTAACATCAAAATTATTAACACATAGTAGTTCAGAGTTTGACGAGTCGGTGTTCCATAGAATATAGACTCTGAAAATTAAGATGTCAGGTTATAAAATGAGGGACTGACACATACGACCTGCCTGTGCTCTCTTTTAGGGATAGACCTGCCGTTTATGATGATGCCCCACCCTCTGCTTCCCGTCAGCCTACCTCCTGCTTCGGTTGCAATGGCAATGAATCAGATGAACCACCTCAATACGATAGCGAACATGGCTGCAGCAGCCCAAATGCACAGTCCTCTTTCCAGGGCAGGAGCCTCTGTTATAAAGGTAAGAGTCATCTATGAGAGTTGGAAAAAATAGCTTTTTGTAGTTAACACAAACATTTACAGTGACTTTTGTAAGGAAGATAACTAAGAGGCAATGAGCTTGTATTGCCTTTAGCACACCTGGTCTGCTGTTCCTGATGGTGCTTCAGTTTGAGGAAATACCCACGAGCACAGTCAAGAAGTTAAGATGCTTTGCTCTATCTACAAATCTGTAATGTAATTAAAACCAGATAATAACACTCACTACAAGCTGGGGGAATAAGCAGTGCTGCATCTGTTAAAGCTCAAAAGCTATTCTGAAATGTTATTTAAAATAAAGCTTAGCATTTTCTTTTAAATATAACATTATAGAACACACTAGGAAATCTAGTGAGAAGCAGTTCCAGAAACAGGTTAATAGCAGAAAAAGTCACCAGGAGTACCTTAGTGAGTATAGACTCTAGCAGCCAAGGCTAAATTTCCTTCTGGCTGGATAAAACATGTTAATACTTCTGAAAGTCTTCTGATAATCTCTTCCAAGTGGGTTGTTAAGAAAACTTCCTGCCTGTGTTGAGAGCTGAAGTCCTGCCACGCACTAAAAAATACCTTGAGACAGGAAATTTTCAGAGTAGAAGGGGACAGGATCAGTGGACCTGAAGAGTCAGTGCTGTGGGGTTCTCTGAAACAGTGTCCTCTTTTTAATCAGCAAAAGTGAAAGGTTTTATCAGTCTAACTTTTGTGTGTATTGACGTGCACGTGCAAATTTCTTACTGAAAAAATTAAACTCTGTCAGCTTTGAGAGGAAGTTATTTTAGTGCATTTTTGTTTGGTTTTAAATACATGATTCTATAGACCTGTCTGTTGCAGAAAGTATATTATCTCTATATTTTGATATTTTACTCCTTTACACTCAGGCTTCCCAATCATTCTGGAATGCTAAAGTCCTGAGTTGCTTTGTTCTAATGACTTTCCCTGATTTGCTGAACTTAACCTCTCTTATCTTTATCGTAGAACTTCTTAAATTTAAAATACCGTTGTTTTATCATTGAAAAAGTTGTTCTTGCCAATATTATAGGTCAATTTTGAGAATAAATTAGTTTCGATTGGGTGGTACTTTCTATTGACCCAGCTTTCTGCTGCAGGAGATTTAGTAATACACAACCACATTTGTTTTCGTACTTTTATTTACGGATTTCAGTGTAATCCCAAGGAAGAAAGCAAATCTCTTTTGTCAAGTTATGGTAGCATAAAATATTATGTCTCTCAGATGCTGAGGTTCTTGAGGTCTTTGTTTTCCTTCTGATCGTCTTCCTGGCCCTGAGCATCTCCAAAACTGCCTCAGGTTGTTTTTCTTTCTGTACTGAGAGTCCACTTCCAAACTGGGGCACATGTTGTTTTTAAAACTTAGATTTTGTTTATATTTTGTTTTCTTGGATTCCGGGAGGCTGCTAAAATTGGGGGGGAGAGGAGCATTCCCCAGTTAGAAGACTATTTAGGCTTAAGATCAATAAAATCTTCTCCTTAGCATCAGTGTATCTGCCCGGTTCCTGGCTGGGTGGGGGAAATGCGATTCTCTGATGTCCGACTGTCCGTTAGCTAATTGCAGGGTACTGAATTCTTAGAAATTAAGTTCTATTCGTTTCCCTCAGTAACTTTTTCTGTAACTTTTTAGAGACCTGTTGAGGAAGCCATGACTTAAATACAGCACTGGACTATTTGTAGCAGCAAGTAGACTGCATAAGCTTTAGTTTTATTTTAAATGCGATCAGTATGTTAAAATGAAGATTAAATAAGTGTGTAAAAAGTGCCTGTTCTTTGTAATATAAACTGCAGATTTCGCAAGCAATTAGGTTCAAGGATACTCTTCCGCAGGCCCTTGCTGATGGGATTTACTCATTTACAGCTATTCTTTCCCGTACACCTGCACCAGTGGATGCACAGTATCTCCACAGCAACAGTAGGTCTCACCAGCACTCTAGTGGGAATTATTTTCTGTACATGATGTAGAGGACCAGCAGCTAATGTGACAGAGGTAAAGTGTGCATCCACTGCTGTGTTACTCTCACCTGTCAAGTGATGCTGCACCTTCCTCTTGTTTGTTCTGAGTGCTGAAACTCCACATGAATTTTATTATAGGGAGTGTGAGGCTCCTTTTGTCCTTTCTTTCCCTTATGTACTGTCATCAGCTCTCAGTGTCGACTGGTTAGGATGAAATCCTTGTACAGAATGAAACGTGAAAGGAAAGCATTGCTGCTGTTGTTATGTCAGCAATATTACTTTTATTATATGATGTTATTTAAGTGCATTTAATAAGTACAAAAAAACTGACTGGTTCTAGATAGACTGCAATTCCAGCATCATGACATTACTTAAAATGGGAGAAATGAATCGAATATATTGAGCGTGTATCTATTTCCATACTCTGATGACTAAAATACCACTTGGCCTGTTTTCTATAGGTGTGAGAATCAGATGCTTTATAAAGGTTTTGAATGAAGTCATTATGGTTTTTATATCACGTTTGCCATTTAGAAATAAGCTGTTCTACCAAGATATGCATGATCAGCAAAGTTAACATTTAGTGCTCCAGAAAGAAATGTCATAACTATGAAACTTGATTTCTTCCTGACAGCAACACTATAAATTAGGCAGGCACAGTGGCCAGGCTCACAAAACCTTCTTAGCCATCTATAATGTGATCTGATGTGATTATAGCAGCACCCGCTAGCAGTGCTATAGCTGTGGTTCTCAGAGTGCCCGTGTAATAAATCCAGTCTTTCAGGGATTTACTGCACATCTGGAAGAGCTCGCTCCATTTGAGACTTGGCTCAAACGCTTCTGAAGGATCTGTATAATTGAGAGTCTCATATGGCAAAAGCAAAGTTTGACAGCAACACTGACTTCACCACCCTCTCTCTACTCTCTACAACATCTACTTTCCTCTTAGTTCCTTTTTTCCACAGCTATTCTTCAGCTGGATGAACTCAGCAATCCAGTTACTGGTCTGGGTGTTGAATACTTTGCCAGCCTGAGGTCTTGAGGACTGATCTGGGATGGGACTTTGCTGAAGTACCCGCGAGTCGTGATTTAGGCTAGAAACAGCAATGAAGAAATGTAGTAGGTTACTGTCATCCAATAATTTTGTTTGTGATCCTCAGAAAATTCTACTCAGTGATGATGTTTTCAGGTGTTGAGAAGTGAAATTTGGATGGGCCCTTAATACAAAAGAGAAGGGATTTTTCACTGAAGTTTAGAGAGCGACTCAACTCCAGAGAGCCATAACTACATGACGTTGAGATCTTTATTTTACAGTGGACTTGTAATGCATGTGACTAATTATGGAACAAGTGAATATGACTATTAATATGCATTCACAGCATATTATACAGTTTATCATAAAGAAGATGTTAAGGTGTATGCCGAGAACACACATTGAACACAAAGCTGAAAGCACACCTAAATCTTAACAGATTATTTCAATTAAATTGGGTCTAAAGGAGTTGAGACTTCACAGCACATAATGTGGAGGGCAAATATATGAAGAAGTGTCACAGCAAAAATGGGGTTAGCTCCTCTGTTCCTTGGCAGTACATTTGAACGTTGGGATCAGACCATGCCCCTCTAACAACTCTTTGTCCGCAGTGGAGTGAGGCCCTACACTGTGTCTCCACAAGCTATGGACAGTGAAGGCATCAGGAGCGTTAGTGTCATCCAGCCTAAAGTGCCAAGTTGTACAGATGAAGCCAGAAAGGACTTACATGATCAAAAGCTGTATTGGCTTACACAATTCCAGGCAACAGGCAGGGAGAGAAGAAGGAGAGGGTTGGGATTAGGGAAGCATGAGGGGGACTGCCGAGAGCCAAGTTTCCAGAGCTGTGACTCTGTGAGGCTCTGGACAGTCACTGGAAGGCCACTTTTGCAGATGTCTATTGAAACACGTTGGTGGGAGATCGGTTAGGGTGGACCTGAAATAGCAGAAACGGAATTCAAACCAAGGGCCTTAAGCTGCTCCCTATTGTGTTGGATGTTAAAAGGAGTACTGACAGTAGAGTAATGAGACAAAATTTTATCCCAGATCTTTAAGAGGCTCTTTTTTCTCCCCATTTTTCCTTCCTTCTTCCTCTATACACCCCACATATTTTGCACCCTTTGCTCCTCTTGCTCAGGTGTCACCCTTTCTGCTCCATCTCTCCTCCTCATCATCATTCTCTCTCCCTTTCTTTCTGCTTTTCTAAGAGCCTCTTCTGAGCCACTGTGAGATGCACTTCTCCTGAGTAGGAGTATTGCTGCAAATTGGTTTCCTGCTGTCCATTTTTCTTCTGTCATCATTCCCTCATGCTTGCTGTATTCCTACTTTATTCTTTCTGTTCTTACCAAGTCCTAATTAGGAATAAGTGGCATATTTGTTCAATGCAGCTGGAAAACCCAGAGAAAAAAAGTTCAAATGTAATTGAAATACTTTGCTTCAAAAAAAAATCAAAATAAAGCATTTTTATTTTGTATTTTAAATCATATTTCCTTCAGAATTTCACCCCAGTGTACGTCAGAATCGAATCAAAACCCATCCATTTCCCGTGGCCTCCAAAGGACATTTTAGGTGAAATGCAATGTTTTGTTTTGGCAGGGAATCTGCACTCTTGTATTTCACATCGACCCTGCATGATTTCTATCTGAATATTTTGGCCTACCTATAAACAGAACAAAGCATTGCTTGTACGGCGTGATCTAGACATGCAGTAGAGATTTTTGAGTCTCCTTTCCTTTGTGCTCTGTTCTTCTCCTGGTTTTGTGGGATTGTTAAAGCATTTGTAAAGGATGTATATGACATGATGTTAAACTCCCTAAAGAGAATACAGATGGGCTGTGTAATTATTGCTGAGAGGTGCTATTTTCTGTGTGCTGTACAACTCACATTCATAATATTTACCTGACAGCCAGAAAAATGTGGCCATCTCGGAATACTCTGAAACAATTGTTCTCAGTATAAAAATATTTCTCGTCACAGAATTTATAACTTATTTAATTTCATACTTCTCTGTGCATCCAATTAATTCTGAATTGCTTTCAGACTATTATAAGATTCATAAATGAAATGTATACAATGTATGTTCTATTTCTGATTGTTAGGTTCTTCTGTTTCATAGCAAGTGTTCATTGCTGGCAGCTTATTGCTGATATGGGTACTGAAATATGTTAGGGGAGTGAAATGCGAGAGTAGTTTAAGTTTGCTTCCAATAAGGCTAGTTTTTGTGACTGTATCTGTAGTGAAGGAGAAGTGAGTGTGCAGTTTTGTGTCTTTTTATTCACTGATACAGAGAAACTGCTATGCTGGGAGATGTTCAGGCCACTACAAACTGCATTCAATACCCTTCTCATCTCTCCCACTGTGAAGGGAGGCGTATCTCTCTCCCTGCGTTGCCAAGAACGCCCTGCTTGTTAACGCCGAGGCACCACCTAGTTGCTAGGGTAAAGAATAATCAATGACTACTTGACAGTAAGACGCAAGTACATATCTTTTTTGCAAAGCTTGTAAGGGGATATTGCTACGCCAAGCTTAGCTTTTAGTTCTGGCTCAGATCCTTTTAGTATTGGCTTAGTCGTTTGCGTTTGTACTTGATAACTAATACGGCTGTAACTTAGGTCAGATATAGCATTACCATCATTAGTCCTGGGAGTCCTTCTTTCATTCAGTAGCAGCAGCGAGTGAAACATTTCCTGGGAGGGGTGCAAGGAGAAGGTTTCCCTTGCAAGATCCTCCCCAATTTTAGTCAACATTATACTTTCAAATCCAAAATAAATTAAAAGGTAAAATCTTAATATACGAGTGAAGGTTGCCATAGTTTTCACCGTGACTGCTAATATAAGAAATGGTGAAGAAGGTAGCTCTTGCTTGGCTGTTCACCAATACCATCTGATTGGCCGCGGTTTGCTGTTTGGCTGAGCAGCTGGCAATTAATGAATTGATAGGAAGTAGTCACAAGGTAATGGAATTAGCAAACGAACACCTGGTATTAAAGATCAGTAAATGTAGAAGTTTTTATGATTTCTTAAATTTGGTGAGAAAATAATTGCCAGTTGACTACAACTGTGGAACGATATGTACACAGTGAAAGAAATTGCATTTTAAATGGCAAAGTACATATTTTAAGTGAATGGTTTCCCAATACACTGCAAAAGATGAATGGGATCCAGCTGGCTTTCAGACATACAGATCCTATCTTAGTTTTTAGACCAGCTGTTTACCTTGTTCATCTCCAGTTCTTACAGCAATTGGAGATATTTAAGTAGCTCAGAAGACCAACAAGTCGCTGTTTTCACATGCCTGTTTCCAGACTGAAATGATTCAAAATATAAACCTAACCATTGCCCAGAGACAGTAGCTCTAACCATCGTATTTCTTCATCATTTCAGATTTAGCTCGCATCCTGCTGACTGTGTCAGGATTATTCTTTTTCTTTGAAAACCCTAAATGTGCCAATTATATATTGCTTTTCTCAATAATGCATTAGTTAAGGACCACAAAACTTTAGCACGCTATTAAAAGTTTACTTGTTATTAGAATTCAAATAGTATTAGTACCAGCTAAGGTCAATGGGAAAAAAGTATGCATCTTAGTATTAACGAGGAAGAAAAAAATGTTAGCATTTGTTACTTATTAGTTCTTTGCTAACTGAAGTTGTGTTAATTTTTCTTATTCATCTCTTGTACTGAGGATGGAATTTGGCCAGGGGGATAGGAGCGGCAATACCAGAGGTTTGGGTGGAAGGTGAGGAGGTCTGCAGCCAGTCTGCGGGCTGACTGCTCCTGGCTTCGTGGACTCCTCCAGCGAAGTGGGACTTGGGACTTCCTAAACAGAGTGGTCCCTCTTGAGGATCTGAGCGGTGATTTGGCAAACACCGGGAGATGGAGGTGTAGCGCGATAAACATTCCAGTGGGGAACGAGCATGCAAATTAATGTTGGAAAATTCATTCTGACGAAGCCTGTGAACTCTCTTTTTCCAGCATGGTCATCAGCTCTCGGTCTTTCTTACCATAGCTGACGACTCTAATCTAGACATAAAGATAGCAGAATCCCCATTTTTCCTTCCTCACTGTTTCATTAGTGAGGTCTGGTGAATTGCAGCTCTCCTGCCACTGCAGAGCCCTGTAGAGAACAGAAGCAGCACCTCAATTAAATATGAAATATCAAGATAAATGTCTGAATAAAATATCCAGAACTCAGACAAACTTCCAAAACCTGCTTGTCAGCAGTGAAATGCCATTAAATCCTCTAGGAACTTATTAATAGATTAACATTTGGAAGAGTAATTACAGCTACATTAGAACTAAGAATAAAGAAAAATAAAGGAAGATCCAGCAGCATCATTTCTCTAAACTCTTGGCACAAAATGAAGATCAATACTATAAAAAAAAATAAATCAGAGATAAGGAATTAAGGTCAGGATGATTATGTCAAAAATAGGTAATCTCTTCATATATATCTCAAATAAAACTAGTGAGGATGCAGCTGTTATGTATTGTTTCATATTATTTGTGTGGAATACTGCCTCACGGGATAGAAAAGGGATATTGAGGTGAAATCAAGGATGTATCTGGACATTGGATGGGTTGATGACTTCAGTGCCGTTAACCTAAATCACAACTAAAATTAACAATGTCAAGCTTTGTAGCTACATTTTCTGAGCCAAAGCAAGACACTGATCTTCAGTGAGACAGAAATATATTACCTTTCAAAAGGATTAAATACTGCAAAAGTCTTTTTTGAGAATTTATGTTACAGCTCTGTAAAGGGAAGAGAAAAGATAAGATAAAGTAGGTACTATAGTTAGATAAATAGGTGAGATCTTGAGGAATGTTTTCATTTTTCATAAAATTCTCACAATCTGTAAATTCTATATATATAATTCATTACATCATAACCTGAAACGTGAATCTTGCAAATTTATGAAATATGAAGAAATCCAAATGGGGAAAATATGACTTTATTTAGGAATGCTTCTCTTTTCCTGTGAGCACACCCACTGCAGGTCCAGGCTGCACCGTGCTGCTTCCACGAGGGAGAAAAATAAAATACCTGAAAACCAAAAGGTTGTAAAATACATAGATGATAAATAAAATGAAGTCATCAATGTGTAAAAAAAAAAATGTTAAGGTTTTAGATTTGCAATTTTCCTATTTAAATGCCCTCATTGATTTGTTACAAATACTGTTAACCCTGTGTTTGGAAAATGGTGAGGACATTATCACTTGTGTTCTCATTTGTAATAAAATAGATTAACTTGCTGTGAAATTTTAACTAGGCTGAGACACAACAGTAGCTACCTAATGAACCAGAGCGCATTGCTGTTAAGTAGCTAAATAGATGCATACTGATTACAGGACTGAAAAATGGATCTGTTTACTTGCTAAAAAAGAGTCTGTTCGTAGTGTTATTTGTTATAGTAGAGGAAATTCAGCATTACATTTCAACACAAACGTTTAGAAATAGGCAATTTCCCAATCCGTATGCAGCCTTATATGATGACGCTTTATCCTCATTTGTAGTACAGGGAAAATTTTAGCTCCTTTGTTGCTTATAGGGAAAAGTGTATCTTCCCTGTATATGTAAATTTTTTAACTGGTAAGACGTTAGAAGACATAATCAACTAATTCTCTTAGAAAATGATTCACCGTATGACTAAGAATGGCATTATTATTTGACACTTTTATTTCTGCCTGAACATTTCAAACCCAGACCCTGAGTTTGAAGGCAAATTACTTGAAGCAGAGATTATTTTACAGCAAGAGACAATGGGAAATGCAGTTACCAGAAGGAGCTCAAATACTTTGCTTTTCCAAATCATCAGCTTTTGAATTACTCAGATAACTCCCATTTAAGATGACATATATGGCTGTTTGTGTGATATCTAAGTGTTAATTCATGGTCATATTTGTTCCTAGGGTTTTTTTGCAGAACAGTTGGCATGTCCTCTCCTTGGCTATTCATTTTCATGGCTGCGATAGACAATGAAATTTACTTAAACTATGTGCTCTTCTGTAAAATTAATCATCTCAAAATGATATCTTAATTGTAAATTGAGTACTCTTTGTGGTAAAAAGAGAGGAAATGGTGCCAAAGAGGACTGTTAAAACTGAAATCCAGGCAAATAAAATTACAGTCAGAGTTGTAGCCTTTCCAGCATTAGTTTTAGCCTTTCCAGCTCCTAACTGGGAGCTGTTATTTAGGCAAAAATGAAATATGCATAGTATTTATAAGCTCAGGGCTGCATGTATATGATTCAGAATTTTTTAGGAGAGTACTTCTTGGGTAAGAATGCGACTTCTAAAAGTAACACGATAGGCAGCCTGTTCACAGAGTGAGTCACAGCTCTCTCTTACTCTTCCTATCATGTCAGCAACCTCTAAAACCCACTCTTTTGGAGACTGAGAAGAAGAGAACACAGGAGACTTTTAAGATCAGTGACCTTGACTTTTTCAAATTTTAGAATTTGTTTGTTTAAAACTAGTTTTCAAAATTTTAGGAACTTCTGACTCAACAGAGTAGATCCGTGTCTATTAAAACTTAGCAAACATTTTTAATTAGCATTCAAAAATACTGCAATTAAAAGTCTTCCTTTAAGATTTATTAGTTATTGCATGTTCATTAAATAACAGATAATTAGTGAAAACAGATCCATTGGGGATTCCCAGCTATGTAATAGATACACATCTGTTACGTGATTTTGAGGCTCAGTTGTTATTTAATGTACAATAACTATCCTATTAAAAACACATTCAATGCTACATTTTGAGCTGCTGTGATTGGAATAGGCAAATACCGCCCCTTGCTATTAGGAGGATCCAATCTCACATTCCCTTTGCATCATTCTCGACTGTATCTGTAAATAAGATGATGACTGTGGTTTAGAAAGATGGTTTTAATGGGTAGCAGAATATTCTTCAAATGTCGATCTTACTGCCAGCGTTATTAATGAATTGCCTCGGTAGGTTATGAACAGAAGCTATTATGGTAGCTTTTTATAATGGAAAAACTATTAGAATCTACCATTCTCTTCCTAAAGCTATATTATTGATTTAGGGTGCTGTCTAGCAGAAAATGCATGAAAAGTTCAGATGCTATCGAGTTTATTTTCAAAAGCATGTGGTAGATTGCCACCAAGTAGCTGGGTTGCATAGTCCTGATGAAAAATCTTTGAGAATAAGTTAAAAAGGCAGAAAAAATTGCAGAGTTCCTTTGAGACGGCCTCACCAGATGACACTGTAATTGTGACTCTTAATGAGGTGGGGGCAAGAGGATCTCCCTTGTTATAAAAAGGAATATTTCAGTTCTGAGTTTCCACGGGGAGCAGCTGATTGCCAGGGATGAGGGCAACTCCAAAGATGCAGCTTCTGGAATTCTGGAAATTCAAGCATCAATTTGTTAGTGCCTCTCCATTGGAGCTGCGCTTTCAAGGACTTTTAATAGAGGATTTAAAACATAGAAAGGATTTTTAGGTAAGAGTACCTGGAGTATCTCAGGCTATGATCTGTCCATTTTAGAAGATTTTTTGTTGGTCTTGGGAACAGGAGTGAAAGATATAGGAATTTTTAATGAATTCAGAGAAATTATACATCTGGAATCACTGTGTTGGAAAGGATCTGAAGTAGTCACATAATCTCTTCCCTTCCTCAATACAAGATCAGTTATTACCTATGCCCTGCTTGTCTAGCCTGTTCCTAAAGATTTTCACTGATGAAAATTCCATGATATCTTCAGGCTTCCTGCAAGTACAGATACAGAACTGCAGAATTCCATTTGGCTACATTTTTTGTAATTTCTTATCCTTTTATTTTTCCCTTTACCTAAAGTAAATTTTGTCTGGGCACTACCCAGGGAAGATATTGGTGCCATTTAGTCAGGTGCAGTTTACAAATTTGACTTCTGTCAGTGACAACTCAGTCCAAATCTGAATTATTTATTTGAGATGTGACTCGTAAATGTCAATTTTACTATGTACAGATTAAAAGTAGTTTGTGAAAACAACATGAAAGAACATTCTTCAGGGGTGGCAAATGCAGTGTCATGACACAAAAGGTGAAAACCTGTCCATATGGCATGTAAAAGGCTGGGTGGGGTTCAGCTGTTGAAGGCTGTACTGCTCTTTCAATGTGAATGCTGTTCTCTGTTTATCTCAGAAAGTACATTTGTTACTGCTGTTTTAGGCAACTTTGTTTTTTCATTGAACTTCACTGAAGTTCATGAATGAAATTACACAGACCTTCTTTTATTTCTCTTTCAAGGAAAGGATTCAAGACAGCCCTTCTCCAGCTCCATCTCTAGAAGACAGTCAGCGGCCTGGGAGCCACGCGTCCTCCCATCAGAGCAGCAGCGTGTCCAGCTCACCGTCCCAGTTGGACAACACACCAGACAGAATTGGTGAGTGCTCTGCAGCCTCAAACCCCTTCATTGGCACTGACCTCGAGAGTTTTAGAAGTTTGTTGAGGCAAATATTTCTTTGCTGAGAAACTCAGGAAAGCACTCACTCGCTAAAAGAACCCAGAACATTCATCGACATGGTTTGTTGTATTAGGTTCATCGCTATGCAGAGCCCAACCCCTCAGGTTCATTCTGTGCCAGTACCCACCCATGCACTCCTTCTCTGGAACAACCAACTGCTCTCGTATGCCAGAGTAAGAAAGTGCCTCGAGGCACCTGGAACTGAAAGATAGCAAGATATCTTTGTGTGTATGTCAGGGAAGTCACAATGATGGTTTTTCTGTTCCAAAAACCTCCTCCTGCCCACACATTCCCTCATCACCACAAGGCCGAGAGCTTTTTGGGTTTTTTTTGTCTCTCCACCAGGGTTTTCACAGCCTGTGCGTTATCGATCTTGTGTTTTTAAATGCTAATTCAGTCTAGAGGAAGTTGAGATCCTATTCTTGGTGCTTCCAGGAGGGATCTAGGGCAAGTCAATTAACATCTCTTCACATCAGTGTATGTCAACACCATTGTCTTCACAGTGACTGGAGCCCATGCAAGCATTGCTGAGCTAGATTTAAACCACGAAAACATCACAGTCCGTCTAAGTCAGTGTAGACTTCACTCCCATCAAACAACTACGCGGCTGCTAGCTGGGATTTTGCAGTTTTGCCTCTGGTCCGTGCAGCAGCCCCATGGTGCAGTTGGCTCTGCACAAACGAGGCAGTGGAACCCCAACTTCTCTGTCTAATCAGATGCGACTAGGGGCAGGAACTATAAAGTAGATTCCCCCCAGCTTTTTAATCTGTAAAACGGGGCTAGAAATACACAGGACATGAAATGTTAGCATCTTATAGCAACAGCAAAGAAGGGACTTTTGTCCTCAGTGTAGCTTTTGAAAGCTACTCTAGCTTGTTTTATTAGTAGTGATAGCACACACTGCGAGCCTCTTGCCTCCAGAGATGGTGCTGAGAGTTTTTTAGAGAGAACAAGGTCTTATTTATTTTGAACTAAACATTTCTCTATGTTGAGCGCACTCTTGTAAAGGTAAGTATATGTAATTTGTATCTATCCAAATATATATACATATATATTTATGTATATACATATATATATACACATATATATTTACTTTTTTAATTAAAAAAAGAAACCCAGAATAAACAAAAATCTTTCCATAAAATATGGCGATGAAGTTTTTAACAAGTGTCCTCACTGGAATAACTTTAAATTCTGTAATTGCTTAATTGCAGAGAAGGAAATGATTTAATCACATAAGAACAAAGAAAATAGGCATCCTGAAATCATAAACTTAACACCTTTCACTCATCTTGCAGATATTAAGTAAAGAACTTCTTTCAACACTGCAGCATATTGTTTTTTTTCTGTCATCTATCAATTTGAGTTACTGTCTGCCTATATGTATTTTTTATTAAGCTTGCTGCTTTATAGATAATTACTGATACATAAATTCTTAAATGTATTTTCCCCGAAATGATTTTTGTGAAGTACTTTTCTAATTAGTTAATTTGAATGTTTCATAAGAAATCATTTTTATCTCAGTAGTAATTTGGGTTCTGTCTTGGTATCTTTGTTTAATCAACTTGAGCAAATTTGCTTTTGCTGCATATTTTACTTGGCTGTAAGTGCTGAACTGGGACAGTGAAATGGTTGATTATGGACAATAAAAATGGTCCATTGCTTTAGAACTTATACAGTGTAAATGAATCTTAAAATACCAAAATATTGACAGAGAGGAAATATAATTAAATAGTTTTCTCTCTTCTGACATTGTTTTACCGACACTATTATTTAGCTGTGCACTCTGGTTTTTTTAGCTATACTGACCAACAGCAGGGAAGGAGAACTCATTGATCAAGAAACCGGGACCAGCCTAAAAAAAATACAAAAGGAGAAAGGTAAAATTGAAGACCGTTTTTTCCATCTCAGGCATTTAATTACACTTACTATGTGTCTTATTCCTTTTTTCTATTATTCTGCATATGCAATGGCATAATATTATAAATTTAAGAGGGCTAAGTGCCTAATTGTGATGAATAATGTATCCAGTGAATTTACATGGCGTTCTCCTTAGGAAGTGTAAACAATCAGATCTTTGCTTCTCACTGTTTATGTAGTACAGGGCCAATATTTTGGTGGTCTTTTGACTCAATTATTTATGAAGTTCCTCACAAATATTTGATTACTCACGTGGTATTGTTTCTTTGCCTCTAGTGGGTTTGTGTGCGGACTGCTGTAATTGCTGGTGCGTTGGTGAGGGGAATAAGTCATTTTTGGTGTCTAATAATATTACATCACCTCGGAAGCAAGAGACAGCAAAGGAAGAAGTAATACTTGCCCTGTAGCAACTGTCCTGTAGGTCGGGTAGTGCTGCCTCTCCTCGGTGCTCCCTGCAGCGATCGTTGGGTCGTGGCAAAAGGGAATGTGTTGGTGTGTGCAGGTGAGCTCTGGCGAAGTGGTGGAGTGACGGAGAGCGCGTGATGTCCAGAGCTCCACAGTGAGGATGAAGGAGGCATTTTTGATTCCTTGCAAATGGAACAAAAAGCTAAATCATTCCAGTAGGTGAGAGGTTCATTCTGGTGGTGTGTGCAGAAAGAATGAATGCTTGCAAAAAACGATGATGGGATATAGTTCAAGAAATAAAAGAAAGTGGAAGGTAAGTGAATACTGGAAAAATACTGCAAAGGCATATACCGAGGGAGATAGTAAGGTTTGAGAGTGAAGAAGATGTGAAGGAAGTGACGGAAAAAGGAGACAACATAAGCTAAACGTACTTGTAAGTCTACTGTAAATATCAACGTTTTGTCATAAATGAAAACACAAGCTGATTTATGTTTGAGGTGATTTCGGAGGCTCCATGTGCCCCGTGGTTCCCGAGTTATATAAAATATATATGATTTTGTATGATCAGCTTTATTCCTCATACATCTGTGGCTGATTCAGTCGTGGATAGGAAGAGCCTGGAACTTCTTCTTTATATTTCATATTTTTGTTGCTAACTTTCTCTCTTCTGGAAAGCAGATGAAGCTGTTTTCTATTCACTGGTTTCTCTAAGCATTTAAGCACTTTCCTCATGAACCCCAAAAGAGCCCTTTTGTGCCATTATGAGATAATTTTCTATGTGGATAATCATGCTTAAATCCTTCCCTCTTGAATCCAGTTGGCATTTATGGACCAACACCAGGGGCTAAACAGTTTTCAGCTGTACCTTCAGTCCTAATATGCAAAAAATTACATGTCCGTAGTAATTACATAGGTGAGGGTTTCGTCTAAATCTGAAAGTGTAGTTGATTTTAATTTTACTGAACTGTGCATAGTTTCTTGGCACATGTTTAGTCATTTTTCAGCAAAACAATTCAATGTCCTGTGGGGTTCAAAGATGCAAATCATGTAGTTATTGGTAGTAGCACTGCTGTCACTCAGGATGGGTGAGGGAAGGTACAGTTTAAGAATCAGAAAAGACAATTCAGAAATCCCAGAAAGCGTGAAAATAATTTAAACCCCACCACCTGTGAACCCATTTCCCAGGCTCTTGTGATCATTGAAGGGTCCTTGTGACATGTAAGAAATCACAATGATCCGATGTTAACATTTTCTGTACCATAATTCTGTTTCAGATTACAGTTGTATACGTTTATTCATTTCCTGGTCGACATTTTTGCATATTATCTTATCTTTCTTCAATTGATTATTTACTGGGAGATACTCCTTTATACATGTGTTACTTCTGCATGCACTTAGGGACTTTTTTTAGGTTTAATTTAGTATTCAGAGATTGACCCTCATCAGGGAAAAGGGCTTTAAAATCAGGAGACATTTCAAATTATAATTTTAAAGATAATGTTTCTGGTTTTCTACTTGATCTGCACAAATTTGGTTAAGTTTTTCTCTGAAAACATGTGAATAAGAAATTTTTTCTTTTTTCTCAAGTTAAGATGTGATTTTCAAGTTATCCCACAGCTCTAGAACCAAAACCTTTTGATGGCGTTCTACTGGGACAAATGCTGAACTCTTAAAGGCAGCAGTATTGTATAGGCATCAATTTAAAGCTGATTTTGCATTTGGCGGCATGACAGACTTATACTACAGTTCGTGCAGGAATCTCTGATTCCTGTGATGGCAGCAGCCACCGGGCGCTGGGCTGCGCTGGCACGACGGAGGCACTGCTCCGCTTCCGATAACCGCAGCCTCTGCGTGCTGAGCCTTTGGCAACTCACGTGAGGCTGTTAGTCCTCAATGATTTGTCTCATCCCATATAGGTTCTTTGTTCCCGATACTAATATTATTCTCTTGTGTATAATTATTGTGGGCTCTGGTGCATCTCAAACACGTTGAGCAGTTTTCATAGTTAGATGTGGAGTCGCTGAAGGATCTGTGCTGGATTGCTCAGCAATAAATACACCTGTAATTTGTATACAGAACGAGCTTTGTTTCTCAAAACCTGCCATTGCTTTTACTAAGGCAAAATATATTTACCGCGGAAAAGATTTTCAAAGTTATTAAGAAGGAATGTAGTTAAAATAAAAGTATCAACATTTATTAAGTATGACAAGTAAGCGGTTTATACAGCCGTGGCAAACATATGTTTTCACATCTGTTTTGAGTAATATCATCATGATTTTAAAAATGATTTATAGCTCTGCAGGCCATAAAATGCCAGCTTTGCTGTAAGTTGGAAGTTTTCAAACAACAAAGAAGTTATTGAAGGCATATATTGAACATGGTTTTGTGTTATACACCTTGATGTGACTTGAGGAACTGAGCACTCTGTAACAATTAAGATAGCAACAAATGAAAATTAAGTAACTCACTTTTAGCAGTAGGACTACTTATGTGAAATCTTAAGGTAAAAAACAATAAAAGTTTTTATGATTATTACAGGCAAATAATGTGAAATCCCTCACGATACACAACTTTTGTTTTCCATATCCCATTTTAAGTGATCTCATCACCAGACAAAAATATGCCACTTTGTTCTCACCAAAGTAATTTCAAGGTAATTGGGGTTGAAGAGAAGATAGCTGAATAGTTTTTTCTTTAAAGGACTGTTTAATATGAGGTTGTTCCAGTCACACTGAGCTGTTTGCATATGTTGGAATTTACAGAAATAGCAGCTTTCCCAGCACAGAGGTTTTAGAGCCTGTACTGACCATACTGGTAAGCTTATAGAAGGAGAAGTGCCATTAAATCTCAGTTACTCTGCTTCCTTTCATCATCCCTTTTAGGAAGTATGGTCAGGCTTAACATTAGAGAAAAACAGAGTCAGGTCTGCAGTTTTAATTTTTTTATACAAAATACATTATTACAGTTTTGTCCGACGTCTTTAACCATTATGGCACACATTTTGCCCATGCATCCCTAGCAGAGTGCGAGTGAAAACCACATGAAGGGTTATCAGCATTTTGAAATCGCTAGTGAAAGGAAACAGAGGTAGAAAATCCCCTCCAGAACATGGCCCTAAATGTTTACAGAAACTGAAACACAGATTCTTCCTGATTGCACTTACTCGCTCTGTCTGGGTTTGAGCAGTTACATTTTGCCTGCACAATCGCTCACAGAAACTAAATTTAAACCGCATCTGCTGCAGTATATAACCTGGAAAACATCTCTATTGTATGAGACAGTATTGTGTTTGACACAGCCCTGTAGAGGCTTTATAGAAACCTCCATATGAATGCTGGCATTAGGAAGGTTAAATGAGCCAGAAGAGAATTTGGCGGTGCCTTCCAGTCGGATTTAAATGCCGGTACAATTATTCTGTTTGACTGCGTGACAAGAAATATTTCAAACTCCTCATGCAGGATGGAGTAATAAAAGGTAGCGGCCCAGCTCAGAAATCAATGGGAACGTTCACGATGTCTTCAGTGGGAGCAAGAGTTTGGCCAAAGCCTGGTATTCCGGAAGAGCGCTGCCCCAGCTAACGCTACTGTTGGTTGTTATTCCAGCCAGGAGTGGTACGAGCTCACAGTTAGTGTTGGTGCTGTGCCTCCTGGACTGGTGGTGTGCCCTGAGCCCTGGGGAGATGTGGGCACACACCAGTCCTGCCCCGCTGCTCTGGTTTCAGCAAAAAGCAAGCAGGATGGGTGGGCCCCAGGAGCACATGGGCATTTGGGATGCTGGAGCTGGAGCTCCACTCCACCATTCTTGAACTAGAGTAAAATTTCATAGGAAAGCCGAGTAAATGACCAGTATCTTCAGAAATCTCAATTATTCAAACAGTCTTTGGGTAGAAATAAAGATTGTGTTGGTTGAGAAAGTGATTTGCTCTGAATTTCCCAGAGCTGCTCGGTGACGATGCCGTCCTCCTTTAGCCCAGTTGTCCGCATCTCCAGAGCACAAGTCTGGACTCGAGGGCTATGTCTCGTGTTTCCAGCGGACGGTAGTCTCCAAACTGTGCATCTGGCAGCTATCCCTTTTCCTTTTATTAAAGAACACCTTTCCCTTTATTACTTCAAGGAAATGAGATTTTTTCATCCTTTCTCTCAGCTGGATGAAATATATTCAGATGGCCAGAGACTACGGTAATGAAAGAGTAACTATATTTATTTATTGTATTTCATTAGCGGAAAAGAGGTTTTATGCTCTTTAAATTAGTCATTGCCGAAGGACTAGGTTCCTCATGGTGTGAGGGGAGGGGAACGAGCAGGTGCAGAACACCTGAAACAGCACCAGGCCCGATGGTGGTGGGTGTCCTCCAGAGAGAGGGCTTTTCAACCATTCATCTGAAAGCATCCAGATGGAGAGTGCAGGGAATGAAAAAAAGAACTAAGAGTACGAAGCTGTACCACACAGCGCGTATACAAAGTGTACGATAGGTGCCAACACTTAAAATGTTCACCACGCTGTTTCTTTGCCGTATCAATACTTGTGCGTTAAAGATAGAACAAGAAAAAAGCAATTTCCTTCACGAATGTGCTCATGAATCTCCTCTTGAGATACATGAAAACCTCCCCAAATTAAAAGTGAAGTCATATTCCTTTTGGTCTGTCAGTGTACGGGGGTCATTTCCTAAGCAGGGGGTGTAATAATACATTATTGAGTTTAAAGATTACAAGGGTTTCCATGTCCAAAACCCTTAAGTGACCTGCAAATGTTCACTGGGAAATTCAGAGATATTTTTATATTTTCTATTCTCTGACAACACTGAAAGATAAGCACAGTGCTCTATTTTGGATGAAGGCTTTTTCCACAAGTTGTATTATTGTTAAATCTAACCTGCAAGTGAGCTGACACTGTTAAAATGGTGGCCTAAGAGTAGATGTGATCTTCTGTCAGTCAATCACAACAAAAAAACCCAACCCAAACCCAGGAAACCAAGGCAAACTCTTATTAACAGTTCAATTCACAATATATGTAAATAGAAAGTAATGGTAGAGCTTTAATTTTTAAAGTGGCTGGACTCGTGTGGTTGTGATTGTGTGTTTAGCCGTTGCTCAAACATTTATAAATACAAGGGCAGTTACGCAAGAGATGCTAATGAAGTGTTCCAAGGTGACGTCTTTGACATTAAATTTATATTACGTCTTTATTTGCAGAATCATTTTTAAGAATGATTTTTTTTTCTCAAGAGTAAAATACCTGCTTCATTATTATCTTAGCAGATGGACCAAGACAGCTTCTTACGTTGATTTATAATTTATTAATATGTTTTATTTATTAGATTTCAGTGACTTTAATGTATTGCTGTCTAAACACTATAAATTATGAGTCTGTGTAAACATGCTGAAATAATGAAATTTTCTTTACTGAAAAGGCTTTGGACTAAATTTCTAGTAAGGTATTCATGTAAGTCGGTGGAATAAAATGAGCAAATAAGAAGGAAATAAGATGGAAATAAGGTAGCTGCTCTCCAAAGTCAGGTTGTGGCTTCAGAGTTTACCATTTCCACTTTTCCTTCAATACTGTGAATGGAGTTTTAGATAGGTCCATCTTATTGAGCTATATCAAATTTGAAAAGCATAGAAAGGAGAGAAAAATTGCTGATTGGCACCCAGTGACCTAAGAAAGCTTTTGGATTAGGCCTGGGAATCTATTCCGTAGAGTTAGCGCTCGTATTAAAACTGACCCTTTGAGTTCTCCAATTCGTAATACCTCTGATGCGAAGTCATTAACCTGGAAAATGCAGTTGGTGACATTCTTAATGTCTATGAGTTATTTAATAAGTTTGCCTTCAGTCCTCATTAGGAGCAGTGAGATCTGGAAAATATGCATCCTGAAAGGCTGCTGAATGGGTTTTTTCCTGTTGCAGAACCCCTTGCGATCTCTGGGAATGCGCTGGCAGGGGTTCAGCCTCCGCCTGCGCGTGCTCTGAGCCGACCGTGAGCACCAGATCTGCTCCGGAGAAATGGTGCTTGTGCGTTTGTGTGCCCGAGCGTGCAGCCGTGCCTACATATGGGGAAGGAAGAGGTTCTTCTCTGTTGGAACTCATCCCCCAGAGTCTGCTTAGACTGTCACTGCTTGAAATTTTTGTTTGTTACAGCCAGTATATGTTATTGGAAAAAACAGTTGTTTCTAGCAAGGACAGCAAAGATCAGCATCAAACACTTCTTTACTAGAAAACTACTTAGAAGGCAGAAATTTCTGCTTTCAGTACAGGTGTCTGTTAGAAGACAAGGCAAACAGTTTTGGCATGTTTCATGCATTCAATTCAAGCCAAAAAAAGAGAACAGATGACAATTTAATTACTAATAAAATATAATAGATTATTTTGAAAGTTTCACAATATTTGTGTCTGAAGAAGACCTTCAAGAAATTCATAAAAGTTGCATTTCATAAAATATCATTTTCTTTGCTAAGAGTTACTGATAATGAAGCTTTGGATTTTACCATGTTGCCCATAGATGGATGTTAAATATCTGTGAAATATAATTGAGTGATGACACAGTCACAGCTGTGGTCCTCGCTCCAGAATCTGTGTTTCAGTCAGGAACAGGGAGGACTAAAACTGCTTTTGGTTGCGACAGCAATGTGTGCTCCTGCACTCAAAGGGAAAATCCAGCCTTTGTAGCATCAGTGGACTTGGCATTAGATAACCCAGCCTGTGGAGAAGAAGCCAGCTCGGGAGAGCTGCAGGTGCTCACAGGAGGATGCTCTGCCTGTCGGCGCTCCCAGGGCGGCAGCCTTAGGAAAGTGTGAGTTCTGAGGGAGCCTCGGAACATGCCTAGCATGGGTGGATGGTATTTTGTGCAGCATTTTTCATGTATTTAGGGCTTTTTTCTAATTTGAACTTCTGAATATTTTAAGATCTGTGGAATGTGTCTGCCTTCTGCGTACAAGTCGCGTTAAGATGGCAATTACGAGCTCTGTTTTCATTATTGAGAAGGACTTGCTGCCCAAAGGTTTCTGGTGAGAGGAAGGCTGAGAAGAAAACCATACATTTATGTGCACATGTTGCATTAGAACAATTATTCCTGAGAATAAAAGTAATAAATCCACAGTGACCGGATTGGAAGTGGAAGAAGACTATGCTTTTGAAATAGATCAGTAGTCTATGAAACCAGAATGAATATGGTGGTCATTGTGTTTCAGACATTGCGTTGAATTACATCAATCACGTTACGTGCTGTCTCGTTAGCGCAGCTGATGCGACCTGTATACTGAACTGAGAAGCCACTGGGGCTGCAGACCACAAGGAGCTCCGGACCACAGCCAGCTCAGGCTATACTTTCAAGGAAATCAGATTCTATGTTCAGTTGTTGGGGCAGAGGGCACCTCTACAGCACTATTTACTGTTTGGGGTATTAGTTTATTATAGCTATATTTATTTCTGGGGAAGGACAGTTCTATTAGTAGCTTTTTCATGTTATCAGCTGTGAAATGAAGCAACATGCCTGCAAGAGTGGGAGGCCACAATAGCAAGTAATCAATACAAATCTCAACTATTTTAAAGTAAGCACTTTATTTTGGAGAAGGATGGTCCACTTTTAATTCTTTCCATGAAACTTCATCCACTTTTGAATAAGTTCAGTATTAGTGTTGTGATGTTCTTTTAATGATTTACTAATGCAGTAACAATTAGATGCATGGGTGAGATAGCATTAAGAATCAGCAAGTAAATTAAATGCCTGTTATATATGTTACCCAAAACCTCACGCAGAAAACCACACATACATAGAAATATGTCTGAAGACGTAATTTTTTTTGTTCTTGACTGTATTCAATTTTTTTCCATATTCCTGTTGTTTTTAGAAATTAATTTAATGGGGAAAAATGTGCAGAATAACCAAGGAGTTGTCATGTTTCTCGAGTATCTCCCTGCTTTTCTTCTCAGCTTACCTCAGTCATAGGAGGAATTGATTTGCCAAAAGGATAAACAAACCTTAAATGACTGATTGTGAGGTATAACCCAGTAAGTTATGAAATAACGGAATGTGTGTAACCAGGAGGATGTAATCATTCTTCTGCGAGCGGTAACGTTTTATCAGTACAGATCTGGCCAGTCCAAGGGAAGCGTCCGAGGAGGGGCTGCCTGCGTCACTCCGAGGTGCGTGCTCATGTTTGCTGAGGACTTCTAGCAGTGAATATTTTTCTTGTAGCAGGTATTTAAGATTGATAAGAAGATGGAAGGAGAGGCACCCGTGCCTTGCTGTATTTGGGATAGCCCAGCTGCTGGGGGACTCTGTACTTTGTTCTCAAAACTCCTCAATTTGTAGTAGAAGATTGAATCTCCTCTCCTAAGCGCAGCCTCTCTCAGACTGCTGTGTCTCTGCGTCGCATCTATCACACTATCTCTAGTTAAAGCTGTTCCACTTCATCTGAGTGATTAAATATTCATAAGAGCAGGCTCCTTAACTAGGTCCCTTGGCCTGCAGCATTATCAGCTGTACTGCTGAGCTGCTTTGTGTCTTTTCTCCCCTCCCCAGACTCCTTTGCTAAATAATCCCAAACCCATAGTCTGATGGTTTGAAAACAGGACTCTTACACCTCAAGTGGCCACTATTTGGGGCTTGTGAGACCATCAGACAGGGAGTTCTGTCATCCCTGAGCTTATGGTCTATCTCAGATCCTCCAAATAGGACCCAAGTTAAGCTTCACAGCCAAAATACATGTGACCAGAGGGACCTTGGACATAAGTTTAGAGAGTTAAAGCAGCTGTGAGATTGACTGTTGGCTTTTTTAGCTATTTCATCAATGCCTTATCAGGCATTATTAGTCCCACGTTAGAACACCAAGTGCCTTTGTAGCTTTAGCTTGAAGGATCAGACGTCTGAGAGGTTTTGAGGCATCACTCTTTATACCCGTTGTTTGCATGAATATTTGTGAAAAGCAGCCCTAAATAATTGAGCCACTTTTGAAAGTTGGACTCCTAAGTCATTGTGAGATGTCGTTCATTTGTGATGTATTTGTGATGTTTAATCATGTTTGTAAGAACTGTTAAAAATGTATAATTTTCCCAAGAGGTTGTATTGCACTTACAGTCTTACTTATACTTTAACCTCTTTAGCCATGAGAAGTCTGAAAGTCAAGGCAAGTAAGTACAACGCTAGAAAGACAGTGATTATTCCAGTACAGTATTCCCCAGGCGTGCTTCTGTGGTCACGCTTGGCCATTGCATGTTGCGTTCAAAGTACCAGCTGATTTATTTTCTTCTCTTATTTTGTAGTCAGTGTGACAGTAGTTTCCAAAGTGGATTTTTCATCTAGTTGACAGAATATGACAGGCTATAACAAGAAGTTTAATAAATAAAATTCTGCTTCAAGGTGTATTTTGAGATGTTATAATCTATAAAACATTGTATAGTTTTGAATCTGTCTGTTTTATCTGTCACCTGGATTGCTGTGCGGTATTTTGATAGCTAGACTTGGCTTGTGTGAATTTGCTGACATATCCCATGGCTTATTCGCGTGAGTATTGTCAGTGAGGGGATACTATCAAATTTTTAATGACAGTTCAGTGGAGTGCCTCTTCTGGTGTGGTAGAAGATGCCTTTTTGATGTAGAATATGTTGGAGGTTGGAGCATCTCTGGTAGGTGGCTGAGCTGGAGCAGAAAATGGAATACGTGTGCATACATGTCTATTCACAGAGGCCTGAAAACATGAATTGCTCAGAAAATAACGTGTTATTTATACATCTGTAACCTTCGGAGGCATTTTAGATGCTCTCAATAAGGAGAGTGGCCTATATTTATTATTGTTGTCTTGTTTTTTTGTTAGTTTAAAGAACTAGAAAGTGATTGTAATGAAGATGCCCTCCAGGCAAAAGTGTGGAGAAATTCACATATTAAAGGAGGAGTCACCGGAGTTGCTGTTTGACTTTTGACATTATTGTCATATAGCCTACGGCATTACAGGCAGAAGAGATTTTAGATGGAAAGGAGAGCTTGAAATTACTCTATAAAAAGAGTATATTTATGTATACTGAATTTTCTTTCTACTGTTGTATTTTAAGGAAAGCATAGTATTTTTGTAAAATTTAAATGACAACACTAATAATAACAGGAACAACAATCATTCCATTGTGTATAAATCTTTTAACATTTAAAAAAAAAAAAGCCACCCATATTTAAAAGCTATTTAATGAGTTCCTGAGAGACAGTTTTATTGTTTCAGGAACATTCATTGCCAATCTCTCTCTATACATACATGTTGAAATCTCAGCAGAAAATAAGTTGGGCACTTCTAGATCATAGTCATATTCATAGTAAGAGTTCTCTCTTAATATACAAGCTAATTTTTCAGCACCCTATTTTAGGATTAGTGTTTTGTAAACATCACCACCTGTATAACGTGTATGAAATATATTATAAATCAGGATGGAGTTTTAATTGCGGAAAACTAGCAGCTCACGTAGCGCCAATCACATAAAATGCTGAAGCTAAATGGTTCCAAGTACCTAAAAAGTATGATTATCATTCTGTAATAGTTGTACCTAAATGGCAGGATTTTTGTGGGGTTTTCCAGCAGTGAGGATTAACTTACAAAGATATGTGGGTCCATAAATGTTAATGATGAACTGAAGTGTTGAAGTTGGAAATTTGTTCTTGTCCCTGGCTCTGTCTCGAAGGTGGTGCACGGTGTCTCGTGCTGTAGGAAGCGGCAGAGTCACCGCATTGGTGCCTCCCCTCCTGTATTCTGTCTGTCTGCCCTGAAACTCGACTGTGATGTTCAGATGTGTAAGTGGGAGCTATTGGGGATCTGGTTTCTCCTCTTCTGGGACTCTACAAAAGCAGCTATTCCCATTACCTCTTAAGAAAGTGCCATTTTAATGTACAGGAGTTTCACCCCGGAACAAAAACCCAGAAAAACGGTGTGGTTTGTTTCAAATACAGGATAGATAATCTACTTTCTTACGAAAGTTTATATATGGAAATAAAGAAACAGACTAATATAGAAAGAAAGAGATTGTCCAGTTCAGAGCTACCTCTTCAGCCTCTTCCATAGGCTGTTCCAGCTCCCATTAAAAATCTAACAAAGGAATAAAAAAAATGAAATGTCTCTTTCAAAGATTTCACTCATACCTTCTCAATTCCACGATCGGTAGAGTAAGACAAGGCCATCTGGCCGTTTCTCATCTCCACCTCCAGAAAAGCGGGTTCATTGGATGTGCCCGCAGCGCATCACAGACCCTAAAGAAATAACGCTAAGCAAAGGAACCGCCGTGATGCGGCCGGTGCTGCAGTGCTCTCCTGGAGGAATTAAAGCATTAGAAGTGGGTATGCCCGTGTGGGAGCTGTTAGAGGATCTGCTTGGAGCAGGCAGGCTTTCTCAGGTCCTGTTTTATGGCACTGCGCTGGGTAATGTGGACACAGCCTGGCTGATGTGTAGCTGTAGCATAGATTTAGGACGTTTGCATCACTAAAATGGCACTGTTTATCTAGAAAGAAAGATTATAGCAGAAGAAATTGAGAAGGCAAAATAATACATATTATACCTTGTTTTCCAGGCTATTGGATCAATTTATAGTAATATGTGAGTGAGCAGGAAGGTAACAGCATCTGGTAGCAATAAATGTTTCCTTTCACGACTTACCAATTTAGCTATGGGGAGGTGATTGGAAATAAAATATGATTTCTGATAGAAATAGGTAACACTGCATGGGCTTTGAGATAAGAACTTGACAAATGTGCAAAGTGAATGCGAAACTGGTTTTGAAAAGGGGGGAGATTACCATTTTCTGTGTGGTGTGCCAAGATTTGTGCATTTCAAATGTTAGCAGTTGGCTTCTTTTCAAAACTGATAAATAATGATGTTTGTTGCGGAAACAATTATCCTAAAAATAATTTAAAAGGATTGTATCCCCTTTTTGTTTGCCTATAAAGACCACATTCAATTTATATATAGACAGAAAGAGCTCCACTTGCATCTATAAAACAGTTCTTAAATCATTCTAAATTATTGATGTGCACAAAGAACTCTTTCCGCTTTTGTTTGAAGTTTTATTTCTGCGGCGTTGTGCTTTCTAATTGTACTTTCAACCACTATGACATCTGTTATAGTTGTTTCAAAAACTTTCAATACTTTTCTTTTTTAATGATAGACAGTCTTTTCAAAGACAAACTGTCTTCATTTTGAGCAGGAAAAATAATTAGTTGAAAAAAAGATCACTGATTTGGCCAAGGAACTCACCATTTTACTGTTTTTTGCAAGTTGCTGTTTTATATGATTCCAGCACCTTCTCAACAGAAAGCTGGCCAAGAAGAATTCATCTCTGCAGCAACTCAGAAACCATAGCGCATCAGCATATGTCCTTTGCTTCCCCGAGGAAATCCAGGGCTTTATTCTACCCAAAAGAGTACCAAGAAAGTACTTCACAAATTGATAGTCGCTATATGTCTAACAGATGGAAAAGTAAGCTACCATTCCATGCTGCTATGCCCAACAATATAGGAAAAAAGCTCAGCAGTTGGAGATGAGATTGATCCTTAGAAGTCTACTTAGAGATCTTTTTTTTTTTTTTAATATAACTAGTGATGTGAATATGTGGTGTAGCAGTAAATTTAGTTCTAATGGTCTATGACATTATTGTGGTCTTCTCTCTGTCGTAAAACCACAGCAGACGTTTACAGTATCCCAGATTGGAACGCACAATGTAAAGGCATTTCCTGGTCTTTTTTTTTACAGAAGAGAGTACTTTTCCCCATAAGGCACGAGAGGCTTTCAGCTTTGAAAAATTTATGTCCGGGACTCTGGTCCAGTTGCAGTTCACCATAACTAACCTTGGAATTACCAGTTGCCTAGACTTCATACAATAATTAATACAACGCTAGGGGATTTAATTGGCCACAAGATTAAACTATTAAGGAAGAATTTCATCCTAATTGAGAATTGAACCCCTACCCTTTATTCATTGAGTGTCTGCTCTGCCACTTGAGTCGTGAATTGGGGGTTAATTGACTGTCTAGAATCTCCCAAGGAGCAATTATTTCATATAATGGTTCTAACACGTACTGTAGTAAGGCGCTTTTTAATGGCATCCATTTTTCCCCCCTGGATTTAGAGAGATTTTGTGAGGACATTAAGAAATGCTGGATGTGGGGAAGGGAAGAGAGATGTAAACAACAAAGGATTTGGGGTTTCCTTTCAAGTGCAAATTGATAAAGATCAAAACCCGGAAAAGGTATTGATGCGGGTTCACAGTTAGACTAAGACCTCACTGATTTTGGATTAAGAGATCCCCTAATCCCTGCGTCCTGTGGGTCACACTCCAGTCCCAGCTCTCCTCGTGTTTCTGTTGAGGTTCAGTAGCAGTGGCCTGCCATAAGATCTCCCATCGTTCTGGCTGCCATCGAGGGTTTTGAACTCCACGGAGAGCATCTCAGCTTTATTGGAGGAATGAATAATTACTTTTGTCTATGAGCCATGTTTTGCTTTCCAGTTTAAATATTTATGGCTACGCTCTGTGCCAGTGTCACACTGGGTGGGACAGAGGCGGTGTGAAGAGGCAGGGGTCTCCCAGTGGCCCAAAATCCCCCGTGGCTCTCAACTATTGCCATCTTGGCAGCTGTGGCACTGAAGACATGTGAGAGAATAAGAGGTGTGCCTGCAGTGCTTGGCTCAGGCAGTCCTGGGCCAAAAAAAGACCATTTGAGGATCATTAGTTGCTTAAGAGAACTCCAAATACTGCTTGGGCAGAACCAGCGTTCATCTGCAGCAACGTGGGAGAGCTTGGGAGAACCAGTGGAATGCTGACCCTTCCTCCCACCGCGGCACTTCCGAACGGGCACTGTAGTTTGTTTTTCCTATGCACTTAACGTATCCATACTTGGAAAGAATATTTCTTCTACACCCTGCGTCAGGATCAAATTGATTATTTGAATTCTCACCCTCATGGAAGTAGTGACAATAATGTACCGCGTGGATTCTCTTAGTATTTTTCTTCTTTCTGCACCACTGTCTCATTGTAGCTACTTTTTATTCTCTCTGTTCTCTACATGATTTTTTTCAGTATGTAATTTTGCTGCATATTTAAGTAGCTTCTCCTTTTCAGTATTTGTGGAATATAAATTCGTGGATAAAGGTTTAAATTTATGGCAAAATTAGAATTACCCGCTGAAGATTCCTATAAAGACTTAAGAATAACCTGTAAGTAATTTTACATAAACTACTATTAAAATAATAAAAAGACAAGGCTAGGTATGCTTATATTTTTAGCATTTTGTATTTATTTGATTACATGGTAATTAACAAAATTCAGCACTTCATAGTAGATTTTTCTGCTTCATTAGTGCAAATTTGCAGAACTTTTCTAATTATTATTCTCCTTTGAAGAATAAATAATAGAGATGATATCAAAACTTTTTAAATAAATGAAGACTTAGTTATGGATACAGTCAGGCGTTTTTATGTTTAAGTATTCAGGTTTTTAAATGTTGTAATAGAAGTGCCATCTTTACAAATACTTGAAGAAACTGTTAGAATTTAGGACAAACTATTTTTGTGTGGAAGTGTTGAAGATAAAAGGAAATGCAGAAAAGTTCAGCTGCTTAAGCTTTCATTTTGAAAATTAATTTTAAACCTTATGGGCATGAAGGACTGACTGTGTAGGTAATTCATGCTTAAAAATATGTAAAATCACTGTCTGCTTAGCAAAGGCTGACGAGGGGTCTGAAACAGAATAGCACCGCGTGGCACTGCGGGTGCTCAGAAGAAGCAGCAGCTTAAATACGTTTTATGAGCAGATACTTTCAGTGCAGTGCTATTTAACCATTTTAACATCTAGGAGGGGCTTTTGCAATGCTACTTGTAGTTCGCTATGCATCAGGTCACCAACAAATCTTAGCTATATGTTGCTCTGCTCTGGGATACGGAGAAAGACAGTGCTTTGCATGCATGGCGTGTAGGAGTCCCCCCAGCTCATCCATCCCCCCTCGAGCTTGCGTGTGAGGTTGCAGAGATGTGAGGAGTGCACAGCTGGGGTGGACACGGCTCGCTTCTACCATAGCTCCTTGTTGCAGGGTGATGCATTGCCTTCATGCCTGAATATCCATTTCACATAAAAATATATGTGTTTGTATGCCTCTTGTTTACATTTGCATTCTGGTGGAATCCAGACCACCAGCCAGTGGTGGTCACAGACCCGTAGGTTCCTACGAGGTAGCATGAAGCCATGCAGTAAATTGCATAGAAAAGCAAGAGGACACAAACAGGAAAATAGTGTTGGAAAGTCCAGGTGACTCTACACGTGCAGTCATTGAGAGTTGTTACCTTAAAGGTGACTTGGAGATATTCACACACGTTTTGTAACCTGCTTTATCTGCAATGGAGATGAACAGATACTCTTATATTTATTTGATATTACAGTAATGTCTTAGGCTTCCTGGTTTGCTGGAGGTGTTTTGGAAAACGGGCATGGCACAGACGGTCTTTGGCTGGAGAAACGGTGTTTGAGGCTAACAAAATTATTATTGTTGTTATTTGCTCTTATAAATATTAGAGGTGAACACATAAAATGGATAAAACAGATAAAAAAAAAGAAAGTGTGATTTACAGTGTAAGTCAGATTTGCGTTGTGCTTTATAGTCACTCATTTAATTCTGGTCAGTAGACTGAAGAAACAAGACGTGATATTTCTGACATGAAAAGTAAGGGTACTGTTTACTGCAGTGTGAGGAAATCGTTGTCCCAGGTCCCATAATAACAGTCTAGGCTACCAAAAGCTGCCACCATCTGTTGAGGATGATGTTCTGGTAAGTAGAGTAAGGAAAAACAACATTTCCCATTGCTTCTGCCTTGGGAAGGAAGAACCTGGACTTACTCTCAGTATGAACTAAGCGATAAACACAATATTTTACACTCCAAGTGTGATTCCTTTTCTTTTCTCACCTAGTTCTGTCTTCTCCTCTTTAAATATAATTCTGTTCCACAGTTTTCTCCACCTGCTGTTTTCGTTTTCTTGAAGTCGTACAAGCCTCCAGTCCACATACACCATCATTCTTCTCTTACACTCTCCATCCACATTTTACCCTGCCAATCCAAACTCTATTCAGCACCCAGCTTGCCTGCCTGCCTACTGCCTTTTATTTTATGTCTTCTTTTTTTCTACAGGAAACAAATAAATCCATATATTGACACAGAAATCTCCAAGGTCAGAAACGTGTTTGGTTTTGCTGCCTTTTTTTATTTCTTTGTTCTTTTTAAGTAAGTACCACACCCCAATAAAATCTTAACATTATTAATGACTTTCAAGTAAGTTTGATAAGTGTAAGAGACCTGTAACACCACTGTCTACAGTTGGTTCCGATCAACAAAAGAATCCAAAAGGCATCACGTAGATTGGCTGTCGGAAATAGGAACTGCTGCTCTCAGAAATTCTGTTTTTTTCTAGTACGGACCCACAGTTCCCAGACGTGCAGTGCAGCCGTTTGTTTGCGTGCCATGGCTCAGTGTTTGTTGGTGATTTTTCGTGCTGTTTGTGTGTAACCAAAGGTGGTGCATCATGACTGCTCTTGTAGGAGTTAGTCCTTACAAGCCAGGTGAGGTACATCCCTGTCATCTTCCCTTTGTCAAGTAGTTTATTTGTAATTGCATATCAAAATCACGTCTCGTACAAAGCCCGTTGGTAAAGGGCAGTTCAGCTTGCAAGAGCAGTTGCCACTGGATCATTTGGATGGACTTGACCCCAAATCAAAGTTTCTTATGTCACGATAGAAACTGTGGATCAAATTTGCTTCTCATGTGAATTTGAAGTAACTGCTTGGAGTGGAATCCCTCTGTGTTGTTCCCCAGTGAGATCAGAAGCTGTATATTGAAGGTATTCTGCATTGCTCAAGGAGTGCTCTAAATTATGTTGTAATTACGGTCAATTCATTCCCCTTTGGAAGCTTGCCTTTAGATGGGCATGCTCTGGCAAGCTTCTCAGTCAGTTAACAAGCAAATAAAAGCCCCACGAGCAGCCTCCCCACGCTGCCCTAAAGAGATCTGTTCTGAAAGTTATGTGGAGCTGTGGAAAACAGTAGTTGTGCTTCGAGCATGCCCTTGCGCGCAGCATTAGCCTTCACCTTTCTTTGACTGTTACTCAGGGAAGTAACTGATAGTGATTGACACGATTTCCTGGGCACAGTGCATTCAGATTTTTATTATGATATTACCAGGACATATGTTTGTGGAAAGAAGATATATATATCTCTATGTTTAGCCTCAGAATATAAACTCTATAGAAACAGTATATTACCTGCATGAAACTGAAAATACGAGTGACTTAGTGTGCAGGAATTGCACCCGGCTTTGCTTACAAATCAGCTTGATGATGAGGCTGCAAAAGTTATATTTTCACTGCTTTCACATACTGAATTTATTAGCTTCTTGAAATTGATTTTGGATGCCTTTCATTTGCCATTGGGCTGAAGTCAAAAGCAAAACGATGATATACCACATTTTGCTCACTCATCTTTTTATTGCCCAACTATTGTTATTGAGTAGAAGACGTTCAGTGTGTTTCCCAAAGGAGACAGAAAGCACATTTAATTTTCTTTTTAATTGACGGAAGTTTAACTGAGTGCAAGTCCTGCAGTCCTCGACTTCAATATCCAGGTGGCAGTTATGAAGGGGTAGAGGGGATGGAGACTGGGATTCGCTGTAGATCAGGGCTGAGCGCAGAAGCCAGAAGTGCTGTCAAACTTTGTACTGTTTTATTTGCTTGGAAGGAATGGTGCAGAGTTAATATCGATGTAGCACTATGAAAGTGTTCAAGTGGTTATCTCTGGGAAGGTAATGTGAACTCAGCAGTATCATTGCTTTGATCTTTGGTTAAAGTCTTACAAAACTAGATTGCGGTTTGACTGACAACCTTGTCAGAGAGTGAATGAAGACTGACACTCCAATATTGAAAACGCAGCGTTTACAGAAGTTAAAGCCTGAGTTTTCTCATGACACTGCTTCTTTTGTGGAAGACTGAATTTCACATTTATTTTTAAATAAGTGTACACCTTGCTGTGTGCAGCTACAACTTATGATTTCAGACCGCCGGCTCACAAATACTTCTTCCCCTGGTATTCAATGCAGATGTGTTTATAGCAACAGTAATGCCGTAATGTATTTGAAGACGTAGGAGTTATTGTTTGAAGGCTTGAATGCGGAGGTATTTATCACAACTCAATACCAAATAATGACTGCTCTGACACGTGGGTGGTAGATGCAGAGGTGGCAGGCTGCAGCTTGGCTTGGGTGGTGTGTCTGGTGGTTCCTGAGTGGGTCCGATATAAAGGTTAAAGAGTTTCCACCATATAATCCCACCTTGAGAGATGGGTCTTCAGCTATTGCTTATTCCTTGGATTGTCCCCTTAATACCCTCAAGTGAACAGAGGCTACTGAAGGAAGAGTTAATTTGTGGAGTAGACTTCTGCTTTCATGCCAATAATCTGCTTAACCGCTATCCCTCTTCCATTTGTACCTTATTTGTATCTAACCAGTTTTAACTGTCCTCAGTTTGAAGTCTACCTTGTCTTCTGTGCCACTTAGAGTTTTCAGGGAGGCGTGAGCAGCCAGCTCTCAGAGATGTTGCTTGAGCAGGGCGTTTGACAAGATGACCTCCAGAACTCCCTTCCAACCTTAACCATTCGGTGATTCTGGTCATCTCCCAAATGATGTTCTGCTCTCCTTAGGCAGCCTTGGTGCATGAACTTCCCATTAAACTTGCCTATCTGCTTGGAGAAGTCTCTGGTTCTGTCATGTCAGTATGGTTGCTTCCAGCCCCTGCGTCTAGCCTGCTGGTTAGGGTCAGGACAGGCTGTTCTCCAGCTGTAACCAGAGGGAAGCCTTGAGGTGAAACCTGCCTATACTCTGCCCATCACAGGCTGCACTCTACGAGTACTTTCTTACACTTGCCCCAACTTTTTTCTCCGGATTGGATGAGTTAATAAATTTTATTCAGCTAGCAAACAAAACAAAGCCTTAAAGAAGCCCACTCCTATTTTTATGGGGAATGACAGTAACTGCCATGACTTAAGAATACCTTAAACAAGGAAATGACTCCCCAAAATAATAATCCTATTTCATCCAGAGGTGCTAGTGAAGAGATTCTGTTTATATGATGCAGTTTAAAAATAGGCATCCAAAAGATTTTCACAGAAGGGGCTGACGAGCTGTGCTATGGGGTGTGAGAAATACTTAAATTTGCTTTAGTGTCATAGCCAGTGTTTTCTGTGATTACATCATCAGTTTTTCCTGACCTTCTGATTCTTAATTTATTTCAGTATTGCTAAATTCTGAATGCAGCTCTTTCCTTCCTCTTAGGTCATGTATGATTTATACGAATGTGTGTGTATATATAGCATTAACTATGTAGAGAAACATGCATAAACACTCGCAAACATGTATGTATGCAATGCAATGTCGTATCTCCATCTACTTAAGTATCCTTTATGAAAAACAATTTAAAGCCAAGATTAAACCTACTTTCATCAGCAATGCAGCTCCACTGAACAAATCTTACATTTGACCAGAGTGGACGTGTATAAGCCGCAGGAATGATTGCCATTGCATCATTTGAAGTCTGCGAATGAGTGATTTCAGAATGAAAAGCATGTGTAGCTATGCTGATTATGCAGAATAAATTATTTTCAAACGTCATATTTATATCATTTTCTATTGTGTGGAAAATGCGTGTCCACAAATAACGGTCATCTAATTTGTGCTGTAAACATTTTTAAAATGTATATCTGAAATTCCTTTTGGAAATGTCTACAATCCGCTTCCGTATCGCAACACATATGGTAAGAAAGTCTTGCTTGTGAGCCAATGACTGTTTTTAAGCAGTTTTCAGAATTGCAGTGAATAACAGCCCATGTACAGAAATTGGTATGGTTTGTATTTTGTAACAAGCAGCTTAGCATTTTCTAAGCTATGACAAATTTCTCCCTTGATAATTTTTAATGTAATAATAGCATTAGATTGGCTGTCCCTAATTTTTTTTACGTACGTGGGCACTGGTGTTATATTAAGAACACTTCTGAGTCATCCTAGCTCTGCCTTACTCGTTTCTTTAGTCTTTAGAGGTCTCTGTGGGCATAAAGGTTGTCGCTGTTGAAGGCTTTGTTCTGTTCTGTCTTACTTTTTTGCTATCTCTCACTGCATGTAGACGTGTGTACATGACACATAACGTAGGTATTTAGGAACCAGTTCTGTTGCTGTGATTTTGATAAAGCATTTCTGGAACTTGCTGTATTTCGATTAAAGATTTACAGCTCTCCTTTTGCCTCCAACCTCATTTTTAAAGGCCAGAAGAGAAAAGAAATCCCAAACCATAAGCATGTTAAGTGAAATATCGATAGTACCTTCAGCTAATGGTATTTCCTTAAAGCAGATAAGTTACTGAGCCCCCTTTTAAAAGAAGAGTGTTAATTTACTGTTTGCTTTCATCTGTTGAAAGAATTACTTTTCTTTTTTGCCTTCAATAGTTTGTTCTGGTCATTAACATTTCTGTAAAATTAAGTTTGAAAGGTGCTTTTAATGGTCGCATAGACTGCAGTGCACATTTGACTGTTAAAATCAACCTACTTAAGGCAGAACTAATGTTTAACACTCACAGCTATTTGAAGTAGTTCACTGCCCAGTTTAATGGTGCTGCCAAGGGCAATGGTCACATTACTTGCTATTATGTTTTGGGGGGTTTGTTATGCTGGCAATAAAGACAATCCATGATATTTCTGAAAACATTGGCTTAGATCTTAAAGGTATCATTTTTCTACTAACAAGCTATAAACTGTAATTTCTTGGGGAGAAGAAATGCTAAGCCCTGCTCTTGGCCACGAACTCCATTTAGGAGCAGCAGTCACATGCCTCAATCTTAGTGTTGAATGACCTTTCCTGCAAGGTCTGTTGAAAAAGGTATAATCAAACTGCACAGAAACGCCAGTGGTGGTCAACTGTGCTGGCAGAAGTGATCTTAAATAATGGGAATTGGGCTTTTAATTTTGTGTGGTATCCAGGGCAGTTTTAAGCCACCTGCTCTGGTAGGTGAAGGGCGACCACAGGCAGCTCAACCTGCCCTGATGGAAACACGGTGCGGGAGATGGAAGGGGCATGGTATGGAGACAGCCTGGCTGCTGCGTTGTGAACCATCTCTGCTGTGTTCATAGCCCTGGCTGGCAGCTTCTGTTTCCTTGTGGGTTTTGTGGATTTTTCGGTTTAGGTGCTATGAAAGTGGATGTCTCTGTCATGCACTGTTTGTCCTACAAAAATGCTCCTCCAGCCTTGCGTTGAGAATAGACCTTCCCAATGGCCAAACACAAGCCATTATGCTGCTAACACTTCCTCTCTCTGTGTGTTTTAGTACGTAGGTCAAGTAAGATTATTTTTAGGCAAGTAGTACAGAAGAAAATGTGTAACTAGCTTTTTGTGTAGTGGAGTTGATGGAAACTTTGCTCTCGTCTTCAACAAGTCCGATGGATAGTGTAGGGCTGCCCCAGGTAACCCACAACAGAGTAGGCAAATAGAGCATATACATCATCTCTATTCCTGTGTGAGGTCATGAATGCGTAACAAAGAGACTACTTTTTCTTCTTTGATAAGCGGGAGCGGACAGAGAATTTAAAGATTAAACAATACATCTTCTCAACCAGAAAAAAAATTATATATATTTACTAAATAGTGAGTAAAATTTTCCCCTCGGCTAGTCTAGTGCAATTTTACAAGCTTCAACAGTGCTGAATGGATGTTATTGAGAAGTGAATTTGGCTCATTCTTTTTATGCTTTTAATAAATACCCAAGGGAAAGGCAGTTGTTCAAGGAAAATGAAATACAAATAAACATAGAATTTATTCTCAGTAGACATTCTGGGGAACTTGGAGCTTGAGTTTTATGCCATTTTTTTTTCCTAGTACTTGAGAGCAAAACTAAAATATTCATATAAGCTGTCAGTTCTCTAAAGCGAATTCATCCTTTTTAAAAAATAAAACTAAATATAGATTCAGTGGATAGAACCGAAACAATGTGGAACATAACAAATGACATTTCTGCTCCAAAGTACATCATCGTAATGGACCATATTATTCTGAACTGTGGATACAAATGATTTTTTTTTCGTGGCCTCCTGTAACAATTCTTGAGACACAATCATGCACAAAACATCATTTGTAATTATAGCAGTTTGCCATTTTCATCTGCTCCATGCTTATTTCTCATTTGATTGATAATCTGTGTACTTCAAGCTAATGAAGGTTCTTCATACTGCTACTTAATAGCAATTACCAGTTTTTGCAACCTAAATTTCAGGACAGCATTGGCATTTTTCATTTGAAGGAAAATGAAAAAAAAAAAAAAATAGCTGCTTCACAGTGGATTTTTTCACAAAAATTCCTGGGGTGCCACGGAGAAATGCAGTCACCGGAGAACATTTATTGGTATAAAGAAGAATTTAGACTATGAATTTCATTTCAGATTAACCAGTGCCCAAACTTTCAAATACATCTGTGATTCCCCAGGTAGTTTCCTGTGGAGCATCAGAGTCACCTTTTCTGGATCCACAGCTATTTTGGTTACCACTTACTGAATTTTCTGTATTATTATTATTGTTGTTGTTGTTACTATTATTATTTCTGACATTCTGACTTTGAAAAAAACCCCACAGTCTGATAGTTGTCGGTTTAAACAAAACATATAAAGAGACTTTTTATGGTTCTGTACTGCGTATCCAACTCGGATACCTTTCTCAGAGGCAGTGCAGGGTGATTTTAAGTCAGTATTTACCGCTAGAGAGTATAAAGCTAGACTTTATTTTAAGTCAGTATTTACTGCTAGAGTGTATAAACCCAGACTTTATATGTCATAAAAGCCAGAACATATTTTACTATTTGAGAACGACTGAGCTGCAAAAGTTCTGCAGTTCCTGAACAGAGATTGGGACCTGAAAATCATGTATTTTGTGTTCTTAGAAGATACGTGGGGAAATACCTATCCAGGTATTTACCAGGCTCATACTTCATTAATATTTTGATCCCTGCTTCTTTTATATTCGCCACGGACTTGTGTGTTTGTGTACACCACCCAGAACCAGCTCTGTCGCTTACTTCGTCACCTTGGGTCACAGTAACCTGTGTGAAAACCTCAGAGCTCCAATGGCAGTGGGTACAACATCAATACCTTTCAGAATTTTACAAAACTGGCTGATTAAATCTGATTTTAAATACTACTTCCAGTCTAGAACCCTGCCTTTTTAATAATCAATTAAAACATTGTTTCATGGTGTTTATTCAGCATGTATAAAGCACAGCTTGACATGTGTTAGACCTTACATAGCAGTACACAGCTGTAGCCCATCCAGCATTTTCCAAATGAGTTTGCACAAGGAATAAAAGATTGCCATCTGAGCAACACTGGAGGGAGACGAGAGCAGACAAAAGGCAGTTAGCGCTACAAAAAAAGAAAAGACCCTGTTGAGAGAGAGATGTTTGAGCAAATGCCTCAATTTCACAGGGAGATACTCGTATACATTGATTTTAGCACATGAAGTACGTTGCATTTGGGATTCATTAAGCTTCATTTTGTGCACTATCATGAATGGGTACGTCAGCTACTCTCTCAAGCAATGCACAGTTTCAAAGCAAGGAGGTAGAATAAACCAAAGTGAAAATATAACGTGCTCCACCAAGAGGGTAAGCCAGTTTTAAAAGGAAAATGCTTTGGTTGCTAAAAGCCATAAGTCACAGTAGCAATAATCAAAACCTAAACATTTTTAAAGGATTTTATGCTTACGGAGTTTTCAATATGACTTACAAACGTCAATAAGTTCTTGTTCCTGGCTGACCTGGTGGAAATCCCACTGGAAGAACCGATGCACTAGTGGAGTGCAGAGTCTTTATTTCTGTCATTTGGAAGAAAATACTCAGGCAACCATTTGATACTGTTTGGTTATTCACCTTTTTACTAAATATGGGCAAGGTAGTTGTGGATTTGGTCATGATTGGTTTTTCAACTCTGTCTGCAGCAGGAGGATGCTTAAGAGGGGGCTATTTTCTCCCCTCTCTGCTCTCCTTGGGAGGCAGCTCCAGAGTCCTCGTGGTGCTCCACAGCCTCTCCTGGCATTGGCTGCCCAATCTAGAAGCCACAGAAAGTGGCAGGTCCACGAGGCTGGATTTTTTAGCCATTCAGGCAAGTCCAAGGCTGGGTTGAAATCCGTGATGAATGTGTGAGAGATGTGGAGTACTGGGTTTCTGCATAATTTGTTTTGGTTTGTGTTTTGCTGAGAAGCGTGTAAGTCTAAGAGATTTACCTAAAAATCTGTTAGTAATGATACAAGTGGCATTTTTTGTTTGTCTTAAAGTCTAGTATAAAAAATGAGAGTGATTTAGAGGCAAAAGGTTCGTAAAGTTTCTCAAAATCTCCCTGGAGTGATTGGTTTGCAGTGCCAAATCCCTAAAGGAGTGGGATGGTATGTGCGCGTGGCTGGGGATGGGGCAATCTTCATTGCTCGGTTCTCCAGCTTTTGTGCTTTGCCTTCAGGAGATATTAGCATGTTAGGAATGAAATTAGCCTGAGCTGTGAGGCTCTACTGCCACGCTTTGCTGTATGCTGTAGCAGAACATAACTTTATGCACCCTGCTCTTCCAGGTTGGTGGCACAGGGGTTTGAGGTCTTGGGCAGGGAGACAAGCAGAGGAAGGCCATTTGCTGGGAGTTCATTCCTGCTCTGTACTAGTTGCCTGTTAGAGGAAAACACTGGACCGTGAAATTCGCCTCTCGTGGTGTAAGTGCTTAATTTAGCACTGTTTTGCAAGTGATGTTTTGTCTCTAAGATGAATTGGGAGCCACTGCTGACAAGGTGGTCACTGACGAGGTGCTGCACCATAAGACCAGAGGCTTGGTGTGTGTGGCCACCCACCTCCCCCACGGCCAAAGGCCACACTCGGGCTGATGGGGAGGAGCAGTGCAGTGGGTTAATGTCAGATAGCTGCTGCTTTCTGCAGGAAGTTTTCCTCTTTCTTCCCTTGCCCCCGTATTTGATCTTCTCAAAGAGCTTAGGATAAGTGACAGCAGTAGACTTAACAGCTACGAGGTTGCAAAGTAGTGGATGTGGACTACTTGGTGGTTAGCTTACGTTTATACTCTGATCGCAGCTGCCATTTGGGTCAGAAAGAGTTTTCCCTTTTGATAGATTGGCTGCGTGCTAGGAAAACTTGTCTTTCCCCAGAGCATCATGTAATTATTTGGTGGCAGAGAGTTGTGCTACGTTGCTATGGACATGCAGCTCTCCACACCGAGAGCTGCTGTAATGCTGATATATGTGAGTCTAATCATTCTGTCACTAAGATGTAATACCGATGCACCAGGACAACATTTCTATCAGAGGGCTTATTACTTGCCCTCTTAGTTGAAGAGGGGAGGAGGACTGGGATAAGCCAAATTCTGACCTATTCTTAGCCTGAGAAGGACTCAGTTTCAGCAAGATTCAGTTCTATAACCTTTCGTATCTGCAGGAGACACTGGCACCATCCAGGCGGTGGCACTTGGAAGCACTAATGCTCGCCTTGGTTTGTGCAGGACCCTGGTTGCTGTGCAGGAGCCACGCTGGTGGAAGGCAGGGCTGTCCTGGGCGCTGGGACGGGCGGACGAGCCGTCTGCGGCGTGGGAGGGCTGAGGAGTGGCAGCCACGTTTAAGTTTTCCTTGAGAGTCCTCAACAGGGCTGTGTGGCGAATCGTGCTGGTAAGAGCCACAGCACAGAGCTGCCGCTTCCCTGTAGAATTAAAACAACTAAGAGGTAGATTGGAAAGGGATGGATGTCTCCTGCTTCTTGATAATCAGGGTTTATAAACTCAATGTGTAACTACACTGAATTCAACTGCCAGGATATATAAGCAGACTACTTCTTCGTTGACATCTGAAGAAGTCCTTATTTGTTCAGAAGGAAACTTTGAAGGTGATGATCTTTATGGGTGTATTTTCCTGCTAAGGCAATCGTATTTTTCCTAGCGATCCGTTTTGAAAGTTATTTCTCCAGTGCAAAAATCAAGCTGGTGAACATCCTCCAGTTGCTCTCGTAATTATTTCTGATTAGAAGTGCCCTGGCCTGACAGCACCAGGGAAATTAATAGGAGAAGCTTTCTACAAGTTTTAGAAGATGAGCAAAGACATACTCCCCTTTAAAATTATTTAAGCAGGTGCTGTGGGAAGCCATTGCTTTTATAAGGCTCTTCAGATGTTTACAGCAAAACATTTTTTCCCAGTGATTGAATTTTTCGAAGTACTAAAATACCACAGAGAAATATGTTTCCCACCAGTTTTATGGCTCCCTGGATGCATTCTATACAAACCTTGTATCTGCCTGGACACAAACACTCTATTGCAAAAAGATATCTTGCCATTTTAACAAGCTATACTGCTTTGAAAGGATACACTGCATCACCAGTGGGAATGTCAGTACCTTAAGAGTAATGCTTCTTTAAGGGTACTATTTTATTAAAGCAGACCTCAGTAATTTGTTCCTGACTGTTATACACCCTTATTTTATTAAAGGTATTTTACATCTGTGGAGGAGATTACTACCACTCGTATTTTCTCCACTGCTTGGCTTTAATGGATGGTGTGGAATATAATATTTATTAAGCCTAAGCAGGGGAGGACATAATAGCAGAATTGTCCTTTATAACTTATTTTACACAGTTGTAAAATAAACCTTAATAAAGCAGGAATAATTATCCAGGAATATCCAGGGAATGGAGTACTCTGCCTGCTTTCAAATATTTGGAGGAGTTAACTGCAGGTTATACATATACTTTGAGAAATGTAACGCAACAGTAATAATATTAATATTATTTTGTTTTTATTTTAAAATATATTAAAATATTAATTATCTTGTTTCCCGTGTGTTAGCATAAATAATAAAGTACATAACTGTAGATAATCCTTCAGAAGACATTTATTATCTTTGAAGTTTTAAGTTCCTTTCTATTCTCCTCCTGGCAATCACTGTGCTTTGATATCAGGGAATAACATCATTCCTTATTGGTCAGTTTGTTGTGCCTTTAGATTTTCTTATGGCCAGAGAGGACTTGCGTGTGCTGCCTGGAGCCCAGAAGGCACTGAGTGTCTCATTCCTGCCAGCTTTTGCCTGAGGACCATGGGAAGGGAGCAGTGCCGTTCTCAACACGGAGCGTAGGCTTTGTGCGCGCCTGCCAGATGCACAGTTGGCATTTAAATAGTGCCCTGGACCAGGAAGGCAACTTCACAAAAGCCGATCCTGGCGGCACGTTCCCAGCTTGAACAGGCACGTGGCGTTCTTCGGGTGCAAAACGGGGACACAAGTAAACGTGCCATCCCGGTGAAAATTTGGTGCCACTGATCACAGCTGTCTGGAAGCCTTTACAGTTGTGTGGGGTTTGTGAGTAGGAAAAACTGGAATCTTTCTAATGAGATCTGTTTCAAATTATTGGTTATAGTACCGCGTACTGCAATAAAGGGAGTAGGTGATGAAAATTATTTTATTTATTGTATTTATTTCTACACCTTTCTTATGCAGTAATTTTACCGCTTATTGCACTGCTTCTTGGATAGCCTGGATTTTCTCTTCTGTGACTTCTCTTCTTGGCGGTCGTCACTGAGGTCTCTCTCAGAGGAAAAAAGGGCGGTATTTTGTATTAAGGACCTAATGCAGCTTTGCCAGAAGCTGATTCACGATCATATATTCCAGAAAGACTGGGAAAGCAGTCACTATCTTCCCCCTCCCTTCCTGGTTTCTCCCTCTTGTTGTCCTATTTATATATATTTTTTTTTTCATAAATGAATATTGTGGAAGTGATTTGGACTAAAGTTATTACATTAATTATCCAAACTGACATTTTTGCAGCGTGTGAAAGGACAGGGTGGTGTGCAAAATAGATGCACTAAGAACACCTACAGTATGACAACAAGTAGCAGGGTAATTGCTGAAAATGAAGTCTTTTCTGCTATCCCTTCCCTTCAACATCTGTTGTTCCATATGGAGTCATAAATATTTGCAACAAAATAGTTGAAGAAATAATCTCAACATTAATAGGGAAAAGCTGAATCCGCCAAGAAAATTGAAGAATCTTCTTTTTTCTTGGCAAGTTCCTCCTACCCATCCTCATCTGACAGTTTAAAGTCTCAGTGGAAGAACAGTCAGACTATAGTGATGCTTAAAAACCTTTAAAAGCCTTTGTGAATGTTACAGGAGAGTTAGTTGAGAAAAATTTTATAACCTCTTTATAATGGCCATGAGGAGGATTTTCTTTATTTTGTTTCATTTTCCTCTTTTCTTCCACACCCCGGTAGTTTTATTGCTAGGCTTTTATTGAATAGTTCGCATTTTCACTTTTCTCTACTGCCAGTAGCAATAATGCCTCTTGTCGGTGTGAGGAGTGACAAGGTGCTATTATGGGCTGCGAGTAACTAGTTAATTTAAATTGCCATATGGAAAATGCAGATCGATAGCACCTGAGCTGCTGCGTAGATGAAGAAGCAGCTTAAAGCACAGGACAGCTTAAAATGTTTTGGAACCCAGATTAACAAAACCTGCCTGAGGAGCAGCTCATAGGAGAAAGCAGGTATAATAATAACAACACAGACAAACGATAAATTGTAAATAGTTGTGAGTATAAATACAGTATTTTAAAGGCTTTTTGTGTATTTGCCTGAATTTTACTGATGGTTCTCTTAAATGAACAGAATTTAATCAGGTGACATCACTTGTATTTGCTTGTCTTAATCTGCACATATTGAACTTGCGACTGGAGTTACCCGTGAGGAAACACTTTGGTTCTGATGTCTGGCTAGTGAATTTCTGCACTTCTCAATTTCATTTGTTACTGTTGCAAACCTCATATCTCATCTAACACAGGTTCTTTTTTTTTTTTTTAAGGTTTGGATTAATAAAATATTTTCAGGTGTTTTTACCATCAGTGCCATGTGAACATCAGAGTATATTGTAAATATGTTGAAGTTATAAATAGGTATAATTTTCAGTGTTATTAATGAGAGTACATTGATGAAAATGTCAAAGCTGTATAATTACGCACCTCTTGATAAAGAGTGCATAGATAAAGACAATTTGTAAACTGTAATTTCATCCTCTTCTGGTGAAATTTTCATTTCTCTGCTTTTTGCCTCCTTTTCTTATTCAAAGTCTCGGTGCCTGCTTTATGACATCCCCTGGGAAAACACACCCTCCGAGTTCCTGAGGGCAGGGCTCTGGAAAGGTGGGGAACGCACTGCTTGCACAGATTGCTGTCTCTTTTGTCACTGCTCAAATACTCGGTTTTTCCAAGCTAGCACATTGCTCTAAATGCGGCAGACACGGTCTTCATTCCCCCCTCCCCGCTGAAAATAACGAAAGGGTTTTATTAAACACTTCTTCAGGACCAAATCACTGATTTCGGAGGGCGTGGGTGAGAACCCGCCAGGACATGGACACTGGGAAATGGAGCAGGGCTGATGTTACTGTTTCGTGATAGATTCCAAAAGCTTTTAAGGCAGCCTGGAAATGTGTATATAACGATGAGATACTCTTTTTGAAGTGAGGTTTCTTTATGGCAAAGCTCAGTAGTGAAAAATGCCCGTGTGCTATCAAGTTGTATCAATCGTTTGAAAATGAAATAAAGTTTGATTTAAAGCTAGTGCACCGGATTAATCAGCTACTCCCCAATTGCATTCATTGACCCTCTTCATTCAGGGACTGTAATTAAGAAAAACAGCAGTGACTTTAAATTTGGCACCTGAATCGCAAGGTTAAAGCAGTAAATTTCTGCGTCTGCTTGGTGCCAGGTTAGGAAGTCTCTCTCTTCCCACTGATGAACAGGAGTGCTCGGCTCCTGGCAGAGAAGCAACGAGTGAGGGAGAAAAAGGCAGCCGGAGGATTTGCAGAGTTGTTAAGATGCTGTAGTCCCTGTCCTTGCAGACTTACAGATATATTTGAAATAAACAATGCTTCAGATTACAGGTTTTTCATACTTCACTAAAAAAAAATAGAATTCCACCAGTTTCTGGTTAATCAACACAGGAGTTGCCAAGGCTTAAAATTAAATTAAGAAGTCTCGCTTTTTTTTTGAAGACTGCTATTTGAAGTAAAAAATTAGAATTTGTGCCCTAATTCCATCAAAATACCCATGCTTGGACACAGCTGTGTGTTCTGGTTGTCGTGAAGCAGATATACAAGTGAGAGTCAAGGGACCTCTTGTCCCTACAAAGATATATTGGTCTGGATGATTATGTAAAATATTTGGATCAATAATAATATTTCCAAAACAAATGTATCCTCTTATTTTCAGAGGCGAGTAGCACGTGAAACTCAGCTGGTGTTGCAGGTGTTCTCTTTTATTTTATCAAAGGTCAGAAAGGTGTCTAGGCTGTTCTTTTGTAACTATGGACCATTGAATATAATCCCCATCACTCAAATATGAAGCTCAAAGAATTGTAATTGTGATAAACCGTTTTAGTCCTCGGCTTTCTGAATTGTATGCCACGAGGCAGGGAAAAGGAGTGGAGTGACCCAGCTGCCATCTATGTTGAAGACAGTCTTCCTAATGCTGGCTGAAGGCTTTCTGAGATCAAATGTCTGTGTTAGTAACTAACAGGTTAATAATTATAACTCCTGTATAAATAGTTACTCTCTTCTCCATATGCCACGTATTTATTTCATGCACGAGTTATATTCTGTAAGCTGTTTGAAATAAATAATGCTTACGCAGCTCCAGGTAGATGAAATTTCGAAGCGCACGTGAAGAAGTCGCTTGGTGGTCTAAGTAAGTGTTGGGCAATCTGTAAGTCATAACTTTGGTATTTCTACTTTGTTTTGAGGGGGATGTGACATGTCAGGTGCATCAGGTACGTGAATGATGGGTATAAAAACACGCCTTCTGAAAGAATAGAAAGCAGCTGGCAAATAAAATTGCCTGTTGGTTTGGGCCATGCGCTGTCATGCAGGGAGCAATCTGCGTTACTCGTGTTCCCAGTGCTGCGTTTAGTCTGTAGGTTGATGCTTCATTTTCCAATCCCTATTTCTGCACCTTAGTCAGAGGACAGCAGATGAAACACTCTAGTATACTGAATTAAGAACAAGAAACATTCTAGCAGATTTCTATATGCTTTCTCAGGATAATATTCAATTCACTGTTAGCGTTTACAGCGTCTTTCTTTTCTCTGCAATATACTTTTTGCTTTTGTCTATTCATCTAGATGCCAGCTAGAAATTAAAATAAAAAGACTGCACTCTAAATGGATTCCTGAATGCTATTATAAAGCATGGCAGGTTTAACAAACAAGCTTGATAAAAGTAGTTCGCACTTTGCTTCAATAAACAGAGAGGTTGTTTGTGTCCTTGGTTAGATTGTAGTTGTCCTAGCTGTATTTCTTGCTTATTCAGTTGTACTCTGCGTGTGAGTGCAGCTTTTAGCATTTATATTTTTAGTGTTCTTTAAAATCAAAATGCTGAAACCAACATTTTTTTTTCTATTAAAGAGATGCATTTGATGCAATCCACAAAAACTGCTTCCAACACATGCCATTTTTAATTGCTTTACCAATTACAATTTCTCCAGCCTAGCTAATAAATTTATGCCTAACTGTGCACTTATTCAGAATATGGGCAAGATGTAGACACCGTTCAGATGTGAAGACCTATTACAAGATTGAAATAGATTTCTAATGCATTTATCATTCATCTTTGCAGAGTGTGATTTCAATCAGAAAAAAAAAAAAGATGAATGGTTTGACAGTTTCTACCCATATACGCTAAAACGTAATGTGCTGCTTCTAGTTTTCAGCTATTACAGACTTTAACATGCAATGTGACCTTGGTCTGCAAAGCATGTTTGGTTAGCACAAAAACTTAATCATAAGAAGTCATAAGTAGAATCCTTCTTCTTTACTGCCCTTTTTCTGGGACTTGGAAATTTATTGCTTCTGGGACAGGTAGGATATGAACAATGGGCCAAATAGAGTCCAGGGTTATCTCATCTGTGTGAAAACTGCTGCTGAAAATCGATGTGACCTCTGCTACACTGTCATCCCAATTCCCACCCTCTGCGTCCTATTTGTCTTTTGGTAGAAGCTTAGATCTGTGTGCTGTCTCTATGTGTCTCTCTTGGGCCAGATTATCAAAATGAATCATTGCCTGCATACCTCTTATATTTCTATTTATTTTCCTGGTGTTGACTAGGTCTGATGAAATATGATTCTTTTTGCATTTGATCCTCACTGCAGCAAGCAGCACCTAATTTAGCTGTATCTATCTCTTTAAAGAAGAGTAATACTATTTTGAAACTTCAATCTGCTGTACGGTAACATTACAAACCATAGACCATGCACCTGTCTTCACAGTCAATAGTAATTTTCCTTTCAGCCAATTTAATGTTATTACTTTCATCTCCAAAAAGGAGGATTTCTAGAGATTTTAAAGCAGCTTTAATTTTGTTATGCATGCTTCACGTACGACTTTCTTTTTCAAATGCCACTTCTGTTTAGCCTGTGGTGACTCCGTGGTGTGGTGGGTGTTATTTCTGGGGAGCATCACACGCAACAACTATTCAGTTTGTTTTAAAAACTCTGACACTGATAGAAGATATTTAAATATGAGAAATGGCCTATCAGCATCAGCACGAGCTCTGTGATCCGAGTATGGTACCAGAGTTGGTTGGTTGTTTTTTTTCGAACGGATCATTTAAATTTCATGAGCAGAGCTTTATAATGAGAGCTACGAAGGTGCGTAGAGGTTACTGGCTTTGGTTGTTATTAGTCTGGAAGAATTGTTATGAATGTGAGCCTATACAGTGAAAACAAAACATTCCCTAAACAGAGATTTCAACGAATATTTGAGAGCTGTTAATGCTCCTGGCTCGCTCTCGGTTGGTCGCTGCTCAGCAGAGGGTCCTGGCGTTGGTTAAGCAGATAATGGTGCTGCTGCGGAGACATCAGGGTTTAATTCACTGCTGGCAGACTCTTTCTGAGGTTTGTTTTTAATAAGAGAGGTGGGAGAAGGAGCCTTTTGAATATGGTACGGTCTAATTGTAAATCCTGCCTTTAATATGACCGAGACACTTGACAAATGAAACTATCAGGACTGGCTGTGCAGTTGCCCTTAGAAAACACATGCATCATGAACTTACGGTCAATACATCAGTCGTGAGCTTTACTAGAAAGCAGTTGCTGAGAAGAGGTTCTTCATGATTTCTGCAAGTGCAGGAACATAATATATAGAGGGACTGGATTTCCCTGGAATATTATACAGAAGTATTCTTTTAACATTTCATAGTAAAAGAAATGTGCAGCATTTGGCTTTAAAGGCTGACGGCAGATTTTAATTTTGTGCTTTTCAGCAATAAAGTTGTTTAAAATGAATATGTAGGGAAGAAGTACTCCTAGGGGTCTGAGAGGAGGCACATGTACCTATCCTAAAATATATTTCAATTATGCTATGAAAAACTGTACGTTCATTTTTGATCGTACTGATTAAACACAATTTAAAGGAATTTTGAGAAATAATTAACCAATGTTGTTTTTCTCTTTGCGGATTCACATTTCTGCTGTTTGTGCACAGCTTGATCTGTAACGTGATCTGTTTGAAACAGCGAGTGAAGGGGAGGCTGCCAGGTCCCGGTTCCACAGTCGGTGAGGGATGCATCAGTCCGGTTCTGTGCAGCGAAGGGCAGGAGCCAGACCCTGTCTGGAGCTCCTCCGGCCGCTCCCAGGGCCCCGACACCCCAATCTTGCTGTACCTCCGGCAGGGATAAGTCAGCAGAGCATTTTGGGCTGCTGGCTGGCACTGGAAGGGCTGACATAGCAGGGTACTTGTTAAGAAAACCTGCGCTGACACTTTACTGACACCGTGGAGCTGATGGTAGCTGAGCAGGAGGGGATGACTCAGTGGAGATTATTTACTGCTGAGTATGGGAAGAGAACGTTAAAGGAGTAGAGAGATGTGATACATTTCTTGATTGGAATTTTGTCAAGGTTATAGCAACAAAAAATGCACATCACTGAGCGGCAAACATGACAGAATGAAGAAAGGTCATCCAGGTTTAATGAACTGCGTAATGCTGTTATGATACTGTAGTATAAGTCTGTGGAATTTGAGATATAATACTCTTTACTCTGTTACAGTTGTGTTATGGTCTTCAGTGTATTTATTATTGTTCTGTACTGTTCTGCAAACTAACCTTAGCGACAACAACAGCTGCCCAAAGACTGAAACAGTGTCAGCTTTATTAATGGGCTTGTGTTTTGACTTCCAGGTAAACAGGATGCTAATTTCTAGAAACTAAATGTACCTATGTTTTGAATGCTTTCTGATGTTTCTTTTAAACCTGTCTTTACAGAAGAGGTCCAAATTGCCATTCCAATAATGAAACCAACCTTAGATAAAGTCCAACTGGCTGGACAGGCCTTGCCTCCTGGATTTCCAGCACCGTTTCTTTTTGCTGATGGTCTTTCATCGGTAGAAACATTATTAACCAACATTCAGGTAAATCATTCTCTGTTGGACCAGGCTATGCCATGATAGAAAATGTGCTGCTTTCAATCTCTTTAAGAAGTTTCAGAAACTATTTTGTATCTGCAATTCTAATTTCTTTTATTAAATCTAATGCTTAGGCTTCCACTATCTGGCATTATTGATCATGAAAGGGTTTCATACATTGTCTGTTTGACTTAGTAGTTGGCAATAATGGTCATATTAAAATTCACCAGTCTCATTATTCCACCTTTCCTTCTCCCTGCAGCTGACCAAGGTCAGCAACGATACGGCACTTTACTTGTAAAAAAACACATCCGTAGGATGGATTAGCAGAAGCTCTACTGAATGATTCCGTGCCACAAAATTGCTCATCTGTAATGTTGAGCTACATCAAATGCCCGGTTGCCTACTAGGTCTATATGTCCCTGCTTTTAATGTTTCTCTTTTCCTCAAGAAACAAATGGGTTAATTTTGTCACTGCTGAAACAAAATGGTGTTTTCAGATCTTACATTTGTGTGTGTTTTAGGGCCTACTGAAAGTGGCTGTGGACAACGCCAGAGTCCAGGAAAAGCAGATACAGCAGGAAAAGAAAGAGTTAAAGATGGAGCTTTGTAGAGAGAGAGAACTGAGAGAGAGCTTGGAAAGGCAACTCACAGCTGAGCTGCAAAGCAGAGGTGAGTGAATGAAAAATGGAGTTTAGATATCTATCAAATGTATAACCCTTTGGCATTTCCAGCTGGAGCTACTGGGGACTCGGAGTTAACTGACATTCATACTTCAGCGTAATGCAGGGGTGGACTAGCACTGGTAATGAAAGATTTAAATTTAATAAAACCAGAATGAAGCACACTTTTCTGTAAGCATTCAGAACAGTGACTGAAGGATTAGTTCCTGGAGGGTAACTGGCTGCAAGGCGTTTTGGCTGGTTCTGTGGAGGAAAGCTGGTTTGGTTTCATGGCTTCCACGTGTATTATTACCCCTCCGCCTCTGTATTCCCAGCCCGATTCCTTCATTTGACAGCTTTAATTTCTTTTGTTTTCTGCTGCTATCCTCCAAGCGCTGAGGATCAGTCATACTGTGAGGAAGATAATATTGGGTATTTAGGTGATTTGGGTATTTAGGTGATTATCTTTCGTTACTTTACTATTATGTAGCCCACATTTCCATAGCTTAGGTGCTGGTCGGCTAGTTTTGCTTCTAGAACACTTCAGTGCAAGAAAATAGGGGGAACTACAAGAAGTTGCCTACCCAAGCACAAGATCTGAAGCAAATAACCCTAGGTAATTTTTTTTTCCATCAGAAGAGTGAGATACAATAGCGCTCCCCATATGGGACCTTCTAAGATAAAACCATGACTATTGAGAAGCTTTTGATAGTAATGGGCAATTAAATTGGTAAATCTGAATTTTTCGCTGTGATATTGCAAAGAAGACAGTATTCTTTTTAAAATTCAAATCTGCATCTAAAGGAGAGGAATAACGCTTTATGTGCCAAAAGCTACTTCTAGACTACATCCATGAAATCAGAAAGATAAAACAAGATAAGGCCAAAAATGTAGGTGCCAAGCAGTAGCTCCTGAGCATTCTGAATTGAAATGAAGGGTGCAGAGCAGAGCTGTCTGCAGCGCCGAGTCTTGGTAAGGGGCAGCAGGGAAGGGCACTTACAAATTGAGTTGGGAGGGGTCAGTAAATACTCTTGGAGTTGTTAAATTACAGTGGGTGTTCAGAAGCGTTGCGTCACCTCAGCCTAACTGACTGTAGATGAGACTGCTGTATTCCTATGAAACAAAACCTATCTGCATGTAGGCAGACAGCACCTCCTCAGTCACACTAAAGTCAACAAAAACCTTGAGCCATACACAGACTTTGTTGGCTTCTGCCTCAAAAAAGAATTTCACCAATAGTCAATATCCTCAGAAATGTTTGTCCTTCAGCTCATGCACATCTTTATTATTATAGAAAGCCAGAGAAAGGCTTTTCACATGGGTTGCTCAGTTTTCCAAAGTTACGTTCTACAGGTCACATTTTGATGTTCATAATTTAGCAAGTGTCTCAGTGATTTCCCGTGTAACGGTATCCTTTCCCCCCACCCCCTGCACACGCTGCGACGGCTTGTAGAGGTGTAGAGTTCCATATGAACTGGGACATATTATGGAAGTGATCTTTGACCTCTTCCAGGCCTTACTAAAAAATGTTCTCCTGATGGTTTTGAGAAAGGATGTGGGCATCAGCCTCTGGTCCAAGCACTCTTTCTTGTACCAATCAGACGTGCCAGCTGATTTCTTAGAACAGAGTAGGTTCTGGCTGCAGGGTACGCTCAGCAGTGATGTGGTGATGGGACTGTATAGAGATCCTACCAAGCAGTTTAAACCAGGGAAGGGAGATGCAGCTCATACAAGGAGGTGGAAGAGAGGGTTCTTGCAGCACCGTTGAAAAAACAAGTGCAAGAACCCATAAAAGGTGGGTTAATCAGGATAATGAAGACAGTCTTAGCCAGCAGGAGCATGGCAAGGGTTGTGGTTGGCAAAGGCAGATATTGTAGATGTAGCTCTGGCCCAAGTAATGGTGACCTGGTGCTGGTGAAAAATAAGGTTAAATATGGGATTAAGATTCAGTGTTTGAAAACGGAAAGGCTGAAAAAGTGCATTTTATTGCTTGAATTTATATAGGTGAGGGAATACAGTCATAGCCATTGTCAGCAGTTCCTGATGAAGATATTGATCATCAGGCTACAATTAATACCCTTTTGTAGTTATAGTTTTAGCTTTATTTAAAGTTGAGTTTAAGACTGAGATTAGTCAAGAAGTCTTCTGTCTTCTGGCACATCTTATATGGCTGTGCCAATGCCCTGCGGATGGTCTTCATCAAGGTACTGTTTCTGCTTTCCATCTGTAAAAGAGAAGATGAAATGACGCTAAAGTGCATTGAGGTCTGACACAAAGCTGTACAGGAGTGCTGCATTATTGCACTCTTACCTATTTTAAGTCAAGTCCAAACACCTGGCTACTATACAGCGTTTTATAAAATGCTTCAGGACTTAGAAGTAGAAATTGCTAATGAAGACAATGTGCTTGACTGACTTACCGCTGTTAGAAGGTTGTTTTCAATCTGCTTTCTACCTGGAAGTTCCTTTTTAATTTTGCACCAAGATTCTCAACATATACACGGTGCTGCTTTGTTTCCCTCCCTTCTTTGGGTTTCCCTCTTTTTTCTTCCCACTAACGATCAGGTATGAAAGTACTCTTGTTGATCAGTACATGCCCCTTCTCTATGTGTTTGATCTTTTCTTGGAGTATGTCCTCGCTTAACCCAGCTCCTCAGTAGCCTTACACCTGCCTTCTCTCTTGGGCAGTAGTTCTTGTTATTTCAGTTCTGCTTCAAAATTAACCCAAATTCTGCTCCATTTTTCCCAAAAACCTTAGCACCTAATTCCACGCGGTTTCACTCTACGCTACTGACGCTTCAGACTCACACAGGCAGTTCGCCTCAGAAATAAATTCCATTTCCTTTTAATGTTAGAGAACATAACTAAACCCAAATCTCTGACACGTTCAAAAAGCTTCCTCCACCCAGGAGGAGTGGTTGGGGGAGACATAAGCAGTGTGTTCGGATGGTGTGTCTGGATAAAGCTCCTGGAGCAGGAGGGTGCAATGTAATTCTCAGCATTAAGGGAAAAGGTTAGAATGAAGGGTGAGAGATTTATTTAATTTTCAGGATGTACATTGCTGCTGTTGCTAGAAATTAGTTTAAGGCAGTGATCTGCTCGACCAATAGGTTCTGCAGAACTGTAGCTCGAATTCCGTCCAAATTGATGAAGTCTGTGTAATGTGAACCGGGCTGACTCTGAGACTCTTGTGTTCTGCTCAGGAGGTTTAAACTGTGAGGCTATTCCAGAGAGAGAATAAAGAATAAGATTTAAGATCTTTAACACAATCTAAAGCCCTTTTGGGTTGTTCATTGTTCCAGTACAGGATATGGCTTGGGTTTTTTTTGTTTTTATATCAGACTCATGCCAGTTGCTTTTTTCTCAAACTAGAACTGGGCCCTTGAACACTGAACGTAAACTCATTTACTGTCTCCATTATATATGAATTGTTCTTTAATAGCCTTTCTTACAATATATTTACATTTCAGCTACAATTCAGAAACGCTTGAAGAAAGAAAAGAAAGCAAAGAGAAAATTGCAGGAAGCTTTGGAGTTCGAATCAAAGAGGAGAGAACAAGTGGAACAGGCGCTTAAACAGGCCACATCAGGTGACGGTCTCAGGATGTTAAATGGTAATGTCTTAGTTGGCCTTTCACAGTTACCTTAAAGTGATGTTTAATTGAATGAAAAAAAAATAATAAGATGATGCAGAAAACAAATTCCAGAATTAAAAAAATCCTATTCTGAAATAATTAAAAATCTATTTCAGGCCATGTGCTCTGGGTCATGAATTAAAAAAATAAATAAGTCTGCAACTAGAGAAACAGACAGAGCGGTTTGCACAGACATGACAAGAAATGCTGAATATATTACCAGAGAAATCTGTTACAGTGCCAGCTAAGACAATGTGAAATTTGGTTCCTATAAGGTTCTCTGAACTCTTCTCTCCCAGCAGATTCATTTTTAGAGCTGCTGAGCTTCATTTCAAAAGCTGTTTGGCTGAAGTTTGCTCAGCCTCAGGACCTATTAGGTTTGTTAAATATGTATCAGATTCCAGAGCTGACTTAAGGTTTTGAGTACTTCCAAATATTCTTGTGAAACAAAAGCAAATCAGTTAATGATGTCCTAAAAAACCAGTTGAATTGTGGGAGGATTTGCATCCCCTGCTTAATAGGGTCCTGGCCAAAGTGTAGAGCTTTGGTTTGAATCTTAAAGACTGGACTGCACTGAGCTTTAATTCCTTTCAGGTTGTGTCATTAAGGTTTAGTCTGTGGGTCCCGACCCCAAAGTCACTGCAGCGGCTCATGAATCAGAGTTACATTCCGTCTGTGCTGTGTGTGTCGTGTGGCCTTTACATTAACTTTGTGCTGCCCGCTGCGGGCACTGGCAGCAACTGAGCCGTAAGAGCAGCAGCAGACTGCAGAATCTGCCCGAGCCGCTGAGGGAAAGGCATGAGTTTAGCTTGTCTTGAGTTCTCAGCTGCGAGGGCTACCCAAACTGTTTTTTAAAGTTAGGGCAAGGCTGTCTGCGTGAACTGCCATCACAGCTCTCTGCAGCAGACTGCGAGTTGTGATTTATCTGGAGCACCTAAGAGATATAAACTCTCTAAGTACGAGAGCAACATCTTTCAGAGGCGTTCTCATCTGCTGGTTTTATAGTCCAGCATATCACTGTAACCAGGAACTGGACGGCTTTTCAGACGTGCTGACAGTGAGTGGTGGTGATTCAGGTCTGGATATACGGCTCACACTGTGATGAGGGACAGTGACCCAACGGAGAGTGGGTGGACAGAGACAGCAGAAAACTTTTCCACCATCTCGCATGCATCAGAAAAATGCCCAGGTCAGACAGACAGAGCCGGCACTTTGCGATGAATGTCAGAAAACACCTAAAATCCCCCTGCTCTCAGGTCATCCCGCCAGATTCTGCCATCGCTGGTGCTTGCACGGCAGTTAGGAGTACTCAGCAGTTCTGGAAACCACAAATTAAAGGGTACCAACATGCCAGCAATGTGATTAACAGATCTTTACATCTGCTGCTGTGGGCCTGGCTGCTAACGTTTTGATTTGCAGGCACACTCAGGTAGTCATATATATGTTAGTGCCTGCAAGAAGCTGATATTTACATGCTAATCTGATTGCACATGCAAATCAGGTAGCTCATTAGCATCTTAATCCACAATTTAATTGCAGGTACAGTTTTATGACAACAAAATGTGAAGGGCTATTCTGAATATTTTTAATTTAACTCTGACGGTCTGTCTCATTTAACAGATGCTGTTATTAGTTAAAGATGACTTTGTCATTTTACAGATATACAATGTGTACTCTAAAAGGTTTGAAAAGAAAGAACCTTTTTAGATCAGTGTATCCGTGCCCTCAGCTTTCCTTCAAAAGAGGAATCTGCTTTTACATGGGGTTTCTCCTATTCAACCACCTGTAATTTTGTAAGAAAAAGCTGTATACATGAAAATACTATTTATGTGCTGATACATATTTGTAGGACTCTATATGCGTGCATCATACACATTAATACACATAAATACATGTATATTACTAACCTCTACTTGTAATGCTCTCACGCATGGCTGTACTTGAGTGGGTTGCCCTGCTTTGACACAGAGTTTGGTCAGGCTGTAAGGTGACCAGCAAAATGTCACCTTTGCGATAGCTACTGACTGCAGCTGAAGTGGCTGAGAAACAACAGTACAGTTATTCGCTGTTGGAGAAAGTCCAGAACAGGGTTCTCCACCAAAAAAAACCCCCTTCAATTCTGTATACACAGCTCCCTTTCAGGTGTGGGTTTTTTTCCTGCTGTAATTTCTAAGTGCTGTATTATAAGGGAAGCAGATGTTTCTCCAGGATTCGAGGTGCCATGGATTCAAATCACATACCCTTCATGCTAATCCTTGTTGGCACAAGGTGGATAATGGCATCTGTTATCACACCACCCTGGGGTGTTTGAGCCCCCACCCCGGAGGACTGTGCGTACAGAGGTATTATCAATATGAGATTAAATAGTTCAAAAGTGCGTAGCATTACGAGACTCTCAACATGGAAAAAAAAGAGCACAACCCATTTTTGGAAAGTTCTTTTCAGAAATCTGGGAATCTTTCATGTAATACCACATGTGGTTTCGTTGAGGTGATAATGCGTGCGCACAACATTCCGAGAAGAGTCTTTTAAATGCAGTTTAAGTCTTTATCTATAACACACAAAGGGATACGCACACAAACACACCTGGCACTGACTGTACTCTTTAATTCTGTGCTTTGCAGGTACCTTTGCAGGCCAGGACAGTCAGTGCAGTTTAATGTTATCTCAGTTTAATTTGGACTTTTATTTTTTTATATGTATGTCAGATGCCCTCATTTTCCAAGAACATTTTACAGATATATTAATATCATGTGTTGGTTCTTATCTGATCGTCAGACAAATGTGAAGCACGTTAAAAATAATTCACAGCGAGACCAGTAATGTTTGCACAGTTTGGAAACAATTTACTGCTGAAAATTCTATGAAGACCAAATGTTTTATGCAAGACCTTGTAACTTGGAGATCACCCTAGTTTGCTATAAATATTTTTCTAAAGATGCATGAGAGAAGGACAAAGGGTAATGCATTAATCTTCTGTGTCATGTCTTTCAGATGCTGGAATCCCAGATATGGAAATAGAACACAACGGAACCCAACATGACAGTGCAGCAATGCAAGGTGCAGTAGGTACCACACACTTGTTTATCACGAGCCACGTTACAAATTAAATGAAAAGCAGAATAATTTTTTACTCTGTTTTTCCTTCTTTAAGATAATGTAAATGACACAACTTCATTTTAATTTTCTGTTCAGTACAGAAAACCTTTGTAAGATCAGTACTTTACAAGAACCAAAATTAAATTTATTGAAACAGAGATGTGCACAACTCCTGTTTAGTGATCAGATACATGCACTTAGATCAAATGTGGGTTTACAGATGATTTATCTTTTTTAAATGCTTTACCTCTGATTTTTCCCTCCTGATCTTGATTAGATAAACTGTAGATGTAAAGGAAAGTGATGTTTGTGTTCTGAGCAATTAGTCAGTGCTCAGTTTTCCTCACTGTCCGGTGACTGTAAATACAAAATGCGCACTTATTGTTTCAGTGCTTCCCAAAGAGTAATAAACGCATTCGGCGTAGAGGCTGGTAAGGTGAGGGAGTTGTGCAGTTGTCACTTAGGGGACTGCGAGGTACAGAGATCTTGAGGGTGATTTCCATTGCTATTGGCAGCCTGGAGATGTGCACAGAGTCCATGGTCTCCTATGATAAAACTTGGTCTGAGCAATTTGAAGATAGAAATTCTCTGACTTTAGACAAATCCTATTTTGTAGTTGGGTTTTCTGTAAACCTGGCCGCCTTCTGCCTTGAGCCGTGTGCCACATTCACCGCACACCATTCTGTCTGCGCTGACCACTATAGCAGTCAGGAGACAGCTGCCTGTTTCGCTGTAACTGCTGCTGCTTAGAGCACTTTTTCCACTCTTTCTACTGAATCGTGTGTGTGAAATACAACTTGTGTCGCAGTAACTGCCCAGAGGCAGGACTGCAGCCCAGTTACAGGGACAGACGGAACTTCTAGCACTTCCCAACTGTTGAAGGTGTGACTTTGCACACTTCTGGTTTGCATCTGCCAGCCATCTGCCATCTGTACAGGAAGGGTTTCAAATATTTTTAGTGCTGTCTCTTTTTGTGATTTTAGGTTCATATCCTATGCATTGCAAAGAAGGAGAACCAGAGCTCTACTGCAATGCCTTTCTGTACATATAATATGTGTCTGTATATCCATGTATGCATATGATTAGAGTTGTGCTCTAAATATTGCAATTTGAAAATCATTGCTGCTCAAAATAGTCAAAATATTAGCTAAGAAGTTGGGACTCGTGTATTTAAATGTGACAAGCAAAATATTCCTAGCATTTATGGTCTGTTTATGATGCCTGCTGAGATGGGTGCTGAAGTTCTTCTAAAAGATTCTGAGAGTCATTGTTGCATCTGGACAGAATCTAGCAAAGAAAGGAAGTTAATGCATTTTCCAGTTGAAGGAAAAAAAAATTACACATAAAATGTGTCTTCTTATCAAAAATTATTGTAAATAACTAGAGAAAATGATGCATAGCCACTACCAACAACTGTTTACTCACTAGAAGGAAATTATAGACCTTTCTTATACTTCCTGTAGTCTATTGACATACAAGAGAACCTCGTGGTTTTCATTTCAGGTTGGTCTTTTGGTGGTATTTGGTTTTGTTTGGTTGGATTTTTATGGCCTTTTTTAAAAATCTGATCCCAACTACATCATTCTTTAGTTATAACAGGCTTTGGATCATAAATTTCTTGTTCAGGTTAAAAACCTGAACAAAGGGAGAACTGGGTATCAACCATGTTTGGTATCGCTGAGCGTGGTGCCCCTCTGTGAAAGCAGAACCTGACCTGTGCAGTAGGAGTTGTAAACCTGTCCTGTTCTCAGCAGCAAAGCCTCTCTTGTCTTCACCGCATGATGAATGGCAGCGCTGACTTCTTCAGCAGCTTGGGTGTAGCAATCCCGTTCATATGCAAAGGTGTGATGAGTTCAGCCAGTTCTTTCACCAAGCACTCAGAGCTGTTATAAAGGTTTCTGAAGAGCTCACTACAGAGCTGGTTCAGATTTCAAAGTGTTTCTGTCCTGTAGCACCATCTCCTTCGTTTTTATTCTCTTTTCCTTTGATTACAGTTTTTGTGCTTGACAGCTACTCCTGCACTGCTGCCTTTAACAATTTAAAGCGCGTTCCCTCCTTGCCCCCTTCATTTGCTGGCTTTGTTTTTTCGGCCCTGGGAGGAGAAAGGGTCAAAACACATGTCCCTAACACAAAGCTGTTTCCAAGCTTCCAAAATCTCTCTCTATTGCACAGAAAAAAGCATTAAGATCAATGCAGACCTTTCTTTTCCTGTGGTCAATAGCTCTGCTGGACAGAAATCTATCACTCACACAGTGCTTCCCTTTGAAATTCAATTGGTTTCACTGCCAGTGTCTCCTTAAGATGGTTTAAAGGAAAACTACAAAATACTGCAGAGCCGTCTTTCTCAGTGATTAAGCCGTATCATATTTTATGCTCGTTTCTTAAAATTATTTTATTAACACAAGCTGTTCATATATCGGGATTCTGATCTGCATTATAAATCTTCCCCATTTAGTTGACTCATTTTCTCTATGCTTTGTGTATTAATTGAACGGAAATTCTGTGCAGATGAGACTTAAAACTTTTCTCAACTTTACCGTCTCATGGCTCCATCCTCAATATACCTGATCTTCTACTCCAGCATCGCTTGGTCTGAGAGCAGCTGTTTAGCTGACAAAACAGAGCTGTGGTCGTGAAGGTCCCTGCGTAGCCGAGTGGTGCAGGAGAGGGTGATGCCTGCACGCTGATACCCTTCTGGTCTCGCTTCCGTACCTCAGTTGTGGACCAGCACGATGGTGCATCAACCGTTTTATCAACCGATCTCCGTTTCACATAAAATAAACATACTGGGTGTCATTAAGTGCACCTTCAGATCAATGATTTTTGCAAATGACATTCAAGTACCATTCAAGAAGTGCATTTTTGCTGATAAAAGCAAATTAAATTAGCACAACTACAAGTGTGCTGATAAAAACTAAAACCAAACAGCAGCACCATTAGCTAACAAAGTAATATTTTCTCTTTACTGCTTTCTGCCATTTAGTTATTATCCTATTGGAAATCTAATTATAATCCTTTTACTCCCTAGTCAAACTTCACAGTTTTTGCAAGCTTAGCACTGACAAGTGATTTCATTACATTTGATTGCCCGCGCCCAGATTGACTTAACTTCACTCCGAGACCTAAAAGCCCTCTCAGTTTCTCAGATTCCCTGTTTGCACATTACAGCAACAGCTCCTTTAATTAATTAGCATGAACAGCAGTAACATGAACTGCTGAACAGAAAATAACATCATTTTATGATAGCAGGGAGACTTCTCCTTTTGCATGTTTATACCTTAGTTAACTTTTGTATTACTATATTTCATTGTTAGTGGATATTGGAACAATCAGCAAAGCAATGTTATCTTAAAATTTTAAAAAATAGATGTTACAATAATACTTGATGATAACAATATACAAAATATAAAAGACTGAATTTCAGGAAGGAGGCAGCCGTGCAGGCAGACGGACTTCCCTGAGCTGAAAACAAGCTGCTGAGGAAATGTGGTTCCTTGCACCTGCAACAGGAGGGTGAGCCAGGGCGGCTCCTGCTGCCTTTGGCTGTGAAATAGCCTGGCAGAGATTTAGCACAAAAACTCTCAGTAACCACGAATAACTTAGTTTTATCTGTTTGCCAAAGATGGAGGACCGCTGAAATTTGGAATGTCTTTGGGGTTTTATTATTTAGAAAACTGGGCTGTATTTTCTCAATATTTTAATGGAACCACTTTCCAATGCAGCCTACCGTAAAAAGGCGCAAGGGGGGGGGGCAGAAAAGAGGGGGGAAGTGTTTTTTATGAGGTTTAACAACTTTGTTATTCTATCAAATTATACTTCTGAATGCTGTGAGCTGCTGAAACCAGCCACGGTAAGGAATTTCACAGTACTCTGCAATGGAAAGAGACAAATTCAGCACCCTGGAAATTACAGCACTGCAAAAAATGTCCAAGCACTTGTTCTATGTAAGAAAAGACCAGAACCTTGTGACGAGAAACTCTCCAGATTAAACCAAACAGAGGCCTGATATTTTCCTTGCGAGCAAGTTCTTCACTATCATCTTCTTCGTTTGAGTCTGAGGCCTTTTCTTCCCCTCCTTGCCCGAGCCATGCTCTGTCCCCTTGCATGTCCTCCATGGATGCTCTGCATCATTAAACCTCTTGCAGGGGTTCTAGAACTCCTCTTTCAAAGTTTGTGTGCAGTTACCAGACTGTCACATCCACGCAGGCAGCGTCCAAGTGCTGCTGAGAGCCGTCTCATTACCTGCTAAGCAAGCGAAGGGCCCTCCTTAATAACCAGCCGTGAGATGACGGCGCTGATGGGCTACATGGCTTGCCTGATGGTGGCACAAATGCAGGACTTCAGAAATAGCAGTATCACTGATTTATTTAATTTATTCAATAATTCAGTGCCAGTAGGCTTGAATAGTTCCTAAACAGGAACCACTATGTTATCTTCATGTCTACTCAAACCGACTGTGGCAGTCCAGCATCTGCAGTTTGTATTCTGTGAACGTATTTTTGTTGTTGTTACATGTGTTACTTGTAGACGTGGCACTTTGGGATATGGTTTAGTACGCACCATGGTGTTGGGCTGATGATTGGACTTGCTCTTAGAGGTCTTTTCCTGGACCTCTACACATTTGAAATCCTACTTTCTGCACCAGTTTGTAGGTCTGGATGGATGTGGAAATATTTGACAGAGTTGACTGAGTAAGGCCAAAACCCCAAGTACAGCACCCCAAGAGAGGGCAACATTGTGCAAAGCCTCTTTGAGCGCACAGGGCTGGCACACAGCTGCTTGCTTCCCTCTTACTGCTCTTCTGGACACAGATACAGCCGCGTTTTGACTCTACCTGACCTTTATTTTAGCAGCTCCTCTTCCATCCACAGTGGCAAAGTGTGGTTTTCAGTTTATTATTTCATCTCTGCTGCCCATAGTCTCTGCAATACATAGTGTTGGGGTTTATGGTTTAGATTGTATGAATAACTTACTTACAGTTACAGACAGAACAGATGTATCCTTGTTTTCTCATTATATAGCAGATCCCAAATTCCTTTCTCCTCCAGTTTACCATGCGCAAAAGCTACCGGAACAATCCTGTAGCTGTGTCGGTGAATCGCCGCTCGCGGCTGCGTCGTGTTGCTCCCCCTCCTCGCCTGGCTTTGCAGATCAGCGTCGCTGGGGTGCACGTCTTCATGCAGGTTGTGAGGGTACACATGGAACTTTGTTTTAAAGTCCTTCAGTGGAAATGCACACTTAAACCAAAGGTATTACAAACAAAGCCTCACAAAGGATTCAGAAAAATCAGAGATGCTGAATAGACTGAAAAAAAAGAAATGAATTAAAAAAGTGAATAAATATGCAAACGATAATTATTGCTTTTGGATTCATCCTTTATACACACATTAAAACCTTGAAAGAGAAAGATGAACAATGATGTTGTTGCTAAAAGAGAGTGCGAGACATGAATGTGTACCCTGCACTAACAACTCGGGGGAGACAACAGCATCCTGAGGGAAAATTACAATTATTAATGGAGGCTGTGGCTCACTGAGAAACTGTGAGATCTGTACTTGTGTTATACACTGAAAAAAGGAAAAGAAATCCTTTCTAAATGTCTTGCTTATTAAGTCAGTCATGCATTTCACTGTAGGTTGTAAAGCAGTATAACATGCACAGGGGGCTCATAAGCATATTTTAGTGTTAGGGAATATCATTTATACAGTTTTTATATTGTCAATATTACCCCTAGAGAATGAGATTAGGCTTTAAACTACTGTAAATCTACGCTTTTGCTCACCTTTGTATAATTTCATTTTTTAATAGAATGAAGCCCACATAAATGAATATTTGATTAAGGGATAAACCTAATAAAAGAATACATTTATTGCACACAGATTTATTCAAATCTTTGCTATATTATACAGTAAAATGCTATAAAATGGTATGTGGCTTGCAGTCATCTACACTGAGGAGATGGCAAATGTTCTTCAAAACCAGGAATTTGATATCACATTGTCTTTCCTGTCTTAAATGGTAGCACAGGAGCTCCTAACACTTTAATTCCTCGTAGACGCATGATATATGACCTTGTTAATACCACGGAGTTAAGGTTATTGTATAGCAACTAAAAAGTATTTTAATTTCTGGAGAGTAATTGAGAGCTTTATAAAAAAAAAAGGAAGTATTTAAGTGTGCATTTTCTGTCTACTGATCAATAACATCTCCTGAATGGCTGCACTTGAGCTTTGGCATTAGCTTTCTCTCTTGCAGGTACTCCAGGTACCTCCATTGAACTTCCCTTGAGAACTAAAAGGAATAGGAAGGAAAAAATGAAACCTACTTCAAAGTCAGTCCATCAGCCCGCAGTACCCTCAGCGACCACCCCTTACCTTAGTTGGGAAAACAGTTTTTAAAATACAAAAAAAATATCAAGAGTTTAAGAAAAAATTGTTACTATTCCTCATCCCAACTCCCCAAGCACATCTGTAAATCTCACCCAAAAGAAGAAACCTCTGTAACGTGAAGAAACCTCTGTAATGTGTCCCTCGGAGCGCGCAGCCGTGCCGGTGTTGGGTGCTGGAGGTGTGCACTGCTCTGGCTGTGTCACTGGCTCACGAGACACACACTGCAGCAGAATTCAAACCTTTTGGTCCGCCTGTAAAGACGATTCATAAGATTTTTTGAGGGCAGTCATGCTGACCTGTGGATTCCGTCACTGGCTCCCCGTTTTAGAAGAACGCTATACTCCAGGGTAGAGCAGCCACGGCCTGCAACGGGAAGAAATCCGGTGCAACTTCCTAATAGTCAAGAGGAGAGAAAGAGAAAAAAAACCAAATAAACCCCCCAATGTTGAGGATTTACATTTCTGCTTACCCCTTCCTTTGCCATTAACGTTTGTCCCACTGAGTTTAAGACCATAATTTTCGTCTGCCGAAGGCCTGAAACTGATTTTAGTCACTTCTGTGACACTTCTGGAGGTTCCCATGCTCCCAAACGTTCCTCCGGAGATGTTATGTCCCTGGCTCTTCCGATCTTTTGTCTTGTTTACATCCAAAATGCGTATTAAATCATCTCTGTTTGGAGAGTCTGAGCCTCCTTAAAACCATGAAACATTCAATTACTAATTAGCCATTTCCTGTTCCTAATGAAGTGAACATGTCGGATTTGGATTAAAATTCAGCTACCGCTCTCCTCTGTTTATGGTTCCAGATGTTTTTGTTTTATCTAGGAGGTTACTTTGACAGCTACTGCTAAATGATAAATCACTCATATTATAGCTGAAATGCATTTTGAAATTGAAATGTGGCAAACTTTGAGATTGCTCCAAGGATCAGTGTCAGTTAGCAGGTCAATACCTGTTCGTGCCTTATGAGTGTTCGGTATTGGCATATGTAAAGCAGTAATGGGATAGATGTCAGCATTATACAAAATGTTTCTCAGTATTATCATTTTGCTATCATCTTCAGGATCAGAACGTTTGCGTTTAGCTGGGCGGATTCATGATTCATTGTATAATGAATGAGAATATGGGTTCTTGTTAGCTTTAGTTTCTCTAGGCATTTTAATATATTTCTTTTCTCTGGGCAACTTCGAAGTTCCCTAATGTGAAAAATCACCGTTGATAGGTTATAACTAGGAGTATTTTTAGGAAGGAAGGAAGTGGCTTTCTACTTATTTCCCTAAATAAAGAAAAACAATTTTAAAAGAAAGGTGGTGGTTTCTAAATGAATGAACGCTTTCCCAAGGACAGATATTGATCTACTCCTATTACACTTGTTAATGCAGTTTTGTTTTAACACACTGTTCCCTAGAAGGTTTTGTGCATGCAATAATGGTCCGTTGTAATGTTTGCCTCTCGCAGAGGTGCGCAGTACAGCACAGGCTGCCCGCTGAAAACAAAGAAGGAAAATCAGTGTTCAATTAAAAAGCAAATGCCATTAAGGAAGGAAAGCCAACGCAAAGTATTTATAGCCTGTCCTCAGCAGCTGCTGGCTGGCAAGCCAGGCGGGTGGGTTTGTAGCTGGGTGCTCGCCCTGTGCCAGCGCGTTACGAGGCTCTGGGACTGGCTCGTTGGCTGCGCAACCATCACCTCCCGAGGGCTTTGAGCTCTGTCACCCAGGGCCTTTTTACAGTCTAACGCAAACTCACGTGATGAATCGTTTTGTATCACTTCAGATCGGATAGTTTGGCTTGAGGGAAAAGAAATCCACAAACAAATAAGGAAACCCACCTAAGTCACATTTGATTAAGAAATGTTTAACTGTATAATTGACTTTTTTTTCTTCTCTATTTTTCTCTCCAGAAAACAGAACATACATCAAACCTACTATTATGTACTGAAGGAAACACCTATTGTTGAAAAATGTATAATGATCACTATTTGAAGACTATATAGGTCATGACAAACGTCCCTTCCAACCTTTGATGCCTTCAGTACTGTGTGAAGACAGGATTTGTAGCATGAAACTTGAAGGACAATTTCGAGCAATTCACTGTTGCTGCATCGAAAAACTGCCGTATTGTCATTAAGAAATATTGAGACTTTTTACAAGCTTACCATACCAAACCAAGCCTGTTGCAACAGATCATTTTTAGGTCCCCAGAAATAGAAAGGAGTTTTAGTATTTTTAAGCACATACAGGAATTATTCCCCCTTCCCCCCAAAAAGGACTTTTTTTTTTTTTCTAAGGAGGTAGCTGTTACTGTATAGCAATGGCACAATGATTTTAAGCCACAAAGGTCCTCACTGGCTGTACATCATACAAGTCCAGTTTATCACTGAAACTGTTCAACATGGAGCTGTTTCGATTGTGTTTATAAATTAAGCTTTGTTTACTGAAGCAGATACTCGATATATATTACGTTTTAAAAAGAAATGTGTGTACATTTTTTAAAAGAATGATGTAAAAATTGTCCTTTCATTAGATGACCAATTCAAAGGTGTGAGCTAAACCCTAATAGCTGACGTAACATGAGGATTATAATTGATGCTTTTTTTTATGCTCAGTTCAGCTTGGCTTTTGGTCTTTTAAGATGAAAAAAATGAATATGCAGTAGAGTGTTAGATAATGGAAACTTTTAAGTATGGTTTCTCTGTTGTACCATATTAAGTTAAAGTACACATTCTTTGTTAAAAATGTTCTTGCTAAAAATACAGTATTAAAAATTTTTTTGTTTGACTTTGGAAATCTTTTAAGGTTTTTTTTTTTTGACTGTGAATTCCCATGGTTACTGTACAAACGCAAAACGATATTTTGCACTATTAAAAATACTTGAAGAAATTACTTAATAAAGAGGGTGGGTTGGTATTAAACATTTCCCTAATTATTATATGTTAGAAATTCTCAGCTTTGGAACCAAACCCTTCCTTTCTCAAAATACCTGACTGAAAGCAGGTTTGAGACAGGAAGAACCAAGTACTCACCTGTTCTCTCTCTGCTTTCATTCAGGGTCAGAGGCACAATGCTCAAGTACTTACACACTCATGTTTATGCACACATACTTTACACACACAGACCCCCTGAATTAAGCCACTGTTACATAAAACCAAAAACCCCTCAATAAATAGATCTTTTGGGACTGTATTTCCTCTGATTATGAACACTGCTATTTATCTCTGTGTACCGTTCACAATTTCATTTATTTTTATCCCTAGAATTTTTTTTCTGGTTAACAGAATTCTCTCAGCTTTGAAAATGTAGCTACAAACGATGCAGTGCAGCATAGCAGAATAGAGTCCTCGGAGGTGTCATTCCTGAAAGAAACCTTTTAGCTTCACCAGGTGTCCGTTCAACAAGATGTGTTGGCCTCTGCCTTACAGGTGATTGGACTCATTACCAGAATATTCTTTCAATGTGCAGACGTGGTTTATTCCACCTGATTTTTATTCCAGGCATTCTAATAACTGCAGTAATCGCACTGCCATTGATCAAACAATCAAAGATGGAATAATACGAAGAAAGAGGAGCACTAAGAATTAAGAGTGCTCTTGCACTTTCTCAAGTGTGATTAAAACACTGCAGCACCTAAAATTAAATTCTACCTTTGAATATTTCTTAAATTTAGTTGTGGTTCCATTTGGATGTCATTTCTAAAGCATATTTTTAAAAGGACCTGAAATAGCCCCTGGCATTCTGCAGCATTCCTGCCTGATGGACCGAACTCTGGTATCACACTTGGGCACGGATTTGGAAGAGAGTTACCCCAGTATCATGAATTTTAGTAAATCTTAGAGTAGCTAAATACTTCCAGCTTTGAAATGGAAGCATTTTTCTTTAGTCTCCATAAACTCAGTGGCTGATCTACATTTCTTAAGGCTGCATTGATATTGGGTTGATGAGCACATCATTGATTTCTAATTTGCCCTTCCCAGAATAGCTTTAAATGTCAAAGTACTGGCAAATGAGATTTAGGGAACTGATAAACTTCAGAGACTGAATCTGTTGTTAAGTCCTTGTTAGGTACCTCCTGATAAATATTGACAACCCAAGACCCTGAGCTTTTTGTGTGTCCACTCAGCCTAACAAGCGCACAGGGCACTAACGCTTTCTGTTGGCGAAACGTTCTAAACCCAGAGCAAGCAACAGGTTTGGCCGATGGCCACTCAGCAGTTCATGCAGAAGCGCAGATGGCAGTTGTTTGACTGGCCGCAGCCGCACCGCTGGGAACCCCAGAGGGACACCTCCTCGCTGAGGTTTGGGGGTTTGTTTGCTTTCAAATGGAAATGCCTGAGCGGAGCAGGTCTTCAGCTGCGTCTGTGTCCTCAGCACCTCCTAAAAGAGCAGAGCAGAGGGACACTAGACCTGTTTTGATGCCGGGGCTCAGCTGGGGCTGCTGCTGGCAGGCGGGCGCGGCACTGCAGCCCCTCTGCATCGGCCTCTGCAACGGCTCCCGTTTCCTACAAAGCATCTCCTCCTTTGCGAATTGCCTTCGAAACTGTGTGATGCCAATAAGGCCGGTGTTAGCGGGACACAAGGTGATCTTGGCTAAAAGCAGGCAAGTTAATGGACGATGTATTCCAGCAATTTTATGAATCTTGTGTAATGCAGACTGCTATCGTAATAAACCCCAACAGAATCAATAGTGACCAATCTCCATTTAAAGTCTGGATCTATAGCAACACACAGCGAGAACACTCTCCTTTAGAAATGCAGGGCTGTGCATTAAAAGCTGAATGCTGGTTTAAGTAATAGCTATCTACAAGGAAGTAGCCCATTAATATATTTATTTACAGAATATTTTTGGTAACATGACAAAATGTGGGCTGACTTGAATTGCTAGATTTCCTTCATGGCCTCAGCTGCTCTCATCGGCGGTTCCCGTGCGTCCGTATGTGCTCATGGGCACAACCTTATCAGTCCTAACCTACAGGTGTGATAATTCTGAGCCCTGCTGGCCCCGGGCGGGGAATCTGTTCCCTTTAGCAACAATGCGGATGTTACGCTTCCCACTTTCCCGGTACTGCAGCATCCTGCCCGCACCGCTGTTCCTTACCAGGGTGAGGAGCGACCGAGAGGGGAAGGAACGTACAGGCTTTCTCAAAGCCAGGTCACGTGCTATCATCTTTTGTTATACACACATCAAACGTTTAGACACTTGTAAAATCACTATTAATAAACATTTTTACCTTAGTTCTCTCTGCTCTTAAAGGCAGTTTTGATAATTGAAGCTGGAATGGAAGGGAGGAAAAAACAAATAGTTGGTTTTTTTTTTTTTTAAATGATGACTTTATAGGTGAATTGCTACATTTTTAAATTTGTACATCAAATAAATAAATTTATATAAGTCAGTTCAGTGTCAGCACAGCACAAATGCTGCAGCTCGCTCCCTTACAGTAGACCATCATCCATTTCTGTTTCTCTTGGCCAGCTAATGCCAAGAGAATATATTCATGGAGCATCCTTTGATTGAATGTTGGGGTGTGGTAATCAAAGGTAGGGGAAAAAAACCCCTCTTTTTGGCACTCTTTTTTTTTTTTTTTTTAAATAAAGAACGAACTCCCATTATTCCCAGTTATTCCAGTTAGAAATACAGTAAGACTTTACCATACCTTCATTACGAGAGTCTGTTGACATAATCCAAAATTATGAAAGTAAATACAGCACCATGTATTAAAATGCTTTTGTGATAACTGATACTTAACAAATTGGATCTCTTATAATATTTAAACTTCTTAAAAAGACATTTGTCTTTGCCTGATTGAAAATGCGTGCACTGCTTTTTCAACAACGACATTGAAGTGTGTGTTCAGTGGGGACTCGATCCCTTTCACCGTGGATCAATTGTTTGCTTTGGCTGCCTACAAGAGGGGTCGGGTGTAAAAGCGAGCCAGAGGGGGCAAGTTCATACTGCACTATACAAATCTGGCCCAGCTCTACTTAATCACTGTGAGCTTCAGGCAGCCAACAGAGACAGACGAACTTATTTTTCTCTAGAACGTCTGAAATAAGACAACGTGTAGAATTGTTGGGTGAAGGGATGATTTCATTGTAATAAAGTTTGTATCATATCAATTCCTTCATAAAAAACATTGCAATACAATACATCTTCTATTAATGAACACATTCTCAGAGTGTACAGCCTCGCGTAAAGGTGTTGCTGTCAGCAGCTGAGTGCCGCACAGCCCCGTGCAGGTACGCACAGCACCAGGCGCGGGTGCCTTTTGGCACTGTCCTGCTGTAAGGGCACAGAAGCAGCCGGGGTCGTAGGACATTGACCCCTACCTTTGGAGGGCCGGGTACAGGCACAGAGCGCCTGCATTGTGCTCATTTTAAGATCTGGGCTTTGCCTGAATCTTGTCTTACTACCAAAAGGCCATGTGCCTAAAATAAGTTGTTCTCCCCTTCCACCAAAGCGGCTAAATAGAAAGGAAAACCCAATGGCATTAAGTGAAACAAGATGCGTTAACTAAAAAGAGAAGAAAGAATAAGCAAGAATGAAAAATAAACTTAATTCACTCCAGTGCCAGTAGGATTTGGCATTTAACTTTCATCACGTTTCATTCTGTATCGGGAACAAATACCTGTACACGGAACAGGACTGATGATTCCTACCATTAGCCAAAAGTCTGTTTATTCCCAGAGCTGTGCTGCCATCAGTTGATGATGCTGGGGCACTTACAGACGGGTTTTGCCAAGAAAAATGCTTTATCATTCGTAACATTAATATGAAACATATTTTTCTTTGTAGACCAGTCCAAATGTATAAGTTGTTGCATTCTGTCCCTTGGTGTCAAATGGGAGAGGGGGGGAGAATAACTGCATCCCAGAAAGTAAGAAAACAGAGACGAAAAAAAAAAGCTAGTAACTTAAATAACAAGGAATATACTCCCTGTTGGACTTTTTAAAATAGTTCTATAAAACCGGTGAAGACAGAAACGTTACTCAGAGATTTTTGGTGCCTGATCAGTGCTCTGCATTTTATGTGACCATTTGCACCTCTGCAAAGTATTTGACAGTATTTGACAGCTGATTTATTAGCATTTGATGCCTATATTACACATGTTGAAATGACTCTTCAATGTGCAAAGCAGTGGAAAACCACTGATTCCTTTCATGGCTTTTTCCTGGTGGTTTAATACCGAGATTACATTCCAAAGGAAAAAATGAATTCCTCACACCCCGATTGTAATTCTTCATTTCTTTTAATATTTACTACGTTCGGCTCATACTAACTCGGAATGAAGAAATAAAAGGAAAAAGCGAAAAGCAGTTGTGTTTAATTTGCAGACCTGATTCACAGACACTGGCTCTGAAACCAAATCAAAACCAGGCCACGCTCATGAGACTGGAAGGAGTCACAGGAAAATGAGAAGTCTGCTCTTCTGATGGGAAACACTGCAGGACTAAGACTCTTGATTTATAACAGAGCCAGTAAGTAAATTGCATCTTTTTGATAGTTAATAGTTGTTCAAATAAACAGGAATTTTCACCAAATGAAAGTTTTGTTCTCACTGAAATTATTTTTGACTTCTTCAAAGCGAACCCTCAAGAAACTGCAAAGCCGCATTATTTCTTTCTCACTGTTTTGAAGGCAGCAGTAACAGACTGTTCAGAATCCATATGAGAAAGAGGGGTGGATCAGTGTAATACTTTCTGGAATGCAGTGGACTTCTTGGGTTTGGACTTATTAAAATAGATGCACCCAGTAGGAAAAAAAATATAAAAAGCAGCATTGCTCGGGTGCCTAAAAAGTAACTGGAGCTTAGAGAGCTTTGAGTTTACAGAAAGAACAGAAGACCCTTCCCCACCGCAGGAAATCAAGCCCAAAGAGAAGGATTGTGAACACAGTGAAAGGATAGTCTGAATCACACAATACAATTTGTCAAACACGATTATTTGAAATGCAGTTGCCAATGTCGTGTGTTGACAGGATGTGATGTCTTAATGAAAATATTACTGTTTGCTCATCTGCTACAAGCCCGATTTCCAAAAGAAAAGCCTCTCAGATTTCACACATCACAGTAGCTTTTCCAGCTAAAATAATGTAGTAGCTAGTGTAGCGTGAATAAGTTAAGTATCTGTGAAGTTCATGGAGTGGTGAGGAGGGAGGACCAATTTGCCAGGCTCTGAATTACTGACAGGCTGAATGACCCATGTCTAGTCTTGTCACGTTACTTTACATTACACATTGTAACACAATCCAGCAGAATATAACCTGAAAAAAAAATGCCTTCAGCACTGGATTGCAAGAATTTCAAGGTTACAAGTGCCCGGGGGGGGCACATTTTCTAGATCCATTATAGTGGCCTTTCACTGGCACCTATCGATAAGGCGCAGAAGGCAGCAGTTCGCTTTACCATCACTCAGAATGAAGCTCTCGCTCACGTTTACCGGTGGATGTCTTTTGGGTTACACAACTTACAAGGAAATAGAAACTGCTAATGTTCACTGCAATTGCCCTTTTCTGTGTCCCGACACTGGCTTTACCTGCAGTTCCTCGCTTGTACCTAGCCAACCTCCATGGAAGGAAAGTGGCAGTCTTAAAAGTCTTTACCAAATTATTTATTTTGAAATGAGAGACAGAAAGGAACCCAAATAAGTATTTGATGTATCATGTACTCAATAATGGTAGCAAGAGGAAATAATTAAAGGTATTGTTTGGTCGGTCTCGGATAAGGATTGGTTTCCAATACATAAGATTTTACCTGTTTTATAGCTGTGCTTCAGAAACAGAGAAATGACCAGGAGTTCCTGCTGATAGGCTCTATCTGCTTCGGCATTTTGAAAACAGAAGACTGAAAGGTAATGAAGGTAACACCAGCTGCTGCAAATGGGCTTTGGTTATTTTTGACTAAAGTTCTGTGAGGAATTTGAACGTGACATCTCTTTCTGATGAATACATTCACAGCCCCTTCGTGTCAGACAGAGTTAAGCTTATACGGCAAAGAGAGAGAAAGTCTTCCAGTTGTGTATGTCCAGAGTCCACCACACAGCCTCGAGTTCTGCGGCTTACTCAAGCAACGACAAATTAATGAGGACTCATCTGGTGCTCTACATTTCTATAAAAGGAATTTCTTAAATAGCAAAATGGATTAATAGTTACTTAACAGTTTTTACATCGTTTATTCCCTGGTTTCTATCTTACAGCCTTGCCAGACAGAATAATGGAAATGAATACTCACTCTTCATGCAGGCAGTCTTTTCTATCTAGAACTGTAGCTGACTCTGTCCGTTGTGTTGCCTTTCAGTTAGATGCTGTAAAGAAAGCAAAATAATTATTGTTAAACTTAAATATTTGATAAAAAGAAAGAAAAAAAACCCCAAAGTTTGTGCTGTCTCTTGTCCCCCTTTTACTACAGTCACCCACTCCCATTCCATCTTCTCTTCCGGGGAGTGGGTGTGTCTCTAAAAATAAGATTACCTCAAACTCATTACTGTCCACTGACCGGGTCCTGCTGTAAAAACTTTTGATGAATACTCAGCATCTAATTCCTGAGTAATAAAAAAAAAACCCCTAAGTTGCTTGCAATCATTATTCCAAATGGAAAAATTAATTGTAAATAACTGGAAGTCAATTAAGGCTGGGTTCTGCCGGGTAATGCAAATCTTTTATAGTTTTGTTTCAGTTAACTGCCTCATTAATGATTTATAGATGTGTATACAGCTGTGGGAACCATAGCATTATCTAATGCACTCAGAGAATAATTACATATGAAAAGAGCTACGCAGCTCAAGGGAAAAACTCAGAAATTACTTACTGCCTTAACTTCAACCATATTAAGATGCAAAGTATTTAGAAACCAACTGTGCTGCTTTATTATATGCTTGAGGTTTTACATTCCTTCTAAAAAGGGAAAAAAAGATTCTTTCTAAAAAATTATTTGTGTATTTCAGTATTACGCAGTATGCAAAAATCAAGATGTCTCAAACTGAGAATGCAAGGCATTTATTTATTATTTAAAAGCGCCTAAGTTCTAAAACATTCCCATTTCCTTTGTGCAGCTGCTATACAGGAAAAAAAAGACATTTCTACAGTTAAATAACTCACGGGCATACGCATACATCATCTCCCTGATTTACACAGAGCTAGAAGTCATCTTGAAAAGACTTTGGGAGTCATTTTCCTGGATATACAAATACGTTGCTATTGTTGTTTGGTGACACCATTGTTTGAAGTTTGAGGGGTTTTGTTTTGTAAAATATCCCTTTCACTCCCGAAACTTATTTCCCCTCTATAGGGCCAGTAAACGCAAAGTTTGCACCATTTGCTACTTATTTCTTATAAACTCCAATCCTGTGATAACCTGCTGTTGGACATACGGAAACACCAGAGAGGACCCTTTACTTTTAAGCCTGCTTTTCTCTTTCATAGAGTGCTTTTTCCTCTTTCATAGAGCTGAGGAGGCCAGGTGTTTCTCACCAAAATCTGGGATTTGACACCCAGCACCTAACCTGAAATTCTGAATACAGTTGTCTGTCTTAAGAGTGAACATCCTCAGTTTAGCCTCTGGCATCACTGTCCGCAAATCCTCTGTGGGAACGGGACAGAAAAGCAGAGCGATCTCACCCTCCATGCTCTGCCTCTCCAAAGCATCTCTCATCTTCAGGCCTGAAGGAAATCACCACTGTGTGAGGGAAGGAGGAGAAGGATGCGATAAGAAGCAAAGCGGTATGGTTTATGACACAGGTACACCAAGTAGAGCTGGAAAACGTTACAGCAGTGCTCAGAGTTCAGCCCTTCCTTGCCGTGTGCCCGAATCTCCTTTCAGAATCACTCCCGCCTGGAGGTTGGGATGCCGCCAGTTTGACAGCGAGTGAAAAATTTAGACGACAAACAAACAGTTAAAACAAACAAACCCAACTCTGTTAAAATACAAACACTCGTTTAAAAGTTACCACAGTAAGAGGCAGATAAAGGAAATCAAAACGGACCACGTCTTATAGCTGCTCCTAACGCTGCTCTTAAAAAAATATATTTACACACTTTAACTGGAGAAAACAGTGGGAAATTGGGCTGTTAAAACCGTGTACTTAAAAGTATTTTTCCTATGGCATATGTGAGTCAGCTGACACACTTTAATATTTCTGCAGATTAAAATGAGCAGTGAATAAAGCGTGTCCGCTTGAACCCAGCAGATGAATAGTTTACCATTGCCTCATTGGAACGTTTTTCTCACAGCGATACGTATTTATACACAGGTGAAAAAATATTTCATGAACTGTAAATGCGATTGGCCTTTCATGTTACGTTTAGTGCGCTTTTAAATCGCCCGTGAGTGCACACTCACGCGTGCGCATGTGCCACGTTTCTTGTCATCCTTTCACAGAGCGCCGCTGGAATTTCAAAGTTCAAAGCAATACTGGGAAATCTGTAAGCACTGTGACCTTATTTGAAGAACACCTAAAAATACATTTACTTTTATTATTTAGCTATATACAATATAACTTTACACATGATAGTTAATTTTGCAAACAATATATGCCATTTTAATGTTCCTATACGTAGTGAAAAAGAGTGTAATTTTGTCCTTAGAGGTGTTACTCTCTCTTAGCAGAGGTACAACACTAATAATATGTACTTTAACTATAATAATTCCACAGTCCTTACTTATGCTGTAAAGATGATGCATATAGATTTTATAGTTTTTATGGTATAAAAAATACTGGTATAGTCTAAGATTTTAAGTGCATTAAGCTATAAAGCTGTAACAGAAATTACCAGGGTAAAAAAGATAATTTTAGGCAGTTGGGAAGACTTTGATGCTATTAATTGTAAAAAAAAAAATAGTACATCCAAATTTTAATGGCAATTCTTTACACATGGGCTCTAAAGGGGTCTTAAATTTCACAACTGACAACTTTTCATAGTGAAGAACAGAAATGAAAAAAAAATAAAGTAAAATTAAAAAAAAATAAATCAAGGTTTGCTAATCTCGTAATGAGTCCTGAAAGTGTTTGACCTGAGGGAAGGAAGCAAACATCAGATGTGAGCTCTGCCTTCACCCCCAGTGACCTCACCCATTCTGTGGGATGACACTATGGGGCACAGATGTGTATATTCATATATAAAGGACGCAGAGGAGGGAGATGGATTGGGCCCACAAAGACCGTCACGTGAGAGATCCACCTCATTCACAGTTACAAACAGGGATTCTATAAAGATTACATAAGTGACTTGTTTAATGCAGTCTACAAATCTACGGAGGACTGCAATTTCATCACTTCAAAAGGCAGTACACCTCCGTGTCCGCAGTCTTCCCAACTGATTAATGCCATTAGCTGAGTAGTAAAGGTGGAGGAAGTGAGATACCATAAAATTAACTTTTTAGGATCTTCACTGATGCAATATAAGCATAATCATTACTCTGTAGTTCAGCGACTAAGGTTTTTACCCAAGATTTTTACCAGATTGCAGCAGAGCCTGAAGCTTCTGAGCTCACCGTAGTTGCCTGCAGTGCTCAGCCAAGGAGAGAAGAATTGATCCGCAATCGGACCGCGAAACAACAGTGAGTTTGAATTTCATTTTAGTTTTTGCTGCTTTAGGAAGGTGGGCTAGATCTCCTGATGGATAGTTGATGAAAATCATCTAATTATGTCCAATAAAGACGTGGTATACCAGCATTGCCCAGGAAGATAATCCTGGTCGTTAAATAAAAATGAGGGTCTCTTGCTCTGTGTCTTTGTGCCTTCGTTATGCGCAGTACCCACAAGGAAGAGCACCTGTTGCCCTGAAAATCCTCAGGAGCTGCAGTATGATGACAACAGCAAGAAACTACAGAAGGGCAGATTCCAAACCATTATCATTTTGGTGTTTCATTGGTAATATTTTACAGAATTGAGGCTTTTTTATTTCTTTCTGGCTTTTCTTTATTTTCTTTCAGGCTATAGACAGGGCGCACACAAATCCATTTATGGAATGGGAAAAGCGGCGTTTGTGTGGGATCCGATGCGTTCTGCTGAGGCAAAGCATTGCAGGGGCTCAAGTGCTGAAGCACGACTGTATCTACAGTCAAGCATTCAAAAGAGGAACGCTTACCCGGCTGCATCTGTCAGCCTTCCAGGGCCCAGAGACTATGGATGAAAAAAATGGATAAAGATATTTTTAAAAAATCCCCCGGGACCATCTCCTGTATTTAATAAGGAAAAGCACCTTCTGTGCAGCCAATAAAAGTTGAGTCTCTCATGAAGATTTATACCATATTACATGCTGAAATTCAATGTACAACGATACCCTTGTGTACGCTGTTGTCAGAATAATAATCTTTGTCTGTCTGATCAACTTATATTTTATGCCAACAACACAGCATTTAATATTACACAGTTTCAGAGGAAGAAAATATATTTATTCGTGCAACAACTTCCCCAGTAGCTTAAACAGACAAAGTGAAAAAAAATAGCTTGGAGTTTTTACATCAACTTATGATTCGCAATACAGATTTCTACACGATTTTAGCAATTTTATGCAGCAATATAAACTATGATTCTTAATCTAGTTTGTGAAACTGTCTCACTGTTTTATACTGTCATGAGGAATAATACAGTTGGATGTGACTGCTGAAATTTGCTTTTGGCATTCTCCTGAAATGAGGAGGCTAAAAATACAAATGGTAATCAACAGCTTTTTTTTTTTTTCTTGTATTCTGCCTTATGATATTCTCTGCTGTATTCTTAGGCTTTGTCTCTCAAAATATATATCAAAGAGCACTTATAGAGAAGATACACATAGACTTCCCCACAGTCGAAGAACTCCTTGTCAAAAACCAGTAGAGAAAGTCTGCCCACGCTACAGGACTTGTTCCAAATGATGCTCTGCCAGATGAGAAAACTTAAGCAATATAGGAAAGCTCCGCTGTATGTAGATCCATTAAATCTATTCTTTTAGCAGCCTGTGCAGAAAACTGTCAGGCTTTGAATGATTTATTGTTACCTTTTTAAAGGCATTTACTTTTTACCGTATTTAATTTTTCTTCATATAACAATACCTGACAAAAAAGAAAACTTGATGACACCCTCCCCCCGGCTCTTGCCCTCCTTTCAAGCTAATGAAAATATTGTACATAGGATTGGGAAGAGAAAGAAAAGAGGATGGTTAGAATTGTTTCTGTCCCCCAAGGGGGACACTCATAAAAGAAAGGTGTACTACAATTTTTTTTAACAATAGTGCTTAAACTTCACTTAGAGATAAGCTTACTGCTGCAGAGGAAAAGGCAAACTCTTTTGAGACCGTAATAAAGTGAGTAGATTTCTTCACTGATAATGCACTTATCAAAACCTCCAAATCATTTAGCTGTGCTGCTTGCCTTTAGGGAAGCGCTGCTTGATAATCCATTGATGACTATTCTTGAAAGTTTCTCAAAATGATGTATTTATTACATCAAAACACAATCAAAGTTGCTGCTTGCTCATAACAGGATGTGATATCAGTGCCTAAAGACAAGGACCGATTCCCAACTACACGCACGCACCTGAGCGCACACCCATACACACACGGATAATTTTTAGGTAGGAAGGAGTTACTGAAATACATTGGCCAAGGATTAGCAGTAGCTCCAACACATGGCAGACCCAGACATTCCTTTTATCAACCAAAAAGAGGAAACAACAATCCCCTGTACTGTTGATTATCATTAACCTTTCTATTTAGTTTTCTGTAGACTGGTCTATGTGTAAGAACTTATACATCAACTCCATTTATATGAAATAAAACACATATGTTGAACTATGGAAATAGATACCACATGACAGAGATGTGTATGGGAAAAACGTACCTACACTGTAGGAGCAGAAAAAAGCTAAAGGAGGACACAAAGTAAGTCCTGCTTTGTCATTTATAGGAACTTGTTTGCATAGAGCACGTTTGAACTGCTTTGATCATATTAACTGTTCTATATAAAAGCAAACCAACGCTCGGAACCTGCATTATAGTGTCCCATGGGGGAAAAAAAAAGGTCGGTAACAAATGAGATGGCCCCTAAAACAACTCGGACATTCATGGATTGAGCACATGAAACGAGTCTAAAGAAGTGAGAAAAAGCAAAGGAAAATCAAAGCACCAGAAAACAGAAATGTAAAAGCGTAAGAGAGATCTCGCACAAGGTCAGGAAGGTCAGAGAAGTTATGCTGATTTACACCAGCTGAGGAGACGGCCCGTGTCTTTTTGTTCTTGAAGTTCAGACTTTAGAAACAGATTCAATGAGTCATAGTCACTGTCTGAGAATTAGAAATGTAGATTGTGTTCAAAGCCCCAAAATAGATGTGAACTATTTTTATTGGCAAAGGAAAAAAAATAGCTCCCCCCTCCCTTCACCAGAAATCTTCAAACCATAACCACATGATACGAACGGAACACTTCTAACCCGGAGAGGTTTGATTTGTAACTCAGTCAAATGTAATTCTAAAATGTCTAAATGCTGAATAACAGACTGGATTAACTACGGATAAAACAGAATTATGACTGCTAGTATTGGACAAACACAAGGTTTGAAGTTTGAATTGGAGAAGATTATAAATCTAATAAAAATTACATATTCTTCATTGACGAACAGATGCCATTATTCCACCTCTGTTACTAAAATATGCTTTTGTTTAGTGGCAGCTTATTTAAACTGATTGTCTTAAAAAAAAACGTAGATTTTTTTTTCCTGTTTAAAAAGTATTCAACATATTTTAATGATTTATTTAAAAGATTTCATACACTCCTATTAGCATCCAAGTAGATACTGTGTAGTGTACTGTAACACAAAGATCTACATGCTGCAAATGCTTTGCACGTGAACATTTGTGCTTGTGTAACCAGGCACATTAAATTGAGCTACACAGATATGTGTCATGTATTCCCCTTGGATGGTTCAAGCATGCTGCAGCTACAGTAAAATATCACCTGCCACTATTGCTCCATGGTCCCAGTCCTACTCCCGTGGAATTGGAATACTTCATATTTAATACATATAGTCAAGGTTTGCTATAGATAGGGAAGAACTTCAACATCAAAGGTTAACATTTGTATTTAGGCATAGGCTTTGGGTTCACATTATCTGTATTTATTAGTCTGTTAATTATATTCGTCGTATATTTGAGGATGGTGAATCACAAAACAGTCAAATTTTGCAGACGAAAATTCCCTTATACATCTAATGCAGCTGGATCTTCGGTTAAAATTGTTTAAATAAAGCTTTCCTGAGGGATTCTTTTATCTACTGGGAGAAATTTGGAAGATATCCAAGTATACATTAAATATTCCAGCATTTCAGACCTCATACAGGGGTTTCCTTTTATAATTTAATAAATTTCACCTATTTTGCTTTTCATTAAACGATTTGCTCATCCTAGCAATGTATAGTGAAAAACTAGCTCTATAAAATAACGTTTAGATGTTATGTTTAATGCAAAATAAAGTAGGTAGAAACACCTACTTAAAATATTTTTTGCATGTTTTTTTTTGCTATAAAACAGAACAGGTATCCCTGTTTCCTATTAATCTTTCTTGATGGATTCTATTCAGGGTGGCCAGCAAACTGATAAGATCTTTCCTTCGGATTTCAAAATTACTGAATCTGGAAATAGTTCTCATTTATCTCATGCACTGCTGAGAAAACAATCTCAAGTCGTTGGTTCTACTGATGAAACTTCCTTAGCAACACAAGGGCTCCAGAATTATTTTTCAAACCTTGTCAATGCTTCCTGTGAGGTTTCCGTCACTGTCAGCACTGAGCACTTCGCAGATGAGGGCAAAAAAAAGAAACCAACCCAGAAAGCTGTGATAAATTAACAGAGGGTAAATTAATAGACTAAATGGAATTAATAGAAGCAGTGATAAATTCAACAGTGAAATTCTGTAACAATAGTCCAGCAAGTAACATTTTAGATTTACCAAGTCTTTTATCATTTGGATGAGAATCTATAGGGAAATGACTACGCCCCGGTGGCGCTGAAAGAAGCAGGAGATGGAGCACCTGCACCTGTGCCTTTCCCTGCAGCGAAACGCACCGCAGCAGGGGCTCTGCGCCCCGGCGAGCTCGGCAGGACCACCCTCACAGCTCTTTTCCTTTCAAAGCCCTGGTGTTAGATTGGATACCCCAACAGACAAGGATGTGGCTGGTCTCCGGAGCAGGAACTTCCAGACCAGCAGAGAATTATGAAATGCAAAGAAAACTGCCAAAATGTAAAGACTGGCCCCTATGCCTCGATGGCACTTTGAGACAAGACGTTCCAGCCATCCTCTCTCGTGGTGTATTAAGTTTAGGCCATGGTTTAAGCCTTTACCACACTTGGTTTCTATTAAGTCTTGAGTCTGCAGCCGGTCCCTTGCAGCTGCATTTCAATATTTGCTGCTCAGACTGTAAAGTGTCAGCAGTGCAGGGATTTGGCTTTCAAAGTAATTGGAATAGATGAGTTTAAAGCTACTTTATTTCAGGTACCTTCAGTTTCAGGTTAGAGAGTGCTTTTTGCTGTGAGGATTTTTTCCTTCCGCGACACAAATGCTCACCCTAGTTCTCAAATTCACCAGTACTCATCTGACACTTTGCAAGTTGCCAAATGTCTACTCAAACACTAAAAACCCAGTTTCTGCCGAGTTCTAAAGTGTTAGAGGATCGCTGAAAATTAGCAGTAGCATGTCTGTCTAGGGCTGAGCAAAAGACACTGAGTATTAACGCTTTCCTGACTGCTGAAAGCTGGCAGAGAAGTGAGCTAGTTATCTTCTGCAGCCGTGCTCTTTGCTCTCCTCCTGTGCCCTGAGAAGCAGGCGCTGACACCAGGAGCATGCTAAGCAACAAGGAACACTGCTCCTGTCCTAATGCTTTAAAGAATTCCTGGAGGCAAAGGAAAGGCATTTTCTGACAGCCTAAGCTCCCTGTCACATGCAGGTTGGATTTCATAGAAGGAGTGAAAGATGACGGCAGCTCAGGCTTCCACCTTCCAAAGTGCCTGCTGACAGTGCCTTCCTTTGCTGTCCTGAGCTGCGTCCTTTGCTGCAGAGGTAGAGCTGGGAGGGCTCAGCACACACATGCTGTATGCATGCAGGAAGGAAAGAAAATTGCTGCCGATATTGCCCATGCCAAACCATAATATTCTTAAACTATTCACCTTCAACTTTAAATCTTCAACTACTCCTTGCCACCCTTCAGTCTAAGAATAGCCTCTTAAAGTTTTAAGAATACCTCAAGAACTCTTTACGAATAACTCTTAAGAATACCTTCTTACCCTCCTTCTAAATTAGCCTGGTGTTATTCTTTTGATCCAGTCTGTGGTGACTTCAGACTGACTATTTAAAGCCAAGGAGCAAGAGAACAGAACAGCAGATAATATTTCAAACGTCTCACACTAAGACACCTACTGCACAAGAACACCGTTTAGATATAAGCTGAAAACATACGATACGCAATTAAGTTAAATTGCATAAACATTTGGTTCAAGATCTTTCTCTAAAAACTACATGGCCTTCTCAATGAAGAAAATGAAAAGTTCATATAGTTAATACATATATATGTTAGTTGACGTGTACATCATTGAGTAGAGCAAATTCACTTTGCCTTCTTTCCCCATCCCACCCACATGTTATCCGAGACACTTCTGATGAAACATTCTATACTGCTTTCATCTTCAAATACAAGATTAAGAATTTCAAATGATGCAACTGTAGAAACCTGTATCACTTCTTGGGTGGCCTCCAGCAATGTGACACAGGGACCTATGCTTTCAGCGGCTCGGAAACACCAGCAGATGCTAAACTCTGTAATGCATGTTCTCAGCAAAATGGGTTTAGTAGTATCTCCAAACCATCCTCCACTTTCTAATCTGGGTTTAAATATGTTGCTTATCAGATTCAAAGGACTGTCCCCCTCTTAAGACTACTTCTTGGTGTGGGTCCATAATGCAGGGAATGTTCACCAAAGCCGTAGATTTATCCGTTGTATCTTTTCCTTCAACACAGTGGTAGTTTAGCTTCTACTAAAAAACTAAAAACTGAGCCAGGTCAAAGAGAATAAATTCCTTTAGGAACTAAAGAGCCCCACAGACTGCACACACTATTCCAGGTTTACATTTCATGTCACAGATACACATAACAACGTGGATATTTATTAGATGAGATCCTGCACACACACACACACACACCCCCTCAGTTTAAGTCATAAATAAATCCTCTTCTTGAAACTTAAAGTTCAACTGCACCAGATCTCTTTGGATAAAGGACAGAAGAAGAAATAATATACCATAGGTGTTGTTCATATACCTGAGGATGCTGTGATAAGAACATTGGAAGCAAGATAGAACAATCTGTACGGAAGAAAATGTGCCTCAGAAACTACATGCAATCCTGTTCCACTGCTGGCTCTTACAGATGGTTTTCAGCAGGGTTATTTGTCTCTGAATAGCTCTAACCAGGATCTCAAAAATTATAGAAGTTGTAGTTCAAATTAAGAGCATATTTACTAGGCAATAAATAATATGATTTCTACAATAACTGTTTTAGTACAATAAGAGCCTTCAGATTGTAGCAGTGAGATTGAGTTTGGGTCCATGCCACCTTTTAGTCACATACATAATGATGGATGTAGCCTATTCGTTATACAGAAAATATACCATTATCTATAATCACTATAATCAGCCTAATACGTATTTTGGAACATAGCTAGACAAAGGAGTTCAGAGAGGCTAGGAGCCTTACGTTGCATAAGCCTGTATTTTAAATACTCAGCCCAAGATCTTTATCTGCTACGGGCTAAACGGCAGACAAACCCCCCTCACAGAGATACATAACCACACACTCCTGTCCCCATAAAATATCATAAAGTGACATGTACCAGTGGCATAATATACTACAATAATTTTTCCAGTTGTGTATAGAATGGAGAGGAACAGAACATATCCAGAAAGATAAAGTTATTGTGAGTACAGTCAGACCTAAATAATTTAATCTTTTTGAAACAAAAGGAATATTGAAGAAAAAAGGAAGAGCGGGAGTGAGGAAATGAGTTTAAAAATCTTCCACCTTCCTCCTAAGTGCTTAGTAAATGCTATTTATTTATTTGAATAACCATGACTATGGTATCGATGCTGCCAAAGAGAGACACGCTTCCTCCCCATACATAATTTAACTGATGAAACATGGGAAAGAATGTGTAAGAGGTACAATTTCACTTAAAAGAATTGAAATGTGGAATCTTGGTTATTATAGGAGTCAAGGATGTTTTTAAAATTAAGACCATTAAAAATTTTTAATATATAAAATAATAGCTTTAAGTGACACAGTAACTAGCAGTTCCTGACACTGAGCAGGTTTGTTTGTTAGCTGACAACCAGAAAAATTAAATGCAAAAATGTGAACAGTGCTCAAAGGGATTCCTCAGCAGAGAGAAGACACTGTGTTACAGATTACAACCTTTAAATATTTTGGTGTGTTTCTATATTCTCTATTACATAAATAATAACCCACACTCTAACGTTCTCTGCTATAAATACTTTGCATGAATTCAGATAAATGTTTTATATTGTTCCCTCCCTCATTTATACCTTTAAAAATGTGCAGCTATGATTTATGCTTTTGAGGATGGCATAATAGAATTTGACATTTTCCAGCTGAGGTGTGGCCTAGTTCCAGCTCCATGCTTCATTACATTGTACTCCCTTTGAGAGAATGAGAAGAATAAAAATAGCCAGGTTGTTAAAAATGTAAAAAGGCATAAATGAATTCTCACCAGATGTCCTCTTCAATTGTCATTTTCATAGAATTATGGTTGTTAAACTTCTGCTTACCATCAAACACTAGAAATCGATATATGCTACGAACCATATATCTGGAGGGATTGTTCCCACCTCACCAGTGTCTTCTCTTCATTGGATTCTCCCATAATTTAAAGGAAAGAGAACTGATCTAATTTAAAACAGTACCCAAACTGCATATTAATGTGAAGAAAACTCAAAAATACACACTCTGTAGTAGAATTCTGAACACCGATGCCATGTACACATTTACACGTCAAGAAAAAGACCCTTTGAACATGCAAAGTTTTCATTCTGTTCCAAAAAAGGAAGAACTCAGAAAACTGCAGATACAACAAAAAAATGGCTCAGCTACACACATTCCACTCATTTCAGCGGCCCACGTTTCAGGCACCAGAAGCTCTCATTAGCTTTCTTTATCAGGACGAGTTAGAGCGTGTCCCCACTCCCTGGGAAGCTGATCTTGAGCAGCTATTGCCACCCATGTGTGGCGCAGGGGCCGCTCAATGATGGGAGCATATTGCAGCCACCAGAACGCGGGTCGGGGGACGAGCCAGCCCCCAGCCGCGGGCTTGGCCATGCCCACCTCCCTGCTCAAGCCTCCCCGTACCCCGTACAGGTGTAGAAGCCAGTGGCTACCTAGTCTGCAAGGCACTTGCCCACCAACAACTGTGCCAGCCCGCGCATCCCCAGGGCTCTCAGCAGGTACCACTGTTCCATCCCACCACACACGGTTCATGGGTCACATTTCCTGGGCAGTGCCATGGACCACGGTGACGTGCCTTCAACCAGAAACAGGCTATCACAGAATCACCAGGTTGGAAAGGACCCACTGGATCATCGAGGGCAATAAACACTATCAGGGTAATAAACACTATCAGGGCAATAAACACTATCAGGGTAATAAACACCAAATGCCCTCTGTGAGTCAGTAAAGTAAATAATGTTGTAGCTTTTAACATACTGTCTTTTTGGCAATGAACAAATAAGAGCGTAAGAAACATGTAAAATGTGTTTTCCTTATCCTGCTGGGCAGATTCAGCGTGTTTTTATCTTAACATCAAAGCAGCTAGTTTTGGCACTTTCTCTGCTTTTCAACTGTATTGATGTGTAGCAAAGGTAACAGAAATGCCTCACAATCCATTCGTCTGTTTTGCTGAATGCTGTACCAGATTATAATGTTCAAGTGTCAAACTTATTTTATGGCTGTACTCTTGCTGGACGATGAATGTAAAATAATTCTTTGAAAAGGAAAATGGAAATTACGCCACTTGCGAGTGACAGGGCTCCTGCACGTGGGCTGACTTGCTTGCTCAATGTCATAAGAAGTTTGAGATGAAGATTTTTGCTGTCTGAAGTAAAAATGCTGTTCTTCGGTCACGAAAGTTGTTACAAACAAGATAGCCAAGAAGAAAGATTTGTCAGCTTCTCTCTGAATGGCAAAAGGTTGAGTAGATTACTCAATATTTGTCAGACTTGAGGTGATTGCCTGTCACTACCCAAGGAAGTAAATAGTATTGACAGCTTTATAAGATCAAAATTCAAAGCCTACAAGGATATGTAGCTGCATCACACAGTACAGAACAAGGACCTTCTGTTTTAGCAACCTGTTGAGCTCGACTGTGAAGAGCAGAAAGAGAGCAGACAATGGCACGTCAGTACCAGAGGGTGAGCCCTGCTGTATAGTTGTGTCCGAGCTCCCAACCACACTACCAAGCCCTGCTAAAACACCCTAAAAAAGTGCTCAACAGCTACTGGTGATATCCTATGTAATCCTCTCCTATGCTGTAGTGACATACCAACTTGCTCTGCCTGTTTGGACATTTAACATGAAGCTGCATACCTGTATAAAAACATACCCTAAATAGCTTAAAGACCCAAATTGTTTGATTTAGTTTTATTTTCCCTGCACATCCTTATCCATCCTCAGACAATCTCTGAGGAGCTGCCATTTACGAATAATCCCTTGTGTAATACTGCTCTTAATTTCTCTGGGCCAGGGTGGAAGCAGCTATAGAAGAAAAGGAGAGGGAGCCTGGATCTCCTTTAGAATCAGTGACCCTATTACTAATAGCCGTGCTTTTTGAATAGAGACAGCGTGTGATCTGCTACAAATGCAGAGAGGTGGCAAACAGAATAATGGGGAGGGTCAGAAACCCCTTGATTAAGTAATCTGGTAAATCTGGCCTGAATGTGATGAGAAAGGGGAATAAATACAGAAAGAAATTCCGCATGTGAATGGAAAGGGAAAGCAGAAACTGAAGGTGCAAACTGAACTCTAATTAGAGAAAGAGGAGAGGATGGAGCTTCTCTGATGAGAGAAAAAGAGGACTGGTGTCATGTGAGGGTTTGGAACTACTCAGCTGAAAGGAAAGCAGATCTAAGAAGTGGATCTGTTCGAGTGGCTCAGAGACCGCACAAGAGGCAGCACAGGATGGCTCCTAAGCAAAGGCAGGTGAGGTAGATCAGAGCAGTGAAAGAAGTGACAAAAGGAGATGGCAGAGAGCAGGGAGGAAACCAGGACACTCCCAGAGCAGTGTCAGCTAGGCTTAGTTGCTCCAACTGCAGTGTTAGTTTCATTCCCCTCCAGAATGAGAACGCACACTTTTACTGCTGGTTATTCTAACAGCTCTTCAAAAAGGCTCTCCAGTGGAGTTAAACATCCAAACACGCTGGAGAAGCATGTGGTGACGATATACTATATACCATATTCTAGATTCATACAGGAGGAATATCATGTATATACAGGCATATAAGTCTATGGAGGAAAAGTAAACAACAAATAGAAAACACTTCACAAAGTAGAGAAGTTGTTATTACCATCTCAGTCGGTTTCAAAACCTGAAGATGTCATTATAGATCGGTCATATACTAAAATAAATTGTTTGTTTAGACAACTAGTGCGCACAAACTGCAGCAGGACAGCTATTCACCAGTATGTTATTGCCTGAGCTGATTCAATGTGAGCAATTCTATTTTCACTTAAATAGACACGCATTTGCTAAGCGTGGTTTACAGTGGCGTATCTGACTACTCAAGTACTTCCAACAACTGGGCATTTGCAGTGTCTGCCTTGATGTTTTCTTATAATAACAGTCTGTGAGTTCTACCGAAAACATTAAGAAAAATGTTGCTTTTCTGTAGTGCCTTTTTAACAAAATCTACACCTACGCACTATACAGTAGAGCAATTACCACCATCTACTACAGATGCGGGCAGGACAGATATTATATCAACAGGCTGAAAAAATACTCAACTATAGCCAAGAAACAGGTAACTTAATCATTGACCTCTGCAGTTTTCATTATTGAATTATACAAGTCTAAAAAACAAAAGAAGTGAAACATATTTAAGCCTACTCGGGAGAGGAACACAGCTCATAGTCACACATTTGTCTTCATCTCCTGCCTTCTACCTAGAGATTCGGAAGTTTCAGAAGCATGGATGCTTTTATTTCTCATTTAATATAGGGTTCAGCACAAACTTTCTCTGCCCATGGTGGTCAATGGGAAAATTTGGATCTTTCTGCTAAATGTCACGATCTTTGCAGAACCCGTGACTGTAAATACTGGTAAGCAATTTCTCCCTTCAGGACAGCACAGTTGCAGATAGGATCGCTTGCTAGAATCTTAGAGAACGGTGTAAAATCAGTGCAGGCTCACAACTTTTCAAAATGCAACTACTAAATCATAAGAATATCTGTATCTTGTCAGTCTTTGCACTGGCAGTGTGCAGTATTATTCTGCTTGGTTTAGAAAGACAGACTATTACTCTACCTTATCATATTAGTAGGTTTCTTAATTAAAACTATATCTGCGTCATCTAACCTTCATATCCAGTCATCACCGTGACTAGAACGACATGTACAAATTTAAATACAACATCACAAGCAATTATTTTAGGGATAAAATATCCATGACTTTAGAATTGTTCATTAACTTAAAATCAAAAAAATATTGTTTAATTCTGTCAAAATAAACTTTAATTCTCCAAAGGCTTCTTTCCAACAACAACAAAAAAAAGGCAGAGTTGTCCTACCTGCTTTCAACTGATGACAGCTTTCATTACAGAGACAAAGCAAAACATAAATGCAAATCAAAATACATCCCACAAACCCTGCTTTGGCAAGTATTATTGAAAAAATCATACTCTGAAAAGGGAATTAAAGATTTCCTGGGAATGGCAGGGACCTCAGTAAAGATATTATAACGTGGCATTTGATGTTCTAGAGGGACTTCAACAAGTTTTGCATGGTCAAATTCCATTAATAAGTTGGCTTTCTTCCAAGGCTGTGTGTCCCCCTCTCATCTGCCATAGTGCCCTAACTGTAAGGAGACCTCACCTCACCTGCTCCGTCACATCTTAGCAATTTTAATTGCTTTTTTCTTGCTCATTACAGTACCCAACAGCCTTAGAAAAATCCTAATATCTTACAATGCAGATTACGTGGGTTAGGAGTAGAATAGCAACAATTTTGGTGGCGTTGTAAGAGGATTACAGAGCGTATCGGTGGGGAAACGCCATGTGGATGGATATTAATGATGATGTGAGGGGGAATAAGAAAGAATCAACGAACTGGGTTTTGCAAGTAACTACTCAGGGAGAACCACTGTTGCAAGTATTGTCACTACAGTGTTCTGTAATGGATGGGTTTTATTCTCGAGCTACATGAACATCTGAATTATAAATACATATTTGCTGGTCTTTTTATTTTTCAAAGCCTGAGTATGTGCAGGCTTAGATTATAACACATTCTGAGCAAGTCTGACTCACAGTTTTTAGCAGATGACCTTTAATTAGTGGGAAGATATTCTATCCATATCATATTCGTTCACTTGTCTTACTGGGCATTAGATGGCTGCTGTGAAGCATAAAGGTTTTTTTTTTGTCCTAATCCCTGTGATGTGACATGATTAATGAGATGAAATTCCCATTTGGAGTTTCCTACCAATCAATAGGCAGATGGGCAGTAGTGGATGTCGAACAACAAGACAGCAGGAGTTGCTTAAGCTCTCGCTACTTTCATAGAGAAAAAATATTTACAGACATAATTTAAAGGAACAGATAATATCCATTTTCCGCATTTCTCTCCACCTTCAATAATGGCTTCTTTGTTTTTAATGCACACAGAAAGGCAAAAACGCTATCTTATCTCTACATGCCATATTAAGTTAAAATACGATCAAAAATCTTAGGGATGTCACTTACGCCAAAAGGGTCCACTGGCATTGAAAAACCATTTGAAAAACAGTGAGTCTGATTTCGCTCTACATCCATGCAGACAGAAATATACAGATATATCGGAGAAGTCAACAGAATTACAAAACATTAGAATAAAGCCAATGGGAAGATAAAATTAAGCCAGTGATTAATTTCTTTTCATTTTTTTAAATACTCCAGTGAAAAGCCAAACCCATCACATTTTACCTATCCTACAAAATGCACCCTTTTCAGGAACTTCACCATCCCACCCCCAACCTCATAGGTTTTTGATACCTAGCCAACGACATATAAAGTGAAATAAAGGAATGATCTTCTACAGGTTATTCTCAGCTGTGAAAAATTTTAATTTACGATTATAAAATCTTCCAAAACCCTGTGATTTTAAGATTTTTATTCTTTAAAGCTTAAGTCTTCTCTTTCTTGCTAGTACAATTCACTTATTCATGAGTAACTTATTAAGATAAATTCTATTACATGATTTTACCTTTATTTGTCTCAATATTAAAAAAAAAACAAACCTTGAGCTAAATACCCAAAACAAAATGATAAACCAAAAGGCTGCCTGGTGGATCTTTGCAAATGACATTAAATGTGAGGAAATAATGCAAGTGTCCAAACAGTAGCAGCAACAGGTTTCAGGAGACTTCTTACACAGTCTCGTGTTGATGTTTAATTTATTCTGTGCAATACTTATCTGCTTATTTTGAACAGGTGTATTGATATTTAGTTATTTTGTATGTGTAAATTATTTATCTTATATTTCCTTCTCATTGTCTTGCTCTCCCTCTCTCTCACGGACAAAGAGGCACACAGAGTAAAATTCATAACACACTCCTCCTAATGAACAAACTCCCACCGAGCACCAAAGTGCTTAATGATGCTCAGCAGGCAGAGCTCTGCAGATCCCCTATGTAAGCCAATATATAATCACAGCACAAGTTAAAATAATATTTAGGTTGCCAAGAGAAACACTGGAAATGTAACACATGCTACGTTTAAATTTCTCCAAACTTTAATGCAGTTCTTTTATGTGTTCATCCAATGTCATTGGAAAAAAAGGATACACTGGAGAAATATGTGATTATGAAATTAAAATCTCTTTGCAAGACAGCCAAAGTAAATTTAGGCAACCTACTTTAAATCAGCTTCCAGTAGTCTGCAATCTCCTCTGTTTCAAACAATTTTACATATACAGTACTCGCTGCGTATGCTTATCGCATCTTCCTTTCCTTAGTAATGTCTATAGACCAGATTCTGCAATCAATCACCCCTGCACATATAATGCCACCTGCAATTAAATTTACAATTGTTAAAAAAACTGTTTTAAGTGGTCCTTTATGAAGGGGTTCTTAAATCAGAAGTTCTGTTAGCAAGTTCTGTTGAGAAAGATCATGCTAGGACTGTTTTACCACTTAATCAGCATTACTGATCTTTTTTCTGTTCTGAAAATTAAATCATTCAACTAAACACTACAAATTTTCCCAATTTCACATTGATATAGTTAAAACATTGCAAGAACTACACAGCTGAGGAGCTGGATATGGTTAACTGTTGGCAAGGATGGGTTTTGTTTCCCCAAGGAATGACATATCCAATTACACATTGGGGTTCTGATTTCCTAAAAGGCTAAATTCAGGAAACACTGGGATTTCAGTCATCTTTGTATTTGACCACAGACCGAAGTTGGATGGGTTCCCAGAGCCAACAAATGCTTCTGCTGCATTGACCACCCAACCTCCTAAATGCTCTATTAAAGGCCAATGGTTATTATTCACCTAATGTTCATTCTTTGTGTAGCCTGCAATTTTAAGTGAAGTAAAGCATGCAAGCTTTATCACAAATAAACAAACCTTTTTTTGCATTATTTTGTTTATTGATATTTTCTTTCTTTATTGGAGAACTCGGGTCCAGTCCTCCTCCCATTTCACGATCACTGCAACGCTCAACAAATATACGGCACAGTTTTCCCACTACTGATTATGTAAAAGGCAATGCTGATACGATTCTCATCCCAATGTAATTGTTCCGTAGTCACGCAAAATACTCTTGCAAATACCTTTGGGAAATTCCATAAAACTATCTGTACTATATAGATTATTTCACTTAAGTGAGGAAGAAGGGTTTTAGGCACATTCCCATACAATAGATTTTGACCAGAATGATGAATAAAAAAATGGTTTGGAAAGTGAAGTTTATAATCATCCCAATGAGAACTACACTAATAAAAATATATTGCTGTGTGGTACACGTAGATTAGTTGAGAATGAGAATTCATTCTTATCTTAAAGAAGTAGTCTAGAAGTATGCGAAGCCAAAAAGCCCAAGTTGGAATATTCATGACAATGCCTGAGGTTAAGATGAATGTTTATTGCAAACTTCTTTTGAGGAATGGGAACAGCTTAAACCACATCTCCTAGATTTATTTTTTCTTTTCCACCACAACACAGCAGGAAAATACTAAATATTTTAAGGTCGTTCAGTAAGCAATATGAGTATTTTTTGCTAGGCAAAAATATTTGGAGAGATGAAGACTTGTTTTCAAAAGGAAATGGAAGCTGGTTGCTTGAAAGAGACCTATATATATAAACTTTTACTGTTATAAGGGAAAATGAGGTAGTTTTAAGGGGGGAAACATGCAATTGCTCTTAACTTATGTACCATTAACAATTGTGCTGTGTCCAAGAAAGAATAAATAAGGTTTTTGTTTTGAAGAAGCTACTTATGAGCTGGCAATTACACCTACTGCCTCAGGCTCCTGAAGGAAAAGCGTTCAAGTGCCAAACTCAGCTGGGACTGCTGTACTAAATAGATGGTGAGTCGAAGGTATCTCACAGGCAGAAACAGGTTTGTTCTGCTCCTTCTTGGCTAGATGGCTAAATACGATTTTAACACAATTCTGAACTGTCTGAATACCACCTGTTTAAAGCCAGGGCAGGGTAGTGTGGACCCAGTGCCACCGCTGAGCTCGGGCAGAGCGGGGCTGCTCCTGCGCACAGGCTCCTACGCTGACAGCCGCGTGCGCAATGACCTGCTACTACTGTTGTGCTTGCAGCCATGCAGGAAGCCTGTCTGCTCCACAGAGGTCATGCACTTGTGATCGGAGAATGTAAACACCCATGTTTCTCTCAGCTTTTTTTGGATTGAGCCTGCCTTTCTACCTCAGGAGTGCCAAAGAGCTTCTGGCACGTGAAGTATTGCAAAAAATTTAGTTCTTTTAGTAATAATTCTACCTTGTTGCGAAGAAACAACAGCTTGTCTCTTCTCATTGACAAGTCAAGACCATTTGGTAGCGGGAAAGGTGAAGAGGAGCTCTATATTCCTCTGCAGGGACTTTTTAGGAGGAATTATCATTAACAGCTTTAGAATTCACAGGCATCCACCTCTGTTGTCTTGTAAAAAGCTACAGACATTCCCCAACCGTGGCTTATCGCCCAACACTCCTCCTGTCATGTGTCTCCAAATCAGTCTCCTGGTTTCGCTGGGTTTGTATCATACAACCTGAATTACCAGCAAAACTAAAGAAAAGGCTCACCTTCCAGCACTCATGTCTCTTCTTCTAAAAGACAGATATTTAAGGTTTGTTTGCATTAGTTTTTTCTTACTCAAATACAGAACAGCCTACTTTGGGTGTCTACCACTCACCCTCCAAGCAGTGGCTTGACTGGAAGCAGTAACACTCCCATCACATTTACTCTTTTTAAGTTAGCCATTAAAGATCTGAAGAACCAATAAGTCTCCCAGCTAAAACCACCCATTGTTCCTTTAAAATGCAAGTTAATATGTTGGGCTTTATATTCCTCAACAAAAACCCCTTCCTTGAAAACTCAGAAAAGAACTAATTGCCCTACTTAAGACTGCCCATGACTTGGGAAACAGGAAACTCTACAGTGTATCGGAACCAGGCAACTGCAAAAGCTGAAATTGTGCAAATCCAGCCAATTTCCCACCAGGCTGGCACACACGGAGTTGCTAAAGCTCGTTACAATGTAGCATAAATGGAGGCCTAATTAACATAAGAAACTGATCCAAAAAAAAAAAATCCCATCAACATACGTGAAAACGAACCTGATGTGCTTGAAATCCAGCCAACTACAAATTAATTCAACATAGCTTACATATACAGGGAGAAAGAGACTCCAGCAGAGTAACTGGCATTTTACTGGTATATATGCCAGAAAGATTCCCTCTTCTTAGCCTGTATCCTCACTCGCTAAGGTGAATTATATCGGCGCACCGTATATTCCAGCAACGAACGAAGTAGTGGCCACTCTCTTTTTCTTGATCACAGTGATTTCTTTATGAAACAATTCGCATTACGCCACTTTCCTCCTTGTAAATTACTGATTTTGGGCCAAAGGCAGCTATATTGTGCTCTCGTGAAAGACTGAGTGATCTTATTAGCAGACTCCTGAACTGCCGTTTCGAGTTGCTGATGGCCTCGCTGCAGGCTGGTGCCACAACAGCAAGTGGGGCACCATGGGAGTACCAGTGCGGTAGCAAGGAAGGATGTAAAGATGCCTCAACTATGTCTAAGAGAAGAACAGCCTGAGAATAGCACTGTGTTAGTGTCGCTACATAATCCAGCATCCAAACTATAATAGTTTTGCTGTGAGCATTGCTCTGTGCTACAAGAACCAATGGCAGAGGAAAGAGCAGATTTAAATGCTGACTACAGGCACATCGACAAACTCTCCTCACGCCATGACAGCCAACTGTGTGAAGGATGTTCTGACATAATCCCAATGAAAGCAATTTTTTCTGCTGCTCCAATCTCATGATACTACATGAATTCCTAGGGTTTGTTTCTATGAAGTTTACGCAAAATAAAGTAAGGCGTGAGCTCACAGAGCTCCAGCTATTCTACAGAATTACTGCCCAGGACTAACTTGACATAGACACTCTTATCACATCCTAAGCGTTCATATGAGTGATTAGCATAGAAAAAAAATCACACCACAGCCACTGCCTTGTTATGCCAAGAGCTTTCAGATCATCATTTCATCTGCCAAGTACAACCAGGTGCCGAGTACTCAATCACGCTAGTCATAGTATAGTGAAAGTACCTGAGCCATATCATTTGAACACAGTAACTTTGGAAATCCTGTTCCTGCTCAGCCAGCTGCTACGTGACCGAGCAGCAGGTATTTGTGTCTTCAAGCTGGAGGAAAAATCATTTTTCTTCTCTTTATTGCTACAGTCTCCAGGTCTCAAATTATCTGAAATACTGCCTTAGTTAAGTTCATCCTGCTCTGCCCTTCAGGTCATAGCTGATGCCAGGGCCAGAATATCCTCTAAAACACTGGCAGATGTTTGTTTGAGTGGACTTTTATAGGTCTGAAGCCTCATTAGTTGTTTTCATGACCTGAATACTAATTTAGCAGGGTGATTCTTGGGCTCTGGATCTGAATACCCAGGAAATTCTGATGAATTTCACTCTACAGTTACTAGTAATTATTATTTGTAATAACGTGGATTTATTAAATAAATAAGTTTTATGCCAATAAACATTCTCCTTGGATATAGCGTATGATTAATGAAATCCCCATAATAAAGCTAAGTATTTTAAGTCAAGATGTCCCAGTAAAAAATAAATTGTTAGGTCAAGTGGCAAATGAAAGATATTCAGGATTGGTAACACCTCATTAAAAACCATTTCAGCTGCCCTGAGGCAAGATGTTAATACACAGTAATTGTCTACCCAGAGTGAATCTTTTTCCAGTTACATGAATAATGCAAAGTAACTATTTAAATATGCTTGTTTATATCTTTAGGAGATTCACTATAGCTTCAAAATTAAAGACTAATTTTTTAATATTTTAGGCTACTCTCAGAAGTTCACAAACAGGAGAAAGAAGAATAAAATGACTCTCTTCCTCAAGTAGCAGCTTCTCTTCCAGAAAACAAAGTAAGAAAATAATTTAATTAGGATATCTGTGAATCCCAAGAAATTAGTACTGCTGCTACATCTGCATTCATATTATTGCTCCAATAAAACTGTAAACAAATAATAGCACACCAGTAATAGTAATTTAAACAGCGTGAGTGATGTCTATCACTGTACCACAGAAAATTACAAAATGTTTTCCGATTGCCTATGTTAAGTTTTGTGTGTTCAGCATGTTAACAAAGAACAGCAGTAAGTAGTAGGGCAAAAGCGGCTTTTAATGTAGGTTAGCTCAAATTCTGATAAATCTCAAGTACCCTCACAATCAGAGGACGATGTTCCTCATCAGTTTGCCTACAGAAAAAGAATTCGTGCAGCACTACCCTTAACAAGAAATAAACAACAGCAATATTGCTTTTATTATTGTGCTACATGGTGCATTCAATCTTCTCTTAAATGTAGATTGGCTCAATCCTACAAGCATTCCATACTTTACTGTACTGATCCCAATCCCAGGGAGAAAAAAAAGCTCCAGAAGCTGAACTGGAGGATTCCTGACGGCACTAAGATGAGTATAAAAAAGATTGGATTCCCTTGAAAGAAGCAGCTTCCCAAGGTGGGCTTGTCTTGGTTGTATCAGGATTCCAAAACACTGAAGGAATAATAGAATTGTAGAATTATAGAATAGTTTGGATTGGAAAGGGACCTTAAAGCCCATCCAGTTCCAACCCCCCTGCCACGGGCAGGGACACCTTCCACTGGCTCAGTCTCCAAGCCCCATCCAACCTGGCCTGGAACCCCTCCAGGAACGGGGCAGCCACAGCTTCCCTGGGCAACCTGGGCCAGGGCCTCCCCACCCTCATTGTGAAGAAACCCCTCCTTAAATGAATGAGTAGGAAGAAAACAACCCATTGATGTATTAGAGCAAGAAAACTTCAGTAAGCATCCTACTGAATAGTGAGGTTCCTGGCAATGGCAACATACAAACGCTCCAAAAAGTTAGAGAGAACATGAAAAACGTGGGTTTTCTACAACACATTAAAGTATGCGATAATGGTTTTCATACACAGCACGCTGGGTATATTTGTAATATCAAAGAAAAACAGCATGGTTTTTGTAATAAAGTGATTTTGTTTAGAGTTAAGTAGAAAGTGTATTTATTGTGATGCATTGTGTTGATTTTATTGTGATTCGCAGTTTTTCACATTTTAAAAATTGTAATGGAGTTATGGCGATTCTGCCAAAAAGATGTAGCAACCACGCAGACAAAAGACATCTAAGACACAGCACCAAAGAGGTGCAATGGGATTCAAATTTGCAAGCAGAGCAGAACAGTTATAACAAAATTAAACTAAACCAGACAAGACTTAAATGTTTCATCATAAAGACGTATTCTGTAAAAGCAAATCATGCGACAGATTTATCCACCTGGAAAGAGTAGTTTGACCATGTGTTTCAGACTTTGAATGGCTGGAAAAAGTAAGTTTGCATTTATGCTTGGACTAGTATTTTATAAAATACCACCCAAATTTTTGGAAAAGCCAGAGTTCCTGACATCATTTGCTAAAATGGGTCCTTCACAAGATATTTTATGAAAGAAGCTGTGCACTTCACATCGAAATGAGTTGTTTACAGCTTGGGCCAAGAAGATTTGTATCTTTATTATCTAAATTAATTTTTACAAAGAATACTTTTGGCTGCAACCACTTGACCAACTATATACAATTTCTATATTATAATAGTGACTGTAAGTTGAAACCAAGGCTTAATACAGTGCTGCAGAATGTGATTGTCATATATGAAGATTATATTTGTTATTCATGCCTAGTAGTTAGTCAATATTCCTTTTTCTTGTGTGCGCACTCTATTGTAAATAGCTCAAAGACATGACCTCTGTTTTGTGATCTAGAATAAATATTCTGTTTCAGTTGAACAAGGATGTGTTACCACTGGATCGAGTTTTTCCATTAGCAAGAGACACAGTGGTGACAAACACTAGCTCAAAGGCTTGGCATTCCCCAAAGCAGCCCACTCTACAGAATTAAATAAAATTCCCTGCTCATTTCTGGTGGTCTATCCTGAAAGTTTTGTATTAATTAGCATACAAATATAATTTAAGTAACTGTAAATTGTCTCAATAAAGAATCTTTTATGCTCAGAAAAGCAATTTCCTCTGGTAACTACATTATTCTATCGACTTGCATGGGTCCTATAACAACAAGCTGCACATGGCATGAATCCATGGCGTGGTATGTAGGGAATTTAAATCCCTGTTGTGTTAGCGAACAAGCTGCTCTTTTTAATTAGACTTCTTAAGCTATATATTTCACAGTCTATATTCTGAACTTATGATCTAATCAAATCAGGAAAGGAAACATAATAGGAGAAGAAATCATGAAGTTGTTAGAGTAATGAGACTGATCATAATCCACAAAAAAAATGACAGTTTTAGGACACGTCACAAAAGAGAGGTGAAGAAGGAGGGAGAAATATGTAGCCAAAGAGGACACTTCCATCATTTCAAACATGTTGTCTTTCCACTTTTTAATTTAAGTCAGTTGTGTCAGACGTTGCTTTAGAGAAGTGAAATTTTTGACCTATGCTCCACTAAAACTACAAGGGACAACAAGGGGACCCCAAGGTCAACTAGTGGACTCTTTGGTGTCATGAATCACGGTATCAACCTGCTGCTTAAGTAATTGCTTGCAAAACAGAAAAACAATAAGACACAATTTCATGTTTTATTGTCAGTGTCCTACTGGACAACACCCATAATTTAAGATTTCCAAGCAGAAGTTGCAAGGAATAACATGTTGCTACTCTTTCTTATTTTACTGTGTGAGGGGCATTTGTATGTCTCCTTCACCAATAACATTCTCAGTCTCAAAGGCTTTCACCAAACTGCTCTTTCTAACATGTTCTACATTTCACTATTAAAGTTAGTTGGAACTTTCCTCTGAAAAAAAACAGTACAAATCAATCTCTAGTAAAAGCATCTTCTTGAAAATTATTGACTTGATTAAACTGCCTGCAAAATGTAATAAACTAAGAAAATCTGCAGGACTCTGTTTAGAAGTGATTTTTTTTCCCTCCAAATATAACATTTAATTTTCATATTACTGTCATTTTTCCTACAAGGAATAGTGATGAAAACATGACTAACGCTGCAATCTGGGAATGCCCTGACTGCCCAAAGAGGCAATGCATGCCTAATAGTAGAGAAAACCTTCTGGGTTTACACAGGTTTTTCAAAATGTGGATATTGATGCTAGAAACAGGTATCAGGTAAGTATTGTGCAGTCTGAAGCTCTCTGAAGAGATCAGGAGCAGTTGTGCTCTCTCTCTCCTATGGACGCTTTTCAGCCTTGATTTGAAAGGTCTGTTTTACAGGCAAGTAAGGATAGTTCATGCCTACCATACCCTTGGCCTTGCCTGCTGAGAATACCAACAAGAGTGCCTCATCTCCGTGTGATATCTAATCTAGACTGTAAGTCCCTGAGGGGCAGAGATCGCATCTACTTGTCTGTAAAACCTAATGTGCACATATGGCAAAGAACAAATAGTAAAGAGGATCACAGGCAATATGTGATGCTAAGTTTTGTTTACCTCTCCAACATGAGAATGTATTTATGCCACAATTTCTTTCTAGGATACTTAAGCCCGATAAAGCCCGTGCAGCTCTCATCAAAAAGCTCACAAGGGTGATGTGACACCGTTCAGTACAGTAACATGAAATTTTATCATTAGCTTTTCCGAAGCAAAAGTCTTCTGTTAATAGTGTTTGATGCATAAAGGCTAGTTAGGAAGTCTGAATCCTTTGTTTTATCCTAATGTATATCTGATGTGACAGCTGCTACCTGATTTAAGGCAAACCAGAGAAACTCCAAAAATGGCAACAGAATTTATAGTAAGGAATGACAGAAGTTTTCAGCTTTCCTAATTTTTTTTTCATGACTCCTTCCCCTAGTCAAAAAGTAGCAGAGTGGCTGCACACTGTCAGCAAGGCACTACTGAGAGCTGTGAATCTGTGAATACGGAGCTGGAAAGAATGATGTTACTCAGCAGTGTGCTAATCACCTGACCACGGCAGTTAAAAATGTCTTCAACACAACAAAAACGTTCATTGCTAGCAGGCTATCACAGGGTGGGTTTGACTATTCTGCTTCCAACTGGAGGTTGTGCCAGAAAAAGCTAGCGTTCCATCTTAAAAGTAATTTAAACAAGCAGCCTGCTTTGGCCAACATGACAATAATCTGAAATAATGCAGGTGAAAAGCTAAAAATTGCCTTCCGAATGCAAACACCCTCTGTTGAAATCATAAAGTATGCACACGATCGTTGGGTTAGAGCAGGGAGCCAGCTTTCTGCCAGAGCTGGCATAGTAGTAGAACATTATTTGGATTCAAAAACTATGTTAGATAGGACAACAACATTGTCTTTATGACTCATTTTTGTCAGACTGGATTCAAAACTTATACCAACAAATTTGACATTTCATACTGCTCTGCAGAAAGCAAGTAAAATGAGTCCATGTTTTAAAACAGCAGGGAAGCTTCCAGTGCTACAATTAACTGGTAACATATGCCACTGCTGCCAAGAGGATTTTTAATCTCTTTAAACATTAATGTAGCATTTTTGCTTCTGTCGCAATAAGGCAGCCATCTGTGTTTGAACCTGCTGGGAAACTGGGGATATGTTTACAGAGAGAGAAACAGAGAGAGGCAGAGAGGGAGGTAGGCATCCATGTTTCTAGACCCAGCATCAAAAATAACAATTCAAACCTTTTAAATAGTATTAATAAGGTGTCATATAGCAGTAGGAAGATTGTTAAGATGCTCAGATTGCTCAATTTAAAGCTGCACAGAGAAGTAATCCACAACCCAGTACACATTCTCCTTATTTAATGTACTTGTTTTTCTGCATAACTGTGAATTGTTAATAAAGTATTTCATTACAGGCTTATTTCCAGGGAAATCCCAGCTCTTTGACTTTGAAAAGAACTTATTATATAGTAGGGAGCAACAGCAAAAGGTAAGAGTTCTGTAAATCCCTTCAGCATGAGCCTCCAACTCTGCATTTCTGTACTCACTGTATTCTAACATCAGGATTTATTTGAATGGAATACATCTTCCAAACTGAATGCAACTCTTACAAAACATGGGGCACTAAAAACCCTATGCCCCCAAACATAAATCCTGTATTTACCTCTGCAATCTGAGCCTGTTCTCATAAAATATGACATCATCTGCCCATCTTCTTCCTATCCAAAGCTCAGATGACCTTCCTTCTCGCTCTACGCTGGTGCTAACAAACGCTCTGACCTGGGCTCCAGCCTGGTTTCACGAACGTCAGATGGGAATCACATTTATCTGTCCTTTCCCCTCTCCTTCTGGCCCTGAGAACGTCTAAACCACCGGCCAATTCTAACTAAATGTGAGCCACTTCAGAGAGAATTATTACTCTAGAACCATTACGAAACAGAGAAATGGAGAGGAAGTCAGGTTTCCCCACAGCAGGAAGATCTTCAACGAGAAATAGCCAGGCAAGTAAGGCATTTAAGAGCTCTGAAACAAGCACAGCCCTACTGAGTCCTGATCTGCTGTTTGAGGAAAATGGGCAGAAGTGAGGATATTCTGGACCAGGGAGGACCGAGGAAGAAAAGAAAGTCAAGTGCTGGGGGGTGTATAGTAAGGAAGACAGCACAGAGACAAAAATACATGAACGGGTCTCTCCAGCCATATATTAATTATTTTTATTAGGAACTAAGAGCCTCTGAGAGCCATATAAAAAAATGCAAGCTCACAGCTGCCCTCTACAAACACATAAAAGACTGCAGATTCACCTAACTTAGAAACCAGCTCTGCTTTTTCTCCAAGTTCTGCTCACATTCCTTGGGTTGGCGGGCTCCAAAAATCTGAGAAAGCCTTAAGAAAAGAAAAAGCGCAAGGAATTTGGCCCAAGTAGCACGCAATTCACTCGAAAGCATGTCTTAAAAAGTATAAACATTGATCTCTCTTGCCTTGGGGAAGATCCCCAAGCAGCTCATAGCTGCTCAGAGGACTCTTGCCAGCTCTGGAGCCAATGAATCCTCAGCAGTACAAGCCAGCCGGGCCCCACCGGGGCCAGCAACCCCATCGGGCAACGGGGGGGACAAGGAGCCACACAAATATCTAGTTGGAATGGCATGGAAAACATTCCAAACCTAGGATGGATTCCTAATAAATCACCAGCCCTGACTCAGATTACTGTAGGCTTGATGAATTTGCGTGGTTAGTATTTTTAATTTGGTGGACTAAGTTGTTAAGTGCTGACACCCAACATCTTCTGACGAAGCTGCAGGTGCTCAGCAGTTTTACAAACGTAGCCGCGCGTATTTGGGCCCATTTGTTTTTCCTGGCTACAGCAATTCAGCTGGGAGATTTTAAAGAACTTAAGTATGCTTTTTGCTGCTGGGTTATTGCTGGTTGCTGTGGATATATTGACAAACGGACGGAGAGGGGATACAGGAGTGGCCTATTGTGTTATTAAGATTTGTCAAGCAGGAGATAAAGCCCCTTTTAAATGGATGTGTGCATAGGTTAAAATACATCAGCATGGATTTAGACACAACTGTATAAACCCTGGAGTGATTTTTGGCTACAGTTCCTAATTTAGTTTAAATGTAAAATGGCAATAAATAAGAGTTGTTTCGCACACAGACAATTAAATACCTAATATTTATAAAACATCATATAACACACAGACCTCTAAGGTCTGGGAAAAAATCTTATACTGACCTTTTTTTTTTGGTGATTTATTACATCCTATATATTTGCTATTATATCCCGTAATGAAAGAAAACTTACATGAAAATAACCACCTTTCTCATAATACTTAGTCCAATTTTATCTCTTTTTGTTTAAAACTAGCATATTCTGAGCCCCTTCTTAGGTTTTCTGAACTTGGAACTGGCATGTACTCCCTTGTATCTTTATTATCTGTTGAACTCGACTACTAAAAGGTAAATGTAATGCTAAGACAAACTAGTTCTTCTGCCAACAGTTAAACTCTAACTGAAATTATGAGCTGCTTGATTTTGAATTGCTAAATATACACTTAAGTATTTAAGAGTTCCTGACATTTTTTGCCATTAAACTTTAAAAACTATTTTATTGCAAGCCAACTGTCTGAGAACAAACTAAGATAATCCTGGCAGACAAAAGATAATTGCAAAACTAGTGAGAGAAACTGAAAAGACGGACACCAAAATCTCTGACTATGACAGTATTCATGAGCCACCTGCACAGACGCAGTGTAATTTGTCGAGATGACTCATCACTGCATTTTTTTAAAGTATTTTGGCTATTTATTTTTTAAGAGTTGGGGTTCCAGCTAGAATGTGCCTTTGAAGTGATATATGGATTGCCTTGGAGTTTGCATTCTGCAAAACATTTGAGATAAATAAATTTTATTCTGAAACGTATTTTTTATTATTTTTGTTTCATAAACTCTCGCAGAACTGTAACCTTCCACAATTTCTATGTATAGAAGTTTCCTGCGTTACTGCTCAGTGGTAAAGAAATGATGCTGATCCGGTTCATGCTTGTGCACATATTCACTTGCTAAAAACATCAAGAGTTTTTTGGAGCTATTCACATGCCCAAAGCTAAATAAACACATATATTTTCCACACAAATTGAAGGGTACTCTATTAGTTAGCTATTTCGGAAAATATGCTTTTACTAACTATTTAAATCAATGAACACCTTTGGGTGGTAGGCAAGAACAAAAGAATATTAAAGTTTCGTGATGGATTAATTAAGGAGCAAAAAATTAACTTAAAGGAAACAGCACAAAATCCGCTGATAAAACAGTTACTAAAACCTATTTGTCTTCAGTAGCATTCAAGGAAATACCGATATCCACTCAACAGCAAAAAATCCCCAACAGACTAATAACATTCTGTAATTAACAGGGGCAGTGCAGAGAGGCTGTTATTTTAGTGCAGAAAGCAATGAGGTTGGTCAAGTATGATTTCCTCCCGTTCAACCCACCCTTTCCATCTTGTGCCTCAAAAATGGTTTCCGTGAAGACTTTCTCCATAGTCTTCTTCGGGCCTGAGATCAGGTCGCCCAGGCTCTCCACAGCCTCTTTGCCTTCACGAAGGCCAGAGCAGTCCCACCTGGGAGCCTTACAGCAACATGAAACAGGAAAATAATTTCCGATGGCAGGAAGAAAAAAATCTCTGCCAGATGCCAGAGATGGCTGTCAAATACAAAGCCACACAATGGTTGGCAGCATTGGAAACCTGCTTAAATTATTTTTCTTCTTTTTGAATTGCCAACCTTGAATAAACTGACCTCCCTTTGACTGAGAATGTTGACAGAAACATGAAAGAAATGTGTGTCAGCTTTTTAAAGGCGTAAAGATAAATTAAAACTGGAAAATGTGGACTCAACAAGTTGCTAATAAACTGCCGATCTTTCACAGAATAGAATATTACAGGTGTTCATAACTATCCCCCCTGAAGGCCAATCTCAGTTACACGTTATCTCAACTAAATATGAGTTATTTGATAATTTGTCAAATTTGGTTAGACAATTTTCAACAGTCTCCTTTATCAACTGTTAAATATACCTCTGAATATCTTAGTTTGTCAAGTACACCAGCTTTCTCATTATTGCTCAGAAGGATGAGAAAGAGAATGTCTATTGGCACATGTATGTTCCTGTTTCAGTTCTACTTTTGCCTTGTCCCAATCAACATTTAAGCTTCCTGGATGCAAATCAAGACAGTTCAAGCAGCCCAGCCAGTCTTTGTTATAATTATAAATCAGAAGCAGAATCCAGATTTTCAAAGACAATTACCTATGGAATTAACCACCTCTGGTTCCTTTTCTTTAAAACCTTCATGCCACTTGGTGAGCTAAACAACCACATACAGTTCTCCCATTAAATGGAAAGAGGATCGTTTCTTCACTTACATAGGCTTCCACACTCGTACAGGATGATTTAGAAGGACAGAAGTGTTCAGTGGGTATATACCTTGATAAACTCAATAATGAGTATAACTAACAGTTTGAATACACTGAAATTATTCAAGATGCAGTCTGATACATCATCGGACTTGGATGAGTAGAAGATAAAATCAGTATTCTGCTCCCTCTTCCACTACTGGAAAGCTAAACTCTATAGCTTAGCACTATAGTTCTCAGACATATTCACTGTCTTCATATTAGCCCTCCAGTGTTTGGGGCTTTTTTCCCTTTTTCTTCTTTTTGTGTTTTACTTTGGTTGTTGTTCGGGGGGAGGGAGGATGTTGTTTGGTTTGTTCGTTTTGTTTTGTGTCTTTATTTTTGCTTGGCTTTTTTGTTATTTGTTTGGGTTTTTTAAAATAAATTTTTGGTCAATGTTACTTCCCAAAACCATATGAATTACCAATCTTCTGATTGGAAGCTGACTAGTGACATCTCACACAAAGAAAATCTTATCTTGTGCAGGACACATCAGCTGCTACAAATATCACATTCAAAATCATGTCATGACAGAACTCAAAGTCCATTTCTCCTGTCATCAGTTCTCTACATTGTCGGAGCTTTCCTTAAACACAAATCAAACTGATTTTCCCCTCTCTCTCTGGATCAATTTCCTTCCACAATAAAAATCAATTCTCAGTCACTTTGTCCTCCACAGTCAAAGTCAATTCCCTCACGCTGACATACATATTCAAATATCTCCCTCTGTAACTCAACACTACTTAGTACATGCACCATCAGCATCAATTCAGCCCACAATCAAGTCTTTATGAATTGATTTGGTTCACCCACAGCCAAACAAAATTAATCCCCACTCACACTTGCTGAATCAATTTCTTCATCCCAGCTGAAATCTGTTTCCCCTCACTGACCATCCTGCTCCTCCCTTGATCACGCAGAAATGCAGTTCTCCCCTGACCTGTGCCCTTCAGAGGCTCTCGTCCCCTCCTACTAGCAGGTCCTTTTCAAGGTTCAAGATATGTTTCACTTCTGTGGAATTGCAGAAGGCCTATTATAGGTAGGTTTCAGCTTTAGAAGACACTTGAAAATTCCTTAAAACCCCTTAAACACTTTATAATTTCCTGTTGGAACATGACAGGACATGGTAGGCTTAGGAAGAAAACTTTCAAATGTAGATATTATGTCTCTGTAAAATAGTCTCATCGAATCTCTCCGAGTTTGAAAAGAAACTATTTATAAGTAGCATTTTTTTAATTTTCTCAATAGACATTTAGCACATTCCCATTTCACTTTACTCTGTTTCAAATATAAAGACGAAAATATCCAAACTGTGTTCACGGTGTTAGCTCTTTAGTGCCGATTATTACTATCTTGGCAAGTAATTCCAAAACCTAAGTAATGACAAAGTAAAATTAAACAGGATATGTCATGGAGTTACAGTCACATGGACTTTGAAGCTTATTCATATACAGGAATTAATTAAATTTAGAACTGTAGGATGTTCTTAACATCTGGCAATTTTTCTTTTGAAAAAACTCTAAGTTTAGTTAAATGTAAGTTGAAATAGTTCTACCTGTACTTTTTCGTCCGTTTTAGTTATTCACTTATTTTGTTCAATATGCTAACACATTCTTACATACTGATCTGAGATTTCAATACATAATTCTTGGAAACATATCCCAGTTGGTGTAAATTGTCACAATTCCATTAATTATCTTCTCTGAACATCTCAGACCCAATCCTTCCCTCTAAAAAATATATATAGGATGTCATTTTTTAAAAATGTTTTACAGATGGACTCTGAAGAAAACCCACCCACTCATCATATGCCTCTCATAGTGCTTTTATACCTTTTTTGTGGATTTTTTTCCCCCAACGTTTTCCAATTATGTTTTGAGAATAATTATTTTATAGCTCAAGAAGAAGAAAAAATGAAAACATAAACAAATACTCCAAATATTATCCAACCCAAGTTTCACGTCTTACTTTGGAGTAAGACTTCAGCTGAAGTTAGATAGGAGAGAAAACAATGGAGATCAATATACAGGTTTTGGTGTGAAATATCAGATGTCCTATCTAGAATATCAAAAATAAAATATAGGCTCTGGCGACATTGACCTCGAACTTTATTTCAGTGCATAAAAACTGAAGACCTGCAACCGCAGTGGCTACAGTGTGTTAATGCGCTGATGTAACATGCTCCAAATTGTTTTGACAAAAGCATAATGATACCAACCACAGAATTATACATGTATCTAATTTACTTCCAGAATACTAGACTATTTGATACATAACTTAAGAAAACTTTGCTCTTTCTAGCAGAATAAACAAAGCATTTTCACCTTTTTTTTTTTTCCCCAATACAAAAATTTAAATTATTTCAGGAGAGAGTAATTTTACTTGTTTGTGATTCTCTGTACTTATTGCCTCTACTAACTCTTAAAAACTGGAATACTATTTATATGTAGTGTTTGTAATTAAACTCAGTGCAAAAAAAAAAAAGGAAACACTTTCAACAATCATCGTGAGTGCAAACAACAAAACAAACCAGTTATTTTGTTGGCATAGAGCAAGTCATGGCTGACTGCTTTTCCTGGAAACCAAGCGCATGAGGGTTCCAGTTCCATCCTCTTATAAGTGTATTAGAAGCTATTGTTTCAGCACCAGGTGCACATGTTTGTCTACAAATTATTTTCCTTCTGAAGGCCAAAGAACAGAAGCCAAACCCCCCTAAACTGGAAAATAACCTCATCTAAGCTCACGTACAGATAATCAAACATTCTCAGTTATATCATTCAAAAAACCATGAAGACAACACTAGGGAACTGATACACACGCGTTATGTGGATAAAAAGGGCAGTAAAAGATCTGACACTATCACTCCTGCAACAAAAAGCTCTGAAGAGATGCAAGGTGAACTAGAGATACCGTAAGAATTTGGGGAGGGAGGGACTTATCCTGGCAGATCAGTACAGTATTCAAATCTACTGAGCAAAGTCACTGCTCCGCAGGGAAATATTTAATTTAGAAAGGCCATTTCAGTCCTATGCAGAGTCCCAAGAATACATCACTTTTGCCTATGGTCCTGTTTTGCTTAGGATTACACAGTAGTGTCAGCAGCGTAGAGCAAGAGAGCAGTGTACTACAGTTGCCAAGAGCGATTTCCACAAACACAGTTAACAGATTTCTATGTGAAACACTTTTAGAAACCTTTTTTCCTGTTGAGAAGCACGAGTATGGGTTTAGTATTCAGGAGTACAGGTACTGATACCATGCATTGGATTAGCTTTCACTGAAATACGTTGCGCAGCTCAGTAATGACACGGTTTAGAATTGCATACGATATAGACACCGTGAGAGTCATTAAAGCTTTAGGCCATATGGACGACACTGACCTCTGAGGCAGCAGCAGAGGAGTAATCAAGTAGAATAAGGTGGGAAAGAAACTTGGGAACCGGTAGATGAGTTTTCTGCTCAGTCTTTGGGCTGATGGGATCAACTAAGTATTTAGGAAGCCAGGCGGGAGAAGGGAGCCAGGAGGGGTTTTCTGCTTTTAGGGGGTTTTGTTCCCTATCAACACAGCAGTGGAAGTAACAGGTAAAAGGAAAAACTTGAGAAATAGGATGTGTTTCTGAAGTCTGATATGGAAAATGGTTCTCTTTGCTCTGGTTCCTTAATCCTCACCCCAGAGGAAGAGAGTACTATGCCAGCTGCGGAAGGCAAAGAAGGGATAGCAGCTGCCCGGCATGTTGAACCAACTGAGGTAGGAACGACGGCCAGCACTGCACGAGTTCTGCAGGGAGGTGCGTTCACGCAGGGCAGCAGCCTGTACTGCCAGGGAAGCGCGCTGCCCCGCCAGCCTGGTGGCTCAGCACCACCCCCTGCTACCTACGGGGCGAATTAGGACAGGAGACCGAAAAGGGTGATTCCCAATTATCCTTCACAGGCCATTCCAGTTTAATTTAGGAATTAGTTTCTGTTGCCGTCATTATCTCTATAATGACATAGAACTAAAGAAAACAGAAAATTGAAGAACAGAACTAAAGAGTATTTGTATTCCTATACTACAATCTGGCTCCTAAATATTTAACTGCAATGTACTGAAACAAATTTACTGGTTTTCCTACTTAGGTACCGTAACCAGGCCAAAATGTGTTATTTTTAACTGTTTTCCATATTCCTCTCTTAAGATTTATTTTCAAGTATTATTGTTGGTTTGATTTTCCAGAGCTCAACATAGTGAGGAAATTTCATATTCCATTCAGCACTTTCTCATGAGATATGAAAAGAGAATTCATAGAAAGCAGTTGTATTTGGATTTAACATTGTTAGCATTTCCTCTCATGAGAGATATTAAATAATTTCATGCACAACTGCTCAAAATATTTTTTAAACTTCTGTAAACATAAGATTGCCAAAATCTAACATATGTTATGTGGTATTTAATCCTCAAGAGGAACTGAAGGAACAAAACACTTCTGCTAAAGTAATTAATAAGCACCAATACAGATACCTAGAAGCTGTTCCATCAAAATGAATCATATCTTCCTGTAAGTCACACCCAATATTTAGCAGTCTAAAAAAGAAAATTCAATACACAAGAATGCTGGCTAAAATGAGTGCTGAAATCTTATGTATCGAGATCAAATCACCAAAGCTGTGCTACCTTCTGGTGCTCCTGAATTAGGAAAAATAGGAAAGTTATTTGTAGAAAATTAATTTTGCCTATGGGAAATCTGTTTTGGCACAGCATATGAATCCTGTGGGGACTGGCGATTAAGGTTAAAGCGTGTGCTAATGAATTATTGAAATTAAATTAAAAACCAGGAGAGCTCCCTAACTCCATTATATTTGTAAAGGTATTTTTAGTTGCTGCTTATAGAACTGACAGCTAAATCTTGCTTTTTCTTTTACTGCAATTTATGTTACACGAGATTCTTTGTTAGGTGAAGCCCATCGTGATCCTTGCGAAGTATTACAGTACTTCACATATTTTGTCCTAATACTTATTAAGTAAATATAGAAGGAGTAAATAGTGAAGTCAGTGGATTAAGCTCAGTGTAAATCTTTCTAACCAAGAGACTTCCTTAGGGTGTAACAAAACACTAGAGCTCTTTCTATCAGCTCAGGGGAAAAGCTCTTGCCTACCGTTCCTGGGCAGCGCTGTTTGGGGAGGGCTACAGGAAAACACTTCCAGTTCAAATCTTCTCCTTTCACTCATCTCCCTTCCGTGCACTAAATAGGATTTATTCTATAAAACCTTTGTGAACATGCCGGTGGTGTTAGCAAGAACATCCTCTTGGATATAAGGCAGATCACGTATCAAAGAAGAGACAAGATTCAATGTGCTTGCTAGGATGAAAATCACACCTGCCAGCCCTGGGACACTGCTGCACCCAGCCACAGGGGAGCCGCGAAAAGGGATCTTCTCCTACTTTCAAGGCATAACAGCACAGAGAAAACAATTTAAAATTCAATGAACGAGAAAAGGAATAACAGGCAGAATTTGTATCTTAATCGAGGAGGTATTTCATTGCATTACTATTGCTATTTCTGAAATTAGAACAGCTTAACTATTTTACGCTGCACCCTCAAACTAAAAAACTATAAACCGCCTTCCTAGTTTCTTGTTTTGGATGCAATCCAGACCTTTCCTCAACTACAGGACTTTCGGATCCACTTGTCAACTTCAATTCAACAAGCGGTAGAGGTCTCAAAGACACAAAGTTCAAGTACTATGAAAATCAGCATGTTGACTGAGGAAAACACCACTGTCCCTACAGAAGGAAAGCTTAACAGTTCAACATTACAGTTCTGTTTCACCAAAGAGTGTATTTTAATGGGCACATGGCAGCTGCTCACCCAGGGCAGCCTCATGGTGCCTTCTCCAGCGAGCGGCTGGGGGCTGGTGGAGCCCCTGACAGCACCTCATGGGCTGGTGGGTGAAGGAGAAGTACTGGGTAGGAGAGAAACTTCTATTTTCTGAATGCAAGGAACACATTTGCGAGAAATTGGGCTTCCTTGTTTCACAAGATATCTTTCCAGGTTTTTATCACGTAGCAATTTTTTTGTTGGTCACAAAGCTGAAGCTGAAATAGTCAAAACACAGGTTCTGAAAGAAGCTGCACTGAGAACTTCACATTTTTCACAGCTCAGCAAACACTGGCATGGAAAAGTTCTGTTAACATAGTCCACATATTTGTGCTGAAAATAACATTTAGCTGCAGACGTACACATCAAGACAGAGACGCAAAAAAATTCCAAATATTTTTCTGCATACATTCAGAATAACAAAATATCATCTGCTAACACAAAGCAGAATTAGAAGAACAAAATCTCATTTTGCTAGGTATTTAAGCTCAGTAACTGTCTAAATGAAAGGGCATTTTCACGCCCCGCTTTTAAGAAATAAAAATTTATAGCAGTATAGTAGGAGTCTTCAAGGTCAAAGGGTGTATACAGTCTGCTTGCTGCAATATAATCTGACATGATAAATCATGTAGCAGCAGCCAGCAGTGCTGCTATCGTGAATTTGTAGGAGAATAAAAAATGATTTCTACAAAATATTCATTAAACTATATAGCAATTTTCATTTTGTATGTGTTCTGTTTTACTATTTTGTTTTTCCTTTACAATAAGCAATCTTTGAAAAAAAACCAACCCCAAAACACAACCTTTCTCCTTCTTATCTCTCCTCCAACAAGCATTATGCCACAGAGAAAAGACTGCTAATAGAATAGTTTTAGAGAGAGTAGGTAGAAGCTTTCCTCGGGACTACTCCAGGACCGTATAAAAAGGACTTTTCACGAAGTGACAGATATTCTGTCTGTTGCTGTTGTTGTTACAAAAAAACCCACATTTAGAAAAAGGAATAAAAAGCTAACGGACAGGTTACCTGTTGCAATGGATTGTATGTAATTGCTAAAACCATTATCTGTTTTGTTGATATTATATCTGTTAAATTCTGGCATGAAACGCAGTAAATGAAATGTATTTTTTTTTTCTTTCAGGAATAAACTGGTTTCTACAAAAAATCATTAATTCTCTTATAGATAATTATACTTAAAGGTTGACCCCCCAGTCCAGGAAGTACCTGCTCATTCTATTTGGACTTACAGTATTAGCACGAAAAAGGGAGAAAAAGACTTGACTAAAACAACCCTTTTCCTTTATCCCAGGAATGGTAGAGGTGAAGTATTTACTAGCCAAGTGCATACATCTTGCACCTTATTGCCTCTCCACACTAACTCCGAACACCTGGGCCACATCACCACCTGCCTCTCAAGCTGCAACATCAAATGCTCTGTTGTTCCGCTCCCTGGGCAAACTCTAGCAGGACACCAGATTAGGGCTGTAAAAAGCTCTCCTTTTTACACAAGAAACCTAGTGGTGGTGCTTATTAACTGAGAAACTATTTTGACTCTCTTTATATAGTGAAGCTTGAAAACATTATCCCTGCGAGGGACATATAAATGGAAATTAGACGCTGCTTTTTGCCTAAAAAGCAAGCAACTGTTAGCACCACTGAATGTTTGCTTTTTCTTTTCTTTTTGGCATTATTTCCATTTCTATTATTTTCTCCAGATTTTAAGAGTAAGCCAAACTCACAGTTAAAATACATCTTGATGGCAGACAGTTTCTAACAGATATTCTACCAACACTGATGATTAGCTTTTAGCTGTTGAGAAGAAATCCTGCTCATATTGCACTCGTAATTTAGTTTAAAATATATAATATGAAAATTAAATGCACTTCTCAAATCTGGTGTTATTCTTCACCCCACCTTTTTTTCTTATGATAGTAACTGTGTGCTGCCATTTATGTATTCCCTTGTCTTTTGTGTCCAGCAAACTAGGAATAGCTCAACCAGGCTCATCTGCCCAACTGAACAGGTGCCTTTACTACAACCAGAGGCCAACAGAACACATTAAATATTATTTTGAGTCACTAAACACAGAAGTCTGCAGTAAGTGCAAGCTGTTACATTTCAGGCCAGGTTTAATCCTGTCTTTAAAGACTCAACAACTTGCAAGGAAACTAAGGCTCCAGTAGAATTTATAAATTTAGGGATTGGCACTGTCTTACCCACTCTGATTCACCCTCATAGGTCTAATATGTGCACAGGGATTGGCAGAGCCTCCAGGTCTTACACAGAAACCTTCTCAAATTCCATAGAAGAGGGGAAAAAGTCCTAACTTAAGTTCTAACTTTCTAGTTTCTAACCATAGCCATCCCGTTCTGTGCAAAAGCGGGGCTTATAAATTTCACAGAAGCCAGAACTAGGTGCTTTACTGCTCCCAAACACATAGCCAGCATTAAGACAGCAAAAACTTAAGCTATTTTGAAGCAAAGTATATAAGATTTTGAAATTTGTTATGGGAATATCCTGTTCTCAGCAACCACAGCTGTCATGGAAAAGCTATGCTTGGTATCGGAGATTACCACAGTGCCTCCCCAGTCTTTCAGTGGACAGAAACACCTTGAATTCAAAGGCCTTAGAAAAGTACGGGTTTAGTGATAACTGCAGAACAAAAGTTAGTGTGACTAACACAGCAATCCATAAACACTGAGCCAGTGATTGTATCTTTGCTGCTTGTCTACAAGAACTACCTCCCTACCGCAGATCTCTCTGCTTTAGAGACCCAAATGCATTTTGAGTGGGAACTGAGCTACTTTCTAAGTGCAATAAGGCTAATATGTTTGCTACACAATTAATAACAGTGACGAGAAATCCCATGAAGTATTTCTATTTCAAATCCCAAAGAGAATTATAACGTGAATGCAGAGGTTTCCAAACCTAGAGCTCAGCACGTATAAATGGAATCTGAAAGGGAGTTCAAACTCACACATGGCCAAAGATCTTTGAAAGGATATGGAGTTGCATACCTTCACTTGAAGTAATTAAGGGCAAATCTGGAAGCTGCCGTCTTAATCGAAAACTACATAGCTGCAACTTTTTAGCTTCTAAATGTCTTTTCACATGTAGCCAGTTGGTTTATAGGGTGACCGCAGTATGTGGAAATCATAACCTTAGATTTTAAGTATCAAGACTTTTTGTTCAAAATAGTGCATTTTCTAAAGGGAAAATACTTTGTTGGTCATTACTGTAAAATTCTTCTTTACAATTGAAACCCGCGCCTGTTCACCTGGGAAGAATTTTAATACAGAAGCATTTTAAACATTAACACCTACATAATAGCCTACAGAATGTGCCTAATAAAGGCTGATTTACCACCATATTTGATTAAACTGTATCTCCATCCACAGAAGGTAAATGGATTCTTAAATTACTAGGGATAATTACAGCCTACAAACCTCACAGACCCCTTGAATCAGTCCCTGTGCAATGAATAAGGTGGCAGCTCCACCCTCTCTTATTGTCTGTGTACCCTGACTAATGTAATGAATACTGCCAAGTTATCTCTAAGTATGAAATTAAACCAAATGAATCAGTTAAATCCTACAAGGTACCCCCTTCCAAAGGCATTATGGGAAGTTTAGTAAGTAGCCAATGCTAGTGCTGACCCTAAGTACCAAGCAAACATCCCTCCTTAACTATGACCGCTGAATCCCCTTTCAAAAGGGAACAAGCACGAAAAATACATCACTGGACACATCTAAACTGGCACCCAAGATCATGTCGTGACAGTTATCGTGACAAGGGAGTAAATGTTATTAAATCAATTTTTCAATCTCCTAAACTACCAATATTCTAACATCTTCAAGAGTTACTGGTTCCCACATCTCACACACAAAAAAAACTTAGCTGACGTTTCTCTGCTCATAGACGGTAACATACAGCCACGCGGCCGTTCAGACCTGACAGATGATTTGTAGCTCACTCCCATAACTTGTACTGAAGTGCTGGTCTTCAAAATGACCCAGAAAAGAAAAAAAAAGACAATAGAAATTCACAACAAAAGCAGAACAACCAAGAGAGGCTGTGGATTTGTTTGTTGTTCTGTTTTCATTAAATGTCTAAAACTGAACAGCTCAAATGCTTCAGTAAAGCTAAGCTGTGCTGAAATTTTAGCAGGAAAATGTTTCGCGCTCAGCTAAACAAGGTTATTTAGAATAGTTTCACCTAAATATCAAAGAAAGTTTAGCAGCAGAAAGATAACTGTTAGATACTGAAAACTGAAAAAACAATTTTATTTAAAATGGACATGCCACCCTCAACTCAATGGTTCTGTATTAATGATGCACAAAAGCTGATTTTCGGACAGAACCAGACTAATATACAGATTGTATTTTGATATCACATTTTTCCAACTCCAGTTAAAACAAAGAAGGCAGGAAGAGATTTGAGGACTTTTGAAGCCCACTCCGCATGCTATAGTCAGTCTTCTAGAAAGGACAAAGTGAGAAAAAAGAGGCCATAAAATGTTTTCTTTTTTTTGATAATGGGAGAAAATTGTCCAGTTTCCAATTTTGTTGTTGACTTTGCTGATAAGAAATCTGCTGTTAAAGAAACCTTTGATGATAATTAATTTAACAGCAAAAAATGATTCATTGTCTTTTAATTTAATGCCAGAATTTCCTCTTTTTGCTGGTGATTTATAAAAAAATTCTGTTTCCCTTGAAAAGCCCCTAGGCAATAGTTTTAACGTCTACAGAAAGTAGAGAGAGAAAAAGCAAAAGACTTGGCAGGACACTAATATAAAAAAAGAAAAAAAATAAGGTTTAGCCAAAAGATTTTGACAAAAAATATCTATAAAATGTTTATTATTTTTCAAAATATGGTGTTAACACACTGTGATAAAACTTAGGGTATTGCAGTAGCACTTATGTCTAACTCCACAGCTGTAGCACAACTATAGCACAAACTTTGTTATATTTCGTTCTGCATCACTTCTGAAATATATTTGAATATTTCTTCTGTTCTAAAGACATAAAACTGAACTGCAGGGGACTGGGAGCATCTCATTACGTGAATAACTAGGTTAGAATCTGCTGTTCCTTTAAGGACAGTAGAAAAGACAGCACATCTAGACTGCTAATTCTACAATTCAAAGGGTCTCTTGGAGGTGTTTGTCTTCATTCATTGACTGCAGAGAAAGCCCACAGTAATTAAGCACCTTACACAGCCCAGTTCACTACTCAAAAGTTAATCCAGACCCAGCAGCTTAGAGATTGTCATTACCACGTTACAACTGTGACAGAACTGGGAATAGGACCTCCTGAAGATTCCTGTCAGAAATGCTTCCGATAAAAGAATCGGTGAGGAAAAGAAGGAAAATAACCCACCCAAACTGTTCTTCCCAAAACTGTCTGCTATAAGGTCACACCTAGAGAATGAAGTTACGTGTAGCTGGATCAGAAAGCACTACCTATAGCACAAATGATTCACTGTGTCCAGGCCAAATTTATCCTTGACTGCTGTGTTGTCCCATACCGTGTTAGTGTTCTTGCAGAATCGCTTCTGGTTCCTCTGACACCCATGTCCCTGCTCCAGCGTCAGTCCGTGCAGCACTGCCTCTCCCACTCACACACGGCAGGAAGGCAGAATAAGGGCCATCTAAGTGATCTCAGTCTGAATTCCACTGCATCGCTTACACTGGTGCTAAATCAGCCCAGACTGCTATGTTTCATATTATTTAGCTCTACAGAAAATGAGCTAACCAAAGAGAATTTGGTGCACGTTTCTAGACAAAATATGTTCCTTCTTGTGGGGAAGCTTCCACATAGAATGTTTCTTCCATGCAAATCCATTCAGGAACTTTTGTTTGCATAAATACATGTTAGAAAAATAAAATACATCTGACGATCAACTGACATGTAAGCAAAACCATAAAGAATATGAGAAATGAACAATGTGTTGGAAATACGTTAGTTCAGGTCTCAGTATTTCACACAAAGGATGGTGAACGAGTGAATTCTTATTTTCAGCTGTTGCTTCAAGGAGTCCTATCACTTGAGTCTTAATTCCAGAACGAGTGTAGAATTAAAAACTAAAAAATACAACAAACCACATCAAATATAGCTGAACAAGAAAGAAAGAAATAACTCCATTACTTTTCTGGTTTTGTTTTCTCCAGACCAAGTTTTTCCAGTGTTGCGATTGAGGAATCCAACAGCCATAACATGAATTACACATAAATGAAAAAAAACAAATTCCAGCAGATCTTAGATTGGAATAGAAATTTAACTGCTGTGTTCCATAGCACTGAATGAATGATATTCTGAGGCGATGAGTGAAAGTAAGGTTTGAGATACAACACATAAAGTCCCTACAACAGACAGGGCGATTCTGGACCTATCACACAGATAAACTGCTACTGAAGGGAATTCCCAGTGCTTAGTTGAAACGTTACTCAATGGACAATTAAAGCTGCTGGAAAATCTTCAGTGTCCTGAAATAATATATATTTTCCAACGTGATTTCATTATTTTGGAAATGATGCTTTCACCTAATAGTTTTAATATAATAAATTTTATTTAATAAAAAACCTTGGGAGTTACTATGACAACTACAACATAATATGAATGTTTTTCTAACACTCGGGCACACTAAAGGAGAAACACACTTCTCAAGTCACATATGCTCTATTGTAAACTTTCAATTTTGCCCTAACAGATGGGATGGCTGAATTACAATAGAATCACTTATGTGTGAGGGAAACTGCAATTTCTTCTTCAGTCCATGTTTTATTTGTCATAGTAATTGATGCTGGGTCTTTTGACAACAAACAACTCTTTAGCCTGTAGAATTTTCTTATGCTATGCTAGTAACGCTGATACTGCTCCTCACGCTTTGCAAGGCCCATACAGGGAATATATAAAGTGTAGTCGTGTAACCCATTAAATGGAAGGCCAATGAAACACGTTGACCATTAAATGCGACCTAATATACATTTCACTCCATTCTGACTATCTTAGACATTTCAGTGTCCTCGGTTCATGCTTGTTGACTGACCCTGTGCAACTCCAATGAAGCCTCCTTACTCCTCTCTCTTTCTAGTTTCTCAGGAAGTGGGTGAGCAAGTCCAAACACAATATCTCACCTTGCCATTTTTTTGCAACAGACAAGCCCGGTCATCTTTTGCAAGGGAATTAAGAACTTGAACACGAAACGATTTTGTAGCTGAAACTTCCTGTATTATTTACAATTTGACATCAGATCAACTTCAGCTAATGCTAAATCATTTCTGCATATGACAGTTTTAGCCACAGTTAATGTCCTTTTCTGCAAATAAGGTTCCTGAGAACATTTAAAAAAATTCCCCCTCCAAATAGAAATTATTAAAGTGTATGGAATTTTAATATACTATTTTGCTGGTTTTAAGGTCTTTTAATAACAAAGGTCCAACATGAGCATGAGCAAGGATCTGTCTGACAATGCCTTCCCAGGTTTGATAGCTCTTTTTGAGCAGTCTTGGGAGGCCGTTTTCCTGGTCTGTGTATCACAGCAAAAAATGCTCGTAGCATAATGCACTCTGAATAACTCAATCTGAAAGTTAAGCTAACAGACTTGTTGGACAGCAGTAAATCACTGTCAAACAATGAGAGACACATTGATGGTTATAACTCTTTTCTCTGTTGACACATCAATCTGTCTGTCATCCGATTCAGAAAAGAATCCATTACATTAATATGTTTCCACAGGCAAATTGAGGAATTCTGATTTTAATCTAATCAGGGTGGTTATTTCTGTAAATATCAATTTTAGCTTGTTTAAATTTCTTCTTATAAAAAATGAAATTTCAGTTTAAAAGATGAAACATTTAGAGCTAAAATGAACTAAATATTAGTGTAACTAAATTAGATTTTTTTTTTTAGTAACACTGCTTCTGAAGAAGGCAATATTGTATAAAACAGAAATGAAGCTGCTACAAATGTCTTCCCAAAACTAGAATATTCTCATTCACAAGAACACAGATGCAACAGATACTTCAGTTATATAAAAAATTCACCAGAGTCTTTCCTTACTCCTTCATCAAACAGAATTAGCTGATAGATATTTTTTCAATCAGATACTTTCTTATGGTCCATCAAATAAATAGCAACTCAAAAAAGGCATAATTCTGCTGAACCAATGGAGCTGCCCCTGTAGGCCCAGATGGAGATGAAAATCATAGGAGGCTGAGAGACAGCCTCTTTGAGCTCATTGCTAACAATAAACACTTTTTTTCTTTCTTCCGCTCTTCCAAGTTCACACCTGCATTTTTGGAGCGCTTTGATTCAGACAACCATCAGAATATGTGGTGACTGAACTAGGTGACAATTCATGCTTGTGGATCTCCAGAAAAGAGCTAAGCATCTCACCTTTGAAGTGGAGTTTTTTTCTGGTATGGACAAAATCAAACCTAAACCACCTGAAATTAGGGTCTTATTCCTCTGAAATTTTATTCACGCTCTTTATATTTTCAGCCTAATACTGCTCTCTGTAGATCATTTTAGTGCCCAGTCAAGTGTAACTCATTTCCTTTCTCATCCAGAAGTACAAAAATATTGTTCCCTAATTCAGTCCACATGGCTGGAACTTGAAAGCTAACTTAATGAGACCAAAATAATTGTTTTCAGCTTTTTGAATATTTTCATTAAGGATAAAGAAAAGCATGGACATTCACAAACTAACAAGGGCATCCTGGGCTAAGGGAGCAAAATGGAAGTTATTACTTTCAATAGAATGGATCACACAGGTAACCTTTGTAATTACTATGTACGTACTTCAAGTGTGTCAAGAGTAGATGGTGTTAAATTATACAATGCCAGATACGTAGAGATGATCATTTCCTACTGATACTATTTCTCTAGGCAACTTCCCTGAAACATTAGAAAGGCAGTCTCCTTTAAAAGAAAAATCATCATGTTTCTCAGTATCTCAATACTGTGTTGACCACTGTGTTAGCGTTTGTACACACATGTGGAAGACCATGGTGAAAATATGTGATTTGCTTATAGAATAAAAATGTATTACTGACTGATTTATTGTGAAACTTGTCTAGATACCATAAAACTCACAAAATTGTGTTGGCTGCATATGAACACTGGCAGATGTAACAATGTAAATTTTAAGGCTCAAGCAAGACAAAGAATTTATATTTGTCTATGGCTCTTGCTCTATAACTTATTTACTTCCATATATGCTTTTATCTTTCTGTAAATAATTCTGCATTTTACCCTGCATTTGCTTTTTGGACTGTGTTTCATATCAGGCTTATTTTAGATCACTACTGAATACAAAAGTCTTGACATAAATATTTTGGTACCATTGCTTCCACGGTAGGCAATCAAGCTCAGAATGTGTATTTTTTTCCTCTTTTAACCTAGAGGTGACCTGCCACTGGAATGCAGTTTCCTCTTTCATCATCATTACTCCATAAAGGCACTAATAGCACGATGTCATGCAACATTTTAAAACAACCCCTCACAGGCCAGTAATTACATTCCTGCTTAGATAATAAAGAAAGGGAGTTTTCCTTTATGGCTCAGAGACAGATACAAACTTAACGAATAACGTGGAAGACAGTTTGAGCATGTTTTTCCTGTGACACAGTGCCATAGACTGCAGCCGAGCAATACCAGCACGAACCTGGGGATGACCAAGAGTCACGCAGAGGAGCGGAGCCCCGGGAAGGCACCAGAAGGGCTGCATGGAGCAAACTGCAAGTAAAGGCGTTTCTCAGAAGCTTAGCTTGCCTACAAATGCTCACTTGGGATAAGGAATTGAAACCCAACAGAACATCTTAGGAACCCTTAAACTTCTTTCAATCCACACTTCAAAGCTTTAGATTTTATTTTTTGGGGGAGTTGTTTAGCACTGCTAGGTAAGCAAAATTGTGATTATTTTAGCTGAACTAGTGCAGCTCATCGGCACCGGGTGCAGAGGAGGCTCTCTGTGCTGACAAACAGAAAACAGAAGCAGTAAGTGAGCTCCGATTCCAACTGTGACTACACAAAAACACAGACAGAGAGGGACACTGAAGGAAATACCAAGGCACTATTAATCAGCGTGACAGCCAACAAGCATAGCACATCAGCAGCTGTTTCCCTGAGAAAGCTTGAGGAGTTAACCCTGTGAGGCTTCACGTGCCACATATCCTGGTGGATGGTCCCCATTCTTTGGTCCCCAAATGTTAGCCTTGTAGGAGGGAAACAGGGACGACTATTCTTCAAAGGGAAACTACTAAAACCCGCCAAAACCAATGAAGTGAGCTCAACTGCCATATAGTTCCAGAAATTTATAGCCATGCTAACAAACTGAAACAGTTAATAGTGGTTAGAGGGAGCGGATATATGACTCTACCCTCTATTAATTGGAATTTCTGCAAACCTGAGACAGAAAAAGTTATTTCTTTTGCAGCATTTCCTAAAAATTATTTGAGAATTTTCAACTCCCTGCAGGCTTAAAGAGATCTCAAGAGAAGCATAACATTACTGAATTAATTTTCAGACACGCTAAGCCTTTTAGCTCATATTTAATCAAGGGCAAATGAGATACACTACATCTCTAAAAAGCAGATCACTTATTCAGGATCAAAACACAATTCTGAAATATCTAGCATAAGCATTTTTAAAATTCAAAATGTATCAGTAATTCATATTTTGGTAAATTCAAAGGTCTTTTGATAGGGATTTTCATTAGATAAAATATTCCACATAAGAGTTTAATATGAAGACTACTGAAAAAGATAATAATAACTGCACTTTTTTTTTTTTGGCAAATAATTCAAACTACCATAGGAACCACAAATAAATATATTTTTCCTCCAGTCATAGAATTCTTTCCATTGAGAGAGGGCAAAAAATGGACTCTGCATGTAAATTATTCTTCTATTTGTGTTAATCTTATGTTTAAATTAAAACTTGTTTCAGAAGACTCTTGTGTAATGAAACAAAACCGGTCTTAGTGTTTCAGTTTTGCAGATACGATTTAGCATTCAAAAAGCACCTTTACAAACCAACTCATTCTGCTGCATTTTTTAACTTTTGTAAACAGATTGCAGAGAAGGAGCCAATGCAGATCTGGACATCTTGTATGTCATCAGGCACAGCTTTTGAGTTTTTTATTGCATAAGGGATGGATTTCTGACAACACATTTTAAAAATTGCTTCTTATCCAAAAAACGACAGGCAAGAAAATTACTCATGAAGAATAATCTTTGTTCCGTAAGTGTAGTACCCCCCGTTCTTTGCAATGGCTGAGTAAGTTGGCTCTATGTGTGGGACACCATACGGATTGCCAGGGACAAAATCTACCCAAACCTGTACACCGCAGTGTGTATCCACAGCAGTTCATGGCTTCCAGTACAGGCCCTGGGCTTGTGAAGAAGCAAAGACACCCGAGTGTTCCATACCCAGGAGTCTGTAACTACCTCTTTAGGAATAAAGGAATCTCTTTCGGAATAAAGTCCTATGGAGCTGGAAACGTTTGGTAGAAGTAAGTGGTCAATGTTCACCATGGCAAAGAATGAACAAAATGATCCCACTCATAGACTTTAGACAGTTCTAAACTAATGTCATGAGTTGACAGGGAATTAAGCTCTTCACTAGGCAGATCCCAAGAAACTGTATTCAGTGCGCAGGTTTAACCAAGAAATAAATATTACTACAGAATCATGCAGGAGAAAGATGAAGCTGTAGTGCTGAAAAGCGTATGCTATTTCATCAAAAAGTTCTGCCTCTATCTGTAGTAATGGTCAGAAAGACGATGTAATACATTTTAAATACATTTAAAAATTCTTACCCGAGGAGAATTTGAAAAGAATAGAAAGTCTGGTTCATAAAGCTATGAATAAGGACAGATCATACAGAACTCGCAGTCATTAATGGTATATATAGAACATGCAGAGTTCTTTCCTGCATGTTCAGGAGTGCAATTGAAGAACAACCCAAACGTCACGTTATTCCTCTTCACTAAGTTTGTAGTCCTGTCTAAGTCAGCTGCACTTACATACTCAGTATCTCTGTTTTCTTCATCTGGATTTCCTAAACAGAAATCCTGTCTCATCTCTCTTTTATATAATATTCTACATAATATCATATTATTTAAACCCTTCAGCATTTCAAATTCTCTGGAAAATCATGTTTGTGAACATGAATCAGCCACCATCCAGTGACAGAACCCCTTTCTTCCTGTATTGTCTTCTCCTTTTTATTGGTCTTTGACCCTACAGAGAATCAGCAGTTATTGTCAATGTGTCAGTCTGCAAGTGCCCGCTTTCCTTCAGCCTTCATCCCTGGTCTCACACACTCGGCAACCCTCTCCTCTATAGCAGCTTTCCTTTTTTCCCAAAGCAGTAACTCCACATAGTTTGCTTTCAATACTGCTAGCACTACTAATTCCAACCGCTCAACTACTGTTTTGTTTATAAAGTTGCTGCCCTTCTCCAGCATGTTACGGCAGTGTAATTAACTTCCTAAGAGCAGGTTTCTGACTTCACCTTACCCGTTTGCTTTCAACCTTACATTGCCTTTAATCCATCTAACAAATTAATTCATATCTGACAGCCAGTGATCTAATCCTGGCCAAACCACAGGTTCTTTCTGTCCTGATCTTTGGTAAATTCTCTGTTTCTCTTTTCTGTTATCTCTTCCCTTCATCTCATCTTGCATAACTCTTACATATTTGTTCTTTGTATTACTTCACATTATTTCAACTAGATACTGAGTCACAAATTTACGTATCATTTTCTAAATAACATAAACAATCTTTGAAATACAGTTAATGAGCAATCATCTAAACAGAACTTGAGTCATACAGTGAAAAAAAAAAACAAACCAGTTCCAATTTGTGCACAAGATCTGTTACATCCATGCCAAACAGAAGAATGAGCTGAACACAATATGAATTTCTTGTTTTCCAAAGAAAGTTACTTAGCTTTAGCTCCAAACATTAGCTGAGATTAGGCCTATGAAATCTCAATTTTCCTTCTTCCGATGGGAATAGCGCAAAACAGTACAAACCAAAATAATAAAACCAGCCTTGCTTTACTTAAAAAAAAACCCCTAATACTGTGTCAATGTCCTCTTCTAGTGATTGATGGAGTAATATGGAAGTACACCAAAATACCAGTTTTGCTGTCATTTAGAAAAACTAACACATTGAATTCGACCAAAGAAACAATTGTACAGATAAAAAACACACTGACAAGGCAAGAACACAGCACACGCCAGAAAACAATGGAGAAGTACAGAGATAGGAGTGGCATTCTGTTGGCTTCCCAACTAATCGGGGACAAAGTGCTGACAGACCTAGTAATGCAGTGGAAAATTGCAGGAGTCAAAGCCGAAAATCCCACAGGACTTTTTAGGCCTTCCCTTCTATAATTGTCTTGATAAAGATGTACAGGCTCCCATGAACTAGGGACGCATCTCAAGTCACAGCTTTTGCACAGAGCAGATGAATCGTGGAAAAGAGAGTGCTAGAAGTGCCGTGGCAGGCAGTACGCCCTAGACCACTCCATCTCACATACAGCGTGCACGTCTGATGCGCTATGGAAGCGTCCTCAGGGGTTAAGGTGTGGGCTAAAGCTGGGTTCTTCAGCAAGAGGAGTTTTTAACACAGTAGCCCTTAGGAACAGTGTGGATGTGACTACGGTGAACCAAACCCAGCATAATTTTCAACATTTTGAAAGAAACTAAAAATACCTACCAAAATTCAGAATACAGATCTGATCTATTATAAGAAATCTTACTGAATTTTCAACTGCGTTCACGTGAATCCACCAGCTAAGTCTTGTAGCTCATTTATGAAAATGCACAGCTTTGGTTCAGAGCTCCAACAGTGATGTGAATGGATGCGTGAACTCTTAAAAGCTGCTATTAGGAACACCTGCATTACTCACAGCCTGGACAAGCATGAGCAAACCTACACAATGGTTATGGCTATAGATGGCAATGGCTGATTTGGTAATCACGTGGACTCTTCTGTTCTTGGAAACCATCCATATGATTTAATATAGTTATCCCTAATTTTGTATGCTTTCATATTCTTATTTTACTCCTATCAGGTCAGGACAGTGTTTGAGCTCTTTCCTGATCAACTTCACGGTTAATGTTTGCTTAAGTTCCAAAATGAGTGTGCAGTGTATCTTCTCATGTTGCTACAAAGTTCTTGAATGGTTTTGTTACTGGAGAGAAGAATATGTAACCTAAAGGTCTGTAAAGAACACAACATAATTGTAAGCTCCAAGAAGTCTCTGGAAGAGAAAGGGAACTCTAACTCTATTTGACTTGAATAATAGTATGAGTTAGGAGAGAGTTATGAAGCAAGGCAGGTAAAATCAGAAGAAGATACTATTTGGAACACAGGCAAAGGAGATATCAACTGGGAGAGGCTGACAGTGAAAAGGATCTGGTGCCGAGGACCCAGGTTGTCAGACTCCCAAGTTAGCTTAAAGGTCACCTCTGAAAGATAGCATTTCAAAGGGCAAATATTATAAGGTTGCCCTCTCTGCTCCTACAGCTGAATTAAGCCTCCAAGAGCTCGACTTTGAATGATAGCACTCTAGAGCTTTGCCCGTACTGGCCTCTTCCCTTGCATCATTTTTCTGTGTTAGAAGACAACACTTTATATATTTGCTTCAAGATCAGCAACACAAGGAGCAAGATTACATACAATGATAAAGAACATATGCATTAATCATGATGACCACCTACTACAGAATACCAGATCAGGAAAATTAGGTGGATGATGGTTTTTTTGAGAGATACAGGGAGTATCACTAAAAACAAGTTTGCAAAAATGGGGAGATTTTACATACTCGGATGTGTTGTAAAAGAAATAAAACACAAATTGACCTGCTAATTCTTAAAAAGCATCAATAACAGCTCTTGCAGCTGAAAGAGACAGCAACAAGAAATGCTCTTACTGTTTGTAGAGAGAAACTTGCTGAGAATGGGAGGATATAAGGCCAGCTGAATGAGATGAGAATGTTTAGACCCCTAAAATAGAAAGAAAAAGAAAACCAGCAAAATAAAATCCAGGGATTTTAAGCAGGCAGATAAAATGATGAATTTACTAAACACGAATAACACACTGATATTGCATAAAAGACAGAAGCACATAGCAGAAATGAGGTTGGATGACTAGGGGAATTCATGAAAGACTAACATGGGATTAATCTCAGAAGGACAGACACAAGTAGCAAGAGACATTAAAGTTACTAAAGCAAAAACCAAGAATTAATGCTGTAGCAACATCAGAGATCGGAAAAATGTGGTTCAGTAGTTCAATATTCAATGGCATTATCAACAAATGACAATGTGCAGGCTAAAGTTTTCAATATGTGTGCCTCCCTTCGCACAAAGGCCAAGCATGCTACTGAATCTCACAAATACTAATGAGAAAGAGGTGAAATCTCGGCGCAGAACAGAGAAATAACAGGTCAGAAAGCACCATTGAGCTAGACCTTTTCAAATTACCGAGACCTGATAATCTGCCAGCTGGTTAACTGTTCACAGAATCTCAGGACAAGTAATAGTATCTTAGAGGACTGAAAAAGGACAAAGTACTGAAAACCTGACAATCAAAACATATTGCCTCGAAACGCACAGGAAATGGGAAGCAGCGGTGGGAATCTGATTCATTCTGTGGTACATAATTAAAGACATTACTTGTAAATACTACTTATAGGAAAACAAGAGTCAACAAACATTACTTTGCAAAAAACATGAAGCAAATCCACTCCATTTCATTTCACATAGTTGTTTGGTTTGTTATTTTTTAAGAAAAGGAATATCTCCGAAGGCTCTGCCTTGCAAACAATTCTCAGGTTTCTAGAGCAGGGTCTCCAAAAAATTAAATACTATCTTAGGAAAATGGAAGTGCTTTATCTGAGCATTAGAGACGCATGTCTACAGGATGTGGTATGGACCTCAGGGCAAGCCACTCCACTGGGGAAAAGAATAGCGTTGCGCAGAGATCTTTAACGGTCTTGAAAACAGAATCCTGACTTACTCATTTGCCTTTACCATGGGACAAAAGTCTGTCTTTAAGATTTAATTTTTTTTTTTTTTAAAATCATTCTACAAGTTCTTTAGCGTAAAGTTAAGTGTATTTTCACATTGAAAAGTGACAAAATAAAAATGACATTTAATTGTCAGAAAATTATCCTCTTAGTCCAAAACATCTTACTAATTGTTAAGTCTCCTATTGACATTGATAGAATCCCATGATATTTCTAATTTAATTTTACTACTGTTCTAAAAGAACTCCAGGAAAAGATCCTGAGCACAGTGTTTTCTGGTAAGCAAATCTATATTAAGTAAGGTGAGCATTTGGTAAGCAATCAGATCACTTCCCTGCTCCAAATTCCCTATGAATCTCCGAATTACTGTCCATCTTTTCACACTTCAATCACAAATTCCATTCCACACCTCTGAAAATTCTCTGGATTATTTTTCTATGGAAAAAAATATTTTCCTTAAACAGCTCCTGCCTCGCACTAATCATCTGGCTTCATATTTGTCATCTTTTTACACTGTTTAGAAGCGTGCTTAGCTTGCAAAAGCAGTGTGGGGAGATTTTTAATTCTCTTTTTAAATACCTGGCACTCAGTAACGCAAGGTGAAAGAAATTGAATTCTGTGGAATATCATTTGGCTTTGATACAAAGCGCCCTACATTGTACACCAACTCTAAATTGAATCTGTGTTTTATCCAAGACCTCTTCTCCAAAAAAAGATAAACTGTAGACGACATATTCTCCTTCTATGTTTTCTCACAACTGTAGTCACTGATCCTTGAATATTTGTCCCCCCATCTTAGGATATAAATGGCCTTGTTATTAACCCTCAGAGTTTCTGACCTTGCCACATTTGTGAAATAATAGCATAAGCTAGTGAAATTTTCTTTCAAATGAAATGTTTACTCTATAAACCTGTAACTGCTATATTGCATTATATTTTTATGTTTATTGTTATGAAATGATGTTATTTGTAAGTATAATTCTGTAATAAAAAGAAAACAAAGATGGATGCTGAAAGAGAATGAAATTTCAGAACATGCTATAAAATTAATCTAATACTGGGAAATCATAAAAAAGTGCAATTACTCTATTTACAGGTGAAAAGGGAAAACAATTGCATACATAAAAATAAAAGCTTTACTGTTACAGTAAGAAGCTTATGAATATCAAAATGAGAGTGAAATCCTCTTACAAGCAAAAGGGTTAATCTTAATTGTGCATCAGTTTTCACTATAACAGACTTTTATTTTAATGCTATAAAACCTTATTCTTTGCTCAAAAGCATAATGAATGTTGTCACTGCTACAGAAGTTGCTCAAGTCTCTTCACATAAATCACACTGCAGGCAACTTCAACTCCTTTTGTTTTGCAAAGCTGATGCTCAAACATAGTACGCTCCTGCGATGCCATTCTGAAAGTACCAACCGGTACCGCCAGCCCAAACACCAATGAAAGAATTAGCTTTTAAAATTTACCTAGCAAACATGTTTACAGCCTTCAGAGATATCAAAAAAGGATGCAAAAACCAAGATTCGTAGGTGTCGGGATGGTTGGAACCACAGAATACGACATAGGAAGGATGGAAGGGAGAAGGAGCAATTCTGACTACTGAATTATCATAGAACACCTGCTAATAGATCTGGGAAGTTTGTGGTTGGTTACAGACTACCAGTGAACAGTTTAAAAGAATGTAAAATATCAAGTCCACAAGAAACAATTATGTTTAATGTTCTAGCAATACTTTCAGTTTGGGGCATTTCCTTATTAGAGGAGCTATTTTGGGGAACTTTCAAGGAAACACCTGTTGCAGTTTTCTAGACAATCAATAAAAAGCACCTGTGATTTTACACCATTATCCTCAAAGGACAAAGAAAATGCTTCCACGTGACAAAATATTCATCATCAAGGAAACAGACAAATTTGGAAAGATCTGGAAGAAAAATGGCTATACAAAACTGACTTCCGAGCCACGTTCTCTCTCGCTGAAGTGTTCATCCATGGCATAGAAGAAAGATAATGAGAAAAAATAAACTATATGTGGCCCCTCAAATTTACCCCCACCCCTACATATAGTTTAAGGAAGAAAAAGGTTGGGTGCCAACATCTGAAACACCCACCAGCTACTTATGAAGTTAAAACAACAATAAAAGTGGCCGTTGTCATAGCTAAGGAATTTACTTTGTAAGGGAAGATGTCAGGTCATCCACCAAAGTCAGGCACTAGAGCCTCCTTATGGAATGGAATGTGCAAAAAGATAAGAAGGAACCATGTTTAGGCAAAGCAAAATGGAAAAAGCCTGTGGAAAGAGCTACTTCCTGAACTACAGTAATTAAAAGCATCGACATATCTATGAAAGAAGGGAATGGATAATCTTTATTATACTGTAAGCAAGGCAAACGGCAGATTGATATCCCTTGGCACAGGAATACGCTACTAAATATTTGAAGACAAGCTGTGACTTCAAATATCACATCCAACTGCAACTTTAATTTTTTTTTTTTTTTTTTTTTTGCAGAAAAAGCAACTCATGCTGAGGAAGATATGGCTTATTTGAAACTTATTTACTGTCATAACAGATGGTGAAGACTAGAGAGAATATAAATGAAAAATATGGGGGCCCAATAAATGTCAAGGCTCCCAACTTGGTTTGTAAAATTAAAAGAAAAAAAAATGAAAGAAGCTATATCTATGCAAGATACAAAAACTTATCAGAATAGATTAGCTTTTTAACATCATGAAAATAACCATTTTTCTGCCCACACAATGCGAGATTAAAAATCGCACTGATGTTACAGTCACAGCCATCCTGACAGAGTCATACAGCATCGACTATACAGACACATCATATTCAAAGCTCTTTTCCAGGCGTTTATGCCCAAAGCTCTGGTGGACCATGAACATTTTATCAGTTCCTTTAGGATGGTCAAGATCGTTTCCTGTGAACCCATATTGCAGGGTAGCTTCGTCCATGTGTGTAACGCTAGGAACCACAGCCTGAGGAATGCGGTCAGGACTAGAGCCAGAGCTACGCATCCAGAGCCTTCTCTTGATTGGGAATTCTCAAGCCTGGGGTTCTCACTTCTAAACACACCAAGATTTTATAACAGCAAAATCTTCTGCAAAATAACCTCAGCCCTCTCTAACATTCACCTCATCCTCTCAAGTTCAGAGAGAGATGAGGACTCTTAGGACTCTCCAGAAGAGAATCCTATAAAATTGTACTTTGGAGCTTCTTCACAGAAAAGGATGCTTGCATGATGCATCCTTCCTTATTTTCTGAGGTATGCAGGTGAATTAAGAACCACTGAAGAATGAACCTTATTCATTCACGTATGAAGGGAAACTGCATTAGCATTGTTACTGGAGCTGTTATTACCTTGGCAATGCTTGTGAGCACAAAAGCAAACAAAATTAAGTGAAACTGAAACAAAGTGAAAATTATATTAATGACAACCTGAAATAAATTGTCAATGTAAACTTACATAACGAAGCTGAACAAATGTACCTCATTGGAAAAGGGAGATTTTGCGTTTAAACTGCACAATGTATTAACAGCGTAGTTCACACAATAGTACAAAGCTAGCAGCAAAATGAATAGACATTCTATATTTAGCTCCTCTGTTGTTGTTTTCTGTCACCTAGATAACCAGAATATACACCACTTTAATGCAATATCTTATTCACTAAAATACTTGACAGCTAATTTTACTTTAAATCGAGTAATGAATTTCAGAACGTGGTAGGAAATGATGTATTAAGTACCCTATAATGGCACAAAGAAAAGTAAAACCATGAGTATATTTTTGTATAGTCTTTCTCAATGAAAAACAAGGAAACATATACAAAGTATTTCAGTTTTTCCATGCTGCTACCTTTTATGTTTTCTGTGTATTGTATTTGAATGCTGTCCTCTTGATTATAGTCTCTGAAATACTTGTTTGAAGTAAGATACTTTATTTTAATAAGTGGAACAAAGCTTTGAATAGCTTGGTTCAAAAAACAGTTTTAAATGAAAGGAGCTGTTGCTAAGCACAGGGATCTTTGCCAAATACTTTTTAAATGGTTTATTGTGCCCTAGCAATCCTGAGATTAAAAACATCTCTTGAATTACAATGACACATCAAAAAATAAAATTAATGTGGGGGTTTTCATTACAAGAATTGAGCCTCTGTGTGTTATTCTTTCCATTAGATAAGAAAGAAACATACTGTGGTACATTGTTTTTGCTGTCAGAGTGAGCTTTTAGGCAAATATACAATATCACACTATATCCCTCATGGATTCAATCACATACTGTACGGGTTCTTCTATTAATTTAACTTAATGCGGTGGATTTAAGGGATAGACTGTATATTTTCACATATTTTTCTGTACTGGGGATGAGTTATTTTTAGACTCCATAAGTCTTCATCAAAATCAGAAGACTGCACCGACTCATATGACTACACTATGAATAATAGTATTGCCTCATTCTGTAATAAACATTTAATTTTCCACGGTTCTTGCAACAATTACAAAACAATTCCTTTGCCACGCTTTTATGTTGCGACACTGTGGACCATATAGATCTCATTGTCAATGAGAATCCTGAATGCAGAGGGCTAGACGTTTTAAAGAAAAACAAAATCAATAGCATTTCCTAGCTAATAAAGATGTCTAAACCAGTACTTTTAACAGTGTTGGCCTCATAGTGCACAAATTATGATTTAGAACAGGGAAAAAGGAAGTAGAAAAGACAACAGAGAAAGCAGCTGCTAATTGATTTTAAACCAAACTTGATTTCCACATCCTGAAATCCTATTTTAGCTCGTATCTAGTGGATTGAATACATGACAAACCAAAGACGGCTCCAGATATCTCAAGTTGGATACAAAAGCAGGCGCATGCAGATTAATAAAATTTTTCTTGAAATCACAAACTGCTGTGTTTTGCCTGATGTTTCATAAGGTACTTGGGAGAGAGAGCGCATGTGCCTTACCAGATAACGTGTACATTGTTACTGTATGGCTTAGCTCACAAGTTTTATCTGTCAAAAATACTTCCCTACTTTATGTCTCAAGGACAAATAAAATCATTCATCTGCAAGTTACAGGGATAATACCTTTTCTTCTCAGAGGTTTCACTGCGTATTGTAAACTGTGCAGAATAAACTTCTACAAAGAAGTTTTCCGACAGCCTACTACAACGTGTTCTCCTTTCAAAAAATTAGGAATTTCATATTAATATTGCCTCATCCAGCACTCAACAAACTATGCAAACACTCATATGAATTTGCATTTCTTCCTGTCGGAAACTTGCAGAAGGTTATTTCACACTCCCAAAGGCCTACTGACAGGAGTGAACTTGGAAGTCTTTTTAAAAATAGATACTAAAGATCCCGTGTGCTAGTCAAGCTGAGAAAGAAATGATATTTTGAAGACACTACGTATGTCAAGCGGAGACACCCCAGCTTAATATTCCTTCTCCAGGAGATCCCTTGCAAATCCACTCATACACATAACCAGGGTAATCAGGATTCTCACTGCCTTCAGTCACACAGGACTAGAGCCCCATTCTTCAATCTATCAAGCCCACTCATCTCAAGCGCAGTCCAAAGGCAATGAGTGCTGCTAGGAAAAATATTCCTAAAACAGCCCCATTTGATTCCCTGCTCCGATAGGAAATAAGAAATAACACTTTAAAAATGAATCACAGCCTTTCAACCTTTGCTGAAAGAAGGCCATCACAGTTTATAGTGTTGAAAAGAAATATAAAAAAAGATGAAAACAATTACAAACCTTTACATGCGTCTTTGGGAAATATATACTTTTCTGGTTTTCTTTGATAATACTTTATAACTCCAGATTTCTGCAACGCAAGGAGAATACACAGTCTCACATAAAACAGCCATCCACCAAGAAAGGCATTTATTGTCTCAGAAGCCAATGTCACCAAAACCAAAATGCACTATTTTTCAGACAAAGACGAAATGAATCGTCCTGACATTCTAACCTGCAAGAAGACGTGCTCTTCATCACCAGTCAATATTCAATAACACACATAAAAAAAGAAATAAATTGTGATGGCTTTGAACATTAGCACTGAAACTCACAGACCACGGCAACTTCATTTATGCTTCTTCAGTTCTGTGGATTTTTGTTTATTCACTATGAAACATCATATAAAGTAAGTCTGAGCTAATAATTTTCTCATTTCCTAAAATACTTAACTATGTTAAAAATTTAGGCATGTTTTCTTCATACACATATAAAAAGGAATTAACGCAACTGAATAAGCACTAATTCTCATTATCGAATTTCCAATATTCTCAAAACCATCAGATTAATTTTCATGTTTGAGTTTTCTCATGACAAAGATCAGACTGCAATCTTTCCAGCCATCAATGTGTACGTCAGTCTTATAAATAAAATACCGCCTGTGTCAAAATAAGTACTTTCAAAAATTATCCAAACGTTAAATAATAATAGAAACACAGGCAGAGTAAATGAAAGTGACTCTGTGCCAGTAACAGTTTAATAAGAGCAAATTGCTCATCCCCCATTATTTACCCAAGACATATTAGTTAGTTCTAAACAAAAAGTAAAGCTTTTGGGGAAAAGCTTACAAAAACAGAAAAACATGGCATAATTGCTGAGGTTACTTAATTGTCAGAAAATTTCTGTGTAACTTGTTCTTGTTTTAGACAGTTTTATTGTACCTCCTCAAGCAGTACGATAGTTTCTTATTAGGGTACTTGGCTTAGAGCTTATTTTTTAAATTAAATTTTTGTTATAATAAACTTTTGCATAGATTAAAGAAAAATATTGTACCAGTAGCTTGTAGATGATGTTATTTCAGAGAAGAAATGGGGAAAGTTTAATGTTTCTCTAGTAACAGCTCAGTTTTAGTTAATTGAAGCCGGTATCGTGGAGAGATTTCCCATCTTTTTACAATTGCGTTCAAGTAAAAATTAAACAGACTCTGAGTTCTTGAACCTCCTTAAGCCTCCTTAAGCTCAAGACCAGGTCAAGAATGCTTTAGACTATTTAAATGAGGACTTTGTCAGCTGCACAGAGACAGTTCTTGCTGGCTCCATCTTTTTTTGTTTCATAATAGACTTCTCTTCTATTTTTGTTCCTTATATACTCTATACAAATACTTATTTCCCGGTGCAGTTACCCATATTTCAGCTCTTTACAGCACATATGGCCTTTGGAGCCATTCCTTCCTTCCTCTCTCTTTTGTAACATGACCTCAGCTTCCCGGTCCCTAGATTTTGTTGATGTGAGTACCGACAACAGTTGATGTAAGTACTAAGGACCTTCCTTCCAATTATTTCTAAGATGTTATGTGCGACTTGTTTAATGTTTATATAAAGCCTATGCTGCTTACTGACTATACAGACAACCACGACTTGAACATGACAGCTACATTTACGTAACATTTCCCAAGACAGTTATTAACCAATAATAATCTAAACCCAAAGCGTATATACTCGTAAGCACAGAGGTCTGTTATGTGTACTATATGAATATAAGGTATATGAGTACATAGGTAACTATAAGATATAAACTATAAGTTGTTCGATAGTATAGTAACTGAAAATTTTTAGTCCCTAATTTAAAGTGAAAAGGCAATATTCCTTATGAAAGGGATCTGTAATGCAGTTTTAATTCTGCAGACATTGGGCAAGTACACTTTGCGAATGACCTTACAAGGTCCAGCTGAAGTGTCTTCATGCTTTTCTTTTTCTCTTACAAGCATTAACAGATCCTTAACTTTCCCCTGCCTGTGCAAAGCCTTACAAAAAAACCGCACTAGTTTACCTTCACTGTATGTGAGGGAAAGGAAATTCTGCGCCTCGGAACCTATCACAGTCAAATAGGCTTGAGTAGGGAAACAATTTTACCATTGTTGGGACAATTACAAGAAAATACACACTTTCGAACGACTCAACAAACTGAGAATATCTGGTTGCTTAATAGTTAGTTCAACAAAATTGAGCTGGGGCTGCTGTCTTCGTTCTAGCTGGAGTCAGTGTTCAATCTGAATTTGTTCATGGATTCCTTAACCTTTCTCCCAGGCTCTGCCTATGGAAATTAGCTTCAGAGTCGAATATAGTGTATTTCAGGAAAATATTTCAACCTTTTTTTTTCACATTTGCTTTTAAGCCCAGGGAATTTTAAATAACCGGCTTCCTCCCTGAACAAATGAAATTAAAACAAACAAAAAAATTACACACTAAAAAGTAACTAAAATCATTTCAAATATTTCCCTTGCCCACACTGCCTCATGATACGTCATCCTGTCAGACTTTTTGTGCCTCCTTATTTCCTCGCTTTCCTTAGTCTCTTTACACACAATTGACATGTTCTCAACTAAAATGATAGCTGCTTATCTGCCTCTACATGTCGTATAAATCTTTCCGCATTTTGTCGCGTGACCTCTTGTTTTTCATGGCCTGCCACTCCCCCACAACACAGAAACCGGAGGGTGTGCTACCCCTAGACTTCATGGTCTTTTCTTTTTTCCAGACCATTGGTTTATAAAATGAACAAAATTGGTCCTAATACTGATCTCCTGTAGCATTCCACTAATCACTTAGCTCTTTCCCAAGCCACTACCCACTCACAAAAACCTCTGTCTTTGATGTCTCAGAAGATAATTTATCTATTCACATACCTCAGCTACTATAAAGTATCTAAACTACAGACCTTGCAGATTATTCTTTTGTGTTTTGCTCCATCAACAGATTTCCTAAATGCTAGGAAAATTGTGTCTATGGACCCAATTTACCTTGTTACTGTCGAGCAATGATTTGTTAAACATAATCAAATTTTTGTGGCTGCCTTTAACCATAATATTCCAGTCACCTCCACTGGGGCCTGGTATAAAAATAAATGGAGTAGGAAAGAAAAATTAAACGTGAAGATCATTCTGCGCTCTCCTTTAGCACGAGAGCACAGGTGGTATCATGCATCAACATTTTGACTATACGGAACTTTTTAATAAAAAAACCCAACAAATGATAAACATCATCTTTTACATCTGGACAGAAATGTGCAAGTATACAAATCCATGCATAATCCTTTTAGTTTAGGAATCCGTGCTCTGACTCAAGTTATAGCAACAATATTTATCTTTATTACTCTGGAAAGGATTCTGTTCTACTCGTAATACAGTCATAGCCTACCTTTATTTCTACTACTGTTGTTTTCCTTATTCTACTAGTACCTTCAGCAGTTTTTCTGTTCTACATACCCAGCTATTTTCCCCACAAGCTGTGCCCACCATACTGACACCTCTTTCCCCACAGAAGGATTAAAGTACTTCAACCAGAGACAGGACCTACATTTTCCACTTAATCTCATAGTGTCTATTTGTCCACCACTCTCCCATTATGACAGTTCTTGTTATCAGTTATCTTATATCAGTTCTTGTCGAATCCTCATGATACTTTTGCTTACATTTAACTGGAGGTTTGAAAAGGGTGTGGTAAATGAAAGTACTCCCTCTGCTCCCACATCCTTGTTTCCCACCTGTGGTGGGAGTGTCTCAAGGAAAGCAGAAATCCTTTTGTGTATTTTCTGTGGCCACTTTGGCTTCACTGCAGCAGAAGATGGGACAGAGCACACTCAAAAGGGATTCCCCAGCCAATACTGTGATTAATAAAAGCACGTCCACCATCAAACACACGTGCATTCTCTTCCACTTAACCTTATTTTTTTAGCAATGCCGTTTCCCATGCCTATAACCATCTGTAACCTGGCACAGTTCTTTAGGCAGTAACCAAGCAAGACTATGTTTACCGTGTGCAGACATCACACGTAAGTGTTCAATAGTACCACAACTTGTATATTTTACATGTGAAGCTATCTTAAGAAAGGACAACATCTTCTGTACTTCTGTTCTTAACACCAAAGTTCTAAGGCAGTCAGTGAGCGGTGACACACCACTTCACGGAGTAACAACTTTGAGTCATGGGTGGAAGTAAAGATTTCAAACAATGACTGAAAAGTAGTGATGGAAAGGTTTGTTCTGAGCTGCTGACATCCTTTAGCTATAAAGCAAAAATAAAAGCAAAATAAACTTTGGAGAAAAATAAAAGTTCTGGTTTATATTTACTCTGTGCTCACAAAACTCCTTCTTTCCTTCCTTGACTAGTCAGAGACATAAAAATTCTATTACAACAAAAGAATTTGTTCCAGACCCCATCAAATGTCAGAGGCATTCTGATAGCTAAGTGCCAACACAAGATAAAGATTAATAATAGTGGTAGCAACCTCCTTTCCCAAGACTTCTAAAAAGAAAAGGGTCAGAGAATACCAATGTAACCGCATACACACTTCTTGGCTGCTCCCTTTTCATTTGTGTTGGTTCCAGTGTGAGCCTTATCATGAATCTCTTGACTTATTGTCAAAATTCCCATGGATTATAACGACATGATATCACCACTTCAACCTTTTTCCCTCAGAAAAAAAAATGTCACAATGCAGAAATATTGTTTTGTATTCCAAAGTAGTAACACACATTCTTGCAATCACAGTGACTATATGGACGTTCCTTTTATGCATAGAAAGATCCTTAACAGGCTGTCTTTACTCACAGGAACCTTCAACAGGTATTCCTGCTTATGTCTGGTAGTGATATGTATTGTAAACGCGCACACCATATTATTTTATATTAAAACAGAAACAGATTGTTTCATATAGTTGAAATAACTGATAACAGAAGGCACAGCCATGCTAATTTATGTTGATCGGGATCTGTGCACATTTTCAAATCTCTGAAGAAAGGCAACTCTAACTTAAGCTGTTATGTGAAAAACCATCACGAAACCTCGATTGGAGAGAGCTGAAAAAAATAGCTGTGCAAGATATAGTAAAGAATAGTTGAATTCTTGTCAACTTCAAATTTGAAGCAAAGTTACACTAATTTCTTCACTGAGTTTTAGGAACAGTCCTGCATTTTGATCATGAACAAGAATTACTGGCTGGCTAAAGATTCAGTGAAAAAAGTGATTTCAAGTAAGCCAGAAAATCTTACGCCAGATATAAATTTAGGAGAGAAAAGTACAAATACCATATTTTAATGACCTAATTAATAACAAAAAATCTTACTTCTCATGAGACTTTCACAAGTATTTCCAGCTCCACCTACCCCCCATCCTCCTTTATTTTCTACCCTCAGCATTACTAATAAAACCATGAACTCTGTCCCTGGCTGGTAACACAGTGGTACTACCAAGGTGTAGATATGAGCATTTCCTGCACTGCGATGGCATTACCAGCGCTAATTTCAAGCTTCATGAGAAAGAAGACAACAAATCAACATTTATCAAATTGGGATAAAAATAAGTAAGGAAAAAGTAAAAAGCAGAGTTAGCAGTCAGCCTTCTGAAGCGTGTTACAGAAGCAGAGAATTACAAACGGTTATTTGGCAACACTGAAATGAACAGGAAAATGCCTTTACAAAGAGAAGCGGCTGTTGTAGTATCAGTGGCAGTGTCTGCTCTATCTCTGACCTCCTCTCAATGTGCTGGCAGTGAATTACCAGAGGTTAATCCTGGCAAAGCAGCAAAAGAGGCAGCTTGAACAGGCACTGAAACTTAGTTCTCCACGAGGCTGGAACAATTAGGACAACTGATAAGGGCCAAAATTGGTTCTTATCACTTCAAGAGTAAATTACCGCAGGGATTGGAGTTAATAGGCAGTTCAGCAGCAGATGCTTTTTGCTGTAGACATAGACACACTGAGAAAGGCTTGGGAGACAGTATTCCATTCTTTAGAGCTAAATACGTTAAAGCACGCAGGCAGATATCTACACAAATATGGAAGCTTAGGCTTTTACTAGGAGGAAGATTTTCTCATCACCATCTACCTCAACATACTGGCAGACAACAGTTGCGTTTTCTGATTTCAAATACTTTTGGAGTACAAAAGATTACATCTATTTTATAAGAGCAGGGCTGGAGAACCCCACTCCCGCATTACTAGTAACTAAAAATGGCTGAGGATTCTTTCTCGCTAAGAAAAAGCAGCAGTTGGATTTCCCAGTCAATTATCAGGCAAAAAAAACCCATAACTTCTTAAATTTAATAACTATATTAAAATAAAATCAAGAAGCCCTTAAGTGCTTCTCCGTTTTCAAAAATATCAGAATAAAATATTACTGACTGCCTAAACCCCACTTTGAAATTATTGCCTTGATTGACGAAGAAAACAGCATTTTCTTTCTCTCTTGGTGTTAGATGGAGGCCTTGCCCTTGCCCTGCACTACCATAGGGAACACAGAGAAAAAGGGATTTCTTTACAGAGGCATTAAACAAAGGCTTCAGTCCTTAATAATGAACACAGAGATGCAAAACCAGGTACTACTGAAGTATAAGCATTGTACAGAGATTTAAAAAAAATGTATTAACAATGCTTTGGCTGCAGCCCTGCTCAGATGGGGATGGAGTTGTGTTGGGGGAACACTTTGAAAGTAGTTAGCTGTGTCGATAATGAATGAGATAGCTTTTCTCTTGTTGGTACCTCCCTGCTTTTTTGTGTCCTCTATCAGTAAATCCAGGGCTGATTTTTTTATGAAGTAGCTCAGAGCTGAAAAATAAGAGTGGATATTTTCTATGCTGCACATCACTTTAGAAACCCCTGATAGACTCAGTATTACAGGAGAGCGAATTGTTAACTTTTAGAATTACAGATAGATCATTGTTCCATATGGTGCTACTTTTCAAATAAATTTCCTGTAAATCACAAACAAAAGAATAATTACTGAGCAATGCCACTAACCATGTCCATGAGACACTCAGGCTCCTCACAGAACTGAAGATAACGTGTCCCAGTAAGTGCCCAGAGTGAGCTGTGAGTAACTCCATTCTCCTTCTGTGCCTTTGTCTCTTTTTTAAAATCTATAGAAATTTCTCAAGCTTGGGCTTTTTATTTTATTTTGGTTTTTTGTGCATTTTTTTTTAATTCCTTGGCTCCCCACTGGCTCTTTTCCAGGTGAAAACAAGATCCAGTCAATATTTAGCCTAAGCGTTTTTCAGTAGGTTCTATGAAGATAACCGAGGACATCACCAGCATCAGCTGTACCAGTGTACTGCTACTGTTTTAACCTCTGTTTCTAGTGCTCAAGTACCAGTTATGTAAGCAAGGTTAAACTATTCAAACTAAACATCCTAGATTTCAAAAAACATAAAGACTTTCCAAGAATAGCAGAATAAAATACATTTTTTTTCAGTAATTCCAATTGTGAATTAGTTAAAACTTGTGGTACCGCATGATATAAAATTTGAACACCACCACAGTAGCATACACGTAGGGAACGAGTATCCACAGAACTCACTTCTGAGGTTATTTCATTGCCATCTGAAGCACGTATGGAGAGATGGGGCCTGCTCTAATTACAATATTGTAGTTTTGACTGACAGACAATATGTCTACAATCAACTCATTTGAAAGCCATGTGTTGCGACAGTTCCTTGTCCGATTCCAAAGCGTATAGAATCAAGATGAATCAGTGCCTTGTTACTATACACTAACCCCACAGTAAAAAAAAATCCTAGAACACACATTTATACAAAGAACAGCAACACGGGCCAAGAGGTACGTCAGGATTTTTGTATCTTTTCCTAATTGTTAATATCTGTCAACTTTTAAACATGGCCAGAGCACTTTAGAATAAGACTTTAAAACATATAACACCCCAACAAAACTACTACTTCCAAACTTTCTGAACTTTGTGTTTTTTTACTCTAAAGGAAAGTAAACCTGAATATGAAAATTTTAAAAATGCCATTTTTGAGATCACAAGGAAAAACCTTTTGCTATTATTACAGGTTACTAATACACACAAATATATAGCTGACGCTGAAATAATGTTTTTATTCTGACCTCACACAGGCCTGCATAAGTGTAATTATTATGCAGCATAATATGACAGAGATATCTGTCATTAGTAGAATTTCTGGAATTTTGAGCATACATTTCAATAGCCTAAGTGGACCTAGCCTGGCAATTTAGCTGACCCTGGAAAAGAGTGCCTTATGTTCATCTTGTGCAATCTGTCCGGTAACAGATGTACACCATTAAGATGTAAAGTGAGGTGGAGGAGGAGGGGAACAACAGGAGAAGAGTCAGGCCATTTAGCAGAAGAGCCATGAGTTTCAGCAGGCCAGCACGAAGGATGCACAGTAACGTACAAATCATTCAGAACAGGTTTCAAGTAAGCCTGTGATAAACAAATTACTATTTTTGAAGTATTGCATTTTCTTTATGTTAAATGATATGTAAACACAAGGAAAAAAAAAATAAAGAAGAGTATCTGTGCTGTGTTTGAGAGCATGAGATGCAAAGAGATTTAGGTGTAACAGAGGGCACCACGACAGCTGAAGAGGCGTAGTGAATTCAAGGAGCTTAAAGGGATACATTGGTGTCAGATGGAGCAGTTTTCTTCCAGCACTGCAGACCGGGGTCACCAAGGAAGCATGAAGACCACAGGTGGTAAAGTTCTCCAGATTAACAGTTTGTGTTGATGACATGTTCAGGTGTTTGAGTTACTCCTGTCACATTATTAACTCGTCTTCCTTATTACTGTAATTAATACACTTGAAGAGCTTTATCGGATTTAAGCTCTGTGGTGCCTTTTGGTTTCTGTGAAATTTTCTCACATGTTTATTCAGTTACTACCAGAAACATGTAAAAATGGGCAAGACTGGCAATCAATTGTTTTTTAAATTGTTCCAATTCCACTTTCCAGGATTATCACAACATAAAAATATTCATATCTGTCCAAATGTGACATAAATTATTAAAGGAAAATGTGACAATTAAGCAGATTTGTTAGCCTTAATACCTCATGCAGTTACTGAATGACTTTCTCTTTAAAGCTGTTCTGTTTTTCTCTGCAATCAAAACTTTTGCTTTACATATTATTTATAAACACACATTATTTTAAGAATGAGCTATCCAAGCCAAATGTAGTGACAATATATAATTAATACACAAAGTATATACAGATACTTATTAGCATCACAATAATAATCTCGAGGGAGTAAAAAAAGTCTCTTTCAGACTGAATTTTCAGTAAATAATTAACAGACAAAACAATCACCGTAACTGTTGTTAAAATGCACCTTTATCTGCAGTCTTAGTACATGAACCACTAATTGATAGAAGATGAATTGTTCCTACCCAAAAGTAGACTCTCTTACTACAAGGCTGATACCCACAAATGGGAGAATAATGGCCAAGTTTCTGTTTCCCTCGCCTATGGCCTAAGACCTACTCTGTGATTATCAGAACGGTAGTTTTCATGCTTTCAGAGGTGTGAGAGGTCATAGCAATCAAGGTATTGGAAATAAAGACAGAACATTTATTATAACCAAGTGGATTTTTAAACAAATATGAAGTACAGCTCATTGAACAACTCTGGTGTTTACCTGAAACACTGCTTATTCACCACATTTTCATTTGGGCTTCTGCTAAAAAAAACCTAAGCATCCTTGTTTTTTTCCTTCCCCCTCACACATTACACGTTGCTCTGGGAGCTTAGATATTGTTTTCAGCTGAGCAAAAGGAAATGTCAGGGATAATTTTGATAAATGTGAGCTATCTCATGTTTTCTGTTAACAAGTGCTTTGTGTGTCTAATAACATGCACCTGTGAAGCTGGTTTTCCTTCTTCATGTGACCTCAAAGAAGTAAAAAGACTCTACAGTGAAAAGAGACTATACCTACTGCTAGGTCAATATCATTGATGAAAAGACTTAATCGATGCAGAGATGAAATAAGGCCTTCTAACCCCCACCCCACTCACTGTCCCTCACCTTGGCTGCGAGCCTATTCTCAATTCTCAGTGATTTTCTCGTCTGCTTGTCGTGGTTAGCTGGCTAAGCACAAACCTGGACCTACAGACATTGTGCAGTGATGAACATGCCAAGACACAGCTCTGAAGTGAGCACGTCTCGGTAGCAGCCATTAGTCATAAGTGCAAAGCCTTTAAATCGATACAAGACCTTTAAAGCTGTACCTCTACCAGTTTTCAAAGGAAGAACAGTCTCTTTAAATAAACTACGACAACCAATAATTCCTCTTTCTAACAGACCCTTAACTAGGAGGTAAAAAAAGCAACAATATGCAATAAGAATTTATTATAATCTGTTCAATATTTTGACTGCTATACTAATTTTCCAGTTTATTATTCCTTGTTGCTAAATGCCTTTGATAATGGAAAGCGAGTAGCAAATTTTAAAGCCCAGAAAAATCATTGCAGTTCCAATATTCTTTGAGTTCCAACGAAACATATTTACCATGCACATACTACATAGCTTTTTCCTCATAAGCTATCAGACAGCATTGTTCCCACTAAAGGATGAACTGTGGGCTTTTACGGTTTCCTGACACAGACTGTCAAACGTTTTAGGTTTACTTTGTTAAAGATGAATAGGGAATGGTATATATGTTCTTGTTTAGCATAGGTGGTTATGGCTTGGTTCTGTTGTTCAAGGGCTAAAACACTAGAAAGAAAGAAGTATAGCCTGATCTAGCAAATTCTAGTGAAACAAAAATATAAAACTTAATTTCTTTAAAAATCCAGGTTTCCTATGGAACATCTATAGATACTCTGCCCCCTCCCTCACCCCCCCAGGTGAACAGCTTCATGGTTTCTGTTTTGAAAGGTGTTTCATTTTTTGTCCTGTGAATTTAGGGAAACAGTAATGAGCTTCTTTCAGCTATCTGACAAGTACAAGAGAAGTGACTCTCCATTAGCTAATAGGAATTAAAGAGAAAATTGTAGTTTGGTTTTCAGTACAAATATTTTCCTAAACAGAACCAGTAAAACTTCAAGAGACAAAATATTTTTGCTTTAGGTAAGACAACTTTTGCAGCTTTAAAGCAGCTTTCGAAAAAAAAAAAAAAAAGTTAAACATACATAATGGTAGGAATATTCTCCCATACAGATCCTAAGATTAAAATACTTTGCAGATAAAATAAATAAGTCCTGCACGATATTAATTTGCATGGACTTAATCTTAGTCTATAAACTTAGACTAGGATTCAGTGTGTCTGCAAAGCCTGACTGAATAAAAATCTGCTTTTTAAATTAAGTGGCTTGTAGTCAAATTTTATTTTTATTCAATCTCTGTTTCTGGAATCCTCTAAGCAAGGTTATTTTATTTCAGGAATGTTCTTTTAGTCAATTATTTAAATTGTAAAGCTGTACAACAAGATACAGTCTGTGGGGATTTGTTATGTACTGATGGGTCATTTATTTATGAAATTTTTGTGCTCTATGGCTGTTACAATATTGATGTTCTTCCCCTTTGCTCCTTTTTCTTATTAAAGTAAAATGGTAGGTATTGAATTGAATTAATTTACAGATTAGCCCTTATAATGAAGTCTTATTTAATCATTAAGATGAGTCAAAAGAGGGGAAACACACAGAAGTCTGGCTGATAGAGTTTCTGGAAAAGTACAGCTGTTCAGCAGTCGGGAATCCTGGGAGCAGTTCAGAACAAAACTTCAGTAAAGTCTCATCCATGTGTTGGTTTAAACACTGCCTACCTGGGTTACTTTTCCTTATGAAGGAAATGTCAGTGTCATCTGCATCACTCACTTTCCATCTCTCCCAAGGAGGTGACGCATAGTTTATAGCCTACCCTTACAGATGCATTTGATTTAGGTGCTGTAGTAAAGTGGAAGTGTCAAGGTGATTCATCTGTCTGCCACCGCTGACAGCTGTGTTACACAAAGTGCCTGTGTGGAACGCATTGATTGGCCTAAAGAAGTAGGTATTCCAATATCAAAGGCAAAGGCTTTCTTTGTCATTGCAAATAAAGCACTGGCTTTTGACCAGCGTAACAGATACAACCTGCAGCAACGTTATGCTGCGTGTTGTGGATGTGTTGCCAGGATTCTCGCCCTGTGCCAGGGACCAACAGCAGAAGAACCCTCTCATAAACCTGCTTGAGAGAGCATGGCCACGAGCAAGTTTAAAAATCAGGGAATGGACAGCAAATATATTGGTTTCATAAAAAACCCAAACAACCATTATACGCCTGATCCATCACGTGTTTTAAAACAACATCTACTACTAGCTAAAAATGCTCAGTTAATTTAATTTTCCTACAAATTCTGCAAAATATCTAGTCTTCTTTCAAGTGTGTTTCTGAAGATTCTCAGCGTGTTGCCATTCATTTCTGGAGAATTATCACCCATTGTCCGTTTTGTGAATTGTCGCTGCTACTTTTACAAGGTTCTCATATTAGTAAAACATATCCTAGGTACTACAATTTCATAATCTAATTCCTGCCTTTTCATCCATATGTGAGAAATGAACCTTACTGGTCAAGTTGAATGATAGGCACATATAGGTATATGTAGTCTAAGATGTCATTTGTAAAAGAATGAATTATTAGAAGAGGTAATGGGAGCAGCCTATGATGATACAGTGTCAACTAAAGCTATTTATCCATCATAATCCCTGCCTTTATGGATTAAAAATAGTTGTATATTCAAAAGTAATCTGAAATTCTGTGTATCAGTTGTTGATGTGTCAGTAATTTATCTGAAATAGTCCATATTTTACCATAATATCCCCAAAATATTGCAAGTCCATTTAATAGCGTGCTATGCTTTAGAAGAATACACAGTTCCATTTCAGCCAAAACATTAAATTCAAATTTTTCTAGGTGTCCTTGTGTTTTGAAAAAGACAAAAAGCTTTGGAATTCTAATACACGAGCTTTTAAAGAGCTTCAGAAATGACATTTTGCTATAGCAATATGAAAAACAAACGCAAAGAAAAAAGTAGCCTTTTCCATAATAAAACTACAGAAACAGTGCAGTCTCGAGACTAAAATGCAGTTCATGAAATAATAAAAGGAAACATTTATGTCTTTGGTCAGCTCCGAAATATAAGTGCATAGAGAAAGTTTCAACGATTGTAAACTTGTAGCCTGCACTTCCAATAGCTTCTAAACATAGTTCGTAATGAACAAAAATGGATCATGAGGCAGCCTGTGGCTTCACCACAAAGGTGGGAGTCAAGACCTCCTGTATTTGAGTCAGGGCTTGACAGCAGACTCTACAGGCTTAGGAAATTTGATTTTGTTTCCCATTTCGGTTTTTTACCTGTGAAACCACATAAGTTCATAACCAAAGGAAGAAATATCAGCCTCAAAATGTCTAAGTAATATCTGGGATTTCTTGTAAACCATGAAATCCTAATTACTGAGCTGTTTACCAGAGACAAAAGGCTGGCTGACGAGGCAGTGTACTAGTACAGTCTGATTGCCAGTTGTAATATATTAGAAATCATCTAATTCCTTCAGAACGCTATTATAATTTTTAATTCTCGAGTAAAAAGACCCTTTTCTATCTTGCCAAAATAAGCTTCTAAATATGATTAAAAGTAAACAAAGGATGCATGGACTGATGAAGGGAAAGACATTGTACAATGCAAGCAAGAAAATACCGTAGGAATATTTAAGAGTTTGCATGACTTCAGGAGCCAGTTTAAAGAGGTAGATGATCTAGGGGAACATCAGTATAACAGGTGCTGCACACGTTTACTCAGGTAGAAGTGACACAAGAAGACATTTTCGGTATCAAAAGCATCTAGATTATCTTGTTAGAGCCCCACCATACCCTGAGGAATAACGAGTGGCAAGTTAAAACATTCCTTCTCTAGTATTTACCAGTTCCCCTGCTAATCACCTGCTAATGCTACGTCAGAAAAATTAAGGCTGGCACTGCATATTTAGAATAACGCAGATCAGGAATCTAGGGATGTGCCACGCTATGAGAATTTGATCTTGGTACAATGTAGACCCAGCAGAGGAAACCTACGTTACGTGGGGAGGTCAATCTGTTCTGTCAGAGTAAGTTTACACAGAAGTGAAGTGATTGGGGACATTGGAATTGAATTTTGCTTTCTGTTTGGGAATGGCTGTGGTGGTGAGGTGTACGCTTGCAAAGGACAGAGTGCCGGTCCAGCTTGTAAGCCACACCATAGTACTGTATGCTAGAATCTCAGCACCGGGATAAAACAACTCCACATGCGGCTTTGAAGAACCTAAGCAAGTTTATGGAAGAGAAATCCACCAACACTTGACAAAAAAAGGCAAATCTCTAAGCACCCTTTGGAGGTCAAACTGCCAACAGGTGGAAAAATATTCAGGAGAAGTATCAGTCTGCCCCGGCCCCATTACAAACATTTGCCTGATCTTGAAAAGTCCCTTATTGTAACATGACATATAGTTGCCTGTGCCAAAATAACAAAATTTTGAGGGAAATTAGAAATTTTAGTGATAAACAGCGACAGTGTCCACATGATTTTTAACTAAGAAAATGTGTCTCAATCTCCCTGAACACTAATTGTGAAGGCAGATAAAAGATATTTCACTGCTACTTTTACTATTTTTACTGTGACTACTCACCAACTTGCTGACACTCTTCCCTGTGATAATGAGATTCTTCCTGAATGAACCAGTGCTCTTACATAAAAGGCCATTCTTCCACAAAAACACCTCCCTTGTGCCAAACAGTTTAGCTCCAATGTTTCTGAAAATACGCATTTAATAGCAGAAATTCCTCTAATTTGGCAAGGAACATATTTGAACTCAAATCTCACATACAAGGCACTCCGATTGTATCATTTGAAGCAGCTCAGTTGCTTAGCTTCTACCTACTCTTCTATATCAAGCCATATTTAACCATTCTTACATATTCCTTCTCCTAAATGCAAAAATATGCACCTATTTTCCAAGACTGGCTCATTTTCTGTAGTGATCTTTTCTTTTGCTGCTGAAACAGTAATAATTTGTACATACTTCTTCCTCTCTCTCTTCCATTTTTAAAAAAAAACTAATTTTGTCTCTATAGCTTGGTCAACAGAGGTCCAGAAATGAAAAAATCTGATTTTCTCCTTATCTATGTAAGGAATCAAATCCAACATCTAGTGTACAGAAACAACACGTATGCATATCTTTATCGGTCTAACAGAGTTCAAATTCTTTGGTTCCCAAAAAGTTAAATGCTTATCATTTTATGATGAATCTATGTACGTAAATTGTAGGCAGTAACTTGCGATAAGTATACTTAATCTCCGTTTTGTGGCTACTTTTGTATTTATATTGATGAAATGAGACATCTACCCCATAGACCAACACAATGATTGAAGGGATGTTCCTATAGTTTTTCACGTTATCATCAGTAGTTAAAATGATAGATAGAGGAAATGTTTATTCAAACTACAGAAACACAAAGCAGGGAAAAAGAATTCTTTCACAACTATTTTCCAAATTAAAACAGCTTTGTCTGTTTTAAATTTAAAACCAAGTAATAGCTAATATATGTATTAAGTTCTCAGAGATACAAAGCAGTACTGACTATTGCAGATTTAGACAATGAATCAATACAGATTACCGGTACTCTTTTCTTAAACCAAGTACTTAGGAGCCCAAATCCCCTAGGGGATTCTGAAAATGTTATGTATTATCACCGCAATGCCAAACCAAACCATGCCAAACATACATTTCATACTCTGTTTGCACATATATTAGACCAATCCTTTTGAGGACAGAGATGTGTTTTCTTGGATGTTTGCACTTTGCTATGTAAATTCTCAACACTCAGCACAGCCAAAAACCTGTTTTCTTCAGCTGAAACTGATACCAGAAGGATAATTATCCTTCCTTTTGCCTAAAAATCTTTAGCCTGTAAACCCGAGCCTTCATTATTTACATAAGTAGAAGTTTCACTAAAGTAATGGTATTTTGCTTGTATACAGAATGAATTGTAGTCAATGTTTTTACAAATATGGAAGAATTCTAATTACATAATGGTTAAACTGATAAGTCACACTTTGTAGAATTAGAATATAGTATTTTTTCTGTAATTTCATCATAAAATAATCTAAATTAAATACTGTTGAGTGGAATTCAGCTCAGTAACATTTAAATTCACTGAATGTTATAACCTGGACAGATTTTGCTCTTTTCTTAAAGTCCGAGAATTAGCAACATAAAAACAAAATTTCACTTTGACACAGGGTGACTTTTGGAAACCAGAAACTGTAATTTAAGACTACAGTGTTGTGACTGTAGCTGCCAATGAAGCACTAGCAATTTTGGGTAGAGTTTTGTTGTTGTTGTTATTAAATGAAACAAATACAGCATCTCAAGCCATACTAAAGGAGAACAAAACAGTCTACACACGAAATAATACACAAAACACTCATGTTCAATATTGAAACACAGCACGCAAAAGTGTATTTCATCCTAACTCAGTTAATGTGTCTTCCATGGATTACTTCACAGAAGACAACACTTTCAAGTGAAATTAAATATGGATACAACCTTCTGGCTCAAGATGTCCCTAAACTGCAGATTGCTAGAAGTGTCTCCGAGGAAAAGGCAGGAGAGTCTGTGTGCTTGCTTTGCTATTTGCAATATTCTGAGACATCCTCCATGGCCCAATGCTGTAGAGAAAGGGTCTGACACGGTGTGGACATCGGTCTCTTAAGTTCTCAGCAAGGTGACTCTGGAGGATTTTTGTGCTCTACATTTGTTCTTGAGAGAGGGAAGGGACTGAGAACAGTCTTTAATAAAGGGACACAGATGTTTGTGTTTATTGCACCATCTGAGCTAATTAAAAGTCTTACCTTTTTAAAAAAGAAAAAAAAACCTCCCCATGGGAATGAAAAGTGGCTTTAAAAACAAAATTACAGATGGGGAAAAAGAATAAATTTCAAAATAAATTATTTGGATTAGAGTTTTTGAGAAATATTGAATATAGTGACAGTAATGTCCAATTTGTGAGCCGTCTTTGTTTGGATTGGGACATAAGGAAGTGGGTCTGTTAGACAAGCTTATCAACTCTGCCTGAAGTTACATACCAGCTTTGCAGCACCTTATAGCGGCCAAGAGCTTTCTTACTTAGTATTTAAGAGATAAAAAACTGGAAGAAAGAATCCTGTCCATCTTGAACACTTAAAGGTGATAACCTTTGGCAGATAAATACTGTCAGGGTATTACACGGTATTACTGTTGTTATATGAGTCCTAAAAAAGATGAATATCTTGTCCCATATTTCCCAGATGTTACTGAGCTTTGCCATATCCAGAGGGATTTCTGAGCAAGACTCACAAGAAAATACCAGACTCCCTTACTTGATCTATATTTACACAAATTCCTATTTCAATTGAAGGTGCACCTATCCTATATTTTTGATTTAATGTTTTATTTTCGAGGACTAAATTGCTTTTGTAGCGAAGTAGTTAATGAATATAAATTGGACACCCTCCCATATTTCAGTGAACTGCTCTTGAAACCAAAATGTCAGATAAAAGGGAAAAAGAAGCTTTAATCTGAATTAGTTTTAGACCTCAATTCTTTTGTAGAGATAAAAGATATCTGTTCACAGATAGGTTTCTGTGTTTACCCAACAACTAACAAATATTTTCTAAAGGTCTGAGAATTTTCCATACCATCTTGATACAATTGAATAGAAGACCCATTTAGCCTAATGAGCATTAAGATTAAATCATTTACTCACAGATCAAAGGAGATTTTAATTATGTAAACGGGTTGTTCAGAAACACAAAATGTTCCATTAAGCTTCACAATTAATACATACAATATTTATGAGTTCAGACTTTTTTCCTTGTTAAAAATTGATTGTTACATCAAAAAAAAAGTTTCCCTAGATGCACTGATTGAAGGAAAAATATTTTAAGTCATAAAAGTAGCAGGCATACAAAAGATTTTACTGCCTTTTACTTTTCCTTCTCCTCTTCTTTTCCCCCCTTTATTTGTTGTTGCTGTTGCTCTGAGCGTCTTGTCACCAGATGTTCATTATGTGTACAAAAATACTGAGTTAATATAAGTAAGTACTCACAGCACAGTCCTACTGCACTGCATGCTCTTCACTGGGGTCTCCAAACGGAACTAGCGCAAAATAAAGCACTTGTGAAAAAAATCTCCATTTAAGGTCTCAATGCTTTCTATTTCTTAGAATATGAAACAAAAGTAACAAATGCTGCAAACAAAGAATTGAGCTTTGCTTCACTGGTGTGCATCACCAGTTGTTTTTCAAATTATTATTATTATTTTTTTTTTATGGAATAATTCTAGATAAAATGAAGGGTAAAGCAACCACTCCCAACAAGGGTCTTGTCCAGTTTCCATATTCAGGCAGACATTAACTTTTGGTGGCACAAACAATGCTGCACATGATAGATCATTAAATGACTACATTACTTCTAACAGGCAAGATTAAAATAAATGCAAAAAAACAAATGATGGAAAGAATGCTGATAAAATATGCAAGCTGGATTAGTTATACAGTAATTTATTTCTGCTAGAAGTTTTCTAACACTTAGGAAAGCAAATCAAATGAATGGACGTCTGCTGACACTAAGTAATCCTGAGAAACAGACAACAGTTGTAGGAAAAACAGATGACTACTTAAGAGGGATGAAAAATCCATTCTAGTTCTCAAGGTCAGAGGTATGCATTAACAAACCTTTCTACAAGATTATTTTCTACACCTAAAGAAGCTTACAAACTTCATAAGAAAAAGGTAATGGAAGTACACTTTTACTAGATGTGTGCTGGGGCAAAATTCTCCCCTCCAGTTACAGAGGGGAGTCTGTTCCCCAATAGACCACAATAGATTACTGCTGCTGCTGAAGACGCATCTGAGAACACCAACTCCTTTCAATGTTCATCAGCATTAGCAGCCGCGTTATTAAGGCTATTCAGAGGCACTGAAAAATGTGTAAATTTGTCCATAATAGTCACTGATGATTCCCTGTTAGATTTACAAGGCAGAAGCATAAAATATTTAAATATTTTATGAATCTGTACCATTGTGTCAGTGAAAAATTCCAACACCTTCAACATTCTGTCTTAACAGAGCAGCTGAAGCTATTTTTTTCATATATTAGGAACTCATCATACTTTAGCTTTTCTACTCAATATCATGATCTTATGATTGATCTTATTTATTTTTGGTTTGTGTGCAACTTGGAGTTGATGCCAGAGTTACTCTAATTATAACAGAGTCAACAGAACGACAGAAATCTTACGTCTCGAAACTCCATAAACAATCCAATAGAATTCAATAGTTTATAGTCATTGCAACCCTACTGCCTCCACAAACTTATGGTCAGCTTTCAGGCATTTTACACGTATTTACCTTCCTATTGAATTATAACTGCATCCCAAAACAGAGTAATTTGCCATGCTCCTAATGTTCCTGCTTTTGGATACAGATGGCTAGCGATAAAAAGTTGAATTCACTATCCAACTATTCACTGTCTATCAAAATAAGTGTGAACGTAAATTATCCCGATCACTTTCATGCATGGCATATGAAATCTGATAAATTTGAGTGCCTATTTTTCCTTTTGGTAGAGGAAAAAAATCTACTGATAATACTTTCACCACTTATTCTTTCATCCACAATACTCTCATTTTCCATTAAGCTCTCCCCTTTCCCAGTCTATATAGGAATAAACTGTCACAAGAGATGAAGCAGTAATTCTGCAGCACATTCTCTTTTTCCGCATAAAAGCCATATAAACTCCAAGGTGGAGGTAACTGAGGGAACACACACTATATGATACTCATCATACAGAACCAAATCTATGGAGTTATCACTTATGGTTTCACATCTGCTGTACACTGATCTTCTGAAGAAGAAAGCGCAGAGCACAGCTGTTAAGGCTGAAGCTGAAAGGAGCTTTGCCATTAAGGGAGATGAAGCTATGAGCTGGATTCCATCTAGCTGATTAAGGTTGTCCCAGTGGACTCCAGCTGAGAGTCTCCAAGCCACGATGCCTTTCTACACGCTTTGTAAAACTGGGTGCATATTGACTACTCCATCGGTTTCAGTTTAGTGGGCAGCATGTTTCTCAGAGACAAAATATGTATCTACGTATATCTCTTACCATATGTTCAACAAATTTAAACACAGACTCCTCCAGTTAAGGCACAGTAAGTAGTTAAGCATATAAGCTTGATAGAAAAGGGGTAAATGGGGAGATTTTGAATTGCTTTGGAAACATTTAGATGATCTGAATTTCCTGTGTGTGTGAGACAGACATGAGGAAGAACCAGAAATGGGAAGGTTAGGTGGATGAGATCCTTACAGGCCTCTCAATTGCCTTAGGGCTGCCTAATGTACCAGAGAGACAGAGCAAAGTACGCCATCAGTGCTGCCTCATGGACTAGGTACGTCACCTTTGAAGTGCCGATATTCAAAACATGCCTTCCACAGTCTTTTTCCAGTCCACAAAGAACTCCAAAGTTAATGTAAAGTGTTTTTTAATTTTCTTATGCATTTTATAAAAGACAGAAAAAAAATCTGTCTTTCAAAAAAAAACCTAGGTCGTGTTTTTCTGGAAGACAGCTAATTTTTAGAAGTATCTTTAAACATTCAGCAATATCCACTGCAAATGTAAATGTGTAAAAGAGTACTGGTTATATAAACATCTCATTGTAATTTATACAAAGTTATGTCTTTCTCAACCCAAGAAATCACCCAAAGACTTAAGCCAAATACCTGTGTTTCAGAACATAGCAGTATTATTCTCATTATTCAGAAATAGAAAGAAATTCAGGAAGAACAACCAACAGACAGCAAGGAGCACACTATCTTTCCATTAAATTCAGATTTCTTATTCTCTCATCTCTGCCGGATGCTGCACTAGCAAGATGGTGATTGTGTGCAGGGGTTCTGCTGTCCCTAAACCACCACTGGTCTCGTAGTATCCCGTGTTTGCGGCAGCATCGCTACACTTCTCAATCCAACAGCAAGCGTCTCGATCGAGCACTCGCAGAAACTGCCAACGGCCCCAAACAGAACCAAATCCCATCACACAATCATCTTTCTCCCAGGCCAGAAATTAATTCACTATTTTTTTATTAGCTATCATTTACATATTCCAGTTAAGTGACAGAAGAAGGAAGAAATCAGAGCAAGGAACACAGTGATTGAGCCTCTCTTGCTGTCACCACAGAATTATTTTCTGTAGGGTACTGTTTAGAGCTTTTCTCTGTCCATTCTTATATGAATCAAAAAAAAAAAGAGAGCATCCATCACTTTTACTGGAAAAAGACTCCATAGTTTAGCAACTGTCAGCAACAAAAAAGGAAAAGTTTAATATTTTCCTAAGTTTTAGCCCACTAGTCCAGAAGAAACGCTGCACTATCCCAGGTGTTTGCACTTTTTCTTTGTAAATATGCTCCTTACATTATCTGTGTTTAGTTTTTAACCAAACCAAAAATTATGAATGTGATAAATTTGGTTTTAGTGTGCTTTAATGGATCTTAATTTTCTTCTTTAGGGTACAAAGCAAAGCACAGGGTAAGGAATTTATTAATGTATCAAACAAAATTAAAAATATTCACAATACATGGATATATTCCTTAATTCAAGATGCTTTAATAACAAGGATACTATTTTTAAATGAAAAATAGAGCAAAAATGAAATCATGCTGAGCCTCCATCTGAGGCAAATTTAAGTATTCACGCCCATCATTAACCCTTGTACAGTAGCTCAAACATGAAAGAAAATCCATTTTATCCACTGAGAGTCACATTATACAAGGGGAAGTAGAAAGGAATATAGCTAAATGAGAAAAAGATAAGGCTACTCTGAATTTTTGAAAAGTCTCAACTGTTCCAATAACAGACATTGAAAGTGAAAACATTTGAAACCTGCCAGTTTAGTGAATGAAAGAAATCTTCATCCAATTTCTACACTGTTACTTTCAGTTGGATTGGAGACTGAGTGATGAGAACGTTTCTGTGTCATTTGCTGCTCCCTAGTGGAGATTAAACATAATTTTAAAGTTTGGAACGAAAAAAACCACAAAACAACCCTAAGACCAATTGTTTGTAAATTTTTGGCTATAAGGAAAACTCGGGAAAAGTGAAGAGAAAGTTTTCATTCCAGTGTCATATGGTCCTCATTTCTGAGAGACAAAAGTGAAAATTTAAATAAAGATGGGAACATATATTTACTCATAACTATTTGTAACAATAGTTTTGGGTATTTAGACATTTAAAGTCTTTGTTAGTATTGGAAAGGCTTGAGCTGGAAAGCTAAATCTAGTTTAATCAGTGTATTTCAAGATGTGGACAAAGTAATGAAAGCAATGAGAAACTGCATGGAGTTCGGGGACTGGCATCACCTGAAGGGAGACATCAGATGATGCCCCATCACTGATGGCTCATTTCTTCTGTTGTTTTTCTTCCAGACCAACAGCTTAATTTCATTCAACTGTTTGTTTACAGACTATTTTCCCTGGGAAGGGAGGTGATTGGAACTCCATAACTGCGTCGGGCACGCTGAAGCACATGCACTACGAGTTATTTATGGCAGATCCAGGGATGGCAGAAATATGTTTTATAGACTTGAGAGGTTTTCTTTGAGTTCCATTTTCTCTCTACAATTTGCAGTTCTCATTTGGAACACGTCCTGCGGAGGCTTTTGTGTCCCTTTTTTGTAGTCTATAGATTGCCTTGGTTAGCTAATATCTAATCTGTTTTTCTCTTAGTGAGGAGGACTTTTGAGTCACTCTGTGCTATTATTTTGAAACACTCAGAAATCCAATGGCTATTCTATTTTATACAACAGACTACAGCAGAGTTAAACGCTGCTTTCTTGAATATGAATGATAAGTTCATAATGAAATCAGCGAGAGCGATGCTTGCATACCAAACCCCAGAATCTGGCTCCTGTAAACTGCTTCAGCTGATGAAATACACTTTAAAATCTAGACATTTAATAACCCTAAAAGCCTCTAGCACAAAATGAAAAATCACGGTACAAAAAGAAGAAACTTTTTTGCTTAACTTGCACAACTTCATAAATGTGAATATTCCCTTTATTAGCACAGAGGTTTTCTGTTTGTTTGCTATTCTTTTCATGATATTGATTCTCCGATTTCCTTGAGTGCAGAGATGGACTTGTTTGCTTTCTCCAATCACAGTGGAAAAAGCAATAAATTATATACTACCACAATGCATTTACAATCTCTTCATGCAATTGGTACAGCACGGGCATTTCTACTTAATTCTGCCATTAAAATCACATCAGTGTTGCCAAGCCACCTTATGCTCAAATTATATCTTTCATACAGGTTTTTTCTTTTGGAGAGGCAACCAAAATGTCTCTGTGCACAGTGGCAATTCTCTAAAAGTCGGCTGAAAGGTGAGAAAACTCCTAAAGTGTCACCAACTACACACTGATTTGCTTCTGGGTTACACTTTCAGAGACAACTCACATATAGAAATTGCCCCATTTTAAATGGTATTTGGATGATTCAATTTTCAGATGACTTCTTAGTTAAATGAAAGAAGATTCACAGTGGAAAAATTGACTTCAAAATTTTGGAACTGACACTCAAGATGGCTCAGAACATTTATTTTAGGAGTCAGACACTTAAATACGTGTCTGGCAGCTGAAATGCTGAGAGACTGGAGAGTTTAGTCTTCTTCTAGTCCTACTCACAGTTACCTCAAATGTGTTCACGATTTCCATTCTTCAACGCTGTTTTTAAAGCCCGCTCTATGGATCAAGAAATTCACTAAGAATATCTGATAGGCAATGGTTGAAGTGTGAGCTGTATAATTTAGTTAAGAATTCCTCTACATTCATTCTCCCTATAAGGGGCAAGAAAGTGGACAAGAATAAGTCCCTTTTGGATACTTCATTATTTGTCCCTTTTCCTATTCTTAGAACAAGAAACTGATAATGTATTTATTAAGTATTTGCAAGCTTAAAACTATCTAATTTCACATTCATACAAAAAGAGACTTGTATTTCTCCCCAGATCTGCACAGAAACAGCACCTTCAAGTAAGACCATCTACCTTGTTTTCAGCTTGCTGCCCTATGCAGTGCTATAGAATTCAATACTTTGTTTAATATAGCATGCACTTGCATTTCACTAATTGTTTTGCAGCTTGTTTTCTCACTGGCAGTTTGAATAATTACTATATGGTTGTGCAGAGCAAGTGCATGTGTGACAAATAAAGCTTACTGTGAGTAGAGAGGAATAAAGCTTATTAAAGAACTCAATTAAACAAAACAAATCCAGTAAGAAATAGTTGTAGAAAATACGGAATAGGTTAAAACCTGTACAATAGGAAGGACAGAGCTGTGTAATGCTTGCTAAAAAAAGCCATGAAGAGATTAAAATTTGCCAGTATTAAAACTTCTGAAGTGCTCTCCACACAGAATTTTGATTTGAAAGAATAGTGATAAAACGATAAGGAATGATGCAACATCAGGTCCTCATTTCCCTCCCTGTAAGGCACCCAAATGGCCTGCAGAGACCGTACCATTGCCACTCTTCTGTCTCCTAGGATCAGGATTATCTGCACTGATATTCTATTGGTAAAGTTTACATCTCTCAAATACTACCTGTTACTGTTACCTTTTTATCGGATCATTAATTATTTGTTATACAGACACAGTGCTTGCCTAATTTGACCTTTGCAGTATATAAATGCTTCTTTAAGAAAAAAAGCCAAAACCAAACAACACAACCAACAGTAATGCTGGCTTTGGTCTTCACCATCAAACCGAGTTTTACTCCCAGTATCACCCTTCCTCCTCCTCCCTAAAATAGTTCTATTATCACAAGCAATAGGTATTTTCTTTTCTCAGTATTTTGTAACCACCAATGTAGTGTTAATATTAAGCCCAGAATGACATCAGAGAAACAACAAACAGCACATCCTTGCCAAAAAAGCTATCCAAAACAACTGTGTAGTATTTCCTCTAACAATGTTACCTACTCTATTCAATGGTCAAATATGAATAAAGCAGAACATTCATTTTCTGCTCTCTGTCCCTTTTTGGAGGACAGAAGAGGCAACTTCCACATGCTTTTTGTGTATCGAAGTATTTCACGTAGATCTGCCCATTCCCTGTATTTCCTAGGTTCTCTTTGGAAAGACATCGTTTCCCGAATCAGTAGGTGATTTAACAGCATTCAAACAGATAAAAATGCATCTCAGGGATAACAATCACACTTTGGGAAGGACATGAAACAACAAAAGATCTGTGCTGTCTTCATACAGAGGGAAGCTCACCCAGCGTTTTAGGCACTACCAAAAACTCCTCGAGTATTTTTTCAAACCTGAGTGTTTAAAAAAAAACCCCAATCCTGTCTTGAAAAACAGAAAACTGTAACTGCTTTTGAAAGCAAAAATATTATCTCTCAACCTAGGTCTTGTCTTTGCTGCTTGAACTGCAAGATGAAAATAATAAAGGGCTGATTCCTCCTCCGTTCTTGATCTAACCACTAGATGGAACAGAGACACTCAGTTTTGTGAGGGCCACTCAGCCCCACAACACACGGATTCAGAACTGTCCGTTGGCGTCATTCTTGTCTCCCGATAGCCTTTTCTACAGCACGTATTATTTATGTCTATATACAAACATACATTGCTTTAATTGCTTTGTCCTTGTTTGGATAGGTTGGTTTGGTTTGGTTTTTTTTTTTAAGACCACATCTTAACAAAAAGATGGAAGTTAAATTTTGACTTTTGGACATAATTTTCAACTCCAGATCTCACTGAATTACTCAGGCACAATATATCTGCTCCTATGAGTGTTATTTGCACCAAAACATATTGGAAAAATTCATGACCAGCCTATATGGCCTCCCTGAATGGGGGGAGCATGGAATTTGATGTGGAAGAAGATGTAGGGTGAACGTAATTTTTTTATTGTTTTATTTCTACAGTTTTAAGCGTTGCTCTTACGTGTATGAATTTTCATTTAAAATGTAAAACTGACTAGAATATGATGGAATTTGTACTATTAGCTGCGATTTCTCTCATATCACTAAGAGAAAAATAAGAAAAAATCACATTACACACCAGAAAATTCTGACTAGTTAAAGCTTAGTGGCATAGCAAATAATTCCCATTACTAAATAAAACAGTAGTTGCTATAGATATTGAATATATCTTAAATGATAAGCAATTAAAAATCGACAAGACTGCTCTAATGGAACAATAATGGCTATCCAGGATACTATCCATATAACACATGTAAGAAACTGAACTAATAAGTCAATTAAACCTATAAGAAGATTCAAGCACTCCTTGTCACACTGGCTGTTCCAAGAGAGGACATTCTACAGGGAACAGTCTTCTGTGGGCTGGAGATGAATTCGATTTTTGAAAACTCTTGATTTGGAAATTCAAAGATAAGAAAAAAATTGAGAAAAACAAGTATTTAACGGAGTAAAGAAAAGCACGAGTGCTTTGTAAGATGCATAACATTTACTTCTACCCAACTGGGATTCAGAAGTCATTTTATATAGAGAATTTTTTTCCTTTTCCGCCCTTCTTAGCAAGTATTAAATATTCTCAGAAAGCCCAAGATACGCATGGACTAAAGGGAACGTTTAAATCCTTGGTACCTTCACTAAAGAAGCCTATACCTGCATGCCAGCACTTGCTGTTAAGTAGCTGAACCAAACAGATCTACTAGTGTTTTATTTATTTTGGGTATTGCAAGCGTATAGGCTGCAGTTTATCACAATGACGGCTGAATCTATCATCCTCTACCTGGAGCTATAATAGGAGTGCTCTCAAATCAACAAGTCTTTCCTTCAGAGTAACTGAACTGTAAATTGTCCTTGACCAGTCAGACAAACAAAAACAACCTTCCCTGTTAATCTGCTGAAGACAAACAGTTCACTGTCTTTCATCCTCAGAAGAAGGATGTCAGTAGCAATGGTGTTTTATATGTCACATCCTTCACACTATGCTATTCCGCTTTCTGGTTCAAAAGCTTAGTGAGATATTAAGAAAAAGATGCAATCTGACCTCTCCAAAAGTAAATAATCATTCTGTTCCTAGTAACGTGGATTCTTGTTTTATGGTAATGAAGTTTCCCAGATTGTTTAAATACATTGGGGAAATATATATATATATTTTTTTTTTCCTACTGATAGAGAGAACTTCCAATAACAGAGGCATGACGACTTAATCTTATATCAAACACAGGGATATTTTTACACCTGCGCAGGATCACAAAATCAATTTCAGAAAATACCGTAACAAAATTATCTGGGATGATCTGCATACTTCATTGTTGTAACTTTATAGATCAGATATAGATCTTACAAAATCACTGGAAATAAATTTTATTTAGATTATTTCATATGTTCCTTGCAGTAACTGAGTGAAGACATTTTATGTGTCCTCATCACTTTCCGTAACCGATTTTTAAGGTATTTTACCAAAAAGCACTCCTGAAAGGCTCCATTAAAGAAATGCTGACACATTATGTTACAGTATCTTGGGTTCTATCAGTCACATTTCATTACTTTTACATAACATGACTCTATTGATGCAACCTGATGTGACATGTCACACTGCAGTGTCAGCGACAAACTTTGACTAAAAAGTTTTTATCCTCAAAATCACTGTCTAGACGAAACACATAAGAAACCACTACACATATACCTTTATTTATCACCACAAATGAATTATTTAAATTAAGACTTATCACCGTGCCTGTATGTTAGCACTGACTAATTCTCTGCTGTATTTGTGCACACTATGCGCCGTCAAAATAGGCAGTAGTTATTTTATGACTGGCACATCTTTATTCAGAACATCCAGAGGTGCCTGGGTCAACAGCTTCCTATTTATTCAAATTTATATTGACTTGCTTCAGAAGGCAAAGCTGACAAAATGATTAATTAGACTTTATAACTCATTGGCAGCCTGCAGTTTAATAGAATTAGTAGAGCTTAAGTTCATCTTTAAATACCATGACCATTTTAATTCTAAAAATGTCAAATTACATTTTTCAGTCAGTGCAAAATACAAGATGACTTATTCCAAATTACTGAAAACCAAAAAACACTAAATAGGCACCCTTTTTAATAGAAGATTTTTATGACAATTCAAATTTAAGACAACCAATTCACTTTTTACTTTTATCCAAACTCCTTGTATAGAGAGCATGTTGACCCAGTACAAAGGAACTTGGGTTTCTAGTATTAGCATGTATTCATTTTTGTGATCTATTAAAAATTATTGAAACTCAATGATTTCAACGAAAATAGTGGCAAACTCCAGTGAGAGTGAAAGAGTTACTGTACTACAACTAATGACAGCATTTTGGTCTCGCATAAAAAGGTCTACATGACATGCAACAGGGTACATAACTAGATTAAAGTTGTCACACGTACTTGTTTCAGATGTCAACTCTCACTTTTAAACTATTAACATTTAAATGCAGGTTCTGATGAGCCATATTTAAAAATATATTTTTTTTAAAAAAGAAAAATTCGTACTGAATAATAAGAAAACATTAGGAAAGTTCCCCCCCTCTGCCGTTCATGCATCTTTATTTCCACCCCTACATGCATTATGTGGCCCAATTTAGAGGAGGATGGACAGCAATACTGTCCAAAGTGGGTTTGTTTTTGGTTTTTTTTCTAACATAGACAAAAAAGTTTTCCACTATATTTCAGTTTTAGTAGGGGATGTTACATTTTTTTACAAAAGTACATGTTGGCCAGAGAAAGACATTATATTCACCAGCATTTCTGTTAATTTCAGACTAAGCTGTATCAAGTCACAGTCTCTATAAGGGGCATTGGCAAAGTCAGACAGCTCTAACAAGAAATGGTCTTACAGTGACAATCCCTATAATGTTAGTAACACTTAACTATGTATTATTCTTTCAGGCCCTATCCAGCCTATTATTTTTGAAATCATAGTATTATTTTATTAGGAAATGAAAAATTTAAATTATTCTTTGCCCCAGCCAGAGAAAATGTGTATTTTTAATCAGCCGTTGACTTCTGTAAAGCATCTTCATCCAACTGAAAAAGCCCACTGCATTCAAAACTTTGGTATGTATCCAAAGCCCAGACTTTTGATTAAGGCTGTTTAAAAGATGAGGAAATAGGGAGATAATGGAAAATCAGCCACTGTGTCTAGATGTCCAAGCAGAAACTTAGTCCTTTGAAAGTTTGGCTATATATAAAAATATCTCAATAGAAGCTACTGTCTACTGAGTTTCTTTAGATTTTACTACCAAAAGCCTGATAAAACCAATCTTCATGAGATTAGAGCAAAGTGATTCCTTTGGTACAGAGTGCACATCAGTAGCCATTGTACCTCTTTCCACATACTGTCAGGTAAGCGCGCAACTAATTCGTTTTTATCATCCAAATTGGTACAAACTGTTCAGTGTAACTGAAACAGTGGCTAAATGTTCAGCTGGGGACGCACTTGTTCATTCTTTCCATGAGCCTTTCTAACATCACACCAACATTTATTCCTCTTCAGGGAAACGTCTCTCTTTTACATCTTGACCTTTACGTAGTCCTTCAAGAGGGAACATTTCAAGGTATAATAATGTAGAATTTGTGCAAACGTTAAAACTTGTCGCAGAGACTCTGGGCCTTACGTCTGGGCATGTCCTGAAAAGCCACAATAATGTCACAGAAGTAACCCACAGATTTTTATATGAAGTTACAGATACCGATGCAGCTGATCATCCTACCTAAACCTAAGTTTAGGTAGAATAATCAGAGACTACTTTACATGGATGTTAATGACACGTTATCATGCCATATATGTTGTAACAAACCTAAACCTAAGTGTTGAATCTGCTATGAATTTGCTTTCCTTATCCATTTCCTCTTCTCTGCTTATTTTTGGCTGATGAACGCAGCTTGGCTAAGAAACAGGCATGTATGTGTTAAAGTCATAAATTGTTTCTAGTTCATCTGCTTCCCCAGACCATGTGTGATTATGCTCGCATGTAGGGCCAACTCGCAAGAAAAAGATTTGATATGAAAAATAAGAACATGGATTAAATATTAATCATGACTTCGCATCAATTCTAAACTGATTCCGTAGCGTTTTATTTCAGAGATATACTGGGTGACTATACACGCATAAGGTGTTTAAAAAAAAGATGATTCACAGAGCCTATAGACCACGTAGATTGACTTTACATAGTGAAGTCCACTTAAACAATACTTGATGAAGATATGATGTCTACCAGGGAGGTACTGCTAGATAGATTACACAATAAATCTTACTTTTTTGCTGCATATTCAAGTTATGTTAAAACTGCCTAGAATGCATGAATGATAACTTAGTTTGCAAGTGATTTTTCTTCTTTCTATACAAAAACTAGGAAAGACAGAGTACAAAAGAAGTCACTGTCATTGAAAACGGAGCATAAGTGAACATATTTTAGGGGGTGACTGAGTCACATGAATAGACATCACTGCTCTCCCCAAATCTATAATAGATGGCATGTTCAATCCAATCCATGTAATTTAAAAGCAGTCTGGCTTTTAATATATCTCCTACAGAGAAGCTCATATTCCCAGACGTCATGAGATACCAGTGATGTAGTCTTGTCTGCTGGGAATAATCAAAGACTACTGTACATGGATCTTAATGACATGTTGTCATGACATATGTTGTAACAAACAAGCAGAAGAAAAAGATCTGAAAATTCAAGTTGATCCAGTACCTGGAACTGGGAAAAAAGGACTTCGTTTCTCATCCTGGCTCACCAGCAAGCAGGGACATGAGATGCTGGGAGGGGACACAGCTGTGACATTATACAGAAGGCATTAATACCTCCGGCTTTTTCAAAAGTTTAGATCAGAAGCTTATAAAAAATCTGATTTATCTTTGGAAAGCACTGAGGATCAAGGAACTCGCTAGTGTTACAACACTGATTTTTTTTTTTAAAATTTTCATAAACTGATTATAAATACTTTAAAATAAAACACATGGCTATTTATTTTTGATCCACAGTTACAAGATCCCCCCATCTCTGAAAAAAAACCAAACAAACCCAAACCCAACAGTAGGTCTCCGGAACACAGAAGCTGCTGGAATTCTAGGCAGCCTTACTGAGGTACCAAAGTTAAAATAAAGAAGAATTACTTTTAGTACCTGTCTTTATTGCATCTGTCTGAAAGTACAGCACATCACATTTTTTTGATCAGTTTTTATTTTTTTTTTGCAGGCAAAATTAGAAATCCTCAGTAATACATTTCCTTGTAGCCCTTCCATAAAAAATATTTAAAATTGTGTGGTTTCTGCCTGATTTGATACCAAATTAAGTATAACTTCCCCCCCCCCTTTTCTTTTCACAGGAAGAAGGTACTCCCTAAAATCTGCATCTTCTTAGTACAAGTGACATTCTTGTCAGTTTTTGCAATAGTGAACAATGCCCATGAATTTCAGAACACTCCAAGGCATATAATACAATCTCAGTTTTTTAATAGCAAAATGCCATTCTTATGGGCTTCAACAAATACCCCACTGTATTTCAGATAATTTGAATTTAAAAAAAAGACACACACAGAACACCTCTCATACAGCCATGATTGTATCTACAACGTGAAAATAGGCTCCCAAGAAACAATGAGACATTAAAAAGGCATAAAAATATAAAGTCAGTAGATAAACACGCCGAAAATCCAGGAAAAGGAGGCATATATTTTCACCCCATGTCTAACTAAAAACTAGCCTGCCTTCTGTGATTGTACTTGGTAGATGTACACATCATAAGACACGCAAGCGTACGACTCCGTGATATGGCAGGAAAGCTATTTCCAATGTAAAATTATATTGCTGAGAAATTAACTTCCGAAAAATATTACATTGCATTTCTGCATGATTTATACTTCTCAGCTATAGGAATCAAAATTATCTCTAAACACGTAGAATATTTGCAACAGACCTATTTTGATTTACTGACAGAAAGTCTATAGAGTTGCGGTTTCAGGGTTTTTTTTCAGAGTCAAGGCATTTTTCTGCCATGTTGACAGAATTCCATCCTTGTTTCAGGAACTGGAAAACATGTTCTGCACAGAGAGAACGGAAGTAGAAGACTGTTTGCCATGGCAGGGATTAGATAACGGTCAGGTTATCTACACAGCCTTTTGCCTATTGGTTCCCGATAAGCAACAAACAAAGATATCAGATCCCTATGAGGCTAAATTAAATTTAGCAGAAATTTGCAGGTTGGGTTTGGATCATGAACTTAGTAACTCAAGAGGGAGAAGGGAAACAAAGAAGCATAAGCAAGCTTTGCCTGTTAGCAGTGAAATATTTGTGTATATATTTTATAGAAAATGCCGATAGACAGGTTTGATGGTTCTTCAAGGAGGAGGCAATTTTCCACTTAAATGCATATGCATATTAACTTCTGTAGTACTGCGCAAATGAAGAAAGCAATCTATAAGAAACTTAAAGTAAGCAGACTGAATGGGACTCAAAAGAGCCAATTCAGCATATACGGTACACATGACTGATCATAGAACGATAATGAATAACAATATCCCTTTGATGTTAATTAGTTGCACTTGATAAGGCAATGCTAAGTGGGTTTACAAAAGTCAAGTAAGAAAAATCAGAACCTCAATAAAGCTTTCAGAATGCTAAAACCAATACAGATTTTTAAAAAAGAAAACTAAAACTATAATGCTACCAAGAAGTCCTGAATTAACTGGATTATCTAAAGTCCATAGCAAGAGAAATAATTTAGTAAAAAAGCAGAAAAAGAAATAATGAAGGTATAATTTTGCCAGAAGTGTCTGTGCATTTTTTTTTAGAATTAAAAAAATAAAAAAATCAACCCAACCACACAACAAAATCCCCAACAACACAACACAACCTGCAGGGCAAAGAACAAATTTGTTGGCACTAAATTCAAATGACCAAGTCAACTGTAAAGGCAACACAAATTTATCTAAATTTGAACATAATATAGATGTCTGTACTCATGACTGAGAGATAAGTAATATTAAAAAGGTGAATTAATGCACTTTCTTACATTGTGTCAAGATTCTTTCTTGGACCCCCTTCTCCCAACTGAGCATCTTATGATGCTAGACAAGATCTGCATAAATTAGATAAGGAGCAGCATTTGTTCCTCTCCTCTCCAGCAAATTATTCTGCACTGAAGTAAAAGCTATTTAGTGATGGATTGAAGGACTTGTGAAAAGCTGCAGAGTTGAACAGGGGGACTTAATTGTGTTTGTCAGGCATCTGATTTGAGAATTTTTTTTCACATTTCTTAGAAACAGAAATTACCAGAAAAAAAATGTTGCTGCTGCAGCTTTCTTGCCTTGGCAATTGTATGGGACATCACAACTAGTGTTATTAGGACGTGAACTGAAAACTACACGTGGAAAATTCAAAACCAATCTAAGCACAAAGGAACAAAACCATTCCATAAATATTCCAAATATTTCCAAAATATTTCAAAGAGCATAAAAAAATAAAAAGAAACCCTACTAAAGCACAACTTCACCCTTGACGTTATAGAAAACATGTCATAAATTTGGTTAATTTCATAAGTATACTAAGTCATAATACAAGCTAAAATGATCTTACATATCAAGTAAAAATGAAACTTAGAGGAGAAAAAGCCCATGTTCCCACTGCGTTTAAATTTCTGACAGCTCATCATATCTTCAGTCATTATGTTTGTAACATTAGGTTGATAAAAAAAATAGGAAAACAGTCTTATACATTTCCTATTTAAAAAAAAGGGAAAGAAGAAAACAGATCATGCTTTGATTTAGGTTGTTATCATCTGATAGCCTTAACTTCATTGCTATGTAAGAAGATGGAGGAAATGATTTATTGTTGACTGTCATTCTTTCTGGAGATGAATAATCTTCTTCCTCAGTATTAAAGTGGCTTTCAGGCAAATCAATCAACCATAGATCATGTCATAAGACTGTCTTCTGATGTTAATAAAGCATTCGGTAATAAGGAGCTTTATGTGCTGTATTTAGAGACACAGAAATACCATAATATCCCATTTTAAAAGAGGCGATCTTGCCTGTGATACTATTTTAAAATAAAAGTTTAGTGCTCATACATAGCCGTAAGTTTCTTAATTCAACATACACTGTGTTTAAGAGAGCAACAGTTTGTGAAAATGCTTTCTCCAATAAAGAGATGAAGTTAGGATGACAATAGTCAACTGAAGGTGCATACTGTATGAGTAATGGACATAATGTAAATTAATTAAGGTATTTCACCTTGAAAAATAGCATTCTGATATATCCTAATGTTCCTGTATAAACGAAAAACTGCCTTTTGCATTATAAGGAAAAATAGAGAGGAGTTAATGTGGAATAGCATATCTAGTTAAGCCTTGCTTTAAAACTGCTTCTTCTTCCATTGTGTATATCATGGTGTGACAACATAATGAAATGTCAGAACTGAAGAACACACAACATCGTCTAGCCTGACTTCAGCACAAGCACTGGGTAATTTTCAGGTCAGGTATTCACAGAAGTGGGCAATTTAAATTATCTATGAATTCGTTCAAGTTGCTGAAAATTCATTACCTCCACATCTCCAATAATAAGGAAAAATGACATTTACTGCAGAATTTAAATATTTAGAAGAATGACTGAATAATGAATTATCTTATAGTCATCAAATTCAGCTTTGTAATTGAACAACGAAAGAATAAAGACTTAGAAGTACGTTAAGAGGCTTCTGGTAAATAGAGAAAGAATTCACTTTCCAAATCCTAAAATTTTGACTTAAATTATTTGCACTTGTGTATCGAAATTTTAGCCCTGCAAGGTGATCTTTGTTGATCTTAATGGTTTGGATGTGACATTCTATTATCATTTCTTGAGTAGAGGTTGGCTTCTAAGGAACAGCTGCAAGTATTAAAGCAAATGATTCATCAGAACATCTGAAGTGGCTGTCATGATCTTGTCTGTTTTATATTTGCAGTGATATGGATATCGGGTAGGGGTTTATCGATTGTGCCATGGAAGCACAGACATTTTCCTTATTGAACAGAGACTTCCCCCGTAGGGGTGAACAATCCAGAGCTAGAAAGGCTGATATCACAAGGAGAGATGGATAAGGCACAGTTTAGAAAAGTGACCGTATTAGGAAGCTTCTTTGAGTAGGACAAAAAATGAATTTTGAACCTCATAAGGTGGAAAATCAGATACTTAAAGGATTTGAAAAAAAATTGATGGACAGTAAGGTGGGAAAACAAAGAGATCCAAGAGGCTGTGGCTTTTGTGCTGATAAGAAAGCAATCTCATTGTTGGTGGTTCAAAAAGTGAGAGACTAGAGTGAAAAAGATAGGAATAACAATGGATTGTTTAACAATTTGGTTTGATTTGGAACAATTACGGAGAAAGCAGCCCTATCACATTTAATCTGGTGTGCTGTGGCTAATGTAGAGGGGGATGGTTAAAGACTTTAAATTTGCTTGTCTAAGATAAGTAATTGGTTGAATCCTTAGCAATTGCTAGGCAAGACCACAGATTCTGCGGTGGTCAGCAGCGTGTGATGAATCACTGCTTTCAACAGCACCTAAGGTTTTAGTTTGCGAATGATATAAAGCAACAGTTCCTACAGTACCTTTTTCCTAGTTGAAACAAAAAGTGAAAACATAATTCAGCCTAACTTCTACGGGTTCCCAGAGCTGGTGATGCGAGAACACTCTGCTAGCACAGCCAGGCCTCCAAACATTGAAGTTTAATTCTACTTTCAAGTTTCGTTGCACTGTTTTGCCTTCTCTGCAAAACCTTACTTGGCTAAAATATCCACAGCAATCATTTCATTGTAATTAATACTTGATTTTTTTATTAATCCTCACTATTTTGTTCTGCATTTTCATTCCAGAGATCATACTGGGACAGGATTTAGTAGCCTCATGTGTGAATTTGGGTTGAAGAAGTCAGTTAGATTAGTTAACTGGTTATACTGCTGAGTTATTTGCTATCCTGTTGGCACTGAATTAGATTGCTAAAGTACAACCTTTACAATCTGTCACTTTTCCAGATCCTTTAAGTGCCGTTGATATCATCCTAGAAATTTCAATCACTAGGGTAGGAATAGCTTTGGAAATTATTGATGTCTATAATAAGGTAATATGTCACAGCAACAATGTCATTTTTGTATGGATTCCAGCCTGTGTGGATATTAAAGGAAATGAAATGGGAGATAAAGCAGGCAAAAAGGCTTTCCAAGATAATTCAGAAGTCATTGAGAAAAGAGAATTTGGTCAGTCAACAAACAAAAAAAGCAAAGCCAAACAACTAATTCTGGCAGCTGAAGGTTGAAGAAGGGTAAGTTAATTTACAGTAGAAGAATATTCTACCTCTGTGTCCAGTTACCAAAAACTACAACAATGGCAATAAAACCATGCCCAAGAAGCAGAGGGTTTTTCTTCTTATGTACTGTAAGGCAGACTAATTACACCTAAACACTAGAATGTTTTAGGCGCGAGTCCCTTTCATACTCCTTTCCTACAATTAACGTTCCAATCCAAGTTTGCTTCACTGTAAACTTGTTACAGAAGTCAAGATGTTGTTCAGCAGCATACAAGATTTCAGACAATTTAAGAAATTTAATGTTTGCACAAATGGACACGTTCTCTTATTTAAATAATTGGTACTAAACATAAATGGACACAAACCAAGAAGAATGAAAAAATAAGACAGTACCTTACAGCTTGCAATTACTGGAGCTAAAACTATCTACTAAGTCATACTTGTATATTATTTCAACTAAAGTAAAATATGAATACCTTATAGTTTGCAACACATGCTTTCTTTAATGACATTATTATTGAATTTTTCTTTGAGTTACTGAAAATCAGTGAAAAAAAGCTGAGCAAAGCGCTGTCAACACAACGTTTAGGTGAAAGAACCACCAGTAAAATGTAAGTCAGAGTTGACTCTTCTCATTGAACATCATGCTTCAATCATAAAATGTATCCTCAGTCTTATACCAGGGAACACCGCTCAGGGAGAAAGAGTATTTTTAGGATGCTATGATCAAGAATTCTAATTTCTTTACTTGCCTGAATAGTTGCTTAAACTGGAGGAGAAGAAAAAAGAAATCCTAAAGGCAGTGAAACGACAAATAAACACTGTGTACCATTGAAAAAATTCAACACTACACTACTGTAAGTCAATAGCTAGATATTTACCTCCAGTAATGAATTTTACATGAAGTACAGTATCCATAAAAATCATATTTTTATCAATACCCAGTAGGAGGAATCTTTATATGCTCAAGTTGCACACGGTTTATGCTAAACAATAGAAAACATATTCACAAAAATGTAGCTAAATCTTGTATGCCATGTACACTCTAAAGTCTACAGTAATGTAAAATATCAGATCTGTTACATGCAGAGCCGCATGTTTTGGGTCACATTTCCAAAGCATGCGACAATAATATTTTTATTTCAATAGCAATATATATGCATTTCCAATATAGCCATAATTATAGAAAACAAGAAATCACAGAAACTGCACCGATACCCATACACTTCTCTTTGCATTCTTGATTAGCATTAATATTCACTTTTATAAACCAGTTAAAAGTGGGACCCTAAGCTCAGCATTTGGGTAACATTGCAGTAATATCCAGAAAAACTGAGCATCTCTGTCTAAAGACTCTGAAGTCATTCCTCTGACGCTTAATGAAAACCAACACGTATAGAGACACAGGAACCTAAATTAAGGTGCAATGTAGATTTTTGGAAGAGATTATTGATGTAATTTTTCAATGTCTCCCTTTCGGTACGCCCATCTTGAGACATCCTAATAGGGCATGTTTTCCTGGAAACTCTGAATTGCTGAGCATCCATCATCAAAGGCTACTGTCCTTTCTGGTTTTGGTGGCGTACATATACAAATAGGAACAGCACATCCCTGTCTGAAAGGGATCCACTACTTCAACCATTCTTTAGAGGGTGGGGTTGCAGTCAGAGCACAGTTCTCTACTGTCCAAGGAGGAGTGTGTTTAACAAAGAGATACTGAATTTAATTAATTAAATAGAATTATCAGAATTAATAGAAGTGTAGTATGTAAAAATCTGTATTTTATTTTTTTCACATCATGTCCTAGGAGCTGACACCTATCCATGCCAATGCATCACCTCTAGTATCCTTATGCCAACATCAAATATGTTCCATCAAGGAAGTCTTAATAAACATTTAACAACACCCGATATGTCCTCTTTTCCTCCCTCTACCACGATCATGGCAGGCATCTTACCTCCGTGTTTGCAGAGCGCTGCTTGCCTAGCCGCAAAGAAGGTGGAAATCCCTGTATCTCCTTTGCCTGCCCTGTGTTGAGCCACTTGCACATTCTGCCAAAGCAAACAGCAATGGGAACTACTCTGCTGTGATTTGTGTGGACTAAAATACAACTGTCTGAACTTCATAACGCAGAAAAGACTCAACTTATGATGGAAAATGGTGACAGTGTTGATCTACCTTTTAAGCCTGAAATGCTCCCCCACACCTTTGGCAGTGGACGCACAAGTCACTGCAAACCCAACAAGTCATGGCAGTAAAACAGAGCCTGAGGTGTTCGCACCAGCAAACACCAAATCAAATGCTTTCGTCTAACACACACAAGTTCACACGCACAAGAGCAGAAGAGAAAGATCTGTTAGCGAAACTGGAAAAATCCTTATTACTAATAAAAACTGGCGATGGGAAGTACAGTACTGTGCAAATCATCTTTGTAGAAATCATTATGTTTTAACAGTAGTTCAAAAAAAAAAAAGGAAAATAAAAGGAAGGGATGAAGCAAAGCTTGAAAATATTTTACCACCCTCTAGTGGCAGAATGCGAGATGGACAGGAGCAGAAATATTTAAGGACTGTACATGTATTAAATTCTTCAGCTATTGAGAAGAAATTTTGAAAAAAGCCTTTGTTTTGTATCTTGCTGAATCATATTGGTAGCGTAAGACACACTACGAAGACAAAACTCACACTGGTTTAATTCTTGCATCTATTAGTGTAGAATGTACCTTACTGTAAGTTTGAGCTTCTTAAGAAAGTTGTTTGAGATACTGTTGAACAATGGAGTTATTGAAGATAGTTTGATTTTTTTCATTAAATGTTAATCAATGAAACCAACCCAAATTTTTACACTCCATTTTATACTTAGCTGGACACAATCTTTAAATCTTAAGGAGCAACACTGTTAAGTTCACTTTTTATCAGTTTTACACATGCCACAGATTTTGAAATTTCCCAAAGTATTTCACAGCTTGGAAAATTAAGATACGTTTAAGATTAGAAAATAAAATACAGATATATAGGTAAATATACAGAACAAGTATATATAATAGATACATGAACCTCACTGAATGTCTGCAAATCGTTCTCTCCCATCCCTCGTTCAGGCAATGGATACCTAGTACATCTGCTCAGGCTGTACTTTTAGCATTATGTTGAGATATTTAACCAGTTGTTTCTTTTTTATCCTCATATCTTTTTTTTTTTTTTTTAACAGGTGGGTAGATGAGAGCCTCAAAAAGATCTTCTGATCAATCATGAAAGCCTGAAAACATTGGGAGGGTTGCACAGAAAGGTCTTTCTATAATAAACTATTAATAATACAGTATAGGTTGACTTTAGCGAATACTTTCCATAAGTTACTAATACCACACTATTTTTTAGCAGACCTTTTACTACATTTTATGTGGCTCCTCCAATAACTATAATTAATCCATACAAATTTTTCATCAGATCTAGGCTGCTGCCAGGTAGCCATTCAATCAGCAAATTTGCATCGGAACTCCCATCCTGTCTAAAAATTACAGGTATCTTTAAATGCCTAATCCAGCAGAAGTAAAATAAAACAATATTGTGCTGCCCTCAGAATCCCCAAATCCACTAATTATTCACTAGAATAGTAGATGCTGAGCTACTGTAGAACATGGGGAAAACACATAGCAGTACAGATCTCAAAAGACATAGAATAGCATGATGCAAAACCATCTGTGTGGCTCTGTGGAAAGCAACCTAAATCCCAAAAAGCTGACCTCTGCAGACCCAGGTCAGATGTCTGAAAAATCAACAGATGAAGCCAAAGAATCTTTCCAGACTGCCAAATAGTACAGTACAGATTGAATGGTCTTTGTGGTGCTGTTGCAGCTTACATAGGGCCCCACAGGAAAAGTCAGGCTAGAACTGAGCTGTCTTGGTGCTACAAGTGGCCACAAACACATACAACACATGGACATTTGAGACAGTCTTGCATAACACTTGTTTGCCATGCAGAGTTTATTCATTCATCATTCAGCTGCGCAAAAACATCTATATCGCTTTCAACCCAGACTGTGAAATGGCCAAGAAAACAAGTCTTCACTTCTCTGGGGAAGACCATACTTCCTTTCCTCAAAATGCTCCAATGCCCCTTCTTTGGGGGATATTCCACTATCGCTCTCCTTCTGTTGAGACATATGACTACAAACCTGCTCCTTTCGCAAGCAGATAAATGCCTCCTCTCAATCAAAGTAAACCATGTCTGTCAGCTGCTCATTCCCACACAGTAATTCATTGTATATTTTCTATTGAATTGTGTTTCTGCATGAAAATTTCAAGCCAAATCTAAAAAGGGAAAAAAAACAACCAAACTAAACCACCGAAAAAAACAGGGAAAATCACGGAGCTATTCCATTGCTATCACCTATTGTTTCCATTAGCAAATGCATCTCACAAACAGCTGAATATCTGTACTGTGGAGACATACCTGTTAGTAGCTGGTAGAGTCACATCTTCTGGGCCTCATCTCCTTCTCTGAAGCTCTCTGCACTTGGCCATTCTGGGAAAAAAGGACAATGCCTCATTTTGAATCTTTGCTGTGCTCTTCCTGCAACAGGTCCTGCGTGCCTGTGACTGCGCCACTGCCCACTCACCACTATCCTTCTGTCATTCCTGACCGTCCCATTTCCTCACTCACAAACTATTCACAACTGATTCAATTCATTACCACTCATCACCTGCAGTATTACCATCCCTCTTGTTTCTGCTTCGAATCTTACCGTTAGAGAAACCTTTTTACATCATATTTCCTTACCTTGTTACTATGCCCTCCCTTTTTGGAAATTTCTGGTTTTAATGGAAAATATTCTTTCAATGTAATTAAAACTATGGAGCAGTAATTGCTAAAGTTCCTTTATCAAAACTCAGTCATTACTGTAATCCAATAATATGCACAGTATTCTGATACAAACAAATTACTGTATGTTTCCAGATACTTCTTTTACAAATTCAGCTATTTGTAAAACACAGCTGCTAAAAGGAATGAGAGACCACAGCAATCTTTAGATCCCAGAGGCAATTGATCCTTAGCAATCTTACTCCTATTGTAGTCTATAGAGACAGAAATTTGATCTGTACAAATAATTTTTCTGCTCATTTTGTCCATGTGGAGATCAGCTATGAATTCTACCCGGCTAATACAGATGCGTTTGAGGAAAACAAAAATGTCACTACTTTCTATTACAAAAGCAGAAGATAAACATCAACTCATTATGGATTACTTAAAGCTTGAGTCTAAACTTACTACGAATTTCTTTCTAAATCTAAATGTCAATATTATACTTAGGTTTATTGATTTAGACATATAAAGCTATTTACCTTTCTGGGTCAGAGTTTGCTTTTCTTTTGTAAGTAACTGGTTACTAAGGCAAGGATAACAATAGACATTTTGGATTACTGAAAGGGTTTGCCTCAAGTGCCCAGCTTCATTAGTAGGTGACAAAAACCTGGGGTTTTTTGAGTTGTTGCGGCATACAAAGCATACGGCACTTCAACACATACCAGACCAGTGTTATATTTTACATAATACCCAAATATGAAACTAGATGCTGAAACTCCAATTCAAAACAACACTTTCACATTAAAAAACAGTAAAGACACTCAAGAATACGCTTGAAGCTAAATAAGCTCTTAATCGTATTGGAGCACCAGAGAGCCCCTCTCTAAATTCAGTTAATTGGACAAGAGTCCTTGCATCAAAGACAAACCCCATGGAGTTCTTATTTCTCAGTTATTCTTTTCCAGCCCTCATGTAATTACCTGTTTTGCAAATTCTAATGACAGTCATCAGTCTCTAAAAAGACAGTTTCTAACTCTCTTCCGTGCCTCCCCTCCCGCTTTTGCTACGTGTTCTTGGCTATAGAAGCGATGACGGTAAAAGGTCTAACAATTCCCTTTATGATTTCAGGCAGTTCCTCAGAAGCCTGAGAAAACGAGATCACTTTCCTGGAGCCCCACAGACAAAACTCACCACTAAAACCCAACGTTACCAAAACTTTAAGCATCAAGACCTGTACCAACAGGCAAAGGGATGTGAGAATAAACTCGAGGAAACCAGCGATTAATGAATATTTTCTAAGTAAGACAGATACTCACTGGGAAACCTCCTTCCTGGAGCTGTCTGCAACCACCAAACCACCTCTGAGGCACAGGGAGATTCCTCTCAGCACAGACCCCTGGGCTGAGCAGCTGCTCCCAACTACCCTAATGCCTGCTGGAGCTGAAGGAATGAGTCCCTCACAGCTGGTGGTGGGATTTCCAACCACACCCTACACAGGTGCTGGTGCAAAAGTGTGAGGAGCCTTTATCAGGGCAAGATTGGGTGCAGGTGTCACGGCTGAGCCCGTTAGCGGGAATGGGGGTGGCTCTGGGAGAGCGTGGAGGAGGAAGGGCAAACACTGCTGGGAGTGAGGGGGAAGGTGGGAGGAAAGGCTCTGGGAACAGCAAGAGTAAGGAAGAAAGAGACAGGAGTGCTCCTGGCCTGGAGCAGAGATTCCTCTGCAGCCTGGGGAGATGATGATCTGGGTCAGCAAATACCCGCCCTGCAGCACCGGGGGGACCCTGTGCCAGGGCAGGGGGTATCGCCCCAAGGAACTCCGGCTCAGGGGGAAAGAGCACAGGTCTCGGACACAAAATGCTGAAGGAAAGCAAACCCTATACACTGTGATGTACAGCCTCGCGTCTTGTGTACTTCAGACAATTTGCAAAAGGGAGAGAGAATCGAGGGAAAAGCATACAGAAATATTTCAAAACTTTTCAGCCAGAATGGCATCTGATAGAGACTCCTGTCCCTGTTTTTAGAAACATCTCTCCTGCTTTCTTTCGGCACTGGGAGCAAACAGACTTATTGCTGACTGGCTCTGGTTGTGGGAGCTGCGGGACCTGCCTGCTCACGTGGACAAGGATTCCCATTGAAATGGCTCACAAGAGAGTGGGAAGACTTGAATATGTGGATTAATTAGAAGTGAGCATCACAGATTACATTCTACACTCACAGGTTTGTTGCTTCTCAGCAGAGTATAACGAACAACTATAACGAACTTGCTTTCCCAAACTAGTTTAGTAATAGCCGATGGTGGGAGTGTCTGTGATCATCTCTATGTGGTTATTCAGGAGATCTCGCATACACTGTGGCCATAACAAAGTCTGAACATCCTGATGTGAAGGAACTGCTACTGAAAAAACCATCCGACCTGAGCCAATTGCTTGTCTGAACAGATGCCCAAGTTCTGATGGATGTGTTCACTGTAAGTACTCTTATCAGTCGAGGAGGATACAGTTGTATCTACCTGACACATTCCTGATACCCTACACCAGATTTCCGAGGACGAGTATAATAGTTGGGGAGTGATCATTTGCTGAGAAAGTGACAGTCATTCTGATAAGTAAATCATATCAATCCACAGCTGTGGGACCTGGAGATGAAGCCAGACATGAGGTGTCATGAATACAGGCGGTTCCATACACTCCATCGGAGACCAGCAGGTTTAGAATGTAAAAGGCTGTCATGCTGAATGGAAGGTGAGTAGAGGGCCCATTTATAAGATAAGTCCTCGCAGAAGGATAGTTTATGATTGTCCCAATGAACTCTGTGGACTGAGCCCAAACACAACATGAGATATTAGAGCTGTAGCACTTTTATTATTGGCCCAAAATCTATGAATAACAGCTCTCAGGGCTCAATTTGCTGAGCTAAATGAAGAAATAATATTTTTAGTTGAATACTTACCATATACAATATGAAATTGCTGTATGATTCAGTCAAAATGCCATAATCCTATTCTTCAATAAAAATCATTCTTCAAAGGTAACAGTTTCCATTAAAAAGAGTTGCACTCACATTCTTAATATAGTAGCGGGGAAACTACAATACAGCTAAAGAAGTCAACAGAAAGTCTTACATTATTGGAGCATTATCAATCTAATTGTCAATGCTTTTTATTCATTATAGTTGACATTTCAGTACTTTTTATCAAAGTTCTGATCGAAACCACCTAAAACTGAACCTACATCTTAAAAACGCTGGCCCAGGGCCAATATTCATTAAAAATGTAAATAATATTCATAAACATAAAAATTTCATATGTTGCTCTTCTAAATATCTTTGACAGATTTATAGGCAATCTAACTCATAAATGGAATTAGCTTCTAAATGAAGTCAGGGACGTTATTTCACTCTGGTAAAGTTTCATCTTAGCATTCTTCTTCCAATATAGATTTTTTTTTCTAAAAGGCCAAAGAAGCATAAGCACGTAAAAGAGAGATATCATCCTCCCTACATTCATCTTTAAATATCAGTTCTCTTATATTGTATTTTATTTATTGTTAAAATACCATTAGTAAAAGCAAATTATCCTTTTCTTACAAATGTCTTTGTAAAACTAATTTCTAAAATCACTTGCTATGTAATGAGTATTTATTTATTTGCACCGTTATGAAAATGCTCTTATATTACTAATGGTGCACTTATATTTCAAAACTGAATTTCCCCCTCCAGACCTGTGCAGAGCATTCTGAAACGATCCAGCAGAGGGACCCCTTCAGTTAAAAATTAAAAATCACCCATTAATCACCCTTTGAATAAAATGCCACAAGGCTTTATGTAGGCACATAGCACCAGATAGTGCCTAAATTAGTAAGATTACAGCGAGTGTAGCAATATTTCTGATACAACACAGAGGATAAGACACACTAATAAATTTTCTCTTTGTGTTCATAGATTTCCAGTAAACAATGTATAAGGTTACTTTGCTATGTGATATTTCAAGAGGAGCATTAAAATACCAATTATTTGCCTGGCTGGTACCACTGTCCCCACCTTGCTAAATAACACTATGTCAGTACTAGAGGTAGGAAAATTAGCAAGACAATTCGTATGTTATTACCTGTCAGTAAAACAGGAAACATTGCTGTGGCAGGAGCAGAAATTAACATAAGGAAAAGCCTCTTCCTTATTCAAAACATTGCCCTCCTTAGAACTAAGCAGAATGCCCACTGGAATTTGACCCTATGAAAACAATCTCAAACTGAAGTAGCACAGAGAAAACGTCTGAATTCCCAAAGCATCCTATAGTGTTGGAATGGAGGCATGTTGATGACTAAGTGCATATATTTAGAAAGTACAGTTCTGAACCAAAGACTTCCTAAATGTATCTTTAATTTGAGGGGAAATTTTATCAGGGAGTGTATCTTTTGCAGTAGTTGCCATGGCAGCTTACCCAGTCATGCTGTTGCAGAAACAATTTTTCACATTACGAGAACTTCATATTTTGTAACTTTCTGCTTTTTATGCTTAGATTCTGTGAACTCCCAGGCTATTATTTCTATCTATTCTTAAGTGGTAAAACCTTTGCAACCAATGCTTAGTTACGCTGCAATATGACAAACACCCATGCTTCTGGAACATCTATTCTAAAAACAACTTGCAAGCTGTCTAATCCTGCTAATGTAAATTCAGAAAAGATAGCTTTTTGTGCTGTCTGCTTCACAGTGCTTTATAATGTTCTAAGATATTTATTACACACAAAATGCTACTTTACAACATGAGCCACAAGGTAGCTATGGTATTACACCAAGACTGAAAAGTATATCAGGTTCCACCTACCATGAACTTAACGAGGCTGTGTTTCTTTGATATGTATCAATAAACTCAGATATGGTTCCGAGGCACAAAATAGCTGTGGGGAGAAGTATTCTGTTTTATAATCACTATTATTGTTGCATAAATTAGGTTATTTATACATAATAAGGTAGTCCAGAATCTGTAAGCCCCTTACCTTTTAGGGTATGTCTTTTCATTAACAGACAAAATCCACGCTAAGACAACTTGCTGTGATTAGATAGGAAACAGGTGGCAGACTTTTCTTTGAACCTACTTGAGACCATATAAAGACTCGTTTTTCTGAATGCAACATTGATATGATCATAATAATAGCAAGACACAAGGAAGCCATTTCCCTGGACACAACAAAATACTTTCAATGTGCCCTTTGTCTAAAAATTCATCTCCTTCCTCATTAGGCTGTCTTGGAGCTTCCTTTCCCTCACTGCAGTTCTCACCCATTCCCTTATGTTATCTTAACTACTCAAGTCCTCTCATCAAACATTCTTACACGTCCATGGCCTTGCAACATGAAGTGATTGTCAAGATGTCAGCATAAAGTGATTTTTTTTTTTTCAATTTTTCATCATTTTGGATGGACATGTGAAAATCTACCTAGAGGCAAAAAATCATTGGGGGAAATATTTTTTTAATTAAATCTGCTTAGATGATGGAGGAGTTTACAAATGTATTGGAATAGCAACATGGGAAAGAACAGAAAAGTTTCCAGAGTATTATTTTATGACAGTACCGTAATTAATAATTTTTAACGATAGAATTTTAATTTAGTTTTTCAACAAAAGAGACAACTTAAACATTAAAGATAAATGCTTTTCTCTATTCACGGGTTATCTATTCTATGATCTTCATCTCTAATTTTCACATTCCTAACACTTTTTGGATCCTTCTTTTCCCAAGTACTGCTGGAAAGGAATGAAATCTGATTGTACTTTCTGACACATAAACAAGATCTTTTCTTCCCACATAAGCGATGTGATGATCACTGCCACACTGAAGACAGATGGCAGATGCTAATTTCTACCCACTTGACACACAGTGAGTTTTCGATCACCATGTACGGCGAGAATACAACAACTTGTAAGTTAGTTTGAAAGCCTCATTAGATGACTTGAATTTGCTGGGCAGAAAGCATATGGTCAGCAGAACTAGAAAGAAAATAAAAGGTGTGCGATTACTTTTCCTGTCTTCTCAAACCTGCCTCTTTGTGTATTTCTACAGAGGTTTCTCACCTCATATATATGTGTAAGTAAGTCACTGTGAGGTTGAGGAACTCTGGACAGTGTGTGTATGTATATCACTATCTATGTAACTATATATATATAAATAACTATTTGATTCAGAATCTCCACTCGTTTTTAATTCTTGGAAGTCATATATCACTTACATAGTAATAGTGGCTAAGTTCTTAGCATCTTGGGATTACAGAAACTTCTCTAGTCATTTAAAAATGCTACATTTCTGGAGCACACGGTTAAAGAGATAAGGAGGAAAACATGAATTCAGAATGATATGTCTATAAAAATACTTCTCATTTTTTAAAAGTTATGGTCTGAGTGCAGTTCATTGCTGAACACTTCGGGTTTGCAGTAGTGCTCAGCTCTGCTGCATTGTACATATATGCCACATCTCATCACTACAAACTGAACTTGCAGTACATCCATGTTATTGAAGACCACGTCAAGCACTGTGGTTCCTGTAGCATGGGTATGACAAATTTACTTCCAACTGCACTTAAGTATGGAATTTCTTCCTGTACATTATCTCTACCATAAAGCTGTCCCTACTACAAAGCATTTATACCAGAACACTACTTTCTATCACTCATCAGCAGGTGGCCTCCTTTCTCCTATGTGAAAAGTTCAAGATTTTTGCCTTACAGAACACGAAATATTTGACTAACTGGCCTGTGTGAACAAGTCAAGTTTGCTTTAAGTAGCTAATAAAATGTGTTAAATAAATAATTAATACTGGAAAAAAGATTAGAGTAGAGGAAGTATTAAATCACAGTTTGTTTCTTTGAGAAGTCAGTTGTAATGAATTGTTTTCTCACAACCTGGGAATCTAAAATGCAGTTACAACTCCTTTTGTGTAGGTGTTCTAAAACACATTTAGCATATTGTTGTAAGATGGATAAACAGTCTGTTCAGCTGAAAGGCATCAGTATAGAATCAAGACAGAAAGTAATTCCTCCAGCCTATGCAGTAAAGTTCTTGCAGGGATGATTTTGGATATCGTATTTCAGGTGAAACGTGGAGAGTGTCTACAGGACAGCAGGGAGACTGATTCAGGCCTAAGTATCTCGTAAGGATACACAGGCAAAAAGAGACTGCGAGAACTGGTTTACTCTAGGCTAAAAATGGGAAGATATCTTGAAGCCTCAAACATTTCCATGAAGAAAAAGGGAATAATCTACAAATGCATAGAGGATGACTGATAAATAATGGGCTTAAATGACATCAAGAAGGATTTATTTAGCCCTTGAGAAAATAAAAATATTGTTGAAGAAAGACAAAACTCTCGCAGAAGAGACTGTAGAAGATGTCTGAGATCAAGTCAGACATCAACCATCAGTAATTACAGTATTTGATCCCTCCTTGGTATTCAAGCCTGATAACCATTTGAGATGCCCTTTAATCATACTTTGTAAAATAGTAAAGGATTTTTTATGTAAACAAGGCCAATATCACTGCGTTCCCAGCTTACTAAGGGTTTAAAAGTACATACACACGTATGTTTACTCAGCAAACCAACATTTCATATGTTCTTTAGATGTAATCTTTCTCATAACATCTCAGTCAATAGTACAGATTCAAGACTCAACAATAAGTAAACAGAATGCAAGAAACATGGCAATGATAAATATTTAATTCTGTGCATTCAAGTCAAAATAATGAAATCCAATATTCTGATGAGCTATCTGTGGAAAGGATATTGATTTTCTATTCCACACCCTCCACCTCTCCTTTAGTTTTCTCTTTTTCAGTTCTGGATATTTATACTTTGTTAAAATCTAAGTATAAGCTCTTATATACTGCCCTCCACGACTGCAAGTTAGATCTCCTATTGATTGGAATGGCAGCCCTGGTGACTGCTAGAAGTTTTCTTGGTAGTGAAAAAAGCCAGAAGACAGTGACAACATCATGTCATAGCAATGCTTCTTGCTATTTTCAGCAACAAAATCATTCTAAAGACTGTAAAAAAAGAAAAATCTACCTGCTGGTAGCAGAGGTAACAAAAGCCAGACCATAAACAAGATCATACAATCATTTAGGGAGCCAAAGATGAACAGTGATGAACACGTAGCTGGCACGCTGGGGAGAAGAGGGAGCAGGGGCACCTTTGTTGTCTTTACTGGCAGTATCTAAGCCGCTGGCTACCTGCACATCCCAAAGAAAGTCATGAAAAACATTTTAAAAAAGCCAAATAAGAGTGAAACACCAAACCAGAGAATTACAGTGCTCTTCTTTGTAGCCTCAATCTATACAAATGTTAAAGTTTTTGCAGTATCTATTCTCTGCACTACTCTGAATTCAATGGCAAAAAGATTTTTTTGAAAGCTGAGCTGGAGAGATGAACTTGCTATAAATTATTTTCAGCGCTATTGCTTGCCGTTTTTTTATTTCCATGCATTTATTTTTCCCCAAAGCAATTTCAGCTATTGCCTTACATACCTTTTATTTAATTTTAAATCAATAAAACTGTGGGCATATACCCTTGCTATTAAAAAATGACATTTCTCCTTTGTTTTAACAGCACACAAACGAAACAAAAATCAATACTTTATCTTTGTACACTTGAATAAAAAGGGCAATAATGCAGCAGGCTCAAAGTGCTATATAATATTGATCACGGAGTCTTTCAAGATAAATTACCAAGATTTAAAAGTAGTTTGGAGTAAGCCAGCACTACAGGGTTTTTTATCAGTTGCCACAACAGTTTGGAGGAGTTTGTGTATCAGCATATAAGCTAAAATACATTACACGAGGTGTAATTCTTTGTACCATCCTTCAATGACAAATGTATTCATAGACCACATTTAAAAGCAAATACATTCTACACGTGTCAGGCTCAGGAATTCAGATTGTCTCAGTGTTCTGGTTTGAGCTAAAGTAGAAACGGTTTTCTAACTGTTTGGGTCTATCCTGGGACGCTTCCCCTGTGCCTGCGTTACAGCATATGCGGTGATGGAGTCATTGAGGGGCTTTCTTATTAACAGTGTTTTCTTTATTGTTATTATTGTTTCTTTAAAGCAGTTTTAGTTTCCAACCCTCGAGTCTCTTCCTCTCGTTTCCCTTTCCCTGGGGGGAAGGAGGAGAGGACTGAGACACGACTGCTCATGTTTAGCTGCCAGTCAAGCCAGGATGGGGCTAAACCCTGACACTCCACACTTATCTGCAGGAAGCCAACACTGCTCAGCACAATGCTCCTGGCTTTATACCGATTCCTTCTCAGAGCTCAGCGGACAGTCCAAGTCTAAGGAAACATTTTACACTGTTGAAGGGGTTGTGTGACCTTTTGCAAAGCTCAGCAGTGCGCACTAAGAGTGTCTATAAAAGAAACAAGTAACTATGCAATGCAGTTTTCCACTTTAACCGCAAACTAGCTCCCCCAGACACATACCTCATGGCAATATTCTGAACTGCAATATAAAGTGCAAAAGCTTCTCTGACAGAAGGCTTCGTGTTCCACCAAGATTTTAACATTTCTTCAAGGTTTTCTTTCAACAGTGAATGTGGGTTCAATCCAGATAAGTCAAAATCCAAAAGCTTACTCACTATTTTCCTAGCAAACATAAAGACTATACTAAAAAATAGCCAAAAAATGTGATCTCCAGAAGGCGAGAGTTTAATAAGAGCCTATTCTGCTTTGAGAGCAAGACTGAGCTGCTTTAGTTTTTGGTATATGTTTCAAAGAAAACAGGAATGAAATTCAAGGCTGTGTTTGACTTTCCCACCTGGCTGTGATAATCCAGAAGACATTTAAGTAAACAGATAAAAAAAGAATACTGTGTGTACCTCTGACTATCACATTTCTATAAAAATCACCTCAGCTTCTGAAAAACACCCACACTGCACTTTTCACACTTCCCACTATTACAGCCCTTTAATGGGAGCAAGCAAAAAGCATCATTATATTCTCATGGAGAAATTTCATCACTAGTGCTTACGCTAAAATCTCAGCCCAGATAAGCAGTAATTAAGGGATCAAAACTAGTTGGATAAATTTGACATAACTGTAACCTGCTGGAGCAGGCTGCCGACCAAACTTGGAGCATGCAATGAGAGTTAGGTGGAATTTTCTTTTCTGAGAAAATCTCATTCCAGCTTTTTACAGATTAAGTATCTCCAACAATGTTACAACATTGCCACTAATTTTTCATTCGGTGTTATTGGATTAGCTAAAACACTAAATTAAAACTGAATTACAATTAAAAGTAAATTAACTTAAAGTTAAAATTAGTCAGCCTCCACAGACCAGCCAGGTAACAATTGCTAGAGTGATTTCTGAAATAATTGTATTTAGAGACTGGCAGTTTCCTGCAATCCTAAGTAACACACAGCAGTAGTAGGCAGGCACGACACAAACTTGAAGCTACATGTTGTTCAGAAAGCAGAAAGTAGTGACCTCAGGAAATGATCCTTGGCAAAGGCGTTGTTTAATGTAGATGCTGAAGGAAGTTCAACGGAAAACATTTATCAGAAATTTCCGTCCAGAGAGGAGATATGCTGTTTTAGGGAAAAATGCAAATATTACTCAGCAGACCAAGGGCAAAGGAAATAGGAAATGGGCAAGAGAGTTCTCTGAAATAATCTGTCACTGAAATGTGAGAAAACATTCTCGTGCGTTGGCAATTCTTTTATTTCAAAGCCACCCACATCTCAAGATCCTTTTGCAGCATTGTGCCATTATCTGCGAGTTGGCTACTTCCAGTTCAAACTTCTTAAAGGTAGGATAAAAAGCTTAATTCGGTTCCTATCTTGGCGTATCATTTGCATGTTTATTATTTGAGCCTTTGGAGTAACTCATAGGAAAACTGCGAGCTTATCACGGAAACAATACATCTTAGAAACATTGCAACCATTGACTTTGAGGCTTTTTACAGCCTGCAGAGAAACATCAGTGACTGAGTGAAAATCTTTTAGGAGTCTCTCTAGACAAAAGAGCAGAGGACACCTCTGCAAAGGGTGTCACCTCTGCATCTGCCAGTGTTCAGACAAGGGGTGGAGCGGTCCCTTTGGTAGCTGATCCAGAGGGGAGGAAACATACTCCTCGTATGCAACACTAAACTTGTATGTGAGTAGAGAAAAAGACTGTGCTTCAAACTCTGCATTTCTAACCTCAAAATACTTGACTATGCAGGCACTAAATATCGAGAATGCCTTAATTAGAGGTCATAAAGCTGCTAGTGTGAATAAAGACAAAACATATTCTTATTGACACTGAACTATCAATTTTTTCATCATAATATTATCAGTCAAATGAACAGAACGGTCAGTCCCTATGCAGGGCAATATACCAACAACCCTTCCTTCAGCCGTATCTTTTATTCCCCACTTCGATTAAAAGAAATGAAATTATTTCTCAAAGGTAAAAATATCAGAATTCATAGCTGCTGCAATTAGAGTTGTGTTATCTTTTGGTCTCCGTTATCCTTGAGTTCTTATTCAACAAATTAATACTGGAATTGTAGTAATGCTCTCAGTTTGACAGATGCTTTCCAGGTTTATCTGAAAACACAGTGGGAAAGACAGGGGAGTTCATTTTATGGAATATTCACACTGTTTAATTCCAGATACCAATAATATAAAACCAAAGTCTCTAGATGCCTCAGTGGAAAAGAGAGGCTCCTCCAGAGGGTGATTTAGGGCAACTAAATTAGGCGTGTTGTTCTGAATTGCAGTCAAAAGGCTCATAAAGCTGGGCAAATGAATATGTCCTACAACGTCTGGTATCAAGAGTATCTAAAAAAAATTGCAAGGCAGGAAGAAGCAATACATTAGGAAAATAATCAGCATGATTGCAATCTTGCACTCAACTGGGTGCTTGTCTTTGTATACCTGCTCTACTGTCTCCATTGTTCACTGGTCATATCTTTTCGCTCACACTACTGTCTGGTTTAAACTACAGTACCGTGTGTTCCTCACCGTTTCCTTAATTTATAACATAGATAAATAAATGACTTCATCAAGAAGGATTCAACTAGATAGCGTACTCACATGCCTAAATGCTTACAACATTTCTGAAGTAGGCTTTAATTTATTGTACATGAACACAGGAAGCAGATCTTTATAAAGCAACTCCTTAGCAAGGAAAAAACAGTTTGAAAGTATCTCATTCATAAAGTGCGATAGCATCAAGAATGCTAAAGTGACCACAACTGATGCAGATAAATGTGACAGTAAAATACCGAGAATGCAATAGAATCAAAGAGCAGGACACAAATACAGAGAAAATTGAGCTTACTTTTGTTGAAGGAGAAAAAGACAAAGAAATTACACAAATTAGTTGGGAGATACGATCACATCAGAAAGCATTAAAGATGCTCTCAGTAGCTTTGTTCTTACTTCTGTAACTCCTCATGCTTTACTTTGCAATACTACCAGGGCTGTGACGAGTTCCTTGAGCTGTACAGTCGCAGCTCTGGGTTCACACTCAGTGCTCCAGGACGCACATCCTGGAGGCATCTCAAAAGCAGATTTGAGAGCTCTGAAGCTCTAAATATGCCCATTGTGCACACTGTTGGACTGACCGGAGTATTACAGTACTGCCTTATTTTCCATCTATTCCTGTGAAAGGAAACTTGAGTGCACGTTAGAGCAGGGCACTGCACGGTTTCTTCTCATGCAGAAGCAGGAAACAGCAAAGCACACCTAGAGAAGAGCATGGGGAATGCCTCAAGAACTGCTGCAAAGCATTGACTCTGTATATCATATATCATAGTTCTACCTCATCAAGGAATGAAAAGGATGCTTTAGTAATCTTTATACTGCAATTTTAGGTTTTTTTAATAGGTAAATCAAGTGACTTGGCAGGGAGGAAGGAGCTAAAAAGGAAGAAGCTGTATACACGAAGAAAACTTAGTTACTTCCAAGTTTAATGATATTTATATGTGATTAGACAGTTCTATCTTTTTTTAAAGACTGATATCTTAAATCTATGTCGGTAGTGATGACAGCTAACTATAACAATTCATATGTCTAAATAAAGTGAGAGATCAAGTTCAGATACATTTCTATAGGTGAGTTCATTTGAAACAAAAAACCATCACCTTGCAGGTGTCAATAAATGCAACATAAATCTTGCCTAATTGTCTTCTGCAGCAGAGCTGGCCTGCATTGGATCAGTTTTGGAGAATGAGTTTGGGAATATCAAAGGGAGGATGAAGCTTGTAATCCGCCTACTCTTCCTATAAATACTGCATTAATGACTGTAAAGTTTAGGTTCAACCATAAGAACCACCAGATCGGATGTTTATTTTCAAACTGTTTGTTATTTCTACTATTAATTGTTGGCAGATATATTGTACCACCTACTGAAAACCAGCCATTATATTTTTTGCTTTTTAGTCCTTTTTTTAGTTCCTACTCTGAGGCAGGAAAACCAAGATCTGAGTAACTACATGTTTAACTCTTGAGAAATCAATCATTTTCCATTTGGAAACCACCTGTTAGCACAATTATAGCCATAAAAAGCAAGGTTCCTTAACACTCTCTCTGTTCTGATGAGGCATAGTTGATTTAAACCTGCGTGGGGTCAAACATACTCTCTGTAAATAGCAAAGGTCAAAATAAGCAGTGATGACAGGTTGTGTGAAATGGAATGCACAGAGATCCATTATAGAGAATAAGAAACAAGTTACTCTTGGGGCACAAAATCCATGAGTAATCTCTGTATAAAATGCACATACGTGATATATTATAGCTATTATAAAATTCTCAGTTTAAGTTTTTTTTTACAATATGGTGCTATCCTACTGGTATTAAATAAACAACCTTAGAAGAGATCATCCTGTATTTGTCTTGTAATGATATATAAAAAATACTCTTAGAAGTATTAGGTGGCACTAAATTATGGTATCCTACTGCTTCATGTAGGACTGAACTGTGCAACACTTATTTTGCGCTATTTAGCAGTACGTACTTTGCCACAGAATATACAGGGAAAAAAGTAATCCTTAGGGTAACCATGCGTTCATCAACCATATTCAAAAGTTTATTACAATGAATCTTCAAAACAACCAGAAAATGAACAGGATTGTCTACTTCTGTTTCTCTTAGGAAAATATGAAGTCTTTAAAGAAAACCTTATTCACTACACCTTGGATAATTATCTTGTCAAATAATACGACAGTGTCAGTTTTGTTTCATTAGCTAGCTGAAGATACTATAAATTGCATGGAAAATCTCCAAGGAATAATAATATCTAGTAACATCATCCCTTGGAGGAGTTTTGGTTTTTCCCTCTCTCTCTCTCTCCCCGTTACATATTCAGGGTAGAGAATTTTTAGACAGAATCTCCCCCATATTTAGCCCACAGACTGAAGTGTAAATACCCAGAAGGGGAAATCAGCTCCATCAAAGACTGTATGTCATATTACATTTACAACCAGATCCAAGCGTATGATGATTGGTATAACACAACCTAGATCAGGCTCACTGAACAAAGTCAATGGGATGGAAGAACTGGCGTCCCTCTCACTTTCTTTAGCAAAGAATACATATGTGCATCTGCTATAGCAGCAGATAGTCTGGCCGACACTGTCATTTCCCCAGTATGCAAATTCAACATAGCACCTTCTCTCAAACACTCTGGAGTGCATACTACAAATAGCTCTGTTCTATAAATAACCTGCAAAAATATGCAGCAAAAGAAATTCATTATCTTAAGGCAGCAGTCTGCTCAGTTTTAATAAAACTCTAGGAACTCTTAAATATACAACTGACTCTCTGAACTGAGCAGTGGGCAAAGTTTACTCTGTAACTCAATTTAAGGATGGCCAGTGCTGGATCGGTACAAATAAAATAAGCAGATAAAGCATGATTAAAGAGTACAGATTTTAAGGATCTTTGTAAACGTTACTGTTAAACAATAACAACAATAGTCATAAATGAGTGGAATTAAAAGCCACTGAGAAAGGGACAAACCCCATTAAATGCTGCATTCTGCAGGTGTGGTTTCTAAAGGCAACACTGGATTGTCTCAGTATATTTCATAGATTACGTGTGTAACAATGTAGAGTCACAGAATAATTCAGGCTAGAAGCATTCTCTGGAAGTTTTAGTCCATCTAACTCAACTTCCCTGTCAGAGCACGGTCAGCTATGAAATAATTTTATTCAAATTTCATTCTAGCTATAAGATACAGAAAGATGTATGAAAGTAACAGCAAAAAAAGATGATTATGCAATAGATACCTATCAGCTTGCCAGTTAGAAACTTTAATAATCATTGGCACACATTTACCAAAATTAGGGACGAGTATGTTTTCTTTAGAGAGGTTGAAGTGAATTTGTTTTTTTCTGTTTTATAAGCATAAGAATTGTAAAAGAGAACCAATAATCCATCTGGTCTGCAGTCTTGCAGAGGAGAGGAATGTGGCAGCCCATGGTTCAGACTGAGGCATGGAGCCTCACATGCCTTTATGACTCACCTCAGCCACACGTCACAGTCTGATTTATTTCTACAACATTGTAGAAAATAGCCAGACAGGATCATGTTCTAGATGTGAGCCGAAAAGATTGATCGAAGGTTCCACTAGAGTGAAATGTTCTCCCTGTTCTTTGAACTAGCTCAGGTCACATGTTTGGGAGCGCAAAACAGCTCATGACTGCTACAGGCAACCTATGAGAGAACAACAGGATTTGGTGTGGCTTTACTGTCCGATATGGTTAGATACAAAGGAATGTCAACTCCTCCCACCGCCGGAATAATCCAAAGAGAAAAGCAAACTGCAATGCAAAAAAAAATTATAATTTTTAGTTAAAGATATTCAAGTATCTTAAGTTTATAAATTTTTTTTTCTTTTTCTTTTAAGAAAAATCAGATAGTACAAAACTTGTATGTTATCATCCAATTTTCTCTTTCAGTTCCAAATTGGTCTTTTTTCCCCTTTGCCTGCTGGTCATGCTGTCAACATTTCTCTGGCTCATTTTGATGTATCAGCATCCTCAGAATTACAAAATAAATGTACTGTATCAAAAAGCCTGAGACATGGAAAACTGTATAGCAGCTTGTATTCCACTATGTGGAAAGGGAAAAGAACATGTGACAACACTATCAACTTGTGAGAGCTGATAAAACATACATTAAGTCCCTAGAGATACCAGGAGCATATTGACGCTACTCATGTAATGCAGCAGGCAAATTGTATGGTATCATTCATAAAACAGGGAGCTGGTGATAGTCAAAGATAATGGTTTAAAGCGTGTAAGATAACTCGCAGCAGATAAACAATCTATGATGGGTAAGAAATTTTGTACTTGTGAGGCTATCATTCAAGCAATTTGAAATAAGATTAGATACTGTTTTGATCTCCGTTCTTGCTTTTGGAAGGCATAAAGAAAAAGTATCTTTCAAAAGAATAAGAAATTTGTTCATGTGCTACTTTTAGATGTTGACTTAATCCCCATCTGTAAGTCACCAAAGCACTTTTTCATTTTATGTACATAACTCTTCAGTGCCACTTCAGGTTCAACATATTTGAATGTTTTGTGAGGTAAAAATCATGATGATACATCTATTTGTTTCCTTTCCCCTAACTATTGAGGTAAACTAGGTCCTTTTCCTCAGCATTCCACTAACCGTTTTCCATTCAGACTTTACAAAAATCCTTCCCACCCCAGTGGCTCAAAACCTCATCATTCCAGAGCGCTCAGGACATCGCTTCCCTCACCACGCCTGGCTGTTCCACTGCAGCAGCTTCCAATTCACTGTCTTTCTCCGCTCACCTGGCGCATTCTCTGTATCCGTCTTGCAGAATCTCTCCTTCCTAGCCACCCTTCAACAGGAAAGAGCAGCTTGCAGAATGCTAGAGGAGGAGAAGAGAGCTGGGGCAGAAAGCTAACATTTTTTTGCATGCTTCACAGTTGTACAAACTCGTGATGATGGTAAACCATTTAGCACAACTGAAGCAAACGGAGACAATGAGCGTCTAAGAGACAATGTTAAGAAGAAGTACTGTAAAGTTAAGCAGAGGTAGAAAATGCATAAGAGGCAATTCTACATAAGCCTAGAAAATGTCCAGAGTTTTTTTTTTTAACCATGATTTTCAGTACTTTCCCAGAAATTCTGTTCTTTGCTGACAGCAATATTTTCACAGTTTGGAGCACAGCATATATTATTTTTTTTTTTTTACTCAGTCATTCTGAGTTGTTATTATTATGAGTTATTCTAAGTTTGTCATGTTTGGTTGTATATTAATCTTGTATGGATTACGGTCTTTCACTAAAAGTTAAGTAAGAATTTGAACGTATCACTTATTTCCTAAGTACAGATCCATAACGAAACCTTAGTTAAGGAAAGAAAAATCTGCATGGTTTTAAAGAACAGCAGATCAAAGCTGCTTGTGAAAAGGCATTGGGTCTTAGTAAATGAACTGGGATTGCTTTCAAAAGGGCAGTCTTAATCCTTTCATATAAAATTCATGTATGGAAGTAAACTCGGGTCGTGCTTCAAATAAGTTATTTGGCAATTAACTTATAAAGACTAACTTGAGTATTTGCCTAAAACTACTAAGCACGTGACCATAAAAAGCTTAAAACTGATTTTCTTTAAATCCTAATGAATGATGGAGTATTATTTGAGATAGTATAAAAAAAAGGGACATTAAAAAGAATACAGTATTGCTGACACAATTTGATGACAGATTCTTTTTCATATTCTGACTCTAAATAATTAATTTTTGAACTCTGACTTTACTGCATTCTAAAAGCTGTACAGGAATTGAGATCTCTAATTATGCAGAGTGCAACAGCTCAGTTATTTGATCACAAATATTTTCAAGACTTACACACAAAGTCATTATGGTAGAACTGGAAAACACAGAAAATAAAACTACCATTTATGTGCATTTCCATTCCTTGTAGCATAAAATCTCCAGCAAGAAATGAGATCAAATATATAAGATGTGCCATGATGCAACACTAAATAGCAAGTTACCAACAATTACCTTGACTCTTGGATACTTATTCTCATCTTTTCAGCCATTAAGAGCTCTTTAGCAAGAATAGGGTCCAGTATAGTATAAATTACTGGGCCTCTAGTACTAATGCCATTCTTACAAGCTGTATTTTGGTAAATACTGTCTCCCTTTCAGTGAGTACGTACTGTAAACAACTAAAAATTAAGCCTAAGGTAGAGAAAGAAACAAGTTTCTACTCTATCCATGAATTAAAAGATTTCACTACTACATGACTTTCTGCTCACACTTTCACTTTTGTCCTACTAGAAGCAATTTATAAATGACAATTTGCAGTTTAAAAGCATGGTGTTCCTTCACTTTTTTTCATACTGCAAGTATATACTGAATTTAATGGAACTTCTACAGCCTGCAATTATTTCATGCTCAAGATTCTTTATCTATAGATTCTTCCTGCTGTGAATTTGGCTGGTATCATTAGTCAGGTAATTACTTTGATGAAGTTTTTCTGCCTTGTCTCAGAATTTTGAAAATTTGCCTCAGTAAGTTCTTGTGAAAGGTAAAGCGCACGGTCCTTTCACTGCCTTAGGTATTTGGCTTTATGCTTCCAAAGTCAGAGAAAAGTGATTGTAACTAAAAAGGGATAAAAAGGTAGCTGTGTTTTCTTATTCACCAAAAGATGGAAGTAGAAAGAATCTATTTTATATGAAATTTGCTTCCTCATTATAATTAAGAGTATGGTAACATCTTCATGAAGAAGGGAGATGGTTAAGTCCTGTATTCCTTAATTGGATACTGAAAATTATTTTGCTGGTATCTGTTGCTGAATTGCTGGAAGAGAATTAGCTTCCAAGAGGAATAAAACAGTTGGCGGTCTTATTTGCAATTCTAAATAATAAAAATTCTAAATAATAAAATTTAGAATTTGCAATTCTAAATAATAAAAAGTCAGTCATTTAAATTCTCCCTCCACGTAAACTTGCCAGTGATGCTTCTTTTAAATATATTTTTTGAAGCAGTATTTCCTAGATAAGAAATAATTACACATCTTTCATCCATTCGGTTCATCTGCTCCTCTAGTTAATTTCTCCTTCAGGATTTTAATTGACTGTCAGCACTCGTCATGCTGTGGGAAGCATTAAGTCACAATGGATTTATAAATATTATGACTATATTTTAAGAGGGACCAATAGGTTTCTTCTTATTATTGTGTTGTAACAGCAAAAGAGCAAGCTTATGATTAAATGGATTTGTTCAGTTTAGAAAACTCATTGTTTGGAAACAACCTATTTTAATGTCTTTGTGAACCATAACGCAGACCCAGGAAATGGCAGCATGCTTATGAAACCATTACTGCGTGTCCCATGGTTCCCCTCATCTCGTCGGTGCCCTGCTCTGAGGGTTCATTATCATCACACAGAATTAATGGGCTCTGTTCTGCTCAACGCACAACACAATATGCTGAACACAAAGCTCTGTGAACAGCTCACGGCTGAGCTAATAAATCCAGCCTTTCAGCTGTTCTAGTGTTTACGGTGTAAACAACCCAACTGTCCCCTTGTCCTTGCTTTGATAAAGGATGTTAAGCATCAATACAACCCCTAAACCTCATCCCTTTCCCTGGAGATGTTTTTCCTTAAAACGTGCTCCTGCTTTTCTGTAAGCTGTCAGGGTTTCTATACCTCCTCCCGCCCTATTTGTAAAAGCCAAACTGAAGTCTCTGTCTCGTGCTTCAGTAGACCTTTGTCTTTTTTCATGTCACTGTTGCACAAGGTTACTCTCTCTAGGAGTCACAACAGCTTTCTGACAGCTTGTTTTGAAGAATTCTCTACTTCCTCCAATTTTTAGTCAACACCTTGGTAGATTTATCCCTTAACTGATTATGTCACTATGCAATATAGACACTTCAAACAAACAAACAAAAAATCATTAGAAAGACTTAGTTTCCACTAAATCTAATACAGTTAATATTAGAACCACATAGAAGGCAAGTACAACGCAGACAGCAACTACTCTATAACTTGTTATCCATCTAGCATTGTACAGCTTTGAAATTGGAATGATTCACATAAAACATGTAAGATAGATTGTCATTTCTTTCTTGTCAGAGGTATATAGTTATTGTAACATAACTGTAGTAGTAGTTAAGGGAAAAAAAAATTCAAAAAGCAATATATACCTATTTTATTTATATGAAGCCACTTCTAGAAACCAAGGCAAGCTTTTGTATTTGTTCCAAAGGCAATTGTATTAGTTAAACAAACATTAACAGCTAGGTTGTAATATTTTTATTTTTTTTAAAGACCTCTGAGTTGATCTCACAGTGTTCCCTATTCAGAGAATCACATAATCCTCAAGAAACTATTTATAAACAAGGGCACAGTTATTAAGACGAAGCACTTGCAGGTTGTTCTATTGAAATGCACAGTATAGATTAAATCTTTTTTTTTATAAACTATCACTGGAATGAAACCAAGAGTACTGTCTGCCTCCTTGTTGCAAATACTAACAAATAGGTGCAGAGACAGTTGGGTTTTGTTTCTTTCCATTTTATTTCTGTTTTATCCCTCTGAAAACAGAATGTCCACCTCTGGTCTTTTGCTTTGGAACTTACTGGCTAGTATCACACTTTCTCCTTAACGCTAATGACTCTGTGAAACATGTCAGTACTATAAATACTGCAAAATGACCTTTATGAGAACCAACTGAAACTCCGGGATTATTCAGTCATTATGACTCCTGAAGGAATTCTATCCACTATTACTGTCAGCTTCAACTACAGAGGACATCCAGCTCCCATGCTAGAAAGTGGGCAGAGCTAGAACTGGAGCTTCAGGAACTTCCAGTTCAAGATATCCTTACACACAAAGGTCTTAATCGACAGATAAAGACCCAAACAAAGATGGTTTCAGGATTTCTAGGATTATTAGTCCTATTACCAGAATTAGCAATGCTTACTCCTGGTTTTCTTTGCACTCTCAGGACTGAAGGATTGCTAGTAATGGCAAAATTAACTTTATTCAGTCAGGAAAATCACCAAAATAATCCCAGAAAATAACCTGTCCAAGGACAGCAAATCTGCTGTTTTCTGCTGAAGACTAACAAAGCGATTTTGGAACACTTTGGTCTGGAAACAGGCATGGCAGCGGACCCATCAAAATCTCCTCTCACCATTATTATTAATGGCTGGACTCGATGATCCAGTGGGTCCCTTCCAACCTAGTGATTCTGTGATTCTATGATTATGAGTTTGATGGGCTAAATGAGTGTCAGACCATAAACCTACTAGACAAATGCCTACAGAAAGTCCCAGTGACTAAATAAAACCTCTCAGAGAGCAAAGGAACAGCTGCCTGGACTGAGGTTTGTTATCTACCAATCTTGGTATGGTAAATTAAAACAAAATAGATGTCGGTGTACAGTGAATGAGGAAGGGTGTGACAAGCAAGACTGAATGAGTCCTGTGAGTACAGGACTGCTAAAAGCCTGAAAGTAAGAATGAGATTGGAACCTTTAAGCATTTCTTGAATGAGGACCATATGAAAATTGGAAAATACAAGCCTTGTAAACCACCCGCTACAAACCCAGTTTGCTTTGGAAGGATCTATTAATGATGACGGTGACTAGGATTATCATCCTGAAATCAGCCGACTTCGGATCTCTCTGCACCACAGAACAGATTAATAGTTTGCAGCAGCAAAGCTATTTCTAAACCTTTTCCCTAATTTACATAAAGCAATTAATATTCTGAAAGAACGTTGTCTGGTATATTAGTGGAAATATAATTAGCAAAATCAACACAGCATTTACATTGATAAACAACAAAATGTGCTGAAGACAACGCTTTTGGAATAAATTGGTATTTGTTTTTTATGGATGGCATGAGTTGGCCTGAAAGCTTGATTATAATTCAGGATTTTAATTACAGCCATAGCAAGGAGTGTCTGCAAATTCCAACAATAGCTGCCGAGTTTTTTAGACTTAATCACTCTTTCCCTCACCATAGGGAGTATATTTTAAAGGTATTTATTGTTTAAACAGCAACTCATCCTATAGTGCAGGAAATCCCTCAGGAAGATCAACAAAATCTTTGCCATAAGGGGCTTGACCAAGGCTGAATAGCAGATAAACTACAGACGATGCTCAGAAACAAAACAATTTAGTATAAAACCCCTACATTTAACATACAAAACTCTGATGGTAAAAATACTGTCTCTAAGATTTTATCTGCTTTAAGCCCTATGGAGGATTAATCGCTTTCAACTCCTGAAAAGCTAAAAAAGCCTCTCTCATTGTCTTAGGCAAATGCACAGCATATTTTAGTCATGTACATATTTTCACATCCTTTAAATGTCTTTCTTTTGTCGGCATTCACAATGATAAGAATTTTCAATACTGTTTGTTCTATATTAAAAGCTGCTGAAGTTTAATATTCTCCTCTAAAAGTACATCCATAATTAATTTTCTAGCAGTTGATACATTTTACCAGTGCTTACAGCATTTATCCTTGGACTCAGCTGAAAGTAATAGAAAAAAAGAATTTTTGCATTAGTACTCCAAGCTATTTTGTTTGCCATCCTTCTATTTTGCATGCCTTTGTTGGCTTGAACAATGTCAATGTAACTAGAAAACAAATAACAAAGAATATTGCTGAAGTCAAGGAGAGAAGGATTTAAAGAAATAAAGAAACTTCTGATATTTCCTTTGCTTTGCTAACTTAAATGTGACACATTTCTTACTTTAGCACCTATTATCCAGCTTGTGCATAGATCTTCAGGCTTGATCTAATTTTCTTTTTGCCAGAATGAACATTTATAAAATGTACATGGCTTGCACCCAGGGATTTCAGAACTGCGTGTTCTTTTTTATTTTTTATACGAGAATTCAACACATGGCTTTTTATTTTGTTATTGTTTTTAAACCAATAGCTCTGCACAGTGAAATCCGCCTCGAGTTTCTCTTCTCACTCCATAAATTTCACTCTGAAATTAGACAGAGATATAAGACTTTCTCATTTACTTCTGTTCTTACACTATTTTTGGTTTGTCTTATACTGCTTGAGAGTTATTGTTTTATTCAAGTCTATCTTCAAACTAGTGAGCAACTCCATAGCAGAGTCCGTGAGAATATGATGATGGTTATCAGGGGAGAGACCAAAGGTTCCCTTTTGCAGTGACGAAAAGCAGATATCAGGAAAGCATGCGACAGCAGCGCAAGCATACAGCTGATCGTCCCCAGAGCTAGATATGGGGTTTTTTTTCTATATAATAATCCTGCTGGTTTCCTCTCTGTAAACCTATCCAATCCTTCTTTAAGCCTGTGTTAACTTTTAGCACCCCTAGCACCCTTTGGTGGGAGTACTACTAATTCCTTCTCAAATATAAAACCTGATCCCTCGTTCTGAATGAGAACAGCACACAGTATTACAGAGGAAACTGAATCCCGCATTCACTCATTGGCACAATGTTTTCCTCTCCATTTCTTTTCAAGTAATTCCTAATTAAATAGAAATTTATATCAAATATGTTACAGATTTTATCTTTGTTTTGGGATAACGGTTACATTTTCATGTGATTATAATCATAACCCAGGATCTTGCTTCTGGGTAGCGACACACTACTCAGAGCCCACACAGTGCTTTGGACATTTCTCTGTACTGACTCTCATTTTATTGCCCAGTGGCTGAGCTTTGCTGATTTTTGTTCAAATCTACGATGTTTCACCATCAGGCCCTTACAATGGTAATCCTGCTACTCACCATCATCAGGAAATATTAACAACTTATAATTCAAATCCTTTCCCAAGCATTACAAGTACGCTGGGCAGCAAAGGTCCAAGCACAAAGTCGCGTGTAACTCTACTAATAACTTCCTCCAAGTTAAAAACGACCTTTTACTCCTACCTCTTGTTTCCCACATTAGCCAAGTATTTATCCATTTATGTAACTTCTTTTTCATCCCATTGCTGTGTGGTTTCCTTAAAACATTTGATGACAACCTTTGTCAAAAGCTTTTCAGGAATCTATGTAAATTACATAAATAAGAACATGCTTTCTGAACTTATCAAAAAACTCATATGTATTTCGGCTCATAATTTCTCTTCTTCCTAAGCACATCAAATGTATTGATGTGTGTACCAATTCAATTTTTAGAGGTAATACACGTGACAAAATCATGAAATCCTTAGGCCTATATTTCCCTGAATCCAAAAGGTCTCATTAAGGCATGAAAAAAATGAAGAAGTCTAACTGTGCAACACGGAGCGGAGAGTACGACAGACAAGCAGCAAAGTAGCAGACTGGTTAATAAAGAGGATGCTTGTAGTCTTGTTACAGACTGCAGTAGTTCTCAATAAGACTTTTATTACATAGAAGAGGATATGCAAACCAGGAAACCTCCAGATGTGACACTTGGAAACAGACAGCAGGAGCTGTAAACACATGGATTCAATAATTACTGGGTGCTTGTGTGCATGATTAATGCAAGGATAAAATGAGTACTTGATCAGAAAGTGAGATGCACGCTGGATCAGAGCAGATAAGAAAGCACGGGAAAGGAGAAGTGTCAGCTTGGCTTCTCTGGCTTACAGATGAAAGGTAAGGCTTTAAATACTGTTCATCAGCCATACTATAATTCTTGCTGCCTCAGATACAACATCAGATAAATGTATTTCCATGGCAAACCAACCTTGAATCGTGTTCTGCTGTTTTTTCAAGCCTACTTAGGTCTTTCCTTGAAAAATATTCTGGAAAAAACCTGCCATATACGAGTACATGTTTCAATGACACCTAGTGCTGGCATGCAGACACTTTTCAGGACTACAGAAAGAGGGAGTTGTTTTCAGGGCTATGACGCTGCACATGGGACAAAAGGCTGTGCTAATTCACTACTGCGTGATTTGGGGAGCATCTTAGAATAGCCAGACAAATCTACCCAGAACAGTTTTTGTTAGGGGCTACCTTACACATCTGTGCTGCCCTCCACTCCCTAACCACAGGGAGTGTATCGTTACTTCTTGTCCAGCTTTGTCCCTTACTCTCTACTGATGTTTCTACAAGCAGTTAACAGAAACATTTTTTAGTTTGTTAGGCATCTTTCCTAACTATCCATTAGTATCATTTTCTATTTACACATTTCTTTTGAAGAAATCAACACAATTTACATTTTTACTTCAAATAATATTATTGTATTTAAAACTGGCAAAACTTCTGCAAGGAATCACTGCTCTATAATGAGATCATTCTTTAAGTGGCAGTACTCCTCTGTGCTTCAGCAAATATGGACGGGTACAACTACCACAGGTCTAAGTGCTAATGCTTTTGCTAGTATTTCATTATCAAAAAAGCTTCCTTTGGTCACAGAAACTACTAATCTAGAAACATTTACAAAACACCTCATGTTAATGGCTTGGAGGCATTCAAGCATACTTGCTCAAATCAAATATGTAAATAAGAATCCAGGACAACTCAGCTTGTCTTTTGATTTCCATGTGAACAGAGTTAGGTTCTAATAAATGTAAAGAAAATAATGAGGGTCAGAGCTGCTAGCTTTATTAAGATGAAATTATTCCTACTGAAATATAAGACCTGCTTCTTCTAGTTAAACTGGTATTTAATTTTTGTACTTTTCAGTCAGTTCTCACTTGGTGTGCAAATGCAATAGAGCCTACATATGTAATTGAATTAACATGAAATTCTTATCAAATAAAAAGTTACCGTTAGTCAGACTTCAGAACAGAGTCCTTGGTAGAAATGTAAAGACAGCCAGTCAAATACTCGCTCTGAAGTACGTGAGGTTCTCGCTCAAAGTGCTATTTTCTCACATGTCTGAAACTCGGGATCCTCTACCACAAAGAAAGATGTCTGACATTTATCTACCCAAATCCTACTATAACTCTATGGACTCCATTTATAATCTTTTCATTTTAATTTAAAACATGTTCCTGTTGGAAAAAAAAAAACCTCTCTCTTTTTACAGTGCCCATTTTGCTAAGACTGTGATGTTTCTTTCACCATTTATTGTTGAAACAGAATAGCCTACAGACGCATCATAATGAAGAGCAGCTATATACAATCCATCTCCAGGCTGTCCAACAAGGTGACACTGGAAGACTTTAATTTTAAGCTGTATAAAATTGTCTTTCTTACTGAGCGGTAAGGTATGAAACAGTTCATGTTTTGACAGCTTGTTTAACAGGCTTTGATAACTTCACAGGCAGTTTTATCTTTGGCCATAAAGCAATGTAACTGGAATCAACCAGTTCTAGAAGGAAGAAAATGATGGAAATAATAATATAGGAAAGAGAAAAAATGGATACATTATAAAAAGAAAGGGAAAAAAGCTATTTTCTAAAATATAATAAATAATTTCAAGTTGTGCTTCACTTTTCCTTCTGCAACAGCTCTAACACTCAATGCAATTTGCTGAACACTCTTGTTATTCTAAGGCACATACCATGACTGTATCACAATTTTCCTGTCTAATTAAATAGAAACAGCTTTCTGAGTCATATCCAAAGAGGCAGGCAGTCTTGCTAATACACCCTCCTACGTGCACATGTTGGAAAGGCTTTCACTCCAAAATAGCCTTCTATCTATTCTCATGTGCCTAAACATCTCACATCTCTGTCTGCATTTTTTTTTTTGAGAATTCCCCTTTAACCCTCAGTTCAATATTTCATACAGCCTTGAAAAGCAACCTTGAACGTTTTCCTTCATGGAAAGTTTTGTACTCTGTATATGACTTAAACAGGAGATTTAAGATTTTGAAGAGAAATAAAAAAGGACTTCACCAGAAAAACTAGCCTATAGCTAAATTATTCAAAAAAAAAAGCCTGTTTCAATTGTGCAAGAGGCAATATTAAAGCAAATGATTGTTAAAAGTAGGGTATTAATATCTCCATCAGTTAAACAGCAGATGAGAGAATATCAGTAAGAAGTAGTATACTAAGTCACAAAATATTAGACTTAAATGCTCAGGTGTGTAATTATGCTTCATGAATAAAAAGCTTTGCTCAAACTCATAACTGTTCGATCAGCCTATGTATATTGATTTTCTCTCCAGTTTTATTTCACAGTTTATGAGAATTTTCCCTGGATGTTTCATGTAAATATAGCTACAGGTTGTCTCTAAAAAGGAATTCCTATGCATATGTTCTTGAAGTTGTGATGCCTTCATTGTATACACAGTACCATGACGATTACAAAAATATCACCTGAAAGTGAGGGGGAGAAGAGAATAGGAATAACAGAACAGGAAAAGAGCTATTTGTGCCTGCTTGCAATAGAGAGCTAAGTGGTTAATGTATTGCCCTCAGGTGTGCTGTTCTCACCCTGATGCAAAGCCATCTTCCTAGGAAAGGGCTGCGTATTATCATCAGATTTTATCTCCATCAGATTACAAACTGCTCTAGGATAAACATCACTAACTTTCCTGGAGCTAAATCCATGCACACCGAAGGGTGTTGAATGGACAAAGAAAGAAGCAAGGCTTACAGCAGTCGTGGTGCTTAACTTGGGGAGGAGATGGACTTTTTCCACATTTGCCTTATGATTAATTAATAAAGAATGATTCTTGGAAAGGCAGTAGGAACATACATAGCACTTCCAAGACAAGCGCCTTCTCCACTGAATCAGAGAATGACACTTTTCAGTGACGCACTTTCTGGCCCAGCATTCATTATTTTCAGTAGTGGAACTGTTTTAATTGGAATGTATCTGATGCCAAATCTAATCATTGGAAGATGGTACTTTTGTGGAACAGGAGAAATTAAAAACTCCACGTGATTGCCAACTCAAGGCTGTGACTAATTACTTAGTCCTATATGAGGTATCCAAGAAAAGGGTTTAACACATGAAACAGCATAAGAGTTAACCTGTTAAAACTGTCTGAGATAGCTGTACAAAAGCTGTACTTTGCAGTCCAAATGATATTTAACAGCAATAGACTTTATCTGAAACGAGGCTGAGAACAGCTTCCAAGGAAGTGCCTGCCTCATAGAAAAATGAGACAAAACAGCAAGAAGTGTTCACTAACTGTGCTCTAAGTAAGGAAAGTGGGATGGAAGTTAGGAGAACTTTGATTCTTTCACAGACAATGAAATTTCCATGCTGGGTGGCTTCAGAAAACTTAAACCATAACACATTAAATAATTGATCAATTTGCAAAAAATATGTTGACCTTTCTCAGCTAATCCATCCCTTTTTCAAAAAAAAAAAAAAAGATTTTTTTTTAAAACTAAGATTCAACGTATCATACAAAAAGCCTAAATGAAAGTTATAACAAGGTAGGTTCATGCGAGCATCACAGAAAAAAACAGATCAGATTCCAAAATTTAACTTCAATTTGTATCTTTTGTGCAATTTCCACTTAAAAAGCTCAGTTTCACTCAACAGAGCAAGACTTACTCATTAACTATCTTCATGTATGAGAAACTTGGGAAATAACCAAGACTATTAAGAAAACCTACGAAGAAATAATATGGGATCTTTCATATTACTGAGCACCAATATTCAATTCCCTCTGCAGCCATTGTCATGCATTATGCAAGTGTTATAATGAACTTGTACACAAACATTAATTAGAAATTTCTTGGAAGTTTTAAGAACAGGAATTGTTTAGTGAGCTCTGATAAACACTCTGCTAAGCCACATGGCCTTTTCTTATCATGACTTACTGCTAATGTTTATTCAAATGCAGCTACAGGAGGATCCTGGTTACGGGTCAAACTTGGACCACCATGCTCATCACTAAAATGTTGGTGCAACTGAAACTATCAGATATAGTTACATTAGGCTGTATATAACGCTGATAAACCTTAAAATTGTATATAGATTTCCAAAATGCCCGTACCAATCTGTTAGTAAATACTTTTGACAGTATCAAAGTTCTGTCTACCATGAAAAGCAAACTTATGGGAAGCATCAGCTACAAGACCAACACTGTCATTTACAACAAACTGAGCTCAGTGACTTCACTGTCACCATGGAGAAAGACATCTATCCAAGTAATATCCTGTACATGCCACTAACAGCTCCATGCTAACACAAGTAGGGATTTATTTCTATTTACTGAAGTTAAATAGAAGCATTCTTCCAATGCAGATTTTCAAACTATGTAAGCATGCCTTGACCAGTGCCTTGCCAAGACTTTGCATACATCAGCACTTTACACATTTTTGTATAACCTGTCCATTTCAACATTTGCCTTGGTATCATCTAATTTCTTTACTATGCCAAAGAGACATTCCTCCTGAGAGGTCCCATGAGTATTAATTATTCACTTCACTAGTTTCAGTAAAGATAGCAGTTGGGTATCTACCAGATCCAAAGTCTTGTCTATAATTAATTAAGCCTGTTGAAGAGATGTTAAATGCTGCACTACTGACTACATGTTCTCAGCAGCCTGTATCCATCTATGGTCACTGTACCCACTATTGCTTTTATACCAACTACCATCACCCTGAAAGGAAAGACTTTCAGATATAACTGTTAAGGTTTTTATTTCCTGGGCATTTTTTGTTTGTAGGTTTCTTTAAAAAACAAGAACAAAACTAATCAGAGAGACTACAAATCCCAATAGTCACTTCACAGAGTTATATCTCTCGCTCACTAAAGCATAGGCTTTAAAACACGGAGATGGAAGAAACTCAGGAAGCATTAAGCCACAGAATCTACCTATTTGCAGCATATACCGGTCACTCTGGTCCAATCCTGTGTCATGGTAGTAGACAGAGAAATTGGTTTCTGCCTGCTGTGGAACCTGCCCTGTAGTAATAAGAAGAGCTTGCAGTTAACACTTGCTTACATTCTGGAAAAAAATCCACCGCTCCCCAAGCCCCAACAATATTTTTGAGGATATGAAGAAACTTAGTATTTCAATTCCAACCACAAAATCACAAAAAATTATAGATCCACATCCACATTTGACCTTAAAAAATATTTTTAAAGTAAAATATGCACACAAAGAATAACATAAACTTCCATTACATTTCAAAGCATTGTTTGTTCTAGCATGTTTTCTGCTTTCAAACACATTTTCTCATACAGAGAAGCAGCACTTCGAGCCATGCCATTAGCAGAAATCTAAATGGGTCAATGGATGTGTCACTGACCTCTAACATTAATAGAGAATCACCAGTCCAACCAAAACCAATGGATTTCTTCAGACTGCATGGAGAGAAAAAAAAGACAAAATTTAATAATTTGTGTTCTTAAACAATGTCTACATCACAGAATCACCAGGCTGGAAAAGACCTCCAGGATCATCAAGTCCAACCATTCCTATCAACCACTAAACCACGGCCCTGAGCATCTCATCCACTCGTCTTTTAAACACCTCCAGGGATGGGACCTCCACCCCCTCCCTGGGCAGCCTCTGACAGGGCCCAATGACCCTTGCTGTGAAAAAAATTTTTCCTGATGTCCAGTCTGACCCTCCCCTGGTACAGCTTGAGGCCATTCCCTCTCGTCCTGTCCCCTGTCCCTTGGGAGAAGAGCCCAGCTCCCTCCTCTCCACAACCTCCTTTCAGGGAGTTGTAGAGAGCAATAAGGTCTCCCCTCAGCCTCCTCTTCTCCAGGCTAAACAACCCCAGGTCCCTCATCCACTCCTCGTAAGACTTGTTCTCCAGCCCCCTCACCAGCTTCGTTGCTCTTCTTATGTATCTGCTGGATCAATATATAGCTCTTTCAGATTTTTCTTTTTACATATGACTGAAAAGCTTGAAAATACTGCTGTATTTTTTTCCTTCTGCTTACATAATGTATATATGCCTTCACAGACACACTTAATTGACTGGAACAATCCTACTTGGCTTCAGCGATTTTATAATTTGTCATAACCACCTCACTAGCCGGTGAGGAGACAGAGTTCTTCCTCACACTGCCAAAACAATCCTATGAAATATGTTTTGGTTTAATTAAAGTATAATTAATGCCTTGAATTTTAATTACTTCTGCTGTGATCTGGAGATGAAAATATTCTTCTGCCAGAATAATACGTTTAACATGAAATGGACACGCTTAGTATTAATACCCACTCTTTATCAACCTCGGTAATGAGTTCCTTTGATTGAACAGGCAGCATTTGGGAAAAAAAAACCCTCCACAAACCTACAGCTTTTCTGCCTGTCAGACTATAAATGCAGTTGCTGAAAATGGAAGTTATTAATTTTATATGGCTTGTGAAAATAAAAATGAGATCTGCTTTGTGAATGCTAAAGGCTATCTATTAGATCTTTCTTTTTTACCACTGATTTGACTTGGAAAAAATATTTCATGGTTAATAGGCAAGGAATGTTAAGTGACATGTTGACATCAAAATATTCTTGCTAAACGTACATGTTCTAAATTTTAGTTCCATCTGGAGAGATGCAAGAAGGGAGAAGTCCCTGCTGAATTAAATGCTGACCACTTTCTCTTTAGAGTAGTGAACCCATGCTAGTTTCTTTGGAAAAAGATGGTTGGAATATTTATTACACAAGTTACTAACTGAACTCATAATTTGGATGCAAGACATCATCATTGCCAAATACATGGTTAACATACGGTTTACACTGCTGACCAGAGTTGAACAGCAACAGAATACTGGAGCCAGGGGAAAAAAACCAATTCATTCACTGTTTACCAGTTTACCATTAGGGAAGATTATATTTTTCCTTTCTGAGTTTGTTAAGTATTGTTCCTTTAGTAAGAAAAAGCCCCATGACTTTCAAACATATAAATAGAAGCAAGTTTAATAGGAAATGACAGAAATGGAAGATTCTAAGGAAAAAAAAAATCTAAGATCTCTCAAAGGTGCCAACAGTTTTCTCTTAGTGTGGAAATCTTTCAGTTTGCTTTTGAAGATTCATGGGATCTGAGTGATGCTCAACCCTTTAACATCACATCAAGATGAGATATTTTAGCTGGAGTAGTCATTTTTTGTTAATGGCTAAATTTCATGGCTTAAAATTTGTTTTGTGAATAGGAAAATACAGTATTTCTACCACTTAAAACGAGTACAGAGCATATAAATGATTTATAGCATACAGTTTCTTTTGTACTAAATCAATGATCTCAAAAAAAATATGCTATTGTTGCTGCCACCTTCCTTTCTTTCTTCTCGTGCCTTTGTTTCCATCTACGCCTACTTGGGATTCCTTCACTTACCCCCAGAGGAGAAGGCTTAACAATCAGAGCTAAAATGAATTCAAGCAGTGACTGTAAACGTTAACTCCCTGTAGGTTCAGAATGAAATACCAATATATGCAAAAATATCTTGCACATTGAGAAAAACAGACCTACAGCCATATGCAGTAACATATGCCTTAAAATGAACAGTATAGTTATTTTAAATATTGAAATGTTGTTAATTTTGAAGACAGGAAAACATCTTAACTAGTAGCAGCATCATTAAAAATCTGGCAAACTACGTTATCAAATTCTAAATATAAAAATATATGACAAATGCAATAATCTAACATACCCCAGTAGGAGCTTTCCATACGGGAACGGAATAAAGACGAGGATTGCAAAAAGAATTTAAATATTCTTGGGCATTTGATTTAAAAATTAATTTAGTCAAACAATGAAATGCAAATATTACAACAAAACACATTTTATCTGCCTTAACGTTCAAGAGGAATGGGGGTTTTTTCAGCCTTGGTCTCCTCCAACAGATGCTACTGCACCTGGAAATCTTCACTGTCACTGCTGACTCAGCCTCTCGGCAGTGAAACAGCAAAATTCAGTATCGTATCTCTAAAGATGAGAGACAGGGGCCTGCGTAATGAGGGATGGGAACAAGCCGAGTTCGAATCCAGAGAGAAGACCCAAATAGTCCCAACGCGAAGCAAGGAACAATTACTGCCTTTCAAGCAAGCTCCCCCAGCTCTTGAAGCCACCAAAAGGGCAGCATGCAAAGACAGTGACTACAACGATGTGGGCGTTAAGGAGCTCTCACAGGCCATTTTTATGGTTATTTTCCTGTCCCAAGAAACCTCAGCCTCTGTGCAAGTGATCACTTTTACTGTGTCCACAACTGTCCCCTCCACACCGTGCCAGAACTCAGCACTGCTTTCCTGATTACACGGACACAGAAGATGGCATTTGAAAGCTGTTTTGCTCATCCCCGGTGCAGAGAGAAAGATCTTCGCTCTTCGTCCGCTGCCGAGATGTCCTTCAAGCTGTACAGCCATGAATCTCCCAGACCAAAAAGCATATGCTGGATAGAGGCCGACAGCTACTGAAACTGCCCTCGAATCTCAAATAGTCAGTTTTTAAGGATAAAATAGCTGATGTGTTTTATATTATACTTCCCCATACGTGCATTCAATTTAATTTGAGAGCTGTTGAAGTTGGCAGGCTTGCATTGGCTCCGTGGGACAGTAATTCCGTTTAGTTTTCCATGTATTATTCTATATGATAATCCTCACTAATACAAAAGATTTCTGTGTTAAGAAAGGCTGAGAGAAGACAAGCTTACTCAGGACTGCGGCTCTCCCTCAGATCCCAGCTGCCCAATGCGGTGATGAATATCCATACATCCAATTTCCTAAGAAGTATAAACACAATTTATGACAGAGTAGCTTGCACTTGTTGGGGAGCTGCTTCAGCTGGGCAGTAAACAGGCAGCTTCAAAAATTGTTCACTTTTTTTTTTTAAATCTAGAAAAACACGGAAAGAAACGCTGACTGAAGCCATGCGATTTATAACATGCCAGCTCTCAGTTTTTATTTTGGCTGCATTATTTAGTGTAAGAAGACTTACTGGGTCAGCTGGAGAGTCCCTTGATATTGGGTAAGCAGCTCCGAGGCAGCGGCTATTGAGCCCCTCACTTCCAGCATAAACGGTGTAGCGTGGTAGCAGTTCCAGGGCTCCGGGACCGCTGGGCCCCCACGGTGCCTTGCCAAATCCAGAGCAGCTTTCAGGCTACTTCAGCTTTCAGTAAGCTCAAAATCCTGCAGTGATCAAGGTTACTTAACTCCCCTGCTCAGCACCGTCTGAGTAGAGCTGAGGTATAGGTACCGCTTAAAATTCTGTTTTCACGCTATCTTACAGAGCTGATTTCAGCAAAAAGATAAAGTAAATTTTTTTGTCAGATTTTGTTTCCTGCAGAGTGAAGGAGAAAGAAGAAAATTACGACTACATTAAACACACCTGCTCTGCAGTAACTCAAAGAAAATATTTTGACGATGAGTGTTCATCACTCAGGTTTTTATCTTCCAAGTAGCAGAAGTACATTAAGAAAGAAATCCAGGTGAAATTCATGTTTCCTTTTCTAAAAAGGATGTGAAATTTGTTTCGAAGTGTGAAATCCAGTGACATTTCCCATCCCTCCTACTACTGCAGTACCTTTGCATCAAAACCCAATGTTTTCTTTCAACACCGTGTAAAGAACACCTGTAATCAAACAGAAATACAGCCAGTTATCCACGTTTGGTATCTCTTCTGCCTGAATCTCAAATACAGAACACTCTTGGCCTTAAGCAATAATCTTGTACAAGGTTTGAAAGATAAATTTTCAAAAGTACTCCTTCACATACAGATCGCCCACAAAGTTAATTCAAAATATTGAAATTTATATATATATAAAGATATATTAAAATTTAAATATAAAAATATATTAAAAAGCACATGTTATATGTAATTTTAATATATATATTTATATATATTACATAATACGTTATACATATATATATATATACACACACTCCAGCCTGTTAGATGCAGAGCAGAAAAGTCAAATGATTTAACGAAATGAAGAATCCTACCGGTAACTCATGTGACTCCTTTTTTAATGCTGTATTATGGATGAACCATAAAAACATAAAGTCATGAGAGTTGTTGTATTTTATGAAACAGCACCAATATTAACTAGATCACGAGATAAAGAAAACAAAAGAACCGTGTGAAAATAGGAATTAAACCTTGTTCATTTCATACCACAGAGCAGAAAAAAACACCAACCAAGCTAAAAAAAAAAATGTTTTTTCTTGCTGCTAGCAAGAAAATGTTACTGGAAGTTTTAATGCTTGTGGCAAATCGTATCAGTCATCATTAATTTGAATGAAACTGTCAGTTTTGCATTCTTTGACATGCGTTTCTGGTGGGGGCTTATTATCTGCACACTTTGACAAGTGTATCACGGTACAAGTATTTCAAACGAAAAAAATAGTTTAGGAAGCAATCACAGAGAGGTGCAGAGCAGTATGGTATTTGGGTTAACAACTGCTTCACACGGATGTCAGGAAAGCCGAATGCCAAATTAAATATAAATACTTCCAGAGCGATAAAAAATATACATACAGAAAACAGTCCTTGAGATTCGGAAACTCGAGGACATAAGCACAAGTTATGTAATCAACTATACGTTTGGTTTGGTTTTTTTCTCTACTTTTGTGATTAGCACTGTGATTATTTGTGAAAAACTGTAAGAAGAGCTGGTGACACCGAGGACTGTAGATGTTAAAAGCTGTCTGGACCGAATTACTTCACTGTAACCAACTAGGCAGGTTCTACAAACGTAACACAGAAGCAGCAGGAAAGGGGTGGCCGATGTGCCACCCTTCAGGTGTGTGTCACCAACAGCGCATCTTCCACCCCTCTGCAGCACCTTGAGAGGTGGGCACAGCTCTGAGGCTGCTCTGCTCGGCAATCCACACCTCCTGCTGCGAGAACAGCCTGCTGGCGCCAGCACCGCTGCTCACCCTGGGCTCTGTGCTAGTTCCAGACTACTTCTGCTATTATTTCTTAATGACGAACCAGTTATTCCTTCCTTTTGAGTGAAAAGATAGTGTTGGTCTCAGCCACAGAAAGATCAGGGAAGGCAGGCTGCAGACAAGCTTGCTTGCACTGAAGCCCTCCTTTTACTCTAATATCTGCAGTAGCTGCTCTGAGGACAACTGTGCTGTAAACAGATTCCAATCTGACAGTACTTCCTTAAGGACATCACTTCCCGGACTCAACCAGATCACTGCACTCAATGCAGGAGAAACGAAGACAACAGCATCTTGAATTTGGAGGCTATTGTAGAACAAAACGCGTAATCATCCTTCTAAGTTAAAAGGTCTGTGATCCAGTCACTATAAAACACTGAGGTGATGAAAATTCGCTATCAAGATAGAGTATTCATCGTGACAGATAATTCAAGATACTGTATTCATTCACCTTTTAAAGGGAAAACTTTTATTTTCCATTTTTTTTTCCAGGTAGCTGTTCACTTTCTCAAGTCTCAATCTATTTTTGGAAGGGCCTGATGAACTGTTTCAGCACAGAACATATAATACCCTTTAAGGTTGCCTTCAGCACTCAACTGTGGATGAACTGGCAGGAGGTTCAGTAATACAGTGTTAGATAAAGGGTTGCCATGGCAACATTTCTGCCTCTGCCAAATTTTCGAGCTCAAGTTTAAAAGCTGATCTCAAACCAAGGCCTTTTCCAAAAATTCTCTAAGCTCTTATTTGAAAAGCAAACACAGAGCCATATTCCTCTCGAAAACATCCATCTCACATAAAGGGCAACAATCCTTTCTTGGTCATTTACTTCCAGGGCTGTCACTCCAGCTCTTCTACCACAGAACTGCCTTCTCTTATATTAAAATGCTATATTTCCACTATGAATTTGCCTGACTTAAAATCAAGCATGCGATATTTATATCCTTCTATTCGAGCACACAGAAGATACGAATGCCATTTCTTAGGCAAGTAGCAGAGTAAAAGGCAGTTCTTCCACCGGGGCTTTTCAAAGTGTCTTTATTCGCATAGCCACCTGCCAACCTTAGCACAACCCAAAATAGAAATTTCCAAATAACTCATTTTTTCAGTTTCCTTTAAGTTCTGAAAAGGCAGTAGAAATGGTTGCCTTAATTTTATGGACTTCAGGGGAGTGTGAAAATAATCTAGATCTATCGGATAGGTTTTCTTTAAACAGAAGGTAAGGCAGTAATGAGCTAAATTTATAATAGGGCTTGAACGTCATTCACAAACTGCAGCGATGGCCCAATTCTAGCATTATATTCCAACTGCTGAAGCATTTGAATTTATGTTTCCATCTCCCAGCTCTAAGTTCTCAAACAGATGACATATATTTAAACTGCATCACAGTGAAAAAAAAAAATCCCACCAATCTGGAACAATTAAAAAAACCCTAAACGGAGAAAAAATGACAGGAGACACAGTACATAAGGGTTTTTTTCTTCAAACTGTCGATCTCTTTCCACTTGGTCTTCAAAAACAGCCTGCACTTGGTATCAGCTAAAAATAAGAGATTCAGTTTAACAATCACTGGCACTTCAGATAAGGAAGATCATCATTTTCAAAATCCCTCTCAGTGATGGATATGCCTATGGATTTTCTCTAAGTGTTCAATGTCAAGCAAACGCAATAATCCCTCCATCCACTGGCAAGGCATCAGCAGAGCAGAATTTCAATACGCGGTCTGCCTTGCACAGCTTGTTTTTTCATGCTAGAAAAGAAACGCCCATGTAGCACCTTTGCATTCTTCAGCAGCGAAGAGAATCCTGCAGCACAGCCCAGTATTGCGTCTTAGTTATGATAAGTAAAAAAAGGCAGTTTCTGTTCTCCAAAAAGAGCTGCACAAATCAAAATGAATGTGATGACAAGTCTTCAAAAAGTGTACTCCATTCAGAAAGTTTCTCAAGAGCAAAAATACATGGATTCTGCATCCAGCATTTGCTCTTGTGTATTTTCCTCTTTCAGAACACGATGGTTCTGTATCACTAGTGTTTCTCTGCAGATAACATCACTGTACCGAAGCTATGTAACAGGCTACAAATAAATTCATGATAGTCACAATAAGAATGGTGAAATTCTACAAAGCGTGAGAAAGTTGCCTTCAACAATTTCATGCTGTGGTATATAAAGCTTTTGCCCAAAGGTTTAGATCACCGAGATCTGTTTGTTTCCAAAGCAATGGCATGGGGACAAACCCCATAAAGGGCAACAAGTCTGGCTGATTCATGCATAAAATATTAAACATGTTGCCTCACAAAATATTTTTAAAGAAGTATCTTGGTGAACTATTGTATTCTAAGTGGTTTATTATATAAATAAAATCGGCTAAAAGCAGAATAATTGCTTTGTTTCATCTCTCTCTGCACTAAGTGCATACATTATTATTGGGTGTACTTTCCTAAACCAAACTGAATCTCCTTCATAAACTACAAAAAAAAAAAAAATATCTTTTAAACGCCTTAAATCATAAACTTACTTAATTCTTGATTGTGCTATGCTTTACACAGGGGTCTTACTTGTACTTCCTATAACTACATGTCTGCACATCCACAAATGTGTTTATTGTTAACGGATTAAGGCAACGCTTGTGCACTCTTGAAGTTCAAGGATAATGTTCCACAAACACAAGCAATATAAGAGAGGACTTTTTAACACTCACATTTCCTCTGCAGTAATTTTAAAAATTATCCTATCTTTAACATCCTGGTAAAAATCTTTGAATCTCTCAATACTCTAATGGTGTAGTGGGTCCATACATTTCACTGTTTTTTCATTGGTTCCCACAAGCTTTTGAGCATATAAGGCCATTATAGATTCAGAACAGAGAAGAAATGACTTAAAGCTTCCAAAAGGACAAAAAAAACCCCTACTTTACTTTCCTGATGATGGGATAGTGAAAATGCGTCTCAGAACGACTACAGCAATCCGTATTACAGTTAGTTATCAACTTGAATTATTTGAATGGTTAGTAAAAAGATGCAAAAATTTTGAACTTTCTCACAGGCTGACACTGAATGAGGGTATTTACAGAACTCAATTTCCTGTTGGCATCAGCCATCTATGAAAGCACATACACAGCCTGACAAGCTTGCATGACATTCTTCTATTTGAGGAAAAAATGACTGAACATGTGTTTTTATAAGGGGAGGTTCTCACCCAGATAAATTTATTGGCAACTAGTTTTTTTTTCTGAAATACACAAGTGTCTTAGGCATTAGGAAAAGAAAAGCTACCTAAAATTCTTCAAGTACCTTATTTTAAGAGTAAAATATAAGTAGTTTAACATTTCCACTAATCTGTTCTGATCTACTGCATTATCTTCCAGCAAAACAAATATCGTCTGCCCCAAACCCCTTCCCCTAAGGTGACCCTCGCCAATGCCATGACAGAAGCATGTTGATGAAATACAAATAGAGCATTACTTTATTTTGAGACTTTCTTGTACTCAGGGTTGTATTCTTGCTAGATATTTGTTACCCAGTGAAACAGAATGGAGAAGGCTTGGCTGCATCTCTGACATTTTAAGTTACTGTACAAGATCTGAAAACCAACAGTCCGTGCTATGCAATTAAGAAATAAGAGCTATCTGGCAAGATTTATAGGTTGGGAGAATTCACTGAAACCTAATAGGTTTTTGACAGGACTAAGAAAGAATGGATCAAACTTAATGGTTATACTGGTGGGCCATATAACTTCCTGACTAAGGAATTTCTTTAAAATTCTTATGTTACACCCATTTGCTTTAAAAATAAGCAATTAATGAGACTGTCTCAAACTCAAAATGGGACTATTTATATTAATCGGACTATTAATTGAACTTTTTGGATTACATAACACAACACAGGAATTTCCACCTACTGTGTTCATATTCTTCTAATAAATTGAAGAGGTGGGAAATGTGCATTCAGCCCAGGGGTAAACAATGTATGGAAAATATAAAATCTGGCTTTCAGGAAAATCAGGAAGATAGAGAAATTAAAGAATAAAATAAACTGCCTCGAGCTAAAAAAAGAAAAAAATAAAGTAAGGAAAGTCTTTAATCATGCTATGAAATTCAGCACTGTATTCCTTAAAAGAGAGACAGGACAACTGTGCACACACATACACAAAGAAAGTTTAGTTTGCAGTTAAAGAAAGCTACCTGTTCGATAAAAAAAATGTTACTTCAATGCTGTCTCTTTTACAGGGAAATGGACAACCTATTTCAACTACTTTAAAGCTTGCTAAAGAGAACACAGTGTAAGGACAATTTTGCACTGACCTGGACAAGGTGCCCGAGATCTTCACATTTCTGATTACCTCCTAAAACATTGAGATTGAAGATTGATCCATTTTACATCATTTGACACTGCTGACAGAGTATTCTAAAGAGGCTTCAGCAAAGAACCTGATATTTCTTTTTCTTTCTTTTCTTTTCCCCCCTCCCCAAGCATTTTTTTTTTTTCAATCCTTGGGCAGAAACAGTTTCAAATCTCTGTTTCACAGCCCCTCCAGGAGGGCCCATGCTGCATTTCTAATATGTCTCATTCCTACCAGGCAGAGCCCGTTTGCACGGTGATAGCTTCAGGTGCCACACAAACTGTGTCCAATGACTTGAAAAGTCTCTGAATTACATGCTTCAAACCCACATCCCTCCTCCTGAGAGACTCAGCTGGGCTGTGTTCTGCACTGCAAAGCTCTCCGTGGGTTTATGTGCTAATTCACAAAACCTGGCCTGGGCTGAGTAACAGCAGCAGTTGATGAACACTAATTAAAATTTTAAAGACTAGGACAGACCTATTCATTTTGCCTCATTCCCCTTCTACTTTTATATTTTGCTGCAGTGTCCCAGCACCACACGTCTCCAAACAGTTCTGCGAACAACTATAAAATCAGTGACATAAAGTAAGGCCTGGCCTTCAGTATCATAGGAACACCTAGGAAAACTATTCATTCCTACACGCTGAGAATTCAAAACCTGTATTTGTCCTAAATATATATTTCTTTGTCCTGCTCCGAAGCCAGGCAATGAGCTCGCGGCACAATTTTCAGGGAGCAATCTCCTATGATATAACCTTCACGGAGCTTCTACTAACATGCACAGCTAAGGATGCAGTTCTTTTGCTGTTTAACTCTTAGTTTTGCCAAAGCTGATTTGTGCATCTGGCTCAGGGAGTTAACGTGCCAGCAATGCATGATGTTGGGTAGAGATAAATGGTTTTGCAGGACTGGAGAAGCCTCGTTTCGTTGCTCCCTGTGGTGCGGGAGCAAAGCTGTTACACACCTGCTGCAAAGGGAAAAAAAAACAACAGAGCTGCTGCTTTTCTACCACATTTTGGCTCCTGATAGGGAATGCTTTTAATGGTTGAGAGCCTAAAATTCTTTCTAACTGTGTGCCTCTGAACAACTCCCATCACAGGAGCTCACACTGACCCCAGCACTGAGGAATCACTTCTTCTCTGCAGGGTTACTGCACAGCAGGGACTTTGCTCCTGTCCTGCTTTGTGCTCCAACTACTGCAGCTATTTTTGGGTCTGAAAAACATCCAAGTTATCCGTTTCACCTCTCTGCCAGGTTTCTCTTTCTATCACCTCTCCCATGCTCCCCACAGAGGTCCCCTCTTCCCTGATGCCATCAGGAGCCCCTGCCTGGGGCTGCCAGGGCTTGGGCGTGGGACAGGGGTTCTGCAGCAGCTCAGACCCTTTCAGACAGATTGAAAATATGCAGATAAATGAACAGAAGCCTCTGTGAGTCAGTGGTCCCCAGCTCAGCCCAGCCCAGCCTAGCCGGCTGCTTCAAGCTGCAGTAGCCCAGAAAACTCCAGCAGCAAGTATTGAGGGGACAGGAGAATCGGTGATGTCAAACACAGACATGGGAAAGCATCTAATGGAACAAACCTCGAGTTGTGCTAAGGAGTCAGCCTAGTTAGTAACATATGGCAAGTTGGATACGGACAAAGAATCTTTTTCCAAGAGGGAATCAGACAGTATGAGGAAGCTGCAACTCCTCCTGAAGGATGTGAGCCTCGGAGAGGCAGTGTTTGGACTTCTTACTCATTGCTGAAGGAGGAAGGAAAATATCATCCAGATGTTTATAACAGGTTATTAATTGCAGAATATGTACAATGTACACAAGAATACAAAACTATGGTTAGGAACTACAGATTATCAGAGAATTATAATTCTTTGGTACTCTCAAATTAATTAATTCAAGTAGTCACAGAATCATATAATCATTTAGGTTGGAAAAGAGCCTTAAGATCATTGATCCCAACTGTAATCCGAAGACCTGTGCCAAAAAGAACAGATTAGAATTTTAAATATCTAAGACTGGACTGGATAAGAAAATTTGTCATTACCATCTATACAAAGCTCAACTTTACATCTTTAAGTACTTAACTAAAACCTGTAATCCTCATGCAGCTGAAAATAACATCAGAGAATCTACCATCACACAACATAGTACAAGTAAAAGGAAAGACGCATTAAAATAGTTTATTGTCTAAAATAAACTACTTAGCAAGATATCAGGGAGGGAAAATAATTTGTTTCTGAAGAAATAAAGGATGTTCAGAGTGGAGAGATGATATGGAACCCATCAAATCACTAAAAGATACTCTAACAGACTGCATAAGTGGCTTCTGTTTTATAAAACAGACATAGTCTTTGTTAAAAAAAAGGATCTCTTAATTTTCCTCTCTGTGCACAAAACTATCGTATTAGTGCAATAGATACATTAAAATATGTTAACCAGTATAGGCAGTATACATCTACAATTTTAAATGTAAATTAGAAGATGTTCTGTCCAAATGAACTTATTTGTCTTCATTTTCAGATGTAAACTATGGTAGGAAAGAGATGTACATGATTTAAACTTTAATTCCAGAAACATTGACGATCTTGGATTCACCCCAGTTCAGTATTGATTGTAACAATACTGGCAAAGAATTTAAAACGCACTCTGGACATCAAAGTGATTATTAGCTGGTTTTTGTTTGGTTGGTTGTTTTTTTTTAAACAAGGTTTCCTTTGCTAGGACTTAATTAATACTCCTGGAATTAAAAAAAAACAAACAGGGTAGAACTAGCAAGTTTCTTCAACATTTAATTATTCATATGAATATAGTGTAAGCAAATAATTACATATAAAACCTGAAAAGTAAAAGAAAATTGAAAAAAATAGTATCAACAGTTGTACAAAAAGTTTTGTGCAGCTTTAGTCAAAATATTGAAAAAAATAAGATACTTATATTATAGAATTCTCCACTTCAGAAATAGGTGAAAGCGCATCTGTAATTTGGAGGTTGTTTTAGATAGAAAATACTAAATATTAAAAAAAAAAGGTGGAGGAATCTTCACCTTTTTATCAAAGCTTCTTGGACTCTACGAAGCCTGTGAAAAGAATGTGATTAAAAATCCCAATATATAAATTATGTGAACCACAGAAAAAATCTTATATTGTGTCCTTTTGAGGATAAAATTTGTTATTTTCAAGAGGACTATAGGTGCTACAAATACAGTAATGCCTTTCCTATGCTATGTACTTGCTATTACGTAAGGGAGAGGTCTGCAAGCCGGCATGATTAGACTGTGTCAGGCAGAAAAACAATGAGCTGTTATCCAGTATACAGAAAGCAATTTCAGAAGGAAAAGAATACCTAAGTGGATGAGCAAGAAGGAGTTATTAAGTAAGGAGAGGCAAATAGCTTTTCCTCTCCCACTGGCTTCTCCCATAACGTTTTCATTAACATGAAACATAAAACTATGAAATCAAGCATTAAAAAAAAATCAGCTGCTAATGGTGATTAAGAAGCAATCACATGTTAAAGCCTTTCCTGTGTGTTTCAATGATTAGCTGAATCTTGTATTGTAAAGCAGTGGAATTCAGTAGGTATTTTTTCTTATGATTGTTAATTCCACATTAACACCACCACAACTACAGATTTTAAAGTTCTTGAAAGATGACTGTATTTTACATTAAGACGGTGACAGCATCCAGTGTTCCTAAATGTTCACTGTATCAAGAAAGTGTAAAGCTACTCATTAACAAGATGCATTATCAGTAGCTTAATTTAGGAAACTCAGTAAGCCAAAATGCTGAACACTGTCACTCTGACTCTATCAAGCACCTTAAAATGTGTTCTAAAGCAAAGTAACAGTACCTTCTGACTCTGATGTTAAAAATGAGACTTCAAAATGATTTGATGTAAACAGCCTTTTAAATTGACATACTCAACTAACAGCATCTTTCTTGTTCGTGACACATGCTAAACTATATTAGTTATATATTACCGGTTTATTTCATGAGCAGTTTAATTTCAGGAGGCTTGCTAGGCTTAATTTCTTCTAGAACAGCTCTCTAGTAATGTACTTGCAGTATGATTTGATTTATTACAACAGAGCTGTCTTTGCTATCTCAACAAATTCTATAGTTAATGTATGCAGCTGCAGGTATTTTGCTTAATGAAAGAGAAAAAAGGCTACTTCCATTGTCAAATCTTATCAGAACACATGTATTTATCACTGATGTTCCTTTGCTGAATCTATTTCTGAAGTTCAATAACAGACCCTTCTGTTCTGGTTAAGACATACAGGACTGGATAAAATAAGACTACTGATGAAGTTCTGAAAAAAATTAAGACAGCGTAATCTACACTAAATCAAAAGATGCTATTCTCCAACACCCCATCCTAACCTGTAATTGGATTTTTCAACCATTTTATGCCAAGTAAACAGATGTGCGGGTTCTGTTCTAGCTCTCTTTCAGCAGGCTGCATTTCTTTATTCCTTTGGAAATCTGCCATTAATAGGCTTTGTGTCAGAATATTGCATGTTATATCCAGTAACCTGTGTTTTCTGGAGTTCATGTTATTCCTCTCACCTTAAAATTTGCTATCATTTGCAAATTTGATCACTATGTCATTTAGTACCTTCTTTACTATTAATGAATATATATGAAGATCATACTGTATTTTATTATAAGTCTTCTTCTTATGATGCAGTACTTATAGGTACAATATCTATGTTGTTTTCCCCACAAAATACAAAAACATGTACTAAAAATGTCTTACACAATACAATATAGATGCTGAGCCGGTCTATTCTAAAAATTGTAAACATGACAGAATCAAAGTTGTTTGCATGAGAAGGAAAGGACTTGGATGGTTTAAATGTGGTTTTGAGGTTTTATATTCTGCACAAGCATCACGGAGTAAAATTGAAGCCTCAAGGCATCTTGGCAGCTGACAACAGCATGAGCCAGGCAGAACGACAATAATATCGTGGTATGGATTTGTGTGGCTTTTTGTGAAAATAAAAGTTGAGTTATTGTGTGCTTTTACAGGTGACATGACCAAAAGGATGGTGTTAGGACGCTGGGAGTCAGCGTGCTGACATGGGTATTGCTTTACAGAGCCTTTTGAGATGAGCTTTGACTGTGATGCTTATAGTTGCATGATTTGAGAAAGTATTCTGTCCCTTGCATTCTTATGGCATCACAAAGGAAAGATCAAACATCTGGGAAAACTGGTGGGAAAAGTGATGACAGGTTGGAGGCAAAGTGAAGGTAGAAAAAAAGTTTATGGGTAGTTATGGTACAAAAACCCTAGAGTTGCGAACTTATTTGCTTTACTTGTAAAAAATTTCATGCTTCCCTGTGTTAATCTAAAGGCAAACCAGAGAGTATCCCAGAATGCCTGTTTCCACGCTTGTAGATACAACAAACCAGCCTGTGTGAACTTGAGTATGTGTCTGTGTTAGAATCAATATGCGTACTGCAAGTTACGTAAGTCATTAAGGAGAAAGGACTTGAAGTGACTGCTTCAAACCTCTCAACCATCTGCCCCAAAGCAGGTCATTTTTCCATGAATAATCAAAGAGCTTTGTAACCTCTGATGTCAATGATTCAGAGAAGATGCATGGCCACACATTCTAAGGATTTTTTATTGACGTACATAATGCCTCTCATGACCCTCAGCAGACGTTTGTGGGATTAAAAATTAAATACACCTAAGAATCATTACATTCTACCATGCACAAAAATACGACTGGCTCAAGGGCCTCCCTCTCTTCAAATTAAAGGCAGAATTTATTACTTTTTAAGAGACAATGAACAAGTCATGTTCAAAAACTTAGCAGAGAAGACTGACCTTGGGCATGAGCCCTTATTCTGTCAAGGCTTTGAGATGGCACTTGATACAGACCTATACTGACAAGTGTCAAATCCAAACACAAGGTTTCGTTGAGGGCACGCCAGATCCTTTCCATGCTATTTAATATCCAATGACAATAATTTGTAGATAAATAAGGGTTGTTATTATCAGAGAATATGCAATAAATTCAAGTATTTTCTACATGAACATAACTATCATGATCCTTTTTACAGTTATGCAATACCTGTTGTCATAAGCTAAGAATCAAGGCTTATTTTGATACAGTTGTTACATGTAATAAATGCAATTAAAATAAGCATCTGGCATTCTACTACGTACTAGGCAGTCATCTTTTACTCAGCATTCATTAGGCCGCGTATGGAATGCTGCCAAGTTCACACCCACTCCCCTACAGCACAAGAAAGATATTGATAAACTGAAGAGAGTTCAGAAAAGGGTCACCAGATGGGTGAAGCACTTGCCTGAAGAGTAAAGGCTGAGAGCACAAGGCTTGTTCAGCCTTGAGAAGAGACAGTTTCAGCAGCCTCCCAGTGCCTACAGGAAGGTCATCAAGAAAACTGTGCTAGGCTGGTCACCGAGCATGGCAAGAGGAGGGAAGATATCTGGCTGTGGGCATAAACTGAAACAATGGAGATTCAGAACAGTTTTAAGGGAAGCTTTTTTACTATTAGCACAGTCAAGCATTGGAACACGTTTCCTAGAAGTGTTCTGTCATCTCTGTCCTAGAGGTTTTCAGGACTAAAAAGGATAAAACCTTGGTTAACTTGCTCTGACCTCATACCTATCCCTGCGTTGATTGGAGGTTGGGCTAGAGAGCTCTTGAGGTCCCACTTCCAACCAGAATTATTCTATGACATTATAGCAGAAAAAGGTGAGCATTTGCTTTTCTGTCATACAGCCTATTACAGGTTTAGATAAAAGATATAAATAGCCTTGTTTTCAATATCTCCAAGACTCTCAACTCCACACGTCCACAATTGTGTTGCGTAGGGAATTGTTTTCTCTTTCAATTCAGATTGCTAATGAAAGAAAAAGTTCAATGCCAATTCACACAGGAAGCAATGTAGAGTTAAGTTGATGGCATCCAATAAAGAATGCAGACATGCCTGCATTTGCTTCAGTTTCTATTTGGAATAACTGCCTTTGCAAATTGGAAACATCACTATCAAAAAGAGTGCCATCTCAACAAATGGAATTAAAACATAACATCAGTTTACATTTCACAGTATATAGCTAAATTTCCAATTGCTTTGTTAGTATACATACTTTTTTAAACGAAGAGTAAAGAAGACAAACTATATTTAGAGCATAACTGCCTACTTAGTGTTCAATATTATTACAATATGGGACTAAAAGGTTCATGCATGCAACTTGCCAACAACCTGTTCAGATCTATTTTCTTACAACAGAAAGGGCAACCTTACTTCTAACTCTAGAGAAAATACTCCTGCAGAAGATGATTAAGGGCCAGTGAGAGAAGAATAATTTCCTCTGCAGTACTTGAAATAGCAGAATACTTCAAGAATAAGCAAACAGACAAAAAATAAAAAAAAACCAACCTGACAGACCTTTTCTGACTCAGAAATAGATGAATCAGTATTCAACTTTGCACTTATTTCTAAGAGGTGTGACGTTTGTTTGCCACTTGGAGTTAATAGGGGAAAAGGGAGGTTTCCTGCATTTCTGAAACACAAGATGTTTTTCCAATTACTTTGTGCAGCTTCCAGAAAACTAAATATAAAATATTAAACCAGTTCTACTGAAAACAAAAGTCCTTTCACACTGCAAAGATGTGGCGTGTTGCATGGGGAGTTTAGTGTTGTCAACACATTTCTTTTATGGGTTCTTTCTAACTACTGAGCATCAGGAAGAATTAGTTTTATATGTTTTACTGTAGAGGCCAATCAAGCAACGAGGCATCTTACACAAACTACATTAAGCAGGTCAGACTTGTGGTAAAGTGTGTGATAAGAAATACTAAGTTTGGGGAATAAGTGCTGTAGCTTAGAGGGAGCAGCTTTCAAGACAGTTCTTCCAAAAGGCAGCCCAGTAGTAAAGCGTTCCAGAAGTTACGTTGAAACAGGTAGCAACCAGTAAGAGATTCAAATGAATAAAGCTACTTGCTTGAAATCTTTTGGGATGAAGGATTTAGAATACTGCACGTAGAATACTTCTACGTATATAAAATTCATTATAATATTATAGGTAATTTTATTGAACCCTCTGACCGAAAAGAAGAGAGACCACGTCACTGTATTACAGCTGAACTTGGATTGCTGATGACAGCTTTTACTACCTCCTCATTCCTTGAGAGATCCCCCTTAAGTTATCGCAGTAGTTATATGTTTACATCATAGTGTATCACACAGTGACTTTTAACAGTTTTGTGCTAATAAAAACAAGGCTTGATTGTCAAGATCCCAATCTTTTTAATTGAGGAGCTTGCTTAACATGTAGTAACAATGTGATCACTAATCTATATAGTCTAGAAATGACATTGATTAGTATGTTGTTGATCTTAGAGCCATACATGGTGCATGTCATGTTTATACCTGATTTTCCCAGCATTAATATCAGCATATATATACATCACAATGTCTTTTTATACAGTGTTCTCAACTGGTAAATGACCACTTACTGGCAGTAGGAAACTGTAAAAAAGTATTTTACTCTCATGTCTTCTCCTTTTTGAAATGCAGTTTAAGATTTTTCAATCATAAATACAATTACTAGCTCTGTATTTAATCGGTTTGATTTTGCAGAGAATTTTAATGATTTGAATAGTTTTTCCAGTTTTAGTTCATAAATAGGTCTAAGGCATATTTCCCTTCTTATTTCTTCTCAAAGATCAATAATATAATATAATTTATTTAAATACCTGATGGAACTTAAAAGCAAAGACCTAACCAGCCAGACAAACAATACACTTAAATAATTAAATTCAGGCTACTGTCTCCGCAGACTACAGAGTTTTGCTCACAATTAGTAAAAACAAAACCAGAGCAACAGAATTTTTATTGAGTCATTCAGTAAAACACCTGTTTCTGAGACACGCAGAACAAAACGTTTCCTAGAAATGTAATTTTACGTCTCAAAAGAAAATCAATATTTAGTTTAAAATTTCACCTTGGAGATTTCATAAGGTTTTTTTTTTTTCATCTAGAGTATATTTAAATTTACTTGAAGATAAAAGTTGTTTATTTAACCCATTTGGAAAAATGCTCGCTTAGAAATGGGTTCTTAGACAGTTAAAATGCAAATGTATTAGCTTTCTACTCTACATATAATAGTACACAAAGCACTATTTGTCATATGAAACTACCCATGGCTTTTTCCTGGCTCTGCTAATCCTTCTCTACGATTGGGAAGGTTACTTTTCACAAGGCGCAGATTTTCTATATGAGTAGTGATATATATACACATATGATATATGAATGTTATATATATATAATTTCTCTTCATAAAAATTCCATGAGTTTATATATATGGTACATCAGGAGCGTCTGCAGACTTTATAAGTAGCCAGGGAAGGAAGTGAGGAAAACCGCCCCCATCGTGACTGGATCCAAAGTCTCCCACCAGCTGGCAGAGATTTAGAACAGCCACTGCTTTGGCGGAAGGGCTGTGTTACCACATACCTGCAGACTGAAAAGCAGACTGAAAAGCTGGATGCTGCAAACTGGCAGCACGTCTGCGGTACCATTTGCCTTGTGACTGTTGGACACAACTACAGAAAAGGTGAGGTTGGAAGGGTCCACAGTAAACCTTAAGGGAAAAGATAAAAGACAACATTTTCTAAACTGAGCAGTATATTTAACTTTCAACACAATATCACTTAAATAACTCTGCCTTGTAAAGGGCTCTGTTTCTGTTTTTCAGAAATATAGGCACGCAGAACGAGTGATAATTTGGAAAATCGTGGCCCTAACACTTTGTCACCTTCCGTCATTATTCAAATCTGTTGGCAGTTGTCTTTTCTCTCTCATCCGACTCAGACCCTGACAGCAGATAAAGGTGTGCTTTGGTGGGTTAAAGAGCCTCGTTATCGTAGGCAACTGACTTAATATTTTTACGCACGCCAGAAGAACAAGAATGATAAATGATTAAATTCCACAATCAGAAACATCATTATTATTATTAAGGCTTTCTACCTTTTCTATTTTACTATGTTGGATTGTGGGCCTTGATTTTATCCGTAGGTAATGAAATAACTGACGTAACAACTGGCTTTTCTTGAGCACAACGATTTGAAAAATTTAGAAAAATATCTCAAATTTTACAAAATATTATAAAAAAAAGTATGAAGTGTTTTTATACTTTGCATCTATAGACATTTTTTCCATTTTTTCCATTATTTTAGATCTTGTTCTTGGGACAAGGGTTTCTTTTCAACTCAGGTGTTTGAGCTTACTTTTGCTGCACTAGCGTCATCTCTTTCAAGTCGTTGTTCCTGGCAGACCCTTCCCAGTTGGCTGTAAAGTAGATAATGTTCTATTCCTCATTTCACTCTAATATTCTGGTTTCATTTTGAGGGTGACAACATTCTTCCTGTTTAGCAAGATCTTAATCGGACTTATACCATATTTCTCACACTCTTTTTCCTTGGATCTTGTAGGAATGCTGTAATTTTTTTCCAGTTTTGGCATACAGCTTCGTAGGTGGGTTGCAATCTGCAGTACAGTTTCCAGTTATTTGAGGAAGCAATTGTGCTTAAATGTGTCAACACTTTCCCTTAAGTGGATCATCTCTACTGCCTCCTTTAGTAGGAAGTATCAAAAGTAACCGATTGTCTTAAACTAATTTTTGTTTGCTGGGATTTAAAGTTTTCTTTTAAAAGAAAGTCGAACTTTCCTGCAGATTTTAAATATAGCCGTTTGTTTTTGTTTTTTGTCATGTTCTTTTCCATTTAACTTTGACTTCTATTAATGTTGGTGCTGTGCTATGCAGATGTTTCCTGGAATATCTCTTTTACAAAGGATGGACTAATGGGAGTTCTTTTGAATCACTATTTTCAAAACAGTGTAATAAAAATATTCAGCTGCTTCTTCTCTTTATCTGGCCTTATATGCAGAGTAAGCACAAACTGTGCAGATCCTGTAGAATACAGTGTTTGGGTAGAGAGTGTATAGCTTCTTTTCCAGGACTGTATTTAGTTACCAACAATCAATATATATGTGGATCTTATTATGGTGTTTCCCCAAATGCAAGCCCTTTATACGCTATTGATAGGAGTTTGTAAATTAACTTGAATTTCTAAAAATGTAATGTCAGAATAGACATTAAATATCTTGAAAAAATATAAGACTATATTAACTTTCTCTGCTTAGTTTTCTTTTTTAATCACATCATTCTGCATACACAGATTTTTCCTATTTGGGTCAGTGAGCTTGGCTTTGAAGACCTCTGGTCTTCTTGACTTCTATCTAGTTAAAGAAACCAAAACATTCTTTTTCTGGTACGCCTCAAACCCAGCAAAGATCTACTTCATTAGCTCTTGCTAGTAACCTAGCTCTTGCAATACTCCTGGCTTCAGAGTCTGCAAATGGTATCATTCTTGAACTATTCTACAAGAAACACAGATGATTCCTTTTTAGCGTTCTTTGCTGAGCTTGTGGGAATAGAGATCTTTCTAATAGGCTCGTGATATGTCCTGTATTGCCAGCTCTAGGCTAACAGAAAAAGAATAAGAAATCATTTGCTATGTCTCTTTTGAGAGGAGGATAAACTTTACACGGCTGCATTAATATATTCCACTTGCTTAAATGCTCCAAAAAAAAATTACTAAGTTGTTAACCAGATAACCCAGACATTTTGAAATGTATTAGAAAACTTTCCGTAAGGTGGCAGATGAACATGGGAGGCAGCTGTAGCAAAAAGTAGTTTTTGAAGCCTATTCAAAACAGGGTTTGAGACAGAAAGAAAATTCTCAGTTTCTTCTTATAGGCAGTTTGTGACAAAAGTAATTTTATAATCTGCCAATTCATATTGCATGTTAGTTATTTACACTTGTAATTTTAAAATTATTATAAACACTTATTTAGACTCTCACTATTAATACATATCTTTCAAAGCCTCTGGAAGTTTAGCCTGTTTCTATAAACCTTTTAAAATGATGCCTCATTTCCTGCTAGATGCCAGTCTACCATCATATTTAGTGTGATTGCCCAACCTCATCAAAAATCTCCCTCAAAAATTCACACCCATTGAATCAAATAGAGGTTTTTCAGAGAATAATGACTTCTTTTTCCTCAAACTAGTAGCAAGCCTCCTGTAGGATGAGCAGGCAGTTGATATTGGGCACCTCTAACATAGGCAGCCTCAGTCTTCTCCGTATTCTCCCGTTAGGCACCTAAAGGCAATAAGATGTCCTTGAGCCTTTTCTTCATCAGGTTGAACAACCATATTCTAGCACCTTCCTCTCATCCATTATACGTTCCACCTGCCCGACTCTCTCAGTGGCCCTGGCTAGACTTGCTGCAGCCCTAGAAAATCCTGTTCTTTGGAGATTTCCAAGCACAAAAGGAAAAATAATACTATTGTGGTTGCTAATATTCTAATCACATCAAACATATTAAATTATGAATAGTAATAATGGAAAATTCTTATACCTTTTCATAGTCAAAAGTTTGAACCCAGTCACAGATACATTTAAAACTACAGTAGAGATTTAGAAAGAAATCACCAAGAAGTAAACACTCACATTGTATTCAGTTGCAAGGGAACTTCCTTTTCTCACCAGAAAACAGATCTAAATGATTGAAAGCAGGCACGTGGCGTATATATGTATAAGCAAGGTGCAGATTTATGCCACGTCCCTGCTGCTGATCGCTTCGGGCCTGAAATTTTGGATTATCAAATCACTTCTGCTCTCCAAGCACGGGACATTGACATTTAAGCCAGCCTGGTAACAAGCTGAGTGAAGAATAACATACTTTGGCTCTATCTGAAACACGTTCTGTGCTGAGTCAAACCAACTTTTGGAGCAAGACAGTCTCTTCAGCAAATGTCCAGTTTTACTATTTTTATTTTAGCCAGACACTTCACATCTGCCAAAACGTGCTGAGTTAGTAAGAAAGAGTATTTCACAAGCAGATTTATTGTTGGTACATTCTCAAGTCAAATTAAAGGAATATGCTTTGGATGATTTCTGGGAGGAAAGGATGACTTCTGCAAAAGGGATTTAAGGAAAGGAAACCAGCTTTGTGTGATGGTGAAAAAATATGGATTAACTGTATCAGAGCACTTGCTAAAGTGGAACTGACAGAGCTGCTGAGATAGCCCGATGACCTGATTGAGATAGCAATGAGAAACCTTGTTCTCTGTCCACCTCTACAAGATTTTATCATAAATTATTTAACTTCATATATAGAGATGCCCTCCTTAAACCAGATTTCCGATTGCCGTGTAGGCAATCCTGAGGAATATACACAGATATGACCAAGACTCGTTAGTTTTATGAAGTAAAAAGGATGAAATCCATAGGTGTGTAGGCTGAAATTGAAAAGTTAAGAAAAATTAAATTACATATTATATAGTTGCAATGCAAGAAAAAATACTTTGAAAATTTGTGTCTCCAAAGAATGTCAGATTGTTATAAAAGATCATCATTAAAGTGATAAAACATCGTACATTGATTTCTGGACATCCAATATTCTCTAATTATGCCAAAGCACTGCAGTAAGGCTTGCTGGAGCTTCTATTTTAGCTCCCACAAATAGGTTTTTACGTCATATAATAAAGGATTCTAATCTGCAACCAAATTTTTCTTATTCTATCTGTCATGGACACTTACTCTGCCATCAAGATCACATGCTAATGTACATTTTATTGCAATAGATCAGCCTCAATGTTCTATCTAGTAACAAAGATGCATTGGTTACATTTGTCAAATATCCTCTTTCCTCAGCTGCTTCTTTCTGCCTTTTATGGCCAAGTCTTCCACACAGGTTTTCTTTTGTACAAAGTCTTTAATTTCCCTCCATCTCCCTAAGTAGTATAATATCACTAAATTATTTCACTGTTCTTCACTTGTGCTGTTATTTATCTCACGTGCATCAGTCCATGATGCTGCTTATTATTTACTTGATACCATGAACGGGACGGGAGCTTGACAGCCCAGCATGAAGGCTGATGAGTCCTTAGTCCTATCTCTTCCAAACTCTACTTCACATTTCTCCATTTGCTTTATATGCAGCCAAAAAAAGAAAGAAAAGAAAGCAGATTTTAGTGTTTGAAGGTTGCACATCCCATCAGCAGTGTTTAGAAGAAAAAGTCACAGCGCAGACAGAGGAAAAGGAAGTTAACACGGATAGGTCTGAGAGGGGAGACAAGATGTGTTGGAAAGGGGTACCCTCCTTTAGGTCTGAATCGTGTTGGACTGACTCTCTGTTCCAGCTGGTTTTATTTCTGCGCACTGCTGACAGTTGTATAGCTCAGCAGCAGCTAACTGTGGAGAATGGAACATAGGAAGAAAAATATCCAATCCATTCAATTCCTTTCAATTTGTGTGTGAAAACATTCTGTATACATTACTTCAAAACACACAGGGAACAGTTGTCGCATCCCTGCCTATTAAAGAACGAATGGGAATTAATATAAACCATCTATTAAATTTGCTGAAAACACATTACAGTACACTAACAAAAGAAAGGTGTTCTCTAAAAAAAAAAACCCACTCGCTTCACTGTCCGTGAGAAATTAAGAGCAGGATGGCAAAGGGTGTTTACGCAGGCTCTTAGCCAGGAAACGCTGTGTTTTCCACAGATACAGTCATTCAGGGAGCACACCTCTGATTTTCACGAGCTCCCTCCCTCTGTTCTCAGACCTCTGTGATTCTAGCGAGAAATCTATCTGTAGGTGAGAAAATACACACAGTTCTGCACAACGTATTCAAATGCTGCCTCTTTCCTCTAGGGAAGTGCTACCACACCGAGGCCGTTGGTAGGAATTTTACACAGCAAGATAAACAAATGCAAACCCCTTAAGGAAACACATGAACTGCAGCGCAGTTTCACAGTGAATCATTCCCCAAAATCTGCGTAAGGAGACGGGAAGAGAATTCTCTGCAAATCTTCTGCGAAAGGCAGCATTGCTGATTAGCAGCCTTGATGGAAAACCTTGCGAGAAAGTCTTGTCACTTTATTTGTATGTGCTCCCCTGCATCTTAAGTTGCAGCTTAGGATCCCTTAGGATCATGTGAGGCTAGGTTATATATTAGAGAGCGGTGCTAGTGCTGCGAGTGGGTAAGCCTAGCAGCTGGGTAGTGTTATGGTTGCTGCTTTCCTGTGCTAAGCTGATTTACTTGTTTAAGGTCTGACCTCATCATCCTGTCAGTATGGATTCCCACCTATACAGTTAGCAGCAGCTTAGCATCGCCTGGAAGAGCTCGCAGCGTATTAATCAGAAGAGAGAGGGAGAGAGCTACCGGTATTTGTTCTTTTGTTGTGTTTTCTTAAGAAGAGGAGTTGAAACACAAGAGATAACAACGAATCCATTTCCTTTCTAAAAGAATAGGCTTTTGTCTTTTTTTTTTTTTTTTCTTTCCCCCCCCCCTGAAAAAATGTCAGTATCTGGAAAGAAAGAGTTTGATGTGAAGCAGATCCTGAGGCTCCGCTGGAGGTGGTTCAGTCACCCCTCGCAAGGCTCCACAGGCACGGGGGGCTGCCATCAGCAGGAAGGATATGAGCACAGAGGGACACTGGTTCAGAACAGGTTGAAGAACTACGCTCGGGACAGAAATGGGCTGAAGAAAAACAGCAGTCCTGTCCACCACAACATATTGGCACCTGTGCCAGGTCCAACCCCAGTCCACCACCGATCTATTCAAACCTGGCATCAACAAAACCTCATAGAACAGCTTCGATCAAATGAGGATATTCCCAAAACAAGCACGGAGGAAAACTGTGTCAAAGAAGATTCAAGTAAAACCATACAGGAGTTGCAGATGATCACAGAAGAAAATTCAGATGAATCTGCAGAGAGGTAGGACTTTTAAAGTCTGCACTTAGAAAGCTGTACTTCTATCCAAGTTATTCCCTAAGTGTCTTTGTTTTTAACCACAGTTCCGTACTGCATTATTCTCTCTTTATATACATGCACACCCACACTCAAATGAATAGGAACGCATTCACACTAAAAAAAAAATGAACAGGAGCATTGTCATGAAATTTCGATCTTTGCTTAAAATACATAATTTGATAACTACTCCATAAAAAGGAAATCTGCTATTCTGTCATTTTTTTCTATACAGTTTATGTCATGTTATTTTTTTGGGTCTTGCTTTATTATGTTTAAGTGCGATGAAATAATGAACCTTCTGAAATACTGATATGCTCATTCTGACTTTATCAATGGGTGCAACTTTGACGAATGGGAACTGCTGGAGGTGCACAGTCTGTGTGTTGCCATCGGTCTGTCGAATTTCTCACTGCCTTTTTTTTAACTGCCTTCTTGACAACTATAATTAACCTTGAACAAAGTGCAAGGGAAGCATCACTGCTTGCTTTTTTTAAAGGTTTGTTTGAAATCACTTTACTTTCCCAGCTTGTTTAATATACTGAGAGACAAATACTTTCTGCAAGGTCAGGTGAAAAAACATTACAGCCATGAGACCTTAAAGGTGTAAGCACAAAGGAAGAGCTATTTTTAACATGTTAATACAGAGGAGAAAATATTAATATGAGTTATTTGATTAATCAATGCCTTTTAATTTTTAATGTTTATTTCAAACTGATGTCAGTATTGTTAGCTTATACAGCAAGAATTTTACCCAATCTTGGACTCAAATTTTGCATTTATAATGTGATTATTTTCACCATTTGATGAAATTACCATCCATTTTTCTGAGTTATGTAGGTTTCTTACATTGTACTGAAATAGAAATCTATCTTTCTTGAAGTTATAGTTTCTCTCAGTAAAAGCACAGCTGACAGTTTGTGTATTTTTAGCAGTTATTATTTTTCAAGTTGTGCATCTAGTATAGGGACATCTGCAGACTGAACAGAGAAAAAATGTATTCCAAAATGTCATGTTGAAAACAGTACCGGCAGTCATTGTGTGCTACATAAATTATTACAGAGTAAAATCAGTGAGATAGGAACATGGTAGTTCTTATGTTTACTGGCGTGCTCGTTGGTGATGTGTAAGAAGCATAGTCTGGTATAACTTCTTTTGAATGACAGCACTAATTTCCAGAAAAATAAATTAATTTTAGGCAGACCTTAGAAAGTCAATTTAATTTGAAGAAAAATAAGGAAAAATCAAAATAAGATTCTATATCAGGTGAAGAGGAAGTTAAAAAAGGTATAATGGCTTCAGTTTGGAAGGTAAGCCACTGTCTTCTAAAATAAGATGTGACGTTTCTCCAGGTATACATAAACTTTCTGCTAAGACCTCCTGAAGTTCTGTGCCTTCACATTCATTCAAACTCAAGTTCTTCTCTTGAGCTGTTTACATTTGCAGTTTTCAGAAGAGTTAGGGGAATGTATATAACTCAGAAAGTCCTGCTGTATTAAAATGAGTGCATTTTCTGTAAAGTTATTGGTAAAAATGTTTTATGCATGTTATAGGTTAAACTGATCTTAACATACCCCTTAAAAGGTTGAATTTCTAAGAATTTCTTTAGAATGTAATGACTATGGATTTCTCTATAAGTAAAATTTTATTTCAAGAAAATAAAATAGATAGATAAAATAGATAGACAACTCAACATAGCTCAAATTTTTTAAATATGTACCAACAGAAATCATTAAGTAAATCATCATTCTCTTCCCCTACAGCATCCAGCGCAAGCCACACATGAATTAATATGCTAATTGGTTGGGTAAAAATGAAATACTGAGACGAAGAAATAGAGAGAAGCAGGCTCTTATCTATGTCTATCTCTAGTTGCTGGATATATTTTCCTCTCTTCAGAACAATGCCTCCTCTTATACCTTTGAAATAATCCTTTTGAATAACTTTGGGCCTCCTCTTTCTTTAGAAGTTCCAAACAGTCACAGTTGATTTAATCAATGGGATCTGCTAGGAATTAACACACCTGAAAAATCAGGCATTTGCAGGATCCCATCTTCTTACATTATTAAGGCCACTGCCACAGGAACTTTACACTTGTGCAGCCACGTGCTCTTTCGCATCCATACCTGAGGACACCAAAGATAATCTCAGACAAATTTGCCTTTTATACTGTCAGAGCAATCACATCTTCAGAGTGGTTGTCTCTCATCCAACAGGTTCACCTCTGCCTGCATAAGGCCCATTTTAAGCTGGACTCTAAAGGACACCGCGACACGGCACTTGGACCTTAAAAACAGTCGGGCAGTAAATCTGGCCAATACCTCTATCTTGAGAAGGCTCTGAAACCAGTCTCTAACAGCAGCTTAATGCTTCCTACAAAACATGAGAACATGAGAACATCTTCAGAAAAACTTGAGATATCTTTCTCTAGAAACCTCAGGGCTTAAGACTTTCAGTGATACGTACATAGCATCCTGGTGGTTGATGAAACAAGACTTGCTCATTGAGGAGGAAAGCTAAATAAGAAAGTTTCAAACAATAGTGCCATTTTGAATGTACTACCATCAATACATTTTTTTTTCTGCTTTCTTCAGTCTTCTTTTGGTACTCTTGTATCTAAATTAAACAGTGCATACAGAACCCTTTCTGATCGACAGGCTTGTCCCTGAATGATATCCTATGACAAATGACAAAGTAAATGAGACATTAAGTCGCCAAAACTCCTTAGTTTTGTAGTAACAGTAGCCAGGTAAGATGTGACCAACCAATAAATTTCACATACATAAGAGATAAATAAATTGCTTATTGGCACAAGGTTAAGTAAAGCCTCCCAGTGTGCCTGGGGACCGTTTTATGCTGTGTTGCTAAGGGAACACACGCAAAAGGTATCAGGCTTCCAGCAGCATCTGAAACGATGGGCCTTGACCTATTCGAAGATCTATAGTGCATCTATAGTCTCGAAAAAGGCCTGACTGTGGAAGATACACATTTCATTGACCGAGTCTGATTCTCCCCAGCTTGCTCCTTGAATGAGTACCGAGACCTTTTCACAGGTGAAAAACATACCTAGTTATTTTGTTTATTTTTTTTTTCCCCCACTATAAATTGTTATGGCATTGCTGGGATGGTCATAAAGCTAAACACACAGAATATGGCCATGTAAATGAAGAGCAAGAACATTTAAAGATTTTTGGTTTGGCTTAAAGTAAGAGCTTAAGTGAGCTCTGAAGAGATGCGTGGTACATAAACAGTGGATTTTTTCTGGTTCAGAAGGCATGGTTGTGGAGTTCTGTGTACCTTAAGCTGATTAACATCTCCAATGTACTCTAACTGTCTCGAATCTTTTGAGGTCCAGGCTCCTCCATCAGGGAAGATTTGAAGCAGCTCTATTTCTTTCAAAGAAAGTGATCTGGAGTGGTCCAGAGAAATTGGCAAAAACTTGGAGGATTTGATTGCTGATTTGTTTGATGGTCAACGAAAACTTTACTCTTGTGTGCAACACATGAATACACACCTGTGCACACACAAACTGAGAAAGCACTGGTACCTTCTAGTAAGAAGAATACATGATCTTTAATTACCTTTGTCACTTCCCTTGATAAAGTTTGGACTCTCATGACTGTCTTGACCTTTCAATGTGAGCACTTTGCGTAGTATTTATTAACACTGTGCTACACTGCCACATCAGTTTACACGTTTGCTGGTTCTAGAAGCACATTATTGCAGACCATGTGTGCGAGTGAAGGATGAGTACTTCTTTTCTAAGTTGCCCAAAGGCAGTTGGATTTTAATAATGAATGTAGCATCCATTCATCATTTTTCTCTTATGCATTTTTTCTAATTATGGGGCTGAAAAATTGCTGACAAACCCGAGTCTGGTTGACAAACTCTGGTTTTCCTAGAGATACATGCTTTCTAATTTCCCATATGAGGCAAAATATATTTCTAATTAATTTTAATAGAATCTTTTGATGTCAAACCCAAGCAGTTGGTACTGACGTACATGGAAACAGATATTTAGGAGCATCCTCTAATTGTGGCAGTGCTTTTTCTGTAGTGACTATTTATGATGTTCAGTTATTTTAATAGTTCTTCTTAAGACATGAAAGCTCATCTAATTGTCTGTTTTTTTCTCTTTTTGTCAGCCATATGGAAAAAACTAACAGCCCATTTCCCTTTTTTCTCTGACATACGCATCTAAACACACATACATACATGTTAGTATTTCAGCTCTTATTCCCTATATGAGTGTTTTCCCTGGAGTTCTGTTTTTATTTCCAGTAGCAGTTAACAACATTGGCTCACGTTCCACTGTGAAATAAAGGTACAACAAGGAAAAAATTACTCCTTTAATTGCTGCAGTATCCCAGAAGATATTGAACAGGTGGAAATGAATAAATCAATGTGCAGTGCCTGACCTCAATTTCTTGCACATATGATGCCATTTTTTTGGTTAGCTGATGTGACACAGATCAAGGACACATACTGTCACACTGCCTTCTGCTGAGCACTTCTTTGGGGAAAGCCATTACACTACAAGTTCATTATGTCCTCTAAAGTTTGCAACAGATACTCACTAAACCATTGCGTGCTTAAGTTTGCAATACAGAGATAATTTCCAAAATAACCAGAGCAGGTGATAATTTTTCTGGTGCAAATAAAAAATACGAATTATTCTATGAAACCAGTGGTCAAACCACATTGGGAGGATTTTTTGCATTACGAGTACAGTTCTTGTTATCCAAATAAGCAGAGTGCTACCTCTGATTCATGAGAATGACTGATAATAAATGATGATGCCTCTAGTAAATGGGAAGACTACAAAGTGTCCTTTGCAAAGGAGATGATGAAGTGCTGCATTCAGAGAAGTACATCATGACACTACTTTCCTCGCATGAGTAAGAATTCAGTTTCATGAACCATCTCTGAACCCTAAGGCAAAAGTTTAGAAGTGATTATTCCTAATCTCACACCACAGCAGCTTTTATTTTTAAATGAAAAAATAGCTGCTCCAATTCTATCACTGAACTTCTAACATTTGGGAAAAAAGCTTTCAAAAGTCTTAACTTTAACGAATAAAAGTTTGCAAACTTAATAATGAATACGGGACATCCAGTCAGACAGCATGTCAAACCTTCTATGACAGAGTTGGATCAACTATACCTAAGTGCTTCCTTGGTTATCTCTAGTACAATTGAAACTAATTATTTCCTTCATCTTTCCCCCAAAGATATAGATAGCATATTGTTCCCCTTATTCTTTTTATTCCCACGCCATTCTTCAAGGCATTCATTTATCTGCTTGAATATTCCAAAAAAAAAATCTAAAGTTCTGCAATTCTTGCAACCTTTCTTTCAGAAATCCTATCCTAGACGACTACAAACATTTTCACTGCTCTCCTGACTTTCTTCAGCACATCTGTCTGTACTTGCCATACTGTGGTCAGTTCTGGATTTATTCTGGTTAAAGCCAGACAATTCCAGGGTGGAGGATAGGATTACTTACATGTCATGTTTGAATATCCTGCTGAGTAATTTTTTTTGGTCAACAGCATGGTGCTGTCGCCCATGCCTGGCTTCAGTTCTGAACCTACGCTCCAATATACTTGCAGGTCTTCTCTGTTTGGCACAATCTTCAATTTTAATGAAGTTCCTATCAAAGCTTTCTCTCTATTTCCTCTCCCCCCAGTAAATTAGAAAATTTATGAAAAGTTGTAGTGGAAATTCAGTGGAAAGTTCCTTAAGAACCCAGTTTAGCTGTGAACCATTGATAATTACTTTAAAAGCATGATTGTGAACCAGTACCGTACCCATTCCAAAATGGTTTACTCCCAAACAGTACTTCGGCTTGAACTTAGTACTATCTGATACGAAACAGTGTCAAAGAATATTTTCATGTGCAAGATATAAATAACAACTTCTGCTTTCATATTCACCATAATGCCTACTACAACCTATTAATGAAGGACTTCAGTTTATTTTGACACGTTATTCATGACAAATTCTCACTGGCTCCAAGTCTTTTATTTCTAAGTACTTAGGGATAATAATTATATTACTTTTACCCTGCAGAATTTGGCAAGAAGTAAGAGCTAGGAAAAGAAATTGTTTCTGTCTCATGGAAAATCTAGTGGTTTCTTTAATACTTATAACAATTTAATATATATTTCAGCAGTGCATTTTGAAAAGATAATTTTGTGCCAGTGTGCTATGGATAACCAAATGGCTTCACTGCTACCTCAGGGAGAAGCGAAAACTAATTGTCTTCTAAAGACGACCTTTAACTAAAGGTCAAAATATGAATTTAAAACTGGAGACATTTGAATGGGGTTATTTAAGATATTGTAGCTGATCTCCTCTCAGAAGTGATGCTTGAACAGCGCATGTGGCCTTTCAATGCTTTAACGCAGTGAAAGAGCAGTTTGCAGCTGGGGAGAGCAAGGATGACCCTCCAGGCAATGGTGGTTGATGGACAACCTGTTGGTGTCACCACGATGCTGCATCTACTTTTACCAGAGACTACTTTAGTTTCACTTATGAACTGAACAAAGCCACAATTCTTTTTTCATAGCTACATAAGTAGAATCATAAATAATTTAACCTGAAAAGGACCTCTCGATGCCATAAAGTCTAACCCTTTCCCCTAGCCCCATCAAAAGACTATAACGAGCAATAACTTACTAAAACCACACAAAATTTTACAGTCTTACATTTAACATGCATCGCTTTCAAAGATGAATTATTACAAGCAAGAGGAAAAAGTAACATTTAAAAGTAACATTTAATAGTAATTTAAGAATCTAAACCAATTCTATTCAAAACAATTTCTTTATGATTAAATTATCTTCTCATTTTCACTCCATACAGCTTGCTCTTTGCAAAGACAGCTCTTAAATTCCTTTTTAAAGAGTTATTATTGTTCTTAAAATCACTTCTTAATGTCTCCAGAAAAAAATCAGTAGATGATTAAACACGCGCAACCAGTGCAGAGCAGTTTTTACAGATATACTGAGCATATGCACTTGTAAAATCAACAGAAATGGTATGGTTGTTAAACCATTCTTGGAAAAGCAGGACAGAGTTTGCTTGATTTAAAAGTTACAGGTAGATAGTATTCTGAAAGAAATGAACAATGTATTTTCACCGTTGTTTTGTGGCGAAATTGTTTACTATGACCTGTTTGAAATACTGTAATAACTAAAAGAATTCACATTTAAAGAAATAAAGGGATTTCTTTGTTACAGTCAAACAGCTATGTTAGACTTATAGATACCAATTTGGTTTATCTCTTTCCATTCTTCTAGAATAAAATAATGATACCATATCTAAAGAATTACTATATGGGGTGCTAAAGAATCTGGCTTGTCTGTGGCATACCTGCAGGGATGTAGGCTAAATGAATAAAAGGTAAGGCTAAAGCACTGTCAGGATTCACAGAAAAAGCTTAACATAAATATAGGATATACACTTAAATTAATGTCTAAACCAAAGCTGTAACAGAATTTCCTCCTCTGTGAAATCAGGCTCCACCTCAGCTACTCTGTCATCAGACTCATTGGCACAAGAACTTCCAACACAGCTCTGACAGCAAATCCTAGTCAGCTCCTTCCCTCCTTTTCCAAGCAAATACTCAATACAAATACTCAAAACTCAATACAAAACTAATTCAAATAGATGGAACAAGACCTTTTCCAACAAGTCTGTCTATCCAGTAACTATTGACATAAAACATCTTCGACTTCATTCTGATAACTATTTCTATTCTATGCAACAAGTCAATGTATTTCCCTAAAAGTCTGTCTGTGGCTCACAGGTAACAAGGATAACTAAAAGTATTTAGAGAAACACCCTGCCTTGTAAGGCATTACTTCATTTGAGTTTGCAGTATTTAATATGGTACCTAAACAGCTACAGTCGAAAGGTGTTTTGTCAGGAAATAGGCACTGGATTCTCATGCTGTGTTCTACAGCCGCAGGAGGCTGCTTTATTTAGAAATGAAAAAGCACATCAAGGGTACATGATTAAAAATTTGCTTCGTAGATTTCTCAACCAAAATCCATTTAGTCTACACAAACATATGCACTGGAAAATAAAGGGGTATACGATACCTACTTCTTTCTTCAGTTTTACTATACATGTTTTGAAAATCTTTGAGCAAGAATCTGGCTATCTTACGTGTATATTAAAAAATAATTTAATTTAATAAAATTCAGGTTCTCTCAGCCAGCTTCCAACTTTTTAAATGTATGACTTTATGATTAACTGCATTAGGATCTGAAAATTTATATCCATACCTTTTTTCTTGGTTCTTATATAAACTCAGAGAAATCACACAGCCTCTTGGTATCACAGTCTTCTGATGTCAAAGACAGCACTTGATACCTGTTTTCCTAGGGGCACAGTAAGAACCGATCAGAATTTGCCTACAAACTCCAACTAAAATACAAAATATAATGCGTGTATATTATAATTGATGCATAATACTTATAACTGTCCAGCTTATCTTCTCATTATAATAGTGTCACAAAAATCAAAGTCTACTACTTTAACTAGTAGTTTCCTGTTACAATAACCAGTGGAGATCACCAGTATACTTACAATACAATGCTAAGAACAGCAAACATAAAGGGAACACATTTGATAGAGGTGGACAGCCACTGTCACCATTTGCTCCGCTTCAGTTTACCTGATAAATTAGAAGTCAAGAGGAAGAGACACATTCTTGCAAGAAACGAGCATTTTCAAAGCCTGTTAATTTTAATAGAAGTTGAGAAAAAGAACCATTTTGAACTGAACAAATATACCTTGATTTAAGTGGAAATTGTGAGCAAGCCACTAAGAAATCCTAGGAGTTGGAGAAAATCTATTTTAAGATATTACATATGGTTTGTGTTGCTAGGGAAACCTCTTTTACAGTGTTCATTTAGCACAGATGCTCCGGAAAGCTCTGTGTCTCCATGTCATACCATTTCAGAATGCTTCGGAATGTGAAGATGCACATGTACACACATGCAGACAAAGATATCCCTATAATTTTATTTTATTCATGTCCTGTGTGTATGGTAGAAGTGATTTTTTTATTTTCCATTTCTGTCATGACCATGGTGATAAATCCATGCTTTTGTAATTAAAACCCTCTGTTTCAAGACTAAGGATAGTTGTTCAATGGTTACCTTTAGTTTTGATCCATTTGGGTTCATATTTTAGACAGTCATTTATTTAGAGCAATAGATTTGCCTTTGCATTTCACTGCGTAGTGAAAATGCCAGGAGAAAGGTCAGTTCTGGTGACGCTATTTCGGACCCACCCTTTTGACTCTAGGGCAGAAGCGACTTGCCAAAACATATCATCCAACCTGCTCCACGCAGGCTTTACGGCCACCGTGTCCTGCATTCCCCTTTCCCTCTTTAGTGTCAGGAAGGCACTTGCAGCAATCAGAGACCCACCAATATTTCAGTGTCTCAGTTCCAAGAGATCTTGTTCATAATTTGGGGAATGACATATTGTTTCTGTACACCATTATCTACTCCGGGTGCACTCTTGGATCCTTCTACAAAGATGTTGCCTTCCCACTGTCTATCCAAACAAAGTATTTCAAAACTGCATTAAAACAACTAATGAATTCAGCTATGCAAATTGTAACCCCTGTGCAGGATAGACCTGCACATACATACAGAATCAGATTTTGGGGACATGTACATGCTGACACATAACAGGTTTATAACTAGTCTTATGAGTATGCTACAAGCTTTTAGAGTGTTTTTATTGGATCATTTGTTATGCCAGGAACCTCTATTTTGATTACTAAACTCCAAGGCCTTGAAAGTTCTACTTACAATTTAATAACGTTTTGGAGTTTGAACCTTCCTCAACAAAATTTAAAAAGCCAACAGATAATGTTTATTTTTAAGAAAAAACACACATCTATGGATGTGCTATTGAAGGTACCCCATAATGTGCTATTACAGGCACCTGACTTTTGTTTACTCAATCCAAAATACACAGACTAAAACAGAAGGATACTTGTTGATAAAGAAGAGAATGTATATATATTGATCTCACCAAATATCAACAACTGTAGAATCCAAACTTGCCGGTACTGCCTATCTTGGAACAGTACTGTTATTTACCTGTCAGAGGGTAAAGTAAGAAAAAGAAAGAGAGAGTAGATAAGACATTAGTAGGGTCTTAGCTTTCCAGGAGAATTCAAAATATTCTAACCCAAATTCATCCTGATATGAATCAGAATGTGGTTGATCTATTATCATGTCTAAGGGGAAGAACCAAACTCAAACCAGCTACAGGAGTTCTAGTGGTGTGCTGAAGCTCTTGTGTTTAATGATATGCACACTTATAATCCCAAACATGAAAAGTTATTTTAACTAATGCCAGCTGAGAAAAGTGGTAGTTTTATATTAATACTAGCAATAAAAAATATTATTAAAAACAGGCAGTTTCAAGAGCTCCAAGTTCTAAAGTAATTGTCAATATGAACTTTCAATTTAGATAAGGCCAGCAGTCTCTCCATTAACTTAAATAGTTACACATTTCTGTTGCTTATTCTTCTGCACCATTTTCTGTCATTGTTACTAGCTCAGCAGTCATCACCATACAGCACAATTTTCCATACTCTCTTGAAGCAAAGTTTCTTACCTGTACACTAAAAACTTCAACACAATCTTTAGCCACTACATTTACAAATAAATAATAAAGGAGACAATTGCAGTAGAAATTTTAAGGCAGTGGGTGGGACAGTTACTGATGTGGCATAATCACATCAGCAAGCAATTAGTACAGTTTCATCAACTTTACCATTATTTTATGGGAGTTCAGAAATGGCTTCCTTTAGGAAATATTCTTATTTCTCAGCTGGCTGATGTGGTTTATTTCCAACAGATGCTACAGATGATCTGACCTAGGAAAACAGCATCTCTCAATCTCCAACCCCATGGCCCTGCCTAAGAGGCAGAGGGTCGGAGCTCACCCAGCTGCACGGGAGGGACACAGTTCCCCTCTGTGGGTGTTGACTGCAGTTTTCTTGAATAAGCACAACCAAGAGAGGAAAAAAATGATGAGTTGCATTATAAATACTGCTGCACAAACAAACTGAACTGATGAAGTTGCAGTTTTATCTCATGCCTTGTCACCGCTAAAGCATATACAGTGCACCGCAGAGCTGAATTCACAGTGGTGTTTTTAGCTACGATAAAGTCCTTAGGCTGTCTCACGTCTCTAACTGGTACCCAGTTCGCTGCTGCTGAGTGCTGTGATTTACTGTGCAAACGTAAAGTGATCCAACATAAAAATCTGTAAGTGACACTGGTAACAGCCCTGGAGGTATTTAAAAGATGTGTAGATGTGGCACTTAAGGACATGGTTTAGTTGTGGACTTTGCAGTGGTGGGTTTATGGTTGGACTCTGATGTTAAATGTCCTTCCCAACCTAAACGATTCTGTGATTCTGTAGCTTGATTAAACTGAATTCCACAAATATAGGACACATCCAACAAATATTCAAGAAAGAAGTGATCACCATGAAAATATAAATAACAGCTTTATCAAGAACAAAATTAAAATACTGCATTTCATCACCTGTTTTACACAACATCATGCTCCTAAGCTTCCTTATCCAGGTTCAATTTCTGCTTTTTGGCCATAGACATACAACACTTTAAGAACATACTGAATTTTTAAAAGGATGTGGCAAATAAATGGCATCTATGCTTTATCACGTTCTAATTAAATAATGAGGAAAATTGAATTTATTCTTTATATAGTGATTAATGAAGGCCACTGTGCTGATGAATGAAGAGTACTTTATGAAGACAGAAATTAATTTTGACATAACTCAGACATTTAAAGAATTGTACGCAGGCAGTTAATCATAAAACTCATCGCATCAATTCTCCTGAACGAAGAAAAGATGAATTTTTACCTCCATAGCATCACTTTTGAGTCACAGCTTGTTTGGGGTCTGCTATGTCTAGCTATTAGCTCAACTGTCATTTCTTAGCTCGTGTTCCTTTTGGGTAATTACTCACAAGCAAAGGTGAGCACAACTTTGAAAAGTAAAAATTTGCCTAAAGTTCAGTAAGGGCAAAGCTGATCCTCTGAATTTAAGTTCTGTTCCAAAAAAAGTTTGTGCCTATCATATACAGATGTAAAAATCAAACTCTGTTTTTAACATATGCTTGTCTGTAATAAAAATATGGAGCAGCATCAGAACCAGAATTCACCTGGAATGCATTCAGAACACTGTCTGCCTTTGAAAGCGAATCCCTCACAATCTTCAACTGTAGCTCTATAAACCATTCCTATCTCTTATATTTATTACACTTAAAACATGCCACCCTAGCTCAATTTTGTAAATGTCATCTGAAATAGTGTCAGAAGTCACCAAAAGTCAGGATGAGTTCTGACAACGACTGTTTTTCTCCCAATAAGCTTTGTTATCCTGTCAAAAAAAGAAAAGTGGTTATGACATGATTCGTTGTGAACAGCCACGCTGGCTAGTATTTATCTCCTCATTATCATCTAGAGACTTAATGCTTTTTGAATATTTCTTCAAGTTTTCAGTTTACACCGTCTGTTTCAAAATTTCATGTTTCTTCTTTTTAAAAAAGGTACCATATTTTTCACTGCCTGTCACAATCCTTAGGGGAAAACTCTGAAATTATTGGACTTGGCTCTCTACCTAAGGTGAAATTCATAGAGCACTGCTACTTTGGAATCATTTAAATATAGATTTAGCTCTGCTCACTCAAGGCTAATCCACATTCTTAAGCCGTTATTACTAATGTTAATTTTGTGAACACAATTCAGCATCCTAGTGAACACTAACACAAAGAAGACATGAAAAAATTTGGGGTTTGGATTCTTTATAACAGTTCATTGATAATATTCCCTCCTGACTGAGTAGAAAAACCAATTCCTTGGTCCTCACAGGCTTAATGCGGTTTTGGAAATTTTTATTACTTGATATTCAGAACTTGTTTGTCCAAACTTGTACACATTTTATAGAAAACATATTTCCCCACCCTCTACACGATTCCTTTCTGAGCAGGTTCACATGAACCTTGAGTTCTCTTAAAGTGTTGCTCTCACTCACCCATACCGCACAGAACAAGATATGACAGGCAGACATATTCACGTTAGCCCAGATCCAGCTATTTTTATATTACCATCCACGACATCCACTATTATAAGTTAATATAAAGTCATCAGACTCAATGATATTTTTACTAAGTTCTTTCTTTCAGATACTTTAATCTCTGTCTTCTTCAGTTCACTGATCCCCAGTACTATATTCTGAAGGCCAATATTTGACACCTTTGAAGTGACAGTCGTATTCTAAGGAAAATATGGAAATATTTATCTCTGAATTTAATTTCTCCATTGCATGATATGCCATAGCTACCATTTTGAATCAGCTGCTGAAGATAAATCAGCAATTATGATATTACTATTAACACAGTTAATGGTGTTCTTTTTTTCCTTCCTGTATTTTTCAGTCTCTGATGACCTTTGTCCTTGAAATAATTACTTATGTTAGTGGAATTTCTGCTGTAGTCAAAGGTCACTCTACAAAACCTGTGAAAAAAGTACCAAGGACTGAAGGAAATTATTAGACTTTTAAATAGCTGCAGCTTAAAAATGATAGGACAGCAGACATCAAGGAAGAGTGCGATGTACTACAAACTTAAATGCAATAATCAGTGTGGATATAATGAAACCAGAAAAAGTTTTTAAAAAATAATTTTCCAAAACATGTTAAAGAAAACTTAAGAAGTAAATGGCAAAATATGGATTTTACAGAGAATGAATTTGGCATCAAGTAGCTGATGCAAAGCTAATGAGCATATAATCCAATTTTGCAGCTTCTTCATTTTCAATGAAGCATGGAAGGAAACAAATAAAAAAGTATAGTCATTAAACTCTCTGAGACAAATGAATTCTTGTAAGCTGTAAACTACAAAGGACACACATTATAGGTGAACTTGATTTGCCCCTTTTTCTTTTTTTTTTTTTAAGAAAAAAGAAAATAAAATGCATTTGAAAGTGTACTAAAGAGCTTCAAAAGAAAGCTGGAGAGTTTATTGCGCTGATTTGATGTATCTTAATGTGTTTGCAATTAGTAGTACAATCTGAGATTGCCCAGACAGAAGCACACATGGACACGCTGGGCAGAGGCACAGTGGATCTGAGGATTTCAGATGCATCAGTTTTCCTGTTTCTTGGGAGATGTATATATACACTTCAGGGCAGACACACCAGAGCTGTACCAGAAATAATGCGTCTCTGGTCTTATCTATAGAGTGAGTCTGCAGGGCCGGACCTGAATGAACATGTTGAACTCCGGTTCATCTGAAAGGCATCAAATACACTGGGGAGCTGAAGAGTTTTTACATAGCAGTGGCCAAAAGATGTCACAGGACAAATGGGCTGCGGGACATCTACAAATGCAGTACAGAAATCCATTGATATTGAAAGATTTTCAGATGGAGAAAAGAGATGTGTCTGGAAAAACGCAGACGCACAACAGTCACACCAATTGGGATTTTGTTCTGCACCATTCCGTTAAAGCCCTGATGTACTGTAACTTTCTTATATTGCAGAGGGGACAAAATTCTACCGCATCTCAATTCAACATTGCATTATAATCTGTTTTCTAATTATTCTCCTTGAATCCTCGTTAGCTGTTAAATGAGGCATGATCTTTGAAAATTTATGGTCTAACTTACCTGCATCTTCTGATAATATTACTGATTCAACCTGATTTGCCCACTTTTATTTCTACATTTTCTGAAATAGCTTTTTAGTTTGTCAACAACGTAAATTGAATGTAATCCAATATTGTTCCAAAATTAATATGTTAATTTCATGAAGAGATTTTATCTCTTCTACTAATCTATGAATATGCATCAACAGCATCAAAGACAACCAGTAGATTTAGTCAACCAGCTGCCAGTATTTCCTGGCTGGGCTTGGAAACTGAAACCACAGGTGCTTTAAATTTTAATAATATATGAAGTCAAACTGCAAAAACATTTTTCTGAAAAAAATCTTTAACTAAAATAGTGTTGAAGACTTCATCATTTTCAAGATATGTGATATACACATATATCAACAAATGCGTTACTCTTTTAATAAAAACAGATGAACATAAACCCAAATATTTCTCTAAGAATATATCAAAGAGGTGTTGCAATCTGCAACATAATCCATATTAAAAGGCTGTAAAGAATGATCTGTGAAAAAAACAGTGAGCTAAAGAGAAATTGTATGTATAGGTTCAATGAGTCTTTATAAGAGGAGTGTTTATTTTGGAGTGGGAAGAATGTATTTCTAATGTTCATTTCCACGAAAAGGCAGATAAATTAATTTGTCTTTATTATTTGCATTCAGATTCTAAAGGCTATATAACGTAGTGATTTCATCAGCTTTTGATTTGGTAATTTATCTAGAATTATACGAACCTTGTCAAATCGTCTTCTGATTCACTCCCATTTGCTAATGTAAACTGATGTACAAAGTATGAAGAGAAAAAGAATTAAAACCTAAAGACACATAATATCCAAAATTTTATATCCCAAAATGTTTATCTATTAGTACCACAGGGAAATAGGTTTGGGTTTTGCTTATTCTGTCTGTGAATGATCAGGAAGCTGCCTTGATCACGTCAATGCTGTGCGAACAGTGCCCCATTGACACTAAGCTCCATTGCACCACCTACTAGAGTAACAAACTACAGCTTACACGCAGCCTTACAGATACCAAACTGAAAAAATGAAAGAAGGCATCGTAAGACTAGGATCATAAGTTATTAATAATTTTAGACATTTCTCTAATGACATCCGAACAAAAACTATACGAAAACCTAATCAGTGTTTATAACGCTGAGCTCATCCTGCTGCCTCTTTCTCTTGCAGGCTGTCAACAACCAGCAGCTCACTGCTTGGCATGAACACCAATGGCTCAGATGAGTATTTCCAGTCTACAAACCATGCAGAGCAAACGTTCCGCAAAATGGAAAATTACCTACAGCAGAAGCAGCTGTGTGATGTTCTACTCATAGTTGGAGACCAAAAGATTCCAGCTCACAGGTACATTTCTCAGTACTGCTTACGTGGTTTCAAAACCTGAGATTTCCAAATACTTGGTCAATACATTCCTATCCTGCCATTATGAATGAATGGTTACTGCAATTAGGATGTGAAGTAATGATGAAATAAAATCATGTCATCAATGCTTCATATTAATTAATTCAAATAGAACGAATTCCAAATATTAACCATTGACATTGTCCATCCTCCCTTCTTGCTGCTCTCAAACTACAGCAAAGATCAGTGAAGAAAACCTGCCCAAAGAAGCACCATGAGAGAAAATTAAGAATAGTAATTACCCTCTTAACTTTATTGCTCACTGCTCTAAGATTTGAATCCTATGATAAAGATATTTCTATTGCACACACAAGTTATTATGTAATAATACTGAATTTCATGCTTGCTACTGAGATTATTAATTTACAATCCTTCTAAAATGCTTTTATTTCAAGGCTCGTTCTCAGTGCAGTGTCTGATTATTTTGCTGCAATGTTTACTAACGATGTGCTTGAAGCAAAACAAGAGGAGATCAAGATGGAGGGAGTAGACCCTGATGCGCTGAAAGCTTTGGTGCGCTACGCCTACACAGGTAATGATTCCTCCATTACCCACATCATTGTTGTAAAGGAAGACAGAATCTGTTCAGTCCACACATAATTGTCATTTCTTCCATTTCAGGCTGGTACGTAAATACATTCACAAGTTGTGCATAAGTGATGTAAGGTTTCTCTAGAGAGGAGGAATAAATATTACTGGTTTATATAATAACTTTCTAGAAGATACTCAGGAAAGTTAACATATGAATTCCTATGGGAAATGCGTCTCTACAAATTATTTTAGGAATTTTAATGGGTGAATATATTTTGCCTGTTGCCCACCTTATGGAGTGAATGCATGATGAACCTTCCTCTCATCGGTAGCTATAAAAGCGGTCTGCCTGGGTGGCAGTTATCTGGCTTGCTCAAGGCTCTTGCGTAGGAATAATTAGAGGAAAACAGGAATATGATCACACCCACAAGCAAGTCAACTTTTACCATGGGAAAGTGCTACCGTATTCTGGATAGGGTTTGCTGATGCTCACTTAAAAGAAATTGAGAGATTAAATATGAAATATTTTGTTTGAATACCAGAATGCTGTATATGTATTTTTTTTCCTAATTTATTATTTCCATTTTCAATATTTACCCATTTATTGCTGAATCTGAAAAGGTCGAACCAAATAACCGAAAAGGCCAAGTCAGAGAACTGTGCAATCTGCTTCACAGTGAACAAGAAAAATGCTATAGAACAAGACTGCTATGTTAGTATATATTGCAATTAGAAACATCCAGATTATTCAAACCTATGCAGAATCTAGAAGTCTGAGCATTCTGGTATTTGACAAGCTCTGAATGCAGCCAGAAAGGTCAAAGGGAAATCCTTTCTCCCCTTCCAACCTGCTCAGTCCCATGACAGAAAAATACCCAAATCTCAAAATGAGAAAGTTACTCCCTTTAAGAAATGGCACTTAACTGACCAGGGTAACAACGTTCTGAATTCATGCACATTTACTCGTAAACTGATCCATCCCCTCAGGTAACAGCTATTATCAATACCATTTACTAAATCCTTGTCATCTAACACCCCACACAGGATTCTGCTTGTTTGGTTTTGAATGAAATAACACAATTTCAATACTGAGACAGGGAGGTTGAAAGATATCTCACAGGTATCTATCAATATTTTTATAGGATTGAAAGGGTCCTTTTAAAAATAAACAAAGTAAAGCAAAGAACTCATATTCACCATATTGGCTTTAGCATAAATGTTATAAATAGAAGGCTACTGCCAGGTCAGGCATTTCACGAACCTGGAATATTTAATAAAGGAGAAATCTCAAGAAGGTTACATCATCTGCAACCCAGCTCAGAAACAGGTCCCTGTGCAAAATAGACCCCATTTGTGGGGACAAACAAGGGGATAAATACAGAGGGCCAGAGGGAATGCTGTATGACACGCATAACGCAGTGATATTGGGGCACTGAATTAGCATACATTGCTGGAGGAAACAGATTAGTTCAAGTGCAAAGAAGCCAGTGGTGGGCTGCTCATTATCCACACCTATCTCAAAATCATCTCACTTGATTAAATTTAATCTTTCAGCTTACTTAATGCAAAAACCATATGAAAGGACATATATAAGACTATGAAAGCAAAAAACACCAAGTGATGAAATAGTGTAAGTCCTCAGTCTATCTATGAACACAACAAAATTCTCACATCATGTAATAATTCTATTAAAAAAGTAAATGCACAGGAGATAGTGGAAGCAATCAGGTTCCCTGCACACACTGCTGGCATTTCCTAGCTTTTCATACTGACATTTTTGTTTGTAATATAAATTGACGCTATGTATTTTTATGAATTAATATAGGAATTTTAGGAAAGGTTTTTCTCTAATCACACCTTTCTTTTTATTTACTTTTTTCTAGGCAAAATCAGATTTAATATTGTTAAAGTTCCGCTAATAATGTTCCAATCATTGTATGCAAAATCCAAAAAATCCTTTGAGTCTGTTAAAACATATGCATAAAGAACCCTACGACAAGGAAAGAAAATGAATTAGTGAATCCCAGGACACTTCTTTTAAAACTTTTTCAGGGGAGGATCAAAGTTAGGAAGTGGGAAGCTATCAAGCAATAAAAATACATAGAAAATGACTGAAAACTTTTTTTTTTTCCCGTATATGCAAACCGCACAGGTATCCTAGAGTTAAAGGAAGACACTATAGAAAGTTTGCTAGCTGCAGCTTGTCTTCTCCAGCTGTCCCAGGTTATTGAGGCATGCTGCAACTTCCTCATGAAGCAGCTCCATCCTTCCAACTGCCTGGGGATTCGCTCCTTTGGAGATGCTCAGGGCTGCACAGAGCTCCTGAAAGTGGCACACACATACACTATGGTAAGATGAACAATCTAACTGCTTTGCAATTATAATGTTAACAGCAAGTGGGAATGCAAAGGGATGCTGACTTCTCCCAGAGAGATAGATCCACTCGCTCTGCTCTTCCTACTCCAAAACGTCAGTTGTGTAAAGCCCCTTAAGCAGAGGACGCCTCTCCCCAGCTCAGTCTCCAATGTGAAATTTAAGAACTGTGACTGTTATGGAAGGATTGGAAGGAGAGAAAAGTGTGGTTAGAAAAACAATTCTATTCAGTTCTGTCATTTCCTGTTTCAGAGTTTCACCCTGTAGGACACCCTTACAGAACTTAGATTTGTAGTATGATTGATATGTATTTCTTCAAAAAAGGTGTAATAGGGCCTTAATACGGCTAATGTCAAGAGGCAAACAGCAATGGCCCATTCTTATGCTTTTGATTCAACACAAAGAAAATTCTAAAGCTGATTTTAAGGTGAGGCACACATGAAAAGAACTGAAATAAAGAATGTATGAGAAAGATTTGGAATACTAAAAAGCAGTATATCCCTGACTGAAGCATAATCCTCCTCTGGCTCAAAGCAAGAATGAATATTCAGAGAATGGGAAATGGAGAAGCAAGATAACTTGCAGTGAAACCAAATCAAGGAATAAATATTCAAGGCAACACCATGTGCCATAGCAACTTTAAACACAAAAGCAATAGCAAATGCTACAACTAAATAAATATAAAAAGAACTACTTATTGGGAGACACATGGTAGCTTTATGCTTGAAATATTAGTGCAGTATGTCAAAACCAGTTTAGAGGCTTCATAGTGCTGACAGCATTCCAGCAAGAGACTGTACTCTTCCACATGCTGAAAGAAATGAGTGTGGCATGTACAGATTGGGGGCACTGGTTCTGCTCCCTCCTGTCATATTAATGAATGGCTTGTTTAGCAGCAGTCTAGATTCCTTTTAGATTTTAAAGTCTGAAAAAGGCCACTTTAGATAGAGGTTCACTCAGCCTCCATATAGTAGCATAGGGCTGTCCTTGCTGCTCCACATCATTTTATACTCAGCCAAAATCAGGCGGCTGTTGCCCCTTTTCTCCCACCTGCCGTAGCACACAGCCATCCGCTTTAAACATCTAAAATTCATGGCCCCATTTTCTGCAAAACTGAAATAAAATCATATCATTAGACATACGATTTTACGGCGGCAGACAATAAGAGAACCTTTTCTGTTTGGATCTTTTTAACCATTGGAATCCTCCAGTCTTCCCCAGGAGTTGGACTTTGACTATTTTTTAAAACGGTGTCTCACCGAAATGACAGTGAGGCCTTTGAGAACACCATCCAATGTGAGGGACCAGGACGAATCTAAGAGACTCAGCAGTACTGTGCATACAGGGCTCTACACCATGGATGAAAACAACCAGGAGCATTTCCACCTCCAGAACCACCTCCTTTATCTTGTGTGCAGCACAGACTGAGAATGCTGTCATGAAAGAGGACCTTGCACATCGCAAAAACCACATACTGAGTTTGCAGCTATTGAGGATTTAGAGTCAGGGGAAATCTGCACCTCTTTGAACCAACCTTAAAGAAAATTTTCTTTGAAATCGTATTAAAAAAACTTTGGAGAATAAGAGATCACAACGCTACAAAACGCACACACACACACACATAAGTGTTGTGGAAGAGGATAAATAAAACATTCTGTTTTGTTTCATGCTAACCTCAACCACTGGAAAATGTGTACCTTAGGGGAAAGACTATAAATTCGCACTGTAAATATAGAGACAATTCCAATGAAGTAGTATTTAAACATTTTCAGAAGATAATCAGCTATAAACACCACATCCATTCAATAAAACCAGACACAATGGAGACCTTCCCCTCCAATGAGTTTCACCATTGATGTGAAGTATTAACAGTTTCCTGTCTGGTATCTTTTCGTGCAGATAGAGCGAGTTCTGATAAACATCTTGTGCTATATTTGTAACTAAGTGTGGACTGGCCTTCCTGTTCCTATTCTCTGAATGTCACAACATATTAAAGCAGGATACGCATAACAGAGCAAAGTTAACGTCTCTTTTAATCACTGATACTTCTATATTTACAACCTCGGTACTCTTGAAAAGAGTTACAGAAAGCCAAGAAACTACTGAGAATAAATATAATAAATATCAGTGACTAAAATTTCTTCATCTGCCCTATTTCAATCTGATTCCCAAATAAGATATTTTATAATACTTCCAGGTACATAAAAGGGAATTAATATTTCAAATATAGACGTGAATTCCAACATGCATTTCTTGGCAAGTAACACAATACACACATCTCTTAACAAAAGTTCTTTTCCCTTGGGAAGTAGCACAAGGAAGCATGCTTACTGCATTTTAGTATCAATTCTAATATTGTTGTAACCTGACTGTACGCTATATTATTTTTATGAAAAATGATTCTTTGAAATATTCTAAGGGTTTAATATTTGTGGCCATTTCTAGACCTGGTGAATTTTATCATAGCAGGAGCTTAAAGAGTGAGACTTCTTTGTTGGGACTTGTCCAATTTTTTATTACTCTAAAAGTGCTGATAGAAAAGAATAATTCCCCTTGCTATATTTTCTGCTATTAAGAATGGAGGCATACAGTCAACAATCAGCACAGCTCATTGCAAAAGGACTGAAGCTTTCAAAGTAATTTGCTCAAAACTTTTGAATTTGATTATAACAGAAGTTACAGACTTTATTTGAATGCACACTTGGCATTCCTAAGGTACACCTTGCATCTTCGAATTGTTTCTAATAAGCTGCAGTGCTGAGACCACACTGGTGGGCAAAACTGCCAGTGGCAAATCTCTAAGACAGGATGCACTGACAAGAAGCCTGACAAACACCCCTGTATGCATGGCAGCGTGAAGATGATCATCATTCTTCAGTCCCGCAAGAGTAAGGCAGCAAAGAGCAACCAAAATCCCCCTTACATGGCAGAAGGAGATTGAGTGATCTTTAGAATACACATTGCATTTCTCTATACAGCAGAAAAGAATAGGAATCAAATTATGCAAAGTGCATGGTATCGAAGAAAAGGTTATTTCAAAGCGTGAAAATCATGACTGTATTGAAATTCTTTTTTTCTTTTTAGGAACACTTCACAGAAGTAATCAAAAATCAGGAATTTCTTTTACTCCCTGCCAATGAAATTGCAAAGCTCTTGTCTAGCGATGACATCAATGTTCCAGATGAAGAAGCCATATTCCAGGCGTTAATGCTGTGGGTGAGGCACGATTTGCAAAACCGGCAACGAGACCTAGGAATGCTTCTTTCTTATATCAGACTGCCCCTGCTTCCCCCCCAGGTACGAAAGTGAAGGGCTAACGGGAGCTTTACTACCAACTGAAAAGCTTGTCTCAAGCATCAACAGAGAAAAGGTTCTGAATTTGACTAGGGGTTTTGGTGGGTTATTTTTTCCTTATTTTCTAGGTTCTAGATTATTGCTGAGTAATTTGAGCATTGACAGTATTTGTCCTTTCAAAGCAAAGAGACATTCCAGAGATGGATATACTATTTTATAATGGTATCTGTGCAATAGAAGATACTATAGATCTCATCAAACAGCTTATAGGAACATCAAGACTGTCAGGACACTAGAGCTTCTTTATGGATCTCTGTGAGTGAAGCTGCAAATATCAAACTTTGGAGTAAGCATAAAAAACTACATGTATTTGATTTTAAATATATGCCTCATTTAATATATTCTAATGTTCACAGAGGAGCCCAGTACTAAATGTTAGATTCGCTTATATGCACATCAAAACGAGTTTTGCATTCAGAGGGTGCAGTACTAAATTTGCAATTTTAACCTTTTCTGAAGATTCAAACAAAGTTTTTGGGAAAAAAAAAAGCAAAACCATCATCCTTCAACACTTTTTTCTAACCTTTATATTGACTTGCTTGCATTAAAGCAGGAAAGCTCCAGCGAGAGGTGAACAGAAAATGAATGTTTGTAGCTAGATAGATTTTAATTACTAATTTACATAAAATTTTAATGATTTCAACACACATAAGACCATCACTTTTCATTTCTTAGTTACTAGCCGATCTAGAAAATAGTCCAATGTTTGCAGACGACCTAGAATGTCAAAAACTTCTTATGGAGGCCATGAAGTACCATCTTCTACCAGAAAGGCGGTCCATGATGCAGAGTCCTCGAACTAAGCCGAGAAAATCTACAGTGGGTGCACTTTATGCTGTAGGAGGTATGGATGCCACTAAAGGTAAGTTCAGAACTTCATTTAAATTGTATTAATAAATTGTATTACAGACACCCAGAGGATATATTAAAATTATTTAAAGGTTTCTGTTAGAAAAGCAGCAATGTAGGGATGAAAAGAGGAGGAAAAAACTCATGGAATGCAATCCAATGTGTTAGATTCTTATTGATGTTTTTGATTCTTATTGCAAGAATCATGTTTGCAAATAATATACATATATCATGCAGTGTAGACTAAAGAAGTTTGATTCAAAACATGAGTTTAAAATTAACTTTGGTAAGAATTTGTGTGCGCAGTTTGACTTGGCAAATCAGAAGAAAAAATTATTATTTAAAATATTTCAAGACTCATTTAATGTTGTTTTAGAACCCCCTTTTGACAGAAGTTAGAAGGCTGGAAAAGAAATTAAGGAAGAGGAAATTAAAACCAAAAAGCATTACTGAACTATTGAGAACTCTCTGCTGAATCTTATCAAGCCTTACTATATAATTTCAGGTGGACAGATTTGCACTTCTTCGTGAGTGCAACAGTATGTGCAGCTATTTTTTAGGACTTCATGCAGGATTTTTTTCAGGTTTGTAGTTAAAATTGAAATGTTACAAATGTATTCCAATTTTCATTATTTGATTTTCACAACTGCCATCAGCTCACAGCTTTACACGTTACACAGTTCTATTTGGTAGGCAGCATCTTAAATAATTTTCTACCTTAACTTCAAACTCACAGCTTGGAGCCAAAGAACTATAATTAGTTTAAAGTCTAGCGATTTGCTGAACAGTATTACTTGTAGCTGCGCGAGTTCACTTTTAATAGGAACACAGAGAAGCTAATCCATTTCACGGCTGGCAAAAAGTAGCTGATTGCTGATTTTTCTTACATGAGAGATCTTGCAGTGCTACCTTACTGTCTCAATGCAATCAAATCAAGCGCAAAATACACATTCGTCACCGTCACAACATGAAGACACTCCTTCCTAGGACAGTTTAGCAAAATGAAGCTAAGCTACAGCAATTAGTATAGTTTCATTAATGGTACCGATTATCTGTAAGTTAAATAAAACAACCAAGAATTCAAGACAATCTTTAAACAAACTTCTACCAAAATAAGAATAGAATTTTCTAATCGGTTTTTCTCATTTGAAGGTTATGCAAAGAAAGGGCTATTTCAGTCAACATCTGCATTTCCTGTTGGTGCCTTTTACTTATTACCTTGGAATAAAGCCAAGTGTTTGAACTTTTGCCTTTTGATGGTTAAGAAGAACAGCACTTCCTCTCCTCCCTTCTGTCCTCTATAGCTCTGGCTCACAATTTGAGCCTTTGCTGGATTGTAAGATAAAGGAAACAGCACCTAAGAGACTAAGATGCACTGGAAGAACAGCTGTGAGAAGGGAGTAATTACCACCTCTGGCAATAATACGCTTTCTGTGATAAAGAAAACTCTTGGGGAACGCCAGGTTTGGCTTTGTGCTTATCTCAGGTGGTATACAAAGTCAATCTCTACTTCAAATGATCAAAAGAAGATCAAAGAGCTACTTTTGGGCTTGTGTTTTGAAAAATGTGAATGTGCCTAAACGACATTAACTTTCAACACCTACCTTCAAGCCTCTGTAAAAATTACACCCTACAGGGTTCGTATGAACACGTTATACCTTAATGTCTTTTTCCTGTTTTTCAGTTAGTATGCAAGATCCTTCTTTTGAAGCTGAGAACTTTGGGGCACTTACATATTAGCATAGAATAAATGAGAAGGAATCAAAGCAAAGAACAGCAAACAGACTGACAAAATGGAAAAGGCAGTCAAAAATTCCAGTTGCTGAGAATAAAAGAAGACAGGAAAGGGGAAAAACTAGAATTTTTTTTTTCTGATTACAGATGGATATGTTAGTTTCTTTTCCATGCATCCTATGCATCTGGAAAAGCAGGACAGAAAAGATATCATGAGATAAACTCTTACTTCACCAGATTTATTGAGCATAGTAGATCTCTAGTGGATCTCTAAACTAAATTCTACCATTTCTTTTCTACTTTATCGCATAGTTGGTTTTGCTTTTGTAAACCACCCCTTTGCTCCTAACTGCCTACTGTAATTCTCAAACTATTGCTCCTCTACTGTCACATCCCAGTGAAGGAACAGGCAGGAAATCAGCTCTTTTTCACACCTGGTTGCCTTCAGTTGGGCTTCAGCTGAGCTCCAGGGTGCACTGCATGTGCAACTGCCAATTGCCTCTTCTACCCTGGTTGTTACTCATCCATAGCCAACTCCCCACCGTGCTAAATCAGCTCTCAAAGGAGTAATTATGGCTGCGGAGTGACTGGCAGGAGGCAGTGCATGGAAAAGTGGTAGCCTGGAATGGCAGAGAGCTAGGTCCTTATGAACAGTTGCAGTAAAAACATTACTAGAAGTTCGGTGACCTGATAAAAATTGAAAATACAGCTTATCTATTAGAGCAGACAAGGAGTTATTGCATGGCAGCTGCAAAGGTGAACCTCAGGAAGGCTAATCATGGGAAGCAAGGGTGTGCACACACCCAACGCAGCCTTCTGCCTGATTCCATCATAAAAAGGAAAATACCCAAACTGTTAATGAAGATGGACACTCAAGTCCTAAGGCAGACAGACACGTGGATGCATTATCATCTTGTGATATCACTAATGGTTTAAGCACAAACAAGGTGAAAGAGTACACAGTTGTGCATCAGGAATTTAAGAAAAAAGTTACAGAACCCCTACGCTCATGGTATTTATATGAATAATATTTAACTTATTTCCAAAATTTTCAGTATTAAAAAACTTGCTGGTGTTTGATTCTGCATCTGGCCACGAGTTTATTCTCATAAATTTGACAATCACGTATGCACACAGTGAATGCAGCTTTTTCACTGGGCTCATATTTCCTAACTGGAGTCCTCAGAGAGCCACAGTAAAACTCCACATACAGAATTTCCTTGTATGAGAATTTAATAACATGTTGGATTGTTTGGACTACCAGCTGCTGGGCACTGATCAGTTCATGGCTGTCTCATAATTCTCATATTTTTAACAGGTACCACTACAATTGAAAAATATGACCTTAGAACTAATAGTTGGATACAAATTTGTACCATGAATGGTAGACGATTACAGTTTGGAGTTGCAGTAATTGACAACAAGCTTTATATTGTGGGAGGACGAGATGGTCTGAAAACTTCTAACATCGTTGAATGTTTCAACCCTGTCACAAAGGTTTGGACTGTAATGCCTCCCATGTCAACACACAGACACGGCCTAGGTAAGAGATGCTCTGTCTTTGTACGTACCTTACCTTGAATTATGACTTAAGTCGGGTACCAAACACTCACATTGCAGTAAGGAAATAAGTACAACTTCACTGATTTTAATGTAATTACAAGAAGTTTTACAGAAGTCTGCCGTGACTTAGTATCTACAGTCCTTTCCTGCTCAATAATCCTTAATACTATTCTAGGGGAATGAATAATACGAATATGAATTCTAGAACTTATTTCTGAAACTATAAAAGGTAAGGATAAGTTTACAGTTGAGGAGAAAGTAATGGAGGGAATACAATGATTTCTAAATTACTTAAATGCGAATACATACAAAAAATGTAAAGGTATGTATTTATAAGCACAGTTCTTATTAAAAAGCTGGCTTCTCTGAAGTTTACAGAAACAGGTATTGCTTGAAACCGTTACTAAGTTCAAATGAAACAGGATATTTTTGGTTTAATTACCAGTAGGTAAACCTTTGTAATTCTATCCAACAAGTAGGTCACAATGGCAAATTTGAGAGCCCAGATTTAGGCTTCTATCTATGCATCAGCCTGGTCTGCAAAGCTGTCTTACACTTACGGCTCCTATTAGCTTCAGTGTTATTTTGCAGAGAGTTATCACTTGGGAAAAAATCAGGCCATGTATATTTAGGCCTGAAAAGACAGATTTAGAAAACTTTTAAGCAGCCAGATTAAAACCTTTTGCCTTGCCTAACAAAGGAAGCAACAGCAGCAGCAGGTCCCTAAAGAGGAGGCACCAAAGCCTTTCTCTCCGGAGAAGGACAATGACAAAGGATACGTCCACACAGAGCTGTGCAGAGACAGCCAAGATCGCGCTCCTGTGCCTCAAGGACAACACATCCAAGCCAGCTCTTGCCCAAAAGCATGCTCCCCTTACAGGCATTAAGATTTTACGGTACTTTAGCTAGGAAGGACAGCCAGCTACCCACACGGTCAGGCTTCATGCTGGAGGAACTACAGAGCTTCAGCTGGCTCAGAATAAGGGATTGTTGGTTGGTTTGGGCATATTTTTCATTGTCTGGCTCAATCTTTGCCTTTCTTTAAAAGAATAGCATTGTTTCTCATTTAGGGGCTCAAATTTGATTCAGAACAAGGTCAACAGAAGTGGAAGAGATAAAAGTCCAAGAAGAGAACATCAGAACTAAAGCAGCTTTCCTCTAATCTTTTGGCGAAAGATAATGCTTATTCAGAAAAGCACCGTACGCAAAGTATTTTCTTTATACTTGTTTATTCTGCCAAACGACAAGGCAGCTTTTAGGTAGTTTAATACCAGCTGAAATTCCTTATCTGCATAGAGGGAATTAAAGCATGAATTTAATACACTGTTGGTCACTGAAATTTGTACTTAATTCTTTTTTTCTTTAAGGAGTAGCAATGCTTGAAGGACCAATGTATGCTGTTGGTGGCCATGACGGGTGGAGTTACCTTAATACTGTAGAAAGATGGGACCCACAAGCACGGCAATGGAATTATGTTGCTAGCATGTCAACCCCTAGAAGCACTGTAGGGGTTGCAGCATTAAATAGCAAGTATGTCAACAGGAAAAACTCTCTTTGGTTTCTCATTTGCTTCCTTCCTTGGAAATACAGTTTCTTAAATTTTCTTTTCCATCTTATAGTAATTAATCACCTCAGGAAAACAAAGACAAAATGTAATGGACAAAAATAAGAAAGAAAACCTTTTCCTCCATTATGTGGTAAATTGTTTTCAAACTTGCACTCATGTTTTAAACATAATTCAGCCACTTAAGTTATAGCAATTTGAAAATGTTATTGCATGCTTATCAGAACTACCTAGAATATAACTTATGGAGACATAAGACACAATACTTAAAAAAATATTCCAAGTTTATGTTTACATTTTAAAACCAATGTGTCTAAGGAAGAACTATTTGGAAGGACCTAACAGAAACAAAGTCCTCTCATTTTACATCTCCTGCATTGATCTACAACTTCAATGTACAAGTTCACAGTCAAAAATAATTTTTAAAAGGTAGAAGTATATAATGCATTCAATGAAAGGAAGAAGTGTAATAACTAGGTATGGAATAAATAACCTTCAATAAGTCTTTTCCTACCCAGATTTATTCTGCCTTTCATCTACTGCTTAAATACACCTAGATCATGTGTTTACTGTACATTGCTTTTCCTTCCAAGAATTTCAAAACTTATTCAAACATGCTCCTAAGACAGTAAAGTCATTCGAGTCTTTTTATTTGGGAACACACACGTGTGAACCCAGTGTGTGACCTGTATTGCACAGTGTGTTACAGCTTGCTATAAGTTCCTATTTGAAAGCAACTGTATTTCAGAATGAGGAAGAACATATATTAATGCCTGACAGAACTATTTTTTCCTTTTCAGCAACTTAGTCTGGTGTTGGACATACAAAAGCCATTGGTGGACATGTAAAAATCTCCATCTTTTGTTGGAGAGCCTGGCTTGAGCCAACCTCCCTTCTTATTTAGAACAGAACAACTGGAAGGGACTTAAAGTGATAATTTAGTCCAATAGCCTGACTCATTCAGGGCTGACCAAGCTAAACCAAGTTGTTAAGGGCATTGTCCAGATATCTCTTAACCCTTGACAGGCTTGGGGCATCAGTCATCTCTCTAGTAAACCTGTTTAAAACTCTGGAAATCTCTTGGCAATGACAGTTTGTAGGGGCTGGGAGTATTACAGTTGCAGGCAGACTGCAATTATTCTGAGACTTTACCACTGGCTTCCCTATTCATTCTTAAATTCCAGAGAAAGAGCAGAAACAAAGATGTCAGCATACAGATATTTGTGAATGCAAAACTTCTTCACATACAAGTCAAGGTTTTGCATTCAACCATGACACGAATCTAATCATTAATTCAAAAGTCCAAGAGAGACAGAACTGCCTGTTTGAGTCCCTGTTGTATCTCAGAGGAAATGTTCTCAGCATAAACTTCACCAGAAACTCCTGTTGGTACCTTCCACAGCGACATGCAGGAAACTGCTTTGTCAAAGAGGAAATCCAGCCTGATCCTGACTCTGTTCTCAATCACTCCCGATACAAGCTGTCTCCAGCCTGGCTTAAATCACGTCTGTTAGCCTAGTGATGTAATTTCTGGCATACCAGGGGAAGCCGAGATCAAACGTCCATCATTCAGTGCTACTGCTGTGGACTAACCAAGCAGAATGCTTCTCCCTTTCCTGTTTCCCTAAGTCACGCCTTATGTTTTTCTATTCAACATCACAAGAAAAGACTTCAAGTTTCGGTGGAGCAACAGTTTTTGACCCATAAATGGTCTATTAAAAACATCAATTGATAATGGTATATTTGTTCTTTTTCTCAGAGAATGGAAAACACTACCATGTTTCTAGACACATTATGGAAAACAACAAATCCCAACCAATCTGTTTGTATACACAGTGATTTCCTGTCTCTGTGAAAGCTGTGTAAACAGGTAGACTGTATCTACTGGCATGATGAAAAAGAAAAATCAAGTCCTCACAATTTTCATGGGTCAAGCAACAAACTGCACAACAGAACTCAGGTCTGGCTTGCAGTCACAAAAATTAGAAGAGAGCTAGGAATTTTGTATTCTTCTAACAATGCTCAAGAATTTTCTAGTTAAACTATACATCAGAGTGGTCAACAAATTTTGGCCATCACTGGAGAAAAACAAGCACTTCTCAAGGAAAATTCAACTGATCTATTTCAGGTGACTTATTCTGGATAATTTCATATGTTTCTTAGGTCTCTAATTAGTTGCATTAAGTGAATTCAACTTCATGGCAGCAAGTAATAGGCAGGATTTGAAAGGTACCTGAGCAATTGGCACAATCAACATCTAAGCAGGTCTCCTATTACATCCAGTCCGTATACTATCATAGTCTAGCAGCATCCAAATTCACTTGAAATATGGAAGAAAGTCAGGTTTTGTAAAATTCATTGACAAAAAGTCAAAAAAAACCCCATGCTTCTTAATGTGGATTTCCATTTACTCTTACATGTTGTCCCAATATCAGCTGGTTGGGTTCTCCAGTAGTTTGCTAAGTGCCTTTAGGCTGAACAGACAAGATGACATACCTGAGCAGTAACTTCTGTCCAGCAGATTTTCTTAAATACAGACATCAAGGACAATACATTTAATATATTCGACATACGTCTTTGATGTATGGCGTTACTAAAGTTCTTTTACATATTAACAGTATATGAAAAATGCTTAAAGTGATACTAAGATGTCAAATACTCCATCAGCCTGTCATAGGGAGTACTACCCATATGTTTCAAACATATGTACCATCTTTCAATTAAATCTCATCCACGGATCACTCTTAAAAAAAATGACAGGCATTTTTAAACATGATTTTCTTATGTGTCTGTTTGAGACTTTACACTGCAAACAAAGAATAAAAACTTCCTTCAACAAGCACGCAAAACCCTCTGTAAAGTTCCAGAGCACAGCTGTCAGATAGCAAATAATGGGCATAGTGATAAGTTTGAAGTGGTCTGAGTTAAGTTAGCCAAATAAAATTCCTATTGAAATGAGAGAAAAAAGATTGAAATTTTTTGCCTTCTTGTGGATAATTATCTTAGATTGTATGCTGTTGGTGGACGAGATGGGAGCTCCTGCCTAAAATCGATGGAATGTTTTGATCCACACACAAACAAGTGGAGTATATGTGCTTCGATGTCCAAGAGGAGAGGTGGAGTTGGTGTTGCAACGTACAATGGGTTTTTATATGCTGTGGGAGGTCACGACGCACCTGCTTCCAACCACTGTTCTCGACTTTCTGACTGTGTAGAAAGGTAAGGAACTATATTTTTTTCATTCCCTTTTTTTTCCTTCACATTCCAGGAAGGAAACACAAAATAATTTACAGCAGAAAGGGAAATCTATTCACAATTGGAATGTTAATTTTGCAAAACATATTGTGCATTTTAAAACAATATTTTGAGCAGAGTAAGTGATTTCAAATGCTCTCGTGATAACAAAACAATTAACCCTCAGAAGCAAATTCATCCCAGCTCCTGCTTCTATTTGATCTGCCCAGGATCCAGGTAAAGACAACTAGAAAGACAAATTCAACGTCTGCCCTTTCTATTTTTCAAGTGCCAAAACCTAGGTTTGGGCTACTTCTGTGATTTATTGTAGGAACTAAATACTTTTCAACTGTCTCTTCCTCCAATAACTTGTCTGATATTGACCAAAAGGTTAAAAATATAATAGATATCACACACTCAAACAGGCAGTAGTCACCGCACAGATAGAAAGAGCCTTGTTTCTGCAAGAAGCCGTGTTGCTATAGGAGATCAAGCTAAAACATATGGTAAGGGGCTCATCTGATAAGCAACATCCCCAAAAGTAAATACGCACCAAAGCAAACTACTTCAGCTTGAATTCATATTTTAAAACCAGATGCGACATTAATGCATTGGCCTGATGATTTTGGTAGCAGACATCTGAAAGCATCTTGGCTTTATATCCATTTCTCAAAGTAACTATTTTTCAAAATGCAAATGGTATTTATCTGATCGTAACTTAATCCCATTTTTTTTATGGTCTACTGATGAGCACGGTTCTTAAGAAAATGCAGATACTGCCTGTTTCTTTTCAGAAAGAGAAGTACTGTGTGTCAAATCTTGCTTTGCCACTGTGGTGACATGTGGCACAATGTAGGAGGACATGAGAACATTTGAGCCCTGTGTGAGAAGGGAGAATAATGAGTGGCGACAACTCCTCTGGCTGTTTAATGGGCCATGGGGAGCCACTGACACTCCAGCATCAGCTGGGGACAAGAAAGGAAAACTGAGCAAGTATTCATCTCCCTGTTGTGAGTAACAATGACTAAGTTTTGTTCTCAGTTAGATCGTGTGAATCTGGAACTACCCTGGAATTTCCTTGAATTTACATTGGAAATTGATTGAGTACATATTGGGAGCAAAATCAACGCTGATGTGAAATATTGCCTCACATTTTGTGTTACAAACTTTTATCCACTACATGAGATATTTAACTTCATTTACAGTGACATTTTCTGAAAACCTTTAGTTCTGGCAAGAAACAGAAAACAGAAGTCTCTATGGCAAAAGAAAAAACAATATTGAAATTAACTTTGCTGAGTCACCTGAAGACCATGCTATCGTTCCCTCAGGCCTCATTTGTGTTCAAAATGTATTGATTGTTTAATCTGATTCAAATGGAGAGGCTGTAATCAAAAAGCAAAAATACAGGCCTCTTTTTTCATGTGCTTGAAGACCCCTCTAGTGGCTAAATTAAATATTTAATCACGTTACTCATGATTGTCTGCACTAGTTTCCAGTGTACGCTGCACTACAATACAGCAGAAAAGAAGAAAATATAGACATATATTTGAAATGCATTTCTACAAGGTATTTTTCTAATTTTCATCATAAATTTCATCATCTAATTTTAGGTATGATCCTAAAACAGATGCTTGGACTACAGTGGCCCCCTTGAGTGTGCCTCGGGATGCCGTTGGAATTTGTCCGCTAGGGGACAGGTTATACGCTGTGGGGGGCTATGATGGCCACACATACCTGGATACTGTGGAGTCCTACGATGCTCAAAATAACGAGTGGACAGAGGTAACAGGAAGAATTACTTAATAAATAGTAGGCATTCTTTGTGCAGACAGGAAGAAATCTGCCCAATCTGGGCAATGTTGCAAAGTTATCACTGGCTTTGTTACCAATGGTGTATTAGGACGCAGTAATCCTGTAGCTGAGCGTGTAGAAAACGTCTGTTACCTTTCCTGTGAAATAACAAATTCTGTGCTTGAAGCCCCTAAATCTGCCATCGGTAGCAGTGCCATGCCTTTGTCAGCAACGCCCTCTACTGCGAACACTCTTAACTTTTCATGTTTATAACCAGGGAGACTAAGAGGAAATAGTAAAGCTAACAAGATCCTTTTACAGCTACACAGTCCACTTTTTTTTGGAACACGGAATATGAAGGTCCTCTACAAGAGTTAAGAGCGATGGCACCAGCCTACACTCCTCTAACTCTCAAGAGCTGCCAAAGACTTTCCCCAAAAGGCCAAACCTGTGTTTTCAGAGCCCTCGTTAAATCTGGGGGTTTAGCCGTACGCTAGTTTGAATAAACAAATTTCTTCTAGTCCTATCCATAGGCGCCTACTAAAAATATTCCCTTCTTTTTTTTTCTTCTTCTTCATTTGTTTAGGAAGTTCCTGTCAATATTGGAAGGGCTGGAGCATGTGTTGTTGTTGTGAAGTTGCCCTGATGACTGTAAATATTGTGAAACTAAACTGAGTGGAGTTTCATGAAGACTGGGTCAGGAAGATAAGAAACTTTTCCAGGAAGCCGTGCAGAATACTTATCTCTGAGCCATTATAGTATCAGAGCACAAAAGTGTCTTCCTGCATTACAAAAACCAGAGGATTTTGCATAAGTGAATTATTTTATTATGCCTAATACATAAAAATTCAATAATATGTTCAAATGGTTCAGGTTTATTACGAAAGTGTATCTGTTATTTATAAAATGCAGTAGAAAAGTGATAATTTGGTATATAAGATTTCATAACCTTTTTTCTTTTCTACTTTGGCAGTAATGCTAATTTTACCAAAACAGCTGTTATAGTTTAACTAAACGAAAATCAATAAAGAAGAAACACCAGCAACAGAGAACTGCACGGAAGGAAGTATTTTCCCATAAGTATCATTGGCAACCAAATATTCTCTGCAGAGGTAACTTCACTTCTCTATTCAGAAATGAAATTATGACATTAAAATCAAATCAGAGAAGCATAGAATTTGGTTGCTATTGATTGATTGCTCTTCAATCTCTGGCAGTGCTAGTACTGTGACAGAAGACTCATTTTCAGCAGCGTATTCCATTGGCCGGTGCAAGCTAAGAAATAGTAGGGATAAGGTAGCTTTACTTTATTAAGTATGTGCCAACAGAAAGAAAGCTCTTTTGTCAAAACACAATGCTAATATAATTTGCAGTCATTTTCGCCGTGCATAGATATGTGATATTTTAATGCTGATTACTGTGTCAGGTTATTCGTGGATTTGTCTCTGCCCACTAACCATCTGTCAGATGTGTTAAACTAATTTGACTCTTCTTGGGATAATCACCATGCATTAAAGTTTAAAACAATCATATAATTAAATTCCTTGACTATAACTTTAAAAATGACTTTTTTTATATCATATTGATATGACAATCTTTGACCTCAGCTGAAGATTACCAGCTTTCTCTCACACACAATAGAAAAATGGTAAGAAAAAAACCCACGTTCACTGTGTAACATTATATACCATTTATATGAGCATGTTTATGTTTTATTTGAAAATTAAGGGAATGCTACGGCTCAAGAATAAAGAGGGAATCACTTGAAAACAGAACATAATATTCCACATGCACGATATTTTCTTTTTGTGTGCCAGTTTCTAATGAAGGTGTTGATTTGTTTTCAATCACTTTCATTTTTTATAATTTCAAATGATGAAAGTGTATTTTAGAAAAAGAATGTATGTAAGATATTCTATGCTGTAAAGCACAATATTTGCACAGTATCTACTTTAGTGTTTGTTATGTTGTTGTTTTGTCAGCGTCACAAAATTCAGGACAGATTAATATTCACTGAACGAGTAGACTAACTTTCTTGATAGAACGCTGTGTTTTCAGAATTCAGCAATATTGTATTTTAAAAAATTTATAGTATTAATCCTATTCAACGTGTCTAAAGATGAATTCTCATACGCATATTTATAAAAAGGAAAACATTTTTAACTTTAATAATCAATTATGTTTATATATAGCATGCTATATTCAAATAAACTTTACTATCTCTGCTAAGAAAACTGAGTCTATATTTTAACAACTCTGTGAGTGTTATTTTACTTCTTTTCAAGAACAGAAAACACAGAAGTATCAATCTTGGCTTTGTGCTCTAAAAAAACAAAAGTTCCTGACTTCATGTCATCACTGCATCTGGTCCAGATAAATTAAAATTTACTTTTCTTTTAGCACTTCTTTTTAGATAAAGTTCATCTTTATTCTTCGAGTCAAAAAGAGTTACCAATGCTGTCACACCAGGATGCCCCCTCAATGAAAGAGGCTCCCACAACCCAGCTCAGCTACGCGGGTTCATTGCCTGCAGAGGGCTGGAAGTGCTTCCTTTCGATGATTTCTTTCGGGGCCGTTACATGAGGCTGCTGTACAATAGAAACTTCTTAGTGTATCAGCTTAGAACTACCTTCCTTTAGTTGTGAATATCTAATCTCACAAATCTCTTGCAAGAGAGAAAAACAAGCTTTATATAACTTATCTCTCTTGTCCTATAGGCAACCTCTCTGACTACCAACCTAGGACATTTTTTTTCAGCAAATATTAAATGTAAAATGTTAATAATAAAAATACTAATGTTTTTGCCCTATTCACTGCCATCCCCGCTTTGGTCAAGCAACAGGTAGGTGCACTTATATAAACAAAGACTTGTGTGGATCAGAGGAAGGGGAGTCGCTATTGCTTATCATTCAGGCTCTAAGTCGTGTGTTTCTCATGTTCTTCTGCAACAGAACATCACTAATCAAGTCTACAGTAAGGAAAGAAAATAAAGACTTGAGCACAGAAGAGGTCAGGTTTGATGACCAGAAGCTGTGGGTGACCACCTCAATGCAACAGGACCAGCCTTCGAAAGCCACATGGTTTGGAAACGTTATAACCACAGAGATGACAGAATTCCCCTGCCTTTGGCCCCTCCTACAGCTTGCAAAGTTGACTAAATGTTTAGTCATAAACAAAGCATCAGACACTTAGGAAAAACACCCAGAAATAAACAATCCCCTTAAAGATATCTTTGAATATACTACCATTTCTATAGCTCAATAAAGTCTGAAAAGGAGTATTAGAAGAAAATCACACTTTCTGTATCTCTTTAGTGTTCTCTAAAGAAATTATGTCACGAGGTTTGCTTATTTAAAAAATAGCTTAAGAAAGATGATAACATTCCCTTAGCTTGCAGCATACAGCTACTTTTATCAGTTTGATCAATTCAATAGCTCTTCCTACCATGAACCACAACGACTGAGCCAGAGTATATAAGTATTTGCACGCACGTGTCACATAATGAGGTGGTGCTAATTTCTATAGCAAGGCTGTGGTAACTAGTACATCTAAATTTTAAGTTTAAGGCCATGCCTTATCACAGACACAACGCAAGATAAATACAGGTAAGGGGAGATGGGGAAAGATGCGAAGGATATGAAGCAGATAAAAGTCAGAGAACAATATGAATACTGCCTTACAACTTACAGTGCTTGGCTTGGGGAAGAATGGCTTTAAAAACCTCATGTGGAGAATTAAATCTGCATCTCCTTCTCCCTGAGTGAAAACTTCTGCCTTTGTCTGAAGAGGAGATATTGAGAGGTCTGCTATTAAGACGCCACAGAAAGCAGAATTGATGAAGTATATGTACCTATACACCAAGTACTTCCATGTGCAACTGCACAGCTGGGTGTGCACAGGTAACCCTGTTTGGAATTGGGAATATGAAAGTTTATCTCAACTTAGGGTGAATAAGACCAATATTATACACTTCCTGAATTAATTTCAAAACAGTCTATTTTAGGATTAAACGATGACAAGAATTACCATGAAATTGGAATCTTTAGTGCTAGAAAAAATCAAAATAAAATTTAAGCAGATAATTAATAAAATGGTACAACTGAATTTTCCCAAGAAAGCAGTTCCACAGTGTTTTTAGTACTGGAGTTCTAGTTTTTTTCTTCCATAATATTTGTACAGCAGTGAAAAATCATGTGAAAGGAAAGTAGCAATTTCCAAAAAGACATTGAACAGCTAACAGGAAGTAGGAAGAAAAGCAAACTGCAGGGAATTTGGAGAAGTTTAGACATTATTAGGTGAGAGGAAATGCTAAAGATATTCTCTGATAAGGTGTCACCCTTCATTTTTCTCCAGACATGACTGGGTTACGTACCATCTTTCCTATGAGGTACCCTGACAGCTGTGCACACAGCTGGCTCACTTGCAGAGTGTGGGAGGGAGCCATTCTCTCTTATTTCTGACCTTGTACTGCTCTGTGCTTTTTATCATGACTCTCTGGCAGAACGATTATTATTTGTGTTACTTTTTTTCCCCCAAATACTTATATTTTCTTTCTTTTTAAGCCCTGTCCCTTAAACCACCTTTGCCTCTTTGGTCTCAGTGTGATAACCTCTACATAGTATCACAGTATAGTTCAGGTTGGAAGAGACCTTAAAGATCACCCAGTTCCCACCCCCCTGCCATGGGCAGGGACACCTCCCACTGGCTCAGTCTCCAAGCCCCATCCAACCTGACCTTGAACCCCTCCAGGGATGGGGCAGCCACAGCTTCCCTGGGCAACCTGGGCCAGGACCTCCCCACCCTCATGGTGAAGAAATTCTTCCTAATGTCCAGTCTGAATCTGCCCCTCTCCAGTTTATACCCATTCCCCTGGAGCTATCCCCACAAGCCTTTATGAACAGCCCTTCTCCAGCTTTCCCGTAGGTCCCTGTTAAGGTACTGGAAGGTCACTGTAAGATCTCCTCGGAGCCTTCTCTTCTCCAGGACCAGGAATGATATTTTATATAAAGTAATGTATGTGAAGCAGGGACACCACTCACCGCATAAAATCCAGTCCGGGAAGGGCTGAAGGGTTAGTATAACTGCTATCTACCAGTAGGAGATATTTAGGTAAAGGGCATAAGAACCAATCAGCCCAGAAAAATCCTTCTATTCCTTCAGAAATGTTACTATCTGTAATGTAACTGCATTACTGAAGCAGATACATAGAAATTCAAAGCTTATTTGAGCCACCTGGTCAACTAGGTCATCCTGCCACCTTATCTTTTTTCTGCCTTCTTGGTTGAGGAACTTACTAAACAGCTTTTCTACAGTACATGCTACATTGGTTGAAGAGTGAAAATAAATCTTTTTACATGAAAGGAGACATTTTGTTGCACATGCCTGGAAAGAACGGGCAGGATAGTTTCCCTGAGGGAATCTATAAAGATGCCATGAGAGTTTAATCTTATTTATTTCTACATGTATACTTCTATACATGGTTATTACACAATGTAATTTTTTTGCTTCCCATCTGACCCTAGACTCATTCAGAGTTACTTGATGTTTGTCAGTGAATGTTTCAGTCAGGGAAAATGATAACCTCTTCATCACCGACACATTTCCTTATCTGAGTCCTCTTCCCCATCAAATCGGTTACAAGCTTGGCCATAATCAAGTGCTCAAGAAGTCAGGTATTGAGTACTGAGGTTTTCTCATACTGCTACAGCGAGGCTATCTCAGCTCATACATTCAGTTTGTCCTTAATATTTTGCCATACAGGTTTTGCTCAGAAGATGGTGCTATGTGACAATTTTTAGAGAATCCTGACTCCCGCTAAGAGAATATGACGCTACCTTGCAGCAATATTTATCCTTTAAATATAAATAAATATAAATATAAACAAACTCTTCCCTACTTCATAAGCTCAAGAGCCCACTACGTTCCTTAGTGAAACCGTCTTCCATTCTGACGTTTTAACCACATGCACAAACACACTCCCTGCTGAACTCATTCTTTTGGAATCAAAGACACAGCAAAGAACCTTGCAGCAATATTTCCAGTGCAACAGTTGGTATTGCTGGTCCTGCATCTGTCCTGCAGTTTTGGCGCACTGAAGCGATTGCTTGTTTTTAATCTCACTGAACACAAATCATGAATATCATTTCTTTCATTGCAAAGGCTCAACATCAAAACCCAGCAACATATGGACCAATTGACAAAGAGAAGCCAGGATTTCCTGGTTGGCCCATTAGCCCACATCACTTTTCCCTGATTTACCACAGATACATTTAAGATGTGGTCCTTGGGATACAGTATAACCTATAAATCTCTGCCTTTTCTAAAGGGACATGTTTTCTAAGCAAGACAAATCCATAGGTGTTAACACCATAAATATAATATGTTTTTTCTTCTGTTCCCTCATGTTGCATGTTAGATGAGACATAAAAAGGGGACAGAGATGAATACAATGTATTTTACATGAAAGATAAGGAAACTTCCCATAACCACAACAAATCTTTCTACAGCATATAAGGTATAAAGCAGGGCATCATCTCTTTGTAGCAGTGAGCAAAAAGACTGATGCCAGATCTCGCACACATCTTTCCCAGGATTTTCCAACAGTCTAGTCTCATCTTACCTCCCTGTAAAACTACTGAGATGCAACTTGTTTTTATATAAATATATACAAATTATTTCTTCCAACAATCTAGAATTAATATATAATTCAATGATGTTACTTGTGGAATTCAGGTAGAGGTTCTAAAGTACAGCAACAAAACTAAAGCTTATGAACCGTTTCTTTCAGAGAACAGAGATCAGTTTATCACTTTGGTACAGTTTATAAGACAGGTCTAAATAAAAACCATAACACAAAAGTTGGGGAAAGTAAAGTCCAATGCCACTTAAAACCTACCCTTTACTCTGCTGTACTTTAGTCAAAGGGATAATTGTTCACTGCTGACTGACTTGTCCTGTCAACTCAAGACAAGCCCAAGTTCAGAGATATTTTACATGCCCCATGTAGGCAAGTTAAAACAACATAAATAAATGAACAATCTGTTATGAACAACCAGTATTATATGTTTTTCTTTTTTAGGAAACTGCCCCCCCAACATTGCCTCAATAATTATAACCGTGGGGCATAAGACACCCTGAAAGGGCTTTGTTCCTGTGGTATAAGCATTAGAGATGGAAAGAAATACAAAATTCCGAATGGATTCAGTGCCCCATACTGCCAAACTGCTGTCTCTATCTGGTCCCATTTAAAGGCTAGAGCTAATATTTGGATGCAACTGTTAACATTGACAGTCTCTGTCACTATTTTTCTCTCCCTCTCCCTTTGTCCTGCTCATCACCGGCTAGGAGCTTTCTTCCAATTTCTTCCGAAACCTGGAAGCACAATTTCCCCTGCGAAGGGCTAGGCTATTCTACCCTTGACCTGCTCTTCTGTTCTCAGAGACTCCTTTAAAATAAATACCCTGCCCTGACATCCCACAGATCTCTACATGTCAATTGCCTGCAGTTTCCTACCTTCCAGTTTTTCCTTCGAAAGATTTAGTTCCATAGTTTTGTGACAGTGCTTACGTGTAAAGTCACACAAGATAAAATAATGCCAGCTATCAAGAAAGCAGTCCAAGTAGGAACAGTTTTAATTTCAAGCATTCAAATGTAAGTTAATATTTCTTAAAATAGAGATAAAATCAGCACTTTTCAATGAAAAAAAAAAAGCCTATATGTACAGCTACTGAACAACTGATGATAATTGAAAGACCAGATTCTGCCCAAGACATTTCTGATAAGAATTGATTATCAAAGACCTCATTAATTTCTTTCACTCTGCACTGTTTGTATTGAACAATAGTAAATAAAAAGTCTTGTGATGATTGTGTCTTTACAACTTAAAGTATTACACTGATACTCAGAAAAACATGTGCTTGTCAGATTCACAGTTGGGAAAAACAGTTCACCATATAAAGGAAAATTCATTTTAATCACATGCTGCAATCAGATTCTTTTGTGAAAAAAAAGGGGCCTGCAGCTGCTAGATGGAATCAAACACACTTTAAAAATAAAGCAAACCACTGTGGCATATTTCTCCCAAGCAACACTGTACACAATTCATTAACAATATTCTATAAAAATGAGAAAGATTGAAGAGAATAGGTCAGGAGCCAAATCAGGCACTAAAGAGCAGCGGACAGAAAAAAGGAAGCCAGAGGAATAGATTAGAACTCCTCTAAAACTCCACTTTATCTTTTAAATACAATAAGATACAATGTAAAAACCTCATTTGATGATTTACTACACTGATGTAAAAGGACCATGAAGCAAAGCAGAAGCAATGAAGCTAGAAGAGTATTCAAGAGGATTTGTTAAAGACTTTTTTCCCCATTTTCCTCCTGCCAACTAAATAATTTTGTCATATCAGAAAGAAATGTGGTATTCAGAATCTGTTACACTCTATACTTCCTACCTTAGAGATGGAAATTATATATATATATATTCATATTTCAATTATCTGGCCTGTGGACATAGCAACTGAGCTAAAATTCATAATGATTAAATGCCAAGGGTTTTTTTTTCTTTCATTTAGCAACAGAGCCCAGAAAGCCAATCGTATCCTGGGCTGCATTAATAGAAGCATGGCCAGCAGGTCGAGGGAGGGGATTCTGCCTTTATATTCCGTTCTGGTGAGACCCCACCTGGAGAACTGCATCCAGCTCTGGAACCCGCAGCACAGGAAAGGCACGGACCTGTCGGAGCGAGTCCAGAGCAGGGCCACAGCAATGATCTGAGTGCTGGAGCTCATAAGGACAGGCTGAGAGAGGTGGGGTTGTCCAGCCTGGGGAAGAGCAGGCTTCCAGGAGACCTTATCGCAGCCTTTCAGGACTGAAGGGAGGCCTACAGGAAAGCTGGGGAGGGGCTTTTTAGCAGCCAGTGCAGGGATAGGATGAGGGGTAATGGTTTTCAACTAAAAGAGGGGAGATTCCGACTAGATACAAGGAAGAAATTTCTTATGATGAGGGTGATGAAACACTGGCAGAGGTTGTCCAGAGTGATGGCGGACGCCCCCATCGCTGGAAGCATTCGAGGTCAGGTCGAACTGGGCTCTGCACGTACCTGATCTTGTTGAAGATGTCGCTGCTCACAGCAGGGGAGGTTGGACTGGGCGACCTTTAAAGGCCCCTCCCAACACAAATCACTCTGTGATTCTATGATTTAAGGGCCTTAACTGATTCTTGGTTAAAAACCAACAAAACTCAAACTGTGACAGAATTTTCTGAGATTTTAAACATCAGTCTCAGCCTCAGTGAATCTCACTTTACATATACTCTACTTGTCTGTTAGCTCCTTGTATTTGTTCTCTTTTGTTCACAGTCAAGCCTTTTTCTTTTTTCTTCTTCCTCACTAGGTTGTCATCATGAAGCCCTTATAATTCTCTGAGGACTGTCAAGTTCGTTCAGTCCTCAGGAGACAGATAGAATGCAAGTTCCACTACATATGTTGGCATCTTGTCATAAATGTACTGTAGCTCGAGATGAAAGTAAACTTTTGCTACGGTTATTTCAGGAATATTGTTTGGAAACTGATTCAATAATTGTCAGTATCTTGAAAGGTTTATAGTCCCATAATTTATTTATATAACTTTTTTTTTATTATTATTTAAAACAAAATCTTCCCAGGAAAACAACCTTGAAATGTCTTTATGTAGTTTGATCAGTTATTTTCCCTCATAGTAACTACTGAGGCAACCCAGTTTTTTCCACGTACTGCATATTCACATCATCTCAAAATGGTTGGCAAAATGGCATTAAAGTAAACAAGCATACAACAGAATTTGTTGTGAGCCCTGCAACATCTCGCATCCAGCCTTGACCAATGGAGTAGGTTTTAAAAAAGATAAGAAGTTAACTAGGAACCAAACTATCGTCTATTTGTTCCTAAATGTACCGCAGAAATACACGTTTTACTTAGACAAATACACAAGATGCACTGGAAAAGTCTCAGCAGGAATACTTGTTTGAAAACAGACACTTGTAAAGGTATAAGCTTAGGATTTTGTAGAATTGTGCTTGGGTATTGAGTGATAATTACAAGTAACAAGCCGTTCATTTGAGCCTGCAACTAACTTCTTGTTTTTCCAGTTTCTAGAGTTACAGGCTTCCAGGGGAAATTGTTGAGTACATTGGAATAAAAAATAACATCAAAACCACCAAAGAAAGCCCAACATCCCCAAACCAGTCTGTAATAAAATATTGCACTCAAAATCTTTCCCTATTATTTCCCAGGTGCCCATTTTGGATATGCAACATCAAATACTGCACTTGAGCACACTGAACAAGTAACACTGCAATGTGATAGACATAACGCCTCTAAAGGCAAACAGAAAACAACTTCCTAAAAGCAACACTTAAAAGCACCTTTTTTATACCTTACATATTGCTAGAATCAGGACTTAAAGGGTCTTTGTAGCAATCTAAAAGTGATTTGCAAATTAGAAGATACTTTCTGTGCACTGTGTCAAAGTTTCTCTGGTTAAAGTTCATTTCCCCTTCTATTATAAACCGCTGTTAAGTAAAACATATTCAAGTTCTACAGTTCATGGAAATCTCTGTTATAGACAACATACCGTGCCTTTTGGTAAACAGATTTTATTTTTTAAGTTTCATGGCCTGTGAAAAGTAGAGATGCACTTCATAAAACAATTACTGATTTTTAAAATAAGGTACCCAGCAGACACATTCTGAAGTGGTGACATTTTTGGTTTTGCAGCCTACTGCTAGTCCCATCGCTAGACACGGCAGTAGTAAAATAAGGAATTTGTTTATTTATTTATTTGATCACTCTTTTCTTTTTTTTTTTTATCCCCAACCTAACCCACTAAGAAGATAAACTTACTAGCATGACTGGAATTGATTACAGACAAAAACTCTGCTCCTTAAACCTTAAATTTATGTGTTTGAGATATGGGTAGATTATAGGCGTTAATTATAACCAATAGTAAAATGCTTGGCAGCCTGAACTAGTGCGACGTGTCCCTGCCCATGACAGGGAGTTGGAACTAGGTGATCTTTAAGGTCTCTTCCAACACAAACTGCTCTATGATTCTATGTGTCATCTTTACTATTGTAAAAAAAGTTATTTACCTCTTTCCGTACAGATTAGCTGGTAATAGGAGAAGGTTGATTAGTTGCTGGGTTGTGAACCCAGGTCATAACTGTTGAGGTTTTGTGTTGCCCTTTTGTGAAGTGCAAACTAATTATTTAGTCTAATTTCTGTCACTACACAATGAAAACATGAAAATTTGGTCTCTTACTGAAATCTGACATTATCTTAGAACTTGATATACTTACTAGTTTCAAATCGGTGCTTTTGCATCAAAGAGAAACAGGCAAAGCTCAAGCACCATGAAAGTTTCTAACTGAACTGAACGCGGAGACCAAATGCTAGAGAAACTAGATACTAAAAAAAAGCAACTTTCTTTAAAATGCTTACGTGCCAAGTACATAACCAAACTGCATGTATTTGGTGGCATTTCCTAGACTTTACCTCATGGAAATTGAGCGTGTGTTGAGACAAAGAGCTTTTCTGCTGCTAGCAAGACTTCCAAACACGAGAAACTAAGTCAACAAAGCCAGTTTTCCAATAGCAGTGCTTAAAGACCTGCTATTTTTATCAGAGCCCATGCCAGTAACGATATTGTTTAAAGTAACAATGTATATGTGAGATGAGGCTGAATGAAAGAAGGGCAGAACCAATAAAGCAAAATTAATGAACTGAAACAAATGCACGCCAGGTGATATATTACTTGTATAACGTGTATATAGATACCTTATACATGTTACAGTATAATGTCGTTGACTACATGGCACACTTTACACTCTACCACGAGCAATTTTCCTTTGTCCTATTTACTGCTCCAGCATTTTATACCCTTGACATTTCTCTAGTATAATTTCCTCCTCCTCTATTGAATTTTAAACACTCTTTGGAGCTAAACATATAGTGTTATAATTTCCATATGGATATGGAAAAGAAACATGAATATATTTTTGAATCTTAAAAAACTGATAATTAGGTGCCATAGTTCAATTTCCTCATGTTTTTAAAACTTGGTTTCTTTGAGTTATGATTAAGATATTTTCTTTGATTCGGGAATTTCGCCCTTTCTGCAATTTTCATAGGAAGTGAGTGGCTATTACTAGAGGTTATATTAATGATCAAAATCAGTCATCAACTTTTTTTTATGAGTATCAAGAGCCAAAAACTAGTGGGGAGAATAAAACCTGTTAAAAAAAAAACACCAAAACTGTATGAACTCCTGGATTAAGATTATAGGCCTCTGAAATTGTGACTGCCAAAGGAACCAAAAAGTAAAACTCAGTCTCTCACTGTGAAGGCCGCCAAGGATCAAAGAAGAATGAACAAGGAAACAAATTATTTGAGGAGGACCAACAAACACGAAAATATGATATGCCTTCTGACTTCTAGTCTCTTTTTAACCAATACTGGAATAATTAATCATTCAAGCCAAGAAAATGAACTCTGTGACTGAAACCATTCAACACAAGCAAGGAAACACTCAACGTGTACTGTAACTCTTCTGAATGAATGACCTTGGGATTTGCTTACACTTCAGTCTTAGGAAAAGTTTGTATGACATCAAGCATCATATCGTTAAAATTCTCTACAACTTGAAAGTTCTGGCATTTCACCTCTGCTTATTGGCACATCCAGAAGTCTTGTAATTCAGTACAGATAAATTTTATTTTTAGTCTCTCGCGGGTGATATCTCAGAAAGTCACACAGTCTAGCCAATATATCTGTAATGGCACTCCAAGCTATTTTTGCAAAGTAAATAAATTTTTAAATATAGTATTGAATTACAATATCAGTGATATAATTTCAACTTGACAAAAATACCACAAACAGCAGACTGTTTGGCGGATAGCACAAAGGAAGAGAGAAGAAAAGACTGCATTTGAACACAAGAGAAATTGAGGTTTGGATTATATGGAAAATTCAAAATAAGTCTGATGTAGCATCTAAAACGAGGGAAACAAAGATACACTATATCCCCGACTGCATATCCATTACTTTAATGTTTTTAAAAGTTTAAAAGCTTGTTATGCATCTCAATAGTAACAGATTTAACAGCAGGAAATGATATTAATGGGGAAAAAAAAATACATAGAGCTCTTACAAAAGGGAAGTACTGTCTGCGTATAGTAATTTTACAGCGGACTCCTGTGTCTTTGGGGAACGGAAGGGGTGACAACTTACTCAAAATGCTAACAAGGAAAGGGATTTGCTTGGCAAGATAACTCATACTAAAACTTGATATGTTAATTAGGATACAGAAATGCTTAACAATTTTAAGAAAAAGTGCTTCTTTCTACTGCACATTTATTCATTTGGACTAACTTCCAGTAATTGTATAATGATGATATAATGGAATAAATTCAAATTGTCATGAAATCTTTGTCATATTTACTAAGTGAAATTACTTTCAGTTACCTGTTAATGGGAAAAATGTTACTATGACACTGTGCTATGATTCTGAGCATGCTAGTTATTTATTTATTTATGTTAAAAGCTGGAACTGTCACTGGACATCTGTAGAGAACAGAGTAAACATCCGTGCCTCGAGACAGTTTAGTTGTCTTCATCACCATCATGCTCTTCGTGTACAGCACAAGTTACAGTCTTTACCATCTGAAAAAGAAGGAGGGGACAAAAGGAGATGTCTTCATGACTTCTAAGTGGAGCAGAAAGAACACAAGGAATCAAATGGGAAATGAGCCATAGCGGTGTTCTGCACTATTTACCAACAATCGAGATGATGGTTCTGCACCGCTCATCTCCAATATTCAGACTGTATCATAAGATAGATGGCCACCAAGGAAAGCTAAAAACTGTATTATAAGATGGCTACCGGCTCTAAACTGTGAAATATACATGCAATTTTTAAAGCTAAAAACAATGAATTGTTTCTAGCACAACCTTGTGTTTCAGACATCCCAAGGAAAAAAATTCTTCCATCAAATGACTTTATAAATCAACATACCAGTCACCTGGGAAAAGCTAATAAATCAATGTTCTCATTCTAAAACCATTCTGCAAGGTAAAATTTTGAAAAGGTCAGCTACTGCTAAAGATTGTCTTTACAGTCACAATTAGGGAGTTTCTCAGCACGGTTGGTTATTTGGGCTGAGTGTAGCTATATCAGTTCCCAGCAGCTGAAGACTTGGTGCAGTGAGCCTCTTTGCAGAACAAAGCCTACATACCACGTGTGGGACCAGCAAAGTCCTGCTCCGAAAGAGTTAAGTGTGCTTCAATATACAGACATAAGCACTACTGAAAAACTTCTTGTCTTTTTAAAGGCTCTGGATAGAGGAGTCTATAATCCATAGCCATTAATTACTGATAATGCAGGTCAGGATGGAAAGCTGGATATGGATGATCAGCCCTTAGAGGCTCTTGGGAAAAATTGAGAAAGTTCAAGAAAGGCCACCTTGGTCTTTACATTTGTTTTACTACGTCTGCAGGGCCATAACGAAGGTGATTGGGGACTGTACGTAGGCCTGCGGCAATCTAATGACATCATTGGGAATGCAGGAGAAAAGGAGCCAAACCTAAGCTCCCTCTGAAAGACACACAAGTCAAACAAAGCCGGCCCAAGGCATGCTGAAACTTAATTTGTTAGCTAGCACCAATTAGTGGCAGAGAGATGTTTGTGTAATCAATGAAACAAACATTAAAGAAGGTGATATATGTATCTTACGTACGCTGTCCAGGAATAGAGGGTGGGGCGGGAGGGAATCACAGAACTGCTGAGCTTGGAAGACAGTCTTTGGAGGTCACTGTCTTGCTCAGAGCGGGGTCACTGGACACTAGCAGGTTGCTGTGTCCAGTCAGGTTTTCCATATCTGCAATGCCATGGGTGACACAGACACTCCAGGCAACCAGTTCCAGTGCGTGACCGTTCTCTTTAAAATCCATATGAAAATAATTCTCTGTGGTATGGCCACGTCCCTGAGCAACTCAATCCCATTTCAAGTCCATTTCAAAGTCTGCTTTGAAAGTCTGTGAAATGAAGTGCTCTGTTATTGCATTACTGTTTTGTGGGGTTTTTTTCAGAACAATTCTTGCTTTCTCTGAGTGTGCTTGGGAAGGTTGGGAGAAGTTGTAGACTTTAAAGATGAAGATACTTATCAGAAATCTCACAAGGCTGGCAAGGACCTACAGCTCCCGGCTCAAAGGTAAAAGCAAAGTACTCTAATCTTACTCTTTCAGAGTCTTTACTGTAAAGAAGCAGCAGAGGATTTAAGTTTCAGATGGAGCTACACCAAGAAATTAACAATAAAAAAAAATCCTATTTTAAAGAATTTTCACACTCTACTGAATGTTTCTTTGGTCTTGGACAGCATTAAAATTATTACAGCCTACAAGGAAAGGAACTCTCATGGTTCAGTTATGTCATATCATGATCTCACACTGTGATGCCATAGGTTTTAATGCAAGAGCCAGTAAGTACCAATAAGCTGTAACATGACTTACGGTTGAACTCCAAGGTCTTTCCCGTCCAAGCGATTCTATGATACTATGAGTTATAGCAAAATCAGTAGGATCTGTCCTCTGATGTTTTAACCTTTTAAGGTTAGTACATACATAACTGGACAGAAAGATTGGAGCAAGTGTAGTGGTGAACTCTTAATTAATGCCTCCCCATCTTCTGTGTTAGGATTGCTCCTTTTGTACACAACAAGAGCAAAATCACAACAGCTTTCAAATAAACCTGTAATTTATTCTTGAGTACATGAAGTGCTGTAAAGTTTTCAGTTTTGTCTTCACAAAGAAGAGCAAACATTTTTCTGAAATCCCATGAAACAGAAATGGTAGCACACATGGCCTTAAAGGGAGGTCACTGAAGCATTGTGTTATTCGTGTATTTGTGTCAGTCCTTTCTCTTATTCTATGCCTATTACACAGAAATATAATTGCAGCTTAAAAGACTTTTTATGAATAGTATAATTTATATAGTGTATAATTTTTAATGTAGACTGAGGTTACATTTTTAAAAAAAGTAAATTAAACATTTTAAAGAGTAAAGATTGTAAGCAAATGGAAACATAATTCAAAGCTGGAGAAGAGTTATGCTACTTGTTGGAAACTGAAAAGTACAAATTTGCATTTCTGTAATCGTTAATAGGGGTTATGAGGTGTCAATTATGTTCCACGTGTGACCTTTTTAGTTTCTAGGTAATGTACCTCAATTAATTGTCTGTGGCATCATAAAGCACCTTTTTCACTGCACCATGACTATGAAAAGCAATAAAATTCTTCCTCTGCAGCTGAAGTATGAAATGCACAACTGACCTTAGCACTTAGCAGTAGCTCACTGATGCTAATGCAGACCTTCTATTGGCATAAATTACAATGCAGTCAAAATTTGAGTGCTTCGCTAATGCTTTCCTAGTTCATGGTAGATTTTGGTAGAGTCACAGAAATGACCACAATTTGAAATTTCTGTTTCAATCCTCTGTTGAACTGCACATTGAGAATTCTGCTTTAATGAAACTTAATAAGCTTCTTTAAATTTCCATGTAGACGTTGATATGAAAGGTAAACTATGATTCACTTACCCTGTTGCTTTCTCAGGAATATAAATAATCCAAAAATCCTGATAGTGGCAGGCATTACAAACACGGATTGATGAACAAATTCAGATATGTGTCATATAATATTTTCTACCCAAGAGCCTTATGCTGTAAAAATGATAGACAAATCTATCCCTAAGTCTTTCAGTATTTCACAAACACTCATATGAACAAAATTTCATATTATTTTTCTTTTATTTTTCAAAAATAACCCAACAACCTTAGATTAAACTTACTGGATCGAGAAAAATAGTAACCCTTTCAGGTTTCAAAGTTATTCACTTGCAAGATTATCCAGAAGAAAGAAGAGAAAAAAATAGGAGAGGATGGAGAAAATAGAAGAAAATGCCAATAACTGGATACAAGAAACCTCCATAGCAGATCTATGTCTGTAGTGGGTGTGTTGGTTACTACAGGGATAATCCAGACAGAGAGACGACCTAAAGTCAGTTCTGCTTTCAAAATGTTCTCAGTGTTTTGTAGTGATTTAGATTCTGGACTGGGATACGTTAATATAATCCAGATGGTAAATGGTAAGGTAATTCTTTAATAATTCATTTTTTTCTAAAATATTTTCAAGAAGCCTAACTTGTAGTTGCACTTCCATTTGTAGAAGGAGAACGCTGTGAAGAAACAAATAACTATAAAACCCCTCCGAACTTCCTCCCCCTGCTCCTCAAACATGTACTACAGTAATAAAAATCTAAGCACAAACAGAAAGTAAACTAAATCTAACATAATATTTTTTTTCAGCTTTCTAAACTTCAAATAAATGTTATATGCAAATATATTTTCCAGCCTGACAAAGTCAAGGTGTAAAAAATTGTCAAGGGCTTCAAGCAAATGTTTTTTGATGCTAACAAAGACTCTATGAATCAATGGTGAGATAGCTACTGAAGTTTATATTTATCTCAAAGATTGCTTTTCAAATCCCACTTGTCAGTAGTAGTTTTATTTTGTTTTCATTAATCATTGACCCGCATGCCTCCACACACAAAGACAGACAGGGCAGAGGATTTATCTCAAGTTTAGAATCGCAAGGTGGCTCAACAATTTCATAAAGTATGTACTGACACGCATATAAAGTTGGTATCGCTGGAACTTTTAACTTTCATATTGAGTTGAAACAGAAATAACAACTTTTCATAAAATCTTCAAGCAGTTCTACGAAAACTAACATACAGTTATGTAAATAATACAGTGTGTAACCAGATTAAGATGAGCTTCCCCAAAACACTTCCATTTTTTTCTAACATTTTGACCCTAAGAATTATAAAGTTAAAAATGATGATGATTTCAATATTAAAACTGTCAAAATATCTGGTTTTAGAAGTAATGAAATGTATTTAGCTGCTTTACAAAATGTTGTCTTTGAGCCCTTAGCCTACCCAGTCTATGCGAAAAATAGGATATACTCATATATGCAATTTTAAGGCTCTGAAAAAATGCAGACAGAAGAAGTCAGACTTTTACCTTTCCTTCCCACATAACAGTATACAATCAGCTATACTAAAAATAGGCGATTATTTTAAGGAATATACTTTAGAACTACTATGTGGCTGTGATACTGTAAGCTATAAAAGGGGGTGAGAGGGTCATAAGATTTTGCCTATTAAAGCAAGATTTAACAGACGTGCCAAAATGTACTTTATGTACTCAACAATCACCTTAGTTGGTAGTATAGCGTATTACTTTTGCTTTGCTGGTTACACTGCGATGACACAACGCAAGCCATGCTTGGCATGAGCTTTCTCTCACTACTAAGTCTTTCTCTATGTAACAAATAAAACTAAGCCTGTTTATTGAGTTACTTTTGAAACAGAAAGTTTCCATATGCATCCTGTAATAAGCAGTACCAAGAAATTATAGCAATTCTCATGAAAAAAAAGTATAAACTTGTATTGGAGGAGATAAAGTATTGGTTTAGTGGGCCCAGTATTGACCAAGCTGCTCATTTTGAATAGCTCCAAGTTACAAACTAACTTTTTCTCCAAAATACAGCATGTGACATTGGAAAATGTCCATTTTTTGAAGGAAATCTGTACAAGTACAGTAAATGATGTGTAAAATTGAGTAGAAAGATCTTCACTTTTTCTCCATATTTATTGTTGCCAACTATTCTCAGGATGGCAAGGGATTGACAGAGCATTCAGTAGAAGTTTCCATCCATCTGTAGCTTGTTTTCATTAAACAGTATAATTTTATGTCAAAGGAATTTATGTTCAGTTCTGATACGCATTATACTATATGTCTTAAATATAATAAAATGGTTTCTGATCACCAGAGTTTGAGAAAGATTCATTCATTCCACTTACCTTGTTCAGAATATGCCCTTCGATTGCTTCGTAATAATTTCTGAAGCTTTTCTTTTGGGGAATAGTGGTTTTCCTAGTAGGACGACCATGAATCTTGTACTCCTGGTGATGAAGTGAAAAAGCTTATATTAATATTTAAAATTAAACGTTTGATTGTTTCCAATTACAACATTCCGGAAGGTTTTATTAGATTATAATATCTCAAGTGAAAATACATACAAATAAATCATGGGCTTGCTGCATTGTCACTACATATAAAGACACATCCATATATAAATGTACTCAGAAGACAGTTGGAAAAAAAAAAAGCTTTGTGTAAAACAATTTGCCTTTTTAATTTTTTATGAGTTATTCTAAACTTTTAATTTGTAATAAAAGTGCACCGAAGAAGACATAATAATTCAGGATATCCATTTTTTACAGTATTTCGAAAGAACAAATATGTCTGTTCCAGAGAAGACATTCACTGTTGACGAAACCAGCACCCAGTCTCACAGACGAAGGCATGCTGATAGCGGCCGTAATACAAGAGAATATTTATGTCAACAATTTTGTGAAAGAGCAGTGCTAAGTTTTGAACTACCAAAAAACACTAATCTTACCTGCAGAGGTTACCTAATGATTTCATTTGCCTAAAGCAGGCTACCCAGGCTCATTATTAACATGGCTTTCGAAGTTTCCAACATTGGAATCAACCTCTCCATGAAAAAAACATTCCCAGAATTACACTAGAAGGAAGTGTACTCTACTATATGAATGTTGAGTGTTAAAACCCAAGGTACAATTTAGTTTATCTGGGCAAAATGGGGAGACCATCACCTTGGTTTTACATCAGCTGTTATTTAGGTGTCTGAAAATTGTTGTGTTTCCTTTTGAGGCTTCTTCTTGCCTTGCAATTGCCAAATTACTCTCTTTTTATTGTGTAGGTTATATTTTCTGGGCATTTAATCATTCCTGCTGTCCCCTGGATTCTTTCAAATGTGAGACATCTTTCTTGAAAATGAAAGATAGGTAAGGCCTTATAATCTGGCTCAGGAATGCTAAATCTTGCAGGGCTGTTGCAAGTCTCTTATAAAATATGACTTTCCTCAGTACAGAGAAATTACAGACAGACAGTCTGCAAAACAAAATGACCTCTACATCTTTTTTTTAGGGGTGGGAGGGAAAAAGAGAGAGGAAAAAAAATATACTCTTTGGACAATTATTTCCCAACTGTCTGTCTTTCACTAATTAAATCTGCTGCAGTGTGGTTTGTACCTATAGGTACTGGGCTTAAGCAGGGTGTCCAGGACAAACCAGATTTCTGGGGGGAAACAGTACACATATATAAGATGTTACATTTCATTGTGTTTTATTCTACTGTGCACATCACTAATGAAAAATAATGAACAGAAGTAGGCATAAGCCAGATGCTATTCTTGTATCTCTTCCTATTTCGACAGTGAACAACAGGTTAGGTAATAGCGTTAATCAGTTTTGCACCTGCTCTGTATTATCCTCTGATAGACCATATCTATTTTATAAAGCATTATTTAACAATCTATTTACTGATGCAGTTTATATGCCAAGTAAAGCATAAAACACACTCAAGGCAACACTGACTGGAATTATGTAAATTAAATACGTTGAATATCAAAATATTTTTCATTCCGATTTTAATAATATTTTTTTAAAGGAATAGAACAGTCTCATTTTATAAAGAATTTCAAAGCTTCCCTTTGGGTAGCTGGTGAAGGAGGTGGCTGCTTAGCTCTTTTAACAGCAAAATGTGTGTCATTAAGATGACACAGGACTTCTTTCAAATAAATTTTGCTGTAAGCACAAGTTCTGATAGAAATTAGCAGAATATTAAAGTAGCACATTACTCATATAGAAGAATTTGAACTATTTTGTGTTATCTTTTCAAGGCAGTTAAGTGTATAATGTGCACTCAGTACTGAGATTCATTTACATGTGCTCAGTACTCCCTGTACTTTCAGTCACGCTTAATAAAATCACGGTCTTATCTAGTAAAACACATATACGTGCTGAGTAATTTGTGGTTCTCCTTTATGTTTAAAATGTTTGGCTACTTCAGTCACAGACAGCTTCTCGCAGTACCATATTTATTATTAAAATTTTAATTCCGAGTCTGTAAGCAATCTAAATTGCTAGACAAGGATGCTCTTAGCATTTAGAAGTTTTCCGTTTCTCTTTTGTAAAAACTTTTAAGGCTTCACTAAGCAAATAGAAACAAAAAAATATGATTATGAATTGTTTTCTGGAAACACAGTATGAGATAATTAGTAAGCTACTCTTAATGTATCTTAAAAGAAAGTAAGTTTTTAAAGAAAACAAGATGAGATTTCTTTTCTGCGACCATTTCCATGACACTGCACATCAACACGCACTTCCATGTTTATGACAGCCTCACTAGCATGGCATGCAAGCATCCCCCAAGGTATCCAATGTTTAAAAGCACGTAGAGGAGAGAAAAGACATCTCTCATCATAAAAAATGCCAACATTCATGATCTCATCTTTGATCTTTTAATGATACCGGGAAGAAGTCAGTATGATGGTGTCGCTACGAAGTTCTACCAACGAATTTCTGAAAACTTACAAAAGAGAAGAAAAAAAATCCCCAAACTCACAGCTACCTTCCTAAAACCTGGATACGTTTAGCAAGCCATACACTAGCCACGGTAATCAAAGTCCTCCTAGAAAAGTGGTGAAGGACATGACTCCTTCCTGGGATGGAGATCTGGTGGAAAGAGGGAGGAAGCTCTTGTAACTGGAAAGCAAGAGGGGCTGTGCCTTCAAGGTCAGTGCAGCTTAAAAGAAGGGCCAACACTTAAACTCCATACAACTCTCTCTGCTTTTCTATGGAAGAAGGAAGCAGTAGCTACTTTGAACACTAGGAATCTCAGAGATTTAAGTTGAACAAGCAGTAACGTGACTGCAAATAAACAGATGTGAAAGGAACCACAGAGCTCTAAGTCTAGCCTGTTAATGCATTTTACCTTCTGTAATGTTTCTTTGTTGCAACCCCCCCATTTTAATAGATCTATACCTTCAATCTTCAAACTTGTCAGGTGATAGAGATAAGCATGAACTTCTCCAGCACGCAACAATCACTCAGCTCTTACAGAGGGAAGCATCCTTGAAAACTGGCCATTGCACTGCCTAACCTGTTTCTAGGCTTAAGTTTTTCAAACCTGCATACTGGGTAAAACAAGACGTGCTTCCAGAAGGTTTGCAAAGGCCACATGGGCAACACGGATCAAAAAGGGCTCCAAAAAGGAATAAACACCTTCAGCAAACACCCTGTCACCTTTTGGCATGTTACAATGGAGCAGGGGAGCACGTCTGAACTCTGAGGCTCCCCACAGAGGGATGACACATGACAACAACTGAACAAATACTGGTTCTGCTCCGTTGAGCAATCTATTCCTTCATGCTGTGAGCCTCTCTGAGGATTCTGAGGATTTTTTGCTTTTCTTCTGTCTAGAGTTTCCCCAGGAGCAAAAATGCAGTATGAAATACAAAACAGAATCATCATGGAATGTTTCTTTGTATTTATAGCACAGTTTTGATCACATTCTTTATGTATTTAGAAAGCCATTAGCAGCATTTTCAAGGTTGTTTGCTGAACTTGCTTGATACATAACTTCATGCCAGTAACAGTGAATGAAAACAAAATAAAAAAGCCAGCTGCGGGCACCAAACACTTAGCATTCAGTACTTTTATCTCCAAGAATTATTTTATTTTAATCACTTTTAGCACAAGATATTGGTCCACAAGTAAAACCATCTCCTGACTCATGACATTCTTATTTCACGGCCTTTACTTTGATCTGAGAGGGGGGGAAAGAAATGAAAAAGAGGAAGAGCTTTTTGCAACCAGCTAACCTTGCTGCCCGTGTTGATGCCCAGCCCTGCGAGAAGTGGCAGGACAGTGAATTTCTCCTGCATGGCTTTTCCCATGAATAAAAGCACGGTCAGACGATGCTTCTGCACAGGATGTAAATAATAGCTTTTTGGAGGTCCATACCATTAAAGTATAGCATGCCCCGACTGTCTTCCCTGAGGGCTGAAGATGAACTACTGAAGCTTTAGGAGAGCCCTATACATTTACCCAAGGCTTCGTTGAGATTAAGGCCAAGATGACAGCAAATGAAGTTATCATAAACAAAGCCAGCATAACTAGTCACTGGTCACTCCTGTAGGCAAGGCAATATTTGAAAAGTGTCTATCGGCTTTTGAACCTCTCATGCCTTTCATCACTTCTTATAACTGCATAAGTTTCAGTCAACTGTGCTGCCATTCCAAATGATCCAACTAATCATTTGATGAAGGACTTGATTCTTCAAATTTGATCCTCTTAAACAGAAAGGCTTTGCTAACTGATCCTACTTAATCTACTGCACACTTACAACTTTAATTGTGTGAATGTTACTAATTTAATTCCAAAATTAGTAGGGAACAATTATCTTACTATTGACTGTCTCTTATATGCAGATCCCCCACACATCCTGATCAACTTTACAGTGCAGTTTCCTGTCAAGGGTCATTAACTCTATTTTCATGTACTCTCTGATAGCTCCATTTTTATTGTAGCCATAACGAATGCTTAAATTCATAGCAATGAGGCAAGATTTTTTTTTTCCAGTATATATTGATGACTTCTTCAGAAAATGTCCTTGGATTTAACCTAGTGATTAAAAAGACTTGGAACCTTCTATGTTCTATATTTCATTTTCTTAGAAAGAAAGTTAAAAACAATGACATTATTTTCAAGTCATGAACCAGTGAACAATCCTGCTCTTTTTCTATGAGAAGTGCCATCCGCGAGGCTGGCAGCTTTGTGCCTGTGAAAATGCTGTATCATAATCCATACCAGTAGATCAATGAACTGTTGGACAGAACCACGCAAAATCACCTCCCTTCCCATTATCATGCTTTCTGGTCTTCCAAGCACAAATTACCCATCAACCTCCTTGACCTAGTTCCAGAAACGCTGCCGTAAAGAGCACCTGTCAGAGTGATGCATGTGCAAGCCCGGTACAATGACAAATAGGAAGCAATAGCAGTTATCACAAGGAATAACAATTCAGGCACAAATCTGGCTCAGCATCAGACTGGTTTGATTTCCCACTGCAAAATCTCACAATTGCTACTGGATAGGACATTATCATGGCAAATCTTCATGATGCACAACAGGACAAATTGCTAGTGAGGTGTGTGACTGCAGGAATATTCTCCGGTCCTTTAAACACCTGACGTCAGATTACTTTCTCCCTCAGTAAAGCCCGCAAAAGACAGCGAGGAGGAAATACTCCTCTTTCTCTTATCAGATCAACTTCGAGAGTTGAATTCACAGCCTGACATCCTGGGGGTACTCATTACTGCAGTCCTTAGTATTTTCTGTCTGTTAAAAAATAGTGCTTAATTAAAAGCATATGTGCTTCCAAATTGTAATTAGTCACACGTGAAATCTCCGGAGAGGTAATGTTTGGCTTAGATTTTACGCTTATCTACTGCTTCTAGGCAGTAGACAAACCAGAAGATTTTCCTACTTGACATTTAGTTTTGGCATTAGTAAAGCTATGCGAGGAGAAAGGATAGACGGGAAGTTAATTGGCTGTGTCCATTACCATGGAGCCCTGAAGTTATCACTATAGAAACTATGAGGGGGAGTCTGGAACAGTGATAACAGGCTTGTGTGCTGTCCTCACTTTATAAACCGCAAGGGCACAGGCCAAGGGATGGAGCTGAGAGGCAATACTCATGCAGAGCAGTGAATGGACTCTCACACATTCATTTGTGAGTTTAGCAATACGGAAATTAAAGTCTGCAATAAAGACTTCCATTTCCATTAATGAATTATGGACTTAAGTTCAAGGAGGTGTTCTGAAGCCAGAGTGGTTCTGTCTATGGTGGCAATTTAACCCACTCTTGAACTCAAATGAGTTCTGTAAAGTGGCTTGCATCCTTTCACGCAAAAGGAATGGTTTGTTTCAAACTCAAGCTTAGGACTTAAACTCTGAGCTTTCAGGAATATTAGAGTCTAAAGGACAAACGTCCCAGACTGTGCATGGAAAGAACTAGTACTGAAGACTGGTGCCTGCGGAAAGAACATTCTCAGATCATGCAGAGCCCGTGAAAAGGTAAGGCAGGATGGCAGTGTTTCAGAGAAACTCCTGCCACAATTCCTACCTTACTTTGGTCAGTATTTTCAAGTGACAAACTGCTTTGCTGGTGGAGATTTGCCAGAAGGCTGACTAATGGTTTCATTCTGCTTCTCCTTCTGGAAAGAAAGGTCTTCTCTGGAAAGGGGAGGGGAAAAAAAAAAATGCAGGAACAACCAGAGCTGGGAAAGTCTTCCTAGGTCAAAAGGATCAAGTGTAACCACGTTCAGGCACTTACATCTGCCTTGGCATGGGGGGAGGATATGTGAGTGTGTATGCAAGCTTCAGAGCTCACGAGAAATACATCCATACATCAGCAGAATTACCCGATTCCCTTCCCAGTCATGTAGAACTCAGTACTGTATCATCCAATTTCTCATAGGCAGTGAGTGAAAATGTTTGCCAAAACCACAAATTCATAGTAAGTGACTGTAAATTCTGCAGAAATTTGTCTAAAGGCTTGACATTTTAAGATATACGTTTTGGCTCTTGTCTGATTCACTTTATTGAAAAAAACAGAAGGTAAGGGAAAAACAGATTGTTAACACTAGAACACTGTTCTTTAGATGTGGCACGGGCAGTATGGGAATTCATGCCAAGGAACAATAATTCTATGAATTATCAGCTAGGAAAGTGCCATAGTGAGCCTGGAATACGCACTCAGGACATTAATTAAAAATTTAACATTTCCGTCAGAGTTTTTAGCAACACACGACTGCCAGCTTCCAAAGGGCATACAGAAATATTAGTGGCTGAAGTTTTCAAAAGCATCTGCCTGATCCAGGAATAATTTTTACCATGATATCCACATTTTCACCACAATACGCAATTTTCACTTTTACAACAAAACAACATTTAAATATTCATAAAGCACAGGTCAAGGGCAGACGTCTATGTGAAATCCCTATGGGCATTCTAGCATTTCTTAAAAGATATTTAAGTTTTAGTAGTGAGCTGAGAACTTTCATCTGGTCTCCAGTAGATGGTGGCACAAGCTAAAACACTAAAATGTTTGGTAAATAGATGGTAGCAGTGATAAAATGACAGCTTTTGGTTTTAATAAGATTTCAGATTTTTTATCTACTATTAATATTCTTTCTACTTTGTTCTCCTTATTCCAATTCCTGTCTTTGTTAAATTTATTTAAAAGAGATAAAGGTGTGTTTTATTGTCTTCGTTCAAAACTTAATTTTAATATTCTTTCATATTGTATTTTATGTTGCAATTCTACTAAATCAAAAGTCCTTTGCTTTTATCATTCCTGATCACTCTGTTTGTTACTTATTTAAATTATTTAGTGCAGAAATAATAACGCAATAAGGACAATACCACTGTTAGCTCAATTCATGCAGAGTTATGCATTAGCAGGACGGGGCATGATAGACCCCTAGACTACAGAAGCACCCCCACTGCCTTAGCGGAGGCCAAAGAAACAATAAAAAAAGGACTTTTCTGCAGGTATTTGCTCCATAGTGTCATACACTGAGGTTCATAAATCACTCCTGTTCCAATACCAAGAAACGGTGAGAGAAACAAAAGCAATTTACTGTTCATTTTTTTCAGACTATTAGCAATCGGGAAGAAACCGATGGATTTGGTGAGACTGGAGCCACAGCAATGCTCAGCCAACACCCAGCCCCGCAGCTCTCTATCAGGTTAAGAGCACATCTAATCCTTTAAGTTTTTCCCAATTTTAAGTCAAAATTTGCAGTTGAATTAAATAACTGCTGCCCAGGTAGATCAAGGCAAGATGAAAGGAGAGATAAAATGAGCTTTCAAAACTTTCTGTATCTATCAGAAAGTAACAGAACGATCTAATAACTGGAGGGCCCCTTTGCACTTTCTCTTATTACTTGGTGGCTAAATAGGAACAGCAACAAAACCCATCCATTTTCTCTCTTACACAGAGTGAAGGTTGGACTAAAGCTTAACCATATAGAGAATTGCAGCCAAAGGGTAATATGAACTAAGCAACTAAAAAACTAAGCACTAAAAAGCTTGGCCCTTTCAGCAAGGCAAGGCACAGTGCACAGTCCTACTAAACAAGTGCTTAGTGTCTACTTTAACAGTATAAAGTTCAAGATATCTTAATATCCAATATCTCCATTTTCAGCAGCTCTTGTTCATCTTTCCACCTACACAAATTAGTTATAATCATGAAAGAAAGAAGTTCCAGAGAGTCAGACTTAGATTACAGAATTCACTTCTGTGAGAAAAGCGATGACTGCAGAATTATGGAAATTCTGATTCAGAAGTCTTTACTCAATTATGTCTATATACACAAATTAAGATATATGACACACTCCCTCACAAGCAAAAATAAGTATCCCTAAAGGCAAGACTGCTTTACAGTTCCACAATCAATCTCACAGGATTATTTATAATGATTTTCAGAATTTGAAAACTGAACATGAAGTATCATTAGGATTGTTCTCAGATAGTTGCATGCAAATGTTTCAGGTTTACCCTTGTGATAAAGTCCCATTGTCACTGTCTCGAAACAGATACTTGCACAGTTACAGCAACTCACTCTGAATGTTGTGATATTCATTAAGAATCTAAGGTTTGTAGTCTCTGGCATGTGGATCCAACAGGCAGCAAATACATATCTACAATGTGTTTAAGTCAGGAAGAAGGACTAACAGAAATGAGGAATCTCAGATCTCATGTGGGTGAGAACTCACCTAAGCAAACACTTTTAAACAGAAACTGTTCTCTAAGGAATAAAGCAGGTGAAGAACATACAAGCAAATGAGCAAGGAGCAAGCTAGATGAAGAATGAAAGCCCACTGAAATGAAATCAGATTGGTCTCGATGGTACTGTGCATTCCTACCGGTACCAAACCACAGCTACCACTGAGGTAATGTGACAAACAACTCGAAGCTAAATAGAAGTATGACTATAATTTTTAATTAGAAAAATAGCAATAGAAATATTTTCCCAAAATAGTTCTATTTTCAGGGCTGCAATCTAAGCATTACTACTATATAAATATACAAGAAAACCATGAAAGGAAAGGTATGTCTATTTAGAAGCAACCAAACCACTGATACTTAATTAGTTTTTAAAATGTCTCCCAAATCCCCCTCTGCCCCATTTATCGGTATATACACGTAAAAAGTAAAATACAGACTTTCCTTTAACTAACCACCAAAACATCCAAAAAACCAAGATATGCACAAGAGCTACAAAACCCGTAGGAAAGATCATCACAAAAGAAAACACTGAACTAATTTACAGTGTTCAGCCAACAATGAATCAAAAGTGGAATAACAACATTGGAAGTGTACTAAAGGCTTTTCAAACTGGGAAATATTTATTGCCCATAGTTCAGGTATACAGTGACATTGGACAAAAAGGATACGTCAGACATTCTACACTGTGGAATTCTTCCTCAAATGTCCATCAGGGAAAACAGTCCATTGAGCCATTTAAAGTCAGACCCATCAAAACTCCAGCAAGTTTCTGATTAAACACTTGAGTGTTGACAGGGAACTAGACAAGGTTATTATCAGCAATCATCTTTTAGCATCCCTGAAGTTTGACTACTTTATTGACTCTAATAAAAATCACAGATAATAACTCTGTATAACTTTAGGAAATGAGATTTCCTCAAAGCAAGCTACTGAATAATGGCCTAATTAAATGATTTAATCTCTTGTTTATTTTTACATTATTTAAAAATAGAGATGGAATATGTTAGTTTAGGCCATTCTTACAAGAGTTCAAAACTGCAAATTTTAATTCCTATAACAGATTTGCAAAGAAAGTTTTACCTTCAACTCCTGCCTCAGCTCTTATTTGCGTATTTAGACTGTCAATACACATTTCTACACAGTTTTGACAGCAGCAATATTTTGTTGCTTAACACAAACACTGCATCTACCATAGGACAGAAGCTACTTTGCTAAGCCTGACAAAGAAACCCATCTTCATCTGTGCCAGGTTGGTTTAATGCATCTTCCATGTTAGAAGTGAAAAGGTACCATCCCACAGTATTCACTGCAGCAGGGACAGAGGTTTGGGTGAGAAGCTCAGCAGGAGCAAAGGTGGGAAGGGAGCAGGGTGCTGAGGGTGCTGAGCACAGCAGTACTGGACCCTCAGAGCACCAAGCTGCATGGACTACAACCCACATTGGGTGGTGGAGGACACACGCAAGCCCAAACATACAGGAGTGGAAGCTAGTGAGGAAGCGAGGAGAAAGCCCAAATCTGCCTTTGCCTCCCCGATTAAGCTATGCTAGGGAGGCTAATACAAACCCAGCACCTTACTACTAACCACTTCTACTTTTCCAAAATACAAGCCCTTGTAACAAAGTAATGGGATCATTTCTCCATGAGCAACATCTGCTGCATAACAGATTATTTTTAATTAGGATGTGTGCATCTACGTGTTAATGCATGCACATACAAACACACAAACATAAGTTTATATTTCATTTCGCCACTTTGCCAATGAAAAAAAAAAAAAAAACAGTTGGGTTCTTTTACCCTTTATCTGGAGTAGTTCTGCATTCCAGAAACGTCACCCAAAAGTGAAACGATGTGAATATTTATTAGCTAGAAGACCTTCTCAGGAAAGTCTCAAACCACTGAAGTTATCAAAAAGATTTAAAAAATGAAATGGTTTTTGTCACTCTCTTCTTTGTTTTTAAAGGTCTGTAGCAGCTTGATTTATTTTTTCTTGTCCTGAAACCAGAAACTTTTGCTGAGTTATATTTTGATACAGTAAGCCTTGCTATTTTATTCTTAAAATGACTAGACACATATTTAGTAAATGACCAATCTCGTACTTCTATTTTGACACCTAATATTTCTCCAGGTTGAAGAAATACCATCTTTGTCTTTTCAGATGCTGCAGCTATTAAGCTCTGCTATTCCCATTCAATTTTGAAATGCTCTTTCTCCCACCCCACACTGGATGATGCTCTTTTCCCAGGTCAATCTTTGTGCTCTGCAGCATCTGTGCGACTGCCAATAAAAGTGCATAATCCGTCAGCTTCACTTAAATGCTAGTAGTTTATTATAACTTAATGTTTCGACAACAGGGCTACAGTAAAGTAAAAGGTGGCTACATCTCCAGGTATATTCCAATGACTCTCTCCTCTTCAGTGAGTAACTGCTTCAATTTTCATTCTCCCTTTTTTTTTTTTTGTTAGTCATAGGATAATCGCAGCAACCGCTTTTTGCCATTAATTCAAGTGGTACCACACACTCACACACTTTCTGGACAGAGAATGAACAATTCATTTTAAATGGCAATATTTCCATTTGGCTACTTTAGCGTGAAAAAAAACCCACTTCTAATCTTTTGAAGCTACATGCAGAAAGGATTACAAAAATTGCTAATGTAGAGGAACAGAGAGAAGAGGTGAGGGCTACTGGAAATGAGGGAGCGTGATGAAACTAGTGTCCCTCAGTCATCCAGTGAACTTTTTAATACACAACTGAATTTTATACTATATACGAAATAGATAAAATAACATAGTGAATATATAGAGTGTTGTCTTAAAAGCAATGTACATCTGAAACTGCTAAAGCAAGAAAAAAGAACTGCAAACACAGCAAAAGACAACTAGGAGAAGGTTATTCTAAATGTGAGAAGATAATTCATCATCCCTTTTCTTAATCAGAATAAAATTGACTATTAAAATGCTTGTCAAGTGTTTATTTGAGTTTCCATTTCAATCTTGAATATGCTTTATGTCCATTAAATATTTATTTAGGGCATAATCATACAATTTACTGAACCCTCAACACTAAAGTCTGCAAAGGAAGTAAGAATTATCTTCAATTAAGACCCAGGAGGTAATCAGTGTGTGTTATCAGAAAGGAGAAGGTGGTGGCATCACAAACCTTCGTGGATTTTTGACTCATTGAATCTGACTGTGGGAGCAGAGATGACTAATCCTTGCGACTAGACAGACAGTTCTTGGGACAGAAAGGCGATCGTGACCATCTGAGAATAAAGCCATTGCATTTTGAGTAAAATAGTTCACCACACACTCTGGTTGGGCTAAATGCCTCCATGATGCAACTCAGAGATGGCCTTTGGTTACGTCTGCAGTCTGGATCACCACCAAAACTCCATCTGTTTCTGCTTGTATTACAATAGTCTCGTGCAGAATGAAAATGCAACTTGTTATAAAAGCTACAAAATAATTAAAACCTACTTACTGAATAGGGGGGGTTGTTTGTTTGTTTTATGAAAGAAGGCACATTTTATCCCCTAGCAGCATCCTTTTAACAGGCTTAAACACAACCAGCATGAGGTTAGGTGCTGGCCTTGAACTTCGGAGCCGTTGCCCAGATCACCATTTGTGCAGCTGTAGGGCACTAATCAGCACCAGTCACCAGAACGAAAACGCAGGTCCAGAGTTACTGCCACGATGCACATGGTAACATGGGACTCCATGATAAAACAGGAGCTGGAAAACCAGCTCAGAGCAGAGCATCCTTGTCTGGAGCAGCAGGGACGTAGGGCGGACAAGCGGCCAGCACAGTTATCCCCGCGTGGTACAACTCGCTCTGCTTCACTGATCCTTGTGTTTACTGTGTCAGCGAGGAACACCACGTCCGTGCTAATGCAACGTGCAGCTGCTGGATGGAAAGAAGCACCCGCACGCAGAGCTGTCTAATTTTACAGAATCGCCCACTGGCCTCCTACTTGTAGGGATCTTGAAAATCCCAGTGCTGGCATAAATTTCATTAAATCGTTATAAAAACACTAGCAAAATACATGTAAATATAGGGTGGGTAGAACCTTTTTTTCCAGTAGCCGTCTAACTACAAATCTCATCTAGCTCCTGGCTTGCACATGTATTATAGATACAGAAAAGGAATGGAGCAATCATTACACTGCTTCGACTCCACAGCCACCGTACTTGAGCCAAGGAAAAGACTGCAAGAGGCCAGGCGAAAGAGTTGTTTAGGATTTCTGATACTTTCACATTTTTTGATACTTTCATATTTTTATAATGCAACTATTTTATAACTGAAGCTTTATTGTTAATTAGTTTTTCTCATGTTACTCAGTTACTGTATAAAGTGAGAATGAATTTAAATGGTGATATTTACTGACCTATCTTTACGTTTGAAGAGGTAGGCAGCTGAAATCTCAACTAATGAAAATATTTTATTTCATAATAACATGGCCAGAAAGTTGCCATTTTCATAGAGAATATCTATAAATTTCTATACATTGCATTAAAAGCTCCAGAATGAACAATTTGACATTTTACGTATTCACAAAGACTAAAAGACATTAAAAATGGAAAACTTCACAATCTAATCAAGGAAACCCACAAAACCCAGGTGTTTAATGCTTACAAATAAATAAAACAAAATTCAGAGCAACAAATCACTATTTCTGATCTGCATCATAATTTCTTATTGAAACCTCCTTCTAGAGTTAAATAGTCATAAGTATTTCTGGTATTTAGCTGTTTTGCATTAGCATACTTCAAGAGTTGAGGTTTTTTAATTTGAATGCTAACATAACTCTTAGATCTTTCAGTACTTCACATGGTACTAAAGTACGGATATTTAAGACAGAAGCTCTTTTAGTTGCTGTCAGTCATCGGCAGGAGTTAATTTGTTTTTATAGTACCTTTCTCATTAGAAGCTTTTTCCAACTCCCATTCAAGTCACAGAATCGAGCTAACAGTGCTCATCAAAAGGTACTATGCTGTACTTTGTGTTACAGGTATTTTTAAAAATTACTCTAATCTTATGTAAATCTAAGTACTAGTTGATTATAAGCCCTTCACAAAGATAAATTATTGCAAACCAATCTTCTGCAAATGAAAATGATTGCCAAGCCAATTTTATTCATGCGACATATTCTCCAACTAATTCTTACAGTCTAAAAGAAAATAACTTGTTCTTTTCCATTAAAATATAATTGAAAACATACGGCATTCTTTCCCATTTAATTTACATAGAGCAACTAATGAAAATACTGCGGTGAGACTGGGCTTCAGTTGGAAGTAATATCAGAAAAGTAATGTCATCGCAGCATGGGTTTAATTACTCAATTTTTAAACTAATTCTGAGGGCTTTTTAGTAAATGCCTGCTTTAATAGTCTTAGCATGCTTTGGTTAATATATGACTTGGATGAAAAAGAGCAATTGTTTTTAAACATTATAACAAAGACTCCCTCCAGAAACGTATCCACCCAATCATTTTGAGATGCTTTTCAGATCCAGCGCTCTCTTTCCTGAGGGACATACATACAGGTCGGCTGCGGCACAGTGTGCAGGAGGGTTTGGCAAGAGGCTGGGCAAATGCTGAAGTCTATGTGATACTCTAAGATTTTAGGCCTAAATGACTCCTGAGATTTCTCCTAGGCCTACATTTCTATGGTTACGCCTGTACAGTTCCACTTTCATTTTCAGAAAAGGAAGTGTCATAAACTGGATTTAATACAGCAGCCCTGCAAGGGTTACACGCTCAATAAGGTTACTCACTAATTATATTGGAAGTGTGACTCGTTAGGGGGCGACTGTTTTAAAATACATTTAAAAAGAATTACAGAAGGAAATGACATTTCACTTTGTAAATCTGTTTTTATGGAAGTGAGACTGCTATAAAGTAACGGATGCTGTAGTTCTTTGGAAGTGCTCTTATGGGGATTACTGCTTGCCCTGACTCTGTGAAGAACTTTAATGTGCTTTAGCTTATACAGTGACTTCATGCCTTTGGTTGAAATCCCCTGGTTATACCATAACTCACTCTCCCTCGAAGGTAACAACCATATTTAAAAGACAATACTTTTTATTTCCCGCTCAGTACACATCTTGCTCCCACGTGCAGATTACACATGGTTTCAAGTGACAAACACTGGAATCAAGCTCTACTTCATTGCAGTAAGCTCTCTCATGTACACATTTACTACATATACGAACTCTTCAGTTCGTTACCTCTTTTACTGACAAAAACCTAAGTTTTCTTAAATTCTAGCAATAGGAATAGCTAAAAAATGAAATATTTGTTATAGTCTCTGAATGTATAACTTCTCACTGCTGTTCCATCAACAAATTTAACAGATATCCGATGCCTATTTGGATTTTTCCTTCTGACAGTCTTCTCTAATTATTTAAATGTGCATTTTATTAGCAAGCAATAAATATAGAATGGCTTATTCCAGATAATTTCTGCTAGAATGCTGCACGGCAACAATTCTAGCTACCTTTAGTGGCAGGAACTTGATATTATAATTTTCACTAACCTTGAACGGTCACAATCTGAAATGCCTACCCACATTACTGCTCCTGTTCCATTCCTCATGCCTCTCCACCTGAGCATTCGCTTCTCCTGAATATCTTCTGGTACACAAATGTTTCTCCATTTACCTTTATCATATTTAATTATCTTGCAGTACCGTATAGTGGACAGGATTTCCCTTTCTTTGTTAGCATTGTGAGGCAAAAAGCCTGGGTAAAAATTCTTTAAAATATCTTAAGACCCATTTTGCACAACTGCATAACGATGGCCGTAGGATGAGTGCTGTTGACACCATAACAAGCAGTAGAAGCTCTTTGGGATCTACCTACAAGGCCACCGAACCAGCAGGACTGTTTGGTAGACTGAGACGATCACTTACTCAGTGAGTAGGGTAGCCTGCTTGTTTGCATTTGCTTCTAGTTAATTCAGATTGGCTCCAGGGTGATCACAAATTGCTGGAGATGCTTTAAACAATGGATCAAGCCTTTAAATTTATAGGCAGAATTTGCATATGAGATGCAGTTGACTTGTGAGAACCTCCATGAGAGTCAGCTTTTCTCTTATGTTGGATGTGTCAATTTGACGTTAATTTCAGTCAAATTTAACAACTAATTTAACCAAGAACACAATCAGTTAGCAAGGGCTGTAATCACAGTGATTTTAGTGTCCTTAAATGCTAAGATCAGCCCATATCACATCCAGTAGGCAACCCAGAAGATAATTTCTAATTTGCTTAAATCTGAAACTAGTTATCTTTAGGAATTACTATGAAGAAATCAAACTGCTTTCTGAGCTAGTGTGGTTTCTTTCTGAATACATAGTGGTTCTCTATACAGACAGTGAAAACTGCAGACAATTTAAAACAATTGTTGTTTTTAAAACTTTTACAATGCCTCTGGTAATTACATAACAACTACAAAATCAAAAAGAATTCACAAGTTAAAATCAAAACAGACAAAAACTCTGGGAATTCTGGACATTATTCTTCTGTTCTAGCAATACCTTTTCTTACCACTCTTCCAGCACTAAAACACACAAGAGCAATCTCTTCAGATGATTCCCTTGCCTCTCCTTCTTTTCTGTTTTTTAGGAACCAGTGATAAATCTTTGAAGCACAGCACTGGGACTACGCACTATAATCCTTTTAACAGCCCTTTCTGGGAGATTTAGCAAAGAGAAACAGCTAGAGATTGTTAAATTAGGGTTGGAAGAAATAGAAAAAAACTTAGCCTCAACCGTAAGTTTAAACTGAAGTCCCCAACTGCAAAAGTCCTAAATAAAGGGAATGGGGAAAGTCAGAAATCTCAGACAGAAAAGCACTGGATCATAAATTATTCTCTGATCATGTTTTCAATGTTGGCAGTGTCAATACAGAATCAATGCCTCTCAGAAACCATAAGCTTAGTGGAAAAAATGAACTTTCTAAAGTAGCTATAAAAGCCCATTCTGAAGCATAGTTTCGCTGGAGGTAGTAGCAGACACTTCCACGAGATACGGAAGTTTCTTGTACCTATAACCATATTTTCTGCGATACCTTTGAAAAATGTCTATAAATAGACGCATTCTTTTTCCCCCAGAGGGTATTTTTCCTGATACTTAGTCAGTGAATCACTAGTTATCAAGACTAGTTAAACTACAGTTAACTAGTTATACTATAGTTAAACTATAACTATCAAGTCATAGTTTTCCTGAGCAAAACATGCTTTTCCTCTACATTTTATAACATTTGCATTTATATGCACAGGGCTTCTGTCCATGAGGAGAATCCACTGCTAAAGTTTCTTCCGACCTTTTAAAATGAGCATAGAAATGCAGGCTTGTGCATCTTTCTCTTCATTTCCTATAATGCATTACTGATTCCTACTACCTTTTACTGTCAATTATGTGCTGGAATTAGAAAAATAATACCCTAATTGTGGAGTGAAAGTTGATGCAGCTATAGCGCTCCACAAATAACCACAGCTACTTGGAGTCTATTCATGCAGCAGAATACATTACGCCGCGCTCTGTGTGTGCTGGAGTGCACTACAATGCTTACTGATTATGGCATAATTGACATGAGCTTTCCCCACACTCCATAGTCTCCAGTTAACATTTGAGTTTCATATCACATAAAATAGAACATGAGTACATTATGCATGTATAAAAGCAACTCAAATAATCATCGTTGTTACAATTGTATATCCCTCAGTGTATTAAAATATTCCCTACCACAAAACGTGCCGCGAAGAAAGGCTTCTATAATGAAGTCCATTTCCCCCTCCTTCCTCCTCTTAATTATTGCAGAATCAGAACTGAAGGAAATATCCTTGCATACTATCTATTTCCTGAAATAGTTTTACTATCAAAAATAGTACGCAAATGCTAAACTTGAGTAGAGTAATATGAAAATACGGGTAATGACCGGATTTAAAAAAAAATAAATTACAAATTTGAATTTCTATGAACTGTAGATTTCTTAAATTTAAAAGTTCAAGTACAAGTTTGGTATGACTCACATAAATTCTTCAGCACAGAGCGTTTTGATTGCATTGTGCTTAAGAAAGGCCTTGTTCCACAGAAATGAGAAAGAATAAGATTGTTAGTCAGCAAAATCTCTTAAAATACTTCAAGAAATAAAATATAAAAATTGTATTACAAATAATTAAAATTCATTTATATAGACCAGGACCTGCCCAAAACAGGAGGGAAGTCCTTATACACCAAGTCCTTATATACCAAGTGCCAACACACAAATTAAACTTCATGCCAAAGAGCAGTGGCCCATCAGTGACCACACAGATCTAACAGTACGTGTGTATCAGCAGCAACACATACTGAAGTGTCAGCTCAAATAAAAATACAGATCATTTTTTTCCCATTCAATAAACAAAGGACACGTATAAAGGGCAGCATTAACACAGAAGTAGAGGAATGTCTTCTCTTAATGGTGCTGTCAGAAAAAGGGAGAAGGGACTGATTAAAATCTAAACACCAGGAACCCAGACATTCCCAGGACACGCAACAATTTGTAACAACTAGAAGAAAAGAATATTGAAGAAGAAAATAAGTCAGACCTGTCAGATAAAGTCACCGAGTTCATGATTCAGCAATGGTTCATTGTTAGCCCAAAGGTCAAACATGCAAGAAAAGGTATGGGAACACTTTGTATTCTAGGGAAATGCTAAGTACACATTCACAAAACCATTAAACTTAAAAGCAATAAATTAAAGCAAGATACCACAGCCTCCTTACATTTTGTTGCCTGACTGCACTGTAAGCAAAGGCAGTAGCCATTTTCTTTCTTTTTTTTTTTTAAAGCTAAACTGACTATGAAACTTCTTAGGGTTCCTACTACAGTTATAAATGGTGCTGGAGTCACGAGGAGATATATTTTCATTTAATTTTACACTAAACAAACTGCATTCCTAAGGCAACAGTGTCAACCATTTTTAAAATCTAGAGGTCTAACAGACCTTCAAATAACGCCAGCAGTAATCTAGATCATTAATGAAATTTGGGGGCTGGTGAGTGTGGAAGACAGTAAACAACATTCTTGGTTCACATTAGCGCCTGTCCACCAATTTAATGGGAATTATTTTGATAACTTTAGGTCGGAAGGGATCCTCTAATTAAAGTAGTTAGATGAAAAGCTAGACCATGTTTTTCAGGGTTGTGTCCAGCTGAGTTTTGAGTATTTTCAAGGATGTAGATTCTAACCATACCTTCCCTGATGCATATATCTGTAACGGCTCCAAATATTACACAGTATTAGTTACAACAGAACGTAATTCATATAGCGAAGGCATTTTAACTAGTGCCAAACAATTGATATTTGTAATCTTCAAGCAATTTTCCTGACAGCTAAATGAAGAGCATGGCTGTAGGCAGCCCCACCGGTTATTTGTGAAGCCATGCAAGGATCAAACTACCGGATTTACAAAGTCTTCACTAAACTACATAAAAACTTTCAATCTTCTGCTGTGATCACAGCTAATAATATTCCTTTTGGTTTCATAACATAATCAGATAAAAGCAAAGTAACGTTAGTTTAATTGAGAGACAGGCTCACTTGAGTAGCCTCAGAACAGTAAAAATAATGTTTAAAAAGACTTGACTAATATTTGCTTGCAGAGTTTATCTGTAGGCCATGAACTTGGAGATAATTACTCATAATGGAACACTAATAAAAACTCTACGTAGTTCAATTCTTTTGCTGCATTTTAAAATTTAAAATGCACTGCAAATGAATTAGCACATTTAAGTGCTCATGGTAAAACTTGCACATTTTTTTCCTTGCAGACAAAAGGAACATCCAGATTTAGGGTAATAAACAGCTACTCAACTACTGTTCACAACCAGCTTCTCATATATTTACTTCTATTTTGGAATTATGGACAATAACAATTTTTCCATCATATGTTGTAATAAAAATTTAAAGAAAACCTGTTATATCTACTGTTTTCAACATATCTCCTTGCTCAAGTGAATTTACGATCTGCTGAAAAAAACCATATGATAGTGTAGCTTCAAAGAGAAATTGGTTTCTCTAAAAACTGAAGTTGCTGAAATCCCCAATTTTGCAAAGCAGGTAATGAAAACCATATTTTGTACATGTTTATTCAGTGTCTAATAAAGAAGAGGTTCTCTTACTAGATTTTTCATTAAAAACAACCAAACGGTGCCCTGACCACAGCCACAGCTCAGCACACGCTGGTTTGTAACTGCATACACACAGAGCTGAGATTGATCTAAATCACACTGGTTTAATTGAAATGTGTTCAAACCAATTTTACTTTAAAATGATCAGTGCTATGTTTATATTGGACATTCGTAGAGATTTTTATATAATAAAGCTGACTATTCTAAAAAGGTACAAAGATGCTCAACCACTTTATTCCAGTTTACCGGCAGAGCACAACTAAACAAGGCCCCTCTAAAGAGGTGAGAGCTAAAATATTCTAGCAAAGAAACAGATCTGTTCAAGGCTGAAATACAAAATTTATGCTGTTTTCCTTTATTTTTTTTTTCTCCTTTTGTAGAGACACTGTTGGACTACATTTTTCCAGGGGCAGGCAAACAGACACTGTGTGTTCTGAATTTGACAGGGGAAGAGGAGTGGTTTTCTCCTTGTGGCTGACACAAAGAGGGCACCAAGATGATACTTTTACTTAACTTGGCTAGAGATAAATTATCCCTCTTATTCAACTCTTAAAATAGCTCTTCCAATGGTGTGACACATTTTTAACTATATCATCATGAATAGCAGCACTGTAATTACATACAAGAATTCACTGAAGTAAACATCTAATTTCTGAAGTGTCAGACAACAGGCAGCATCACGCAGACTACGGCTCCACATTTGAGCAGTAATCAATTCAACTAACAATAGAGCTGATTGACAGGAAGCTCTACGCTATTAAAAGCCAAACATAACAAAACCCAGATTTTGTCCAAGCAATGAAAAACGTATGGATCATCTCCATTCTCTCTTCATGTTGTCTTCCTGCAGCAAAAAATAGTAACACAGCTGAAGGCTGAAGCAGGCTTATTGCACCATCTTTAATTAACCTCCAAATCTAAACTGTTGCACAAAAGAGAGCAACCATTGGCTAATTTCTGTACTACAGGTTTTGTGAGTCAGCATTCCTGGGCCCAGGAGAAACTGCAAAGGAACTTCCACATGCCAAACTTCTTACTCGATTAATACTGGCTAATAATTACCATTAGTTTGATTTCTAGAGTTAAGAAGCTAACTGCAATCACCCCCTAGCATGCGCAACATGAGAACCGGGGCAGAAACAGGCAGTAATTGTTACTACCAACTTAAATATTACTCATTTATTTATTCATCTGTGGTTGTTGCGATTTTGGTACACAAAGGCTAGGAAACAGCAAACAGACAAACTGCTATGGAAACGCAGTTAAACTAAACCACAGACTCCCTTTCGAACCAAGCTGCAATGTGTGATTTTCCCCATTCGCTATGTAGTCACACACTGCAGTGCAAACCAAACACAGTCTACTACGGCAGTGAGAGGTTCAGCTATAGAAAAACAATTGTAATAACCTGTAACTACTGTCTTCTCCTCCTAACCTTAAAGGTTCACTGCCATTTCTCTATGCAGCGAGAATAACCTGAGACATTCCATCTTTCTATGACATGACGAATGAGCTTCGATTAAAAGCAGCTAAAAGAAGAAAAGCTACTAATGCGCTTTATACAGTCAATGATCAGTTCCTGACATGTAATATTTCATTTGCTTTAGGACATTAAGAAATGTTGTGTACCTAAAAACAACAGCTTGTATGATAGTACATCTATCATTACATGCATCATAAAAAACAAGGAGGACATAAATTTGTTTCTGCCTGTTAGAGTCTAATTACCTGTAAAATCATTACTTGGCACTTTAACAAATTGACACAATCAACTTAATGATCCTTAACATATTAAAATTTGCAATGTGTTTCTGCTTGCTGCCTGTCCAAACTGCAGTAAATGTTTGCTGGTTCAGATGACATCATAGCAAGGGTCAGATCCTAAATTTTTCTGCTAAGTACAAGTAATTGTGATAGTGTCACTTGCTGCAGTACCTGCATAATCTCATCAGTCCTACACCTTGGGATGATGCTACAGAGAGAACTTTGTAGCATTCTCTCTTTAGAATTATACTAAGCACTACTGTCCTACGCAGTGTTCTTCCTTAACAGCTGAAATGACACGCAACAATCATGTTCAGGATACGTCCTTCAGGTAATGCTATATGTGGCAGTATCATCCAGAATAGTTTACTATCACTTTTTTAATAGCCAGGTAAAGATACCTATGTTATAAAACTCATGTGATGAGCTGTAAGACTATTCCTTCTCACCACCCACCTTTAGCTCTGTACATCGGTCTGTTTTCTTCACAGCGCCTTTCAGCAGTCCAAGAAACCTGGCTAGACATAAAGTTTATGTTTTTCCACTCGAATCAAAATTTCTTCCTTTCTGAAATCACAAGAGCCAGACGCATGGGAGAATACTGAACCATCTTAGAACAAACATATAATTTGAAGATCTTGTGAGTCAGCACGCACTATTGTACCTGGGAGATAGTAACTTTCTACAGCTGTTGATTTTAACTCTCAAAAGTCCTATGTTCAATGCTGGAACATTTTCAGACATGGAAGACTACTTAAAAGTAATGAAATGACTTCAAATAAAGTCTTCTACTCCAAAGTCATGTAGAGATAAACTCATTAGATACTGAAGGAATGCAACTGTGCAGGTGCTCTGCTGCTATTAAGTACACACATCTCTTATGAAATCCGAAAACTGTGCAGAGCCTACAAGTAAGGTCCTAAAGCTTTAATATTGTCTGGGAAAAAAATCCAAACCAAAGACTAGATAAACAGACTGTTCCTGTGAAAGAGACCAGTACTCAACTACCAGATACTAATTCCTTGAAAAACAAGGATTTCACAAATAATAGTCCTACCAGAAATACTAAGAATGACTATTCAATGCTGGTATTCATTACAAGTATGCTACAGTTTGCCCTTGTAAATCTCTCCCTCCTTGCCATTATTATGTTTCAGTTGACCACAGATGGTCACACGCTTCCATAAATGCCTTTACAGAATAATATAACACATAACATGTGAAATTAGAGGTAAACTATCAATAAAAGATAAATCAAAACCAGAATGTATTTTACTCAGCCTGTAACGCGACAGAGTAAACATCAAGAAGAGATTATGTATAACTTGGCACATACTAAGCAGTTGTTCTCTCTTATTTTTCTATTAGCTCTGTTTGAATAGGAAGAACTATCCTATGACAAGAAAAAAATTAAGTAGGAAATGAAGGCTGATCCCACATATGGTTTCCAATAGGTTTCCAATCAAACGAACCAGCTTTCACTAACTTCGACCTATATGCTGATATGCTTCCAGGGGAAGCTACAGGACCATACTAAAACACCTTCAGGAAAACTAATTTCAGGTTGATATCCACCAATCACACAAAAATTGCCTGCATTTCTTATCCCAGCATAAATTCCTAATTAACTTGGAAAGAACAGCTAAAGAAGCACCAGCACTTGATGGTCTTTCAGTGTGGAATTACAGCAGTCTGGCGTACGTTACATTTCAAACGCATAACATGAAACTTGCAGGCCAAGGACAGTTCTTAGTCCCAGGTTATGTTGTAAGAAAAAGTTGACTCAAAGAGAAAGGAATAAAAGGAAGAAAATTAAGGAAAGGCTACTAAAATATCCAGGTACACCTGTCCTCCCTTGTGCACTAGTATGGTTTGAAAGGAGAGGAGAAATAATGTTATGAACAAGAGCGCAGGCACTACTGTTTACAGTTTTCTGGCAAGCAAAAATTTCTATTGAAATTACAGACTAGCACCAGAACGATGGTACTGAGCAGACAGACTCAGAAATTCTATTTATTTAGTTTTCAAATTCCTTTCCAAGTGGCAGCGATTGTAGCTTTAGAAACAAGATTTGGATTCCCACATTAGGGACCTTGATTCTGATCCCAGCTCTATCTTAAATGAGATACTGCATTGAGTCACCATTTTGGAGCAGGAAGATGCTTTCTAAATTAGGAGAGTGTAATTATCGCTGATAAACAAACACGTCTTTGGAAAAAAATCTTTGAATGTATTAGAAGATACACACAGAGAACCAGTACTTCACTCCAGGGAGATTCTCTGCAGTAGTAAGTGATTACCAGCATAAAGATTATACAATTTAGCTACCCTAGAGTTCTAAAGCTGAATTCCTGATATTTTTATTGCATTCACACAAGGTTTAAAATTTTGATTTTTAGGTTAGTGGTCCTTTTAAAAAGTACAACAGGACACAAAACTTCTCCATTTTCTTTTGCTTCTCTCTTTATAGTACTTTCTTATTTTCTCACTCTAGAAGAGTTTTCTTTCCATTTTCATGACCGTTCTTTGAATCTTTTCTATTTCTAGTATTTATTTATATTAAAGACATAATTAAAACAAAAATCAATGGAAGACACTGTAGATCAAATAGCTGCTTAATGAAGGAACCAGAGAAACCCCTTAACATTTCAAAACAATAAAAGCTAACAATACCACATATAACCTTCTAAGGTTTATGTGATCTTGGTTTAGTCATATATAAATGAAAGGGAGAGAAACATTGTACTATATTAGTTTGAATAACTCACTTTTTCCAAGTCATTTTGAAGCTATCACATTACAACAGTAATCGTCAAATTAGTGAAAGAAAAGAGAAATATTTTGAAAGCCTGAGTTTAAGATAGTAATTCTGGTATTTAATCAATCCTTACACTGAAATATTACCAACTTGTCTTCTAATTAAAACAAGACAGTATCTTGATCAACAATTAATCACAGGCAGAAACATCAATATAAAAGGGTCATTATGTGATTGGATTTGTAACCTTCATAATTTTTCATTTCTTCTTTATCTTCTCTATAATAAAAGTCATCCAATTATACAATTTGACTAAAATATTAAAAAATTTTTACCCTTTCCATGCTAACTATCGTCCTCCCACATCTGTAATGCTGGAAATATCTTTACAAAATTCCACAGAATCGCCTGTTTACCAAGTTCAGCCCCAAAGGACACCCCGGGTTAAAAAGAAAATGTGTTTGTACGCTTCCCATGATGCAGAGTCTTCTGGAAGTTGCACTAAACTGAAAGATACGCTTTTACCACTAACTACATTGGTCAGACTGGGCTACAGACAGACCAAAGCAAAGACCTATGAGACATACATAAGGACATTAGCATTACTTGGTTTTCTCTCCAGATCTACTCCCCTAGGAAGCACTACTTGCCAACATAGACATAAATGTTCAATATGCTAATACCTTGACCAAAAATACTGTAGAATGCCTTTCATAAAGGTTGACTATTACTCAAGGTAGCTTCCCCCCCTTCTATTTCTGCTGAAAGACCATTCTGTCAGGCAGCCAAACTAAATTTATTAATAGTCAGTTTACAGCCAATTGTTCTTAACCTAACACCATACTTCATAAATAACTATCCTTCATTTCTACTAATTATCTTCATTGTATTATGGCAGCTATTTAAAAGGAATGATTTTTTTTTTTGTCAGAACAGCTTTTTCACATTTTTCTTTTTGTCTAGTAGTTTATATCGGGTTTTAGGAACCGAAAACATTTGATTTTTCACCAAATGTCTTTCTAGACACGCTAGAGCTCTTGTTCTTAAGGTTGTAAACATTCATCTTAGAATTAGGACAAAATAATTTCAATTCAGTGAAGAGGCTGACATTTTTCTTAGAGCATTCTGCTTTAATCCTATTTGCACTTTCATAAGAAGCCATTTCCTGCTGAACAACGAGATGAGACCAGTACACAGTCTCCTAAGGGGCTCTTTGTCTATCCACTCATGGAAAAACTCACTCATGGGAATGGCTAAACATTATAACGGATTTAAAATGCTCAAAATAGGAAACTAACAAACGTGCACGTAATGCTTAATGAAATAGTATACTTTATGAAAATTTCAGAAAGGGAAGTAACTTGTCCTCAATTCCTGCCTGAACTGTAAAAATCTCTATTAGAGGTGAATCCCAGGAGTGGTGTAAATTCTGACAGTATTTCTTAAAATGCTGGGGAAAAGGACGGAGGAACCAGAGGTCCAGAAGACTCAGACATGTGAGCAAGAAAGAGATTTTTCTGACTGGGAATTCTCTTGCCGCTGAGAGAAACACTGTCCTCTTTTAAGCACAGACTCATCTTAATACAAGTATCAAATTGAGTAATTTCTGATTAATTTAGAAAGTACTATATAGTCTGCAAAAATGAAACCATCCTCAACTATCTCTAAGAGAAAGTAGTTTGGTACGTTAAAGGAAGGATCATGAAATTAATTAGAGGTCTCTTCTCTAGGTAAGTGCATGTACCTCATTAACATTAATGAGAAACAGCCTTTCATAGTGATGGGAGAATAAATACCCCATATGCAATTAGACATACACAGCTCAGAGAAGAAAAAAACACAGAAGCTTGTTGCCTTAGTTAGGGTTAGTACTTGTTACCAGGAATAGGAGTGCTAATTTATCATACTTCCCAGAAAAATGTAGAGCTGGTACAAGTGTTGATCAAGTACACAGGTACAGTTCTTGGCTATTTCATTTGGGTTTTGCTGTAATGAGTTCAGTTGTGCCAGCTTTAAAACATATAATAGAGAAGATCAAGTTCGGAAGTCACCTTGCCTTCTAGAGGGGAGTCTGACACAGAAGACCACGAAGAAACAAAATCAGAAGGCTGAGGATGAAGCCATACTAATAGTGCACTACGAGCTACAGGCAGAGTATTTCCACCTGAATTTTGAGCCAGAAATGTCCCATTGCCATCATTTCTGTGATTACCCATGTTTTTCTCTAGCCATTTGGAGCTAACATGACAGATTGATGACCGGGTATTTTTCCATCATTTCATTTAGTTCCTTTACTGTCCATTGTGTTGATCTTTCTCCTTGCCTTGTCATTCACTGCTTCTTTCCACCCTATGATCAGAATTACTCTCTACAGAGCATTTCACTAGATATAAATGCAGCCATTGCTCCTCAAACACATTCATAATCTTAACAACCAGAGAGCACACATGCTACACAGGAAAAGCTGATCACAGGTTCCTGCATTTATTCAGATAGGTAATACTTTGCCAGGAACTGTGGATTTGAACTCATTTTCATTGATCTGGAATTTAAAAGCAGAGATTCAAGAGGAACTTATACAACCAGTACAGACTGTGGCTCCTGAAACTAGGAATGTAAGCTCCAGGCTGCTGCTGGAGAAATATCAAAATGAAGATATGGGGAACAATATCTATCTTCAGTGACTGATTTTCCTAACGCATCAAATGTTGCCATGCTACTGACTCTAGGACTACTACCAATGATGAAGGACAACACATAACAACACCTCTGACCTTCGGTGTATCTCAAATCCATGCTATATTGCACTATGGCTCTCCTCTCATGTTTTTCAAATGAAAAAGTAGAAACTGTGTGTCAAAGGAAAATGAAAGAGCTGTGTCAACACAACCACTTTTAATAATTTAAAAAAAAAAAAACAATGTAAAGATCAGGAACTACCATGATGAAGGAGAAAATGGATGCCAAGAGGAAATCCACTCAAAAACGATAGTAAGGTTGTACATAGAACTATGGAGATCCGTACGTCCAACCTATCAGATGCACTAAAGTCTTCACATTCAATGACACAGACATTCTAGATTAAAAAAACCGAAAAAGTGATGTCTTTTCCAAAAGAAATCTCACTTCAGAAGACAATCCTTTAAAACACAGATACATATACATTAAACAGATTATATGCTAGGAGGTTTTTTTGATTAAATGTTCTTTTGAAGGGAAGACTGCACGTGAAACAATTCATACTATCAGATACAATATTTAACATCATTTCATCACGAAAAGCAGCACCTCCAAGAATGAGCTTCCTGGATAATACCACAGAAATCAGAGCGCACTTCTTTTGGAATTTGATTAGTTGAAGAGATAAATCACAATCAGTGCTTGTTATCACTGTAGCCTATTTTTATTAACAAGAACCTTGCCAACATGAGAAATGAGCCAGAAATCTAAACTTAGTTTTAGTTATTTTTAATCTAATGAAAATACTGTCATTTAAAGCACCATAATTCAACCCAGCAGTTTTTCTGTTTCTTTTTTTGTTTAGACTGAGATCATTACTTCTCAGAGGACAGATCCTTATAACAATAATTTGTTCTGAAAAGTACTCCAGATGATGATGATCACCTGCACGGTATTTATTATCACTTCCCAACAAATAAAAACAGTGGACTGGATTTTTGAATCCAGATGTTTTAGTATTACTTGTAAATCATAAAGACCACAGTACACATTTAATCCCAATCTTTCCAGTTCAATGTAATAATTTTGTTGCCTATTTCATATTACAAAAACAACCAAGATTTGTTTCAGACGAATTTCCTATTTATAGACTTTCAAAGCACAACTCATAAAGCTCTCCCATTCATAAACATGACATAACTGTCTTTTCATTTTCAAAAAATGAAATGATGAGTTTGATAAATAGCACAGAATGTAAGTTCGGCCTTGCCATGAAAACACACCTGGAGCTGAACTTGTACACTGAATAAAAAATAGTTTTCTTCATTGATCGCACTCAGTCCATGTCACAAAATGGAGATAACTGAACCAAGCCATTAATTATATAAAATTCCAGAATTCCAGTTGGAGAGAACAGTAGCTAACATAATTCTTGCATTGATTCCCTTCTACGGTAGGTATGTGGAATCCAGTGAATTTTCATTCAGGATTCCATTTAATACATTTATAATGTGCATTTTTCTTATTTACGACCCTAAGTGCACAGACTCAATATGCTGGCAATGCTTTCAAAGACTCCTCCAGAAAAGCTGTCCTCTAGATTCAATAGAGAATATGCTCTTTTAAAAGTCCTTTGATAATTGCTCTGTCTGAATCTCAATTTCATGACTTTATTTTGAGAATTACTGGAGTGTTTTATATGGTATTGTTACATTCCTTTTTTTTTTTTTCTTGAAATTAGACAAGATGAGAGGACTATACCTTTGTTCATTGTGTGTGCTTTATTATATTATGACTGCAGTCCATTTTTAATTTGAGCTTCAGGATATATTGCATTTTTCTCTTAATACATTTTCTTTAAGATTACAGCAAAAGTTATGCATTTTAGCACGACGTACTCCTCTTGCACATAGAGAGCCAGATCCAGCACACTGGTCTTAAAGCATGGCTGAGAAGATGGGGCCAGATACAAGAAAAAGAGCTGAAAACCAAGATATGTTAACAAAGGGCTCTAGGTAAATTAACATAAAGTGTCAGGAAAGCAGGAGTGACACTAAATTGCCCTCTTATGTTTATTTATTAGTTTTTTATTAATACCTTTCTGTCTTGACTATCTTTTACTTACAGACATCTCTATGTATCTTTAATTAATAGTTTCAATAGCAGGATAGGTACAGGGCAAATCTGCTGCTTTTGCTTGTGAACACAGAAATTAATAGATATACACTATGTTTTGCTTGTATAGAACCCAGTTCTCAGTTCTTTCTATGAGAATTTGAAAATGTAACTAAACAGCTAAACTCCAACTAAGTTTCCCAATGCGGGATGCTTAAATATAGCAGAGGAGGCCCACAAAGAACTAGCATCTCCTCATGAACTTAAAACAAAAAGTTGTTAATTTAGTGCATTTGCATGCAATTGTGAGAGATGTAGGAATTTAATCTTTGCTTTAAGCAAAAATGTTCAGCAAACCACTACCTGTGGAGCTGCTGCACCTTTTGTAGTTCGGGTCAAGACAACCTTGAGCTAACAATTAGATGAACTTAATAATGTATTTGTTCCTGTAATCCTAGTTTTTCATACTTTAATGTAGGAGAGGCTAACTTCAGTGTTTTTACAGACTCACCAAGAACACGTATTAGCACAGCAGTACATCTGGCTGCAGCAGAAATACAATTATGTAAATTAGATATATGTTCCCTGAAGACTGCTAATAGAATGATTGACCTATATACTATTTAATTTGTTCTCATGCTTTCTCTTTATTGTCTTCCAGCTGCACTAGAAATTAAAACTTGTTAAACTGCCTTGGTCCCCAATTATATATCAAAGGTGCTTGTGTCACTCTGTGTCAAAAGCAGTTAATAGTTTGTATACTCCTTATCAACAGCAACACATCAAGGCTTGGCTGGTTCTCGTGGGTTTGGTTTTTATTTTCCTTTTGGTTTGTTTTAAAAAGAACCAACCAGTGCCTCTTATAGACCCTCTACATTAATTGCCTTGGAAAAAAAAAATCTCAATTTATAGTTGCTGTTTTTCTTGGTAATAATAACCCTAATAAAATTGTTTTAAGAAATATGCGAAGGACCGTATAATAGGATAAAACCAGGAATTTTTCTTTTAAAGAGGTAGGAAAGATGTTTGCAACTATTTCAGAAACTGAGCTGGGAGCTGGACAGTTGTTTTTATTTAAGAACTAAACTCCAACTCTATTAACATTCTCTGTTAAGGCATTGGGGGTACTATAGCCTTATGTGTTCAGTATTTTGTCCTGAATTAAAGGCCAAGTGATATAAGAGAAGATTTGCAGTAGATATCCGTGGGCCATTGGTTAAAAGCCCTGACTAATTGTGAACAAGTCTTTGCAAGACTTCAGCAGTTTGTTAAACCTGAGTTGTTTTCAGTTGATTCCTTTAAATATTTGCAGCCATATAAAATGCGAGTGCTAAATGAAATACTAAAATAATTTCCTTGAAAGGGCAGAACGCTTTTAGTTTGCCTTAGAAAAGTACAACAAGAACCATTTCCACAAAGCCTGCAGTTCTACGAAGTTTTTACTACCAAGCGCAATCGGTACCCGACAGCTCTTTGACGTGCTTTGCACCTCCCAGACGACTGGGGACAGAGAAGGATTACTCACTGAAACAAGTTCAGTGCTAAGCAGGCGCCAGACAGAGCTGTGAGTAATCAGACATGTTTATGCTGCTTGCAGTCGTAGACTCACCAAGAAAAAGCAGCAGAGAAAACAGAAACGCTCCGCAAAGGTACAGAAATTTTTCTGTTAAATTTGCTTACCATTAAATAAAAAATTCTATATAAAAATTAGAACAACTTGACTGTTCAAAGTTGATCAGGTGTACGATAGGCTACATGGCAATATAAAGAGAGTGAAAGCGTACTTCTTTTACTTCATCATTTCCTGTGTCCATAGCACCAATTTTTAGGACCGCATCTCTCTGAAGGGCTCTCAAACCACATTCAGCCCTTCAGAATCCTAAATAAGGCTTCAAAAAGTTCTGTGAATTACACCTATCTTTTGATGCTGAACAGGTCAAGGACCCAAAGCGGCCAAGGGGATGTCAAATTCTTTTGTAGTCTGGGGAGCTACAACAACGGGCACCTAATTAGTTTTCAAATGGTGTTTGCACTTTGACATTTTAAATCTGCTGTCACTGAAACTGGTGCCTAAGATCGATTGTCACTTTCAGGACAACATTTTGTGGGATTGTTTGCCAAAAGTATTTTTTTAACCAGCTTTATTTTTGCGCGTTTGTTTATAGTAAATTTGCTTTTCTTAAGCTGTAAATATTTGACGGGGAACAAAGTAAAAAGTAAAAAGGACATGTAAACCTTACACTAAGCTGTAACATTGAGCACACAGCTGAAGGTGAAGAAACATAGCACTAAGGTATGACAGCAATGTAAATCGGTACACTACAATGACAGTATTCAAGTTAGATAATTACAAAAGTTTTCCAAGGACATCTACATGTTGTTTGGTTTTATTCCAGAGCTGTATTTTTTTTAATGCCACTCTGAGAGTCTTTTTCTCTGCATCAGGTGATATAACAAACACAGCAGAGCCTACAGGGAAACTCAATGTGCATGTAATACGGAATGGAAGTGTTTCACCTTGATTGAGCTATGTTTTGCTGGAGATAGTCTTTAATTGAGTATGACAAGTTTCTCCCCAATTGTAAGTGCTTTGATCCATGTTTCAAAGCTGTTGTGGCAGGTGAGCTTTGTGATCTCTCACTGAAGTTTATTGAGAGTCTTAGCTGAGGTCTTGTATTTACTTAAATCAAATTACGTTTTTCCTCATTGTGTTTAGAAGTAAAGATAGTAAAGAATGCTCGCACAGTCAGGACAGGGCTGGTGCAGGAAAGATAACACATTTGGGGATCTCAGAAGAGTAGTCCCAGATGCAGGTTCTCATAATACATTTTTGGGGAGGCTGCTTTTTATTGTTTCCATGTTCGTATTTGGACTAAACTTGTGCTCTGTTATACAGCTATGATATTGACTGTTAAATCTTAGGAAATATTACTTGATCTAGCTTTTCATTCTGTAATTTGTTTGCTATCTAAAAACTAGACATTAGGCTGAACACCAGGACTCAACCTCTCTCTTTCTACGGCAGAAACTATTTCTTACTTGGCAGATTAAATAATCTCCTTGGAATAAGTCATAATTGTCTAATTCCAGGAAAATAGAAATACTAATAAGGAGAAAATACTAAGATTGTGTCCATCTGCCCTCGCTTTCTCCTTCCCGCTCAGTATCTATGGCCAAATTAGGTATTATCCAGTCAGGTTCCTGTAATTTATTTTCCATAAGGTAAATAGAAAGTGTCTACAGTTTTGCTCAGATGCAAGGATAGACATTCCTTCAATTAAACGTTTACATTTAAATGCAGAAATTCTAAATTGTATTTCAAACTATAGACGGTAACAATGGAGACTTACTTGCTAGATAAGCGCTCTTTCTATTCAGCCTGTGCTCTATGATCTGTCCCAATTATTTAACAGATTCTGGAGATTCAATGGACATTGGTTTAAGTTGTAAACATCTCCTACTGCCTATTTTGCATGCTGCACATTGAGGAACAAAATTAAGTAATTTCAAAAGTGAATCACATTTCATACTCCAAGAGAAACTTGAGAGGTCTGAAAACCATAACACCACAGCTAAAATGTAAGTAAAATATCATACTTTAAGCAAACTGTTTCACCTCTTCAGTATGTGTAGCAGAGAATCCGTTATAAAGCTCTGTGATATTGCCTCTATGTGAAATTCTCATTTCTCTAACCTATCTGATTGTACAAAACAATGAACAGTTCAAATAGGATGCAGCTCACACAGGTGCATTTCCTCTCATTCTGAAATAGTTAATGAAATGTAGTAGGTCTACAGCAAAAGTAGAAGTACATAAAATAGTAAAGGAATTTTAACTTCAGAGGTCAGTAATGGATATCCACATGGCTATCTTAAACTATTATCTTCAGGTACTTCAGAAAGAATTTAGTGTCCTAACGTTGCAGCCTTGTCAGCAGAGAAAGAAGCTCCTCTGCTGGGTGCCTACGTCCAAGGCACCTACATCAATATACCCTGTAGAAGAGGGATTCCCATCTGAATCCCCTCACTGAACTATGACATTTAATCCACTCTCGTATACCTATTGAAAAACCTTGATAGGAACCCCAACTTCAGACGAATAAGTATTCGTATTGGCAGTGAAACATTTCCAATATTGAAATTGTAAATGAAGATAAACAGGGGAAAACATCAGAAGTATCCGAAAGTAAAAAATATTTGACAAGATAGATTCATTAACTCTTCGTTCCTCTTTAACACAATGATTTTCCGTTCCATTCTTCAGGGATTCACACCTCTCAATCTGGCAAAGAGGTGGTGTTCACTGTATTGGCACTTATTAAGGTGGTTTTCTTTAACTCCCTCCAAGAAAACAGCACTGACAGAAATGCAGCTGTTAACTCATAAGCTGTGTCTCAGGCATCCTGAGACACCTGGTAGAAAAAAGTATGCTCATATTAACATGTTCTGAATAGGTCAGTGATGTGTTACTGAGATGCTGACAGAGGCAAACACTGCAGGCATTTCTGCAAATGGTGATCTACTCGTAGGGATTTACAACAGAAATACTGGAGCTGGTGTGAGTGAAGTATGACTGAAGATACATGTTTAAGCACCAGAAGAAAAGAGCAGAACAAGGACTTAGAAGAACAGCTAGAGATAATAAACCACTTCCATGACACCATTCTCAGAAATAACTATGTCAGAAACAATCTATGTCATGGCCTTCATTCTGACAACACCACTGGAACACAAGATGCGGTAGGATGTCAAAAGGCTCTGCCACAGGGAAACGGGTAATAGATGTATCATTCAAACAGCTATTCGAACAAGGGAAAAACAGCAGCTGGTCCTAGGATTCACCGAAGGTGAAGTAAGCAAGCTTCAGAGACAAAGGACCACCCACCACAACTGATGATTCCAATGGGATACAAATGATTTGTTCAGATATGAGCTTGTTGGTGAGAGCAAAGAGGAAGAGAAAAGACCCAGGCAGCACTTGCCAACTGGTTTCCCCTCTTTGCTATATTGTGAACAGATTGTCCTTGCTAGACTACTCATCTGCATACACACCCTGACGCTTGTGGGTTTGTACATGTCAGCATGGAGAGGATAAAATCAACTTACCTGAAGATTTTGCATTTAATTTATTACAAAAATTTCCCTGCAGAGAAGTTAAAAATATGGGAGATTTTTTCTGTATTTTGTCATTTCCTAAGCACATTTTAGCTATACAGAGTTATTAGTGGCAGTACTTGTAAAAAAGAGAAATTTAGGCCAAATAGTTTCATTAACTGTGATGTCATATAGTGTAGCAACACAGCTACGTGAGTTGTCAATATGTAATTCGGGCCACTCTTTGTTACAGTAGAAGCCTTCTGAAGAAAAAGGATAAGTCCCACATGATTTATGCAGCTCTTACTTAAAGCTTTGAATATTCATATTAATCCCCACAATCTGTAGGCAAAACATAGCCATAATAATTCACAAATCATTTAAAATAATTAGTACGTTAGAGGATTTTCATTCTGTGATCAATAATTGAACAGTTAAAGGGGTAAAATCTGTCAAATGAATTATTGATTGTAAATGTATCACCCAGTGCAAACACAAACTTCAAAGAACACAATCACGTTCTGTTTCTTCAGAAAAGTAACAGTGGATTAGCAGCACCAGTGTTTCAGATCCCACAAGAAAGAGCTCTCATTCAGCGTGTTGTAGGACTCGTGGAAAATAATAAACTGTTCAACATAAGCCAGATAAGCCAGGGTTAAATCGACAACAGCAAATATATCAATAAACCTCATTGCGATAGCTTCAGTGCTAATATTTTACGTTTCCACTGCTGTAATCAAATCAGAGCCAAATCTAATAATCCCATTTAATAGCAGGCATGGATAATGCCACGCAAACTCTCAATGAACAAACACACAGCATACCAAGTTCACGAGATATAGACCAGCTTCTGACGCTCACTTCTAAATGGGGAAAACCCAAACCATTGTCTAGTTCTTCAGCAAGCAGTATAAAGCGTGATGGCCGCAGACAGCAGAACTAAGGCAACGCACAACCCATTCTTTTTTTTTTTCCAAAGGATCTTTTTACCATAGAGATGTAGCAGGATTTTTTAATCATTGCTTTTAGATCAATGAACTGTTTTATGATCTTTTTTCCCCACTTCTTTTTCCTCTTCCAAGCGCTATCAAGTATCATTAGCCGCTGATTAGATAAAGAACAGAGAAGTCTGGAATCCTACGCTGGGGGCTCCAGATATTTTTTTTTAAACTGATCTCAACAATAGCTGCAAATATCACAATTCATCAACTTAAAATTACATTTCAAAATAGTATTATTAATAGAAAAAGTACTTGTCAAAGAAGATTAATAGAATACTATTAGAAGACATGTATTTTCTAGCTTTATTAAATCAGTCTCCTAGGAGAAAATTGCGTTAGAAGAAGATCATCTCACTGAATATTCCTGTGCATGTGTTGAAGATTATTTTTTTTATTAGCTCAATATATTAAGGCTACAGTAATACACAAGAATTACTATCCTGATTTCTTATCACCAGTGGTACAGAGCACTCAAGCACTACTCTTTAATGAGTACTTTGCTAAGGAATGTCTTATTTGTGCTTTAGAGAAAAGGAAGAACTACTACAACCTCTAAGTTGGTAAATTCATTTTAGGAAAGAAACAATACAGAACAGGAAGGAGAATTGAAAAATACGGAACAGCTGCACAGGCTCCAAATAAATCATTACACCTCTGAAAGCAGACACTTCTCCCCTCACCTGACCTCCATCTAGTCACTCTGATGAGTAGAAGATAGAAGAAAATGATGGATCTTCTCTCATCCTTACTATTTCCTATCTTGTAGTCTGGAACTAAAAGATGAAAAACTCATTTGATGAGATTTTCATGTCATGAAATATGACAGACAGTTAAGATAAGAATCCTGATCTTCTGAGTACCTGAAAACAGGAAAGAACACCAATATTCTCCAAAGCTTTGTCTAATTCAAGATTTTAAAACGCTTGTACACAATTTGCACCTATATTTCTATTTTGGAGGAAGTAGGGCTTACTCTTAGTTTATTAAGTTCACTTACATGGTAAAAGGAAAGACTAGGAACATAAGTTCTAAAAGAGTATTGGGAACAGCTGCTTACAACAATATAGCTAAAACAAAGACACTGTGAGGTGCTGAAATGCAGACTATTTTCTCAGGGCTTAACCAATACTTAACAGTTGGCATCTGTGACAAATTGGTTCTGGATTATTAGTCAGACTTCAGGCTATCGTTGAGGCATCAATCTCTCATTCCATGGCATCTGCTCATTCACTAACCTGTGTAGCTTTGTGTCAGATAGTCAATTTTTGTCCAAGAATTTGATAGATGTTAATGCAATTGTTTCAGCTACCATCCTTTTGTTCTAGCGATGACAGTTCAAGCTTTACTTATTGAATCTTTTAAGACTGAAGCTTGATTGGATAAATCAGAAGTTTTGAATTCATCTCCTTCTCTCTTCTGCCAAAGAACAGAATTCTCTACTCAAGATGTATTCAGCTACTTTGTTTTTTGGTCTGTAAATTGTAACCTTTCCCTATGCCAAGCTGGATAAATGAATCATCTAAATGATTCAGTGATTCCGGAAACCTTTTTAACAGCATGAAACTCTACAGTCTTTCATTCACCTATTTGTTTTAAGAGAACAGAGACACCACCACTCCCCGAAGCATCAGGCTGCCTGTCTCAAAACTTCGCCCCCACTGGAACTTCGCCTGTTGTATTAGTTGATAATATTCCTTTAATTTCTTAGTGGCATCTTACATGTTGGGTTTTTATGGTGTCATAGTTTGGTACCCTGGGATTTCTAGGGTGTCTGGCATGACATATCCTGCAGACTAATACACTACGCAGAGTTGTCCCTCCAACAGAAGTTGATTAGAAGTTAAAGTAACAGAAAATAGATCTACCTATGAGTAGACAAGAATAGCATCTCCTACGCACAAGCGTACTGGCTCAAGGTAGAATCCTAACGTACTGGGATTAAGGATAAGGTGAGCTGAAAGCAGCAAAACATATGGTATTGCTATCATACTCTGGAAGCCAAGGATCAGAACCTCATTTCACTTGGGCCACTGGCAAATAAACTAAAATAACATCCAAAACCGTGGATTCCTGTCAAAAGCTCTTGTTGTGTTTCAGGGATTAGTACAAAGATCAATCAGTCCATAATTTGTCTCATATCTCAAAAAGAGTCCAGAGATTCACAAATCATTTATTGTGAAACAGGTGAAAATGACTGACCAGGAGAAAAGTCCAGGCGTCAAAAACTAAACCAAACCAAACCCCTAACCCCGTCACTCATGCTTAATAACTACTAAAAAGCTGTATACAATTCCTATGTTAAAAGAGCAAGGTGAAGGCAACTGACCTCAGAAGCTGAAAGTAAGACTATCCATGGAATGTAATCAATGATCGTAACTATCGCACGTGAGTTTGGTGATAGAGTGTAAGGCTTGCGGATCCCTGATCCCCTTTTAAAAACACAGACACTGAACCAACCATTTTTAAAATCAGTATCGTAAGTAATAACTACTTTTAATGATCACACTCAGCATTATGAAATCAAAATAAAAATACACTGTGTAAAAGAAACCTCACCTAAAACAAAGATTAGATTTAAATAGTTAGATAAACTATGTGTCCGATGGAGTTATTTTCTGAAACCTAAGAATTTATCTGACATTTTTAAGTAGATGAGACATATTTCATATAAAACAATGTTGATTATGAAACCACAACACATGGAACTTCTTTTAGTTTTCAAAATATCCCAGAGAGGGTTATGAGCCTCCTGTGGAAACGTGTGGTGCAAAACTAGTTCCACAATAAAACTAATATCTATTTGGTGCTATGGTTTCTCTAATTAGTATTGCTGTTATTACATCTGTCAAACACAGGATGGACCAACAAAGCCTAATTAGCTGTTTAAACTCATTTATGTGCCACATTTAATCTTGTGCTTGTCACATTTAAATTTGTTTAAACCTTAATAATATTCAAGATCATGCACTTGTTTTAAAGGCAACATGTGTTTGAGCCATAATGAATTGCTGACATTAAAATATTCATTATGGCTCAAACAACCTTTTTTTTCTTTATTTATCTAGGTGATTCATTTATCTTTCCTATAAGAAAAAGAGGTACTTTTACTCAAGCCAGTGAAACCCAAAACCTAATAATTTGTTTTGCGCTTCTTATGTTGTTAATTCAGCCCTATTCCCGATCACTAAGTTTCTATAATTTTAATGTACACCATGAAACCAGCTGAAAATAAGGATTTAGCTTAACAGAAATATTGAGCTTGTATTTCACATAAAATAAATATACTACCTTCAATGCATTCAAAGATGCTAATATATTTGGGAAACAACTTACTGGAGTTTCTTATCTTCCTTTAAAGTATTTCGCTAAAGGTCTGCAAGAGATATAGAGCTACTTTAGCTGTCAATATCAAGATGTAATGATTTCCTGTGATAAAAGGAGATGTTTAAAAAGGCCATCATTTAACCTCTGCACCTTTGAGTTCACATTCTGAAGAACGGCAGCACATGTTTGCTATTTTGAGATGCCCTACGAGTCCATTTTAGGCACTGGTAATTTAAGAAATACATCTTATTAGGAAGCAATAGACAGGTATACGAAAAACAGAACAGTGGTTACCATAAAATATTTACATTAAAGTTTTATGCATAAAGAGGATGTAAGGCTTCCTACAGGAGGGCAATTAAGCAACTAATTTTTAAGGTTCCTTAATGCTTTTGTCAAACAAAGCCAGCTACAGAAAACAAGGGCCTTCACAGAACTACATGTAGGAAACCAATAACGAGCTATTGCAGATCTGTCTAACTCTGTACCTGACACAGGAATCGGGATAGCAGACCTTCAGAGGCTTGCTTAGATCCCAGAATAATTTCTGCACATAACATCACCGAGAAGTCCAAAAGCATTTGAGAATCTGAGCTGCTTCAGAAAGGGAAGGTTTGAGCACACTGACAAATGCCACATTGCAAAAGGTGTTTACGTGAAACACGATCACACTCCTAACGCTTGTCCTGGTAAAAAGTAGCAGTGATCGGAGGCAATTGTCCTGTGCAAAACCTTGGTGAATCCAAAAATCAAAGACTACAGATCCTTTCTCCTGACTCTTAGAAGAGTTTCATTACTACTGCCTACAATCTGGGCAGGATCATTCGTCAGGGCTGCTGCATCTATCACTGTGGAGTCAAGAATGAAAAAACAAAGAATAAGTCAATGATTAATTGTATTGTAGATATTGAGATACTTAAATATCTCACCTAGAAAGAAAAGGAAATCTTCTGTTTCCAATCCCATATTTTAAGGAATGCTGCAGTATGCAAAAATCAAAATATTCAATAGTTAAAATAATCTCGAAAAGTGTTGGGGTTTAATTTTTTTTTTTTTTTTTTAAAAAAAAAGACACTGACTTTACATAATGGATTTGATCTACACAGCTTGGATAAGCCTGTCCTAACTCAACAATTATCCATGTGCCGAGTCAAAATATAGCCAATATATTTTCTTATAGTAATATGAAGGAGCAAAAGTAAGAGCAACAGTTTTCACATGGAACAGTTTTAATATGTACACTGTAATAACCTTATATGCTAGTAACAATGTTAATAGCAGGAAATAGTGTTAATATACTGTAAAAATGGCTAATTTCCTTCTTTCCTAGGCAGGTCCTGAGTAAATGTACAGTTGCAAGCGTGTCAAGTTCGAAACAATAAATATCATTAGAATCTTGTGGGAAACTGTGCAAACACAAAGGAATTCTAGGCAAACACTTTTGTTTATCCACCAGATTAACACACCTTCTGCCACCTGTCACATAGAGCCATTAAAAGACATAAGTGGGTATCTTAAAGAGGATCCTTTTCTCCCTTTCTGATTAGGTTATATTATTGTACATCATTCTGGATGAGGCGGCCTACAGGAAGGAAGTCAATAAATATTTATGTTCTACACAGAGGCACGTACATAAATATTTGAGTACATATATTGACAAAGGATGGTGAGTAGTATTACACTAAATGAAATCAATTGGTAGAGGTTTTTGTCTTAATGAAATTACTTCATGTATCCTATTTCGAGATCTTCAAGGAAAGAGAAATAATATGAAATTCAAAGATAGGCAAGGAGCATCTACTCACAGGAAACGAAAGCATGCACGCTATAAGATCTCCTCCAATAAGCTATGAATACATATTCAAAGTGGAAAAAGGGAAAACACATCTATCTCAGCATGCTATTACTGTTTATTATATAGGTTTTTATTAGCAGCAAGGCCAGCTTTTCTTCATGTTCAATAAATCTTTTTAAATAAGATAGATAAGGCAATGGTTGAAATATTTTTTTTCTTCTTCAATTATCTTTGACATGAATGGGAATTTGCCATACAAAGTATCACCATGAATCCTCTAAAATCGTAGACTAAATTTTCCTGGTAAGTCTAATACAGATGTATTGAACAACAGAAATTTACACTCAATGTCATTGTGGTCCTGTAATCATCACAAAACAGCTATCCGGTACTTCTCATTTTATTTTGAATGGGATTGACTAACGCAGCTCATGCCTTTCTTCATGCCATAAAATGAAAACCTGAGGTGAACGGCTTTCCTAGATTTGTGCCCCATTTAAATGCTTAGAGCTAGATAAGATGACAGCGTTAAGAATGGTTTTAAATACAGTCTGTACTAAATATACAGACGCTCTTCCGGTTTGCTTTAAGATTGTTAAACAGATTGTTTAAAAGTCTGATTAAAATACAGAATAAAGAGATTGGAAAGTTTCTATCATGTCACATGCCGCCAAGTCTTCTTTTAGAAACAGACTAACAATTGTAACTTTTTTCATAAACGTTTGAGCTTAAATCCATCCATGTTTTCATGTGTTGTCTGCCAGTTACAACTTTCTATACTTAGTATAAAAAGCCATATAATTCTGCCATAGTTAAAGTATAAAAAGCTATAGTCTGTTGCTCCCAAATGTGTTCATTTCGTGCCACTGATGGTGATGGTTTCACCAAGAGAAATATGTTGGCGAAAGCAAACACAATGGTACCACCAAGTGTGTTTACATTTACCGTAGCTGCTCCAAGGAGAGTAAAGTTTTATTCTTCTTTTGAGATGCAATGAGTAATAGGCCAAAGAAGCATTCCAGAAATAAAACAAATTGGAAAACAAAGCAGAATCTCAGTAAAAAAAGAGAACAGGTAGTCACAAATGAGCAAAAGAAGCAAACAAGTGTACACAATTTCTTTGGACCCAGAGCAATCACGGAACGGTACAAGTTCCCTGCCTTATATCAAATGAATCAGGCTTTTAGCACAGTCCATCTATAAACCAGCTTGCTGCAATTTTTATAAATTATATATTCTTTCTCAAGTATTCCTTATAAATCAAGGAGCAGAAACCTAATCAGAAGAGTTGTGATGATCACACGTCATATCGTCACCTACGCCTCCTTGAACAGAGGACTGGAAATGCTAAACAGTCTCAAACATGATAGTGCAGAACTGCAGTTTTGGAAGTCAGATGAATACTGCATCTTACATTTACCTTTTCTGTGCAGCCCAGCGAGATGGTGATGCGCTGCATATGGAACAAAGGAAAAGCACAGTAAATCTGCATAGCAGGGCCCTATTCCCACATATAGGCTTCTAAAATTGATACAAAATAAAATAGCATGAGCTTCAGAATACACCGTGTTTCTTAGACAATTTCATCATAATTTGTCATTCATTCCAAGATATTGATTTGCCTAAAAGCAATTAAAAGCTTAATTGCTGCATAACCTGAATAACTTAGAAATGCAAATTAGGATAGCAGGCAAGCAACTATGTGTTCATTAATTTCTTTGTTATCACCATCTGTTTAATTAAAAAAATGAGTTTTACTGAATGACAGCTTGCTAACTATATAAACGTTTTCCTTAATTGAAAATGTCTTTTGCAATTGAGGTCAGCATCTGACAAAATTTGTTTGAGCTTTTGCAAAAACATTTTATCTAAACAAATTGTAGCATTTTTAAATTCACAACAAAAAGGATTGCCAGCATATGCAGAGGAATTCAAGAAATGACATCTGCACTTTTTAATGCAAAGTCATAATTCTAGAAAAAAATGGTTGCTTTGGAAAAGTAATGGTTATTACAGTTGCTTTGCCTTTTCTCACAATAAATACATGTGATTTATCATCTTTATTACAGATTATTTTGAAAACTTTATAAAATCCAGACTCAAAATATGAGTACCTCCGGCAAAAAAAGAATCATCTTGAGAATGAAAGTGCTTCAAAATATGGACAACGCAATGTGGTCATTGTATTCAGAAACTAATGTAGTTTTTCTAGTAGAATCTTTTTATAATAAAGCTGATAATTCATGTAAAGATACAACCTTTCATACCTGGGGCATATCAGACTCCTTTTATTCATTCAGGGGAAAAAAATCTACTATATCAATGCACTTCTTAAAGTTCTACGAATATTGGATCTTACATTTACTTTGTCTGTTTAAACCAACTCAAAACTGTGGACTTGAGAGACAGATCTCTAAATAAATAATTTACATGCCTGCAAGCCCACTAAGTTTCAACTAAGATTTAAGCTAACAGCAGCATACTTTCTAAGAGATCAGTAAATTATCTAGCACTGAAATCCTAGAGAAATCAAAGGCAATGTTAGCCTACTGTATTACAAGCTCATCAATTATTCACCTTATGTTGTTTACACAATTAATTATATTTAATATATATTAATTTAAGATCTACTTGGCTTCTATTTTCTCTTATTACACTTAAGAGAAACTTTATATTATGGCCTCTGCATCAGTACACAAGTATTTACAGAGTGCAGCAAAACGCTTTTTCCATTGAAGGGGACAGTGGTTACAGCTGTAAGTAGTGATAAAGATGACAACACTTCAGTGATTTGCACTGAAAAAAATGCCCAGGAATTCACTTTCTGTCGTCCTACTACGTGCAGCATCCCTTTTGTAGGACACTACTGGGGTAACAGTAAGCCATATATTGCCTTTTTGATATTTTATTACTTCACTAAAAAAAAAAAAAACCCAAACACACAAGGTCAGGGCTATATCCCTGCCTCCAAAATAAAACAAGTTAACTGACCGGTCTCACTGGGTGGCAACCTAAGGATACAAAATTCAGACTGGACTGCCAGGGTCAGTCACGTGCTGGCATTCCCCTTACCTGTAGGCTCTCGGTACTCAATGAAATGAGCTTTAGATTTTTCAAGCGCTGTAAAAATATTACCTGATATTTGCAGGTTTTTCCTAACATATCAAAATAAGCATTATATTTCTCACTGGAATCCAGTGGCATTGTACCTTAAAGCTCAGGTGGTTGTGGGCTCTATCTGTTAGAGACACAAACTTTCACAGTGACTCGGTTGCATGTTGCTATTGTGGGGACATCCATAGTTTTTCAAACAAACAAACTGCTTATGAACCAAATAAATTCTTGGTAAGTGATTGTGAGACATTTTTATTTTCTCATGATCTGAAGCGATTCTAAAATATGAGCGTGGAAATCTTTATGAACATGTTCTTCGGAACACGTTCAACCATGGGAAAGATTTAGCAGGTAACACAATGCAAACACTTATGCAGGAAATACAGGAGGGTGAAAAACAGTGGAGAAAATTAGCAAATAACCTCACAACAGAATTTGGGGAAAAAAACACAGCTTTCCCTGGTTCTATGTGAGTGGGACTAAGCACCTGATACCTCTCTGGAAAGCTAAGATTTGCCATCTCCTCACAATGGTATGTTAAAGGATAAGTAATAAGGCTGATGGAAGACATTGGTGCTATACTTATACTATAAAAGTTATTTTAATAGAAAGAGATAATGACATATATGAAAGCACATCTTAAAAAACATAAAACAGAAATTCTGGTTTGATTTTAAAACAGACACTTCTAATTTGCAATGGAAGATTAAAACTCAACAGCTGTTATAAATCTGTTATACCACAGTATGCAACAGTACTAGAGCTGCATTAAATATTTGTGAATAAGCAATGGAACACAATACGCCTTTGCAGAAGAACACATTTTAAATCATCAACATTTGTTTGTTCAGCATACCAACTACTAGGTAGCATTGTTTGAGTCTTTCATTCCTCCTGTTTCAGCCGATACCAAGAATACATTCACGGGCCATGACACGAAATCATCAGGTATCTCAGCAATATGAGAGACTAGGTAAAAATAAGAGTTTTGCCTTAAATAAATTCTAGTACGCCCTAAGCTCCTACTTCCATGCAGGATCCCTGGCAATGTGCACTTTTAAAAACAACCAACAACAGAGAAAACCAAACCATAAGTTACAATTTCCTATCAACATTGTCTTATCAAAGTTGCACACTTGCAAATTAACTCTTCTAAACATTGGGAGTATTATGTTTACATTTTTACGCATCAAAGGATCGTTTGACTTGACATTTTTCATCCTTTCACTAGATGGCAATATTGCATTACATTCCAGCATATAAGTAATACGTTAAATATTTCTAAATATAAGTTAAAATAAACTAGGCACAAAGAAAGAAACTGTATCAATGCATTGAAAAAAAAGAAGTTAATGTATAATCTCATTAAAAATTAACTTCAATATCTTGTATTTCCACACATTCTCTTACTAAGAAACCATGCCCCAGTTCTTTGACTCTATAGTGCAATTCTGCCTTTTTATCCCCCTGAAAATTATAGCAACGGTACCTTTACTAGCTCCCACTGAGGACTGTCAATTCCTACTTCTATATACATGATAACTAAAGGAAACAGAAGACTAACCAAAAAAAATCCACTTAATGTTGTTATTCAAAATCATGAGCAGTTTCCTTGTGACCCCTGCTTATGTGGTGGTGGTGTTTGGGATCCTTATCATGTGATCGTTCTAATCCGTATAGCTTGATGATCAATCATGAATCACATGGAATTAATTCTCTTGATCATCAGTTTAAAAAAGATGTATGTTTGCACTATTTTCTGTATCTCTACCTGAAGAAATAAGCCAAGCAGGAAATACATGATGAGGCATAGAATGATTTAATGGTTAAAGGGAAGGAAAATTGTTTAAAGAAGAAGAATTACAGAAGAGTTACAGTGATAGGATGTACTTCTGAGGTATGCTCTAAACATTAATAGGACCAGGCAACAGAACCTCGGCCAAGCCTGCACGCTCAGGTCTTTACGTAAAAGATTTATTTTTATTTTTTTCAGATTCACTAGCTGTATAACCTCAACAGGAAAGACTGAAACAGTTTGATTTCAGATGACTGAACACACAAATGCTTCAGGCATACTTCTAGTTGGTAGAAAATAAGGTATTTAAGATTCAGTTTTTGAGAGCTGATAAGAACCAGTGTTAGTGGACACAACCTGCAGACTGTAGAGAAATTGTTCTAATGAAGAAAGGTGATTAAGAATCAGTCCTGATGACAGTAGCCTTATTTTCCTTACACAAAGCTAATCTTTTCCACTGGAAAAATTTTACTGGTTGGCAAATCAAAGAAGTCTGTTCCCTACCTACTGGGCCACTGGCAATCAAAAAGACTTGATAGTCCTCTCCTTGGCTTTAAAAAGTTATCTTGTGTTGTCCAGATAGGATCGACTGCTGAGTGTTCCAGCTGTATCATTTACTGCAATAAGATATCTAGTTCTTTACAAGGAGGGAAACACTTCTTAGAAACAACAACCCAAGATACATACATCTCCCTTGGGCATATTTAAGAGATAGCCAAACAGTTAATTCCAGTAGGCATCCAAGAACTTACAGTCCAGCATTGACTCACTAATGACCATGCATGTAACAGCTGTAAACCAGGGCAATAAACCCTGCATTAGTGCTTGGTGTAAGCTATTCATTTCCTGACTAATCTAGAAGACCATTATGCTCTAATAGAAATGACATCTAATAGAAATGTGAATCTTTTAGGAGTATCAGTAGTTCCTTCTAGATACATATAACTTGAAGTAATCTGTCTTTCTGACAGGCAACTATACCTTATAATCCATTTAATATCTTTTACTGACCTTTCCTCCTATTTGGGTTTTTGCATAGATCATGACTGCCTTCGAGATATTTTTCTCTAATTAATTTTAAAACTCTGATTTACAAGCTAAATCTTTTTTCTTTTTATGTTCTTCACCAACACAGACGCATTAGTCCTTTTCATTCTCCAGTGTTTAAGGTTTAAAGTTATAAAGTTAAGTTATAAACTGCCTTCAAAGTCCTCTCTGCGATTTCTGTTCAATGAAATAAATTCTTCCACAGTTCCAGTAGGAGTACTTTAACTAATGTGGCTTCATATACCCATAATACTCTGAAGAAAAAATGTTAAAATAAATATTTTTAGGAACTACTTGTTTGTCACAATGACCTCAGGCATATTGTCTACTGCTAAATTGTACCTCTGTGATGAGCACCAAGATAATATCCCAAGTCATAGGTGATAGGATGAGAGGGAATGGCCTCAGCTTGCGCCAGGGGAGGCTCAGATTGGACATTACGAAAAATTTCTTCACCAGAAGGGTTATCAAGACTGCCAGAGGCTGCCCCGGGAGGTGGTTGAGCCACCATCCCTGGTGGTATTTAAAAGATGGGTAGATGAAGTGCTCAGGGATATGATTTAGTAGTGGCCAGGTACGGTTGGGCTTGATGATCTCAGAGGTCTTTTCCAAACTATTGATCCTATTATTATATGAAAAAGCATAGCAAATAGTTGTGCCATTCAAGAAATAGTTCAATGACTGTATTTAAGTTCAGGACTCTAATATATCATCATACCAGTTTTGACCATGAAGGGTTATTTCATTCTAACACATTTATTTTCCTCACTGCTTCTTATGAGAAGGAAGAGAAAGGAAAAGTCTTATGCATTTAAAAGCTAAGGATATGTTTTTCTCTTTTCAAGAGATTAGAAGAAGGGAAGAAAATGAGGTTAAGGAGCAAGCTTAATGTATCATTTTTAGTATTCTATTTGAATAAAATTTAAATTAGATAAGATGTACACCACAGTATTTTTGAAGTGTAAGATGCAGGATACTATCAAACTTCTCTCTTTGCTTATTAAATTGGTAATAGAATAACAAAGGACACATGCATCCTCATTTTAAACTGTATTCAGTACGCAAATCACTAATAAGGAGGGTTTGGAAAAGATCTGATGCAAACTGTGTATTAACTTAAGGGGTAAAACAGTCAGAGGAAAAATGGTTTGTGTTTTAAGTACTTTAAAGCCTTTTACCAAGCTTAGACATTCTATTTATTATAGACATATAACATCATCCTCACACCTACAAGTGCTTTCAGTGAATACTGAAAATGTTTTCTGCATATCAAACATTTACACATCAAATACAAACGGAGAACGGGAATTCTGGTTGCAATATACATCAAGAGAGCACTGCAAAACTCCGATGGCAGCCTCATTATTTCAGAATCCTGACTTGTGGCTCAGAAGACTAAAGGAACTGAGAATGCCCCCAACAACTTATATTGTTATATATGGATATTTAGTTTTAGTAAGTTACAGTAATTCAAAGCAGGCTCTAAGCTGAGTTCTCAAATGTGTCTTGTTAGCTGTAAGTAAATAGAAGGTAATACACCAAATAACACACAACTTGCTGACGTAAAAGAAGAATGCTAATATTCTCTGGAGAGACTACAGTGACCAGGTGGCTGAGGTAGAATTTGATAGCAATTATCTTTCCTCTGCTCCAAGACTTAAGGGACAACCATCTGAAACTAGACATTGGGTTTGATTCACCTCTGACCTAAAATTCAGCTCGGAACACAAAACCAAGTGACATCTTAACAGCTGTACCTCATATAAATGTCAGAAAACATGGATGAGCAGGGAAGGAAATGCCATGTCTGGTTTTCAAAACACTCAGATAATATTTGTTAGAATCTGAATCCTGTTTAATATAGAGAGTTCAACACTTTTCCTTACCAAACTATGAGGATAACTGCTATTCACTGTTCTCAAGTTTTATGCATGCACTGAACCTTCAAGGAATTTTTCAAGACAGAAAATATTGTATATTCTTTTTCTCATTAGAGTAATAACTACAAAATTGAAATAAAATATAATTATTTAAGATTAATCAATCTTAGACCTCAAACTATTTTATTTCAGTTTTGTGTGACTGACCTGTAGAACTAGAGCTATTTATTGCTTCCTTCATGTTATTTATCTATCCCTGAATCAGGATACAAATATATAATTTCTCTGAAAAAGTGGACTATACACACCCACAACTGTAAGAGAAACTTAGAGAGATAGTATTTATTAACTAATTCTAGTAACAGACACTTAATAGACATGATTGCTTATTGAACTACTAATAGCATTGAAATAGAATGTGTTTTTTTCTTAATATTTTACTTAATTGCTGGCTTCCACTCAAAAGTGGCAACACAAGATAACCTCGAGTCTGATAGGACAGTGACAAAAGATATTGTTATTAAATCAACTTTGTTTTTCTGGCAACTGAGGAGAATCAAAGCATTTAGGAAGAACTTAGGCAAATCTGAGTCCATCTCAGAAAAATACGCTTACTAAAAAAAAAACCCAAACAACAAAACCAAAATAACCGCACACCACACAATCCTACTTGTGGTAGGTTTGTTGGGTTTTTTTAAGGCAGGAATCCCTCTGGTGCAGCCAGTCACCATTAGTATTATTTTGCAGAAATAAGAATTTCTGCAAAAAGGGTAGCGAATATAATGTTTCTAAAGCCTTTATTGACAAAGAATAGTTAAATGATACTTCAAGCAGTAACTTTTTCGTGTGCTAAGAATGACTTCTCCAGCTTATGTATTCAATTAATTTACTGCTGGCAAAGGGATGATTCAAGAAACCATCAGCTACTCTAAACAGCCCCCCAGAGGCCCCATCATTCCCTTACTTCTCAGTCTGGCTGATAACATCCATCCAGTCCATGCCGTTCCTGCATCTTGCAAGCCTCATAAAAAGGCTTCAGACAATGACTGTGTTTCTGAGCTCCCTGGGAAGGAATGGCAGAGGAGAGCAAATGGAGCCAAGGAGACAAGAGTTCACAAATTAAATTAACAGGTATTTTAAAGCAGCGAGGTAATTATATATTATAGAACTTCAAAGCTCAATAGTCATGTAAACTTTCCCCTTCTTCTATAAAATGTATTTAACATTAAAAAAAAGTCAGGGAGATCTAATCTCAAGTCTGCTAAATTTTAAATAACCTATTGATACAGGATGACTAAGGCATTTCAGTGTCTGCAGCCAAGTAGTGCAGAAGGAGATTATATCGGCACCACCTGACCAAACACATACCTTTTCCTCATGCTTAGTTACCCACTCACGTCTGGTTCAATTGGGCAGCTTTCATCACCGTGAGGGAGAATTCTGCACACTCAAAACTGCACTCCTCCTCTGCCCCCTCCAAATCACAACGCTTCTGTTACCTCTCCCAACCACAATTCCTTCTGCATTAGAAGTTAATGGTGGCCAAGGGTATATGAACATCAAACTTATAACTATGTATTTGAGTGAGAACTCTTGATGTGAGGAGTTTGGGGTGAGGGGTTTTATTTTCAGTATTTCTAGCAGTAGATAGCTTTTCCAGATGGAAAGATGATGCTACAGAGGACAACACATATTATTTGTCTCAACGAATTTCTGTTGTTAAGTCTCTGGCTGAACATTCATTATGAATTGATCAGTGTATTTTATTACTCTGTCTCGCTGATGCAGATTGGCTCTGGCTCTAACTGCCTATCAACATGTTGATTCACCAACTGGTAGAAAATTCTATCAGTTTTTTCAGGGCTAATATTTAGGGGAAAAAAATAAAACATGAAAATAATTTTAAAAATGAAAGTAGGAAAACAAAAGAAAACCATTTATAAATATGAGATTACAATTACTGAATAGAGTTGGATGGCAAGACAAATGTTATTGTCCAAGTTCGGCTTAATCAATACTCTGCAGTATTGTTTTCTCCACATTACTGCAAACAGCTTTAACTGACCCAAGCAAAACTCTACTGAGGCAGCACCTCCTATCTTCCTCCTCCAGACGCGTAACAGCAACAATACTTATTTGTTTCTGAAAGTCTATTAATTTAACACCAAAGGTGTCCTGCACTGCCGTGGGAAGCTGCTATGAGGCTCAGCTCACCGCGGTTTAAGCATTACTGATAGTATTTTCAAGTATAACTGTATAGAAAAGTATGTCTCAAAGTCTATTTTGAACCATATTGATAACTGCCTTACTGTTTTTACCTTGTTTCCTACAAAGACAGAATAATACTGACTAGCAAAATATCACCGTGCACTACAGTACTTTTCACTAAGTGATCTGTAGCCCTTTACTCTTTTTGGTGTCAAATGGCAGTCGGATTATATAGAGACCATAGATCACTTGATATACTGTTACACTTGTCTCTGATTCACACTAACCAACGCCTCCAAACCAATTCTTCAATACAGCCAAACCATTTGACATTAGGGCCCCACAAGCGTACCTTGGATGGAAACCTGCAATTTCAACAGGCTTCAGACTTATTGACCCACCCCAGCATCACAGAGCAGATGAACAGGAAAGAGCATCTCAGAGCCGTTGTTCAAGTGAAGCCGCCAGAAGCATGGTCAGAACTACAGAGTTTCAAATCAATTTTTAAATTAATCTTTTCCAGATGGAAAAGGAAAAATGTTAGAAATTGAATGAGTTTAGCCCTGTGCCTAACCGGTAAAGATAATATCTCACCCTTTGTCACAAGTCCATGACAGGCATGGCTGGGAAGACGCTTGTTTGACAACCAGTGTCTGCTCCCATCTGACTGCACTTAACCTGGCTGACGTACATTAGTTCAGCAGCCAGACCCAGTCCTATTTTCTTGGGCATAATGGGACATAAAGAAGTGCTACACAGAACCACCACCCACGTTCTCTGAATACAGAGAAGCCTCATTTTCACAGAATACAGTGAAAAAACATACAGAGAATATTAACTGATAGCTGCTCTTACAGCGCTGGCTAAATACTATGGGCTCACCCCTATTTTACCTAGGGATTAATTAGTGAGGGATTTAATTCATACCAGAGAGTCTTTTCCAATTTGAAGGAAGAGGGCAGAGGCCTTGCATAAATGAGAAGGAGATACTTAAAAAGAGTTGTGACGTGTCATTTAAAAACTTAAATTTTAAAGACTTTTTATTTTTTTTCCAGTGTCACACACTGAAATTTATGATCACTTGCAATACGGATAACCTTCCAGGAAAGGAATATGAAACCGGTAAAGGGAAGATAAAGGCCACTGTCAAAAAATAAGCCAGTCTTATGCTGATGAACTTTGTACTGCAGGATGTATAAATAATATTATACAGAGAGCATCAATACACCTTCGTAATGATGAAAGGAAGCTTGAATGATAAATTAGAAGAACTGAAAAGCCACTTCCATGAGAAAATGAGCAGATCCTTATTTAAGTTTTACTAGTTTCCTGCTCTTCTCCTGCACCACAGCCCACCAAGCACATCCTTAAAAGGCAGGTCGTTTTCAGTACTGAAAACACTATGTCATTGTTACAGACCAATAAATAATTAAGTAAATAAATAACATTTAGATTAGCTCTTCAGACATGCTACTTTAGTGACTCTTTAAAGAGCACATATTTTCACTCTTGGTAATCATATGCTGAAACGTTGTTTAATTTGTCTCAGCTTGGATTCGTGTCTCAAGAGACCTGAACGGCTTTGCTGAAACATTTATATAAAATCAGCTTCACAAAACAATAAGACTTTTTTTTTAATAAATAAATGCTATGATTTGACTTTTTATGAGTGAGCAGCACTTAAAAACAAGAAAAGTTTATGCCCAGAGTGCTAAAATTGCTTGCATGTCCTGTGTATAATTCAAGTTGAAGAATCGATTACTATCGCAAACCATGAAAATCCAGTATTTAATTTATTTACAAGGAATAAGTCAGAAAACCTGATGCATTTTGAAAGGACATATGTCTGTTGCACTCACCGACAAATCTCATTTTTGTATGGGAATAGGAACAACATTTATTCATGATAATAGTGAATAAAATCCTCAAAATATCTGATGACTTTGCTCTCAAACATTTCGCTGCTCCTACTTCTACGTGTTATCTTGCAAACAAACTGAACACACTATGCCTTTTGCTACATTTGTGAAACATATTCAGATCAACGTCGTCATATGCTATAGTTGTTCTAAACTGTATATGCAATTCAGCACGTTAGCAATTGTTTCAACCTTTTTTTTAAAATTACTAAGCCAGGAAAATTAGAAAAGAATAGAATATTTAAGATTATTTTTAATATAGAATTACAGCCACAGCAATTGGACAAAGGAGATGGAAAGATTTTGCTTTTCTCTGAATAAAGGCTAAAGGACAGAAGGTAATTATAAGACTTATGAGTGCTGACACAGAAAATAACCTACATTCACCAGGAAAGTGAGCTTTAGTAATGCAGGTGTAACAGTCCAGCCATTCACTTGCTAATAATCAAAATTTTATTTAGATCAGATAGCACACAGTACAGCGACGTTGTGGCATCAGCAATACTTCTGTCAGCAATTTTTTGTCCTTCTGTTAAAGCAGCGTAATTTAGTAGTGTGTTTCACAAATTGTCAAGATTGTGATATGGGGACTACTTGAAATACCCATTGAACATATTATTTCGGCAAAGTTACGACATAAATTTCATATGGAAATGTTTGACTAGCCAACTTGCTCAAATAGGACAATCAAAGATAGCTTTTGGTTTACTTGGAATCTGAAGATGTTCCTTTCATCAATATTGCTCAACAGTGTACAAATATACAGAGTGACTCAAAGCAAATTCAGTGATTTTCCTGAAGCAAGACTTATGAATCCTTTAAGCTGTGCCTCACTCTCATCCAACAGCACTCTGAACACTGAACGCTTCCAGGGATGGGGCTTGCATGACCTCTCTGGACAAAAAAAAAAAGATTTCTTCTTCATATCTACTTTAAATCTCGTCTCTTTCAGCTTAAATAATTTCCCTTCATCCTATGACTGCACTCCCTGATAAAGAGCATCTCCACACCTTTGCTGTAGGCCCCCTTTAAACACTGGAAGACTGCTACAAGGTCTTCCCAGAGCCTTCTTTTCTCCAAAATATTATCCTCAAAACCATTAAAAGAGATTGTCTAAATTTTATTCAATGAGTGTGAGAACACCATGTCATAAATGAAGTATTTTTGTACCTTTTAAGCAACAAAGCAATAATATGGTAGAATGGCCTCATCTAGCAAGCGGTGAAGACACTTACATCAGTAAATAACTTAGGTTTGCTTCGTGCTGACATATCATCCCTATAGGCACAACTATTAATGCCGTAAGTTTTATTTTATTACATTTTATTTATTCTAACTTTTAAGGAGCCATTTCCTTACCAAACAGCAGCTGGTTTCACATTTTTCATGTAATCTAGTAGCAAATAAGTATTATGTCTCCCCACCCATGTTCTCACTTCAGTGGAAACAGAAATATGTTATTTGTAGCTACAAGAATTGACTAGTTCAAGCTGTAATTTTACCTCCTAAATTGTCTAAGTTCAATCCCTGATCTGTCACTAAAGATATTGGCTGTTACCCCAAGGCAAAATAAAACCTATAGCAGAAAACAAGAGCTTGCTTAATGTTAATACCATTAATACGTCAGTTCAGCCTTAGAAAGGTTTTCTGCATGATCCAAGCATGTGATGAGCCTCTCATATCCTCATAATATTAGATTTTACTAAGGAACTAAGGAACAACGCAGTCTTTCAAAAGTAGTATTCTTTCTTTTCTGCCAAAGAAGTTTTCCTTTTAACAACTCTAGTATTGTAGTTATGTTTACTGTAACCAGCTGCAGGCTGCCACTACTTAAACTATCCTGATGACTTCATTTCATTTATCACTATAAAAGTGAAATTTGGGAAGAAAGAATAAACATCCTGTTTTGTATCATTTACAGTTACGAAAAACTAAGAGTTACAGAAATTTTTCTAGCTGTGTTAGATATGAGAGCATTCTTCCACCCCCCTCCTTAAAAAATCCAAACAAACAGAGCAAGTGAGCTCTACTGGGAGTGAGGATTTAATTTTGGATTAAGAATAACGTTGAAAAATCTGTGTTACTAATTGGAATGCTATTTCCTCAGTTGAACAGAAGTGTAGCGAACATCACTTGAGTCAAGTGACTTCACAGTTTTCCAGTTCTAAAAGCATTTTGAGAGCTAATCAAATATGTTCTTGGGATATTTTGCAAAATGGAAAGTAAACATTCACGCTAAATTTGTGTATCTCTGTGCATACATATACACACACATACAAAATTTAAAAAGGTTCTCTAAGACTTCAATTTCAGCTAGATTTATCCACAGCATCTCAGGCATTATCTCCCTCCAGCTTATTTGTACTAAAGATTCCATAAGAATATTAAATAAAAATAAATACTGTCTCTGCAGCTAAAGTACAGGTGTACATGACATTTTGTACACAGTCTATCTGCTCTGGAGAGGAACATACAGAATCCCTATCAGAACTGTGACTTGTTGCCTCAACATAAGTTCCAAGCAATGATGTGATCACCTGATAGTGAGAGACATAAATACCTGGTGTCAATTCAATTATACATATGACCGACATTTAACAGTGTACGGGAAAACAAATTTTGACTACTTTATCCCTTTTTTGATTGGCAGAGATATTCCAAATGCCAGCTGTGCAAGTTATGTTTTACTAATACTTTCCATTACGCATCTGAGAATAAAATAAATTGTGCACAGCAATGTTTCAAAACTGGATGAACCCAATCGCATCCTTCTGAGAACATACTTTCTGGATAGTTTAGATGATTCTTACCAGACAAGTAGGCATAAAAATTTAATACCTGCAGCACTTGTTTCTGCATAGAAAAAAAATCAGGATCTGCTGTAGCTAAATATGGGATACAGTTATAATAATACAGCCACTATACCATCACTTTAAATGTCAGTATTGATATTCAGCATGATTTCCTATGTATGATGGCTCAAGTCAATTATAATGACAGATAGCATCCTACTGGCTTATCTGATTACCTCTGACCTTTTAACAGCTGCAGAAAGCCAAAACAGCCTGAAAGAAGAACTCATGCATATATGACACAAAGCTGGAAATTCATATCTGAGCCACAGTCAAGAACACATTGAATGTCAGCAGATTTCTGACAAAGCCTATAGCAAATAATTTCTTGGATGGTTTGGCACCACAACAGCCTGTCATTTATTGTAGCTGAGTAGTGACAGGAGACATAAACTTGATTAATTTTATATCAATACACGATATAAAAGTCATTACAACACATAGTTCATTTTAAAAACTTGGAATCCACTACCCAAAGTGACCATTCATTTTGATTATTATTTCTTTTATCAGAGGCTTGGTTAGATGATGTAAGGCTGCATGGGCTTCACAGGGAAACAAAAATCAATATTAAGTGCGATTGTGTATATTCAAAAATAAAGCACATATTTTTTGAACAACAGATTACTAACCAACTACTTGGAGAAGTCTTTCACTGCTCAAGTGTCCTTGCTCATCTCTCAGGGATAACTAGTAAGTGTTGGCCTGGTAACTATTTAAAAGTTTACCTTTTTCTTGCAAAAAAAATCCCCATAGCCACCCAACCCAAATCCTGTAACTTACAGGATTTTAACCAACAGAAGTAAAAAGGTTGAAGTAGAATGAAATAAAGTGTGTTTTATTTTCTGTTACCAATGTAATAACCTCTTCAGCATCTTAGCACTCAGAAGCAGCAGAAGTACCTTGATGTGTACATGTATAACAGACCTTACCTTTACACTATCGCATTATATGACAAAATCAGAATACACAGATGTTTCCTAAGGTAAGGAAGCTTTACAGCCCAATGCATCCTCACCATCAATGCTCCCAGTCATTATTCCGAAAAAGCCATCCAAAATGAAGCTGCATTTGATTCCAATAATAAGCTGCTATTAATTTAGGTTATCTTCATAACATTTGGTTTATTTTCATAGAATTCTTCTTCAAACTGGTAATATTGGCTAGAAACTGTTTTAAATCCTCTCTACAAAAATCTCTTAACTCATCACCAGTGATAGAAGGATAGAACAGCATTTCTACAGTTCCATAATTATGACAAAATCTCAGCTATACTTGAGCAAATACCACTATTGCCCTGGTCTTTATCTGGGCCACAGTTTCAACATCAGACAAACTTTAAAGAAAAACAAACAAACAAAAAGAGTCAAAGTTTAAAATTTATGAACGACTACATTTGTAACATCTGGCTAATTTGGAAAAATAAAGAGAAAAGTAAAATATCTACAGATTTTGGAAAGAGAACGTGTGGTTTTGTCTACGCAGGTACTATTACAGAAGAAATTTAACACAGTTGCAAAGGTCAGACTAAGAGAGCAGAAGCATTTTGCAGCCTGTCAACGGTTTTGGCAAACTTAATTATCCTAAAAAATACAGAAGTTTGTGATGCTATGGAAAAGTTAAGGAAGAGCACAAGGTTTATGTTGAATTTACGAGTGAGAGACAGCAGAGGGGAAAGGACAGAGGCAGCGCTTCCCCACCATCTGTGCTAACAAGCCTCAGTGTGTTGGACAGCATGTTTGATTTCTTTTGTCCAATGTATATGTCTGTTCTAGGAGAAGAAACTCAGAGCAAGAAGGTGTGGTTGCCTACAGCTCAAGGGGCAAGACTGTTGAAAGGAGACAGCCTCAAAAGATAAGAGTCCATGGGCTGAGAGAGAGCTGTGGAGCACAAGCCAGAAAACCACTGACCTGAGTGAACCCCAGCTGAGGGCAAGGGTCTGTTCAAAAACTGAGATAAATCAGGATTCAAAACATTTTACTTATATCTTGTCTTACCTATTGACTTCTAGATGTCCCTAAAAACTTATTATAGTAGTTTTCACTGTAAAAGGAAAGCTGTTATTTCTTGGTTGTTTGCTTTTAAATTAAAAACCTTTCTGATCTCTTTGGTAGCTCTTTTTAAAAAAGTGTCTGCCCGGGTCCTTTTAAAGGTCCCATCACACCCACACCTCATGATCTCACCCTCAGCAGCTGCGTGGTTTCTGGAGCTCTGGGAACACAAGCGCATTACCATTCCCTTACCCCAAGGACTCTGCCCTGGCATACAATGTTCCCACAGTAAAAATAATGACACCTGATTCAATGGAATGGGGACCTTCACTCCAATGAGTTTCAGAAAACTAAATATTTAAGAGATGAAAGAGTGCAATTAGGATAGTAATATATATCAAACAATGTTAATAACCTTTATAGGCAGAGAGAATACCCAGTTTATTCAGCTATCATAAAACAAATATTAAACAGACTCTGGGAAAAAGAAAAGACATGTTATTTCTGTTCAGAAAAGTAATTAAAAAGTGAACAGAATGGCTTGGCAGCTGCACAATAATCCCCTCCAATATCTCAAACAGCCCATACTGGTGCAAGATGTTCCAACCAGCATCACCAGATAATAATATTGCTGCAGTCAATGGAATGATTCCAATTTACTTCAGGTGTTCCTGCTACAGAGGAATCAGAACCAAAGTTTCAAGTGAAAATTTGAAACATCCACATATTACACCTAAAAACAATAACTGAGAAGGATGTGTCAGAAACTATTATTGTGTTCCTTCAGCAATGAACATAAGAACTTGCAGATTCTGAGACCTGGTGCAGTCATGTCTGCAAGAGTACAGCTGTTCCCTCCTCTGAAATATGCTGCAGGAAAGCACTGCTATTTGTAAAGCGCTGTATACACGCCGTAGCATCTATTACAACAGAAAAGTCAATTACTGTGCAATCCAAACCTTGCTTTGGAGTATTATCTGCATGCAGAATAAAGTCAGTAGCTGCAAGGGCATGCTGTTTCCTTGAACAGTGGAGAAAATAAGGATGGTTTAATCAATACTATGACAATTTAAGTTTTGCTATCCTACTAGTCAACTCAGTAGACAATTATTGTGCAGAAGGATAATGTATTGGAAACAGGGTAATCAGAGGAGAAAAGAGCAGTTAATGGCTTCCTAGGAAGCCATTCCTATTGCATATTCTAAGAAATGCTTTACAACAGATATGCTGCTTGATAGCTGGGCTATCAGATATCCTGTACAGCACAGTTTTTATGCTTAAGTTTATCTTAGAGCTTTCATTTAAAACCCTCAAGTTTTCAAGATCAAAGAGCCTTTCCCCCTTCGTTCCGTATATGCTAACCCTCTCCTCAAGTAAACGCCCAACCACTGGGTGTTTTACCAGTCTCTTATAGAGCTGGAAGGTGGAGAGAAGAACGAGAAGATGACAGTGGTCTTGTGGCACAGCTGACTGCTTCCATACTCTCCACAAGGAGAAGCCAACTGACAGGGTCTGATGAGTAACTTGCCAGAGAGGGGAATGTTCTATATTTGCCATGGGGCAGTGCACTTCGTACCAGTCAAACCCCATGTGCTTTCACTCCAGTTCAGAAGCCAAATTAGTGTATTAGATACCTTCTATGAAAAAATTTGGTATCTAGTTATGTTTTTGAGGACAGCTGACGCAAGGAGTTGAGCATGTACATTTTGAACTGTAACGCCGAGACCCGACAGTTTATTTTTCACATCAAACGCTGAGGTGTTCAAAATAAAGAATAAATCCTCAAACACATCTAAGGTGGAAAACATAACATAGGTCCCAAAGTACCTAAACTAACCTCATCTCCTTTCATAAACTGGTCTCAGCTGCCAATAAACTCTCTAAGCTTCCACAGAAGATACCTTTTCTTGTGCTTTTAAACCAGAAACTACATGCCAATTAGTGTATTATGAAAAAAATATTGTTAAGGTTGTTTTTCAAACTCAGATGCTGATACTTTACAGGTAGTGGACTTCATTAAATTCTCAAGTAGACTTTAATTGCTTGATGACACTACTCATAATCATCAAACTAGCTAATGCTTATTAATAGCCATTTCTGATGGAGTGTAGCACCGCAGACCTCTATGTGAATTTGAGCAGACAAAAATGAATTTTATACACTTTCCAGCTAAACAATCACTTTAAACACACCTCCCATGCTTTAATGCTCAAGTGGCTTTCAGATATTGATATTTTAAACCAAATAAAGAACGTGTAGTATAGTGCAGAGATTAGGGCAGTAACATCTCACAGAACTTGAAGTCATTGACACAGCATTAGTGGGGCTGCAGACAGCCTCACCTTAGTTATTGCTATCTCAAAACAAAGACATAGGTCACCAGATACACAGGATTTCAGTTCCCACACAGAAAAGCAGAGATGAGTGCTCAGATACTACGCTATTTCTTTTTTAACCAGACCCTTTTAATTTTTTTAATTGGATATGTGGTTTCTGAAATGATTCATTGCAACATAGATGAAGGTTTGATTTTCAGAGAGAGATAGTTATTTCATCGTACCTTTCCCCATTCTCATTCCTACCCTAATACAAGCATAGGGAAATTTAACAAATAGGGATCATAAAAATTAATAATAGGGAAAAAAATACTGAACGTCACAATGCAAATGCTGTAAATCATCAAGCAATGACTACCTCACAGGAATTTCTTAATATTACCAGACACTTACAACATCCCCATTTTAAATTAATAAGGATATCCTCTGACAGCCAGATATTTTAATGCTCACCTCACTATCAGCAGTCTTTCTTCACACATTTCTCCTATAGCAAACCCAAATCCTTCAAAGTAACTTCTTCCCTCACTGCCCTCTGGGTATTAGATTTTCACAGCAGATGTTTCTAATTGGTAGTTTGATGCTGACTGGGGGAAGTAATTAAGCTCTTCATCATTCCCTCTCGACCTGCTGCCTTGCAGGTCATGCATTTCCCACTATGGAGATCAGGCATTACTAGAAAATCAGATTATAGCATGTGAACATTTGAAACATGGGTTTAGTATGTGGATGTAACCTACACAGAAAATTCAAGCTCTTGCCACGTAGAACAAGATTTTAATTCTAGGCAATAAGAGTGGATTGTTTTGGGTTGGTCTTTTTTCGCTTTTTCATTTTGGTCAGAGGGACTGAAGTGATGACCTTCCTGTCTTGTACTATCAGAACCTCAGAGAAAGTTGATTGTGGCTTTGAGCAATTCAGTTCCTCTAGGAGTGTATAAATTTACAACAGATAGGTACGAGAGGAGGTCATGAATTGCTCTCAGGAGACAAAACATAGAACTCAACAGAGCAGCAAGAGAAAACCCTAGGGAAAGTCTTCCTCCGTCACCAGTTTTTCAGGTTTGCACAAAACATCAGCTGCTCCCTTTGTCAGGAGAAGGAGTGGGGTTTGGGTTTTTTTTTCCCATTCAGTTTCACCACCCAGACGAGTAACAAATCTAATATTTAGTCACCAGGAAACTATGCTTTCCTCTGACCCTGCCCCCTTCAGTAGGAGTTCCTATAGAGACCCCTGCGTGCAGTTGCCTTAAGTGACCCACACATGACCTTTCTTATTCTGATGACTCACAGAGCATCACCCAGAGTAAAAGCACCTGAGGGTTTCCAGGTGCAGATCAACAGGACCAGAACAATGCAGAGGAACGGAGTAGAAACCGGGTGGCCATAAAAGTCTCTGTTTGGCAGCTGAAAAAGAAAAGTCCATGCCTTTGCCCATAGCACATACGTGCTTTAACGCATAGTTACCATGAGTGTACTTTTCATCTTTATGGTATGGTTCTACAGCAGCCTATAACATTGAATGAGAATAAGAAAGATACCTTTCCCGTTGGAATCCTTTTCTATGTCCTCTTCCGAGCCATGTTTCCTCTGGTCCTCTTAGTAATTAAAATAATCCCTCTTTCACGTTCCACTGTAAGCAAGGTTTCTTCAGTTTTAATTACTGGCTTTAAATCACTTCCAAAAGGCAAAATTAAATTTTATGCAATATTTTATGTAATAAATTAATTATTTGATTAAATTCACATCTAACCCAGTAAATCATCTTCAAACTTTCCCAGAATTCATTTGGTAAAGTTTACAAAATCATATTCTCATCTCTTTTTGGTATTCATACAGTGAACACTTGATTTTACACACTTGAGCAGTTTCACTTGTATCAAGTATACTTCTTGTGCATTATTTATACTATCGCTTAGATCAGTCTCAACACGGAATTATCATCTAAATGTTCATTCCCAAATGTAATTTCTTAATTGTTTAGTATCTGCTAATGCTCTTAAAATTGCCTCTTTAATCATTAAGAATAATCTTAAAAACTTATTCTTTTCCAGCCTGCAGGCATACAACCTAAAGGGGGCAAAACTTTTCTCCTGCAACATTGCATGCTAGTCAGAAGTCTTGACTGCGTGTTGGGACAGGAATGAGAGACATCATCCTCTCAGACACAAACCCAAGTAAGAGCTCCGAAATGTGCATGCGACTCAAGGTGCACTGGACTGAGGGTGCAGAGGAAGGTACGGGACTGAATACTTCACCAGGATGGCTACCAGCTGCGTGCTCTAGATGTATGGAAGCAGTTGTTGCACTAGCTTGATTAAACGCAAGTTTCAAAGGGAATGGAAATGCCTGAGTCCTAATTTTCAGCTGACTTGACTGGGAGTTACGTCCATGCCCCTGGAGTGCATTAATACCTTAGATACTTTGATACCTAAGATACTGTCACATGAATTCAACAGCACGTAACATAATTCCTGGCTATATTTAATTAGTAAAGCAAGTATTTTTTTTCCCATTCCTTTAATACACTTGATTGAAAACTTGTCAGCCTACAAAACATTTTCAACAGTGACTAAAGGTTATTGTTGTAACAGAGCAGCAAGTTATACGATAGTCTTCCATAGAGCTTGTTAACATTATCAGAATTACTAGTGAACAGGAAAGGTTATCCCTTGGGTATAGGATAAAGGACTGTAAAATTCTATTACCTTCCTTTTAGAGGCTCTTTCAATAAAGCTCTTTTAAAATAAAGTCAAGAAAATGACATAGCTCTCTTCAGTTTTCCTGTGAAGTAATTACAGCTGTACATCCTTTACTTTCATGTAATTTCAAATGAAAATTAACCAGTATTAAATATTGATTGCTTTTCTCTATCATTAGACTTAACGAACTAAGTATTTATACTCTCAAAAATGGTGTCTTTTCATTTAAAATATGCTATCAGTAAGAGTTGTCACTATTACAGGGACTGTTTTATATACAACTTATGAGAAATGTAAATACTGGATTATTTTCAAACCCAGCAATTTTCTGTAAGATTTTAGAATGAAATAACAAGTTTGGTAATTTTAAAAATTAGGAATTGAGTCTGTAGGTGGCACTGTTTCTCTTCAGGAGAAAAGACAATCACACGATGAGAACGAGTCCAAAACACTCGGGTGAAACTGCTGAACTTACGAAACGGACCCATCTCTTCAGAAACGTAATTAAACTAAATATATGTATGATATATACTTCAATTCTACTAATACAGTCTCTCTCTATAGTATAGCGTATTCCACACCATTTCTGTCTGGACAGAAATTTAAGAATTTGAAGATCAAGGATCTTCAACAGATTTACATAGATCAAATTGTAATGAATTAATGGATTTATCAACCTTAATTGACAAAGATTAGTTTAGAAGATATAAGAAATTGTAGAATTTAGCAAACAATATCTGCTAAATCCCACACTATGGCTCATGCTGGTAGTCTGATTTAGGGTATGCTATATAATTCAGCATATTTCTATTGTCTTTTGTGTGTCACACCAGTACACGTTCATTCAGATCACCTTTTGAACGGTCAGGATAATTGGAAGTTTAATAACATTCTTTTGTCTCTCATAATGCAGACATTTTAGATGTAACAGAGTGTGCAATAAAGGAACACTGATAATTTAGTATTTGTACTGGCAGGCGTGTATCATAAATGTGTGTGTAGAGTTTTGGTTGGTGACAACACAAAGAGAAGGCAACTAATGGGCTCTACTCTTGAAACTGCTATGCATCTGAAAGGGCAGCACTGTGCTGTTGAACAGCTTGTAAGTGGCACACAATCACCTTTTTACTGGGGAACAGTTAAGCTTAAGCTATTGCTACTTGTAAAGCCATTCTGGATCTTCACAAGAACAGAAGACACTAGAAGAGACACACTTCTAACAATAGCCCTGCTAATTACACTGCAATGCAATCAAATGGGAAGGACATGAGTGAAATACACCCACCTTTATTTCCACTGCTCTGTGACAGCACTGGACACTTGAGACTCTGGGGGATCACAAGCCTCCCTACTACAGGAAATTGCAGCCTCAGACTCCCAAACTTTGGCAGTTTTCATGTTCTTGATCTGAAATTTAAACCATATTTAGTCACAACCAGCATTTAAAACCAGCAATAAATATCTCAACAGAACCCTACTATATATAAACATAGTGTACATTCAATGATCAAGCACCATCTCCTGCCCAAACAGGGAATATGTGACAATACCTATGAGGCCCTGAAAATATTTCCTAGAATTCCATTGTCAGGAAACCTTCACTTCAATGCTAAACATAAAAAGATTTATTGGCCTGTAGATATCATACTCAGAAGCATGTAGTTCTGTGAGATGAGGCTTACAAAACTGGAGATAATATGGCAGGTCACTTGATATGGTAGGTAAAAGGTGGCATCAAATAGTAGAGTTACTATTTATTTTCCTCAAAAGCAGTGAAAATCTCATCCACAATTCAAAACAAGCAACAGTTAGATAATATATTTTGCTTCTTTGCATTATAAAAGATGCCACATAAATGCACGTGTAAAGCAAAACTCCATTTATTATAAGAATTCTGTATTACAAGAATTATATCTTCATTATGTGGAAGAGCTCAACACATTTTATAACCTATCACAGAAACCATAGAGCATCGATATGAGTAATAAATTCAGTACCTTTTGTAATTTTGAACATAGATAGAGCAATTTCTCTACCATCAGGCACTGGACAAGTTAAGTCCTAGGAGATTTCATATTTATTCCTATTCTCTGGCAACAAAGACTCTCAGAACGTAAATAATCATTTCTGTGTATAAATATAAACATTTTTACTTTAAGTTTCCCTCTCCCTAGTTTTTCTCGAAGTATTTCTCTGTGGTTTACATGAAAGAAAACAGGTTTCTGCATATTGAAATAGAGACTGACTATGGATTTTTATACCTTCAGCAGTTCAAATTTCAGGTGGAAACTTAAAAACGTGTTTTTAGAGTATCCAAAAAGAAACTATGTTCATCTTGATGTCACAAGAGCATCACTCAGCAAATGCAGCATTAGATAAATAGAAACAGCAGCAACAGAAGAAAAGGAGTGTTAGCCTCAGGGGAAATTAAAGGAGACGTGCTATTCTCTAGCTGCACAGATCCTCATTAAAGACACTGAAAAATGTGCTTAAGGACATGTCTCAGTCTGCTACTTTTTCAAGTCTATCTCTTGCCGGCTGTTGTTGTTTTTTCCAGAGGTCCCAGTGAAAAGTATCCTACAGTTTACAATGCTTTGGGGCCATTTCCTCCTGGGTTCCATTCCTGAGGGTGTAATTCTTTTTCAATAGCCGCTGTGAATAAGATTCCATTTCACACATTTAATTTCCCTGGTTTTGTGAATAGCCACCAAAGAAAAGGAGAGCAGAGTAACAAAGGTAGGACAATGGGAACCTTCACTCTCATTGTTCAGTAAGGACAGAGATGCCTGAAGGGGCAGGGAAGAAGACAGAAACAAGTCTCAGCCACTCCAGCAAGAACATCCTGGTAGATTATTTACATCTTGTTACAGTGATGCGATAATTTTTTTTTCAATTAGAAAATTTGCAAAGGATCTTTCCCCAAACCTGCCATGCCCTAGGGAGGCTTTGGTACACCACATAGACACTTCCATCTCATTTAGAGGTGAAGGAGCTGATCCGAGAGCTGATAGTGCCTCACCTGCCATTTCACAGCTGGACTCTCCATGGTAGAAGCTTTGTGGGCTTAGACACTGGCAAATCTGCCCTTGTGTACTTACTGAACATGCCTGGAAGATAAAGTAAAAAAATCATGATTATACCCAGCAGGTAAATATTTTGTGTGGATAGAATTAAAGGTTCATGAAAAAAAAAAAAAAATCAGTTTCAAACTGAAAAAGAAAAGCAAAAGCATTTCAATATCACTCTACTTTCATCAAGTAGGGAAGGTCTCATACTTTCCTAACAGCTGTTTTAGTTGTGTTTCTTGATGCAGTTTATTGAGCGAATGAGTTCAGAGAGCTTTAAATTGAGATTTATTTGTCCTTTTGCTAATCATGAATCAACCTTCTTTTAGATCAATTAACTAAATCACTTTGTAGGTAGTTCAACATATTCTTTATGGATGAAAACCTTTGTTCTTTATTGCCCATAACATCTCTCCACCCCAATAAATAAAATTAATAACCTGCTTGTTCACTAGTGTTTGTAACTTCCAGTGTTTCATAGCAATTCATTTCTTATGACTTGCTAACAAAAATAGATTTGAGTAAAACATCAATATTAATATGTGCTTATGTTCTGCCTTCCATTCTTTCAAAAGTACTTAGTTTTCACAAAGAACTTTATAATGGCATTACTCACGTTGCTATAAAACCTCAACGACTTCTTAGAAATCTCTTCACAAGTAAAAATATGTAACTACTGCAATACTTACTAATAGTTCTTTTTCCACGTAGCATACATAAAACCAGAATAAATTTAAACGTTCCACTCTGAATTTCCCAACTAGGAAACCTATTTAATTACAGTATTTATTAGCACAGGAAAATATCTGGTTCTAATTTCTTCCGCAGTTTCAGCAGGAGAGGGTCCTTGATATATTAGATTTCCTGTAATAGTACCTATATCCTTCCTTTTGTTAAAAATCATCCTGAGATGCTAATTATTCTAGCTGAGGGCCAGGGATTCAATAACAGCTGAGACAAACCGCAGCCTGCCAAGAATCAGACTGCTTTGCTCAGAGTGCATTTGAGTCAATTTACATTTAATGAAACAGTCCAAAGGCTCTCTGGCCGTATCGAAATGGAATCCAGCAGCCCCACGATCCACGCTGTCACGTTAGCTCAGTTTCGAACTTGTACCTGAGCCCAAATCCCTCATTGCAAGTACGTTGTTGATTTGTACTTGAGTTTGGCTCTGGGAGGGAGCCAGCCCTGCCCCGGCTGTTAGCGAGGCCGACTCGCCGTCCTGCCCTGTGAGCCCACCTGGCTGACAGAGCCCCCCACGCCTCCCACACCGCAGCCGTTGGCCTCGCGCCGTTCCCAGGGTTTCTGTAGGATGGTGGGTGCAGAAGAGCCTTCTGGCCCAGCTGCCCTGGACAGGGCACTGTGACACACACAGACAGGTCCCGCAGATCTGTCAGGACCAATGTCCGCTGTGTGTGGGCAGTGTGGCCGGCAGGGAGCCGAGGGCTGACTTTCCTAGTTTATCGAGGCTTTGGTGGTTTTTTTTTGGAGGCTCAGTTTGTGACATGTCAGAAGCGAAGCTATCGACGGCTGAAGATATAGGCACGTTTCTCCAGAAAGCCTCCCTCGCCTCTAACACCTTCAGGCTGCAGGTGCCGATGCCATCAGGGAGGAGCTATGAGGTCCAGGAGTTCGGTTTAGGCAGAATAGGATGCTGCGGGCTCCCTTCTTCCCACAAGCCTCGGTGAGGAGAGATCAGGGGCCACAGAGATTCCCCTGCAGCCCATGCAGAGACCGTGGAGGAGCAGATATTTCCCTGCACCCATGGAGGGGATTTCTTTTGTATGTGACATTCATCAGTTAAGTGACCTCCCTTGTCTTTGTCTCAACCCATAAGTTCTATCGTGGTATTTCCTCCCTCAGTGCTGTTGAGAAGGGGAATCCTGAGAGCAGCCAGGCAAGGACAACCCACCACAAAGGAGAACCTACAAATGCACAGTATGCTTGTTCTGTCACAGAAGATGATCAGGAGTCTAAAAGAGTAAACAGAGTACATAGAGAAAAAGCCTCTCTGCCATAACGTGACCGAGGCCTGCTGGCTGGTGTGACGGTGGGACCCTCTAGATAATCACCAAACAGAGACGATGGAGCGTCTCTTCCTGGTACACGCGCCACTTTCACCACTGCATGTGCCTCCCACATATCCTTCGCTCATCTCGTCAACAAGAGACTGCACACTTGTACAATAAATTCCCCGTGGACCAAGAACAGCTGAAGCATTTGCATTTTTTCTACAAATCTCATTTTAGAGGGATGGGCTGACTAAGGTAGACTATGTCCAATTTATATTGTTCCTGCCAAAATGCCCTGCAAATGTGGCTTGGCCACAGGTAAAGCAATAGAAAACTAACATAGATCCAGTGCAGCATGAAACAGAAAAACTGCTCCCTTCAAATATTGCCGAGATAATTTTGCCAGGATAAGTGTTCATATACACGACTCCACATCACCACCACTGCCCAGATTCTTTCTTCAGTTCAATTTAAAAGCCTTTCTTATGATCCTTACTAGGGTTGCACTGAAATCTGAAGTGAATATGGATGGTTATTTTATCGATTTCTTTTCTAGGAATAAAACTACATGTTTCCATTTCAAATAACCATAGTCTGAAGGCTCAACATTAATTTTTTGTTAAAAATCTTCCAGGCTGGAAAAAGTTATGATTCTAATTCTCCATTCTACAAATGAAATTAAAATAGAAGGTTATAAGTTTGTTTCACAACATTTTATGAGACTTCTTAGATCCCTATGGCATTTGAAAACAAAGTTATTCGTTGAAATAGATGCACAACACATTTTATTTCTTTTGACAAAACAACCTGCTAAAAATACCAGCACACATTAAACAGCAGTACTCAAAGATATTGGTAGGGTTCAGTGCAAAATTGCTACACATGCCTGGGAAGAACAGACTACAACACTGTTCCTATGCATAATCTAACTGCATGTTAAAACAGTAGTGGATTAAAATCTGAATAAAAATGTAGTTGAGAGATCTTCCCCTACATCATTAACAGTAATAACAACAGCAACAACAGTAATAAAACGGTAGCACTGGAAAACCAGCCCAAGCATGGAACTGTCCCTGTTGTCTCCATTGAGACACCTGCACGAATAAAGAATTCTATTTTTTTTCAGAGATCCTTTGTTGTCTGCCTTTCCCAAAGCTATCGTTCTCCGGAGATTACTAACTTTTCCAGTTAATTAACCTAATTCATCACGCAATTTTAATGTCAAACGTTAAACTATTCTTAACTCCCACTTCAAAAACTCATCCAGGAACATATTCATTTTCTCATTTAACTTGTGTATTTTACTGTTTTACCATTTCTTAGTATTCTTTGGATTATTTTTTCACATGACTAAAGCATTAACTCTATCTATGAAATACCACGCTACGGAGATCATTTTACTGATTCCTACAGGAATGAAGAAGCTGGTATATATTTATGCACTGGTCAGTGCCTCAGATTGTATTTAATGTTGGCCTTTGTCTTGTATACAGAGTTCTCAACATCAATGAAACATTTTCTTCAATTTTTTTTTAATCAATAATGAGATTTTCATGTAAATATCCTACTTTCATACAATTGTGTAATAAAACACTATAATCAACAGAAACACAACAGGATTATTACATTTTTTTAAATTTCAATATGAATTTATCTATTCACTTCAGTGGCTTTGGTTGAAAATGGATCGTACTTATTCATTTAAATAATTTAAAGAATCTTTTCTGCCTGAGATCTACTTTATTGTTTTTATTATCATTAAGTGTATAATCTCAAGCCAACTGCACTGTGCCACTGCTTAGCTGAATAAAACGGAAAGAAATACCAGAAAAAAAAGCATGCATCTCTTGCTTCATTGCTTTGTACAAACACTACAGAAAGAAATATCAAAGGTAACGTAAGATGGATTTCAAACTGGTCATGCAATCGGAAAGTTCAGTAGTATTCTGTAAACTTTTAAGATGGCTCTGGGGCATCACTGCAGAACTAAGATAAAAGAACAGAGATGATTATCTATTCTCCTGAAAGAACACTCTACCTGTTAGATGTCAGAAGGTTTTTGACCACGATCAGTGTTTTGCAGCTTAGATGTCTATCAATAAGATAAGACATTTTTGTTTTAAATGAGACTTGCTTCTCTGTTTTTTCTTGTGGAATATCTTTTTAAGTCTATCGGTACTTACACCGCTGCTACAACTTGTAACACATCTGCATTCAGTAGTTGTTAATTTGCCTTGCCAAAAAACTCCAGGGAGTAATCATTTATTGACTTCTCCTACTGTAAGCGCTCATTTTCTAAATATTAATGTATTTTTTTCTCCATCTCTTTTTTTCCCACCTCAGATAATTTCTTTAAAATACAAAACAGGGAATCTCTGTGTAGACATTTCACTGAACAGACTGGACAGTAGTTGAAAGCATGAAACTTTGGTGAGTAAGAATGACACATAGGTTCGTCTGGCGATACAGTGATATCAAATACTGTGGTGCCACATATCCAGTCCTGAGAGAGCTTTCCAGGTTACAAAACTGAGCATGATAAAAGGACAGCGCTCTCAGATTCAAGGAAGAACGTTTTTTCTTCTCCGAAGACCTATCTCCTAGTTAGGCAGTCAGTGATAGCTGTCTGCTGGAAAATTTGCCTTTTCACCTGCTCCTAATTGACTGCTTCACACTGAAGAGAAGCAGCAGGATGCTCCCAGAGGGAGCTGAGGCAGGCAGTGCTGCCTGCCTGCTGATGGAGGCTAACCGAGCCTACAGCCCTCTGGAGCACCTTTCCTAGAATTTCTAATTCTGAGAGGAGATAGTTCTGTTCACAGGAAAACGGTTCTGGAGAGAGAAGAAAAGTTTAGTCATCCTTTAATCTGTGAAGCTCATAATTGCTTACACTAAGTTTTCTTCTGTCCGTGACAAACGCAAGAGCATGGCATTGTCACTTAAATTGTACCGAAAGCTGTGCACAAGGCTGTTTATAGGGATTTTTTTGAATTCAGATCATTATGAGCTAATGATCAAGCCGTTACAGCACAGCACTGAAAGCAGAGGCACACCAACAGTAAATATAGCTTGCATCTATGCCAGATTTGGTTATCTCCTGCACTCTGGGTTATTGCTACAGAGAGCAATAATGTGAATCATCTGATTAGAGCCACTAAAAAAAAATTCTCAGCATCAGAACTGATGAAGTCAGGGAAAGCTGCGCCAGGATTTCACCTACTGTATTCAGCACATTGTATTTGCATTTTTACAGCGTGCAGGTTGCAATAGCTGCTTTTTCAACTTGTATTCTTAAAAAATCAAGTAAACTCCTTTTTAGCCAAATGCATTTGGATTTATGGAAGTTTCAGACCGAGTCCCCTCTCTACTTGGGAACTACATTTCTTGTTACTATACCATAAAGCTATATAAGAAGTTTGAAGAAAAAAGTTGTCTCTCTTGAACTACACTGGAGGGATTAAATGTGTTTATAGGTTGAAGCTCCATCAGGGAACCAAGCACAGAAACATTACATAGAGCTTTTTATTTTTATTTGTACTTTTTTTTTTATTTCTGCATTTTAAAATTAAATGACCTGATCAACCACACCAACAATTACAAAGCATCAGATATCTGTGGTTTTATTTTCAGTCACCCACTGTTTTCCTGCTTGTGGAAGGCTCTTGGCTCTGGCATTCATAAATACCACAGAATAAATGGTTTCTATATTTAAATCTATAAAAACTACACGGTTAGCTATAACTGTTACAAGTATTGATTTTATCTTCCTCAGTTTGGGATGGTAAATTCATTTTCTGATTGCAGCTTTGCTCAAACATTTTCTGATTGCAACCCACTGTCGAAAAGGAATTTGGTATGTTTTTAGGCACTTTTTTATTTAAAAACTCTTAATAGTATAACAAATTCTTGCTTAGTGCCTGTAAATCAGCAATCACACTGAAAAGCAACACGCTCCTGGGATGGAAACAAACCCAAAAGACTGAGACTAAACTACTTCCACATTGCCCATCTCCCCCCAGTTCGAATTGAAATTGGAAAATAGGTACCAAAATTTAAAAAGGAAAGCAAATGAACAAACAAATATTGGTTCAATTTATCCCATAACCTATGTGACAGCACTAACGAAACCTAGCCTGCAATTTTCAGGAGTATTTCTCTTTGCAGATCCTGTTTCCTTAGTGACCTGTCTGCCTTATCCTCGAAATCAGTAACTGTTTCACAGCTGGATATTAGATATGCCTCTAAAACAAGCAGAAACGGAAAACTGTGCTCTGGGTGACCCAAGTGCCATCATGACCTCATAGCTGAGGTGCAGTAAAGAAAGCCCACCCTATTCTAGGAGGAAGCACTTAAAAATAGCTGTTCCCTATATTTTAATTCTCTACACAAATGAATTTTCTCAATCATAATAGACTTTAAAATACAATTATAGTCTCAATCTAAGTTAGATATAGGTCTGTATCAGTCTTCTAGTAAAAACATGTACATATTATGCATTATTATGGCAACCCATTAATTTAAGATCGGTTGGTTAGCAAGTTTATTTGGGCAGTCCCAAACTACTGTTAGAACTTAAAAACTGATTTTCATGTAGTGCAATGATTAGTTCTTACATCAGACCCCTTTCTTAACTGGATGAAACAGTGCAATTGCATGAAGCTCCTACAGAAGCAAAATTGATATAACAAGAATTTAAGAATAAGAGCAGCTCTTGAAAGCTGAGGGATAGAAGCCAAGATTCCCATTTTTTTTTCATGAACACACCCTGTGACTCTAAGCTTCTACAAATTATTTACCATAACTGCATGTCAGAAGAACTTTGAGATCTTTTGAGTAAAGGATGCTCTAAAAGTGTAGCTACTGGAACCAAACATACACAAAAGGTGTTCCAATAAATATCTTACAAGACATAACCAAATATCTCCAACTAACAGTGATGTACTGATGGATTTAGAAATATTTATGATAATCAGAAAAAAACCCATTCTTCTAATAAGGATACGAAGGTAGTACTTCATTTTAAGTACCAAAGACCACAAACACATATGCCCTAAAATGACAATAAGCAATCTAAAAGCTTATTACCCTACACCAGTGATGTCTTTAATTTTAATAAAAATAAAACAGTGACATGTCTGACCTTATAAATAATATTGATGTAATAATTTTAAATATTATTAGAATGCCATAGTGATAGTAGTAGCCTGACTAGAGTCATAATTGATACAAACTATGAAATTCTGCTATTTTGCACAGTCCCTGGAAGAATATTAGCAGAAAGAGTAAAGGAAGTATCATCTTTGACCCTAGCTCTACACCAGCCTATGATAATTTACGGATATAAAATATTTAAAATCGTGTAGGGTACACGTGATCTTTCTCCAAAAATAACAAGAGAAAAAGCTCATTTTTCTGCATTGTGACTCTAGAATCACGTTACATTACATAATTGGCATGTGCTCCCCTTGGCTTTAGTAATACAGAATCCATAATTAAGCAAAGTAATTTATAACTCTTTATATTAATAATGACAACTCTCAGTGTAGCAGCTCCATTGCAATAAGAATCGCTGGTTGCTCACAGAGACTCAGTGCTTAGGAAACCACTGACAGAAATCCCCTTATTCTGCTCACTACTACCTTGCTCCTTTCCCTCATTAACCATACTTCTTTCTCTGCTTTAAACATTACTTCTTCTTTGCAGGGGCTTCCCTTATTCGAATACAGAAATGGGATAAAGAAAGAGGAAAAGACTCAAATGTCCACTCCGTCAAAATCCCTGTATGCAAATCTCATGTTATAGGTTTTACTAAGATGAAATTTAAAAAAAGTTCCCTTAGTTTGCATTCACTTTTCATTAACCAGGTCCTAGAATGTCCCTTTTTGCAATAATCATACATTCTGGGAATAAAAAAAACCCACAAGCTGTCTGGTAGCGTTCATGGAACTCCATACCAGCTTTTATATTCATTCTAAAATCCAGTTTAGGTCTCTTTTCAGATAGCAACAGAATTTAAAAAAAGTAAGCAAATAAATAAAATTTATGAGAAATAAAAAGGTAAAGGCACTCTACACTTTCAGACTTAGAAGAATGAAAGAGTTATGGCCTGTCTGATACATTACATTTTAAAGACTATGGGAGAATAGCAGCCATGAAAGGTAATAAATTAGGAAAGATGTATTTTCATTAGTGTACAATACATAGTTGTTGTTTGACAATGTAACAGATTGTAAAGCTGTATGGTAAATGTTTCAATGAATTCAGGGCACTGCACTTAGGAACCATGAAAAGAATTACTATCTGGCACACTTTGTCCCACCTTTAAGGACATAATTTACTGTGCTGCATTTGCAGCTATGGTTTGCAGCACAGGTCTACAGTCACTTTCTTTTTGCTAATATGGATCTTTTTGTTAATGTGGATAGAGTTATCTAATAAGTTTGCATGTATCGACTACACTAATGCAAATAAGACATTCAGATGACTCCAAATGTCCCCAACGTTCCTGGTCCAGGATCTTGGTATAGGCACATCCTACATGGCCCTTGGTAAGGTTGATTTGGGTTTATCAATTCAGGCTCTGAGCTGCAAAATCCACTTCTATTATTCCCATAACGTAAAGTATTTTGGTAGTACTTTGTGAATAAACACACAATAATTCCTCTGTACCTTTAATAATTCCGAGTTCTAAAGAACCAGTATAGGCAAAGTCCAGAAGAGGGCAAGTAAGGACACATACTTGGCTGCTTTGTCTTTGCTGCTAATGAGATACACACATGTTTTTTCCCCCTAGTGATTTAACTAACACCTAACAGCACATCAGTAGTTTTTGCCTCTGTACAGACTCAAAGTCAGCACTGCCCTTGCTTAAGTTACCTCATGGTTAAGCTAATGTTTCTCCTTAATATTTACTTGTCTACTTTATATTTAAAGAACAGCTTTCTGTAAACAGTGAAAACCAAGCTCACCTATCTAAAACCAGAAGATTAGACTGAAACTTATTTTACTCGTATCATCTTTAACATGAAGATATTTGAACACTGTTGATTTCCTCAAGCAAATCGCTGGAGAAGAATTACATAAAAAAAGTGCCAAAGGTTCTTTAAGTACTCAGGCTTAAAATCTGACTTTTCAATTAGCATGACAATAGTGTCAGTGTTAATAATCACTAACCAGAATTAAAGAGGACATCCTGAGGCTCTGGGAAAACAAAATGTCTTGATGCATAAAAGTTTCAGGCATAGCATATACACATGTAAAAATATAAAAAAATAAACATAAAAAGACAGGAAACTGCCTGAAACGTGCAGACTTTTCCAAACACTTTTGTCTGGCCTTAGCCACTGATTATCTGCTTCTCTTTCTCTTCCTTCTAAACCATTATCTACCTTCCTTCCATTACCTATTCTTCCTCTCTCCTCACGGACTTGGTGGTGCAATTCTCGTCTTTCTCATTCAATCACCATCCGTCGGTGACTGGGTTATTTTCACTTTAAGACTGTCCAAACACAAGATTTTCTGCACCCTTCTCTAAATATTTAATTATATCTTCATTAGTAACTGATTTAATTACTATCTATCTTCTGCTTGAGCTGCTTTCCTGTCTCCAGCATTTGCCAAAATGTTATAAACACCTTTTTATCTAGTGTTTTCTTAAGAGGGCTGTTAATACACATGTATATGTGTACCTGTCTATCCATCTGTCTAACGGTTAAAAAATTATTCCAGGCAAAAAGATTATCTGATCAAAACAAACAAAATGAATTTTGAAAAGGTAACATAAAAGAAACTGTGTGCAAAACTTATAGAGATTCCCTGACTTAAGTAAAACACTTCCCAGCTGATAACTTCATCGATTTTAAGAGATGAAAGGCTTTTAATAAGGTGGAAAGAGAAAAAAAATACAAAAAACATCACACAAAAGCTATAGAGAGAGAGTAATAAATAGGCATTTTTCCTACAGCCATGACTGAATTAACTTGAACTGAGTTCAGGTACCTGAACTCATAGAGTGATGAACAAATTACTGAGAATTCCTTCTCCCATTAATTGCCTTGTTTTTTAAAGGGTAATGCTTGTTTTTGCTCTGGTGGAACTGCCGTGAAATTGAGTATTTTTTAACTGACTCCATATAATTATAGTACTAATGTTCATCTCACTGTGGATTTAACTTCTTGTATAGATTTGCATCTAGAAGTCCACTGTGAAATATCGTCTAAGTGTACAAAGATAGTTCTCTCTGGGGTATTTGCGTCCTCTTTTGACAAATAAACTACATGTAAACACTGACACTCTACTATAATGGTGTACTATTATTAAGGACTGGAGATGGCCAAGACATTTACTTCTGCCTCCAGAAGCGTAACTCCATGCCTCTCCGTTCCAAAATTCAAAATGGAGCTATGAGAAGCTTTGGCTGCTCAATTTCCGCTGATAATCACAGACTTATCCTGGTACAAATTCAAGCCCCTTTACAACAGGTCTACCTTTAAATTTTCTTTCACATGAAAAGACTAGAAATGTAACAGCACAGCATGAAGGATAATACATTATAACAGAAGAAATTGCTAAGTCACTCTCCCTGCAAGAATTCTGGCTTTATCTAGTGGCAGCAATGCACCTTGTGAAAAGCTATGGAAAGCCATGCTCCTACCCATGTCGAGAAGAACTGTTACATACACAAATACCTGCTCTTGAATATCTTTTTTCCCTCTAAAACTTCCATCAAAATATTCCCTCATTTAGGTAAATCTGACTGCAATTATTCAACTACTATCAGCAGCTGATCATCAGCTCTCATATCTATACTTTAGCTCAAATTATTTATATTTATGCAGTACTAGGTCCTGAGTTAACCTTGAGTGTCAGGATTGAGAAATACATTAATTTTGTCACGCAGATTGTTTTTCAGCTAACATGCTGGACCACTGAAACATTTAAGTTGCTTTTGGAACACAGAATAGCTGGAAGGAAAAGAAATTACCAGTCTCATAGGATCTTTGTTCAAAACCAGTTATGCAACTTGGTGACACTGCCTAGCTAAAATACTTTGCCTGAAAGCTGACATTTTGCTTGTGCCAGACGAGAAGAAATGGAGAGTCTTGTTGAAAGGATGCAGTCAAAGCTCATACCTCAGTGTGAAAGAGTCGTATGGAAAGACCCGTTATAGAAGAGATTAGAAATAGGAAACTTAACCAGGGACATATAAAATAGCTCTAAGGAAGGAATATGAAATTTGATGGGCACAAGACATACTCAAATATGGACTTTACAGAGTTACTTCCTGTATCTAGGATATGAACCATCTACAGTCTACTTCTGTCGAGCTTACTGAGATCACAGGCATTCATAACCAAGTCTTTCCTCTATTTACTGTTTCCACAGCTGTGTACCAAGAAATTTCAATAGGGATATTTTCAGTTTCATATAACATAAACTGTTACAGAAGAGACAGTCCCCTCGAGATCTATGGAGCACACCTGCTCAACAATTTCTTTTCATGTGCAGACTTGTCAGTTGTCTTCTTTCCAACCCATTCAATATGTGTCATGTTAATTTTACATCATTTGAGTATCTTGAAATCTCCTGTGGTACCAAGCCAATACGTACTTTACAGAATATGTGCAATATAGAATTACAGTTCTAGTCAACATCTGTGGAAAATTTATCTAAAACCTTTGTAAAACTTGAAAAGCTGTGGGGCACAGGGTTTAAGACTCATGATATAGGACCCGTAGATATTCAAGTATTCAAATATTAAATAGAATATGACAATTCAGAAGCACAAAGAAAAAGAATTAGCATGAATAAAAAACCCTGCTACTGGAGGTGATAGCATCTAACAGTCTGAAAGGCCTGTCTTCATCACATTTGCCCGTCTCCTCCGCTTCAAAACAACCATGTTTTCCAGAACTACTTCATCAAAATCAGAGTAATTTCCAACTATCACAAAACATGGGATGGGAAAAAGATACCTGAGCTTTCCGACACCATGGGAAAACATTCTAATTCTGTATAAATCAAGTTTCCCTCAGCTGCTGCTGGCTGAGCTGGTGAGACACCAGCTCTCTGCAAGGAGACACGTATGGCTCTAGGTCAGGGTTCTAAAGTTCTCCTAAAGTGCTTTTTCCTCAGAATATTTATTCTCATCTTCACAGATATTTCTTTTCTAATAGGGCTGGTATTAAAGGATGAGGTTCATGGTCTTAATGAGTAATTATGATGTAATAATATAATGATTTTGCCCCTCCGGTAAACCTTTAATTCTTGCTATTAAAAAAAAAAAGGTACTTATGCCACTTTTTCTTGTATCCCCAGTATTCCTTTAACAGGAATTCAAATTAAACTATGGAGAATCAAAACCAGGAAAAAGAAACAGAGTGCACTGTATGAATAAATATGAAATCTTTTAATTGCCTCATGGTATTTTTTTCTTTTTTTGTGGTATAGAATCAGATCAGATATGGTCCTGATGTATCCAGTCTGGCAAGCAGAAGACAGTCCTCTTTTCATGATTTCCGATCTTTTGTCTGTGTTTCTGTTTACACAGACAAAGTTAATAGTTGTAAAGAAACTAATCAAAAGATTTTCAGATAAATATAAAAAATAGCTAAATCTAGCTGTTAATATTTGATGATTTATTAAAAATAAATAAGCTTATTTGTAAGCTACATATAGGCCTTAATTTATTCTCAATATTGACTTTGCAGTGTATCTTAAAATATTTGGACATTATATAAACTTTAATTCAGAGATCAATAGTTTAGGTAAAAATGTCACGATGTCTTAAGGGAACAGGCATTTTTTTTCAACAAACATGAAAGTAAACACTGAAGCAGGAAGGATACTTTAATTCTTATAAATATTTTACTTTGTTTCATCAGCTGTGCTAAAGAGATTGTTGGCACCGTTAATTCTTCTGCTTGACTTCTTGCAGTCTAGGTATTACAATCTAATTATTAACAGTCAGCCAAAATCAGTTTATAACAGAATGTTCCTTCTAACTCATAATTGGGTTATATAACTCTAATCAGGATGGAAAACTTCATGGAGACAGTGGTGTATATTTTATTTTTTGTCATGAAAATATCAGTGAGACATTAATAACAATACGAAGAAAAGTCTTATTGTGAGGCACTAAACTATCAGGTTTGCCTTTTAAAGTGATTGTGATCAAGAACAATGGTTGCTGAATATGTAGTTTAAAAATAGTTCTTCATCGGAAATATTCTAGAGTTTATAACTGAGATTAAGCCCTCCCACGGTAATAAAGTTGAAATTATGTAAAAAATATATAATTTACTGTTCCGTACTTTAAGAATATACAACTAAGTTTGAAAACTTGCTGTTTCATCTACTCAAAGTTTCTATGTTAAGATAAAAATAAATTATGGGAAAGAAGAATAAAAAAACTGAAACACTATGCTAGTTGTTTGACAACCGTATCTTCTGTGATTGTTGTCAAGAGTATGAATTCTGCTTTATCCGGATCAAACAAAAGGAGAAAAGGAAGTCTAAGAAAGGTTTACAGGATTTTTACCATTCGTGTGAAATACATACACAATGTTAGTTTACAAATCCACACTTTTGTATTTAAACATAATGACAATTCACCATTAACTTGCTGAAATAGTAGCACTTAATGCCATTAGAAAGCTACTGTTCTCCTAGTAGAATATCAGGAGCTCAAGTTTCAGTCTATTGTGTGCTTTTCTCTCAAAACAAAAACAAAACAACAAAACAGAAGAGGCTTCAGGAAACTTATTTTCCAATAATCACTGCTGTTCTGAGTACTTCCCACTTAAAGCATAGTGTTAAAATATCATACTGAGTTACCTTCAGCTCTTTTTACATGTTCCTAAAAGAAGAAAAAAGTTTATGACACTGTAGTTTTTCCTCAAACTTTTGTATTTTAGGTAAAATCCACGAACATTTCTTAGAACTATCTTTAATGAAAAATACATTTAAGCAGTCAACAAAAATTAGTGCACTATCTGTTCATTCAGCACGTAGTAGTATTGTAGCATATGCAGAAATATCACAGTTAATTTGCCCATCTGTCCAACAGATGTAACATGCCATTTCTCCTTTCTGTCTCTAATTGCCCACCTATATATAGCACATGACTGAAAAAAAGGTAGCTGATTAAAAAGGTTGGGTTTTTTACATACTTCAGTCTAGAGCTACCATTTGTAGCAGACACAAAGCATTATCTCCTCCTTGCTCTTCTCAAAGCTTGCAGAGAAATGTACACCAAAGTGGAAGCTGCCTGCAGTTGCATCTCTTAACCTTTTGTAGCCTTTGCTTGGATGTCAAACCCATTATTGGAAGTTCAGAACAGCATTTTTTTGCTAACAGTGCTGTCAAGGAGATAATAGGCAAATAATGAAACCTCAGAAGCAATGTTAGAGAGATTTCAACTGAATGGAATTTTATAAGAAAACTGTGTTTCAGGAGACAGAGCTTTGAGAAGGTGATTTCTGTGCAATTCCTGATCCTATGTCATATAGATACGAGAATCTGACGTTCAGATCCAAGCACTGATATTATTTTCTGGAGTGGGGAAAGCATTCATACATTTAACATAATATTCACATCTGGATCACAATTTAACAGTTGCAAAAGAGAATGAGATCAGACATGAAGGCCATTTTTTTGAACGGAATATTTTATCCATACTCATTTTCCTGTTCTCAGAGTATCACAGAAGCTAATGAGGTATGAAACATTATCAGTCTTGGGTTATACTTTCGATGCAGGCATCTATAATTCTTCCCACGAACTATCCTTTCAGGAAGAGGTTGAGATTTTTATCTACCGGCATTCAATGTTTCCTGTTAGTTATAGCACATAGCTCCCAAAATAAACTCTTGTGAGTACGACTAGTCCTTTTAGCTAATGGCAATTTGTATTTTCCACACACTTCAAGAACTTTATTTTTGTAGATTTATAATTCTATTTCTACCTATAACTCAGATTTATGTAAGACAACACATTATTGTCTTATACTATTTTTATTCTCAGGAAGGAAACCGAATCGAACACTGCACCGTAATAAGCACAGAATTATTCAACTGATATTGGACATATTCTACACAATTGAAAAAGAATACGCAGGGCAGTAGGAACCAAACAAAAGGGGAGCTAGGAAGAAATACTAAACCAAACAGTTTTTATGGTTCTTCACTACTGAAAATGTTGCTTTGCTACACAGCATCATCACTAGGATGAAGGAGATTAGCACTCATAACTCTAATGCAGATAATTTTGTCAAGGTCATTAGGCGTTCAATAGTGTTTAGTAAAGCTGTAAAAGAATTGCACCTGGATGGCTCTGTAATGGTTTGTATATCAGGAAATGGGAAATGTCATGCAGATTGGTTACAGATTATTTTAGGGGATTAGTTACAGTGCTTGCAGATGCATTTGCTAAGGGTAAAACTAGGCAGACAACAGGTTCAGAATCATCTGTTATAAATTCTAATTTTGTACCAGGCACAGGCCTATCAATTTCTGTCTAATTATATTCTTCCATGTGAGATATAAAATACCTCAGGGTTTCTATAATAAAGGCTCATTAATGTGGACGAGAAATAATTCTGAAACTCTTTCTGCCAGGGCTAATGTTAATACAGATTTTAATTGCTCTTACAGGATATTAAAACACAGATTTTTTTTTTAAATCAGTTTTAATCTAATCATTAGATGGAGCCATTTTTGTTAGCCTGTATTTTTCAGTATTGCATCTTGCATTACTCAGTAGTTACATCATTACCAGTCATGTAGAATCAGAGAATAAAATATGAATGTATAAAGTATAACAGGCAATATTATCAAAGATATACGAGAATCAACACCCTTCAATTACTTGTAATTCCCTTTTCTACCTTTAAAATATTCTCTTCCTGCTTAGTCAAGTGCATATTCTAAAATGTACTTATAATAATAAAACAATAAGTATTGTGCATAAAAATAATTAGCATCACATTATACTGTAAAGAAAGTCAAGATTTTTCTTCAAGGTAAAATCCAAAAGCAAAATCCTCCCAACAAAGACTTTTAAGAACTAAAATTGCTAGCCTTTGATCTCAAGGATGTAATTCTTATGCTAGTCTGGTCAGGTCACTAGAGGATGAAAAACTGGCACAGAATAGTGTTCTAGACTGATGTTAATTGACTTAGAGGGTAGATAACATCTCTGTTCCTCAGTTTCCTATGTTTTATGGATGAAGAAAAAAATATTATTTTTCACCCATAGTAAAAAGCAAATTCTCCGTTGTCAAATTCCCAAAATACCACTGTATTTCAGTGGCTTTTTGGAAATAGCATTCAAGTAAATATTCTGTCCTGAAAAATAACAATATTCATGGACTTGGTGGTGATGGAAGAGACACTTTTATGCACACCTTGCCAAACTGCAAAGTACCACTAGCCTCAGGGCTGCTACCATTTGAATAGATGACAGGTGCATTTGTCACAGGATGCATACTATACAGCCCCCTAAATAAATAAAATATATGATGGTCAAAAAGGGCCTTCATGTTTTAAGTTTTGTCAGGAGAAGAGGGAAAAGGAAAAAAAAAAGTAAAGGTTCTCACTTGGCAACCTAAAACACTAGAAGACTGAAAAATAAAGCTGACTTGAAGAAGCAGTTCTTGTGATAGAACTGACAGTTCCTTTATAAAAGGGAGCTGAGCTAACAATAAGCTGACAAATAGATTCATAAAACCAGTATCTGAGTTCAGTAAAGTGAGAATGAGGCTTACAGATGTCCTAAAGTTTTGATACCATGGATAAGGAGCAGCTGCAGAGAAATACAAGAGTTTTCTGTACATTCTTCCGCTTAGCAACGTGAGAAATAGATTAAGGGATTTTAAGAGAGAGCTCAATTTAAGAGCTTATCAAAACATCTTAGAATTTCTTCCTCCCACGACAGTTACATGAAAATATCCTAAGAATGACATTTATGAAAAAAATACTAGGGAAAAACTCTTCTAGGAGTCTTTGGTGATTTTAATGAATCTTCCTGCAGATTGTATTAGAACACAAAGCCGAGAGCAGGTCTGATATATGTCTATTCAACATTGAATAGATCAGGCAGAAAAAAAAGAGATTGTAACAGAGAGTGGACGGCAATTTCACAGACCAGAATTAATAATCAATAGCCTCTCTATTCAAGGGATAACTGCTTTAACAGTTGACTTTTAGTAGAAGTCTTCAGTGATGTCATAAACTGATTTTCACTTAAGACCTGTGAAACCTATTTGTCCTAGTAAGTGCACTCCAGAGAGCATATTGTTGAGCTTTTCCCCTTCTGGAAATAGTTTTAGAGTACTTCTAGAAAACTAGTTGCTACTCACAAACGTCAGTGTCTTAATTACCAGTTCAATTCATTCCATCATTACCACGCCATCTAGTTGTACGCACCATTAGCTTTTCAAGTTTCAGTTTAGAAATAAATCGTGACTAAAAATTAGATGACCTAAATATCCTCCACATAAACAGAAATGCCCAGGACTGGGAGATAAAAGGCTAAATGGAAGAACTGAAAAGACTGGTTCTGCAATGAAATGCTTCCATAAATGCTTTGGTACCGACTGACCACTGCAAGAGCGTATTAGCAACCTGACAGACAGACCTTTTCATCTCCATAGACACCAAAGGCCTTCCCTAAGCACACGGCTGCTTTCATATTTGAGCTTCACCGTATTTATAACTTTTAACCTGAGATTTATATTGAATAATTTTTTGAAACCTTGAGAGAGAGAAATGAAGATTTATATCAACATTCACAAAAAAAATTAAATAATAGAAACTTTTCCTATCTCCTACCTGGTAGTGGTATAGATATTTGTTTCAAAATTAACGACACCTTTTAGTTAATCATCATGGGAAAAAAACCCTACATTTTGGGGTGATAAGTTTTTTCCTCTTACATTTATAATTATCCATACCTGTAAGGAAAATACAGGCAGGTTTCATTCCCAGCCAGCAGCACAGCTGGTATGCTACATACAGGGGGAAAAAAATTGAATAATCCCCATTTTTGCTTTGGGTTGGTATTTTTTTTGTTCTGCTTTGGTGTTTTTTCTATGAAAATGCTTATATTTCTATTACCTTTTCTTTCTTACAATCTCTTTAATCTTTGCAAGTGCATATGAAATCAATAAAAAAATCAGAAACCTGTGCTGCAGTCAGGGATTTTAAAAGTACACCCATAAAATACCGATACGTCTTCTTTCAAAGTGAATATTTTCATGAATGAAAAATAGGTCAGTATGAATCCACTCATTTAAATTCTAATTAAAAAATATACTACTGAATGTGGTATTTTTTACTATGCATTTGTCACAGGTCCCTATTAATTACAAAAAGGCTGAAACAAGTTTTGGGGTTTCTCTGTCTTAACAGGTAGCAGACAGCAGCCACTAGTTAGAGACATTTGTAAACCTTCAGGGTAAAATATTTACTAAGATAGATATGGTAGTGCAAAGTTTAAGACTCCATTTTAATGAAGTTAAACTGAATTACATGAACTGTAACAGATTTAGTACAACAGGAAAGGTAAACAATGAGACAAAGAGTCATTGATTATTGCCTATATTGATGCATTTACGTAACTGTCACCCGGTTTATTATTCACAGGGGAAATATTTGAATTTTTAATAGATTTAAAGTTCTTAAACAGGTGTCCCATCATCCAGTGATACTTAAAAGAGTTTAGATAGTTTCATAACTGCTCCATATGCAGATCTTAGGCTGGATGGGAAACGTTGAACACCACCCTGAAATACATTCTGTACAAAATTAACACTGTTTTGTATTTACACACAATTTCTTCCCAAATAGTTTCATTTCAATTCAAGAAACAAGTAGCCAAAAATAAGTGATGTAGATTTATTCATTTAGTTCCCGCTTTTTTTTTTTTTGTATTAGTCTCCTGCGACCAGAAAATATGTTGGAATTAGCACATAAATTTTTACTTAAGGTCAGAAAATGAAGAAAATCAGTGGACCGTGGTTAAAAAAATAAAGATTGGAATTACGCATATTCAGAAGTACTTCTGATCATGCAGGTCCCACAGGTAAGTATCTAAATAAGCCATGTAACCAAAATAAGTCTTTCAAAATCAAGATTATATTTGGTCCTAGTTTGTTCTGAAACAATTTCATTTTTATTTTGGAAGACTTTGATTCAATAAATAGTACACGGAGTAGGCACGGTGTAATTCCTGCTTCTCCTAACATATATAGGGTCATAAGGACATGCCTGTTAAAAACATGAATTTTGTTTAGCCATTAGATTAGAAACATGAAGGACATAAGTGAATCATTTATAGTTTCTTAATTCTCTGTGATGGATTCAGGTCATGTTTTCTGTTATATCAAATCTGATTGCCAAATTGTCAGCTCTAATGCAAATCTCAGTTTAAATCTCCCCTGCAGCCCAATTATAAAATTACTTTTTGATCAAGTTGCTAGATTTTAGATTTATATTTTCATCATAAATTAAAAAAAATGATGTTTAAACTTAGGTTTTGTTATGTAAACATAATAAAAACTACTTTATGGGTTACTAGCAACAATTGCAAGAAATTCTTAGAAAAGAAATAAAAACATTTCCTTGCCCAGAATCTAAAGGAGCCTACAACGTTATACAGGGCAGGTAAGGAAAGGAAGAAATAAAAACTTCAGTAATCTTCTCAAAACAGATCCGATTGAAGCAGTGAATACATTACTAACGAGGAATACTCCTACAAGTTTGCAGATATCGTCTGGACATAGCCTGTAATTTTATCACTAAAAGTTAAGTGTACCCATTCTGTGAACAGACGCAAGTAGGAATCAGGTTTTTTTCTTCCTATGGGTAAAACACCCATTCCTGTTACATGGTTTAAAACAAGGAAGTTTTTAAATCTAAGCTCAGAAAACACTAATTTCCTTATAATCCACAACATTTAAACCATACAAATCACTGTTGTGTCATTGCCTACATTTATCTTGAGACTGCACCCAAGTTGACCAGGATTTCAGTGGACTTCACCAACACCTTTTTTCCATTCTATGAATGCACAAAACCAAAACCAACAGGCTTCTAAATGCTAAAACTAAGTTTAATTCAAATTCAAACCAGAACAATGGACTACTCCATTGCTTGAGAGGAAAAACTCCACACTGATAATAAAGGAGGCATTCTTTTTGAAAAGCAAAATAGTGCCATACAACGAGAGAATCAGAAGACACAGGAATGTCAACTTGCGCAAGAAAAGCGGATAGCACTAAAATGGTTACTTTTTTCCATAACAGCATCTGGTTTTATCACTAACATTTCACTCATACCATGCTTCTCCAGCCCTATCTCAGCCTGTCTCCCATACACTCACCAACACCACTTTTATTTTGTGTATGTCACTGTCATAAATCTGTTGACAGTAGGATGGAGCAAATTTAACTGTGTGCTTTGCAAATCTCTACACTTGCTCGCAGATACCCACTGGATTTACACAGTTTACATAATACAATCCATTCTGTTTCTGTGTGATCGATTGCCACATCAGGAACGTTAGAAACACAGAGCATTCACACTGTATTATGAAACAAAAACCAAAAAATGCACACCAAATTCGGGCAATTTTAAAATCATACTCCTATTAGATGCTCAGGGGGGTTTGGCTTTAGATCTCTTTCAGAAATGAGTAATCTGATAAACAAAGAAATTGATGTATGCTTCCCAAATCTTCAAACTAGTAGAAAGAAATTAATCACATTTTTGCCTCTCGGTTGTTATAACAATGATGAATGATATACTCCTTGAGAAATGTTGCTGAATCATCCAGTGAACTGTTTGCTCTACGGTAGGTCTCATCCACAGATATGCTGACCTTCAGGGTGTTCCTGACAGGCTCAGTTATCAAAACCTGTTTTTCTGGCACAAATTCTGCTCTCCCAAAACTGTTACTTGTTCGTTTGTGGAAAACAAACAAACAAACAAACAAAAAAACAAAAAAAAGAAGGCTGCCACTGATTGTGCCTGTTTATAACCTTTCTACCTTTTTTCTTCATATAACTCTCGAAACAGAAATATGTTACACTGACTTGTAATGATGCATTTAGTGAAGTAACCCGTTCTTAATGTCATAAACACATCAATAATTTAAAATGAGGGCAAACTAACTCTGTTCAGCACACCGAAAGCTGATAATTCAAGAGAGTTAAGCTCTTCATCATTTACATAACTGACTAAAAAGGAACTAAAAATAAAAATTAATGCTGAGTGTTTACCATCTGATGCACAATTTCTCTCTGAAGAGGCTTTCTCCCCATGCCGCCTAACTACCAGCAATACAACTTTACAAAGGATGACAGCAGCCCTGGGTCAGAACTCCACAGAAATGGCCACACAAATCGCCACACAAACTCTGTACTATTGCACAGTTCTGCAGTTACACAGGAGAATGGCTCCTACTAACGTTAGCATTCAAATACTAATTTAATTTTTAAGGATACCAACAACTCCACTAAATTCAGGGAAATCACTTACACTCTTAGCTTTAGCTACGTATTCCCTCTTTACCACTAATCCCTGGATCCTCGTGGAGAAATGTTGATTGTAAACAGCATTAGGGTCCATTATTGCCTACAGGCTGAGCAATCTCAAATTCATTTGGTCACACTTATTAGGTGAGCCAATCATGGCTATTCCAGTATTATTTCTCTCAAGGGAATGGATAAAGAGTCGAACGTGTAATAACATCCTACAGCTTGAAAGAACTTAGACATTTTAATTTTACTTGAAGTAATGTTCCTGGCACGCCTGTAATTACTATAAGCTGGTCTTTAGTTTTAATTTTGACTAGTGTGGAACTCAATAGGCACTGTAAGACAAGACAGGCAAAGCCTTCAGAAAAGCCTTAACTTGACATCTGACATTTTAATTCTCTACAACTCCCAAAGGAAGAGTTTCTCCTACTCAAGTGGGAAACTCATGATCTATGGAGAAATTCTATCATATGTGCTGGCTCCGAACAAGCCAAAGAGAATGAATATCAAAGTACAACGGATCAAAGACACCACCTAGAATTCTTACTGCTTTTCTGCATCAGCACAAGCAAGCAGCAAGGTTTAACTGAAATCCATGTGAAAAAGCCAGGAAAACATTGAAACTACACTGAAATTAAGTGAAATCATCATTAATTGCATAGTTACCACGTGAAAAGATGCATTATATGTACAAATGGAAGGAGCGTATTTAGCTAATTTTTATACTTGCAATGTAAATTACACAAAGTCTTCATCATTTATCATTGGTTATCACCACATTATCATTTGCAGACAATTATTTCTTTTCTTTTTTACAACCACTTTAAACGGTACAACATTAACAAGTTTTTCAGAGCATTAACTCTATAATTGTTCCTCCCCCCCCCTTTTTTTTTTTTAGTAACAGATGGGGGTATATCTCTTGGGATAAGAGAATCAGGAATCCTTTATGTGCACAGCAATTTTCTCTCTCATAGTAATCAATACCTTTTATTACACGTGTATTAAAATCCAGTTAAATGGAAAAAACAAATGGATCCCTGTACACAAATATACAAATTAAACTAAAGAGGTAAAATGGTCAGATGAACTTTCCTCTTTAATGCAAGACAGCACAACCCTTATGCACAGTGTAAAATTCTTATTATAAATAATAAATTTCACATTTCAAATTACAATTCTCTACAGTATTTTCCTGAGGGGTTTTGGGAAGAGACTACAATATCATTAAGTTAGTTGGGAAGTAAAACTCAATTTCCAAAACTCACTTATATGCTCATGCTTAAACAATTTCTGTACAAGGGGAGTATCTTTGCTGACTGATTGATGAGTACAGCTTTTTGAACTTCCCTGCTGATGCATGTACATTTGAACAGGAATGACTACTTGGCCATTTCCAGTTCACAATTACATACTGTGATAAGATTCCTGGATTAAATCTTAAATAATTTTTAATAGAAAGAAAAAAAACACAAAGCTTTTCGTGGTGGTAACAGTGATGATTCTGTGGGTTTCTGTAAGCAAGCAGCATAAATTGTTGGAGAAAAGTAGAGACCATGGAAATGAGAAGTGAAGTACTTACTCCCTTTTCTTTGTTAAAAAGTTGCCTGTCATAGTCTGATGCATAGTGGGTTATTGCTCTGTTGGAGTACAAACTGCATTTTCTAATGTTCTTTGACCATTGAGTGCTATGACTAAGTGACCTAACTCTTCAGATTCAGTTTTAAGCAAACATTCTTCTCAAATAATATTCTTTCAGTTTAATAATTCCTGGTACACATGTAATAATACACTTTGTCTATTTTTATTCCTAAATAGAGAAAAATGTTTTTCCCCCACATGAAAACAGGTTAAAAAATCACAAATTTAATTTGTTTAGGTAAATTTTAATGATCTAATGTCCTTAAGAAAATGTTACCTTCCAATCCTCATATTTTAGGGAAAACAAAGTCATTTAGCCTTACTATTGGATATTTCATTTATTAACTTTAGTAAAGACTATAAAAAGATCACTAAGTTGCCCAGTAAGACTATAAAGACTTAGTTTTGTTTAAGTATATTGCTATACTCATTTTTAATTCACTGTTACTGAACATTTTCATGAATAATTCTGCAAGTGACTCTAACTTTAAAGATGAAATGTGGAAAATTACTTACAGTTAGGTCCCTTTTTGTCTTTGCAGTCTCAGAGGGGTTGCCTATGAACAATAACATATCTATTTGAAAGAAATTCAGCAATGGTAATTGTAGGTAATATAACTTTACTGAAGAAAGAGATTATTTTCTATTCAACACATGGTCCACTGCAATGATATCTCAATTCCCGATACTGCTGTATTCAGGTAATTGTTAGCTCAAAATGCAAATAAACGTTTGCAATGGCTAAACAACAGATTCTCAATAGATGCAAGAACAATAATCTACAAGAGAAAGAGTTCTGATAAAATTATAGCTGCATACCTAATATTTCTCAAGCCTATCTTTGCTGAGCACATGCACCCTTGCAGTATATATGCATTTCTAAGCGAATAACAAATAGCCCATATTCTTTATTTAAGAGGTTGTATTGATTTTTTAAACAATTGTAGTTAAGTAGCTATATTAAGAATGCATGCATCTTAATTACAACCAACTTAAATGAGCAATACTTTTTAATGACGGTAAATAAATCAATCAGTATAAATTAAAAATGACAGAGGCTCAGAACAAGAGATGCTGTACCTGACACTTTCAGTACAGAAGAGGATATTAAAATAATAATAAATTGCTGGGATACCACGTCTGTTGACTGGAAGTCACATACTATACTGCTACAATATCCCCATAAAATATAACCACATTTATTGCTAGGATGATTTTGCCCCCTTTTTGTTAGAATGAGCTTTGACAAAATTTATCTTAATGTACTTTTCCTAATTCAATTCAAGTTGCCGTTGTTACTTGTCTCACTGTTACATGATCTGACTAGAATAATGCCTTAAATATGGCTTAGGAGCGTATGAGTTATATCATCTACATTTGTCTCCTGGTGGCAGTAAAAAAGACAAGGATTATCTGAATCCATAAAGATACAATGCGATCATACTTTGACACAAGAAATATATATGGTTTGAACAGCTCTGAAATGTAAAAAAGCTATGGCGCTTTAGCTTTTATAAAGAGATTATTTAACTACAAGTACTTTTGTTTTGCTAGAAGTGATAGGTCTTATTACAAAATCTAGATCATAGATACACCAACTAATGTTTTAAAGAACACCTTTATGATGAAAATTCCCAGTTTAGTACCATTTTAATATTTCCTGCTAATATGTTACGTTCTGCAACTCATCTAATTCAGTTTTCATTTGAGTATTGGTTACATTAAAACAAGGTTTCAATGAATTTACTAAAACTTCATGAAATCAATTCATATTTATTTAATTAACGTTCATATCCAATACATTTTTCTTGGTATAACAACTTCTTTAGGAGTTGTAGAGCCTTAATTCAAGAGGTTAGTGAAAGGGGCAGTTATTACAGTTGACCTAATGTTAGAAGTGTTTTAAACTTATTATAAACTACACCAGACAAAATGTATAACTCCATCTCTCTTCCCCTATAGGGTATGGCAGCAGTGTACCAAACGCACAGCCTGGGTGCCAGCTTTGCCTGCACTGCAACAAACAAGTTTCATACAGTCCAAATTATTTCCATGGCAAGTGCCTAAATCTTGGAGCACCAGAAGATATGAATCTAGAAATTCTGAGAAAAATAAAGTATACTGACAGTCTGAAGAAACTGCACCTCTTTATCTGGCTAATTGCCTACATGATTAATCCTGATCCTCAAGACATCAGTGTTAGAGCCATATCATAGAAAGAAAGAAATGTAGATGTCCAATATTTGTCAGATTTTGCTCTAATTCAGACAGAATCTAACAGTATGAAAAAAAACCTTTGAATAAACGGATATCATGAGATGTTAAAAAAGAACACAAAAAATAACACCACCAAAAAAGTCTCTTTTTGTGTAATAATACATGTTGTTTGCATTGTATTTGTTGGAACGAGTCCGGGACGTCAGCCTGCACGTCACGCCCGTGTCCGCAGGGGCCACGGCCCATGGTGGCAGATCTGGAGACCAACACCTTGTAGTGTCACAGGGATGGGGCTGAGGAGCGCCGGGGGACCAACATGTGCTCAGGGACCGCGGGGCTCGGGGGAGGCAGCTCTGCGACACTGAGACCCATGAAAACTCTCAGGTCACTTTCTGTATTAACAGCATATGAACATTTAATGTTATCATATGTTGACCAGATAAATATCTTGTCAAATTAAGTAAATAATCTAATTTACGTAAGCATTCAGACTGATTGTTGTGCCGTGATTTGAAGGCACAGATCGAACAGGCTGTCTGTACAGACTCAGGGAGTGCAGACGTGTGCCAGCAAGTTTTCATCATCACTTTGCTCACCCTCCCTTTTCCTTGCGGGTGTTGGTCTACAAATTGTCAACACTGTGTGTGCGTGTGTTCCCACCCGAGTTCCCCTTTAGAGCAAACTGGTTGGGGCCCAGGGGACCCAGCTTGCCGACTGAACAACAGAGAAACTTCAGTATTACATAAAGAATAGTTTTCATAAAGCAAGTGTTTCTTTGCATTAAAAAATGAATATATGTTAGCGGAAACGTATGCTTTCCTCTATAAATATATAGTGATTTTAACATCTGTAACATGGTCAGGTGCTCTGCTGTGTCACTGCCTATTTTTCATTAATAGCTTTTATTTGGAAGAAATGTATAGGCACAATATTGCCATCAACAGAGAATTTCTTAGTTGGATTGCAGAAATCATCTGCCAGCTGGTAAATTGAAAAATGCACCACGAGAAAGACTGAATTATAGCTGTGATTTCGGATCCACCTGGTCTTCTTTAAAACAGCAGGATTGAACCAACAAACAGTGCCAAGGTATGCAAAGTAGAAAGCTGCTACAAATCCACTGTCATTTCTTACTATGTTTTCAATATATTGAAAGTAGGCGTTACATTCATTCCAATGTCACATTCTGTGAGATTAATAGAAAAAAAATTCTTTGAGGTGGTTCCACTGTCATAGCTTTTAATAACTTTGATTCCAGAAATCTTATAAAAGTGATAACGTTGGGAGAATTTTGTAGAAATAGCACAAAAAAATAAAAGCAGGATTAAATTAACATTAGGGAAGATAAAAAAGGAAAAGGAAACAAGTAACTATGCATAAACATTCAATATTTGAACTTAATTGTTATATGCATGGCAGCAGTATTAAGGGCTAATCAATACAAGAATAATATTATGTAACAATGTATTAACAGTTGGGTGATTCCTGCAATTATATTCTAGCAGAGATAAAAAACTTCAATGCTTACTTTGTAAGAACAAGTTATTACCCTTAATTACAGAAGAAACATAAAACAAGTTGTATGCTTATGAAATGTAATGTACAAATTCCCATATGCCAAGATGATTATAAAATAAGTTCTGGCCACGTAGAGTGAAAAGGTTACTATACTTGCAAATTTTGGAATAAATGAACATAGTACTGCTGAACCTTTATAATTGAAAAAGAATTTAAAGCTTTTCTTTACCCTCCCCCCAATCCTACATAGTATCAACTAGAAAAGAAAATATTGCAAATAAGAGCTATCAGTAACAAATGATAGGTAAATTGTACCTTATTTTCATCTTCTCTGTTTATTTTTCCTTTGAGTACATAAAAATGTGCTTATGCAGTTTGCCAGTATGGAGTCTTCAGGTTCTGAAAACTCCCAGGTTGTCTGCCCAAAGGATGACTGACAATTTTTTAACATGGGAAAGGCACGTTACTGCGTCACTCTGAACAACCTCACACGTCTTCAAATAAATATCTTTTACTGAGATTTGCACTTCTCGTGCCAATAAAAATCTCCCAAATTCTTAATTGCAGAGCACCTTGCAGTCGTGAGGTACTGGCACCAAGACATGATCGTAGAAGCCTTTATAATCAGTAAAAAGTAGTGTATCCACACACTGTCTTGCTACAGCGTTGTCCGGAGAGTTACAAAGGTCATCTTTACAAGAGGATAGACAGGTATCAGTAGTTCATTGATCACAACTGTGTGTTACTTTGAAATCGCAGGAGCTCTACTGCTGAGAATCGTTCCTTCATCACAAACGGTTGTATTTTAATGTATGAGATTGTAACCAAAATGAGCAGGATTTGCTTTCTGTCTTTTATTATTATCTTTTCATCTGAGATAATACGGATAAGAAATGGAAAGCAATTCTGATTACAATCCAAAAATATTAATTTCATAGATGAGAAGATACAATTTGTTCAGCAGTTTCTTTTCAGATACTTTATGCAGATTATGAAAAAGGTCATTCTCTAACTCTCTCTCACATTTTTGGTCCCAGGAAGCCTTGTGGCTAATCACCTCGTTAAGGCTGGCAAAGGTGGAAAAATGCTCACATGGGAGGAACCAAGCTTTTCGGAATGAACAGTCCAGTTTTTCACAGCAACTAGAAACCATTTTGTGGACCATAGGGAATTTTCTTGTCAAATATTCCCACTTACACTGTTGACCACCGTGATATTGACCTCTGCATCAGCATCTGGGCTGACCAAGTAACCCGCTTGGTCATTGAGTTATTAAGGTATGTTGTTGAGTATGTGCTTTGGAAAATCTAGTTTCTAGTATCTGGTATCTTTCAGGAAAGCATTACTTTCTCAAACTCTCCACAATTTTTACATGCATATTATTCTGCAGTCCACAAGTGAAGTATTAAGAATAAATATAATGAAATACAACTTTTGTATGTGCCAGATTACTGCATGTAAATGTACCCTATAGATGGCAGTGCAAGCATACTGAAGAAACTTTGGTAAGACCTCAAGCATAACCACTTAAAAACATTTATGATTAACAATAAATTCATAAAAACAATTATTACAAAGGAAATTTTTAAAAAATGGCACAAATTGCTTAGATTAGATCAGCCAGCAGCACTTTTAACATGCATTTCAGTCAATTTAATCATCTCAGTCGCTTTTTATTGGTACTGGTAACAACATATGGGTTAGTCTTCTGTCAGGAGGACTCACTTTTCTATAGCTTCTCTAAGTGAGTTTAGAGATTATTAGAAAAGACTGAGAGACCTCTCCGAGTTAATTTTGAGTGAGTTCAAGCATACTGTACTTGAAGGTTGGACTCCTATTAAAATATATTTTAACATTTCAGTGTCTTAGAAAAAGGTTAAGGATTTGAGCAGCTGAATAGACAACATAGAATCATTTGATGGCTTGACTTTTAAATCAGCTGAATATAATATTTTAATAAAAATCATTTTTAGATTTGCTTGCATTCAGTATACTCTGCATATTTGAAAACAAGATCTGTAGACAAAGCAGTGCACGTAAATATATCCAGCATAAGCAGCCATGTTGCAGAAGGTTACTTATTGAGGAGTTAGTCATTTGCACAAAGTTTTAAGCATCTCCAAACATATATATATATTTTTAAGACATACAGTAATCCTAAATACTATTTAAAGTGAATTAATGAAGATTACAGTATAAGGATGTATCTGACACTTAGGGATATGGTGATAGAAAGGTTTAGGGGGTATTTTTGCATACATTTTATAAGCTCACTGAGTAAATCTTGGACTTCAGCCATTGTTTTTGGACATGAAAGAGTTTGAAAATCCTATTAACATCTATATGGAAGTGGTCTAGCAGTACTGCTGCTACAGTATAATGTATTTTGCATTATCACTTATTACAGCAAAATCCTAACTTGTGAATCCAAGGGAGCTCCTGAAATCACTTCTGCAAAATTATTCTCCTTTTCTTGCAATATTTTCAATTGTGTGTTTTACCTTATTGTGAAAGTATGATGGAGTGCATGACATCTGTCTGTCTCCTTTTTTTTAACATAACATACTTTTGTGCAGATAAGACAGTATCAATTTTACTTTTTGCACAGTAGTTCTGCACTCTTTCTGAATCACACGCCTCTCCCCCTCGAGTTATTTAATTTTTCCTCTATAGATGAAGTTTGGCTTTTGAGAAAGTTAAAGTTTTAGTCTCAATTACTAAAGGACTTTACTACTAGAAGTAGTGGATTTAGAGTGCAGTTTCAGCAGTTTTCCTATGTAGTCTGTGATTTTTTTTCTACTCTAGCCATCTAACAAAGTAAATCGTGTGAATATTTAGCAATGTATAGAAGACAGAGTGTTTATGATTCTCAGATTGAAATCCTACAAGCGATACTCCTGTTCAATTTGTCTGCAAGGATAACTAAATGCCTTTTAATCCTAATCAGGGTAAAACCAAAATTTTTATCAGAAAACAAACTGGAAGGATTACTTCTTGTTTAAAAACACAAAATTCAGAAACACTAGGAAAAAAAATAAGTAGCAAGGAGATACTCAATGCTCTCAATGCTCCATGCGTCCCTGCAGGTAATTCTTGCTTTCAGGCTTCACTGAAGTCAACTCAGTGACTTTCCAAGATACAGTAAACTATGCACAGCCCCCAGGAAATTCTTCTTGTTACCTCTGTGGCCTGGCTGCCTTTTTTCCAGCTCCTCAAGCATTCTCAGTCTCAGCATGAGCTGCAGGCAGGCTCCCAGCTCTCTACTCTATTTGCCTGCCCAAACCTGTAGTCTCTTAATTTTTCCCTCCCTTGAGCTTGTTCCCTAGATCCCACAGACATATGAGCAACCTTTCCTCCCCCTAGAGCTTTCCACCTAACCAGACTTCTTAAAAGAACAAAATAATTGAGAACAAAGGAGGAAAAAGCACCATGCCACGGATATATTATCACATTTAAACGGGCATATGTAATATTTATCCTTCAGCTAACGGAATTATATATTCTGTTCTACTCAGAGCAAATGTCCTTTCTCTCAATCCCTGAATGTTGCAGGAATCTAAAGTTCAATTGGAAACACTTTTCCAGAATAACTTACCACTCCTTTGAGAGGAGGTTCTTGCCCCCTGCACAGTAAAAGAGTGGGTCTCATTTTTCATGCACAGAGATAACTTTCTGTGGCAGCTCAAACTCATCTGCGTCCAGGAGAAGCAGAACAAATGGCTCAAATTACAGGAACATCCAGCAGGATTTTCACAAGTAGCATAATCATCCATATCATCCGTTAGATAATAGGTTTTCTGTTACACCTCAAAACATCTCACAGAGAAGAAGCTTCATGGTTCCACTAAAATGGTAATAACATGGACTATCAGAGAGACCTGAGTTTCAGGAGGCAGGACAGAACCCTTGGTTTCCATGAAGCTCTAGGGACAACCTAACTTAAGCTCAGATGTCATAACTGACTCCCCAAATTTGGAATTAATTTCACTTTGCTTTCCCCAAGCACTTGGCATGAATATCATCAGAGAGCAATGCCAGTCAGCCCAAGGGCCCATCACGTCAACATAACTCAAAAGTTTTTCAATAATGAGTGCAAGACTTGGGTGTTGTGATTACAGATGAACATAGTTTGTATAAACTTGAAAACTGTAATCTTATGTTATTCTTGGGTGCTGTCTTTTGTGTTTAAAATAATTATATTATTTCTGTCCAGACAAAAAGAGAAGAGACAAACAAAACCACTGGAAAAATGCAAAATCATTTGGAAATAGTAACCGTACGTGTGTTCTGCAGAATGGAAGAGCAACTTCTGTTCATGCAAATGTAAGTAACAATGAATATCAATTAACTTCTACAAAAGAAATTCATCTCATGATTTCATTTTAATCTTATGCTTTTGTTTTTTCTCCCAGATAAGCAATTAACTTTTACACTTCACTGCCAGCAATAATCAATTTCAAATTTCTAAACTGTAGAAAATGATGTAGGAATTTGAATGTTAAAAGTAGATTACAACAGAAAAGTTTCAATATCAGTTTGGAAGAGTAAAACACAGAGGAAAAAGCCCTTGCATGTTGAAAAAACGTGCTGTGGCTAATATACAAACAGCATGATGAAAGGCAAGAGCTTCACTGTTACTGTAATAGATGACATAAAATCACTTGCAAATACGTGCTTTGTTAATTTTCAGTGATTGAATGTCAAAAATCTTTCCTGTCGAGGCCATCGTACCAGAGTGGGTGTCATATTTGTTGAGGGAGAACAGAAAAAGTTTAGCAAAGTTAATTATACTGTGGAGTATAGTTGTCTAAGATCTTTCTGAACTGAGAGAGGCAAGGAGTTGACAACCTGTAGGAGTAGATGTTGTGGTTCAATTGCAAGATTATTTTGTCTTGCTCAACAACAAGGCCCAACAACAGTGCTGATTCTCACACATTGTTCAGCAAAATGAGCAGCTCCACAGAGCAAAGGAGGAAAACAAACAGCAGCATGTCCTACACACGATTTTATTTGATGGACTAGAAAAGACTACTTGTGACGTTGGGACTCCAAGCCAGTCATAAGCCAATGGTAGATGCTGCCAATATTCATATGCGTTGCCGCTGGTATGATCGATACTTCTTATTGTGGTCTAACTATAAAACTCTGAGAACTGGGAACACCTACGCCTACAGACAGACACGCACAGAGTGTTGAACAACATGTAGTAGATTAAGGCAATCTAGATGTAGCTATTCATTGATATCTAATGCTGCCACATTGGACCATCTGGTCCTATTCCGTTTCTGCCTCATGAGCTAGGAAAATGAGTATTCCTTTTCCAAATCACAAGCCATGAGACAAATATTCTGTGATGAATTACTACAGAAAAAATTAATTAATAGAACATCTGCCTGCCAAGAAGATAGAGTGCAAGTAACTAATACGTTACAGTTACTGGGCCAGATTCTCCTATCATTCTGGCAGCTAACACAGACCAGAAGGCAGATGGGTCAATATGGCCAAAAATTTTTTTTGTTACAGCATAACTGTCACCTGGTAATTCTAGCTCAAGTAACAATCTCTTTATCTCTGTGCCTAGCCTACAGCGAGCTGGATGCTCTGCAGAACCCTCCTCAGCATCTATCACTGTCTTCAGGAGATTATGTGACTTTGAAAGTCTGATACTAAACTACAGAAGTGCACAAATTCCATTATGTTATAATGTGTTTAGAATGACTAAGCCATCATTGAAAACAGTTCTCGCATACTGCATATTGGTAATTCTGATGGCAAGTAAAAATGAGTATTTTTATACGTATGGTATGGTAACTTCAGTAGAATAATTTGCAAAAGTAAAGTGAATGTTATTCCTAAGAATAATTAGCCTAAAATTATTTTTTTTTCAATTAAGTATTTGGGATTCTTCTATTCCAATTGAGTACGCAATGTTTTTATTCCACTTCATCTTCGCATTTTCTTTGAGATGTCAAGTGTCATTTTTACTTTGGCAAGAGGCCTTTTGATTATTGAGATTAAAGAAAATGTTTGTTCTGAATAAATTCTTATTTTTTATTTTACAAATGAAGTGAATGGAAAACTTCTACTAATGATATGCTTCTCGTTAGCAAACGGATCCCTTTACTGTGGTAATCAAATAAACCCTTTCTTCAAACCAGTCTTCACCCATTTTTATAATTACCATCACTGTCCCCATTTTTTTTTCCCTTCTCTGAAGTATAACTTGAAATATATGTCTGAGAAAGTTTTCCAGTTAGTTCACTACAAGACTGATGTACAGTACTCCCAGTGGAGTAACGAGTTTCTTCCAACCGCAGAACTACAGTCCACAACTAGACATAAAATCATGCAAAGCTGGTTTCTTTCTCTGACTTCTTAATTTATCAGTAATTAAAAAATGATACTTCGGTGCAAGAAATGGTGTACTGAAATTGCTGGTTTAATACAGGGCATGCATTCAAGCCGACTGCCTGAAGGGAAGAAAAAGAAACTACTGATTGGGAATGGTCAGCAATAGCTACTGCTTTGTGTCCCGTGTTATATTGAAGCAATTCGCTATTGACATCGTAGAAGCATCGCTCAATCACTGTAAATGAATTCTCACAAGCCTTCTGGAGGGCACAGCCTCAAGACAATTCAATGGCAAAAGTATGTATGAAGTCATAATTTGCCCTATTATGTATAAAATGAAAAGAAACGGCTTAAATATAAGTGCCTGCAGTGAAAGAGAAATACTTTGCAAACCGAAATGGCACCGGAAATCAATATGACACAACAAATATGAAATCTCTGAGTGCCATTTCTACAAGATTGTAAAGAATAACTATTAACAACTCACATTTTCTGTTCTGTTGTGTAACCCTTGCAAAATGTCTCGTTTAGCTATACTTGAGAGATGGGGTTTGAAGAATATTGGATTTTTAAATGAAAAAGGTACAGCATCTCAGCTGAGATCGAAGGTCAAATATCTTTCTACAATTATTCAGAACACATTTGCACCATAAAATGAACAAAATTAGCACATGAAATATTCTGATATGACACTTGCAATAAACCTGAGAAATCGGGTTATGACTGAGATCATTGACTCTTGATAAGGCATGGGCTAAAGCATACCCAGCTGCAGGGTTGAAAATAGCAATCCTCTTTCCCCAGCGTGCTGAAGCCCATATCCAAATAACTCTTATGTCAAAGCTGAAATTTAATATGATATTCTGTCCTAACCAGTCTGGTCAGAACTTAAACACTTGAATGTAATTCAGCCACTTGCAAACCAACAAATACATTGACAGATACTAAAATCACCTACTGTTAAAGCATCACAGGAAAAGTCAGTGGTTAAGAATGTTTGAAACTGTGTGACTGTCAATTAAAAAAGCAGAAACACTGATTTTGGTGAGTTGGGTCAAAAGAGAGCAAAAATAAATTGCTCAAAAGGAGAGTGATTTTTTTTTTTTTTACTTTAAATAGAATAGAATATTTCAATTGGAGGGGACTTACAATGATCATCTAGTCCAACTACTAACTACTACAGGGCTGAACAAAAGTTAATGTGTATTATTAAGGGCACTGTTCAAATGCCTCTTAAAGACTGACAAGCAGACTCTTTAACTTTCAGTATTTAGTATAACAGAAACTAAATTTTGATTTTAACAAAATCTTAAGAAAACATAGATTTGTTCTGATGTTCCTAAAAGAAAATAAACTCTAAAAAATCTAGTAGTAAATTTTGCTAGGAAAAATCTTGTTATCTTGGAAAAAGCCTCAAGAATTTCACCAGTCCAGAGAGGTACTTGAGCTCCCAAGAAGAGGACAGGCAGGATGAGAAAGCTCCAAATATATCAGTGTAAAAGGTCTAAAAAAAACCCCGTAGAAGACAATTGAATACTTTGTTTACAAACAAGCAAACAAACAAGCAGTAATAAGTATAAAAAATTGCTTTCCTGTTCTGAATATTATTTTTTCACTACTGTGAACAGAACCAATTCAAGCAGTTTATAAGAGAAAAGAAAACCACTGTGTTTTCTCCAATTGCATAGACTGGGGTTTTGACCTAAAAACATTTTTGCTTAGCTTTCTTTAGAATTGCTAAAAGGGTCTGTAAGGAGAACCATAAAGCGTCAGAGATCAACTACAGTGAGCAACAGAGACATACGTCATCTGTCATATATCATTAGTGCTCAGGAAATATTTGTTCTAGCAGATTCACCTTATTTACTTCGTGGAAGTACTCTCCCTCGCTTCACAGAAAACCTTGATGCTTTCTTTTTAATTAGTATGTTAAACAAATAAAACAAACTTTATTGGCAAGGAAGCAACACTTCCTCAACATTCGTGTCAACTCTTGCTCACCTCCTAAGATTTATTTTTGTATCTACCATCAAGAAGCAACAACAAAATATTTGAAAATGTCAACTCTTTTTTAGTTCAACCTTGCAAAATCCAACTATGTTTAAGAATTCCCCTTTGGCTTGTTTGCAGAGATGATGGAATAGAAGATCATGTTTTCTCCTCTCTGTTTCTTTACAGAAGCCCTTAAAATTTCAAGTTGAGAAGTCAGAACACATTGTGCTCATTGACCTTTCACTACAGCATGTCGTTTCAGTCTCAGGTGCAGAGAATTCCTGTTTTTTTTTCTGGGAAGTCTGGGGATTAAGCTTTTCTTTTAATCACACTTGTGACCTGTGACACAAGCTAAAATAAGTTAATGGAGAGAGTCACTACAATTTTCCTTTCGCTCCCTTTGAAATACCGACCCACTCGAGCCAAGTACAGAGGAAATCTCCACGTGAAGATCTCCAACATGAAGAGATGGTTTGTGACAGTTAAGGAAATAATTCTCTTCATATGCTGAGGAAAAAGCACTTTGTTAGACAATGATTAGTTTGATGTTAGAACATAAATGAATTATTCCTATAAGGAACTGTACTGCACTCATCAAACCATTTTCAATAATGTCAAGTAATTAAAGAGAGAAGAACAAACCACTTCATGAGATGTCGCTTTGCATCTTGAAACTCATTGTTTACGCTGCAGGTGAACTGTGGTTTGTCTGCACCAGCAGTTGCCACAAAGAACTGAAAACAGCACTTATTGTTATAGCAGGAAATCATGGTTCATCGAGTCAGAAAAGGCATCACATACACCAGTGTGGATTATGAGCAAACACCAAATCCCCTTTTACATACCAAACAATGAACTTTCTATATAACTTTCATTTTTGAGACTCATATGTCTCCAGTCTAAAGAGGATAAGGAAAACTACGGATAGTCATTTCTACAGGATTTCTTTTCCTTTCAGCGTCAGCAGAAACTACTCTGTTTGCACACAGTGTGAAGAAGAAATAATTTTAGTGCTTGGAGAATCAGACAGACAAAACATGAAAATGAATGGAGAAGACAGGTAGTGGGATGTGCTATGCTACATGGGGTTGCCAGAGAGAAATAATTCCAGCAGCGAGGTGAAGGACGTTAACATTTTTTCCAGTTTTTGCGTGTCTTCCATTTCAGAATGAAAGCAAATGGAAGTTTATTACCTTTAATTTGTAATAACTTGTAGCTTAAGTTCTATAACATGGAAGCCAGTTCCAGTTTAAGTGGTAATCTACAATTTTTCTGACTTGACAGCTGTTTCTTGGAATGGGTAAACACCAAGAAGATGATTTGATAGTTGCTTATAAACAGAATACTGACATTTTCCTCTTATGTTGGGTCCAGCCTATCTTCCTTCCATGAGATACAGGAAGCTTCCCTTCTGCAGCAACGAGTGAACCCATAAAACATGAACCAAGATCAAACCTCAACTTTCTTGAACTTAAATTCAGAGATGATAATACCATTTGGATGACTTTTCAGATTTTTTTTTTTTTTTTTCAGTTATTTACAAATGAACAACTTTGTTATTAGAGCATAAATCCTGGAATCAGTAGATAAAAATTCTGTTCTTTTCTTTGCCACTTTTTAGGACACTATACAAATTACATTACATCTTCCTGTCTTGCTTTATTCACAAGTACAACAGGATAATGATAATTTCCAGCTCATTGACAAGGACAATCTAAAGTATTCTGCAGACATTAGGGAATTTGGAAACCTACAGAGAACTGTTCTGGAGATGTAAATTACTGTTACTCCATGCATATATTCTCATTTTTTACAGTACTATCCGATGCACTGCAGATTTTGAGCTGAAATCCATGTTCTGAGATATTTTTGAATCCCACACTTTCCATTATGCAGGCAGAGCTATAAAAATTATTTTCAAAGGAAATAACTTTTTTTTTGTTCTTTTCTAACCATCTCATTTATATTTATAAGCAAATGGATATCTTGAGATGCAGAGCTGCCTGTTTTCTCCCTGTTCATAAGATCTTCTCATTCATGATGCCCTGAACGTATCACAGCTTTATCCAAAGGCCCCTGAAGCCCAGGAGGAGAGAGAGTGGGATATCTCCACTGTTTGTCACTGCCTTGCCACCTCAAAAACAATTGTATAACCAACTACAGAAAAGACTGAAACTAATGCATCATTCTCAAAATCAGAAGATGTGACAATTAGATGCAGATGTCCTAGAAACTCTTAAATAAAAAGTTTCCACATTTAGCTATGACAGGTTTCCTTCCTCTTTATGTTCTCTTAGGGCTGACAGTTACTGATGTTAAGTCAAATTATACAAAAAAAGCTGAAAAGAAGACGCTGGAAGGATCCACTTCATTAAATGGCATCAACTTGCAAGGCAGACTAGAGCTTTTGTTTGGAAGCAACATACAAAGGTATCTCGTACCCACTGCTGATATTTCACTGACATTTGAAGAAGCTTCCACGGTGTACTAAGTTAGCAGCTACTATAGTAGAAGTTTTTCTAAGTCAAAGCAAACCAACCCTAAACATTTCTCTGCTTAAAAAGGAAGTATATGAAATAGGAAAAAATGTATATACATAAGGAAAAAAAACACAATAAACAGCAAACCAAAACCAGCTTGCCTAAGCACCTTCTGTCTGCAAAAGTCATTGATTGATCCTTGTCCTTGGTCAGCCTAAGCAATTCTTTTCTAAAACAACAATATTCTCTGAAGTGAGAACACTAGCAAGAGGCTGCATCCCTCACTACCTCGGAACTTTATCTTGGCACACAAGAGGCAACAAATACTCACCTGTCACGGCTGAAAACTAATGCTCAACCAATGTATCCCAAAGCACCTGGACTTTCTTAGCCTCCAGATTTCATATCATTTTCCAAACTCCCACAAACTTCAACATTATAGATGGAGACTTTTCTTAGATGCAGATCACACAGCTGAAAGAAAAAGACTGCCCTACCTTGTTCACATACAGGTCATAGAAAATGAAAAAAGAAACCAGGCAAAGCAGTGTCAAAGGCATAACTTTTGAGTGATCTGAAAAACACCAAGTCTTCTGATCTTTCTGACAGGACTGTTCTGTGAAAATACAAAATCTTCTGTTTTGCCAAAGTGCAAAGTACAGATGACGACAGATCCACCCAGGACAAGCATCCAAACTCAACCCCCAGAGAGGACACTTATGGGATTCAAGTTCTAGAAGACTGAGGGTAAAATATAATATGAAGTACTGTCAGTGTAACAATTATGACTTGGTTCTGATAGACAGGAATCTTAAACTAGGCCAGGTGCAGCAGGTTTCCTGATGAGGAAGAAGACAATTAATGACTAAAACCCGTTTCTGCCCTATACTTCTTATTTTGACTGCACTTCGTTTTATCAGTAAGAGTTTACGGACCCAAAGATTATTTGTAGAGGAGAAATGAGTAGCACTTCTATTTTGTTTTTCTGCTCACAGTTCTATGAGAAAGAAACCCAAGAATACCCAACTGCAGCTATTTGCTGTCTATATGTTATCTTTAAAAAAAAAAGTAAAGTTCTCGCATTTAAATAAATTATTTGAAAGCGGACACGTTAATGGGCTATCATAGTTTGCTTTCTAACATCAGGGATTCTCCATGGGTATGAAGAAAACATAATCACACATATGGTGGAACTAAAATGTACTATTTTTCTTGAATGAAATTCTCTTGTTAACTCAGCATGCACTGCGTGAGATCACATATCATTTTTCAACCATCTGCACATCTCACAGTATTATGGACAGAAAATTTCTATTATTCAGCCACTAAGTTTTCATATTGGGTGACTTGTAATTGTGGATTCACAATGATAACTTCCATCACTGGTGGTAAATTTGGCATCGAGGCAGATTTCAATTCAAACAATAAAATTCAAGTCTGTCCTCGTCTTCTCTTGTTTCTAACGCCTTATGAAGCACACATTCCAGGCAATCTGGGCATACAAGCTTTTATGTGTACAGACTAAGTTAGGAAAACACACTGCTCAAATTTCAAAGTTAAAGACACTTCAAGAAACTTGATTGTGATTAGCTGTTCAATAAAAGAAAAACAAAATCGACCAAACAGAAACCAAAACCCACCACCCACATCACAGCAACACCTTTGTTCTCAAAAGATCAGAAGCCAATTCGTAAATGAGCCCTTTCTCATGGAATGAAATCACTGCTGCTAGTGTTTTCTAACTTCTGATTAACTCATAGATAGCTTATCATAATGTAGTGCTTCATGAATTGCCAAATTTAAGGCCTGCATTAGGAATTTTAGACCGTGCTTCTTTTTTTCTGTATTTCTGAGTATCAAGGGTAATGGAATCACAGGGCACTCTTACTCTGCAATTTATTACAGCCTCTATTTTCAAATTAGAAGTCTCAATATACGCACCAAAGACAAAACATTTTTCAGGAATCTCTGACATGATATTCTTGTTTGTAAAAGATATTGTGGAGATTAAATTCGTTTTAATTTCCTGAGTCTGTACGGGTCTGATTTCTTACTTGAGATATAGCACATCTTCTTTGAATATCCTGAAACTGATTAAGAATATGATGAGCTTTACACGAAAGAGGTTTTTAACCTGTTCCTTAGCTTTCCTTATTTTATCCTGTTCCTCAGTATTCACAACTCAACCATTTGGGAGTAACTTAGTGAAAAAAGATATAATAAAAATTCTGTTTAAAAAGCAATATGAATATCTAGCTTTAGTTAAGTGATTGAACAAATTAAAATAAGGAATGGAGGGAAACAGCCAATCATTTTTTTTGTCAAAACTTAGCTACTGGATTTTGCAGCTAGTCCTACAAAATTCCCTTTGTACTTTCATATGCATATATAGCATTAACACAAAAAATAGACAATAGTGGACTTCAAGCAGATGACATAACATCAAAATAATACAACATCAAAACAAGAAAGAAGGAAAAACATATTAGGTCAGATCCACAACTCTGACAACAACCTAATTCTTTTCTTTTGATAAAAACATGTCAGTGCTTTCTGCTGTTCTGTCATAGAAATTAAAATTAATGAGTTAGAAGTCAGAGCCAAGAGCAGACATGCTGGATTCCGATAAAGCCTATGGTCTGATGAAGGCTGACACTACTACTTCTTTGTTAACACCCACTCCCCCAATATTACATACTAAGTAATGAGATAAGAGGCAATGCTTTCCTAAAATTAACCTGATTTGTAATCAAGAGAACTGTTCAGTGAGATACTGCAACCCATGAGCTGAGTAAGTGCCTACAGTTAAAATCCTATAGTCTTTCCCTTGTTCTCACTTTCTGCAAGCTAGATATTTCTCATCATATTTTAGTAAACTATACTTTTTCTCCATCAAATTATTTCTTTTGTGCTGCCTATTATGGTACACAAAGTGATTAACTGAGCCTTGATTTGCCTGTGGTCTTGTTTGGTGATATTCAAATACAGAGGTTTTCAAACCATTTTTTGCTTGTGGAGATAGACGAATATTTTCTCCCTGCTTAACACTACCTCTATTCTGCTAGTGATATTTTCTTTGTCCTTTATTTTATGTACCTTATTTCTATCTCAGTATCATCTGGCCAGATCGGTGGTGTTCTTTCCAAGTTTCCGTAGACTTTGGCTTCATCTGCTCATGTAAGACACTATCAGGTGTTACTCTGCAGATGTCTTCATTCTTGCTCCAGTGCTGTCCTGAGTTTGTATCTATTTCATATATAATGCCATCTGCATCTTGGAAAAGAGCCTTTGCCACTCCTTTGTCTGCCTCTTTCACAGTTCTAGAGTTAATTATCAATGCATAGCAGCCACAGGTCTTTGCCTCTGTGGTAAAAGACTGTGTTATTTTCACGATCTTTTAACTGAAACTTGCCATCACTGAACTTCCTACGAAGCACAGCCTGGGTTATGCAAGTTAGTGACTTCTGTATTAGAGAGTATTAAAAAATATTACATCATTTGTAATTATTATATGGACCTATAATCGGTTACTATTTGGAAACCTAATTTAGTGACCTAATACAAAAAGTACAGAAACTATCTTTTGAATATTCTACAAATTCCATAATGGAGGATTACAAAGAGAATGTTGGAAAACATTTTTTTTCTAAAGTAATGCTTCTTAGAAATGTAATACCATCTTTAAAGCAAAACTGTCTTTAAAATAGCATATGTATTACTTAGGAGCTTATGTGCTAATCAAATTGAGAATTTTATTAGCATATATATATTAACCTTAAGAGCATCTAATGTTTTAATGCATAAAATACTATGAAGACATGCAAGTACATTTTAAAAAACATCTCTGCTTAAGAGGTTGTGCAGAAGCCCTCTCTCTACCTCTTTGAATTGTGAAATACAAGGCGGTCACAGTACTATTGACATTTCCTTTTGTTGCTGTTATTAAAACCATTATCTTTTACTGTGTTCTTCATTTTCCTGTGCAGCATTTTTAGTATTACCAAATACTGTTGTTTCATTGTCTCTGAGTAATACAGAAAAGATAAAATGGGAAGTAATTATCTGTACATCAGAACAGTACTGGGAGGTTTTGCTCACCAATTCATCACAAAATTGAACACATGTCAATGGTGTGACACCAAATTATAGGGAAAATTTTTCTGGGATACGTTACCCATTATGTTGTCGGATTTAGGACACAAGAGGTAATTACTCAGGTAAACACAACACTACTGAAAGATCCAGAATACCCTAAAAAAACAGATCTAAGAAAGATATTGGCTAGTGCAAAGAAACCAGAGGAGCACAAAGAGTTATAAGAATTTTAGAATACACAGCTGAGGAAAGTACGGAGTTGAGTGTCCTTATGTGGGAAGATAAAGACACTAAGGATCAGATGAAAGACACGATAAATTGTCATCCATAATAAGAAAGCTGTGGAGCTTTTCAGTGGTTCTGAACAGTGGGATGAACACAGTTGTAGCATTTGTACAATAAACTTGACTAATATTTTGCTTTATAAGAGCATGTACTACTTTCTGCAGTTTACATGTTTAATTAAGCTCATATGGGGATGAAATTATGTATCAGAAATGAGGAGAAATTTGGAACAAAACATGACTTTGAATTACGCTGATTTCTGAACTTATGTTTGTAATACACTCTGCTGGTAACGTTGCACTACTATAAATTTCTGTGTTATTGCCATGATATATAAACATTCAGGTACCCGAAGAATGAGCTTTAAATTCATGTTTATACTAATTTGCCTCCCCTCTGGTGTTTAATAATGCAGCAACCCTTGCTTAGCATTAGTAAAATAATTTAAATAAGTGTTTGCAATGTTCCATGAAGTGCATTAAAGCAATAACACATTCTAAGTACTTGAAAAAGGGAAACCAATAATACAGTGATACAGCTAAAAGCTCCATTAAATGAATATAGAAGCAGCAGCCATCATAGATGGCTTGCTTTAATGTTTTTAAATTAAAGTTCCACCAGCTTCTCTGAAAAACAAATGATCATGACCGAGACCAGTAAAAACACAAAACTGCAAATCATTCATCATGAGAATTCACTGGAGCGACGTAACAGGTTACATACAGTAACCAGGGATTAGTAACAAATAATGAGTACATTGTTCTGTCCTGATGCTGGACATGGAGATAAAATAGTTTTGCCATCAAAATCCATGACAACCTGATTCATCAGCACTGCTACTGTGGATTTAAAAGAGCACGAGGATATTATGAGCATGGTGCTACAATTAGAAGCTTCCTATGTTGACATCTGTATATTAAAGAGAAAGGACAAATATATTTCAAATCAGACAAATTATGGCAAAGTTAGGCCTTGTAGCCTTGAATCTTAAAGAATATGTAGGTTCCTAACTTAATCTGATTTCAAATTGGTAGGGATTGATGTAGAAGAGGCATCTTTCCCTTTGCACAAGCCAGTCCCAATAATTTGAAAGGAGATTAAATTAGTCCTCAGCCTCGTAGCATCAATACACTTGAATTCAAATAAAATTCCTATTGTCATTGGCACTTTCCTGGGGATTGCCATACGTTAAACAGTCCCCATTAAACAAACTCAGCATTCAGCCAGAAAATTGGTGGATTCATTATTCTTTCCAGTTATACAATCACAATTAATAAGCAGTGACTGTTTTTTTTCCTCTGCCCTGTGCCCAGCAATACTCTCTCCTTAGCACCAGGGCTTAACGTGAAAGAAAATGAAGCAATCACTGTAAGTGTGAGAAACTAATATCTTTATATTTTCTATCATCTATTGGAACTGATCTCCATCTCATTAACACACACTGATACAGGTAGACACACTCTGTAATCTACAATCCTAACATTAATAAGTTATTATTTTATAGCACTGTTTCTGTTACACAAAGAAACTACCATTACATAGAGAAGCCCCAAAAAACTGTGTGAGTATACTGAGGGCAATAAAAGGCTGGAACAGAAGGAAGAAAGGAGAAAAGAAGAAATACCTCTATAACATTCCCATGACATCCACCCCCACCAAAAAATAAATCAAAAATACTGCCGCAAAGTCTTGTTTAGAATATAATTGTCTGAACCATTGAAATAGAGGAAAGAAAACTTCCTTGGGAACTACAGGCTAGGACAGTAATGAATGCATGGTTGATCATTTAACATGAGCTCAGTCATACGCTAATAATAGACATACACCTGAGTCTGCATTCCCAGTAACTTTCCCCACGTTTTTACACACGCAAGGCTTTTCATATTTCAGAAGAAGAGCCCTCTTATCTCAGTCCTCTCCCAGTAGTTAAGGCAGCCAGCAGGCTCGGTGCCCTAAGAAGCCTGGACCTGGCATGCAATTACCCATCGCTCCAACTGCAATATGGAAGACTTAATTATTAATCGTGTAGGTCTTACTTAGACAGAAAAGTATTTATCCCAGAGAGGTACAGTGGTGAAACAATTAGCATGAAAAGTAAATCAATTCTACATTTACTCATCAGCTGAATATGTGAACCAGGTATGCCGAAATAAGAAAGTAGGAATATGTTGGTGAGAAAGAAAGCAACAACACTAACTTTGGAAAAAAAAGACCTGACCAACCTAGTGGCTTTGTATGATGGGGTAACCATAGCAGTGGACATGGGTAAACCAACAGAAAGATGATGGGAAAGAAAGAGGTTTTTTTATTCAATAACAGGACAACAGCTTTCAAGTTCTTGTTATATTTTCAATTAAAACTAGGTTTCTTTCCACTAAGTTTAATTACTTGATGTTAATTGTTAAATCATTACTGTGATGCCCTCAGAATTATCTTCATTCAGATGGCTGCAAAAATATGCTCATATATTTAGAATTTTTGCATGATATAATGTTTCTAGATAATTTATTATGAATTGTTCTACTACAAAGTTGTGTGTAATATTAAGTTGATACTAAAATGGAAAACAACTAAGTTTTAGGAAAAATGCAACTGTCAAATTTAAGCACATAAGTTATGTAAACTAAAATAGAACTTTTCTGTCTTTTGGCTTGATAGTTCCTTGTGATAGTGAGATCTCATTGTCAGTGCCTCAATTCAAAGGCAAAGCTTCCTACTAGTTCAAATTGAGTACGAATGAGAACGTGGTCCAGGGATTGTAATGAAGCATCAAAATACTAGTCTGAAAATAGAAGAAGCAGGAGTATTTTTCAGCTTTTCTGCCTACACATACAAGCTTTGCAAGGCACAAGAATACCCTGATAAAACTGTTTATTTTATTTAAAAGACCTTAACTCATTACCCTGATGTTTAAGAACATTTTGTGGAGTAAGCAGTAGTCACGTGAATTCTAAAAGAAATCTTACACCAATCATTGAGCAAAGTGTCTGAAAGCAGAGTGAAGGAAGACCCACCGAATCATGGCAAATGTATACCTCCAGTAAAGAAATGAAGATATTAATCTACACAAAAAAATAAGTAAAAAAACCCAAACAATCCATTGTGGTTCAAGAAATCAGAAAGGGACAATAAATCACTTAGAGTATCCTTCATAAAGCTGAAGACATCTCTAAGCAACAAAACAGAAAAGAACAACTCTGGCATGTTAAATGGAACCAGGGAACACAATGAAGATCTGTCTTAAATTTAAGACCTATCTGAAAGTTTTGGTAGAAGAGGGTACAGAGCAAATTCAGCAGAATTTTGAAGAGTAATCTCCAAGTCTGGATTGTATTTTACCCAGGAGTTCCAAAAGAAATCAAGCGTGAAAACAGTTGAATTATTCACTGCAATTTAACTCAAAACTATCTCAATAACAGACAGAGATACTTCAGTGCCAGGGGCCAATATGACACCAATTTTCCGCAAAGACGATTGTGGCAGAAATATGGAAAATTACAGCAAATAAGCCTGGTTTTCTTATCACGCAAGCTAGCAGAACTTGCAATAACCCCTCCACATCTTAGGCAACACCTGAATAAGATATCTTTAATGAGTCAATGGAGCTTTTGTTAAGAATAGCCATGCTTTCTTTGTAGAAGTCAGCATGCATGCAGATCAAAAAGATTGACTGACATCTCAGACTCCAAAAGACTTTGGCCAGAAAGGTTTCAAATACTTGGAAATATTGATAGCTGTCAGCATTTATTGAAAAACATGGCTTTGGGGAGAGGTCTTTTGGGTAGAGAAAAAAAAATTAATGTTTTATGAAAAATGCTACCTTAAAATTAAAAGACAACATGTCAATACATGGTATACAGAAGCAGTTGCATTTTTAGCACAATATTGCTTTCACACCCTAAACACTGAAAATAATTTGAGTGTGGTGTCCCAAAGTATTAAAGAATGTCAATATACAAAAAAAAAGGAAAAGAATAATTAGCTGATCATTTTCTTGAACATTGAATAGCTATTTGGAAAATAGTGTTGTTTCACACAAGGTCTTCTGAAGAAGTATGAGGTATACACACATATATAAGTATGTATACATATATAATATACATGCACTGCGTTATTTTTGCACATAATCATAAGAGAGAGATGTAAAAGAGAAGGAATCGAGTTCAACCCGTTGTTTCTTTAAATACATACATAAGAAAAAAATACAAATTTCTGTATATTGAATTAATTCGATTTGACAAATTCTGTATAAACTACAACCTCCCATTGATTTCTTCATAAATCATAACGTCAACCTCAGCTACGAGCTTGTTTTTAAACAAGCACTTTTAAAGAAAAACAAGCTGCTTATTCAAAAAAAAAGGTACTTGAAGGAGACTTCAAACATCTTGCAGTCATTTCAAAACAAAAAGGAAAAGAGCAAAGCAGTTTATGGCCAACTCTTAGCCATAGACACCTTTAGTAGTGATTATTCTATGAAAATAGTCTCTGCACCAGTTGTGTACAAATTCCCTTTTGTTTCCTTACCAGCTGCCTCGAGCCAGGTTTAGTTCCTTTCCTCGGTCCTTTGGCACCTTCCCGTTCCAGGCAGCGCAGCTCCCTGGCAGCCGTGGCTCCCATCGGCGCTGGATCCCGCTCTCCACCTGGCAGGCCTTTGCTTTCAACTACACTTAAAAACACCTGCTCACGGGGAGCTGCGTTGAGCTCTCACTCAGTGGAGCCAAATTTCCTCCCAGCGCTATCACCTGCTTTGCTGACAAGTTTCTAATTGCTGCTTTCAAACTTTTCCTACTCTTCAGAAGCTGCCATGACTGACGAAACAAAGGGCCTACAGTTTTATTTGCCAAGTTCTTTCTATTTTCTTGAGAAACTATGAGAAAGCTCACGAAAAGCTAGCGCAGAACCAATGGGAGATTTTCTGCTGGACTGAAAGCCCGGAAAACAATTTCCAGCAGAGTCACCAAGAGGTCGCCTCTCAGCTTTGCTGCACTTGTATACAAACTCAAGATACCTGCTTAATCTTTTAAAAATGAACTTTAATCTGTATGGGGAAATGGCAGCCCCAGAGGGGATTCCTGGCAGCTGGGAGCAACTGGGGAAGAGATCACAAGAAAACACAATCAAACTGGATGTTGTCTCAAACAAACAAACATAGAAAACCAAACAAATCTTGGACAATTTGAGATTCTGTGTGTTTCCATCATAGTGCTGACCTGGAAATACACTTATAATTTGCTTAAATGACAAAAATTGTGTGGCTACGCATCACATGCACACACACTCGTCTCCTGTACAAGAATGACATTTGCTTTTCCTCCGGAGCTTTGCCATACGCCAGCAAGACATTCAGGGTACAGAGGGCGGAATCAGGCTTGAGGCAACAGAAATTGCAACAGAGAAATGATAAATTAATTTTAGTCTTTCCTAACAACAGAAGGACTCGAATATTCCCTTAACATTATTTTCTTTCTGATTATAAAGCTTTGGAAACAGTGACAACATGTTTATGTTTGTATTTAAATCTATTTCAAATAAACACATAGTTGTATATAAAAGGCAATTTAAATACATATAATGATAAAATAAAGTGCCATTAATGTACTATTCTTTATTTTCTACAATAACAATTCACTGAAATTGTTATCCCTTTCATCTTAATTGGGTAATGTATTTTCCTCAATACAACTGTTTGGAAAGTAATACTTGGTTTCAGTTATGCAATTTGCAGACATGGTTAATCTACGTAGCAGTTATGATGCATATTTCCCTCCACCATTTCCTATAGTATTTTATTACCGTGCCATATGATCCTCATTTTACGTGTGAAATACACCACCGCCGTGTCATTTGCCTCGGCAATATTTGCTCTTTATTCCCAATAACCAGTAAACAAATGGAGAGCCAGAAAACAAAGACTGAAGGGCACCATTTCTCAAGAATCTCTGTGACCTACTCCTCCTTCCTTAAAGCTGATGCGTGCAAAAGTCTGAGGAACTTCAGTGCCATCATGACTAGGAGGAAATATTTACGATACCAGAAAAAGTAAGACGACTCCAAAAATGCAGAAGTTATTTGTACCTGATCTGTTTCATAAAAGCACAAACGCGGTTCAAAAGGGCAGCTCATCAAACCAAGTTACCAAATAAGTAATGCAGAAGCATCTTGGAAGCTCGCTTGTCTCTGCAGCCTCTTGTTTCTTCCAATACTGCTAGTTTTAGGTATGTTACTCTTCTAACAGGGTTCCTCAGATTTCCATTTAGTGTTGTGTTTACTCTTTCCCACAAGGGCAGTGCTACTTTCAAACCAGCGAAGCTTTAGAGGGATGGATACAAACTAAAAGTGAGGATGGGGGTGGCTGCACCACTGTTATTGCCGGCACCGCAGCCATGCAGTGCTCTCTGGTGACTTTTGGCCCCGCTCCTTGCCTAAGCTTCATTCACCTTCAGTGACGGTGGTTTCTCCAACAATGAACTGAGCGCTCCCAGGACAGGAGCCAACAGTTCCAATGCCAACACAGGTCAGGCTTTATAAGCACGTCTCTGAAGCTAGTACAAAAAGTTACAGTACATTCTAATTTCTATCAGAGTCCTTTGCTAAAACAGTCTTTTGAATTTTATTTTGCCTTTTTATAAAGAAAGGTCTCGGCAACAGTCTTCCACAGTTGGAGGCTCTTTACTAGACAGCGGATGGACTATAATTTGGTCCCTTAGTTTCCCAAATAGTGATAGAGTGTCACCTATATAATCTTTCAAAACTCCTGTTTGGCTCCATAAGTAATGCAATATTCTTCAGAAGGATTTTGTGTTATTAAAATTAACACTTGCATTTAATGAAGACAAATTTAAACAATCCAAACAGAAGGAAATAGAAAGTTAAGAGACAACCAGATAGAGTATACAGAAGAGCCTTATGCCTAGAAACATAGACGTAAGTTTCCTTAGTGTGTCTTCATAGAGCACTGAAGACCTCTGACATTAAAGTGGCAATGCCAAGTTTTATTTATATATTTTAAAGTAATATTTTGATTAAAAAAAGTCCCCTAGGATAATTAGGATTAAGATCAAGTTTCAATCAAAAGAATAGCACTGGAGTAAAAGTTGGAAAGAATGGATGAGTTATAATGTTTTTGTTCAGTGACCTGGGTACAAAGTCAGTCAAGGCTAAAATCAAAGAAGGTTTTTTCAGTCTGAATAATATAAATGTTATATGAAAAGATTTACATTCTGAATGCTATCTAAGCAATTAATCCAGAGGGAATTATTTATAATTGTTAATTAGTTAGACAACTACAAATGATATAGAATGGAATTATGTATCACTTCTCTTCTAAAGTCTTGTGGGCTAATGTAATTGTGTTCCATTAGTATAAATCCCTTTACAGTGAAGATTAAAATAAATGGGACTGAAACTTCCTTGGCTTTTGTTTCCAGTACTACTGTAACGTATGCTTTGAACCCAAATCCACTAACAGGATGATGCTATCCACTTCAGAGACTGACGGAGCTCACAGACTGTTATCAAGGTTCACGTTCAACATTGTTTATTTTCTTCCATTTCTTCTAACATTTACTTTTATTATTTATTTTTACTTACAAAAAAGTAGAATCAGACTTCTACTTTGGTCTGTCCTATTCCATTTTGTACCTCAATACAATAATGTACAATAAATACAATAAATATCTTCCACGTGACTATGAATATAAAAGTTTCATTTCAATTTTTTAATTCCCTGAAAATAAAACATTTTACCACCATGACCACCAAAAATCATGACAGTGTATTTGGGGTATTTTGTTTTTTCTTCATTAAGAGATCAAAGAATTTTCAAAAGAGAATATAGGCAGAATTTGGGATTTTGGAGAGACTCGGTACCATTAAATTCTGTCTCTACTGCATCAAGGGAGACTGCTTTTCAATAACTACATGAATATTTACATATATAATATTAAGATTCATTGAGAACAATAAATGTTTCTGTATTTTCTTTTTGATAGCCATCAGGAACCTCTGAAAAACTTGTAAGTTTTTATAATGCAGGGCAATATAAAATCATCTTCAGCCATAATACTTTGGCATAGGTTTTTGCATATAGGTATATGGATAATCTACATAGCAAACAATACAACAATGATGACGCTGGACTTCCATTATCTGCAAAAGCACAACAATGACACTTTTAAGTTCTCCTGATGTTTTCTATATACTTGGCCACCCTAGTCTCCACCTGCAGAAATTACTTGTCAGACTTCCCTTCCCCCCTTCACTTCTTTGGTCTCCTTTCCTTTGTGACAACTGTGCCCTCCTCACAAATTTGCTAGGGGAGAAGATTCTCTCCACAGATAAAAAAAGACAACTTGTGAAGGCTTACTTAGCTGTCAGAGCATTATCTTAAAACACTTGTCTAGTATGCAGCATTTTGCATTTCACAGTTTATTTTACATGTGTAATATCTATTGAGAATAGAGAGCTGAAACAGTGCAACATCTTCCTCCATGATTTACATCTACAGTACATGATCCTAACAGTAATAAACCTGCACCAGTTCTGAAATACGATTTCCATGAGACAAGTGTTTCATCTAGTTTATCTGTCAAGTAGTGATGACACGAAGATAAGAATTCCCTCATGGCCCACAAAAGATGACAAATACAGAGTATCCAACAGATTTAAAAAAAGAAATCTAGTGTAGGAAGGTGACAGCTCGACATAAAACTTATTAAAAAGCTTCCACGAGAAAAGGCTGTTCTAGCTTTCCCATAGGAACAAAAAAGCCATTAGTAAACCTGAGACGCAGTTTATTCTTTCACTTAAAACTCACCTTCCTTTTTCCAGTTGATCAGAAGAATGAAGATCTTCCAAAGAACGCTGCTGCTTTCCTCGTAGTCCACACAAAACTTCATACTTTTGCAGTTCCTAAAAGGACAAAAAGGTAGATATAGGCAACTATTATTACAGCATTTACCACATTGACCATTTAGCTCAAAGAAGTATTTGGATCAGTAGTGTTCTTTATTGAAAAGAAAATCCATATAAATTACTACCAGAGAAAATGTAGCATTGAGTATTTTCACAGAGATTTCAATTAACAGCAACCAAAATGAATACATTACTTTTGCTCCCTTTTGAAAGTTTGTTGAACTAGAAATGATTTATCCTGGTAGGTTGCGGTCTCCTTCCCAGACAAAGCTTCTGAATTTTCCACAGTTCAAAGGATTTGTGCTTTATAAAAATGAAATGACCCTATTAATCCATGTAATGTTGAAATAATTCACTATCAGTTTATGTAGAATAACTCTTCCATATTAAGAGCAATAAGAACTGATTTACATGCTGCTACTCATAAAGGAAGAGGTGAACATTTTCTCTTTCAAAAATGTGTAGAATTTCCCTAGGGCGATGGAACACTCAACAGTGATGCAGTCAAACATCACCTTTTTTCCAAGAAAAGGCTGAAAATATAAATCGGTCCCCTACACCCCCATAACTGATCTTTTCCCATAACTCTTCCCAAAATGACAGCCACAAGTGTTGATCATGTCTGGTTGTGATGGCTGCATCCAGCTCAAGGTGCATTGGGTGGAGACAGTTAAAAACACAACAGCAAAGCGCAAATTTATGGTAATGCACCCAACAGGCCACAGTGCCCGTAAGTCAAATTTGGAAGAAACTGGCTTCTGTAGCTGCTATGCAAATATGACCCTAAGTGAGTCATCTCTACTCCATAAATAGTGGGCAGTCCAGAGCCCTTAGATTGACTCGACACGTGTAATCCTGTAGACATAAACTGCTGACCAAGTCTGGAATTAGGACTCGATCCACACCTGGACTCCACTCTGAGAAAGAGTTTAGAAAGTGAAGGGGTCCTTTCTGAACTTTGTGAGGATCTCTGACAGTTTTGCCTGACCTTGTCCTCTATGCAGTGAATAATCAAGCACACCTCGCCATCAAATCTTGTCAAACCACTGTCACATTACTACCAAAATGTGTCAGATAGCTGTTTTATACCCATAAACATATTGTTGCTTCTCTCTTCCAAATGAAATGCATTACTCCGTCCATTACATCTGTGCAGAGTCTGCCCAGTTAAAATGTTTCTCATAAGTTTAGGAAAATGGCAATAGAAAACTGGCTGAGAAGTTCATAAGAAGGTCAGAACAAAAAACTGTACAAACTAAAGTATTACTGTATTAATTACCAGTTTAATGTGCAGAGTAATTCTGAGGGAGACACAACTAAGGAGGGTCAAGTAAAAAACCCAGTAACAACGATCAGTAACTCACTGATTTGTTTCTCCAATTAATTTTAAACCTAACAAATTACTGTCTGCTATATAACAGATCTCTGACAAATTAACAATACAGAGTGAATCTACGTGTTTACAGAGATTGGATACCAATAAAGCATGCTGTCAAAGTATGTGGGTTTAGATTTGTTTAATTGGAACTTCAACAAAATTAAATTAAAAAAAAAAAAAAGTCAAAGTAAACCAGTTCTGTTGATTGATATAAATTTCTTGTCAGTTCAGGAGGATATTGAAGCAATTTATTTCAATCTAAAGTTTTGATTCATTGTTCTATATTTAATTAAGTTTATTTTCTAGAAGCTTTACAAATATTTAAATCTTTACGTGAATAGTACTGAAATCACCAGGATTCTTTCATGTAGATGAAGCAGGAAATGTGGTCCACAAATTCATCTCATTTACATCAGTGTTAATCCGAAATATCTTCTATCATCTCTTGCAGATTTGTTAAAATGTAAATGGGATCAGAATCTGGCCTTGCAATGTAACTGCTCAGATAAAATTGTCATCTAAGACATATATTCAATGCAAATATTCCCCATTATCATGTAAAATAAACCATAATTATGCATCTAGTGCTATATGTAACCACAAGATTAACAGCAGGCAATACATTTGTCCAAAAAATCTTACATGACAGAACAGATACTGCAATAGGCAGCTCAGAATAACATACTTTTCAAAGTAATGGGCTGTATGGTGAAAGTTTTTTTTAATTCCTACATGTATGACATGTTTTAAAACTTAGCGTTGCACAAAGGAGAGAAATAACTGTTTTTGTCAATGCATAGAATAGACAATGCCTTCACTCCAATGATGACTATTTAAAAGGTTCTAGTTGCTTTAGGACATTAATGAATTTTCTAGCCACTACAGCCAGCTGCAGAAGTACACCAAAATGTACACAAAAAACAAGTGGATAAACAGAGAAAAGAGAGCAGAAATAAGAAGTTCGGGTATCATGAAGAAGAGGAGTCAAAAAGCATTCCCATCAAATACAACAGCTCATAGATCAAAGCAGAGCTTTTCCTATAGTATAGCATATTAACATAGATAAGAAAGCAAATAAGGAAAAAAAAATATGTGGTCAGGATAGTAACAGCTGCGCAGTCAATGTGCACAAGACGAAACCAGACCAAACAGCAACTAGACTGTAAGACACAAATAAATGTTAAACTATAAAAATTTCTCCGTGACTGTGAAAGAAAACCAAGAAGAAGCAAGATCTAGAGGAACGGTGTTCCTTTCTGTATTCCAGTGCTGAATGGCGCAGACAACAGGAGTGAATGCTTTTTGTTAAAACATATGGAAACATCAAACCTCATAATACCTCAGACAATCAATTTATCCTATATATAAAAAAAAGCTATGCAGAACATCATACCCATAGCAGATAACTCACTGTGCTAGCTGAGCATGGAAGAGATTAGTGTGGTATTTCTCAAGGACTGCAACATATGGCATGTCCTGTTTAAAGACAGCTTGTACAATTCAGCTAGCTCACCACCACTGCAACGCCTGGAAAAGATCAAAAAACATCAGAAAGTGCTTTCAGGAAGCAGTTTGCAATAGGCGACAGCACAGAGACAACTGAACAAGAGTGCAGCCTGAAGGTTGATTTATCTTGTCTTTTTCATTGCTCATGAATCGAACAACTACAGTAGCAAAATATTACCTCGGTAACAGAAAAGTTTGAACAAAACAAGACCCTATAGTTTTCTTTCTTTGGGAATCCAATTCTACTATTCCTAATTCTACTATTTCTATACATCAAAGATATTTTTGCAATCTAGAAAACTGGGACTCAGTTTTCATGCTTAATTAGATGGGAACTAAGTAAATCTCAAAGATAAAAACCTCCATCCCTCGATAGGTCCCAACTTACAAAAAATATTGAGACCTGCAGTGCTGCTGTAACCCTGTGCTGTGAGGAATCCACATCCCTACAGTCACTATAATGTCAAATGGTGAACTAGAAACCACAGAGACCTATATACATAAGCGAGTTACTGTCTTTAGATGTTTACATAAAGAATATTTAGTTTTATATGGATTACCTATTCCGTACGGTAAAAGAAACTACTCACAAAAACAAGCCTGTTGCAGATAACGTATTGAGGTAAGTCACCAAAAGAAAGTAAGAGAGTTTTATTCCCGTTGAGGCAAATTAAGCTGAGGTTGAGCTTAATTAAGCAGGAAAGTACAGCACATGACACCTAGTCTAATAAAGACCTTTGCATATTTAAAGAAAGTGAAACAATATCTGTTTTAATTAAGTAGGCTGCTCCTTCAGGTTAATGCATTCAGGGGAAAAATTAAATCTGTCTAGAATCCCTGGAAGAAATAGAGATCGGCTGTAGGAAATTGGCCTCCTGAAATGTGATTAATGGACTTGGATGATGAGAACGGACTCCTGCTAAACCATCAGGACTTGCTATGAGACAGGTGCTGACACTTGGAGTGAGGGTTTTGGGTTGTCTAGGCAAAAAGCATTGCATTCTCTGTGAGGCTCCCCTGCAACCATAAATCAGTTCTCAAGTGTCACCTGTATACAGAGGCTTTTCTCTAGCTGTCTCCTATGTTGATGTCAAAATATTTGACATCTAATTTGCTCCAACAGCCTAAGAGTTTCACATTTCATCGCCTTTCCTTTATACATCAGAATGAAATGCTTATGCAGCATATCACAAGGCATCTTACCAAAAGGATGAGTATTTATTGCTGCTATGCACGTCAGGACTGCCCCTATCTGTTTGGTAGACCTTTTTCTCTCATTCAGTGCCAGTGATCAGTAGAAGGAATCAAAATTACATTCTTTATTTCCATACCTACTGATTATAGGTGTCAGTTCCTAACGCATTGTCTTTGTAAATGCTTTATATCCTTTGACTTATCATGTGAGCTCAAGAGGAGTGAGAATAAACCAGTTGAAGTGATCAGAAACTCCACTCTCAGGAGTGTTTCAAGGCCAGGATTCAATGTTCCTTTATGTTCTACCAGAACACAATACAAAGCAAGAACAAAAAGCTGCTTTTCTGCACCAAGCTGTCCTCACGTGGAGCATCACAACATCCTTCAGAAACAGTGCCAGCCAGAAGGAAAAGGGAAAGGGAAAAGGAAGTTTTAAGCAGAGACTTTCAGAGAAAAAAGGCGAAGGTAAAGGGAAGCTCCAGCAAAACCAAAAGTAGATGAAAAGCCTTTTCAGTAGACACAAATTTATGCATTTTCCACGTTTCCAAAGGAGTAATTGATGTTATTTCACTTTACGTCTAATATATTATGTAAATATTCTCTGTAGAAAGTTAGCATTTCCACGGTATGCCTCATGTTTAATCTGACCAAGGAATAAAGCAGAAATCTATCTCACCAAGAAAGAAAGGAGGTTATAGGGAGGTAGGTGCTGGTCTCTTCTCCCGAGTAACAAGTGAGAGGACGAGAGGGAATGGCCTTGAGTTGTGCCAGGGGAGGTTTAGACTGAATGTTAGCAAATTACTTCACAGAAAGGGTTGTCAAACACTGGAACGGTCTGCTTAGGCAAGTGGTGGAGCCACCATCCCTAGAGGTATTTAAAAGACGTGTGGATGTGGCACTTAGGGACATGGTCTAGTGGTGAATTTGGCTGTGTTAGATCTATGGTTGGACTCAATGATCTTAAAGTTCTTTTCCAACCCCCATGTTTCTGAGAAAGTACTGAAGGCATTGCTGTAAGGCACATCGATTTCTCAAGTTGTAGATGTCAAAGCTTTGTAAACTGAGCTTACAACAGCTCTGCAAATTTCTGCTTGAACCTTCAAAGGAGAATCATGAAGTAACACATACAAAGCTGAACTTATTAGTATCTAGAACAGCAGAAGTTACCACGAGGGATAAATATAAGGGCTGGATAAATCAATATTAAATCCAAGCTTGTTAAGTGAGTCATGCTTGATAGAAGCACAGCTTCCTATTTTTTATTGCCTAGCATTGTTCAAGATGCATCTCACAACTAAAAACTGAACTGTTGTACAATCAAGATTGTGAAAGCTATTATCCAATAATATAAATGAAAACTTTTACTCCTAGCATTTTCCATTATAGCAATACATTCAGCGTACAGTCAACACGCGTCATACGCTTTAGGTTTCCAGTAATTTACAATGATTACATCTTTGGTTTTTGTAAGTTAATCCACTGAGTCAAAAAAAGAGATTAGAAAAGCCCTGCATATACCACAGCCTACAGCACATGTTCTTCTAAAGGATTTGCACTGAAAATAAACAGGCAATAACAAGATCAGTTATAACAGTCCATATAGCATCTCTGACTTGTAAATAATGAGAAATTAATTGTTTTCTTCAAAATCAGACAAAAGTACTATAGGTTGTTTGCACTTATGTCCGAGAAGACCTCATATTCTTTTTTTCGAAGTGAGACTACAAATAGGAGTCTGAATCGGAGCAGGACATGTAGTTTAAAAAGGTAAAACCACTGCTTCAGTCGAGAGACTACATGCAGACCCCATCCAGCTTTGCAAAGTGCAATGCAGGCTAAAAGTAGTTCAGTGTACTTAGTGTAATCATACTGTAGAGGGTCTATGAAAGCTGTAGTTGCAATCTTGTTTCATTTATGCTCACACTGCCATGTTTTGCTCGATATTTTTGTTTTTAATGTAATGAGAAAAAATTAAGGGGCACTTTAGAAGGTCAGGAAATATGGAGAACTACCAGACATTTTTCATGTCTACCAAACTCATTTGTATCAGAGATCACCCATTCAGGAGATTTTGTGACCTTGTGTTATTTTATGGAAGACTGTGTGTGCGTTTTGAATAGACCTCACTCTTCCCTATACCAGGTTATTGCAAATGAACAGGCCTAAAATATCGATAGTCTTCATATAATGAGACAAGTATTCTTCAGATAAATTTATACTATTTTAACCTATCTAAAGAAACAGTTATTTACGTCAGGAGAGTTAATCATGTTATGACAGTAAATACTGTAGCACAGAACAGAGTGAAAATAAAAACACAAGCAGTACTGGATTCTTTTGTGATATATGACATGTCTTGTTGAAAGAAGTGACATGGCTTGGTTTCTGACAAGACAGCTCAGCAGAAGTGGCAAATTCTGAAACACTTCTGTTCACTGGAAAGCATCCCGTGTGTCAAGATATTACTGAAAGTTTGTATGATACAAAATTATATACATTTACAATTTTTCTTCTACGTAGATAAATGAGACCTGCAGATATTTTACTAAGAGAAAATTCTTTTTTTTTTAAGTCAACATCTCTATAATTAGCTATTCCTCTGCAGTTATGCTCCATGCTTTAATGGCCTGAGCAGTCAATATTTCTAAATTCAAGTCTGAAGTGTGCTTAGTGTGCTTGCCAATCTAATTTATGGCTTTGTTTTGCCTTTTTTTTTCTTACCTGCCAAAAATAACTGCTTGAGATGTGAAAAGAGAACTGAGGGGCAAACAGGAACAGCCACCACCACCTCCAGCATCAAGACATTGTGCACACGGATCTGCATAAAACACTGCTCACACCTGTGAAGCTGACAGCCAGATGCCACCTGTACTCAGATTTATCTCTCTAGGTCTGCCCAAGGAATTCATGTAACGAGTTAAGCTGTGCTCACTGCTTGGAGACACTCATCACAATTCTTCAACTTTTTTTTTTTAGATTGAAGAAAAATAAAAATTGAGCCTTTAAACTACTGCAGCTGTTATATTGCACATAATTTCAAAAAGAGGATGAAATAGTAACACGAAACACAAGGGCAGAAATATGGCCCACAACTAGAAAAGCAGAGCCAAAGCTCTGTGTGTGCACTCTATCTCCTTAGCGAACTTAAAACAGCTGTGCTATCCATCTCCGAGTTTATTACTGAATAGCAATGCCATTCTGAATTTGAAAAACACGGGTTCTATTTTGCAAGTTGATGTTCTCCCGTGATGTACGGAGTAGCAGACAGCAGGCAGCTATACCTGAAGTCCAAAGATGCACATAACAGTGGTACAGATTGGATGTCTTTCAAAAGAAAAAGTTTAAAAAACAGTTACCAGCATTTTAAAAGGATAAGGGCATACAGGCATCTTAAATTGCTCAGTCTATTAGTCTAAGCCTTCTCATTGTCTAGACATATTCAACCCCAGAATTACAAATGACTGACTAAAAATTCAGAGCAAATATAACCCAACTGAGCACTAGAGATGCAGACATGTAGCTCGGCCATTATCAATGAAAAGACCTGCTGAGATTCATCCTCAAAAATTACATAATTTTCCTTCAAGTAATAAGCAAAAGTATTTTTCACCGCTGTTTTTTTATAGGACAGTGTCTTCCAGTACTCAGCTTTTGCCGTTGCTTTTCTGTTGCTGTAGGATTTTGCAGCTGATTCCGACTGTTTTTAGGCTTATTTTCAGTGCAAATCTCTGCATAACTAAGTCTTTTAGCGTTGAGCTGTGTGCCAGTTGATAACACTACTGGTGATTCTCCCAGCCTCTTAATTGCTTAAATACACGATAAACATCTTCAGTACCTGTAACAGCTAAAAAGATCTTAAAAAAAAAACCAAAAAAAACTTTGATAAGGAACTCTGATCCTCTAAACTGCTGTTGAAAGGCCAAGGAATGCACAAGTCATTTGAAAAGCAATAAAAACCCTGAGAGATTCCAAACGGAATAATAACACAATCTAGACAGGTAAGTGATATATAGTTTAAATATCAGCTGCATCGCTTGCACCTGTTTTTGGAAAACAAAATAATAATACTGGAAATCATTACAAACATTATTCTATTTGTTGGTCTGAAAACTGGGAAAAATGTAAATTTGTGATCTGTAGCATAGGCCAACGGCAAGAAAACTTCCTGGAACTTTCTAGATGGTCTCATAGGCAAATAACTGAAAGAAAGTAAAAAGTTTTAATGCTTAAGTGTGGCGAAACCAGCAGCCCTTTATCACGACACAGTAATGCAGATGTTCTCAACAACTTAGGCTGCCTCTAGTTGCCTTCAGAGTAACTCACCTACCAGGAATTTTGAAACATGGAACTATAATTATAGTTTGGTTTTCAATATCATTTAAAAAAAATCATTAAATTTGAGAAGCGATTTCATCCTTAAAATTAAGTGCTACTCAGTGATTTAGATTTGGAAGAAACATTAGCTGACTTATGCGAAGATATTTTGATGTTTAAAAAATGCTAAGGAGGGAGAGTCCATCAGATGTACATCAGAGTCATAAACCGCATTTTAGACCGTAGAACAAACACGGCCCTCAAATTAGTTGTTCCTTTTTATTAGCAGGGCAAGGTTACAATTTAATTTTTTAATAGCTAGATGTTAAAAGCTATATCATGCAGAATTACACACAAATGGCTTATGTGACCACTGACTTTCATGGGGAGAGGTTAGGTCACCAGGCCGAGCTCCAGGGATGTCCTTAAGCATATGTTTAGCTTTTAGTGCTTCGTAATTACCATATATTTAAAATTAGGTATATGTTAAAATATCATTATAAATATTGACAGAATTAAAGAGCTGTAGCAATCAACGCCACTCCATAACGTTGTGCTAAACTGCTTCATGGCATCCCCTCCACTGAAATAATGTAAAAGAAGCGAGCAAACAGTAGCATGCAGCGTACGCTCCGCTTCATTTTGTTCAAGATAATACAGCTACGATGACTGGAAAATACCAGAGGTGAAAAACAAGAAAGAAACCAGTTCTCTTCACAGCTAGTGGTCCCAGAGCCAGCTTGGTGACAAACGTACAAAAGATGAGCGGTTTTAAAAGAGTTCCTTCTTTCTTAATCATTATGCAATCTGTTTCAAATTGTTCCATTTTGGAGGCACATTACTCAATAAAAAGAATCATCGACTGAGTATCCTGCTCATGATTTTCGCTTTTTAATTCACCCACATTTCCAACAAGTGCAAAGTCATCCATAAATTATGCTAAAATAGGAATTTACATAAACTGCCAGTTAAGAGAACATTAGGAGAGCTGTCATTTAGTTGTAATTTGCAAATGGACTACGAGGCAGAATTGTAGACCCTAGTAAGACACGCGTATTTAAAAAAACAGATGATAAACAAAATATTATCATGTACACTGGCTTTGGATTTCATATTTATTCTGTTTCTTTCCATCAGGCTCATTTATATGTACTATTAAAAAAAGACACAGGTATCTGCCAAACTGAAATATCGGTGTTTACCCTATACATTCTTTTATGTCTACTCTTTTAGTTTGATCTTTCCTACAATTTTTTTTTTTAAATACTTCCTACAATAATGTAGTCAAAATTGCCTGATTTATTTTCAAATTATTTTAATTGTTCATTCTGTGTAATTACACACATTTTAAACCACATTTGTTTTATCTTCCATGTGCATAAATCCAATGAAACATTAATCTTTCTGCTAAAAATGCCACGTGTTATTGGAAGAAAGGAACTCTAGTCCGTATTCAGAAATTAGATTTGATAGTTTTGTTTTTGATGACTTACATTAGAACAAACAGGTTCTATTCTTGTTATCATGATCTAAAATATGGATATACCTCACATCTGATTAAAAGTTATTCTAGGATACATTCTAGATCCTAGGTATAAAATTTTTATACTCTAAATATTCTATTTTAGGGGAGATGATATACGAAGATTACTTCTAAGGGAATTTTTTTCTTCAAGCATTATTCCTAAAACAAGCAATAAAGCAAATTATTCCTATACTGAATAAAATATGTCTAAGTCAATGATGGGTGCGCTTTCTGAGCATATACTGAGAACAGAAAATATATATATAAAAAAAGCATGATAGATTCATGAGTATTTTCTTAGAAAAAGCTGAGCAACTTACTCTCCAGTCTGATAGGCCAATTGCAACGATTTGTTTCCAACAGGAGGGTAATTTTGTCTTGGTGAAAAAGAATCCATTATATTTAGTGTTGTCATTTATTCACAGTCAGATTTTGTAAGGTGTTTGAACCCAAAAGCTAATTTGTTATTTTCCTCCGTATTCAGTTTTGCTCCAGCATACGGGTTGTGTGTGATGATTATAAATATAGCCTGACAAAAATGTTCTTTACAGCAGTTAAACAGTTTAGAGAAGGTAGATATAATGGGGAGCAAAATTTAAAAGACAAAATCTCATATCTAAATATAGACCCGCTTGCTTGAGTTCAGCTTCTGGAATAGGCATGGAATCCATTTGTAAGACATCTAGATTATACCAAGAAAACAAATATAAGTAAACATATTTTTCCAGGATGAATCATTTCAAACCCATCAAACATTTTTTTTGTGTTTGCAGTACAGTGACAGGTCTCGGGGAAAAGAGAAAAACAGGCTATATAATTCATCATGACCTTACTGCTTTACAGTCTCACACGATACTCTCATGAGTGAACACAGAAAAGATTGTCTGGATGCAGTTTACCCTATGTGGGATGATTATTAATCACTGTCAGTCTAAAAGGATGAATAAAATGGAGTTCAGGTACGTCTGTCCTGGAAATGACAATTCGCTATTTTGTAGTATCGTCATGGGTGAGAGATGAAAACTCTCCTTATTACCCTGGCAGATCACACAGCTCTGGGATGTAGTGCAACTAGATAGTAAGAAAAATCAGAATTTATTGCGATATTGGCAAACAATAATAAATGAATACGGGACCACTGCATATGAACTACAATGATACAGACTGTAGGAAGATTTGCTAATTTAAAAGTCAGTATTTTTCTGTCAGTCTATTTCTTTCTTCCTTCAGAAAATATCCACAGACATGAGGAAGCTTCTACTTCCCTTTGTCCTTGCAAGTACTCTGTAATCTGTATTATTCAGATGGAAGATAAGGCTCATCACATCTGGTAATGATCCTTTAGCTCTGATCAGATCTGTCAAGTCTTATTGGCCAATTATTTTGAAATGTGCGATCCTGTGAGTTGATTGTTTCTCAAGAAATACGAAGTAAGAAAAAGAGAAATATTATTACTTTAACCTGTATGTGATGTAAACTGACTGTAATATTGTGTCCACATTCTTTTTAATAGATAGTTTTTTTAATAGGAAATTTTTTTAATAGGAAATTTAGTAATTATCTGTATAATAAAAGAGACCCCAAACTGTACATGGGTGGCTGGATGAGTCAGTCCTGAATATTGTTTGAAGATGTTTTTGTCACCTAATTGAGAAGTGGTAAGTATTGATATCTAGAGAGTCAATATCGAGAGACAGGAAATCATGCACTAAAAGGGTGTACATGAGCCGAGTACAGTGGCAATTCAAACGGCAGTAATACAAAAGCTGTAGTTTATTTGGCAAATATACTTTATACTTCCAAAAGATTATGAGGAACTTTTCTGTGTGTATATTTGTCTTCGACTTATTAATGCATTTGCAAGATAGATTGAAAAGCACTCTCTATTATTCTTTAATTCTTAGCAGAGAATTGGTCAACAACACCTCTTTTGGTGCAAATGCCTCACCTCAGGTAGTCAAGGAGGCAGGTATTACCTTCCCAAGCATTTCCTGAATCCTTAACACTGTTAGAAATTGTTCTACGTTTTCTTGTACACATCATATAGCAAAAGTGCTGTTGTCTTCAGAATTAGTGGAGTTTATATGAAGGGCACACAGCAAACTTGTCCAAAGCACTATTCTCTCCTCTTCTCCACCATCTGGGAGTGCCTACTACAGAATCAGCCAAACACCATAATCCTACACGGCCTATTTTATAGCCTTCTGTTTTATCTTCTAAATGCTCATCTATATTCCAGTAATTTATCTCTCTCATCATTGATCAGGAAAGAAAAGCGTTTTGCATGCACACAGTTAAATGCCAACTCAACAGTTAACTCAATGCAGCTGAACTGCATTATGCGTGTTCCATAACCTTAAATTATGCTAATCTTAAAATAAAAGATTAAGCTGTTGACATAGCAATAGAATTAACATTTTTTTTCCCCATGAAATATGAAGTGTATTTTGGAACAAAAGTTCAGATACTTTCAAGACCACAGGAAGGAATTAATGCCTGCTCTCAAAGAAAACTCATAAAATAGGTTGGTAAGCACACACTATGCAGCAACTAAAATGTTTTTTTCTTTAGGAACCAAATCTTAAAGGGCAGGATAACTTTTAATACCTATTTCTGTTTTTAAGGGGAGCTGGGTGCCTAATTTTCTTTGAGAATCTAGCAACTATATTCTTAGTTCCTGAAGGAATGAGGACACACTTGTTAAAACCCGTTCAGCTAATTTGACACATATTTGCTAGAAGAAAATATGTTACCTTACAAGTTGTCTACTTCTATATGATGTTCAAATACATTAAAAATATTTTTCTCTAGTGAACTGTGCTATTAATTTACACAACAGAATTTCAGGCCTGAAAAGATTTTCCAGGAGCTGACGGGACAGACGTTAACATTTTTCATATTTTATGGGAAAAAAAGAAAATAAAAAGCCATTGGCTGGCATGGAGGCAATCTAGTTTGGGGATTACAAAGATAAACCTCATCTATATCAGTGTAACAGAAACAATCTTTCTTTGAAATTACTTGCTGTCTATATGGATTACACAAGAACATCTGTAAACCAATCTGGGTATTTCTAATCCCAGTGTCTGTTCTACCCACGGGTAAGCAAAATAAGCTCCTCTTGAATCCACTGAGAACTCAACAACTGCAAATTGTTGACAGGCTGAGACCCATATCCTCATTGCCTCATTCCGACTTGAATTTAAGTACATAACTGCTATGTGGAAAGAGACTCCTTTGAGGTGTGCAGCACACAGAGCCACAAGATTTGGCTTTTGAGGGCATTTCAACCTCCTCATATTCATTCCAGCCCCAACATTACATTTTTCACCATTAGTGGTTCATGGAGAAGCACTACAAACTGGACTCTGAACATGATCTCGATCAAAACATAAACACAATCAAAACTGCTGTTTTTTTGTCTGGCTCTTATTCAGGATCTGGTTGCCAGCTTGCCGATGGCAGGCTCTAAGGCTGACTGGAACAGGTCAGCACATGCCCAAAGCCCGGTTTGTCACCGAACCCATGAAACTGGAGATTAACTTGCCTTTCTATAATTTACAGCACTGCATTGAAACACAAACTCCCGTCCCCCAAAATGGATGACAGACGAGAATGCTCTTATTTAATTACTCAAGAAGAATATTGACACTTTAAATTCATTTTAATTTCCTTTTTTTTTTTTGTCAATACCACTCCTTTCTTTACCACTGCTTTTGTGTGCATTCACAAATCTTCCTTGCAGGAAAATCACTACAAAGAGTCTTATTCTTCTTATAACATATAATTTTTTTTTCTTCCTTTTTCCTTGAACCCAAGCATCGGTCTGCCTCTTAAAAAGCCTGTCTGTTCACTAACTGCTGAAAGTAATGACTTCCATTGCCAGGCAGCCTCTCTCACGACTCAGTTCATCGTTCAAACAAATGCAGAAAAACTCTCTCCAACACAGTTATCTCTCTGACAGAGGATATTCCCCCTCCTCACACTCTCTGATGACACCAGCAAAATTCAGAAGAGGAACCTACCGAGGATCTTGGCCGATTCCCAGGCCTCCAGCTTTCAGCAGGTGTTGGAAGTGACGTGTTCCTTTCCACCTGAGCTGTCAGAGAACAGTAATCACACTAACTTCATTGCCAGATGACACCACTAACTCTGCCTGTATCTATAATTAAGAGATCTTTCTAACATAAAAAAGTAATATTTAAAATGTGTTGCATCAAATGGAATGTTAAAAGTTGGAGAAGAAAGGAGAATGATCCTGTGATTATATTCTTCCCAGCAGAGTTTTCTGGCTAACTGAAAAAATATGAAACAGAGGGTTTTTATTTGCTTTTGCTAAATATTTACTTTCTATTTAAGCGTTCAGCTGTGTGACAGTATACAAATTAGGCATCACGGAAAGTGTATTTCTTTGTTTGCTAAATTGCAGACATGATTACTCGAATGGATTGTGCCCTGAGGAACACCCATCTCTTAATTTGCACTTCTCCAGGCTATATTTCTGGAGATACACACATAAAGGGGATCATACATTAAAACGCTGCTAACCACAGGTCTGCCCTTATCCAAGGATCCACTTTGTTCTTAGTCAAGTGTTAAAGAGGCGTATAGAATCAGATCTGTAAAGAAAAGAATTTTAATTCACATTGCTGTCCAGAAAATACTAATCAAAACTGCAGGTTTGAAAATGAACGCCAGGTGATTCTTCAAAATTTTTCTATCAGCTGCCATGGTAGTTGTAGTTTTCTTTCCTGATTTATTTTCTTTACATGTTCAATGAAAGTGTCAGCTTTGGTAAATACTATTAGCATGAAACAAAAATAATGACACACTGTCTTGGCTGCTTGCTTCTTAGTGGGACATGACTTTCTTATGACTAAGAAAACTAAATTCACCATACTTAAAAGTTGTGTAACTGTAACCTAACTGGAGTTGTTGAAACTCAGTGCCAGGTTTACAGGAACAATTTCGATTTGCAATACTCTTCTACAAATACTGCTATTTTCATTGTGTGCTGGCAATAAAAAGAGAATTAGAGTTTGTAAGTGTCCAGTAAGCTGGTAAAAGATACTAAAAGATGAATAAGAGGCTATTCATCTTTTAGAGCAAGCAATGGTAAAGCCAAAGCCATGCTAGTAGGAAAGGATTATATTACTTCTGAGAAATTACAGATATTTCATTATTAATAATGTTCCAGAACCAATGAACAACCACAAACCAGAAAGTCTTACACAAAGCTAGCACAAGCATGAATACAGCGATATCTACATCTAACAGCAATATTGGCTTCAATCTTCATTCTACAAGAACCACAATTCAATTAAGCAAATAAAAATTCATGTAGGTAAGTTCTGTTACTATAGTCCATCATAACAATAGGTTAAAATTAAATTTCAGTAGCTTTCAAGCCATTATTATAGCAGCCAATATAAACCTCTGGCTTTACTGTATAACAGAGGAATAGATGGTGTATCTTACAAACACTTATAGGAATGGATACAGTTCTCTTTACACAAATGAGGACACACTCCGCTGAACACATGCAGTATGTGAATTGCAAACATGCAGTTCCTTCATGTGTTTTTTTATACGGCATTTAAGCTGTAAATTCTAACTCGTATATGCAGATAAGAGTTAAACAATACCCATTTAAGTAAACATGCTATCTGCACCAAGACTTTTTGGATTGATGTAGCAACATCAAAGCATCTTGTTCAACAGAGAACAAAATATTTCACTTCATTTGGGTCTTGCTTAACCGCATCATACTTTTCCTTTTCACGTAGATCAATTTTAAGACCGCAGAACTATCTTTAAATTATTTCACATTGTGCCAGTGAAATATCCAATTCAATTTTGGCTTCCCAAAATATTTTTTTACTTCTTCTAAGGAATATTTATACTAAAATGCAAATAGTTCTTTCGACTTTCATTAAACTCATGAACAATTAATTTATACTTCAATTCTATGTATTCAAATAAAAAATAACTAAAATGAGTTGCACTTTATACAAAGTTTTAACATGTTAAAGCAAAGATGTGCTATTATTGCATGTCTACCATTCCTTTGAACACAGCCCTGCAAATCTTTGAGATGTGCTGCTATGATAAAAAGTAATACAAGATTTTGAAAAGAAATTTTACTGTGAATAAAATTTTTATACTATGAAAGCATAGCTCAGATACACTTGTAATTTTTATACTATTTTCAATTAACACATGCCGGATCAGGAAAAAGTCTTTTTAATCATTAAACAGTTCTAAAACTGGGAAATTGTGGAAGAATATAGCTAATTTTTAAGAAAGTCATATGTATTCATATATTTTAAGATTAATTAATTCTTGGGAATCCTAAGTTATACATTTGAAGTTCCAATACCAACAGATTTGCAATTAATTTATCATGTTTGCACAGTGCTTATTTCTCTATCATATTCAGTACTTAATCAGCTTAGTGCATTTTTTAACCTGCATAATGGTTGAAGGTCTCTGTGTTCACCTGAGTTTTCAACAGAAAAGATTTCACTGCTTCTGACAGTGTGTCTTAAGATACAAAATACAATATTTAGAAAGACTTTCCCTAAAATCCAAAGGTTCTGAAGGCTTTCAAGTGAGTATGCCAATAGCCATTCTCCGAGTTGAGAAGCATGACATTTAAACTCACACAGGATATATGGAACAATCACTAGGAAGAGAATAAATCTAGAATAAATTACTTAAATCAAGAACTATATTTAATAAAGAGTTGACAAGATGGTGATAATATTTATATAACTAAGGATATAGCTATTGCAAGATATACACTAAATGTCCATGGAACTATTTTCCTCGTAAACGTAGTATATCCTAGTCTCACAAATCAAGTGTCCAAGTCATTTCAGGGATTAGCTACGACACCATTAATTCACAAATACTTCAAAAGCAACACCTATCAGGACAAAATGCTTCTTCTGTCTTTTGTGGTGCTGCATATTTTATTTTCCTCCTTTAAATATCTAATTCACAGGCCCATTTTTTTTTATAAGTAAGTAGTTGCAAACCACACTGCTATTTTAGCTTTCTATAGAGGGGAAAAAAATGTAGGATTTACTGCATTCACCCATGAGCACCCAATTAATTAACCTACCAGTGCTCACTTAGCTGATGCATAAGTGCTATTGGGTATAATTGCAGCGCTTTGGAAGGGGGAGGCTCTGAAATGTCTGGGTGACCAGTATTGGGTCAGAAATACCCTGAGGTGTTTTTTCTTTTGATGCCTTGCTAAGATGAGAGCGAAATTACATTTTCTATCCTCCAATCACATGTAGTGCTGGAGTTATGTTGCAATTTGGACCCTAAATGTTGGATGTGATGAGGTTGGCTCTGGTCTCTCTATGGATAATAAGGACCGAACAGACTGGTAATCACGCAGGTATGACACTCAATATGAAAAACATCTGCTTGGGTAGACTTAGATACTATTTAAAAGGCAGCATAAACCTGACTGGGCTGAATTCTGAATTTCTAAGAATTCATTCATGAATAAAGTATTAAATATTCCAGCAGTGTTACTTGATAATATCAATTTTCATCAAAATTCAAAGTATATTGGAACTGCAGTGAGTACAGAAAATATTTACAGTACAAGTTTTTTACTAAGAATCTATGACTTCAATATTGCTTTTATACGTGTGCTGGCATTTTTTAGAAAAATAATTTACTTTGCGGTTTGTAAACTATTTCAAATATATTAAATGTAGGTCTCGTCAAAAAGAAACTGATTTCGAAGGACAAAATGGCCATTGAAAAATTATGTGGCACAAATACAATGGAATAAACAAGTACCCTTTATCTGGTTATTTTGTCAACTTCAGTCAAATGTTCTCTGAAATGTTTTGAATAAAATAAAGCAGTTAAGCATAGTAGCAACACAGAACAAGGGCATCACAGATCAGTGAGGCAGGTGTGGTGCCATCCTGGTACATGACTGCATCTTTCATCTGTACTTCTACGGTACAATAAAGAGCATACAGCTGTCTATAATACTGATTCCTTATAGTTACTTTCTTTTAATCAATTCATAATGAAGCATACTAAGAACAAAAAATTCTCTCTTAGCTTATTCGTCTTTTTAACAAAACTAAAAAGCCTCATTTTCTAAAAGGAATGTGATTAATTTCTGAGCTTTATAGATCTCATTCAATTATTATAATGCAGAAAAGGTCTATGGAGTCACACTCCAGTGATTAAAAGGGTATTTTTGGATTTTCCCTTTAATCTTATTAATAACGATACACGTGTAAATTATTTTAATTAGAAAAGTAATAATTGTTCATAAACTCTTTTAAGTGTCCTGCTCCTATATCCCCCTGAGATTATTTTATAAGAATTATAGAGAAAATGGGAGAGAACTGGTATGTGTGTGTTATGTAGGTCAAAACTAGAAGACTCATGCCACTAAAAAAAGCAAAACTCCTCAGAAGGCTCAGAGTAGAGCCTTCCATCTCAGTTTAGAGTGTGCATAGATTAATGGATCTAAATTAAACTCCAAGATTCCTGTTTTAATTCTGATCCAAACCCAAAGTACACATACACGATCAAAATCCCAAGAATCTGCTTAATTCAAACCCCTTTTGAACCCTGCTCTCAATATGAAGTTCTCGGAGCCACCTCCCATACTCGGCTCTAAGGTTCATACGCAAACAGAGCACATTTGTATCACTTCACAGCTTGGCATTTCGGCGTGTTATCAGCCCTGGCATATCACATGTTGCTAATACTGTCTCTATCAAAGTAGATACACTCAGAAAATCTGTGTTGTCAAGCTTCAATCCTGTGAAGCTGATATTTGGAGGATGCTAATACCACTGACAATCGAGTGCATACATTTTAAAGCGGTCTGTTTAACACGGACCACAGAGACAGGAATGACATTCTCTGAGCTTTACTTTAATCAACTTTGTGACAGTAAGACACATATCTGTTTAAGAACAAGGACCATAGCCAAACACTTCAAAGCACCTCTTTTTTTTCCCCCTCTCTCTGAAAACTAATCCAACTTAAAATAAGTCTTATAAATACAAACCTGATTTGTAACCTCTCCAGATTAAAGGAGATCCTTTGTTCTTCTCTCAGAATGTCTCATACACCTAAGAATAGTTATGAGAGGTACGACCTCTCACGATGGAGAAATACCCAACCTAGAATGCAAAGAAATCCAAAAGAAATGTCAACTGTGAATTTAGAGAACATAATGAAAACACTGAGAGGGGATTTATTTAGATTGTCTCGCTGATGAGAATAGAACTTCGATAACAAACCCCACTTCTGTGTTACGATTTCCCAGTAAAAAAAGCTATCTTAAAGAGACATACAGATCTTCAGAACAACGTCTCTAGATTCTCTTAGTTTAGTATACTATAATCACCTGTAGCAAGCCTACATAAATTTAAAGAAATTATGTCTGAAATGTAACAAACTAAAAATTCCATTATAAAACCAAAGGCTCTAAAGTCCACGTCAGGTTCAATTTTTGATCAGTATTCAAAACATAACAAATCCACTGAGATTACAGCTCCCCCTTTTTCTGCTTCTCTTATTCATGTTCATGTGTTATAAAGTGATTTACAAGCTGTTGATTTTACCAAACAGAAGATAGCAAAAAGAAATTTTTCTGCCTGTGTAAATGATGACTACAATTTTTTTTTTACATCAAGCGATGTCCTGAATTCCTGCTAGAATAATCTAACTTAAAACTGCCAGATAAAGTTACTTCTGCATAGCTCCTGCTAATCACTCCAGAGATATTTTCAGCTTTCTAAAGGGAAAAATAATACTTTCTTTTCTGACATGTAACATTTAATGCCTAAACTTTACAGCTCAGGTCAAGGAACTGTTTTTCATTCAGACAATCAGAAAGGGCTAGCCTGGACTCGATGAATTCCTGTATGTTTATTTACTTTGCTTAGGACGCATGACAGTAAATAATGCAGTCAGTGAGTCGAGAAAAGAACAGCTTTAAGTGTATGAAAGGGTGCAAAAATCTGAAATGAGGAAATACTTCTTACGATGTACCTGGAATGAGCGCTCCCTAGGTAGGATGGTTTAAGATGTGAAAACCATAACCCAGAAAAAGAAGGACGACAGGAAGGCCTTCTGTCTGATGCTTAAGAATATATTTACAGTCATAAATTGTGTATGAGAGTTTATCAAACACATTTAACACAGAAAGAGTTAGCAAAGCTCCAGTGGAGAGCTGGAGAGGTCAGAAGAGTAAGGAACAGAGGGGAAGAGAAGCAGCTTAACCCACATAATGGTGTAAGAACACTCAGACATACGTATCCTGTCATCTTCTCTGGGAATACATCTGCCCTTTCTCACCCAGGGTCTAATTCATCCTTCTCATTTACGCTTTTAAAGCTGAATGTTGAATAAACTAAAATAGGGCAAGAAGGGGCCAAAACAAACAGCTTAGTGTCACACACACCTGCAAACACAGGAAAGTGGGAATTACGGCTCTTTTCAAAAGTCCATGGCCTCGTATCTCACAAAGGACTTGAAAACATGAAGGGAAACCAGAAGAAGCATACGAGAAAATTGCTATACAGTTCTCAGTCTCTTAGAGAAACTTGCTTCAGTCAGGAATCTTGACTAAAAAGCCCAAACCTGTCATGTCCACCCAAGTCAGACCCGATCAACGCCCTTTACCTTAAGGTGGCACAACCTAGAAAGATATAGACTAGACTTTAACCACATCTGTCCCCTGTCTGAGGTAAGAGAATTATTCTATTAAATCCATACCACTACACATACACTTTCAGCCCCTCAATTATGAAGAGATGTTTGACGATTTTAAATCTTCCTAAAAGTGCATGTAGAATAAGTTGAATCAAGCTATGTGTGTCACTAATTAAAATCACTGCAGCTTGAGTGGGCCTTAAGGGCACAAATCCGTTCCTTTTAAAAGAAACACATAAAAATACTTTGGGAACACTTAAGTATAATTGTTATAGCCTTCGGGATTCTGGCTTAAAAGTACCAGAGAGTGGCTGCACTCCTTATCGCAATGTTTATTAGCATTGTTTATTTTTCTTTTTATACAGTTATTACGTGAACTCCTGGAAGTGACACTGCAATAGAAGACCTGTTACTATATCCTATATAACCACTAAGATTCCTCTTATTCATCTAATTTTTCTTTCAAATAACTTTTAATGATTGAAAAAAAAAATGACAGTTGAGGAAATTGTAATTCTCTTTCTACAGAACAGGCAACGTTATGGAGTGCATTTTTGTCAGCTCTTATGCAGTCAGGAGCTCGCCCAAAGTCATGTGTATTATTTGTGTGCAAAGGTCTGTATCGCTTCACAAGACTGTAAAAAACAAAACAGGAAACAACTTGTACCCCTTTAGATTTTTCTATCATGATGCTCCTGGGACTGTTGTTTGCTCTCTCTTGTTAGAAGACTGGTAGGAACCTGGACCAAGCCTAGAATGTAAAAAGCACATGGGAAATTTCCATAACTCATGCAATCAAATCTTTGAACTAGTGAAGAATATAATCAACACCCGTGCTGGTATTGGATACAACGTGCAAAAAAAAAAAAGGCCTAACATGACAGTCGTGAAGAATTACCAAAGGAAGAAATGTGACATGTTGTGTGGTCTGCTTGTAGGAGTAAGCAATATTTTGCCATGCTGTTGTAAGGCAATTTTGATAACATACCGACGATACTGCTGTAACTAATAGATATTAAAAACAAGCAGTTACCGCAGGTTTTATGGCTATACATATAAATGTGTATTTTAATGGACTATTACTTTGTCGAGAGCACTCTTCAACGACTCTAGGATAAAGATGTATGTATGCCTAGGCTGCTCTAACAGGACTTCACATTACTGGGAAGCCAGATCTCAAAGGCTGTTGAAGAAAATCAGAAGCTGTAGCAGAGGCTTCCAAAAGGTCCAACACAAAAGAAGGAAGGCAGAGGCTTGAAGGTGCAAGTACAGATTAATGCCAGATGTCTCAAGTAAATAAAGACAAATCACAGATGATAAATTATTGATCACTGTCTCGCAGTCTGGATAGTAGACTACAGGTTCTACTTGTAAAGTAAAAGTCTACATCTACTTGAATGCACTCGATTGCCAAGCTTTTTTGTACAGCTCATTTTATTGCTTCACATATTACGCTATTTCAAGAGAAACACTTCTATTTCAGAATCTTTTCCAGCTTTTTCCAAAATTAGTCTGGGGCTCTGCATTCACTTCAGCGAGAATCTGTAAAAATGTCAAGAACAGAAATTCCTGAAAATACTTTAGCTGGATGTTGTTTTCCAGTATTTCTGACACGTGAATGTCTTTGCTCATGAATTTTGCTTCCCCTACCTTTAAAAATACTCTCTGTTTTACTTCAGTGGTGTAAAATAAGATGCCTGCTGTGAGATTTTTTGTAATGAACGTTTGCTTGCTTTGGACATCTGCCTGTTTACATACGATCTTTAAATCTACAACATATGATTACTGAAGGTTCCCTTGTAGTACAGGCATCTCACATTTAATCTGTATGTTCTTTAAATGCAAAGCGTGTTATATTTAGTGTTCAAACTGCAGCATTTGTAAACCGAGCCCTCATTTGCGTGTGCATGTGGGTGAATTGGGTGTCTCGCAAAGGATTCAAACAGATGCTTTCGCTTTAATGATATTTCTAATCATCTCACTTATGCCCCAAGGATATTTTCTTATGCTTTATTCTCCTGCCATGATTTCTACTCGTTACAGCAAAGCGTTATATTAAATCTACTTTTTTATATTTGAATTTACTTCAGCATAAGCTTTTAAACAACGTATTCTTTTAAAAAACATGCCTTTTCCTTGTACTGTGTAATTATAGGCACTGTCTTCAAAGGCACGGGCAGCGTGTAGAAAACCAATCGCACAATTCAGTAGTGACTTGTGAACTTCAGTGATGACATTAATGGTGATTACTATATGCTTTCCTAACAGTTCAAATGAGAAACTTCTTAACTCCAAGCTTTCTTTCTATTGCCAATTCTTTTCCCCTGGAACCCGAAGCCTGATAATGCTGTCTATTAAGCAGATTAAAATTCAGATTTTATAAACATAAGTAAAATTATCAGTATCTCTGCAGCAAGCTAATACGGTTTCATTTGTTCAGCCTTCCATTTCACACTAGTCAGATTCCTGAAAATTCACTCGCTCTCTTACACATATGTAAGTTTAACTGCTTCTGCAAGTGGGAAAGGGAACCATACGCGGGGTAAGTAATTTGCTTTGGTCTACGTATTCATTCACAGAAAAGCCAGACAGTTATCTATTAGAAAAGAGCAACTGTAAGACCACAGCAGAATTTAGTTTCTTTGTAGGGACATAGAATACGATCTAGAAGGACATTTCAGAATACTGAGTTTCACGGGGAAGCATCACAGCAATATTTGCTTCAGCAATTTCACTTCAAAAAATCTGTTCAAAACGGCACTGCAAATTATGGGCCTCATGATTAGCCATACTCACATACAAGTCAAACTATAATTAAAATCTTTTTCCATTATTTTATATGGATATTAATTCAGAGTAAGCAAACAGGCAATATTTCTAATTAAAAACTTTGTTTAAATTTTAATTAAAAAAAATAAACAAAACTGCAGCAGAAGTGACTCCCAAAATAAATTAAGAAAGCAAAAATTGACAGTTTCATAATCTGAAATAATTAACAGTAGGTATTGATTATCAATAAGTAATCACAAAACAATCAAAAAAAATCCTACTAAATTGCAATCCGAAATTAATCATCCATAGACATATGTATTTGCTTTCTATGAACGTCTGACAGACTAAGTTTGTTAGAATTAATGAGTAGAGAGCAGGCTTTCTAAATCATATTTTCAGTCATTGTATTTGAAAGTCAAGCGTTTGTATCCCATCAATAAACACAAGAACGGCATGGGACAAAATTATATCCGATCAATGCATCTCAGATAGAAAAATGCTCTGTCAGACAAATACAAAGTCCATTAAAAACAGCTATTTTCTTGTGGGTTTTCCATTCAGAGAGCAGGTATAAAATTTGCATCTGGCAACTGGTGTTCTTGCTCACGCAGATGGATTTAATATTACAATTTTATCTTTTATTAGAAGCTGATTGAAAAAAAGTATTAGATCTAAGAGGGGAAATTTTCCTCCTATTTTCTGGAAACGTCTTCTAATTTCTTACTTTTACAAAGGATTTTGTCTGTTCTTATCAAGAACAATTCTAATTTGTCTTATGTAATTCCTAAATCTTAATAACACTTTTGCATAAGGGAGATTTTTTTGTGTAGCTTAAAAGACAGTACTTAGTACTTCAATATTTCCTACTTTTACTGTCATACTTTGTGTCAAGATGAAGACTGTGTATATGTAGGTTTACGTTAAATAAAAATAAACATTTTAGTTGGCAACAGACAATGTTCCAACAAAACACACTTAACTTGAATCTACAGAGATTTTAATGTTATTTAGTAAAGATTAGACTTCAATCTGTCTAAATCTTGATCTTGGATCTCACTCAAACATATTACCTCAGAAATGTGGCAAATCCAGCATTCTGGTTTTCCTTTTTTAAGGGGAAAACGGAAGAGTCTGCTACCCACGTCTGCATTTGGAAGAGGCCTTGGAAAAGATTCATATCATGAAATCTGTCTACTCATGACATAAAAACACGTGCTCACACATCCAGATATGCACGAGCACGCATCAGTCCCATTTTGTATAAATATAAACTCTAATGCTTTGAAAGCCTTTTGCAGATATTTTATAAATTTCATGTTTCGTACGGCTATAAAATCTTCGTTTATGAAGTTGATTTATTTTAATTAGGCATATGAGATGATCTCGACTCTGCCTTGCAAACTAGACAGCTACAACGAAGCCGTGCAAATAAACTGCTTCTCCTTCACAGTCACTGTTTGATGTTACCAGATAGCATTTTCTCAGCGAGATGCCCCTGGAATCTGATCTTTGTTTTCAAAGAGAACCACACAATAAAGATAAATGAAAGCATCTCACACATTTATGCAATAAGATAAATATCGTTTTCATTTGCAGTAGTAACAATGTCATTTCATCATTTTGACTTTTACTTAAGAAAAAGACTCGAGCATTCACATTTTTCTTACTACTCAGAGATTTAATGGAATATTGAATCAACTATTTTCTCATATAGAGGATTTCTGCATCAGAACTGCTACTGATGTAATAAATAGAGAACTTAAAGAAAGGACAATCCTCTATTTTCTATTTAATCGTATATGAACAGTTGCAGAAGGTATTCACATTTACTAAGTGTTTTGTGATTTATATGGTTTATACTGATAAGTATCCTTTCCCTTTACAGCTCAACACAACGAATGGAAGCACATCTTGATTTGTGATTTTATTTGAAAATGACTCAAAGCATCCTGAAGCTGATTCAGCTAAATTAATCTTTCCATATAATGGATAATTTTTCATTATTCATGAAAACCCTAAAGAGCAATATCCTGTAATTCTCTGCAATAGAAGACTCTGGTCTTCTTAAATTAGAGGTAACTGCTCAGCAAGACACTGCATGCACAACATACTAAATTTTTAGCGTTCTTTAGGAGGAAATCATTACCTGCATGTGTCACCCTAAACTGCACTTAAAATTCAGGGGAACTTGGCCTACATCTTATAAGGACAAGCTATAATATTATAAATACATTCTGCAAAAACTTGCTATTCCAAAAGGTTTTACGATTCAGGCTTTCTACTCCAAATAACTCAAAATTCTAATTAGCTACTTGGATAATTGAATTTTAAAGAATAAAATTTGCCATCTGCTAGAAATGGAAGCCAAATTAGAAAAGCTAAAATAAGCTAAAAAATAATAATTCTGTAGCATGAAAATTCTATCAGGAATATCTTTTATCGTCCTTCATACTCATTTTTCCCAGTGTGGTAGCCCATTAGGTACATGAGTAAGCATCACAGTATTTGTTAAAATATCATTAAAATTTATATTATTTATTTCATTCTAAAGGGGTAACAGTATCCCCATAGAGCACTGAGTTGTTTGTTATAACAATGCTGCATATTTGCAGACATACAATGAGAAAAACCATTAAAAGGAGGATTAAAGAAGTAATTATCACAACATTTTAGAGGTTACTCTTAAAGCTATGGTTCTTCTATGACCATGACTCCACACTGTGCTTAAATTCCTCTGAACTGGGGAAATCTCCTACAGGCAATGGATCTGCTTCTTTGGGAAAAAAAGAAAGGTCTCTGTCTCATAAAAAACAGCCCCCCTAATCAAACAAATGCTATGGGCAAGAAGGGGCAATAATATTTCAGAAAACTCTCCGTAAAAGGCTCAGTTTTAATTGCATTAAGAAATATCACTCTATCTTGACTTAATTCAGAATCAGCTTCCATTTTTACCATAAGACTTCTTAGGTATTTTCCTGTTAATTATAAATCTAACAAGCTACCTGACATACCACGTAGACCGGACGAGTTCTGTTATATTACCCAGAATCATCACAACATTTTTTTTTCTTTTATGAAGGCACATAATGCTAAAATTAAACATACTGCATAATCCCAGATATATTGGACTGTAATCTCATTTCAGCTCTTATTTCAAAAGAAAGGAAGAATATTAGTTATGGTACTTAGCCTGTGCTCACTGCAACCCAAACGATGGGTACACACAATGTGCAAATCAGTTGTCCTCATTCTCTTTATCTCATTAACATATGAAATATTATACGTATAAACCACATCAGTCCTGGTAAGAAATAAAGATAGTTCTTAAAGCAGAAGCACTCTGATTCTGAATTAATATTCTGCATAGTGATTTTTGATGGGCAATTTAAAGCTGTTCCATCAGAAAATTCCCATCTTCTATGTGTTCCAAACAATGCAGTTAAGATAACTGTTATGAGACCTTTTTTAACTTAGTACTTACCCAGTAAGCTTTCACGCTAATTAGTAGATGTTTCTTAGATTCATATTTCTTTTAAAATAAGAGTTGAAAATCCCACCCTTTTTCATGCTATTTATGTAACATATATTTAAAGTAAGACTGTTTAATTAATCGTTGTGATCTCAGGTTAAACATACTACAAATGTACAAAATATTCCATGACGTACAAGGAGAGACGTGATTAAAAGATGTACACCAAAATATTCCTGTGTTTTCCAATGAAATGGAGGAGAAAAATAATGATTAGGAAGGCTTCTTTCTATCATGTAGAGAAGAAAAGTGCAAAAGGAAACATCTTCCAGATGCTGTAGAGTTTTGTGTTGCTATGCAATAAAAACAAAGAAGAGAGAATATAAGCAGAAATACTAAGGTCTGAAAGATGCATTCTGCATCCATTCTCCTTTAAAGAATAGTAAATAATTCACCAATAAATACTTTATTACCTGTAATTTTACACAAAAAATCTTTAAGGAAATAATCTTTCCCCGTTAACCAACATCTGACAATACTGAGTTACGGATTACATTTTGCATGCACTGTTGGGATTATTCTGCCACAAATAACATACTCTCAGTTTTGGAACCCAAATCAGATCACCAACTACCCTAAAGCAGTACTCACAGGTATGAAAACAGGAATATTGATAACTTGTTTTAAAACTAGAAGATTTTCTCATATTTCTTTACGAATACTGCTTCTGAAAAGAAAAAAAAAACAAAAATGACTCACCAGATTTTGGTGGAATTTACATTCAGAATTTTTGAGAACAAGCATTGCCAAACCTTCGTAAAGTATCAGACAGACGATTCTGCCTTTGTGTATGATATTATTACTTATTTTAATTCTGAGATCTCCATTCACACTTTATATGAGATTGGCAACAAAAATCACCAACTACACTGGCAGCTGGATGCAGAGAATGTGGGTTAGGAATCAATGACGAGACAAATATTTTTATCTCATTGCAAATCAAGGCACCATTGGAAACGTGATTTGAATTCAATATCTCTTTTTAAGAATTCCATTCTAAGTATGCTGAAGGTAAAACACTTTCCAAATTACTTAAAAAACATATGACAAGTTGTGTCGAGGTTTAAGTAATTGATATAAAATCATAGAATATTCTCACTATAAAGTGAGAAGATCCCTAAATATTGTAGGATAGAGAAAGCAATCTGGACCATCTGCAGTCATTTGTGTATAATTATTGTTCCAATCTACATTTGCTGTCTGCAGAAAATACATAAGATGTCTTAAGTAAGCATTTAACCACCCAATTAATATAATTGTTGGATAATGAAGATCACCTTATTGGCAACAATTAGCTTATTATATTTTAATAAGGAAACAAGCAAAAACTAACATTTACGTTTCTCCTGAAGGAATTATATAGCACTTTCTGAATCAAAAACTAAGGAGAAAAGTTTTGGTTTATTTAATATAAAGTAACATTTTATCCTCCACTTAATTGGAAATAATGTCTTGATATTATTGCATTCTTCCAAGTTTATACTGATCTCTCAAAACAAAGCAAGTGGTTTCTTTTATGCTTCTATTACAAGAACAAAATCTAGTGGAAATAGTTAAAATGTTTAAAAAAAGTCCTCGACATTTTCGGTGTTATGTTTCCATTGACTATGAGCTTTGCAGTTATTATACATAACCAAAAAATTTCATATATTTATGCTGTAGACCTCTGAGTCTGTTTGGAAACCAAATACTCGTTAGCAGAGCTAATGCAGGTAGAGTGGATCAGAAAGGGCAGGACCTGTAAGCACAGCTGACACTTAAGCATTAAACAATATGTTACCATAACATAACCAGTCCTTTTTCTTTTCAGCATGAATCTTGAAGATAATACGTATGAAAAAAGGCAAACAAAAATATTTGTAATACAGAAAGTAGAAACAAAGGTTTGGATACAGAAACACTTAACATCTTTAATCACTCATTTTTATTTTGCAAGACAAACCAGACATAATTTGAAATGGCTCAGTGAGCTGTAAAAAACTGACAGTAGATGTATGTAAGAAGACTGAAGAAGTAATTATCTGAAACTAATTTGAGAGTTTATCAGGCAGAAATTAGACTTTTATGGGTAAAGTTAAAGTTCTGTATTAAAAGTGATACATTAAAATATATAAAATTTCAAGGGCAATATAGTTAGAACTTCCCTGGCAAATAACTGACTTTATGTTGGTACAGCTTCTGCATTTGCAATAGCATTTATTCAAAGAGGAAGCATTCTAAAATAACAAATAATAATAAAAAAATCATAATACATAAAAAAAAGGGGACAAAAAAGCTCTTTTTGGATTCAAAGAGATTTTGCATTGGCTTTCTCCAACATTATGGATGCCCAAATAGTATTGCCACTCTCTGAAGGGGTTCAACAGAGCTCACAACAGATATGCAGTTCTTGTAATTTTGGAAAGTGTGCATTAGAATAAATGCAGTATGTTTTTCATTAACCCCAGAGGAGATTTTTCTAAGTTATTTGGACTGTTGTGTACATTTTAAAAAGTGAATAAATACTACACTAGGGTAAAATATAATTATATTATAAAATTATATAAGTCTATATAGCCACATGTTAAAAGCAATAAAAAAGTTGTATTGTATAGCTCAGATTCAGGTCCTGTGGATCTAGAAGGTACCAATCCCACAATACCCCATGCAGAAATTAGTATTTAGTGGTCAAACTGTTGTTTATGTAATTAAGGTTATCCAATAAAACAAGTGACTGTTTTAAGTGCATTCACATCTAACATGAAACAATAACCTATCCGGTTGCAAAACGAAGGTCCTGAAATTTAGGAAACACTAGAACTCAGGTTCTTGAGCCTATGAGTTAAACTATTGGATAAATGCTTTATTAGCCACCGTGCACAGTATTAATGGACTGTGTATTGTATAATGCATTCAAATAAACATGGGGCTGAATTAATTTGTACAAGTAAAGTTAATCCTAGCCCTTCTGCAGTTCTCAGTCATCAGCCTTGCAGTCTTTTTTACATGACTTACATCTGAGCTATACGCATAATAACGTCTCCAATTATAATGGTTTTCCTAAAATAATTTTGAATGCTTCAGAAAGATGGTTTATTTCAGGAGGTTAGGATCAGAATATTTCTGTAGGATCGTTATGAAATCTTTTGTCTTGAAAAACTGTGTTTATTACACAATTTAATTCAGTTGGTTAGACTCAGAAGATGAGTTTAAAAGGAAACAAGAAATCAAGCATAAGTAGTCCTTCACTAAAAATGCTAAAATTTAGATTCCTTGCAGGAATTCTTTCATTTTAAAGATTCATGTCTTAATGATCATTGGAGCAGCCGTTATTGTCTCTCTAGTGAAGAACAGCATTTCTCTAGCTCATAGTGCTGATTTGGTAGAGAGCAGGATCTGTTCTCTTCTCAGAATCCAAAAAAACCTCGTGCTGTCAATTAGAACACTGTACAACGTGCAGTAAGAGCACACTTTGCAAAGCATGGACAAATGTCTTGGATTTAGAAACTAATAAGTTCTGATAACTGAAACAACCAGAGAGAAGGAAAATTCTTTGTTACTCAGTATGAAGTCATTTTCTATGAAAAATGTGCATTGAGTTACCTCATTCAATGACTTGATTCAATTAGATAATTACATTGGTTTCATATTTACTGAACATTTACAATACCCTAAAAGAATTGTGAAGGATGTTTTATAAGCCAAATTAATTGTCAAATAAATACTATTTTACTATATCCGTCCTTTAAAACTTTCAGATTTTCCTCTAATCAGATGTGCTGAACTCTTTGTCAGATCTATTGCCTAAAAACTCTGATGATAATATTGCATTGACACAGTTTAATACAGGTTATATGTGGGAAATATGGGGAAAATATAAGCTCTTAAATATATAGTTTATGACAAAGTAGACATTCCTTGAGCTTGTTCCATTATTACCATTTGCCAATATTATTCTAACATTGGAAGAACTGCCATATCTTGGCTTTTATTAAAGACCAGTCCAGTCTTCCACACACAAAAGCAAGACAGCGACTTTAAGACTGCAGAAAATTATTTGAGACCTTCCAGAAGCAAAACCCACTCCACTGAAAATTAGAAAATATAGGTTTAATTCTGACAGTAGCCTGGGGGATTGGTCTGCAAGTATTCTGGCTGCAGTCAATGCGGTACTGTTGGTTCTGCCCTTTGGCAAAGTAATGGACTAAAGAACTCAAAACTTCTTTTACAGCTCCCTGTGTTAAGCACAGATATCCTGAGTGTTGGAAGAACAGGAGCTGTGCCATAACAGACCAGTGAGATTAACAAAAGGTGATCTGAGTTAGCAAGAGCTCGGGGAGACGGGGTAAGACGTCTGTGTAGATATTAGAAAGAGACACTGCAAACTTTGAAAATACCATCCACCTTATTTGAGCAATATATCATACAGGTATAGATCTTACAGGTTAGCAGCAAAGCACAGATATCTGCTTGTTGTGAGTATGATCTGTTTGTCAAATGATGAATAAGTGATTACGGGCTAATATTTAACTATGAAAGTGAAGAGGCTGTAAAAAGCTACCGTTGGTAATTTTTTTCTGTGGATCATTGTTTCATTGAAATGACAGCACATGAATTATGAGGATGTGTTCCTCAATTTATAGTTAATTGGCTGGGGGGAGAAGAGGAAAAAGATGACGGAGGAGAGAGTCTTGTAAAAATGAACGTCTGTGCGTGTAAATGTTTTTAATAACTCAGCTGGTTTGGCAGTACTGTTCTACACAAATAATGTCAAGTGATTCTTAGAGGTTTTCTTTCCCCTGTCCAGGACATTATTTTAAGTAAGAATGGAGGTTATCTCCATTTATTGAAATTCTGAATACAGTGCTCTTTCTAAAGTGTGTCCTTGATCATTCCCAGATTTATCCCTAAAGGGCAGTTTCCAATTTTTTAGCCAAGCCTATTTCTTTTTTTTTTAATTAAAATGATAATATCCCATCCCTATTCCTTTGAGAAGAAGAACCTAGTCTTCACATTGGCATTATGTGATATCTTACATGTCATGACATGATAGTGATTTTGTTATTACTCAGTAGCCGCGTTAATTTCAAACATAAGAGGTAACAATATCTGCTTCCCAACACTTCCTTCTATACTGTTCCACCCTTAAACATACAACCTATAGTTTTCATTATACTGTATCATATATTCATCATTAACAGATCTTTCCCACTATCACAGCCTTGCTTGATCTGTTAGTCTTAATACAGGTAATGTTTCTTGTTTTGTGTAAATCTATGCAATAGCAACAGGACCTTACTGGTAAATCACTATGATCCTATATTAGCCTCAGCTTATATTTAGTAGAGCTCTACAGCTGCTAAATCCACACTTGACTATGTCTATTTCAGGTCATAGATTATTTAATTCATCACATTTTTCAGGGTATCATAAGTGAATAAGTATATATTTATACTTCAGTACCTGACCAAGTGATAAAACTGTGTGCATGTCCATTTAGTGTAAAATAACAACAAATAACTTCTCCAGTTTAAATCTTTATCACTGACTTTCTGTATCATAGACAACAGTTAATGCCCGATTTTGAATTTAAGTTTTATACTACGTGTAGTAAGGCTTGCTACAGCTGACACGTGGTTTCTAGATATTACAGTGATAGATACATTAGAAATACCAAAATAGATATATTAGACAGATAGAATTAGCACTGTATGTGCTAGGGGTGATTGATTGCTTGATGAGTGTTATATTCCCCTTACTGTTCTCTAAACCCCAGCTTTATTAACTCTAACCAATTTTCTCCAACTCTTCAATTTGTAGAACTAATTGTGCCTCATTTCAGCTTTCTCTATTTAGCTGATGAAGACTTAAGAGACAGAAAACTTCTACAGTCATATATATATATATATAAAACCTCAGACTTTTATAAAATGAAACTTGTTTATACATAAATATATATATTTTGAAATGTTTATTTACAGGCAAATGGCTTTTTAGGTATATTCAATAAATTTAATTCTAGTGTTTCTTTTTGCTTGCTGGTTAGTCTGAATCTTGATAGAGTTCTACTTCATGTGATTCTATAAAACCTTTACACTTTTTCTTTATTAACTAAAAAAAATGTCAAGGAGATATTTGTTTTCATTGTTTCTGTATTAAATTTATAGCACTAAAGTCTATACCTGTGATTTATAGAGGAGAGTGTCTTTTCTCCTACTCAGAGCATTGATTTTCTATACCAATTTAAAGGAGACACAGCATCTATAGAACAGGTAATGCATAACATCTTCATAGTCCGAGAGACACTCTAAATAAACATTTGCAAGAATTAATTTAATCTTTATTTTGCCCTCTGTCTTGGGAAAAGTTTTGTGTAGATCATTATTAATATTAACCTAATTTTTAAAGCAATAACTTTGTTCTCTATCTACATAAAGATAAAAATATGTATTAAAACTGATTTGGTAATAACCGTACATTTAGAGTCATGCATAAATTAATGATTTACTACCAAACACTTAATACTTAAATGAAAAGTTCTGTTCAGGAACATCGGATGGATTAAATAGTTTGGAACAGGATCTGATGCTTTAGAAACCAATCATATCATTATTACAGGGGGATAAAATTGACTGTTAAGAGTTATTGTGGCATTGCATGAATAGAAATGGTTTTCACAATTAAAAATTATTTGTTGTGGGAACTTAATGACAACCGTTATCTATTTGTGTATTTCAGTTACAGGAAGTCAGACAAGTTCACTGTAAATTCAGCATTTACGAGGTATTTATGGTTTAATCTGACGAGACAATTGATTTTGCTGTATTTGTTTCTTTTTTTTTTTAGCAGAAAACACACTGTCATAATTTCATTTTATTTTGTCGTTGTAAGTGAGCTTCCAGAGAAAGCACTTTGCTGTTAAACCATCCTCTCAAGCAGCAACGGCAATATAATTAGGTCTCTGTAGACTTATTCTGAAACCATTTAGTGCAAAGGCGTAATCTCCTATCATGACATAATAATGTGGTCTCCATGGACTAGCTTAGAGATTGCTTTGACACTGTAATGGCAATATAATAACTTCGTATGAGACTCTGCGTAGATTTCTACTAAAGGAAGTGTTGCTCTGCAATAGCTGCACTGTAATGCCCACTTATCGCAGCATTCTGACTTGCTCTAGACTCGTTACAAGACTTCAAAGTACTTGCATATGGAAGCAGAGTACAGCAAACCCAGAATCTGGTCTGGGACCAGCGCTGCTAAAGGAGCCTTAGAGGAAACAGGACATACGGAAGTAATCTCAAGATAGTCTCACAACTAAATTGCATTAAAACACTAGAGAAAAAATAAACAACAGAATGCATTTTACTTAATAGATAATACTGCTGTTAGAATACTCCCATGACTTCACAACTCAAATAATCGGACATGCGAACACCACACAGTCTTCCATGCAGAAATCTCTCTTCCCTTCGCTATCTTTCCACCCCAATCTTAATTTAAATTAAGTCTGGAAAAGTTTCTTGGAAGCCTCTCATTCATGTTTGGAATTCAACATTTATAGCACTGGAATGGGAATATTTTAATGTGAATAAGTTTGGGATTTTTAGAGAATTCATGATAATTACCTGGTGGCACCAGACTCAGAACTGCACGACTGGCAGACTCCTGGATATGATCCCTGTTGATCCAAAATTGATTGTGCACAAAGTTCACCAGAATAACACTTTGGACCAATGATTATAATTTTAAAAAATCATTCAAAAATTATTAATAGTAATAAAGTAACTGACACAGAAAAGACAAAAAGACTGAGCGTGACCTACTTTTCTCCTTCTTCTCTCAGGAACTCAGAGGAACATGACAGAGATTAGTTAGGAGATCATGAAGACAACAGATATATGTGAAGCACATCGTATTGGAGCTATGAGATAGAAGTGGTAACCCCAAGAACTTTATACACGGAAGTTCTTTGCATATTTTTTTTCCCTATAGAGCATGCATAAGGAAAATAAAGAAACGAAAGAAGATCATGCTTTCCATAACCCTGTGAACAGGTTCCTTGAACGTACAAAAAGGAAGCGTAAAGTGACAGTTTCCAAATACCAATGGACTTAAACTTAAGTCCACAAGACTTAAACAAAGTTAAATAACTCTTTTGTGGGTGATAATACAGATCCTTAGTAACAGTATCCCACATTAAATATAGAGGTGTGCATTTGGGAAAAGCACAAACGCTCAAGATTTCATGCAAACTAAAACAGTACTAAATTTTCTCCCAATTCGAGCCATGCAGTAGAATAATTCCAGCAAAGCATGTTAGTTTGTGACCTCAATGTATCCATAAGTGCCTGCTACATATATTATTCACAATCAGTTCATGGAAGTAAAATGATAATCCTATGGTACTATGATTAAATCAAAGAGCTCGTAGGGACAATATGCATTTTTGCATTAGCAATAACTACTGCACAAAAAGCATCCAGTTAAGAGAGTGATATTTTTATTTAATTCAAAGAAATTACTCATTCTTATTTAGCCAGTTCCTGGAAGAAGCTGGGTTTATGCATAGCCGTTCATCTTTGTTAAAGCCAAAGGTGAATTTTCTGTGGCACAGATTCTAACTTAGAAAAATCTCTCAGTTTTAAATTGCAATAATCTTGCTGCATTTTTTTAAACAATCTCAGTAACATGCCATTACTATTCTAAAAGATGTTGTACGTTTGGCACATTGTAGAAATATTAACCTCAATATATCCAACAAATTACAAAGAAAAATCTTGAATCATCAAGAATTTATCTTTTTTTGTAAGCCATTTTTGTGCCAGTTTGCATTAGTTACTGGGTTTTTTTGACAGTATTAGAAAGCCCAGTTTATTATATTCATTGTACTATAATTAATATAATTAATAATAATAAAATAAAATATGAACTATGCCTGCAAGATTTTATTTTGGGGGAGCACAGGTACACAAGCATTGTGCTTCGCCCAAATATCTCTCAATATATAGGTCAGGTCCAACAAAACCTGACACTTTCAAAGACACTAAATTCCTATTTGCTCACTGAAATAAGTCCCCTAATAAGGGAAATAGATACTATTTGTATCTCCCTTGAAGAAGGTTGAGGCCAGGCCCTTGAAATCCTGGAGTGTCTACTCAGAAAAGACAGAAAAGGATGAATGCTTCAACTGGTGGATAAACAGAGGTCATAGCTGCTGGTGAAAAATTGAGCTATGAGAGACCAAATGTCATGAACTTTGCCGCTCACAAAACTGTTTCTTTCTAAATAAGGCACGTTTGTAAAACTCACTCCAGTCTCAAAACCAATGATGGTAGGACCAAACCCTTCAAATGCTTTCTCTACGTCTATCAGCTCATAAAATGTTACATGCAAGTTTCATATGGGAAGATGAAATAGGTTATTCATTTGATCTTTTTTCTCTTGTACTCAAGTCAGATTTATTTATTTTTGGACTTAAGTAATACAGATATCCTAAAAAAATTACAAACCTTAATTGTCGTTAAAGTAGTTCTTATCCCATCCATGAGAGAAGCAGCCTGTTTTATTATCCATGTTTTATTCTTTAAGACTTCAGAAAGTATTTAGTATAAATGTTTTAATTGCTTATCACAGATGCAAGAAGCAGGCTGGCTTCAAGTCAGCAAAATGGAATGCTGAGGAACCTTTCTGAAAATTGAAACAAACCAATTTTATAACAGCAAACTGAAAAACAAAAGCTCTGCAACATAGACACCCTGGTGAAGGAGAATTTGCTTATACCAAATAACTAACAGCTTCTCTTGATTTACCTTGAACACACTTTTATTACTTTAATGGTAAAACATTTAAAAACGTGTCTTATAATAAAAGCTATGCAAATATTCAACATTCTTTAAATGGCCTCAGGAAAGAAAGAGGAAATTTTAGAATACATTTCTTTCCAGGCTATTTCCTACAATGCGATAACAAAAAGGACCTTATGAAAATTACTGATTCACTACCATCATCTACAGGGGAGGGGGGAAGTACACAGGTCACAGGATGTTTTTCACATAACACATGAAAATCATAAACATTAATGAAACTTGTGTCTATTTTGTGATCGCTTGAAATGACAGTAAAAACGATTGAAGGGCAATATTTTAATGGGTATATCTGTTCTGACCCTTATCAGTATGAGTTTTAACAAGGGTAATTCAAGAAGACAAATGAAAACCAGCCGCTTCCATAAGTGATGTCAGAATCACGGAATCAGATGGGCACTTATAAGCAGCCTCTTAATTAAATGGAGATCTTAAAGAAATTGCCACTCACCTTTCACAATGCACAATAAATACATAAATAAATGTAGAGCTGGAAAGACAAATTATGACTTGTTCATCCAATAACTCGTAGACTACATTTAAAACATATGGGATATAATACAGACACAAATAAAGTTGCCTGTTAATCACTGAACAGAATATCAAGTACAGATGTACTGTCAATTTTTGACACAAACAAGTGTTGTTATCATGCAGTATTCAGTCATTGACCTTACAGACATAAGGTTGCTTAGGAACATTCTCACCATAGTACATCAAACATGTTCACATTTATAGCTTATAATTTTTGTGTTTTTTAATTACTGTAATTAAGGCTAAGCATAATTGTCACTCCAGCATACAACTCTATCATCATTGAAATATTTCTTTCTCTAAACTTTCTCACGTGTCCCACTCCCAGACCTCTGCAGATTTTCCCTTCCTGTCATTAAAGGCTTGGTCTTTCCCTTCCAACATTAAGGTGACCAAGCCGTCAACATTTTGAGCACTGAGCTATCCCTTTGCCTTAATCATAAAGAATATTTCTAAAAAGATAATTTTCTAGCCTGTTGATTGGCTTAAGTCATTAACCTCCTGGCCTCAGTTTACAATCATCCCTTCTGCTTCCCTGAATTACTTTTCCTTTCCTTACATTTCCAAGCCCCCCTCCCCATTATACCAATCCCTTCTGATGTGCTTTCTCCTGACTCTTACTGAATGATTCCATTGCTGTATTTCCAATCATGCATTTCCTTCATGCATTTTCCTATGTACCCTACTCTGTGTGTTTGTAAGAGACTCCTGCAGATATCTCTGATGATTTTTCCTCTCTTTATTTTTCCCTCAGTGTGCAAAACACATGACAACAATTAGGCTGCTGATACAGCAACGACGCTACATATTGCGCCAATTAAATTATTACATCATTGTTGGGTACTGCAATCTCTATCCATTTCCATCTAGTGTCACTATTCATTCAGCTTACAAACTTACAGGGACATAAGCCATCTTTTTGTCCCCACACTTGCACAGTGTCTAGTGTAACGCTGCCCTCAATAACGACTAGGAGCTCTGGGCTATGTTCACGTGCATCTGGAGCACTGCACTCAGTTTTCAGCTCTCCCTCATGGGGAAGACTTGGAATCCTTGCGCCAGTCTAAGAGAGCCACCAGGATGATTCCTGGGGGCAGAGCACGTGGCCACCCAACCACAACTCAGAAGAGTTTTGAGAAAACCAGGTTCATTGTGCCTGATAGAGAAGGCTGAGAGAAGATTTTATTTCTGTTAACAACTACTCACTGGGAAGACAGAGACAGAGGCGTGCAGCAACAGAATAAAGGCATTAGGAAATACTGGGAACAGGAAATGCTCATTATTTGTCAGGAATTGTACTTTTTTTATTCCCTACCCTGAGTGTGCCAAAACACTGGCATGCGAACTCAAGATACTGAGGAATTGCCATCCCTCAAGACATTCAAAACTTTCTGGACTAACTTGACCCAATTTGCCCTGCTGTGAGGCATGCGAGGGACAGAAGCAGCTGGAAAATATGACCTTCGGAATGCCTTCCCAGCCAGAATTAAAGTGATATTCTGCTGATTAAAAAAATAAAAATAAAAATAAATTAAAGTGACCAGTGCCATAAATGCCTCTGTTAAAAACTGTAATACAAAATTATTGGACAAAACCCCATAATATGATTCCTTTTATACACCACTTTTATTTTCACTGATATACTGCTTATGTTAGGAGCTGAAAGTAAACCCTGCATACTGCCAGGATATAGATTCATATTTTCATAATATTCTTGTGGATCGTCAGTTTTCCTCATACCCAAAACACAGGCAAATACCTTTAGAGCTTTCAAACAAAAGAAATTATTCCAGATATATTAGAATACAGCACATCTATTATCTCTGTTCTTTCTTTGATTCACTGTCAGGTAATGTACATTTCAGGAAAATAAATAGTGTTTACTATGATGTAAATAGAGAAGATATTTCCTAGGCATGGTATGATCAAGAGCCAGAAGTCTTCCAATTTTATTCACCTTTAATATTTTTTTTTGGTATCAGCATTTTTCTCATTCTGACCACCTCTGACAGGTTTCAATTTATAATGTTCTTTTTAATATTCTCAATACAGCAATCAAATCTTTAGACCTTGAGGAGAAGGAGAAATTAAGGCCATTAACATGTTAGTGAATTGTTTGATTTACTCATTATAAATTCTTCTGAATCTGAGCAGCTCATAAGACATACCCAAAGGGAAGACAAACTTTGATTGGCAGTGTCAAAAAAGTCAAGGACATAGAGAGGTCTTGTTACTAATTGCTAAGTGCTATTAAAAAAATGAAGTTTGCTTTTTTTGTCCAGAATCATGGACAATTCTGATCCAGAATTTCCCAGCTATCAAACACAAGATATTAATTTATAATTAAAAGACAGAGTAAGAATAAACTCTTAATCTGCTGTAAATATTCTATTAATAACTATAAAAGATCCAAACGCTTGACAAACTAGTCAAGATAGAAAAAGTAACTTGAAGATAGCTAAAACCCGGAGAGACATCAGAGGTAACGATACAGGGAGTCCCCTACATCATGGCTTCCCACACAACCTTTATCTCCTTTTTTTTCACTAAATCACAAACAAAACCATCACTTTATATAGCCGTACTTATAAAAAGAAGATCATTAGTTTGGGCTTTAAACTAGGCAGCTTCTGGTTTTGTGACCGATACCTAAACCAGTACTGCACAGTGATAAAAACCCTCAGGACAAGACTGACAGCCTGGCACAAAAGTGACATTGGACAACACGTCCACATATCACCACACCCATAATGCCCACAGGGAAAGCATTTTTCCTGTCTTCCCTTTCCTGTTCCAACACCTGAGGCCTGGGGATGGATATCTATTAAGGCATAACACTATGTTTTCTACAAAGGAGAGAAATCTAATCCACGCAGATACTGCCCAAAGTCCAAAGTCTACCAGCACGTCACCTCTGCAGAGCTGTTTGGATGCCAGAAGCACCTGCTCCCAACCTTCACTCACCCACATTTCCACAGAGAAATGGCTTCTAGCGTCTCACCGCTATTGAAGACACCTGTGTCTACTGTCACAGACAAAACATGAGAAATTCTGAAGGACACTGAACACAACTTTGCATCTATTATCAAAAATACTTGTGACAAAGACAAACCTCAGGTCAACGTCAGCCAACTGAACCTTATCAGAATCCCACTTTTACCTTATAGCTCTTTGTTACTGGATGATTAATAGCGTAAACCCACTGTAACTGTTCTATGTCAAGCATGGCAGATTCACAGTCAGACCTAAGTGCTAATTAAATGCATAAGCTTCCAGAAAAATATTAGCTAATGCAAGTAAATCCTACAAACACCCAGTTTTAAGGACAGCAAATGGCACAATGTTTCAGGTAACACAGAAAGTCTAATTCTACAATCCCCCCACCTGAGTCTAAACATCTTACCTGAAAACCAGGTGATGGCCTCGCAGATGCAACTGTGCCAATGAGCAGCTGTAACCAAATATTTGAGCCTTCCCAGAGTTTGGAAGAGGTTCTATCCTTAGTGCACCAGCCAGGGGTAATGATTCAAACAAATCCAGATGCCATAAGAGTTCTGTGCCTCCGGACTGGTATGTGATGCACTCTTGGACCATAGTGTTGTCACTTCCCCGAGTGCTGAATATACAAACTTTATGCATTATCTATGATAGAAGGTGAGAGAAAAAAAGATCATCAGAGAATTATTTATGTCCCTAGTATTACAAAACTGCTCACTACAATGAAGATGGAATTGTGGATGCACACCTTTGTGTAAGTTATTTTTCATAATCGTAAAACCTCTGGGTGTGTCACCAGCTAAAAGGTCAGGAATGGGATTTTTAGTATTGCCTCCACACTCCCCCTCCCAGGCAATATTTACCTCTAACAATTCCAAAGCTCTGCTTACTTTTTTTAAACCACCTTCATGTCTATATGTCTTTCTTAAATAAATAAGGCAGCCCAACTACGCTCTTGGGTATGGCATATTGCCTTAGTAACATTCCATGAACAACTAAGGACTAACAAATGATTCTCTTCTAATTTTCAGAAACAGTAGCTCAGTGATCTGTGTTTAGAATAAAATGCACTTTACAGGGAATTTCCTATGCATGGAAATTTCTAGAGCCGAGTAAATGAAAATTTTCTTTTGCCAGTAATCATTTTTTTTCACTTCTACTAGAAACACTACATCATTTTTTCACAGCTGAAGCTCTATTCTCGCAGACCACTAAAGTTACAAAGCAGCTGCAACCACTGCATCAATGTTTTTTTGTTTCATTTTCAGAAGATCACAGATAATTAACATTTTATTTTGAAAGCATTTTTTCTTTAAAAAACATTCCAGTAATCATTCATTTTTAATGTACTGAGCTACGAATTTGTCTTTGATATCATTATTACAGACACTGCACATCTGTAAATTTGAAATGATAGGACAGCAAATATCGTCAGAAGGACAGACATTGCCTTTGAAGTCGGTATATATATATGGTTTAACATAAATGTAATTTCACAGCAAACTGCCTTTTATTGTTCACTGTTGTTTTGTCCTGACACTCAATGTCTTGTAAAAAACATTGTGAACTTAGATATAAATAAATAATGTAATACTTTCCTTTAAACTCTTTTGAAAACAAGTGAAACAGAGACAGGCAATTAGGATAACGAACACATTCTCTTGTACAGACCTTCATGAATTCCAGTGTCCAACACATACTAAGAAGCAGCACGTCTGTATCTGGTGGCCAGTCTGTTCGAAATAATGGATCAGACTTCCAGCTATTCTGAAGGCTGTAACGTAGCAAATTATCCAAATACTCTTTTTTGTAGGTCATATCCTGTTTTGCCATGAGTGAAAATGCTCATAATGATGGCTTTGAACTTTTTGTTTTTTTCTTAATCTATAAGCCCTGTAAAATATCAGTTTTACCAATTAATATGGTAAAAGATAAATGATATTCTTAAGCATCTAACAACAAGATTTTAATTTTGATTGAGAGGGGCATGCCTGCTTCCAAACTCTACAAGCCAGGGAACTAAAAAGAGGGAGCCCTCTGTCACAAGAAATAGAGATTTGACTAGTAAAAAATTGCAGTTAAGACTATGCTTTCCTAAACAAGAGTGAGTTTGCTGTCATCAATTAAATATACAACATTATGTAACTGATCTGAGATTGCTAGTTCATTTCAAAAACTTAGCGCTGTACATTTATGATGTTCATGACAAGATGATTATTCCAAAAGTGTAAGGAACGCAGCAAATTTCTATCAGTAAGGGTCGAGGACAAGATCATTTCTAGAGCAGCCATACTTACAGAAACATCAGCTAGGAGAACACTGCCAGTATCCAACATTCAGGAAAGAAAAATAGAAAGAGCATGCATACCACCTTCAGCGAGCTCTGAATTCAGACAGAAGTAGACCATATGACTGTGATGATTAGATGGGAACAAAGTAAAGATGAGTGGAAGAGCAAAAGAAGGAGATGGAAGACAGAAGAGAAGGAATGGCAAGGTATGTCAGTCTCTCAAGACACTGATGGTCTTCCCAGGGAGTGTGACAGAACTTGTCTGTCCACGGAAATCCAGGAAAACATCTAATTTTCTTTTTCTCCAGAAAAGCATGTCATGCAGGGATGCTATTCACTTGCAATTAACTTTACAGCTCCCATCAGTACACAGAGATAGTATATAATTTTTCATGAAGAATGAGAAACAAGATACTCTGGGTAGCCCATCACAGTACTACCCAATTTAAATGCCTGAAAAAAAAGATATTTTCCTTTTCAGTGTTGCTCAGCTTTGCCTTGACTGGAAATTAACAAATAAAGCCATTCTGACTTCTGCTGTGTGACTCTATTACAGCAAAAGTTGTTTACTAATGGACAGAATAAAATTCCCAAACTACTGAAGTTAAATATCACCCTGGTTTATGTTAAACAGTCATGAAATTTCAACACAAGGGGCCTAATTTTCTTTTTTTTCCCAATAGTTTTATACTGCTGTAAACAGCTTTGACTTCAGTACAGTGATACTCAACTCATCTTATGCCAATGAAATGGTAACAGGGACCAGAATTTGATGCAACTGATGAAACATGACAAGTGTAAAAAATTAAATGAAACAAAACATCTCCTTTGATTTCATGACTGTGATCAGCTTGACATAAAGTTGGTCGTCTAAACTTCCGGCAAACTCGAGTATGGAATATGTTGGTAAGTCAGGAAGACTTCCAAAGTTTTGAAAAACTAATCATTCTATTCCAACATATTTCACTGATAAAACAAATAGTAACAAGACATTGCATGCAAAACTATTTCCCACTTATGTGTCAAAGCTGACTACTCATCCTATTACATTATCTTATCCTAAGAATCTTCTGTTGAATAAGACTAAGACATAAATGCATATTTTCAACTATAAAAGCTAAATGAATATGTTCTGTGTTTTACTAATATGTTGTATCAAAACATGCAGGGATCCATTTTCAAGCCTGAAGCAAATCACAATGCAACATGCAGTGAATACTGCAAACCAGTCCCTCTAAATACCATTGTAACCTAAAATGATCTTTTTGTTGTCTTTCTCTTATGATGCAGTTGTATAAATTATCTAATGTTATGTCAAATTTTATGAATATTAATTTCTTTAAACTCATGACAATATCTTTCATTCTCCCCTGTGCATTAATAACTTGGGCTGCAAGTTCCACTCCAGGTTTCAAATATTTCTCTTTGGATGTACTTAAAATTAACTGCTTAAAACAGATTCTGTAAAAAAAAAGAGACCAGAATGATGTGATTAGCAGCAGAAAGTTTCAGGGAGCTGTGTTAGGGAGCTGGAGAACAAAAGAGATAACCTGGACAAAGATGAGAGCTCCACCTTTGTGAGAAACGTCAATAATAACGCTTTATGTTTATGGAGACTCAGTTGTGGTAGAAGGGAAGAAAAGCAAAGTCCAAACAATAAAACCCACGCCTTCAGCTAGTATTACTATGCCTAAAATGACGATACAAATTAATTTCTTTCATTGGACAATACTTCAGAAACAAGAGATGGACCAGCATTTGCTCTATGAGAAAAGTATTGAACTATTAACATAGATTTGCATGCTAATTTAAGTAATGACTAACAAACAGTCCAATAGCATTCAACATTCAATTTACATAATGTTTGAAGCTTAAAATGAAAATCTATTTAAAAAATACAACACATATGGTATGGGGAATGTCTCAGCAGCTGTAAGAATTTTCCTTGCACTGCTATTTTGGAAATGGTATACTTTTGTTCTAGGCACGCTACAATGCAGGTATAACGCAAGGAAGCATGTCAACACAAATCCATTTTAATATTAAGTCATGTAACCAAGGAAACAATGAACTAAAATACTGTAACCCTGCCAATATGCTGACATTCTCACTTCTGTGAATACTGTACTTACTACACTAAGTTCAGGTGAAAAACTCTACAAGGATAAAAAAAAAAGAAATCTTCTGTGCATCTTCTGCAATTACAAAGCAAGACATCTTTTATATTCTTCTTTGAGGTAAATACTGGAAGCTTAAGACAGAGAAAACTGTAGAACAGAATTACCAGCTCTTTATCTTACTTGATTATAAATCTTTATTTAACTGCAATTTTATAATAAAAGTCAGTAATCAAACGCATTGTACAGTTTACAGCAAAGGGTTTGCTAAAATCTCTCCCTCTCCATTTATTGAGGATATTGTTGAGCAAAGGTTACGACTGGAACTAGGAGCAAGAAACTCTGCTTTCACTAAATATGTTACTTTGAACTAAATGTTTCAATCCAGGATCTCCCACTGGTTTCAGCTGTTACTACCTTTGACCAGAAAAGGTTAATAAACACCTCCAACTTGTGATCAATCTGAAAAATACAGGGTTTCTCCTGTGAAGTGCCAAAGATTATGCCATTCCACTAACTTCTACTGCTGCTGTAAACATTTAACAACCTTCGGAGATGCTCTTATATTCTTCCTTTCATGAAAAGTTCTTGTTCTGCAGTGCCCCACTTTCATGAAGGTCGATAATCAAAGCATCCAATTCATACCTTATATACTCCTATTTCAATGATCTGAGCAATTTCTTAAAAGATATTTTTCTTTTTCTATGGGAACGCTATTTCCACTCTATTCAGATAAACAGTTACAGATCTAAAAAAGGGAATTGAACTTTTATGTCATAAAAGACTCATCAGAAAGAGGAATACCATTTTCAATCTTCAGAACTAGACATAAACCTGTTTTCAAAACTTAAATTTTTATATAACTTACAATTTATGCTTATAAATGAAGTAGTATCTTTCAAAAAGCGACAAAATCCTGTAGCCTAAAAGATAAGTTTCAGTTTAGTGAACTATACTCTCTATCTACCATTTATATAACATAGAGATGAAAAAACCTTCACTGAAAATTATCAAGTTAAAGTATGGAAATAATAACTTAGAAACGAAGTTACAAGATCAGCTTCAGCTACCTTTGGACTATCTAAAATCACAGTTTATTAAAAAAGAGAAAGCCAAAATGTTAAACACAAACAGTATATAAGCATACAGTGCATAATGAAGTCTTCCACCCATGAGTTACAGTAAAGACTTTTATAGCTTTAGTATCCAATAAAAATTTGTTACTAATAGATATTTGATACTGACCTTTTCAATAATAATACATTTCTATCCATCACACTAAGGATATTGATTCCTTATAGACAAAAAATAAATAAAATGTAAAAATACATGTCTTCTGTACATCTGAAAACTCCTTTAAATAAAAAGTAACCAAACCACTGCTAAAATACAGCAAGATACGTGACTACACAGAAATAGGCAAATACAACAGAAAATTGAACTCTCATTGACTTATGTTGATAATATACATGGTTAGCGAACTCATATAATTGTACAAAAATAGCTGGTGGCAGTATTAAAGCGCAGTGTCACAGCAGTGAGCATAAGACCTGTGCATTCAACATGGAAGCAAGTTTTAGACTTGTACTTCTTGTAAGCTGTGCTGTTAGTCTGAAGGCAAGATCTTTATTCCTTTCCATTTGATATGATTAAAGGAACAGCCAAATATACTTGTTCCTATGATTATAAAATGATGCAGCTCTAAGAGTGCCCTCTGATATCGAAGACTTTTTACGTTTTCTTCTGAAGGTAAGCAGTGTAATATACAGTTTGCAGCTGCAATTTCTTGGAGCTCCGATAGAGAACGTTACTTATGGCCAGCTGGCTAGGGATTCATTCCCCCTGTGTTTCTTGTTGTTGTTGTTCTGAAAATGTATCTTGTCAATAAGCTGGAGACTCTGCAACTTTTTTTCTCCCTTTTTTCCTCCCTGTTATACTGACTATCAAAATGATACTATTTGTAATATCTCAACCACACAATATAATGTTACACGCATTAGAAGAGCTCTGCACATTAAAATAAGCAGGAAAGGAATAAGGAATTTGTCCCCGTCGTTGCCAGCTCTCATCATACTGAAACCCTTCACAGACAATTTGATGACATGAGCAATGTGTCTGTATCGTACATGCAAGATACCTTTTGGTCCAAAATCACAGAGGAAGACAGTGACAGGACTGAGAAAACACTCCAACTTACTTTATAGGTTAGGTATGCTTTTGAAAGCTGCATGGAAAAATGGGAGAGGTTAAGCAGAATAAAATAGCTAGGAATCCAGTGTCAACACCACTCTCATTTTGTGGACCATGTTTTAGATGACTCGCCATTCCTGGAGTGTGTTAGGCACGCTCCTGCAGGGTATCTTCCCTTATTCTGACAATAAGTAGTTCTTGACACTATCAAATTGCCATAAACGAGAAGACCAGATTAAAATCAAAAGCAGATTCCCAGTCTAAGCTAAAATACCAGCATACATACACCATTCAGCTATCTCTTCTCTTCTACTTCTTGTACATTCAGCGCACACATCACAGAGACTTCAGCTCAGGGAAGCAACCTCATACACAAGGGTCCATCTTCAGTAAAGCACTGCAATAGTCTCCAAAGCTTGCTTCAAATTAAATGCCAATAATTTTTTTATTTAGCAAACTTGCAACTGTGGGTTCTGTTTCCAGTTTACCTTTTCAAAGTGTCTATTTATATCAGCCTGTTTCAAGAAACTAAATACGTGACGTTACGCATCTCAAAGGACACCAACACTATAGAAAAAATAAGTGCTATCAGTAGAAAAAGAGATGCTTCAAATCATGTGTTTTCCATTCCCAAGTTTGTAATGGATTTACTGCATCACAAAGTAACTCCATGCTTTGAGGAAAGGTATAATAATGCATGTTGAGCTGTTCCAAGGAAAAAATGATTACAGAGCGAAGTATTGTAATCAGGGTAACATTATATTAATTTTTATTAGCCAAAACCAGGATCACGTGTGCACAGCTTGGGACAGATGAGGATACTAAAACATTTGTTGAAAGCCACTATAACAGCAGGTCAGATTTTAATACTTTAATGGCCAACTACTGCATAATGTTTCCTAACCCCATATACTTCTCTTTGTAAACTTTATGCTGACCTTCAAAACTAAAGTTGGATCAATACCATTTTATAAGACTATAAGACTGTATGAAACACTAAGTCAATACTGTATTTTTATCACACTCATAATGTAATGCAATTCTGTATATCAAATAACCCTGAAAGCACCAGTGAAGGCTAGAAATTTTGTTTAGAGATATTAATTCTGCCAAGCGCTGGCCAACAACAATGCCAAAAACTTTCATCAGCCCCAAAGACATCCCAGTGGCCTTAAAACAGTTGAGCTTCCAAAGACCCCTCCCAAACCCAAAGGATTAAGTTAATACAAACTTAAATTGTCCAAATGAGGAACTTCAAATTCAGCAGCTGTAGCACTTCAGATCCTGTGTGTGTATGATCTCACAATTAAGAAGAGGAGATGAAATGCAAATCCCCATAGGGAAGTTCCTAAAAAAATTTCATTACTATCAGTGAGTTTGAATGTCATGTGACAATATGAGGCATTGATATTTTTATTTTTCTAAAGGAAAAAAGCTCACCTATTTCTTATCCCCTATATCAGAAAAAACCCCATGTACAGAGGTATGGTTACTGGAGATCTGAACAGGTCACCTTTCAAACGCCTTCAACTTCATGCACAGGTCAAATGCCATGGAAGAGGTTACAAGAATAAGAGAGAAGTCACTGTTCCGAGGATCTTTCATACAGATTATTTGAAGTGTAATGATTATTTATTTACTCTTCCTGTCACTCAAACATCTAAAATCTTACACAAGGCAAGAAGAAGTAACTGTAGTCAACTAAAGGAGTGGCATTTGGGGTGTCCACTTCAATGCACATCCCCAACTCTGCTGGAATTTTCACATGAACAGTAAGTATCTTAAATTCCTAAGTATGTTTTACAGAACATCACTATAATTAGTGTTTTCTCTGCTCTTGCCTCACAGTTTTTAGTTAACAGAAGCTACTGGACATATTTATAAAACGCATACACAAAAACCAGAGACGAACTTTAACAAATATACACGACTTGAAAAAATGTAAGAGTGAAGCGGGGAAAAGAGAAATAGGAACATGAGATTATTTGCTTTACCTCAGAAAGAAAAATGAAGAGAAATATGGTGCAAGTAGATTTAATTAGCATTTGTCATTATTTCTGAAAAATGTCTCACATTCTAGGCGCAGGCACAAATAAAGCCCTTTAGGTAAGAACATCTATATGACCTTTAAGTCGGTAGGACAGCTACTATGAAATTAGGCAAACTCATCTCACCTCCCATAATCAAAGATCTCTCCGTCTTTATGGCAGACAGGTTTCCTTGGGCCCAGGATCTGAGCCTTTCAGTTCTGAATCCATTCCAACATTGGCTTCATCAGAGGGAGCCTGATATAGAAACAGGGCAGCCTGGTTGATATATCTTTAATCAGAACTATTTCCTCTGGTAGCCAAGGCATTCATCTTCCCAATTGTGAGCTGCTCACCATTCTTTTTGTAATTAACACACATATAAGCTGTACAAGTTGGAGGTATAATACCCAGCTTCAAGGGCAAAACTATTTTATTGCCCTCAGCATGAGAAATCTGTATACGTGAAATGTGTCCCTTGTAAGTGAAATCCCCACACGCTCTATCTCTAAAGAGAAAAGTATTTCTTCTGTTCAAACATCACTGCAAAGGCAATCTCCAAACAAGCATTCAGCTGGATCAATAGCTAGAAATTGAATAGAACAATGTCTCATGCTGCTTTATAGAATTCTCAAAAGAATTTGAACCACACAAACCCAATTTTTCAAGTTCCACCACTGGGATTTATAGTCTTGTTTTCTGACTCTAGGAGAAAAACAACAAAGAACATATTCACATACTAAAACTGAAAAAGTACTCTATGGTCAAATAATATCCGGGGTCTAACATAAAGGTGGCAAAGAAAGAACATGCGAAGTTTGGCTCAGGTGGTTAGGCATACTGCAGAGATCTTCAGAGATGAAAAGCGATCTTATATACCTATCTTTTTAATGCCCAAGTGCAACAGTTCACACTTACTAAGATCAGATAACATATCCTCCAAAATGAAAATTAACAGCACGTACACATGAAGACATGCTTTGCATGAATTTTTAGGGGAATATTGTTAATTTATTTAAAGATTTTTTTTTTCCACTTGAATATCAAGCTAAATCTTTCTCCAAAGCATAGTATCAATTACTTTTTGTCCTATAGCATAAAACCAGGGAACAGATATTTTGTACAATAAATATTGACCTACAAGATATATCTTCTGACTTGGCCACTTATGGAGAAAAGTAAATTTGCTCCATTACGTGGAAAGGAAGATCATGAAAAAAAAGACAAATTGTAATTCAGACAGGAAAAAAAGAAATAGCCCTCTTGAGTGTTCTATTTTTCTTTGTGGAATATAACTTCAGGCCTGAAATTTATTTTCTTAGTTGATTTGCTTTGGTTAGGAATATGATAGCCATGTGATGTGGGAGACTTATTCAGTTCCTGAGACAAGATGACAACAGAAGTTGAAAGAGCAATTTCACACATACTCAGGAGTCTACAGTTCCTCCCAAGTCTGATTCGGTTTTGGTGTAATCTGTCTGGTTATGCAAAATATCATGCTGTTTTCCATTGCAAACCCAGATGTTCCAGAGAGTACATAATTCCCACAACATATCATTTGTGCTGAAAGCAGATTTTCAGAAGAATAGGCAAGGATATGTGGCTAGAAGAGTGGGTCCGACCACATACAGCATCGCCTACCTGTCTAGTCAACTGATTTTGCCCCCAGAGAACAATCTTGAATTTTACTGGATCCAAAAAGAGCCTAAGTTTAGTAATCGTCTCAAAAAAAAGGATATGAAGTATTTCTTTATCAAATGTGTGCCAGCATCATAGACGATCTCAGAGGAGATGAGTGAGAAGTTTTACCTCCTTTGAAATAATAGGGGAAATAGCTATTTATAACATTAAAGGGAAAAAAGAATGAAAAATTTAACATTTTTAATAATCCAAGACAAAGACTATCATTCAGTCAACAGAAGTATACACAGTTACCCATCATCTAGATCTGACAAAAGACCTCAGTCTCTGACACAAGCAACAAACATACCAATCATGGCTTGGAGACTATTTATTCTCAGCAGGAAAGATGCAGTTCAAACATGTAGTAATAAAGTACTGACTTTGTTAAAGAAATAAGTAGGACAAAACATACTATTATAGAGAATAAAGAGAAGAATTTGGAATGTGTCAGGTTGGGATTATTATATTTAAGTACTTTAAATGACAATGTCCCCTTCTTCCTGTCTTTCACATATACATTTTTCTGTATTTTCTGGTACTCAAGCCTAAATGCAAAAAAAAAAGCAAACTATTTTGTTGCCAGTAACAATGCAGATTTAGGTTTTGTTTGGTTTCCTTTTTCCCCACTTACATTATACTCACAGTCATTGCAAGGAAGCTCAGAAAATAATTTCTTGGCATCTTTTTGCCTGGAATGTCTCAGGGGAGATTCAGCATTTTACAGAAGATGTGAACAAATAAGACGTCAGAAAACATGTCAAACTTGAAAGTCTCAGCTCCAACAGTAGAAGTAAGTACAACCTACTCTTGTCTCTTATAATTAGGTCTATTGATTTATGTGTTTTGTTTTACTTGCATTTCATACAAGTTAATATAAATACAAGAGAAAGTAGTAAGGGAAAATAAAAAGGAAGCAAATAAAGGGGTTTAACATAAATAAAATACCTGGGGAAATGAAATTCATTGTTATGATGCAGAAAAGCCCCTGTGAGAATGGGCCGGTAAAGGAGGGAGTTGAGGCAGCAGTCATTCTGTAATCAGCCAGCAAAGCCACATCCAAGAGAAAGCAGAGATGTGAGAGAAGACATGCTCTGCCCGAGTGTTGAAAACGGCTTTCTATTCTCCTGTCAACCACCTCCATTTTCCATCTCTCCTCTTCTCAGTGCCTTCAAAACCAGAATATTGGGAAGCATCATTCCTCATGCCTCCTCTCTCCATTCCTTGATTTCTATGCACCTGCCCTTTATCAAGGGAGTACTACGTACGCTTCAAGATCTGCAAGGTGATCCATCAAAAATTACTCTGTTTCTTGATCGCTAGACTGTATCTCATATTCACAAGAGATGTCGCACCTCTGTTTGCCTGAAGGAAACTAGAGACAATCTTCTGTAACAGAAGACTTGCTTTCTGTCTTGAAGAAGGTGCCACCTGAAAGCAATAAGCCAAAGCTCTTGCTGAACTTTTGGTCTTCTGTGAGTGAACCCAGCTGGCGTTCATGTGTTTTATACTTGCCCATTGAAGATTTAATAACATATCAGTAAGACAGAATTTTTATCACTTGTAATTATTATTAGATGATGCAATTTAAATAAACGGGAAGTCAAGGAAACGGTTCCAGAGTTTCTGTTGTAGAAATATCTTATTCCACCGTCTGAAAAGTAATTGAATTTCCTACCTTGAGTTCATTCAAGGATAAATATCAATCATTGTGAGACTTATGTCAACTATAGTATTTTTCAAAATAATAGGTTTTTGTAACATACACAAGAAAAAAACCTACAAACTTATTCAGATGGGCATCGATATTTCGTTCTTAATACCCTTTTAAAATTAAATGCAATATACTACCTAACTTTTGACTTCTCCAAATATAACAGAAATATTTGTAAGTTGAATGACAGATGGCTAGAACTGAATTGACTTCTATAACCAGAGCTCTGCTCCCTTGGTACGTATATATGAAAATGGAGTGCACTTATGAATGTCAAACTCTGCTTTCTTCCAGAAGTACAATACTTTGTTCTGGAAGTAAAATCAATACCTTTTCAAAGTACACAGCTGCAACACTAAGGCATTACTGTCTTCAAGTTGCAATGCAATGATTTGCAAATATTTCTATACTTTAATTTCAGAACTAAAATACTAGTTTTTTTACTGCTATATTTATTTAGAGCTCTAATGGTCTATATATGTAAGCCCTGCACCAGCGTATCAAACCTTAGAGATACGGTACTGTTGGAGTACAATCACCAAAATAGTAACGATGACAAATTTCCATTTCCACTTTCCTCCAACAAAGTTTCTCACATTTCAGTCTGAAAATGCAGTACAGTATTTCATTCTTCAATTACTAATTTAGGACCGGAATTTTGTCTTTTTCTCTCACTAGGATTATTTGAGCACAATTCCCAAGTAACACACTCATTTCACCTTTACAGACTTTGAATATTTTCAGTTATTCCTGCTACAAGCTACTAGGCACTACAGCTGTGTAAAACATATATTTCCTCATTAAGACAGTGGTGATAAAATTAACATTTAAACACATGAATATATAATTTGTTATGAGTACAGGGATTAGTTATCTGGCTAAAACCTCATGAATACATATGAAAACAGTGATTACCTAAAAAGATACCTCGCAGGTTTCTAATGTAAATGTGTATTACTTGGAATAATATGAAATAGAGCTTGTTCCCTTGAGATGTAAAGTTGCTTTTCCCAAATTGTTCCAGTACTGTGTTTATTATCAATTTTTTTAGGAGGTTGGGTGATTCTCTATCAAAACTTGTCAAACTTTCATTACAGTTGCATCTGTAACCACCAGTAAAAATGCATCAAATATTTCTAAATGACATCTACAATCCAGGTGTCTACTACATCAAACTAAAACTCCTTGTTTTAGCAAAGTAGATAAAAAAACTTCCCAAAGTCTAAATCCCTTGCCATTCAACATCTATAACACGGCTTGCATAGAATAACACTGCTAACTACAATTAAAATTTAATTCAAACTTGAAAAATATGAATTTTGTATCATCTGTAACCATATGCATAAATGATGATTTAGATTCTACACTATGAGTGGATTTTGACCGGGAAATATGAAATCTGACTGAACGATTGAGCATAACTTACAATGGAGTTTCAAGAAATAAGACTGGAACTGAATTCAAGGTGAACCAAACCCAAGAACCAGTAATATCAAGAATGGTCAGATGTCATTTTGAAGGTTAAATAAGAACAGAGAACAAGTGGTGTATAAATCTCAGGGTAGTCAGAAGCTGACCTCAAGGGTCTATACTCCTCTGTGGTGTTTACGATGAGGATCACACCAACAGAGGAGAAGGCAGAGAAAAAGCTGGTTGTTGAGTAGGAAAAATGAATCAGTTCTGAGAACCACAGATAAGCAACCATCAGCTGTGACAAAAGGGAGGATTAGGAATCCAATAATTTTTGGGAACCTGTTTTTTGTCTGGCTTGTTGTTGATCTTGTTACTGTTGTTGCTGTGTTTTTTAGGAATCTGGTACTTTTGTAAATTCCGGTCATAAACCTTAAAGGAGCACATATGGAAGAAAAATAATATTTTGCTGGGCAGTTGTTTGGGTTTTTTGTTTGTTTGGTTTGTTTTTTTTGCTTTTGTAAGGTGTTGAAGCTTCTCCTTTTGGTTTCTGCCTCTTGCTCTGAACCTGCTCTGTCCAAGCGCACTGCCTCCGCGCTCCGTTAGCAACTCCAAAGAAGCTCAGCCATCAGATGGAAAGAGAGCAGGGACACAAGTGGTCTCACTACCAGCATAAATCAGTACAATACTTCTACTGCTCCACAACCTCATGCCTGACTGTGCTATGTACTGAAGATGATCCATGAGACAACAAACATGAAGTCAGCATTCCGTGGCATAACTACTGTGGATAAGCTGATCCTTGCGAGTCCGTATCTGCTCTATTGGGGCAATTGCAAGGTAATTTTTTGAGCCCTGTTTCTTGTGGGGTAGGGCTAAGTCATCTCGTGGGTTTTGATGGCTGAGTACACGCAGTCATCTCTGTACCACTTCTGTGCTAACCTCTTCATTTCACGGGGAGTGATCAAGTCTATGAGATCTTAGGCACCGTAAGACAAAAATGAGCAAAAGCACTATAGACAGATACAACTACCCAATACCATTGTTGCTCTAAAAGGTTCACAAATGTATTAAAATCATCAACACTAATTTATTTTGTGCATTCCACTATAAAACTGAAAGAAAGTTTTATTGTATAAATACATTAACTGTGGGTAAGGAAAAAGGATATATATATAATATTTCTACTCTCACAGTAATATTACAAAACATCCAACTACTGTTCAAACTGCACATAAATTATATCTTTCCAAATATTTGATGGGAATATACCTTTGAAAAGTTGTTGCAGAATATCTTTCAACAGTCTGTAGCACAATTACAGTTGAAGGAAGTTCTCACTGGTTTAAGTGAGAAGAAGGAATTGGACACTGTCTGTTCAGGACTCTCATCCAAAGTCTTCTCTTAGGATACACGGGATTACACTTACATTCATTTCCCCTAGGAGCTCTATTTTGTTTGTGACAGTAACCAAAGTATGTATGCAAAGGATTAAAAGTGCTTTTCAAGGTTACTGCAGAAATTACAGCTTGTCAGAAGATGGTGCTGTTAGGCCACTTTTACATAAGAAAATTACTTTTAATTACAAAAATAAGTTCAATCTTTGTGGAAACCCAAAATTGTTGATTGGTTTAAAATATGATAATTTTTAATAAATTAATTATTTTGCATTCTGTTAAGGCAGAGCTTTGACCTTGAAACACTTAGCTAAGTGAAGCACTTTCTGAAATCTAGTCTCAACAACACAGGACTGAGTTTTGCTTCTGAAAAATAAAATAAAACTAGCAAGTGCAGAAGCATTCTGCCTAAACCTGGGATAATGTGCATAACTTCATACATTACATTTTTTTCCTCATTACTGAATACATTACAGGCATACTTATTAATACTTGCGTATTAACAGCGTACTGAACTGCACGGACTGCAAGACCAAGGTCATACAGTTACACTAAACATGCGAGGATCTAAGCAATGTAGAGGGTATGAGAGGGGAAAAACAACTAGGGAAAATTTCTGTTACTACATAAATGTTAACAAAAAAGAAAAACAGCTTGTTAAAAATGTATCATTTGATCTCCAACCATTTCTCTTCGCTATTTTACTGACATTTAAGGATCATTACTTTGCATAGCAGGTTTCAATAAAGAAAGGTGAAACTTGATCACATACTGTAGGGTGGACATTTATTATTTTGTCTTCTTACCAAGCACTTGAACCATATTTCCAATCCTTACTGTACAAAAGCACTATCTTTAAGCTTAACCTCAGCCACCTGCAGTTAAAATATTCACATTAACAGTCTGATATTATTGATGGTGAGCGACTGTCAGTATAGCTGAATTTAAGATCTAATTGGAGGAAACATCTGTTTAAGATATTTTTGCCTCAGAGCATAGTAAGTGGGCACTTAGGGAAGGACAGAAATATAGTCTGGTTCTTTCCATGGCTCTCTGCAGCCTGCAGTTTACGGGTTAATCTGAACATTTTACTTGCTTGTTCTCTTGGCTCAGTTGCTTGGAAAGTTGTTCAGTATCGGAAAAGAAATAAAATGACAATGAAGATGACTTACAGAACTAAGCACTGTCTTCTTTTTTTCCTGTTGGAGTAAGAAGCTTTGAAAATTACATTTAAGATGTTAATGAATACTAGCAAGCAATGAGGTAGAGGTACACTATCTTAAGATGATGTCTCTCTTTTGTATTTTGTTATCATTCTGATTTGAGCTTATGTCACTGCAACCTGATCTTTTAAAGTAAATAAATAAATAAATAATAAGAAAAAATTAGGTAACACAGACTCATGCTAGGACTTGCCAGTAGGTCTTATGTGAACATCTGGTGCCTTAAAACACTTTCTATCACATTACCAACAAGGCCTTTAGTCTTGAAAAATCGAGTACGAGGAGGCTAGAGAGCGCAAAGTGAAAAGACCAGGGTGAATTAGAAGAATGTGAGGGACCATTGTCCACGATATCTATACTTCCATCAAAACAAGACTTCTGACACCAGAAACAAAGAGCAGTCAAAGCTTCGATAATGTGCTTTGCCCAAAAACTCTGTTCCTGGCATCACCCTAAATTTCTCTTCAGAGAATGTCCTCTTTCATTCTGTCTTTCCCTGAATAAAATTATGTTTTTCACAGTGATTTCCTTCACTTGTCTATTTATATCCCAAACTATTTAAACTGAAAAAGTTCCTGGTCACTCATCTGCAGATTGCCCGGGAAAATGGCGCTGACCTTGGCTGCTCCTTAGGAAATGCTGCAGAATACAATTAATAATATCTCCTCCAGGGGTTTTCTTCACTTGGAAATCACAGCAAGTTAAACCACAACCTTGAGAAGTCACTTAGGGGTGTTTTCTAATTGAATGTAATTGCCAAGTGAAACCAAATCCTACGAGAGGTTTCAACATTAACACAGCACCTCCAACTGCTTAGTCACTCTTGACAAAGTGTTGATCTTCCTTCCCATGGTATTACAAGCCATGAAACATAACGGTATAACAGTTAGAACAGCAGGATATTATTTCTGCTTCTGTCATTTATTCATAACATATTATTGAGGAAAATAATGTGTTTTTTTCCCCAAGCTGCTTCACTTGTTTCAAAGGAAACAAAAACTGTGACCTACTGTGCAGAGGAACTGAAGGACACAATCCAAATGTGAGAAAAAAATGCTGAGATAAGAGCTATTAAAGAAGCTGAAGTGTTTATTAGGAGAATTTGCAGCAAATATCATTTTTCAGAATTACAGAAGTTCCTTACTCGGCTTCTGGTTGGCAGAAGCTAGAAAGTATGTTTTCTATAAATTTAGTTTATATACACACAACATTTCATTCCCATTCTTCTGCTGATAAGCTTTTCTTAACAAGTTACCAATTTAATAGAGCTTCGAGAGTTTTAGTGGCATCAGCTATATCCTGAAGAGTAACGTTAAAGGCCTGTCCTTTTTTCTATTATGAGATACAAATGACAATATCAAAAAGAATGTCAAAAAATCACTTCTTGCAGTCTTTGCACTCTGCCTGCAGTGCAACCCATGTTCTTGACCTACCGAAAGCTAATGACAGAGTTAGGACTTAATAGTCCAGCAGTCATGCAGGTGATCTGTTGGACTGAAAGGATGAGCTCTCGTATTAAACAAGAAAGGGAGGAGGAAAATGAAAAAGCTGATGACACATACAGCTTGTTATATTAACTTTGGCCAAATCCAAAAATGAAAGTGAACTAAGACTAAAACCAGTGGCCCAGAACACAGGGAATTTAAGTAACTCAGAAGCAGCTAAGGCTCCCTGCACTTAATGAAAAAGCCACTGACCTTGAAGAGTGATCCAAAGGACCTAATTTAGAAGTACCGGAAAAACAGAAAGGTTATGAGGCAAATAACCTATTTCTTCCATAACAGGACTTCTGAATGATGCCCTGGCTGAACGCAGCAACTTATAGCATGGAACAGCACAGACACACACGAAATTAGGAAAAAAAAAAAAAAAAAGAAGAGGCAGGAAGTAAAAGTGAAATGATCCTTCGTTCCATGACTTTTCATCAAATTGCCTTCAACATCGAGTAAGTCGACATTAACAAAGTACAGACTGAGGACATTTAAAACACCTCAGATTTAAAACTAGCATAAAAGTCTTTTTCTCATCAGACTGGATGAGATTTGAGTACATCATCTATGTACATACAGTGTACATCTCTGTACATATATCTCTTGTCTGAGTACATCAAGTATGTACGTAGATTCATAACAGATCAACAGAGACTGACAGAAATACATTTAACATACAAGTGGAATATCATGCATATTCCTTGGAAGTTTTATTACATTATTTTATTATTTTTTTTAATTATTCAAAGTTAGCATAATATAACTTAATTGGTGAACTAGAACAATTTGCTTTTACTTATTGCAGTAAAATTATGTATTCATTTAGCTTAAAGCTCTTTGTGTTTGAGCCCACATACGATTTAACATACGTTGACTTTGTGTCATGAAAATCCAGTGCAGTAATTCAAGCTCTACTAGTTTATCACATTAAGATACTCCATCTGGTACTAATGAAGAAAAGAAAAATTATGCTTATATATAAATAAGCTTTCTCTATTCTTGCTTATTTCCCTAATGAAGAATTAGTTGCTGTTCAACAGTGAAGAAGTCCAAAGACCATGATGAATCTGGACAGATAATGACAGAAAATGCTTTTTTTTTTCAAAAAAAGGCGTAAGCCTCCCTGAGGGAGTTAAGTACAAAGCAATACAAAAGTTGATTTGCTTGTCTACAATAATTTTTTCCATTACAAGCAAGCCTCTTGTTTTTTGATGATACACGGTATGTTGAGTACCAACACAGTCTACACTTCCCGAGCAAAAGAACCCAACAAATCCGATACAGTACTTGTTAACAGACTGCTGGGAAAATAATTTGCCAAAAAAATCTATAGTACAAAACCCCCTGAATATTATCACACTTTTTGTCCTCATTTTCAGCAGTGGCTGACATCTACCCTAAGCACAAAATGATCAGATATTATATAGGGATTAAGGTCTGATTATATTTTTCTAGAGATTTCTGCGTGTTACTCTCCCCATTTATTTCTCAATCTGGTCAATTCATTAAAAACCAACACAGACACACATCGACAATGGTATTGGGGCCACTGGGGGGTATATGACAGTTCCGATGAAAATTAATTGAAGTTGAAGCTATTAACACACGTTTGGATTGACTTTTCTTATCATAGACCACTGCTACTTGAGCACATTAATTACATAGTTGATCTTTCTGAGTACAGGAGGGAAAACAGAGTTGTTCATTCAACACTATATACCTTGTACACTGTCCATTCAGGAATGTATCACTGAATGTTAATTATCACGAAAGCGAAAGCCAACTCTGCTCAAGAGGTCATATTTTCAAATCCAGTACATGTTCCACTTAAGCAAAATAAATTATTTCAGGAATACAAAGGCAACCAAACGCGAGATTAGCAAACATAACAACTAGGAGTTGCATTACACTGTAACAACAATAAATCCTTCTATAAAATATAGAATCAATTACAAGACACAGAAATGATTAGTCAACTATTTAGATTCACAAGGAAAGCTGCATCTCATTAAGAAAAAGCAAGCAATGTGCAAAACAACACACAAAGCAAATTCCCAAATATTGTTCTTAAGAGAGTTTGGGAACACTGACTTTGAAAAAAAAAAATCACAAATCTTGGCACTCATAGCAGATGTCATCCCATCGAACACCACTCGTTTACTGGCTTGGATGTGGTTTCATGGCTGTATACTGGAACTATGGCTATCGTCTCTTTAAAGAAATACCCTCAAAGCATTTGTTGGCTAAATTACATGAAAATCTAACACACTAATTAATAGTTGATTTTCAATTAGGTTCAAAACCAAGTTAATACATGTCATCCACTGAATGAAGCTGATCACATCATCAAAGAATAACTTCTTTCCTCTCTCCAATTCCAACAGAGCAAACTCTATTTTTGTGTATGATATTGTGCCATGCATTGTGATCTCGGCCATACATTCAGATCCATTCATCAACTTTCTTTTTTTAAGTTTTATATGCTGGACTAACAGGAATATAGCAAACCTCCAAAGCACGGGTCAACCGATTATTTACCACAGAGAACAAATGCACAGCATTCAGTGGCAAAAGCCATAGCTTTCTACTGTATAAAAAGAGTATTTGATCAGAAGTACTGAACAGAAACACAGAGGTATAAAAGTGAGAAGAAGATTCTTTTCAAGTTCATTTCGGATTAACTGAATCTGTTAAACAAATTGTTAAAAATTGGAATATGCACAGGACAAGAGCCTACTCAGCAACTGAATGATTACCAAAATTCTGCAGAACTAGAAAGGAAAAGGAAAATGACTAACGTATTTTTGCTTGACATCTTTAATGTGCAGGCTAACTTGAGCAAAAATAAAGTATAAAAGATATCCCAATAAGTAACCTGAAAACACCATTGCAACTGGATTATTTTTGAACTTCTACCATGAACAGACACAGACAGGTGGGTACAAGGAAAATGAGCTGAATATATAAGGAATAAATATAAATTTTCCAATTTAGAATATTCAACTGCTACTTTCTTGGACTAGGGAGTGCAAAATATAGTAAAATCAAAGGCAATACCAGCTCATGGAAAATGCCAAGGTATATGTTAAGGGAGTTCCCTGCCTAATAAAACTGAACGTGCAAATAACTTAGGCAGCAACGAGCTTGGTAAAAAGAGGAGAAAATCAAAAAGTGTTGCAAGAAAATAAGACTTGGAAAGTTACATATTCATAGCTAGATATACAAAGTCCATAAAATAACACAAACATACATACAAAAAAATAAATGAGAGATGTACTCCCAGCACTCTTGAGTGTGAAATATTTTCTAAGCTTGGGAGTCTTCATGATATGGGTTAAGGTTTATTATCAAGAACACCAAAAGAGGCAGAGTCCTAAGACTATGTAGAAAAATGCCAATAAAAAAGGGCAGGAATAAGGCGAGGTGTATCAGCATTTTGCAAGGAGATGTTAATGATCACTTGAAAACAAGGATAAATGACAAAAATGCACACTGAAAGATAAGTAGAGATAGCATTGTTCTGATGCTGTACAGCATCACTTACCTAAAAACTTTTCTGAGGAATAGCTACATTCATGTTATTTTAAGAATAGCAGGAAAAATTACTAATGATTTGATTATTAGTAAGGGGATTGTTAATTAATAAGATATATAGAACATATTTATATCAGAAAACAAGGAACATCTCTATTTAGACAATCTGTTAATTAAAAAGACACAGCTAAAGAGAGAAATTGACAAAAGTTTCTGAACTTTAAAACTTTGCAAGGATAAAAAATTTGTTAAAATGAAGCAACTTTTCCTTTAAACGTAAATCAACACTTTTATTAGATGCTTCAAATATCTGTCCTAGTCTTTGTCGCCATTTTAACAAACTCTCCTCTGAGATGTGCCAGTTACACTGAATATTTGCTTAGGGTAAGTATCAAGGGCTGAAGGTATATCGTGGGTATTTGGTGTTTCTATTTATTAGCTCATTCTAGCACGTTCACATTCTACACAAGCAGAATTTTGTATTTTCCCAACATACGCCTTCTAAATCAGCTTTTGGATACTACCTTAAAAATAATGCTGGCTTCTTAACCACACTTCCCGAATTCCCCCATTACTGGCTTTCACATGGAGCAATTGACATTTGAGATCAAAATCCCAGCTCACACTTAGCGGGAACAAGTTAACCAGGTATGGAGCCCAAAAAGTTTAAAATCTACACCACTGGGGCTTAAAACAAATAAAAAATAGCAGAACACGGCTTTTTTTTTTTTTTTTTTTTTCAAAAATTCAGAAATCATGTTGTGCCATTTACTGCAATCCCTCAACGGCAAACAAACAAGTTAGCTGTTATTTTCCTCCACTCTTCTTTCACTCGGTTCACTTGCAGGTTCAGTGATTTGAGTAGTTCAAAACTGAACTACTGAATCTAAATCTAAAGTCTATTTCCTTACTTCTGTCTGATGTAAGAGTTGCTAGAAGGCAATATTCAAATACCCTCCCACTGTCACATATAAGATGTCTGGAGTAGAAATCACACATTATCTTTACTGTTGAAATACATAAAAGACATAATCACTGCCCTGAGAAGTTTGAAGTAAAATTCAAACAATCAAGGAGCACAGGAACAAGACGGGCAGAAATACTTCTTCTGTACTGAGACAGACTGTAGATGGTTAAGCAAGTGAACTAGGTTCTAAAAAGGGACTAAAAATAGATTATTACAATTATTATTACTTAAATATGGCCTTTAACTGCTTCTACTTGCCAAAAGGTGCCATTTCTTTTAATTCATTTCTGTATCACTGTGTACTCCCAAATATATTTTTCCTTCCTTGGAAAAATATCTCACAATAATAAGGAGACCTTTTCACAGATCCCACAAAGTTAATTGAAGCAAGGTAAGTACTAAAGTTAATTTAAGCAAAGAAAGCTCAGTACCAAGGTGAAGTCATCTTCACTTAGGGTTCATATTTAGTAGGCAGTCAACCTAACAACACTACTAAAGGGAATAAAATTTGGTGTGTCAGATTTAATGATACAGAAAGTAGAGAGATGGTATTAAAATGCAGTACAGGTACATAGCCTGAGACAGTTTATGAGCCCGAGGTTTTATAACTCATATTCACCTGTGTGATCGGATGCTGTATATTATAACGCAATATTCAGATGTTCAGAGCAAGGTTGAGGCACCTCTGTATAAACCTTGTAATGCTTTAGTCTTCACAAGGTAAGTCTTCATACACATTGTTTTATACTTATAAAGCTTTTATGAAATGTAACCTTTTACACTGAATAAAACCTAAAAAACCAAGATCATGACTGCCTCTACAAATGGATTTGGCTTTTTTCTTTTATTTCTTTAGATTTGTCTGAAAATCTAATTCTGGCATAGTCAACTAACTCTGCAGCTCTTTCCTAACCCATAAATTAGTTGTTTTTCTCTTCCTGTTCTTAATCACATAGTTCTCTTTCATCTGTCCTTCAAGTATGACACTTTTGGTCATCTCTTCTTTCCCCTTTCCATATTACAAATTAAGCTTTATTAATAGGTTTGACTTCTGTAGATTCCTACCCCCTTTCTTCAGACAAAATCTCTGCACCTCTTTAGGCTTAATATACTGCATTTAATTACAGAATAATTAACGTGGACCATCTTGAAATAGCTGCGTTTTCAGAGTCTATTAAAAGCCCTTAACTTATTCTAGTTCTAATACCTTCAGATACTTGATTAAACAGTAGAGAAAGAAATGTCTGTTCTCATATACTGAAGTGATAGACTGCAGATTAGCAAAAGCAAAGAATGCCAAATTTCATCCTCATTATATTATGGCATTTAGGACTGTGCATTTTCTCTGTAACAATGAGGTAACCCATTTGCCGCTATAATTTTTGGTATTTTGCAGAAGCGTAAACAACATAAAGGACAGAGTCAGCCTCTTAACGTAAGAAATAACTAAATACATCATTGTACATGAACTGGATTAACCATCATAGATTAATGAGCAAAATCTGAATAAATCATGACAAATAAGACTGGAGGAGACAGGTTTTTTAACTGTTCCTCATAGGAGAAAAATTTTAAGGACACATGTAAGTAATTTCTTTTCTTTCATTTTCTTTTCTCAAATGAAGAAGGTAGTGCTCTTCCTCAAGCTTTTGTTGGTCTAAGATGATGATGTCTGGATAAATTCATTCAAAGTCAGAATATGCTACGCTTAAACACAAGTAGATTTACCTTTCTTCTGCCATTTAGAGGTAAAGTGTTTTTCTTACAACATCACTCTTGCTCCCTCTCCATTGCTCGGTAGCCAATAGATTTTGCCACCCCATGACAGCATAAATATTTTGATGACAGAAACTGAATCATCCTATTATACAAAAGGCCCTAATATGACCAGTCCTAGGATCAAAAATTTCCCTCACAAAACATTTTCTAGATGTCAAATGATCATCAAGTAGGTTTGGTCTTTTCTTAGGGGGGAAAAAAAAACCAAACACTGACATTCATGGTGAAAATTACAGGGTTGGACAGGCTTGCCTTTAACCTGGGCATTTTTTGCAAATGCAGACAGTTTTATCATGGGGATACCGTAACTAGAGACAGAAATTTCAGAATAGGCCAGAATTCTCTTCAAGTCTGAAGAGCACCTACCTGTGAGATGGTCACTGACTGGAAATTTCCAGAATTTAATCCTTTGTAAACTACACCTTTAGCTGAGCCATTAAAAGAGATGCTGAAAGCAATTAAAAACAAGTAAATAACTATTTAGAGTCCTGCTTTTATCTTTGGCTTAATCTAATGGTGTTTTTTAACTTATTTTGTAATTCACAGAGCAGTTCCTCCTTTGCTTTGTTAATATTGCTGTCAACATTTATAGATGCATAACTATCCCTAAAGCATAAAATATTCAACCTCTGATTTAACAAAAGGCAAAAGACTTATAAATTAAAAAATATCTATGTGTAATAATACACTCTGGTCAATATCTATACTACTCATTTCCAGGTCTGCATTTAACCTTTGAAAGAATTAAACGTTTAGATATTGTACTAAAACTAAACTACTCTATAAAATTATTGGAATGTATGTCTGTATTGTGATTATTAATTATTTACTATGAACTTATATTTTCTGATATTTCAACACTTATTGATCAACATGATTTCATTTCTTTTATTCATGACAAAGACAATTTGTCTGCAACTGTAATATAAAAAAAGTAAAATCAAAAGTGAAGTATCATTAATTAATTCATAATTCTCTAATAAGTATTCACAGATTATTAAAACATCAGTTTTCAAATTGCAGCAAAGAAACAGAGCTGAGTAAAATATGCAAGTGTGAGGCACTTTTCCTCCCTTCCCTATATGCCCTACTTTTACGAAGATGCGGCAAACTTCAATACAGTCAAAATACCCTAAATTCCCTTTCTATTTTCCTGTTCTGCCATCCATATATAAATCTCAGAGGGAAAATCAGCTGATGATCTGTATCTCCAAGCGAGCATTCAATTACTCTCTTCCCTCTGCATCCCTTGTCAGGAGCTGTGTGGTGATAGAAGTACTCCTGTGATGCGCATCGGAAACAGTTCTCCAAACACTGATCAAAACACACGCTTTACAGGCAGCTTCTCACAGTCCCATTTGTGTGATCCAAACCCACGATACAGACGCAGAGAGCAGCATTTACTCTTACCATGTCTTGTTATTAAAGTATTTTTCTACAGTTCTTAATATGATCGCTCAGTTTCATTCCCTTCACGGGGAAAGTGAGTTTACCTTCAGTAAAATATAGTATCTTGCCTTTAATTGTTACTTTTTATGAGGAAAACAGACCTTATTTAAAAAAATCCCACGACAACAATTCCCTAAGGCTGATGAAATGAAATAAAAGTAGTTTCTCTGAAACAACAGCAAAATTTACGTACTGAATTTCTGACACTTTTGTTTAGAAACCAGCTTCACCAGCCTGGCGGAGATGCGGTGTTTGAGATAGCAAGGAACAGCAGTGAGAAACAAATCAATCTCCTCAAAATAAAAATAAAGAAAGAACCCCCCTGACTAAACTGGATAAGAACAAAAGGTATGAAAAAAATAGCATGAAGACACAGGACATTACAGGGAACCTTAGGGCTGATTTAGAGCTCTGTGTATGCTATTTATTACAGATACTAAAAAGTCCCATCTTCTTCTGGGATCCTTTGTGATTGATGACTCCTTCTTCCTCTGCTATGAAAGATCAGTTAAGACCAAGTCTAGCTTGAGGTGCTTCGCCAGGTTTTTCAATCAGAAACCCTGTTTCCGCTGCCTCCCCTCCTGCCCCACCGCAGCATTCCCCAGCACGCCCCCGTCCCGCAGCTCGGCAGGTGATGAAACCAAACGCTGTGCTTTGCCGGCAGGTGCAAAACTATGGCAAAGCTATTGCTACTGCCAAACGGCGTGGAGTCTGTCCAGGCTGCACACCCACCGCGACTGCAAAGCCAACTCTAAATAAAAATTGGGCTCAAGGGCAAAGAGCGTTTTTCCTTGCAGATCGACTAAGAATAAGAGGGAATATTAGTGTGGGGGCCCATGATCACCAGTGGATAGAAAACTCTAACCACTACCTGATCATCCAAATTATTAATGACCATCTAGCAGTCAGTGGCGTACGAGTGTATGTGTCAGCATTCCAAGGAACAAAAGTGAAAAGGGTAGCAACTCTCAAGGGTATTTTAGTTGTGGGTTTTGTTTCAAGTAAAAGAAGTAATAACACAGAAAAAGTCAACTTTCGATTCAGTCAGCTCTGCACAGAATCACAGAATGGTTTGGAAGGGGCCTTCAAGATCATCCAGTTCCAACTCCCCCATCATGGCCATCAGGCAGAGTCTGCTAGCAGCAGAAGGCTCTGCTTTTCTTTTAGTAAGTTTTTTTCTTGCCTTGACCAAAGGAAAAAACTGAACTTAAAGAGCAAATTGGCAGGGAGCTAGCAGAATTATTAGTAGAATGAATTATTTCTTTAATATAGCCTAATATGTTCCCATCATCTATAAGTTCTTACGGAAAAATAATTACTATTTTTTTTAATTCTTTCTCACATATTATGATAAGAGTATGGCTTTGTTTGGAACCTGATGTGAGACTGGTTCTAAGTTGCCTAGAGCCCAACTAAAATTATTATTTTAAAATCACTACTGTTCTTTGGCATAGCCCTTGCTTAATGAAAATTAAAGTCCTGTGAGAAACTGAAGGGGAACATGAAGTATATAAAAAATACCAGAAGAGGGGGAGTTCTAAAAAAGGGCTAGATAAAGATATTGAAATGATTCAGATCAGAGTGGAAATGTCTTTCACATCCTATACCATGTTTTTTTCATTTTTATTGTAATAAGCCTAATAAGAGTGACAGCAAAGAATGACAGAAACTGCTATGTTTTATTATCAAATCTTAGCTGCTGGCAAGCTGACTTTATGAAGAAAAAGTCCTAGAACTATTACTTTTTCCTTTATAATTACTACTGAGGAAATTAATGACACGGCATAGTTCTAAATCAGTGTTATCTGTACTAAAGAAACACTACGGTTCTTACAGACTGTGAGCGCAGTAGATTCAGACAGTGCTTTTTCAAGCATCTGCTATTACTAAGCGAAAGATTACCTGTGAGCATCAGGATACATAATCTCTGGCCAGCGTCGTTTAGTTATTCATCTACTTTGGGGCAGTCTTCGCCAGATGCAGACACAGAAGTACTTCTTCCCTTTAACAAGAATTCCCTGGGAGCATCTGTCAGAGCAGAAAAACAAGCGGTTATTCACTAAGACTTCCAGTTAGCAGCCTATAGGAAATAATCACTTATGCAGTACAGCAGCTGAGCATGGAATTTTCAGAGGGGCTGCATAATTGACCAATAGCAGTATCTGAAATAACACTGCTTAGCAAAAGATTAATTCAGCCTCATGCAACAGGGCATAATTCAGCCCTAGAGGCATCAAGAAGGCATGTTATCTTACATCCAGCATTGCAGATTGCACTTAGTGGTATTATGGGATATTTCTGTTTTTGCTCTGAAGCATATAGTATTAGCCACTGCCAGAGGCAGAATATCAAACATTTATCTGCACCTATTTCCTTCATAATGAAGGACTAATTCAATTTTATAACAATAGGAGAGTCTAGCAATGAGTTGGAGATCAACCAGAGAGGAGGGTACTGGAGGCTTCTGAGCGTTACTGTAACAAAAGCGGCAGCCTGGCTTGGCTGCTCCCTTAGTAGGATTAGAGTTTTGATGCTTACCAATGCATTAGCCTCGGCAGACTTTGAATGATGCCTTATATATTTATTTAAAAATAAATTTCAAGTTCTGGACTCCCTTTCAAAGGGCTAAGAAGGTAGACTGACTTAGTGACAGTGTCGGATAGGAAGGTATTGTTTGCTATTTCCATAATATCCTTATGGGTTGAAACCACGTTCTGCTGTGAGTTTTCTGTTAGAATCTCAACACGTGACCAGTTTAGATAAGGAAATTTTCTCCCTTTTTGGGGTGATAAGAGTGTTACACGACCCTGAAAGTTAAGCTACAAGACGCTTTGCTTCTCACTCTCCTATGAGACCACTGCAAGATTTCATTATTTGAAAACGATGAAACTTGACTAAGAGGACAAGTTTCAGCTACTGAAATAAATTAAGCTTCGTATAAGCCCTAGTGAATTATAAGAAAAAGAAGCTGTAGTTGACACACTTCCTACTTGAACATGAAAATCAAGCATATAACGATGGAAAAAGCATTAACTTTTATTAACAAAGAAAACTTTTCAACTTGTATGCCTACTTCGGGAACATGTTCATGGCCTTCCTTCATCTTCTGTCACCCCAGGGCTGTGACCTGACATAACATTCATCAGAACCAATACATATAAAAGACTGTGCTTGCAACAAAGCTGAACACGAAAGGAGAAGAAATTAGAATTTTCTTTAAGGACATGTACTTATTATTTTATAAGTTTTTAGGCACCAATAAATGATACTGAAGTTGCAATTTTGTATTCTTGCATTTTAATTTTATATCAAATCCTTGAAATTTTCATTTGTTATGAAGTTTTATATCAAAAACAATATCTACACTTATGAATGTAATGAAAACTATTAATCCATTTAAAATTTTGTCAAAGCATGCAACTGTGCAGTTTTGTATAAATATTAATATCAGTGTTACTATTAAGAACAGAAGACCTGTCAAATAATAAATGGACCTTTCAGAAGAGTAGACTTTTAAGAACTGCTGCACTGTACTTCAGAATCATGTTCTCCAATAATCACATCAGATTCTACTTTCAATTCAACAGTCACTCTTGAAAATCTGAGAAAAAACAATGATAAAATTCCTCATAAGTTACTCTGTTGTAAAAAGGAGGAAGAAACCGTTTCTCCAACATTACTGAATTATTTATATATTGTTCATCTCCATTGATCTCCAACTTCTTCAAATTTATTTGCTAGCCACTATCCATTTCTGCACCGTACTGGGCACTGCCACAGAGTACAATGCTATATAGAGCTTCCTTGCTGGTTTCATTGACTATAATTAATATTCAAATACATATTTCATGATGACATTCTACGTGTGATTCTCCAGTGTTGTATCTGCAGCCTGGCTCTTGTCCAGAAACCTCAGTTCTATTCATCTTCTACAAAGTTGAGAATTGTGCGTGTCCACATTTATATAAATAAGGGAAACGGAAGGGAAATCTCAGAGAAATTATCATGAAGGATTCAAAAAGAAACCCCATCCGCTTTTTTTAGTTACTCTTACGGAAAAATTACTTGCTGCCTTGGAGGGTTTGGATGGTGATGGCTGATGCAGCTGCTGCAGCAAAGTGGGAAACCCTGAGATCCATCCTACATCCGAGCTGCTCTCATTCTTTCTATCAATACACTTGATTTTAGGCTGCCACAACACAAGAAGCAAACAGTCCCAGCCAGAAGCAGGTAACCAGCTGCAACACTCGCTGCACTTCAATCTGTAGACAAAAGCGTCGGGCAGGTTTCTTGACTCCTTCTCTGCTCTTCTCTCCCAGTCTGACGTATTTAAAAGGCAAACAGAGCAGCTCATTTCCTCCATATACAGTTAACGCTTCTCCCGAATATGTCTCAAACTGCAAATTGTACATCTTTCAGGCTCCTACAAGCACAACAAACCTTTTGGGAGTTCATCTATGGGCAAGATGTACTTCCACATTTATAGGAAAAGATTTAACCATATTTGTGCACCACAAGATGTAAGCGTATCCTCAATAACTTTGCACAATCAGGAACCCAGAAAAATCACTCTGTCTCTCAAAGACTTTTGGAGATGCCCTGGGGCTTTTTTTAATCTTAATAAGAAAAGAGAAAAAGCCCTGTGAAATTCAGTTAACACCTCCCAGTCTCCTGTATAATTTCATAAACACGAATTACATACGACCCTTTGCAGAAAGCTGTTTTTTCTCATCTATTGGGAATGATATCAGCTTATTTAGCTGCTATGAAAGACGAAATTTGATACCTTCTGCTGTAAGGTCTGGGAATTCCAAGATTACAAATACACTGCAAAAGTACCCCTCCCTCCACCCCCCCCTTTTTTTTTTTTCTTTCCTAAGAAGTCTTCTATTTTTTATTCTCAGTTTTCTGAAAGCATATAATCTCAAGACAATAACAGCTGGGAGCAGATACGAAAAGATGATCTTAAATACATTTAATGTATTTCTCCCATTTGCAGTGATACAGAAAATCATGTTCAGAAATAATAAACAAATTATTAATGAAAGAAAAAGAGTAGCCTGAATCAGAAAAAAACCCACACAACTGTATTTTTAATTTAGCAGAAAGACCAAAGATTTTAAAATAACTGCTTGAACTCTTACTTAGTGATGAGACTACAGGTTCTAGTATTCTTATTGTCATGTGTAGAGAAGGTAAGTACATTTACCTACATTTAGAGGCTATGGATAAATTTCCTTCACGTTCATTCCAGATTACTTCAGCTGTGTGGCAGAGTCCTGGCCAGTAACTGCCAGTCATCCCCTTATGCAGGATACGTTCGGAGGAATATAGATTATTTTACAAGCGTTGGCAGTAATCCAGCTCAGAAGTAACGGCATCTGCTGATCCATTTTAGAAGTCCCTACTGAAGCTGGCTACCTTACATGGATACATATGTTCCAATACCCACTCTCATACACTTTTTTCCAAGCTATTCAGTTGTTCCCTCAAAAAAAAATGAATCAGTACTTACTAAGAATACGTTTTCAGTGTGGAAGCTGAGGTATTCTGAGAAATGTGGTGTTTCTGAGTGGAATAAAAAGTCTCTTGCCGTTTTATTTTTCTGGTCATTTTTTTACACCCTTTGGTCTAGAACTCCATCTCAAACAAACAATGCTTTTAAAACTGAGGAGTGTTCACGCTGATTGATCCAGCTGACAGAGTATATGATAATTCAGGTAGAAACCTTTTTCCCAGCTATTTTTTTGTGGAACCTTCCTTTCAGACCACCAGCCAAAACAGGTTCCTCAATGTCTCACACACTTCAGAAAAAGTCTCTATATCATCCATGTCCACTTATGCTTTTAGAATGCTTTAGTAAAAAGGCTACTTCTTTCCCCAGAAGAGAATAATATTCCTAGAACTCCACTAAGGCACATTCCGCAGGCATAAAAACTCCAGTCCGCATTTCAAAAAGTTTTTTCTGCATTATCGTGATTATCACAACTCCATTTCAACCCTCTCCTCCCCCCTAGGAAACTGGTGTTCAAATAGAAGCTGCTTGCAATAGAATTTTATTCCTCTAGTTCAGAATGGAACTCAATTTCTTTACTTCTGACTTTTTTTTGAAGTTATTTTGTGTAAGGGATATAAAAACTGTCTTTCCACACTTAAGTGAAATAGTTAATTTTGATACCATTTTCATTTGTTGTTCTAAAGTAGTCTTGAAAATTAGTGAAAAACAAAGCGATTATTTATAACTGATAATTGTATTATGATCACTTAGACCAAGAAGCTTACTCGATTGGATGGTGTGAGATGAACAAAACAAGGAAAAGCAAAGAACGTGGATACAGGATAAGAATAATCATTGAAAGAATCCAATTGAGTTTGTTTTCTCAATATTATTCAATAATTTTCTTAATTTATAGTAATAGAAGTTGACATACATGTAGACAACGAGTCAAAGACTATTGATATTCTGCAGCTTTGCATTTCCCATGCTGGTCATTATTGAATGTTTTGGGTCTGACTCCCTCTAGATGATTACTGCACATTGCTAACCGACTTCTCGCTGTGCTAAGACATCTACGCGGGGGGAGACACACACACACACGCTTTCTGTTTGGTCAATACCTGAATCTATACGAGATAAGGCTGAACGGCCTATGCAGAAGGTTGGAAAAGGGTATTTAGGATAAAGTATAACCTGAAATAAATAAGAGACGTTTATAGAAACTGTCTAATCCAATGAGTGCCACTGAAGCATTAAATACTTTTCTCAACATTTTAGAACTGCAACACTGTATAAAAAAAAAATAAAAGCTAATTGTAAAGACTGTATGAAAAATTTGCAATCATATCTAGAGGGTGAAATCAAAGATAGGAGGAAAACTTCTTTGGATACATTACACAATTGGTACAGTATTCTAAAAACAATATAAAAATCTTATGAAATATCTAAATCTGGAAGGTTAGATTGTCTCAGCATTGGAATTAGAATTCCTAATAAACCGAATATACTAAAACTCTTTTACAGACAATGAGGCTTTGGTTGAAAAAATGCTACAAATACTTGGGAAGGTTTTCCATTCCAGGATCTCAGACTTTTCCCATTCAGATGCCTCAAATAAAGTAAATGGATAGAGATCACAGCACTCGGCTTTCAGTTTTTGAGAACCTAACGTAACCTTGATAATACTTATTTACATAATATCTACCTGAAATTATGTATATAATTGCCCTCAAATCAATCGAAAGCTACTACACAAACTGAATGCCTTAGTAAATTAGTGTACAAATAATGCCTATTAGCTGAGGAGGATTTAGTTTACTGCATGATCAAGTACTATTAATAAGTGCACAGAACATGTATTAAATATTAGTAACAAGTATGCAGTCATACGTAGTGTATGGCAAAACTTAGACTACAAATGGAAGCATCTTCCCCAATTCTGGTTCTCCTACTCTTCTGAATTGTCAATATTCATGACTTTTCTATAAACTGCTATTTTTTTTAATAAACACAGTGTGTGTTAAGTTTCTTCCTTTGAAATTCTGTTTTTAAGCATCTACATGAAAATGCGAATAGAAAAAGTGAGGGAATGTCTGCATGACGGCCTTTCAGGAGGGAATGGGTTTTGTTGCTGAATATATGTTTTGTATCTCTGCGCATTAAAGGGTATTCTAAAAGTTATCAGGATTAAGTACCATCAAAGTTAATAGCCTCTTTTTATAAGACTTTATCTTTTTCATTTTACGATGTTATTAGAATAATAAAATTGGTGCCTAGTGGGCTGAGAGCAGACTGCCATTTAACATATTTAATGACCATCTGGAGATTTTTTTTATTCAAAGTTTTATTCTGTATTTTCTCTTAAGCACTTCTTACTTTATTTAGAAAAAGAAAATCTCAGTTTTCCTTTCCCGTTTGAAAGCACTACGAGGTACAAACACAAAGGCCTTGACTCTACCTTTTTATCTCCCCATCCTTTGGTTGTTATCAATCTGCTGTAATTACCATCACGCAGAAAACCATCGCTCTTGCTGGAGAAAGGCAGCAGAGAGCAGACTTGAGGGCTTCCAGGTGAAGTATTCTGGTTCCACACCAGCAGAACTACAAACGGCAGAACAGCATTTGCACAATTTTCTCCCTCGCTAACTACCTATTGAAAACTTTTTGGGGGTTCTTATAGTCAAGCATTCAGAGAAACCAGCAATACTTGGCATATCCAAGAAAGAGGAAGACTTACCCTCCTGGTGGAGAATCCTGTCATCCCGGTAGGCTGCTAATGCCGGTGATCCTCCTGCGGAGCAGGCAGCCCAGGGACCTGTGTAGGGCTTCCTCAATGCTTCCTAAAAGCTCAGTACATTCTCCTTTGTGTCCAAGGCAATCAGCAACCTAAAGGTGGATTTAAGGAATAAATAGGGAGATAGAAACATTTAGTAAGGAATACTCTTAGGGGTGAGGGAAGAGAACATATTCAGAGTAATGCAGGGCTAAAGTGACATGTAAATGACAGAGAAGAGTGTCCTAAACAGTTTCTAAGGTATCTGAAAGACAGCTAAGGCACAACTGACAACCACACAAGGTGACTATAAGATTAAATGTATTTGTATAATTCTTTGGGCAGTGAGGAATGGACCGTTCCTTTGGAAGTCACACAGCATTTCCAGAGTTATTCTTCGCAATATGATGAAGTTAGCTCAACCAGCTAAGGGTGTTCCGATAGCTTATCTCAACTGTCACATCCTTGAATCACCTCTGCTTCCATGAACACATCTGTTGGACTTACCCATGAAATGATGTATAGTGTTCATTGCTATTGTTTATTATCTACAGAGACACATTTCAGTTCACATTTCAGATCTGAAAGGCAAGGTGAAATGAGTCAGGTTCTTACACGTGAATGAAAATATTGCTTGGGATGGTTCACAGATGGATTTTCTTTGTTTCTTCATGCTGAGAGGGACACCAGTAACTGAGCTGCTCTGCAGACAATAAATTCTTAACCTAATGCTAGTTAAATCTATATTGCTGTAATGCAAAAATTTGAATAATGTCTACAGAAACACAGTTTACAAACTGAAAGAATACAAATACAATTGCTCCTTATTGATACCTGTGCTTTTTATCTTTCATCCTTAAGTTGTCCTTTCTGCGCTGTATTTAATAAAATTCAGAGTGGATGTCCAAACCTTCTTCCTATGGTGATGGTAGCAGTTCCAGCAGCATCTGGGCATCTTTGCCTCCACATGGTGTCCTTAGGAGGGACATCTCAGGAAAGTAATTTTCTGGCAAGACAGATAAGTGTGGGTTCTAGTTTAACTGCTCTTTCCTACAGGCACCAGCACAAGACCTAAAGTGTCAGAGAAGGCTGTTATAGAAGTTGAGAGAATTTCCTAGGCAATAAAAACAACCACCAACATCCTACCAATAGCTCTTACCAACAAACAGTAATTTAATCCCACTTCCAAGGAATAAGTACAACTAGTGTACAAATCAAGACATTTGCCACTATATCAAATTTCAGACACTAAGACAAAAGTTAAGAATCCAACAACATTGTTAGATTTATGGGGAAGATGTATACAACAATAACTTGTAAATAAGGATATCCTTCAATCCACATATACAGTGGGGGAGAAAAAAAACAAAGCATGAACTAAGAAGGGAAGAACTTCAAACAGCAAGAACTAGGTTGGAAAAAAGAGGCGCATAGTGTATCAGATTGCTTAGGTCTCCACAAAACATGGGATGCTGATTCACAGAAAACTGAATCCCCAATATTGAGCCTTATAACAGCACACACAAAAGTCTTAGATCACAGGAGAGCAGTGGAGAAGCTTGCAATTAGATCTAGGAAGAGAGATTCTGCAAACAGCTGCATTGCATTACTGACAGTTCTCTGAATTGGCCCTACTATGTCCAACCATACAGAGCCCTCATGGAAAAATCTCATTTTTATTCTGCATTTCCCTTATATTCACTATTTGCCCCACACTATAATGGAAATGTAATAACTGACAGCACAAGGAAACTACTGGGGATTGCTTAGCACTGTGTAATTCCAAAAGTGTTTCAGAGAATATACCTATTCAGGATGGAAAGTCAGAAACACTGGAAAGGCCATGAAAAACATGCCTCTATATACAGGACAAATTTGCAGAAGTACTGGAATTCTTTACCATAACAAAACAGAGGCAACATAGGGACAGCAGAACTGCAGTAGAAAGCTGGGGCAACTGAACTACATTTGTCTTAATTTGCTCCGCTGACCTATACATAATATTTGACATGAATCTTGTCATATATTTATTTTTCTGTGGTTTGACCGTGACATCACTACCCAATTTTCTCATTAGTCTGAAAGATTATGTATTTAAAATTGTTAGAAGCATCTTTATTTTAGCTGATCCTCTTAATTCAACTGAATCATAATTGAAACAGAACAATAGATACAACATAATTTTTCTTCTAACACATAAGAATGATATTTTTGTATATTCTTTCCATTATTGGAAAATGACTGCAAAACTATACCAATTGTAGCTGTTGAATACTCAAGTGTAAACAACTATCATAATTCGAAAATATAAAACTGTTGTGCTAAGCTAAGGCCAAACAGAGCAAACACTGGAACTTAAGTATTATCACAAGTTGGACACCAAGATAAGCACAGCCTTCTGCACTGCAAAACACATTGGCTGATCAGCTGGACACTGTGTTGTGGTCATAAATGCACGCAGTTTCAAGCACATTAAGATTTTCTGCACTGTCTGGGCTGCCTTTGAGAACTGAAAAGTGAAGTTGACTTTCCACACCAGTTGGAAGTCATTTACATCCAATAAGGTGCTTGGCTACAAGCTGATCAAAGTTGAGTGCCCTCAAAAGCAAGTCCTTGGATTCTATAGGACCTAATTATGGTTGCATGTGGACTAAAGGCAGTCTCTGAAAGGAAAAATAAGATTAAATTAGTGTAATTTACTTCACATTTTCATTTTTCTAAGTCTTCAGCTTTCATCTTCATTAATTTTTTTAGAAGTAATGTCGTGTCTAGAGATAAATGCGAGCTATATTTCACATAGAATCTAATATTCAGCATGATTTTTCTCTCTCAAGACTTCTGCGCTTCCAAACTTTTATTCCTTTTTTGCTGGACTCATAACAAAACAAAAAATGCTCTATGTTCCTCTTGAGTCGTACAAGTCTGCCTTCATGATTCAGTCTCTTTAATTTCTTTCAGTCTGCCTACTCTTCTTCAGAAACACCTGTCAGTTGAGCACCTTCTCTTGTTCTCCTCAGCTCCTACAGAATAGAGTCTCCAACTACCTCCTTTCTTTTTGTTTTTTTTTTTTTCTGCTGCCATCATTAACAAAATGTGATTTATGAACAAATTAAAAATATATCCTCTGTCTCAGGCTTAAAAATTATTTCAATAGAAATGAAATACTAACTTTGGTATTATTTGGAAGTCCATGGAAATAATGATTGGGGTTGTGAGCCCTTCAGCTGCAGCTCAAGTGTACAAATTCAGACTGAAGGAAACGTGATTTTAAAAATTACGGAGCTTGAAACGTATAAGCAGTATCTCAGTCTGCACAAAATAATTGCAATAAGAACAAATCTAATGCTGAAAATTTTAACTGCCTTTTTAGTTAACTGTAAACCAGAGATGGAGAAGATGCCTGGATAGCAAGGTGAAAGCAAAGACACAGCTGACATGACAACATGCAATCAAAATACACCGTCCTATAAAACAGCCTTGTTACACTCACAAGAGATGACTGTCAAAAATTTACCAGGGTCATAACCATTAATCATTTTATTTAGCTGATAAGCAGGCAGCTTGCTGACTTAATTATATGTAACAGCACCCTTAAAACTCCTGTACTTGCAGAAATGTTGACAATGCTACAGATTTGCATTTGGGCAGTCCTGTTACTCATGCGACTTCAGAACCGAAACATTAATTACACTTACATAATTATTGTGCTGACAATTAATCTGAAATTCTGTGTTGAACATAGAATGTTTACTTTTTTATCCAAATTGACATATTTGGTTTATTCCCTCAGTCACAGATGTACAGCCATCCTTTCGTCAATCTGGACTAACTACGTTATGTTAATTAGACAAGAAAGTTTAATTTCTTTCCCCCATGTACCCAAAGGAATCAAGAGGACATGGTTGCTAAGACACATTCCTATAAAAGAAAAGAATTTCTACATAGTCACACATAGAGCAAATGCTGATTATGTACCGAAACCAAACTTCTGTTAACAGAAAGCAGTGAACTAAATTTTAGTGATTAAAATTTACACAAATGATTGCATAAAACCGGAAGAATTTTAATAACTCAGAATTTATTTTGTGATTAAAACCAGTATATTTGACCATTAAGTTTGGCACCTAAGGTTGAAATGGGCGCTAAAGTAAAAGAAGTTAGAGATAAATACTTGAAATTTGTTATTATATTCCTAATTATTTTTACCACCTCCTACTATTCTTTGTAAGTAATAAAACCCTATAAAATGTACAGACCATAATTGCTCTATTCCAATGCACACAGTACACACAGGAGACATTTTCCTTAGGTAAATATTTACTTGCTTGTAATTAGTTTAAATTTTGATGAATTTTATATGCTTAATTCCCTTTTTAATTTCTACAGTAAATAACATATGAAACTTCCTTTAGAAAATAGATGTAAATTGAAAATATTTCCCACAGCCTACCTCTGTAAATTACCCGCAATTACTACTTTGTCAGACTACAGAAATATTTGGCTTCTCCAAAATATTATACAGCTGGTTATGAATTCAAAGATAGTTTTACATTAAGTTCACATAAGTTATCACGGATGCAAAATGAGAGCTGCAGTTTTCTATTATTTATGCACGTGTACATAAAAAACACTTTGTTCCTAGAACAGCCTTACCAAAGGTAACTCATATCTCAATGTAGTAGGAAAAGGAAATGTCTGATTTTTCTTTTATCCAGTTGCAGACTTGTATTGGAAATTAATTGGAACTGATTACATTATTTTAATCTATGTTTTTTAGTAACATAAGCAGTTTGCCTAAAGCTTGCTCTAATTTTTCAGTGATCTGCTGCTTTGTAAGACTGGCTGCTGAGGTATGAAATATCACAAGAAAGACCAGTTCCAGGGCATTTTAAAGACAAGAAATGCTGGGGCTTTTAACTATTGAACCTCTTTTCCATAGGCTTTGGTCTAACTGCTCACATCTGAGAGCTTTAAGGGAAGATACTGACTTTTCAAAGCATGATGCTGAACTAACTGAGGTCTGACAAATATCTGAAAGCAAGATAAGAAAATGTTCACTCTTTCTGTTCCAGCCCATGAAGAAGGTGTACATTCTAAGAAATGTCAGTACCTGCTATAATCTCTTTTCCCAGCAACTCCCACTGCCTGCCTACCAAGGACTGGCGGTCTCAGCTGGCAGTGAAAGTGCTGGGAAAGTCTGTAGAGACATGAGGAAGGTAGAACTTCAGCCAGAGGTAGAGTGCTGAGACTGGATTGCGAGTAACCCTTGGATGCAAGAGAAAGAACACCAATGCAGAAAGGTATAAAATTCCAGAGGAGACAAAACCAAACAAAACTAGGGAGAATAATCAGCTCAACTGGACATCACCAGATCATCAGGATGATGTGATGATGTCCATGGAGCTGGCAGCGTATGCATCAAGAGCTTCACCATGGTATGACCTGGTGCCATAGACTCCTATGTTCTGGTCCTGGAGAAGGCACACAAGTGCTTAGCTCCATAGCTCATTGAATCTTAGCAATCATTCCTGTGTGTTTGCCTCATATTTGCTTCATATTTTTAAGTGACGCATATTTTTCTTGTAGAGTCGCTTTCTATCTGGTTTAAGAGGTTTAACCCCAAAGAGAACACGACACAGTCTTCTATGTGGGGTACTCTGCACAGGCTGGTGCATACAAACGCCTCCCACCAACCACCATAAGCTCTGCACAGTCATTTAAGCCACAGGCTCAGGCCTCGGCGTGAACATAAATGTTTCTTCTTTCCTCTATAGTTAAGTGTGCGCAATGTCCAGTGATACCTCTTAAAATCCCCCATCACAGCAATGCACTCGCAAATGAGCAATAGGAAAGCACAGTGTTTAAAACCATACAAACAATTAGGTGTTACATTAATTATGTCAGTAAATTGGAGAACATATGGCACTTGGAAGAATCAAGAGCCAATGTTCTTAGTTTAATTATATCTTTTAAACTTTATCCATTATTTCAGAAATAAATTTCATTAATTTAATCCTCATCCTTTGCTCATCTTCCCATGTCTTTACATCTAGGAGGTTTGCCTTTATATAATTTGAAGACATATATACTTTAATGGGATATAGGCTCCCAACTTCCTCTGGCCTTTCTGACAGTCTCGACCTAAAAGCATTTTAAATGAATGAATTTTTTGTTCCCTATGCTTAATACTAACGCAAGGACAACTACGGCTATAAAAATACTTATATGTAAGACTTTTAAACTATCTTTTCCTTATTTACAAACTTTGTTCCAAAAAGTTTAGTTCTAACTCTCTAGACATTAAAGTAAAATAATCCAGTACTCTGTAAAAGAAGAGTAAAATTAACTTACGAAAGTTTTACATATTTCTTGCGGTTTCAATTCATGAATGACTATATTATCCCTTCACGTTATATCAATGTATATTAGTGCTATATTGGTTAAAAGGGATACTGCTTCACAGTTTATGCCTTGTCAACTTCAAATACACCCACGCTGTTTGACAAGAATAAATCATACATTTACTTGTCATTTCAATGCTGCTGTTGTTTGAAATTATTATGGCTCTAAGCAGCAAACACAAATCACATTCTTTTGTTATTAAATCCTACCCGCACACGAACCCAAAGAACTTCCTAAAAAAGACGGAAGGTAAGCAAAGTGAGATGGCTCCTAAGGAAAGTTAAAATAAGAAATACAATTACATCTTCAGTTATGCTTTCCTCTAGATCCAAATTGCAGATAAAAGAATGATACTAACATGGAGGTGTTCAACTAGAGAACAAAACTCCAAATTGTAGCGGGGCATCACACCTAAGTTACTGAAGAGCAGCACATTGGGTGAAATGTAGAAGACCTCTTGTAGCAACCAGCTTTGTAAATGTGAAGTAAAGGAAATAAATATATAAAATATTGATCACAGAATCACAGAATGATGGGGGTTGGAAGGAAACTTTCAAGCTCATCCAGTCCAACCCTCTGCAAAGACAAGGTCACCTCCAGCAGGTTGCACAGGAACGTGTCCAGGTGGCTTTGAATATCTCCAGAGAAGGAGATGACACGACCTCCCTGAGCAGTCGGTTCCAGTGCTCCAACACCCTCACAGTAAGGAAGTTTTTCTCGTATTCAGGTTGAACTTCCTGTGCTCTGGTTTGTGGCCATTGCTGCTTGTCCTATCACTAGGCACAGCTGTGAAGAGCCTGACCCTATCGTCTTGACGCCAGCCCTTTAGATACTGATCAGCATGGATAAGATCCCCTCCCAGTCTTCTCTTCTCTAGACCCAGGTCTCTCAGCCTTTCCCCATAAGAGAGATGCTCCAGTCGCCTCATCTTCTTGGCCCTCTGCTGGACTCTCTCCTGTAGACCCCTGTGTTTCCTAAGCTGGGAAGCCCAGAAGTGGACTCCAGATGGGGTCTCACCAGGGCAAAGTAGGAGGGGAAGAGAACCTCCCTCTTCTTAATCCAACCCAGGACACCATTGGCCTTCTTGGCCATGAGGGCACATTGCTGGCTCACGGTTAACTTGTTGTCCACCAGGACTCCATAGACCTTCTACATAGAGCTGCTTTAAAGCAGGTCAACCCTTAACCTGCATTGGTGCACGATGCTTGTTGAGGTTAGTCAGAGAGCATCGCGTTTCAAATACATCAAGAAACAAAGCAAACACACGTGAGTAACCTCAGTTACGTTGTTGCTCTGCTATATCCTTCTTGTTTGTAGATCCGTAAGCTTGGAACAAAACTTAGAGAAAGAGTAAAGAGAACAAAATCTGAGCAGTTGAGAAAAGTTGTTACAGTGATCAATAAAGTAGTGGCTTTTGTCACTCAAAGAAAACCTGGATGTAAGTCTGCTGAAAGACTTATTGAACGCTGCAATTACCGTAATGTAAACAAATGGCACAGCCCATAACTGCTAAACTACTCAAAGTGAATTTGAATCAAGAAAGCCTAACTGCACTTAATCATGAAATTCGCTCCAATTTACCCTGAGATTTGTTCATTATTTTGTCAGAGGAACCAGGACATGTTAAAATACAACACTGCAAAAAGTGCACATTCTTCAAGAACAAAAGACGTTATATTTACGTGGCAAAGGCATTTAAAATATCTTTTAGCATATTTCAATATACGTTTAAATGCTAACATGTTTAGTGTTTAAATATAAGCAATGCTTTTAAAAATCAGTAGTTTTATTTTAAAAGGTCCTGTCATAAATGACCTCAAATTACCATTTTCATCTTGTCAGATTTGATTCCTTTCCCAACATTACATTACATTTGCAAAATGAGTTATTTAATTTTTGTGTAAGAATCCTTCGCTATGATGAGTTCCTGTACTTCGGCACATTCTTGTACCTACTGATATAACTTGCACTTCACTAGGTTTTCACATTGTTTAATTTGAACCTTTACAAAACCTGATCATGTCACAACCTGACAACCAAGCACTTTGTGATTGTTATGCCATTTGCAGTTTTTCTGTGGCAAATCTTTTTTTTTTTAATTTTATTTTCAATATTTTTTCTTCACTTTTCCCGATTTTATTTTTAAATAAGAAAAATATTTACACCCTAGATACTGTTCCCTGAGATCATGCTTTGTAGAGCAGCAGTCCTTGTGAAGACCAGAAAATAGTGCTAAATAGTGTACCTTATCCCATTTAAAATTACGAAACTGAGGCTGAAATTTGCCTACTTGTTATTTCTTTAACTGGACATGGACAAGAAAAGAGTCAAGTTAATGATTTGACTTTGAAATTTAAATTAGAATGAGGATTCTCCAAGAAAATATTACTTTCAAAGTAAGTTGTAATGTCAGACCTCCAATCTGAAATGCTCTTTTCAGAAAGAAAAAAAACTCGAACCAAACCTCTACATATTAACTGTACTGAAAATAAACAATTGTTATAGATAAAGACAAGAACTCAGCAGAAAAATACAAGCAGCAGGGTTCAGCAATAGCAATTAGAATTATTTGTGCAAATTGGTGAGCAAAAACTATTTAAGAAGTACAAATATCAGTTTATTATCGTCTTGAGATAACCAGAACAGTCTGGTAGTGATGTACTTGAGTATTAATAGTGAAAATTAATAATATCAATGTTTTAAGGACTACATATTTCATTTTAAGAGAAAAATAAGAATAAATAACAACAAACGTACCTATTTCTGGATTTTAACAAATAATTTTAGCAGAAAAGCCACAGAATCCCTGACTGAAAACCATTACCCAGTAGATAAAATTATTAATGGCCTGGCAGGCTGGAAGACAGTTTCAGACTGGAAAGGGCCATTGTGAACTGTTCAGTTTGTTGTGTTTTTTGGGTTTTTTTTTAATAAAGTCTGCTCTGAAGAACATCTTTTCAACTCTTCCTCAGTAAGGCTGAAGGCCACTGCAATAAACAGGCTCAACAACAGGCCTCCCGCTGCTGGCAAACCTCGAGAAAGTGTTGCTGGTGACATAGATGACACCGACAAGCTGACAGTGTAGATTAATTTACAATTAAAGTATTTCTGATATCCTGATCATCAAGTCAGACCATCTGCAATGAGATATTTGTGCTTAAGGCACTGGGAGAAACATATATAGACATTACCTCACTGACTGACTCTGGTCTGGAAAGAGAACTATCAAAAAGCTATCAAAAGAATAACATCGTCAGACCCACTTTCTATTTGATTGTGTTGGCTATTTTCTTTTTATAGTTGTTCATTTTTAGTTTATTCCTCTGAAGTACATCCACTCCAAATGAAAAGCTGAAGCTGTGGGTCCTTTCAAAATTGTCTGCAACTCTAAGCAAACATCATTTTCTTCCTTGTTTGGGAAAGCTACAATTTCTAAGCTATGGCTAATAGACAGATAAATGGGAGCAAAAAGACAGAAAAATTATTCTGATTTGAAAGGGATAATTACACATTTCTTGAAAAAAAACATATGTATTTCCCAGGGCTCAATAAAAATCCACAAAACCCACAGTTAATAGTAGGGCATCAAATAGAATACTGATTTAATTGCTCTAAAAGCACAGCTCAGTGACTCCAGCAAGATGTTCTCACGGAGAAACCCCACCAGGATGCACTGGCCGGAACACACACTGCTGCTTTTGTAAAACAGCTCACTCCATACTCGCAATCCTGCTTTGGAGCCGGATCTCAAATCTATGGAAGCAAATACAGCCATTGCTCAAACAAACTGGATTTATTTTACCATTATTTTCTATTCTGTTTCTTATGCCTCCATTTATCCCATTTTTTTAATTTTATTTTTTTTTAATATCACCTGCATACATATATTTTCATGGTTCGTAGATCAGGGAAGCTGAAAATCTTACAGGACGGGATGCTGTCTATAAACCAGCCACAAGTTAGCATATCTGCAACTGGAGGAGGTTAAAGGGGAGACATACACGCCAAAGCTGGTGGATTTAGCACTTCTTTACCACGCTGAGAAAGTATAAATGTGTTTATAAGTAAACTGTCAAAACAAAGCTCTTAATATGTTGGCTTATATTGCAAGTCACTGAAGCCCTTGGGCTAAAGGAATTTATAAGAACTCTTGATTTTCTTCCCTCTTCTGACTCAATGCATATTTTATATAGTGTATTTTTAGCGCTTAGGCTCCTTTTCAGAGTTGTTCTTTTTCCGGGATATATATTGATGGGAGCATTTCACTTTTGCGTAGGAAAACAAAAGGCTCTGAATTTTGGAGTTAATTAACAGTGAGCAAAGCTGTGAAAATTAAAATGAGCTTCATGACAACAACTCTGCGGAAAACAACAAGATCCAAGCACGGTCACGTACCTGACTTGCGACTGACTGAACATAAGCCTTTACCTGATAAAGACAGGACTATGCTGATGTTCAGCGATGATAAAATATAGAGCGAGATAACACGAAAAACAAAATAAGAGTGGTTCCGCAGATATTTGAACAGCTCATAGATCATACATTTAACTGGAAGAAACAATGACAAAAACCCCAATTTCCATTAACTGAGATTGAATACATATAAAATTAAAAGAAAAAAAAAATGAAAAAATGAAACATTACTTTATGATATTGCGCTTCCAAAAGACTATCCAAACCTTTTTCTGTGGCCACTCAGTTTTAAGCAATGTTGCCTTCTCAGGAGTTTAAACATGTTTGGCAGTGGAAATTGATGGTATTTTTAAACAAACAGACATTTTAGAACAAAGGGAGAAACTTTTGGCCTTTTACATCTGTCAAAAAAAAAAAACAAACCAGAAGAGGACACTGACTACAAACACAGATCTGAACTTATAGAAGAAACTACCACGCTAAAGTTTCAAAAGAATAGCCTGAAAAAAATAGGTTTTGTTTCTTACAAGGAAATTAGGCAAAAAGCAGCAGTCTAGGAACTAAATCTAGCTTTCCATGTGACAATTCATTTAATTTAAATCTGAATAGAATTACCTTAAAAAGTTTTAAACTCCCTTAGCTGCAGTTTTTCTTCACTACGATTAGAGTACTTTCCTATCTTTAATGTTCAAGCATTTATCCACCTCTCTGCAGTCTTATTTCACCATTTGGAAAAATGCAATGTTCAGTTTTAAAGGTGGACTTCGGAACAGTTTGAACACGTTTCAAACATACTATTGTTTGTACTAATAAGCATTTCCAAGACTCAATTAAGATGGGAGAAATGAAAAAACAATTACACATACAAAACATGAAAACATCTCTGCTTCACTTCCAAAGGAAGTTTACATAGAAAGAAAACCAAATCCTTCTTTATTTAATCTCTCTAGTCATGTTAGTACTGAAGAGCAGTCAAAAAAGTAATGAAAGGTTTAAATACTGAGATGGGCATGGTTTTGAAGAAAGTTGTTCTATATGTAGCCAGAGAGATAAAACATATGAAATATCATTTAACCTAATAACATATCAAAGAAAATTAATTTACTGAAAATATAGAATCAGATTTTTTAAATTTATCTGTTCAGCAAGCAGTGATAATATGATCAGGAAATATATATATATTTTTTGACAACTATTGTATTTATGATTTATTAACTTTTATTATTACCCACAGTTCTCTCTCTCTCTCCGAGTGTGTTATATCCTTTTCCCATTTGCTGAAACGAATGTTTAGAAACATACTGGTAAGCCAGATGAAAACATATTAATAATTTTTCCTTATGATTTCATATTCCACTATTCTTTAAGTCTGAAACTAGCTACTTAGCTGCCAAGTGAGCCAAGGAAAAGTACCAGTTTTAAAACAACCAGCAGACTCTCTGAACAGAGTGGAAGACACTGAATTAATTACCTGTTCTTTTACTGAGACATAAAATACCTTGAAGAGAAGTCAAACTGTAGAGTTTTTTTCTCTGTATAAAAACTTAATTAATTCCTTTGTGTGTTGTTTCTTTTTCTGTGAGTTTGTTTTCTAAGGGTTTATATCCATTTCCTTTTGTTATTCTATTTTGTTTAGGCAAAGTATTGATAATCTCAATTAATTCTTTTTTTTTTTTTTTTTCAGCCAGAAAGCACTGGAGCTCTGAGATAATTATTTCACTTCTTTCATGCTTTCCTGCTGTGTTTAACTGGACTTTTAATTTTATCTTCATAAGCAGAACCATGATGGTGAAAACGATCTTTTGTGATGACTTATCTGCCACGGCCACAGTAACAGCACTGGAGAGTGCAAGTAAATTTATGTAAAAACCCTTCCTTTCAGATTGATGGGTTTTTTAATTAAATTTTTATGATAGTGAAGATCTGAGTGTATTCACTTTCTTATCAAGGGTATAAGCAGGACTGAAATTCACCCATCTTTGAAATAATATAACATTAAACACATTCCCTCCTCTCATCTTCGTCTCCTGGTGGCTGCTCGTTCGCTTGCACCGACCGGACGCAGAGGGGGTGCAAGGTGACACGGAGTACGTCTTGTAATTATCACACGGGAAGGGCCATCTTGAATTTGCAGAGAGTAAAATTCTTCTTGGAGCTATGAGAGACTTCATTCAATAGAGCAAGGGTGCTGCTGTGGTTTTAGAATGTGCACCAGAACAGGGAGTGTCTTCGAGAAAAGCTCCTTGTGGTAAATAAGATACCGACGAGATGATAGTAGCAGTTGGCACTTTCAACTTCTGTTCTAAGTAGTCCCTCTCCCAGTTCAACAAAAATTGCCTCTCACATGCAGAGAGCTGTATAGAAAACCTCCTCAATTATATTCCTCATTAATATTAAAAGTTGCAAACCTATACCAAGCATTATTTTATATACTCATAGAAGGAGACTGTCTCTCCAGCTGAATATCTGCTTTCCAAATAAGTGTTTTAAAATTTTAAATATCTTGAACTTGGCGTGTTTGAAACAGACGTAGTTTATACAGCAATGCCTGAAGCCACTCTCCCAAAGACTCTTCATTAACTCTTTGTCCTTTATTTCTTTCTTATAAATACATTTGGATGGGATTTTGGTGCCACACCCCATCACCCAGTAGGTGGGATACTGAGAAGCATTCTTCAATGCCATGTGCCTTAATTCTGAGGAGCCCGATAACACAGGAGCAACCATCCCTACATTACAAATATTTCTTCCGCTCATGTTTTCACATCACAAATTAACTAGAATTGCTTTACTTGGTTTTGCTTTAAGAAGCACATGGATTTATTTATTTGTACTCCTGGTCACCTAATGAGATGTAAGAAGTGCAGAAATAAAAACCACACAATTCTAAAGTGACCTTTCATACACTACATTTAGATAAGCCCGTGGGCTCACAGTGCACTGTTCCTCATATTTTTTTGCAATTATACTTTATTTAGAGAGATTTAAAGCCATTTTCATTTTGGTTTAATATGATTATCTCACATTTTACCTCTGAAACATTTTATTGAGCCTACCCTTTCATATTTTTCTCAGACTCCTTTTCTGATCTGCTGCAAATCTATTTATAAGTCTGTAAATTAAGTAGACACCAGGATAACAATTTCTTAGGATTCATGTTCAGATTTTATTTGATTTATTTTAACTCATTTTCATACCTTGGCCAAATCTGTTCTAGTTAGTGATTTCTTTGCCCCATTTCTTTTGTCTTTCATAAAAGAAAAAACTTGCTATTACCTGTGGAAGAAGTTTCCCAATGCTCCTCTCCAAGCTGAGCTCTACTCCACCGCTACATTGCTTCTGCTATAATACAGTACTTGACAGTATTTGTGCACACCAGGGGAGGGGAGAAGTGTCATCGTGGCTACTGGCTTCAAAGTTTAGGTTACATCTCTGGATGTCTTCTTTCTGTATTATTTTTTAAAAGACATAAAAGTACGCATTAATGCTCAGCCCTAAAGAAAGAGCCGTTGTAGAGTACAGTACTTCACCCGCTAACATGGCTATAGCAGAAGAGCAGATTCCAGCGTAAATGCAAATGCTGTTTTTCTCCTTGAAGGTGAATTTTGCATCACAGATTCTTTCTCAATACAGAACTGGGATTCTTCGCTTAGTGAAAAAAAAAAAAGTTATTATGTATTTGCATATAGCATTGGGAGTTGCCAAAAGCTCAGAGTAAAACATTGAAATCCACAAGAAGTAATTTTATGAAATTAAATGGTCTTATATTTACACCATACACATTAGAGCTCTGAATCAAAAAGATTCACTGAGAAGCAAGCAAATAGACCTGTACGGTTTAAAAGAATGAAAATAATTTTCACTTCCACTAAAATTTCTTCTATAGCCACAAATGCATATGTGCGTTTGGAGCTGGATACCACCTATCACAATATCTCTGGTTCTCCTCAAACCAACTGCCCTCTACCCAAGGAAAAAAAAGAAAAAGCCCTCAGTAAATGTTAGGAAAGAATAAAGAAAGGAGACATGCTGATCTGTATGTTAACTCATTAGCAGCTAATGAAGCAGAGAATAACAGCAGTCCAGAAGGAAACAGCATATGATTCAGTTGAAAAAAGGGCAAATGAAGACAGATAATGCGTGTAATGAGCCAAAAGAGGAATTTTCAAGTTGCGCCTTTGGAGTCATATGTAACTCCAGGTGTTTTTTTCCTATTTCCTCCAATAATGAAAGACATGGAGGAAAATAACTACTTGTTTTTTTATGGTTGATGTTCTCTCACTTTTATTTCAAAGAAAATGTAGTAGATTAACTACAACTACATTTTGTCATTATAATCTTCAGGATTATTCTGGACGAGAATGAAAGAAGATCACCAGCACTTAAAGAGAGAATAAGCCAACAGACTGATATTCTCTTCTATGAAAGGTAACAGGAAGCATGTGCAAGGATAGTATTTGGGCAACAGACCATACAAAATAACTTGGAAAACCTTTATTGATATGAATTATAGTCATTAAAAAGTCATCCACTGTAACCACTCCCAGTATCAGTATTGGAGTTGAAGATGAAATTCAGAAGTATATTTTCATCTTAAATTTTTTAAGGATTAAATGTTCTCAAAATATACCTCCTTAGCTACACAGAAAAGGATGTGAGATTGGCAGGACAGCTAGACTGTCTGCATGAGCTAAAATTTCATTGTGGCTTAAAACCAGATTAAGTTAATTGTCATTCTGAGATAATCTCTATGTATACCATCCACGGGCAGAAAAGCACATAGGGGAAATAGCTCTAAATTTCAACAAATATTTCAAGAGTGCCTAAGAGAACGGAATGGTTTAATGAATATATGTCTTTCAAAATAAGTTAGTTGTTTCACATGTTAAATGAATCATCAGGAGCAAGTCTCAGTAAGGCTTTATTTTATTCCTCCTCATTTTTATCTCCCCGCCCCAAACAAATACTAAATATCGGCTTCCTCCTCATCCTACATCCTATATGCTTAGAAACAGCAATTACTCTTTCTGGAACAGCAGAAAGAACTGGCAAAAAAAAATCCTGCTGCCTGGTAACTTTTCAAGGAGGATTTTTCTGTATTTGAGCCAGACATACTGTATGTGACACACTACAGCTGGCAAGTGATAGGATTTTCAGATTTAAAAACTGTCCACCTGTTCATCACTTTAAGTACAACTCTCAGACCAAATTAAATATATGCCTTTCTCTCTTTACGTTGTAACATTTCCCTAACATTCCTAAGTAGTAGCCTCAAGACCATTCTCGGTGTAAAAAAACCCAAATTGTGTGTTCAATTGCAAGTGCAACATCAACCTTAAAGGCAGCAATATAATTATTGCCATAAGCTCATCTTTACGTCAGCTTAGCATTTGCTAGGGAACAACTTAAGAGTTATTTTTAGGCATTTAAACAGGGGCACATCTGGCATGGGGTGTTCATTAATGAAGTGTGTTAAAACTGGTAAGACATTGCTGATATCAAGAGAGGAAAATGTCGAGATCCTGGAACATTTGGCCTGGTATTTTTGTGCGCTGCTTTGAACGCTAAGTGTTAATAACTACAAATCAAAACCTAGCACAACAGTCTTTTTTGTAATACAAGCCATAACATTACAATTTCTCAAGGTGTCGACGCAAATTTCTGTCTTCAGATGAAGTAAATTCAAGCATTTGGACGTACCGCTAGAATGATATCTCATGCATAAACTGTATGTGCTATCACGTTACAGACACAGCCTGGAAATCGTTAATTGCTAGACAGTCCATCTTTAAAATGAGTGACTGACCATATTAATTATGATATGTTTTCCATACTATTAATTTTCTAAAGTATGTAGCAGATTGCAGACAAAATACACCAGCAAGCACCCTTTGTTTTAAATTACTACCGAAACAGTTATGTACACAGTGATTTTCATCATTCTAAGCTGGAAGAAGTCTTGTTTATAATATACTGCCAGAGAAAGTCTGTGAAGATGCACAATGAAGCAGAAGGTGCCGCAGCCTATACTTTGTAAAGTAATTTTGTTTTCCTGCTTTGCCATTTCTTTCTTATCTAGTAAGAGCAAGATTTTTTTTGTATGAGAACTCAGGTGAAAAATTAAAAAAGCAAAATAAGTACAACAAAAAAAATTAAGCAAAAATTCAGTAGACTGAAGAATGATGGATTTGGGAGAAAATAAATATAAGCTGAACAATTAGATATTGTGCAAGCAAATGAGGATTTTTGCAACTATTCTGCTATAATTTACTTAGTGTTATTCCATGTTTCCTGTCTACCTTTAATAGTACGGAACTAAGTGAACATAAAGAGCACTCACCCCGAATTGTTCATAATTTGTTGGACTAAAAAAAGTGATTTTCCTCCACAACTTTACACTATGCGCAGGCAGAAAGTGTTGCATTTAGAAGGTTCAAATAGCAGCAATCTCGTTGCCTTTCACAAAGGTGGTGCACTCAAGCACAATGCCAGACCAGAATTATAAAAACCATGTCTGGTCAGACACTTCATTGTCCATATGAGATTGAATCACCACTCATTTCACATTAAATATGTACACTAACCCCATTCACCATAGAACATGCCTTTAATTCTACGAAGGATAGTGATTTATTTTCTTTTAAAGTTAATATGGTGGTAAACATCTGCATACTATGAAGAGGAAAAGTAAATACTGGATATATACTGAGAGGAAGAAGGTCTGAGACACCAGAACAGCAGAAGTGATCTTTTTAATTTGCTAAGGTCCACCAGAGGATGTTCCTTGAAATTCCTTAGTAACAGAAGGAAGTTATTTCAGATCTCTTGAGGAAATTGCTTAATTCATTTAGTGTCATATTCATGCTGAGAAATACACATTCAGCTGAAAAGGAACAATTCATTAAAGCAAAGAGTTTAAGGTAATTCTCAACTTCCAGATATTTTTACAGAGAGAAGCCCCAAACCTGCTGATACTCACACAAAATATCTGTCGTAAGATCTGTGTTTTGGCTAACAGCGGCAGAGATATTGGCTGTGTCTGACACTTCTGCATCCAGCCTTGGAGTTTTCCATCTGGAATTGATACTGACTTATACTTGGCTGTAGTGTGGATGACATGCTCTTGAGAAGTTCTGGAAAAAAGATTTAAGATTTCATGCCAATAGCAGGAGAGCTTCCCATCCATGAAAAGACTGCCCTGCAAAACAAAATCCAGATTCCTTATTAGTAGAACTAATAGGATCGGTTTTATCACACAATCAAGAGTGGTCCAGGTGCCGAATCCAAGGCAGGTCCACAACAAGTGGCAAATTACCAACTACAGGACCAAGGCACGTAATGCAAAATTTTGCCATGTATGCCAGAATATAGTTGAAAACTGTGCCTACAATGACTATACTTCAAGATAGTGTAGATCTCATTGCTGCTGAACACAAGAGCATAAGAGTTACACACAATGCGATGCTGGAAACATGAAGAGGTTAAGAATTAATATTTCTTAACAATCTGCGAGTCTTCTCCTGGGTAAAGCTACTTTTACATCGCTGGGTTTTAATATCTATTTGTGAAGATACTGTTGAGTATACAGCCTTTTTGAAAACTTAACCACTCTCTTCAAGTCCCCAAACAGAAAAGGAATTATTCAGATACTTAAAAGAATTGAACATCTGTGAAAACCCAAATGGAAGGTTTGCCGCAATGCAGTCTGTAACACTGAGAGAGCTTGTTCAAGCCAGTTTGCTATGACTGCTGTATGGCTTGATGATAAACAAACCTGCCTAATGGTTATCTACCACTGAAAGAGGAGATTTGGCCCTGTTCTCAAAGTCTCTTCTCTGACCCTGTAGTTAGCTGGTTAAAGATGGTAAACTCATACCCTCATACAACTGGATTCCTCAGTAGTTCTTGAGGTTATAAAAAAGCCAGAATGATTAAACTAGGTATCCAGGAAATAAGCTTTAGTATATCCCTGCAAACAGTCAAGTAAAATGACACCGTTGCACGTTCAAATGCTACTAACAGAAATTTGTTTATATTTCTTCCCTACTTTTTGAAAACAATATAGTTTAATAGTAGTAATAATAATAATAATGATGATGCAAAATATGGAGCTTTCTGACTGTGGGCCAAGATTTGTAGCTGTTCAGTTTCTGCCTTTAGAGACAAAGACAATCTTGTCACTAACTAAGCTATAATCCAGAGCCAGAAATCAAGACTCATTTTACAAAAATTTCTTTTCCTCAAAAAATTTTGAAAGAATGTTTGTGTCAGTGTGTATCAGAGATAAGGATTTCTCAAAAGTGGTTTTTTTCCCTTGAAGAAACAGTTTTGCTGTTTCAAACAAGTGCAGACCATTAGCACTGTCTTTAGAAACCTTATATTTTCTTTCACAAGCTTCCACGTGCTCTAGCTGGAACTGCTTTTGTGTGTATAATCTCATAAAAACAATTATGGTAACAGTGTATATAATTCAAACAATTAAGCTCCTGCAATGGGGTGAAGTAGAATATCTCTATGTATTAAATCATATTTGCAGTTTGGGTACTGTCCTGCATAATATATTTGAATGGTGCAATGTTTTGTCTGCCATAAATAGCAGCTTTTACTTTCTTTGTGATTCTACTATATCAGCCATGCACTAGGATAAACAACACTCCATAAAAGAGCAGAAGGCACAGTTAAGATAGAATCATTATGCAAATAGGTTATGGCATGCTTTATATGAGAACAGCTTCCCTAAAGAGGCCTAATGGGATGACTGACCTATAAAGCATTTAATTTGTTGTTAGCATTTCATTTAATTGTCTTTCAGTTCCTCTAGGAATAAAACTTTTAATTGTAAAAACTTCTAAATGACATAATGGTTGATTTCTCTTTCTGTAACTAACAGGTTCCCCTCACAGTAAAAAATGCCTGCTGTAATTCCTAACTGTACTTTGAAAATTCTGGTATAATTCTGGTGGAAAAGGCAGGAAGTTACACTTCACCTGACAAAACTCTATTAAAAGAATGTTATTCTAGAAATGTTAATGAGAGGCATGTTGAAGAAAGACTATATATCTTGATATACAGGTATACAACAGACAATCAATTTTTCTCACTTTTGACCTTTGAGTGGTAGACACAGGATCCATAGTCCTAGCAGGATTGATTATTGTGTGAAGGTTACATACAATAGGGGGTAAATAGAGTATATAAATAAATCTTCATTTTCTTTTACCAACTTCTAAAGGAGATTTAAAATCACTACAAAAAAATCCAATGGCATCTAGCACTAATTATCGAGTCTAAGTAAAGGGACTATATAAATAACATATTATGAAATGTACTGGTTATTTCAATAAAAGCGTTTAGAAGTGTTTACAAAGATAAACCAATTTTTTTTCACAGGGAGGCATTTTTTGTCTTCAAAAGCAAGCCTTGAGGCACCTCATAGGATGATATTATAAAGTAAAAGGTTACTGTGTGGAATCTGTTTAGGAAGTTTGGGTGTTTTTTGGATGAACAATGGGATGGGTGGCATATCTTGAGTTTAAATCATCACACTCTTCTGACTGAGTGAAAAATACTGACACTCCTTTCAGAGAAATGAGGAAGGAAACATTTTTTAACGAATACATCCATATTTGAGGTGAAAAGGAGCCAGCTCCAGTGCCTTCCTGTGCTTCCCAACGATGTGGTCCATTTTCCTGCATGAAGCTCCTCAACATCTCCAGAGGACTTTCATCCACGTTATGCATTTATTGAAATGTGTTCTGGCATTCCATGTGATGGCCTAAACCTGCATGTCTGAGTATTATTTGTAGGCCAGATTAGTACACACACAAAGCAGAATGGCATAAGCAGAAGGGAGGCTTCCATCATCGTCAACTGATCCTAGCATGGCTAGGATCCCCCAAATAATATCAGCCAAAACCCCGCCAAATACTATCAGCTGGCAGATGTGAGAGAAAATCCTTGCCCCTATCTGTCCAGGGTTGAGAAGTGCTGTGTAAATCCTTGTGTCGATAAGGAGACTTATATCTCAGTGGGAAGAGGTTCTCACAGGTTCTCTTGGGTAAGTGACCCAACAAGTGAGATGTAGGATACACTATTTTTTTCTGTTTATTGTGAGTACTTGAATTAAATTGTGTTAATGTAAACTTGAATGGAATCTGAATCTAATTATAGTCATTACGGTGTGGTTAACACATTAGAAAACCAACTGCTTTCACACCCAAACAATCCTCTTTTACTCCTCTGAATTGGCTAAATACCTCCGTGATCATCAGTTGGATGATGGGAGTGAATGCAATCTCACTAAGGTTGTAGATAATACTAAACTGTGAGGAAAAAAGCCTTGACAGACAGGAAGATCAGGCCAGCAAGAATTGCATATGGTTGAATAAAGATAAATGTGAAGCCCTACACTTGGGATGGAACAATCCCAAGTTACAGTACAGGCTGAGGAGTCACGCTGATGAAAATTACTCGGGAGTTCTGGTGAAGAGCAAGCTGAGCACGAGCCAGAAATATATCCTGGCAGCCAAGACTGCAAAGAGCATCTTGGGCTACATCAGCAACAGAAGAGCCACGAGGATCAGGGAATGCGATCATTCCACCCCATTCAACACTTGTCAGACCACACCTGGAATTCTTTGTCCGGTTTTGATCCCCCCATTTCAAAGAGACAATAAAATATGGAAGAGAAGGTAAAGCAGAAAGCCATCAAGCTCGTCAGACATTGGGACAACTTAGCATGCGAAGGAAGGTTGAAAACAAAAGAATTTGTTTTGTTCATCCAGGAGAAAAGAAGGCTCAGGGAAAGAAGAATGACAAACTTCAAGTACCTAAAAGGTAATGATAGAAATTATGGAGGTACTCTGTTTACAAGGATGAATTCTGACAGGACAAGAGGCAATGGATTTAAGTTGCTTTGGGGGAAATACTGATCCGGAAATAAGAAAACAATCGACTGCAAGAAAAAAAAAAAGAACACTGGAATAAGTTACAGAGACCTGATGGAATCTCTGTTGCGGGAAATATTCTAGCCTCAGGTTGACAGGGATAACCTTTCAGCAGAAGGTTGGACCAGATGGTCTCCGGAGGTGCCTCACAACCTCGATTTCTCTATGGTTCTAAAAATGTCTGGTATGCTGCTATGGAATTTCTTCCTACCCAGCCTTTTAAAAACACTTAAAATCCTGTCTGAAATTTATACTCCATTTCACAACCATTTATCATCTTAATTTTGTTATGAAAAGAAAACTTTCGACAAACTGAACACAGCTATTAGCAAAACATGTTTATAGGCTAAGTCTGCAGATAAGCTATGACAAAGACAAGGACAGCTAACTAGCTCTGCATGCATGTATTTTAGTTCTTGCTCTGGAGAATTTAAACCTAGACTTAAACATAGAGAGCAACATATTTAAAATTCAGACCAAAAGATTCCAATTCTAATCGCAAGCAAGAAAAAAGAAAAAAATATTCAGGATTTTTGTAAAGACTCTTCCTAATTCTAAAGTACTGAAATAAAACTGAAAGACACATTTTCAGTGGGGACAGAAATACGTATGATCCTTCTGGAAAGGAAGCTTTCAGTATTCTGTTGGCATTCTTTTCCAAGAAGCTGCAGACCTCATGCATTTTCATTTAGATTCTTCCATCTTAACCTTTCTTCATGTCATTGCACCCTTAAGCAAAACTGTATAATCTATATTATTTTATCCAATAATCTCCTATTTCTAAAGTTACTACACCTCAAAATGATTAACTGTGGATAATTCTGAAACATTTTGTCCAGCATAATACCAAGCTCAACAAGCAACGCAGAGCAATCAAATAAAAAATTGTGTAAGCCTAAACCCGTGAGTTTATCATCACGCTATTTTATAAATAGATGAATAATTAAAACAAAAAAAAAATCCCCCAAACCCACAGATTTTTTTAATTCTACAAATCCTACCCAGATTCTGGAATTAATACATATCTCTAAAAGCAAGATTCGCCCCCCTTGCTGTTTCTAAACTAATTTACATAAATCATTTAAGAAAGATACACTAACTTGAATTTAAAGGAAGAGACATTGAACTGGTGATGCTGAGAAATTCAGAGTTCGGAACAATGGGTGAAAAAGGATAGTAAAGTTGCTTGGAGAGGATACCAAAAGCAATCACAGGCATCAAAATATGACAAATGCAACTGCAAGTTCCTGTAATACTTCTGGATTCTAAATGCTGAGGACAAAGTGATTCCTTTAGTCATTTTGCTGAAATTAATTAATTGGAAACGGAATCGGAATGAAAGAAGAGTGGCTGAAGAGCAAGAGAATAAAAATGCATCTTTTCTTTCTTTCTACTGCTTTCACAATGTAACTTTCCAGATAATTTTACCTAAAATTGTAGTTTCACCACAGTTTTATGAAATGTGGTATTTAGGACAGTTAATGTTTAATTGCAAACGTGGCAAATTTCACTCCTGGCACTATGAACGTAATGGCTTAGTAAGCACTGACGGGTAACCATTACTGATGTCAATCATCACAATAAAAAGATATCTTTCTATTTTTCATGTTTACAGAAATGGAAAAGTTTAGCTGACTAAACAAATTATGGAGAAAGTAGAAAAGATGTTTACCAAAATGGAGTCGTAACCGGCAGGAATGTGCTGCACCAATGCTCCCTGGTTGTTTATATTATAACACCTTCTGCAATTCATATTGGATGAGTGGAAAATCACACTTGTTTAACTCCTCAAATTCAGAAGTTTTTTTTCTTCAGAAAAAAACTAAACTCATCCCTGCACAGATTAATGATCCTACACTGATTTATATTCAAGTCCCTTAGTAAAGCATCTGTTAAGTTTCTCCCTATCATATGTGTGTTAGGCAGAGAGCCTTAGGGTTTCTAACTACAATAAATCCAGAGTTGATTTTCCAAACCTATTGCTACTAAGGCAGTTTTCCATTTCACACAAACTCCCTCTTAGATTTATGTCCTCTAAAATGTATTTGCCCTCTACTAATCCTGGATGTTTGGAAATCTCTCTGATTGCTTTCCCCGTGATTATCATCTCTGCCATCTCCTCACATAACACTGTTTATTCAACTGACTCAGATGTTTATAATGTTGCAGAAAAAAATACGTCCCTGTTTTGCCAGAAAAAATTACCATGATCCTAATTTCAATTTCACAGCTTTAAATAAGTGATAGTTTCCCACTTACTATCACTTTTGTTCAAACAAAGGAAAGGACTGAGACTGAGAGCTAAGCTTCTTTCCAGGTCACTGTTTGATTTAACTTAATTTATTTCTTGCTACTCAGGATTATCCACTGAATTATTTCCATAGCTTGGTATTTTCGCCTGTAAATTATTTATTAAAAGTTAACCAGGAGGAATATTTCGTAACACCACAGGACCTTGCATCGTGCATGTCAACTGTGTCCAAATTACATGGCTTTTGTTTTCATTTGCGAAGAAACAGTTCTCTTGTGTAGTAACTGTAAAAGCTCCTTCATCAATGCTCCTCGCTTAGGAACTGATTTAAGACACTAAAAAGAACTCTTAAGGAGCTCCAGACCTTATAAAATGAAGCCCAGCCTTTCATTCTTAGTAGCAGAGTTCAATATGTTAAAGTCACACAGAAAAACATAATGATACCTCACAGATACAAAGAAAGCAAAGAAGACTGCTAGAAGTTAGAGCAAACTCCTAAATGTGAGTGGACATTCTGATCACTTATAAACCACTACCTAAGAATGTAAAAAGCAATATCAGGACAAAGCTAGCAGGGTGAAATATTAGCTGAGAAAATGACAATGTTCTTTGTTGATGATTTATTCTAGCTTCAGTTAATGTGTTTTCTTAAGCTTTTGGATAGTGTCATCTTCATTCTAAATTGTTAAGTTTCAGACATGCAGCTATATTATTAAAAATTCCTTTTGATAGAATTAGACTATCATTACCAGGTAATGAGAAGAACATTACTGACTTTGTGAGGAATTATGTCTTCCAGGACTTTCATCTAAATTAAACTTTGGTCTGACTTAAAAGAATAAATTGTCTCTGAAGTCTACCGTTTCCTTGGTGATATTTCTTATTCGTGTGTTATAATGCAAGCAGAAGAAACATTTGAAACTTTTGTAAGAATTACTTCCCATCACTGCAAAATACGAGGATCACACAAAAATTGAATGATGCCAAATGAATGGAGTAGAGAGCATGCAATTACGACTAAAGTGGGATTAAATAAGTAAAGGTTAAGTGCAAGCATGACATGACAGAGCAGCGTAAAAAGGAAAGGAAAAATTTCACTGTGCTTCTTTTCATACCTCACACATATAAGTTCTAGAAGTCACAGATAATTTAGATAGATCACATACATAAGAATTGTGGACTACAGAGTGTTATGAGGTTGCACAGAGAATCAATTGACTGTGTTTTAAATGTCAGCAATTACTAATAAACACACGTGGAAGAAAGGTAGAAGTATTTTTTTTTAAATTAGATGTTAAAGTTATTCCTGATTAAGGAAATGCCAGTGCAGCTTCCTCGGGATCCATATACCTCTCAGAGATTCATATTCTCTTCCTCTCTCTTTCTATACTATATATAATGTTTTGAAATGTCTATGTATACACACATGAGTGGAATGCAAATGGAAATGTTATATTACAAGTTTAGGGAGTTCAACACACATATGGACTAATCTGACTTTTTTCTTCAAAGACTACTCCTTTCGCTATCTGAAATTTGTAATAATTAAACCAACCACAGAGTCACTACCTTGTAGAAAAGCCACACACCAAAGGACTAAACAAAGAATAGAATGAATTATTTGACAGTAAGAAATCTAATCCAAAGAACTTCTTCACATACAGAGTGCCTGTTCAAAGTGGATAAAAATAATTTTCCAGAGAGACATCAGGGAGAAATTAAATCAAGCATTCTGTCCAGAATACATTTTGTCATATAAAATCCTAATGTGACTAAAGCAGTGCAGAGCTTCCAAAGCAGTTCAAACTGAAAGCCACCGATATCTTTAAAGACCTCATTTCAATATTCATGCTGACTAATATCAATGACAACAGAATCTCTTTGAAGAGAAGCTCCTGGGTTTACCTTTGAGAAGGCTCATCACTGCCTGCGCTTCCTTCCTTTGTATCTTGAGAAACTTCCAGAAGCAGAGCTCTTGAAAGAGCCTATTTATTCTAGGGCGTTCTAGTGGGTTGCTGACTTTTCAAGACAGTTTGTCAGGTTAGTGTCAACCTTTTGTAACTGAAGAGTCATTACGATCAGAGCCAGCTAACTCTTTAAGGATCCATATGTAGAATCACTCTTTATGGGGCAGATGATTCTCTATCACATTGACATTATTTTATGATGATGTGTTACAATTTCAATCAGAAAAGGTCAAGGCTGGCACTAAAAGAACGGTGATTTATTATTCAGAAGAAGATTGCATTGCAACCCATAAAGCATTAAGCCAAAAACTACAGTCAGAATAGTAGCTGTACTATAGTCCAAGGGTATTTAATTGCTGCCCCAGCAGGAAGTATAAGAATAATCCCATTTATTTAGCAATTTAAAAACTATAGTTCTGTGCCTTTTTATTCTCTCCTAATTAAAGTAATAAATAAGACTTTGATTAACAATGGCCAAAACCACTCTTCAATCTTATTTTTTTTTTCTCTTTCAAATATTAATGAAATATTAATTAAAGAGTTTTTTTATTAGAACAGGACAGAAAGACAGAAAATAAGCTAAACACGTAGTTATTATACTGCAAACATGATCAAGTACTTTCTATTTTTTATATCTTATGTGGACATTTTAAGAAACTGAGAAGACAGATTAGCCTTGAAAAAACATTCTTTTAGAGAAGAATAGCTCTAGCAATATTCTAAGAAAAAAAGTATTCACTTGTGGGAAATATAGACATTTAATCAGCAGTCTAATTTTGGATGAAATCCTGCATGCACGTCCACAGTAGTGGAATATCCAAGAACCAAGGTGTAGGGACAGTGACTAAAATAGCAGTAGGAGATGATGTACCTCATCACCCTCTCTCGACAAGGAACGTGCATGTCGAGAAAGTGGGCTGTTGGCTTGTGTGAGGACTCAAGCTCATTATATAGACAGAGTATTAATTCCTTTCAGAAGAACTTTTACATTACGAGTTGCAGTGAGAAGAAAACCCCAAACCTATTAATTGTTAGGACCTATGCCTAATTTGTCCACAGCTGAACATTTACTTGGATTTAGCATTCATCACAGCAAGGAAAACGGTTTTAGCTGGACTAAAATGCGTGCACTGCCTTGCTTCTTGAGCAGATCTACAGAACATTCTTTTCAAATATAATTTGAAGAATAATAGGAAATAGAGATGCAAATTATTTGATTGTCATCATTACCCCATCACCCTAAAGCACCAGCCAAAATGTCAAGGACTATTTACTCATTTTCAGCTTATTGTTCCGACGCAATGAACCCTTCATTTAATTGGCATTGATTTTGCTGAATGCTTTGGTGAGTTCTAACCAGTGGTTTTGCACTCAAAAATCATGCCTTAATAACATCTTTTATTCCTGTGTATCAACTACTTTAAACACCTTTTACAGTAGAAATTGAATTTTCCTTCTAATTGCTGGCATGTCTTCAATTCCTCTCACCTATTATTCCACAGCACACGTTAAAATATTAACTTTTAAATCTCGTCAGTAATGTGAAATTAGGGCATTTCACAAATTCACATGTACATCTCCAGTAACAGTACTATCATAAATGGCTAGCAGAAATACCTTTAAAACAAGAAGCCAATCCTAAATGAGAAAATGAAGCATAGGAATATTCAAATTTCTTCAAAACTCTATTTTGGGACTGAAAATCCAGAGTTATCTTATTTATTTTTGAGGAGATGGGAAAGCAGACAAGAAAGGCAAGATTTCCTGCAGTTACCTGGAGCCCAGAAATCTTGAAACCATGGAAGACATTGAGATAAGGTGTCAGACTTTAAAAGACTTCTATTGAGCTCAAAGGTGTGAATATAGATGAGACAGCTTGAAGTACACTAAGCCTTTATGGAGTTAGAATCACAGAATAGTTTGGGTTGGAAGGGACCTTAAAGATCATCTCGTTCCAACCCACTGGCTCAGGCTGCCCAAGGCCCATCCAACCCAGCCTTGAACACCTCCAGGGATGGGGCAGCCACAACTTCTCTTGGCAACCCATGCCAGGGCCTCCCCACTCTCGTGGTGAAGAAATTCTTCCTTAGGTCTAGTCTAAATCTGCCCCTCTCCAGTTCAACACATTAATACATTGTTATGAAATTTTAGTATCAGAAATGAATTTAATGATAATTTCCACCATGGAAAACTGATGGTGCCCCTTGTAGTTCAGAATTATTTCTTTTTTAAATGATAAATAATAGCTTCCAAATGGTTTGGACGATATTAATCATGTGGAAAATCGTAACAGGTCAAGGCATGACAAGATAATAAGTGCAGTCTGAATATGCTTAAAAGCATCTTTCTCAAGTAAGGTCAGAAAGTGCATCTGTGGCAGAACAAGGGATAGAATGGTTCTATTCCAACCTAAATTGTGAGATCCTGTCCTCTTTTCACTTACTGGAGAATATATTTTTTTATTATTTAACCAGATTACGGTTTCTGCAATCAATCACTGCCCTTTTTTCTTTCTTTAAATGGAAATTTTGAAGTTTCTTTGAAAGGCATAAAAGCTTTTTTGTGAGCTCCTCACTCTGAGGTGAAGCAGCCAAGTTCAGGATGTTGTAGAGCAAGAAGGGATGTGCTCTGTTCAATACAGTGTGCAAGCAGAACCTCTCCTATTTGCAAATCGATAGCCGTGGTAGAAAACGCATGAATGTAATAAATTTGAGTGATTTAAGTAATGCGTGACTTAATATACTGCTTTAAAATATTAAAAATTCAAATTATGAAAGATTCCTCTTACAACTGATATACGAGGATATTTCAGCAATTTTGATTCTATCTATAACGACAGCAGTTTCAGAATTGCTGATTCTGACAACTTTATAGAATTGGTTGTAAATCTGGAGAAAATGTACCCCAAAAATCAGGTGGCTACATACGAGAAAATCCACAAAACGGTTGAAAGACACTAAAATAGATACTAAAAGCTTCCTTTTACGACTAAGATATGTATGCCAAAATATATATTACTCATTACATGTTGTAAAGACAAGGCAAGTAGGTTATGAATTCACATCTTATACTACAATACAGTATTTATGGTTAAGCTGCCTTATTTCTAACATGGTAACTTCAAAATCCATCAAGCTTTAAACTTATGCCCAAAAGAGAGAGATCAGAGGAAAAAAAAAAACCCACAACAAATTATGTTTCACATTTAAGAAATAAGAACCTCTAAAAGCAATACTTGTTAAACTATGCATATTCAAATCAAACAAAATATTTGTAAGTGTTGGAGTGGTGAAGACAAAACATTCATCTAATCATCAGAATGTATGAAGCACATCACAAATCTCTCGAACAGCTGTTCTTTTACTGTAAAAATAATCTGTAAAAATGTCTGAATTTGTTTGGACTGGAGTTTATTTTTGTGACTGTTAAAGCTACGCATTTACGAGAGAGTAGAAAGAGAGATCTGATGGGCTTTTCTGAGGCTAAAAAGGTATGGACCACTAAAATCTGCTACTAACCTGCCTGCCCTTGGGTAACCTCATTATTCTCATTAAAATTAGACTCAAAACAGAACTGATTTGGGGCATGTATTTGGAATATCTCATTTATGAATAATTCTCTCTGCTTCATCAAACTAAGTACTAATTTCTTTATTATTATGCCTAATATGCACTACGCAAAACACCTTTTGTAAGGCAGGATTTGGCCCGATTATGGGGCAGCACTGTTATTCCTGTATCATTTCTTTCTTCTAAAACACGCTACACCAGGACGCTATTGCTTCTTTCTTTGTTTTGAACCCAACTTTTTGAAAGGCAAGCGTTCTTCAGTTTCCCTGTTCTAGTCATGATGGCTCTTAAACAATATTCCTATTATATCCTCAAAGGATTTGTTTTAAACCAAGATGATTTGATATAAAAAAATACCTAACCTAAACCTGTTTAAATCAGATATTTCTGCAAAGGAGTACAAACACTACCATGTATCCTCATTCAGTGGAACTAGAGCTCTGGCTGTATCTATAACATTTATTTCAGCATCCATACTGTGTTGTGGTATGAGTGCTTCCAATATTAGTAAAAATATTCCTAAGACATATTTAAATTGGAACCCACATTTAAAGGACTTGTACAAGCATCCTGTCATGTTACAAACAGAGCAAATGCTTCATGGAACAGCGGATATCTCTGCGCATTGTACCACATCGTTTTCAGATGCTCCTTAGATATACTCGAGGTCCTTCTTATACATATGTATATACGTATAATAAACTGGAAAAAGTATAATTTAAATGTGATTATCACTGTCCTGTATGGTTCATTAACAAAAAGAAAAAACGCTCCTCCAAACTGCCAAACCAGCACTTGTGTTTTCTTAAGCCTCACTTTCACTGTAACACTGAATTACCTATGTTTCAAACCTCCAACTCCATTTATTTTATTTTTTATGTTACTGCTTTGACAAGTGAAAACCAACTTATTTATTCAATATGGTGTTCAGCTTTAATATATAACAAAGACAAAATAAGCCTTTGTGATTTCTCACATCATCTTCTTTCCATTTGTATTCAACATATATTTGTGCTATTTTTTAGTCTTTCATTTGACTGAACATCCCATTAATTCTTCCAGGTAAAAACCTTATACTTAATTTTACAAACAGATGTCCTATAAGAAAGTTGTTTATGGTATTTAAAACACATTAATAGTGTAATATATAACTACAAACTAAGTTACATTTGTTTTCTGTTGAAGTTTGGAATCTAGATTGCAACTGACAAAATATTAAAATAAAACATTTTGCAAAGAAATATTCACTGGAATTCTGGTTTAGGGCTGAGCCAAGATGTTTATATCTCAGACCTCAATGCTGACGCCAGGATAGGCTACCTGTAAGATAAACTGTTCCTACCAAGAGATTTTAATATTCATATCACAGTTTAAAATATTTTTCATCCTATTTTATCCTTCTGCATTTAAGCATTGAACCAAAGACTTACCTTCATATAACTGATCTATATAAATATCTTAGAATGAAACAACCAACTGGACTGGAATTAATTTAAGGTTTTCTTTTGATAAATTAAAAAACAAAATCCTACCCTACACAACCTCTTTAACCTATAAATCTTTTCCATATTATTAATTTGAGTAGCTTTTTTTTTTTTAATAATTAACAGAAATCAAGCCTTTTGCAAATCCACGGTTTGGTAAAAGAACCTGTGAGCAAAACTGCCTTGATTAATTCTAGTACACAACTACACCAATTCTGAAACAGGGTAAAGGTGCAGAACATCACGCTGAAGCAAACCATAAGGACAGAAACAATAGACTCTTCAAGGTTATCATTAAGGCAAGATAGGAGTTGTTGTTGAGAATTATAACCAAATATAGTGTAAGAATTGTTGTTGCAACCTTGGAAGAAGAACAGTCGTAAACTATAGAAAAAGAGTTATTGTTGTAATGAGCTTTGGTCAAAATGGGTAAGTACTTACTTGGGATTACGAATGCACAAAGAAAGACACCGGGGAGACGGACTTGACATTGATTCCTCAGCTTCTTTTCAACTTGAAATGAATTCTCAAGCACTTGTTGAGATTCAGTTCCCATCCGATGGCAAGTATGTGTTTGCAATTTATTTTACTTTAAGTCTGTTTCAAATAAATGACAAAAACAACATTTTTTTCAAACCCAAACACAGCCCTTTTAAGCAGCACTCCAGAACATCAGCTGGTTGTTAATTTACTGTAACAGAAGATCTATTCAACCCTTCACAAAACTGAAAACATATCTTACAGATGTTATCAAACCCATTTCATTTTAAATCCTCAATTTTAAGAACATGCCATCCGCATGACTACAGCAGAAATTTTCATTAATTTCTCAATGTTTTGAATTGTGGATTTTTCTTAATTACAGTCTACAGCGCATAACAAATAAATAAATTAATGTTTAATACATGCCACAAGCAGAAAAAGAAGTTGGAAAATAGAATTTAATTAATCACAGTGCAGTTATCTCCAGCTGAGTTAACTTCAGTGGCTTTATCATAGACAAAATCTGTTACACAGTCCAATAGATCATATGTTTGAACTTAATAAGCAAACAGTAAACATATGAAGTTCACTATATCTGGGTAAATTCATGGCAGTATGTGTCTAAAATCTGCCTTTTATTATGCTGAAAACACACATATTTGCACAATGAAAATGAAAGTTTTTGGAAGCCAAGTATTTGTTGCTATGACAGAACTGTGCTCAAATCCCAAAGATATCAGATGGTCTGCAGAGCATTTTTTTAATAGACTTTTTTTTTTTATCGAGTGTGAAAAATGGCACAGAATGGATGAGGATAAAGGTTATTCATTTTTTTTTTTTGTAGTTTACTTCTGGAAGCTGCATAATTTTTAGATTGGCAGAAAAATCACCTATAGCTACTTACAGGAGTACAGATCTTACCTGAAAAGCTGATGAAACCAATAATTTTAAAGTATAATGATGTTTTGCCCCTAAGTTATGCAAAAGCAGTGTGTTCTCTGCCACTACTTTTAGTTAAATCTTCCAGAATTTCAGCACCTTAGGACCAGAGCTTTGCAGATATCTGCTGTCTCCCTATCTTTTCACTGCGAAATACTGCTCAAAACCAAAGCATGAACTGTCATTCCAAATATCCTATGGAAAAATGAGTTCTGTTCCATATATCTGATAAACAATCTGTAGGCTGAGATTGTTCGTCTGTGGTTTGGTCATATTCTCCAGCTTCCAATCTGCTACTTCTGCCTCCTATTTTCTCCTTTTCCCCTTTTTAACTCAACAGCTTTAGCAAGGTTTCAACTCTGTTGTTCACACTAATTCTATCCCAGCTTAATATTATTAAAAAAACCCAAACTTGTACGTGACAGGAAAAAGAGTGATAAAAGAGTTGCAGTGAATTTGAGAAACCCACATCATTGATACATTGATTTTCCAAGCTTAAAAGCCTCCGGCATTCTGTAACGTGCTCGTGCACAGTCTCTATGAAAAGAAAAAATGGAAATACTATGGATACTTTCATAGAACGTTTATTACAGAGAACAAGTCTAAAGACACAGACCTTTGCTAGAAGCAAAAATGCTGATGTGTATCACCTTTGACTTCTCTTTCACTTCACTGGCAGCACATGATAATGTAAGGTTTTGACGGGAAAATAAAAGGAATTAACAGCATGATAACTGAAGACATGTTCCAACTTCAGATCCCAATTATAGCCCACATTGCTTAAAGCTAAGAAATGTGCAAACATCTAACATAAAGGAAGAAGAGAAATCTAATGAAAAAGACAACGTGACATGAGAAAACCAGAGCAGAAGCAGCTAAATAAACCCATACAGCCATAATGCAGAGGAATTCTTGAGAGGCAGAAGTTAGTGATAAACTTGAAGCACTTTCATGCTGAAAGATTTGAAAGCAATCAACCTGAAAAGCATAAGATACATATAAGTTTTGGGGTTGTGAATAAGTAGCACTGTATTTTCCCCCTCGTCTGTAACCTGTGATGCTGTTCGATCTACACACGCGAGATGGCAGTGGACAGTTTTGCCTCTGGTGCAGGAGGTTGATGACAGGTTGGATACAGCACCGTATAAAATAATCTTTTCTTTTAAGATAAACCTCCATCTACCACCATTATTAACAACAACCAAGCATAAGAATATTTAAAAGGCCACGTTCCTTTCACTTACTATGAAAACTCATTCTGCAATTAAAAGAACCTTCAAAACTTCGTACTTGACAGTAAAGCATCTCCCACTCATCCACAACCTCACTAAAGAATAAAGCAGCCGGTACAGCAGAGTGAACCTGATACCAGGAAATGAGGGACCCGGCACGGATTGATATTACCGTTCATTTTTGGCATATGGAGAGCAACAGCAATGAAGTAACAGGACAAGAAGCTCACTTGAGTTCTAGAGGTAGAATACAATAGAATAGGGCAAGCCAGGGGTCATGCTCAGGTCCCTCTGAATGGGAGGATCCACATCTCCACGCAGAATGGGAAGACAGGCTCTGGACCTGGAGCAGACACCTGTGCAGGACAAAAGGAGAAGCTCTCACCTCTGCACACTATGCTGGTCAGGGTCACTGTACACCAGGAATGGAAATCTGTGGGGACAAACTGACTTAACACATCACCTGAGATGTTCTAGAAGTCACCTTTCCGTGAGTGACCTTCTATCACGTTCTTCTGCTTGTTCCCTCTCCATATTTCTGTAAATTTAGATGGAACTGAAACCATTCTAAATTCATGGTGCTTGAGGTGTTTTTACAGACAGCCTGTTAACTTTCTGACAATTTGCTGTAAAGTGGGAGAAAACAATAAAGAGTTGTTTATCGGTGGGAAGGAAATTGTTTATATGGTCGATTTTCTGCAAGGCTTTTAAAATAGTCTATAACACGCTCTCCTTTCGGCGTTTCCACCACAGTTACTTAAACAAGCTGATAATGTATGTATATTAACAATTACACACTTCCACTGAAATCAGACAATCAGAACGGTTCTGTGTATTCAACACAAATGATAAATGCCTATAATCTAAGCCTCTGCATATACTCTGCCTTCTCACCACTACACAGAAATATTATTATGTGAAGAAGTCTCTGCAATAAACTTCTTTTTAGCTGGAGTGAAAAATCCATACTTGACTTCCAGGCTTCACTGACTCGATAGATATGACCTTCTCCCTTTTTTCCTTCCAAATTAAGTATTTCTCTATTTGATGAAACAAAAGATTGAGCAGAATAGGAAAATAGTCTCCTCTGTAATTCACTGTTGTGCAACACATTGAACTTTAAAAACCATCACAGATTAAACTGCCCCTCCCCAGATGACAAAATGTCTGTATTTACAATGCAGATTTAACTCCTAAAACATCATTAAGTCTTCTGTAAATCTTCTTTTCTTCAAACATTAATTTCCTTCAGGAGAGATTTAGAATTCGCACTGGAAAATGCTGTAAGAAGTCTTAGAATATCTTGAAAAACCTTTTCTATATCTATAAAGCAATCACCTACAGCATAAAGGTATTTTAAGGGACTATTTTGGCAAAACCCTATATCTCAGTGTAATTAAAATGTAGTAAAACTTTCAGAGCTGTTTCCTTGTGAGCCTTTCAAACACTTCACTGGAATCTTTGCTTTTGAAGAAAAGAACATTTCTTAAATCAGGCCGTACCATTGGCAAATCATCTATCTTACATAGTTAATGCCTCACTGAAATAATGTAAATCCCTGGTCACATTTCACTGTATGGAATAGAAGAACTTATTTGGACAAAAATATCCATTTTAAGAGCAGCCCAGTCACAATAGGTATATTTGCACTGCAGGTTTTTAATATTAAATATACAGAACAATACAGACTATTATAGTAAATAAATAAATAAATAAATAAATCACATTTGGACATCAGATTAAAAAAACCCCACAGCCTAACAGTAATTTTTCAAATTATTTTTAATTTATAAGCAGTCAACTGCCACTCTGGCGTAACAGAAAGAAAACAAAAAACACCAAACCAGGTTTTGAGTTAATAATTTAGAAATTTTAAGACAGTGCTTAGCAAATATAAGTGTAATGACCGATATGGTCAAGTTCTCTGCTTTAAAACAAAATAAAAGAAAAACCAAACAACACAAGCCAAAATAAAATTACTCCACAGTTCTGTTTCAAGAAGACAAAACTGTAAAATGTTTTTTAAACAATAAGAATATCATAGCTATTAACAATATTGTCCGGCATGATTAAAAATGAATGGCACACACTGCTTTAATTCTATTTCTCACTTTAGCCTGTGATGCAACAATTTCCTGGATTTCGAGGCCACTAGAATATGTTTTCCTTCTCTAACATGTAAAGGTGCAGAATCCAGTGAAATGGGGGATTACAAATACCAATGCTTTCTCACACATGGGATGAAGAGAATCAAGTCCTATAAAATTTAATTTATAATTTCTTAGTTTTATTTAACAAAATAAAAAAAAATCACTCAAAAACGTTGGATGTGTAAAGAAAACATAACAGAGAAGCATTTTTAAGCAGGTTGGTTCTTCAGTTTACTGGGTAACAGTTTTCATTTTTAGTGGCATGTTTTATTCTAAGTTGGAAAGCTATAAATAATGCAACTAAAACCAAAATAAAGCAGATCAGGTCTATCTCTTGGTGGATGTTGTAGCTGGATTATTACATGAATTTTCTGATCCTTTCACTGCAGGAACTACCAGGAAATACAATTACATTAGTAAACCACCTCTACATTAAACTACTTTCCAAATACAAGTTATCCCCACCTGCCTTTCAGATGGGGTGATTTTACAATCTTCTATCAGTCAGCTAAGCACTGTCTTTACTTCTGAAAAATAATTCAACTTAAGGACTTGCCACAAAAGGGCTTACTGATATCTTAGGGAATCATCAAAAAGTACACAACCTCCTATTTGTTCAAGGAATTAATATTGATACTGATGGTGTATGAATCTGAAGGCTGGAGGTCACTATTCAAATTGGCTTTTCAAAATCACTTGGAAGAAACGAGCATCTTAGGATGGGTTTTTTTTGACATAAACAATGATGAGATAGTATAAAAATACATCAAACATTTAGCAGTTCAGTTGTGTCTTTTTAGATAACAGCCTCAGACCTTTGACATATTAGATTGGTTTGGAAATAAAAGCAAACATTTAGAGAAGACAAAGAAAAACAGTGACAACCAAAACAACTCGACAGATGTTCTTGACTCGAACGGGGAAGGGTAGAGCACGGAAAGAGACAGGCGTTTTATTTTTCTAGTCTCCATTGCTTTTAACAGTGGATTCCTTCGTCTGACTTTGTAACTTTGTACAGAGGCATCTCTAAATGAGAAAAAGCAGAGCTCAAAGGGACTCTCAAAGGTCATCTCATCCCTTCCCTGTAGATCAGCTCTAACTATGTTACAGATGTTCGTCTAGCCTATTCCAAAGAGCTGCCAGAAACGATCAGCAAACTATACCAATGCTTCAGCATCTTTACCCCTAACAAACTTTCTTCATATCAACTCTGAATCTCTTCCTGCAGCTAAGCCTCATTATTATTTATCTCTGTACGATAAACATGGGAAATGGCTTACTTCTTTTCTCTAAGGAAAAAAATATTCAACTTTATACTTCTTTTCCATTTGAAGACTCTTATCACATTCCTGCTTCATCTTATCCTCTTTAGCCCAAATAATCACAGCTCCTTTAATCTTTCCCCCTGTTGTGTCTCCCAAATGATTTTCGGAGTGTCAAATCTGGAGAAAGACCTCCAGCTGAGCCCCTATGACAGCTGAGAGCAGGAAAAAGGTTGCTTCATGCATCTAGCAAAACACAAATTCATATTCTTATGTGCCACAGCACAGGTCGCCTTGCTGGTAATAACATGCCATAATTGATTGCGTTTAGCTTGCAAGTGATAAGCAGCTCTCAGCCTTTCCCACCCAAAGAGCTGTCATCTAGACAATTACTCTTATCCCAGGGGAATAATATCCACATTGCCCAGAGAGCTCGGGGAGTTGCCATCCTTGCAGAACCACAAACTCCGACTGGACACAGCCCTAGACAACCAGCTGTAGGTGACTGCTTTTTGAGTAGGGCTGTTGGACTCGATGATCTCCAGAGGTCCTTACAACTCAACTACTCTGCATATCTTTTTCTGATTTTTTAGCTGGTTGATCATTTTTATTGGCCTCTGAAACTGTGGCTTGCTTTCCACAGAAGAACGCATTATGAGTATTTTTTATTACTAATAAAATCCTTATCGGGACCTATTTTGTTTAAGCTCAGTAAAGCCAAAGACATTGCAATTAAAGATAAATGCAAAATTGTCACTTGACTGATAATCAGTAATATTTATAATTAGTGTTTTAATCAGTTATTAGATATGACCCAGGTATAAAATCCAAACCAAACCAAAATATCCCTTGTAAATAGCTGAGCAGTATGAAATTAACTTCCATTATTTAGCAGCTTCTTGATAATTTTACTGAACTTGAAAAAAAAAAAAAAAAGCAAAACATTCATATTCCTCTACATCCATCTAATCTTATTGCCAGTTGGAGCTCTTGCAATTTATTCTTTAATAGGATATACTTAGTTATCTTTATAATGTGTCTGTATAAAGACTGGAAAAAAAAATTTCAGTACCTGAAACATAAAAATTAACTGTTACAATGACCACAGTTCACTGAAGTTTAAGCAGCCCTTTAGATTAACGACAGGTATAAACTAAGTTAATAATTGAGAAAACTGGCAGGCACTGCCATGCTGTACCTGGCAGGTCGCGGGAAGCAAATGCTGCCCAGTATTCAGCATGTTCTGCTCTGGGCCCCCAGTCCAAAAGAAATAGCCCAAACCGAAGAACACAGCAAAGTGCTATGGAAGGGGTCCAGCTCTGGAATCTATGGTAAGGTGAGAACGGGGACATTAATTGGCCTGTTTGTTCCAGGATGAGAAGACCAAGTCAGAGGGGCCCACCAGCAGCTAACCACTCAATGGAACATCTTAGAGAAGGCAGAAAGAGACGCTGGCCAGAGACACACAACAAAAACCAAGAGGTGACAGCCACAGGTCTCTACAACAGCCAGCTGGGCTGGATACGAGGGAAAAGGCACGACCACTAGCCTTGACATTCTTGCACTCGCCTGGAGAAGGCCATGAGCAACCTGATTTACCTCTAAAATTATATTAATAAAAACGTATTGAGGATAACTGTATTTAAATTATTTATTATTATTGGTATTTAGCCCCAATTTGAGAAGGAGGCTGAAATGAGGGAACCCTACATGTCACCTCAACATACTTTGTTCACCCGGTTCCAGCTCCCTGACACTATATTATCAAATATTTTTGATACAGTCTGTGCTGTATTTGAGATTCCTCTTTGAATCTTAGTAATTTTACGGTTCACTTCCTATTCTGAAGCATTTTCATTGAAATTAATACACATTTTACATTCAATTTATGATACATCCTTCCACAGCGCATCTCGCCATGGCCATTTCATTTAAATATAGCATATTATTTTTGTTTCAAAACTTTTTTTTTTTTACAAAAAATCATGCATACTTCTTTAAGATTTCTCCTCCTATGTTCATTTATTCTCAATGAAACGAGCAAGAATCATAATTCCAGGTCTTTTTATTTTACTTTTCAAGGTATAATGCATCGTTTAAAAAGGAAATATAGCTCTAAAAGTTGCTGTTAAGGACCATAAAGCGGAGAAATAACATGTAGTTCCTTTGCAAGGTTTTTATCTTAACAGCATTACTAACTGTGACATTTATCCTGCTTAACCTCACCAAATGTACCCTAGGGAAATGTCAACAGAGTCTTATGTTTTTAATACAAATGAATTATCAAAGAGTTTGAATAATGTAATCATCTTAATGTATTCAGTTTTTATAATGAACATCTGTTATGGGGATAGAGAAGCAAAGTGACTGGTTAATGTAACAATGAAATAAACAATTAAATCAAAAATTAATAAAACCGATTTTACAATGTTAACTGTTTGAGTAACAACCTGAAGTAACTGTTATTGAACTATTCCTTGCATCCTTTATTTCTGTTGGATACAATTTTTTTTTGATGGAATTTATACATGCTTTCTAGATGCTTGTTATGGATATAATCCTGTTTACAAAGACAGCTTGCTCCCTCGATAGAAATCTTCTCCCTTGAGTGATGCATATTTTTTGTTCTTAAAGTTCCTGCCAAATCTCTTACTTTACATGCCTTTGCCAATAATCCTTTTGTGGTGTATTTTCTGTCAACTCCATTTATTAAGAGGGTTGTTTTCAAACACCCTGCTAGCATACATTACAGTAATTCTGCTCTCATGAGAAGACATTCTGTAATTATCGAGATGGTCTAACAAATGTCTCTGATATTTACTGCTATTATATTTCATTCTGGCATTATACTTTATGACCCGAATATAAATTTTGGAAAATTTACATGAATGATATGTAATTTTGCAGTCTATATTCTTTCAAACTATATTTTATGAGTAATTCCAAGAAAGCATGAATTTTTTTTTAAGAAAATCATGCCATAATTTACATTTCAGAAAACAAATATCCTCAATGTTATCTGAGCTCGTGAATGACACTTCACTCAAACTCCATGCTCTGAGCCTTGTTCATATATTGTAACCAGTTTGTTCTTTTGCTCCAGAAACGCAGAAATTTGAATACATTTTAGGCACATTTGTCAGCTTGTCATCACACATCCATACAGACAGGACATTTTAGTATGCAAATCTGGTACATTGAAATGATACTCTAAGATATCCCTTGCCAGGTTGGTTCAAGGCATTGATTCATTCACTTTTGTCTGATGCCATTTGCTTGACAGCAACTATTTCCTATTCACAATTTGTCGGATAGTGCAAAAGCTGCATTCAGAGTTATATTACGATGAAAGGGAAAGTAATCACACAATTAAAGGTCTTAATTACTCTTGAATTAACCACAGAAACACAGTGACTGAGAGAAGTGAGTGACCACAACCACGACTTAACTGGAGTGAGTTTACCATATGATCTTTTTTTCACTGCTAATATAACACTTGTCTCTTAGTTTACTCACCAAAATCCACATCCTCAACGTAAACAACTGTGTGGCGTGGCGTGTCCAGGGGGGTTAGAGACCTCACCACGGTATGCACAGCTTCTGGTGTATTGACTAGGAAAAAACCAAAAAATTTATAGCTGAATTTAGAAGGGAAACAGGTCTATACTCTTGGCTCAGGTCTCTGAGGAGTTCCCTGCCTCCTGTTGGGATTTAGAATTTATAATCAGCGCCAGAGTAATTGCCAGTTTCTTTATTTAGCAAGAATAAGTATGGCAATACACATTAAAAATCTAGATGTGTTGATGTATTTTTCTGCATAGCATCGTTGTAGTCAAAACCCATTAGATACAGTAGGCACATTCAAATCTGATATTTAAATATACATTTCTAGCTGTTCTACAGAGTACTTTATGCCATCCTAAAAATCTTCCTATTGGAAGTATCTCACAAGAAAGAGAAGATTTCAGAAATCACAGTTAGGAAGAGTATGATAATTATTTCTGAAAATCAGTGAAGAAGGCCCTTGGAAGTGAGGAATCCTGGCTCTACTGGTTGCTCACCCTTCAGTAGCCAAGGGAATAACTGTCTTATACATGACAACTCCAAAACCTGGGCACATGGGCAAGTTTTCTCACAGGGAAAATCAGTCATTTCAGTCAACAGCTACTGCAGAAGTTGCTGCTGTCAAAATCACAAGAACATATGCATAATTTTCATTCTCACATTCATATTCATCATTATTAAGAAGGCTGCATAGCAACCAAAACAGATGCCTGTGACTCTGAACACAACATAGTTTACTGTCTGGTGGGTTTGATTACTTCGTTGAGGATGCCCTCACCTATCTGGCTGATACTGGGTTTCCTTTCACTTCACTGTCTGGTTACCACAACCAACCCTGAATTTTACTGTACTCCATGCTCCCTTACTTACCCCACTATTCAGTCTCAATCCTTTTCAAACCACTGAATCATCTAAACCTTTTCAGCCTGACCAGTTCCAATAGAGGAAAACAACATCATACTTTTCCTGGGACCTTCTATGCAGTTTTCTTCCTGTGAGCTTATTTTTCCCCTAAACCCAGACTATGTTGAATTATTTTAGGAATGGTGACGCGATGGTCATCCAGAGTTCTGTATCTATTTCACGTGACGCAGCGGACAAGCTACTCCAGGTATCAGGTATGGTTTGAGCACAGCCAGTCTTTTCTTTTGGGTAGCATGGACCTGGAATAATTAGGCAGAAGATCTCACCGAGGGCACGGTGGGAAACAGAGGCAAGTGGTGACGCAACAGTAACAATCTTGCGTATGAGAAGAGACCAGAATTCAGATAAATCTCGCTGGAGTATGTGAAAGCACTAGCTGATTGTCGTCTCTTCACATTCAGGCAGAAATTGGAAGGATTACACTTCTTGACATAAAATACCTATATCCTGCCCCAGTTATACCTTCAAAGCCTTTTGTGAACTAAGCCATGGTCTTCTAAAATTAATTATCTTTAATTACCAGGTTCACTCTATGTCCTCTGAAAATTGTCACTCATTTGCTTTGTTCTAATATTTACTTACCTTCCCAGTTAAACATGACTTTTCATGAAGAAATTCTCAGTTGTACAGCAGGATATTTCTAGCTAATTTCCTTAATACCCAAAGGATGCACATAATCTGGACTTTGAGAAATGAGTATTCATTTTTTTTTTTAGTCTATTCCCTTCTTTGATCTTAGTTATTTTTTCAAGGTCAGTTCTAAGCATAACTTCATAAATTTTCAGATTCCTCCTTTAATTTCATTTTCTGTGTCCTTCAGCATTAGCAGTCAGAGGTAAATGGTAATTCAGCGTTTTTTTCTGTGTATTATTTTCCATTTCCTAAAGATTTCAGTGCTATGTTCCCTGGAGTTTCATTTTTTATGCCAGAAACCAAGATTACTTTGACATAAAACTACCTCTCCAAATCTCACCTTTGCATGGCTCCTTGAGTTACTCATTTTCATTTTCATTAATATTCCATCTATAGGAACCAGCATATTAGATTTCAGTAATGCATAGAAAATCACAATTAGTGTCACCTGCTTTGCTTCTACTCTCTACTGTCTCTGTTTGTTTCTTCTCTTTCCATATATCCATTTTAATACATTAACATAAAGTCTCTATTTGCCTTCTAATCTGATTTCTCTCTCAGATAATACATTTCTGAGTAAACTAAACTCGCCTCGTACGTCTTAGCTCAGGTGCCACACGAACTCTGCTCCCTTTCGACATCCCCTCTCCCCACAACAGGTCTTGAAGGCATTACGGTTCATGCCGACCATGAAATAGACTGCTGTTCAGAAAGGGTTTGTTGCCAAAAGTGATAACTATTCATCCTGGTAAGTTTTGAGTCCCTTTGTGCTTTGCTTTTTAGTGAGTGCTTTAAATGCAGAGGGGAAAGGATCTCCAAGATTCTGACAATTACATGTATATTTATTAAAGATGAATTGAAATTTTTTAATAAAACTAATATTTCAGTTTATTTTAAAAATAATAACTATAATGGAACACATATATACACAAAACAGTGCTAGAAAACCCAAGAATTCTGTGATAATGAATCTCCAGCTTTAACTGACATTCAAATCTTGTTTAACCATTGGCCTATTGAACTGTAAGTCTCTCTGTTTAATTGAATTTAATACTTAAATACAGAAGATATTTTAATTTTACATGTGGCCACAGAGAACCCCGAACATTAAAGTGATACGGTCTGAAATCTCAGGGAATTTTGAAGCAAGTTTTTCTAACCTCAGTCAAATTGATTTTACAAGACCTACTCTTTCTGATGACCTATACACAATTTTCAATATTGTATTTCGCATATTTGTGTATTTTTTACTATATTTTTTTTCTTTCCTTTCCTGAAAGCACACTTGAATTTACTTTCCAAAATCATGTAAGAGGTTGACATGACTTCTAAGAGAAAAAAGTAATTCTCTTTAATGCTGTCAAGGCTATGGAAGGAGGGAAAATTTAAGCACAGACTTTTCACCCTTCTTCCAAAGTAGAGCTAATGAATATTTGGCAGGAGAAACAGCTTTATCTTTACCAAAAAAAGGTTCCCTTAAAAATCTATATTTTTAACTCCAGAGTCATCCAAAGTTCATCTCTTAATACCTTTAAGAAGTCTTTCCTATATAAATATTCACCATTTTCCAAATTAACCAGCTTAGTCCAAAGACACTTATACTTCTGGATTCTACACATACTATTCCCTCATAAATTATTTCTTCGAAATATTGTATGACTTTTTAAGAAGTATTAGATAAAAGAAGATAAAACATTCAATAAAACCCTTTTCATTTTCATATTGGAAAAATAATCAGTCACTAAAGGTCCTACGGATATCTAAATTATTTTGACTAATACAACTTTTAAGAATGCATGTAATTCTACTAATTCCTGGACTTCATTCCGGGTCCTTCTCTTTGAAACGATAGAGAAGTTTGTCTCACAGCTGAAAAGGCTCCATCAAGAAATTGAGTTATGACGCAGAAACAAACATACAAAATTTCCATGTGTTTCAGAGCCTGCTTTTGAAGATGAAAATTGTGCACTGAAAAGCAGCGTTCTCAAAATGAACTATTTTCTGGCTGTTACTAAAATATGGCAAAATTAAATGTCCATATATATTATATTACAGAATATATCATTAATACTTTATATTCTCAATGCTAGATGTTACTTTCTTCCAGAAGCCTACATTTGTGAGTAAAGAGAAAAAAAAAAATTCTTCTCACTTACAGATAAACAGATAATTAGAAGCAAACTAGGTTTGTAATATGATTATATACTTTTACAAGAGGCAGTATACCTAAAGAATGATAAACTAATTGCAGAGAAAGAAAGGTAGGCTTTAATGTTTTGAAGCACAGGATGAGGCAAACTTTCAGAGCCTAAGCTTGAAATGAGAGCCTTTTGTAGTACAAAAACATGATGAGACAGCCTTTCATAGCATTTCAAGCTTTTCCATAATGTATTGTCATTGTAGCCAAAGAACCCGTCATATATGATAATTTTCACACAGATTTGAATAAGAACCTCAAACAGATCAAAAAGAACTTTCAAGTTGCTTTGTGGTTTGTAAAAATATTTATAAATTACTTCGTATCATAAACAATAGCTCCCTCAGCACTTCAAAAAGAAAGCTCTTTGTTATGTTACCTAACAAAAGTAATGTTATTTATCGAGACTATTTTACAACACTTACAGTGGATAGAAACATTTATGTAAACAGCAAAATACTGGAATGACTTTGTGAAGCGCACTTGTACTACAACCATCTTGATTAAAGCAACTGTGGAATTTTCTATTTCATTGCTTTAAGTTCTCTTAACATACTGAAAAAAAAAAAAAAATCATAGAATCATAGAAGCGTTTGGTTGCAAAAGACCTATGAGATCATCGAGTGTAACCCCAATCCTGAATTGTTTCAGCCCAGGGAAGATGTGACCTCTTAAATATTTGAAAGTATATAAGCATTAGGCTGCACAAACTTTATCATTCCCTCTAATGAACAACCTAAGGAAAAAGACTCCAAATCTCCCTGATGCTGTTATTCATTGTCCTCAGAATAGTCAGCATTTACATACAAGCTGCACATTGCAACTAAATGTGTGAGCAAACATTGGCAGTGAAATATCTCACCAAAACCTGTTGTATACACAACAACAAATGAAGACCTTATTGCGGGTATCACATCTAAGGAAGGTAAAGCCAAGGCTGACACCAAGGGACATCGCACCAAGGGAAAATGTGACGTATTCCCAAGAAGATACATATTAAGAAAATCATTTAAGTTATCTATCTACCTGATTAGTAAAGAGTAGGGAAATTTCCCTTGATTATTCCATTTTTATACTATCTAGCTGCTGCTTTCACACGCTGCTGCGTGTGGCTCTCGTGGCTCTGACTTAGTCAGGAAACTCATCTCCAAAGATGCTACAACCCTAGAATTGTCACTAATGAGTAAGAGGAATTTAGAAGGTAGATTGAAAAACTTGGGGTTTTCTATAACGGCTGGAAAACGAATGTGAAAAGTATTTTTTTCATGGAACTATTTCCACAGGACAAATATAAGCACGTTGTGTTGAGAGAAATGTACAAAGTAACTCATTTAGAGCATGTGCAACAGCGCAAAGTGCTTTTCTTTATTAAAAATTTTATAAAAGCTGATTTTTCCCCATTACGATCAGATTCAAATCCTTATTTCATTTCGTGACAAATGTTGGAGGAATTTGCACTCTCAGATTCCCCTAAAAGCTGTACGTTGAAAGACACTGTGCTAGCCATGTAATCTTTATCACTGCTATACAGGGAGGTTTTATTCCTTTTAAATCATACAGATCCCAAAACAATAATCCAAAAGGCAGACTTAACTGAGTTCCCTTGGAAGCACACCACTCAGATTATTTTCTCTAAATCTCTAAGGCCATTAGAAGAAACCTGATAAATGAGAAACAGTACTGGAAAAAAAAAAAGTTACTGCAAGGCTATGATTTCATTTTATAGAATTTTTCTAATATTTTAAGTTTTTAACAGTGCCAAGATTAACCGAGTCACACTTCATTATATTACTATGCTTCGAGTATTTGACCTCTTTTCATTTCATTAATGGAAAGTATTCTTCTCTTCTGTGAACACTATCATCGTTGTTTTATACATTTCCTAGGTTTTATAGTCCAACAGTGTTTACATAAATCATCCAAATAATTACTAATTTTACTTATGTTATTTTGGATACTGCTGGATGTTGCTGGATATTCCAAAACTCACATTTACAAATCAATAACTACAATTATTGTACAGGTATACATTCATCAAAGAAAAATCACACATTCTCAATTATTCTTGCTTCAGCAGTTCTGTGTTTATGCACACAGACAACAAATACGCCAAACTAATGAAAATCAAACCTAAATAAACACCTCCTTTCAAGCCCTTGCATAATTTTCCTGTGGAAAACAAATATCTACCAGGAGCAGCTCCAGAAATCTCCCATTAGTTTCCTTTATCACCATAACTCAATTTTGAATATTCATCTGTAAGGCACGCTTTCTTCGTAAGCAATACTCCCTATTTCTAGTGGATAACAAAGTACATAACAGGGTTTCCGCTATAAGCTAGTAATTGTTGGCTTTTACCAGGTGGCACTGGAACAAATGTTTTCTCTGATTTTCTCTCCCACCTCAAAAAAAAAGGGTGGCAGATAAATATTTGTGTAGGCTTGGGAGGATGGAGGTGGTCGCTGAGCCTGGCCTGTGTCCACCTGATGTAAATTAGACGGTTGATACAAACCAACCCATTAATGACTGAAGAAAAACTTCCAGTGTTTTCAACCGAGGGCACCGCATGCCCAAAGGTTTCAGACTTCTGCTCTCTACTCAACGTTGCCTCCTGTACTCAACATACTGAGCCTGGACTCATTTAATTTGAATTTCACCTGTGACAGAGGGTCTTCCATCCTTGTCCATTTGAAGAACTTTCTATTACAAAAATACGTAAATTTGCTCCCTCATATATGAATACATCCATTTTTCCTAAAATTTGATCTGCTTTTAAGGTCTTTCTAACAATAAAAGCAAAAACATCTTAAAACTATAATTGCTTGGTCAAATATGGATTTACAAAATACTTGTACATTCCTTTTCAACCACAGCCCTAGTAATTAAGAGTTGGACAGCATTTAATTAGCTTGTCAAGTCTAGCTAGAAGCTCTTACATATACTTCTTTTTTTCCTTCAAAAGGACTGTATCAAAATTCTATAATCTGCCTCTTCGCAGACTGAACCTTCCTACTGAAAACAAATGATTTTATTCCTTCTTGAAATGTGAATCATGTCCTAAATCCCATGCCATATAAATAATACCTCCTGGACACAGACAGATCAAACATAAAAAGTCTAAGCCTTAATCCTCGTCCCCAGACAATGCAGGCAACTTTAGAAAGCAAACATATCGTGCCTGAAAAAGGCTGGTTCTGCTCCAAAGTCAGTGATGTACAACCACCACCGAATGCTATTGTTGCTTCCATACCAGTTTACTCCTCATTTTACAAAAGCACATTCATGGTATTTGACAATGGCAAGTTTTCGACTGCCCTGCAAATTATTTACAAAGATAATTACTAAAACTTTCTCAGCTAAACTGAGAAAATGCTATATTTACATAATTCTTCCTTTGTTACATGAGGATGCGCACAAACGCATGCACGTACACACACTTTTCACATGACCTACCACCTTTTTTTTTTGATGTAAAACGCGCTGCATATGTTTTGAGCTGCAAAGAGCTGATCTTTCAGGTAATTTCAGCAGCTTAAAAGCTTTATTAAAACCTCATTAAGAAAAGTAGCAGCAATTCTTGGCTAACACCATACTGCAAATGAAGAATATTACCGTTCAGAGGTGGATTAATCACGTGCAGGGCCTTTAGAAATGCTTAATGCTGTTGTTTTTCACGTGAGAGTCGTTCTTGGCATACCAGTGCTCCATTCCAGATCACATTCTTCAGTAAGACAATGAATAATCCTTACCTAAAGAGCAATTACAGATCCCTAATTTCAACTCTTTTGTTTCCCTTAATTAGAGAAAGTACCAAGGGCAGAAATATATAGGCAAGACCCAACCGTCATTAACAGTAAATGAGATTTCTATAAGTAACTTATTTTAGTCTTCAATCTCTCCACCTGCACTGCATGTGTCTGCTACATAATTAGTTTATAAGTTTTTATAGATACCACACCTACTCCTATTTTCTCACAGGTGAAATGTTTCACCCTCTTTAGGGACCACAAACAAAGTTGAGAAGCGCCCATCAAGCAGTTCCCACGTTTCTTCTTTCCTAAGAAGAAAAGCTGATCCAAACATCACATTTTAAAAGCAGGACCTACTGCACACTGTGTCCAACTCTGTCCCTACGCACTAACTCTGATTTCCTCCAAGAAGAAATGCACACACAGGCGTACTCTGAAAATACCTGAGAAAAACGTGGGACGTATTCCCATATCCTCAGTTCAGCCACGTTCTTTGTAAACCATCCAATCACTTTTTACCTTTCTAGCAAATTTGATTTTGCTTAGGAAGGGTTTTTATATGCTAATGTTATACATCATAGTTTTCAGAATACAATACGACATACGGGAACAGCAACTTAATGAATTTCATAAATGTAAATGCTTATCACAAACAACGTTACAGAGCTTTGAATCTTATAACTTTATCTCCTCCATTGTTAGCTGGGAATGTGCCTGTGAATGCACAGATTTTAAATACTAAAGTTTTAAAATACTGATTTTTTACATTTTTCCAGATTAAAGGTTAACAGTACGTGACCCCGATTGGTAACACATGATCTCGCATTATCTTCGAAGTGATTTGTTGGATGGGCTAACGATAACCTAGTTATTAGCGAAAAAATGTCTTTTTTTCCAGATCTTTTAAAAAGCTTTGTAATTTTCAGAGAAAATCTGCAGTTCTACTTCCTCTTCTGTTTTAGCTTTTCGCATTGTAGAACATAAAAGGATGGGAAGATAAATTTACAAAAGACTTTTCTTGCGGTAATTTCTTACCATACACTGTAGGTGGTAATTCAGACTGTCTAGACTAAAAATGAGATGTTATCTCAGGGAGTCTAATAAAAACTATCTGTACAGGCTTGTCTGTGCTTAAACATATTTTTTTTCTAAGGTAGAAATTAATGCTTCTTAACAAGCTGTCATCTTTGACTCTCTCACATTTCTTTGGGGCAATTATGGACACATTTTCTCCTGCAGAAAGAACAACTGTCTGTTCCCCACCTATCTCTGTTCCATTTACAAAATGTACCAGAAGACTATTAAGGAGTTAAATTCTGCCACTGGGCAAAAGACTGGTAAAATATGAACTCACTAATCAATCCCTAAAATTCACAGGTATGAAAAGTACAAACTTTTCAGAGGACCTCAAAAATATGAATCCTTCTCATGGAGTTACATGATAATGTTTTCAGTTGTTTATTCTTTTCATCGTCAGTATGTACATCTTAATAAATAACAGTGAAATGATCTTTGGGTGAACTGCAGATACCCTTTTGCAGGTGGATTTGTTTGTCTGTTTGAACTGTGTATGTTATTTGCCCATGTTTTACATAAAACTTTTGCCTAACATCTTATAAATCAAAGGAGGTTACATATCAGAACAGGTGATCACCATCTTAGATCAAATACAGATGTCAGCTAGTAGAAAAACATGAGTCTTAGGGGCTTGGGGGAGTAAACTGAACACTGCAAATTGTCAGCAATTTATTTCAACGAGTATGTAAAGCTGCAAACACAAGATAAAGGGTAAAGACTAAAGGCAAAGAAAAATATTGGACCGTCATCTGCTACAAAAATCTTCCTACAATTACTTCTATAGAATTTAATATATAAAGAAAAATGTAACAACATAAAATTCTGCCTTGGATTTTCTCACAGCCTGGGTTTTTTTTGCACTGTTTTTCTGGTCTCTGATAATTCTACCTGTAATGTCACAACTCTGTCAGTCATGCTAGAGGGAAAAAATGAACAAACAAAAAACCCTGATAATACCATAACATAATGGCTAACTCAGAAAATAAGCTCTGATTTTGGTGCAAGCTCTTAATACCACTCTTTTATGCAGTCGACAGGTACGGTTGGACTTGATTTCAAAGTTCTTTTCCACCCTAGTGATTCTATGATTCTGCTCTAACCTTTGGACTAATGCTACAACCAACAACCGCAACTGCAAATACAAGATAAACTCATCCGCACAGCTGCTCATAAACTACACCTATTTTATTGCCGTGGGTTAAATTACAGCTACTCCCAAATTCATAAAAATAAAATTTGAGAAATTTATCAAAATATTTCAATTTTACAAAAAAAATTTGCTACCTCCATCTTATGTTGTTTTCACTCTCCTTTTTATATTGAAAAATAGTATTGACACTGACATGCACTTACAAGCACGTTTCTCTAAAAACATATGGTAATATTTACAAAATCAGCCATTTTTAATATAGTTTGGTAGATGAGCTATTGTTTTGCATTTCCTAAGGTCTCATTTTGTGTTGTGATAGGCAATTAAACAGCTGCCGTATTTCAAAGTCATGGTTGATGAGGTTTCTGTGTAATTTTGTCACAATATTAAACTACGCAGACAAGCATACAGCAACGGTAACAATCTTTTTCTAAATTTAGCTCTCTGATAGATTTATAACGTATCCCACAGAATTTCATTTCCTTAAGATTCACTGCCATATTTGGATTTCTTATCCTAAAGAGTTGCCTCTTAAGAGGCTATCAAGAAAGTATCGCTTACATCCTTTCCCATACATTTAGAATTTCCTCCTTAAACCCTATCTGATAGGTAGCAGCGATAAATTTGAAAAACAAAACTAAGTAGCAACTCAAAACACCAACTCGACTCCCATATATAAAATATATGTATTGCAAAACTTTTTCTAACAGTTATGAAAAATACACTTTTGAATTAAATGGTCCCGTCAAGCGAAAAGACAAATCCACATTCTACCCAGCGTATGACTGTTTCTGTGCACTTAAACATAAAGGAGATCCTCTCCATTTGCCTTCAGTATTAAGTGGCAAAACCCCTAAAACCTGAATATTTCTTCCACTGCAACGTTCAATGTCAATAAGCTTCTGTGAAAAAATGCTCATGGACCTGACGTTACTCCTGAGGTACCGTTACTCTACTTCTTCTCAAAGGCTTTGTAAAGGTTGGTCGTTGTGTTGTTTTTTTCATAAACATGCAAATTTCTAGACTTCCAGGAGCGAAGAAAGTAGGGGTTTACACATACAACTCCTCAGTCTCTTCTTCAGGTTATACCAACACAAATCATTCATTTAACTTCTCTGCAGCTTTAAATTATAAGCTAAATTTCCAACTAAAATCTCCTATTCACTAAGATTTTTTCTAACACTGAGGTGGCACAGTGTGAAATAAATAAAAATTAATTCAACTTAATTTAATCTATTCTAATGGATTTACATCGGGATGGTAGAATGATCAAGTTTTAGGTACGTGCTACTTGTCATCTCTTTATTCATCAATGTGTAAAATTTGTTTCATATGAAAACTGTATTTACTATTATTACTTCGCTAATTATATCAGTAAAAGCACATTAGAGATACAGTCTAAGTTAATTTTTAAAAAAAGAAATGTTAAATTCAAAAAGATAATTAGACAATCACTCAAAATACAATTCTGCTAAGCGACTTGAATTCAAGATATTCTATTGTATTAATTTCTCTCCATTGCTGCTCACAGGTTGATTTACAAGAACTCAAACCCAAAGCCTCTGAGCTATTTAGTAAAAAATGCATAGAATGACACCAACAGTCTTGAGAGTTAGCTCTTAAGAAACCCAGGCAAACATATGTCAAAAGAAAAAAAAATGATGGAGAAATTTCTCCAAGGTTTTAAGGTTTGGGTTTGTTTTGTGTTTTTTTTTATTCACAACTTATAGCGGTCCCATTTCTAATCATATGGAGAGGAGAAAATTGTGAGCTTGAGTTCTTAGTATAGTTCGAAAAGGTACGAAAATCAATTTCTGCTTCCAAAAAATCAAGGTCAATCATGTGCAGAACTGTTCTTCCATCTCCTTTGATGCTTCCTACATCTCTTTCTCCATTAAAAAAGCATTACTAGAGGGAGTCTGATCACTGCTGTTCATACCTACCCGCATAATCCTCTCATTAAAGGGTTACCAAGGTTTACACTGTATGGAATAAATTTTCAAACTCGCTTCAGTTAAAAGAATGAACAGGTTCCATGGGAAAATAGATCAGAGTTTCTGCTCTTTAGATCCCCATCCCTGAGACGCAGCTAATTTTGAAGCGTCTTCATCTCTCCCGAAACAAAATTATGCAGCAAGATTACACTGGTAAACTTGAAGTACACTTCAACATATGATAGATAACATTCTTTTGCGGTTAAAATACATATAGCACAGGAGTCACGTATTATCTAATGATCTGCTATGGTTTTCTGTGATAATATTTTACCTGCTACTGACGTAGCATTTAATTTCAACTTAACTAGCTAACAGTAGTGCAACTTCTATGGAATGTTTCATTTTTTTCTGAATAATACTCACTACCACAGCTGTCCTCCAATTATAAATAAACAAAAAAAACCCCCACTTTGCAATTATATCAGCAAGATACAAATATTAATTCCACTACCCTGTGGTGTAAATATAAATGAAAACCCCCTCTGGTATATTCAATTAATTCCATTAAAGAATAAAACCTCTATAACTCATCCAAGTTAAAAGCCTATCTCATTAATGTTATTTGCCTAAAGAATGACAGCAAAGCGCTTTGGGATGCTGAAAGGTGATAGTTAAGATACGCGTAAACAGTGGTTGGTATTCCACAGTACATATTCACGTTGCAGAGTAAGACTCAATGTCCCATACTTAATTTACCATGACAGTACTGTTCACAATAGATTCCTCCCTAAGTAAGGTAAGAGAAGTAAAAGAAAGTTAACACACTTAACTCATAACTAAGTTAAGTAAAAGCAAGGAAATTACTATAATTTGCTTATTAAACTTCACTTTAGGCTGAGATCTTTCAACAACCATTTACACTGGTTTTATCCATGACTTTAAATGGGGTGTGAGATAACTCTTCTGTCTTTCAAACATCTAGAGCTACGTTGTTGGTCTCCAAAACTTTTCAGCTGCTATAACAAATGCGATCACAAAAACTTTTTGCCCAAACTATATCAGCTTATTTTATGATTATTTACATAGTCAAAGTTCCCAAGAGTGTGTCAGTAATTAATTAGCAGGAAACATGCTGAAAAGGGTAATAGATATGGGATAGTCATCCTTTTTCTTCCAAGATAACAGTTCAAGTTCATTTGTTGTTAAAGATGAGAAAAAGGTGCTTTGTTCTTGTTTCTTTCCTGGCGTCAGATAAAAACTGTTAATTGAATGTCTGGTCTCAGTCAATTTCTTTCCTAGCCATTAATACAGAAATTGTTTTAATTGACTTTCTAAAAGAAAGCAACAAACAAACAATCAAAAGATGCGTACTCAGCATTTATTCTGCAAAATATGCAGGAAAATAAACATCCCGAATACTCTGCGGAATTAGTTACTTGAAACTGTTATTGTCTTTTCGCCTGTGCTAATCAGAATTAAGGCACTGAAAAAGAAGGCGACCTGTACCATCACAACTAAATCAAGCAAGAAAAAAAACTCTGAGTAGGATTCCTGAACAGGCAAATAGCCCACGAAAGACAAAGCTCCTCAGAATGTGAGTTAAGATTTTTTAAAAGCACTTACTCTACAAAACGTCAGTACCAGCAAAAAGATGGTTGAAGTTTTGTCAGTAGTTACTTGAAAAGCACGTGATGCTTCCATGGTAATATATATATAGAATAAATATCGGCGGGGGGGGGGGGGAAGGAATGCTAATATATTAAATGAACATAAGACACGGATTTTGATTGAAGAACTGTGAGAAACAGAAGATGTTTATCATAAAATTACCAGGCTGAAATACAAGGTAGCTTCTGGAGGAGTGTTTGCCGAAGGTGAACAGTTTGTATTATGCGCACAGCTTGATCCTAAGTCAAAAGATTTGTCAGTAGGACTGGGGTAAGGCCAGCTGTGCCAAGACAGCAGACGTGCAGGGAGAGGCAGGACTCCACCGTGTGAATTAGTAACCCAGGCTGGTTTGGAACAAAATCTAGTTCGAATCCTGATCGCTTTCAGCACAGGTCAAGTTATATTGTCACCTCTCTGATACTCTGTAAACATTCCAAAAGTGGTTTCACGGAGAGTAAAGAGAAACCAAGGTGTTGATAACTCTGCTATCTTGGCAGCAACCTACCTGTCCATGTTTCAGAAGAAGGCATTTTAGCAAGGCGTAAATCCAGGGGACAGGGACCCTCCAGAGGACATCACTGAGGCTCCACCTACGCTTTAGCAAAGGGCCGTGTCACACAAGGCTGAAATAATTCTGAAATCAAAGACTGATTGAAACAGATTTTCTGTCAGATTGCTGTCTCAGAACAAGCGCATCGTGAAAGCTTCCCTCACTTTTCACAGATTAAAATGAGATTGAGCCCACAGCCTAAGATCACAAACCAGCTGTCATCCCCGCTCGGAGCGCAAGATGTGGCTGCGCTTTCATATGTGTAGTAATGCAGTCACTGCAGTATAAACAGCAAACTCCTACACTGCCCAGGAAAAAGGTACCATTCATGTACAGACAAATCAAAGTGAAAAATAGCATCCTTTTTAATAAGTAGTATATGAAGTAGAATTGCATTGGGACAGCGAGTACAAGGCATGGAGATTCTGCAGTATATTGAGATTTTTCTTTACATTTTTATGTCCCTTTTGCCTGTTTCTCCTTTTTGAAATTTGTTTCCTTGTTCAGCTACCTTGCTGTAATCATTTTTGCTTTTCTCTCCTCAGAGTATGTGCTATTATTTACTTATTAATCAACATTTTCCTCAATGTGAACCTTAATAAATATGAAATTAATGCAGAGCAAAACTAGGGGTGAATAAGTAATAGAATATGTTATCTTTTATTTCTCTTAACATCTCTCAATTCGGTCACTACCTTCTCTGTTTTAATGTCGCTGCTTTTGAGATCTCTTTAAAATCACAAGCACAGACCCAGGGAAAAAAGATGCCATGCAGAAAACAGAAACTTGACTCCCTCAGGCAGTATATTAAATATTGCTTTTTCTTTTTTGATAAATATCATTTATTCATAGACAAAGCCACTTAAATAAATATTTCTCAACAGAAGCTTTTATTTCCCACTAAGACTGAGAGTTACTAAGTGGCTTCTGTTTGGGTGACACACTTCTCATGACAAACTGCCCTGGAGGACAACTCGGAGAGTCAAAGAGAATCCCACTGGCAAAATGCTGCTGAGCGGAAGGGTGAAGGACAAGACAAACCTTCCTTCTGCTTCTCAACAGGGAAAAATATTCAGATGGGAAAGACTTCTAACGCAGTGATTTGACTATTGGGTTTGGTCAGATCAGCAGTACAAAGCACAGCATATATTAACAAAGTAAGCATTACACTTATTTTTGGTGTGGACAAACCTAATAAAATTAGAAACCAGGAAGAGCAAATAGTCCTGATAGAATGTCTAGGAAGAATCCAGGTGTTGACCTTTCTTCTACATGGCCCATGGAAGTTGACCCATGCTCTTGTAGTAGTGTGTTTGAGGACTACCTGCGCAACTGAGGGTTCTCGTGTTGGGACAGGGAATGAAAAGCCATTTTAACATCAACTATTGAACACGAAATGGTAGGTAGTTTGGGGAGGCTGTGAGAAAGCCAGCTGGAATATCTGAGTCTGGCCTCTGAAACACTCCGGATGGAGTCATCAGACACTGACTAATAAGAAGCCATTCCTTTCGGAAGCCAGAAGCAGGAAAGAGAAGCATTCAGGAAAATGACCCAGCGACAACTGCCAAATGGCAGACGCAGCAAGCACAGCAGTTCTGGCAAAATGCAATGGTCACAGCTGATGGGAAATGAAGCACCAGAAGCAGAAGGATGAGCAGGAGCCCGCAAGGAAAGCAGTCCCTAGCAAATTTCCCACTTATACATGGAGTGTGATGTTCACGGTATGGAATACATCTGCTGGCCAACTTGGGTCAACTAGCCTGGCTACACTCCTTCCAGCTTTATATACCTGCATATATACCTTGTAAAACATAAGAAACAGAGAAATGTCCTTGAGTAAACTAAAACCAGAATGTCTTATCACCTTCATTCCCACACTTAAGGTTGTAGCCACTGGAAAAAAAAACCAAAAAAACCAAAAAACAAAACCCCAAAACTGTAGTTACTTAGGATTGTAATTTTCTGAGAAGAAAATTGATTCTATCCCAGACAAACCAAGACACCAACTCATTTCAAAATGTATGCTTTTGGAATAAAAGTTGGCCAGGGATCACTTTGCATCCCATGAAGAACTGCCTTGAATCAGTAGTCTGCGGTGTGAATAAACCATTATTCTGTCAACTTGCAGACCCTCAACACATCTGAGAGTGAGACAGCACAGAGTTTGGAAGGACTCCCAGAAGGTTTCTCAAATTCACTATCAATGCAGCGAAATGTATTAAAATTTGAATTCAAAAGAAACTGGAATTTTGCCGATTCAACAGAAGAGGCTGTTCCAAATGTGCTCATTTATGTGTGATAAACTGGTCCTCTTTTCTAAAAGATGAAAGGCTGACACTAGGAGGAAAAGGGTGAGATTCTTATAAACAGAAGCCAAACCAACTTGTGTAGCCCTTTTCATCCGACATACTGAAATCACATGAAGAAAATTGACCTTTATCTTCCTGTGAATTTATCCCACAAGATTCCTACATCTTGTTGGCAAACAAGATTTGGAAGACTAGAAGAGGAGACTATAACATTGGCATGGTTTTCTACTGGAAACAGTAGAAAATGGTATGGCTTGATTAAAACAAGTAAGAAACAACTTATCAGCAAATATTGCCATTTACATGAGCACAAAGTCTATTCCATAATCTGGTTGAAGTACTTTACTGTCTTCAAGGAATTTCATAGTAGCATTCAGTAACTAATTACACTTTTCTGAGGATTTCAAGTGATTCTAATTCTGCTTTGTAAGAATTATAGATGCCTGTTACTTCTTAATATGTATTTTCAAATCAACACTACTCATTGCAGCTTTGAATTAATTTTCAATGTAAACTTCACTGAATATCCAAGAATCATATTGTTAGGTCACAGAGTAGTTATAAAGCTCAAATCTCTCACCAGGTTTGTTTTGGACCTGAAAGTAAGTTTGGTTGTTGCTGTTTTAAAACTTTTCATCTCTTGATTCCTGTAAGTTACACTATGCTTTGTTTTTAATAATATGATTTTTTTAACTAAATCTAGAATAGGACACGGTCCTGCAGTGAAACTAAAAGTTAGGGAAAATAAACTCAATTTTTCAAAAGATAAACGATGAAAGTTACCTAAAGTTAAGATGAATAACTGAGTCTGTAAAGTAAACAAAGGAGCACATTGCTGTAGGCACAGTAATTATCCCTGGTTTTCTGTGATTTGGTAGCCCCAGTCAGCAACCTGAACTGAAATGACTGCAAGATACATATCATTCTATCATTCTTTTGAAAATGCAAGGACTAAAGAGGAGCCTCTGGCTCCCATGTTTTCACTCAATCCTCTTGTCTGACACGCTTCCTTCAAGGAATAGGCCATTCTCAATATCAAAGTTAATTAATTTTTGTTCACCATTGTACAGTTCGTTTTAAGCACTGTCTCTGTCATCTTTATGCTAGGGTTAGGATCAAGAAAACTGAAACATCCGTGAGTATTCCTGTATTAGGACCTCCCGAGACCTCAAGATAATAACGACAAGTTTTGCAGTATTACTTTTCTGTGAAATTCAGACTACTCAACAAGAAAACTTCAAGAAATTGTAGAGTGCTGTTTTAAGGGTTTTCTGTGTCTTTGTGAGGTAAAGGCGTTTCTGAAAGAATTATGAAGCATGAAACACACATTTCAAAAAAAGTCAATAAAATAAAATAAAACTCTTTCCAGTCAGAGAATGAGTATTTACTAAAATCCTAAACATCACAGATAACTGAAGCAGAACATTCTTTGATTTATTTTGAACACATGGAATCTGGAAACTGCTTAGAATGTAAAGACTCCTAATGTTAAAGTAACCTCTGAGGTGAGGTTGTACAGAGTTTCTGATATATATTTATCTTTGACAGGTAAAGTCTCCAGGTCTTAGCACCATTTTAGAGTTCCTTAAACTTGTTGAGAAAAAGTCAGTAAGGTAAGCTTTCATGAAGGGACTAAATCCATTTGCGGGGGTTCTTGACTCTGAATCTGCTAAGACCAAAGTTTCTTCCATTAATTTTTCATTCCTTGTCACCTACAACACTTAGACTGAAAGACGACACATCATCAAAATTATATGTCCCTTCGTGAGCATAACTGAAATCACGTCATTTAAACTTTTAAAGTATATTAAATAGGGAGATAAGCTGATTATTATCTAAAGCACAACAGATATGAAATAAAAGGATTCTATTCTATCACACTTAAAATCAATATACAATAAAAGGGCTAATTTCATCTTATTTATATCTCAAGAGTCTGTATTTATCTGTGTTACTTTGACGGTTTTGGTTTTGCCCACCCCACCTGCAATATTCACAGCCCTATCAGGATCACAAAACCCAAAAGCATCAGACTGCAGTCTTTCATACAGTGTCCTGCTGCTGTACAGGCTTCTCAAAAGTCAGAATAATTGCCTCTAGCTTTCTAACAACAAAACCCAGACAGAGCTTTATTAATGATCCACCCTATTTTTTGAACATTTAACATAGTGTTCCGGTTCTTAAAACCTTAATTCAGGATAACATTTTTACATAATATGAGCTTTGCTTCATCTCAAGAAAAAAAAAAAATTAAAAAACATGAATTAAGAGGTTAAAAAAAGTTACTGTCATTTTGTCTATTAAAGTCAAAGGGAATTTAGTATGCCAATAGGTTTTGTATGATATGACAGAGGCTAAAGGAAACCTTTAACCAGAAACAGAAATGAAGCCCTAAGGCTTCCTGATGAAATAATTATATTCATTATTTTTATATGTGCCTGAAAGCCCCTGTAGAGATTTGTTCATTAAACAAATACTTATGTTCTATTCTGGTTTTTTTTCTGCATCATTTATTATCCACTCTTCCACATCCTGATATTCATATATTACAAGACTATCAGGACAGGAACGTCTCACAGCATAAGTTCTTGTTTGGAAAGCATGCCTGCCTGCATTGCATATATACGTACAAGATAGCAGGAAGAAAACTGTTTGGTTTCCTCTGCTTTCTTGCCTAGAAAACGTAAAATTAAGGTATTGGTAGGCATCAGATAACCCACCCAGATGACAACCACCAGGTGACACTCAAGAGGTTAATGGTTCTCTGGAAAAGCCACAGAAGACGGATTATGACCTATGCAAAGAGGAAGTTGTAAATCTTTGGTCCAGAGTGGTCTTGATTCATAGAAAAAAATGTATATAAACACCAGTCATGTACAGTGCAGCTTGGGAAAGAGGGAAGACAGCACTCTGGATGTGGCTTCTAACATAGAAGAGCCCTCGAGCCTGGTATCTGCCACCTCCAAGATGAAGAACCACTAATGACTACAGCCAAAAAGACAGCATCACACTCGTGTGGTATTATAAATCTAATGCTCAATTACTATGTTTGATTTGAATGCTTGAATCTTAGCTGTTAACAGATGGATTACTTGAAATTTCAGCATAAAGCGTCATTTGAAGTTTTGCGGTCTGCCCGATATCTCAATTTCTCAAAATACCGGTACCAACTTTCCTGCAAACTAGTGTTTCCCTGTCCTACCATTTCCTTTACTTTTTTCTTTTCTTTTTTTTTTTCCTCTAAGTTCTACCTTGTTCATTCAATATCAGCATTTCATACTGTGGGGTTTTAGATCCATACTGCAGGAGGCAAATCTCCCATTCAATTAAAGAGAAAAAGACCAATTTGATTAGATAGATGATCTGAATTCCAAAAGGAGAACTTTCATCCGCTGTTGTAGATATTTTATACTCTACAGAGCAAATCTTCCTTTCAAAGGATTATGTCCAATGCCGCAGCAGCGCCCAAGTTCAGGTTAAGATTAGTGTTCCATCATATCAGATACTATGCAAGCACATAATCAGATACTTTTTATGCCATAATCTAAAAAAAAAACCCAGCACACTATAATGCAATTTCTCACCACATTCTGAAACAATAATTGTATTTCACTTACTAATAATAAGCCATGCAATTTTATTAAATCTTTGCAGAAAGATGACAGCCTTTAACTGGTTTCTATAAGGAAATTGTTTAAATTTTACTCTTACCTCTAACTGTTAGTATTTAAATTAGAGCAATTCTGTTCAGGATGGAGAGCAAGCATTCCTTCAAACAATTCCTATTGTCAAGTGTGACTGAGGTGGAACAGTTTATGCACTGTTCGCATCTCTCCTGAGATACACAGTAAAGAAACACTACTACATTTGTTTCTCTGATGAGAACACATATTCCTCTTTATCTTTGTCATCTACTGCATTACTCCTAAGTGAAATAAGCAATACAAGAGATCTGTCAAAAGTTAGATACCTCAATTTTTGAATGAGTTTGAATTTACACGTGTAAAAGGCCATCAGTAATTTTCTCACATTTTCCTAATCTTCCCTGATGGATTCAGGCCATGCTTTTCATTTACTCCAGATGCGATAACCAAACTGTCAGCTATGTTTCAGCTTTTCCTTTAATCTTTCCCCGGAGCCAATAATAAAAGATTAGTAATTGACAGTGGTTGCTAGGCTAAGGGTAATGCTTATTTTAAACACGAGAAGCAAGAGCTGTATTCTTTGAAGGGATAATTTGTGGGAGGCCAGAAAATTGGATTACTTTGTTATCTGTTGTGTAAATGACAAAGATATTCAGTGTCCTTAAAATGTCAAGGCAAGTTTAATTAAAAATTTCCTACCTAATTTGAAGGTGAGAGAAGAGAATGAAAGAGAGGGAATAGAGTAATGTTTACAGGTAATTCAGAAACTTTACCAGGAATAACGTTAATAAAAGGTATAGAATCATAGAATAGTCAGGGTTGGAAGGGACCTTAAAGATCATCCAGTCCCCCCCCTGCCATGGGCAGGGATATCCCACTGGCTCAGGCTGCCAAGCCCCATCCAACCTGACCTTGAACCCCTCCAGGGATGGGGCAGCCACAGCTTCCCTGGGCAACCTGAGCAAGGCCTCACCACTCTCATGGTGAAGAAATTCTTTCTCAAGTCCAGTCTAAATCTGCCCCTCTCCAGTTTATACCCGTTCCCCCTCGTCCTATCACCACAAGACGTATAAGAAATATAAAAAGGATATTGCTGTACTAAGGTATAAACATACGGTCAACTTTCGAACCATACAGAATTTTTTCGAAAGAGGGAAATATCCATTCTCATCTAAAAATATGCAGCACATCACCAGTTAGACATTAATGACATTCTTACTTACATTTTAAAAGTTCAGAGCCTGGAATGAGAGAAGGTCTGAGGAAAACACCTAGAAAAATGAGCTTCCTTAGAAAGAAATTCTCCAGCCACATCCATACTTCACTGAACTTGCTTGCACAGAGATAGACTTCACTTCAACTGTGAAGACACTTAGTTACATGGCAAATTACTACACCAAGTAACATAGTTTTTCCCCTAGATTATCCGCACAACACATTTTTGTTTCCCTTATAAAGTGAGGGAAATTGCATGGAGAACATTAATACTTTGGGACAGATTCCGTTTTAGACAGCACAGCTGAGCTCAACTCCACTACTGCATGCAGACATTCATTAACTAATCAACTTGGATATAGGAAATTTGAATTGAAATATTTTTGCAAAACTTCAGTGGTGTGGCCTTAACCCAGAAAAGCTGTGGCTGAAACGTTGCCACTGACTACAGACAACATAACAATGAATGTGCTGCAATAAGGCATGCAGGTAAACAAATTTTTAGAAGTTAATTACAATATCTCTTTTTTAAACAAATGTTGACACCTCTCACTAAATAAATTATCTACCGCTAAGCTGCTTTTCTACATTGGAATTTCCTTTTCCTGTTTATTAATTTGGTTTCTTTCAGTTCTACAGATCTTTCCTATAAATCAGATGTACATATAGATGTCTGTGTAGTTATCTAAGGCACAAGCTATCATTACAGCTGTCGCTCATGCTTACTGACAGCAGGAACAGAAATAAGCTGTAATATTCATACACACCACAGGAGGATGGAATGGCATAGGTGTAATACCACATCTTGCCACCTGGACCATACCAGTAAGCTGAGCACTTGCCTTGTCTCTACTCTTCCGAGAAAAACTTGGATCTGTAAATAATTTATCTCCTAATAATAGCGTCTGGCATCTTATCTTGTTTTGCACTGTTTTTGCTTGTAAATGAGAAACATTTAACTGTAAAATATTTAAAATAAGCAGAATATAATCCAATACTGAGATCTTTCCTACATAGGACAGATGACAAGCACCATGGTAAAATCAAAATGAACAAGAAAAGTGGGAAAGCAAAAAAAAAAAAGAAAGATCACTTGGAATTTTCCAACCCTTTGAATCCATAAATATTACATTTTTTATGGAAATATGCTGCAGTGCCATCGAGCTGATTCAGTACCAAGGAACTTTACCTACATTGTCCCAGTTTGGCCTTTTCAGTTAATGTAAGAAGACTTATAGAGTTTATAAATTAGCTTTAAACACATCTTAATCATCATACATTACACTGTTGTTAGTTGAAAACATATTGTGCTATACCACTGACTTAGAGACATGCACATAAGGGAGGCGACTGAGCCCATTACCGAAAAATAAAATAAAATAAAAATATCTCTGGCAGTATTAGTTTATTCTTTCAAGCTTCACCATCCTTTCTGATTTCATTGTCAAGAACTGAAAGCCCAGCGCTCCGCACAATAAATCACTGGTCAATGAGGAATCCGAGTACCATTTGAAATAGTCGGTCTCAATATGGCAGGAGTATTCGTAAAAACAGGTATTTGAGCTTGATGGATGTGTGTGTTCTGCGACTGTAACTTTGACTGTTAGTAGACAGAACTGTGATTTCACTAAAATGTGCAAAGGGAAATGGACTGTTAGGATTCAGGAAAAGCAGAAAGATGGAAAATGTTACAGTTCAGCATGTATCTATCTTTAACCATGCTCTCCCTTACAAAAACATATTTAGCATTTGCAATTATAAAAGCTCCCTTGGTTTTGTAGCTAATTTAGAATAACATTTTCTGCAATCATATGTCCAGACAAATGGACAGAAAATGGGATGATATCTTCCTATAAATATTTAATTTACGCAGTTAAATGCAGATTGTTTCCGAAAATTTACATTGTTAAATCAATAACAGCACCAGGTTCAATTAAGAGTGGAGTTCAAGACTACATACAAACCGATGAGCTAGAGTTGACTCAAAGCCTATACTAAATAAGTACCTGCTTCATTATTTGTGAAAGAATCTAAAGGTCACATAACTCAACGTTGGAATATATTTTCCCAGGGCAGGTAGGCGAAACAATAAAAGGCTTTTTATGGTTACAAATTAGCAGATGATTTGAATATTTGAACCTTTAAAAGTGGATAAAGTGGCACAGCAGGATGATTTAGAAGATGGATTTTTAAAAAGAGAGAAGGAAACACAAGATCATTTTCATAGCGACTCAGAGTCTATAAATCGATGAATTCTATGCATAATCAGTATAGTATACTCAAGAAATAAAGAGTTCAAATCCTTGTAAGCAGATAAGTAAACCCCTACATCAAATGGAAAACGTTGAGAGTGTAAGTCTCTAAGAACTTTGGAGTTTAGTTGTTTGTTTATACAACTTTTTATTAGGTATTATCTCAAGAATGTGGAAAATTTTCTGACTTCAACAACGATCGAGAGGAGAAAATTATGGTAGAATAGAATGATTTAAAAAACATCTATTAAAAAAGTGAAGTGGGTTTTTTTGCTTCTATTTTATTCTTTTTGTATATAAAGTCATTACTAATATTTCATGAAAAATTCCTTTTATTTTCCTAAAAAGCATATCTACATTTAACCTAGAGATGATCGATCTTTTATGATGCTTTTTACAAAAAAAGAAGAGTATACATGACAGTGTCTGAATTACAGGTGTCTCCCTAATGTAATGATACATATTTATTAATAATCTTTGAGAGGATACCCTTGTGGGTAAGAGTTGGTAACACTGAAAGGTTGCATAAAGATTTTGTTTATAATGATTTCTTCAGAGGTGGTGACTGAAACACATTCCTCTTAGACACTAAAACGACAAAAGTTACAGAAGGCGTTAAAAAGAAAAAGAGACCCTTGATAGGGTGCGCTTGGGAAAGGCCACGCTGTGTTTGAGGTTGACTTCCTAACGACGGCAGAGCTGCAGCCTATTTTTACTGCACAGAGCTGGCAACAAGATAAAGCTTTTAAGGCAAAATATTACTTTCCCTGTTATGACAAAATGTCACAGTTGAGATTCCTTTATGAGATAAATGTCATATAGGAGCATTGAAAGGGAATTCCCAAACTCATTTTCCTTGCCTGTAACTTCATATATCTCTTCCTACTTGTCTGCGACTCCGTGTCTGGCCACCTCTGGAAGTGCCGCTCCCGCAGCCCCTCCACTGCCCCACGGGCACGAGCAGCAACAGGCCAAAACGTTTGAGGGAGTGGAGGATGATACCGGTCACAGATATGATTTTCAGCGAGTAGTTTTGTGATTGACAATGAATTAATGTGTCTCACAGCAAAATCTTAGATTCAGCAGAGCCAAGGGACGCTAAGAAGGTTTCCCTGCACTATGATAACACACTGAGGAAGAAGATGCTTCCAAGGCAACCAGAGACACACAGAAGACCAAAACAAAGAGACCCTCCTTCTTCTGAAAGCTCCTGGTAGAAACACTTTTCACTGAAAGAACTAAAAAATGAAACATCAGCAACCCTGACAACCCCAAAGGCCAACAGGAACCGACAAAGCACAGTTTATTCACTTTATGCTTTAGGAAAAAAACAAAAACCCAACACCCAAATTAAATATTACAAAGGCAAAGTAAAGAAAATATTATGTTTTCATTGAAATTTATAACTAGAAGTTATTTCTAAACAGTCAATAGAAGTCTGTTAGAATTCCATACATACTCTAGTTGGCAAACACACACACATATTTAACGAAAGAAACAGTAAATCTGGACTGCAGAAAGTAAGTTCCACTTAGCTATGACAGGCAGAAAAGCAGTCTAAGATCCATTAAATACCAGAGTAATTTTAACTGTCCAGCAAATGACTCACTGAAAAAGGCAGTAAATTATAAAATTAAGTCTTGAGGGACTGAATTAATTCATATCATTTTCCTTTCCTACATACCTATGGAAAACATTCTTCTCCTTCTCTAAAAAACAAAGAACTGCAGTAGTTATCAACAGTTAAAATAGTGCAGAGAATGGCTCTTGACAGATTTTATTTTAAGCGTGAATTCTACTTCAAGAAATTTACTGTTCAGACACTAACCTGGAGAAATGCCAAAACCAAGAAAAAAATCTTTAGCAATATAGTTCATAATTACATAAGCACAGTGACAAAACCACTAGGCTCTTACTTTTCTGAGTGCTTTTTTATACAAGAAACGTGATAGCAGTCGAAAACAAACCAATTGACACAGGAATCTTCAACACCATCTTTGTCATTATAAAAAAGGTTAGCAACAGAGAGCAGAATTTTTGCAATGAGATATGGAAGAACAGTGTAAGTAAGAGCATTTAGAAGTAAGTGACAGCAGCAATGAACAAAAAAAGATATACGCATATTTACTTCAACAACCGCTTTGTGATGGAGAGACCTTTTCAATTGCCCTCTGATGTCATTCCTGTAAAACCTATTCAAACACGTTTAGTGACTTTTTTCCAGGAGAAAATATCTATTACCATGCCACTCTTGACAGGATTTTATTGATTTCAGTGCACTATAATAATCCAAGGAGGTAACTCTGCTCTCAAATAGAGTTTACCAGTTACAGGTCTGAGTTCAACTCATGATGTTGAACTGAAAATTCTAAATCACACAGGGGGCACTATTAAGAGAGAAATCATCTTGAAGAATAACTTAGCAAAGCATACACAGATGCTGGCTCTTCTTAGTGATTCATCTGTAATTTCAGCCTCTAAAGTTGGGAAGTAAAGAACTCCCTGCATTCAAAACTTAGACATTAAAAAGAAAAAAGTGTGGTGCAAGTAGAATTTTTTTTCTTAACGGAATATGCACATCTATTGATTAACGAAAAAAAAAGTATGGTGAGAGCAGAAAAGAAAGTTAAAGGTGCACTTCTGGTATTGAGGAGAGGCCATTGCAATTGCCATTTGTTTGTCCTAGAGGCACATGCACGCAACTTTGTAAATTATACCAAAAATATCATTAGAGTTGAGGTTTAGATTGACATATGCTAAGTGTCCATGCATGAAAAAAATCCAAATAAATAATGAGCAGCGTCTAAGTGAGTTAGTTTCACAATGGTTTTTTTTTTTTTTTAATTTACAGGTGAGAAAATTGAGCTGATGAGTTCTGTAGAACTGATGATGACATTGACAGGCCAACATTTGGTAGTAATCTAGAGCATTGAGCCTTCTAGATAAATGAAGAAAACACAATATAACCCTTTCCTTCAAGTTATACAAACAGTGAGATCCAAAGAGCAACCCCCTTCCCAATGAATAATCCTCTATGCTGATAAGCACAAGAGGCAGAGAAGAGGAATGGAAAAAAAACAGAAAAATATTTATGCTGAGGCAAGAAATGCTTCCCATCTCATATACTGGATTTCACATGCTTTGCAGGCATTGCATATAAATGTAACATGAGGCGATTCTTGAAAAATGTTGGTTGTTCAGGTTTTGCATAACAAAAGTAACTCCGTAACGCTTAATTTCATTGGTCTTAAAATGAATCAAATACCCAGACTTTTCAAATATCCTAGATAACCTATCCCACAGGCATATTAACCTAAACAAAGGCATCAGATTAAGTTTTATTAAATGTTTCTACATGTACAAATGTATCAGTAAATTTATGCAAGGGAAAATCAAAAATACAGAGTTTTGCGTTTTTCAGCTACCACAAACGAGGAATGTGTGCATATGCACATGTCCATTACACCCATTGTCACAGCCAAACAATTCTGATTTCAATGAAACTAAGAGAATGGTAAATCATAGATTTTCCTCAGAGACACTAAACACTGGCTTTTCTTTTAAAGTTCATTTTACCATAATACCAGTTAACATATTTCTTCAGTAGAACTGGATTGTACCCGAACAGCCATACCACCGTATAACATTGCATCTATTCTAAAATAATATATCATTATAGGGTATAATTTTTAAACAGAGATACATTTTAAAAATGTCAATAGTTTAATACGAAGCAATTCAGTTTTGAAATCTGCACTCTTACTGTCTTTTTCTTCCCCCTTTCAAGACTAAATATCACGTATGCAGGAACATAAAGAGCTGTTTGATTTTCATGCTAGCACACGGGTAGCTCTTTAGGAAAGAAATAGGAGGCTAAATTATAAGGAATGGTTGGTTTGAATCAAATGCAAATCCTGAAGAAAGAAAATTATTTTTAAGGACTAAGATCAGCGAGACATTCAATAGTTTAAAAGACTGTTCATGACACACTGCCTAACTCCAGAAGGCATAGATCTTCAAATCATATCCAAGTATTTTGTGCCATATGCCAAACTGTGTTACTGTAATTTATTCAATTCCATGCATATAAAAACACTGGTAATAGCAATGTATATGATCAGCCCATATGCCACTGCATTTGTTTCTTCTTCAGCAGCTCTGAATAGTATTTACAAGCACAGAACTAACATTCAAAGCAGTATTATTCAACACAAAGATTTGTATTAATATTAACATACTTGCTAGGTCTGACTGCTCCTCCTGCATCTCACCTTTCAAATTCCTTTTGCAAAAAATTGTCCAGGATCACGTTCTTTAAAAACATCAGCTTAAAGCTGGTGACTATGTTACTTAAGTTATTTAAATTATTACTTAAAATAGTGACAACTTTGAATCAGCAGTGCTCATCAGTAGTGCTTATTTAGAGCAGCACTTCTCTTGACACGTAGCGAGTGCAGATGAGACACACTAAAGAGGTGGAGTACACTGTAGAACTTTGCAACTCAGGAAGTCATACAGTAGTACTGACCCTTTCCATTGTCATCCACTGCTCCCTAAAGACATATTGAATTTGGAGGTGCTGGTGAGTGATCCTCTAAAAGCATTTCTTTCAAGTTACATCATAAAAAATAGCTAATAATACAGGAGATAAGAAAATTAACTGAAGGAAGGAGTATTATTAATTTAGAGACTACTCAATTAGTATTCAATTTCTTTTGATGGAGGACAAGGACATGTTTGTGTTTTGTATTTTAGAATATGCAGATGAAAGCATCCACAGTCCCAGTTTGATTACAAACACATAAAAACATGTTGCAACTTTCTTGAAAAGATTCTGACTGTGAGAGTTTATGCAGAATTTGCATCTTGACTGTAATTAAGATAAACATAAAAAAAGGTGTCTTTTGAGAGGGCATGACTACAAGACAGTCAAGAGGATAATGACAACAAACGTTGGCATCTTTCACTTAGATATAAGGCATGTTATTTGTGTTCAAAGACAGTACCTTGATAGTCATGATGATAAAACACAGATAAAAGCCATAGATAAACTTAAGAATGGTCAAATGTTTCAAGAAACCAGCTTTGGGATACTAAGAAATAAATAGACGGTAACTGTACTTTTACAATTGACTCTATTGATATTCCCCAGTAAATTTGATTTTTATTATTATCTGTTATTGTATTTATTTCATCTTGAAGTTTGTTTTTCCTCTTGCCAAAGTAATCTTATTTGAATCAATTATTTGTTTTCACTGCTGTCTTAAACTTTTGGAATAACTTTAAACATGAATATGCATGTGTGTTATTTATCTACATCAAATGTTTTAACATGCTTTCATCAGAAATTCTTGTGAGTTTTTCAAGGTTCTTTGTCAGAATGGTAACTCTTTTATATTGCAAAGTCTTTACAAAGTTAGCATCTTTAGAGTAATGAAGTTTTGAGGATGAAAGATTAAATCCCCGAAGATTTACAGTCTTGAAAGTATTTTTCACATAAATATTCCTCTTTTTTCTTCATTGCAATTACTAGGACTACATACCAGTTAAGAAAAACACTCTGCTAAACTTTCTAACCAAACATAACACTCATCTGGTTTCACAATATATTCCTGTTCTACTATTATTTAAGAAAAAGTTTTGTTATCTCCTATGGACTAAAAGGGTAAGTTGAGATCAATTCCCTCATGTTGCACCCAAATGCACATTTAATCTTGAATGACTTACTGCATGGCCTATAAAGCACTTATTAGATACCAAAAATATAACTACAAGGTACAAACTCAAAAGAAAACGTGAGGTCCTGATTAAACCAAGAAACTTTAACTTAGTTGAGAGATAAGAATAAACTGCATATTGATTAACATTACTAATTTACAGAAACTTCAATGTGTGCCCTTTGGGGAGGAAAGCAAATGTTTTAAAACAAATTGGTAAAATCAAAACTTACTGCTGTGCTGGGATTTGACTATGATTATAAATTTAAAAGAGGACAAAACCCCCACCTCTTTCCCCATCCATGCAGAAATTTATATGCAGGGATTCCAGGGGTCAAATGGAAATACTTCCCAAGATATGACTTAAAATAACACAGTTTTATATGGAAATGTAGTGGCTTCATCTTTACCTTTTTTGCCTGCGCCTTTTCTGTCACAGTAAATTAATAAATGTGGTCTATGTAAAGCAAGAGGACCTTCAGCTAATTTCACTGTTACCAACTATCTGAAGGCCACTAATCATCAAAATAAAGTGACTTTCAATCACAGCAGATAATTGCACGTATTCTATAACTTAGATGAAATCCCTAAGAAAATGCATTTTCCCTCAATAAAGCCTGAAAACCAAATGCGTTGAGTTTCTTTCAGCTTAACTTCATCTAGATGAAAAAAAGAAAGACTCATTTACGAAAAGTGGCTGTTTGTTAATAGAAATGGGTAAACAGTTCCAAGCAGTAAGGATTTTAAGAACATTAACAGCTTCATAACACAAGTAGCAGCCAGGAAGTTGAAAACAAGCCCAACTTATTAATGCATTTCTATGATCTGGGTGCCTCCAATTGCAGGGAACTGATCTCTATGACACAGCAAGTCCCATTGCGCCTTCTGTCCTTTATTAACTTGTATTTATTCGGATATACCCTTTTAAAAGAAGCTGAGCATCAACAAACTGAAAGTGGAGTAGTACAAAAGGCCCAAAGGAAGGTTAAAAACAAGTAATGAAAATCTATGTAGTTTATGGGCATCTAGGGAAATCACAGCTCCAGCTCTGTATAAGTTAAAATATAACAATTTCTTTTTAAATAGCATTTGTGCAATTTCAGACAGCTTAAGGTCGTAGAAAAGAGGCAAATTTTGCATTTTCCTGTGATTCAGCCTGACAAATTATGCTTGCTGATGTAATATGGAGGATAATTATATAGAACATACATGTGCAAAAGATAATTCTGAGGTCTCTAATAAGTAGCTAACCTTTCCAGAGGAATTAGCAAACTAAGTCTGCACTGGATCCTTACTGGAATGGCTACCGATAAGCCTAAAGGAGCATATAGAGATGTATAACACGCTGACGTTTAGGCTGGTTTTATACGTAATGAAAACTAAACTATGACGAGTTTAAGGTCTCTACATAAATTCCTGAAGTGTTTCAATCCAACCAACTCCTCTTACGGGTGAGAAATGTCTAACACTATCTTTCCCCTTTGCACAGCCGCGTGTTAAAGCTGCTGTGATTCTGCTACATGTTTTAGCATTAGCCAACTACCACCCAACCTTGTTACCCTGTGTAACAATTACTATGCGAGTAAGTGTTTAAGCACATGTATGTATAGGCACAGATAGAGTAGCCGAGTATACTGATCTATAGTAAAGGTCAGGTATTTCTAACTGTACCCTTGCTCAGCCACCACAAACTTTGACGATATGCTGTGACATGAAGCTTGTGGACAAAGGCGTTGTGTAGGTATTAACCAAGATCCCTTTTCTGCTTCTTCCTTGTCCAGTCAATACTGTGGAAACCCACCTTCCCAAAATCTTTGTTGTTGTTTCCACTGTTCTATCCAGCATTTATATCAGGAAATAAATGAATGCAGGAGGTACGGAAAGATTGCGAACAGATGAATGGTAACAAAAATAGCTAACGAACCACAGAATCATTCTGAGTTTGGAAAGGCCTTCAAAACCCCCACTAAACAAAACTAATTCCTACAGACATTCTGCAGTGCCTTGAGGTTGCTTGAGCAATAAACAGGGCTGGGAGAAGTAACAGTGACTAAAAGAATTTTAATACAGTTATCAGAACTGCCACAGAATAGATCCACTTCAACACATTTTGCTCTAGTTCATTTAGTTTGGCACTTCAGATTTCTGCTCCGTGGTATTTTCATTGGGGTTTGCTTTAAAAACTTGAAACTAGCATCAGGAAGTCATCCTCCCTCCAACAGTCAGCTTACTATTCTTGAGCTACTGATTTGTTAAATAAATAATACTTGGACCAATGAAAATATACTTGTTTTATTCACAGGAAAGTGTAAATTGAAATTCTATAACTATAGAATATTTGAAGTCCAACAAGCCACAAAGACTTTAACTAAACTGATTACAGTTGGAAAAAGAAGAGAAAAAAGAAAAGTTGAAAAAGCCTATGACATAAACCAAAGCTCTGCAAGAGCAAATCCCAAGTGTACCTAAGATGGTGTCACAAGTTCACAATCATTCCATCAATAATATTACCTGGTATAATACAGCAACTTATGACATTCTTTCCATGGAGACGAGAACCGACAGACTTGACCTGGAAGACTCAACATTCATTCATGCCCTATGAAACATCATTTATCCGCTTGGGAGACGTTCCCTTCACCCACACATGCTCTTTTCTCAGTCCTAAAGCCATTAATATCTTTTGCAAAGCCATCCTTTTTTTGTTCCCTATCTTTTTATTAAGCACCATACTCAAAAGCACCAGTGATCACCATGTTCATAAGTGTAAGCGTTTTGTAAGCATAAGAAACAAAGAAACAGGACTAAGATTTTGACCAGCTGACAGCTAACACAGGGAGAAAGAGGTGGTGACAGCTCCAGCCGTTCATATCTTAAGTGCCACTTATTTCTTAAATGATTGTTGACTGACAATTAAAAATGTGGAAGTGAAGCAATTCTAAAGCAACACCGTTAACTAAAACTACAACTTTAGTATTTTACATTACTGGATTTATCCTGACAGTGAAAGTAAACAATCACACTGCTTCAGCTCTTGGCTAATGCTTTTTTTTTTTTCCCACTACAAATTTATTTTCCCTCTTCCCTTTAATTTTCCAGCCCTGTAGATTAAAATTGAAGATAGCGAATAACAACAAAATAACATTTTCTGTAGAAAGAAAAATTTTAAATAAAGAAAAAAACACTCCAAATTTTTAAAGCTTCTTCAGTATGTGACTAAAATTTCTAAGGCCCTGGCTTTTCAGGCTTCTCTTTTGGGGCATTAAAGGAGTGTCCAAAAATGTAACTCAAGTGCCTCTCTTCTGAATACTAAGAAGAACCATCAAAAGTAATCTCTCTTAATTGGGATGTTCTGTTGCAATCTCTTTCCTACAGTTCCCAGCCCACACATCACTTTCACTGGGTCGTCTCACAAGTTAGCTCAGAATTTAACCCATGTCTCCGCTTTACCCCAAAGTACAGTGACTTTCTCTCACTGGATCCAAATATTTAGTATGTGGAGACTATGCTTCCAGAAAATATAGACTGTCAACATATCTTGGTCTTAAAGACAGACAAAAGAATTCATGTTTACAGGCTTTACAAGCTAACAAGCTGACTTAGTGTTGAGCACCACTGTTTTGTACATCCCTTTGCCTTTTCTAACTATGGTCTGGACCCCTGTCCTAGTGGTCACAAATCTTGCTCTTCTAAATTACTCATATTGCATATTTTTCAGTGAACTATATCTAAATGAGTTATATCAGGAAAATGTTACCTTTTAGTTCATATTCATTCTGAATTTTATGCTGAGAATCTGACGAGATATAGATTTGTATTCAGAATTTCTACAGTATGACCTTTCATGGATTTGATTTACTAAAGCCTCAGATGCGATAGTTCCCATTTGCACGCTTTGTTTTATATGGATGACATTTTCCCTCCAACATTAACCTGCCATTTCATTGTCTCCCATCTACCTCAAATTTGTTTCATAGATAGAACAATTTTGACTTGTCACAAAATCAAAATTGGTCCACAAAAAATTAGCTTTGGTAAAGAAAACACATTTTAGTCCTTTTTTGCCCTTGTGAGAGCAGAAATTTACATTAAGTCTCCTATCCTTTTTTCCACTGAAAACAGATTATATTTTTTTTCTCTTAGGCCATGTATTTTACATTAGCCTCAAGTGCCTCTCATGTGCTACTGCGAGTCATCTGTAGCCATTAAAGCATTATTTATAGAACTATACCTAAAAAAACCCCATGAAAATTCTTTTAGACTATTCCACTGGCAAAAACCCATGAGCCTGCACGCAGCCACTGTCTGCTGCCAGTGCTCAGGACACAGAAGATCAGCAAGCAGCTAGTATTAGTACTAATGCATCCTTCAGTGGGAATAAGCCAGTTTTCTATCATCATGAGCTTCTGATATCCAGTATTTTGATTCTATTTATATAGCTAAGATAGTTGCAAAACCTCTTTTTCAACATTTGATTCCTTCAGAATTGGTAACTGCTGCTCTGGGTTGTGCTGCTTCATCATTCCACAAAAAGTAAACACATATACAGTACGTTTTTCTCCCAAAATAAAAATAATCTAAATTTTATTGAAATACAAGTATTAGTAGCGTCTATTAAGAAACACAAGTTATTGTTTTGGTTTAATAATCACCTTCTTTAAAATAAGGGTTCTTGACATTACAAAAATTTGTAAAAAATAATTGAAATTAATGAGAACACCTCAGTACAATTAAATCAGACTATATTTTTTATAAAATATACCCTGTGAATTTTTAATATGCTGTTGTTAGTGCAAAACCAACTTTGAAAACCAAAATACTGAACATCTTAAGATGTTTTGACTCCTCTTCTCTAAAAACTAGTACAGAACAAGCAGTTCCACAGACACGGAGTACTCAGCTGAACAACTCCCTACAGCTCAGCATTCTGTTAATTCCATTGCCAAACATTTATAAAAAGTTGTAATGAAAAGGCCAGAGGAGAAACAACCCAAACTATGGCTTTTCCATCATCACATACTACCACCTATCATAGTAAATAACTATGATTAATAGACATAATTCTTATTCCAATAAAGAGAAGGTATACCATCCTTATAAAAAAAGGAAAATTAATCTCTTAAAAGTAAGACAAATCATAGTGCAAAGAATCCAGATCTTGCAATCCTTATTTTCCATGAAAAGAATGAAACAGTTGAGAAAAAGTAGTTTTAAAGTTCTCCTGAGCTATCTCCAGGTTCGCATTTTGGAGAGATGGAACAAACTCCAGTTTGCTTTAGAGGCAAAAGAAGGGACCTTCCCCAGCACATTGTGGTCTCAGATTGCTGTCCTGCCCAGACGAACCACAAGTTGTCCTGAGCCTTCCCCCACGAGTCTGAAATACTCACTGCTGATTCGCTGAGAGCACTCTTCTCACAGAAGTTGTTTTGTCATATTTATGAAAAGCATTACTAATAGCAGTTAACTAAGTCATCACAGAAAGGTCTATAATGCAAAGTTTTACTTCTTAAGGAAGTTCTACTTCTGATGCAATCGCTACTCTCCATAATAACGAAATGCACGAAGAAACATTTCTGCCTTGAAAATACAAGGTTTCATAATGGCATTTTTTAAAAAACAAAGTTTTAAAGTCCTAGAAGTACAACATATTAAAACAAGAAAAGGCAAGTCTTACCAATCCTCTTTCGATGGAGAAATAATGTTGGCACAGGAAGCCCCTCGCCCTCCCTGACCTCAATATTCATCAACAACAACTATACTCTAACAACGAAAAAAGGATATGATGGAAACGTGCAGTTGAATTCATTGCCTAAACAACAGCAAGGATTCTATTCTTTTTCTGCTGCTGTATTTTAAAAGTTTGTCCTTTCATGCGGGTGACAATGTCCTTTCTCGCTGAACATATATTTGTGTCCTCATGTGTTGATCACCAGTTTCCAAAAGCAAGTGCTCAATTTTCATCCATATGAAACACCTCAGTGTTGTACAGATAATTGCTTTTCAAATCCACAGAGAAACAGATTCTGAGCTCAAGATCATAAAGGTAGGAAACAAAAGGACTGTAAACAAATAAATAACAAATGAGATATAACTCTCTACTTTCCAGCTCAAAACAATACAACACCAATGTTGATAAGCACCTAAGAGAAAAACAGTTGCACTACAGCGTTCTCCCTAAACATCCATCATTCTACAAGCCACAAGAAGGCCGAGAAGTTGCCAGGTCTATCAGCACTACTGCTTGCCACCATCTGCCAGAAGAGAGCTAGATTTTAGATAAATATTTGCTTAGCACTGATGCTGATAGCACACATGAATTTGCATTCAGCCTCACAGAAATGTCAGCCTAGGGAAGAGGATGGACACTTAGGAGTCTCAGGGTACCTATCAAACCTCGGCGGCGCGATGGCTGTGTTAGAAAACCGCAAAAATATTGCAGTATTTACAGTTAAAATGACACGATTAAATAAGAAGAGAGTATGTGTTCAGAGCAGTTGGCTTAAACAGAGACACTTGAAGAAGTAAGAAGGAAATAACTTCAAAAATTGAAAGAATTCTGGCTGGTTCTCAAGAAGTGAATGTCAGATGTTTTATACCTGGGGGGGGAAAAAAAAATATATATATATATATGGCTGGAAAAGGCCATACATACATAAAGATGAAAATGGAACACTGCAGAACATGTAAAATGAGAGATGCTGACATTTGCAGTAATATCAGCACTGGTCTGGGCATACGGTCCAAAAATGTGGCTCTTTTTTTCTGGGTTTCTTTGGAGAGAGGGCAGTTGGGCTTGGGGTTCTCTTTGGGTTTTTCTGGGTGGAAGGTGTGGTCCGGTTTGGGATTGTTTTTTTGTTAATGTATGCTTTATAGACTTTTTTTTTTCCCCCTGACAAAGAGATGTAGTTCACAACAATGAGTTGTAACACTCCCCAGGAGAGGCTGAGGCAGGGCTGAGCAGCGCTGCCCGGTTTAGAGCTTCCCGTGAGCAGCCGCAAGCTTCACTGGGAAATATGCCCCCAACGTCAACCTCTGAAGTCTGGCACCGTGTGCACTCCTGACCTCAAAGGGAATGTGCCTGGGCTGAGCCTCCTCCTGCCATCCCCTTACAGAAAGGCCATTCCCAGCTGCTGCTCTGCACCGGCGCCTCCGACAGCAGCGCCTGCACTGCTTTCAGGGCTCTTCAGCTCAAATAACTCCCTCTTGTCAATACTGATGGCTATAAATCCACCCTTTCATGTCTCAGGGAATGTGAAAGGCACATGGGACTGCGAGTAGAAATCTTTGCCATCAGGCCTGTTTCCAAAACGGAAAGCGTATGGGTTTTTTCCCATTTCCCTCTTTGCTTTTTGCACCAGTGCCTTTGATCACGGTGCCCAGTTGCTGCAGGCACGCTTGTTTTGTGGGTCTTTCTTATTTCCCAGGCGGCACTGCTGTGCTCATGTAGCTCTGCAAAATTACAATATACATTTTTTCACTTCCCCAAAGCTCCAGAAACAGACTTGTAAAAAGCAAGGTTCAGATTTTCAGAGGACGAATTTTGCCCTACTTGAACTCCTTTCACTCTTCACACGCAATTCCTTGTGGTTGGCTCCAGATCCAACAGCCTTCCCCACGCTTCCCAATCTGATGGTCCTCAGGACCAGCAGCAATACCACCGCTGCCCTTTGTGATCGTGAAACAGCTTCAGGCTGTCCACTAGTGTTTAGTGTTGAAACACGACACAAAAAGGGACAGTTGTTTGAAAGGTTATGCAGGTAAAGACATTTGGAGGATTTCAGAGTGGGGAAGAGGAGGGGGGGCTGTTACTGCTTGATCAGCAACACTTTAATTTCCCTACAATAGCTGATACAGCTGAATTAAGAAAATTATCCTTATTCACAGATCATTCTAGCAACTTACAAAGTGATTAAACCAATGCTTGCTCATTTATCATTTCTGTATCCCCATCTATTTTTACTGAAATCCTAAAAAAAAAAAATTACTGCCAAAAATACAGCTCTTTTATTCCTCATAATAATCAAGACTGATTTTACCACCATAATATTTAAACACATTTTATTTCCTACGGCATTAAATGTAGTTTACAGTTTGCTGCAAGAGTGCCTAGCATCAAAAATGTTGGATGTTTAGCTGAGACAATAGGATTGTGGCTTTTTAATACTATTATTTAGTTTATATCTGCCCTCCTGTCCACTCTAATTCAGCTTATATTAATATATACATATGAAATGCAATGATAACAAAACGGATACAATTTTAATCTATGGAATTTTCAGCATTTATGTCTAGAATTCATTAAAAATGTAGTGATCCAGAATAGGCCAGTTCATTAAATCTCTCCTGGAGAAGAAATCGTATCAGCCAATTGAGTTATACGGTTTTCTACAGTCTGCAACAGTGAGACAGGAACTCTACAACTGCTTAGAATCATGGTTATGACAAAGATGAGTACACACATCCCCTATTGCAACCTAAGCTGGATTAGCAGAGACCTTTATTAAGGTGAAAGCAATCTAGAGAAACTAGCTGGGCGGCTCCCCTTAAAGTCACCAACAACTCAAAGATATTATGGGTCAAAATTGTGCTAAGAAAGAATGCAACATATTATACGTCCGTGTCCGATGGCATATAGGTAGTTTTCTTCTATTCAGAGAAATTGTGAAAGAGCATTCAAAGTCTGCAGCTTTTGAGTTTCATTTCTACAGTAACAAAGAAGTCAGTGTAATAACTGTTACATTGACCATATACACACAGAGCTTTCAACATGAGCTTATGCTCTGAAACACCGCCTAGAAGTGCTATAGCTCCTTAAAAGGAACAAAATCAGCAGAAAAGTAGTACTCTGCTTTGAAAACAACATACTAGATTTTATTAAGAATTTCCTAGGTAATTATTATGTATTAAAGATATTTAAGTGTCCAAGAGATGCTGTCACCTGAATTTAATAAGCTTTTTTGTCCTCTGCTATTATTTTTTTAATGGACTATGAAGCATCTGACAAACATTTTATTACATTTTAAAGAATTTGTAACCACTATCTTGCATATTATTTGACCAAAAAGCAGCCGACAGACAGCTGTCATTACAACAGATACGAGAGCCGTGTGTCTTAGTCTGTCAGAATAAAGAGCAGAGAAGACAAGTGAGGGCTTTGTCAGAAGTACTGACTTCATTCCTGCATTTTATGTCAAATGGAGGCCAGGTTTTAGAAACGATTCTTCATACATTGTCCAGCCTTTAAGTTCTGAATGCTGAAGAGCCGATGAGTTTCACTTGTGAAAGCTTTAGCTACAGAACGACAGGAGGAGTAAAACCACAGGAAATACGTTATGGAATATTAACCGCTAGTCAGAATTTCAAAATCTAGAGACTGCAATAGTGACCCTAAATACATACTCATTTTTTTATCCCTATTATTTCTTCTCATTCTCAGCTTATTGCAAAGCGGTTTTTTCATGGCTCTGTTTCAGATACCAAAGCTAATCTACTGCAGCTTTTCCAAACACCAATGCTGAGCAGAATTGCCTGAATTTTGGCAGAACTGGCTGTTGTACAAGACGGTTCCAGGAGTGGTAATTAATTGAGAAAAAGATATATAGAAAAACTAGCTCAATGGGGAGATCAGGTTCGTGCTCATATTATGGGTTAGTGACTATTTGCATAATGAGAGTAATTTCTAGACTGTAGGTATTTACATCTCAGGGAAGAAAAACTGAAAATCGTAAAACAAAAAAGCCAACAGAAAACCAACAGCAAGAGCCTCTGAAACAGCAAGGTGATGTAGACTGCTCCATAATTACAAGTTCAATAATTTATTTTTTTTCCCCCCACAGAAAACAGCAATATTTTCTTAGTTATCACAGATTATGGACACTAATTATAATGTCAGTTTATGTAAATTCCTATGAACTCTGTATGTTAAGAAACGGAACAATGAACATTCCAGGTGTTCACAGAATACCTGCAACTGCGCTAAGCCTTTGATAACTAAATTTTAACTACTGCTAGTAAATAGTAGGCATTCATTATATAAAACACCATGTTCCAGAAGACATTTTACCAAAGACATATTTTGCCTTTACGAAAAACAAACCATGGGAAATCCTTTTCAATTACTGCATTAGTAATATTTCCTATTGCTTGTCAAAAGATTACAATATTCTCCCCAGTTTTGGGCTGCCACATCACCAGCATAAGCTGTTATTATTCCATTTAAGTGAAAGATGAATTAGTAAAGGGAAATGTCACCTCCAGAGACTGCAGTTGTGAGCTCTGACTTATTCCTACTCATTCTGTTCAGTCTATTTTGTCTGAAAGTGCTAGGAGGCCTTCAAGTGTATACAAACGCAACATCCAAAGCAGATACGGATTCAAATCTTTACCGAGTACAATTAATATAATAGTGACCAGTAGTGAAATCATAGTTAATCCACGTTTAGTATATTTTTATCCAAGTCATAAATACATTTTTGCCCGAAATCCACCCATCTTGCTTTTCACAGTCACTCTACACCTTGTAACTACCTGATAACTGCATAACTACCAGGGATAAAATTTAGTTGCATATCAAAATGTGTGTGTGTGTCATTCCATACATCATCTAAGCAACTTTGCATAGACAGGTTATGGAGCCAGAAAAATCACTCAGAAGACTTTAAATGCCAAATTGTTCTGGTTTTAATGTTTTAAATATAACTGTCAGTGATACTTCAGTTATCTAGTACTGTAATTCAATGTTCTGAATGGTGGTACGTTTTATTCTCTATTATTTTATTCTCTATTATTTGTACATGTAGAACACGTACAAAAACATTCAGTTTAACAGGATTTTAGGGGCATAGAAGGGTTTCATTCCCACCTAACAAACAACTAACAAGACAAGTACCGTTCTGCCACAAAGCACCTGACATGTGCTGTAATACATGACCATATACAGGTTTTTTGGGAGGTTGTTGGGTTTCTTTCACCCCTGCAGTGAACCAGGTTATGTTTTATACTCTGCAGAAGGGGGAAAATACTCTCAGCCTAGTGAACGGTAGTTGATGAGGCAGTGAGTCCCTTCCAACCTAGTGATTCTATGATTCTTAAGTATCTTCAAAAGAAATATTCCTTGTGATATAAAAGTTGAAGCACCACTCAGCTGAGCTGGCTGTCACTTGCCCAATCTTTTTGGTTACTCACATTGCTGCAGTGAAAGGCTCCCCGAGACCTATAAGGTTCCAAGAGGGAGTCGTAACCTGAACATGCAATAATTACAGAAAGGAACTCTGTGCCTGATTGGTGTTCTAATCATTCCTCCTGATTCACTCCTCTTAATTGCAAAAAATATTTTGTTACCTCAGAACACGTGCTTTGCCACCAAAAAAAGCTGAAACCTTCCAAAAAGTTATTTCCCTGGCTTGTTAGCGAACATGTTTCCACTGAAATAATAACAATAACAGTGCTGAATGATTATAATCCATTTTAATGTGAACTAGAATATGTAATATAAGCCACTACTGAAGGTAATTTAACCTGTTATGGTTTATTTTAAGAGGAAGCAGGAACACTCGCATATAACCCTTATCTCTACAAAAGTAACACACTTTACTTAAGCAGTTACAGCTGTATGCTTGTAATACAAGCCAGCCTGCTTTGTCCTTCATTTACAAGGAAAGCTACTATCTAATTCAGAGCTCTATAATTCTTATAGCAACATCTACAGCAACAGAAGGCCCAAAGACAAACTCCTAAAACACTGAACCTGTGAGGGAAAAATAAAACCCAGATTCTGTGCAGTCAGTGTTCACGATCCAAACCAACTTGTACACTCTTATTGAACACGAACTCTTAATGACACCTCCTCTACAGGAAAGTAAATAAACAAAGTCACCTCAAAGAGGTCTTGATCCCCCTGGTATTATCTTTTATAGGCAGAATGGTACTGCTCAGCAAATATGTCCTGTAAGACATGCTATCTCTATAAAATCTGTATAATCCTTTCTAGGCTGAATTGCCCCTGGCGAAGAAGTGTTGGAATATGACCTCAAGCAATCGTGCCACTGGGATCTGTCATCCTTTGACTACAATCTAATAAAATTTCAGTCTAAGGCAAATTTTCATTAATTTTATGGCTCCTAGAAGACTAATATAATAGATATAATTTTTAAGTTTATACCTATGCTTGCTGAGCTAGATCTTTAATTGTAACCCAAATCAGCCAAGCACTTAAACAGATGCTTTATCTTTGAGCACTTAATTTTACTGACTTTGATGGGTCTATGTAGCTGCTTTACATCAGATGTCTGCTTTGTTGTTTCGCAGGGTTTATATTGAGAGCGTTTAGCACTTTGAATACCCATCTTTTCCTAGGAGTGGGTTTTGTGGAGATTTTCTTGTTCGGTTGGATTTTGCTTGTTTTTAATAAGGAAAATAAACTAAAGACATCATAAATATAAGACTAAACTGAAAATAATAATAATAATAGCTTTCTTTGATTTCTAAACTTATAATTGATGTCGTGAAGTTGCCGGGTACTTTCTCCTTGTACTTGCCAGCTGATGCAACCTAAACCTTTATTTGTAAAGTAATCAGCTTTTAATTAAGTTTTTGCATATTACCCTAATGTCTGTAATAACTGTTATGATTCTATTATTTTCGTTGTTAAACACATTTGTAGTTTTAAATGACAAGATGTCAAGCTAGCAATTTGTTAAGATGTGTGAATAAGAAAATTGGTCTATTCATATGTTCATAATGAACAGAGAGATAACATAATAATGCTTTGTGTTCTCTCATCCTCCAACAAGAGGAAAGAAAAGCAAAGGAGGTGGCCTGGATAATTTCCTGCAACCCTCCCCCTTTGTTCTTAAGCCTTTTTAGCAGTATTTATTGAGGAATGAAAGGGAAGAAAAATCATCCAAACCTAGCTTTGAACATCCTGCTTCAGTGACACATCTTCCAAGAACAAGAAAAAGCTCATTCATTAGAACAAAATGCTGGAAAAGAGCCACGGCATACCTGTTGCAGTTGTTCTGTGCCACATCACACCACTACTACTCCATTTAATATACTAGTGGTAAAATATGTGTAAACCTAAGTTGTTCCAGCCTTTAATTACACATTACATCAATCCCATCAGCTCTGTCAGCAATGCAAATGAAAACTATCCGAGACACTTAGCCTTTCAAGAAACTCACTGTGTGGTTAAAAGTAGGGAAGCAAAGGACAGAGACGCTACTGAGAGTTGCTACTTTCCTTTGATTTTAAGGATTTCATAGACACACCTGAGGGAGGGAAGAGAGAGGTAGTGACTTTAGCGCTGTCTTCTTTCCTTTTCTGGGCTTTAGAGCAAGTTGTATACCCATAAACCCAGAACGGGTTCAGCTACTCCACTACTCTTTCATCTTCTTTCCCAATCTAATGACTTACTGCCTTTCTGCCTTATTTTTCACAAATTCTTGAAACACCACTAACAATAGATATTTGGGCAGAGGAGGGCAGGTTTTACTGGGTGCCTTGCCAAATAAATGCTGCTTGTTTAGTTATTTAAAGAGATTTTATAAATGTATATTGCTATTCAATCAAGTTCTTCAATTTCCCCCCAGTATTTATAGATAAAGCATAACGCTCAAACATTGCTAATAGAATTCTGAACAGCAGATACATGAACACATATTCATACCAATTTGCTCACTTTAAGTGTTGTTCATCTTCCGACTTCTGTCAAAATTTCTATTTGAACCTAAAGAAATTTTCAAAGATAATCCTACTTTAACAAGATATGATTAAAAGTCACGACATAACCAAAACAAAGGACAGCAACACATCAGAAGTGAGACTCCTTACTCCACCCAGCTTTCTTGGAACTGAAGATGTCCCAGCAATCTACCTTTTATTATTTTACATCACTCAGCTTTCCTTCTTGCTATTTTCCTTTACCACAAGATATTTAGTCTAACTATTAACGTTCATTCCTACAAAACAGGTAATTTGTTAGAGGGGTTTGGAAATTTGACTCTATAACCCATTAAGAATTTCTTAGGCCCAGCACAGGTTTTCTTGCTGGCCTTTCTTTCTGATTATAGTGTCTGACTTTCAGAATTGTCAAGCACATTCAATTACCATTCAAAATGAAAATTTGCATTTTAAGTCCAGGGTTATTCTATATAATTACATACTTTTTGAGAACTTTAACACAATGGATTAGATATTAAAATAAAATCATTGCTTCCCAATTTTATGGAAATGAAAATGTCTGAAAAATGGTAACGGAAAACTTTATGTCACTTTACCAGCTACCACTTTACCAGTAAAAATATTCATCACAAGATACTAATGGACCTGATACATCTCTGAGGCAAACGAGAAAGCATTACATTGCCCAGAGCCAGTTTGAAATTTCAGATAATCTTGGGTGTAAAACTGGTTTGAATAGAAAACATTGTCTGTGGTATCTATCAAAATCTTGATGATTAAGGGTTTTTTTTACCTCTTTAGGAAATTATACCGGGAACAGGCTGACAAAACTATCATAGTATAAACACATTCCAACTGGAATATATTGGGATTTTACGTTTGGGAACTTGTTCAGCTTGGCAGTGCTTTTGAATAGCTTAACTGTTTATGTTGCCAGGAGAGTCAAGAGGTTTGGATTTCATTTGTTTGCTGATCTTTGTTTTTTGCTTATTTTCTAAACATAGTAGTTTGATCTTAACCTTCTTTTTGCTTGTAAATCTATTTTACTTCCCTTCTTAAATCTGTCACCCAAAGCCTTTCTAAGTTGCCTGTACCAATGTCAGGCTTCTAAATGTCTAACCATTTACAATAAACTTCTACCAAAATTTTCAATGTTCTGTGTGTGGACTTCAAAGCCCATTTCAAAATTTTCAAGGTATCATTTGGATTTATTTGAAATAGAGATGTTAATATATGGAGCCAATGCTACTACATAGAGGTAAGAAACTTTTTGGAGACATCTTCTTCTAAATGCTTTTATTTGGAACGACAAAGTTGGCATATTAATTGCAAAATTATGTAGCTCTTTAGCAGCTGAATATGTTGTATGCAGGAGCATTGAATTAATATAAACCTGCTTAGTATGTTGTTCCCACCAGAGAGCATTCACAAGCACTCATGGGGGAAGGGTGATTAAAGAAATGATGGTGTCGTTGCAACTCATGATTTTAGTAAGGGATGACATATCTCACACTAACAGACTTAAAATTAAGATAAAATTACAAGTCAGTTGCCTGAATATCCTAAGGATAGAAAAATACACACATCTGTTCTGCTTCTAAAAGCATAATTTCTGCATTCATATGTCTATCTATATGCAACAGTTGTATGAAATTCCAGCTTATATATTATTTTCTACTCATGTCCTACCAAGGAGGGGGAATGAGCAAATAGCCTGGTGGGCGACTGGCAGACAGCCAAGGTTAACACACCTCAAGTAGACAACAGCTTTATTTAACCTGCAGTTCATTTGATGTCCCCAAGATATGAAACCAAGATGGGGGGAGGGAATCTTATATAAAGGAAAACAAGTTATCCTCATAGATATAGTTGATTAACATTTTCTCTCACCTGAAACCTATGATTTATATCTGAACGTCCTACTGGAAAGAGAAAATTTCAAACGGTTGTCAGTGATGCATCTTCTCAAATAACATCTGTGACAGTTTTAGCTGGCACTGTCATATTTGTGCAGCTGGAATACTAAATGAGCAATATGAATATAAAAAAAATATTTAAATGCTTTTAAAACATACAAAAATTTAAAGGAATGGCCAACTGATGTGTCTTACAAACTACTACAGCTTTGTATGTTCAGCTTTGAACAGAGAGCGCTCCTCAGCAACTCCGCAGTATTTGCCCCACGTTCTATTCCGGCCTCGGTAGCACTTTGTGCTCTGAAATGATAAAATTTATTTTCATGTGTTATCGTGTCTTTGGTTTTTAATAAACACTTCGCCTCAGTGTAAAGCAGACACTGATGCAAAGACAACCTAAACTTTAAAATTAAGGAGTTCTGCAGTTTTACTAATGCACTGTGTGCAGATTAATTTTCTTTTATTTGGCTTGAACCTGATACTTGCTGGTTCCATTTAATGTCTCTGATTCTTTTCATATTTTCCCGCAATTTTATCAATTTCTGTTTTATAGCCACACTCACCTCCTTGTTCTTGGATGACAACTACTTGTTGCGCCTCAACCAACCAACCCAAGAAGTTCAAGTGGGATTTACCTATGATTTTATCCAGCTGTATGAAGAAAATATGATTTGGCTTGGCTTTGCTTTTCCCTCTTTTGTAGAGTTTGCTTCTATTTGTTTCTCTGTTCTACAGTATGAAGTTCAAAGAAATATACAGCTAATATTGGGATAGCTAACCCTTTATATTCACTTAGAATAAAAATAAACAATCTTTTCTTATTCACAAATAATTTAGTTTTACCCATGCAAGCAATTTTTCTGCTTTGCATGGTAAATACACACAGATGCACTTGACCTCAGCAAAACCAACGAAAAACAGCAATAAAAAAAATACACTATGTATTAATTTGCAGAGATAGTAAACCTCAATGTCATTATTAAAAATATTGTGGGTTTCATTACTTAATAATATTAGCCTCTTCTTACCCTTACTAATATATTCGGGGGTGCACATTCTCTGGCAGATTTTTAGCACTGCTTTGGCAAGTGCTATATATTTTCCGTGGTTATGTCCTGAAACATCCCCTGAGTCTTCACAGTATGATGTAGCCACAGGCATAAACTGTACTGATACACTTTATTTACTTCCCTTAGAGGTCTTGGAAAAAACAACAACGTCCCAACAGACACTTGAAGACAGCGTAATAATCCAAAAATAGTGGTGTTTTACTTTGATTAAACCTTTCATGCCTGAACTCAATTTCAGAATCCACAATCACCACTATGAGCCTCATCGACAAGTAAGCAGCTGGCTGGGATCTTCTTTGTATCAATCTTTACATCAGAACAGTGATTTGTTTCAGTGGTGATTCTAAGTCTGACTGCAACACTATCAACCAGTTTAATTCGCTGAATTCATAGCTGAACAATCTAGCATCAGCTCCTTAAATAACTTCTAATGGTCTTTCACAGATCTATTCCACCAAGATGGTGATTGTCATAAGGTGATTGGGAAAGCCAAACAGCAGTGCTGCTGAGCTACATTTCATCACTGGAGATTCCTCAGAAGTGTGAGGTTTTAAAGATTAAGAAATAGCAAATCTCTTGCAGCTGTGTTAAATATTTTAATAATTTCACTGACCGATACTGAGATTACTTTTACGCTTGCTTTACATTGTTGACCTACCTTGCTAGATTTGGGCTGTTGCCTCCACAGATTTGTAGATTTTTGTTTATCTAAGTATTTATATAGTCGTCCTTACTGCAATATCTTAATATCTTCCCATAGTGTAATATTTCCTATAACTTAGACAGACAGATCTTAAGACTATTTATACTGTGCATTATCCATAACAAGCAGACCTAATATATTCTCACAGTATTATGCACAACCTTACAGAAATGCCGAGCTAGCTTCTGCAGTAGAGCTGCCCTCTTTTCAAACGAGAGTTGTCCCAAAAGGTAGCTGTGGAGACGCCGATCGTGTGTTGGATTCCACCATCCCACAATCCCCAGTGGCAATACAGCAACAGGATGAGCTGCAGGCTAAATCCCATATCTAGTGCTTTTCCAAACTGCATACGGAAATGAAGCTGTGGTCACAAAATAGTGGTCAAAACCACAAATGTAAACAGCTTAGACAAGTTCGAAGCTACATATGAAAATACACTCTAAATTTATAGCATATTCATCTAACGTCAGTAATTTTAAAGCCCAACCTGGCACTTGGCTTTAGTTAAGGTAAACTAACAATGTAGCAGTGCAATTAAATGCTGCCCACGCAGCAAGGACAGGAAAGTTTCCAGCAGTGGCAATCATTGACATCCCTGGCTGCCACCTGAAAAGGGAAGAGCTCAGCTGAGAGCTCCCAGTGTACAAAGCCACTGTGCATCACAGCAGAAGAAAGGTAAAATCTCTTCTGCCCGAGTTGCCTCTGCAGACATCACAAACCTGAGGTTTTGTCTCTCATTTATTATTGCTGTGTTGAAAAATAAAATATTTACTTTACATTAAGACAGAATCATTTCTGATAATTGATCTGAATGCAGAATAGGCATATTGAGGCTGAAGAGTTTATAAAAACCTTGGATTGAGTGAAATGTCTCTGTCCACTGACAGATGCTCAAGACTAACTCCTGCAGGAAATAACATCTGTGATTTTTGCCATTATACACAGACAAAGAAAGTGAAATGTTGAGATTCAGTTTAGTACTGTCTGTGGTTTTCATTTTCATTTCCTTTTCATTTTCAAAAAAGACCTTTCCATTTTAACCCACCTTTACTAGAATATAGACTATATTTCTTACATTCCAAACACAAACATGGCATCAATTTCTCTGGAATACATCTTAGTAGTGTTATATGTGTCACAAATACAAGTGCTGAGACCACAGCTAAAGAAGGAAGGAATAATGCATTGATTAACATGGAAAACCATGTAGCAGATGACATTCCAGTATGGAACTTTTTCTTTGGCTATAGGAGAAAAAAATCCCAACAAAATATTTATGAAATTTCTGCATCAGACTTCATAGCTTGAATAATGCCTCCAATCTTAAACACTATTTCCAACATCTTGCAGATTTTAGAAACTGGATGTTGTTTTGTATTTGTACAGCTGCCATGTAGAAAGATTATCAGATACTACGGTGTGAGAATGGTCAAGGGAATGGGCAATAATAGGTGTCTCAGTCAAGGCATTGTCCTGCCAATAAACCAAAAGAGGCAAGAAAAGTACTTCCTTATTCAAAGCACTTATTTCCCCTCCTTCAAGCTATTTAAACTTACTAAAAGATTGTTTGAAACCACTACCACAGGATTAACAACTGACCACTAAAACAAGGAGGCATGTTTTGATTTTGTACTTTTTGTTTTGGTATTACACTAGCTCTAACATTTATCTCGCTTTTACTACATTAAATCATAATGGATTATTATGTAGTACAATAAAATTTGGGCAAAAAGGACCAGCACTAGACAATAAAAGGTGCAGTTCTATGAATGAATACTCTTCTACTGTGGCATTTTCACTACCCATACTGATTTTGTTAGATAACATCATCTGGAGAACTGTTAAAAGCAGCAAATTATAAATAGCATCAGATTACTGTGCAAAGCAGTTGTCAGCACTGAAACACTCTGAAGAGACCTTGGTTTTCTTTCTACCTACATAAATAGACACCCGAAAATGTTTCACACCATTGGTTCCTTGATGCCCGTTTGTGTTCCGACTCCATGCTTTGTCTGTTCCTCACTGTCTACATACCAACACCTTCACCCTGGACTCAGAAGGATGATACATAACTGCAGTGCAATACATCACTGCTCTTTTAACTCATGGGAAGAAACATTTTTAAGAAAATGTTACCTTTACATACACACACACACACATAGAAGTCAAGTGGGAGGTGTCCCTGCCTACACCAGTGGGGCTGGAAGTGGATGATCTTTGAGGTCCCTTCCAATCCAAACCATTCTATGATACGGGTTGTGAAAATCTACGATGTCATGAGCAGTTCAGGATAAGTTAGGAACAATGAGAAAACATAACTCTTCTATGTTAATAGCACTACTGTTTCTTTACAGCCTGTCATCAGTTGTATCAATCTCTACCTTGGTCTGTGATTTCCAAGGATGAAACCACAACATTCAGTGGAAAGTATTTCCTCTTTTGTAGAGATAACAGTGACAACATCAATTTTTCATCAATGGTGTGAGACAATTTTACAACTCAAAATCATATGTAAGTCCAACAAAGCTGATTATGAATCGACCATTTAAAAATACATTTACTGGAACACCAAACACACCATCCAAAACTCAGCCACATTCAAATTAATTGCTCATTAAATAATAAACATGAAAATACATCATTTCAGTGCTGAGCAAACACGTTGTAAAGAATTTTCATTCTTTCAAAAAAAGAATTTCATCATTGTAAGCACCTATCCTTTATCACTTCTCTCATGCTTGCTTGTAATTCAGTGCTGGCATCTACAGCTGCCAAAAGGCATTTTTTAGTCTGGAAGGGAGAACTTGATTTAAAATTGAGGCTGCATCAGCTTTTAAGTAACATTGAGAAGTGGGACAGATGTATTTAGTACAACACTAGACAGAGAAGTGCCGTTATTATGGTAATAGACACCAAACAAACATTTTTATAACTAAATTTCTACCTAGCCGTATTACACTTCCTATGGATTTCAACAGGTTAATGAATCAACAACCTGGAAATGACATATGATAATATATATACTTGTCAGCATATATACTGAATCAGAGTCATCTTTAAGCAGCTCCATTTTATGGCAATCACAATAGTAACCTATTACTTCAGTGACTTCTCCCAGTGTTAGCCCATGACAATGTACATTTTTCATGCCTGATGATTCATTACAGAAATGTCACAAAATATGTGGAAAGACTATGTTTACAAAAAGCCACACTGACTGGGTCATGAATCATAACCGCTTTCATGGAACTACTGCAGCAGAAAACGTGGTGTTAGATTTAAAGATGGATTTAAACTATTTGTTTGATTATTTTCCACAGTAACCGCTTTCTCATAAGCTTAGCTACGTATACAGGTAAGATGAAAACAATGCAACTTGATAGACGGTAGCCAAAAAACCAATAAAACCAGATTCTCTGTCTCCTGGGAAAGCATTCTAATTTTTGCAATGTGAAGCATTTGGGAAGGTAGGTAGTGAAACAGTCTTGCCCAATGTCACAATATTATTTTCAGGTTTGTTCTGAAAAGGTTTACTTCTAAAAAAAGGGCATTTCTAATAACTCAAATGCATCAACTGGACTTTCCTGATGCATTACATCTCCATGTCCATTACATCATAGCCAACAGAAATCCTTATTAGAGCCATATCTGAATCGCAAGACTGCTGAGAGATTCAAATTCCCAAATTGCAATGCAGAGACAAAGTAACAAATGAATTTATTTCATCACATCACTCTTGCCTTTCTTCACACAATTTTCAGTGCCTGATATATTGTCTACAGGAAGGCTGCACTAAATGCACAAGCACATTTCTATTAAGGATATCCTCTTGCTAAAGGGCAGTTATAAGCCGTAAAGCTATTATTTCTCCTATGAAAATGAAAGTAGTGTGCTCTCTCGAAATGAAAAAAAATTTTGAGCCCAGATCCTTAGAATTCACTGCTAATGCAATGAATGAAAGCAGTTTGTCTGTACCCAGAGAAGCTAAAATTTCTAACAGAAATCTGCTCAATTCTTTGGCAGTGTTTCGCAGGTCTGTACTGCTATGCAAGGGACAGGTTTGTCAAGAGGACACAATGGATAATGGGTAGATTTATTATCAACAAACAGCTGAGTGTCCATGTACAGGTTAAAGCCAGCTGCACCCTTTAATCCCTCCATTTTACATTTGTAGGAGACCTGAGAAGCAGGATTTTTGCTTTATTTAATCTAATTAAAAGAATGCATCAAATGTATCGGATGCTTCTGCTAAAATATCCTATATCCTTATCCTACATTACAGCATCAACATGAAGGGTCTGCTTATTTCTTCAAGTGTCCTTGCAACCTTTGTCATTTTTAAGGCAGAAGATCTAACGTAGTGTCTATCAGACAGAATAAAGATTGCTCAGAGGCACTGCAGACACTGCAGAGAAAAACTGAGTGGGCTACAAGCAGAAGAGGGCAGCATCTTACCACTTTTTAAAGTCTATAGGCTCGGCTTCCTAAAGTTGAGACATTATAACAGGTATATTTTGTTGAATGCTAATTTTTTTCAAAGATGACCTACATTTGTTGAAAATTTCCCTTTTGTGAACGCACAATATATCACCTTGCTAGTTAGGCATTTAAAAACTTCCTCTGTAAGCTAATTGCTAATAAAAGCTGATAAGTAACTTACCTCTGTGCATCCAACCACAGCTTCCATTTTACTTTGGCAAAAATGAAATTTCTAAATGGAAGCGCCAGTAGTAACGCTTGAAGTCAAAAACAAAGCCCAAACAGAGGACTAGGAAATGCTCCGAAATTTTATCACACACCTCCTTGCAATATTTAAGCAATTATTTAAAGTCATAAATTAAGAACATGTTAAGACCATATGTGACAAATGTAATATTCAAACATTTCTGGGCAATGCAACCAGTATGGCACTTCCATGCTCCTGATAAACATACAGTTATGTGTTCAGAAATACAGTACAGGGAATGCATATCTATGAATCTTAATATTTGTTACAAATTGAATGAAATGTACAGCTGTTTAATCTAAGATTAGTGACTAAAATGAGATTTTTGTCAACTAGCAAGAGAATCTCAAATGATGGAGAAATGAGACTATCTAAAGTATTTTTCTGAAGAAAAACACTGGCTACTCTTGAAAACATTCTAAAGACTGCATCGCTTTTCTGTGCTATATGGCCATATTCCTCGTGAACCTCAAACTGCCTGTAAATGCATTCTCAGAATTCTAATTTCAATTGTAAACAGTTGTGCTCCCTTATAGAAACTCTCATGACATTTTTCAACCAAAGTCTCTCATCTAATTTTATTTGCTCGGTCCGCATGCCCCTAGCTGTCTTACTATAGAAAGCCAAATACCAAATGAATATTTTCAAAAGCAGTACTAAAGGAATTTATAATAAAAATTGCACTTGAAGGAAATCAATATTCAGGAAGAATATTTTGTGGTTTTACATTACCCATTGGTTAAGGCAAAATAATGTAAAGTATTTATGGGGAGAAAGCCAAACGCAACTACGAGGGGGAAAAATGTTCTGTCTCTTTGCCATTCAGATCTGTAGCTTAGTCTTACGTAAGAATCATATCACTATCAAACAGCTTCACATCATCCTAACAAACAGAGTGCAAGACAAGAACTAACATTATGTCTATAGGGAACATTTCCCTTCCATGTTAATATTACGTTCACTTATTCTCCATATCTATGTACTTATTTTTTTTTCTGCTTGATCATTGGTTTTGATTTTCTTCAAATTCATTACATAAAAAATGCTTAATAGATGGGGGGGGGTCATCCACAGATTTTATGGGAATTTATCATAGAATCACTAGGTTGGAAGGGACCCACTGGATCATCAAGTCCAACCATTCTGTGCAACAATAACAACATTTCAACCATTCCATATGCAACTGTAATATAAATCTATTATAATGGCATATCTTGAGAATTTTTTTTTAATAGCATTAATGTCTCATCACTCTCTGTCATAATATTTAATCACATTCCACTGCTTATTGGCATCCGATGAGAAAAGCTATACGTCAGCCCATGATGTATTTCACGGGTAAGTCAGGCAGCTTTGAGTCACCCCGTGGAGTCTCATGATCCAGTCAGCTCCTGAAGTGGTAGAGAAGTGATAGTAAGCAACGGAGGTGATGACCCAAGTCTGATGGGTGCCTGTGGCACTTCCCAGATCACTTCTTGGAAGCTAACTTGGGCAGAATTTGCTTTGTCCCTTTGGCCCCGGAGACAAAACATGCCAAGAACTGACACGTGTAGTGTCTATCAGAATAAAGATTGCTTTATCACGAGAGTCAAGAACCAACATCTTCTGGTTTGCTTTTTTTTCCAATGTGCTTCCCTCACCCAAACAAGTGATTATTTCTTTTTATACTTTTCTTGCAAATCTCAAACCAGAGCCTGCAGTCTCTTCTGCCCTCCAATAGCCAAACAGTTCCCACTTATGTTCATCGTGGCCACACAAAAAGTGCTTTGAGTCAAGAGAAATTTTGTAGTGGCTGCTGAGAAAACCTCAAGACAGATGGACTGAGCAGAGACCTAAAAGGAGAGGAATCATGCAAAACACAAAATCCACCCGTGGAAACGGAGGCAAAGCTCTTGTACTGGAGAAGAGCAAGGCCCTGCTGGTGACCACCCTGGAACAGCTTGCCTTGGGCTCTTTTTGCAGACTTCGTATTTATGCTGTTTTAAGGTAACTGCAATGCATTATTTATCTTGTTTGAAACTTTTCTAGAATTTATTTAACCAAACCATCCAGTATGAATCACTTTTCCTTCTTCCAACATTCATCTTTAATGCACATCTCCCCTAATCAAATAATCAGTAAAGACACAAATCTTTCGGGTAGAAATTAAAACAAATACTGAAATACGAGGTAAAATTTATAGAATATAAGCTAAAAGCCTTTATTTCCCTACCCAAAAAAAAAATAAAATAAATGAAAAAAAATTGAAGACTAAATTCTTGGTGGAACAAACCTGCTTAATTTCTGTTAGATTTAAGCCATGCAATCACTCACTGAGTGATAATTGATTAATTGCTTCAAGCAGCAAAAATTTAAATGTAATGAAGACACGACATACTTTTTACTATTTTTTCTGACTTCTGAGTGATTCTTATTGAGAAGCGACCACAAGCTATTTCAATTATAGTAAAATATGCTATTAAAAACTACTTCGTAATTGGAAAACATAGACAGGTGGGCTTGGAAGATATGAATTTATCTTAAATTTCCATACTTGAGATCAAGCAAGGTAGAAACATGTGGTTCCCATAATGAACTACCTTATTATCTATTATTCATTTGTTCTATGCCAAAACGCTTACATCTATCACTTGCTTAATCTGTGGTATCCTTGCACATTTAAATTTCTAGCAATACAATTTTCCACTATTTCATTTAGAAAGAAAGCTGTGTTTTGCGTAAAACATGAGCAAGACACTTCTTCTTATGACTATTCGTAAATATGTCCCAGAGCTTTAAGAAATATCAAAAAGTCTGGGTTGTTGTCAACATACTGAGACAGTTTGATAATTCCTTCCCATTCATTTCCCATCACTAAGCCGTTTTAAACACTCAACAACCAGAAGATCCGTTATCACAGTAGTTGATAGCCTCACTTGTGCTATGTGATGACCGGGCACTGACCTTCCCATGCCCTTTGAGGGGCATTCTCAGATGAAGGACTCTATAAAGGGTTAAGTTAGGATGAACTAGGAAAATACTGTTTCTTTGGACTCATGGGCAAGGCTAAAATGGGAGCTGAAGGATCAGAGAGGACAGTACCTAGAGCTTCCCAGGCCCTACATATCTAATAATCATCACGTGATTCTGTACTGAAAATCTATGGGTTTTTAATTTCCACTTGGCATTCAGAATTCAATATATGCTAAAATCTGATTTATTACTCCTAACAGAAACATTTTTTTTTTGCCTTTTTTGTTGATGTTTTATTTTTTTTTTATACTTAGATTAGTTTGAAGTTGATTGCATAATGCTCATAAATTTGTCATGGCTTAATGACTGCAATTATAATAGGGGCATTCTAGTTTTTAATACCTCTCTTGCTAGAGGCAGCATATGTACTTTTCCCCCCACATTTTATTTATTTCTGTTGTATCTGACACATTTGGTACCTATTATGTTTGGAATTACAAAAATATATTAAGCAGGGAATAAGGATAAATAGTGGCTTAATTAAAAATAAAGGAAAGAAAATAGTATCTTAAGATGATTATAAATTCCAGCAAGTTTATAAATTACAACACAAGTGGTAATTACATGTGCTATAAGCTCTTGGTTAGAGTTAAAATTATATTAAACATGGCCCTCTGGCTGTACAATGAAGTAAGACTCACAGCCGCCCTAGGGAAGTCGAAAAGTACATAATTTAAATGTTTAGTTTTGGAATTGTTTTTAAATCATTTGTTTTGTCCAAAGAATGAGATAAATCTGGAACACAAGAATCACCACAAAACTTGGAGCGTAAGTAACACATTTAACCAGATAACAAATTTAACCCATTTTAAATTCTTGGCCAGACAACATTCATCAGGGCTTGAATCTTGCCTTTTTCAAGGACTTTGCCCCAACACCACAGAAATGCCAGATTTGCTTTGGAGGATATGCAGGACGGATGTCAAGTAGACTATGAGCTGTCTCTGTCTGGATGAGTTTTACTTCAGATAAGTTAACAAGGGACTCGGAAATCAGTATGGCAAAAATGGTCTTTCCCACCCATTTTGCACGGTAGGAAATTGTAGTCAGATGGCTTTTTTATTGTAGTATCAGTTTTTTACTCTTTAATGAAATTACTCTTACAAGCATCCTGTAAAACTGTGAATTGTTATCTATTCCATTTGAGTAACTGAGGTACTAAAAACTAAATGACTTAGAGAAAAACTGGTGAAAAAAAGGCTTAGGCTGAAAATTCTTAAGCCCTAGTCTAGTGGCTTATTCACTGTGCTTTCTCTGGGAAATGTGATTAAATAAAAAAAAAAAAAATCAATAAAGATTTAGGCTTGTCAGATAAAACACAAAAGCTTGAAAGTCTGCTGACAAGAATTCAGGGCATGAGGCCAAGTTTTTGCTGACTACTTTGAGCGGATCAGTTAATAGCATGAAAACAACATAATAAGGAGAAAATGAGATGTCTGTTTCAGGTGTAGCCGTGAGGTATGTCCTCAAGGACGTCACTTTTACTTCTCCCACAGCTAAGAGCACATGATGAATTCCTGATTCCCTTAACATGAATGGTGAAACTCCCTTTACTTCAGACTGGCTACAGGTTCCCTCCGACTCAGGCAGGGCGAGGGCAGAACAGAGCATCAAATTCACATCTCGCACTCTAGGAGAATGTCTCAGCCGCTAATTTTAGGAGCTTCTAAGACAGATGAGTACGACTACTGGGCTCCACAGAAGCCCCTTACGTAACGTTCAAAAAAGCAAGGAGTGGCATAATTTTGATGAAACGGCAAATCAACCAAATGCACGGTTTGGGGAATAATCATCTTCGCAAAATTAAGTCAATGTTGCTCAAAACATTTATTTTATATATTTACTGATATAGCTGTAATTATAAGCCTCTATAGGTTTTGTTCAGAAATTTGTCATTTCAAACCACAATAACCTTAAGAAATAACTGATATTGAAAGTGGTTTAAATAACCAAGACCCTTAAACACAAACTTTTGTGTTTCAAATAAATATTTCACATTGCTGCAAAACATTTTTTTTGGTTTCTGTTTTGTTATCTGTCCTCTCCATCTCATCATGTCACAAAGATCAATTATCCGAATAGTTTTATAGAAAAGGATCAAACTAGAGATAACATACATAGTTCATGAATCTAAAAAGTCAGCAGCAGTAGTCACCATCAGTAGCTTCTGCCATGTTAGCTGGGAAACAAAGTCAACAAAGTTTCAGAACAAGCTGAAAAATATAAGTGCTTTCTCACCGAGGGAGACCTACTGCTGTCTGGAGAGAAAGCTGAATATTATTCTTAAATGACAGGGGAAGCAAATGCAGTCTAGCTAATTTAACTCTCTTCTCTTTTTACATGCAAGCACCATAGATCAAGGGATTAGCTGTGTTGTTTACGAGAAAACATACAGACCTTTAACACAACTTGCTCACTATTCATTTGGTGAAAAAAAACCCAACCCGTAACTACAGTTCTATTATTGAGAAACATATTTCACTCCTTTCTAGCTCCCATCAATAATCCTGTTTTCTCTTTTGATAGAAACATGGTGTGTTCTATCCTAATAAGGCTTCAGAATTAGTAGATACAATCTATGAAGACCTCTGTCTAAATGTCTTTAGATTATTTATATTTTACTTATCAGTGGAAAACAAAGATTTCATAATCATCTTTGGGTCATTGTGAATGTACAGTTTGTGTCTGTTTCTGTTTTTAAAAAGACAGGACATGGCAAAGTACTATGATTCTGCATAAAGAATACTTTGTGATTAGTTTGAATGTAATTAATCCTAATTTATAGCTGGCCAGACATTCTTCCCCTTCAGCCTAGTAACTACGAATCACTTTGCAACAACTAGTTGGTTTTTTGTTTGTTTGTTTGTTTTTTCTCTCGCGTACCTTTACCATATAAATGTATATTACAAAACACTGTAATGGTAATGAAAGAACACAAACTGGAGACATTTCTATTAGAAAAAAAGATGACAGTCACCCATGAATGGAATTCCCTTCAGTATAAAAACAGTATTAAGAATAGCTTAATGCAAGAGCTGTGTAATGCTTAAAGATAAGATCTGAAAGAGCATCAGAATTTGCTATTCTAAAACCCTCTCTAGTAAATCCTATATCCAAGTAATATTACAAAAGACCTGCAAAGAATGAGCTGGGATTGATTGCTCGTCATGTCTTCAGATAAAAGAACACGGTGTTGCCAAAGATTTAGTAGATGGTGACCTGTGAACAGACAAAATTCACATGATGTAGAGTTCAGTGGTGGACTGCCTTGTCACAAAATGCAGTGGACACAAAACATTAACCTCTCTGGTCTCTACCTTGAAGTCTGCAAATGGAAGAGAAATCCACTCAGGGTTTCTGTATAAACCAAAACTACTGCTGGCTCAGGAAGTCTCTGCTCCGCAAATTCTTACATGTCCCTTGACATTCACTTTCGGTCACTGTCAGAAACTAGAGAATTAAATGAAGCTTTAGACTGATCTAATGCTGTTAATTCTTTGCCTACATTAAGCTCAAGAAACACGTTAATCCTGGAGAACCCATAAAGTATATGAACTCACTTATGGCAACCCTGTGAGAGCGTATCTTTCCTTACAGTATTTCCAACCTTTGCTTCAGGAAGACAACGATCGTCAGATCTTCATATGATCAAAAAAGACACCTGACCTGTTGTGTTAAAGACTAGTATGTAACAGGAGTATATGTGCAAATATAAGTACAGACCCCATATTTTGAAAACAAAAATTAATGGAGTAAGTTCCTAGGAAGAGAAAGACAGGAAAAAAACCCAGGTTTCTGGCAATAGCTGTAATTATTGAAAGTTTGCTACTGTTACATTTCTTCAGTCAGATTTATCCCCTAATATATGACTGATTTAACTGAGTTTAATCCAAAAAGGTGTCCTGATCTGAAGTAAGGCGGTGCGGCAGCCCGGCACGCAGCAGCTCTATGTCTGTGCTCGCTCAGTTATCAGTAGTGCCACCAGCAGAACAGGGCTGCCTTCAGATTTTTAATACCTTGTTACTACAGCTTACTTTAAAAAGGCATGATCTATCAGCCAAGGCACATTTTAACCTTCTGGAACAGCCAACTATTTAAGACCAACTCAAACAACAAACTACAGCCTTTTCGCCTTGGCTTGGATTTTGGCCAAAGACAGGTTCATTTAAAGCACTGTGCGGTCCTCCAACTAAAACAATGGTTTAGAAACCACTTTACAAACCACTGTAGCAGCCTATACTTGTCCTTGCTTTACCTACACCAGGATAATGATGCTTCTGCAAGGATCAGAGAATCACAGAATAGTTTGGGTTGGAAGGGACCTTAAAGATCACCCAGTTCCACCCCCTGCCATGGGAAGAGACATCCCACCGGCTCAGGCTGCCCAAGGACCCATCCAACCTGACCTTGAACCCCTCCAGGGATGGGGCAGCCACAACCTCCCTGGGCAACCTGGGCCAGTGCCTCACCACTCTCACGGTGAAGAAGTTCTTCCTAATGTCCAGTCGAAATCTGCCCCTCTCCAGTTTATACTCGTTCCCCCTCATCCTATCCCCACAAGCCTTTATGAACACCCCCTCTGCAACTTTCCTGCAGCCCCTTCAGGTACTGGAAGGTCACTATAAGATCTCCTCGGAGCCTTCTCTTCTCCAGGCTGAACAACCCCATCTCTCTCAGCCTGTCCTCTCAGAGAAGGTGCTCCAGCCCTCCGACCATCTTTGTATCCAAAAAAAAAGAAGTTACCTTGGACTAAAGGTGCAGATATATGGTTTTGTTAAATCTGCTGCTGCTTATTAACAAGAAGAGCCCTGACATCCACTTACACCACAATTACAGCCATAGACAAACCTGATTTTCTGCCTCGTATCTCATTTGCAACTTAAATTCCAGAGCTCTTGCCACACTTGAAAAGGTTGACATTTTGCTGGCCTAAAGTGGTAACGTGCAAGCATATATCCAGTTTTCTTTTTTAAAGAAGCACAATATGACATTTCTGCGAGAAGAACAAGCTTAGGAATAATTACTCTGTATGCTATATTACCTTGAGATGCTGTGTCTATAGGAAAATAACAGGACATACACAACTATCCACCTGCTGGCACAGAATTCATGTTTTTAAGCTATTTATTTTAGAAGTGCAAAGATTTGATTTCCCATTCATCATCAAATCCTAAGAACTTTTTACTTAAAATGCTAAAGCTGACCTCTACAAAACGTTGATTTAAAATTAACCTTGAAGACAAAAATCAGCATCACTTTATAAAACTACCTTGTTCTTTTACTGACCAAAGCAATTCTGTGTTCTAGCTAAATAAAGTGAACTTCAACATCATAGATGTGTGATCAGCACGATGGTTTTAAAAAGTAAATAAAAGAGATTTATGAATGGCCAGCCATTGTTGACAATTCACTTCTCTTTATTGATTTTGCTTTCAAGCAAAATTGCACAAAGATCTTTCTTGTTATTTTTAATATGTTATTTTTATACAGTTAACCTTGAAAACTGTGTAGAACAGACAAAATAGCTTTACAGATGAGTAAAGTTATTTTTAAAAGTAAATCAGCAAATTACATAGCCCATTTCAGGGGATTCAGGTTTTCACTCATACAATAATAACTTTTGCCTTCGCTTTACTGAAACCCCACTTTTCTCCAGTTATTTACGATATTTCTCTATAGACTATGGTAGCCCAGAAGAAAGTTTGAACATTTCAGTGGAAGGTAAATTGTCACTTCCCATAATAGTTTTATTTCATGCAGGAAAAGATATTTTTAAAAGTCTGGCCAGGCCTGCAGACCAATGACTTGCTCATGAACGTGTCACCATGCGCACAAATCCCACTGATAAATATGCTAAGCAATTTCCATAACTTTTTGCTGCCTTCATTTAGAGGAAATGCACTATCAATAAAGTTATTACTAAACTATGGCTTTGTATATTTTTTGTTGTTGTTTTGCTTCACGTTCTCATGGCATTTTGAGGAAAAAAAAAAGATGAAAGACTAAGAAAATAGACTTTCTACATCTTAATTACTTAACTTGCACAATGATACCTACACTATATAGGATACACAAAATCCTAAATTGTATGTGTGTATATATTTACAAATTTAGAGGGGAAAAAAATGCTTTAGTGCAAAAGAAATCCTAGACGGACATTCAAAGGTATTGTGCACACATTGCAAGAACTAGGAAATATTATTTCTGAGTACAGCCTAAAAAATACTCAAAACTTTCAAGATGTAATGAAGTTTCCTACTTATTTCAAAGATGCTTTATAAGGCAAACAAAACTTTAAAGCAAAAATATTCATTAGGTAACACAGATGTATTATTTTCCTGTACATAAAAAAATTAAAACCAGGAACATCCTGTTTTGTTTTTCCCATCTGTGGCTGGATGGTGCTTTCTAATACAGTAGTAAACCGTAACTGCAGAGCTGAGATAGAGTTGAAATGGTAGAAACACCGTTTTCATTTTTGCAGCAGTCTATAAAGATTACACCTTAAAATTTTAAATGCAAATTTTTCATGGATGTTTATTGGTTGTCCCTAGCTTTAAGCATCATGATTTAACGTCTTTGCAAGAGTGCTGTAAATGTAAATTTATCGCACTTATTTTATTGCCTATCTCAGTTAAGTTTAACAGTTTATTTTATGAGGTTTTGGATGAAAGTGAAAAAAGAAAATTAGGTATCAGAATGCACAGCATACAATGTAATTATCCAAACTGTTATTTTAATATTTCTTGAATATTGTATGCCATGATTTACAGTTGCATTATGAGCACTATCTGGTTAGATATCTCTAGAAATTGAGTTTCAAATGTTTGCTCCTCTCAAACCATTTCAGGCAGAGAGCAGCCAGTGGGAAGTGACTTCTGAATATGTGTTCTATAATCTTCTGTGGTCATCTAAAACCTTTTTATAGCATGCATTTTATCACCATTTTATATGTTTCTAGACCAACAAAGCTCTTTGAATGTGCCCAAATTTCACTAAAGGGTGCATTGTGAATGAAGTGAAAACTATGTAATACTCATAAGTAACACTTTATGCTCACACTGAAGGATCTTTATAGTTAAAGTAAACATACAAGATAAAGCAGCTCTTAACAGTTTAAGCGCTGCTTAAGTATGCATTTTGAAGTATGAAAAACTGAGGATCTAACAAATATTACCCACTCAAAATTCATACCTTGCCTTAACTAAGTCAAAACTAGTGAAAACCATTTTCACCATGTTTTTTTAACTTTGTACGTTTCTGTGGTAAAGATGGTTGTACAATTCACAGATAGGAACAAGTAAAAACTTTGATCTTCTTTAGCTTTGCTATTCCCTTAAATACTTACTAAATAAATTTCAGAAGAAAAAGAATAAGACTGAAAACAAACAAAAAAATTTCTTTTTATGAAAAAAAAAAGCTGTATATGTGGTCTTTAAATTAAAAGATGTAAATTTCTACATGTTTCACAGTTCTTTATGAGGTAGACCAATCTCAGAGAGACAGAAAACAGAAACAAATGGTGCAATTGTAATCAATTTGCCAACTCTTTCGGCTCAGGCAGAACAAAGAACACTCCCTCCTTCGCCCTCACGCATACACATAGGTAATTAGCCTCATATAAATACCCAGCCTTTTGCATGTTGTCTCACTCTGCTGATAATATAAACTACAAATTACATTATCAGCTGAATTTCTGAATGGAATGTGCGACTGACATTCTGAATTTAATGTGCAAATCTAGTCATTGATATACAGATTAACATTAATATTAAAGAGATCTGCAGTAATTAGTAGCAATTAATGTAAAGGATAACTTAATTTACAGAGCATATCGTTCAATATATAAGGCAATGTGTGCCAAACAGTATTATGCTAATTCGATAGCCCTGATTCTAAAAGTCTTATTGGCTGTGGTTGGGCAATCTGACTGTTTAGGAGCTAAGATCACCGGAGACGTGCAGTGCAAATACAGTTCAGTTATAGATCTGATATTATTTTTACTGTATTAGCAAATCAAAGCTTTATAAAGAAGACAAAAGACTATGACAGGAAATATTTCTTGAAAGTTTCTTTTCAAGTTTAAAACTTTTTCTGTTATAGGTTTCAAGCCTGTAGAAATTTTCAAACTGAGATTTGTTTACCAAAGTAAATATTTTTGCTCCAGTAGTCTTTGATCTTAAGTTATTTCAATAGGAATTACTAGAGAGCCTCAAGTGCTTTGAGTTGACTCAGAATACACTTAAAAGTAATTGCTGTAAGTCTTTGCTTAGCAGGTTTTGTTCTTGTTGCCATATAAATATTACCAAACATGCCTCTTTCCCCCACATCTTATTACTATCAATCAAATACTTGAAAGGTTACATATAAATGTTGTATGTGATTCCTTAAATCACTAATTATTCAGTGCAGTTTAATTGTGAACTTGAATTTAACCAGAATATAACCACGTAACTAGAATATAGCGATTCAAACCTAAGACTAATATTCCAAAACTGAATTTTTGTTGAAACATTAAAGGAGGATTGGACCCAACAGTAGAGAACACATATAGAAAACAATAGTAGTGGGTCATGTAATTTATGACTCATCTAGGATGTAACTGTTCTTGATTGTCAACATTTCTTTGGACATTAAACTCGGCAAAAGTAGAAAAAGAACCTATTGAAATGGAACAGACATGACATATACAAAGGAACTGCATTTGTGCACTGGGAAGATTTGTTCCAACAGAGTAACGCTTCAATATTGTCAACAGAGAGTTATGGATGCATTCTTATAAAAGCCTAAAAAAAACTTTTTTTCTTTTCCTCACATTGACATTAGCCATTGTGGTTCAGGCTTGAAGATACCTAAAAGCGTGGCTGTTCCACGAGAGTTTCTAATTCCCTCATCAAGAAAGTACTGAATGCCCAAGATTTTCTTTTCTGTTGTGTGAACTGGAAGCTCCCTGTGACTGTCAAGCACCAGACATCAGTTCTGAAAATGAATGGGTCCGGCCCTTACAGCACTGCTGCATTTCTCCATGTCACCTGGAGTCCTGCAAAATACTGTGGGGAATCGCAGGACTCCTTCCAGCAAGGCTGCAGATCGACAGTGTACTTACTCAAGGCAACAGTATGACTCCAGGCAACTTTGCTGCTTGCATCCCACCCGTATGTTGAACACAAAAGAGAACTGCTGGGCAAAGAAGAGCAGGGATGGATGTTCACATATTCGTGAACTGAAGGAACGTCGATTTTGTGATTTGTTCTCAGCCAATTTTTACTTAGTGCAGTACTTTGCTATGCTGCCCTGGACCATTTACATGTTTTTTGCATGCATGAATAAAGCCAACATGATATCTGAAATGTCTATCAAGAGCCAAAGCCACGGCGAGGCATAAAACAGTGTGAAATAGCAGCTGGATGATATACGGAGAAGAATACTATAATACCTGAAAGCTTTGTCTTCATTAACTACGAGGAAGCAAAGGTGGTACAGGTTATTTGAAACTATCTAATGATTTCTTTTTCTTCTGTATCTTTTACTTAGTTTATTCTGGTTTGATATTTACTTCTTTCTTGCCTGCCATTTGTGTTCAGTCTTGAGGCTAGAACAAGACTTCTCTTCTTCTGTACATCATAAAACACTTCTTTATTATGATTCTGTCTAACGCTACCGCTCTGCCTTACTCAAAACTGAAAAACACCGACTCCTTCCTTCTGATCTGCCACTTGCCGATTTTGATCCCATTCCCGATTTGATTCAATACTGGAAGCCTTTTAGGTCTGAAACCGTCAGTGTCTCGGAGGCTTCCTCAAGGGTAAGCAAAACTAGTGAAAATGTTTAGAAATGAACCACCGTGTTTTATAAAGCAAGTTCAGGAATGATTTAATAGAAAAGATAAAGAACAGAGCTAATTTTAAAAATCTGTATGAGTCAGATAGAAGGTAAGAAGAAGGAAGACTGGAAAAATATCATGACAGACTGGCTGCTTGAACTAAAGACAAGCTGGTTTATTTTCCCGAAGAGGAATTTTATTTGTTAAAATTTGAAAGCTAAGCTTGCTATGGTGCCATGCAACTGCTGTGCTTACTGTATGGGTTGCGAAGCCCTTGTAATTACATACCTGCATGTTACCATTAACACATCACACCGCCACATTTAGATCTGTTTACTCGGTAAAAACCAAAAGAAAACTCATTGCCACTGGGCTTGGGAGGGCAGGGGATGAGAAATACTGTGAAAAATGCATTCCTAAAGGCAAGGTCTTATCAGTCCAGAACTACTATCTCTCTCCGTGTGAGCCTGTGAAGGTCATAAGGAATAGGAATTAAATGATCACAACTTGCCCTGTTCCAACAATACACAATCACTTGTCAGCAATCTGTTCAGAACCTTCAGCTCAAAAAGAGAAAGACTGAGAGTGACAGAGGTACAAAAGAAAGTCTGCCTGGTGCTATTAAACTTCTAGAACACGTACAAAAAACGTTAATAGTTTTTACTAAAAAGAACTAGTTTTAGCTGCTTTCATTCAGGTGGAAGCATCTGTAACATATACAAAATCATAAAAGATACATGCTTAAATGAAAGTCACATAATGCTTCAAGAAGTTACATCCATGAAGCTGTTTCTTAACACAAAATAAACAAAAAAAAAAACACCAAGAAAAACCCCTAAGATACAATACAGTTTTAAACCAAATTGTCTCATAGATTTGTACTTGCAGCCACAGTGTCTGACAAAGTCTGCCGTTAAATGCTAAAAGCAGTTTCCTAGAGTTACAGGTCTCTGTATGTAGTCCCCTAACTCCTTGCTTTAAGATTGAGTAAAGAATTTGCCCATTGACTTAAAAAGTGAGAATCTTTTTCCTCCCACAAGTTTGAGCCTGCAGCAAAAAGCAACAGTGAAAACCACTCCAATTAAATAATGTCTCCTGAAACTCTGGGTTTGAGAACACCACAGTATCCAGAAAAAGACTTTATTTTCCCCTTTTCCACACACAGAAAGGCTAAACCAGTCCCATTGTCCCGGAGTTTCCAGTATTTTCAGGGCACATTAAAGTTTGCTCAAAAAAAATCAATTTTTGTCCCATAGCTATTTATGCATTTAATGTGATACCTTTACACACACCAAACTAAAGATTTGTCTCTTACAAGGCAGATTCCCTCACTAATACCTCTCAGTTAAGAGGCCTATTTATACACTAACCTTATGAGAAATTCCACTTTTCCCTGTTGTTCATTCCTTCCCCTGCCAAACCGAGGCTACCAAGGGTCCCAGGCGCTACCGAAGAGAAAGCAGAGGATTTTCTACATGAATCAGAGTGTTTCTGAAATGGGTATCTTAACTTCTTCACAAACATTCTAGGCTATACTCGAGGTTTTCTGGCATACAATTCTCAATCCAATCATTTGCAAGCAGTTACATTTCATAATCTCTTTGTTATTGTTACCCCTTAGAAAGGAAAAATTACAAGAGAGAAGACAAGAAAGTTGGAGGTACATAATGGTATGGTTTTTGCCTTTGTGACAACACAAAACCAGGGAGTGGGTTTGAGAGCCGACTCTGATGTGGTGCCATTGAGGGGCACCTGGGCAGGATGGAAACTGGGCTGACAGGAACCTCAGGAAGTTCAGCAAAGGGGAGTGCAAAGCGAGGAGGAACAGCCACATGCGCCAGCACAGGCATGAAACACTATGAAGAGAGATACAGGTCTAGAAAGGAACACAAAATGTAATTTCTCCATCTTCTCATTATTATCTCTTCTTAAAAACACACTGACAGCAAACCCACAACTTCCCTAAGTAACTTGTTCTAACACTCATCATCTCTGAGGTATAAGGACTTTAATAATCACCATTCTAAATGCCTGTTAATGTAAATTAATCCTACTCTCGAACTTCATGAAGCATACTTGATTTCCCCTCTTTATTAAAATACTTAAATACTCTTCCAGACTTATCAGCCTATTTCTGTCTCGTATTTCCTACGCTACATACGCCCACGTATTCAAATCTCTACTTAAAGGGCTCTGGGCTGATGTCTCTTAAAGGTACAGCTGAAAACAATACCCATTCTTGATGGGCTCGGTTTATGACACTCCGACTCCCACATCCTTCCCTACACTTAGCATTGCCCACTCAATACTCTTTCACGTTCTATTTATGCTTTCCCTTTCTCCTTGCCAAATGTGGTACCTCAGACTTCTATTTACTGAATGTTATCTCTGCGATTTGTATCATTTCTCCAATTTATGAAGGTTAATTTAAATTGTAACCTTGTCCTCCAAATTGTTTGCAAGCCCTTCCAGGTCGCTGTCATCCACAGATTTGGTAAGTTTACTTTTTCCTTCCATCACTCAAGGTCAAAAGTATGAAAGAACTGAATCCAGAGTAACTCCCTCAGGCTCTACATAGGAGTAAATGCGGAAATTTAGAGGAAAGTCATTCCAAATGAATGATTTTGTTTTACTTTTTTAACTTAAGCATGTAGCACTAAAAATACCAAGTAAAATAGCGAAGTGTTTTATTTCAGAAGTATTTCAATGTCAACATTTCAATTTTTTTCTTCAAAATTAAGCTTTGGGTAAAAAAAAAATGGTATAATTGTACATAATATTTTAACTTTGAAAGTTAAACTTCCTGATTAAAATTGTGTATAACAATTTTACTGTATTGTATTTATTACACAACTAATTCACTAACTCAACCTCAAAATAAGTTGTAAGAAAAGAGTCACACTAGGATGCAGTTGAAACTTTTTCTGTATTTTTCTCATTTTACACTGTAACCTTGCTGGGGTTCTGCTTTTGTTTTGTAAGCAGAAAGTAGAAACATCTATTTAGTTACAGTATATTGATTTTTGGAAATCAAATTGTAGAGGGCATACATAATAGGCATGAAAGGGTCTCAAACTGGTAATATAGGAATCAATAAATATTCAAGAGAACAGAGTATAAAGCAAATCAAGGAAAATGACAGGTATACGCAGTATTCATTTCACCGTTCAGAAAAGATCTTTTCTTATTGGAAACTATAAAGCTAAATGAGAAACTGCTGAGCACTGATGTTACTGGGCAAACTTCCCAGAACTCCTTATTCCATTCCCCGCAAGCTTTTCCTTTACGTAGGTTCATGGACTCTCTAGGCAGCAATGAGAAAGATTTTAGGCCTTAAGAAGGGAAGAACAAACGAAAATTAAATCTAATTGCTCGGCAGCAAAATCTTTTTCAGTTGCAAATACTGATGGAAACACTGATACCAACGAATGACTGGCTCTGGATCGCTGAACTGACGACTAATTGGTACCGATCACTTACACCATGTCTAGAGCATGAGGAAAGGGGAAAACATCTACAAAAGTATCTAGTGTGCATACACTGTGGCAGCATTATGAATCAGATTATGTATTTTGCAGAGATTTTATTAGACACTAGAAAAAAACATTGTCTCCAGCCTTTTTCTTAGAACTTCTCCATGTCATCCTGTTTCCTTAAAGAAGTTGTTCATTGTCCTCACTAGCTGGACTAAGCAAGATTCAGCATCCTACCAAACAAGGACTGAAGTTTCTTCTAAGAAATTTTAAGGAGTAGCATTTTTACATAGGAAAAGATTCTTCAAAAAATAACTTTAAAATCTATTTCTTACAGAAAACTACTCCCAAAATATTAGGGGGTGGAGGAGGTATATAAATTATTTTTTAAAACCTCTAACTTGCTGATTTTCAACTGACAATGGATTCAAACGGAACAGTGTTGAGTCCTGAAACTTAGACATGCTCTAATTAGCCTCTCTAACACCTGAAACAAATCCCGAGGACATGCTCAAATGCCCTTATGATCCCAGTACTTGGCATAACGTGAAACTCTTTATCCTGGTCAACAAACAGACTAAGACAGTTTCAAACAGTTTGCATTAATGCAGGAATAATGCAAATTCCTATTATCCTTCCCCAGTGGTCACAATCTTTCTTCCTTTCATAACTGTGTAAACTGAGTAACAGCCACAGGCAAAGTATTCTACCTTTCATTATCCACAGTTTACAGATAACCAATCAGATTAACTCTTGGTGCCCGATTAGTAGTTTTACCTTGCAACCTCTTAACTGCAAATTGGATTTTGTATGTTAATGCCTATCTCAGAAATGTACTATAGAAGATATTTCTATTTAAATGCATCAGTTAGAATTAATACAGTGCTTTTGAGAAATGCTAACACATTCCTCAAAATTATTAACTTCTTTAAAAGTTTTTTTCCACCTGAACTACTGGTATATTATTTGCCTGCTGTTAACATAGTCAAGATTGCTGCTCATTCCCAGCAAGATCAAATAAGCGATGATATATTTTGAGTTACATTAGTACATCAGTAATATTTCTACCTACATCTGACAAATCTAAATAGCTAGAATGCATCTGTAAATACCTCCAATATGTAAAGATTTATCAAGGTTAGATTTTCCCAAATCTTTTAGTAACAAAACCCTAAGGTATAAATCAATAAACTATTTAAAATCAGAGTGAAAGATTTGAGGTCAGCCTGGTTTGCTTTTTGCTCTACACCAAAACTGCATCTAACTGACCATCAGAATGTTATAACCACAAGTAATGAAAAGGCACCATCTTCTCTTTCTTCAAAAATCATAGTGACTTGGACCAAATACATTACATTTCATCCTCATAAAATTCACGGCAAGATTGCATGCATGAAAATAGCAACCTCTTACAACATTTCTGATAGTTAACCAAGCTACACGCAACAGAAGAGATGATCGTCACTGTTCAAATAGTTCCTACACTCAGGGCAAGAGTGGTGGCTTAGCAAGCGGTGCCTGGGTTGTATACCAGTTAGTTCCTGATGCCCTCAGACCGAAGCCACATTCAGGAGCCTTTACAGCAAAGCAACCAAGAAAGCCTTAACAACTGTAGCAAGTTCCTCATCTAAAAAAAAAAAAAAAGTGGCAATCACCTTGCAATCTCAAGGAAGCAAAGGCTTTTTGTGGAAAAGGAGAAAAAAACAACAACAAAGCTACCGCAACCAAACACACACACAATGAAAATCACAAACAAAATATGTAAGAATGTCACAGGCTCTAAAACCCTGAACAAAGAAATATTCCAGATAAAGAGTGGAAAAATGAGATTATAAACTTTTTATTACTTCTTTTCCCATATATCCATGTTAAAGTTCCAAACAGAGACAAACAATTCTGCCTTTATACATCCTACAAGATAAACTTGTGGCAAACTCAGGTCACTTTTTCATCTGTTACATACAAGAAGCAATGCATTCTTTTCATGATTCTCCAGTGTTATTGTTATCAATTATCTCCTCTCATACAAAATAGTCAAAATGTTTACTCAAACATATGTGCCACTGAGTCGATTAAAATAAGAAATAAGAACAACACTTGTTAAATAGATCTCAAAGACAACACAACTGTCTGAGCAACTGGTATTGTCCAGTCCCCAGTTCCTACGGGATGGCAAACAATATGTGCATCCATTTCTAATGTACCAACTGAACATATGTCTGTCAGAGAAAGACGGAAATACAATGAGGCTCGGATAATTTAAATAAACAGCTGTCACTTTGTGCAACATTGCCTTTGGTGAGCTTTGATTTGTGTGTGCAAAACAAAAAGCAGAATTATAGAACCAAACAGAATGACAAAACGAAAACTTTGTACGTAGGAAGGTCAGCATAATTGTCTCCCATTTTTCTGTAATCCACAAACAACTCCAAGCCACAACTGAAAAAAAAAACTAAAAAATTCAGTAACACATCTGTGTTACTTGTTCCTTCATTATACTACTCACTGGCAAAGATTGCACTACACTGCCCTAGGCCTATTAAGATTCATACAGAATGCATCTGTGAACTGTGTTTCTGCTTTCAAGAGAGCAAAGAAAGACTTAAAAACATCTTTTTTTCTTTTTTTTGTTTTAAGGTGAAACATAATGTCAATGATTCTTCCATTGCTTAGATAGACCTTTCCTAGGGGAAGAGAGCTGCATTTCTGTATTTTGCATTTTCAAATGTATTTATGGTTGTATAACAGACAAATTCACTTTCATTTTTTGTTCTTATTGAATGATTCCACACAAGAACGGGGCTCAAAAATCCATTAAGATAGAAAATTTCCATGCCAATAATGGGTATTCTTTGAAGCTCAGTTTGCCAGAATGAATGAGCAAAGTTAAAAAAAAAAACCCAAGATTTCAAGTCCTTTAAGGTCTTAAAGCACAGGAGAAATCCTTTTGTTTTAAGTGCACATGTAAGTGCTGATGTGAACATAAATGTCAGATCCTGAAAAATAACTATCAATAATGTAAAAAGAAAGCAAGAGACAACCCCATAGGGAAGTACTGCATAGGGATTTTCTCCACTTTGGAATGGAGATGAGAAAATGTGCAAGATTCCAAACTCTCCAACTTTGACATTTTTTCCTGGATCTAACCCCTAAGAGTAACACCTTCCTTCAGGGTTATGTACAGCTGGGGTAGAAACTGGTCTTTAAAAGACTTTGATTTACATGATCTTTTATTCCATTCTTTTCCTTTACTAACACTGGAGAGTGACATGCTGGAGTGTCATAAAAACTTTGGAAATCCTCATAAAATTCAAGGTCTTTTAAGTAAAATAAAAAGAAGAGCAGCATAGGAACGCGCGGTTAAGGAACAGTTTGAATCAGAAATAAGGCCACTGAAAAGCGTCAGGAACATTATTTATCACCAAGAAATGATGGACTAAAGAAAACAGTCAATGGAAGAGGAGGTTTATCAATGATGACCTTTTAAGGACAGCTTCAGTTATTGATACTTCCACAAATTTGAGGAAAACCACCGCTATCTTGAGATCTGTGATGTCCAAAATTTCCTACTCCCCTTACTTTCAAACACCGTGCTTTGTCGCAATTTTCGTCACTTCCTTTTCAGTATGCGCAGATGAAGCCTGCGAAGAACATACTTTATGGTCCCAAGCCCCACTTCATTTATATCTCGATGAAACAGAATGCCAATGCCGTGTCTATATTTTATGGCTTAAAATCACTGAAAGGGTCTTAAGCAGCAACAGCGTCAGAAGGGAGAATCATTTGAACAACACCTGAACAGCAAATAACACTGCCCTACATCATGTGCCGCAATGCCAGGGGAAACAGGAGACTTGATCTAAGTAATACCCTGTTTATCCCCACTCAGTTTCAGTACAGAAAGATGCTCCAGGAGATTTCATCTGTGAAAGTAAAGCAGACCCAGATACATTCATATTGTTTATATTAGAAAATGAAATAAGTAACTTCTTTGTTGCAAAGGGCATTGTGGCACTGAAGTAATATGAAGGATAACGTGGACAGTGCTTTTCACTTCCATTCCAATGGGTTTTAAAGACGTACTGAAACAAATTGCAAACAAAGCCATTCCTCTTCATATTTCACCACTACTTCTTCCAAAACCAGCACATAGAATCATACAATGTCCTGAGCTGGAAGGGCCCCACAAGTATCATCGAGACCAACTCCAAAATTCACACCATGTGTCTGAGAGCATTGTCCAAATGCTTCTGGAACATTGTCAGGCTTGGCGCCATGACAACTTGGCTTTTCAACTTAGATAATGTTAAAATCAAGGATAATGTTGAAATCAAGAAAATTTACAGCAATACCGTTTGCAAACTAGAGAAATACAACCTGCTGCTAATAAAACTGACTTCTGCAACGTAAGTCTTCAGATCCTGCAGGGATTGTTGTAATTAACCACGGAAAAGTATCAAAATCTATTTGTTAATATTACTGGATATAGAGTCATACACTACATTAAAGAAGTTCTGCAAAAAGAGCTGTAAATAGGTAACAAAATACCACGTCTGTTTATCAAACCATACCTAGCAAAACCAGTGGTGTTATAGAATATTAATTCAGAACAAAAAAAAAATACTTGTTACAAGCTTTAACTACATTTGTTTCATACTAAAGGAAGAGAAACTTTCAAATAATCAGATTAAAAAGCAGTTAAAATTATGTAGCAGAATGAAAACAGAACAAAATATAAGATAAAGCATGCAAAAGGGTGTGACACTCCTCTAGAAAAACAACTATTTCTGTATAACATTTTCTGGAAGGAAAAAATGATAATACAAGTGGAATTCTGTGAACGTCATACTGTCGATTTAGAGTTATGAACACCATTGGAGTCAATCCGTTTGCATAAGAACTTCAATTTCTTGGCACTGCATCTTTTCCTGGCAGTAGACACAAAACACCTCCAGATGTCACAGACTACACAGGGGTTTGATTATGAACGGCAAAGCGGGTGTAATAAATAAATCAAAGGAGTAGTGAGAGTTAATATATAGGGCGTTTGATAGCAAACTAGTAGTTTTAGGTTTTTTGGATTAAAGCTCATGTCTGCACTAGACCTTAAGCAGTCAATCAACAAAATAACATTTTCCTTAAGAAGCAGTAGTACATGGACATGTCCTGTTCTCCATGAATTCTTTGCACAGAAGTCTTAACAAGCCTACTCTATTAATCCGTCACAGTTCACGAAAGCTTACTTGAACACAGGAATAGAAACTGCTATTGCAAAACACAATGCCGCTCTTCACTAGCTGTTCTTTATGGGACAATCATCTGAAATAATTAGCAGCCTTAATGATGTGGAAAACTGACATTCAGGGAATCTTTTCAAACTCAATTTATTTCTGTTGATTTTGTGATTATCAGTAGACTAGATAACAGCAAAATAGTTTGATAACGTCACAAATTTCTGCAGTTATTCTTACTGCACGAGCAGTGAGCGATACACACTTTAACCCTGATGATTGCCCTGGTATCATCAATGCACTTGAGCCATGCTGAGAACATGAGCTGATCATATCAAACAGAAAATTAGGGCAGATATTCCATCATTTGAGCCAAAGCAACTACATAAAACCAACAGAGAATTCTTAGTCAAGACATCAGGTAGATACTGAGCTGTATCTTCCCAAGTAATAGCATATATTGAGATTACAGAACTGACTCAAATTTTACGTTTGCGTTTCTGAAAAACAGCACAGGCTAAGGATGGTACTGTCTGAAAGCTGAGTCCAACTTTCCTCTAGGCACAAGACTTTTCCCCATCGAAATTAAAGGAACATCACAAATGACAAAGTAAATAAACTTGTTTAATGATGACAGGTAAGACTCACTGCAGATGAGGCATAAAATACTGGTGGGGAAATCAAAGTTGCTATGAGGAGCTTCTACACAGCTCTGTAATAACGGAACTGCAGTATTATTGGAGCCCACGGTTAGATTTTTAATCCACTACCCAGGTGAATTTAGTTTGTTGAGCAGATAAATGGACAGAGTGGACAGAGATTCAGTGTGCTTTTATATTAACTAGTTTGATTTCTAGATTTTTAATCAAAGTGATTTATGCGAAAGATGACTGTTAGCTATAAAATAAAATGAAAACCCACAAAACTCTTAATGGAAGCACAACTTTTGACACCCTTGCAGATTGCAAAAGGAGCTTCCTATGCTACGTGAGGCTAAGCATGACCTGGGCAGACTTCTGGATCCCGCAAAGGTCTTCCGTTTTGATGAAAGGTATTTATGTATATTGAATCTATCTGAATAGAATATAAACACCAGTCTGTATTGTCTCTTTGTTTGGCTGTCTCCCCCCCCCCCCCCCCCCCCCCCCCCCCCCCCCCCTCTTTTTCACCCTTTATACCTTTATACCTTTATTTTCCCAGTAAACCACAATCTGTGCAAATAATCAGTGAGTAAATACACTTATACACTTTCTCTGGAAAGCCCTTTTGACCTCCAAAGTTTGGGGCTTTATTTCCTTTCAGTCAACATTCCTGATGGATAATGGGTACATCGTACTAGTATGATGGTGAAAGATTTCTCTCTTGTTTCTCTAATAGACAGTAAGGATGTTTCTGCATCATGCTTAAACGAATAAACACTTCCCAACATTATAAAACCACTGCCTGCCTACTTCTAACTCAATGGCCTGCGCTGAGGCAGAAAATAGCCATGTTCTTACAGATTACTAATAAACTTCAGGCAACTTGAGAGTGGATACGTTACCTAAATGCTTTCTTTTTGGTGCACACAAGGAAAGTGACATGTTCACAAGCTCCTATGGTTATCACCAAAACCACTGCTTTTTCCTATCAAGTCTTCAAAGTGAATCTACTGTTGAAGACTTAAATAAAGAAAAAATTATATTTTTCTTCCTATTTAATAGTATTTCACAGTTGCATATCATTTTTACATAAAAGAATTAAAAGTTTAATAAGCATTCAACTGTTAAATTAATCTACTACCCTATTTTCATGTTTTCATACAGAACTGTATTTACACTATTTGGAGGTCTCATTCATCTTCAAGAACTCTATTTTCAAGCTACCCCACACATCTCTCTAGAAGTATTGGACAGTTTATTGTCCAATCCAGGAGACCGCTGCTCTCATGCACAGCCAGACTCAAAGCAGCTCCTCTTTACGTACCACATCAAACTTTCACTGTAAGCACGGAAATAGCCCCACGCGTCCTATGTGAGAGACCTGCTCCAACAGATCATCAGCAAGATCCATCTAGGAGGTGCAGCCTTCGCCCTCCAGCACTTTAGGAGAAGCTATAGACAGGTATTGCAATACGTAAAACCACGGTCTTCCTTCCCCTTAAGAATCTCCCTTTTTTTAAAAAAAAAAGTAAACCAGTGTTTGGTATTAAAGGTTAAGGATAATTTCTGAAAACACAGGAGCAGAGAGGAAAATTCAAATAGTGTTTGTGACCAGACTTCAAAGCCTCAGTGAAAAGCAGTGAATAACTGAGGTATATTCACATGTAAACATCTAGACGTCAAGGAGCTTCAAGGATGCTTTATTCCTATACTAACAAGTTCATTCACTATAGCAGTTTCTTTTTCACCATGTGCTTTGTGCAGTCCACTTATAGCATCATAAAGTATAAAATGTTAGTGTTTGGGTTTTTCTTTTTTTTTTTTTCCAATGAAGAGTTTCATTTTATAACGTTAGAAAACATCTGTTGTCACTTCCACAGTTGTACTGTTTCGTAGTATTAATTCCACGATGAGCAGAGGCCGTGGGAAGCTCCTGGCAGCCCCCGATGGGTCAACAGCCCCCAGTCCCCTTCCACAAATCCCTCCACTCAGAGGCAGCTCACCAGCACTTGAGCTACAGCTTAGGCTGAAATGGAACTGAATGGGATTGTAACCAGACCGCGCGTGGATGCATGACCTACAAAAACATACCCTCCACACATGTTTTTTTTTTTTCAAATCCTACTCCTACATCTATTTAGCAAACTCCCTTATTATTTAGCATTTCAGGAAACGAGAGAATTCTCTAATTCCTTATGATCTATTTAACCCACTTGCATGAATATATCCTGTAGAACGTGAATGAGAAGGGATTTACCGCACTGACTGAAAGTTACCAATAAAAGCTTCAGTCCGTTATTTTGTTGTTTGCATTTCAATTCCATTGTTTCATCACCACTGCTGCTAAAGTAGACACAATATAAGCATAAAGTAGACAGATAGAAATAAAAAATCAAAGTAAATTACTAATGCCTGACCCTAATTATCATCAATTTAACCAGTTCACCAATAAAAATGACCTTGTTGATGCAAAAAAAGAAAATAAAATTTCCTTAGTAGACTCAAACATTACGTTCCCAATAAAGTAAAACTCAGAATTCTTTTAATATAAGGCCTAAGCTTTTAAAAGACCTGTGTGTTGAAAAATTTTGGTAAACTTTTTATAAGGAAAATACATTATTTTCTTCCAGACACGAAACAGACAATTTTGCTATTTTAATAAAAGGAGTGAACCTACGCATTAAAGTTTTAAGTTTCCAGTAATATGACCTTTTTGAATTCTCTCTCATTTTAACAGGGTTTGTACCTTTCTGTAAAACAATTCAGTACTTCTCTGCATTTGGATTTAGTTTCTAAACTGTTCAAATTTTAATGTCTTCCTGTCTTCCGAGAAACAAAAAGGTGCTGTGTTTAGGCTTTTCTGATAGTACATTTACAGACTAAAGGAAAATATAAAAGCGTTTAAACTCAGTTTTCAAATTAAATTGAGAAAAAAAAAATCCTTTAAATAGCTTTGTGAAAGAGGGACATAAGTTGCATTTAAATATACATAGTAGTGCAGCGGCTAACATGGGATTTTAATATAGGACAGATGGATATGCAGCTTTACTATTAAAAATAGTTTAAAAATAGAATTTATGATTCCATTTCAGTATAAGCTGCACTTAACTGCAGAAGATTTATCATTACATGGAAGCAAGATTTTCATCCCAGTTATCTTTTGATTAGAGATTTTGATTTCAAAGGCAGTGCTGCTCTTAAGCAAACAAGTCTGCACATACAAGAACTTCATAGAAAATATCAGAAACGTAATTCACTGGGAGAGGCTAAGCTTCGCATTTCTATATATCGGTATGGAATACGCCTGCAAACAGCAGTGCCCTGGTGGAGATACCGTACATTACAGCAGTAAAATCATGACCTTGGCAGTAATCACACCTGTAAAATTTCCAATCTGGGCTATATAGAGGTGTTCTGATTGACAGAACTTTGCCTCTTTCATACAAGCAACAATATCCTTATACATCCTGTCCTTTCCCCACCCTTATGCTCATGTAAAACAGACATTCCAAACCTCCATTTCTTGTTCCCTTTAACAGAAATCGTTCTTCCTCACCACTGTCAATATGTCAAAAGAAAAGATCCACAGACAAAGGAAATCCTAAACTGAATTTGTATTTTTTTATAGTTAATCGATTTTTAATATGATCAATCACATTTAACAGAAACATCCAATTACTTGTTAGTATTTGGAAGAATATATACGAATACTTATCTCCCAAGAAAGGAAAAACAACAAACATAATTATTACTACTTTTCAATTGCTAAAAAGCTATTCCTTGATGCTGGGCTCCTAGAAGTAGAGAGATGGCCATTTAGGAGAAATCCAGAGTTTTATGCTTGCCTGGGACACATAAAAGAATGCTTGTTGTACATTCGGTGCAAATGAAATAATCTTTGTTATTAGGGCAGTCCTTCTACCTTAAGTTTAGGCTGAAATGTTAAAGTAACTTGAGCTGGTTTGTATGCCAGCACTGTGGGTTTAAATTCATTTTTAATCAAGTCTATAACTAACTATCAATCAAATGCAACATAAAAGGAGATTGCCCAAGAGTAGATGCTATGGCAGCCCAGATGTATAATTACTAATGTATTTAGCAACACCCTACAAATCTGTAATAAAGATCAATGGCTTACGGAATAATTTGGCATCTAAAGCACAAAACTCTGATTGTATTGTGTTTGTAAACATGTTTGAAGCTGTTGATAAGATAAGGTCTGTCAAGCAGAGGAAATTGAAGTCACTGTGGCAAAGATCCCTGAGATAGTTAGCATCAGAACAGAAAATGATATGCCAACTTCTCGGAGCATTCCTGCCATTTGTGACATATGCAGCTGTACAAAAGTGGCTTATGGGAGATCCCTGAGCTAGTCAGCATAGACAGTGCCATCCAGAGCAAAAACCCCAGAGGGGAGGTTGCTGGTAGCAGCAGGATCATTTAGATGTGGAAAAAAACACCTATTATTAAAAGCCATAGTTACTATCTTGTCACAAGGCCACTGCAAGCGTAACTTAGACATTTAGTTTACACCTATGACTACAAGCCATTCATTTCAATTTACTAACAGTAGTTTGATTATTACATAGCATTGACGACCTGTGGAAATCTCCATGTGTACCACATTCGAAATTACTTTTCAGAATGGATTTTTCTGCTTCTGCCTCTTCTTAATAGCAAATGATCAACATCGGAAATCTTTCAGCAATGGGGAACATTTTCATCCGGGCCCGAAGCCACAGCTGCAGAGAGCACTGGGACCGATCGGTCCTACGTAACAACTATGGAAAGTTACCATCAGTTACAGACAGCTTTCCCATGAAAGATAATTTCCCAGAAAACCCGGGAGATGCACAGTATAAGAAAATGCAGAAATGACACTGCAATGCCAATTTCAAAAGGTCCAACTTCCACCGATTTTTTGTTTCATTTTGTAAATAAAAGAAATTGATGTTTTCCTAATACTATCATTAAAATTCACTGGGTAAATTTACAAAGAGATTTCTAGATAAAAAGGAAATCAAGTTTACAGGACAAGATGACAATAAAGGAAAAATAGGGTAGCAGGTGTTTGAAAATTGGGAAAATACTCATTTTTCTGAAGAGTGCTAATTATAAGTAAAACAATAATTTGCATTTAGAGAATAATGGTGTTTTGTGGTTTGTTTTTTTGAATGTATTTTATTCACAGTACTTGTTACACTGGAAATTCAAGTAAAAGAGCAAATAGCCAGTCAGCAGTGGAGCCTGGAACTGAAGTGTCCATACTCACAGTGTTAGTAACTCTTATTGATTGTCCAAGTTCAAAACTTTAATATCGTTAATCAACCATAATGGACTATAACTGATTTGTCTGTGTCATAACTTTTTAACAAATACTTTTAAAAATTAAGGCAAGCCAAAAATGTTCCCATTTGATTGCGTCAAAACTCCATCCTCTCGGGGTCATGCTGACCAAAAATCCCAAACATTCTTTATCCAGATGTTGCCAGAAAAAAAGAAACTCCTATTTAGCCCAAAGCATTCTTTAACAAACTACCATTAGTTTCAGAGAATTAAGTGAGGAAAGAAAATGCAGTCAAACACTGTGTGCTGTCCTACACCGTGGAAGCCCACAGATCAAGGTTGTGTTGGTTCCACAGGTGATTCCCTGACAGATCCATATTTTACTACCCGTGCAGGTCCGTCAGTAAGACAAGCCTGGCAGCAAGGTGAGTTAACCTTGCATTCCCATGCAGCAGCACCCGTGAGGTCCCCTGAGATGTCATAGCAACGTTGGTGAGGTTCCTCCTTATAGTGCCAAGAGTAACTAGACAGACATCAGCTGGTGCTGGGAACAGTAGCCTTTTGGGAAGTCGTGGTAAATTAAATGTAATGTTGCTTGTGCTAGTCCACCTGGCCAAAGGACAACCTAGTCACCGGGCAGATGTGCCGAGACGGAATCTTTTCAGTAGGAAGCATGTAGGTTAGCTGCAAGTCCTATCCATTTAATTACATGTTTCAATAGCCTTCATCATAACATTACATTATTTGAACACCTGTGAAGTCTGCCAGTGGTGGAACACGCCTCTGGTGGAGCTGTCAGGATCAGAAAAGAACGCTAAATTAACTAGGCTTTAAAACTGATAGGAGGAGAAAGGTACCTGAAGGTCTATTGCTTTTCACTAATTCCCCTAGATCTTAAGAAACTCATTCTTCGGCATAATTCTTATCCTGTTTGACAGTAACTGACCCTGCAGCTATTCCACCTTTTGAATTCATCAGTCGGATTCCTTTGCTTCTTGGTGATTGCTAATCCTATCTCATACTTCAGTTCCTGTACTGTCCAACCCCCCTGAATTTAAAAGCTTACAGATGGGTCATAAACCATCAGTAAGAAGTTGCCGCATTCTTTGTATATTGAAAGCCTTCAACCAGCATGAGGAAAAATGCCTCTTTCAATGCAAAAAAGAGAGAGGAAAAAAAAAACCCAAACAACTCTTAAACCACAAACTAGGATACTTGTTAACAACCATTGAGTATAGACATACCAGGTGCTGCATTCTATGGCTAGAAAGGACTAATTTTCCACATAACCACTGATGTTAATCTGGAACGCGATTTTTAAATATCTGTATTTTAATAGAATGTAACACATTTATACCACACTTCTACAACTTTATCAGCTTTTACTAACAGATTCTTCTGTTTTGTGGACTATTTACTTTGGCTGTTCACAGGCACTGCATATTTAACTTGCGAGACAGACTGGCAAAATAATCTGTATGACTTGTTATAACTTAGGTGCTACCAGAGTACAAGGCCTTATAGGTTGAATATAACTCTAAACTTCAAGCCTTCACACAATTAAATGTAGAAAAGGCAAACCAGAAGCCTATCCTCCGATGAATGCTTGAAAGAAATTCCATGGTGGAGATAACCAGTCTGAATACTAAGGAGCAGACAATATACCCTTCTACATCCAAATCTGATCACCACAAATGCAGGAGGACAGGAGAGATACGTACTACAGGGAGTGACCCGGCTCACCAGCTCTCCCCTAAAGAGCATCTCATTCTGCCACTGTTAAAAGCAGCATACTAGAGTACATAAACCAATAATCTCGTCAAGTAGAACATATCTCGAGTTTTTCCACTAAATTGGTAGAGCTACATATGCCATAATGAAACATTGGACAAAATCAGTCACTATAGCCAAATATTTTGTTATTAAACAATTGCCTTTCAGTGATAAATTACTTGGCATGGAACTATTCAAGAACTGATACAAGTTTGTCAACTCATTAACTAGAAAAATTCTTTCAAAATCACCTTCTAGGTTTGAATCTTCAGTTACATGATCCTCCCTAAATGACAGAGCTAAACATCAGGGCTCTAAGATTAGTTCACATTTATAAACACTTTTCTTTTTATTAACATTATAATCTGTTCTACCAAAGGTTAGATCTCCTACTGATGAAATCAGATTTTTTTTGTACTGTGTTCAAATAAAAGCAAATCTGTACGCAGAGACTAAAATCATTCATCAAAATAAAATCCAGTTTCTCACCAGCAAGTAATTTATTTTCTTCTATCAAGTTATTACAGCATTCTGCAGCGCTTCGTCTCTGGTTATGGGTAAAGAAAGAGATATCTGGCAATGCAAAGCTTCTCTGCTGTCTGTGCTATAAGCTTTACCTCCCCTTTGGTAACACAGAAGACTCCACTTTCCCTGAATGTTCTCCCCAAGTTCTTTATATTTGATTGTTCCTTATGTTACTTTCCACTGTCTCAAATCCCCTGTTTGATCTTAATTGACAACAGGGGTTATGGCAGTGGGAGAAGTGAGAAATTTATAATTATATTAAGAAAAGAAAGAAGAACATAACCTAGGGAAATAAAAATACAGATAATTTCTTGTTAATCCTGGACAAATGAAGGTATCTTAGGAGAAGTAAAAACAGCTGCAGTACAAAATTATATCCGTGATATCACTTGCAATAGATCAAACAGAGCAAATGACCTGGGATTCAAATTAATACATCTATGCAATTTACCAGCCCGACTTGTCTATTTAAGCATACAGACAGCTTATCCAGTTTTCAGTGTGCAGAAAACTAAAAATCTGAATAAATAAAAATAGTTTTTTTTAATGAAAGCCTTTTTTTCTTTTAGAACTTTTAGTCAATCGGCAATCACAATTTTAGATTGTTTTAAGAAGATGCAGTTGATTTGCATTTTCCAGAAACTCTGCAGTCATTTCCCCTACAACACCTTTCTTTTGCACTAGCAATAAACTACTTTTGTTGTTGTTACTAATCAGATGTGTCACATTATGACAATATATAATGCCTTTATATTAGAAGTTATCATATTCCAAAAAAGACTGAAGTAATAAATCATCTTAAAAGAACATCAGTAACTAGTGAAGACCAACAGGAGATTCGTAGAACAAGAGTGCTAAGATCGTTGTCCCATAGATAAAGAAATCAAAATGGTACAGGTATGTCCATAAAGAAGTTTTGAATTGAATAATGACTAATAAAATCTCTGCTATGGATTAAATGTCCTTTTGTAGTTAGAATGCACTAAGTCTATTCCTGGATCACACCCCTTGTTTCAGCTGCATTCAAAAATCTCATAGTTCGTGCACTCAGACTCGTCAGCAACTTGAGTAAAACCCCAGTTAAGTGGGGAGGATGAGGAGAATCATTTCACGGGGACACTTTCAATTCCACTGACAAGCTAACTTAGATGCAGCTCCTTGGTCCATGAGACCAGACTAGACTGAACAGAAAATGCAGAAAAGCTCAGCTGTCGTTCCCTTAACACCGTCACTCCTGGGATCCAGTCCTGCAACACAGCATCCGAAGGCACACAGACTGCTGCATGCAGATGTTCTCTAATAAGCCAACTCGCTCGACTCTCTGCGGAAGGTGCAGAAAACCAGCATCGGTTAGCATCTCAAAGTACTAACAGTTCTGGTAGTACGCAGTGAAAAGGGACTATTGATTTCCTGAATGAATGTGCTTTTCATTTAAGCACAAATTTGCACATTGCAAGTGCTATTTTAATCCTAACTGTGCTACAGACTCGCTCGCAAATTCTCTCCTTAAATCTCCGCTTCCTTTTACACCAGGGTGCTAGGAAAGATTATTCTGGTCAAGAGCTCTGAGGTGATGCAAGGCATTATATTTATTGCAAATGATAAATATTGAATTTGTATTTTGAATCTGTGCAGATGAACGGTAGGGAAAGAATATATAAATGCAGAGGAGTATCTCATAGAATGCCAAAGTGCAGCTTCACAGGCAAACTACTGTCTTTCAGGGAAGAACTGTCAGATACACGTATAACAAACCACAATTGTGTTCAAAGTTAATGCTAATATGGCTCAGTGGGAGACTAGTTTTAAATGTCATATTTTCGAGCCCTTCTCTAAACTATCTTTCATAGAGAATACTTCAAGGGAACTGGCATTATAATATATTCTTTAGGCCTGATTTTCAGAGCTATTAAGTGCACCTATGATCACAAGTGCAATAGAAGATACAGACAGATATGCAGGCTTACCCAATCTAGACAGACAGGTTGTATAAATACTCTATTTAAAGTATTCCCACCCAAGTGGAAAGGAAGTTAGACAAATCAGCTTGAATTAGGATGAAGATGGCAGGATGACAACACAACTCCTTATCTACCTGAAGCAAGCTAGTTCAAAAATCTGCTTATTTTTAAGACGCGTACATCTTTGCATCCAACTGCTACGAACACGCACTACCAATAAGTAGTAAAAATTAAAAAAAAAAAAATGAGCAAGAGTTTTGGTTGTAATGAAAGGACAAATCATACAATTCATATCATATGTTTACAATCGCATATACTTTTGAAAAGTTCTGATTTTTGGCGAAATAAAAATTTTCTGATGGAATTGCCTACTGCCGGACTAGAACAAACAAATAATTTAGAATAATTTGTTCATTTTTGACATATCTGTCCTAGTAATGCCTAGCAAACAGGCATATGAATATAAATTTTATTGGCATAGGAGCTTCACCTGTATCTCTGACTATAATATACGACATTGTTTTCTTCTGCAGGTTACTCCACCTTTCTTTCCTGCTGGCCATTTGGTAGCTGCAACAGAGGAAAGGCTTGTACAAAGAATAACAGCTGGTGCTTTACACTGGGTAAGAAGGCAATGCATAGACCAAGAGGGAAAAAGTGGAAGTTTTGTAGCAGAGGAGCTGTAACCAAGAGCCCCCGGCCCCAAATGCTCTGATTTTCCTTTAAGTGGAGTTTGATGAAACAGAAATCCTGCTCAGAGCTGTTCATCACAGCTGGAGTTAACAATTGAACACGAGCCTCCTAGATGTTTAGACAACAGGGAGCTGTCTGCCTAACGTGAGCGTTAGCTGAAAAATATGAGAACTCGGAGACCTAAATACAGATCTATTCAGAATGTGGGACATCGGGAAGTTTGACATTTGATGAAGACAGAGTCCATAAAAGCTCGTTATTTAAATGAAGACCTGTAGGTGTAAAGGCAATAATTAACCTATTCAGAGGCCTAAATGTTTTCTAAATATGAAAGATACAGGTGTCCCATCGCCCTCCCGAATTTATGCTAAAGAAAACCAAAAAGAGCTAAAGAACATGTAAAGAATAGAGACATGGTGACAATTAACCTCCTAATTAAAGGATAATGATAAGCAAAAGGATAGGCTGCAAAGCAAGTTTTTCTGAGTATTCCCAGTTGCTCCTCAGTATAAATAAGACTGTTTTCTCCACAAATGTCACAGCATATTAAGTGTCGGGAGAGAATTACTTCAGCATATGATGAACAAAACAACACAACCCCAAGGAACTAAGTCACTATGTGACAAAGCTGTCCATGAAGGGAATTGCAGTTCAAATTCTGGATAATTCAGAATCCTACAGCCTGAATAGTACTGCAGAAGAAAAAAAAACACAAGAAACAAAAACCCACAACTATGACATTTAATAACTTTCTCATTCATTTTCCTCAAATAATTAGTAAATGAAGTCATAATAACTTTTTTCAGGTATTCCAAGAAACAAAGGAAAATCACGCATCTCCAAATCTTCTCAATCCAGGTCCGTAGTACAGAGTTTTCATTCTGAGCACAGCCCCATAAATACTGGCAAAAGGAGCAAGAACACTGCTAGCACTACCCATTATTATATCTTTTTTTCAGGAAGCTATCATGAAATAAAACTATTCCCACACCTGACAATAAAACCACTTATTATCTCCATAGTCTTCCATCTTATTCATACTGTGCTTCAAGATGTCAACACAAGTCACAGACCTCCTCTACTGACAAAGTTTGCTAAAATGTACACAGACCACTATTTCACAGACAAGAGCTTATAAATTTATTCACAAGTTTTGCAAAGGGGGATTAATTCCTGAAGAGTCTGAAAATATCTTTAGCATTCCAACATTCAATATTCATATTATTATTGCACAGAACCTTAAAAAATGGTCAGATATAATATTTAGCTTTTGTGTAAGAAGAAATTAAAACTGCATTTTGGAGGAAGGAAAAGGGCATATCACTACTAAATGCCCAACTCTAATGCTTTCTATCTGCTTACTGACCTAGAAAGAACAAACTAAAATTCACTTGCCACACCACGCTTTATTTATTTAAGAACACAGTTGTGTCATGTTACTCAAAACACAAAATATTTCCAAAACGTCTTTTGAGAATTATTAATCTCATCCATGAATGTGATCAAGGATGAGTCCTCAAGTAGTCCAAGCAAGAAATAAAATATACCTTTGATAACAAATTATGGATATGTCCTCTCTTCAATGTACCAAAATAGACAGCAAGCACAGTTGTTTCTCTCACTGATCATTAATTCAGACCAAATTTAAATATGAATGCTAATTAAAAATCTGTTGGTCTTCACTGCTTTATGACAAAAAAACCCAGAGCCAATGGTTGCACTGAACTAATTTTACTGACAGATGCTTGGCATCACAGTCTGCTGAAACTTCAGATTTAGTGAAAACCTAACAGTATTTTGATCAGTTCTGAAATATGCCCAAACACTTAATTTTGTAAAGCATCTGTTACACACTGACTCTTCAATTGCTAAATATTTCAAGGCATGTTCTTCTTCTGTTAAGAAAGTTCAATTTATACTACTCAAAATCTTGTATGTCATCCTAAGAAATATGGAAGATGTGAATTTTATTCTGCTCAATTATCTTTAAAGCTAAGCTTCTCTTGAAAATGAAAAGGCTTACTTAACTTTTAATACAGTTTTACTTAGCTGTAGTGGGAAAGTGAAATTATTGGACATTCCATTAGTTATAGCTATTTGTATACTCATAGTAAGTTCTGAAGCTAATTGCATATTCATTTCATATCTCTGCTGCCAAGTCCCAAGCAGAATTCATAAGAAACCGATATTATGGTATTTGCACGGAGAAGTAACTGATGTGTTTTTACCTGCAGGCCTAGGAAAGGCGAAGGGGCTCATAGATCACGAATGGCAAGCACAAAGGCTGGTGGAAGTGCTCGTAACTCTCGCAGTTTAAGTGTGCTATTACAGTGTGAGTTTGCAGAGACACTGCAGCAAATTTCATCGCTACGCTGAATAACTCTTAACAGAAGGCTAGGCTTTTACTTATGAGTGAAGCTATAGCAACTTTTGAAGTTCTAAGGATAGCACCAATCTGTGCCTTTCATATCACTCTAAACGTGCTTTGTTGAAGATAACAGAAGAAAGTCTCCCGAGACCATGTAGTCTCATGTGCGATTATTATTCAGCAGCATATACTCGCCCAGATCCTGCAGTGCGCGGTATTGTAAATCAGTATTAGTATCTGACACCTCCTGAAAACTGTGACTGGCTCTTAGGGGACAGTCTTTGCTGTAAATGATTTATTCCGAATTACACTGCTTGCTTTTCTATTCTCAGAAAGAGTTAGAATGGCTAGACCCTTGTGGCATGTTGCTTGATTAGACTTAAATTATTTCAATCTCTCGGCTTTATACTTATTAACTTTGTCAATACCCAAAAGATAGTTTAAAAAAAAGAAATAAAAGATGCTTAAATAAAGTTTAAAAAAGTATTTTCCCTTACGTATTAATAACACGTTTGTAAAATTATCTTTTTAGGTGTCCAAGTTTTACCTAAGAAGAATATATGCATTTTAAAGTGATTTAGAGAAATATTTAACTCATTTCTTATTTTTTTTTCACTCCTGATTATATTGTTTATATCCCACTGTACTGCCATCTGTGACAAACCGACTTAAAAGCAACACAAAAAAATTAAGTTGCAGTGATCTTACTAAAAATTATAAACATCTCCTCTGGACCAAACCTTATAAAAATTATTTTTATGTGTTGGCTTGACTATGGTTTTCTGTTTTATTTGTCAATTTAAGTTTGAGAGATACTGAGAACTTCTGATAGAAACACTTAAGTGGAGAACTGGGGTCAGCATTGAGCATTTGACTTGATTTCCCTGCCATGTCAGCCTGGTTCTCAGCTTGGGTTCTGATCCTTACTTTCCACAGTTACAATACCTACAAGATGGCTCAGTATTTGTGCTGCTGGGATTCCTTCCCACTCCACTAACCACACAGATCACTCTGAGTTGCTTTGCATAACCTTTTTTGATGCACTTGGAAAAATACCTTCTCTCCCTCATTTGGGCTCTCTGATCCAGTGGATCACAGCCTTCGCTGGGGGAAGAATTCCCATTGTATAGAGGCACTCATCCAGGTGAGCAAAGCAGCCCCTCCGCCTGCCTGAAACTGCTGCAATGGGGAAAGAAACTCCCTTATTGCCTCAAGAAGGAGACTGAGAACCGCTCACCTCGCCCAGGCACTCTGGGGAAAGAACACCCACTGTTACAGCGATGCTTGGGCACTGTACAGCGTTCTTGGGGTCCTGTGTGCCTGGGAAGAGGCTCCATCATCACCTGAGAAAAAGAATGACCAGAAGTCACCCTCGGACACCCGATACCCGTTTTCACTGGTGTGACATCTTCCAAGGGCAGCCAAAGCCAATATTAAAACATCAAAATGAATATTCAAGTATCTGACAAAAGTCAATTATCTCAAAACCCCATAAGTATGTGATTATATAGAAGGCCCTTTGAGCATTTCTAGATCGCAGCAGGCTGAGACCAGTAACCTCCCCAGGAGTCAGGACACTCCTCTGCGTTGGGACGAGGTGCACTGCATGATCTCATTTGCTAACACAGAAAATAGAAAAGCCTCAGCAAAGTCATCCCCTTTGAGAGCCAATCATCACCTTTCAGGAACGCTGGTGCCTCCACTAAGTATTCGCACCAATCTTAAAAGGGAAATTTTCAGGCTGGCCTTCCTGTCACGACCCGTACTTCTCATGCTTAAACATTGGTACATCTTTGTATACACATATATCTCTCTCTGTGCTTGCGTACACTGTGGAGTAAACACGAGTGAACCTTTCAAATCTGATCTAATTGCTGATCAATTTCATTCTAAAACATATATTGAATCCTTTTAATTACTTTGTTAATTAATTGATAATGAAGTGTTAACAGGAATTTTACAATCTTGCCTTAATAAATTCTAAATTGTTGATAAACCAAAGTTTTATAAACTCCTATCTGCAAAAGGATCCCTGGAAGAAGCAGGGAAAATTCCCAAAGACAAATCCTTTAGTCCTAATCCCCTATTTTCTGCTACTTTTTAGGCAACTTTGGATTGGAGGGGAGAAGAAATAGTGCTCACATTGCCAGGCATCCATCCGCCCTGGGAAAAGGCAAGTATCATCACAGCTACCTACCAGGTGGAGGTAGGACCACCCCTGCATGCTCATTGCTCCTCCAGCCCATTTTGCTACGGGATTCTGCTAACTGCTCCCACTTCCAGCTGGGCAGGTGAAAGAGAAGAGATGTTTAAATGCAAAGTTTAATACCTTAGTTTGCTTCAAAGTTAGTCTGTTTCTTGCTAGGAAAGGGCAGACAGTAAGTTTCTTAGTGGTAGCTGAGTGGGGAGGTGCATTTAGCGCTTGCTCCTTAACAGCATCAGCTGCATCCCAGACTGAACAGGCAGGTCCGTGGGCTTAAGCGAAATTCAATTCAGACTTGGGTCAGGCCAAGTCTTGAGCTGAATCTGCTCTGTAGGAGATAGCCTTCGAGCTTGCTCACCCACCAGCACTGCTCCACCAGTGAATTCCACCAACATACTGAAGTTCCAGGAGTTCAAGCCCTATAGGTAGTATAGACACAGTCATTATATTTGAGACCACTAAACTTCCACCGGGCTGAAAGAAAACTGCCTCTACAACAGGCATTTTGAAAAGTTAGCACAGCAGCCCGCAAACATGTTTCATATTAGTAAAACAAATTCATTCTTGCAGCTAAACGTGGCGCTGCATATTGTTGTGAGATGGCCTTTACAAAGACATTAATAAATCACAAATACTCTTAATAGGATAATACTACCATGAATGTGGAAAGAAATAAGCATCTGTAACCCACAGATTAAAAGAGGCAGCATATTTAATATGAAACAATGTAATGTAATGCCAACATGAGACAAGAAGATTACAAATTTCTCCAATTAGTCATACAGCCAAACCGTGAATACAAATACTCGGTATCTGCACTCTGATATATAAAGCATATCAGAAAATAGGTCAAAGTAAAGTGTATCGGGGCTTCTCAAACAAACGACAGTAATGTGAAGATAATATTTTTTTCCTCTTTTCCTGTATGCTATCAGGATGTTGAATTCTGGCTGTATTTATCAAATAACTTCACTATTCATTACATTCCTTTTATTATTATGCTGTGATAAGACTAATACTTTCATGACACCTAAAAGGCTACTCTCAATTCCTCTTCTTGTTTGCGGGTGGGGAAAGAATGGGATATATCCTCTCATAAAGCAGCTAGCATTGCAAGATAGAAAGGACCTTCAGGAGAGTAATAGTCTTCCTTTAATTATTAAACTGTGATTGGCCAGTGCAAAAAAAGACAGCATAGTCTGAACCTTATCTTATATGAGAAAATACTCTCTTCACACATTATAATCCATTTCTTCAGACCCTTTGTGTTTCTCCCGTGAGGAAAAACTCTATTACTATGCGCTGATGTCCCAAAGGTAAATATGTCTGATTTAGTAAACACACGGGTTGCGTCCAGTTTCTTGTGTCACCTGATAAAGTTCCAGCAGTGTCATGGCTGTACAGCTTATTTGCAGGGAATGCAAACGTCCTGTACTTTAAGATGCACAAGTACAATTTTGTGAATCAAAAATTGTCAAATATTCGTATCAAAATTGTTCACTTGCATAAACAAAGAGGAAAAAAAAGGTGCAAAGCATCAAAGCCCAAAGTACCACAATGAATGCCTGTCAATTGATGCATTCGATATCACCTTTCAATTTGTCCTGTTCTCATCTTGAGGAGCTCAGAACAAATATTCTAAACACAAAGTACATGCAAGCGAGTGATTGCAACTGCAAAGAATACCACTTGAAAAGAAACTTCAGCCCATGCCATCTATTCTCCATTAAACATTAAATTATCGTTAATTTTAAAAAATATCCTGGCACCAGCAGTTTGAACCCCAGCTGGTACTTACACTGACAATTGATTATTATGAACCTTTGCCTTTCAGTCATAATGACTTGAAGGTTTTTCCTGTACCAGCAGAGCAGCACCCGCCTGCTGACTCAGGAGCAGTACTGCCATGCATCAAACAAAGAATTCTGTAATTTTTCACCCTCATTCTTCTCAGGAGTTGCTGCTAATGAAAATTATAATCAGGAGATCTATGTCAAGTTACAATGGGGAACCGAGACAATAGTAGAAATTGCAATATTCAAGCTGGATAAACTAGTTTTGATTTAATTCATTTGCAGATTATTACGCATTTTAGAGAAGGAAAAAAAGCTTATACTTTAAAATTCATGGTGTCCCAAAAGATTCAGCAGTGATCTTATGATATAAATATGTAATTGGGAACTTCACATTTAACGTTGTTGAATTTCATCCCAGTGTTCTGGGCTGCCTTTGTACTTATGCACAACGTCATGATTTTAGAAACCTTACTTTGTACATACCTATTTGAACCAGCCCAAGGTAATAAAGAAAATATAACAAAAAAAAAAAAGCAACTGACTTTCAGTCCAAATCATTGCCTTTTAATGCAAGACATTGCTGCCTGCCTTATACTCAATCTTAATTTATATAAGCTTTACCACCCATTTATATAATCATTTCTCACCCTGAGAGATGTCTCTGAAGATCAGGTAGATGAAATCTATTCAATTGTGTTTGCTTAAAAACATTCTTTTCTTGCCAAAGAAAAATAACATCAACTGGACACATCGACTTTTTGCAAACCCATCAATTTTATCCTGTTTCTCATTTTCGCATTTTCACCTTTTAATTCCACCTTTCAGTTGTTTGCACTCAAATTTGATATGGGATTCCTAATTTCAATCTGTTAAATCTCTTTGGATTTGGCAGATATATAGAATTTGGGGAGATAAATTTTATGTCTCCTGACTTTACCATATGAAGTCCCTGAGCAATACTTCCTCATTTACAGGTATAGGTATACGTGTGTGCCATTTTCTCTGTCTAAGCAGAGAAAATAACTATCCTGACTGAAAACTGAAATTTTTCCTATATAATCTTTTTTACATATACTACTGTTTTCTCCAAATATCTCTAAGACAACCTCATAATTAACATATGACAAATGCATTGCTTGCTATTACCAAAAATAGGCTCCTTTCAACATCCAGAAGGCAACAGTTGCTGACAGAAAATAAGTGGCTGTTTAAATCTTTGTGATATCTTCCATATTTCAAGAGCTGCAGCACAGTAGAGGTTTTAGTTGCCCTTTTCCAATCTTTTCTTTTTCCAGTCCTTATTTATGACTGATTATAGGAGATCTTTCCTATTCAGTCCCAATCAACATGTTTTGAAAGAAACTCCCTTAGTCTTTTCTTTAATATATATAACTAGTTTGGAAGGTCACAACACATGATTTAGCAATATCTGGGAAGAAAAACTATTTAAAGCGGTTATGTCTAATAACACTATGAAGTGCTGCTTTTTGCCTTTAATTCTTGTAGTTCTCCAGCTGTGAAACAAATTTCTTTTTCTAAAAATTATAGAGCCTCAGAACTACAAGTACAGAATAAAAGGCAAGTGGTACTCTCAATTCCCAGGCACCTTGCCCTGCAATGCTGTAGGTACAAGAATCACACAGAACATGACTCATTGTGTGTGTTCCAGGAAGAAAAATGAAGCGTCTTGAGGTAGATCAGAATTACTGATTCTCCAAAGGGTTTTCTTTACCCTCTCCTTTGAGGAAGGGTTTATTTTAGTCAAGACTGAAGCCCACTTGCAAGAATAAGAACAACTTTTTGCTTTAAAAGAACACATCTCCTAGCTAAACAGCAATACAAATTCATCTTGACCGCTATGAATTGCTTCACAGCATCGATTCCCTGGCTGCTGACCGCTTTGGAAATTGGTCAGATTAAATTCTGCAGATCAAGTCGTGAGGAAAAGTATTCTTAACAGAAGCTTATTGCTGACATGTATTTCTGCCATAAAAAGAAAACCAAAGGAACGCACTCAGTTCGTTATAAATTATCTCTAAATTATCCAAATTTGCATCTTCTGATATTTCATCACAAAGCGCTGCACAACGGCCTCGGTTTTTCTGAAGAATAGTATTTGTTCTTTTTATTGAAATGTTGCCATCAGAAAGCATAGTTTGTTCCCATCCATAATTCAGTGTTCCCTTCAGAAAAGGCAGAAGCTGACTGTTCAAATATATTGAAACTATCATAGCCTGCAGCACCTGCTGCAATGCATTATTGATATTCAGTAGTGGCACTGACGCATTTCTACCAGCATATGCTTTCCTCTGGATCGGAGAACTCAAAATGGAAAGACATTTCCTCTGGACTTTCTTTCTCTGATACTTCCCCAAGATGGATACTAGAAAAGAGTGACCGCTGGACAACCGTTAGTGGAAACTAGAGTAGCTCAAGGAAGCTTCCACAATGTTTTTTATTGCTATTATTTAATTTTTTAAAGAATGCATTATTTTTTTCACAATCTATCTTTTCCTTTGCTCTGCAAGGGAGGGAAGCTGGGTCAGTGGGAATGAGCAGGGCTAGCAAAGCTGTGCCCTCAGTCGGTGAACTCAGGACCCCAGCAAAGCTCCTGTAATTCCACAGTTACTACATACTCATGGGATAGTTTCTAGAAGCTCCATCCAGCCTCTCTGAGGTCTGGCCCAGCAGCTCCCTTTCTTGATGCTGTAAGTCAATTAAGTCTTTTCTTTTGGGACTAAAAGTAATTTTCCTTCTTGCTAAATTAGAATAAGGCAGAGTTTTCCTCTCAAGATAAAGCTCAGTTCATTGCCGTTTGAGAACTATCGAGCCTGTTTGAAAAGCAGTTCAGGTTCCTGAGAAAATATGAAACGCGCTGAAACAACCGGGGTTGGGTCTCATTAAGACCTCATTCAAATGAAGTCTGCTGGCACCCCTCAGTCCCTTAGATTACATCACTTATGACATCAATATTACAGCAGCAAAAGGCACAAATAGAAATGGAGAGGAAGGCATCTACAATACGTAATTTATTGCTGCAATTTTTAGATCCCAAGTGAGTTAATTTTAAAAAGATGTAGGGTAATTATTTTATGTTTTGGGTTTTTTTCTTCTTGACTGGAACAATGAATCTTTAGATAAGTGAGAGCTTGAAGACACCACGCTGAGGAGAATTGTCTAGCATCAGTAAGCAGAGAAAAATCTGATTCTGATAGCAGCCTCATCAGTTACTACATAATTTAAATGGAAGCTGGATAATCCTAAAGGGTTTTAGAATCTCATCTAAACAGCGCCATTACTCATTCTCAAAACATTTTATTGCAGTTGAAGACCGCTTTTATGCTCTCAGATAAATTTAACAGGATCCCTGTAATTTTATATTTATGTAAATATGTATGCCCCATACATAATAAAATGGTTCACTGCTAAGAGTTTAAAGAGCATCGACTTCCTCAGTTCTTTTTGCATAGCACATGAGCCCTCAAATAAATCCCAGACCGATGGGCTACTTTTCATTTGAACATATCCATTCCCATCTTTCCTGCTTCCAAATCAATCCCTAATTACCATTTGCAAAATTCATGCTTGGAGTTTCAAAAGTAGTTAAGAAAAGTATTTTCAACAGATTCTGTTTTAGCCTTCTAGACTGGGAGACAATGAAACTTTTCAAGTATGACACTTGTGGGCACGGAGTTAGAAGGACTTCTCCTATACTCACGGTTTGCTCTCACTGGGCTTCCTCTTCACTGAAACCCTAACGACTAACTTCATGCTTGAAGTGAAAAGCAAACTCCCTCGGTGAATGGCAGCAAGGACATCAGCTTTGAAAATCTTACGGTAATCGCTTTGAAACCCAGAGAAAGAACTATTTTGGTTAAACAATAAGCTGTACATCACTGCCGAAACAAAGCCAGTGCCATATCGTCATTTAGTCAGAACACCACAGTTTTAATAAGACAATTGGAAGTGCTCTATCTTAGCCTTGACTGTTACCGAGTTCGAGACAGGGACATCACAGACAATTAAAATGCTTGTACATTCACAATCTACTGCACTGCTGGGCATCTCATCTGTTCACATTCTCAGCACAGAAAAAAGAAACAGCAAAGACAAGTTTTATTTCTTAAAAATATTCCAAACTCACCAAAAACACAGGCTCAAAACAGTGAATGACTGTGAGGTGCAAAGGTCTAATAACAGATAGTAATAAAAATACGCAGCGCTATGAAGGATGAAAGCCTGATCAAGCTCACTCTCCAATGCTTACCAGCTTGTGAATGGAAAAGAGGTACCATTTTACTACTTGAGAAGAATGACACAACCTTGGACTGAGTTTTTGTATGTGCAACTATGCCAGCCTGCTGAGATATAGTGGCTTTTCCCCACGCAAAAAGCTCTGTTCAAATGAATAGCTCTTATGATTTATGGTGTTGTCAAGTTTTTGATCAGAAAGGCTTAAACACTTGTCTCGAACCAATTCAAGATTTGTTAGGTTAAAAATAAAGAGGTTCAGTTCCTGTTATTATCTCCTGTTTCTTCTTTCATTCCCCTGAACTCTCACTTGTGTACACGTGAGAGGTTACAAAGAGTAAGAAGTCAGGACCATCTCCGAAGACCTCACCGATTAACTAGAGAGATTTCTGGTTAGATTTCTGCCAGTAAATATAAAAATGACTTCACATTGTCTCGCATTTCATATCACTTCCACGATAAAACTCAGCTCTAAAAACAGTAAGAGGAGATAGCCTATGGCCTAATAGGTTTCTTTTATTCTAAATAGGGAAGAAATTCCTTAAAAGAAAGGCCATTCTGATTTATTGTTGCCAATGGTTTATTCCCAATATTTGAATTAATAGTCGTGTCTCATCTAAAATCCCTACCAACTTAAAACTGCTGGAAAAGTTACTAGAACCCTTTGTTTACTTGCTCTAGATATAAAGCTAGGATAAAACTAAAACTTTGGAAAGTGGTCACTTATGAACATCTCAACTAGTTGAAAATGGGATGTTGAAATCTAACCTGCAGAACAGATTCTAGCTTGCCTCTCAGTCCCGTGTTTCCTCTGTGCAAGTGAGCCTCAATATCCTTCATACCAAAGATACCCAAATGTACTACTTCTATTATGACCAGGGCTTCCACCCTGACTTCAGCTGTAGCATACTAAAAGCCTATTGCTTTCTCAGCTTTACCTAGTAGCACACTTTTTATTTAGTGTTTTTTTCTGTAGATAACCCTATCCAAAACTGTCAGCAGTAAAGCATAAAAACATATTTTCATGAGTAGGCAAAGTTAACAGTTAATTCATTTGAAATAATGATATTAAATACACAGTCTTTCCTGGACATTCAAAATACTTTTTCTTTAATGCGTTAGTTTAAACTGCTAAAGAGAGCAGTAACAAACCAGTTGTGATGGTTTCCAAAGGGAGGTTTCAAGGCTTAGCCACATACAAAAAGTTGCTTATTATTGGCTGTGTAACTCAGGCATTGATTACTGGATGAAGGAAGGACACAGACTCTTGGTTCCTGGTCTCTGTTAGCATTAACTAGCACAGCGAATGATTCCTGCTGTTTTTAACTTCTTCCCAGAAATACTCAGATACAATTTCATAGGACAAAATTAGAGAAACTCCACTGTTATTCCAAGCCCCTCACCATTGGAGGCATTCTCCTGGGATCTATAAAATTAAACAAGAGTTTAGAATTAAATTAAATATAGGATTTCCTCTGAAATCAGAATCTACCCCAGAGCACTCATATATAGAATATACACTATGCAGTATAAATAAGAGTCAAGAGAGAGAAAACTCAAAAAGAAATCATCACCTACTACAAAAAGGATTTACTGCAGCCAATCCACAGCTCACAGAAGTACACATTTTTCTCTTCTTTAGATGTGGAACATTAAAGAGAAGGTTCAAAAATGTTATGCCTGCTTGTGGATAGATCCCTTGCTCTGCTTTTCTTTCCCTCACTCTTACTTCCTCACCCACGCCAAAGTTACATTGATTGTGGGACTATTCACAGCAACACAGTAAAACACAAATCTATTCATAGTCCTGGGCTGTAAGTGAGCTTTCTCATAATGAAGGAATAAGTTCATATCTTGTGAGCAGACTACATAAAATGTCATACCCATTATTCTGGTTCCTTCGCTCACAGATTTAAGAGAAATGAGTTATAGATTTGAGTAAATGGAATTACAGGTGACTGTAGTGATTACAGGTTTATTACTATTCAACCTATCAGCTTTCTGATTAGGATTCATCAGATCATTGGACTAAGAAATCTAATTCTACATTATTCTCCTAAGCAGTTCATTTTTACAGAAAGGCATGATGTTTCAACCAGATGAAACCAAATACATGCAAAAAGGATTCTGCCTGGCAGAGTTCCGTTTCATTTTTCATTATGTAGCACAAAAAAGGTTGCAATAAGCAGTTATGCTGCAGCATTATGGGCCATTAAGGTGCTGGCGGCACACAGTCAAAACCCAGCAGACACTAAGGTAAATTCACAGTAAAGATCTGTTCAAGGTAACACCATAAGGGAGTGTTCTAAACAAAGGTGGATTATTCTAAACAAAGGTGAAAGGAGTCGCATACCAGTTCCTGACACAATCAGGAAATTCTCACGTGGTCATTTAATCCATTTAGTTCCTGCCATCACAGTAATGCCAAACAAACTTCTTGGTGCCAGCAATCTGGGCAATGATTACAAACCAGATGCTTGGAATAAATCAGCAAAACAAAACATCTGCATAAAGCAGAGCTTCCAGAAACAGGTGAAGACAAAATAAAATGAATTTTGTAAAATTCCCCCATTTATATTTTTTAGACCCATTCTTCTTCAGAAACATCCACAGAACCACCTTCACATCTACTTATTATTATGTATGCATTTCCTGCTTGTTTCCATAAAACTGCTCATTATTTTTCATTAACAAATAAAACTGGAAACAAAGCACATTTAAAGCAGAGAGTTCATTTGTCTTATAAAAGTTGGCAATATGAAACGAAGCAACTTCACTATGTACATCAATCATTTGGCTCAGGGCACTATGCCACACGTTAGGAAAATACACCTCATAGGATGATGCCTGAGCTACTGCAAGTGTATCTCAATCCGCAATTAGGGAAACAGATTAAGTCTCAGATTACCTTTCCCTCCCTCTCAGTGATTCCACCTCCTCCCACACCCCCTCCTTTTTCTAAATACAGTTACAACTGTATATGGGGTATAATTTAAATCCAGTATTCAGAGGTGTTAATGAAGTGTCATAAACACTTCTTGTGATTTAGCTCAATACTTCCTCAGCCTATTTTCTTTCAGTTTTCCAGTCAAACATCAGCTTTTATAAGACCCAGAATCCTATTGGAAACAAAGATCAATACAATATATAACTGATCACAAGTGGACAAAGAGAGAATATGGGGATTAATATCACAAAAGCAAGAAATATTTTTATTTGTCTTTCCAATAACAGATTTTCAAAGGAGTAAGCTTCATTCAGCTACCCACTGTGAAACTCCACAGCTATTTTCTGTAATGCCCTGTAATCCACTTGGTGCATAATATTTGGAATAGCAGAATGGCAAACACAAGGATAAAAAAACCCATAAAACACGAGAGAGTAAAGTATTTTTCATCCAGATCCTCCTGTGAAACAAGGATAGCATCAAAACAGCAACACATGCTCTTTAGGATTATGCAGCAGACTTAAAGCAACAAGAACTTCTGTTTGAAAGACAGGAGTTTAAAGGTAATGTTGACACAATTCTATATTGAACTATTCATGAAATATGGCATTTCAACAATTGCTGAAGTACTAATGAGAAGACTGAATATTAGAGTAAAGTTGGACAAGTGTGCTTTCTTAAGCACAGTGTAAGTACAAATTCTAGCTCTCCATTTGTACATCCTTTTAACTTATGGAAACACCAGACAGAAAAATAATGTTCTGAGTAGTGAGGATAAGTCCTTCTCGTCCACTACTGGATTTGGTTTTGATTAAAAAAAAAAATATATATATTAAAAAGAGAAAAATGCAGATTGGGAGTATGAAGCTGCAAGTTTTCCACCACGGGACACAAATTGCTGTCAATAACATCATTAATGATAATGAAAACAAATAATGTGAGACTAATTGCTTCCAAGAGTTGCTAAGCACATTCTGCCTTTTACCCGGACTTAAAAAGCCAAAGTTACATAAAAACTAATTTCTGAAATAGAAAGAACACAAGAACTTTGAAGTAGAAATGGTATTCTACACACTTGAAGTATACGTTCACAAGAATACAGACAACAGGTAAAAATTAGTTTTGCAGAACGCAGACCTGCTCTTTTTGAAAGCTGTTGTGCAGCTGTGTTGGCTACAGCAGGAGAAGCTACACCACACTACAACATGAAGCTGAAGTGTACATGGAAGAATTTCTACGCAAGTTCATAAAACATAGAAAAAATACCGATGTCATCAGTGATAAAGACACGTACAATCCACACATACAAAGAGAGCACTGCCCTATAGACCTCTACAGCCTCTGCCATCTCCATTCTCCAAAAGCGATGCCAGCAACACAGAAGAGCAACATCAGCATTTCATTGCAGACCCCGATTGCTTCGGCAGCAATAGACTGCAATCAACAGGGAGACCTCAGGTTTCTATTTATGTTCTCCTTAAAAATGAACAGTTGTTAATAATTAATTTAATAAATCATATTTGGATGCCATTGTGAATGATGTCACCTTCAGAAGGAAAACCGATGACTGTCTTCCATGACATACTTGGTAAGTCCTCATTCTGTCTCCGTTTACACTTATCATGAGCTGTCAAACCTAATTTCCTGACAGCCCATTGTCAGAGCCCTGCTTGATGTCAGATATCAAACACCACCCTTGAATCCCGCACAGCTGCCTTTTACTGCTCGGAGACGGTGCTCCTTCCACCTTCTGGAGGATGCAAGAAAGGGTGACATTCGTTGGTTTGCATCAAACAGAGCAAGCTAATCCACCAACTCATTTGTAAACGGTTTGTTTAAAAAGCAATCCCAAATGATTAAGCACTAAATAAATACATAAATCTGCAAACAGCAGAAATTTCTGCTCTTTCTGTCCTTGAACTACTTTTCACAAACTCAGTAATCATCATCAGCTTTGTTCTGATTATAAGTTATTGAATGTGATTGTTTTGCATATAAATTCATCTCTGCTTTTAAATTTAAATATACTTTAAATGGTATATTCAGCAAAGCAGACTCAAACATCTCCTATCAGCAGAGCTGATAAAAATGGCTTTTAGAATAGCAATCTCTGACATAGACTTTTTTGTAGAAAGTGAAAATATACTTTATAAAAAGTATACTTTTCCTTGCAGCTTACCAACTCTCTTATAATACTCTGATTAAATCTAGCCTCTTGCAAGTACGACCAAGATACACCATTAAAAAAAAGCCAGCAGCACTAATATTAAAGGTGTCCAAAGGTAGATGTTAATATTACAAACAAAATTACCTTGTATCTATAAAACACTATTTTCAGTCCTATACCATGTCTGTAATCAACATAGACAGATCTGCCTACGGAAGGCAAGGCTCACACCAAGAGAGGATACACACAATCCACATACATTCTGCAAAGCGCTATGTCCACTATTTTCACAAACCAATGAGCTCTGCCTGCATTTACAGGTCAGATTTCCTTTGTTCCGACTTCCAGAATACAATCTGTAATTGCTCTATCACTGCATTTACAGGGCAATGAGAATTTTATTCACTTGAATCCAGTTATACAAAATAGAAATAGTTGATATGTGGCCATCACCGTACGACTTCATTTTCACCTCATGGTCATTTCCCTGCCTATTTCATCTTTCCTCAAATCTTTGTCTGAGGCATTCTCATGCTCTTCACTATCATCAAATCTATAGTCTTTTGGAGAAGAAGTATTTTGTGATGAAAAACATTAACAAGAATCTAAGAAAACAGGCATATTTCAAGTGAAAAAAAAAGCACTAAGACTATTTTGTGCATTCTCCCATTAATGGTATTTTTAATAATGAGCAAGATTAGCTGTGGAAGTTGGATTACATTAAGATCCACGTGGTGATATTTTTAATAAAAATATTAATTTTATTAATATTAATCAGATTAAAAATTAAGTCTTAATATTTTTTTTAATAAGAAAATAGAAGGAAGTGCAAAAGGGAGGGAAAGAAGGATTGGATGAATTTAGGCAAGTATCTTTCTTGATTCTGCTGGCTGGAACAACGGAGTCATTGTGAGAAACTTCATTCACAGAGGACCTCTTTGTAACATATTGCAGCAATGAGACTGCCCAAATACCTCAACAGTATCGTACTGTAACAGATTTAACAGCTCAGAGTAGACCTGCAACTTTACTTCCAGTGAAGCTTATGCCAATTCGTATCGGCTGAGAATCCAGCCCAATTTTATAAGACTTTCAATGAATCACTTGTGATACAGCGCAGATGTAACAGATGTATCTCTGCAGAATTTTAGACCATACTTTGGGTATAGAGAATTAGTTACATTTCATAATGACATTATTTCCAGATGTCGGAAAGAGATCAGAAGAAAACTAACATGTGGTGAGGGACCAAAAATACTGGGTATTTTTAAATATGCAGCAAGAAATACATCAAGTTTCAGAAAAGGGAACATTTCCTAAGAAAGCTGCGGTAATAAAATAAACAATGTTTTCTAGAGAACATTTCTAGCACCAAGTTGCTCTATATCTTCTCCCACTTAAGAGGCAAATGTATAGTCTCTTTCACAAATTAGGTTAAAGAATTATATCACATGTGGATCAAAATCCTAACACAGAACCAGCATTCTCTATTTCCAAAACACAGAGATGAATTGGTAGCAAATCATTATTTAGAAGTCACCAATGCTTTACTCATTACTCTGAGCAGAGATAAATTAAAAATTGATATCTGCTTTCCAAAAGTAAATATTTAGCATGTCGTAGTGTTACGTTTCTCCTCACCGTTTGCAAGACTGCATTCTTGCTATTTCAGTAATGATTCTCACAGTTTCTGTCCCGAATCACAGAAATGCACTAGTTTTGTGCTGCATCTGCCACTCGTGTAAGTCACATCTCATAAGGTCTTAAGTTATATCCTAGTCTTGCTTATTTTACAAGCCCTGGGCTCCTGAACAAAGTTATTTTCATTTGAAAGAAACCTATATAACTGCCAATGAAGATGATTTTGACATATATCCTGAAGGATCTGGAAAATGTCTTTATTTGTACACTGTCACTAGCATTTTATAATACAAAAAACCATGCACCTGTATAAGATTACTTCCTGAAACATACAGAGTATGACTAGAAATACAACAAGATAAGACAGGGAAAAAAGACTTTCCACTTCAATGAAAGGAAATTACAGGCAAAACCAAGACAACTAGCTCCTGACCCAAATAACCAAGGAGTAATAGAGAGAATTTTGTTGTTCTCCATCGCACTGCTCAGATCATGTTCAGGCAGCTGAGCATCCCACCACTTGTCTGAGAAAACTGGCTTTCGAAATAAGATTTGAAGCTGAATAGGGAAGTATAAAAAAACAGAGAAGTCTAATCAGAAAGCAAAAATATAACTGTCTTGGAATTTGGTTATGGATAGATCTAAAACAACCAAAGATAGGCTAAGGCAGGTTTTCCTATGGAATAGAATCCTATTAAATTAATAATTAAGAAGTGCTAATACAAATCAGTTCCATATACTAACTCCAAAGGAAACCACATGCTGACAAGAGGTAAAATCTTCATAAATACGAGTTCTAACACCTCCCAGTTGTTTGATCTGAAAGGGCTTAGAGGTGCAGAAAAATTATGATGGACATGCACTTGGAAAGTCTATGGATAAAATCAGAGAGAACTTTGTCACTGTGCAGAACTAATCAAGAGTCAAAGATAATACCCTACACAGCTTCTATATTGTGGATAGCTTTATTGTGAATTAGCTAAACAAAATCCAAGCAAGCTTTGTCCTTTTATTCATCTTATTTCTAGATGTTGCCCCTTAAGTTGCTTCTGTGTGGCTTTTCCTGGAGAGGTTTTGAGGTTTTAAAGGTCTCCTAGGTTCTTCCAATATGAGTTTTAAGCAAATAACCAGCTGACACATTTTAAGAGGTGACCTAATTTAAGATCCCTTGTGAACCATTAATTAATTCATCATGTTGATTTATTCCGTCCATTACCTGTTTTGTCTATTTCCATTACTTCCTAGGAAAATTAAGAATTCTTCTAATTATTGAAGACTAAAGAAGACTTGTGAAATCTTTAATAAATTAAACTATTTTTCATGGATTACAAATACATCATACACAAGTGACTTCTCATTATTAGTTCCAATAGTAAGATAATTCAGACCGCAGCATTCTAAGAATCCACTCAAAGACTGCCTGAGCATAGCCTCTGTTACCAATTCACACCACTGTTCACAAGATGTTAGTTGTAGCTTGTTCCTCTGACTACAATCGAGGAAAGCAAGCTTATTCAATGGGTCTGTGATATTTTAAACAAGGTTCAGCATGTTGTAGAGGAAAATATATATATTTTTATATATATAGAGAGAGAGAGAGGAAAAAATACATATATTTCTGAGTGTCCACTAACCATGAAACATTACTAACACTTGATGGAGACAACTTAATACGCAAGCTATATTTTTAAAACACAGCCAGCATCTGTTGCTTATGTTTTGGAACTCAGCATGTTCCAAATTTCATTCAGTTGGACAGCAAGTGCAGTTGGAAGGGTCTCTCAGTGGAAGTGTAAGCGAGTCTAGAATTTCTTAGAGCAGCCCAGGGAAAGCTGCCATAAGTGAAGGGTTTAATTCTTCTCTTATGTTAGCTGCTTCCCTAAAGGCAAGACAAAAGCAGACAACCAGGGCTGAAACAAAAGAGATCTTTTCCTACAAACACCAGTCTGTATTATAGTATATATATATATATACACACACATATATATACTTTTCTGCTGTATGTCAGAGAGACACTATGAATAGCAATATATTTACATTAAGAGGTATATATTAATTATGTAAATTAATTGCAGTTCTCATTTTGTGCTTCCCTTCAAACTGTTCAATGTGTTTCAACCCCTGTCCTCCTCCCCTCCAGTTCTTACTGTTGTTGAGAAAAGTTTGGGAAGGGGTGAATTCTAAAGGCTCAGAATCAGAAAGAAAAATGAAAGCAGATATTGTTTCCTGATTCTAAATCTCATCCTTTCTGCCATTTATTTTTTTCTTGTGGCTTAATTTGATTATTTTGCAAGATTACTTTTAACAGGAATAGTTACAGAGTGCTGCATGTGGAGCAGCATGAGAGAAGCGGAAACCAGAGAGATCGGACGTAGTCCAATGAAGATAAGGTTTCTCAAAACTTCTACTGTACAGCGTCTGTAAAATACCCCAACAAGTATACTTTCATGAAGTGGGTGAGTTTAAATTTAGAAACTTCTGCATATAAAGGACCGTGAAAAAAGTTAAGGCAATAAATATGCCAGGATATTCACCTACACTAGAGCACTTGGAAAATGTCCCCATTTAACAGCCTCAATACGCTAACATGTTCAGCCTCCAAATCACCCAAGTTATATTCTCCCTTGCACAGTCCTACGTGGGAGTATCCACACTAAATTGAATACAGTTCAGTATATTTTTCTGAATGCCTCTATGGAGATAAGCGATGCAAAAAAGACATATGCTGAAGTTTTTCAGTTGACTTCTGTACCCAGTTATGAGTTCAGATCCCAAGATTCATGAGATTTAACCCTGATATATTAGTTTGATATCGTACACATTTACCATTTTTCATGAAATTACATTTTGCTTGTTCAACATCACTTCTTGCCATATGGCACATATAACAACATTGGAGATAAATTCCAGAACAAGGGTGATATGTCATCCCTTCACTTTCTTTCTTTTTTTTTTTAACCAAAATGCTCAACAGATTATTATGGTCATCATTCACTATTCAATTTGGGTTTCCTCTGCTACTTCAAATTTAGATTCAGACACTTTTATTACAGAAGCCATAGCAGACTAAAAAAATGAGGTACCGTTATAAATGGAAAGCTCAGACTGTCATTAAATCAGGCAGAATTTCTAGCAAACTGGTTTGGGTTTCCGGAAGAAACTTTGCAATCAGCTAATATTTACTAAGAGTTTATTTTAATACAAAAGAAGGTTTGCACAAGTGAGTGAAGCCTAGTGCATCCACTAATACTTGGTTCTAATTTCTAAATTTCTCCCTAGCATCCTTCTTAATTCCCACCATTCTAACAACTAATGGACTTAATTAAGGTGCGCTAGATACTTTTTGGTAATTTTGATAATAGTTCTTTAAGTATGAAGGGAAATAAAGTATCTTAAAGGAGCAAGTACAGCTCCTGAGGAGGTAATTCTGGCAGAAAGATGTTTATCAAACACTGCCTGGAGGTGCTGGGAGAGGGTGGAGAGGGGCAGGGTTTTTGGTTTGGAGTGGATATCTTTTATATTTTGGGGTTTTTTTCCCCCTTTGCTGGGTTTGTTTATTGCATTTTCATCTTCATTGCTTGAAATGACAAACTTCTTCTTTTATACATAAAAGCTGACAATTCCCTCTTCTCTTACATATCTATTTCTGCTCTGAGACCGCAGGGTCTAACGCAGGGTTAGACTATCAGGTACCAGCACTGCGGAAGCAGACTGAGCAGCAATAAGCCACACACAAAACTGTCCTTGCCCACTGTTCCCAACAGTAGGAGTCAATGACAATGACACGAGACACAAAGCATACAGCCTTTCATGTTTCAGCTTTGCACAGCAAAATACAACTGAAACGTCAATGAAAGATGTAGTCAGCGCAGGTTTCTGAAAAGCAGCTCAAGGTCTGCTCTTTGCCATTTAAAATTACTTTAAAACATAAAAGGACACTTGCAGTTTCATTCTAGTATTTCTTAAAAAAATATACCTTATAATTCAGTTCAGTTTTATATTTCATTACTTGCCAGATGCTGGGTTGGAGGGAAAACAAAGTCCTAAAGTTATCCAGTGCCTTTCCCAGAGTTCCCATTCGACAATACTAACATCCAATTTATGAAGAAATGAAAATGCAGAGGTTTTGTGCATCAATCCCTTCTTTCCTCCATAAACAAAGGATTCCAAAGATCCAAACTTTCAATAGCTTTCATCAAGTTTTAAGGTTGTGTGTGTATATATTTGTGTACAGGCTTGGGGTTTTTTTCCCAAAACATGAGATGAATCTCTGCGCTTTGAAAATAGAAAAATTTGGATTTCAAAACAACATTAATGTCTGCATATAAACACCATCATTTTAAATAACAAGTGTTGCTTAGTGTTGGCATGTTGAACTGCTCTCCCACTTTTTGCAAACAGTGACAGCTTCCAACAAAAAATAAGGTGTTTTCACAACATACAGAACCAGGCAGATTGCTTATATGCAGATGACCCTGGTTTCAGATATTACTTGGCCGTCTCCTGGATTTCTGGTAATATTATGCAAGGGACGTATGGCAGAATAAACACTTTTGTGACCCAGAGCAGATCCAAGTTTCTAGATTGCCGATTTGCCACTATGTTAGCTTCAGAACTAATCCACGATTTGCAATGCCACAGATAAGTTTCCTCATTGTTGTACACTGACACTCATTTCAATAACTTCAAAATTATACCCTTGTTTCTTAGGGAAAAGGAATAACGCTCCGTAGCCTTATTCAGTTATTGTTTAAATTAGAGCTGAAGTAAATCTTTGTAGCATGTAAAAGTAGCTCTGTATTTTTATTTTATTACGCGTATTAAAAATGAAAACATCATGATCGGTTCCAAGATTTTATCTGGAACATCTTCAACATTCTGTTCTTTGGTGGAATTAGCCCTAAAGCTTTCCAATGACTTTAAGTTTGTTTTTCCCCCGCGTGCCATGTTGGCCTGCTGCCATCCTTTTCAGTGCGGGGTTTTTTTTTTTCAGCTTTGCTTTTTCTATCAAAATGGAGAGATGAAAATGTGAAAAAGCAAACAAACCATTTTTATCCAAAACTGCATTTTGAAGTGCTTAAAAGACATTAAAAAAAAAAAAAAATCATATCGCTAAACATAAATCAGTAACCATAGTAATATATATTAGTAGAGCTTAGCTTTACTGGCTTCAAAACCATCCTCCAAGTAGTTGCAGGCTGCCATTCCACCACCCTTGGCCTTTTCTCTTCCAGACTGAGATAAGCTGACCTCTCCCTTGACACCACGTGCCCATGGGTAGCATCTATACAGCCCTCCACAAGTTCTACTTCAATTTTTTAACATTTCTCTTGACCTGGACTCTGAGGACCTCCCCAGCACTCAGTCAAGGAACACAAATTCCCATCGTCTTATTTTTCTTTGGCTTGTCATTATTTTGTCTATAATTTCCTTGCCACTTGTGATACAAGCTATACTAAACCCAAGCAAATACAAGAGTTCTTCACAGGCAGCGCACCCTTGATTCACAACTGTTCATAGTAACTGTCCAATGACACAGAAAAGTGGCAAAATTTCAATCCCAGTGGTGAATATTTTCCAGTTCAGCTACAGTCTGACAGTAGCTGAGGGACAAAAAATACATCTAGGCTGAGAACACCTCAATACATACTTCTGCAGCATAAACAAAAAAGAATTAAAAGTAATTTCTTCTTCATTTTGAACAGTATTATGTAGTCTGACAATATCCGATTAAGCAGGAAAAGCTGCATCTGTAAATGTGAAAACCAGAAGGCAGTACAAATATAAAGCTATGCTGAATATACTTAAGCTCTTTGAACTTGTAGAGTTTTCATGTTGAATTTGATTATGTCCAAGCTTCCAGGGAAATGCTTAGCCATAGGCTGAAAAAAGCCCAAGACAGATTATCCTTTTGTGGAAGACCTAATCACAAAGTCTTTTACGATTCCTCCTGTCACATTCCAAACTGTAAAAGCAAACTAAGTAAATACAGTATACTTTCATGAGATATTTTAAAAATAAATATTATCTTCTAAAACTGTTTTGCTGAAAAAAAACCACATTAAACTATGATTTTGCATACAGCTCTAAACATAGCGATTGAGCTTTAAACGTGTAACAAACAAAACATATCTGGCAAGACACCAGAGCTCCATTGTTCTATGCAAAACTTAAGGAATATACTAACAGTTAAACTGTGTTAAAATCAACTGTGCCTCAAAACACCGGTTTTGTTTACTACCACCTTTAAAATACTTCTCTGATTTACTTAAGATTGATTTATTTAAGAGAGAGCTTGTATGAGACAAAATAGCACACAAGGGCAGCTTATCTATTGCAGTTTATAAAAACATTCTGTTATTCATTTCTTTCTCAAAATCAAACACCAGGTGACCTTTTACTGATGTATCAGCATTGTAACTCCCCTCAATTAGAATTCAGAGAGTCATAACCACTCCCTCAGCAAGGATCACATCTGGGTGAGGACAACGGCGGTTTGAGGTGGGGAGATTCCCCTTAGTTCAGTATTGTCCGCAGCACTGCTTTTATGTTGCAAAACCAGCTTTTACTTGTCAATAACTTCTATGCCTCCCGTAAATGCTGTTAAGTTCATGCAAAGATTTGGGGACTGTCTCTATGATCACAGGAGGAGGTATATAGTTCCCTTCTAGATGTGAAAATACTCGCTCAAATATTTTCCTCTTCAAAGGGATAATTTTGAACAGTCTGGCAGCGCGATATAGCCATTGTCACAGCTGGAAGCGGAATAGGTCATCAACACGACACATTGATTCCCACATATTCATTTTTGTTGAGATTCCACATTTATTTGTAAAGTCCTCAAAGTCTAGACCGACTGATTGCTGGGGAATAGGACTGATCTGAAAAGATTCTTGAAACCCTGGTACCTCAGGGGTTCATTGCAGGTTGAAATCATGTTAAGATCTTAATAAATATTTCCATTGTGCACTTTTTTTTCCCCCAAACATTAAAAATGAAGGCAACCTTGTCATTTTTTGGCAACAAGTATTTGTTGTGTTGTTTTGGGTTTTTTAAAATAAGAAATCTTCGTCGGTCATTATATAAATTAAATCACTAATCTCAGTTTTTTCACAGGCGAGACTAAGAGTCATAGTTCTGCAGAATTTAAGCAACAACTCCTAATGCCTATTAATACCATTTACTTTTCAAGCAAAAAACATCAAGCGCAATAATGGAACAAACATCACACTATTTTACAGTGTTTGGGAGAAAGAGTCCAATTCTTTGTAATGTGTTTAGTACACCTGAAACTGGTAAAATATCACTATAATAATTACAGAAAAAGAAAGATTTGCAAGCATAGAACTGAGGTTTTCATCAACTGAAACTGTTGCCTTTTATGTATTTTAAAGCCACCCTTCTACTGGCTTCAGTGAATGAACCCCAATTCTAGCATTTAGCTCCACGTCCACCTTCCACAAACCAGAGTTCTGACTTGTTTAGCCTCTCCCTGGAAAGCAGCTGCTGCATCTCCTCAATCATTTTAATTGCTTTCCTCTATACCTTTTGCTAATTACCTTGTATGTTCTTGAGATGTAGCAAGTAGAACTGCACACAGTGCTATAAATTTTAGAGCGCCAAGATTTTATCCAGCAGTGAAGTAATGTTTTTAAGCTTGAAGTGTCACATGTGATGATGTAGGTGAATACACGACGGATCAGTACGAAAAGGAAGAGGAGTAAATAGAGTTTGATTCATTAAAATTATCCCACTATAACCATAGACTTGACGCCCTTTTTCAAGTAACTGACACATCACAAATACTGTGCAAAAAATATGCAGAGTTTAGTAGAGGTTACAAAATAATGAGACGTTAGAAAATAAATACTTGAAAACAGAAGAAAGGATAAAGAAGTTATGTTACCGTAGCTATTCTGAAAGTTAGAATTTAGGATGGACCAACATAGTGACAGCCTCAGACGAACTATTACAAGATGCTTAGAAACTGAACAATGCCTTTTAGAGAACTCGGGTAAAGCTAAAGAGAGTCACCTCTAGCTCCTGCCTTCTCATTAAGACCAGACAAGAGAGGAATCTCGCCAAAGTCTATCAAGAATTCTTCCTCATCTTTTAAAAGTACAGCACATCTTATATGAGCGTTTCCTCAAGGCACCACCTACAAATTCTTAGGTCTGGCTACTTCAAAGCCTTTGAAGCCATGGAACTTCAAACACTGCATTAACCTTCCTTCTCTTTCAACAGGGCACACGCTCCCAGAAGGCAGGCAGACAACTCACGGGCAGTGGTGAAGTCATGCAACTAATTTCTACAATATGGAAGTACAAACATGCAATTTGTCCTCAGCATATTGAAAAGGGGAGTGAGATGTCCAGAAATCTTCAGAGGTAACTTTTGCTCTGTAACTCTGCAAATTGCACGTGCTCCTTTTAAGACTGTGCTCATAAATTACGATTGACTGTAGCCGAGGTAAACATTTCCATAAAGCAATCAAAGTGATCTAGGTAATATTTAATGTCAACTTAAAAAACAAAACCAAAAACAAAGTGAGTAGTTCTGCAGTCAACATCAATGTCTAAATATAAAAATACGTTTTTGGTAAAGAAAAGGTAAGATGTTCAAAACCCGGGCACTCTGTCTGGAAGACTGATGTGTGGAGAACATAGGACTATGTTTCTCACATTAAAGCACAGGTGGGGCAGAGCGTGCATGGATGGAGGTTTTAAACTTGCTCTGCGTCCTTCTGCAGCAAACTGCAATGGATATTGCTTCACGTACAGCCATAATCTGAGACTGCCAGCACACAAAACTCAACTAAACCCAGGGAGAACTGAAAAGGTTCTGCACCTCTGAGGTTTTTAGCCTTCTATCTCATTATAGGAGAATGTTGCTGACTCTTAGAAGAGCTAACTGTGATTTAAGAAGTAATTTTACAGTATAATAATGTAACTCTAGTGCTGTATCATAATGAAAAATCTCTATTCATCTTACTGTTGCAAACAATTCAAAGATCTAAAGCAGCATTTCCTTTGTCTGGATGTCATTGCAAGGCCAAAGCTCCTTTTACTTTAGTGGGCTCCGAAAGCATAAAATAAGGGGATAGATATTCCTTCGTATTTGCTGCTCTATTATCAGGATGTTAAACAGTTTAAGAAAATATTGCACAAACTTCTGTAGGAATCCCACGTACATTTCAGTATTTTTAGCTGTGCATTCTGTAAACAAGTTCATTTATAGAATAATGTTGAATTATTTGATGTGCCTTATGATAAAAATATTCTTGTAAATAGAAGGAATATTTCTCATCTCTTTTTAGGCCTATGAATCTGTGTATGAGCACAGGCTTCTATGATTGGAGAAATGCTTTTGAAGAGCAGAAGAGAAGCTCAGGCTACGCCAACCAGAAGCAATTATAACAGCTATGGACCTAAAATTGAAGATTAAATCACACAATTTTAAAACTTAGGGTACATCTTGACTTTTGCTGAAATAATACTCACATGCAGAAGTGCAAGCAGAAGATTCCTCACCTATGTTAGTATTACACGAGCTTGTCCTTATCAACACCAACTAGAATCTGCACTAGCAGAGAACCTCCCACCTCTCACGATTTCTATTCAAGCTAAACTATCAGCACCTCCAAAAATGCGTACAGCCATTTCCCTTTTCCCAGCAGGTGTCATTAGATCTACAGTTTTTCAAGAATAAAAGAACATAGCTTTATTTCATCTTTCAATCTACCCTGACTGTAATATAAAAGACGGGCAGATTGAGACTACTTTGCAGAATCACTTTATATGAGCCGCAATCTTCCGCTAAGCAAATATTTATGAAATTTGAAGACTCAGAGTTTATGGTCAACCCTACAGAGGTGGTAACACATACGCGTTCAGCTCGTCTGTGATGGCAAAAACAATAAAATATTTGTTCACGATAGGAATTTTACATCTTATAGTTAATGTTTTTCCAGCACAGCAATTCATTTTGCTGATTAAAAGAATTCTTACTGGTCTGGCAAAAGTTAAATAAAATACAGGATTAAGTATTTAAAATATGAGTTCCTAAGACCTTAATTTGTATTAATGCCCCCTTCTTAAAGTTTTTGACAGAATTCCATTCATAATGAAGTGTTCAGAGGTAATTATTTCTCTTTCTTCTGTGTGAATTATGAGAATTATTTATATACTCAATATCATAGCTTCATTGCCTAATAGAAAAAATCCACAGGATATGAATCATTCTAAGAAAGAATTAAAATCTTTTCTTCTGTTTTAAATAAAAAAAGAAAGATTAAAAGATTTCTAATGACATAAAATCCACACTGCTGCAGGCTCTGCTTGCAAATCAGAGCTCTTGCTACGTAACTCAGAGCTACTGGTTCATACTGCTACTCTCCTTGCCTATAAAGCTATAAACTGCAATGCTGTAATGATTAGTTAATGAAATAGTGGAGCGATAATGAGGCTATAAGAAATGTAAGTTAAATTATTAATTAAAAAAGGTAAAGAATAAGTAATGAAAGCAGCAAGTTACACGGCTCTTTTTGTAAAAGTATGGTCAAAAGATATAAACCAAGGGAGCGGTTCAGCACCTTGCCTGCAGCCTGCGGTCATGTTGTAATGAAACTCCTGACATTACAAATACATTCATTTGACAGTTGTTCTCACTCATAAAATAATGGGCCATGCACAAAGCTTATTACAAATTGCAGATAAGCTGTAAAAGACATAAAAATTTCTACTGACATTTATTGCCAACGAGTAGCTTGAGGATGTTGATACATATTGATAACAGTCTGCTTTGTGACATTTTGAAAGTTTACTCCTAATTCACTTGCAGAATATGCAAAGACAGTTTTTTCTACCATGCCTTCAAGTCATTAAGTCATTGCCATATCCACCTGTATTTCTAATGGGATTTTTACCTATTTCATAGATATTCTTCCATATGTGTTGTCTACGCTTACCCCCAAACCCCAGTTTTTTTAACAAGAAAAAATGCAGGTTCTCATGAACATTTCAGTTAATTCTAAGTGCAGCAAGAATTTGTTTAGAGTTACAGCATCCACAATAAATAGTACTCTTACTATAGAAAATCACTTGAGAGATGAGTGGATAGTGTGCTCCAGCATTACACATGCCCACATGCATATTATGCGGACGTACACATGCCAGGCAATGCCACATGGAAGCTATTCCACCTGCACTACCCCTACTTTTACTCATTGCGTGGAGGCACTAAAAAAAGGTTATGTTTGATACAAGTAATTTTAGCAAAGACCTGATCCTGTTCCCCTGAATTAAGCTGTACATTTGCTATTGTCTTCCTCAGCATAGGAGAACAATGCTAATCTCCAAGTACACACGCGCTTCAGCCGTGCTGAAGGCAGAGGCTGTAAACCATCCCTCCTTCCTTTGAACCAGAACTGGCAATATTTTTTTAAAAAAACTCAAATATTCACAACATTGACACGTTAAAATACTTTTAATTATTAAGCTGAGACTCACCAGTGCTCCACCTTGCCCCATTCCACTGCCCAGGACATGTTCATTCAAAAAGTGGGGGTTTTTTTGAGTTTGGGAGCACTCAAAATCTCTGAACACTGCACTTCAGTTCATCCCTGAGCCTCGTAAAATTTTGGGTAATAATCTTTTAATACCTCTGCAGAAAGCATTGAAAAACAGGGCCTGAAATTATCTTGTGATAAGATCAATACATTGACATTCACAATATTTTTTAAAGACTATCATCACAAGTTCTGAACATGTCTGACAAAGTATTATAGCTGGAATTGTGTTTTATTGTTCCTAACTTCCAAACAAGGGAACTGAAGAAAAGTGTGTTTCTTTTAAATAGCATTAAAAACACTGAGATTTATCTGTCATGTGAAAATGCTACATTTACGATGGGACTCATTGTACTGATCCAGTCATTGGTTTATCATCTACAGTTCCTTTAGGAAATGTCACAAATCCACAGGAGGTCCTTGAGCTTAGTTTTGCATTTGGATCTTTGATTTAACAGACAGAAGAGATAAACCTACAATTTCCCAGACAATTCTCAAGTGATTACACATCTGTAAAAGTCTAGAAACAAGTTAATCTAGTCAGCATATTGTATAAATTATGATCAACAACTTTTATTTCAAAGGGGCTTTTTTAAAGGCATAGAGACAAAAATATTTGGAATAATCAATGGGGATCCACATTTCTTCATTTCAGAAACCTACAATGCATGCTTGGAAAACGTGTCATCGCTTTATTTTTACCCATAAACATAGTGCCCCCCAAATGCATCTTTTAAGTGGCAACTGCGGCTCTATAAGACGTAGACACTTGCTAAACAGAAAATATATATGAAAAAACAAATACTCCAGAGGTAACAACAATTAGAAATTAGACGCAATGAAAACCAAAGCGTCCCAATATGAAGAATAATGTATTTATAAGACTATTTGCAATAGCTGTTTATTAAAACAACTATTTCCTGTCTGTTACTTATACACCACGTAAGCCTTGCACATAACAAAAACTGAGGGATAAGAGGTCCCAGAAAGCTGAAAATACCCAGCCCTGGTACCTGCATCCTATAGCCTTTTCAGAAAATCAGTTGTGAACCACAAATCCAAACTGATCAAATATATATGTACTATTTAACTTCTTGCAAGAAATGTACTGGTAATGCTATAGAAATCTTCCTCTGGGAGGAAGGACAGATAAAAGCTGAATACTGACTAGATTCAAGGGGAAGGTATCCTTTCTGCACACAAGTCACTCGGCTATCAAATATGCATTAATTAGGATCTTTTAGTACTTAGCTCCACTGGGAGCCATCAAAAGCAGTTGCTACTTTCAATCCAATAAAAAAAAAAAAAAAATCAGTAAAATAGAGCATAGGTACAAAGAAATGGAAACAAACAGTGCAGTCAGCCCCAAACGTGTTATCCCTACATGCAGAAAACCAAGTTGTGCTTTAGGATACCACTGACAAGCGTTGCTTTCAACTCTAAATCTCCAGTTCTAATAGCTGTAATGGGTCTTCAGAACTATAAATAGGCCAGACTAAAATAACTTATAAATATAGGTAAGAGTTATGTATTTGGTTTATTCTTATTTTTAATCTTGTCATAGAAATCCTGACACTGAGTATTGCCCAACAATGACTTCCCTTTGTGATAGAGCAAGCCTGGAGTCGGGGATAAACTGGTTAAACCACAACAACAAAAACCCACGTTGTATTACTCCAATAGAAAAAGTGGAACAAAGGAGACCAGAAATACAAGTTACTGTGATAGAGGAAAACATTTGTTGCAGTAAATTGCTAGGGCTTTCAAAGCAGCAATTTTCAGGCTATGGAAAGACATTGCCATGTTCTTTCAGACACAAGTGTCAGAGAAAAAAAACCTTTATTCCAGAATAGACAAAGTCTTTGTTTGAGAGGCAGAGTCATCCCTGCACCTCAGCCACAACCTAACACTGCTCTGGGGTGGTCGCTTACTCTTAACGTAATTGTACACTCACAGCTAGAGACGTTCCTGTCCCTTAGTTAGTTGCTTTCTCTACTTCCAAACACAGAAGATGGAATTGCTGAGAATCAAGCCAAAAAAAGTATTTACACGCAGAAGATGCAATTCTAAACAACAAATTTCTTTCAAGAAACTTTAGTTCATAATATCCTTTCATAATATTTCACCTTTTTACGTTTTCTCCCTCTTCTATACATAAATGATTCTATTCTATTTACGCAAATTATAAAGTCTGATACAAATACCACTGTGGCTAATTATTATGAGGAGAATCTATGCCTCAAAATCCTCAGGTTGGCAAAGCATTTAGGTATTCTTGAAGTCCGATTAAAGCTGTTAAACATACAAGCGTTCTGGATTATTTTTACTTACTAGAATATATACTCTGACTCGGGAGTCAGCGTATACAATGCTTAAACAGCGCTTTCAACAAATCACCGCCTCTCCAAAACATAATCTTCTTTTTTTCAAAGTAGTATAGCTGCAATGAATTTGGGGTACTTTGAACTCAAATATGACTTTATTTGTTTTGAAGGAACTTGCTCAGTTTTTCTGGCACCAGTAAAAAACCAAACAAACAGGATTTTAAACGTCCTGGACAATATTTGTGGTGTAATCTCTACAACTCCTATATAATTCTGAGTGCGCTCTGACCTTTCTCCACGCCAAAGAAGTTCAGCATTAAGAAAGAAATAAGATAGAGGAATAGAACAAACAGTTATTTTTCCATGAAGGCAGTCTTACCCCACACTTTCCCTGGCTTACAGATGGACTAAAGTTTTCTCTTAGTAAATGACAGATTCATCTGTATGATAGGGAGGGGAAAAACGATCATAACTTAAGTTACTTAATTGAGTTGGTTAATCATAAAGGCATTCCCTGCAAAAATCACTGTGCCATTCTGATGCAATCTTCAGCTCGTAGTTACTACCCAGCTATCGCAGTTTTAACTATCAGGAGGCAGGGGGAAATAATCAAGAGAATGAAACACATTTTTAAGAGACTTTCTTCTTATGTTAGATCTAGCTATACCAGTTTCTCCATTCTAAAAGCAGATGAACACTGAAAGGATCCATTCTTGCAACTTTTTTTGTGTGCATTATAATGGATGGTCATACTTTCTTAATTTTAAAGATTATTTTTAAGTAAAAGTCTTCGAGTACACTTGCTTATTGTACAGTTCCTGATACCGTCAAAGTACTCTCCTATTTCAACTAACTACACAACACATTTTTATTTTATTGGGGGTGGATTTTTGAAGGTTACTGCTAACACAAGGGAAAAAAAATATACACCTTCTTTCAAAAGGCCAAATAGGAACTTGTGTGCTATCCTATATAATAGCCTACCAGTTGTTTCAGTGTGAAGTTTGGGAGATTAGAGGTAGTTCATGCACTTCACAGTTTGCCAAAGCCATATAAAATTGTTTGCAGCAATTTTATTATATTTCCTACTTCCCCTAAAGAGTAAGCAGAACCACCTAAGTAATTTTATTTATGAGTACAGAATCAATTTATAGTGTGAGACCAGTGTTAATTCTTTGATTACGGTATTTTCTATTTCAGAAAGTTTTCAGTCTAAGGTTATTTGAAAAAAGTCAACCACAGACTACAAAAAAACCCGACCCCATAACAGAGAAAAGAAGACGAGACAAAACTGCCAATATTTGCAAACAGCCACGGACAGTGCTGGCAGTCACACCGCCTTCCTGTCAGGCCTCATAAATTAAGCAGTGCTATGCGTGGCAAGTAGCCGGATGGTGGTCCTCTAAGGAACACAGTTTTTATAGGCAGCAGTAATGGAGATTAAGTAGCTCTTCTCCTTTCACTGACTCACTACTGAATCAATGCCCCAGTACTGGTAATAAGGTAACTGGGGGACACTATAGCGATCATTAAGCACCAAACCAGAAATGCGAGGGTCTAACCATACAAGATAATTAAGCACACTTCGGTTTGGTTTTTGCTTGATTTTTTTTTTTTTTATTTAAACTATAATCATTACAATCTAGAACTAAAAAGCGATATCCATGATGGTAACTGCTTGTTGACCATCTGAATGCTTGTGCTGGTTCCGGTGGCAACTGCCACCCCGCAAACCACTGTAGGATTTAGGGTAGTCTGTAGTTCTTTCTCTCAAGTCCATGTCACCATGGACTTCGTACACTCTGCAGACTGAGAGTCCAAAGCAGCTGGCACATACACTCAACATACTGCTAGGAATTCTGTCTTGGGATCTTAAATAATTAGAGGTGGAAAATTTTATCTATATACTTATCCCAGCTGACATATGCTGAATCCCTCATCTCCCTAGTTTTAACTCCAGATCCATGTGAAATATATGAAGCTAAAAAGCTTTCTATAATTTAAATATTTAGTTAAATATAAAAAGCACATTAGTCACACCAGCAGCAATTTAAAAATTACATTGTTTAGTATAGTCCATCACAAGATAGAGATGGGTTGAAAAAAAATCAAGTTCAGGTCACCTTGTAATGAAAATGCATAGTGAAATCCTTTGCCTATTCCTTAAGTGAGGGTTTAGTGCAGTGAAAATACAGTCCAAGCACTCCTTCTTTAGTTCAAATGCAGCAACAGAAAAAATGGCCATCTTCAATGGGTCTGGCACAATGTAATTTTAAGGCATACCCAACTCATTTTTCACTTCACATTTATGATCAAATGTAGAGCTGACAGCTGTCTTCTCTCCTCTTAGAATCATGTGTTATTCTGCTCTGTTTTTGTTTAACATAATGCTGATACTTAATCATACTATAAGCCTCTTGTTTGCATTTATTCTGATACAAAGATCTCTAAACCAGAGGAATATGTATCTTTGGTAAATAACTGGTTTTCCTTAGAACTACAGCACTACACTACTTCGTTGCAAAGACTAACCTTCAAAGTGGAATAGATGTATTTTTGGGTTCTGATCGGGACCTCTGAATCAGCGCTTAAAATAAATCCAGAAAAACAAGTTAAAATTAAAAAAAAATCAAAACTCATCACAACATACTTATGAACAAACGTGCAAAACCTGGACACTTGCCTATGGTCTAGCAAAACTAGGAAAGGCAGTGGCAATTTACGTTTGTTCCTACTGCTCTAGCTTGATATATAATCTTCCAAATTATTTTTGTTTTCAGCTGAAAGCTGAAGAGCCAATAACAACATTCCTGAGAACTACCGTGTTCAAGTAAAATCAGAATCCACAAATTGCTCTGGTTCTGTATTTTTTTACCTATTTTAGTAAGATATTTTAAGATTCCTGCACCTAATCACGTTAATTTAAAAGAAATACAATCAGCAGAAGCCGTAAAAGTGCTGCTCCTTACAAAGCGTAGTGCTAAACAACACTTTGTGAAGATTTAGTCTTATTTTTATTCTGTACACAATAAACAAAAGGTCAAAATAAATTGCCTAGAGGCATATCAGTGGCACAAATTGTATGCCTCCTGTTGCCTAGACATCACAGTAGTTTCTAAGTTAGTCTGCTTAAGAACTCAACATCTATCTCTGACTTTAACAAACTATGCAATGGGATTATTGCCCCACCAGTAAGAACTGCAACTTTTCTCTCCACATTATACTGCTGTGTAAAGGTGGTCATGAGGACTTGTAAACCCTCCAAAGATGTGACCTCGTTCAATGCAAATTTGTGAAGATGTTCGTTAGTGGTTTAATGTTCTACACAATATGCATCTTTCCATTTCAGAATTGCCATATCTAAAACTATCACATTCATAGTACAGAGACAGACTGTTTTTAAAGCACTATGGCAATCGCTAATTGGAATTAAATTTATTTAGAGAGGACATTGACCAGAGGAAATTAGAATGGCTGCTTATAGAGCCTACAAAATACTTTTAACATCTCATCCTCATTGAAGAAAAGATCTAGTCATGTGGAATTAATGTATGACATTAATAACAATGCTGATTTGTAAAAGGAAAGATGCAGTAGAAAGGATCTCCATTCATTTCCTTTTATAATGCCTTCAGTTTGGAAATGTGGTATTTTTTATTTCAGTGATAAATCTAGAAACACTTAAGCTATTACAAAGAATTACGTCCTATTGATCAAATGCTGCGGAGCTGTTCTATTGCAGTCTAATAGGGAAAAGACACAGTGAATAATAAGAAATCATATGAAGACAAACATCTTAATTAGCTAGACTGTACTATAATTCTATTGTAAACTTTGTAGCACTATTACAAACTGTTTCATTTAACATAAGAGTTCAAAAGACAGCCATCCAGTAAATATCTATTACAATATTTTACAATGCAAGAGCCTAATCTTATTCCCATTAAATTCTCATTGACTATAGAAAGAAACCCAATACGCAAGGTCAGCTATAATTCCAAAATTATTTTTTTATATCTTTGTTTGGGAAGCTATTAGTATCCACAAGTCTGCTACGTATAACTAAAGTTAACTAGCATTCACCTCATTTCCATACTTCATTTTGCCCCACCTCTCATTAGTGATCATTGAGAAAAACCCGTGGAAAATAAGAATGCTTTAAGCACTAAATTTTTGATGTTTTCTGGAGCTATTCTTACACGACCTATTTGAGCAGTCAGTGCCTCTGCACACCTCTCAGCCAATGTTACTTTCATAGACTCATTTGCAGGCCAAGATTTTGTGAAAATTTTCAGTATACAGAAATGCCCGTAATACTGAGCAGCTGGAAGGGGAGGAATAAATAGCTGCTGTTATATAAAGAACATGAGCAGTTTCCTTCTTCCCAGCTTAGAAAGACAACAAGCGCTGCCCTTTCTCCAATTTCTAAATCCTTTTCAAGTACAGGCAAACAAGTCAGCTTGGTATAAAAATGGTGAAAACAATTTTTTCGTGAAGGATCTTTAGGACTATCAAAATGATTGTACAGTGACATTTTTAATCTTTCTTCGTCTGCTTTCTCTTAATAGCACATTTAATAATTCAGTATACTTCCTCAGAACTGTCTATATGTGAATTTGGTTTCAGTTTCCTTGACCAAATCTAGAAAAAAAGTTCTAGAGGACTTCAAACATGTATCTGCGTGTGATTTATAACTTGCTTATTAAATACTATCATTTATCATGTCCTGGAAGTGTTCCCTTTACTGAAGTTTCCCATGTCTCAGTTGTCTTTATATCTAGCGGGTGTCCTACAAAAAAAAAACTTTTAACTTGATTTTAATTCTAAGCTTATGATAGGACTTAGGGACATAAATGAGCTTTAAAGGCCTAAAATAAACAATTGTGACATTCAAACCTCTCACGATTGCCCCAAAGTTCTGAAAACCTTAATTCTGAAAGGATGGTTTTGTTGAATAGTTTGCAGTGCCTACAATTCTGCAGCAAAGCATACTCACAAGCAACTTAGTTTTATAAAACCTAAGCTTTTGTATTCTTCTTCTTTTTTTTTAACAGCTCTAGATGTAATCTTTTTCATTCTGTCAGAATCCACAGATTCACAGATAAGCTGCACTGCGATCCACCCAGACAGAAATTTCTCATTCCCCGCCAACAAGGCCACCATTCAATACACATTCTCAGAACTGAAAACACTCTTCAGAAAAACACAATGTCCTTCAGCTGAAGACTGACAAGCTGAGAGGTTTTGGTGGCATTTTTGTTGTTGGTTTTGGCTCTTCTGCTTTTTATTTAAAGCTTTAACATTAAGAGCCTTCCACTTCAAAGCAACTTACATATATATTATGCTAAAGGTAAACTATGTTTTCCACAGCTTCAGGACTGTACAGCATATTTACAGCCTGTTTACATATACTGCACTGGTTATGATTAGGACTGGATTCCTTTCTCCATGCACTCCACAACTGTTACAGGTACTAAACACCAAATGGTCAAGAATCACTGCACCGTCCATTTTCAGCTCCGAAACTACATCGAGCATTAAACTTAATCTGTTTATCACCTCTATTGGTACATCTCAGTTGCACTCTTTCAAACCTTATTTTGTACTTCTATTTATGCCCCTATATTTCTATTTATTTATATCCCTGGAGGTGTTCAAGGCCAGGTTGGATGAGGCTTTGAGCAACCTGACGTAGTGGCAGGTGGCCCTGTCCATGGCAGGGGAGTTGGAACTAAATGATCTTTAAGATGCCTTCCAATCCAAACCAATCTAAGACTCTGTGACATACTTTCTACACTGAACCATTTCCACCAGCTAAATTGCCTGAAACAAATCAGCTGAGAGAAATACTACCTGACATTTATCTTCATTTATTTACTCCACTTCTGATATCATACAAGTAACAGAAAAGATACCCTCCACATAAGGCTGCATTTTACCTCTAAGACAATTCAATAGTTTGTTGGTAATTTCAATATAAATTAACTAATCGGCTAAGGAAAAACCTGAACAGTGAACTATCACTAACTCTGTCTCCCCCTTTGTCTCACTCTAAACTGTGTTGATCTGTATGTTCTTTTGCGTACACAGTTTGCGGCACAGTACCTGGCCTGCATATTAGAGCCGTGGACCTAAATTACAGTGAAAAGTTTCTTTTGCCTTGAAGACACAGATGGAGACCAACAAAAGTACTGCTGAGCGCACCACTTGCAGCTTCATACTGCATCAGTTGTACGAACAATTCATAGGTTCAGCACCTAGGGATTTAGTAAAGAATTTTGTTACTCATGTAAAGAGAAATAATGACCCTTATTGCTATTAACTGTTAGTTACACACGGTACAGTGATGCATCAAAGCTGAATTATTCACTTTACGCAACTGGTCAGTACATAAAACATTCACAGCCTTCATAGGAAAGCTTCCAGTAAATCCTGTGATCTTTGAGTGATCTCAAGCAAGAAAGAAAAAACGATAGAAGGAATTAAAACTAGCCTGCAACACCGTGGCACAGTCAGGCTTACGCTGATGAAGTCAGCTTTGATCTCTTACAAATGCAGGGCTGTCACCAAATTTGCATCTACGAAGGCAATCATGGATCAACACGTTCTCTGACAGAAACGCGCACAGTGTAGGGATGTCTGAAGGAACATGTTTCTATAAAAACATCAACAGCTGTAGCATCTGAATGGCAATCTAATTTCTAATTTTTTTCTAATTTCTAGAAAAAAAAAATCTAGAGAAGCAAAGTACACCTTTTGAGACACAGAAGAAAAACGGTACTTCTTTGCGATGGCAAGGGTAAAATCTTAAGATGGAAATATTGAGAAAATATGTGGCTAAAACATATCTAAACTAAACAGAGAATTCACTGTTGGAATAAAGATTGGATTAGAAAGGAGAAGGAGTGAGCACCCAGTACAAACAATACCTGGTTTTATTTTCTTAAAATAATAGAAGACTGTCTATAATTAAAAATAGACTTTTTTTCCCTCTGCGATTAACACAAAAATAAAATCAGAAATTTACGCATTTCAGTAATTTCATTCTCAGCTACCAAAAAAGGCAGGGAAACACAGAGGTCCAAAATACACTATGCCAGCAAAATTGAATTCTTGTGGTTTGTTTCAGTTGTGTGGTTTCTTTTAAGTAAACAGGATTATACGCTCTTAAAAAAATATGTTGGGTTGCAAGTTTGGGATTATTTTTTGCTAACCAGTGAATAAAAATGAAATAGAAAACACTATAGAAAATAAATTTTTCCTGAGTTCTACTCATTTTTAATATGTAATACTGAATATTCTATAAAATCCAGAGCACAGAGCAAAGCAAACTTTAAGCTTTCTCTTCAATGACGTGATTTTTTCAGGACGTGGGGTGGGAAGGAAAGGAAGAAGCCACTTTAACATTCGTGGACACATCAAATACTATTTTGATACTTTTGTTAGGGCTGTCTTATTCTATAACATCATAGGCAGTGATATACAGAAATCAATAACACAAGTGGAAGTGTTAAACAGGAAATTGCTAGATCAAACAGAATATTTCATTACCTTTCCAGATGCATGTTTTTGTTTTGTTTTTAATCTGCTCCACTAATGACCACAAATATCAGAATCACAGTCTGTGGCTTGCATATTAACATACAATTATCAAAGAGTGCTCTCTTGAATATCATTATTTCTTGTACTTTGTAGGAATTTGCATCCTGGCACGCCTGTGCATTAAGTATTTCCCAATATGCAAGGTGAATCAGAGAAATATAATTAAGGTAAAAATAATGAAAAAGGATTCTTTGAGAGGACTTTAACATAGTCCACCCATTTCTGCAGTAGTCTTTCTGCCTTTGAAAGTTAGGAGAAACTAGACTGAGAAACATTTTAAAGTTTACCTGTAAACAGACCCAGAAGGAAGGTAAATATCTATGATTTCTCTGTGCCAAAAATGAAAGTCCAAAAATTAAGTAAAACTAATGACTTCTGGAAGCATGAATGTTACCCAAGAGGTGGTGACGGGCAACAGAAGCCGAGCCTCCAGTGGCAATAGTTTAAAAATCACAACCCTATTTTACCTCAGCTATAGTTTCGTCGACTGATTAATTTTCACACCCAAGAACATACAGTAATACAAGCACAATGGAGAGAAGATGCATTCAGACATTAGCCTGTAATTAGTTTTCACTGTCTTAAATGCAAAACACAAAGAAAGAGCTCTCCTAGGCAGAATTTCTTGAAAGGGGGAGGAAAAAATAAGAAAGACATTGGGCGTTCTAGGCGGGTTTTTATTACCCAGTTACCTGGAAGTCAGTCACAATGAAATTTTCTCTCTTAGAAAATACCAATCGCAATACAGAAGCTACAGTTACTTTCACATCACAGCAGTGCAGTATTCTTAGCTCCTGCATATTAACATTTCTTAGAAATTCTATTGCACATTTTAACTTTTCAGGGAGTTTAAATGTCTAAGTTAGATTATATGAATAATGTAAGATTGCTAAATTGTCCTCCTCTCTATACTGACTGGAAAGGAAATTTAAATGAATTACACATCAGTGATTTATCTAGAGTCCACGGTCTGAATATCCAACCATTTATCTGTTTAAGTTCTACTTTGGTTCACAAAGCTATGAGAATGTCTGTCTTAGTTTGTTAGGCCAGGTAGGACTATATCCTAAAGAAATTCTGTCTTTACTTTTCACAACAAAAGCTGATTAAAAACTTGGTGAATATATGTATGTATAACACTAACCTTATTTGACTGCTCCGGTTCTCAAGCATTTACTTACAAAGCAGAATATCCACATACCCTCAAGTTAGCAGGGCACACAAAACAAATCACTGGGCATAAATTCAAGATGCAGGTCGCAGAACGGCAGGGGTTGGAGGGAACCTCTGCAGATCAGCCACTCAAGTCATCAAGCAGATTGTCTTTATGAAAGGAAGTAAAAAGGAGAGCAATCCAGAACTACCCAGAAACATCCGCGCTAAAAGTGATAAAGTAAAGCAATGTCATTGGGAGGCTTGCTATGCAGTTGGCACATGACTACGCTATTCATCCCAGAGGCAGTTATGATGTCCAACAGCATGTTATTTCAAAGAAGCATCAGAGAAATGCCAGACAGAGCATCAGAGCAGGAACTGACAGATCTCTGCAACACAGGCCTGTAGTTCAAGATACCAAGCAGATGCACCTGTGATGTGTCATCAGATTCTCTTTTGCATTTACTTATTGTAGATCAAAGCATCGACACGGGGGATGAAAAATTGCTGGCTCTGATCTATCACAAGGATTCTTTGAACAGAGGCTACATTTAAGAAAAATAAATCAATTTCTTTATTATGCCTCAGTGCACGTATTGGATCCAAGAATCTCTAGACGCATACTTTGCCAACCTCCATAAGCACTGCTGAATTCTTATTCACACCTTGACTGGATTTTCTTTGGACATCGTCATGGACTCACTATGAAAACAGTTTTGTTGCTGGAGCCTAAATTTGCAGAAGTGGTAAATCTTGTATAAAATTATAATGTAGTATCACATAATCAGAATTTTTCAATATTCTTGAGTAGATCTGTGCAAATTCAAGAGTTAATATTCCTCTCGCCTTCTACCCTACAACAGTCAAACCTAGAATTTCAGCAGAACACATCGCAAGGCAAGTTTTTCAGTGCTCAACACAGCTGATGCCTAAAAACACGCTATGCAAACCTCTAGAAATTTCACGTTATCAGAACATTTGATATTAACACGTGGCTTAAGGTAGCCAAGCAAGGTCAACAGGTGGAAATGCTGCCTGCCCTTAAATACCAATTCCTGCCTTTGCCTTCAGCATAGGTGGTACAATGTCAGTGCTAAAATATTGATAATGATCAGCTCTCCTCTTACACGAGTCTTCAGCAAAAGCTGTGCAGATGTCCAGAATCTTATATATTTTTAAACAGCAACACACATTTTCATAGTTCTTTCTCCTTGGATGCATCAAAACTTGACTGGATGTGACCCTGAGCAACTCAATCTATATTATCTCTGTTCCATGCAAAGTGTTGGGCCCAAATATTATCCAGCAGTCCCTTCCAGTATTTGCTTCTGAGTCTATACCTCAGTTATTTTTTATTTGTCCTTAAACTTATAATGTTTTTTGTTATAAAACGTGCCAAAAAAATCCAAACTTAAAATTTAAATTTTTCACATGTATTGATTTATATATATCAGCAGAAATTGAGATACATTTCAATTTCTCTTCTTAATTTTAATCACTAATAGCAGCTTCCCTCTCCCATTAGGGAGCATTAGGATGTGGTGAGAGATACAGAATATGATTTAAGAAGCTTGGGTTTTGTTTTTTTTTAAACTTATTTGAGCAAAACATAACCCGTCATCCTTGATACTGTCCTTACAACAGCTTTATTTTGAGTAGCAATGCCACCTGCTGTACTAAATATAGGAGATGTTTGAACAGTGCAGTGCATAGTCTCCTCAACACTAGCATTTAAGCAAGGCTAGAGAGTAAATTTCTCATCTACAATATGCAAGAATCTCAAAGGAAGGCAATAACTCCGTAGTTTCTCTTTCATATTCAAATTTATCATAATTTTTCTATTATAACTGCAATTAAGAGTGCTATACTAGTTTCAAAACACAAGATGTGTGCTGGGGCACTGAGCAGCACCCATGGCCTGTAGGAAGGCTGCGAATTGGAAGCCGACAATCAATAGCACTCGGGACTGAAAGAGCAAAATTCCAACATTCATCTGCTCCAAAAGAAAACATTTACTCCGCAAGGAAAGAGAATCATGACTGAAACCATCACAGCAGTACAGGTCAGACAGCAGCTTCTGGCTACCTACATTCTTCCTGCTCGGAAGGCTTTTACACCATGATAGGCTGCAGGTGTATGGGCGCAAACCAAGTCATTTAGCTTTCACTTTGAGTGCTAAGCATACGGATGAAGCTGTGTAAAGAAATATTTATCGCTCCTCCACCCCTCCACCCACACAGACATCCCAAAGGATCCATTCTCCGGATTATCTGCTTAGTCTCTGCATAAATACTGAACTCACATAAATTAATTTAAGATCAGAGATATATACTGGGGTCAAGGAAGAAGTTCAGAGAGAGATTTATATTAGAATTTATGCATTTCATTTTTTATATCATTTTACTAGTATCATGTCTGAAGCACAGCACAGAAGAAAGTCACCATTTTTTTCTTAAACAACACTCCCCCTTTTATTTTTTTCTTCCTCTCAAACAGAGTCAGTCTTTCAGTATCTGTGTACTTGTAGTAGGGCAACCATTTCTATCTCCATCCTTGGTCACTCAACCTTTTCATCTATTTTTTACAGATTTCTCTTTGAGAGTCATTTAATTTGGTAGTGCTTAGATGTCAGTAGCTTAGTGCTTACTAACTAAAGAAATTCATGATGGTATTGTGATTGGTATGACTGATCAATAAAAGAAGAAAATCTTTATTATTAAACAACTATTCAATACTTTAAACTGACTGCTAGTGGACATGTAAAGGGAATTTTGTTCCTGCTTCTCACTCTCTTCCCATCTTAATTCAATTTCATCACTGTTACCGTGCTTTGTATCACACTGACTAAATCTGAAGCCTGTTTGGCTACAAGCAGAAACAGCACTATTTGTGCACAACCTTCCTCTCTTCTACCCTCCGTACTGCCCTCCAACTCTTCCTACAGTCACGATGGTGATGGTGTTACCTAAGAGATAAGAAAGGCGGCAATCTCACTGTATGCAATTCTATACCACACAGAAATAATTGGTGTCTTGACAAGCTTGTAATATAAAAGAAGCAAACTAGATAGAGAATATAAAGAAGACAGAGAATTCTTAAGGCTTTCTCTACTAAATAGATCCCGTGACACTCCATAGAAATATTAAACTCAAGAGAATATTAAGCTTTTACATCACAGATTAAACAAAAGCCCAATTCAAAGAAGAACGTAAAGGAAATAGATATCTTCAGATAAAAAGCGTCCCCTTTTCCTCAATAGTGATTAGAGTCCAAATTAGTCAAGCGGCATAAGTTTATAAAGTCAGCAGACAAAAGGCCAAACACTCAATCCACTTGGAACAGGCAAATAAAGTTGATGTGATCATCTGAATACAAGTGTAACATTTGCCAGAAATGGTATCATTAATTGGTCATGTAATACGATGTCTAAAAAATGTAAGAGGATTTGAGACTACATCCAAATATTTAATATCAATTTTAATCCAGATGGTAAGCAACACAGAAAATGATAAAAATAAACCTAAACTGATGCAAAGGGTACATGCACCCTCAGATGAGTGCCAGATGTTCAGCTATTGCACTTTTATGCTTCTTTGAAACACTTGTGCCCGTTAAGCACACGGACCACATGCTTTTTGTTGCTGACTGGGTGCTGCAAAATTCTGTGAAGATCTTTAATGTGTCATAATTTTTTAAAAAATACACCGATAAACACAGGGAACACATGTATTTCAACTCTAAGAGCAGCGAAGTGACAAATATCATTACGGATTCCAATCATTATGTTTTCTGTTGCCAGTTCCAGCCATGAATCAGACCTGTGTAAATTAGCAACACAAAAGGTTGAACAACTCAGATAGGCTAAGCACTCTTCTACTCCTTTGTCAGGGCTAAAAAAGTATTTAATCATTTACAAGAAACAAAGCAGCTCTAACAGGGGGAAGCTATTAGAATGAACCAGATGAATCACTGTTCATCCTAAAATAACCAATAATCAAGTGTTTGTAAAACCCACCTGGGAAATACCCAAGTTCAAATCCCTAAACTGAAATAAGCAAGTCAAAGACTTAGAGAGGAGATACTTGAGGGGAATGCAAGAAAACTCATCATAAATAGCAATAAATTAAAAATACCATCTTCCTAACTGTCTTCAATTATTGTTCAAAAAGTATTTATCCTTGCCACCATCAATGACTTTCAAAGCAACACGCTATATTATTAGATTTAGCAAACAAAGGATGCAACTCAGTATACACAATATAAATTTGACAGCAGTAATGAAAGGATTCTCTGTTCTCTCATATTATTTATACTACACCATTGTTGAAACTTGCACAGAGCACCAGAAAATCTCTCTTTACTTACATATTGCCCAACCCTCCACTTTTTAAGTATTCTTAAGATTACATTCATAGTTCCTAAGTACTCTTGAGATTACATTTAGATTTTAACACTTAACTCCCGAGAAGTTCTCAAAGTTTTCTGTTGAAGTGGGTTTCTGTATTGGTGGGGTTTTTGTTGGTTGGTTGTTTTTTTTTTTTTTTAATATCTCCTCTTGAGGTTTTCTCACAATTTTAAACAGGGCACAACTTGACACATTATAAAATTATACGCTATCAATTGAACAAGATCAAGAGTTGTGTAACCTTTGCTCCTATTGTAACCACGTAATTTGTACCATTATTTTCCACATATAAGAATACTTATTCTCTAGACTTTTCCCTAGAAAGCTCTCATCCATCTGGTCATGTGTTTAACGAACCAGCATACTCTGTAGTAAATATTACCTTCACCGAAGCAGTGTGTGAAGTCAGACCCTAGTTAGACACACAACACTTTTACAGCTGACAAATTCATCATAGGTGTCTTCAGAATAGCACCCATAACTTGTTTGGGGAATTTGCGTGCGTAACAATAGGCTTGGCAATATCAGAAGAATTGTAATAAAGTCTAATTTTTAGTCTGATAGAAATAAAGAGCATAGGAGAGAACATGAGGGGCAGGAGTATTCCTGGTCTATCCCAGGAAAGATCCAGCAACAAGTGTGGGCTGACTCAGCCTGAGTATGAGTCCACAGTAAATGAAAACACTCTCAGATCATACTTCATCTGCCTCTACATTCCATCCCTACGTATAGTGCTGTTTTCAGGGAATTGTCCTGCTTTCAAGGAACCTGCATCACCAGAAGACTCCTCATACAGTTAATTAGGAGACAGAGAAGCCTCTTTAGATGGCAGCTCTGCACATCCCTTCTATTTAGATGTTTGAAACAGAACATTTTCCTTTCTCCTTTCGGAATTCCTTTCTACAGATCATGCCAAATCTGAGTAACTGAAACCCCCGTTTCTTTATACTTTATATTCAACATGCTCTTCAAGCTCCTCGATTTGGAAGCTTCTTTACCTTGCTCTCCATTTCGGGCTATTGCTAGTATCCTTTCTTGCAATTTCTAAGGGTGTTTTTCTTTCCTTCCTTCCTCCCTAAACAATTACATATTATGAACTAGAACTATATGTAAAAACAGAGTCACTAATTCAAAGTGGTAATTTGTATCTCCAGTCAGTTTTGCCTGGAACAGACAGTCTTCTCCTGTTCTTCACTTACAGGAGAAGACAAAGCATCCCCCACCAGACAGAAAATTTCTCAGCTTTCCAATTATTCCCTCTCTTCTGCTCTTTGGCTCTATCTTTTTTAAAGTTTTGTTTCTAAGTTCAGTAGACACATACAGATCGTTTACATATTACAGCTTTTTATTTCCAGCAATAATATCTCAGTCTTTATTCTTTTTAATTAAAGAGACAGCAGAAAACATTGCCTTCTGTTCCATGGCTTTCATAATTCATTTAAAAAGGTCATTTCTCCTTACTTTTTTTATTTAGCATATAATTTTAATAATTTTCATGACTACCCAAGAAGCTGAGATGATGACTACAGAGACACAAATGCACACACAGAGGAAAAACAAAACAATACAAGAGTTTATGCAGAGGTCTCAGTTCTTTCACCTACTTACTCCCTCACATTTTTCTGTACTTTATTGGCAGTTGTACCAGATAGCAGAGCTATACCAATTTTAAATCCGTATATAAAATGTTTCAACAGGGACAGAAGATACACAGGATAGTCACAAAAAAGAAAGACCAACAGTAATAAACTAACCAAAGCTCCAAAATTTATCAAAGAACAAAATACAACTTTAAAAGGTTCCAAGCTCACAAAATAACGTACTCTTCAGTCAATCTAGGACTTAAACCAATAAATATGTCTTTGACAGTGTTGGACTTCAATTTGACTGAGGTTTTCTGCCGTTAGTATCAGCTTATAGCACTACAAAGAGCATTGGGATAATGCACACTATCTCAGAAGTTATGCAGTAAATCAAGAGAGACAATCTCCAAGTGACAGTACAGTCAGAGCATTACAGATGGAAATCATAATGAAAATAAATTACTTTGAAAAGAAGAAACATTGAGTTGATAGCTTAAAAAGGAAACTGAGAGTTCTTTGGGGTTTTAGTTATACTACTTACAATTAATGTTGTGTGTGTTATTATGGTAACTACAAACATTAAAAGCCCAGGAGACTGGGGAAAAGCCTGTTTCTAGAAAAAATCACCTAGAACGTGAAAATCACCCTCAACTGAAGGAACGTATATTTTTAAAGGTGTTTCCAGGGTCAGAAGTTATCAATGGGTTCAGAAGCAGAATATTCATTCAAGAACAAGTGGTGCCAGCCCTGTGGAGATACGCAGGGAAATACGAAGACCCAAGTGCCCCTTACGCACGCTGTACAATGGAGCCATAGCCGGGATACCTGTAACACCACCGCCTCCCTCTTATCCCTGTAACACTGCTGGCAATAATTTAAATTTAATGCAAAAGCAACACAGGTGAGATTCGCTCCGTCCCCATTCAACAGATGGGGCTGACATACCATATTAAGAGAACATGCTCACAAAGCCATACCAAATGCCACCACTTAGTATGCTTCTTCAGCCATCTAGATTCCCCTTTCTCCAATCTCTATCAGCTGTTTAAGAGTCAGCATTCACATCTAGAAAACACAGCATATCTGCATCTGCATCTAACTTTCCAGACGTGAGAAGTTCAGAGATTCATGATTTGATTTTAAAGCTGTTTTGAATATTTTGATATGTCAAATTAAAAATATCCCAACATTTCTTCTTTATGTTCCTTTACTTTCATAGATTTTTCCCTTCCTAATCTTAGCATGAATTCTGTAAATCCGGAACAAGCCCTCTACAACAAGCAAATTGCACAACTAAAACTAATACTAAAGAGACCAAGATTTAGATTTTTTTTCTTTTTTCTTTAATAAGTTTAGAAGTGTTCCAGGAAAACGGAAAACTGAATTAAGGAAAAGCTAGGACACGCACACACAAAAAATTAAGGCGAATCTGACAAGTATCTAAACTGCTCTACTTGTTCATCAACACTATGTCTGCACGTGAATGTTTACTTTGGTTTTAGATGAGAAATACCATCATAATCACAAAAGCACATACAGAAACAAACAAAACCCCACGCTTTGTTCAGGAACGTATGCACTATGCACTTCAGAATCACAGTATACTAAGTATGCAGACGTTGTACCAGTATCTAATTCTAATAGAGATAATAGGAAAGTGATGAGGCTTAATATTCCAGTAGCTATAAAACAGTGTAAATCTCTAAGGATAGATATTAGCATTATAGAGTTGTAGTCTTGTTTTTTAACCATTTGGTTTGTAGGTAAACATTTCTATTGCAATTACAGGGGAAAAAGCATCCTGTGAGCTGTACTGAGAAGAGGGGAAGGGCAAGCAGCTTCCAGCAGCCTAATTCTCTGCTGCGTGCTCTCGTTAGTGTGGAAAGAGATAAAACATCCCATTCTAGATCTTCAAAAACACACGTGTACAGTCCTCATTTTTATTATTTTTGAGGAGCAATACATTTTTATGTTACAAAGCAGGAAATGTATTTGCATTAGAAAGGTGTTCATGGGTACGCATTTGCAAAATCCTCACTAACAAGAAAAGTTAACAAAGACTTGCAATAACGAGATTACAGCAAACATTCCAAGACAAACTCCGTTACTAGATAATTTCAGTTAATTTCTGGCAACTTCAATGGAAGTTGTATGTGCCTGCACATTTGCTTGTAGTTTCCATATGTTTGGCAATTCTTACAAACAGAAGCCACAGCTTCCTCTCAGAACTCGACTTCTCAAACTTGTCATCACTTAAAATGATTAAAACCAGGGAAGTTATGCACCTTTAGTATAGCACTGAACACAGACTCATACTGCAAATGTTGTACTTATTCGAATACTGAAAAAATCTACAGCCCACTCTAATTTCCGAATGGTTCTCAGACTTTGTTGTGCACAGACTGTCCACCCCTGCCACAACTCAGTGAGTTACAGCACAACACAGTACGTCTTACGCATAAAAATCTCAGTTATGAACATTTTCTGCTGTACATGAACCTTTTTTATGACCTAGAAACTCTTTTTAGATACAAAATTTATATTACAAATAATATTTATTTTTAATATTATTTATATTACAACTCCCACCTATTGTATTTTTTTTCCAGCTCACCTATAAACTTGGATTTTTTCCCCGTATAAAATCCTAGGTTTCCCTCTCTGGGATGCCTGTTCCTACCAGCCATCGTTTTAATGATATATAATAGTAACCTGTCTTGAGAGAAGGGTCTCTAATGATATATAGCGGCATAATAGGTTCTTACAGCACACTGATGACATGTTGCAACTATACATCATCATAGAAGCAGTTGGCAAGATGAGGAGTTCAGGGGATACACATGACCAGAGTACAACCATAAAGAAAAATGAAATAGAACCTCAAAGCCAGTTCCAGTGATCCCGTCTGTCTGCGGCTGAAGGCATCCCCAGAGCCAGAGGTTTAACAACACATGAATTCTGGCGACAGACCTTTGGTGAGAAGGAAAGCCCAACAACTACAGTATTTCCTTCTAACTAGAATCAATAGTTTAATTCCCTTCTGCTGTTAGTATGAAACCCACTTCATTCACTAGTGCGCACACGTATTTTCAAGTGCAAAAGCTCTGATGATGAAGTGCTCAAGTTACGTTCCAGAAGGTAAACAGTGAACTATTAGCCATTATATCTTAAAATATGAGCCAGATCAAGCAAGGCAAACCAGCACATTAAAGACTGAAAATGGAAATAGGGCTTCGCATGAGAACTACTACACGGGATGCTTCACGTGAAAAGCCATAAGCTGCTGCAGAGATCCAGGAAGGAATAAGATGAGTTCTAGAGAACATGAAAGAAATTTGATTGTTCTAGACTTATTAGTAGTAAACATATGCAAATTTCTGCATTATCACAGCAAAGATGAAAATAGATAAATATTTCTAGAAGAAGAGAGAAATGTGAAGTATGTACTATTTGTACGCACACAAGCCTGTATGCGCTGTATATACACACGTAGTTAATCATGCAGAGATTTATAAGTGTTTTACATTCTTTTATCTGAATTTATCTAGATTTAACACTAGTTTGTTTTAATCAACAGGAACTATTCCTATTAACAGCATCTGGCTTTAACCGTTACGCACCTCTACATTTCAAAATAAAGAAGCAAACACCCTAATTACTTACCAACAGAGAAGTCAAACGTTCATCATTTCACTGAAGCAAAAAACATCTCAGAAAGAGAATATAATTTGCACTTTGCTTTTTGATTAAGAACTATTAGTTTTTACATGTTATACTACTCTAGAGCAGAAGACATTTTGGCTACTAGTCCATGTAGTACGAGGTTCCTTTTACTAAAGGCAGGTGTCAAATTATTTACCAGTTAAGAGCTGTCTACCGTAAGTATCGATAACATGGACTTTGCTTTTTTCAAGGCACTTTCTAATGAGTCGAATATAAATGATTTGTGGATAATCACATACACCTTCCAGACTGGTATTCAATATTCTGAGCTAATTAAAATTTCAGGTTATGTTGTCAATATTAGCAATTTCTTCAGCACTTCAATTCTTGGAGACTGCCCTGCTTCCGATCAAAACATGAAACAGGGTATTCAGCAATATACAGATACACACATGTAAATCGTTTCCTTACAAATCAAACATATTCAAATTACATTCACTATTTCTTTTCCTGTGAAAAGTTATTCGAAGCTGCTCGTTTTCGAGCATCTTCATATCTTACGAAAATCCCTTGACAAACACTGCCAAAACAGTATTAACTACTCCAAGTCTGAGCTTCTGCAAGCACATAGGTATTTCCAAACAGCACTTTTTTGGTTGTATCAGTGAATTCGTATGACTAAAAAAAATTATGAACCTCATTAAATTATGACTGAAACAATTTTCAAGCTACTTTTGCAGGTTTACGTCTTCTCTCTGCTCTCTTCTGTATAACTACTATTACTTTATTATTTCTGCTTTATGACAGAGCGGGAAAATAATTATGGAAAATCAGATTGCAGCAGGAAATTCTGCAGTGTAACTAGTTGCTTTGTTTTGTCCTCCTGCCTTTTGCTTTGCTACAATAAATGAGACGCACGGGATAGCATTTCTTTAAAAATATTTTTCTCTACAACTATGTTTTGAACTCATTCTTAAACTTTTCTGGCATGAACACATTGCTTTTATTAAAGTTTTAATCTAGTAGTTTGTGTAAGAATGAACAAGTAAAAATATTTTTAAACTCAAAAATAAAACTGATAAAAATAAAACAAAAAAAATTATATATGATACAAAAATAGTTAGAAACTATAACTATTTCTAACAAGAAACAACCAAACAGCATTTTTTCCTTTTGTTGGCTAGAAGCAGTGGAAGAAATCAACAAATCTGCAAGACAGTTCAGACTGACCCAATTCGGTGATTGTCAGAGTAAAAATTTTTGCCAAGCCCTCCTTACTACTAACGATAATGATCCTTTAATGTGATTTTATGCCCTAGTTGCATAATGAAATTTTATGTTGATATGACTCCACTTACATAGATCTGATGTCAGAAGAAAATTTTAAGAACTCTTTTTCAAAAAAACCCATCATTCACCGTTGCCTCTGAAGTCAGACCTGCAAGTGATGCAGCCAGATATTTAGATACCTTTTTTCAATAAGCAGTGATAATTTAGCTTTATCATGTCAATACTTTCCACTAACTTCATAAGCTTGCACTAGATAAAGTATTACAACGAAAATTTGAGATACCATTTCAAATTAAAAAGTAATTATCGGTGAAGATCAACATCTAGCTAGTAGAATATTTCATTTTGTGATCACTTCTTGAAAGCATTTGATATTGGTAGAGCAAACATACGAGATATTGTCTTTTACGTAGGAGATTTTTTCTCCTAGTTAATTTTTCCCTTTGCAGCTGTTCATTGTTCCTCTATTTAAAGAATAGCTCTGCTTACAAGCTGCTTTATTCTCACTTCTGTAACTTTAGATATATATGCTTTACTGTAAATGAGCTTATCTGAATACATCTCTTCTTTAAAGATAACACTAAAGAACCGAAATGTACTATTTCAAAGGTGAATTGAATTTTTCCCCCCTTTGTTGCTAATTTCTTAACATAACGTGAAGATGCCCTGTTTACGTGTCAATATTATTCCTGTTCACTCTCCTTCACACAGTTACACTTTATTCCCGCACAGCCATGTAGTTGGAAACACAATTTTCAAGGTCCAAAAGTAAGAATTATGTGAAATGACCAGAAGTTCCTAAACATATATAAGTAAATTTCTTTTTTGAAGTTATCTTACTTAGAAGCCCTACTTGAACACTAATGTGTACCTTAAGGTATTGTAACACATATAAATTGAAATATAACAAATATAAATTAAGTATAAATTCAGAAATAGGTCTTTTCAATCCAGCAAGTTATGTTTTTCACTGATTATTTTCTCTCCACACAAACCCTTCATCCCTTATATCTTTAACTTAACACACCGTAATATAGCATTAGACTTCATAAGTGAGAAACTAAACTTGTCATTGCCAGAAGACATCAAGCTCTGCTGCTTCTAATAATTGGAAGAAAAAATAAAAATCAAAGTATGCCTTTGGACCATGGTGACAGACAAGTTATGTGCATACAATCAACATCTAATGTTTCTATCCATCTTGGACCGAACCTGCTAGGCAAACACATTCTTCTGATGGTACCAAGCACTAAAATTAGTACTTTTTCAATGTAAGTGAAACATTTTTGAAGTACTATTATGAAATATTTAGAGGGGTTTTTTTTGAAAAAGAATTATCCATAAAATTTTTCTTTCGGAGAGAAAGGAAGCATCACTTCCAAAAAGGTAATACTCAAATGAAAGAGAAGAATACCTTTTAAATCCTTAATAGAAATTTGACAGCCCCCCAACGATGCTCAGTTATGCGTACAGTACTTCATTTATAACTTGCATGGTATTACTCCTTAAGGAACATACTTTAAAAAGCAATTGCAGCTCTTTCCATCCCAGAATAGGCTGACAAATAAATTAACACAGACACATCTACCTTACCTGCACCAAGAGGCAGGACACAGTAGCTGCAGCTCAGAGTCACAGTAATTCTGCCACAAGACTTTTGTAGAACTGGCTTGCATCCAGCTGGCAGCAAAGCCAACTGTCTGCACCTCTGTAGACAAATCCTAAGGATTAGAGAAAGGAGAAAAAAAAAAAGCTATGCAACAGTCTTTGATCTAAGATTCTGTAAATTTGACCAAAAAAAATTGACCAGAATTTTAGACAGAATACAACACAGATATAATTTTTACTGAATTAAAATAAGGAAACAAGTTTAGAGGCCCCCACTGTAAATGTAGATCTACCAAAAAATGTGTTCCATGAGAAAATTCAACTGAAATTTCACAGAATCCAGGTGAACCAGATAAAACTGTGAAACTGAATTTCATAGAAGGATTTCAATGAACAGCAGGAATCAGCTTGTATAAAGGAGGCACGAGAAGAGTCTTAGAGCCCACACCAGTGGAGCAAACAGGGAAAGCAGCAACAAAGCTGAAAAGGAAAAAGCATTCTCTTAAAAGCCAGTATAAATAACATGATTTTTGTGCAAAAGCAAGCCCCTGGATCAAACCAAGATTTTGAAAGCATCAAAGGTACAAACAGGTTTATAAAGCCTTTTGAAAGGAGATGTATGCACCATCTATAAAAACTTTAAAAGTTGCCAAAATTAGAGTAGGATGGTTATAAAGCTGCTTCTTGTGTAAGATTTTCCCAACAGAACTGAATTTCCTGTGGAATTTTGTTTACACAAATAGCAGAGCCACTGTTAATTTTGTCAGTCACATTATGAACTAAGGAAGGGAAGAGAGGAAAATTCAGAAAGAAATCAGAATAAACTCAGGTCGTGGCACATTAAAGATGATATTATTTTTGGAAAAACCTGGAATTTTAACAGACCAAGCAGGATTTAATCTTTCTAAACTGAAAGTTTATGGGAATTTTAAGCTCTTCAAAAAAGTTGAATGATCTTACCAAAAAAGGCAGTATAAGTCAGCCAAATAATCTTTCAGGTATGTCAAGAAATGATAGTTCTTCCACCTTTTCTTTCTTTTCAGGTCTCTGGCAGTTATAGAAAGCTGGATTTCCTGAAATGTTTTTCTCTGAAAGTAATTTACAGCTATTTACTGCCCTTTCCAGAGGATTTGGCCATTAGTGAATTGAAATTTTCTAATTAACATATTGATTTCTTTCTGATTAATTTCTGTTTTATGACCGCTGTGAAACAGTCAAAATAATTGGGAAAGTAATAAAATAACAGCCACTCTGACAATGATTCCCTTCTACGGAGGAATTTCTTTGTACCGCTGCAGTAAACACATTATTTTCCCTTCTGTAATTCTGTATTAGAATTAATAACATAAAAAGAGTTTCTGTCAGGCAAAGCAATAAAAGCATAGTAGCATTTTAAGTTTTCTATATATACACTATTATAGTTCAGCTGATATAGAGTTAACAATAGAAAATTAGCAAAGACATATTTCTGGAACTGAGTCAAAAGAAGAATCCTTTGTATCATACACACTACATCAGAACTGCACTGTTACTGGAGACTCAGAACTATTGCTTATCACTTCCTACACACATTAAATTATAAGCCCTATCTCTAATAAGAGTCTGTTCTTTATCAGCAAAGTATTATTCTTCTATTGATGAATAAAATCTTTTGCCTTATAAAAGAAAATCAATACATTTTATAAAATCCATAGAACATATCTTATTTAAAAGCCATTTCACGCACACCAAAAGAAAAAAAAAGTCGCATAAACAGATTTATTTCAGAAGCAATTAAAAGAAAGGACATTTTTAAAATAAATTTTGTTTACAGAAGTTCTTTTAAAAGAAGCGTTTAATCATTTAGATAGAGAATTTGACAACAATTCTTAGTTGTCTGGTTTTCTGACTGCAAATCTGGTTTTAGCTAACTTTTTAATTTGAGCTTAATAAAACCTGCTGCAGGCTGACCTCGCACCAAGAAAAGCCTTCAGTCAAGACACTTCTTTATGGACCATTATTGCTCACATTGCAGCACAGACCAGGCAGAACCACAAAAAAAATCTGGTAGTAACCTTGCTTGCCTCTCCTAGGACCTTTGTTGCTACACAAATACCAAAGCAAAAGAGGACTGCTCTCCTCTAATCCTAATTTATCTGCAATGTTAGCCACCAACCAAATTGTGAGATGGCACAGCTGCACCCAAGAATACAGCAATAATTTGAAAATCATACAATGAAGTTCCTGAGATTCCTAAAAGCTGATACAGCGTTGATGCAGAGGAAAAAGTTTATTTTCCTAAACAGAGAAAGAGACATTTAATCCTACACTTCCCCTGCACTCCCATTATCTTTGGGTAAACCTAAAAGGACAATTGAGCTGACTGTTCTCAGCACAACAGTGTTAAATTAAAAATACACTCTCCAGCTACAAAAAAGCGTTTATAGTCTACCAGGTTACCTGTGATTTATACCACTGTGACCACGTTCCAGCCCTAAAAAATCACTTCCACCTACAAACCACATCAAGCATATTTTCCCACAGGGGACAACACTTTAGAGCTAAACACTCAACTTCTAAAGTCGGCAGATAGTGTTTATGCTGCACACAACTAGAAGAAAAAGCAAGGATTTCTTCGCTCTTTTCCTACCTCTGTTTAAAGAAAATGAAATTAAAATAAAATACCTGTTTTCACAAAGTTCCTATTGCAGTTCTCCCTCCAGTTCAACCGCGCTCAAGGTTGTCGGTTCCTCCCTGCACAGGTGTTCCCAGTCAGGAAGGAAGAGCCAAAGCAGGTGCCTGTGATAGGGCTCTAAGCCCTTCCCTTCACTCAGGTGAGGCCAATTTGGGAAACAGAGCAGGACTCACAGTCTGACACGGACAATGCACTAGCTACTTCCAGAAGGATCCAAGAAGTATCCTTTGGATACAGCTGTATTATTTAAATAACGCTCCTTTGATCTATTTCTTTTTTTAACATCATTTAAAAAATATAGTTGTCAAAATCAAACTAGAACATCCTTTAAATTTCTGGTGAATTTCAAACTTTTTAAACACTGAGGCAACCTTTCTGCTTGTCCGAACTGGTATTATCCGGAGAAAGCAAACATCCCAGAACTGTGTGGAGTCCCATGACCTGTGGATCTAATGCTCTGTTGCCTTGTTTCTGTTGGTCACGTTTAGTGTGAGAAAAGCGTAAATCTGCAGGTAAAGGCCGACTTTGAGATGGAGAATAACATTTTACAAAATAATTCCAAGACAGGAATGGTATCAGTATCTGTCTTATTCTATATACTTCAAGATAAAACAACACCTAACGAACTGTAACGATATGGCTGCCACAGCACAGTTTCAAATGTCCATTTCTGCCGTAAGGTCTCGGTAACCTCAACCCCTCAACGGCACGGGCAATTCCTGTGCCAGGAAAAATAAACTAATTCTTATTACACCAAGAAAAAAGGTTGTTTTAGTAAAACTAGTTCTATCTGTACTGCTCTTGTGAAGGATCCTTATTATATCTCTTCACACGTAATGCTATGAATATACACAGTGATAAATGTATGAATATCTCTCTATATGTACATAAAGACACTGGAGATAAAGAGTGAGCGAACAACATGAGGTCTGTAATCCATACATGTGTTTTCATAGTTATGACTGAAGTGCGGCCTTACAATATGTTATCCTCAATGAAGTTTTAGGGCGGTTACCTGGTGTTTTTAAGGCTCTTTGTGGTGATTCTCTCCACTGACAGACAGCAGGAAAGGAAAGAAAAAAAAACATCCCCAAAGCAGCCATGGGAGAAAGCACAAAGCGATGAGTATTACCTCACAGGAAATGTGATAGTTTGAGTTACTAGTAAAGCACACTACTGGTGTAAAAGCACGGCCCTCTCACAAGGATCAGTGTGATGTGAAAGGCACCTGTGAATATTCTGCTCTGTGTGCGAAAGTCTGACTCCCAAGCAGTTCCTTACTTTATGCATTAGTTTTGTCTGCATTTCATTATGCAACAAATTAAAACAGTTCTTTGACTGAAGAGGCGTAGCTCACACAGGAGCAGAAAGGTCCTGGGTCCCCACAGTACACCACAAACCTTAATCTTCCCAACCAGACTCTCTTTCACAACACACCTGCAGGCTTCTCACCCTTCCAAATCACTTTTAGCTACAAAAGCCTTTTCCTGCCGTGGATCTCTGGGGTCACCCTTTACCTTGCATCGATTCATAAGGAGCTGTGGCACAAAAGAGACAAGAGTCGAGATCATATCTAAAAGAAGCAAACTTCTGCCCTCCAATTTCATAAACAGTGTGTATTTCTTCTCAGAGAAATGAAGACAGATTTGGCCCACGAAACCTATAGAGGTGGTGATGGTTTCTGCGAGGAGAGGCTGTGGCTGCCTGGTGCTCCACGAGAGCTTTAAATCTCCATAGAGAAATACTACAGAGTTTAAGTATGACTCACTTAAATTTTATGCTGATGTTACTATGCTTCTAAGGCACTATTCTTACTCTGGCCTCGAATTCAACCTGAAGATTCCAGGAAAATCTAGTCCTAGAGCACACTATAATTACCTTGGTAAGAGTACTGCAACATTTCCATTTCCTGTGCTTCATGAGAGGGAGATACAACAGCCTAAAGGATGGGGAAAGCGATGCCTTAAAACCTGGGAAAGTCTTTGGTTTAGACTCAGGTTTTGAGAGAAGGCTAAAGGTGCATTTCATTTTCTTAGAATAGTTTGTTTGATAAAAATATCCCTCAATCGCAGAAAAAGACCAAGTCATAGTCCCGTGTCAGTCTCATCCTCCCTCGCTTATCTCTTCATCCTCTTTTCGGCAGACGCCGAGGTAGCTTTGCTTTATGCCTGGGATACTCAATGAACTGTAATGACACCAGATCTGTATAACAGCAAATGTCTGTCAGAAATTAGCTTGTATATACCCGTAATAGCTGAGCCAACGTTTTCTGTGTGAGTGTGGCAAAGTTGTTGAGCCAGTTGAATCCGTCAGTCTGCTCCTAATCTTTCCTGACACTATGCTTAGAAACTTAATGAGACAATACCCAATTTAACGAATGACAGCTCTATTGTTTGCTCTCACTTGCTGCAAAGACAGTTGTCTTATTCAGAATCATTGTTTCTTAAAATGTCATGTATTTAAGCTGCTGGGCCCAGCTCTTTTCCCTCTGCTAAGCGCTAGGGAAGGTGCAAGGGGGCACTCAACACACCGCACACTATGAATCTAAAAAGTGAACTAAAACGGCTGTGTGCAGTGGAGAAACATAAAGATATCTTACTGGGTGGGTGGGTGTGTTTATCTTGATTAAAAACACTTTTAATAACACTGGCTTAAGGGAAAAAAAAAATGCCTCAGAGTGAACTGGAAGTCTCCAGGATATTAGTCCCTGTGTTTTGGAGTGCTGGAGCTCACGACAGAGCAGTACAGAGTGTTAGCCGTGCTTGGTTTAAAGCAGCTCCAGATTTCATTGGCTCATGGCAATGTCACTGCAGAGAGCTTGCTGCCGTGCTCCCTCAGCTGTCCCCTGGCCACACCAGAGGTCTAAGATCCACAATAAAAATCTCTTTGTTTTCATCTTAAAGGCTCTTATCCATTTATATTGAGCAGCCACCTATTTCATGAATGTGGAATTAACAGAAACAGAAATTATGACTTCCCTGGAAAACTTCCCTGTTGCTTTCATTAAATCTAAGGAGGCTGTTTTCTCCCACATGAATTCATCTGCAGCTCCTCAGTTAACTTGACTTACTTAGTCCAGTGTCCACTTTAAAAGTTTTTGCTAGCTCTGGTTTTGGGGTGGTTTAATTTTTGTTGTTCCTTTTTTTGTTTGTTTTGTTTTTTTTTTTTTTTTCTTGTGTGTGTGTGTGTGTGTCAGATTTAATTAGAATTTCTATTCATTTTGCTTCTCCATGAGTTTGTGGCAGCGTGGCACTACAGGACCCGAGAGACAGAGGTGCTGCCCAGAACATACCCAGCATGATTAGAAGCCTGCTGTTTCTTCAGCTTTCCCAATTTAGCTATTTGCAATGAAAATTCTTTAAAACATTACAAGTCTTGTAGTATATTATATATATATAATATATAATATAATATATATTTTATATATATATAATATATATAACATAATATTGATTCACCAGGTGAACTCCTTCTGTCATGTTCAGGGGTGGATCATCTTCTCTGTTTCAGTACATCGGGTAAGAAAAGCTTTACTAGAAACAAGACACTGTCCTTGAATCAGAAGTTCGATAACTCATTCCTACGAGCACGTATGTCTTTACTTAAACCCCACTGGTCTGTGGTGCGTCAGAATCATGGGAGCATATTCTTCATAAAAATACTATTTTCTCATATCCAAATAAAAGCCATTTAAATATCAGTAGAGCGAGAAATAAAAAGAGATCAGTTTGATGTGTGCAAGTCTTTGATGAGAGCTTGAATGAAGTAATCTCAGGAAGGAATTAAAAATTGATGTAGATACACAAATTTATCAATTTCAGAAAAACATGAGAAATAAGCACTTGTAGACTTTCTAACTGCTGGGAAATCTCTCATGTATACATACATGTGTAAGAATATGTTTTCTTTAAGATTTCAACTTGTAGTTTTCTCTGTTAATTATCTTAGGAGTTATGTAAATGACCATTAACCTTTCTCAGCTATTTCAAATCTTCTGAACCTCAAATCTTTATAGACAATAAGAAACACAAAAAAACAATCAAACATATGTCCATTAAAAGCTATGCCTACAGCTACATTGAATAGTTAGATAAAAATACAGATTTCTACAAATAAGCTCATTTTCCATATACTATTGCACACAGGGACTGTTAAATGTATTAGAGCTTCTGTCTGCAAAGCACTTTGACATACAGAAAACCACAGAGGTACTAGTTTTGTAGTTGAAGTAGTTTCACTGAAATCATTAGATACACCTCCCATGACGGCTCGCGTGTAGCACAGAGATCAAAACTATTATAAATGAATTCATTCCGTAACTGGAAACAAACCAGGAGTAGCAGCACAGAGCTCAACATAGGTTATTATTTTTTTTCTGAGTAACTGCAGTCATTTAAAGGTAGTTTGTATGTCTCTATGGAGTAACGAGATTTGCAGAATGGAGTCAGCAGCCGTCTTCCAGTTCCAAATAAGTACAACTCAAGTGAGTATGTATCCAGTATAGATCATTAGTAATATGTACTGAACACTAAGTTTTAACTGAAGGTGTCAGAGCTACTAAACATGCCCAGTGTTTACAGAACAATATTTCTGAAGCACTGAGAAAACCATAATCAACTTTGGAAAGCAGTGCAGTTATCATTAATAACGCCAGGAAACAGAGTGGACAACAGATAATTTCTCAGAAACAAATACTCCACAGACGGAATACAAAAGTGTTCAATGTAATTATTCCTGTCAGCAGAACAGGAAGAGAAAGATGACAAGCTAAAGGTTGGTGGGGGGAAGAAATTCATCTATTCATCTTGCCAATAACGAAATTGCAAGATTTACAGCAACGAATGAAGGTTTTGTCTTCCAACTAAGCTTCAGCTGCAAGCCAGAGCAGATGCACAGATGAGTGTGGTACCATGACCTTCACTGTTACATACTTGACAACTGGACAGCTTAATATTAGCACATAAGCTGGCCCAGAAAGAAGCTGCTGGTCCCCTGCATCTAAAGGTTTACTGGGCAGACAGCTGTGTGCTTTTGAGCAGTAAGGGCTGTCTTTGAACACTGATAAAATAAAGGAAGCAAGCCCCAAACTAGAGTGATTTGAATTTCATTCTGAAAGATGATAACTTGATGGCTATTTCTTTTAACTTTGTTTGCATTTCAAATTGAAAGCAGCAATGATGTCTCTTAATCTTTCTTGTAAAATAGATTCCAGAATTCACATTCCTCGTTCTGCACTAACATTGGCAGTCATTCACCTTTCGGCAGTTTGCAGCAAATCCTCAGTAATCACTGAGAAAGTTCCATTTCCAAAGACTATGCCTACCAGGGAGCAGTGGGAGGATCACCCCATGAGGATGGGGATTTAGGGGCCAAGGGGCTGGCAGGATAATGTCCGCGCCACGAGGACAAGCCCATCACCCTCAGTGAGCCCAGCTCAGCTCGGGAGTCGCGGGTCAGAGCACGGCTCAAGCGTTAAGGGAGGGGACCACCACCAAGGCTCCTGACTTTAGAAAACAAATGATGCAGTTTAATCTTAATTCTCTATGGGTCTGAGTCAATAGAGAAAGTCAATTGCACTCTTCCCACTGTAGATAACAATTTTCTGTGAGTGGATTTTTTTTGCTAAATACAAACACTTATCTTTGTTAATTATTGTTTTTGCATAGATAACTTTATTTGTGACTTGACTGGTAAAACTCTAAGGAGCTGGACCATCTGGAGACCAAAGTTAAAATTGCATTCCAGAGTTAAAATGCTCCGGGAGTTTGCTCCAGATGGGTTGCATAAAATCAAACTGCTGTAGGAAACACTGCCAGAAAACAGGTCACTTGACACACACACAACCTTTGCGATAAATCTTTATATAAATTACCGCTTGCAATATTGCATTTTAATTGCATAAAGACCTTTGTGTGTGAAACAGAACAAGGGGACTGTTCTTCTGCTATCAGAAAACCAAAAGACAAAGAAAGGAGTTAGTGAGAAGAGGGCCACTTTGGGTTAATTTTGTTGTTAAAGCCTTTCTGAGAGGGACATGAATGAAGATAGCTTTGACTTCTCGTTTCTCCTTATTATGTATTGCTTTAAAATATATGTGAATCTATTTTTACAGAAACAGGCCTGAACAAGTTGAAGTAAATAACTGGAATAGTAGCAAAATATAACCTATTATTTCCTCTGTTGTTCTGCTATGTTCTATAAAAGCCAAATAATGTACTTTTTCATAGTCTTAACTCAATGCCATCTCTTTTAAGACATCCTTTTATAGAACTTTTACAAAACTCTGAAAATGAACACAGCACACCGTTATAGTATAGGAAGTGCAATAAGTGCCAGTCTGAGCACCGAAGTGTCTCTCAGAACACGAAGAGTAAAGTTTTGTCCCTCGTTTGGCCTCTGAGGAGTTCACCTAACAGTCAACTATGATGCTGAACACCCACAGATTTAGTGGGAGACTGGTGCTGGTTTACTTTGGTAAGCCGGTAAAAGGTGATCACAGAAAGTGGCCCATAAGGTGTCTTAAAAGACTCATAATTTGAAGTTGTTTGTATTAATAATTTCTACAGCGATAATTTTGAATTAGGAAAAAAAAAATAACAGAAATTGTGAAAGTTAGGAAAAGTAGCTCCTACACAATGTTTGTCATTGTGGGCCACATTTTATTTGCTTCTCAAAGTTCAAATAGTTGTGAATATTTAATAAAAAAGCTAGAAAAAATATTCATTCCCTTTATTTAGTTATTACATCTGTCAGTAAGGAAGTAGAAAACTAATCTCTAAGTTGCTAAGTAACTTCTTATTTGTCTTCTAGCTGAAATGAGAATTAAAGACATTGAATATTATACAGGCACAATGAGGAAATAACATGATAAAAAAAAGATGTCAGTGCAAGTTTGATTTAAATTGAAGATGGAATAGATGTGAAGTACATACTCCTCAATTTTCAAGCCTGGGTCCTGACTGAAGTAGAAAACTCAGAGTTCCTCCATAGCATTCTCTTGTTAAACTTCCTAATTGTCAAAATAAAGTAAAACTAGATGTAAAACGACTAATTATGCACTCAGTGTAATGTAACCATACAACCGACAATGTCTTCATTGGCGCTAGGTTGCTATACTGACAGCATCTGCTTCCAACAAGAAATTGTGCCATATGTCAAGGGAAGATAATGACTTACAGAACAGTTCAGTATAACTCTTCTTTCCTGTCTGCACAAGCTATAATCCACATGAAGGAGTTAGAGAAATAAGACTCATCTGCAAGACTTCATTATAAATAACTCCTTTATAACATATGCTTTGCTGAAGCACACAAATCCCCCGACTTCTGTGAGCAGCTCAGTGAATGGGTGAGCTGTATATGACTTTCAGAAGCAATTTCTATGATTGCTAGCCTGTATCATAATCATACAGCAGAACCGCTGGGGCCTGAAACAATTTCCCATCTATTACCTCTGCATTGTAGCTATCCTACATCACAGGGTGTCGTAGCAATATACAGGATGCATGGGGTGACAATGAGAATATGCTTAATCAACCTATTTTCATTTCCCGCACAAAACATTTAGTTTCAAATAATCAAGACAGATAGAGCTAAAAGGCTGATTTGCTAAAATCATCTAAGAAGGTAAATAATTTCTAAATACACTCTTGTCTACCCCATAGCCCTTTTCTGTCACACTTCTTCAGGCAAAGCTTTTTTCCTTTTACTGTTGCAGGAAAGAACACCACTCTTTCATCCTACTTAAACATATTTATCCTCTTGATAGCCATTATTCTTACAGGAACGTTTCTCTTGCAACTCTTTGTATACAAGAACAGTATTTAGGGTTTGTTACGTTTGTTTTTCCTTTAAAAATGATGTATTCATTAAAAAGGCCTTTGGCATAAAACCAATGACAGAGAATATGAAATAATTAGTAAAACAAAATAATAAGTTATAAAAGTAGAAAGAAATAAGCCTCAAATACACGAGTGATTTTAACACCAGTACTTGTCATTGTTACAAACAGCATCTGTATTCATGCCAAAAACTTAGAGCCGGCTCAAAATATCTGTGAAAATCTCAAGGAAGTGAGCCTAGAAGCCACCTTCTCATTGGATACTCAAATATATTATGGCCAGTAAACATTCTTCATGATTAATCATGATCATTGTAAGTTTTAAAGTATTCTAATGTATAAAAATTCAAAACACCAGGTAAACAACTTGAGAGTAATAACAAGAAATACCAGAGCTATTTCTCAATGCCCATGCTTATAGCTCTGCTTAGAGAGCAGTGTGCTAAGTGTTATTTAAAACAAGTTTTTGGTAGATTTTTAAGGAACACCATCTTAAGTAATGGAACTTAAATCCATAACATTTTGCAGGTTGTAGATAAGATTCCCTGGGATACGTATATCTATTTTCCCCAGCACTGAGATAATTCACATGTTTAATTTCACATTTCCATCCTTCAGCAATTATTTTACCCATTAATTTTCATCTTTCCTTCTTTCCAGACAGGATTATTTCTAATGGATGCTTTTCACATGTATTTTTGTCACACCTCAGATTTTAATAATGATGAACAGCCAAAGGAAAAGTAAATCACTTAACATAAGGATTCAAAATGTGTGCTGCACTTTCTTTATGAATGAACTGATGTAGAGCGCTCCAAAGTAGGTAAGCATCTGATCCAAAATTACTGAATTGGTATGTTTTGCTAGAGTATTTACTTTCTCTTTACCATCCTGAGTTACATCACACTACAGAGTTTTACAGGGACACCACACAAAACCCCTCCCCATAATCTTCTTAATAGTCACGTGAAGGAAAAAAAATGGAGTTATGAGAGATACTGGTCTGCTGCTTCTGCATGATTTACTTACATTCCTGACTAAGGCACAACCGTTATCAACCTGGACAGGGAGTGTTTGGTTTTCTTCATCACCCTAGAAAAAACATGCTGAAGAGTTGCCTATAATTTAACGTCCCTGCATGTTACTTCTTTGCTTTCTAATCTTCAGCCCTTTTTCAGTATTTCATATTTTTTTCATACCCTCCATTCTAACCATTGATGTAGAACACTGATAAATGCCTAAAGGGTTAAAAAAGATCCCAACAACTTTATGTATAATTTTAACTCTCTTGGCTATGATAATACTTTCAAATAATTCTGTATATTTAAAGCATGATCTCCATATTTAAAAGTACACACTGTTGATCAAGCCGTTCCTTTCCAAAGATTCCTCAAGTGATGTCTTAAGATGGCTTCTACAATTTCTTCTGTGACTGATGGCAAACTGACTGAACTGAACCCATATCTGCATGTATTTCCTCGGTGTAGTAATTGAACGAACATATTGTACTTCAGTTGCAAAAATAACTTGCAGCAAGAAAGCCTTCTGCATGCTTTCCATCAGAAGCCTCATTTGTGTGATTAATTATCTCCAGAAACTGCTAAAAATTGAGAGTGTAAAGGATAAAACCTTTTTTTTTTAAAGTGGTCTGAAATACTATCTAATTATCTTTCTTCTTGATTAAAGAAATAGTAATAATGCTTTAGCTGTATTAGTTAACTTGATAATATCCATGAGTTTTGGTTTTATCCTTTAAGTACTATTTTCCATTTGTTTGATTTTTGCTTTGTATCTGTAAATGGAAACTTCTAACTTCCCATATTACAGCCTCACAGTAAGTGAAAGTACATCTAGTTGATCAATTTGCAACTAAAGATTAAGTCTCTGGGACGTTCCTTCAGATATTTTTCTATCAGAAACCAAACGCTCAAAACTAAATATCTTTGACAGAGTGAAAACGATTCTGTTAAAACATTTTGGGGGCATATGTGAACTTTCCAGTAAAGCAGAGTATGGCAGGTGTTCCTGTGCTTCCCATTATCCAAACTATAGAGCTGCTACAGAAAGATATCACAGAAGAGAAACATAGTAGAAAGATACAACAGAGACCCCCTCTTACTTGATAGGACAGATGTTCTTCTGAGACTTTAGTCCATGTATGAACACGACTGGAATCTGCATAGATGGTTAAAGTAAAAAATACCCTTTGGACTATATCCAGAGCTTCTCTGGTGTGTCTCTGTGGTGAGCAAGATACATTTGGTTAAACATATGTCTTTGTCTACAGAATAAGGGTATTCAAATGAATAGAGTGGGCTAAGAGTCTGTGCCTGTGAAACAGGCTTTGTGAGACCTGAAAATAAAGTGTTCTTCTCTTAAATCTCTCTAGACCATCTACTCCAAGGTGGATACTCTGGCAGAATCTTATTTGTAAAATTTATGAGCAGATATGACTACTTAAAACTAAGAACAGACAACCAGTCCAACAATGATTAAGTAACCAATGATTATATGTTCCGAAGTACATCAGGAAATATCACTGCAATCTGTAGAACAGAAGTCCTGTATTGTTTAGCAATGGTAAATATAGTGCTGGATACCAGCACTTCGCTCAAAGAAAATCACAACTGTACATACCAATATGTATTAAGACTGCATCAAAAAATGAGACTCAGAAACAAAAAAGAGGAAAAGGATCTGAAAATCAGCTTGGGTTTTGATAAATTTGGCTGATTGATGCTTGAATTGCTGCAATATCAATTAATGCAAAAGCTGTAGTGGTTAATCAATGTTTTTCTCATCACTGGGAAGTGGCAGGCTTCCTCTGGGGGCTTCTCCACTGGCCAAGCACTAAGAATTCCCACTACATCTTTTTCCACTGGAATGATAACTAACCTCATCTGTTCTTCTCCCCTCAGTCCCATTCCCTCCCCCCCCCCCCCCGTCCTGCTAAATTATCTTTAAGAAACTCAGCAGTGTTATTTTCTTTGAGGTTTCTTCCACTAACAAAGGTCTGCAGAGCGAATGTAGAGGGACGGAAACCTTGCACAGACACACAAGGGCTGGTACCAGCCCAGAGTATACACACATACTCCATGTAGGAAGACAACAACAGTATATGTATGTCTTCCGAGAGTGTGCAAGATAAACATTAGCTGAGCACTGTCATATTACAGAGAAACACAAGCTAAGAAATACATGGGATCATTCTCTTTACTCTTCTTTTTTTTATTTCTTTCCTTCTTTCTCTCTTTCCTTCTTTCTCTCTTTCCTTCTTTCTCTGCATCTCTTTCTGAATGTGTAATGTAGAAAATGCATATGTTTGATCACTTTTGCTCTCCAGCTTCATAACAGCACCAATACTGCATATGAGCATTTAGTGGTTGAGCCCAAATCTGAATACATATACATGGCTCTGACCCCTGCTGCTTAAAGCTATTTGCACTCTGATCAAACTGTGACCCCTAGAAACAGAAGTATTTATGTTGAAAAAGAACGGCATAAAATATTTATAAGGCTATTGTTCAAACTAGAAAAATTATGATATAAATATGATTACACTGTATAAATCAGATAAAATCTACACAAGCTATGTTTCTTTAAAGAAACCCAAAATTATTTTGTTTCTGTAGTACACATAAAAAGAATTTCAATGGCAACGTATTTTCAGAGTTCATTGTGAAAGGATACAAGGAAACCTTTTCCCTGGCTGTAATATTTTCTTTATAAAAGCATTATCTCAGACATAGTAAGCTTGGCTCATTTAAAGTCCCCACAAGGGACAGATACATTTTGAATTATATTTTGAATGTTTTTGATTACCTAGAGGAATGATATCCCAGTTTTTGAGACCCCAGTGTGGCTTTATTTTCTGGACAACTCGGTTATTCTCTCATACTCTGACCTTATTATGATATTATTTTTCGATTCTCTTCACTACACCATCCTGTGAGAAAGCTCTGTATAAATTTGCTACAAATCTAGTTCACATACAATATCTGCAACTTAGTCAACTTTGCAAGGTGTAAGAATTAACAGCTTATTTTCTCTTACACCTTAGTTCTTATTTTTGTACAATAATATCCATGAACTATGAATTCCACTACAGTGAATTTACAAAACAAAACAAACAAAAAAAATAGTAAAATCCATTATATCCACATCAAGTTTAGGACAAAATTTTCTCTTCGGAGGTCAGCTTGGGGGAGGGGTTATAACATAACAATTTAAACACACATAAGCAAAGAAAATACTGTCTTCTCCTACATGGCACACACCCAGAGCGATGGTGAGATGACTCAGGCTTTGTAACGCGTGCCTTTCTTTTGGTCAGGAATTTTGAGTACTTTCAGACAGATGATTTGATGCTTTCCATATATTTTTCATGTTAAAATGAGCAGAACTATTTGGCAAGTCTGAAAGAATGACAGAGGATAATATGTTTGCGAGTATAAAGTTGCCAAGTTAAAGACACACATGGCATGAATTGGTTAGATTCAAACATACTATTATTATTGTATCGTGAATTGGTTGGATTCAAATATACTATTATTATTGTATCAGGTAAAAAACTGAGTCTACTGGGTGGCCTCGATCCAGATTACACGGTAGTCAAATTGTTATGACATGTCCTCATTTGCCTATTAGAATATTGGGACAGCACATGATGATTGAGGCCAACATTAAATTAACAATGTTTATAAACAAGGAGGAATTAAAATATGACCAAAGTATGTCCCAGAGCTACCAAACACCTGAAGTTGGGTTTGAATTCTTCCCATTTACGTGTCTGTTATTGCTGGTAGCTGTACCTACGGTCCTCTTGCAGGCCAACAGTGTAAGGCCAGTGCAATGCCCAGCACTGACTGGGAGCTGCTGGCGGGTTTGCTCATTGCAAAGTGCTGGCTGACTTTACCCTATGGGCAATGGATTTGTGTAGGACAACACACGGTTGGAGGTCACACTGGATACGCAGCACAGGGCAGGTGCAGGTTCACCGTTACGTGAGTCACTAACTCCTCAACGTACAACAGTCTTCTGGCGACAATCACTGCAAGTGTCTACATTTTTTCTAACCAGCTCACAATGCAGCTATTTCTTGCTACGTAAATGTCATAAATTGTTCTCTTACGTACAGACTTCTTGCAGAAAAACATGATTCTAGAAAACAGCACCTTATACCTGATTAGTGTCCTGTTGCCATAGATTTCCTTAGAACATAATAGTGCTACCAGTGTTCACAGTCTGAACAGTACATTTCTCTGCAAGCATCTCATTCATTCCGTTTCCTTTTGGCAGGATCCAGTGCAACAGTCTAGAAAGGTTTTTTTGCCTGAACTTCTAAATCCCAGCCCTCGCTCACTCGTTGGGTGGAACTGATCATGCGTGGTATGATGAACAGAGTGGGATGAATATGCTAAGAAGAGAGGGGAGAGATACACAGAGGTATCTCCAGAAAATCAAAAGCCAGGTGTGTTTTCTTCAGTGATCCCAGACACAGCTGTAAGCAAAGCTATTTACAGGACTGGATTATTCTACGGCTAGGAGGTCAACACTTGAAGGATTTCAAGACTCTGTCGATGAGACAGCCTTCTCCATGACTTTATCTTGGTGGTTTTACCACTAGAAGGAGGATCTTACCCTTCATAAAGACCTGACGAGTGTGATGCAGCAGGGCTGAATACAAATTACAGTATTGCACCTATTGTGAATACATTAGTATGTTCAGCAGGTCCTTCATATGTCAGGAGGAAGATGACAACTACCTCAAGGCACTGACAGTCTAAATTAGACAGACAATGTAGCTGAAAAATGTGATGTCTTAGGTAAACCAAGGGAGGTCAAAACTCAGCATGGTGAGGATAAGTTATCTTACTTGGCTGCTAGACTTCATGGAAGAAATAAGTTTACGTATGGGCTCCCTCCCCTATTTCAGAATTCTCACAGCTTATGAATGATGGTTCATCTGCTAACTGCCTGCAGGGATTTGGTAAAATAGCTACAGCATAAAACTGAAAAATAATTGAAATAAATAAAGTACTACCTGGCACTATCCTTGTTTATTCTATGCATCTGATATTAACATTCTGATATGCTCGTAACACATAATAAGAAATGAAAATGTCATAAAATCAATACCTTCTAACAGCAGAGGGAAATGTCACAAATTATCCCCTTCTCATTATAGTTTTCAGACAGTAATTTCACAAGCCTCCAAGGGATTAGGAAAGCTGAGTATATTTTTGCTCTACCCTCAGATGTCAGTTTTATTGTACATGATCTCGGCAGTGAAGGTTCTCTGCTCAGGAAGAAGTTAGAAATCAATTGTTTTGCCTATGAGATTCTTTCATGAGGCTGTTAGCTGCATTTGTAAGCGTGAAACTACCAAATTCCGTGACCCTGCTTAAATTACTTTGAAATACGAAATTACACTCTAGCCCCTTATCTGGCACAGAGGCGTGCTGCATGCACATACAGAATGCAGAGCTGTATTGCTAATGAATAAAATTTGCACGTTCTTAAGAATAGATATGAATTAATTATATACAGCAGATCTCAAAACTCTTTAATATTTTCCTAGGAGAGCTTTTGTATTTTTAACTAGGGATTAGAGTCTGATTCACCCTGCCTAGCTAAGAATGAGCCTGGAAGAACTGGTCTGTCATAATCCCAATGATGGCATTTGCAAATCTAGTACCACTGCTGTAGTAGCGGATGCTCCGGCAACACTAAAGTGAAGCTTAGACCTCTGGTGTCATCCGCGCATATATTTTACCAAGTGGATTCACTTGCTGGTTTATTACTGATCCCAATCCTCTGATCAATCATGCTGAATACATGTTAGCTTTTATTCAAACTGCTTCAGAGACAATCAGGCACAAAATACAGTGAATTCCAGGGTCTGCTGTCACAGAGAATGTGGAAGGCCAAGCCCAACTGCATCATTTGGCTTGACAACAAGGACTTACTTCCTGTACCACATCATAAAAACAGATGCAGCTATTCATTTCACGTAGGCCAGAACCCCAGGATATTTTATATCAAATTAAGAAATCTTAGGAAAGACATTCTGTGGGAGTCTAACAGATGATACGGAACACTATGCACATCAACGATTCTTTCACCCAGAAAGGTGAATCGTGCCAATTAATACCAAGTCGAGCAAAACAAAACAAAAAAACCCCACAAAACCTCATCATCAACAACAAAAAAAACCTGGACTTTGTGGATAGTTCTAATTATGGCTATACATAAAATACAAACTCTGTTTGCAGCCATTTAAAAAATGATAATACCATTTAGTTAACCACAAGAAATAAGAGTTAGTGAAACACTAGTTTTTCATTGTGAAGTGTCTCCACCCTTGATACAGAGTGCAGAGCAGATATTTTTTGCCAAATACAAATGTTATCCCAGACTTCCTCACCAAAATATAAACTATTGTGATATAAAAAGAGCTAAAATAACATAATTCATCTAAGTATGAAAAGGCTGTGATTTTGGCATCTCCCAATATAATTTTACCCAAAGAATTTAGTACTTATGAGAGTGTAGAATTCTGGAATCTCAGATGCTTGCGTAGCGTTAAACTAATTCAGATGGGATCAAAGACTCTCTGTAAGGGAAAGGCTCAATCTGTTGCCACAGACAATTCACACAGTTCACCTGAGACTTCTAAATAGCCCTGAAGCTCAATAAATCATTATTTATCTGAAAAGCCCAGTTGCCAAATAACAGATATATTAATAAAATATACATTATACATTATTTTTAAAATAACATTGAAGTACATAGGAAGCTGGAGCCAAATACAACACCAAGCCCCTACTGTACATTACAGAATCATAGAATGGCTTGGCTTGAAAAAGACCTTAAAGGTCATCTAGTTCTAACCCTCCTGCCATGAGCAGGGATGCTTTCCACCAGGTGCTCAAAGCCTCATCCAGCCCGGCCCTGAACCCCTCCAGGGATGGGGCTTCCACAACTTGCCTGGACAGCCCGTTCCAGTGCCCCATCAGGCACTCTCCACCTGTTACAAAGATGGTATCTAAACTGGCAGGAGTGGAAGCACATCCCGCTCCCCAGGACCAGCCGTGCGTGTCAGCCATACTCCTTTTGAGGATAAAACCCCAAGGGTACTATTCCTCTGCCCTTTCAGCTGCCTATGGTAAGGAAAAAACATCCTCCAGCTAATAACCCAAAGCAAATAATAATAGCATACCTGGATATGTCTCCACACAAAAGTTTAACTCTAGAACGAGCAGTAAAGCACAACTAATAAAAGTGTCCTACTCTATTCGATATGCTCTTTTGTTAGCACAGAACATTGATGAGCCAAATCCTAGTCTCAATCCACTCCCTGTGAGGCACTTAGACATAAAAGATTAACGTAGCCAATATCCTGGACTGTGGCTGTAAGAATAAAGATCAAACTCTCTCACTCAGCTGAAAAAGCTGGCACATCCCCCACGTCCCACAACAGGAAATAGTTTTTTTCACTAACAAATCTGAAACGGATAAGAAACGTAGATTAACTAAGCACAGATAACTACAGTACTGAGCAGAAAGGCTCACAAGATAAACACCAGTTGAAAATGATGGCTGTTATCATTAAATTCATTATTTATGCTCTTCCAATTAAAAAGGATATCTTATTTACAAACAAAAGTAACTCACTAGCTGAGGGAAAAAAACACCCAATGCTGGTTTTATTTACTGTAGAGAAAATATTGCAGGAAAAGTTCCTTTCCTTTCAAGTTTACATTTTTCTTTTTTTATTGGTTCCAGATCACTCTCTTTTGTTTTCATTTCCACATGAGTTCTCTTCAGGCATGTGTGCTTGCAAGGATTTATGTGCCACTACACACAAAAAAAGGTCAGAAAATACACTCTAACAGAGGAGTCCTATGTTTTTTCCTTTGAAGGTCATTCTATGAGTTATTTCAACTGTCCAGAAGGCCACCCCACCTCTGGGCCCATCCAACGCTTTCTGTGGCAATTCCTCCCGCTGAGTATCTATCAAAATCTTTGTGAGTAATGAAAGGTTATTTTGCACAAAGGCAACAAGGATACAAACAATCATATCTCTTATTTCCATAATCTCTCTTACACGCAGGTGAGTGAAATCCAGGCTACGACACAGCTTTGCCATTAGCTTTAATTTCACACGGAGCACTCGCCCACTATTTATGCTGCTGGAGAAACCCGTCTCCTTGATGCGATTAGAAGGATACAGCACATAACCGGAGAGCTGGCCTGCGTTACAGGGACAGTCACACGACGGGAATTCCTGCCGAGTGTGGCAGACCTACCTCTGGGCAGCTCTGCTATCTCCTTCAGGACTGCTGGATTTTTTAAAACATTTTTTTTCTTTAATCTCAACTTTCGGGTTGGGTGGGTATTTTTTTCCTCGGGCACTTGGTAGCACATCAACTCCAGAAATCGTACCATTTCTGTGACCTTTAGATTCCAAACTAAGTAAAGTTCGGATTTCCTCATTTCTCTGTATTAGTTTCTTTCCCTTCTTCTGATTGTATTAGTGCTATTGCAGTTTTCCTTTTACACCATAACCCCCAGATTTATCACATTAAATGCTGTTTGGAGGGTTTGGGATTTGAGTTATGAATCTCATTGCCGATGTCCTGAAAATATTCCAGCTGAATGCTGAGTTATTAATCCTTAGCAATCACTCATATCTCAACCATGTCAAGTAGTTCATGAACAAAAAGGTACAGCCATTTGAATAGATGCTCACAGTAACAGCAAGGTAAATGCGATTTCCTCAAAGTAGAAAGATCTGATGGCTCTATTATATCCCCCAAGTGACTTTAACTATGCTTGTGTCTTTGTTTTCTTTGAGCTTGCGTTTTAATACGACTTCTGCCACACATTAAAAAGGCATAATTACTGTGTTTATTTTCAACACAACCAACACCTGTAGAACCTGACTGACTGGCTGTGCAATTACATCAGTGCAGCGCACTGACCTTGAATTTTAAGAGGGCCAGCTGCCAGACAAAGAAATCTTAAATTTCATTGACTCATTAAATTAAACTTGTTTTTAACAAAAATGATCATGAGTGAATCGCCATATGTTCTTGAATTTTAGGAATCTGAGGAGATTTTTAAATAATCAGAGTTCAGACCTTTTGTTTTGAACTACAGTGTTTCCTACATTTCGATTTAAGTTACATTTACAATCCAGTTGAACACAAAATTTTGAAACACAAGGCAAAAGAGAGTAGTAATGAGATGAATGACATTGGGAGTCGCATACTGTCTGCCAACATACATAAGTAGTAATTTCAGTCATTTGATTTTTAAGTAATGTACAAGTCAGTAGATGAAGAAAATACTAAAATGCTGCAGTACAACCATAAGAAAACCTTCTGAGACTACAGGAATAATTGTAATTATTACTTTGCTTTTTACTTCTATACTGACCATGTTTCCATATTGCGTCTTGAATTAGATGTAAATTTTAGAGTTGTTGAAACTGATTCAGTGATTCAAGATGGAAAGGAGATGAGCAATAGAAGCTGCTGCAAGAGATAAACAAAATCTTGGTGGAAAGAAATCCAGACAAACAGAGGCACCATCTGTTCTCTTAGGGTTGTTCCTGCCTTCATCACTACACAAATTAAGGTTACTAATGTACAGACACCAATCACATCATACAGAACATGGAGAAATGGGTAACCTTTGACTCAAAACAGAAATGTTTCTCTAAGCCCAGTCTCTCCTTTTTCTACTCTACCCATCCTCCTATGAAACTTCTAGAAACACATAAATAGACTCACTGTATTTAAGCATGTTCTAACAATATTTGTGAATTTCAATCAAACAGAGTGAATTTGGGTAATGTTGGTAAACTCAGATTACAATTTCATGAAACATTCACTGAAACTTAGATTAAAAAATTCTGAAAAGTTTTTTTCAGAAGTAACTTTTGAGTCGTAGAGACAGACATTCAGAAACCGCAGAGTTGCCTTCACCCTCTACCATCTCCCTAAATTATTCTTTCTTTTGCATAAATTCATACCATAAGCAACTATTTTGCACCAACTCTAGGATCATACCCATCATAAGGCATTCAATCCTTTAGAGAGTGTTAGAGGTCGCTATTATGGGTTCTATCTTTGAATCTTCCTTTTTTTCCCCACCCAAAGATGGCTTAATTGGTGATCTACGATCAGCAAAGTTTCCTGAAAACCAGCCACGGTGCTCTTTTAAAGGAACACCAAACAGGTAACTTCTTAGGTGTTAAATTTTGTATTACTACTGATGTCTCAAGGAAAACCTAAATCCAGTTCTTGCATGCATCCTGAATGGGAATGATTTCTGATAACAATCTGCCTCTGAACTTTATTTTCTGGGACTGTTTCTGCTCTTATTCTAAGACATTTCATTGTATACCTCATGAGAAATAACAGCAAGATCTATATGTCACTTCCCAAAGAAAAACTCTTGAAAACCTTTTTGTAAGGCAGTGCCTTACTGACAGACATCTGTGCTAATCAGTGCTGAACTTTAGAAGAACTGATTTGTTTTGTTCAATACAAACCCCTGTGGTTTGGGAAGGCTCAGCTTTTACAGACTTAGTTTGCACACCCTTTGTTTCTTTGAAGTAATCTGTAAGACTGCCCATTGATCTCTTGCTTTTTGTTATGATCACTAAAAGTTTTCAAGAGTGCATTGCAAGTCATATTTCTGACTGATTTCTGCATAAAACAAAACTGCAGTGAGCCTGACTGTGAAAAAGAGAATAGGTGATAAAGAGAATATTATGTTGCATTAGATGGTAAGAAGATATGTCAACTTCAAAGATTAAACCAAGATCATTATGTGAGCTTCTTTTGTTAAATAAATGATGCTTAGAAGAAATGGGAAGCAGAATTTAGAAGTAGGTACTATAAAAATACAGTAATTTGTTACCAAAATGTATTATACAAATCTGCATATTATTTATTTCTTTAAGAACTCAAACTGGGTAAATGTAATATTATGGAGAAAGAAATTGTACTTTCTAAACTGGAGAGCTATGTGCAGATTAATGGTCTTAGCCACAGCTTCTTTGATCTACCTTTATCCTCAGCCAGCAAGTCTTTGCCCCATGGGCTATATTGCTGTCTGGATTTTAATTTTTCTCTTTTTGAAAAAAGGAAAAATTGCTTAGAGATATTTGCAAAATATCATAAAATTTTAAGTTGATTTATTGACAGTTTCCTCTCCTTTGCTGTGTTGGAAAGTTTCTGGCAGAGTAACTAATGAAAGGAAAATGAAAGTATTTCTAAGTAGGACTGAGGGGGGAGGTCACAGCCACCACAGCAGATAACAGCTGAGGAGGCACCAGACCTCAAGATATACGTTAGTTCAAATACACAATGAACAAGTATTTATGTAAATGAACTTGAAGCATTGTATGAGTTTTGGGGTTTTTTTTTTCCTAGTGATAAATTCTTAAACAAATCAGGAGAAAAAGATGACAGCAGAGAGCTTGGAACTGACGTGGATGATAGATGAGGAGAAAGAAACGCAGAATCCCTTTCTTACCCATCAAGACAAGCTCTGACAATGCTGATACCACCTCTTGCCATGGCACAACACTACGTCACCCATACTGATTAGCTTGGATACAGAGTGACAAGGTTTTCCAGTTCTAGAGCTAATGGAGTCAGGGATGAGTTCGGAATCCCTGTAATTCATATAAGAATAGCAAACAATAGCTTTGACCTCTATAGAATCACTGAAATTTTTCTGACCTGGAACAAAGCAGCTGCCACAAAAACTGAGAGCAGTTCAAAATAGAACTAAGAAAAAAAACACCAACCTTTTGTTATTACAGACAAAAAATCCTAAATATCACTTAACACGTCAGAAAGAAAGTAAAGAAAATCAGAAAGAATAAGATTTACTCATTGCTGGCACAAACTGTTAATCACAGTTCTAAGCTGATAGTAGTACCTGTGGGAACTATAATGATTCCTTAGATCTGACAACAGGGAGAGGCAAAAAAAAAAAGACGCTGGGAATCTGTAAGAGATACTTGTTTTAAGAATATATTCCCATTTGTCAGGTCTATTTATGTTGCACCCAGTGAATCCAGCTGAAAATATATCTATATAAAGTACAAACATATTCTGTAAAAGTCAAAGTTTCAGGTCAAAGATTGACCATAATGAAGGGCATCATAGTCAGATGGTTCATTTAACAAAGCTCATTAACTAATAGCAAGCCTAATGGTATAGCGTATATGCACACTGTCGCACATAAAAACACGCAGGAAAAAATAGAAATATAAAATAAGAGATAAAAACACCGCCTGGGCACTGAAATGCTTGATCTTCAGTCGGGTTAAGAGAAAGCTTGCTGTACGCATTCATTTCTAAAGGAAAATACAAAATTGGTGGTTTAAAATTCCAACAGTAATCAGGACTCCAGGATACTGAAGACAGAGCTGTGCAAACTACAGTATGGGGAAAGGGAAGGTAGGAATACAACTCACTAAATTGTACTGAGAACAACATTTCTATTTCCTACTGAACCTTGTATGAGGTAGAAAGATGACAGTCTCCCCAATTAATTTGCCCTTCCACTGCATTTCTCCCCCTGACAGAAGGCCCTGAGCTATCATTCCAGCTGATCGACTGCTTGATGTTCTGCATCAGAACTTGTAGCAGCCATTAGCATTACAGAAGCCCTCAAATAACTTTGGTCAATCGGTGTAAAACATGACCACATATTAATTACTGCATTTAGCCTGCCTAAAATGTACAAAGCTCTGGGATAAAAAAAAAAAAAAAAGAAAAAAAAGAAAGATTATATTTTGCTAGTGCTATTGCCATGCTGGTTTAGAGTTCTCAAAGGCTAATGCAGTTATTTAAGAAAAAAAAAGACTGAATTCTTGCACACAATACCACATCATTTTACACGTCGCTGTTTTATCTTTTTGGAAAATGGATCCACCTAAAGTATAGGCCTAAAATGTGCCCTCAACCGCTATTTTTTTTTTTTTAAATCACCTTGAAAAGGAAGTTATAACATAACAGATTTCATATTAGAAAAAAAAAACCAAACAAACCAAACCCCAGAAGTACAACAAGAATCAAAACAGGACTACACAAGCCTGTAGACAGATGAGGTTCAGCAGAGCAAAACTTAATCTAAAGAAGTATGTGATTACCCTGACAGTTTCGCTCTTCCCATGCTATTTTTCCTTTTCTCTTCTATTTTGCTATTATTTCAGAAACCCTATCTTCCTGAGTCTTGTCAGAAAAAATCACTCAAATATCAAAGCTGTGTTTCTATGCCACTACACTGTTGTCTAGTTATATTCGGTACCTATCCATATGACAGCTTGCTTGTGTTTCATCTTCATTAAAAATGTAATAAAACTTGTAAATAACTTTTTAATCAGGAGAATGAATTGTTTCTAAAATTAGGTATAACATTTCATTGTACTTGATAGTTAAACATCTCTAAAACGTAGCACCGCTGTGCACTAAGGTTCGCAACTGGAAAAAGGGGATCACTTCTCCTCTTTGTCTAATTATCTTCTGTTTAATGCCATCTAATCTCTGAGAGAATTTTGAATTGCTTTCTATTTTATTTGAGACAAATACAGGTAATTAGCAGTATAATTTTAGCTTCACTTCTCCATATTTGCTAAAAATTTCAGGGAAAACACACACACAAAAAAATCTTTTAGTTAAATACAATTTCTGTTAGGTTGCAATATCCTGGATAACAGAATTTGATATGTGCTGGATGTGGCTGTATCTAACTAAAGGTAAAGGGCACAGACTGAATATAAAGCACTGACAAAATGCAACAGACTGTATGGCAGAAGGATTTTTTTCCCTCTGTGCAAGATATATAAGGGCAAGTTGTGTGAATTTTTCTTACATTGAGGAAAACAGCAGTGAAGCAGCTGGAACAATTCCGTTTGCCAGCATTCTTCCCCCCACTGCAGCGTGGTTTGCTACCCTTGAACAATACACATAACAAGTATAGTAGTGAAAAATCCATAATATGTAACAAAGACAACAGAACTGCATTTGAAGCATTATTCTACGTGTGCGAAATATTTAACAACGCTGAAACAGACTGAACGCATGTGAAGAGTACTTCTGTTTCCGAAATATTCAGAGGAATCATGACAACTTTAAAAGAACTCATCCTTACACAAAACTGGCCAACAAAAATATTTTAGGCTTATTTTGTTTCATCGGCTGGACTGTAATGTAGGTTGTGAAAGAACCAAGCTGAATTTCTTGCTCATCCCTAAAATCCCCATGTAGGGAAGAAAAATAAAAGCCATAAAGGAGCACAACGCATTTAAAGGGCGACTTAGTTTGCTCTTAGGTATTTTAATTGTAATCCTTACAGCCACGCACAGCAGCACAGTAGCTCTCTAGACACCTCAAGTTCAGAAGTCAATTTTCCTCAGAAACTACAGTCCTGCTCCTGCAGATACCGTAAAAAAAAAAATATGAAAATTAGCCTGGTAAGCCTTAGCTTCTCATTTATGCCAAACCCTTTCAAGATACATTCAGCTTGGCATTGCTGTCCCTGACCCGGTGAGGAGCCAAATGGCAGTACACGCACTATCGCTACATTTTTGGGGTCTAACTTTGCTGAAAACAGTCTTCTAGTTGAGTTGGAGCTGAATCTCAATTCTCACCTCTGCCTGGGAGAATACAAACTTGCACCTTTCAATAAAAAAATAAATGGAAGTGTGAAAAGTTTTCTTGTTACACCTGCTTTCACACAAACGCTTTCCCCCTGAGCTGAAAAATACTTTTGCATCCAAAGAAAAGCAGGCAAAATACTGCTGCCATAAACAATGCATATAGCATTTGTAGAGATGATAAAAGTAGTTGATGGAATGTTGTTATCGCAGACTGAAGAGGGAAGCAGAAAGGGAATAGACAGCGCTAAGGTGGAGCGCCTATGATGGTCTGTTCCACAGCTAACATGGAAAATACTAAAAAATCTCAAGTGCAAATTCATAGTATCCTGTATACATTTCAAGAGAAGGATAAGGGGCTAAATTTGGTATGCAGGCAGAAATTAGAAACACACCCTTACGGCAACCTATGAGACCACTGAAATACTGAACTCCATTAACTGTAATAGACATTTAAGGCTGCCCTTCGAAAATTCATAGCAGACTTGTATGAGGAGTTATTATTTAGATAAAAATTATTCCACAGTCTATTAGCTAAGAGAAATCATTAAAGTGAGTTTCCACACTTTTCAAAAGCCAAAGAACATCACTTCTCATAAACAGTTCAGTAAGAACAGAATATTCTCCTGTTGCCTCAAGTTACCCACCAACCAAAACCACACTCTATGACTTTTTTTAACGCACCTCTCCATTCTGGTGTTTGCCTTAAGAAAGAACAAAACAGATAAGCTGCGTGTATATTTTTCAGAAGCTGAATCCTGTTACATTTTTATAAGGTCACATAGTGAACACAGGAAATTGAAAACCCTGTGGAGGAAAAGTACCGTTACAAATGTGCCGATTCCTATGGAGGATGGTTGGGGTTTGGTTTTTTTTTTTTTTATTTCTGAATTGATTTGACTTTCTCCTAATACTTTACTCCTGAAAATATGACCTTTTTTCTTTAGAATTCTTACTGTTTCAATTGCTTGATGTTTCATAAGAAATAGTTAGGTGTGTTTCATTCAAATAGTGAAAACATAAGGCTCTGAGCTACATAAAGCTTCTGATTAAAAAATCTTCATTTCTAAAATTAGATGAGATTTAGGATTATAATTCTCTCCAAAGTTCACTGAAAGCCATGAAATATTCTAGTCTTTTTTGACTTAGCCTCATTGTTTCACTGCTTTCTTTCCTTCATCACTTGAAAAATGACTCTCTGCTTTGATAGGACTTCAGTTTTCTGAAAAATGGGTTTAGTAGATATATTCTGCAAAACTACTTATTATTTACTAAATCCACTTATTGTTTATAAACAAGTCTTTCATTTGCAGTCAAGGAAGAATCGTGGATTCCCCCAAGCTAATAATGGTTGTTTTAATATTATTTTAGTAATATTTCAGACATATTTTTTGAACTAAAGATAAACTCATGAACTGTAATGTATTTGAACATGTATTAGTTACAAATATACAAGAACACACAGCGTGCAAAACAAAACAGATTAGACAAATAAACATCAATAATTTAGCACTTAAACTTCCAGCGGAGCACTTACTTTTCTCTTTACTGCTATGAATGTAAAATAAAGCCTTTATAGAATGGGATACAATATTTTCATCTTGGGAATAGGTCTGGAGAGTGATGATTTGATATTCTTTTCCAACATCTAAAGAGACTGCTGGCTATCAGGCACATCCTATATCCATTTCAAACAATAATAAAAAAAATACTAAACCTAATTACACGTCCATTTCTTGACACTCATCATAGTTCTATGCAAGGAGTGTGAATAAACAAAAAGGTCTTTTATAACAGATGATAACAAATTACGATCAATACCCTGAATTAAAACAATCTGACAATGCAAAAAAGTGAATAATACATGAAGCTCTTTCTCCATGAGTGCTACTTCACACCATTTAAGATGTAAAGGGTGTTCACTTAAAACATAACCCATAACTACTGCAAAATATTTTAACCTTAAGGAGTTCACATAGAGTTAGAAATCAGCTACCTGAGAAGCACAGTTAAAAGGAATAATTAGAATTTCACACCATAGTGCCTTCCGGAAAGAAAACTATTTATGCTCTTCGATGACAAATCTTTGACAGGAGTGGTTTTAAGTATATAGCGTGTGGAAAGGCAGTTCTGAGCACAGCAAGCACGTTATCCTGCAGGCTTGGAAATTATTCATGAGCTGTGGGACTCAGTCTTTGATTGAATTAATTATAATTAATCAAATTTGCCTGATTCTACCGAAAGGTGACCGGTAGCTGGCTGGACACAGGTGTTTATCACTTTGATGCACTGATTATTGGATGTGCAAGTCCTTTAGCATACACATCCTACCCAATCTTAGTCAACTAACCATTAGAAGTCTGGTTTGAGGTATTTGTAGGTCTTTTCTGTGGTTACTAAAGAGACACAAACACCTCTAGAAGCTACTTTTTCTCTCTGCACTAGGTTTTTAACTTAGGATCCTCTGGGATGACTTATCTTCTCCATGGTCTTCATATGTTTGCATTAGATATTGCGAAGGAGCTCAGACAACTGTCTGAAACTACAATTTAGATGGTTTGCATCAGGTGAGATACTACAACACCTGGAAAGTGTCAGAGGAACAAATTGGATTCTTGGAGCTATTTTAGAAACAAGCTTTTGTAACGCTTGAATTCTAAAAATAAACTTGCTTTTGTAGAAACCCAACTATATTCATAAAGTGTTAATTGTGTAATTCCAATAATTTTCTCACTTTCAGTCCTTCATAAATGTCAGTAATTTGAAATACAGAGGAAACAAAAATAAGACAAAGAAGACAACTAATAAGGGACCTGGTCTTAAGTTAGACTCTGCATTTGGGACAGCCACTCAAGCAGGCACAGAGACCGTCTGTCAGAAAATATATCCTATAAGTGGTTTGCAGTTTAGACAGAATAAGTCCATTTTATCCTTTCAATATAATGCCATTTCTTCTGATAATGATAACTGTGGCAATTTTTCTCTTCCATTCTGTTATTGAAGGAGGATTAAGATATTTCTAATGTCACAAAAGTACTCTTTGGGAAAGAGTGATAGTTATTAAAAAAGTGCTCTAAAATTAAATGATTCAAAGGTGTCATGATTCGTGCCTAACAGACAAGTTTAGCAGGTAATGACTGGGGGACACAGAGCTACTTCTGGTCAAGATATCTCTTCAAATGGAAGCAATTTTCTTTGAGCACAGGGATAGAAAAATAATCATGGAACAAAAATACCAAAGAATACTGACCTTCAAGGTTTGGTTAATTGGAAGAATATAGTCTGGGCAAGGTTTAACAATATCTTACAATCCATCTTATTTACCCCAGGGAACACAGTGAAGAGAAGAAGCGTTGCTCTACCTTTTTACCAAATTTTGCAGTTTTAATCAAAGACAGTTGTTCACTTTTTTCTGTATGGAAATGGAGTGGATTATGTTGGAGTGCTGTTGATCTAGCACTTACAACACTGCTTTATAAAAAGAAGGCTACCAGATTTCAAATAATATCATATAGGAAGAAAATGCTGTAGGATTTTTCTCCACAGGTACTCTGAGCCAAAGAAAAAGTAAAAGTAACTTAGAGACACGTTAATTCATTTCTTTTGAGAAAGTTAGTTCTATTTCAGATGCTTGAAACATAGTATAGGAGGTCCTATTCTTTTCTACATAGCAGAGTAAAGATATATACTACCTCATCAAGATAAAAAATAAAGGGTAGAGGAAAGCAAATTCAGCAAACTGAAGCTGTTTGTTGAACAAAAGTGAACATGCACCATTATCTTTCCTAACACAAAAACCATGCATAAAGAAAAATAAATTAGAAAGAGTAACCACTTTGTGATGCATAAGGACAATTTTCCATAAATTTTTAGGGTTTTTTTAGCAGTGCTCTGCACGTTCAGGAGAGCTTCCAACTTGCTTGTCATTAAACCTCAAAAGCTTAAGTACACCCTCAAGCAAAGAGTGACAAATCAGTGGGGTCTTGCTCTTCTCCAAGATATTTCATCTTGTTTCCTGAAAATCACTTCGAGGTTGTTTGAATCTCTGCCTCTTTGCTACTCAGACGCCGTTTTTCTTCATTATTTCTTAGCTAATTGTTGTAATTACTCCTAATAGTATTTTTTTTAATTATTAGATTTGTTTGCTTCAAGATTAGTATAACAACATTGGAATGTGTGGCTTTACATCACCACTCTGCTCTTACCACCCCACAAACAAGACCAGAGTCTGTGAGATATTTACTGTACTGGCACTTCTCATATGTGAGCTCAGAAAACCGTGTTTTTCAGCCTTAAGTCTTTTTTTTGTTTGTTTGTTTTGAAGTTATATCTCTACTGCTAATTCCAGGAGGCTGAAATTCTTTCTTGCAGTCATTCTGTTCATTTTCATGGGTTTCATTTCTGGAATTTTGGGGTTTTATTTGTTGTTGTTGGGTTGTTTTTAAACATTTTTCTAATTCTTAACTACATTTTTAGAATACAGATTGTGGACATTTGCATTTACGCTTCTGATTCACTCTCTGCACACGAGTCTATGTGTATGTATATGAAGTACTTTTTGTTCTTTGCAGATTCAGTTGGTTAAAATGAGACCTGTTCAGTCTTCCTGAAATTGAATGTCATTACTCTGACCTAAAACCTAAGTTGCTCGGTTACTTCAAACCATAAATAAATAACATTTGTGTGGCTGCAGTGAACATCGAGGTAGGCCTGACAGCGCCACCCTCCAGTTTTCATTAATGTAAATCATTGCTGGAAAAACTGCTGAGAAATTTAATTGTCTTCTGGAGCCTGTGAGGTGCATCTTGTAAGAGTGAGAATGACAAGGTTGTTGTCAACGCAAGCTGAAAACACATTTCGAAGAAAGTATTTCAGTTAAGTGCAAAATGTAAAGCCATTGCCTTTTCCAAGGTTCAAAAGCTAAATAAGAAAAATAAAAGCATTCTTGTGATGTCTCCTACCCAAGCTGAAAGCCAATAGTAGACAGACAGATGTGTGTGAACAGCTCGGTTTGCTGTGCTATATAGAGAATCCTATGGACATTATCAGACACCAGTTTGCCTTTCATAAACTCAGTTGATTGTATGAGCAGATGAAGGGAGAATTGCACGGTGTCTCCAGGACAACATTTGTGTTACACGTTTAACTACTTTGGGATGAAATGTAAGATATAATTCTCTCTGATCTCAGTGTCTTAAGCAAGGACTCAGGACCGGACTCTTCATTAATATTGATATAGAGCTATTATGTCTGGAGCTTCTCTCTATCCTGCCTCAAAACAGCATCAGTGTGATTAATACCATACCACATGACAATTTACATTTATAATAGCTGAAGTTACCAATTACCTTTCTTAAAAAAAAAAAAAAAATACCCAGTCATACACAAGTTTTTCATCACAGGACACCACCCAAAAATTCATAGAAATTTCTGTTTCATGGGTTTTAATAAGGCTGCATTCTCCACAAACTTTCTTGATGCTACAGTCTCTGACTAGTGTGCATTTTTCTAGCAACACTGCAGCATATTTGCATGCAGAAATGTGTGTAGAAGTTACAGTGGGAAAAATCTCTTTGCCTTTTTCAGATGTAGCTTTCTCATGAAATGTCTACAAATGGAGGGACTGTAGGAACTTTTGGTCAAGGCTTTTGGGGGTGCACAAACCATACAGAGGTTTGGCTCTGCTCCTTGCTAAGGATCAGCTGTTCCTTGGGGTTTTTTTTGTTAATCATCAGCTGCAGGATCTGACTGAACTATTGTCAGTATAATCGAATGCAGAGCTCACCGAAGCGTTAATCAGAGAACTGCATGTATACATCTGAAGACACAGGTTATGCAAATACATTAACAAACTGCAGAACACGAAGTCTGGTTCACTTTCTCCCTAGGTTCATAAACCAAAAAGCTAACCTCACCCTCCAAAGGAATAATGCAGTCATCAGTACAGCACCGATTCATTTCAATTCACTAGAAGGAGCTAACTCAGCTCTAACAAATGCTTAGAAATCAGAGCGGTAGGTTCAATGTAAGTTCTCCGCAGCTGCAGCCTGAAATATTTATAGCTTATATTCAAAACCTTATCAACATTTATATATATGCTATTTGAGAAGACATTTGTATTTACAAAGAAAACAGTGCTACTTGTGTTGAAGATATACTCCATACAAAACAATAAATTCTCCAAGTTGCTGCTAGAAATACAACTGACAGAGGAACAAGTACATTCTAGAAATATGAAGAAGCAAATTTTAACAGAAGTATTCAAGAAGCAAAATGGGCGACTGGAACTATACTTTTACAGATATAATATTTATAAAATTTTCTTAGATAGAAATGCTATAGTAGAATAGCAGACAAATAGTGGTATGTAGGATTAAATTTTGCATAACTTGCTTCTTTAAAAACACGTGTTTTTAAAGATATACTGAAAACGATGAATTCATGCTAACAGTTTCTCACTTGTAAAATTTCAGAAACTATACGTGGAAGTTTGCAATGCTAATTTGGACTTTGAAAACAGCAAAGAGATGATTCAGTAGGAATCTTTTCTCAGAAAAAGCCAAGATTTACCCTCTCCCATCCTTCCTTTGCCAAAAATTTGCTCTGTAAACACTTCCTGGTAGTGATGGAATCAACAGGAGATTGGAACCATAACAAAAACAATTCTATAAACGTATCTTAAGGAAAAGAAAAAAAGTATTCAAGACCCATTAGCAGTAGCCCATCGAAATCTTTTGTTTCTCTCAGTGAACTGATCCAAAACAGCTTAACAGATGGATGGGAGAGTCTTGAGGGCAATTAATCAGCATAATTTTGATGGTTTCACAATTTCTAGAACCACCTGTGCTGCTTACTGCAACGCACTGTGAATATTCACTGAGTACCAGAGATCACTCCATCGTCCTCAGGGGCTCTCATTTCCACTTGTGTCGTGGTGTCCCAGCGGCTCTTTTGCACAGGAGTGTGTTAATTAAGAAAGAAAAAAAAAAATATGCAACGGTGATACGGAGGCAAACAACGAGGAAAAGAGAACTTAGACTTTTCATTTAGAAAACAGACTGAGAAAGGAAGGATGTAGCCTCCGTTTTTCCATAGACTAAGCTGCTACGAAATGTACTTGGGGAGGAAGACCTCACAGGGGAAGGGGACCCAAAGAAACCCCCAAACCGACTAACAAACCAAAAATATCCCCAAAACAGTGGTGAGAAGCCTAGTCTGTAAAGGAAGTTCATGCAGTTAGAACAAACTTCTGTATTTGAGGTCAACTTTCCCTTTCTCCCTGCAAATAGTAAGTAGCAAACTTATCACAACCTTACGAGCGGATAGAGGAGACAGCTCTGGAGAGACTACATGTGATAGGGCAAAATATTATACAAAATGAAATTTGCAGAAGCATCCAACTTTTTCTCAGTCTTACCAGATTCAAGTTTTCCCATTTCTGGCCAAAGTTCCTCCCCGTGCCCAAAATACAGGTAGTGTTGACAAGGGCTCTGTATTTTGGCAGATACAAAGTCCTGCCTTGGCTTTCTCCATCTCTCCTTTTCACCGCACTAGCTTCTCTCCTCCTTAGTGTTCATTTGATTTCCTCATGTGTTTTGTTAATCAGGACTCTCCATTACACAGTGCTTCCTCTTACCCTTTCCAGCCGCTTTCTTAAGCCAGCAGATGTTCTCAACGTTGCTTCCTACCCAACTGTCCCTGCAATTTGATCATATGCAGACTCACAAGAGACTGATCTCACACATTTAAAGCCAGCCAATAAATTCAGTCTGATCATTCCCTTTTACCCCTCCTCCACTGAAATCAATCCAGTTACTCCAGAGCAGCATTCCCACTTCCTCACACAAATAGAATAATCGCCCGTATCTTATTTTCCAGCTAAATTGGCACTTAGTGCTTGTTTCTTGTTTTTCAAATAACCACATGAAATGTGTTATTGGCTAATAAATAGTATTTGAAGTTATGCTAAATAAGGGGGAAATACCTTGTATAAACAGTTATTTGATGAGTTTGATTTGAACTATTTTGTCACGCTGCAGTAATGAGAATTCCTGAAAACCAAACCTTTTGCTTTATAACACAGTTGTAAAAGTGGCCTTAACGATTTTGTCACATTTCCATATATAATGTATAATGAACCGTACTTTCTAGATTTAGTATAGACCAAATTTTTAAAGGAATTACAGAGTGTTTACTGAACTGTAGCTTCTTATTCTTCACAGTAAATTCATTTGTAAATTGCCTTCCACTAAACAGTATTTGTTAATCAGTACAAGGGAACACAGCAGCATGGTATATTAAATATTGATAACTGTCAGTGTAATTAGTGAAGAGATTTCTCTCGGGCTCCAGATCTTTTGGGGACATTGCTGGCTGTGAATCTCCTTCAAAAAAACCAGTGTTTTCAAAACAAGATTTGATTTAGTAAGAGGGAGAGGCTTAAATGAGTCAGTCAGGACACTTACTGTGTAACCAGAATTCCAAGCAAAAGGAAGTAGGAACAATTTTTTTTTTAAATGGTGAAAAAAAACTTTCATAGATGAATGTTTTATAAGATTTGAATATTAACTAATTTAGTCTGACAATGCCTTTCATAGCCATTTACTCAGGATTAGTGCTATGCCCCAGAGATTCCCTCAAAAGTGCTTCCACAGCTACTGTCCTTGAGAATTAAACTTTGAAGTATACCATTACTCATGTAAAAACCCGGCAAACAACAGTGTGTAAGATACCTAAAGAGTGATAATAAAGACACAGGCAACACATACCCGCCCTGTTACCAGTACCTGGCCAAAGACACAGCCCCTACGTTGGGGTCTCTTTCATTCCTTGCTCATATAAGACAGTCTACTGTTACCAAGAGCTCCTCTCCACTCCGCTGAAGCTCCATAGTCACAGACAGCGGATCATGCAGGACTCGCAAAAGCGACTATTGTTACGTGAGAGAGGACTGATTTGGATGTCTTAGAAACAGTAGCAAATGAAGAATAAGAAAATGCCTGTCAACTCAGCGGGAAGCTTAGTGCAGCTCTCTGTAGAGGGTAAAATAGCATTCCGTGCTCGAGCAATGAAATTTCCTTCACAGCAGGCCAGAGCAAACTTCGTGGACAAATCAGTACATCAGCAAAAGGCCTTTCAAGGACTGCTTCTGCTGTGGGACCATTTATAATCTTTTCTCTCTCAGCTTTCCTCTTGCAGGGAAGAGTTCTGGCTGGAGGACAAGTTGAATGAAAGCAAGAGGCTTCAGAGAGCGCTCTGTTCCCTCCAAAATCTGTTCCGCTATGCGTTTTCTTTGTTCTTTCATTCATCCTGCTCCCTTTCTCCCCTCAAGGGAGGAGCAACAAGCTGCAAGAACAGATGTTTCTAATTTCATTAGACACTTCATACTGATACACAGAGCTTTACTTCTTAGTTAAGCAATGGCAAGGCTTGCTGTACCTCATAGGACTTGCACGATTCTCAAAAGGGGCTAATATATATATATATTTAAGGGCTCGAAATTTAATTTATTATGTTTACAGTAAAACATTAATAGCATTTTTACGCACTTAGCAAAATCGGTGCCAAGGATTGCTTAGTAAGAATACGTAACTAAGTAACATATTTAAGCATTTACAAAAAAAGTAATATCCAACCTTATTGTATGAAAAGTGCATAGAATCACTAGGTTGGAAAATACCTTTGAAATCACCAAGCCCAACCCTCCCTGTCCACTACTAAATCATATCCCTAAGCATTTCATCTACCCGTCTTTTAAATACCTCCATGGACAGTGGCTGAACCACCCCCCTGAGCAGCCTACACCACTGCTTGAGAACTTTTTCAGTGAAGACATTTTTCCTAATATCCAATCTAAACTCTCCTAGTGCAGCTTGAGGCCATTCCCTCTTGTCCTATCACCTGTCACTTGGGCAAAGAGACCAACATCCACCTCTCCACAACCTCCTTTCACATAGTTGTAGAGAGCAATAAGGTCTCCTGTCAGCCTCCTCTTCTCAAAGCTAAACAATCCCAGTTCCCTCAGCTGCTCCTCATAAAACTTGTTCTCCCACTCCTTCACCAGCTTCATTGCTCTTCTCTGGACACGCTCCTGCTCTAAGAAGCCCTTTAATAATTACTTGAGTGACCACTTCATCTATTAAGGAATAGCATGACCAAAGTCAAGAATAAAAGACAGTAAGAGAGAGTAACTAAACCACCTTCAACAATAAAACAGATTTCTCCAAGACCTTTGCCGAAGCCATCTCTCCTCCCTAGCTGACTTCAGTATTGGAGCACCTATGGAGGAAGGTTATTAGAAGACTAAGCTGAAGTTCTGTTGCAACCTCTTGCTTTTACTATTTCTTAATCTGAATTTGTCTGTCTCCAAGAATGAAATCAGACGGTAAAATCTATTTTTTACTTCTTTGACAACAACATACCAAATGAAACAGATGAATAATCTAAAAAATGAAATAAAAAAAATAAAAAAACCATGCTAACCGTCTAAAGATTTCTATAAATGGGTATTCTCAGAAGCTGCAGTGAGATTTCTACTCTTAAATGAAAGATTCGTTTTGGGATTGGTACTGTCAAGCATCAGATCTTAGGGTAAAATCTCTTATGAGAGAAATAGTCTGGATCCCTTCTGAGAAGGAACAAACAGCATAGAGATGGAATATAGTATCAACTGTCCCAAAAGGAATACAATCTTATTCACTGTATATCTCTTTATTTAATATAATTTTATAAAAAATTGCAGGGCTTTAATCATTTATCTGAACAGACAAGTTAATTAAAAGCACTATAAAAAAAGAATATAATAAGGCCCTTCCAAAAATCACCAAACCACCCCCATAATTTTATCTTGTATTTACACTTCTTGTTTTTAAGAGCAAAGCAATGGAGTCTATTCTGTGGAAAAACACAACAGAGTGAATAACATTTTGAACATGAGAAAAGGCCATTTGGCCTAAAGAGAGTTGGCCTTCATAACATGTATGTTCCCTTAGGATGGCATCTAATTGCCTCCTGAACGACTGCAGTGCTTGTTCCAAGATCTTCACCCACTACGCCATTCAAACCACGCATAACAGCCAGAGTGAACGAGACACGCTTCGTATGTTCTGAAATTGTCTTTAACTTCAATCTACACCCTCATTCCTATGGTTTTTGTTGTTGCTACAATGGTAACAGGTGTCGATTTTTCACACGCTACATAGGATTTCATAAACCTCAATTGTCTTTTTAGCATCATTTTGTTTTCCATCCAGCTCTATTGAAAGTTCACATTGTCATAATGTCCCCTCTAAATTTTACACACCTGCTTGTATAATTGCACAAAATGCTGTTCCTCAGTCATACTGTGGCTTGACTCACCTTCAGTTCCCTATAGGTGCTACTGGAACAATAAAGCAGAATAAACTCGCTGTCTAAAATCATAATAAGAAATTAAAAATTATATTTAGTGTAGTCTTAACCGAGTGCCCCGTAGGATCATAACTCTGAAATGCAGTTCAATCCCAAGTTTTTAGCAGACATATTACTACAAGAAGAAAAACTGCTATACTTTCCCACCTTCATGGCATAAATTACTTTCTTCTGTATAAGCACATACTTGTTCAGCTTCTTACCTACTTTATAATAACTGATTTGTAAGCTAAGTCTAAAATGGTCATAACATTACACATACACATAAGGGAAACACATTAAATTACTTTCCCCTATCAGCTTCAGTCGGGAATTTCATGCCAATCCACTGCTACCAATATACTTCCCCAGATTGCATTTGTAGTAAAGTGGATCTTACATTTCCACAGCTGAAATAAATTGGTTTTGTCCAAACCATTTTCTGTATCTTCAAACTCTCCCTAAACATCCCCAAAACCTACATCCTTGGTTTTCCTTTAAATTAATAATAATAATAATAATAATAAAAAAAAATAATCTGAGTAACATTTTGAACTCAGAGAAATACCGAATTTTAATCTGAACAGGTGTTTTTTGAATTATAAAACTGTGAAAGAAAATTTAGCAATGTAATTAAATACAAATTATCCAATTTCATGCCTCTTAATACCATGAAGTTGAATTGTTTCTTAATGTACTTTGAAGGGTTGTTTTGATATTCAAATTGCCACTACAGAAAAAATGTGGGTGTTTAGAAAGATATCAAGTGGACTTCTGCTGAGCTACCAGAATTCACAGTTGTCTAGTTATTGTGAATATAGAGCCTTATAAAAGCCAGCATTTGAAAATTCTCAAAGTATTTCTCAGCTGATGATATAAGATTTTTATGGAAACAATAAACTCATTTAGACCATATATATAGAAATAATTTTGAAAAATATAACAAGGATTAAAGGCAAGATGCATATACTATTTCACAACAGAAAACTTCAGATATCTGTATAGTGTTTGGAAGTCAGTCGCATTTTTAATAGAAGTACGCATAAACAGTAGTGAGAAAATAGTCAGATTTCAGAAGTCCTGAAAGCAAGTTTGGTTTTACATTTTTAAATGTAAAATTTCAGTTTTAAAAAAAAAAGTGACTTGATAGGGAATTACTAAATAGATAAAGATTGTTACTAGTTTTCTAAGGAAGGTCAGAAAGTAGCTTTTATTACCTTTGGCCGCGATACATCAAACTGCCTAATATGAAATATAATGCAGTAACACACTCCACCTGTGCAGTCACAAACATTCAAGGTACTAAAGGATGGTCTGAAGCAAGGAGGAACTCTGGCATCCTTTTAGGCTCGGTTATCCCTTAAATGTTTAAATTATTAAATTGTTCACTTTCAAACATCTTGAAAATTCTGCAATTAAAAAATCCTTTATACCTTCAACGCAAAATACTGATACTGATTAGGTGAGAGCTTTACGTCAGTATGTCAAAATAAGTACACATTTTCTCTGTGCAGGAAATCCTAGATGTATAACAAAACCCTAGCTTATCAATTGCAATTAAAGGCCATTTTTTTTTTTTCTAAAGGGGAACCCATTTTTCAGTGATAAAATTGTCGGCTACAAATGGAGATGCTGCAAGAGTGAGATCCATCATCTTGGTAAACAAAACATTACACATGACCAAAATTAACTTCTGAATTAATTACAGCTTTGCAGCTTGAGATAAGTACAATAGCTCTGATCTGAAGGTGCCATCTAATATTTTTTTTAAAGTATCTAGTCAACTCAGGGGATCCTAGAAGGTAACCCAAAATCTACCCCTCAACATTCAGGAGTATGTATTAGGAAAGCAAACTTCTTTGCCTGAATGTGACTTCACATTCTTCATTTTTCAACTCCAGAAGGTTGTTCAAATTCTATTTCACCTCCACCTAGATAAGTAAAATATAAATGTTTAATTTCTTGCACTGTCACCTCATAGTTACCACTGGAGAACCAGAAGTTTGCAGCAACTGAGCACATATGAAAAACAAAGATTCATTGCTTTCTAACCAAAGTTGGAGTTACGGAGTTAAAAAGATAATGAAGAGAGTTGCACAATAAGCTTACCAAGTCCTCTGGAAGTGATACTACATTTTGTTCCTAAACTTATAGGTTGTTTGTTTATACCTAACCTCTAATGATCATGTGCAATTCATGGTGGACCCATTCATAATGAATTCATATTGAATGAATTCTGCCATTCATACTCACACAAAGTGCACCTCCTGAACGTGCGATGTGTGACAGCGTAGGAGGCAGACCCGTAATGTCAAGCCACACCTTTGCTTCTGCAAATAGTATCTAAAGCAGCACTTATGTGTAGAGAGAAACCACAGCACATGATCCTGAAGCTGTTTCTTACGAGAGTTTCTGATGTGTAAATTGTCAGAGAACAACCTACTTCCTTCTGGTTTATCACTCTATACTAATTTGTTTCTGGTTTACATCGATATTAAAATTAATCGTAATCTATATTCTTAGAAACCACTTCGCTTGATGGGCAGAAAAAAAGCTATCCTGATAACAGCCACTCAGAGGCACAAGTGCTGCCACAGGAGAAACCCATCAGGACCAGGAAATGAAATAAAGACAGTGACAGAGGGCCATACCACTGTTGTCAGAGTAGACTTAATATCTCCATAATTGCTACTGTTTTCCACTGGCAAGGTAAGCCACCATCATTCATACAATTTATAGCATTCAGACTATTTAACTCCTACTATGAGTTACTGAGACAGCCCAGCACCATCGTACATAAAACTAGAATAAGGTTTACCTCTGTATTCTCATTTTGATTTTTGACTACAACAAAGAGTATAAAATACTGTCTCTGTGATTCTAAGACGCTTAGTAGGTTTTGGAAATCGCCCAAGCGCCACTGAATTAAATGGGAGCTATGCACTTGCAACACATTTCCACAGAGGCACTTAGGAAGCTCTATAAAATAGGTTTTGAATGGAAACAAGACGCCCAAGTGTCTTGTATAGCTCAGTTGTAGACATCTTTCACACTTGCAGGCTCGCAACTACATCAAAACAGCGTGTTAGAATTTACTGGTTCACAAATAATATTCATGCCTTAGATGACATGTATTATTTCAAATTTCTCATCTCTGCAAAGTGCATTGGGAGGGGGAGGACCTTCTCGTAACCTTGACTGAAGACAGTGTTTGTACATCATATGCAAAACTCCAGCCAGAGAAGTGAAGGTGAACGCTATCAAACACTGAATCTTTCTAGTGAACCACGACATAAGCACCTCTCCTGATTCATTCCGAGTGCAGTGTGCAGCATTCTCCACATTTCATCTTTCTTACCTGTATGGGAAAGTTTAATGGTTTTGCATGACCTGTAAAACCATGTTTCAACAATAAAAAAAAAAAAAAGCTTCTGAGAAATAAACAGGTAAAGATCTACAACGTATTGTCTTGTGCAGGATAAATTTCATTGAGCTTAGCAGAATTACAGCACTGCAGAGACCAAGGGAATATATTCAAATGTACTGCAGGTTATGTTATAAAAGCTGGATTTAAAATCCTTCAGTGATGAAGCTGTTCCTGCTTAGTGAATAGCAGCTGCTCTAAATTAATCTATATTGATTAAATTTCCTCTTGCTTCACAAAAAAATAGGCTTTAATTTAGAACATCGCTATAACATCTCAATAGAAACAATTGCAAGATGAAAGCAACCACATGATGTCAGCAAATATTATCACGTCCCTAAATCACACTGAAGTTAGTCTTCCAAAACCCGAAAGGTTATCTCTCCATCACTTTCTCTGGTGGCACTTGATTGTCTCTGATCTACGTTTCCAAAGCAAAGCCTATTTTCAGTTTTGTCATCCCAGCAACGCGCAGCCCGCCTAGTTCACTTCTTACATTTTCCATTTTCAACATCTTACTCTTCTTCAGTTCGCCTTTTTTAAGGTTCAAAGGAACGCTCAAGATGAGTTGTGCCCATCATCTATAATGAAAAGAATTATTCAGGATACACTCATAGAGCACACTGCAGGTAAATGATGGATGTTTCTGCACACCCTCTGAGCTGGGAATAGGTCTAACGTGCCGCAGAGCCTGAGCAAGGTCTTCTGAATTTGAGCTAATACAGCCAGGCACTCATCACGGAGGGACGGTTCGCATCTCTAGTCTAAAATGTTGGATAAAATATCTAGTTAAAAGACCCTAAGAGCAGACACATTTCATTTTCAGAAGTTGTTTTAGAAACAACTCAAACAAAAAAAAAAAAGTGTATCAGAAGCAGAAATTATTTTGACTTTTGAATAATGAAAAGTTGACAGGTAGTTGCCTACATAATCCAATATAGCTAAACCTTCTGACAGCTTAAAAAACCCCGATATTTTGGACTTACTTAAACAGGACTCCTCCCCTATGTAAAACAAACAGGATTTGGCTACTTGTTTCTTAGTCCCGCAGCACAGTTTTGCAACAAGATAAGTCTCCACCGCACAAAGCCGAAATATTTGCAAGAAGAAATGCATTATCTTGTTTTTATAGTCACATTCATATGCTTTTGTTTACACACAATATAGCATTTTGAAATTAAGAATGTTGAATATTCCTTCTTTGCATTGAGATATTCCTAATATTTTATTTTGCACTATCTTGGGTGTGTTGATGCGTACATTCCAAGTATGCTTTCTATCATATATAAGATGAAATAAATAAACAATTAGAATTGCAGAATTCTCTTTTTATTGCTTTGTGCTTTTATTTGTTGGTATTTTGTTGTGTATAATTCTGTATCTCTGACACCAAACCATACTTGATGGCTCTTTGAAGCTTTAATTGTCAGATTTTTCCCCTCCTGTTTTTGTATATTTTTTTTTAAGAGTTCATTTTTTCTAAAGCAACAACTCCCACTTGCTGAATTTAATATTGTTTTCCAGAAACATAAAATCATGTCCCAGTTACCCTTTTTCAACAATATACAGTGTTATTTTCCTATCATCTGCAATAAAACAGTGAGAGATTACATATAAATAACTATATTAACACTGAACACGTTCATTAAGTGCCTCATTTTGAAAATGTGTTACAGCTGGCCACTTATACTTGGCTGGAAATCAAATAATACAGGACAAGCAGAAAATAAATAGCTGACTCTGATATGGTCCTTGAATAAGTAATTCCAGGCTAATCTATGAACCACTTACATGAACGAGACGAGTAAGACAAAGTCCTCACTCACTGAACCCAAATCCAGTGGAAACAAAGCCTCGCTCCTGGACTTTAAGTCGGGTAAATTGTGCAGAGTATTAAAAGTACTACGGAAAATGGTATGATCTGTACAGAGTTGGACGGTCACAACATGGGAATAGCAGCATTTTTATTATGCACTGTGACAGCACATCTGTATTATATAAAGCTGGCTATCGCTTTTCTTCTAGCTGAATTTTCTACCTCAAGTAGAGTGCTGACAAAAACTCATTCATTTCAGTCCTCCACTGTCACTTGAGCTGTCAGAGAAACAGTGGAAATAACTTGACACTCCATACTGTAGCAATTTGTAACTTATTTACCTAAGACTTTACAGCTCAGCACATTATTTTTGTTTTAAAAATAAAACATCTTTGTAATGATTTTTCCAGTTTGAGAGACTTCTAGTAGAATGTTTAAAGAAGAGGATAAATTCCAGAGGCATAGATGGAAGTAAAACATCTAAGGCTACCAAGCCTGTGATTGGAGTATTTAGTTTACCAATTCCCGCCTTGCTTTACAGGTAGGATACTCAATAATCGATATTGCCTATATACTTCTTAGATCCTAATTTCAATGAGGTCATTAAAACCAAAATATTAGATGGAGTTTAGGTAACCATGCAGTGAAAGCAAATTCTCTGTTGCTACTCCCTCTTCTAGATTAGAGAGTTGTGGTTCCTTCTTGGCCCAGTTATTAGTTAATCTGAATAATTTATTGATTACTTTATCAGAAGACAGCATAGTTCCAGTTTAGAAGTGTAGCTTAAACTCTGGATCTAAAGCACTAAATCCAGGAATTCTTGTAGTTTGGCTTTTACACACTACATGCTTTCATCTAATTGATGTTTCCACGGATCGAGATATATTTACAGCTTTCACGTGTTGCGCAGTTAGTAAGCCAGGGCCCCATTTTTATTCATCTTACTCTAATTTTAGTATGAGCTACTTGATTGGCATCAATGGTATTACTCCCTCACACATCAATATTAGACCCTGTATTATTAATATAGATATAAATATTGCAAGGATTATTTAATGCATTAAGGACTTATTTCAGATATGCGCTTCTCACTTGCATGAGAGAAAAATCACTCCCAATGCGTTTTCAGCATCTCTATTCAGTTTTATTGCTTTAAGGAGAAACATCTTTTGTATTTGTGAGTTTATTTCACTCATTAACATGATCAGTTCATGTTAAAAAAAAAAACCAAACCACAAACAAAACCAACTCGAAACTATATTCCTTCATGTGATAAATTCAAATTCACATAAACGTAAACAATGTTTCTTTAGGAATATGTTATTAGATCATTGGAGATACCAAAAGCGTCTAAATCCATATCACATCCTCTTTCAAATATTAGTGTTTTCCTAAATTAACTCTCTGAAATCACAAAGCTGAGGAAAAAAAATCAAACAACTTCAAATGTTACCGCAGTGCGTGGCACTATCTATTTGTATCTCCAGGGCTATGGCATTTTGTTTTCAGATTGAATTTATTTACTCTATCTTTTCAGGTATATAATCGGATAACTGCAGGTCAGATCTGCTGGTTACAACAGATAGCTTTATCAATGCTTTGTATAGAAATCATACCCTAAAAACAACACCATGTAAATAGAATTTTAATCTCTGCTGCAATGTTTGCGCACACTTATCTTTCTTCTCTTTCATACTCCTAATTAGTTGCAGTTCTCTTACATTCAGTATGTAGCAAAGCAATAATCACATGAAATCATAGCCTGATTCTAATCTGACATTTTTCTGTTTTACACCAGGTTACATCCCCAACTTTCCCAGTATTAATCCAGAAGGCCAAAGCCAAGATCTTGGTGGTTAATCTACATCACTAACTCTACTCACATGTTCAGGGGTTTCAGATTTTTTTTTTCCTTAGCTACGCAGATGCAAACCCATCTCCTTTATTTCAGAATACCTCCATTGTTCGCTTTGTTGTTCAACACCAGTTATGCTGAACATAATTAATGAGCTCTCAGTATGCTCAGGAGAAGATCCCCTCTGTGATGTCTGTTCCAGTAAATTATCCAGTGCCAGGAAACACGCTCCCCGGTTTGCAAAGGTTCCATCTCTTTTCCTATCAATTTTGGGCTACGCAGATGTTCAAGGCCTACGCCACATCTCTTTTTGGTGAGAGCGAGACAAAGGAGGACAACAAGCAGGTCATACAGTGTTGTTTCTAAGGTCTGTGCTGATACCTGTCAAATTTTATCCTGGGACCGAGCCTTGCAAGTCTGCGTTTTCCGTCTGCCCTCTTTTTGACACTGCTCTGTCTTCTATCTGCAAGATTCAAACCTTCCCTTTGGTTTAAAAATGAAAAAGGTTCTTGTTCTCCTCTCACCAGCACCAATTTAGCATGTCATGAGGGTTATTTTTTCCTCACCTTTGGAGAGAGGCTGAATGACCAGAGATGAAGAAAAAGTCATTAATTCTTAAAGGCCAATCACCCTCTGGCAATTCCATCATTTCTTGTTCTTCCTTATTTCTCTCTGCCCTCTCTTTTGTGCTCCTTCCTCCCCGCTTTTTCACCTCCCTTCCTGTTCATTGGTGAGTTTTCATAAAAACTACTCATACAAAAGTCCTCTGGTTTCTATAAAACACAAAGCTATATTTTATGCAGAATAAAATCACAGAAATTATATTATGTAACAGAGCCCTTTAAATACCCACAGGAAATTGAATTTTGTTGCAGTGCTGCCCGTGGAAATGGTGCTGATCTTTTGTCTACTCCGAACTACAGCAAGGAAGTTCGCTGCCTAGAGCTCGATACCTATTTAAAACAGAAGTCATCAGCCTTTCTTTGAGGAACTCCATCACATTTTTTTGTGTACCTGACAAGACCAGCGGTTAGCCGCATTTCCCATGGCACGTCCATCACTGCTCACTAATGCTGCCGCGAGAAGGACTACACGGAGAGCTGCCTGTCCCTCACAGGGACTGTCTCCTTCTGATAAGGGGCAAATGCTGGCAGTGCAGCCATCTAGGCTCTGTACTGAGGCACCCCAACAACCACTACTCTAGTGTAAAAATGCTGTTGATCAGCCTAAGGTTCCCAGAAGGACATACCTGAGCTTTTCCCCCCCCCCGCCCCCTTGGCCTGTCACTGTTTGCATTAACCCAGGATTGCCATCCTCTGGATTTAGATACATCAGAAAAGCCTCCTTCACTAAGGTTTTTCCTCCTTCCCTCTACACTCAACACTATAGAACCCAAAGCTCGTATTCCTCTAGAATTTTATCCCACGAGCTGAAGTGTCACAGGTCAACAGACAGAACAGATCTTGTGGGTGATCTCAGGTGAGTGTTCATGTCACCGGTTTTATCAATACTTTGCAAGGGTTTAACCAAATGAGGTACCTCCACAGGGTCACTCCTACGGGGATTAAATGCTTACTACACATTTAAATCTTTTTTGAAAGATAATTTTCAACTTTGTTTAGTCCCCAGTCAGTGCACACTCACATGCACCCGGGCTTGTGTGTTTTTTTCGCAGATGGGATTTGAGTTTCTGTCCCAGGTTTGTGTTCTGATCCAATGGTACCACCTGCTATAAGAACTGCTTATGCTCTTTGCTGAGATGGCAGAGATTCTTATTTTTGTGTCCTGAGCAAACATCACCTACTGGTCAGATAAAAATCCTGTTCTATTTATCCTATGGACCACTATGACCACTCACATATCCGGGAGCAAGTCAAAGCCATGTCTGGGTCAATTATATTCTTTATGCTTTCTGTGAAGAAAAAATGCTCCAAGTCACTTAGCGCCCTAAAGAAGTACACATAACCAGGCAGTTACAACACTCACTTAAACAAGAATATAAGCCGTTTCGTGGATTAAGCAAGCCTTAATACTGGAAGTACATACTAAAGGAAATGAGAATTTAACAGAATTCCATTTAACAATTTCCTCTGCTTATTTATTATCAGACAGTTCAAGTGTACTACCCAAGTTGATATGTATTTTTATCTTAAGATCTACTAGTAAGTCATGCTCAGTTGTGTACACTTTATTGTTAGCTTGAAAACTTTTTTGCTATTAACGCTCTATTGATGAAGTTTTAATCGATCAATACTATTTAGCACTGTAAAAACTTCGCGTGCTTTAGATGTTAAATGAGTTCCCATCATATAAAAACACTTATTACCACAACATTTAGTGGTTTGAATCCCCCATTACAAGTTTAAGAACTCGGGTTTCCTGATAGCTACAACATTCAACTCATCCTACGTTTTTATAATAAGGCATTCATTATGATTCAGCTATCTGATAGACATTTAAAACTATCATAACTGAAAAATACTTCATTTGTTCAACATGCCAGGTGAACAAGAGTTACAAAGCTATTAACCAATTGCTACTGCTTAATTTATTAAAACTACCATATCGAGGTTGTTCTTTTTTCCACAACAATACGATACATTGAAATATTGATACCTAGGTTACTCATCAGTGTATTGTCTTTCAATAAAACAACATTTCTTCTGTTATTAAAACGTAAATTTTGAAACAGGAGGGACTATTAATTATGCACTCATTTTATATCAGACTACGCATTTAACACTTTTTTTTGTGGAAAAGCAAATACTGGCAGACAAATAACTCAAAAATGACACTAATGAGCTCTGGGAGATGGAGTGGAAAGGCTTTAAATGTGTCCCATTATTTTGCAGGATAATTAAGAGCACAGCTCTACCATGGCATTTTATTACAGAAATAGATAAGATCCCATCTTATTGCAAGCAGGTGTTGTAATGAAGCAAAGCAAGATCATTTTTATGAGGTTCTTCTGGTCCAAAAAAGACTGCAAATTTATTTTATGCTATTGTCATTTAAAAAGTAAGCATGCAGATCTTGGGAAACAAAGGAAACAGCAAAATATACTGTGTAAAACCTACTTCCTATGCTGTTGATTCAGGTTATCCCCAGAGAAGAAAAGAAAAGAACATTCGTTCTCTTGCACCTTATGCACTCAGTTTAGTTTTCCATAAATAATGTTTTAAGCAGCTCTTATCAAATGAAACTCACCGTACACAAATGCCACCACAGTTTAATATAGACTAAACAACATACCAGTTTATTTACAGTAAAAATAGGGTTTCTGCTATTTAGATTCATTATGAAGCTTTAACCCTCCATAAATACTGCCACTACACTTTTGTAATATATCTGTCATGGTTTTATGCTTTTTTTCATTAGCATTTAATATCCAGTGCTACGAAATACAGATAACCTTACAAAAGATTCAGCATTATATTGAGTGATGCAGTATTTGCAGTGGTGTAATTGCAAGAAGATTTTGGGCTAACGTTCACAGATTATAAATTTCAAAAGTATATACAGGATTCACAGGGAAGAAAACTGTAATACTACATTATCTAAGACACAAGTTGTGACTCTCACACATCATTACAGAAAAACACTATAGAGAAAGAAAGAAGCTGGATGGCAGGTCTTCTTATTTTAAGATGAAGATAAACAGACACATAAGGTTAAAATAGAAAAATAGTAACTTCTGGCTTTCAAACGCAATACCTGGGAGAAAGTTATCCATGAAAATGAAAGCAAGTCTGCAAAACTTGCATGGATACTGCATCCTGAGGAAGTCTAACTGCTAGAGGCAGATGTTAAGATTTTGACTATATTACTAACTTTTTCAGATGGGGGGAAAAAAAACTCAAGAAGATGGTCACAAGAATAAATCTCATTAAAAAAACCAAACAGAAGAGTTATGCAGATGAAACAACATGGCAGAAAGATAGCACATGGGACATACTCTCTAAGAAGCAGATTACAGAGGCAGTCACTGCACCAGTAACCTGCTGGTGGACCTATCACACACCAAGCATGGATGTCCCATTCCTCCAGCACAATCGTAGACAGAGGACAGCAAACTCTGGCACTGAGCTTTCTCATAATATTGGTGAATCATAGAACCATTAGGTTGGAAAAGATCTCTTGCATCATCAAGTCCAACCATTCCTATCTACCACTAAACCACGTGAGGTCATGTGTATCGGTTTTGAAACCACCTCTGAAAACACCTTTGAAACCACGTACTGAAAATCAAAAAGCCATTACACAAATTTTTGGGCAGACAGGAGCATAACAGCATGCTTTAGAAAGCAGACAAAGTTTTGTTCTAATTTTGAACAAAAATCAATAGAATTATATTATAGGGCTTGTCTAATTGTGCACTTAATTAAAGCTTGTTTTCAGATATAAAGCATAAAAAGCATTCACTGTCCGAGCAACTTAAATCTTCATGGCTTCTAAAACCATATGTACCCAAGAAAACAAGAACAGTTCTATGCAATTATAGTATCTTTTCATTGCAATCAGAGGACAAGTCTGCTGTGATACAAATTTTTGTCTAAGTGTCCAGGGACTTCTCCCCATCTTTTAAAAACAAGAGGCATTCTTGTGAGCCACACAGATGCCAGACTGCATCTTTTGCAGGTAGCCACAGTCATCCCCTTAGAATACACTAAGGTTTCAAGGTCATTCTTAGCAGCTTCACAAAAATAAGCCTGTCTCAACTAACAGACACTAAGCGATGCTCATGGCTTTATGCCAACAGTTTAGGCTGGAATGATACAAAGCTACAAATAGATTAATCCGATTCGGGTTCTGTGGAGGGAAAGCACTTTGCACCCTGATGGTGGCAACTATTTTACAAATCCTCTTGAGGAAGCAGAACCTGTTCCCATTGTCAGTTTACATTCCTTGTAGTTTTCACTTCCATCACTGTATTCTCTATGGTCAGTAACTACCGATGGACAGCGAGAAAGATAGCATAGGGTCCTGATATCAGCTAATAACGATACAAAGGGTTAGATATCACATCAAACTCCAGAAAACTCTCTGAACTTGAGAAGCACAAATTCACAGGCTCATGATAGTTTCCTCTTTTTCTATTTTCCTTTATCCACTGGAGTTTGAGATTCGTTACACTTAAAATCTAAGGAAGTTAGGTGGTGAGATGAAAAAAGGAGTGAGATACAGAACGAAAGAAGTGTGGAAATTGGAATTTAAAGCATAGCTAATGTCATTTGGCTGATTTTGCTGCAAACCTACCAGGGAGGGGGAGAATAAAGTTCCACAGTATATAAGAAACAGCCTCTAGAGATGATCTTGATATTCTACCACGCCGCACAGTAAACGCTATGTATTTGAAAGAGCTTGAAATTAATCATCTTTCTATGGAGATTAAACTGATACAGCATGATAACCTGCAACTTCTTTAACTACTTTTTAGTTGGGGGAATCTGTACTTCTGCTACAAAGGATGGAGAGATGGGGAAAAGCTCCAGTGGATCTAACATCAACCACGCACCCTCTCATGTGCATTTCAAATAATTACTACAGGGCCATATTTCCTCACTTTTTTCACTCCCTGTGAATTTTTGTTTCTGGTGGTCAGCCTAACTTTTGCTAATGCTTTACAGAAAGAATTGCCCATACACTTTGAATGCACAATGCCCGGAACTGGAACAGAAAGTCTCAATTATTTTATTAAAGAAAAAAAAAAAAAAAGTAATTTTTTAATATTTTGTTACATTTGATGCCTCTTTACAGACTTAACTTCTTGAAGTAATTTTAGCACAGTAAGAGGTATTGGTCTAGAAGATGCTGCAATAGGTTTTAAAAACTTCCTTTCTCTCCAAACCTTTAGCACGGGTGCAGGTGTGCAGGCAGCGAGAGAGGGTGCAGGGCAGCTCCACGCCAGACACAAGGCAGGCAGCTCTGGTCAGACCGACCGCAGCTACAACTGAGCCCACCAGCAAGGCTGCCACTCCCTGCGTGAAAAAGCTTAAGAAACAGCAAAACACTGCACTGCAGTGAGGCATGAGGGAAAACGGGAGAGGAATGGCTCTGGAAACAGCACGGCCAGGGAAAGAAGAGAGGGAGGTGCGCTCCACTCCTGGAGCAGAGATTCCCCCACAGCCTGTGGAGAGACCACCGAGGAGCAGATATTCCCCCATAGTCTACAGACACTATTTTGCCTGTGAGTGTAACCAGTCAGTAATATCCCCATCTTTACTCCACCCGTGAGCTTTTGATTCTTTATTTTCTCCCATTGTCCTGCTAAGGAGGGAGGCTGAGCCAGCAGCTGGGTATCAGTTGCCCAAGGTCAACCCACCACACCTTCCTCAGAATCACAGAATATTTTAGGTTGGAAAAGACCTTCAGGATCATCAAGTACAACCCTTAATCTAACACTGTCAAGTTCCCAATAAATCATGGCCCTAAGCACCACATTTATACATCTTTTCAATCCCTCCAGGGATGGTGACTCCCTGCAAAAACAGTTGCTGTTAAAATATGTTTCTAACACTGCTTAGTCTTTGTGTTAGCTTTGGAGAACCTTGCACACTTAATTGTTATTATAATATAAATTTAGGATGCCATGCCATTTAAAAGTTGAAACTATAATAACTGAGGAGAAATTCCTCTCTTTATTGGCAGTTAATGTTTTGCTTCACACTTTATTGCACACTGTCTTCTTTCTGTATCCATTAAACCTGTTGTGAGCCACAGAAAATACCAATTCTTGTCTGTGGGGAATAAAAGAGTCTAAAATTTTACAGTTATTAAATTACTTTATATCCTATGTGGTCATTCATTCTTAAAGTAATTTAATTCTTAAAGTAGTCAGCAATAATGACTTTATACTAATAAACATCTAATGATGGTCTGAATTAGAAAAATATCCAAATTATCCAGCTTTGGTAGTACAGTAAATTTGCTTGAATGTATTAACTATTTAAAGCATCAAAAAATGATACAGAATTAACTGGTGATTTCTTCAGTTCCTCCTTTTCTATGCACATTGCTCGCAGTAACACAAGTGCACCAAATTTTCTAAACTTTCTACAAGAAGAACATCAAGTTCAGAACTAGCCATGTTTGTATAAATTACTGGGAATTATATTGTATAAATTGTTTGTATAAATTACTGGGAATTGCATATAACTGGTTTATTTGCTAAAGTTTTTACCCCTCATTTTCTTACTCATACCATTCTCCCCATTCTTCTACGACAGTGTCAAAACACACCAAAGTGGCAACTGAAGTCAGGATGGGTGTGATTCAAAATACCGAAATGTTAAAAATGTATTGCAAGTATTAACGTGCACATTACCCACAAGGAGCACAAGCTTGAAAACAATCGTGGTTCACTTATACTGCAGTATATATTACTTAACTATTTTTTCCAAGACAAAATACATACCACAGAACCTTGAGGAAATCAAATGGTCAAAATTAACTCCCACTGACTGCTCAGAGTTACTTAGTATTGAGGCAGTAACCATTAATAGGTTCCTTTCAGCTGTGGCTCATTTCAAGCTTCTTTTTCTCCACATCCTCCTTCCATATCAATGACATTATTCCGGCTGATTTATGCACCGAGGAGACACTCTTCATCAGGTTAGATTAATTCACTAACTCCTAGGTGCTATTACAGGCAGATTCTGGCTCTGTGCATATCAGCCCGCTAAGGTTAGCATCTGACACGACAGAGATTAAATTTCTGTACTTCAGCACACATTTGATTCAATGGTCGGAAAGAGCAAAAAGGCATAGAGACCAAGCTATAAAACCCCAGGTCCTAAACTCACACAACCAAATCATTTTTCATTTTGTTTTAAGTCTGATAAGAATTAAAATTTCTAGTCTTTATGAATAAAAATAGTTTCTCACGTCTGAAATCTACAACTACAATGAAGTAATACAGCTCTCAGCAGCCCGTTGGCTCATGAAGTTGTATTATTGCATTAACCACATGTAGCAAATCAATAACCAGCTATGATATTATAGAAATGTACACCTTTTGTTCAAAGCTCTCAATATCGCTTTTCCAGATTGCCCAGCTCTTTAAAAACAGAATTACGTTTTTTAAAATAAACCAGATTTCAATATTGAGCCCTCAATAAGGTAATGAAAAGTTACAATAAAGACTCAAAGACATTAGAATTACTGCGCAATTATCATACCACGTGGTAGTTTTACATTTAAATGATTCTTTCCTCTATAAGGTCTTTAAGATCCTTCAAGCTTCTTAATGAAAACAATACAATAGAAAATCTACCACTAATAGGAGTACCCAATTTGGTAGCTCCACAGATTGCTTTAGTAGAAGCATAACATATTTTTACCAATCGCTAAAGGCATTTCAGAAACCTTCCCCAACCACTGTAGTGGAAATGTGGAATGATCAATATTAGCATCTGCTCACCCAGTGTTTATCCAATATTAGGAGACGTGATCAGTTTCTGCTTCTAACTGCAATTATGAAATCTTGCTCATTTATGTGCTCAAGTTAGATTTTCATCCTGATTATGCATTAATTTTCTCTATAGTTGGCATAATTCTTAATATGTTCTTTAATACTCTATCTCAGCTTCTCCTAGTTAACTGTAGGATATGTATGAGTGCTATCGATGAGTCCAAAGTTAGTCACAGGACCAGCAGGAATATGCTTTAAATCACTGAATTTCATTCTTGGGCTTATCACAAGGTGACTTTCTGGAAATATTTTAGGCAAATTTGTATTTTATTACAACATGAACAGAACCTGCTGACAGAAAAAAACAAAACAACAAACAACCCCCATGTTTTCTTGCATTCTTTAGAGGTTTAGCATAATACCCACAAATTAGTACAAATTTAAGACTGCTCAATTCTTTTCTTCTCCAATTTCTGTAGATCTTTAACATTATCTTTAATTAAAGTATTTGCTCTGCATTACTTGCTAAGAAAGAACTATCATAACTGATATGAATTTAAAGCACAAATAAAAGCAACTGTACGATTCTTAAGAAAACAATACGGACAAAATTAAAGGCTGTATTTTTTTGTCATTTCAGTAAGACAGAGTGTTTGGAAGATGCAGTTCTCTACGACTTCCTACTGGGAATAGTCACATGCAAAGCTGCCTAGTGCTTTGTGAATTATATAAATAAGGTGACAAGTTACAGCCACATTTAAGAAAGAAAATGTCAACTTAAGCTTAATACTTTAAATCTCATTATTTACAATATTCTTATGTGATGCATCTACAGCTGAGATCAATGGAAATTGAAAGTTCCTGCCTTATAAAAGAGAAATTGCTCCTGGTATATAATTTTCTCATTAAAATCTCCCTGAACTGGAGCGTGTATCCTGCCCAACAGTTTTGCCAGAAAATTTATGACACTCCAGCTGAGCTACGATTATTGTTGGTTTTTGCACACGAGGAATTGAGAATAAAAAAAGAGAAGTTAAGACTCTTCTGAGACTTTTTCCATAAGTCTACACAGTATTTAATAGTTACTATTATATGAAAAAATAAGACTGTTTGAGGGTATTCTTAAAACTGCAAGTGACTCAACCTGACATTTTACATGAAGACTGTCTACATATCAAGGAAGTATAATATCTAAGAAAGTCACATTGTATATGGATTTTTAACGGACAAGCCAGTGAAAACTGAAATGCTGCAGTACCAGAGCCTGGACTGTAGATCTCTTCTCCCCTTTCTAACAGACTGGTAGACGTTGACACTGGGTCAAACTTACATTTTCATATGTGCTAAAGAAGAGGAGCGTAAGTGCCTGCAGCACTGCACGCAAACATTTTTATAAATTAAAAACTCTAAGTATAAAGTGTTTATCAGTTTTTACTGCCTGACAGCACAAGATTCTTTTTAGGATTTGCTAAATGCATTTTTCTCACTTTTTCCATTCTTAAAATAAAGTGCTCTTTACACCTACTACACACTTTTCACTTGTCTTAAAGAGCTTCACACACTGCCTATGCTTGCTGTCTTGTCTACTAGTCTGCGAGTCAAGCCCTTTTCTCACCATATTCAGTCACCGAGATGATTGCTGCATCATCTTAAACTCTGCTCTTCATTACTGGTATTTCACCAAGTAGTGAAAACCTTTGTAGTTTGTAATCCCTTGGAATCCCCTGTATTATGGACTTGGAGACACAAGATGCATTGCCTGAAGAAACAGAAGTGATGAGACTTTACTGCATTACAAGCTTAAAAATTGGGAAGTACTATTAAACAAAACCAAACAACCCCCCTATTTCTCAATTTGTCTACACTACGACAAAATTCAAAATAAAAAACAAAGTACTTTTTTTCGTTTCCTTGGTAACAAATATAAGAACTTCACAACTGGTTTACAGTCAGCTTTGAGCTGTATTGGATCATTCTTACCTCCCACCTTTCCTTCCCAGTACTGAGCTATTTTTATGTAGTACAGTGTGACTTTTAACCTTATCTCTAGCAAATAAGAATTAGATAGATAAGTGTAATATCCTCAACTCATGTAAAGTCTTAGTTAAAAATAAAAAAGACAATAATGATAGGTCAGGAAGCAGACACAGAAGTAGGAAAAGATGATATGAGGAAGGAAAAACTTCTTAAGCTCTATTTTGCTGCCAAAGACAACGTAACTAGACTCTGAGAGGATTTCACCTATGACTCGGCCCAGATTCTAGATCAGTACTCTACTTAAAAACTGTTTCTTAACTTGTTCTACAGAATTTAATCAAGCAGTAAGCGTAACTTCCTCTAGAAAACAGAGGTTCACAACTGTTCTTTGCTCTATATCCTCTAATGAATAGGGCAAAGCTCAGAAAGGTGACTTGTTATATTTCAAGTTTTAATTAATTCTTGAAATTTTCTCCAAAATGTCAAAATTTTTCTTCAGATCTTATTGCATAAATGCCTTTGTCAAGGCAAGAGTGCTAAAACATTCTTTCAAAAGTAAAGAAAGCTATTTTGTTCTATTTTTTAATTAAAAAAACCCCTGTAGATAGCTGAAAACTGCTTAAATAATAAGCAGGGCTTCAGACAATCACATGTGAGCACTATGAATTAATATTTTGAACATTCTCTGAATGAAAAATATGAAACATTTTATTTCTTACTCATGCCTTTTTTCAGGCTCTACCATTGTGTGGAGTGTTATTCAGGAAAAAAAAAATATCTTCACATTTCAAATGTTTCTTCTAAAACCAAACTTTTAGACAGTTTAAAAAAATAAATTCAGAACACAAAAACATCACATAAATACATTTCCTAAATTATCTTTGAAGGGATAGTTCCCTCTTAGTCTTTTAGAGCAATAAACTATTTTTGGTCAAAATATTAGCCTGAATTTTAAAGGGAAGAACCTATTCAAATCAGAACAACAGAAAAGTTTTAAGGCAGACTGAATTTCACAAACTATTTGAGTTTCAATATTCACCTTATTAAATCTCACATTAAGAGTTCAATTTCAGTAAATCTATTTTTTTTTTTATAATTAAAAAGCAGTGGCTTTAATGGAAGCTAATTTGAATTTCTAAAAATAACTGTTTCCATGAAATGACTATCAATCAATCAATCCCTTTGAGATAAGAGCCCTACTTTGTCCGGATAGCATCATTGGCTTTACGGTATCCTCAGCTGACTGACTTTGTTTTCAGCAAAAACGGACTTCCTTAAAGAGCTGCTGACCAATAATAGAAAAATCTTTTAATATCAATTCATTTGGTATATTGGTATATGTAAAACATGCCATGCTCAAACAGTGATTTTCATTTGCAGTTTTATTCATAAGCATATTTACATGAAGGCACAAAGGAAAATGACCACCTGGTCTGTCCCAAACTGTTAATATTACATTTGTGTCTTTGAAAAATAATAAAAAAATAATTTAATTTCTAGAAAAATCTTAAAATTGAATCTTTATAGATAAAGTTGGAATATATTCAAATGAAAACTGGGCTCTGTATCTACCCTAACAGATTATTTTGCTTTTCCTGTTACATATTTCTACGGAATGAAAGAAACGTGTCCTTGTTTTACTCAGACAGCAATTATTAATTTCAACAAAAGTACCTATAGGTCACGGCTGGTGAGTTTGATGATGAGAGCATCGGAAGCTTAGCTAAGCAACCCTCACAAATAACTTCACCAAGCATAAAAATCTTGCAGGATGTACCCTGTATGTTATTACAGACGACCACTCTCTTTAGTCCCGAGAGGTGAAAAGGGCATTTAGTTTCAGCCAATCGGTTCTAATTGCAGACCTGCTGCGTGTCATACCTGTTGCTGTAAATGAAGCATTCCACATTAATAACTGAAAACTTAATAGCAACAGATCAAGGGGGAAAAATAGGGATCTTCCTTGCAGTTGTCTTTTGGAGTTGGATATTAATTACCTGGTAAAGGTAAGCGGCATTCACACTGAAACTTTATCTTCCTGTTTGAGTTTCAATAGAGGGGACAGAGTTTGACCCCATCATACAGAGGGACAAAAGAGATTGGCCTCGGTGAGTAATCTGGTATTTTAAAGCATGATTTACACAGAGGGATGTCTAAAGCCAATCAAAAAAAGGAATCTCGCACCCAAATGGACTGAGAAAAGCTTACGAAAGGTTCATAGACAAAGCTATAAAACTCAGGATTTCACTTCATAGGCGATTACCGATTTAGGTGAGTGACTGCGAGGATCGGGCCCAGGTATCCGCGTGCGCGCAGCTGGCAGCCAGGAGACGGGCAGCGGGGCCACAGCCAGACCTCAGCTCCACTTCAAAATGCAGTTGGCAGAACGATATCAATGATTTCACGCCAGTTGCTGTAACAGTTTGCTTTTAAAAGACTTTTCAAAGTTACATTAAGGATCCTCATAATGTAATCTTCTCCCAGTAGAGCACATTAAGTGCACTTAATTGTTTGTCAAATACACATCTGTATCAGAGGGAACTGTGCAAAGCAGGGGGGAAAATCAGAGAGATCCGATCTGCCCACTGTAAGAAGCGTCTGAGGAGAGCTCATACTATTATCTTTTTAAGTTCAACTCCTGGACGTGACTTTTGATACATCTAAATAAGTTTTGATTGAATTTCTCAGAAGTAAAGAAGCTCACATAACCACAATGAAGAATAATCAGACACAGATAGAAGTTGAATGCACTACATTAACGCTGGAATCCCAGCGGTTATTATAATAAGTTTCTTAGTACTGGTGTCAGTCCACTCGATCCTTTTATAAGTGTATAGTAACTACGTGTTGGTACAGACGAGACCATTATGTTTCAAATGCACGGTATTTATTCTAATCAACATCAGCAGCCACACACTATTAAAGTGTTCCAGAGTTAAACTAAATTAATTTGCTTAAAGCAGCTTTTCCAAACAAAATATGGTTAAAATGAATATTTGGCTTTAGGCTTTGTGTTTGGAAGACTGCCAGAGACGCTAAAAAGGATTGCAGAATTTTCCATTTCATTTCCTTACCTCTAAACAGTATTTAAGTCCAGCTTGAAAATAAGGCACGAGATTTTGAGGGAAAGTAATTTACTTTTATTTTTTAATTATGTTAAATCAAGGGCATACCTATTATTTAGGATTTTCAAATAGTCTGTAGGGTCATTAAATAGCTTAATTACAAGACAGGACTGCCGAGGACATACTTGACTGAGAACTGACACGCTTGCCGCAAGAAAAAGCTTGTAACTTTGTAATAGTTCAAATGGAATAAAACACCAAACGATGCAGCTTGAGTGAAAGCAGCTCTCAAGGGCTGACTACTAGGAAGAGATTCCATGGAAGTACAAAACCACAGGGGCCATTCTCAAGATCCCACCAAAAATGTCTTGAAATCTCTGGAAAAAATGAGTGGATCAGGCCTCTAATGGACAGTGATGCTGGTGCAGAAAGACCATCTCTTCTGGCTGGGAAGTCCTCATCTGATCTGGGCTAAATTGTCTGTTGTTACAGTCAAACGCTTCACTGTATTCCTAATTTCTCATTTGATCCTGAGCAACTTAAGAACGTTCCTCTCCCCACACACTGCTGCTCTGCAGCTCTCCTGTTTTCTGCATACAGAACAAACTACACGTGCCAGAGATATCAATACAGAACAATTCATAAAACCTACACAGATTAAAAGGCAAATGAAAGCCATAAATAATGCATGTAACACTAAGTGCTATCTACCCTATTCTTGGATGTGTGTATCTTGTAAGATCTGCTCCTGCATTTTGCATGCTAATGTATATTAGTCGGTTTTACAGGACAAATTTGGATACGTTCCTGACGGCATCTCAAAGAGCGCTATCAAACTCAAACTTGTTATAATGAGATTCAGCTTGAGAAAAAGCAAAAGCATGACAGAAAAACCTCGTTCCTTGCAGTAATATTTATTAGAATCACTTCCCAACCCTGATGACTAAACACCTCATGCGATTACTTTACATGATATTAATTTACTCATGTTAGGTAACACATACCTTTGGTTCCACAATACTCCGGTAGTAGGAGATATTAGGTATTAAGTCTGGATAAATTCAACAGTAACATTAGCTATTACTGTCATGTATAAACTTTGGTTCACTCTGACTCTCTCCTGCCAGCAAAGAGAGATCAGCTCTTTGTTTTAAACAGAAAAGCTTCAGAAATAATTTGATATCTGATGCTGCACAGCCAACCTTTGTGACATGACAGAGAATCCAAAAGTTTTACATCTAAAGCAAGCAAGTTTACTCAGAGAGTAGAACAAAAAATGACTTCTTGGTGGTGTGCACCTTAATTCTGACCTGTCAAGAGAACTATCTTACATTCTCTCACTGTCTTTTCCAAAAGACACAATGAATGAAAAATGGCAGAGAGTGAAGGGAAATTTGTCTTCATTTTCTGTGCACTTCGTACTGGTGGCTTGGTGATATCCTAAAAGATACCACCGGCAGGCAACTTTCAGAAGCATCCAGAGGGCTTCACTTACTACCTTGTATCTGCTCAATTATGGATGTGTAAAATACCCAGCGCACAGGGTAGCTTGGTTGGGTACTTTGGTTTAAATGGAGACAAAGTAAGTATATTGATGCTGAAGATGAAAAATTAGGCATGAGACACAAAAGTCTGAAAAGTACTCATGCTTCATAAAGGCAGGTTACATGCTATTACACTTGATATGCTCCCTCAACCTGCTGGTCACACTTCTGATGCAGCCCAGGATATGGTTGGTAGCTTTGGGCTCCAAGCGCACATTACCAGCTCACATTGAGCTTCTCATGCACCAACACCCCCGAGTTCTTCTCTTCAGGGCTGCTCTCAACCCATTCTCCACCCAGGCTGTATTTGTACTTGCTATTGCCCCGACCCAGGTGCGGGACCTTGCACTTGGCCTGGGTAATCTTCGTGAGGTTCACACAGGCCAACCCCTCAAGCCTGTCAAGGTCCTTCTGGACAGCATCCATTGATCATTCAGATGCCCATCTTTCCTCTTCTCTTCTCTGGATTTTTTATTTTTTATTTTGCAAGTATTCATAGGACCCAGTAGTGAGTCTCATAAACAGAGCCAAAGAGTCATACTACATACAAGAAAAAAGATCTCTCCCCTGATTTGCAGGATACTACAAACGGTCATTTCTTCCTCTGTTATAGCAAATCATTCACCTGCAGGGAAAATTTCCTCATATAAACAAAGCAGGGGACTGAAGAGCATGAGCCAATATGCATTTCTCATGGGTAACACCTGAGATATCTTTTCCCTGTCCTCTGACTTGGAATAGTAAGAACTCCATGTACTTCAACAAAGCTGAAATGAGACTATTTCAAGAAGATAATTAGCTGCCCTGTCTTACTTTTGAGATCATCAGAGACCTTTAATATCCTCCAGAACAAAACCATAATAGATTTTCTCTAAGGAAAACCCACGTTGTTCCCAAATACAGTTTGAAGTCGTAGAATATCTAATCCACCTTTTTTTTTTGCAGCAATTAGGTGGATGTATACAACACAGAGCTTTGCAACTGCAAACCTGGGGAGTTTTAATGATCCAGCGGACTTCTGCATGATTAGCCATTGTTAGATAAGTACACCTTCCAGATAATTTACCCACTTCATGTTTAAATAAAATGTGAGTTATAACCAAGCATAAATTGAACTTATTCTATTAAACATGAAAATTAAGATGACCTCTTAGACGTGTAGAACTTTTCAGTGAAGAACTGTAAATACATAGTTAAAGTATTATTTAGTGAGTTCAGAGAATCTTTTGCTATAATAAAACACTATATAAGAAATACAGATAGCTAGAAAATTTAGTAACTCACTGGACTCATACTTCAGCATCCAAAATTTCTTGGTAAAAATGCCACTTGTGGGGGGAGGAAAGAAAAATGTATCTTTCATTTCCCTCTAAATAAGGTAGTTTAAGATAGAAACAGATAAGCAAAGAAAGAAAAAGCTATTAAATGAAGAAATTCTGAACTCTATAGAAGTTGGAAGAGGAAAGCCACCAAACAGAAAGATGTCCTACTGTCCTATAGGGACTTCATGCCACATAGTCATAAGAGACAAATTATACAGAAGAGGATCTATTCTATTATTCAAGAATAGTATATGCATGGGCCTTGATCAGGTCCATGAAAACCAGTAGAAAGTGGAAGAAAGAAGTGTGTAGAAGCCAAAATAAATGCTATTTCTGATTTGAGCAGTGTTCTTGAGTTTTTTAAAACCACTTTTTATCTTAGCTGCTCTGTTGCCAGTTACTCCTGAAGGGACTTTTTTCACAGCGTCACAAACACCACACCATTTAACTACACCGAGGAAAACTAAGGAGTTGTAGAGGTTGCAAAACATGCTTTATTCTTCTTATATGCAAATTCAAAGCCTGTCCTTTCCTCTCATATTCATAACCTTTGCGAGTATCTTATGACTTGTAAATACTGAATCTAAGTCCCTGTCTCTAGAGACGGGTCTGATCCCTCAGATCCACTGCAAGAAGACTCCCACTGACCTGAGAGGCCTTCATACATACACCCAAAGTAAGTACATTACACCAGGAGTACTTACTTTTTATTACTTTATCGATAAATCTGATGTTAAACCCACTAAGGATAGCGCAGAACTGGCTCTCCGTGGAGAACTGTGTGAGAATCCCAAGGTCACTTCCCAGCTCTCCCAAGTGTGATAGCACAGTGCATTTCCAGCAGAGTAAATGGACTTGCTCACCCTTCAGTTTTAAGAATACTTTTTTTAAGCTAGCGATATATTTCAGCTGTTTAAAGCCTAATAAAAATACAGCACAAGTCATTTATTATCTGTCACTTCCATACAAGTAATTCTCATAAAAAGTCAACTTTAAGATACTCTGCAAAAGAATTCTTTCAGACTTGACAGTCTTATTATTTTAAAATTTAAATGACATTCAGAGAAATTCAATGCTGAATACCTTGGATCAAAGGCAATAGCGCAACGGAAGTAAAATTTGGTGGTTAAAAAACACCAACAGAAAATAAAGTCCAGCTGTCAATACTCTTCAATAGAGATTTACATCAAGCACTTTAAACTCCTCTCGTAATTCTTCAAGCACTCTGTCATAAATCAGATCAAAATGTATTCGTAGCCAAGTCACCTTTTCTTAATAACATTTGATGTGTGTGTCTGTTGGATGAATTTCAATAATTACTTATATAAAGTACTCCACATCTACAAGAGTACAAAGTAGAAGAACAATGCAGCATACACAGAACTACTAACTGCTACCCAGGTGGGTCATCCCCTTAGCCATGAATTTATTTTCTTGATAGAATAGGAAACATTTTGTTGGAAAGTAAAATTAGATAAGAACAAACAGAATCAGTTAGTAGATCACTTCTCACTACATTTACCAGGCTATAAATTGCTTTGTATTAATTGATTTGGATTCTGCGGTGGTGAACAGAAAAAAAAAAAAATTCCAATGCCCGAACACACCGTGGGGTTCATCTGATTCCCCAAACTGATTTAGAGGGAAGGTTCTGATGAGCGATTGTGAGGGCAAAGAGAATATTTTATGGTTCTTCCAACCAGAATTCCAGGAACAGGCTGGCTTTGTGCGATGATTTTTGAAATGGAACCAGGCAGAATCTGGCAGAAAACAAGCAAGAACTGTCTGGTTTGTTTGTCTGAAGTAAACCAATCAAATTGCCTCAATACGAACCACGGAGACCATCTTAGTTTACTTCTATGGACTGAGCTGGGGAATGACAACAGTTGATATTTCTAGCAGAACTGCAGATCTAGGGTGTAGATCAACAGCAAATTCGCATCTATCCTATTCCAAAGAAACAGGGAATGAGGATTTCCAAAATTTATCAAAGACATCTCTGTGGTACCATGGTTTGAGAAGGAACATATTTTTAAATAACGAGGGAGTTAATTTATTCTTGTGTAAAGAGTATCTCATTCTAGCCCTATCCCAGTAGTCATTGCAGTAAAAGCGTATCCTAAAATATTCCTTGCATCTCTGTAGGTTTCTTTAAATAGGAGTATTCTTCAGCATGATCAATATACCCTCTGAAAATGAAATCAGCCATAGATGTTGGATAGCGAGTCCTGATGGGACAAGTTTCATCATTTCAGAGGACTATTTATTTGCCCTGAAAAATGATGCCACCAGGTACTGCATCTGCTCCTTGCACTTTGATGAACTGTTTCGCATTGCATGTGTAGGCAGAAATATTACTGTTGCTGTCAGTAGAAAAATGGGAGGAGGTATGCAAGATGTTCAACTAACAGTGTCTTTGATGCGAAATCTCAGTATCTTCAAAATGCAGTGCATTTGTTGTATCAAAAATACATATTTAAGCAGGTGATCTTTCTGGGCTTCAATTCAAAAAAGCTTCTTCAAATAAATTAGTAGGTATTTCTGCTAATACAATTTAAGACAAAAGAGATGTGAAGGTACCCCTACCGGAGCCTTGAAATTAATTTTCATTTCCATTTTGGCAAAAGACCACTTTCCTTCTGGTAGGAGATCAAGCTTGGTAAGTGAAGATAGCTTATTTTGCATGCACATCTGCGCAGACAGACAAGCAATTCTTTGGTTCAGGTGGATAAATTGCCAGCTTTCATATACTACAGATAGTGTAATGCACAGTGAAACAACTACTGTAGCTATTCATTGCTTCCAAATGTAACAGCAAAAACCATCTATGACAGAAAGGCAGTAAAAGAATATACTATAATATGGGCAGATGTCCACAGTGTATTAAAAAGGAATTTGTGTCCTCTTAGATTTACGCAAACAACTGTATTCGTATGATTTACTGTAATTTATTGGATTCTAAGCATGCTCTATCTTAATAATGCTCACATAATAATGGATGCATATGTATTCTTTCTCATGCTTTAAAAGTCCATTTAACTTTTGAATGAAGGAAAGAGCACTTTAGAGGAGCAGTCACTGATGACAGACTATTGTTAAAAAGCCATCATATATTCAGATCCATCTGGTGCTATCCTGGGAGCAATGCGATACAAACTAATAAAATTACTGCAAGAGTAGGGAAACCAGCAAGGAAAATTTGAAAATAATATCCATTTGTTTCATAGACAGAAGAATTAAGGTTTTGGGTTTTTTTTTTTTGTCATGCAAAACATTTTTTGAAATATTATTTTAGCAAAATGATCTTCACTTAAAAATGCTTCACAGTCATATCCAGATTCATATTGTTTCGATTTGCCATAAATGATTACACAAAAATAGCTGTTGCAAAATGCTTAAATATTTCTGAAATGCGAGTATATGTATGAAATACATTTTCACATTTCTGCAACATAAGCCAATAATAAAAATTATGTAAATATCGAGTTAATCAAGTTATTAAGACAAGGAAAATTAAAAATATCCTGACTAGTCCAGTTTTAATTATTTATTCATCCTATCATCTCTTAAAAAACACAGATTTTTTTTAATACTTCCTTAGCCTCTTCAACTGCAACATTAAATAATAAGAATCACAGTAGATATGAGTCCAGTTTGTTTTGGTGACTTTCCTATGCTGTTGTCAGACAGGAGCATAAATTCCAACAGTTCTTATAAATTACTTGGAAAACGTTTTTCTAGCTCCAAGTTTTCCACTCATAAGTGCTTATTCTTCATAGTAAAGAGAGGTAATCATGGAGCAAACAAAGCAAATGTGAGTCTCGCCATGTAAAGCTTAGTTTTCATTGCATTTGTTTGAATGGTTTATATTTAATTGATGAACCTCAGTGTTTGACTTTCAGTCGCTCAGTGTCTCAATCACTGCGGCGCAGACACGAACCGCAGGTGGGATCCGCACACTGCTATGCTGATGGAGCTTCCCTCTTCAGCTTAAATGACCACATTTTTACCTGGGATTTTATATAGCCTTTGGCCTTTTCTGAGGCAGACTGTTGCCTCTCGACGCACCGCATGCAATTCACAAAGAGCAACAGTTCAAAGTGTAATTCTTATTTAGTTTCTTTTTTTTTTGCACCAAGGACAAGTTCATACCTGAGCTCTGAGAACAAACACACTCTAAACATAAAATACATAATATAAAAGTGAAAGGGCACAATGTCAGGCGCCAAAACACATGGCTAGTAAAAAAATATAGAATGTGTTAATGCACTTTTCTATGTAACTACTCTTTTCAAAGATGGTCTCTTACAGAATATAGAAGGACATTTGTGCTAATTACCGAGACACATATGGCTGGTAAAAAAACAAAAATGCATTAGCAGACTTTATATGCAATTTCACTCTTTCTAAATATAGTTTTAAACCAGAAAACATGCTACCTTTCTTTTGTTCTTTTCAGAGCAGCCATCGGAGGGAAAGGAGAGTCATTAATATACACATTAGCATTAACGGGCAGAGAAAGCAATCATTAGTGTCATGGCTCAGGTGTTTGGTGAATGCAGCTGTAGGATCAAATCATATCACACTAATGTAAATTGCAATGAAGCTCTCTACTGGATTTTCCTATTATTTGAGTGTTAAACTTGTTTTGTCACAGATCTATGAAGGACACTGACAACAGTAAACTAACCTGCATTATCATCATCTTCTTTTCCTTTAAAAAAGAAAATCAATAAGCAAGCTGTCATAGTCTATTTTCTACAGGTTAACCTTTCTGGTTCTGGTAGAGTGGGTAGATACTTTACGAGTCAGAGCTGTAAAAACGGCATTTGACAGAAGTATTACTTACTTGGGATTTTCTAGCAGAGCCACAGGTAATGATTTGACAGTGACTCCAAAAAAACAGTGATGAAAATATTACATCCTTATTCATTTACAAATAAAATAACATTCTGCAGACATAACAGTAAGAAATGTCCTTAACTGACTTCAAAGGGAAATCTCACAATTTTGTCCTTTGAAAGGTAAAAAGTATATTCTTTTTTCTGTAGTTGATTTTACTTGTTATTTAACTGTTATTTAATACAATCGGATCATAAATTAATAAATGGAATCACACCCTTTTACGATGGTATCCAAGTCCGTACGTTCTACAATAAAACATGGAGGAAAAACAATTTCAAAAGACTCACAGAAAAGGACATCCCTATTTCAAGTCTGCAATCCTACATTTATATTATTGTCTGATGAAAACTAAATTAAGAGCCACAAACTTTCTATTTGGGAAGGTGGGCTTTCCTTGCTAAGCGAGCCTTATTCTCCAGCATGGGAGACCAAGTGTGCTGTTTCTTTTACTATCTCAGCTGGTTCCACTACAGGATGGTGCAGAGTGAAGCTTCCTCTGCACCCCTCTCAGGTCCCGCGAGGCTTTGCTGGGTCTGGATGGAACCAACAGTGCAATTGCACTCGAGTTATATCAGCTCCTTGCTCTGACAGTGATGTTTTTAATGTGTTAGCTTTTCAGTGGATAGGTGAGCTGAACCAGCTTCCCTGGTAGTCACATTTGTCAGGTCTAATACAGAAACTGGGATCTTTCTTGATAGAAAAGGTCTGCTGTGTGATTAAAATTTCTTTTCCATTAGTCTGATTTTTCATTCTCTGTCCAAAACTCCAGGTTCTCTTGGTAGCAGTTCCAATCCAAATTGGTGCTAAAATCGCTTTCAGTGTTTTAATATAATCATCTCCATTAAATTTCATTTCTATAAAGTTTAAATGACCTCCTTTAGACATCTCATTCTAACAGAATGACATCATTCTGTCTCACAAGGAGAAAGCAGATCATAATTTTGTCACTCACATATAGGATGAGCATACCAAAGGTTTACTCTCATTGTGAAAACTGTCTTCTCTGGTTTTAGAACCTTCTGTTAAATGCAAAATGTCTTAAGAGATGGTTAACTGCACCAAAAAAATTATATATTGATCAATCCATAGTTAAAATGCTTGTGTTACAATATCGTGCATTGCCTTCAGTGACTACATTGGCATACAGTCTGTAAAAGTGACAAAATCTAAAAATTCAGATTTCCCTTAAGTGTTGAAAAAAAATTCAGATGTAGAATGAGAGACCGCTGCTGCAATTCAGTGGTTATTTTTCATGACTACTCATCAGAAATCTGAACTCGTAGAAAACTGTACTGAGCCGAACCAAAATTTAATAGACCTCAAAGTCTTAAAACCATAACTTTTCAGACATTGTTGACAGGAAGTATCCAAACAAGCCAGAAGGCTACTGTTGTGCAACTTCTGTCAAAGGTGACAAAAAACATTAGTGTCCCTTTCAAGTCAGACCATTTTGTCTTCTGGCATATTTATCATACTTCTGGCAGGGACCAACAGCAGATAAAAGCATAACAGTAAGCGAAGCACGCACCACGCTCACCACACACACCTCCTCGCTTTCCACCCTATCTGCCTACAATGGCAGCAGTTTCTACATATTCAGTACATTCCTCCTTGGAGAATTTTCTTTCACCCATAAATTTAAATCCTGCTGTGCTTAAGTCAAGTTTAATTCTTTAACTTCTGAGTTCTCAGAATGAATTTATTTGTCAAAATGTGTTGCTGAGAGTGTGACAACAAATGAAAATACGAAATAGGAGAGGCAAAGTTCTATTTCTCTTCCTGAAGCAGTGGCAAGTCAACTGTGGTTGCATCAGTTCTACCATCACTTCCTCATGACATGTTATTCTGCATCCTGTGATAGGAGCATTACGCCACCCTTGCCAGCTCAGAGAAATCAATCTCCTCTGAAGACACAAGAGAAGGAAAAGCTTGGTCTGGTAGCGATGATGTCAAATAGACTTTCAGGAGGAAGGGATTCCTCTACTAGAAAACCAATTTAACATTTTATATTTTTTTAAAGTCATTATTTCTGTGTCAATTTTCTCGAGCTTCAAGGTGCGCCCAATCTTTTTCTGCATGTTTTGTGCAGTAAGAACCATCTAATAATGCATCATTGGGAACCGTATAACATGACAGAGTTCAGATGCCAGCAGAAGCTGCTAGTATAAAATAAATAGTAAGTAATCGTTTTCCTCTGCCTCAAATCAGAAGTCTGGTTTTATATTAAAAATGCATCCAAATATAAAATCTATTTTCAATTACAGATCAAAACTTAGAATGGGTTATTAATATGCATACAATATTGTTATAGTAATATTTCAAGGAATAAATAATTGAAAAGCAATAATTCAGCGTATGTTGAAATTGTGAAAGCACTTTTAAAAATCCTATTGAAAAACACTGCAAGTTTCTCCAGCTATCCTTCTGCCTCTACAACGCATGCTCACCAGTCAACAGGTCATCTACAGCAGTTCTGTTGACGTAGGATATTGCCAAATAGTTCATTTAATTGTTCTTCATTCTGTCTACGTACACTGAAAACTTGAGCATTTTTGCTTCTTTCCGTAAATATTCATTTTAGAGTTTAAAGCAGCTCTGCAGCTGGAGCATAAAACACTTTGGCCTCCGGTCCGTGTGTCAGAACTGCAGAGCTACACCACTCCAGTACCTCCCTCAAAGATTTTTTTGAGGAAGAGCTGAATTAGCATATTCAGAGAAAACAGGATAACAGTAAGCACAGCAGTAGTATCTCTGGTCTTGTTCCCTGTCTCTGTCATATTATTATTTATTATATAAAGCTGCATCCAAGAAATGGGGCACTGAACTGTACTTATTTCTGACTAAATTTCTCATCTATATTTTCCCAAACAGAACAATAGCAATACCATACAGGAGTAGCCTCTTTAGCTGAAAAACTCTGCAGTAAGGTTTAGTGCACTTAAATATATTTAAAAAATGTGTTGATATACTAAATAAAATATCTTTATTTAAACTAATTGACTTAAGATAGCCTGTAACCAAGAAAACAATGTAAAAAAACCACCAAGAAATTACTACTAGTCCAAAAAAACCTGCAGTTGGGAGATTTGGATTGCTTTAAATAATCATAGCTATACACATGCCTTCAATATAGGCAAGTCAAAATAATAATTAAAAAAAAGAGCAGGAACGTGTTTCTGATGATCTAGAACATGTAGATTAAAATAATTAAATACTGATCACCAGTATGTTGACCTTTACTAACAAACCTACTTATAAAATTGGCAAACTTCGACACTTTTTCTCTTTCCTGGAAACAACTTGGTATGTTACTAAACAGCACAAAAGGGTAATGCTTTAATCACCCAGTAAGAAAGGTTTGTTTGGTTTTTCTTTGATTGCTCGTTGGCCTGGGACAGCTCAATTCTTTTACACCTCCTTCTTTGTCATAGATGAGAAATAATGAATTACCCTGAGGACACAAGCAATAACATATTCACATCTAGGACAACATTGTTCTTGGTCTTTGATAGGATCCCACTTGCCTCAAAAGCATTAATAAAAGTTTTAACTTCTTCTTGTTTAATTTCCTAAACTTGTGTGCCTCTGTCTTTCACTGACATCCCCAGAAAAAGAGTAAATTCCCTCTCCTGAGGGAATTCACAGTCTTTCCTCATCCCTGCTCCTGCACACGATTTTCATTTTTCTTTAAAAATGATTGAGCTATCACTTATACATATACATAATTTAATATCTCTTTTCTTATATTAGAAAATTGTATGGTTTAATAAAACTATGACAAGAACAAATATTTTATAGCTAATTGGAAATGTGTTATTTTCCACAACAGACTAGAAACCAATTTATCTGTGAATATTTACAGATAATGTTATTCCTCTTATTTTTACCCCAATGAGCACAGGTTAGAATTCATTAAAGAAAAAGCAGTTTACGCCCTCTTAAAAACTGAGTTAAGGGTGGAAGAAACATATCCAAATTTTCTCCTTTTGAATTCTAGTCTATTATGTTCTATTATGTAGTGCTGGTATGGTTATTTACGGGCTTGCTCAGATTTGATCTGTTCCTGCCATCCTGACAGTAAGCTTACATGCAGCTGAAATGGGTTTTCTTTTAATGTTTATTCAGCTATTCCTTTAGAAAAGAGCACCTTTATTGTTTTCTTCTACAGTCTAAACCTCACTTAAATTCTTTTCTGGATTGTTCTCCCTCTGCAGAGTCATGATGTGGTTCATTAATAGTAATTCAATAACATTTTCCCCAAAATTCCAGCGTAGCTATGTCTCCGGAGGAAAGGGGGCATTGCCTTTATTGTCCATTACAAACATCCATTCCTGTAACTCACAGTCAACCGAGGACAACGTTTCATAAGATAGGAAGCATATCAACACAGTGTTTCTGCAAGTAACATTGCTCTCTTTCCCCATATTCCTCTCATCAGATAAATTCAGATGGGAGCTGGAGGGCCCAATTCTCTTTTTCTACACGGGGTACAGAGGACATAACCAGTTTAGCCTTTTTTAAAGCAATTAAAAATAACCATAAAAGTATCTTCAAAAAAGTCACAATTATTCTTTTTTTGTTTTCCATCCCTACAACTTGGAAGTAATTATCCATTTTTTCGTCAACACTGATTTTAGATTGAGATGCAGATTGGAAACTTTTGCTTCGGAGTTCAGACTGCCTCTGAATTATAAACAGTTACAGTAGATGTTCTGAGCAAGTCCTGGCAGTAACAACAGGGAAAATACTGCAGTATTAGATTTCTGTAGCAATCAATAGGGAAGCACTGGCAGAATCCACCCTAAGGTAGTTTTCCTACCTACCATAATAATTAAATTTGTATTTTTAAAGCACTAACACAAGACTATATGGCTGGAACTATAAAATCACTTCAATCACTACACTTAAATAACCCCCTCCTATTTCCCCAAAGAATTTTTCATGTTTTTGCTCCATCTTTGGTTCTCATTAAGTGTTGTCCTGACCTTTCAGTCTGTAAAAATCAACAAAAAGCATTTCCTTTTTTATTAAAAGATTGATTGCAGGAGGCCTGGGACCACAATGAAAAAAAGGAGAAATAATCTATGCCCAAAACATCTTCAGTTTTTCAGACACCCAATGACATTTGGCCCAATAGTAAGAGCAGTACATACCTGGTTTTCAGATGCAACAATGCAAAAAAAGCCAAAGAAACGGTTACAATAAAAAAAAAAACCTATAAATCAGAAAGAAATATATGCACTACTAGGCAAAACTTTCAATAATTCTATTCAGACTTGAACACACAGCTGGGAGAAGTTACCAAGATAAAAATTATAGGTAGCTGAAGGAGGCAAGCAAAAATATTTCAATATATACAAGCATGAACAACCACTGTACCTACAGCTGAATATATTTTCAAAGTAACAGCACTTTGCCTGTGGGGACACACAACTGTACAACAGCATAGGGCAACCTCAGCTGACGGCACATTAGGTGATCAAACAAGGAGATTCCAAAACCTTTCCCTACTTTAGGTTCTGAACATAATATAGATGAATGAATGCAATAAAGAAATCATAACTTGAAACATCGTGGATTTACCACTGTCCCCAACTGATAAAAAGTTAAGCATTTTTGATCTTTTAAGTATTTATTTATGCAGGGAGTTACCCACAAATGATCCATTAGAAACCTGATTTGGCTTTGAATCGTGTTTGGGACACTCTTGTCTGGTAACTTCAACTGATCTACACACTATTTATGAAACCTATCCCAAACTCACCAAACTAATTTAATTACTATAATAGATTATAATCAGTTGTTGTTGAGGGTCAGAGCACTTGAACAGAATAGCATTAGGCTATGATTCTATTTCATATTGTTATATTTCTACTCCTGAAGGTCTAAGATATCATACATCATAAAAAAAAAAAGAAAAGAAAGGAAGTGCTCCATAATATAACTATCCTTAGTTTAATTCTTCTCATTAATCCGCCTTATTGGCTGTGGCATGCACTTGTTCTACCCAGTTCTACTCTGTGAAGGTTTAATAGACCCGTTTCTTTTACCATCATCCATACACAAGCCTGTCGATCAATGACAATTATTACTTAATGAACACGTAATGATGGGTAAGCCCAGGGAGAAGGGAACAAATAAATCACTCATTACAGCCTTGACTGCAAGCTAACACTGTCTCTTGTTAAAGTGATACGTGGTGCAGGTTTGTTTAGCCAACATCTCCAGGAGTAATCAGCATGATCCAGCGCTTCAGAGCTCTGGAAATCTTCAGTGACCTAAAGTATATTCAACTTCAAAAGGAGATGAAGACAAAAGGGTTCTTCACTTTAATTGAAAACTCTCCTGAAAGTTCTTTAAAAAAAAAAAAAGCTCAGAGTGCTGTTTGTTTCTTCTTTATTTTTCTAAACTTATGGTTTTTTTTCTTATTAACTATAAGCAAAGTTGCACTTTTCCTCCAGTTTAAATAACAGAACCTTTCTTTCCAGAGCTTTAATGTGCAATCCACACTGACTAAGCATTATTTTAAGTGATTGATGTTCATGAAACACTACACAACCTGAGGAACAGGAGAGCTATATTCATAAACCTAAGACTGCAAGGAGTCACGGTGAGGTATGTCAGATCAATATTGTGCCCACAAAAAAAAAGCTACACATTCTATAAAAATGACACAGGTATTTGTTTTCGTGATGCTATTTCTTAGTCATTAAGTTCTGAAGTGAAACGTTCAAATATTTGCATCCTAGTGGAAATCACCAGAAGTTCTAGTCTGGCTTCCACATCAATTTCCCATTTTCCTGTTAATTAGACAACTCTAGCAAAGTTAAAACGGTGTGAAAAAGGAAATCTACATCTAACTAGTAATTAATGGGAAAGTCATATCAAATACATCTAAGAATGAAACTATGAATTAGATCTGTGCAGAAGCATATTCTACCACCACCTCCTTTTAATGTACTATGACACAAAAAGTTCGGTTTTGGCTTCTTCAAATAAGAGTTACAACAATGACATTTAAATTAAGTAATTCCGAAACATCAAAATAGGATGCCATCACAGTATGCCATCATTTCCCTGGGATGGAAATAGGCTATAACAATTGCAAAAAAACCAAATTAATTTGTAATGTGAAACGTTTTCAAGAAATAATACTTTCCAACAAAACTATCTACAGTTCAGTAAAATGTTTCATTCTAAGAAAGGATCACTCCACAAGACTTTCTGTACAAATTCCTGAATTCGTCATGCTAATAATCTTGATTTCCGAGATGGCTTTCTAAAAATGCGTAAGAATGCTCGGTTTTATTTAACATGCAGCACATCAACCTTCCAAAAAAACAGTTTGGAGAAGAGTTAAAGCTTATAGAAACTCCCTGTGCAAATTTTAACAAGACGAATCTAGTCGGGAAAAAAAAAAGGCAGCAAAAGGGTTACTTCCTTACGTAAGGAAAACTTATCTCCTGTGTTACGTTTTCATTTATTTAATTTCAACCTTGAAAGAAATATTTATGCAAAATGCAAGGAACATATTGCCTATCCAAAATTTCTTTCTAATCCAATGTACCATTTGCCAAGCATAAAGGACTGGTAGACTTTCAAATAACAGGTTATCTGTAAAGTACTGAAAAACCCCACTCAGTGTTTTCAAACATATCATTAAAGGAACAGCTTCTCGGGGGGAGGGGGGTAGGCAGGGTGGGGGGAGAAAAAAAAATTAAAAGAAAACCCCACAGATTTCAAAAGCTTTTCTGCCTTGAAAAAAGTAAGGCAGGGGGTGGGGAAATAATCATTTCGAGTCAAAGCAGGTAACTGTTCTAGGGCAACGCCACGCTGGAAAGGAATTTAAATACTTAATTGTAATTCCTATCAACAGAAAAACTCATAATCATTCTTATCTCCAAAAATAGCTTGTCAAACATGAAAAAGGCTTACTGCTGAAACAGGCTGTATCTCGGTAAGAATCATAAGCAGAAACACACTTTAATTACCTTTTCCAATATCTTCAACTAAAAGTTAATTTTAATGAGAAGAATTACTTATGTTGCATTTATTGCTTCCCATCTCACACAGGTTGAGGTTTTATTTGTTGTTTTGGGCCAGGGAGGTAGACACAGGCAAACTAATCTCAAGAAGCTATCAGAAAAACACAGGACAGTTTAGAAGTCGAAGCGTTCTCTCTTTCATGTCATTTCCAGCCCATGCTAAGAAATGCAAAGAAAACCATTTTAAGTCACTGTTTCGAAGTCAGAAGCTTTGAATGACACCATGGGCACGTCACAACGAACACGTCTGGCTTTATAAGCTATGATCATCAATGGAAAACAGTGGACTCCTTAAAAGTCTTTCCACAGATCTAGTACTGGCTACATCACCTTTAGGACACTTAACCTGGACTTACCTAACAACAAAACTTCAACTGAGTAAGACGGAAGAGGCGTATATACCAGCAATTTTTTTTCTTAGCCAGAAAATAGACAGAATCACAAGTATTCAGACCTCACTCCCGAGTAAGCAAGGAAAGCATTCTATATTTAACTTGATCGAGTTTGTGAATGACTTATTGAGTCACTGCCAACCGTAAATAGTGATATTGAGAACAGAAATGAAATATTTAGCAGTTTAGAAGGAGGATGCCAGATTGCTCACCGATTTCAAACCAACTAGAGAGCGCCTCCATTTCCTTTTGTTTTCTAAGTGAGTAAAAACAAACCAAAAACTTTACAATCAATCAGTACAAAGGAACGTGACTAAATGCTCACAATCCAACTTAGAAACATGTAAGGAGGAGACGTCTGCCCAATATAAATGCTACCATTTATCAATATTTGGAAGGAAATCTTCAGAAGTATATATAATATAAAAGAAAAAAATCCCTGCTTTCAGATGTCACAACTGATTCCGATTCTGCCTTTGTCTAAGATACAGGATGCTCACTGACATTAATCTATGCGTTACTGAGGGACCGTAAGCACGTGCTGCTGACAACTTAGTTGTTTAAGACATAAGTATGGCATTAAAAGTTTGTTCTTTCTTATTTGTTTGAACAAATAAGAAACCCCAGCGGTGCTGGGGGTAGCCAGTGGAACAAGGTATCTCCCCCCATGAAAAACTTTGTCTTGTCAGATTTGGATACTCTCAACTCAGCACAAGTAGTTGGGTTTTGGTTTTTTTTTTGCAAATACCTGCAAAGTGAAGGATTCTGCCAATAACTCCATTAAGATCACCTGCAAATACCCCAGGTGATCTTAATGGAGTTATTGCCAGAATCCTTCACAGCTGCAAAGGAGCCGGGTGATCAGAAAGACTACACTTCAGTAGAGCCAGATTCTTTTTAAATTTCAAAAAAGATCCAAGAGTCATAATTTCTTTGTTTTCTGTGAAATCACGTTTTCTTTTAAAATATCTGATGCTATTAGACTGGGATGAAGAACAGTTTTGACAACCAGCAACAAAAAAATTAAATTAGCGCACTTTAAAGCCTTTGAAAAGCAATCTGAGAGGAACACAAAACTTGCCAAATGAGTGAGATGTTTCCTATTAAACATATAGATTCTTCATAGCTTTTAAATGAAATTAAATGTGTATTATAAAATACCATTTATCGTATTTATTCCCATTCTTATTTTTCAAAGTTATTTTTTAATTTATTTTAATTTTCCTTAAAGCATGTTGAGATTGTATAAAGACACCACATAATTTGTTATACACTCATCTTTGAGGCTTTCCTGGGTTTACAAAAGAACCAGAAAGCAAACAAAAGAAATTAATTCTTTAAATAGCCAAGGACAAAGAAGGTAGGCTCTGTATTACCAAAGCTGTCTCAAATCAAGGCAGGGCACTAAAAATGCCACCCTGTTACATACGCCACATGGCTCTCTACTAAATAAATTCTTACCACTGCTATGTTCCTTTCCTATTGGATGTAGAAGTATTAGCTGCAATTTTTCACTGTGGAAAGGCATTTTTCCTATGTCAAGGAAAGAAGGTTTGCTCTTAAAATGCCACTTGGAGAGTAAACAGCAGCCTGCAGAGCAGGATTTGTTTATATCACTTTTCGTACGATGAATAACACACTTAGAAAGATATATTGAATATGAAACATGGAAGTGTAAAAGCTGTGACTTGTGTTAAATATTCACTGCCATTTCCGCCAGTGCCAGTATATGATGCTCATGTATTTCAGGCAAAGCCAGTACAGGTCGTTACTATGTACACCAACTAAACCCCTTTGCACATAACTTGTCACATTCTCTTTTTTTCTTCACCTTCCACTCATCTGGTATTTCTGTCCACTACCTAAGAGTCACCACATCTCATCTAAGAGCTGGCTGCATTTCATTGATAAGAGGAATTATTCCCACTATATGCATATATATTTATATACGTGCGTACGGATACGGCCGCACAGCAAGGTCTGAAGCTCTAAAGAAGAGAGTTCTGCACAGATGATGAATTCCATTAACATTGGCTGCTCTCCACCCACACAAAAAAACCCCAAACTCTCCTAAACACCAAGTGTTAGGTTGCTTGTAACTACCATGAAAATGAAAACATTCAACATACATAAAACATTTTCTCTCTATGAAAGCAAGAAAACACACCATGTATCCTCTAGTGCTCGGTGCAGGTACCCAGGAATACAACAGGAGACATCTCTAGGAGCATCAGAATGGAAGTTCAGCAAACACAGTAAACCCATACCTGTACCACACTACAGTCAAAAATTACTGGCACTTAAGGCTCCAGGGGAATTTACCGTAGATTCATACATACGTGAGGAAAAGCTACTTAATCCAAGAAAACAGAATGGCTTTACTGACCTTGACACACACTCCCTCAGCTTCACAGACCTTACGCTGGGCAAATGCCCATCGCTGCAAGCAGAACGGAGACCAGCTGCTCCCACGCTCACCTCAAATGCATTGAAAGAGGCACAGAGCTGCTGGGCACACCTTGTGACCTAGGTTTCCTAATCATCGAGATTAGGAAAAGGTGAGCCAGCTCTCTTTTTCCTAATCACCTGGGAGATTAGGAAAATGTGAGCCAGCTGTCCTTTCCTGGTAGCCAATGAGACCGTTTCATGCAAAAACCCCAAACTCCCAATATGTCTAAGTCTGAAATGTGGCCCAAACTCGGGTCTCCTCCCAGAACAAAGTTGTGGCGCAGCTGAAACCTTTAGTCAGAAGTTGGGAAGTGCTCCTGTATACTGCGGTTCAGATATATTCTTGTTATTTTCGAAGTTTCTCCTGCCTATAGCACAGCTGCGTGATTTGTCTCTAAAGCATTCTTTAATGTAAGCTATCCACGGATACAAAGGATGTTAGTGTGCAGAATCCTAGCAAAGCTTTTTCAAACCAATGTTGCCAATTCAGTTGTTTACATTTGCTGTAAGATTCAATCTACAGCTCAAGGGCAGTAATTTGTACATTATACTAAGGTACTCAATTCACAAAGCTCATGGGACAATTACGTTGCTGACAGCAGAAAGCCAGGGGAAAAAAAAAATGAAGCATAAAACATAATAACAGAAGAAAGCATTTTAAACATTATAAAACACATTGCATAATGTGTTACTCTATAAAGCAACAGCTCTGACTTCTTGATCGTTAGCTTTGTTGAAGCAGATTGTAAGTAGTTGCTGTCATATTCCATGCTCCTCTGCAACACATAAGAGTCCTCTTCTAGGCTGGGAGGATGTGCAACACTTTCATACTTAGAAATTACATTAGAATACCTGCAGTACACAGAAATATTATTATTTGTTAGGAAGATACCTAAATATTATTCTAACTAAGAGTTATTACCTTACCTGATGTAAACTGTGTTTTACAGGGCTTTATACTGCCTGTAAAAGATTTTGTTTCAAATTTAGCCATGGCTCTACCTGCAAGAACTACTTTGAGCGAGTCATTTGGCAAAGACTAATTGAGCTTATTTACATTACACAAGACCAAAACCCCAAATACAATCTAATTTAAGATGTGTTACTGCGTATATTGTAACTCAAAACATCTCCAACTGATAATTTATTAATGAGATTTAAATGTTCAGATTTTAGAGCCACTGGTTAGAGCTCAACAAAAGAAACTGCAGCATGCAAATCCTAGGAGTTGTTAGTTTTGTACTGTTATTTCACTAAGGCATTTTAAACAAGATTGACAGGATGCCTTCCTTCTTCCAAGCAACAAATACAAACCCAGTCCTAAAACCACTGGAGTAAGCTTTAATACAGAAAGGGCCTGTTGAATGCAAATGTAGTTCACAGGTTAAATTCTAAGGTCTGGGCGTACTGCTGCTGTTCTCAGCCAAGTTTATTATTTTATTATACTTTCTATTGATTGCCATCATCACCCTATTGACTGGCTGTGTTCGGTGTATGAGATAGTTCAGAAGAATCAATAAAGCTGTGGGTAAACTGTGGGGATCTTGGTGGGGAACAGGATGAATTGCCTAATGATGCCTACAAAACCACTTCTGTTTTGTTTTCCACTTGGAAATAAATAAATAGCAGGAGAAAAGCAGACCGAGGTGCCTCATGAAAACTTGCTTATACCACATCAGAAAGATATGTTTGACAATTCATTATTTCACAAAGCAAAATAAGCAGTTAAGGAATTTATCTCAAAACACACTAATGGTTCCATAGAGTTTAGCATCCTTGCTGCAAGAGCTCCAGAGAGCAGTGGATGGTCAGAGAAAGGAGCTCCTTCCCAAAAATACACCACTTCTGGGAGACAATCCTGTGGACACCTTGTTCTTCTTTACCCTCTATGGCTTTTACAATAATTGATGACCACATGATCCAGTGTTGCATACAGACAATGGATGTCACAGAACCAAAGAAAGGAAGAGACCTCTGGAGACCATCCTGTTCAACCCAGGGCCACCCAGGACCATGTCCAGACAGCATTTTAGTAACTCTACGGATGAAGACTCCACAGCTTCTCCAGGCAACATACGCCAGCGCTTGGCCACCCCGACAGTATTTCCTGATTATATGATGGAAGCTTCTGTGTTTTAGTTTGTGCCTATTACTTCTTGCCCTATCACTGGGGACCTCCAAAAGGAACCTTGCTCTGTCCTCTTTGCGCCCTCCCTTAAGCCATTTACAAACATTGACAATATCCCTCCCGAGCCTTCTCTCCTCTAGGCAGAACAGTCCCACCTCTCTCAGCCTTTCCTCCTATGGGAGATACTTCTGCCTTAATCATCTCCATGGCCCTTCGCTGGACTCTCTCCAGTACATCCACACTTCTCCTGTACTGTAGAATCCAGAACTGGAGACAGCACTGCAAGAGTGGCCTCACCGGTGATCAGTAGAGGGGAAGGATCACCTCCCTCAACCTGCTGGCAACAAATGTCATGCAACTTAAATATGGGAAGATCAGTGAGGGTTTCAACACCCCTTTCTGACTATTAATTTCTTCCATATTTACTTTCCGTATGTTGCAATGCCTTTGTCTACTATGGCCTCACCTTGAGATTTAGGCTTTAACATAATATAAAAGATAACACAAAAATGTCCGTAAAAGTCTTCAGTTTCTATGTCTATAGAATTATGCACACATCCTAAGCATGGAACATTTTTATGCTTATTCTAAGAATATTCTCCTAAAGTAGGAAAAAACCGAACTGAAACATTATTCTGATATAAGGCCTATCATGAGACTGTGTAGCGTGAATTAGAATATATTCCATATTAACAGCCCACAATGCTGCAGCTCCCTCTTTTGACAAAGATTTTAACGTGAACAAAAAAAGAAATCTAATTAAGCCATTGTTATAACAGTACTTTAATTAAGACAAGTACTTTTTAAAAACGTCTAAGCATTAAGACTTTTTTTTTTAAATATAAATCTGCAAAAAAAATATCTAATTATCAATTAGTTTTACAGCTACTGGATTTATCCTACATGATTGCAATATACTTAAATGCTCCTGAGTCAATTTTTAAGCTTTGTTTCCCCTTTTCTTACGCTGCAACATAAGCATTTGAAGAAATAATTCCTAAATCTCTCCTAACTGAATTCACATCATCTAGAGGTGTCCAAAGTGTGGCTCAGGCTACTGATTCCTTAGCCACGCACGCAAACCACGTCCAGAAGAGATCAGGCTGTATATCACTCTGTTATAAATCTAGGATTCCTTCCAAAGGAGTTGATCAGAGCCTGTGTGGGTGCTCTCAATTCCCGCAATCTGGGCAAAAGAATTAGTTATACTGTAGCTCAAGTGTGCAATCTGAATCCACTACAGCATGGGACCACGTAATGGTATTTTATAGCCTCACACGCATTTATCCAAATGAAATATTTAACAGTCTTCATGATCCGATACACTTATCAAGTTTTGTTCCAGGTCAAGTCAAACCTACTGATTTAATATAATACACCCAGCAAGGGAGATCGTGTCCCATAAAGAGGAGACCATAGTGTCAGGCAGCACGAAGAGCACTGATCAGCAGAACAGAGCCTTTCAAATGGAGTCTGTGTGCTATTAAAATCAAACCAAAAAATGAGACATTTTATCGTCATTCAACCTACAGTACTAGCTTAAAATAGAATCTAATTCTGGCTAGTATAAAGTATTTTAACATTAGAAGTTCTATTAATGCCATTCAATAATATATGCCTTTTTAAAATATAACACAGGTCAATTTTTGATTAAGATTAAACTTCTCTATGAGAAATTACTTCATGATGACCTCTGATTAATATAATTCTATTTTTCATATGTTTCAATAAATATCAGAGTGTATCAGAGGCAAGTGCAAGAAGGAAGACTATGAAAATAAGTTCTTCATGGAAGTCCATTACACTTAAGCTGCATTTCCAGCAGTGTTGCTACTGCATTGCTGCAGCAATATAGAAACTAATAGTGGCACAGATTCTTCCCTACGAAAACCTTGCTCTCCACAAGCACAACGTCAACATTTCCATTCACATTTTTACCACTACAGCTCCATTTTCTACTTCGAAGAAAATTACCATACAGCTCCACATTTATCATTTCATGGTGTTCTTCACATTTTTCATTCAGCATTCACGAGCTTGCTTTTAGCCAGGAGTTTATTATTATCCATTTATAGGAAGCCAACCAAATAGTAAATTATGTATTGGCAAGCCCTGCTGGCTGACATTTTTAAAGTTCATTGGACTCTTTTCTTTTTTTCTAAACAGAGCAGAAATTTGTTGCAAACACTCAAGATCTGATAACTGATTCCCATTTAGATGTCATTGGGACATAAGTACAATGTATTTGCGTTAATATTTCATTGCCTAAGTGTTCCTTGCTTTGACATTGCCACCTTGTACTTATTTGTCCCACATCTAAAGAGCAACTTGTAATTAGATACGTATAGTGGACTTTATTATCTGTCACCACACATTCTTAGCATAGAGAATGTTATTAAGTTATAATTGCTTCTGGTTTATCCCTTACGGGAAGATGAAGAACAATATATAATAATATATACACTCATTAAAAAACTAAAACCAGTTGACAGTAAGCACAAAACTGCCAAGATTCTGGATTAAAACAACCCATGTTTAATCAATAAATGAACACAAGCTACATTTCAAATGTAACAGAATATTTTGTGATTAATTTGCGATAGTATGTCAAAACACTTTTTAAAACCAAACGTGAAAACAGGAGGTGCATGTAAATTAAATATACACAAGTCAATATCTTGTTCCAAAAAAGACAAGTTATTGTTTTTGCTTTCTGAATTGATATAGATTTAAAAAATAGAAAATCAATGGCGCTACCAGGTATTTCAAGCAACATTAATTCAATATGTAATATAAAGAATTGTTTAAACTCTAAGTTCCCAAACTGTTGCAATAATTAGGAGTATTACTTGTAGATGCAGATGTAGAGTTATATTTTTTCCCCCGTTCTCTATAAGGTGAAGCTTTGCTCTCTGTTAGATTGAGGTACATTAATGATATAATCCAGAGTTCATTCGGAATGAACAATCTCACCTTAAACAACTGAAATTGAAAATAATACTTAAGGTGGTTTAAAGAGTAAAAAAGTTTATCTACAATGAAGAGCTTCATTGCCAAATAGAGAGACCCTCTTGTTATTCACTACATAGGGGGCTGATATTGTTTATTAAAGTTGCCAGTGAACTAGCAATTTGGTAGCAGTTGAGGGTAATTTAGAAGAAAACACTGATACCGCACCTCTTCCATGTTTTCTATTTCCATAATTCAGCACGACCTTTAGCTGACGTTCCTGCAGCAGAAGCTAAGAAGGAGACCGGATGAGCCTGCAGCAGCGTTCTCTCATTGTGAGCAACGCAGAGCACGATAATCAGGGTTTCCAGGTGCAAACAGGGTTTATATCACATCCTTCTTTTCCCTTCCTACATCAACTCAGGTTGCTCCTGCTGTGAAGAGAAAGCAGATGTCATAAAGCAAATTGTGCTGACGTTTTGCCATCAGAAAATTTTAAATTTGCCATACAAATCCTGAACTGTTCCTGTTCGGGTTCCTTAAGTCTTGATAGAGGCATCCCGCCATAAAATATATTGTATTATATTTCCACTTTACAGTGTGCTATAGATTTTTGTATTAGCAATAACTGCATTGTGGAAGTTATTGAGGGAACAGCTGCGGAATTTGAATCCTGCGTGGGAATGAATTGGTGCTTCTAGCACGGGGGAAGGAATAAAAAGTGTTTGGGGCCTCTGGGAAGTTTCTGCTGAAAGAACAACACTAAAATCATTTCAGTCGTTACCTTTAGGTTTCAGTCCCCAGTCCAAGTTTTGTTCCTCTGAAGTGACGCTCCACGTTGTCTGCAGACTCCAACTGCTCCCTCACTGAGGCTATATTTGCTCTGTTCTGATTTTTCCGCTCCCTAAGGATGTGTACTAGATACTGCACGGATAGCTGGTGAGGCACTGGGCTGGACAGCCCTTGTTGGAACACAGTTCTGTTTAATCGGATGTGGACAGGAAGCATCACAACAATTATCTTCTTTTCTTTTATTCTTATTACCGTAGCAGGTCTCTACACGCTGCTGCTCGTACGATAAATGACTTAATGTACTTTTAGGGTAAAAAGCAGTCCGAGACAAGCAGTGGTGAGCCGTGTTGGGGAAGCAAGTAGCAAACGTAATTAAAAAAAAATTACGGTATTTCATTGAACATAAACGGTGTTTGGCTGCAATCATCATGAAAGCTGAGCTGACCTTTATCAGCTTAAATCACAACGCACTCCATCGAAATGAGTGACATGATCAATACCGAAGTAGAGTTGGCATGAATGAAATAATGACATCCGCAGAGTATGAAACTGAAGTTTGACTCTGAACACAGAAGTATATCATCTTAATTTCACTGCCTTATATTTGAAAAAGAAATATGCACCAGTTGTCAGACTACCTAATGTTTTGTCCTGTCACCAATAAACAACATACATAATTACAGTCCAAGTTGTGCCTACAGAGCCAGTAGGATTGCATGCATATGTAATTACTATTTTCTATAATGACTGTGAATTTTCCTTTTCTTTTTTTCACTGTCATCTCTTTTATTTTATATTTAGTTGTTTGGTTATATTCTTGTAGAAGATCTCTTTAAGAAAGAGAATATAAGGATAAAAAAATCTTTCTTTAAGAGACCTTATACCAGACTATACAGAAATATAAATATCATAAATAATGGATATATATAAAATTAAGTATTATTTAAAATATTTATTTTCAAATGAAAGTCTTTGTTGGATATTTCCAAGTACACTGCCTTTATCTTACCTCCATGCCTTCTTTTCCTAAGTTTCTTATTTTGATAGGAAAATACCCCAGAGATTATCAGATTTTTTTTTCAGGTTATTTTCTACATACAGCAGAAATGCCCATCAAATATTTCTCAAAAGGTGTAAAGTACTTTGAACTGCTGATTGTACAGCAGGTGGTTAGCTTGATGTTATGTTCTTTATTGGTACCATTCAGTCTTTTGTCAAGCTCCGTACAGTAAAGGAGAAAGTGGATCCTAGCTACCACTTTTAACAATTTCTAATACGAGTTTCCAGATACCACTTCTTTCCCTTTGGGAACAGACATAACCAGTCAATGATTCAGCTGGAGCTGAGCCACCTCCGTAATTATAAGACAAAACATCTCAGAACAATTGGCATTTCAGTGTAGCAAAATCCCAATTCTAGCATTCTGGAATGTTTCCTCGGAAATTGAGTAGAATACTTCTGGGATCTGTTTATTAAATTTGTCCCACATAGACTCTGACCTTTCAAAACACAGAAAAGATCGTGTGGCAAACCACTCCCAGGAGCGATTTTTATTTTGGCTCTGACCTCCCCTCTGACCTTGGAGAAATGCTTTATTTATACAGAGCAGAGCAACTATATTTCTTTTATTCTTCGAAATGGTAGAAACAATCATTTTTGAATATTCATACAGTTCTCTTTAAATATATATATGCAGAGCAGACTATTACATGGGACTTCTATAATTCTTGATCATTCAACATATAGGTCAGGCGAAAACATCCATAATTTAGATCCAATTTCCATCTTTGGAAGCCCAGAGAATACAACTTCTGACACTGACTTGTATTTAAAAAGGTAGAATATGAGATGCTATTGTTCATTTATAGTGCAGCGATTATGCATGGAACTATTTCACTGGAATTCTACATTTATAACTTCTGCTTTCCTTACTTTAAATGCATTGATTTTATCAAGTATCACAGACAGATCCGACAGACGGCTATGGTGAGGGATATTTAGTAGCCTGGTTTGAACTCTTTGTAATGGTTAAATATTAATTGCTGGAGTTGGAATTATCTTTCACAAATCTCTCCTAAGGTTTTGGAAAGTCTGAGTTGATCTGTTTCCAGCAATGAAGACAGGAAATAATAACACCGAGCTGATCGCGTTACTTCTTTCAGTCCACATGTAAGGTTTTCCCTTGGCCCTGGCTTTGAAACACCATTGGTAATTTGACAGGGTGAATCGTAGTGCAACGGAAGAGATTCTTGAATTTGTCCTTATGAGAAGACATTCAAATCTGACATGGTTACAAACCTCTCAAATTCACTGTGTGTACACAGCTGCTAATCTTTCCTTTGGAGTTCCCCGATAACATTTCAAGCACTCTGTCTACACTGAGCATGACCCAGAAAACCAGATTTCAATCACACTCACAGGGCTGTGAAATATGCATGGCAGAAGATAAACAGGTACACACATACACCAAGGTAATCACGCATATAAATCTGGAGCTTCTTGCAACGATTTCAGAAAACCAAGCATATTAATGAATAATCTCAACAGCGCAAAATAAGGCCTAGGAAGATTAACAAAGCATACACGTTGTTCTGGTGTAAGAACTGAAAAGGAATTATAAAGTCACAAGACAGGGTCAAAAAAAGCAATTTATTCTGATATCAGAAGCTACTAACAAAAAAAAAATCTTGAACTATGAGTCAGATTTCCGTTTCTGCCAATTTATTTGGAAAACCTTGGCAACGAGAAAGACCAAGCTGTGTGCACGCTGTGGATTTTATAGACTGGAGGTTCCATCACTTCAGTGGCAACAATTTGGCATAAGTTTTAAGGAGGTAATGCAGATCAGACAAATCTTTTCTAGGAGGAATGTGTCCTTGACAAAGCAAATCACAGTCCCTTTGTAGAGAAGAGATGAAGATAAGCCTGCCACCACTAGGAGTGACTACAGGTAAGTGTGATTTGAATTCTGCAGTTAAAAGGGGATATCACCTTTTGGGATCTATTCAACCTACTGGACCCTGATGGTGCTTGAAGTTCTGTAGTCTTTATTCCAAGCTTTGATCTTTCTTCTTCCTTTAGATGTTTGCCCCATTGTACTTTTCAGGTGGCTAATTTGCTATCTATATTTACTTTTCAAAGTAGGTATCTCCCTTTGGGCAAAGCAGTTTATCTTACATGTTTGAAATAAAAAAAAATAATAAGAAAAAAAGTTTTACAGTCTCAGATAGATTTGCGAAAACAAAAAAGTGAGGAAGAAATAAATAACACCTAAGTAGCTAAATATTCTATAATTTTAGCTGACTCACTGACAAATTTAGGTTTTAAACAAAGTTCTTGTATTACTTTGTCACTCTGAAAGGAAAAATTAGATCCGGTACAGATTTTGAAATATAAGAGCAGATCTAAGGCAACTCTTGGCAGATTAATAGTATTAAGAAAAAGAAAAAAGAAAGGAGCTCAGCTCTTACTCTAACTTCTGGCTCACAATATCTATATTCAGTGCTACATAGTAAATCTTAACTTCTTTTCATCTCAGAAATGGATGGAAGCGACTAATTTTTAATAGTTAAATGTGTAATGGGAAAAGAACACAATAAATCAGCTGTACTTCACGTCAGTCTTTCACATCTGCCTGTAGCACACGTGCCTCTGGTTTTTCACTGGCCACTACGTGCATTTTGTTCTGCAATTTTTAACTGTTTTAACAATAAGGCAATGTGAAAGGGAAAGTTGTTCTAATATGAACAAAACTTTCTGAAGCTGTGTTTAATAAGGAGTGTCCATTGGAGACAGAAAAAGTGAGCGTGAGAATGAATCAATACAATACAGGCAGAAAAACGTATCCTTTGCTCATCTAGATAGAAACCTCTTGCCTCTGCTAAGGTGTACATGTACAGAATGCAAACAGGAAAAAAGAACTAGAAAAGAGCTATTCATGGATGAGGATCAGTAAAACTCTGCTTTTTTTCATTGTGTCTGCTGCTTTGCCACCAGAATTTTATGGGGGACTTTGAGTCACACCATCCATCATAGACAAATGTTGAAAAGACAGAAGATGGAACTGTGCTGTCCTGGAAAAGCAAACATTCAAGCACACCACATGAATTCTTTTTGCACACAGCTATTTTTGCTTTTCCTTCCTTCATTATAAAGATAATAATCTGTAGCTCCTCATTCCCATATCTTCAGAACCTGATTTTTACTGCTCTTCTTTCATTGTATCTGATCCAGCCAAAAGACTAACCATATACATCCTAGAAGTCCACAAATAATCTTATTAATATGCACGAATTTCTCATGTACATCTACGTACAGCTCTGCCTTCAGACTTTGCAGGGTTATTGATAACTAAATCAGACATTGTTTAGCAATACTGTGAGAGCCAGATTTTATTTTTCTTTAGAAAAATAACCACACAGACCACAGACTGAACCCAGCACGCACACCTGATTACTGAATTGCTGGTGCTAAGAAATCATAATAATCATTTTTTTGATGGATAAATCCAAACACACTGGGAAAATGCACACTGTGAGCACATTTCATTTGACTATATCCATCGTAATCAGTGCCTTTTAATTAGAGGACGCCTGAACAGACAAAGCAATGTTTACTGGAGCTGACAGGAAAGATAGCTCTACCTAATATAAAATACTACATCGACTAAGAACAGCAAAAAGCAAACATCCAAGTCTCTTTCTGTCTCTACAATCAGCTTGTTAGAAGATGGGAACTATGACTGCCACAATCTACACTTCAAGAACAGAAGAATAGGAGTGATAGGTCCTGAGCCTCCACAGCCACTAATACTGCCTTTGCTACAACCTATTTGTGGACTGTCCACTCCAATAACACAGCTTTGGTTCAGGTAAGCCTTTGCTCCAACCAAATTGTGCGCGAGACTGGACAACAATGATCTTCTGAGATGAAAAAAAAGTCCCACTTGAGACTGCGTTAATTGAAATTTCTAAATGGTCCTACATGGAAATATGGGCAAGTACATCCTTTAAAATTAAACCTGAAACAAACAGTTACGTGATAAAAGATTAGAGAACAGTGGGGTTGAGTAACAGTAGAAGTAGATGTCAATATGACTTATGAAGAAGGTCCCTCAAAAAAACCAAACATCCCAAAACCTCAGATAACACAAGCAGACTAAGCATGGAGCTAAATCTGTTAGGGAGCTGTTGCTGGAGATTAACTAACAAATAAAGACTGGTGGGAGTAGATATTTGAAACGGTTTGTTATACAGAGAATGGAGAAAAAAGAATGGAGGAGCAAACAGCTGCTCTTTGAACGTCTCGTGCATAGAACTTACGTACGTGTAATTAGTCAAGAAGAGACAAGGAGAAAAAACCTGCTTTTCAGGAAAGATGTTCAGTATCTGTTTCAACCAAGGAACACGGAAAATGACACAATGACAAAACGGGCTATCTTCTCACATCACTAATATACACTGCTAATTGAATAGTTCTATTTTCCATTACTGGACTTTAAACTGCAGCAAAGTAGGCACCTCTTATTATGATATCAGACTTTAAATCAAAATTAAAAGCATTGGTTTTAATCCACTAATAACCATATGGAATAGCGTATAGTGCAACTTATGTTTCCTACACATAATTTCATGCTCTCGGGGCTTTTGCACCAAGAAGCACGCTGTTAAACTTGCAGCTTTGAAGCTATTTATGCACAAGTATAAACATTACTGGGAAAACAGCATGTAGAATGTATATATAGGCTCATACAGCCCTCTTTATTTCTCTGTTCCTCAGGAAGTATCCCATTAACAGTATAACTTTTTTATTTTAAGGGTGCAGAGTGGACACGAAGAAAATATTTGTTCTTTTAGTATATTGGAACTCTTTTTTTAAGAGGTTTCATACTCTTTCTGTAGTGTTCTCATTCTAGACTCTGTCTTTACTACAAGATAATCAAAGGTCAACCACCCCATCAATTTGCCTACACACAGCTTCATGGTACAAACTTGCACATTTAAAGGTCACAAATTATCTTATTAAATGAATATAAACAACATCGGACTTTGAGCACTATACTACAAATAGTCTTCAAATCAAGATATGTCAAATGATGCACATTTTTCTAAGACTTCTACTCTCTTGGCTGTCGGATTTGCACTTTACTTTCTATTATTACTTTATTATTAAGGAAACTTAAGCCCTGTTGAGGAGAGCTTATTTAGGTTGAACTGTCACCTTTAGCTTCAGAACATAAAGTCTTGACAAATGCTTCTTTTGAAGTCTGACACCAGTTTCTTTGGCATTTCCCACTTTCAGGAGCTCACTAGACTATAATAATACTCAGTGCAGCAGAAGTAAAGAGAATGAATTAAAGCAGAAATGCTTTCAGATGTGAAAGAGCAGTACAAAAGAGCATCCCTTTGCTCAGCTTTCCTCAGTAGTTTTGATAGGACCTCAGGAGATCTCATCTTGAAGCAGTATGTTTTTTTTCTTTAATGACAATCTAATGCCCATGGAACAAGTCAGATTAGGAGCCCCAGACACCAGACAATTCTAGCTTAAAACAGATAGGCAGCAGCAGGAGAAAACAGGTTTCTTTATAGCTACTTTCAGAAGCGCAGGGAACCATCCTTAATAGAAGACCTTCTCTCAGGCCAAATATTGGATATTTGCTCTTTCTGTAACTGAAATACTTGAAGGGAATGCTTCTAACACACTCTGAGATGCAATTGTGTTAGGCTTTGCTTTACACTTCATTTCATGAGGGTTTTTGATGGCAAATTTCTTCCAATATTTATTTATCAGTTTGGGGGATCTACATCTAGAAGAGAAGGCATAATCCACTTAAATCAATGAAAACAATTCTCATGAATTCCCTCTTAGCTTAGAGTAGACCCACAGTGCTGGATTCACAGTTTTTTTTTAACCTCAGCCATGTATTTAGACACTGTACCCATATTTTTTCATTTTATCCATTAGAGTTTCAGGTATGAACTTGCAACAGAGACTGAGAAATGTGCTCACTAGGAACCAGATACTTGAATAAGTTCCTTCGAAAAATCCACCTCTTCTGGATATTTCAAAACCTCCAAAAGAATCTGTCTTACAAACCAGATTCTACACAGAGGATATTTTTTCCATGGCCAACAACGAATTCAGTTTCTTTTCGTGAAAGAGTCACCATGATGGAACATAGGTTCAATCCTTAAAACTAGGAACCTCAAACAAAATCTGTTAGATTTATTTTATTGAAGAAAGGGATGTCAACCCCCCTTTCAAAAGCAGATTACAGACGATTACAGACAGCATTGCAATGATTCCTGAATTCTACACCAAAAATCTACTAAAAATGTATAAACAGCCTTCTAAAATAGTTTCATAGAGCAGCAATCTTTCTACTCAAATTGACCATCTTTCAGGACTGTATTTTACAGCACTTTTAAGCAGTGCCTATAGCTGCTGGGGATTTTGCTAGCAGGGCTGGCAGTATTATCTTTTTTCCAGAGTACTTGGCACATTCTGTATAAAACTGTTTTCATCTTTTCCCAAATTGGCTAATCTTTAACCAGCCTGGCTGAAATATTTCATTCAAGGCTCTGCCTTAGAATGACATTTGGTAAAGATGCGGGCAATTCCAACAAATTAATTTCTGAGAAAGAGACACAAGCGTTCAATTAAGAGGTGCAGAGCAGGGCACCAGAGCTGGCTGTGTCAGGGGCGGCTCAGAGAAAACCCAGAGCTGCTCTGGCAAGAGCACAGGAGATGCAGCGCAGCAGCGGTTGCTCACACCCAGCAGCAGCCAACAGGAATGTTCACTGTCCTGAATTCTACAGGCTTTGCACTGCAGATCCTTTCGGGACACGGCATCAGTCAACCAGGCTGTGTAGAAGGAAAGAAACCTTTTCCTTGTGAATCTTTATAACAACAGCTGTGGCTGACGGAGAACCGGACCATTCCCTTGTCCCAGAGCTCTGAGGCACCGGTAGCAGTGGGGTTTCTGGTCTCCCCAAGCACAGTGTGCAAAGCAGTAGGACGCAGCGGCACAGCTCTGCTCACTGGACCTTCACCTATGGGATCCCAAACAAACCACCTCTGAGCCTGCCGGTGGGTCACTTGCTTGTTCCCGACAGGCCACACGTGACGGATTACCATCTGAAGACTCCTGTTCTACCACCTCTGAATATTAATGCCTCAGCCCTACATTTTCATGCATATATATTTATATATATGGAGAGGTCACTGTTCTTACTTATGTGGGTAGATGCGAAATGTAAATTTTCACAGTCAGCAGATGCATACGCTATAAAACCCGAGTACATTCAAAAAAGCTACGGTTAAAAAATCATACAAACATACAGACAGACATATACACTCAGTTTATATATCTGTAAAATAAGTTAAGCATTAAATCTCCTAAACTATTAAGATATCTGAAAAGTTTATGTAAGTAAAACATATTATTCACTTCATGCAAATTTAGGACAGGTTGAGAAAACTTTCAGCACTTACAAAACAGTTATATCTTTAATGTTGAGTGTCTCCTAAACTCAGCATTTTTCTATATTTAACATAATAAATGAGGTGTTGCATGTTAGATGTGAAAGTATATGTGACGAGACCTCTGGGCATGGCTGCTGCAGCAATTACACAATGGTGCTCAATAGCTGTGCAACTTATGTTCTAATTTTGCCGATACACCATTACAATATAGGTGTAGCACCAGTGCTGCTACTGCTCGGGGTAGTAAGAAAACTCAAAATCTATCCTTTATTGCTGTATTCTTAGTGGGAAATAGGTTCTGAGGTCTTACAAACCAGGTTGTTAAATGTATTATTATTTTTTTGTATCTTCTCAGATATCCCTAAAAATGATGTCCCCTCTTTTAAAATCCTTGTATAAATTTCCATCATGTGTCCACAGCCACATGCATCACAGCTAAGAACGGCAGCAACTGTGGTATTGCAGGCAGGGCTGTAAGGCCAATGGTGTTATCCAGCTGTGTGCTTCAACTTTTACTTAACGTTCACAGTTATCAACTGTCAGGTTTAGACTTAACCTGCCGAACAGATGATTTAAAGAAAAGTACGTCCTTTCTTAATTAGCTGAATGATCTACAAAGTGTTTCATATCTAAAAAAATACAATTGAAATCATATTAGCCATGCAGAAAATACTACTGCCTTCCCTCTTGATAAGGACGGGTCACTCTTCTAACTTTGCAATGAAAATGGAAAACCAGCAATGCTGCAAAACATCAACACCAGCCCAAATTATGGGCCCAAATTATGATACTGTTATGATTCATTTACAGCCCAAATTATGGGCCCAAATTATGATACTGTTATGATTCATTTACAGCCCAAATTATGATTCTGTTTTAAGCTACGTAGTTTACTAGAAGACGTGCCCCAATTTATACTCAAAGTAACTAGCAGTCATAAGTAAGAGACATTTCTCCTACTCCATCCCTTATGAGAAGACTTTGGAATACAAAATTATTCATAAAATATTACACTTTTCTATAGAAAAGTAATAAGAATGAATTAAAACAAATCCAAAAGCAAGTGAATAAATTAATCTCAAGCTTACTTTATTCTGCAAAGGATAAAATAACAAAATGTGGATTGAAGAACTGCTATCTGTCTGTCACAGTCAGAGTATGTAAAACAACCTTTCATTACCAGAAGGTTTCAGTTCCTGCATATTTATTTCTTTTAATATCCATAACTGTGCATATAAAGCACATCAGTATAACACTCATTAATGCTGTTGTAAGCATAGTAGGCTATGGAGGTAAAATGCATCCAATAAAGTCAGGGAATTATAAGATTCTGAAGAAGCTACAGCCGTAAAATGCTTGAAGTGGAGCGGGAAGAACAGCGGGCAGAGCACTGAGCAGCGTGGGAGCCAGAAGCGGGTCCTGACACAGCAGCAAGACACTCTGCGCACCTCGCCCTGGCGAGACACGAGCTTCAGAGTCACGCCTGAAGGCACCGTGTTACTCATCACAGAGATAAGAAGGTTTTTGTATTGGTGTCAGTGTTGGACAGTGGCTTCCAGGTTGTCTAAAGGAGGTGCCCCGTGACCCTGGCAGAACGTTGACCGCTCCTCTTGGCCGCTGAGGAGCTCCTGGGCTCTGCGGCAAGGAGCTGCTGCCCCAGGAAACCTCCGCGGCCCCTCAGCGGGAGCAGGAGCTGCTGCTTTGTGGTAAGCAGCTGATTAGCTCTGTCTCGCTTCTGCGTGAAGCAGTAGCTTCCACCGAATTCCTACAGGGCCTTCCAAAGACAGTCGTTTGCCTAATGATTTGGAACTGCTTCATATGAAAGTGAAGAGGCATGAAGAGGCATGGCTCTGTGATCTATTGCCTCCCTCAGCGCTCAGGAGGAGTGGAGGCAGAGAGACAGCTGTCAGGGACATCAGAGCTGGAGCCGAACCTTATCGACCCTTCAAGATCCCCCAAGGGCTCACGGCAAAGGCGAGACATACAATAAGAGGAGGTGGAAAGCAGAAAAAGGACAATGCAGGTGTTGGGAGATCAGAGACTGTTTGCTGGTGATAATGACCACAAGCAGTCATACCTGCAAGTGAGGGAGCTGGAGCGCATTGTAAAGTCCTTTTTGAGCTGACATTGCTAACGAACAAGGCAGAAAGGGGACTCAGAGTGGTAGCAATACCTTCATCTCCCACAAGAAGTTAGTTTGAAGATTTTTATAAATAAACATGTCAATCCTGAACTGCTTTTTGTACCTGTGAATTATTTTTCAAGAATTTAAGTCTACACAACTTCTAAATATGTTACTGTTCGCATGTATTGTTCATTCTTACAGACACATGTATCATTATTTCGGTGTATACGAGTCGTACAACTAGCACTAATGTTGCAGAAGACATTCTGAACTGATAGAAAGGCCACTTACAAATAACAGCAATAAATCCACTTTGTATTACAGAAGGTTTAAAATATTACATTGTTGCTAAAAAAACTTTATATTAGTAAATGTAGATTATCACAGTACCTCCCAAAGGGAGAAAAAACTTAAAAAATATATTGTGGGAAACTATTTATGAAATCTAAAACAATGTCACACGTAAGAAGGCACAGAAGTTCAAATAAACCAATCAAAAAATAGTTGAAAATCAGTGTCATATTTTGCCTATCAGGATCATTCTGCTGCATTCTTAGTTCTATAGCAGTATTTGGGTAACACATAACTAGAGCTGAGTAGTTTGTAATGAATAATTTATTTCACCAATTTTGCCTCTTTTTTCCTGTGACATATCCATGAATAAACAGATCATGATTTTATTTAGGGAAGAGTTAGAATCAGAGCTCTGTAGTTTAGTTGTGTATGGTCATACACCATTGTTTCTATTCCCCAGTTGGACTCTTCTGAAGTAATTGGGTGTGAATGTTCATGGAGAATAAATTAGACTTTGCTTTTTGTGATCCTGAATATAAAACCGACTCTCTCTGTGCATTGGCACAAATAAAGCGCAGAAGAAACTCCACGGAAAGCTGACACACAAAAGGCAAAGCACAGCTGAAAGGAATTAATTTAAAAATTTATATGAATATTCATAGGAGATTTTTTTTTTGCAGTATATTCTCAAATTAAACATTGTGAAAACAACTTCTTCCTTAGTAGATTCAACTTTGGTCTGTTCACTTGTTCTTGATTGAGACCACAGGGCACACTTTAGAGACCGGAAGGAAGGACAAGCTTGGGGCTCTCGTTAGTCTGGAGTCCAATCAGTCTTTTTTTAGGACCTAAGACTAAAGAAACCTTCACTACATCATAGCTGCGGTGTTCAGTCAAAGAAAGCATTGAAAATTTTGGAAGGCTCAAAAGCTGAAAGGTAAACACAGGGCTGTTTCCTGGGTTGGCTCAAGGAAAGGAGGAGGAGAACCCCCTTCCTTGTGCGAACTAACACTAAGGCAGCATTTTGCTGCTGTAGAATAATCAGCCACTTAATATTTTGATGACCATTTTGCATTATGAGTGAAGCACAGATCTCTGCGGGCCACCTCAGGAGGCAGAAATACACCATGCACATTAGTCACACGGAGGCACATCGCATTCCCCGCATCCCTTGCCATCTCTGCTTGCGAGGTGCCAAAGGCTAGAGCGGCAGCCCTAGATTTCTATTAAAAGTTATCACACTTTAGATAGATTTCTAAGGGATTACCGGCTTAGAAAAGTCAAAATCCATTCCAAGAGAGGCCTGTGCTCCTAAATAGAACATAGTCTTAGTACAAAGTAAGTTTAAAGATAGACAAAGATAAAAAATTTAAGTCAGAAGTTCCGTTCCATGAGCAGAAGTAGTGCTTAAGGCTGTTTTGCACTACTATATTTGAAGCACATTGTTTCCTAATCTGCTTTGAAGAAATGTTTAGGGATTTTATTAACATAAAACAAGATAGTGAGAGCAAATTTGATATCAATTAACATACTAATTAAATGTCACTTAGTAGTTTTAGCAATTACTTGATATTTAATTAACCACTTGAATACCTTGGGAGATCCAGATTCTTGTACGTGTAATCAAAGGGCAATTCTTCTGACCCTGTGGGTATATGCTGCATGTCAAGACAATCTGTAGATAGCAACAAAAATAACTTTATGCACTGTGACCCCAGGTACGCCGAGTAACTGTGTACCCAAGAGATTAATTTACTAATTTGAATGCACTAAGTATCAGTTAAAAAGCTTATAAATACCTCAAGTGATTAGGGACCTACATAAACAACATGAACAACCTACAAAATATCAATTATTTTAGTTCAAGCCACACTTTAAATTCACACTGCAAAACTGTCTTGGCATTTATGAAATTTGTATACATCATCAGGTCCTTTTAGTTTTAAGAAACAGCTACAAGGACTGGAGAGTAAGAAAGCAAATATTTTTAGGAAAAATTACTTAAGCAGAGCGATTATGTGCCCAAACTGTTCTGGACTGTATTCACAAGAAGATAACAACTTTTGCATAAGGGAGATTTCCTGGTGGACAATTTCTGTACCGTTTTTAGGAAAAAAAAAAACCCTTAATTACCCACAAACGAGTCAGATCTCTGCCTGTTCAGTCGCGCTCTTCTACGGATAAGTCTCCTTCCTCCTTCTTCTTTTGGAGCTGTGTCTGTGATCTGTGGCTCACGCTGTCACATTGCACCACGCCGCCAATGGCTTCCCAGGACAACTCGTAGCAGTTTCACGCCTACGACAGCTACTGTGTTAGAGACTCACTCATTCTAATTTCTGCCACTTTTCTAAATGGACATTTAGATGGTCTGGCATTTTCATAGCTGCATTTTCCGCTAGGAAAGAAAAGAAAAATCATTATCTTCGATGAGATCATATCAATGTCAATGAAATCCCATTTCAACAACAACAAAAAATTAATTCAACCTGTATATTTGATTTAATTAAAATTTCCACAGTAGTACAGCACAAGCTAGTTAAATATTTTGAGGTGTTAAGTATAAATTACTTCCTTTTTTAATGTAGTTTTGTAACACATAGATTAAAAAAAAAGATCTGCCAACTCCAAAATAGGGAATTTTAAGCTTTGTTTCCTACAAACTTTAAGTTTGCTTTGTTTTGACCCCAGTCTGAAATGGGAATGATTTTTCCTGCTGCACAAAGGAACAGTGCTCTATTAGAGGGTAGGGAAAGCGCTGACCAGAAGGCTGAATTTCACTTCCTTGTGAAGCAGAAAGATTTACACCTTTAAAATATAAAGGTTACTTTGGTGCAGCATGAAGAAGAGAATAAAATTTCTGTAGAGCAAAGGTATTAACTAATTGAGAAACCGTACCCATTGCTTAGCTGGATTTGGTTTTATTTGTCTTGAGGGGATCCTGAGGTCATTGCTCTAAGAGGAACGACAAAACCACTGACGAACTGTTGTCTCGGGAGAGTTTCACACAGATCAGCAAATACAAACCTAACCTACCAGGTAACACAGCATTAATAGACTGTCAGCACCGTGACTTAGACCACCTGCTTTCGGAAGAACTCCATTCCTCTGGCTTAAAATAAGGCCAGACATGCTCTCCATTGTCAAAGAGCAGAGGTTAAAAATATCCAGTAATATTCTGGACTATTAGCATCTGGACTATACATTAGCATCTGAAAATTATTTATTCCAATAAAGAAGATAACAGTGGAGCACATTTTCCCATCACAAAATACAAGCAAAGACAGGAAATGGGAGGAAAAATATAAGGAGAAGTAGACAACAATTTATGCTAAATGAAATTAACGCCTCATTCTCATGTAGCACTTTTTATCGCTATATTTCAAACTACTTTGCCAACAAGTACACTGTGACAGGTGACAGTTTTGTTGCACGATTCTGTTGGTTCATACACAGGCGCTTTAAGCACAGCCAATCAATTATAATCCCTCTTCCATGATGCAAAGTCGGAGCAAACGGTTCCATCAATATCTGCCCAAGACTTCTGGCCACTCAGATCTCTTTCTTTATTCACCATCTACAACCACTTATGCATATCTTAAACATATTTACTGCTAACAGCATTATATTTACTTCATACATTCAAAAAAGTAAGCTTGCACACTATTTAAGGACTTGTCTTTTTGCAGGTACCAAATACCCTTCACCTTCACAACAGTGTTTAGAGATAATAAAATCATTCTAGTGATTATTTATCCCAATACCTCTTTATATTATTTAAACTTGTATTTACCAACATGCTTACACTTTAAAAATATCCCGGGAAAGAAAAAAAACACAAACCACATTAAAATTACCACAGGGCCTGAGGAGAAAGAAAAGCTGGTCTTTAATCAAAAAAGGCACAGTTACAAAAGGATTAAGTTTGGATCAGAACATATCACAAGTTAGATGTTTTTTCTGTCCCAGCTGAGAGCAGTAATTGGAAAATCATGGTTTAGACAGAAAAAAATCATTATTTTCTTATGATCTGCCTCTCTTTCATGAAGCCTTGCATCTTCATCGCTCAATTACAATCTAGGAGATTAGGAGACTCAATACATACTAGATTAAAGGTCATCTATTATTATAGACAAGATTTAATTGCAATATTTACATGAATTCCTTACCACCATAGGGTTTAAGCTGCTTGTACACATCCAGAATAGGAAAAAGGGGCAGGACATTCATTAGTTGTACTTATAGGAAAAAAAGTATAGCAGTAACCTAAAACCAAAGCAAAACTCTGTTCTACGGCTTTTGTAAAACAACAACATTAGGAAATGTTGGTTGTTGAAAAATTGTAAATTAAATCTTATTCCATTACAGAGAGTATAAGTTAGCTTGATTGCACTGCTGTAAGAACTTCCTAGGGGAAATTAAACTTGATCATCTCAAGGTGTTTCCCAGAAGACGCCATGCATTCAGTAAAGTTCATTATAGTTTGCAGAATACCAGATAGAATTTAAAGTGAAGACTCCTAAGGTTTAATCAATATAGACATTCTAAATTGTTCACAGTATAAAGCTCTGATTATGGAAAAAAAAAAAAAAAGATGTGGTTAAAAGGGAAGCCACGGTAGTTCAGGTGGACTTTTTTTTTTTTAACCTGTATAAACTGGTTGGTTCATAGCTAAGGTAAATAGCAACTGCCAAACCTCCAAAACAATTTTTGTAGCAGCATCATAGAGCGGTTCATTAAGCTCCTGGGACTTCCACAGCACTGCCCGCTTTCAGTGAATGAGTCTTAAAAACAAATAGCAAATATTTTGGAACCTGCTTCCTACAAGATTCAAGTCCTACACGTTACAATTACGAATCATTAAGAGATTAACTATTGCAAAACAGATTTCAAATGCTTGCTTTTGAAGATCATGAAGAGCATGGAGATTTCAATTTCAATTAAAAAAAAAAAAATAGTAGCTGTCTGCTCCCTGTCCGAGTTTTAAAGCAAGAAATAAAAGAATGTACAACATAAAGCCATATTGATGATTGTTATCATCTGGTGATCTACTCATAGGGCAATCAGTAAAGGACTGAAATGACACATTAGCAGTTCAAAGCACAAAGAAAATGAATCTTCAATTTTGATTAAATGACTTTGCAGCATCTGTGGCATCTTTAGATAAAAAGAAGTTGCCAAATTGTTAATTGCAAAAATAATCCAGAGTAGCAGGTTTCCGTGCTGGGAAGGAAAAGCTGCCTAAGAACAAATGAGTTTAGCTGAAGCCAAGGAGGATACTGACCCTCTCAAATCTTCAGGAGCTTGGACAACGATCAAGGGGGGTTTTAGCACTAAGAGAAGGACCTGGAATTTCAAACAAAATGTGGCAGGAAATGTTTCTTTTGAATGAGCCAGGACTGGATTTATGGTTCTTCTCCATCTGGTGCTGGCTAGATGACATCTATTCAGGACAAAAGAGAGATGATGCCCCTAATTTTATATGGGTGCATATGTCTTCACATTTCTTTGATATACAAGGGATAATCAAGCTTGAAGATTCAAATGACTTGATCAGTTAGGGCCTGTGAAATGGCTATAAATGAAATAAAAATTCTGGAAGCATTTTGAAAAAAATGAAGTGTTTCAGGGCCATTAGGTCTTTGAGGTAACTGGGATGTGATGGGGACCGTGCTCTGCAGGGTTCATCCCGTTTCACAAAATAATCGCACTTCTTCTCTGTTGTGCATCTGTTCTCTGTGATTCTACTCTTTTCCTGCCTCCTAAAGGAGGAGGTAGAAGGTTAATTTTTCATTTGTCTTCAGACCACAAGGAGAGTCCCCACTGTCTTTCTGTGTGCTGGAAATTAAAGGGATCCTTCCCTACAACTTCTTTCTTTTCCACTCCCAGGTTCATGAGAGCTGCTGCTGTAACAACAAATCGGCCCTTCGACGCAGCTTCCGTGATGCTGATAGGTTGGCACCTGAAATGGAGCTCCACTACTAATGTTAGTTTTTCGCTTTTCAATAGCTTTAAATTTTATTAAAAGAACACAACTATCTATCTCATCTCTCATGAACTCATTCAGAAGTGTGACCTGAAGCATCCATTCATTAGGTGATAAAATAATTTGGAAATACATTTTTCCCCTCATAATAAACAACATTTGTTTGTGCGCTTTTTCCTGGATGCATAAAGGTAATTGAATAAATTAAATTAAATATTATTGACCACCTTACTTCTCTTTTCTGTAGGAATAATTTTTTATTTTTTCAGTTTTAGGAAGAAGATGTAGTGAAGAAGGTTTGATTAGTACAGAGTTCCACATGGAAAAAAAAAAAAAGACTTAAAATAAAATGTGTATTAAATATTTATTGTATTTGGATGAAGCTGATGCTAATAATTTCTCAGACACAGTCCTTTTCCTATGACTTTGGAACAGAAAATTATGACTTCCATAATTAAAAGTTCTGAGGTGCTTCAGAAAAGAAAGTATAAAATGTTCAGTTGAATCTTTCCCAGAGAGTACGCTTGAAACTGCAGGTTATTTTGTTCAAGAGAAAATAAATTCTGCTGAGCTAAACTCAAGAATAAGAAAAACAAACCAAACTTCCAGATCAGAAGGTAAAGCTGGTTCTTGAGCAGAGAAACAGACTGCTAATTCAGTGAAAAGAGGCCACTTCATCTGGCAGTTGGATTTAGTCAGCAGTTCTCATCAACGCCGACCAACACTTGAATCGCCACTAAAAGACAAAGCTTAAATATACACGATGTGCAAACCAGAATAAATACAACAACATTTTGGAAGGAAATATCATCTCGATTAAAAAACGCACATGCCTTTATCTAAACTATGCTAAAACTGACCAAAAAAAGAACAAGATTTCGGAGTTGCTACCAGCCTTTTCCTTACCTCATTCTCCACGCACTGATTCTACAGCTCATTTGTGACTGTGACCTGATCTGACATCTTGATGGAATTTACTGTAAAACAGATTAACATTATGTGGCAGCCTTATTTCTCTATTCTCTGCTTTTCTTCTGTTGCCACTGCATCTAAAGTATTATTTAAACATACTCTCCTAGCTCGTTATCTTGTTGCTTAAATAGGTATGTCTGAACTGAGATGATAAACAATGACAGGTTATCTAAAATATGAATGCAGTGAATTGTAAACATACTTTATGATGATTAGCTCAGACATGGTCTTGGAGACTTCACATACAATTACTATGCTAGGCAATTACTCTTTTTTAATCACTTTTAAGAATGGCTTGCCAACTTAAAGAGCAATATAAGCTTAAGTGTCTTATTCAACCAGCGCCTCATCGTGGATTCTGCAGCTACGAAGGAAACAATTAAAAGCTCGTATGTATGAAATAGTTACAACCAATAACAGAACTAAATTATTCAGAATAAATATCTTATTCCATTTCCTTTTCAGATGAAGATGTCAATACAATCAATATCAAATAAAGTGGATAGTGTAAGAATTTAGAAACCGCTGGAATCTGAAATCTCCATAACATCTAAAATTGTGCACTGTAAGAGCCATCTTAGAAAACTCTTATAATTTTTTTTCTTGTAGAAACTTCAGAAAGTTCTGTTTCAAAGCCTTTTATACAGTTAGAAGTTCCAAGAGATCAACACCAAAGTCTTGTCCCCCTATGGAGGGGAGTGACAGAGCAGCTTGGCAGGCACCTCGCATCCAGCCAAGGTCAACCCACCACAACGGTACTTAAGGAATATGGAGAATTCAAATCATCGCTGAGAAAGTACGCTGAGATTTACTTTGTCATCTTGAACTGTTGACACCTCAGACATGTAGAACGTAAGATTTAGCAAACAGATCCAACACTAACTTCTAAATAAAATAAGTAGTTTGTATATTTTCTCCTTCTGCAGGGAAAGGTGAAGAAGATGGGTCACTGACAAACACACTTCACACACACCTATTTCTGACAAGTCAGTAACATTAGACTGGTGATGTGTTTAGAAATAGCATTGGTACAAACATCTGCAAAACTTGTAATGCACAGGAAAATGAAACCCAAAAACATACTAAACCAAGTTTCTTAACATTATCCTGGGGGAGGAAAAAAATGCTTCTTATTTCAGTACCCAGCAACATGAGATCTACTTCTAACCTGCCCGCAGAAGAGCGTGGGAAAGTACTCTTTGACACCAGCAGGCCTTTCCCATTTCAAAGGCCGATGGAAAAAACAGTCGACAGGAGAGAATTCTTACAGAAATAACTGAATTTTATGTAAATAATTTAATAAAACTTCTGCATTGGCTATGATTGTATTCTTTTACGTGGGCTGATGTAAATTAACATCATTTCATGGAGTTTTGCTAGTATAAGATGGATGAGAGTGATCAAAGCCAACCAGTATCCAAACTAAAGCAAGGAATGCAAGGTATGAGCGGAGCAGGGCAGACGCAGCTGCCAAGCAAGGGGTGTTTCCCAGCCTATGTCAATCTCCGAACTGTGCTCCAGCCTCCCTCAGTGGATGCAAGTTAAGTCATCACGAGTAGAAAACATGCCAGCAATTAACAATTTAACAGTATAAACAAGAGCGCTCACAGGCTGGTACGGATGCAACCATCACACCTAACAGCCCAGCAGCGGCAAAGGCGTACAGATTTTAGTGGTACCAACACGTTGCTCCAGGCCTTGGATCCAATATGGACCTTCACATGATAGAAGAGGGCTTTACATGTGAAGGTGATATTTGAAATACTTTTTATCTGAGTTAGAACCTCCCTAAGGGGAAAAACAACCGGCATCGTTGTGCTGTAGTGAGCATAAGCCAGGGCTTGCTAATTATTATGACGGACACATTGTAATTCAATAACTTACTTTCTGCATAAAACCAACCCTTCGCTATACAAAACCATCAGTGGGACTAACGAATGATTCCAAACTGTAAAAAGCTTCATTGCTGATCTAATTATACTCTGCTTCTCGCAGCTCTGGGAAGTGCAGAATAATCAGAGCACAGCAGGCACCAGCTCTGAAACCTCCTTTCTCACAGCCAGCCCCTACACGCACCGATGGACAGCGAGAGGACACCGAGCAGCGGTGGCACAGCAGCTGTCTCTAAAAGGGGACGTGCTTTTAGGTAATGCTGTCTCCTTCATGCCCTTTGAGCAGAATTAAACCACAGCAGCTATAGGTGCGGCAGAGTGAGATGGTGGAAGGGTAGAAGACCAGAAGCAAAATGATGTAACAGAACTAAGCAGGGACCGGGGACACAGCTGGATGCGCCAGCTGTGCACTGCGGGAGACAGCAAAGAAGGAATTCAGGACAAGCTACGTAAGGGCCATAGGATACGGCGCAATCAGGCCATAAAAAGAAAGAACAGAGGCAGAATGAAGACGAAGGGGTCAGTAAGACAGAATACGTGTGACAAAGAAATGGAAAGAATTATAGGCAGAAGGAGGGGCACACAGATCACAGGGAGTGAAATAAGAGAAATGAGAAACTACCTCTGGGGTAGAGGAGAGGGGACTTCTACGGTCAAAAGACAATGAAGAAAAGAAAAATGAAAGAGCAAAAATGAGTGAGTAGAACAGAAGTTACGCTTTTCCACAAGAAGAAAGGCCAGAAAAAAAAAAGCAAAGGGAGAAAAAGCAGAGCAATTAATAAAAGGAATGAGACAGCAGGGATGAAGGGAGGGACAAGAAAGGGATATAAAATGGCACAAGGCATATACATTGGAGGAAACAAGCGCTCTTTTATTTATTCATACTTCTATATTTTATGTTATCTTCCTAGCAAGCATGCCATAGCTCCATAGATTCTTTTTTTTTGGGGGGGAAAGGGATGGGCTGGCAGCGTATTGTTGCTGCGGGATTTATTATAGCTCTTTATCCTTCCTGGACTGCTGGACTTATATTTATTGAAATTACCTGAGATGGTGGCTGGCGCTTTTTCAGAAATGTCAATATCTGATTTGGGATAGAGACAGAAAAATTATTTTATTAACCCCCCCTTCCCCAAATCTACAAAAATCCAAAGAGCGACACAGATGTAAGGAATCAATTGGTGCTATTTGTCAGCAGTTCCCAGCAGCCTGCAAATATTCAGCTCCTATACATCACTGAATACTTTTTGCTACTTGAATGACGTCTGAAACCCAAAAGAGCTGTGATTTCTCTTTCCTGAATACACAGAATTAACACCGATGAAATAAATAAAGTTCTCTAAAGGGAAATGGAAAAAAAGCACATATTTAAAAAATAATCTAAACTAATTCTTATATTGCTCAGATTTTTCATTGGAATTTTTAAGGTTTTCTATGAACAAATAAGAGAAACATTTAACATTTTTAGTCTTAACTGTTTCTTTCTATCACCATAATTTGCCAGAAAACAGGGACACATCTGTGAAAGCAACAGCAACACATCAGAAGGTTTTGTACCTCATTGGTAATCATTACAACAATAGTAGTACCAACCCCACCAACCAACATTTTGATGAAAACAATAGTTAAAAAATATTATTAGCTTGGCAGCTGTAATTGCCTACCAGCATTCATTGGTATTAATTTTTTTATTACTTTGTATGGCTGTTTCTACCTGTCCATTTTAGAATGCCCAGAGCAAGGCTGCCAGTTTGCCTTTTCATCCAGAATCACATCCTGAGGTTTTATTGGATTTATTTTTCCTTCAGCAAGTATTTGCTCTTGATGCTTAATTCAGAAGCTTCTTGCTTCTGTGCTGGGAATAAAAATACAGAATTGGTTCTCCAATTAGCAAACATTTTCAGCTGCAAAACTATCAAATCAATGCCATATCCTCAGCAATCATTTTAGTTACAGAAGTGTGAAATTTTTTTCCAAGAGCTCTCAATGCCCATTTTTTGGCTAATTAGCTGCCTGTCTGCCTTGTCCAAGTGGCAGAGTTTATTTCCAAAATGAATGACTTGAAAAACCCAAGAAAGTTCTCCAAAGGCAAATGACTTTCATTCAAACAAAAAATTTCTGTGCTGCCTTCTCTCTTATGAAAGATTTCTTACGCAAGCAGAAATTCAACTACTAAGAAAAATTTGGACAGTATCTTTGATTCTTTTCACATTGTCTCCCCTGAACCACCTGTCATAAAGACAATGAATAGCAGCAATTATATTAATACATAATTATTTCACTTATAGTTATGTAAAAATGCTGTTAATTCACATCTGTCTCAGCAAACATTGTAACAGATTTTGATAAAGCTTTTATTTTTTTTTCATCGCTGCAACTTGTTTGATTAGAATGAGAAGGTATTATCTTTTTGTTATTTAATAGTCTTGATATACTGGCTGGTTGTTGTCATTGTCACTCTATAAATAGCACAATATAGCAAGAAAAGTGGCTAAGCCTTTTGCTGACGGTTTAATTAATCGGTACTAATGTCACATTTCACAGTTTCCAGACAAGTTTGACGGAAATAAGGATGCTAACCCTGTGTTTTCATACTGACTGTGCCCTGGCTCACATAGACTGCACAGATTCATGTAAAGGAAATCCATTAAGGGTTACTAAATACGTGAACATGCACAGAAACGCAACTAAGTTGAGGAATAGTAACCAGGCTGCAGTCTGGGAGAGTAACAGAGGGACACAGACAGATTGCCCTCCGTCTACTGATAGCGTACCGAGGAACCGGCTGAACAGATCGTGCTGTCTGGTCAAGAAGTTCCTGCAGCTTTTATAGATAACTTAGTGTACTACTATATGGTTTTGGCAGAATGATCTCCTCTACTGTAATGAGCTACGTTTGGAAAAAAGCCCGGACCAAGGATAAAATAACCCAAAGCTCTATTTCTACCATTGTATCCTGTAAATGTTGCAGTGTTCCTCCTCAATCTTGGATGACCAATAGGAATAGTTTGGGCCAGATTTACTGTGGCACTTAAGCATCCAGTTTGGCCATGGATGGTATTTTCAGAAGTGAATTACATGGATAATGCACGTAATTCTGAATAAACTCACCGGCCTAAATGTGGGATTGCTGATGATCCTGTCAGTGTTTATCTGCATCTTTACATGCCTAAACGTCTTTGCAGATGTAATCTTTCATTTATAATTTACTACAGGGAGAAAATTCATCCCTCTGCAACTTATCTGTTATCTAAAGGATGCAGTGAAACGTCCAGCACGATCGGAGAAACACATACTGAATGGCAGAGTACTCAATAAAGCTTCCTATTCTGTAGCCAGTTGTCTATCTCTGAGCATTGTTATCTCAGAACATTATTATCTCCGAGCTAAAAACTTATTGTAGCTCAGCCATCTTTTGCTTCTGCTGTCTTTTCTTCCTCAGGAATACACTAACAGTCAGGAAAACACACACTACTACATGGAAAATGAAGATCTCACAGCTAAATAACATTGCTGGAAAAAATATTCCATATTAACTTGAAATACATAGCTGCAACGTTCTTGGCACTTGGAAGAAGCTTCTTTCCCTGAGTGATAGAACTGCACAGAACACTGCAGTTATGTTGTGTTAACTGAACTGCAGGTCTAACAGCACTTAGGGATGAAAACCAAGAAGTTAGAAACACAGCAGAAAGATTTTAACTGAATTAACTGGTTTCGGTTATAAAAATAAATTATTTTACCTCCATGGAAAATTAATATGAATGTCTGTTTCTAGTTTATTTTAATTAATTGTTCATCCTTAGTCACTTAATTTTCTGGTTTTGTTGACAGCCACCATACAACATCTTAATAGCAGGATTCCAACATAGGATAAGTAATTTAACCCACCTTCACTCCAAAGGCACCTGAAGGGAACTCTTGAATTTCTCTGCGTCTAATTTACTCAAACAACAGAGTTTTGAAAAAAAATAAAATAGCTAGAAACTGTAGAGCTGAAATCAGTACTTTCTTGGATGTCTGAACCAGGGGGTACAGTTCCTTGTTTGTAGGAAGATGATTAATGGATTGTTGACAGTAATAAAGAAGCAGACATCTTGGAGATATTATTATGGATCACATATCACTTCGAAGAGCAAGTTTGCCCCCGTAAAACATTTTATTTGTTATATTGTGCAAATCGATTGTAATTTGCTGCTGGCTTTTTTTCAACTACATTTCTTCATTGCTGCCTTGGTAAATAATAAATCACACTAACTATTATTTCAAAATTGAGTGTTCCAATCTAGTTATGAATGGAGAAAGTAGAGATGCTCCAGGATATAAAATCTTCCAGCAGTTCACAGAAAAAGAGCTTCTTAAGGGTAACCACATAAAAAATCATTAGAGACGGGCTACACCCTACCAGCACGTGTGCCCCTGTGACTGAAGGCAGCCTAACAAAACACTGACAAGGTTATTCTAAATCAAATATTGTGTTCTGCCCTCTGCCGAAAAAAAACCAACAACAAAGAGTAGTTCCAGTAGCGCTGTATTAATAACATTATACAAGCACTGATAGTAAATCCATTTTTTTTAATTTAACATCCTTTCGTCCCTGGATTTGTCTTCAGACACAAATTGGAATTGCTCTTGAAGAACCAATATATTTGCTTCTTCCAGATTACCAATTTGTGCTTTGTATAATAAAGCAGATCTGTTTCTCATGCTCAGTATGGATGAGTCATGCTTTTACTATATGAAGCAAACCCGAAGGAATAAAAATGGTCCTGCAAAGTTATAAGATTTGGATGGGTCAAGCACATCTCTAAAATCTAAAGCATAATCTGCATTAACTTGAGCTATTCATTTTTGTTTGCCTCTCTCGTTTTACATGATGTTAACTTTAAGATTCAATGAGCATTTATGCATCCAAAATATTCAGCCATTAAGATTTTTTATATGGATTACAAGAGAAGAAATGTAATAGTCTTTGAGCTTTAGATTTTTATTTTTAGCTACTCATTCTTTTTTCTTTGTTTGTTTGTTTTGAATACTTCCAAGTACCACAGATTTCTTAACTGAAATCTTTTTGACAAATGCCACCTAAAAGAAGACCAAAACTCCTTTAACGGTTGCACCTGGTGTGCTATCTTGTGACTCTACTAAGAGAAAGTATTTAGCATATCAGTTCAAGATATGATAGATAATTTTGCTCAACGGAGGTTTCATTATAGTCAGTTTCCAAATGGGAATGAAAATCAGTATTTCTAAATAATCTAAGACAGACTTACTTGGAGCTGGAGAACCGCTGTCAGAACTGTTTACAGACCACGACTGCCAAACAATTACTTTTAAAGGCTTGTACTTTGCAGTGGATAAATTTAGATAAACGTTTGCTTTTAGAATAGAGTTTCAGGAATGTTACTGGATTGCTTCTTTCTGTATGTTCAGACCGCTTACTTGAAGGGATCTTGCAATTAGATATGCACATTAAAAACATATATCTCTGTAAAATAAGGAATAATGTAAGACATACTAAATCGCTGCTCAGAATTTCAGTTTTTAACCAAACAGGAACATATTGCTGGTGGTTTTTTTTCCATATATTCACCTTTACCTTTTTTCCCATGCAGCTTTATAAGAACACTCTACTAAATCTTTGTATTCAGTTTACAGACATTCAAGAAGAAAATATGGAAGTAGCAGTTGGAGGGGTAAAAAATAGATCTACAGGTCCAGTCCATAATCACTAGTCTGTGATCTGTTGTGCTCCTGACATACATTAAGAAGATCCCTTGGAGACTTCTGTCTCCATTCATCATATCCTGAAAGAGTCTGGTTTCATTGACCTTGCTCTCAGTGCAGTGCCTCATGTCCCACTGATTTAAGGAGTTTTATATAATCAGTAGTTGGAACAGGGTGAAATTAGCCCAGAGAGCTATAACACATAAAATGTTCTTTGCTCAACGCTAATTAGTTTATTTGATTTTCATCTGGTAGGTCTTGTCTCCAAGGTACAGCGAATGAACTTGTTTTCACATGCCATAACATCAGACACTTACGTTTTCCAGTTTCATAACCTATTCTGGAAGCAGTAATTTTGTTTAAACAAAAAATAATTTTACTTCGCCAAATAAAAAATACTTTTTGGCAAACTTAAAAAAAAAATTGCTCCTTTTATTGGGACTTGGGGGGAAATAGGCTATAAACAAGACTTTTCGATAACTGAAGACTATTATTAATCTGCTTCCAATCAAAAACTCCAGCACTTGAATGCTGAATATTTGAATACAGAGGCTCATTAACATAGCCTCCAAGACAATACACCAAAATATATATAGCTGCTAAAGTGGAAGTTGCTTTCAGCCAATGAATTTACTGCTTGTCAGATTTGTATGCGTGTTTGAATGTGAGGGTAATGAAATAACATTATAGATTTCAGAACCAGCGCAGCCTTTATTCAGATAAGGTTATAAGCAAATATGTTTTAGAATGAGTGTCTGCTGAAGTAATATAATCCATTCCCCACTTATTCTCAGGAGTTTAACTGTTTGCTGCAACATTTAAACGTACGCAGAAATGCAGTCTGGGATCACATACGCGCACCTCGGGCAGACATACAGCGCTAAGACCACAGGGGCCCTATTCAAAGAGCTTTGCTTGAGTCTATACAGACTTAACTCTTTATTCCCAGTGTCTCCTTTCAGCTAGGTATCTTTCACATCTTAAAGCCAGACCGTAGTAAACAAAATTAAGCAAAATTTACTTGTCAAACCACTGTGTGACCCAAAGGTTACCCCTCAAGTTAAATAGCATACACCTCTGAGGCTGAACTATCCTTACAAATCAAACCCAAACATTTTCCATGAATGTAGGTGAAAATTTTCGAAATCACTTCACCGTGGTGTAGCTTTAAAATAAGATTAAATAATAAGTTAGAGTTTTGAAACACATTAATTCAGAAAAACCTCCAGAGGGTTAATGTTAATCCCAGTCTCTAATGCTAAACTGCCCTCACTGGAGGAAATGGTGCCACAGCAGCATTTGCAGGGTCTACCTTCTTGAAAACCCTTTAGACACATCAGTGAAAAGCTTGGAAACATAGAAACAGCTGCACCTTGCTCCCACGCTTTACATCAAACTCTCTACAATCAGTATCACCATACTATTCAACACATACTTAATAAAAGCAGTAAGTGGAGTGAGGAGGGTGATAGCAATGTTCTATTCACACCAGGCACAAACTGAGCAAGGAAGATGGGAAGAAACATGACTGAAAGAAACAAGGCAGTATCTAGCAATGGATCTGATGAAAATTCCTTAGTTTGAAATGTAAACTATAATGGGTTATTAAAATATTAAAGATAAAAGTGACCTTTGGTCATTAGGGTTTGCAGGTTTAGCTTTCTCTTCTTTCAAATTGGGAAGAAAGATTTTTGAGCAATTCAAAAGAAACGGGTTAGAAGTAGAGATTAAATTAAAATGAATAGCATGACCATGACAGAATCAAAAATATGTTCTATAGAGCTACTGAAGATATTTATTCCATTACCATTTCATTCTTCTAAGAGAGTCTTTTAGCTTACTCTCAAAGGGCTGAGCTTGTGACCAATACATTCAAGGCAAGGACCAGAACTTCTAATACTAAAGAGTATTTAAGTTGTGGCATAATTTTTCTGAAGAACACAAGTAAATAGGCAAAGTGGAACAGACACATTCTGGGAATAATTATTGCCTCTAGTATACTAAGTTATTCAGCATTAGGCTATTCAGCAGTAATTATAATACCCCCGGGCAAGGATGATTTAGTACTGCATAACAGTGAAAGCCACATAATTAAGAGAGAATGGGATCTGGCTACTATTTAATACACCTTTCCAAATGTTCATTTGATCCAGTTGGCAACAGCCATAATGGACTCTATATGATGTGAATACAATGTGTCTTGTATTACATTGTCTTGAGCTTTGCAGCATTTAGCACTCTATAGTCAGAAAGCCAAGGTCTGTTCTCGTTTAACTCTTGCAAGCCAACCGGCTTAAACAGAATTGCATGTATTTAATTAAAAGCTGCATGCGGTCTGCCGGACTACTCTCTGATGTTAAAATTTAATGCATTTTAGCACATTTTGTTCCGTCTATTTTGAAATCTGGCAGAATAAAGCCATGTATAGATTCTAAAATCAGCTATAATGCCCCATATGCTTGAATAGAGGGGAAATAATTGTTTAACAGTAAGAGGAAAGATTTTAGTGTTTCAGATCACTTCCCTACCTTGAGACATGAAAGATTTACATGGTATTCAGTATTGTCCCCTTTTCTATGTTTCTCCCAGTGTGCTATTCATAGGAATGGGCTAAAAAGAACTTCTGGAACGGGCAATGTCACAAACCCATTAAGATTCCTTTAGTATCTATTCTATTTGTCATAGAATAGAAGATAAAGGACTAACATGAATCTGTTCTATAAGATTCAAAAAGTACCACAATATAAACAAACAATTTAGTCATATCTGAGTTGCTGAGGTGTATTTCAGAGTCTGTGCAGGGTAATAACTCGGCAACGGGGCTTCTACTTGGTGCCTCTGCTTCAGTCTGCTACGAGAGCACTTCATAAGGGATTTGAAAGGCATCGAACACCAGGCAATATTCTAAAGGATCATACTTGGGTTTCTTTGCTATGGCAGAAATTCCTTCTTGAAGCCTTATATCCACACTTGGAAGATTATCAGTAAACATCTGACAGAGACAGCGAAATCTGGAATGCCTCCAGCGTTTGAGTCTGGCTGGCTGCCTCGCTTCTTTGGCTTGCTCTCTGACAGATCCCATGATTTGCTTTACAAGCAGTAGCAGTGGCAGTTTGGAAACAGCCTCTAGGGGAGGTCATGGGGGGATTGGCTTGGCTTCTCAGTATCATTTGTCTTGCCTGAAATTAATTTTGAAGAAGCCGTTCAGCATTGTTTAAGAATAAGATTATGTATTAGCAATAGCCATTCATTTTCCTGCTTAGTGGAAGGTAACAGAATATAGCATTCAAAAGCCAGGATTTATGTCACTCTGGGGATACATGTTCTAACCAATTTGATTTTTTAACATTTCTCAGATACCCCGTTTGAAACTGACATCACAAAACATGAAAACCTATAGCACAATAGAGAGAAAAAAACAACCTAGGTTTTAGGAACTAAGGAAAAAAAAAAAAAATACTTGGGCAATATTAACATTTCTTGCTCTTTTGTCCTAAAAAGAAAATCAATAAATTGTTAATATCCAATTTTTTACATTCTTTTGCCGCTTATTTCTCAGAACTTACCCAATCCTTCAGTAAGAAGGGTTGACATTACTGTCATTTTTGCATCTCTTGCTATTTTACAGCTGTATGATTATGACTTTCATTTGAAAACAGAGACTAAAGAAATATTGACTAATCCGATTTATAAAACCATTGACTTCCATTAAATTCTTCAAGGTTAAGCCAAGCCCAAAGATGACCCATTAATTCTATAGCCCTCCAGATATCATCTTCTATGAATCATTTTGTTAACAAGACCCACTGTTACCTTACCTCACTGTTACCAATTATTCATTGTGTGTTTCCTCCTTTTGTCATATTTTTTTTCAGTTGCTTATCTCTCTGGCCCTCCACGATTGCCGGTAGATTGCTTTCAACGTCCATTTTTTTTTTCCTGCTAAAGAAAATAGATTTTCCTGGGATATAATAATATAGATAAAAAGATCACCTTATCATATTTCGGTGTCCAAATGATGAGTGTTAAATATTGGAAGCCTGAATCAATTAGAAAATCCTCCATTCACATGCTGATTTTCCAAAGAACTATTTTTCACACATTCTCATTCAGGACAAAATTAGAAGAAACAAGCTACATGGGAAAGGAGAGTGTTGTTCTGTCCACACTATGAGATTTTAGAACAGCGCCCAGCTCTCAGACGGTGCTCCAGACACATCACAGTTCCATGTCACAGCAAGACCAAGTCCTTGACAGTTTCCTTCCCTCCTGCCCTCTCCCAATCCCACATTCCTCTTCCTGTACACAGGACTCCTGAAGAGTGCACACAACATCGTCCTCAGACGGGGCCAGTAATGGACTGGAACTGCGGGTCATTGCGGATTGCGCCTGTCCTTTGCTTTAAACATAACCCTTAAACACAGATGATCAACAGTCAGATGGTGAAGACACTTAGTGAGGCTGCGGGAAGCCCAGTAACGGGAACATGGTCTGTCTGATGCTGATATTTGAACCAGAAACATATGACATACGACTGTCCAAAGAGCCACAGACCAAGCCAGGATATACACGGAAAACATCCACCCTGCTGAAAGCCATTTCTGGTGTAAAGGCAAGGTAAACGAGGATGGAGAGGAAGACTGTCCTACTTTTCATCTCTTTTTACGACACATGGATATGCTCAGAACAAAGAGAAAAGCATCGTATGTTGACTGAAAAAGTCAGAAGTCACTTGAGGACAGTAACTCTATGCAGCAAACAAAATAACAGAGACTTGGTTCCTTCGTAGCTCATTGGTTTTCACTGATAAGACAAAAATCAAGCTCACATTTTTAGTTACTCGAAGACAAATCGTATAAGATACTGACAAAGCTTCCAGAATTTACAGCTGTTACCACAAATACAGATTAAATTCTGCCTCTGGGTGACCAGCCACAGTTTTGTCATGATTTGCTATACATAGGAGAATTTCAGCATCAGTTCCCACACACAGTATCTACATCTTGATAATATTATGGTATTTTTCTAAGTCTGCACATAATTTGTTAATTTGATAAGCTACAGAACACAAAAACAAGCAAAAGGCAGCTGCTCGTATTATTGGGGGCAATCACAAGGCCGAGACAATCTGAAATAGGAAAAAGCGGATGTACCGTCAGTACTTGCATCAGCAGTGGTTTTCCTGCTGTAAAGCATACTTTGATCTGGCTCTTTTCTCATTCTCCCTTTTAGCTCAGAGGCTAATGATCCTTGTTGCTTAGTCACACCAGTGAAGTGTTATGAAAAGACCAGTTCCATTTAAACGAATGAGTCTATATTGCACACACAATTTTCATCCATGTTCCAAGGAATTATTTTAATCTGCAAACTTAAATTAAAGCTCATTCCAGGTCTTTTAGCAAGGCACGTTGCCCTGGGAGCTTATACTCTGAGTAACAGTGTCATTGCCCTCTACTCTTTTGGAAAACAATGGATGCTTAGAATTAATTCTTAAAGCTTTGAGAATGTACAATACGCACAGAACTTCAGGCTATGTAATATGTAGTGACACTGTGCATTCAAATACCAACTATAATCAATATTTGTGATTTATACGTTGGAATTTAATGACCTATTACATACTTATACTCAAAGATTAATACAATTGTAACTCAAAACTCCCAACTGCCTATGTGCATAGTAGTTTGTAACATGATAGCTTCTCTTCCTGCAAGTTGAATGGCAAATATGATTTTATTTTCCTATAACTATGGTATGGATTACTGCAATAGGTTCCACACTGCCAATGAGAGAACAGAGCTGGGACAGGAGCAACTGAGAGGTGTGACATGGCCTTTCACATAGCCTCAAAGGTACAGAATTAGTTGGTATAAAGCATCACTGTCATTGTTTCACAAGTATGCAGGAAAAGAAGGTATTGGGTCCAAGAAGAGAAAGTAGCTGGTACCATTTCTTTTTTAGCGTGCAGTAGAATACTAACGTGGTTTCTGTGCTCCCTCCTGAAAGAAGCAAGTGAAAGCAGAAGGGGCAAAGGGACAAAAAGAACTGGTCCTTTCATGCCGGAGCCTACATAGGTGGAAAGCGGTCAAATGTACAGGTCAAAGATCAAAAACACCAGGGGCACACTCAACCTCTATCAAGCATCATGGAGAAATTTCTCTGACAACTTCACATTCCACAAAGATCTCTGCTTTAATAGGTATCCACAATTTCCTTTCAACCTACAAATCTCTAGTACATCTTTACCATTTCCCGCTGAACTTCTACATTTTCGTTCTATCATTTTTTCCTCCGAATAACAAGGAATGAATCTCAAATTATTCTACAAGAATGTCAAAGCTCCTGCCTTAAAACTAAACCCTATCTCATCCAAATGTGAACTGGAGTATTTCCTGAAATCTCAGTAGACACAGACTAAATTGAGAGTTCATTCAGGACAAAAGTAGTATCCAGGCACCTGACTTTGTAATGGCTTTAAACCATAACAATGAATATCAAATTTGAATACCACATGTTCTGTTTTTTTCACGAGTGAACTATGTTTTGGTTTACAAAAGAAATGGAAGACTGGTCTGTTGTGGAGAGCAAGAGAACGAGGAAGAGCTGTAAATACAAAAGATAGAAGAATAAAAATCTTTTGAATGGGAATTGAGTGCTTGCCTACTGCTTAAGAAAAATGCACTATAGAGCAGCTATTGATTTTTCATTCAGCAGCACTGAATGTTTTATTGAAAAGCAGCAATGCTCAGTAATTTGCATTTTCAATTAAGGTAGCATGTTCCTTGGACACATTTACTACTGCACTCCAGTGACATTTATTTGACTTTTAAAATCCCTCTACTATTGTATTCGTGTTTGTATAGATCAAACTACCAATACAGAAAGCGTTAGGATTATAACACTGGTGATTATAGACACATGCTTCGATGGCTCTGTGAAAAATCTTAGGACTTTATTTATACGCAGGACAATGTGTAGTCAGACATAGCCGAACTATAATATGCCACTGAAAGACAAATTAAGCAGTTCAGAATTTTGGCTTAGAAATATTTACGTTTTTCCATGCCTTTACGGGCAGTACAGAGTTGCAGTGAAGGTAAACTAGTTAATAAAAAAAGGTATCATTATATCTTTATATCTTGGAGAACTGAGGGGGGGAAGATCTACTGCAATCAAACTTCTCACATTGATCAGCTACTTACATGTATAAAAATTTCAACTCTAAGATAGGTTGCAATATTTCTGGACTATGAATAGAAAAGGATGGCTCATATTTCATTCTCTTCTAGAGAAAAATGGCTAGTAAGCTGCCAGTTTTCATAGCCCCACGTAGAAATGGGGTAGCTTGACTTACATGTGGTCAACTGACAAACTTGACCCATGTGGTCGACTGACAAACTTTATACTTCTAGAAATAGATTGAGTCTTTCTTAGTCGTAGGTGCTTTGTTGTTCTAAAACCGTATCGGCTACTTCTGCAAAGGGAAGAACTTGTGTAATCCTTGGGATTTTTGCAAACTGCAAGAGGCACTGCTTGGAGTCACCAGGTTGGGCACACTGCTGTGCCACAAATCGCTAGCAATTTCTTTCATAGAAATTACAGTGTGGGTTGCACAAATTACCACCAGTTTGTAACGTGTTGCACTTAAAATTCTAGATGGGAGCAGATGAGGCACACCTGACATCAAGGAATTACTATTACTTTAACTGAAGTCTTAACAGTCTGAAGATTTAGTCCAGATTCAATGATACTTTTATCTCTAAATTGCTATCTACGCAAATGTTTTCAAACCAATGCTGTTCTACAGTGTTGTGCCTACCCGTAAGCATGCTTTATTTCTTCTCACCCCTGGAATTACTTGAGGTCACTTTTACATGCTTGCAAGTCCATGTTACAGTCAAATGTACTATAGATGGTGAGGTTTCCTGCATGTTGGATATCTGCTCTTTCTTCTTTTTGCTATCTACCCCTAAAATTGGTTTTACCTGGGTCTCAGCCTTGTTTCCCTTTAACAATAACAGACGCTGGTGAGTTAGTTACAGTTCTCAGGCTTTTGACGTCATCCTATGCCTGAAGACTCAAAACCTCTGCTGTTTCCTCTTGCCTAGTCTTTTCTACGCTGCATTTTTGTTCCACGGTCACAGCTCATTGTGCACAGAAAAACTATTTGCTTTTCTTTCCTACCAGTTACAGAAATAGATGTAACTCTGTATAAGCATGTGTATACATATATTTATATACACACACCAGACAACAGTACAAAAGCTACAAAAAATAGATAGCAGCACCTGTTTGTCAGACAATTGTTACAGCTGAACAAGTCAAAACGGAGCACACAGAGGCCAAAACAAGGACAGACAAAGCCTGATAGGTCCTAAAGCCTATGTCATTACCTTAACACAAAGACTATAGCTTTTTGCAAGCAATAGCAACACCATAGTTACTGGGCTAGGAGGCTACAATAGAATAATTTCACAGAAATGGTGCAAGAAATGACAGTGAATCAACAGTGTCTTCATTAGCTCCTAATTTGCTTCAGCAATCTTTTTGCTACTGTGTGGAAAAACAAACTTCAGCACTGAATTTAACACTTTCTGCATACGCACCGAGTGGCATCCAGATATCACTAATCTTTCCTGCAACCCAACTCTTTTTCCCCTACTTATAACTAATTTCACTTGGGTTTTTTTTTAGCAGGATTAAATTTCACTAATGGCTGTCTTTGTTTCAACGCTTTAAGGGTTTTCAATAAATATTAGTTCAAATTGGTTCAGGCAAGAAGGGACAGAATAAAAAATTCTCTTGTTACCTCTGGTAGGAGCTGAGCCTTTTTATAATGGGTGATGTAGTTGTATTACAACCATGAGAGTGAGTGGCTAAATTGGCACTCTGCTCCTTGGAAACTTCCATCCAGAGCGCTGCAGTAGAAAATAGTTGGCTGGCTTCAACTTACTCCTACTCTTTTTCTTTAGCTATTCATCATTATTATATATGGGGTACTTTCGTTTCATTGCCCTTCATCTTGGGCAAGGATCTGTCTGGCTCCCGCCGCCTCCAACTGCCCACGAGGCAAACCGTGAGGGAAAGCACAGCGTCCTGAGAGGAATGCAAAGGCTGTCCACACATGGCACTGGGCTAAACAGCTGAGGGAAGGAACAAAATACACTGAGACGATGAAAGAGGATAAAACTAAAAAAGGCTTTGGGGCGGACGGGAGGCAGAAGTGAAGATGAGGATACTTGTCTGCCACCAAATCCAGAGAGGCCACTAAGTCTGTTTCACAAATAGGTTATTGAGCAGTCTGGATTCATCCTGGACAAAAAATTTCGTCTAACCTTTTAAACATTAGGCATTTTCAAGTCAGACAGGCAAATGGGTTCCTGGAGGACAGGAGGAGCTCTCTAGTTCCTCCACAAGGCTCTAAGCCAACCCGCTATACTGTAGTTCTTCAGGTGCCTTGTTTCTCTACATGACCCTTTAATAAGGATGGACTGTACAGATGTACTTAGTGAAGTGCTCCTAGCCCTGCTATCATCCGACTGAGATTTCCTGTTATAGCTAATGAGGTTCTGCTCCCACTTAATCTCTAAATATGGCACAGTTAAAGCTTTTTAGTTTGCTTAATGACATGCTATTAATAAAGACACGACCTGAACATTTACTGTCTTTTTTGACAATTTCTTTTCACAATTACACTGAGGCAATTTAATTTTTTTAGGATCATAAAGCATTGTTTTATTTGATAAGTTGCATATAAACATCCAACATTCCCACAAACGCGCTCACCAAGGGCAATGACAAGGCTAGCAATTTATCTGAAACATTTATTATGATATTGAAATTGCTTTGCTTTTTCCAGTTATTATTATTATTGCCTTACTGACAGAGTAGTGTACTAAACCATATTAAAAAGGGGGTGAGTCTCTGTTGTGATGGGGCTCTTTTTCAACCAGTTTCAAGTTACTGCAAGTATTGAACTATGCTTAACAGTAACTTTGTTGAACAGCAGCTATACTGAACAGAATAACTCAATATCTTCTTTGTTCTTCCAATGACAAAGGTACAGCAACCTATAACTTTTATCTTAACAGACTACAGTTGGTGTAAGCAAAAGAACTAAAAGTTTTTCACTGGAGTTAATGAATCCATAATGCAATTGTCTGATTGGAATCATTACCAGACAATCTTGGTCCAAATGAGACTTTTTGTGTGTGTGTATGGCTCAAACATTAGACAGTAGAGAATTAACTTCTACATCATTATTTTAAATTGAAAACAAACAAGCAAACAAATGTTAATTACCTTTAAATTTAAGAACAAGAAATCTTGGGCTTGAGTGAAATAAGAGTGCATTGAATCTTAATAGGATTTGAGTGTTTTATCTCTTTAGGCTTGATTTGGTTCTATCATTTTTCAAATATGGTTTATTATTTTCACTTCTAAATGACATCAAATTGCTCAAAGTCTATTGTTTTCTGTTTGCAAAGGTCTGTTTATAAATTTCTGTTATTTATTTTTAATTAAGTATTAGAAAAGAGGAAAAAAAACAAATTATGTTGGCATGGATGTTCTCTTTGGCTTCTCCTCTTAAGGCTGACCAAACCCAATGAGTCAGGCCTTCTCTGACACATCATGCTCTTCAAGCCCCTGATCACCTGGATGGCGCCCGCTAGCTCACTCCACTATGCCCATGTCTCCCACACATTGGGGAGCCCAGCAGTGCACATAGCACTCCAGAATTGGTCTCACCCGGTTATGCAGAAGGAAAGAAATAACTCCTGTTACATTCTCTGGCATCCTCGCTAATGCAGCATTCAGTTGTCTTTTATCTGCTGCAAGTGAGCATGCTGCTGACTCTCATTTAACTTGTCCGTTAACACCTCCAGGGGCTTTACTGGTTTTCATCTACAGCTACTGTTGCATAGGGATATTCCATACCTGAGACTGGACTTCGCATTTCCCTTTCTTGCTGTTTATGAAACCCTTGTCAGTCCTTTTCTCCAACTTATCATGGTCCTTCTGAACGTCAGTCCTGCCTTCCAGCTTACCAACCAGTCCCTCTAAGCAGTTATCCATCACAAAGTCACAAAGATGCCGAGAGGGGCTCTGTCCCAACATTCACACTCTTAATGATGTTAAACAGTACTGGCCCCAGTATAAATTCCTAAGGGATATTACAAGTAATCAGCTGGCAGATAGAGTTTGCACTCCTGGTCCTAACCTTTGGAGCCCAGTGGTCCAGCCAATTTCCTACCCACCTTATCCATCAGAAAGTGAAACAAATTTCAAATAAGTTTTTAGATAGTCATAATCATTTTTCAACCTTTTTATGAAACAACCCAGATATCTTTGTTTCCTACTATCTCAAAAGCAAGAAGGAAATCCATCATTCAAACATACCCATAGAAAACAAACAGGAAAACAAAAATAAGTAGAACAGAACACTGTCAAGTTTTAGAAATCAAACTTAAGAATTATAGGCATGCCGTATGCCTACAAATGATCTTCATTAGCACCTAATTACAATTTAGTTCAGCTAATCAGATGATCAGCTGCATTGATTCTTATCAGCTGATTAACCCTAATATAAAGTACTATGAAAATTTACAAGATTGCAGTAGACAATTCAAGTTATTTTCAAGTACTTTGTTCTTTGGTAAAATATATATATACATACATATATATATATATATATATAAGGAAGGCTAAATTTTTATTTCCGACTTAGACCACTTGGGAAAAAGAAGTTTTCACTGGAAGAATGAATAAAGATGGTATATAATAGCACGGTTTGGCTCGTGTAAGTTTAAGTGCGAATTTGGAACTTCAAAGAAACTCATTAAGTTTCTGTTTTAAAGAAATTCATACTTTCAGAGCTTTCAAGTGGGGTTCTACAAATGTATGATGTGAGCTATTTCAAAACAGAATTTGAATCATTGCTGCATAAAACTGTAATGATCATAAATGACAAATGACTAAAGACAATGACAAATGGGGACATGCATGGCGCTCGGAATTTGTGTATGTCACGGTTGAATACTTCTCATCCTGATAAATCATCTCTTCATCAATTTTAATGCTGGGAGGATTTGAGAAAAAGAGATGAACCTTGCCTGAAGTTTACCTTTCTGAAGCACTACAAGTTTTACAAAATTCCTTGGTGACATTTCTTGCTTGGAAGTTAAAAGATTAAGTCAGAGATGTTGGCTGATCAGTAAGCTACGTGTCAAAACAGCTACTGAAGATCAAAACTTCAGCATTAGGAAAAGTAATACCATGAAATTACTCAATGCAACTAAGAGTCTCTTCTTTGTACATACATGGGCAGTTAATAAATGGGTCCTGAATTTGTGTTAAAGAGACCTTAAAATAGAGACTGATAGAGACTCTCCTTATGCACTTTTGTAATGTATAGACTGCAGATATATACCCCCCCATAAATACACACACACATATATATGTTGACTAAGGGTTAACCTCTGTTTGCTGTTTATTCTTACCTTCCAGTAACACTAATGAGTTCACCTGATCTGCAGACACTGAAAAAAAAATAAAAAATTAAAACATCATTACTTCTATGGCACTGTAAAAATGTGGATGTTAGGAGTTAATACAAGTGAATGCTGTTGTATCCTGATCTGAACATTGATCCCGATCTAATCCAGATCTGTCTACTATATTTCCATTATTCCCTCCAGAATCAAACGACTGATATTAAACGTGCAGAAAGGAATAAATCAAAATATTGTAATCCTCCTTTAAATTCCACATTTGTTTACAACTTCACTTGTGAGACAACTAAATCAAACCCAGATACTAACTTCCCTTCCTGCTTGCCATTTGCTCATTCTTTCTGCATGTTCCGCAAGTCCACAAGCAAATATGATGTGGTTGTCACTTGAATACAAAACATAAAGAAAAGGAGATGCTTTGAACTTCAGGAAAAAAACCTATTCCTTTCTGTGAGAAAAAAACCAAATATTCAGATACCTATAGAAGAATGTGGTCAGGTGTACAAGGATAACATATTACACTTGTGCTTTTCAAACAATAAAATCAATTCACTCTCTCTACTGAGATGAAGCAGCACTGAACAGTTGAGGAGGATCTATTCTATAATTGTAAGACGGAAGAGAGCAAGAGGGCAGCACTGGGTCAGAATGAACGCTGGTACTGGAGCAACACAACCAAAATCTTAAAGGGGGCTATTGGAAACAAAAAATTTCTTCCGACTCTGAACAAACTGTGAGACAGATTTCAGTAGGAAGTTATACACATCATTCTTGATAGGGAATCTTTTAGAAGATATGAACCAGTACACACTGGGGGGCAACTGGCTGGAAAATAGCTTGGTGGAAAAGAGCGTGGGGATCCTGGTAGACACCAAATTTACCGTGAGCCAGCAACATGCTCTTATCACAAAAAAGGCCAACAGCTCCTAGTGTGAGCTACAAGAGCATTGCCAGCAGGTCAAAGGTGGTGATACTTCCCATCTGCTTAGCCCTGGTGAGGACATATCTGGACTGCTGTGCGCAGTCCCGGGCTCCCAAGTGGAAAAGGGACATAGGCATACTGGAGAGAGTCCAGCAAAGGGCCGTGAAGATGATCAGGTGCTTGAAATATCTTTCATTCAATGAGCTTCTCTCATACAAGAAAATGAAATAAACATAAGAAAATACTTATTTGTGGCGAGAGTGGTCTAACACTGGAGCAGGTTGCCCACAGAGGTCACAGTCTATCCTTGGAGATATTCAAGACCCAGCTGGACAGTGTCCAGTGATGTGCTGTAGCTGCCCTGGCTCTGAGCAGCGATATAAGACGATACAAACTGCAGAGGTCTACGCCAACCTCAGTGATTCTGTCATATAACTTTTACTACCAGGGTTATGCGAATGTCCTATGTAAAAACCTAGGAAACATTATTTTGAATTCTCTGCTGCTTTAGTGGCTAACCCTCATCTTCAAATTTTATTTCCAGTAGTGTGCTAATGAGAAAACCACCAGTAAGAAGCAGAACTTGCTGTTAGATCTATTAAACATGATTAAAAGAAAGGGTCTGAAGTGCAATTAAGGTAAATATTTCATTGAGTTTTATTAAGCTGCAGAGATTGCATCCAAGGCATATACACTGAAGTCTGAGAGTCATTGTGTTAAATCTTGTCAGAATAGCGGTCCTGCCCAGTATGTGTGCTGTGCATGTAAGATGTGACAAGGCATTATTTTTTAATGCTTTAACATAAGTAATTACTTCACCATTTCTCATTCTTTTTGATACTACCATTAAACACAAAATTATCGAGTTTCAAAAACCCTGTTAATAGATAGTATTCGGATTCATGAAGAACAAAATTAGCAATACAGGTGTTAAAAGCATAAAATTAACTCTAGTCTGACCCGTTTAAGAAAGACAGAGTATGGAATAACAGCATACAGACACTAAAATGTTAAATTCTTTTGGAGACAGTAGGCAACTGTCACTAATTTTTGAAAGTAGGAAAAACCGAATGCTTAAAAAATGAAAACCCGTTCTCAGTAACTCAAGAGATTTTAATTCAGATCATATGTCAATAACCTCCTGTTTTTTTTCCATTATGGTATACTTTTATTTACCTGCTTTCTTGGTTCTGTCTTATCTAACAGCTTGTGGAAATCACAATTCTTGTCACTGATTTACTTTTCAGTCTCTGTGACTTATTTTCTCATTCAGATGAGCCTTTTCTATTTCATCACCTTGCCTCCAATTCACAGTAACAGAAAGCAAATACGCAAGAAGTGATATTCAAAAATCAAAAAATGTTATATATTATACACAGGTTTTGTAGCATAACGACAAGGTAAACTGCAGCAGCAAGATAAGTACACTTCTTTCCACATCACTTCTTTTATATAAAAAATATAAGAACTGAAATTCTTATTCAAATGCCCTTAGGAGGTTTCAAGTATTACACCACCGCCTATTCAAGTAATGGAAAAAAAACCCAAGAGAACTGGCACAGATGTAAAAATGTTGACACTTACTGAAAAGAATTAGGGTGCTGCGTCCACTGCTCTAACATCTTCAATGTTTTCAGCTTTAGGAATTGATCATCATTGGCCATTCCCGCTGTCTCTTGACAAAACTGAGGAAGCGCGTTCATTCCTGTGTAATAGCAAAAATTAGAGTCCAGAAATGGGATAAATGTGAAGCAGAAAATACTGCATTAATTCTAACGTTAAGTAATCCACATAGGATAACAGATACATGAAGATGTAGAACAAATCATTCTGCACAGCTCTCAGTTATGCAACTTTTGAAGTTGAGGCTGGTTTCAAGAAACTGTTTTGATCTTAGTATCTCATAGTCAAATGCCTTTTCTGACGTTGAAATGAAGCACAAACACTTGGAAGGCCTTTGCTTCATCCCTTCAAGAGCACTAGAAGAAAGTATACAAGGAAAAATTCTGATTTGATCTCCATTGTTAAGTTCAGAAGAAAAGTCACTTGTACGTTGCTTTGTGCTGACAGAGAATTTGTGAGAAGTCAGAAGAATACAGAAAAGATTTTAAATTAAAAATTGAAACAATAACCTTTGTGCGTTTGTAGGAAAGAGTACATAGGACAGAGGAGCATCTGAATTCTTGAATTTCCGATAGTGACTGTAACACTGGTTAGAGAGCTGGTTGATGCTTTGGTGGCATTATCACCCATTAGTTATGACCACCATCCACAGTACAATACTCTTTTTAAGGGCATAGACCCACTTCAGGCAGTCGTCTTTAACAACCTACCAAACATCAGTTCAAAAGATGCAAAGTCAACCGATCTAAACCAAAATATTATTCACTAATTTCCTCAGATTTTAAAAATATAACATGAAAGGACTTTGCCATCACTGGATAGTATTTAAATAAAATCCTAATGAACTCATTTACTGACATCATTATGATCTCTTTCTCCACAATACAACAGCACTTTGTCAGTCTTCTGTGGCCATTTGTTAAGCAACCAGCATTACGCTGCCATTGGAAAAACTCTATTTTTCCCTTTTAATCCAAAACTCTTTCAGCACTTAAACTTTTTAAAATCAGAATATAGAAGTTCAAAAACAAATGAAGAAATACAGGGAGTATAAATGTGAATAGAAAACAGTTAGCTTAGTTTGCCAAACTTAAGTGCTTGAATAAAATTACCATGCAAATATGATAATAAGTAAATTTTAACATATTCAGTCAAACACCTATGGAATTTTTCAAGTCTTGCTTAATTAGTTACACTTTTATGTACTGCAGTCTTTCATTAACTTTGTAATTCCCGGGCATGCATAGGTGGGTGCCTCACTAAATATTATTTGATTAACACACAGTACTCACATAATATATGCTAATTCTTATTTATTAGGAAGTTAATTATAAAGCTTTGATAATCTGTTTTGATAAATGTAATTCAGTGGAAAACATGTGTTACTAGAACAGAATTATATTAATTTAGGTTTGGGGTTTTTTTGTTTGTTTTAGGTGGTTAACGACCCTATTATTGAGATGAATCATTGGCGCTTTGGAGTGAGAACAGGTGACCCCATCCTTTTAATAACTCTTCCCATATTGAAAGTTTTGCTAAGCACCTTTTGCAGACAGAAAAATACATGATCAAAAAGGAAATAAACCAAAATTGGTGTGACTTGCTTACTAGATGAATGAATAAGAACTTATAATAAAGTTATAAGTCTGCATGGAAAGACTACAGCAGTGCACTCTGACACTTTAGAAATGCCATCATGAAAGGCCACTGCTTACATGGTACCAGCTGGGAAGGGCCTCGGCACGTTAAAGACCAAACGTGTAATAAAAGCTCCAAAGGAGCAACAAGTCCAGTGAGAAAAGAGGAAATCTGGAGTAACGGCACTCCTTCCCTGTGGCGCGTAGCGAGTCGTAACATGCATGGAAGCCAAGTCAATAATTGCTGAGATGACATTAAGAGCTCGGCTGCACGAGACAGACGTGGGGATGTGCCGAGAGGACTGCGCGCCAGGGAGTGATCGGGGGCTGTAATTCTACCCAGGCCTCCTGCTACGTCAGGAGGGACTGCATGTTCAGAACGTCCTAAAGATTGAAGTCAATTTTGCAGGGAAAGAGCAGCAGCATTCTCGTGTCGGAATTAAGGTCTTTTGCAACTATTTTCTTGTGAAGTTTAGTTTCCCATTTTCTTTTATTTGTCAGCATCTCTGATATCCCTCCCTGTCTCTAAATCACAGCTGCTGATAAGTACGTACGTATAATGTTTGGCTGCTGCAATCTCTCTTTTATTTCTTGTCTCTGGCAGTCCCACAAGTAATAACTCTATTCCAAAATTAACATGACAATATCATTATTTCTTAAGGAAGGAAAAAATTAAAATCAACTCACAGTAATGCACGGTGAATTGTAAAATTCATCTTAGACATAAAATTAATTTTTACATAGACATACGGAAAAAACAATTGTCACTAGATATCGGTGTGAATTTATACCTATATTTAGGATGGATAATCTCTTGAACAAACAAAATGCCGCTTATTTATTCAGTTTCCTTTAGCTTAATTCCTAAACACCTAAAGACTTCAAAGAACTATACAGAAGCTAGATAAAGAGCTTATCTGCATAATTCTTATGCTAATTCACACAAGTCTTGACTAAAACGATGTCTATGTGCATACTAAGGGCTCACTGTTACTAATTCTTTTCCTCTAAAAGCTAAAATACTATACACATATTAAGGCATAATGTATCTTACTCTGCTTCTTTAAGAAAGTGTATGGTTCAAGATCCCAGCGGGAGCCTGGCTACTCGAAGGTTGACCTTTTGCTCCTCTAGAATATCGAGAGGTATTACTGAACCAGGCTACTACGATAATGCAAATGTGCAAAGAGAGCATAAAGTATAAATGCTCAGACGCTTTTTAAAGAAAAGACAGCTTAGTGTCCTGCATAACAGCAAAAAAAAGAGGTTAGAACGTGAAATACTATTAACTACTGCTCATCGGAAATTTACAGCCATCCTAAAAGCTGGAACTTTTCATTTTCTCACCAAGTCCTCCCTCCCCCAGCCCTAAACTCCCACATCTCCCAGCATGCCGTATATTAATCACTTTACTCCTAGGGAAAAACAGTTTACAGTCCCAGCATCACCCATCTCTGACAATACAATTTCCACATAATATTTATAACTTCGAAAAAATTTTAGTTCATAGAGTTCAAAGACATATTAGAATTATTTACATTTACATAAGAGGTAGAGTGTTCCCAGAGAATCTGCATAGGTTTGAATTATTATTTATTGTCTATTTGAAAATATTTGTTATTTTAATACACTTTCTGTTTAGTAAAAAAACACGAGTTATTAGTTATTATGCAAGTTGGTTGCATAAAAATGAATAAAAGGTCTAAGAGTACATTCTGTTAATGAAACAAGAGAACAGGACTTGTATTTTATAAAATTCATATTTACCAACTACTTAATATAGCCATAATGAGAATAATGGAATTAGAAAATAGAATATAGAATTAGAATGATTCAGCTGTTTTCTGCACATGCACACTTTTTCATATTCTCTTTCTGGATTGGACACTTAGATTGATAGAAGAATCTATTCAGTCAAAAGTGCTTTCAAAAACAATAAAAAAGGAAGGACAACAGGCTCCAAGGCTCTAAGAAGAAGAAACTTTCTTGTTGAAACACAGAGTAAACACAAGCCCCGTCTACATAACAAATATGTAAGCATGACATCATGTGATACTGACAATCTGGATTTTCTTGTGCACATTAAATATATACCTATATCAGCCTGTGTATACATCTATATTTTTGAAACGTCTATCAAACCCCGTGATTCAAAAATATTATGCACTTCTTATACATTATCATCATAGCGACTGTATGACAGCATTATTAGCTAACGGAACCAACACAGCTCCAGGTAACCGCCAGCCTCACGTGCATCACACCTGCAGACCGTTCTTCCGCTAATCCAAGAAAGGGCACTACCATTTAAAATGCTTTTCAACAAATTGCACGTTGAAGCCTTCAGAAATTACAGGGGTTTTTTTTTTTAATAAAGGTTTTTTTCTACCCTGTGCTTTTCATTGTGCCTACAATGGTTGGGCTTTTCTGGTTTGAACTTTTTACACTGTGTGCTGGTGTGTTAATGTGAGTGTGCACATACATTTTCATTACCAGAGAACCGAATGTCCGCAATAGTAGTTCAGCAAAAACAACACTGTTGCACACAAAGCAATTCCCTGGGACTATCCTCACAGACTTTTTTTATATAAAAATGAATTATCTGGGTTTACTTACTAGATGAAAATGGTACAGTTCTGATTCACATCCACAACTGAAGGAGGTTTTCTCATTTCAAAAATGGAAGAGACACAATATTAAACATAATTCTTTTGTAAGTATTAAAAGAATTCTGAAGGGTCACTGCTTTCCACAGAATGCTTAATTTTTCCCAGAATGACACTGATTTATGTCTATAGTAAATAATTTGTTATCACAGCACCACTAAAATGTCATGATACATTCTACTGCTATTATTTCCTTCAGTTTCATGAAAAACCTCCTTCTTTTGCCACTTTTTCTCTTCTCCATAAATATACATGGCCAGATTTTTTCCAGGATTCGGTTTGAATCAGCCTACCAAAAGCAGGAATTGTTTTAACAGAGTGAAGGTCTATAGGCTTCTTAGTAGGTACAACAGAGAAATCATAAAATCAAACTCAGACGTTGATTCTGGCTAAGTCGAGCATGATGTGTAGGTTGGTAAGAATGTATGCATCAATGGTAAATGGATATGTTCACACAGGTTTAGCATAATATATGAGAACTGAATAATTCATATCACATGGGAATGGACAGTTATAATGCATTTGCATCTGGAAAAGCAAGGTATGGGAAACACACTTGGCTTTATCGTTTTGGTTCTTTCCCTTTTTTGCTTTTTAGTAAATTGTGGTCATTTCACTTTGTGTCATTTAGACAATTACAGAAATCTGAGCATCAAGTGAGTGCAATTTCTTACATGTTATTTTAATCCATAATCCATTTGGCTGTAGATGAATGGGTATTAAGTTTCCCCTGTTTCTTTTACCACTACTACTTCTATTCCTCCTAAATCTGGTATGTGTAAACTGGGTGCTTCTGGCTGAGAAATTTTACTCCTACTGACAGCCCCATAGTCTGAATATCTAGATGAAATTGTTCCTCGTACTGAGCACTATGCGTTGATACATCTCCTTTAAGAGAGTCAATAATATATTTTAATCTTGCAGATATAGTGGTAGAATCATAGCTGTTGTTTTATAAGTACATTAATGTGACTTTTAATAGAAAGAAAACATCCAGCATTCTTAAGAACTTTTTTTGCTACTCTCAGCACACTCAAATGTAATACAGTTTTTCTACTTGTGGAAACAGGGGTAACTGGAATAGCAGAAGCCAGAGTGAAAGAGCTGAAGGCAGTAGAAAATATTCCACTTTTATTTCTAATTTGATCCAAAGTGGAAGCCATTGAAGGAATGTAATTTTACAGTTCCATATTGTGTTAAGATATGGAATTCAAAACATTCCAGTTGAAATCTGCAGCACTGCTCAGACGCTGGCAATAACCGATTCTTAAAGCGGTTGCAAATTCTGTCCAGGGGATGTTTCAGAATAGAACACAAGGTCACATTCCAGCGATACACTATGCTGTATCAGGTCATAGGTACTATCATTCATAGCTAAATATCAAGTTTTTTTGGGAGGAGACATTTTTAGATCTCTTGCACGTGAAATTGACAGTAATCAATGGATTTTGTTCTAACAGTCTATCCTTTAGAATTAACACTGCATTTCTTAATCATATGTGGAGTCCTGATACCACTCTTTGCCAGTGAATGGCAGTTTTAGCAATGGTTTCAATAGGATTCTAATCTTAGTTTTCTATTTGCCACAGCCCAGTGCATACAGAAGCAACAAACAAAGTTGCAGACGCAGTAAAAATCCTAACACATTACCCAATGGAAGTAGTAATATAGCTATATTTTAGTCATGACCTCCAAAAATAATTACAAATCTATTATGTAAGTGATAAGCACTCACTACAATTTATCTCTTCATTGTAAGAATAAAGAACAAGAAACATATTCCAAACTGCCTAATTTTCTTTTACCTTAAACAGTCTAGTTTAACATGAAATTCCAAAATGATTTTGCAGAAATAATATCTTAGTAGATTCAGGTATAAAACCAATGTAAATAGGAATTACTAACAGAGGTGACAAGATCTATTCAGCAACAAACTGAGTGACTTTACTCTTCTTATTCTCAGCAAACAACAATTCTTTTCTTGAGTAATAAGCTACAAAAATACACCAAAAAATATCCTTACTCCTCAGGTCTTTATATTAATAAAGAAAGTCTATATTGATTTTGCCAGATTTCAGACTTCACTAACATTGGAACTAGATGATGGTTAAGGTCCCTTCCAACCCAAACCATTCTATGATTCTATGATTCTATGATTTCTTTTTATATACTATATTTTTCTAATATGCCATGTGAACCAACAGGGCAACTTGTCAAAATTAACACCTCTGCAAGCTGAAGCAGTGCCTTTGAAAGTGCTCTGTAGAACAAAGAGACTCTAAAAATGATACAGTATTAGATATAGAGCGCAGCTTAGTTATGCCGGATGTACACTGCTCTAATTTCATTGACCTCAGTGCACTTAATGATCCACGGCTCACCTATCACAAAGAGGAAAAATAAATACATGCTAAGCACATACAGATTCTTTTCTGAAATTGTATTTCCTTACAGGGGATTACGGTATTGACCAGACTGATGGAACCGTTCACTCCTTGGTGATATGTCCACATAAATGAGCATGTGATTAGACCTGATAAATTCTTTCTGATGGCTTGGAAGTTAGCTTGATCGTATCACCCAATTTCCAATGAATAATGTCTACACTGCAGAAATTCTAGGTGAATTAGGTGTTTAGCACTTTCAGCCAAAGACAACTGATTAGGGAGTAGCCATGGGAATAAAACTCTCTCTTACCTCCAGAGTAAAATCAGGCAGACACCATTTTTCCTAGTTTGCTAACAGACCAGAAGGGAAAACAAACATATAAATATATATTTGAGCCAAAGAAAAACACAATTTATTTTTTATGCTAAAAATAAACCTGGTTTATGCTGGTTAAGACAACCTAAAGTGTCTTAAACAGCTACATAACGGAGAGGCTCTTGGCACGTATTTCATCACATATGTGAGCACATGCAGATTTCTAAAAGGGAATTAGGCCAAATAGCAATTCAGTGATGCAGAACCGGAGGAAGTGACCTCCAAAGGAAGATGATGCTTTCAGGACCATTTTATGAGCATCTCACCTCTGACTATTGTCTCCAGAGATTGGCTTGTCAGCAAAGCACCACTGCTGCAAGACAAAAACCACGCAAAATCTTACAGCAGATCTATACGTATTGGTGCAAAACCCACCTTTGGTGGAAAAATAAGAAATTGGTTATCTGCAATGCCAGGTGCAAAGGCTTATTCTGCTTTCCCTCAGCACATTATTGCAAACAGAGACATCTTCACAGGTAGCACAAACTCACCCACCATCTAGAGGGAAAGATATAAAGGAGAAAGTCAGTACAAGTAACTGATTTATCTCAGCAGCAGCTTTCTCACAATGTTTTGATTGAAGGGTTCTCAGAAACTTCTATTTTTAGTTACACATTCCGCAATCAATTTCTTTGTAAAACACATAGAAATCAAGAAATTGCTTAAATACTACAGGAAAAGGTGTTTGCAAAGCCAAAGAACATTTTTTCTGCCTGGAGGAAACATAAGTACTGTAAAGTTCAAAATGTGTTACAATTCTAATCATTTAACTATCAAAAACCAGTAATCCCAAAGAAGAAAAATGCAGAGGATTTCTTTTTTTAAAAGTAACTGCTATATTGGCACATGTATTTCCTTAAAGTTTCTCTCATACATTCACGTGTGTCGAGGATGGTCTTAGCCCAAATACTTCCTATGTACCAGCAAGCACCAAAGGGATATAGAGGCCTCTAAATGACAAAAGAGAATTTCCCACAGGCAGAAATATAAGAATGACTAAAAATTTCTTTATTACACCTATGGTTCAGTTTAAGAGGCGCATACCAAATTATTATAAAAACATAGCATATAATATATATGAGCTTCTGGTAATATGCTATTTGTGCAGCAGCCCTGAGGCACAGTTATAACTCAACCAGATTCCTAAGGACCTTTCATTTAAATTCTGTGTTTTTCTATAAGTGCTCAGTTGAGAAAAATCAAATAGTTGTAAGCTGAAATCCCCACTTCTGTTTCCATCTTCCCTCAGATGGTAATCTTATGCTGCAGTTTAGACTATACAAACAATAGTTACATTAATTTGTTGTTACATAACTTTTAACATATATTTAAATTTTAAAATGAAATTTCTTCAAAACAATAGGAAAAAATATAAGTACATCTTAACTCTCTTCTTTCCTGGTCTAGTTTATGCCCTAAAAAATATTTTCCCTCCTTTTACACATGGATTTTCGTATTGGGAGTATGACATTTATGGCTTTGAGCAACTAGGAGACCCAGATAGATTCAAGAGTTAATTTTTTTTTTCCTTAAATAAAATTCAGTTTGGATTTTCTATATTTGAGAATATATGATTTTCATATTAACTGAATGTACAAGTAAGCTGTATTTTCTGCAATGAGCGTAACGAACGTCAGTGAAGTCAGTTTAACACTGTCTACGGTTTGCAATCAATAATATTATTACAGGAGACGTTACAAATATTTATATGTATAGCAACAGGTAAAACAAATTTGCTTTTCTTGTCTAGTATGTTGCTAATTAAAGCAGTTTGAGCCATGTGTGTACAAAATCTGCTTCTGTTTTGGATTTGGAGTTCTACCTGATTATTTTTTAAAAATGGACTAAAAGTTTAAAACATACTCTGGGCAAATACTAAAGGATGATGCTAAACATCCAATACAACCATCTTCGTTAAAGGAATTGCCGATCCACTTTTTCCCTACTAAACTACAGGCTATACAATATCCCAGTTCAAGACACACTGCTATGTAAATTCCATTTAATACCAAAAGAAAAATAAGCACTTCACGATTAAGCAACAATTGAGACAAAGAAGTAAAAGAATTGAAAGACATTAGCCCACAGAGGGATCAAGAATTCATTCTGTGTTTTATCTTGTACCTGGAACAGGCACCGCTGCCTCTCGCCTCTTCTGCTTCAGAGACCAGAGAGCAGCGTTCTGAGTGGCTGCTTCAGGGATTTATATTCCTCCAGAGTAACAGCGCTGATTATTTAATCACCTCGTACGCGCCACTTAGGCAGGGAGAAACGTAGTCCTGAGCATCAGGAGTCATGAAGATCAATCGCACCGTCTGTTCCTCCTCACTGCAACAACCTACTCCGACACTCCAGCGGCTGCAGCCAGTTTTTAGAGCAGGTACAACATCTAATCAAATCAGCAGCCAAAACAGCAAAAAGACATTTTTTGATGTAGAAGGGCTTCTTTCCATTACGGAGCATCCCTAATTTGTACATAAGCAAAGAATGTGAACTATATTTCTGAAAGAATGAATGACATCAAAGCAACGACTACTGGGCACACTTACTCCTGGTTGCAGGTTTGCACCTTGTCTGCCACCACGTGTAGCCAAATATAAACGGGGTACCATTACATCTGAACAATGTGCTAGTCTAAAGCTGGGGCTCCAGATGGAACAAAACGACTAAATGTCACATTTGGTTCATTTGATCTCCTTCAGATCTTTGGACACAGAACATCTTAAAAATTAACTATAAGACTTCCTAGCCGCTCCTCACCCCTATGAAGTTTGTGAATAGAATACATAGCAGGTAGTATAAACAGGTTTGCACAATTTTGAATACTAGCAATCTTTTTAAAATCAGGAGGGAACAGTGCAGTAGGAATAGAACTCATGACTTTCAGCCTCGAAACAGCAAGGAAATAGAAGTTTTCTCTGTTTGGCTATTTGTAAAGGACTTGATGCATACTTTGACATAAAGCTTTTGAAGTCAGTGAAACTAACCCAGTGAAAAATCCCTTTATTGAGTTTGGCTGTGCAATGCTGGAAAGTTCAGAAGAAAATTGAATATACAGATATTTTTTTGCTAACAAAAGAAAAGAACGACAGAGAAAATCCAACTATTTCCTGATTTATTTATAGGGGCTTCAATGTTTTGATAACTAGTAGAAAGAAGTTTTATAGATCGAGGGAGAACCACAGGAGTTTTTAAAACATGCAGTAATGATAAGCTAAATTCACCTGTAGAAAATAGACGTCTCTTTTTCCCGTAATCCATAAGATTAAAGAATTATAATCATAGGAACCTTTAGTATAGATTCATAAAATAAAATAGAATTTTAATTAAAGAAACCCTCTCTTGAGATTGTCCACCCTACTCACGTATATCAAGAATTCTTCTGATTTTCACTGTACCATAAGACTATGATATATTTTTCCCCTAAAATTACGTAGGCATAATTTTAATACTTGTTTTTTCTTTTGTTGAACATACTAATATGTTACATATTTATATCTTACAGAAAATGACTGATTGTGTGAAGAATAACCAACATGAAGAGTGGAACTTTTCCCATGATGGACTGCTGATGACTGACATGGAATTGTCTGAAGATGATACTGATCTCTGTCTAAAATCCTAAGTGCAGGCTGTAAACAAGGTATGAAATTTAGCTTTCTAAACAGATGTACAGGAATCCAAAACACAAAGAAAAAAAACCTCAGGTTTATTTAGCAACCATCAACAGCATTTAAATTATCGTGTGATTATTAGCTGAACCCTCCTGGTTGCCACAGCGATGGAATCTCAGTTCTGCAGTTGAATTTCAGACCTCATTAGGAGTTAGCCTGATTGCGTAAATGAACCTAGGTAAAAATGTAAATTTACCATCAGTGATGGCTTTGCAAACTCCTCAGGTTTAAAATGAGTCAGGGAGTGCTCAAACAAACAGCAAAATCACCAGGACTCTCACACCTGAGAGCAGACAATAGTAACCAGATAAGGACAGAATTTCATATTTAAGCCCAAAGAGCAGCTGAACATTTCACCCACGGTAATAAAGTCTCGGCTACTGATGCAGCTGAACTTATGCCACTGACAGTTTATCTCAAAAATAAATACTCTTCTATCTTGTTGTAATATTCAGAGCTAATTTTAATCTCATCCAAATTTAAGGTCATACGATGAAAATAACAGTATAAGGTAATCAACCGGCTACTCCTGCATCATAATTTTATGAACTCTGCCTAAAAAAGTTATGTCCCATAATCAAATAGAACATTCTTTTAAAATTTTCTCGAACACTAAGATGCTTAACACTTCAAATGAAACCGCGTTTCTTAACAGGCCTCCTGGGTAAAACGCTGGCCTTAAATTAACTCATCACAATTTACAATAACTTCTTGCTTTATATCAAAATTGTTCCTTAAATAATTTGAAAATTGTATTACTGCAAAGATCTCCTATGACCGCACCAACAGTTTCTAGGGGTACAGACGCCAATTCCATCTTAGGCAGAGAAGGTGACTGGTTGTGTTCCTTTGGAATTATTAAACAACCATCAGGTAAAAGACAAAAGTTCTTATTCCTAACATACATATTGCTTACATGTATTTAGCATCACCCTCACCCCCAACAGAATTTCAGGGAATAGTTGGCTTTTTGAAAAGTTATTTTTCATTTTACAAGAGAGTTCTTTTATGAAGTTTTGGATAGTCACTCAAAGCCTAAATGTTATAACATGAAAAAGCTTGAGTTGCCCTGGGACTTCAGAGGACTCGTGTGCACTGTGACCTGCACTCTGAGTAGGCAACAGTTCCTCGGAATGAGCTATATCAACCCCCAGTGCCTAATCACCTGCTGTTATTCACTGGTGCTTTCTATTCCCTTCAAAACTCAAATGCCCTGAAAGAAAAACCTGAAAACCTTTACGTGCTGCCCTCCCTCAATGTATTTTGGGTTTGGATGGGGAGGAGGTGGGGGGTGTGCGCTCAAATAAATGAACTTCACATGCAAAAGATAAATTCAGTTATCATGAAAAGTCCAACTAAACAAGTCCAGAAAACTCAGAGTTGCTACTGCATCTATCCTTACAATCCCCTGTTGTGGCAAAGCTCCGACGGAGTCTCCAAACAGCATGGGATTTCATAGACCATATGATCTGCAATATTTACCATGCATAATGGAAAGAGATAAGGCAAAGCAAACAGCTTGAATTTTGTATTTCCTTGCTTTTTATTTAGTCTAGGTTGTTAGCACCATGTGAGTATATATTTGGGAGTCACTGTGTTTGTGTGTATGCATATGTGTATGTGTGTATATATAGGTATAAACAAACATCTAGAGTAATTTCAATGTATTTCTTACACATCATAAAAGAATACCTTCTGAGCAATTAGCTTTTAATTTCTAGAATCTCTTATGGAAAGAAAAAGCATTGTTCACTTTATTCAGAACTGGGAAAAAAACAAATTGTGCTTGTTTTCAGTTTCTGTGCTCTCTTCTTCTCCCTAGCTTATGCTGCTCATTTGTTGAAGTTCTGAGTTTTAATAGCAAGTGTCAACACCTATAATCAGAATATTTGACCATAATTTTGTAACTTTAAAATGCACTGTTATAAAGTGTTGAGAAAATGAGGATAGATGGGAAATGCATTTGCTAATCACACTTTTTTTTTTGTTGTTGATCAGTACATAGAAAAGTAAGAAACAGACAAACATAAAAAAATTCAAGTAGAAGAAAACCTCCATCTTAGCATTGAAAATGTAGGCACACATTAGAAAGGGATTCCTCTACAAGTACAAAAGCGTATGCAAGTTTTCGGTCATATTGCCAAAATCTGGCTGGCTTGCCTGGACCTAAATTTGAAGCTTCTGAGAGGGGTGGGGAAAGAAAATAAATATGAGGGTAATTCAATATATCAAGACTTACTGCTCCTTCTGTGTAGAGACTAATAGGGTCATATTACTTCCTTTTATTATTTTATCTCTGAAAGTTTGCCCCCTCAGATTTTCTACTTCTATTCATTACTTACGAATACCCGTTATCCGTAACACTCAGCCTACTGCTTGAAATCTGTTCCCACCGATCTTTACTGTTCCACGCTTATTTAAGGTTTTCTGCCAAAAATAAAAAGGCAAAACCGCCCTCCGTTTCACTTGGGAGTTTCCAGAGCAAAGCACCTCCTGCCCAGCACTGAAGTGCTGTAAGGAACACAACTTCAGTCGCTAAAGAAGTCTGTGCATTATGTGAAGGAAAGAGCTGTTCTGTTCCACCATAGAGTGCTTGGGGACAGGATTTAGTAGTAGACCGGTACAGCTGGAGTTGAGTCTCTCTAAGGTCTTTTCCAACCTAATGATTCTACAATTCTGTATTTTCCTGAATTGAAATGAAGGAAGTACGAATTAATCAGGACTACTAGTCTGGTTTTGATAGCTCCCAGCCAAGGCTACCTGAAAAGCAAGACTCTAGTTTCATTTCCACGTGCTTTGAATCAGGTCCTGAGAAGGCACATTTTTCCATTTTTGGTTGCTTTTCATGATTACCTTCAGATCACACTAATTCTACGAGAAACCTTTTTTCTTCATCTATGAAATATCCCAGTTTCTGTGGCTATATTCATCATCATTATTTGCAAAATTGTTTGTATTAATAACATTTGACAGTATGTATTGTTTGGGAATTATGCACATCACGCGTTCATGAACGATTACCTAAAGAAATTATTTATCATGCTTTATTGGATTATGAATTTATTTTCTTTTTACACAGAAGAAAAACATATAAGGAATCCAGAAGAATGATGGAAAAGAATAACGTACCTACAGGATATATTATTCAGCCACAGATTATTTGTACTAAATCTCATTAAATTTTGAGGTGCATAAACTATTGATGAAAATCTTATTGCCATCCTAATACGTGTCAGTTTTTTCTAGTTTGATCTTATATTTCTTTAGTTCAGTTTGATTATTTTTCATTTGTAGTCCTTTTTTCCTTTTTCTCATGTTTAAGAAGGGTCAGGTTTGAGTTTATTACAAAACACATGCAAATCTGCTTATTTTTAGGAATTACCCTTTAACACTCCAGTTTTCTTGTCAGAGTCTGTAGTGCCAATAGCTGTGTTAATAAAATTATTGTCTGCAGTGAAGGGATTGCTTTCCATACACAGAAATTCAATGAGACGCTAATTTTCAGGAACTGAGCTGATTCTTAGCAGTGGTTTGGTGGACTCTCTTAACATCTGCCTATGTGCAGGCTGGAAACGCTCAATACCAACAGAGACATCATTAAATTAACTCTGCTTTTGTGTCACCTTTTTTTTTTTTCCCAGTTTCATAAATTAACTTGGTTAGTTAAATGAATATCTACATTTACTGACCGGACGAGCTTGTTTCCTTACATAAATTAGGTTTCAAGAATGCTATGGAATTAAGATTTTTTTATTTATTTTTTAATTTATGGTATTTTGTTTCCCTAGGGGAATGAAGGAATATATGCATCCATTACGATACAGCCATAAGCAGGAGTGCTTCACTATAGACTTGCAGATCCTTCTACTCCTATTAACCTGACATGAGAAACTTACCATTTTCATAGGCTCCAATATTATCACTCCCTACACGGCATGGAGTAGTGTGGAAACAAACTCCACATTACACTTGCTCTGCTTACAGCTTCATGCCGTTTCCTGCCCAGAAGTGATTGCAGCCCATTCCCACAACCACAGCTGCTTTAGCAGGGGCTTCAAGTGCATTTTAGTACATAAACTGCTACACCATATCCATCTCCTTTCACCTTGCTTTTTCCTCTCAATCCAAGAGAGCGTGCTTTGCCACAGGAAATAAAGGAACTGATCAGCTTTGTTATGTGAACATGACAAATAAAGATGTTCATCTCATGTTCAGACAGATAGGATTTTCACACAGGAATATTTAAAGACTGTAGAATGCGCACTAACTATTTTGAGCCATTTTTTTATCACTAAACCTGCATAAATTGGGAATAACAAAATTGAGTTTATCAGAAAAGCACAGATATCAAGAGACTTTACAGTCTTTTAGTTCTGTTTTTGTCCTTGCTGGACGAGTAATTCATGACCGGTATATAATTGGCTTTTAATTTCACCGTCATGTATCACAGAGTGAAGCAAAGCTGTCCCCTGCCTTGCTTCTGCGAGCTACCTTAATCAAGCTTACATATATTAAACATGTCCTTGTTTTATTCCTGTTATTTCTCATCTGTTCTCCAGACTACATCTCCTGACATTCATGATTAAGAAACTTGCCATTCAAAGCAAAAGTAAGTGACTTTATCATTTGACTGTAGATCCTAAGGAGCAAAGCTTCTAAAAGATTAAATATTTAATCCTTTGATCTACTGTGTTGGCAACTGCCCCATCTACTTTATAAGCAGGTTGATAAAAGCATTATGGGGTCTGGGATTTGCGTAATGGGGCAGTGTTAAACCCTGTATTTTTCTGTGCTAAAAAAGTGGAATAATATTTTTCTAACAGAACAATAGTACTATGAACTTCCTATAATGGTACTTGGGGTGAAACTGAACTCAGATGTTCATTCAAACAATTTTATGTGATGAATTTACCAGGAGAAAGTTACTCAATATATTCAGCATCAACGTGAGTGAGTTCATTACAAAGAAGCAGCTAAACACATTCTAAAGACCTGATTGACCTCTTCTGGAGGGTGATGAAAGTATGCATTGTTGCAGAAGACTGGAGAAGGTCCAACATGGTATCGAGTAAAAGGGCAGAATATAAGTGTCACAAAACTGCAATCCGATTAAGGGAATTAATTTCACGAAAGATACCAGAATAATCTATTAAACAGTTTGTGTGCACCTTGACAATGATTTATCAAGAAGAAATATTTTATAATCTACTCACAACTATGGGTTTATCCTTAGATAAACTTTTATTCTTATTCTTACATAAACCCTCAATATCACCAAACTGAGTTCACTTAAGGAAGCCGAAGAAGCATAAGAAGACAACTGGAAAAACTTATGCTAGAGGCAACATGAAAATGTTGGAAGAACTCCAGGCTTTTTGGTAAAGAACATAAAAGCATAATAATAATCTTCCAGTATTTAAAATGCCAGCAGTAAGAGGTCTGTGGCCAATTATACCTTATCAAGATTACATCAGATTTATTTGCACCAGGGCTAGGGTATAGGGAAACATTCCTAATTTTGAATAACCTTGGAATAAGTTACCTAGAAAAAAAGAACAACCCTGTAACCTCTCCGCTGATATTTATGCAAAACATTGTAGTTAGATCTGTCAGAAATTTTTCAGATAGAATTGATCCTCCTATCCTCTGGCTCTGACACACTAGATAGATAACTTTTTCAAGACCATTCTAACTTAACATTTCTGTGAACCCTCCTGTAACTGATAAGAATCAATGTCCTTTGGCAAACAACTGCTGGTGTGACGAGCATTTAATATATGTCCAAACCCAGTGCTCCAAAATAGCTGTAAGTTTTAGAGAATTCTAAATGGGAAACCCTGCCTCTCAAGCAGATTAAGGAATCTCTGAAAAGGATTATTACTTTTCATTTTAACATTAAAAATACTGCATTACACGCTGGCACAGGTTCCGTAGACAAGTAATCCATTGCCTTCCTGAGGTATTTGCAGTAAATCTTCATTCTTCATTAATGAGAATCAATACCAAAATGTGATTGAAATATAAATTAGTAACTCCAATTTAGAAAGTAAACAAATCAGCCCATCAAAACTGATAGAGTTTAGGGCTTTTTTTTTTTCCTGTTAACACTCTGCAATAACACGATAGGAATCAATCTGAAATTACTTTTTTGAAATGTTGTGAATATTTCTCCATCTCAGGTGATCTTTGGGAAGCTGCACACACTAAGTGGTGTTATTAAGAATATAAGTAGCATATGATTTAATCTTTTCTGATTCTGAGGGATCTGAAAGTTTGCATAAAACCACAGCTACTCACGCATTTTAGACTTCAGTGTTTGGAGTCCTCTATTTGTCCAAGCTCTTTCCGAAATGGAAGCACAGAGAGAGTAACTAGTTACATTTTAGCCTTATCCTTTTCAAAACAGATCTGAAATAGAAACATAAGAGTTCAGAAATACAAAATCAATAAAAAACCATTCACACCATCGATGGATGAAACTAGAACTACAGATAAGATCTAAGGAGCACTGATGGATATTTTGGAAAAGGTTTCTAGCCTGCTTCACCAAAATTTCATTAGAAGGCTTGCAAGATTTTATTATCACCTCTCAAGATGAAAACTCAAATTAATTCATCCTTTCTATAATTAAACAGCAATACAATACATACACGCAGTAAAAAGTGACCAAAAAATTACACTTGCCATCACAGGATACAAAGAGGTAAGTGACCTCACTGAAATAGTTCTCAGGAAATAAATTCTTACAACAGGAGTTTAAGATCTGCTGTTGTGTTAATCGCAAGGCTAAGATTATAAATCTATATATTCTTCAAATTATTTTTCCAATTATAAGAACAGGATGAGATCATTTTGCAAACTGACATAATCCACCTAAAAAATGTGTTGCCTAAAAAATGAGCTTCTACTTCTTAAAGACAAAGGTAAGAAACAAATATAACAGGTCAATACTTTGAAAATTTAAACTTACAGGTAGACCTTACAGTCCTCTCACTTTTTTTCTGCTAACCCGTATTTTTAAGTTGTACCCCAAAACTTTCTTTGGGGAAGAAACACAGTGTAAAATTATCATTGCTTAGGTGATAGCATTGTCATCTTCACGCTCACTTACTGACCTTTCATCACCTGAGAAACTTAAGTGGGTGTTCCTTTAACAAAGAAAAAGTGAGAGCTAATATAATTTCTATATTTTTTAACTGAACCATTATGCTAGTATTATGTCCATAGCACGCTATGTAGCATTTCATCTGATGTGTAACACTGAACTACAATGTAAAACCACAAAAAGTAAAAAAACGATTAAAAAAAGACAAAAATTACTTCACCTTTGAGGTTCTCCAAGTCACTCCCTCCACTGATTAAAGAATGCTTCTCTTCCTTGTAACGTGGAAATCTAGCAGTAAGTGCAGAGCTAGAATTCATGCATCCTTACCCAATACATGAAGTTTGTATTTATCAAGTACACTTGTAGCATATACCATTAGAGACCTTATGACAAAGTATTGCAGTGAATTGTAATGTGTCACAAACAATATTGACCAGTCCAGCTAAAACTCCGTATTTCAGATCTTAGAGGGTGATATCTGTTCTGTATAAGCAGTTTCTTATGTAAGAACATGATCATTATAACTGTCTAGATCCTTCCCAGTACTTCAAAAGGCACTCAGCATAATCTCAAAAAGTTTTGTATGTCTCAGCTTCCACTACAGTGGGAGCAAACAAAAATTAGTCAATTCAGGATATATTTTTTAGAATAAGTACTGCAATAAAATAGATCTGGGTCTGAAGAGTGTTGAAATGCCCACACAATATATGCTGGAGATAACGTACTTCAACAACTCTGATGTGGTGTTGAGGACTGAATGCCCATCAGCAACTGCTGCACATTAGGGGCACTCCTTATACATGTGCTCCAGTTTCAGTCCAAAATGTGTCTTTCTTTGCAGGTATGTGCAGTGTGATTATCCCCTCCAGCGCTAAAAGAAAAAAAAAGCAATGAAAAAAAAAGCAATGAAAAAGAAATACATCCATTGCTGTAAATCACACTGATCAAATATTAGTCCTCTGATGTCAATGGAATTGTACCACAGACATAACTGGCCCCGTCTCTCTTTATGCCCTTCATACAGGTGTAGCTGTTCTTGAAATCAAAGATCATTCACAGTTCTCGTACAGTCAGAACGAAGATGCATCTATAAGGAGTGCAATGACAGCACAAAACCAGTGGTAAAGATAGATTATGGAAGACTATGGAAAACAATACTAAGCAGCATTCAAATCCATAGGGAAAAAAAGCGTAACAGGGTTTCACACATGGTTTTGTTTCACAAATAATCACATAATCTATTTGCTTTCTGAGATCTATTTTACATATACAGTCATAATGTTTTCCTTCATGAAAGGTTTTCAATATGTCATGTAAAATTCAGTATTTTATGACTTTTATTAGGCTTTAATTTAACCGACTGCCTCTACGTGCCCTCCTTACGGGCAAAGGGAAATGAAAGGATTTGTCATAGCATATAACACGCTTAATTCTTTTCTTTCAAATTCAACATCTTTAATTTTGCAATAAAAGTAATCGTAGATGTATTTTTTTTTTAAAGGCTTCATTATTCTCTGATGCCTGTAAACAGAGATAACCTTGGGGAAATCTGTGAATGTACTCTCTGAATGTGTCTTGCAAGAGTGGCTGTGTTAAGTGCTTTCTTTGTCAGTCCCAGCACAAAATACTGTGGCCTGATATTCTTAGTCTGGCTTGCAGACCTTCTTCTTCATGAATACAGATGATTGTATCATGAAATTTAATTTAAATTATCTGGCTATCTAAACTAAATGGTAATCCATAAAGAAACAAACATTCAATCTACAGCTGAGGCTTTATCAAACAAACACTATTCAAACTCTATATGAATTAATAAAATTCTGAGCTGGTCTCTCTATTTCATTTCACTTGTGAAATCCATTTTATATTATACAGGTTACATAAGTGAGTACCCACGAAAAGGACATTTCACATCAAAACTAAACCAGAGTATTTTTTAAAAGCTTTGTGTGTATAATTCTATAAAATGCAAAAAATATTCTGTTTTGCAAATAACTTTCAAAAGCATTACCCTCACATCTCTGTGCAATTCTAACAAATTGCTTTAAATAATCACAGAAAATAAATGAATGCTGCAAAACACACTAATTTGAGAAAACGTCTGTTTAGAACTCGAGTATACAATTGCTATCATCGTATGGATGTAAAAATCCATCGCAGTTTTAAGGAAAACCTGAATTTGGTGGAAAACATATATTTTTTGACTGAAAGATTAGTAATTATTTCTAGGCAGTGTACAGAAAAGAGATATTTTTTCTAAAAATAACAAAAAATGCAGAATACGTTTGAGTGACTTGCACATTTCATTGCAAAGCTGTCTCATAAATATAAAGAATAGCAGAATTTCATTATGAAACTATTCTCAGCGTTTCAAGAACTAATTATTGTTTTGATACACAGTAATACTCAATATTAAATGAAGTCAGTTGAAAATTTGAGACCATCGCAGAATGGTTTGTGACAAGTGATGTAACAGAGCCGCTATGTATTACCTGGAAAAAAAATCAAAGACTAAACACAAGGAAGGATAGTCCTGAGTTGAAAAATACACTTTTTAATGATTATAAGTATAGTTCTTCTCCAAACATTTGTAGGTGTTTTTTAGAAAGGTAATGCCATAGTGTTTATAACTGGGCTATAAAGCAAAGTAACTACGCTACTTTCGACAGACGCTGTTGCATATTTTCAGATCCTAAAATATATGAGTTTCTCATTTTGATTATTCTCCAGACACAGCACCTTTTGGTGTTCTCTTGTTTAGCATTGGATTGTTTTATTACTAAGAATTATGCAGCTAATTAAATAACCTTTGTCGCAGCCTTTAATTTGAAACTGACCTCGCCCTTCCTGTAAGATGAATAGCAGCAAATTAAAACGGGAGTATTTCACTTGACAGATTTAATCCCTCCATCTGTCCTAAATTTTTCTGTCAAACCCCCCCAAATATACCCGATGTTTTCCTAATAACTAAGCATATAGTAAAATCTGTGATGTGGAAATGAGCAGAATATGACACTTTGCTGCTAGTCTAATGTGTATTAGATTTTGACCCTTGTCTATCTTTCTTGTCAGCTTGGAAGGTATCTGGATTCGTTCAAAGATATTGCCATATTCACAAACAGACAACATGTTTCTCTCTTTATCGTATCTGACACACGGTGTAAGGCAATAATAGGAAGAAAAATACTGCCGCTATTTTAAAATCCACTTAAATATAACTTCCTGCATTTCTGCCCCAAAAGGATGGCAAGGTGAATTAATTTATTGGGGTTTAGAACTACAAAGTGACCTCTGATACTTGACTCAAGTATCATTTAATATTTCATAGAGAATCTTATAATAGTCTAAGTATGCCGTATGCACCATGAGTGAAAGAATGAACGGATGTCATCTTCCAGCAACTCATCTAACACCAGGTCTTGTTTTTTCACGCAAATGTTTGCAATAGGTGCTGAATGTCATTGCACTGAGCTTTCTTCTGATAAAGTAATTTAAGTAAAAGGGCATCCCATCTACTGTCGCTCTGTTTCCAAAACCAACCCAGCAGCCTGCTCGAGAGAGCAGCACCTATCCTCCCAGCCCCCCGCACGCTCCTTGGATGCCGATGCATATGCTGCTCCAGAGCAGATTTGCCACACTGACAGCAGAGAAATCAAGCTTTAACTTCAGAGGATATAAACACCATCTGCACGGGCCTCACAGCCCTACTCTTGCCACCTTTCACTCCCATCACATTTTTGTTATTCACATGGCTATTTCCTATTGACTCTATCAAACGCGGCACTAAAAGATATCGGGTGAGATATGGAAATCACTTTCTAAGGGAATTGAGCTTCCATCTGCCATTTACACTTTCACAGTTTCTTCTGCATGCCCTCCTTCCGTTTCTGCTTGGTTTCATGACTTAAATCGGTGGATGTTGAAAGGAAGTCACGCTAGCATGCAATTTTTTGTTTGCAAAGATCATAAGAGAAGGAACCCCATAATTCTCTATCAAAAAAAAAAGTATTTTTCCGAGGTCACATTTAGTTTGCTATGTTCTTGCCTTTAACTTTCTTTAAAAGCCTGATTTAAAAAAAAGAAAATAGGCAAATGCCAATCTTCACACAAGCATCTGAGTGAAATAGTAATTATAAATTCACAAGAAACTAAAGGAAGAAAATACTGAAACTGTGCTCCAGGGGGAAGGAGAGGAAGGAAATTCAATCTTTAACAGCGTATGTAGGACCTGCACCATTCAAAAGCTAACATGTAATTCCTAGATCCCTGAAGCTCCTTGGAAAGTCTTCATTGAGAGACTCTTTCTCTACTGCTTAAAGTGTTGTCATGTTTTTATATCTACCTATCTAGTTTTCCATTGGCCTTAAGCTCAAAAAGCAACTTTTTTTATTTTTTTTTTTAATGTTTACAAAAAATACTGACCGTCCCAGCCTACCCTAATTCAACATAACTGGTTTTCTGGTGAAATAAAACTAATGTAAATATCTTGGCAATGTAAAGCACTATAATTGAAACAATAACAATCAGAGATGCATCAGTATGATTATTATACACAGCTTCAGTCTGCTTTGATAGTGAAGGTTCCTGGTTTGAAATTATTAAAATAACATTAACTCTTCCTGCCTGGGTATATTTCACATTTCACACACATTTACTGTCAAATCTGAGCGCCTCACAATCATTTATAATTTATCTTTGCCGTGAGAACTCTATTAGCCCCATTCCACCTATACAGGACTGAGCTACAAAGAGAATAATTTCACATGCGAAGTTGTTTCTGAGAAAAGATGCATAAGTGGCAATCACAAGCCTTAGGCTACTTCCACACTCGCTGGAGCATCCCTCCTCACAGATCCCTGCTACTGAGATTAGGAAAATTTGCAACATATTGCAAAATACACTGTTGGCTTTTCAGAGGTCTTCTGTAAGATGGTCTTCATCTTCTCACAAGGCAATAAAGTACACAGAGGCGGCACAGTTATTCCACTGGATATTTTCCATTTGAATCAGTTTAGTAATATAGTCATGTTTTGAGGACCATAATAAAATGTCTGAATGCATCATCTATGATGAGCTATATTTATTCTTCAGTATTTCAGCAAACAGACATTGCGATCATGGAGAGTTTTAGTAACAGTGCCTGCTTTTCTGACTTCAGCGCTTCTACTTGCTTCCCTACTTTATCCTGAGCTCTAGATGGAAAATCAAAGACACATATATAGAACGTTCTTAGAACAGAACAACTATTGGGTTTGACCTCAGATCTCCAGCTGTAACTTAAAGAGAATTGGGGGGGGGGGGAATACATACGAATATGAAAAGGTTTTAATAGTAAATATATTTACAAAGGACCTTTGAAGAAAACAAACAAACAAAAAAAAATCTGCCAAAAGCTTGTGGAACAAAAATGTAGACATTCAGGGATTTTAAAACGTTGAACCACAACGAACTCTGCATTTTTCTCATTGCTGTGGAACAACAGAGACAAACCTCCAGGATGTAATCCTTTCCCTCTGCCTTCTCTGATAACTTATTCAGAACGATGGGGTGATCTGTCTTCTCCTTTCCCAAGTAATATTCATATTATAATCATATTCTGTTCTGCAGGATGATCTGTGAGCATTGCTTGTCAAATGGGCATATATTATTCAATAGCAGAGGTAGTAAAATGGGAACCCCACCTTGCTTTCATTCTCAATTGGTCTTTACCTTTACTTTTGACAGAAACAGGCATTAACCTATGGAAAAATGTATTTTACTTAAATTCACCTTCAAGTTTACAGTGTTCATTAAGTTCCCCAAAACAATTTATGTTCAAAATAGACTTACACCCATTTCTCATCCAGAATTTTCAGCTTGGTCACTGAACTGAAAGTCGGCTGGTTGTCCTACTTTAATGTCTACTAGTTCATTTTAAGGAGGCACATTAAGATCATTTGGTATGACCTGCTATAGAATATAGGTAATAAAAATTTTATCCATTTCCTCCTTGGTGAACCCAACAAATTTTCTTTGACTAAAACATATTCAATAGCTAATGAGACAACACTCCAGATTAAAACCAATTTATTTTATTTTTTTAATAGTAGATATGGCAATGTGAGAAGCCAAGAAAACTCTCCTCCAAAAGTCTTAAAGTTGTTTGTTATGGACAAGTAGAATGAGAGTATATAATTTGGTGACTATAAATAGTCTTTCTGCTCTTAAATCAATATTTTATGCTATTCATGAGGAAACAGAAAGGTAGTACAAATTGCTTCTAACAACACAGGTAAAGTAAAGGCTGATCTATTAACACCATTAAAACTTAAATATTAATTCCTAAAACCACAAAATGCACTGATGCCAGAGCTGAAAATGGAAACGTTATAAAAAAGAAAAAGGTGTTTGCTTGTTTAGAAGCAAGGGCTGCATTGTGGTTTTAGGCACAGCCTTGAACAAAAGATGCTACATAAATTGTACCAGCCCAGAAATAGCTTTGGGAGACATTGTGCCTGTGGCAAGTTCTACAGGAAAAAGTTCTTCTGGCAGAGTTGTGTAATGAGGTGTAATTTTTGACCAAATTAACCGTGCTTTTCACGTCGACAGTCATAATGGCACATGCTGCATTCTTGCTAGCCCAGCTCTCTGTGCCTTGGGAGAAGTGAAGCTATGCATGGCACTGGAATGAGTCGTATTTGTCCAAGCACGGCTTTGACTTGTATTAGCTGCTCTCATACCAGGAATACCTTGCCAATATAGAATACAGACATAGCGTCGCCAACGACTATTCATAATGCTGACCAGGCTCCAAAGATGGTTAAACGGGTATCGGTAAAGAAATGAACTAATTGAGAGTTCTTTCATATCACCAGTGAAATAATTAAATACCTTCCTGTAACCTCATCTTCCAGGCCAGAGTCCTAGTACTTCTTTTCCCCCCAGCCTTGTCGATAGTTCTGGGTGAACTCAAGGGTACAACCTCCTATATGGATACTTTAAGACTACGTTTCAATGTCTATCATTTGGTATCTATTGATTTTTCAGCTATGTCTTTAGCAAAATGTGAATGTAAGCTATTAATCAGTTAATTTCATAGAACATTTTAGAGACTGCTTGGAAATGGAGTTATAAACCTGGCAGGAAATGAAGCGCAGCCAAACTAATTCTCTTTGCTCTTTCAGTGGCTCATGGTGCGGCAGAAGTAGTTTGACAATTCGACAGCATTGTTTACAACAGATTAACATAATGATAAAAAAATGAAACAATTGACAGATAAGAATTATTAAATACAGCCATAAAGCTCTTTGAATTTCCTCTAATGTCTGCCACAGATACATCTGAATGGTAAATATGCATTTTCAGAAACAGTCTTTGGAATAGTAAATTATATTGCACCCAATACTGATGAGCAGCTGATGACAAATAACAACATGCCAATCGTATCACTAGAACTTCTCTGTTTTAACAGAGCAGAGGTCAATATGCATTTTACTTATTAATATAAGAAATAATTGTACATCTAATAAACATTACATATTTCTTGATAAAACTATTTGCATCTGCAAGAAGTACCACTTTGCATCCAGGCAGTGTTCTATGAACATTATTCAAAATAAGGAGATGTGCTTTATGGCGGCCTTGAAAGCATTACAGAAGAAAAAAGCCCCAAACAACACACGTCCTTTATGGAGAGATTTGTAGGTCTTTTTCTGGATTTTCTATATACACATATCTCTGAGAGTTGCTGACGAAAGTTAATGACAGATTAGTCATAAGCTTTCCAAGATACATTTGCAAGTGAAAAATGACTGGCCCTTCATTCCCAGATAGTTAAAATGAGGTATCGACTTGATATTCCAGCAAAGCAACCTCTAGGACAGCAACTAATATGAGATATATCAGAGCAGATAAAAAGGCAAGAACTAAAAACGTGATCCCTATTCAGATTAAACGAGAGCAAAAGGCTTATTGTGACAAAGGGGAAAACAAATCAGATGGACTACTTTCAGTAAGTGCCATTTTCTCATAATATATCTTTTTAAGCTGAAGCTATGACAAAACTGAAATGTTTATATGAAATCATGCAGCTGTCACCAAGCTGTTCATTTTGATGAAAAGAACCTACAATGCCTCTCATTCTAATATCTTCTAACTAAAGTATTTCCATTTTTAAACTTCAACCTTTTTCCACTGTTAAATTTCCCATCAGAATGTAATATATATTTTTTAACACTTAAAAAGCTGCCAATTTTAATTGCAACACTCTTTTTACACTCTTGTTTTGTACTCCTTTGATTTTTAATGAAGCAATTGGTCCCTGCTGTGGTCTATTATATTTGCTCATAAATAGTTTTCTAGTGTGTTCACATGCAGGTACGAAGAGAGGGTCAGTATCAGATAAAGTGATGTTGAAATAAAGAAATATTTTCTCCCACTGGTGCCCGAGGAACCACTACACATAAATAAGGAAAGACCCTGCATAACCAGTAGCTTTTACAAAGCTACTTTTAGGGCTTCCTAATCAGAGGGAGGCAATTAGACAGTATCTTCACTCTCTTGTCCAGTATCATATCTAAGTATATCTCAAAAAAATCCACTGCTATTGTCAAAGATTCCTAAATGTACTGTATTACTTTTCTAATCTCTACTTACTTATAGAGTATTTCGGTCAAATATATTCTCTAACACTAAAACAAAAGGTCCTGCAGAAAAGCAGCTTCTAAAAGGCAAATGTTAAAACACAGAACCATGCTGGATAAGGGAAGCAGCGTTTGGAATCTTTAACAAATGAACTTGTTGAAGTAAATTGATGTCATTTGTAACAATCCAGAAATAAATTATGATGCAAACTCTCCACTAAGCTCTGTAGATTTTACAGGAGAGCAAGCAGGACAGCAAAGAAAATTAATGACAAATTTTATGTAAGAAACATTGATAAACTGGTTCCATTTGCTACATTTCAATATTAAAGTAATATGAAATATTTTAGCGTTGACCACAGAGACAGAGAAATATTTGAATTTATTAGTGTTCAGTTTGTGTTTATTCTGTGTAGGCAATTCCTGCTGAGATACCCACAGAATAACCACAAGTTATCCACCTAAACTCTTCTTCCGGTCTAACAGAAAAGTCCATACAGTATCGTAACTATACAGCCAGAAAGGGCAAACAAAAACAAAACTCTGACATTTTAAAATGGTTACTTAATTGTTGACTAAAACTATGGTAAAATGTTTCAAAACTGTTCACCTTTGGCATGAAATATGAAGTTTAAGTACATCCAAGAGTAGAAATGTACCACTGTAGTAGTTCCTATCATTTCTCCCACAATTCAAGCCGGTCTCCTAACCAGCACTAGTTTCTGTCAATGATGCTCTATTTCAGAACACCAAATTCAGATCACACTTACACCACAGCAATGAGATCAATATAAAATCCCAATGGTTTGGATATGTGTGCATGGATATCCCTATAAATTACTTCTAATTATACCTGTGGATAATTTTATTTAGGGGCTCTTCTTAGATTAGCAGGATTCCAGCAAGTTCCAGTACTGCTGTAATTTAGGTAAACAATTCTTGTAAGAAGCAGATGGCTTGTATAAGTTATATTAGAAAAGAAAAATATATTTTTTCCCTATCGCTGATATTTTTACATGTATGTTTGCTTTCCTATCGCTCTGTTGTAGTTTAATCACCTGACAATGTTGTTATTTGTACTTCTGTATCATTCTCACCCACAGGCTCAGTAATGACAGTAACCACCTGTAATAACCATTCTTGGGCTGAACTGTAATAATAACCTCAACATTTTCAAGCACCAAGAGAGATTATGGAAAATACCTTTTTGCTGAAGTAAAGGTTCACATGGTCTTGGGCAATGTTATCAAGTAATTGCCTTAACACTGAAACATCTGCTGGTAATAAACATTTACAACTACCATTTTTTTCTTCGCATCTACCAAGAAATTTTATTTTATTTTGTTTTATTTTTTACCACTTTCTGTCCATTTTTACTCATCTAAAAAGTATTCCTGTCAGGTAGAGGCAAGGTCAAAAAGTTGTTCTAGCTCTTTCTTAGAATCAATTGAATAGCATCACCCCTGCCAGTCCTGGGAGATATACCTTTGCTTCAGGTCTGACAAACTGCTCCTCAGTTTCCAGCTTGCCTCCTCCAGGCTAGATTTCTATCTTTCTAACATCTTCTGTATTAAAAAACCCCCAGGTAACTTGCTTCCTGTCTAATGACTACTTGAGAGGATTCATAGTTACAGAAAATCAATGTTTTAAATGGTATTGAACAATGCTCTCAGAATCTCAAGGTGACTGGTTCAATCTTCACTGATTAAACATGACACGGTATCATCAAAGTAAGCTGCAAAGTTGTTCTTTGCCTGTTTTCTTATGCCTTTTCAGACAGAGCATCACATCATTTCATCCAGGAACTGCCCTTTGAGCTACAAGGAGACAATGAGGGTTTGCAATACATTGTAAATGAGTAGGATCAACCAAATTTCCTGAGGGGCCAAGGACTAACTATAAAGAGTGAAATACTTCCAAACCAGGCAAAGGGCATTAACTTCAGAAGGCATTTGAATATTTGAAGGTATTACTTACATTATAAAACCTAGATAATATCCATCCGCTAACTGCAAAGCTAGGTAATACTCTTCTGCAATCTATCTACTTCAGCTAAAGCAGAAAGCGTTAAGAGAGGAGCCGGGACTCCCTCTGTTAGGGAGCGCCGTTGACATTACCCTTCAGAGTCCTGCTCTATCCTGCTCTCTCTTGATGGCTACCAATAATTTTGATACAAAATACCAATTGGCTGGCCCAATATTTTTTTCCTGTCCTGAGCAGTGAATACTTTCGTACAGTTTTTGCAGGATCCTTTGATGGCTTTTAGAAGCTTCAAGTAGAAAACGTCAACTCCTTCAGCCACAATATGGATTACCATGGGTTTTCCAGATCCTAGTTATTAAAGAACAGCATGTGATGACGTCTTCTTCACTGTCCTTTCCGGCTGATATTCAGAAGACCGCAGTAAACCCCATTCAATCATTCCACAAAAATTATATGAGTTCATCTTTACAAGAGTGAGAGTGTTGAACCGCAGATACCAAGTGGCGGTTAGTGTCCTCAGATACCTTTCCCTGCACTGGCTTTTCTTGTCTATCATTCTGCACCACCACTTTTCACTGGCTAGTTGACAGAGGATTCCAGATCTCTGCCCAAGAAGAAATACTAAGGACTCAAGAACATAGAAATTTTATTTCCTCTGCTTCTCCGAGTGTGAAGCATCAAATTCTTAGTTTCTAGGCAACTTTCCCAAGGAAATATGGCTGCTTTTAAGTTATTATGGTTTCAGTGAGTGTAATGATTATTTAAATATAAAAATACCTCTTCAAATAAAAGTGACAGGCTGTCAAGTTCACTGGTGATAAGTGGTATTTTGAAAATCCAACATAAAAGCAATTACAATTCTAGGACATACTTTTTGTACTCATACTTCTGAGTTTTACACTTACAACAACATGCCTCAAATGCCTCAGGTAAAGAGCAATTCAGCTTGCCAGCACCGAGAACCTGTGTGATACAATGAAGAAAGCTTAAATTATGTCCTACAGCTTTATTGAAAGCAATGTCTATAACCTTCAAAAGCTCTGAGCATGTGTCCTACATCTCCAGCTTCGAAAAGGTCAATTTTCTTTTTTTCATTTTTCTCTCTTATTTGCCATTGCTTTCTTTTCAGTAGGTAAACATAATACTCATAAAAGAGAATGTAACAGAAGAAGGTCCAGCAAGACACGATGTTGAACTTCTGAACCTGGCGCTCTTCTGAACAGGAGCCAGGATTGGGGCAAGTTTACCCGAGCTACTCTCCCCTTCTAATTAATGAGCTACAATCCTGAAAGCTGCCTACTTCTCACAGAAAGGCTGGGAAGGGTAGAAGGTTGGGATACAACGCATTCTTTCACTCATATTCACATGTGAAAACCTAGTAAGATGCTTTCAACATAGCTGAAAGAGCTGTTTTAAGTGTTTACTTTTTTCTAAAGGGCTTAGAAAGCAGCCTGAAAAACAAGTGAATGCTGGAGAATATCTCCTATAAGAGGATATTCACCTCTGCCTTCCACCACTGCCGGGTAAGGCACGTGCCAGTTGGTTGTACTCTTCACAACCACTTCATCCCATTTCTAAGGGTGGCAGGAATATACTTAATCAACTAGTAGCTGAAAGGAATCATCTGAGAGACCCTGTCAAATACTCAAACCACTCTGAGGATGTCACAATGTAACAGTGCTGTTTGAAAGGAAAGGTGACATTAAATCAAATCCATCCCTTCTATTAACACGCATTCTTCCAGCCCAGCTAAAGATCTATGCCCTAATACATTAGACAAATATGTTCCATTAACCCAGAGCAAAGTTCCTGGATACCTCTAGGAGGTAAAAAAAAAAAAAAAGAAAATGTCTTTTCTTTGCGAACAAACAGCTGTAGATGGCAACAGTTAACGAAATGAAATAATCCTCATCTTAATCAAAACAGTCAACTGCCCAGTTTTGCTTCAAAGGACTTCGAGGTCGTCAGGTTAGAAGCAAAAATAAAACCCCTGAGGCCAGGCAAGTCCACAGAGCGTTGTGAATTACTTTCACCGGTATTTGCAAATTCATTTTCGCATAAAAGTAGCTAGAGAAAAAGACAAGTGTTCCAAACGTGAAACACGTGGTTAGAGATTCATCAGTTTTAAAAAAATTATGGAGAGAGTGAAACTCTGCCTCACTGGCCGCGGATGAACTTGTTTGAACAGAATTAGAATGGCAGGGGGAATCAAACCATTACCACGACCAAAACTCAATGAGAAATTTTGAATAGTTCAAATGAAAGATGTGTTTATTTTATATTCTGTAAACTCACTACTTCCTTCTCTTTGCCTTCTGGAGGACCTGAGAAGAAAGGCAGCGAATGAGAGCGGTACGTAACATTTATATATACAAATCTAAGATCAGTCAAGGCCATCAAAGTAAGAGCTGCGTCTGACTTCCTTTAATTTGCAAGAAGCTGCATTGCTTCCTCTGGAGATGTTTCAAAAGCCAGGGAATGTGACAGAGCAACAAAGACTGTGTCTGGTCTTTTTACTCACTAATTCAATTCACCGTTTCAGTAGTAGGTTAGACGTGAACCCCTTACACTAGCCTTACAGGTTTTCTTGAAGAAAATTCTGTGTGGAGTGCTTAAGAGTCTCCAAATGTTTTGTAGTAAAGCAGAAGAGGAACAGAAGGGGGGAGGTGAAATACTCTAAGAGGGTGTTTTACAGTTATAACATAATCCCAAAATAAAAAAATCTAAATAAATTTCATTTAGCATTGCATAATCCTATAACTCACTTACAAGCATCTTACACCTTCTTCTCTTATTGATTTGAACTCAAGGCTCAGATATAAAAAGCTTAGGAAACTAATCGGACCAAATTTATCCTTCATACAATCCTATTATCTGCAGATGAATTTAGGCTATTTTGGTTAATCTCATTCCTACCTCTGCCTTTTTCCCTAAGTAAATTCTAAAATAATCAGTTTTACTGTTCCTTATTACATCATGCAATAAAAACTTTTGAAATCTTATTTTGCAAATTATTGCAAAGGATTTTTAAACAGTATGCAATTCTTCGTTATACTTCTATGCATGTATGGAGTAAAACCCATCAAGTTTATATTTTAAACTCTCATTCTATAAAAGGCTTCTGTGACAAGATCTTTAAAGGCCTGTTGCAAATCAGAAGGAATGCATTTTCTACTTTGATTTCATACTTGTATCTAGAAATTAGCTTCTTTTTCCTTTTCATCTGGAATACAAATGCCATCAATTTCAACAGTTTTCCTTAAGGCAAGAGATGACTTCTGCCATCTTTCTAGGTGCTCATTTTCCACTAGATGAAAGTAATGTAACTTTAAGTTCTTTATAATGACCATTCAGCTTGATAAGAGTAGATACTTTCTATATTTGCACCTCTTTTATCACATTCTCTTCTACTAAATATGATAGCCTCGTTACAGGTGGTCTCTGATGGACTTTTACCAGCAGTATTTTCTATCTAAAGCATTTTTAATCTCATCAAACTGGCTTGTTATCAAGCACGTTCATTGCTTAAGAACTGTTAGAAAATTTTATAAAGATGAGTACAGAAATGTAATATACTCAACGATTCCACTGCCATCTATTTCAGATCCAGATAAATGACAGTCTTCACTAATGACTTATACTTCACATACATATGTGTGCATATAAATGTATGTACACACACACACACACAATCCTTTTCTCTGCATAGAAGCATCATTTACAAGATATCTAACAAAAAGTGTTGTCTATGTAAATTAAGAGAAGCTTCCGGGCACTATAGTAATGCAAACAAATAGTAGCCCACACAGCTAATGTGAGTAAATACGAATTCTTACAAAACCTCAGCAAATAAGAAAACCTTAGATAATCTTCTGTGCTTAAAAATCCCTTTCAGCTGTCATTTACTGTAACAACATACTGATTGGCAGAGAACAGGTCATGTTAAGCTCTTTATTTTGACATAGTAAGCATCACATGAACTACAGTTTGGCAGAAAGCAGAGGTTTTCCACATCCCATATGTGTGCTGAGCAGAAAACCTTTTTTTATATTTGGCACCACTATTTACAGCTGTACTACTCCAGACTCCAAGAAAGTTTAAATTATTCATATATAATGATTAATTTTTCCGTTTTTTCACACCTTCCATTAGGAATTGTCCTAATAAGAAACTGTTATAGACATAAATTATAAAGTTTGCCTTAAAGTTTCTTTTTCATCTCAACAAGGCAATTGCCACACAGCACTGCAATGCTAAGAACTCTAAGTGCGTTCTTTCTCTTTTACAAGGCTGAGTCTTGGGTATTTATTAATAACCCCTTAAGAAAACCCTATTTATTCAGTAGATATTATAAATTTTCTAAAAGAGCACTTGCTAAAACATCCTCTAAACAAAGATGTTTGAAATGTAATAGTTTTAGTATCTGCTTTTTCCATGTTATAACGTTACTGACTCTTATTGCAAACTAAACATTGGGTGAAAAGTTTTCCTCCCTTCTATTTTTATTCATTCCAGGACACTGACAAATTCCAAGTAAAAGAAGAAAGAATTGGTTGCAGCATGCAGGAACCAGTAACTAGATTGATGAAAGGACAGATCTATTGCTTCAAAGGAAAGAAATACTGAAGCCAAGGGTGAGCTGCACTTATTTGTTCTTGGCTACAGAATGAAACCAGAAAAGGTCATAAGCATGAGATGGTATTTGCTTCCAGTACGGTGGAGTTTGAGCACTGGCCTTAAAGAAGGCTGAGGTCACATGGTCAAAAATTAGGCTACAAGTTTCTTGTGGCATAGCCTTCATGCTATGTGCCAGCAAGAGAAAATAGTATCTGTTAGCAGTTTGAAGATGAGTTGTCATTTTAACAATGTAGGTCAACATTATAATTGTCTCACCTGGTTATACAACTCAACATGGAATTGCTGCATGGACAGAGTCTCCGAGAAATATAGCTTTATAAGAGAGTTCCTTTAAGTGAGTAGCAGAAAGAAAATGCTGAGAAAGACTTTATTATACTGAAATATAACAGGTAAAATAACAGGTGTGAATGATGATTAGTTCTCAATTCATACCACAAGTAAAAATTTAACTTGGATGAAACACAAACCAGACATTTCAAGCAATCGTCCCCATCAATCTGAACAAACAGGATGAAAGTGATGGACAACAGTTGGGAAAACCAGTCCAGAAATGAGAAAGAGAATATCTAACAGCTACTAGTCAGAATTTCTCACCCCTTTACATTGAGATTTGTTTATACTTTCAAGACTAATCTCCTGCAGGCTTGAAAACGGTGTCTTTTAGTGCTGAAGTTTGCTCTGATTTTACCAACAGCATCGTGTACATTTGTTGTAAATGAATGTTATTCATTATTTGTAAGTGTTTAATGGACAGCCACATTCTGTATTTAGCCTCTTAGAAGACTTGCCTAATAACTTTTTGCCTCAAAGATACTTAAGTTTATTTATGAATAAACAGCAAGTGTTATTTGAAGTGAATAAACCATTTTCCTTTAGATGAATGTTCTTCATAGTTTTCCCTTTTTTTTTTTGTTTTTCCCCTGGCTCACTAAAATTTTACTGTAGAATTCCTCTATTAGCCAGTTCTGCCTATGTTAATGAAAATCTTTCCTGTTAAAAAGCCTCAAACATATATAGTTTGTATATACAGATATACACATGCTTATATAGTATAGAAGCCTAACTGATGTGAGTAAGGAAGGCTGATATCAGCTTGTGTTGCAGCATAAGAGCAATACCCACTTAAATCCTAAAGCAGGAATTTACCAGCATATTAACCTTGAATTAGTCCTCTTCACTAATACAAATTTAACCTGGCACTGGAGGATGCACAAAGAAACCAATTAAGCATTTCAGTTCCACATGCAACTCTCCCTCACAGGAGGACACATTTGGATTGATGATCCTCTAATACTTCCCAACGAACCGCCACAGTTACATATCAAGGGTCAAACATTTTGAGTTCTATGAAGCAGAACAATGGGAAATACAGTCTTTTTTTTCTTTCACCTGACAGCAAAGTGAAAGTAAAATATTTTTTATCCTGATTACAGCAATACCACAGTCAGTAGTTATCTAGAGCTAAAACCAACAAGAGTGAGTTGAGAATGGGGCTCTACTTGAGTAGGAGGGGTGTAATTATTTTTCCTGAATGTTAAATATCTTTAATGTTCAGAGGTAAATATCGCATCTGGGGAGATAAGCAACCTATGGACACTATACCTTCTGATTTTGATATGGCATTGCTGATGTTGCTGTGTAACTCCTCGCTGGCAGGTGAGTTCAGACCCCCTGTAAACACGGTCAAAAGCAGCTATGTTGAAACCCCCCTATCCGGTATATCCTCCTGGGGGAGAACCCAAAGGATGTAAGTGAGATTCTACATAACAGAAACCAGACTACGTGTGTAAGAGTGAAGAATCGTCCCGACATATTATTGATTAACACCTAGCAGACACACTATAAATGAGGTATAATTTATCAGAACATAGTGACAGTCTTTGCTTTCTCAAAGCTCATCTCCTATTCACTCTTCTAACTTCCTTTTGGCTAAAGTAATTTCTTGAGTTCATCTTCAGCCAAGTGTCATCTCTTCTCTCCCTTAATCGTTACCCTTCTCACTAATTAGTGAGGTTTAGCTTCCTCCTGTTACACACTTAATTAACTTCTCCACCTTTGGAAAAGCAATTTCCTCGGAATGAATTACTATCATGTCTGTTTCATACAATGAACTAGTTCTAAGTATAGTCTTCAAATGAAGCAATGCTGTTCAGGAAGGCATGGAAAGGTACAGAGGACTTTCTGAAAGTGAACTGAGGAATGGCAAAGATAACCACGCAGAGAAAAACCTCAGTATGAAAAAAGCTTATTCAATGGACCAGCATTAGGTAGTATAGTAGGTGCAGACTGGCTAAGGTAAGAAAGAGATGAAGAATAGCTATTGGGTATGGCACATACTATTCTCCAGCATTCATACAGTCACTTCATAGTCTTTTAATGTTTTTACCTATGTAATAACGGTGAGTGTAACTGAGCTCAAAGCTCCATTTGTCACCCTGCTTCCTTTGAACAGATACGTAGAAATAGAAACACTTGTGCTGAAAGCTGTACTTGATAGACAAGACAGAAAGAACGCGATGGAGACAGTAATAAACAGAGGTAAATCAAGTAGTCACAGCTTAAATAAATAGCAAACTACTGGTACAGAACAGAAGGTAAGCCCTGAAATTCCTCTCCAATCTTTTATTCCTCTCAGAAATGCTATCTATCAGGGCACTACTAAATATTAGAGAACAATAGTAGCATAAGAAGGACAGATATCATTTTATTTCTTCCTATTACTGTTCCTTATAAGCGATAGAACAAAGAAAATCAAGTGTGTTTTACTGATATGAATTTATGCAACTGCTTACGGACTCTCAATGTCTAGCCCAGATTCACTCTGCTGTGTTGAAACTCCTACTTGTACGGAAAAAAAGAGAGATGTATTTACATGAGTTTCCTTTGTAGAACTATAGCCAGTTTCTCCATCAATGGCACAAAAAGCAAGTAGTCACAAAAATCACAGGATATAAATAAAGAGCATAAATGCCAGGACTTTAATATAAGCTTGCCAGAAAGACATCAAATAACCCTACTGGTTAGTTATGCTATACTGAAAACACCCGTTCTGGTAAAAGAAATTATAGTGGTTTTCTAGATGGTGGTTTAATTCTGAAGAATGCACATAAACAGAATCTTTTGCCTCCAATTTCATCCCAGATAGGACCATGGGTTTGCTTTGTATCACACTCGCTAGCCTCTTGCCTATGGCCTATTTAATACCAACAGCTTAGAGTTAGCGAAGAAATATGAATGGAATAATCTCCCAATAACATTTATCTTCCTGACAGAGATTAGGAGCAAATAATGCATGCAAGACCTCCTTGGATGCACACATTAGACCATTATTATGTTTATTTTTCATTGTTAGCACTTGTCATTCAGATAATTTAGAAAATGATTGCTTCATAGAATTTAAATGTTCATTGTGAATAGAGTATCAAAATGTTAAGTGCCTGAAAAAGATTTTTTATTAGTACTAATCTGTTTCTTGCTTCTTATTCTTACAATTTAACATTTCTGGCCTGCTCTGTTGGTCCAATATTCATTGTTCTCTGGCCACTTCTGAAAAACAAGTTGTACAGTGAGTGATGCACGTATACACGAAGTATTATAGATGCAGACGGGTCCTGCCTTCTGGTACTTGGTCTTTTACACTATGTAAGTCACATAGTGTAATTACAGCAGAGGAAATTTATGAAAAGGAAAATACTTAATTATTTTCTTGGTCCTGCTACCTCTTTTCTCAATGTTCTCCAAAAAGACTCATCTAGGAGCCCTGTCTGTGCTTTCCGCCTGGGAAAACATTTGTCTCTGTGATTTTGCCTACTCTCCTAATCTCTCCTGAAGGCTCTAGAATCAAGTAGCTTTTCTTGGCTTCATAAAACAAAAAGTAAGAGCAATGCAGCATTTTCCGATGCTACTACATTAGGATTTTTAATAACCAAGGTCTGAAAATGTTCAAACATCAAAAGCAGCACCTGTTATACATCATGATTGATTCATAGAGGAACCAAGGCAAACATTTAAACACCAAGGAGACTAATAATTCCTGGGGAGATCAGACAAAACCCCTGAGGTTCATGCATACCACAAATTCCCATTTGGTTTACGGAATTCCCAGACTACAAATATATAAAAAGCTGTGAAAGTACTGGAGATGCATCATATGATGCTCTCACCCTTATAATCTTCCTGGCCACTGTCAGAGACAGGATACTGTGAAAGTGGGATCAATTGATGGCGATTCTGTTCTTACTGGAGCAACGTCTCAAGAGATGTGGTTGATTCTTTATCCCATGAATTCTTCAAAATGAAAATTATAAGTCTTTCCAGCAACTATATTCTGGCTCGAACACAAAAATTGAATAATAGTTGCTAAATAGTATAAATTTAACAGTTTAGACTAAAACAAGCACAGGAGCAGTATTTGAACTGTAGAAAGAGGTATATTCTGTGCCATTTACGCTAAGGATTCTGGAAACTGAGTGGTGTAACTGGTGCTCATGGTGCTCCCTCCTCTCTCCACCTCCCACCTGCAAAATAATTTTTTCTTTTGAGTGGAAATCACAGTATATGGAGTAACTGTGCACATCCAGACCAGGAGCCTGGAATTTAGATTACCCAATGTCTCTATTGCATTTGCCTTTTTTCCCTTAACCACTAAGGCCTGATAAATGCTCTGTGACACCTTATACGACATGAAAAAAAACCAACCAAAAAAGAAAAGTCAAGAAAAACACTACATTCAAATTTTCAGCCTTAACGTATCTATGAATGCCACAATGTGAGATACTCATCAGAAAATTAGTCTGGAGGTTTTGGAACAGAAACAGCTACAGTGAACATCAAAATAACAATTTCTCTATTCCTTCTACAATATGATAATCTGATAGCCTGTGGGAATCCAGCAGGGAATAAGAGGTTGAGCTGGGGAGAGATATTAAGAAGATAACAGAAAGATTTTGCATGGCAGATGGATATGAGGTACTGGTTAGCTTAGCTGCAAATAATTATAGTCTTAACGATTTCAATAAAGACAATTAAAATGTACAGATTTCAACAAACAGAGATTTTAAACTAAACCTTTTTTCCTCTACAGCCATTTCCTTCTACTCATGCTTTAGTTCATTCTTAACTTCACTAATTTGCTCTATTATAAGCAGGGACAAATTACCTTGGTAAAACCCTAACCCTGGAATAATTTTTCTGCTGGCAATGCCAGCCAGTGTATCTGATCATTAACAATCTACATATTTAATGAAAATAGGAGGTGGAAGTTCTTCTGTTAAAGTAAATGTAAAAAATTAATAAACATGAATGCTCCATTATTCTATTGTAGTTAACTTATACTTATCTATTAAGGAAGAGGAAAAAAATGTGCCACTTATGAAGATCTCATATTTCTTAAAAAAAAATCAGAATTCAAGTAACCTTTTTTCTTTTTAATTAACAAGATACATTAGGACAGCAAAGCTAGGAATCTGAAGTTTTAATTAATCACATTGAGTTTAGCTAATGATCTTTTACAATTCACCTCAGTTCCCAGAGTGTCCCATAGCAAGCGGGAGGACTATAATAAGATCCATATGGATCTTAAGATCACCACTGAAGTTGTTCCAGAATAGTATCAGAAAGACAGATGGGATTTCTAGAAGATGTTGCAAAAGTCTTTCATTCTGCACAGATCCTGTAGGGAATTTCCTAGCTGCAAAGTTTATTCACTCGAATGTCAACTAGAGTTGGTCGAATATTAAATACTTAGATTTGTGAATGTCTCCTTCTCCCTCCCCTCCCGTAAACAAAGCCATAAATTAATGTTCTTTAACTCATGCCATCATGGTACTTATTACTGGCAAATATCCATACGAATATTGGTCATTAGAGCAGATTTTCGTATTTTCCAGCAACCATTTTTTTAGCAGGAATTCAATGTTACAATTGGCTGTGTACTTTTTCTCTAGTTTATTATTCCAGCACTTGGTAAATGTAACTTCTCTACTCATGAAATATAAGCAGTGCAGTGCAATAGACGTGACGGCAGCTGTATAGCACAAAAATAGATCCAATAGAAAGGAAAACTCATAGACCTACCCACTGACAGAGAGCTATTTATCTGGTAAATGTTTTGTAATACTCTGTATATATCATAGCAAGCCAAACACTTCATTTGTCAAGACGCTGGAAAGTTTCCATTTAACATAAAAGAAAACAACAGTTATTCAAGAACAACTTGCTAATAGCAAGTTCCTTCCTTTCCACTTAGCAGGAAAGACACACTATTGAAATTTAGATCCTCTTCTTGTATACTAATTGCACAACCGTAATTTTTTTACAAATCATCTCATATCACAGATCATGATAAGAAAATTGTACCAAACCAGGTGCAATGTATCAGAACAACGAAGATGGTAAAAGAACTCCACAAAAAGAACCCAAACGGATACCTGTGTGACTGGACCGTGACATAGAGCTGCCTTTTCCAATTTATTACAGTGTGCTTTGAGGACCGTTATTTGTAGGTCTCCTCTTCTTTACTGCATGACTGAACATTCAAGAATGAGACCTTTAGACTCAAACACGACTTAACCTGATAAATTTCTAACTCAATTTACAGCAACGTCATGCATATGCTAAAACCCATCTAACATAAATATTTAATGAAGAAATAAACCTGCCAGAAGAATAAATTTACAGCACATTTAGTGTACAGCATTTTAGAGGTGTCTGCCGAGCAGGTTTTGCTGTCAAGACAAGGTTTTAAACTGCCAATAGTTTAAAAGTAGTAATTTTTCATTGCATTTCATTCGTAAGCTCTGCTCCTTTTAAGGACTCCAGGCTGTCAAGGTTAATTGAACCCTCAGGGCCCTCGAAATGACTGTACTCGTTGGGGCTATGCAGGCTTTGGGCTCGGCTCCCTGGTTCTTTTGCTCTAAATCTTGTCTCAAATGATCTTTTTCATAAATAGAATTTCAACTTTAATCTCGACAATGATGATCTGCTGATCTAATTCTCCGCTTTAGACCTGTATCTATCAGCCCAGGCTAAAATGTCTGTCTTTCTGGCATTCCGTGATCAGCTTAACACACCATATTCAAACTACAAGGAGAGGAAGAACAGACAGCTAGAATTTTCTTTTTGTCTAGACAGGATGGCCTGCACCCATGGATGACACACTCATTAAAATGCTATATCCAAACTTTTTGAACTACCCTGTTTTCTGCCATCACACATTTTCTAAGTCCTGGCCCTTCCACCTGCCTCACTTCCAAGTCTCTGGGTACACTCATGACCACTGTCTGGCTGCTTCTTTCTTCCCAGTATTTGTCTGGGAGCAGATCAGCAACATCACCATATTCTTAGTTCAGGATTTAAGTTCACTGCTTTCCCATCCAGTCACAGAGGGATTTTTCCCTGTTTTGAAGCCTACGACCATGCAACTCTCCAGCTGGGACTTCACTAAAGCCCAGTTGGGACTTCACTAAAGCCAAGTCCTTTTATTGAGAGGTTGGAAAAAGTATCAAGGAAAAAAGATCACAAGAAACAAATGAGTTTGGTTTGCATTTAATCTAATTTTATGCTTCACTACAAATAAAATTAGTTAAATTTCCCTGCTAAATTAGTCCAACACCTCTAAACCAGTTTTATTCTCCTAGCAAGTGCAGGTGATTTCATTGTGTTTAGAGGACTTACTTTCCTTTAGGAAAGCTGAATTGAAGAAAACTTTAGCTTTCCTTGTGAAACCCAGGTTTTCAAAACTTATCTTGCCAAGTTTTCTGTTAGAAATGCAATTCTAGCAAAATGAACAAACGTCTGTATTGGCTTTCTTTTATCGTTCAGAAAGAAACAAATACACAGTACTGGACTATTCTTCAGAGTAAATTCCACAAGCTGATGAATTGTATCTAATGGCTTCTTTTTTCAGGTCCAAGGTATTCAGTCTCCCAACACAGGATGATTACCAAGGTCCTTAAAAAGGACATTTTTTCTCCCTGAATTTTTTTTTTACAAATAAAATCAAATGAGTTCAACTTTAGAAAGAGTCGCAGCCTGAAAATTATAGCTTGAAAGTTAAACTGAAAAAATGAAAAATTAAAAGCATGATACAGTCATTAAGATTCTTTCTAGTGACATAAGTGAGCTCAAGTGGGAGTCTAAAGCAGCAATCACTCTAAAACTTAAATTAACCACTCACTATTATTCCCATGAAACTAAAATATTAAGAGCAGCTACTCAATTAAAAAAACAGTGAAGATAAGTGCTTTATCAAATTGTGTTAAAAATCATCAAAACCACCCAAGAGAAGAAATTTCTAGGACCAATTTCCTTGCTTTTACATATTTATGTTTTCCAACATCTACAGAGGATTTTAATTTACGTGATATGTGAGACTCAGGTAATGGTATAATTGATGGATTGATAAATGATAAAGACCTATCTTGGCCAGTTTGGTAAGAAAGTTAAAGCAAACCCCAATAGTAAAAATATATACAATTCATGCTCCATAGCGAACGATGCCAGCCGGTACCCATCACGTCCATGTGTTCTGTGTGGTGTGAGGCGGTGACGAGGCTGATGAGACCTGACACAGTACAAGAGATTGTATTGAGAACAGAAACATAAATGAAACCCTTCCAGACAAGTTAACATGTGTCTAAGTAGCATCTTTGTACCATTTTTTATTACAAATGGGAGATATGCTACCACCAATTTGCCTTAATGCTTTTAATCGTTATTATATTATTAAAGCTTTATCGCCCTCGCACAAGTTATTGAGTCCTTTAATTGTGTAAGAGTAATTTTCTTATTTCTTAGAATACCCATTGCCTTGGGTCCACTCTCCCCTGAGGTAGTCCATGCCTCCCAAGAGATTAGATATGTTTTTAGAGATGTCATCCGCACAAAGTGTCCCAGATTCAGTATTTTCTCAGTTTGTTCAGATGCACACATTCTTTTAATCTCTTTTCTTGCACTGAGAAAGATTCCAGCTAGCGCTGACAGAAATGTATTTTGCTCTGCTACAACTTCTCCTGATAAAAGTAGTCCTGTCCTTTTCCCCGAGGAAGTAGTCACTGGAACGAAGTAGGATATTTATTTTAAGGCGGGGTGCAGGGAGGTAGCAGCATTTCTGTTTATAAAGCAGTATCTTCCACTCTGCTCTGCGTCAGGACGGGAATGCTAAACGACATCTCAATTACTAAACCTCACTATGGAAGATTCATGCAGACTTCTGCATCCAGAAAAGCTGTAATAATTAACTTCTCAATAAAGCCGTAATTAATTATTGACAATTTAATGTCCCTACTTTTAACCTTAAATAAGAGGCAGGAATTACTGGCTGTCATCTCTTCTTCAGCACTGCCAGGTGCAGCACATGTGTTTTCAATCAGGTCATCCCAACTACACCAGCCACTTACAATCTCCATTCACACTGTAGCTGCATCTTTCCCTGCAGAACAGAGATGGATTCTTCATTTGAATAATTTATGTCTGAGTTTTATAATAGACACTCATCATTTAGCCAAACGAGCTACTGAACGGACATTAGAAGTGGATCATCCCTAGCATTTTACACAAAAACATGTTCCTCTGCTACTTTGAAAAAAACCAGAACCGTGCTATCTGATATTAAATAGTAACCACTAAATTGGATGCTCATCTGTGCTCTCTTCTCAGCTTTTCCTCTACAGCCACTTTGTGTTTTGAGCATGTCTATTAATTTATAAGGTGTCTGCTGTTGTAGATAGCTGTTAAATAGTTAATAGGGTTCTACTGCACTTTGTCCAGCAGCATAACTGCATTCTGCCTAATAAAATCCTCCCACACTGAGTAATGATTTTCTCTTCTTTCATATTTCTCTCACACTGAATTCAGAGTTTATACATACAGTTATATATTTCAGGGAGCACAGAAGAAAGCCTGTATAGCTTTACCATGTAAATTGCTTTTATATCACAAAGCTTTAGAGACCCTCCAAACTGAACAATAGTTCTACTTGCATATATATTTGTAAATATATGTTTAACTTATTGAAACAATAATTCAAAAATAATCAAATTATCACGTCCAAGGGACCATTTTGGTTAAGTTAAAAAAAATCTTGCCTAAGGACGGAATCTCTTACTGCAGTTGTGCAGCCTAATGCCCAAGGAAGGCCTGAAATTGGATCAGCTTTAATTTGTACCCGCAAGTTTTCTCAAAGACAAATATTTTCACTGTGAAAAGTTGTTATAGAAGTTGCCAGTCACAGGGAAGCGGAGAGGAAGTCAGTGTGGAAAGGTTTCTTTTATTGCTACGATGGCCATAGGAATTACTGAGCACAAACTTAATTGCAAGAACACTGACTTTGCCAGACATCAGAGAACAACCTCGGAGATCCAAAAGCCACAGAAGTACAATCTATTGCTCTTTACAACTACATGAAAGGAAGTTGTAGTGAGGTGGGCGCTGGTCTCTTCTCTCAAATAACAAGTGATGAGAAGAAATAGCCTCAAGTTGTGCCACGGGGAGATTTAGACTGGATATTAGGAAAAAATAGGAAAAGGTTTTCAAGCCCTGGAAGAGGCTGCTCAGGGAAGTGGTGGAGTCACCACCCCTGGAGGTATTTAAAAGATGTGTGGATGTGACACTTAAGGAAACAGTTCAGTGGTGGACTTGGCAGCGTTAGGTTTATGGTTGGACTCAGTACTATTTGAAGGTCTTTTCCAACCCAAATGATTCTGTGATCTGTGAAAGTAAACTCAAAGCAATCTCCCCTTACTCCTCAGTGGTGTTGTGCCACCACAAGGCATTCAGGTCTACAGCGCCCGATCCCAAACCCACTGTTTCCAGAAGTTGTCCAATAGAAGAAACACAGGTCTATAATTGGGGGGTAATGAGTTTTCATCAGCCAAAACCTACTTTTTTCATAAACTAGTTCTACTTTACTGCTTCTAAACATGACACAATGTGCCATAAAATTCAAACTACTTTCAAAAGACAGCAATTATCACTAAGTATAACAGGCGTAATTTTTGAAAGTGAAGACAGTGATAGAGCCTTTAAGAATTATCTTTGCCTCTTACATTAAGGGAAGCTACTAAGTAAACAAAAATTACATTTGACTGGAAAACCTTCGCATAGTTTATCATTCATTAATGAAGAATGAACAGAAATTCCAATTTTCACATTCTAAACATATTTCAATGACCAAATTATTTTATTTGAGAAGTAATCAGTGGATATCATGTACCTACATCTGAGAATCAAATGCTTAAGTTATAATTCCTTTGTGTATCACTAGATGGCATGCACCCAACTTGTTGGTGAACTTCTGGTTAGAATTTATGCAGATAAGATACATACAAAGAGTATTCTGCAGGTAAAGAAAAGTTAAAACACGGCTTTGAAAGCTTCTAATTATTAGCCTATTCCATTTCACATTTAGAAGAAATGGTTTAAAAACATACATGAAAACAATGATGTCCAAACCAGGGAAGAGCTCTCATTATTTAAATGCAGCTGCAAAAAAAATAAAAAAAAAATAAAAATTACAGGATGTCTCGAAGAGCTGCAATTTGCTTATAATTTCCAATCCAGCTTTCTTGGCCTGATTGTGTGTATGTGTTTGAAGTATTTTAAGTGGTTGAAATACAGAATGATTCGAGGCTTCACAAACTAACATTCTGTTTTATCTTTATTTTGGGAAATACATTTGATCTGTTGAAAGCCTTGGTTAGATGTAAAGGGTTATACTGACTTTTTTTTTTATATTTTGGCTTTCAAATAGAAGGAGAAGCAGGCAAAGGAAGACTTGCATTTAGTCAGATCTGGGTCTAGAACTGGAAAAAAAATACTTAGGGCTCAGTATAACTCAATTACTGCAGACATTCCATCCTCAGAAGTTCTTGATTAGCCCCAAAGGTTTTTGCGTAACAAGCAAGCCTTTTAAATATAGATATATTGTACGATGAATCTCTAGTACTAGACACAAACTCTTCTGAAATGAGTATTCAACTGTACCTGTTTGTTTCCAGCTATTTTTCTCTAAATGTCTATAGGTGATTTAAAAGATCACCAACGTCAGCTGGTACAGAGAGGCAGGCGGACTGCTCAAAAAGCCTCTACATCACAGATAGCCCCACCATTCCAGTGTAGTCTTTTAGTATCAGCTTATCCACATCAGCCTTACCAACCAACAGCGAGCGCTAAGGTTTTCCACCAGACTTAAACTTTGCTGTCTGGCATGGAGTTTTTACATTAACCTTCATGCAATGTGCATCAGTGCATGAAAGTTTCCCGTGTGGTGAGCTGACAGCTACACATGCCAAAAAATCTCTCCTGCCTTGCAGTTGAACACCAGTAGAACCGCAGGACTGGATTTTTGTTTTCCTCACGCACAGCTTGAACAGCTGCAGTGCAAATACAATAACCATACAGTGGTCACACTGAAAAAAATCTGGTTGGAGACCTACTTGGTGAATGCAGCACTTGGCACGTTTTGGTCACAGGGAGATGACAAGTAGAAAGATTCTCCTGTCTGGAATGCTTACGTGTGCCTGTTGTACAGCACGATGTCTGGCACGCCTCTGCTGAGGCAGTGTGATGGTACACATCTTTTGAGAAGCTGTTATAGATTCCTCAGAGGGCATGTTGCTGGGATTTCTTTATTGAAGTCACAAGTTTCCTTTTGCTCGCACATATTTCCTAACACTTCCTGAAGTTTGTCACCTTCAGGCTTTCAGTGAACTCCTATTAAAATGAATTTGGCATCTTGTGCCTTTGATTTAATTCAATTTTTTTCTCTCGTGGGCATCTAGAATTAAACAGTATGACATGTAAAATAAAAAGAAAAAAAGAAGTTTCCTCCTTAGAATCTACTCAATCCTCCCCCAAAAATTCTAACATATAACAGAGCAGCTTTTCAGTGTTTATAGAACACCCTACACACTGCAATTTAAAAAAAAAAATAGTTTGTTTCTAGAATAAAGTTTTATTTTATTTTTTTTAACTTAACTTTTGTGTGTATCAAACAGAGAATTTTCTTACGGCTACAAACCTTAAATCTCTGAAATACAGCTTCATGAAAGCATTTTAGAGCTCATAGTTACAACTTCCAAAAGGGGATTACAACAAAATAAAATCAAAACCAGATGAGCCTGAAGTTCTCACCTCTGATTACACCCTCACTCGCAACCAAAGAGCTGTATTAATGCATGAAGAAATTCATAGACTATGAACTGCTCTGGTAAGGTTACACCGTACCTTGGATTGGAATATCTCAGTGGGACGTTCAGATTCTTTCCTTGTTTCTTTATATTCTGCTCAGCCTAAAATCATCCAGCCTAGATAGGTTTATGAACCCACACACACACCCCCTCCCTGCGACAGAATCCTTGCTGAAACTTGAGCACATCCCGTTCTAGACGGGCGCCTGGGTCGCTGTCCCTGTGGTGTCACTACATCCTTCCCAAAGGTGAACAGTCCCTCTTCCTCTTAGAAAGTCACTCTTCTCATTCCCAGAAAACTCAAATTCATGCTTTTCAAAGGGAAGAACCTACATCAGTCCCATTCATTTCTTGTCAGATACCTCTTTTTCAGTAATTATTGCTTATTTTTAAACGCTGATGTTCGTTTATATGTGACTCAAAGAGCAGATTTTTCAGTCTTTCATACTTTCTTACTCGATGCGCAGTAGTTTCCTATATTAATCCCTCACACCACTTGGGGGTTTGGGGTAGCTTCTGTAACAAAAAATATTTTCCCTTCAAACAAAGCTATATAGTTTCCACACTAATTCTTTCCTAAAATGAACATATGTATGCAAGGACATACGGAACACATATACATACTATTTCAGTAGTGTAGATGAATCAGAGCCTCTATCAGTTTACCTTAAAAAGTCATTATTACAGGTAAAACATTTGCATTTACATCCTTTAAACTCCTGTCTCCGTTATTTTAATGAGTCAGAAGGACTAGAATTTCATACAAGGAACTGTTAATCAAAATTAGGCTCATTCATGGACATCCAAATTCTGTTCTATGCTCATGCTATGTCATACACAAACTGTGGAGTTCAGTTTTAACTTGTACAATTTAAACAATTTAACTTGTACAATTTAAAACCTGCTGGTATTATTTTCTGGACTTCGCTGAGGGAATCTAGATAACGAGGAGAAAGTAATAACAAGGTACAGAGGAAAAAGATATCAGGAGATGTATTCACGACCATTATAAACAGAGGTGCACGTCAACTTGTTCCTGTGACTGAGCTTGGAGTGAAATCCAATTTGCCCAGATTTCATTGTGCAAAACAGGTGAAAAGAAAATAAATTTGTTCTACAATAACTCAATTTTTTCATACCGGAGGAAAATCAAATTTAGAGTCAAAAGCAAGATTCAAAAAGTCCACACAGAACTAACGAAAACTAGGGAGACAAAATGAAAATAAAGCACTGACTTATTTTGTTGTCACATCTTTTAAAGCTCATCCTCTTCTGCAGGTCACAAAAGAAAAAAAGGAGGTACTATCCTTTGCATGCTACCAGTAGCTTTTTCTTTTTTAAGTGTTCGTTGTGCCTTGCAAACCTAATGAATTAGGTTTCTAAAGGTTAATTAGTTTTCTCCTATAATTCTACTCGAAAACAACAATATTGGTTCTCAAACAAAGACGTGTTGGTCCAATTATTTCTATATATGCAACATAGTGGAATATTTCAAATATCTCTGTTCTTTTCCTTGGCATGCAGACAGGCTAGAACGTTGTAAGCACTTACTGCAGAACTGCTCCAGCACCAGGGTTATTCCAGACACAATCTATGCAAGACAAAATCAGAGGACTAATCAGCTCGGCTCTGTGCTGCTTGGAAATGCTACAAAAACTTCAGATGCTATACTTTGTATAAGGTGAAAGAAATGTAAACCCCTAGATATACTATATACACAATACACGTTATAAAAAATTAAAGAACTCGAGAATTATTCCTTATTTAAACTGAGTGACTATGAGTAGAACTTTTACTCTTGCAACCCAACGCAGCGTAGTGTAAGAATAATCAGAATAATGGTGGAATAAACTTTTTTGAAGCAAAGCCACAACATAATAATATTACCAAGATTAGAGTTGAAGTTAATAGCATTACTTGATAGCATTAGTCATTCGGGAAATGTTGAGTTATCACAGTAATCTCTATTTTGGAAGATGATATTTTCTGTCTTAATAGAACAGCATGGAAACTAACTTTTTGTTGCTGCTGTTGTTACTTTCTTGGATTAATTTCCTCTTTAAATGCTTTAGATTTTCCTTTTCTGTGACTGGGTATATTTCCTAGAGATGTCAATGTTATGCAGAAGTATAGAAAGAATAGAGCAAAAATTGCTTGACGCAGTGGACAAATTGCATGATTGATTTTTTTTTGCATCTCTAAATATAAACATAACCGAGCCAAGCACTTTCAAGAAAGAGAATTCTTTAAAATGTTAATTTTGTTTACCAGCAGAGAAATGTTTCTTTGAAAAAGATGATGTCTCTTAAATAGGTATCTTTATCTCTCATACCATAGTAGGTTTCTATTCAATTGCATAGATAATATTTTCAGTGCAGTTCTACTAGCTGCATATACCTTCTCCTTAAATACCAGGGTAAGCTATATTCTCCCCGTGACATACATGTATTGCTCCAGCTGCTGTGAATAGGACATGGTTTTTATCAAGGGAAGACCTTGCAGAAACGAAGGGTAAGAGATTAGGAATATTAATACCAAGCTAAAGAAAAATGGAAAATATACTTGGCAGGTGTGAGGCTACTTAGAAATCTTCTGCAAGATGAACAACAGAAAGAGACTTTTTCCCATTAATATATTTTCTTGAAGGGAAAGTAAAGAAGGAAATAACAGTCCAGTTTCCATGCTGGTTTAGTACCATAAATTAAGTATCTTTTTAAAGAAACGGAGAATGTTCATCTGAAGCTACAGTTGTTCTGTTAGCTGCCCTTTTTAAAGAAATTCCAAAATGGAAAAGCAGCTGCCTCTCATGTTTCTTATTATTGCTTAATGGTCTATTCTTATTTCCAGCCCCACATGCTCTAAAATTGGTAGTATCTTTTGGTAGTATCAAAAAAGTGGGGGTAAATAATACTCTATTGACAGTATATTGACAAGACACTGCTACAGTACATATGATTATATACTACACTGTAATATAATCTGTAATTGGATTCACCGTGCTTAGAACCAATAGTAATTTAGCCATGGATTTGAGTTTTAATTGCTTTTTTTGGGTAATTTCCATCACATTGACAATTTGAGCTGTCTTAGTCTACTCATGTTGTTCTATAATACAATTTTATTCTTTACTGACATAAATACCCTACAACCAATTTAGTTAGCCATTAGGTATATTTAAGCCTTATTTGAATTTAATGATCGAAAAAAAACATGCAAAATCTTGAATCAGTAACTAAACAATAAACAGCAGATGAAATATCTCAGTATGGTGCCATTTTGTGTAATTTTTGCAGTTTCTAAAGCCATAAGGTATACTAATTGTCATATGAATTATAGCAGCATGGGCTTTCGTGATGGATACACAGGGGAAATACTAACCTGTTTGATTAAAGCTCATTTCAAGGCCCACAGCCTTTCAGTACAGGATATAGATTTGAGTACTTGAGCTCACCACGAAAATGCGAATCCAGAGCTGGCACCACAAGCCCTCACTCTTCCCAGCTCACCTGTTATTGCCATGGATGGAGAGAGGATACTGGGGACTAAATAAATTCTTGGGTTTGCCCAGTTCTGATATTGCTCTGCTCAGAGGCAGCACCTCTTAATGAAGAGCAAAACCATTCATTGATTGTAGAAAGAATGTGGGGAGTGAACAGGCAAAACAGATGGGGAGATACACAGAAGAAAAGTCAGAAAGTTATTATGCCCTTCCCCGTGGATTGCAAAGAAGAAAAAAAAAATAATTCTGCAGTTAAAGTACTTGATTACTTCTAATAACCACACGGTAGCTAATCCGAAAAGCAGAACCTGTTTACAAATCTCCTCAAAACTGGGGGCCTTTCAGATCCTGGTTTTGTTTGGGATATAGCTCTATGTACGATGAATCAATAATTCAACTTTGTAAATACAGAATCCTTAATGCTCATCACTGCTTGACAAACAAAACAGTGTTGAACCAAATCATCTCATCTTGGAAATGCAAAGCATCAAGGAAAAATAAGAAAGTACAAGATTGCCTTCTGTGCTCAGCAGGCACCGGAGGAAGGCAGTCAGTGGCTGGAGAGGTGCTATAAAACTGAGCAGAGGCAGCTGGGGTTTTTTTTGGGTTTGTTTTTGTTTTAAAGGATCAAAGCACCACAGTAAAGCTGGAAAGACTTGTAAAAGATTATCCAGCTCGACTAGGCAGCATCATTGACATCCAAAGCCTTCTGCCAAGTGCCCAACTTGTTCATAAAGACCTTGGCTGACAAAACCAGAAAATATGCCAGTGAACAAAGCAGGGCTATTCCGTCCCTCTCTTCTTAGCTTTAGACCATTTTAACACCATTCCTTTTTAAATCATAATCACACACTTGTATGCTTTTTGCTTTTAGCCATTCAGACTATGCCAGTTAGCAACACTGGGGAATCTGGTTTCTATAACTCAATTATTTTGGCTCTTGTGTCAACCTGAGACTCCAAAGACCACCATTAGTATGTCTTGCTGGTGTTGCAACCAACATGACCTGTAGCAAAGTATTTCTATTGTTTTCTGTTTCCTATGAAGTCTGCAAAGCTACTGCATTTTAATATGGTCTTCAGACGCATTCCTAGAGGGCAAGAGAAATATATCTGGTAGGAATCTCAGAACTTTATTCCATGGACACACAGTAAGTATCAGATTTGCAGACAGTTGCTATCAGAGGAAAGATAACGCATTCCTTTACATCTTATTTTTACAGTCTGCGTGAAAATCTATGGTCAATATAAGCTTAACCAAATCTGCTTCTTAACTTATTCTGTTTTATTTTCCAAGATGTTGTTCCAGAAAACCCATTCTTTGTTTTCAATGGCTAGTGACAACACACAGAATGAAATGTTAGGAATTGCTAGCTCGTAACATTCAGCACTTGAATATAATGAGATTGGAAAACAGGATTGAAGTGTTAGGACAAATGCGTTATGGTAGTTTAATTAATACAGAAAAATATTTTTCTTATGTTCATGAGAAAGCAATCAAGGGAGCAAGCAGGCAGGCAGAAGTAGGCAATACTTCTGCAAATAACAGAAGATTAAGTACCATTAAATTTGCTAGAAGACATTTTCTCAGAAAAATCCAGAGTAGGCTGATAGAAGTCATTCCTCTAGCCTCAGATATTCATAAAAAAAGCCTAACTGCTACTTTAGTAACTGTTTTATAAAGACATAACTGTTTGCAGAAGTTACAAGAAATATATTTTTATATATTTATGAATAAAATTTTACTAAATTGTAGTCCTCTATACTTCATAAACATAGGAAAAAATCTCTGCTTAGAGAACTACTTTACAAGGCTTTATCGTTAATTACATTTACAGAGCACATGGGATATTTTAAAATACTCAGATTTCTCTCTTTTTTTAAAAGACAGCTCTGGCTTGTGGCTGGAGTTATTAAATGAACAACTGTGATCATTACAATTTATGCAAAATAAAGTATGGTTCTCTAAGGCTACATTTATGTTGTTAAAAAAACAAAGTAATGGGATTTTTTTTTTACTGTAAACAGATCTCGATTTTTACAGGTTCCGTTTTCAACATATTTCTATCTAAGGGAAAATAACATATTTCTTTGACATAAATTTGTTTGTGTTTTGATTTCTGAGACAATATGGTAATCTATAAAGAATAATTTCTCTAATTAAATTCTACCTGTCAAAAGACAATTGTTTAAGTATGGTACATGAACACTCGCTACATTACAATAGCTGATGGGCACCAAATTCTATTTGTAATACAACTACGTACAGCGCCAGAAACTTGACTTGAAAGCAGCTTCCATTTACTCCATAAAGGGTCCTTCATTATTCCCTGTCTTTTACCACATTAGAGTCATATTGAACAACAAGACACGAGGTTGAAGCTAAAAATAGACAAGAAAATTATCATTTTGCTTACCCGCTTTTTCTCAACTCTTTCCATCTTTCTGACTCTATGAACAAGCTCTTTTACAGCTCTCAGCAGAACGCTAATGTGTGCATATTAATTTTCTCCACAAATTTATCTGCTAGATATTCATAGAAATATAAGTATATGGTAGCATTACTATCTCTGACGCTTGCAATAAGCAAACAAGCAGTAAACCTACTGAAGCTGAAAGCAGAGACACCCCACATCCCCCCCAACATTCCAAATGTATCCTTTTTACTTCTTAAAACACATGAAAATACAACTTCCTTCTCTTAGCTAGCTCCAACACATCCCAGCAAACACTTCCTGCCATGAAGCAATCTCCTCATTTTTCCAGTCAAGTGACAAATTCTTCGGAGCATTATCTAATCAAGATAAACAAACACCTGCCATGCGTTAGCCCCCATCTGATAACAAACTTGCAACGATAAGGCTACAATCAATTCTCATCAAATCTTGCTCTGAGGTGATTTCCAGATGCTGTGACATATCATCATAGAGTGTAATGATGCTGACTTTGAAAACTTTGTCTAAACTATTGGTCACCAACCCTTATGTTCTAACGTTATTAAACACTCACATTCTGATTTTGCATTTTTTCTTTTATTCTCTATTCAAAATGAAATTACTTTGTTTTGCAGTCAGGCACAATTTTCTATACACCTCAGAAATACTCTCTACAATGATTTTCTGAGTAATGTTCTATAAAGACAAACTTTTATAAAGAAAAGAATAAGTCCCCTAATACCACAATATTGTTGAGCTTTCGCAGTTCTCTGTGCTTTCACAAAAGGTCTTGCAAGAGTTGCCTTCTGATCCAAGTCAAGCAGACTCAGTACTGAAATGCAGTACTGAGTTTCATTCACTATCCTGAGCACTGTGTGATTACCGGTTCACCAAGTAAACCTTGGGCACAGGCAGCCACTTGTCCCAGCCAGAATTTCCCACCAACATCACCATAACTTGCTGTGGTGGTTCCCCTCTGGGCTCTTACATGTTTCTCTCACATACATGGGAAAAAATCTTTGTGTCTCAATAGATACTGCAGGTCCCTTCCATGAAAAGCTGCTCCAATACCCTTCTCAGAAATACGTAAACAAAGGAATCTGTGACAATGCCACTGATATTCCCGTTGAGATGTTTCTCTTAATGACCATTTACTGTGTACCACAATAAACATTAGACCACCATCTTCAAGAAGAAACACAAGCTCAAAAGATGATTTAACTGCAGTTGGAAAATTTGACATAATTTAGTACAGCACTGAAGGAGAAGAGACAGCTGTTCATACTAGAAACTAGGGTGAAATACTTGTTTCCTTATACCACTTCCCCAATACTTATGATATACACCCCTGCCACTGCAAAGGTCCAGCAAGAGAAATAAAATTTGCATATGATTTATACCGAAATTGAAAAGCTCAACGTGTATTGAAACTCCCATATGTATATAATTTTCTTCTTCATTAAAGGGTAACAAAATTGTTAATAAAAAAAATTCAGAAACAATCTGCATTTCGATGGCAGAGGTTTGATTAAGAGACACTTCTGAAAACAAAGCACGTTGTTCCATCTTCAGGTGTCTGATATGATGCAACTGCAATGAACAGGCATAATTTTATCTCTGACTATGAAGGAGAGAGGTTGCTCAGAACAGAATACCACAACCGTAGAGCAGTTCCCTTTAGGTAGTGCAGAAACTCTGGATATAAAAGGAAACCTGAGTTTTCTGACCCGGTGGACTATTCAGACTCTTCTTCAAGGAAATGAGTCTTAAATGCCAAGAAGCTGCATTTAGCAGCACACTGTTTGTTCTAACGAGAGGCGTACTGACCTCAGCTACGTGAGCACGCAAGTTTAACTGTTTTACTTAGATGACCCTTTAAAAACAAACCCATCTTTTATTAACAAAAACATCACTGGTATTTAATCATAAGTCTATAATAGCAAAGTAAGAAATAACTCACTTTGTGAGTTGAAAACATTCACAGCCATTAAGCAAAAATCATTCATACAATCATACCTGTCTACAGAAATAACTTCAGAACATAACATAGGTTCCTCTCACCAAAAAATACACTTATTGACAATGTAAAGCAGACACAGACCTCAAGTATGAGTCTCCTCTTCGCCTCCTTCCTTTAACCACCAAACCAGATGCTGTTTGAAGAGTTCTCACCTACACTACCCAATGGCGGTGTAATGAATGTAATGAATGGTGAATGAGCTTTTATTCTTAAAAGGAAACACATGTTTTACCACTTGACCCGAGGGAAGTTACTAAACAGAAGGTGAATATACATGACTGACAATTTCAGATTATGTTACAAGGGCTGTTTGAAAGACAGTGTGGATGAAATGTGTGTATTACTCTGGACTTTAAACGCTTAAAAGTAAGGAAAAAAAAAAAACAAAAAAAAAAAGAGGACATCTAGAGTAGACAGGAAAGACAGTCAACCCTAATTAAACCTATTAATCACAGGCAGCCTGTTCCTATGTAGTTCAGTGCTAGCTTTGCATCAAATTCTATAGAAATCGACAGGACCAGGTTACCTTTACAACTTTGCAGCTCAGGAACTCACTGCAAAAGTTTCCCTATATGAATAGGTTCTGAGTCATTCACCTGATTGTTCCTTAAACCCTATACTGATGAATAAACAGGAATGATAGTTAAGAGGATAATGACACCTAATGAAACCTAAGTGGTTTAATGCATTAATTTCTAAAATAAAGCAGGATAACTTAAACTGGGTTATCTAAAAAAAAAAAAAAAGGAGAAAAAAAATCCCCACAAAAAGTGTAAATTCACAGTTACTTGAAAAATCTCTGGTTTGTGAGCAATTTCCCTTGTGTTAAATAAATGGACCAGATTTGTCAATAAATCTGAAATCAAGACAGGATTCTAGGTTTCATGACACAGCTTCTCTTCAGCCACTGAAAATATTCTTTCTGAAAAAGACCCGGTAAGACACTGTGTTGTGGTTTATTAAACTGCATATAAAAGATCTGGGCCCAAATACTCACCTTGTTTCTTGTCAGCAGGGAACAATAACAAGCCAGAAGCCATGAACTCTGCTCTCTCTGCAATACATGTATCCTTTTCCCATTCGAATTAACGGAAATTGAATGGTCGTATACTGGGAAAAATTGCAATTCCGAGCAGCTAATCTCAAAGACAACAACATTATTTAAACTGTAGCACCAAGAATAATCTGCATCCAAAAAGACAACGAAAAGTAAATAAGTAACTTCCTAGCCCATACGATGTTGTAAAAAATGAAAATCTCTGTGTCGGTCATCATCAGTTGAAACCCCTGTGAGTTTCTTGACCAGAGCCCGGCTTTCCGACTTTGCTGCTTCACAGGCCTCATAATCTGAACGTTTCAGCAGTCTTTAGGAGAGGACGGAGTCAGCAGGTCTCCAGCCTCATCCAATATACATTCTGGCAGGCTGTAATCAATACACTAAGATTTGTTTGCCAGCTTCTTTATCCTCATTCCCGTTTGCTGCTGACTCTGGCCTCTCCCTGAAGTCTCCTGCACCTGTTACTGTCTGAAAAATTTGTACTCCTCCAGTTTACAAATTACTTAAACCACTCCAATAAAATGAAAGGAAGAAGTTCTCCTTTCTGGCCACCCTAGAACCAAGGCCTCGTATGCAAGTAGCATCTTGGCAAAAGCACTTGGAGTGGTTTTACAGCTACATCTGCTCCATCTGTTCTTACTACGCTGACAGCACCCCCAGCCAAAAAGACGACAGTTCAGTATCCAACTTGCCAGTGTAACTGTATGATTAGTTTGATCAGGCTTGCAATAAGTAAATTAAGGAATTTTTACATAGCAGTTTTGCTATAACTGTTTCTTATACCCCTCTCTCCCCCAAGAAAACACACACGTACATACATACAGAGTTAGGTAGAAGTGCATCTTTATACACTTTTCCCAACCACAGATTTAGAAGAAGCCTAAAATGACCGGGCACTAAGTTTACTGATGCTATAAATGATACAGGATCTCTCTAGAGACCATAACGTCTTGATTCACACACAGAAACAAATAAATAAATTCAAGCGGCAGGAAGTTGCTTATGACATTTTACTAATTTGGATCATTTGTTACTAACAATAACTGAATGGTGCCTTACAGGCATGGGTTGATAGAAGAAGAGGCTGCATTGGTTTCTATGAAGCTAGAGAATTGTTTCCTGAATCTTTTCCACATACAGACGAAATTCCACAATGTCTTTAAGGGATTTCTCTCTTTACTCTTCATTTCTGCCATAGACTGAAGGAAAGAACTAAATGAGCAGTCCTTGTTCTCCTAGGATTTGGGGGTCTGTAACTATGTCTAACCACAAGACTAAGTTGGCCATTTTGTGAAACTTCTTACTGTGCACCAAAACAAAGGTCAGGCATAAACCTGGTCTTAAATCAACATTTTCTACACCATTATTTTTCAAGATGCTCCCTATGGTTTCCACTTTCTATGACCTTATCAACAGTGCCTTTTCATCCGGGTAAACTCCACTCGTTTTCACTGGCAACGTCGATCTAGTCTGAAATAATCCCAATTATCTCATTGCATGCGACCCTGAGCTCCAAAAGAATTAGGCATATGGAAACAAGGATTCTGTAAGGCATTCAAAGTTGCAACTATTTTTACCTCTGGAGAGGTTTCAAAACAGAAATATTGCAGGCTGATGGCATTTCAGTATGCTCATGGCTGTGCTCAATTCTAACAAGATTTAGCAAATGCTCTTTCAGATAGGAAACAGCCAAAAAACTCTGTAACAGTCTTTCAGAGAGCTGAACAATGCCATAATTTCTCTGTGTAATTCAGGTAAGAAAGAAAAGGTTGCAACAACATGAAACTTTAAAGCTTATGAACACGGCATATATAAATAACAGCATTACATTCGACACCTACTATTTCTGTCACTAGATTTCCTAGGCATAAACTGACAATAAATTATATTTTATTACTGTTTTGTGGTGGTGTTGCAGTTTGTCTTTTCCAAAATCTAATTAGGCTTATGCATCATACACCACTCAAAATTGTTTTATCAAGCCTGGAGTTAGTCTGATTTGTTCCATATCTACGGTGAGTATTTTTCTCCTAATACTTCTCCTGGGAATCTTTAAGCAAGAAAGACATCATTTCCGTTACAATTGCCTCCCTATACTACTAACACCAAATATTGTTGATTCTTGGTACACATTCTGAAAAAATGAAAAATAATAACAATAAAACCCTATTACCACTGAAAATATATTTCAACAAATGCAGCTGTTCTGACACTTTTGTTATTTATAAACAAGATCAAATCATTTATATCAAACTTGAGGCAAATTAAATCAAGATCTGAAAAAAAACAAAAACCAGAGTATGCTCAGTTACTTAAAAAAACTACCAAACCAAACCCAAGGAATATCAAGTATTGCTGTCAGGTACTCCTTTATGAATTATAACTCCTTCGGGGTCTGTTTACAAAAAGCATCTGAAAACCAAGAGTAGTTTTCTTTGGATTAGCAATTCATTGGCTTGGGCTTGTTTCTGTGTGCTTTTTTTTTTCAGCAGAAATCCTCCATCTGTGTGTTGCTTGCTGAGAACGTGTTTGTGCACCTTATTCCTATTTCCCGCATTTGGTAAGGTTTCAGCTTTACTGTTTAGCATTTCCATGACATAGAAGGTAGAAACCCAAATCCAAAGAGGTGGTTTGCTGGGAGGGAAGAGGGAAACTGGGAGCAAAGAAGTTATTTTAGAGTTAAGCATTCTTAGGAAACACTTTCATTCTTTTTCACAGAGAAGCTTCTCTAGGAGGCATCTTAGAATGGAGTCATAATAACTATCCTTTGCACATCAACTCCATAAATTTCAGCCCCTGGAATGAATAAAAATACAAATGATCTCAGACACTCGAACAGACAGATCACCTGGGGTTGTTTCCCTCTGCAGTGTTATTTGGCAGGCAGCTGGGCAGTTCTCTTCCCCGCAGCTTGCTACATCTGCAGGTCTTCTGCCCTTTTTCTCTTCCAGCTGCCAGGTCAGCTCTCTTTCCCTCTCCGCTGACAGGCTGATTCTCCCTCTCATCTCCTTGTGCCAAGCTCGCTCTGCCTGTCGCAGAGCTGGCACATCATCTCTGTCTTTCAGTTTCAAGCCCTGTGCCCCACTTACAGCGTCTCCTTTCCTCTCATCTGAGCTCTTTGTTCTCCTGTCTGTCTGCAGGTTTTCAGTCCCCAGTGTTTCAGTAAGTGACCTTGCGGAGATGATGGTAACGCACGGGGCAGGACACGCACTTTCCCTTGTTCTGCAGACAGTCGCATCCTGGATGATGCACCCACAGCCACCGAATGAGGGGGTAGCGAGGAACTGAGGGGGTAGCGAGGAACGGGACTGAGCTTCCTCCAGTCCTGGATACCAATTTTGACTGTTTAGGATGTCCTGTGCATCTTTATAGATCCCTAAGAGCCCATTCCGCGCTGTCGCTTTTCCCATCCCTATTAACCCTGCCACCCACTATTAGATTAGGTTGCATCTTAAAAGTTTCACATCAGTAGCAGCAGAGAGTGCATTTCCAGGAGCACTGCGTAGCCTACAAATCCATCAGCTGGATGAAGGCAAATACGGATTTACGAGCAGCGCGTTGGCGGGGTTTCATCAGAATCTTGCAATGAAAGATGCAGATGGAGTGATTAAAATAGTTTGCTAAAACATTCATGTAAGAAAAAACAGGCAAAATAATTCTGAAAAGATTAAAACATTTCACCTTGACATAAAAAAGCGCTTTGATTTTTTTTTAAATTCAAAACATAATTTTTACTATTTCAGTATATTTACAATATTGTGTTCCCCAATCGTCTTTCTCATTCCGCAGAAAAGAGATTTCAATTGGTTTGATGCTTATATAAACTTTTTTCTTTTTTTTTAACACAGGAACTGACAGCAGTTGCTGCTGTTTTTTGGTTGGTTTTGGTTTTTTTTTTTTTTAATTGCACTGAATTGATTTCAATACTTGTCCAAGCCCTTCATTTTATTTTTTTTTATAGAACAATGAAAATCCTCTACTAGAAAACGACAGACCAAATACTTTCTAGCGTACTTAAAACCCCAGTCACACACCTCTGTTGGACCATAGTTAAAGTAAATGAAAGGGGCTAAGAGATTTCACAGTTACCCAGCACGGATTCACAGTTTGTTTTCCTTGGATACGATACAGCTAATGCCTCAAAAGTTGTGGGAATGTAGCATTTTAAATTATTTTCTTTTTGGCATGTTACTAAGAGCACCTTGGATCACTGAAGCAAAATGCATGTGTGGAATGACTGTGGGTCAAATAATTTCACAGCCCGAGAATGATTTTTTTTGTAACACTTGCTGTGGCCTTATAAATTCTTCTGATATTCAATGTAATGATGCAATAATGAAGAACTAATGTGTTATTAATGAGGTGGTAATGCTGCACATACTTCATAGAAATTCCGTTATAATTGGCCAATCAAGGCACCATTGTTTTAAATCGTTAATTTGTTTTTAAGAGAAAATGTAAAATAAGTTAACAAATGTAGTTTTAAGTAAGGCTGAGGCCAGCTATTTTCCAATGACCTTCTAGGCTCTTTTGAAAAGCTTTGCCAACTTATTCAATTACAAAGCGAGAAGGCAGAGTGGTTTCAAAACAATTATAAAAGCTGCCAATAAATTTCATTCAACTCTTCTTACTTAAGAACAAGGTCAGCAATGAGAGAATGAGTGCCTTTGAAGCTCAGTATGCCAGGTTTTAATTTAAGGGGTGTAGCTCTAAATCATAAAAATAAGCTTCAGAGTAATGCGGGCACCTTGAGACCCCCCCAAAAGGCTTGGGTTTTTTTTTTAAGTCATTGTGCTTTCTAGTGAAATGCAGGAGTCTAAAATTGGACACCCAAACTTAGTGGCATTTCAATATCCATAATTTTTGGTTATTATTACTGTGAGACTGTCCTGGTCGTTTAAACTAAGCATTAAATCCTTCACATTATGAAACCAGAGAAGTAGAATGTAAGGAATCACAAGCTGAATATTAAGAAAATTCATGGCAATTCCTCTCTTTAGAGCATCTGAGCTTAACAGAATGTTTTGAAGAAACCACTGGCTTAGAAAATTAATTAAAAATGGGGTGCAAGGAGCTCCCCAAGTTAAGAACGGAATTTCTTATCTACTAGCTTTGATATCAAAAAAAAAAAAAGCCCACTGCAGTACTGGCCAGATTGGAATAGAAAATTTCATTTGTTGCATTATGTTTAAATTAGGTGGAACTTGCTCAGAAAATATACATTTTATGACCGGAGTAATTTTTAGACTGCCGTCTTGCTAAGTCTACATTGGGATTGCCTGAAACTCACTGCTCAAGATGCAACAATCTCCACTGCAGTCACCAATTAAAGGTATGTTTATGTCTAATACAATGTGTGTTGCTCAGGATCCTGGAATGTGTAAGCTGCTTAGCTCAGGGCAAAGCACTAGCTGCACAGATTCAACCCTTGTAATTCTCTGCTCTTGTTCTTATCTGGGGCCAAGAGATGTAGTTACAGTTCCTCTGCTGAACCCACTTGCTTTCTTTATGCCTTTAGCCAGGGGACAGTTGGATTCAGAGCACTCACAACATTGTTACACAGCCATTCTGTCATTTCAATGGAATTACATTGGTTTGGGCAAATTTTTAAAAGATTTAAGTTGGTGAGTCCAGACGTACTTTAAGACAGTTCTGTTTCCATGAAAAAAAAAAGATGATTTTCTGTCCGTTCCAAGCACAGAATTAAAATACTTCTCAAAGGTGGGTGTACAGAGATCTTGTCTTCCATTTCCTTCTACTTTCAAATTATTTAGAGGCTTTCAAAATGTTACTCTCATCTTATGATCAATTCTCAGGGACTCCTCCACAGGAAATATCCGTGTGCCAAACTGGCCCAACTCCATTAATGCGTAACAGCTTCACCGGGTATAGCAGCGTCAGTCTGAATACTGACTTCAGTTCGAGGTCTGCCAAGTGCCACATGAAAACTAATCTTGTGTAATACTCATACAGGTATTTTCAGCTTTACAGTACTAAGAGGCCAATTAAATAATTCCTAAACTGTTTGGAAATTGAGCTTTAGTATTCTTTAAAGGGAAGCAAGAAGAAGAATTCAGTGTTTATTTTAATTTCTCAAATTTTTAATATCTCAGTGTAGGTCTTCTAGCTTTGTTTTATCTCCGCTTAAGTTATGAATTTTAAAGAGCACAGGTTTGAACTTCTTGAATGCTTTAGAGGGAGTTCCTTCTACTGACTTAAACTAGAGTTATAAGATTATTCTTTTATAATATAGTGGTTTGAGGTGTCTGTCAAAAGAACAGGAATCTTTTAAGCTTGATTTTCTAACAAATTTTACAAGCATCCTACATGACACCAAGCTGCTTAAGAAACCTGCACTTACTTTTTCTCATAGATCAGTTACCTTAGATGTAAGATTTTACCACTACACTAAAGTCCTTCTTTATTACCCTTTACTAAGACTGCCCAACACTTTGAAATTTGGTGTTCAAAAATCACAGACAGATCTCGCACTGGAAGCAATGGATGGTATAAATTAAAGCTCAGAACCTTACAAAAAATTCCATTTACACATTTCTGTTAACCAATTCTGCATGTAAAGTCAGTTAAAAAAAATAATTAGACTTTCTACACTCATCTTCAGTGTAAAAGGAGCCAATTTACTTGTTTCCTGGGAAATATTTGCATAATATACAGGTAGAAAAATAGTTCTAATAAACTCACTAAGCACAGCAAAACTTTCTTTAATGAAGATTTCTTATTCCTATATTCATCTGCAAGAAAAAAACAATGTATATAAAATACACAGTCCCTCTGAGTCCACTTGAAAATGGTGCAAGTAAAAAATTATTTTGTCTGAGAACATATAAACACTGAATTCAGTCTTCAGGCGATACTCTTCACATATTTGTCACAATTCAGTTTACATCCACTGCAAACAAGGTACCAGCACAGCATCTTGAGTCAGCTGACACCACATACCGAATAATCAACAGGAGAAACTCCAGCCTGACTTATACCACTACCGCAGGGCATCGCTTGGCAGGAGGAATCGCTTTCTAGTGAGTGGATAAGCACGTAGGTGGACTTGAGGGAGGCACTCAGCAAAGGGGCATTAAAATTGTTCTTCATTTCTCTCCTAATCAAAGCTGTAGAGTGGGATTTGTTCCAGCTTTCCTTATTAAATTACAATTCTAATGTTCTTTGAAGAAATACATCTGTTTTCTTTGTTGAGCTATAGTCTTGTCCTACCTGCACCAACAAAAAAAACCCTAGAAATAAAGAGTAAAAAGAAGCAGATGAGAAGGATCTCAGTCTATTCTCCAAAAAAAATCCCACTGTGCAGTGTATATCTCATGTTGTGCATATTCCCAATCTACAAAATCCATCGTACGCCACTTTTAAGCACTATTAGTAAGAAAGTTGCTGTTTCCATGATCCAAAATGTCTTCACTTTCTCAAACCAAATCATAATGCTATTTTAAAGGCTCTCCAGTCTTTAATTTCCTTTGTGTTTTAATGGTCGCATAACTTCATAGGGGCCCAAATACTGCTCTTATCTCATAAGATGCAGAAGCAGTCACAGTGCTATTACGATACTGTATTATTTTGTTTCTCCCACTAAGCAAAAATCCATTTAAACCAACAGTGCAAGCATCCTATAAATTCTGAACGGACTTTGAATCATAAAAATAATACATAATGATCCCTTGTCCAAGCAGTTCACAGAGCAGTGCTCTAATCACATAAAGCACATGAGCAACCATTTCTTTCTAACTCTACCGAGTGTTTAGACACGCTCTCCAATGTAAAGTAATTCTACCTCATCATATTCCGACTGAGTTTAGCCATGTGGTCTCAGACATTTTTGGTCTGCTGTGGGTTTTGCTGGAAGACAGAAAAAAAGATTTTCTATTCCCCTCTCCTGCACAAATTCTGGGGGCAGAAAGAGGCAGTCGAGCAGAAAAGACGTAAACAAAAACCGGGCCACTCTACCCACGTTTGACCGTGTCGAAAGGGCAGTTCTCCAGCTCCAAGAATCTGCTCCTTTATTTCAAGGCCACTCGTACAAGTGAAGGAAAGTGGCAAAGGAACCGTGAAAAATGAAAACAAAATATGTAGTTAATTTGCAAAAAGTGCTCAAATGTCTATTCACAGTTACAGTTTTCAATCTATTTCTAGAAACATAATCCAGCACTTCTGGACTGGATCTGCAAAGCAATTTTTTTTTTTCCAAATGTAAAGTTGGCCAGATTCCCTAAAAGAACTTCTGCCTTTAAAATTGCTACAGGAATAACAGAAAATTATCAGCACTATCAGCATCAGATAATTTTAAAAGCATTAATTTCAACATTTCTGAAGCTTTTAAAAAAATCTCAAGGATTCGTATAAATTCCTTGTCCCATTGGGTAAGGTTGTATCGAATCCCTGGAGCTGCTTACCTACTCCAAACTTTTTACATTAGCTACGTAACTATTCCAAGAATAAATGGATTATTTTTCTCTTTCCTCTCTACTTCTCTTCTGCCTCCTGATAGCTGCAGTCCTGGTTTCTTCACTCGGAGAGCTGATTTTTATTTAATTTGTAATGTTTCAGTGACATGACACATTGTCAGACCTGCCTTGGAAATCATATTCTTCAATTTAGCATCTAGCAGAAGCTTTAAAGTCTCTCCACAGCGTTGTGTCAGTTTGCCCCAGTGCAATGGAAAGGAAACATTCCTGAGGGGTGAACGGGACAGCAGTGAGGGATAGGAAAAAGGAAGGAGAAAAACAAAAGGCACGGCCAAGGTGAGTGACAGCGATATATATGGTGCTTGCTAGCGAGACACCTGTCACATAAGACTTCTAATTGATTTTGTAGCAGCCATCAAACAAGTAAATAAAACTCTCAGCTTATGCCAACCCAGCAGATCATTCCAGTATCTTTCAGAGAACGGGGCCTAAACCGACCGTTTTGCACTGGCAGCTCTCATCATTTTTTATACTTCCTTTGCATTCAAACAGACTGCAACGAAAACGAACACAGAATGGAAATCAGGCCCGTTGCATACGTCTGACTTTAAGGCAATAAAGGTTATGGTTTTCTTCACATGGAAAAATCCTACTGCATTAAAAAGTTTCCTGGGTTTCAGCAACAACAAAATTACTGCTAATTTATGAAAACTGTGTTAGTGTCTGCAAACCTTTGTCGTAAATTATGCATGTGAGCGCAGAAATGTTAATGGAAGGAGGATTTCATTTACAAATGATCAGTACAAATTCAGCAGTCACTATAGTCATGCCAGCCTAATTTATATCCTTGCAGAACATGCTGTTTGCCAGGTTTGGGCCATTTATTTCCATACCGTTGAACATCAACTTCTTGGACTTTACTGTCACGTTATCTTTTTATCCAAAGAAACGTTCATTTTCGTTTTAGAAGGTCTTGGTTAAATGAGGTCCTTGGGCTCAAAGTTAACTCTTTTGATTAAAACATTTGTAGGAGGGCTGCAATAAAAACGATGTCGTCTTATAAGGAAGGAATTTCTGAATTTACTGTGGTTTCTAAGACTTCTACTACGATGCTGAAAAATATATATACAATGACCTTTGAGAGAGCTGAGCCCAGATTTTTTCACTCAGCACACAACTTCTAATTTTATGTTTTTCCTCACAATATAAGGCTTCTGCTTGGGATTAGACCTCCCTCCAAAAGTCTTAGTAAGTCAGCATTCCAAAAGCATTCTACAGGCCTTTAATAAGGATGAGAAGAATCCATAGTGCGAGACTTCATTATGAATTTTTTTTTTCCCACAGATCTATGGTGGATGGAAAAATCAATAAGGCCTTATATGAAATAGATCCAAATAGAAATGAAAACATGGTATTCTAGGGAGTTATAAAAGCATATTGTAGGAATCACTTCAAGGCTACTTATTAAATAGAGGATGTGAATCATCTATGCATTTGTTGGTGGGGTTTCTGGGAAGCAGCTGAAGTAGAAACAAAATTTTCTTTACACATTACTTTCCTACTGTCTGTTACATCCTACAAAACATTCCAGGCTGTGAAGGTTCAGCACTGAGAGTCACTATTTTTATGCCAAAGGAGACTTTTGTTCTTTTGTCTGTGATTTTTCAGAAGTTCAGTAGAAGGCTTACCTCTGAATTTTGGTCTAGTTGATTAAAATATTTGCAAGCCTGGAGAGCGTGAAGAATTAAATCATTGTTTTTTAGAATTCTGGCCTGAAAAACAGGCCACACAACAGTTGGGATGCCTACAAAACTAGACTGTGAACAGACTATTAAGAAATTGTAAAGCTCCAAGTTGTGGAAAACAGACTTCCTTTAAACCCAGATCAGACAATGATTCTAATTGCACCATCTACACAAATCAAATACATATATAATGTGCAATTCACATTTGCCTTTAACAGCTTTATTTGTTCATTAAACATTTATATGAGATAGCTTTTATCATTGCAGTTCATGATATTCATCTAAACTTGGCTAGAAAATTAACAGCTTAAGTAGTCCCATATTTTATCATATTAAGCTCTCTTTGGATTTTTACTTTGTAGATGTGATAAAAAACAACTGAAATTGTGCATTTCAAAATTGAATTTTAAGAGTGCTTTTGCTGACATTAATCGTTTAGGCTTTTTCCTATGATTATGTGGTATGGCTCCTTTCTCTGGCAACTAGTTTAAACGTTTTGATGCACAATTGTCTGGTCACAGAGATATGACATGAATATTATCTAAGGGTAACATTTATTCCTGATGTGCACATTCTGTAAAGCAGCTATGATGGTGACAGTTGCCAGGACAAGCTGGAAGAGAGAGAGCAGCAGTAGAGGAATAATTGATCTGACATGTCAGATTCTGGATGTGCTAAAGGTCAGTCGGGTCATCCCCATCCTAATCCTGAGTTCTTAATTTAAATATACCTTATGGAAAGCAGAAATGGAGATTTGGGGGAATGGCAGCAATGGAAATGATGGATGTGCAACCCTAACATTCCCTCAGCTGTGCACCTTCAGGTATTCAGCAGTTAGTTTGTAATCTGTCAGATCTTCAGCTATAGAGAGACTGTTTAAATCAAAGCCAGCGGACAGATTTCACCCCTAGTGATAGCCACCGTGTCACTAAATTTTGAATAAACCTAATATCTCTAGTACTTTCACAAGTGCATCTAACAAGTAACATAATCACCTCATACTGGTGAAGCATTTAATAATCACTCTTCTGAAGAGAAGGATCCACAAGAGAATGAGACATTAAACGCCCTCAGGAAATGCATCCTAGTGGATTGGTTTGGGGTTTGTCTGCGTTTCCAGCTAAGATTACTGAGCACGACCTGATTGAACTCTGCAAGACTGACCAAGCTATCATACTTGAAGCTACAAGATTGACGTGAAAGATGTTTTCCTCCTTTCCTTCTCCCCCAGCAATCACCCCCTCTGCCAGGAGGCAGCTCTATGACAGGACGCAGGCGGCGATGAGCTGTGCCCAGTGCAAATACCAGGGTGGCATTTGAAAAAATTGAGGGGATTCTGAGAAAGCGTGTAAATCCTCGCAAAAATACTGATAAGATTGTTTTTTACCTCATTCATATAAAAAAGGCATTTGGAACGACAGAATAGGCTGATGAATGAAACGGAGACGTGCTAGTCGGGGATTTTGGCCCAACATTTGCTGTATTTCTTACACTTCAGCTGGTGTGTGCGTTTAATATTGCTTTTCTCCAACGGAGCCTGATGTTTTCAGCAGCAAAATAGACAGAACAATGTTTATGACAGTATCTGGCTGATTATCATAGAACACGTTACTTGACACATGCAGTTAATGAATTTGAATTTCTGGTACTGACGTGCGAGTGCCTGAGAAAGCACCTTTATCATTTTGCACGAGTTGCTGCGGTGCCGCTGCCTTCACTCCTAGCACAGAAAACTTCTCTGGAAGTGCACGCTCAATGAATTATCTGGGGCAGCACTGCAGCTGCTCCTCCTCAATTCTTTATCTGTACATGTATTTCATCAACATTAATAGCTGCAAATTGCACACAGAATTTAGGGGGGGGAAAAAAAAGAACCTTTTAGAAAAAGCAGATTTCTTTTATCATTTTGCTAAGTAGGGTTGTGATAAAATCTCCACTGCCTCCTGCAAGAATCAGAAGCCTGTTCCGCTTATATAATGCAACATGGCTTTATTGGTATTACATTGGGCTTATAAAAAAGACTTGGATGAGAGTTGCAATGTAATATCTGGTAAAAAATTTCAATATCTATACCCATCTTCCAATAAATGCACAGAGCAAAACTACGCAGCGCTGTGTATATTAAACTGATTATCACAAATCCCTCTGGTTTTGGGTTTTTGGGTTTTTTTTCATCTGTTTTATTTCTAGTGCCAGATTTTCCACTAGGAAGGCTTTTAAAATTAATGCCTCTGGAAATTAAAAAACAACAACAACAAAAAAACCAAACCACAGAACAACAGAGAAGAGAGGAACTGTCAGCCTGCTGACTGCCCAGGGTGCGGGGATGATGGCTGGCAGCAGGGCACAAGGAGGATCTTTGAATTAAAGGACATTTTAGAAGCGCAAACTACCTTTTATTGAGAAATATACAAAGGAATCCAGCAAGACACTTATCAATTCACTTCTGTGGATAGTCTTGGCAGAATAAATCTCCTTCTCTATATATATATCTCTCAAAACTTTAAATTGTGACATTACTAGGGAGGAAAAATCAAAATTAAGATTACTTTAAGATTTTTCTCCTAAGAGAATTTTTTTTTCTTCTCAAAACCTGAGTTAAGTGGAGTAGAGAAAATGATTACTAAAAGAAATTTCACAGCCTCTCTACTCTAGAAGAAAAAAATTAATGGACCTGAATCTTAATTTTAGTGAAAAAATAATATTTAATTTTTGCTTTTCCACACTAAATGGCTGAAAGAGCCCAGAAAAAAAATCCCTAACCTAAACTGGGAACAATCACCATGTTTTATTAAATTTAAGGATTATCTTCTAGCGAGCAATCACAGAACTATTTAGTGTTTTACTTCTCATCTGTGGTCTTTTCTTCTGTCTCATTAGAAAACAAGGAACTGAGTAAAGCATCCAGTGCTCAATTCTGTATGTTCAGCTCCTATTAAACGCATTTGAAGAGCACTCGGCATCTGAAAGGGACAGACTTCTCACCAGCCTCATCTTTACTGTCGTCTTCAGCATTAAGTTTCTTATAATCTGCCTGCTAAATTTTTGAACCTTTTTAGTTTGATGTGTTTATGTGTTTTTACTGTGCTGCTACAGCGCTATGTGAATGATTCAGATAATTAAACTAAGATAGGAGATAATCCAATATACAGGTTGACGGAAATTTTCCATAATTCCTCATTAAACACTAGGAGAAACCAACAAAGTAACTCATTTTTCCCAGGAATAGAAATTCTCCTCTGAAAACGCTCTGGGTCGTTTCTGTAGTAGGAATGCTGCAGTTCCCGTTAGTAGGAAAAATTCATAAAGTGCTCCTACCCTCTGTCTGATTTAATAGGGGAAGAATTTAGCTGGTATTCTGCTAATGCTTATCACCAAGACAGTGGGACAAATCTTTGTGATTTTGTTTTTCCTCTCCCCAGTTTCCCCATGGGTTTGATGAGTGATTAGCCTCTAGGTTGCTTCATACTTTGCGGTAACGCAAGAAAATATAACTCCAGGAGATGTGTAATCTCATTGTCTGTACCACAGGAGTTAGGATTACACGTAATCCCATTTCCTCTGATCACAACAGGTGCCAGCAGAAGTACACAACATTTTAAACAGAAAAATGTGGCTTTAGAAGACATGCTCTGATAATACCTGTGCAAAGTCTGAGTGGAATGGGAAGCGCTCTGTCTGCTGTCAGGGCACTGCTCTTCATAGTGCCCTCTGGTTTGGAGCAGCAGACTTCTGAGATTCCACCGTCACTTCCAAAACCCACAAGCGTTTTGATCAAGCCACAAGTATCTTTACACAAGTTTCCTCATATCTTAAATAATTCACAGTGGCTCCATCACAGTTTGCTGCCAGTGACTCTTTGCCCTATACCATGGCCCTCACAAATGGCAAAGAGCGCCACATCGTTCCTTTCTGATCATACTCAGAAGTTTCCAACCAGCAGCCGGGGGAGGCACAGGGCAGGGCGACCTGGCTGAGAGCCTACTGCTGGTTATCACATTTCTGTGTGCCGTACAGGAAACAGAAGCTGCTCATTTCACTTCTGAAATAGTCTGTGAAGCAATTCCAATAGTAGACTATAGCAAAATATGAATATACTTTATTATTACTAAGATATAAAAAACATAAAAGTGAAAAAATTGACTCAGGATGGGGAAAAAAGAAGAAACATCAAGTTCTGAAGATTCCATTACTTAGGATTAGTTCAGGATCTTGTTTAATTTTGTCTTTAGTTTTCATCACGGGAACAAGTTCCTTGGGAACATAAGAGAAATCACTGTTCTGACATCTAATGATGATTGACTTTTTGGTAAATGAGTTGCCTGTAGCTTATCTAAATAGAAAACCATGCAGAAAACATCACAAAGAACATTTCAAATACACTACTGCCATTTTAGTACGTTACATGACTTTTAACAAAGCTTTTCTAAAAGAGAGTAGATATCATATTTTAGTTAAGTTTGAAGTAGATTAGAGATGTAACTCGCAGATTGCCAGAGTCCATTAACCCGATGTCTAGTTAACACGTGGAACTGTGCCTTTGAGGGTGGATAAGCTGTCAAAGAGGCTAGAAGAATTAAGCCAAAATATCTTATTAACTGCTCACTGTGTACAAATAAATCATCCAAAAACTTATAACCTCACCTGAACTGCTAAGAAAGTCACGGATTCCAGTAACAATAAGAAAAAAGAGAAGCTGAAAGAGGTGAGACATTGCGGTTTCTTTTGAAAAGAAATCTCCGTTTAAAACGTTCGCTGCAGTAGCGCAGTGTTGAAAGCCTGGCTACTCAGTCTCCCAACTTCCAGGGGGGAAAAGCAGCTGTGGAGAACCACAATGACTAACGTACCTTCTAGTAAAGTATGCACCAGCCTTATACTGCAGCATAACATCACTAAAGTCACTTTGTTGTGTTATACTGCCTCTAGCATTCTTTCTAGTGGTTTATGACTTCTTTCTCCACAGGCATCCTTAGCCCTGCCTTTCTTTCCAGCCTTAAAAAATGTCATAATTTCAGTTTTCTTTGCTCTTAAATACTGAGAGGATATTTAGTGCTCTTGTAAACGATTTAGAACAGAAAAAAATATGTTGGAAAAAAGTAATACACAGCCGCCCAGATACATAATTAAAATTTCTTGATGCTTGTTGACTGAAATATTTTCCTGAATTTTGCTGTATTCCCATGATTTTTAGGATGAACAGATAGCGCAACTCAACTCATATTGGCTCAATATCTCTACCAGTCTGAAGCTGAACAGCTCTCACACCCTCAAACCACATTTGCATCAACCCTGTCCTTTTTCCTGTCTTCCTTCCTTTTGGAGGTGTTTATTTTTAGATTGAGGTAACAGCTTCATTTATCTCATCACTTTACCTGGCTCATTTGCAGACTATTCTCCTTAGACTAATTAGGCCTTTTCTCCTTCTAACCATAAAGGGGGAACAGGAGTAACAGCAGAATAATTTAAGAGGACAATAACCCATCAGTCTTAACAGTTACATAAAGCTGATACAAGGCAGATACTTAGCGGTAGACTCACAGGTATCAGACTGATTTGTTAAAATATACCATAGTGTGCGCATATAGTTTTTTACAAAATATACATTTTCCTGAGGAATGTGGGTGCACCTTATATTCTTACCAGACAAATTTTTTGGAAACAGCTTTCATTAAAAATTTTCATTAATAAAACATCATTGAGTTGTGAAGAAAAACTGTAGAGACAAGCATTAGAACAACCAGAACTAACAGAAATGTGAAAGATATTCTGCCCCCCCGACAAAGAACTTTAAAGTCCTGGTCTCTGATGATGAAATGGGATATAGTTTTCCTTGAAAAGGAGATAATTTAAAGTTCAATGCTGATGCCAGGGAACTTTCACAGTAATTGCAGATTGACAGCCTACATTTGTCTCCCAAGATCTCTTACACAGAAAATCACAGCAAGTGGATGTGACAAACCACCTGTAAGACAACAGCTTACAGGATAATAGGTTACTTCTAAATATAGCTACCTGCCAATAGTCTAGATTTGACAAATCATCTTATATTGATCTAAATAATTTGATTATTGCTTTCAAAGTAAAATTGATCAAGCAGCAAATGTCACTTAAAATAATATATAAAATGAAATTATATGTTATTTGCATACAACCAAAAAAAGGAATTAATTGTGCTTTCAATTAAGCAACTACATTAACTAACTTAATATTTAAAAGAAGATAAGTAATAGAATGCAGAGAGCAGACTAGGCAACAGGCACAATATATCCAATAAACAGTAACGTACGCAGTAACTCCTGATTCCCACGAAAGAAGTGTGTGTGGTGTGTGAAGGGTGCTGGAGGGGGCAGGAATAGACCAATTCGGAATCTTTTACTTGGTCCTTCCTTTTATAGTGAAGCTGTGTCTAATGAAGGTATCCTATCTGCCACCTCGTCCACGCCCTCTCCTTAGGAAAGCACACTAAGAGAACAACCCGGACTAAACCTACTATTTATTATTCATTAATAGGTATCCAACACTACTGCAGGTTTAAGAGAGTACAGAGATAAGCGATAAGACAGAGAGTGAAGCAAAAGCAGCATAACTTAACATTTGTCAAAAGTGGCGGTTTATAGAATATTATGAAGTAAATATGCCCCCTAAAGCCATTTTTCATTGCTATAAATTGTCAAACGCACAACAGAGATATTATGTAACTGCAAATAGGAGGCAGCAAATCTTTGTAACCCTGGATGACGGAGCTACAGGTATCACCCAATTAAGAATGGAAGGAAATCTCTCCATCAGGCAGTCTAGCTATTAAGATGCAGTTCACACTGTGGATGTGTTTGAGAAGTTTGCAGTCTGTGAAAGCGAAGGTGAAGGTCAAGGAATAAGCCACAGAAACCTTGGCTACCTGCAGAGTCTGCAATCAAGATGTGTGGAGTTGATACGTTTTCATATTATTCCCAGAAACGATGTCTTTTCTTCCCATAAATGTGGTGACTGCATTGCCGATCATCGGGGCTTTGTGGTACACTGTCGTGAGGTGATTTATAAAACTCATGTTTTCAAGTCAGTTCATCAGGGAATTGAAGCAGCTAAGATGCTGATAATCACTAGACCCGAAGCAGATCTGACAGGCAAAACACCAGCCTTCCTCAAAAAACTTTTTGCTCACAGGTATCCGCTATAAACAACTTTTGCTCATCTGTAGTCAAGAGCAGTACTAGTATATCTTGTCTAGATTTCACATTCCCTTGCTAAGCCACCTTCTCATCATGCCCTTTCATCTTTCAGACAGTCTTGGGCTACAAAAGAGTCTTGCCTGCCCAATAAATTACCAACAATATTTTCCACTTAAAAGTTAGTCAGTCACAACATGATTTGTATGAAGGTTGAGCAGCAAGCTCTTTTTCTGCTAGAAGTACTTCCTTATATAGCACCTTGGTTTGGCACACAGACACCCTCACTCTCCATTAAAGTATCAAAAAGTCTCAAATAATCATCTGAACACAACTTTTTTATTTCAGTAGAGCTTTGATCTTGAAGAACCGAGTAACTCAGTTGACTCGTAAGAGACTTTTGCATTCCAGACAGCCAGCTAATTTCAGCTGCACGATAATAACAAAACCTTTGATAGCAAGGGCAAACCACACAGCTTTGAGAGGTGAGCCTCCCCCTCCGCTGGTGGTCACATACTCGAAGTGGTGCAAACAAACCTATCTCCCCAAACAGACCAAACTGTAGACAAAAACAAATGAATAAATTAAAGAAACCGACTTCGCGCCTGGAGTCATATCTGTGACTGATACAAGGTGACTGGAGAAATGCAGCAGCTGCCATCCACGTGACAGCAAGAATTCAGTGCTCAGTAGGTGAGCACAAGCTTGCAGCCCACAAGCAGCCACATTAAATCAAACCTTGAGGCACTTGTTTTCTCTCCAACTACCTTATAATTTTAAGAAGGACTCAGCCTCGCATGCATTGAAACTGCTAGGCAGCATTCCCAACCAAACTCCAGGAGCAGGTGCCCCAGCTTCTACACAGCACCTCTTTTTGCTAAATAATTCTATTTATTTCTGCAAGCCCAGGGCAAAGTAAGAATAAACAAACCAGAAAAATCACCATGTAGAGAGTCCAGTACCATACATCAAGGAATCACTTCAGTCATAGCAATAACAGTGGTGTTTTGGACCTCTCACAAAAAAAGGAACATCAGCTCCCATTACCAGTCATTATTTTACTTGTTAGTCTGTGCTGTTGGTTTGAAATTCTGCAAGCGCTTTCGATATTGGTCCAGTTTCTTATATCACAATCTTCATTTTCAACCTCCCTCTTCACACAGGAGTTGGGGGGAAAGGTAGGAAGTTCTTTGTATTCTGTGTGCTGCTGCTCTTTTGCTAGTCTTGATATCACTAATGATTTAAAATGCTTTTTACAGTATTTAATTGAGTATAGCATTTAATCACATAATCACCTGCTGAAGTAAAAATAATGTTTCTAATTGACCATTTGCCTTTGCAGCACAGAAAAAAAAACCAGCTTTGAGCAAGTCGGGTGAAGCACAAATGCAGTGCTTCTACTTCGATGATCAGTTTGAAAGGGAGTTCCCTGAAGAGATTTACTTGGAAATACATCTTCCCCACACCCTGGAAGGGCGTTATCTTTTCTGTTATACAGCAAACAGGAAACTCTGGGCACTACCTCCAGATGAAAAGATTATAAAACTGTGTGATGCTTCCCCTTTTTTTTTCTCCCGCTCCCACACACAGCAACGTCCAGTGTAGACTATAAGGACATCTGGTAACTGTGTCCAGCAGTCTCACCTGCTTTCTCCTTCAAACAAGTCAGCGTCACCTTAAATAAAGCTCATGCATCTCATAACATATGGATTCTCAAAAAAAGTACCTCCTACTAGAGACTAAAGACAAGTTTAGTGTGAGGTGAAGCTTCCCTTGAATGCTAATAAACTGGTAGAAGACAGGACAAACAAGCTAGGAATAAATGAGGATTAAAAACTGCGGGAGAAACTCAGTAACATTCCACAGGATTTCATGCTGGAGTCCCTGGTATGTAATATATTCATAACCTATTTGAAAAGAATGAAGGATAAGGTAACAAAATTTGCTTAAAGCAGAAAACAGCTGAGATTTCTTCAATATGGATAAGAACATAGTTGAGGGAGCATAAGGTGAGTGAGTATAGGTTGATACCACACCTTGTAGCACCAGACCCACAGGGTGTGCAATGAGAGCATGCAGCAGCAGTCTTAAAATAAAGAGCACGGCTGTAAATCAAACTTTTCCCACACAATTCAGAATTAAAATGATGGAATACGTTCCAAAAAGACAGGTTGGATGTTAATATGTAAAAAGATTAAATACCTCTTACAACAAATGGAAGGGAGTTCCCTCAAGAGCTATTAAGCAAAATGGTCTGAATACAATATTCCGGTTAAGAAGTTCTTATACTGCAGCTGAAAATATGAAAAGCCATACCTCCAGAAATATCAATATGCTTGCTTGGCTTTTACACTTTTTCTTCAAGCATTTCCTACTGCTTGTTGTCTTTGTCGATCTCTCCCGGGTCAGCTGGGCTCTCGGTCAGATCTATTGCACACATCCTTTTGCTCTTGGAGCTCTCTGCCCTCAGTTAAGACAGTTTCACCTAGGAACACGCAGACATCGAACACTGCAGTTTTCCATTTTCCCTTGCAACCACTCTACTCAAAAAGTGAGCCTAAAGCTACTCATCTTCTGTTGTGCATGGAATGAAAATAAGAGAAGAGAGAAGGAATGAAGAGACTAATGATAGTCAAGGGATGCTGTGTACGTCAGGCTTTCCGAAAGGTATAGAATAAGCAACAAGTAACACATAAATACAAAAACAAAGACCCAAGACCCTCAAAAAAAACCCAAACAACCAACCAACCAACAACAAAAACAACACATCCCACCTGCAAAACACTTATCTATTTTGAACAATGAGAACTATTACTAGATGATGAATTTTAAAAGAAGCTTAAATACGATTTAAACTTTCGGGGCTATTTTCATACCATTACTCAATTAACAGTAGCACTCATAAATAGCAAGTAGGATTGTGTTGTAGATGACCTTGTAAATAAAGTATGAGGGAGATAAACTAACTTTTACAACTTTTCCAGGAAAGCTGGGAAATTAATGGAAACCACCTTAGCCCTAAGATAGCTTCTCCCAAATAGCAGAGTAAATTAACTTACATAAAAGATCCATGTTGCTATTCTTAGCCTACTTCCAAACTCATGCTTCCTCATTTAAGTTAGCTTGCATATCTAAACCACAGTGCAATTTCTATATAGGGCATCTTTCCTCACTACATAACACCATTAAGACCCTCCAGGATGTGTTTTACCAGCCTGCTAATCCAAACCCCACACAGCCTACAGCCATCGGCCTCATATATCTCACCTCACCTTGAGGCATATGTTAATTGACCAATAAAACACACCTGTAGCATCTTAATGTTACAATAAAACTCTCTACATATTCAGTAGATTTTGTATTATCAGTTCTCCATCAATTATTTATTAAGAACTAACATAATAAATAATCTGCTGAGCAGTAACAGGACGACAAAACAGTATGAAATACATTTTATCACCTCCTCTCTACATTTCCAGTCTTTGTAGCATACTGCATATTTATAAGTGCTTGAAGTAAGGTAAGATTGAACTCCTCAGCTCTAAATCTTCACACTTTATTCACCAAGAGATTGCTTTGTTGAAATTAACAAAAAGAACAGGATTTCTTATATGTATTTGCTTGCATCAGGTTCTCTTAATCCTAATATTAGTAATTCCCTTCAGTACAGAATCGCTGGTTTCATCCTTTGTGAGTGCTCGTTAGCTGACTCAGTATTAGCATTAGGGAACAGAAATATTTCCACTACAAAGACATCGTAAGCCTCTTCAGGACTAAAATGGATTTTAAATTTCAGTAGAGAATATTTACAGTATCTCAAAATAAAATTAGCACATAACTAAAATAATGGAGTTCCAACACCACAAAAATCAAAATAAGAGGCAATGTGGATTTCATTGATCTCGTAATCCTGAACCTACCAGGAGCTCATTCCTTCCCCATTTTCTTTGACGGAAATAGCCTTGGAACTTGTAAATCCTATACGGAATGAATGACTACCACAACTCTCAGCAACAACACTGAAATGCTCAAACATTAAATACAAGCCTGTAATTTAAGTGAGGACCTTGGACATCATGTTCACAACTGGTTTAGGCTGTTAGTTCACCCCTAAAATCAAAAATTACAATGATTTACACCTCAACTTCTAAAAACCCAACGGTAAAGAATTCTTAAAAAAAAACCAAGTGGTATTTATAGCATTTAATATTCATTCACGTTGTTTGTAAGAACAGAAAGATGTCAGATCCTCCTTCAGAGTCTGTCACAGTGAAGATATCGGATGGGAAGATTGGTAAAGAAAAGCCGTAAGAAGATATGGTCATAAAGCAGAATAGCTTCTCCCCTGAACTACAGGAGCACAGAATGGCTAATGTGGATTGCTGTCATATACATAATTAAGGGTAAAACAAGAACAACTCCTGACTGTTCAGGGTAAGGTATCAGCCATTTACCACACAATAGAAATAACAAAGATTTTTAATCCCAAACTGTATTAAAATGAGTATTAGTACAATCACTACAGTAGAGCACCTCAACTAAATGATTAGAACAGAAGATGTGGGAAGATGTATTTTTTATTCTACTTCATGGCTGTTACTGTTCAATAAAAAACAGGGCAATCATGGTACTTTTATTACAAATGAAGACTGTCAGCGCATGCATAACTTTCACTCTCATTTACTTTTTAATCAATACATTGCTGAAAAACAGCTGTCTTTAGAAAATAACCTCAGATCCATTTCAAGTTTGGGACAAGTTACTGTATAGCAACAGCAAAGGTAAACTAGATAAAGCAAGGATCTGTAAAAAAAAAGCAAAACTCCAATGAAACCATAGGAAATTAAGTCATAGAAGGGATATAAAGCTACTTTCACTAGTAATGCCTTTGTCGTATCTCAGACATTTATCACTAAATGGCTACACAGACCAAAGGGCCGTTCTTGTAAGCAACTCCTATGTTTGAAGGTTAAGCAAAATAATTACTCCCATTTTCCCTCTGTTTTGTTTTGGTTTTTTCCCTTATGGAACACAATAAGGAGTTTTATTGCTATTCAAACTTTTCAGGCATTTTTCTATTTCCATACCTTTGCTACAGCTCTCAACAGCCCCTCTCAGGAGCAGCCTCAATTCTGTCTTCATCATGTAAATTGTGCAATTGTACTGTTGCACAACAGCATGGGGGAGATGACTTTTATTTACATGCATTGGTATACGTTTCTTTTTTCTGATCAAATTCCACCAATTTACCGTTCCAATCATCCCTGAATTTGGTTCAACTTACTAAAATACCTTTCAAAACTACCTCTTTACATAGATGATTCTGGGCCCAGGACCCCTGCTAGGCATGAAAGAATATGCATTTATGCAAGCACAAGATAGGGAATATCGTTTTATTTGTTTCTCTCAGGTGGTAAATGTAGCCTCAAATTTCCATGCAGGTGAGGAGATATACCAAGAAGGCAGCACTGTTGATATGTTTTAAGCCCGTTGCTGCTGGTTTTCAAGGGCTGGCCTATTTAGGTTGAAAATAATTTGCTTATTTGTATTTCTAATAACTATTATAGTTAAATCCAGATACAGCAACAGTCAAGTAGAAAACAGATAAAGGCTGAGAACAATCAATAAAACATAACTTCTAAACAATTGCTTATTCTTTTCTCAAAGGGGAAGTTAAAATTCATATTCCTACAGATTGCAGACTTCGATGATTAAAACACCTGTTTTACAAAAAGCTACAATATATCCCACTTTTTTTGGCAGCGTTCTTATCCATTGCTGCCTTTACGTGACAAATGTTTATAAAGTTGAAAAGAATTAAAATCAAAACCATGTGAGTTACTACAATGAAAGAGGAAGAGTCAGCAAATGCATGAGCGCCAGTTTGAAGATTATTCAGTTGCCTCTCATTACAGGAACAGTTCTATAGCAAACATAGGATACACGGAAAAAGAAAGAGCTAGAGGCAAGCGGAAGATAAAAGGGTGAAGGGCACAAAATTATCTTCATTATTATTATCAATTCAGTACAGACATATGACTGAAAGCAGGTGAAAATCATGATATTATTAATAACTCTACATGGAAAAAATTAACATACATCTTCCATTGTCTTCCCTCCACCACACATTGTTTATGCCACTAAACTGCGTCTTAAAATAAAACATAGGAAAGGCCGTGTTACAAATATCAGAGAAATGAAAGCCTTCATTTCGTTATTTACAATGCATCATTAGGGTCAAATATTTATGATTTACTCATGCTTGAGCCTGCTGTGATGGATATCATTGTTGTTGAAATTTTGCATCTGCGAACATTTGCCTCAATCAAGTAGATCACTTAGAGCCAAGGAACCTAAAAGGCAGACATAGAGTTACACTCAGCATCACACACATAAAAGTCAGCTTTGGCCTCTTTATATGCAACAGACTGAGGTAATTTTATCTGACAGTAGATCACATCATGAAGTACGAAACAAACTCTTCTTCAGATTGGCGTGGCTGAGTCAAGACCTGCTGGTCAAACTAAAGGGCAAGAAAGAAATGCCCAGGCAATGGAAGCAGGGCCAGGCGTCCTGGGAACAGCAGAGGGATGCTGCCTGGTTGCGTAGGGATGGGGTCAGGAAGGCCAAGATCTGGCTGGAGTTGAACTTAGCAAGGGACACAGAGGGCACGAAGGGCTGCCATAGGTATGTCAGCCGTTAAACTAAAAGAGGGTAGTTTCAGACTAGATACAACTGGCACAGTTTGCTGATACAGGTGGTAGATTCCCTATGCCTGGAAATGGTCAAGGTCAGGTTAGACAGGGGCCTGAGCAATCCGATCAAATTGAAGATGTCCAGCTCACTGCAGAGGAGTTGGACTAGATGACCTTTAATGTCCCTTTCAACCCAAACCAATCTACAGTTCTTGCAAAAAAGAGGCTATAAACCATATTCTCTGTCTAAATATGAGTCAGTTTGAAGTTATATATGTAAATTATCCATCCAGATGTCTCCAGGAACTAGAGACATTCTAGAAGGCAATATTTCCTCATGAAGAATTAAGAAGGAATAAGATCATCTGTATAAGCTCATACATACTTTAATTCAGTGCTGGCGCAAATGCTCAAATAAGCATGCAAAACCTTTCGCAATGAGAATATTCAGAGTGGTTTTTGAAATGTCAGAAACAAACATTAAATATATGAACAATATTTCAATGTAACTATGCAGAAGTGGCAAAGCATTCAAAGAATGCCTCGAGAACAAGGAAACCAAATGTTCTACTTCCATCAAAACAAGACAATAACTCATTTCAAAAGAGCAATTTCAAGGAGACACATCAAATGCTCAAAATGCAATATTATAGGGTTTGTATAATATGTGAGATATTTGCTGCAAAATCTAAAAATTATAATTTCCTCAGTAAAAGATTGAATTACCATTCTCATTCAGAGTAATAATGAAGAACTTCAATAATATATGTCAAAACAAACTTACTTTGCATATTCAACCTTCCTTTATTTTGTTGTTTGTTTGGCTTTTTTCCCCCAAATATTGCACACGCACCTATAAAACTCATCAGTTTCACACGATGTATATAAAAGTGAAGACTTCAAAACAAATACAGTCCCACTGTTACTGAGTTAAGGCATCATGTGCTGGGACTAGCTGGGATGGAATTAATCTTCTTCATAGCTGTGCCTATGGCACTGTATTTTGGGTTTCTGATTAAAACAGTGATAATAACATTGCCACCTTCCCTGGAGGTGTTTATGGGATGGGTGGACGAGGTGCTGAGGGGTATGGTTTAGGGAGTGTTAGGAATGGTCGGACTCGATGACCCAGTGGGTCCCTTCCAACCTGGTGATTCTATGATTCTATGAATAACATACCAGTATTTTGGCTGTTGCTGAGCAGCAGTAGCACAGCTGGAGACCTTCTCTTTTGCTCCCTCTGCTCCCTGCAGGGAATAGGCCTGAGTGGGACAGAGGTGGGAGAGGACACAGCCAATCCAGCTCACCCAAGCTGACCAAAGGGATATTCCATATAATTCCAAACCTAGCCATAAAACTGAAGAGTAGTCTTTCCAACATAGCTGTCGCTCAGAGCTTGGCTAACCACCATTTTGCTTGTGGGAGGTGGTGAGTGAGTGAGTGCTTTTGTATCATTTGGTGGGTTCTTTTAATTTTCTTTCCTTCACTTATTAAACAGACTTTATCTAAACTCACGAGTTTGTCTCACTTTGCTCTTCTGGTTCTCTCCCACACCGAGCTGGGGAGACGAGTGAGCGAGCAGCTAACGAGCGCTTAGCTGCCGACCAGCATCAACCCATCACACATTGGTATAAGATCTCTCTTACGCATGTATTTGTGTCAAAGGGTAAAATAACGTATCAAGGGTAGTAAATACTAACACCGTTAGGTACCAGAAGAGATGGCACAGGGGCATTCAGGTTTGTATTTGAGCAAAACTTAATATAATACTAGATTAGTAACAGTTAATAACAATTGAAATATTAATTATATTATTTTATAACTTTTAAATAGCACTATCTAGCAGGTTATGGTAAAGAACCAAGTTATGAATTAATAACTGAATGTTTACTTCCACACAAAACAGGTAGAGGAAGCTGGAAAAGCACTAAAACTTTTTTACATTCTGCCTGAGTAATATTCCCTTTCTTTGAGCATTTCAAGAGCACTTCAGTGCTAATGCATGTGTGCAGATATACAGGAATAAACACAAAACCCAGCCATGAGCGATGCTAAAATTCCTAGGAAAAACTAAACAGCAACATCCTTTTAAAATGATCACCAAATCTATTCCTATTGAAAACTTTTAAAATATTGATTATTTCTTTTTTGTTTTCTTTTTCATATACCAAACCCAGAGCCTTTGTCCCTTGACAACTGACCAGACTTAAATGCTGAGTTGTCATACTCAGCAGCTAAAGGGCAGTGCCTCTAGCAAAAATCCTTCCAACAGCAGCAGACTGTGTAAACATTACCTGAATAACTTGAGTACCCTGGTGGGCAAGATGGAAAGAGTCCACAGTTTACAAAGCTGTGTACATACATACATATATAAGTATTAAGTGCATATATATATATATATATATATGTAAATTAACATGGGGAACAGTGGCTATGAATCCTGTCATCTAACTGTAGCTACCTACAAGGTAAGAACCATATAGAACCTATGCTTTGAGGGTGCTCACTGCCAATATATTGTAAAACATAATCTTACATTTGTAGTAAAACCTGAAAAGAAGAAAAAAAGAGAAGTGGGTAAGATTGACTATTCTTGTAAGCAAAGACATAAAAATACATGGCTATAAAAGAAATACCGAGAATTGCTGAGCCTGCTGGCCAGTGCCTTTTCCCCCATCTTATTTTTCTGCAGCATCGTTCTTAGGAAACAAATTCAAAACTTTATATAGTACTTTAAATAAAGAGGCAAAAATACAATGGAAAGTCCACCCAGAACACCAGCTTTGGTCTGTGTTGGTTTATGCATAATGAACACGTGGGGCCATTGCTGCAGTGTATCCGAGCCATACGTTAAGTGGATTTGTAAAAGTGGGCATTTACACCCAGGGACAGATATAATGCTGAAGGTTAGAAGGACACATCCAACAAAAACTTTCTTTGAAGACTTCTACTGACCATTCAGACGCAAGAACTTCTACCCAGATGTATCAGGCAGCATATAAACTTGGATGTTATTTCCCAAGTTCTGGACTAAATTCAGGTGTGGGGGACAGGAGAGGAAGGGAAACTTTCCCTACAGACATACTGAATTCAGCATTCCTTCATCTTAACCTGGAGCAGAGGAGTTTGATTATGATAAAGTAAACTGCACTGAATGTCCTACAGAATTAACAATTCCTGTTTTCTAAAAAAGAGAGGTTTTATGGGATTATGATTTCTGGATGTAAATATTTATCAAAAAAAACAAAAACCCAAACTGAGCAGATGCTGCTATAAAAGAATCATTTGCCAGTTCCACATCACATCAATCAGATCATTTTTTAATATATGCCAAAAGTAAACAATGCTTATACATTAAAAACTGATACCACCGTAATATATTGTGACTGTGTAAAAGATGGCAAATACGAGGAAAAGATTGAGTGCTAGCCTTGCCTACGTGACCTCATAAAAGAATAAAAAAGCAGAACTAATTGATATACTCCATCATATGAATATAGAGGAAGCTGGTGAATGCCCGGCTAGGAGGGAGAGGGACTACTCTTCTTCTCTCAACTTCTACGCAGAGCGGGAGAGTGGGATGTGGAGCAGAGTTGAGAGGAAAAACAGCAGTGAGGTCAGGCTGTATTCCTCGTCTCTCTCCCCCAGACAGCGAGTTAGCCTGCTTGACAGTTTGACACTACGGTGAATGCTTTGGTATTAGAAGGAGCAAACAGACATAAGGCATCATATAGGGAAAAAAAAATCTAATGTAAAAGGAAATAAAATAAGTAACTAAATATCCTTAGGGCAAATTATTGAATTAACACACATACATGAAGAAGTCAAACCATGGAGAGCAGTGTTTGTGGTTATTAATGGAAACTTTCATCTTATTGTAAATATGGTTATGCCTTATTAAGTCTGAAAACATGCTTACAAGACAAAAATGTAAAAACCGTAGTTATTACTCATAATAAAATATTTTAGATGCCTGTAATCCTGTAGCACCAATACAAAATTACAGTATCAGAAAATTTTGAGCAATGATTTGCTCTGAGACGGTGAAGACTTACTATGGTAATTACCAGAAAGCACTAAAAAGGGCATAACGTCTGCAACAAAAATGAATGAGAAATCTATAGTTGTGGGAAGAAATAAATAGGAAAACAGAAATGAATATTGGAGAAATACATTGTGGGAAGAGAATAGAGGGAAAGACAATTGTATCTTTTCCAAGCAGAATATAATTCTTTCCCTGAAAGAGCAGTATTAGAACAATGCCATTGCCAGTTAGTGACCATCACCTTCACGCAGCTTGGCTTTAATTAATATTAATTTGATGAGTACGCCCATTATAATCAAAATCTAGCAAAACCCTAAAATCCATTCTTCGGCCCCAGTGACAACAATGACTTTCTAGACAAAGATACTTTGTTAGAGCTTATATATAAACATCAAGCGTTAACACACAATTAACTTCGACGTTTTTGTCACCCAGAAAAAGTGTTAAATCTTTTCTACTTAACCTACACACACAAAAAAGAACGGAGACTAAAACAATAAACCTCAATAAAAAAGGTTTCAAATGAAGCAGGAATTTATTAATTAAATTATTGCAATTATTAATAATTATTTGTTATTAGTAACAGACGCAATGAACTGGCAACAGATGGTGCGATACAGTGAAAAAGAGATTAATTTCATACATTCACTTTTGGCAGTCCTTCTGCCCAACCAGACCATCTGTGACACATTAGAAACATCAGAGTCTGTACCATACATTTTGCAAAGATGATACAAATTATTTGACTGTTTGCTTTTCCAGTCCAAAATCCATTCATTCTTCATGATCACAGACTTTTCTACAAAGCAGTTTTTATCATATACACTCTGACCTCCGCTCCACCGCTGCTTCTGTAGTAGACTGCGGAGACTCTGCAGGATTTTGTCTCAACGAGTTTGCAAACAGCAGAGCTCACATTCCAGTATGTGATTAGGCTAAAGTTCTTACTCACAGTGCATTCTCCACAGATAACAATAGGAGTTTAAATATGCACTTTGGATATTGTCTTTACTTAGTAATTAATTTCCAAATGAAAAAGTCTAATCTGTTTACAGAAAACGGATAGGGGGGTTAATGGCATCCTCCCCGATGGCTCTTACAATTTTGTTTCCTGACAGCATTTAACATTTGGACATTTGTTTTTGTTTTCCTTCTGCTTTGGAATTTTTTGATCATATTTGCATAATGGATTTTGTAAAAGCAACCATTTCATCCGGCCAATGTATCTCCATAACACACTTCAAATTTGCTACAAATATGTGTATATAAACACACAGAGAAAAAATTGATTATTTTTACTTAATATATTTTTCATGTTAGAAATTTAAGTTTAATGACCATACCTTCCAGTATAATAAGATTTGGCATACAGAAATATAATCAGAAATCTAAGAGATTTCCATAGATCAGATTTATTGATTTATTGTGATCATTACAGGGGAAATTCTAATTGACTGGGGAAAAGGCTAATGACATTTGTTTCCAGTTAAATAGCTTGCTTTTTTTAGTGCAAGTCTGTACTTGTCCTGGATATTTTGTCCTAGATAACTTAACACACCCAAATCCATCTGCTATGGGTATCAAATGACTTAAAATTTCAACTTGTGAAGATAAGGAATGAGGAGGTGGATTTCAGTGACCCAAAACGTATCAGTCATGAACACATACTAAAAAGAGCAAGGTACACAATCATTTTGTGACTCTGGAATCTACTGCTGCATTTATCACCTGATTTTTAGAGGTATTATCACAGATACCATACAAGCAACACCGCTAACTACTCTGCCTTAACTTCCTAAAGAGCAGATGAAATAAGCCTTATGGTACTTTTGACGCCTTGTTCCTCAAGTCTCTTCTCCTTACACCACATTTTTTCTTCTATGCTTTTCTACTCCTCCCTCTTCCCAGTCTAATTTTTATGGCTTAGCAATCCAGCTAAAAAACGTCTTTGAGTCTGTAGTTTCCTTACATTACGAGTATTTTCACCAAAAAACTTTCCCTTGATCCAATTCAACGACAATGATGTATCATATACGACTTGAACAATTAAGTGAGCTTATGGAGAATAAACTGCAAATCATAAGAGGAAATGCTATCTTTATTCACAACATGTATGCACTTGACATCTCAAGCTAGAATAACTGAGCAAATGGAAACCAAGAAGAATCTGCAGAGAGGTATGAACATTCTGCACTCCTTTAAAGATTTTTGTTTAATAAAGTTCAGTACAAAGGCAGGATTAAAGTATTTCCTAGTACTTCCTACCTCTCAGAAACATGACTTATCTTCCTTCTCTTCTCCACAATTTTATGTTACTGGACTGCAGAAGACTGTGAACAATACTAGATAAGTATTACTGTACTCGGAATATTACATATAAGCATTTAGCATTCTTTGTACCAGTCAGCACCACAATCCTCCTTTTCTTTTCAGAGTATTTCCCAGAAACAGATATTTTTCCTGAATTTCCTACTTTGACAGCCACAGGTACCTATAGTACATGTTAGAATTACATGCTGAAGTTTAATATGAGAGTTCTGTCCCAGAAAAACAATTCAGGCATGGGAGTCAAGTATTTTCCTGCCACTGTATTTAAGACAATCAAAAAAAACACACCACCCTCATACAATGGAATTTTAGAGCCAACACAAATTTTTGACCCCCTTGAAGCCTCCTTTTGTTTGCAAATGACTACTCAAGCAAAATATACACCCCGACTATAACCGTATCCACACAGACTGCCACAACAAAATTCACTATTTGCTCAGGAAAGCATAATGGCTTTCAGCTATTTTTTATACAGCCACTTTCTTTTAAACTACTCATCTCAAGAGCCCACTAATTCCTGAAAGACCAAATGACACCATCTATCAGCTACTCCCACCTCCTCCTCTTGTCACTCCTCCTCTATGCATTCTTTCCACGCTTCAGAACATCTCCGATTCACACAGTAACGTCTTCTTGACCTTGACTACATATTAGGGGACTGGAGCACCTCTCCAATGAGGAGAAGCTGAGTGACCTCAGTCTGTTGAGCTTGGAGAAGACTAAGAGGGGATCTTATGAATGCTTATAAATATCTAAGGGGCAGGTGCAACAGAATCATAGAGGATGGGGACAGACTCTTCTCAACAGTGTCCAGTGACAGGACAAGGGGCAACAGGTGCAAACTGAAGCAAAGGAAGTTCCATCTTAACATGAGGAAAAAAATCTTTCTTGTGAGGGTGACAGAGCACCGGAACAGGCTGCCAGAGTGGTTGTGAGTGCCCTTCTGTCCTTCTCTGGAGGTATTCAAAACCTGCCTGGATACATTCCTACTGTGCAACCTACTGGACTGGATGAGCTCCAGAGATCCCTTCCAACCCTGGCCATCCTGGGATTCTGTGATTTCACATTTATCCTCAATATCCTTTCAGAGGTCATTCCATCTCTATTTCCTACGCTATGCAATCCCAGGATATACTAATAAGATTTGAACCTACTCACCAAAAAAAGAGAGTGTCTCACCACCCTTTTTGTTAAATGAGAATATTTGTGAGCCTTTATTACGATCAAGGGTTTATTTGGCACCAGAACTATGTAGGATGGCTAGATGGCTGTCCTTTAATGACTAAACAAAGAATACTTGCTATGGAATATATACCAAGTGTGTTAGGAATTGGCTCAGAGCGTTCAGGACTCCAGAGTTCCTAGAAGCAACCAAAGTAAGGGCGAAGAGCATAACTGAATTCCCAGACAAGCACATATTTCACAAAGAGCCATGAGGACAATTTGCCTTCTTGACTGTTCCCAGAGTCAAGAAGAAATAAGTCACATTAGTTATAGCTTCTTGGTTGCTAGTTCCAGCCCAAATACTTCAGCTAGTGTAAACCAGCAATACTTCAGTAACATAAAAACAGTCTGTTCAGAGACAGCTAGAGATCTTCTCACTTTTCTAATAAGCTTCATTACTAAAGTCCTAATTTCTAACTGGTTGAAAGATTGCCATGAAAGCAACAAGCACTTGCATTAATTCTTAGAACGAAAGTAATAAATACTCAGCAACACAAAACTTCTACTAAGTCAAAATCTGGTACGAGATCACAGACTAAGATGTGAAGTTTAGGAGACTTTCTTCCTACTTTCCCAACGTAGCTGGTTCTCCCCATGGGAATATGGCCAGACCATATCTATACCCCTATCAAACTTGGCCATTGCCCTTTAATATCAGTTTCTAGTACCCTGGAAGTAGTTCTTTCCTGTTTCCCGTGATAACATCACTGTTCATTTTTTTTATAAACCCGAATGTCTGTTATCTAAGTAATTCTAGAGTTGCAAGGAAATCCTGTCTGTAAGATTTTTTATGAGTTCCAGATGTGTTTAGTTACTCCAAAAGGCATCAAGTTGGCCATTAAGCTACTAGCAGGCCACTTTGTCAATTAGCTCCGAAATAATCTGGTGTTTTATCAGCTTATTCCCTATATTAAAACTTATTTTCATTATCATACCAAGTTTCTGTTCCCTAATGATCCTACGGCCATCAGGGAAACTGAGTCTAACCTAAATGAGTAATTGAGTTTGACACTGCTGTCCTACTCTATTATATCGATGTTACTATTTTAGTCAAGAGATACCTGTTAGGACACTACGTCACCTGACCAGACTTCTCTCCTCTGCAAAGATAAGCTCAATTTTGCCCATATAGATGAAGTGAGCCTGTGTAAGGTTTTTTAACGTTCCAACGTAAGTATTTTAGTTCTTATATTGTAACTATTATTCTTTCACAGATTAAGAAGTAAATAATAGGTCAGGAACATGTGACAAAAATAACCACCAATCAGTATTTTTTAAATGATGGAAGAAATCTATTTCATATTACAGATATTAGTTTATATGACATTATTCTTAAGGCAAGGCTGATAGTTTTGGAGCAACAATCTACTTTGAAAAGTGTCTTTAATGTCTTATTTTAATGGAGAGAAAAGGGCCAAAGAAAGCTCTCCGTATCCTATGCACCTTTTCTAATCTGCTCTGATTTTTCCATCCGGCAAGCTTTATACTGGACTCATTGCTTAAGGAGACACAAAATGTTACGTGAACTAGAGAAAGAACACTGACTGGGTTTTCAGTCAAAGCTTCTATAGCCCACTGCCCTTGGTGGATAGGGAGTTAAGTCACTGCGTTCTGCAAAGGCAATCTAGCTGATCAAGGATTTGGTTCTTGAGATGTTGGGTAGGACTTCCATGGAGAAAACTTATTCAGTAAACTCTAACATCCTCCTTGCTGACCTTGTCGTATTCGCCTCTTATCCTTAGCAGAAAGTCCACTGCCATACATTCTGCATACAATTCTTCCCATATGCTACTGCACGCTCTTCATCTCACTTCAAATTCCATACTTCCTTTCAATTATTTATCACTCTCATTTCTATCTTCATTTTTAGAGCACAGACCTGGTTAGGCGTATGGATATTCACTTACCTTGAATCTAATGAAATAAAAGTTCCAAAGACACATATGGATTTTATTACTATGGTTCTTCTATCTTTGATATAGTTCCTAAAAAAACCTTAGAGCAATGATTAGAGAAATTACTATGAAAAAAAAAGAGTGCTAATTCAAGGGAAATAAAAATAATTTCAAAAGAAAGATGTACCCCAAGTGATTTATTGTATTTTGAATGTAGGGCTCATTATTGGCCCTGTTGTACTATACTCTTCTACAGTGACTTGAGCGTACTGTGGGACAGAAAATCAGAGATTCCGTTTCCGTCTCTAGCATTGACTGTTGAATGATCCTGTTATGAAGCAGCATAACCTCTTTGAAACATGAAAGCAAAACTGCATATTATCTGCACCTGAAAAGAAACATGGGCTTAGTAGGATCTTTGCTGTTTATCTAAGCTTTTAAGAGAGAGAGGCAACACTCAGATTTTATTCCTTTCCTCATATGTGCTGTTCTCCCTCATCAAACACTTCACAAAATTGGAACTCTCTGTCTTCTGCTATAAATGTCTCCTACTGGGAAGCTTCTATTTCTAAATGTGTTCAAAATAGATCATTAGAAAGTTTGCCAAAGGAAAACCTGCGTTAAGCTTCAAGATTTTACTCCCCAAGAAAATACAATTTAATCACTCATTCTCAACCAGTATAAGAGACTTTATTTTTTCTTTTTTTTTTCTTTTTTTTTCTTTTTTTTTTTCAAAAATGACTAGCACAGGCAAGATCATAGCAAAAACTCAGACACTAGAGACAACCTCTACTGCCTTCTAGTATAAAGAAATACTAATTATTTTTAGTTATTTGGATTTTTTCTAAGCTTGGTAGAATAGAGCATCCCTCTTATGTAGAAGACCTGAGCCACGGACTCAACAACATTTTAACATCCATCTTACTTAGAGCTGTACCTGCCAGACTCATGACTTTTGTTATAATCTTCAATCCAAACACCTCTAATAAGGCTTTTTCTGTAAAGGTCATAACTCTCTCTCTCTCTCTCTCTCTTTCTCCTTGTTTATTAATAGACACACTTAGTGATGACAAGACAGCTATTAACCCAGTGGCTTAAACTAATTAAATTAAATTATTAATTGAAACAATACATAGTAGGTAAGATATAATAATTTTATTTTGTTTTCTTTTTTTAATATTCCTCCCCCTCTTCATATGCCTTTAAACTATAAATGTAAAGTACTTTGTAATGTAAAGTAAGCACTAGTTAAGGACATTCTAATTATCAGGAATATTTAAGGAACTATAGTACTTTGTATTGTGGCACTTTTTCTTTTTAAAATAAGACTGTTTTTCCATGACAAATAAAAAAAAGAAAGAGCTTGCCAAGTATAATTATTCTAAAATTTTTCTGTTTTCAAACCACAAGAAAATCAACAAGCCAGAATACGTGCATCCAAAAAGCTGTCCTACTGCTGCGTCTTCCTTGTGTCCCTACTTGGAGGGAGCCCTTCTTGCTGATTTTATTTAGTTTTAATTTACAGCATGAGATCTGTGGGGCAAGGACTAGGTATTTTTTGGCTCTTGCAGACTTTCAAAACAGAAATATTAAATTTTAATAATACTTAGATTTTAAATTGGCAATTCATACAGCTTCAAAGCCACTCATGATGACATTTTTATTTTAAGGAACAGGATGGAAAACAATGCACGAAAAAAAGTATATAATCTTTGTTAAATCTGTTTGTTTATGTTCTGCATGAGCCTATGTACCTTAAATGCATTTTACATAATATTTTCTGATGTCATCTCTATAGAAATGTCTTTCTGTGCTAATCAGATGTGTGCTTTTAGTTTAATGATACTGAATCAATTCTATGTGTTTTGAAATATGTCTTACTTCTTCTATCAGGCCACCCAAAGAACTGAAAATATCTCCAGAAAGAAGAAATGCAGTACTTTCCTCATCTGGTTTGGGAAAATAATCATAATTCAGAGCTAGAACATGCCATTACTTCTAAAGGGATAGCTGCTTCATGGAGCTGTTAGACAGACCACACTGCAGCACAGCTGAACTGGGCCACGATAACCCAAATTAGCCAGTTGAGAACACCAGAAAAACGGCAAAGGATGAATATCGACAAATAAATACAAACTGCAGAGCACGCTCCATTAGCATCTCTTCGTTGTTTCACAGAAACGGCCAGGGGCACACACTGTAGAATGATAAACCTTTACATCTTTAGGCACCCTTTCCCCTTTTTTCCATTTAGCACAAATTGACTTATCCCCTTGGTACATAAAACAACCTGTTCATAGAACAAAACATGTATTTCATGCTACTGTTTGGGGTTCTTTCCTAAAAAAAAAAAAAAAAAAAAGAGAGAGTCTCATTTCAAATCAATCATAAATCAACCCATGAAGTGCAAAATATGTCCCCTTTCCTTTCATATCTGGCTTTAGTGATAGGAAGCGTAAAGACTAGGGCTATTTCGGTGAGGTTAGGATGAAAGTTATCCTAATCCTCTTTTAAGCACAAAAGAAATTAAGTTGCTATCCGCTTTTGAGTCGCATACAGACATTTATTTGATTCCCACATCTGGGGCAATCTTTCCTGGTGATGGATGGATTCAAGCTCTAAACTTTCTATTATTCTGAGACAGCCCTTGGTGTGGTGCAGCAGGCTGCACTTACAGCATCTATTACCAGAACACGCCTTAAACAAAGTACATCCATCAAGAAAAGAAGTGACACATCTACACCAAAGGATTCCCAGGTTGAGTGCGCAAGAGAGGCATCAGTATTCCAACTGTATTTGTTAGGTTCCTTGAAATATTTCTCATTTCTTACATATCTGTTTCTCATAAGCCAAGCCAGCTTTGTATTTCAAAGGGTATCGTACACTGCTTCGTAACCGCATCTTCAGATCTCACAATTTTCTACAAGAGGCCACTAAATTTATACAACTTTACAGCTATTCTAATTTTCTCGCTCTTTGTTGCAATGCAGCAACAAGACAGCAACACAGAGACTGAAGACTATGGACTAAGTTTTCCGTTGTACCTTTGCCAATTGTAGTCTGCAAAGACATTGGTATTTACCTCCTCAGTTAATCCTGTTTCTGCGGGGAATTTGTGTAGGAGTTGCATGATCTGGCAGACACATAATCTGGCAGCTACACTTACAAGTAAATAAGATGCTAAACCCAGTGTGAATAAGATTTTCACTACCAAGTATCAAGATCATCAGAACTGATTCAGAGGAGGAATCAGCAGTGGTTTGAAAGCCCCAAAGTAAATCAAGAGAATACTCAAAAATAAGCTATCCTTAATGGTTTCTTTTATTTCTCAGTAAGTCACCTGCTTCTCTCTGTTTCTGATCACTGATTTCTTGCTTATTTTTATACCTGTAACAACATTCTTCAGTTTGCATCTATTTTTGTTTGTCAAATGTCAAACACCAAATTAGTGTCTTTCTTCAGTCGTCTCCATCGCAGTAGCTCACCACCTAGACAGGCAGCAGAGGAGGGGAAACAGCCTACTGTGTGACAACCTGGCACCTAGCACTGCTCTCTTCAAAAGAAGCTGTTCAAGCTTGCTGTCTTTCCAGGTCACTGCTCAAACAAGACATAAAAATGTATAGTGAAGTATTATATGAATATTAAAGGGATATAACCTTTACCTGGTTAATACCTTTATTTATTAAACCGGTGGCTTTGGCAGACAATTTGATTTCAGGGTTCACAGATTGCCTGGACCGATTTGAATGATCCTCAAAAGCTAACACAGAATCAAATGAGGTTGAAGCTGGGCTGTGAAAATTAATGTCCAAGCATTCAGCTGCACTGTTTGTGCCTGGAAGGACACAATGAAGAGCTTTAGCTAAGGTTATCAGTACAGTAGCTCCCAAGAGTAGCTCTCCTTTGTCTACATAAGTCATCTTCACGGACAGAGGGAATGGGATACATAAGACAAGTCAAAAAAAGTGCCAGAAATCGGGATTCTGGTTAAAATCAGACTCTATCATAGAAAAGCACATGAAAGTATACCTAAGCACAAGGAAAAAATAAGTTGATGACTTTTCAGATCACAGTCCTTAAAGTTACAGTCAAGACTTCCCCAATTTTTGCCCATCTGTCTAATCGGCTATAAGCCTAGACAGCGCTGGAATGGAGTTACTGTCATTATCACCGTGCCGTAATTGGCATGGCAGGACGGAGCAGCATGTACAGCCCTCTCCTGGTGTGAGAGAAAGAGTGAAGAGAAACCAAAGCAAGAGAGCCAGATGTCACAGAGACCTTAAGACGTGTGCTGGGATCCAGAGGATGAGCGATCAGGCTGTCTGCTTTTACCACAGAGCAGATCTGTTTCTTCCCAACCTCCACTTTCTTTGTTTTCTCCAATGCATATGACTTTGTTGTCCTCGGCGGTTTTATACCTGTGACCAACAGTAGTGTATTCCAGTAACTACGAATATGAAGCACTCCACTTCTGATGCACTTTCCCCTTTTCATGTGCCAGGCATGGATGTTACCAGAAGACTGTGAGGGAACAAGACTGTTTAAATGGTAATACAGGAGCATGAAAGAAAGAAAGACAGGAAGAAAGACAGGAAGAAAGGCGGAAGGAAGGAAGGAAGGAAGGAAGGAAGGAAGGAAGGAAGGAAGGAAGGAAGGAAGGAAGGAAGGAAGGAAGGAAGGAAGGAAGGAAGGAAGGAAGGAAGAGGACTTCATAAAAAATGAACGACCATTTTATTTTGACAATTCCTTAATCTCTTTGAAAAACTTTCTTCGGTTTATCTCTCTCTCTAGAAGATCAGATCCCACTAACGCTGCGAGTTGAAGCTATTCAAACTTAGTCCTTAGACCGAACAAACTGGTCTAAGAGCAAGAAGGAGGAGAATAATTTAATGTTGTGGCACGCGGTACAATGCGACCCTGATGTAGGCTAAAACTTCTAAGGCTGAATGCCCATAGTTGAAATAAACCATTGTGCAAGTTGGATAAATCTCAGGGCTGCAGTATGCATTGATCTGTAACAACCTTCTAGGCCAACCCAGGCCACTCTCAGACCTACCATGCCTGTTTTTACCCTCTTTCCAGCTCTTGATGCAGGCTATGCATTTCAAGCGCTGTCTGGCAGCCCAGTCAGCGCTCGGAGGTGAAACACCAGTATTGAACGGACTGTAAAAAAGAAACAACCAAAAAATCCAAAACAAATGAAAAGATAATTTTTACTGCTATTTCCTTGTTAATTTTATATTAAATAGTGCTTTTGGTTTCACCCTTTTCAGGTTTCGGTTCTACTGTGTACATAGAGAGTTTGTTTCAGAGTTCAGCAAAAGTGCAACATCCATAAGCATTTAAATAATTCCAGAGTCCTCAGTTTAGAATGCACAATGTTACTATAGGTGTTTCTCCAGAATCAAAGGTGAAAGAGAATTAAATAGGTTCCAGATGGAGTGGACTTCACCTAAAGAGGAAAAGTCGGAAGCTTAACCATATGATAGACCTAGAGGCAACTCCAAAGCTGCCAGGAGCTGCCTTCGGAGTCTGCCAAGGAGACAGATGCTTATGCCAACAGTGCATAGATTGGCATCATTTATATCACATCAGGTCTCATGCTGTCACGATGCCACAGTGCAAAGTACTAAATCAGACAGCTAATATTTAGAAAAGAGCAATTACACTGCATATATTTAGATTATATATCTAGTAACAGTTTTTGTATTGTACTTATTCCTATGGATCATGACTTGTAAGGCACAAAAGCACATCTTATCTTACTGTATTCATTTAAATCTTAATGAAAACTTCACAAGTGCATCAAAGTATAAAGATAAACGACAGCTTTAATGTTTATATCAATGCAAAACCTTGCCATGAGTAGGGACCAAATACTTGATATTAACGTGGAAACTAGATCTTTTGTAAAGGAATTCCACACCAGATCCAGGGAACGTTTTTTCCTCCTTATTTTCTCTTTAGAGAACCTGAATACTAAGTGCAAAGCTGCAAAGATAAGCAGGTAATACATATCTAAAACCTGTTTTTCTTTTAGTGGCTTCACACATTTATCCTAACTTCATGCTCTATCACTTGGAACATCTTTCTGTCTGAAAACAAATTATGCTCTGTATGGAGCATCAAGCCTAACCTTAGGCATCTAGCTGCATAGAACTGTACAGATGTATTACAGCAAATATCCATATTACACGCTGTGTCATGGCATTTGAACGAGTGCAAACACTTGCATGCAGTTTTAAACACAAACTGGTTCAACACGCCTTGTTTAGAGATCACTGTGCTGAGACTTCAGGTTTGATTGCACCGTCTGTTAAAAGCACAGGGAGTTCTCTGAAGATACCTAATAGTCATCTAAAGCCAACATTAACGCAGAAGTTCTGAACCAAGTAGAGTGAAAATGGATAGAAATCACTGTCATGACACACAGTAAATCACTGACATCAGAAAAGAGCACTACAGCTCTGACACACATCCATAGCAAGAAGGATTAACTTTGTTCTCTACGGAGATCCCACCATAAAGTGTGTTACAATCTACCTCTCCTTGATTAAGAGCCTGAATAAACATTGACAATTACTCAACAGCTGTTTAGGCAGCATGTTTACATATCCTAGGGACTGTGCCATCCAAATAGTGCAATTTCATTAAGGAGCTTTGCCCTAAAGAAGCTGAGGGATTAAGACTTCTGAGAACCCTAGAGGATCCATAATTTTCCTACTGCACTCCCTGGGCTTCGCAAAGGGTTGATCTGGAAGCACCACTGCAGGTGGTTTACTACTAGAGAAGTCCTCAGTGGGACAGTAAAGCACTGTGTTCCTGGGGGAAAATACCCCCCAAACCATCTAAAATGCATCACCACTCTGTCAGACACTGCTTGAACAACAACAACACAGCTTTGTTTATTGGAGAGGTTTCTCATGCAAGTCTTTGGCTTTCTATCCCAAACCACCAAATATTCATTAAAAATCCTATGTTGTCCATGAATAAAAAACATAAGCATTTTCATACCAATGCATTCTCGCTGAATGCCAGCGCTGTCCTCACTTGCCACAGAAAAGTACAGGTTTTATCAGCTGCTAAGTTCTCCATTTCTCCCCAAAGAAATTACTGAATCTAATCTGCTAGCTTCCAAAAAAAGCTATAGCTAAGCGTCTCCATCCCACTTACTTCATGGCCAAACATTCTGCTCTCAAATCCCTGTATGCTCCCGAGTCTTTCGATACCATTCAAAATATGCATTTCATTTGTGTAGGCATATCAGCAAAAGCTCTCATGGTAAACTGTGACTAGAGAACTGCACGATTGTGGCAGCTGGAGCCCAGATAAGACTTTTCATGGATTTATTGACATTTGGAAGAGGCAAAGGAGTAGTTTCGAGAACTAGTTTCAAAAACTGATGAGGTCAGATAATCTTGAGTGAGTACAGTATGTTTGGGATTAATATTTCTGGGATGAATAGCTCTCCTTGTCTGCAAACTCAAATCACACCGAGGACCCAATATACTGCTTGCTTTATGTTAAAATATGTATTGACCCAGTCTAAAGAGACAGACTTCTTTTCCCCCAAGATATTCTTTATAACATGTGTGCCATTCTGAATACCAAAAATATCTAAACCAAATATCTCTTTTGGTAACACTGTAAAGGTAAAAAATCTGCTTTTCAATGATAAATAGAGTATTTACATAACACATACTTGAAAAGAATGCAACATTATATTTGTGTAATCCAATCAATTTATATTCAGTTCCTTTAATGTGGCAGAAGTTATAAATGTGTGGATTTAATCCTTCAGAGTTCAAATTTTCATTCTTTACAAATCTTAAGTGCCCTTAAAAACCACATTATTATTTCCAGTACTAAATAAGAATCTAACAGTTCTCTTTACTAAAATGAACATTTGTTTTCTTCAGAATAGGAAGCTAAAAAGCCTATAAGTGTTTCAGGAATTATGTCTTTCTGCTCTCAGTCACGCGAGTCAAAGGAGATGTTTGGCTTTTGTTTCATGGAAAGCATCTTATTTCCCACATTTAACTCTGTTAATTATCCAGCATTTAAAAAGCACGAGTAATACCTGCCACTAACCGCAAAAGCAGAAAAGATGCTACGGACAGGAGAACACATATGACATGTAAAAAATCACACATACAAAAAAAAAAAAGCAATTCAGGTACTTCTGTTTCATTGATTTGATTGCAAAGCCAAGACAACAGTCAATAGAACAGATTTAAATACCAAACCAAAAGAACTTTTTCATTGCATCTTACATCAATTTACCTGCTGAACTAATTGCCATATAAGCCTGTAAAGTCCAGCTAGAAAAAGTAAATGTGTATTCAAACTGAGTAGAAAAGAATCGTAATGGAATGAATTACAAATGTGTATATTAATATAAAGTGCCTCTGAAAGATGTAAGCCATCCACTCACTGACTACAAACTATTTCCATAAAACCTATTTTTATGCTACACAACATATTTATTCTGAAACACACAGTACCGGCCACTGCCAGACAAAGCACCGAAATAAATGCCCTCCTAGCAGACAGTAACTTAAGACAAATGTTTTGAGGGGAGGTGGATGGGGAAGAGGAGAAGAAGAGACACTGAAAGCCAAAATACCCCTGCTTTTCAGTTGCTATGGAAAATTACAGATTATTTTCCCTTGGTCAATAAGTGAAATACAGTCTTTTCAGTCTTAAAAAATAACATTTCAGTCTCATATATTCTTTTAGAAAGGAGAGAGGGGTTTGTCCAGTTTCATTAACTAACCCTCTACTGGATCAGGCTATTTACTCTGAAGTCTACACACAAAACTTTCCTTTTGCAATAGCGAACACATACGTCGCTAGTGGCAAAAAAAAACATCTGCGCTGTGACATAGCCTTTCCTCAAGGGTATCTCCCAGTCAGCAGCACAGATGGACCCTGGGCAAGGCTGGCTGGATTCCAGGAACAGGGACCTCCTCGCTCTTACACTAGTCTGTCTGAGCAGGTAGGGAGCACTCTGGGGAAAGAGACACTTTTGGAGAGTTCTTCCTTAATTAATTCCCACCGATAGCGGGAAGTCACTGAAAATCCACGAGCCAAACAAGTCCCAACAATTGAATTTAATTAAATATCACAGCCATTCCTATCTTCCTTCTACTTCGCATTATCACACAAATAAGCAAAAGGATGGGATTACTGAGTAAGAGCAAAGGTTCACCGAGCTCATCTTCCTTCCTTCATAACAGCCACAAAGGAACGCCTTGAAAGGAGCGTAAGGCCAGGTCAAGCACACACACTCCTGTCCTCAGCCTCCCATCATCTTCAGCTCAGCAACTTGCTGGGTTCCACGTGCTCTCTTAACAACCCTCTCAGGACTTCCTTGCCGTGGACTTGGCTGGTCTCTTCTGAGCCATTATGAGCACAGCCAGAAAACAGAAATGGTAGTTTTCAGAGCTTCTGAGATGACACGGATATAAAGCACTGAAGTACGACCAAATCATTACTGAAATCTATTCAGTACATAAGTGACCAGAGTTAACACAGTTCCTGTCGGCTGGATAAGTGCTAAGTCCAATGCTACATTTACTCACACACTCATTACTCTTTGCATTGCATTGAAATAACTGTCTCCTCGTGTAGATCAAGACTCCTCTGTTCTGCTATGTATAAATCAGAATAACCAGATTTCCCAGATCTGTTTTTGGGCAATTGCAATGCAGGACCTTTAAACTACAATTTTCTTGAGTCTTAAGATTGTTGCTGAACAACAGAAGGTTTAACAAATGTAACAGTGTACATGTATTATAAATAAAACAATTAACATATTTATCAGACTAAAACCTTTAGAGAGACATAGTATTTTAAAAAATATATTTGAGTATAATATTTACTACAATCACAAATAACTTGAAGCATGCCATTACTGATGTGGGAGAGAATTTAAGGTGACAGATAGTTCTACTGTTTTACACAAGAAAGTTAAACTCTACATAAGTCGCTATAAAGTTGTAGGTGCCAAACTACTTGTACAAGGAGATCATTTTTTAGGAATTCCAAGGAGGCAGAAAAAGAACGAAACTAGGGCTGTCTAATCAAAATATGAAACTCCCAGTAGGAGAAGAAAGCTTCAACCTTCCAGATATAAAACATATTACATAGCATTCACACTTGAGCAATTGATAGAATGGTTTAGAGAGACAGCCATGCAGTCAGCAGAACAGACAACCTCGGGGGAAAAAAGTATATGGAATTTCTATTCCTCCAGGTATTATTCATTTGCTGAAACTGGAAGAGCAAAGATCTAGAGCTTTAGACCATTAAGACTACAAAGAAAATGTGATTAGTTCACATGCAAAATATTTTAGTTTTGTCTGTATTTCCTTACGAAACTTCAATGGGAAAAGTTCTCATTTTTAATAACAGAAAATACAAAGCTATCTTATTTCAATCCAGGTGTGACTGATATTTCCAATTGAAAAATACAACATGTTTTTCAATAGATACTGGCAATTCTTTAGGGCCCAATCCTAAGACAAAAGCTTTTCTGTTGCCTCCACAGGTTTTGTATTAGGCCTTTAGTAAACTGAAATGAAACAAAATCCCAAAACACTTAGGTATGTTGCCATTTATCAAACAGCCAACTAAAACTGCAACAGCATTCAGAGTCACAAGCTTTCGATCATCTCCAGTGAAATATGGTCTAAGTCGAATGCAGGATCAAATTCAAACATTCACTGTACGACAGAGAAAAGAATTATGCCATAGCACTAGGCATACTACGAGCAATAGAAATATTAACTGTGTTTATACAGGGGAAATACGTAATCCTTATACTATATAAAATCTTCGAATGAACCAACATACTTCTAGAGTGCACAGATATGTAATAGGTTTTAAATCTGGAAGGCTGAAACTTTCTCTACCAGGGCTACCACATTTTGATGAGACAGTCTGCTACTAGAGTTTACTTGTCTTTTAACTACGATATTCACAATTTGGAAATAATTTAGTCTTCTTGAATATTTCTGGAATTCCAGGTAGTTAAAAGGTCAAAAACCACCCCGTTCCAGTTTTTGACTGGGAATGGTTGCACTGCTTACCTCTATTTGAAACTCATTAGATAAAATATTTCATGCAGCACAAAGAAATTAAAAAGGAGATTATTAACACTACAGCCTGCTGACTGGAACATGAAGAGCCATACTGGTACCAACAGTGGTCAGTCCACGTTCAACTCAAATCACTGAAGTCCTACTTAATATTATTAAGAAGTAAGTAATAGAATAGTAAAAACCTGCCTTTAGACACCATTTTCCTTTCCTTCTTTTATGCTTTTAACCCTTCTAAAATTATTGTATTTACTTAAAAGCATTAGAATACTGGAATGCACAGAACAGCAAAACCTTTTTTTCATCTACAATAGTTTAAAAAAAGTTGACAGAAACTTCTAAATAGTTTTGATCTGCTAGTATTTTCATTTTCACTCTAATAAACTATTTAGTAAAAGAATGTCAATAATCCCCCACACTATACACCCTAGAGAGAATGCTGAAACCAAATATTACTGCATTTCTGTTGTACAATATTTGTAAGATTAATTAGGACTAAAATTTAGGATGAAATCCTACCAGATATTTTTTCTCCCTACACACTATGATTTCTACATTTTGATTAAAGTCTTTTGCCATACTTTACAGCTAAAGTCTGGGAGAAGCTATTCACTGACTCTGAGTTTATGAATCCAAAATAATGAAATCATGTCTTTTCTTGTTTTAAAGCCTACTTGATCACTAAGGATTGAAAAGAAAAATCAGTGGGCCTTTACTATAAGGCTTTCAAGAAAAGACATAGAAACTGATAGATCAGATGCTTGATAAATGGCGGATTGCCAGCGAGTCATCCATATGGCTCTCCAGATAATGCTTGAATATGATGAAAGTTCCCTTTGATTAAAAAGCCTACAGTTTCAGATGCTTTCCTCACACCCTGAAACTTGCATTAATAAGACTCAATTCAGAACAAGTTTTCTGTGCAAAACACATCCTCGTTTGGCCAGAAGATGGTCAATTATTATCATTACATTCATTTGTGCTTTCCAGGCTCTTCAGAAATCAAGAAATTAGTCTTGTTGGAAGAATCAACTCTCCTTGGAAAAACGATGAAGTGGAATCAAGAAAGGTTAAACTCTGATAAAATATGACGGATATAAGTTCCATCACCAGATCCATAGAAAGGGATTCCTGTTTCCGACTTTTTCTTTTTGTCAGAATGGGCAAATATCCATTTATTTTAAAAATCCCTCGAGATTCCTACATAACGTATCAAATAGACTGTCTGATTTTGTAAGTGAAACTAGGCATAGTCTGACCCTACTTCAACGCTTGATGACACAACGGCACAAGAGAAGTCAGTGAAAGCTGCAACTGCACAGAATCACTGCCAACCAGGCTGTGTGTAGGAAACCAGGGTGAAAGAAGGAGGATGTTTGATGAAGCCGAGAGGATCTTTGACATTGCTACTTATATTGGTGCTAATATCAAATTTGCTACTGTAAGGGTTTTTTTTAAAGAGATAAGACAAAATGTTGATGTAGTGTTTAAGTACCCCTTAACACCGGGCATTGCTAAGATGGTTTTGCTGCTGCTTTAGGAGGGCAAAGGGCTGATTTCCTATATCTTAACAACTCCAAGTTTCAGGAATGAATCTAATAATGTATCTACTACCTAATATTTGCATGCTTATACTTCTAAACTGAATATACTAAATATATCTTTTACTTCGCAGATCTCTATCCAGAGCATATCGATGTCCCAGAAGTAGAAAAAGTAGTAACGACAACTTGCATTTCAGGCATATCATCAGGTTAAAGGGGTAAGAATTCAATGCTCTAATTCAGAGAGTTTAAGTGTCATTAAATGGCAAATTAATGAATGTAGCACAGTCCAGATTACAGACTGACTTATGACTCAGTCATTTTAGAGTTCTCGCTTGAAAACTTCTCTGCTACCTCTAGTTGACCAAGTTTCTACTTTTGCTTCAGTTAACGCTTTAGATTGAGAGGAGGTGGATCAAATATGATTCCTCTTTTTAAAAAATCCAATTGTTTTTGTTATAAACAAATCCAATTTGTTAATTAATCTCTCAAATCTGTCAAATGGATTTTTAATTGAGAAGTAATTGCATTTTGCCTTATACAGTCTTTGTTGATTTCATAAGCCTATCATCAGTTCTTTCTCACCTGATAAAGAAATAACATATCTAATTAATCATGTTGTGTAATAACAAAACTCCTATTTAGAGTTACAATAATTAGATTGGGAAAATGCTAGGAAAACAAGAAAATTATTCCCCAAGGTAGGAGAATTGCGGGTTCTACTTGAAAGGAAGATACACAGTTTGCAAAGTTGATTAATTAGTTTTAAGAGGATCTCAAAAAGCTTGGTACTTTGAAGTATGCAATCAGTTTGGAAAAAAATATATCTGTGCTACAAAGATACCTTGTACCAACTTTCAAAATATTATCTGTGGCAAAACACAGCATTTGCTTTGCTGTATGAAAAACCTGCTTTCACTTTTGGAGACACAGTATGATAAATTTTGGCAAGCTGAGTGATTTCCTATCTATCATTCATTTGGCAAGGCAGAAATGCTAAATAAGAAGCTTGCCTTGAATTTACATACCCCATCCATACATTTTCAGCTGCAGCAGCTGAGAGTAAAGATGATGCTGGTTCAAGTGAGAAGTCTTTTTGGACAAGAGTCTGTAATGAATCACACTTAAAATATGTGGTCATTCTCCACCATGTGCGTATTTTTATCATTCTTATTAGACATCAAAAAAATGTAAAAATCTCTATACATCTCATTTTGAGACCTGTGGCAGAGATGAATAGATAGTTTAAATGAATGATTTGAAGCTGACAACCTCAGCAAACTGTGGTTCAGAGTGACTCTGAGCCACACAGCTGTGGCATCATGCTAAAAATATCATCCTATCTGAACATATGTACAAACGTCAAGAATGAATGAATGGTGTCCTGGAGGGGAAAAGACAGGAAAAGAACACTAAGTACTGTTAGGCATATGAAAGGGTATCTGAAATGTCTCTTCAACAGAGAAGATCAAGAATTGTCCTCCAAAAAAGAAAAAGTATAATGAAGACAATCAAACACAGAGGAGTCGCTGGTTTCACAAAGCTATTTTGAACTTCCATTTCCCCTTTCTCAGGGCACAATCTGAATAAACATTACAACTCTGCCTGAATAAATCTAACAATAAAATACTAAAAGTACATGAGGAAGAGTCTTACTGTTTCAAGTGAGCATCTGGAAGAGCAACAGCGCATTATGGATCAATATGCATCAATCTTCTATTGGATAAGCTCTTTGCAAAAAAAGGACTTTCTGCTTGGGCAAGCAGCTGGCCTGTAATTTGAGCTATTCAGCAGTAACAAGACAAAAAGAAAATGAGATAGCAGCTTATTTTTACTTCTTTCATAACTTTTCAAAGACATACCCTTTCCTCAAATACGTCATATAGTTCATTGATAAATAATAAAAGCAGCAGCCCAAATTCCTCAGCCTCATACTAATTTCATTATTCTCTCCTGCCCTTTAGAAATATGCTTATTCTCACCTCCAAAACCCAAGAGAAGGTTTTTTTTTTCCTTCCTCAGCTCTTTAAATGTGAAGCCCATCAGCCCATCTCTACCAGTTTATCCTACTTCATAACACAGGATCCACCTCTTGAGGGATACAGCAAGGCTATACCATAGATAGGCCATACCATATACACCTTCCTGAACTACATCACTTTTCCGTGCCTGTTCTTGTGATTAAGCCTTGTTCAGCAAGAATTCTACAGGCTTTCCGGTACATCACCGTCAAAAAGTCCCTTATTAAAACAAAAAAAAATTTTCATAATCTTCCAAACGACAGTAAAATGGACATAATAGAAAACTCTGCAGAAGTTGTACAAGTTCTGAATTCAGCACAGTCGCAGACTCCCACGCTACCATAAGGAACTTCATTTCCACATTATTCACATTCTAAAACTAATCATTTCATCTAGGAAGTCATCATGCTTTTTGTATAACCGATTTTAGACTGTTAAATCTTAAACATATTTTTCTCCCAATTTCTTCCATTTCAGGGCAGGCTCTTTAGAAAGATAAAACTCATCATTCATACTCAGTTTTAATGCCAAATAATTTCAATGCATGGTCAGATCCATGTGGACAGTAAAATTCTTCTGTTAGACTGTGACGTTGTAGCTCACCACGGAATGGAGGTCAAGTCTGTTAGTCACAAAACTCTGTGTGGTCTCTCTTCTGTGGCTGATATTATCCTCCCAAGCCAGAGGATATGTCGCCAACAATACTACCAGGCAGACGCCCATTGATTTGAAAGGCTCCACAGCTATATTATATTACATTACATTATAAAGCCTCACGGACTTCCTTCTTTGTCCTCTAAAATTTACTGTTCTTTTAAACTAAAGGTAGACTTGTGATAATAAAGCATTGCTTCTTTTCCCCACCCCTTCCTTTTCATTAATTTCTTAGTCTAGAAGAAACTATTGAAAATCTGGTAAATTCAAAATCTGATATTTAGGTTCAATCTTTTGAAGGCAAATCTGAAGTGTCACAAACTTAAAACTTTCTGATATCTGCAATCTTAGCTGATTATTTCAGATGATTGTGAAAACAGGAGAAAGGATCTTTATCAAAATTATTCGAAAGGATATATTTGCTTTTTATGTGGTAGAACTTATTTGGATTTAAAGACTTATGATAACCATTCTTTAAACAAAACTGGCCTTAACCAGTCATCTCCTCTGCAGCACCTTTTCAAAGTACAGAACATTAACTTTATGCCTCTTGTCACAGAGAGGGTTTATTTGTGAAATATTTATTCAATTTTTTCCTTATTATTTCACAATCTCTGGGGAAAAAAAAAGTATTCATGCAACATTATTTCAGTTAATGCAGTCTGCAAATTTCTGTTATAGTTCATTCTATCAAGTAAACATTCCTTGACTTTCTCTCTCATGTCACACACGCCAGCAGCTGTGTCCTTGATGGATCTGGAGAGAAAGTAGTTTAGATTTGATAGCATTCATCTTGTTTGCTAATTTTAAACTTTCTCTTCTCAATTCAAACATCTCTTCATTCAGCTATTCCTGATACCCATTTATTGGCAAATACAGCAGTCCCCAGCAGCAGGCAAAATGAATTATACCTATTTGTCCTAGAAATGGGACAGCACTGCAAAAATTAAGGTTGGTTGAAAAACAGACAAAGATGCCCTAGGTGACTGTGAAGAACTCTAATAAGTGCTTGAATTTCTACACAAGGAATCAATCTATGCTACTGTTAGTCAGTAGAATCTTAACAAACATGTTTTTTTCTAAGCTTAGAAAAGTAAAACACAGTTCAAAAATTCTCTACATTCATAGCTAATCCTGATGTTCTTATTTTTTAAGAGCTAGGTCTATACTTTATGCACTCCGTAACCTTCTACCCTCTTGCCTGTAATCACACGCAGTGCAGTCACCCATCAACTGAAACTAATGAACAGTAGTTTTCAGGTTCATGGCTGAAAACACGATGGCATTGTCTCTATCACAGATTACCGGTATGTTAGATTTTTTCCTTGCGTGCTGACACTTATTTTAATAATGGATATGGAACATTTCTTGTTTCCTAAATGTTTAATATGGACTGACTGCTCACCGGTGCTATCTTGTGAAATCATTTGCTTTTACATATTGGAGTATTTTAAAAAATCCCTATTTTAATATCTGAGTAAGGATATAATGCAAATTCCCCCACTTGGCCACAGACACACCTGCAAAAGGCCACTGAGGAATTAACAGATACTAAATTCATTTATTTTACTAACATGAAAGACAGTTACGATGGAAAAAGGGTACGAGGCCATCCTTAAACGGATCAAGAGAGCTTTCGTCGTCTTAGGTGAAAGCATGGAGGGCAGTCATGGAGTTATGCATTATTATTCTCCAAACCGGTGGCAACTGGACTAAGAACAACAGTCCGTGGCTTTGTGGGTCCCTTTTGTTTCAGAAAAGCCTATTTTACTGGAAGGAATTGCTCATCTATTTCCCTAAGGCTATAGAGGGGCCAAGCACAGCCAGGTAAGTACGGACATGCAAAGGCATCTGATGAGGGGCGTTCATTTGTGGTTACAGCTTAGATCAGGTTTTGCTTTTTCTTTGCAAATACTTCTTTTCTTTTCAGAAAACTCCTGACTTCTACCTCTTATGGTAAGAAATGAAACAAAGGGAAATTATCTTCAGATTACTTTCAATAGGAAAATAAAATGTATCCAAAGAGTAGCAATACTCATATGCTTCCCCACATCCTACCTTCTTGTTCTTCCTATTTAAAAGTATTTACGTACTAAAAAATACACTGTTCATTACAGAAATAAATTATATCTATGAGGAAAAAAACTTAGAAAATCCCCCATTAAAAATAATGAAACTTATAATCAAAAATCCACTACTCAAGTTGAAGTACACTGAGGAAATGTCAAAGGTTTGTATATTTTTTCCTCTTTTTATTCTAACCTGTAAGAAACAATGAAAATAAAACACATCATACACTAGAACCTGCAATCACACTGGAGCCGTCACAGATGCAGATATATAATAGGGTTTGAAGTTGCTACTGTAAAAATGTACAGTTTGTTATTACACTCCATCTTATAAAAAAATAATAGTAAACTTATGAATGTTGGCTCCTTCTTGATTAGTGCTAAATCTGAATATAACAAACAGGCACCATAACTGCCACAATTTTGATAGAATAAATTCCACCCAGGGCCAAGGCTCCCGGCATATGCTTACGCTGTGTACTGCAGGCAGATGTGAGATGCTCTGCCTCCTCTCTGAGCCGCGGGAAAAAAAAGCTATATAACTGCAGTAGCATGATGTGATGCCTACATTAATAAACCCTGCTGAGAGGCAGCTTTATTTGTGTAGACTTGCTGCTGTGCTAACACAGTTGCGCAGTTTTCTTTTAGCTCTGAGCTCACACCGAACAATCCCAGATGTAGGGTATAAACGTACCAGTGGTTTAAATTCACATACAAAAAAAAAAACTTCCACGTTTTTACAACCATGATATACTAGAACTTGTAATCAGCTTGGAGATATTGCACGTATAATTCCACCAACCAACTGCTATTCCTACTGAAATGATGCTGTTTGTAAAAAACTTACTGAGATGAGATACGTAACCGTATTAAAGCAGATCTGTCCGCAGGCTTTATCTTGCTGCAATTTATCAGTGTATTATTATATTCCTACTTATTATGAAAAATCATTGCCATTTTAATATTGTACTGAAAATAAGGCGTATTTCATACACAAATAAAGATTATTACGGGTGACAAAAATATTTATTAATATCAAAGATATCTGATCATCTACCAGAACTTGACAGAGATGCATGTTGTTGTTTCTAGGAAGTTGCCTAATTGCAATTAAATCTCCAGCCTCACTAGATTATACTTTCTTCACCACATAGGTCAACTTCCAAGTTTCAACCACTACATATTTTTCATGTACTCAGAGGGGAAAAGAAACAGCTATGAACTCTTTCCGGCAAACTGCCCAATAAAATGGTTTGGAGGTTTGTGACCTTTTTAAATTTCGGTTTATCCAGGCAGGAATCATCTGATACGTTCTTTAAAACAGAGGCTTTATAATAGTCTACGCAGAAATTATGGATTTCATGTCAACCCTTTAAAATAAATGCTAAACTGTAAAACGTCCAAAATCCACTGTTTTCCTTCTCTTACCCCTACTCATCTCTGTCATATTTCCTGGCTGCTTAACATTCTCACCAGCTAAAGACATGCTAATCCAGCCCTAATATAGAATTTAACATGTATGGACTACACTATGGATTGATTAAGACAATCATTCATCATGCACTAATTAAAACCGTCTTTTTCTCTTTAATGACTGGTCTCTAATGATATTAGATGAAGACAATGTATTTCTCAAGGAGCTGACAAGTGCACATTCTTTGGCAACAGAGAGAGCTGTCATACACTCGGTGGTTTCAATTTTCTTTCAAAATTATGCTGGAAGAAGCACTTCTGCAATGCCTTGGGAAAAAATAAAATAAAAGTAGTGAACATCTGCCGATATTGATTCTGTGAATCTGAAACTTTATGAAACCATAGATGGGATGCATTTGATGAGCATTTTTCTGGAACACTTTCAGACTTAAGCAAACAACATCTGTTAATATTGATTTTTGGGTTACATTGAAACTTTCGGAAGAATTACAATCAGCTGGTGATTGAAAAGTGTTGCTATATATGTTAGAAGATCAAATACTAAACAAAGGTTTATAGGGTCTGTTTCCCTTTAGCCTCATTAAGAATCTACAAGCATTCCCACCCAGAAGAAAATAAAAATAATTAAGGTGAGGAAAGATATTTGCCTTATTTAACACAGTATAAGATCAGAGAATAAAAGTAACATATATGAAAGCTGATAAAAATATTTGATCAAAAATTTTTCAGTTCTACAGCTGACACAAACATTTCCAAAGCTACACTAAAACAAAAAATAAACTTCCATAGAAGAGCTATCATGATAGCTGAAGAATCCTGTTCTCGAAAGACTCCATGCAACAGAAATGAAATTTATATTTCTCAATACTCTATAGATTTTGAATCATTAACAAAAGAAAGTAGTACATTCACAAATTGCAAACAGATTTTAAACTCCCTTCGTTGGTGAACATATCAGTCCTGGTTTACTGATGCCAAACGTATCTTTATACTTGAACTTTTCCACTTTTCTTTTAAGTAACATTCTCCTTTAATAGTGAACTTCTTCTGAAATTATCTATTTATGCAGCAGTCTTTGATTTAGTACATGGTTCAGTACAATGAAAACACACATCGAAATATCAATATGATTATTTTCATATTTTATTTTTATAGCGCTTAGTTAACGCAGGTTCTCCTGCAGCAACTGGACATTCACGTATGCGGCATTTTATGCGATGTTAGAATTATACAAAACACCATGGAACAGAAAATACGATAGGAAATACATCAATCTTGAACAATTAATAAAAGCAGTACTACAACAGAGCATAGCTCTTACGAAATGATGCAACAGGACTTGACAGTTATTAGACAGAATTAAATCTCCTTTCCATGACCACATTAAGAATCACAGAGAAGAATACACGCTTCTCTCACCTTCTACATCTCTTCCAGTCACAGATTTGGACTGGATAAGAAGAGATAATGGTACTAATGAATCAACCTCATCTAGAGGTCATACAACTTAAATATGCTATCAGGTTTTGACAAAAGTCATCGGGGTGCTACCATTTGTCTAAAAAATAAATTATTTATTTACAGCAAATATTTCAGAGGACAGAGTATTCAATTTTATAAATTTGCTTTTTCACTCAAGTTTATAGTGCTTCCCTGTCCTACAGAAATTCTATTTGCACTTGAGAGATTTCTTGAAGTCAAATCCCAACCATATGGAGGTAGCAGTCAGTTCTATTTATCTTTCACACCATATGAAGTACCACCAGCTAGTCCAGTATCTTGCTGGTAAATCTAAGCAAGACATGGGTAATGTTAGTAGTCAGAAAGAAACACTTGACAGCACTGCGCGCTGCCTTCAGTGGAGAACATCTGTTTGCAAACCACCAAACTACCACGAAAAAATTCAGGATTTCTTGTTGATGCTGATAGTAGCCACGTAGCCTGGACTGCTGTCTAGATATACACACGCCTCGCGTGTCTCTGCGAATTCAAATATGGTTTAATTATCTCTATCTTGTCACACATTACAGATTTTCCCAACTTCTGATAGTTTTATTAAATATCATTTATAACTTCTTCATTATTGAGAACTTAATCATTCTTAAGATTTCTTCAGTCCAAAACAGCATATCTGTTTTTTCACGCACCAGCCTTAAAAAGACTGCAGGCAGTACCAAGTGTCTCAGCAGCCCTGGACCGTTCTGCTCCCTGGGGAGAAGAGAGCTGCCTGCTTTCTCCCAGGGAAGCCAGGTCTTCCCTGACAGCTGCCCAACAACGAAAAACTGGAGTACCACCACATCTCTGAAATGACAAAGCTCATTCCTTTCAGGACCTCATGTAAAACAGGATTCATCAACTCTTGGTATGCTACAGAGGAGGCTTCTGCCAGGAATCACAAACGTTTATATGAGGAAAGATAATTCAAAGAAACATATATTTTAAGAAAAAAAAAAAATCTGTCCATCACCAAAGAACAATTCAAAGGGCAATTTATTTTAAGAAAAGTCCGAACGCAGGTGCTGCACTGAATGCTGGAAGATGCTGAGATAATACAGGCATGGAGCATGGTGTAAAGGCTAAGAGATAGAAAAGAGAAAGAGCAGTTCTCAAGTATTTGTGGAAATGCTATCATGGCTTATAGTTCAGAGCTACTCTGGCCATAGTCCAGAGTGCTTCTGAGGATCAAAGAGTCATCGTGGCACCCACTGCTCTTCTATTCTTCAAGCATAACTTCAATCAGTAACCAAATAGCACTCCTATTTTATAAGCATACCTTTACAATACAACAATCACACAGGGGGTACTCTCCAAATGAAATGCTTTCGTGTTGAGTGAGTTATAATGAAAACTGCAGACAAAGGGAAAAAAAGCACATTCACTCATGGCAGCAAATTCTCCCATGTTACACAGCGAGAACGCAATGAGGTCAAGAATATTAAACTGACGGTGAGAACAACCCAGGCAGAAAACCCCTGACCAAAGCACAATGAACTGCAATGCCTTCAAAAAATATTATACATTTTTATATATACTCACACTCATATGTAGAAGACTATATGTATACCTATATAAATACATATATACATACAAATCCATATATAGAAATAGATGTATATACACTTGCACACAAGAAGAACAGTCCATGCTGTGAAGCTGAAATAAAATTAGGGAATCAAATAAAAACTTCATGAGATGACACTTTATGGCTTTCCTGGCTTGGTCCAAGGGCATTGACGTATTGGTCTATACACCATAACAATGGAAAGAAACAGCCATAGAAAACAAAAGCATTCTCCTGTTTGATCTTCTGCTTGTAGTGTTTTAAAAATGGAGAATTTAATACTAATTACTATGTTAGAACTAGAGTTGCATTTTTAAGCTAAAGTTCATGTGATTCAAAGCTGACCTTCAGAATATAGCATTCTGCATTTACACTGCGGATCTTATCTAACGGGAAGTACCGCTTTTCTCAGTAGAAATCTCGATCAAACTGTAGATCAAAAGAAAGCTTGTTTACTTCAACTACTACAATACGTTTAATTACATTTGCTTAGTCTTTTATGGAAATGAATAGAACAATGCTGTCTGAAAAAATAGGACATCAAACTGTTTTGTGGACTTCGTATTAAAGGGCTTCATATTTTGCTCAAGAACAGTTGGAAGCCTTATTTTACAAAGTTTCTTAGAGATTAATTAAAACACTTGTCATTACTTTTGTCTTTCCAGACTCCTCAAAGTGATTAAATAAAGACATTGAGTAGCTAGTATAAACCTGTTTAACACCAGTATAGCAAACGTACAGCCAGGTACCTTCCTGAAAGCCATGCACAAACTCCTTTTCTCTAAGACAGACTTAAAAACTGTTCAGAGGAACATGTTTTTTTCCTTAAATAAGCATTGCAAAAGTGGGAGCGCTAAATTAGAAACCATTCCTTCCGAGTTATTCATATATACATGTATTTAAAAAGCTTTAGCGTCACTGATAATAATTAATTTATCAAAATTCATACATACTTTGCTCAGCCAGTCCCTGAAAAACAGTTGTGTCTTTTGACATTGATGAGGGTGGGGTGTCGCTGAATTTGTCCTGCATTCTTCTAAGTAGCAGCAGGCTGCCATCTATTTACTAACGTAGTACCCATGCACATAGAGCAAAAGCTAGCGAGGCAAAAGGTAAAGAGGGATCTTGTTTAGATAGCGGAGCTAGCTCTAATTGCCTGTAATTTCTACAGTTCAACAAGGTCTAATTCTGTGATTCTCACTTCCCTTAAAGAGCATTAGAAAACTTGCAAAGCTCTGAACCATTGTGCCTTGATAAGCGTGGATCTCCAGGTGAATCACCCTGACAAGATGACTTAGTAACTGCTAAGGTTGAAAGGTTTAATGATATGGATATCAATTTTAATTAGGAGAAAAATTAAGGGAAAAGTTGTGACAGTAGAAACAGTCAAGAAACTCCTTAAGACTGTTTTGGAATGAAGAATTCCTTTTTTATTTTATTACAAGCTTGCTTCAGTTGATTTACTTAGATCACACAGCCCACAGATAAAAGTCTTATCTAAATTATGATTGCTGTCATCTCTTAATCAAAGATTTCCATTTATTAACCTGAAACTTCTTTCCACCTTTTTTTTGGTCAGAGAATTTCTGAAGTAACGAGTTTGTCCTAACTGGCATGAAGACATATGCCAATAACTCAATCCTTCCCCAGACAGAATCCTTGTCCTTTGCACAGCTCTACTCAAAAGTTAAGCAAGAGAAATGCAACTGGCATTTAGATTCATACTGAGGGCATTGTGTTAACTGTCACTGAGATTAATATAACCTGCAAAAGGCATTGTGGTAGGTGGCAGTTAGATTTATATAGCACGCTTAATGAAGATATACAATGTGTTTAAATGCTCTTGAGCATTGCTTCCCCTTCTCCTTTATTGAGTTCCCCAAAAAGTAGAGCTTTCCAATTATTTGACGCTGATATAGTTTCCATTTAAAAAAAAAGAAAAATAATTGAATTACATGCCTTTTTGCCCACTCTAAATACAGCAAATATTTTCCATGACTGTTGGCATCTCCATACTGAGTGTATGCATCCACTATATTGTTTCTAGCTCCATAGAATCTCCCTCTAGATTACCTTTAGAAATCCTCACTGATTAAGCTCAGCAACACCCTGTATTCAACTGGAAGGCATCTGGCAGTCTGAAGCAGGAGGACTTTGTAACATTGCAGCTAATCATTTCCCTGCAGATTCTTGTGTCACTAGGCAGAGTTCTACTGAGATATGTAAAACACAGCCTAGAGATGTTACATCAAACAGTCCGCAATAACAGCCCATCCACAGATTCTCATTGTAAAGTATCTGGGTATTTCATGGAGTTGAGAACCATGAAATACTCTGCATATTGAGTTCAGCACATATGAAAAAACAAAATGTATAAAGTGCTTCTATGTGCACGATGGGCTCTGCCTAAAAAACTACCAAACCTCAGATTGGTAAAAAATGTGACACTACTCATTAATATCTTTTGATAAATGTGTGAAATAATTTCCAACAAATAGCAAAAATTCCCCTCAGAACCACTGCTTCAGGTTCTCTGCACTTTTAAGTAGCTGCCACCTTACAGATTATATTTCCTTCATATTTCCACGATACATAAGAAACATACTCTTAAAATACCATAAAGAACAACAGACAAAAAGTGTTAATACACTGATGCAGAACTATTCCAACTGTGGAAAGCAGTGTCTTCATATACACACTTTGTAGAAGTACACCAAAAATGGTAAAATAAAAATTAAATTAAAGATATTACTTTGCTATTCTTGACTTCTACTGATTAGGAGACTTCAGAATGCCTTAAGAACACTATTTTTATCTTATAATATTCTTGATTATATTAATTTTTCTATTGCATAAGAAAAAAAAGGTTAAGGTTCAGCATTAAATGCTTGTTGTCCAGACATCTGCATTTAGACACTCCCTAAGTGACCTGGGTTTTAAAAAGTTGAAATATGAAGAGGGTTTTAGAAAAAGATTTAGGCAACCTAACTTTATTTTGTATTATTTTCACAGTTTTCAATTCAGAATCTTCTTTTTAACAAATAAGCTAGTTTGGATTTCTCAGTTCTTCTCAAGATCAGGTTTTGGGTACAAGGCCTTACACCCCTTCTTCTGCTCTAAATACAACACTCGCTGAAATCCTTCCTTCTACCACTCAAAAAGCGTTCCTCGACATTTGACTGAAATGTGATTTCGCCAAAACAAAGAGATTTCATCAAATATCTTTCTAACAAGGAATATTTCACGCTACGAAATAGTCTCTTTCATTGCCACACATCGACCATTACTGTAACTTCCAACGATACGTTATCCAGGTAAGGCGTTACTTCCTAAACCATTTCCCAACTAAAACACCCACGTGTAAGAGGATTTGGCGTTCAAAATTCCTTTTGAGTAGGTATGCTATTTAATTCCACACTGTGCTGATTTTAGCATCACCACTTCAAGCCTTTTAGGAACCTATCACCAAGTGATCATATTTTGAAGCTAAGACATCGGATCAGCTTTTAATGAGTTCCTTTTTTTTTTTTCCCTTTTGTATCTTCCTGATTATCCTTAGCTGATTTAAAAGGCTGCTGAACTTAGTTTTATTTTGGTAAATAAGCATTTGCATATATCGAGGACAAATTACCTAGCGAATGTAAACAGATGAATATCCAAGCAAACGAATATACAAGCAAAGCAGCAGGCTCACAAGCAATGCCAATACTAACAGAAAATCATGAACACAATCAACAAAATACAGAGTAGCTCCAACAAAAGCTTTTGTTATGAGTGGATGAAGTGTATACAGTGTGTGAGGAACATTTTATCAACTCTTTCACTTTTTAGCATACGAAGCCTATTGGTTTCTTTTTATCACAATATTTTTTCCTAGACTTAGTCTCCCCATTCTCTTGTAAATGACAGATATATAACAAATATCCCTCAAAACATCATTAAAAAAACTATGTTTGCAGACAACAGCTAATTGTGTCCACTCCTACCTAGAATCTTCTTAAAGCTTTACCAGCTGCTTTCGTGCTTTACATTTAAGGGAGTTACGGCTTCTGCCTATGAGGAAGGGAGAAGATTAACATGCTAATTAAACTACGTTGTACTTTCTTAATACAATATTTAGTTTTTTCACTGTTGTAAAAAAGACAAAATTCTGTCAAGTATAGCTTGACTGAAGAACAACAAATTCAGGTATTATTATTACTGTTATTACAGTTTGAGATAATTGACCTGGAATTCTATTTTCCTTCCACTTGTCAGTTCTTTTATCTTTAATGAAACTACTACTTTCAATATTAGTAAAACTTTCATGAAAACATGTAGAAATTCTGAAAAAAAAAAAGAAGTCTGATGTGTATTTCTGAGTATGAGATGAATCAGAAACAATTTCTTACTCTTGCTGCTTCTTCTCTGAAATTTGAAATGTCCTGGTGTACCATCTGGCTAATTGATATTTTATTTCATAATTATAATTACAATATTGTGTTCCAAAATGTGACATATCTGATTTTTAATGTAGTTAGAAACAGGGATATGGTACTTTATATTAGGTATGCATGATGTATTCGACTGATTGTCTGAGCTATGAATTGGTGGCTTTTTTTGTTTGGCTGGGTTCTTTTTGATGAAAACTGCCCTCCTGAAGGCTAAATGTAATCAAATTTGAGTTTCTTAATCACATTTAAAAATTCCTCAGTGCCGCATTAGCACCTTAGTAATTTGTAAAGTACTTTAAATGTTTTAGAAAAGAAACTACATTTTAATCTGTAGTTGAATGAAACTTAAAAGTGAGATGGAGGGAAAGAGATTCCCTTCATGGATCTCCCAAGCCACATTTTTTTTTGCCTTCCAACTTGAACTTCCTCTTTCTTTGCTTTTCTACTCAATATTTGTTTTTTACACCATATGACCAATATGAGTCAGATCTGGTAGACTCCTGGTCACTGAAACTGTTTTCATGATCAGAAGACATACACTTACAAGGAAACTCATTACGGAAATTTTCTTTGATGAATTCCTTAAATTCACACAATGCAAGTACTGATACATTAACATTTTCTCCACTCAAGAATATGGAAATTTCTTTGTCTGCAAAAGCCGCAGGGTACGTGACATTTATGTCTGAGAGAACATAAAATAATCTCTCCCTATGCACATCTGCAATAGGATAGATGGTCATAACCCATCCACCAAGTTAAGATGAACCAAGCAGGCATTCTCGGTGACATTCTCAATACGAAACAGAGGTAACTGATCTGCACAATACGATTACGATTCCATGGATTGTATACTACAAATTTTAAGAAACAAAAAAAACAAGACAAAAAGAAAAAAAACAAACAGACAATGATACTGACTCCTATATGATTAGAGTTCTAAAGCACTAAAAAACTGTAATCAAGTTCCATCTTTCTGATTAGAGTGGACTAGAAAAATCACACGTGCGCAGGCTAATCAGCGATATGAAGTGTTTTCTTTATATTGCTTTTTTTCCTTGCCATACTATTAGTTTAACTCATGCAATTGCCATAATTGCAGAATTAGTAGGGAGAGTCTATCTACTAAATCATTTATTGTCTATCAAAGCCAGCAACATTCGAGAGTAATTTATTCCCTGCTGAATGCTTTAAGTAGGAGGGGAACATACGGAACTAGTATCTCTTATTTCAAATATTGATCCACTCACCAAATGTAACTGTAAGTAAATAGTCATGCAGAAGCCATAAGCATTATCTATATATCAGCTGTAATTCCTCAAGAAAATACAATACATATTCCCTTGCAAAAAAGCAAGAACATAATCAGACATAAAAACCAGACTCTTGTGTTCCTGATCAATTATGATATTATTATTATTATCAATTATGATATTAGACAAAAAGGCGAAGAATTATCAAAACTTTTTTTTTTTTTTTAAATTTTCCTGAAGGGTATTTCACATCAGTCCTGAGTTCTTATTAACTTTCACTTTTTAAATCACGATATTTGAGTATTCACTTACAATTTATCATCTTGTTCATGATGATGCATGATTAATGAAAGGAAACTGAAAGGTAATTGAAAAGTACTAATAAAGTTTAATATATTAGATCTGTTATTTTTAATTTTCCAAAGGATCATCAGAGAGCCCCTTGTCACTTAAATGCCGTCTCTTTAAATGATCAAGAGATGACTATTATGGGCTTTAACCCCTAAGAGTGATTGCAAAAGGAGATGGGCCTTACATATGTACTTCTGCCAACTATCTTGTCTGCCACAGTTTTTTGCCCAAGACTCCTTTATTGTTTGACCTCAATCTTTCTCTCAATGCAAGATTAAAACCCAAGAAGCCTATTTACGTGAACTGCAATATTTGGGTTGTTTAACATGAGAAACCAAATGGATTTGGAAGTAGTTCTGCTATCTGAACTGGGACCAAATTAACCTATTATTTAGAGTATATTTGTATCAGTTCGTTCTTTTATTCCTGTGGAATTATACAGACCAAAGCATATGTGCAGAACATCTACAAGTGGAAGGGATGCATGAAAACTGAGAAGATACTAAGCAGTGTCTTCTCCTCTTACATCAAAGACAGCCCAGCATGATGAACTGCTTTATTTCCAACCACTGCACTGTGAATGACTATAACATGACTTTAAAGATGTTACAGAAATAACACTCTCCTGTTTTTAATTTTTCAAAGGTCATTCCCTTTAGAAATATGTGAACTTCTATAAATGACAAATAACGCCTAATGATGAACAACCAGAGATGAAGAGCCAGCTGGCTTATTGGTATTCAAAGCTGACTCCAAAGACAGCTCCGTAACAAAGGAAAAAGAATACATAGTGTAAGTATGACACATGGGTTCAACTGGTAAAACACACATCAAAGTATATCCTGGCTACAAAAAGGAACTCTTTAATTAGCAGCTTCAAGAAGACTGACCATTTGCATACTGAACAAACAGCTGAGTTATCTGTGTTCTGATCAAAGGCATTTGGATCTGAACGGTCAGAAATAATACATGTATTATGTATCAGTCAATTATGCATTAATGCATAAGTCTGAGTCAGAAATCCTCAATGTTTGCTCAGAGAAACATCTTTCCTTCATCAGTGGAGTTCAGAGATCGTTAACTATAATTGCCATACCAATGACTTTGGTGGATAGACAAAGTTCTGATGTAAGAGCAAATCTGTTCCAATTATGGCTGTGGGGCTAAAGAAGGTAAAATGTAGTTTGTGCCTTTTTTCCTCCCTTTTCTTTATATATACATTCTATAATAATACAGATGCTGAGCAAGAATAGCTCAAGAAGCATTGATAAATCCTTCCCTTTATTCCAGCTGAATTACTTCCATTTTATTTTTAGTATCACCACGTGCAAAGTCTCAATGGCTGAACAATTTACTGCTGAAACCTTATTTGTCCCCCGGTTCTTCTAAAATCTGAGGTCGATATTGAGAATTAGCTTCATATTTACAGAGTTTGAAATGTACATGTGCGACTGGTGCAATCAAGATGCAATTTCATACAAGCTACTGCAAACCAATAATGAGGTTCTCAAGTGATGTGCAGATTCAACTGTCAGTTCAAAGCTTTCACTTCCGAGCTGGTCCATTCATTAGGAAAAAAAAAAAAAAAAAAAAGAACATTTGGAACAATGTTTGTAAGCTGAATGATAGCATCCCGAGGGATCTGAGCAAAAGCAGTTAACAAAGAAACCATCTAAAGAAGAACTTGTGCCATTTTGCCATTTGCAACAACGGCACAGCAATGCAGATCGCTAATATATTTTTACTCCACAATTAACATCACACAGCTTTTCTACACAGCTTATTATCAAAGCGCTTCGCAATGCCTAGTGTCATCAACCATCAAACCCACAAACCTAATTGTTCATTAGTAGCGACTATTATGTTTATGTGATGCTTTGGCAGTGAAATTTCTTCCACACAGTATTTGTGGCTACATCTATACTTGTTAATTATACCATTCACAGGCAATAAAATACGGTCCTGTATATTGTTATAACAACCTCGAGAATGTTTCTGGCCTACGCCAGTTTGCACGGTCCCAAATCATTCCCAAGGCTAAGCCGGGAGCTTGAGCTTCCCAGTGATGGATCCCAAAAGGCCACTCATACGCAGCCACCCTGTTCTGGTAAGCAGAGACTTTATTAGCACAGGCGTGATCTGTGCCAATTGGCCTCAGCGTCTGGGAATCTTCCCAAGCATGTTTGATCTACTTGTGTCAACAGCCCCATAGACCAAGAATTAATTAAAAGAGTTTGGCCATTTTATGCCAATTTGTACTTCAGCGGTAAGAAAACAGAGGCGAGAAAAAAGAAATAATTTTTGGACAACTCAAACTATTGGGAAAGTGAAATGAAAACTTATTATTGTGTTATACACTGGCTTGATATTACCTGAAGACAAATAAATATTTAAAAACTGAAGACATAACGTTTTGTCCCTTTAAACAGATATTGTTATTTCCATGAAGTTTTCGGTTTTGTTTAAAGTGTAATCTAGTTACAATTGCTCATCAAGTCTACTATACTTTCCTCTTCCAAATAAAGTGCTACAGGAAAGATGAGGTTTTAAGACTATGAAGCATCACAAAAAATGTTACATGCTATTAAAACAGCAACTTAACCTCTGGTGATGATTTATCTTAAAAGAAACAAATAAACACCCCTTCACTCCCTGCACACAGAAAATACCAATTAGTGCTTAACTTATAAAGTCCTGAAGAGATTTTGTGCAAAACCTGACTTTGTTTTGCTGTAGTTTTTTTAAGAGTGTGAAGTTTGTCAGAATTTTTCACGATTTAGGAAGCTGCAAACAGCTGAGTCTGCACTTACAGCATTTAAGAAACTCTGCCAACTGTTTTTAGGAAGGCGGACGAATGCCCATCCTCAGCCTGAGGAAACGCAGTTCAACCCTTTTCATACCCCAGGCAATAGGCTGCACGATGCAAGAGACTCCTGTTCGGAGAATCTCTTACAGAGAGATTACACAAAGGTTAAGTGGGTTACAAAAAGAACCTTCCCACATGAATACTCAAACCTCCAGGATTCTCATTGTCTCATTCTTTATTTCATACAAAGCAAAATAGATCCGCCAGATGCTTATCACTGAATAACACAAACCTTAGTGATTAAAAAACTCTCTGGGAAGGGGGAACACAAGTTACTAATTGTATTGTAATGCAGAACCAAACCCACTTCGTGTATTTTCTAACTGAGTACCCTAACAATTGAACTATTTGATGAGAGGAATATCTCTTTCTGTTTGGCACCATTCTGAATACAGCCTTTTATCTCCTTCGATTTTCTTACAAGGGATCAAAAATATAACAATCCATTACACGGCTAATGAAATACTTGTCAATGGGGAAAAAAAGTATTACAAAAAAAATCAGGAAATAAAAACATACTGAAAAAAAATAATTTCAGTTGGACCCAATTTTTCTACCGATTTCAGGAGTCAGGTATCAAAAAAAAAAAAAAAAATTAGCAATTTATAGACTTCTAGATAAGAAAAACACTGTCAGATATACGCCTTCTCAAAAACTATTTTCACCACAAACAAGGAAAACACAAATCCAAACAACATGACCAGCACAGGAGGACTTCATGAAGTATATCAGAAACTTCTCTTTTAAAACAGAAGATGATCGTTTTGCTTTAAGGGCTTTTCAGCCTAGCCGAACACCCTATCAGCACGACTGATGTGTAAATCCCTGCTTCATCGTGCACTGCTATTTTGCATTGCTATAACAGCACCAAGAGCAAAGTCTGTCTTGAAGAGAAAGGGAAAACTGGGAGGAGCTCAATTGTTTTTTTAATCATGCATGAGGGCAAAAGCAGCCTCCAAGAAATGCAAAGTGAGGACTCTTGTCTCCTCCCTAATCAGTTTTAAATCTAGGGTGTGTTTTTAAAAGCATCTCAAGTGACAAGAGAAATAAATTTCCTTTCAAAATAGTAATAAAGATGGGAGTTTAGTTTTAAAGGAAATGGATCTTTAACAATAACTTTAACCTCTAGCACCACGCAACAAGAAATCCTCAATAAGATTAAAACCACGAGGCACACCTGTGGATTTTTCCCTTTCTTTCGGTTTTTTTTTTTTCATGTTTACTTTGTAGCACTGATCCCAAAATAACTCCTGGTAACGCGTGGTTGTGAATTGAATGAACTCATATAATCTGCTTTGATTTCAATATTGATTCTTTGTACTGTATGAGAGCAGCTGCTTTTTTGAATTCCTTTCCCTCCTCCTTATTACTAAAAATGTCGTGAGGTTTTCTATGGGATTTTGATACTTGAGACAGCATTTCAACCAGACAACCGAATGAAATCAGTCAGATCTGAGGAAGACTCCAGATTTTCAAACACTGACTTAACAAGACATGACTTCGTGAAGTTGGTTGATGTCATGGTAGGGAAAATTACCCTTCCCTGTAAACCTGAAACTGGAGTGTGTTAATTAAATTGATGAATGAATGGAAAGGGTGAAAAACATTCTTTCCCCAAAGAGAAAAAGTGTTTAGAATAAAAAAACTGGAAAAGACAATTATTTCATGTTACACTCCAGCAAAGAATCGATACCTTCAAAGCATTAAGAGACAGAATCTGCCTCGCTAGTATTAGGACTCTTTACAGAAAATAATGAATAATTTCTGTAGATGACACTGATAACAGACACTTCTCAACTTCTCAAGTGAAAGGCAGGCGAAACATGGTGCTTGAGAAGTAGGAAATGATACCTCTTCCCTTAAATCCTCTCCACCATGACTAATTTTGTAAGTAAATCTGATTATTTTTATTATAATAAGGGCAGTTTCATCTCATTTGTATATTAGGCATTTAAGCTAAGCTGGTTTCCAAGGTGTCCAGACCTCATATTCTCTCTAACATCTACCTTCACATGAAATGTGTAGCTGTAGAAGTTCCTTCTCCTCTTTTTACAAAGGAAGACTAGATGGCTATTAAACAGGCGAGATAAAACCCATTCAGTTTTTATTCTAAATATTGTGCGTTGTACATGATTTTTATATAAATCAGCAAGATGAGATTAACTCAAGGTCCTTGACACTCCATTGCCTTTCCTAAATTTCCACCTCAAATTCTCTAAATTCAGTTGGATCATTCAAATCCAAATCCAAGTGAAGAAAAGGTCTGAGTGAATTGTCCTCGTACGTTCTCTCTCCATCTGCGCTGTAGGCTGTACCCACAGAACCTTGACTACCTCAATAAATTATGCCAAAGGCAGGATATGAATGTAAAATGCTGTCAGCATATCAATATACAACTCAGATGAGATGTTATTCTCTGATGCCTATTCCTTCTTCTAATATGAATCGCTCCGGAAGCAGCTGAAGTTACACTGAAAATTCTAGTTATTTCAGAATAAAAATATCCAAATAGGCGCTTTCCAGGGCAGTTACTATAGTAACTGCGAGAGTGGGAAATTAATTCTAGCTCTCTAACAAGAGTCAAGAATAACCACTTTCCATTACATATGCATAACGATAAAACTATGTTAGCTCATATAAAATAATAATTATGAAAATTATTTTTTCATGAAGTGGATTTTTATTTTTAAAAGAGATCTTGTGCAAGCAAGTAGAGCCGAACTGTAAAAATACTCTGCACAGTGAACTAGTTACGTTACCAAAAACTTTGAAAAATGTACATCTTTTTTAAATCTCAAACTGAAAACCCACTTTTGACAGTACTTCTGATTTCTTGCTTTCTTCTGTGACTCTAGATTCTAGCAAACATGATGTGTATATGATCCATAATTTCTACACTGTGCCACACAAATCTCAATGCACACAAGAGTACAACTTCCAGAAGATCTGAGCAAGCAAGAAATGCATCACTTAACTCTCAGCTGGCAAATATTTTCTCAGGTAAGAGTTAAGAGCATTGGATCGCACCACACAGATTTATAGCACTTTTTCTGGGCACAGCCTCAGTAGCTGTTCCACAGGCTTTATATGGGGCGGTATGTTTAGAGAGGAAACCTTTTGCTTTTTATTTTCTTTTTGTTTTTACTGTGCTACTTGAGTGCTTTCTTCTGATACACAAAAAGAGGCATCCACATGAACAGTCTGCAAAGCCTTGCAGCTTAATTGCTGTCATCTGGGGACTTGTTATTGTTAAATTTAATAGACATTGGGGTGTTCTCTACTGAGACCTTTAATGTGTTCAGGGCCTTAGAGATCTCTGAAGAAAAATGGAACTTATGGAGAGAAAGTCAATGGTCCACTGACTAAGGAAAATCACGCACCTGCTAAAGAACATCTTTCTTTTAACATTACACCACGGGCTTTAGGTCCTAAAGGACCCAGAATGACAGGACTAATTTAAACCTTTTAGTCTTGCTGTGGTTGTAAGATGATGTCCAGCATTAATATGCCTATAATTGTTTGCAAAGTGACACAGAGGAATACTTTCCCGTATGTAGCTATGCATCCTTAATATACAGATACAGAGTTCCTTATTATAAAAGTGATTTTTTTTTTAATAACAAAGAAATCATTCCTACAGGATTCTAGATTATGGTCCCATACTTTAAATTTTTATTTTTAAGGAAGTGTAACATAAACTATATTTGGATCATATTTTCATACCTAAAGATTCACAGATCACTGTAAAAGAGACAAAGTTCAGGTGAAAATGTCCCTGGAATGAAATCTAGTTTTGCAGTAATTTTCCCTGCCGCAGCACTGACCCTGTCATATAGACTCACACCTAAGTCACATTTGGGTCCTGTCTTCTACATCGATGTTTCATGCAATACAGATTGGAGCTAAAGATGTATCAAACTGAAGACTTCATTCTAGGCATGTGGAACTTGTATACAAGTGCCTTCTAACTTGGAAAGAACATTCTTAGCTGTTTAGGCAGGCAGGCAGCTGATATTGCAGTTTACCTGAATGCTATCAAAGTTGGTTTCTATTCACATGAAGGTATGTCAGGATTCATTGTTTCATCCCATATGATCTGGAGTTCATCTATTTTGGTTCTCTGGTATCTTAATATGCCCCATATCAACCAATAAGAATTGAAAAATTAAGGAGAAACTCTATTCTTGTGAGATTACCAGCCTGATTTCCAATCTAACGATGTTCAGCGAGGCAGACAGTTCTGAAAGTTTATCAATAGCAAATGTTTTGAGTTTTATAAATTACTTCAACTCTGTAATAAAGTATTCTGGCTGGAAGGAATTACAGAAAGTCACTACTGAATGGTGTTGTTCTTTGTAGTCAAAAAACAGGTACTAAAGTTTTCGTCCTTTTAGCCCACTAGTTGTACTTTCCGTAGTTGAATAAAACAGAATTTAAAAGGTTAAAATAAAAAGTGGCACTAATACAAGGAGAAAACATGGCTCTGGAATGAAGAGTTGTTTTTCAGATGAGAGAAAGAAGCAGATGGAAAGCTGATGAAGCAAAGAAATGCCAACTTGGGACTTTATCAAGCCATCCAGGTGGCAAAGTGTTAGTGCTTAATTCTGCAAGATATTGAGAAATTCTTGAGATTTTATGTCCCCTGCTCATCCCTTCAGAGGAAATATTACAACAGGCAATTAATTTGTACACTGCTCTTTATCATTACCTTGTTAAGAGATATAAAATAGGAGAACTTTTCGAGAAGCTGAATTTCAAAGTATCATTGATGTTGGCTTTTGAAAACTCCATAGAAAGGAAGCTTCCTTTTGACACATCCAGAGAGTTAATCTGAACTATATTTTAATAGCCTTGATGTGTAAATATCATACTAGTTCCATTCCAGAAGTAAAAAAAAAATATAAGACTACAGCTTTGATAAGGCTTCTAGAGTGTCTTAGATGATAGACAGAAAATAAAGATGTTGGGGACTCTTTCATCTGAAAAGAGAAAGTACTGCTGTGAAATATTTTGGATTCTAAGCACTGTCATCTTTAGAGAGAACAAGATTTGTTCAAAATGGTGCTGTTGCAAAAATCTTCCTCTGAACTTCCACATACAGTAATTTGTCAATGCTCAACCACTTTCCTTGATCTACTACCGTTTCCATCATTTGCATTTGCCCTCCCATGCCTTTATACCTGGTAGACTACAACCTGCCTGCATGTACAGAACACAGGAATAGTTGTTTGGACTCCCTTTTCTCCTTAATTTTACAATACACTTTTATCCTTATAGCTACTGGTAAGGTCACATAGGTTTAGAGACTCCTAAGTGCGCAATAAAATTGACTATGCAAAGAGCATCAGTCTCTATGAATGCAAGATGATTTTGTTCACACAGCAACAAGGGAGCAGTGAGTGACACGTCTCATTTGACAGGCTATAAAGAAAAGGGAATGGTTAGGGAAACAACACGCATAAGGAAAAGTATCTGAATGTTAATTTCAATTAAAATATTTTAGATATGATTGAAAGAAAAAAGTATTATAGGAACTGTAGAAAAAAGGATGTGAAAAAAATGACTTGCCGTATTTTAGTAAGTAGATTATTAACTTACCACCTATGGAAAAACTACACAAAACCCACAAAGAACAGTGTAGTTCTTAGACAATTTGTGAAAACCCCCAACTCTACAGAAGTCAATGAGTGGCGAAGATTAACAGTAAAGGAAGACAAAACAATACGTATCTCAGAGAATGACTATCCATCAGTAGTTTAACTGAAATGCCAGCACAGTGGAAACTGTTGCAATTCAGTTCTCCCTTAAGAATCATGCTGTCTTTCATCCTAAGAGAAAATACGTAGAAAAAAAACAAGTAGGAAGCATTATAGAAAGGTGCTAGCAAAATTGCAAGCAAATGGAAAAGATTTCTAACAAAAACTATGACCGCTGTGAAATACTATTTAAAATTAGGCTCTGTTCTTAAGCAGAATAAACATCAATTTGCCAGTTGTCATCTATTTTAGAACCATTTATGTCATTTGTTCTGAAGCTGTATCACATTTATTTTTCTGACCTGCTGTGAGAAAGGGTTTGCGATGTTACTGCCACAGTTGAAATCCGCTGCTGTATTCGGTGAAGGCATTCAGCACCTCACTGCACATAATAAGCTTCACCACTCCTCTTACAATTAGTCATGTTGACACATTTTTATAAATTAGACCTAGCAATCACTTTTAGATGAGACATATTCCCTGCAGAAGGAATCCTTCAGCTTTGCAGGAAGCATCGAAAGTCAGGCACTGACTGCAATAGAAAGCAATTTCTGTTACAGAAAAGAGAAAGGTGCCTTTTGTGCATGCCAAAAGGAAAATGAAATGGGAATCAAATTTATGGTGGCAACAACAAAAACGTTATTTCCTTCAAGTGAAGAGAGATTTCACATAGCCCAAGACTTCTTCTGGGCTAATTGTTCAAGTTCTATACACAGTATAACCAGAGGTAGAACAAAGCAAACTGAATTCCACTAATAAGGCCCAGATTGTCCAAGGGCATCAACCAGCTTAGTTACACCAAACGCAAGAGCCAGAGCAGCTATTTCAGATATGCAGTTGGTATCACCAAGCCTGAGAAAGAACTAGAAAGTGACAGCTAATACTTCTCCAGCTGTACAAGTCTGTTATGACCGATGGCTTTCTGATGAATTTCCATTAACATGAAATACTGCGCTAGGTTCTTATTTTTAACTGCCTGGTTGTTAATTTCACCATTTTCAGCTGAAGACCCCAGAGTTCTTCAGTGAGGTATGTAACTACAGCTACGTAATCTGCCTGGTTAATTATTCCTCTTTTAAATACTCATAAATACAACTTCAGGAAAGCACTGCTGGCACCTCTATAAGCAAATACTTTCAATATTTATATACCCAATCAGACAGAAATTACAACTCACTGTAGAGTACCACATATAGTATAGCACCAGTTATAGCACCTCTGGAGAAAACAGAATTCCTACAATCTGAAGACATTTAAAAATTACTTACAACTGAAGATTTTGTATTTGTGAAGGTCAATGCACAATTTTCACTGTTTTACTCATACGGTCTGTCACACAAGACAGTAACATTTGTCAGTAACACAAGGTGTTTTATTCAAATCCCACAGTGGATTCCAGCAGGGTCCCTTTTGCCAAAGGCTGCCTTTCTTCAAGTCTCACCCGCCACGCAGGAATCTTTTAAAATGACTCTAGCTTTACTCCCCCACTTGATGATAATGATGGGTTCATTGTTAAATGCTTTCTTTATTCTGTCCTGACCTTGTGGTTTACTCTGAGAGCTCCACAGAAATCACTCCAGAAATCTTTTCCTCAGCATGAAGAATTTTATGTGCATTATGAAATGCAGAGTGTAGCACTGACGGTACGAGACATCATCTTAACTTCAGTTCACAGCTGATTTGCATTGCAATTTGTTTAAGGACATTAAAGACAGCTACGCATTCAGGTTTGACTGGAGTGTCACCTGGTTTTAAATTCTGTTGTAAAACTTGCAAATACTTGTTATTAACGTCCAATCTTTTGTTCTAACCATTACATCCAATCCCAGAATAATGAATTCTACTCCACAGACAGCCCTCCTAGCCAGTTTTATAAGTCTATCAACATGCCCGAGTATATTTAAACAGCCTGGAGTGTGACAAACTAAATAAAATGATCAAAGAACTTCAAAGTGTCACAGCACCTCACAAGGCAGATCTGTGCAAAGGTATCAATTCTTACTTTGCAAATATTTGCAAGTAAAAAAAAGAAGAGATTTCCATGAATTTGTCAAAAGGCAAAAAATGTCACAGCTCTCAGTAAATAAAATTTTTCATTATGACAGCAGTAAAAATATAGAGTAGGATATGCATAAGTTGTAAAAATGAGTGAGATCATTATAGCAAAATCATAGGGAAATAATTAGGGAAATAGCAGGATTTTAGACATATTTTTCTTCCTTTTATCACAAAGTACTGTATTTAATTTTAAGCAAACTGCAGTAATTTGAAAATAATGGTACTGACTAGGAAAGTCATGACAGGAGTTAAAGCCTCTCAACAAAATTAGTAAAAGGCACACATTTCTCCCTGCAGAGATCACAGTCTGGTACACCCACGATGGCTCTTCTTTCTCACACTGTATGCCTACAATGCATTATTCCTAACAAAGAATAACCAAACACAAAACTGCCTGATACAGCGGGATATCAGCTTCAAAAATGGCAGGGAAGGAGGAGTGGGGATGGTTTGCATTTTGCTGCACCCAGAAAACCTACATCTTCAAGCTTATATGGTTTTGGTACACATTTTCTTATTTGCAGAAAAAAAAAAAAAGTTTAGGCTCCTGGACCTGATTAAAGAAAATGTATTTTTAAACTGATATCCATATATATATATATGCACTGCATATAAATTCCTTCTCTCTTTATTTTCCTCCTCTCTTCAGAAAGGCAAATCTGTCTGCTTCAGAATAAAAACAAGAATTCAGTACCCTTATTGTATTATTTAAATACACAGTTGTAAACTGTGAACCTAGTAAGGATACATCTATTCTGAAAGTATTTTGAGAGTACAGTGTTTTGATTCTGAATCACACTATGATTAACTTTTCTTTCGAAGTATAAAGTATATGTAATGGGAATATAGTGCTTATTTTTACCTCTTCTAGTTCACAGTCTGTGAAGAAACTAGAGGAAATATATTTTAAAAGCTGTTAAAAGTACATTTTATAAATAGAAACATTCAATACTTAAGCAGAGACACAACTACTATCAGGTATCTAGTGCAGAAAAACTAAAACTGTTACTCAGAAATACTCTTTCTTACAATCGTCTTATACTTCTCTGAGTATGAAAGGTATCGGTATGGAAACTTTTTAACCACGACACAGAAAGCCCAACGCTTACTTTTTAAGTCTTTGGGCTTTTGAGAAGATCAGTATTTGACGTTCAAAGATTTTTTTTACATTTGTTATCAATAACCTCTTTGAAAACTGCCTTTATATATGTGTGCACACATGTGTGTTCGGTTCTTGGATACCCGAAGCAATTTTTAGGCTATTGTTACATGCAGATATATTGTTTCCCTGAGAGTCAAGAACTGGAATATCCAGGGGCTTATTCACTAAGAGAATCTTACGTGCATGAAAAAGCAATATTTTTTTGCTTACATTTTCTATTAAAAAGTCAAACATGGGATAATAAAGATGTAGAGTTCCTGACAGATCTGAAAGAACAGAGACCAGCTCTTTCAGCCCCAGAGGTAAGTAGAACAAATTCATAGGAGATGTCACTTTGGATGTGCATGGTGAGTCACTGAGAGATATTTAATGCAAACATCAGTTGATTCACCACTGACATCATCTCAGAGTTTCACCTGTTATCCCTTGAGAAAAATGACTCAGCCTCCAAGCTTACTCCAGGCTGATTTTTATTACATGAAAACAGTCATTGAGTAATTGTCAATATAATTTAAAAATAATAAAAAAAAATCACTAATCCACATGGTGGATTTTAGGCTAATTCATTGAAGAGAAGCAAGCAGACATTAATTAAAGATTCCCCTGACTATACGTGTCTCTGCCAGGAATTCTCACACTAATAAAGAAATTACTCCTAAAGATTTTTTTCCTTATCTTTTAGCCTTTGCCTCCTCTCTTTTGTCACATTAAGCCTCGTAGGCCAGCATTCCCACCGGTTCTCCGTTGTACCAACCTATCTTCAGCTTCTGATTTTCCACTCCATACTGCTCTAGTTTCACAAAAAACCACCTCCCTCAACTCACCTTGTGTTTAGGAAGCTCTTCAGCTCCAGGAGAAGAAGTGATGATGTGTTATGAGTGTAAGAGTCCTATTTTTGCCTCTAAGCCCAGCAGTCGAAAGGTAATTGCCAGAATTATAGTGGCTTTCAAGTTGAGTTTACAAAATCAAGCTGGTTTCAAAGCAGCATTTACTGTTCCGTAATTTCATCTAATCCCCACAGCTACTGACATAAACTAATTGCATGTACACATATGATCCCATTACGAATGGTGCAATCCAGATGGTGCCAATCTGGGACTGCAAACAGAGTTCCAGTGCTGTCAAACGCATGCCAGGCTTACCTGCTGTATTTACATCTCTATTTCTACTTCTCTATCATAGGCATTTCCTATTCAACCGGTTGGACAACACAGTAAAGCCACGTAGTCATAAATCCCCATGGAAAACATTGTCCAAAAAATGTCCCAAGAGGCCCTGAGAACACACCAGTGAAAAGTCTTAGATTTTGCTTTACGTCTTTCCTTACTATTATTATCACTGTTATCACCACCACTATTTATAGTATTTATTCATCAGCACTTCAGAATGCCCATGACAGGCAATAACCCAGCTGCCACAGGACCTGATACTGCGGTAGAAAAAGATAGACTATACCTGAAAGAAGATACAGTATGTATGGTTATAGTTATGTCTATATAGAATACGCAAAGTAAACATCCAAGAACGTTCAGGACAGCGTCAATCACTTCGCACGAGTCCAGGTAGATGATACCAGTTTCTCGTCCCTTTTCCACCAAGTCTGTAACCCCATCGTAGAAGGCCACCAAGTCTGTTAGGCACGATTTGCCCTTGGTGAAGCCATGCTGGCTGTCACCAATTATCTCTTCTTTTTCCCATGTGCTCCATGATCTTGCAAGGTAAGGGGCAGAGGTGAGACTGACTGGCCTGTAGTTCCTTGGGTATTCCTTTCTTCCCTTTCTAAAAGCGAGTGTTATCTTTCCTCTTTTCCAGTCAGTGGAAGTCACACAAATAAAACTTACTTTTCAGAGCAAACAAAGTCAAATGAAAGGCCACTAGCCTGGCTGATGTGAATTCAATTTAGAATTAAACTGAATATTCACCAGCTCTTTTTTTTTTTTTTTTTATGATATTTATTCAGCTCTTGAAAACGTTATGCACAAAGCGAACAGCTGATATGAATAGCCTGAATTTGTGGAGCTCTAAAGAGCCAGATCGTTCAGAGGTGTAAATCAGCTCAGCAGCTCTGCTGGAGCCAGAGGTCACATATCGAGGGATAAAGGCACTCAGTCATTCTTACGCCAATTCTGATTCTTTCCATGTTAATATATAAGTACAGATGATTTTATGATTGTTATTATTGCTCTTCATATTATTAAACAAACAGTTCAAAATTACTGTATTCAATTTGAATTGCTTCTCACAAAATCACTAGCAGAAATCCTTTCTGAACATGCAAGAGGCACTTCAGTATTTCATGAAGTGTTAAATTGGCAAAACAACAACACGAGTTCATTACTGCAGATTCTTTCCAGATGGAACCATAAATGTACTGTACTTTACTAAGCGTCTATGGTACAAAACAACCGAGTTGAATATTATGACCACTTTTTGAGGAATAATGTTTCACGCAGTGATCACTCATTTTTTTGCAGGGAAGAAACTAAGGCAAAAAAAAAGAACATAGAAAAAGATTCCAGAGCCTCTTTGATTTCTTTTTATTTGTTTCTTTCTAGCCTGTGAAAATCAGGACAAGTTGGCTGTGGCTTTTGTCTAGTTCTCCGCTCCAAAGCTGAAGCTACACTCCACTTCTCTGCCTCTGAACACGATAGAGAAAGGTTGGGCCAGAAGTCCTTCTCAACACACTTGTGCCGAGATACCGGCAGGCCAGATAAAGGGGTTACAGCACACAGTAGTGTTAAAACCTACCACGCTCTTCCATACGGTGGTTTCTACATGCATTAAATCTCCAACTAAACTAACAAAACCGAGTGAACTGAATTCTTTGAAATTTAAACCAACGGCTACATGTGCAATGATAAAATGACAGTTATTCTAAGTTAGAGAATCACACAATTATAGAATAGTTTGGGTTGGAAGGGACCTTAAAGTATCATCTAGTTTGAACCTCCCTGCCATGGGCAGGGACACCAATCAACCCAACCAAGCTTTTCTTTCTCTGTGTAAGTGAAGAGCACCGAACCACAGATAAGTGTGCAGGTACTGACACGAGGCAGGGAGTTTTTGCCTGGTACCAGCCAGTAGCTGGGCTCCTGGCAGCTCCAGCACAAGCTGGGTGGGATGTTTCTCCCCCCAGAGCAAGGACTCAGTACACGTCTACTCCTGAGTGAGCCATCAAGATGCACTAGGTAGCAACTGAGGAGAAACAAGCTCTTCTAATATGTGATTTATCCGACTCCTTTCCGACATCCAGCTGTAAACGAAATTAATCCTAGAAGGGTCTCCCATCACCTTTGTGACTTACAGGAAATTAAAACAAATACTTCATCTATAGATAGCAATGTTATATATGTGTGTGTAGATAACTCCCACTGAATATAAACTTGCATTAAAAAAAAAAAAAAACAAACAAAAATGTCACAAATGCACATTTTTGTCGCATGAAGTCAGTTACGCAACTGACTTCAAAAGAAACTACTAAAGGCTCTTAACTTTGTTTTCCTTTACTATACCAGGTTCTAATTATATTTTTTCAAATCTGTCCATCTTTTTATCTACAGATCCATTTCACAATTCTAATAATTGTCTATGCTTATTTTAAAACATCAGCCTAGTCTAGTCTCGTCTCAACAGAAATCAAGAATAATCCCAACAGTGTAAAACAAACACAAACAGCTCACACATACAAATACTTAATATATAATCAGTTCTACCTGTCCACTATTCTTTGATTAAAGGAAACATTGCCCCAAAATTTTCAAATACATTTAAAGATGAAGTTGATATAGTTTGTCCCCACTCACTTTGTACAGATTTGGCCCCAAAGCAGCACCATTTCATCCATCTTTTAGCTTTTACCATTATGCTGGAGACTAGAATCAATCTATTCATCCACTCCATATGAGCTGTTGTTTAAAGTAATAAATGTAATTCTCCCCCTAAATATATCTGCATGTTGACCATATTTGTTTGTAGTTAAAAAATATTTAGTTTTTTTTAATAGAGCATTCAAATGCCTGAAAGATGTAGCTCCTTTTTCTTGGAATTTTAGATGTAGAAATAAATACAGAAATTATGATAGAGCAAACACATAGCAATGCATTCATTTCCTTATGCTTTAAAAAGGCTGTGATATCTTCAAGGGAGCATCCAATATGAAATTATGCTCTCTGGTCCCCAGAGTATTTTTGAACAGTCAAATTCCCTTGTAAAATGTTAATATCACAGTTGTCTCAGTTCACTTACATGGCAAGAAGCACATCTTAGTTCTGCATGCAGTGAGCTACTCATATTTCATAGACACAAATCTCTTTTGTTAAATCTCTGCTTGTGTATTCCACAACTCAAATTTAACATTTCCTTAGACTCCAATCAAGAAACTCATTGCAGTAAAATTATATTTGCCCTACATAAAAAATAAACACTACTAAAAATGTGGTAAGATTAACTTCATAAGAAAAGAGGCTTTTATAAGTTTATTCTTACTTTTGCCTTTGCCTTGAAATAAATAAATAAGAGAAATTTTTATCATTCTTCACTGTGAGTTAGGCTATAACTTTCTTAGAAAGCAAAATAAGCTCTGCGGTACTATCACACACATTCTACTGATGTGTTTCAAGAATTAATACTCTCCTGCAATACTAGCCATCATATATTACATTCTTTTATGATCTACATTTCCATTCTGTCATCTTACAGCATCTATAGGTGCAGCATGTTGTTATTTTTGAAGGTCTTCATTAGTTTGCAGATCAAGGACAAAACCATCCTCTTCCAATACGTGTGTGCATATGTAAAGGATAAAACTAAGGGAAAAGTCTCAAGATCGACCATACAATATAATAGTTTAGAGAAGTTTCCAAGCCCTTCTGCACATATACATGAGGATGTATATACTATATTGAAGCACCAGTGTTTTCTATGTTACATAGTAAATACATCTCCATCAAACATTATGTAATGACCCTTGGAATTACCAAGGCACAAGCTGCCTATTTTCAGTAGTTCAATAAATTTTATTGAAATAAACAGTGATATTTCTTACATATCCTTCAGTTTTATAGAATGTTATGTTTAAAGTGGACCATAAAGGCATCCAGTCTTTTAAATCAAGTACAACCTTTTGACAGGATTTGGCCAACTTGAAACCCATTCCCCAATCTCACAAACTCAGCAAGAATTCTCCTTATACAGATGAACTGCCTGCAGATATCCAGAGTGCATGAAGAGTCTTTTGTGAGTCGTTTTGAAATGGTTACACAGATTCATGTTAAAGAATGACCTTATTTTACATACCAGTAGAAGCTATTAAATTCATATCTCTAGTTTCATAGCAGACATATCTTCCCATTGTACAGTTCTTGAAATGTTTAAAATTCCTTTATGCTATTTCAGATTACTCTTTAAATAAGTTGACAAGCAAGAATGCTATCTAAACCACAGCGAAGAGACTGACAACCAACACAATCTGAAGTCAGATAAAAGGGGATTTTTGATGGGCCTGAAACTTAGGAGCGAGGCAAGGAATAAATCTGTTTCTTGTAACTTACTTTCTTAGGGAAAAATATCTGGAGTATATTTCATCTGCGACCTGTCAAAATAATAGCTTGGTGATGTGAATTCAGAACATAAAAGAACTCTAATAGCAATCAACATGAGACAAGAGATACACCAATCTTTTCTAGGATGGTTTTCTTATCAGACGTATTTGTTTTACTTCGCGAGATTGTTCTAAATCCATAAAATTTACATACATATGGCTGCATTGTTAATTCCTACTCTGAAAGTATTCAGAAGAGTTTCCGTTTTCTGCTTAGTAAAGGAACTTCACAGCCAAGAAATGTAATCCAAGGATGGCAGGTAGTCTGATTTCATTGGTACATTTACACAAAATACTTTTTGAAAAGCAAGTAAATACCTCAGTTCCCATCATCATAATAATGAGGAATTATAGGAATTGCAGATATTACATACTGTAACCACAAATTAGCGAGAGTAAACAACAGATACTGATAGCATGATTAAACTATTACAGAAGTAACCTAATTTATTTCCTCTTTTAATTCCATGTTCAGACACACGATTATGGACTTTGTTTTCAAATGGAAAGCTTTTTTCCCAACTCTCTTCTCCTTTCTTACATATCAGCATGCAAAGTAATGCTAGAAAGAATACTTCTTTGCAATTGTAGGTTAAATAAAACAGGTTTCTACTGCTTATAGGAGCACAAGGAAAGATAAAATAGCAACTCAGATGTAACTTTCCTACGAAAATATAACTTTCAAGAAAATACACTTTCAGGATATCTGTCTTGAAGGGACAAAATCATATTTAATAATTATTTTTTTCTCTAAAGTAAAGCCTCTCTGAAAGAGGTAGCAGAAAAAAAGCATTTTCACTCAGCAAGACTTGTTAGAAAACCATCTTCATTCCTTATCCAAGTGAAATTACATTGCTTTAAATTAAATTCAGAACCGGAAGAATATGAGAATTAATCAGAATCATGATCTTCCCTTTATTTTCACAGTGAAATTAATCAGAACTTACTTTCACAGTGACACTAATCAGAGCAATTATATATGCATTCAGGCAGAATCTGCCTTCTTACAAAAATGCCAAAATTAGACCTCCCTGTTTTATGATCAAAAGCAGTAATTTTCATCAAGCAAATCTAAGTTTCAAATTTGTTCAAATATTGAATTGCATCTGGGTCGAAAGACCACTAAGAAAATTTTGAACGAGCCTACTTTGTTGTCTTACGGCAATGAAAATGTGTTCCCAATGAAAAGAGAGCAAATTGGGAAGCAAATAGGTCACAACTGAGAACAGTCATGATGATTTTAGGCACATCTCATGATTCGTAATGGTAAACAGGGAAGGAATGGAGATATTTTGGGATGTTACTGCATTAAGAAAAATTTGAAGATTCAGAAAATCTTAACAGAGATGTTAAGTCTGTTCATCACTTACTAATCCGTTCTCAGGTTAGTAATATCTCTATTGATTTTGGCTGATGCACAGTGGTACAAATCAGCCTGCTTTAAATCAGCTGACTTTGTGCACTTGGCTACACCACTAAGTTTTTATGAACTTTTACTGGAATCTCTCCTTGGAAGTGATTAAATTTCTATTTCTTACACACACTGAAGTAATAACTTCATTTAGCTGCTAAGACAGTGGTGCATTCCACTGCTAAACAGTGAGTAATTACTGATACTAACAAAGAACGGCTAAAACTGCTGCAGTAAATAAAAACTTTTACCTGTTACATCCTCAAAACCTTTTAAAATATATAGGATTGCACAAGTGCAATAAAGAACTCAATACACTCACAAACACATTCCTAAGGTCATAATCCTGCAAAAACACTTGTAATATATGAAAATTGCCCCGTTACCAGCAGTCCCCAGTGGCATTTCCTGCTTTTAGACACAAACCGCAGTTGAGGAAAACACTGAAGAAAATGACCAAACGTAGGAAAGTGCTGTCACTGTTCAATTAAAGCAAAAAGACTTCTTACCACAGCTTTATATTAAAGATATTAAAAAAAAAAAAATCATGAATACTAAATGCATAAACAGTGCTTTTTTAGAACTGCAGTTAGAAATGACAGATTTGGTAAATGTCTTTTCAGGGAGGTCAGTTATAATTTGGCCTCTTACTTAACATGGGGGTTAATTCAGACAAGTGGTTGTACAGGACTGGGAGCAGCATTTGTTATTTTTGGTCTACTAACCGAAACCAAAAGATTTCATGGCATTGTTCCCTTCTTGCAGCAATGAATCCGCCTTTCTAAAGATGGAGACAGTGCCCAATTCTGATACTTTTGACCTGAATATTTATAGCCACACCTGTTCTGTATTATCCACCACATTACAGTATTGTTTTAGTGTAGACATAGAGGGCTGATTATAGCAAAAAAGCTCCTGCACTCTTTTGAAGAGCTAACAAGACATTAGATTAATTTTACAACAGAGGATCACATCTAGAATCATAGAATAGTTTGGGTTGGAAGGGGTGTTAAAGATGATGTAGTCCAACCTTCCTGCCATGGGCAAGGGCACCTTTCACAAGCCCAGGCTGCTCAAAGCCCCGTCCAACCTGGCCTGGAACACCTCCAGTGATGGGGCAGCCACAATTTCCTGTCCCAGCATCTTGCCACCTTCACTGTGAAAAATTTCTTTCTTATATACAATCTAAATTTACCTTCTCTCATGTTAAGGTTGCCCTTGTCCTGTCACTACGGGCCTTGGCAGAAAGTCTTTCTCTGTCTTTCTTATAAGCCCTCTTTATATATTGAATGATAAGACTATGACAAATCAGTTGAACATTTATTTTCAGAGACATAAAAATGAATGAATGAGGCAAAAGGAAAAGGTATGTATGAAAGGAAACTTTTAAGATATTCTAATGGTTCTAATTTTAAAAGCTGCCATCAAATCTTGATGGATTAAGAAAGTGTGTCTAGTCAGATAAATTATAGGCATGACACTTTGGAGATCAAGAAGGTACCTTAATTTATTAAATAGCAACTAACTACAAGTACTACGGCTCAACATTGAAGTGTGATAATAAGTTCAGCTAACTGCATTCAGAGGGTGTGAATATTAGTGAACAGTGGGAGTTCTATTTTGTAGGTTATTTGCAAAGATTTAGCATTTCTTTTAAGGACATTATCTGCATGTCTAATTTCATGGGCCCACGGTGGCAAAACATACAGCTGAGACACAGAGATCAGCAACAAGGGGTTCTCTATTGATAGACATTTGGATATTGTAGAGAGAAGATGCTGAATGATCTCGCAATGCATTTTGTATTGCATGCAGCATTTAACTTCAATGTTCAACTCCCGTTCTGCCAATATTAAAGTTATATATTTTGTCAGAATAAAGAAAAATTAAATTTATGCTATCCTTAACTCAATTTATTCGTGCTGGAGTTTAAAGGGAATTGTTTTGCTCTTCTGTGAAACTATAAATGAAGATTTTTTTTTTTTTTTAAGTATATTACTTGGGTTTACATCTTACTATAAATCTCAAAATGACAGTGGGTATCAGAAGGCAAAGAAGTTTCCTGATCTGTGAATCTTTTCAACACAAACAGAACTTTCCAAGCTGCTGCATTCTCTGTTTTTCTTCTTTGCTGAGAAGAGGGCTGATTTAATTGCCCTGACACACACCACCTCGCACAGAGCTGACGCAGAGGCTCTGGCAGAATTAACCGGGTTCTTTGTAAAGCGCGACTGATAGGTATGGTTGCTTACATAGCTTTGTGTAATAATAATATTTACCATTTAGTGCCTTCATTGGCAACATAGGGAAGAACCTCAATAGGATATGCTCTAGAACTAACACAAACTGCCTTCCTTTGCTATAAGAAAGCAGAGGCCTTTCCAACTATTTTCCCATGTGAAGCAGACTAGTTCCCTTCCCACGCTATTACCTTTCGATTGAGTAGTGGAATGAGTCATGAAGAAATCTAAAATGGAAGATGCAGAATTGCCTAGAAGAGGATATTCAGGAAAGACATATTCCAGTGTACACAACAGAAAAAAACCTTCTAATGTAACTGAATAATTATGACTACAGAACATACGAACTACACAACAACTTAAAAGCTGAGATTGTATCTAATTGTGAAACTAAGCCACAAAGTCTCAGGAAGTTTAAATCTGGATTTAAGGAGCTATATGAGCAAGTTAGATACCTTCTAAATTAAGGCACCTTGGATTACTATGCCTTTCTGTAAGCCACTATGTAAACTCTATCTTTCTTGAATACTTCTACTTTGGCTGTACCAAATACACACTGTAGGCTATACTTATTCTATATTATTCTACACTTATTCTGCATTGCAATCTACATTAATTTCTTTTATTTCTATATAATTTAAAAGCCGAGAAAGAAGCTAGATTTAACCTGCTTTATAATTTCTTTAATAATGACATGTTTAATTATGACAATTATTGAAAGCCCATAACAGAAATTTAACAACTCGAAGATATAGTGTAAGAGTCCCATTGCAACACACTATCCAAATGAATCCTATTACCTTACCACAGGCATTTTAGAGAGACAATTCCATTCCAGGAAATGCGGTGCTGCACCATTTCAAAACCAGAATGTTTACTGGCAGTCCTAAATGTGTTTGATTGTCAGCGATGATGCACTCACAGAGCAGTTTCCTGACAGGAAACGCATGTGATGTGCTAATACATAAAAGGCCTTTGCGATCCACGAAGTGGCTCCGTCACCTTTGTCACAGCCCAAGGGAGCCACAGGCAACTTTCCGCATACTAAACTGAAGACTGAGAAGGTGGTGGTTTCTGCTCCCACTATCATTCCCCAAAACCAGAACTGGGTAGTTGTGCTCCCTACAAAACCAGCGGGATAACGGTGAGTAACGCGCCCCTGCCTGCCTCAGAGCTCCGAAAGGAATTCCGTCTCAGCAGCTCAGTGCCCTCCGTGAGAAGCCCAGCGCAGAGACAAAGCAGTGGCATTATTCTGGCAAAAACACTCCAGCAGGCTGAGATTTAGTTCTCCAAAAACATAAAGAATGTAAGATTCTGGGGAGCTGTTCTTGCTTGTAAGCATTTCCCAGTTCATCTATCCAAGTTAGAGCAATACACCCGTACTAAAAGCCGTCAATAATACATCTTTTTGCCTTTTGAGTTTTCTACTGAAGAGGTTTAAGAACTGCAACTACTCTTGGCCATACAAAACCAAGCTAGAATCAGAAACCTGTATTGTTTGCCAATACAGATTTTTTTTAACCTTTCTAATTAACGATAATGGTATCTAATTGACACCATGCTGAGTGGTGTAGTTGCCACACCGGAAGGATGGGATGTCATTCAGAGGGACCTGGACGACTGGAGAAGTGGGGCTGTGAGAACTTTTTACATTTAAGACTTCTCCTTCTATGTTCTGACCGCAGATGATTCTCTGTAAACACCTTACATCCATACCTAGAGTTAAATCACCTGAAATGTTGGACACGCTTTGTTACATCTTGTCTCATAGACCAGGTAGTGGTATTCCCACCTCAAGACTTGATCAGACTAATATCTTTGGACAAGAGGAAGCTTCGCAGAGGTCTGCCTTTTCTTTCTAAGGAGAGAATGTAACTTACGAAAGGCAGAAGGTGTTCAGAAATATTTACAAGGAGGGTTGTGTATATTTTTTCTCTCTTCTGAATGAAGCATACTTTGTCTGAAATAGCATTCCAAGGAAAACCAAGACTACAAATTGGGGATTTCTTTCATCCTATTTGCTAAAAGTAATTCTGTGAATGAAGCACCAGACATTTTCTGTTTAATTTAAGCTCCTTTTCTCCTAGAAATTTGGTGAAGTCTGTGGCGACCCTATTTCAGTGTTCCGTGCAGTCATGGAGAGAAAAACGTCAACATGTGAAACAGAACAATAAAACCAGCCAGGTCCACTCTTTGCAGGCTTAATAAACAAATCTCCTTAGCAATACTTACTACTGGGCAATAATTAATTCATACATGGGAAATTATGAACCTGGAAGTAGAAGGATTTGGAATGAATATATACTTGAATACATGTAAATACGCACTCCTGAAATATAAAAGTTCAATCCATTTTGCAGGACACTAGAAGCTAATACAGAGGGTTAAGTCTCTTTCAAAAATAATCACTTCCCGTAGTACTCAGAAAGGCCAGTTTCTCACCTCGACTGCATAAGGCAAGCAATTCTCTATCCTTTTGTGTAAGAGACAGGAACAATTTCTATCCACTCTCTCCCAGAAAATGGGCAAAGACAGAGCAGCAAGAGACAGAGACCGGCTGCTACATTGGGTATGCCTTAGTCGGTTAGCCTGGACCAGCTCCCAAAAGTGACAACTGCATCCCTCAACAAAGTTTTACCAGAAAGAAAAGACAAGACAGCACTTTGACAGCACACACTCCAATGAGAATTCCCAACAAACATTAGCTCAGACAAAAAGCAAATATCCACTTGAATGCAAGTTCAGTTAAGGCATCTGCTACTTTTACAAGTTAGAGCCTTTCATGCAGTCATCCAACACATAAAAATCGAAGCATTGGTTTTGGTAGCAGTTTTTAATTTCTACTTTGTCCAAGGTATCCCACATTGTCCCGATATGACAGACAGCCAGAAAAATCCGGACTTATTTTTCTGTTTTAAGCAGTCACTATAGAAGAGTGGATTCAGGATCTAAATGAAATGCATTTGCTCGCTTCCACCTGACCTCAATGAAATACAGTTAATAGGCTTGGCTTTCATTTCAGTAAGGAAAATAAATATTCTCTTTAGACATGTGCCTTATTGAGCATTAATTTTGGATTTGGGTCACAACTGTATTAATCCTAAAAGATTTAGAAAGATTTCCTCTGAAGTTCTGAAAATCGATAGTTCAGCCATGGCTCAGTTGTGCAGTGTACATCGTACGATTGTGTACAATTAGACAGCTACTAAAGCCCATTCCCTAAACTCACCTATAGCACACTTCTTATGAAAGTAAAAATCCTTTTCACTACAAATCCATAAATGCACATAAAGTCTTTTCCTGTCACTAATTTTCAAATGATGATGCCATTTTCTTATACGTTTTTCTTCTAATTGCTCAACTGTCAATGTCAATTTGGGGATTGTTTTTGTTTGTTTGTTTTAAGTATTTGAATTGCATCACTACGTGCTTAATGCATCTATTCCAAATAGTACTTCTACAAAGACAGGAAAGTAGATTATAAAAACACTGCCCATCTATCAACTGGAAATAATAAATACAAAAGCTTTTTAATGTAATGTCACTCATGTACTGTTTAAAGAAACTGAGCCCATGAATCAGTATTCATTTAAATTCGTATAAATTATACTCTATAACATTTTGTATAAGTATAATCAAAGGAAGATTTAGACATACGGTGTCAAAGTTACCATTTTTTTTTAATTTAAAAGAATGTGTTATTTTTAAGAATACAGAATATATATCAATTGGCATTCAGAATTTCACTTGCACATCAGAGAGGTTTTAGGCTTTCCTAGGATGAACGCTCTCTTGATTAGTCAAAAGTTTTTTTTACTTTTCATATACTCTAACACATCTCAGAGGTGCACAGCTACAGATTTTCTAACCCCAAACAAGAGACCCAAATCGCATAATCTTCATTTCCACCAATGAAGTAGATTTGGGTCACCATCTCTGACTTTCTAAAAATCCATCTTCAATTTCTAGGCAATTTAGATAGGAAAGATAGAGAGAGAAAGAGAGAGAGACAGATAAAAGAATCTTCCAGACAGGATGGAGAAAGACATCTCTGCTTCCATGGGACGGTTAAGCTCAACTGACAACCCCGGGTAACAGCAGTAATGCAAGTGGAGCACTAACGGTTTGTACAGTGACCATCACAGAGGGAAATGTTCCATATACATCAACTCCCTACAAAGCTTCAATCACTAAAAAAATATATGTAGATGGCCCTTACAAATGTGAAATATAACTATTTCCTCAATAAACAATGCAGAAGGAACACAAAAAAAATCAAGTATTAGACAAAGAAATATTTTTCAGGGCTATAAGAGAAGCCGGAAAACTATCACATATCAGGTTTGCCAGTAACAATGTTGACTCAATATTTCTCCACCACAGTTCTTTGTCTCTCACAAGGGATAGCAGAGCACTGTGTAACACTTTATTCCTGACAGTTTTTCTTGCAGGTGCATACAGTCAATCTATTTGCCATTTCTTCTATTGCACTCCCCAAAGAATACACATTTATTGGATCTAAAAGCAAATGACATATTTCCCCCTAACTGAGCAGTCTCAGACACTTTATAAATAAGTCATTTTGGAAATGTTTCTGTACGTGATAAACTGGAAAAGGCTATCTAATCTGTGGCAAGCTAACAACTATAGTCTCCAGGAGTTTCCCTCGAGGAAGCATTTGGGACCTGTATATTTTCATATCAAATGAAAAGCCGTATGTTTGCTGTTCCACAGGCAGGAGTAAGATGCATGGGGGCGGACAAAAGTTACTGCAGAGGGGAGGTAGTTCCAGAAATACTGCCAAAAGAGTAAATACCAATGAAAACAAAAATACCTTCCTGCCCTCTGTTAGAAAACATATTGATTTTCTCAACAATTCCATATATGACCTCAGTTCATGTAATTTAATACAATAGATGTGGTATTCCCAGAATCTACTTCTCGGAATATACTGAACACAACAGGTACTGATTTCAAATCCCAAAATAACGCAGACATTTTTCTGCATATAAAGGTGTATTTCAAAACCTCATAAAACTCGACACAAGAAAAGCTTTTCACGTTTGCCGCTGGTGTATCATCAGCTTTTTGAGAGTCACGACAAAATGAAAGCACCGGATATAAACCACGGTATAAACCACTGGTATACACTGGTATAAACCACGGACTATACCGTACAGTCATAATACACAAAGCCATAATGAGTAAACAAACTAAAGACATCACCAGTGGGAATCAAAAGCAGTATCATAACTAACCGTAACTATTTAGGTAAAAAAAAAAGAAAAAGTTTATCAGTCCATATTGTTTAAAACTCAAATCAACATTCTATACTACTGCTCTTCCCCAGAGTAGGAACCAGATGCCTTGTGAATGAATTAGCAAAACAAGATCTCCTCTATAGATTTTACTACTAATTCTTTATTCAACAGAGAACCAAAATCTGAAAACAAAGCTATAATCCCCAAAATATTTTTAGAAAATACTGTGCTAAAAATTAACGATTAAACTTCTCACTTCATTTGCCAAACATCGGTATGTGTAAAATGTACTCTAAAATACTGTTTCTCTTGGTTAGATTAAATCAAACTAGTATAAAGATAACCTAGCAATCTTTGATCATAAACATGCAGAACCATAAACTGTTTGGACACGATAAAATTTTGACATCACAGATAAGCTTCACATCTTTTATTCTTTTTCATAAAGAAGCGTCAGAAAACTATATAAAAATAATACATCAAATAAACATAGACGCTGTTGTACACAGAGCATAAAACCTTAAAAAAAAACACTGAATAATTCAAGGGAACTCTAGCAACACTTGTAATTTACAACACTCACAATTTTTCATAAAGCAATACTTTTTTAATTTTCATCTTTTTTCTATGGTGCCTCAGGAAAAAGAAAAGCCAAAATTGAAACTATAACTACAAATATTAGTGTTTACTTTTAGTATCAGTGTAGTAAATATGCCATTATCCTTAGATGGTAATGTAATATGCAAGCAATATTTGTCCCAGATCACCACAGTAAACAAGATTTTTCCAAGACTACAGTATTTTCCCTTCCTGCTCTTTGCAAGATTACTTTGCAAAAAAATGACAATTTTTGCATACCTTCACAACAGAAGATACTTTTCGTTTCTGAAACAACAGATTTGCACCCAGATTAAATGCCTTGCTCGATTCTAGGGCAAGTGCTCAGATTTTCAGCAGTGTAATTAGCCTAGGAAAGCAGGTTGTGTTCATTCTGATGTCTGCACTCACTTGAATATCTCTGCATTGCACTGCACAACGCTTGTCAGAAGGAAACCAAAGATTCACTCTCAGTTTTACCCATGATCTGCTCCTTGCAGGTGGTCTCTCACTTTAGAATACTCAGTTTCTTCTGTATCTAGAACTCTAATTAATATTCCTGTGCTCCAACGGTTTACGTGCAGAGGAAAGAACAACTCACCAGGAAAAACAGACATTCAGACTAAATACATAATTGGGAATTATAACATATATCGTAACTTGGACAAGTAAACACCACACCCACATTTCACTTTAATCTCCTATATGTATGTTTGCTTATTCTTATGACTTTCATCCAAAATTCCCAATTTGAGAAACAGCATCCTAGAATGTTGTTTTTCTGCCAGCCGACCTTGAAAATAACTTCTTTCTTTCTGTCCCTTCTGGACATACTACTACTGCTTCCCTTCCTCTCTCAGACAGTTTCTCAAACCCGCATCACTTTTTCATTGTCACAGCACCGGTGTTGTTAATGCGTGTTACAAGGAGCAGATGTACTTATACGCACTGGAGGAAATGCAGAATACATATTGTTGTTACTCATAGGACCATTCTGATTCCATGGGAATCATCTGTTTCAAAATCCAGCATTCCACTAGCCCTTTTGACATTCATTTCTTTCGGCACTCCCAGCTAATCAAAGGGAATCGTCTTGGGTTTACATATCTACCATCCCTTGCTATCGAGTTGGATACTCTAGCTAGATACACTCAATTCCTCTCTTGGCCACAATATATGCAAAATAAAGGTTCTTCTTGTTTTTCTTACTGATTTTTCCTTTTCAGGAACTCTAATTACAATGCACCGACTTCCTGCTAAGTCTAGTGCCTACGTTTTAAACAAGTGAGGTATTTTAGGGAAAGATGGTTGTATTTTCTTAAGAAATATGAAAAATTACTATTGTTTGAGTACTGACACAATTTAAAGCACTTTATTAGCCGCAGTGGAGCTGCAGCTGCCGACTCATACTTAAAATATCACTAATTCCTTTAGTAAATGAACTCATAACAAATCGAAATGAGTAAATTAAATGAATATATATATTTTATACGCATTAGTGGCATATGAGTCACCTTGATCTCCTTTGGGATGGAACTCTAATTAACACTGGAACATATTTTGTCTATAAAAATTTCTGTTGATTGCCCAAGAGGTAAGAGGAACTCATTTTGCCAGATGATGTTAACTTTTATGGGCTAAGGTGCTGAGTTACCAGGAGACACAGCTGCGTGTTTTATGCTCAGGGCACTTTTAAAGCAACTCAATATTTTAAGAATCATGACATTCCCATCTGAGATAAGAAAAATTAACAAAAAGGAAATGATAAATCATTATGTATTAAAACCTGAAAACTCAGGAAAGAACTATGTTAATACTCTGATATACCACTTACGCATGTATCATATATAATAAGTGCAGGTACTTAGAATTACAATGAAAAATGGAGTTATTGACGTGAGTTGACTGTAAAGTGTAAAGAAAGCTGTTGTTAAAGCAATGTTGTGGCCTTCGCGACGCTAGGTAACAATTCTTGGCAAGACTATTTGCGAATTGAAAGAATATTAAAATCACTTTCATATGACGGCTTGGACATATATTTACTGGGGTTCTTATTTATATCTGTTTTCAGAAGTTTTATTACATAACAACTGCAAAACATTTCTTCAAGCTGAAATTTGGCTTAGAACACAGAAGTCTGAATAAAACATTCCTGTGCATTTAAATAAAAACAGCTCTACAATTTAAAATGTTCCATACCTCCTTTAATAAGAAATTTAGAAAACATTTTCCACCTAAAAAAACCCTGATTTCAGACTCAGCCCAGAAGAATATTCTGTTTTTCAACACGTTAAAATCTGCCATGAGTTAACAAAGCAATTGTATCATTCTAAAACAGCTTCATTACTAAATCTGGAGTGCAGAACACACAGAATATTTGCATTTTTGGTAAACTACCAAAAGAGAAAGCAAATAGTGCAACTGCAAATACTCAGGCCAAATCACACTTAATAGGCCAAAAACCTGAAATACATCTCATAAGTGGAAGATTTAACTGAAGCTTCTCTTTCTCTTTCTTCCCAATTTACCTCCTTCATCAAAAGAAATACCAATACCTCCTTTGGCAGAACATTAAGAGTATTCAAGCCCTTGCAAGCCGCTCTCACTCACAATCTACCATTTGTATGGACAAAATTATATGCCACAAAACCAAAAGATATAGATTAATCTTTGCATCTTCAGCTCTCTCAATAATGAAAGGTATAATTAGTGATATCAGTTTCTCCAAAGTATCTCTTTTTTTCTTTTTCTTCAAGGGATATGTTTTATGTAACACAAAACCTTAATTCCTATGAGGCACCGTAAGAGGAGATCCAGTAAAATCTTTTGGTACTAAAAGCAATCACTGGATGAGCTTAAATGCCAAAATCCAGAATAATTATAAAAACAAAACTGCTAGTACTCTATCTACCAAACTGAGTTATTGCTTGTGGCCAAGGCACTACATGAGAGTGCTTGTTCCTCTGCTGTCCTGGTTCTTCAGACAGGATGACTCTAGAGAAATAAAGCTGAGGGACCCATCTCTAGACCTGATGGTTGACATGCTATTAGTGGAAGTAACCAAACTTACTTCCTGAGACGGCTTTTAATAGCTGCAGACACTTCTATGTGAACTGGAACTGGTCCTAGAAAGGAGCAGTACGGTTCAGCAAAGCTTCTTCTCGTGTCCTCCGTGTTATACCAGTGTCGGGTTTTGTTTTCATTGAATGTTTCCTAACGAATTCTGAATCAGCTGATATAATCTGAGGCAAAGTGTGCAGAACAACAAAGACAGATATCTAAGAGCTCTGAACCACATATTAAAAACCCTGACCGAACCTGCTCCGTTCTCTCTCAGCGATACCAGTTTTGTACATTATTTAGCTTCACTGCGATCAGTTTGGATTTGCACTGGGACATCCCTCTCAACACGCAATTACTATGTTTGCTGGATTTTCAGTTATTTTTGAAAAGCCTGCCAAAGAACTATTAGCGTTTCACGTGTCAGTGACACCTGGCAACCACAGTGACTCCGCAAAATTCAACGGCAGCAAGGGAATTGTTATTGTCTATTGCTTCACTGGTCCATGAACTGAGGAGCTCCTGAACGAGTCTTGGCACAGTGCAGCAAAGCAGCTGTTGGGCCCTATTGTTGTCAAAAATACACACTTTTGACAACTACTAATCATGTATTTACTCTGAACAGTGAATAATTTTATACATTTATTATTCTCAGGATATATTTACCCAACAAGTAATGGCAACTCTAAATGAGTTTTGTATGTTCTAGCAAGAAAACACAAACAGTAATTAATTACTTCATTGTTATTTAGCCACCATTTATTTATTTATATCTCTAAGCTCTTCATCAGATATAATGCTAAGTACATACTGGCAGGTAACTTTTGGTGGCATTTGTAGGTTTTGGCAAAATTCCCTTCAAACTATTCTAGGGAAGCTCAATTGTCTTTAAGATGAGAAATCTGATTTTGTCCTGAATGGATGGTGTACATGACATAAAACACTTCAACAGCTGAACAGGTTCAAGTTGGTAGTTATCGATTCTATGTTAAAAAAAAAAAACAAAACAAACAGAGTTGCTAAGCTGTCCAAATTGCACATTATTTAGGTTTGTACTGACAGGCAATAAATGTAAGCTATTCCCCGGGAAGCTATCAAACCTTTGTGTAGTGATGGCACGATGGCAGATGAAAGGAAATTATGATCTACATAGGCTAAGACAGAAAATAAGGACAATAACATTTAACTTCAGCAGATTCTTTGGACTATAAGAATAACAAAATACACAAGAAAATGGGAATGAGTATCATATACAAACCAGAATGTTTAGGATGAAGTACACAAGAGCTGACAGCAGGCTATAGGAAGGTTACATGTGGGGAATACACGGCAGTGCTATCTCTGAGCACAATGCTGCCACGTCACACACACTTTTGATACGTGCATTGCATTTTAGAATAATGTAGTTCTTCCATCTTAACTTTTCCATTTCTACTCATAAAATATATGATTGTGCAAAAGCTATGTAAGATGTTTCTAAAGTTATAAAACTAAATAAGTATACCAGACCTATAAATTTTACATAAGAGATACTCAGCATGGACGCTGGTAGTAGGTCAAAACAAAAGATAGGTTTAATCTACAAGAGAAAGTATTACCAATTTTATACGCAGGGACTTTTATCTAGGATAAATGTCTGAATAATGAATTGGAGCTATATCAGTTAATACTCACAAATTTTCTACTCAGAAATATCTTCCCTATATGAGCTAGGCAATGAGTAGACAAACAGTGAACAATTTACTAAAACTCCCTTTTCTACAGACAACTAAATATTAGACCATTCAAAATACATAAAAAAATACAAAGAGTATTATAACAGAATAAATCATGTCATGTCTATGTTTATAGACAATACAGGGTTCAATTACAGTTTCTATGAGTGACCACATATAATCACCAAAAAAAAATGTAACTACGCTGATGATAGTAACACAGCACGGATGATCGTTAACTATTAGATTAATTCATTAGAAGCAGATGGGATTTAGTCCTGGTGTTAATTTAAATCCCAAACAGAGCATAAGGACATGCAGGCCATACCGTCACCCACACAGAGAACCACTGACAAGTACTTAGTCGAGGCTACTGGTCTAACGGCAAGACTGCCAGTAGCAGAAATGGGATAAGTTATTTTAACAAGCTGTTAATATGAATCATTCCTTATTATAGCATGGCTAAATGTAAGAACTAATGAGGTACAAAACTTAACAGCCTTAGGATAAGCCTGGAGAGAGATGAGTTAAAGGGAAAAGAATCTATGAGCAGCTGAGCTTAGTTAAAATCAAGAGACATACAAATACCAGAACCCTTGACTGCCCTTGGAACACAAGAAAATAGCATATTTCAGCGAACAATAAAAGAACACTGATGTTCACGAATAACTTCAAAATCTACAAAAATGTTGTGATGTAGCATCAAAATAATTCATTTTGTTTGCTTAATTTTAGCTCCAAAATCTTCCTGCTTTCAGTCATTCTGACATCACCTTCTGTCTTCAATTGGAAGGCTGCCCTCCCCCATAATCTAAACAGATATGCACTTCAACATTTAAGGTCTATTATTCTGAAAATACTATAGTGATTTGTGTTGAAATATTGTATTTAACTCATCAACAAAACATTTGGATTTGCAACACAAACTGAATTTTGTTTGCCATTTTAATGCCCAGTCTCAGCAGCAGACATATTGTGATGGTAAGTTGTATGGATTCGGAATATTTACTTTTTCTGTTAAAACTTTAAGATTCTTATCATTATCCTTTCTTCTTTGTCTGCTTCTCCAGCCTCCAATCAAAGGCTGGAACAATTAGGTTTTATCTAATTGTAAGTTCGCTAATTGAATAGATATATAGACAGTTGAAAGCACCAGGATTCTCTACAGGCTCTTGTTTATCAGTGTCTAAATCTCAGTTAACAGCTTGCTACCATTCTAAATTTACAACTATTTATTTAAGTATTTATGTACAATGTTTGTTTACCATGGAAACTGCTATATCAACTTGACATATACAGAAGTAATTTTATTCAGATACATTTATCTCTTTGTTAGAATTCATCCATATTTTATGGTATTTAAAGGGAAATAAAACCACATTCTCAATATACATTTCAACTTATTTTGTGTGCAAAAGGTGCTTGTCAATTTTCTAGCATAATGTATATGACTAAAGGTATTTGCCAACCACAGGACTGGTCCAACAAGCAATTAAATCAGCTGGGGAAAAAAATGGTGGCAACTTTCAAATATTATTCAATCCGTAGTTCTCCCATTAACTGTGGGGTTTTTTTATTTTACTTTAATTTATACCCCAACAACAATTTTGAAAAAAGAAATACAAACAGGAAAACATGTATCCCAGAAAAAATAGTTTCTCTAGTAATCTTTTTATACCATTGTTTCTTACACTTGCAACTCCACAGTCAATAGATTCTCTCTTCTACCTTCTCTTACACCCTGCTCTGCTCCAGACCTACAGAAGAACCTAATCCACAGCTGAACGCACCTTAGCAAGAGCAATCTACTACTGAATCTTAAGCTGCTCGGAGCCGAATACTCAGAACACTTTTTCTGATCTTTGTTCTCGGATTCAATGCCGTGAAAGAAAGATGACACAGGTTATGGGTTAAACTGCTGAAAATCCACAGTACATTAACTGACTGGCCTGTGTCCTTGGTTCACTGAGAAAACAGGACGCACATCCTTCTGCGTTTCCGTCCATAGGAATCCCCAGATTGTTAAGTCACGTGCTATCTTTGTTTGGATGCACAGATCATGGCCAACAGAAAGAGAACTACAGACATAAAGGTCCCAGAAATATAAACCCACAGTTGAGATACACAAAGGTAAGGGTGATCTACCTCTGTTTGACCTGTTACACTGAATTTCACCGACATCCGATTTACTAGTGAAATCAGCAGATGAAGAATACAGAGCCCTAGAACTGCCAAAATTAAGGCAGACCCCAAAGGGAGTTTGCAGGGTTAAAGAGAATAATGACTACAGCGAGAATAATAACTACAGCATGACTGGAAAGGAAACTGGATATAATAGGATAGGTAATTACAGAAAGCAAGAAATAATTCAAGGCTGCAACATCATGAGAGTGCAGTATCAGGAGAGATTAGAGGAAGAAAGAAATAAGACTGGTCATGAAGTATTGTATACACTGTTGAGTTTCCAACAGGGAATAATTCACTTATGTAATTCAACTCTTTATCCCTCCTCACAGCCAGAAACCGCCCTGAGTTAAACAGAGGACAAAATTAAGATACTGTGAATCCTACAATATCTTTTGTACCAGCAGCCATGATTCAGTCCCTCCTGCAGTAAATGAGTAATATTTAATATTGATAATAGTCATAATTAATATTAAACACTTAGTAAAGGTTTATTATCTTCAAGTCTCATTAAGTAATTAACCAATTCATTAAGATTGCTAGCATGAAAGCAAGCAATAAAGTAACGTAGAGACACACACTGCAGGTCCAACATTTAAAAACCTATTTCAAAAGTAAAAAAAGGGCAACATTTAATTCTTAACATAATAATGATACAGTCCTATAGTTATGCAAAACAAATCTGAGGAATACCTTTTTTTTTTTCAAGTTCTTATGTTTTAAGAAGTTGCTTTTGGGTTGTACAACTCCAGCTAGAAAAGACTGGGATACGCACACAGGGATATGTGTGTGCCTGTTTGAGATAAAAGTCTTCCCTGAAAATCCTAGCAAACAATGGCAAAACCATAGATTTCCTGAAACAAAACAAAGATGAACATTGTTCTATTTATCATACGCAGTTCCAGTAATCCTGATCAACTTCCTTAATTCAGTGGACCACATCCTGCAGTTCCACAGCTATAAAACCAGATCAATCAGACAGTTACTAAGAGGCCTGGAGAAAGAAGCAAAGCAACAAAAGCAGCTGCAAAGTATACACACATCCTAACTGGAACAGAAACTAGTTTCCAATGCCTAACATTTCAGGCCAATCTTCTCTTTTGTGTTCTCCAATTCTCTTTTCTCTCTAGGGGGGACCCAGACAGGCCACGAGTTTCCCAGTAAAGTAGGTGGATATATTATTAATATTGTTCACTTTCTGGCAGTTGGCCAGTGGAAAAGAAAACCAAGTAGAACTTTTATCTTTTCTGAGGAGACTGAAAGGCGTGTGAAGTTCTGAGTTCATGCAGACTTGTTTTGCATAGTAGTAAGTCACAATTATTCTAATGAGGCACACTTCTTTTTTTAACTTCAGTCTGCCTGAAAACATTTTGTCATACTTCGACTGGCAAGAAAGCATTTTTTAGATCCGCTTTGAGAACTTTCACTTCCACTTTGTTACATGCAAGTCTCAAATGCAACTTTTGGTTTCATTTTATACATTGATTTATGATGACAGCACAAAAACTGAGAGCTGCACTTTCTCTTATTTTACCTTTAAGTTTCGTGTTTGCAAGGTCACATCTTTGCTTCATGTTAGTGGAATGCAGAACTGTCTTAACAGCTGAGTAGGGCTGAATACAATTAGTACTGCTGGAAAGAGAGGAAGAAGTAAACACGTTGTCCTCTACCCACATCAAAACAAAATTTGGTGGAGTATTTTCTGAAAGTTATACCTTATTTCCTCCTTCCATTTATTCAGTTTCCTAAACTTAAGATATGAAGTTTTGCCTTACTTGTAACTTCCTTCTTTGCCTGAGAACCCCACCTCTTGAGAGACACAGTGCTTGTAGTTCGCGTTATTTTAAGAACGTGTTTCTAATTAAGTGAACAGGTGGCTTCAGCCAGCGGGAACTACTGAGCAAACAAACCCGGTGAGAGCTGGGACTCGTTGTAGCAGATGGTGTGGTCTTTGTACCACTTTAATGAAGACTGTGCCTGAGCTCTCTGTTGGGTTTAAGAGAACACTTTCCTTATCATTTGTGGAATTACATTTACACAATAAGAAAAAGAAATTGTTTCTAGATTACAAAAGCAATATATTCCGAGCACCCTTCAAGCATGTTCAAGCATTCCCTTATCTGATAAGTGTATACTATACATAGCAAAATTCAGTTACGTCAATCTGTACCCAACACAATTATCTATATTCCATCCACCAGCGAAATATACTGTTGTAATGTTTCAATCACGCAAGCAATCATCTGGAGGAAGTTTGCACAGACATTAACAGGCTTTAAACAGCAGGTAGACATGTATAGACTTTTAACACTGCCTTGCTAGCCTCTGTTTCCAAATTTATCAATGGTTTGGAATGAATTTCCTAAATTATGAGCTTCCCTTTATAGATTTACAGGAGCATACTCCAAATTGGAATTCATGTCAGGAATGGGAAAATTTGTTCAATGTTTTCTATGAGTATTAGCTCTCTACCTTGCATCCTCCCGTGGACTTAGGTGAGGGGATCACAAAGAAAAGCAGTAGCATATGCACAATTTCGATAGAAAAATAACCATTCAAACTTGAGTAAGGATTGAGAAGAATAGGGGACAGAATGGGAGAAGAGATATTTCCAGCTCAAATTCAGCTAATCGAGTTCAGAAATCCCAATAAATTATGCTTTTGTACAATGCAGCATTATCACAGAGCGCTTCATGAATTTATAAAGTATTCATACACACAGTCTTCCATTCAAACATTTCCTAAAACATATCCATATGTAACACAGTTCAAACACCTTACAAGAACATACTGCAAACTGGTTTTCCAAAGTCAGAAACAGCTTACTTATCTCTGAGGTTCACTGGAGTAGGTAAGCTTTCCCCTTGCTAAATGCTTGTGTCAGGCAAACAAGAGCCCGTCTTGAGGAGGAGACGTTTGGTGATACCGCCTGTAAGTCACACTGCAGCCACGCAGGGAAAGCAAGCCAGGGAGCGCCAAGGGGGAAAGAAGATAAAAGTCCATGGACCATAAGGTAAAGGAAAGTGATACAATGATTTTGAAGTAACACAGCTGTCCCATCATTTTGGATTTTCACAAATTCCCCTCTGTCATTAGTGCAATTAATACACATAGTGGTCACATATATGGCATCTGAAGTCCACAACAGATGCCATTTGTCTCTAAATGAGAGGAAAACAATTTCGGTTTTGTCAAATGGAATATATATTTGGAAGGATGAGAAATTAGGATAGCAGCTAGAAGTGCCACGTATTTTGATGACATCTTTGTTCCTAGTAGTTTAATTATCATATTTGCTAACATTGCCATAGCGCAGTCTGGCCGTATGCCTCACGTTTACATTAATGTGGGTTTGCGTTCAATGTACGTTTGAAAAATTAACTGTATCATTTACTACAACAAAATCATTCACGAAAGAGTACATCCGTCGCAAACTGTCACACAGGATACACATTTTTTTACAAGGCTTAAAAATACTACTGATGTGGAAAAGATGGGTGCTCACAGAAAGAGATAAGATGGATGGATCAGAAAACAAAAGCAGGAAAAGCACCCATTTCACTTTAGGTGTTTTACCATAAGCAACACTACTGCACGATTGCTGCAATATCACTTGACAATTCATGGTAAACCATATTCCACACTACCTTTGTGTGAAAATTCAACTGATAATGAAAAATAAGATTCAATATGGCACACTGCGTCTATAAATACTCTGATATGTAATAATTCAGCTGGAATACTGCGGGAAGCACAGTATACACAACTCACTATTCTTACTCTTCATATCACTGAACTTGTCTTGCTGGTTCTATTTATTTTTCACTGGAGTAATTCTTTTGGGAACTTCAAAGCAATTAGTTGAGGAGCACATGTTAAAGGGTGAAGAGTTTCAATGTTGCAGCAATGTAAGATAACTATAGATCACAAAATCTGTCATGGAATAATGCAATCAAGAACAAAGCAAACTGAAGCTTTGTTTTCAAAAGATAAGAATGCAATGGAATGCATCACTAGCTCCTCTTATTTCTTGTGCTGTCTACCTAAATGAGACTCCCTGCTTGCATATTTCAAAGTCACTGGTTAATTATTCTGTAGCAAAACTACGTTTTGGGCACTGCGATTTCAACATAATGATGTGACTATAATTTGAACAAATTAGAAATATGCAAAGTCGAATACTTGATTTCAGATATAATCCAGTAATTAAAAACATAACAAATCATTTAGCAGAGATGTTGCCATTGTTGCCGAGAAAACCTGCTAATTGCAGTGCCTGTATCTTCCCCACATTTGCAGTGCTGCTCTCCAAACCCAAATCAAGATCCAATCACAAAAAATAATGAAATAAAAGGTGTATTTCCCAGACTTTTAAACCGCGCAGACAATACTGAGTAAGAAAGGAACAAGGTGGTCTAAACAGATATCATTTAGACTGCCAATTTAATGTTTTTATGCACTTCCTGTACAACAGAAAATAATATGCCAGTGTGTAAAATTACACTGAAAATATGAAATATTAAAAAAATGATAAAAATATAAGCATGCTTCAAGTGTATTGAAAATGCATATTCAGCAGTACTGTTCAGCCACAAATATTGTTCAACAATGACCGCAAGGAGTGGATGAATGATTTGAATGTTTAAATGTTGTACAGGTCAAATCTGTGATCAGAGAACTCAGATGAAAACTACCTTTCCTAATTCCTTGTTCCCTTACAGCGAGTTTGATCACAGAGGTAAACCTACACTTTCACACAGGTCATTTTGACCCCAGGATTTGTTCCAGAGTCATCTATGTTTTTTTCATCCCGCTATGGGGAATTAACATCCACATTCATTTGAAATGCAATGTTGTGCTTAGATAGGGAAAAAAGTATTTTCTATTTGCAATGCCCATCACTTCTGCGGGTGTTTTTGTCTCCTACAAGTCATTTCAAAATCAGCAGCTCTATTGAATTTAGACTTAACGTTCTAATAACAAGCACAGGCTTTTAAGCAGAGACTGAAGTTATTTTAAAGGGATTAGTTGTTTTGTACAGATACTGATTCACAGACTTTGAGTGAATCGCTCAAAGTCCACAGACATTGACTGACCCACACCCATTTATCTTTCTTAAAAATCTGGCTCGGTATTTACATCCTCGATATAGAGAGCAGACTTCTTCAAATCCCCAGCAGCTTGCTTTAATTGGCAAGTGACATAAACCCACGAAATAATACTGTATTCTCCTTGCCATAATTGAGATAAACTCACCAGCCTCTACCTTGTTTTAGTTTTGTCACTGTGACACAATTTTGCAAATAGGTGAAACACTCATGATAATAACTTTTCTCAGCATATTTAAACATGCAGATCAGTAATTAGCTGTTAACATCTCTGTTTTACTCAAACATTTGTCTCCTGTAAGTAAAACTGGACCTTTGACTTTACTAGAGAAATGAGCAGGAGAGAGGATTATGAACTTGAGAATGTCAGATTTGGCCGGGAATTTGATTCAGTATTGCCTATCAGTTCTCCTTTCTTTACCGAAAACAAAAAAGGCGAAGTTGTGACACAGTAGTTCAGTGTTGCAGCATTCGTCAAAAGGCAGTACCCAACAATGACATAACTAATGCAAACTATACCAGTGCAGCAGAAAGAAAAGCCGTAAGAAACCCCACTCTATTACCAAGAAAAGCTATATTCTTGGTGACTTCATGTACGCCCTGTCAGCAAGTGCAGTAAGAAGTAGTATCTATGCCCTGGATACCAGGATGCTAACCAGAAAATTCCAAAACCATGTTCCATCCACGCTGAAATGATCTTAATCCGCTAGTCTTCAAGGGTGTGGAAGAACTGACCCTAGTGCCCAGACTCGGAGAAGGAAGTGTAAACGGAAAGCTGACACAGACGATTGTTCTCCCTGCTGTTTCTGCTGAATGCGTTGGGTTTAGTTCTATCGCTCTACTTAGTTCACATCTAAGATTTTCAGAATGATAAGACTGAAGTGCCTGAAGAAAGTCTAAGTACATCAGGAAATGATAAAAAACTAGTTCTAATGCATGAATCTTTTAATTATTTAGCACTCAAAGGCATTAATAATTTCATCAATTCCAGACTAAATACTGCTCATTTGACTTTACTGCTGCCCATACAAGAAAAGGAGCTTGCATACACTTATGAAGAATTCTTAAAAGCCAAATATCATGCTACGAGAAAATAGAACAAGTACCAGAGACAAAGAGAGGGAAAAACTAGCCAAGATAGCGAAAATAACTACATCAATAACAGTCAGTCACAATAACACCAATCAGAAAGGAAATCTGAGGTTAAATTGTCATGTGCATTGCACATAAAATAAAGTTACCTGTTTTCAGGCACTGGCTCAGAAATAAGAACGCTCACCGTTTGAAAGACTCTTTGGGAAGTCTCAGACTCTGTCTTGAGAGAGAAAAACACCCAAAACATTTCTTCCTTCTAAGCAGTTTGATATTTTATTTGATTCAAGGTAAATTATTCTTAAATCTGCAATAATATTTTTTTTTGCCCTACATATCACTTGAACTACGTAAGCACAGAAGTGTCATGAGGACTGGCATGAAAGAATACAGCCACTTTCCTTGTGCAACAGCTACTGGAACCTTCTGGGACCAAGTCAGACCAAGCTCTCAGCATCACTTCCAGAAACTTTAATGCCTGTATTACCACACTAACTTACAATTAATTTGTTTTGATTTACATGGATTTCATAGATATCACTCTGGCATTGTCCTGCTATTCTGAACAAATCAGGAAATCGGTAGTTCCTTTTTTTTCCCCTCTTTTCTTTGCTTTGCTCTTCAACATGATGTCATTTTGGAGGTTATTGAAATTATTGTTCATGCCCTGAATATTTGCTTAAACAGCAATGTGTGATTCAAATTATTAACTAAAATGAAAGGAGAAAAAATGACAACATAAAGGGTCTTATTTTTAATTCTCTTTGCAAAACCCAGTAGTTAAAAGCCAGATGAATAGAAATCAGCTAAGGTTCATTACAGTTGCAATCCATCCAGAGAAAGAGAAAGATAGAAGGGCCGGTACATTAATTTTTACGCTTGTGACTCAGTAAATAATGTTCCAGTTAGAGCTGTGACATCTTGCAACCCAAAGCTCATATAATTTCTAAAATAATATATTATTTTTTTCTGTGTTATTAAGTGCTGCTAAATTTTGATCTGAAGGATGTCAAATTGAGGAAAAAAAACAGGAGACTATTCCTTTAAATATCACAGATGTGTATTCAAAATTTCTAACCATGATGACACTGTTTAAATAAGTGAGAAAACAAGGCCGTCTGTCAAATCTACAGCAATCCAATTGAAAAATCAAATTTATGATGAGTCTAACGCAGATGACATGCTTCCATTTTCTCTTCACACATGGGAGAGACTACATTTTCAGTTAGCTTCGATCATTTAACCAATGCATCTGTAATTCAGATACAAGCACTGAGTGTGTTACCTGAACAGACAGCAGAGGTGGAGGTGCAGGTTGAGGAAAGGAGTTTGACATTGTATTTGTCCCCACAAAAGGATTTCTATTGTATCGTAATCCCGTTTCATTTCCAAGACAGAATGAAGACATTCATCCAAATACAGTAAATTACATCTAGAAAACAGATCCACCTTATATTACTATATTTATTGTATTACATCCTAATGACTAAATATATTCCAGGTTAATTACCATTAACATATTGCCCAGCTCTGGCCCACCTGGTTTAACACAGGTTATCAGAGTACTGATAATCATACATGAGTGTGAAGTCCTTGCATACATACTTTATTCAGACCCAAAGTATAAGTAAAGTAAGCAATCTGCTCATGGATGATGCATTTTCATAGCAAAAGCATGAACTTTTCTGAGTTACTGAAGTGCTTTATGCGCCGTTCTGAATTGCCGAGACCTACGCCTGAGACACCTCTTTCCCATTATAAAGGTCCAAAAAAGAAACATGTCAGAACAAAGACAGACTGCATCTGACACTATTAATGCTGTGCAAAATCAATCTCTTAAGGCTTTGTAATGCTTGCAAACATGTAGTTGAGATGCTTCTGCTGATGGACAGAAATTGCAGGTTTTCCTCCCAATATTTTAGCCATTTCTTATTTTCATTCTCTTTCCTTTTGCTGAAAACTGATTGACTGTAGAAGATCTACTGCAACGTCAGTCTCCCGTTAACAGCTGGGAAGTCACTTTGTCTTACTTGCAGTCACAAAGAAACACAAGATAATCATATTGTGACAGCCATATCCAGCAGAGAGGAAGAGAAGCAAATCTCTTTTCATTATTCTACTCTGCCCATTTCAGCCCTTACTGAATTTCCCAATAGTAAAAGGAAGAATATTCCTTTTCAAATCCATTAATGGCTAGATAGCCAATAGGAAAGCTTATTTTCAGCTCATAAAGTATATTTTCAGGATAAAGTTAGATTTTTCCCTTCTGTGCTACTGAGAGCATATTCTACAGTTTTCATTAATCTCTCCCATTTTAGTCGAAATATTCTCTTAACTTTCCAGTAGTGGTCCCTGTATCTCAAAAGTACTGTTGAGCTAGAAAAGATATCCCAGGCTGAGGAATTCAACAAGGAAAAATATACAAAGAGACGATCCTGTGACACAAAAGCTTAGAACTGAACAGCATTACTGTCATATAATTTAGTTGCCAGTTTCTACAAGTGCTTGGATGTAAATCAGTTTTTACTGAGACTGAATTTAGTATTGAGAAACACAGGGAAGAAAGTAAAAAATCTCCATTGCCTCTGAGCTGCTCCTTGTTGCTATAGGTGCTGCTTCTCATTTAACAGAGACATTAGCATAGAAATCATCTGCATCAAGTCTGTTTCAAAGCTCTGCTCACTCCCAGGAGTTTTGGCTGCCTAACTGTATTAGGATCAAAAATAATTTGAGCAATTATATTTTAGATTACCTGAAAAAATGCAACTTTATTTATACTACTAGATAAGTATTTACCAAAATATTATGGCCCTTACATTCACATAAAATTAGAGAGTTTGCTTGTCATAACAGTTCATTCACAGAGCTAGAAAAAAGTAGAAAAAAAGATCACTAACACCACCAGATTCTTAATAATACTATCACGTCCAAGTCAGATCAGCTACCTACAATTTCGCTGTAAAGAAAGTTCCCTTTAAAGAAACAGCAGAATGTCTTCTTCATGAAGTACACCAATAAACCACAGGCCATTACTCAAAATCCTCTTTAAAAAAAAAAAAAAAAGAGAAAAGTAAAAAAGATTCGGCACTGGGAGCACTGTGTTGCACTATTCTAACTCCCAAAGTCTTGGAATCTATCATGAAGTCATAGTTTTATCTACTAAAAAAATTAAGCTTGGCCAAGACCATCATGGAATAGGCAATAAATCTGAGCCTCTATATAAAGAAAGGGCAGGTTAAGGATACTTTGCCATCCATTTCTCTCGATTGGTGGTTATTTGTTGAAGCATTCAAAGTTTATGAATTTCTGCAGACCTAAAAGTAATAACTCAGTCAGCCAGACACTGTGTCCCAGAGCCACGAGCCAGTCAGTAGAAAAATAACCAGTAATGAGTATGATTTATTTGGATAGAACAGATACTCCGAGAATCTTTATTTAGCTCTGCCAGCAATTAGTATACGACCTTGAACAAATCACTGAGCTAAAAAACAATTTAAAGCACCAAGTTTATACTGGGCATAGATATAAATGTATTCTAAATCTCATATATTTACAAATGCAAATAGTTAATTCTAGTTCTTTTAAAGTTGCAAGAAAGAAAGAAAGTCATTTGAACCTGCTCCTCCCTTTCTGACTGCACTTGAGCTCCTTCACTTTGGATTTCTGTTACCTTTTATTGGCCTTTGGGAGGTTTATAAATCCAGTCATGCTGGCTACGATCTTTACAAGTGTTGGCTGAAAACACTGGAAGAAAAGCACCACATAGACATAAAGTAGCATATGTAAACTCATATATGTAGGAACTATTTTTATATTTATACTGTTATTAGAGCTTCAGAAATTCTGTCTGTGGCATCCAAAGAGAAGTCAAGAAGGTTACCATATGTAGATAAAATTAGTTAGCATCGCTGGTATACTAATTAGTACAGAGATAGCCCTCTCAGTGGCATAAAGCAACCTGTTCTCCAGCTCCTACTCCAGATTTTCCCCTGAGTGCTATATTACAACAGGTAAAGCATTCATTTGCCCATCCACGAATTAGAAGAAAGATAAAATCTAACCCACAATTCCCCCAAGAACACCAGCAATGAAGAACTTTGCTCTCATAGGATACAGAGCATCACTAACTGATACTGACTGCAAAACACAGAGAGCAGACTGCTAGAACAGCTCCTGCCCACTTAGCGAGGATTTTGCCGGAGATCGGAATGCTTTGTAAGTTCACTGATTATCTCACAGAGTCCAAGTGTACGTCTGCCACCAAAATCAGTTCAGTCATGAGTTGTGAAACAGTGAAAGCCCATTTGCATTACCGTGAATAAATACCATATAAACAGAACTAGTTGGGGTGGAATGTTATTGTGTCTATGTTTGCATAACACTTTTCTCAGCGAAGGTCTATGAGGATGTATAAAACTGACATTGATTAAAAGTTACAGAATTCAGTTATATTTAGAACTTAATTTAAAATCTTAAAAACACCCTGAGGGCAGCTGTAGGAAGACAAAGCATCATTTTCTGACTAATTTTAAAGGGAGTATTTTAAAATTTATTTTTCTGTAGAACAACTGAATTTTGAATATTATTGCAGCCTTTCAGAATGAAAGAACATTTTTGCAAACACAGTTAATCTGAACAAGTTCTTCACTAATTTTTATTTTTATACTATTCTCTGTTTCACATTGGTGGTAATTCCCTATCAATCATTGGGGAAAAAAAAAAAAAAATCCTAAGATTTCCATCTAAAAACCATTCCAAGGAAAAAAAGATGTGAAATGAAGTGTAAATAAGCATCAGACTTTTTTGCTTTAAAACAATTGCAGGGATTCCCAGATGCCTGTTAAAGAAACCAAGAAAACAGAATTTTCTCAGCTCAGTCAATTTACTGTATGAATGAAAGGGACAAGAATGGAAAAGAAAAGAAAAGAAAAGAGAAGAGAAGAGAAGAGAAGAGAAGAGAAGAGAAGAGAAGAGAAGAGAAGAGAAGAGAAGAGAAGAGAAGAGAAAAGAAAAGAAAAGAAAAGAAAAGAAAAGAAAAGAAAAGAAAAGAAAAGAAAAGAAAAGAAAAGAAAAGAAAAGAAAAGAGAAAAACCCAGTTTAAATAACTACTTACTAGGCAATGCTCATTGAAGAGATTATCCTTCTAAGTTAAATTGAGTGTTAGCCTGTTTCAGATATTGCTTTATTTTCACATTATGTAAATCTATTGCTCTGGTGTTCTTATTAGTGCAATCTTGTACAAAGAAGAGCACCCAGCACTCAAGTTTGCGTGTCAGTGGAAAGCGTACATACTATTTGACACCATCAGGTAAAGCATTTGTTTACTACCCACTCCATTTACTTATTTTTTAAAAACTTAAGATATCTAAATACTTATCTGTTATTAGTAATGACAAGAATTTTGATAAGAATTAGTAACCCCTATATGTATCTCAGAGAGTTTAGACTTTATAGAGTATTATAATGTTTTGTTCCTACCATCTTGGGTCAATATCTGTTAATACTCAGAGACATGAGAGAAAGAAAAAGATGGTTAGCACCACCTTCATCTCCCTTCACCCTCGCCACTGTTCAAACAGCTACAGATGCTGTCTTAGGTTTTAATAACATTAGAACAGATTTAAATTACACCTAGTAATTCATGGTCAAATCAGCAGCTCCCGAGTTAACTGAAGTGCAGAATACAATACCCATGAGTCTTACTAAGTGTATCATCTTAGCTCCATGAGCAAAAGGGGAGTAAATTTAGTGGATTGTATGTGGGCTGTCTCTCAGTGGAAGGTTCTGTAAGAGAACTTCCACATTTCTTGGATCTGAGTGAGTCTCTTTGCTCATGTGCGTCCCAATGCGACAAAGGGTCGACGTGAAACAAACAAAAAACTTCAGTATACTACTGCAGAATTACAATGAGTTTTTACACAAGCAATTGATTTATCCTTTAATGTTTGTTTTTATCATGAATACTTACACAATTGTATGAATGATTTGTACGTTTAAAAAAACTATTGCATTTCCGTGTACAACAATTTTGCAGCTTTGACCATATTCATCCATCCGTGGATAAATACAATTCTGTGTGGCTTATTTGATCAAACGTACAAAATTGAAAGCATTAAAGAAAATCAGTTTTGATATATTCACTCATGCCTTCTCTGTGACTGCCATCCTTATTCTGAACCAAGGTAGGCGTTGAGTAAAATGTCATCCTTTTACGTGTAAGTCATTATGCAAGCTTCGCTTAGGGTAAACAAAACCCTTCTATGTACTTCGAACACGCTGCAGCGTGGCCTGAGCACTCAGGCTTTCAGGTTCAAATTAGAACACTTAGGTTTGGTAAATCACTCTATGTGGGTAAAACAATGCCACATGCAGACCAATAAAAGGAACTCAGACAGCACTACCTCATTCTGTTTTTACAGAAACATTATTTAAGTACTACTTTCAAGTAGTTTGCCCAGAAGAGTAGGGGATTGCAGGCTGAGTTTGCAAGCGCTTATCAAGTTATTTAAAACTCATGCAGTAGCTCTAGCAATGCTATAACACGTTCCTGCTAGTTAGATAGTTTCCATGATAATCGTATACCACCACTAGTAACGCTTCAGGATAAGAGTTTGAAAAACATCAGCACGTCTTCGCCAACTAATTTACTTCGACGCACGCACTGCATCAACAGTACTCAACTCACGTTTTCTTATTGCAGTACTCCAGCATTATTTTTCAGGATTTCAGCACATTTTCGTTTATGATGGTTAATTTAAATATTTAAGCTATCTAAACCCCATGAAATAGCTTCCTGCTTTCACATCCTCATCCTCAATGACACTGGATTTTTTCAATAGCCCAGCTTTGAGAAGAAAGTTTTTACAGCAACCTGACTTAAGCCTCAGTTTCTTCCAATAATAAGGATGACATGGAACACAATTGGTGTTTCCTTCATTTCTAATTGTATTTGCTCATAAAGAAGTTAATAAGACTTAATGCAACCTACTTTGGTAGGATCTTCTCAAGGTTCCAGTTTGACGTGGCCTTTCAGACCCAAAAGGAACACCTCAATCAAGTTCAAATTCATCTCAGAAATAGAATGTCAGCAAAGTGAGTTAGAAGCACAATTGTAAAGAACTGACGGATGATCACAGCTGACTACCATTCATTGCTTCACACTGGAAACATTCATCATGAAACTTTCTCTTAAATGAAACTTTGCAATCCAACAGCAATATCTGTCAGCTAACAGGAGAAATGAGAGTTGTTAAATGTAAGCCTTGTTCATTAGAACATGGATTTTTTTTTTTATTTTAAAAGAAAGGATGTCTTATGATTAAAACATCATTATAAATGAGATGGTAGCCTGTCATGTGGAAAATTGAGATTCTCTGGTTCTGGTGAACTGTCTTCCAGCCTGAAGGGTTTTAACTAAGTTAAGTGACAGACCTTCTTGTCTCCCTAGTTTACATATTTAATTTTGCATTAACTGTTTTCACACAGACCTTTTATGGTTTAATGTGCTTCCCAATATGAAATACAAATACTGTCTTCTTTCTTCTATTAATATGCAGTCGTGTATGTATGACCCTCTACAGAGTAACACATACAGTCACGTTATTTGAATGAAAACATTAAAATCTATTGACGTTACCCTCACTGCAATAGGAGTTTCTTTCTCTTGGATGACTAAATTGCAAAGAAGCTACACAAGTGTAAGGTTTTTATTGTCACAGGGTTTCTTGCTCTTGAACGTAAAAGTTCCACCAACTACCTGAACAGTTCCACTAGCTCACCGTTTTTTTTTTTTTCAGTTATTCCATGATTTTAACATAGATTAGATTGACAGTAACCACATTTTTCTTTCAGGCCCAAAATATGTGTTTTCCCATTAGATCTTGAAGGGATAACATCACTGGTTGACCTCAATTTTTGCAGACTATTCTACTAAATGCACTCCTGTTGTATTTGGCAATCAGTTACAGGACTTTTGTCAGAGCCAAGTACTTTACCTCTATCAGCTGTGATCAAAGGGGGTCAGGACCTACATTTTTAGAGGTTTTTTTTTTCCCTTATTCTTCTCCCGGGAAGGTATCAAAAGACTATGTTTTAGTGACCCATAGTCACAGGACAAATCCACACTCAAGTATGCAACCCAAAGGAGTATCTTTGTGTAAAAAAAGGGGAGAGAGCAGCAGCAGCAGAGTCACTTCTAGGATGTTCAAGCATCATAAAAGATAAAGAAGTCTCCCGAGTGTACCTTTTTCTAATTTCCCATGTCATAATTGTTTAATGGCACAATGAGTCATAGTGTCTAAGGTCTGTGTCAGCACACAGATGCAAATCTCACTGAAGCTAACAAGAATGCTACCTATTAATGTCAAGGTAAATCAAGTCCTTTATGCCTTTTAATTCCCTAGCCTTTACTGAGACTGCTAATTAAGTGCGTGTATGAGGGTATCTAGCTTTGTTTCAGAGAAATACAGTTGCATGAATATAGCATTTGTCCAGTCAGAAACCACACTAATGTATGACGCGCAAAGATCTGCTCACCAGCACTGTCGTCTATCCTTGCGATCGCTTCACCCATGGAAGGTAGGTGAGAAGCTTTTCCAGCCCGCTGGGCTAACTCTGTCCTGTGACCTGCACCAAGCTCCAGAGGCTGGGAGCAGATAGGCTGTGACCTCCACAAGACAGGAGCAGGAACAGCGCAGGCTGCTCCCACCACACGCTGTTTTGGTTGATACCTGTGGCTTCATGCAATGTGGTGCGAGGCAGTACCGCAGCAGGAACTACAGATAGGTTAAACACAGTATCTTTGTAGAACTACAGGTCAGCCTAATCAAATAGGATCTGGTTTGCGTGTCTATTGCACTCCTCTCTCTCACTCCTGTCCTCCCAGGATCTGCATTTCCCATTTCGGGAGTTGGTTTGTGCATAGCAACGTGCAGCCTGAGGACACCTTAATATTTACGAACTAGGAAATAAAAGCAGAAACGAGATGCCTTATAGATTCGAATACAGCAAATATCAAATTCTTTCTTGATGCAAGGAGATAGTTCATCACTACTAGAAAGCTTCATTTTAGCCTTGTATCAGAGCATATCTTAGATCTGTCTATATTTAGCAAAATATTTCACTTAAAAATAGGCAGGCATTGAAGACAACGAAGTAAACAACGCTACCGTACAATTCATCTGAAGAAACAAAAGCAACCACAACTCAAAAGACAAAGGAATCAGTGTTTCACAGAGATGCTTGCAACTGATCCTTAATTTAAAATAGAAGAAAAAAACAAGTTGAAACCTGTTTGTATATTACTTAAGAGGATAAATTAATGGGATAAATTATTCATTCTGAAATATTCACTGTGCTTTACTAATTATCATAGTAAATACAAGGCAGGAATTTAGTAAATGCCACTGTCACATACAGGCATATACAAATGCAAAGACATGCTTGAAGATGCACTGCAGGCAAATGTGAATGGTAAGAGATATAATTAAAGATGCTTTAATAGGTTTTCAAAGTTGCTAAGATACCGCCAGGTAGCGTAGCACATCTCGGACAGATAGAGATATCCAAGACTCTATCCTAAATATTCATATCCTGTAGCTTTGTCTTGTTTTTGTCTTTCCTTTCTTTTGCCTTTCCTTTCTTTTTTAACTTCCCTAGTAATTGTAAACCTCTTCAGATAAAACATCACCATCTGACAGGAAGAAACATTTGCATTTGGGATTCACTATATGCACTCAGCAATGAATGAGTTTTTACAGCTCTTCTGAATAATAAAAAGCAACACAAATACAAAGACAAAGTTATCTGCAAAAACATGACTTGTAGCAAAGCAGGCAGCTGAGAAGATATATGTTTACCGCTTCCGATACAGTAAGGAAAGTAGCAGGAGATAGAGCCTTCTTTGACTATCATACCAGGATTTTTACAGCAACATAATACCTTACACAACCTTGTAACTGAAAAAGAAAATTGAGGGCATTTCCATTAGACATAAATATAATGACGGAATCATGTGAAATGAAATATATTTACAGACTTGACATAAAAATAATCATCTTGAATAAACGGTTCTGATCTCACTACCTGCCTGAAGATGATGACAACACAGCAATTTAGGTAAGTGTACATCAGCTAATATTAATTGGTTGAGAGATGGATAGTGAATAATTTAGGTGTTACTTTAATCCATGTAATAATAATAATGTTCAGGCAGCCGTATGGGAAGGCTTCACCATTTTTTAACTACTACCACCTCATCAGCTCGTAAAGATCTCTCAGCAAACATTCCTCAAATTAAAAACTAAAATAATTTTTAAAATAAATCTACCTGGTTTGTTGACCCAAATATTTGTTGGATTGGATTCTTCCGATTATATCTGCTTAGGCCTATTTAATTACTTTAGCTACACCACACAAAGAAGCAGAAGTGCTTCCAGCTCATCCAGTTGTCATCAGTAATATGATGCAACTGGTCAAGTTAAAATATCTATAAATTCGGAACAACAATCACTTCAGTTCTGATTGCCTCAAGATAAAGCAGGATAGAAAAATTCTCTTCAGTTTTGCTTTCACTGTCCATTTTTTGCCATACAAATTGTATGACTGTACAGATGCATTCCAACCTCACACTTAGCAATGGCTGGTTCTTTGAAAACAGAATGGCAAATGCCTGCTGAACTTTTCTTTTAAAACTTAACACTCAAGATCAAAGACTAATTCAATTAATTCTAATCTCTAAAGTTATTAGACCTAGGGGCTTTATTATTAACATTTTTTAGGCTTTTAATCCTTTATTCAATGACTTATGCAGGCACACAATATCTCAAATGATAATAACCATGTTGTGAATTCTAATAATTTTTTATCTAGCAGAAATCATATATAAAGCTGTCAGTTTAGCTCCTTCTCTATATAAAAGAAACAGAGAATCCTGCACATGATGGAAACAAAGGTGATAGAGACTACAGATATGAGTGCACTATTTGCAACTAATCATTTATTCAGAGACCAGAAGTTGTTTCCAAGCAGACACTGGGGCAGTTCCTGGCACTTAACATGATCCTCTTTCAAGCAACTCTGCATTTAAAAGGGATATAAAGCATCCCAAGGACTGTGAAATGCAAAAATAGCTTTCAGCTGCCTTTTCTCCCTGTATTGTCCACAGTCATGAGAGGCAAGCCCTGACCCCACTGAAGTCAACAGAATTTCTGTCATTGCCGGTGGCAGGACCAAGCTTTATCACTGTTTTTATTAATAATTCATTCTTCAGAATGACATTCTGCATATTTTGGCAGTGGCTTTGCTTCTTCCATCCAAGTAAAAAAATAGTGCAAAAATAAAACAGATTTGAAGAATGCTACCAGCTCTAACATAAGAATTAGACTTATGAGAAAAAGTTGCACCACACTTATGTTATTCATCAGTCAGTTCCTACTCGTTGTAGCTACCCTGAGCTCCAGATCCACTTGAAATTTTAATTAAAACAGTGTTACAGAAAGAGGAAGACATAATGAAAATCTTTGTTTTTATGCAGAGAAGGGAAGCATTTACAAAAATAATAGAAGCAGGCCCAGAAGTATAGAAATTGAGGTTTAGAATTAAAGCTTATGATACCATAACCCTTCTTTCCTGAGATATTCTGAGATAGCACATTGAGATTAGTCAGTTAAATAAAACGGAATCATAGAACCTCATGGCATTTACGTGAAACACCTTTGCATATTATATATAAACGTGACACGAACAGCTTCCCTGTTGCTCAAGTTCTGAGCAGTCATTTTGCACCTTTTTAGCTAACAAAGACATTCCCTCCTATTCACTCATCTGTTGCTCAACTGAGGGTATTTGTGCCCTTCCTCAACCAAGCCAGGATAGATCACAACAACGTTGGGCACATCGGAGCTAATTTTACCCTAGCCTGCATGGAATACTTTTGTCAGATGTGATTTTCTACAATAAATAGAGTTTAGCATGGACTCTATCAAATGAGTGTGTCACGCTGACATCTCTGCAGTCACATAATCAGTATTGCCCGCCTTGGTAGCTATTACATGACCACTGATAACATGACATACGATAAATCATACCTTTGTGTATATTTATGTGTCAGGGCTCAGGCCTGAACTCTCGACAGTATGTCCTCCCTCTGTGACACTATTGTTGGTTGCAAACCACGGTACTGCTCTATCGTCGAAGAAATAGACCGACCTGTGTACAAAAATAAATAAAATAAATAAAATTTCCTGCTAGTAAAACTGAAAACCAATCAACTTCTAACATTTCTAAATACAATACAACTCATGCAACAAGTCCACTTAGTTCTTGGATTTGCAGAGAGAAGAGCTCAAGCTGTACCTCGAGTTGCATGAATGAATAACCAATGGAAATTTTCACAAAAACCTTCATGATTAGTACCCTGAACAGAGTGATCCTTAAACTACTTATCCAAATATAGAGACTGATGGTCTTCTGTTTTATTTTCAACTCATTAAGCATGTGCTGTGTGCAGCGCGAGGCATCTTTATCATTGGCCAAAAAATAAAACTTGTTTTCCTGGATATATCCTGCACTTATAGTCGGCGACAACCACTTCACACTTACAAATTAAACCAATTCCAGTCAAGTGACTGTGAGTCATGTTGGTTTCAGTAAATCCAGAGAGATCTGGTAAACTGTCAAGATGAGTTTGGTTAAATGTTAGCAGAGTTCAAAAGGAGAATAGAGAACATCAGTTTCTAGTTAATTCTAAAAAGTAATTTCTATCAAGTTTACTTGAAATGAAAAAAAAAAAAAAGTAGCAGAAAAGGCATTCAAGCCCCAGAGAACCATGCTCAAACCACCAAAAGAGTTTTTGACCTTTGAGCACTCTGGCATTTAAATAGACACGAGAAAAACTCCCTGAAAACCAATAACTGCCTACTTGTTTATTATATTTAATGCAATAGAAAAAATCATTCTATTCCACTGAATCAAATGGAAACCAGTTTGGAAGAGCCCAAAACTGAAACACCTACCTACCACTGGAAGATAAACTAACAGAGACTGATATCTCATGTTTACTTATAAGGAAATACGTGACACGGAATACATGGACAGAAAGCAAGTATAAAATATATAAATGGAAAAAAAGTCATAAAGCTCTTTGAAAAACAGCTGTAATGAATACGAAAGCTGTTATCCCAGCCTGTCCTTTGCTCCCGGCAGAAATGACAGTTCAAGGTAGCAGTACGGAATGGTGTACACTCAGCTGCTGAGATAGCAACGTTCAGGATACAGACATGGGAAAGAAGACAATGTCTTCTAGAACGACCACTACGCTGAGCCAACACATGCAGTATTGTACAGAGCTGACGCTTTGGAGAATTGTGTAAGAATGCTTGGGCCATGTTTGACCAAAATTCCCACAGAAGAAAGTTTCAAGTTCATTTTACCTCCGCTGTATAGTTCTTGAACACAAGCAAGGACAGTGTGAATGACTTCAGTGAAGTCTATTATAAAAGGTCCAGAGATGCATCTGGAAGTACCCCAGGCTATCCAGGCTCTCTACTATTCCACAGTCTGAAAGTTGAAAATGTATGAATGTAAAACATTATTTTTGCTGAAACCTTAAATAAACACTCTTTCTGTATTTGTTCTTGACAACTGTTCCACTCAAAGCATTTAACTTCAATACAGCGCATCACTTGTGAAAAAAGAAGTGTTTCCTTTGTTATATTTTCCTTTTGCTCTAGCTCCTGCTATTGCTGTTATTTAAGGAAGAGAAGAACCCCAAACAACATCTAATGAGTGTTAGTTGCCTGACTCATGGTTACGAAAAAAATGATCTCTAGTCCTGTGACACTCTTTAAAATCCTACTAGCTGAGCACCTTTATCAAAGCAATAAAGATACGTTGCAAGCTACTGCAGGGGTTATGGCAGTTTGCACTAAGTAAGAAGGAAAGTATAAAAACATCTTTAGAAAGGTACTGAACTCTCATTTTTAACCCTTTCACTTCATATAAATGCTTTTTTCCCATTGTCTATCAGCTCCACACAGAAGATCCGGACAGAATTACTCTGTCAGATTGCTGCCTGGGAGTTGAATGGGCTTTATCAAGTACCAAATCCCAGCCAAACTGTTCCAACTCAGCTCTGTGTTTTTCCACTTCATGCTTGTCCTTCATACTCGCATCCATCTTGTCAAGAGTCCCTGCACCAGACAATATAAATGTTGTAGACTTTTTCCAAGATAAAAATACTTAAAAGGACAGGAAGAGAGATTAATTTGAGCACAAAACCAGCACAAAACAGAACCTGACCTTTTACTTACCTCTAAGCACACATACAACTTAAAACTACCTTAGCTTTTTTCTAATGCATAGGTGATATCACTGTAATGAACATCATATGACTGTGTAACATATTATTTAACTTAAACTTTTGGCAACTAGTGACTCTTCCAGAATTAAATATGCTATTCAATTAAAATTTTCCTATAAATTAGAATTAAAAAAAAAACTGGAAGGAGCTATTACATTTGCTGAAAACATCAGAAAAAAGTCGATGTTCCTATTTCTTCTTTCATTAGCTAATAGTTGAGAAATACTCCACTGCAGAGATGTATCAAAACTTCAGAACACTGTCTGGGTGAAGCAGCTCCCGCAATAACAAGGCTGTCATTTGTCACCTGGGGTTTCTCAGGATTTCACTGTATCTCATTACAAGCCAGTGCAGTTGTACACACGATATTACAAGACAAGGTAAATTTAAAGCTTGCCCGGCATGAATAACTCATTGACGAGCAGGACTGCTGAAGAAGATACAGAAATAGATAAGGAAAAACCTACCCAAGTCATATTATATCTGAAAGCAGATATAAAGTTTCTTTTTGTAGTAGCTACCGATTGTGAAAGAAGAATCACAAAACACTCACTTCACTTACTTTTTCCATGCATTAACACTTAATCAGAATCTTTTCATTAAGTCATGATTTTGCCTATATTTTCAAAGTATGTTATACAGACCATAGTTTCTCTTCAGTTTTCAACACCAACACTGTGTCTACTCCATACAGCCGGGAACCAAAGCAGTGTACACAGCAGGAAATTTCTGACCACTGAGAAGTTTCACATCTATTTGACACACATGCAGTTCGTAGACTATGGAAAAGCAATCACTAAAAAGCTAGGAAAAGGTCTCCGTATCTGTGATGCTCTCAGTTTCCACATGTAAGTCATTCTGAGGGCTTTTTAGTAAATCTACATAATGTATACTCTTCCTTCCTTTTCCTTTCACATGCGTTATTTTTATATTCTGTTTGCAGAGTTCTCCAGTGATATACGGATAACGGAGCCTGCAATGCCTCCAGCATGTAGCTGTGTAGCTTACAAGTACAGAAAATTCCCTGTTCCCCTGGTTACTCTCCCTAGATTTGCGTTCTAGCATAAGAAGAAAGAATGACAACTTCCTGGTCCTCACCAGTGAACCCATCTATACATGAAGATTATGTAGATAGATACTGTTTACAATTTTAATTTCTCCTTTGAAAACAGGTAGGTAAGAAGAGAGCAGCTGTAAGAAAATAAGCAGTCTAAATGAATTAGAAGTCTCTGGAAGAGAAGCTAAGCATCTGACAAAAGTAACTGGGGAAAGACAACGTTGGTGAAATAATTGGTTTAAATCTAGTTTAAGAAGTGATTGGAACACAACAGACACAGATCTTAATTCTTAGGACCCAACTGCTTTCAAGATCCAGACAGTGCCAAGCACTGCATCAGACACCTGGTCATATGTACGGCCTAAAATTCCTGGGCAGTCAGAGTTCCGGATGTGAAATTCCTGTTTTCAATGAGCAAGAAACAATATAAACATATATATATGCAAAGCATGATAGAGTATGTTCTGAATTTCAAGAAAGTGCTGAGCTACCTATGGGAAATGAGATAACAGAAAAGTTTGGTGTATCTCAAGCCATCCTTGCAAGAAACACATTCAACTTACCTGGTAAAATAAATGTCTGCTGTCAGGCAGACTACATGCAATATAAATGGAAAGATTATAGGTCTGATCCAGAGGTAATGAAGCCACTCATTACAGCAGCTCCTGCACAGGACTATCTCCACAATATTTTTGCTACGTTTGCTGTACCTGTACATTTACTAACAGATTACTTACTGCTCCAGATCAGTAAAACAGACATGAAATGGAAGAACACTCAAGAACATTAAGCTTGGTTCTAATACACCACATGATGCGTTGCTCTGCATCACTTAATCTATTCCAGATCACATCACATCATGTTGAACATGTAGAAATTGAGAGAACGGTACATGACACAACACATTTGGTACATTTTGTGATGTGAACGTTAAAATTTCTCCAACGATATTCTCGCAGTCCAATGACTACTATCAAATCAGACTGTAGTTCAACAATCCAAATTGTATTTGGCACAGAAAGCATGAAACTATAAACAGAACCATGTTTTGCACACATTAGATACATGCACTGTACATAATATCATCATGTTGAGATGGAGATGAGGATTTTCTTGTTTGAAATTGGCAGTTTTGTGCCTTTTAAAACCTGTTTTATTTGCTTGTATATTAATAGACATCTACAATGGAAGTGTTTTTTCCAAGCACACTACCGATGATAAACTAATTTATTGTTATAATCATTGGGTGTCCTTAAAATAAAGAATTTATACAGGTAGCAAGATTTTTTGCAAGAATAGGATAATAATATTTTTTAGGAAATTTTATATAGCACCACCTGTCCTTCTTGATGCTTCCAAACTGCTTCTTAAGGGTAATTCTTTATATCTTGTTCTATTACCACTAAATATATCATGATCAAGCAGAAACTCTGGTAAATATCTTAATCAGTAGTGCAAATTTCTAAACAGCAAGCCCAGCTGTTACACGGATGAACTCAGCTAATTATTAAAGAGACCTTTTTTTTGGTGAAAATGTCCACAAAACATAAAACCAAACATCAGAGAGACCTATGTTAAACACTTTTATCTTATTTATGTCATCAGTGAAGCCCAGAAACTGTGGATAAGCCAAAAAAAGGGTAAGTGACCACTTTTAGGTGGTAAAAAATTTCCATTTAAATCTAGCTGCATTCTAAAACAATAACTTTAGTTCTTTTAACTATGTTCCCTGAAAACACTTTGAAAAAACACTGCATATTTTCAGACCTAAATATTTTCTGGTTTGAAATACCAAAGGTGTGGCCATTGAGTAATGAAGGTAAAAAACCAAGTTAAATTGAGACAAGTTGATGGAAACAGCGAGAATGATACAAGACGTCTGTGTCAGAAAACAGTGAAAGACACCAAGAACGGTGCTTTGACCAAGCAAAAGACCCAGTGCTCCACTCAAAGACACAAATGGGATAATCATGTATTTAAACTAAGTTACTCAATCTGATGTGATGTCGCCTTAGAATAACGCATCTTCAATTAACAAAAATTACATGCAATTTCTGTCTTAAAACGTAGTCAGAACGAACTATCTGTTCCAATAAAATTATGAAGAGGCTGCCATAAGCAAGTCATAGTGAAAAGAAGTAGTGACATTTTGAAGGCTCATTATGGTCTGCTATTTTTAAAGGGGCATTCTTTTACATGCTGCACTGGCATATGTTAAAGCAAGACGCTATGATTGCTACCTTGAGCTAACATCAAAATAAAAAAAAAAAAATCATCCATCTCATGACATTCTTTGTAAATTAAGTAACTTCAGTAAGAATCATAAATTTTCACTTTTAATGCATTAGCCACATTTTCCAATGAACTCGACAAGTTAAATATGATAGGTTATTCTCCTTGGTTTATCATTTCCATAAATGCACGGGCACACAGCATGAACCTCGTAGTTCAACATCTTCACCAAATATATTTCTGTTGCGATTAAAACAAAAGAGAAAGCAGGCAAAGAAATAAAATGCTGTAATTTGTAGTCTGCAGCAAGGAACCAGATAGCAAAAAGAAACACCTTTTTTCTGGAAGTAAAAGCCTTTCTATGACAGAGAGTAACTGCTGAGAATAAAACAAGATTAACTCATCTCTCTTCTGTCTTCATTCTTGTAGTGGACAGGAGAGAGATACCACTTGACTGTTGTCCTAAAGCATGATTTGAACCAACTTGCATCACAGAATGGAAAGGTGGACCTGGAGAGCTGCACTCATTCATCTTCATAAGCCACAGCAGGATCAACTCTGCTTAAATTACCTCGGGAAAATGCTTGTTTAGTCTGTTCTTAAGTACTGCAATGACAGAGACTCCACTATTTCCCCAAGCAATATATTCTAGGACACAACTATTTTTACAACTGGAATTTTTTTTCCTGATGTCTAGCCTAAATCTCCCTCGCTGCACTTTAATTCCATTATTCTTTATCCTGTCCCCAGAAGCAATGGAAAACAAATTATTCCTTTTCTCGTTGAAGCAATTTGGAGACACTCGGAGACTCCTCATGTTCTCTCCCTTCCTCCTCGCTCAAACTGAACAATTAAAACTCCTTCAGCTGGGCAGGTTTCCCAATCCTCCCACAATCTTTGCCCTCACCTCTCAGTCCTCTCTGGTGGTGTGAGGTATGCGGCATGATATCCCAAATTCCAGGTGAAACACGACCAAAACAAAGGACACTAGGCAGGTCCCACGGAGGAATGCAGCCCACGGATGACCAACACCATCCTACCAGTGGCCTAAAAGCAGAGTATCAGCCTTGAGAACAAACTCTCCAAATTATCAGTTTATTTTCCAGATGAGTTGAAAGAAATAAGTGTAACAGACACAAAGAACAAGAAGGTACCTTTTAAATTTAGAATGGTACTTTGTGGTGTTCAAAATACTTCAAGTACTTGCAAACGCAAGAGCGCGATACAGACTAGGTAAGGATTATATTTATACCCTACTTCCCCAGCACTGTAATAATTTCAGTGTTATTCTAAAACGTTCTAGAAAGCCATTATTGAAGGTTATTTTTCCACTTGATTTATCACACCACAGATGCTGCAACACTTAGGAACAAGAGTGCCAAGGCCACAGCAGCATCCATCCTTCCACAACCCAGCCAGTTACACTTCATTAACACCATATTCACCCTGAACTGCCCAAGAAAATGAACTTCAAAACTAAAGGGAATTAAGAGATGAAGGTGAATTAGGTGAAAGGTGAATTAAAAGGTGAAATTAAATACAATTTCAACAATTTACTTCGTGTTTGTGAAGCTCAATACATAGAAATTAAGAAGTCAGCAGGAAGTAAAGGTATGTTCGTTACTATTGACGACAACAGACAAACCGGGTGCCCCTAATCGCTCAACTCCTTGCAGAGTAGGGTAGGACCAGGCTTTCGCTACACCCAGGAGCAGGTCAGGAGAGCACTGCCCCGTGCAAAACAGTACTGACACCTTGCGTGCATGTAAGACACAAAATTGTTTGATTTAGGAATCTAGGTTGAGGCAAGTATTTCTTTCTGGTACACAAAGAAGCAAACAAACGAGCAGTTTTCATTAAGAAGAAACCCATTAGATGCATTAACTAAAAAGGCACACGCACAGGAAAAGCCCAGGCACCACCCCGGGCCGTGCAAAGGGCTGCTGTGATTTTCCCACAGTATTCTTAGCGCAGTATGTTTAAAGATATGCAGCAGCAAAAAAGATCCTGATTTGTAGCTTATTTCTCACACTGGTTTTGACACTAGGAAAACTCAAACTTCAGCAGTCCTGGTTTCTCAAGGTAAACCTGGCAAGCATCTTCCCACTGAGTGGTGAGGTATTTGTGGATACACATTTCAGCAGTTTTAATAACCCTTACCTAGCTCATAGGGGTGTTGCATGTTATCAGCCAGTTAATGTTTTAGTAATACTTTCAAAACACAAAAGCTGAGTATGATGACAAAGCCAAAGTTAGTAAATGGTGCTATTGTTCCTTAAATTAATAACATCTTTATAAAGGATGCCCTCTGTAAAAGCGCCGATTGCTTTTGTGCTACATTTCAAATGGCAACAAAAAAACATTATAATTAGACATTATTCTGCTTTTCAATGTACCTTATAAACAGTTTTTAGCATCACCGGAATAAATTTTCTTTCTCATTGAAAAGAACTGGAAAGAACATTCAAGAAAGAAAGCAAGTGAGAGAGAAAGAGAAGTGCTCATCACATCATTTCTCAGTACTCTGTAGCTCCGTACTGGAAACATATTTCAATGATTCAGGAGCTATGAAAATTCAGGCTGTGATCATTAAGCCTGGAAGGGGGGTGTTGCTTTTGTTACATATTTTACTGTAACATAATACACAGTTGTCAATATGAAAAAAATATGGGTATATTTCTCATTCTGTGTTAGAATAAACCATGAAATCTCAGTATGCCTCCTTACATAAAGCAATAAGTGATGAACCACCCACATCTTTTTTTTTTTGTTAACGTCTGTTTATGATTTAAACCAATAATCACACTAAACACTTGGAAATAAATGAAGCCTTTTCAGACTGATTAAATTGACTAAATGCTTTAAACATGTGACTTCGGCAGATCTAATCATCCCACGATAGTCAGGGAGTTAATCATGCAAATGCCTTCAGATATTTCCATTTGCAAAGCTGTGTTTTGTAGTATACACCCCTCCAAAGCATCCGTATTCTGGAATGTGAACAGCAACAGGTCAGTGACTGGCCAACCGAAAAACTTATCAATGAGCAAAGTACTAAACCAAATAAATCAATACAATTAAAAAGTTTTAATCAGAAGAACATATAATTTTCCTGAGACTTTACACCATTGCAGGAGATATGGACCCACCGGCTCCATCTAGGAGGGAGTCAGGAATACAGAATAGCTCCAATACCAAAAAACTTCATGGCTCATGCATAGATCTACAAGCTTATTCCATATACTTTGTGGAATTTGACTCCTTTACGCCCACTGCACGTGAGGAGAGTGATGGTGCTCCTAAATGACCTTTGCACACACTTCTTTGCAGACAAGCAGCTTCCATCAAATGTAATAATGTCATTTATTCCTCATAGTAACCCCTTTTTACTACCTTCCTTTCTGTGTGAAGGAAAATTTTAGGATGAACGAGGTGAATTATGGATTTCATCTCGCCGTGAAAACCATATTTAATTTTGAGCAGAATCTGAACCTTTCCTACCGTACCCTCTTTGCCGTCTCTGTTCTCTACTGACGCATATCTTTCCATACATAGTAAAATATGTTATGGCTATTAATAAAATTTAATATATATGCCTAACTTTAGGCAGATTTACTACTGCCTCAGTTCTGTTCCTTGATTAACTCACCTAGACACCATTAAAACAACTAAGCTAATGAAATTACAGTAGCTCCGTCCAGAAACCAAACTTCAACAATCATTTCAAAAAACCTTCAAAAGAAGTTCCCTAAGTTTTAAATTCTGCCGCGTAATCAACTGCCAAAACCAGTTTTTAGTTCAGCAGTATAAAATGTTCAGCTTTATAAAAGGCAGCCAAACAATCAGATCTAAGGACAGTGAATTAGTGGGAAAGATTAAAGTCTGTCTTATGGGTAAGACAAGGAAGGATCAAAAGATAATTGGTGGTTTGACAACTCCTGCGTGCCACCAAAAGATGGCAGCGATATCTTGTCATTTTATAAATGGATAGAACTGATCTTGTTTGTCAAAGTACGAAGAGTAGAGGTTATGAAGAGCGTTCCACAAAACAATGAAGCATAACCAGCTAGTAAGACTTTTGAGGGATGAACACATAAATCACGAAAACAATAAGTGGTGGAATTGACTGGATTTATAACTGAGATACTACACAGTATTTATTGGTAAAATTCAAATCAGTTTTTTGCTATAACTGCTAAGGAATATATGACAAATCTAGGTCTTAAAAATAAGAGTCCCAGAGCCAGTTTGTTTCTTCCCATGCTTTCTTCCTAGAGTCTGGAAGAGCCTTTTTCAATGACATTAAGGTTATGATGGAAAAATAATTCCAATAGAAGTCTATAGAGATTTTGCTAATATGCCTTTATGATGTGATATTATGACGGCAATTCAATTTCATTGCAGGCCTAATGAGACCATGTTACAATGTCAAAATGAAAGGAAACCATATCAATCAAGTTATAGTACCCTGAGAGGAAGAAAAACCTAAAGAAATTAACCCCATTAAAAACTATTTTAAAACAACATTAAGATCTAGTGAATTCAGAATTGCTTTGCTTTTGTTGGTTTAGTGCTTCAGGTAGAAGCTAAATTTGGCACTGATTTACAACTCATTAAATATATTGACATCAGGGGGATTCAGTGAATGTTTTAAGGAAACATAAACAGCACAAAATTCACAGCAAGTACTATGGTTGTGTACAGCATTGGGCAAAGGCTGTTTAATCTTGCAGCTAAAATCCTTTTTATCTTCAGTAAAATCAGAATTTCAGGTTTTGGTCTTAGTTTTACTTATAAGAAGGTGGCAGGTTGGTGTCTTTAAGTTCTTGTATTTCAACTTTCTTGATACCATATTTTAATTGGTACTAAACACTGTAGAATTAGATCCTAAAAACTGCAAAAGTGAACAGAATTCAAGCGGAAATTTCTTACTGAATTTATTTGAAAAAAAAATATGCTCTTGTCAACAATAAAGAAAGACCTAACACATACCGCAGAGACGAGAGGAGTATGGGTTACGTCCCAAGTCATCAAAACCGAGGTTAACAGAACGTGCCATAACTGATAAATCACCTTCGCAAGCTATTCCTTTGGAATCATCTACGATGAAGGTTAAGTAAAACCTATGTAAACAGTCTTAACCCTATCTTAAAATATTCTAAAAGTAAAAAAAAAAAAAGAAAAAATAACAAAAAATACAAAAACTGGATATAATATTCTTTAAAAAAATTTTTACCTCTTGGCAACAGAGCCCTCCTCCTGTGCGTTCTTTGAATTATTTATCAACAATTTTTGTCCTTTCCAAGCTAATGTTTCTTATTAAGTGAAAGAGCAAGAGCCATAATATTACTAAGAATTCTATTAAGGCTGGCATGTGTATCCCAGTTAAAATCTCTCTATGCCACTATCATTTTCCAAACCACGTGTTAATGGCAATTAACACAGGTCTCTAAAAACTGCCACCCACCTGAAGAGGGTGCAGGCTTTCTAGCGTGGCAGGGAGGGAAACACTATTTTTAGGTAATAGGTGCATTAGAATTTCAGCAAGATACCTACAAGGATGGAAATTTAAGACTCATGTCTTGACATCAGCACCAATCATTTTGGACACACAGCAAATCACACCGAAATTAAAATAAAAGACATAGTATTCAGTGTGTCGTTTTCCCTCTTTCAGCTCACATTTTGTTCGGGCCGGGGAACTATCAGTGTGTGGGATAATGAAGAAAAATGACAAACATTTTAGAGAATTACCTTCCTAGCTGGATGTTCAGCTTTTACCTCAAGCCCCTCTTCTACCTTTTCCCGTGCAATTGGCAGAACACATGCAAACACAGTTGTTCCCTTGTATGTCTGTTCCAACAAGAATAGCCTAGGAACATCTACAGAAGCTTCAGTAAGACATTTCTGTGATAACTATCCTGCCAAATAATATCTCCACTTAACAGTGTGGATGCCAAAGTGGTTTTATTATTATTCAAGTTATTTTAATGACAGCCATGCACTGTGCGTGTTTTTATCAAATACTTGGAAATCAATTAAAACAATATAATGCCACTGGGAAAAACATCATTTGCAAAATAATTATAAGCAATTGGCACCAGATGTTCTATTTCTTCAAAATTTGCATTTTCAGTTTTATAATATTTATATTTTTCTTTTGGCAAAATGCTTAAGTAATCATACCTCAAAAAGTTGGCGTTGTTTTGTTTTTTTTCCTGGCTTTGCTTTCACAACACTGTGATTCAAAGACAAAGCTCAGGTCAGATTTACAAAGTCAGTTATACTGAGTGGTTTCATCCTCTACCACACAAATATAGCATCTTTTATTTTAACATTACTTATCAGATCTACTGATCTTCGAGAAGTAGATATAAACTGCATATTTTAACGATACTGTTCAGCTAAACCTGAAGCCAAATGGAATCAAGGAACTGATAAGAAGCTTTCCCTAGATATAAGAAAACCTGATACTCCTGTCATGGCTATTGGCTGTGTCTTCTTAATTTAGTTTCACCTAAAGAACTAAAGTGATTTCATCTAGAGGACTGAAGATTTTAATCTAAAATTGAAACTTTTTGATAGCCCTAGAGCAAAATTCACCTCATCAAAGATTTATTTTGACTTGTATGCAGACATGCATGAGAAAGCTCTTTCTTATATTCAATAATTTTCTTTATAAAACAAGAGTAAATGATTTCTGAGGTTACAAAATTTTCAGGGGTCAATAGAATCCCACAATATGAGCCCTCAAAAAGAAAGTTTTTTAATTTTTTAATTTTTTTGAGTGAGAAAGATCAATTATTTCAAGAAAAAAGAAAAACAGAAACCACCAGTTCTATGGACTAGCTTTGCATCTTCCCCGTGTTCTCTGTGGCCCTGGCTGGGCTAAGAGCTCTCTTCTTGCTGTATTTACTTACAAACACTATTCCTGTTCCTCCTTTTTCTCCCACAAGTATTTTTCACTGAAAGTTATACCTTTCTCTCCCACACTTGGTTTCCTCTGATCCAGTATGCCATGGCCAGAATAACGCAAAGAATAAATTTTTCTCTTTGCTGCTGAGATTTATTGATTCTTTTAAGTCTAAGTATCTATTAACACGTCAGCACTGATGAACCACTAATAAACAACACTGGGACATTCAAACGCTAGTGGTCCTCAGAACAGTATTTAATCCTTTTTCTACCAATGCAAAAAACTCATCCAAGAGGGATCCTTGGAAGAAGTCAGAAATCACACCATCCTGTTGATGGTGGGATTCAGCAGAGACTCCATTAGAGATTCTCTTGTGATGATGGTTTCTTCCATTCCACGAGGAAGAAAGGAATAGAAACCCATAAACCTATCGTTCAGTGAACAGAAATAAACGGTCATATAAACACCACATTTTGAAATAACTTCTTTTTTTACTAAAGGAAGCACGCCAAGAACTAGAGTTAAATACTTTAACAGATCACTCTTTAGTCACCTGCCCCAATACAAATAAATTATTAACGAGTTTACACGAGCTTAAAGAACTACACACAACTTGGGCTTAGGTGTGAGTGCAGAGGGATTTCAATCCATTTCACAAATCTACCCATAGCTACGTTGGTTTCATAACTTAAAATAGGACTTGGGAGAGAAACTGCTGAAAAACTACATTTCCTGATCACTTTCAGTCTCTTTAGCACAGTCCATACCATCTCTCAGACATCCTTAGTTTACGTAACACTCATCAAGACGGCATAGAAAGAAAAACAAACATTTGAGACCTGTGCCTGAAACCTGCAAGGCCAACCCACACACAGAAATGTCTACACTCACTAAGCAAACTATTATTCATAACATCTGCCTATCTAGCGCAATGTGAGTTCCTGTCACTCATCATTGACATGTCTCTCTACTAGGAGTGATATCCTAACAGTACATTATCATTTTTTCATGAAAATATGCTAATTCCTTTTGTATCACTATGTATGCTGATATACAGTCTCCTTTGGCACTGACAACATCTTCTAGTGTGATATATTAATTCAAGATGGCAAAAAAAAATTATGCAAAGGCATTGGTAAAGGCACCACATATCTGACAAAATATTATTAAAAGCATGGAATTTTTCTCCCAATAAAATGATTCTCCCCATATGATGACAGAATTTTTACCATTGATCGCAATTGTGCTGAGATTCCACCTGTTGTCTGGATTTGGGGTTATGAATTAACACAGAGGTGCAATATTAGCTGTGTTATTCTCTGACAAATAAAATTTTTAAGTTTTTTATTTCCCTTTAATTTCTATAGAATATTTTTTCACTAATTAGCAAAATAACTTTTCTCTAATTCAGTAATTATGATTAACTGTATACTATCAGATCACAGTGTATTTCTGCCAGTATTTTCAAACTGCAAGTGACCCTAATCATATATATTTGACATGCGTAATTATAACACATTATTTTCCAGCTAAGAATGAGTGGTTGGGACTCTCACAGTATGTCCCCTCGTTATATTTTCTACAATAGATTATCTCTTTTTTAGTATGACTTTTCTGTCCTTCGCTGATGCCCTCAATGATTTCCTTCACCAAGCATTTTACTACTTCACCCTACCCTAATTAATTCTTAACTGGAAATTCTCCATCGGCCCTAATTTAACTCTCTGTAGATACAAAAGCTTTGCAAAATACCCTCAGTGAGAGAGTGTTTGCCAGATAGCTTTTCTTCAAGCTTTAGGAGCTTTAAATCTGATCACATACATACTGAACCAAATACTGCATTGAACAGCACTACACATTGTTGTATTACAATAGCAATGTCACTTTTCCGAGTACTATTAGGCTCCAACAAAACCATAAAATTAGACTCTGAGGGTGGAGATACTGGGGACTTTCAGCAAGGAGCCTTTGGAAGTAGCTCAGCATCTGATGCGCACACCCCCCGGGAGCAGGCTCTGAGTGTCTACTGAAATTTCAGTTCTTTTTTCTTTCACTTGCCAAAAGAATCCTCCTCCTACAGCGTATGTGTAAGTAGAGAATACAGAACGAAAAGTACTGGATTCCAAAATTTCAATGAACAGATTTCTAGTTTGACTTCATTATCGTCAAGAAAAAGGGAGACCAAAAAAAAAAAAACCCCTAGTCCCTCAGGTTAGTGCTGTACGCAGTAAGTCAGAACAGCTGAGATAGACACAGCATGGTTAAAATTACAGCACGAACAAGAAAAAGGAATCATTCTGTTTCTTTCTTACGTTATGACCTAGCAGAAAAAAGCTTTGACAACATCAGTGATTATAAAGCATCCTTCACTCTGTGTTTAGTATTTTTTTTAACCACTGTATTCGGTGCAAAGAGCTGAACTCCATCCTGTAAAGAGCTTGACCGGGGAGAACCAAGGCATTTACTTGCACTAATCTCTCAGCAGAGCCAGCTTCCAACCTGCTAACAACTGTGGTCTTCTGTGGGCTGAATTCCTATCATAAAATACACGCTTGAACAGCAATGCAAGGGATGTTAGCGACCAACAGTAAATTGACAGATCTTTAGTGAAATCAGCAATTCTAGACTTATTGTGAAGTGAAATCAAACCCCCAGTAATGCTCAAGGACACTGACAGCATTTTGTGCCTCCAGTCCTACGTAGCTTCAATAACTCTTAGTTCAATGGGCACAATATTCAGCTTTAATATACTTAAGTATTATGAATAAAATTATTGATAAATGAGCAGCATTCAATAATTCTAAGCAAAATTTGCCTTGTTCCATCTAGGCAAAGTCTTTCATTTCTATGCTATGAAGTTGAAGAGTCTTTAAATCCTGTGCTTTTCGTCTGGTTTTCAATGACAAGAATCAAAAAAAGTATGATGCTAGACTATAACTTTCCTATTAATCATCTTAGTTTGATCAGAAAGATCACCTTAAAGTAGATATTTGAAACATATTAAGTTTCTTTATTGTGGAATTAAGAATATTAAAGCAACAATGAGAAAAAGAAACAATCCCAGGTAGTAAGAGAGATGCAGGTCTGCATTTACTGGAGTCTAAATAATTACAAAAAGCTTCCTTCTATGTTCTTACTGGCTTAAACAAAACCCAAACGAAACAAACAATTAAAGAAAAAGAAAGAGCTGTCAAACTAAGGAAAAAAAAGAGCATCCCTGTAACTAAAACCGAGGCAGAAATAGCACGCTGGCCTTTAAAAGAGAGAAACAGTAGAGTATCTACTGTTGGAACCGTATAGGCTCTGCTCTGGAGCTGCACAAGCCAATTGTCAATGCTTTCCTCAGGGTAATATAGATACACGTAAAATTAAAACACGGTGATTTCAGCATCATAAAGACAGTTTTGTTTACATCAAAAAAGACGTTGTCTCTGAGCGGGAAGTCATACAATAACAGGCTATCTAGATTAGAGGAATCAATTCATTATTGAAGGTATTTGTACTATACAAAGGAATCAATCTAGATTGCTTTCAGCAAATGTTTTGCTTCCACTGAATGTAGAGCACTTGATATCCTCATTATAGTTGTAAAAGTACTACAATGGTATCTTTCTATTATGATTTAACCATACTTTATAACTTTTAAGACAAACAAGCACTTTTTTAAAAAGAGGTAATATACCATATCCCCACAAGAAGCCACTTTTCACAACATCTTTCCTATCCTTTCTGCCGCAGCAGGAAATATACATATTTACTATAATCTTGCTCGATTTATAAGCTCTGTCATTCCCTAATTTAACCTGTTGTACAAAAGGAGGCAGTTGAAATTGGAGACAGCATTTGAATGCTATTTTAAGGACCTTGGATTCAATAAAAATAACCCAAAACCAAACCAAAATCAACTGGTTATTAAGTCTACATAATTCAACCTATATCCAAAGTTAGAGTTCAACCCGCACCTAAGGGAAAGCTAGAAATGTTTTACTCCCAATCTGCTCACTGGGCACTGTCATATCATGTAAAATGTCGGATTCTTTCAGAAATGACATTTTCATGTCATAAAATCTAATTCTTGGACACTTTCAAGTGCTGTTTTTAGAGATAACATCCAAGACTAATGAATGCAATACACTAAGAAGCTACTGTGACTAAGAAATTAATATAAACTTAAATCAAGCCGTCTTTTCTCTCTGTTCAAATCATTCTTTTCTTGATAATAACACACAATACCAGCAATATTTCTCCTGTGAAAGTTTATAACCCTTATATTTGTCTGAAGTGTGTTTTCACTCATAGCAGTATTTAGCATTGACCTAAAAACAGAGAGGTCTCCTGGGAAGGGTAATGTGTATTTCTATGTCATTATCCTGAATCATCAGATCTGTGTGTGTACGCAGGAGGAGACAAGTCATATTTGCTGTGACTTCAGAGTCAATCTTTTAATTCTTTTGCAAGAAAACACCAGGCTCAAGAAAGAAAAAAAAACTACTCTGGTCTCATTTCAGTCTTTCACCTCTTAACAGTTCTGTCCTCACATTTTCTGTGAGATTTCTTTCACCTTTTCTCACATTCCACCAGAAACTTGAGTTACACATTTTTCCTTTTAATCCTCAAATGACTTTTAAAAAAAAAAAAAAAAAAAAAAAACCAAAAACCAAACTGAATACAAATACTCTTTTACTAAGAGCTCCTTCTCTGCAATAAAAAAAAAGAGTGAAGTAGCTCTGGCTCATTTACCCCCACACGGCTCAGAGGTTTGTGGGCTTCTCTCCTCATGAAAACTACGGTCAAGGGTCTTTAATGCTTCCTTTACCATTTATCTCGCAAGTCTCCACATGTCAGGACAGCTGGAGTTTTTGTACACCTTCCTGTAAGGATTTGTTACACAGACTATAAAACAGTAGGTTAACTAAAGATGTTAAGCTTTTGTTGTGTCAAATTTTAAGGAAAAGCATTTTCAATACTCTGAAACATTAAATGAATGGCAAACAAGACATTTCCCATGGATAATCTTCTAATGCATTTTGCACCAGTGTTTTCTACATTACTATGGCTTAACAAGTCATCCCTCTGAAAGTGCCTTAAATGTGCATAAAAGAATTACAAGGTATAAGCAGATAAACTTTCCAATGAACTTAATTTGGCTAAATTTAACCACATTGACTTTTGTTTAGTAAAGAATCAGTCAACATAATTATACCATAGAGTTATGGAATAACCAATACACTGATCCTTGTGGATTTGTTTTTCCCTTAAATATTTCTAGGACATTTCAAGAACATTAATATTCATAAAAGCATTAGAAGTGAACCTTACAGTCTGACAGCACTGATCATTTCAGTAGGGCAAACAAAATGCAGACTTATTTGTTTTATACTTTCAGTCTGAGATTGGGATTTTTCTTATCTGTTATCATCACGCAAAACAGATATCCTGATGACTTCCGTTAATGGATTCACTCACAAAAGATATTTATTTGCTCAACAGGCATGCCACTATTCAGGCTGTATCTCACACAGACCCACAAAGCAAATAGCAACAGCAATAAGCCACCGATAGTATTCTTCCACTTCTTTCATTGTCAAGTTTGTTCAAGCATGTTACCTCTTCACCATCTCTTCTCCATTTTAACTATCCAAAACAAATAGTTAAAACAAAAAGCAGGCTTTCACCTCACTTAAAAATGTATACATTACTAGAAGGGGCATCCCAATGGCTCAGCTGGAGCCCTGAAGAGCAATTTCCATATGGAAATACAAGATACTGATGTTAGTGAAGCTCCAAATTCAAGTCTGTATTTCACAGCTATTTAATAATTTCTCACAGACTTCATTAAAAATGGAATTGGGGGAAAAAAAGACGACTGAAATGTAGTACACAAAACTGTTCTTAGAAGTACCAATCACACATCCACAACAGGATACATGACAGATGATTCGGTAGGATGTCAGAAAAAAGAACATCACAGCTAATCTCCTATTGACCTAGAATATGTTATTTTCCAACAGGAAAGAATACGAGTGTAATTTTAAGTCAAGTTGACAGTTCTAAGTCCAAATCATCACAAATTTCAAAAACAAGTATTTAAGGGTTCTATTAAATAGCCTTAAGAGCTTTTATGCACCTTCCTCCCTTTCCCACTCAGTGAATACACTAAAGGAAAATGCTCATTAAAAAAAAGAGCCTGAAATCTTGCCATTCTACTAGTTAAAAAAAAGAAAGAAAAGAAGTCATACGGATAAAAGTGTCAAAACTAGTCTGAGGTCTGGCAGCTGACAATAACAACCTGTAGCAAAGTCAGTTGGGATGCTCTCCAGAATGATTCTGGGAGAGTAAACTCACTTTAAAATGGCAATTCACCCTACTTTAGCCATCTAGCTACTTATACCAGTAGCTGGAAATATTTATTTCACAATAAAAAGCAAACAAGATTTTACTTAAATCAACATAAATCATAAATCATGCATGTGATCTTGCTATCAGACGCATGATTTTTCTGATAAAATGGGGCTTCCCTCCTAATGACTTGCCAGGTGCTCCACAGTTCTGGCGTACCTAAAATTCCACCCTTGGGACTGGTTGCAAGAGCATCTAATAGATTCTAATAAAGTCAACCTTCTTTGTGTTACAGCTCTTCCTTTCTAAAGGTCATCATCTTAGCAGCATGCTTGCTATGTTATTAATTTGTTGGCACTGCTGTTCATAAATAAACCAATCTCTTTCACACAGTTGTATAAACTACCACAAATCAAAAGATAAACAGATAGGAGTCTGCAGTCTAAATGTTTTGGTGTAGCTATTATACATGTAGCTATCTCCATCCTACGCCCCTAGCTTCAGATGTCCCATGAAATTAAAAGGGGTTATTTCTAATTTTAAAAATATCATGTCTGCAACTGCCTATAGACCAGGAAGTTGAAGCGCAATGCCTACATGCTCCTTGAAAAGAGCTCATTCATTATATGAGAAGAAAGTTCCCACGTCTTTGGTTGTTTATCCCCTTAAAAGGCAGGAAGAAGTAATCCGCACTGACATTCTACAAGATCTATCTTATTTTATCTCTCTTTAACATCAGGAGAAAATATAGGAAATAGAATTACCACTCTCAACCTGGCAGCAAAGTCAAAGCAAAGGACATGTATGGATGTTGCCTTCTCCTCCTTGCCAATTCCCATATCCATGCAAAACCAACCAATCCAAATAAGCTACAAATACAGTAGAGAAACTGTGCAATCTCTCTTCTTTTCCTTTCCATGTAGTGCAGACAGCTCTATAGCAGAATAATAACCACAGGCTAACTCGCCCCAACTGCACTCCAGAATGTGAAATATGGTTATTCACTTCAGTAATACAGAACTGTGAAAAGTCAGCATGGAACACATACATGAGCTGGTAGCCTTTGTGTACATAAAACACCCAAAGAGAACTTAGTGACTTAGGAGTAAGTTTCTGCAACAAGTGGGAAATAGCACCTTTAGAGCTCTATAAGAAGCTTAACCTTACGTCTTTGCAATAGCAGATACACCCTTCTAAATGAATGGATATAAAATTCAAGATCCACTAATACCTATGTCTTCAGAACCCTGCCGTCTTCTGGCTCTTTTTTTTTGTGGTTTTATTATGTTTATTATTGTTTTTAGAAAGAAGTAAGGATGTAAGTGGGGGTGAGGGTGCCATTGTAATAAGAGCACATTAGTTTCAGATTACAAAGCTTGCCCGTGATGTTATAAGGGAAAACTCCATTTCAGCCGGATTTCTTTATGCTAACACAAAGCCCCCAAGACAAACAGACCTAAATATACACAATTAGAGAAAGAATGTGATGCTATTATCCTAATTTGAAAATGAAGTTGTCAATAAAAACGAAAAACAAATGGGATAAAATCAGAGAGAGAAACAACAAATGAGCTCTGCATTTGTATTTTCATCTGCTCTCCTCTACAGTAAGAAGAGTGAGAATTTATTTTATTGCAGCTAGAAGACTTTGCTAAAAGCGTTACACTTTATCACATTCTCCTTTTCTAAGATATCCATTCTACTGTTATAATAACTAATTTTTCTCAGATCCCCCTCCTCTACAATTCCGGTATGGACATACAGAACTTTCTACTTGGATACGGATGACCAAGTCTTCACTGTGTTCTAAGTCAACCTACTATGGGCAGCTTTTATTATAGTTATGCATTACCTTACATAAAGTGAATTTACATAAAAGAGAACAGTTATAAGAGACATGAACCAAAAATGCAGCAATGGAGAACATGAATTACAGATCTTTGTTCTCCTAGGTGCCACCTTATTGGCTTACTATTTTGTACTCATCAGCTTACCCATTAACCCCCTGAAAATACTGTGTAATAAGGAATTAGCTTTGTGTTTGCCACCAATTACTGCAAGCTGGGAGCAGAAGCCAGTCAGCAAAATCCATGGGCTTTTTGAAAGGACAAAGCAGTGCAACGGTCTTCTGCCTTCCCGAGATTAGCTGAATCAATTCAGCTAAGACCTTTTACCAAGGTTACCTCAAAAAAAAAAATAAAAATCAAAACAGAACAAATGAACAGAAAAAACAAAACCCAAACCTGCAACGCTGGCTCATACTGGATTTACTGCAAAACCCAAGCTAAGTTGCTGTCAGGTTTTTGTGAGGAGGTATTTAGCATTGCCTACTGGTTGCCTGCACCATGTGATGCATCAATATTGGGCAAGTTTGCCACAAGCAGACAATTAAAAACATAGCAAACTTGCAGGATCAGCTTACTGTCATCTTAACATTTTAGAGAGATCTGGGTTTGTGCCTGGTCAGCATTCTGTTAATTAACTGTATTCTGACTGTTCTGCAGAAATGATATTTTAGCTTGTAAAGTATCAGATGAATATTATGGTCAAATAAACTTACACTGCAAAATTGTAAAGTTGCTGTCGGTCTGCTGCATCTTACACTTAAGATGCTCAGAAGAGGCTAAAATGTTTATTATAACAATATTATGCACATTCTCGATACGAAGCATTTATACATATACTGGCGTCTATAGGTATTTCAGTATTTGAACACCTGATATAGTTTGAAACCAAGAGTATTAAAATGTAGACCCCTATCAAGAGACCCCTAATGAATAGCTAAGGACTAAGATAGAATCAATCAATTTTTTTCCAGATTTCTCTAGAAAACTTCTACTCTGTTTATTTTAAAAGATACCTTGTGCTTATAACTCTCTATTAAAAAGCAGTGGGAATTGGACCAGTGCTTGAAACAGGCCCTTCAGGATGACTCTTACTAAAGCCTGACAGGTTTTTGCTGCTTCTTCTAGTTAACTGACTTGGAACTCAGAATAGCTGAGGTATGGCTATTTTTCTGCTGTATCTGATACAGTTTCTTGAAATATTGTAGTCTAATTGTAAAATAATTCTTAGTCAGATTGGGAGTTCCTACTGGATTTGTCAATTAAGGTTTTGAGCTAAAAGTTTAGAATATAAAAGGTGAAAAGAATATTTCCCATGTTTTGAAGACAGCCAAACCCACCTTTGATGACATTGTGCATTCACTGAAAACAAAAACAAAACCCTGACACAAGACAGGGGCTGGAAGCTGAAAGGTAAATGGTGCTTGCTGTGTTTTTCTGAACTGAATCTTGACTGTATGATCAGCAGCATTCAGACTCCCGGCATGGAATTGTCCGAAAGAGAAGGAAAACTGGGTAGGTGGCTTTGAAGAAAGCATAGAAAAATGCACTATATAAAAATTCCAGTTGAGAAGTGAAATTGTTAAATTGCTTACAGCATGTTTGTGGAGGAAAAGGGTCTACAAAGATTTCCCTACTTTGAGGGGTGGAGAGAAAATTACTCCTGAGCATGAAAAGCACATGAATCCATGGAAGACTTGTTCAATATAGACAATTTCTTTTTAGATATTCTGTTTTGGAAACAGACGGGATGAGAGACGCACTACAGAAACCAGTGAGACAGAGGGAAGAGGTGTACTTGAAGGAAGTCAGCAAAAGAATCAGTTCACAGCCATAAATATGAGAAAAATAAACTGCATGGGGGCAGTAGATATAGCACTGTATTGTTCTGAACCCAAGGGTCCTATAAGAGCTCGCTCAAAAGACGAGTCATTCCTGCTTAATCACTACTAGTCAGCAGGAGTTTCGAAATATGAAAGACTGGATTAAGTAAGACTATTTTAAAAGTTGTTCATAATTTGGGGGTGGGAGGACAGAAAAAAAAGAACAGCTGCCCTTTACAATTACTCAGGAAAGAAAAAAAAAAGGAAGGAAATGTGTTCTGAAACACAGCTGTTTGCCTGTGAATTCAACTCGGCATTCACTCAGACACTTAGCTCAGATTGCTAGTCCAAGCTTTAACATGTCCCCATCTAAAAGCATTTGTTCCTATCAAAATAGATGGAACCAAGGATCCCAAATTGCTTGGGCAGCTTGGAAGGTCTCAGTTTAACTACTTTCTGAACAGGTAAACTGTTCCTTCCTTGTTCACAGTTTCCCTCCGGTAGCCTGAAAATTTTTCAAATGTTAAGAGTTTTAAAACTCTATGTTCTGGGCACCACAAAAATATCAGTCTTGGGGTAAGTAATCAATCAATTAGACTCTTGGCAATTCAACAGAACAGAAAGGGTATAATAAATGCCTAGAACACAGTACCTGCAACAAAAATACAGTTAAGAACAGACCATTGAACGTCTCAGATTTGTTTTGTCTTCTGCAAAACTTCATTACGGATCATGTAGTAAAGATAATGCTTAAACACATATTGGAAATCATATAATAATTTAATTTATGGCACTCACAGAGGATCAGTCTCTTCAAAACAGAGACACAATTGAAGAGACAAGAAAAGCATTAGGCTAGACCTGCAATTCAGGTGTAAACAGATGTACCAAGTTTCATTTTAAAAAGACCCAGAACACCAAATTTTTGTAGTTCACAGACATACCTTTCTTTATTAGCCCAACTTCTCTTTCGTTACTGTTGACCTGGAATACGGTACCTCATCACTGCTAAGTATTTTTAAAATGCCTCTCAAAAGATCGCTGTTGAAAACCACGCTTAAGGGTTACACAGTAAGAATACAAAATCTGTATTCCTCAGCCACAGAGCTTTCACCTAGCAAGAAACAATGACAGAAACTAAGTGATTTTACTCTTATACACAAATATTACTGCTTAGAACTGACAAGAGAAAAGTGGTCATATACAGTCTGTTAAATAACAAGTAACTAGGGCTTCGGCTTTTCTGTTTTATTTCTTAGGAGACTCCGGGGAAGTTTTAATTCTGTACCTAGCCAAAAATAAGGTATTTCTCTGTGGAATGGAAGAAGGAAAAAAATAGAACCTAAAATACCTATATTATTTGCTCAGATCATGCAAACAGGTAAGAAAACCGATTACATAACATCGGTGAAACACTGGGAAGACATCAAAGCTAACCAGACTGCAAGAATGAACCATCACTGAGATAGTCATAACAAATAGTATTTGATAAGGTGAAACTTGCCCATGTATATTATTAGTTACGTTGTTCTGAACATTGACGAACTAAAATTCTTCTGTGTCAAATTAAGAAAACAAAGTTATTTTTCCAGAATATTGTTATTGGGCACTATCTAATTAATGACATTGAACAATAACATTGGCCTTTACAGAATTACTTTTTCTTCCTTAGCCCACACTACAATACTGAGAATTACTTACAACCTGTTTATATGCCTCTCCATTATGATGAAGAAAGAAAAGTAAGAAGAAAATCTTCTGAATGAATCACAACCAGGTTTGAATGCAAAGATGTCATCTTTCACAAAAAACGTGCTTACTTTTAAAATCAGTTCCTTTGAGGCAAGATAATAGGTTTCTAATGACCTAATTAATTTTATACTAAGTGTATTTTGCAAATGTACAAAGTTAGACAGTAAATTGCTGCCTCTGCTTTGGTAAGAAATGGTTGTCTCTGAACAGATCTCTGAAACCAATGTACAGTAATTCATCCTGACAGTTTATTCTAATTACAGCTGAATATAATGGTTCGGCTGAGATACAAAATTTCACTGCAAGCAACACTTTGCCAGATGATAAATGAAATAAAATTAAAACAAATAAATACAAGTTACTTTAGCTGACACTTTGTTTTTTTCTTAGCACATAATGCTCCTGAAGCACATAATGTAGCAGATAACATCATCCAATGCCGAATCAGAAAATTAGAAGTTTTTTTAAGCAAAACTAACAGATATGTGTTTATTCATATTAACACGACCACATAATATTGATACTCACTGTCTTTCCTTTCCCACTGTAACAGGATTCTCTGACATTGCAAAAGGAAAAATTATCAACTGAGAGCAACTGCCATATGTATTTTTCTCCCTCTTTGAATACCCAGATTCTGATCTGTCAAGATAGACTTCAGGAAGTAGGTTAATTCCTGGTTCAATGAAAAGATAGAACCATGATAAGTTGTCTTTATTTATAACTATATTATAAGGTCCTCTTATTTATGATTTAGAAATTTATCAGTACAGCCTAGCAACACACAAAGGTGAATGTAGCACAGGCAAGAAATAGAGTGCCTCAGTCAAGGTTTTTTTTGAAAGCTATAACCTAACGTAGGAGTTTACAAGCAGGTGATATGAAAAAAATTATCTAAGTAATTATAGCTTTAGGGCAAACAGCAGAGCTAAATGTTAAACAGATTTTATAATTTTTTAAAATGCCTTGGAGCCTTCTGCCCAATTAGAAATAGGGTTTGGAAAACACATAATGGTAAGTATAAAGTGTACATAGAATAAAGACGTGATGCACACTAACAAAGACAAAAAATACAGTTTACACATTAAAAGTTTTTTATGGAAATTAAATGTCTTATAGGAACATATTCACAAATAAGGAAAAGCAAACAGCTGAACTGGGTTTTCTTTGTGCACTTTTAGGGAGAGTCAATAATCAACAACTTTAGTTGAGTTTTTTAAGTTTTATAGGATTCAAAATACAAAGACTTCAAAATCAACATTTACATCTAGAGACAATCTTAAGTATTTATGTTAGGAAATTTTAAAGACAAGAACGAACACCAAACACACCACCGACTCTTGTCAATCTGAACTGGGACAACTCTAAAGTATATAATTGCACATATACAAGCCATAAGCTCCACACTCAGACCCCAGCCTGACCATGAAAGCTCAGGAATGCAATTTGTCAGTATAGTCTGGTTGACCAGCACGGATATAAGACAGGTTGAAGAGGCCTGGCAACCATAAGCCAACAGGTTTTGTTCAAACAGGTCGTCCGTGTAATAGAAAAAGCAGTTTTCTGGATAAAATACATGTGGCTAAGAAATACAAGCCGCAGAACGGGGTGTTCTTGCTTTCACCTATATTAGTAAATAACAGAGCCCTGCTTGGAGATCCCAAGAGAGACTTCCTGCAAGTACAGCTGTATGGGAGAGGAGCAATGCTTTCAACAAAGGAATGAGGACTTCTAAAGGGGAAAGCTCTCCAGTGACTTCAAAAGACAAACTAATAAGGCCATGCAAAAAAAAAAAAAGGGAGAATAAAAACAAAGTAAGTTAAAGAAAATATAAAAATATAATTAAAAAAAAAAAACACAAAAACCCAAACGTAAAAAGAATGCAGAAAATGCAGATGTTAGGAGTAGGATCCAGAGCAACATGAGTTGTTTCTATAGAAAGTAGTATAGGAAAAGTACCAACAGATGCATTTTTAAAACAGAATCCATGTTAATTTAACAGTGAACAAAAGCACAAATTCTCTGTTAGAAGAGCCCCTCCTTTTTCATACTGGTGTCCTGCAAAAAGATTATTCATTATAAGAAGGCAGAAAAATTCTGTAGGATAATATGAATGAGGCATGTAGTTAATCCACTAAGATTCCATTAAGAAGTGAGCCGATACTCAGCCAACTAATTACCCATTCATTAAAACACAACCATAAATGACATTTCCAACATATTACAAAACCCCTCTGTAGTAATATTTTCCCATCTACATCTATTCTGACATTTATATTCTATGTCTCTTTCATAATTATTTCAAATAACTCCTCTGACATATTGAGGGGAAAATAGCTTAAAAAGAGATTACTTACCACCTACCAGTTGCTCACAAAGAAAGGAGCAGGACAGAGTAATTACGTTGGTGTATTAACACAGAACTGATGTGCCTATAGTCCCTGATAATCATTACTGTGCTTCAACTTCTCCATGGTGAAAATTTTCCAGTGCTTGAAATTATTTGCACACACACACACTCAGGATTCATCCTCCCAAAACAGAAAATTGACTCATTTGATTAACAGAAAGCAATACCACACTCCAAATGAAAAGAATCAGGTCTGTCAAAAACTATACTCCAGAATTTGTAATGTCCACCAAAAACTAAGAAACATGGAGATATTAATGTAAAGGAAATTTGTTTGCCCAGGTTGCATTCTACGTTAAACTAGACGTTAAAGTAGTTATAGCCAAGAACAATGTATTGGTGGTAAGAGAGAACTTGTAATGCTCCCTGACTTCCTGACTCCCTGAAAAATAAGAAAAGCAAGTAACCAGCCAAAGTCTATTCCATTTTCCACATCCAGCCCAGTGGATGGAGATCCAGCACTGAAAAGCGCATTCGGGCTTAACCTCCACACATCTGAGAAAGACCATACAGCTCAGCACAATCCCTGAAAATTCTTCCTCCTGTTCGGACCCATCCAGAAGATTCAGGACTGTAGGGACTCAGATAATTTAGCACACATAAAGACAGAAATACAGTCAAGTCTCTCAAAAAAACTTCATGAAGGAACGACAGAGATTTCAGCAAAGACTCACAAATAATCATAATTAACCTTACAAACATACATATTCTTACCCACCAAGTGTACTTTTAGACTGCCTTTAACATATTCATAGGTCACCATATACACAAATAATTTATTGTAACTTGTTTGGGTAATTTTTCCTGTGAAAATGGGGTGATTAGATGTTTATTATTTGGGTCACATCCATTCACTGGTGTATTTCATTCACTCAGTGGGAAGTTTACACTAAGTAAGAATTTCAGAAAGAAATCTTTCTGCAAGAAACAGACTGGTAGGGAAAATAGTCACAATGCCCTCTTTAAAGGACACAGTGCTTAGTTTACGTTTTAATTACATAAAATTCTATTACACTAATTTAAAGGAATTTTTATATATATATATTATGGACATCTTTTTAACCGAATCCCACATTTTAACACTGTCTCACTGAGAATTTCAGAAAAGTTTGCTTCACAATAAAATGGTACTGAACAAAATGTGTTTACTGTCTGTGTATGAAAGCATTTTGTTAAAAACAGAATGTGAGTAACTTGGAACAAATTTTCGAGCAGATGCACTGGCTAGTACTATTAAATAGCAATGCTTTTAAGACTCTTCAAAGCAACAGTCCGCAGGCAGTGGGAATGCAGCACTAAGATAAAATACCTATCAGTGGCACTACATTTTGCAGCAAAAATAATTGAGGAGTTGGGTACAGTGGATTATAAATTGCAGGGTGCACACAGTAATTTCTGCTCTGGTAAATGTAGATAATAGACACATAGGATAAAGAGTGTCACTGATACAATAAGGGGCAGAATAACCCACAAATGAGAAGGGTTATATTTTATTGATTGATAAGAGATAAAACACTTATATTATCCAAAATTGGCTTTTGCTGCCTTAAAATAAAGTCTTTCTGCAAACCGTGCATCAAATATTAAACGAGCAATAATTAAATGGTATGAAAAACACTGTCTTGCTATCTCACTTGCAATCATTTTCTTGGTGTATAAAATAAGCCAAGCATGACTGAATCAAACTGTAATATTCTGAAACTGGATTTTTAAATTTTAATGTTCTGTGTTACTCCTAAGCCCTTGTCGGAAATACTTTTCTTCACAGACTTTTGGTAGCCTATCTACCCATATTGTTGCTTATCCACAATGAGGCAAGACTGGAAAGCAGGACCAACATGGCAAGATGAGGCTTTAGATACTTCTTTTGAATTACATGAACTATTTTACTTTAAGCACGTGCCTTTTTTTTACTACGTTCCTATGAAGGTCAGAGAGACCTAGATGTAACAGTCCATCTACCTCACTACTCAGCAAGTGGTTACACACATACTTAAGCACTTTTTAAAGGAAATAATGTTTTAACCAGATGCTTAAATGATTCCTGGACTACTGAGGGGTGCACAATTAAACACTCAAGATCCAATTATGAATTTGGGACCTATAGCTTCTGTGCAGGACTTTGCCAATGACTATTTCATTAACTGTTACTAAGTTGTTCCAGTTATAATACACTGATAGACTAACTATGGTCAATGAGAGTTTGTGTCTGACATTACAACAAAGAGGGACCTTTAACACACAATGGGCAAGACAATAAATGGAAGGAAAAAAATCCTTTAAGAGACACTTTCTTAAATATCTCACTGCCTCTGATTACAGTACAGCTTTACTACCCAGCTAGAATACTACTTTTAATGTTCGTGGATCCCTTGCACATCAGCCGTCCCAGTGGTGTCTCGTTTCACCAGCAGACTTTCAAATCACTGTACCCAAACTACACGTTATGTGCTTACAGTTGCACGCACCAATGTCACACACCTACAGATTGACTTTTGCAGATTACATTATCAGAATAAAACCAAAGTATTTACTGTATGAATTGCCATTTTTTTAAACACTTCAAAACAGAGAAGATAAAGCCTATGTCAAGTAGGTCAACTGAGACTGGAGCACTCAGCCTGGTAAAGAAGTCATGGTCAGCTTTCCATTTGCACCGAGTATGTGATTTTAGAACTAATTGTATGGGCTACTATTTCTGCACTTAAGCTGCTGCAGAATCAGGCCCTTTATGTGACAAATACTTTTAAAATAATTTTCAGAACTACGGGTACTGAAGAAAAAGCATGCCATAGAACTCTCTTTTCAATAATTAGTTGACAATTTGTGCCGCTTACAGAGACTACAACTGAAAATAGCAAAAATTATATCCCATCAATGAGATTCTCCAAGGTTTATTTTAAAAGTAATTTACCAATGACTTTCTTTAAAAAATAATAAAGTATTTAATCGGGAAAGTTGTATATTTTCCTCCATGCTGGGAACACTTTATTTTTACACAAATTATGACAGTGTAATGTAATGTCCTGGCTGGCCTGTACTTCAAAGGCGAAGTAGGTGTCATCTCTGCCTCTCTCTGTTCTAAATTTACATATTTGGCTTGTAACCGGAGATGGATTCAGAAACGAACATTAAGGTAGGTATTGAAAATAGAGCCTTGTGGTACATAAAACCTATAGCTCTGAGAAAATGCATAAATGAGGCAGTATTCTGCCTATAGTAATTGACACAGGGATTGATGTCAAGGAACAGGGGACTCTGCTGGCTCTGAAGCTATCGAGATCTACACGGCTCCCTGCAAGGTTTTAAGCTTGGCTCAGCAGCAGCCAAACCGGCAGCCTGCCAAAAGGCAGCATTTCCCAGGTCTGCAGTCCTTCGGTGGCCAGTGCAGAGCTTTCTTGCCCAGAGAATTTCTGCATTTTGGGTCTATATCAATCACTCACTACGAAGCATCAAAGTCCTCCGAAACACAGAAATTGTTTTCCTACATACCGTTACAAAGTCCAAATATTTCCTTGAATTGTGCATCATTCCCATCTCTCATATTTGACAATATTGTGTTTTTGGAAAGATTCTTTACAAAATAGTATTATGGCTGCAAACAGATGATGCACATGAAGCAGAACAAAGCTGCACCTGCTAAAGAGACACACCTGCCCTACAGAGAGATTTGGCTTGGGGATCCCATCAAACCAGGACAATTCTATTATTTCACCCTGTGGTCAGCTGAAAGCAAGCTGCCCAAAACAGAAAAGTTCTCTTACAAAGAGCAGGAAAAGAAGCAGATGGCCACGAACGAGGATATCACACTTCAAGAAAATGAAAATTATTAAAAATGGAAACCATAAAGTTACATCTGTGGAAATAAAACACTTAAACATTGCACAGATGTAACTTAAAGGCTCCATAAAACACCTGAAATAAACTTGGGGCAAATAGAAAAATAGGCTTTAACCTAGTGACCACAAGCGTTCTCACTCTACTTTCACACCACTTAGTTCATAGCCCATAAAATACTGAGCTAAAAGAGAACTACTGACGTACATGTAATGGATGTGTAAGCAAACTTGCTTTTTGTGTACATCTTAAAAGTAATTTAAAGCCTCATGTGTTGGGAATTGCCAAGTCTAATTTTCAGCCTGAGGCAAATTTTTATAGCTAAATAACAAACTCTAATGTTAAGGGTTTCTAATGGTCAGGCGTAACTACTCGTCTGCTGCTAGGTATTCTAACGGCACAGCCAAGCTTTGCTAGACCAGATTCCACTAAAGAGTCCATTCACTTACTATACAAACACTTTAAATTTCTACAGCTTGAAATTAGGTATTATTTGGATACATTTAGATCTCATCTGTTTTAATGGAGAATATGTGTTCGTTTTCTTTCAAACTACCTTTGAAAGGATCATGAGCGAGTAATTAAAACTATTAGTTGAAATTTCAGTTCTCAATAGCTCTAACTAGACTAAAATCGTCCTCTTTAGAAATGGTAAACATATTCAAAACAAATAATTGCGAGTTATTAAGAAAATGGAAAGTCTGAGTGCTCTTCATTTCACTTCATTCACATAAAACTAACTTCTCTCGGCCTCTAAGTTAAAAGCAAAATGTTTTTGCAGTTTTAAAACAAATTATGAAAATACCTGTGCTTTTTAACCAACTGAAGGCAATGGGAAGCCCATGGTGGAGAAGGGTCCTGTCAGGACCTGTGGCCCCATGGAGAGAGACGCCCACATTGGAGCAGGTACGCTGGCAGGACTTGTGACCCTGTCAGGATCTGTTCCTGAAGGACTGCGCCCTATGGAAGGGACCCATTCTGCAGCAGTTCATGCAGAACTGCAGCCCGTGGGAAGGATGCGTGTTGGGGAAGTTCATGGAGGACTGTCCTCTGTGGGAGGGACCCCACGCTGGAGCATGGGAAGAGTGTGAGGAGACCTCTCCATGAGGAGGAAGGAGTAGCAGAGACACGTGAAGAACTTGACCACAAACCCCATTCCTCATCCCCCTGTGCTGCTGGTGGAGAGAAATTAGGGAAAATTGGGACTGAAATTAAGCCTGGGAAAAAGCGTGTGTTTGTGTGTGTGTGTCAATATTTGGATTTACTTCTCATTATCCTACTCTGATTTGATTGGTAATAAATTATATTAATTTCCCCTAAGTCAAGTCTGTTTTGCCCATGACAGGAATTGCTGAGTGATCTCCTTGTCCGTATCTCAACCCACGAGATTTTTATTATATTTTCTCTCCCCATCCAGCTGAGGAGTGGAGTGATAGAGCAGCTCCGGTGGGCACCTGGCATCCAGCCGTGATCAGCCCACCGCAACACCACATCAGCCGAAACAACCAGTTGGCATAAATTGCAATAGGAGACTCAGACATTTCTAATACATATTAATCTAATCCAACACACTGAGCAAAGAGAAAATATTCCTGCATGACTTCTTTCATTAACTGCTATTGACTAATTGCACCTCTATGGTTTATAACCAGCAGAATATACTAAGCTTTAACAACAGTATGACAGAATACAGCATTACATCTCCTTAACACTTGAAAAGGAATGAGAAGTAACAAAATCAAATCTACCCATAAATCATAAAAGGACTGAAAGAATTACATATTTTTTTATTTAAATGGCTAAAATGATAGAGAACTGAAATCCAGTATTAACTAAACAAATTATTGCAGTGAAGTAAGTTTGATGGTTGCAGAATTAATTGTATTTGCATAGTAATGTTTAAGTACTAGAAACTGCGAAAGGAAAAATTCTGAATATCAATTATGATGATTATGATTACAGACTATTGGGAGAAACGAAAAGATCAGTCTTTTCCCCTTTTTTTTTTCTTCAGTATGTGCTTTTCTGTGCATAGTGGCAAGATGAGAGCTCCAGTTGCTATAACAACTTAACTCTCTATTATAATCAACAATCATCTAAGTTTAATTGCCTTCTAAACCAATATATTCAATAGCAGTTGTATGAATTCCATAAATCTTGTTTCCAATATCTATTCAAAATCTCAAAACAAGCTGAAGTATATTTACACATCAGAGGTAGTCTGAAGCTGTCCCTGCCTTCCTTCCCATAGCAGAGCACCACTCAAAATGCTTTACTTTGTCCATGAGAACATTTGCCTGGGGACAGCTATCCCCTGATGAAATCCACAACTAAATATAAAGCAGAATTACACACAAGTGTATCAAACAAAAGAAATTAAAATAACAATTTTAAATTTAAAATATAGGAAACATTGAAATATTTTCCTGATGGCATAAGTTTCCTTACCCTGTACAAAAGAAATTCAGGTCAGGTCAGCAACAAGAGTTGAGCTGGTCATAAAAAATAATGCAATGAGCACAGAGAACACTCAATGCATTTCAAAATCTACTCAGACAGACTAACTACAAAGATTATTACACACTATATCATGAACTATAAAAATTTTGATTGCCAAGCTCAATAATGTCTTTTTTCAGTAATAAACAAAATCATATTTGAAAATGGGAAGGATGTTAGCATTCTTTACAAATTCTCTGATTCAGGCCCTGTGGGCTCGGAATAAAATTAAGCCTTATAATTTACCCGTTAATTATGATGCCGATCTCTAATAACATGCCTTGTATGTGACATCAGAAACAGATCATCAGAGCATAAGAGAAAAATTGAATCAGCAGTAAATATGTCGGGGTTAAAAAGAAACTAAAAAAGGTTCATTACCTATGGTACAAAAGATAAACAAGTGACGCAGCATTAACTAATTAATTCTTTCCCAACAGAAAGAATGTAGGCCCCAAATTTACTTCAGCTGATGTATTTTTACAATCACCTGCTCCCACCTCATGCTCTACATCATCTTTATATTCAAGAAACTTGCAAATAATGCAACAAAAGTTCATACCAACACCCAGAACAGAAAATGCTATGCGAGGTGCAGGACCTGACTCCCATTTATAGCACAATGCAGAAGTCCTAGAACACCACTCAAATGCAACGGTAATAAAAACCACCACTCTACAATCCTATGAGACCACAGAACGTCAAAAGTATACCGGCATTTAATGTGTACTTAAGCCTTTTTCCCCACCATAGCTTTCTATTTCATTTAATGATAATGAAGATTTACGTACTATATATATGTATAGACATGAGGACTTAGTCAGGAATTCAGAATATTTTAAAAACAAATTGTACTGAATATTTGACAGCAACTGCTTACTACTTTGATCAGAAATCAATAATTCTAAAGTATAGTCATGAAATAAGAACAACTGGTAGTCTTTGCTAAGTTGTAGTTTTGCGGAACTGCAGTAGTGAAGCAACAGAGTAACCTTTGATTTCTGTTCCAAAAGTGGAATTTCATAACCCAGCAAAAAAGTCTTGCTTTTGATCTTAGTTTATTAGATCCAAATCAGAGACTAAAATGAACTATTTATCTTTAAAAAGTAATATGTTTTTGATTATATGTCGTAGCAAAAATCTTATCTTTGTCTTGGAAGTTTGAGACTAATGACGACAACGTTAGGAGTCTTGTGAACCTTGACAGTAGTTCAGCCAATTATGTGATGAATGATGAAGACGGAGTCTCCTTTACTCCTCTGCGACATTTCTAGAAACCATAATTCTGAAAATCTAAATGGAGTCATTGCTTTTCACCCCTGTGGGCAGAGCCATAATTCTTCAGATATACATTCTAACTGGGTTTTCTAATATCTCCATTCATTTCTCAATCTTTCTAATAAGATTGCCAGAGAGGACAGCTTGTCTCTAGCACATTTCTCTTCTAAAAGGACAAAATCTTCTGAGCTATTATTCAAGCCTTTCAGCATCACATTTTGGTCATCAGAACCTGTCAAATTAAACAAACTAATATTGCAATTTAAAAAGAAAAATGAAAAAGATGAAAGAAGACTCTGCATTTCCTGTAGTTTCTGCAGCACGCTTTGTTAAGTCAACATTCTAAAAGTAACTCATCTCGGAAATACAGAGGGTTATATACTAAGCTGAGGTCAATAACTGGCATTTTTTATGTGGCATGAAAATTTTCACAACAATTTAGATCCTAAAATTGTAATAAAACATAACACTGGACATAGTACTGAAATGTAGAAAATATTCTACTGAATTAGCAAGGGAATTTTTGAGACCGCCAGTAATTTGTTCATGCAAAACCTAAGCCAAAAAGTTCAACCAAATTTTTCTTTTTTTTTTTTTAAAAAAAAACAGTTTTAAATAGTCCCAAGAAGATTATGTTGAAAAGCAGTGTGAAAATAAATGGACTTTTAAATCAAAGCAAGGGAAAACTCTACTTGGTTATACCAATGATATATCACTACAATAGATAAAATTGTAGCTCAGTAGCAAAAACAAATTGCTGCAAGACTTTATTCTAAAATACACAGCAAGTGAGAAGTTTAAATGTATTTGTATACATGTGAAATACGTATACCATGTGGAATGTGTATAAGAGAGTTCTTACGTGACAGAGGAAATGATAGGTTTACTCTTACAATAACTTAGATTGTAGAGTAATCATTGAAGTACAAAAGACTCCTCAGAAAAAGGAAGAGTCAATATAAGAAATACAAAGGAAGCCTGAACGTTTTTAAGGGAGGAATGTCTTGGAATAAAAGAGCATAGTGTAAACTGGTCCAGCACTGCCAGAAGTTGCCTTGTCAGCAACTACAAGGATTTGTTAAACTTTGTGACCCTCACGCTAACACATGTTCTGATGAAAAACCGAGGCTTTCTGCTCAAATTGCTTCATTTATATTGAGAAATGAAGACTAGAATGTCCTATGCCTCACAGAATTCCAAGTTCATCCCTGAGTGCTGGTGTAGGATTCAGATTTCACTTCATTATCCTGCACTAATAGAGAAGAACCATCAAACCACACTGTTGTAAAACTGCATCTCCTCACAGGAGTAAAAGAAGCTATTAGAAATCTTAAGCTCTACAGCTGCATTCATTCAGAGGCTCACAAACAGATCTTAAATACAAAGGATCTGTATGTAACTTTTCTGCTACTCAGCCAATATATACATTTCCCACTATGAATTAGGATATTCCTGGTCATTTTATTCTATCTTGATTCCACTAAATGTGCAAGTTATTAAAGCCAAAATAACACATTTCTGGCTGTAGCAATTTCTTCTTAAAGTTCTCATTTTCAGTGTTTCTGAAGTGCCTCTGTTGCAATAAACTCCAGGAAACAGAACACCATTATACATGCAATCTGCTACCTGCTTCTACCGTGGAAAATTTAATCATCTCATAGTTCAAAGATTTAGAAGAAAAGAAATCTTCAGATTCATTGTTCATTTGTAAAGAGCAAATGAAAACTGAAACTGCAGAGAGGGCTTGGATTTTGATAGAGTTGACTTTCTTCAAAAGAAAGAAAATAACAGGAACTGAAAATATCGTAGTAAGTGAAAATAGGGTCGACAACACAAAGAATGTTTGCTGTCTGACAGAAAATGTTCCTTTGAAAACTTAGCAAACGAAATGAAAAGCTTCGGTTTTGATACAATCCCAACCATCTCGTTCTTTTACAACAGTAAACTCGAATCAGTTGGACTCGGATGCAGTTGACTGCAGTTCATTTGCACAGCACTTTCTGGTAAGATCTAAAATGAGAACAAATTCCATTTACAAACACTCAGAAAAGTTCATAATCTGACCGAACAATACCAGCTATCTGTAACTGAGTGCACGGCTGTGAAAGAGGTAAATGACAAGTACAGTTCTTCTCTGCAGCCCTGGACTATCAGACAAAGCCAAGGAACTAGATAGTAATGGGTCATATTCTCTTCTCTTATTTATTTCACATACTTTCTTCATGTCAATGGAATGCTTTGTCTCAATGTGGATTTCTGACCCAAAGTGACGGAAGGCTTCTTCCATGCCATATAACATCATGCTCAGCAGTAAAACCGGGGGACAGTCTTTCCAAAGTAGCTCAGAGACTGGCTGGGCATCGATCTACTTATGGGAGGTACTGATTACCTTTGCATCACTGTTTTCATTTTGGTTTATACATCCTCTTCCCCTCACTAATTAAACTCTTTAACTTTACATACGAGTTCTCTTCCTTTTGCTCTTTTTTCTCTCCTCCTTCCACATCAGGATGGGGCAAGGGAGTGAGCGGCCATGCAGTCTTCTGCTGCTGGCAGGGGTCAGTCAAACACAACCTGTCAGTTCGGAACTCAGGTTTGTTCTTTGGTTGGAAACCACATAAAAACCACCCACCCACACCAACTGTCTTGGGCAAAGCTTTTCTGATTTGAGATTCAAGATTGGTTTAAAGAAATTGATCCTCGTAAAAATGAACCCAGGACTAAGTAGTGGAAGTCAGAATACACAGAATCATAAAGAAAGTCAGATGAAAATAGATGTTCAAATGCATATTTATAGAGAAAACGAACTGATAAAGTTTGGAGCTATGAAATAACACCACCTTTTACTTCGTTTCACTGTTACGTATCTCACTGCTTTGTATAACTACTTCACACCTTGACAGCTACTTTCATAATATTTTTAATTAAAATACATTAAATACTTCAAACAAAGCTAGCCACACTTCAACTTTCCTTTGTTCTACTTAAGTAATATCAGAAAACATACACCACCATCAACACCTTTCCTGGGATGCAAAAGAGAGTGTATTTGAAAGCTTCTACCATCTGTAACATTTTCCTCAAATGATTAAATTTAAGGTTTTGGTAACTTTTGGCTCTTCCATTGGTGTTTGGCTCTTCCATTCGTGTTTGTACCAAAACGGAGCACATTCATAAAGAACCACATCATCACCACCAGCACTGCACACTGTAGTTTTGACCTACAAAGGTGAGGGCTGATTCTCTTACACTGAATACAGCTCTTCAGGTAGAAACCAGATTCTCTTTTAAAATGAAGATACATTTGATATCTTCCTCTTACAACTATTTTAAAAATCTTTATTGCAATGTTTCACAGCAACCATGAATTTAGGAGTTACACAGAACAAATCCAGCAAATGGATTATAGACTCAAAGCCCAAACTGCCCAGACTTTTGGTCCCTTCCTGCCATTTAGCCAACAGTATCAAGAAAAGCCATTTATAACAATGTTCACCATCCCCATGGGAATAATAATACCCTAATACCCTTCGCCCAAAGGTGAAGCACACAGTTAACATAAATCCTGGTGAACTGCTTCGATCCTTGCACTTTGTGTTTTGTGCTATGTTTGGCAAGAAAAGTTAAGTCTGTGTTTCACTTTTATGTGATATATATTTTCACCAATAGTCATTTACTGAAGTACAGGAATCAATTACCGTCTTCTCATTCCCACCGCAAAATCTCATAATTCTTAAATTACATTGTTTCTGACCAATGCATACGAAAACCAGGTTAAGTGAGATCAGTAGTGAAAACAGGTTAAAAATAGATTTATTCACCAGAGAGAGATGGATTTAAATGTTATATATTCTGAAGGAGCAGCAGGGGAAGAAGGGACTAAGAGGTCTCACAAGTGGGATTTGACTTTGCTACTTAATAAGATATTAAGTGACAATCAATCAAACAGGAATGTGTGGGAAGCACAGTTTTGCAGTACTCTCTTTTAGAATTTGTTTTCTTTAAAATTTGCATTCCTTTCTGCATGCATTTGAGATATATGTATGTTGCCTTTTTAATGATTAGAAATAGCTTTGATCTTGACTACTTGAAGGAACATAAAGATATAAATAGTGTGAGTGGATATGTTTAATCCTGGTAATGACAAACATAACAAAAATCCAAGATAAGCTTTTCTGAATTTTTCAAACATACCTTAGGAAGTTGAGTCTTCAGCTCATGTCAATCATACAAGAGCGATCTACGGAAGAAATCGGAAATGTACCATTGTGCAAGGTCCTGAAATACCACTATCAGCTTATCAAAGCTAAGAATGTAGGAAATCAGAACAATCAGCTCTCTGCTTGAGTGGCTGCCCCTCTCCTTTGAGATGGAATGGCGACTAAGAAAACATTATTCCTGCTGCAACGTAACTGTCAAAACAATGAAATACTACATGATGACCAAATATGATATTGGAAATAATCAACCATTTTAAGAAATTGCCACCGGTAGCTAACAAGTTCCCAACGATCAGGATTTGATGGCTATTTATAAGGTGTTAAAATAAAACTCTCTATTACAGGAATTTTTAACCAGACACCTTAAAAAAGTAGCCCTAAATCATCATTAAGATGATGCAATTTTCTGTATCTGTGTGAAGAGGGCAGTGGAGAGAGATGAGACGAACAGCAGTTACAATTAAAAGAGGGAATTTATAAAGACAAAGGAAAAACTCCAAAAGGCCCACAAGACATCACTGATCTTTCCCTGCTGAGTGCAAGAACCCAGCAACTCCAAAAGATACCTGTCACACATAACAGTAACTTCCAAGGTCCTTAGTGTCTTAGGACAACATTCATCTCCTCGTGGGCATAAAATATATCAGTAGATACATGTAATCTGACCTAAATCCTTAATCTACTTCTTCTCAGCTTTGATCTATGCAGTTGATTACTTCAAGTGAAACTACAGAAAATTAAATGGAATATCAGAGTAACAAATCCAATTGCTCCAACAAATTAAGTAAATTTTCTGAGAATTATGCAGCATTTTGCAGCATTCAGCTGACTTGAAGACAAATCCTCCTTCCTTCCCTTACCAGCCACCAAATACTTTTTCATAGATACTTCACATTCACTGGCTTTTCAGCTGAAAGAAACATAAATTACAGAATAAGAAAGGCAGAATGGCAAAAGAGAATAATTAACTGATCAGTGGAACATCAGCATCCTTTGTTCAATAAAAAAGGCGGTTACGGAAGCAAGACAGTATAACGTCACGGTGAACACTGTTTTTAAATCAGTCTAGTAGTTTCACAGCAAAACACAGAGCAGTTCAGCAGTCACTGTAGTTTCCCTTTTTTCACTTGTTCCTTTTCATGTACTATCCTCCCCAACAAATGTCTGGAATTGTCAACAGAAATACAAAGCCAAACCCACCCTTCATAAGCTGATTTGTAGACTGAAACAATTCCATTTCTTTGAAAAAACAGTTTGTTATTTTGACCAGCCCCACACAAGCTATTCATGCGAAAAGTACTTTCACTAATTGTATTTTGAAAGGAATATTACACAAAATAGCTGTACTAAGTCTCGTTACTCAGTGAGGCCTGTATTTCAGTAATAATCTTTCAATACTAATGAAGTTTGTACTCAATGGAGGAGCAAAAACCCTTCATTAAGTTAACCGTGTAATTCTTAGATATTTCCAACAAATTATAAAGCTTTCATCTTCTGAAAAGCACAACAGACAAATGAATTAGATACTAATAATATATGATTGTTATTTTCAAACCATTTGAGAAAACTTTTACCCAGAAAATAAGAATATTAGGAAAAAATCACGCATCTATAAAATTATATAGTGCAGCATCCCAATTGTGATTGAGAAAATGCAAGAGTATTAGCATCAATGTTTCACTCTGAGATTACTCAAAAGTTAGGTTAAGTAGCACTCTAAAGTTTTGCTGTAAAAGCTGCATTTATCTGGGAAAACAGGAGGAAGGTTTGTACTTAGTATGATTTATCGTCAACTACCACTTATCATTCCAGCTATCTCCCTGAATATGACATTTTTAACAGAAGAGACACTCGATAGTAAAACTTGGAAGAACAAAATCCAAATCAACCTCTAAACCAAACACGTATGCAAAACCACAAAGTTGAAGAGCCAGCAAAACAAACAAACCAACAAACAAAATAAGAGTTCTTTAGTTTTAATTTAGCAGCTCTTTCCTTGGGTCAACACCTGGAGACCATCTGGAGACCTCAGACAGCAGGAGAGCACAGGCAGTAAGTGCCCAGCACTCCGACACTGGAAGAAACCCATCTGTCTTGCAGTCTGCTTACAACATCGGTATTTCTAACTCTCATCTCAGCTCCCCAGTTAATAATTTTTCCTGGCTTCCAGATAGGATTTCTTTTCTATCCCTAACTGTCTCTACAAAGCCCAAAGGAAGTTTTGCAACATTATAAAGAGTAATTAAAAATGTTCCTCTAAACAGAGACACCTTCAGGGACCGGGATGAAGGAGAAACTTTCTTATATGACGTGCTTGTAGGCAGAATCATCACCAGCACTAAGCTCTCCGAGCTTTAACCACTACAGGAACTAACAGCACCTATCGATAATTTTCAAAACCCTTCTAAAAGAAGCATACATCATTTCCAGTGGAATACAGAAGCGTGCCAACCCACAGATGGACCCTGTTACTCCTGCAGACCTATCTATTAAAGTGACTAAACAGGGGTGTAGCTGAATGGTGTTTGAACATACTACATCAGTATGATAAAAAGAAAGAAAATTACCCACACCCTGAATTTAAGTAAGACGATGACAATATATATTTGCAATTTGTCTGCTGGAAAATTTGAGTAAAGCTGAAAGAGTCACTGAAAGAAATGCATTTATAAAGAAAACCTAACAAAGGACAAAAAACCCTGCAACCAACAGCTTATATTAACTTGGATTTTTTTTTTTTTCTCTGAAGAAATGTGTTATTACCCTGTTCAGGGCATAGCAGAGTGATTATAACTCAACAGCTGACAACATGCGGTACTTACAGAGTGCTATCAGCCTTCATATTGGCAGACAAAAAAAGCCCTGTGTGGTTCCTGTGGTTACGTGGCCCGCCTGAGATTTATGAACTAACCTCATTCATATTCCTTTAATATGTGCATTTTATAGCTTCCAAGATACAAAAATACAGACTTTGAAAATTAGCTATTTAGTTGGTCACTTGCGAAAGGAGGGATCACAGCATGGATGATATAAACAAGGCATGTATTATGCACATGGTGGCTCTCTAACATTAAAAGATAGGCTCAAAACTATGTACATTTCTTGTTTGTACTCATTCGACTCAGGACTTCAACTATCTTTTGCAATTAAATCTATCAAACTTCAAGCTCCCAATTAAAAATTTTTCAAATGCATCATGCTCCAGGGTGTCTGAAATTAAAAACCACTTTACATGTTTGTCAAGTCCTCTTTTGTAATTTTTACAGTATTGCTCTTTCTACTGTGATAAGTGTTGCCAACCCCTCTCCATTTATGAGCCACGACAGAAGAAAAACAAACAAAATTCATTCAGACAGCTCGTTCCTCGATACAGCATTTTGTTTCAGCAGTGGTCGTTCCTACCTTCCTGAGACATCCATTCTCAAGACAGGGACAAAGGGGAATAAGAGTACATCTCCGTGTTGCCATTCTTGAAGAAGGCTACAGCTCCAGAGGAGAAGGTGGACACAGGACGGCTGGTGCCCTGAAGGCCACGCTTCATCTGCTCCAGAAGGAGCTGTGCCCAGCGCAGGAGCCCGGCCACCACCAGCCCCTCTATCATAGCGCTCGCTCGCGCAATGCCTCTTCCCAGTATTGCCTCCCACAGACATCAGCCGATCATAAAACCTGAAAAAACCTTCTTCAGTTCACTTTACTTTTTGGTAAAAGAGAAAAAAGGACTGACTGTGCTTTAGTTGGGTACGGGCAGGCAGGCAGTTCCTAATTTTTCCTAATCGCCTGGGGCTGACAGGGAAGACTGATTCTAAAACTTTGAGTAAACCTTTACATTTTGTTTCCCCAACAAACTCTTCTTGTAGACATAAATGCCTCCTGTATGATGGCAAATGAATATAACTATGGATAAAAGAGGTTTACTCCTGATATGCTACTAGACTATTCATAAATCAAACTGTATCAAGCACACAGTGATGTGGGGGTGCAGTGTTCTACCACGGAGACAGAAACACGTCTGGCTCTTGCGCTCCTCCTCATCTCTCAGAACAGACTGACCAGAAGAGAGAGAAACTGAAAGTGGCAGATACCAAACAGGTGGATTGGAATTGCCGGAACTGTAATACCTTTCTTCTCTCAAATGGCTTCATGCAACTATAGAGAAAGATGAAAGCTAAGAAGACACCCAGATTTCAAATCCAACCTTGAGGAGGATGAGAGAGAGAAAACAATCCATCCCAAGCCTTCCTTTGCTATGTAATAACATTGTAGATCACTATTTTAACTGTTACCTTAAACTCTTATTTTATCTTTATAAGGAAAAGTCAGGGACTACACAAAGGACCACAAACTGGCATTACCTTGTAAATACAAAATATATTTAAAATATATTATATATTTAGAAGAAAAGTAGCAGGAGTATGAATGCAGTTCACGAGAAAATACTACAACACAAGTAGAAGTCACATAGTAGGCATAGAAGGAATATCCAGAGCCTTAAGTATGAATTACATTCGATCAGTGTAACTCTACCAGCAGATTAGATTACTTTTCTCTTTCCATCAGTTCTATAAGGGACAAATTTCTTTCCAACTCAAGCTACATTTTGCAAGCAATGTATTGCAAAACATCCTGTTTTGATACTACATTCCTACAACAGGCCCTTGAAAATTAAAAAGTGTTCAGAGAAAAGAGTAAATACTTGACATCAGCCTGTACGTGCTCCCTTTTCTTTCTCAACCACACATGAACACTCATGTTTACATTCTATAAACGCGCATATATATAATTGTTATGTTACCTTCTGAACCTTGTAAAAGAAAATCAGCATTCTCTGATGAGACAAAGGGAAATTTTCTGATTAAATTTTCTGAATTTCCTCTTGAACTGCAAAGATGAAGACACTTAGAAGACAAATAGGAATCTACCTTAAATAAACACTAACATGAGCACCCAGGGAGATATTTCTCATGCTTCCCTAGAAGAAGCAAAACCATCTCTGAGCAAATAATTACCTGAAGGGAATAATCTGAATCAGCATTGAGGAAACCATAATGAATTCTTCCTCTTCAAGAAGCTATGAAATACTTGATCGTGCATTTCCCTGTATTTTTCCTTAGGGTATAAATTACTACTTCAGTTTCTGCCTGGAAATGTGTCTTCCACAATTCTGCCTGCTTCAAGCCAGAACTGCGGAAGGCACCTGAGCAAATCTCACATTCCCAGAATGAGGTGATCAAGCATTTTGTTCGGGTTTGGAAAGCCTCTGTCAATTTTTTTTATTCACCTGCAAGATGCTATTTGCACATGAAGTGTGAACAGTTTTAATTACAACGTAGAACAGATTTCATTACTTATTCGTTTTAATTTAATTAAGTTTCATATTTTCAGAATCACCTTGAAAATAACCATATGAAGTTCATGTAAATCATGTTTTAAAGTGCACATTTTCCCAAGGAGGTTTCCAAAAAGTGAAATGTGGAGGCACTATCACTCAAAGTACATATAATCAAGAATATTTAGGTACAAAACGAAAATAAAATTCTTAATCTTAAACAAATGTCAAAAAAATACACACCCCACACCCCAAACAAACATCACAAACCAAAAGATCCCAAACACCACCGCTAATTAGAACTGTGCTGGACTACCACTCAATCCTAGCAATGCCATTGCATTTGTGCACTGAGGTTTATTTTCAGATCATGAGTTTTTCAAGTGAGGATGCAAGTAAACGTAAGGGATGACAGGAGGAAATGACCTGTCAGTCGCCAGAAAAGAACTTCAAACCCAGTCATGCACTTGTTATGTTTATTACAATAAGTCAGTTACTCCTTTGAGTTAGAAGGAATTTCAGGTTTTTTAGTGCCACCATGCTACATATCTTGTATTTTAATATTACTACATAACACAATGCCCTTTAACTAGCTGGGGATTTCATTTCCTGAATGCAAACTAGACTGCAGAAGAGGTTAATAACCAGAATAGAGAATTATGTACTTCATGCAGGCTATAAATTTAACAATGTGCATTTGTTTTTCTTTTCATTTCTAATCCAGTTACTTTTCTTTGTACATAAAGTCTTGGTCCCCAGCACACCAGTGAATTGTAAAAAACACAAAATATTCTGAAACCTCATAAAAAAGAGAGAAAAGCATCAACAATTAAACCACACATATTGAGCTATCTCCTGTATGACTATTTCTCATAAAAGTCAGTTTTATTTCACTTCTAAAATGACTCGAGCACAAAATGACTGATCATTGCATTAAATGTTGTTCATAGCACACATTTAAGCCAGCTAATCAAAGACAACCCATTCTACATTTTTATCAATATTCTATTTCATGATTAGCAAAAAAGCTGTCAGCCTCACTACATTTTCTCACAGAAGTTGGGTAAATCTATGTAATTTTTATGAGAACAACAAAATTCTTTAGTGCAGCAGTAGTATATTCTGTAAAACAAAGCTACTTAAAGAGCAATTTTAACTTTGAACTGCTTGTTATAGGAGACAGTGTGCTTTAGACTGGGAAGCAATGGGAAGTGTATGCATCAACGCCCATCGGGTGGCTCTGATCCGAGCCAATATGCAACATGACCACATCTAACACGTTATTCTACAGAATAACGTCATATGCGTCTCTTACTTAGTTAAAGGATGTTTTCTGATTTTTCTCTCTTTCCCTTTTCTACACGGCACACTACGAGAGACCCGCACTGGCACCCAGGAGAAACCACGCTCCCCAGCACATCCCTGCTTCCTCGGGAAAGCTAAAGAAGAAATAGCAACAGTTCTTTAGTGGTCCACACATGCAGCACATCAAGAAATACAAAAAACACAAACATTTCACTCTCTTTCTCTCCTCAAAAGGATTCAAACAAATTCTTTTTCTTCCAGGCAGTTGGGGATTGTTAGAAATTAAACAGCACCTTTAAAAACCTGTAAATGTCTCAGGGAATACTGGGGAACTGAAAAGCACCATATCAACATCAAGCCAAGCTTAGGAAGAAGGGGACATCATCAAGACGAGATTGTCTATTTTAAGTTTCTAATTTGTTTCATTTCTAACACAGAAACACTGAAATTCAGGGTTTTAAATGCTGATTTAATTCAAACTGTATCCACAGTTTTTAAATCTCACCTCTTCAGCTGCTGATTTGGGATTTTAGCACTGCAGAGCAGCCAAGTTTAGACCAGCAAGAGAACAAATGCTTTCAAGACTTCCTGTTCTGCTTGACTTACTCACTTGGAGAAAATTCAAACCAATAAAAGAGAACAAAAGGGTACTTTTTTTCCCAGGCTATAGTTTCTCTGTTTGACTGATTCCTGACCATCCTATTAAGAAAACTTCTAATCTTACCGGCAAATGCAATAAACATTAGACACACTACTACTTCAAGAACTTGTTCTACAAACTTTCTGCCTTGAAAGACTTATTTTCTTTTATTTCACATTAACTGGTGGTGAATCGATTAAAAAAAAAAAAGTAATTGGCCTGCAATTATTGCTCATTACAGTTTCACCTGCTTGTATTTCTGGTTTCCTTGAAAGTCAAGCTCATCCTTAAGAGGCTACAGTCAATCCTCCCTTTCATACAACTCATTAAAGGCATTAACACTCTTAAAAACCAGATTCACAGTCTATTTCAGCCACGTCTGCAGAGTTGCCCGTGCTTTAAGGAACAAAATACAGCTGTTCCAGGCAGGTGCAGGACCAGCTTTGGTCCCGTACGATATTATGCGCACTCTTCTGTTCACCTGCTAGAATTTGGGACCAGTAACAACAGCCTAGCTAACCTGCAACCAGAAGCAATTTCCATATCCTACTTGATATGCAGAGAGTTTTGTAGATACATTGTTAGGAATGAGGTGTTAATGGTCCTCCTCTATGGGAGTTGGAAGCAAATATGTTAACTACTCTCATTTAAATAAATGAATACTAAGCACTTAGATTAAACTCCTCTGTATAGTAAAATCACAAAAGAGGATACCTGGTGCTACCATCTGGGACGAAGCGGTCAGAGAGAAGCGTGGAGCTAACAGGTGTAATTCTTACATTCTCTCTAAGGTGCACAGCAGAGACAAAACCATCTCAAGAGCTCTGCACCTCTTCAAGCAGCACAGACTCCGAGCCCAGCAAAGCCTTTACAGAATAGCACTGAGGAAGAAAAGTCCTTGCTCATTTCTTTGCTGCGCTTCTTCAAGGAAAGACAAACCATTAATTCTTGCTTTTTCCACAAATAAATGAATCACAGTAAGAAAATCCCCCAACTTGTTGTCATTATTCCTCAGCCAAAAACTCACCACCTTAACTTGAGTTCAGCGTCTGTTGGACCACGCAGACTGGAATCTCTCTGTTTGTAACTAACTGGAGCCCCAAGACCCTTCTCAGACCAGTAACCTTGTGGCTGTGACTTTCAGCAGGCTCTTTATTGCAGGAAACAAACCTCCTTCTCGTAGCTACTCATCTTAAAGAACACTCAGGAATTCTAGTTTTCAGGCTAAAAAGTGACATTTGACACGTTATTCCTCAGTGGAGTATAACTGGCAGGGTTAGTCGGTCAGTAGTGAGCTTGTCCCCTAATTGCACAGGGGAGAAGGTTTATGCTTCTTGAATGACAACTTTGCTAGTCTTTCCAAGATGATCCCTTTCTTCAAGAGCAAGTTTTGCCCCAAAGAAAGTCCCAGTAAAACACAGTATCTGCTACACAGAAATCTTGAGATGCCAAGTAGATTACACTGATCTATGGGCTACAAGTTTGGAACCCTGTGTAAATCATTAACGTGGTCAGTGACACACGTAAAAGCTAAAATGCTGCTTGAACACCTCCAGGGATGGCGCAGCCATAAACTTCCCTGAGCAATCTGTGAGGATATCTGAAATCCTTCATGTTCTCCGTTTCTTACAACAAACAAATGCCTAAAGCTGAACAAGTAAGAGAAAAGAAAATCTTGTGTGAATTTTTAATTAAAATTAAGGCAAGAAACTTTCAATGCAAAGTGACCTTTTCTTTAAACATTGTAACATAAAAGCTTCCTAGTAGCCTATCTATTTGGATCATGATAAGAAGTGATGCACTCAGCACTGAATAACGCAGGTGCTGAAAAAAAAGGAGAGCCTGTACTCAAAGAAAAAGCCCCCTCCTTCATAAATCTATAAAATATGCCCCTGAGGAGAAATTTCTCAGCAATTTCAGAATGCCGCAATCTCCAAGCAAACCCATTGCCAAAAGAAAGAAAACATTTATATACCCGAGATGTATTTATTCTCTTGTATACACTCCGCGGAGCAAAAGGATACGTAGAAGTGATGCTCTTCATTGCTGATACGAGGTCTGCTTGCAGTTGAAAATGAATTGGTGTGTACAAGGCTGATGAAGAGTTATTAGATGAAGTGTTATGTGACACTGCACAGACTTGGAGCAGCACGGACAAGGGCCATACTGCAAAAGTTTTTCAAAAAGGACAAAAGCCCTCCCATTTTTCTGGCTTCAATAAGCTTATGTTGCAGCTAAACTCTGCACAGATTAGAGAGTTCCTTGTGTTATCAAAAATATAGCAATATAGAGGAAACAGGGACTCTGCTAAGAAGCTAAAGTGAGAAGAGAACAGCTGCCATGCATGGTCCTTAGCTAAACAAGTGCTTAATATGAGAAGAGTCATCTGCTCCCTCGTATCCATATAATCAAACAAAAGCCATTTTGCATCCTTCTTTATCCACCTGTGACAGTTACAGAGCTATCTCAGACTTGAACTGCGTAGTCTTTGACTAAACCCTGTGATCTAGTAGCAGCAGATTACCTCCTCTCATTAATATACTATATCAAAATGCCATTTCATTCTTAACTCATGTACAGGAAGGATATAACAGAAAAGAAAACAGTGCCTGCTCTTTGTGCACCTTGTGACGACCTCACCCAGTTATAATATACATATAATTGCATGCAAGTGCATGCTAAGAAAACCAATTGCAGAATTGAAAAAAGACTCTTTTTTTGTAATAAGCAAGAAAGGAAGAGACACAAAATAAAAATTTCTATCCCCGTTTTTAGAGAAGTTTATTCTCAATGTGCCAAGGCCACCTAAATGTCACACCTGTCACAAACTGTTCCGCGTTTACAATACACCTAAATTTCATGAGTAAGCTGGATTACAAGAGCAGTAACCCCTTTTTAACTTTGTACTTGAAGTAATAACAGTATTATCTGTAATCTACTTTTGACAGCATTCCAAGTTTTCTGTATAAGAGCCTTACATAGCCGAGTCATGTATGATCAGCATTCTTCTGATCCTTATTGCTCTTTTAGTCTCAAGAACATTCACTAGAAAGCCACAAATAATTTTATGACATTTAGCAAGTCATCTTAGCACCAAAGTGCACAGTTTTTTTTCTAAAGGAGCAGCTGAAAGAAAATAATAAGGGAAAGGTTATCATAGAAGAAGGAGAAGTTATTTCAAAATCCAAGAGGATACAAACAATTCAGTCCCAAAAATCTAAAACATGGAGCCAAAAGGTATCAGGTTTCATAATAAAAGAAATTGGATGAAATGGATGAAGAAATTCTAAGAAATTCTGGGGAAGTTGGGAGTGGAAGGAGGAAGAAAGCATACTTTTTATGCTAAGAAATAAGCCGATTTTTGTCAGAGACTTTCTCATCTGAGCTTGTGAGGTTGCAAAAGCGAAGAAAGCAGCCACCTGCAAACCCTGTTTCTCTTGCACTCAGCTCCCTTAGAGGCAAGTAGGTCTGGTCTCCAGCTTGTGCTGACACCCCCTGCGCCCCTAATGCCACCTCCCCTTTCTCCAGACCTCCAACTCACCTGGCTGACAAGGAAAAAAGATAGAAGTTCATACATAAACAGCAGACAATTGTTAGTTTGTAAGAGCGATGCTATGCTGCAGTGGAGAGAGACAGAGATTTGTGCTAAAATACCTGGTTTCCCGGGGGCGTTAAGTGGGCTACGTGAGTCGCTGTTTCATATGCATCCCCTTAAATAATGCTGTCCCATGCTCTCTGCTTCAACACAGGCACAGGATTGAAAATCTACTCAAAATGGCTGAGATAAAGAGAATGGTTTCTGCCTTCTCTCTCATGTTGATCTTATATTAGTGCCTTATTCATTTATTCCCCTTTCTCTCCTTCCATCTGAAATAAAAGCAATTCCAAGAGGAAAAGTGTTTGCTCAGAGTAAACTTCGTATCAGAAACTTGGGCTGTTAAAGGGATGAAAAGAAATGACGGCTCATAGGAAGTGAAAACAATAATAATTCATTTAATATGTGCTCCAGATCCTCTGCACAGTGCATTAATATAAGCCTTTTATAATTCAAGCAATAATTTTGTATGTCTTTTCGTTTCTAGCCTGTGTGAGTCATCACTCTCTCTTGGACTAAGAAAAGAAGGCAATATTATCCACACTTTATGGATGAAGTACAGAAGATTAAGTGTCATGCCACAAATCAAACAAAAGTCTTCAGAAGCTCCCGAACCAAAGTCTGGTACTTTAACCATATGATAATTTTCCCCTGCCAGGTATTTAAATCTTACCCCAGTAGTTAAGGAGTTCCCATTAGCACAGAATTCATTCCAGCACCTGTCACCATTGAAAGTAAAAGAGATCAAAGATCACAAAGAGGATCCCATCTGTCTCCTCATTATCATATTTCCCCGTTACTGAAGATGGGACGTGGCTACAGAGTGCTGCCAAAGGAACTGAGAGTGCGAGTGGAAGGGAAAGAGCAAGAAACACATTGCAGAGGCCACAGCAATTTGCAGAAAACAAGAGAGGAAGTCTTTGTAATTTTGCTGGGCTCTGCCTGACGTAGACACCAGTCTGGACCTTGGAGATAATAAATATGAAAGACTTAAGGGTGAAGACATCACAGGATAGGTTTCTGGAGAATTGCCATTTTGTGTTGGCGTATGTTCATTAGATTTTTAAACCAAGGTGACAGAAAGAATCAATCTGTATTTCTAATACTTCTGTAAATCATACTTCGTTACTATTCTCACGCATTGAGCTTTACACTTTACAGCTGATTTGCAGCTACTGACTTTGCTCTCCACACCTGCATGGACATCGCATACCTAATAAGCCAACACGCTTGCGGTCTCCCAAAGGCGGCACGGGTTGAAGGGGACGTGGGCTGATTTTACCCAGACAACATATCAAATAGCAGCATAAAATGTAATATTTGAGAGGAATCGTGATAAAGCCATACAGGGGAACCACGGGTCCTGGAATACATTGCTTCATGTTGCTCAGAGGCTCTTCTCTGTGTCGGTGTAACATCAGAGCAATTAGGATTATGGTAAAAGGTGCCAATGTGTGAAATACGAATCCTAAAATGCCCAACCTTTGTGCGTGCACTTTGGAGTTACACGAAAACCAAGCTAATACACTTCCTTCAAATACTACGTTGTTAATACTATGATATCATTACCAACTACTCAAATAATGTCAAGCACGTTATGGTGCATGGAGGAGACGGTGCTTCCGCATCTTCCAAAGCTCAATACAGAAAGCAGGGATATACACTGCACACATACGGGTGTACACAGTTGTATTTATGCAGCTTTCCATGTACGGTACAGAACTACTAGAAATACATAGTTGGCATTTTGCCTTTTTCCAAGTCCTATTCCCAGTTTTAAACTGTGGATATTGACAGCATCTGCCCAGAAAATCCTATTAAAAATCAAAATAGCTTCTTTGGTCAGTACAGGCAAGACTGATACTACACAGATAGTTTGCCTTTCTGCTAGAAAGGAATGTTCATTCCACGAAGCCCAGCTTTTGTCGATTTACATTGATTATTAACATGTTTCTAATGAGATCTTTGGAATGCCTGGGAGTCTTTCATGACCTTAATTTGGAAATATCTTTATCTGTCCTGGGTTTATGTTCCTTGAGTATGAAGTCCAAGTCTCGGCATCCTGAAGACCCCTGTATTCTGACCTTTTGCTGGCCAGTCCAGCAGGTAGATGCTGCTATGTGGAAGATGTGACAAACTAAATTTAATCTGCTAAACCAGAAGATCACCAAGTCCCAAATAATTGTTGAGGAGATCCTGATAACTAAAAATTATCTTTCGGGCAGAAACAAACCCTGCATTTTCTGTCTTGTAGGAACACAGATATTTCATCATTATATTAGAGGAATAGGATGAGGACATTGAACACTAAGGATTTTGGAAATGGAAAGCCCATGTGAACACACAACTCCATTTAAGTTCATTTCCAGAATCCTACTGACTTCACTGGGGTAAAAAATTCATTCATCAACTATTCATGCAATAACGCATCCTAGCTTATCCCAACAGGGGCCGTCCTGAACAGCAATCAGTCGTGCCCGAAGCACACTACCAACAGCTCAGCTACAGTCAGTCAGTGAGCTATAGATTAATATCTCAGGAAGGCTCTGTGTTAAAACACTAAACAACGGCTACTTTCTGAAAAGTCTGTTTCAACATGAAGCCTCAACTGCCCATCTCTGCTGAATCTGCAATCAAGAACACGAAGTTAAGCAATGAGAAGGAAAAAATAAAGAACAAATCATCATCAGCAAGGCTAAAAGCAAACAGAAGAGCCTCTATCTTATGCTCAGGAAAAAAAAGGAGTCATGCAGTGAGTAAAGTAAACGCAGCAAAAGTATGTTTTTATTTCACAACTTAGCTTTAGTACTTGAAAACTCATTTAATAATTCTCATCTTATTTAAACATTATGATAGAAAAATAGTATGCTGGTTAAGTAGTTACCCCATTGACCACTTCCACGGCAAAGATAGAATATCAGTGTTTGTAAACACTCAGCCATGGGAGTTAATTTTGTACTCTATGTAAAAGTTATTTTTAAGTTTATACAGAAAGGTTATTAAAATAGCACTGAGAACTTCAAAACTTCAGGGCTACGAGCAATGTAGTCTGGGACTCAGAAAAATTTTATGTTTTCTTCATAACATATAAGACTGCATTGCAATCCTTTGCATATTATAAAGTATCAAAGTAAGCTTTTAAAACTTAACAGCAGTGTCCAAGTGGCCGGCAAAGTAAATTTTATTCTTTCGTAATATTCAGGCTTGAAAATTCCATGTATTTAGATTTATTGTTGTTATTTTTCTTGCAAGATTTTAAGGTCAGAAAAGAGTATCATCTCATCTGATCTAGGTTCCTGTCTATCACCAGTCATTAGCTCTCACATCTCAGCCAGATCTCTCCATGAAGAGCTCTAAGAGGGAGCATTAGAGTTCTCACGAAAATGTCAGTGACTGAGCTGCCAGATATGCCAGAAGCTTCTGCAGTGGAAGACGCGCGATCGAGCGATGTGCCTGTAGATGAACTCACAAATGCCAAATATGCCTCGTCACTACAGGAAGGGACTAAAGTTTAAATTTGCTATTAATCTGGAAAAATGCTTCACCAGCCTTACACTTCTTTATTCGATTATTTGTTCCAAATACATACAAATGTTCCAAATACAAATAAGATTTATATGCAGAGCTACATAAACTGTCTGTGAAAACAGCACATTTTTTTAACAGGCGGATTCAAACATGCCTCCGCAGTCCATTAAAATCTAACATAATATCTCAGGAATGTAGCTGAGTAGTACAAAACCATTATTTCGATTACACCATTCTGATAATAAAGGGAAGTGAAGTTCCTGTTGGCAACAGGGAGCCTAGGAAAAAGTCAAGTAAACATCTCAAGTCTACTCCCAGCGAAATCATGAGGTTATATCGTGGTAGGAGACGGAAGGCTCCGACTCACACTCACTGAGCAAACAGCTGCGGCAGCGTAAAGCTGCACCTCCTCCAGCTGTTCATTATCACTTGGACAGATGTCACCATCACTGCAGCGGAAAATGAAGCACACGACATCACCTTCTCTCTTTCAGCGCTATCTGGTATTTCACCACAAAGTTAGTCTGTCAACTTGTACGAACGATGAAGGAAACACAGAACCCCATTTCCCACGATAATTCACATTAGCGTAAACAGATTTGCTGCGGCTCCACTGTCAAACCACTGAACCCAGCTGGATTTACAGTAGCAGAGCCTTTTCTGTTCAAAGTTCAGTCACACACAGGTAACCAGGCAGCGGTTTTCTACCTGTAAGAGAGCTAACTGCTAACTGTATTAAAACTAGAACTCGCAAGAGTCATTTTGGTAGATTTCTCTGAAAATCCCAATCTGGCTGCCTGAACCTAAACTGGTGCGCATGACCTCTCTCCCCCGCATCGAGACAGATCGCGCTGCTGAGTTAATCTGTTACAATCCATTTTTATGCCTATGCTGGGGTTTAAGTGAGGTGAACAGACAACTGAAACCCTTCTGTAGCACAACACTGCTTTGCTACTCATTAGGACCCCTGAGGGTCTTCAGGCTCTGAATTACAACAGTGAAATTTCTCTCTGCTCCAACGAATGAAAGGGCTTGTGCAACGCTAAGACAAGACTCGTGTTATGTGAACTTCTACCAAAGGTAGCTGTTTTAATATCCGTCACAGACAGCGGGCATTAAACATGCCAAGATCAAATAATTCTTTTTAATCTAGCAATTAATCTTCTTCTCAGCATATTCACAAATAAAAAGCACAGTCAAAATCTTAATACCGAGGTATTACAAAATAGCCCCGTATATATCTCTTACAGCTCTCACCACCACCTCCGTCTTTGAAATTGCTTGATCCCTACTGATTGACGGATACTGATACCAGTACACATACATCCTCCGGCCTAATTAATGCAGATGCCTCATCCAAAATATTCTTGACTATTCAGTACTTAACAGCAGCAGCAAAATCAGAAGTTTATTTTCTGATTAGCAGAAAGAAGACAAACAGATCTTGCTGGCTATTTATTTCACTGTTTGCGACAGTAAAGTTGCCTCTTTTTAAGACGTTTGTTAAGCTCAATAGAAGTTTAGATGACCTCTAAGAGGATTCAACAGAGAACTAAATGCAAAAGCCAAGCATTAGGGCACAATAAGCCAAGAACCATCCAAGGCTCAGAGGAACCTTTAGTCTTTTGTTCCCGCCTTGTGCAATAACAGAGTTCTACACAAGCTCACAGTAACTGAACATGCACTAGTTCCTCAACAATTCTCTAAGTCCATAATTCTCCTAAGTTATAACTGTACAATTCACAAAAGTATTTAAAACTTCTTTAGAATATCACAACAAAAAGATTTTCTGGACCTGTAAGAGTTACTTATTTTAGCCTTTCAGTCATTTTTATCCCATCTGCTATCCGTGCAAATGATGCGCTGTCGGACACACATATAAAGACACCACAATCCTGGGAATGGCTGCCACAGAAAAGGTTCCACTCACGTAGACCCAATGGCTACACATATAGTATTCAATATAACAGAACAAAGGAATAAACACTCACTGGCACTGAAATTCAATTGCCTATATTATGAAATGGCTAAGATAGTTCTGTTATAGTTATAAATAAATCCTATATCAGAATTTAGCTCATATCATGGACTATTCCCAGTAGACATTCTGACTTTTTTGAATCTGCTTTGTGAACTTGATAGTATGAACAGAGTCTGTTCCATGCCACTGATTTATTAGTACAGCTGCAGTCTACCAGTCTATAAATTAGGGTTGAAAGAGTGGGGTAATCAATCATAGTAAACGAACATTCAGAATGCTGGACATGCATAGTACGCACAGACTCGCTGAGTGGGACATGGTATATTCAAAGTTAGCATGTACCAACCATCAATTGTTGCGGGATGAAGCGCTGCCGTACAGTTATACAAAGAGGCAGCAAAGTCAATTTAATGGAACAAGGAAACAGGAGGCTATCAGAGAGGAACAATCTTTTGCAACACAAGAGAGCTGGAAAAACTGCACCAAGCCTTGGATGCACTGAAACGGTCAGCATGGATAGGTATGGTTAATTCAAACTATTAATAAAATGCAGTCGCATGCCATTCTCCATTACTTTCTGCTTTTTAAAGGAAAAAATATCCCAACACCAGAATAGAGTGTGAATTTCCTGACTAGAAGCTCTAAGAATACAAAGCTCACTCTTGCTGAGCCAAGTAGTCTCTTTACAAAAAGAATCACACTTTAACATTCTGCAGTACCCCTGCAGCATATTCCTCTAATCGACCTTTCATTGCAGTACACTCATCTTTTCTCAACCCCACATACAAAGAAATAACTACTGTGTACACTTCGGCTCAGATTGCTTTTTCTTCCCACCTTCACCATTGTTTGCCAGGGTCAAACATAACTGAGTGAGGAGGAAGACCTTGCAACCGCAAATGGACTAAGTCAATAAGAATCACTGTTCCTACACGTACAGTGTTTCTCATCTCCAGAAAAATATATCAGGGAAACAAACTTAACAATCATATTTTTAGTCCACAATGTGTGTGAAGTAGGGGCATATGCTTAGAAATCTTTCGAAAAACTTAATTAAACCTGTCATACAAAAATATACTTGACAACTAAATCAGCTTTAAAATAGTTTCTAGGAGATAAATAATTTACAGATTTTCACAGTTAACAATCTGCTTTCTGGAAATAAACTTCACAGTTTACTATAAAATGATCAAAGAGGGATTAGGTAGCTATTCAATTTACTGGAAAAATGTTACACCATATCAATGAGATTGAGAAAATTACTAAGCAGCTGAATACGTTAGAGAAGATGTAATGAATCTAAACAGTGATAGAAATTCACTGGGTATGGAGTCATTAATGTTAATTTTATGAATATTAAAATCACCAAGGGGAACAGAATTGCTGGCACTAAAGATCATAATGGCTAAAGAGTCCAAAAGAGTTCATTTCTAAAAAGTTTAACAGATACATTTTCAACTCTGAATTTGGAGACTCTTTGCAAGATGTGATAGAGAAAGCAAAAATATACCACGTTTCTATGGATTTATCAACATGCCAGAAATAACCTCAGTGGTCACCGAACATCCTTTGACAGGTCAATAATACGGCGAAGAGAGGATAAAATACAGAGTGATGTCTTTCAGCCGGATGGGCTACTGAGATCCCACGGTTTGGCGCTTGTTCAAAGCAAAGGAAGGTCCCAACCCTGCAGAGGAAAAGTCATCTAAAAGAAAGCCTTAGCAAGGGAAGTGAGGTTGAACAGATTATTAATCTTCAGTTTTACATGATTGCTGTTTACCACATAAATTTCTGTGTGGTCTCTGATGTTGCCCCAGGACACAATCTCATCACAAACCTTTTTTGATCCCTCTTGGTCATTCCAGGATGAAGTGAAATAGCAAAATAGTGCATGTGAATAGGCTTCATGTACAAAAACACAAAATGAGATTTGAGGTAACATGGCTATCTCCACTCAGGAATAGCTGAGTGAAGTTCTCCTTTAAAAGAATTAAGAATCTCTTTCCTTTTTATTCCAGAAAACTGGGTGTTATTCTCTGAAGCAACAAATAACAATTAGCAAATACTCTTCTGCCTGCTTTTACTCTTCTCGTTTTTCTGCATCTTGAAACATAGCGATGCAGGAGATTCTGTCTGTCCACAGTTTGCAAGAAGTCTTTTACATCTTGGGTTTCAATATTACTTTGGAAGCTCTTTCCAATGAGTCCTCTCTTTGTTTTTAATGTGGATATCAACAATAGTTTATAAGAGTTACAATGTCTCACATTTGGAAAAGTATGTTTATATCTCCAATTATCTCCAGTTCCTTTAGGAAGAACACAATTTCTAGGCAATCATGAAAAACTTGCTTGTCGGGGAAGGGAAAATTTCTTCTTGATTATGAAGATAGAAAGAAAGCAATACCAAATTTATTAATATTTAGTCAAGGTGTACTTGGCGACTCACCTTACACTGAGAAAATAATCACCTCAGAGTCATTAAAAACAAAATAAAATTGCCAACTCTAAGCTGCCAGCTGCAAATGAAATAAACACAACCTAAAACTATTGCACATCCACAGTTGTGCGTATTTAAGAATGTGAGAACTGTGAATCTTTTCTCCCTTACTTTAAAATGATGACTAGGAAACAATATGACCAGGACTAGTTTCAATAACAGCAAATTTATACCTACTAATGAAAACGGACATGCCAAAAAATGCCACTCACCTCTCCTGCTATTTCACACTGGACATCACAGTGACATTTCCATGCAATTTATTTATTCATTTTGTGTTAGAACAGCTGCCACCATCTGTGATTTGAAAATACTACAGAATTGAAGAATGTGATGTCTCACCACAAGTCAAAACTTTTTCATACAGTTTGCAAATGAATGGTTAAGAACCAGTTCCCTAATATTTGCCTGACATTCTGATTTATGAACCTGATTCTCTGGAGAAATATATTTCCAGTTTCCATAATCCATTTCTCCCCACCAGCTCTAATCACCCTTTTTCTATCTTCCCAAAGAATTCTGTGATGTCTCTGTTTACTATCATTAGCAGACAAGCAAGAAAATTATTACTATTATTACTTCCTGATCTTAGATTGGTTTTGAAGTTCAATTTAATTTTTTTTAAATTATTATCACTTAAAAACAGTAAGAACATACTGAATTTAAAAGACCACCCACTGAAGTGTACTGTAACACCCTGGAAGTTACTTGTTAAAACTTAAATATTCTAAATACATGCCACTAAAGTGTCTGCCTGATTTCATTTTCCCACATCTCCTACTTGAAGACAAATGTGGGAACAGAATAATTAGTTTCTATTGTAATGAACTGTAAAATTTATAGTAGATTATTAAATTGAGAAGCATAGAACAATATTATCATTAAGGATTTATAGGTTATAAAATTCAAATTACATATATTTCATAAATTCTGTCTGATCTTCATAGCTATTATGACTATCCCAAATATCCTTCCTGTTTCTTATTTCCATCTAGTACATTCTCAGAATTCAAGAGAATCTTCAAAAAGTTGAGAGAGTTAAGGAAACTGAGGACTTTTTCCACAGTTCAGCAGCAACAGGGATGTTCTTTCTGGTTCACCAACGTGTTTTCCTGTGGTGCTCTGTGTGGCTGCACGTGAGAACCACAGTTCAGAAATAAACACCTGTCCCGGCTACAGTTTATCCGTAGAACACTCTACTTCAAGTACGTTCTTTACAGTAATCAAAAGAACAACCACTTTTTAGCACAGTACGGTATATTATTTTATCCTAGAGGGCACTAAGCACATCTTTTAGAGTACTATCAGTTCACGCTCTCTCGCCCGCACCAGCTGAAAGGTCTGTTTTAGAGGTGGAGTTTAGTCCCCTAATCCTTCCTCGCTTTTTGTCCCCTTGTAACATAAACGACATACTGGTTCCTTCCCAAAAGCTTCGGAGTTCGCAGTAACTTGCTGAGAGCAGTCACTAAGTAGTATTACCTAGTGATCTTCCAAATTGCCATTTTTCCTTTTCAGCTATCGCTGCTGTATATCTTCTTGATAGAAACCTACCGTGTGAAGTGCTTCTGAAGGGAAGAAATTCACTTCAGAGGTTTTGGAGATTTTTTTCCTCCTGTTTTTTTCTTAAATTCATGGCTCTAAAAAAACCACTGACAGTTTTGATGGAAGAGGTTGCTGCCAGCAAGAAAACAGATGCAAAATTGAAGAAAATGTGTGAAATGTTGAGAAGAGTAGATCAGCGCTTCAGTGTCAGAGTCACTGTTTCATTATTCAGATGCAGAAGGCTGAGCAAAAAAGATGAAACGCGTCAAAAGTAAGAACGAGGTTAGTATTGAAGTTCACCGCGAAATCTCAGCATGCCAGGCTTCTGCTTTGTAATATTTATAATTACACTCCAAAATACTTGTGCTTCTCTGACTCATATCATTTCTGATCAACATAAAGAAGCATATTACTGCAGCAGTTGTTTCACTTCACTGTAATTTCACCGAACTCAAGTGAATTTCACCACTGTAAAGCTAAAGCTGTAATGAATCGCATCCAACACAATTTCTTACTTAAATGTAGAGAAAAAAATAATAGTTAAAGAACGTAACATGTTTGGGGAAAGTCAGAGGAAATTAAATTCCTTTCAGAAAAAAAAAATCTAAAATACTTTCACTGTAGCAGGACTGGATTTACTGGCGGCAAATTAGACTTTGTGAGGAGGAATGTGGATATAAATGTCTGATTATCTGTTTTGGAGGAGAGGACATGTATTCCTACATTTGTTTTTGTTTCCCTTTCTCAATTAACAGCATTATCCTACACTTTTGCCTCCATACAGAAATACTGTCACAGAAATGCTTTCCTTACAGAAATTCCATACAATGGCGAACCTGAGGACCAAACCACTACCAGTAATCCCACACCAGACTGCAAAACCAAACCCTAATTCTGGGATACATCTTTGCTGCCTGAACTCACCACCGCCACAATCACACTGCATCAGAGCTAAGGTTCATTTTAAGATAAATTCATTTTAATCTAATATTCTCCTCTTTACTGCTTCCAGCAAACAATTCTTCAGAGGGAAAAAAGAGTAAACTATGATCGATCTGATCAGCTACACGGCCAGTTCAGACCCTGCAATGTTACCTCAGCTGTTTGTTGGCTCATTTTGTGCCACTTCGTCTTAAAAATGGACAAACCCTCTTCACTGTAATACTCTAAAGAAAGAGGTTCATTTTTTGAGGGAGGATAGTAACAAAATTACTTTAAGCTATTTTGCAAGTTCACCTCAGATTTTTAAGCAATTTACACCTGAAGATGAACATAAATCCTAAAAAAAATAACAAAAGACTTCATTTTGATCTTCCCAATTACCTTTCTTACTACTTACGCAAAACAACTTTTCATGTCAAACATCACTATTGTTTAAAAAAAAAACAAACCCTAATAAAAATATTTTAAAAGCAAAACTGATCTTTTAACAAACTTAAATATTTGTTCAACTTTCTGGAAAACAGAAAAAATAATTATTTATTTACCCGTTCAACAGCCTTAATCTTTCTTATGCTTTGTAGACCACTTGCAGACACACATCAATCAGTTGAGTCTGTCTCACATTTTAGAGAAAAGCCTCAGAAATCAACAGTTTGCTTTATAGACCTGCTTAGGATTCTCAGAAATATTTATCAGTATCCAATGTCAGAGAAGCAGCAGACACTTCAAAAGGCAATATTCTCCATGCCTTGCTCCTGCAGTTTCGTAGAATCAAGAGGAACAACAGGATTATGAAGAGCTAGGCCAGAGATGATCTTGCTACTTACTAACCCTAATAGCCATTAATGACTGATTTCTACCCATGCATTTTTCTTAGGCAAACCTTCTCATTAGTGTCAAGTACCATAATTTGTAATTTTTATATCATTTTTATATGTTTTGCTTCTTATCCAACCAAGACACCGAAGGAGAAAGCCTGTAGGATCATTTTTGAATGATGTCTTCTCTTGGCCTTAGTGGCAAGTCTTCACTAATCAATAAATTTCAGCTATAAAACAAAATGCATTTCTAAGTATCTGCCATCTGAAGAGTTGAGGCAGAAACTAGAATGGACATTCTGAAAGTCCCTTTAACTACTTTTCATTCCCAAATAAGCCTTGCTTATCCTGCAAGATTTTCAGCCCGATAGTAATCTCTCAATCTCACAGGGGAACACACTGCTTATTTCTTGTGAATTAATATTTTATAGCTTATATTGTGCATTACAATTTTCCAATCCTCACTCTAGACAGAAGTAGTACACTTACTACTTCTAATAACAATAGATTTTATTCAGAATGTGCAGGAAAGAACCAGAGCCACCCTAAAATGAGCAAATAAGTGCACAGCACAAAGGAAGATGAAGGTAGGCTTACAAGAAATATAAGATAAAAAAAAAAAAACAAATCTTTTTTTTCTTTCTAGTTGATCAATTTGTTTTCTCCAGGTGCTTTTTAACAGAGGCAGCATACTTGGCTCTGTCAAACTCAACATTCTCTCAAAGTCATTTGAAGAAATAACGATTTTCTACAGGAGGAAATCCCGAAAAAAGGATTCGACAGATAGCCCAAGAGATATATTTCTCAAATGGGACAGGTAGTCCTGCAGTTTTATACTGATTTTTGGAAAGCAGTTTTATACCATGAAAACCAGAAATACTACAGTTCAGGTTAAAATCTGACCTCTTGTCCTGGGCAGATGAAAGCAGCAAGGTATTATAAAGGAAAAAAAAAAAACCAAAAAGAAAACTATCCTACTAATGAGCAAAATCCAGGCTGGAAGACCTTAGCAGAAATGATAACAACCAAAAAGATATTAGAAAACCTTCATACACAGAATATGTTCTTTTCTATTCAAAGCCTTTCTGCTGCCTAGGAGTCCCAGACGCTGCCCCTTATTTCACCTGAAGCCCTTGCAAGCGCAGTGGAAGGAGGTAAATGCTTTAACAGCAGTACCTGCCTCCCCAGAGCTCCCTACCAGAAAAGAAAACACCTCCCTTCCTCCTAACCCCATGCGTAGCTCTCCTCCTGTCTTCTTCTCTTCCGAGACACCATCACAGGAGTAGGCAGACTGCCACCCCACCTCCCTTCTCCGCAGCTCTTGGAAAGCAAGGGTGAATTTACTCAGGATGAAATTCAAACGTTAGCCGTTTACTTTGTTAGTGCTACCAACAAAGGAAGTGTTCCAACAGCTTTAAACAATAATATTCCCCTCCCCTAAAATCAAATTCACCAATGAATTAAATAGAATTTCTCATTCAAGCAAGGCAGATTGTCTAATGTTTTATATTATCCCTTTTAAGCCCAGTGAAGGTGTTTGACGTGTTTGTATCAGCTCTGTCAATGCGCACAGCTTTGTGTGAAACACAGCTTGTCCCCAAAGGTGAGGAGAAGCTGTAGTGCTGGTGGCAGTGAACTGAAGAACAGGCAAATTTTTTTACCCGGCCCATAAAGTGATACCATTCCCTACCTGCAGGCAGAGCTCACCCATCCCTCTGGCCAAGGGAAACGAGGGCAAGTAACAAGCACTGCTTTGCAGGAGTACTCCAACTGCTTTCTTCTCTATGGTTGTCCCTCCTCACCCCAACTTATGCCATCGTGTTTCCCACCAAAGAGAGCAGAATTCCATAAAGTCAAACTAGAACTACACGTTGCCACGTGTAAGGACTGGCTCTGGGGCTAATTCTGTGTAGGGTGTGTGTACAAAAAGTTCGTCTGGCAGATTGCTTTGCAGTGGAGAGTAAACACCACCATCTCAAAGTTTTTATTTACATCAAATTTAAGATACATTAAAATCAGCAAAACTGCAAGAGTTAGTCACACTGGCACAAACCAATACCTGCAGAAACACAGAAGAGTTAAAGAACATCTTTTTGCCTTGACCAAGCAGCTCTGAACGCTTTCCAGAGATGACGTAGCCTTATGTTTGCATAAAGATGCTGACAAATCTGTCCTATATTTTAGTTTATTCTAGGAGTGATTTTTCTTTCATATATGACCAGAATAAACATTGTCTGGAAAGCTGCAGCATGTTTTGATTGGCTATAGATGGTGCAAATAATTTAACGAGCGCTCTCATGATGTTTCTTGCTGTAGGCACAACATGCATTTTCTTCTGCTTATAAGTAAGGATTTTTTTTTATTATTTCCTTTTTACAACAATTTAGGAAAGTCATAAAAAACAATGCTTCTCATATAATCTTTCACGAAACAGACAATGCCACAAAATTCACTCCAGATCTCATTCTATTAAAAGCAAACTATGCCAGACACTTGGCCACAATGGATCGCAAGTTCTAATAAACGTTAAAAAATCTATTGAGATTTTGACTCTCACAAAAGTCTTTAATGCACAAAATTCCCTACACAGAAATATATAAAAGATTCCAATTTACACTATGCTGTCTTAATACTTAATTAATGTTTTTGCTCTAATTAACAGTTACTGAGTACCCAATTTAAGATTCCTTTCTTTCATGTGATATCTCCTTTCCCTCCCTGTGTTTGCAGTATCAAACACTGATTTGGAATATTAGCTTTCTGAACACTTTGATAAAAGAATATTACAAGCTATGTTTTGCCCAACGTAACTCCCCAAAGTCATAGTTTCATAGTGAAATTACACATCTATATTTTCAGTGTAATAAAGAGCTTTTGTGGTCTGAAACTCTAAAGGATTAGCAACCCAAAGAAGGCTAAAAGAGCAGCTTAGCTATGCAAGCTGGAAAACACAGAACCCTGTTAAGGGATAACCCACATTATCCCCAAGAGTTGTTAGTCTTCTTGGATAGAACAAAATTAAAATATTTTTTTGAAACGCTGCTTTACACACACTCCTGTACTTACTAAAACAAACTTATATTCACAGTATTGGGAACCCTGTAATTGAAAGTCATGGTCTGACTGTTCAGAGGTGTATATCACAGTAAACTATCGAACCGATAGGAACTACTCAGTAGTAAAGTAAAATCCTGATGGCGAATGTACCAATGTAAATCTGTAATAATAACAGTGATTTATTTGGCTTGTATTTGTTCCTATTATTGTCATTTGAAAAATATATTTTGTTTTCACTGCTATCTGTTTATGTATGTTTACATTCTATTTATTGACAAACAACAGCTAAAGTTTTGGAATCTCCCGTACCATAGCGGGAATACTGGTGATACAGGCAAATGGAATTAAACAGTTCGGACTTCAAGTTCCGCTCCAGATCCAACATTTCTCCACACCCTGTGCCTGCTTCCAGTGCACAGTGTTTTTTGACATCATATTCCTTCACTGGGGCCAGACAAGGTAAAAGTAGTTTGGTCCCAGACCAGTAGTTCCCAGTGATCCTCACCAGTACAAAATGAGGAAAGGAAAGACAGTCCAAGTAAATGAATTCAGCTGGACCAGTGCCATCTTTGTGGAAGGACAGCAACAGAGTAAGGACTTTGCGGTCAAAGCAAATGCCCAATAATTTTGCTCTAAGTAGCAGAACAGAACACAAACAAGCAGTTTTACTGTAGTTCCCAAGTTATTTGCGGCTGAGATGCACCTGAAAAGTTGGCAATTAGTAAGGAAATGTGCTCTTTACACAGCTCTTAAAAGTTTGATTAAGTCTGTATTTACTTAGCACTTTCTCTAACTCCCTTACTGGAAACCAAAATGCAGTAGTTTCAGAAAGAGTAGTGGGAGAATAAATGCCAACAAGAAGTGGCTGAATGCCAACAAGAAGTGGCTGAATTCCAGAGCGCCCAAATTAGAACTGGGCAAACCTAATGATGTGCATTCCAGGTTCAACCACAGAATAAGTCTCCAGAGCAAATTTATTAGCACTCTTATTTCAAATAGAGATTTTAACTGCAAACAGTACGATCTAGAAACACATCAATTGCTTCAAAATGTTGAGACTATGAAAGACCCGATAGATTTCAATGCCCCACTCGATGTGGTTCACAACAGTCATGCAGATGCAATAGATTTAAGCCTCTATAATTTCAAAAATGTATGCACAGATTCAGTTATACAACTCTCATTGATGTAAAACCATAAAGTCACCTAGAAGTATTAAAAAATGCAGGACTGTAACTTTAGACCAAAGCAGAGTAATCCTGTTTTCAAAGTTCCCTGATAACAGCTGCAGTCTTTTGAATTTGCCTTGAGTTTCAGTTTGAAGATCTACAAAAAGATATCTATCTCTAAAGGACTCTGCTCAAGAAATGTCAAATGTAAACATACTTTGAAGGAGTTAAACAACTGTTCCCAGAGCAGCAATGATCAATTTTAAACTTATTTGTTGTTTTAGTTTGATTTAACACAGAAAGGAGACCTTAACATGAAGCAATAATACAGTGGGTTGCAGCATGACTACATATTGCTGGCTACGAATATTAATTCTGGGGTAATGTATGCACATTTGCAGCTGATTTCATTTTAGTATGTATAGAGTGTACGTTCTGACATCGGTGTGTCATAGCAGGATCCCCTCTTTGTCGGACACGATTGATGTGCAACCCTTGAGACTATCTTTAACCAAAACCAGGTATTATAGTGGTAGTTAGTGTGAAAGACGTATCTTCTGTTAGAGGGAACCAAAGGGAAAAAAAAAACAACAAACTGAAAAGAGCTGCTCTTATTTAAAAAAGCAGCGGGACAGGGGAAAATAGTTCTTTAAAGAAGAACCTTTCATCTCCCAGTACCGGCTTAGAAGATAAAAATGCTTCCAATTTTCATATATGAATATCTAAATTCAATCTACAGACAGAAATTGAAACAAGAGTGGCCTGGTTTCCAAATATACCAAACACTTTCAATTCTTATGCTCTCTCTTATTTTTTATATCACGCTGGCTTTTAAGGTATCTCTGTATTGCATATTGCAAGCTCATGCAAGTTTGTTGTATGCGATGTCCAAAGCAGCCAGATGTGAGCCAGCTGCAGGCAGGATGCCGGCTGAACAACGGCTGCTACAGCCAAGATAGTGAACAGGACTCAACGCTCTACTAACTGCACAGACAACTAAATTGTCTCTTTCAGGTCAGCTAAGTCATAAAATTCAGAATGGTGGCCTATATACTACCGTATGCTGCTCATGTGTCTCACAGATTAAAGATGAGATTGTAGCATTTAATTTAAATAATGGATTTAGATGAAAAAAATCAGGAAACTGCAATGGAAAACTGTCCATAAATGCAATCTTATTTGAACTGTTGGCTATTTTATGTTTAGTTTTTGTTTAAAAAAAGACACCATACGTTCTACCCCACATACATATGTGTGTGCACATGTACACACGCTCATACATTCTCAGATCCAGGTGTCTGAAGTATAACCTGATAGACATTTTGGCCTTTCACCCCAAACACTGAAAGCCACAAACCTTTGAACACTGTTAAATCATCCAGCAACTTTCTTAAATTGCTTGTGGTCTTCCAATCACCTTCACATCCAACATGCTGATAAGACGACTCCACATACACTACATGAAAAAACACAGGAAAGGTTCTACCACTTTCTCTATTCCCACCATGGAGGAGAGAAAGCAGGAGAGAGACCAGCTGGAGGATGACTATACAGATATTCATGTAGGAGCAAGAATACCTATAGGGAGCAAGACCTGGATAAAAACTGCCACCAAAGAGCGATCCAGGACTAGAGACCAGGACACCCACAACCACGCAAGTGCTTTAATCACAGCACCAAAAAAAAAATACAGCTTCTGTACCTGGTAACTCCTTCAGGCACGCGGCTACCGGGTAACCAAATCCCCTCGCTAAGATGTCCTACCTCTGCTTTTGTTCACCAAAAAGGATGCTTGGGGAAATGAGGAGACCCTGTCTCCTAAGTGGCTTCACTATTGTTCCCACTTCACTTGGGTCCAACGACCAAACATCTACACAAGAGGAAGGCATCAGGGTGAAAAGCAGCTGATACCTGATAAGGGAAGCAAGTTTGAAACACACCTTCATCTTTCGTCCAGCAGGATTCGTATCCTGGTTAACTTCTGAATTACAACGGTGTTGCAATGAAAGTGCAAGGGTACGAGTAAACAGCAGGGGACATATTTTACATACACTTAACAAATCCAGTTCAGGGGAAATAATGAGCATTTTCTTCATGAATCCCATGAACTCTTAAGTGTGAGATACGCTAAGCAACTGAGCGCTGTCAGAGCAGAGATACTGTTAAGGCTGTCCTGAAGCCAAGCTTTTACTACTAGGATACGCTAATACAGAAAAAATGATTTATTAACACACAGATTCTGGCCATCCAGTGGGTTAGGATGAACGCAGACTGACTCAGAATGAGCAGTTGCTGGGAAGCGTAGACTTTTTTCTTATTTTCCCATTTGAAGCAGCCATATGCCATCCTAAATGTTTCCCAAGTGTTCTGAAACCATTACATTCTACTAAGAGGTTGACACCCATAAGCACTGCCAGAATTGCTCTCCTCCATCCCTCATTATTCCCACTTACAACCTACCAACCATAAGTACTTGTTCTCTAGGATAATTGCTTCACCATAATTCACTATTAACTGTGGCCTCACTGGAATGAACGGATCTAATACTAATGGAAATTGGAAAATAAAAACCCCAGAGTGGGTACCGAGGATCACTTGGAAACCTCTTATGTTTCAAATTTAAGTTAAGGAATCATGACTAAACTACTATCACTCACATCAGTGCAGGGGAAAAAAAAAAAGAGTTTAAAAAGCCTCTGAACATCTATTTGCCAACGTCCGTTTAGCACTGGTGTCACCAGCGACCTGAGAAACAGCAATATCCGTGTCCAACCGCCAGCAACCTTTTCTCCCCCGCAAAAATATCTGTGATTAAGCTGAGCCATAGCTAATCAAGACAGACAGTTGTGTTTGGTATTGATTGACAGGTCAACAATATCATTACATTGCTAAGCTATCTCAAAATCAAGAATTTAAGAAAATCTTGTTTATGGACTGCTTAAAAAAATTAATTAATTGTTCCACATGATGACTGCTATGAAAATAAAATCATTGTGTGGTAATTCAGAAATATTGTAACAGGCCATTCATCTCAAACAGGAAACAGAAGCTTCTCTTCTTAAGATAGAAAGAAAGAATGAATTTCCAAAACAGGATTTTTTGTGAAACTATTACTTCAAACAAGATAGACATTAATTCTTAATTGTCTTTCATTAAAGTATGTCAAAGGGCTCTTTCTCTAGATTAAGCTCATTCTTCCTTGCGAGCAGATCTTCAAGAAAAAGAAAGAAACCACAACCTTTTTTTATCGTTGTTTAAAAAAAAAAATCTTTTAAAGAAAAACCAAAAAAGCAGCCTGCACTGAAATTACACTGATCTAAGGATGATGATTGATATTAAGCTGGGTATTTTGCAAGAAGCCTACTGTGCAGACTGCTCCACTGTCTGAACGTGCTGTCTCAGAGATACTGTCCCAAAGCAGCCGCAGCAACACCCATCTCCCGTTCCCGACTCAGGACAAGACACATCCTGCTCACACAGATGTTTTCAAACTCTGGATCAGCTCCCCAGTCATCATCCTTCCTTCTTACCCCAACACACCTTGGTAGTTACTATGTATTATTCCCATTCTGAACTAAACTGTAGTTAGAGATATATTATCATTAAAATCTTTTCCCAGCAGAGGGGGCTCAGGTGGTCACCAAAAGGACTTCTAACTTAAAGCCAGTGTCGGTAAAGCTTACTAATACTCACCTCATCAAAAGGCTGACCACCGCTCTTCCAAGAACGAAATATAAAGTTGATGTCAGAAAACCTACCAAGTTTACTATATATTAGCAGTGCCAGTCTTGCTTATTACGGCGTTACGGTATTCTTTACACTAAATGAAGAACACCTAGTACAACTCTTTCAAATTAAATCTTCCAAGCTCATATAAAAGATTACTGCCAAAGCGAAAGCAGATTTGTTTTTCACCTGACAAATGACTGATTATTATTAGACATTTTGCACTAGATCCATAGCGTTAAACCTTCCCTTTGAGAAATTTTAGAGATCTTTCCCAATGTTACCGAGACACATTTATGGGCAGTATATGACTTTTCAAAGAAATTGCACCTCAGATTTTTGTTTCTATGACAAGAAACAATATAACAACTCTCTGTTTAGTTTTAATAGACGCATTGAGGCTCAAGGTGGTCTGCATATTGAGACCTCTAGAGTCGGCAAAAAGTGAAAAGCCAAGTAAATCATCTTAAAAATACGACAGCCCGGCCATAAAAACCTATTGTTTCTCTTTTGCAGTGATAGTATTTTACTTTCCAAATAAAAATCCCAGTTCTCCAATGAACAGAAGTATTGAAGTAACACTATACTACACTGGTTTAATTTCAGGTATTTGAAACAATGATACCATAAAATGATCTCAGCATTGTTGTCACATAAATCTCCGAGCACTTTCCATGTCCTCGATGTTCAAGCCTGAAATGGTTTCATTCTTTAGCTGACAGTGCACATTGTAAAAGCTGCAGTTTATCACTTTTCTTTCATTCTTCTCCAGCAGTTACGTTATCACATCCTTTTTTATTACTATCACAGGATGTCACTGCATAAGTGACATCATAAGGGGAGAATGAGGATTTGCTGGGAGCAGTCAGAACTGCCCCGCAGTGCTACAGAGCTCTGCATTTCAGAGGAAAGGGGACAGTCCTGCCTTTTAGCATGTAGAACGTGTGCACTATCAAAGCTATTGCCTGTCATCATGGTCCCTTGGACTGGATAAATTACATCCCACAGTTGGGCAGTACAAAGGTAATTCTGTTGCCATATGTTGTGCCGAAGAGCTTGTGCCACCACAGCGTGCATTACGGATTATGCCGTCCCATGTGACACCGATTTTCTCCTTCATCTGTGAGGGATAAACCTTGCCTCCAACAAGCTGGAGATGCGAACTTTCCATGAGAAAAAAAAAAAAAAAGAAAAAAAAAAAGGCAGAAAAAACCCTAACAATTTTAATTTCAGATTTTGGAAATTACTTGTTTGTCCCAGTGTACACCCAGAATTCACTATGCATCAATCTTACGGGAATTCCAGCACCAGCTCTAAGTTAATAAGTCAGAAAAAGCAGAGTCAAGAACACTGTGATCAGCTTCACGCAGTTTCTTTATCAGACACTTCGCAGTATTCCTGAGTTTCTTTGGCTGGTTGAACTCAAATGCTGGCGTTGGCAGCAGCTCATACGTGAAGAAAAGACATATCATGAGAGCAGAAAGAAAACAGGTAGAGCCCCCCAAGCATGTTTAAGAGATTTAGCTTGTCTATTCAGTCTATTAATTGATTTCATTATTTAGCAGAAGTGAATTGAAGTGGTTGTTAACACGCCACAAGTTATTTCAGCCACCAGCATCCAGCTCAGTTCAGAAATAATCATTGCTACATGACGAGAGATCACAGAGGAGTTCTGTTTGAAGTCTTGTTTCTGGTAAAGAAATGACCATATCATCTAAGTCAACTCTGTGAAGACACAGGCTTCATCCCACGGAGCATAAATGAAGAAAATGCCATTTTAGGCATAACTACAAATTTAAGTACCAAACATCTCACATGAAAAAAACCTACTCAAGAAAAAATGCTGAGGCAGTGGATGCATGCACAATCAGACATTTCTTATATTCGTCAAGAATTAAACAAGATACACCCCCAAAACAGAGTCCTACATGCTTATAGCTCATTTGTTTCAGTAATGTTTTTTTAAAACTCTCGGAAGAGAAAGAGACATTCAGAAAGGGTTTTGCATAACAAGAGCCTTTGGAATGCACAGTCTTGCGATACAAGAATATTGGTGTTCAAAGGGCAAGAAAAATCTTTACCAGGAATTTGTTCAGGTATACGGAGTCATAGTCGCATCAGTCCTTTTCCACCCATACACTAAGAAAGAGACTGAGACGATTTCAAGGAATCATGCAGGAGCATGAACTCCAGCCCACGCTGCAATCATCAGAAATGCTGCTTGCAGAACCAGCAGTCACGGATATACATTTTGCCCACCAAAAACAAGCCTACGCCTCATAGAACACCGACTCCCACCTTGATTTTCTCCTCTTACTTTTTTAAACTATGAGTTTAGATATTTGTTATGCCGGTAGGCAGTCTGTAATCTTCACCCCAATTTCAAGGTTACTGGAACATATTCGTTCTGATTTAAGGCCTTCTGCCTTCAGCTAAAATAGAGCTTACTCTAATTATCTTCATTATAATATCCATAATTCGGGGCTCCCATGGGCACTAAGGGTGTAACGAGGATGGCATAAATTTTTACATCCACTGACCTCTAAATTAGTCTGAGCTTATTTCACTGGAAAAGGGTACAAAGTAAAATAAATTCTTTGCTTTCCACTCGCTTTACAAATGTGTGGATGGAACTTTGTGGGTAGGTATGTGAGTCTGTCATCTGCATTTCTGTTTCTCAATGCTACATATAGCTCGTGGTCCAGATGCCGTGCACATTCATGGCTGTTTTACACGTTACTTTCATGGGCAAGTTGCCACAAAGCCCAGAAAGGTTTAGGATCACATTAAAGAACATTCTCACATCAAGTCATCCAATTGCTTAGTAACTATATAACAGCTCCCAGACACCACCTGCCTCTTTGTAAGAGATACTCATACTCCTAGAAGCACCAAAAGCATGAAGACTTTTTTTGCCGTAAGACACATTGTGAAACCATCCTCAGCTTTGCGGGTCTCCATTTGCCCTAAGAGAATGGAAAGAGTATTGACGGTGGGGTGATGAGAGAATTGCTGTTTCTATTCAGCTGGGAGAAATGTAAATGAAAAGAATAAACACTGTCCCTAGACTTGCAGTCTTTTCTTTTAAAGACACCCAGAATTGTATGGATTCAGTTACCATAGTGAATAGTGATGGTAACGGCAGTATGGAGAATATCTCTAGATGAAAGAGAAAAATAATTCACATTATATTCAGCAAACATTAAATCTATGATAGATCAACATATGCATATCAGCTAACCTCCTGTTCAGTTATTTAAAAAGACTATTTAATATCTAGAATCTGAGCAGAGATTACTACATTATTTCATATATCCATCAAGGCCTGTCAGACCACCTGGTGTTAAGAAAATGGTATAAGTGAAATCTGATCGGATTTGTTATTTCACTATTTCTCCCGTTCATTTTAGCATGCCCCACTAGTTGGCAATTACTTCCTACTGTACAAGCTATTAAATATTCATGTCAGATATTATTTGCACAGAGCAGCTTTTCTCTGATAAAAAATATGTTATTCATTCACTCCTTAGAAGATTGACCTAAGGTCCCTACTTTAAACACACAGTTATATTGATTGTGAAAATACACTAGGAAAATTATGTAGTTTATATGCATGCATTATTTCTACTGAGTCATCCTGAAGCTTATAATTTAAGCCTCAGTGTTTCAGGTAAAATGAAATTGCTTTACAAAGTAAGGCTGCTTTGATTTTCAGCTCCAAGCTTTGCCAGGCAAGCAGAAAATCTTCATAGTATGAAAGGTCTTGTTCGTATAGAATGTATAGTCATGCATTGATAAAACTGTATGCAATTCAAAACACACCATGCCTTTGTCCAAAGATTGTTTTACAAAATCCCTTTTTTATCTTATGTAAATAATCCCATATCCTATATTAATGGAAGACCATCATAAATGAGCAATGAATTCAGCTATCCAAAGCACTGCTGCAACTACTGCATTATACATAGCACATGGAGGACAAAGGAAACCGAGGAGTTTCCTTCAAACAGGAATAAAATTCCCAAACCAAACCAGAAGAACCCCAAGCAACAACAGAAAGATAAGCTAACTGGATTTAAACGAAAAAGAAATTCAATTCTCGTGTGTCCCCTTGAGGAAAAAACTCTGATATACCCCACTTTTTTAAAAACTTATCTGCATTTCACTTTTCTGCCCCTCTTACTACACAGGAAGAGTTTAAGAAGATACAAAGGGAAAAATAAAAAAAAAAAAGGGGAAAGAGAAAAAAAGCAGAAACAGACACATCCTTTGCTTTTCCTCCTCTCTTGTGGGTATTTTGCTCCTTTCTTACACCCAGCCACATGCTATTCTTTCCCAGGTCCTCTCCACCCTTCGTATCTCTTGCATCCTTGCCCCTCAACTCAAGCCTCTTCTGTTTTCTCCTGGCATTATCGTGGAAGCATTGGTTGCTATGACAGGAAATCCACGTCACAATGAAGTCTGTTCACCTTCTAAACCTCACAAGACAAAGCAGATTTCAGGTTGCGTACGAACCTTCTGTTGCTACCAACGTGCAGATAAACTGCAATCACTCTGCAACACCATTTCACTGCAGTGTGACTCACAGGTCTCTGCTGCAGATGCAATTAAAATGCTGAGCTAAACAACGTGTCTGAAGAATGGGTTCCCTTCTAATACTTTGGAGTAGGCCTAATAGGATTCACACTTGTCCAGAATAAGAAGTCCCATATTTCCAGGAAAAACCATCCAAACCTGTCCCATTACATGGGGGTTGCATCTTCAAAACATGAAGTATTCTATACAAACAAATCAATTTTTATTATACCTTTGTAGTTTTTCTGCAACTCTCTTTAATCAAGAGCTAAACTAACTTTTTGTTGCTTTGTGTACAGATTTTTACTTTCAGTCAGTAAAAGTTCTTTTTTATCAAATTGTTTATTAAAATGATTATGTAGAAATGGTTCCCGAATGTGGTGGTTCTCCCAAAGAACACTACACTACATTAAAACTAGAATAATCTTTCTAAAATGCTACTGCTAAATGGATCTGAGGCTTTACCACTCCGATTTTTATGCAAGCAGATTTTACAGTGAGAAAGGATGTTTCCCACACTGATTTTGCAATACAGTCGTGCATCCGTAGAATGCATTCCTAGAAATTGATCTGTAAGAACAATTCACATCTCATGTCAGTGAAGATCTGGAATAATTCCACTCATGTTTGTAAAACAATCCATGTAAAGAAGAATTCAGTATAAGAAAATATAGAGCCTTTTGTCTCCAAGTTCTATGGCTATACAAATAATTAATTAGTGTAGCATGTGTGCTGCGGGCCTGACTGTCTGACCACTGAGCAAATAAATAAAGTGATTCAAGGAGCTGTAATTGGTTGCTTCTGGAAAACATACCATCCTTCAAAACAAGAGAAAAGAACTTTCTTTACTAATTCAATTTTTACATAATTATAACTTAATCAATTTTATACAGACATTTTGGCATCACTGTTCTCCCACCATTATAACCTTTCATAATTTAGTCTACCAGTAACAATCTTAACAATAAAGGTTGGACACATTCCAGGCAGAAGGGCAAGGGACAATTTCTCCAAGAAACATCATACATACATTTAATCATTACTTAACGTTGCATGTAAAAGACACAGTTAGATAGAGAGATTTAGGTTTTCCTTGGAGAACCCCCATAGGCACTGAAATCCCTGGCTACACGTCCATCAACTGCACTTGCGGATACATCGCCTTTTTGATTTCCCCAAAAAAAAAAAATCACAAAAATAGGTATACAACATTCCTATTTATGTTCTGCTAAGAGAGCAAACTAGAATTGTAACACAGCAGTTAGCAGCACACAAATACAAAACATGACGACACAACACGTCATCAGCTATTTGGAGCCTTACCCCAAAAAATTCTGGAATTAGATGAGAAAACTCTAAACAAAATAAGTTGATGGGAGGTTATAGAAAATGGAATATCATTCAGACACCTGGAGGCCTCTCCAACCTTCTCTGGGGATTCAGTGGGGCAGAGACGACTCAAAGCTATCATCAGCACATCCTATTGATGATCTTATCTTCAAGTTGGGAAACAGAAAGTACTGTTTTTGCAAAGTGTATGGTAGTAATTTAAATATATATATATATCAGTAGCTGGAAAGACATTATATATTTGCTCAAAACTCACGTCCAAATGGATTATTTTTCTCCTTTAACTGAAAAATTATGTTTATGATTAAAAGTGCTTATTACCAATCCTGTGATTCTATATGAAATAAGAACTTATTAAAATTTCCCAAAAGCAGCGCTATTACTGATCAATGAGCAATAATAGAAGAGCTTACATGCTGATAGTACAGAGACGTTACAGTTTATAAAATTAAGATTCCACGGCATATTGGGCTTTGATTCAGTTTGAACTTTTAGCCACAATCCTCAGCAGTAAGTTCCATAGACACATAGCAGTAGACACATACAGGTAGATAACAGGAGACAGAATTTTTGCCAGGAAGCATCATCAAAACTGCTCCTTTTTTTACACTCTTCATCTACACCTTTTGTATATCTCGTCACAAATATCATTTGGGAAGGGGGGGGGGGCTCATGTTACAACTGACATGTTCTCAGGGAGTCCATGTGATGAGATTTCTTGTCTCCATCCACCAGAAGTGCCTTTCCTGCTAACATCTGGAAGCATTATCATCTTTAGGAGCTGAAATATCAACACGCTCACAGGCAGGACTTGCAACGCTAGTAAGAATTTGCATCTTTTTGTAAGGAGCTCTGGGGCTGGTCTGAGGTATAAAACCGAGGTAATCGTTAATCATTTTGAAGGGTTTGTTTTGCAACCACTGTTCAAGCAGGCGTTCATCAATTTTTTGCATATTAGGTTCAGAAACTACCCTTCTCGCAGGGGAGTATTTAGTGCAACTAGACAAACACAGATGTTTCCCAGAAATCCCTAAACACTCTTCTGTTCAAAGATTCACATTTTTCAAATCGCCTATGCTAATCTTTGCCATTCAACAGGTTGTATCTTGACTTCAGCGGGATCAGTTCTGTTTTAATTGAAAGTTTTGGACATCTCCAATATTTTTCTCGACTGCTGAACGGGTCCAGTCACTGCTTCTAAAGAAATGGTTGGAAAATTTTGAAGGTGTATTGCAGATTGAAAAATGAGTTTGAAAATACAACACATATGAAGGCCTATTCGTTCAGTTTAATAACTATTACTCAAATTGTTCCTCCTTGCCTTCACTAAGGCATTTTGATCAAAATGTATATTGTAAGTCCTGTCCTCCTTCTTCTGTGTCGTTAAATTCAACTCTTCTCTCTCTGTTAGTGACCTGGGCATTTTCAAAGGTGCATTAGATGCCAGGCAAATAAAAATCTGCCCATTTTTTTCCTCCAACCAGCTGAAGCTCAAAATAAACTGCATGCCAACATTGAGGAGTTGCCATTCTTTGCCTAAGCAGACCCAAAAGACTCTGCTGAGATTCAAGCGTCACATTTTTATCGTTAAGATGCAATCATCTGAACTTAACATCAAGTAAAAATAGGTGAAATGATTGTTAGCTCAGGTATTAAAGAAACTCTTTCCTGATCAAAGTGTCATATTACCTATACCTTGAAGTATACCTCAAGAGTTCACGCTAGGGAGTTAATCACAGACATGATGTAACATGAATGCACGGGTCGCTAACCTATTTACCTCACCCTGTTTGAAGATATGAATTGTGTCTGTACTGATTTTTCTCCCCTTTTAACAGCTTCACCTTTCATCTCTTTATTCTCTTTACTTCAGTGAAACAGTTTAAGGAAGCTATTTGGAGCACGCCAGAGCCCTTGCACCAAGAGGCACAGCCCAGCTCATTCCTTAGCAAAAGAAGAACAGGAAGGCTAAATAACCAATGTTACGTGTTGAAAAGAGGATGTGTAGGTATCGCTGGAATAGAGAGAATAATCTGATAACAAAATCTGTCTCCTGGAAGTAACCCAAAAGAAGAACTGATGTATCTGGTGGAGCTTCCCTTCAGGAGACAGGACACCATCTGGAGCAGAGGCCATGAGGAACGTCACACAATTGTCACTGGTATAACTGAGTAAGCTGCAGTTCATAGCCAGAGAGGAGCTTTTTTAAGTGCAAGGCCGTGTTATAGTGTAAATACAATTAAATTGCTAGTGAAAGCTCACATCGATATTCTTTGATGACGGAGACACGGTGAGAATTAAAAGCAAGCTGTGAGGTACCACTCTGGTGTTGGGCGGCAGTGGAGCCTGAGATAGTACTACCCTGAGTAGTACTGAGCACCAAAAAGAGGTGTAGAATTCTGAATTTTGTACAACAGGCACACTGAATCCCAAAAAAAACCCATAGTGCACCATGAAAGAATTTTGAATAAGTCTGAAAAGAAGGCTGTGATTCTGGAAAAAAAAATAGCAAAAGACTGATTTATTACTGGCTGCTCTATAATCATGCCTTGTATAAACAAAGGAATAGCCCAGCGTTACTTGTAAGGTTCACAGAATCCACAGTGATATGTTTTAGCTTGAGGCATGTGTTTGTGGTTTCAAGCTAATCCCTTAATCACTGATGTGAAAATTGCTAGGGATACATACAGACAGGATAGCTAGGATCCTCAAAACAGTATCATTGTCTTATTTCAAAGAACAAGCGCAGCTTGAAGAATAAACAATTAACATTTGATGTTATATACTTTACTTAATTTAGGATAACAGAGTGATATCTTTATAAGATACTTAATGAAAACATCAAAAAAATGGAAAACAGGATTTGTTCAACTTAGCACAGAAATAGCCACTGAGGCTAAAAAAAGAGGATTTTTTTTTTTTTTCAAAGAATCTGTAGAATGAATAGCAGAAGAGCTGCTAACAGAAGGATCATAACAACTAGAGAGCAATCTGCTCCCCTGTACTGCAGTGCAAATTAGGAGTACCTTTGCAGACACTACTTGTTTGGGCTGCATCAGAGTGATGTCTGAATGAATTAAATTAAAAATCAGGGTAAAATCAGAGAAAAATAGCAGACATAGTATGAGGCACACATGAAAGATGGATGCATCTTAACCTGGCCACAGAGAAGAACTATATGAGTATGCTGAATTTTTGGCAACGTGCCACACTGAGAATGGCATCAATGCAAACATTCCCCAAATGCCACAAATCTTGGAAGCCAGATAATTTAAAATGCAACTTGATGAAGAGAATTTCCATAAACCTCCTGTAGAGTCAAATAAAACTGCTTTTGATTATCTAGGGGGTTGTGTTATATAATTTATACAATGTACAGTGCATTGATCTTCTCTGTTTATGTTTTTCTAGGCGTCTGTGGGACATTTTCACAAGGGTAGAGGGAAATCTTTTCATGTACAAAATCCCACATGCTCACAAGAGCAAATGAAAAGTAGTACACGTGTCTTGACTTCTCCAGGAAGGTGTGCCCACCCTTCCAAACAGGGTCAGTTAAAACAGATCCCCCAGGACCACGTCTGGTAGGTTTTGAGTACGTCAAAAGGATGGAGACTCCGCAGGCTCTCTGGGCAACTTACTACAGTGTCCAATCACAGTCACAGGAAAAGGAGTATTTCTCTTGTGTTTAGGTAACCACAGCTTCAGTAACCGTACCACCACCTGGCTGATTAAATGCAGCTCACTTCTTAAGCTTAATTCCTTCTGCCAAAAGCTTTCCTGCCTCAAAAACTTAGTAAATGTGGAAACCATTTCAAAGCCTCATATACCGCCGTTTTCTAAACTATCATTTTCTGCAAACAGCCCTTCCATAGAAATTTAGGAGACAATGCTTTTGTTCTTATTTAGACAAAAACTCATTTTTAAAAAGACAAAGAAATTCCCTCAATACGCAATTCCTAACTTTTGGCTATCAAAGTCTTAGAATTTCTTCAACTTTGCAGTGACATGTGACCAATAATCAGAGCCTGATTTTCAGCTCAACCTGTGCAGCCCATAGGAGTACCCCATTCGCTCCAAGCGAATCTGCAAGCGCTTTGCACTTCAGAAATTCCCTTCTGCATTCGCAACAGGAGGGTTGTAACTGAGCGGCAAGAAGGGAACAAGAAAGGTAGGAGAACAGTTAAAGGATCAAAAAAGGCACACCACATGGAAGCCTCAAATAAGCAATGACAGCACTTGGCTAGAGATCCTGTAATGCATTTAACATGTCTAGGAACACCAGACGCTCTTTCTTTCTCAAAGGAGATGAAGTTCTGACTTACAAAGGAAGAGCATCTCCCAAGAGTTACTGTCTTTCTTAATTTGTGCCAAAAAGATAGGTTATCTTGTTCTTTCCTTAATGGTGGATAATATTCTGGGCCGCAATGTTATGGAGAAACGTTTTTTCCCTCCGAAGTGCAGTCGAATCCTTTAGCTCTCCTTCATATATATGTTAGTAAAGAACAAAAGAGCATGAGATAAATCATGTTCAACAATGAGATGAAACCTGGGGAGACCATGCTATCACATAACAGTCTGGCAATTCTATCACCTATTACTCTATTGCTTCAATTCCTAAAACTGCTGAATTTCGAACTATCCAGAAAAAAAAGATTTTTCCTGAAGTGACTTCATACTCCAAACTAAATTACAAATTCATGAATTAAAGCCAAATCAATCTCTAAAGAGACAGTTTTCAAAAGTAAAGAGAAGCATTTCTGTTGAATGGTAGCTGGGTAGGAAAAGCCTGGGCTAACCTGGCCCACAGAAAATGAAGGTCTCCTCTTTGCTCCTCATCACAAGTCTTGGCAAACTTTGTTTTGCTCAGCCTTTTTCAAGTCAATGAACAGCAGTGACAGCATTTTTCTGCCTCATAGGGATGTTGCGGTCCGGATTGCCTTAACCATTTTGAGCTCAGTCCTACTGTGGGAGCAGGTGTAAACGCATTAGATATTTAGATATGAAAGGCCATGTAAACACAAAGGTTCACAGGTCCACAAACACTATTAATAATTGTAGTACCGTTATTCATGCATTCAGAGGAAAGAGCAACACTTAAATTGTTATATGATAGGTAGCAAAAAGCCACATACAATACCTAAAATAATTACCGCCTCCTTTATTCCTTCAAAGTTCTAATGACAGATGAACCACTCCGCTGTCAGACAGGGGGACAAGACCCAGACCTACAAACCAAAGAAACAAACCCAAAAAACAATCCAGCCTTATAAACACCTTAGGTCTTATTGAACATTTTAGTTTCCTAACTCGAACTACCAGGAGTTTTTCTCTGCTTATCCTTAGGATTCTATTTACTCTCTTTTGCCTTCCTCAGTGTTTTGTTCTCTATTGTTGCATTTTCTTTAAATGCCATGAGAAAACCATAAATTCTCCATCAGAATGTTAAATGCTCAGTTTCTGAAGTGCCCTTTCAAACCCAAGCTTGCAAATATATTCAAATTTTGGTCTTTAATTGCTGAATTAATCTAGGTGGACATGCTTACATTTTTAGCGTGAAATGAATTAAAATACTCTTCTCAGCAAACTAAAGTTCTTCCTCCTGCAGAGAACCGACTGCAGACAGGATAGCTGTACTGTTCCAGGAAGGACTGGAGGCTTTGGGTACGGGGAGGAGGAATGCTAGCATAGCAATTTCATTCTGTTTGTGCCTATTTTACTCAGGACACTTCCTATAGTATTTCAGCATTCAAATATACATTGATTCATAAGAGATTTATAGCGGAGGAGGGGAGCATCTTTCATATAAAATCAATTCACTTTGATCAGATTAATTTTGCTCTCTATATATAGTTGAAATCTCTTCACGCATAATTTTTTATCATTACATACTTCTATTTTTCCAGATTTATCCCTTTTCCTCCTTTCTGGGTTTCTGTTATTGTTAGCCCCAATTCCTCAGATTCTCTGGAATTAATTTAAAGCTTCAGTCTCTCAGGTATATTCTAGCAGCATAATTCTTTTGTCAATTTGTTTCTTTGCACTCAATAACCCCCATTCTTTTATATGGTTTTATTGACACTGTTAAGAAAGGTGGTAAGGTCTGAATAAAAAGAGAAACATAAATCTTTAGAAGAGACGATTAAGACTTCTGTCTTAATATTTACAGGACAACTGAAGCACACCCTCAGAAACATTTTAAACCAGCATTACCTAGATCTTCTCTGTATTAACACTTACACAATCTTCTGAATATTACAAACGGGACCAATTAGTTTTTCTTCAATACATCTGGATGTGGGTTCCAATTAACTCATCTCACTTTGTCACCGCCTATAACAGCAACAGCCAATAGAGTCAAGCAGTAGCAGGCAATCCCGAAGCCACGACCTTACTGAATCTAGGGCAGATTATAATTTCTAACCATCACTTCACCTACACCCATTAAAAAACACCAAGGAACTATCCAATCAGTGTTCAAGGTTTAGTTTGGGGTGTTATTTTTATTATCTCCTGCATTTTCTGAGTAATATTAAAACCTGAAAAAGCAACTGCTGCACTGAACTTTGGTTTACAACTCAGCTAATTGTAGAGAGACATTAAGGAGAAAAGAGGCTTGAACAGCAACTAACTCATACATAAATTCTGTTTCAGAGTGCTACCCCTTAATAAACCTCAAGAAAAGGACTTGATTACAAGGTCAAATACATACCTAATGGTAATGTACTCTTACAGTACCTCCTTTAGTTCTCTTAACATTTTATTAAGTTAGAAGATTATTACAAATAAAATTAGGCAGTGTTTTACAAGCTCTCTTATGTGTTACTTGCGTCAAACTGGCAATATATAATATAAGCACTAATAAATTCTAATGTGATAACTTGATAATTTTATGTCAGAACTAAGGTGGTCATACCTGTATTCATTAACTCATATCTTCTGAGCATTTGTCTTTCATTTGGTTGGTGTCTCAAGAGTTTGGAAGTTTCTTAGAAAGCCTTTTATTCTTTCATGACAGAGGATAGCATGATAGGTGCTTTTCTTACTTTTATTTTACTTTGGCAGTTTTGGAAATGCAACCAATACTTTCATTGTATATAATCCTCATATTTAATCTGCTGTACATTTCTGCCATAATTTTTAGCTACAAATGCTTAACACAGTTTATCTAAGCACCTGTGCAGAAGAGACCCTTGTGATCTCTGGCTTACACTTGCTCATTCCCTGGGGCAAAAGCAACTAAAGAATTATCTCCTAAATAACTTGCAGAAACAGTTTATAGAACACACGTAAATTAGAGGATTACAAATCCACAGAACTTATCAAAGCCACACAGTGATCATGAACAATAATTTTGTGATTTCGGTGCCCTATGGATCACGTCTTAAATCCTAAAACTCATTTATTCCAAATACAGCCTGGGAAATACTCAAATTGCAACTAAGTACAGATTTTTAGAGTAAACTAGTTGCACTCCAGTTTATTATTTAAACCATTACTGTCAACTACCAATTCTGTCTGCAAATCAAATCTAAAAAAGAGAATTGAACGCCTTTATGACAGAAGAGAAATGCTAAAGAATTAAGCAGCTGTCCAAGACAATCAGTTGTGCTGTGTGGCTACGACAGCTGAGACAATGAACCTCAGGTCCCCATCAAAACACCAAGAACGTCCAGCGCTGTCTTTTGCCATGTATTCTGATATTCCATAGATTTTGAATCAGGTTCCACCATGTATATGTATATATTTCTGGCTTTCAGCCTCCAGCTCTGAAGCTCCTTCCTTGAAAGCTAACCTGGACTATTTTCAGTTTACGGATAAAATGAAGAACCACAGGAATGACTGTCCCTTTAATTATCTTTTGATAAGTTATAATTTTTCAAGAAATGGCATCATATAGAAAAACCTACTATAAAATTCAACAGAACAGAACATACATTTAATTCAGAAAGACAGAATTATGTATTGAGAAAACATTTGATAGTTTGAAACAACCCACTGGTTTTCAGTTCTCTATTCTTAGCACATATACTTAGAACTTGAGAATAGCTTCAGCTGAGAAGACTTTGAGGACTAATTTAAATGTTTGGTGGGATGGTGATGCAATTTAATAGCAGAAGTTTTTGTTTGCTTTCTTAATCACTTTTTAATTGCACTGCATTCCTCTTTTTGATAGATAAATTTGCACTGCGGAACACAGTAGAACAAGACACATGAATGTTATTAGTTTTCTATGAATTAACATACTTCCAATTCCACTCAACTGCCCCGTTTCTCAAAGACTGTACTCAGTTGCTGCTTAGTCACCTTACTCGTAGAAGTAGACTCAGTGAGGTGAGTGAGATGACCAGGACGCAGACCTTGCACTAAAAACTGTTTATCAATCTTACTGTTTCAAGAGTTTAACGTATGGCGAAGCATCCTTCATTGCTCTCCTAAGAAAACTGCAGTACATCTTTGTTTGTACTCTACCAGAGCATCAAACAGATAAGTACTGAATATTCAAATTTTGAATTTTCATCACTGAGTCAGTTGCCTTAATGCAAATATTTATTCAATAAAAACAATGTTATTTTCTTCAAACTGTGCTTGTTTCAAATATCTTGCTGTTTCTCATATAATATGATTTCTTTAGGCTGAAGGTAAAGTACACGAGTAGGAAGTGCAGAGCCACTGGGAGGCTGAGTCATTAAGACTGCCAAGTACATTAGATATCCAAATCTCTGCAGACCCATCACTGGAAGCTTAACCTGCTTCATTCATTATAAAGAGATACATCTTGCCACTGCTGAAAAGTTCCCTCTACCCTCTCAGAGGAGATAACCCCATCAGATAACAAGGTAAATCAGCCTTTGTGACTTTTTTTACTCCTTTGTGACGCAGGAGCTCCCATGGAAGTGCTCTGGGCCCCGACACTGCCATTACATTTCCCTGCTTCAGGCTATGTACGCTCACCCTAAGCAGGGGTACTGGGATACTGGGAATCACTCAATGGTATTCTCCTATGAGCATTCTGTATGGACGCAGCCACGTTGCATAGCGTGGGCGGAGTATTCCTTGTGCGCTGCATCACCCCGAGGCCTCTATGATACACAATTATTTGCTGTGACGTGGAGATTCCATTCAAAGTCATAATCTGCGACACTGGCATTTTACTGTATGATGCTGAGAGGATGGCCTCATGAAAGAGGAGTTTTTGCAGGTGCAAAGCTTTCTGGACTAGCATTGCAGGATCCTGCAGGACAGAGGCAGCCGAATCAGGCTCAGAAAAGCAAAATTTACCCAAAAGTCATGTCTGAAGGAAACTGTCACCTCATTCCAAGAGGAGCTCACCAATACAAAAATAAACACGTGGTGGAGCAGAAGGGGGCAGGAAAGAAACCAAGCACTTAAGGTAGATATGAACTCAATATTGACAGTTCTGAGAAAAGTTATCCGGGAAAAATGGGATCTTTGGCTAAATACCATTAAACCTGTAAACACTTTGCCTCTACATTTATATAAAAAACAGTATTTCCATTGCAAATATGAACTCTGTTCCATTGACTGTGCTCTTAAAGAATGCTTTTTGTACCTGAGAATGCCTCCTATCTCCCGGCAGAAGACTACAAAATGCCATCCATTATGATTTCATGAATAATGAAAGACTATATTATAAACTTTTGCTACAATATTTGCATTCATACAATTCTTCTGTACTGTGGTTTTGTCTTTTGATACTGTAAAAATGCTTATTTTAACTCGCCTGAATGTCTTTCAGAGTAGAGATGAAGGTCACCACTCTTACAAGCTTTCTTGCTCTGTAAGCTCGTAATACTCTTATGACATTAAGGTATGTACTTAAAGACTCAATTGTTGGCTTTCATTTACTTAATATCTTGGCAAGTTCACAGTACTGCCACAAAATCTGTTTAGTAGGAAAGCACACAACTGTTCTGCTTTTTAAGCTTGGCTTATTTATATAAATTTATTCCATAGCCTGCTCATCTTATTTTAATGGCCAGATGTTCTTTTCTCTTCACTTCTTAATAAACAAATACCCCTAACTAATCAGACATTCTCAAAGTTCTCCATGCTAATGGCTTTGATATTTCCACCATATTTTTGTTCCTTTTTTGGCTACTTTCTTCCATGAACAGCTAAGGGCACTAAAGGCATTTCCAACATGAAAATACAGATTTGAAAGAGATGGGCAGAAGTATATCAAAACCCTGCTCTCAGAAGTAGTTTACTTCAATACCTAACTGCAAGCTCACCACTTTTTCTAAGCTGAGCCTGACATCTGTTTTTGTTTACCATTTGGTAATGACATGAATTCATAGTAAGAGGATGAAACAAAATTTTACCGCGAGTACTCTTTTAGATGCACTGGATGGCGACGACGGCTTTTTTCAGTACCCTATTCTTCTCCTTACAGTTTACATGGAGGGTAGATGATGGTTTAGTTACACTGGAAAACAACATTTGGATTTGCTGCTTGGTTTACAAAAACAGTTATGTGTACAATACCTCATAAAAAAAAAAAAAAAACAAAACAAAACCCAAAGCAGAACACCAAGGAAAACCTTTGCGTTTCTACTGCAGAGTTTTTTACCAATTTTAGTTCTGAATAGAACCGTTTTTTAAAGGTAAGCAAACGGCTCTGTTCTTTACCAAAGTTAGGCTAAAATCCAATGTAAAACAAGAAAAGAGTTAAAGTGAAAGACGACGAAAAGAGCTAAAGTGAAAGACTATGAAAAGAGCACAGACTCATGGCAGCAATCTAGCTTTGCGAAGTTGTTAACAGAAAAGTAGACTTGCCAAAATCCAATATCAAATATATTGAAAATATTTCAATTCAAAATTGTATTAGAGCCAACATTAAACATTTGTGTAGCCCAGGATTATTCTTCCTCTAAATCACATAGCACTGACACAGCACTGGAGTGAGTAGAGGACCGAGGCTGATGTAGTTTTGCATTGTCGTTCTGCCTCTGAAAAGCCTACAGCCATTTAGTCATGATCAGAATTAAAAACATCTATACTCTAAGAATAGGACAAAAGTACTACAATTCTACCTAAACAGCACTGTCAGAAATAGTCTGTACTTTGGAAAGAGTTTAGAGTTTTGCAGAATTATGCAACTTTACTGCTGACAACACATTTCTAAAGTTCATTAAGACAACTCTATTGTCTTCTATTTAATGTAAAATTAAAATGGAAATGGAAGCAGCAACACAATATCGTTTTATTTAACAGGATTCCTCGAGTCCTATTTTACTTGTGCCCATACGCTGGATATTTTTAAGAAGACCCAACCAAGACATCTCGGCAGAGCTGCACTCATCTGTTCTAATCTTGCAGGACCACAACTCATTTCAAGCTTGTAAAGAGTGGTTTATACCAATTCCTCACGCGCATGACTGGCCCAGAGGCGGCGGCAGCACAAAGTGCCAACTGAAAGCCTTAGATTTAACAGTTCAGGCAAAATCCCAGACACAATGGTAGCTGAGGCTGCTCAGCCCCTTCTACTGAACCGCTCAGTCTTTGAGGTGGGAGACTGCCAGCTGTCAGGGCACTGACATTCCTAACGCTGGAGTCATTCATGTGGTAAAGCTGAGCCACAAGATGCCACTCACCATTCGTTTCATCCCTTTGGAAAGGCTTCAGCTGCAATGGGAAATAAAAGGTAAGAAAGCACCGAAATAATGAACCATATGCAAAACCAGCAAGAGCAATTTACTCCCATTCTAATACTTTTTAAATCAAAAAAGGCATTGTGCACTGTTCTCAAAGGTGCTGATCACAGAGCCCTGGGAATCAAAGTCACTGACATGCTTGAAAGGTGTTAATCACCCAGTTAAAATAGAGTTTCCAAATACCTTTTGGTGTCTGAGCATCAGATAGCGTGGACTGCAGCATGCGGGGGTCCCCCTGAAATTAATAACATTCCCTAACCATAAAAATCTCAGTATTGTACAGGCAGATTAATGATTTTGGAACCGACAACTGAGAAAGCTGTACAGCTCAAAACCAGCTTAGATTCAGTTTAACTCAAGCTCAGGGAGTGAGGAGGCTTTGCTTTGCCTACAATTAGCAAAGGAGCCATCATCGTTATATCACCTGACCATGGGAGCAGAAGAACATCCACTTTAAGGCTCTCTGTGGTCAGTTACTTCCTTGTAGTCTTTAAAGGGTGATGTGCAGCCCACTCCTTTTGTCATGAAAATTTCTATTAGTATTGAATACTTATTCATAAGCTAACCCTTGGAGCCCTCGGTTATAGCAGCCTGTTGGAGGAAACTTTCATCAAAAAGTGGTTCATCACAACAGTAAAACTGAAGGATAAGATGGGGAGAGCAACACCCTCAAAATCTGCAATCATCCATAGAGTACTAACCCACTTCCAACCTCTTGCTTCAGGTTCTTCCATCCAGGTTCCTAACTAGCACACTCTCAATACAAAACAGATCTTTATATTAAATACTTGATAAATAACCCCGTATTATTTTGCTTATTTGCGGCTTATTCTCCTCTTTATAATCCCTCTTCAAACTTTTCAAACAGAGAGAAGACAATTACTAAGGACCCTAATTTTAGAAGAAAATGAAGACAAAAGTATCAGGGAAAACAGAAAGAAGAATTAATCCATTATTTTTTTTTTCCTCTCTTTTCGGAAGCCATGTTTAAGGAAAGAATAATTTGAATATTATGCAAAAAAGTAAAAGAAGGATAATGCAATCATAGAGGACCTCAAGCACTGATTTAATCCTCAACATTTTAATTACAGATTTTATAAATTAATTTTGATTCTTCCTGAAAAGTTCTTCATGGACTGTATTCTGAGGTAATGATATCTGATATAATTTATAGTGTTAGGGAAATTCTATTACAACTCTCATATGATTGCCTTCAGTGATAGTAATTATTCCCATCTTAAATTTTGATCTACAGGTCTCATTTCAATAGAAGGCTAAAAGGCCAGGGCTAAGACAGTTCTGTCCATCTTGGACACCAGGGAAATGCTCTTTTTACCCTACAGAAAAAAACCTTGACATCTTGCAGGGAAGAAAGCCGTTTCCAAGTTAGCTTTTAGAATTTCCTGGCTTTGACTAAGGAGAATAAACTTTTCACATTTTGTTCTTCCAAGCCTTGAATTGCTAAAACCAATAGTTCTATGGGGATGGTAAGAAGGGGAGGACAAGAATGTTTCATGACTGAGCCTTAAGGAAATACTCAGAAGCCCTTGGTAAGGTGACCACATTATTAAGATCACTGAAGACCTTTCCTCCCTTGGCAAGCGGTAGATATCCTACAGCTTGCCTAAATTTTAATCCTCTTCCTGGATCTCTGCAACACGCGCCAGCCTGCCACGTTTTGTATGCTGCTTCTGAAAAGTGAGAGTTCAGTAGCATAGATTGTTTGGCTCTTTATCTTCAAACTGCTGATGTTAGTCAGAAAACAGCAAAGCTAATTCTCTGCTTACACAAATTGTCCTTTTCATTCCTCTGCATCCGATATGAATGTAATTAACGCCATTAAATTTCAGAGTCCTATTCCACCACTGGCACCCCCCTTCTTTTTTTATTAATAAAAATGAAAAAAAGATTTGGACCTCTACTTTCTGAAGTCAGTGCTGCAGAGGAGGCGGCAAGGAAAGCCAGCTACTCTAGAAACACGGCTTGCTATTTATGACACTATCCATACCACAAGAGTTTGAGACGTTCTCACATTAGACAATACACAGTGCATTTTAATTTAGATGAACACTCGCTTTTGGAAAGGTTTGGGCTATCTCAGTGACTGCTGATTGACATAAAATTAAAAGGGAGAAAGAGAGGCTTTGAAAGTGGTTGTGCATATATTTAACTTGGTGATGTACTGAGGGAATGAACGGACTGCCTCTCATGACCTGTGTGGAAAGGCAGTAGAATAAAAATGTGGCTCTGCACTTAGCCTTTCCTTTTTAATACCTGTCACGTCTCAGATTTGCCACCTTTAGATTAATTGCTACTCCTCCCATGTATAGTGTGAATTTGATATATCTTTCAAGTAGCAGTTAAATCTGGGATACAGGGAAGTCCTGTAATCTATCCTGAGTCGGGGTGGCATGCGCCTCTACTACACGCAGCAGCAGAATACAAAGATTTAGGACTTTCTGGTTTGCTTACGATTAGGAAGAAGGAAATTATTTCACCTCTTTAGTTAGAAAGAAATTGTACCCTATGAATTGCTCAAGTATTTATTTTGGCCAGTGAAAGATGAGAAGTCACAACGCTTAACCAATTTACCAGCTGTTAAGGGGAAACATAATCCCTCCTTTCTTCCCATATTTAGGTGGATTTAGCCTCAACACGGAGATATACAACAACGTAGTAGAATCCAGCTGTCCATGAGAAATGCTTTTCCATAGAGCAGCAAACTTACTGCCTTTATAACACATTCAAGTTTTGTGTTGACAGATAATCTGAAGATAAAAGACAACATAACATGTGATACCACAATGTTCTCCTGCCCAAGGAGAAATGTATGGTTCAATCAAAACAGTCACTTTCATGGTAATTATTTTTCAATCTGCATTGCAAAAAACTGTAGTTCTTGAAATGACAGTCCTTGTATAACGATGAGAACAGACTCCAGAATATTGTGCTGAGTTCTCAATTTATTCTCTGACATCTCTTAATGCCCACATTTGATGAGGGAAAACCCTTCTGAAATTAGGGGCACACTGGATATTGCACACATCTAATCTTATTTTTTAAAGGTGAAATATTATATTTCAGTACCTTATAAGTCAAAATGAAATATGGCTAGAAATTTCACAACAGTCCATAACAAAGATGCAAAGTTTATGAATAGATTAAGTCAACTGACACCTGGTTGAATTATTTTTAACTGACTCATCTATTTTTGCTTTATAGAACAGGAAAAGCAAATCAGAGGAGGGTTTTTTTTTCAATTTCAAAACACTGATACATATGACAGACAGGTCCTCTGTAAGACTTTCCTTGACTGTTGCTAAATCCTGCAGAAAAAAACTAAAAATTGAGCAAAGAAAGGCTATCCAGTCATTTCATGGGAACGGAGAAGGATTGTACCAGTTCATCTTTAAAGAAATGTTGTTCAGTTCTCTCCTAATTCTGTCTCCTGACAGGGGGGGTAATGGTATCCATAGATACAAGAGATGGTGCCGGCCATCTGCGGGAACCCCCGAGTCCACGGTCCCCACGGAGCGGCGGGAGCACGGGACGCTGCCCGGCACCAGCACCGCCGTACTCGCTGCAGACTACCTAAGAAGTACATTGGAAGTGATTTGCACAGCACACATTTAAACCCTAAGTGCTTCAGCCATACTGCCACCTTCTCAGTGTAACTCCTCAGATATGCCCTCTGACACAGTTAGTTTTTCTAAAATCCTCAAAGTAAAAAAACGCAGGATGTAGCAATCCTTTCAATGTTAAAAGCTTTAGTTCTGAGCCTTTCATCAGTATACAGAAGGTGAGCCTCTAATTACTAATCTTTCACACTCTGTAGCACCCTAGGGCTTCCAAGCATCCTGGTGAAGGCAGGAAGGATATTTCAGACTTCATTTCAATTCCCTTAAACTTTTGTCAACAGCCTCATTTCACCTGGAAACTGCTCAGTGCAGCTCAGCTGCCGCTGTCTCAGCTGCTAAGCCAGCCCAGCCCTGAAAAAGATGATTTAATGATTAAAAGAGATGGGCATGAAACAAGATTCAGCTTCTAAAACCTCTAAACTACTGCAACACTGACAAATATAAACTTTTGGGGCTTTTCTGTATCATGAAGACATTTGTCCCCAAAAATATTTGATATACATTATGGTCGGTAAACAGGAGGAAACCCCTGATGGGGTGGATATCTCCAGGGCTGTACGGCTGCTTTCTTTAGTCCTTTGCAGTGCTGCTGTACACACACGCGCCCCAGGCACAGGCTTTGGGGCTCGCTGAGACCTGCACGGAGCCTTTCTGAAGGCTTCTCCTTGCAGATTTCCATCACCAGAAGAAAATACTTCTCAAAATTCAACATATCACAACACAATGGGCTATTTTGCAGCCTGGCAGAAAGTACTTCCAAGCTCTTTACTGCTGTGACACGGGCACTTTCACCTTCTTAACCTTAACATTCTTTACAAGTTGGTTTTTGGAGACCATTACAAATGCCCTGATATTTCAGGCTAGACTTGGGCATACTTAAAGGTACCCTCCATAAACCAGTGCAAATTTCACTGACCAAGTGATATATGATCTACATAAGTATAATTGATGGCCATACCTAGGAAAGCCATCTTGGATGATTAAATGATATTTCTACTTCATTCTTAATTCAAAACTGATTATTACATGTGCAGTTACTCACGTTATACTTCCCAATTTGAAAAATGAAGGTAACGAAATTAAAAACCTCTTTAACAGCACCACGGAAGAGACACAGAGATAGTGCACCAAAACCATGGAAAAGGTACCCGTTCTGATCTTCTTGAACATTCAAAGTATCTTTTGTCATTTCTGTCAACAATGCAAATTCTCAGAATCTCACAGCGTTATAGCCATTCAAGAGAGAAATCTCGGTCTTGAAACAAGTTAGAAAATAGCACAGCTCGTTGAGCTCCATCAGCAATGATCACACCTTGTACGGCTGATGTACCATATTCTAACACTTCATGAAGACACGTTAATTAACAGTGCATAACATTGCAAAAATCTGCAAGTAGAATTGTTTTGCACTTTTTTGGTTTTTCCTTTCTAAGCCAGTTAAATATTCCACAGGTGCCTAGCATGTGACATATTTGTTTAAAAAACATAAGAGTGGAGCATTTTGGTTTTTATTTAATAGGAAAAAAAACTTTTAAGTTAGAACAGGTAATCTCTAATGTCAATGATGCAGTCATTAAAACACCACTGACAATGGTAACACAAGGGAACCATAATGTACTGTGCTTCATACTCAGCATTGAGGAAAAACATGATCTGTAGCAGCTCTGAAGAGCCATGCTGATCTCTAGAGAGGAGTCTCAGTGATCCCATTAACATTGATCACATCTGAAGAAGTCTCGGGCATAATACATTATTAATAACACCCCCCCTTTTTTTTTTAATGGTTTGAAAAGAAACAGAGGAAATTGGATAGAAATGTCTCCATTAAAATAACGTAAGTGGTCAGAGTAAAACCCACCAAAGACAGGAAATCCAGAATTAAAAGTTGCTACTCCTACTGAGTGTCTCCAGACATCAGCTGAACTTGTGTGCTATACTTCGTGATATTGAATGAGTTCAAAGCAAGGTGACTAAAGGATGAGTCACCTTGTCCAGCAGGTTTATGTCCAAACCTTAATGCATTTTTTGTGTATCTGACCAGTAACTGTCTTACATTTCTCACTCCTTTAACACATGTGATTGTTCACAGGAATTTCATCTTCCATGAAAGACAAAATCATGCTAAGAGTGAAGAAATAGAAATTCTCAAGGGATTTGATGGAAAGACTTTACTAAAAATGCTCATTTCCCAGGCTAGATATAACATGAAAAGAAAAAATAAAAAAATGAAAACCAGAATATATCACCTGACCGCTGTTAATTTTTTAAGTAGTGGAAAAGAATTGTAAAGGAATGTGTCTGTATATTACTATATTTAAAGCTAGCTTTGGGATCCAGAGCAAATGTTCATCTCAAATTATGAGAATTCCAAATTATCCAACAAAATATGGCTTAAATATTCCAAAAGAAGATGGAATTACCCATCTCCATACAGAGACACTTAACACCATGTAGAAATAGGAGCTTGAGGTTTAACCACGATGTAGAGGTCAGACCACCAGTTAACACAGAGGTACGTTCAGCTGTCAGAGGGGGTGTCCTGCCCAGATCCCTCTGGACGGCGTTCCTTCCCTCCAGCACGCTGACTGCACCACACAGCTTGGAGTCATTGGCAAACCTGCCGAGGCAGCCACCAGACTGCCATGACTTCTCAAATATGATGGATAGTGGCTTAGCAACTTCATCTGCCAAGTTCCCTCAGGACCCATGGATGCATCCCATCAGGTGTGGCTTGAGCCCTTACAATTTCTTCAGTCTTCCTTTTATCACCAGCATACCTATGGAAGCTTTTCTTGTCCTTAATGTCCCTGACGATATTTAATTCTATCAGAGCTTTAGCATTGTTCCTTTCTTGCTCATTCCACTCCACATTCCCTCATGGTACCACTTCCTCACCCACTAACTTAAGTGAAAAAGCACCTTGTCACTCTGTAATATAGCTACAAGCTTTGGCCACTTCTCTACAAACAATATATGGCATCTACTATGTGTGTTTTTAAAAGAAAGCTGCATATTTCTATCACACAAAATCTTAAAACCAAATCAGCCGAAAGCTCTTACGACCACAAAACAAGAGAACATAATCAATCACAGCTGACATAATGTCTGACAAATAATTCTTCATAAATTTCTATTCTAGGTATACAATAACAAAATTTCATAAGTCATGAAGTTATTTGCAAAGAATTTCAAAGACTTTTTCCATATGCATGCATGAGAACAGCAGTGGGCTTTTGTCAAGGTCAAGGCAGCTCTCAGGGCACAATACAGGAACTCAAGCGCCGGCACAGAAGAGCACTGCGAATCCTGCACTGAGGCTGAATGTAACTGCACAGAGCAAGATTGCTTTTACATACAACCAACTCCAAATGCTGCTTTTGAAACAGATTGTACTTTTTCAGAACAAAGACGCATGATGAGCTATTAGCGAACTGACTAGTATTCTTACATGGGAAATTATTTATATGTACCCTTTGATTTCATGTATGTATCCACAGGCAGATGTGTACTTCCACACATATGTGTGTGTATATATATATTAAAAAACAACAAAGAAATATGGTTGCTAAAGTTTCCTTTCAGAGAACAAGAGCAAAAGCAGCAGTGAAGAACCAGGAGGAGCTTTAGAATGAAGAGCATTAAGAGATCCTAACCACACTAGAAACAGATTTGTGTAATAGTATTTCAGCATTAGGGAAATATCTAGTTATGTTGCTTTTAAAGTGCATCCCTAAGCAGTTAATATCTATTACTACAAGCAGGTAAAATTCCTGTTCTGTCTTTATACGTTTGTGAAGCACTGTCTGCACCCACAAAAAAAAAAAAAGGGAAATTCATGTAATTTTTAAAGATGTAATTCAAAACCAACTGCTGTTATTGATAAGTAGTGTTATGTTTGTTCCACGTGTGTTAAACTAAATACTACAATAGTAGGTACATCCTTTAGGACACCAAAACTTATTAGTCAGCTGAATGCCACCAGGCATTACAGAAGTATACAAAACCAGTGAAATCCAGGTACTGGAGACAATCACCAACCGATTTGTACTGGTGTTCACTTCAAACAACTTGATATTTTCCAAAAATAAAAGTTTGCCTCAAAACAGAGCTAGTTGCGTCTTGTTATATCTTAAATCTTTTTGCTAGTCTTTCCTGAAGCTATTGCCAAGGCTGATGAGTTGATAGTATAGTTGGTTATGCTATTTGACAACTTGTTGCTGGTCACCTATGCGTAAAACTCAACAGGAGCTGGGGACACAGCCCAGAAAAGCAGCATGACCTCCTCTCATGATAAGCACAAGGGATAAATAGGGGGAAAGGCAGCACAGACTTCAGGTGTCCAAGTGTCGTCTTCTGGCTCTGAAAAGGTCTATCAGTTCAAAGACAGGTAACTATTCTGCCCGAAGCTTCTAGAGCAGTAGTTCACACATTAATATGGAAGGCTATCAACCTTCTCTGCTCTTTATTTCTCTATCAGCCAACCCTAGAATCTTGAATGTCCATTTCTGTTCACATTAGGGTTGAGGGACAGCTCTGTTAATAACTTGTAAACCCCTTTCTGTTTAAACGTAGACTAATTTAAGTACTCAAAGTCCACACTTCTATTTGGATTTTCCTGACATTTGATGTTTGCTCTGGAGTTCAGCAAGATTAACATTTTGAGGTCAAAGTCATTCAAGTTCTCAGATAGTAATGCTTGTAACAAGATCCACACCTGCCTTTATGCTGGCAGATGTTAATTATCTCTATCCTATAACCTCAGATATCAGACCAGAACTACAGTCTTTTATATATGGCCCCTATCATTCAAAGCTTACCCAATTAACTCTAAATACTGGAAATATTGCTTTAAAAGGAACTCAGTTCCCTAAACAGTTTCTACGGTGTAGGTAAACACTGCTTCCTCATCTTCCTACTGCCAAAGTGGTTCTTGTTGGCTTATGAAGAAGAAACCGATCTGATTATTAAAGAAGAAACCCTACTTACTTTAGCACTGAAAGCCCTCCTTTCACTTGGCAGCAAATGGGGGTGCGTGGGGGTGTGTGTCCTGTTTTCCCTCTGCTGGATTTGTCTCAGGATATAACAAGGGGAGCAGTTGGAGAAGACAGTAACACTCACATGAAGATTTTTCAAAACCTCTAAGTTACACATGCACATGTTGGAGTGAAGGGTTGACAGGTGGTGTTCCTACAGAAGCTTAAAATATAACCCAAGTCAGAGATGGTCTTTTCTTTTTCCCTAACCGTTACCTATGAAGCCCAGTCTCTATCCCAGTTCTGACACCAATATGTTTATGAATGGGCTGTTAACTGTTTGGAGAGCTGAAGATGTAAATAAGTCCCCAAAAACTTCCCCCCAAAATAGGAGGAGGCAGTTAGCTTTCCAAGGCAGTTCAAGGTAAACAGAAAAGAAGGAATGGGATCACAACATCCCTAAAAAGCCCTGAGTTGAGCCGGGTTTCTGTCTTTTTTAGAGCCTCCCTCCAGTCCTAACAATTACAGGAGTGCTGGATCCTGGAACAGATTGCTGACCTTTGCCTAGACATTTGGTGGATACGCAGCTTGTGCTACTTTAATTAAATATAGGGCTGATAGGCTGGGCCAGTGGTCAGAAACTCATTAAAGTAATGAGAATGCCTTTGCAGCTACCTTCCAGGCTATCTTTGTAAACTCTTCAGGCAATATTAGAGATTGCAGGGTTGAGAACAGGTCCAAAAAACTACTAGAGGAATAAATGATGATGGGGGCTCATTATCAGACAAGAGAAATTAATCCAGATGTCTAGGCACAGGGACAGGGCAAATTCAACCTAGTCCTGTTTATTTCAACTAAAATTCTTCCACCCCCAGCATATCAGTGAATTGAGGAAACGTCTGCATCAAATTCATATTTGTAGTATAGTTCTGAAATGTCCAGGGAAAACATGATACTCAGATACTGAGATTTAATTAAATTTAAATTTCAGTTAATAAGATGGACACATTTGAAAGATTAGATACGAATCTACACCTGAAATTTTCCCAAATCTCCTTTCCTGATGTGCCTTTAGCCAGAGGTTTCGCCAGCATTCACTTATTGAGTATTCCTTCCATCACGTTCCCTGTCAAAGCTCTGTTCAAAACCTCCAAAAGCAAAGCAAAACCAGAGAGCCACAGCTATGAGATTCCTGCCACCCAAATCTAAGATGCCTTTATAGTATTGCTACATAACACCCCGTAAAAGCACTTGTTAAACTCACTGATTTTGTTCGAGTAAATTGTGAGCAATCTCACAAAAACCTTCGCGTTATCATTTAAAACTCTGCATTGGCAGTAAGACTTCTGAGCTTGTAACGCCTTAAATTTTCCAAACGAGGGCATACAGCTCATCAGTCCAAACACAAGAAGTCTGCCTCATTGATTATATTTCCCTTGGCATTCTTCCCTTTTTCCTGACAGAAGACAGCTCCATTGCTACGCTGATAAAAGAGCAGGAAAGCTATATGATTCTGTCAACTCCATCAAAAGTGACTTGTCAAAAATCTATATATTACTGTTGTAGCTGAAAGTGGCTTTGGTATAGATTCAAGGAAATGCTACTGGGACACACTATCTGTGTTTGCATTAGGGCTTTTCTTTGGTCTGGCTCCTAATTGTTTCAGAGAACCTTTTTTTGTCTGTGCTGTACTTGTCAACTGCTTAGTGGGCAGGCGGTTGGGAAAACTGAAGCTCTGAGAAGCCTGTTTTTGAGGTAATTGAAAGTAAAGATTTTTCCTCTTGGTTTTTTTTTTTTTTTGGTTTTTTTTTTTTTCCTGCCCCAGGATTTTTGCTCTTGAGCAGAAATTCCCTATTGAAGCGAACAGCACTTTCAAGAAGAGACATCTTTGGTCAGTACAACTGCACTTGTGCGGCACTGATTTGATGATGCAGTGCTGTGTTTAGCCAACAGAAAATGAGACGATGATTAAAATAAAGCTCTTGTAGAGCACCTGCATTCAGGCAGACCGATCACACACTTATAAGAGATAATATGCCCCAGAGAATGAGATGGCGAAATTCAGTAAAGATATAAGGTCTTCTGAAAAACATCCATCACCAGTTCAAATATGCCTATATATACCCGAGGTGTTGTCATCTGAATAATTCCACAGTGAGTCATGACAATAACACAGAATTCCTATGGCTGAGGAACGGAGAAGGGAGAGAATTTCACAATCCACTCTTTGGAAAGAACATTTTAATGATGCTATGATGCTACGACTCCTAGCTGGATCGACGAGTTAAGACTAAGCTATACCTTGCTGAGATAGCAGTATCCAAGTTTACAATGTTATAAAGGATGAAAACTGGAGTTCTTATCTTTACCTTGCATGGGTCTTTCCAGGTTTTCCTTGGATCTATTCCCTTCTTTTCTTTATTTTATTCAGTGACTGAAAGAAAAAAAGAAAAGCAGGTGTTAAAAGGAAAAAAAGGGGGGGGCAATGACATGAAATTAATCAGTATGTTTCTGTCCACGCGCTCTCCTGAGAAATCAGAAGATACGGTAAAAATCACTGATATCAGACCAGTAAAATAAAGGCTCTGGCAAAGACCTTAACAGGACATAAAAGCTGCCAGCATAATCCATCACCGTTCAAGGCCTAACTTTACACTGGTGGAAAAGGGAAAATCTCCCTAGAAAAGAGCTGCACCTATTTAAGAGCCTTCAGCTCCATGGAGTGAGATTGCAAATGCCCCAGCCTTCCTTCTTCCATCAACTCATACTGAGGGAAGAGCGACAGACCACTGGTTACAGCAATTAATAGTCAGCTCCAAAATGCCTTCATCTGTAACTTCGGGAAATGACGACAAGAACAATTTTTCAAATTCAGAAATTAATTTTCAAAAACTGCTCTCAAAATTGCAGTGAGCTCCAATTATGGCTCACAGAGGTCAGTTAACAGGTTTAATTACCACTGATCATACACTGAAAGGCTGAGCTGAAAACCACCTTTGACTCCATCTGCGTTACGAGGGGATTTCTATGACATTCAGAATTTAAAACGTTGACATATTCAGATTTGCTTAGAAAACTGAGCAGAACTACTTTAAGTATTTTCCGTTTTACTTCGGTCACATAAAACAGCCCTAGAAAAGTTTTATCTTTAAATCTCATGCCTTAATTTCAGCTCTTCTTTTTTTTTTTTTCCCTTTAGTGTCAAGTCATTTCATACCAACACAAATAGGAACACTCTGAATTAAAGGTCAAGCTATTTCATTAGAGCCACCCATTCAGAGCAGCAAGAAGGGAATATCTTTCAAACATCTTTCAAAATATCTTTCAAGCTGTGCTGTATTGCAGCTGCCCTTTGTTGAACTTGCTCGGGCTTTGTTAGGCTCACAGAAGTAGCAGGCAATTTTTGGAGTTGGCCTGACATAAATGAAGTTTGTTATCGGTATGTAGATCTACAGAAACTTATTACTTAGAAAAGCTGGAATTTTATCGTCTAGTAGTTAGAGAAGAACGGCAAACCTATATTATTTCTTACATTCTACCACTTGCCTGTTAAACTTTGTTTTGGTGAATAAGCCATTAATTAGACAAATAAAATTAGTAAAACATATACACATCGATCCAACATAAAGTTCCGATGTAAATTTGATGTATATGTATTAAATGCTATGCATATTAATTATAGGCGCTTAGTAGTAGGTGTATCAATATTTTAAAGAACTCAACAAACCAAAACCAAACGCTTATAAGATGAATATATAAAGTAAATCACGTATAAAAGCTTACTTAAGGAGGTGATTTCTGAAACTACTTTCCTCCAGAATCATACTGAGAGGAGGCCTTCTGCAAGAGCCCGGTTAATGCAAAGCAGCAGGCTGGCGTACCCACGGATGTATAGGGGGAAATGCATATTTATACGAGTAAAAAATAAAATTTATGTTGCAGTTCTTCCTGAAATAAAGCTCTTACTTCTACTATATTCAAAGTGACCAGGAGGAAATAAACCTAGCCAAAAGAAAAGCATTCACAGACCAGATTTAATTCTCAACTGATCTGATGAAGTGTTGTAATGACTTCTAAAATTTAAACATAAAATTAAATATTATATACTATTGCGCTACAGCACATTATGTGTCTTTTTCATATCATGCATAAATACATAAGAACTTGTGAAATAGCTTAGACAATTTTAAAAAAGTTTTTTATATAAATCCATATACTAAAACTTATAAAAACATAATATGAAAATGATAATATTCAGAAAATAAAGTTTTGAAATATGTAAAAAGTTCTAGATATTGTTTACACGATTGCTCAATTAGCTTCTAAATATTCTTAATTTTGACAATTTTTGTTCACTAAAAAACAGGCATACCTTTGTAACCTATTCAAATGCTAAACCTGTCTAAAACGTGAAGCATTCCTCTCTAAATCACTCTGCGGTCATAAGGCTTCTGATTCACAGAAATATGTAATATAAACTTGGAAAATATAAGGGGACTGGAATAATTATGTCAATATAAGAAAAGAACCAGAGGAATGACACCCAGTGTTTCAGCACCTTTGTAAAAGAAAATGTGTGCTTTCAGCAAGAGGCTCATTTAACAGTGGAGTTGATATTAGTTAATGCTTTAAGAACAGAAGTCCATAATTTAATTACTCACAAAAATCATAATAAGGGGTTTAATGCTCAGAGCATCTTATTTTAGTATTAGTAATTTTGAGTACATGTTGTATTCAAAGCAATTTAGACCATATCCTCAGGCACTCACAATTCTTTTAGCTTGACAGAAATCTGCAAATATTCTCAACCAACCTGTCCTTCTTTGTGAGCCTAAAATTTCAGTCCGTGCACCTCTACTAAAAATCAGCAGGATGACTCTCAAAGACACTGCCTACTGAAGCAACTCATACTGCGGCCATAAAGATCAGTTATTTGCCTGTATTAGGTATACAAACTTTACTACTCCATCAGAAGATACCACGTGCTATCTGTAATTCCATGTTAAAAGTTAACCAGAATCAGACTGTGACTAACATTGCTCTACAATATTAAAACAGTTCAAGTTGTCTCATCGAAGGACAGCCACAACACATCATTTCAGATGTTCTGCCCCTACTCTTTACCAAACATACCATTAATCTTTGTCTTAGGAACAGATATTAAACTTGCAGTTAACTACCTAATTAACCTCACTTTCTCTAAGAAGACTATCGTGAGTTTCCATGGGATCTCAGTCTTGCTCGATCTGGCTAAGAAACAGGATGGAAATCTGTAATTAAGAGCTCTGTTGAAGGAAGCAAAAACTTAAAATTCTCAAATCCACATTTTTACTTTAGTCTACATTGGAATAAGAATTCTGAGCTATGCTAACATTTTTCATCAGAAAACATTCCACTGTATTTCAGTCCTAAGCTCTTTCTTCCCAGTTTCCAAATTCAACTGTTCACTACAGGTCCATTTAACTCAACCCTATCTAAGATGCACTCTGTTGGACACTTCTATTTCTTTAAAATTCATTTCATTTCAAGCTGCATTGGCCAAACATGCCAGTGACTGTCAAAAGCTGAGATGTTTCTATATATCCATTTTAATTCCTGTGCAATGAAGTATGAATTACAAGGTGTTTAGTGAGCACATGTAGTTCTTGAGTGTGGATAGCTTGATTGATCAGCCTTTGACAATGGTACAACCTGCCCAGATACTGTACATGTCCATAAATTCATAAGTTTCAAGGGTTTGGAGCAGGCTGAGGCTGAAGGACATAATTCAGGATTTAGTTGCCACATACTAAGAAGTCTGCACAGAACATCTAATACGCAAACATTTTCAAAAGTCTAAAAACGTCAAGAGTTTGAGGAAACAACAAAGAGAGATAAATGGCTGTCTCAGCCAAATACCAACTCCCTGTTGCAAAAACTAGCCTTCTCAAGGTAAGGACCCAGTGGGTTCTTTCTGTTTTAACCACAGCAAAGAATACTTTATTTCCTTCCCTTGTTCTTGCACACGTGCAGGGCATTTTAGATGATACTCTGAAAACAAAATAAAAAAGAAATATTTCCTTGACCTTGATACTTGGTATAGAAAACAGTAATCTAAATTGCTCGGATTTTACAAAGTTAGGATGCGTCTCAGTTGACTTTAATAATGAACCAGCAATTACCTGTTCTCCTTATAGCAACGCAGTTAATACAGCTTGATGCAAACATTTCATACTCCAGTAACTGGTAAGCAAGATCATACTCTGGTATTTAAAACAATATTAATTTTAATTTTCAGTTAATAATTCTTAGTTTTGCAAGTATCTAAATATCCTTGGGACCTGCAGACAAAAGCCACCGTACATCAAGAGGTATGTGCGGCAACCTAGGCAGAAACAGACGTGGAGTTCTGAGCCTCCTCTTAAACCCCCTATTCAAGCAATATTCCTAATGCCATCTGTTGTTGCATTTCAATGTTGTTAGTCTTCTAACATTAGCTGATTAGTCTTTCCTTGTGCATCCGAAATAATGAAAACGTCTCAAAATACATTTTCACAGTAGAGACTGTACTAAACGGAGGGAAAAAATGGCACAGGATTAGTTCATTCTAACAAATGGCAAAGGAGAGAAAACAGCTATTTTTGGTTTCTTAATTATAAAAAATGTTATTAAATATTTGTACTTCAAATATTCAATACATCTCATTTCAATCCTTGTAGTGTAATCTTGTAAATCTACATCCATCATATTTTAATGTTTATGTTTTATAGATGTATATCTGCACACACACACTTCCGGTGACAAGTCAGGTATTTCTAAGTAGCGACAAATATAAAATGACTCGGTATCTAGAAATATACATCTCTGTGGGTATATTACATGGCATGATGCTCCAGCTGAGCTTGCTGTAATTATCCCTCCCGAGGAACAGGATATATTAGCCTGAGAGAAATAGAGTATTAATGTTTTTTTGCTGTACTACTACTATGCTCCTTTGAGAAAGGCTAAAGGCTTCAGAAGCGGAGGGTGGGGAACTTGTGTCCCCGTTCCGCTATGACAGTCACGTTGTCTGTCAGGAAAACTCAGCAGATTAATCCCTTCGAGGAGCTGGGCTATGCCTGAAGCTCACATGCTGGGAGTGACAGAAGTACTGAGAAGCTAGTTGTGTGCCCAGGAGCTAGAACGGGGCCCGGAGGAAAGGAAGAATATATATGTACATACACTGTAAGAGGAAAACACAGACATAATATTGGCCCAAGTTTCCTTAAAAAGGAGGCCAGCAACATTTGGAAGATGTGACAGAAGTTACTAACTCTAGCCAAGCCAATATCTCAGCAGTTTTTACCCTGATAAGCATTTGGATAATATCGTCTGTTTAGATCCAGTCCTACACACCTCAAAGCCTACTACAGCAGTAGAAATAACCCAACAAAATTAAAAATTAATACCTTTCTGCTTCGTATAGCAAACAGAATTGGCTAAGCAATGGACCAACAAGCCACAGAGCCAGCACAGGAGGAGTGGGAAGAGATGGATTCCCTCTCTCAGCAGGCTGAGCCGTAATGTGCAGCTTCACTCGCACAGTACCAATTTGTTTCTCTAAAAATTAGTTCAGAGACAGGTTCCTGATATCCAGTCACCAGAGCAGTATATTCAGCAGCACTAGGCAAAATTGATAATAAGAATACCTATTCACTGACTGAAACCAAAAGGAAAGAACAATTGTGTTTGGAATTTAGAAAGAACATCAAGCTTAAAATACTGATTTTTCAAAACCATTGTATAACATGGAAACAGCTCAATATTTTTTTTTTTCTGTCTCATCTGAAACATAGAAGGCAGAGATACTGCTCTTTAATGCTATGCTATTAGCAACAGTGAAAGAAAAATAACTGCTGTGGAAGCTTCCGCATCAAAGTCCTGACGCTGTTCCAACAGCGGCACAAGAGGTGCTCTGAGGTTTTCTACCGGAGGTCTCCCACAATATCGTGCACTCCTGAGCTTCCATTAGCCCCTGCAGGCGAAAATATCAGCTTAGTTATCAGACTTGTAAATCTTTGGCATTGCTTATAACTACAAGTATATAGGAAGCATTGGAAAAAAATTTCTTTCTCTATAATATCAATTTTCTCTATGATTTGTAAGTTCAAATTTGATGTTAACATCTCTCTGCTGCAGAAATTTCACCTTTTGACTGTCTTTAATTATGGAGGTCCATGGATGCTCCGTGTTATAACAACACTGCATGCCTTGGTAAGAGTTGGTACATTATCAGTCTTAGCCTATGTCTACATCATTAGGCATCTCCACCTCTGGGTCACTCCTCATGGACATAAATATCCAACCCTACCACCCAAGGTAGATTAGGCAGGAAGACACAGATAAATCTGGATGACCAAATTTTCTATCTGTGCAATTGTGCATAACCTACAAGTAGTATATGGGAAAATGGGAAATACATACAGGTTTTTGAAAATTCTGGCCAAGACATAAAGAAAGTATATTTAAACCTATTACTCATAAGCATAATGATTTTTTTTTTTAAATAAAACATTACATTATGAGCAAGATTACTGTTATTTTCCAGCAATGTAAGCCAGGTGTAGAATTCCTTTAAATATAAATGTTCTGTATTTATCTTCCTGCTTTAAAAGAACCCAAAATGCATTTGTGTGCTTAAGCTTATTCAGGGATAATGCAAAATAAATGCATTTACATAAAAGATCCATCTCAGTCTACTGCATACAGGTGTACTGAAGGCAGGCTATGCATATTAAACCTCCATGTAAAAAAATATCTGAAAAAAAATACTGCTATTCAAGCACTTTCTCCTGTTTCCAAAACTAACTGGATTTGCAGATGCACAGGATACTTCACTAGAAGCAGGGAAAATGTATGCATTATTCCTTTTACTCGCTACTTCCTCTCATAGCTCTCAGCATCCAGGTCTGATACTGTACGTAAAAAAGAGAGAGAAGAAAGAACTTTACAAATTGTGCCAAATAACATTAATCCGTCAAAAAGGACATAAATTAATCCTCTCTTTACTGGGACTGAAAGCTAGATATCTGTGAGCAAGTATTCTAGAAGCTCTTATTTCATTCCTGAATTGAGAAACCTTCATTAATTTGGACCATTAATTGTGGAGCTTCATTACTGGCATATTTTCATCACTTTAGTTTCCTTTTAATGTATTCTTAATGAAATGCTTCTATTTTCATACAGGCCTTCTATATCAGAATTAACTTGTGCAGCTTTGCAAAATCTGCGCTATAAAAAGAGTAGGCGAATGAGCCATGCATATAGCATAAAATATTATGATTTACCTATAACGCTAAGCACACTTCAGTCTCAGGCACTACATGACAAAGGCTCTGAGTGTTTATTGTTTCATATACAGTGACAATTCTGTCCTTCAAAACACACGCATCTGTGAAATCCTTTTTAGAAGCAGGATTTGTCTGTTTGGTGGTATCAGTTTCAGGTGCTCTTTCTCTAGCGTTGTTTTCCTTCCAAACTCACACATAACTCCCAATGACATTAATGGGACACAAAACGTGTGCTGTATGGAGAGGTAAAAGGAATCCTGCAGTGTTAAGGTAAGATACCTAGGAAAACCTTCCCGAGCTACAAGTTAATTATCTACCAGGTAAAACCATTCACAGAATATAGAATAAATAATAGGAGAATAATGCTGCCAAACATATACATTTGCATTGAACACAACACGCAGTCTAAAAGAGCACAGCTTCTTCAGGACTCTGAGACATAAATCTGATGTAGTTAATTGGAAGGAAAACCCTGTAGCCAAGCGATTGACGATAACTGCTTTTCTATTCTCCAGATCTTTCCCTCTGTGCCTCTGTCAGGGTGATAAGCAAAAAGGCATTCAGATCCTTTTGACAAACATGTCACATAAAATTTGTGATTGCAGGTACATAATATTACTCACTTATTCTTGTTGTATATTCACTTTCAGAGATATCTACCTGTTTGTTTCCCTTCTACAATATTAAAGATATTGCTAAAAGTTCACTTGCATCAATGACTTTATCACAACTTTAACATTAAATAGATCTTAAATAGTCAGGTGAGCAGCCTGAACCTCAGTTTTAATCAAATACTTTCCCAGAAATGAAAGGACAGATCAAAGAGGGAGACTGCTTGCATTCACCCAACTTTTAATTTCATTTCACAGCCAGAAATATGCAGTTTGCTCTTATTGTAACCTCAACTCCGTGCAACAATTTGTCTTGCAACAAACAAGACTGGCAGAAAAATCATGGTGTCAAACACAACATTTTACATTAAAGAAAAGTGTTTTAGTAGTTTTGTTGTGTTTAACCTTCGTGACATAACGTTTCATAACGTCGCATTCCTTTCAGCACAAATGTCCTAAAATGTCACTGGCTCATTAGAGCAAGTACACTTACTTCTGCTTATAATTACAGGTTACTTGTGATTAATGTGCATTTTTCAAATGGTACCTGTTCCACTGAGGATTATTAAAGATGAATAATTAGAAGCGACTCCTTCAGAAGAGCAGTTAAATATTCTAAAACTTAACCTACATAAGTATTTGCACATAATAATCACAGAGTTCAAATGAATAGTTTCAAATTATTTGTAATGCTACTTAAGATAAAACTAGTTTTCCTAATCCTTCCTGTACTTTATTGCAAAAATAAAAAAGAAGAGAAGCAAAACCAAATAATATGCAATGGTAACAATGCATTTAGCAGGCTCCAGAGAGCAGGACAAGGATGTGCCAATTCAGGCCAGACCAGGGCTAAACCGTGACAAAGATACAATAAAGGAACTGTTGTATTTTAATATTCTCAAGCTTCTGACCAAATCTCAGGTCTCGGTTCTGGAATATTGAGCCCTTTGGTCTCATAAAGCCATGTACTGCTATGGGACTTCCCTGTGGTCTCTATTCAGTGACGTGTTCTGTGTCTTTATAGCGCAAAGAAAACACGTCCTCATGGGATGAAAGGCGTGTATTTCAATGGGAGTAAGAAGACCTGGAACAGGCTGCCCAGGGAGGGGGTGGAGTCACCATCCCTGGAGGTATTTAAAAGACAGGTGGATGAGATGCTCAGGGGCATGGTTTAGCAGTTGATAGGAATGGTAGGACTCAATGATCCTGGAGGTCTTTTCCAACTTAGTGATGCTGTGATTCTGTGACCATAACTTTCCCAAGACCGAAGAGGATGTGCGTTACTTGTTCTGCAACCACTTGTGCTACCTTACAGCAAGCATGAAACTTAGGAATACTTATTGTGAAAAAGGCATTACCAAAGATTTCATCTCAGACCTAGGTGAGACCCACCAGTAGTAATCTTAAGTTCTTTTCTGAAGTTCTTATTTCTTTGATACATACAACCGATCTGAATTCCTTATAGATAATGAAACTACTGTCAGCTTCCCAGACCATTGGGCTACGCTTGCAACATTTTAATTCTGAGAGCACATTTATTCCACTCACAATATGATTTCAGTGATCTATATTTTCCTCTGTATTGACAGAGTTGTTTATGGCACTCCTCAGGTATAAGCCTTGGGTCCCATTCTACATTTATCTGCTCCCATTAAGTGGTGTCATTAAAGACATTTCGACAGCTCTCTCGGCACTCTATGAATGCTTGTGACATTAAAGCTTGAATGTCTTCAAATTTCCTACAGCTAAATGTTGACAAGATTGAATTCTTATTTATTGGTTCCCTGCAGTAACAAACCGCATGTTCATCTTTGACAGTTCCTTCCATGACGAGCTCTGTCCACAAAAGGCTGATGTTTTGAAACTACGTTTGAGAAAATCCACATGCTTTAAGGGCCAAATCTACTGCTACGCTAAAAAAATGAATTAAAAATATATAAATAGGAAAGGACGTAACGAGAAATTTAAATTAATCACATGTACTTATTTCAAGCAGGCAAGTTCCATCAGAAAAGAAACACTAGCTTTTGTTTCAAGATGGGATGAAGAGAGACGTATCCTCGTTCCCAGCTCCACTAAAGGACAAGGTTCCCATAAATATAAAATGGCAAATGCAATTCAGGATTTTATACCTCCATCTAAATTCTACATGCAGCACATATAGAAAACTCACAACTTTCAAATTAGATTAATTTGTTTGTGACTGCCTTTTAGATACATTCCTCTAAACATGAAGTAAACAAGCTTAGCCAAAAAGGTGAGCTCATGTAGGGTTTTTTTTCCCATATTCTATTAAGCTGCACCTCTTAAAAAGTACAGAAGGGAGTGGACTAGTAATTTATTTTGCTCATATGTGAAGGAGAGAAAAATGGTTCATCTAAGGCAATAGGCTCAACTAACAATTATATTATTAAAAAACAACACAAAATGAAACAAAGCCCAAGCGATCACAAATTCAGTGTCAAGTTAAGCCAACACAGAAAGTCAGCTTATAAAAACAAATGTTCCCTAAGGAGGTCTTCAATAAATATCATAGAGCCTTCTAATACAGACAGTGTATTAGGAATATTTGTTTACACAGAGCCTACAAATTCTGTATATACCAGAAGATAAAAATTTAATGATATTGTAGTCTCTACCGTGTACTACAAATGTCCAAACGCGGACTAAAACAGAAAAAATAATCAAATGATAGGGCAAAAACTTTGTTCTATATTCATTCACCCTTTGGACATGGTCAACATGAAGATCTTCATTTCCTGTGCCTACCCATCTCTTTATGCCTTGTGCTGTTGTGCTTGATATTCAATCTTGGGTAACATTCTGCAGTGGAAATATAAATCATTAAACCTACAGATGGCAAGGGCAAGAAACAAGCCACCCAGAACTCAGAATAAATAATTCACAGAAGCCCTAATGCCAAGGTAGGAATGTGTTCTCCTTATTTTCTGTGCTGATATGCTTTTCCAAAGGTTTAGAAATAGGTATTTACAAACAAGAGTCAAGTGACTTGACTCTAGAAGTCATTTTTTCCTGTGGTATCAGCAGGATAACATTGATTTATTTGGGGACAAGTTCAAGCCCAGCATTTGTTCTTTGTAGACTGCCTCTCTAAAGGTGAAACTCATAGTTCAAATCTTATACACCAAATAAATTCCACTTAAATCTACTTTGATGTCTTAATTGGGGTGTATGACTTGCTCTGGCCTCCTGCAGTGTGTTGGAATTCACTCTATATTATTTGACCTTATTGTGAGAACAGCATTGCATCTTTTACTGTTTGTTTTATTCATGATCCTGAGGTGAATACAATAAATAAAAGCTTGAAAAAGCATTCTTGAAGCAATTCCACTGTTAGAGGAAAAACACTGTTTACCTGACTCTTGGGTAAGCAATAGGACCACAGCTACCAGCGGTGCTCAGGTTAACTGTTCATTCTAGATAGACGGTTTGACTTCATTTATGATTTTACAACGTCCCCAAAATCCCAGACGCAATAGTTAAAGTGGTACCAGGTGCACACAATACAGAATATGCAGAATACTCATAAAGGGTTTTTCCTCTTTACCAAAGTATTCTGCCTATATTATGGGAAACGGTCACATCTAAATCAACCGTGGGGAACAATTTCCTTGCTGATGACCGAGTAGGTTTTCCAGATACACATACAAAGCCGTTCCATCAGCATACATTCCACCTTCCGCTTGCTCTGCTCATGCTCCAGTAACTTCCCAAATGAATCGATGTGCATCTAGAAATCATACAGCTTCGTTAGAACACTACTGTGCGCAGATTAATAAAGACCAGTATTACTAACAGAAGTGTGTTTTCCAGAACCAGCGCCAAATTAACAGGTTCATACATCTTTCAGATATGACTCACTCAGCTTACTCTTAGAGTGTTTTTAACTTGTCCACCCTGCACAGCACCAGGGTGTTCCTCCCTCTTCAATTCGCCATATCCCATGGCAGCACAGAATTCCCCGTTGTGCATCTGCACAGAACCAGTAGTTCTTGCAACGCCTACTGCCTCCACGACAACCAGAACTTGGCAGTGTCAGGGTTCCCATAGGACTTGGTGATCTTAAAGGTCTTTTCCAACCTAAATGATTCTATGATTCTGTGAAATACCAACATGGCTTTTAATTAGAAGGAAATTACCGAAAACCTCAACTCAAGAGAAAGCTTGAGCAGGCTTACATATAGTCAAAAATTACTGTTTTAATCTATGAAGTTCCCAACATGTCTCCCACTTTGCGGAAAGAAGCAATTAACCTCGCCATACCGCAGATATGCCAGGCCAATTTGAAACACGTCTCTCCTACTCTCCCAACACTACGCCCAAGTCCACTGATCATGGATTCAGGGTCCTTCAACACCAAACCAAACAGAGCAAAGAAATATGGATGCTTTTGGAAAGCAAACGTGACGTATTCTATATAATTAAGCAGCAAATGGCAGCCAATTCTAGAAGTGAAACCACTTCCCTTGGCACTACCCAGCACCTGGAAGCCCTCACACAGTCTGCAGGGAAAGCATAACCTTGAAGGAGGTCTAAGAAAAGCTGTAAGTCCCCTGATAAAAACTATCCTCATAAAACAAACACATTCCTGCCCTTTAAAGGCAATGACAGCCCCATGACCTCATGTTCCAGGAGCCTTTTGCGTCTGTTACATTTTTGAAGATACCAAGTCTAGAGCAAAATGTCAGCCATACATACACTTTAACAGTTTAAGGAGAGGAATTAGTCTAAAGAAGAAGAAAAAAAATCTCCTAACCTTGCACTTTTTCTCTATTTCTAGATATTGATTGCACTGAGGCTCATAATATCCACTTCACCAAGAGGAGCAATTATGTGTTCACAAAGAGAAATATAAAAGCCCTACAAGGAAGAATGCCCAAAATTAATTTGAGAATAGATTTAAGTTATTTTTTTAGTCTGGAACTTTTAAGGCACTTGCAAGCTACATGTCAGTTTCACTAATTATTGAATATTTCACAATATATAACAAGCTACATAAAAAATAGTTAAGATCTGAAAAATATATTTCATCTTGATGGCGCCAAAAAATTCTCTTCAACTATTGTTTAATACAAATACTCAGAAGCCAAACAGTCTTCAAATAAGATTTCAAGCATTAAGGTAATTTTCAGAGTTCTCCAGGGCTGCCTTCCTGATCTCTTTTTTTTTCTTTCTGAGGGATTTGAACAGAAGTGGATCGAGAAGGCACACGGTGTTTGTGCAGCGTACTATGGAAACAGAGGAAAGAAAAAGCTTTCTTAGCAGTAATTGGAGTTCCTCCTATGGATGTTTTCTTATAACCTATCAGTCTGGTCGGAAAAACATCCCCTCTTTGCAAAAATCACGCAGGGAATATGCATGCCTGTACTCCTTCGTGCTTGCCACAAAGGTACGTAAGGAGGAAAATATTCAGGACCATTTGAATTTTCCTTTGGCCACAGATATTGAAGTTCAAATCTTGAAAACCTCTGTAAGAAAGAGGAGGAAAAAAATATACTTCCATATCACGCATCATGAAGGATTCCAGTTTAATTCAGTCTTTGAGAGTTAATCCTATTCACATTCACGCTGCAGATAGCCCCAAAGAGTTTTCTCCCTTCTGGAAATTACGTGATAAATTGTTTTGGTGCCACCTGATGTCCCAACAGCAAATGAGGAGCTCTACTACATGTCAAACCATTGCCCAAGGCTTCTGTGACGATATAGCTCTCAGTGAAGATATGAATGCGACCCCTGTTGCTACATAACAGATGTCAGATGCAAAGATGTTTCTCAACTGAGCAGTAAAGCACGTATCGTTTTAGGCTTAATAATTCATGCATTTAAAGATTTTAATATATCATGGTTAACACTCAGCAGTCACCAACTCTCTGGAAAGTCTACTGCGAAGTGTCAGAGTAAGTCATACATAAACACATTAAATTCCAACAAGCAGATGCAGAACCACTGAAATCACCGTACCTCAAAATCACTTATTAGTTATCCTAATTTAAGGTAACATGCTAAAAATAAACCTCTGCTTCATAAGTCTAAGCTATGAATCACCATAATATATGAATCATAACTTCAAATGCAGTAATGAAACGATACAGGAAAATAATATGTTTTGTTCAGGAGAGTGCTGATTATGCCATTTCACAGAAGACTAAAAAAAGCAAGTTTCATTATTTTCATGTAATCATTCTAAATTGTAAAGCCCTCCACATATCCACCCTACTTAAATACCATTTTAACAATGTAATTGCTAGAGATCTTGCTTTCAGTTTTCTTTAAAAAAAAAACTACACCGGTAACACCACCTTCATTTATTTTGCTATTCATTACTCTGAGGGGCTGACACCTGGCGGAAACTATTTTGTTTATATTCATTCATATCAGGGTAGTCAGCTGGAGGAGGCCCAAGTGACTAATTAACTAACCCAGGGGAAGAATAGTGCTTCCCAGCACAGAGGAGATCCTGGAATTTCCAGTATGTGACAAAGATAAATTCACATGCAAGCATGAACGTCTCAAAATTTGAGATCTCTAAAGATAATACAATAAAATCTTTCTTCAAAACTTTGTGGTTGTCATTTTTTTATCCATTTAGTAGCTGTGAATTAGCCAATAGACTGCGCTCACTTGAATGAGTTTAGAAACAGGGGGACATTGGCACAGGGGATTGAATACCAAATGCTGTCTAACACTGGGTACCACTTCCAACCCTACACCAGCGCCAGCTCTCGAACACACATTATCTTCTTCACGGAGGAGTTAGTGGAATTAACCTTATGCAAGGGAGGCTACGTACTTAAGATCTAATACTCTCCACGTTTCCATCATGTTCCTTTGGCATTTGAAAAGCTTTGTGTACATTCTTGATTCAAACTCCCATTCCTACACAGAGGAATAAAATAGAAAATCTGAATTCTATTCTCTGCTTTTGGGGATAAAGTGTTCAGTGACCGGAATCAAAGACGTCGAGCTTGCTTGTTTAGACATACCTAACTCTCCCCACGTACTACAAAATATTTTAAGCCTTAACACACTGGCTATTAAGCTTTCACTTTAGGGCCAAGTACTCAGAGGTTCAGCACTGAACTAACTTTTCATGTCTCCAAATGCTCAAGTGATCCACCCATCATTTTCATAAAGAAAACTTATGTTTATACACAAGGCTTTTTATAATTGTAGAGTAAGAAAGTGCAGCACAAGACAGCGCATTTGCAGCTGTTCTTGAGCAATGAATCCCTCTAACACAAAGAACTCCTTTGCAGATGTTACATTTGTACCCTCCTGACATTTTGATTAAAAATGTAACTAATCTTACAAGAAGTCTTGCCCAAATGCAATCAATTATACTTTGTCCAAAATGAAGCTGTAGCACCTTTGTGGAAGAAAAATGAGAGGAGTCGCTGGTTTGTGGAAGTTCTCTTTTGATGAATGGACAGGGAACTGCGAACATACCAACTCCATTACCATTACAGACAAATTAAAACTAATGCACTTCTTTGTGTTTTGAGAATTATACTTTTTTACTCCAGAGAATGACTAAATTGGACTTCAAGTCTTCCGAATCATGCCAAAGATGGACTAATGAGGCAGAAAATTTCCATCATGTGTCTTCTCACCCTTTTATAATGTGTTAAAAATATAAAAATTGTAGTAATTCAAATAACATGTAAATACAGAACTTAGTCAACATTTACTACGTGCTAATAACCAAGACTTTCGGGTTTTCATAGTGTCATACCATATGAAGCCGAAGCTGATGAAACTACTTCAAGCTAGATAAAAAAAAAATTGATTCACAAATCAAAGTTGTAAAGCACAGTCAGGCTTTTTGCCTCTCAGAAATCATGTTGAACAGGTAGCATCAGAAATTTGTGCTCATTTCTTCAAAATGAGCACAGAAACTCCACATCCCCCAAAGCAATACTCTGCAATGGCTAAAGCAAAAAATACTAGGAAAGAACAAAAAATAACACTGCAGACTATAGAGGTAGTGGCCTGATTTTTTAGTTTGCTATGGTGTAAATGTAACGTTATTCTTTAAAGCACATCAATATATAGAGACAGGTCCCAAACCTGGGTAGTCCTATTGACACTGCTAGGAGTCCTGGTTACTTATAATAATTAAAATAATAGCCTCCAAAAAGTGTAATAATAGAAAACTACAAACTTAGATATTCATGAAGACAGGGAGGGAAAAACCGAATTCTAGACTAAACAAAGGAAACGCATAGAGTTTGATGACTTGGAGAACCCTTACATTCTGACAGCACTGCAAGAAACATTGACTAATTTGAATTCATAAAAAAATGCTTGGAATCCTCAAATCATTGTGGATGACATGATTCACACTTCTCTTTCTTACATTACATTAAACAGATATTCCATCCATGGTAATGCTGCACTTCATAGACTGAAGGTTTAACACATTTACATTAACAGTGCACCTTTCAGGTACGTCTGTCAGGTTGGATGTTTAAAGATAGATTACTTGAAAATCTGACTGTTTTGACAGGGTATTTTATTAGCTAGATTTGCTTGCAAATAGAAGTGTAGAAATTAATTAGCTTCAGAGGAAAATACTACAGATGAAGTATTAAAAAACCATCAGAGATCTAGTTCCCTAAATTAGAATACTGTATTATAAAGCTTCAAGAAGCCTGCTTATTTTTCACAGGCAGATTATATATATATAAACATCCAGCAGATGTGCTGCCTCTCCTCTTTACTGGCTTATGTGCCCAAGTGCATCTTAGCTGTTCTGAAACATCTTGCTAGAGAAAGCATCTTGTTACACAAAGTCACAGAAATAGTGAAGCTCAAAGGCCAGTTGCATCTCTAAGTGGTCATTTTTTTCCCCCTCAGAAGGCAGATAATGATTGATGGCTTAACTAGGAGCCACTGCAGACCAATTGCATCCCTACTGCAACTGCAGTGACTCTGATCAGCCTTTTAGCCTGATAAATAATACTAAGGATATGCCATCAATTATGCTCTTATATGTCCTTGTATGCAAGACGAGCTGTATTATTTAGATGTTTTGAAAGCTTTATAAAAATATGGATAATTTTGTAAATGACAACAGTTACAGAGGAGTCACAAAGTAGCCAGAACGTTTTCAGAGATACATTTCTTCCTATTCTGAATTCTACAGGTTAAATTATTGCCAATATTTCTGATACACAAGACATTGAGTGCCCAGGCATTGAAACCCTAGGTCCCACAAAAGCCATGGGTTATCTCTTAAGCCTAGCTGCAATCGCATTGCTTTTGCTAAATAGTTTGCATAAAGCCAAAAAGCAATTAATTTTCTCCTTAAAACTTACAACACTCATTGGAGGGAGTTGCTATTCAGATACTTTGTTCAATGTAATGGCATTTAGGACTGATAGTATAATAAAAAAAAACACATTCTAACACAGCTTTTTGACATTTGTGAGAAATCTCTGCAGCACAGAACTGGGAAAGGGCAAAAACCCACCACGTATGAAGTGGATGTTTTATGAGCATGAATTCAAGACGGAGCACCTATGAACAGAAAACAAAACAGTTTTCCATTAATTTGCAGGAGTTACCTTTGAACCCTGATAAATGTTAACTCTCTAAAAGTGGACGATTCCTGGAGAATTAATATTATGTAACATTTGGGTCCAGCTTTAGTTTTAATTAGCGAAAGAGAAAATAACGGGTATTACTTGCTAACCTACAAACAATTTTCCATATTGTTCAAGTAATTCATACTTTAAAACACTTAGGAATTTTGAAATTATAAGGAATTTTCAGCTAGAGTAGCTTTGCATGGCACATGTAAATGCATGTAACCTCCCAGCAATTTAGAAATATAATATATTTATCAGGTATCTCTGGTGCTTGCAGTTGTCACCTGTCAGTATTCAGTACACGGTATTTCCCAGGATGTCATCTCACTGGAGCGCTGACTGGAATCCCTGAGAACACAGTTCCAGAAATAAGGATGCCGCTTGCAGGAAGGATGCTAAAGCATGCCTTGTTGACAGTTTTATAGGTTTTTATAATACTCAAGGTGATGCACACACTGAGTGCATAAAGCATGACTCACTGCATTGGCACAGGGTATCCTTTGCTTAGCACATTTGGAATTGTCTCTTTAGATGAAAGCCAGTGCAAATGCAAAAAGAGCTATCGTCATTATTTATTTCAGTATAAATTCCATTACATTTGCGATAACAAATACAGTACTAGTTATGTTTTTTTGGGTATCTCTCGGTGGTGTTTTCTTTGAGTACATACAAAATCAACAGATAAAAATTCAAAGGACCTATTTTTGGAGACTACACCTAAAGTGGAGAATTTGGGACTCACTCCCAGACAGGCAACCCTCTGCACACTACGCCAAACACCGATTAAAACTATATTTATTTGTCATTTCACATGGAAAGTTATCTGTGCACGTGAGCTGGAATGGAACCACAGTGTGGCTTGGCCAAATGTTCAATCTCAGTAATCAGAACAAGGACGCAAGAGCACAGCAAAGCAATTCAACTACCTCAGAGTTTAGTTACAGCCTGAAAAATAAGCTATGCAGCTCTCCATCTCTGCTTACTGCAAAGAGAATTCAAGCTTAAAAATAAAACAAATAAGGGTTCTGTACTATACCTTCACTGGATGCACAAATGAGCTAAAGTAAGATGCGTGAATAACACCACAATATTACAGTTACACGTGTAGTGTTCATATATCAAAATAATATAAAGATATCTATATGAAATAAGCACATTAAGTTTTCAAAGGAATTTAAGCACCCAATATATAGACAGATGCTGCAACTTTATTATTTAAGAGGGACTCCTAACTGACTAAAAATTTACATGAGCTTTTTCTAATAATTAAAAGCTGTGGTTCAGAAAATACAGGATAAATACCTTCTACTATATTTGCATTCAAGAAAGATAATGTTCCATGATTCATCTACCTCAGAGGAATCTTGTGAAGTTTAAGCAGCACCTATAAGTCTTTCACAGTCTGCTGACACAAAATAGGCTGCAAGTGGAAGTGTAAAGAATTCCAAAACTAGTGTAGAGTTGAGACATCTATGATATATAAGAGTGATAAATACTGGGTTGTCCTTCGAAGTGGTGTCTAGTTAATATTTAATAAAAACTTTACAGATTTAAGATAATTAAGACATTATTCCCCAAAAAAGTTGTCCCACAAGTTTATGAAACTACTCATGACACCATCATCCCCAATGCAAAAGCTGCAAGTCTTGGGATTTACAGCGCTGCAGTTCCATGAGCCACTGAGCAAACTGTTCAATACCTATCTGCTTGTCAAGCACACCGCGCTCATGCATTCAGACAGATGATGGTAGCTCTCCTCCCAACAAATCTAGTCAGAAAGCATGTAGCGACACGTAAGAATAGAGGGGGAAAAGATATCTAGAAAATGACCTACTGAAAGAGCTGAACTACACGCTTACAGCAATACTCCCAGATGTCTTTTAATTCCGTAGAAGTGGGAGAGAAGAAATAAGGAAAAAAAAAGAAAGGTGCCAAGAAAAACAAACCCTTTTACTGAAATTTTCATCATTTTCTTGAAAAGAAGAAATGGATAAGTGAGGAACTTCTTTAGAACTTCTGTAACTTCTGCATTGTTTTTCTTCCTTTTAATTCTAATCAGCAACATCCCTTGTGAAGTTATTTACAGTTCCTTACCAGCCATGAATAAAAAGTAAAAATAAAAGACTATGCTCTGAAATATCTTTCTATTTACATCGGTATCTCTGCAGACAACATTGTTATTCTTTACTTGAGCTATTTCCAATTCAGATTAAAGTAAAAGTGTATCCAGTCTTCACTAGTAATTTAAAAATCCTCCACTCATGTGTGCCAGGTTTTATATACTTTGGAATATATGCCAAAAAGTGGCTGTTTAAGACAGAGTGTTTTAGGATAGGGAATTGTGTGAGAAAGAAAATGAATAAAACAATCGCAAAAATATTTTATTCTTCTGATTGAATTTTTATCTCATCTCGTTATCATGCATTTGCTTATTCTTTTTCTAAAGCAGCGATACTGAATGTTGATTACGTTAGTGCAGCTCCAGCCCATCACGTAATTTAAGAAACTTGCACACATAGATTTTAGATAAATAAATCTGTTTTGTCTTAAGAGTAGTTCAGAACTGGGCTAAAGAATACTATAAAACACTATGGAAAAAAAGGTGTTTGGTGGCAGATGGTAAATTACCTAAATGATTCAGTCCTGCGCTTGGAAAGCTCTACTTTAATCTGCTACCATACCTGGATATTTGTTGGCCATGCTCCTATGGCAATGACCAGCAAAGTCAAACTCAGCACCTTAAAGGCAGTCACTGGGAGCAGGTTTACTGCAACAGTAGCACAGGGAGACGAGAATTAGCACAGCAAAACGTTTACCATTCAATGACAAAGCCTATCATGCACACAGGGAAGGTTATTGACAGTGTTTGTGCTTCTAGAAACTGAAGTTCACTGTCGCTCAAGCATCTGAAAAACAAAGCACAAAGAACTGGAATACTTCAAATTTATATGTCTGAAAAGCTGGAAGACGTATTGTCAGGATACAAACTAAAGCAACCTTAACTCTGCCTCTCCAAGCAGCCACTTGAAAGAGTCACCGCGTTCATTATTGCATCTCTGGGTCATGGAAGGATCTGCTGGAGCAACTGCTCAGGGTGCACTGAGAAAGGAGATCCGAGGACCAATGTGAGTACAGTGACAGCAAGAATTCATCTAAAAACTCTGGTTGCCATTTTATCCCACTGAAGTTGTCTGTTCCAAATGAAAAGTATATATATTTAGATTAAATAAATGTAGCTACATTTTGACATAGTTATGCAAAATTCACTGGTTTTATAAATATTATGGCAGTGTAAATAATTAACAAATATTTTCACACCCATTACTACCCTCAGAAACATATTAATCTATACAAAAATGACATTACTAGAACTATATATAAATATCTACTAAGACATTATATGATCTTCCCTACAGTTGAGAGCAGAAATAGACAGTGACATTAAATCTGTTGTATTGTTTGTATTGGTGAAACGTAGTATTCAAAACAGTAATCTCTTTTCAAAAACTTATGTTAATGTAAATCACCGATTTAATCAGAAGTACGGCTATTAGTATGAATACTATTAGGAATCCTTTACAAAATAGTACATATAGAAAGAGACACATTCAAATAAACATCTTTACATCAAAACTTTGCACGCAATTGCTCAAAATGTCTGAAAACATACAATAGCTATGTATTCTTTTAATTAATAAGAACAGAAAAAGGTTTAACTCTTCAGCTAAACCATTCTCCTGCAAATAAAGCAAATCACCAATAATTACTTTATTTTCCACTTGCTCCATATTTTCTGCATTTAATTTTCATGAGCCCTACAAAGCTTCTTTAAAACCATACGGTCCTGTGTTTGAAAGGATTATAAATTTCATGGGTGAAGAATCCCTGACAAACATGCTGGGACGTGTTATTGTCATGTCACTTCACCTTATATTGACAAGTCAGTGATGAAAGCTGGATGTACTTTCCCCAATTCCGATCTTCTGCAGTTTCTAAATCAGATATATGAAAGACGGCTCGATACGAGACATAAGTCATGGTGCACCTAGACCTCTGAGAATTTAATGAACAAAGACTTCCTCTGATTCTTAGGTATTAGCGAGACGCTTTGGCTGTATGTTGAAACCCCTGTCTCATTTCAAGGCTGTATTACACTACACCGAGCTAAATCCTGAAGCTCTTCCAAATAAAACTGACAAGAATTTTATTTAGAATAACGTGAGGATACTATATCGTTTACTTGAATTATGCTTCTCACAAAAATCAAGAGTTGCTAAATCCACATCTACTGGAAGGTGGGTCAATTCCCATCACAAATACAAGTGGTCCAAGGGTTTCTCTACTTACAACTGTCTATTCCTAGCTCAGGGCTCTTCCATGAGTACCTGAACTAAGTACAGGAAATCACAATGGCTTTCACCTCTGCATCACTGGGATCAGTGAGGATTAGTAGAAAGCCATAACAATGATTAAAAAAACAGGGAACCAGTTTGAACACAAGATTTAAAGCCTCAGACTGTTTATCTCAACAAGAAAAGTTAAAAAGAGACTCTACTAAACTAACACTCCCTTAACCATAGCCCTCAGCACCCCGTCCACCCGTCCCTTAAACACCTCCAGGGATGGTAACTCCACCCGCTCCCTGGGCAGCCTCTGACAGGGCCCAATGACCCTTTCCATGAAAATATTTTTCCTGATGTCTAGCCTGACCCTCCCCTGACCGAGCTTGAAGCCATTCCCCCTTGTCCTGTCCCCTGTCACTTGGGAGAAGAGCCCAGCTCCCTCCTCTCCACAACCTCCTTTCAGGTAGTTGTAGAGAGTAATAAGGTCTCCCCTCAGCCTCCTCTTCTCCAGGCTAAACAACCCCAGCTCTCTCAGCCGCTCCTCGTACGACTTGTTCTCCAGCCCCCTCACCAGCTTCGTTGCTCTTCTCTGGACACGCTCCAGAGCCTCAACATCCTTCTTGTGGTGAGGGGCCCAGGACTGAACACAGTACTCAAGGTGTGGTCTCACCAGTGCCGAGTACAGAGGCAGAATCACCTCCCTGGACCTGCTGGTCACACCGTTTCTGATCCAAGCCAAGATGCCATTGGCCTTCTTGGCCCCCTGGGCACACTGCTGGCTCATGTTCAGTTGGCTGTCAACCAACATCCCCAGGTCCTTCTCCTCCAGATAGTTTTCTACAGACTTCTCCTAGTCTGTAGCACTGCACAGGGTTGTTGTGCCCCAACATCCAACATTCCAATCAGGCAAGGGTCAGCAGTACTGGAAAATTCTATTCACATGGGATTAATATATCTTAAACTGGACTTCGTGCCTTCAGAGCAACTCAGAAGAAATGCCACCAAATGACAGCTTCTGCAGCAGGGAGATCTGTATTTCTGGATGACTTCCATTATTAGGGTCTAACCACTTAGGACCATTAAAGGTTTCATTTTTCATAAATTTCATTTTTAGTTTGGCAGCAGATAATAACATCCAGTGAGCTGACCCAGCCTCAGATAATTACTATCAAAATTGGTACTGCAGTTTCAATTGGAAAAAGTTTTCTTCTCCGCTTTCTGCCTAAAACCACTGTGCTGCATGGGCACATTTCAGCAGTGGCTGAAATAACTGCAAAAAAGTTTAAGTTGAAGACTGAAGAATTAATTCTTGGCGAAGATCTCTACTTTTTCTGGTAGCAGAATATTCAGTGATGATGCTCAGTATTTTTACTTGCATTCCCTTTGACAACTAATCAGCTGCAATCCTTACTATTCAAAATGCGAATTACAGTGTTTAGTTTCAAGTAGACCTATGTCACACGGTACAGACACAGTCTGCTCGCACAGTTAGGGAATGGTCCCAAAGTTAATGAATATTTTGCTATTGATTTAAGTGCAGTCAATATCAGGAGTTTGAGATACTGTATGTCAGTAAAGCTTGGAAATATTTTCTTATCTAAACAGAATCAGGGCATTTAAGAGAGGTTTAAAAATGCCTTTCTGCGTTTTACTCCACTGGACTGCCCGAGGCAGGATTTCAAGAAACAAAATGGTGAAAAATTTCTTAAGATTATTGGGTTAATTCAGCAGCAAAGCACAAGCCCACAGTCCACAAGTGCCATTTCAGTAAACAATTTCAAAAGTATTTCCATTATTTGAGGACTACAAGTAAGGACACGTCTGAATCCTGCGGGGTGTCTAACGTTTCTGTTACCTCAGGTGGTGACACAAGTGGGGAACATTTATAAGTACAAATAAAATCTACTGCTTTTTTCTCCTGAAGTCTGGATGATTGTTTCTCTAAAATAAAAATCCAAGAGGCAGAATTATTTAAATTTGCAAGAAAGATAAATACACCACATGCTGTATTATAGCCAGAGTATTTGGTCTGTAGGTCAGAAAAGAAAACCTGTAGAAACGAAGCTTGCTCAGAAGACATTTTCTTATTGAGGCATGAAGTACGAACACGTTATTAAAAGCGTGCTTGCCATGGTCTAAAGAATCTTTTGCATATTAATTTATTTCTAATGAGAATATTTTCATAATTCTATAGAAGAAATTAACAGCAGACATAATTACTCAACTAACTGATTGCTAAAAGGACTGGAAACAATCGGAACCATTAATACAAATTTGGGTCATTCTTAAAAAGAAGGATTGAAAACATCTTCACAAACATAAAAAATGGATAAAATAGTTGTTGGTATAACATCCACACAACCCTCAGCAGAGCAAAGACAGAGTTGGATTCCTTTACAGAAAATGCCGGGAGGCCTTCCACGAAAGTGTTCACATCTCCCCAGTCAAGCAGACTCAAGGTTTTCTGTCACTTCATCTGAACGGATCCTGCATTACTAAAATTTTTTCTCCAGAACTCACTGGTGTCTACTTTGAAGTGAATACTAAAACTGTTTGCAGATATTTTGCAATCGGTGTTGAATTTCAATTGGTTTCCTACCCAAGCATCCAGAGCCCAACATTCCTAAGGCGGATATAGGAAAGACCAGTGCAGAAAACCAAATTTGCATAGCTCATCCTCAGCGTTATCCCGTAATGCTTTCTACATCATACTACAAAGCTTGTAGGTGACCAGAACATCATATAATCTCATTTATTTGCCCAAAGTTTTTGAACAAACTAACTTTTGGAAGCAGTTACAAGGAGAAGTACTGATTAGAGACGGCTACAGAGCTGTTGAAGAAATTGGAAGGGACCTATAACATGATTTCCATATGTTTAACTCTTTTACTTACGCAGCTCTGAATCACTGGACATCGTAGCACCAGGACATAAGCAACCGTCAAGAGCTTGAAGAACTACTTGCTCCTTAGAACTAGGCTATAGAGAGGCTATAATACATTACAAATAATATTAATTGAAACAGCTTTCCTTAAAAGTTCTGCTACTTCAAAGTATTTATGATTTAAATAATCCGTTAGAAATTAACGGACAGAGAAGGGTGCAAAGTTTAAATTTCAAATCCAATATGAAGACATACAGGAACTTACAGCATGTTCAGTAGATGACAATAATGTATATGGAAGGTGTTTTCCACTGAGGAATTTCTTTCTGGACGAAAAAAAATAAAAATAATCCGTAACAACGCAAGCACGGCAAACTAAGCTCAAAAAGTTTATAACAAGCTCTGAAAATTTCAAAGAAAGACAAAGAACTGCCTTTTTACTTATCCTCATAAATATCATGGTAACATTCCTCACTGTAAAATCAATAATATTATACTATAGTCCTTCCTGAACCAGAAAAACAGAGTGCCTTTCAAGGTGTGATCAGGCAGTGCCAGCTCCACAAACTGCCTCTCCTCCTCCCACCAAAGCAGGTTTTATGCTAATTTAACTGCCAGTGAGCGATGTCTTGAATATATTGATAATCTATACTTTCTTCTCTACGTTTGTTTTTTTATAGAAGTTAAGTATACAGTGCTTTCAAATTGTTTTCCACATCAGTCCCAGCAAAAGATCTTCATTTTCCTATAAGATGGTTCTTTTCCTTTCAGACAGCAGGACAGAACAGATGAGGTGTATGAGCAGCTATCAACACTCTAAGGAAGCTGTTAACAATTTCTGGCAGAACTATCCATTAAATAGTGTCTATCTTGAATGAAGAATGGCCCAGGAAAGCTGAATTCAACTGCTGATAAGTAGGTCTATCCCACAATACAGGCTCATTCTTCGGCTCTAAAGAAGATTAAGAACTGTTCTCCAGAACTCTTTTGGCAAGCTGGATTGGAACGGTATTTTGGCAAGGATACAAGATAGGCTTCAACATTCATACACTCTGAACACGTCTGGAGATGAGCAGCATCCATCTTCCAAAGAAGTCTCTATTACTATCAAAACATATTTGGCTAAAGTAGTCAGTTTACTTTAAAGGTAAGGAGAGCTACAACGTATTTGAGACTGGGAATAAATTACCTCAGACACAGCAATTGTTTCTTAGTTTTAAGCACCTCATGTATGAAGGTATACTTATCAACTGTAACTCTTTTCAAGGCTCCGGTTCTGTCACTCAGAGAGGCAGAATGAAAACACAAGATACGACCCCAAAAGAAAAATAAGTTCACCCAGAAGATTTTCATGACAGTGATATTAAAAGAACAATAAAAATAAAAAATCCTCAATAACCGAGGCTTAACCTTCCAGTTGTTCAATGAATGAAAATTTAAGTTCATTCCAAAGCCATGACAACTGGTTAGAACATTAACTCTGGTCATCATTGGAGTGGATCGTGTGGAAAAGCAGCACAAGTGCACGGCTTCTTTTCCCTTTTAAAATTTCTTCCTAACAATGAAAGGGATGATGGGCACTTCTCTCCTGATTTTGAGCAGAAAAATAACTGCAATTGGAAGTGAAATAACGGAAGTAAAAGGCAAATTTCTACATCAGGCCAGAGATACACCAATCCTGCCTCACTGATGTTGCCTTGGGTTGAGCCGGCTCCTACAGCAGCACACATTCCATGAATCAAAACAAAAGACCTCACCGTGCTTCACCACTTTGTAACATCATTTTCAAGAAACATTGGATGAATCTACCCATTTGTTGGCACTGGAGTCAGCACCATTATTACATTTCCACAATTTTTATCAATATATGCCAGTTCCTTCTTTGAAAACACAGGTTTGTTTTTAAGGTGTTTTTACAAAGAGCATCCTACAGAGTCTCTAAAGAATTTAATTTAAATCTTGTTTTAAAGAACCTTTGATGCTTCAGTAACAAGTTTTAAAAGAGTATTTAATTAGAACTATTTCAGGAAAACCTGATCAAAATGAAATATAAAAGATTAAGAGCTTTCGCATTTTATGAAGAAAACACCCGGCTATGCTGAAGAAAATGCTTTCCTTTTGTACATTTGGTAATAAAATAACCTTTCCTTCTTTCATTAGTAAACCATGGCAGCATACTTTTTCTTAACACTTTTCAATCTTAAATTTTTTATGAAAAGAATTTTATAAATGTCATGGATAGACAGCACCAGCTGACAGCAGGTATAATGAGAGACTGCTGCCACTATAGAAGCTCTTGCATGTAGCATTGCTAGCGAAACTTTAGTATGACCTACGGCACCTCTGCTACACAGTTCTGGGTCTCCAAAATAGAAGACAACAAAAGAAAGTGTTATTTTCAATTTAAAATCTTTCTTCACAGCACTGACCACAACAAATACGAAAAGGGTGGCTGGTGACCTATGGATGCGCCGCAAAGCTAATCTGTCACCAGCAGGGATGAACAAAGCAATCAGTGGACCACAGTAAAAAATTATATCCTTTGCTTTGTAGGCTGCTGCAGACACAATAACAGCTGTCCTTAATAGAATAAGACTGCTGGGAGAGATCGCCATTTGTTTCTTGATGTTAGTGTCTCCTTCAACAAAAATAAACAGTAATAACAGAGGCAGAAGCTTTGTTGCTGGAAAGTGCACAGGCTCTCAAGGGGATTTGGGAATTAAGATGTCTTTAGGAGGTCTTCCTAAGACATAGTGGCTCTTAAAACCTCAACAGTTTTTCAATATATAAGATCTCAAAAGAAAAGGAGAGAATTTCATCCTAGATATCCTGCAGAAGTCCCTTACACAAATAAGAACGCTTGTAGTCAAATAGTGATTAACCAATACTCTACCCATGAAGGAAATATTGCAGATACATACATTTTAATCTGAAATTTTAGAAAAATGTAGATTTAAAAGGTTTAAGACATTTTGTTTCTAAAAACATACCAAGTCTGTACCATCTCTGGAAAACATCCTAAAAATTACTAATAAAAACAAAATACGAATGATCAGGCAGGATAAGAGACCCTCAGATGTGCACGCAGGGACTCTGATGCGAGTGGTGGAGGAGCTCACCCGATAGCATTGGGTCTCCCTCCAGCACCACAGGATAGTCGCACCGTTCGGGAATGGCAGTAAAAAGAAAACACTTTCACAAAGCTGCCAGTCTGGATGACTGCCCTGCCTAAGGAAACAATGTCATCTAGATTCATGTCCTGCACCTGATTCACTTCTGATAAATTAGATTTTAGCCTGAAAAGCAAAGGAAGAAGCCAAATACATAGACCCATGGGCTGGTACACGGATGGCCAAAGCAAGCTTCACCTTCTGGAAAATACTTCCCTGATGTCTAAAGGAAAGCAAAACAAACGCTCAGTGTACAGTCATTGCAGTGGGGAAGTGAAAGCAGATTGTTTATTTCATTGACTTTTGATCAAGACAGAAACTTGAACTAAAACTATACTAAAAGCCTCACCTCTTCTATCATGTCTAATACACACGTGATCTCAGTACTGACGATTCCTCCTTAGTGTCAACAGAGTGTTCTCCACAAAATAATTGGTAAACATGTTCAAAAAGGGTCTGGAGCGATACCAACGTCCTTGATGTGGGCATCGGCGCTGTTTTGCAATCACTGGAAAACTAACAGTACTAAAGCTCCCGATTGTTTGATCGCTCTACCGGATAGCGTGAAGTGTAATTGATAAATGTCAGATCTGCTTTGTACATGAAGATTTTTTTTTACTGTGAAACTCTTCTCTTTAAGCTCAGGACCAGACTTAATTAAAAAGTTGATACCAAAGATAACATCCTCAGCAGGCAGCATCTATTGATCTCTTCAGCAGCGTAAGAGAGAGGGAGACTGATAGGAGATTATAAAATGTTCTCACAGAACAAGGCTGACTGCCACAATATTTCCTAATCTTACATACGCAAGGCTGGATACTACAAAATATTAGGAGTATAAAGGGCACCACATCATCAAGAAACAATACCAGTGGAATACTGCTGTTTCTCCACATTCTACTATCCCTTTTCCAATTCTAAACAAAAACCTGAATTGCTTAGATATGTTTATCTTCACTTTCCTCCTCTGGCTAATTAATTTCATTTAAAGACTGGATTATTAAAGGCTTTCACTGCCCTGTGAATTATTACAGTTCTTCCTACAGTTAAATTCAGGGTCCTGATATATTATTGCATACCTTAGCTTTTCTTTACTTCCTTATCCTACTCTACTAGTTAGTGCGGATCTGAAAAAAAGATAGGCAGGCATAGTCACAAATTCTTCTGTAGACTGTTAGTTATTTGTTTTCAAGATCAGTTTTTCTTGGCATTCTCCTCATGAATATTTCTTGTAAAATTTACAGTGTATGGGTGCTACCAAACACCTATGTAATTTAATTTGGGAACACCTTCAAGATATGATAAAGCATTGGTATGAAAAACTTCTCTTTTTGCACTTTTTAAAAACAAAAGTTACTGTTGGTAGTGCTCTTTCTGTGATTAATTGTAAGAGCTGCAGAACTACTCCAACGGAGCTGATCAAAAGAATGGATCGCATGATTGATTTCTCAATTTTTGAATTGTTTTTAAAATCTTGTATATTGTCCTGGGGAGAGAGCGACTCCTGCCCTGCGCTCTCTTGCTGAACTCACTGCTTTTTCGTTACACTTAAGCACTCATCCTCATCATATGCTGCCAGTTTTAGCTCTCCTCTCCCTCAGTTCAGACAAAGGCTCTTCTGTTCACTCCTGTGGAAACGCAGGAACCTGCTCCCACCCAACCGCCCCAGGTTCAAAGACAACGCTGTGTATACTCTTTCTGGAAAATCCATTAATCACACAGTGCCAGCTCGTTCTATGACCTCGGAATCTTTAACAAAGCTCAGTTTGAGAGCAGTTTTAGACCTGAGCTTTCTGATGTTTACTAATTTAATTCTGTTATTATTAACCAGTTACAGAATCATAGAAACACAGAATGGTTTGGGTTGGATGAGACCTCAAAGCCCATCCAGTTCCAACACCCTTGCCTTGGGCAGGGCCACCTGCCACTGGCTCAGGCTGCTCAAAGCCTCATCCAGCCTGGCCTTCAACACCTCCAGTTAAGAACCGCACACGTGCTAAGAGGATGGGAGGAACACAGTTATTAGATCTCCCAACTGAAACTGGCAAAGTTACCTAGACAGTCCTCAATTGCTTAATTGTCCTAGACAGTCCTTAATTGCTGGCTCAAGCAATTAAGAGCTGACTTGAATGAGGTGGATCAGTATTCAAAATAAATCCTCCTTCAGGGGGAGCAAATATTAATTTTTGTTATGGATCTATTATTCACTTGTCTTTTGAGGACTTGTTGTTGGTATCTTGTCAAAAATACGGCAAGACTTTCCATTTACGAAACCTTATTTTCTGTACTGGCCTTTCTCGGTATGACCACCACGGTGTTCTATTCCTTTCTCTAGTCAAAAAATCCTGCAAAAAGACTGTCTTTTTATAGCATATTGTAATTATTTTACATGGCAGGATCTTGGAGCAGCACCATCACAGCTTAGATATTAATCTAAATTAAATTAAACTAGCTGTTGAGGTTTCCAGCTGGAAATCCCTTATTATCAGTGACTTCCTATTGGAATTACCGCATAATTCAGAAGAAGAACCAACCCAGAGCCCAGAGCGTTAAGCTTGTTGGGTATATCAAGGCCACGTCAGAAAGGGGAAGAAGCGATCAGCCGTGAACAACATGGCTAGAGGATAAAAGATAGACAAATTGATCTTTCCTATAACTTAGTCATTGCATATTTATGGAATCGGAGGACAAGGAATCAGCACTTTTTAGGATCAAGACCGTTACACAAGCTGACTTAACTCTTCTTCATGGGTTACTGCAAACTGAATAAAAACCCAAAGATACAAAACATCATACATACAACGCAAAGAAAACGGCCTGATTGCTACAAGAAAAAGAAGTCGACAAGCCCATTTTTAGAACATTCGAAATATTGAGAGGCCTCTTATGGTTTTCAGACGTGGTAGACTGAATCTTACAAGGTACGTGAAGGGACAAGCTGGCAAAGCAGATAAAAGGGTTGCTCGGATAGCAGCAGAGGATTACAGAAACTTCGCTGGGGGCAGTATTTGTCTAGTTACAGCCTGAAAAATCTGACTATCTTTTTTCTACATAGCATGCAATTGTATTATCCTAAAAGAAAAAACTGTATCAGAATTTGTCTCATAGTTTTCTGTTATCTCTTGTTATTACTAAAAATGATGGTTAAGTGATTTCAAAGGATTTTCACACTGATTGTGGGTTATATGTCAACATGGCAAGCTTTGCTGTGTATTTTCTATCTCCTCTCAGGCAAAAGATTCAGTGCTGAATCTCTTGGAAGAATTTCCACAAAATGCAGTCTTTATGGAGTGTGTCAGGATTTTTACAGTCCCCCTGTCAATGCTCTCAATTAGTGACCATAAATAATGACATTTTTATTGTCTTCCTTGTGCATTTTTTAATTCCCTAAGGCTCTGTTTTGAGTTCTAAGCTTTTGCGTATTTACATGCATCCCAGGGGTGCTATTTTCCAACAACCTCGCTTCAGTTTTCATTGTTATGCATATGATGTAAAAATATATATATATAATCAGCATTTTCCCTGATAGTCCAAAGCTATCTGTGCTCACACTTCTGCTTAAAAGCTCTGCCATGCATCACTTGTCTTTTTTTCCCCCTCTTAAACATTGATATGACTAAACCCCTTTTTTACCAGCTTTCTTCAGCTCATAAAGTCCATTTCCTTCTCTCCTATTTCTTATGATTTAAGATCAACTGAAAGAGCACCTCTGCCTGTGAATGCTGGATTTTCTGGTTCCAGTTCATTTTTTAAGTGATCAGATAAAACAAATCGCATGACACCATCTCAGCAACATCTTTAAAGAACTGTCTGACACACATTTGAAGATGCTGCTGCCCTCATGCCTTTGCGCAATATAGAAATTAAAGTGATTACTTTTACTCTCAGGTCTTGGGAGCAGAGCAGATCCACAGATTACCACAGGTCAGCAGCACATATTCGGTATATTGAAATCCTTTGATATGGCTTCAGCATACGCTATCAAAAATTCCATCAACCCATGGCTTTGCTTTAAGTAATATTTGGCTAGACACATGAAAAGGTCATGGAAACAGGTAATTTCTATTTGTCACAGAAATCCAAGTTAATACTTTAACCCCTTCATTAAAGGTGGAATCCAGCTTTGCCTATGACAAATAATGTAAAACTACTAGAAATGGAAAACATGTTATCATTAATAATAGGCAGTTTCATTATTCATCCACAAAAACAAATCCATCTACATAGATTCTATGTCAAAACCTGGCCCAAACTGACACACATGGTACTTTTCATAAACAAAAGACGTACGGGTATTTTTATGTATAAATTTTGATTAATAAAAGGCTAGATACAGTGTTACACAAAAAAAACAGCCAAAGAAAAAACTACCATAGTACTACCAACTTCAAATTCTAACACAAACTGAGAAACCAACTGTTAGTATTTATTTGCACGATATGCAGCTCTATTCTTAAGGAGGACACCAAGAAAAGCACAAAGACAGGTACAAGAATATTGAAGCTGAAGATAATTATTTAACTTCAGTGGCTAGCTGAGGTAGCAGATATGTTGCTTGCTAATATCACGGGGATATTACCAATTAAATTATAGCAGAAATTAGCACCTGTAAAACAGAAAATACAGAAAAAAAAATGGAAAGACATTAAACAGAGCCATCTTCAGTTTCCTTTTTATGCACTGCTACATTGGGCGCCCCCTGATCTTACTTCTGCACCATCGCTATCATGAAATTGGGGTAGCTGATGAGTTCTAGTGTGAAAACAGATATGATTGCATATATCATGGCAGTCTACACATAAGAGAAAAATATTTGCTACTTTTGGTAAACACTGCTCATTTCATCAAGCACAAACCCTCTTGATGCTGAACTGCAGAATCGATCTTTTGTCCTCTTCTCAGTGACTGTGCAGCAATCAGCTCGATACCTGACATATACATCCTACTGAAAGGGTTGCATAATACTCACTTCTTTTACTTCCAATACCGGAAAAATATTTGAATTCTGAAATTACTTCATTTTTGTTTAATTGCTTTTTGTATTTCCATAAAAGGAATTTTTTTCCCAAGGAAACCTGCCAGATAAAGAACACTACAATAGGAAGGGCACTTCTAAAAGTGACATTCTCTTAGATATGCGTACCTTGATGTTTTTATTGCATTTTATTCCTGTTAGCTCTGCAAAGCCAAGACACTAATGGGAAAAGGGAGCTGGATTCCGGTTAAGACATTACAGAACTGTTAATTACATTCTAAAAGCAAAATTTTTATTATTTATGAACTGTGAGCCAAAAAGAACCTATTTGGCTTCAGGTCTGCAAGGCTGCCAAGTAGAAACCATTAGGTTTTTTTCTTTTTCCAGTGATGAAACAGGAGCTGGGGATTACTGAGTTACCATAAATTTGGAGCACAACGGCACCATTTTTCAGAGTGATTCCTTCATAGTATCATTTAAATTTATTCATTTACCTAGGAAACAAGCCTGACCCTGAGTGTCTCTAAACCAGCACCTCTTGAATTGTGAGCATACTTCCCGCTGTATGCTTTCTCCGTTGTGAATTTCTGTCCGAGACAGGAACGTGATTCCAACACTTACTAAGAAGATCAAAACGTAAAGTTAGCTCTCCTAACTCCGTACAGACAGGAAAACAAAATCTTTCAATTCACAAATTGTTTAGATAACCGCTTTCTCAGTAAAACAACCACAAGCTTACAGAAGCAGGCCAGGCTATGCGGGGTGTAAACAGAGCAACAACTTCCACACACACTCTTAGGTTACATGTTCATTTCTTACCTGCCGAAACCCCAATTCAGCCTGTACAATCATAAATACGGATTAAAAGATTTTTCTTTTTTTTTAAATGTTTTTTTTTAAATCTTGAAGTTATATTTTGGATGCAGACATATTTATTGCTGTTAAGTCTTGGATATAATTTCCTTATCTTATAAAGGAACAGCAAGAATTGCCATTCAGAGAACGACATGGAAAATATAGCACTTTCCTCATTTCCTCTAGCCGTTGCACAGCATTTCCATCTGTCTACCACTGACGATGTACTAATGATAAGAGGAAAAAACTTAACACAATAAAAAAGTAGAGCTGTCTATTATGAGCTCGTAGAGCTGTCTATTCTGAGCTCTGCACGGATTTGAAAAGAACACAAAAGAATAACACGTAAATGCATCCGTTATGGTGAATCCATTTCATAGAATAAAATCCTGTACAAGAAACTATTACAAGGGGTATTCAGAGACACAATAACATTTTAAACACCAGGAGACACCCTAAAGTATTTCAGAGAAATTTAATCCAGCCATAATACATCACTGGATAAAAAAGCTAACTGTGCATATATAATCAATAATGTGGTGTGTGTAGCAGTTTAATACGATGTATAAAAGCTTTATATTCTCTTCCAAAGTCTCTCTTTAAAAAAAAAAAAATCAGTTACTCTTTTGCTAAGCTTACCAACATGATCATTAAACATTCTGAACTTAGAAAGAAGTCACATTTCACATAATTATACTGATAACTGAATTACTCTATTTTTCAGAACTCCCCCCATATATTTTTTTAAGCATTAAAAGAAAATGGTTTTTGCAATTAAATTTACTGCAATAAAGAATTTGTGAAAGCTAAGACAAACATGGAAGCATTTTTCCTTTGCCTCTAAATTACATTCATTACATAGTTGTAGTCCAAGCTCAAAAATGTCCACCTCTCAGAACGCATAAATCAGTACATAGCAAAGCTGAGTATTTCAGCTATTGTCTTACATGCCTTCTGCCCCAGAGCAGCACACCTACAGAGTTGAACAGGAGCAAACGTGAAGGCTGAAAGACTGCTAAGTTCCCCTGGAGGTGGGCAGTGCTACACCCCAAAGCCGCTACCTCCCAAGGTGAAGAACTCCATTAGCCAACTGTCCGGCTCCACTTCTACAGGTCTGGGACGCGGGTTAAGCACTTTGAAGTCCAAGAGATTCACAAGCCTCACTCCTAAGAGGAACGGTGGCTCAGGGCTTCCTTCCCCTGAGGACTCCACTCCTGCCTGATAAGCTCATATTGATGCTTCTACAGGTACATTACTCAGAGGGAGGTTAAAGAAAATGTACCCTCCTTGAGAAATAAGACGAGAGACCTAATGGGTCCTTTCCAACCCAAACAATTCTACAGTTCTATGATCCTCCCAAGCGACCTGTATCAGTGACTCCTCACTGAATGGCTGTGATGTTTGTCTGTCCAGCTGACCCCAACTGTCCCCTGCTGCTGGGTCGATATTCCAGTGTGGAGACTAGTCACAGTTTAGGAATCGCCCCGAGACAGAAAAAAAAATAATGGTCCTGGAAGAGGGCTTAGGGGATACATGAATCACAGCAATTTGTGTCGATTCTTTTAGATTTATGTAGCTAACAGTTCATGCCATGAGCCTGCTGGACAAGAATGAAGTGTACCACACAAAAAGGCAAAGAACGCAACTATGCAACACGGCTATAAAGAGAACTGATGCTCAATTTTCTGGCTACCTTTGACGTATTAACAACAACAGCAACAGCAATAATAAAAGAAAGACCTGTAGAAGTGTTAGTAGTGGTTGCCAGTTAAGAAATTTAAAGATGTACTACTTCTTGGTATCAGTCTACTATTTAAAGCATGCATGGAATGGCTGCCCTTGCAAAGCTGCAAAGAAAAGAGAGCTCGGATTCACCTTAAATTGGACAAAAGTTCACTTTTCTAAACTGAAGGAGAAAAAAAAGACTCTAATTAGACACTGTGTTTGGTGGCAAGGACAGTTAAGCATAGGAACAGACGGGCTCTGGAATCCCTGGGATCTCCATCTAGGGTTTGAAAATTGTCAGGCAATCATCCAGGCTGTTAATTGTCAGCACAACCACACACAGTTTGGCCAAGGCCAACTAGGATGCTCCCATAAAATGTCTGGGCATGGTTTAGGGGATTGCAAGGACTAAGAATCATTCACAGTTGGTAAAACCCCTCAGGCAATCCTGTTTTGAGAAGAGGAGAGTTTAGCCATCTGGATGTAAGCCACGCAGTACTATTTCATCTCAGAGCCAGACAACAGAGCCTGGCTTATGTTACGTGTTATAACAAATGCAGCTTCTAGAGTCCTTCATAGCCCAAACTTCCAACAGTCCCGTTAAAATGTTCTGTGCTGTTCACTAAGATGCAGTAATCAAGCAAAATTAAAAAGAAATCCACCACGTGAATTTTTAGAAGAAATTACTCAGTTGCTCAAAGGAGCAGAAACTGCTGAAGACAATTAGGCAGAACAAGTAGTAGAGTAACGTTTTCCACCTTTAGGTCACCAATTTCAACTTGATTCTGCTCAGTGGTGTCTGGAACTCACTGCCTTCTGAAAGCTTTGCAAGATAAATCACATGCTTTGTCAACAGCTTCTCATGGAGAAATGTCAGCATCACTAGACTTGGTATTCTCTGGTGTTAATGTGAGTGTAATCGGCAGAGGCCCAAGATTCAGTTTTATGCTCAGCACTGAGTTGTTTGCACCTGCAGTTACAACCCCAAGATCTTTTGATGCCAGAATAACTTGGGGTCCTCTCTAATGAGGTGAGATCACCTCACCTGACTTACAGTATCAGTTTATGCATACGGAGATGAAATTATCACACTTTATTTTGAAACTGAGCTACCGTGTTCCTTCAGTGTGAGTCCCTCCAGGCTCCCAAGATAAATTAGTATTTTGGACTATGACTATCAAAACTCAATAGCATCGCTTCTTTTCTGCTACTATTTGTTTTCACCAAACTCACTTACAAATTAGCCTATCCTAAAGAGCCGTTTGGAGCCGAAGGAGATCAAATTAGGAATGTAACACTATAAAGGTTATGAAATAGCAACAGCAGTGAAGACTTCCAGAACTGGACGAGAGCTTAAGAGGGCTGAAATTAAGGGTAAGGTTGCAGGAAAAATAGTGGGATTTCAAGTCCTGAAGAGGGAAGACAGTCTGAGTATCTGAATAGTCTTTAATCAGTTAGCACAATTGAAAAAAATGTATAAAAGAGTAAGAGTATCACAGCAAGTGGCTTGGCCAAGAGGGAAAAGCTGAACAAAGAGAGTCAAGGGAAATAGAATGCTAACTCGTTTGGGTTCAAAAGGAGTTAATATTATGAAGCGGGATTTATTTATAAAAATATCTTGATTTCTCCTAAATTTCTTCCTTCCTCCTTCTACAGCTTAACCAAAGTTCCTGTTGTTGCTGTTTGTTCAGAACCAAAGTGCACTGCACAATTTCCTTCTGCGTCTGTTGAGGTTTTATAGATATATGAGTAAAAATACTCTGAAATGGAAAACACCAAGGAAAGTTTAAATCTACATCCAGCACTGATGGTACCATGTCAGTCTAACATTGCTATAAAGGAAATAATCACAGAATCTTAACGCAGAGTGCTTGAAAACTGGATTTTTATTCTCTTAATGATCTGTAACTTTTTATGTTAATCGTGCCTGCAGTTATGGCCAAATTATGCCATTGAACCTAATAAAGAAAAAAAAAACCTGTCATTAGTCTGAGTAGTTTAGTTTAAAACAGAAAAGAAAAAGTAAAGAAAATTCAAGATTTATGCCTCCCTTTGCGGGGGGCTGTGAGCCACATAATATTGTTGAAGCTATGTCACAGCCACTTTTCTTTCTAACATCCTAAGTGACTGGCTGAAAGAAAGGCATCTGGAATTAAATCTCCTTGCTTTTGTTCAGTTGGGCCAGCCTGTCATGTCACTGCAGAGTTACTCTGAGTGATTCATGAGCATATTTCCTGATGTTATGAATAGCAACATGGAAGGAATGAATTCCTCTCGCTCAGTTTATTCTGAGTTGCACACTTTAAAGGCGGACAGAGGAAAAAGCTGTGTCTCACTGAATGTGCTGGGACAGTCCATCCTCCTGAGACTTCCACACTGAGGTACGTGTACGCTAGGTTTTAGCAGAGTATGAGGATAAGAAAGCACCAAGAACAAGGGCATAAGTGACGCTGCAGAAGAAGCAGCCTCAGGCAAAAGTCCTGTGATGAGAATGGCATAGCTGCCAGGAGTTCAAAGTATTAACCCTGAAATGGTATAGAAAAATGCAAAATTTCCTATGAAATCAGAGCTAGGAACGTTGCTTTTGTTAATGGCTTTTTTCCTGAAATGGAAATGCATTGTCTGTACTCTTTGTTTCGTACAAGAAATTATCTTGTGGAAGGGTACTCAGCAGGAAGCACAATATAGTTTAAGTGCCAGAGTATCCTTGCAAGTTAACCTGCAATAACGGCACTGACTGTGGGGTGGAACTTCTCAAGAGCTGTAAAAGACTGGAATCCGGCTCCACCATCTCTCCACAAACTGTTTAACAAGAAACATGGTATTATCTTTGAATAAAGATTAGTGGTGCATATAATTTTCATCGAAGGTGGGATGGAAGAGACACTGGGCAACTGCGTAGCAACACAGTTTACATGGCAGCCGCAAGCCAACAACGAAGGCTGTGATAAAAACCTACTTCTGTTTTCCCACTGCACAAAGTAAAGGTTGCTGGTGTAAAATTTAATTATACTACTTCCTCATATGACTACCCGACAAGTAAGCTCCTCTTTTTCTTTCAACTAGAGCACTGGTCAATAAACTGCACTGTTACCTTTTCACGGAATCGAGCTCAATACAGAATTTTAGAAGCAAATATCTCATTCTTCTCCAGGAGATCATTTTCTTTTATATATATTCTCTCTTAGTTGACCATACAGAATCTTTCCATCTTGATTTCCAGTTATTAAAAAATAAAAAAGAAGTGTCAGATCAGCAATATACTGTAAGATAGTGGTGCAAATTGCCAAGGTCTCCAAATACTCTACCAAGAGAGTGCTTATATATTATAAAACCAAGATTTACCTGTGGTTAAGAAGAGAACAATGTCTTACAGGGTTTTTGTAGAGTATTTCCACTTATGCAAACATTCTCAGTTTATAGAGTCAGTCAGAAGCAGCACGGCAAAAAGCAGTAAGTGGATATTTAGTCTTTCTTTCAAGATCACAAACAGGAACAATGTTCCATTATCAACATACTGCTAAGTCTGCATTACCGAAAATGCATGAGGACATCAAACATCTTTTCTGCAGGATTATCTGTATTTTCTTTATAGACAAATCCCTACTGTATCTAGTTTTGTGGTCTCCAGCAGGTTACAGTTCATCTTCCACACAAACACAGCAAGACATATTTAATCTTCTCATTCTCCTCAAAACCAAGAAGTACAAATCTTTACACACCTAATTGTCTAAGTTGCATCCAAATACAGACTAAATTTTTATTCCTCCTAATATAATAAATTGTTTTACTTCCATTCACTCTATTAAGGGTTTGGGGTTTGTTATTTCAGTTTCAGATCCTAGCTGGAACAATGTGAAGGGCTTTTTATAATGAAGAATGAAAATTGGTCTGCTGTCAGCTGGAGGTACCAAGGTGCTCGATATGATCTCTAGAAGATCAAACACCGAGAAAGTTGAAACAAAGAGCCAGTGTGGTCACTGGTGATTCAGCCAACTTTTGAAATACAAGGTATTCTTCTCCTAAAAAGTCTCCCATAAGAATCTTAAACTCCAGCAAAGACTTGAGCTCTGTGCAGCCAATATTGTCTTTAGGGAGATCAGTTGAACTACAGAAAGCAAAATGTCTGATGTATTATTTATGAACACAAAGAAGAGCACTAAATTCTTGTCAATTGCAAACGGACTAGATGACTGTCCTAGATAATCTGGCTAACGGGAAAGGACAAAAAATAAGATTTATCATTTCTATGGATGAATGTAATGCTTATGAATTGAGAGTGTAATGTAGCTGGGCAGATGGAGGCAAACACAGAGCCAGGCACAAAGTGAGCTTCTTCACAGCTCCTTGCTCCTACAAACGCTCCTGCAAACACACCTCCTGACCTATACACACCTTCTCTTCCAGACTAGTATCCCTTTCCAGCAAAATGGTGCTTGAATGGAGCCATTTAAAACAAACAATGTGGCAATTCCACAGATTAAAACAAACTACAATGGGACTAAATGAATTTTCAGTTGTGTCTGTTTTGAACAAGGATTTGATAATAGCTTTTTGGAAACAAAAAGCCAGAACACAATCCATCCATTTCATAGCCTGTGCTGAAACAAAACAAAATAAAATAATAAGGAAATAAAAACCCCAAAATAACCAACACCAGCGTAATAAAGATCAGTAAAAGCTATGCTATATTCTGATGTCCTGAAACCAGAGGATGTCTTTACAGGAAATTTCATGGGCCATTCTTGATACTGCTCACCTTATTTGTGAGGCTTAATTAATACCTTATTATACGGCAGAACTGTATCCACTATCCATCCAACTACAGAGCAGCAAGCTATGTTTTAGTCTAATCTAAAAAGAAAAATTAGACTAACATATCTCCATTTGCATCCTAACCTTTGCATTTTTCCCATACAGCCAGAAAAGACAAACACATAATTCCAAATACCCTTGTAAGCAAACCGCACTTACAGAGATTTGCATACAATTAGACCAAAAGACTACCAAGAATAATAGCATACAGTGGCCATGTAATACATGACAGGATTTTTTATATATATATATAAAACTTGCAGCAAACTACTAACACGCTTGTTTCTTTGCTTAATAACAAGGAGAAACTGCCTTCAAGGAGTTGAATATCCATTGGAAGGCCACCACATAAGCATGCCTGCATGCACACGTGCACGTTGGTGAACACGGCAACAAATTGCAATATGATTACCTACACATTTTCAGGTTCGGTATCTCCAAATCAGAAGGGCCTGGCCCACATATACAGATGCTCACCTTGTCCTGGCTTCCACAAACAGGGTTGCTGGCAGACACATGTGATCCCCTCAAATCGCATCAGTACAGGGCTGTGGTAAAAGTACTTTTTTTCAATGCACACTAAGGTCACAGGTATTTCTTGTTCTGTCTTCTCCTAGACTTTGTATTTCTCACGTCTACTCTCTCTTGCTTCCCTCATGTCTTCCATCACATTTTTTCCTTTGTGATCTTTCTCATACCTCAGCTAGGGTTATCCAGGCAGAAGCATGCACTCAGTGAGGTTGTTAGAGTCTAACTCCAGACAGCTAAAAGAAAAAAAAGAAAAAAAAAGAAGTGTGAAATCCTGATTGCACAAAAGTCAATGTCAAAAATCCAATCATTTCAATAGTTCTTCATTCAAAGTCTTTTTCATAGTCTTTTTCATACTTCTTCATGAATTAATGCAATGTCACGTTGCAGTGTTTCATCTCAAAAGACTGTCCTTTCTTTCAAATGATAATGTGCAAAACTTGCAAATTACTATAGAGAAAGTGTTTCTCCTTGGCATACACCATATCTTTAATATTGCAGCAAGTTAAGACTGACATCATGTTAAAGATTACACCACAGCGAACAGCGGGGGACCATTCTAGCTGCAACTACAACAAAAATTTTCACATTTTTCAAATTATGATACATACAGCTTGTGTCTTTCAACAGCTTAAAAGCTTTCAACGTGCCATCAGATCACACTATATCAGAACCCAACTCTTACCATTTTTTTTCCATACCATATTATTCTTTTCAATTAACCATAAACTGGGGAAGAAAAACCCTACAAAGGATCAGTTTCCTAAACACCAGTTGAATGCTATTCTTCCCACGTTCAGGTAAAACTCTATGTTTGTAGAGAAATATCGCACATTTAAATAAAGTATCTTTTACAGCAACGATCTCCTTAAATTCAAGTGAGTCTTCATTCTAAAGTCTAGACATCAGATTCCCTGATGGGATTATGCACCTTTCACTCCAACCTTATAAGTTCTGTAGCAGTTACTATATATAAATATATATGTGTGTGTGTATATATACACATATATGTATATATACACACACAGAGAGTTTTCATAGCATGTAACTTTTCCCCATCACAACAGAATTTAACAGCCGTTTATATTAACTTGTTTATGATAGTGTTCAATAAAGATTTAAATGAGCACTCTCAAATTACAAGTCGAATATACAGTAAGCTTAGAAACAATTACAGCCTTCACCAAAACCTTACTGGTAAATTCTTTATACAGAGTAATTATCTAAAACAATGAAGCACGTACCATGAACATACTGCCACTGTCATGTCTTAACCAAAGCTAACTTTAAGCGATACATTTTAAAAGGTATTTAGACAGTTCTTTGATAATTTGAATTTTTTCAATTCAGCCAAGTTCAGACATATTTTTACTGAAGTAAGTATTCATTCATGTCCCTCACTCAAAATGAACATGTGAAAATAGGATTCTCAGAGCCACAGAATGTTTTCTATAATTGCTTCTCCTTTATAGCAGGAAAGATATTTAAACCTAGTCCTAGTAAATCTAGTCCAAAATTGGTATTTGCAGCCGTCACACTAGAAAGGGAATACGCACCATACTGAACCTAAGGGTGGAACATCAGGACTCCCCAATCTGAAATCCTTTTCCCCTTAGGACTACAGTACACAAGGCCCTTTATAACTTTAGTACTTAGTGTCCTAATCTCTAAAGAGCTTTTTCTTTCATGTTTTATATTAAAAGAAATATCATCAAATTGAAACTTCTGCAACACTTATTATTTAAGTACGCTTCATGCGTCCTTCACATGGCTCAAAGCTATTGGCTAAGTTGCTGCATTGTACGTGGACTGAAGTATACTATATTAATGACATTAATTGATGTGGTATAATAAAAACGCATATGTGTAAGTTTATATACAATATATGTGACAGGATCGCTGCATTCACTGTGGAAATTCTCTTAACAATAGAAGCAAACTTGTTCTACGTCTATAAAAATAAAAATAATTACAAGTAGGATGCCAGTAGCCATCTTCAGCAGGAGGGGGAGCATACATCATTCATTTAACCTCTTTCATTAATGAGTCTGCTTCTTTATTTTCTTAGGGTTGTCTCCTGAATCTCACTTACAAAACCCACAGGCTACACCCTGACATTGATTTATAAGTAGAACTCTCCAGTGAAAGCAAAGAGGAACATTGTTTATAAACGTATCGTACAATATCTTTGAAAACGTAGGAAAAGCTTCTGAATTTTGTAAAATCAATGGACTTTCTTACCCCAACAGGATTCACTTCTGTAGCAGAAAACGCATACAGAACATTAAAGGCCACTGCAGAATTCTTAAAAATTCTTCTCTGATACATTTCTGATACCTCCAGTAAAAAAGATTTTTCAAGTGCTTAGATTAATTCTACTTCTTATCAATTTCACACAAAGGTGCACATGGATGAGCGACTCTTCTAGCCAAAGGGCTGGGGAAACTCACAGTCAAACCAGACGTTCCCATTTCTTTTTGCTTCCAGTTCCAAAACTTCTAACAGTAGAACAACAGGGAACACAGGAAGCATCAGACTTAGCAGAAAAAATACACAGCTCCGTGCTACGTGACACCTTACACATGGAAGCAAAAAGCTACAAGTAGGTCTATCAAATACAAAACAAAATGTTGGAGCTGCAATCAACTCAAGTGCAAAATCCTGCTGTAATCAAAATGCAGGTGAAAACATGTTGATTGCACTGTAGTGTCATATAGGAAAAAATAATACATTCATTCCTGCATGATAAAATACCTCATTCCAACACTTGAATAAATAAATTTTCCTGTCAGCCAATACATACTTTATGTATTAGGTGCTAATCCAATCAATGAATGCATACAAAACCTTTAGGCTTGATAAATGGTTTTCTAAGAAAACATCAAAAATAAATCAAGTTTTAATAAGAATTAAATCGGATTTTGAATAGCGATAAACCTTTGGGATTTTGTATTTCATAAAGGTTCAGAAAAAAAGGTTCATTTCCAGAAAAATGGTGAATTGAAAGAAGAATCTCAGAAATAAGACACTTGCCACCACCCAATGCACATTATGCCACTTAAATCTTTGCTGCCGAATTCTGTGCCTTTAGCATATAGTTGTCCTTAACAGGGAAGGAAACACACATCAAGCCTTCTCTGGGATTACAACAATCCAGGGTTTCACTGTAAGTTCTGTGGAAGAAAGGGCAAACCTACATTCATCACTTCTGCTCCCTACCTGAAATATATAGTTTCAAACTTCTTCCCGACACTGAAAATAGTATTCAATCTAGGAAGAAGAAGAGGAGGCAGGAAAGGGAAGAAAAACAGCCTTCGATATTCTATACCGAGGAAAAAGCAACTATATAAATCAAAAGGCTGACTTATCAGTGTAGAGATTTTTAATGGAAAAAATATCAAGGGGAGCGTACCATATGGATCAAAATGCTCTGCACATATGTTAGGTTTTTTTCATTTGAAAAGTAACATATGTGAGGAGATGCATAAGAAGTGATTTCTGAAGATCTCATCTGGCCTACTTTTAATTGGAATAATATTAGATTTTCTGTCTAACTGAATAACAAATGACTGCTGTTGCTTCACTAAGTATTACTGTCCCTGATAGATTCGTATTCTATTTTCTTTGAATATCAAATCAAAAATAACTGCAAGAAAAAGGAGAATGAGGATTAAATAGCATGAAACGTATAGAAGCCATAGAGGGTTACATATTATATCATATCTATACAATTTTAACTCAAATGCAGATACATTCTACTCCTCTGAAATGTACGTGCTTTCTGCGTGGTGATTTCTACTGTAAAATATGATTACAAGACTAAATGTGGTTAAGACAAAACAATTAATTTATTGATAAATAAATCAGAGAGCACACATATTATCAGATTGTAACTGAGTAACTATACATAGTATTTAAATATCTTACCTGACTACTGTGAAATGAATTAAACCCTATTGCTAAAGAATGTACCAGCAGAATCCTTCAGCCTCTAGACCTACAAGTAGATGCCCCTTTGTCATGGATGTAAGGAACTGCGAGTGTTACCCACTCATCTCCTATCTTGGTTTCACTTATATATGCAAAAAGGTTTACTCTCATTATAAGCTAATAATTCTCATTTACAAGTGCATAATCCAGTACTTTCTACCGACGGAAGGGTGTTCTTTTCAGGTCAAATTATACCAAAGATTTTACTGCTTTTGCTAATCAACTTGAAAACATCCTGCATAATCTGTCCATGTCAAGATGTCACGCGCCTATATTGGAAAAAAACTGGGATGCTTATGAGGAAGTCTCAGAGATATGAGTCAGGTAGCTCTAAAATCTAACATAAGCCACAAATGATTTTGTTTTCTGAAGAAAAAGCACGATTCATTTTCACAAAAACTAATACATATAAGCACTACAATATAAGAAACTAAGATCCTAAGTCAGGTACTCAGCTGAAACGTTAACTAGGACTGACATGGTGCTAAGAATGATGCCAAGTCACTGCATAACAAGCGGCTGGTTTCTATGAGCAAATGCCTGGGCCAGCTCAGTTCCATTAATGTTTTACTCCATTATCTGAGAGCTGACATCTTTTCAGTAATTACTGCAGATGATACCACCTCTAGTGTAATTAAAGAACGATTATTTAGAGTGAAGTGAGCCAAGACCATCCCCATTCTCTGTTTAGGCCAAAGCCAAAGAAGGGCTTGTCAAATAAAATGGATGTTTTGCATTAGGGAGCAAAAAAAAAAAGAAAAAAAAAAGGGTGATGTAAAGAGTCAAGTAATTTGATGGGCAACACTGCAGTGGAATTAATTCAATATGTTCAATATGGTCAGTTCCATGTGTAGTAATATTGGACAGATGGGTATGATAGCTATGTACTTTCACTGCCTTTGCATTAGTGATTCAGTACTTACAAAGCAAACCTCAGACAGTTCCTGGCTTGTTGCCCAGCAAAAGAAAGACTGGAAGCAAAACACATTAAATGCTCCTGCAAATCTACATACTTTGCAACCCTTCTGAAATGAGCCTCTTACAAAACGACCCTTTGGACACCAACCAAAAAAATAATCATCATCGTAACATGAGCCTATAAACTTTTTGGATTAGCGGTTAAATAATAATGAATGGGAACTGAAGGGAGCAATTCACTTTGTACGAATACTAATGAGGGAAGGTTTGGTGCGTTCTTTGTTTTTGACGGTAACTAGGTACAAGGACTAATTATGCCTCTTACTTAAAGCATAAATTGCATGTTTTAAGGAATTATTTAACAGAAGAATGGAGTTAATTAATGCAGTCTATCAGACCCAGGAAGGTAAAAGATCACAGCTGACCAAACCATACGTTTTGTAATGCATCAGAGTTCAGTGTTTATGCAGCAAAGGTCATGTTTGGTCAATTGGAGATAACAAGTTTTCCCTTTCAGAGATGATGAAAAGACAGAGCTTCTCAGACATGCAGGGAACTATTTAGAAACAGTCACAAGAAGTTTAGTTCCGTGGAGAGTACAGTCAGCAGTCCAGGCGTTGGCACATGCACCCTGTAAATACCACCCACAGAAGGTGGTGAGGTTCCCTTATTCGTTAACGTTCAAAAAACTGATGTAAGAAGAAATCTGATATTGTCTGGAATCTTGAATGCTGGTGGCATTGCCAGAATAGTAAGACAGTCGTTGAATGGCTGGGCTCAAATACTTTATATTACCATCCTGTTCAACTCACCTATCCATAGCTTCAAATAACAACAGCTCACAAATATTCTTACCATTGACTATTTCATTTAGAAGTTCATTAAATTCCAGCCTCAATTACATAGTAGTTTATTCTTTTTAGTGGATTAATTTTTGTCTTCTAGTCTCCTGTCAGAAAAGGCATTGTGAACAGGAATGTGATATTAAGCTATCAAAGTAACTTACTCTTTCTGGTAACAAAACACTGAAAGTGTGTGGTAGGGGGAGGAGTTTGCTTTGCAATTAAGATTCCTGAATTGAAGGCTGAGCTTCTGCTTTAGTTGTGAGACAAAGCATTTCAGAAGTTGAGGTGGCAGATCTCAAAGACTCAAGGTGGTGCAGTCAAATGGAAAAAAATATTGACACTGAATGATAGTTCTGAATATGGAGGAGCATCTGCCTGGTTATTAGCAGGTTTTCTTTACTTCTTGAGAGACATCCGTCTTCCACCACTATGACAAGCTGCAATTCCAAAGCTGAGAAAGCCCTGAGATTTCAGGCTGACAAACCACAGAAACTTTTTCCAGAGTGAAAATTGAGTAACGTGTCTGTCCATTTATCAGACCGAGATAAAAGCACTACAAAAAAACATTGAAATGTCCTCTGTGGGTGCAGAATACTAGAATTCTCCGAGTCGAGACCCGAACACATCTGCTACCTGCTCTCCTCAACCCACATTACGACCACTCTCATGGTTCTCTTTTCCGGTCCTACGACTATGCGATATTTTCACACAAGCAGATCCGTTCAGCAGGGCTGACAGTGAGCAGCACACCCAGCCCGCCCTCCTGCTTCGTGGCTGGAGCAGGCACGGAGGAGACGCTAACTCCCATCTCTCAGGCAGAGGAAAGATCTGAACCAGTGCAGCCTCTGACATCGTTTCAATCTCTCAGCTATTTCACAACGAGACTGAGAGGTGTCTCCTATCTGAAGTTTATTCTGCGTCAGGAATGGGCATCAGATTAAGCAAAACTGATGGAAAAGCATCTGAACTATAGATCCCCGTGAGATAAGGTCCTACCATTTCAAACATATTGATACTCAAACTCTTATCTTACATTTAAGTAAAAGACTTAGTAGTGAAACTAAAGGTAATAGAGAGCGTATGCAACAGCTTAAGAGTACATATTTCTGAATTTGGCCCACAGAATTATGTATTCTACCTGGGGGAGGTTACAGGACTTGAATGTGTCCTCCAAACCACATAATGCAAAAATTGGGCCATATATTGTAACAAAAACCTGAGCTAAGCTAGAACAACCTCCAGAGGGCCATCACTTGTGGACCTGAACATTTTTCTTAAATAACATTTATCTGGGCTGCTGGTTTCAATGAGTGAACTGCAGAACACGGAAGGCAAATGAAACCTCTGGATGAAGAGCAGCCAACAACATTGCTGAAGGAAGCAGTTCCACCTGTACATCTATTTTGTCAGCCAAGGTACACACAAGATATATTTTCTATGACAATGTTTCAGAGCAATATTTGCAACCATTCAGCTTCCTACATAAACACTCTACTTAACGTAGATCAAAGTCTAATGTCAAAGTTCTCTGCTTAATGCATATAAACAGAAGGCAACATCTTCAGAAATAACATCCAATACATGTTTTTTCTTGCACTTAATATGATTTTAGTACACGATTTGCATCTGTTCCTTTAAAGAAACAGCATATCTGATTTGTAACACCACTCAGCAGCTCTCAGTAACAAGGAAAAAAAATACATGACCTCAATCAAGAAATCCTGCGCAGGAGATTAGTTTGGAGATCATTACTAGTCAGGTATCACTAAAGTTTAGGATTACTGCATGCAAACTAATAAGTGGCATTTCTGACATGTATGTACTTGTCTTCATAAAGATGTCACTGTGTTTCAAATAGAGAACCAAAATGCAGACCTTAGGGAACCCAGAAGCCTGATTTTTTTTTGCCAATTCCATTTCCCAAAGTTACCACGACAAATAAATTACAGTGTATGTTATAAATATGTTTGAAATGCAATGTCAAAACTGCATATTATTAAAATGGCAAAATTTAAAATGTTAACCTGTAATTACACATAAATTTTGAATTACCATAATCAAATTACAACAAATTTCAGTATGACAGCTCTTCCAGTATCTGTACTGAATTAAGCAAAATCTCACATACGTCCTTCAAAGCTCTCAAAGCATGCAGGTCCCTCGCCTTTAAATATGGTGACAGTACAAGAACAGTACTGCCTCACTTGGTGGTATTCACTTTCATGATTTTTTTTTTTCTAGACGCAAGAAAAAGATATCCCTACTATCCCCTGTGATTACCACAGAAATGATTGACATGAATAACTATTCTCTGGGAATACTACCTGAGCAGGATTTATAACAGAATTATTAACATCTTCATTTTACACATGGAGAATTCGTGTATAAGGGATTAAGCAATTTAAGTCACACAGAAGACTCCGCAGTTGAAAACAGGTTGTTCATTCGTGCTTTTTCCGCTTAATGCAAAGACTCAACATCTGCCTTCCACTTTTCATTTAGACAGTCTCTGCTAGGGTTTGTATCCTAGATGATGCCTTTGCTTGCTGTTATGATACAAACACTTTATTTTCTGGCATTCCTAGTAAGCTGTTACTCAACATTTTAAATCTTTGCTTTATGCCCGTTTAAATTGCTAAATTGTTGATTTCATGCTTGTAGCATTTTAAAACTGTATTATAATTGCTTATTTTGAGAAGAGTTTTGTTTTGGCTTTAAATTGTGAAACTGTTACGCATACGCAGAGGAGTACCTGCGTTCTGACAGAAGGCTGCTTGCTAGAACTCTATGATAAAATAATTCCTCTCTTTGAGGTCACCCAGAGACCAAATACCACCGATATCACAGCCATATATCCACATGATATCCTTCACTTGCAGGATATCTATGATGACAACAGATGACATAGTAGAAAACATTGCAGTGAATGCGTAGGATAGCAAACAAACCACTGATTATTTTTCTTTCCAGTGGTGTAGAATATCTCTCCCATTTGTTTCCTTATTGAAGAAAAATATTTTGCCAATTTATCATTCTTCTAACTGCCCTCTACACATTTTTGAGCCTTCCTTTTGTCAACCTTCCATTCTACAGTTATCCATGACAGTTATTTACCTGTAACCATACTTCTGGTACTGCAAAGAAATTGAGTATATACCAAGGAAGATGCACCAATTAAAAGCCCATCATGAAAGATCCACGCGGGCATTTGGAACAGAACAATACAGATAATACTTTCAGGAGCTGTGGACCTACTCAAGGCCTTTGCATTGCCTTTCTCCCTACACTACTCACCTTAAACAGGTGACAAAGACCTCCACAGGCCACTCTAGTATACAAAAGCATCTCTCTGGGGACCTCTTTTGCCATTTTGTAGTCAGTTTACTGAAAATCATTACGAAGTTTGAGAAATATTTCTTATTATTAATTCTGAGATTTTGGTTTTCAGATGTTAAAATTTCAACTGCAAGTTAAAAGTCGTGTCCAAAACTAGTTAAATCCTGACCTAGAATTTTCTAGAGTTAGGGGATTGGAAAGCTAACTAACAGCCTTTTTTTAAAGAAAGCTTTAAAACACTAGCATTGTAAATATGAGCTTTCAACAGCAATATCATCTTCCATGAGCAAATTTCTGCTTTATGTAATGTGAAAAGTGGATGTTACCTTAGGCTGTGCTTCTTATTTAAGTTCATATAGGGCTACACCCTAGAAGAAAGTTCCTTTCCCGAAATGTCAGAATAAGAGCAGGATAAAGCAATGACTTATTTTCTGCCTGATGCCATCTGATTCTGAATTTAAATGAGCAAAACCTCGGGAGACTGGTATTTTTCCTAGAGACTCATACAGTGCTTCCAATGGGAAAATATTTACAAGTGAAATGCAGTTGGAAAAGACTGATGTTAAATGTTACTGTCATTGGAACGGCTTATATTTGTTCAAACAGTTGTGCAACTCTAAAATTGTTATTTCCCTTTGTTGATGTTTTTGCTGACTATATTAGTGACTTAATACAGTTTATTGACAAAATCAATGCTTTAATATAGAGTAACAGAAGTGTAACTGCTTTATTCTCAGCATTTAGAACCTCTATCAGAATCAATGCTATCCCTAGAAAAGAAAACACAACCCACTCACAGTCTTTTCACACCATTTTAGCAGTCTGGAATCACCATCTGTGGTCACTTGAGGCCAAACTGGAGGAAAGTTGCCTCTCGAGACAGGATTTGTCACCATCAATGTTAAAAGCTTGGGCACTAGTAAGTCCCTGCCTGTCCAACACATTCCCTTGAGCGTATCCCCGTAAAAGGGTGCATAGGTAGAGGGTTAGTAGCGCAGACATCAGGAGATGAGTTGATCTGTGACTGGTGAGGACCGGGAAGACTCTTTGGATTGTAGCCAGATCCAAGGGAACTTGCCTGAATGCCCTGTCTCAATGCAGAGCCCCTGTTGTCAATTCTAAGACACATATTATTTGTCTCTAACTGTCTCTCATATAGTTCTGTATTATACTGACATTCCATTTGGGTAAAGTCACGGAAGAATTCATGAAGGATAACCTTTTTTTTTTTTTTTAAAAAAAAAGGACTCTTTTCAGACTTCAGAAAATAGGAAAAGAAAACATTTTGATCAGTAAACTCACAAAACAATTAGTTTCCCCCCAAACAACGTATTCATGCATAGATACTACTGCAGTAGTAAAAAGAAGAAATATTTCCAGTATTTCGCATGCCATTTACTTCATAAATGCAAGGTATTCATAAAGAGCAAATTGCCGTGTGGCCAGATAATTTTCAGGTGAAAATGACATTTTTTTTCCCAGCCCCTACATTTCAGTCGTGCTTATGTAAAGAACTCAAGTGCAAAACTCTTCCCTTCTGCAGCCACTTGGCATCATCAAGAAGCTTTCAGAGAGGAGAGGAATTATGTGCCGTTTCACGTATTAGCAGCAGAATTATCAGCTCAACCTTAACTACAGTATGATATTTTTGTATAAGAGGGAGAATGCTGGTAGGTTTTCATGACCCAGGACGTGGTTATGATGCTCTCCCTCTTAGCTGGAAGTGGTTTGTCTCCCTAAGGCTGCAGCTTGCCTGGGGAACAAGAGGTGTCAAGAGGCCAAAGCTGCTGTCTCCCATTGCTCTGGTACATTTGCTCTAAAGCCTAACAGGAACAATTCAGTAAGTGCTTCTCTGACTAATAACTCAACTGAAATACCAACTGTTTTAGGGAATCATTTGTGATTGTAGAACACCACAGCAGTTCATCCTCAGTCTGATAACCATCTTCATCCTTTGCATGTTTATTTAATGCTAGCTGAAGAAAGCAATAGATTTCCATTTCAATGAAAAGTACAATCTTTAACATTTAGCTGCAAACCAGCTGCAGTGAGTGAGAAAGCTATGCGAAGTTTTTGTTTCCCATTGGAAACTGCCAACTATCCAGAACACTAGTCTTAATTCCTAGTAGATTTAAAATTCTATTATAGCAACCAACCATAAATATACTTCGCAAGAAGCTTCAGAGCAGTTTCAATCATTAAACACATATTTTATTTTTTTCCCAGTTGTGCAGCTCTTCCAACTATTAAATATTAAAACATTACTTTGCCACTCAGGTCAGTTCAAAGAAATAAAGTAAACTCTGTAGGAAGTATCCTAGTGGCTTTTCTGGTAAAGCAAAAGTCTAATACGAGAACTGAATAGGAGCCAAGGGGTCAGGACCATGAAGATTTTACTTGGATAGAGTTTCAGTTTGTTTCCAGACTACTAACTCAGTCTGCACATGGGTCTGCAGCATTCCGGATGCGCTCTAGTATATATAGACTCTACAGAGAAAAATCATAGCAACTAGGCATTACAGGCACTAAGAGAAGAAACATCAGTGATATTAATAATGTTCCTCTGTGGTGCTCCCCAAGCCCTGACTTTTGTCACGTTCGAGGCTGTACTACTGTTTTAACCGAGATAACACAGCTTCGGTGTCCTTTAGGAGCTCCAATGCAAAGATGAGCAGCACAACTTTTCTCTGGAATACATTTGCAGTACATAACCTGGATTGATATCAACTTCAAAAAATAAATCAATTGAAAAGCATCAAAGGCGGCCCGTGTCAGATATAATTAAAATTATGATACTTCAGAGCTAGGACCACCATCTGAATTTCAAAAATATATACAAATGTATTACTCCACTTCTCATACAGTATGAATAAGCTAATCGAGGAAGAAGAGTCTCACAATTTAATTCTTTTTATAACTAGAAGTTGTTTTCAAGTAAAATAGAATGATCTATACATGATGCTGAGACATTTTCCATATTGCTCTTTAAAAGCAAATTCCAAAATGCATTGCTCTGAATTGATAAAGGGCCATTCATAACTTCAGTAATACTATTTTGACTTGTTAAATCCAAATGAAAAGTTTAACCATTCCCAAATCAAAACACTTCATTATAATTCAATTTAGCATTAACCTCACTTTAGAGGCAGCCACAGTGCCTTGTTAGAGCTATAATTTATTTGCCTTATCCTCCTGTATGAAATGGGTTCTTTGGCCTCTGATAATGAACTGTGGTGCTCCTCTGACTCTCTAAGGGCATCATTTGGTTCAACAACAACAGCAACAAAACTAGCAGCACATCCTGGGAATTCAGCTCCGAATAAAGTTCAATACAGCGAAGAAATCAAAGGATGAGGAAAGACAACTTGCAAATCTAAGAATTAAGGACCCATTAGAGAGGCTATCAACTCCCAGAAGACTTAGGCACAATAAATACTGCAGAACAACAAAAGATATATCCTGATTATTAAAATACAAACTGCTGAATGATTCTGGTGAAAGGAAACACTTCACTGATGTAGACAAAGTGAACTGCTAATAGTCTAGTAGTTGTTCACTTTAAATAGGAGTTTTCTGAATTTATTCTAAGCAAGTGTGAAGAAGAGAAAAGAAATGGTAAAAAGTGTACAAATCATCTGAAAGGCCATTAAAAATCACTAAAAACTGAATCTTACTGAGTTATTCTAATTTCACTTTTAGTTGTACACCTGAAGAGATTTGGCACAAATAAGATACCAGAGTATAATCTTAAAAAGTTAAAAGTTTATATCTGATGATAGCAAATCCAAAATAAGATTAAAAAAAAAAAAAGGCCTAATGAAATTGCATGAATAAAAGAGCACCAGTTAAAAAGCAAATTTAAGACATATTTATCAGTCAGCCCACCAGGAGTTGCATTGTGGCATACACGAAGTATGAACTGTTTTTCTCCTGAATAAAGGTGTTTCTCCATGACTGTGTCTCACCTGCAATGATTGTCTGCCAGTTCTAATTAACTTCAACACATGAAGATGCTAAACTGAGGTTGTTAAAATGCACAGCTACAGGTACACAGAATCCTAATCCTTGGATGGCAGTTTACGTTCACGTGCACGCTGTTAGATTGCACTGGATCTGCTGGTATAAGAGATTTTAGAGAGACATCATGCCTGACAGATGCACATCCAATAAGATCTAATCCCAAACAAAATTACGGGATTGCTGATATGCAACCCAGTGGATAATTAAACTTAAGGAAATACAATTAATCCTGCATACTTCAAACAACTAGAAAGCAGAGTAGAAAATAAAGGCGGCACAGGTTGAACTGACTAAAAGTAACAAACTGAAAGGTTTTCAGCTACAGCCATAGAAGAGGAATTCTCATCAATATGCCCTTCCAACAAGAGCCTGAAAGGATACATTCTTGGGCTTAGTTGTTTTACTTTTATCTGGCTAATTGGACAAAAAACACCTAATCTGTTCTCTGGTAAATGTCACAGGTGCACAAAGATCAAAAAACACTGAACTACAAAGTGGATAGTGCCTGAAACCAAAGCAAGCTGAATAGATTGGTAAGGCGCATACATTTACTTTGATAGAGCCAAATATAGTCGTACCTTTAGTTTCAAAGCATTGATGATTACACCACCAGAGATATTGCCCTGCAAAGCAATGGTTCTTGCAAAGGCTATTGAAATTGCAGTGGATAATTGGCCAGGATGTGAGATTGCAACAGAATGCAAAAAGTCTCAAACTGGCAACTAAACAGAAAAAAACTCAAGTACGCAAAAACATTCAGAACTCAGAATCCAAGTTACAACCAACCATTAAAATAAACCTTAATCACAAGAGAGTTTAGATATGTTTCTGAGATATGGTTCAACGCTGGGACAATATGCATGGGAGAACGTAGGAGCTCTCTATGCTCTATTTATCAAGAAGCTTAAGGTCAGGTCTTTCAGATCAGCTATTGCTCCCCAGATGAAAAACTTTGGCAATTGGCTCAGTATACCAGACAAGACTATGAGATTAAATGGCTGGAAGACAAATTAGGAACAGGCAGAAATAAGGTTCAGCTTTGTAACCATGCCAGCATAGGGGCAAACAGGATATTTTTCAACTCTAATTTAAGGTTGAGGTGGTTTCTTTTTTTCTGTAAGATCTGAGCCAATACAAACAAAAATTAATTAATGAAGTCAGACTAGATGACAAGAGTACTCCCTTCTGGCTGTATAATCTATTACCTAGATATTCATGGCCATCAGTCTTGGCATCTTACATAAACAAATATTTCATTTAATGAAATTTTTAAAACAGAGTTAGCCTTGGAAAAGTAACTTAGAAGAATTTTTTTCTTCCTTTAAATAAAAAGGAATTTTGGTCTGTACTGTAACTTACTTAAAATTTTTGTCTCATATATGTTTATTTTATTTCAGCTTACAAAATTAAATGTAAGCTACTATTACAAGTGTAATACTTTCTAAACTTATTTTTACTGTTAAAGTAATCTTTCCATGCTTACATTTTTCATCAAAATATCAGCTAATGTTTTTGAAACGACTTACAAAATATCAGCAATACAAACACTCATTCGCAAACACAATTTTTTATTGTGATCCAATTTTTCTTTTCTCTAAATGAAAAATAAATTATTAAAAAATAAATAAAAGTGATATAGCAAGAATATTTCAGGCAGCATTAGTCTGATCATAACATTCTTAGACTTAATTACATGCTGTTCTTCCATGCCACTTTCACATATTATACTGCCTTACCCTCTCCATTTTTTATATGCTACTATTAATATTTAACTATCTAATGTCTTTTACTAGAAGATGTTTAAAGATTAGATGACTAGGAAATAACCATTCATGTAGCTGCTACAGACTAAATTACATTCCAAAATGGAAAGTCCTTCTATCTAAATAGTAAATCTACGTACATCTTTGCTAGATATAATATTTATTAACAATTGGATTTAGATATTCTCTGAAACAGCTCAATTCAGTACCTTGTGATAATATTCAAAATGCTAGATAAAAGTAGTCCTATTAATTTCACACGTGTGGCATTAAACATATGCTTGAATACTGTGTTGAAATGTAAACTTAAGCCTGCTGTCATTTTACATAGCACAAGATTTTGCCCAGTACTGAAAATTACATTTATGGATTAAAAGAAATAGTAGCATCTTTAAAAAAGCCATGATTGAACAGAGGATGAACTTCTCTGTAAGACAAACCGACATATCTACAGTACCTTAAGTGAGGATGCTCATAGTGTCATTTTCAGTTCAGTAAATCTAATGTCCTAAACACTCCATCCAATTCAAAAGCTATGGAGCTTCTGCATGACCAAAAACTATATTTCAGTTTTTCTGACAAAACAACACGCAATAACATTCCTTCGCTTTTGCAGAGCCTGTACTGCTGGTTTGTGAGGTGAGGGAGATACCGCCATCAATCCCATTTGCTGTTTAGTGTCTTTCCAATTCATATTAAACAAACACTAACAAACCCCCCACCCTCACCCTAAGCATCTCTTCTGATTTAAATGAGGAACACATTTGCATCTGTTTCATTCTCCTACTATAAATGTTCGTAGCTCCACTCTGAAGTTATGGCTTTGTAAACCAGTCCTACAGTGCCAACGCTGCAATGATGACAGAAGTGGAAGCCAGAAATGGAGCTCATAGTCCTGCTAAGTACAACGGAAGCTTCCAAAACTATTAATCAATATAAACAACAGGACTATAATCTAATTTCAGAGAGAGATCATTCATCGGTTTCTTCCTTCAGTAAGTCTGCATTTGAAATAACCATCGTTTCAAAAGTCGCTTTTAAAAAATTTAGTGACTTATGAACATGTTGTTACTTGGCATTTAGACCTGACAGCCTTTCTAAAGTACCCATACAATCATCCATCCCTCTCTTTTCTAACAATTCCAAGCATAATTGGCATTTGCTACAACACTGGCAATCAAAAATGAAGCTAATTTTCCCAGGTTCTTATTTACAGCACAAGTAATACCTAATCATATACAAAATCATATCTTTAACCAACCATACCGTAGCAGGTAGTACAAAATTCCTTGAGAAGAAGAGAAAACAAAGGATACAACAGACATAAAATTCAAACGAAACGCACACTAATAGTGAGACCAGAGCTTTGGATTCAAATAATTAAATCTAAAGGTAGCTAAAAATAGAAAGGGATAACCTCGCATCAAAACAAACATCAAAGTAGTCACATGATAAAATGTCTTTGGGAAATACTTCAGTGGCATTCAGCTATTTTTCAAAAAAAATTACCTCTTTTTACAAAACCAGGCATAAACACTTGCACTTGGCCTAAACCTGATGGAAAAGCATACTAAAGGTTTTGAGAACCAGCTGCTCCCTGGAATTTAAAAACACTTTTGTTTCCTCTCTATGCAGTGCTGTAACAGATTCAAGCTGTAGAAATACAGGACTTAAACGGTTTTCCTTTCTTCCCCCAAACAAACATTTAAACCGATCAGCATGACAGAAGGTGCACATTACACAATGCTTCCACCACCGAGGAAAAAGCTATTGAAATAACAAGATCCAGATGTTAGACCAAAAAGAAGTTTATCATCCTCAGAAACCCACAAATTGTGTCTGATGTGCCGTACAAAGATTGCTTAATTTGCTATAATTTGCTAATGTGCATTTTCTTGCTATGTGATCGAAAAAAGCACACCTGTCAAGAAACCTGTTTTCCACGTGCATTGGAATGACATCTGTAGCAGCTGAGCATCGGGGAAATACCATTAAATTATTTTGAACATGTCTTGCTTTGTACAACTTCCTCTGGAAATCATCATGGTGCACAGAATAAATATGCCTAATTTATTTACTTTGTTACAGCATCTGCAGTTAGATTGAGGGCAAGACACTGCTGAGGAAGCTCTTTGAACAATAAATTTGTAGATTGTTTTACGTACTTTATATTTTCATCTCTATGAGTTCATAAGAAGGATTATTACGACCCAAATTTTATCTGATGACTGACATCTGCTTTTTGTGAAGAACTTGCCAACAAGATTTGTAGGGTCTTTCTGTCACTGACATCTGAACAGATCTTAATTTTTTTCACTCAAGACAATAAAAGTTTGGAGTAGGAGGCTTCTGAAGAAGAAAGCTGATATAATGCTGGAGTTAAGTACATCTTCTAATTTTTATAAGGTATACGATTTGTCATATTAATACTTTCCTTCTCATAAAAACTGCTGAGATGTCAAACTTTAAAATGCAGTGCAGTTATTACACAAGTGAATTATTCTACTTATTTTCCATATATTACAACTGAACGGCAGTTGCGGTATAGTTACGGTAAAAAATGCTTACAATTTAATATCAGGCTACTCTAAACTTTTAGAAACCTGCCTGCTGACTCAAGTGCTTTAAAGTCATTTTGCCTCATGATAGTGGTCAAAATATCAGATAATCTGGTAAATAAGTTCTTAAGACACAAGTCAGCTCCCCTACCAAATGAGCTTGTATCACCCTTTTCTAATGTTTTTTGTTGGGTTTTTTTTCTCAAATTCAGAAGTTAAATGATGGCAAATGACACACATTTTCTTTATATTGGAAAAAATGCTATAGAATAGTTGAGGCCAACACGTAGAATCAAGGCATGAGAAAATGATACATAAAATGAAATATATCGTTAATTTAATCCAGTAACTGTTCAACTGAGGTTTATAACTTTTCAGCTGGCAGAGTAGGCCCTGATGCTCTATCCTACGTGAGATGACGTTGCAGTCTATCTACACCAGCTTTCTGGCAGTACTTTGCACATACCTTACTCTTAACCTGAACCAGAAATGCTTTGTCTGAAATACAAATTTATGACTGGTTTAATATTTTAAACAAGTGATTTATCTGACAAGTGTTGCACAGGATATTAATTCGTTACAGAGAAGACAAGGAGCCCCAGCCATGCTTTTTGCATGATTGAACAGAGTCTGGCCAGGTTTTTTTCCAACCTAAACAATTTTGTGATTTTCCCACAAAGCAAACCTCAAAGAGAGCAAAGCACTCTACCACACTATTTACCCCGTGTACCCACGGGAAACTACTCCTGCTTTATTAGCATTACTTAATACTTCTTTCTTTAACTATGAGATCTCTCGAAGAGAGGCAGATAGCCTGGTGTGATCTTTTGGGGGAGACATGAGCTCCAGTTTCTCAGCAAAATCTCCTGGTGCTCTGGATTCCCCTCCTCAGAGACCCATTGGCAATTATATAGCTAAAAGGGGTTTCAAAAGCAAGAAATGGACGTTCAAAGTTTGAAGATTTATGACTAATGCTTCGAGAGATTTTAGATTTAAACACTGACACTTTTTTCTTCAAAATATACAATGCTCTACCTTGTCAACTGCATAAAGGTACAGTAACGAGGGGAACTAAATGCTTAGCATTATCCGAGAAAGATATGCAAAATTTGCTTGCTGCTTTTGTCACCACATGAGAAGATAAAATAGTACAGTAACTTCAGCACAATTAAAAATAATTTACAAAATGTGAATTATTAAAGCAGTGGCCTAGTTGTATGACAGCAAAAACATTGCTAAGTACTTTGGAATCCCATTTACAAATCACTATGATAATTTATAGTGATATTTTATAATGATTTATTATGTAATGCTATGATTATTTAGGTGTGCTCATGTTTATCTTGGGTTCAGGTACTGAAAAGTTGCCTTGGTTTCTCTGTGGACACTCAATTGGCTAAACAAACTTAACAGCAACTATTTTAAATTATTCATTTGGCCTTAATTTTTTATTACTTTGGAGAATAAACAGAAATAGAAGGCTTCAACTTACCATGATCTTCTAAATGATACACAACATGAATTAATGCCACTGGCAATAAAGCCTATTTCTCTACCATGAGCACCTTGACAGGACAAAGAATCAGCAGCTCAACTGATCAGTGAAACATGAAGAAATCAAACTAAAAAGTGTTGAGTTAAAAGGAACACAGTAACTTGAAAGTTCAGACTTTGAGATATCAGCTTTGAGAACAGCACAGTTGGAAAGGACATCTCAAAGCACAAATGTACCAAAACCCTCTTAGTACTAGAAAACTCCAGATGAACGTTATCCTACCAGAGAACGTAGTATATTCATCACTTCCACCACGAAATATATTACATCTACTGGCAGGTTGCAATGAAGCTTATCTGAGACTTAAAAACCATAATTGTGAGTCATTAGCACTCATTACTCTGTTTCAGGTAAAATCTCAGCTCTCTTAACTAACAAATAACAGAAGAGTGACGTTTGCAAAATTAAGACCTTTTAAAATAAATGGTCATCTGTCCCTGCCAGTCCTACCTGTATGTTTTTGCTTAGGTCCGGTATTTTCTCCTAAAAATGTATGGCCTCCCCTTCTGACCTCCAGTACAGCAGTTATATTTGTTTGGACTGACTGTCCCACCACATAAACGCTCAACAGCTGTTGAGACACTAAGAGCCAAACAACCATCCTCAAATGCCCCCACAACACAAACGGCAAATCTGCCACAGAAAAGTCAAAGAATTCAAAAACGTATCATACCTGATGAATTCTATAAAAATACATTCTTAAAACTTTGTGTCTATAGGTGAGAACATCAGAGATGGAGAAACTTCATGATGTTGTTTGGATACTCTGCTGAACACATTCGGGTGTGAAACTAGTGCTGTGATGTGAGATGAAACTAATAAATAGAAAGGCTGCCTGTCTGGAAGGAAAAGTAAGGACTGTTCCACTTTTGCTCATCTTTCAATATGATTTACATCTAAGAGCATCTATTAAAAACCCTGTTGCTTTTCTCTTTGATCTAAAGGTGTCAAAGAAGCATCCGTTATAAAACAGTGCTTATTATTTCAAAAATCTGAATTTCCTTTGAATGGAAAATCAGATAGAATGACATCTTTTTTAATGTATGACAAAAACGCTGCATATTAGGAATTAAAGAGATCAAGACAATTGACAGTAAAACTACAAAGGACCGGTAAATCAATAGAACAAATGAAAGGTATGAAAAGGAAAAAAGATATCCACCATCCTGCTTAAAAAAATGTGGCAGACAATACAGTAGGAAAGAACAGAATAAGCCAAAACACAATAAAAAAGTGACTGCACAATAAAGAATGAAAAACTTTGTGAGTATCAATTAATGGACTAGGACCACTCTCCAACACAAAATCACAGTATTTATCAAGATTCAAGAGAAGAAAAGAAACTTGAACACATCCAAAGATCAACAGAATATGTTGTTGTAGAACTGGATTATGGGATTGAGAAAAGGTTTGTAATGAAGCTGAATGAAGAATGGAACACAAATACACAGACATTGTCATCATTTGCAAATAGGTAGTGGAGAACATACCTGGTAACAAGCAGTGAGAGCTGGTAAGGCTTAACTACAGAAACGTAAGAACACTCAAACTAAATTTCAAATCAAAAAAACCTGAAGCAGAGCTCATAAAATACCATCAAAACCAGCTTAAAATTCTTCCTTGACATGCTCCAATCACAGAATCACAATGTCCAACAGGATTTTCCAAAGTACCTTAAATGACTGGGAAGTTTAAATACCATGAAGAGACACTGAAGAAATGTCAAGTCTGTCTCTGTCTCTAAAGTCTATTCCTCACCACTATAATTAGTGCAAGTTTGTTACTCGTGTCACTAGAAACAAAAACAAAGGTACTTCACGGTGCCTTGCATAACTATCCTTACACAGGGTCCAGTCCTGAGATGATGACAATCGGGCTTGGAACATCAAGGTGTTCGCACCACCCTGACACCCAGTGGAGTAAACCTGGCACACTTTCAGTTCGCCTTCAGCTGAAAACAAGAACAAAAAGTATCAAACCCTAGGAAATTCAACTTCCTGAATTGGAACTGATTTAATTTGCAGCATGGAGGAGAAAGACAATAGGAATAGCCCAGTGCAAACGTTTTTGTCATTCTCGTATTTTTCCATTTGTATATGCAACTACTGGGAAAAGTCCATTTGAAAATCTGCCTTCATTCCGTCGCCACGGCTGCTTGACCTAAACTGTGGATACATCCCTTTTGCACTCATCCTTTCCCCCCCTCACTCGATACGCGTGCTGCCTGCCCTCCACTGCTGATCAGTCACTGCGAATGGCACCTGAAACCCAACAACCTTCCTTGAAAAAAGTCTACCCTAAAGGATGCTCACACAAGTATAAGGAAAACGGGTTTTCCTTCCATTATATCAAGACCTGGACAGTTTACCTACAAATTAATAACCATTCTTTCCCATGGCAAAATAAATAAAGCTGGAGATACCAGGCGGAACATTCCCAACTAATTGAAGACCTTTTTCCCTTTTTGAACATTTGTCAACAAGCAGGATTACTGAATCAAAATAAGTTTTCTTGACAGAATGATTCCAGCTTTTGAGAAAATGTATTCTGTCAACAAGACAGAGTAAGGACCTGACAAAATAATATGTCTGAACCACTGAAGTGTTTTGAGTTTTCTTCTCAAGCATAACAATGAGAGGTGGTGTGTGCGTGCTCAAAGTCAGAAGTAACTCTACTGACATTATATGCATGTTTTTTCCTCTGGTGTTAAAGTCAAAGACACGGTCTGGCAACCCCTCTAATGTCTTCATATAATGAGCTATGGCCAGAAAGCGATGTCGTTCACAGAGACTGACCACAGGATTCTTCAAGTCCTTTCTAAGGCAAAAACTTAGCCAAGAATTAAGCAGCAAAACCTATGGACAGTAATAGCCACGGTATACAAAAAAAAACAATCCAAAACAAAGCAGAAATAGCTGAACATTGCCCAGGAAGAGTGTCTGGCCTGAGAAAGTTAGAGTTAAGCACTTGTCCTAAAAATTGTCTGGAGGTAGTGGCACTCTTGTCTTATCCACAACTCTGCTCCATATCAGTAGTCCCACTCCTGCAAAACAGCTAGTGAGCATTCACGTCAGCCAGAGAATTTCTACTAAAGCTGAATTGCCTTTTACAAAAATATTTGCTGGAAAACCTATGGGGGAAGAGAGAGAAATGGGAAGACTCCAAGCACAGGGTTTCTACGCTTCCTGTTTTTTACTCAATTCAGCTTCTCAGTAAAGGAACTCTGGCAGTAAAAATATCCAGCACAAACTTTTAAATCAAAGCTGGGATTTAAATACTTCATTCCTGTCCTCGCTATCAAATCAATGGTGGATGCTGATAATTTATTGATACCGATATAAAAGTGCACTGAGAGTCAGCACTGGAGAGAAGCTAATAAAGAGGTGGGGGGGGGGAAGCAAGAACATTATTTACAATATGCTTTGCCTGCGCTGGAATGCAGTCACCAATAACATTTTTCATCAGGATTTGTGCTGTTGGATATACTGTATTTCCTCTTGAGTTCCAGTGAGGGGAGGAAAAGAATAAATAAATAAAATCAAAGCACAGGCATTGCATTTGCCTGCTGAAAGCAGGATATCCTCCATTCTCCAGCCATCCTTATAAACAACTTCCCAGGAAATTGCCTTTCATCATTGATTTACCCAAAATAATGTTGATACTTAATGTGGAAGGTCTTCATATTCATTTGTGGTTCTCCCATGACCAACAAATTTTAAGAGCCTCTCTCAGTTATTTCTCAAAGATTATTGAATTCTCCATTTCTGCCTTTGGTTTGGTGTTAACTATGCATTTCGTATTGGCCACAGGTAAACCTGGGTCTTATTTTTATTTAAGGTCTGACCTTTTTTTGGCACATTCTGTACTTACCAATGAAACAGCCAAAAGCAGAATTAACTATTTCTTTCCTGAAATAACCTGGCTGTGGTGCAAAGCCCATTTATGAAGTCCTCTGTGTTTTTTTGATCTACTTTGTTTTGCTGAAATAAATGGATAAAAAAATAAAACGATGATATGAACACACGGCATCAAGATCAGGCACAGCCTGGTTCACCACTGAGCACAGTCCTGATATTAACTTTCGATTTCACCAGTTTTAGTTAAGCCACCTGCTCCAGAAAGTAGGTTGGTACCTACTGTCCTGGCAGACACCATTTTCAAATCAGGCGTTGGCATAGATGTCTCAACCTTAACAGTTGACCACAATGAAATCAGAAGTCTCTCTTTTTGGAGCATATTAATGCTAGGCTTAGGAATGCTCCAAAATAGCTAGTATTAAAAAAAACCAAAAAACATGTTGATAGCAATAAAAGAAGGCCCAACAATATTGCAATATTGAGAAACCAATGTAATAAGTGACAAACTGTGTTTTTACAATTATATTTATGATACACTAGAGTAAATTCAATACGTGCAACCTGAACACCTGTCTATATCAAGGACTAGTGACCGTGCACCCACTACTGCTGTGGAGTAATTAAACAATGAATGCGTTCTATATGCTAAATTAATTTGCTTTTTCTCGCCTCCCCACTTTAGCTGTCTTTCTTACAGGGTGACAAGTTAAATGGTGTGTGAGTGCACATATGAGTTTCATGGTTTTCAGTGTTACTTGGGAGAATCTCTGTGTATAGGTTCTCTTTCTGTTCTGCTTTGTGTTTTCCTTTGTTTTGCTGGGGTAAGCGTACCAAAACCAGCGCTAAAACAAGAATGCAGCACCATGCTTATAGAGGCAAAAAATTATGGTAATCACATCAGATAAACAAACTGTAAGTAACTTCCTGGAATTAACTCTTATATACTGGGCTTTCTTGTAAAAAACTTTTGTAGTCAGATTGCTTTGACAATGAAGTGTTCAATAATAACTTGCATTTTCTGTTGAAAGGCTAACAGACATTTATGTCTCACGTTTCTCTGTTCCCAAATGGCATTCTGAAAATTCTGTATTTTCTACACAAATAGACTGTGAGCAAAGTTACATTGTCAGTACTCCATAACTGAAATGGTCATAACAAAAGAGAAGCAGAGCCAAAAAAATACAGCCAAAGAAATCAGTGAAGGACAACAGGTCAAAAAGCAATTTGAAAGCCACGTGGAACCAAGCAGAAGAAAAAGACTGGAGGGTGTAGGGGAGGTGTGAAGCCAACAAATTAGAAAACAGAAACTAACTGGTCTTCACTAAAGACAGAAATTTGGGTCTGATTTCTGCTCTGCAGCTTGAGAAAGATCCTTCAGGCTCAACTCTTAAAAACAAATCCAATTTAGCTTTTCAATGTTCAACAAATACTATTCCCAGTTAAACAGAAATATAAATTACTCAAGATGCTACAATTTCTCCAGACCCAGAGTGAGCAAATTTATGTCAATATATTCATAAACACTCACCAACAAACACAGAAAAAATAAGTAACTGTATATATGGCAAATATGTTTGAGTACGTACACATATATACACCCATCGAGCCCCCTAAAGCAAAGGAACATGTATGCTTTGACAAAGTCTATCTAGAAAGGTCCTTTCGTGACTTCATAATCCTTGCTGAAGTTTAGCATTCTGCATCCAGCTACCTAAAGAGAAAAGCCCTGATGACTTGCAAATTCAGTAAATGCACGTTATATAATATTCTTGCATACAGGATGTGACATCTGAACAAAAATTAGAAGATTTTTAAGAACGTTCATAACTTTCAATGAAAATATTTTGAAGCTTCTTAAAATATTAAAGAAGTAAACTCCATAGCAGAGAACAAGACTTGTACCAATTTTTTGTGTTCATAAATTTCCCCGGAGGTCCCCTAAATGGCACGTCGGCAGCCTATGTACTCCTAAAACCCTCAGGATCCTAGAATTTAAGATCAAAAGATCTTTTAAAGAACAGCAGGTGCTTAAGTTTTTTTATATATAAGGTGAGCTATTAAAAAGAAACACTAAAAACCTAGCTGCTTTTTACCCTATCCAGCTGTATATCTCATGAATCCTGTGAGCAGGTTAATCTTTGACACAGCCTCGAGCTACTTTTATTGTAAGAAGTTAAGCAAAGAACGGTGTACAACCTGCCACATACCAGTCTGGGATGTAGAGTGGTTTGAATTACAGCAAGCTACAGCACACATTAGGATTTCTATTAAAAATAAATAAGGGCTTCTCAACATTTTTCTCCTTAAGAGGGAACAACAAAGGATACAGACACAAAAGTGAATATTAATCTTCCAGTTCAGCTTTGTACTAGGGTATGCCACAGAGCAAAGGGAAATAACAAGAGCTGGTGCAATCAAATAAGTTTATCCGGGTGCATGAGTGGCTTCTTATCATTCAGATCAAAGGATGCGCCTCACCGGATCAGACCGTCAGTGTGCGTGTGATCCTCCCCAGGAGGTTGACGTCGCTATATAATGTACATCTAACCAATTGCGTGCTTTCGCACAGAAGCCCTTTGAAAGGTCTATGCTGATTGACTGAACGCTTCCAGCTATGCATTCCACAGCCTGAATATATAGCATGGCACTCCTGAGCCTCCTTCTGTTTGTTCTCAATTTATCTCACCCTCTTTGTAGTCATAGCACTTTGTTTTCCAACTACAGGACAGAAATTCTCCCCCAGCACAACACCCACTAGAAAAAGCAAACTAAACCAAACCAGAATAAAACTCCCCTCTGAATATTATCAATTTTTTAAAACAAACAAACAAACAAAAGCAGTAATTGGAAATCTGATGCCACATGACCAAAATACCTTAAGAATTATCTATGAAAGTCTTAACGGACACAGTCCAGATGGACTGAGTTACCTTACACAAAGCACCCTCTTCATCATCCTGCAGGGTAGGCAAACCCATGTGTTCATAAATAGATAAGGTACAATATCTGCAATATGTGCAAGACTCTCTACTCTAACAGTATCTGTTCAACCTACTTTTTACTTAAGTCCAACATTTTGTAGAATCTCTAATGTGTTTATGCTGTACAGAGCCATAACACCCGTCGATGATGAGTAAATCCAAAGGACTATTTTTCAGTACCTGAAAGGAATGAAACAACTGAAAGAACAGTAAATAAGTATAATAATGCTCTCCAATAAAAGAGTGTTTCTCTAAGGTGCTACCAACATGTAACTCAAAGGAGAGGAAAATAGGTCATTCATTCAAAAAAGGAAAACCGTTACCAGTCCTGGATTACATAAAATCTCTACATACAGTAGACATAATCCTATTATTCTGTTCCAAAGAGAGGAACAGTTGCATGCAAAGATCTTCTCCAGTCTCAACATGATATCCAAAGATACTTGTCATAGTTTTGGGAATACCTCTTCTACTGGAAGACAACTTTTTTTTTCCCTCTAGAAGTTGGGAACACAAGAAAGAGCACTAAAATCATCTGAACTGACTTTTAGAAAATTTACTATCTTAGAAAGCCTACAGAAGATGAAGAAAACTTATTTTATTTGAGTCTTTCTGTTTGACAGCTTTTCTGAGCTGGCCATCTGCATCAGTTCTGCATGCCTGCCAGCTGACAAGTTCTATTTGTTGAGCAGGTAATTGTAGCTGTTTTATTTTCCCAGTAACACACTATCACAAAACACAAGAGCGTTCAGCTTAGTTTAGATATGTTCTTCAATATACAGAGGGCAGTGAATAATAGTGAAAACTGTATTGCCTGACAAGCAAAGCATGAATTTGTCACATCAAATACTTTGTCTTGCTCAGCGTCCCTTCAAAACAGATAGCATTTAGCCTTCATGTTTTACAAGAAAGACTTGCAAAAATAGCTGTGAATACGTTGTAGTTCAGGTACAACTTTTAAAAAAGTTTTCTTCAGGTTTCTAAAACTTTATTTCTTAAGTCTCTAGATCTATAATAAAAATCAATAAACATTGTAAACTGCAACTTCCAAGCAAAGCACAGGTATTTGAAATTCAAGGCATTATATCACAAGCAAATTATGGCTTTCTGGTCATAAATATTATCTCTTTTAAAATGCAGAAGTATTTTAAATCAACTATTTCAATATCAGTATCCCTGGGGGAGAATTTTAATTACATTCTGTTGATGCTGTATTGCTTTCCACAAGATTTGATTGTTTTGCCACGTAACCTAGAAGGAGGGTAACTATGGCAAATTGACAGTTTAGATTTCAGTCAGATAAACAGCCACCCACTGAGTTATTCAGGCACCAATTTTCAGAACTGAAGTCTAAACGTCTTTCGAGTGCTATTGCACAGTCACCAAACTAAGCCAGGCTTAGTGCTGACATTTCCCCTGCCCTTTCTTAGGCATTTCAGAGCCTTTGCTTATGTCTTACCAGTACTTGTACAAGTCCAGATAAGCCATTTTAGGAAGTTAAATTAGCCCTCAAACGGTATCTTTTTCCATAGGATTAGCTTTAGCTAATCAGCTTCCCGAGGCCTCTTACCCCACGATGGCATCAATGTCAGTGCAGCACAAAGCAGGAACACACGGGTGGCAGCAGAGGGGAGGACGAGACCCTGCAAACTAGATTTACATCCATTTAGATTTCCATTTATAGCAAAATCTGATAAAATTAAATTATTTCCCCATCAGACCATGTAGTGAAACCCCATTCCTTAAAATATTTTGAAACTTATTGTAGAAGCATTTAAGTTGAAATAGAAAACTGCCTGCGTTTAAGGAGTACTGAAAAACTGAAGTCTCTATTTGCTTCTGGTATTGCCTGAGGATCGTGACAGAAGTATGACAGTCTCAGAGCGCGAAGGGTGCAGATTCTATTATTTCAAGGTAGTTCAACTGTGCGATATAGGAATCTATGTGGGGGAATAGAAAAAAATAATTACACCCCAGCACACACGTAGTCTGAAACATCACAGTTTTAAGAGGAACAGAATTCATACCGCACATGAAAAAGTTACACTATTCAACAGAATGAATTTAAAGATCATCCTCAATTTGGGCAGCTCATTATGATGGTCACTTCTTGTTGTTGTATAAAGCAACTGTTCTTCCTTCAGTGTTGGTTCGTGACCTATGTAATTAACATTGGCAGGGATGCCAAGGGAGCACCTTCTAGATATTCAAATATTAGAAGTAAAATAGAAGACGAAGCTGCAAATGTGCAGGGGCATTAAAAATTACAATGGCTTGTCATGTGCATGTGCAGATCAATAATTATTCAATAACATTTCCATACTCATAGGAACGCAAGTCCTGACCAAAACACTGTATCTCACAACTTCTTAAAAAGCGGAAAGAAAGAGGATCTGAGCCGTGGGCACTTAATGTGGAGAGAGAAGAAAGAGGAACCAAAAGAATCAGAATGAACTGCTGTACCTATATGGTTTAGGGCAAGGAAACAAAGCCATACCTACTCCTGGCTAAACTATATCTCACTAACCTGAGCTACTATGTCTACTACAACACTATAGGTGCTGCCGCCTAAAGTGGCACACTGCAGACAGAAGACCTGATTTACCGGTGTACTCAACATGCTTTCCAGCAGTTCTATTCCAGCACAACCAGAAGAATCAACAGGAATGACTCACTGCTGCCTGACTCCATTTGCACTAGGGTAATTTTATTTACTAAAATGATGTGATAGTACCATTAAGCCAGAAACAAGTTTCATTATGTATAAGCACTGAGGCTTATGACTCCCCTTCCCTTTCTAAAATCAATGGCAAAATTCATACACATCTTTCTGTCAAATTCAGTTCCACTCAAACTCAGAATTCAATTTAGAAAAATACACTTTTAGTCTGTATTTTCTTATTTTTTCTTTGTTAATCAATCATTTACAGACCAATGCTATGCCTTTATTATCTCATTATTTCATCTGATTGACAAAGAAAAGTTCCACTTCATATGCAACGAATAACTGTTGGCATAGATTATGAAAAACTTTTAACATACAGTTTAGATTTTATTTTTACTAAAATCAAACCTATCATGAGTTAGCACACCAAATGCCACATCTCATAAGTTTAAACGTATAGGACTAGATCCTGAAGTGACTTAAATAAACGTACATGCAGAAATAGACACCGTCTTTATTGTCTACATACTGGACAGGTCATGAACCTTCTAAAAGTTGTAAATACAGTTGCATTCAGTAACATAACTTCAAAACAAATAAAGCCTGTTGAGTAGACAATGACATGCTACACATACACACATGCATAAGACCATTCGACAACAGAAGCCTTCTTTTTATTACCTTTTTTACTCTTTACTTATTACTTTTCTTTTTGCCTATTCAGGCAGAAATGAAATAACTACATTGGCTATTATGATATCTGGAATGAGAAACTAAAAGGAATAAAAAGTCACCGTTAAGGGTAAAAAATACAGGTTAAGACTGCATTGATTCTCTTTCCACTTCTGTGCCTCTCCTTCCGTTTTTTGCAAAGTGGGTTATGCCTGGTGCAGTTAGAACCTAATAAATTAAGCCAATGAATTTTACACAAGTATCGTCTTTCCAGGAAAAAAAAAAATAAATCAGATTTATCTGCAGTCTAAAAAGTAATGGGTGAAATGGCTGAAGGCACAACGTACCAACGAAAAAAAACCCAAGCATTTATTGTCTTGCAAGACATCTTCTGGACTGCTTTAGCTTCCTCCTCTAGCCTGCTTCTTTTGTCTATGAAGTTGAGTCTCATTGTATAACTAAACAAGATGATTTCTTCCTCCTTCCTGAGACTTTTTGACAGGTCAATAATACCTTTTATGTTTAATGCCTCTTTGCTTTTTAATTACATAAACAGCATTAATTGGGAGGCAAATGGACTGAGATTCCGGAATATCAATGAGATTTTCAAGAACCGTATCTTTAGATTGAGCAGGGTAAATGGTATTTTTAATGAGCTAACACCTTGAATAAGGACCACCACGAGGCAGAAATGGAACAGAAACAGAGATGATGAAAGCCTACAGGGAACTGACAGTTATCTGGAACTTCTGTGCAAAAAAAATAATTTCCCTGAGGAAGGGAAACATGCAAAACTACTTAATTTTTAATCTTATTTTTAATATTTAAAATTGGAGTGTCTCAGTCTCTTCTAACGAGAAAAGGCCTAACAGAATATAAGTACAATATTAGCTTAAGACAACAAACCTTGCTAGTTAAATGCTTGGCTCATAACTAGTCTATGTTTATTCTCTTGACATACAAGAAGTCCAGTGTAAAGGAAAAAGATGACCTTTCTGCGGTGGTGCGATTTCTGAATCTGCTGCAACTGGGAAAGAAACTTCCTTATTGCCTGAAGAAGGGGACTGAGAACCGCTCATCTCGACCAGGCACTCTGGGAAAAAAACACCCATTGTTAGAGCATTGCCCCAGTGTTCCTGGGGTCCTGTGTGCCTGGGAAGAGGTTCCAACACCATCTCAGAAAGAGACTGACCATCAGTCACACCCTCGGACACCCAATACCTGGATCGTGGCTCAGTGAGGTGGAATGATACAACTAGAGCAAAGTTCCACTGGAGTGACACCTTCCAAGGGCAGCCAAAGCCAATATTAAAACATCAAAATGAATATTCAGATACGTGATAAAAGTCAATTATCTCAAAACCCCGTAAGTATGCGATTATATAGAAGGCCCTTTGAGCTCTTCTGTATGGCAGCAGGCCAAGACAAGTAATCCCCCCGAGTTGGAAGTTGGACGCCTCTGAGGCGCAGCGCACGATCTCATTTGCTAACGCAGCAAATGACAAGGCCTTAGCAAAGTCATCTGTCTTGAGGGCCAACCACTGCCTGGCGGCAATGCTGGTGTGCTGAGTGTGAGTGTTCTCACCAAGCTTAAAGCAGGAAATTTTCAGCTGCTCTGTCATGGACCATACTTCTTTCATGCCTAAATATTGATCTCTCTCCATATGCATACATAACTCTATTATTTCTGTATTGATCTATGTATCTACTACTGTGTAGTAAGTAGGAGCCAATCTCGTCATTTTCACATCTGTCATTAAGTTGCTCTCTTGATTAAAACAGATTTCATACAATCACTTTGCTAAATACTAAATTGGCTTATGATTAAGTACTGTTAAAGATCCAACTGCTTGATCTACCTCAGATTATCAATAAATTCTAAATTGCTGCTAAATCATAACCATGTAAAATATTTTCATCTACGACATTTTCCAAGTAACTAAGACAGTAATCTTTAATTGCCAATATATACGCAATTACAGCCCTGGTTTGGTAAATTACTGTATGTAATTTAATTGATCAAGACTAGCATTTACTGCCTTGCAAAATACAGTAATATATACAAGCGATAAAATGTATTTACACAAATAGAACTATACCAGAATACTGCACCAAAATGAACTTACAAACTAGAACAGCACATAACTGGAGACAGACTCTGTGCAACTTTGACAACAGCAGAGACAGAAAAGAACGTTTCTCTCTCTTCCACAGTTGTGTAAAAGGTCTGTATTGTTACAAGCACTAGAATACCTGGGGGGGAATATGAGCTAAGAAAGAACTGCCATCACACTTTTAGCTCTACCCATTTTCTGAGACCAGAATAAAGTCTACAAAGCTATCTTCCAAACTATTTCTATGAATACTAATATATTAGATGCTCCTATCCTCTTCACAGCATAAGAGAAAGAAAGCAGAAATATGAAGACACCAGTTTGTGCAACATATTTCACCCATTTCAGCAAGAACAAGAAACTCAGTTCCTATTCAAAGTACAAGACTGCAGTAGAAGAATTGTAAAACTTATTTATTAAGAACACTCAGACAGACAGAGAAGATACAAATCTACTAGTGCCTATGCAAAAAAAAGTGATACAACTACATTATTAAGTAATTATTATTCACAAGCAGCTTTTCTAAAGTTAATATTTCAATCAAAGTTCTCTTTCCTCTTTCGCTATCAGCTTGGAAATACCATCTCTTTGCATTTTTCTGGTGCCTGAAGTGCTGAAAATATAAATATTTGTTTTAAAGGTGATGCATATTAATAGATATTTAACTTAAACCAACAAATACTAGAATGATAGGCCATCTTTGATTTAAAGCAATACGATAAATAATCATGAGGACAGGCCATATTTTCCTAGCAGTGCAACTAAAAGTTTAAGAGAGAAATACTGCATTGCAATTTAAGAACACTTCAGACTACAGTCACAATTACTTTAGAATCAGGTTAAAATTCGAATTTACCTTGAAAATGAAATGTCAAACAACAACATAACAGAAAGATCAGAATTCCTTTGAGAATTGAGAATGGATCCTGTAATTTAAGGGTGTCTTCCTCGCATGATGCTTTCACAGGCCAACAGAATATCTGTGGTGCTTAGAATATTCATGCCTCCTATATCTAAAAGTACATAGTAGTACCGTAGTCTTAGTTTTGCCTTACTTTTTATATTCTTTTAGCTTCCACACAGAGCATAATTGCTGTTGTTTAGCAATTCCAACCTATTTCTGTTCTGCATGCTCTCACAAGTTTTCAGAAACACAGTCAGCAGATATAAACAGTCACTTTGTGTTCATGTATCTGTCACAGATTTCAATAGAAAGCTAACAAAAATCTTCCTTCAAGACCTTCCTTTGGCACTTAAACACGTGGCAGGGTCTAGTGTTTCAAGCTTCCTGAAAGATTTCACTTCCTATGGTAGTTAATTTAGGATGCTGGACACATTAAATACATAAGTAAAGCATCACTTGTATGAAGTCAATAGCACAGTCAATGAAAAATAGCATTTTTGAGAATCTGCCTAATCAATTCTAATTTACTTTGGAAGTTATAAATCTGTCTAATTAATCCTAATATAGTCTATAAACTCTACAAAGAGCCAAAATGCACTAGCTTAGTTCCTTCTGTCTTTCGCGGCTAAAAACGGACACTGCCATTCCTCACCTGGCTATAGATACTCTAGACAGCAAAAAAGTACTTCCAGTGACATAGCTGACTTACAGAAACTAAAGCATCTCATATATGCTGATTGTGTTTATATTTAAATATACTTGCATTTTAAATTTGTATTCCTTTTCTATATTTTGACATAATTTTTCCCAAAACTTCCAGGAACATTACAAGAAATAATTTCAGCCAATGATTTCTAAATATAAATGAAAAATGTTTGAAGTCAAATTCACAGACTGGATACATTTAAGCTCTTTTTGAAATAAAATATTTTCCACATAATTTGCTGGAATTCTATAATGTTCTTCTCCTATAACAAATTCCAACTTTTTACTCACTGACTTAAACAAAAGAAAACAGTTTCTGTTTAGCTCTTCTTTGGAAATGAAACATCTTGGTGCACTGCTGTCAGTAATAAATAGTTACTGGCTTAGTTTAAACTTATGGTAAATTTAGTACAACCGAAAAAAAAGGGTCATTATATACATTCTGCAACGTGCTAGGAAACTACTAGTTATTGGATGCAGTCCAATAGCCCTGGGATGAGCGGCTTTAGCCATGACAGCCAGTGATCTTGCCCAGCACAAGGACAGCTAATGCTGAGGTGGTTCTTGAAGGCAGCCACAGTGAGTGACAAGACGCGACACTGTATGCACTTCCTTTTACAATAAATTTTCTTTGGCTTTAATGACAAAATCCAGGGATTACAGTAAATACAAGTCTACTATCCTTAATCTTTTAAGTCAACTATTATATTATTCAAAAAACACTTTCAGTAGAACTCAAACCAACCTTTAAATACAGTAAGCACTGGTTGTAAACAGATCTGTTAGCGTCTTTGTTTGATTCTGCCTTTTGTTAAGATTAAACAGAAAATGCCGTTTTCCGCTATACAAGACATGGCATAGACTTCCATGAGAAAATGAGTGAGAAGACAATGGCACTTTCTCTCAGGAAGCTTGACGTAGTTTGGCTTTTTCACTTTTACAGTGAAGTAGTACTATTTTATCAGTAAATACTGTCTCGCGGTACACATCACTGCAACAGAGATGGAGATTTCTCAAAGGCTAGGAGGGTGCTATTTTCGTAAGCAAGGTGGTCCCACCTGGGAAATGCAAATGCAACAACCCGTGTACAAGCAGTATCTTTTGATAATTGCCATTCACCAAATGCTTTGTCCTGCAGCAGAATAATGAAGAGCAGAATCCGGAATGAAACCACAACAGTGACACATAATGGGTAAACTCTTCGTAGGCCATGTAACATAGCTCTCAATTCTTATGATTTGTTAATTTTCCCAGTCCAGATAGATATTTAACAAGACAATTATGGTTTGAGTCTTTCCACCTTATAGTAGCTTAACCAAAGAGATGGTACTTCATCCAAGCACTATACTGTATAATATAAGTGTATATAAATTATTATTAGTGTAACTATCCACTGATAAATAATAAATTACCTTGAAATTACATGCATAAGAAGAACAGTGTTTCCCTATGGCAAATACCGAGAAACCATTTGACTGAGGATGAAATGTGGCAGTGATGCAAAGCACTCCAATATTACCTGCGACCAGACAATGTCACCTCCCTCTCTGCAGAGAACAAAACAATTGTCTAAGCGGCTACATTTTCTTGTCTGCTGTCCTCGGCACTACTGTGTGCCCCGTGTCAGAAAACTGTAGGGCAGCACAGAGCACCAGATGCATCTAGAATCTCTGTGCCTGTAAGAGAAAAGGCTGCAGCAAAAGCAGGAGAGTGGAAACACTATTGACCATATGTCCTCAGCATCGTGCACAGGAGCTGCCATCAGTCACTACAGCCTGGAGGCTGGAACAGCTCTGTGACCCTGACTATTACTTTCCCGAACCTCATGCATCCCCCTTGCATAAAACCATTCTGTAGGAGGGAAGCCAAGTTCTACTTGCATGCATATTCCCCCCAAGACACACGATATTTCAGAAATGCAATGGTTTCCACAGGTAGACCAGGAAACACTGAAGGCTTCTGTTACTCACAGATTAAGCTACAGCTAATGCAAATTATTCTGCATTCTGAGAGGACGGTATCTATACCGATACAGTTTTCACTTTGTTTGAGTTTGTACAGTATTTTCTACCTTTACATACACTGAAATGAGGAGCACGCCTTAGCACTTTCCACTTTACGATTTACCTGGTATTTCACTATTAGTACTTTCAATATTTAAAAACTCAGGCTACTTGTCAAAACCGGCTTTTGTTGAAAGGTTACAGAAGTCTTGTCAAAACACGTTTGATGAATTAATCGTCCTAGTGTTTTGTAAGAATGGCGTCAGAAATTATGTGCTAATGGCTTTTCTGAAGATCATGAGAATCACTAAAACACATGTAATTAAATGCACTTGATAGTTATTACTATGCTTGTGCTTATCATTAATTAGCCCATGGAGTCCCGATTTTCACCATTAGGAGTTAGTGTAGGAGAGAAAGAATGAAAGCACAATTTATTAACAGCAGTGAATGAAATCAGCCATAGTCCTATCTCATTAGAAGCAGACGTGTAGGATGACACTTTAATGAGTTAAACAGCAACAGCTACCCTCACTGAAATCCCTGGGGGTCATGTGCAGCCTCAGGTCTGAAGGAAAGCACTCTGCACTGCAGCTGTATCACCGTGTTGGTTTCTCATTGTGCGTTACTGGGGAGACTCAAGAAACAGTATTGAAACAAAGGAAAAAAAAAATTCACTAATGAACAAAGCTTGACTCACTTGGAAAACCCTCTCAACAAGTGTCTTTTTTCCTTTTTGAAAGTTTCTCAAGGTCTTGAGAAGCCCCGCGTGTCAGCAGCTGCTCCAAGCTGCAGGCTGGCAGGTCAGGAACATCAGGGCTGGGCTCACCCAAAGCCCTGAGCCCGGCCCAGGCTGCCCGTTAAGCTCCCTTCACCTTGCCCATCTTTCTCTTAACTGACGAGCAGCACAGATATATCGGGTTTTCCTCCTCACTTATCTCCAGTTTACTTCCCACCAACACTGGGACTCTCCTTTCCTGACAATCCTATCGCCATCCACTTCAAATATCTCTTTCTTTCCACCACTGAGGTACTGCACAACAACTCCATCCAAACGTAATGACATTTTGCTTGGCACTGCAGCTAAACACACAGACAAAAAAAAAAAAGCAATTTGGCCAAATTAATGTGCTCTCCTTTCAAACATAATAGTGATAAACAGAGCATCTGACATAATCTCTATAGAGCTCGATCATTTATTCTGAAATTGTAGTATCAATGTCAATATCTAATTCTAGGGATACCATTTTAGGAGGTGAAGTAGCAACAGTATCTAGTTTATTTGTATAAACCAGCAAATAATACCTTTCTATTTATACGCACATAACACTTCACATTTTTAAGACTCTATTCATTGTGGGGTCCTACACATTGAGTTAATGCCGTAAATTTATTAAGAGGAATAACATGTGCCAGGCTGGGATCACAGCTCAAAAAGTGAAATGTTTATAATGTATTTCCAACTACATGTTTTACTTTTAATTCACAAACTTCACACTGAAATTTTGTGGCAGCCATCTACTGATTAGTATTCTCCTGGCAAACTGCACACGCTAGAAACCTCTGGCAAAAGTGATATTTGCAATAACTTACTCACTGTCTCTCTCTTCACAGATATCTCCTACACAAGTCTCCAGAAAGAACTTGTTTGCAAGACTTATCTTGCAAATGGCAGCTACCCATGAATGTGAGGGGGAAAAAAATATCAGCTATTTGGTTATTATTAATAAAATTTATCTTAGAATTATTTCCTTGGAAAAATTAGTTTTGGACACATTAAATTCTGTATCTATACCCACCCTCCTTGTACGGTTACATTTATTTTACAAACAATAACAAAACCCCCACAACACAGTGTGGTAAAATGCAAGAGTACTGCCTCTTACTTAATTTTAAACTGAAATCTATTCTTATTGAAGATGCCTATAAAATTTCATTTGAAAACTATAACTTAGATCTACACATTTTAAAGCAGTCTAAAGTATTTTACAACAGATACAGAATTTCTACTAAATCGCATGGCCTTCTACAGTTTTATAGGTCCCCATGCAAATCCTAGAGAAGACTCTTCAAAAAATGGTAAAGGGTTTTTACATAAAAAGTGAGATTGTAGAAATTATATTTCAGTATAATTTGATTCTTCAAACACCTTCTCTTACATAACATCTGAACGTGTACCAGTCCCTTCCAACATAAATTGTGATCCCATAGAAAACAAGAAAAAATTAAGGGAAAAAACTGTAGCACAGAATTTACTTTACGATTCTATTTTTTTTAGCTAGTGATGATCATGGTCAGCTGGGGGAAAATGCTGGTTTTGTAGTTGCACCAGTAGCTGAATTGCTGTTACAGCGGAAGAGAGTTTGTTACTACTAAATCATAGCCAATGGAACTAAACTTATCACTGATATGACTTATGTTGTTACAACTGAAATGAAAGAAAATTACTGTCGCACATTTACAACACAAAAGCACACTTCTAAGTGAACAAAACATTGATGATGACATTTTTCACACAGTAATTTAGTGGGCTCTTTCATTGCACTTATGTTACTGACAATCATTTCTCAAAATAAGGTAGGATTTGGGGAATAAACACACAGCTACACTTTCCATGCAGAGCAGAACGCACAAAAACAAATACAGTGCAACTTCCAGAAAATCTGCGCCAGGGTCATGTAAGCACATCATTATTGGGATAACTTTTCTTCTTCCTTTCTACTGGAGCAGCATTAACCCATGCTAAGGCACTAAAGATTATCAGACAATTTTGCTGATCATTGCTATTGCTTTAACATGCCACTATCTACTCTGAAAATATTTCATTGGCACGAGTTCTTTTTCTGCAACTTAGTTCTACTGAGAAGATCTAAAGGTTGCACTATATTTAGTCTAATCCTAGGTTTTTTTTAACAAACAGCTGTCCTGCATGACTTTCGTAGTGTCACAGCTGACCACATACAGTTACTTATTCAAATGTCCAGTAAAAATAAAAGCATTTACTCTCCCAAATGCACATTCTGTATAACTGTAAAATTCCACGAAGAACAAGTATTCATGAAGTAAGTCATAGTATAAATTCCACAAGCAGAAAGGTAAATGCGCTTTTACTTAAAAAAAACCAAACAACAGCCTTAAACTTCCCAATTATTTCTTCTAAAGATCTGGCATAGTTTCCATGATACTTTCTCATCAATTAGGCTACTTGGGTCATACTAGATCAGCTGACTGAAAGAACAGAACTAATACTTATGGCCTCTGATAATAGACTGGATAGCTTTTCTAAAATTCAGTTCCTGTCTGACTGTAGATCAAAATCAATTGTGAAGCTGTTGGCCTCCTTGGAAAAGAGGAATGAAGGAAAAGCACAATACCTTCCTGGGATTCACAGAAGGAAACAGAGGTTTCCTAAGTGAAACCACTCAGAAAAGCAAACCTAAACCTCATAAAGACCAGCCATCGTCATTTAGGCAGCCAAATATTTACAAAATATTGCAATATTTTTTAATTCAGGGTGAGTGGTATTCATACATCAAACTTTCTGAAGGTAGTGGAAGAGTCTAGAAAGTTAGTCTAACTGAAAATGTAATCTTGCAGGAACTTCAGCCATTAGAACCACATAAAATGTGGCCAATTGTGATGAAACTGGGATGTCCCATCCTGCAATGCAGTTCAGCTGTGCTCAAACAAAACAACTTCCTCTGATCCCCAAAGATCTCCTCATCTTCAGAGGTGGTATCAAGATTTCATATCCAAACACCAACAAAGAAAAAAAAAATATGGGCTTAATAGGGGGTATCTCTTGGTGTCTAACGTTGTGAAGTTATTTAGAGGAACCAGCAAGATCCGGAGAGGATACAACTCAGTGTGTTTGGTCTTTCTAGACTGAAACATGTGGATACATTAACATTCTGATCAAATCCTTCAAGGGGATCAGAAACTAAAGGTAAGGAAGGAGACACATTACATACGATACCTTGTACAATTTCAGAGAGATTTAAAAGTTAGCTGTAACTAGGACACGTAAAGTGCATTTTCTTTTACGACAAACGAGACGAAGAGGGCTTAAAAATGCAGTTTTGCACTTCTTTAGCACAAAACAAATTATTTGGAAGGAACAGCAATTCCTAAGTCTGTGAACCTGCACATGCCTGATGATAAACGTGCACTGTGTACCTGCATAATACAGAAGGAGATTTTAATCTTTGATACTTCAAAATTAGATACAGGTCAATTAATGGGCCCTCTGACCTTCCACATACACTGTCCAAATCTCCAATCAATTGTCTACAGTAAATATGATTTTAATATTGTTGTTCAAGTAATTTGTCACTAGAAGTCTAAACCCATTCTGCCTTTTAGTCTTTTTTCCCTACACCTACAATGCACTCACTCTCAGAATAATTAAGGCCATCTCTGGGATCTGACCCTCATTCGTTCATAGTTCATAAGCCACTTTCCTGCTTTACTAAGATGTTGTAAAACATGAGGTGAAATTTGCAGAAGCACTTGGATGGGAAATCAGAGAGCTTGGCATTCCTTCAAGAACCAAAGACAGAAAGACATTCAGTGTATGCTACCTAAAATTAACTCAGATTACAAACATAATAACAAGCTACTTAGTGCAAACATACTTATTTTTGTTTAGAGGAAGATCTTTTCGAAGGAACCAGAATTATTATATCAATGTGCATCCAACTGTATCACAGGAGAATAATAGACCTCACTACATACAAAGACATTTGTCACGTAATTACCACGTTCTTCTCAGATAATTGTCACTGCAAAAGCAGAATACAATCCAACAGATACTTATTTGGTTTTGCCTGCATTGTCAATAGTAGGAAAAATACATCATGAATTGTCTAAATGTTCTGACAGAGAGCGATGGCAGAACAGATGTTTAGAAAAGGTTTCAAAATGACAGGAGCTCTTTCAAAAAAACAAACAGCAGAGCTCAGTTTTTAATTGTTTTATGTAGCAAGCTGTTAAGATAGTTATAGAGGGAGTAGGGTGTAAATAAAACCTTCAGTCTTTAAGCCAACATAGTGTTGGCTATATATTTATAGAAAACAATCTGGCATTTCATTTGAGACTAATATTAATCGAAAAATGAGAACAGAAGAAATTAAAAAAAGAACAACCCCCTCCCACTTTTGGGCTAGGGGCTCATATATTGCAAAAGTTAAGACTATCCAAAAATCCACAGTTGCCATCATCTATCTGCTCAGCTGAAAACGTAAAACGAGTCAGCAACTTCAACCTAACATGTACTTATCTAATATCCCCCTCACAACTGGCATTAATTAACCTTGCAAAGAAGTGGAAAATACTAATTCAAGTGGAGTGCCATACTAAAACAACCCTGCTGCTTCTCTGTTAGTATAGATACAGGCCTAATTGCTTCTGTAAGCCCTAATTGGATGTACAGACAATATTCCAGGGAGAAACACCAACTTTCCTCTCCATTCAGAAACATTACTCTCAGCAAAATTTTGAAGCAGATTAGTACATATATTTGTTCTACTCATGATGAACATGCTTTTGCAATATTGAAAAGCTTTTTTTTTCTTACAACTAATATCTAAAAGCACTACCATCCAGCTTGCAGGCTTCTCATATATTCCAGATGAATAAAAGCCTATTGGATAGTGGTATCTTACCAAGTAGTGTGTCAGTCTCTCCTCCCAAGTAACAAACAATAGGATAAGACAAAATGGCCTCAAGTTGCACCAGAGGTGGTTTAGATTAGATATTAGGAAAAATTTCTTCACTGAAAGGATCGTCAAGCATCAGAACAGCTACCCAGGGAATCAGTTGAGTCATCATCCATGGAGGTATGTAAAACACCATTTGGATGTGGTGCTTATGGACACGGATTAGTGGTGGACTTGTAAGTGCTAGGTTAATGGTTGAACTCAATGATCTTAAAGGTACTTTTCAACCAAAACAATTCTACATTATGAATCGACAATATGAATCTGAATTAATTTGGGGAGAGGAGGGGAGCGGTATAAGAGTGAAGGGGATACACTCTCTAATAAGACTTTTTCTTCTGTCCAAGGAGGGAACGGCTGAAAAGCAAAAATTCCACCATTATCAGAACAGAGGCCTCACTCTTTCCTTCTGAAAATACAAGGGTTTATTACAACATCTTCCACTCTGACAAATTTTCTCATCTTTCACGAACTAACAGAGACTACATGAACAAATCTACAGACTCGTCCTCACTCCCCGAAGAGGTAACGTGTTCCCTCTACTGCTTACATTAGAGCTGATGTACATTTAATGCCGAGTCTAAAGTCTAACAGAAGCGGCACCTGAGGTGACAGATCTGTCACGCGTACACCGTCAGCCCATACAGGGCTGTACTTCACCAACACCTGCTGCTGCAAAGCTGATTACACGAAACATCTCATAACAGAACTACCAGAAAATGAAAATGTTAACAGATATTTTTAAAATCTTGACCTCAAAACTGTTAGAGACTGAGAAGCTTTTACCATTTGGGCTGCACGCACCCAGGTTTCAGGAGCGGGAGGCTGCAGGGGCCTCTGTGAGGAGAGACCAGGGCTGCCCGGTGCTCGTTCCAGCTCACTCCATAACAGACCCACCGCAGGACACCTTCAAGCCCACCGACAAAGCTGGTGCTCTGGGGGAATGGTTTAGTTTTTGTCCTTGTTTCTTACCATCCCTTTTTAACCGGCAATAAATTACACAATTTTCTGCAAGTCAAGTCTGGCTCACCCATGATGGTCACTGCTGAGCCATCTCCCTGCCTTTATCTCAACTCCCGAGCATTGTTGTCTTATCTTCTGCCCCTGTCCTGCTAAGGAGTGAGAGCGAGGGAGCTGCTGGCTGGGCATCTGGCAGCCAGACACAGACAACTCACCACAGAACGACACCAAAACTATTATGAGTGTAAAGAACGCTGCACTGTTTCACGGCATCTTCTGGAGCAACACTAACTCACGTTTCAGCTGCTATTTCAAAAACAAAAAAAAAATGCCTGCAGTTGCACACCGCTCTTCTCAGCTGCCCTCACTTCTCCTCCACTGCCCGATGAGGATGCTGCTGCCAGGAGACCCTTTAGGCTGAATTATGAGAGACATTTTTCTCATTCCTACTTAACTGATTTTCCTCTTTTCTCCCTTTTTTACTTTCCTTCCAATTTTTGGAAAGACAAACACCCTCACTATGCTCTTCTTCTTTTCCTTCCCCACCACTACCACCTATCCTCCAAGCGTTCCCTTTTGTTCAATCCATTTCATACACTTCTTCTAAACCCAATTTTTACAGGAAGAAAAACCTAAAACCAAAATTTATCAACCAGAACTAACTCAGAAGTTAGGCTTGCTTTGAGCAGGGCATTATAACTAGCTAACCTCCAGAGAGCTCAACCTGAATTCATCCCTGATTCTATACTATACATATACACGCGCTTATCCCCAGACACAGCTTCATTTTTCAATAGAGCACGTACTGCACCTCACACTGCAAAATAAACGTAGGTTCATGGCATTGCAGTTTCTGCTGGCCCAGAGATTGACCTTGAATTGTTAACATCAGTTTCTGTTGCCCACTCCCAAAATGCTCTTATTCAAGAGGATTATCAGAATCAGAAATGGCCTTTGCTGCTGCACGGATTTACAGTATTTGCAAGTATAACTTGTGCAGCATTGAGATAGACAGAGTAAACAAGGCTATAACAAAGGAGCAATACCAATGAGTTCTGGTTATCAATGTCAAGCTTCAAAAGAGAAATTTCAGTGCTGAAAAGATGAAAATCTTAACAACTGGGACTAAACAGTTTCTCATTAGAATAGAAAGAAGTTCAAAGATGGGAAAACTTAAGTTATAATGGATATGTTCTTTGCTATTTGTTTTCATGTAGTAAGTTCCTTCAGAAGGTGTAAAACTAATTGCTTACTAACATAAATAAGCACTGTGTGGCATGTTTGAGTGTTCACTAAGATTTACGCAATAGCTGGAGAGAAAAAATATCGTGCCTTCAGGACACAGAGTGACGGCTGGAGTCTGTCATTATGATAAAAGCTTCTAACCTTGTTGTCAGTTGATGTCTTGCTTGAAGAGGCTTTGGAGTCAAATCCAGTGGAAACCAACAAGATTAATTCTAGTGTGCACAGTTCATTACCTCTCACAGAAAACACCATCAACAGAGTTTAATAACTTGCTTCTAACTGTTTAATTGTGATGTCTCCAATAATAATTATTGATTATGTCAAAAAAACTTCATTTTATAGAAGACTACTGCACAACACACACAGTAACCAAGTGCCAGGTGAAACATTGCCAATTTGATTTATTAAGAGTTCTGTACTCGCAAGTGGCAGCTAATATGTTGGCTGCCTTCCTGCTATACCTGTTCTACCCTAGTCCCTCCCCTTCAATGTTAATCAGCGAGCAGAGCCTAACAAGATGATTATGCATTGCTATTTGTGCCAAGAGACCTTAAGTAAGTATTTTTAATACATTTAGTTACTTCTTTCTGGCTAAAGGTTGCACTTTAAGGCAGAAGTTTGGAGAGACGCCTTCTTATGGTTTGTTATTCAATGCTAATTCTTTTTAAAACCATATTTAAAATGAAACTAAAATATGTACAACACACATTGTCCCAGTATATGCTTTAGTTAGCTTAAACGACATAGGAAAATTTCCTTTTAAGCAGCAAAGTAACAAAGATAGAATAACTACAGGAACTTTTAATACTAAGTGCCTGAATATGAATTAAGATACTACATTTTTGGAAGCCAAAATTCCCACAACTATTCCCATACTTAAAACAAGGTATTTGTGAACTTTTTGTTTTGTTTTGTAACTAGCCAAACGCAACCTATTTAAGCTATTTGTTCCTCATTCAAAAAAGTTCACAAACTCTGAGAACAATGCTACATTCTCTCAAAGTTACTGCTATGGAAAACTGTCAGAAAATGAGCACGTACCATTGAAAATATGGATCAATATGACAATGACCTTAGCTGATATAACATCCATTTGGAGAAGAAGCAATTGACCTAAAAGGAAAGCCTAAACAAGACACTAAAAAGTCAGGCTATTGCTATAAAAAGTTGTCTCCTTTCTTCCCTATTTAGAGGTTAAAAATAAGTTTAGAAGCCAATTAGATTCCAAAATGTAGCTTTTAAAAATTATGATAAAATGTAGTAACTAAAAAACAAATCTCAGAATAATTCATTCTAATTTGTGTCTACCATGAACAACAAAGTCTCTTGGAATCAGACCCTTATGTATGAAATCATTAGACTGGTGCTATTTCAATAGGTAAGATTTTAATGAACCAATGGCAGCTTGCTGATAACAGTTAGATGAGATGAAATTAAACCACGAACACTATTTAAAAGAGCAGTGGTGCTCCTGATAACTAAGAATTAATCACTGTGTTACCTAATCGGCTGCATGTCTGGAATTTACATCACTGCAGGTTGAAATTTAGCATTAAATGTCCATCAATAACACTATGCAAATAACTATTATGTGAGCAAACTGATTTAATGTCAAAGTAATGAGACTCAAAACTTAAGGAATGACATTTCAGCCTCTATCAAATAAAGCGCTTAGAGGGGAAGGGGCTTCCCTGAATTTACTGGAGTAGGAGATCTCAGTGTTAGTGGGAGGATGGAGACCGAATGTCAAATTAAATAATATCATAAAATCTTCACTTCTGATGGTTGCCAATCCAGAATCACCACTTTCATACACCCTGTTGTAAATAACATGTTCACTGGCGAAATCTGAACTTCCAGGAATAGTAAAATTTTATGTATCAGTGTTCATATGAAATCTACCATACTAAAAAAAAAGCCTCAGTGCAATATTCAGTCAGAAAACAATTACACAATGGTCTGAGGAAAAACAGATTCCTAAAGACACAGTTGCAAAAACCATAAAACATATTAATGACTGCAGAGATGTATCAGTGTTCTGTGGTGTGACAAATTACAGCCAACATGAGTAATCTTGTCTGCTTAGTTATGACTGCAACTTTCCCCTAAAGTTTTCTATTGATGAGGATCTGCACCTGATCACTGTCCAGGCAAAATATGGAAACATACAGCCATGCTAAGAATTTCCCATATTTATCTTAATTACTTAGTTTCCTTTCTTTGTCGGTAAAGCAACACAGAACCTTGACTTTTCTGGCTATTTGTTAACTTCAGAAAATCAGTACATTTGATCATTCTTCCCCTCAGCATGGAATTCCTGTAACAGGGACCTGCATGGCATCTTTTGATTTGCCATTTAAAAAAACGCACAACTATGTGTATATATATACATATTATCTTTAGTGTAATTAGTCTGTTGTGAAGACACAAGGTGTTAATTTTATGGGCCTGAAGAGACCCACGATAGTGGATCTAATGCTGAAACCTCCGACACAACATCTTCCCTGTGTGCATTACATAAGCTATCTAGATAAAAACCAAGCTAGCACGTTGACGTGCTGATACGCAGATATAGAAAGTTCAAAATATCAAGGCCCCAGGACTAAGCCTATAGCTAAGGAAACACGAGTGAGAGGGAAGAGACAAAGAGGCGGCTATAGACGATGTTCTAACCTGTCACAGTGAGACAAGGCTCAACTCGATCGCTTTACTCGGTACAAGTGGATGCGTGTTCAAATAAAGACGTTTTCTTACCCTCTGATGGAAAATGTCAACGTGGAAGAGTGAACAGAGAGTGAACATCAAGACAATGTGCCAGCCCACAACGTTCTGTCTCTGAAGCTTTTGGCTAATAACAATATCACTGTGCTCGAGCACCCACTCTATTAGTCAGAACGTGGTTCCTGCAATTTCTACCTCTTCCCAAAGATCAATTTGGTGCTCAGAGGAACCCTTTTTTTTCAGCAGATGTGAAAGTAAAACAACGGAGATCCTCAAAAGCCTTCCAGAAAACGATCTGCAGAATTGCTCTGAATATTGACAGCACTATACACAGCATTTGTGTGTGTGTGTGTGTTTTGAAGGTCATTGTAAACAATTTTCTTGATTTGTTAAATACAGAGTTACAGGCACAGTCTCAGGGGTTTTTTTGTGTTGGACCTTCATATCCAGAAACCAAACATTGTCCTCCGAATGTTTTTACAAGTCTTCAGATCAAATGCAAAGAAACTCCTGAGTGAACCATTAGAAGTAAGGCTACCACAGTAAAAGATATATTTTTGATTAGTTGAAACGTTTATTCCCATCTAGAAGGGCAGTACTAGGCCTCTCCATCAGTTAAATCTCAACAAATATCCAGGAATTAAGTGGTGCTCAGCTTTCAGGCTATGACTGACTTCACCACTAATGAGTGATTCCACATGGGTTACTGATAGCTAATAATCAATTGCAAAAATGGGAAAACATTTGAACATAAACAACCTTATAGTATTCCACTACTACAGCTACAACTCTATTTCTCAGTAATTTTTCAGGCCTTGTCATTTACACCTGTTTTATTCTAAACAAAGATACTACCTCAGGCATTTTTCAAGATTAACCCTAGAGAAACTGGCCTTTAGAAATAAACATTTCCAAGATGATTAGTATAGGGGAATACGATGAAGAACAGTGGAAGGAAAAAAGCAATCTGTAAAAAAGTGCAGAAAGTCCAAAAGTATAAAAAAAGAGATCTTAAAAAAAATGCCGGGGTTTGCCCTCTTGTGTTTCAGCAAGGGATTCTAAACACCACCATGGGAGAAATCAATTTGCATCAGCTGTGGACAGCCCTAAGGGCTTGAAGAGCTTAATTGGAGAAATGTTTTAATAGTTAAAAGGCCAGAATCACGTCAAGCACATGAAGCAAATACTCAAAGATGCTCCTAAATGTATTCATTATACACAATTACAAGGAATAGCATCGATGTAGACAAAAATGGTAAAAAAGGATCATTAAAAGCAAGTTTTATTGATGAATACTATCCAAAAAAATATTAACATAAGCATGTATATTATAATTTATTCTAAAATGATCTATTAGTAACTTTTAAGCAATATCTTCTAACATGTATAGAAGCTAAATTTTCAGGTACTTAGAAACATAAAGGCTACTTAAATTTAAGTCACGAATGAAATGTAACAGTTCACTTAAACTGCTCATATTCTAATTTAGTTTCTTCTTCATGCTGAATTAGCATTCATGCAGGAAGACTATCCAACTTACATGAAAGTTCAGGCTTAAATGCATAGAAAATGACAGGCACAAAATCTCTAGATTTTAACTTCAGAGCTAGAATGCATATTGATCATTTGGCTTAATTGCACATACAAATAACGGTGCCTTTAAAAGCACCTGTTTGCTGAGTAACTCAGACCTTCAGGAACAGCACAGGAAGAAAATAATGTCCAGATAAGAAGCAACACTATTATCTCCTTTCATTAAACGTGTGTGTTTTACCTTTCCCATCTTCATCCCTCTGTGGTGCTGTTTAGGAAGGAGAAAACAACCTTCATTACAAGCCTATCACTCCCAGGAAGGGGAGATTCTTCAGCCACTGCCTTCCCCAGTGAACTATGATCTGAAATGGAGATAAATTAATAATTCAAACAAAATGCTGCTCTTCTGGAACTACTGTAAGCATACCAGAGGCAAAAGAGGTCATGAAAATCTTTAAGTTTGGTCCCATTTCACACCGTAGCTCAAATCACTTCAATGTAGTATTCCAGATTTGCAAAGGAGGGAAGTGGCAGAAAAAAACCCAAAGATCCTCATTTACTCTTCAGTAGTGTAAATGTACTGCACCATAGGACGTACAACAGTTGTGCAACGACGACGTGAGTCAGTATATATGCATCAATATTAGCAATATACTTTCTGAATAAATTCAGCAGCCATTTCTACTCAGGATATATGCATTTAATCAGATTTAAGTATTTGCCTAAATTCTGTTTCCTCATCGTAGCAAGGCATATTTAAGGTTGATCTCTTTTATCATCTCCCAGTCCATCTGCTTGCCAACTTATCTGGTCTCTTATCAAAGGCTAGTAATCAAAAGCCTTTGTTGTTCTTTTATGTTGTACAATAAATAACTCTAAAGCTACCTGTCATACAAATTATGAACAATAGTGAAGCTGTGGCACTACAATCAGAAACTAGAATTAAAAGATGAATTTGTGTTTTAATTGAACTAATTATTGGGAAAGTAGATTGCAGGAAGCCCAAACCATTGAACTAATCCTCTGTGGAATGCCTTCTGGTAAAGAGGACATGAAAAGAGTCCTCACCTCATGTCAGTAATTATTTTAGAGAATACAGAGCTGAATGTTAGGTAAATGTCCAATTGTCTGCTTGTTTAAAGAAATACCTAATTAACAACTGAAATAAAAAAAGAATTCCTGTTGTGTAGAGGTTACTGAAGTCCTAGCCTGTGTCAGAGACAAAATTCAGCTGCAGGATACATAAGTTAAACTCAGACAGTCACTGGCTACAACTTTATAGCCTGTCTCAAGCCGTGTCCTCAAGGCTCAGTGTTGCGACCAGTCTTGTTTAATATCTTTATCAATAATCTGGTTGAGGGATTGAGTGCTCCATCAGTAGGTTTGTCTTTTCCAACCTTGATTATTTTATGACCAGTACGAGGCTGAAAAGATGTAGAGTGGAAATCAGGTGGTGCAGAGCAGCACCATTCCATTATATTATTATAGAACAGCTAATGTTATCACTTTAAATCCTCACTAACAAGTATATAGGCTACTCCAAGTTTTTCTGTCCTTGAAATTTCTTCTAAGCAATTATTTTAACAGAGTGATATGACTGAAGTATCTCAATTATAGCAATTAAGCCAATCAGTATTTTCATGCTCTATGTGTACAGTACATATTGTTGCAGTCTCTCCATAGCTAGTTCCAGTACCAGTCTGAAAGCTGTCCAAAAATATCCCTGAAAGCTTTTTCCCTCCAAAGAATGCTTTTTCTCTCTTCACATTTCATTCTAAGGAACTTTGAGCATCTCTAGCTTTAGGGTTTCCTTATGCATTTAGCTTTCTCCTTGCTAAGAGATGCTACAAAATATAATATATGCAACCTCAGAGCTACAAAATGCATTTGTTTTTTTTGTCTTCTGTTCATAAAATCAGAAAAAAATACCCCTTGCCTTTTGCTTAAAAGATAAAAACAGGAAACAAGTGGTTTTATTTGCAATATCCAACTTGCTGTATTCAGAATATTAATTGAAGCGCACAGCGCTGTCATTCCCCTTTAGCTTTGACTAAGTTTGTTCTCTGCACTGGTTCCTTAGGCACTAAGCCCTTTGTATAATTTGCTGGGGGCAGTTATTGCAGGTGCCGCCCGATTTTCACCGCAGTTGAGAGCAGTGGTGCCGCGTGCACGTTGGACAGTCTGCCTCTCACTCTCTACAAGGACAACTTTCTTCTGTGGGCTGGGGCGGCAGCAGACAGCACAAAACATATGTGGAGCAGCAGCGCTTCCAGAATGAATTGGTTTAATTTACTGGGTACTGTTTTATTTACGTACCTTCAAATTTGGTTTATCGTTTTCATTTTCTATTCATAATGCGCACAGGAGGAAAACGAGTCAAAAAATTCATATCAAAAAAACCTTCCAGGTTTTTCGTAGGTAGATGGGCTATTCCGACATGGGAGTCCATTATTTTTCCATTTAGGCATTACAATATCCTTTAGCTTACTCCCATTTTCCCTGCCTAATTTGCCATCTTTTAGATGCCAAGAATGTGTAGTAATCTCTGAGGGGCGTTTCTCTCATCAGCAGAAAAGGAACATTGGAATAATGACTTTCAGGCATTGGTGGCAAGCATTGTATTCTCAGAAGCATAAAATCAGAAATGGAAAAACTCCTAATAGGTCACCTAATCTATCTTTCTGCACAAACTGAGTTCTGCATAGCTGAAATACCCTCAATTTCATTTAGAAGCTGCCTGCTTGGGATTCCATACGCAAATTTCTTTCCAGTAATACAGTCATACACCCTTCCCCATGTCCCCTTTCAATCTCAAGGAGGAGTCACAATTCAGGATACATAAGGAATAAAAGACAAGAAGCTCAGAGAGTCATTACATCAAAACCACCAAATTAGCCCAACATAAACCAGAGTTTTGAGCTCTATATTAAGTGGAAAAAATACCAGACTGGCATAATATATCTGTGGCAATAATTACTTTCTAAATGTATTGGAATAAATTTAATCTTGATGAAATTCCATCTGATGCTAATGCAGCGACTACCACCTTTCTAATACACCTCCCTGGTTCTCATATAAGGAAGATAATACCTTGAAATTCCTGAATAATGAACTTTCTTACACAGACAGATGACTACCAAAACCTAAAGATACACTTTAGCAGTTCCTTTCGAAAAGAAATAATGATTTCTTTGCCAAAGCTAATAGGTCTATAATTGCTCTCTGCTTAGTTCCGCTAATTCTTCGTTACACCAACGACTATCTTAGTTGTGCTACTGTCACAAGTCTGAACTTAAAACATTGAATGGCCTCTGAACTGGACATCTGTTTAAACAAGTCACCGTATTCAACCAGTTTCACCAGCAGAAGTTGTGACAGAGTATTTACCCATATCCATATGGTGTTAGCAAACATCTCTAGACCTTGGATCACTGAAAGGTATTAATACTGCCAAGAGTTTTAGGCCACAGTCTCATACTACCAGTGCAATAGCTCTTACTTTTTAAAGTGCCTTGAGGAGGAAGGAATGACCTGAGAATGAAGGAACTAAAGGACTTATCTCTCATTCAATAGCTGTTCATGGATCTGGACAAAAAAAGACACTTCACATGATCTCACAGATGGATGAGAAACAGACCTTCTAAAGCATAACTCATCACAGTTAAATTAGCACAAAGGTTTAAATAATCAGCTATTAGCGCAGCAGTAGTGATTCTGTCATTCCACAAGGCAACACAATCAGGTTTTATTGTTTGTATGTAAGCACAGTTGCTATGGGGTAGACAGGAGTGAAGAGAGACAAATTATAACCTTTTTGCAAAAGTAAAATCAAAATAGTTTTATGGAAGCATTTACAGCACTAAGAACTCTTCCCAAATGGGGCTTCTTGCATTCTTTTTGACAGCAAGGGAATTTTTTTTTCCAGATCTCATAAAAACAAGAAAGAAAAAGTTTCTGTCATAGCTTAAGCCAGTAGTTTTCTCCTAGAAATGTGTTTACAGTTTTCGTCTCAACAGGGAGGCATGTTTTGCATGTAAATCGCAGGTGGTTATGGAGAGTTACTTTGACAGCTAATGTCTTGAGCTGCCTTGACATCTGTGGTCTAATAGAGTGGCTCTGTAGTAAGTGAAGTTCCTGATGAAAGGCAACCAAATTAAGTGGAGATTTTTATTTCAGTTTCTAGCTGGCTATACTGCGACCATTTAAGGCAGAATGAAGAAATGATTAAAAAGAGATTGCACTCTGGCTCCGGTGGCAACTGACATAAATGAACTTGAAAGGACAAATAAGACGACACTAATTTTAAAGCCACAGTGGTTCTTCCCAGTCAGCATCACTGGAAATTGCATTGCTGAAAGCAGAGGTGGTCTAACTCTTGCCCAGAAAACAAGCAACATCATGCTGTGGAAGAAGGGGAAATGTCAAACACACCCCAAAGAGAGGTAATTAAAGTCTTTGTCTTATTTATTCTGCACAGAAAATTAATAGCTACAGTGTTCATAATGTCTCCTGGCTCCTGTGCTTAGACTTAATTCACATTTTCTTCCTATTTCCTGAATTGTAATCTGAAAACTACGTTGTAGATCTCAGGAAGGTACCCGATTCTCAATAGTAATGCCTCCATACCAAAGAATTGAGGACGCCATAATTCTTACATGCTGAAATCATGGATTTTTCCTTTCCAGATGACAGCCTTTACTGTGCATCTTCTCCTGGAAAAATGTGTGACTTGGGAATTCTACAAAGATGTTTGGGTAGAAACATATTATACTCATCAGTCCAAAGTAGTCAAGAAGTGTTAGAAAACTCCCTCATCTGTACAGCTTTATCAAAGTACATAGAATGTACAACTAAACTCATCTATAAAGGTCTTTACTTACATTTGTCTCATATGCACATGAGCACAAGGAGTTCAGAGGAATTTCAATTCACAGTTCAGCTACCAACCCATTTTCTGCCTTCTTACTGAATGTTTGCATTTAAATGCATGGCTTTATTAAAACAAATCTTAAGCTTCAACAGCACTTGGAGTAGGTTTGCTGCTATACAGCCCAGAACACATTTTAAGAACAAAATACGCCCCCCATAAAGAAGAGATTTTTGGCAAACAAGATTTTTTATTTTTTTTTTTCTGTCTCAAGAAAAGGTATTACTCCTATCTGATTTTATGCTACTGTTTCTAAACAGAATTGAGATGTATTATTTTCTTTCCTCAGAATTTTGGGAATCCTGGACATTACACGCCATACAGCTGTTAAATGAAAAGGAGCTCAGACAGCAGCTCCTGTGTTGCTCACATTTCCCGGGAACCCTCTCTCAGGACAGTTGTCGAAAGCCCTAAGTGCCACTGTGACTGTCTCCTCATAGATCAGCACATTTCCACGCCACCAGACCCTGCAGTGGTGTGAAATAGTCTTCGCAAGAGACAGAACAGTGTCATTGCTAATCTATTTTCTCTAAGAAACATCCCAGTTGAATGGGACCAAAGGTGAAAACTGCATTTGAGACACACAAGATTAAATCAGCCAGCCAAGCTATAAACAGAATGACAGTCCTAAACATTCCTTAATTATTCTGATTCTACTTTGCCTTCATATTGGTTGCTGGCAAGTGCACTCTATTTTACCCTACAGTTCCGCTTCAGAGAAAAACTGTTTGTCCTGGCTTTGCTGTCTGTCAGAAGGATGTCATCACAACCAGGGTGGTCTAACAAGGATCTGTCTTGACAGGTAATCTATCACACGATGCGTCCCGAGCCTATGTCTACGTCTTATCTCATAACATACGCAGAACTAGAAATTTAAAAATATTGTGCTGGTTCCCTCTTTCTTTCACTGCATGTATCTGTTTGCATGAGTTGTGTTATGTCGAGAAGCGTTAAGAACCTATGTTCATGTAATGCTTAGGATCTGTGGGGAAAGGAAAAGAAACTCTGATTAGATTAGACTCTGTGGAAAATTAAACTACTGGAGCTCCATAACCAATTTGTGAAAATCAAATATTGACAAGAAGATAGTCCATAATAATCTCTTAAGTGTTTCTACTCCACCAATTATGGGCTAAAAATACTAAGAGCTCACATTTCACTTGAGGTAAAATTGCCATGCAAGTGACATTTCCTCCTTCTGCATCTCATGACAAGACTTTGACTTAGAAGTCACAAACAATCATAAGAGCTTGTTAAACCCTTGCCATTTCCTTTTTACTCTGCACTCTTGACATAACATCATCAGAAACCATACAGCTATCCAAGATGTCTTTTCCAACCTGGTGATTCTACAAACTACAAATCCATTGCTCAGCAAAATTAGGCAAACGTGTACCTTCCAAAGACCAAGAATTCACAATGGACTATTCAAATGCAGGTCAACAAACGTGCCTAAAAACTCTTCAACAAGTTTCTGTTCTGCTGAGAAATACAGAGGTGGTAGGAAAGTTGCATTTGGGAATGCAAACAAAGATGGTACAGACAATGTGGTTACACAGAAACCATTTCTGGGGCGTGATTTAAGTATTTCAAACCCACTTGTTTCAAACACAACTCTTGCATTGACTCAGCTACTACTATGCACTAACACGATCTCCGCCCACAGCCTCTATCGCCCTTCTCATAATGAGAGATTCCAGATCCAATCTTTCCTGAAGTGAAATAAAAGTGAACACTTCCAAGAGAACACATTTCTATTCGTTTTCTAAGAGCAGATGGTCTTCATTTGTTTTTTGGGGGGTTTTTTTTGCTTCTCATCAGATCTAAGAAATCTAATCCTCAACCAAGTACTGTGATAAGACTTTCGTTTGCTTTGGTGAAAATCTCCTGCTGTAATCTTACATAGTTCCCCAGAAAATGAATAGTTCAGGATGCATATACATCTCTTTCCAAGTCACAGTAAAAATTAATAGCAAATCTAAGCAAAACTATTATCTTAGCAGCACAAAATTGCCAACTGCCTGTCATTCTCTCTCAAAAGAGAAAAAAGAAAAATAAAAGCTAGGCATTAAACAAAATTGTTGTGATTTATTGTATTATGATTACTCAGAAACACAGACCATACAGACCAACATCCTGTGAAAAACCTATCACAGTCACCTGAAGGCATTTTAATATTAAAAAACAACTGCTGTAGGATAATGTTCGCTGAGAACTTAAAAATTATTGTATTCTTACCATTTTAATTGAAATTACTTATTAATGTTGAAAGAAAAAGTACGACAGCAGAGCTGCCAAAAGAATTCCTTGAGATTATAAAAACACTGAAAAATATCAATGTCAGAAAATATTACAGAAGTTAATAGCTGTTAGTAACAATTTAGCATGTTCAATAGAGTATATTTGCACTTTATTCACCAGTAGTTTTCTTGCTTTGTGCTGAACATGCCCAGTAAAACCAAATAAAACTAAAAGGTGAATGTTGCAATAAACAAGATAAAATAACGAATGAACATGTCAATACAAGTGTCTCGTGTCCACAGGACAAATCAAGACCCAGGTGGTACCAACTCTTCTTTGACAAGGACAACAATGTTCCAACAAAGCAATGATGTGCTTTTGCTAAAATAATTTCAGAACTCTATTTATTTTTTAAAATACTGCAGAAAAGATAGGACGTGAAAAAGAATAAGAATTTCTTTTTCTAGACTACAACGGCAAATATTTCTCAGTGCAACACCAATTTAAAATCATTGCCATCTTACAGCAAAGCACTTACCTGGGAAAGGGAATAGACTGAATTCAGTCTAGCTCTGAGGGAATAAAAATCTGTATCAGGAAAAATCAGTTCAAACCCACACTGGACATCTCATTAAATAGGCTGAGGATTAATGAGGCTACAAACTAACTGCACTTTTGTTCCTAGAAATAATCTTTGTCTGATTACAGGTCAGACACATTGACAAAACAGTATATAAAAATTATATAGGTGTTGTCCTTGATGTTTCTGTTTCCTGCAGAGAGGACTTCTGCGCTCCAGTGCAGCAGTCAATAATATCCACATGCAGTTAAAATTCATCTTAAAGAGGTGTGACAGATTTTACCCTTCATCACTTTTAAGTTTAAGATTAATGAAGCACATTTCCAAACCTGATGATGTATTTACTCTTTATATCGACGTGCCACATTACTAATAAAGACTGCATGTATTTATTGCTATTACTGTACGCTCTTGTTACAAAATCAAAAAATAACCCTTTACTGAAATCCGGTTCACTAAAGAAGTTACAAACCTGTGAAGTTTTCACATTAGACCTCTGGTTTTGTTTTTTCTTCTTTAACAAAGATTCATCAGAAGGTAAGGTAGTTTTAATCACCTCAACATCATCACCTAATTAACGCTGAATTAAAATGTAGCACCCTTTGCCTGTCAGCAGTGTGGCACGTGTTCATCATACAGAGTGTACAATATGAAGAATTTAGTACATTTTTCTTCAATGCATTGTAGGTATCATTAGTCGCTCTCTTGCCAACAGCCAAATGAAACATTGAACAGAAGACAGGAATGAGTAACTGGACTGAGGCCAGCCTTCAGCTTCTCACTAGCTACACTTTGCTCTTTCCTCATATTCCTTATGAAATTAATCCATCTTGCCATCACATCATGTTTAATTAATATTAACGATTCTCTGAAGCCTCTTTTAAAATCAGAAGTTTCTAGGATGTAACTCCACATTCCAATGGTGTGATCCATATACCTTTTTCTTTACACTCTATTTATTATATCTGGATACACAACAGCCTGTCCAGTAATCCAGGCTTTTCAGACCGGAAACTTTTCAGGTAATTACCAACCTCTAACTTTTGCATTATTTAGTCAGAGTTTTACATCAGTGACCTGATATTATAAGCACTATGGCTCTACCCTGAAGAAAAAAAAAACCCAAACAGTATCAATCTACCTCTGCTGATTCTTAATAACTGCCAATATCACCTTGGATTCACCCAGAGGCAGCCACAGAGAGCTCTCGCTCACGTCCCAGGAAGTCGTATGCGCAGTACTGTTCCTTTTGAGTTAGATGAACAAAAAAAAAGACTGCTAACTGCCATCAACGTTTTATAATTATCTCCATGTGTCCTTCTTAGACCCCTCAACCACTCCACATGTAAACTGTGAAACCTAGTGGACTCCCACTTATGAAAGCGTCGTAAGGCAAAAAACAACATCTGAACTTCCCTCACAGATCTCTGAAACAATCCAAATAAATTAAGCTCTGCCTTGTGTACTGCGTTACAATGCCAACACAAACCACTACAAGAGTAACACCACCTCCAAAGCCGGCTGCAGTGCCAAACAAATTCCCAGAAGATAACAGAATTCTCTATTTTTATTTATTTTTTTTTCCTAAAATCCACTGCCATGTAGTAACTGTGATATAACTGGATGCGGCGATTGCTCCGCGTGGACTGAATGTTGTTAAAATCTGAATGAAGCTGCTGCCCCACGAGGCCAGCAGAAAGGAGCCCCTTAGCTGTGCTGGTGGTGACCTTCTGTACTGATTTGAAGCAGGATCCCTTTTATTCTTTTATTATTACACGTGTGCGCAGCAATCACACAGTAGGACTCCCAGTCCTGACTAGGGGCTTCCACTACTCTGAGATAAATAAAATATGTGATTAATAATACACACTAGCGCAACATCAGTACACTTCTGGAGAATAAGCACATAGTTTACAATAATTCTACTTAGCATTCAGCTTTTCTTCTCTCTTATAAACAACAGCAACAGGACAAAAGATGGCAATTTTAATTGTAAAGCAGCTTAATAATTTTATAAAAGGAGCTGTACTCCTGCTGTACATTACAGCATAATGAATTCCTTTTGAAATGGGAAACGGGAAGAATAATCCCAGAAGCTCTAACAGATAAGATGAAATGCCACCCTAATGCAATCTGCATCTTGTTCTCACCATAATAAGTAGCTACTTTTGTTTAGCAAATTGAACACTACATTGTTCCCCATAGCCAGAATGAGTGTGGACAGGGAAGACTCTGCTTACACGGGAATCATTTTTATGTAATTATTAATGAAGTTGTTTATTGTTCATATTGTCTGTGCAGCCTTTAAATGGCTATACTGAACATTCAGCAAAACTTAGACAAACCATTAGTCTAATCTGAATAGTGGGAAGGGATCAAAGAGACCAGAATACATTTTCAGCAGCTTTCATGATTTTGCTTTCAATTCAGCACAGTCCAACCCACAAATCTCAGGTGATTTGACAGACTGCTAGTCTCTTATGTATCTCTGACTTTCATAAATCCTTTATATGTTTCTTCCCAAAAGTTTAAGACTTACACCTTAGTGACAGTTATTTTTGGCTGTCAGTATTCACCAAAAGGGGGTTAGTAGGAAAAAAAAAGATTCTCCAGCAGAACAGCTGAACTGTGAATGAGTTCTATGGATTCCTCCAACATGTCTATAGCTGAAATATTTGAGGTCTTACAGCCTTAACCATGCTCAACTCGAGAAAAAAGTTACCACATTCAAAGAAGCAGATGGTGAAATGAGCCACAGAAGAATCCTAGGTTTTATGAAGACTACTACCTGGGTTCAAAAGATGCTCTGCTGTGCTAAGAAACTGAAACTTAAAGACAGGTACAATTTTTTCTTTTTCTGCACTTACCCATTACTTCTTCCACGTAGCATTTAGTGATTAGAAACGTATTTAAGTCCATATATTAACTGCTTTCAATACGATATTTTCAAAAAAAAAAACCCTACTGATCATGACTAAAGTAGCATTCTTAACTGGAGGAACACCACGGCAGCAACAGTGGAATATAAAAGACAAGTGGAACATTTTCGTCGGGGAGAGAAGCTGCACTTTGTAGCTGTTAAAGAAAGCCCAAGAGAGCACGCAAGGACCGCCAGGTGAAGACAGGCGAAGATTAGGAATCCTGCAAGGGTCCTAATATTTTATCAGTAGGCTGTCTGAAAGAATGATGATGCATGCCATCTCAGAGCTCAAAGAACTAGTAAGCCTAAGATAAACACAAAAGACAGTAGCTCAAAGTATGGCTGCAAATAGAGGGATTTCAGAAGTAACTTCAGTTCCAAGAGCTCTCCTTCACCCTATTTTGCAGGGGTTTTCTTTGTTTTGTTTTAACCCAGATGAGTTTGCTGATCCAATTCACAACATGACTGTATAAACAGTTGTGTTCAAGTGCAGTACAGTTTTCATCGCTTCCGACAAGCGATTGATCCAGAATAAAAGGAAGCTGCAGCTTCATCCAGAGCTGAAAGGTCTTCTGAACTTAAATACCACCATGAGGACAGAAATCAAAATTAAGAAAGAATATTGTCAAGCCATAATGTATCTTCAAGAGAAGTAAACCAGTTTGGGTAATAATGATCAAGCTTTAACCTGTTATATAACTGAAAATTTCTTACTCTGATGGCGAAAATGAAAATAACTCTAACAAATGGAAACTGTATGCAGCACTCCAGAGGGTGTGCGTATGTTCATTCCTCGCTGGTTCTGTAATGGAAACTCAATGTAATACCAAATGGACTTCCAGCTACCACTCAGCAGAAGAAACCTTGTCTTTAGAGATCTGCCATATCTTGAAGATACATGCATAATTCCTACAGAATTTGGGTGGAAGAGTGTGGGCCAAATTTGAGACATCAGCATCTGCACAGCTGTGCAAGTATTTCTAACTTCTATGAAAATGCAAATTCAGCTCTACTCACAGCCTCAGCTCAGTTACTTCATACTGAAATTCTGGAATTGCTTGAATTATCAAGAATATTCAAATCCCTAACCACAAACAGCAGCATAATTTACAAAACTATTTACAAACATGTAACAGAAGCACGGGATGTACCATCCTTTAACTGTGAAAACATCAGCAGTGAAGTACGTAAGAAATAATACCAAAAAAGAAGTAATCCATTTATCTCTCTCCTCATGTTCTGGTTTTAGAATACAGTAACTTCAGTCCCTACTAGAACCTTCTTATTTCTTTTCCCTCAAATCAGCTGCTCAGTGCAGATTTCTTAGAACCAGACTCAGAAGTTTTCACAGCTTCTGTTGCTGATGATTTTTATAAAAACACATGCTAGTTCCAAGCCCTAAGTAACCGTTTCCTGATCCTACGCTTCTACAATTACAGGATGAGTTTGTTTGGGCACCCTTCTTTTTGACTGAGGCTTTCCCTGTAAGTCTAAATGAGCTTAGACATCTGATAGAGTTTATCCCTGCTGGACCCATACAAGAGCAGGTGTTTGCAGAGACAAAGAGCAGCCTTTTCCAAATGAGTTGGCATTGGGACACGCTATTTTAGTCAACTGGAATACACCATTTTAGAATTCTTAGGTTAGAATAGCAAAGCACTGAAAACCCACGATAACAGACTTACCTACTTCTCTGCTTCACAGCAGCCATAATTTCCCAAATCCTGCTCCAAGCAGCCAGCTCCAGGTTCAGTTCTGGAACAAGCTGTGCCAGTTCAGTGGCTCTGGACTACGTTCCACTCTTCCAGAGCCTGGCCAGAAGAGTAGGAGCTCTGAGTAAGCTGCAAAATCCACCTAGCCGCAGGCTAAGTTACCTGTGCTTAGATTTACGCTCCCATGGCAGAGTGTCCTCTTGGTGCCAAAACAAAATTGTTCCTAGTCCATACCAAGCTGCATTTACTCCTGGAGATAGCGAAATTTAACTTGAGTGAAAGAGAGGACCACAGAGAGCAATTATGTAGCAAAAGAGAAAGATTAAAAGTCTGGAATTCGGATGACAAGATTTCACATTTGTGATGCTCAAGTGGATCTTCATATTTTTAGTCATTTGTTATTTCATTCATTGATTTTCACCTCATTGACAATATTTCAAAAACCAACATAAAAGTCACTCATGCTCTGCACTATGATAAAAGTATCAAAAATAATACGCATCTCTGCTCAAAATGTTTAATTTCCATGATTTCAAAGGCATAAAAATTGTTAAAATCAGCCAAGACTTCACTGGGTATTTCAAATATCTCAGTTTTAATTGCAATTAGTTATTAGATGATGGAATTGTCTTTGCATTTTTCTTACTGTCGAGGCAAGAATAATTCATACATTACTGAATAGAAAAAAATTATTTCAGTTTAGACCTCAAACAACAGATAATTTTATATTTTAAATGCTTTCAAGGGAAAGAACTCCACAACAAATCACATATTTTTCACCTTTAAATTGATTTTCAATATTGTTCTGCTTTATTTGCGCTCTTCACATGATTCCCTTCTGTTTCCTCTTTCTATTGCACTTCTTTTTCTGACATGTAATTTCCTACTTGCTTTTTATTTCACTTATTCTACTTTTTTCCCATTCTTTTTTCTATTATTTCATCTTCCTTTCTGTTTGTCAATTTTATTCAGTTTTTTAGTGTGGCTTAGTGTTTTGACATGCCTTTATTGTTGCATTTATTTTTATTTACTTTTTTGCTTTCATTGTTCTATAGATGAGACACTATGCCAAGTCAAATCCCTTTTCAAATTTTCTTTGAATAAAAGATGAGCTGCTCTGGAATCATTCCAGATGTAGCTGCCAAAATGAACCGGTCCAGCACAGCTTTCTTTGGATTATATTCCATGATAGTTTCACTACCTCTCCAGCTATAAGAGGAATACAAGGATTTTCAGCATGAATCTCTTTTTTTGTCATTTTTGGTACCTTTGATTATCTCAGTCTATTGTATTTCAGACTCAAAACCAAGTGGGGAAAAAAAAAGGCTTTCTTGTGCTGACTTTTGACAAATAACCAACTGATTGAGACCTTCAAAAAGAAGTACTTGTGTGAGCAGTAAAACTGTGGAAGACTGAATTCTTGCAGCTCTCATCTGCTGGGAATCTCCTGCATCTACTTCTTGGGATGTTTTGAGGTGTTGGCTTTTTGTCTGGGTGGGTTTTTTGCCTTCTTTTTGGTTTTTTCTTTTCCTTAGTAGCACTTTTTTTCCAACTTGTACAACTTGGATATATTCCTATTTCTGCCATTGTGTCAAACCTGCTTAAAATAAAAAAACTGCTAAAGTTTTGATTCAGTATTATTCTTACTTTATGCAGGGCTTGATATAACAACTGGCAAATTGAACAGTCTTGACATTCATGCATATACAATTATTTTCAGTCCTGGCTTAAAAATCAGTTATTCCACTTCAGATGGGCAAGGTGGATTTTTAATAAACAGAGTAATATTCCCAGTGGCGTTAAAACTACATATAGCTGGATGAAAACAATCCTTATTTCTTATGGAAAAGGTCAGATCTGCACCTAAACATTTTGTTGTAAATTAGTTGTGAAATCCTACGGCACACCTGAATTATATTACTTTACTTACCTTCTAACTTTGGCAACACAAATTATTAGACCGAATAAAGCTATCACAAGGACAAGGTTTCCACCATTATCTCAGGTTTCTGAACGTCCAACAGGTTGATAGAACCCTCTGCCACGTACCAATGCTACTGTATCTACACAAAACCTGGATGTATTTACTGCCTCGGTACAGATAAATTGCATAATTCCTCTAGTGTAATTTCTTTTATGGCTGCGTGTAACTGATGGGCAGAGAAATTTCTGCATCACAAAGCAGAACCCGCTGTAGATGTCTGAATGGGCGTGAACTCAACATAGTTGGGGTGGTGGGACTAGAAGATCTTTAAGGTCCCTTCCAACTCAAACCATTCCATGACAGTAACCATGACCCAAGCAGAAAGGACACATCTACCAAGCACACTTTATATGGCTTATTTGTGCACACGGAGGAAGTCTTAACACTTCTAAGAAAGTAGCTGTCACTACAGACAGAAATTACTACACATATATAAGGGCCAAAATTACTTTATTTATGCAGAACAACCAGATCCGCACACCGTGGTCCATTCATCCATATTTGCGTCGCAGAAACTCCCCACTAAAATGTGCTATTTCACAAACACAAGTCTGATTTGTGCTCACAATCATAACATCCTCTGATATAAAGCAGATAGATGGACACATACCACTGAAAGACTTTGCAGACACTTGAACATCAAATCCTACATCGCCTCAGAAGCACAGTCCAGAAATAAAAAAATATCTCAGCTATTTTCCAGCTATTCTCTCATCAAAGCAATAAAACTCTCACAATAACACAGTAGCATTCCACTTTGATTCTTAAGCATGCACCACTGCACGTACAGGGCCCTTCTCGTTCACATCTAGCTCTGTTATTTCTGCATAGCACCACCGTGACATAGCTTTACATCCTTACACTATGGTACATGCAAAGACTGATTTCCAAATAGCGTAATAGAACCTAACTAAATTTTACTTGGTTATATTTTCACTACAGAGACTACTTGCACCGTGGAGGTATCAATTTACATCAGCTCTGTCTTGTGCCATGTCACGTTGTGCAGACTTCTACCATCAGCAAAATCCCATCAGTTAATTTATCAACAGGACAACTGCTCCTGGATGAGTTGTACAGGTAAGCATCAAGCCAGCGGTTGCTCTAAATCTGAAACGATGACTGACTTTTTAAGGGAAAAGAAAAAAAGCATCTAAGTCGTACACCAACTCATTTGCACCTCTGCTGTGCTGTGCTTTCATTCCACTGAAAGCCACAATGAAAATTAGTTGGTAACGCTCTATCACAATGCCTGCAGATGTGAGAAACCAGCATCAGCCATTCCTGAGGTACTCCAGGAGAACACCACCACAGCTAGTAGCCAGTAGAACCACATCTCTACAGAAACACTTATTATTATTTAGATTCAGCAAACAGCTTCTTGGAAAGGAAAACACCAACTGTACCAGCAGCTTGTACCTGAATGTTTCACAATCCACTCAGTCCACCTACAATGAATAAAAATGTCAATCAAAATATTTATATGTTAGCTTCTGAAAAGCAAACCAGAGAAGATAATCAGATGCCGGACAGGAGGATGTTTACAGATGCAATTAACAAAGAACATCTATATGCAGAAGATGCATCATGCATCAACACACAGCACTGACAGATATGAATTTGCACACACGGTACGATGCGATACAGCAATGAGTAGACGCATTCAAATATGTATGCGGAAAGTAAAACAAATGCAGTAAAACAGAAACAGAAAGCCTCTGCATTTGACTTTCAGTACTAAACTAAAACAAGGTGTATGTCTACATGACTTGAGAAAAAAGAACTGTTAGCTTGCTTGTAGTCTTCTCTGCTTGACAATTTTACCTTCATTTCCAATAAAACTTAGAATCCCAGGTCACCAAAATCCTGGTATATCCTCACTCTCTGGAAAACTTCCTCCTTTGGAAAAAGTAGTTTTTGTATTTTTCTTAAACAATGGAGAAATGAGTTCATCAACGCCAAAAAACATGAAAGAAAAAAAAAAAACTAGTTTATAGAGAAAAAACACCTAACAGGACAAACTATGAGTATTGCTGCAATTAATTACTGAATATTATATTCTCAGTTAATTTTTTTATCTACACAAGCACCAAAATCATCCTATTCATTTTTCAAAAGTTCACTAAAGCTTAAATACTAGAAACGCCCACTGCAATACTCCCACATTCACAGTCGTGTGGTTATTTTAGATACCAGGTTCAATGCAATGGAACAGGTCCAATGCTGCCACACTAACCAGGCAACACAGTCTAAGCAGGAGGGACGAGAACCATCTATTTTCTTCGTGTTTAGGCACACGATATACACACTTTTCAGAATGCAAGCACTCCTGTTTCTGGGCTTCCAGATCCCAGATGCCTTTTGCTTCTTTGGGCTCAAGACAACTATTAAGGCTTTTCACTACACATAAGGAAGAAACTCTCATCTCTTACACTTTTCACTTTTTTACCCTTCCCATCATACCTTTTTCCAGCAAGCAGTTATAGACAAAATCTATGTATATAAAAATTATGCGCTCCTAAGGCCATATTTAAACATACTGTTCCTTTGTACTATTCTCCAGACCACAAATAAATGCATCGTGACAGTTTTTTGGTTGCCACCTGACTCCGCCCATTAGAAATACTAATTAAAAAGAAATATGATACAGGCTAAATGTAGTAATTTAACATGTTTCTTTCCACAAGCCAAGTATTTGAAGGATAGGTCAGGCACTTTCCTACTTACAGAATTCGACTTATGGGATTATCGCCGCCTGTGATATTACTGAAGAAAGAACATATAAAATGGTCTAAGAGATTTATATGAATTTTTGTAGTGGCTCTGGCCATTATTGACATTCCTCAATTATCATTGACCTTTCTGTTCTAGGACAAATACTATTCCCTGGAGTAGCCACTTAGAAGGAAATTTAATGTGCTGTTCCTGAACATGTCATTTTTATGCTACTTTAAAAAAGAAATGCTGCTTAACCAGCTAATTGCAGAAATTGTATGTCATTTAATGATAGCTCTTCTCTCTAGGAAACCTACAGTAAATTAGCACTGCAAATGGGATAGGGCAATTCCACTGTTTTCTGCTAGACTGTAAATGATAAATGTTCCCGGCATCTACAAACATTTTTACTGTATTTCCCAAAAGCCGTAAACTCATTAGCATCTCATCATATACTTCAGTGTAAAATCCTGCAGCATTCACTGGACATCTGGGAAAAGCTGTAGAAGCAGATTAATCACTGACTTTTTGTGATATCATGGAAACACAGGAAGGATCTCCTTACTCCTGGCAACTATATTTTTGTTCTTTTCTTCTTAATCTTTAATCCCTTTCTCTATTTGAAGTAATGCTAGCGATGTGTAATTTCTCATGCAGAACACTTTCCAGAAAGAACAAATTAATCAATAAATGTTAGAAAACTGAGGTGGTAAGTTTTCCTTTTGTCATCACTGTATCTACAGGGATTTTTGCTAGATCTGACCAGTCAGATAAGAGCCTCCTTTTGCCCAAAGTAGCTTAGGTACACGTAACCCTTCTTCATAGAACATCCTGTGTGTTTATTATAGGGAATTCATAATCAGAATCAAGTTCCTGGACAGGCATTTATCTGTCATCTTCCATTGCAAATGACACAAGTATCACAGTATTGGATTAATAAAAAATGTAAAGCAGAACCAACACTCCAATGTTAAGACAGGATAAGAGCAAATAAAACTGTCTCTTTAAATACACTTTCTAGTGAGTTAAATGATATACCTGCTAGTAGCAATAGATTTTTCAGTGACTTATCAAATTATACCACCACTTATCAATGGAAAAAAATATTAGACATGGCAGTCAAGAAGAAACTTTATCTACTAAATCCTGTCCACCGAGCTTGCAGTCCATTGCCATCAAATGCACAGAGTTTCTTACCGGAGGCCCATATCCCACCTATTTCATTCCTGAGACGGTATGCCATGAGTTTATACCACACATTAACGTCCTTCATCTGAACATAGAAAATTCATTGTCAAATTACACTCTAGATGGTCTTAAGAAATTGTGAACTGGTTTCTGTTACAAAAGGTCGCAGTATTTTAAAGTGCTGCTGATGACGGCAACTGTGCCTAAGCAAAATCCAGGCTACAAGTACTTTCAATGCCTACACTATATTCTAAAACGTGTCAAACAACACTTGCAAATACGTCTTTAAAGTGTTTTTTTAACCAATTGTGGACACAATCCACTCAAATGTACTCTAAAGCTCTGGGCTATGCCAAGTCAGGCTCCTGGCATAGGTTTAAGGAGAGAGACAGAACATAAGTCCGTATAGATAAGTGGGAACCGCAGTGGATTCACATGTAGTGATTTCTATGGAAATGTACTTTGAGAAGCAAAGGCCTGAAGGAATCTTTGAACTTCATTAAGTTTTCCTAAGAAACATTAAACAACACAGAATACCAAACACCATTTATCTAGTTCTTGATTCCAAAAGGTAATGACATGGTCACTGAAAACGCAAGGAAAACCTGGTGGATGAGTCAGAACATGACAAAATCTGTGGGTTTGGAGGAACCAACAGCCAGCCAATAGCCCTATCTAACTAATACTAACTAAAATCTTACCAAAACACCGTTTCCTTTATAGTCAAAACAGCTCACAGAAATATCTCTTGGAGAAACAAAAGACCCTTTCAGTTTCTGACATGTTTATCTTTAAGATTTCAGCTTTAAATTCCGGAGACTTAATTAAGTATCTAGAATTAGACTGAGCAGAACTTACAGCCCAGTTCCTCCTACACACTACTCCTCCACGCTAACCACCAGGCTATTTCAGCGCACACTTATCTTCCCCTAAAGCAAACTTTCTGTAGGTATTCTGTTGTTACAACTTAAGCTGCATAGTCAGAGCAAACTAGAAACAAATCTCTAAACGTCTGAAGTTGACACTATTGAGGATCATCCTGGTATCAGCTGCATTAGCGTCAAGAATTATCACGTTATTATCTGCACTAGCTTTAGTCTCAGAAATACCTGAAAGAAAAAGCTAAGAAGAATCTTTGATGCTTGAGACTTAATGTGTACATAACACCAAAGCTTCCTTTTGTTTTAAAAAGGAAAGTAAGAAGACATCCCAGATGACCTAAGGGTTCTTTTCCACTGTGGGATGAAAAAGTAGAAGACGTCTTCCTCTCCTGAAAACTCGCTCATTGATTAACACTGGAGAGACATCCATTTATTCACCTAAATAGCGAGCTGTTTCCAGCTTCCACTGATTAAATCATGGCGGTGTTCATATGCCGGGTTTCTTGAAAAACATGGAGTCTTCTTGGCCTCTTTTTTTTCTGGAAATGCTACACTTGCAATACACTGCTGAATACGCCCACTACTGGATCTCCCATTTCTGTCCCAACTATTTAAATCAGTCTCGGAATTTGAAGTGATTTGCCTTCTATGCAAGTACCAATGACAAAGAGAAAATGAGCCAGACCCATACCCAACACACACTGAACTACACTAATTTACTCCAGGTGAGTATCTCATCTCTTAATATGTTACATCCCAACCCCCTGTTTATGTATTATAGAAAAGTCACACAGATCCCTGTTCAGTCCGAGTACTCGGTTTGGACAGGGTAGAGTCAATTTTCTTCCCTGTTTCTTCCCAACAGTACCTGTTGTGTTTTGGATTTAATGTGCAAATAATGGGGATAACACATTGTTTTAGTTGTTGCCAGGTGATGTTTATGCTCGGCTGGGACAGAAATAATCTTCTTTCCAGCAGCTGCTGGTTTTTAGACTTAGTGTGAGAGCAATGTGGAAAATACAGTGTTTGGGGGTTTTTTTAACTCTTGCTAGGAAATCAAGGCTTTTTCAGTTTCCCACGTGTTGCTACTGTACAAGTGCAAAGCCAAGACAGCTGACCCAAGCCGCCCAACAGAATACTCCACACCATAACATTATGCTCAGTATAAAAGGGGGAATTTGGTCAGTGGGTGGGGAGATGATCTGGGCTCCACATTCAGTGTTTCACGTTCTGCACTCGCTACTATTGCTGCACTCACCGTGATCTCTATGCTCGCTGAAATCACTGCTTGAGGTGGGCTAATCATCGGGCAGTGAGCAGTTGTATTTTAATATATTCTATTATTAATAATAATTATTATTATTCCCTCTTCTTTTTTTGTTCTATTAAAACTGTCTTTATCTCAACCCATGAGATCTCCTTTTCTTTTCCAATTGTCCTCCCCATCTCACCGGAGAGGGAAGGGTGAGAGAGCAGCTATGTACTGTTCAGCTGCCGGCTAACGGCTTAGCTATGACAGTCAGCATACTTATGTCCAGCAGACTCTTTACAAATAAAAATAATAGCTTTTTCATCAAATAATTTCAAGGAGAGAAGGCCAGCAATCAAAGACATTCACACTCGCTTTTACCTATGCACCTCCTTTCATACATGCAAACAGAAATATAAAATCAGCAAACAAAATAGACACAAACGCGTCTAATATTTAAATTACTGAAGAGCAATTATGCATTACAAAATAATTTTCAGAGACAACCTAATGAATAATTACTGTCATATTCCTACAATGCAATTCAAATCAATAATATTACTGGAACTAGAAGCCAACATACTGCCCTCCGGTCAAGCTAAATGCAAGTTATTTCCCTAACTGCTGAAGTCAGAAGTTATGCCCTTACTAAGTAAGGGCCTGTTCTTACTAAATTGTGAGTACAACAGCACCTGATTCTCACGTGTGTCTTTTTGAAGTAGAGAACTCTGATCTTCCAACAAAGTAAGGGAGGCAGACACTATAATCATCAATTATATCCTCAGAGACAGCAAATTAGATATTAGCAATCAAACCCAAACGAGCCCAAGAAAACTGACAGAAAATAGGAAACCACTTCCTTCACTTGCTTCCCCTCCTGCAGAGGTAAAACAGGAATGGATCTTCCATACTTTAAATTAAAATTAGAAAGAAAGGAAAAAGAATGACAATTTAAGAACATTTTCTTTTGACTTGGAGGATGCAAAGGATTTTACTCCCATAGAAAACAGAGGTCACTCCTTACATAGTGGTAATACTTAAAACATATTCCACGCTTTTTAAGGACAGAGAGAGCTGGTTTAGACAAAAAGTTTTAAATAAATTATAAATTTATTAAACACCAAAAGTGAGAAAAGAAACGTAAGATATACTTGCAGAGGGAAATAGTCTGTTGCTTTTCCATTACTTATTTTTTCATTCCTTTGGCAGCCCCATTTAACTGCTAAAGTCTAGTATTTCTCCAACTCTATAAATGATCTCAAGTGATCAGTGTCATCATTAGCCCATGCTAATTAGCCCATTGCTTTATCTTTACAATACAGGCCTTAGAAACAAAAGTGTTCGAAACAGTGAAAGCAGGGAAGGTTTTCATGGATTTTGTATCAAGGTAGTTACACTGAACAGGTCAGAAAGAGGATGCCGGACTTCAGATGCACCACAACATAGCTTTTGATGTAACATTCCAGTATTACCAAAGACCGAATGATAAAAGTTGTCCTTTCCCTCAGCCTAAATCTTCCTAGTTTTTTTTCCATCTACAGCACAGTGCAAGTATCATGTTATATGTAACAGCCATTATTTATGCTACATCTTTGATTAATTAACCTCAAAGTCATAGAATCATAGAATCACCAGGTTGGAAAGGACCCGCTGGATCATCGAGTCCAACCATTCCTAACACTCCCTTAAACCATGTCCCTCAGCACCTCATCAACCCATTCCTTAAACACCTCCAGGGAAGGTGACTCGACCACCTCCCTGGCCCAAGTCCTGGCAGAAGTACCAGAACTTATTTTATCATGCACTAAACTTGTCCAAACAGCAAGTAACACCTGAATGTCGCAATGTGCTTCTCCTTTCTGTATCTCCATAGATAAGCAACTGCCAATAATTTTTTGTGATAGCATTTCAAAAACATACAAATATATAAGAGGTATAAATAAAATAACAATCACTTAGAAAGAAAAGAAAAAGTGAAAAGCCTACACTTTACTATAACATGGATTAATTTGGTGAGAAACTGCTCTATTTGCAAGCATTTTGACTCAATGCATGTGAAATATGTGCTGTCTACCTGAATAGGCTCCTTGTCAACTAAGTATGGTGTACACAGGATGTGTTCCTGCCACTGCTTGAGCTCCAGCTACCTTTGTGAGGTTTTTCTGAAATCTGGAAGAACGTGGAAAATAAGGACTTTAGACTTGAACGTTGAGTCTCATGGGCCAACAAAGCTTCCAGACAAATCAAGATGAGATGCTGGACAGAATAAAGCCAGTTCAGAAGACTGAATATAAGACAGAGTAAGAGTTCAAGCAGACTAAGTTGCCACATGCTCATAGCGATGGACCAGCTCCGTTACATAGATCAGACCACATCTCAGCAATATTTATGAGTTTGCAGCCCTTCCAATAGGAAAGTCATAGAGGAAAAGCAGTCACTCTTTGTGCCAGACAAACACCAAATCCATTAAATACAAGTATCCACAACACACATCCTCGGTGAAGAGTCAACTTGCATGGAGTTATTTATCATCCTGCTTAGAGAAGCTTATAAAGCTCATTCCTCAGGGTAAGCTATTTTCTTAATGGGCAGCAAGGTTTGCCAGACTTGTGCTGTTACCTAGTATTTTCCCTGGCATTATGTCAAAGAAAGATTTTTAAGGCTTACGTTAAGAAATGATGTTTAGAATGATGCTAGGCCAGGTCCTGAGCCCTTCTTAATCCTTCAGACGTCTGTCGACTCCCACAGAGCTATGCTAATTCATACCAGCTGAACAGCTGTCCTACTCAAATAACATTTTATCCCTTAATCTGATAAAGGAGTTCTTCACCTAAAGCCATGTGGAGTCAGGCATGTGTCTGCAGGAAAAGGGAATGTTTGATCCAAGAGCAGTGTAGAATCATCAGGCGCGATCCCAGCTCACACAATCCACCACTGCTGAACTCCCTGGGAAAATTTCAGTTTGACAGCATGAAGAAAATCAGCCCTTATCTCAGTATCAGAATAACACATCTAACATGTACTTGACAGCTAATTTCAAGTATTTGACATATCAAGCATAATAGCAAGAACTGGTCCAGGCCCCATGGAGACCCAAAGACTTCTTCCAAAAAGAAGTCTCATGGTCATCCAGACCGACTTGTCAGGTGAAAGACCCACAACCCCCTATGAGACAGCCTAACACATACCAGAACCACTGACAATTCTGCAGCTTAAATGGCAAAAGCCCTATTTGAGATGCTTGTGATAAATAAGGTGCAAAAAAACTGAAAAAAGGAAATAACTGAATTTACATTTCAAAGATTTGAAGCATTTACTGGAAGTCACGAGACTGAGAAACCTTTAATGCTTCCTTTCTATGCTAAATATGAAGAAATTCTTGTGATGAGCCCTGTCATGCGACGGGGCAAAGTCAGTGGAAGGTTCTAATTGACTTCAGCTGTAGAATATATAAGGGATGACAAAGACATTCAAATGCTACAAAGAAAACTGATGAATTCTGGTTTACAGATTGCATAACAAAAAGGCTTTGTGAAAAAATCATCTTGCATCACTCTATAAAAAAAAGAGAAAACTCAGAAAATATTCCTTGTCTTGGTAGCAGCTGAATACTTGTACCAGGATGGAAAGAGTAGAAGCCATCTTCTTTCTGATACATTAAATGTTTGACCTCAGGGACATAGCACTTCACCTTTTATGTCAGTACATGAAAGCCAAATCTGCTCCTGTGAGGCAGTTCAGGACACAGCAGCTCAAAAACTTTGGAATTCCTGCGTGAAAGCAACTATACATGACAGTCTATACTCTCAGCATCTTATTAAATAGCTATTGATTAGTAGTTTCCAGTCTTTATGCCCCAGAAACTCACCGGTCTGTGCACAGCTGTACGCCGAGGGGAATGACCACACAAACACACCCACCTATGGCTTATTCGCTTTTGGCTCCTTGGTAGAGAAAATGAATCGGTTTAGGAATTTGAAGTTATATCATAAATCTTACCTTCCTGCCTGAAAAACCAAATCATTTTACTATAATTAATGAAGTAATGAAGATATCACTTAAGTCTTATCTTTTTCTGACTGAACAAGTAGGATAAGACTTAAAATGTAGGTGCACAGCTCTGCACACAGAAATACAGAAATAACAGAAAGGAGCCATCCACACCTTAAGAATCACACAAGCTAGGACAGAGAAGAGCCTGTATTTCCATATGCCCTACACCGGATAAGCTGATTGAAGTTCTGCTCTAGCTTATGATGTAGCTTATGATGTACGATAACACTTACTATAATCCATTTATGCTGCCCTTTGATAATCTCCACTGTTACATTCAAAATACTTTAAATTAAATAAAAATTTTCTTATAAAAGTAAAAATATTTTTTCCCTGAACATTTATTCTCTCTCATAAACATACAGTGCTTCAAATTAATAACTTACAGGTAGAACATAATTGAACTTTTTCATGCATTCATCGTAATTGAAAGTTTCTCCAAAAAAAAAACCAAACAAACTAATAATTCAGGGTCTTCGCAAAGAAATACCAGATCACATAAGTTTCTCATATGGCAATGCTTTATGCCTATAAAAAAGGAAATATCAGCTCCCAAAAGACATCTTCACTTTTGACAACTGCAATCATTTAGACTTAAAGTAGCTGACCAGAGATTTTCTTTGTGTGTGTGTGTATGCACTCTGCTGCCATTGTTTTTAAGCACTTAAACCCACAGATGATTTGAGCCAATATTGACCTTTAAATATCAGTTATTCCACTTTGAGATAAATGAGTGTTGCTACTTGAGAGCTGTGTGAGGCACACAGCAAGCAAGGGAATGAGTGGCTGAGTGGGTAGCACAATTGGCAATATCTCTAATTAATGAATTAATACAGGTGGGACAAACAAGAAATAATTGAGCTTTTTACTTGTTTATTTATTTAAAAAAAAAAAAAAAAGACAAGCAGTGACATTTTTAGCTTCTCTACTATTATCAGGAATCACTGAACAGTGGGCTCGGCTTCTCTGGCATTCAGTGCACCAGTAAAGCTGTAATTAAGATGAAGAGGATTTTTACTGCCGTTACTTTCTCTGTTGCATTCCATGATGAATATTTTAGTTTTGGACACTAACCAGGCTTGCTTGTTGGCTCTCCCAGCCTTCCCCGAGTCCTTCTGGGACTGGCCCCTACTCATGTGGGCCATGTGAAAAATAACCAGAGCTCCTGGAAGAACTGGGAATCAAAAATAGTTGCCATTCAGTGCTGGTGGCCGTCTTTATGCCACAGACCTATAGGCTGTATTCCTTCAGCACACAAGTTGGGAACATTTGAATTAAATAAGCCATACATTATTTCAAGCTTACACAAAGTATATGAGGTCTTGGACTTTTCAGTGCGTCTCTCTTCTGTACTTGCATTGCCCACATGCTCTAATCACTCTTTACTTCATATCTGTCTATCGCAGTGAAATACAGTGCACAAAGGTGACTGCAGAAATGCAATTATGGAATACAATAAAAAAAGCTAAACATTAACTGTATTTGTGAGAAGAAAGTACTATACGTAAAGTACTCCTACTGCCATTCACGCTACTGTTTTAATACAGTCTAAGGTCAAATCATCTTTAATGTGATGTGACGTGTGGATACCATGCAAATTCTCCGATGTAATGTTACAAGAATACACATAAATATTTCAAAACTAAGTGGAAAGACAAACACAATTCATCTTGTCTAAACACACATTCTCTTTTCCCTGCATCATCTTCAGCAGTTAAAGACTATGATCTACCGTAGACATTTCCAAGAATATAAATCTTGCAGCAGTTGCTAATGATTCTCTGGCAACGACTGAAAAAATCAGAAATTGAGCTTTTAAGAAGAATTCTATGAATGGAATGCAAACTCTGTTTCCCTAAGAATCAAGAAAGCGTTTTAGAGACATGCCTGAAAGAAATAATTAATAGCCCAGTACGGAAGGAACAGTGCAAATATTCTGTTACTTGTCCAGCATTAATTACTGCTATTGAAATGCATAACTATAACAGGTGATGCAAGTTAGTTCACGTATCAAAACTAAGATATAGGAATATCTCAGAGGAGTCTGAAGACTGCACAAAAATTCAACGGGAATTGACTACAAGCCTCAATCTAAGCAGAAGGGAACTCCGTAAGTATCTGACAACAACCAGTGCCTGTGGGAGGAGGAGGAGAACATAAACTCTTACGTTCTCTTCCCAACTTTTCTTCCATTTCTCTTGTCACAGAAAATAGGATCTGTTAGCTGCAGCTGATTAACACTCCAAAGGCAGTTATTTCTTCTTCGTGTTTAGAAACAGAGGTTCATTTTTTAACTATATGTGATAGAAGAGTGACGGATTATCAAAACCATCTACTTAGTATAAAGAAGCAGCTGCTGAATGGATAATAATAGGTGAGAGAGAAGTACTTACATTTGGGGGCTCAAGTCAGATATCTAGATAATTCAGCTATTTCAGTTGTCATATGCATTAAAAATGCAAGACTGCAATTACTTTTCAGTGAACCTCTATTATTTGCATCTTTTATGAATACTGATATCTGAATGCTCATATTCACATCATTTAACTTGTTATCACCGACTGATTGGCAAAACCAGTTCATATAAATAAATATATCTTCAAGCAATTTCGAGTAGAAGAGAAACAGATGTCATGTTATAGGTATAGGAATATGCTAGAGACTGGAGAAAGACTTCCAGCCAAAAAGGTATTGGATATCTTTTCTGGAACAGCTTTCCAAGGATAGGGGAAGAAAAAAATATAATAACCTAAAAAATAAAAAGGATTTGGAGCTTTATGAAAGAAATTATAAGCTGGAGGTGTTTGCAATACTTAAGGCTGACCTTGACGACCAGGAAATTTCAGTAAGCCCTATAACAGATGTTAATCTTGTAGTTCAAAATGTAATAAACCCAAGAAAGGTTAGACACAAATGACTAATAACTCAGCCAAAAATTTATATTTGTGCTTCCCCCCCCCCCCCCCGAATTATATCTGCTATAGATTATATATCAGGTATTTGGCAGAAGAAAGCTGCAGGGAATGCTCTTCAAAATGTCACATTATACTGAAATGGAAGTTATTTGTTTTCATTGTTACTTGGAATCCAAGCAAATCTCATATCTCCATGAGAATTTCATTTCAATGATAGTCTGAAAAGCTGACAATCAAAATGTAAGAGCCTCATACAAACAGGGAAAGGATCCACTTGGACTCAACTATACGTGTCTACTAGCAAAATGACAGCATTATCTAAAAAACTGTGTTGAAGAGATGCAAGAGCTTTATATGGTTTAAAATAACCTCCCTCAATTACTCTGAGAGTTTATAACTGTGTTGATTTGGGGTTATTAATATAGTCAGATCTAAGCTGCTCCAACATATTCCGTAACCAGTATCTGTCAGATAGTCGAGCAGAGCACTAGACACGTCATCTTTCTGTTCTATAATAGCTCCTTTCAGTTTCCTGCCTGTATTTCATGTTTTCTCAGCTCTTTCTTCTATCGCCCTTCAGTTTTTCTGATTTTATTATGTTCATCAAAGAAATAAATAAATAAACAAAACACAATACTCACTGATTGCTATTTTATATGCTAAAATTCTAGGATACAATATTTCAGAAATAGGAAAAAATTCTAATTTTCGGGATGGTATTTACACTATTTCCTGAACTAGCCACCAATAGCAAAAATCACATTACAATAACAAAAGCCACATTTTTCTAATGGTGGTGAAGAAAGAAATAGTCAAACTCTTCCTAATAAAAAGTATTCTTAAACTTCTTTAGCCTTCTGTTACATTGGTGAAGATATTTTGTACAAATTCTCCAGGGATTACTTGTATTTCTGGAGAAGTACACACAGACCAGAAAAAAGAATCATGCTGGCTCACCTTCATCTTTGAACACAAAAGATCCCAAGAAGTTTCTTGACATTTTCACCTCTTCTTTTCTCTAACTACAGAAGCAAATTACTGTTGCTCTCTCTGGGCTCTCAGCCTTTTCGTCAACAGTAGGATCTCCTGAAGAAAAGATGGCTTCAATTTTAACACATCCATCAGATTGCATGATTAAAAGGTCTGGCTGTTTTTAATTGAAGTGGTCATCACCGCTCAGTTTCTCAAGTTGGACAAACAATTCTTGCCCATCTATTAACTATGATCTATCAGGTTTGGGTCCTCCGTTAGGGAAGGACGCCTCTGCACTGTCCCCCAGTGTGGCCATCCACATGCCACTCAACACTGCTTCTATTAAATATATCTAAAATATTGGGTCAGAAAATAACTCTGTGACTGTATCCAACAGAGGAAAATAGAAACCACATGAAACTATGTAAAACACACTTCCAAAGCGAGCAACAACACAAATTTCAGACCTCAAGGAGAGTTTAAAGTAGATGAGTTCCCACAGGGACCTGAGTTTGCCCTCAAAGTAAACCCAATCCTTCTCGTAAACCCTCCCTTTTCCAAGGGGCTGAAAAGTCTAAACTCTGGAACAACTGAAACAATGCAACAGTACTAGTATTTCCAGTTACAGCCATGGATGACACCTTGAAACCAGGCAATAAAAGCCTGTATACAGTGAAATTCTACCTCTGTAAGAAGCAGTGACCAGCAGGTCAAAAATATCATATGAAGATTATGATGTCTTCATCTATTTATGACGAAAAACCCTGAAAGCAAACTCTGATTTCAGGTTTGCAGTTAATCAAACCTCTAAACTATGCTTATGTAAACCGAAGACAACCTGGAGAAGAAAACTAAGAGACTTAAATACATTTTGTTGCTGTTTTGCTTTCAGTTTTGTACATTATAATAAATGTCATGCATTCAGACCTTGACTTTATTTCAGAGCATTGTCTCTGGACTTCTGGGGTTTTAAAACAGACTCTGCTTATAATGTCTCAGTTCCCTTGGATTCAAATTAAAATGGCGAAAACTTAGCAAGTCTGAGAATGAAAATAAGTTTCAGAAAATTAATAACCTCTTCACAGCAGTATTAAAAATTGAATTCCTTGGCCTCTGATAGTGTTGTTTTGATATGTCACACGCTGTTACATCAGTCATGTTCTGTTATGTTAATATGTTGAGACGAACCACAGCAGCCAAGAAATGTCAAACACCAATATCTTGACTCTGAGTGAGGAATAGGCCTTATTGATACTTAGGCTTTTTGACTCACCGTCTCATACTCCACAAAACCACATAATCCAAGTTCCATGCACCTAGCGTAAACAGAAAATGAAGTAGTTTTTCCTTCAGATGGATTTCGATTTAGGTAAAAGGAACATAGAAGTTGAAATACAGCAGGTTTCATCTTCTCAGACTATCACCTTCCTGTTTTAATGATGGGTATATTAATTCATCATCCTGTTATCATGAAAAAGCTCCTTATTGGAGCCTGTAATGAGGAATGATGGAACGCCACTGAGAAAATGAAAGCATATCTTGCTTCTATAATGTAACATGGAAGTTTTGTTACCTCCAATTATACAATGGAACTATAACGGAGTGGAATTCCCCTCCTCTATTTTTCCTATGGATTATTTGAAATAACATACTGAAATTTGGTCATAGATGTACCTAATTTTAACACCAACTGAGGTCAGTGATCCACCTCCAACTTCTTTTTGTATATCTGAAAAAAAAAAAAAAACAAACCCACAAATACGTGTTTGGGGATTGTTTTTGCTTCATTTAAAAAAAAAAAAAAATTTAATTATGTAGACTGCCAAAGCAGACAGACTTGTGATTAAATTCAGTGACTACCAGTATCTTCTAAAACCTAGCAGCCCTACACAATGGGTCCTGATATTACAACAATCATGTGCTGAATGGACAAAATTTCTAATTTAAGTATCTATCAAAGTCTAACAGAAAGTCTTGATTTGGTCAGTTTATCAAGTGATTTATATCTGTAGTTAAATCACCTCTTCGTTTTCCTTTAGAAGATGAATATATTCATCCATATTTTTATTGCTTTTTCTAGTAGACCAGAAGCACAATTTCCCTCTACCCAATTTAAACACGTAGCCACAAAGATGTTACCCTCCTTGTCGAGCACATCCTCCAGGAAACCAACCTGTACGGAGTCAAGAGTGAAGACTGTGAGACAGCAAGTTCATCGAGGCTTTAATTTACTCCACTGCAAGTGTTAACCTCACACTGCATTTACATTTGGAAACTTAGTCCTCTTGAACTCACTCCAGGCATTATACAGACCGAGAGGGCTACATTTAATAAGAACAACTTGGTCAAAATAGCTTAAATTTATACAAGTACAAAGGAGTCGTTAGAGATGCAATTCACATAAAAGTCATGCATTTATGCATTTCAATTCTGCTCCTTTTTCTGCTTTGGCAGAACATGAGGAGAAGAAATAGAGATCAAAAGCTACGGAAGTTTTGCAAGAAGCCAAGTTCGTTCATAAGACCAAAGAACTAAGTTGATGTGGCCTTAAGTGTCTTAAATATGCCCTAAGCATGCCGGAGGCAAACATCTACTGCAGACCATCCTACTTCTTGTCTACTTTTTGTTAATTCATTAGGAGAAGTTTTCCGTGTCGTGTCTTATCTACTTCAGTCTTCCCCCTGCTTCGAAAACACATGCGAGTACGTCCGTGAAACGTGCTCTCACTGACACACACCCTCACCTCAGATACAGGTACCCACACACACCCATGGACGTGCACCTTCCTTGTATAAAAATGGGGTTTGTTTAATCTTTCCTTAAAAACAGCATTGTTGTGATACTCTTTGCCTGTAGGTTTGCTATGCTTAACAGAATTACCAGCTGTCACTAAATTTATGTGCTGTTCATAAATCTAACAGATTTTTTTGGACAGCTGTTCATCTGGGCATAAACACATTCATTCTAATAGCTACATTAGCTCTACAAGTTTATTTGTTTGGTTGTGGTTTTTTAACTTACATTCAGTATAATTACTTCTGACATTTCTCCCATCAATAAGTTTTTATATGTTGAGAGTTTTCTTACTTTCATTTGGTTTAGGCCAATCAACTACATTTTTTTTTCATAGCAGATGCTGTAACATGATGGACAGTCTGTCACAAACAGATGGACTTGGTCTAAATCCATCCTCAAAAGATGTCCCATCGAGAATGAAGAGCTGGTCTCCTGGGAGTATCAGTCAATACTCAGCACACCTTCCCCAGAGTTTAGTCAGCACAACTCCTGGGCAAATTTTAAACAAGCAATGATAAGTGTGTCAATAATAAAGGGAAACAGCAGCAGTACTTTACCCAAAATACAGCAGTCTGCTTACCCTGAAGTACAAACTACCGCATGATACAGCATTGATAGGACAACAGATACAGCATGGAGATAGAGGTAGGGTAATACGGGACGGAGAGAGCAGGTGGGGGTTGGATTTCCATCCCATCTGCTATAATCAGAGAATAATTTGGTAAATTACCACAGAGCCAGTGAGACTCGTCTCTGTCTCAGGTACCTATAAATCCAAAGCCAGAAAGAAATGGTGATCTATATTCAGCATGAAAGTCATTCTTCTCGGGGCTAAGAGAAAGGGGGCAAAATTCAATTCTATTGACTCACAAGAGTTTCAGTGATCTTCTGAAGCAGATTGTCTTTCACTTCTTCCTGATTGCCACTCTCTGTCATTGTTCACCAGCCCAAGAATGACTATTTGGTATCATCAGGGGCAGACAGCATGAGTGACTACTGGCCACAGTATAGTTTAAACAACTTGTATTTGTTTTGTCTGAAAATTCACTAATTTTTGATTCCTTAAGATACTAGTAACTTGACCATAAAGCACTCATGTATTTGTTCATTTCTTTGGATTTATGGGTGCCCCGAGCATGTATGAATCAAATCTAGTTATGCTTCCACATAAGCATCCAAAATAAATTCCTTTGTTTTCAAGTGTGGATAACTTCTCTGTAACAATTTATACAGTTCTGTTTATCCATTTCTATAAAACAGAAGTTCATAAAGTGAAAAAAATATCATTATTAATCCTTAAGTCAGTCAGACTGCAGCAGAATGGTTAGGACCTCTTTCTTTGGCACATCTGCCATTCAAACTAACCAAACAGACAAAAGGATGAAAGAGAAAACGAAACAGAAGACAAATGAAATTTTTCAGGTGTAAAGGCCTGCTCACATTTCTGTGTATTTGCTTTAATGTCCTTACAGAAGGACGCATAGGTTAACTAAGAATGAAAGTGTGGAAGCAGAAAATGGAAGAGAGCAGCAGGATGGAATAAAGAAAGGAAAAATTGAATAATAGGGAAGGATAGAAGACTAGAAGCAGAGTGTGCTATGAGGTGAAGGTAGCAGAACAAAACTGAGAGTTAACAAAGATTATTCACCTCTTTTGTTGCCTTAGGTGATATGGGCCAAGTGGAGAGGAATGCACACGGTGTCTGGCAACCAAACTACATTTGCAGGTTCTCACTACGCAGCCCTCCTAATAAGTGGCACAAAAAGTTTTACACAATCACCAACAACTCCAAAGTTCTAACAGAACTGATCCACTAAACGAGACTCCCTAATTCCTTGAATATGCCAGCAATCTGCATAAAAACTCGGAGCATACCAATCTGTTTGTCAACACTGGCACTATTTCTTAACATGCTTTTACTAAAATTAATAATGTTCCACTAGATCACGTAAACTAACCACAGCTGAACAAAAAGGCCCAATCGTTTAATGATCTCATCCAAATGTGTTTGACTAGTGTTCCAGTCATATTATATGTTGCAGCAATAATCCTTTTGCATATTTGACCTCTTCTGGGCCTTAGAAACAAGTAACGGTAGCTTAAAACAACATGAAAAATCATGTTCCTTTTAAATGTCACTAAAAGGGAAAAAGGCATAATGTAATGGTTATACACCATAATTCAGACATGTCATCAACCAATCTGCCACTGGATATCACTTTATTGGATATCAGTTTATTGTAAGTCAATAATATTTTAAGAGAGAAAAAGAATGCAAACCCCTGTTTTCTACAGAGTTAAGATGCAGAACATTCAAACCGCTTTGATTAAAAGCTATTTATGTTACTCTTTTTAGCTTCACCTCCAGAAACGTTCCATTTAGTAAGTGTATATCCCCAAAAAGCTCTGTGAATTGCTTGCATAAAGCCAACCAAACAAACAACAGCACTGTAAAAGTACTCCTCAGGTATTTCACAGACATTATCTGGAAGAGATAGCACAGAAAAGAGCAAGTGGATTTTTCCATTATTCCAATGCATTCGCTATGTTCTGATGGACTGTTGCGATAAGAAAAAGAGGCACAAATCAATTTGGATTTTACATTCCATTTAATTGTATATACGTTGTAGTATTTTGAGGCTCACTGTGCAATCTGTAAGCTGCCAGCAGCACAATAAAGCTCTTTCTATCACTTGCACCACCATAACCCTTTTTTCCTAGGAAAGATGTATCTTTCTATCTGGAAATGAGAATAGAATTTTTGGTTGAATCAAGACCCACTAGATATTATAATTAAAGGCTTTCTTTCTAACCTGCCAGACAGAAATGGCTTAAAGTGGGGAGGAATTTTGCCATATACTTTGTCGTGTTAATACAGAAATGAAACAAACCCTGCATCAGAGTAGGATGAATTTTACAGTATTTCAGGACTGCCTGCCACTGTAATTATGCTTATTCCACTCTCCAGGAAGCAAAGCAGTACAGAATCTCCTGTTTTACCAGTGAGGGATGTGGCAGCCATCTGCACAGCTCCAGAACACAGTGTGACTCATACAGGAGAGAGATACATTATTCACGAGATGTTCCAGGGTTGCTTCCATACTCTTGTGTAAGAGGTGAAAAGCTGTGTCAGCAAGGAGGGCTGCTCAGTAAATTCAGTTCTGTGCATCTTAGCAGAGATGCGGGTCCTTAGACTTGAATTCTAACAATGCGAGGGGACGTGGCAACCCAGCAGCACACCGCAGCAGCTCCGCGGGGCAGCAGTCAGCTTAAAGAACCGCCACCTTTTGCCGCAAAGGTATTCCTACAGCACTCCTTCTCATCTATATGTCTGAGACATCTTGATGGTATTTTACAGTGTTTGTGGAGTCAAGAAAATTCATCACTGATACTGCAGATCACTGCAAATTTACAATGAAATTTAAGAGGTAGGCAAAGGTCAGAATCGTGCTGTTTCTAGTAACTTCTTCAGGTCTCTCAACAGTATAAAATGCAAAATAGAATGACTACGTTCCAGAAATGTGAGTTATTCATACATGGTAAGACATGCAGTTAACTCAAAAAGCCACAGAAAGAAGTTCTGGAAAGCCACCTTGCCTCTTCACTTGAGGAATGAGAGGCATGGCTAGAGAATATTGTCATGAAAACAACTGCTATATCTTCCAGAAGGAGCTTTAGCTGTTGTAGATATCTGTCTCTCCCTTAATGCTCCCACCATGCTTTCCAGGACAGTGGTAGACGTGAAGTAGCAATAATTTTACTGTTGTTAGCCCATAGTCTCGTAACTGCTTGTGGAAACGGTCATTACATGCTCCAGCAACCAAGAACATACCTTTTAACTATCATCAGCCCAGAAATTTTCTTCAGCAGAAGAACTTTCCCAAAGTCTCACGATAGCAATATTCTAAAATATCCCTGGGTGACTGATTTTGTCACATCCAATCATTTTGGATGAAACAGGTGAGTTCTCCATTTGCTTAGATGTGGGCTACGGTTTTCTCAGGAGGAAGCTTTCAACATTAGGGAAGACTATGTTATCAGCACATTGTGTTGGCTGCTGTAAAGGCCTGGTGATCAAGTAACCCTTTTCAGGACAATTATCAACTTTGCCAGCGAGACTCTCTAATCAGTGATCCATGTAATTACTTTTCCATGTAGATTGGACTTGAGAACTGTTCACTAATGCTCTAAAAATACAAAGATACCCACAATCATAAATCTTGCCAGATGCAAACATTTCCTGTGGGTTTTGTTTGGATATAGTGCCATAAAATATGCAGGAATATTAAGACACTAGTTATCAGAAGACTACTCTGCAATGGAAATAAAAAATTGGTCAAAGCTGCTGAAGTGCTTGAATTCTATGGGGGCATAAAGTTGATGATACCCACACACCCTCAAATATGTGCTCTGATCACTGCAGTATTGGTTGTTCCTGCTTTAGTGTTTTCCAACAAAAGGAAAATTTTGCCACAAGCATCACCTACAGAAAGCAAAGCACTAAAATTCAGGAGAAAGAAGTGTACACATATGATAAAATCAGTAACAAAAAATCTAACGCCTCCAAGTCAGTTTATTTCTCCATGGAGAGAATTCAATAATGTCACAGGATCCCTGTGCCAACCCACAGAGACAGAATGGTCACCCTGAGAGGCCAAGGTTGCTGGCCAACAACACACTGTCTTTCATTTTAGGTCACTGCATCTGAAAACCCAAACAGAATTTTCTGCAGATATGAAGTAACAAAAAAGTTAAAACTTTTGTGAGAGATGTGTCTTTTTTATGCATTTTTTTCTTCTTACTTAGCATCTCAGTAAAAGAAAAAGCAACTACATGAAACAATGATGGGCTTTTCAGTATGGCTAATACACCAAATGATTATAATCCTCCATTTTTATCACCTAAATAACTCATCCACCTGTGTCAGTATTCATTTCTAACTGTACCTAAATAAGACTAATTTGAGAATCAAAAGCCCCTACCTTGAATTGTTTGTGCTTTGCAAGATTATCAACTAGCAATCATTTTTTTGGTATGCAATAAGGACCTCTCACCATCTATTAGTCTCAGTCTGAGACCATTTCCGTGTTTGACATGGTATCCAGATTAAATTACTGGACTTCTAACACTTCAAATATTCTAACGTTCTCCAATTCACAAGTATCGAAACAGAGCACACAAAACATGCACGCTCCTCTTGAGAGGTAAAAACACACTAGCTCTGGTCTCAAAAACAGCCGTGTATCACTGTACCCAAGCTGATAAACCATACCGTACCTCTGTAGGCTTCAAGTTCTCTAGGCATGGATATCAGCATCACATGCCAAAAAAAAAGCCAAAACCGAAGTAACCTGCCTAGAGGCTCCTGCAACCTTCTGTACTCAAATCTGCTGAGTCCAAGCTGAACCCTCAAAATAAAACAATTCTTACACAAACTCTGTTCTTTGCACACATTAACTAATCCATACGGGAATCCCACACAAGCATTATTTCTTTGGTAGTATGAAATTTGTGTGACATAGGCTGAGACCTCTACTGGGACGGTGCCTGAGGATTGCTGTTTAACACGGGCGCTCATGAAGCCTAGCGTGGATCTGCAGCTCACACCTACTGCCGTGGCCTCCCCCGCAGCCGATACCTCTACAGCCAGGGATATCCCAATATCTCCATTATCAGCAGTGCAAACCACCATCATTTCACTTACATTGCAATACTAGATTAGTTCGAGATTCTAAACTTAAGCCCATTTAGAGGCCACCTTTCACTCCTCTAAAGGAGAGTGCATTTCACTCGCTGAATTAAAGAATGCGATTATTGCTTCGGATGCTTCACCAGAAACATTATTTAAGCTTACTGGCTTAGACTAGTTTTTACGTCTGCAAAGTAATAATATAACACCATCAAGTGCAGCTTTAATATTCCTCGCAATTACGGCACCAAGCTCTAATTATACAATTATTGTTATTTTTTATGATGAGAATTTCACTTTTTTTCAGTTCAAGGCGATAGGAAACTACACAGAAAAACATGGTTGTGAATGTTAATTGTTGATCCTTAATCACAAAAAATAGTGAGAAGGGGTATTAGCCAAACACAGTATAGCAGAAAACAAATACTCATATGTACGCAGTTTCCCATAAAACCTGGGACTGTCAAAATGGGCAGCTGAGAGTCTACAGGATGAAATTTTTAAAAATATGCACATTTTGAACTCTAGATAAGTTTAACCAATCTTCTGCAGTTCTAATTCTCAATACCAAAGCCTGTGTAGTAGATTGTAATACAAAATAACACCTCCCCCACTCCCAATCAGGTTAGAACTTCAGCTGACAGAAGCCTCAACTCCACTGACACCAATGGATGCTATAAAGCAAGTAAAGATTCAATCCCAGTTATTAAATGTGGAGTTTACCAGATAACATTAGCTTAATTTGAGATTCAAGTTACGAAGTTAATGAGATACCATGGTATTCTTAGAAGAAAACACATTTGTACAAGAAGTGTTTCCCTTTGCTAGAATTTTAATTAATTTGGTAATGCTTCTTAAAAGCATTTTCATTTTTATATTTTCAACGTGGTGAGTCACTTTCTGTGTATGCCAAAACCTGAATTTAATTGTAGTTACAGAAATCTAAGTCTGCACCTGCTGTTCCTATGCAGCATGTCATTTCCTATTTTTCCCGTTATATACTGCACTATACCAAAAGTAATTTTAGGACTGTGCATATTTTTAAACAGCATTTTAAAACCTTAATGGCTGACAAGAGGAATTTAATTTCATTTTCCACATCTTCTATAAACACTAGAGAAGATTTCATTCGAAGTCCATTTCCGGCAAACAGTATTGTTTACTTTTCTCACAAGGATGTTTCTTAGGGCTGGTCTCCTTGGTACTGTTGAGGATTTCCTGTTTGCAGAGAATTCTCTGTAGTTCAGAGCAGATTACAAACTTCAAGAAGGAGAAAAAAAAAAACAAAAAAACAAAAACAAACCCCACAATAAAGACAAGGAGATAATTACAAAAATTGAGCCAGAAAGGTATAAAGTCAAGCATTACAGAAACTCTCACATTTCCTATGAGAGATATGTTCTCCAGATGGTTTAGTAGCGAAGGAAACACACTGCTATTTAGCTGTATTTTATGCTTCTTCAAGGAAAGAAATCTTATGTCTCCCCCTGTTTCTGTACTGCCTGTTTCCCAAGAGTACTGCTCCCAGAGTGATGCTCTCAGCTTAGGAGACAATCGGTCCTCCCTCTCTCACGCTTGCTTGCATTCTTCTTCCATACAGCACATTACCTTCATAACTTCCAACCATTTACTGACTCATCAAACGTGTTGTCAAGCCTCATAAGTCTCACTAGAAGTAAACTATTTCCTTAGCACTTGTTCAACCTTTATTGCATCAATGTTTTTGGTTTTTTTTTTTTTCCTTTTCATTAATGACCTGAATTGGAGAGACAGATATTCGTGTTATTGTTGTATACTTTACTTCTCTAATGCATTTGATAGGCAAGAGGTGATTAACTACAGGACTATTTCTGCATAAAACTACCAAGAATTTTCAAATGCATTTTAATATTAGAACCATGATATTTAGGACAAAAATGACTGAAGTAATTTTTTTAGGTCCTGGGTATCCTTTTTATTAATTTTATACTGTAAAATAAAACAAAAAAAAGAGACTTGTGCCTCCAGATATTCTTTGTTATAAAAAGGTATGTTGTTTTTATTAGTAGTTTGACTCTTTAAAATATTAGCAAATATTGAATTTTCCATGAAATTTCTTGTTATCATCCTACAGTATGTTAGTAGAAGAAATTTCTTGTTATCAAACACTCCATATATGAAAAACAAAATAGGTAAAAGGGACAACCTGGGAGGTCAGAGATGAGACAACAGTACTTGCTGGTGAAGCCTGAGCTGTGAGTCTTCATCTGGGCTGCCCCTATCTAGAGTTTACCCTGTGTATCTTGAATACTTTAGTCTTCCTTACTGCATTTTTCATGCATATATTCGTTACAACTATTTCACTGTGAAAAAGTCACTGATGCTGAAGTCTTTTGGCTCTAACAGACATCGCAATCTATTACATACAATCTTTCCTAATGCTTAAACTTTACTCCTGAGACAAACTGCAACCTTTATGTAAGCTGGAACACAACCCTAAAATGAAATCTATTTTCAGCTGCTTATATGAGGGATGAGTCGAAATCCCGGTATACTACAGTGCAGCTAAAGAAAGTTTGCTGGGCAAAATGATCAAACAATGCCTTTTTACCCTTTCCTACATTCCTAACACGAATCGGTCTTATATTTTTTACTTTTGGCTCCTACCAATGGTATATAATAGTAAAAAAAAATATTTCTAGGCTGGATTCACATCTACTTCAAGCTTTTTTTTTTTTTTTTTTTTCTCATCTCCTGCATTTCTTTTGCCTCTTCCCTGTGCAAATTTAAGAGTATGCCAAATGCTTTAAGTATCCAAAATGTTAGTCATTCAGGTAATTATGTATCACAGCATGACAGAAATCACACAAAGATCAGAAGAAAACCTCAAAACAACTCATCTGAAAGAACAGAGTTTGCAAACTTGGCAGTATTTTACACTACAAGACAGTAAACTTATAGCATGTCAATGGTGAAGTACAGGTGAAGAATTCGGATTGGAGGGTTAATAACAATTTCCACACCACATTAGGCATCTTTGGTCAACTTCAGCTATGTCTGTACAGCCACAAGAGGTCAAGCGTTTTAGTGTTTACAAATAGTGAAACACACCCCTCACACTGCACTTTCTTCCTATAAACGGGAAATTCATAAATGCAAGGAGGAAGTATTTATGGTTAACTGGGATACTGTGAAAATACAAAACTTCATCAAGAAGTTCACCCTCTCTTTTATCACAGCCAATATACTAATGACTTCTGAGTAAAGGCCTTTGCACCTAAAGGCATCTCCTTGGACTACAAGTGAGGAGGAAACAGAAACTGCCCTGTGCTACACCTTTCCAAGGATCCAGAGAAGGTCTGAAAACATTTTCTTACGCGATTATTGTAAAATAAGCCACAAAGCAGCACCTTCCAGATACAGAAACTGATTTCATTACAAGTGGAGGTGGGTTTCCTTTCCGGTGTGAGGATACTTTTACTGAGTAGGACAAAGCTTTAAAGAACTGGACTTAGTTCTGATAGCCGAGTTTAGCCCCAACGCTCTTCATGGGCCAAACCTTCTGACCCTGGGGGCAAGGCCACAACACGGGAGACCCATCACCTTCTGAGCTCTGCCACACAACCATCACCAGAAAATAGCTTTTTCTGTGCTGCAGCCTTCCCACCTGGAATATGGCAATAAGGCTAATTAATTTATTACATAAAATGTCACATTATCAAATGATTACATCAAAATCTCCAAACCAAATAAAACTAATCTCATAGCTAACTTCTGTATTACTGCTTTTATTCTAGTGATTAAAGCCTGCAGGGTTAGAATGGGAATTGTTCTAGCTCACTTCTCGAGAGACAACAGTGAGCTCTAGCCACCCTTTTCCTAATTTCCAGACATTTATACTGCATTTTTAAAAAGCAATGCATGTGATAAGCGTCCGGGCTTTAATGGACCACAGTCAAATTTCAAGGTCTATGAATCCCGCACAATTTCTACTACTTTAATTCAAAACGATTTTATTAGGTCAGTGGAATTCCAGTCATTTACATCAACTGTAAAACGCTGAGGGGCAAAACGGGGAAATAGCTGCGAGAACCTTCACTAAGTACACAGACACAGCAAGCCGCGTGTTAGACGGTCTCGCTGCATTTTGACAAGAAAGAGGTTAAGTTTAGTAACTTTAACATACTTACCAGGTCTCTGCTAAGCAACTGTAGTAAAATAATGTGAAGGATCACATTAGCAACAGTGGGATAAAAAAAGTGAATTGAAAGAGTCGTTTTCCATTAGCTCCATTCTAACGCTGTGTATGGAAGAAGAACACAACATGAAATACTAGAAATAAAAAGTGGGGCATATGTAACATAGTTCTACAATCAAAATAAGCAAGCTGTGCTGTTGTGCTGAAAGTACTCCAGCAGTGATGGTGGGTTTTCCTGTTATCCGATGCCATAGCAACGATAATCCATTCTAAAAATCATAGTAAAAAGGTAATATATTATCATGACAGCTGCATTAAATGACTGCCTCTCCTGTGTTATGCTCTTGACTTTACACAACAACGTTAAGATGTTTTTTAACCAAGTTTTCAAGATGAAAATAACATGGTGTCAAAATATTTTTTCTAACCAATCAGCACTATTGAAAAACATCACTGAGCTTTGCGTTTCCATGACAACTAGTCTCAAATGTTACAAAAACGCACCAAATTTACTTACAAAGAAGGGTTCTTATAAGAAAAATTGGCTCCTGTGAGGTACTATACCATATAAAGTTAGAAACGTTATGTATGCTCACAACAAAAACCGTATGGGTCATGTTCAAGTTATCCAGATTTTTGTTTGTTCTAGGAAATTTTCATATTTGGTAGGGACAGAACACACTTTGTTTCTTCTCTGTTTTAATAAAACACAGATTTAGCTATGAATGGTTGCTTACCAAGGAGCTGCAAAACCTATGAAGAAAATAATGTCAAATCATTGCTTATTTCCATCAAACAGAGCAGGAGAATTTTGGCCTGGGTGAACAGCTATGCAATTAAGAGAAAAAAAAAATATTGCTCTATAGTTCCCCTGTGGTTTTGCCTTGGGTATTCGCCCCATCATCAACAGATGAGAAACTCAACTTCATTACTTCTTCTAAATACAGCTCATCTTGTGATTCTAATGATTTGTGGTTAAGGAAAATAATCCCTTTTCATATACTGGCAGAGATGCCTTATCAAACACCGTCTGCTACGGGATTAATGATTTATTATCAAATCTAAAGTCACTCTGATTAGTGGTATAGTGTGATTAGTGGAATAACCATGATCAGAGTATTATAAATCAAAAACTAAATTTCATTTATATTGCATTTGCAAATAACCAATTACAAATTACAATCCATTTATAATGGATTATTGTGTACTTTAGGAGGATTTTTTTACTAACAGTTGGATGGGAGAAAAAAATTGGATTTCCAGTACTATTCCACCTACTCTGTAGTAACAAACTCTTGAAGCACACAGTAAAATAATAATGATAGTGATTAAATTAGGTATCCTGTGACAATTAACTTGGACTTCTAATAAAGCAGTACCACCCTTTTTTGGTAATGCTGCTCTATGCACGTCCAGGGACTGTGAGAACTACAAAACGAATTGGGAAAAAGGGGGTTATAACCTGCAGAAAGTGAAGTAGAAAGTCAAGGACTATTAGCTTGTAAACGGTTATGGAATATTCTTCTAACTCACCTTTCTGCCAATGTGACTTGCTTTTGATTAAAAAGGAAGAATTTTCCTGTCACTAACAAATGGGTTCAAAGTCAGTGACAATTTCAGTTTTAATTGGTTGACATAACCCACACTGGTACTTTATTCCAATATGGACATCAAATCAAAAATAAGATACGTCAAAGAGTTGCTACGCACTTGATTCTTTATTAATAGACTTTATTACATCTGTCATTCTTGTGACCTCCACTAGAAACGTTAAAGAATAGTATTTTTCATGAGTAAAATAGAATGAGAAAACTCTGAATTGGTGAGCTTTATCCAGAGGTTCATTTCACGACTGGTATTGCTTTGAGTACAGTAATCAATCTTTCAGGAAGTGCCTTTAGAAAGTGACGGTTACATCTACTCTGGCCAGGATCCTCTGGAAAAGATTGCTGAAAACTCTACCCACATAAAACAGCAGCTCAGAACAGTCATTCCAAAGGATTTCTATGCAAATCACTAAGTGAAGGAAGATTCCCAAATCCTCATATTTTCAAGTGATTTGTCTGTCTAGTTGGCAAGTTCCAGTGAAAGACAATTCTATGGCAAAGCACAGGATTCAATGAAGCACACTGTGATCGATCTAAATGAAGTACGAAACATAAAACGTTCCTCTGCGTGGAGTTCGCTACATCGTGCAATAATCATTCCAGCCCCCTTGATTGACTCTTAAAATTATAGCACACATTTTTCAGAGTGACACATGCAGACCATCAAACGTGTTCTGGCATAAAGTACCTGTTATGTATCCTTTAGAAAGTCAGGTGAAGCCCCATACAAAAAGACCAGGTAAGACATCTTCAGGTTCAGTCTGGACAACAAAAAATAGCACCAAATGTACAAAGCCCCACACAGAACATGGAATATCTGAAATGATATGGTTTGATAAGGATAAAAGGAAGAATCTGCAACTGTAACTTGGTTTGATGGTAACCTGGCTACCGAATCAGCCTCTCTGTCGCACAAGACCCTGGTACTCACTCTTGGCAATATTCTTATAAACTTATTAAGAAATAGCATTAACTTCTTTCCAATTAAGACTTATGGTCCACAAACAGTTCATCACTTACCAACTAATTAACTACCAAAACAGTCAGTGTGAGTTAGCTACCATATATGCTCCACAAATCGAAGAAACAGATAGAGAAACCTAAGCACAACTTTTCCCATCCGAGAATGGTGAACTTAGTTTTGAAACTGTTAAAACTGAAAGAAATACGGTGAAAACAACTCGATAGTTTCACCGTTTTTCCTAACTGCTTTAAGTGCTTTTGATGCCAAAACCAAATGAGCATGGCTTTTCTTTGGCTGTTTTGATGTAAAAGAAACCTCTTTCACCCCTACACATAAGAAAACAGCGAAGACAGGCGTCAACAGCTCTCTTTCAGTAAGAGTTCCCGAGTCATTCACGCAATATGACACAGTTCCCATTTGGGGGATTGAAAGTATAGCCAAAAATTTCTAAGAACGCTTTTTGAGAAAGCAAAACTGTTTGAGATATAGAAAACAAAATGAAACAAACAAAAAAAAATCCAAACACACATTCCCTGATAGTGCAGCAAAATTTAATCCTAAAAGTCCATCTCCGTTAACAAAAACTGTAAGATCATGCAACATAAATATTCAACCACTGAAAATGACACAAAAATATTTAACATTCCTACTGGTCAACTCAATCTTCTCATGAACTTGCTAACACATGCACGTGCTGATCCCATTAAAGCAATGATAGCAATGTGAAGTGCATAAGCACTGAATCAGACTTCCGTGTTTCTCTCTTCTGTCCTGAACAGTGGCAAACTGCAGTCCATACCACTATTTGACACTGTGGCTGCGCTACAAACTGAGCATGAAATGGTGTTTCACTAAAACAAATGTCCCAACCTCAGCAACTTGCAAGAGAAGGAGTTTTTGACCCAGAAAACAGTTAGCTCCAAAGAGATATTTATGTGTCTGTGTGCACCATTTTTGACCTAAGTAAACTTTACTCGTGTTCTTGTGGTAGAGTTCTCCCATTTCAGCATACTCTCTTCTTTCTCCTGAGCTTGGCACCTTTTACTCACAGTTGAACTGCCCTACTGTGTCTAAAAAGAGTCAATAAACGTAATTCCCAAAACATCTCCTCTATGCAGTGCATGACTTAGTGACCTCTACTCTCTGTCTCAGCTACTCTTTCTCCTGGCTGAAGCACCTTGGTGTGTATAACTGGTCCTTGTACAGAAGTTTTTCCCCACACTTGAACTTCAGTTTCACCTTTCTCTGCAACTTTCATAATACTATGTTCTTCTTCAAAACGGCAAGAAAGTTACATGAAGTATTCGAAGTACCATAGATGAACAAACACCTCAATCATGTCCTTTTATTTTTTTTAATTGCTTTCCTGATAAATCCTAAAATTTGAGATTCTTTTGTGACTTTTTTTTTTTGAGAACTGAGCTAAAGTTCTCCCAATACGCTTCAGACTGTTAATATATTTTAGTGGGTTAATGGTTTCACCAACAAAAATGTTATCCTCCTAAACCTCCTATGGCAACATGGCACCTATTCTCTGCCTGCACTGCCAAGAACAAATGTGTTGTTGGGTTTATTAATGTTACCTGAAGCAATCTGTTGGCCTCGCTGTCTCCAGTTAAGTGCGCATGCCAAATTCACAACAGAAATAACTGTTTTAACTTCTTCGTCTTGTTTGGATCTTGGTTTCACTAACTGCCTCCCCTCAATATCTGAGAAATTTATTCAAGTCACTTACTATCTGGTCACTAGATAAATATTACGTAAAAAAAAATACATAGAAAGATGATAAATTCCTACTGTTGTTTCTCGGCCTTTTCAGTAAGGTACTCTCTGCTTTCACCAATGCATTTTATTAATCCTCTTTATATATCCACTTGCACCCTTGCCAAACCACTAGGACAAATTAAAGAGGGAGGGACTCATTTTATAGGAGACAGTTTAATATATTACCATCTTTGCCCTGTGCAGGGCTTTTACCACTTTCTCACAATCACTCTTGGGGGATAAGACAAGAGCAGAAGAAAAAGCGGGGGGATTTTGTCTCTACAAACAGCACTGCAAACCTTTTCCATCAGTTTGGCCAGACAGTCAGGCCTCTACTTACCCATATCTTGGATTACAATTCAAATACCATAATTAATTGCCAGAATTATAACCACACTGATGTAAAACGCAAAGCCAGATGCCCCCTTTAAAAATTATACACAGGATCACATTCAGCGCTATCCAGATTTTTGTGAAGGCCTTGGGAAGACTACCGCTCCAGTGACTGCCCAATGCGACCACCTCGGAGCTGCCTTATGAATCTTTCAGAGCACAGACATGCAACCACACACGGAATGGGCTGAAATGAGCTTAATGCAGAGAAAAAAACAAAAGTCTGGCAGTTCAAGACAATGACTCTGTAGCTTTTTCTGCAAAATAAGCACTTGGCAGGGTTGATTAAAGCTGTATTTGTAGAGAATTCATAAAGGCACTCATGAATAAAAATCACTTGCTGGACATTGGTTTAGGCTCATCACTGGGGTTTTGTGGAGACAACCGCAGCAGAAGAGTGAAGTCTTCTGGAATATCATCTGTTACTCATCTTAAACATTTTAAAACTCAAAATGTTCTTAATCCCATGTGTAGGATCAGACCCTCGCTGAAGTCACTCTTGTTCCACCTTTTCAGGCCTTAAATATGGCCAGGCAATTGAGAGAAAACACTTTAAATTAGAACAATTTTTACAGGCAAGTTATAAATCTCCAAAACTAGGAGTTTATAACAGCAGCACTGCCATAACTGTAATACAGCTTCACTACAATAAATCAGTCGCTTGTCCTGTAAGTCACATGTTCTATAAATCAGAGATTTGGAATGTAAATCTCAGCACTTGTTCATAAATCAGCAATACTGATCAACACTAGGAACAATATTTTGGCAGCAAATCACATTCGGCAAAGATATTCCCCTGTGTTAGTTCACTTAAGAATTGCTTCGAACTTGTATTTCTGGGATTCTCCCTGCGAGTCTCCCAAACCCACCCGGGGCAGTCGATGTTGGTGCAGAGCAAAGAACACAGCCGCCTCCCCACAGCCTGAGACAGCTCGGACTGTTCAGGGTAACTTGTTAGTCCAGGTGGATGCTTGGTAAAGATGTTTCCTCTTACTAACACTAGCGTCAGAGTAGAAATTGTAGAAATGTGGAATTTGATTAACACACTGGGTTCCTGCACATTCTACGTGCCTCCATCAAAACCCAGTGCTCTTGCTAAACAGTTGGAAGGCCATACAACCAGATTCCCACACACATTTACCATCTGAGCAAGAACGAGAGGCGCACATGCTGCCCCAGTAACACCTCTGCTGTTACTGCAGACCTCTCCCAAAAATAATTTCCACCTAAAAGGCAGGCAAGTACATCAACAGGCACTGAACATAAACAGAAGCACATGTAATCGGGTAAGACAATGAGGCTGAAAGACAGAAATATGTTTTTTGCTGGTTTTAGTTCATTAGTTACTATCCAGCTTAAAGTTACCACTCCTGTAACACTGTCTCTTCATTAATAACTACAGTTTTCAAGTACGTATGAAAACTTTTGCATTAAAAGAAAGAAAACAGCTTGAATACAAGAAGCATTCTGGCTTTTCTGACTTGCCAGTGCAAATTCACCCATCATTTTCTTTAAAATAAACAAACAGAAGAAACCCTGTGAAACTGAATTTCCAACTTGTAAAACCTTTTCTGCTACAGTGAGAATGGCACTTTCTAGATAACAGTTCTAGCACACACGTTTAACATGATGTGTATTTCCAAGTGAAAGCTGTTTTTCCCTTCAGTGCAATCATTAAACACACACTTGCACATGTTCATTTAGAGCGCTTTAATAATATCCTGTGTTTACTGAACTCGGGAAGGGTCATTAGGTTCAAGCTTAACTTTTCTTCCCTCCATTCTTCGACACACATGGAAAACAAGGGAAAAGCTATTTGTTCTCTATTACTGAATTTTGAGGAAGGTATTGCTGAAAAAGACCATTCTGCATCTATAAGCAACTATGCCAAATGACACATTTCTTCCCATAATAAAGTTCTTTACTAATTTAAAGTTATTTTTTATTACTTCATGTTACGCAAGTATAAACCAGTGAAGTCACCAAGAGCTAGGCTAACTTTGCTTGCTTTCCCAAACTATACCTAATTCTGTAGTTTCTATGGATAGAGATTTCTCCTGTGGAAACACAACTTCCAGAAGGCATACTTGGTATCACCGGAGGAACAGTTTCTACTCTTAATGCTGTTGTTCCTTCAGTTCACAGGAACAGCACACACACCGACTTGGAAACAGAACTACGCTACGAACAAAACCCACTCTGTCTTCCATCTACTTGTAATTTCAGTGGCTAAAATGAGAATGGAAATCAATGCCATTAAAAAACACATTTCTATATCTCCCAAGAACTTCATACATCTGAGGCAGGATTCCAGGAGTTACAAAGTGCTTGTCCTTGAAGACCATACACCAAACATACCTGCCGCTGCCTTTCGCAGGGACCTACAGATGGAACTAAATGACCAAGTAAAAGACAGGGGAATTCTGTGAAGACATTAATCTTAATCTCCTGCAGTCAGCCAGCAACTGGGAAGGCCTGATATATTCCTTTTGCTCCAGTATCTTCTTCAGAGGCCTCCTGTACAAGCACCTATTGGGCATAATATTTCAAAGTAGTTATCAGAAATGAGGAGTTGAGACAGTATGCTGCAGCTCAAATCAACGTAGGTTCATGCTCTGGAGACAGGAGAAGAATACTTCTGTGGGATTATGGATGATGAATTACAAAAACTGTCTTATCAGGAAAACTAATACACAAAATAGAGAAAGACAAATTAACTACAACATCATGTAGAACCGTAGTGTAATTACAAGTTCAGATAGGAAGACTGATAAGAAGCCCCTAGTTAAATGGTATTTTTGGATATTTGAGAAGTGAATCAGCCTAGTACACTGTTAAAAAAAAGAATTCCTTTATTTTTCTACTAGTAACTTTCAGAGATGTGGTTGAGGTTCTAGTACTTCTGATGTGTTTGTAAGAACATTCTCACATTAAGCAGTCTGATTACATTTGAACAATTTTACCTTCACAAATAACTGAAAAAAGGGAGTCACGCTGGGAAATGTCAAGCAAATTCAGTGCAAAGTTTGCCATGCTATAATGAAGTAATCAGAGTAGACATATTCTGCCTTCACAATAAGCACCTTCAGCCACGAAGGTGGTGATCTAACAAGTGCTGCTGCCTATTAACTGCTGAGGAACATTTTCTCTGATTTTGCTGGGAGTTATTCCCGGTGCACTGTGCTTCACGAAACTCGAAGATGGAGAAATGTGGATGAGGATCAAATCCAGCGGCAAGCAAACGTTTACATACCTCACATTCATACACAATTTTATGATATGGCAGCATTTGTGTTTGTGTCTTTGAATCGTTTCAAAATATTTTGAAATGATATTAAAGTCTCTGCCAAGCAACACATTTAAAGATTCACACATTCTGACAAACCATAAAAAAAAGTATTCCACAGAATAACCTTTAATTCCAAGGGGAATTTGTAACTGTGCAAAGGAAATTGAAAGTATTTGATAGTTATTTGCAAGGAATTAAGTCCAGACATGTGGAAGATTTTAATAGCATGATATAACATAGATAAAATGTTTCTGCCATATGGATATTTCCAGAGAAGCTCTCAAGGATTCTCGACCAATCTTGACTCACTGAAAAGATTCATTTATGAAACTGTTTCTGAAGTACAAGTGAAAATGTACTAAATGCATGCATGCAACCGTGAACAGATAAGGTAGTTGCTTTTACAAGCTTATGCCTCTAGTTAAGGTTATAGTGTATACTGTGTTCTGACACTCCAGAGGTGACTTTGACTGTAGAACCCCATGAAACAGAAGTTGTCATGCATATGGAGGATAAAGAGGATAACAAAGGAGGGGTAAGCTCATTGTCACCAAGGTGTTCATTTTACTACAGCTCATCTTTTTTTCCTTGCACAGGGGATTATTTTTTCTAAATTATTCCTCCAGTGGATTAAAGACATTAAATACAATTAAATAAATATAGAGAAAAGCAAAACAAAATATGGAGAGACTACAGTTTTCTGGAAACCAGATATTCACTTTTTTCCTCCATCTCTCCACGGCTTTATTGTCCAGGATATATTAGGCTTTTGAAATATAATCCACATAAACAGGTAAGAATTTGAAAGATCCTCTGTGGAAGTTCAATATTAAATTATAAAGAAAACTTTGAAGCAGATGCAACTCACCTCCTTCTCCGAATGTAAAGAGGGATAAGTAAACATTGGTAAATGTTAGATATTTCAAAACACACAAAGTTTAATCAAATTAAAGCTCTGTTTCACATTCTTTGGCTCAACTTTCAAGGAAATGTTCCTATTCTAACTAGTTGTATGTTTATTTTAATATACAACACTGCAAAATATCATCTTACATCTGTTATTTGCCTGGAGGAAATTCATTCCAAATATGAAACTTTTACACAGTATTTACTGTTCAAGTATTGCAGCTTTTATTAAATGGGGCCAGAGAGGATGCTGAGGGATTTAAAGAGAGAATTAATAAACAACCATTGCTAATTTAGGCTTATGCACTACTTTATTGCAAAAGCAAGGATGAAGATAGGAAACCAGGGATAATCCAATTGATACTGAACATTTTGAACCTACTAACTGCATTTGAACAAAATGTTTTTTGAAAGAAGGCTACATAGCTAAAATAAGACACATAATCCATAAGAGATTGCATACAAAATTAATCTTTTACTTTTTAATTTGTGTAAAAGCGTGATAAAAATATGCAAATCTATCTTCCTCACCTTCATACGATACACCACGATTTCAGTGACATCTCCAAAATATTAAAACACAGGAAAAACAACTGTAATTCAAAGCAGCTCAAGATAAAGATTTCAGTTAACAGTTCTTTAGAGTAAGAATACCGGAACAAAACCAGAACTGTAGGATAACTCAGGTTGGAAGGGATACCAGAAAATCACCTTGTACAACCTCCAGCTCTAAGCTGGGCGAACTCAGATCAAGTTGCTTAGAGCATTACCTAATCTAGTTTTTAAATCTCCATAGAAGAAGATGGCACAACCTCGCTTGGGTAACCTTTTCCAATGTTTGATTGTCCTCGTCATAAAAGAGCTGTTCTTTAAATCCAGGCAGAGGTACAAGGACTGTAATACAGATGTAAAGACTATAAATTTCCAAAGTAAGATATCCTTCATTTGTACCATCAGGCAGTGCAAGAAATTAGCCTCTGCTTTAATTTCACAATTTGATGAACTATTCAGCTACTATAATACCTTTGCACAGAAAACAGAAAAGGTGAAGAGAAATCCTACATTATTGAAATCTATATAATTGAAGTCTGGTTTTCAGTGGACAGGATGGATGCACACTTTATAATTCAATGTGTACATTCTGATATTCAGTCCAAACTCTATTGACTTTACACAACAACCATTTTGACTTATCCTTTCTGTAGAGTTACCAGTAATTTGTTAGGTAAAAAACCCAATTTCGTTTCAGCAACCATCACAGAATATTTCATTCACAATCAAGAGAGGTCAATAGAAAGTATCTCATTAAAAGGAATATATCACTATTGATGTCAGTAGGAGAACAGAAACATTTGCTTCATGAGTTTTAGCAGTGCTTCTTATCATACAGATGCAGTAATAACATCTCTATACATAAATAAACAGAAGAAGGTTACAGAAATAGTTTTATTGAACTTCATCTATTTATGTTTCATACCTGATTATTGCCTTTGTTCTTCAGTCTGTTAGCAAAAACCAAATTTCAGAACAAAGTCAAAGTAAAAACAGATGAAAAGGACAAGAGGGATTCTAACAGAAGCATTCAAATGACATTCAGGCATTTGTAACATACACCAATCTAAAATGTTCTGATTTTATGAAAATACGTAGAGAAAATATTTCTCATGCAGTTGCCACTACAAAAATTCTCCACGAGTTTTCTTTATTTAGTTAATATTTAAATCAAAACATTCAAAGCAATGTGTGGTAGTTCTCTTATGGGAATAGCACTGCTAGTTCATTGCCATTTCTTTCCAGACTTCACATTACACAGCTAATCTAACAAGCTCTGTTCTACTACCATAATTTTCAAGAGATCATCTGCCACCTAAATAAATTTGTGCATAAGGGTATGTTTTTAGGTACATCTTCCAAGCAGCTTCCAAAATATATTAACTAATTAAATGCGTTGAATCAAACACTCAAAAATTAGCATGTGACCGAACTGCATCAGCTCTGCAAACTTAAAAGAACAAATTGGAATTAAGTCCAATTCCATGATTACACACTACTTTTCCCTACAGAATCTCTGCCTCACTGAACGCGAGTATTTAATATTTGCTTTTAGCTCACCATACAATTCCTGCTCTCGTTTCTAATGAATCACTCGCTATTCAAGAACTCCACTTAAACACAAGAAAGTTTCTTGCCTAAGGTTATCTGTAATATTCATTAACGTAGCATCTGAACTGTTACAAGTAACTACTTGATTCATCTTCTCAGCAGTCTTACAGTCCATTTTAGAAATGAGAAACCGATGCACAAAGGCACTACTGTTACACATCCTCATTCAGTCTCTGTGCTGCAGTTGTGGTGTCTCACTGCACAGTACTGCTACGCGTCACGGTCAAACCACAGCTCCCATTGCCCCGCACTGCTGAAGAGCCCCCCTGTACACTAACAGGCAGGGAACTGCCCAGTGAGGCTGGTCAACATCGCCTCTATATACGCTCTCTCAGAAGAGCGAAGGCTGTTACTATTGGGAATGGACTGTTCAAACACACACAATGCGTTTTGTGTGTAGACTTGGAGAGCAGTGCTGCTTCAAAGCTCCATTGCTTCGCACCTCCCGTAGCTTCCTACGTTTCTATCCCTGTGCCACTTCTTTACCCTTTTATGCTTAAGTCAAACCATTGCCTCCAGCAGAGAGAAAGTAAATTTCTTCCTTTTAGTTCTCATGCTTAAAACTGTAATAGTCTTCCATATGTAATGGCTTCAGAAGACAACATACAGGCAACCAAGCAGGAGTAATCTAAGACAAGAGGGTGCTTAATACACACTGGTTTTGCATAACTGACTTTTCACTCACCCTTACAGAACGTGTATGTGATGAAACGGTCAAAGATGTATTAGCGAACCCACATGATTTCTTACAGGAGCAGCATAACGCATGTCCGTACACTGAAATAAACCTGGTCAAGTTTCAAGGTCACTCTGCAAACATGCATTTTTTTTTTCTCCATTGATCATAGCAATGTAACACAAATACCTGACAATGGTGCAGTTTCTAAATTCTCCAACTTTTATCTCTATTCTATCATCCCTAAAACAGATAAAAACCCTACAAAGTGGCCCTTCCTAAACTTACTATGGCACCTAGATAGAACACAGCAGTTACATCTTTCCCTTCGTATTCTGTGCAAAGTTTTTCTTATGAGGAAAAAAATAATAAAACTCCAGAAAGAAGTTAAAAACAACCCTCTATAGCAGACTCTTTGCCATAAAAAAAAAAAAAAAAACTTCAGTGTGAATTTTAAAATCAGAGATGGAAACTTGTCATGGGGCTGTTAGGAAACATTCACAACAAATGGGGTCCCAGCTCATTTACACACAGCGTGCGAGTACAGCAGCACACACACACGAGTCCTATAGATATTCTGTGGGTGATTTCACATCAAGCTGTATAAAAACTGATTAATTTATGGCAGTTAAGTAAGAAAAGACAGGCATCATACTTTACCTTCAATGGTGTATTTCCACAAGTAACTTCCATGACTTTCAGTCAAACAAAAAGGTGGAAAAGCAAACTTAAATCTCCAGAATGATAAAGTACCACACTTCAAATCAATCCAGAAACTTCTTTTTACATTTTATTAACTAAATGAGAATAGCAATATTTGTATTTCTTTCTACTAACAATATGAACAGATAAAGCAAACAGCTAGCAAAGGTATTATTAGTATTAATTACGTACCTATTCTTTGTCATTTATAGTGCATAGTAAATATATACCATAATATAATGCAAAACTGCAGAAAAAAATACAAAGATCTTGGCATTAAATTATTTAAAGATTACTATCATCGTAGGTCCACACAACACTGAAGAAAGCATCACCTTATCATTCTCACCTTGCAGTAAGAATTCTTCATGGAACAGATAAATCTTATGTACTAAAAACCAGAGCTGTGAGGGTTTATAACAAAGCTGTTTAAATTACCTACAGCAGGTGGCAATAAGCTATATTTACTATTAATAGTTCCTGTGACCATTAGCTGGAACTGTGTTTGAAGCATTAATGAAGGCATAAAAGATAGCCCAAACAGTAAGAAAAACAGGAACTAAGACTCTTGTGCTTCGAAGAGCAGTGTGAGCTGCCCCGAGCTTATTTTGCAAGAGAAAAACTGCCCAGGCTATAACCTGCCACAGTCTTGGCACAAAAGCTGTTACTTGAGGTCTCCAACCTATAAAATTTCAGTTCTTGCACCTGTTCAAACAATTTCAGGTTTTATTAATTAAAAGTCAGGTTTCATTTGCTCCTCTTACATAAAACCAACTCTTAGGTACTTTGTCTTTCACATCTTAGGTACATTTATCTTTTCAAATACAACATCATTTTTCCTCTCTTTTTATCACCTGTACTATTTAAAGGAACTATTTACAGCTGCTCTCTGGGAAACAACCTACTACTCCGTTCAAGAGAGCCTCCAACTCTGCCTCTGCTCCCTGCACTGCACTGACACTGCTCTCATCAAAGTCTCTAATTACATCTCAGTGGTTACAGGTCACAATCGATGCTTGTTTTATCCTACCTGTCCTGCCAGCCACTTTTGACACTCATCAGCCATTCTTTTTCATCATATTTTGTCATCATTAGCTTCCACGTTTCTACCCTCTGTAGATACTCTTCTAGCATTTCCACACCAGTTACCTGAGGTCAATGAATAGCACTCTGGATTTTGTCCCCACTTTTTCTACATACTCTGACTCAGGATAATCTCTCATATGAACTCTTCACTTTATATCACTACTATAGGCCCCAAATCTCACTCCTGTGCAGTCATACCAGCTCAAATCCCATCATCTTTGCATGGCATTTATTTACATGCATTACTGTCTTACTCAGGAAACTCTCAAGCTCTCTGATACAAATTTGTGGATGTACAGTCAAGAGAGCAACTCCAGCTTTTCCGAAGCTGAGTTTTCATTGTTCCCTCAAGCTTCTCAAACACTTAACCTTTGGTGGCCATTGCGGTTTCTATCACCGCTGCTGTTAACCCTCCGGTTATTACTGCCCCGTTCTACAGACCCATAGCACCAACACATTATTTTTACAACTCCATTCTCTTGCCATTTGCAGGGCCCTATTGACTTTCCTTCCATAGCACTCAATACAAACCTATCTTCACTAAAAGTCTTCCAGGGTAGGAAACAGACTTTAACAGCAAGAAGCACGCTAAAATGGGGACTGCTCAGGAGGATGAAATGATCCTTACCCCACTGCTCCATTAGGAGGATAGTTAGGGCGCCAATACCACTTTTTTACTAACCTTTCAGAAGATCTGCACATTCTTTCAGCTTTTCCTTCCTGTTGATTAAGTGGCAGGAATGTGCTATTATTTTTTTGTACTTGTTCATGAAAGCACATAGCAATGCAGTACAAGTAGTCACTCGGCTGCAATGCAGAAAAGATAACCAAACCAAACAAATAAATGCCTACCACACCAAAGAGATCAGGTGATCCTGTTCCCCCCAGCAACTTCTAGTTCCAGACAATGCAAAAGAGTTAATAAATGAAATAAAAGACGTTGAACCACACTGCAATCACCATTTGATAAGGATCCCAGGTCTCTTCAGGAAAGGCACTGCAGCACGCTTTGGGTAGTGCCTTTTCATGATCTTCAGGCCAAAAAAGTTCTTATCTGTGTATATAACCCTCTATGTAAAGTTAGTTCTATAACCAAATGATACTATGATTGAAATGACCAACAGATATTACAGAACTCTTGTTTCATATTACCATCCCCTTTCCACAGCTTCACTTGAGTTTTGAGGAGTTTATTCCACTACTTAGGCTAAAAATAGCTCTGATTCACTGTTCCAGCATCCTTCCCCCAAAAAGTCAGCTTCCAGTTTCTCAAAAAAAAAAAAAAATCATTTTCAAGATGATCAAACACTTTCCATTACAAATGTAGTTTTGCCCAGTGTTCATTTCTCTTCAAAAAGTTTCAGTGAAATTCTAAGCAAGTTATGAATGGAACACATTCAGTGAAGATGAATATCTTGTTGCCTTTTAAACTAAAAATTACCTGTGCTGGTTCTTACCATTTTAACACTAACTACAATACAGGAAATTTTCATTTCTACAACAACACAAAAGAAATGTCCTACGCTTTTGCTGATTAAAATATTTACAAGTAATTTACACAAGAATAAGCTTTCCCTTGATGGCTTTCTGGTCTGCCACCTTGTACAGATAACAAGTTATCATGGGTGGGATCATATACTAATTTGAGACATTTGCATCTCAGATGATGAATGAAAGTACTGACACTCCATAACAAAAAATCAATAGCATTTTTGAAGAAAGACCCTATAGAATCTTCTATATAATGAACATGTAGTGGAATGTGAAGGCAACAGAGAACAACTCACATTTTGTCCAGAGAGGTTTTTAAAACCACACATCAAATGTGATAAATACAGTGTGATGGAAAAAGACTACAAATGTTAATAAGCTGTGTAGCATAAAGAGCTCAAAAATTAGAAGCCAGTGCATTTACTTTCTCTTGTTTAGTGGCTAAGCAACCCTTTCATCAAGACATTTTCCCTTGTTACAGTAGCAGCGGGTCATGGCTGTGTTTCCCAAGATTTTACAGATGGCAGCAAGACTTAAACATCTCCCTTTCCCCCCACGGCCTCAAAGGTGTTGACCAAGATATGTTAACATAGTTGTAGTTCATTGCAATGCAGTGCATGTGAAACATTTAAATATCTTCATAAATTCATCTCACTTTACTCTTAAGTAAAGAGGCAATACAGTCTTCAACTAAGACACTGTCTGGGAGTCCCAGAAACAGCTTTTGCTATTGAGCTTAACTTGCTGCTCTTGAGCAGGGCTGTTGGAGACACAGGCACTCGGCCAGGTTCCAAGCGCAGCAGGGTGCGGGGTAGCACCTCCTACTTCTAATGGCTGAGAAGATTGGTTGACATGCCCCCTTATTTCTATTCTGTAACTCTCTGCTGTTGCCACCATTACCCCTTGGAGGTGTCGGGGATGGCCAAAGGTACGAAGGGCAAAAAGCTCATCCTTCCTGGCTCTCTTCTACCTCACAGGCCTGGCTTCCTTCCTCTCGCTTTTCTTGGTACAAAAGAATCAAGCCTTGACCTTGCTCTGGTTCCTTCTCTCTCCTCTCACTAATGATGCAATATTCCAGCAAAGGACAAGGGAACAGAAAGAAGAATAACATTCAGCACAGAGAAGGATAGAAAGAACAGCTCAATTACTTCTTCACAGGTAGACAGTTCAAGCAGCAGTTACTCATTACTCTGGAAATGATCCCTTAAATCATAAACACTATTGAGAAGCCTTGACAAAACACCCATGTATTATAACTCAGGGCTAGAAAAAGCCTGAGCTTCCACCCTGGGCGATAATGTCTGCCTTAAGGATTTTTCCCTCAGTGTTTCCTCTAGAGCTGTCCCAACACACCAGTCGTGCTCATTCTTACTTCTCTTGGAACTTATTCTTAGCAAGTACTTAAGTACTCAGGAGGGAAGGGAACACTTGGGAAATAAAAAGGCTCTTCTACCATTTCAGTGTTTGATTTGGATACTGTTAGTTTTTAGTCTAGAGATACAAGTATTCTCATGTTCCCTTCTGTACCCTCTTGCTTAGCAAAGAAATTGAAGACAATGTTAGAAGGGACAGGCCACTCAGTAACCACTGCATGAAATCACTATTCGCCATTTGCTGCTTCCCGAGTCTACACGGCTTTGACGTCTCTGACTGCACATCTCTCCCCGATTCTGCAGTAGGAATCCTGGCCCCCATTAATCAAAGCCAGACCTATTAGCTGAGCATACACGAATACCAGATCACTGACCTCCACAACAATATTTACAAACTCATGTTTTCAAAAGGCCTTTGGAAAGAACTAGATGTTCTCCCTGAGCAGAATTTTACCGGAGAAAGCCTTTTTGAGTTATGCGGAGCATGCAGTCATACTGGAATTTCTCTTTAGAGGTACGCTGTCAATCCAGTTTGGAGTGCCTTGCAATTTTAGGCACTGTCAAGAAGGTTCAAAGTAAATAATAGGTCCCTTTCCACACCATCATAAATCCACTCAAATAATGAATTAAAATAACGCTCCACTTCATAGACTTGAAGTTCTTCATACACTTGTGATCAACTGTAACTGAGGAAAATACGAATGCAAAGACTAACTCAAAGTCTAACGCATCCTGAAAATTTAAGTGGGGGAAAAAAAAAAAAAATCAGTGGTTACCAATAAACAAGATTTACCCAATTGCTGTATGGCAATGTTATTTAAAGCACATCTGTGTTTAGAAGTTTAGACTCAGCAGGGAACATGGCATTCTTTTCTTGGTTCTGTCAAGGTCACGACAGCCTTTGCAGTCTAGACAGTAACAGCCCAAAGTCATGCAGTTAGTTTTAAGTTATTGCAAAACATTGATGTTAATTCATCTAAAAGAACACCTATTCATTTTGATTTATTTCTGGAAGGGACTTAGCCTACTTGGAGGCTGCAGTAAGTCAATAAATTTCAGCAGCAGTTATAATCTCTTGGCATGGACTGAAAAGAAAAGATGAACTGAGAAAACAGAGTCAGTAAAGAGAAGGTGCTAAACCAGTCTCACCTGCCTTAGATAAAAACCAAGAGCACTCAGTTTAGCAGGTTTGAGTTTTGGTAAGTTTGCTTTGCTAGTCAGTGTAACTCATGGGACCTTCTACTCTTCTTAAATGTCAGAAAACAGAGAAAGCCAGAAGTAAAATTCAGTAAGTTAACTAATTTTAAAACCAACTAACCCTAGCATGAGTTCTATATCTACATCTGTCTATGAATACTTACAGAGGGAGATAGATATGTATGAAAGCATACATGCTTAATGAAAATATTCAAGAGAATAGATAGAGTTTGCTTATATGAAGTCTCAAGGTTTGCTTTCTTCTTATAGAATAAATTAAATTTTACACAATGAACAATTTCTATTTACTTGGGGGGTTCTGGCCACATATTGGCAAATAAAACCTTTTTCCTTTTTCAACTTTCTATTTTAACTATCAATAATTGTAAAATTAGTCCAATTTAATTGGAGGTCCAGTCCCAGGACCTCCAATCTAAGGTTCCTTTCTATGAGATACAACAAGCCTAAAACGCTGGTTACTTTAAAGGCGGGTTTTTCACTCAGTCATGGCTCATCCTGCTCAGTCCGTTTTGTTCAGGTTCTATTGCAAATGATCTCCCACCAAACTTGCAACAACTAAAATTTCTCAAGTTGGCAACAGTGGTCAGTGCTATTCTGTGACACTCAGGAGACCAAAGGCTTGTATTTTCCTGCTACAGTAAAGAAAATTGAAAGGTATCTTCAGTAGATACATAAACAAGTAGATGTGTGGTAGCATCAAGTTTAATGGAGAAGTTCAGGTTTAAAAGAACCACAGACTCAAGGTTCCTGACCCTTTGGATGCTGACTAGACCAATGAAGCCTCTGTGACTCTTCCGTTCACTATGCAAACTGCACACGTTTCTGCAATACTGCAGGCTAAATTGCAACAGAGAAATCCATACAAGATATCCATTTGAGAAAGATATTGATAGAGACTTTGGACAGTTGTAACATTATGTCTATCCATGCCCTGTGATAGAAAATTTACTGCCCATTAAGTACTATTAAGTGCCTATTACAGTAGTGAGTTTTATGCTTAAAGCACTAGCACTTAAGCAGATACCACATGGATACGTTAAGACAGCTTGCTGGAAATTACAGCAAGAGATCCTTCTCCACATTCGTGCTCTACAAATACTGGTCTGTAGGACCATCATCTTCAGCAAAACAGGAAATCACATTTCTGTAATGGAAAACAAGTTGTAAGGGAAAGCAGTAGTGGAATGTCTTTATTAATGCTGCTGTTACCAGAGCAGTACTCAAAGAATTTGGGGAATTTATTTAATTATGTCCAGAATAATTTAGTTTAGAATAACATGCTCAGAAATCCACACAAAGAAAATGGATCATATTTTTAAACAAAAACAATACGAACAAAATAATGCACAGGAAATTGTTACCATTGGTATTACGTTGTTTTTGTTAGATACTATTTGTTTTATCATTCCAAAGGGCCTGCAGGACAGAAAAACATATGAAAGAATACAAAGAAAAATAAACAGTTATGCTGATGGTCAATAAAATCCTACGTGGGAGACAAATTCCATCATTCCACAGATGAACAACGTTGTTTAACCTAAAAAACAACAGACATTGCATATCTTCTCGCTTCAATATAATACTTGTCTAAAAGACCTTCCCATTCTGTTCTAACTATAAGGGCCATATCCTTAGCTGACTTAGTAGTATAAAGTACAAAAAAGAAGAAATTAAATCATTCTAAGGACCTTTTGTATTTCTAACCTATAGCAAACAAATGAATAAAAAAAATGTTACTAAAACTTTTAACTTGTTGTGTCTGTTCCAAGTTACTAAGATGGAAAAAGACACTTGCAAATGAAGGCTTGCAAATTTTTGGTTAAGATTAGGAGCTGTGGTAACCGGCACACAAAGCTGGAATCATACCTCTATTAGCTATTGATTTATCAGCAGAACCAAGGTCTTGCAGATACAGACAATAACACAGTTCTTCTCTATCTCTCACTTATTCGCTTAGTCTTCCTTTCTTGTTCCAAACAGTCCACTAACAAGTGGACCCTGGGAAAAAAGTATCTGGAAATTAATCTACGATTCTGTGGCCATGTTCTACTAGCTGCAGAAGGACTCTCTCTGCTACTTGCAGGACAACCATTCCAATATTTTAATAAGTATTGCATGTAGACAGGAAAAGTTCCACCTCTCAGGGAAAAATACAGCTCGCATTTCAAAGCTGTATCTCTCCCTTAAGTGCTGAGTGCATCCGTCACTCCTGAGAGTGCAGTAAAACTCAACAAAATCTATGTGGCTTCGTATTAACAGCAGAAAAACAATAAATAGTCTTCAATTACTATTACATCTAAGAAATATATTCTTTCAGGAGATACTTTATCACTTAGAGCCATGAGAAAAAATTTAAAGGTATTTTGGTATGTGTAAGAAACGGATGCATAACGTGCACATGGCACACAGAAGAGTTAATATACAGTAACTGCCACATTCAGACATTAAAAAATTATCTGCTTGGAACAGGAAACTAACCCAGTAATTATACATACACACTTAGGTTGGACATTTAGCTTTCAAGTTAATTACCAGCAAAAAAATTAACCTGGGGTGTCAGCAGGAAATTAAAAAAAATCTGATGTGTTGGAAACAAAAAGCAGAGCAGTCTGCTTCAAGGCTCAGATCAATTTAATTTTTTAATCACTCTCTCACACATTCATTCTATTATTCATACTCAATTTATTCATCCCAAGATGCACCTGTGAAACTGCCAGATATTGAAATGTTGGTGTATTGGCTTTGGAAAGGGTGGGATACATTTACCACTGAAGTTACATGAAAAGTAAATCATTAGAAAGTTTATCTGTTTTCATTTGAGCAGGACACAGCTCTCTCTGATCACACTGCGCAGTCTTAGTCAGCTATACTCATATCAGATACTGTACATTCTGTTTAAATCTTGAATCATCAGAGCTGTTTTGGAAAATACAATCCAATTTACCCAGCACTGGATCCAAACCTCCTGAAATGGAAACTTTTTGTCTTTCCATCAGTCCCTATAACACATAAGCATCATCAACATCTCAGCCATCTCTGTCTCTCTTATGGAGCAACATAAACACTCCATCCTGCTTACTTCAGCGTACTGTGGTAGTTATTTTTCTCCTGACTATCGGATACAGCATAAGCTAAACAGATTCCAGGGACATGCACATTCCCACCTGTAATTTTGTTCCAATTCTTTTGCTTTGCTATCTGTGTTAGGAAAAAGATAGCCAAGATGTATCTCACAGCCTTTTCACTTTCCCAACACATCAGTAGTCGAAAAACAGGGCACCAGATAGAGCAATAAAGTAAAAACACAGACTCATTAGGCCTTTAACCCAAACCAATCTGCTTCAAGAGACATTTACTTTTGGTCTCACGATTCTGATGCAATATGCTTATGCAGCAATCACCTCCTCCCTCCATTCTCTGCTTGCCTTCAGGATTCTTGAAATCACACACGCCATTGTAGCCCACGTTTGGAATCTCAATGGTGTTCTGAAAGCAGCCTTAGAAAAATGATGCCAGGGAAAGACTGAATGCTCAGAACGGGCTTCTATACAATTTATCAAGAAGAGATTATGATGCAGATCATGCCTATGATTTTTTTCTTTATTCCCCACACAAATCAGAGCTAGCAAACTTCTACCTTGTACACATAATCAGTCCCACTGTCCACTACAGTTCAGGGTTCTCTAACATAGTTCCTCCTGGAATTCCATAGAACTCTTACCCTAAAACCTAAATTCCGAAGAAAAAGAAAAGAAGTATTTATGGTTTAAACACAGTAGTACTCATACAGTTAGTAAACAAAGATTTTGAAATATCCCAATTTCAAGTAGAAGTATGCTCAGTTCAGCCAATGGAGATCAATCTGAGATTTGAATTACAATTCTTAGATACTGATGTTCTTATAAATTTTTTTCATCTCCTGAAGGGGACCTAAGTAGAAGCTTGGAGCCATTTGAAAATGAAGAGAGATAAATGTACTTAATGATGTCTGGAAATAATTTCATTTAATTATCAGATCTTATGTTTTTCCCATTATTAATCTTGTCAAGTAAGTGAACCAAATCACCGCTTTTTCCTTTTTTATTTGATATTAAAATACTTAGTTATGCTACTGCAAGTCCACTGCAGGTGCTTTCTTAGTTTCAACATATTTCCTAAACAATTAAGATGAAGACTGCAACAATGAGAATAGCTTCAGTATTTCAGCCTACTAGAAAAAAACAGAAGGGGTCATCTTCCACCAGAACCTTAGTACTACCCAGCGCTTTTGCAGAACACGCTGATGAAGTTTAAAATCTTTGATCTGTAAGCTCTGTGGGTACTGCTATTATATAATTGAACAGAAGTCACAGAAGTTGAAGATCTTGCATCAAATTCCATTTGGTCTCCCTTCTCTTGTAGGCTTCCCAAGGCCTTCTTCTAAGTAAAGAGAGCTGTGTCAGCCCATTGAGGTGGCCATATCTGCTAATTCTTCTCTGGGGTAAGGACAATACAGGAACATAAGCTGAGATGTTATTTCACCTATTAACAATACAGAACCTGAAGAATTAATGCACTGTGCCAGAGTGAAGAACCCACCAGAGCCTAGTGCCTCCCTTTGCACAAGGCAGCATCGCTCTCCATGCCAAATATTAAGAGGCAAAACTGTGGCCAGTAGCTATTAAAGTGTAATTCATTCTCCAAAGCTTTGTCACAACTGTCACACAGATCACCGAAGTTAATAACTTCATCTTCCAAGAGATTCATTATTGAAGCTACAATGTCAATGACAGATCCAGACTTTGCATCCCTCCTTCTGTTTCTTTGGTTTTGGTTTTTCTTAAGGGAAGACAGTACATTAAAATTTGTATCACAACTACATTACTAAAACTGGGCTTGGTACCCAAGATATGACAATACTAATTCTGTTTCATACCTCTAATTATAATGCTACAAATGCACTGAAAGCACTGAAAAGTATCTATCAGTAAACATTCAGAAATGGCATCTCCCACAGCTCAGGAGTAACATGTCACACAACTAATGCATTGTTATATTAATCCACTAGTGTGCAATGACAACTAAAACCAAATTGAGAGTTGGAGTTACTATTATCCAGAAACACATATTAAAGGAGAAACGTAAACATGATTATCACAGATGTTCAACATACATGTTCATCACTCACACCACCAAGTTCAAGAATAGTTCAAGAGATGCAGGCAGCACTTGTTCCACCTGCTTAACCAACTTGATGCTTGAGTGCTTCTTAAAATATCAGCTTTATTATTCTCTGGACTCTTTTTATTTCATAAAAGCAAACCTCTTCAAAAATCAAGGGGCTGAATCATTCACTACACAACAAAATCTGACACAAAGCACATTCTTCTGCCCATACAGCAGTGAATAGAAATAGGTTATATTGAGGTGAAGCCTCAATATTCAATTACAATAAAATAATGCCAGTATTTACTATGGCCTTTCATGTCAAAGATTTTTCAAAACAATTATTAATCCACACAGAAGATTATGAACCTGTATGGACTACGTGAATAATTTCAGTATTTCTTCCTCTTTGCATTCTCTGTGTCTTATGATAAACTTAAAAATGGCACTACTCTGGTGGAGAAGCAGAGACTGTAAACTAACAATGGGGATTATTTTTAGATGGTTTTTTTGCAGCTTTTATAGCAACACTGGAAGGCCAGAGAAAATGGAAGGTAAAAATAGTGTCCTGTATCTTGTTTGCCTGACCATCTTACAATTCAATATTTAATGTAAAAATTAAGGAAACTCATTATAGAGCTATCAACATATAACAGACTTTCATAACCCAGTAAAAAAAGAAATAAAAATCATACAAAACCACTTTCTTATTGGTCAGCTTTAAAATGTAAAGGTAATAATTTTTATTATTCAAAAACTAGGATACTGATAGGAATAGCTTACAATTCCAAAGGAAGCAAAGATTTTTTTTTTTTAATGACACTGCAAAGATACTTCCCTCATTTTGAAAATAATTAACTGCATTTTCTCCAAATGACAGAACAAGCTGACATATTTTAATTCCCCTGAACTCTAACAGACACACACCCTACACCCAAGCATTATATTTCAAAGAATTTAAATTAAATCTATGTAACAAAAAAGGAATGTTTCACATCTTAATTGAAAAACCGTCAGCTAGAGAACTGAGACGGTGAAACAGTCTGGAAAGCATCGAGATATAATTGAAGAAAAGAATAGAAGAGAATATTTCAAATGGTCTCACTAGTCAGCAACTAGTGTAAATACTGCAATTCAAATAACAGCATTTTAGAGATTAAGAGAAGAACTAATTTCAATTATATTGCTCCTTTGCTTTGAGAATTATATCTCATCTTTGAGAATCCCTGACTGAACACAAAACTTCATCACATACTCTACCAAAGCAGAAGGCTTACTGTTGATAGAAGCACTTTACACGATAGAGGAAGACACGAGCCTAAAAGCAACAGGAGATCAGCAGACATCTACGATCACTTTCGCAGCTATTGTCTGCATTACAAAAATCACTGCCTTCTAAGGGTCCTTTTGAATGTATTTGGAAAGACAGGGAAAAGACTGGTACTCGTGGGCTGTGTATCAGGCCACGAGTTCTGTGCAGTTACACCCAGTAAATGCTGTACGAACAGGGTAACGGTTGAGCTTTACTCCATGATGTGAAATGAAGTGGTTAAGTTCTAAGATTTCAACATGGGAAACCTGCCAAGGCCAGATGGAAATCTCAGCTGTCATGAGCAGAGGTCATTTCGTCCTTCTCAGCACAAGGTGTTGCTAAAATCCTGTTTACTGTTCATACAAGTTCATCATACCTATCTGTTTTAATTAGGAGCTAAAATGACTCATTCATGTTAGACAGGATTTTCTTGTTATTCCTTGTCTTTGTTTAGGTCTACTTTTTAATTACAGAAGTCCACCAGAGATACCCGAGGTTATGTTGATAATCTAGGTTTATATTTCTAAAGAATTTGTGTTAGGAAAACTCGGATATGCCTTAGAGAGAATCTTTGATAAGCCTTTTTTTTTTCTTTTAAATTATTTTATCATAACACAGCATTTTCAGAAAGTGCAATTCTTGCTGAATTAAGGAAAGGTTTATTGATGACACTCTTATAGTGCAGTTTTAATGGAACTGCTACTAAAATATTTTAGAAGGTCTACGTAACCCTGAGACAATCTATAAACAACTATAATTACCAGACATGCTTAATACTGATAATGTTGTCCATCAGACAAGCATAGAGAAATAACTCTTATAGAACTAAGCACTATACGGTGGGGTTTAGCTCTTCTAAAACACAAAATTCAAGGGGCTTATTATAATAAGCTGACATAAACGAGTAGCAATGACAGTTCACATTCTTTGAATGCTGATGAAAACATATGTATGTAAAATAATGAAGTACATGAAATAGTGGATTTAAAAGACAGCAAGGAAAGGTTCGCTAAGACATGAAAGAAACTATTTATATTAGAACTAAGTAATAACCTAGCAAATTAGGACTACCTAATCTAATAGTTCATTGCACATGACAGAAAAAAGTCCTGTTAGGAAATTACTCATCCAGTGGTCTCTGATGGGGATGTATTTACCTGATGCCTGAACATCTGCACACAAAATCCATGTCTCTCCTTACCAGAACACACAAATCAAAGTGCTCTCCATGTCCTGCTGTCTCACAGGCAAAAGTGGAAGGAGTCATTTTGAAAACCCACTGGGTAAAAGCAAAAAAGAACTTATCTACATTAAGCTATTCAGTCTCTCTTACTACCTAGTCAGTAACATAAAAGCTCCTTACTAATTGCAAAAGCAAGCGAGGCTTCATATGAGAGGAGGAAAAAGGAAAAGCACTTTGCACAGATTTTCAAGTGCTCACCATACGTTCCTCTACCTTTAAGCAGTTCTTACTTTTCCTTCTCTCCTCAATCCTGTAGCTACACCTCACCTAGATGATAAGCTGCATGGTTAAGCACCTGACCTGAACACATGGAATGTTCGTACTAAATGAATGGCATTTTTCAAAGGAATCACAAGGTTTGAAGTATACTATACTCCATATACTCCAGCAAAGGGAAATGACCTGGGTGCAAACCCTTCCATTAGTATCACTTTATATACTTAAATCCAGCTTGTGCCATATTAAACGTGCTGATGGACATCAGGTAAGAAAAGAGAAAGAAATATGTTCCTAATCATAATTACACAACTCATAGTCATGACTGAATTACCATACCAGAATCAGAACAGGTCATCTTTAGTGTATGCTTGATATTTTATCCATTATTAGTTTCATGGTTTCTTCCTTCTCCTTTCTTTCCTACATGAACACCTCTATTACCACTTAAACTGCGTAATAATAGGTTATATTACATGATTTCTGCAAAAAAGACAAAGATGTCAACAGTCCTTCCTTGCAAACTAGCACAAAGTAACATTCTGCAGAGGGCACCCTCGGTACAGATAGAACAGATCATCATTTTCCGCTTCATATCTCCTTCTCTCTAACTTTAGAAACATGATATCACATTTACAATTGTCAGAAATACACAATAGGAAAAAGGTTTTCCCTGATGGTAGCATTACAATTTACGATGTGGACCTGTGAAAGAGAACAAAGTATACCTGTACAGAGCATAGTCACTTTTCTTTTCAAATACCATCAAGGTTTTTTGGCTTAATAACTTATTATGAATTAATTTTCTACAAAGAACTACATACTACTAATAAAGATAGTGTCTACTTGCTATTATTTTTATTCCCTTTTCTTCTCATTGTTCCTTTGCAGGCTTCTATCTATGCAGAGATACAGGAAGAAACTCTACCTTAAATGAAAGGAGGATTGTCAGCAAACAGTTATAGCACCACATAGCCTATGTGGCATAATATTAAGACTTTTCACTATTTTAACAATAATCCAGACAGAAGCTACTGTCTACATTGGAGGAGCAAGGAAAGGCTGATTTAAATGTTACTGGAAAACATTCTCTCTGCATTGTCTTACTGCTCAAACTGTTCATACCCAATGCTCTGCTCTTTCTGCTGACACAGTTGCTTCTTTTCCAAGACTGCTGCTCATATGACCTTTTTTCTTTTCTTTTTTTTTCCCCTCCTTCAGAACCATTTCTGGGCAGTTTCACAAGAATTTTGATTGCTACTGTAAAGTTTATATCATTGCCATCTGACAGCTGCTTGCTGGCCTTTGCGAAATGAGTTGATGCTCTCGGTTCATTTTCTAACAGGCAGGTGTTCACGACTTAAAAACAAAACATCACCTCCTTGGCACAAAGACTTCCAGCCAGCAAAGCACATAAGCATATGCTCACCAATGGGTAAAATACATGCCTAAAGTGAAATGCATTTTAAAGTGCTCTTGTGGAAGAGGCTGCAGAAAGGCTAAAAATTAACAGAAAATGAGCCCTGGTAAATGATCCTATTACAAAAATACCAGAATTATACTGGTGGATGACTCACGCTTCACATAGTGAAGCCAAAATTCCAGCAAAAGTTTGTGGTGACAAAGCTGGACTGATAGACTGGTATCTACAGATCTACAGCAAGACTGCTGGCAAGCTGGGCAGAGGAACAGGCACAGAAGAAACAAAACATGAATACTCATCAATGTTTAGAACCCCCACTTTGCCAGCTACTCTAAAACTAAAAACATTTCCCCGGGAATTAAAGGATGTCCTGTAACAAAGCAACTCTTAAGGCTGGCTGTTACGATTCCTTCTATTTCTTCAGTAATTTAAAGATCCAAACCTTTGAGAAAACAGGAAGATGCTAGATCACTGAAATTCATTATGATAAGGCAGTTTATGATGGGCACATTATAATCATTTCCCTTTATGAAACTTGCTAACAAATGACAAGCAGCAAGTATTATTTAAGACATTACGAACACTGTACTTTGAATCTTTGAATCCAATTAAAATCTGACCTTCCTTCTGGAAATGGCAGAGTTTAATATCACTATAAAACTACTTGGATACGTGAATCCAGATGAGCAGCACAATGTCCTCCTGAGATACAACCATTTAGTATTGCATCCTCGACTCTGTTTTACTTGAAAATGAAAGCAGCTTTACACTGACTGCAGAGCATTCTTCTGAGAGCAGCTACTGCTGCTTCATTTTATTTCCAGTATATTTTTCTCAGATTCAAGGAAAATTACTTGCTCTTACTTTATGTTGATTTAATCATGTCAGCAAGTGTTTTAATTTATGTGTTATAGCTAGCAAAGTAGAACTCAATATTCATCTTTCAGTAAGGATAATCATAATTAAAAACGCATTAGCCGATAATACCAAACATGCTTTCATAACAATATCCTACATTATGATTTGCAAGTTATGATTTTTTAGCTAACAGTTTGAAACGATACAACTTCATAAGCTGATAAATGGTTTTGATAATACCCCAACTATCCCAAATGGAACACCTAAGAACAGACACTGAGAAGTCAGAAAATTTTTTATGGTACCCCGATGAGGTTACAATTGCAGTACTCCATAACCATACAGAAATCTAAGCTAAAGCTTTTGCGAAAATTAATGAGTAGTCAAACTTGAGATTTCTGATTTCCATAAATAAATCAAAATTTCCTCTGCTTTCTACAGCTACTGTTACAAAGTCTTCAGGAGAGGAAAATGCCTTGGGTAAAGAAAGGCTTCTCTTTTGAGGTTGGACTTCTGGTATTGCCAGAAAGCGAAACACAGCTTTCCTTCCCATCTTCAGTTATAATTCAAGACAGCAGCATTAGAACAGACATGAACCTTTATTTTCAGACACTCTTGCTTATCCTGATGTGTTGCATCCTTACTGTATTCTGGTGCTTCTGCCCACTAGAGTGAACTGGGTTAACATCACATAAGAAGGGACTAAATCGCTAACAATACTGTGCAATTTTGCAGCATCAGACCTCTAAATATACAGAGTACCAGAGAACCAAGAGAAATACAAAGTTCTTCAGCCTTTATGTAAAATAAAACACTTGAGAAGCATGTTTCTAGTGAAAACTTTTAAAATAAAGTCTGAAATATTTGAAGCTTGGGCGATGCTTTGTCATCCAAGGATGGAAGAATCTCTTCAAGAGCAGGCTCAGTATTTTCTATTTCTGTATGGTAAAAATAACATACTGCTATAATATTAATGCTTCTTCATAGATCTACCGATTTCATCTCAGTTTCAAGTTTCTGACATCTCCCACAAGCAAACATATCCCATCCAGGATGCACTGCTTTAACAGGTATTCATTTTACTAAGCTCCACTATAATTTGTTAGTCTTAAATGATGCCTCAAGATGTTCTACACATTCTAAAAAGGAAGCTAAAAGGGAATAATTTGCATGCATTACTTAGGCTGTACATGCTGTAAACACTAATTTGCTGATAAAAACGCAAGAGAAAAAGTTGTTCAAAATTTGCACTTGCATTTTTGTAGTTTTTAAGGATCATTTTTCAGGATCGGTTTTTAAACTTGAAAAGACCACAGCTCTGCTCATCGTGGCAGCTGAATGCCACTCAACGCTCCACGTCCAGTCTGCAACACTATGTCTATTACAGCAACTGACAGATCATGGAAACTGTTTTACTCACACTTTTCTGGAGTTACAACCAATTCAGCACCAACAGTTCAAACCTCAATCACTGCTGCGTCATGCAGACAGGGAAGCTGCATCTCACAGTTTTGAGCAGGTATTTTATCCAGCTCCCATGACCCTCAAAGGGTGAGAATGATGCCCTCTTGTGTGATGTTTAGAGCAACTTTGAAATCTTTTCTCCCCTCAAGCAAGAGGCTAAAATTTATCTAATGCCCAAGATTATCTAACGCCCAAGAACCAAAGAAACTGCGAAGGAGCTTTTTGTTTTTAGAGAATGAGGCCTTCGCGTTCCTTTGACAACATCTACACCTCTTTATATATAAATGCTCAAACAAACCAACAACACAAAGAGGCTTTGGGAACAAAAACACCAGAAACACTACAACCTGAGAAAACCTTGTGCCTAACCACAAATCTGAAAGTTACTTGGTTCCCAGAAAGCGAATGAAGCCAAGTTGATGGAAGGGAACACAGAGTGTGATGAGCTGCCATGCACAGGCAAACAGGCAATGAGGTGTGGGAGTACCAGGCAGAGATCCGAGACCAAGGGACTAGGGATGTGGGGAAAAACAGCACCTTTCTCTGCAGGTTTCTGTAGAGTTTTATTAACTCCAAAATCCTAAACCACTTTCTACCTACAAAAATGCACTGTCTAGTCTGAACAACATGTTTCTTGTGAAAAGGAGTCCTGTTGGAAGGTGCTACGCTAAATTTTTGAGCCAACAAATGATACGAATGCAGTTCTTTAATCAGCTCAATGTTCCAAAGCTGTGGTGCTTCTGCACACAAGAGAAGATGACTGGGACATGATGGCAGTGCATGAAACAGTGATTGCCCTGGAGAAAGCAAAAAGCGAACAACTCTGTGCACTTGAAACGCATCACTGAGGGTGCCAAGTGCCATCACCCAGCAACAACTTTAGAAAGAATAAAATGAAAGATTTTTCACAGAGCATTCCTAAAGGCACTCACTGCCTCAGGAAACCACAGAGATCAAATGAATGCATCAAGTTCAGAGAGAGATGGGACAAACTCCTCACAGACAGCAATGGCTGCTGAGCATGAAGCAACAGGTACAGCCAGAAAAGGTCTAGGAAGGTCACAGGCGGCCAAAGAAACCAGTCAGTAGCACAAGGACTTGGGGAACAAATACCAGAAACACTGTAACCCACCGAAACCTTACACCTAACTGCAAATCTGAACGTTTTCTGACCGTCTTCACGCTTCTATGAATGAATTCCTCTCCTAAAATGATTGCCTATACTGAACTTACTGACACCTCCACAACTTCTCACAAACCCACAACCTGCCCTCTTCCATCTGTGGTAAGCATCCTTCCTAGAGCAGGGAGCTACAAGGCAGAGGAAAAAAGCCTATTAGATGACATGAGGAGCAAATGATTATGTTTTGAATTAAATTTCAGAAATCCAATTAGAATTCCAGTGATGATAACCTTACTCTGGTATGGGCACACAAATAAAATAGTAAGTAAACCCCAATCAACCCAAGTACCATTTCAGAAGACAGAAGGAAGTCCCATTGTCTGGAATCCAAGGTACTCACCTCAGCTAATACCAGAGAGGTCGCAAAGAGAGAAGCTGAGTCACTGTACAACTATTCAGTCCACAGATGGCCCTGGAAAGGATTCTAATCTTACTGGCATCACTGGTGCCTGAATGCAGCTCTGATCCCGTATCCTTCCATACCTCTTTTAAGAACACATTTTTTAAGTTTTTGAGAACCCGTATCTGAAAGCCTTGACATTTTATCTCCCAATAATGGTCTATACAGCAAGACTTATTAGACAAATATCACACTTTCCTCTGACAAAAGTTGGATTTGTCCAATTCCATGAAAATTTTTATTTTATGTCATATATCACCAATAACTTTTATGTTATGTCATATATTACCAATAATGAAACACCCTCAGAAATAACCACAAGTTATCATTGATTCAACTACAGGTCCAGATAGCAGCTGCAGACAACATTACTTTGTTTTCAATCTGTCCAATGTACTATTTCACATTACAACAGAACAAAACTCTTCTACCAGAGAATACTGTTGGGCCCAATCTTTCACTGCTTGGATTTTTATTTTTAAAGTTTTTTGACCCAAGCAAATGCTTTTGCTCTGACAGCATTTAATAACAAGTTTGACCTTGGAGTCGGTAAGTTTAAATGATTTCAGAGTACACTGCAGTAGAAAATCAGGGGCCAGGGATTCTTTTCCTTATTTGAATTTTATTATTTTGGGAGAAGGGGGAATCCCTTGTTTCACAGAAGAAATTACTTTTGAGCCACAGCGCGAAGACTTTTTGCATGAGTGCATGAAGAGCCACAACTTTTTATGCTTACTGCGGTTGATATATGACTGTCATCACTGCCAAGAGTAACTTAGCTACCTCCTCCAGGGAATATCCTTGCAAAACCAAAGAAAGCTAAAAAGAACTGGTCTGTGTTTAGTATATGCTGGAGAAGGAATATTATTGTAACAGGTGGGAGAGATGGAGCATTGTTCTGTCTCGACAGTCCTGTGGGCTGGCACAGTTTAAAGAAGCTATGGGAGACTGCAACCCAGCCCTTTATTCTTCTCGTGAATTTTGGTCCAGCACGCCCTCTGTGGAACCCATCCTCATTACAAAGCACCATTCCCAAGGAAATACAGGTTGCAATGAACAACTATCATCGACTACCGCTTGCTATATCCGAGGTGTGGATTGAAACATGTACAATTCTTTGTATCTGAAAGGCAAATATGCTGAAGTATTTAATATAGATGAATAAACTTGAAAAATTGATCCTATTGATGTATTTTGGGCTCTTCCCATGTCTTAATTCCCTAAAAACACCACACAAACTTCGAGAAATTTATTAAAGAGACACACACAAAGTAACTATTTCATTTTCATGCTAAGCAAGAATGAAAATTCAATTTTGTTGCTGAATAGAAGAAACCTACTGTGGTGCAAAAATACCTTTTGGTACGTTTGTCTCAGTCATTACGTATTTCAAAGATTAAATTACCTTTCACTAGAGCGGCATTAATCTTTTTTTCCCCCTAAAATAATACCATGCAAACTACAACAGCATAGATACAACAGTGGGACATGGTTCCTGACAGTCTAATCATTGGTTGATCTAACCACATTCACAGGGAGTCAAAATGTTGCTGTTAAATCACTGCCCTTCCCTATTCTAAAAAACATCAGGTGAGCTGTTTCAGTGGTAATAACAATGGAAAACAGCACAAAAGAATTTATTGTCAACAGATCTGCAGAGAAAAGCATCACTGCAGACAGAATATTGATTGCTGGACGAAAAAACATTTCATATGTGCTCTGCACTAGACTTACACAAACCTTCTTCTGTAATGTGGAAGAATTTCATGGACATTCTCTTTTTGTGAAAAAAACGCTACCTAAACTTCTGAGTTATTATGTTCTGTGCTGATCTACAACAATTTGCATGCATATGACATTCACTACAGTAACTGTTATGCAAAGAAAAAGCACTGATATCCATATAGAATCTTTTTTTTTTCCACAAGTAAGCATGAAGTACAAATTCTGCAAAGTACTGTTTTCTTAGCACATTGTGCAAACTTACAAACAGGAGAAGAGAAAAAGAAAGAGAAAAAAATAAAACAAGAACCAAAAATAAGTCAAATAATTTGACCTTTTTGTTCCCTGTCCTGGCAAACTGAGTCGATTAAAGAAATTATACTCCTTTAGTTGTTCATAAGTCCTCTTCTATTTGATAATGACATTTCCTATTCAAACCTCTCAATAATTCTGACTTGCGTTCAGTTACTGTTTACCAGAAACACTCAGAAATGGCAGTCAAAACTATCCAATTTATACTGACTCACTAGATATTCCTGTTTGTAGAGAAGCTACTGTCTAAAAAAATTTGAATGTGCATTTAAAGCTATTAACATAACATAAATGCAACATATGTTGTCATGTTCTGTGTTTCTGAACACTGTGAGACCATAACCTCTCTGGGCAACTTGTTTCAGTACCTGACCATTCTCACTTTACCAAAGTTCTCTCTTACATTCATACGGAATTTACTGGACTCCGGTTTAGTCCCGCTGCCTTTTGCCACCTCTCTCTTTACCTAAGTTTTTATTTATTACACATTGACATGAACATCCCAGAGCCTCCTCTTCTTGAGGCTGAAGAACTCCGGCTTTCTCAGCCAGTTTTCCTACAACAGAGCCAGACACAGCACACTAGACGTGTCTCACCGATGCCAAGTAGAGGGGAAGAATCATCTCCCTTGACCCACTGGCCACGTCCTTCCTAATAAAGATAAGGTCCCTGTTGGCTGCCTCACCTGCAAGGCCCACGGACCACCTGTCCACCAAGTCACCCCCAGGTGTTGTACACCTCCAGCCTGTACTAGTCAACAGCATTACTCCTCCCCAGACACAGGACTTCACCCTCCCCTTCAATGAACTTAGTCAAGTTCATGTTAGCCCATTTCTCTGTTGAGATAACTCGGAACACCACCACAAATATCCAGTGTGTATTTGTTCCCCGTACACACAGATATCATATAAGTTCACAACAGTAACAGCACTCAACTTTATGTACAAGATTTTCATCAAATAAATACTACTTTCTGCAGCAGAGATAATTTATTCTTTGTGTATAATTGATTTGTGCCTGCATTTAAAAATGTCTTTTGAAATCCATATTAAAACTAATACTGTCACATAATAAAAAGCAACACTTCTAAATTAAAGTTAATTATTTTCCATTATTCAACATTAGTAGACAAGGCAAGAACCCTAGCTCAGTGCCAGAACATAAAAGAAGTTATTCTGAACTTATAATACATGGCTTTAACAGCTTAATGTCAAGAAGCAATACTGTAAATTAAAAACTAAGTAAAAGGATTATGGTAGCTCATATTTAGAAACTTTCATGACTACAGATAATTAAGGCAAGTGAAATATTTTTGCATCACTGTCCTGAAATTTGCAATTAGCAATGTAGTATTTTTACATCAATAGCACAGTATTCTGTAATAATACTTTCACTATAACATCACTATGGCATTTCAGACCTACTGCAACATATGGCTGCATTTTTCAAGGTTTTCTTGGAGGCATTTCTATTTCTTTCTTACTTTTATCATCACTACAAGACAGCTCGCTTTACCTAGCTTATCTAAACCACAGCTGGAATTGGGAAAATCATAGCATTGACAGAGAAAGTGAACCTCATTCACTGCACATATGTAAAGGTGCTACTTTTGAGGGCTCGTTAAACTGTCTCAGAAACAGAATCCACATGTGGGCAACACGATTCTCCGCAACTGCTTCGAATTTTAAGGACTTAAAACTATTCATAAGACCTCTAAAATAATTCAAGCGTTGACTTTCTGCAAATTCAGAAAGTTTCCAAAGAGAAAAAAACACACTTGGAAATGAGCACCATTTCATTTTGAAGGTATTTATCCTCCAAAGAAAAATCCTCACCATGGACTAAAATGCAACTAATACTAAACTTTACAGATTGAGAACTCTCATTATAAAAGAAATGCAAAAGAGCATTTTTCACTCTGTGTCTTCTGTATGCCTCAGATTATGCTCATGTAGAAACCTCTGTCAAAAAATATCACCCACGGAAAAGAGGTCCTCGTGGAAAGCTCCTATCAGCAAACATAATTAGCACATGATTTGGATTTGCACTTAACCCCTTTTCCCTTACCAGCTTGGAAAGTACTGAGGTTTCCCTTTCAAAGTCTTTGAAGTTGTCCAGATGGCTTTAAACTCAACTCCTCCTGGAAGTGTCCCATTCTCTCCTTAAACAGATGACAAGTTCTCTCCTGATAAAAAAAAAAAAGAAAAGAAAAAAAAGGTAGTTTCACTGAATTAATTACTTAAGTATGTCCTTGTTAGTCCAAGACTCATCTACAGCAATTAACACCTTATCCCAATAAGATGTATGATATTGCCTCCCCCCCTTTCCCCTGGCCCATTTTCTACTATTTCGCATGTTTCACCAGATCCTCTCTACCAGTCTGAACATTAAAGATGTACACAACACGTCCGCATAATAATACATATATATCTCTCCCTTTTGGCTTGTAACCAAAAGAAACGATGGCAGTAAACTGCTTTAGACTACGTGACTGTGTAGTGCTTGCAGCACTCGGGGATGGATAAAGAAACCAACTCATGTACTTCTGCAAAAGCATCAGCCCGTGGCTCCACAAACACCATAACATGAATCCCTACATTCGTGGCATATGGTTGCTTTTTTTGACAGAATGTGTTCCGATCTATTCAGTCACTCAATCAGTCCTCCCTTCAGAGTGCACAGATTGTAATCATCCGATAGTCTCATGCTCTACATCTAATATTCTATAAATGTTGATTAAAATAAGTAACTCTGAAAGATTTTCATCTTTTTAAGATTATACACACACACTACATATACAGCGTAAGAAAAAAAAACATTAGCAACTTACAATCACATTAATTAATAACAAATAGGCAGTATAGTTCTACGCCTACGGAAGTCATACCATCCCTGCACACAGACAGATGAACCATTGCAGCAAAGTCCCTTCAGAAGGCACAGGAAATTTTCAAAATAAGTGCCCTTTACTCATTACAAGATTACTTTTATTTTAATGGATGCTGGTGTGCAAAGGAGAATGTAGAACCAAATTTTATTTCTGAAATGTCTGCGTCAATAAAGGTGCCTAATTAAGGTATTCATTAAAGTATATAAAGTTAAGTTAACGGGAAAAACCTAGAGAGTACTATTACATTTCCCCATTAACCTAATTTAATTTGGTTATAATGCAAATTCTAATAAGATGATATTATTAACTAGTTCAATTTCAAAATGTCTTATCATGTTTATTTTTATTATGTTACTAAGCAGACTAGCAATTGACTTAATTTATTTTATTAAATAACATTTCCCAATCCATTTAAGAAGGGACAATGGCCTATTTCTTCCCTCAGGCTGTTAGCGTGCTGCCATTTTAAACAATGCATTACAGTTACGGTTGTCAGCAGTTTCAGAGATTAGCATTCAAAACTACATATGTGCTTTTTTACTCAAATCTGTCCTTCCGTCTGCAGCTATATCATGTCTAAGCATTATTAGCTACTGTCACAACTAGGAAGAAGACCTGCATTTCAGCTGGATACCTGTTTATCTGATTATTTATTTTCTTTCAGCTTTAGAAATAGACAACAGACATTTCCATTACAATTTAAAATTATTACTGATGAAAAACTACAATGCTATGTTTAACATTCTTCCGAAATGGAAATAGAAGACATATCCTTTATAACAAGTCACAGTGCTTTCTGACTCTTTCTGATTTTCTTCCATGATGTTGTACTCAGAACACAGAAAATGCAATATATGCATTTAAAGTGGCAAATGCAGCACATTCTCATGTCCAACCTGGTCACAGCTGGCTAGCAGGGAACAGTCCTATAAAGGAATGTGGTTTGCTAACCCCGGGGCTTCAGGGCTGCTGCATTTCCCCCCAAGGGTCCTCCACAGACACTTTGTGTACCCCCAGCTGTGTCCAAAGCAGCCTCTGAAATACGACTCATCCTTTTCAGTCAAGGGAAGGAACTAGAAATCACTACCACCACTGTCAGTTGCATTCGCTAGTAAAGAGGGTTTTAACTTTGTCTGAATGCTCTGGAGCTGGAGCAGAATAACACTGAGATCACAAGAAAGGGCACACAGAAAGTTGTAATGCCTGCAAGCTATACAAAGTAAATCCTGAAGACATCACTGTACCTCGGCAGTGTTAATCATCACCTCCAATTCTTCCCTTTCTTCCCCCATTGGTATAAGCACATTCCACCATCACTTCACTTCTAACTTTTTCCTTGCATATCTCATCTCTCTCATAGTCAGTTCTGCACAGCGAATATTGCATATTCTCTGTACTTGACCTCACGTGATCTGCTAAATATTGATCTATGTAACATACCATCCACATTAGAAAAATCAATCCTAACAAAGTTTTGAAGTCCAATCTATCGATATAGTTCAAAATCCTGAAGCAAGGTTATTCAGACTCAAACTAGGATGTAACCCAGTAAAAGAAAAAGGCTACTTCTGTCAGTCATGGGCAAGTAATTTTCCTCCTAAGACTTAAATAAACAAAGTAAAAACTTTTAAACAGCCAATAAAACAAACATAATTACTTGTTTCAAATTCTAATCCATTTTAAAAAAATAAATAAGAACATAAAAATAAGCATTGCCATAAGCTGAGGTTGTCCACTATTCCTGTATTTCTTTTAAGTTCAGTACAGAAGATCTCAAAATTAAACATTTTGGTCACAGAGGTCATATCGGTTTAAAAGCTTCCATCTGCTCTGCCACATTGATTTTCTAATGCACATAACATGTTCCAATGAATATAGTCAATAGTTCAGCAGACCAGACAAATCAGAGACCAGAAATGGTGCAAAGATTATCCTGATGCTTCACCAATCACAAGTATGGCCTCATGTCCGGAGATTAAAGAGATTTAATTTAATGTCAAGGGATAAAGTTTTATACTTAATTACAAGTAATGTTAAACACTTCATAAGCAAATATAAGCACTAAAATATGCAAGGAAATACATAAAACCAAACATAGTACCTTCCTACCTTTCTTCTCATGTATCCATGTATGAAAGAATAATGAGAGAAATCTGCTTTTTGATGCATTTACCTAATACTTCATTAGCATCATCAGGGTCAAAACATTAATCACCTTGATGTATTAGAAAATGAAAAAACCCTAGTTAACTCAAAGGAAATGCTGGTAATGAGCAATACAAGGACAAAATATATAGATATAGACTGAAATCATGTCTTGATCCACCCAGACAGTACCTAACAAACAGATTTTGCTATAGAGTTGCTCTGTTATTTCCAAATACTTAACCTCATAGTGAAAAGGAGCCCAAAGAAAAGGCTCTGCTTGAGATTCAACAGAAAATATCAAAACATCGAATCTTTCCCTCAGAATTTTGCCCTGCCTTTATTAGTATCGGAAAGAAGTACTTGAAAATAGGACCAGCACAGAGAAGATTTTTTTGTTACTGATGTAGCTGTCAAGATTTCTCAGTTTAAAAAAAAAAATAAGAAAATAAATAATTACAGCAAAACAAAAAATAGTTTTAATTAAGCTATGTTGGATATTCAGTTCTTACCCTTTAGTGAACAATTTCTGATGAAGACTTCATGCTCCTGTCTTCTAATTGACACAGTTTTTGTATCTCGAATGTTTTTCTCTTTCTTTGAATATATCCTGTCAAGCAGGACTTACATACAAAACAAAATTAATTTGGTTGAATCTCTAATTTGATTCAGTTGATAAAAAAAGAATTGTGTCAAATTATTCAAACCATTCTGTCAAAAAAACATCCTCTGCTACTTTCAGATCTTTTCTGTAGATAATATTTGCAAAAGAATATCTTCTCTTGAACATTAATTCACAATTTTAAGTTTTATAGTTCAAAAGTCTCCTTTAACTACAGTGTTCTCCTTAAGTGCCGAATGCCTTTGTTAACACTCTCAACTCCCTCTGAAGGCACAAATGCAAGAGAAGTTGTGCATTTGGCAGATTTACAGTCTAAACCGTGGCGTGTATTACAATTCACACTGTCACGCACCATCTCTTAGTCTGTCTCCAGCATTTCTAACTTTTATTACTACATATCCTAGTAAACAGCTTATCAGACAAAACAGACTCTAGTTATTTATTGACAACATTAAAATAAAAAAACAGATTTACAAAAATGCCCTTCCTGATTTTTATAAGAACTAAGCAGTCATTAAAGTTTCACAACCACTCTTAAGCTTCTCAAACAAGTTGCTGAGCAGAATCGTTAGCTTTGGGCAAAGCAGAAATTCTTTGGTATTTTGCTGTGACAAAAAAATTACACAGAAACGCACTTGCAACATATTTTGTGGAAACAGAATACTTTTTTCCCCACTTTGGCTTTAATCTCTGCATCAGGAATTCATATTTAAGATAGAAAGTGATAGCCAAGATCAATGTTATGGTCATTTCACAAAGCCTGTGAGTACTATTAGAAGTTTTGATTACTATAGAGGAATAATCTAAAAAATTAAGTAAATTCGCACCCGCTTACACAGTGCCATGTTGTCTGCTCATGATACTCTCATTCAGTGATACTCCTCAATTTATTTATTTTTTTTATGCTAAAGGGGATAGGTTTGAAGGGAACTTAAAAAGGAAAATTGATCGCACAGCACATTGAAAACCTCTGCAAGCAGCATTCCTAAGGGTTCCAGGGTTCTTTTTAACTTTATTAATATCTACAGCATTTTTTTTTTTTTTGCAACGAACATAAATACATAGGACATGAATTTACCTTGCATAGTTTCTAAAATTATTGTTTGGTTGTTAAGCTTATAGCTGAATACCTTGCTGGTTTTTTTACTGCGCTGTCTTTAGGTTAAAGTATAGCAGACACAGCTTAATTCTGGCACTGAAAGGGCAATACATTACCTTCCAATAGCAATTAAACTCTAAGATGTGCAGTCAATTCTCCTTGACAGGTATTAGTTTTCTGGTTTACAAACAAGAGGCCCCTCTACACAGTAGATAGAAACCACGTACACCTGTGTGCAAATAACACTATGGAAAGACCAGCTCAGAGCCCAGGCTGTCAAGTAATTCTCAGAAGCCAAAGTCACACGCAAAGAATTGACGACTGACTTCAATCAAGGGCACCTCAGTTAATCATACTTCTGAAAAAAAATCTCTTTTTAAGTTGCTTGGCTTTTTTGTTGTTATTTTTGTCTTAAATATTCTTTTCGTTATACTTGATGAATTATTAGGAATAGAAGTACCATGGATTTCAATGAGTCTGTGGTCGTAGGGAACGTAACTGGGCTGTGCAAACTACATGTACTAGAAAATCCCACATTCCTGCAAATCTGCTTTCTGTCAGCAGAACGAATAACCCAACAAAAAAATGGCAAGGAGGAGTCAAAATGAAAAAAAAAAAAGAGCTAGTGAGATAAAAGGACTAAAGAGTAAATCAAAGCAGGTCTAACAAATTCAGTGGAGCAAAGCCAACTCAGACAAGCTAAAGATCTGTCCAAATATATTGAACAAATCAATCAAAATTGAGTGGTGTTCTCCTACACATCATAATAATATGATTTTAAGATGAGCTGATCTATGAACTTAATTAATTTAGCTATATCTCAGTATACCACAAAACATGTTTCACTGGGGGAAAAAAGACAAGTCTATTGATCATGACATACTCAGATATGGCTGGTTTGGCACTTCAGGCAGAATTCTGAAGGACAGTTTATATTCTCCTAGTTTCACAAAATAACGTTATCTCATGCAATTTAGAAGTCTTCTTCAGGGCTTTATCAAGTCCCTAGAACCCCAAGGGGCTCTAAGCATCCTCAGAAGATATTAGGGCTTAGAAGAAGGATATCCACCCCTCAGAATAACTACAATCACCTTCTGTTCTTTTGCTATGCCAAACAGTAGAAAAGGAAATGCTCCAAGGAAGACAGTTGTACTGTTCTCTTTATCCTCATCAAGACTTAGAAAAAGACAATAATACATGGGAAATCTGTCAGATATTCTCTAATATGGTTGTTGCCAAAGATCAACTCTCACACAACGTAAGTCACATTGTTTCCGGCCTTTTTCAGAGCAGCTCAATGATTGCTGTAACATTGCCTAAAACATTACAGGTTTGAGATAACAAAAACAGAAACCACATGATATTGCTTTGGAGAACAGCAACTGTTGCCATTTTCACCTATTTAGTCAATTTATCAAAATACTCCCCAAGAACTTATTAAAAACATTTTTTTCTTTTAATCAAGCTCTGTGTTCTTTGCTTTGTCTTTTTTTCCCCATGTATTAACTATCATCATCATCAACCACGTTAATAACGTATCATCAGGTATCACATAATATCCAATATTCAGTAGATTTAGTGCCATGGCTGTGCTACAAGTCACTTCTTGCACAACAACCACATTTATAACTGTGACACTTCATTCACAGACCATGGACTTCATTCATGAGAATTTACACCTCATACCTTCAAACAGCTTCAATTTAAAGATAAGGGATCAAAAAAGGCAAGAATTTCAGTAAACAATTCACAAAATAACCAAAACACCACTCAAAAATTTCTTGAACTCGTGGTTCAAAGCTTGTTTTACTCTCAAGTCTTGCATACAGAGAAGGGCAAGATAAGGTAACCTCTATTCCTGTAGATAACTTCTCACACTAACAGAAAATACTTCGAGGGTTATGGTAGAGCTCCAAGGCTGTAAGTGCAGCTCAAAGAAACGTTATTGGGTTCACAATTTCGGACTTCATGACCAGAACACATTAACCTGACACAGAGTAGATGACCTCTCACAGTTACGAGAGACTGAACTCACTCAGAAGCAAAAAAACTATTGCAAGGATAAAAGGGAGGGGAAGGAAATATCACTAAGTTCCTATTCACTGAATTGTGGGAATAGAAGCATTTAATTAAAAGGGGGGGAAAAAAACAGGCAAGGGAGTTGTGATTTTCCAAGCCACTGAAACTTCACGCATCACTTATTTTTGGTCAAGTTGGGTTAGAAACACCCATCGCGATCATCACTAAATCACAGAAAGTGCAGGAAAAACTATAGTTTACGATATACTAGTATTAGTTTAAATACTGAGGTATCAAGTCTGTTTATTAAGAAAATACCCACTACTGTAAAAAAGGAAACGAAAAATGCTAAATTCATTTTACAATATATCAATTCTTTACTTAATATAATTATTAGCTGAATCTAACTCTAAGTCACCTTTTAATCCAGAACACCAGAACCGTACAATTTAATATAATCTCTAATCGTACCGTGACTTTGAATCATATATAGCCAGGCATTTCACGCTCCGTAGAGTAAAAAATGTAGGTCAGGACCAAAAAGCTATAGTCTAGCTATGCTGCTGTGAATTTAACATACACTTCTGGGAAAATAATAAAACAATTTAATTTTAGACACAAACCAATGATCTTCAAAGATTCTGGTTTCCTAAGAGCAAAAGGAGACTGACACCTAATGTCTGATTGGTGTGAAAGTCACCCTATGAGATGCAAAAAGTTTACAATTGAGAACAAAGAACAAAATTTAATGTTGTGCCTTCCTTGTAAATTACATTACAATGGATCAGGAGAAGTGTAATTGATGCTGAAAACTGACAATGAGTTCACCTACACATTCCTTTTACATATACCCATCTCCCTTCTGCTCTAACAGGTTCGCACTCAACTGATGTAACTGAATGGCTTACCATTATGTCCTACTCAAGCTAAATATTTTCTTCTTCTTTTAGGGATCTCTAAGCATAGCTATTTCCATGTGTTTTGTATTCATTTAACTAACCAAATAATTAAGGTTAAAAAAGTGATTGAAATAAGATAAAGAAGGGGCAGAGGGGCAGCAAAATTAGGAGGTCCTTATACAGTCCATTGTATTAGTTTAGAACAAATGTAATGTTCCAGTTGTATGTTGGACAAATGTCATTTTAAAAACATCAGAAATGTTATGATCATTGTTAACAAGCTCTGCCTACTTGTAGTCTTACCTCCAGCATCTCACCTCTGTGACAAACCTCCCAAACAACAAGCACAGAAGAATTTGAACAGAGGTCAGAGTCTGCATTAACCTCAGCATTTCAGGAAAATACTCACTTCTTTAAATAACCTTCTCCCAGAATATTGGTGATGTGGTAGTCAAATCAGGCAGCCCTGTACTATATAACCAGCTTTGACAAGAGGGATGCTGCTCTGCCTTATAGCACACAATTTTAGTCTGACTTCTCCAGGGATGACAGCTCAAGGGAGAAAACATCAAGAACAGGAAGGCTTTCATGAGAATCACCATTGGGACCTGCCTATGAAATTCTGTTCAAGGTTCCTCTCTACCTACCATTTGTATGTGGATACATCGAATATTTCTTGTACCTGTAGAGATCTCGGGGGGCAAAGGCGTACACATGGCAGAGATTCAGAACAAATCATGTCATGTTAGAGAATAGATTTTAAAGATTTATTTTACACTGTTTATGGCTGCAGCATATTTACACACAACACCTAATAGTAAATAATGTATCCTTATTTATCTATCCCTCTACAGAGCAAGAGCAGCATACCTAGTATCTATTCCATTAAGCAAATACAGAAAGGTGGCAAATAACATTTTGGGTGTGTATTAGCATGCAATATCTCCATGCTGCTTGTACAAAATTTCTGCAGCCCTGAATCATGGTCATGTATTTAATTTACAGTTTTCCGACACCCTTCTGACCATGCCATGAACAATATCTGTGAAGGATTAAAGATGTCTGCAGTTTCACCTGTGGACAAGAGAGATGACTCTTACGCAAGCAGCACTCCCACTGAATTCCCAAAAGGCTGCCACACAAAGACCAAGGAATGGACCCATCAAGTCAAAGGTCTTTGGAACATGATCTAATACTTCACTGACTATAGCTGAAGTCTGGAATGACGTTCCTTTATTATGAAGCTGAAACACAGCCTACGAGAAGACAATTTTAGACTATACAAATCACTAAGACAAACAAATTACATCGCACACAAACTTGCAGTCACACTGTTTACTAGGTAAGCTTCTTTTTGACCTGAAAAAGGCTATTTGTAAGCCTTTCCTTCTTCCTGACACCAAAAACTACTTAAAAAGCAGCGATGGATTATGGTAGCACTATGCCTACCTTCACATGGGCTGGACAAGCTGAGCCATACAATAGCAATCAACTCAGAAAGACAGCGTGTTAAGAAAATTTTCATTATGGAAGATCCATTCAGATTCTGATGCATATTTCTCATCTGAATCAAGCAGCTGCACTGCTATCTAGACAACTCACCTCTTTATGAATGCTCAATTTAATCATCAGGCTACGTATTGGTGAGAAAACTCTCTTCAAAAGACCTTACACTAACTTTAATTTCTAAAGGAAAAATTAGCTAAGACACTCAGAAATACACAGCGAGCCTAACAGAGCAGGTCAGGTGGAATATACAGATTCTAAATCAGGTAGTTGTTTCGTGATGGTAACTATCAAAAACCTTAATGGAACACAGAACTCTCCACAAACAAAGTATGCATGTTCAACATTCTCCCATCAACCGTAAGAAATAATCTATTAACTTTACTCAACAGGGATGTGCATAAAAACGTCCAGCTACCAAGGAGCACCTCTCAGTTTGGTAGATCATAATCTTACAGGCAGAGCAGGACATGGTTTGGCTATTTTATATCTTCAGTTATTTTAACTATGCTGGCTCCACTTGTAAACTCTTCTAGTGTACTTCATTTAAAGCTCATAACATTAGGATTTACCTTTCATCATAAAGAGCAGTGTGGATTACAATCAAAAAAACTTAAGCAGGAGTGCAAATAAGAAAGGCATTGAACACAGTAGCAAAAAAAATCACCCTCTACTTAAGTTCAAATTAGAGTTCAAGTTAGAACTAAATTCCTATCTATCTCGAAGACCCCATAGAAAAGAGGAAGGTAGAGAAAGGAAGCACATCTGAAGAATAAATGGCCACATTTCCTCTTTTTCTTCAGTTAACAGCTAAATTCAGACATTCTACCTGTGAACCAAAGCCTGCAGGCACTTACACGGTTCAAGTGCCAGGCAGTATGGTCTGGCTACTTAAGAGACCACATTGTACAAAATGGAAAAGGTTTTCCTTCATGCTGTTCAGTCAAATATCACAGTACATTCTGGAAATTAGATGAAATTAAGCATACTGCTATACAGCCATTACAACAAACTAGCTTCCCAATCTATCCACTCAGTAATTTAAAGCCACTTCATTACAGCAATGCCTTTTATAAAGTAATAATATTATGAGTGCTTCTAGTTAAACTATTAGGTTTGTCTTTTCTTCCAATTAAATTTACTCACTTACAAAGAAGAGATGAGCATATCTGAAACTGAAATTGTCCCCGTCCTAAGAACCCTTATACAATTTCTTCTCCAAGTACCTATTTTAACACTTCAACAAGAAACATCTGCTAATGTGAAGATAAAACGCAACACCAGAGCAGTATGAACATGTGCAAGGTCACTGTTCTTCTGTGATTCAGTCAGAGCCGTGCAAATTATTTGTCTGATGTGCAAATTGCTGAGTTACTAATGGTGAGGTTCTTAATACTTAAGCACTGCAAAAGTAGATCTCCAGCTTCGCTAGTCCATGAGCCACAGCCACAGTCAAATGACTTCTCCCTTAAACTTTCAGTTCCATGTACTTCAGTCTACAAGACACACCAAACACATGGCCGTTCTCTGAAAGTCAAAGTTTTAAGGTTAAAGCCTCAACTCACAAAAAAAGAATATAAAAAGAAAACAAGAAAAAAAACGAGGAATGACTAAGGCGCTTCTTTCAGTTTGAAAGACTGAGAAAGAATGAGGCTCTTACAATTACAAAGTAGGTGACTGTACTTCTACAAATAAGAGACTGTACAGTTGAGTCCATTTTAAATCTCCAAGTCTTTTCCTGCTGTTTGTAGTAATATAAGTTCTTTCCAAATACACTAAATCTGTCTGAGAAAAAAACTTCACTTCCCCTATTTTCACCAGTATTGGCTGCTGCCATATCAAATTACACCAACTCCAATTCAAATGCTTTTTTACATTTAAGAATTCTTCTTAATAATATTTCTTTTCTAACACAGGTATGCTTTTCACATTATATATTGTGCTTAACTCCTGGACATAAATGCATTTGCTCAATATAGCATCAATTATGACTATGTATTTCTTTAATATGCTGAACACAGTTATATTCACAGAATAATTTGCTTAAAAGGATAATCACACAAGAGCTCTAAAAATTAATGGTTGCTATCTGAAGATCTGACAGCACAAATAGTGAGTACCGCTTTTAGAAACAAGTATTTTTTTTAAATGATTACTTGGAATGCCAGTAGAACTCCATACATTTTGTAAAGGACAGAACTTTTCTTCCAGTATTTTTCAAAGCAGGATTAGCTTCATTTTACGACAAAGGATGCTGACATGAAGGACATAATGTGACCCAGAAAATTTCACATCACTACTCAGTAACAAAGGCAGAAACGGAATCCAGTTCTTCTGTACTTTAAGCTCTCATTCAAATGAGTCATTTATCCTTCATGAACATTAAGGGGAGGGGAAAAAAAAAGCAAGCATTAAAAAAAGTAGGCAATAATAAATGGGAGAAATCAGTTTCTCCCAGAGACAAAAAGTTTGTCTTGAAGATAATACTAAGCCACTGAAGTTTGCCTACATATATTTAAAAAAAACATAAAATTATTTAGGTTGGAAATTACCTTTACCAACCACAAACCTAATGCTGCCAACTTCACCACTAAACCACGTCCCACACAGTCTTTTAAACATCTCCAGGGATGGTAACTCAACCATCTCCCTGGTCAGCCTATCGCAGTGTATGATAATCATTTCAGTGAAGAAATATTTCGTAATATCCACTCCAAATCTCCACTGGAGCAACTTGAGGCAGTTTCATCTTATCCTACTGCTTCTTAAATGAGAGAAGAGACCAATACCACTTCAACCTCCTTTGAGATAGTTGTACAGAGCACTGAGATGTCTTCTCATCCTCCTTTTTTCCAATCTCAACAACGCTAGTTCACTCAACCACTCCTCACAACCCTTGTGCTCCAGCACCTTCATCAGCTTTGTGGCCCTTCTCTTGCACGCACTCTAGCCCCTCAAGGTCTTCCCTGTAGCGAGGGGTCCAAAACACAGGATCCAACATGTGGCTTCACCAGCGCCAAGTAGAGGGGCACTATCCCTCCCTAGTCTTGCTGGCCACACCATTGCTGATACAAGCCAGAAAGTTGATGGCCTTCTTGGCCACCTGGGCACGCTGCTGGCTCATTTTCAACTAGCTATCAAACAACACCTCCAGGTCCTTTACCGCTGGGCAGCTTTCAAGCCACTCCTGCCCAAGCCTGAAGTGTTGCCCAAGGTTATTGTGACCCAAGTGCAGAACCCAACACTCAGCCTTACTAATGGTCTTGGCCCATCAATCCAGCCTGTCCAGATCCCTCTGCAGAGCCTTCCTGCCCCCACACAGATCAACACCTGAAAGAAGGGTGTAGAGAGGAGGGAGCTGGCCTCTTCTCCCAAGGAACAGGACAAGGGGGAATGGCCTGAAGGTGCACCAGGGGAGGCTCAGACAGGATATCAGGAAAAAATTCTTCACAGAAAGGGTCATTGGGCACTGGCAGAGGCTGCCCAGGGAGCAAGTGGAGTCCCCATCCCTGGAGATATTTAAAAAGACAGGTAGATAAGGTGCCCAACGACATCGTTTAGTGGCAGATAGGAATGGCTGGACTCGATGATCCAAGAGGTCTTTTCCAACCTAGTGATACTACGATTGTAACACTCCTACACAACTGGATGTCATCTGCAAATTCCATAAGGGAGCACCCAATCCACTCATCCAGCTCATTGGTAAAGATATTAAACAGAACCAGCCTCAACGCTGAGCCCTGCAGAACACCAGTTGTTACCAGCCACCAATTGGATTTAACTCCACTCACCACAACTCCTTGTGCTCAGTCATTTTGTCAGTTTTTTACTCAGCAGAGAGTACATCCATCCAAGTCATTAGCAGCCATGCTCATACTATATGTAACTGTAGAAAAGGCTCAAGACACCGATTTACATTTACATAAGCAATTGCAAAATCAAGTGGTTCCTTGCCCTCAGTCCTGAGCTTTGTAAAAAGAAGCCCTACATTTTAGGTAGTCTACATACTGATGAGTGGACAGATGTCAGTATTTGAAGTCTGAAGGCAGTACTAGCAAACAAATTGATGATTTGATATATAACAAAAGTTGTTTCTGAACATGTTGTAATTGTAGGACTGGGAAGGTGGAGATGTGTTACCTACAGCAAATTTTACTTTGGTATGGCTTGAAAGCTTACAGCTAAGTTAGTTGTGGATATAAACAGGAAAGAGCTACTGATGTGCTTAGTTTTCCCTACATTCATTAGATTTTAATGTAATTATTATCTAATATTATACAAATACTTATTTTTGTAAGCAGAAACTCAGTCTGAACTCCTTTACTCTCTTATTTATAGGAACAACTTATTCTAGCTAGAAAAGAAAAAGCAGACTGACAACCAGTTTATTTGAAGTTGTTCCAATTATGTAGTCACTTGATTTGAAGCGTGAATAGTTTGAATATGATATAAGGAAAGTGCTGGAATGGAAATAGCTGTTGACAGGCTCTCACCTATGGGAAACAAAAAACATATCTATTCTTTTAGGGTATTGTCATGAAACAGCCACTCAAATCTACGGAGACTCTTTCAGGATTCCAAGGAAATATTATAAGGCTCAAACTTTCTATTCTCCAAGGTTTTTATTCAAAGAAATCCATTCAAATTCAAACACTCCAATAAACAAGCAGGAAAACAGAGTTAGTTACAAGTCCTCAAGGTACTACGAACTAGGCGAGTGTTTAGTGTTTCTCAAAACTATTAAGAGTAAACTTGGTATAGATGCTTTTTTTGTTAGGTAATGCTCAATTACTTTTTTCCCCAACCCTAAAAAGAACACAGGCCCGAGAAATTTCTGTTATAGAGTACTCATTACCAAATACTAGACATTAAAAACCTTATATTTCTGTTTTGTCACTAGAAAACTTGTAGTTGACATTTGCTTCTTAATAAAGTTAACATCTTGAAAGTCAAAACTTTTTGGTGTCTTTAGGGAGCAGGAAACAAGGGAACTCTTGGTCTCAACACAGTAATTTCTAACTTAACCACTCATAAGAGCTACAACACTAGATAACCAACTATTATTTTGAGTGCATATATGCTTTTACCTTCCTATTTAAACTTCCTCACTCTAAGGCACAGAAGTTCGCCTACAGTCATCACTTCTACCCTAATCAGAGTGAAATGAAACTAAACAAAACTAAACTATTAAAAAAACACTCTAAAACATAGGAACATACACAGGTAATGAAAACATTGTAACTACACAGGAATCAAGAAGTTGCTTGTCCACATGGAAATATTTGAGCAGAAGTACTTTTAACATCTGCTGACAGTTGTTCAAAGCATCTTATTTAAAGAAAAAAAGAGTGTCAGAATGGAAAAAACATTCTGCTGTTCTCTGCCATGCCAGAGAGGCTCATTCGGCCACTGCAGCGACCTTGGTCCCCCGCCTCGGGCGAGGCAGGCTGCCACAGCACCGACACAGCAGCAGCTGGGGGCAGCGGGCTGCGCTCCCGACCCTCTGCCTTGTCTTCTGCAGTGACTTTATAAGGAACCTTTGATCTGCCCTGCCAGCCAGGGCCATCCCACAATCCCACTCCACTGTAGCAACAAGGAAGCATTTTAAAGCGAGGACACAAGTTGACATGCACAGAAGTAAACCACTGAAATAGATAAAAACAACTGTATAACTAGGAGGATATTTTGCTAATAAGTAATTTTACCATCCTACTGATTACAAAGCATCTCTGCTGATGTTTCTTCTCAGTCACTTATTTTTACTTTAGGGCTCTACAGTGTTTGGTACGATGGGCTTCTGATCTCAGCCAAGGCCTCACAGCACTCTCATCGGAGAACGCTAAAAAATGCTGACAGAAATGCTCTCAGTATTAGTAAAGAATGTGTGTGTGAGCATTCACATTCCATTTTCCTGAACCTCGGTGACCTCCTCATCTTGATTTCTTGAATGGATAGTGTTTAAAATGTGGTGGTTTATGAACCAAACCCAATTATTTTTTACACTTAAAAGGCTTATATCCGAGGTTCTCAAGGTACCAATAAAAGTGACTCAAAACACAGTAATGAAGTGCAATAAGAAAGAGCAAGAAAGAGCTACTAAGCTGTTTGGGCAGGTGGATGAATGTAAACAGAACCGTTTTCCGTACCTTATCAGTAAGATGGAATCATGAAACTGCTTCCATCTCAGGAACAAAATACAGGGAAATTCTGCTTTTGTCTCACATTTCTTATTAAAAATTGTAACTGTGCAATAAATAAAAATACTTCACACATACAAAATCAAGTGAAATTAATAAGCAGCAATTACTATACTGATTAAGACTTCCGATGCAATAGCTTTCATTTATATGTTTAAGATAGTTTAAGTAATTCTAGCTGATACACACTACTCTATTACTTCAATGAGTCTTTCACTAAAAAAATACACAACAGACCATGTTGGACAGGGGTGTTTTACATAGCTTCACCTTGGCTTTATCACTCCACATCCTACGCAATTAACACAATCAGCCCCCCAATGAACAGAACCTTTTAGCAGCAGGGATGTGACAGGACACAGCAGCTGACCGTGCTGGCTTTTCGACTACATCGGAGCTAAAACTAAGAGTGGATTAGAGCAATGCTGGGACAACACAGCCCCAAAATAAGGCCCTTAATTATAATGTCATAAGGAAGTAGTAAGTTATCTTGACTCATCGGTCACAGCTGAACCAAACACACAGTACCCCACTTCTTGTTCCTGAAATGATTCTTTCATTTGTTGCTTTCTGAAGCCTTAATTCCATGATTTGGCTGGTCATCAAAGTTTTTGTCTTTTTAAAATTTCAGGCAGAGCCCAAAGCCAAGTCATTTGTTATCCACAAAGACTCTGTCAATTCCCAAATAATCCCCTTTGTGGGCAGTTATTCATTTTACATGATCCTGTTCTGAAGCAACACTGAATGAGTGATATTGCGTCCTAATATATGCTGGAGAGAAGAAAGCTGGCTACTTGAGTCAAAGAGCAGATAATGACATAAAAGAGAAACCCATGCTGCAGGAATCGAAGTCACAGAACGCAAAAAAACAGTCTAAATTCCAACACTCGAGTTCAGTAAGTGAGGTATGGGATCATATACGTAAGTTTTTTTTCTGCCATTCCACAGCAGTGCTTCTTATTTCGCCAAGATTCATATGTCTCCTTCTACCTAGGGTAAAGGATGACCAGTTTAGCAAAGTCTGTCTCATTATGGATTTGTCACACATCCCAGGAAAGGACAGACTCTGAAGAAGACTATCTTCTTCAAAGTGCTTAACAAGCAGAAACCTTGAGAGAATCATAGGGTCATGCAGCAGCATCTTGAATCATGAACTTTTACACCAATACTTAGTAAACAAGCTGAGATGGGAAAAGCAGCACCTGTAATCTGCTCGCAGCTTGGAGACCCAAAGCAGATCCCAGTTTTGGAATACATTACAGCAACCTGGTGATAATATCCAGAGGAGGAATTTTATAGTAATAGGATTACTGAAATGTCTATATTTAATGCATTACATAACTACACATTCCTTGTTGCTTCCTAGAGTAAGAGGAATTGGTTGATCACTTTGCAAAAATGAATGTGAAAATACCACTCACGTAACTCTGAAATAAACATTATGTTAAAATAATTTTTTATCTTACGTTTAAAGCTTCTACATTGATAATACTAATCACACTTTTTTTCTGCTGTTTTTTTTTTTTTTTACAGTAATACCAGTTCCATTTCCCAGTGACTTTGGAGCAGATATTTTCTTTGATGTTACATGAGCTATACTGTTTCAGAGTTTTTTGTTCTGAACACAGCCAAGCACTGTAGTTTGTCTATGAGTCCGACACAGAAACTGCTAGAACTGGTTCTCCACACATGAATTAATAAATTGCAGAACCCAGAACTCTCCGGCTAAGGGGCAAAGATTGCTAGCAGTGCTTATCAACTGCCCCAAGCACGGAGAGCACATGCATTATACATAACTTCACGACACAGGTACATAATTTTTGCCTTTGCAGATATAAATTCCAATTCCACACCATGATAAATCCAAGTACCTTGACTCCCCTCCAACTACCATCAATTTTAGTTTGCTCAAAACTAAGACAATGGCAGCAATTCGGCGATGCTGCACAAAAGTCATGGCAGGAATGTGTCATCGAGAAGTTAAGCTTGCAGCTAAATGAAATAAAACCTGTAAACCAAAGCAACTTCTGTTTTATGCTTCCATCTAAATAGGCTGCTCAGTCTCAACCACCACGAGCTTTCCTGTAGCGTGATACAGAAAGATTTCCTGCCAAGAAATTAGCTAAAATCTTCATTAAAGATTCATGTTCATATAATACACAATACAGGTACACGGTAGTAACAGTTATTGATAGAAGGATGAAGGAAGCATGTGATTAAAAAAAACATGCAAGGTTAGAAAAGAATGATTTAGCTATGTACCTTGAGTAACCTGTACATAATTAGAAACAGCACTACATAAAAACAAGGACATTTCACTTACTATTGGTTTCAGCATCTGTTTTTATGGGCCTGTAAATAATTACCCATAAATCTTAAATTTACAGAATATCATTTAACATTGATGAATTTTAATACTGCATAATCAATAGTTACTACATTGCAATTGAAAACAGACAGAAATGCAGCTTCAAAGACTTTCTTTAAAGATAATTTATTTTTCCTGGTCAATAGCCTCACAGTAATAAACGGATTTACAGGGAAGTTTACAAATCCACTTGCTCCAGCCTGTTTACTCACTTGGGGGCCCTGCATTTATTTCACCGAAGCCAATAAACACATCCACCACCCAAAGGAAGAGGAAAAAACTAAAAGCGACTACCAAAAACTTCTGTTGACTTACACAATATTGCATATTGCAGGAAAATAAGTCTTCTCAACGCATACTTAAAAAACAAATGCTCATTAACTCCAGCAACTACAATTTATTGTTGGATCCACCACAGTTCCTATACCATACCCCTTTCACTTCAGTGTTTCATTCAAGTGATTCCACCCACTTCTGATTCACTTCATTTTGGATGAACCATGTAAACACAGTGAACACCTGAGAGGACAGGCTGGTATCACTAAATACAAGTGCACAGCACAAAGCATGAAAAGGCTATAACCATTATCTGTGTTAGTGTCCTCTACTACTGGAAATTGGAAAACAAAAACCCATCTTGTATCAATGTTACATAAAATATGAACTTTTTTGTGAATTTATATACACTGCTTTGATTCTTTACACTTTGCACCTCTGTGCAGATATCAGTGTGCACTAGCTTGTAGTGAACTGCATTACAAAAAGTGGCATTGACCTTAGAGTTTGGGAGGAACTTGAAAGAAGACAAGCTAGACTTCAAAAAAGTCCTTCCAGTCACCCCGTAAGGCAGTGAGGCAAGTAATATTTTCTACTTGAAGTAGAAGGTAAAACGTGTAAGACTTTTTTTAAAGTCACTTGTACAGAGTCCTGCCCAGAGATACCTTTCCTTCAGATTTCTTCCTCCGCGGCCATAAAACATGTTCAGCCTGCAACCAGCTGCCCGACATCCTTCTTTCTGATTTTTCCTTGTTAGGCATCCCTAAGTCTAACACTCCCTCTGTTAAAAGCCATTTTTATACTGCTTTCCTTGGATCTATGGCCTTCATATATTGCAGTAGTTAGCCAAGGAACACTAAGAGCCTCCTGGAATGAGACAGAAGTCCCCACTGAATGTTTATATACAAATATTGAATTGGAATAACTGAAAACGCAAATCCAAACTGTTACAGCTAAATTAGCAGAAGTATATCAAAATATTGGTTCCATTGGGAGCAGCCTACCAAAAAGATCTACTTCCATAAGAGTTAGTCTGTTTCACACACAAATCAGCGTGCCCACCTACTCATTCAAACCACTCGCTGCAATGCATCAGTCCACAACTGGTGGGTGGTACCTAGCTGAGGAAAGCGGTGAACGGAGGGCAGAGCTTACTGGGATCAATTCAAACAGGTTGGAGAATGAGATGACTGGGCAGCTCATGAACTTCACCGCAAGTGAGTGCAAAGCCTTGCATCGGAGTGGAACATCCCCATGCAGCAGTACAGGCTGGGCAGAGACAGGTAAACTGGTGAACAATGAGTTATTTATTCTCTCTTTGTTGGTCTGCAGTTCCCCGTAACATCTGATTTTTCTCTGCTGGACATCTTTCCTGTTCACTTTGTTACCCCTAAAACTGATTATATGCAGCTCTCCAGGTTACTTTAACTTAACAACCAATCATTGACTATAACTGCAAGTTGTTCACAGCCCTGGGGCCTCTGGTATCCCCCTGTGCTTGATGACGGTCAGCCAGACGGGACCATATTACATGTCAAGGTGCACGTGCCATCCATGCCCTCACATAACCATACAGCAGAAATAAATCAACCAACCTACAATTTCAAGTAATTTTCCCAATTTGAAATGCAGGGCTTTTTGGAGTATCTCTGAATTCAGCATTAAGCTACAAAGGCACATTTAGCCACTCAGTTTCCAGCCCAGGAAATGAACTTACTCTGGCACTGTATTTTAGGTGTTGATACCTTTGTTTTCTCCCTTACATCATGTGTGGCTGATCTTGATTACACAGGCAAGCAAGAACTGAGGGCACTGCTTATCCTATCATGCCACAGCCAAAGGATCTCTCCCAAACACGAAAATTCATCAAGATTAGTGATGTACAAAGAATGGCTGAGTCTGGCTACATTAGATCATGAGAAGGACAAGATTTATCTAAAACTATTTTTTTTTAAAGTTATTTAAATGAATAAAGCACTTCTTATAAAAGTGATGGAAACCAAATGTAGGAGCTTCGCAAAGCCAGAACTTCCAAGTCTAGTTACTACTGTGAAAGTGAGGGCTTTTTTTTTCATTTTCTCCAGTTTTACCCAGAACCCAACAGATATAAAGTAATCCTATAGGAAACCTGAATCACACAGTGTTCTGTTGCAGGTGATACCATATGTGGGATTTTTCTCTCACCTACATTAGAACTGAAATGTCTGTCAAAAAGAGACATGTAGTGACTTCAGATCTTAATTTAATACAGTGTATTCTAGTGGAATTAAAGATCAGGCTGGGCTCTCCATACGCTAGCATAGATCTCGTACTGACTCCAAAATTGCTAAAATATAGTGTCTTCTTCAAGTATCGAGAAGTTATTTCTGGCCCTCCTGTAATGTAATATAGCTGACGTGTTACGAGTAGAGAAAAGCATACATGGACTTGTGTATATATCCGTATACATGAACTATAGGTAAACTCAAATGGTCAAAATTTCAGAATCATCAAAATCTCCTAATTTTCTGACGGTTCTGTAGCCTGTGAGGGAGAACTAGCTAGCTCTCACTTGGCACTTCTTGTGCAAGAGCTGTTTGTCACGATAAAAAAATCTTATTTAAAACAGTAAATAATTTATCTTCTAAGGCTTAAAAACCACTACAAACAAGAACTATTTCAAGAAGAAATAAAATCCCGCTTCTCATACTTGAAATCATAAAATACAGCATTATGTCGTAGAACCAGGTTTTCAGAAAGATTTTTAACCACACAAAAGCATGGCTTTTTCCTGTCTCACATGGCAATGAAACAAAGGGACCTACTCCATTACATAGTACAGGATAGGCAGAAAAAAAATCACTCCCATTGAAATACTTACCGCTTCTTTCTAAAATACAGGGTTCTTTTTTTCAATAGATTGAATCTAGAGTGAAGTATAACATAAAGCTTTTGTCAGTGCTTGTTTCAAATGACCTGAAAAGCTCATCACAGCTTTGTCAGTGCTAAGCAGCATGCCTATTACAACAGTTTGTTAAAGCTCTTTCTGTAGTACAGCACTACCGTGCATTTTGTATAGACCACCTCTTTTACAAGCCCAGTTAGCAGATAATAACTACAGCTTGGTGAAGATAACAATACCTTCTTTCCCATCATATGTCTATGAGGATAATAATCACACTGGGCCAAATTCCACAGGAACTCTACCATAAATAGCCTACAAATCTCACTATTTCAGCTCTTCAGTGTACTGGGTTTCTTTAACAAAATCAGACGTTTCCCACCATTTCTGTCAAACACAGTATTTCAAAGAAGCCCTGCATTACAGAGCAAAGCTCCAAAAGGAAGTATACTTCCCTGTGCAGAGACCTAACCAAGACTGCTTAGTACAGACTGAGCTGTACTTTGATGTAGTTTTCTGCACACCTTTCTTTCATTTACCCAAAGTTAACCAAGTGATAAACACAAAAAAAAATTATCCAGGAAACCAAAGATTATTCACTGAGAAGAACAACTACAAAACTGTTCTTTATGCACAATCATCACTTAAATCACTAACCATTAGCAGCAATCACATTAATCACACAAAACTTAACAGCCCCAAGAAGCAGCTAACTGTAATCCTTCAAAATATAGACTATTAGCAACTGTATGATTTAGTTGTGCTAAACAGATAATGATTTTAAATGGCTATTAAAGGACAGTATCAATAGCCACTTTACTATGACACTTTGAACTTTGACTATTAAACAAAGTACTATTTTAACCAAGCCATTTTAGTGAAGTACACGTAATGCAGACTTGGAAGAAAATCTATCAAGTGATGAAAACATTCAATTATAATTCTTAAATGGCTTGTTCCATCTGAACATCACAAAACATTGGTTATCAAATCGCTACCTAATAACTGCCAAAATGAAAACACGTATACACAGGAAATTGCATATTCCCTTCTGAATCTCTAAAAGCCAGAGAATACACCCATTGACATTTATTTCGATGTTACAAGTTCCTTAGGATTTAGGCAAGTATCCAATGAGATCCTCTCCAGATATCCTTGAGAAATTCAGTTTCATTACATAACTGACTTCTCTTTTCCCATGTTCTTTCAATTGCTGGAATAAGGAATAAATGTAGTATCAAGAAAGATTACTAGGTAAGAGCATTTGTCTGTTCTCTACTTCATCCGCCTGTTCTGGATGCCAACAGCATCCATCCATAGCATCTGTGCAAGTACTCGAACTTAACAGCAACACACCTGATCAAAGAGAAAGGCAAGAAAATGGGCCTCAGGATAAGCCAACATAAATAAATTCAACCTTAAGTGGGGAAAAGAGAAAAGGCCAGAAGGGAAAAATAGCAATGACTGGTAAGCAACATACTATCTGGAACCAGCTGATGTAACTACACAAAACATAGCAACTTCCTTTATACTTATTTGAATATGTTAATGTACTTTATATTCAGGTTTCCCTTTCTTAAAGCCCACCACGTACAATAGATATAGGAGATGTGGCATTATTTGTTAACACGATATTTCAATGCTACCAACATATACGGATACTAAAAAGAAACAAAGATAGAACACATGAAGCTAGATAACCATAAAATAATGTTTGATAGTAAGGGGAAACGAGAGTAGATGTAGAAAACCCTACAAGCCCATAAACCATCATAAGACTGGAAGTTTAATTTAGAACCTTTGATGTTTCATTATCTGATTCATGTCCTAAACTACTCTACACAAAAATAGAATTCAATATTAAAGATAAAACTAATAGCCTTCTATAACTACATTAAGACAAACTGAATTGTTATTCCTGTACTTCCTGGTACATAGCCATTTGGTACAGTAAGTAATTATAAATATACATGGTTGGATACACCACGTGAACTGGCCTTTGTAATGCTATGAGAACAAAGTGACAACAGAAACGGGTACCCAGTCCCTTCATCTAGAGTCTCCCCATGAAGGAACTGGGCTGCAGGGTGGGGAGAGAACCCTGTCACATAAATACTCTGCAGGCAAAAACACTCAAAATTCACCTCGCCCAACAGAGGCGGCAGGAGTTTCAGCGAGGATGGGCAAGCCTAGCTATCCGCAGTGTGCTTTCCTCACACACTCTGCAAGCAGCAGCAATCAACGATCACAGTTGTTCAGGATAACTTTCCCTTTTGAATGTGTTCATGGACTACCTGTCCAGGAAAGGTTCCAATCCCTTCATGAGCCAGCTGAAACTATCTCCAAAATCTCCTACGCCAACAGAAAAAACTTGCTGAGTAGAAGTACTATACTATTTTAAACCCATCTCTTACCAGTTTTAAATTAGTGCCTTATAGTTCTAGTACCAAGATTTGGCAAGACACTGTCCTGTACTTACTTAACTCACCATACTACTGCTTCTCCCCCATTTCAAGCTTTCTACTCTCCAAACTGAGGAATTCCAGACTTTGTAACCTTTACAAGGTAGCTATCGCCATCCTCTTGATTATTTTTATCTGTGATCTTCTGTACCTTAACTCTGTGTCTTTCTAAGAGTACTCAAGAAACAGGCATGAGGTTTAAATTGCGTTTATCTCCTTCTCAATACTTGTCCTGATAAAGCCAAAAGACATGAAGGCTTTTTAGAGAACAGGTATTCACTGAGCCAGCGACTTCAAAACCTGTTCACAATGATTCCAAATTCTGCTTTCTGAAATATGTCAGCATCTTATCAGGTTTAGATAAGTTTTTTTTTTTTCCAGATTCGTTACATTAAATTTATCTCCACTCAAACTCATATGCCACTTCTTTGCTCATTCGCTACATTTCCCATAGTCCGCCTGGCACCGCATCAGACTACCCAAAAGAGCCTGTTCATCTGCAGCCTTGGAGACTTCACTGCATACAAAATCACTATGATTTAATTTTCATCTCTGCAACTCACACTCTTATTTTCTGCTAATTTTTATATAAGGGGCCCACTGAAAAGTCTTCAACATTCTCCATAATTACGCGAATAGAATAGAATATATTTGGATTAGAAATAAAATCTGAGCTATTTGCCTGTTATTTAGGCTAATAAACTAGCTATAACTTCTTGTTAACTAACATCATGTACTGCAGATGACCAGAACATTTTAGAAAATATCTTGTAGTTCTTAGTTTCAGCCTTAGATTATGAAGAGTAATGAAGTGGCGATGCATGCTACTTTCCAACAGGCACTCTGTGGCTGAATTCCAGCAACAGCAAGGCCTCACAAAGTACCTGGTTGAGTCAAGGAAGAATCTAGTTATTTTGCAAGCATACTGCAGCTATCCAGACGTCTCCAACGAGGACATTGGTCAAGGTACGTCAGCACAAGGCGTGTCAGCACATGGTTTTTTTAAACATACAATTTTTCTTGCTGTTTCCTGGATATCCAATAATGTTTATAATGACTACAGTTAAGACGGGAGACAGTAAATACATACATACATATTTGTTACAAGAAACTTCAGGTTTTGGAATTGGGTAAGTAAATACTAACTATTTCACTCCCTTTTTCCTCCTCTTTGTACTTTGATTGCAAAAGAGCTTCTGATTTTATTTGTTGGAAGGTTTTTGAGGGGAAAAAAGAGTTCATTAATCGCATTTGAGTCATTCTAATACTTGGTATTGCAAAACCTTTCTGTCTTCATTCAAAGAACTAAGAAGAGCTTTACAACGAATGTTTTAGCTCCAGAGACATTTTCAATTGTCATCAATGGCTGTTGTTGAAACCCAGCCCCCCAGAAACCACAAAGCCTAATTCAGTCCAGGTCACAGGAGGGAGTCAACTCCCTCAGTTCCTAAGTGCCTTTACTCTTAAGAGTCACTGCAGTTGTTTTCCTTGGACTAAACGTAAACAAGCACAAAGTAAATGAGAGAACTAGCATCCAGATAACAATAGCTGGATGTTCTCAACAAAAGCAGTTGCAACTAATTAAAAGTTTTTGGTTATCGAAGTTCAATAACAACATGATGCAACACTTCTTTATATTAAAAATCAGTGAATAAATGTAGTACAGTATGCATTTCTTAGAAGAACACATACTCATCTCCTGCCTTCATTTTGCAAATTGACAATAAAGCTTTACTTAATCACACGAAAGCAGCAACAAGCCTTGTGCACTTGAAAAAGCTCTCCATGAGGTACAAAGCAGCAACAAACCTCTTTACCACTACAACACACCACACCTTCTCAGGAGGTTATTTTTCATCTTCTGGATGCTGTAAAACTCTCCTGTGCAGAGCAAAATGCCCTAAAGCCCTCAGACTGTAGCAGTGATTCATTTATGTGGTACAGCTTTATTGTCTGTGACTGCAGAATCAACCAGTGATCATCACAGCAGACTCAATCTCTTACTGTTACCTTTTTTTTTAACAAGGAATGAGGCTTATCAGCTGCTAAAAAAGCACCTTTCTCAAGCTACCTGTGCGAGATTATTCTACATCTGATGTTAGCACTCTGTGCTAGGTTTTAAGCAGAAGGTAATCATCCTCCAATTCAATAATCCATCCGAGTTACTACTAATGAAAAAAATATACAGGTACACACATACTTTAAAATAAAAGTAACAACTTCACATCACTACAATGCCATCACAATGCTATATAAGTTTGTGCCTCAATATTTTTTCTATATTTTCTCTTTCAATTCACAGTGGTCAGCTTCTTCTAATAAGCATTAATTTCATATTTTTTTGTTTCTACCCAAGCCTGGAAACTGTTTCACCTATGAGGCAATACTACTTGAGCAAACCACCACCACTCCTCTGCAAATGATACCAGACTGATCTGCATAGGCACAAAAGCTATCCAAAAAACCCCACCAAAATTCAGAAACAAGTTCTAAAACTGGTCTTTACACTGAACCTCAGGGCGTGCAGGGAATGTTTTTCTTTTAGAATTCCACATAGTTTTTAAAAACTATACAGATATATTTGCTTCTGAAATAATACTGCAATACATTCTTGCCCCCTCCTTCAAAACAGATTTCCATTAAAATAGATAAAGTTTTCAGAGCTGCAAGTTCCGGAAAGAGTGGTTTGACCAGTCTCCCCCTGACCCACAAGCAGTCAAACATTAGCTTAGTTAAAGATTTAAAACAATAAAAGCAAGAAGGGAGAACTAAAAAAAAGTGTTTATTAATCTCGTAAGATGGGCAAGAATAATTATTCTCATGGGAAAAGTTCATTTTAGAAGGCTGAAATAGTATTTCTTTCCCCAGAATCCAAGGTTAGAAATCACTGAATTGCATTTTAGCTCATGGTTAAATTGCAGTGTAGGTGGACACTGCAATACTAATTCTATCTTGAAGTGCTTTTCTTTTTTACATTCTCTATAAAGCCTGTTAATTTTAAAGCAGAAGTACTAAAACTGCAGAAGAGAATTTATTTAAATCTCATTTTACTACAAACTAAGCTCCAAGACCTGATACTGATGAGAAAACACACAGTTTGTTACAAAGACATCACCAAAACGTTTCTAACTGTAGTTGAGACAACTGGTAAAGAATTATAGTCAAAATAACTACAGACGACTCAGAAGTCAGCCTTGTGTTTATAGCCATCCCTCAACTATTGCTCACAGCGTGACACTTTAACCAACTATATAAAGACATCACTGCTAGAAACATCCACTTGAAGCTATGTCTCCAGTCAGCTCTACTGATACACCACTCAGGAGAACAAAGGGAGGAACCCACCTTTGCCACAGCAAATTCAAATTATGAATACTGATTTAACTGCAAGGCTTTGATATTTGCTATGTCAGATCTTTTTGTAACCTCTGCTCCCAATTTTATCTTCTATTTAACGGTCAAGGCCCATCTCACATCCAGATCATAACACTCTGTGGAAGGGAGCACTGCCCTTGGAGCTCCTTGTAAAGGATGCGGCACAGCGATTCCACGGTCCTGCCCACTACTACAAGCACAAATCCAAATCAGGTATCAGGGAAAACGAGTTGTCAGTCACTGTCTAATGTTGTTCTATTACTTATTTTAGGAAAGTAACTTCTTAAACTCTTCTGGGCATCACTGCAAGCTGGCAGATGCAGATTGATACTATAGCCACTCAGGTCAGAAAGGACTTCTAAAATCAAGTGCAACCATAAACCAAACATTGCCAAGTCCACCACTGAACTCTTTGAGCCCAGTCCTCAGCCAGTTTTTCAACTAGTGACGAGTATGCCCTCTCAAGCCACGAGCAGCCACCTGCAGTAATACATTTACTAACATCTCTCAAAAAACACTACACAGCTCGAAGTCCAAAAGCATTAAAACTCAAGAAAGCTACAGTACAATTTTAAGTGGGTTCCCAATCACTTCTATCTGAACTGCATTAAGACATTTTTCAAACAGTTTCTATGCATACTTTCATCTCATTGTCCAAGATGAAATGCAAGGCAAAGTCTACGAAGACTACACTGCTGCAGAACTAGGAAAAAATTCCAGATGGCTTTAGACAAAACTTCCTTCAGGTACTGAAAAAAATAGGGATTAGTATCAAGCTTTTGTTTTGGAGGGATTGCAGTGGAATTTTTCATCAGGCAATCTTTAAGGGCTGATCAGAACCAAAAAGAAATGATAAGGGAAACAGAACTTGCAGCACTTAAGCCTCCAGAATGTGGTTAAATGCTTTTCCCATTTCCCTTGCAGATTTTTCTATAATTTTTAATTAGACTTGAAACTAGACAAGGATCATTTTTATCTTTCTCACTTTTGTTTTCCTAGTGAGTAACTTTACATTTCTGACAGGACAACACAAATTAAAGACGTTAATGATGAAAACAAAGCAAGAAAATAACATTCATAAAGCTATAAAGTTCCATGTAAACCCTTCAGATCTCACTACGGAAGGTGATAGTTCATCTTTAAGAAGTGTCATCTGTATCAAACATTGATTGCTTCATGGATAGGATTTTATGGTTAGCTTTATTAGAAGTGTAAATGAGTTGCAGTGATGGGCTGCATCTCTATTAGAAAGGAAAAATTTTATTAAAGGAAAAATAGAGGAAAAATATCTCTCTGAAGTCTGTGCAAGGAAACTAACTCACACATAGAATAACCCTTCGTTTGGTGATCTCTAAAAACTGAAGTACATAAAAACGTTCTCTTTATTTTAAAATTCAAGTTGTATGCTCAACAGCAGGAGCTTGTAACAGACAGGGAAAACCTTCCTTAGACAGGCCAGCATCAAGCTTGGCAACATCAAGCACAAAGTGGCATCCAGAATTATCAGCAGTTGCAGTGCAACCCCATGTGACTGCACTGCTTTTATCTCCACTAACTCCACATTTGCATTTTAACTCTCCAAAAGGAACTGAGCAGCACTCTGCCTTGTGCTGTACCTAAGGAGAGGTGAACTGGTTAACATCCCAGCAAGTCAAAAAGCAGAAGCAAAACTTTACCTTTGTAAAACACATTCAAAATTTAATGCATGTATGTGTGCTGGCACATGTCTGTTTATCAAATATAACCCATTCTTCATGTGAAATGTATGTAACTTATGAGTGTTTCATGTTGTTTACGGTCTTTTTTTCATTAACATTGGTAGCACATGGCTTACGGGCCATGGACCAGGAATGTCACAAGCAGAGTCCACATCCCAGAATCAAAGCTGGTCTAATAACATACAATTGCACAGAAATCTGAGCACCAACAGCAACACAGACTAGATAGCCATGAGATAGATAATTAGGTCTCAACAGCTATCCAGACCTAATTTAGAGACTATATGAAGACAGAAGAGACATAATTAAGCCCATCTTTGTTACCTCAGATCTCATTATTAAAATCAGGTAAGGGACAGTAAAAGGATGACTGCAGAAAATCCAATCAGAGGAGGAAAAAAAAAAAAGAACATTTCCTTTTTAAAGCACATTCTCTCCAGCTGTCTTCCCTTCTGTGGTGCTACAGTGTGACAGCACAAGACTCCTCAAGTTTGGAGGGGGAAAAAAAAAGCAGGAGTGAAGGCTTTGCTTTGAAGGATCATAACTGTGCTCAGGAGAAAAATATGCAAGGATGAGAGCATGGAGAAGAATTCATAACAGTATTCAGAGGCTAAATTAATCCTTTCAGATTCAGCACATGAAAGAATCTCTTGGCAGTGAAAGACCAGGATAGGAGGGCAGTTTCTCTAAACTAAAGTTAATTTTTATGAATGTTTCCCTCTTCTAGAGCAAAATGCAATGTTACCTTAAATTATGAATTAGACTATCAAAAAAAGAAAAAATAACTAAACTGACCTAAATATTACTAGAATTGTACCACAAGAAGGATGAGCTAATTTACATGTTGCATAGCAGAGACTATGCAAAGACTCTTCTAACCCTGACTTAAAAGTTAAATGATATTGTAATACTGAAGTTCTTCTTAAAATGTAAAAAATACACAGCCCTCACATGGATCGCTTGTGTCACTCTTCGCTTCTCATGCTGGGACCAAATGCTATAGAGAGCTAGTTTTACAGCACTATAATTCATAACCCAGACAGTCCAACTGTGATCTATCTCATGGAGTGTTCACTTCAGAAGTTAAGGCAATTCTGCTGTGACGTAACATAAGAAACCCATCTCCACCAAATCCATTCTAAAATTCTAAGTGAATGATAACCAAACATTAGTATTGTTGTTTGGGATTTTTTTTTTTTAATTTGCAAAGCATGGAATAATCAGAGTTTGCACTGACTCCTCTAAGCCACTCGCAATAATCAAGCCATGAAGACAAAAAACTGAAGAGCCTCAGTGGATCTTGCAAATTCACTCTCCTCTTTCCCTCCCTGAGCACTTTTAATATGCAACTGGACTATAATGTTTCTTGTTAGGCAGACAGCTTAAAATTAGAATTGCAGGAGAAGTGATTGATGATCCAAGTTCCAACAGCCCTTTCAATGAAGCATATTCCAGTTCCATTTCAAAATATGTTTATTATGAATTATTGGTTTGTCATTGGACTTGATGAAAGTGAATTTATATGAAGAACTTGGACCTCTGCAAGGCAAAATGCTTCAATCAGGTAACCTTTTCCTCCATCTCTGCCACACTTTACAGAAACAGACAATCTAGATGGAATTTTATTCTTTGCATACACAGCCAGTTTATTGATTGAGCAACGTTTCTTAGTTTGGAAGCCACTTACTCAAAGTCAAAAAGACGTTGTGACCTCAACCTCTTACTCTCAGGACAAATTATAAACAGTGTCTCAAGAAAAGTCTTAGGCTATTTGTGCAAAAGTATGAAAAAGCATCCGAATACCAGATGAGAAGAAAGATGTTTCTAAGATGCCTTTAGAAGACAAAAACTTTCAAGATGAATGGCCCTAGTACAAGCCGATGGAAATTTTTGGCAAAATATGCTTCAGCTCTCAGAATTTTTGTTTTCTAAGCAGCTCTAGGCTGAAGTTTACTCATCAAATCCAACAGAAGACAAAAGAACATTGGCCTGTGAAGCATACAGTCATTCCATACCTTGCCACTGCTTAACCCCCTGGCATTCCCTGGAGCACCAGGATTCCCAGCACTCACAACACAGCTGTTACACTGCCTGCATTAAGGAATTTGTAACGTAGACGAATATGACTCTTGTCACCTTGACTCATCACAAAAAGCAGCATTTTATCAACAAAAGAACAGGTTACAGAAATGTTCTTCTTCCCTGTCTTATTCAACACTGGTTTCATAATAGGATCTGGTAGGATCTCCTCTTTAAAAAGAAGCAGTAGTTACCAGCCACCCCCTGCACAAGAAGTCGCTTCTCAACATTCAATGACAGGGTGATAACATTCAATACACAAGAGCCCCTGCAGCCATGGTCTTAAAATTTCTCAAACCCTCCGGCATCAGTTGTTAAGTCAGCAGTTCAGCTGACCATAGATCTCATTAACAGTACAAACCATTCCTTGCCCGAGTGTGATGAAATGATTGCACAGCCCGTAGCAAAGGATAAATTAGATTGCAATTAAAAGCATACAGAAATCAGGAAAAAAAGCTCCCTATGGAGAAATTAAAAGAGCTTCTGAAGTCTAAGGTCATTGCACAGTGTTGGTTGAAGGTCTATGTCAGCACAAACACTGATACATCCTCATTTTCTTTATATTTTAATACAGGCTTCTGGAACCTCCCCATCCACTTTTGTTCCTTACCAGAAGGAAAAATAAATTATTACCATTTCCAGGCATTTTGTGAAGGACAAGGCTGTCATGTTCCTCATTTCACTAAACAGTTACCGTAGTACCAGAACCACACTGAAAACAACATATGATTGGAAGATTAATGCTGGTATCACCACTAGTTACCACTGAAAAACAACAGCAGAAATACCAAGACTGTGATACATGGCACAGTATCTTTGATATAAGGGAATGTCGTTTACATCAGTGTTCTCAACATTTCCACTGCACATGGTAGGTTAGAATTTAAATCCCAGTGGCAGAGTACAGAACAGCACAGCAGGGTTACATTTGCCATTAACTTGACAAGAAAAAAACCCCAACTCAGTGCTACAATTCAACATCTCACTGCTACCTGCAAAGTGTGTCAATTCATCTAGTTTTGCTACCACAGTAATACCTAACAGCCTGTTCAAACTGTTCTAATTGTTTTGAGTAAGATGGGTCTTCAGCAGTCTCATTTACAAAACCAGACTCTCCTCTCACTCTACCAGTGAATTAACTCTAAGTACGGCTTCCCTTCATTCTTCTTTTCTGTTGCAGTGTACTGCTGTTTTATTCAGAGATCCATGCCAAGTATTAAATATATCACTCAAATAGGGTCTTTTAAGATGTTACACTTCAGACCAGCAAAAGCAGAACCAATTTCAACCATATCGATTGTCCTTCTGATTAACATAAAATTGGTAACATAACAGATAACAGCATTGGGGACAAAAAAAGTAACATACATAAAGTATGAAGTTAACCGAGTAGAGAACTTTAACACCCAAACCACTCTTCTTTCTTGTGCTCATTCTTACACAGAGAACAAATTAAAAATTAAACCCATTGTTGCATGAATCTGAAGAATTCTCGGTCTGAATCAAATGACTGCCTGTATTGGGCTTTTCCTTATATATAACTGGGATGCCTTCCTGGGTTTGAGAGATACCCTAAAAGTAAAAGACAGAAATCAATTCTACTTTCTTTCTCAGTTGTCTTCTAAGTTGTTGTATTCACTTGCACTTTGTGCCTAGATAGGTGGCATCTATAGAAATATATTACTAAATACAATAAATTAAACATTATTAAAGTAGAAATAGACCAAATGTTCATTACCTTTGATAGGAAATATTCTAGAACAGCACTGCTGGGAAAAGTACGCCCAGCATACAGGAACAAAGCCAGTAGCCAAGCTCCTAGCAATACAGACTCTGCCTGTAACAATTAATTTGGACTTTAGTTTCATTAGGACTGCATATTACAGTTCCTGCTTAGAGCTGATTTGCTTAAGCATACACAAGAGGATAGAGATGCCAAAGCATGAGTTTTGAGAGAACTACTAAATGGGTCAGTAATAGCAAAGTGGAAATGATGTACAGTAAACAAGCAAGCACTTACTCCACAAACAACACTACTTTCATTTTAAAAATCATTATTTCTCATATAAAAAGAATGTGTCTTCATTCACTGGCAAACAGCTGCTCTCAATTAGCTTAACAAGTACATAGCATGAGTCTTCCTCTTCTCCACTGCCATGTAAACACATAATCAGACTGATATTTCATGGCAAGTCTGTACCATTCCCAAGAGTACTGAACACTACTTGTACTCCCCCACCTTGATTAAAGCAACCTTCATCATGACAAACTTTTTCCAGATCAAGACACATTCATGCTCAGGTAGTTATAAGGAAAAAAAAAACCACAAAAATTGGATGTGGTAATCAGAAAAGCAACCAAAATTTCCTAGTTCCTTAAATTATCCATGTGATTAAAACCATATATACATGTTGGAATGTTTAGAATAAGTCCTCTTTACTACAGGCAAAGTAGGAAATCTAAGATTCCATCTGGCTCTGTGTTATTACATACCACTGACATTTATTTCAGCTGTCTTCTCTCCCATTTTTGGCGAGACAGCGCTTGCAATCCGATTTACTCTAGAGGGTGATTTGTAGACATCTAATCTAATCTCTCTAAAAAATGCAGTATGTAATTTTATCTTCTACATTGTATGCCAGTAAGTGTACAACTAATATGATATCCCACACCTACATATAGGAGCCGAAATCTGTTAATACATTACATGTAAAATTCCCTGTTCATTAGAGAATAGAGTTCAAATAGTCTTGGTGCCAAGGTATATCACCTCATCATTTGTCCATTAGAGAAGCATGAAAACTAAACCTCCATCTAAAGCACTAAGAAGTAATACAAAAACATCAAGCATGACACAACATTCAAGAGAAACCCATCATCTGTTAGGTAATTACACACACGTACAAATGAACATATAGTTTAGCTCCAAAGTAGTATTTTCAGTGAAACAGCACGAATTTACTCTGCAGAAGGTAATACCCCTTGGTACACAAACCTTAACACTCATTCTAATTGAAATAAGCATTGCCTCCTATTTTGTAACCACAAGATGTGAACAAGGCCAGGCTGATCAGTCTGAAAACCAAGCAAGAACAGTGTGCATGTTACAAAACACTCACTGGGTTGAAGTGCTTAACTTGACAAGAGTAGCTCACATTTGACACTTCAAAATAAAATCATGACTTGCAGTCATTTTCATTTAAGTGAAACGGAGTAGTTGAAAGCTGTGAAAAGTGAGAATACAGATCTCTTAGATTCCCCAAAACTGTTAAGAGAAATCTACTTTTGCTACGTTGTTGCTCTGCCTCTAAGAAGGGCAGTCAGGGATACAAGTCAACTACAGGAGAGGTTTGGTGAGCTGGGAAGAGAAACAATATTTCATCCTTTCCTCTAGAATTTTCAGCTTCTCACATCCAGAGGTATATAGTCCTGTGGCTTCCAACATCACAACATCCTAGATGACTGGTATGATTTCTGCTTCAAGTGCCAGACATAGCAAATGTGTTTTTCTCCAAGTACATAGATGACTATGCGAGCTACAAGACAGATTCGATATTCCTGAGAACACCATCAACAGAACAAAGAAAACACACTTAGCCTCCTTTTTTTAACTCTTCAGCACAGTAGCTCAACTATTAAACAGATTTATTGATGGCATGTATGATTATTTCAGCAGAAATGCAAGGCATGAGTCGATCAGCATTCACATTTCATTTCCCATCACATCCCACCAAAACTGATGACCTCCCACAGCACACACAGCTGAGGGTTAGTACCAGGCAATGTGAAAGAATACGCCCAAAACAAGGTATTATTTCTCCTATGTTGTCACAGGTAAAAATATATATTCGTTTCCCGTATGTATAGACATGTTTGTTTGCTTTGAATGTACAAAGCAGCACTGTCACATAGTTACCATCTGCCACTTCATCACCGGAGAGAGCTACAGCTGTTGTTTTTTTTCTTTTTGTTTTGGTTTGCAAGCTTTTTTCATGGATTTCAAGCAACATAAAGTAAACTTGTATAACACAAACTATTACTAAGTGGTTTTCCAAATGAGCAATACTTTAAAAGCAGTCTCAACTTCACACAGTCAGATTGAAATCCTCAAATAAATGCTGTCTTACATGTTCAAGTGTAAATAGGCACTGAAGAAAAGACACTACCTGGTCATGCACACACCTCATCTCCATGTACCACCCAGCCCTGACAAGAATCACACATGCAAGCTCACACTGTGCATCATCTTTGATCAGAGACACAGGTTACTGTGTGAACAGCACTGACTTTTTTTTGCAGCTGATTAGAATGCTTTAGTGACCAAACTGAGAGCACCTCATAGAGGAAGCCTTGGAGCTTGATGTATCAAAGCTGATTCACACTAACATTTATGTTACTTAACCTACAGAGTTAATTAGGACCATTACAAGATACACAGTCAGTACTGAGAAAGTGTATTCCAGCTGTAGAGAAAGGCTTTTGGATTATAAGCTAGGTATTGGTTTTTTGTCTGACGAGCAGGTTTAATTTTGTCATCTCTGTTCAGTCAGGAAGCATCACCCGTGTTTGCTATGACCTAACTATTAAGCATGCTTGCAGTATGTTTTCAGTACATCACAACCCATTTCATACTTCTGCAGCATCACAATTCAGTAAGCATTGTCAAAGTTTTGCCCATTTTGTTCCCTTATTGTTCCTTTCCCTCTCAGACAGCGTCCTGTTCAGATGCAGCACAGGCTGAGAAGCAGCATCACACCTCTCACCGCCAGCTCTTAGCCCTTACTAGGCAAGAGCCTGCAACACAACTGTACTACCTAATTAGATAAGGGAACTGATCTTTCTGGTCCTTCAAGGATGCTACTTATCTTTGTGCTGTATTTAAAGCATTACTTAATTTTTCAGTTCTCTCTAGCCTCAGACCTGCCACTGGGTTTTCTTTATTCAACGGAGCTGGGATGTTTTATCCCTCTCAGTGTTCTTTGAGCAGAAAGTATTTCAAACAGCAATCCTTTGTATCAGCAGGCTGATCAAGCTGGTATTTCAATTATACCGATCATCCCTCCCTAACTGTTTTTCCATATCAGGAACTCAAAGTATTAAAGCTAAACTCAAATCACACTGAAGCAAACACTCCCTCCATCTTCTGGACTTCCCCCAATTAAGAAAGTTAAAATTGAGGGACTTCGAACAAATTAACTTTCCCAACACAACTGCAACAGTGGAGATAAACAACTGGGATGAAGCACATTTATACAGTCAGATCAAAAGTACCTGTCATTGGAGCATCAGCCTAGGCATTAATACATCAGAAATCAAAGAATGGGTACTTCATGCTTCTCTCCTATGTCACTGACATCAATAAATTGAATTACTTCATTTAGATAAGCTTTCAGGAAGACCTATCCTCCATTTGAATAGCAGCTGTCTGGAAACAGTTCCCAAAGAATCAAACGAACGGTATTAGGAATAGAAGTAGCATTTCCATTAAAGGTGTACCTGCCACAGCATGTGCTCTAAGAAATACACGTGCAAGTGAAAAGAATAACCAATACTTTAGAACATATTTTTCATCACTCCAGCCTTCTGCAGACACATGAAGAAAGGAAGTGCACACTGCCTGAACATACACATAGACCCACCCTAATGATGAGAAAGGTGAGAACAACAAAGTTGTGGATTTCACTTGTAATAGATTTCTTCTGACAAATATTTTCCTTAGGAAGAAAATAGAATTTCTCCCAAGAGAAAAATAACTTAGACATTTACCACACAGTACATGCTTCATTTTCATCCTCTTGATCTACACCCCCCAGGTACCCCAAATCCATTCATTTCTCCTCTATATAAACATTTGTGTAGCACATCTCTCTCACAAATGAAATCCCAAAGCAATGATGAGCTTGTTATAAGAATAAATAGATTCAGATTATTATTCAGAAAGGATACAGCCAGCAAAATACAACTATCTTAAAACTACCTTTTGGCAGTGGCGATCAAATCTGGCTTGTTACACAGTGTTACCATCATTTATAGAAGTGCACTCTAATTAAGGTAAATGAGGTAGTAAATATACAGTGACACTTAACTTAATGACCCATAAACATATTACCTACAACTTCAAAAGAAGTTCAACTTTACTGTAATGGACAGAATATTGAAGAATTTAAAGATGCTCTGGATGCCTTGTTGAATAACCTTAAGGATCTTTCTCCCCTCTCCATTGAGTTTTGGTATTTGTGGGTTTACAATACTGCTTGTAATCCTTACATTTAATATAGAAGTCACTTCCAGTTTATAGCTGGTACCATCCTCACAGTAAAGTAACATCCATGTTCTCCAAACCAAACGCCATGCCATATTTTAAACTAACAAGGTATAAGAACTTGGAAGCTATTATGAGGAAACCAAGTTTTGGTCAAACTTCAATTCTGTCAATTGTGATTTTCCTAATGCAAAGAAGGATGCTTTTGCAAATACTAAAGGCAGTTTAAGGTTTTAAACACAAAGCATGCAGAGAACACTTAAATTAATTACAAACATAACTGTATTCTGCCTTGTTCTAGGAAGCAATCTCAGAAGCACCGTAGCGTGTATTTTGGGCTTCCAACCAAAACAAAACCCATGGGAAAATGCAACTTTACCGCAAACGGCAAGTTTAAGTTACTCTGGAGATTGGTAGTGAAATCCAACATCCTTGTTTTTCTCACCTGAATTATGAGTGCATTGTTTTCATCTGCAGAGCAAGACTTGATGTCTATTACAGATTTGTTATAAAACAGAAATAGGAAGAACATTTTTTATTTTTTTCCCCAATTATTTGATTATGAGCTCCAGAAGGAGAGCTACTTCCCACATAATGCAGAACAATCAAATCTGCTTAAGACCATGGGTACAAATCATGGAAAAGATCTGGAGCATTCAGAAGAGACAAGCAAATTGTGTTGCATTTTCATACTGGTTATTAGAGAAAGGAAACAATCAAAACCACATTTACAGGAACTATAACACACATGGAACAACAAATGAAGGCTTTAATCAGCTGCAGCCTTTTGGTGCTGGATGACAACAGCAAGTCCATCCACTAATCAACAGCACTGTCATTCAGCACACATTTACTGCTAGAGACACTGTTAGGATGCCCTTAATGACTTTAGGATGATCTTTGTTTCACACAAGAGGATAGAAAGATCCAATTCTACTTACAAAATCCCTCTTAACATAACTCTTCATCGTCAACTATAAATGTCAAAGAAATTAGTCAAAATGCTTTGTCATTTACTCACACGCTACATGATGCAGGTGACGATTTTGTAAGCTGCTGCATTACCTAACCGCCCCGTGCTTTGAAATTCAGTGTTGTGTGCCAAGTTCAAGGGATGGGGGAGTTTTCGCTCCAATTCTGAGCCCAGGCCTGTTATAGAGTCAAGTTCCACAGAACAGGATTCAGAACAACCTAAGACAGTCTATACTTAAAACTCTACAAGTTACCACTTCCAGTCCTGTGCCACAGCACAATTTTTTCATACTGTATCTTGGTAATGAAAACCTCTTTTGCACTTTCCATTTGAAAGCTTCTTGAAGCATCTGCATTTTATTTCTAATCAGATCTTATTCTTGAATGAATTCAGCACAGCCTAAAAACACAATGCTTCATAACTTTCCCCCTCGGTAACATTCCTGCAGAGCAGACCAGGGGATTATAAAACAACAAAGTATTAGTAGTGAAAGGAACTACCTGGACCAACATTCTAGATCAATTAGTAAAAGCAGCCACATAACTTGGCATTCCCATAAGCCGCAAACTACACCTTAACACTACTTAAATTTCCACCCCCCCCTTGTGAACTGCTGTCCCACAACTGTCTTCAATTATCATTACTCTTGTGCATGACAATTGATTTAAATTTTGAAATATTCCTGCTGTTCTAAAAGGATAAATTTAGATACACGCAACATGCAGTGAGGACTATAGTCCACATTTCAGTATAGCCCTCACAACACACCTATGACTACGGATTTGTACATAGTGTTCAATTATCACATATTTACTAAAGCTAGCTAAAGCAGAACTAAGTTTGGATTTGCTTACTTACACTGTTAATTCTATTTTCATCAGTAACACATATAAGCTTATTAAACTGAGCCTTTTGGAGTGTTTTATCATGAGTACATATCAAATGCTAGCGCAACTGGCATTTCCAGACAACCACTTGGAGATTTCTCTCTTGTCTTTGTCACATGTTGTCTGGACAAAGAGTCAAATCACAAATCAGTCTGTTCACCGAAATAGGGCTCTGATCTCACACACAAAAGGATCAACGTTCTCATAGACCCAATGCAAACTTTTACACATAATTAACTAATGCTGCATATGCAAAAATCAGTTGAACAATCGCACTGGGTGAAGAAATATCACCACGTGTACCTGTTTTGGAACACAGCTATGAGTTTCCCTAGAGCCATTATAATCCATCACACTGAAATTGCCTTCAGACTTTCACAGGCAATGGGAATAGAAGCAGGAATGACAGTTGTGGCGAGCAGTTGTCAGTTGTTGGAGTTTTGCACCCATGCAGTCTTCACACAAAAGGTTAGCTAGGAATACTGATGTTCACTTACCAGGAAGCCCATAATAAAGGGCTACAGCATCACACTACTAGTTGAACTATGAAAAATAATCGGGACTAAAGTAGTCCAAGCGGTGACCAATATGTTGCTCTCAGTCTATGAGAAGTCAGTGCTCTTTAGCTGCTGGATTTGGCTTGTGCCCTTTTCACCTAGTCAAGGAACAGAATTACTGCCAAGCACCACTGGTACTGATCTTACATCCCATATTCAACCACCATCTTCTGTGGATTTGGTTACAATTGAGCACAATCTTCCATTTAGGCTGATTCAAAGTCTTCCCAGTCATAAATCCTCTCTTATGCATAGCGTCTGGTGACAACTCCTTCCAAGTTCCACTACAGCCTTACCCTCACTCTTCTGAGTATTTCCTTTACCAAAATTCATTTTAATGAGATCTGTCAGCATTTTGAACTCAAGCAGTGTCTGTGGCTCTGCCTAGTTCTATTCAATTCAGTTCCTAGCTCCAATAGTTATTAAATGAGTATCTTCACCTCAGAAAACTAAGCTGGAAACAAAGCACAGGAAACTTACATGCTTAGAAATAACATTGTTAACTCCTCTATAAACTACTGGAAGTCAAATGAAAAGGAATTGATTTTGCTTGCTTAGATCTGTGAACGGTACTTTCAAAAGTAAAAAGCTTCAGCTCATTTGCCTCTGCAAATTTTTTCACCAAAATTTCAATGGAACAAAAGGCATCTTCTCTTTGCTATGCATTGTCTCACTTTCTCGGTCTGTGCTGGTTTGAGCTCCAAATCAGATATAGATGTTTTCATGCTGTTTCTAGATTAATACAAATTAATAGATACAGATTAAAAAACCCCATCCAAAATACACAAACAAAAGAACAACTATTGATTTTGGGTTTAGGATTTTCAGGTTTTAACCACACAGTTCTGAATCTCCCTACAGTCCCTTTAGCAACATAATTATTATTGACCTTTGTTCTCACTTATGTCTCCTTTTTCCTAACCAGGTGAATTTCCAACACACCTCTGTTGGAGGAAAAATATTTTCTGAGTTGCTTCAGAAATTTTATACAGACAAACTGCTTTCTGAACAGAGAACCTTATTGTTAGAGATGAAAAACATGACAGCCTAATAACACGTTGGGACTCTAGAGACAAAAGCAAGCTCAAAAAAACCACTGGAAACAACTTAGGGATTATTTTCCTTTTACATTTTCAACACAGATGGGAAGGTTCTGTCTCGCTAGATGGCCTCATCCTCTGTTTAGCTATTTCAATGTTAGTTCCAGAGTAAATACAGAACAAGGGATTTGCCTTTGTAGAGATCTCTAGTGCAGTGCTGTCAGCTTCCTTCTTACTGTTTAATAGTATTTGTAATTTAGTATGAAAAGCCCTACTGCATGTAACAAGAAGAGAAAACTTTGAGTTACAAGTGTGAACTCTGAAGAAAAGTTTTGTTCACACAAGTAACTGCGTGTAAGTAAACAGACCAGAACCCCAAATCCTCTTCTCAATATGACAGTAACTTCAGATAAAGAACCAATTTAAGTATTCAAAAGTACTTCTCCCCAATTGAAAGCCTCTCAATTCTCCCATCCATCAGCTACGTATCAAAAAGCTACTACTCCAAAGTAGCAGAGAAAGCATATAGAAATACAACTTGCATTCTTAAAAAAAAGCCTCTGTCCCCAAAACCAAACTCCATCCCTTTACATAGAGGCAGGGATAGGTAGGTAGGACAGCAACAGCATAACACAATACTGGAATACTGAGAAAAGCTGTTGAGAGGTTACAAGGAAAGAAGAGTTCCACTAAACCTTCTCCTGGCCATTCTTTTCTACAAAGCAGAAGCAGACAGAGACGTGGGGAAGGGCTTCTACACTTAAATCATCCACCTGGAATGTAACAGAGCCTGCCGTCTGATATCTGAGCCAACCATGGGATCCGATAGTGCCATCCATACAAAGAGGTTAAAATTGAATCAATGCCAGAACGCAAATTGACTACAGGAGATTTGCTCTTCCACTATCTAGTTACACTGAAGTATAAACTTCTGACATTGTTTACACACGCTGGGGTGTTCAGACGAAGCACTGCCATTTTGTCTAAGTTGAAGCTTCAATATCAAGAGGGATAATATCCCTCAAAACAGACTGGTTTTGCCTTCCTTTTCAAATTATTTTAACATTTTTAAAAGACTCTTATACCAACCATGTTTCTACTCCATACCTACAATTTACGTGCTGCCGAAGAAAGTTAAGGCTGAACATCAGTTTTTCATTTCCTTGACTTGCAAAAGCTGAGTCTGCTACTACCACTTCAGTCACCCTCTTGCAGGTACCTCAATTTCAGCAGTGTTGTTTCTATATAGAAAAAAAAAATTAAAAATCATTCTTTAACAGGAAGTTGGATAGAGAATTATAATTTAGTCTGGAGAGTGCCTATGCTGCACAATGCAACTCCCTGTGCAGATTCCCCAATCAGGATGAAGCACTCCTGTTCTACTGTAATTTTTACTAAAAACAAAATAAATGAAGAAGGCTAATCAAGATTTTTCACCTGTGATTTCAGACCACATATATGTATACACACACATCTGAATATTTCTGTGTGATGACATTTGCGTCCCTATATTCAATACTAAATATTTACTACAAGTCTGAATTTTTTCCAAACCATTAGGTTGATGTTTAGTTTTTAAAACCATTCAAAACAATGAGTTGTGATAGTGAGAAGAGCAGAAAAGACTGCTTAAGAATCAATAACAGAAATATTTGTCAATTCCTGAAGAATTATTAGCATTTGTAGCCCATAGATCTTGTAAAGAATAACTCCATTTTCCAGTAGATCCTCGTACCAAGTAGTCTTTACAGAAGTATGCCAAAAATCCATCAATATTAATTTATAGCAAATGTTGGAAAACTAGAAATTCAGACAACAGAAGTGTTAAGACAAAAAACCGCATTGGTATTGACGCACTCAGCAGTAAAACAGAATTAAATAGAGGATTTGGGGCATTTAACTTCTGTACATACAAGCATTGTCAGTAACCACCCATCAGAACTTGGTACACAGCAAAATTAACTGTACTTCAGTTTTTGCTGTTCTACACAGACTTCTACAGTGCATCAAATATACACTGATCACCAATTCAATAGAGACACTCTGCAGTTACCATTAAGGCATCACTTGCACTGCACAGTCGGTAAAGCCTTATGAACATTTTTGAATCTTTTAACTTGTTTTAACTGGCATTAGGTAAGGCACATGGAAAGCCACCACAAAAACACCTTGAAAAAACTTGGAGGAAATGTTAACACCACAGTTGCTTCTTCCATCTATCAGTTCTGTCTTGAAATCCCATAGTGACCAAACCAAATAAAATAAAGGCAGAACAGTTGTGAACTTCAGCACTGACTTTGCTATCTATTCCTTTTCCATTGCATCTGGCACTTCAATATCCCCACAGCAGAAGGGAGCAAAGGGCTCCCAATGACTGAATAAAACTCGCAGAGCATTAGCGGTAACACATATGCATTTGCACTTTGATTTCTAACATCACACTTAATCTATTCCTGCTTGAAAACTCTCACTTTGAAATGCTCTAAGGATTTGTTCTCCTGCTTCCCTGACCTGGTATGAATCAGTGTTATTTGTTAGATCTAAAATTCTCTCCGTTATAAAACCTTTTTACATTTCATAATGTATAACAAAATTTATTTCATATTCCTTAATCTAGCCACTTACTCCGTCTCATGATTCATATTAAGCAAGTCAGTTCCCACTCCCATTGCTGGATTTCTTTCTTTTTTTCCTTTTAGAATTCTAATATTCCTTTATATGATGTGTCCCTGCAGCCAACATGTTCTGTTCATTTAGACAGAAGATACATCTGGGGCAATGTTCCTTTTTAACTGAAAGCCTAAGCAATCTCTTGTCTGTTTCCACAGTAGGATACCAGTGAAAACATAAAAGAAGTCACAGTTCAGAGACAGAAATGCTTACGGATAACCAAAATACAAAAGCTAAGAAGTAATCAATGCTTACTAACTTTCACAGAGGTTCTAGAGACTTTTTATTTTAAATTTGTTTTACACTGACATTATAATTGGCTTCATTAGTCTTGGAAATTGTCGCTGCAAGTCAGACAGGCTGACTGCCTGGCTCCTGCAGTTAGAAAATAGCATTAGAAAATGCTAATTGTTAAATGAAATTTCAAGCTAAAATATCCTATATGGAAACACATTGCACTTTAAATGCACAGATAGAGTTTTAGAGCAGCCAAGTAGGACAGGGATTTTAAAATACAAACTCAAATCATCACCAAAATGGGAAAGGGGGTACACTATAGCTTTTAATATTGAAGCTAATTTGAAAAAGCACCCACAATATACCCAGGAAACATTAAAATTTCTAATGAAGTAATTCAGTGAAGAAACAAACCCTCCATATGCTGCTGAACAGTTTATTTTGTGCTTCTCATTTTTTCTAGTATTTGTAAGAAACACCACACAGTTCAAATTCCAAGGAAATTTTTTTGGCTTCTGTTAAAGTCAGATATTGTTGAAGAGCAGAAACACAGAAAAAAGCTTTATTTTTTTATAAGCTTTGCTTAATATACATTTGCATTCTCAAAGTACTTAGCATTAAGAAGTCCTACCAATGCTTTCATACAAGGCAAGTCATTTTATTGGGAAGAACAAGGGAGGAAGCAATTATGAGACCTAACTAAGAAAACTATTATGAGGTCCTCAAGCAGAGATTTACATCTTCATAGATATCAACTATTTTCTTCAGTACTCAGGTATTCAAGCTTGCCTCTGTCACCATCTTTTCTCCAATAGGTTTTCATTAAAATATTAGCACAAGCTGAAAACATTTGAAAAACCATACTCTTATATGCAATGATGTCTCTAAAGTTGGCTCTTCCATGTAATTCCTCCATTGAGGCTTCTTCAGATTACTGATACAAGACTCCTATAAAGTAATATACTAAGGCATTACAAAGTCAAGAGAATTATCTTGACGAGAACTCTAACATGCATAAATCTAATAAAAGCGTTATTTAAAAATCACTCTGAAATCTATCACTTAAGTCAGTTCTTCAGTCACATGACACGGGGGGAAAGAAAAAAAGACTTGAGACGACAACCTCCTCCTGGTCTGTCACGTAGGAGAACACCTACGGTAGCTAAAAAAAAAATTCAGAGGTCCACAAAGCCCATTCATAAGCTTTACAGACTTTCAGAGCTCTACTTCAAGTTCCAGATGTAAACACCATGACTATCTTGGCTAGAAACTGATATTCAAGTATTGGCACAGAGCAGGATATTATTAGGGTTGAAACTGGTAGGAGGAATTAGTGGGAGAAAAAAATGCTCCTTACTATTTCTCCCTTCCAAGTGTCTGAGGAAACATCCATAAGGGGCCTTCCAATGAACACATCTTCTCAAAACACTCCTACGTACTCCTAGGACCCCGCTCCTCCTAGCAGCGAGTCTACCAACACAGATATAGTGCCACCAACCACAGAACACTCACAGAAAGGGATGCAGAAAAGAACAAGTTTTCTTAATTACTTTTTTGTCCGGAGATAGCAAGACAGTGCGCACTGAAGAAAACATTTTCCCTGCTTTGCTCAACTCCTTGAATGTCTCAGATTCTGCTTTGTCCATCTGAACAGGATATGCAGCCAGCAGCAATAAGGGCTGAAGCTGTCATAGCAGAGACAGCACTCCTCACCATGCACTCAAAGCAATACTCTAGAAGTAAGAGGAGACAAGATGTACTCGTTAGAGAAGCCAGATGGAAGTAAAAACGGAGAGACTCTGGCAAAACTTGCAGCAGTTCACAAAAGCTCTAAGTCAGCTATGCTCCGTGCTCTTCCTAGGAGTTAGGCTGCGATCTCCAATACAGGAAGGTATTGCACCAATAACCAAACTGGGAACTGAGTCACAGCCAAAGCACAGGAATACATTCTCTTGTCACCACGTAACAGATGAGAAGCTTCAGTAGCTGACAGCCAACAGCCCCCAAAGGAACTATAAGGGAAGGTGTCATCACCACCCCCCAATCACCCCTCATATTCTGTCACAACACTACCATTCAGCCACCATTTCTAAAACAACAGGGGAAAAGCATGTTTTGGTTAGGAGGTTTTGTCCCTAAATCTTCTTAGAACAGGGAAAATTCATACACCATTACCTGCACCTAGTGAGGATGAATTATACATACTATATAGATGCACTGAGCTATTAGTTACTGCTTAGGCTTAAATATAGTCAGGATGCATTTATCTGCTGGCAAAAAGCTATCAAGCAGGAACACCCTTGACGGTTCTGTAACATTCTGTCAATAAAAAAAAACACAAAGAAATTCACATTTATGTATTACATAACACAATAACCCAGCAAGAACTATTTTCTCTGTTTCCCCATGTGCTTTGTAAGAGATTACAATTACAAATGCTATTTTCTCTCATAAGGCTAATGTAGGTTTTGAAATAATGTTCATGCATTACTTCAAGATACGTTTTCCTGCAATTGCTCAGATAGCTACTGGAGACAAAACAGTTTTTGCTTATTCCAAGATCCCCTGTAAAACAAAAAAACCAGCAGCAAACCATTACACTGTGCAAAGGAACCCTTTTCTTTTTTACCTAACTTTAAAGAACTAACAGCTCGACTTCACTGAATCGAAGTTCACCAAAGCACCCGTCTGTAGCACTACAGTCTCTCTCTTTTTTCCCCCACCATGACAAAGGAGATGCCTTTATGCATCTTTAAGCAAAGAATATAATCATTTTTCTCCTGTGATTGCCTGTTTTGACAGCCTGACCCAGAAATGGTCAGTGTATTAGCTCTCAGTTTGTTAACCTTTTCAGTCTCTTGCTGAACTCATGCAGATCTTTCATGTCCACGACATCCTGCAGCAAGGAGTTTCATTGTCTGCAGAGTCTCAAGGCTTACATTGGTTCAAATAAATCAGCAAATTGAAAGTCATTGAGCAATACTCAACAACAGACCTCTAAAAACCCACTACAGAGTTTTTGGGGCTTATTCTCTTAAACAGTGTTAACTGTACAAAACACAGGCCTTCAAAGAAGCTTCTCAGATTTCTAAGACAAATACAGTGTGTAAACATTTCCATTTGCCCAAGATAAGGAATTGGCATCTTTATTCAAGGCAAGCTTGTTTATTTGTTGCTACTCTTAACTAACTTGCATTCAAACTAAATGGACTTGCTGGATTGGAATAGGCATTCATTTACGTAAATAAACACAATAGAGAAATACAGATTAGGTAAAAAAACTCTCACTCTAGCTCCTCATAGCAATTTGTGTCTATGAAGTCTGAAAAACTGAAAATTAAGCAGTGCATCCTCTTACCACAGAGCACTTCTTTTTAAGTAAATACCTTTCCTTCCACTATCACTTTTGATAGATATTGCTGGTATATCTAACAACAGCTGACACAATGCATGCAAAACCTGACAGTTCAGTAATTAGTTACTTAAGGAATGACTTCCTAACTTCCATATGAATTATTACTAATGAAGTTCCAAGCATCAGGGTTCTCTTTTGTCAGTGCTTGAGGCAAGTATGGTTTTTTTTACCCAAGACATATATAATATTGATCAACTCTGAAAATATCCAGACAATGATCCTTACGCTATTCTACAAATTCTAAACTATTTCCTAATACAGAAGTAGTTCAGGCATAAATAAATTAAGAAAAGGGTTACCTCAGCTGTTAACTGCACTGTTTGCAGATTTGTGCTCAGATATCGATAATGGCAAACAGCACTGGTTTTACAGTCTGACAGCATACAGTTGAATGAGTACAGGCAAGAATAAATGACACACACCCTTACAAGCTTTTGTAGAAGTCAGTACAAGCATCTCAGGTAGTTAAGACACTTCATAAAAATTGCTCTAAGAAGTGTTGGGTAAAAAAGAGAATTAATTCTGTCATGGGATCAATGTCAGCATACAGGAAAATCTTGTAGCAACTGTAAAAGTTTCAGAGCCTGATGACTAACATGGTCTTAGTTTTGAACTGTCTTGTCTAGACTAGTACGATCATTCTGAAGGTAGTTATTTAGACATACTGAAGATTACTAACAAATATCACAATCTTTCTTAAGTATTAATCCAAAATCGCCTTATTTATTGAATCCTAGCGCTGCTATGATAGTGCTTTCTTACTGATCACATAACCCAAACACCACCACATATGAAAAGAAGAGTTGACAGTGAGAGGAAATGAGGCTGAGACTTCAAGCACACAGCAGTTCACTATGCCCTACTCATGCAGAAAATCATAAATCCAATATTCTATCTTATGGACAGTAATAAATCTTGATGAAACTGCTACTTAACCTGAAGTATTGCAACAAGCAACCAGACTGGAGCAAACTTGACTGTACGCTGTGCAACAGCTCCCTGTTACCATGGGATACATGTGGGATTCTTCAGGGAAGGCACAGCTGAGCAACTGCCTTCAAAGTCTGTAATAACAAAAAAATAGTATTCCTTTTACAGAGGGAAGCAGGTGAGTCCCTATTGTTGGTTCACATTCCTCTCCAATTCCATCCTCAAAAGAACAGTTGAGGCTAACAATTTTAGAACACTGTCAGAAGCTCCAATCTTGTTTTGCAGATGCCCACTTCTTTTGGTGGCTCAAGGTAACCAACTTAGAGGGACAAGTTCAAGGAAGTTAAGTGAAACTATAAATCTCACACAAATTAATACAAATTTGCTCCTGAATTTAAAACAGAATATTTCTGAAGTATTGATTAAAGAAATTAAGATAGAACACAAAATGTTTTCTCATGAGAGAATTCAGTGCCCCTCCTGTACACACATTATGCAGCAACGCTCGCAGAACTACAGGGGATATTTTCCTAACTGCAGTTTATATGCAACTCCACCGTTCACCACAAATGAGAACACAGAGGTAACCATGAAAATTTTAACAGTTTAAATGAAACAGATAAACTTAGGTGGATAGTTAAAGACTTAAAAGCATGGAGATACACAGTCTAGTTATTTAGGTGATATATCATCTAATGTGATCTTAATGCATGTAAAATAAATTAAAACAATTTCTGTGTAACTTTTGATCAACTGCATAGCCTAAAATACTTGCATCGAGGGTTGCCCAAGGTTCCCTACAGTTCCTAGTGAACCATAGTAAGATGCACGCATGTCACATCAAATCTGATACAACATGATAGCTCTCAACAGCAAAATCCACTTTAACCTTAAATCTGTTCATTATCAATTAGTTTGTTAGCTTTATAAGTAGGTATTTTTTCAACCACCACAATAAAGGTTACAGTACTTGTCTCAAACCGATTGAGGAAGAGTGCTATGAACTCCTATGTCATCAATAAATGAACCTTACGCTGAAAGAGGAAACATTGTTGCTCCCAAGCAAAACATTTGTGTTCAAAGAGGGTGAAACAAACATTTGGTGAGTAACAGGGGAAAAAATATTTTTCTAAGCAAGAGCAACATTTAAGCAGTACTTCCGCTTACCAAGAAAGCTTATCAAATTTACTCAGTTAAAAACCACCACTGCGTTAAGAAAAAAATCTCCAAAAGATGCAAGTCTTCAATTATGAGAGTTGGGGAGGTAAATGAAAACTGCCTCATGTGCTTGCAAAGCCACATGTTCTCTAACCCAGCTGTCTTGTATCTTCTACACAACACCAGGAGATTCAGAAGTCTGAGGCCAGTGCACAATTCAGCTCACAAAATATTAAATTCTACTATACGCACTCGCGTCAAATATTATACCGCTTTGAAGAGTTGAACGCTGCATCATGTACAGGCCTCTGAATCTGATTAAGAGTACTTAGTTCTGGAATCAAAGTAAGTATATTTTGCACTTAGAACAAAAAAAAAATCCAATGATAGACAGAAACAAACGCATTCAACTTAAAAAAGAAATCATTTTCCAGACTAAGTAAGCAGCTGGAACCATACAGTTTGCATTGCATTTTTAAACCTCTCTCCACAACATAGATATTTCAATGGAACAAAACAAGTAAAGCAACAGGGAATACATTAAAAATAAAATTGGGTTGGTAGATAAAGTCAGCATAGTACAGTCAATAGTTACAGTCTCAGTATGCTTTCAGGAGCTATTATCCTCACTTCAGCATTCTGTTTATTGTTTTAGCCCATCTGCAAAGCATGAGCACTTGGAATTACACTATTCTTTTCAATCACAGATTTTGTTTGCACTTAAACATTGCTACAATTGAACAGATATGCCCTCTCATATCTACTACAGTTATATCAGAAAGTTTCTTACAGATGGCTCTTCCCTATGAAGGAAATGTGGTAATTATAACTCACATTTTCTGTCCTGATTACACGGTCTCCTCCAGTTCACTAGCTGTGGGTTTTCAACACTGACACTGCCCCTTCCAATCGTTATCAGTAGGATCCTTTGTGGTTTGTTTTCAGTTTTGAAAGGCAAACTAAAGCCTATTAAAGCCTTACCAGAAGACAGGGAAATACATTTTCCACCGTTGAAAGCACACAGCAGCTCTCCCTTCGTTGGAAGCACCCACTGACATTCAGCCTCTTTCCTTCCCAGTTCCTACATCCCTCACATGACCACGATGCTCACCGTGTGGTACTTACAAAGGATAACTTTGCCCAGTGCCGTTAGTCACATCACCTAACAGCAGGTCTGAGAGTTTTAGATATAGCAGCCATGAACTATTTATAGGTAGGCACATATTATTTGACACAAGGTTACTTGATCATGAAAATTCCAAAGATACAGAAGAGCCAGTGCTTGTGCCAGGCTTGCGGGTACTGTCAGAGATATTGCCAGTCACACTGCTTAAGATGAAAGGAGAATTTTGTTTCCCTTCAGTGCAGAAAAGCAAATGCCATTACATTTTTATCCAACAGAACATCAATGAGACACCCAGCTCCTAACCTTTCAGGAGCATAAAATGGAAGAGAGACTTGAGCAATTTCTCATCTCGCATTCAAATGTGATAACGCTGTTTAGCTACCAAGATAGCAGCAGATGCAAGTTTCAATGTACTAAGTTAACATCATTGAAACACTCCGTAGGCAAAAATAATCTCTTAATTTTTCAGTAAAATAATAAATAAAGATGTTTTTCTTAACAACTGTCAGATCATATCCAAATCTCGATCCAAATACTCCAAGAGGAAAGCAAACAGAAAAAAAAGATAAGAGTTTGGTTCAGACCAACCTGTACCACCATCAATATGGACAGAAATAAATAAGGCTCAGTGGCATTTTAAAGAAAGGAACTTAAAATTTAAGTCTTTCACTCAGTAAGTAGTCTTACAAATATAAATCTGTTACTACTACTACAGCCCTCAGAACTGCTCCTCTGAGGTCACTGTTCTGCATGAAAATGTTACATTAAGATTCCCTGGACATAATAAACTAACTAGCCCATTTATTAGTCACCTGCCAAGCTTTATAATTTCTTGATGGTATTAGAACTGAGGGAATAGTCTATCCATTTCCTGAAGTTACATAGTCCAGAGAAAAAATACTGAAAGCAGAGGAAAAACAAAAGAAGGAAGACATCTACTCCCTTCTCAGTTCAATGGAACACATCCAAGCCAAAACTCCTGCCCTGGCACCAGCTTTTCTCAGGCCTTCAACACCTTCAGAGATCAGTCCCACAAGCGAAGGCAAAATTCACATGGTACCCACTGGACTAAAAATGCCGTTGAGAAGAAAACAAGCATGGAAGCTCTGCAGAACCTTTCACCCTGAGCCAGTTGATTAATGCTAATTGTCAGCTACAGCAGTTGCGGTACCACAGGAGGGGGTTTTGTTTGTTTTGTTTTCTTCACAAACCACTGTAGACTTCTTACCTCCTGCCTCTCACTTTGAATCTACTTCTCATTAAAACACGACAAAGAGGCCTGACAGCAGGTGGGTTTGAGACGATGTTTTAAAAAACACACAATTAAATTGGGAGGTGGTTGAAGTTGGGGGTGTGGGTTTAAAGAAGAAAAAAAGGAAAAAGAAAAAACTGAATTCCTCCAGGTCTTCCAGGAACTGCATCTCTTATTTCAGGTATAATTTGGAACAAAGAATCAAAGTATAAGTTAAAGCTACAGTCTGAACTACAGCTTAAAAGACATCTTTGTAGCATTTGACTACATAATCACCTTAGTATTTTTGTTCCTTAAGCAGAGGATAGTCTACCCACAATACAAGACCTGTTCAGCAACTACTCCTGCTCTGGCAACTGGAATAGTGGTATTATTAATGGTAGAAATCATGATTTGCTACCCCAGCAACAAGTGTGTTGACACAGGTCAAAGACCAACATTAACTAACAAGGAACTTGAAATAAAGAAAGGGTCTAGTTTAGATACGACAGTGAACATTGAACAGAATGCAATACAAAGGGAAAAGTTACATATACAAAGGAAGATCAAATCTGTTCTCCAAAGATTCTTCACACATTAATCCTGCGGTTGTAAGGGTAAATTACAACCTGCTGTTCTAAGTTATCAGCTCAAAATACATATTCCATTTTATTCTTTTCTTTCTCTTCACTGAGAAGGAAGTGAGCTCTGCACTTTGCTTATGTAATTAAAGAACTATCTGATATGATCTGAATTACCCCCTTCTTTGAGGAGACTATGTATTTCTGTACTACAAATACACAGAGTAGAGAAGCACAGAGTACTAGTTAACTTACCAAAGATGTGAGATAAATAATAAAGTTATTCAGGGCAACGAGGAATAACTCAGAGATCCTAATCTACACTAGCATGCCATGACCTCTCACTGCCCCTTTGCATTTAATAGCCACCATGCATGGCATATGTGTCAGTAATAAACCATACACAGCACACGTAGTTGCAGACAATTAAGATAATTTTTCCATCGCTACCACAGGCGCACAGTTAATATTCCTCTCTTCCCTGTGCAGCTCCTACCAGGGGCAGAATTTTACCCATACATTCACCAGGAAGTTGACAGACATGATAGAACAAGCTGGATTTCAACCTCAAGCATACAAGCAATATTTAAGTGCCATTTCAACTTCTGTCCCTCAAGCACATATCAAATTCAATAACGCTATGTCTGGGGATTTGTTAGTTTGGTAAATCTTTTTAAGGCAGAGGAAGAAAATTTCACAAAAGGTAACTTGACCTTCTGTAATAATGGTTAATGAACTGCCCTGGTTTTTGTTGATATAATAGCTCAACAGTTCATATCAAACTCTATGATTAGTTCTGCAGACTGTGTGTAAATATCAACATCTTAATTACATACTTCGCATTGTTTCTACACCTTTAAGTCTCTGTAACAGAGCTTTGCAACTGTGATGGGGCCAAAGCACAACTTCAAAGCTTTGTGGCATTGAATACCACAGGCACTACTTTACAGCTCTCTAGTCATTAACACATGAGCATCTGTAGGGCAGAGAACAACTTCTCATCTGCTACCTGGAGACAACTGCTGCAACTGTGCTGGAGAAGGCCAAGAGCAAAATGCTCTGCTGTTTTATATGACCTTGGGATCAGTTAGCACTGAGCTGGGAGCAGAGCACAGCTGTCAACTCGTCTTTCCAGAAAAACTATTTCTCAGCATGAAATGGTTTAGTTAAGCATAGAGATAAAATAAATAAAGGAATACTACCTGCTGTATTTAACGCTTTTCCTGCGTAAGCTATTTTGCCACAAATTGGCAGTACTACTCATTCTGTAGTTTTTACTGACACATGCAAAGTATGTAAACAGGCAGCATTTCTATAACATTCTCTCATAGGATCCATAAGGTCCCATAAGTGGGCAGATTCAAAAAATAAAGAATATTAAAATTAGGAATCTGAAATATATTTGGTTACTGCTAATGTAGTACATTGCATACATAAAGCACAGGAGCAGTCACATCACTATGAGGACCTCATAAAGGCTTGATCTCATATGCAGAGGCATAGGGAAGAAGATACCTTTTAAAGTGATCAGTTCTCACATCTGCAAAACCCCACAGGAATAAGAACGAGGAATGGTATTGGGGCCCTTACACATTTGCATCATCTAGCACTTCTAACCTATCCCTGTTTTACCAATTTTCCTTTTGAATTGAGCTATGTAGATTCATAGAGACGGAACTTATTTGTCCTTTATTCCAGACACACTCGAAAAACCTATTCCTGAGTAGCACTCTGGGATTTACTGCAACAAAATGATCATCACTTAAGTGCAAGAATGTTCTCAATTCCCTTTTATTGCAACAAAAATGACCAGTACCTACAAATGTTAGCATATTCTCTTATTTTCTGAATAATTCGAAGTACGTACAAACTTGGAGCTACTCATTAAGGAAACAGAAATGAGAGGCTGCTGTTTTGAGACTTAACACACAGGAATGTCCCGGTGGAGCAAGATATGAGCACTATGTTATGTTTAGTCCAGATAGGTTATATCGTTTAGTACAAGGAGTCTTCTGACTGAGACAACGTAACTGACTGAAATTCCTGATTTGGCAGAGGGAGACCCACACACTCAGGAACTTCATGCTACTCTCTGGCTGTGGTTTCAGCTCCTGCAGAATCCACACCTCTCAGGCTTCATGTTCACTGGCAACCTCGACCCACAGTAATGCCAAAGTTACTTCTGAAAGATATGAGCTGATAAGCTGTAGATCATCTTTGCTCAGTCTTCCACCACAACCCTGTGTGGTTTAACCTGAACAGATTATCAGTCCACACTGTATTCACTGAGCCTACTTATGATCCGACTAGTAAGGAAAAGTAAGGTAATGGGAAAATTGGTCTAAGTCAAATACAAAAACTTCTGACAGCGAAAGTAACTTAGTACTGCAAGAGAACAGAGTAACCCGATCAACAATTTCCGATGTCTTCAGAAGCTGAAGAGAGCTATAGAACAGAACAAGGCTGGAAGTTGTCCCTACTAGAAATGATAGGCTGAGATTTCATTTCTGGCACTGCTAACAAGTTCAGAAGTGGCCTATTACTTACTGTAGCTTTCTCCATTTTGTGAGTAAAACAGTGGAAAGCAGTTCAGAAAATGTCCTAGACAAGGAAAATTAAGCATCTTGCCTAGTATAACATCTGTCACTGGATTATAGGTCAATGATGGGAGGGTTTTCTACCCACAGTAGTTTGCAAGCAGACTTCAACCTGACAAAAGCTAGTGATTGCTTTGTTTGGAGAGCACCCTGAATAATAGAGAAGTTCTCCATGTTCAAGTCAAATCAGAATTCTGAGGCTAAGGAAACAAGCACCTAGCAAGGGACAAAGACAAGAAGTTTTCTTGCAGGGCATAAACCCTCTGCAGCAGTAATCTCAAACTGCTGTGACATCCTGTGCTCCATTTAGCACAGACATGGTGGTTTTAATACAATATTTCAGGTTGGAAGGGACCTTAAAGATCACCTAGTTCCAAATTTAAGGATAACTAAGAAAACAATTCAAGTGTCATGAACAACTACTCTTACTGCATGTTAATCACTCAGAGGGATCAGAGAGAAGAAACCCTTGTCAGCCTATGCAACAAGTAGGGATTCAGGTGTTAATTATTACAACGCAATTATCATTTGCATACTGTAGCCTCACTAGAAAATGCAAGTGTTTACAAAAGAACACATGCTGGGTGACTTAAAGGTCCAATTTCCTCCACACACACTCAGATGACAAATGGGATAGAGACCCAATGAAAACTTTAATAAGAGAAACTCAGGCAGGGTGGGCATTGGAAAGTCACAAGCAGTGGAACAGACCTACCTGAACCCTTCAAAATGCCACAAGCACACATGACAAAAACATAACGAACTTTAGAGTAAGAGCTAGGAAGATGAAAACAGAAAGAATTATGTTTGAAAGCCTGCAATCCCAATTCACAAAGTGCTTTCAAAAAATCAATGCAAGGAAGCACATGTGTAGTTCAATGTTTATGTACACTCCTAGAAGTATGTGTGCATACACACACACACACATACTGAAGAATACTGTCAATACTGGAGAGGCAAGCAGAAAGCCATCAGTGCAATGCGTGTTTAGATAAAGAAACTAAGCTCCCTCTCTGAAATAGCTTGGAAAATTCTTTAAAGAATAAACTAAACCAAAAAAACTCAAAAAAAAATGAAACCACTTTGTACTGCCATAGGAACTATGCAACTATACTGCGAATATTGCTTCTCAGGAAAAAAACAAAGCCTTTATACAATGAGCCTGCCCAGAAATCAGAAAACATGGGAGCAGTGACTGAACTCAGATTTCAAGGGCCCATGTTTTGTTTTGTTGCGTTTTGTAGTGGCTTTTTTTTCTTTAAAAAAGAATTTGAAAGATTCGTTCCTATTTTGAGATGTGACTCAGAAGCATTGTGTGAAGCTTTTCAAGAAGGAAGTTAGAATTCTTCCATCCATTTTTAGCAAAAGAAAGAGGCTGTGTGGGAAGGCATGTGGAAAGTGTGGGAGTTCAGAGAACCTTCATTATGGAACTCAGCAGGGAACAGAAATTCAAGAAGCCAGGGAGAAGCCAGCAGAGTGAACAGTCAAGTCAGCAGTATGTAAGAGTAAGCTACTGTATCTTCAGGCGCTTTAAGTTATGTATCTTCCCTCTCCTTCCTAACAAAGCTGTCACTTCCTTTAATTCAAAGCCAAAAGGGGACCTTAAAAATCCTTAAGCCACCACTGAAAAGTTCATACTGGCCAAACACAAGAAGCAAAAAATTATCCTGCGACCTCATACTAATCTTTGAAAGCACTTCTCCATGCTGTCTGCTCACCCCGAGTACATTTTAGCTGGATATGCATTTGCTGTAATTCCAGCAAGGCCAAAAAATCTAGAGACAGTTTCAATACAGATACTAGTTTTATAATCGGAACAGTCTTAATTATAGCAAAGAACAGTAAAGCTGGAGCATGTAAGGAATCTTCATCAACTTGGAAGCTGTGCCAACTGAAAATTTAAATGTTACCTAACTTCACACACAGTGGAAAAGAGTTCATTTCTACAAGTACATTCACAGTGAATCCAGCAATGTTCATGGATTAACAGACTGAAAAGTATTAGTGACTGATCTGGATGAATCCAATAACCCCTCAGCTTTCAAGTATTCTATACTTGTGCATAAAAACTATTGTGATTAAGAGAATGAACCAAAAGAAACATTTCTCTTGAACCACTATGTGCAGAGAAAGCAGTGCATTTTACAGCTGGAGTAATAATGTTTCAAAATTAAAGGTTCTTGGTTTTCTACAGAAGAAATTAACTTCCAGAAAAACGAGCAGGATGGATTACAGAAAAATGGAATTCTCTCAGTAATTATGGCTTGCAATCCTGGAGGTCTTCCACCCCCTAAAATATTTTAGTCATCACAGGCATGTTTGCATCTCATCACTCCTGTGACTTGATTTCAGCCCCATATTGAAAATAGAAACACATTTACAAAGAAGCAGGCTGAAAAGTAAAAATAAAATAATATCAGTGCCTGCTTTCTGAAGCATCTGGTGTTCAAAATGCCCTTGAAAAAGCTTTATTTCTTGCTAATGTCTAGCTCACACCTAAGAAATCCCCACAGAAATGTTTCCAAGCTACCTCTAGCTATCTTTTTAAGGAACTGTTTTCTGCTAGGTACAGTACATTGCTGCAGAAAAGCACCAGCATCTTTTGCACATACAGAATAAATCTGAGGCCATGCTCTGTCTGTATTTTGGCTGCTAGAATTGGAAAGGCAAAATTACATGTGTCTCAAAGTACTGCTAATATGTTATCATAAACACTACACAATTGAAATTCAAAGACTGGCAGAACAAGCTCAAGTGTGACATTTCATATTCAGTGGGAAACTTAAGAATTCTGGGTTTGAAAGTTTCCTTCTTAGGTTATTTTCTGTTTTAGATAACGTGGGGGAATCATTCTGCAGATGCATTTAGGCTTAAAATAAAGGATCTTCAGTGAATAACTACAATTTCTAGAGAGTCTTCATCCCAAAGTCTCTCTTGGTTTTTTCTGTTTGTACTTCTTCACTTCTTGGATAAGTCTTCACCTGCTGTCTGTTCATTCATGTTCAAGCCCTAGATTGCACTGTGGCACACACCTTCCCCTCAGTTACTCCTTACACTTTTCTGTGCTTTCTCCTCCCTCTTAAACATTTACGCATGTTTCTCACTGACCTTTCTGCACATACAGACAGGGTTGCACACAACAAAAAGGTAGCTACCTTTTCCTACATTTTTCAGAAGGTGAACACACCACATCATTCAAAGTCATTCTGACAGCTTCCCAAGAGTCACAAAACCCACTACAGGAATAATCCTAATTCACTACTTCAGCCACCAAGTTTCACAGTCATAACTGTTCTTACAGTTCCTAAAGGATATACATTAGCACTAGGACTGTTAATTTGCCCTCCAGCAAGTTGTAAAGACTCAGCTGTACCAGACCATGATTGATTTTGGGGCCATGTAGTGCTGTATGGTTGAAGACACTGAAGTGTCAGTAAGTTCTTCCCACAAGGCTTTCTGCATTCTGTAGACCATTACATAGAAATCTTTCCAACAGCGGTGCAAACACTATCCCAATGGACAATGATTAGAGCAAAGAGCACCACTGTACAGGAAAACAATGATACACACGAAGCTGCTAAGTAAATCGTAAGCAATTCTTTCATTAACTGTAGAAAAGGTTATTGGTGAAAAGTTTTGTTTATATTCTGGTACCTCTAGAGATAAGGTAAGTTTTACCCAAGTCTGTGAAGTGGATAGTAATAATGTCAATTATATAACCCTGGTTTAGTGTTTTATAAAGAAATTGCCATTTCCAAAACAAACAAAAGCAAACCAACCAAAGCAACCCAACTCGACACATGCCAAAATCTGTACAGCCAATGCTAATAGCATGAAAAAGGAAAATCTTCCTATAAGCACATGTGGCATATTCCTTTCTTCCCCTCTCAGCACCACACAAAGCCAGAATTTGAAGGCATTCCTTTTTGGTTGATAACAAATCGCATCCAAGAACTGATTTTTCTCTTTGAGTTGCAGACCATAAAAAAATCATAGCATGTAACAGAGAACTTATTCTGGCTCATTTTGTGAAAACAAACAGTAGTCATGAAAAGCAAATTATTCCACTCAAACTGGAACCATTCACTGTCAGCACTTAAAAGCAGAATTAAATAGAGATGAATGCTGGAACAGAGACTAGGTGGAACAGCTCTGTTTCCTTCCAGATTTAGCACACTCCTAGCAACTGCAAGCTACGTCTGGCTTTTCTTCCTTTGCCTACTTAATTGCAAAAATTTCAACCAACATTTCTCACAGAGGCAATTGGGCTCTGAAATATCCTGAGCTGACCTCAGGATGTCAGGCTATGGGGTGTGCCGATGGGAGACTGCCATCTCTAACAGAAAACCACAGCCCTACATTGTATTAAAATAGGTATATGTTTATGGAATAAAAACAGCTATGATTGTCTGATGATTTGGACACTGCTCCGGGAATCAGTGGATTGTGGTTTTCAATAAGCATTTGTTTATGCCAAGCAGAAAGAATTAACAGGGAAGAGAGAGAGAGAACATCTAGCATGGAGGTTACAGAAGCATCATGAACAGAAGAGATTAACAGCTCAAAATTGTTTGAGCAGAAAAAGAAATAAAGTACAGTTCTCATGCTTTAAAGGACTGCCCTAACTCATGAGCAACACCAGAAATAATCCCCACAGTCTAACACCAGTAATTCTATTCATTTCCCTAGAGAACAGCTGAATTCCCATATTGCTTACAGAGAAAAACAGCAGGAAAGCAGGGATAGCGCCTTACATGCCATGTTATCAGAGTTCCTCTATTACACTACTCTTGCCTTCACAGGTCTATTGCCTTCCCCGATACACCTAAAGAATTAAGGGGCACTTCTCAAAAAGGTACAGAGCAGCTCAGGGGTTTTTTGCCAGTGATTCCAGAATTAGTAGAAGCTGCAGTTCTTGAGGCAGTAATCACATCTTCTGTTTTAATTTTCAGGTAAGGGCCATAACTTGCAAGTCTTCACTCATCATTAAGGAAGCCAAAGTAATATTTTCAGAGAAACCAGTCAAAATAAAATACAGTAGTGTATAGGGCATATAGAATACAAGTGAGCGCACTCTTCTGCTAAGTGTATGAAAGACTTCCCTAGTAAAAATTACGAACATATGAATGTCCACATGAATCCAGAGACTCAAGACCATTTTGTGGAGATAAACCTTTGAAGTATGTAGCTGACATAAATAAGGTAGGACTTCACTTGTATTTTGAAGTTTCTCTCTGCCCAGTATTAAACACCAAGCAAGTTTTTCCACTTTTTACATACAAATGCATAGAGGAGTTGCACATAGAGGAGTTTGACTACATGAATATATAAAGTATAAATGGCTACACATATATTGTGCACTCTGCTGCTAGATGACTTGCTATACTTTTCAGAGTGGGCTCATCTTTAATGTGCTGGAAATAGAATTCAGCATGGAAGTGTTACCAGTTCAACCTGTGTTTAAGAGAAGTATGTGCCATCTGTAACACCTTCCTCAGAAAAGTAATTCCCACCTTCTTCCTGAAGTCTAGGATCTGACTTGCAAATGTAGCAAATCCTTAAGGACTAATTTCCTAGAGCCAGAAGAAACTCAGCTCCTGCTAGAACCACCACATAGTTTATAGGAATCCAATCCATACACAAAAAAATAGAAAGGTATGTCTCAGATGAAGGCAAGAATTGACAGACAGTACATATGGTTTCCTTCTAATGTTAAGAGATAAATGTCTAAATGCTAAAGGACTACTAATGATAAAACTCAGTTGCTAAGTACAAGGAAGAATGTACTGGTCTTAAGCAAATACATGCACAGAGTATGTTGTAGTACACAATTTGTTTTAAAATTGTTAGGATAAAGTTCCATTCTTCAGAAAGAAGAAAAATAAAAACCCCACTTCTGCTGCAGCTCAGTCTCAAACTGCTCTTCACTTAACCAAATCTTAATTTTCCCAAAAGAGATATATAGATAACTGCCTTCTGCTGTTACTAATTCATAAGGATTCATTCTCAAGTATTTTGGATAGCAGATACATTGGGGTTCACCACTGAACTGCTACAATCTAAGCAAAATTCCAAAATCAGCTAGTCCAGTCAAATGCTGGGCAGAAATAGATTCCCAGCAAAATAATGACTGCTTCTCCTTCTGCCTGCAGCTACTTACACTTCATGGTATTTTTCTCAAAATACATTCTGGAGTGCTTGATCATCCTTAGTCAATTGTACTCAGAGATATTCTGCTGCTGAGTTAAAGAAATGTCTGCCCAGATGGAATGGCTGTGCTCCTGAACTGCTTGTACTGATATACATAAAAACATTTCCAGTGAAGCAGGATCAGACTTAACCAGAAATAGGGTTCAAGGGTTCAGCCCATAAAGCAACTTGAACATGGGCAGCTTATTTATCAATGAACTATCAAAACAATGTATTTAGTGAAAGAAAAATGCATTTTTATTCTTCTGGATTTTTTGTTCCTATTTCTAGACACCACCATCCTTCTCATTCTGCCTTCTTTAGGCTCTTCCATTCAGACATCAGAAATTTTTTACCAGGAATGAATACTTCTATCCCTCTTATTTGTGTATGTGTTTCAAGAAAAAGCCTACACACATGTGCACAGCAGGGCACAAAAACTGACACAAATCTCTTAGGGTCATGCAACAGATGAGTAACAGAGGCAAGAAAAGAACCCAGGCTAAGTGACTCATCTCTCCAGTATCAGAACAGCATCTCCACAAAATCTGAGATAGCACCCCAGCACCTGGCATCATTACCGTATTTCAGAAAAGCCGCTTTATTCCTATTTTATAAGCAAACAACCGAAGTACTCAAAAATACTAAAGCACAGCAGCATACAGGCACCAGAAATAATCTTTAAGACTAGTTTCTAGGGATTTTAATCAGCAAGTATCCAAAGCAGCTCTGTTTATCCTTTTGCACATACTCAGAAACAAACAGTTCTCAGTCTTTCTAATAGCATCAACATGTTATACCCTGCTGAAATTAATGCACAAGGTTATCTTCCTTTATCTTGGAAACATATACCTATTATAACAGGCTCAGCAGGTAACAGTGACTTCACCTACCAAAAATGTGGTTATTGTTTCCCAGGTAACTTAGCCAAAATATCAAAGGCTCAGATAAAACCTTCTGATTAAGGCAATCCACATCTGTACTTCTGATCCACCTGAAAAGTCCTAGTCACAACACGATAATGATTAAAAGCTGCCTAAGTGACTAAGCAACACGCAACTCTTGATGACAGTCAGTTCCCACTTTCCATACTTTATCCTAAGAAATAACAGGTGAAAACCACAGAAGGCTTGCTTCCCTACACAGGGGCAAACTACCTGCAGTCCTATTTCTACACAAAGTAGAAATACAGTGCAACTGAAGAAGAATTCATCTGCTGCTGTAGAGTTCATCCGGTCTATTTGACAAGGTAAGCAGTAAAGTTCTTAAATCACAGCTTTTCTTAAGCTACCAGTGAAGAATAAAACAGAAAAAAGAAATACTGCAGAATAAATATCACAAGATACACTCATTTTTTTCAAGCTAAATATTATACTAATTTCAGTGACACTTACTCATAGTGTAAGTCCTTTTTCACATGAAGCACAGAGTTAAGAGAAGCCTTGGTAGCCAGGAAAGTAACTTGGTGTAATCCTTCATAAGACAATGAATCACTGCATCAGAAAAGCACAATGTCTCTTCTTGAGCATTGAATAAATATATTAAGTGTGTCAACTGCTGGACAGTGCAGTTTTAATCCACTACCTGCTTGTTACATACTTGTAAACTTCATTATCATCAGAGACCAGACCTGCAGTGATAGAATGAAACCTATCAACAACCGTTAAAATTCTCAAATCTCTTTATCATAAGACCTAGGAAAACTAAAATACTCATTTTGCTAGGAACCAGCCACAAAAGCTACTTTAATGAGCAATGCAAGTGCTTAACAGTAAGCAGCCGTTTTAGTTTCACAGCACAGTTGTGTTAACAGAAACCTCCCACAAAAGGCAGAAAAGCTTTCTTGTTACTTTGCTGTTCCTCTGGTGATAAAGCTGGAAAATGGTGAACTTGGGCCATTCACATATGACCCAGAATTACAGAAACATGACTGCTTGGTAGCAGGAGAAAAAAAAAAAAAAAACCTCCACAAAGACCTAAGAGTGATGGACATAACGCATGAAGGATAAGAAAAGCATACAATTACTAACTCTGATGTGCTCATGAATAGAGGACATCTGGAAGGACATCCACACATGGAATAAAGTGACATACCAGGCAGTAAGCGCAAAGCAAGTAGAATTTGTGGATAAGCCACTCAAAGATGTCTAAGTTTTTCATTAAAACTACGTCATAGAAGACTCATATTAGCTATCAGAACCCACATGTTTACCTAACCGAAGATGAGAATTCTTTGATTCAAGCATAGAAGACCTTTCTGCTCCAAAACTTATTCTACAGAGGCACTCTTCAGTGAGCCTCTAACTACAGCTATTATTCACCTCTGAGCAGCTTCAGGAAGTCACTAGCAAACACCGGGGGGCTTAACATTTCTGCACAAGTATTACAACATAGGCACAACACTTGCTTTGAAGAACTCAAACTGTGAAGCCTTTTCTGTTACACAATAGTGTAGCTGGAGTTGCCCAAAAGCAGCACCCAACAATCATAGGAGAATGTCAACACCTCCAATTTGTTGCAATCTGTATCAACTCTTTAATTATGCTGCTGGTTCTTCTGCCTTTTCTGAGAAGATGGTGTGGGAGGCGAAATACAAAGAAAACAAATGGCAAACATTTATCCCAGACCAGTTTCACCAAACTGTAGCCACAGTACTCACAAGGCTGTTGCAGGGTTTCTTCTATTTTAGCTTCCACAAGTAACCAAGTATCTGTATTCTTTCAAGTGCTAAAATATCCTGTATCAATATATGTACTCATAAATCAAAGTTAACAGCCCTTCTCAAAGACAATAATTAGAAATGCAGAATAATGAACAAAATGAATAGAAAAAAATCATACCATGATGACAATGATTTCTCAAACAGCTATTTTTCATCAATATCTATTTTTCATGCAGTAATTATAAAGTTAATCTGTTCTTCTGTGACAAAAAGGCACCTCCAAGTTTATTAATGACAACTAATATCTGTAATATTAATTTTAAATAAATAATTCAAGCAATAATTTATATACTAATAATGTAATTAGAGCAAGGTTATGATCTCTGAATAGTACATCAGGACTCAGTTCATGTTGGTCTCTACTTTCTTCTGACACAATGTTTCTGGAAGCTAATTAAGCCTGCAACATGTTTCAGCCTTTATTCACTATATAAATATTCTAATCCCTCTCCAGGCTACTCTTCCTCCCTGCCCAAAAGGCCTACAATTAACTTCACAGCTGCACAATTCCTAAGCACAGTAGAAGGGCAGCTGCATGTCAAAGTCATGCAGAAGGAAAATATCTGCTGTGTCCCAAGAACAGCCTTTTGTTTTTTTCAAGACTACTTCATCTTGTGTAGTATGCTTATTATAGAAGACTTTTTTCCCCTAGAAGCCTGCTGAAAGTTACACAGGACACAGCCTGTCTGAAAACAGACAAGTGCCAACAGATCCTGTAGAAGCAAGTGACATGTGTGCCAACAGTAACTTCCCTCTCCAAGATCCCCTCGCAACAGCCCAAGACCACCTGCACCAAGACAATCATTGACCCTTTGTGTCAGTGGAACAGTAACCGCAGCTCCACAACACAAAGCACTACTCTTCTTCACTCTAAATCCTTGATAGTTCCCAACACACATCTCTGCAAAAACCTGTGTAGCTCCCAACTGGCCAAATGACCTCTCCTTCTAGAGCAGGACATGGGGAACAAGAAAGGTCTACCTCTCGTTTCTTTTAAAATACCACTTGGTTTTCTAAATGCAGGAGAAGAGGAAAGGGATATGAGCAAGAACTACAACTGAGCTTCTAAATTACCATTTCTTAGGAAAGCACTTTATATCTTTCTCTGCTTAATACCAATACTTAATACCAGTCCTACAGACAAAGCACATACCTGCTTAATTCATTCAGATTAAGTTCAGACATGAGCAGCATTGTACTGAAATATTCTCAGTGGGCCACAACGGTTGTACTACTCCATTCCCAGATTAGTCTGCATACCATACAGCACTGCTAGTCTTCAGAACCCACCTATGCAATTCAGAGTGCAATGAGTATAAATGAGAGGAGAAAACACTGCACTGTTTTCCATTCTTATCTGTGTAACATCCATATGCTTACTGGATAACTCTTGACTGATTATTCTCCTCCTGGTTCCCATCAACAGGAACCAGATAAGGTGTCTGCTTTTCACCCATGGACTGACTGGAGAAAAAAGTACTCCTGATTGGCTGAGAGTATCCCATTGCACTCTAATAATAGTCATTTAGATTAATCTGAAAACACGCTTTCTATTACAGAGCTCAAATTTCCTAGGAGAAACGTCTTAAGTATATTAGTAGTATGCAGTTCACGACTGCTTGGCACAGATTTTATCTTCTTTCCACAACCCTATTATAAGAATTTCTGATGGATATTTGGAGGATATTTCATATCTTAAACAGTGAAATTTAAATAGTAAAGCCAGAAAGACATTCATATTTCCTGCATCTCATCTAGTATTAAGGGACAATTTCATAGTTGTTTCTCAACCACATCTTACAGGAAAGCATTTCGGTTCAGACTCCTGTAATAAAGGAAATTAACTACTGCAAGTTGTTCTTACAAATCCCACTCTTTTTCCAAGACATGCTGTGCCTTCTTGCAAGTATAGCTCTTCTGGACTATCAGCCTCTTGTGATTACTTCTGGCAAACATCTGGGTGTTTCTCTGACCATTTTCTCAAGCACTGTTTCAGCCCCAAAAGCACTTGCCAAAACAACTGGCAATGACACAGTTGCAGCTACACCTAGCTGGTTAAATTGCCCATTTTTCCTCAGGACCGGTAGTACAGAAACAGACAGAAGCAGCAAGCTTTGAGAACAGTTCTAGCACACACCAAGGAAGGGAAAATGATGGAGCGGGTCAATCCATCAATGACAATTACTGACATCATGTCCTGCCAGATCTCTGCAAGATATTAACCCCCTGCCTGTGACCTGAGATCAGCTCTGTATCTCCAAGTCGTGGAAAAAGAGCAACAAAGAAAACTGCAGTAAGCTAGAATAGAAAGAATCATTGTACAGTTGACTATACAGATTTATCGAGTCACTGAGTGGTACTGAGCATACAGCAAAAACCCGAGACCTCTGAAATCCTGCCTCTCAATAGACTACGATATAAAGCATTTGACAGGGGTAAGGACAGAACATCTCAATCAGCATATCACATTTCTGTGTCAGATCTAAAACCACCTTAAACGGTGCCCTAATCAGTCTTACAGTTACTCCACCAATGTGCAACTTGCTCATCACGATGGGATAATAGTTGTATCAGCAAGGCAAAATTACCTTATCAGCTCCAATACAGCCAAGGATACCTACCCCGAAATTGCTATATATCTTAAAATCCGTAAGCTAATTCAACACCTTCAAATCACACTTCTGTTGACTAGGAGACTGTATCAAAAACAAAATCTGAGCTACTTCATGTACTTTAATAAACCTACATTAATGCTTGGAAGCCTGAAGACACATTAGGCTATGATTCCAGACAGTTTTATTCTAGATCTTATGGGAACCTGATCATATATAAGAAAGTGAACCAAAACATCCCGTGCAGCACTCACCCACAACAACTGTTCTCAATGCCTTTAATATCCATATCTACTTCATGATCTGAGAGATTAAATGCCAAGAGCCTTCTACCATTCACTCAACTCAATTCTACTGAACCACTTTCAGCTCAGCAGAACTGAACTTCCACAAAGCCAGCACCCTTCCTCAAGGATGCTGACAGCAGAGGAAGTCACTTACTGGCTTCTGGTCTCACGCTGGCATTTAGCCTCACACAGAGTTTATCACCTTCGGGATGCATTCCCAAACAACCTGAACCCAATAAGACTTGATCATGGCATGCCAGAAGAACACTACAGGCTTTATAGTATCCAAGGACCCCGCTTGAACCCTCATGAAAAGATGGAACTCTGGCAGACATCACCTTGTACTGCAGATTAAAAACTCCTTAACTCCAAGCTCTTGGCCATTAGTTCTGTATGTTTTAGTATGAACCTTGTACTTCTAATACAAAGTAACCTTTTAAAGAAATTTACATGTATATTTATGTTCACTACATAAACATGAGTAAGTATATAAATAGATTACTATAACCTCTTTACTGAGACCATTACATCATTTATTAATAACTCTTGTTAACATTACAGTATCACCAAGTCTGATGGCAACATGCATTCTCAGAGAAATGGGAAGCAGAAGTTAGTTCTGCTAAACTGTTGTACACATATATATGTACATCAGGTTACTGCCTTCAAAACAATATATCCACAAGCATTTATCAGGATACAGGAATATTATAATCTAATTCCTATGGCATAAAACTTCAGTTAGGCACTTAAGAACCTATCCTTCTATTTTACATCACCAGATTAAAGAGGAATAGTGTATTTACATCCCAACTTTGACCAAAAAATACCATTCTTCAACTGTTTAACAGCACATACGATAAAGGCATTTTTCTACTGTAGTATTTTCATATACAAGTGATTAACATCAATAAGGTCCTCATCACTCTCTCCTGCTTTGAAAGCCGTGACTCTAAAACTGACCCCCACAATACTTGTACACAGCTCAAATACCTGAAAAATGACTACAAAAGGCAACTCTACCAAGAAGTCCTAACCTTCACATGCTTTAGAATTTTTATCTATTCTAACAGCCATGCTATTTTTAGGCTCCAAAAGGAAAATAAAGATTTTTAAGGGTCTATTAACAGGTATGTATTACTTGCACACAAAAAAACCCCCCACAAGATAGATGAAACTAAAGCTCTCCCAATGAAACATACAGAGAACACGGTTAGTTTGCATAACTGATCCCTTCTTACCATGAAATTACTCAGTGAGCTCTTAACTGTGAAAGCTGAATTCCCATAATTAGAGAGAACCACTATAATGAGGACAGCCACAATCCGAGTCATCTTTTAGTACTAACTCTTCCTAAATGTATTTCAACTATTTCTACTAAGCAGTCCAAGAATGCATTTTCTTTTTATTCTATGGAACAATTAAAATCTTTAAATGGCAACACCGCTGAGTAACAACACTGTATTTTACTCTTCAGATATTCTAAACTTCTGAAAGCAGATTAAAAGCAAGTAATTCTCAAACATGATAGAAACAGAAGAGTTGTGAGACGTTTAAGAAGGTACTACACAACCAGTCTCTAGATATTTTTAGTAATAGGGTGGCAGTCTTCTGCTTGAAAAATCAGTGTAGAACAATCCCTAGCTGACTATTTCTGTAATTTTATTAATTTTGTTAGTAAAATATTTCTTACCTTATCCAGGTACATTAGCCTATTCCTGGATGCTGTTGATAAAAAAATAGCTTCTCTTGGACAAACTGAGTGGAAGGACAGGGAAATAACACTCAGGTTTGCCAGATATTTTCCTGATGAAGTGGGAAATCTAGTTCCTAGAACTTATTAGTTGAAACTATTTTTTTTTCTTTCCTCAAAATAGTCTCACGTATTTCATAAGCACAAATTCCAAGGAGACATATCTAACAAATTGCCAAGTAAATTTCCAATTTATTTTTCATTTAAGTAATTAGGAGAAAATCTTAATTCCAAGTCTATTATGATTCTTAAATGGGGAAAATTGTGACTAAAACTGTCATGTCATGCAAAACAAATCATACAGAGCAAAGCAAGGCAATCCCAGTTACAGAATGACTGCTAAACAATTTTTAGTTTAGGAACATCTACTGCGTTAGCACAGATGATTATTACCTGGTTTTATAACGAGTAGTTAAAGATCTAGAATAGCGAATAACATTGTCTGATTATTTATAGACTAAACACGCTTTCAAAAAGGTTGTAGAAGTCACTATTGAGTGGGTTTGCAAATAGGAGTTCTTTCCCATACATGAAAAGTATTCACTTGAGAGAATCTCACAAAAAAAGATGAAAAGGCAAGTTCAGAACCATGGCACTGCAACCTCACTGAAGCTACATCATTACCTATTGACAGTGACAAGCGCAATATTAAGGGTAAAATAATACAGATTTAAACAAAATGAGTAATTGCTGTTCACATCTATTTAACACACATTCAACAACAAGGTGAACAAGAGGTCTCCTTCTTCTAGCTAAAAAGTCTATTAGCCTAATTTATAATTACCCACACACAAGAAACAAAGCTGTCGGGGCATAATAATGTCACTGGTGACAGCTTACATTACACCAGTACCCAAATCACAACCAAACCGTTAGCATCAAATTACAATCAACTCCAAGAAACACAGAGGTACTATAGTTGTAATATCGTAGATCAATCTTCCAGCAATTCATCTTTTTCCAGATGTTTTAAAAGCCCGTCAAAAAAGGTCAAAAAATGCTAACCTATTCTGTTTTTAAAAAGGAGTCTGAAAAAACTGAAACATTCTCTTGGTTCTTAGTGCTAGAATAAACACACAGGGCACATGTAAAGGGCACAGGAAATTACTTACAAAATTAATTTTATAATTGAAATTTCCTAGGAGATATTTTGAGAAATAATTTTATTGTCTTAACCTGCAAAACCTATTATAATTCTGCCTCTACAGAAAGGCCTACATCTGTCTAAATTAAGTGTCTATTTAGATAAAAGAAGAATAATCACATTTTCCTCTTCCCCACCTTTCATCATTTGCCTGTTATGGATAAAACTAACCATTCCCTTTCCTTCTTGGAAGCAGTGATGCCCTCCAATTGCCTGTGCTGAGACAAGGTGTTTCCTTTCATATGATAATACTGTAAAATAATATTATCAGGCACATTTATACTTCACATTACATTTTTTAAGAGGAAAAAAAAATGCAGCCTACTAGCAGTCCTATCAAAACTACAGCGGGATCACATACAGGGCCTCCTTGCAAAGCTCAAACTACGCTACAGCCAAACCAGAGAGTCAATAAACAACATATTCCATTACCACTTTGAGAAAGTAGCTGTGCAGATTATGACATACCCACCTTCTCTACAAAGCAGTATTAACAGAGTGAATATTAGTTTATAAGCAAAAAACACTTACTGCAAGTTTGCTAATACATATTTCAGGCCAGTTTTAAAAGTTCCTGAACAATAAGGCCAAAGTTAACTGGCAGAGTCAATTTCGTAGTGGAAAATTCCCACTATTTTTTTTTTAAAAGCTACTTAAACAACTCTTCTGTGTTTTAGCTACTAAAATAGTACATCTAAAAAGCACTATAGCTCAATGAAGTAAGTCAGTCAATTAAGACATTGTGAACCACAGAAGTCATCATTAAAGAGATGCCACTATGTCAGTGAATTGGAATAATTAAATAAAAGGCCTAAAGTGTCAAAGAACTGGGTTTGTGGTGTAGGAGCATTACAGTTATTGTGTCTTATTCTCTTTAGGTATGTATAATCAAAGCTACAGACAAGCCAAACCCAAAGTATTTTGAGAGAAATTAACGACAGTACAAGAATGAATGACTTTCCTACACAGAGCATGGAAAAGAGGCAAGGATGAAAGTGACAGGTTTTATGAATTACCAGCAGTGGAAACTGGCAAAGCAGCGGTTCCCATTCTAAACCACAAAAAAAAAATTAACACACCTCCCATATCATTTCTTCTCCCCCAATTTACATTCTTTATGTGCCTTTTTTTGGCTTCTTTTCCTAATCTCTGCTGAAGAGATTGTCCTTTCATCATTCTGAAGTCAAATAAATAGTTAAAATAGTTGTTATAATCTCTGATGGCAATAAATCAAGACTCAGCTCTGTGGCTATATGCCATTCTCATAACCCTTAACAGCTTCACTGACCCTGAAAACTTACCATTTTGGGAAGTCATTACCATAAAAAGGTATTTATAAAACACCTGTTACCAACTTAACAATTAACTACTAATTGTTCACTCAGCCTTCACAGAATCACAAGGTTGGAAAGGACCCATTGGATCATCGAGTCCAACCATTCCTAACCATACCATTGCCTTGTAGGAAGCAATACTGTCTCAGCAACTGCCTTTGCAGGGACCCAACTCAAACCACTGCAAAGTTTAAGCATCCTTTAGCATGGACACTGCTTTGGAATTCACAAGATTGCTGTAAATAGATACAGTTATTACTTAATAAAAGTAAGAATCTTCTAGGTAACATACAAGGATGAACTCTACGATCTAAGCAACCAGCACACGTAGCATGAAACAGCATCCTGCATTAAAGCACCTTTGAGCACCTTAACGTATACAACTAATATTCAGGATTGCTGTGACGCTGCCTCACTTGGACATAGAGTAAAGCAGAAAACTATGTCCTGAAGTATTCTATTTTATTTCTCTCTCTCCCATACTCCTCAGTAACAGAGGTTTTATGACATCCACCACTAAGCCACACTCCTGCTGAGCAGGTTTAGGGAAGATGATCTTTTAAATGTCTGCACAGCAGTACAAAAGTGACAATAAAGACTCAGAATTCTAATCTTTACCTGGAGTTCAGTCAAAGTCACACCAATTTCCAACCAGAACTTCACAAAAAGTCAGTCCCTCACAAAAAAAGCAACGGCTCAGAACTACAAACAATGCACTTCGGTGACTGCTCGGTCTCTTACACAGCAGCAACAAACAATGCAACCTGGCAAGAGGCTCTACAACATCCAAAAGTGTGGAGAAGGTGGTCAGACCACAAGAGAAAGTGCACACAAAGAGTAGCAGCCAAGGAAAGTACCCATCACCCAGAAGCTCCGAAAAGCAAAGCTGATTGGAAGAGCTAATTGAACGCTAGCAAATAGACTCCATGACTCATCTTGGAGCTTTAAAAACCAAGCATCCTTTATCAGCCCTGGACAACACGAGGAGTTATCTCCAACAGTCACACGCACCGAGACAGGAGCTGGGAACAGAATCTATTTCCCACTTACATTCACACGCATAAGCTTTTCCCAGAAATCTTATGCATATTCTCCTAGCATCCAAGGACTAGTTTTAATATTATTACAAACTCCACAACAGCCAAACCTGTCGCCAGTTCGGAGCTGGCTCCGGCTCCAGCCCATCCGGCATCTGAGAGCAGGAAAGGCTGCACACAGAGAGGATTGCAGAAGAGGCACCTGCGCAGCACAGATCATAATGCATACAAGACATTATCATCTACAAAGAACAAACAGCACCTGGAGAAACACCGCTTGAAAGCAGCCGCGCAATCAGGAGGACATTCTAACTTTCAAAAAGATACCATCACTTCGATGAAGCTTCACACTGGCTTAAATCAAACAGCTCTTCCAACAGTAATTACTTCCAGCAGCAGAATAAGAACCGCAAAGGCAGAAGAGCAGCAGAAAGAGGGGACGCGAACCATCCGCTCCAGCAGCCCCCCGAGCACGCGGCGCCGGGCCCGCCCCAGCCTCTCGATTGCAGAGCGAGCCCCGCCCACCGGCAGGAGCTGCAGCCGCCTGGAAGCTTCTGGAAGGGGAGTGGGCACAGCTGTGTGCGGCGGAGCGTGTGATGGAGCAGCAGCTGCGGGCAATCAGCAGTGCCCGCCCGGCTGTGCGAGACCTGCAGCCCTGACCGCCCCGCCGCGGGGCTGCCCGCGGCCGCCTGCCTCCTCCTTCTCTCCTTCTCTCCTTCTCTCCTTCTCTCCTTCTCTCCTTCTCTCCTTCTCTCCTTCTCTCCTTCTCTCCTTCTCTCCTTCTCTCCTTCTCTCTTCATTGTTCTCTCTCCCTCCCTCTCCTTCCCTCTCTCTTTCTCTCCCTCCCTTTCTCTCTACTTCTGTCTTTCTGTCTCTTTCTCTTTCCCTTTCTCTCTTCTCTTTTTCTCTCTCCCCTTCTCTCTCTCTCCTTCTCTCTCTCTGTCTCCCCTTCTCTCTCTTTCTCTCTTCTCTTCTCTTCTCTTCTCTTCTCTTCTCTTCTCTTCTCTTCTCTTCTCTTCTCTTCTCTCTCCCCTCTCTCTTTCTTCCTCCTCATCTCTCTTCCTCCCTCCCCTCCCCTTCTCTCTCTCTTTCTCTCCTCTTTCCTCTCTCCTTCCCTTTCTCCCCCTCTCCCCCCGCTGCTTCCACAGTGACAAATAGCTAAGGCAAGTCACACACCAACCCTTAAAATGTATTCCAGAAGCATTTGGGCAACACCCTCAGACACACGGTGTGAATGTTGCGGTTCTCCTGTGCAGGGGCAGGAGTTGGACTCAATGATCTTTGTGCACACTCCGGCTCGGGCCGTTCTATGATTCTCTAGAGAGAGATGTACTCTCCGAGCTGCCCGCCTGTACCTCCCCGGTTCATCCTCTGCCGGTACTGTATCCCACACCTCCCCAGCATGCAGCCAGAGGGGGGGTGGTTGGGGCTATGTTGGGGTCACAGATCCTGGAACAGCGATGTTCACTGGGACATTCAGCAGTTACGGGTTTTCTAGGAGTACGATTGTGGCAGCAATACTCTGCCAGTCCCTCTGGCAGCCTGGCCTTTGTCAACAGGACAGGAAAATGCAGAGTTAAGTTTCTCCCCTCCGCCACCTATCCTTAAACTTATTAAGGATATTACCTGTGATTATATTGTATTTAGAAACAGAGAATCCATATTTCTTTCCTGGTACTTATGCTTAAAACACTTTTTTTTTGCTTTCCAATCATCCCCAGAATCGGTGCCCCTAAATCTCAGCTTGAGAAAGTGCAGTATGGGAGGATCTGCAGCCAAAGCTGCGACCCACGGACCACCAGAACAGAACTTCGGGAGCAAGCGTGACAATAAGGAGAATTAGGAAACGTGGTTTTTAGAATAGACTAAACTGTCATAAAAGCAAATGGATTGAAAGTGTAATGGTGGGATGAGAATTAAGTATTGCAGCCCTGGGCATAAAGAGCAAGACAGTAACAGCCCACTAAGCTTTTTATCTAGAAACAATCACTGCAAAAGCATGTCTAAAATGGGATATTTATGCGTCAGGCTATTCACAAGTCTTCTATAGCACTACCTTTTTCTTTCAGGCTGTTCTGACCTAACTACTGTTGACAAAGTCTGCACAGCTATTTTCCCTTCAGCTATTCCCATCTATTTTCTTTATATTCCTGATGCACAGCTCCATTAAATAATGTGCAATTATCACCTGCCTGATGCTGTCTAAAAAGCACTGCTACTCCCTGCCTGTCTCAAGTTAAGCAGCGCGTGTTTGCAGTGGCATTAGAGCAGCAGAGCCCAGCTCCTGGTGACCAGTCAAAGCAGGGGCTGTGGACTTCTGACCTTTTGAACACAGAGCACATTCCCGGAATCAGAAGCAGAACTGACTGCCAAAAGATTGGTCTGGCTTTTTCAATCAAACTCAGAAGTATGGAAGTTGGGGAATGAGCTCCTTTTGCCATTTAATTATATGAGGGAGTTAAGTGCGAGCCACCGTCACCAATTTACCAGTATTTTTAATCCAGTGTCTTTCAACATAATTTTGCCACAATTAAGCATACATTAAAAAAAAAATACATTTAAAAAAACTCAGATGTTAATAGATACAGGGGCAGAGAGTGGTCTTTCGTATTGGGATGAGAGGTTTTTTCTTGCTTTTTTATATTTATTTTTTTTAAATGAGCTTTTGCTTACTGCTTCGGAATGGAACTCAATGCTAACTGCTGAGCCAGCTGCCCAGAGGCTCTCATGCCACTGGAATACAACTCATTTAGTTTAAGACGGAGTCTTCCTCTCTTACTCAAAACAATCACTTGAAGACGGTCAGGTGCTTGATAATTAAAATGGAAGGGTTTGCATTTACTGTGGTTGCATAATTGTTTAGTCAAGGGGGATCAAGGCATGTTGTTCTTTTATTAAAGATGGAAATGCTCACATTGCTGCTTGTTCGGTCAGCTACTAAAGCCGTCCTTAACTTTGTCCACGGTTCCCCTCTGACCAAGGCAGAGGACAGTGGCATTTAGCACACTCATGTCAAAAAAGAAGTACAGACTGAACTGAACTCTGAACTGAACTCTGGAACTGAACTCTGAACCATCACTAAGCAAATGCTAGAAATAAATTTATGTTTTATTTGCCATCTTTTAAGCAATTTCAGATGAAGGAGATGAATTAACATGTATTTTGTCAGTCTGAAGATCTGGTAACCTTCGTAAAACTAAAGAACTAAGTGGCAAAACAACTCTGCTAGATAGAGGGAATGGGGGAGTACCGAGTTATTTATGACACTCATTTCAACAGGCACTTCCCATTACATTTAAGGCTTCAGAAATATTTCCATTCTGATTTAATTGCTTTCAGTTTATTATCTCATTAAGTTGTCTCCACCTTTTGTACAAAAATCCTCTCAGAATTGTTTTTCAATTAAAGACATATTTTTCAAGTTTTGTACAAATTAGTCCACTCCCTTGGAGCTCAGAAACATGGGAAGATGTTTTGTTGTATGTGCGGGTTTTTTTAGGATTTACTTTTAAGATTATATTAAATAACACTTTCTAAGTAATATGTTTATTATTTTAAAATATAATGCAATTATCATTTCAGACAGGCAGAATTCTACGTTCACCGAACACGCTTGCTGAGAAGTGACTATTCACTGCTTTGCTCTGTGATACGCTACTTTAATCACACTACTTTATTTCCCCTACACTTTTAGCAGTGGTCTCAATCATGTAAATAAAAATAGTTTCATAGTTATTGTCTTTAACACGTTTTGCATGAAGTCTGAAAACGTCCATATGAAAATATATGTATTGATTTGTCCAATTAAAAGTTCAATTATTTCTTTAGATATGACCAATGACTTCACTGAGGTGTTGGAGAAAGGATACAAACAGAAAAAAAGGTATTCCAGTACTTAAAGGGGGCCTACAGGAAAGCTGAGGAGGGGCTCTTTACCAGGGAATGCAGGGATAGGATAGGAGATAAAGGTTTTAGGCTGAAAAAAGGGAGATTTAGATTCGATATTAAGAAGAAATTTTTCACAGTGAGGATGGCGAGGCACTGGCACATGTTGCCCAGGGAAGTCATGGGTGCCTCATCCCCGGAGGTGTTCAAGACCAGGTGGGGTGAGTCTATTAACAATCTGATCCAGCAGGAGGGGTGCCTGCCCGTGGCAGGGGAGCTGGAACTGGATGATCTTTAAGGTCGCTTCCAACACAAACCATTCTATGATTCGATGATTCCTTCTTCAAAGTATACCAGGTTTAATTGAAAGAACTTGTTTCAAAATATGTTATGACTGAATATGAAAGCATCCAGCAATGATGACACAACTGCAATTAATTGATATAAGTCATACCCAGACTGTTGGCAATTATGTCTGACAATAACCTGAGTAGGTTGAAATTACTGTTTTTTCCATTTGATTTCTTCTAAAAACATCAATAAAATATAACAGGCCTTCTAATATATCAAAAATTCATTAATATCACCAGCATGATAAATACAGTGAAACATTTGTTCTCAAGACATTACTAGTCTTGTGGTCCAGAAGAACAGGGGAAGTTTGCACACATGTAATGCTCACCTAACACCTAACACCAAATTACAGCTTTGTTAACTTTCGCTGTTTGCCTCATCCTGTGAAGTGCACCTGCAGAAAGCTGTGCTGCTGGCTGACAATAAATCTTTCAGCATGCAGCTGCTGAAAGTATTAAAATATGTAACTTAGAGAAACTTACAACATAGGAAGCCTAAAGGCAATAGGGGTAAACTGAAATATGATGAACACAAAAGCTGTGCACTCAAGTTTCAGGAAAATATGCCACAGGTTACGGAGTTAGCAACGTTATCACATAATGGGAAATAGCAACTGATAGAAGATGCACTGCTATAGAAATGACAATTTTAGTAAAAATTATTACAATTTACACAAAGAAGGGCAGGAGCAAGGCCAGACCTTTACTTTGCTCTTTCGGTCCCCTTGTGCTCAACAATTAAGCTTTAATAGCCATGTGGTATTTTTAGCAGTTTTGAATGAACTGCTGTTGCTATTTTTACAAGTACCACCATTAGCCTGCTAAAAGTGTTGTTATGTAAAACACATTTTTACTACTTACGGTTGCTTTTTTAATTACTCAAGGAATATGAAGCAATTAACATTAGAGACCAACTTCTCCTGGTGATTTGGGATTTCTTTCATTACATTTGATCACTTATGGATATAAAGCTAAATACAAACAACAGAAACATAATAGCTACCAATGTTGAACTTCTGGAAGAAGGGCAACACAGAAGTGACTATTAAATCTAGGAAAAATTCATTCTTTTTCTAAAGAATACATCACACCTTGAGATATCTGCAAGGAAGCCACAATTCCAACAAAACTGATTAGTTTACAAATACCAACACAAAACATTACCAGCTCAGAAGCAAAGATTATACAATATCAAAGATGCAACATTTGAGATGGTTTTTTGTTTGGTACTTCACCAGCAATACAGCTACTATTCCAGCATTTTTCTAGAATTTAAGGGTTTATGAGCAGGAATACTGGTTTACAAATTTAAAATTAAATCTCTGACTACCTCTTGTGCAAACACTTAAGTTTTCCTTAAGCACCTTCCTTCCCTTCCTCCTTTCTAAGGAGCACTATTTTTGACAATTCCAGTTTTGCCCTCTGTGATCCAATTACTATTTACTAAACTGCTTTCGTTGCTTTTTGTGTATCTTTCCAGCTCAAGAGATCTGGATCTCACTGGTCTTACCTTGTCTTTGGGCAAATAATTTCAACACTTAGGAGTATAGTACAGATTTCCTCAGAGTTTTCAAGGCCCAGCCTTGACAAGGTTTGTTTTCAGCTACTATGACAGTTCTAATCTATGATTTTATCTCAGGACAGGGGCTTGAACAGTTAAGGCCACCACCTAAAGGCCTGGTTCCCTACTAAAGTGTTCTTTTCTATAAAGAAGTTGGTTTGGAGTTTGGCCAGAACACAAAACCGATCCTATTTATAGCATGCTGCTAACAACTCTGCTATTAGTCACTTCTCTCAGTAGAGTCATTTGCAAGGCACACAACATAATGTTAGACCAAAATCTTTCTTATTCCCTGAGAACCTGCCTCTAAGTTGTATTTCCTTCTATTTACTGTGGTTATTAGAAATGAAAATTTCTATGTAAAATCATTCATCATAGCACAGGGTTATGCCCTTAATTTGTTGCTTCATCTAGGCACTCTACTTAAGGATGTTATTCACAGCCTATAATAATTATTTTCTCCTTTTCATGCATACTGACAGTGTTTGTAACTTTCCCTGACCTATTCTGAATTCAAAATTACACCAGGAGCACCTGCTTGTATTTCTACCGATGGCACTTGAAGACATGGAAGCTTTTTACTGTGAAAATGCATGCAGTAAGTACGTTACTTGATTCTGCACATTAAATAAAGCCAAGCTTTGTCTTTCGCTTCATGTATAGTGAATAATTTCACGAACTGAGCACTGCTGGAGAAACATACCTTTCTTTTTGATTGACTCAAACAACACTTTGAATGCTCATCTCTGTGGTGTTTGAATATGTACTTTTCAAAAGAATGATCAATTACGTAAACTGAAAAGTAGAAATCTGTTCCTGCTGAGACGTTACCCAGAATTTTAAGTTGATAACATCCAGCAGGGACTCTATTAGAAACAATATTTGTTAGTTAGGGAGCCACAAGTCAGTGAGAGTTTCATAACTAGAGTACAGAAATACCTAAGAAATCAATCATCTTTAGGAAAAAAAGTTTATGCACTTTATGCTTGAGTGGCATGAGAACAATGTTTACTGTTCTGGAATACAGCCTGTGCTCCTATCCAACAAAAAGATCTTTTGGCTCAGTCTTCACTTTGTAAGAGCACCTCATGTTGGGACAAAGCGATACAGAAGCAGTAGACTGCTGCTGAGTTGTCTAAGATCATTTTCTTTAGGTAAGGGATGTCAGAAATCCTCCAGAGGAAAGACAAGGTCTCAAGCTTGAATGATACATCTCACGGATTTACTTTAGTTAACAACAAAAATTAAAATAATAAAGTTTTGAAAAATCCCATTAATGAAACTGTTAGCAGAGAAAACCAAACCTTTATAGTTTATTTTGTTTAAAAGCTATTCTGTTATCAAGTTTTTCTACTTGACAGACAGCAAGTGCCTGCAGTGTTATGTAAGGGAAACCGTTCCACAAAAAGGCACCAGGTTCTCATCAATGCAATTGGCAGTGAAGTTTGACAGACTGAATTCCTTCCTTGAAGTTATATTAATCATGCATACTGTATCACGCAGTTGGGTTTTTCAGGACTTCAAGTGTGTTCACAGTATTACATACGCTTTGCTGACTTTCTAACACTTAGCTTATTGGCAGGAACGTTCAATGAAGTCTTGAATTACCAGCAAATGTTCCCGAAGAGAAATTTTTTAATTTGCACCTGCACCAGAATCCTGATAGTAGGAGTGATGCTCATCCCAGGAAGGAATGCAAGCGTACCAGCCTGTCACCAGAATCCCTAATCAAAAAAAATCTATTCTTAACTAGTGACAAGGGTAACAAACTATCACCTAGAAAGGCAGAAGCAAAGACTGTTTAACATGTAACCATTGTTAACATGTTTTCCCTGACAGTTTACAAATTAAAAAACAATCTAGCCACAAATTACCTAACACAATTTAGAACTTGTTTAAACAATTTGTTCATCTATGACCAAGTTTAAGACTTTGTTAATTAACAATAATACTTTCAACATGTGATGCAGTTGTCGTCTTTCAAGTGTTCTCACTGCTAAGGAAGCAACTGTTAAGTCTGAATAAAAGCTTGTACTATAGATGTGCGATAATTAAAGAAAAACAGAACTCCTAAACAACTATTATTTTTATTCCTATACTGTCATACATCATAGTATTATATGAAAATCTCCACCCAGTAGAACAACAGCAACTATAAACATATTTGCTTATCAAGAGAATACAGACTGGAAGGATATTTCATGTTGAATGGAAGCATTAATCCATTATAACAGTTTTATTATAGTTCCTGTTTAGTTCTTGTTTACAAGATCTTGTCAACATGAGCTCCAGATCCTTTATTTCCAAAGTGGTTTTGTATATAATACTCCTCATTATCAGTTCCTTGGACACCTCCATCTCCCAGAATAACTTTAAAACAAGATTCACTGCAGTTTAACTAAAGCTAGACATGAAAGGTTACAGAAAAAAAAAAGTATCTTAATTTTCTAGAATTTACTGCCACAGTCTCCTTTCAATCTCACATGAAGCATCACAGCTGTACAAGAAAAGCAACTTCTGCTGGATTGCACAAAATCCTGGAACAATCAGTGCACAGGGCAGAACAGAAAGTCTGTTCTTCATACCATCCTCTTGAAACGAAAGGTATAAATTAATTTACTTCTGCGTAGCTCTAAAAGGATCGAGTCAACTGTACCTGTCAAAAGAAACAACAGGTTTTCTGAGAGTTTACTAGCTCTAGGAATTTTTCTTTGCACACTGCTGATGGATGATATTGTAATTAGTTATGACAGGCAGAGCAGAAAGGTCAGACAGACCTCTCAGGGGAAGGTAGACTTCTGGAGAAAGAGATAGAGATTAAAAACACAGGGGGAAGTAACAGCCTCCCCAGTGAGATCTTCTAAGACACCCAACTGGTCTTGGAATCTGAATCCACTTTACTTTCTACTAAAATTGCTGGAAATAACTTCTCTGTTCCTTAACTTCTACAACAATAAAACTGGTTTTTACAAAGATAAGCTCAAAAAGCTTCCATTGCTTTGAAAAAAAAAAAAAAATTAGATTATTTCCCCTCTTTAAAGTTCAATCCAGAACTGATGAAGGTAGTCAAAATGGATAGGGCAAGAGATCAAACACTCTGCTACTGCTTTTCTTTATGTTTTTCCTTGTTACTCTGCTTCTTTCTGTGTTTGAGAGTAGATACAGTTTTAGGTGGAAAAAACACACCATCTATTTTTATAGTCCTGTGCTGTAAACACTATAAAAACAATGCAAGAAAATAAGGCAGAACGTAAAATGATGAATGTAATTATAATGTCAGATGAAAAACATTAGTAGTTTAATTAACATCTAAGATAGCAGTGTTTTATAATGATTTTTCTTCTACAGTGTTTTACGTAGGAACCACTTACTCCAATCAATACATTTTTATGCCATTAAAATGAATTTTAGAGGTCAGTAAATAGTCAAAATATATAGTTATAAAGTATGTATAAAATAGCTACATGTATCTATACTATCACTATCACACTGAATACAAAAGGCAAAGCAAGATATAGTTATTTTCATTTGAATTCACCTCTCTGTTGGTCAAAGGCCTCTCCTAGTAACTGCAGGGGCTGCTGTCTGTGATGAGACTGGGCTAAGGAGTACTAATCTGGTTCTATGGCAGTTCCTCTAAATACAAGATTTCTGCAGGAGGAACAGGAACCCAGACATTCCACCTCAGGTACAAGGTGGTTTAGTTGTTAGCATAAGATATACTGTTTCTACCTTAGCGACCAAGCATTTTCAAACTGGAACAATACTAACAGGTTGTGGAAGATTAGTTACAGCATCTAAAGGCAAAGGACTTTGGCTTTAAATAGTAATACTATACTAGGAGATTACAGAGGAGGGAACCAGATAATTTCTCGTATGCTTAGACGAACACCATAAATACTCAGTCATTGAACTAGAACCACTACATCAGAATTAATTATTTTGTGAATCTAACTCATTCCTCTTGATTTATGCCCTGGATCTAAGTATTTTAATTTACTTCCAAGTGCTTCCATTTTCAAAGAAACATTTCTGACACTACTCTTAGCATACTAGGTTATTTTACGTGGTAACTCAAAGTAACTATCTTACAGAATCTGTACTTGCAACATACATACAGAGCAGATGTGTGACAGCTTTACGGATTCCTATGCCTGCTAGGAATCAGTGCATTTAATACATAACTCCCACTTCTGTATGGAAGCTGCCAAAAACCAAAAATTGTACTGAAAGATCTTGCATTGTCGTTATCGTAGAAAATAGACCTACTCTTAGTAAGTTACTCTTAGTAGGTCTAATATCTGCATTAGATTTTGTATGTTAAAATAATCTTATCACTTCTGCCTCCATAACCACACTCGAAAAAAACATAACATATGATTTCATTTCAAATTAAAGTATGTCCAAAGTTTTTCATGTTCTTGTGCTCAAAGTCAAGGGTAAACATTTCTTCTTACTCCATGGGCAATGGGTCATCCTCTTAAATTTCTGTAATTATACCTACTGAATTTGTAAACTTCTGTTTTGTCAGTCTATGCATTTCTAATAATTCGCTTCAAAGTCCAAAAGTCACCCTTTTCGGTGCTACCATGAAATAACTACAGGAGGCGTACACAGCATTTCAGACTGTAACAAAATGGAGGGGGGAATTAGAAAAGTCAACAGGAAATATGCACACAATGTAAAACTTTACTGTTAGCTACACCTAATCATAGTTTTGGTGGTCTGCAGAAAGAGTTATCAACATATTAAGCAACCACCCCCTTTAATTGAATTTTGTATTGCATGACTCCTTTAATCTCTGTTGGGTAATTAACTGATCAGTTGTTCTGCAGCACCCGAAACCACCTACATTTTAAAGTGTTGGAGAGCTCATTTGAGCCTCCAACGGGAAAATATACATGTACAGAAGAAGCAAACAATGTGGGAGGGAAGAGTCAGTATTGAAGAGACTAAAATTAGTTTTGCTATACAGCTATGTCTTGTTCAAAATAATATATATTTAATTAAATTCATTGAGTCAATACATCTTTTATCACGAAGTGTGCCTACTGTCTCAGCTGTAAAGTACAGAATTTCTGCAGGTCTACTGAAAAGAAATTACTATAAATTCAAAGCTAACTGACACGAGAAAACCACACACAAAACAGACATTTTCTGATTCCCCAGAAGAAATGATATAAAGAAAAAAATAAATTTTACCTGAGGCTGAACATGCCCCTTCCCCACTCATTCCTTTATGAAGCTCTCTGGAAATTTACATTCAACACAACTTTTTCCTGACTTGAATGGAGGTGAGGGGGACCAAGAAGGTGTGAAAATAGAAGGAACATTATAATATTTATAAAAAAGAGGGAAGAAATTGTTCTATACTACTTTATGTATCAGATCACAGAACACTTCTGGAAGTCTAGGCTTCCATTCCATCTTCTGGAAATTTTTTGTTTTACTTCAGAAAAGTCTCCTTTGTGTCTGCTACTGAACCGTTGTACTTTGTATAAATAAAAAAAAAATCTCTGAAATAAGGAGTACACACCAGACAGCATTATACAAGTGTCTTTAAAAGCAGCCTAAGGTGGTGTTCAAATTTGTATACTTTGTTACACAGTCTAAAGTTTACCAGTCCAGTCTAACTAATTAGTGTCAAAAATTAATTAAGTCAACTCTGCCACATTTCAAAGCAGTCACTCAGCTTACAGCTTTCCGAGGTAGGTTACCTTCAGCTCTTCTCAGAAGAACTGTGCTACTTGATACAAAATACATAAATATTCATTGAGCCAGAGAAAGTAGAAAAATTGTTTACAATTGCTTATTAAAATGCTCGTCCAGTCCCTCTCAATTCAAGTTTGATCAATGAATGTCAAGTTTATTTCTGTTAATGAATAACTAAACAATTAATGCTCAAGTATATTAAAATGTGAAAAAACAACAAGGCTGAAGGCAAAATACCCCAGGCAGACAGCAGTGCAAGAATATTGTATGTTCTACTGGTAGCAGGAGGCTGAGGTTTTCAGCCATTAGGGCAAAGAAACAGAAATCTGAAACACATTTGATTTAAATCTGTTTACTCAAAACTATCTTTTGGGTGGTCTAATTAGTATTAAACCTAGTACTAGGGGTGCCTTGTTGTTATATGGGATTCTGCAAACTGATTCTGAGGACCTTAAGGAGTTATTCCTTGAGTGTCATCTCATTCTGGAAATAGCAGAGGTGAAATGCATCAGAGAATTTCAGCTCAAAAACATACACAAGTAATGTTAAATCTTTAAATATTAATTTCCTTTTTGCTCTCAGATTCTCATTCCAAGATGGCTCCACTCTCATAACTTTAGATGAGCCAATTCACAATTTATTTCTGGGTTGGTTTTTTTTCTCATAAAAACCAGGAGAAATGCAGTTTTACTTTGAAAGTAATGGCTGGGACTCCAGAAATGGAGGTTTCCATTTTCTTCACAACCCTAATTCCACTAGGAATAGCTTAGTATTTCTTCATGGATCCTTGTAAGGGGGGAAAAAGTAATAAAACCCTCTAAATACTGATTCATTTGTAGAAATAGCCTCCTATGGCTCTCAAGGGATCACAAGGAGACAGTACAGCTTAAGTAAACAATCTCTGCCAGTGCAGCTGAACTGTTTGCTGCCCATTCTCTATACCACAAATGTCTGCAGATTTATTCAGTTCGTGTCAAGCTGACACCAGATCTGGCTATCTATCCTACTATTCCTAGCCTTTTCTTCCCCCATCCTTGCCTCACAGCCTTTTTTCTTCCGTGTAGTTATCTTCTTGTATTCTTCTGTTGCTATGACAGCATGAAAATACCACCATTGCCATAAATTAATATCTGAAGATACTACAACGAATGTTTGTCACTTCTTAATAACTGTGGCCTCTCAGCTACTATTCCCAAGGAAGACGCAAACATACTGTTGTGATTTTTTATTTTTGTTTCCTTTGCTGAAGCGTGTGCTTTTTGGTTACAAATTACCTGAATCTATAGATTAGTGCATTTGTATGACAATTATCTCAGCTTTTAACAGGAACAGAAAACTCTTAATTGTTACTTAAAGGAGCACATGACGGTATCAGATTGTGCCCCACAAAAAGAAGTGTTCTACTTCATGGACAGGTCAAGTGAGAGTGAAGTTAACACTGACCTAGATCAGCTTTCAGAAAAATAATCTCTGTATTTAACACCCACATGGCAATGTTTTTTTTAAAAAAAGCAAACTTTGAAATTACCTATAAATAAGTGACATAGGTGAGTAAGATTTTCAGAAACAGAATTCACCACTATTATAACTGTGACGAGAAAATTCACAAGCATTGAGTTTTGTCCCTGACAACTGAGGAGTTCAGAAGTGCGCTTTATAATTCAGACTCTCTTGCTCAACAGGCTCGCTTTCTCTCATTTGTTTCCTTACAGATTTGCTAACTCATGTGGGCTTATTTATTAATAAGCTGCACCCAGCATCAACACTCAGCATGTTTCTTCTGCTTCGTTTTTAATCACCTTTCCCAAGAAATTAACTAATAAAGATACAAAACATCACCAAGTAAATAAGGACCTAGAAATAAATTGGACTCTTCTAGCAATATGGAAATTTGACAAGAGACCGAAAAGTAATGGATAAGATGAAATTAATGAGACTATCAGCAGGGTAGATCCTGCACTGCCTTTGTATGCCTTCCTAAGGCTGAAGTCTTGGTGAATGCAAGCAGACACAAATTTGCAATGCCAGAAACAGAGTGAATGTTTTTATGTGCTTTACAGACCACAGAGGTGTTCTTGCTGTTCTCTCTGAAGTGCTGTAGCACCCACAGTTAATTATTTCATACAGGTACGGATCTGTTGACCACTGGAAAGGAAAAAGAGAAAATAGTGTTTGTTTGACTTCAATTATGTACCTGATTTTCCAGTTGTGTAAATACCTGAAAAACAGATCAGAATCACACCCATTGCTCAGACTGCTTCAGTGTGTTGATCATATACAGCAAGTTATGTTACTAAAGTGGCCCTGAAATCAAGTGTTTACAAATTGAATTACCAAAACTTTTATAAAAGATTTCACAAGATTAAAGAGCTCTTGGAAGTAATTAGTTTGCTTTTTCAGGTTTGCAGTGTTTAACTGCAGCAGGTTTTTTTTTATCTTCTGAAGTTTTTTTAAAAAAAGATACAATGGAACACAGATAAATTACTAAGCATTTCTTAGAATTAACGTGATTGTTTTCCCCTAATGTTTCTTTTTTTTCAGCTAGGTAAAATAGTCCAGTGCTTATAAGAATAAAAACACAATGGATATGATAAAGATGACTATGAAATAACAATAAGATGTCTAAAAAGACTTAAACTAAATTCTGTTTTCAAAGGTGTTTTATACTTAAAGCAGTCTGAGCACTACTGAAAGCCATTAAGATTATGCTTCCTCATGTTATAACATCTCTATTCTAAAAACACTTCATCAATATAACAACCTCATCCTTTGCTGCCCAGACTGTCATGTATTGGTATAGGATGCGTTTCCTGCTCAGACATGAAGTACCTCACTGAAACTGCACTGCTGATATCACAGCTGCGTTTGTCAGAGCATCAAAAGTCATGGGTTTTGGTAAGAGGAATTCCGTAATAAGCCTGCTGAGAAAAACAAGAGCGTTACCTAAACATAGCATAGACTCCATCTGAAATGCTTTCTTCATGCTGCAGAAAAAAGTACATTATCAGTGCTGGTAAGGTAATGGCAGAATCCAAACCACTGAGGCTGTAACGGGAGAGAAGGGGCTTGTTAAGACACTGTTCTGCCTGAAGAACAATCAACTGCTGCCAGAACTTATGCTATTTGGATTGGAAACTGTTGCACATTACTATATAAATCTTTTGCTACTGAAAGTTAGCTTCACTGTTTGGATTTGAGAATCTTGTAAATCCACTTTATCTTACTAATATATCCTTGTCTTTACTTAGTCCAGTCCTCCATCAACTTTTGGGTAGTCACACGATTTCCAACAAAAACTCAAAGAACTTGGAGGGTCTTGTCTTGATGGTGGGTCCTAAACTCCTGCCAACAATCAGTCAACACTTTTGCTTTAACTTCTCATTTAGAGATGTTCATACAAGTTTTTGATGTGAAAATAAACCGTGTCACCCATTCCTTAAGCATGAACTATACATGAATAAACCCCAGTGCAAGTATTTTTCCATGAGATTCATGAGAAACTAATCAAAGTCTGACTCGTCCAGAGCAACAGATCTACACATACACAAACACCGAACATCTGGGGACTAGCTATAACCACTTCTTTTTTACATTAAAATACATGAGTGCCTGTTAGAGTCATATAACTTATGCTTTAAAGTGATCTTTTGTTTAATACTGTCTGAGTCTTACTGTCAGGTAACAGTTCTATTGCATACTTTTATTCCTATTGCATACTTCTATTTCTTGGGGGAAAACCAAGATTCAAGTGGGGTAGGGAAGAACAGTAAGCAGATACAGACTCCCTAATGGCTCAGCTTGTCATTTTTTCCTTGCCTCAGACACATAGATACAACTGTGCTGCATTATCAAAAAATTAAATCAAAAATTAAAACTTCAGGGAGCCTGAATGTCTGGCTCTAGTGACACAACACCTCGTCAATATCTGTTTTTTCAATTTGCTAGCAGAGCTTGCATTTTACCTCAGCATTTAATAGTTTCCGTGTTGAATTACATCTGAACTATAAAAGGCCAAAGCAATGAGGCTGCTTTGTAAAGCAGGCTTTGCATCTCTCCACCCCTTGATCCACAGAGATCAATTTGATCATCAATAAATAAAATGAATAAAACACTAATAGTTCTTTCTTCATTAAAATACTTCTTGGGTTGGTGGGGGGCGGAGGGAGAAGAATTTCAGGTGGCATTAAAAAAGCTTACAGTGCTACAGAAAGCTTAACGCAGATGTGGATATAAAAATTTACTTGATTGCCCAAAGTAAACTTAATCACAGAAACAGAAACATTAAAAGCTACGTTCACATTTCAGTTATGCATTACTGGTTTTTGTAAAGTACTAAAAGGCAAGGCAATGCACCCAGCTCACGGTTCCTGCCCATCTTGGAGGAGCTGCGCTTCCACTCTCTGGAGGGAATGGCTGCTTTGGTAGCTTCACGTGTCCAAGACAAGGCGGTAGGGCACGGAAACGCACAGCTTCCTCTGAACTTCTCTCACACATGCCGATGCACCGTGTGAAAATTCTCAATACATACGTGAACTACAAACAAATTGAAAAGACTATGTAAGTAACATAAAATTAAAATTACTAAGTATAGCTCACGTAAATGGTAGTAACAGATTCTAGTAAAACTTTTCCAGAGAGACAGGCTGATTTTCTAAACCTCCTGCTAGCATTCAGTTTTTTACAAGGCAAAAATAAACTCAACAGTGGAGTCTTTTATACCAAAGCCAAGGGAAGTTTAAAAATTTTTTTTTAAAATTGGCTCTAAGAGCCCACCTTCCTCTGTAACCATTTTAGCTTCTATTTTCAATTAATTTATGTTTCTGTGATATGTATAATTATCTAATATGCTATTTTGACATAACTAATTTGGTTACACTCCACAGTTCTGCTCACTAGCAACAAGCTTCATGTGACCTATAAGCCACTGCCAGGAACTCAGCTATCCCAGAACAATGATTTAATGGAACAAACACGTATATCTGTATACTGTCAAATTGGTCAAAAGTTAATACTCAAAACCTATGGCCATACAGACTTTGGGATATTAACTGTTTTCTATTATACAGGCTTGAACAAGTCAGGCTTTATTGTCCTTCAGTCTGTCATAAGTGACACGCAGCAAAATGACACATATCTGTGACTTAAAAATGAGGTTTGTGAAGCATGACAAAGTGACCTCATATACATTTAAATGTACATTTTTAAATACAGACTGTAGAAGTTCTAAGCTTGTGTGTAAGTATCAGAGGCAAAAATGTATACTCTAATTCAGCTCATGCATATAAGAAGGGCTTTTCCCACAGTTATCTAAAATTAAGAATATCACTTGGCATTTATAGAGCAATAGACCTCAATGGATTTTGCATTTTATTTGTTTTAAACAGGGAATGGCTCTGACCTTCTGCAGCAGACAGGCACTTTGTTCATTAGCTTTCTCATTTGGGAGTGTTAGGATTTTAAGTCTATAGTAAATGTGCTACTTCTCATAAGATTCACTGAAAAAGATTGTTTCAAAAGTATGTTTTCTTCAAAACTTTTCCTGTAGAGTCCAAACCCCCACCCCTCTTTTAAATTGGAGTTACATATAAATGTGGAAGTGATGTCTATGAATTATTTCTTTTGAAAACTACCACACTTAGATTTATGACGAGATTCAAAACAAATACGAAATGTGCTCAGGAACAAACAATGATTAAATCTTTGAGCTTGCAGCACAGTATCAATAAAAAGAAAAATCAAGACTAGAAGGGAAGAATAGGTATTAAAGGAAGATTATTTTTCCTTTGTAGTATTATATGAAAAAAAAATCCTTAACACGTATTATTAAAATACATTATTTTTTTATTCATGGCAGATGTTCTGCCTAAACTTGACTTAGGCTAAATGCATTCAAACTTTCTCACTTCATTCCCAGAACAGATTAATTAGTACAAATCCAACCTGTTATCAAAGTAACTTCACTGGTCTAAAGATAGTAGTAGTAGTAGTACTAGTAGTAGTAGTAATAAAATAATACTTTAGGACTTTATAGAATTTAGGGCCTGTTTAGCCTTTATGACTAATTTCTTTCCACTCTTAATTTGCAGTTTCTAGGAATATAAATAATAGTTTCTTCTCTATTTCACCATTACTTTTTACATATGAGTTATGGATATTCAAATCAAGATATTTCTGTTTCCTCTAAACTCCAATGTATCCAAGTTTATCTATAATAGGATACAATAAAAATCACATCACTATGCAGTCACACAGTTTACACATTCAAATCAGCATTTATTCAACACTAAGAACACAGTAAGTTAAATGCATGAGATTTCCATGGAATCTTTATCACAGGACCTTACTCAGAGTTCGATTCTGCAGAAGGACTCCACATAGTTGAAAAGCACAAGAGGAAACCCAGACAATCTTTCCATAATGCTGTATCACTTACATTCCCTGAACTAACCACTTCAGCGGGAAATAATAGAATTATCTTAACAGAACATAATGTTTTCTATAATTTTATATTGTGTGAGCACTTTGCACGTTTTAAGGATGGACTTTAGCTCTTCCATTCTGCTACCATATCTTTGTGAAAAAAGACCATTAAGCAACTATGCTCTTTGCTGCTTACTCCTCACCACTTCAAAGAATGCAGCACAATTTCTGATGCCACCTGAGACGCAAAGATAATCCTCTCAGTTTCCTTAAGTTAGATCATATCTACTCTCGGTAAAAACCTTATGACAACTTAGGCCACCCGAGTAACTTAACAGATGTTGGAAAACCCAGGCTGGCCAAGTTACCAGTAAGAATACAGGACTAACTCAGCTGTTGGACTTTACTATCTACAGAAAAACCAAAGAAACCAATTGTACAAGATACTTCAGGTTTATCTTTCAAGCTAACTGACCTGGCAACCGCTGAACTACAACATAAAGGTATGTCATTTGCATTACAAATCAGGGTCTTCGGAGGTCTTTTTTCTTACTTTCAGAGTATGGAACAAAAGCCTACCTGGGTAGCATGGAACTTCCCTCTGCAACAAAGTCTGCAACAAAGCACCACCTTGAAACATATGCCAAAGAAAATTGTGTATTTAGGAGTTTGAAGCCATATTTAAAAATATTTGTTCTCTGTATTTGTTATTGGTAAAACAATATCGTGTCTTGAGAGTGTAAATATTTGACATACAGAACAGGATGTAAATTGGACCTTGAATTTGAAAAGAAATCCTTCCCTAGAAAAATTCCCCAAACCATTTTTCCCTCTCCTAGTACTTATGGTGCCACAAAATAGTCACCTATACTTCACTGTAGTGAGGTGCTCTTTCCTTTTTTTCCCCTTTTTTTTAATTTAGAACTACCTGCTTTCTCTATGGAAGAAATTGTTCTTTACCTGTCATGCTCAGCAATCCCTTAAGCTCAACGTAATTTTTACACTAATATTTGATACAAGCTCATCAATTGATTTATCACAATAAAAGTAATATTGATCCTGCATCTTTATGTTGGGTGACTTCATTAGGACTTTTACTTTTTTGGTAACTCCTTCTTCGGAGTTTAATTTTGACTGAATGATCCTTACTATTCAAATGCATTTACGAGCATCTTCTTCACTGGCATTACACCAAAGGAATGGGAGACAATATATGATATTATGGAAGCAACATGTTAACAAGACTACAGAAGAACTTCAAAATACTACTTACGTTAAGATTCAAATAAAACTTAAGTTAGCATTCAATTGTATATCATGCATTCATTTTTTTCAGCATGGAACTATTTTGTTATAAGGTAAAAACAGACTCAGAGACTTCCAGTACAGAAGTCCTAACACTTTGGATTCCCAGAAATTACAGAAGAAAAATAGTATTTGTATACAATCCCAGTTACTAAAAGACAAACTAATTGACATACAATTGTTGTAACTTGGAGAATTCCTGGGATGATTGGACTGACATTAACAATGTGAAAAATTCACAGACAAATGATATTAAGAACTTGAACCAAAGCAATAGAATTGGAATCTGTCAACGCTTTTTAAACACATTCAACACAAAAACTAAAAGGAAACTTTGAGGGCTTTTTCAATCACAGGAAGGGTTCTACATCAACCTGTCCATACAAACTATTCAACAGCCATCTGAAGGCTGGAAATTCCGTTGAAAAATTCATATCCATTAAGACCTGTGGCACCCAGGGCTCTGACAGTGGGCAAAGTGAATGCTTTCCTAAGGGGCCATAATTCTTGTGCTGGAGGGTGTACACACAGACACACACACACTCAAAAAGGAATGTTTTGGCTCACCATCAGAAGAAATCACATTAATTGGAAAACTTCAGTTCCTCAGAATCCTGCTCAACTACACGAAGGTTTAAGCATACAGACTCACAGCATTCTTGCTGGGGGTTGAATTGCTATTGAAAGGGAGGCTGCTGTGCACAAAGTTTTCCTCTAACATTCTCAGGCATAACTTGTGTTTTTACAAGCCGATGACCATCCATCAGCCAAAATAATCAGTACATCTATCAGGCCTCGTGCTGGGAAAATAATTCTTTAAAAATTGCTCAATCCTGGATATGGCTGGTGCCCCCACTTCTGCAGACACAAAGACGCTGCAGGCCCAGTGTCAGGGAATTCTGTGAGTCCTGGGGAGACCTTTGCCTTTCCATCATATTCCTGGTGCCTCTTGTTGTCAGCTACTGGCATACTTTTTATCTTCAGAGAGTACAGAAGGGAGGGAAGGGTTCCTTTGATTCATCACTGACTGTCTGCGAAGCCTCAGTGAAGCTACCTGCGACGTGTCTGGATCCATGTCTGGATAAAGACGTTACCCTTTTCAAAAGGAAAGTCAATGTCAATTACAGCCAAGCATACCATTTTTTTCCCTGTAACAAATTAGCAAATAACAGTCATCTGGATTATGGAAGAATCAAACTAAGAACAAATCCACTGATGTTTTTTCAGCAGTGAATAGACCAATTAATCTTTCATCCATGCAAAAAGTCTTTCTTGTTCTTCATCCTAAACCTCTGTTTCTTTATGGGACTTGGCACTATGCAACAACAACATGCAGTTTTGCAAGGTGTATGCAGTGCGGGAGAGGGGATGAACAAAGACAGATAGCACGTGTCCAACAGGCATTTGAGCTAGGAATGGTGTGGCATTATCCAGTCCAAAGTTTGGAGAGAGGTTTGTGGGTTTATTAAGATTCGGACCAATGGAATTCCTTTACGTAGTCTGAAGAACAGGGAGTCAGATGCCTTCTTGGACCTTGCTCAGAATAGTTCCAACTTATTGAAAGAGCTCAACTGCTACTTGCATGCTCCTGTATTTGAAAGAATGCCAGGACTTGTTCTTTCTTTTTTTTTTTCCTCTTTTTTTAATTCCTATAACTCATAGATTTTAAACATAGGTTCACAGGCAAAATGTTTTATGTACAACCAAACAGCTATTCTCCTGATCTATAAGTTTCCAACTGATAGAATATTCTACCTTGGATCATGTCCTTTCAAAATGCAATATAAGGAAATAAATAAATGCTGACTATACTGGGCAAAGTGTTTTCTTTCAGTTGTCCTTTGCCTATAGAGACAAACTAGTTAAATTGTCTGAAATAGGTTCGGTTGTATTTATTTTAAGAAATAAACTCAGTTGTACAGCATATGAGTTAATCACACCTATTGAAAAAAAAGTAATACTCCACAGAGTGGCAAAAAATCTAACCCATTAAAGATTTTATTTCCTGTTCCTCATCTGTGAATAACAGCTGAGTAATTTCTGAGTGCTTTTGCACCATACTACAATCTTTGTTAGGCATGAAGCAAACGCCATAATTCACTATTACTCCATTCCCTTTGTCTAACACAGACAGTTAACTGGAGAGGGAAGCAGAGGGGAAAAAAATAAAAAATCTGACAAAAGCTCAGTAGACAACCCCTGGAACTGCAGTTGTAGCAGCTCTTAACCAGCCCCAGGATCAGATGACTAATGAATGTGGCAGCCTGCCATCTCCCCGTTTCTTTCACTGAACCTACACTGAATGAACTTCGTTATTCAGAATCTGTCCCCATAATTGCTTAAATCAAAACAAGAGGGGGATGAGAATCCATCTGAATTGTTGGAAGTACATTCTGTATATTTAAGTGTATATATGCTTTAAATGTGTTGATGTGAGATGCCTTAGATAAAATGTATGATAACATCACTAGGTACTGACTAACAAACAAACAGACCATAAGCACCATTTGAGAGTCCCATTTCCAAAGATTTGGCAAACGCAGCAGAACCTGCCTGGAATCAGCTCAGTAGCATTAGTTTCTAAACTTACTCCTTGCTGCATGGTGTCATGCCAAACTGCAGACAGTAATTTATTTTGTTTTTCTCTAATGGTAAGACGATTTGATCATTTTATCTGGCAACACCTTACTCGGCACGAATGGTCTCTGTAATCAGCATGGTGACATTCATGGGAAGGGTCTGCGCAGAGGTGAACGCAATGAGACTAATGGCACCAGATTCTCCTTGCACGCGAGGGCTGGAAAGGAGTTTCAGGAAATTCAACACTGTCCTTTTTGTCTGCTCCACCTCCCCACCCCCACCTCCTTACGAGCGCGCCTGGCTCTTGTTAGAGTGTCTAGGAGTTATGAGCACCCACACTGAGATTAGAACATGCCCTTAAATCCAGAAATTCTCCAAGTAATGAACTGTAATATGAAAGGGGACAACAAAAGGAAAAGATAGATGCTAGCAGCGACTGGACAAAAGTTTGCCATAACAACCCCTGCTTAGCAAATTCTCTGCCAAGCAATTTATATCCACAAGAGGTACATTCCATTCCCTTAGCCTCCAGTGTCTTTTAAAGTTAAAACTTCTTTCTTGCTGCAGTTTATGGCACATTTTTACTATGTGTACTTAGGAAGCAAGCAAGGCTGACTAAACAGATTTCCTCCATGACCTTTACTACTGTCGGCTGAAAACAATTTAGTCCATTTTAAGTCATTTGAGAGCACTGTAAACATTATCCAAGGGGCTTAGGAATGACCGCCTAAACCATGACCTTTCAAGCTGACAGATGACAAAAAATACTCCACTTTAAACCATTTTAAATCATATGATAAAGGTCTCTTATCCTGCTGAAACAGAGAGGAGTTTTCCTTTTGCCTCAACAGCATAAAGATGCTTCTCGTTCCATTTAAGAAACAAAATCTTTTCTTGAGAGTTAGATGGAAAAATAAGAGAAATAACCTAAAATACCCAAGTCCTTTCTCTCTTGATTAAAAGTTCAATCCATCCAATTATAATAAACTAAGAATTGAAACAAAAGGGGTAAGCAAGCAACCGAGAAAGCTAGGCCATGCATAAATGAAAAATCTTACACAGGAAATACTTTAGTTGAAAATGAAAAGGGAAAGAAAAAAACCAAAACTTTATCCAAGCCAATTTTATTAAAACCTTGCATACATACCAGTTTTTTAACTCATTCATATTCAAGGAAAGCTAGATGTTACTTTATATTGTCATTCTTGGTTACACTGAAAGTCAAGGCAGTTGCCAGTGAATCCAGAGGTGCAATCCAAAAGCTACTGTGTTGTGCTATACTTAAAAAACGAAAATTAGAAAAGTTTGTGATGCTGGCTCTGCTTCTTGGTCCACTAACAGTACTCTTGGCTCTAATAGTATCCTTATTCCAAAAGGACTACTGCTTGCTGTCTCCCGCAGAACAAAGCACATTCTTGGCACACTTTTGGGACAATGGCTACATTTTAAACTACTGTGAAGGTGTCATAAATGCACAGGATCTCACGTGTAGCAATTCTTGGGCTTCACAAGGGCTTAAACACGTTCTGTTCTAGAATGTCAACTATGCAGATGCTCCAAAGCTAGTTTCTCTTGTTATTAAAAGATAAAAGTGAGGTATATGATATACTTCAAATGTTGTCTTCAGTGCTCTGCAGACACCTGGATCTTGCCCTGATCTTTCCGTAGGATCACTGAGCTTGGACAGATTCACTAAAGCACCCAGGATTATTCTTCTTCACTTAGACCTTTCCTACACTCTGTGACTTCCCTAGAACTGGCCTTCCTACAGTGATGAAGCAGAGCACAACCACATGTTCTCTACTGTCTCAGATTTGGCCAATTGACACTGTTTTCAGACAGAGATATAGAGATGACCCATGGAGGAATTCCACTTATGAAATCATCCAGAGTTTACTTTAATTCGTAATCAATTCAAAACAGATGCAATACTGTCAAACACTGTCTTGTTACTTCTGTGAACCTGTGAACTAGCACTATGGCACATACTTTACAGAATTTTTCAAAATGCTATTAAATACTTGAATTTAGTATTAAATATGGCTGATACACTGGAATCCTTTGGTTCAAAAAGGGAACTGAAATGTCCAAGATAGATCTAATATCTAAGTAGAACAGAGAACACAGACCTGTAATGACTGCGCACAAACTCTCAACTAAGATCTTGAGGGCAAGCAAACCAGCAGGTGACAGAGTCAAAATAAACAAAAGGAAATTATTTCTTCACAGGTAATTTTAAGCTATAGTATAATAAGGAGGCCAGTGAAGCAATCTTTAGAAGTAGAATGTTTATATGGAGAATATTCTACACATCTCTGCGTACAGAAGCTAGGGAGAACAAATCAAAGAAGACTCTACGGAATAGTCAAACATATGAACATGACAATTTTCAAATACATATGCATTGCATGGAATATAAAACACGTGGAACTAATATAGCTTCTCTGTCTGCTGCCTTCCTGCAGGAACCGAGTCATACTCCCCGTGACCGGAGTTAGTGTTGTCTTAAGCACAGTCTTGACTAAAATTTTACATTGACAGTATGGAAATGAGAGTCAATAAGCTGTAATGTCAAAACAGATGCCCATGAAAGCTATAGAATCAAAATACTTCAGTCCTCCTTCCAGTATACTGGAAATCAGCCTGTGAAGCTAAGTGTTTTCTTTTCTGACTTAAATAACAAAAAGTTTAATTGTGGTTTGATTGTTTTAGGGTTTCTTTTCTTTCACTTTTAACATTAGTGATTCACCAAGTCCAGCTGGTGGCCTTTTACCTCTAGCTAAGTGATGCTGCTTTCCAGGTATGATTTTAAAATTGACCAAATCAATGTTGTAGGAAAAGACTACATTTTGGTATTTCGGCTACTTCAGAGCCCAGCAAAATACTGCTCATGTACCCAACTTGATGCAGATGAAGGCCTGACTCAACAGAAGACTCAGAATGTACTCGGAGAAAGAAACACACAATATGTGATTCAATTTTATTATTATAGATTCAACAAATTTTAAATGCAGGTGTATGATGTTCTTAATATTATATCTCATAAAAAATCCTCCAAAGGTCAGATTCAGTGCCCAGTGAAGCTAGTAGAAGTTCCAACAGGAATATCAGTAGAAATTGAAATGGCATTTATAAGCTGCATCAAACATAACAAAAAGGAGATAATAAATGACACACTTTTCTACTTGAGGACGTGTAAGAATAAGACAGTTAAAATACACAAGTTGGAAATCAGAGGAGCTTCACTTACAAACAATGAAAAGTGTCTAAACTTGAGAGAAAAAGAGGCAGATGATGCTGTGCTTTCAATTGTCTTCTCATTGAATCAAGCACAATAATGGCAAATAGACACAAGGGATAAGTGCCCAAACACAGCATTAAAGTGCTTCCAGGACAAACTGTCCCTCAAGAGATATCTGGAGGATTTCTGCGCTTCCTTACATTTTGGCAGCACTAACATACTTGTGTCAGTGGACTGAATTCTCTTCAGCTGTGCCCAAACAACACAATAATTTCCACTGAGCATCACTGTATGGGCATTACAGTAAACTTCTGCCAAACAGAGAGATCAGAACCACCAGAGCTGGACCAGTTTCAACTCACAGATCCCTGCTTATTCCTTTCCCCCACACCAAAGGGCTAACTGCTTTCTTTCTCTGAAATTCAGGAAACAGAAAACTCTGCCATCTCGGTTACCTGCAGCGCCTGAAATCATAAAAGAACTCCTGAAGTGGGCAAAAGAGTCTCCTGAAAATAAATCTAGCTATTACCTTATGAATTTAACTCACGTCCATGCTAGGGTAAGACGTTACAAAACAGGTAACTAAATTATCTGAACTATTCCTGGGAACTATTCCACCCCCCACACCCTTCATTGTGTCCTGTTAGCCCTGCACCTCACCAGTGGCTTCCTCGCATTTCTTGAGTACTGACAGAAGTGGCATTGAAGCAGCCTACTTAAAACTTACTGAAAACTGACACTTGTTGTAATCTTGATTGCATAGAACTATGTCCCTCAAATAGAAGATGCATCCTTGTTTGGCAGTGATCAAAGACTTGTTCAGTGATAGAGCAGAATAACTAAGAACACAAAATAGCTAAAACATAGTCCACATTTTTTCCCGATAGTTCTAAATTCTTAGAAGTTATCAGAACTAAAATCTTAAAATCATAAGAGCAGGATAGGTAGTCTATGAATTTACTTGGATACATATATACGTCCATGTAAGTTTACGAGTTTTGACAGAATTACTCCTCAATAGACAAGAACTTCCAGATTTAGATCTCCATACACTTTATAAATCTGAGTACTGCTGTCCAGAATGGGTTTATTTTTGACAGGTAAGATACAGAGAATGAATCATACAGCCTAACTGCATTACTTGGATTTTATTTTTAAGTACAATTGCTGGATGTCTTCCGCAGTAGATTCCTCTGAGGCACATGACTGCCTGTTGCCTCTTAAGTCAACTAACAGAGAAAATTCATAACTACAGTTAAGATTACAGTTTTGATAGAGTACATTGAAGGGTAAGCTTGCTGTAGATATCCACAGTATGGAAAATTTACAGATCTCAGCTCTATCTTAAAGGTTTATGCATTTTTTGTTAATTATGTTCACTTTTCAAATAAGTTGTTTGTTCTAATTGTCTGCTAATTTTTATTCAGACAGATTAAACCCAGGGATCTCTAATGAAACCTTTATGAAACCAGAAAACAAGAAGGAAGAACTACCTCTTTTGACAGCCAACCACATGGAGCAGTCCAGGACACTATGGATACCTGGAGATGGTGTGCCAAGGAACACACAAGGCTATTCAACACTCCAGCCACTGTGCTTGTTATTTCACAAATGCCACATCTTGTGAGCGCTGGAATCCAGAAACCTCCACTTTGATTTTCTGATGTTCTGATTAGACTTAGGGAGTTGGATTTCCTTTTGTTTTACTTAACTTTAGGCTTGAGACAAAGGTCATGGAAGTCATCAGCTTTCAGATTGAGGTTTTTCTTTTCCTACTCCTCCCTATTCCCAAATGCAAGACATCTTTTGTATGATCTGGCCATCAGAACATTCTCTTGAAAGGGTGAAAAGAAAAAAAAAAAAATCCCATACTGTTGATCCTAGAAAAATTAAATTGTTGACTTTTTTTAGTTCCATCATTCTAATGTTGTATGCCATTTTTTCTGTTTTCAAAGATTCTAGTGAAGCAGTTTCCCCAATCCTTGTTTTCTTCTGTAGGCTATATTTCAGTTACATAGCAGAAGCTTGCACTTCTACTCTGGATGCCAAGAAGTTGAATAATTCAGTAAAGAAACAATCCCAGATGTCCATTCACCTAAAATAAAAGTTTCCAGTAATGCACTAGATGGTTTTATGTATTCTGAGACTGTTTAGCAAATATCATAACCATGAAAATCAGATTCCTTCTCTGTTCTATTCTTTTGAAAATAAAACATTACTTCAGCTACTTGCATTACCAAGGTTTTCCAAAATTACTATGCATGCCCTGTCAAGCCTAATCAAAGACAAGGTGACATGAAATAACTGAACAGCTATGCTTACACACAGAACCAACATTAGTCTCACGGCCCACGACAGGCTGCCTGCCTTCTTTCACCCAAAAAAATGGATAATGTGTACCACTATATAATCTATAGTAGTAGAACCACAGGAGAGTTCCTCTCACTCCTGCAAAAATACGCCCTGGTTTACATAGCCCAGTTTTTCAGCTCTGAAAACCTTACACTGCACAAATACACCAAGATTTAAGGCCAGTAACCTCTATAACAAGTTAAAGAGTAGAAGAATATACCCATAGTTGCTGGATGCCTAGACTCATCGCGTTTCACGTCTGGCTTCATAACAGTTAATGGTTGTAGAGTACTGTCAACTTTTCAAACAGAGATCCTTTAAATAGGCATGCTAGTAGTGTATCACACTTCACCCATGAACTCCCTAAACCGCCAAATTAAGATATACCCATAGAGGGTAACCAAACTATTGAGAGGAAGAATGCTAGGATGTGTAATCTTCAAAATGAGTCTCTCTAGCATTTTAGTGAGGCACTGGTCTCAAGTAACTTTCTCAGGTACTAGTTTTAAGCAGAGTACCATTGTGAGTAAGAAACTAATACAACTAACTAAGGTTTGCTAATTTCATATAATTTGTGATATTCTTAATACATCTTTAGTTATATTTTCCATTTCCTGACTAGTTCATTTTGCTGTTCTCTACATTGTACATAGACTTTGGGGTGAGATTACGCATTTAATGTTTTCTTTTTCTTCACAAGTGTGCACTGCTTTCTTCCAAATGAAGGAAACTAACACATAAAGCAAGTAAAAGCTAAGTACGTTTACACCATCACTTCATTATATTATAATAATACATGAGTATTATAGTTTTATCTAAAGTGGGACTTAAGTTTCTATTCCTTGCCTCTGGTTCATGTCAGTCCAGTACTAAGTGGATGATAGCCCAGAGAGACATCCTAGTCTCATTAAAAATAAAAATATTACAACAACCAAATGATTTATTGAATTACATGGCATAGCCATTTGATCTAGCAGGAATTAACCTGCCAAAGTTTGACCTTCTTCTATTTTCTGACATGTAATACATAACAGTTTATTTAGCACTCAAGTTACAGTTTTCTGTATGCAACTCACGTAGAATCAGAATCGTACTGGGACCTAATCACTGAAGAGATGCTTTTGAAGTCAAAGGGTAGAAATTTCACAAGCACTTCAGACCAGAAGTGACAAAGCCATCTGGCTGGATTTTCAATGAGCCCCATAAGTATGTAAGCCAATTTAACAAAATCACAGTAAGAGACATCCAATCTGCATTCCCAGAAATATTTTCATAATGTGTCTTAAGTAATCAGACAGTATTGAAGAAAACATATTATTTTCAGCTTGACTTACTGAACAAGCTGAAAATTCTGGGTACAAAACTCCACTCAAGTCCAGACAGAAATGTACAAAAAATGACATACACAATATAGACTTTGACATCACAGAGTCCGATAACAAGGCACAAGATTTGTTAATGAGAAATTTGACTCTGTAAGAAAATACAGAAGGTCAGAAGGATCACTGATAAAAATACCACTAGCGTTACTACAAAGCTAGTGGTTCCATGATAAGTTTTATAATGATTCCCAAAATCTTCAACATGACTCCGAAGGTGGCGCAGAGAGCATCCTTTAATCATTTTCACGCTATCACACAAGAAACAGGCATAGTCACCAGCCTTAGGAGATGAGGAGGATCACTAAACCCTGGAAAACAGAAGACTAAAAATTCAGTACAACAGGTAAAGAAAGTATAAACTCATGTCCATCTGACATTAAAGCTGCCTGCATACAAAGGAAATGATGGGCAGCAAATGCTGCAGCCATTAGAACCTGAAAGTCCTCAGAAGCATCAAAACCAAGTCATATTCTTTTTTTGAAAAGTCTGCCATGTTTTCAGACACTGCCGTTCTACCTAATACCAAGGGCAAACAACATTTAAGATTACTATTCTACATGTCTTTACCTGAAATTCCAACAGAGGAACAGGAAGTAGCCGCTCACTGGTTCAAATTCAGTTGATGTCTTTGATCTTCACAAAGAAAATGGTTTGATTTTGAACCACATTGGAAGTTCTGAAGATGACGAGTCACAAAACCAAAATACATCTGATTCAAAACCTTAAAACCATACCAATTCCAAACTAAATTATTTTGGTAGGGCCTTCAATGACCCAGTAGAAAAGATCACTACAATGATGACTCCAAAACTGTAACAGCTCCATGATTATGTACATTAATTGCAAGTTTTCTTGCTATCTTTCTTTTTTTTCACTTCCTGGGGCAAACTTGCTAGTATAAATCAAATTAAATGGATTTCAGACTACATAATGCAAGGAGGAGTATTTAGCATTTAGTTGGTCTTCTCATCTAGCAGAATAACACCAAAAATTTTCTACTCACACAAGTGTACAACTTCATGACTACCAGTTTATAATCATTCTGCCTTCCTTAAAACAAACAAACAAACTCAAAAAATCCCACAACCCAAAAACCCCAAAATTAAAAAAAAAGGAAAAAGGGAAGGAAAAAGAAACTTTAGTGTTACCACTGCGAACAGGCTGTAAATACAAAATAAATACTATGATACTACTTATTTTTTGTGCAAATGCAAAGTAAGTTTGAAAAGAAAATAGCCAAAAAATATTGCAAGATTCACTAGAAATTCTACTTTGCAGAATTACTTGGTACTCTGAGGTACTACACAGTTACACATTATAAAAACCCCTAACAGAGAGCTGAAAAAAAATAATCCCTATTTGAATCATCTTGTTCCTTTTAATGTTACTTAGTTTGATACTGTAACAGTCTTTGTAGTAGCACCCTGTTGTGTGTGCTGTCTAAAATATTCTACAGTAGCCTAATCAGCTAAACACTCTTTGTTTAAGTCCTAATCTTTTCCAACTTTTCCCTAACTGGTGAACACCTGCAGAGAGCTCCCATAGTTATCTTTGTGATATAGAAACATAAAAGATGAAACACGGTGCGTGTTACAGAAGCTATGCGTACATGACAAGAACCTCAAAGGACTGCCAGACTGCCCATTTACCATTGGATTCTTCCTGTAGCTCATCTTCTGTGCAAGTAAACTCACAATTAAGCACTGAATTATTGTTTCATTAAATGTTGAGTGGATAAAATCATGTCTCCATTACTGAAATACCGAATATGGTTTGTATAGCAGTTTAAATGAAGGTAAGAAAGGAATACAAATCACTCCTACCTGCCTTTCACTTATTACACACTTAATTTCCATGGTATCACACAATTTTTCAGGTTTTAATTCCATTACCTTTCTCTGACACTGTTTCTTCCTATGCAGTGATCCAGCTACTTGAATAGAAGTATTCTACCATAAAAACAGAATGAAAACATCCACTTCTGTAGAAAAGCTTTATCATCTTGCACATCCTCCACATAACAGCAGATTTTAACAAACCAGCTTACTGTTACAAAACATTCAGTCCCTTCAGGGCTTTCAAAAGCATGTTCTTTCCTCATGTCACACCATTCTAAGTTATTTTGTACCTCCTGAGAAATAGCACAAGAAACATTCCTTTCCCCTCCTCTTTTGACACATGAGCACTAGCAGACTGAGATCTTTACTTCTCTCAGCCCCAAGGATAAGCACGGCGCCCTGAACTGCTCTCCACAGCAAAAAGGGAGTAGGAGGAAGCAACAGGAGTGCCATAGACACAAATACAAGAACAATGATACACTAAAATGCTGCAAAACACTTAAGTTAGCAAAGAGTTCTGTGGGGATTAATTCTACAAAATTACTGCTGTTTCTTAGATAGCTTAAGATTGATGCTATTCCATGTTAAGGTATCAAAAAATCCTTAAATTAATACAGTCCTTTCACTAAAAATAAATTCAGATTTTACAGTTTAATGCTGATTCATTCTTATTGAATTTAAGAAGCAATATTCTCATTCATTGCCATAACTTCTTCTAAAGTAAATTCTAGATCCCAAACACAGTCCAAAAGGGACAGACAAGACATTCTTTTCCTATAATGCCAGAGTTTTTTACCAGGTCTTAGTAGCCTTCCATGTAGAAATAGCATCATGATTGATTTTTTTTTCTCCTTTCTTGCCTTTTTTTTTTTTTTGGTCCAGACATTTCATGTCTCTAAACATATGAACTTATGTGAACCATAGAGATGGATGTCACTGGCAAACTCCACTGGCAGGAAAAGTTTCTCCTACAAACAGAAAGCGGATTTCTTTTTACACAAGACGTGATGTGTAAGCTGTACAATATAAGCTTTTCCTTGACGGCAGAACCTTTACAATGTTTTTGAACAACTTTACAAGAGATTGCTAATATGATGTTACAAATAAATTGTCAGGGAGGATCAAGAAGATTGGCTGCTCCAAGAGGAAAGGAAACAGGGACGATCACAACACAGGCAAGAGCAGCCTCACCGAACAGGGGACAGAGTCCCAGGGGACAGAGTCCCACAGGATCAAATAGGATCTCCAAGCTTGGAGAGGGATGGCTGCTGCAGTGTCCAGACAAGGCAAGGTCCGGGGTGTATCTGGTAAAAGGCAGGGCCAGAGACAAGACTGGTGCGCAGGCCATGACATAAATTCACCCTTCCTACCGGAGCAGAGCCAGAGAAGAGACTGGAGAGGAGCTACCCACAGCATAGCTCCAAAGGCTGTCCAGGGAAAAAGTCAGTAAGGCGAGACAGCAGGAGGCACAGCCGGGTACAGGTACACCTGAGACACAGCGCAGGCAAAGGCTCCAGACTAACAGGCTCTGTGGGACACCTGGGTGAGAGGAGGCCCCAAGCACAGCCTGGTCAGGACAAGTGGGGCCATTAGAGCAACCAACACAAGCCAGGCTATGCCCTAGCCCCTAGGGCACTATTAACAAGCGAACACATAGCAGTGACTGTTGCCTGTTTCACCAGCTCACACACTAACATCTGTTTCAGTTTAAGCCTGTATCAGATTCCACTAAGAGGGTTTTAACTTGGAGTTCTTTGGTAGGGCTCAAATGGAGCATAAGGAAACTCTTAAAATACTTTTAAGAACAGACATCTGATCAATCAGAAATTAAAATAAATTACAAAACCGTACAGGAAAACAAATTCCAAGCATTATGATTTAAACTGAAAAGGATTTTTAACACTCGTCATCATGTGTCAAGGGAAAAAGGAAAGCATGATTCACTCTCCACTGAAAATATATGAAGCTATTATTCAGCCCAAAGAACCACCGAAGAAGCAGAGTTAGTCTGAAACTTGAAACAGACATGCAGGTGACTAGCCATTATCTTGCTTGCACACATATCCAGCATTGGCTTTTCTACAGTATCTTCTGTTAAATAATTATCTGTAACAAGGAATGAGAATGAGATAAGTAGGCCAGGTGTACATGCCTTTAAAATATTCATTAGATATGCAAATCCATGAATTTCTTTCCTCAGGCAGAAAAGGTGCATGAATCTATGATGACCATTTTAAAACACAGTTACTGTAGTAAGGCAAGAACAGGATAGTTACAAAAGAAAGGTTGCCAAGAGGACATCTGGGTATAGATAACCAACACAGTATACATAAGGAAAGCGCACAATATTCATTAATGACTGCGTCTGACTTTCGCATGTTTCTCAGTAGAGAGGATGTTGACTAGCAGAGCCCCAAGCCACCAGACAAGTGTCAAAACAAATAACAAGAGCACTTAAGTTCAGTGGTTTCCAGATTCCTTTGCTGCAGATACTTGCTGTTCAGTTAACACGGTAAACCCTGTTTTCACACGAACCAACCGCTGACCTTTCTGAAGCAGGAGAAGCTTCCCAGCTGAAGTCCAACTCCCGCACCGAATCTCTTCCTCACACCTCCTTTAGGTTCCTTTACCTTCACAGCACTGTAAGGACGTTTGACTGCAACAGCCTTTCCTCACAAATCATTCAATTGCTTCAGTCATTAACAAAGGATATTAACAAAGACATTTTGGACACCTAAGGGGAAAAGACACTTTATAAGAAAGATGCAAGAGAAGTAATATAGTTTATCTACACTTTTCTGAATCCGTAGAGACAATCTAATATAAAGAGCAAATCTACAAAGTTACGTTAAAATACTGCAGATGCCAAGGTAGATTGATAAAAGCAGGTCTCAAATCAAAGAAGACCAACAAGTGGGAATAGTTTTGAAGGAGTACAGCAAGTACAGGAGTGCCACAAAAATCAATATCAAGATGAATACTTTTCTTTTTGTTATCTCTTAAGATTTGTACAATGCCACATGGACTGTAGTGACAATATTCACTTAAAGTACAAAGTGGGGGCATTCAGAATTAAGCAAGAAGGTTATACAATTCACATGCATAGACAGTTCATGCTACTATGAAGAGGACAGTGATGAAAAACAAAAAGGAACATAAGATTTTAATGAGTTATATCCTACAGAGATGTGCAGCAGAAAGATCTGTTCTCAGAAACTATTGTATTATTCTTCTTTCAACTCGGATATTTGGTACAATCATTACCAAAGGGAAAAAGCATTTTGTGATACATTTGTGAAGCTGAATTTATATAACTAGTTTCTTTGTTTAAAATAAATAGATAAGAACTCCGAAGTGCATTAATACAAGAATAAAAGGAAGTAGATCAATTTTGTAGACTACCAAAGATCCCCAATGAGAAGTAGTAAGAATGAGTATTCTAAATGAGAATGCGATTTATTTATGAATCATGTTGAGCAAATAGAACGTGTGGACAACATCAGATGTCCTGCCTGAACATTATACCTTGGGTTTAATAGGAACTTGATGGTCATCGTGGTGCTGGGCAGGACTTTGTTTCATATTCATAGCTTCTCAAAGCCATGAATTCATGGCCATGTTACCCTGTATAATTAGAAGTCACATTAAAGACTTCAGAATAACTGTCTTGATTACATATTTAACATGCAATTTTTGATATACACACAGAATGAATAAATGAAATCTTTATCTTTCAGAACAGGAGCTGTTACTTTCAATTACCTCAGCTCCCTCACCAATACATACACCTCATTTTCCACAGTCACACATTTTCTTTCACCCTCACCACTTGTTGCTCTCAATGTTAAATAATGTCACCTGTTCAGCATAAAATAATGCTAATTGTCAGCTCCCTCAGAAAGAAGTAACTAAGGTCATAGTTTTGCAAAATTCAACAGTAACATGAAAACTCTTGACTTTTAAGCTGTATTTACTTCTCAGTAAGTCCTTCTTAGCTTCTTTTCCTTCTGACTGGAACTTCTGTGTCCACGATCTTCAGCTTTATTATTAAATTTCACCGAGCCACTGATCCTTATTTGGACAAGCCCGGCATGCACACTTACCCTCAGGCATCTGTTTAAAGTCTATTAAATTCCATGGTATTGAAACATGCAGTAAATAAAAACACAAATACATAGGCATCAAAAAAAAAAAACCCATATTTTGCATATAGTTAAAAGCATAAAAGCATTTTCTATGACAAAACTTTGCAGCTTAAAAACTGAAGGAATCATTTAGATGTGTGACACACAGCACTAATGGAAAAAGACATTAGTTTAGACATTTTGATTGTGGGGAACATGTGAGAAAAACACACCAAATCATTACCTAAGCAGTGGTTCAGAAAAGAAGAATAAAAATCCTAATTAAAAATTACTAACTCCCATTTCAACCAATCTAATCTGTTTATTTGTCAACCTTTCAAACACTGCTATCAACCATAAATGACACCTAAGCCTGAGAAAGCTGTAATTACTGCAGTGATTTTGTAAGGGAGTTACAAATTACAAGTATTCCAGTTTCCAATTAAAATTCAAGGAAAATGGCAATAATTCCACAACACGCTGGTGATCACAAAACCTCATCTTCAGTTTGTTTTTCTTTTCCCTCTTACAGAGTGTCACATTTTCAATTGGTGGATGATGAATTAAAGAAAGAGAAAGACCCTTCTCCTCTCTAAATTAGCTCCTCTTTGACCAAACATGCTATTTCATTGTGACCCAGAAGCGATCCCACTAAATAAGAGGTGAGTATATGGTCACTTTGGACAGAGGCTTACCTGGGTAGGTGAGAACTGCCCTCCTGTCTTCTGAAATGAAGATAAAAGCTGATTACCAGGACCTCATCCTCAAGAGTCTTTATTGTTTCATTAGCTGAGAAGACAAGAGGAAGCATCACCAAAAAGATAGGTTGCAAACATCCAGCAGTAGCTGCACGCAGTGACCCACAAAGTTTACTCATAAACAACTTAGAGTAACGATGGTGCCTAAACGTGTGCGAGATCATTAACAAGGCAGAGTGTAGGTTAAGCAGTGGTGGGGAATACGATGAGGAGCACGTCCTACACACAGACTGATGCAATCCATAACGTCGCCCTGTGAGGAAGGCAGCAAACAAGCCCCTGTTGGTGAAGGGCTGAGCAACAAACTCAGTTTAGATCAACAAAATCTACAACAACCTGATGGTGGAGGTGAGCGAGACCCAGAGCTGCCGAGGCCGAGCTGGGGAAGGCTGTGCCGTTGCTGCTGAGACAAAGCCAGCGGGAGCAGCCCACAGCCTGCGCCTCATGCAGCGGGGCTGGGCTGCCACCTCTGCACCTCCCTTCCCTTTCCCTGTGGCGAGGAGTCACAGCTACCCTTCTGCTCACTGAGATTTGACTTCAGAAGAAGAGGCAGACTATGAGTGGGTCCCGATAGCCTCAGCTCGCTCCCGCCACGAGCAGCGCGGGACAAGGAGGGTGGCTGGGCCACAGGGCTGTGGCTGGAAGTACGCCATGGTGGCAGCAATCTGAGGGGGTGCTTGTCCTCTGGCAGGAGGCTGGAGGTTCTGGAAGGCGACAGGGGAAGGACAAGGCATGGCCTCGCCTCACAGCCCCCTCCATGTGCCTCCTGAGGCAGCACAGGCTCGCAGTGGCAGCTCCCATAGGTGCTCATGATGGTTGTGCCCACAGGATGCAGCAAGATCTCTCACAGGGGAGGAACAACCTTCGAGCCGTAAAACACAGCACGTGGGCCACTTCGAGATATGGGTGCATGGACCTTCTCGTGCTCCCGCCTCACCACTGTGCTCTCCCTTCGAGCCACTCGCTCAGATCACACCTCCCCTCCTCACAGAGCGACGCCGAAGGATTACAGGCACGTGTTCAGGATCAGTAAGCTTCCTGCCAACTAAATGTGACTGTTGTTTCTAGTGGTAGATTTTAGAGCTTTTCTTTATTTATTAAGTAGAGACGAGCTAACTAACCCAGATATGAATGAGATTCGGGGCTTGTGAGCTGTGGTGTCTGCCAGCTGGTGAATACACAACGTACTTCAGTGCATCCACAGAGCAGTGAAAACAATGAACACGTTTAGGTTTGCGCGGTGCTGACCCTGCCCTCACTGCGCAGACCTCATCTCCTGCGGATCGGCCGCCTCGCCAGGGCTTCACCAGCCTTTGGCTGACGTGGCCACCATCTCCGGGCTCGCTCCACTTGCCCTGCCCCGCTCATCTGGGGCTCCAGCTTGGGATGGCCATCAGGCTCCCTGTCACCTCTGGCTGCCTCTAGGTACAGTTCAGCCTCATCACCACTCCCTGCATTGACTTTGGTACCTCGGAGACTCTCAAGCTGCAGAGCAAAGCTTCCCTTTTCTGCTTCGACCAGGGCAACAACGCAAGCTCAAGTTCAGCCATCCACCCACCCTGATCCCAGCGATCCCATGTTTTATTTATCCTGTGAGTACTGCCTTTATTTTCGGGCCTAGATCTATGGATTTTACCTCTCTAGGTGTATTGTAACACGTGGTATTTGTTTAAATTCACCTCAGCAATCTGGATCGGTGACCTGGCCTCTTCATTATCTGTCTTTGCGTAATCCACAGTAATTATCTTAGATGATTCAATGTTTTCTTCTAGCTCATTGATAAAATGTCAGGGAGTGAAGGACAAGGAACCAATTATATTACCATCCTATCAGAAGGACTTCAGCTGGATGACAATTTCCTTCTGTCTTCTCAGTTATTAATCCTATAACTGTATTGTTTTAATTTCTTAATACATCATTGCCTAGAATATCAGGATTCCTTGTTAAAGTATTTTTCTCTTAGTTAAAAAAAACTTTTACTCTTGAGCTACTAGAAAAATAATATTTTTTAAAAAATAATCCTGTTTTTTAAGCCAATCCCATAATACTGGCAGGTGAAAAACTCAGTTACTATGTTTCTTATATTTTCTTTTTTATAGCTAGTTGAAATTAATCAGGAATTTCTTAATAATTATGAGAAGCTTGTGTTTTCTAAGACACAGTTGAATATGTTATGGTCGTTGGGCGCTGGAACAGGCTGCCCAGAGAGGCAGTTGAGTCACCATCCATGGAGGTATTTAAAAGACAGGTAGATGAGATGCTCAGGGACATGGTTTAGTGGTTGATAGGAATGGTTGGACTCGATGATCCAAGAGGTTTTTTCCAACCTGGTGATTCTATGATCCTATTATTACTGTCTTCTACTTAGTTATAATAAAAAAATTAGTATTACACTATGCAGAAATTTTTATCAGTTATTGTTTTAACAGAAGCTTGACTATGCAGCTAATGAAAGAAATTTCCCAAACTTTATTTAAAGAAAAAGTAAAATAAAAACATATTATGTAAATGTAAATACTATACAAATGCATGAAAGTGTAATCCCAATTTCTGTCAAGTGTGTAACTTAATATAACAAATAAAAGTACTACACAGGACACACTGTTGGACCGACACAATCTCTCAGTGCCTTCCACAATGATAGTGTGTGGAATTCTGTGTAATTTTTTGAACAACAGAAACAGGAAACAAAATAGTATTGTTTCATCTCAGAAGTTTGTAACTTACATATACTCACTTACAGTCCTCTAGCATTTTCTAATTCCTGCAATAGGATAGGCAGTGTATAAATGGATAAACAGACCCACGTCAGAAACAAGCCATAAAATAAGTGCAGTAATACATGCACTTTTTTTTTCTTATGGAATGAATCACTTTTTAAATGTTTCATGTTCTTTTTTTGTTACTCAAAAAATTAAAAAGAAAGCAAAAGAAATAATTTAAATTAATTACAAATGAGCCTATGCCAAATATTGCAGCTTTCAGGTCTTAACTAACTGCTAATTTCATTCTACCTTGTATACAAATGTTGAGCATAGCATCTGCAAGTGCCCCACAGGCTGTTTTCTCAACCACTTCCCCACAGAAATCACTTCGATGCTTTTCATTGGCATGAGTAGGTTTTTCTTCAGGGCCAGAAAGCCTGAAGGATCAGAGCTGTTATCTGCTCAAAAACACCATTTGGTTTTTCATTTACAGGGACAAACTGTGACATGAAAATACCAGGAGACAAAAACGTACCTCTGTGTAGTCCCTTCCATTGTTCACTGCAGGCAGAAAGTATGGGCAAAGGTTGGGCAACTAGGATCTTTTCCACATTTCTCAGGCATAGAGCAGAGAGATGTGAAGATTTTGTTTCCTACCCAAATGTGTCAGCCAACAGAGAAGGGAATGAATACAAATTTAATACGCTTCTGGTCAAAGTTCAGCTCAGAATCTTGTTCTCTTCTGCTGACTAATGCACACTGATCTTAGGGCATTCAGCTGCGGAAAACAGAGAAGGAAGAAATTAAAATGACCAAGTCCTACAACTTTGTTCTTTGTCATAGTACCTGTATTTTTTTAACAAAAAATTAATTGCAGTGTCTTTCTGACAGCATTATATTTCAGTTTGCATCTGCACTTAGCCTGAAATTAAGTGTTAACTTATAGAGAAATAGTGAATCTTGATAGAATATTCCCTCTGAAATCCATTGTCTCTTCGCAGTCTGTTCTCACTAAAGGCTGTATATTACTATTTACTTCATTTTTCTGTAAACAAGGAGCAATTTTTTTAATAATCAACATGCTATTCTTTACATTTAGTAGTGCAAAAATACACATTGTAACAAGCACAAAGTAACAATAACCTTATTAGAAGAGAGTGGTGGTGAGCCACCTTACATTTATTTCTTACTGTTAGAAGCAATACAAATTGCAGGTATTTGTACTGATATTTGCTCAATATGAAAATGCACTTCCAAGAAAATATGCATTAACAGGCATCTTTAGTAGTCCTTCTCACTGTTTTCTTTCAGATTGTGAACATGTGGGTGTAGGCAATGAAAACATAATTGAGGTCATATTAGTAACCATTTTAAAATGGTTTCGAATGGTGTTGGTATTCTTTCACATTTTCTAGAACAGGTTGTTGAGTAGAAAACTCAGTGTTGTTCACAGCTGCCTTCTCTCTCTGTTTCTGTTTTCTCTATTCTTCCACTCCCTGCACACCTTTTACACAGCCTCATGGCAGTGCTTATTCACACCAATATGATGCGCCAAAATTCTCTCCTTGTTTTACAGCATGCAACCTGTCGTTCTGCTGCACAGTCTACTGCAGCCTTCTTATTTCCCACGTAGGCTGAGATTTAGGTCTCAAACGATAACAGAAAGCGAAACATTCCTGTTCCAATTTCATACAAAGCACTGTATTCTAGACATACCTCTATGCAGGAAGTAAAAAAGGAGGTTAGCAGTTAACCACAAGATTTTACTGTATTTTCAGAGTAGTTACAATGAGTTTTTTACCTATTTTTACATTACATATAATATTAAAATACAGTAGTATTTAGTGTAGGGACATTTTTTTTGTGTGTGTGTGTGTATTAGCTCATGCAGCCTTACAGTATAAACAAGGCTATCTGTGTGACCAGAATTGTAAGTACCGTTCTTTGTAAAAATTGTACCTTGGCAGCGTAACCCTAGATTTTTCTTCACTGAAAGATATTATGATAAAATTATTAATTTTTTCCCTTGGCTGTACTTATTTTGTCTTGCCATCTGTATCAGTGTCTTTCTTGAAATTCCATATTTGCCTTGTACCTTAGTTCCTAATCAGTTGCATTTACTATCTATGTGTCTTACTGGTCCCATTTGCCCATACTCTATATTTTCATTCTCTTCATGCTGCTTACATGCATGTACTCAAGGTTTAGCACTACCTACTTATCTCAGCAAGATAGGTAGACCCCAAGTTTAACTCATGTTTGAGCATCACTGCTTTTCCTCTGAAATGAGGAAAAGCTCTTCTTTGCTGTCCTATAATTTACACTTCTTTCATAATTATACTTAACAAATATCACATTATGAGGAATCAGGTAGAAATACAATTTTTTTATTTAATGACAAGTCATCCACTGTTGGTTTTAGTTTGTATATACAGAGGTACACACCAGTTAATGTGTCCTTCACAAAAGCAACTGTTAAAAACAAACAGCTCTCCTTACTGCTATTTACCTTTTAAGATCCTTCTCCATAATGGAGTTGTAGCAGATTTTTTTCAGAGACAGAGAGACAGACAGTAGCACTTTTGCTATACAGAGACTTTTATTAGATTGGGAGGAGGAGAAAATTTGGCTGATACACATGATTTGGAGATCTCAGTGCTCCTTTCACAAGAATGGATGATGATAACTGATGAAGGGACTTTGAGGGACTACAGAACTATGTACACCTCTTATTTTATGTTACTCTAATAAAAGTGTAGCTGCTTCTACATTCAGCTGTCTAGTTCAGTTGGCAAGAACTACATTTTTCAATAAATCATTTTCAAGCCTCTTTTGATATGTGTTCCCTTGTGTCAACGATAGGTTTCTGAAAAGGCAAGAGCAAAACACTCTGCTAGGCTGTTTTTCAGTAGTAAGTACTAGACACAATGGATCCCAAATGCTGTCAGGCACTTATAAGCACTCATAACTGTATAGTGTGCTTACAGTGACAAAACTCCCAGTACTGTTGTGACTAAGTAACATAAAACAGTATTTGAGGTGTTAGCTGGAGCATGGGGACCTGAGCTGTGTTCTCATTTGCTGCACTTCCTCTCTTGTGTAACCCAAGCATGTCACTCCGGGCCTGTTTCCTGTCCTATTCCTCATCTGCTTTGCTTCTAAGTTCTTCAGAGCACAAAATGTTTCTTACCAAAGTGAGGCACCATTATTACTTGAGAATGGAGTACTACAGTATTAATAAGAGGATAAAAATAGATAATACAGTGGGTTTTGTACAATATGTTTCTTACTTGTAGTACAAATAGTACATAATAAAACTTGTCCATCCACCAACTTTTTTGATGCACAGCTCCCTGACCCCTTAATTACAAAGTTGACCATCTGCCCAAAGTGTAGTGACTAAAGTGGCATTTGTGACATTTGTCACAAACGTTTCACCTCATATATTGTCAAGGATCATAGAAATTGGGCATGATAGCTATTTACCTGACATTCTTTTGAATCTGTTAGTTTTTCCTACTAACTTTGGAATGAGAATGTTACAGTGAGAGATGCTTAAATTTATAATGGGATTTATTTGGTTTGTATACTTTATCATCTGCAGTATCATACATGGAAGTATGACTCAAGTATGATGTCCATACACAGAGCCCTTTATCAGGTGATTTCAATCTTCCTCATCTACCTGTATATAAAACACATATTATGCCTCATCCATGAGTATGGCAAGCCTGAGTGTATCATAAACCTTAAACAAAAAATATCTGTAATTATGGTTCATTACTGTTCTTGATCTTGTAATGCCACTCAGGTAGTCCATTCATGGAACTTCTGTTTAGTTGAAACATACTTGTCCCAAACTCATGCCTCAGTAAATTACATGACACTCTAAAGAAGAGTACGTAAATAAAAGTATACAGCGTTTTACATTTAGAATAACATAGCTCCCTCGTATTCTTACCAGTCAACTAAGTATGAGAACACTTTTCACACCTATGCTCTAATATGTTAGGACTTTTGCTGCTCCCATTATGTGCCACATTCACTACAAGCTAATGCATGATACAAAAATAATTTTTAAAATTTAAATATTTACATTCCTTTGAAGGCTTAATGCCAGATATCCCTAATGGCTGCATTTTCTCATTTCTACATTCTGCAGTAATTGCTTTCTTCACCATCTAGTCTTTGGTGATTTTCCAATTAATTGCGAACCCATCTGACCACCTTTACTCAGTCTTTTATTCTTGCTAGAAAAAAATTTAACAGATGTAGAAAACATCGTGGCAATATTTTTGACTGCTTATAAATCTGAACATGCTATGCAGACATTAACTGAATCACATAACGGTATTTATCACACACTGCTGTATCTGATGCAAGTACTCTGCAGACTGTGTGTGTGTAGGCAATTCAAAGCTCAGTCTCACAGGGATTCCCAAGCCCAAGTTTCACTGGTGAAGTCCACTTAGCACTTAGTGGGAAATTTAATTCGTAACATCAATAATATGACACAATACCCAGAAAATTGTGGCAGAAAATAAACGGCAGCCTTACAGGTGTTAAATGGCACCAAAAGCTATTAATCCTGTTGAGTCTTCATACCCTGTGTATGTATAGATTTCACCGTACAGAGGGTTTAAAACTACTTTTCTCTACAGAAAACACAAATTAGGATAAGGAAGTGTGTCTTGTGCTGCAATGCCTTGCTGAGGAAAATAATAACAAGAACCACTGAACAGAAAATATTACAAAACCTGTACTGGCTGTACTGACTCTGTTTGGTAGAGTTTCATTCTAGGCCCTAATCTCAGTAACGAGATTTGTTCTAAATTGGTTGCATTTTCTTCTGAATATCTGGAAATTTGCTTGTTAAGTGTTCAGGTGGAGGAAAAACTCTTCTCAGGTGCAGAAAGAAGTAATGTTGTGCAGTCAGTGGAAAGAAACATTCAAACAATTATACACCCTACTGCTTCAAGTCATATTAAAACAATCTATAAGCTAATTCAATGCTAACACAATGTCTCATAAATGGTAAACGGGCTGGATGAACATCCTGGCTGAGCAGGCTGGATGAACAACCTTCCAAGTTAAGAAATACAGTATCATTGCATTGTTCAACAAGGTTTTAACTGCCAGTTACGTTTTTATACCTGGTATACATAATCAGTACAGACTTGTTTCCAGAACGCGCACCATACAGGTCAGAGAAGATTACATTTTCCAGCACTCCCTATAATTTTCACAGTGGTCCTTTATTTTTTCCAGTAAAATGTACATTTGGACTATTTGTCCCTAGTTCTGAACATAGTGCTTAGAAAAAAACAGATCACGAAAGAAGGAAAAGTAAAAACTAAGGATTATGATTCTGAAGCCTGACAAGCTTTTCCTTCTCTCATCTGACTCCCATATTTTCTGGTACAAGCCAGTTAGTGGAAGACAATCAAATGGACTAAACTGGAGGTTTAACAGACCTAACCCTCACTCTCTCTTCCTTTCCTTCACCAGCACCAACCACAATTTGTAGCCACTCCCATGAGTTTGGTGTCAAATACGCAAAACTTGTGCACAAACACAGAATTTACACTAGAAATAGCTGCGTTATTGTGGTTAAATTAATCACGTTGCTAGCTAGTTCTGGGTAACAGCACCAATATCATTGCATACAGAACAATTGTAAAAGACATGGAAAAAAATATGAAAAGACATTGAAAAAAATGAGGTGATTTACCCTGAGTCCTCACTATGAAGAGATTGCTGCTTATAGTGACATAGTGTCCATGCTCTAACCTCTTTCACTATCTCCAAACAGCCAGTCTAGACTGAAGGTTTGGTCCAAAAAGGAGGCAAAGAAAAAAGACCCTGAATAAATGATAGGAGAATATGGACTTTGAGAGTCTAAGATAACCATCTATGCAGTAAACAGTCATAGCAGAACCCTGATAAGATCCAAGTCAGTCAGTTAACAAATTTTACTTGAAAAACAGAGAACAATATGATTAAAAATGAGACCTCTACCCCAATGAGCGTTTTTTTTTTTTGCATGCGTTGTGCTCTGTTGTCACTAATATCAGCACAGCCAAGATGTCTCACGAGGCACAGTTAAAAATGTGACTATAGTTACTATTACCACATACCTCAAAATAAACATTCTGCTATTGCAACTCACTCAGTTCTTCTGTTAATGTACCGGTTAAATGCATTGTCTTCTCACCACTGTCTTGATTCTGTAGGGTGAATGAGGGTGAAGAGTTGTTATTGACTTTCTTACATTTCTGTTATTTCCTTTTTTCTGTGAGACACTATTGTTGGATATAATCTTCTTCAGAACATTTTCCACTTTAAAGACAAGAATCTGACTGCAATTGTCTTAAAGAACTGATGGAAAACTCTAAAATTTGAAGATTATGCTTAATTCTCCCTTGCAGGCTTAGTAATGAGCACTCACAGGTCTTTCAATTGAAAATTCAGCTGGTTGCCCTGAGATAGCTTTAAACTAATAAAACTTCCAAACGCTTTTTTTTTTCCATAATTTTTCATTATGTTTCTATTTGATGAAAAAGTAAAGCAAAACAAAGACAACTGTGGAGATAAAGTTAAACCTGAGAATCATGAATGCTTTAGACTCAGGGAACATCGGTAGGGATGAAATGACAGCATTATCTTTCATATCCTGAAGTATCAGTAGGAGCAGCTGTAAGATCCATTAGCCGGGATATTCAAAGAGAAATAGGTGGAATAATGCTCCTGGTGCTACTTGCATTAAATTTATAACCTAATCTTTGTAAAAATGGGATGGTATCTATATCTGAAAACCTACAGATCTAATAAATATGTTAAATATATTTAAATATAAATAAATATGTAAAATTAAAGTTTGAAGAATACTTAAATATTAGAAGAAAGTTTCAGCCTTTTCACATTGCTATCCGCAAGCCAAAGTAAGTTCATTTATCTCTTTTTCCTTCCTCCCCCCACAAAAACCCTATTTTAGGTCTGGAATCTATCTGGAAAAGCCAACATAAAAAAAGACTGCCCAAAAAGACGAGGTGGTACATACATACCATCTGCCATGCATCCCCAAATGTTAATTTCTTATGAGCAAGATTTAAGATCAAAATGGAAATGAAAATGATCTTCAAAGAACTGAAGCCATGGCTGTAATTCAGCTCTCTGTATGTTTTGATCTTCTTTTTCTAACACTTCAATTGAAGTATGATACTTCCTCTTTTTACAGATTCTATATTTCAGTATACACTACTCATATGGTATGAATTTCTGCAGCTCTGAAGGGAAGTATGTATTTCGAATGAATGGTACAAGGAGTTTTTTATTTATACAAAATTCAGATTTTAATCAGAGATATTTAAACAGGCATTTTTTTCCTTTTTAGTGCTACATAAAAAAGAAGCATCAGTTAACTTCTCCATATTTCTTTGATATTATTAAAATTACAGAATGGTTGGGGTAGAAGAAAGGAAGACAAACTATTAATCTGATTTTGAAGCTATAAATCTGAATTGTTGGATCCAAAGCAGCTCAGTAATTCTGGTTCCAAGTTACATCCAAAACAGAACAAAGTATATTCTTTTACCCTTAAGATATAGAATAATTTTTTGTAATAACTTCTGTTCACTCAAGATTTCGCCCTGGGAGGAACAAAGACTTCACAAAAATATCTACTCTTCAGAGGTTTCTATACTTTACAAGGAAAAATTCCTGCACAGAGAATAATCACTTGAAAAGAACTTATTTACTCAGCCCTCAGGTAGAAGAGTTTAGGCACACACAGAAAATCCAGATAGTATCTTAAACAGTCTTGTGTATCTCACATGGAACCTCTACTCGCTGTTCTAAAAATGAGTAACAGCTTCAAAATAGGTGTATGCAAGCATCTCTGTGGAAGCTGAAGCTACGTCTATGTATCAGATGTTTCCCAAAAAGCCTAATAACATTTTATAATCTAAGAATGGAAATCCTAATGCTCAGATTTTCTTGGAAGAAATTGGTTTTTTGTATCCTCTGCTCAGAAGAGGCAAACTAGCTGTTCAAAGACCCTTGTTTTGCTTAGGAATGTTTTTGTTGTTACTGCCCCACAGTGGCTCATTGGAATATGTATGCAGGGCGGTTGTTTTCTTCTGCTTGAGCAGGCATTTGAAGAGGGGGAGGGTTGCCAGGGAATCTTTTCTTTTCACTCAGACTGCCTTGCTAATGGTCTGCAGTTATAGGCGAATACAGTTATAATTCAAGATCACATTTTTTTCACCTCCTTATTAAAGAGCTAATGTATCCCTCTTCTCAATGTATAGGTTATATCTTCCACTTACAAATAGTTCTTTAGATTAGGCGAAATAGAAAGATTTAGTAGATAAATGGGAGACTGATTCGGAGAACAGGCATTTCATTGAGTCTACTAGTGACAGTGAATCCCGCAGTATCCAATGAATGGTAAAAACCTCAATGAGTGTAAATACACATCCGTGTGTGTAAATAACTCTTTTTCACACACTGTTCCTCTGTACATACTTTTCTTTAATATGACTTATTCTGAGAACAAACCCAAAACTACCTTACAATCTCAGTAAACGTTGTTCTGTTTTGTATATTTAAGACGTACATTTAACAATCATTTAACCATTTTTAGGTTAGTGGTTTGGTCATTTCGCTATTATTATGATTTGGCACAGCTAACGCTTTGCACAATGAACCAGATTCTCCTGTGCACTGTGGCTTTGGATCGCTCTGCTAGCACCATCCATCTCCCAACGCAAAGAGGAGGCTCCAGTCACACACACACTCCCATACCAGTGCAACTCTTTGCTGTGGCCATAGTCAGCAAAACAACAGGTTAGCCTATAATATTACAGTGCCAGTTTAGCCTCCCGGCCCTCTTAGCCGTGAACATAGCACCTCAATTCCACAGAGACACTGGCCTTTGTGTACAGCAGCATCAGCATTGTGGTAGTATAAGATTACGTTTTTCAATTATTTTTTCTACCACATCTTGCAGATTTGAGTTTAGATACACTTAGTTCTATAGTCAAGCACATGTACAAATTGCAATCAGATTAAAATAGGAAAATATACCCTGGAATTCACAACTGCTTTCAGTCAGAGAAGCTGGAAGCATGTTACAAAATATTAAGTCACCCTTCATTCTGACCTTGATTTGCAATACACAATTTAGTGAATCTCACATCACATCAGATGTTCATCGGGTTAAAAAGATCAGTGAGCTTACCTGCCAGTACACATGTAGCATACCTCATTGTTTTGAGTTCAGCTTGTCAGCATACCAGTGATCTGCGCTCCATCTGCACATGGAGGCAGAAATGTTCCCATCTCATAATACATAGGCTAGCTCCCCTTGCAGCTGAAGAATGTTTATGGGGCTGAGCATACTTGTGCTGTCATCCTAATTTTTCTACATTGTTATTGTACTACCACAAAGTTCTTGCAATGTGTTGTTTAAAATGCTGGCTGCTCAGCAAATGATCTAGTGCACACAGCATTGTAATAATACAGAAATCTGCATGTTGAATTTCAATTATGCTTTAAAGCTTTCTAAACAGAGTGCTTACACTTTCTTTTCAACATGCAATGAAATGTTAGTTGTTTTTCTGGAAACATCATCATGGCAAGGCACTAGAGAGCTTCCTTCTGTTTAAGTGATTGTTTACTTTAGCTCCTGTGCCCTGTGGAAAGCCTGCCTAGTGAGTGACCATTTTATAAAAGAAACTCAGTCTGTTTTCAAATCAGTTAATGCATTATATCTCTCTCATGAAAGAGAAGAAATTAATTCTGTGAAATGCTTTTCACTTTCCCATGTTTACAAAGCCAGTGCTGTAATGCATTTTGGGGTTGGTGGAGAGTAAAAGGGTGCCCTATTAGGAGATTTATTTGCAGAAATTTGTTACTGGTGCATGCAGTCAGCATGTGATAGGGACTGACTGCTCAAGATACAAACCAAGAATCATTATTTACTACTTCAAAGTGAGGTTTGCAACTCACTAGCAATTATCCTTTTTGTTCTGGGAAACATTTGGATGCACCGCATTGTCATGGTCATAATGCAAAAAGAACATCTTCAATAACTTTAATAAAACATGAAGAGGAAATAGTGCAAGGCTGAATTCAGCCATGATGGCACGGAGGAGGGAATAGGAAAGGATTTGTACTGTAGCAGAGCATTTTCACTGTCACAAAACATGGTCACTGTAAATTTAACACTAGAATGCAGTAAAGGAATTCTCACAGCCTAGAAAACTAAGGCAATGCAGCAGTCAGCAAAGAGGTAGGTAGGTCTGTATGCCTTAGTGCAGCAGTGTGCAGAAGTACAGGAATAAAGCCTAGAAGCACTACAATCATGTTAGTGTGGCTGAATATAATCGTATTAACCCAGTCTGAAAGGCAGAGCTAATCTGCCCAGCTGCAATTTGTTTTGATGAAGCCATACTGCTTCAGGGATCTCTGCACTCTACTGCACTGGCCTATGTAGATAAGTCTACGATCTGTCAGATGAAAGTGAAGTAAGTTGGGTTAGGATAATGGTATCTTCCTCATTAGCAGCAAAATTATAGGCTGAGACAGGAAAACAGAGCATTTTTAAAGTTGAAGATTATTAAAGGATAAGCCAGGACAATTTGAGGTTTGAGAAAAGTGTAAAGTAAGAAATACAAGCAGCCCATTTCCGTTCTGTAAGAGCCTAACTAGCACTGTATGGTTCTTCAAGATAATGGGCGAAGAACAGTGAAAATCAAAGTTCTCATTAACATTCAAAGAGAAAAAAGAAGTTATACACTCTGAATGACCACTTCAATAATCTTACTTACAGAGGGATGCAGTTTAAACTCTGCTACTGGTTTACAAAACAATATAAGCTCAAAGTGAAGATAAAGCATATAAAAATCTTCTCGCAAACAGTTTTAAAAACACAGAAAGAAACAACAGGGGTAGTTAGTCTCCAAGATGACAAAGAAGCAAGGGGTGGAGGAAAAAGTAAAGGAAGATTTTAACTTTCTTCTCGTGCAATGTAAATTAAAAATGTGAGTACTCTGCTCTGGAAAAGGTTGAGTGTATATTTCAGGGCCCCTGGTGACTGAACAAACCACTTTAGCTTTGTTTTTTTCAGTTTAGTACAATGTCACCAAAGTCCCTTGAGGTGAATACTTTATAATCCACAGAAACTTCCAACACTAATTCTTGGTTTACACATGCATGCATTCTGCTTTCAGAAAGCAAAAATAAACGAGTAAAATTGTGGATTTGTCATAATCAATGAATCCAACAGTAGTCTTGAAATGCTATCATAGATTTGGATCTGTATTTGCTAAGCTTTAATAACTAATCCATTCACATGGCTACAACGACGGTAAGGGCAAAGGAAATGCTCTGCATGGGCACAAGACAGGACCTACAGAACTCAACATTGAACTGTGATAAAGCATCTTCTTACAGCCAAGAAGACAAATATAATGCAGAGATAATAACCACAATTTTTAGAATGAAGATTACCCCATATTTTCAAGTAGAACTTGGCTTCCCCTACAATAATGTCTGTTAAAACAAAGGAGACAGAAGGAACTCCACTTCGGTAGCAGCCATAGTTTAAGCTAAAGTGACAATGGAAGACCATCTTCTAAGCTTAGACTCCCCACAAACAGAGACTCATCTACCCCAGTAGGAGGTGAGGAAGCACAGAACCCGGTCTCTAGTGACTACACTCCAATAACAGAGCTGCTTGCAGCAAAAGTGCAAGGCGACATCATCCCTCCTTTCTTGTACACGCCTTCTCTCTTCTCAGGCTGTGTATTTACAGAGAAGTTTCTGCGCTACAAACATCAAAACATGTCACAGTGACAATAAGCCTCAAAGAGGGGCAGAAATTCAAGATACCAGCATTATGTTCTGTGTTTCATGTGTTAGCATGGTAATTTTTGTTGATCCCATTCTGCAAGTGTAACTTTCAGCAAACGACTGTGTAAGAAGCCTAGGCTTAACTTTACCCTTTACCTTTTTTTTTTTTCTTTCACCAGAGATGAAATCAAGTTCAGTAGCACTTTTTGGTGTCCTGTGCTCTTCTAACAACATAAAGCTGCTTGAAATTTGCTCACTGTTAAGCCAGACATAGATCTGTTTGTATCAGTTGAACAACATAAAGCAGCTAGAGCCAGCGAGTCTAATCTGAAGACTGTTTTCTGTGGCACAGCTCTGGTTTTGCACGTCTCTATAATATATACAAAGATCTTCAAATTTACCATGGGATTGCATTTTTAAGTAATTAAGGCTAAGAAAAATATCTGTAAGCACACAGTGTTTGGATGACTTACATCATTCACCACAAGGAGATAGGTTAAAAAGGATGGGATCACCAGAAGAAGACTAATTCTGGCTAATTTGTTTTTGTCACTGCTACATGTACGTGTGCCAGTGGTTAGTGATTAATTTTTGAGGAAATGACTGGTAAATACCGGTCCAAATTACTGGAGGAAGTAGTGGATAGCCAGGAGGATAGCAATTTTTCATGTATTACAGGGTCATAAAAGCAAGTTAACATTAGGGTTTTCTGAAGCGCTGGAATGTACAGATTCACAAATGGGGTAATACTTGTTTTTGCCTTATTAGTAGGCAAATACTGAAAACATTTCAGAAATCTAAATAACTCTACAGGAAACTTAACACTAGTCTCAAAAACACTCAGCTTTGCTTTCATTTCACATTAGTCATTGTGAGAACTGTCTTCCAAGATACCGAAGGTATTATCATGGTTGACTACGTTACACTTAAAACCCTCAGGGTAGCACTACACTTACCTGTGCATAACCTGCAATCAAATATGAAAAATAAATATTAAGATGCATTTAGGAATCCCCCAGGCCTTGTTGGAGTGGCTTATGCTGTCAACTTTAGTTTATCTCATGGTTTAAATTTGGCAGACGTATCAACAGCAACAGATAGTTTATTTTCAGTTCAGACAAACCATTTTGTTTAACCATGGCTAGAATATGTCCTGAATTACATGCCAGTACAGATTACAGGTTTAGCTTTTTTCCTTCATAGAGCAATGTGAGACATTTTTAGTCCAGGTCTAACACAGATCACAGCCTCTGCTCCTCATTTACAACATCTTGCAGTTAAATGAATAGAAGCAGAAGTGGACAAAGACTACAATACTTCTCCTTTGCCTTTTTATATGCTGACCCATGGCTGTAGTCAAGAAAAAAAGAGTATTCTCTGAAGAGATCTATAGTCTATTTCTCTGTTTTGCATAATGAAACAGTGCAGAGCTCATTGGGAATTGTAAAACATGGTGATACATAGTTAAAGCATAGTTTGACAATGCCGTAACGTATATGCTCAAGTGGTTATCATCAGTCTGGCAATTATTGCTACCACGCCTGTGTGGTTTTTGATTGGGACACAACTGTCCACAGCATGGCTAGAAACCTGGATAGCTCTGACTTGTGTTAAAGGATAACCCACAAGAACTCAAGGGAGATTTTACTTAGCTTCTGGTCTTACTCTCCTCTCACGTCCAGTAAGTCTGATGCATAACAGACATTCCTATTGTCAGTGTAGGATAAGATTTAGGCTTGATCTCATTTAAATTTTATCAGCATAGCTGTTGATCAGCTGTTGTTATTCACACATCTATCCCGATTCTAGAGTTATCTGTTTAACTGCTGTTGTACTGATGCCAGGGTATGCCAGTAGAAACATTTTATACCTGTGTAATTGGATCTACACTAAAGCGATTGAAATAATGATAAAAGCAAAAGCTGGTCTTGTCTGTGCAGGGAATTTTATGAGCAGAAATATATTGCTATAAGCAAGGGGTTCAGGCATGCAAGTGACTACAACAGTAATGCACTAAAACATAGTAGCAGCTTATCCATGGCAACTACTACCTGTGCTGTCTAAAACATTGGAAACACAGGACAGGAGTGTGTTAAAGTAGAAGCTAATGCAGTTTACCAGGCCCTTGCCACGGGCAGAGGGCACTGACTTGGTCAGCTACTTAGGTCAGAGGATGGATTATCTTGTTAAGCTTCAATAACTTGTGAGAAAGTCTGAGTTCCCTCTTTATGTAGTTACAGCAATTTAAGTCATTCTGAGGTAGCGTTATGGAGAAAGAGCAGCTCTCTTCTAGTTTGCCTTACCCTGCCTTCACATTTATTCAAGGCACACAAATGAAACTATCAGAACCATGACAGAGATTTCTTTCAGTAGCTGTCTTGTCTACAAAATTAATGCAAAGAATACAAATATCAAATTTTTTTCCTGCCAAAAAAATCCAAAATATGTGTTTATGACAGCGAAAGTTAAGTAGCTTAAATACAGGTGCTCTGAATAATGACAGTAATACAGATCCCAGCTAGGAGCAGACAGAGGCTGTCCTGTTAAGTTCTATATGTGAAGTTATTGATAATGGTAATGATGATAACAATGAAGATGATGATAAATATTAATGGATTATAAATTTTACTAATAAAGATAAACTCTGGAACTGAAGCAGAGGCATTTTTTCAAGGTTGTGACCAAATTCCATTGTTGGGCTGGAAACTGAGCCCTGCTTATGCCTTTTCAGCCAACTAAATTATTCTTCTCAAGTTATGATCCCTTCTAGCATATATATTATTGGTTATATATTATCAGAAATTACTGGATCAAATTATGTTCCATCATTAGTATATAAACAATATCATGCATAAACATAATTAAAATTATAAATATTCTGGGCTACTTAGAATAACCAAACTTCACAGTATAATACTAATGATTGTTTAGGTTCATGAGTTTACATTGTGAAAGAAAAATCAAAATGCCTTCAGAAATATAAATGACACCATTTGTAATAATAACTTGAAATACGTGGTCTTGAAAACACACTCATTCCTAAATCCATTTCATCAGGAATATTTAAAAACTTTAAAATGCTTCCAAAGAACACAGCGAAGAATATTAGCCAAACTGTTGCAGCATGCAATTTACTAGCAAAATGTTTGCAGAAGTCTGTTTCCTAAGAATGTCTATAATTTAAATGCATAAAGATTTATTGAACTTGTATAATTTATGGCACTAATATTGGTTTTTGCCAGTCACTTGATTTCTGATTTCTTCATCAAACAATTTTGAATATCAGTGATGATGTATCCTGGCTCTCAATAGTCTAATTTTCAATTTTTAGTTAATTTTCAGAAAGAAAGAATGAAATTCACGGTGCTTCCGTGCTAAAGTTTCACAATTTATACTGATACAGTTGTTAAGAGTGGCAAAACCTAAAATCCATTGATTAATATCAGTTTTAAAATAGTTATAAGGGTTCAGGAGAATGAAATCTTACTCACATAAATCCTCTTTGCACCAGACCACATGCTAACACTTTTATTGCCATGATTATGTCTGTAAAAAAGGAATCACGGCCATAAATGCCATAGCAACACAGCTAATTACACGTTTTTAAACTATATATCTAAGTCGCTTAAGGAAATGTCACCTGTGCGTTTATTTTTTGTCACATGTGCTTTTCAAATAATAGGCATAAGTAGCCATCTTTTGAAAGCAAGTTGTGCTTCACTAAAATACCATAAGTACAAAGTCGTATCTTTTTTTAAATTGTTTTATTATGTCACTCTGAAATGGAGTACACACTAATTTGACTGGATAAATGGAAATAGAGGACCTTAAGGCTATATCGGTAGTAACAAACCATGAAAAAAAAGAATAACGATGCTCTGCAGAAAACAAGAAATAGTAAAAACAAGTATATTGTCAGTTGTCTTACTATAAATCAAAGGTATTATCTGGAAATTGTCACTGTATAGCTTTGCATATTATTTCTTTGTATTTCAAGATGAAAGAGTAAGGATAAGAAGAATTTTTAATCTATTTGTTTTTCTTCCCTCAAAGTCTTCAGTTTTGAGAAATTATGTGAGCCAACAACTTGGTTTCAACATGGAAATTCTCTAGGACAGCAAATACTCTATTTATCTGCCCAACATGCATTTTCTTCCTTCAGCAACAACAATAACACTATATAAAACTTGAATAAAACTCATTTTCTTCCACTACACTGAAATCTTAAACCCAAAAGCAAAGCAGACCTAGGCTAAGCTGAACTAGATGAAGGTGCTTAAGTGTTATGAAAACTGCCTGATGAATATACTTTTAACTGATTTTTACTGACATTTTTCTTCCGCTGTGTGTTCTAAAATTCCTGTGAGCCTATTATCAGCATTGTGTCTGTGCTTTTTAATACTAATTGAGAAATATTTTAATTTAAAGGCTTATGTGGGACGTTTATCTTGCTGGTTTGTTGTGGTTGTTAAGCAAGATGATGATTTGTGATAGGTGACTTGTAAGGTTAACACAGTTCGATGGATAATCAGCAACTAGGCAGTGTAATTAAATTATAGTGATGAAAATTATCGTGCATTTTTCCTGTTAAATATTATTTTAAAACTTTTTCTTATTTTTGAGTTGCAAAGCTACTGGAGATGGAGGAGTAACATTGCCTCTGACTCCCTCTAGTGATTCTGCTGTGGGAAACGCAGCCAACTACAGATGTCAGCCCTCCGAAATCACCCAGGATTAGTCACTAGATAAATGCTTCACGTATTTCAGAATGGTAACGGAATTCTCAATAAATTAAACAGGTTTTATAAGCAGCAGGATAAAGTGCTGTAGAACATGCAATGTTTTGGGAAATCTATGTTCTGCAGCAAGTAAATATTTTCGGATGTGAAGAACCTTTCTTCCTTCTATTTAATGGAGGTAAGCCAACAGAAATAGAAACTTATATGGTAAAAATGAATAGCACTAGTGCATTCCTAGTTTGATGTTATCGAAGGCACATGAATTCCAGAAAATGCTGAGTGCCCTTCCTGGGATCATTAGGAAACTCCAATGCAAAAATGACTCTAATGCATGTCCTGTATAACTTTGTGTATCGCTTTTTGCAACAGTTTGTGATATCGTGAGACAGATGCCACAAGATGATCAACAACCACTTAATTACGTGTAACTCTAATTTGCATTCTCACTAGCATTAATATTTTAGAATCCTCTCTCTTGTTCAAATACTCACTACCATGAGTCGCTGGTATCCTTACACTATCTCAGGAAACTTTTACAAGCATGTGCTCAATTTTCACAAGCTTTTTAACATTATTAAGTTTATTAAATGCAAATATTATAGTTGTTGCACATATAGAGAACACCCTCCACAAAGAAATGCTATCATTTTCCCTTGCCAGAACTGTGTGTTATATCCGTGGCCAGGCTTAGAAATGTCATCAGCTAGTTCTTTATAAACAAGGGTCTACATCCAGTTTGCCACAATTTCTCAAAGAACACAGGATATCTGTCCATAGCAAATGACACCAAAGTTTTCTCTGCATTAAAAAAAGAGGAAGAATGCATTTGTTTATTGATCATAAAAATATTCTAGAAATGAGAGAAAATTATTATCAGAAAATGACTTGCTGTACTTCAATAATGATTTGAGGTTTTGATTGGTATTTTCTGCATGCAGGGATCTCAGGTTTTAATATTTACAGGTAGTTCAGTGAAGCATTAACCACAGATGAAGTTCTGATGAAAAAAAAAAACCCACCTAAAAGCAATTCCAGATTTTGATTGAAAAAAAAATACTTTCTCAACAAGTAGAGGACACCCCTTAAAACCAGCCCAAAATGAGTGAACGCAATGTCCTATGATGTCAACCTGAAACCCAGGTAAGGCTGACACATTAGTCTACACTGAAGCCTGAGTTTTCTTGTCAATAATTCCCTTTACACTCCTATTGCGGAAGGGAAGTCTAGTTCCTTACATAATCCTATTAAAAACTAAATAATAACTATTTGGTTATATAAATTGAAGGAAAGGAATCCATACCCCAGTGGCATGCATTCCTGCATAGCTCTCTTCCAAAGCAATCCCAAGCATTTTAAAAATGAATAGCTTCACTCACCAATGAAACACAGCAATCTTTGGAATGGGAATTACTAAGCACTCGGTAGCGTTACACAGCTAGAAGCATTCGTACCCATTCTCCGTTATTATTTTGACCCTACAGCAGATGTTTATTCAGAAAGTCCTGTCTCAAAATTACTTTCATTTAACGCATAAAGTTTTTGATTGACTCCCAGTTAGTGTTCTGTTTTGGAAAATCTGCTTTGCAAAGCAATTCCTGTATTCTCTAGCACAAAAGGGAGTAAACACTTCAAAGTTGGGTTCAAATAATTTTTAGACTGTGGATAGTCCTCTGTATCAGGTCACAGAATCATAGATTTGTTGGGCTGGAAAAACCCTTTGAGATCATCAAGGCCAACCGTACCTGTCCACTACTAAACCATCCCCGAGCACGTCTTCTACTCATCTTTTAAATCCCTCCCTACTATAAAAACTAACACTGATGAGCATTTTTGATACTTGGAAAGCACGAAAAGCCAGGGAACATCAATCCCTGCAAATCACGCAGCAGATAGCAAAGTAACCCGGTTTGTACACCCCTCTTCTGCTTGGAGACATCAGAACTTTAGGAACCTTTTTTCTTCAGTCAGGCTTCTTCAAATCACTGTCTCATTAACAGACTTTTCCTAACTACTCAAAGATTCTAGGCACATCTGCTCATTGCAAGAGTCCTCTTTTTTAAACTCCTCTGGGTATTAATTTGAAAGTAGGCCGATGCTGTTATGCTGATCTTATATTGCTGGTGTCACTGGACTTCTTTTGTGATAATGATTGCCAAATAATAACTTTGCTTAGGTATGGTGGAACATGCCTCACTGAATCTACTGGGAACTTGCCTAATATAGAATGTATCTTTTGAAAAGCTATACAGCTGCTGTGATTTGATTCCAAAAAGTGCTGTGTACTTTGTTTCCCACTTTTACCCTTACTGTAAAATAGAACCAGTGAGTCCAGCCTATGGAAATATTACAGCAGTTCCTATTGCACCACTTAAAAAATGTTGGCCTATTTTGTTTTTTTTGGAAGTTTTCAGCACCATTACAGCCTATTAGGGCAGAAGGAAATACCTCTGCAAACACTCAGCTATAAACATGTAGTAGAGTAAGGTGTGCGGCTACATCACAGCATTGCAGGAATGTTCTGTGACTCTGTTCACTTACGAGTCTACTCTCATAACGCTTGCTATTCTACACATGCTAATTTCAGGCAGCAAAAGAAGAAAAACAAACCAACAATGACACAGACCAATGCACTCTGAGCTTAATGCAGATTCCCATTTCATTTAGATGCAGTCCTGAGTCTCCTGAATATATATGCTTCAAGGAAACTTCAGGAATCTAATTTTTTGAAGGGAACTCTCTTCAGTATTACATACTCACCAATGCCATTAGCATTAAAATGATGCCAAAAAGGATGCCTAAAAAAATCCTGTTACTAAAGAGCAATGTTTTCTCCCTGTTGCAAAGTACAATATACTTAATAGCTTAAGAAATCCAGGTCTGATGAAGATTTAAAAGCACTTTATTTTAACATGTCTTTACTCTGTCAACAAGACAATACAAATAAATTTAGGCATGTAAAATACTCATGAAATTAATTTCATTTTTCATGATTAAAAAACCTGAGCTATAGCAAACAATATATATTATGGTTTTAGTCAAAGATGATTTGAGCAATATTTAAGATATTTCTGTTCTTGAAGCACTACTTCTCATATTTAATGAGGATCTGAAAATCCCAGAAATTAAATGACTTGCCAAAAGCCAGAATGAAAAGAGTACCCTGGTGAAAAAGGAAGACGGGTCTTCCAAGATCCAGATTAGTGTTTGATTTACTGCACTGCTGCTGTTCTCCAGCTGCAGGTGTTGCAAGAAAGGGGGTTTAAGCTCTAGAAGGAGCCAAGGAAGGAACTGTGCTAACTGTATTACTTGTAAGACAAGAATGGCCAGTTCTCTGTGTGAAATACTCTTGAATACTATTCATTTACAATCTCACAAAACTCTGATGACAGCGGGGTTTTTCTTTGGCAACTGTGTTACCACCTGAGGATAATTAACCAATGTTTTATAATTGCTCTGATATGTAGCTGAATCAAAGACACTTTCTAAAAGCTTCAACTGAAATCTTCAGTTTACTTGCGAGTTTGGCTCAGCAGCATCCTGAAAACAGTGTCTCTTGATGTATGGTTGTTGTGTCATAGAATTGTTCCTCTGTCCATAAGACAGAGGGATAGTTGTCAGGTTAGGTATCTACCTCCTTTGTTATTACCCTACATAGCCACAGGGAGAAAAATTGCTTACCTTGGCGTGACCACTTTTATCATTGCTCTCCAGAATAAACAGCTCATTTCTATACTCATGGTCATAAATTTAAAATCTCAATCATGACTCTAGCAGATTATTCTTTAATTGCACACACAATTCAGCTGAAATGAGAATAAAGAAAAATATTTATTTAAGGCCAAGCGGTTCCCGAAGTCCGATAATGAATATTAAATACTATTTAATAATGTTTGTATGTTAAAATGGGTTAAACAAGCCACTTAAAATAAGGGGGGAGGATGCGACTTTTCATAACACTAAGTAAAATATCCTGAAGGTTTATGGAAATATTTTGGTTTTCTCTTATAGGAAATCACTTGTAATTGCATTAACTCAGAAGGAAATTTATAATGGCAGGTAACAGAATAGCCTTTTAGTATCTTTTGTTTCAAATATTTGAATACATATGCAATCCTGCTAGTGTGCATCATTCTGAAATTTATAGCTTTCCAGTACAAGCTAATTTAAAATAATGAAAAAGATACTGTTTATTCTAGCATTTTTACGTCTAGACTGCTTCTTAAACACAAGCTGTGCTGTAAAGTACAGCAAAAGACACAATATATTTCAGTTTTCTTAGTTTGTTTCTATTTTGCAAGACATAAATCCCCAAACACTCCTAAAGATGCAGAGAATGGTGCAATGTAACACTTGTGAAGTTTACAAAAGTAATGTAAAACAACAGTTTCTGGAGATCTTTATTACTCTCATAATTTCCTGCTAGCAAGGACAGGTGACTAGTGTTTATTATACAAAAGGTATTTCATTACTTCCTAGGTTAAAGACATGGTGTGATTTTTATCTTAAGTCACCTTAAGACATCACCTGTATTGCCATCGATATCACAGCTCCTGCCTCGTGTAATCAGGCAGAGAACTGAGTCCACCAGACTCCTGCTTCTGCGCTAAGTTCCGTTTTGAGTCTTTGTAAAGTCTTGTCTTGCGCACCTGTGCCAAAGCCATACCCTTCTGGAATGAGCAGTATAAAAATTAATGTATTTTATACATAATTCATGACACTTAAAACGCATTGTCACTTGACAGCTGAGATGATAATAAAATTAGTATGTTCTACCTCCTGCTGTTAGGTACCACACTTCCAAATTTCCACATCGTAATTGTTCTGGCAATAGCCCTGCAAGACAATAAACACCACTGGTGCCTGGCTCTCCCTCAAAAACCTATGTATTTAGAAATCGTAACCCTTCTAAAAATAATATGGTCTAAACTTCCTATGTATTATCAATAGATGTGTAATGTCTCCAATTTTGGAATGAAAGGAATAGGTACCATACAGTCCTGTGACGATTGTTCACCTAGATGTGTGGCTGTAGTGTTACACATCTGCCATTTCTAATTAATACTGTATTTGATCTCGAGTGATTTGACCTGAAGTTTCTAGGCAAAAAAAAAAAAAAAAAAAAAGGGTATTTCTACACATACTTTAGAAAAAAAACGATCAGACACTGTAAATTATAGCTCACTGCAAAAGGTGGAACTCTGAGAGACACAGTGTTCACATTCCTTTCCTGCAGTATCAATTGGCTTTTATGAAGCACGGTGCAACATAGATAAAGGTTGCTTCTAGAAAAGGTAAAACTTGTGAATTTCCATTACTGAGAAGAAGTAAAAACAGTGCTAGTGCTCAAAAATCCCAAGTGGGATCTACATTTTCAGTAAATGGGGGTGAGGGAAAAGGAAGGGAAAGAAACTATTGTTCACATATGTATACAGAGAATAAAAGTGTTAGCTCAGGTTTGAGTCAAAATCCCAGTAAGAGATGTCGTATACTGTGTTTGGCAATTTGTATTCTGTTGCTCTGACATGAAAAAATAAACAAAGCAGAACTATGTGAGGCCTTCAGTAGAGAAAGAGTTCCAACCTCATCTGTCAGTCTGGTGGAAGTAGCTCCTTTCTGTTCCCTGTGCCCCTCTCCACATACACCCCATTCTCAGTGGCGAAGGGAAGGCTTGTGACTCTTATCTTCTTGCATAGAGACATAAAAGTGAGTTACAATCTTTCTTTGAGACTGTCATCTACAGTGGCCTCTCCATGACTTATCTGGGTGACCACAGTAAGGCCACTTCAGCAATATATTTTATGTGACCTTTGCAAAAATGCTGAGAATTCATCCTACAGGCAGTGCATTTTTATTAACAGGTTATTCCACAACAATGGCAGACCCAGAAGTTGTATAATATCTATGAGACTTCTCTCCTTACGTTTTTGAGAAATTCATACAAAAACCAGCATCTACGGGAAAAGGAATCATGATAACTGCAATCAGGGAAACGCAGGGGCAGCCCCCAGCAGCCTGCCTGCAAATCGACCACCACCAAAGTCACAGGGCCAAGTTGCTCTAACTTAGCCCCATACAGCGTACTTAAGAATCAGCTGAAGGTGCTATATGGAAACCATATTTCTAAGAGTTTTTCTGTTGAGTGCAAGTTTTAGAAAGGAACCAAGCTTGACCTTCACAGTATGCAAAACTTTGGCTCTGATCCTAGCTCTTTTCACATGTGAATAGTTCCTGTGAGGCCTCTTCGTGTGCTCAGAGTAACAAACAATTTCAGGATTTAGACCTTCATCTTAATCAAGGGTAGCAGCAATACCTTCTGATACACAGAAATACTTTCATTCATAGCAAAGTAATGCATTTGCTGCATGGACAGAGTTAATCTGGCTTCATCTTTGACTCTTAATTTTCTTTGACATTCATTTCCATGATGTAACTGCTTTGGTTTGTAAAGAGGTTTTGCCCTTTTCAAGGGTGCTGGTTTGCCTCCAATATCAGTTATACAAGCCATCTACTCCTTCCACCTTTATTTTTAGTTTTAAATGAAATAAGAGTTTGCATTAATTTTTGTTCTGGCTGTGTATTTCAAACACAGCTGACATTGAACTGCAGGATCCATTGTAGCTTATCCTTCCACACCACTTTGAAAAGCAGGACGGGTCATCCCCCCCAGACATGCTGCTCGCTTGCCTTTCTGGAATGGCTGATGCTATCACAGTTGATCGCTCTTGCACAGGACAAACCACCATGTAGGTCATTTTGTCTCCCACTAATATTCAAACTTATTTCAGTAATTATTTCTTTCCAAATAACAATCTTTATTTTAATTTGATCCGAAGCAAGGAGGACAAGAACATAAGGGCGTCCAAACAATACATAGAAATTCCTTTATAAATTGTCGCTTCCTAGGTGTAAAACAGTTGCCTATTAGGATGTGCCTTTTATGGACTTGGCTATTTTATAAATCCATTGTAATGACAGCTCAATGAAACAGATATTAAAAGGATTGACAACCACTCCTAATTTGTATGCCCTCAATGTGACATAACCCAAACACACATAGCTGCACGCTGCTTTTAATTTTTGTCCTTTTGTTGTTTATATATACACTTTATTTCATGTTTTATGACATAATTTTCAGAAATGTTGGTAAATAACTGGTAGGCATTCATCTCAGCACTGGGCTGCCCTGGAGCTGGGACACCAATTGTAATTGGTGGGGAGGCTTCTGTTTGCCCGTAACAGGGTACTGCTGCTGGCTGGATGTGGGACAAAAACCACGAAGGCACAACTACACTACCTCCATAGTTTAGGACCCAGTATAGCAAAATACAATGGGCATTTGGCCAAAGTCAGGTGACTGAAATGTGACATGGAAGTATAACCTGGATGAAAAGGAATTACAAATTACATTTGTTCTCTGGTGTTTTAGCATGGTTAACGGTCATGCAATTGTTCATTCTGAGTCCATATTCACAGAATCTCACCGAATACAGGAGTTGATGGGCAAAAATTGATACAGTTCACTGAATGACGAGGGACTTATAAAAGCTGTTTTTAGAACTCTCGTCATCCTCTCTCTTATCTACTGTTATTTCGGAGAAATTCTGGTGTTTAAACTATATTTAGTGATAAAAGAGAGACAGCACCTCTATCTCGCTGCAGTAAAACAGCTTTAGCGTACATTTTCATACATTTCTTAAAGAAGTACGCATGGAAACCCGTGTATTCCAGAGTAAGCGCAATTCCTTCTCTTGTCATTAAAAGAGTTTAAACCCGGCTCTCCACCCAACAGCAAAGTACAGAAAAAACAGTAAATTATTTACTAATAATTACTGTGTTCGCTGCGAAGCGCCTACTGCAGGCGTCTGCCAAAACACTGCAAACAATACACGATACTGGAATTATTAAAACCCACACCGCCAATTTAACTATTAAGCCGTGTTTTCCCGCAGGCGCTCTCGAACAAGCGAACCGCCCGGCGGGCGCCGACCCTGCGCGCAACGCCCCTGCTCGGAGCGCGGAGCTCAGCGGCGCCCCCTCCGCGCAGCTCCTCCGCTCCCGAGGCTGCAGCATCCCCCTCCCTTCGCCGAGCTGCCCCCCGCCTCCCTCCGCCACGCAGAGCTGCTCCGCAGAGAATGCTGCTGCACCCCCTCTCCTCGCGGAGCTGCTCCGCGGCTGAAGCTGCGGTGCTCCCCCTTCCCCTCCTCGCGGAGCTGCTCCGCGGTGAGGCTGTAGCGCCCCCCCCCCTCCTCCTCGCGGAGCTCCTCCGCGGCTAAAGGTGCGGTGTCCCCGCTCTCCTCCTCGCGGAGCTGCTCCGCGCACGAGGCTGCGGCGTTTCCCCAGCTCCTCGCGGAGCTGCTCCGCGGCTGAAACTGCGGTGCTTCCCCTCTCCTCCTCGCGGAGCTCCTCCGCGGCTGACGCTGCGGTGTCCCCGGTCTCCTCCTCGCGGAACTACTCCGCGCACGAGGCTGCGGCGCTCCCCCCTCCTCGCGGAGCTGATCCGCGCACGAGGCTGCGGTGTCCCCGGTCTCCTCCTCGCGGAACTACTCCGCGCACGAGGCTGCGGCGCTCCCCCCCCTCCTCGCGGAGCCGCTCAGCGTACGAGGCTGCGGTGTCCCCGGTCTCCTCCTCGCGGAGCTGCTCCGCGGCTGAAGCTGCGGTGCTCCCCCCTCTCCCCCTCGCGGAGCTGCTCCGCGGCTGAAGCTGCGGTGCTCCCCCCTCTCCCCCTCGCGGAGCTGCTCCGCGGCTGAAGCTGCGGTGCTCCCCCCTCTCCCCCTCGCGGAGCTGCTCCGCGGCTGAAGCTGCGGCGCTCCCCCCTCTCCTCCTTGCGGAGCTGCTCCGCGCACGAGGCTGCGGTGCCCCCGCTCTCCTCCTCGCGGAGCTGAATCCCGACGGTGCCGCCTGGGCAGACTGAGCTCCGTCTACGCGCTCCGCCGGCGGAGAGCGGCGGCCCCCGGGCAGGGTCTCTGGGCGCGGGGCGGGGCGGGGGGCCCGGCGGGGCTGGATCCGCCCCCGCGCCGCCGCTTTCGGGGGATTCTCCGAGAGGAAAAAGGCAGGGCGGCTCCGGGAGGGGGGGAAACCCCCCTCGGCTCGGCCATTCGCATCCCCGGCGTCGCTCCTCCTCCCGGCCGTGATGTCAGGCGCGGGGAGGGCCGGCCGGCAGCCGGCAGAGCCGGAGCGGAGCCGCGGGGCAGCGGCGCTGGGGCTGCGGGCACCGAGCGGCAGAGACAGCCCTGAGCCGCGCCCGCCACGGACAGAACAACAAACTCGGGCGCGCTAAAAGTTAGGAGACCTTTCCCTCCCCGGTGTTTTTCCCCGCGTGGGAAGAAGCGGCGCGGATCGAGGAGCGGCGGAGCGGAGCGCCCCGAGTTCGGCGCAGCTGCGCCCCCCGGGATGCGCTGAGCCCCGCGGAGCGGGAGGTAAGGGGGGTCGGGGACGGGGTGGATGTAGCCGCTTGCATCGCAGCTTCTGCCCAGCATCCCCGTGGCAGCGGAGCGGCGGCAGCGCGTTCGGAGCGCTGTGGATGCGCTGGGACCGGCCAAGTGAAACGCAAGTCTGCTCCTTGCGAGAAGTGCACGGAGCTCGCAAGCGATCGCGGAAGATGTGTTTCTCTCTGGTCTGATAAGACAGCGAGGTTCTAATCTGATCAGACAGCACGGTTGCGGTCTGATCCGGCGGTTCCGGTCCGCTGGCAGGAGCGGGTCCCCGCTCCGAACGAGGGGCGCTCGGTCCCGCTCCCCGATGGGCAGCAGCGTTGGCCGCTGCGTTTTGGGGCGTGTGTCCCCCCCGCCGCCTCCCCCGAGCATCCCCCGGGCCGTCCGGGCAGCTGCCGAGCCCGCTGGGAGCGAGGGGGGAGAGGGATGGAGAGGAGCCCCCCGCGCGTGGAGCGCCCTATCGATGTGATGATAATCCTGTAATGGAGATTGCGTTAAATGAGGATTGCATCGAGATGCCGAGAGCCGGGGAGCAGGAGCGGTGCTGGATTGGAAATGAAGTTCTGGGATTGAAGGATTTTCTTGAACCGTGAAGGGATGTCTGTGAGCTTAAAGTTGCTGTGTGTGTGGAGTACCGGAATGGGATAAAACCCAGATGAAGCTGAAATATGCGTTCATTCGCTCGAGCTCTGGATGCAGTTAGAATTGGTTAGAGGCGTTGCAGTCGTGTCCAATGAATTCTTGGTTTCAGCTATGGAGACCACAGAGAGGCAAAGAGAGAGAAGGCAGAGCAGCCAGGAGGGAATGGTATCCTTTGGGGAAGAGAAGGATGGTTCGTTTGTGACTTTTGCCACAGCGGCACAAAGCTTTACAGCCTGTTGGGTCCGAGCAGGAGCCTCGCAGGCGGTCTGCGGAGCAGAGGATTCGTCTCCCTTTCCTTTGCGAGCCTGGCGTAGGCGCCGGTGAGAAGTAGCCGCGAGGTGTGTGTCGAGAGGCAAACGGGGGCTTTTTTGCCCCTCTCGGACACGGAAAGAAACTGCAATCTTGGGAGAGATGGAGCCGACCCATCCGATCCTGCCTTTTTGAGCTTGAGTTGATAATACGTTTTGAGTAATTGTTGCTGCTTATCTCAATTGGCAAAGGAGGGGAGAAGATGCTCAAGTTTATTGAACCAGAGCAGAGCTGAGGACAGTAGGTGTTATCAACTCATCCTTGCATTCTTTTTGTACTCAATTTTATTCTGGCATAGAGAACTGGGAGACAAAGAGCACCTTCTCCAAGCCTTACTAAAAGGGAACCTAAAGAGAACAAAAAGATAAACCCAAAGGTGAATTTTAGCTTCTTGTTCGCCAGCGGTGGAGGTAGCCCTGATCTATCAGATTGCACAGGTCAAAAGAGGTAAGATAGGAAAGAAAGTTATTTATTTAGCCACGTTTCCACATGCACAAAGTTGGCTTACAAATAAACAGCACATAGTGGGAAAGCACCATGTAAGCAGCAGAGAAATTCACGTAAGATGCTCGACAGCATTTTCTGTAGCTGCAAAAGAGCTGCTTAGACACAGAATGATATAGAATAAAGCAAAACCAAACCTCTTATGCTCTCAGAACTAATTTGTTTTCTCATTTGAGTTGTGCACAAAACCTGAGGTAATAGCTCCACAGTTCAGTCTCTCTCTTGCTGTATATTTGGCATAAAGTTGAGACAGAAACTCTTATTTTACATATAATGAAGAAAAGCAGTGTAAGCACATTGAATTCTTCTTAAGCGTTTTATTTTGGCAAAAGATGACTTTTAGTAAATTGTAAGAGATGGGTTTAGAATATTCATGGCTAAACTCCAGGGAGCTTAGTGTTAGCTCAGCAGGCAGAAGGTTCTTCCTCTGAAGAGATATCTGGAGAAGTTGTTTAAATTTCAAGCCATATTCAGTTGTGACTGTTGGTTTCCACATTTAAAAATCATTTGTTATGCTTCTTAGGGGAATGATGCTTAATCTGGAAAGTAAAGCAAGTATTCCTAGGTCACTTTTTTTTTTTTTATGGTAAGAGCAAGCAGTGTACTTTAATGGTGCTTCTGTATGTACAAATGTTCCAGATTTGACTCTGTGTTTTATCAAATAACAGCTGAGGAAAAAATTGTGTTTTGAAACCATGGTTATCCATGCAGATCTTGGTCTGTATTTTTGCCACAGAAGAACTCTGCTTCATGGCTGCATTGTTCATCTTTGCAGCGTTTCTTTAAATGTGAGCCTTGCTGTAGTTAAAGGATAATTTATATTCAGTGTAGTACTGTCTGCTCTGTGGAATTGGCTTTATACATCACAGCCTCTGCAAAAAAGGAGATCAAAGATCTGAACCTGTGATCCTGTGTTGCATTTGTATTCTATATGGACTTGAGCAATCTTATACTGGAGCCATTCACACTCCCATCGTTAAGAATATGTCAGTCTTTCCATTAAAACACTCATTTGGTTAGAGATTTAACAGCTAGTTTTAAAGATGGGCTTGAAGCTTAAGTTAAACACATTCCTATGGCGAAAAGCATATCTTTAGCAATGAGGTATAATAACAATTGACATTTGCTAATAGGGCACTGTTAAGTTGAATTTGTAGAAAGCTTAGAAGGAAGTAAAGCCTGCCTGAAAAATGGAGGGGGAAAAAGGGGAAAAAAAAATCCTTTTAGCTCTGGAAACCCCCTTGTGAATCCAGGTGAGTGTTTACACCTGGAATTTAAAGGGGCCTGTGACTGTTAATGATGCAGGAGGGCTTTCCTTGAAGGAGAAGAGCTCTGGCTCAAAACGGGGATTAGTGAGATCTCAGTTTGATGGTTCAGTTGTAGACTGCATTAGAACTGATGCCTTTGGCATTATTCCAGTCAGTTCTTCAGAGGGTTAAGTTACAAGAACAACAAGCCCCCAAACCTTGCCTCTGAACCGGGGTGATTTTCCTTTCAATAAGCTAAAAAGAACTACACATTTTTTGAATCATCTTGATTGCCTGGCACAGGTGTTGAGAGCCTTTGGGGGCTCTGCTGCTAAAGCCCATGTGCCAGTTCGCCCACCTGAGAACTGCCATCATGGCAATCAGTTTCTCCTCACAGGAGCAGCTGGAGCGACTAATGGTCAGTTTACACTTAAACAGAACCTTTCCTTCCATAGCAGCCCAGCATCTTTTCCAGTTGCCTGTCTTGGTTACATAGCCATCTTCTAACAGTGAAGTAGTTGCTGCTTCTTTGCGAGGTCTGTGAATGCTCATAACAACTTTGCGCGTAGTTCAGGTTAGAAGTTAAAGGACTAGGTTTAAAAATAGCCGTGGTTTCAATGTCACCGAATGACATGCCATGCAGTACCTGTGTTCTAGTAGTAGGTTCAAGATACAGCTTGATGTATTCCCAATATTCTGCTATGGATGAAGTAAGTGAATATTGCTTTAATGGCAGTTTTGTCATTGAAATAAAAAATCCTAAGGGAGGTTAATGGTCTGCTGTCCCAATTACCTCTTTTCTGGATGAGATCACTGAGAGGAAATCTGTAACAGCTGGTTTTCTTCTGTGTGGTGAAGTAGTGGTGACCATGGGTTTTGGTTCTTCTGAAAATTCATGCTCCCTGCAAATATACAGGCAAGTAAGATGAAGCAGGAAATTTAGGGTGGAAATGGGAATTTGATTATCCCTTAAGATCTGTGGGGAGACTCCCATTCTCATTATCCAACGGTAAAGTAAGGAAAATAGGTTTGAAACAGTCTTTTTCAATTACGTTCTCTGAATTAGTGGAGTGACTTGCCAGGAAACATAAAATAGCTTTTGCGTATTTAAAAGCACCACTGAAAGACAGCTCATACTGTCCTTAAATTTGTCTTTAAGTTCTTATATGAAGAGTGGGATTAGTGGAAGTGACGTTTTAAGTGATAGTAATAGTATTTACCACCTCTGGCACAAGTGAGTGAAAGATCTATGCATATTTTTAATTTTCAAAGAACTTTATAGAAAAAAAATCCTCTTTCTAAATAAGGGAAATGAATAATGTTTTCACGGTCATGCAATAAGTTTTCATATTTGAAGTACAAAAGCCCCATCAAGCTCACTTCCCTTGAACAAGAGGTTTCATGATGGTCCAGGGAAAGTTAATGTGAAAATTAGAATGCAGATTAAAAAAGTCTGTGGAATTTAGTCTGTAGATACATTCAAATCATCAGAGTTTTGACAGTAAATAGGAAGCTGTAAGGGGCTTTCTGTAGCTGTGTCATAATTAAGCATTCTTTTTATTTGAAGTCTTTTGTCATTGCCTTTAATAAACATCCTGTTGCAAAGTCCTTTATTTCAGATATGTTTAGGAAAAAAATGTTTTTCCATAGATGATTCAAGATTTAGTCTTGATCCAACATGGCCTGAGCCAAAGCTTCCCCAGTCTGTGAAAAAATTCCTATTACAACAGAGCCTTCAGTAACTGCTTCTTGCATTACGTAACGTACGTACTTCACCCTCTCATTCAGAGTTCAACATGTTGCTGTGGTAAGAAGGCATTGCTCTAGGGGAGTTCTGCTTGCGAGGACAGCAGAGCTTAGCCTGTTCGACAGCAAGAACTTTACTAACTTTTCAGGGAGGTTCTTTTTAAATGACTGTTGTTTTCCTTCATTTAAGTTGCAGTAGACTCTGCAAGAACTATAACATTTCAAGGGAACCAACAGCACCGGATCAGCAGAGAGCCTGATGGATGCTGAAACTGAAATATTACCAATCATTCAGTACTTGAAATGGGAAACAGAAGTAGCCACTGTATCGAAGCCCCATCCCTGTGGGTGTAGTACAGCAGCGCACTGTGCTGGGAATCTTTGCCTGCTTCATTTTCCTGCCTGAGGAACATCTTGTGTTCTGCGCTACTTTGATTTGATATGGTTGTTTTGGGGATGATTTTCTTCCTCCAAGCTGGTCTAGAAATAAGATGTCACTGGTGATGTAGTCTGTTTGTATATCAGTGTTTATCTGTTACATCCTTAAGGACATAGTTTTATTATTTTTGTAAGAATTTAATTAGTGATTATGTGCGCTTTATGCTGTCTACTGAAGTAGCAGCAAATAAATGCTAAAGGGGGGAAAAAAAATCCAAGTGAAAGTTTAGAATGCTTTAGGCATGGCATACTTCATTTAACCAACTACTTATGCCATCATTGGTGCTGCTCAGTGCTGTCTTGTTAAAAAAATAGATGTATGTGTCTGAAAATCTATAATCTACTGGATCTATGACCACACTAAAGCCACATAAAGTCTTGTTTCCAGCATTAGTCCGTGGCACGTAAGATGCATATGTGCCCACCAAAAGAAAAGTGAAAAATATTTGGGGGATAACAGAACTGCAGCTGCCGTTAAAATGTAGTGTAGGAAACCACTGTAAAGAAGTCAGCTACCCACCTTTAGCATGCAACTCAGATTTTATTAGAAGGTCACATTTTTTTGATGATCTTCCTCTGAAAGGAAGTTTCAGGGCTTTGGAGAGGACTTGAGTTTTATTGCTGCTACTGGAAGTCAGTTTAAACCCATGTTTAGTCATGAATGCAGGTTTGTGATTGCTTTTCTAGTTATAAAAATACGTATCTTTCCATCTTTTGACAAACAGGTATGAAATGGTGTGTCCTGACAGGCACACGGTTATCTGGATCATTGGTTTTATTTAGGTGTGCTGGTAGTTTTCTTCCTGAACTTCTTCCTGGGTGGCGTCAGTAGGAAGCGTTATGTCAGGGTGCGCTTTGGATTCATGAACTGGAAAGATATTTTCTTAGGACTTGTATGATATTTTTGATGAAAGACCTAGACTTGACTTGTCAATGTTAAATAGCTGAAGAGTGTGCCATTGCGCTCCCTAAAGAAAAGTGCAGAACTCCTCTAGTATTTGGAAACTCCATTAAATGGTGACTTTAAAAGGAACTGTAATGTGCATGCCTAACTCTGGCCTCTAATAATTTGGGGCCTTACTGTAGTGGTTTGTTCAGTTTATAGTTGCTGCCAGTAATTTGTAAATATATGCAAGATATAATGCATGAAACTGAAGCTATCATTAAATGGAGTAATGGCTAAGCTTTGTCAATCATTTAATTGACCCTTGGAAAATGTATGTGGCAGTGTGTTTTAAATGAAGACCTAGAATACAAGACAACACAGTCATAACTTTTAGGATGAAAACTGGGGATGAAATGCGTAAAATGCATTTTCTTTTCATCTCCCTGCCTTGTCCGTGTGTGAGACTTTACCAGAGGGAATGAATTCCAGCTAAGGGCTTCATAATAGTTTCCTGTAATCGGGACTCAACTAGAGGAGATCGGTTAAGTGCTTGTCAGACAAGTGTACATTCGTGTCTAATTGCCAGAGAATTCTTTTTAAAATTCATGTTCAGGAGATCTGTAATGTTATGACTTATTAAAGAAAAGTGGATCTCAAGGAAATCAAGAGAGGGTTTGTTCTATTTAGTTCGTTATAGTTTTACAAAGTAATTGAGAAGGGCCTTTTCCTCTGGCCAAATAGCAGCTGAAGTAGCATAGCAGGCATCACTACATTCTCTTCTGTGATTCCACCGTAAACTGTTTATGACATTATTTAAATCTGAGGAATGAAAGTTATAAAAGGGTCTTTAGACACTGGAAAAAAAGTGTATTTTAACACTACGTTATCAATCTGGGATGATGACTACAAAATGGTATTATCATAATGGTTTTGGTGTGCATGTATTCTTCCCCAACCCTTTAACCTTTCATGTATAAGCTCCTTAAAAAGACAACACATTTGGGAGAGCACTGTAAACCACTCTTTTTTTTTAACCAAAGAACTCTTTTAAATATCTCTTCAAAAGGCTACCGATTTGTGGGCCATCAGGGATACTTATTTAATTTTGGACGGTATGTTCAGTCAAATGTCAGCTAGTTTATATTTTTCACAGTTTAGCTTTATCTATGTATACAAAGAAAACTATTTTCAAAAACTGCTCTCGATGTACCCTGAACCATAATACAAAACAATGTTTGAGATGAGTTCACAGAACATCAAGTCAAGGTGTTCCGAGCTACAAAGATGGGGTGAAGGGAGACATTTGGCACGTTGGGAAGGAAAAGTTTACCACTAATAAAGGTGCATGTGAGTTGGAAGGCAAAATTCACAGTCTGTGTCACAAGTGTGTGTGGTCAGGACCTGTCCTTTTACTTGAGGAATGAGGTTAGGCTGTGTGAAACGTTGATAGCTTTATGAAGAGGAATGAGCCAGTGGTACTTTCTGGCCGTAGGACCATGACAGTATGGAGCTGCGAGTGGTACTGGACAATCTGAAGGTTGCATGCTACAGCAAGAGAGATTCTTGGTAGCTAAATGCCAGTTACTCTTTGAAGAGTTTGGGTGTTGCTTGTGTGACTTTTGAATGTTTTAATGAAGGCATTTAAAAATTCCTTCTTTCTTCTCCTGTCCCTGGAAATAAGGAAAATTGAATTTACATGGTGCCCACTCTTTCTCACTTTTTAAGTTTGACTGAATTGTTTATTAGAGCATAATATTCTAGGAGTGGAAGGATATTTTCTAAGAGAACTAGAAATGCCATTTTAAGATGTAGGTGCAAGTTTGTTAATAGCCCGTCTCCTTTTTACAACAATGAAGAAATGGGTATAAAATAATAAAAGAATTTGTATTCTTCCTCAAAGATAAAGAAATTCGGTTTCTTTGGGTTCTTTGAAAACAATATTTCTTTGAATTAATTGGTTAACTGAAGTTGAAAAGCAGTAAACGAACATTTTTTATGATGAAACTAGAGCAGGACTAATATTTTTCAAAAGAACTAACATAATTTGGGTGTTCAAGTCCAATTTTTAAGGTGAGTTGGACTCTGGAAGAGCCTAAAGCTTGTCTGCTTTCAGAAATCTTTTAGGTGTTTTAGAAAATAGTAGCATTTTTGTTAAAGAGTGGTTATAGTAACTGTCCCTCATCCCTGTTTTCTTACATTTCTTTCAAGGGACGTTAAAACTCGTCACACCCAATATTCAGAATACAGAAGGTGATTATTCTATCAATAACCTAAACGGAAACTATGAACTTAAGCTAAAAGCTTGCAGTCTTTACCAGAGTGGCACAAACCCCCACTTTTTAAAGGAATGATTGTCCTTTTTATCAATTCTGTTTTATTCAAGCAAGCAGATTTTAAATACTTAAATAGAGAGGAGGAGTTTGTGGCCTGTTACTTCTTATTTAACATTCTCCATTTTGTGGCTCATCAAACAGATCCTATTAAGCATCTACCAGCCTGTGCAGTTAACTAACTGTTAATGAGTTGAACCTTCAGCAGTGGGAGAAGACTTGGTAATATTTTAAGACAATCCCGTTAAGCATGAATTCCAGTCAGAAAAAGGGAAACTTTTTACTTTCTGTTCATCTAAACCTTAAAATCCAGTCTTACAAACTGAGACAATAAACTGAAGAGTTAAGTTAAAAGGAAAAGATCTGACTGAGATTTGCCTGAATGTGTGATAAAAATTGTTTACTAATTGTAGAGTGGTGGACTAAACCTGGAATCTGTTGTACTGTCCTTTAGGTTGGAGAAAAAGGAAATACGCTGGTAAATTTGTTGTGATAGGAGAAGTCTTTTTTTTGTGATTGTATCACATAATGCAGCTAAAATTCAGTTTCAAGCTTCTAGCAATACACATGGAATTTGGCTCCAGTTCTGTGTTTGGGTAGTGCTCTTTAGAATCAGTGTGTAGGGTATTTTTAAATTACAAAAAAAATCTTAATTAACAAAATATTATTGCGATTTGGGACTGCTTAGCTTCATATGCTGTGTTACACACTTAGTTCAGTAACTAGATTCCGTAGATATTTTTTTATCGTGCTAACTTCAAGCAGGTTGCAAGTTCTGGTTATTGTTTAACATCAATGGAAAAATATAACATTGTTGAATATTTTCCTGTTGAGTTTGATGAAGCTTAATCTGGCTTCATATAACTGCCATTATGAGTCCCTCGAAAGTCAGTGTTTGTGTTTTTGTTGTATGACACTTAACAAAAATGAGTATTTAAAAAATAATGTCTGAATCAAAAGTAGTGCAACATCAGTCTGCAAAAAGTGTGTACAGTCTCGGTTCCTTATACGCAATTCGTTTTGGCAGGTACAATACTTTTAGATTTTATTGTATTATAAAAACTAAAAAAAGCTTGAAGGAAATCATTGGAAAAAGGTTTAGAGTAAGTGATTTAGATGAGGCCAGCAGGTGGTATATTGTGGCTATTGCAAGATTAACTAAATTCTGAAAATTCAGTCACTTCAGACTATTGAATCTATGTCTTATGTAGTCATTGCTGAAGCAAAGGTAATCGCTTTGCTGATCTGTGGAACTGCAAGACAGTGGTTGGCAGAGATACTAAACAGCTAACAAACTACTTCTTGAAAAATTTGGGAAGTTTCTGTGATTAAAGTGATAACTTGGTCAGGGGATCTCTTTAACTGCTGTATATGTGGTTATATGTCTGTATAATAAATATATTACACTGCAGCATTGCAAATAATGCCTGATGGAGAGGACAGGTAAACCGTAGGGAACCTGTAATGGACAGTGAGGTTGAAATGATGAAATTTCAAGATACTCTTGGACACAGCTTCAGTAAGTTAGTATGGTAGTAAAATACTTGTTGATGAGCCTCACAAAAGTCAGATGTGCTCAGAAATTTCTTAGTCTGATCACCGAGGGAATAATAATTTTTAATACACTATTTTGTGATCCATAAGAACAGATTAAAGCTGCCATCCATCATTTAGTGAAGCACCATGATGGCAGATTTTCCTCCTTTTTGTTTTCTTTTAACACATGCAGCTTTGACTGATACAGTTCTTACAACCTCAGCTGTTTTTGAGGGAGAAGCATGTCAAATCCTTTGTGGGTTGGCAACAGCCAATTTCTTTCTTAGGTTTTGGAGATCTCACTCATATGAACAACCTTGTAAATAAATCCCTAGTCATAGTTACATACTTGTGTCAATATGAAGAGTTGCCTGACGTCCTTGACGTTATTGTGATTTTAGGTTGGGTTATGCAAGCTAGTTTGCACTAGATCCTTTTTCTCTTTGCCTGAACTTAACCTGTATATTCATCTTAGTTTCCTAGTGATAACGAGTGTGAGTTCATTGAAGCTGCAAGCACGTAAGATAATCTTGGTAGTAAACCAAAAGAAATACTTGAAGCAATTTCTCCTTTTTCCACGCTACAAAAGTGTTCACTTAAGGCTCGGAAGAATTCTTGGAAATTTTCAAAGCTTGAGGTGCTAAGCAAGCTAATGTGAGCAGGATTGGCTATATAGCATTTCCAGACATGTCTTCCAGTCTGAACTTCTCCGTGGAAAAGACATTGACTCCCCTATACAGGTTGCATCTTTTCACTTCGTCTTGACTGTGATTTTTTGCTCGAATTCAGGCGCTTGCTATGTCCTTGCTGTTCTGGTTTTTCAAGGAGTAGTGAAGAAGTGAGGAACAAGACAGTGAGAGGAACCTGACTAATGAACAGAAGAGAGCTATTATTTTTTTTTTCTTGGATTTGGATCACAACATAGTTTGCCATTCCTGTCTCAGTGTGTGCTATTTGGTGTAGTTTTGGAGGTTATACAGGCAGGCTGCCACTTCAACAAGTCATCTGTCTTCCTACAGTGCTGTTCTGAATAACAGTTTAAAGTGTGGCTTTTGATCTATGAAACACTTTCTAGTTTCGTTTCTCTGTCTGAGAAAGACCTGCTGTACATTTTTGTTCTTCTGTAAAATCCCGTTGGAAAGCGGAAGCCTCAGGTTTATAAAACGAACTGAGGGCAAGAAAACCTGAAATTCCTTCTTTTCCCTTAGTCCTACAAGACCTAGATTAGTTGATATTCAGAGCCGTAAGACAAAACTGTTAATTCAGTTTTTCCCTGAGTGTTTTCTGGAGTGGATGCATTAGATGGATTGTAATTTTGTTTGTGCCTGTGAAGAGCGTTCTGCTGATGCTTCATGTTGATGGTTTAGTGGTCTTTCGTACAAGAGTGTTTGAGGGTTGATTGACAAGTTCACTACAGAAATGTGAGAAATGCACTTCCTAGGGCAGGACTCAACAATGTATGGACTATAAGGATAAGAGAGGAAGATAAGATTGAGAATAGACAATATTTTTAATGGACAGAAATGACAGTACTTTTACTAAATATAAGAGAAGTTCATGGTCAGTTATGCTAAGGTTCTTAAACAGTCTCTATAAAGGTTCTTTACTGTTCCAGAAGCTCTACTTTATCCTATGTTTCATTATGGAATTATTTGTCAAACCAGTCAAACAAAATTGTGCACTGCAAAGTGGTGATGAAGGTGCCCGAGTCTGAACTAGCATTTCATGAATTGTTGTTGCTGTTCTTAAAGCTAGATTGGACTACTTTTTAATTTGAGGCGCTTTCACTTGTTTTCTATGCTGTCTCTATAAGGTGATGTCACTGGGATGTTTTTCAAATGTCTAAAAGAATCATAATGCTGCATATGCTAAATTTAACTGAAATTTAGGTTAAGAATTACTTCCGTGGGTTTGTGTCAGGTTTTTTTGGTTCAGTTTTAACTGCAAGCTCAGCAGAATACTGAATGTACTCTTTCAGTATTTTCCATCTTTGACTCTTGCTGTAACATTTCATTTTCTATTTTGTTTCTACTGTCTGGACAAGAATACTTTTTTTTTTTTCCTTTGAAAAACACATAGGTGTTACTAAAATATTTGAAAAATTCTCCACTCTTTGCATTTTTTTGTAGTTGCTTGGTCATTACATGTAGTTGTTCCACAATGATGGACTGTTACTTTTGGTTTACGTCGAGGAAAGCTTCTTATCCTAATTATTTGTTTATCTTAATGAATGTGTGTAAAAGGCTGTGTTACATTTGTACCATTAGGTGCTCTCAGTCTGATATTTTCAGAACCCTGCAGATGTGGATTTTAAATAAATGAAAAGAGCAGATGTTATACAGAGAAATCTTTGGTAGTCCAAGCAGCCAAATCCAAGGTTCTCTTGAGTTCCAGGAGGTCTCCTATGTGGGGAGTGTTCTTCCATCATTAGGAATTTCAGTAACAGTGTTGATGTGCAGTACGTTGTATAATTTCTGAAATATGCAGAATAGTCTATAGAAAAAGTATATGTCATTGAAAGAAATCTGCAGCATTCACTGTCTGTTAGCATGTATTTTAGACATGGGGCTTAGGCTTGCTTTGAGATGATCAACCCTGATGGTGCTGAATATAAAAATGTCACTGTAATTAGTCATCTCCAGCAGAAAATGATTTTTGCCATTTTTGTTTTCACTGTGTGGAGGAGGGGATGAACTGGTTTTCTCTTTATCACTTTTTTAAACTCTTTATCATTTATGTTTTCTATTTTTGCAGTCAACTAAGAACATTTACCACTGACTTTCTTTCTATCTTGTGTTTAGGGCTGGACTATTTTATGAGACAAATATTAACAAAAGAAATGCTCTGATGAACCAATGTGTACTGGTGATAATTCAGCCAAAGCTATTCCTTGTCTGATAATCAGGAATAGGACACAGAACTATACAGGGCCTGCTTTGGATATGAAGTGAGCTACTTATACTATTCTAATGCTAATCCAGGCCGTCTTTAAGATTTTATAAGTGTTCATTGTCGAAACTTTGTATTACATGTTCTGAATAAGGCACATATCCATGAACAGATTGTGGTTTTGCATTGGTGCAGCTACAAGAAAATAGTGTGTAATGCAGATATGAGGCAATATCCACAAACTCAGGACCCAGACAGTTTTTCTTATCCTTCCCTTGCTTGAATCACCATAAAAAGTTCTCAGAAGATACTTCCCTGCAATCAAAGCAGGCAAGAGAGTGCAATTGAAATGTATAGTTACCATCATAGATAATATGTATGGGCTGTGCAACGATAGGGAAATTACGGATTTTCAATTTCCCTTGGAATGTGTTCATTATTAGAAGGCATTACCGGAGTATTGTTTGTTGTAAGAGGAGAATCCTGTTTACGTTTTTAATGAATCTCTTGAGAGATTCATCAGATTTACCGGTTAAAAATGCCGTAAACATTCTACTGGGAGTAGTGATTAAAGAGAAGATGAATGTGAGTTATCTGTACATTTCTTATGAACCAGAAGTCCTGAAGTCGATTTACAAACCAAGAAGCCGTTTCTCTTTACGTGGTCTGTACTGTTGCATTAGGTAATGAAATACAAAGTATGACTAAAAGTTAAGTCTGTTCGCAAGAGGAGAAGCAGTTTCACTATTTTGATTGGAAGGTTTTATATATACAGCATTGATCTGAATTTGAAGAGAAGCCGCCCGAGAATAATATTTACTTCATTTTTAGATTAGAAAAGGCATTAGCATGGAAGAAAAAATCCTTACTGCATAGTTAATCGACTTGGAGGGCCTTATGTAGGAAACATGATTTTCTAAATTAAATAAAAATGAATTAATGAAAGGTCTGTAGAGTGAATAAATTGCAAACCCCTTGCTCAGTCCTCTGGTGAGTTACTTTTTTGGTAAATCACGAAGTGACAGCACAGGACTGCTAAAAGGCCTGCCTTTCCACGAGGCACTTCATACCCTTGATTACTCACTCGAGCTTGACTGAACCAGCAACGTACTAGTGAAAACTCATAATTTGTGATGAAGCAGTTTGTTTAGTCCTTGATTTTTTTTCCTCTGAAGTATTATAGCTGCAGCGAAGGGAGCTGTCTGGAACATACTGCTAATAGATAAAACGCCGATACATATTACTAAACTAATTTGTCAAAAGTTGTTGCTTCAGACTTTTAAATTGGTCATCTAAGGTTTCTCTCAATATTTTCTTGTAGTTAGTGTGTCCTGCAGAAAGCTCTTGATCTGCTGTGAAGAAGACAGTTTGTAGTCCGGGTGTATTTTGGCATTAGTTTTGTTTTGTTGTTGTAACTCTTCAATGAAGCACAAATGTACTGAAAACTTGGATAACAACAAAACGTGAACTGTGTCCTAACTGCATCTGTTGAACATAACAACAGTAGTTTCTCATTCATTCAGCTTTCCATGAGGTCACACCCTTTGCAAATAACATGCATAACAAACTGCTGTATTCACAGTGCCTCATCATTATGAATAGTATGTATTTCAGCTGACACTGCCATTCACAACATGACTTTACCAGTTCAGTACATATCTGTGCATCAGGTCTTATTGTCGTAATGGAAATATTCAGGACTCCAAAATAAAATCACTGTGATTCTGGAAGGATCAATGCTTCTGCTGGATTTTTTTAATATTTTGGAAGGGTTAACTGCCACTGAGCATTTTTTTCAGAGTATATGTGTCTCCTTTTCTTTTTCGTATTAAAAGCATGTATGTGTGTCTCTTATGCATAGCATGTGCTGTGCTCATAAAAGCTGTAACTTGTGTCCTCAATCTGAGCTAAACATTGGGCTTACAGGGTTTGAGCGATCTTCTTTATTAAACAGTCCTGGTAAAATTTACCTCTGACCTGAAATACCCACTTGTGGGATTCTCTTGAGCAGACTTCAGTTCTGGCTTTTGTCACGGTGTGACTAACAATGAAGGGAAATCAGGGCAAGAATAAGGACATCAAGTCTGCTCTAGCTTAAGACTGAAATATCACAAAACATAAAGGAATGGACTCATTCACGTAGAATCATTTTCAGGCTGTAGCTTGTTGGTGGCAGATTAATGGAAGGGTCTTGTGACATGTTTCCTAGTGAAGTGTTTGGGTATCAGTGTTGCACTGTGTTTGATCTTACATTCTTTATGTTTCCTTTTTTTTTTAACATGAATTTGCATTTCGACTGTCATTTCTCTAGATGACTGGAAAGCATTTTGCCAATTTTCATGTATCTGTTATCGGCTACTACCTTTCCATGCCTGTTTTCTTCCCACTGACTCCTGCTTTTCAACAGATATGGGCCCTAAAAAGAAGATTTCTTGTTGTGAAAGCAATAGATTCCAAAAGATTATTTGAAATCTGTGACTCTTTCACAAAAGCTTGCAAGTTTTTAGGGGGAATGCTAGCTAGTGCACAGACAGTTTGGCTCTTGGAATCCGGTGCTGAGGTTAACAAGTTGTAACTGGCTGCGTGTTGCCATTATCTCAAAACCCTGCTGCTTTCAGGACATGATGAGGACTCTAATAAGAATGTTGTTCATTGCTTGTTTAGGTTTTTTTTTCCTTCTCTTGCGCAGCACTTGCTGAAGAGCAAGATTTAAAAGTTGGATGGCTTGTGATGGGGTCTTGATATAGTTCTTTCATCTTACTGACCAGCATGTTACTGATAGAACTCTAACAAATAGGTCACTGAGAGGACAGGAAAGAACCGAATCCAAACCTGCCTCTCTCTTTTGAAGAACTAGTTATAAGAAGGAATCTGCAATTCTGTTTTTTTTTTTTTCTACAAAAATAAACTCAGTGTTAAGGGAGCTGAATATATTTACAGTATCGAGTGTAAACATTCATATATGTATAAGACTTTTTTACAACTATATAAATGTGCACATCGTGATTGATGTCTGTTGAGCTGCGCTGACTTATAAAAAACGGATTGTATCTATCACATGTCACTCAAAGTTACAGTATCTCTGTTTTTCAGACATATGTGAAAATTCAGCTCAGTGTATTTAATGAAACAAAATATTTTTGAAATATGAAATATGCATTATGGAAGCACCAACACTGATCACTAAGAAACATTAGGCTTGTATATACCGGGAAAGAACTGAAGCTTGATGTCATTCTATTAGTGTTTTCTGACTGAAAATGCAGAAAAAAGGTCATATGGTTTGCTTTGAAGAAGGAAATGTTCAAGTAGACATAAAGTAGTAGTAACAATGGTACTATGCCAGTAGGACCTATGACAGTGCCAGTGGAGGGGACTACCCAGCCCGAAGCAACAAAGTTCCCAGGATTTTCTAGTGTATTAGACTAGGGAAAAAACCAAACCATGCAACCCTGACTTAATTAACTTGCTGTGTCAGGAGCTGTTAATCATTCCTTAACTATTACTTCTTTCTGGGCCAGGAGGAGGAATGGAGAACATTGTTACCTAGGAGCACCGTGTTGAGCTGCTGGTTAAGATATGTCAGACCCTGCCTTACGCCCGGTAAATTTACAATGGAACTGAGAAGAATCGCCACGTAGGAAAGAATTAAGGCAAAGTCCTAGAGCAAAATGTCATAGATATGAAAACATGGTTGCAGAAGCGTATGGTTGGAACACCAAAGTACTGAAACGAATATGCTACAATACCAAGGCAAAGTGCCAGGATGAAGGGAAAGTGTTCAAAGAAACTATGGCATTGGAGCCTCACAATAAAGAAAAGCTTTGAAGCAAGACACTGAAGTACCGAGAAAGATATCAAAAAGTCTGAGACATTTTGCCAAGCTAGCAGAGAATAAAAACCAAGGCAAAACATTAAATTCTCATGGAGAAGCACACAAGTGCTGAAAGGAAATGCTAGAACGCACAAAAAATTTGATGGTTGTAATGCAGAGTGCTTAACAAGCAAAAATGCAGAGTTGAATAGCTTCAAACTGAGCAGAGGAAGCAGTCAGATTAGTTCTTTTCTTTGAAACTGTGTTTTTTGGGGAAGCTGTTAGGATTCAGTCTGGTTTTGATTGATGGTCTGCTTATGGCAACATCAAGTGATTTATTGGTGTTTTGGGACAAATGGGATACTTTTACCGGCAGCATAGCAGTAGATACTCTAACACTGAAGACTACTGGGATTTTCCTAGAGAGAAAAGTTCTGTGAGGGATGCAGAAGTGCACCCCTCACAGTATATGCTGTGTATCAGGTTCAGAGGGGGAAATGATTTTGTTAAAAATTCTCCTTGGGAGGCTTAAAGCATGCAAAATCCTACCCAGTTACACCAACATACCTTAATATTAAAGGCTTGTTTAATAGCTATACGACGTTTTCAGTTTTATAGGATATGAACCCTACTGTTATAACCTTCAGGAAAGGTTACCCTAACTTACGCCCACTCGATTGCTTTATATGGAGGGACTGCATGGTAATTCAATGAAAGTGACTTGTTTTTAGTATAGAAGTGTATAGTTTCTCCAGTATCCAGATTACTGAATGTTCATGATTTCGTTGGTGTGTCTTTGTTTTAAAAGTAGCAAGGGGAGACTATGAGAGAAGTGGTGTCCTGTGACTGGTTTGGAAATTTGCTGAAGGGAAGTGAGATGCAAGATTTGTCGGAACAGAAGACGCTGCCCTTCTAGCTTATTTTCAAGCAAAGTGTGACCAAACAGTAGAAGGGGAGAGATGGATGTAAGATTCACAGAGACTCAACTCAACCCTAAGTAAATTTGTCTCACTCTAATAATGGTTGAAGAATCAGAATGATGACAATTTGTGTGTGAAATTGTATCTAGGTAAAATAACGCGTGTTTGCCATGGTTCAGTGCACCTTGACAGAGAACACTATATCTACTGTATGCATCTTGTTGTCCACAGAGTTGGTAAGATGCCATTTAACTCTGTGCATTTATTTTCATTAGAAATTGCTCTTTTCGCAGTTGTATAACCTGTGGCTTTCTGTAGGGCCTACCTTGAACTGCCAGCAATGGTTTTTGGTAGCTGCAGAACTTTACTGTGAAATGAGATTTTTACTATGTTGTTAAGAGACAGTTTATTATTTTAATTTTCTTTAGTCTGAGGGGGTTTACGGTTCTGATTAGTGTGTCAGTTATCAGTATGACATAAATAGTGCTTCACCTGATAAGACCAGTGTTGTTTCATTTTTCTTCATCTGTTTGTTCAGATAGCAGATGACATACACTTCCAGCATACACAGTATCTTGTGTTCTCTGCAGAGTCTGACAGATTGATTGCAACAGGCACAGATGCATAGATTATGCTCACAGATTCAATATGAAATATGGAAAGTATATTTTGATTACCATCTTCCATAACATCCTCTTTATGGAATAAGAGAGGCAATGCCTAGGACAAGGTTTTAAAGTGTTCAGAGGCTAAATCACACAAATGCGTATGGAAGGATCCCTCAGCTTGGAAAAGAATGATCTTAGAGCAGCCAGAATTTTCCCTTCACTCTTCACGCATTCACAGCATTGGTCTGTAGCACTGAACACATTGTAACTCCATAGGCACTGGAAATTTGTGGGAGAATTACTGGAGATTCAGAACAAAATTTGTACGTGATCCAAGTCTCTCTTGGGCAAATGCAGCATGCTGGAAACTTGGGAAGCGCGTATGTTATGTAACCAGGCTCAGCTTCACAGTAGAGTTAGAAAAAATGACATTTTTCTTCCCAGAATGAGATCTGGGTAAAGAAATTTTGTCTTGATCAAATGCAGCAGCTGTTGCAGTTTATATTCAAGTGTGATGCAAATCAAGCCCCCATTTCTGCTCTGTTCCGTCCTGCCCAGAGTGGGAACCATTGTGTTTTTTTTCTTTTTTTCCCTTTTTTTCAGAGAACTGGCCTGTGGTTTGACTCCAGGAATTACAAATAATTAAAACAACTATGCAAGTTCTGGCATGTTATAATGACACATATAAACAGTTTAAAAATACTTAAGTGAGGAATCTGTGTTGTAACAGCCAGCTGCAGAGTACTTATAACTGGAGTATGTTAAACCATTTAAATATTCCAAACATTATGTAGAACAGATCTTGTGCTAATTCATTATGAAAACAGCAATTTCATTTAATCATTTATTAGCTATTTATAAGGTGTCTGCATATTAAGTGCTGTACAGATTGTTGTTCAACCTGGCGACCAGTATAATGACTGCATGAGTGTCACCCTAATGGGTTTTTTTTGGTGCTGATTGTTCTCAACAACTGGTTACCAGCATGACTGTGTGGTTCTGAGACATGTATGTGTAATAGGGCAAATGAGTCTTTGACCTCCTAGAGGGGGAAAAACCACAACAAATTGCTCAAAACAATACTCAGATTTTAATGTAAGTAATTCATTACTCATCCCTGTTCACTTCTGGAATGTATATTTACCACTGTCATAATAAAGACAGTGAAGCAGGCTGCCCAGGAACACTGTAGAATCTCAGTCTATAGAGGTTTTCAAGATCCAAGTGGCCTGGATCCAATCTGGTCTGAACTGAGGACTGACATATCTGTGTGGGAGGTTGGACCACAGCCCTCTCACGGACCCTTCCAATGTGAACGATGCAGTGAATTCCAGTGAAGACACAGTGGGGAGCCAAGCAGAATGCTGTTAGTTACGTGATATGTTTGCAAGGTTGCTAAACTTAATTTTATGATAGAAGACAATGTTGGACTGTATTTAAAAAGGAAACAAATCCAGAGGAAACAGATTGTGCAATACTCAGTCGTTCTGCATTGGTCTATCTTAATCATTGGTATTTTTACCACGCTGCTGCAGTGCTTTGTTTTTTTCATGTGACTGACACATGAGTTTCAGATTCCCTGTTGTGATAATAAGCTTCTTTGCTGGATCTTACAGTAGTGTAGGCGTAGAGTACCGTAGGATGCAACTCTTATTAGTAGTATACTGTTCACTACTTATCTTGCATACTTATGTGAATTGTTTTACTTATATGATGATTGTAGCATTTAGAATTCAGGAATTTGCCATGAAAGCTGAAAATATCCAGGGATTTAGGCTACCAAAATCCTAGAGTCATGATTCTTATCCATGTCCCATAAATATTCACTATTTTGGAAATAGTAGTGTCTGCCTTTTGCAAATGGCAAAGATCTTCGTTTGAGCTCTAAATAGCTTTACAGCAGAATGTAACATACTGATACTAACAATATATGTAAAAATATACAGAATTTAACATACAACCATCTTGCTAAAATACAGTTGATCAGGTTCTTTCCCATGCCTGGTCACATGCTTCTCTGCCTGCTGCGTAAGACAGGTTGTGCTCCAAATTATATGTAGATTGAATATAAAGCTTAAAATTCTTAGGCAGTGTTACAATTCTTACTAACAGGGTTATTTATCACATCTGCTCTTACTCCTAAAATGAGTATGTGAAGACTCGGAGACCTTGTAGGTCTTAACAATCTTCAACATTGCTACTGCAAATACCTCACTCTGTAGTCCTTTGCAAAGTTATACGTGCAACCTGTTTATATCTTATAGTGTGGGAACGAGATAAGATATTGTTGCAAATCATGATTTTTGTGAAATACCTCAATACTTCCATTGTTTATTTTCCGCTTTCCAAGTAGATAAATATAAAAATTCCTCTTGCCAGCAAAGAACTGATAAACTACGGAAGATTCCAAAGCTCCTGCATATTCCCATAGTGATATATTGGTTTGTTCTCACAACTTTAAACAAAAGTTAGCAGTTGATAAACTTAAAGGGGAGATAAGGAAGAGTGTGAAAAACCACAACCTTAAGTTACACATCTATACAAAAGTACTGCTTTTGCTGCTGCCTGGAAGAAACATGCTTGTTACAGGCATCAGGAAATGAACTACCAAAAGCAGCATAAACTCCGCAAGAATTCAGCAGTGGTGTTGCAAACAGAAAAAGGAAAGCTAATAAAAAACAAAAAGTATGTTTTTATGTCAACCTGCATGGCGCATCGAAGAGCTTTTCTGGAGAAGCAGCATAATTTTATGTACATTTTGGTACTCTGAAAATGAAGTTTGATATGAACGTGCATAGTCTGCTCGTCCTTCTTTTTATGTTCATTCTATACCAGTGCGCTTAGATTGACTGCAATATATCCTGATGAAATAGGAAATTAATCTGTCTTTAGTGGTAATTTGTGTAACAGTGACTTCCAGAAGCCCAGAAGTTTAGAGTGAACTGTTCTTTGAATGTATGAGTGAAGAGAATTGTATTTATTTATCGTGAAAATTATGTAAGGAAAAACCTAGCAAACTGAGTGCCGAGATTCTGGAGGTGGAGTGTGTGACAGACCATTTCTAAGTAGCAGAATTGGCAACCAGTGTGCTCTCTGATTTCAGTAAGCAAGGAAAACAGTAAGCTAAGTTATGGTCTTGTGTTCTTTACAAAGCAAATCAAAGAGAAGAGAAATCACGTTTGGTAGTTAACAGACCTTGGAAAGCTCCTGCTTCCACGGTCCTGCCTGATTCTGTGCTATCATGTGGGTATCCTTTTATATGCCACTAACAAAGTAATCTCTCTAAATTCCTTTTCTATTTATGCTTAAGCATGCAGATCTGCATGCACATGCAAAAGGAAATGAGACACTTTTAAACCAAAAATCTGTGTTCTTAGAAGTTGATATTTATGCACGTTTTTATGCATGGAATTCCCACTAAGATTAAAGGAAGATTTACCTACAAATCTTGTATCTTGGAAGAGTGATTAAATTCCCAACGTTTTATGAGAAATAAGGAAACTCTTGCTTTTCAGTTGTCAGTTAATGCTAATGAGAGGAATGTGCAACTACATTCTTGTATGGTCGAATTACCCAAATGGTTTATATAAAGTTGGTTTGAAAGCCAAGGATTGATAAGAACCCATGAGTTTTTCATGTCCCAGAGGAAAAAAGGTTTTGGTTTGACTTCTGCTTCAGCTGCAGAATAATTTTTAAGTTATGTTTTTCTGCAAAAAAACCACCTTTAAGAATGTGAATACACGAGCATGTGTATAAAGATTAGTTGCTCGCGTATCGGTTAAATTTAGCATCATGTTTACTAAATAAAAAGTAACCATTTGGATAACAAGACCTAGTATTTTAAGGCTACTCTTGCTACCCTTCCATTTCCTTAAACCTTTTGTCTGAAATATCAGTTAATCTGGATATGATCTTTGTTGCATAAGTGTGATGGAGCAAAAATTCCCATTCCTATTTAAATTAAAATACATTGCAACTTCAGCCCACCCAACTGCAAAATGTCCCAGAATCGCACTTCATGTTCTGTTTTTAGGGAGGAAGCTCAGAATAATTTATTTCAAGTTTCATCACTGCTCTCTAACTTGTGGCAAACATTTGGTGCCTTATTTTGTCGGATACACTATACCAGAGGACTTGAATAAATAGAGGCATCTTAGTCTGGTGGTGAAGAAAAGCCCAAAGAAAGATCCGCTTATGTAGCCGGAGCTCCTATACAGTGCTATACTGTGCACACTGCGCGCTGTGCAGCTGTTTAGATCTATATGGTGAATTCAGGCAAGTGTAGAAGGAATAAAACTGGAAGAATACTGAGAAACAGTTATTGAAATTGCAGTAGTGGAGCATGAATGGCTGTATTTTTTTATCTGGGAGAATTAGAAGAATCTTTGTTGTTCACTGCATGTCCTTCTCTTTATATTACTTCTCAGTTTTTGAGTCCTGTGGAGACACTGTAAACTCTTCCTTAGGAGCGACAACAAACAATAAATGAGGAGGAAAGCAACATCTCTAAACATTTCAGTTTAGACAAATTCTGTAACCTGCACTTTATTTTTAGAATATTTTAATTATTTGTATAGATCTGTTTATTTCTGATAATAGTAACTCTCATCAAGCATATGTTCTCTCTGACATATATATATTACTGGAGTAGAATAAGATGTGTGAAAATGAAAGTTATTTGATATTTAGGATTTGTTTTGTAGAGTATTGAAAAGGATTGATTGCTAAAGGTGATCTACAAATGTAAGTATACAATTCTGGTTTGAAAAATCTTGGAATCTAGTGAGTGCACTAAATAACTTTATTCCTGAATAACAGGCATAAAGATCCTTCCTTTCTGTGTTTTTGTGTTTGGTTTTTTTTTTCCTAGTCCTGACATGAGAAGAGTTTCTGTGATTTTCATAATTCTGTATTATGATGTCCTTAACAACTTGGAAAGGGAAAAAAAATAATCTAGGTGATTTTTGTACAAAATTTGCTCTTTCTATCTATAAGTATCTCAAAGTCCAAAGAAAATAGTGGCAAAACAGGATTTTGATTTTATCGGCTGCTTTCACATTGGCAATGCACAAGTTAGAAAAATCACAGAAGTTCTTAGAAAATGTGTGAATTGAAGTTCTACATTGTTGTACCGGTATTTCAGCAAAGTATTTTTGTCGATAAAAGATGAAGCACTTGCAGTGAGTTCATTTTTATGCAGAGTAGTCCTATTTTTTGACATGTACTGATAATTTGAACTAATGCCTCATGAAAGGGCATTTTCTTTTGTGAACTTGTTATCCACTTTCCCTAATAAATGCTTTTTAGTGATACTGCAGACCTTTTTATCATTACTTACATAGTATGTTCCGAATCGGTGCACAGGCTGCTGCAGCAAACAATTGTTACAAGTTGTTTATTTCACTAGCCCTCAAAAATTATTTATTTAATCATTTCCAAGCTGTGGTAGAAGCTTAAAAGAATAAGAAAAAAGAAAGAATGTTGAGAGTTGGGGATTTTTTGGTAAACATGTTGTTCCGTACCGAAAATGCTAACTCTTAAATCAGTGGAGTTAGATTTTTCTTCATACAAATGCATTTGTTATTTTGATGTCAAAGAGGTCACTCATAAAGCAAGGTGAGTATACCTTGTGAATACTGAAATGCTTATGGTAGAGAGACCGTGAAAGATTGCACCATCTATCCCGGTTGGTAGCTGGCTGATAAACTTTGTGCTTTAATTTTTATAAATTGTAGCTTGTTTCATTAAATGTGCATCTGGTATCACATATTCATTAATTTTAAAGGCACAGAGGCTGAAGTATTTCGCTACTCTTCTGCTCTTTGTGCTGTATTCAGCCTTGACGTAGTTTTGAAATTGTTCGTCAAATTACTGTTGTTATTTGACTGTTTTCCGTTCAGACGAACTACAGACTCTGCCCAGAAGAGAACTTTCTGATGTAGGAAAAGCTATACAATTCTTTCCAGAATTCAGCTTCCTAGTGTAGGTTCTTTTATAGTGTTGTTCCATCCAACTGGATATTGCAGGTGACAGTAACGCCCTGTGGCACTTTTGTCTGTTACCTGTACTTGTATGTGACATGTTAGTATACCTGATCACATTAATTCTGAATTGCTCTGGTGACTGGTCGTCTAGGAGCGTTGTCAAGAATTCTAGGCACTTGCTGGCAGAGTAAGAGGGTTTGATCGTTACAAACATCTTTATTTTTACCTTTTCCATTAACGCCTAATGCCTCCTGCTTGCATTTTCTTGGCTTCGTAATTACCTTGAGTTTTATTTCACCTATAAATGAGGGATTGAGCCATTAAATTTACTGCGAAAAACCCGCTCCAGATTAAAAAGGAAAGAAGAAAAGAGAAAACTTAATTGGTACAAAAGTTGTATAAATGAAGTTTCTTATTATTTTGCTTTAAATAATGAATTATTCAGTATTTTGGTGTTAATAATTTAACAGAACCGAAAGTAAGATATCAGCAGGATGTATGTAGGATGGGTGGTAGTTCAAGTTTGATCTAAAAGGCTTGCCTTTGTATTGAAGTTGGGTTGAAGCTTTGATCTATTTATAATGAGTATTCTAAGGATTTACTAATTATTTTAAACCTGAAGAGAATCCTGTAGTCCATTTTTCAGTTGGAAAGGAACCAAAAATAAACCTTGCTGGAAGGTAAAGGCAGAAAGCCATAAAGTTCAGGAGTGTTTTTTTAAAGTTAAAGCATGACCGCCTACTGGCTATAATTTCTGATAAGTTTGGGGGAGAATTTATTTTCTGTCTCCTTTTTTCATTCTGTAGCATAAGGAAATTTTCAGAGGTACTTCTGACCAGGGGGATGGCAGCCTTGATAAATTCCATCCCTTTAAAAAGTTTGTAGCCATGAAACGCAGAAAACATTCTTTTGTTTTGGTCACTTTGGAGTTATGCTTAGACAAAATGTGTATCAATTCCAGTTACGTACCATATTTAATCTATTAGCAAACTCAATCAGCTAATATACTTAGTTGTGGTAGATTGTAGGACGGTAATACATTTATCCGGGGAAACTGTAAAATACTCATTACTCTAAACAAAAACAATTTTATCAATAAATCTGAATTTATCACTGCTTAGAAAATTGCTCATGATTTGAGAGTTTTTTTTCAGAAACTGGATACCTGTACCTGATCTATACTCAATACCTTATCTTTAAAGGCAAAATACTTATTCTGCTTTGTGAAAGTTTCTTCATAAAATGTTTGCCATTCCTCAATGGAAAATCTTGCTTTACTTTTTTTTCTGGTACACAGAACACAAATACAGTGTCCTAGGACGATCATTATGGAACAGCAGTGACAGTAATCAGGTGGATGTAACAGTCCTCTAGCTGTGTGTCTACAAGCACTGCAGCGTGTAAACTGCACAGCCGGAACAGCTGGAAATTACCATTGTGTTTGAGGGTTCATATAAATATTCCTTTAAGCGCTAGTAACAAGGCTAGAGAATGGATATATGTATTTGCACCACAGAAAGCAGAAATTCATATAAAACATTTCTGTTTTTTCTGACTTTGAATTAGTCATTTTTAAATGTTGAAGATGTGGATAGTATTTGTTTTAGCAGACATAACTTTAACTTACTTGATGGTGAGCATGAATACTTTCTCTTGCTGGAAACCCATACCATTCTAACAAACACTGGAGCATTGTTCCTGAACATAAAATGATATGCTTCACTGTGGCATTAAGTGCCTTTTACATCATATGAAAAGTATTTTCTTTTTCCATTTGCTAGGAAATTTTCCAGTTTTCCAGAGGTGCTGAATAGTTTAATAAATCTACGATACATACAGAAGACTTTCTTTTTTTCCCCCCTCTTGAATCAGTGTTTGGGATTAAAGGTGAACCTTTCTTCATGGTTCAAATAATTTTCATTAGCTGAAAGGAAAAACACGCACAATAAGGTTGGTACTGTGAAGAATTATTTAAAATAGTTCTGAGAAGCAATTTTTGCCTTTTCAATTATGCAAAGTGCTCATCAAGTTTTTGTCTTTGATAATCTTGGCTGATACTAAAAAACTGACGCAGACTCCTGGACCTTACACAAATGTAATAGCTGTGAAGGTTTTTTTTTAATGCCTTTACCCTGGCACAAGATTAAAGAAATGAAAGTACTGCATTCCACAAATCAAGCTCATACTTATACCTGTATTTTATTCTCGAGATTAAATTTTTATAGAATCACAGAATAATTCACATAGGAAGGAACCTTGGGAACTTCTAGTCCAACTTCTCATGCTCAGAGCAGTATCACCGCTGAATTCAGATCTGGTTGCTTTATGCTTTGTCCAGTCAGGTCTTAACCTCCACAGAGGGAGATTCCACAGCCTCTCTGGAGAACCTGCTTCAATGCATAATTATCCCAAATAACTTTTTTGTTGCTGTAATATCCAGTTGGAACCTTCCCCATTGCACTTTATGAGCCTGTCTCTTGTTTTGTCACCGTGCACCTCAGTGAAGGGTCTGGTTATGTTCTTGTGGGATTTTTTCCACGCTAGTCCTTCAGCCTTCTGTCTTCAGGCACAAAGACCTTCTCTCTAAAGACAGAGAGAAGCAGTTTCTGTTATCTGTCTTCACTTTCATGTCCTGCGTTTGTCCTTTTTTGTACTGGAGCTCAGTCCTCGGTTCCCTGTGAAGCCTACCAGGTCTCCTGCTATGTCTGCTTATTTTTCTTGTTTATCAGAATGGAGTGTTCTTCTTGCAGAAGGTTGTCCTTAAAGGTCTGCCAGCTTTCTTGAGCTCCTTTTCCTTCTGAAGCTGCTCCACACAGGATCTCGCCCACCCAAAAGAAATCCCTGTCTAAACTGAGTCTGTCCTCTGAAAGTCCAGTATTCTGCTACTTGCTTTATTCCCTCGGGGTCTTGACTATCACCAGACTGCTATAACTCACCAAATAGTATACAGGAATCTCTTAATTAATGTGCTTGTATAACTAGACACATTTTACCAAATGCAGTGAGGTGTAGTTATTTTCTGGTAATCAGTGACTGATCATCATTTAAGAATTTGTGAGTGAGCCCTAGATGGAACAGATGATGAGACTGCTTGTTACATATTCAAACGAGTCTACATCTAAGTGAAAAGTATACAAAAAAAGAATATTAGAATTAGACATAAACAATCACTTCACTAGTTGTACCAAGTAAAACGCTGATAACAAAGAAAGATCTGTAACTGTTCAAGGTATTTTAAAGCCATGTAACACACATGACTACGTCCATGACTAGTTGTTACAGCGAGTACAGTTACTCATTGTCATCAAATTTAGCATTCAGCGTACAAAATATGTAATGCCATAGTATTAGAGACAATTTATGCCTTCTATATAACACAGTTTTTACTATGCAAATATTTTGGACTGATACAAGATCAGAAGTACTGTAACAGTGAATCTGTCACAATGTCAAAATTAACATTGACTCCAATCGAACTAGGGCAATGGGAGTCTTGTCCAAGTCAATGGAAGGTCATTACAAATCAAAATAATATAGTGCATGGCTGTACTGTTCTTTAAAATTAATTATATCTCTGTGTCATTGACTTTATTGGTATTGTACTGAGGCAGGCTTTGCTTTGGTTTAAAATATTTTTGTATAAAAACCAGCAAGTAGAAGGGGGATCTTATTTTTCTCTAATGGAAAAATGTTTATTTTCTTTCATTCTGTTTTTCCATCCTTTCCCTTCTACTGAGATCAATGGAAGAGAAGATTTTTAAAGCTCATAGCATCCTGGTTGAATGACATGCAACTGGAAACGATAGGCGATGAACGACAGTGCTGAGTAGTCATAGTTCACTGTGTAAAAAACATACTTAATTATAATTGACTGTGATTAATTCTAGAACTTACTGAGGAATCCAGACATGCTGTAGAAATCTGCTAGCTAAGTAATATACAATTAAAGTGAGTTTTTTCTTCTTATTTTGCTAACGTAGTTGACATGTAGAAGGGGATACATGGCTTGAGGCTTATAAGTATTTTCCTTGGGATTGTGGTAAATTGAGTCTGAACAATGATTCAGTACATCATATATAGAATATACCACCGGCTAGGACATACACAAAAGCCTTATTCAAAACATATTTAGCCGTTCTAAATGTTTTAATGTGATATTTTAAGCCACATTTGTATGTTATTGTATGGTATGTTCTAGCGCAACAGCAATTTTCCATAGTAAGTTATGGAAAATATTTCAATGATTTTTGTCTCAGTGCAAGAACACATTTATTCACATTTTAAAAAAATCATATTTTTCTACCGTGGCTTAAATATATACTGGCAATACACAATGCATCCAGACAGCTTCTTTTGTTGATGAACACAAGTTTTCATGTATGCCTGTAGTGAGCATGGGAATATTTTCTGTCTATAGGAAGAAAATGTTTTAAAACTTTTAAAAGCAGTAAATTAAAAAAGAACTGAGGTTTATTTCTCATTATTTACCATAAATAAAAAAACTTATGTCTAATAACAAAATGTAAAAAAAAATAAAAGGAGAGAGAGACATTTCTATGCCAGCAAGGACTGAAAGTGTAAGCAATATATACAGTAACTTTCAAAAACCCAGGCTGCTTTCTCTCAGTATTTACCACGTTTAAGCTCCCTGAAGACTGCCATAATTAGTTTTCTCCTTTACAAGTAATTATGAGCACCTGTAATTTAAAAAAAATATTTGTGTCTGAGATACAATCCCTTGGGTATTTTTCTTTTAGAACCATTCTCATTTGCTCTTAGAAGTTCTTTTCCACCAACTTCTACTCTTGGGATACTTTAAATGGAACAAAATATTTCTCTTCAATTACTTTTAAAACCAGATGAAACCTGAATAAACATTGACAATGTTTTTCCTCCCCATGATCATTTAGGATGAATGTCATAGGTTCAGGATAGCTGATGACTATGCGTTGAAGCAGGGATGCGAGTTCTGTATAGAGTATGTCAGACCAAGAGTAGCTTTGGAAGTGTTGCACAGCGCTACATTTAAGTCCTGTGAAGTTTTCAGAACCGATGACAACAATGTTCAGGTCCGTATTAACTGTTGTACGTAGTTCACTCCATGCTGGCCACGAATTTTAAAGTGATTGTACTGCAACCAGCAATGTCGCAAGGTGGTTGTGTAGAAACTGGCTTCTTGAGAAACCTTGGAGCAGAGGCTTGTCATGCAGAGTATCTAACAAATGTCTTGATGCCCTGGTGTGGGACTAGGATGGTGGCTCCTTCAAAACTCTGTCCTGGGTACAGCTCTTAGTAGGTATTCAGTGACAGAAATATGGATTTTACGTGTGTCTGCATCTTAAGCAAGGTTGCTGTGAAGGGATGGTAAGTCAACACTTCTCACTGTTCTATTCCACTCTTTCTCAAAGTAGTCTGTTTATCAGTCTTTGGGAATTGTGCAATACTACAAATCAGAAGATCCTTTCCACACAGAACATCCCAGCGTTATGTTCCTCTGCTCTTCCTTCTGTTTGGATGTGTAGCAGGTCAAACTCTAGGAAAATAAATCTTCCATGCCTGAATGTTGGCATTAGCTTTAAGCCAAAGGTTTTCCTCAGAAAAAAATATTTAGTAGTAATTTTACTTAATGCGAGAAACAGACAGGATAAGCCATGAAGTCTACAAAGAATTGTACATTAATTTGACAAACCTAAACCACCGACTGTCTGAGAAAAGAACTTGATTCAGTTTTTATTCTAACACTGTATTGATCTTAGAATGATTTTGGCATTCATTTTGGTGCAGTAGACCAGTGATTAAATTTTGTGTTTTTTCTTTTTCATAAGATGTTTTGCGATGTCTCTGTGCACTGAATCACTAATACAATCTGATGAACTAATTCATATAAGCAATTCTCAATGATGGATAAAAGTCACTGAAACTGATTTGGTTTAAAAAGCACTTTGGTCTAAAGGTGGTTAGATACATAGCCCTAAATTCACTTGAGGGGTAGTAAGTGTCTTGGGAGGATAGAGATGTGGAGCCTTAAGACTTTAAACCTGTGTGTAATATATAAAGTACCAGACCTGTAACGTCTTTGTGTGCTCTGGGCAAAATGTTCATCATGGGAATTTTCTCGGTTTGTGCTGATAAGGAATTTAGGCCTCTCCACATTTGTCATCTTTTCACAGAAAAAAAATTCAATTGCAGAAGCTTGAAGGAGACGCGTGCTGGCCCCGTCTTCAGTCAGGCTGACTGGGAGACCGGAATTCAACAGCTCTTGCTGTACAGCTAACAGAAAAAGTTAAATAGCTCTAATTTTTATTTTCATCACTCCTTTAATCACTGTTAAACATGATGGAGACGCTATGCTCTTGGAGGGCAGAATCATCCACTGTTTTTAAGCTGCAGCAGTTTCAGAATTTCTGTAACATATTAATACCAAACTAAGAAAAGTTTAATTAATACCAAACCAAGAAGTACAGTGTGCTTCAGGATGACTTTCCTCTGTCCTGTCAGGCAAATACTTTACAAGAACAGGAATGGTATAAAGCTATGTATATCAGCTTGGCTCAGCAATTGCCTATCGAGGTCGGTCTTTCCAAGGAGTTGTGCCCATTCCTTTTAAGGCTGCTTAATGTTTTCAGGGAATCAGCTCCACCTTGTTACGTTTGACCTTGTCCAACAAACTGCATTCAAACAAGAGGCAACTAGTCTAGATTTCTCAACAAGAATGAAAATGAAATTAGCGACGGGCTTTTCAAAACTTCCGGTAGTCTTGGATGGATATGCTCACCTTATAACAATTTTCACGAAAGCATTTCTCCCAACGAAGAGGTTAGGATGCTATTGTAATGTCAAATCTGACTCACTGTTACAGTTGCTATTAAAAGTTAGCAGCTGTAATTAGGGGACAATTTTGAAGCTGCAGTGTTGTATTGTCAGTTGTAACAGCTTTTAATTATCTTATATTTTTCTTTAAAGTGATCAGCTTTGCAGAAGTTGAATGTGCTTTTATCATTTTTACTCTGGAAAGGAGCTGACACATTTAATATAATTTAGATAGAAATACTGTTACTGCAGGAAACAATTGGGATCTGTGAACTTTTTAAAGGATTTTGAACACAGGAGACAGCCATAGTGCTTAGAGGGATTTTGCCATCATCCAATTAAAATAGTCTTCCATTCTCTCTAATACCATTCTATCTGGTCTTAAAATGCGTAAGACTAATTACATTAGCCTACAGAGGCTTCCATGGATAATACTATTGGCCATTTCCTCAAATAGAAGAATTATAAATGATTAACCACTTTGCGAGCAATGCCAGTTTTTCTGCTGCAGGACCAGATTTGATACATAGATATGGTATATTTTTTACACTGCTTGTAGCAGCGGATGCTGTTTGGGCTTAGGCGCCAGTGTTGAAATTGCAGCAGCCAGTGCCATCGTCCCTCCAGCCTTCTTTAGTCCGTAAGGAAACCAGAACCTTTTGTTGCTATTTCTAATCTGGTCTTATGCTGAGGATAGAAAGAATAAAGAAGGAGCCTTATAGATTAGCCTTACTATAGGACAGGCCTTGCTCTACATGACTTCACTGCCTTGAAGTACCAGAAAAAGAAATTATTATGGTTTTTTAAGGACCTGGAAGAATGTAATTGGTGTAGGATCTGCTTGTGGAAGAGGGTCTGGCTTAGCTGGCTGTCCTGTGGCATGCAGCAGCCTAGGAGCTGAGGTACAGCTAAAGAAATACTGTACGGCATTGTCATTTTTGGCAGGCAGCATCCTTGTGAGTGTCCACGAGCATGCAGATGAATGAGAGAACCTGTCAGCCAAGGGATGTTACACATTGATGGCAACAACCAGTCCCAGGTCCTCTATCCTAAATGTAGTTAGATTAAGTTCTTTTACGCTTGTTGCTCTGAAAGAGGGAAGGCTGCTAGGCAGCAAAGAACAAGCAGCGCTGATAGTGCAACCATTCTTGCAGCCAGTATTGATGTTTTTACTTTTTAAATCCTGCTTCATAATTGATTCCTCAACACTGGAAAAAGTGAAAATTCTTTCAGCTTCAGGAGCCTCGGCAAACCAGAAAATTAATTCTTATATTGTGATATTTTTCACTGTATCCCTGTTAGACTGATTTAGCCCATGGGAACGCTATCTTATGCCAGCATGTTGGGGTGTTAGATTGTATTGTTTTGATAAATTTTAATTTGATATATTGCAGCATTCATGTTCAACTGTAAAGTCGTCATGGCATGGATTTGTGGTCATGTCATGAACTGGTTCACATACTCCTATTTTTAATTATCCCAGAGATTACTGGCTTTATCATACACTCCCCAGTTTCTTTGGTGTAGGGGATAAGTAATAGTTGAGTTTGAGATTTTTTCTGTTATTAATGTCTGACTACGGATGATGTCTTTCACATCATGAAAGCAGAAGTAATCGATCAAACGGGTATGGATAGCTGTCCTTTATCCTTCTGATACATGACTAGTATATATATTATGAGATGGGTAATACAGCTGTAATGTTTCAGAAAAGATCGTTCCTTCTCCCCACAAAACTCCAAAAAGCTCACAGAATGCTACAGGGGAATTTTGTTGTTGTAGATATAAGTTTTAGGTTCACTGTTTGGCAAATGGGAGCTTTTATTTACCACAGAAGGAAAGACTCTTTCGTTTCAAACACATTCAGAATTTGCTCTCTGTTCAACACCTTGGAGTGTCAAGGTTTTTTTGTAAATATAATTGCCCATCAAAGTAAACCTCATCAATAGTAAATGCAGTGCAATCTAAATGGTATTGGATAGTATCGGTCAGTTATACAATCACTCTCACCTACAAAATGTTCAGTATCTTGGGACAAGGAAATCGCCAACTATTCCCTTCGAGGTAGATTTGTAAGCAGTGGGGACGGTCTCTGAAATTTTGCCTTAATGCTCAAAAGAAGATTATTTCGCTGAATGCTTTTCATTATTTCTTTTCCATAAAAGCGGTGTATATATATACAGACACATAAGTCCTAAATAAGTTTATAAATTGAACCAGAAGATTCAGGGTGTTATGCTTTCCAGAGTAAATAGGGTTTTGAAAAAATATTTAACTTGAACTTCGAAAGCTTTGGATGAGATATGCAGCATCATCTACATTTCCCAGTGCTGTGAGAACCTAAATTCCACTGAAGTTTAGGAGGGCTGAAGCATTGATTCTGACTAAACTTTCTGTGATGTGACTTACTTTCATGGAGACATGTCAAATTAGGGTATTTGAAAAATATTAGTCTGCAGAATGTGAATAAGAAAATATTTTTGGTATGTTCTGATACCTTTGAACAGAGCCTTTCCACAGGCTTTAAATCTCACTATTGCAAGGAATGCGCTAAAGATAATTTAAAATTGAGTAGAGAAAGAAGTAGTGTTTTTTCACTTTGAGGGACTATTGGCTGCTTCTTGAGATTATTGAATTTTCATTCCAGTGTACAGGAAAGCAGTATATTGCCAAGATGAAACAGAAAGCTTAATAGGTACTGTCTCTCTTGATGTTTATGGAAAGTTTGCCAACAATCTTAAAAGAAGCTGAATTGGACTCTAAAATACTGACAAGAATAAAATTAGCAGGAAATATGCCTTGCGAAGGTATTACCAGGTGTGTCATTCACACTATTAAAATCCCACATTATTCTTCATTTTATTAGATTACATTGGAAATTACGTGTCCAAAAATAATGGGAAATCATACTTGTATGAAAGACTGGCATTTATTTTTCCAGTAACAGACTGAAATAATTGAATTCTTACAATGAGCTTGGTTGCTTACAAAATGTGTTTTTAAAGAAAAGAATTCTATCGTTCTTGAGAAGAAAAAGATGTGCATCTATTCCATATTTAAACATCACTTTACAATCCTACTTTGACATGGGCTGGGGGTAACTTAATTCTATATTATTTTTGCAGATTCCTAACATCAATTTGATATCCAGTTAACTAAGTGCACTGTTACTTCTTGCAGAACACTTCAGGTCATTATAGAGTACTTGTTATTGTTAGGCACTAGGTGGCCTGCTTGCTAAAACATAGTAATGAAGACCTACACAAAGACAATTTGCAAAAGCACTGACTGAAAAATAACTAAATAAAAAGGCATATTTAATATCTAATAGGAAATGATGCATTTAAACTATCCGATGTAAAAATGTGTGATGATGTACAAATAGTAGAACCTTAGCTAAAACCAGCTTAGCATGCGATTGTTTTGTTCTTGTCTTGCAGACAATCTTTAGTTCCTCTGTATGTTTGCTTGAGGAAGACCAGCAGCTCATTTAGACCTACAGTGAGAACTTTCTTTTCTTACCCAGCAATGTCTTAACAGTGCGTGAATCAAAAACTGTTCACTCTGTGTCTTTTTTCCCTCCTACTGCCATAAAAGATCAAAGTTTCCCACCAAAAGACAGGATACTAACCTGTATTCTCTTAAGTCGTAAGCTCTTTGTTCTCTTGAGGGAAGTTAAAAACTGGCAAATACAATGTAGTAGTTGCATTTGTTTTAGAAATCTAACGGGTTAGTGTGTTACGCTTAGAAACATGAAAAGGCTGAGTATTATTTATTGTTTCTAAGGAGAAAATGTAACTGCTAATGTTTCAGGAGTTAGTTGCACATGGGCACTCGCCTGATCTCAGGTAGCAATCTATAGAAAAAAAATAATTAAGAAAAGTAAGCAAAGCAATGCCTTGATGTTGTGTTTTTGTTTTTTTTTTTTTTTTTATTTATTTTATATTTGTTCTGTTTTGGTTCTTAGTAAGTGAAGGCTAGATGTGACATATGGTCTTTGGGCATTACAGCCTGATTCCTGTGCTGTAACAAAGCACGAGAAACTACATTTTTCAGCAGTTTTGGTGTTTTCCTTTTGTGGTCTGTGTTTCTTGATAGTGTCAGTAGAAGGAGATATGTGGTGGCTTGAGGTGGCCTTCAGGTTAAGCTTTTGGACGTTGATTTAAAAAAACAAGTACAGATTTTATTTATTTAAAATGTAATGAAATAATCATTGCAATAGCAAACCTTCATTAAAAACTAGTTTTACTGTTCAATTGAATGGCTAAATAATTAACTACAGATTTATTTCAGTATGATTATTCACCTTCTTAATTTCAGGTCAAATGCAAGACTAATGAGATGCCTGAAATCCTAATGACTATTTTATCTATCATTGATAGAATTTTAAAGTATTAGCAGTTGGAAAGCTTTTACTCTTCTGCGGAGACCGTGTAAGGAGTAGGTATCTGAGCTGAGGAATGGATCATAATCTGTATTCCAAGCGACACTATTTTGGTCATCAGCTTGGAAATTAATCTTGCAGATATTTTTCAACTGAATTCCCTTCATGTCTCTGTTATAAAACAAATAAATGAACAAACAACAGAAAGCTCCATTGCACTGATTTCTAATTGTATAAGCAAGAGCATTGTGTGGCTGGTGTAATTACTTGTTTCGTTTTCTCCTGAAATCATATGAATTTGAGCAATGGATTCAGATGACTGATCATGTTTCTGTAGGACAGAAGAGATACTTCAGAATGATATTTATGTGCTTTAATCTGAGTAAGAATAGAAAACACTAGCAAATATATGGCAGAATATATATTTTATATATATATATATATAGTGTGTGTTCCATGAAAACATCTAATGCTTTGTTTTGTTGGGTTTTTTTAATTCCCTACAAGAAAACTTTGCACCCCAACAGAAGAGGAACTACAAAAACTTTTATTTCTGTGATTTGATAAAGAAATCTGTGCCTCTGTATTCCAGCAGAGTCTGAGCGTGAATCTCTTGAATTGATTTTAGAGAAATAGGACGTGGCAGTATCCCTCAGGTTCTGGAGAACGTTTCTCCATTTAAAAAAATGCAGCATCCCTCCGCACTGGGCACTGAGGAATAATACGGTTCCTCAAGCTCTGTCAAAAAAAGAAAAAAAAATCTGTGGTACATGGCACACAATAAAAAAATCCAACCAAAACCCAAAGCAACCCATCATTAATGCTGGCAGTAGCAGTACTGAACAGACTAGTGGTGATATACACACTCCTACTGACACATAGCAAAATGTCACTGTGAGGCGTTAGACTGCCTCTAGGAAGTCATTGTGTCTGGATATGAGAAAATAGGTATAATGTATGGCATCACATAAAATATGGTGGAATTTTATCAGGCAAATAGACCTGCAAGCTTAAGCCACCATCACTCTGTTTATATACCGGCATGTTTGAAAAAATTCAAAATATCTCCTAATACTTTACAGTGTACATGGGACTGAGGTCATTAAGCTTCAGGAAAATATTCCAGGAAGTCTGTTAAACCTTCTGATGTTTTGTTCCTAACAATTATCTTTCACCGGAAGTTGTGGCTACTTTTCAATACCGCGATACTTTAATACTTCCAATTCCTATACCAGAATAGAACACTGGGAAATATGCTTTAGCACAACTAATACATACCACATATAGCACAACACTGGAATTCTGATAGATTTTAGTAACACAAACCCAAATTTTCTTTACTGAACGCTCAGGGTTTGAATTTTATGAGTTCTGGGCATGTTTTTTTTTACTGGAAAGCATTACGAGTTTTGACTGACAGGTACATTGTCGGAAGTTAAAGATTTGAAATGTTATTATTTTCTCTATTTGTTTAAGCAGAGATCGATATTTCTACTTGTTATATGAGTAATTGATGGAGCAGTTAATCTTATCACTTCTGTTCTTCTATCTTGTGAAGCAACATATAATTATGTCCTTGTGTCACTTGTGTTGATCCTGCTTGAGCCATTCAGAACAGCTTCTGCGTATGAAGAAAAACATCCATTTCCTTGGTAGGGCCTAGATTTGGAGGCATAATTAGCTGATGTGAAGTAACAAGCTGTCTGATGTGTTTTCATGGCTTTTTTATTACAACTCTAATACAAATATCTAATTTCCAGAAATAACCAGAAAGCCTTTGGTAATTTATAGTTGACTAAAACGGGCAAAGTCACCAAAATGTGAAGCATGATAAAACTAACAAATGACACGGTATTTAATACAATCTCATGCTATTAAAAGATTCTCTGTGTTGTGATTACTTCAGCTAATAGGCTGGTATGTGTTTTGTGGTACTTTTTATGCTCTTTTCTGTCTTTGTTACATTTAAATAATAAGCTGTTATCAAGTGGTGAAGTCACTCCATTTATATGCAAAATTAGTTTCTTTCACTTGGGTTTGTGGAGCAGGGACATGACTTTTATACAAAATAGAGAAAGAAGAATATACATGTATTTGAAACTTTAATCATTGTTCATAGTATTCCTTTAAGATTTTTCCTCATTTAATTCTTACTTTCAAGAATTAAATTCTGTTTTCTTCAAAAGCGTTCTGTGCAGTGTACCAGGAATGATAAAACACATCATGGACTCGTGATGCTTTGTGAGAAAATGTGCTCCAGTATGATTTTTGAAAGTGTTTTTTCGTGAACATGGGTGACCTACAGGACTCTGATATGTACAAATGTACACTGTTCTATTATTAATGTACTTATGACTTTCCCTCCCTCAAATTAGAAACCTTTTGAAGAAGCTGTTCTTCCCCTTGCACTATATCAGAAGAAAAAGAATGGGTGGGAAATAATATTCCAAACTTCCTGTACTACATTACAAGCCTATTCCATTTCGCTTATATCTGGACCTTGTTGACAATAGATTGGCCAAACTGAGTCAATGCACATGCAGATTTCTAGCTAGAAATATTTTGTCCACGTTACAAAAACCTTTTTATTTAATCTTAATTGTTGACTGGTTTCAGTGAGGAGGCAGTGAAGAAAGGCAAACGACACGTTTTCCGTTATTTGAGTACAAGTATGAATCAGCTATGGTAACTTTATTTTTTATAAACTTTATATATCTAGGCAAAACTCTATAGATCTAGGCAAAACTTTTAAAAATCAGCTTTTCTAAGATTCTGTTAAGCATCAGCTTTGCCGTGGCAGGCTTCAGTCAAGAGCATAGCTTGTTTTGATCGGGGCTGACAATTGTAATAAAATCTAAAATTAAGCATTCAATGCTGACACATAGCAGTCTGTGCAAATATTTAGCACTGCTCTATTGTTGAGATATGTAGGCACACTCACTTTGTGCTTAAGTTAATGCATTTGATTTCCAGAGCTATAATTCTAGCAAATATTGTAAACCTTGTAGAAGATGATACTGATCTCAGTGGGTTTTAAGTCAATTTAATAGAATGTTGACCAGATCTTCCACTTTTTAAATCTGGTTTGGTATACAGGTAAAACAACGTTTGAAGTGCAGAATCACCCTATGAGTTGTGCTTTAATGCTTACAATTAACGTTATTGTAACACTTATTTTTATAATTCTGTTTCATCCAATTCTGTGACTCTTTTTACTGAGTATTTTTTGTACAAGTAGTCCGGCTGAATTTTGTTAGTTGCTTTCTCCCAAGTCTAAACAGCTACGCTCCATCATTTCCACTGGATAATTTAGTTTTCAATCCCCTTTGCAGAATCACTTCAGTGTAGTGCTCCTGGCACAGAATTTTAGTGCTTTGAGAAGCAATGCATGTGTTTGCAATCTCTGCAGCACTTTGGGGATCTGTCAGGATGAGAGGTGCTATGCACTAGGAGGTGTTTTACCAGAACAGTTAGATGATTCCAGTGTTGCTTGGCTTTTTTAAAATAAAAGCAAAAAAATCCTTTACGTTTTTGTCTCTATAAACTTAAAGTAGTATTTTTCTTGTACATCAATAACACATGGTAGTTTTTACTGGTAAAAGAAATGTCTCTAAAATTGACATGATTTCACCTTTCCAGAGTTGGTATAACTCTGTAGTCGTGTATATGCTACTATTGAGTTAATGAAAGTTCAGTCCTCTTCCATTAGTATAGAGAGGATTAAGTTAAGTTTTGTTGCAGTTCTTGCACGTAATTTGCTGTATGTCTTTTTTTTTTTGAAAGTTACGTCAAATAATGTGAAGCAAATGCAGAAATCACAGTATAAAATTATTATTGTTATTACTCTCTTTAATTGCTTGCACTGTATCAACATATTGAAGCAAAGGTCATTTCACGCTGCAAACGTAGTAAGGAGAGAATCGCTCCTTAGGAGGATTGGAAGAACAACAGGTAATTAAAGACAGACTTGTGTCACAAGGAAATAATTATATGAAATTACTGACTTTGATTGAATTTTAAACATATATTTACTATATCTTTATTATAATATCCTTAGAGATAAATTCATGCCCTTAATATTGTAAGTTATGAATTAGAAAGGCTTGATCTTAGTCCTTTTAACTATAACCAGCTGGGATCAGACTCAGATGCTTTTGGTCTCCCGCTTAATAAATCACAAGAAATATTTTATCGAAATGCTTTTTACTTGCTTTTATATGCATTTATTTCTTGTCGTTAGTAGAGCAAAAAGGGTAGCTCACTTCCTTAGAGGGGCAGTTTTTCTCCAGCCACACGATGCTGCAGCTGCTATTGCCAACACCTTTTATGTATACGGCACCTTTCGCTTTGAGTGATTCCCAGTGTGTTTGTAGACTCTTATTATAAGCATTTTTTTCCTCTTGCTGCTGGAAGTCTATACCAGCAGGACAGCAAGTGGGGAGACGTTTATGGATAATCTTATTTTTCTGTTTTTTTCTCAATCTCTTGTTTTGATTTATTTTTTTTGTTAGCATAGAAGGACTATGTTTTTGGTTTACATTCTAATATACTGATCTTCAATATAACTGATCTTCAGGTGGTTTTATTCTGCCCTTGGAAAAGCCATGCTATCAAATCATGTTGTGTTAGGAGAGTCTTGTATTACATACTGCGATGTTTTATTCATACGGTGTGTTTAGGAAGGGTCAGTTAGCTCAGAAATGCGATTGCTTTCGTGCTGTTTGGGCCATACATAAATTACAAGAAAATTTCTTTCAACATATGCTATTAGTTCCGTGTTCGTGATACTGTTAAAGATTCCAGAGTTGAGATTAAGGTTTATAAATATGTATTCTTACGTATTTTATCCATATGTTACACGTGTCAACTTTGGACAAATGTGGTCCTTATAGCAGCCTTCCAGTACTTAAAGGGGTCCTGCAGGGAAGCTGGGGAAGGGCTTTTTATCAGGCAGTGCAGGGATAGGATGAGGTGGAATGGTTTTAAGCTGAAAGAGGGGAGGTTTAAACGAGATATTAGGAAGAAATTTTCTCCTGTGAGGGTGGGGGAACACTGGCCCAGGTTGCCCAAAGAAGCTGTAGATGCCCCATCCCTAGAAGTGTTGGATGGGGCTTTGAGCAATCTCATCCAGTGGGAGGTGCCCCTGCCCATGGCAGGGGGTTGGAACTGGATGACCTTTAAGGTCCCTTCCAACACAGACCATTCTATGATTTTGTGGTGATTAGGCTGTTAATTGGCAAGACATGTGCTAAGATACAGAAAACCTCTTTTATTTATGACATATTTTGTATATTAAACTCTCAACCGGTACCTTCAAGTTTGAATCTCATTTACTTTTAAGCTATCTCTAAGAAGAACAAAAAAAATCCATATGAAAGTGAGGAGCTACACTTCCAGTGGAAGAAAAACAGACTGTTTTTTATCCTAAGACTTCCATGGGGACTTTTTTACTGTGCTGTATAAACTTTTGCTTGAAGGAAATAGATTGACTAGGAAACATTTTGCTTCTGTGAAGTGTTCATAAGGATGAATGTAAAATTACCTAAACTATTTTCTTACTGTTTAACCAAGGAGGAAGAAAATAAGTTATTTGATTCTTAGCTAGATATGAATTACAATAAGTTTATTAGTTAAGGACCACATTAGTGTATGGATTTTCTGTTTTAACATGATCCTTCACAAGCCTTTCAGCAGCAGAAACAGAAGAGTGTCCACTTCCAAACAGCCTGATGGGATGTCAGAATAAACAAACACTAAAATAGGTTTCATACATGATTTCTTGCTGTAACTCCTGATTCTGTTTTGCATAGGCACGCTGATAATTTGCTGAGCAGGAATTCTGGTGGAAGTTCAGCTGTTTTTTTTCCTTTCGGCCTCAGAATAAGAACTTGTTACAAAAATCTGTGAGAGTAATTTCACAGGACGCTTGATGTGCTCTAAATATGTTGTGCTGAGGCAGAGAGAAACTGATGGAAATATAAAAGATTAAGTGATTGAAAAAGAAATGTTAAGGACAAGTAAAGTACTGGAATAATTTAAAGTCAAATACATGACTCCTGGCACCTGGAACTCGTCCGCTCAGGACTTTGATGCAACGAGTGCAACATTCCAGATAGCCTGGCTTTAACGAGAATTACAGAACATAAACAGATGATTTTTTTTAAGACTCAGGACTTTTTACAAAAGAACAAATGGCAATATATATAAAGCTTTTTTCCCTATAAATTTTGGGAACAGTGTTCTCACAAATCGAACTTTTGATTAAATGAGAAGTGTAAGTGTAGTTACTCTGAAGTGGGGGGTGCACGAAGGCAGCTGATTTCTGCTACTCTAGATGTCTTAATGTATATGAGTGGACTCTAGGCAGAATTGTATTTACTATAAATAAGTACTAGACAGTGCACCATTCAGCCGTGAGCAATATTCCTATCCTTGTTCACAAATGATTCTGTACTGGAAGTTATTAACTGACATTGAGGCAGTAAAGCAAAATGCATTATGTATGAAACAGGTGATCTCGACAATTGCTATTTCGAAGGATTTGGCGCAAGAGGCTAAAATCATATTTACTTTCATTTTTAAATGAATAAAAATGTGTTTTAAGTTGAAATACATCCAGTGATCACATACATGGTTTCAGGGAACTTCTTATTGTGATATTGCATTCTCTTGCCTGTGCTTCGTGGCTGACTTTTCTTTTATTTGCTTTAGCAGAGATTTAAGTTTCAGATTTGAGGCCTGAATGGATTTCCAAGGAACGAAACCAGAGCAATTTTCACGTGATTTGTAAAATATTTTCATGTGTACGAACACATGAATAAAATGCTAAAGAAAAGAGCTATGAATCATACCGTTAATAACTTAATTTTTTGTATCGTTTTTGAAAGTAATTGAATTTTAGTGAACATATATTTGAATTTGCAGAGCAAATTTGTGTTAGCTTTGGAGTTTTAACATTCATCAGCTTTATAGAGGGTTTGTGTGCGGTGGGACTTTGTCTTTTTCTCTCAATTTGTTCAGGTATCTCAGCGTTTCCTTCTAAGAAAATGGAAATAGCCATGGTTATCAGGGAGATCTTCCTTTTTTCCAAGTTTTCTGTTCTCAACCTTCAGCTTTTTCTGTAGCTGTGGTGCAAAACTGTTTATTTGGTAATAACAGGACTATCCATTTCTTAGTGTTACCGGGATATAAATAAATTTGATACTGCATATTCTTACAGTTTTCTGAAATAAGTTACAGAACCTCTTCAAAATATTTGGTGAATGGTTGCTAGATGCATCTTCCTAAAAATGGATTTTCGTTACTATCTTTGTAAAAAGGAGGTATCAGCCTTGCGGGGCCTTATTTGGAGCAATTAAAAGAAATTACTCTTTAGAACATTGACCAACGTAATTGAGTTCAGTTTGTTCATTCAGCACGGTCACTACCTGTTGTGTATTTATAATTCTGTTCTCTGTTCCTGGTACCTTGGTACAAGTTTTAATGAGCACACTTGCTATTAGCTGCAGATTAATATTAGGAATGTAGAATTCCCTTTCAGTAAGAATCTATCCATTTCTTGTTTTTCACATCTTGACTGCTTCTTCAGGTGGTTGCAGGAATCTATCTTTTGGTCATTAACTTTTTATTTCTTCTAGTGAAGAGTATTTCTTAGCACCTGTGATGGAAAACTGAAAAAAAAACCCCTCAAAACTACTGTTTCTAAAGCAGAGAAGACTGACTCATGAGAGTCAGTACCTGTAAGCAAGCTGTGGCTCACACTTACTTAATTCTTTTGTTGACTTAAATGGTTATGGGGTGATGTTTTCTCCTGGTGATAAGAATTTCCATTTTCATTTTGTTCATCTCTGGGAAAAAAATCAAATTAAAGAAACCTGATTGAAGTCAGTACCATCACACTAATAAAAAATAGATCAAAGAATAAATCAGTCCCTCAGTGGATTTAGAGTAAAATCATACGAGGGAATGAATTTAAAAGCTTGATAATATAACAAATCGTCTGTTTCTCTTTGAGGTGGGTCTTTTACTTTGAATACGATTGTGAAGTATGCGATGCAGGGAGTGGATCCTGTGCATAAATATCGATGGCTGCAAAATAGTTTGTGTTTGAAACTTTATAGAGTGGGAAAACGAGTTCAGGTTGGTTGTTATAATTTGTGTTTGGCCTTAAAAACGAGGGGGATTCCTGGCAGACTGGAGCTTTGTAGTATTTCTTATTATAATCCAAAAAAAAGTAAGAAATACCGGTCAAGTCTGTACTTATTTAAAAAACAATGTTAACTGCCATCCAAACCAGCTAATTCTTAAATGAAACATGGTATAGGTGGTGGCAAAGGATAGACATGGCTGTGTTCAGCTGTGTTAGTGACTTACAGCAAAAAAAAAACCCAACCAAAACACCCAACACTCACAATGTGTATTACCAGAAAAGAACCTACCCAACAGCCCAGCAGCTGAAATCTACAGGATAAAGTTGAAATCGGTATCAACATGATTCAGAAATTCAAAACCTCTGGTGTATAGCATAGAATGCTTAATTTTCAGTGACCAGTTTAGAGGGAACCTTTGTGAACTGGATTAGTTGTAAATAGGTCAGATTTTAGTTAAATAACATAATAATCATGCTGTTGACTGACAAATAGAGCCCATGTCGTGAGGATCTTTAGCTCTGAGAAGTACTGTTTCAACACAGGGATTTAAATACTCCTATTTAAGGAGTCCACAGCGGATTAGCAGTGAATGAAAAGCGTAATATATTGAAAAAGTGTGGTATACTAGCTAAATTTGTCCATGTAGTTAAAATAGGTTTAGGAATATAGAGCTAATAATGGGAGTGATATTTTCAGGATTTCTTCTCTATTATGATTTCAATACTTTGATATTCAATGTAATATTCCTAAATGTTTAAAATAGTCTGTGATACTTTTTTCCTAAAATTTGATATAGCAGTTACAAAATATTGCCGCCAAATTGGTTATTGCTGCTGTAAGTCAGGTCTGAACCTGAGTATCGAGAAATAGTGTTGTTTTTTCAGCTGAAGTGGATCCCTGTATTCTTTACTGCATTTACTCCTCTTCTGTGATCCTCTTAAATAAGAAATAGCAGTTGAGCCCTGTAATAAGCTACAAGGATTCTGATCCGGGTGGGACCAGGTAGATCCTTGTCTATGAACAGATTTAGACTATACCTTCGTGTCATACTCCATTAGGTAGTTAAAGTTTTTATATTCCATCTACTTTTCAAGGTATGATTTGACAGCTGCTAAATGAAGAGAATAATGAACAATGATAATATTTAAATTGTGCCATTACTATTTAATATATTGGACAAAAAGTATTTCAGTGCAGAGGTACTCAGGTGAAAGAGAGCAAATCTCAGATTGTTGGGCTTTTTTCCCCTCCTTTCCTCCATCCTGTCCATCTGGGCTATTTGCTTTACCAGGTACAGAATTCAGTAGTACAGACACTGATGCATTAATTTGAAAGATGGGAAAAGATAGACTTCGTAAGCTTGATGTTGCTTTCTGTTGAAAAATTTTATTTGTTGTAATTTGTTTTTCTTCCATTTAAAAAGTGTTAGTGTTGAAGCTCAGGAAAGGTCCTTTAGAGTTGGACTACTCTCTTTAGCTTTCTGTAGGGTTATTTTTTGGCCTCTGACCTCTGGTCATCAGTAGAGCCTGTGTCCACACACTGTACTGTTACTGCCTTTCTTCCCAGTTCCTTTCTTTTTTCCTTTTTTTTATTTTTATCTTGTCTGTCTCTCGTAGTTCATCTTAACTTCTTCCACCATCTGTTCCCATTCACATGCTCTCATTTGATGATTTCTCGTGATGTCCTGTTTTGACTGACTGCGGTTTCTGTTCGTGTTGCTTCAGCCTTTCCATTCGCTTTTGGATTTGTATTTATATTGGTTTCCCATTTTGTGGTATGTATTTATGTTATGTAGACAAATATGAGAGACCCATTAAATATTGCATGTCATTAGAAATACTCTGATTTTCTAAATGTCTTTCAGGATGATGCTTGGATGCTAGAAAGCACCTCATGCTGTATTTCTTTGCATTGCTGTTGCCATAGCATTCCTATCAGTGCTATGGCACAAATGACAGGCGACATACAGCTATGACTATATAAATAGGATACTTTAAGAACAACACTTTCCCCATGGCATAAGGTGTTCCACTGTATATCTAAGCAGAAAAGTTAAGACACGTTGGGTTTTTTCGACCTTAAAGGTCTACAGCTCTGGAACAGTGTTTAAATGTTCAAAACAGTTCCTGGAAGTGTTTAGAAAGACAGGTGAAGACCATTTAAAAATACTGTATTCTGCAGACACTCAGTAATTGTAAGTCATTGTTGTTTGCTTTTCTGCTTCGAGACCAAAGAGTTTTCTGTTAAAACTCATAATGCTACCTATTGTGTGTGTATACCCTTTAGTAGTTCAGAAAAACCTTACAGCAATAAAAGATGTTACAAGAAGTCATGTTAACATTTATCTAACATGGTTTATAACAATGGTGTTCTATTATTTCCATGTTTTAATGTTTTTTCTTTAATGTGGCACGGAAATATTTTTAATGGAATGGTTCAAACTTCATTTCATCTGAAAAAGGTAAATGAAAATGTGCATAATAATGAAATACTAAGAAGTTGTGCCCTCCAGGTTTCCTGACTCCTTGAGTCCTGCTGCTATTATTGTGTAATCCCTAGAAACTCCATTGCGGTTATAACTGGGGTTATAGAAATTCTTATCAGTTATTTTTAATATAAGTTATCTACTGGTACTATCACAACTTTCAGAATTGATTTGGGAAAGTTTTTCACGGACTCTTTAGACGGTTCGATTTGTGTACTCATCCTCAAATTGCTTTGTAAAACATGACAGATGAAGCACAAACTTCTATTTTGAGTGTGACTAAAATTCCCTGTATCCTCAAGACTAAAGAGAGAGAGGAGTATTATGGCATTAATAAACTTATTATTGATCAAAAGACTTTTTTATAGCGTAAGGTTCTTTATTTGGAAACTGTATATACATAACTATGCAATATTTTTATGTTATTATCATTTATAGGAAATCCTTACATTGATACTGTAACAAAAGAATTTGGGATAGGGACTGGAATTTGATTTGTATTTAACTTGGATTGTTTTTTTGTTTATTTCCTCCCCTCAGAAATGAACTGTAAGTTTCAAATATTACTCTGTAACTGTAAGTTTCAAATATTACTCTGTAACTGTAAATTTCAAATATTACTCTGTAAACACCAGAATAGGAACGTTTCCCCTCCTGTTTTGTTTTTTCAGTTTAACTTGTAGTAGAGAAGAAAAAGTGGCACCACAATGATTTCCGGCTTACACTGAATGTGCTACCATTCTGAAATTTTATTTTGAGGGCCACATTTAAATATCAGCTCTTCATTGTTACCCATACATTTTTAGAGGCGTTTTGCATGAAAACAATGTAAATGTATTTATTTTAATAGCAATGGGTAGAAAAAATACTTTCCTGAAATAAGAGCTTTATGCAGGTTGAATGCACATTGACAATTATTTCAATGGGGTGGAGATTATTTACAGAAATGTAAGACAATTAATAAATAAAATCATAGTAGTGAAACTAATATACTTGTACAGTATCGCCACAGTTCTTTCATTAAGCTCATGCTGTTATCATAGTATTACCATTAATGATAATCAGAATCTGTTGATGACTTCCTTATTTACATATTTAGAGTTTAATATTGTAATGGACTTATAAAATGCCTGTTGATGGCAGACTGATTCATGCCTGCTTGGTGTTGTGTCGTGCCTTCCATTGAGTTATTGAAGTCCTGCAAATAAGTCAGTGAGGGATTAAAATACCGCAGGTAATGCGGTAACTGTGCCCCGTGAACTGCACGTCCAGTTCTCACCCGTGTCAGCAGTCTCCTTCAAGTCAACTGAATAACTCCAGTGATCAATGCCTTTTTTCGTAAGTAAAGACTTGCAGGATTGGATTTGTATTTCTGGTTACTCCTTTTGTGTAATCACAAAGCCAGAAAATGCTTCACAGGTCTTTCAGAGGTGGAAAGATACACCTTGCAAATCTAGTTGGAATGTTCTTGATCTGTTAGTTGCTCGCAGTCAAGAGGAGATTGGAGAGTTTGAATGGAATAGCAATATTAAGTGTTCCTAATGTGTTTCACTCCAAAGTCTGGTGTTTTAATATAAATTACTCTAAAAGTGGCACTGTTGAAAGACAGTAACGGGTGAAGACAATTACTGGCTTCGGTAATTTTTACAACCACTGCAGCTTGATCTGCAGGAGTAAATCGATCTATTCTGTGACAGGGAGAATAAAATCAGAAAAAGCAGGAAAAATGACGTTGCACAGTTAAAAGAATGTAGGTGGGTCAGTTATATTTGAAACAGATGCTGAGCTGGTAGGAGCTAAAACTTCATTATCTAAAAAACCATTTAGGTCTACCATCAACGTTACAGAAGTGCTATCCCAGATTATCCTAAATTCTGGAAAGGCACAATTTTGCAAAGATTGGTTAAAGCAGCATATTCTGTACGTGGAGTTCAATAGTTTGATTTAGTTCTCAGCTCTAGGTACACAGATACCCAACTGTGTGTACACATAACTCATCCCATTCTACTTCCATCTTTCTTGAGGCTGTTAATAATCTTGAGAATATATTGTTATTCAGAAGCTAGGTTGAAAAGTACAAAAAACTTCTTCAGCCCAGAACAAATCTATATCTCACTTTAAAGGTATTTGTATATCAGAGTACTTGGCTCATATAGGAGCAGACGTCACCAGATTTGGAATTTCTTAGGGTTCACATCAAAAACTTTTTCTATTTTGCTGTTCTTCGTCTGTGTTGGAATTTGTCCACTGCTCTTTTGGATTTAGACACGCGACCTAGAATTCAATGAACTAAATTCTAGTATTTATGCCTACTTCGAAAGATCAGATCAGATCTCTTCACCTTAAAGAGAGGGACCGCTGTACTGATGTCCCTGTGTTAGACAGATTTCCACCTATTGTTGGCTGAAGTTCACCAGACTCCGTCTAGAGGACATTTTCTTGACCATTTAAGTTCCTGAGGTTAAAAATAATCAAATTGCTTTGCTGTTAAGGAATAATACATAATTTTCGTCAGTGCAGAAGTTGGGGTGAGATTAAGACCAGTGTTCTTGGTTTCCCGTCTCTTTGCAAAAGATCTGGTTCTCAGCAGATGGTTTCTTGCAAACTTCTTACCTATCTTTTTCTTTGGAAACAAAAAATTGAGGACAGTGTGGCTGAGTGCTCAAAGGAAGAGATTTTCTTAAGGAGCAAAGGAAAATCTCATGATGGACATAGAGATTTTTGTGTTTATTTGTTCATTCACTCTGATCTGTTTCTAAGAGTCTTAACTCAGTGTTTAGTAAACAGTTCTAAGTAAAATATTGTGCAAGATATTTTACCTGTTTTATGAGGGATTGTTAAGTCAAATATCACTTTACTAATAGGGTTTTGAAACAGTTCAGGTTATTTGCTGTGGGAAGGGTACTCCTTTCACAGCTCCATCACTATTAAGAAGACAATATTCTGCAAATATTTAAGAAATTCTCTTTCTTTTCTTGTTTTCCAGCTGCTCCTGGTGTTCTACATGAATACTCATTAGTCCTTCTGGAGATGGACTTGCTGTCTGGAACCTACCTCTTGGCAGTCTTATTAGCCTGTATTGTATTTCAATCTGGCGCACAGGAGAAGAATTATACCGTGCGGGAAGAACTGCCTGAAAATGTCCTCATTGGCAATTTGCTCAAGGATCTTAACCTAACACTGGACCCAGATGTGCCCCTTTCCTCACCGCTACAGTTCAAGCTTGTGTATAAGACTGGGGATGTACCATTAGTACGGGTGGAGGAGAACACTGGTGAGATATTCACAACTGCAAACCGCATAGACCGAGAGAAGCTCTGCTCTGGCATCTTCAGCGAGAATCGCTGCTTTTATGAGGTGGAGGTTGCTGTTTTGCCTGATGAAGTTTTCAGACTAGTCAAGATCAGATTCCTAATAGAGGATATAAATGATAATGCCCCCCTCTTCCCCTCAACAGTTATTAACATCTCTATTCCTGAAAACACAGCAATTAATTCTCGCTATTCTGTCCCATCTGCCATTGATCCAGACATTGGTGTGAATGGTATTCAACACTATGAACTCCTTAAGGTGGGTTTTTTTCCTTCTTCTGTGTTACTGTTTGTCTTCCCATGACTGTTGCCCATCCTCATCAACCCATTAGAAATATGAAGCTGTGTACCACAGTAAGAGTAGTGGTGTGCCACGACAGGGATGCACTGCAGATACCTGGTTTGAAATGCTAGTCTCTACGCGGGAGTGCGTTCTAGTGCATTGTATCTTCACTTTGTGGAAAGCTGTTTGATATGCATGTGTCTGTGTAACATTATGATGAAACGCACATATCCTCATAAACTCTCCTCGAGCACTCAAAGTGTTTGTACACTTTGGCTAACAGTTGTCATAGACCATTAAATATGTGTTTTTATTGCCACCAACGTGGCAGTGCCAAGTCCAACAGTATTTTGTATTGTGTTTGTCTCCCTCCTGCATGACTGCTGGATTTGAGCAGTAGAGCTTAGCCTAGGAGCTGATGTGATGCTTATCTCCATGCTGGTAGGCTGTTCCAGAGTGAAAAAGAGTTCAGTTATCAAAGCAGCTTTGTAGTGTTTGGGTGGGTGTAATGCTTGGGCAGGAGAAAGTCCAAGATAGGCATGAATGCAAGGATAGCAGTGCCAGTGGCCTTAGAAGAGCAGATATTTCATATTCTTCCTTCTTTTACCCTTTCTAGGAAGCGTCAGGAGTACTTCAATTAGGTAACAAAAGAATAACATACAAACATGCGGTGTGTAAGAATGTTTGGTTGATAAATGAAGAATAACTTAAATAATTTGAATTTACTAAGCAGAGAGTTTAGAAAAGAACTTGGTCTAAAACTGGTGGTTATGTGAGAAGCTGAAAATGTCTTCACTTTCCTTGCAAGAGGGAAGCGTTCGGTAGCTTTGGCTGCTCAACAGCCAGTCTGACACCCTCATTACTGGCTATAGGGGCCAATGTATTGCCTGAGTGACTTGATAACTAACATTCACTGATATCAGTAAGTAGTAGCAATTTAATAAAAATAAGATGCTGTCTTATTTTAGCTCTTTTAAATTGCTTGCAACCTGAAGTAGTTGTGACAGTGTGGGTATGAACTAGTGACAAAGGCATAAAAATCTTTCAGAAAATTGCATCCCACTGGGTAGTTCTGGTTATCTACCTAAAAAAACCCCTAACTACCCACGTATGTCTGTCTTCTCTCAGTGTAGCCTAGGAATTTAAAACTTTTGAAGAACTTACTGTAAATGTTGACGTCTTTATAGTAGGCATTTTAAAACTTCTAAATTCCTAGGTTGTACTGGGAGCAGGCAGCTCTGTATGTGTGGTTTGTCTTTTTTTTTTTAGATAGCTATCCAGAAGTGTCTGATGGGATGCAGTCTGCTTTATTTTAAATGAGAATCTGGGGAATGAATAACAGCATATTAAATAAATAACAATAGGAGTAGAAAACAATAAAAAAGTCAGAACTACAGACAAAAAGTGGCAAACTAATGCATGCTCTGAATAGTGAAATGTTAGTTAATGTATCTGAGAGAAATGTGCTGTTATTCTAGGAAAAGGGGAAAAAAAAAAAAGAGGAAAATGGCAAAATTCGGAGTCCCTAGGATTGAGTGCACAACCACAACAGCAGTCTTGTTTTCTAAGTTTATTTTTGGACTGTGTGTTCAGAAACAGAATGTAACAGATCAGCAGAATGATAGCGTATTTGTATCACACCAGTGGGAGCTCATCAAAAATACAAGCTACAGCTCTGTCCTGAAAGCAGCGTAGGGCATAAGGCATTGTCTAAAGAGCTAATGTGAGATGAGGTGGTCTGCCAAAGAGCCAGGTGTGCAAACAGCTTTTTAAAAATATGGGTTTTGGATTAGGGGGCTAAAAAGGGTAAATATGAAGAAATATCTCTGAAAAAAAAGTCTTTTGCCACAAAAGGGAAAGGTAGATGTTGTGGATGAACCCACACTGGTATGGACTGAAAGTTCTGAATTCTTCTGCTACATTTGCAGCAACTGAAATTATTTGTAAATCACAGCCCTGAAGACAGATCTTCTAAATAGATTAACTGCATTTTTCTCTTGCATACCTGTTGGTCAGGTACTTTTTGGCCTTTAAATAAACCAGTGATTTACATACCTTGGAAAGTATCCGTAAAACCAAGAAGAAGTTTATGACAGCCAGGCAGTGTTAGTTTTAACACTGTTAATACCAAAACTGATCATATAAAAACAGGGATGAAAAAGCAGTAGGAATGAAGGAGTCTGGTGAGCAGGCAGGGAATGTAGCAGGTACAGAGATCCTTCTGTCCCTGGGGAAGAACAGGGAAATGAAAAAGGAAAGGAAGAGTGGTGGTGCCTGAGAATTCTTTCTTGGTAGCACTTAAATACCAGGAGAGAGGGTAAGAAGTGCACAAGGGTAACGATGCTTGCCGTTCCTCCCAAAACACTCTTCTGGCATGTTATCCTGTGCTGTTTCTGGGGTTATGCTCTGTCTTCTGGCTCCTGGTCTGAGTTGACCTTTTCCTTCCTTTTATAATCAGCGTACAGAAAAGTGAGGAAACGCCAGCACGTGAACCTGTCTTGCCTTCTGACCAGGAGGAGTATAGCGGGGCTGATAGAACAGTGTTGTGAGGAGTTTTGGGAAGCGCCAGATATGAAGATGATGGGCAGGGCAACATGCTTGGAGGATGGCAGAGGAGTGGGAGATGATAAGATATGCAAGTCACTCCTGAGAAGCCCAAAGGCTGATGGTTTTGTATGTGTGCAGCAACAGTGTGAAATGTGTTGGTCTACATTTGAGAGAAAGTAATAGCAAATTGACAAGCTGTGCGAAGAAGAGAAATTCCTCAGTTCCATTGCACTCCTTACAAAAAGTTTAACTAAAATGTGGCTGTTGTCTGTGTGTAGCCAGGCCTATTTTGCTAGAAGAAAAAGAGATTTTTGCCTTAACAATTTCTAGAAAAGAGTAAACTTCTCACTGCAAAATAGTTTATAGGTTTAAAACACATTTTCAGCAGCTCTTTTCAGCCTTTGTTCTCATTGGGAAGGTAATTTTCATGTGTTACAGCATTTCCTCACTTTGTTATGCTTAATTTAGTGCCCCTCTCAAAGTATCGAAAAGGGGTTGCATATAGTTGTTGTATTCAATTTCTTTTGCAAAATAGATAATTAACAATAAAGTCTTTTAACTATATGAAGCATGTTCACATTACTTTAATCTTCTGCCTGTTTCTAAAAATCTTTCTAAAACAGAAGAAAAAACGTAATTAAAAAAAAAGAGGCATTCTTGTGTTTTGGGTTCAGAATTACTTGGAAGTTTTGTAGCATGTGATTTAATATATTTAATGTAAGAGAGTGCTTTAGCTACACCCAAACAAGCATTTGGGTAATTTTTGCCTGCCTGCATTTTCTCAACATGTACCTCGATAGAAAATAACTTGATATGGAACCGACTGATGGTACTGCAACTTTGAAATTTTTCAGACAGTGAATCACAGACACCTGGAATGCAGGAGCTCTAAAAAGAACTCTAAAAATAACCTCTGTAGTGAAGGAGTTGCAACAATTTGCAGATACCTCCCACCCGGCCAATGTGGCAGCACCAGTAACTGACCAAGAGTTGCTCTGCTTAAAGTTTACAAATATTGAATTATTTAAAAGCACCGATGTTTTAACTTTACATGAGGTTCTTTTTTACTTTTCCCCGTAGAAAGAAACAGTCACGCAAGGCATCTTGCTGTTACCCAAAGAAATTGCTGTGCGTAGCATTGTGAAAGATTGTGTACTGAGATGCCCAAAGCTCATGATGGATAGGATGACATTAAGGATTTGAGTGGCAAGTGGTGAACAGTGTTTACCATGAACAAGGCTAGGAAGGAGATATGATTTAAAAATAAAAGAACATTTAGAATGAGAAATAGCTGCAAGTCCAGACTGTGCAGAAAAATAGCGTAACACCGATAGTAGGAAGTGATAGAAGGGGCAGGTAAGACAGATAATGAAGCAGTTCAGGGAAGGAAATGGTCAGATGGAAAAAGAATAGTTTTGTCCTAGTTAAAGTATAAATTGAGAGTGAAGAAGAGAGATGGGCATTCATAAACAGAAGTACTATGTTAAAACAGCAGGATGCAAGAGTAAATTTTAAATTGAAATGTTAATAAGCAGTGATTTCTGATTAAGGATAAATCTACATATATACTGATGTTCTGGTTTAACCCTGGTAGGCAGCTAAGCTTACAGGTCTTTGTTGAGCTCCTCAGGGCATTCATATTGCTTATATACTGACGTAAAATGTACATTGTGTCTGGCAGTACCACCGCAGTGTTAAAAATACTTACATGCTGTTGTTGATTACACTGTTTCAGTACGCTTGTATTTGAGTTCAAGGCAAGCTAATATTTAGTATAACCTGATTAATGCAGTTAGCATTTACAGGTGTCACAGGCCTCTGCTTTGATTATGAAGATTTTAGTGTGAAGCAGTTCTTTGTTCTCTCGGATGTTAAAAAAAAAAGGGAGCTGTTTCAGAGCAGGTTTTGATTAGAATTCCAGCTTGGAGCAGTGCATAGTTCCAAACGGATTCATGTAAGCATATGTTTTAAATTAAATTCCTTTTATTGATTACTTAGCATTTCTTGTCACCTAGGTGTGCCATACACACTAGATATTCCATAGGTGCAACAATACCCGGTTAGCAGTGGACTTTGGCAGAGTGAAAGCATAACTCTAACAGAGCAGAGTGTTTTTTTCTGTGAGCTAATCCTGTGCGCTAATAGGTTGTTGCTCTAATCTGTTGCAGTTTGGGGGGAAATTAAATTGATATTACTGCTATAGTTTCATTACTCTTACCTATTACAGCAATTTTCCCGTATTTACTTATCATCAGAAGCAGCTGGTGCATTCCTTCTAGAATAATATAATAATCTTTTTGTAGCTGTCAGTTCATACCTCTATAATCTGACAAAATAGATTCTCACTCAGTCTCACAACACGTCAGTCTTGCCTCTGATGAGGAGAGTTACCTCTTGCTACTGTAAATCATCTCCTGTGATGTCTTTCAATAGAAGCTTTCCCCTTCTTTCTGATGCAGTTTACAATTCCATGACCCATGGAAGATGGAGATCACAAATCTTCATCAGATTTCAAGCCTGCTGTTGCAGCTCGGTTATTTCTGAGCCTCATGGTAGTTCTGCATCAAGTAACTAATGTCACTGTGAAATGGGAGGAGATGCGGCTTATGTAAAAAAGAAAGGTAGTTAAATCAAAATTATAGAGTGAGACGAGATTTGTAGTTAAATCAGAACCAGGAAGTCACATTAATGAAATCATTATTGATAATCATATCGTAAGCAATGATACAAATTTGATAGTCAAATTCACCAGCAGGACAGAAGCACAAACAGAACTTTTGTACAGCTTGTTTGTGCTTTAGTGTTACAGCGATACTAACTGAGTGGGGCAGTAGATAGGGAAGAAAGGAAGGATGCACTGGACATCCACAGGTGTTTGCTAGCTCACCTTCACTGTCCCAGGCATCAGCTGCTTAAACCTCTGATTTCTGTCCGTTTTTGTGCTTTCATTCCTTTAAGTGGAAGCTGAAGCAGCAACCCTCACTTGTACTCTCAAATCATGTTTGAATGAGGGAGCATCCCACTGCTAATCATACTGGAATTAATGTGGGTGATTCTTCTATGTAGGCTTCAGCAGCATGAGAGGACAATGAAGTGATATATTGGCCCTGTAAATAGGTCACAGAAAGCCTGGGGTGGTTGTTATCAACATCTGCTTTCTGTGAAACAAAATGCTGAGATAGAGCTTTTTATACATGTAAATATACATTTATTAATATTGTCAGGTCCTACTGAATGTTGCAGTCAGACACTAATGAGATTAGGTAAATTTCAACTTCATTTCTTTCCCGTTATAAAAAAATATTTGTAAATTTGTTGTAAGCCACTGATACCAAAGTACTTTTGCACTTTTTAATTTCTTTCTTATTAGCAACCCTTTCTATTAATTGTGTAAGAGACATATGGCTGAATTATAAAAGATTTTTATTAAAGATCCCAGGAATTTTCATTTTAGAGACTTAGATAGGCTCAGGAAAATACATAATTCAGATAGGAAACTTCCTGACTTCCTGATAAGTCAATGACAATAACTTTTCAGTATTTCTTTCTTGTCTTTGGGGAAAGGCTTATCAATCAGTGATATTTCAGAATTGACACTAAAGCAAAAATCAGTTGCAGGCACATTGATGTCCCAGATAACAGCAGTGCTTGGGTATTTCACCTAAAACTGAGAAATAATGATTTTGTTACATCCTAGATTTGTCAGTGCTTATATGAAAAGTGAAAATAAGATGCATGCTGAACATTTGAGGGTTGGATTTTTTTTTCCTTCCGTTTTTCTTTAGACTGAGATTTGGAGTTTCTTCTTGAATGGGAAGGTGGCTTCTTTTTATTTCTTCACAATCCTTTAGATGAATTAGACTGGGGATTTCATTCAGCATAACTTTGCAGGACAGGTTACCTTCCATCCTCATTGTAATAGCTCATATAGATTGTGTTTCATCTATTTGCATAACAGTACCATGGCTTCTTTTTCATTTTATGTGGAAGCGTAGGTGGGGAAGGTAATAGATTTAGGGTGCTCAAAAATAGATTTAGGAATTATTTTGCTCTGGAGTTGCACTCCAGTCAAGCTCTAAGGTCATCCTCTTATGCCTGTAATTGAATAAATATGGAGAGTTGGACATGCTGTCTCTCCAAGGTAACTTTTAGCTGCCCTTCAGAAGATGGAGGTTTTCTAGGACAGACAGACTGTCTTTTGAATGATGCTGAGTATTTTTTTTTTCGAAAGTCCACAGTGGCAGCGGGCAATGGGTCAGGACCAAAACACCATGTCCTTTCTCTGTTACTGTTGGAATTTCAGTGTGTTTGTTTAACGTTATAACATAACTTCAGTTTTTTTCACATGGATGAAACCTCTCCTAGTCTTATCCAGACATGGATGATTACTATCGGAGGCAACAAGAATTTCAGCAGTCCCTTGAAAACGTACAAATACTTCTTGCTGATATGGCCAGCTTCACAAACAGATGTTGTTTGTAGAACTTAGTTCTTTAATATACCTTTGTAGAGGCTGGAAGTGCCATTGCAGATTTCTGTTACATCTTGATGCACCTACCTTCCAAGTAATTTAGGATTTTTTTATTCTGTTGGTTTAATTCTAATGATGAAGCAGTGGTGTGCTGCACAGCAGGCCTGGATTTGAAAGTCCTTCAGCTACAGGGCGGTTCAGGTGTTTACTAAAAGGCTTTTTACTAAAAGGTTTTTACTAAAAGGCTCAGTTCTTTTGAAAGATGGAGCCTCACAGAGTCTAAGACTACTCACAAATATGTAACGCTTTTCATCAATCATATGGTTTAGTTAACGTTGTCCTTAAGACCATTGTGTAGTTTCAGATGCTGACTCTGTAAAGCTCTTTTTGGCTAAAGAGCTTTTTTGTTCCAGAAACGTGAGGTTTCAAGTTGACACAACAGTTTTAGTTGTGTCCTTTACTCTAGAAATCAGTTCTTGAAAAGAAAATATATTTTCAGAAGCTAATGGTTTTCCTTTCACTCAGGCTTTTGTCTGATAAGTACAATTAGGCCTAATAATAGCTTTGTTTCTAAACTCGTTTTATGCAGCATTGCTCTCCCCATGCATTTCTGGCTTGTTCTTACATGTACACCAGCCTAACCTACCTTGCACAACTTTTGCCCCAGGACCTTCCCATAAATAAACCTGGATTGAGCTCATCCAATGAAGATTTAGGTGTGCACAGCAAGTATTTGATAAATGTTTAAAGAAGAGATTAAATGACTTAGGACATGATATCTTTAGGTGACCCCTTCTGTTGTTCTTGACAGAAGAGGGGAAAAATCTGTTAGTAAGTGGTAAGACTTCTTAATATTGAGTAAATCCTAATATCAAAGATAAGCAGAATTTTCTTGTTACCAGTTTCCTTATGATGTAAAAGATACATTAATGTAATGAGGAATAGCTCAAATGGAATGGAATAGAGAGTTTAACCAGCTTTCAGTTCAAGTACAAAATAATTGGATTCCTAGCATAATTTCTGTTGTCTAGGTCAGGTAGTTTGGGGTTCATGGGTAGCATAACGTGAGCTGAAATTAGCCATAAAATGAGATACAGAAACTTGAGGGATGCTTATGAGTGCTAGGTGACATCCTAAAATCTTGAAAAGCTCTCCTGCAAATATTTGAAAGAGACAAATAACTTTCATTTTGATCTTATTTTCTGTTATAGGAGAACATCAAAGGTGGATTGAGGGAGAAATTATAAATATTTGTAGCTAGAATTCTTATATCTCACATTTGTCACTATCCTTGGACTTCTAATGAAATATATTTATTTCTCACTGTTTTCCAACTACTTAGCTTCAGTAACATAAGGAATTAAAAACAACAAACAAAACAACTATTCACTTCACATAACAACCTTATCTCAAAATCTTCTTACATCGTAAGACTGTTTTAATTGTTTTATGATGTAGATCAACATCCACCTTCTTACAAAGCCCCTCCCATTTATCTATTTTTCTTACTATCTGAAACATCAATATATATAATCCCAATAAGAAGATTTTGTAGTAGAATAAAAATACTGCACAGTACTAATCTCTCTGGAGAGATCTGGACAAATAAGTGGTCATCTGTGAACATTGTTTTGAAAAAGTCACTGGGTCTTATTTTCAAAGGGGAAAATACTGATTCGCGTTCTTACAGCTGTGAATTAGTGTCTCTACATTGACAAAACTCTGCTCCTGACTGGTGGTAGTGAGTCAAGAGTCAAGGTAATTGCTTCTTCTTGGTTGATACAAGGCTCCTTTAGGGTGGTTTATGGCATTATTACTGTAAAACTGTCAGGTTCCATTATCCTGATATAGCTTTGGGGGATTGACTGAAGACTGGAGGAGAAAGTCTTGCTTCCAGGCATGGTAAGTTCAGTGCGTTAGGGTGAGGGACAAGTTGGTGTATCTTTTTGCGTTCAAGGCTCTGATTTTCACACTAGCTGTCACGAAACAATAATATATAACTTAGCATGACTCTGTGTGGGAAGGATGATAGACTCAAGCTGGAAGGCACAAATCTGTCAAATGGAGATCTTCACATCATCTATCTTATATGAATATTATCTGTTGCTGATGTCCAGACAGATCAGTATGCTAGATAGCACAGATGTGGTGATGCTTTCTGACCATAATAGACTAAGGATTTGTTTACATAGTCCTCTTGAAACCACGTGTATAGACAACACTTATAAATTAGTATTTTCCCAAACTATATTGAGTGAAACCTTTCCTTTTATTTATATGGAAAGAAAGAGCCAATTGTACAACCTGTAACACTCTCCACAGTAAAGCACAATAAAAGCAGTAACAAAACCCCCGTGCGCCTCAAAGTTACAGTTTGGTTTGCATATATGCATGATTTTGGAAGTGCAACTATGCAATGCCACGAAAAGTTATAAAGTATGTTGTATTTTTAAGCAGCGACGCTGAAGTATCCTCATGTGAACACTGAATTTTTATGTTTACTGTACATTGACATTGTAATGTACCTCTGAGGAAAATTTACAGAAAAATACAGAAATAGATGTTCAAAATCGGTTAACTCGTATTTCACGCTCAGCTGGGTTTTCCAAACTTGTCTTAATTTTGTCTTTTTTTGAATACTTTAAAAATCTTTATAGATTGCCAAAATTTCTAATTTAGTAATTGCCAAAATTTCATTTTTTTTTACACCTGTATCAAGTACAGATGCAAAACGTGTGTCAGAAATAGTGTTTTCCATACAGCATTGTATGTTACAAGTTTTAAAGTAAGCTCAGTCATTAACTGAACTCGCTGAAGTTTTTGAAGGTTTCATGTAAGAAACAGTGTACTGCAAACTTCTTTTTGCCCTTTTCTTCGATGCTGGTGATGTTACCTGGAGAACGGGAATATTTTAATGTGCTTGTTTGTTTTGGAATATATGTTTCAAGCTCTTTGTAGGAAAGACACAAATCAGTACTAATATCTCCAAATAAGTCTGGCTTGAGAGAATTTCAGACTCGTGAGGGTTTATGAAACGTGTAAACATAGTGAAAAAATCGTTTTAAAAGTGCTGAAGGATCACTGAAGATGACATTTCTTTCTTTTTCTCCTACCAGTTAATTGCAAAAATTATTGGCTGAACATTTTATAAGTGCAGACAAATAATAAAATACTCCAGGAAGATCTTTCTGAAAGATCTCTCTTGAAACTGAATCCATGGTTGAGTTTTCTTGGCCACTTGATCAAGATGGCACTTGATTTCAATAGAAGCTGCCTTGAGTCTTTAACTTTTCCTTGTGGTATGCTTGCCATAAAATCTTCTCCACTTTCAGAGGGTAAGATGCTATTATTGTTATTTGATTTTACTCTCTCTATTTTCTCCTTTCTACAAGATGCAAGCAGGAAGGCAACAGTTTTAATCAGGTATTGATACAGAGTATGGCTGTTGCAGCAGCACATAGATTTCTTGTAAGTACATCACTACTTGGAAAATTAATTCGAGTTAGGATAGCAGAAGTGTGCACTATGTCTCAACATATTTCACACTTTTCCTATGAGCTCTATATGTAAATGAAAAATTCTAATTGAAATTTTATTTTTTAAGGCTGTCATCAGCTTTTCTTATGACAATCTAACGCTGAAATCCAGTCTTTGAAAAATCAATACTTTCACAGTCTGAAATGAAATAAATTATCAGTGCTTTTGAGGAGTAAAGGCGCTTAGAAATCATGAAAGCAGCTCCTCATCATTGTTTGACTTACATATACTGTTAGTAAAATCAGAACAATTTTGAAAACTGAGTGCAGTAATGAATCCCAAATTTGCCACTGAAGTACTCAAGTAAAGAGCACAACATCACTGCGTGCTTTCCTAATCTATTAAGGCGCCCTTGATGCCTTAAAGTGTAATGAAATGTGCGAGGATGGAGAACAGTGAGAAGTTCAGCCGATCTCTGCTAAGTTTTCATAACTTGATGATTTTCAGACAACTCCCAAGAATTTCCGGGGCCTCAGATTTCATCACAGATTCCCATTTTCCATTGTTTTTATATTTCCCTAACCTATTTGTCGGTCCAACAAGGAAGCAGTGTGCTCACTTGTAATTGTGGAGCTTTGCCGCAATAAGTTGTTTGCAGTGTTTCAAAATGGCAGCAGATTGATGTTGTGCTGCTGTGGGTTGTTGGTGTTTTTTGGTGGCAAGTGTGGGGTTCCCCATGCAGTCACATTTGCTGTTTCATAGAACCATAGAATCACCAGGTTCGAAAAGACCTCTGAGATCATCAAGTCCAACCATTCCTGCCTGCCACTAAGCCGTATCATTAAGTACCTCATACCCGTCTTTTAAACACCTCCAGGAATAGTGACATCAACCACCTCCCTGGGCAGCCTCTGCTGGTGCCTCATGACCCTTTTGGTGACATTTTTTTTCCAATGTCTGATTTGACCCTCCCCTGGCGCAGCTGGAGGCCATTGCCTCTTGTCCACCTGTCACTTGGGAGAAGAGACCAGCACCCGCCTTGCTCCAACCTCCTTTCTGGTAGTTGTAGGCAGCGATGAGGTCTCTGCTCAGCCTTCTCCTCTCCAGGTTAAATAAATTTCATCAATGTCTGTCTGTCTTTCCTGCTGCAGTTACTCGTTGATACTTACACAAGCGGTTCTTGGAGTCGTATTTATAGCAGTTTCATCGGTAGCCGTTTGCGTGGGTTTTTTGGAGGTACGGGATGCAGCTGGCAGGACACACCTTCTGCAGCCACCCAGCGAGAGGTGTATAAGCCTGTTCTTGACTCTCTGAGGAGCCACCTGATGGATTTGCGTATCTCTGCCCTGTGCTGTTGAAAATTCATCTGTTCTACCTGTTCGGCATAAATCAGGGCCTCCCAAAATACTTGGGAATCAAATATACCCTCCGTGTTTCTGACTGTTATCTTCCCTCAAATCTGACAGGAGACAGTGCTAACAAATTGCTTCTTCTGGGAACTTTATCTCGGATGCAGTAGAAGAAATAATTGTGGCATAGGCATTCTCTCTCTCTCTCTCTCTCTATATATATATATATATACACATATATATTTAGCAATGCTATATGTGGGACACCTTTTATTCTGGCAGGTTGCTAATAGTGCACTTAGGATAAATTATACTGCGCCCGTAATCTTTACTACTGTCTCAAAATCTACACTATTTTAAAGTCTTCATATTTTGTATGTCACAGAGGAAGGAAGCACGAGCATTTTCAAAATACCCTCAGAGTTTACCACCGTTGTGCTAGTACGTTATTTTTATATGTTCAGTGTCAGTATCTGTGAATAAAGATGTTTCTCTTTGGCCCCTATTTTAACTTTAAAGAGTGTCTCGACAGATGTTTTTGAATTTCAGACCATTTATTTATTAATTACATTAGTGAAACTAACTCAATTTTTCTATTTGATACAGTAGTCATTGTCGCTGTGGTCAACGAGACATTTTCTTATTTAGAAAGTTTATTTTATCACTAAATAAGATTAATTTATCACTAAATAAGAATTTTATTACTAAAGGCTGAAAGAGCCCTCACCGCTCAGGCACGAGGCATTTTAAGACCATTATTGTTTTGAACAAATAAAAAATAATTATTGCAAGTTGTAGAAGAAAACTAGCTAGTCATACTCTGTATTGCTGCATGGAATGTAGAGATTATTTGGATCTATAGTAATTCTAGTTTCAGAATAATTTTGTGAAATTTTTTTTTTATTCTTTAAAATATTGCAGTGAGTACAACAATATTGTATTTTGTGTGTCTGTCATTAAAAACTTCGAATTAGTACTCCAGCGGACTGCATGCAAATCTTAAAATAGTTTCTATTTATTCTTACAATTAAAAATTCCAAGTTAATAGTGGCTATCTTTTTCACATAGACATATAAGAGAGTTATGTAGCTCCTAGTATTTTCAAAATATTCAGTGAAGAAAAGAAAAAATAAAGGTGAACAATAATATTCACAAAACTTCCATTTTTTTCTTTTGTCCAACTCACTTTTCTGCAACCTCTATTTTTTTGGAGGGATGTAAATTTCTGGTATTTAAGATACGTTTTGGAAGTAGGAGAGATAGTTTCAATTGTTCTTCGTTTCAGTTCTCATGATATAAGCAATTAAAATATTGAGCTTTTGAATAATAATGTGTTCTTTATTCTGCTCTTTGCTTACTGATATTGGATGGTAGTGATAGAGATATGGATAAACTTAGCTGGTTTTTCCCCCAAAAAAAACTTCATGTAAATTTTTTCTTCCTTTAAAGAGGAAGTACAGGGAGAAGAAAAAGGTGAGTCCAAAATTATATTCTTTTGGCTATCAAAGAATAAGTTGAGTGTCAACCATGGATTGTGGCGCTTGACTGCATTAGGATGGTTATTTTTATTCCTGAAAGAAAGGTTTATTACAAAGTAATTTCTATTCCCTAGCCCAGAAATCTAATTGGTCTGAACACTGAAGTCCTGTAGAGCTTTTGATGCTGGGAATTGTAGCAAAGAGCATTTCAGACAGTTTTAAAGAAACAAAAAGAAACATTGGTAAAAAGAATGAATTCTGAGTCATCAGCTGTCAGTATTGAAATACATTTTTCTCACATTGTGCTATAATTGCTGGCTCTATTAATGTGCTGTGTATTTTTGCTTTGGTTATTGCTGATGTTCCAAAGTCAGATAATTGTAATTTTTTCCTTTGCTTTATCAAGCAAATTGACATTTTCTGGTTAGTTTTTTTTTTCCCCGTTTTCTTTTTCTTTTGAGCCAGGATGTTCCTCTGTGCTTTTCAGAATGGGATATTATATGGCTTTTTAACTTCGAGATTACTTTTTCTTCTTCATTTTAACCCTAGCTGTGTAATTTTCATTCTCATTCCCATTAGGGACTTTTCAAACCTACTTGTTGTAGTCCACTTAAAGGCATAAACGAAATAGTAGCTTCTGTTTTATTTGCCATCCAGCTTCACATGTAACCTCAAAAATATTATTGTGGCAGTTCTTTATTAGTGTTTTCCATTGGTGAATTAACCTTTGTATGGAGAGCCAAGGAGTGTGAATACTGTAATTTGAAAGTCATTCTTACAAATAAACCATAAAAGATTGATAGAACTTTCCAGCTTTCCATCAGTGTTGCACACCTTTTATTGTTTTGTGTAAATGAAATATTCATCCAAGATGAATCAGAGATACTTGCTATGCTTGTAAAATACCAGGACGTGAATCAGCACCTTGAAGTTTACAGATTTCCTAGTTCTTTCTAAGATTTTACATTGATTTTATGGGTTTTTTTTTTAGCTTCTGAAGTATTCCAGTAGTTGTGTCTTACTCATAAAAAAGTTGTTGTGTGAATAATTCACTGGCCAGCATCACGCAGAGTTCTTGGCAATTCACTTAGAAGCCGAACTGGACCTTTGACAAAGTTAAAGAAAAAAAAACGTTAGTGTGTGTTTTAAGGTCTGCTTCTGATGTTTTTATCTTTTTATTATCAGATTTTTGAAGTGCATTATGTTAAAACTTTGTGACTTTTGCATCTAAATCTTAGCGAGCTTAATGTGGTTCCTATTTGTATATATGAATATACAGTGTATATATGAGAAGTAAAGGTCAGAGATATAAGCATAATTTATTCTGCTATCTGATAGCAGAAAACTGTACTACTCAAGGAATAAGGTTTTCTTCCAAGTTTTCCTGTGCTAAGGAACTGGAAGAGCAGGCAAGGCTCTTTAAGAAGTAATTTTACCTTTGTGGAATTAAAACCTGGGGGATTTAGGTGCATCTGTATTAATGATTAGCTTTGAAAATAACTTTAAATTGATTTGATGTGCGGGTGTTTAGTTCAATGTTCCATTTGGCTGAAAAATCTCACGCCTAGGCTTGCCACCTTTCATAATAAGTAGTATGTGTTTGGAGGGTGGTGGTGTGCGCGTAGAAATTGTATCTAACGTTCATAGGGCTTTAAGAAACGTCCAAACCATCAGTCTCCTCACTGCTGTTGTAATGTTCAGGTCAGATGAGGAGCATTCTCATAAACAGGAGTGTAGTCTATCAGAAACTATTTTGAATATTGGTTTAAAGTTTAATGACTTATTTGTCACAGCAAATATGCTACAGGCTGCTGAGTTTCATGAGCAAGGTAACAAAGAAAATGTCTTTTTGTTACTCATTACCTTTAACAAAGACCTGACTAATTAAACAGTTAATGCACAGCAGATCCCCCCTGATATGCTTTACTGTTTTTACTTTGTATACTAATGCATACGGCAACTTTATCCATCAGAAACTGTTTTAAGGTAGTAACTTAGATTGTCATAGTCTAATTTCTAGTGTGTTTAGTGTTTGAAATGATCAGTAGCCTTATAAATCAAGAGATACAGGGTCGTGCTATAGTGCTGCGTGCTACCCAGCTCAGTGAACACTAAGGGGACGTGTTAATATATGTATTACTATGGAATGATTGGTTGGCTTTTCCTGCTGGGCAGCTGTTGAAACTAATCAGATTGGGCCTAAGAGCATAATAAGGAGAAACTTTAATAATGTTTAGCACTATTTGAAGCTCTGTCATTTCAGCTGCCTTATTCGCTTTCACTAATTTAGTCTAGGTTTGTTAAAAGCCATAAAGCTGAATTTCAAGGCAGATTCCATTTAATTTTATACTTTACAATGGACTCTTCTGCATACAGCCACAGTGAGCCTCTTCTTAACTGCAGCAGTGAAGTTAATTGAGGGTGGAAGCAGAGTTTTGACTCTGCAGGTACAGTGCATAACGAATTTAGCAACTGGTTTTATAGTGTCACCTTCGGATTTTGAGGTAGCGCTCGGAATTGTGTATCCATGTAATAACTGAAAACGATTTTGTTGTAGTGAACAGTCCTGCAGATTTCTATGAACAAATTGACTCAATCCTTCCTTGGAAGATACTGATTTTGTCTTATTTCAATATCTGTGAATTTGATGTCTAATGACAGCTGTAGTAGTTGGTAGAATGTCCTAGGCATGTTTTGAAGAATAATATCCCTCACAAAAATTCTTAAATCGATGATTCAGTTAACTTAACAGCTTCATAAACATAAGAAAGTGAATTCTTGTTTGTATCCAATACCTAAATATACAAGAATCCCAGCAATACATTAAAGCCTTTAAAATAGAGAAATACTAAAATAGAGAAAGTTAAGTAAGTGAAAAAATACTAAAATAGAGAAAATTAAGTAAGTGAAAAAATCAAGGTGTAGGCTAAGTGTTTGTGTTTAAGTTAAAAATTGTCTGAGAAAGATTTAAGTTAAATTGGTTGAGGGGTGTTTCGTTTTCCATGCTGATGGCCAGTTTCCAGTTGGTGGACACATGCTTTTGCTGGATTTTAGGTTGATTTATTTTAATTGTTTTGGTTTGTTAGATTCAAATGTTTACATGACATTTTTAGCATATAAAAGCTAAACTTAACATTGAGTTATTCAGAGCATGTCGTCATCCCCAGAGGGTGCTTTCTTACAACCGTTTTCCTTATTCTAACCTGTATATGACTGAGAGATGCTGCCTTTGTTAGCAGCTGTCTCAAAGCAAGATAAATTCTATGGGCGTTGTGATGGTTATTTAACCTTAGGTTATTATCGTTGTGGAGTACTTACAAAATATATAGGCAATGTTTTCAGTTCTTGTTTGCCACACTGTTGCCTTGGTGGATAAAATCATGTTGGTTGCCCAAAAGCTGTTGATATTTGCCACTAAGAAAGGGGCCGCAGGTCTAGTTGCTCTGTGTGTGTTATGAACTTTTATTGCACCACAGATAGTTTGCATACTGTTATTTAGAAACGTCTGGTTTAGGACAGTGATTGAATTAACCTCAGGAAAGGAATTTGAGTGGATCCAGACTTGATAAAGGTTGCTTTTTTCTCTGACTTGCATTACACAATTTGTTACTGGGCAGAAATGGCTTCAGCTATCTTTGCTTAATTTGCTTTTTCTGGAGTAGTACAGTCTGTGTGAGGTCTGTCGTATTGCTGAATAACACTCTGCTATTTTGTTTATTTGAGTGTTAGCTTTCCTGTGGAGATACAGTAGGATTAACTGCTCCAAGTAGCTTTTCCCATGAATTGAGAGGGAGAGCTTGTCTCAGCCTCAAAGGACAGGTAGCTCGTGATTTAACAGAGGAAAAATGTTACCTGGTGGGACCAATCTAGATCTTTGCAACTAGCAATGAATGTTATATTTAGCTTCTGAAGCTGATCTTCTTCATGCTTTAATCTTGTCTTATTGGGTTCTATGTTTTTTAGTGTTTTTTTTTTTTTAATATTTTTCCTATTAGAGGAGACCCCTCTTCCCATTAACCAGAACTTCTAATGTATATTCAAGACTGAATTGCTATTAAAGAATAAAAATAGTGAACAGAAAAGCTGGAATGGAATGATGAGTGTTTAATGTTTCCCCTATAAACATTGCAATATTTTTTATTTTAATTTCTTTTTTGCAAGTCAATTGTATCAGTTTTGTTGCTGGTTTTAAGTCTGAGAAATAGCACAAGTGCATTCAGTTAAGAGTGAAAATGGAATTTCATTCTTGTTTTTAGAAAGGAATATTTTTGATGCAACTACGTACAAAGGAATATATCAAATATGCTTTTAAGATTTTTATCCCAAACAACTCACAGGGAAGCTATTTGAAAGTCATGACACTTTTTATATGCGAGGACTTCCAGTACTCACAGGTAGCATGAGATTTCCTTTCAAAATAGACTTTCAGAGTTGAATTGCTGCCTTACTGTAAGGAAATGTTTCTTCCTTTTTATCCTGCTTTTGTTCTACTGATTCAGATAAATAGAAGTCGGTAACACTGGAGGAGGAAGATGACAAGTTGTCTTCCTGATAAATCCAGTACCAGAAAATAAATTTTTGATTTATCCCTTGAATTCCCTGATCGGCGTGGTGAAAAAACTTTTATTTAATGAGTTTTAGAATTCATTCTCTCTGGAACTATTTTTAGTACTTACTGGTGTTCTGTATGTCTTCTCAACAACTGTCTGAATTATTACTTTGAAGTTGCAGTATTATTTATTGTCTCCCAATGTGAAGTGAAGGGGTATCTTGCACTTCCGTATGTCATGTACTTTTACAGTTTAATATGGTGTCTCCACTGTTCCACACTTAATACGAAAAGGATAACTTTTCATTGTTTTGGAAAGCATAGATTCATTTCTTTGAGAAGCAAAAATGATCCTATAGTAGTTAAATGTCCTGCACAAACTTTCTCCTCTTTGATTTTACAAAACCCTGAAGAGATTGAAGGTCTTGTGAAAGGCTTACTGTCACATTCATTCCAGCAGAATTTGTGACAGTCCTACAATCCCTAAAGCCTGTTTGTGAAAGCTGGGGGAAATCTACTCAAAAGGAAGGAATGATAACTCAATTACATTAGTTGTTTGGTTTTTTCCTCCTTCTGTTGTATTTTTGCCTACATGAATTGTGAATTTTTGGCGTTGACTGTATATTTTTTTAACATGAAAATTGATAAAGCAGTGTCACACACATTAAAGTATGGTCTCTGCCTGTGAAAGAATGGCCTTGTGATGTAAATACAGAGAACATGTTATCTTATTCATCTGTTTTCTTTGTGTTTCAATGTTAAGATCCCTGAAGAGAAAACATGTGTGGGTGGGTGAGATATTCATGCCATTCAGATGAAAGTTAAACATAAAGGGAAGTTGTAGTGGTTTTGCTGACAGCTGAACTTTGGATTAAAAAGGCCTCAAATCAAATATAATCAAAGATAATCTTGCTAGATAACTTCTTGGGAAAAGTACTGTATTGGAGGTTAGGAGCGTGTCTTAATGATGTCGTCGTGGACTTAAAACATTCACCTTTGCTGAAAATTTTGGAGTGGGTGGATAAGAAGGAGTGAGATAATTTATAACAGTACATTAATGAAGATTGCTTTGCAAATATTTATACTCCTTTTTAAGAAATCCTCACAAAAGTTTTCTGTCTATTTTAATTTTTGTTTTTCCACTTGTCATGAGCCAACTCCATATGTGTCCATCATCTTCAGTTCCCACTGAAATTACTGGAAGCTGAGGATACTGGACGGTCTCAGCTTTAAAGGAATTTTCAGAAAGATCCCAGTTGTTTCTGTTTTCTTGTGTACAAGTGGCTGTCAGTTTTAATCTCCTTCTGCTGGAAAGTACTGACCTGGTTGTAGAGCAGGTAGTGAATAGGAGGGCATTACAGGTTCACAGTGCTCCAACACCCAGTCAGTATTCATCTGAGAGCTCGAAAATGTGCGATTAGGAGCATAAGATTCTTTGTTTGGCTGTCAAAGCAAAATCAGGTTCTGATTTAGAGCTGTTCTGAACAGCAATACAGGACTGTCAGCTGTTGCCTCCAAAAGCACAGTGACACACTAGAGAATTGCATCACTAAAGCCTGTACTCATTTCTTTTCTTTAGCCATACTCAGTGCTGTTGCTGTTACTGTTCTTGACTATAGGAGCAAATAACTAATTGTCACACATATATAATGCCAAGATCAAAATTCGCTATATTGTTGCCTAATAGAAATACTATTTTTATCTTCATTATATATCTATAGTGTGATTCCAAAGATCTAGAACATACAGAAGCACAAGTCAGGTATCTAGCTATGGAAACATGGGAATTCAGAGCAAAGCTCCAATATATTGAATGCCTTTTAAAAATTGTAATCCATGCTTCAGAAGAAAAGTTACGTTTTGTTAATTAAAAAAAAAAAAAGAAAGTTGAAACAGCCTTTCATAGTCTGAAGATGGAATGGGGAAGAGGGATACCCTTGGAACTTGGTCTGGTCTTGAAAATGTTAAGTGTGTGTGTTGCTACTTTACAGCTCTCCGTGTTCTCTCCCTTGTAAGTACTGTAGATTAAAAAAATTAACCCATTTTTGGCATGGAGTTTCAGGCTTGCTCTAAGTGTAGACTGGAGAAATTAGGGCAGCAAAAAAAGATATATATTACTTTTTTCTACTTAGTGGAGGTGAGTGTGATACAATAAACATGTTCTGAGAATTGGATGCCAAGAATTGAAGAGGATGCAAAAATACTCCATCTTATAAAAAATTATGTGTCTCTCTGTCTTATGCCTATCTATCTTAGATAAAAAAGGTTAACAATGTTCAGAATATGACAAGATTGAAAATAACTCTTTAAAGAGAGGAACAAATCAACTGAAAGGATTAAGGAGGCTCAAGCAATGTAGTTGTTAGAACTGTTTCAGTCTTTTTATAGTAGCATTAAATTCAGATTTCCAAGGAAGTAATTTTGTGATTGGGTATACCTCCTAGCCTGTGTTTTTCATCTTCAGAAGTCAGTATTAAATACATTGATTGTCTGCTTCTTCATCCCATATTATACTTTTTACTGTTCCTTTCCAGCATGAAATTATCCTTATGTTCTATTGATCCCATCTACAGCATTTTGCTTTCTGTCTGCTTCACACAATGAGTAAGGGTTTGTTTTCGGTTGTATAGATGGAGAGGGAATCTTTGGCAGCACTTTATATTTATAGAAGGTCTTTTATAATTGGAGGTGGAAAACCAAATTATGGTAAAGACATTGCTAATAAATTATGTCCTTAACTTCTCTTTAGGAATGGAACTAATTAGGTTTCTGAATGCATAAAATTAACTTTAGGTTCATACATGATTGGAAGCTTCAAAGTCCTACTTTTACTGTGGGTTTGAACCTGCAAGTTCAGTTTATTGCATGAACCCATGAATTGTATACTGTGTAAGTAATAGCAGACAAGGGACCTTTATTAGAGCTACAACACAATATTACAGATACGAGTGTACTAAAATGTACCTATTATAGGAACTTGGATCCATTATTGCCTATCATGTAGAGTATTTTGTGTTTAAGGGTTTTGCTTGGCTTTGGGCATTCACATTTTAAGGTCTAAAGTATCACCTTTGAAAGAAAAATGCAAGTGTAATTTTCTACTTATATTAAAAATGCTCTCCAGTTTGTAACTGTTGTCCATTTTTTTTACGTTAGGAATTGAAATTGCACTACTATACTCTTTGTTTTCTAATATAACACTGCAGTTATAGAGCAGTTCCATATGTCTTGACGAAAACAGACAAGGAAACAGTGGCCTGGACCTACTTCATAATTTTGCAGGGGCCTGCAACGATTTTCTGTATTGCTACATCTGAAAAACACTAGGAGTTAGCGAGCATGTGGTTTTTTCTGAACTTTCTGGAAAGATTTTAGGGTCCTTTGGTCATGAAATTGCATTTCAGGCAAAGGTTTTATTACTTATTAATTACTTTAATGAATTACTGAGTTACTTTCTAATGGGAAGCTGATCTTTTTGTCTTCTTTTTTCTTCCTTTTTTTCTCTTTTTAACATTTTGTTCGCTTTATTTTCCTGTATTGCTGTATTTGGCCTGCTATAATTTAGTCACTCTAAATCTGCTTATTTTAGCTTTTGGTCAGCATAAGATTTTTAGAAATAATAAAACTTGCTCATCTTAAGAGGATTGTTGGCGTGTAATAAATGACTGGACTTCTAGCTTGTTGCAATATTAATTGAATTGAGTTACTGTAGAACATTAGTAGAAGTTCGTTGTATGCATGAATATAAGTATTGATAATAAGTATAGGGCACAGTGCTAGACACAAAACCATGAGCTGGCTGTCTTTGCTTCTGTGTCTTCTTCTAAAGGTTCAGAACCCTCATCTTGAATGAAAGTTGAAGACCCTGTTGATTTATTCTTTGACAGCTAACAATGTATAGTTGTTAAATACAATTATATAATTTGTAATGTTTTAAGCAATGGTCGCTAATAGATTGTTCTAATTTCAGAGTACTTTATCTCACAAGAGGTCATTTTTATGTGGTTATTTAGTACAAAATATTCTTTCTCTTCCTTGTTTTTTGGGGAATTTACTATGTTCTGTCACTTACGGGTCTGCAAGTGTAATTTCATAAGACGTTTTGAGTACAACTGGCTTTGCCGCTGTTAAGAGCATTGCCCAGAAGCTGGTGTTTTTTCCTGTTCCTCTCAACAGCAAAGGCTGCGTTATAATCTGTGGCCTGAAAGAATATTAAGTACAATGTCCAGGTAGTCAGTACCCCATGGATTTAACAAAACACTGTGGTGAGATACTGTGGTAATGCAATATGTATGTCTGGAGGCAAGTCATGTATAGGGTTTAGGGGCACTTTGTCACACGCAGTCCTGTCTGTAATACTGGAAGCTCTTCTGTCGTATCACATTATGTCCATATATAATTGATTGTGTATTTGTTAATCTACTTAAAAGTTACGGTTTTTAAAAAGCTCTTAATTTTTTTTGTTTGTTTACATGACAGCCCAAAACAGCTCCGAAAAGGACGTTTGGATCCATTACAAATGATCAGGTAAATATACAGTAGGGAGTGTTCAACAAGAATACCAGTTTCATTATTTCAGATATGGCTGAGTGCATGGATTGACTGAATAGGACTATATAAACATTGATTATTGATCACGCTTTTCCTACAGAGTTGTACTCTTCCTAGTGTAACAAAATCTTCAGGTCACCACAATTATGTGGTGACTCGGGTACAATTCAGTCCAAAGAAACACTCTGACCCTAGTGGAAATTTCTGCTTTACTGAAGTTTTAACGATAATAGAACCATTTACTTCAACATCAAGAATTTAATCCTGAAAGGTTTCCTTTGTGTTTCTCTCAGGATTTTTAGCTCTCAATTTCTTTGCTGATAAGGGAGAAAATTAGATATTTATAGTCTTGAAAACATGTTTCTTGAATGTTTCATCATTTTTCGGAGTGTTGGAATGGGAGAACTGTATGTCCTTAGCAAATATGTTTGTTAAAATGCAGCATAGTGTCATGTCTAGCCTTCCCTTAAACAATATGAAATGTGCTTGCTTGAATTAGGAGAACGTATAATTATCTATAAGTCCCTCTTTTGTATTTGTTGATGATTTTAAAAGATATATAAACCTGTAATAAGTAGCAATAAATACTCTTGAAAAATATTTTCCCATAGACAATTACTCAAATGTTAATAGTTAACTTGGAAAAGATCTTTCCATTCTTTTCTGTTTCTCCATTAGTTTACTGCAAAGGATGGGGAACTGAAGCTCTATATTTTATATCAAACTTGTATGCTATAATGAAAAATATCTTTCTCAGTCAGGCTTGATAGTTAAAGAAAAGCAGAAATGGGTATGCATATGTATAGCTGCATGTATTCAAAGTCTATATGAAGTGTTTGTTGTAGTTGTGGGATCTAATGACAGAATAATCAGTGCCCATCTGTCAACTTGTGTACAAATAAAGAAGTAAAAGATAGCTGACAGTTTTTTTTCCTCTAGCTTCTGTTATTTTTTTTTTTTTTTTCTGGAAATCTGTGTTAAAGCATAGAATATATAATTCATCGTTTCTTGGTAATTATGAAATTTATTGCAAATAACTGCTAGCCAGATTGAAGATGAAGAGGAAACTCGCACTCTGCCTTCATGAAGAGATCAGCATAGAATTACCATCCTAAAATTTAACCTAATGGGTTCAAAATGTATATCTTGATTTAGAAGCAATTTGCGACTCTTACATTTTCATACGCTTAGAGACACCAAAGCTGTACTTGTTTTATTGTTTCAAGATGTGTTCCAGTTCACTTTAGACTGTCCTTGGTTGCATTTTAATGTCAAGATGTGAAAGTGGCACAGTAATTTTTGAAATATGAGTGACTAGTTCTTTTTCCATGAAATGAATGATTCATTATGTAGGGTCAAATTCTGGCTTTGAGAAAACAAATCTATGAAAGAATACATCCTTTCACAGTTAGGCCTATAGCTACATTCACTTAGTGGTGCGCTGCAAAATACAGTGCATGTAAATCTTTTACAATTAATGAGAAATAAGGAACCTGGCACAATGGGAACATTTTCTTTCCCTTTGGTCTGAAGTGTCTCAAATCAATTTAGAACGCATACACAATTACATGAGTAAAGGTGAGACAAGCACAATAAACAAAGAACAGGCTGGACACAGTTGTTCATTATTACAAATATGACACATAAAAAGAAAATCCTAATTAGTTAGCATCTTTATTGATGCTTTCTTTTTCTGGTTTTCAATCCTGATGTTAGCAGACTGCTTTGTCCACAGTAGTGTTTTAAAATAAGCTATAATTGTTGGACACAAGTAGTATTTCTTCACAATTCCAGAATCTTACGTGTTCAACAAACCCCATGAAAGAAATAATTATTATTTTCAAATTAATCTTATAGTTCTGTGATATTTTTTAGATGAAAATAGATCTTGTACTCTCACTGGGATTATTATTTTTAATACCAGTATAAAATACGTAATGATGAGGAAAGGAATAGTTTTAAGGAATTTTAAAGTATATTTCCAATAAACTCTTATGACTTAGTTTTGACTGTACCATCCTATGTCTGAATTATGTAGTAAGCCCCTTTTCATTGATGTTGTTGGTTTTTTATGCCAGTGGTTTCCGATCATGTCCAGAGTTGCTCTGTGAACAGAGAAACAGTCCCTTTTTCATCTATCTTCTTTTCCTTGAAATTGAGTATTGGTTTCGGTCCTCCAGTGTATGCGTATTCCCTTGCTTTAGAACGTGGTTGAACTTTGGCTTTGTTCCTCTTCTTTACACTCATACAATAAAGAAAACAAATTACATCCATCCAGGAACTTAATAACTTTTCTGTAGAAATGGAGAAACGAATTAAAAAAACCAACCAAAGCACACCACCGTGCCCTCCAAACCCACCCCTTTTCTAAAGTGTCTGTTTATTCACATTTGCTCTGAAGCTTCCTTAAGGCTCTAGAGCTTGAAGCAAAATCAGACGGTGCAAAATAAAGGTTAAATATATAAACGTGTGTTCCTGTATACGGTACAGATATGAACATATATAACATGACCATTTCAGAACATTAATTGAGATGCTTCTCTATTTAAATGTACTGTCATACTAAAGTATGTTCTTTCTGTGTCTTGTAGGGTCAAAATGTCTTTGGTCTTGATATAATTGAGACACCTGAGGGAGATAAGTGGCCTCAACTGATTGTCCAACAGATTCTGGATAGGGAGCAGAAGGATACGTATGTGATGAAAATTAAAGTTGAAGATGGTGGAAACCCTCCACGATCTAGCACTGCCATCCTGCAAGTCACAGTGACTGATGTGAATGATAATCGGCCAGTCTTCAAAGAGAATGACATTGAAGTTAGTGTTCCAGAAAATGCTCCAGTGGGCACCTCCGTTTCTCAGCTCCATGCCACTGATGCGGACCTGGGCTCAAATGCACAAATCCACTTCTATTTCAGCAATCAGATCTCCGGTTTGGCTAAACGGCTGTTTGCCATTGATAACGCCACTGGCCTCATCACTATCAGAGAACCACTAGACCGGGAGGAATCTCCTGTTCACAAATTAACTGTTTTGGCAAGCGATGGCAGTTCAACTCCATCGAGAGCAACAGTGACTGTGAATGTCACAGACATTAATGACAACGTCCCATCGATAGACACGAGATACATCATCAATCCGGTGAACGGGACAGTGCTTTTGTCTGAGAAGGCTCCCCTTAATACAAAAATTGCGTTGATAACAGTAATGGACAAGGATGCTGATCTCAATGGGAAAGTTACTTGTTTTACAGATCATGATGTCCCTTTTAGGCTAAAGCCAGTGTTTGATAATCAGTTTCTTCTGGAGACAGCCACGTTTCTAGATTATGAAGCCACACGGGAGTATGCCATTAAAATAGTGGCTTCGGATTCGGGGAAACCTCCCTTAAACCAGTCTGCGATGCTCCTGATCAAAATTAAAGATGAAAATGACAATGCCCCAGTTTTCACACAGCCTATCATAGGTCTTTCCATCCCTGAAAACAATGCTCCTGGTACTCAGCTAACCAAGATAAGCGCTACGGATGCTGACAGTGGGCGCAATGCTGAGATCAGCTATATCCTGGGTTCTGATGCACCCCCTATTTTCAACCTTGACCGCCGTACAGGCATTCTGACAGCAGTGAGAAAGCTAGACAGAGAAAAGCAAGACAGGTACTCCTTCACTGTGCTGGCCAAGGATAATGGGATGCCACCCTTGCAGACCAATGCTACTGTGACGGTGTCTGTCCTGGACCAGAATGATAACAGCCCTGCTTTCACACATAACGAATACAATTTCTATGTGCCAGAAAACTTACCCATGTATGGCACAGTTGGGCTTATCACGGTTACAGATGCTGATTCAGGAGAGAATGCTGCTGTCACTCTCTCTATATTAAATGGTAGAGATAATTTTATTATAGATCCACTTACTGGTGTGATAAGACCGAATATCACCTTTGATAGGGAACAACAGGGGTCATATACTTTCCAGGTGAAGGCTGTGGATGGAGGAAGAGTGCAGCGTTCCTCAACTGCCAAAGTGACCATCAATGTTGTTGATGTAAATGACAACAGGCCGGTTTTTGTTATTCCTTCATCTAATTATTCGTATGAGTTGGTTCCAACATCAACCAGTCCAGGGGCTGTAGTTACTAAAGTCTTTGCAGTTGATAATGACACAGGGATGAATGCAGAACTCCGCTATAGCATCATAGGTGGGAACTCGAGGGGCTTATTTACAATTGACCAATTAACAGGCAATATTACTTTGAAAGAGAAGGTAATTACTTCAGATCATGGCTTGCACAGACTGGTGATAAAAGTCAATGACCTAGGACAGCCGGAGTCTCTTTATACTATAGCTCTTGTGCATTTGTTTGTGAATGAGACAGTCACCAACAGTTCCTACATACAAGAGCTGGTGCGCAGGAATATGGAAACTCCAGTTGGCCAGAATATTGGGGATGGTGACATAACCCCACAAACCAATGATTATGTCAAGATCATCATTGCCATTATTGCAGGCACCATGACAGTTATTCTGGTAATTTTTGTTACTGCTTTAGTACGGTGCCGCCAGACGCCCAGGCACAAGGTTGTCCAAAAGAACAAGCAGAGTGGTGAATGGGTTTCCCCAAATCAAGAAAATAGGCAGATCAAGAAAAAGAAGAAGAAGAAGAAGCGCTCGCCAAAAAGTCTCCTCCTCAATTTTGTGACTATTGAAGAATCTAAGCCTGATGATCCTGGCCATGAGCACATAAATGGCACTTTAGACATTCCTGTAGAGCTAGAAGAACAGACTATGGGAAAATACAACTGGGCCACCACACCAACCACATTTAAGCCTGACAGCCCAGATTTAGCAAAGCACTACAAGTCTGCTTCTCCGCAGCCTACCTTTCAAATTAAACCTGAGACTCCTGTACCCCCCAAGAAGCACCATGTCATTCAGGAACTGCCTCTAGATAATACCTTTGTGGTGGGCTGTGACTCACTCTCCAAGTGCTCATCAAGCAGCTCGGACCCTTACAGTGTTTCTGAATGCAGCTGTCAAGGAGGCTTCAAGACCCCAGGCCCCATACACACCAGACAGGTAATGGAAATTTTAAGGTGCTCTCTTTCTCCTCCCCTTCTTCCTTTGGCATTCCCATCACTCTAGCTCTGAGCACTGCAAAATAACTTTTTCTGCAAGGATTGAAAGATCGTGTTTGATCGAGGCATTGAAAAGTAAACAATTTGAGATTCATCAGCGCTGAGGGAGAAAATTCAAATTAAAGGACCATTGGTTGTAAGGGAGTTCAGCAGTGAGTTATTCCCTTGGTGGGTGTTGCCGACTGCAGATGGCAGCATGGCACTTCCTGCGCTGCCGCAGCACTAGTGCAGCTCCTACGGCAGAGAAGGGTCATGGTACTGTCCTCGGCAGTATTGTATGTGCAAGAATTGAAGTAATCTAGGCCAGGTGGAAAGCAGTAAAGCTTTACAGGATCTGATAAGTGGTTCTTAATATTAATGGAGTCTGGAATTGCAGCCTTCATTTGGGCATAGCTTTGCTTCAAGGTCTCTCAAAAGCATGCAAAAATTTTCCTCTGAGAGTTTCAGTGCCATTTTCAGACTAGAAGCATAGTGGACTACTTAAATCTGATGGAATGACATAGTCGACAGGCAAAGTTAGGGGAAAATTAGAAGCATCAGCATAATTGCTCTCACTGTGACTGACAAACCAAAAACTAGCTTCTCAGAAATTCAGTACAGCAAAAGAAATGTCTGAAGAATCTTCAGCTTACAGTGAAAAATAAAAGGAGAACCAAAGTGTCTGTTATTCTTCAAGACCCTACAGAAAGGCAAAGTCAGTGGAAATTGAATTTAATGTCTACCCATATTTGGGAAAGTTTCATTAATAATAAAGCTTTGCTGTTTGTCTCTTTACTGCTCTTTCATCACAAATGTCAGAAAGTTTTCAGTGAAAACAGTTTTCTAGTTAAGCTTTAATTGGTTAAGGAATTAAGCGCTAAAGAAACAAGTATTTCAGGAGTGTTTATTATATTATTGATAATACATTCTAATACTATTGCTCAGGAACAAATCCTCAGCATGACTAAGTCTGTTAGGCTTCTTGCTCCAGCTGAGGTTTTGAATTTTTTCTGTGGGCTTGCTTTTATCACTACTATAGTGATAACAAAATGTGCCTTAAAAAAGCTCCTCGTTCTAAGTAGTCATCATAATTTTGAAAATTACAGAATGGTTGTTTATTTTATGCTATTATTTTCCCTTTACCAACACATTCCTGTGCGGTAGTCCATATCACTACGTTTTATAGAAATTTCATCTTTTTCTGAGATGCATTAACAGAAAAATTGAAGGGAAAAAAAAAGATAATTTCTTATTTTTAAGAAATGAAAAAATATGTAGCTTTTTGAGATTTGAGTATTTTCTATTAAAGACATTTGAGTGGGTTAGCTTAAATTACATGTTAGAAAAGCTGCTTGCTAATTTGTTCATCTGAACTCTCATACCTCTAAGGAGGGTGGTGCTCTTTTCAGCATTTCTGTAGGCCTGATCTAAATGATTTTTCAGTTGAGTTCTGGCATAGTTCCTCTGAGCCAGAAAGGTGCCATTGTGTGCTCAAAGACACTTTGCCATGCAGTAATGCTGCTAACAAAGAAAGCAAGCTTATAACTCTAGTTTTTTACTAATGTAGTTCTTCCCTATGCAGTTCTCTTCTGCAGAAGCTGGATGGGGAAAAGAGCGTTTTTTTTTTATCTGTACTTTAAAGGCCAGTGGCAGGGGCTTTATATCTGGAAGAGCAGAATAAAACTGGAGTTATTTTTGTACTTATTATTTTGTATTAGTTTATCTTCATATGCCTATACTTGAAATTCTGTAGTATGATGCGCTGAGTATATAAGAGAGACATTAATGTTAGTATCTGTATTCTGTTAAATCTAGTCATCCTTCTCTTAGGCTTAGTTTTCTGTTTGAAAGTGGTCACGTTATTGGAGAAAGTATAACTAACCACTCACTCTCAATGTCCTTTGATACTGATTTGAAAGCAGCATTTGCTTTTAAACATGTGAATTCACATTATTCTTGCTTATTTAAATGAACTACAAGTAATTTCATAAGCGCATTTATTTACATAAATTGGGCAAGAAGGATCATTAGGGTTCAGTCCTTTCTGTGCGACCATGATCACAAAAGGCGAATTGTGTTTCATGATATGTGAAACCAAGGAAAATATTTCTTAGCTCTCAATGGGTCTTTTAAAAGTCAGTCTTAATCCTAAACTGGGATTGTATATTGTAGTCATGGTGATTCAGGACAGAGTAACCTAGAGTTGTCACTGTTAGCCAGCAAAGAAATGAAACGAGCAAGAATAAGCTTTTGGAACAGCCGCTTTCAGATGTCGCGCTGCCCCGCCAGCCTCAGAGACTAACAGGATGTTTGGGGTTAACGATGCGTTTGTGTTGTGCACACTCTGCATTTTCAGGAAATTGTGGGACAACCTGCAGAACTGAAGGATAATAAGTTCAGTTAAAAAGGGAGATGTGCTAGTTTGAAAAACAAAATTAATGTCTAATGTGAGAAAAAAAAATTTACTTTATCACTAACAATTACTGTAATGCATCCCTTTCACAAGCCAAAAGCTCTCTGAAGGAGATTAAAGAAGATTATGTTCGCTACGAAGGTATCTCTCCAGTTTCTAATGGGTGCTGATACTAATGGGCTGCACATCTCCAATGTTTTTTGTTATGTCCATACTTTCTACTTTCTACTCAGATATTTGAAATAATATTGAGTTAAAGCTAAAAATATATGTTTTCCTTTGAAGCACTAAATTTTATGTATGTCTGAACGGTATTGATTCAGGTCTTTAAAGAAAGGAAATTATGTCTTTGCTTTACTGGTAGATTTGTCTAAGTGATCTATAAAATGACAGAAAGTCATTATAACAGTTGTACTCAAAAAGCTTCCAAGAGAAGATTGAAAGGTTTTTCTACTAAAACCCCAAAATATCTCTTTAGTGGTCATGTGGGCAAATAAATACAGCAATGCAACAGTTGAAATTTTCATGGAGAAGGAATCGGAGACTCCTGAAGCAGCTGGGGACACATTGAGTCATGAACTACAGGAAGCTGAAGAGGGGAAAGTGTGGTCCTAATGCCATCTCCCTTAAGAGAGAAATTAAGCTTCTGTTGTCCTTGTATGTAAGGAAGGGCAAGGGAGACAGATATTAATATTATTTTGAAGTTACCCTGTAGGAATTAATAAATACTAGTGACAGTAGACTTTCAGAATAGCGTGCTTTCTTTTGGGGTGTAGTAGAGATAATTCTTTTAAGGAAGTTTTACCAGACGATAAATTGTGAATGGGCCTCTTATTCCTAATAAGGTTTTTCAAACTAGAATATTTGAAGGCTCATAAACTCGAACTAAATTCCAGTGTCATCGGATTATTATTGTTTTGTTTGTCAAGAGTCTCGTAGAAAGATGCATTTCTTTGGCAGAAAAACATAGAGCACCTTTCAAGTTTATCTGCAAGCTTTGTAAAAGCTCGATTGATTTTGACATTTACCGTAGTAAGAGCAGACTATGTCAAGTATTCTTTACTGGCGCAAATCTTCTAAATCTTTTTGCATTGGTGTTGGAATGATGTAAAAGAAGGAGAGGTTCTTCCAGTGTAGTTTTTATGTAGTATGCAACACAATTTGAAAATCTGAAAATTTTTCTCAGGTACTTTAAACAGCATTCAGATAATTCAAATGTCTTTCTAGGCATCAACCTCTCTAATAAAAATGTGCATAATTATAGAGAACAGTGTTATCTCTGTTGGCTTGGTTCAAAGAAGCTAATCCCACAAAAGTTCATTAGAACTCTTGTCCCTTTTAAAAAATGCGATTGCAGACTCTCTTTTCACTGGAAAAAAGTATAATGCAAACTGTAAGAAAAGTCGAAATCTTTGAAAATAAACACCTGGTCACTCAAGAAGGGTCTATGTGACCTTTTGTATTGTCATATTAAACTTTAACTGAAGAGCAAGTTTTATCTGACTTTGTGTTAGTGAATAAGTGTGTTTATGAAAGCAGCACTGGAGGGTTTGGTTCAGTTGCAGTCTGTCTTTTTTTCCACTGTTAGAGTTGGAAGGTGCACTCACTCTGCTTTTTGGTGGGCTGCTTCGTGGGTGACTCTGGTCTGTATGTTAATTTAGCTCCACTACCAGTACACTAGACTATCTTGAGGAAGTTGTTGAGGGACTGAACAGGTATGCAGGTTGGTTTTTCTTATATTTACTAGTGCAAATTGTCATTAATTGGATTTGGTTGCCAGGATTCTGTCATCTGTGAACATGTCCATATTTAAGGATAGAAATTTTAGATAGTAGTGATCTCTGCTGATCTTGTTTGTTAGAAATAGACTGGAGACAGACTTTATATTCCTTATAGAAATCTGGATGGAAAGTAGATCTCATTTAAAATACATTGTCTTTTGGGGCCCGTATATATCATTAACAACTCCTTAGACCTGCTTACAGTTAACGGAGTCTGATTTGAAATACAAAATATCATTATAGCTTCCCATTCACTGTGAGAAATGTGTCTAGGATTTGAATTGAAAGAGTGTTGCACTGCTCCGGAAACTAGCACCTCTGAAAAATCACCTGTTATGTGAATCTTTAGGATTTATGGTTTTGTTTAATAGCAGTGAGACTAGTGAGTTTAATCTAGTATACTGTAATCATCAGTAGGCAGTGCTGATGTTTTTGGTATGCAAAAGGGTATAGAGATAACACTGGTACTTTATATTGACAGACACCGGGTAAATTACACACAAAGAACATTTTCTTGTACGTATCATCTAAATTGCTGTTGGTCTAAGCCCTTCCTAAAAGCGTTTTCAAAATTGATTACTATCATTCTAAATATTTTTGTTATTTTCTGACTGATAATTTTGCTGGTAGTTCTGATACGCTGCCCTATATATACATTTCAGAAAAAAACTGAAATTCACATCTGGAGAAAAGAATTCTAACTGAAGGATAAGTGAAAGTCTGCAACTCAAAAGTTAGTGAGTAGTTACTTAAATATCCAGTACTTCTGAAATAGAGCTGGTCAAGAAAATGCTTTTCCTTTGTGCAATGCTTTGAAGAAAAACTTCTTCAGAATTGTTCTTTTAATATATTATTTTTCACTGAAAAAGCACAGGGAAAGACATCTGGAAAGTACTTCATTGCCTCAAAGTAGAAGGCAAAAACTGAGGACAAATGGGAAGAAAAGAAAAAAGAAATTAATGTTTTGTGTGAGGGGAAATATTTTGAATGTGATGCTTAAGTAAAAACTAATTCTGAAGAAACAAAGGCATATTTTTTTTTCCCCTATAAGGATTTGCTGATGGAGTATATTGAAGTTGGTCCATGGAGTTCCAGCATTAATAATTGGGTGATTTTTATGCAAGCTAGGCGATATGCAACTACTCTTTCCAGCAGCAGCTTTCCTTGGGGTGGCAGAAGCATAAATTTTTCTAAACCTTAAGTGCATTTCACCTTCAGTGTTCAGTGCGATAACTGGAAAGTTCACTCTTTTCTCCTTGTGACCCAACTTTGGTTTGTTTTTTTTTTTTAAATAACCTATAGTCCCAAACCATTGTCAACAATGAAGTCTAATTTAACTGTAGTTTAATTTTCACACCTCTTTCTTTTCCTATTTCCCCCCAGAAGGAGTTGCACTCAATAATTTGCAGTTGATAGCAATTTCCTGACCAGTGAGTGGCTACCGTCTTGGTGACTGTGGTGTTGACAGTGCTTTCTTTCCTGTGAAATAATTGATCCGAATGGTTTAATTTCTGTAGATTTTTAGGACTTGAACTCTGTTGACTATAAATATAGAGATGCAAAATAACTCTTCAAAGCAGAATATTCTGTGCTCTTAGGAATGATGCTCTTGAATTAAGTCTGCCAAAACCCTGTAGAACACGTTCTAGGTAGTAGTAGAACACGTTCTAGCTGTTGGGGTTTTGAGCTAATAAAGCAAGAAAAAAAAGGTAGGGAACATAGAATAACATACATAGAAGCCATTTCTGTGGCTCCTTCTATTTCAACATTTTTGTGATGTGTATACAGATGTGTGTAGATCTTTGCTTGTGTATAGAAACCTGAAAACTCACACACGTCAAAATTGGTTGGGTGCTTAGAACCGCACTAGTTCAGTACTTCTCAAACCGTACAGTGGTTGAGATGGTAGAAATTTGGAGACAAACTTGAGAGTATATGGGGAAAATGATGCAGGAAAGGGCTTTTCTCATGCTGTTTCTCTGTTTGCCAGCTCTGAACGTCATCGCATCTGATGTTATGTACTGAAGTCGTACGTGTACACAATGATGTTAAGCCAGCAAACATGAAAACAAGGAAATAGCACGAGAAAGCCCTTTGTCCTGTCTCTGATTGCCGAAGAAATATATCGTCTGATCTCCAGAGGGGTTTGGAAGTGACGATGAACTGTTCAAGCTGCCCTACTGAAAGGTATCAAGGGCAAGAATTTTTTAAAAAAGAAAAGACAAAGAAATTTTAGTACATTGTGCTATAGTGTTCTATAACGTAGTTTTGCTAAGAAAAAAGTAATGTGACCCATCCTTCACAGTTGGCGATTATGGTAAATCTATTTTGCTTGTAATCATCTTCTTGTCCCAGATTTTTTCCTTATTTATTTTAGTTGAACAATTAGGATTATTGTTTCTATAGATATATTAAAAGGGAGCAATAAATTTTATTCATACATTAAAAAGAGAATGTAAAGTTCTTTATACTCCCTGCATTTAAAAGAAAAACAAGTGAATTGTTGTCACTTATAGCACCATTATACATGTTAAGAATTAAATGTTATTTATATCTATTCCATAATATTTTTAATGATGTTATTGCTGCTATGGATCATAAATAGAATTGATCAATTCACTGCTTTCTCATTTTATCGGCACAGTAGTAGTAGTGAAAAATGAGTACTTCCTGCTTTTTTATTCACAGCATTTTGTAATAAAAGATCACCTCTTAAATAACTGGAAAGCATTGACTTAACTTTCAAAAATAAAATTTAATTTGCGTTTTGCTTGCTGAAATCTAGATAATGTCTGTGTAACAGGTGCCATACATTTAACCTTTTGAAGTACTTTTATTTAAAAGAAAGAAAAGTCCAGTGGCTTGCTTTTCAGTGTGATAAAATAGGAAACAGCATACATACTATTTTTGCTGTTAGCCAGCACATTGAGGGAAAAACCAGCCTACTGGTGTTTTTTTATCCCCAATTATTTTTCTGTGTAGTTAACTGTTTTTTTAATTGAAATTTTTTCATTATAATTTGTTATTTAGTGCGGGTCAGTTAAAAAGTAAAATTTGACTACCATAGCTTCATTCGCAGGTTGGTTGCAAATTCTTGTATATTGCTTCACATTTTAGGGAATAATGCTTAATATGTATCATCTAAAATATTAGAATTTCATATGCAATGCAAAATCTCTTAGGAAGCAAAGGAGTATAAAGAACCCTGTTTTCTGCACTTATATGAAGACATGTAATATTAGTTTGCTAGAATAAAATGAAATACAGACACTGCTTTTAACTGGGATGTATACGGTATATATAACTTTCTTTTAAAGAAAAAGTTATTAACGATTCATTAATTAGACTACGACATGGAATTCTTACACATTACTGTATGTTTGATGTAAAGATATTTATAGGCTTGTACTTGATACTCACATTGCCTCAGTTTTTGGACTGCAGAATGTCTGCCATGACTGTTGCCTATAGTTTCCTCCACATTTGCTATCTGGCTCTTTTAAAAATGTGTATTTGGCTATTTGATCTGTAAAATAAATTCTATTAATAATGAAGTACGTATTGTAATTTAGCATATTGTATTGAATTATGATATCTATGAGTGTTGCAGAAAGTCTTTCATTTCCAATAATGAAATAATTTTCTTGGGAAGAAGTTTATGTATCTGTGAGACAGTTTTGCTACTCCAGTTTGTCATACCCTTACAGCATTTATGCTTCGAACTGAAGAACCAACACTTTCAGCGGGCAGGCATACAGTAACGATATCTATGGACTCCACGCCACAACTCAGCCGCTTGCTTTGGGTTGAAAGTTCATTCCTAATGTAGTAAGGAATTTATTGAAGAAGTGTGGTTTAGTGTAACAAAGATAGGTCCTGCCTGTTGTTGTTGGAATTGTTGACCTAAATGCTCTGTAGGTGGATAATGGGAAGCATTCAGAGATATTTGTAAAGAGTGATAAGCCTTTGAATCATAGAATCATAGAATAGTTTGGTTTGTCTGAAAGATGAGTGGGTTTACACAAACTTTCAGTTTCTGTTTTTTTCTTTGGTTTTTGAATCTTTGGATTTCTGTTCTTATCGTAATTAGGTTGGATTTCCTTGATGAGAAAACTCATATACATAAAATTAATGCTTGACTAAGAAAACCACCAAATGTTTACATCAGTTATTTTTAAAACAAGGGAAAGTAAGTTGAGATACTGGACTATGTTAATCTATTCTAACTTCAAGCATGTAACTTGTTCATCTTAAGTGAATATACAGTTGTCCTTATTTTATTCTTTGATAGTGAAAAAACATAGATGCACCATAGCAGGTTTTTTTGATTTGAGGACTGCATGCCCTCTAGAAGTGCCTACTTTCTTGCACTAAGTGTGCAGAGAACTATGATAAGAACCTTTCTAATTCAATTGTGCTGGTTACGTGGTTGCAGATAAACATATTTTCCTTGAGATACCTAGTTCTTTTGCTTTTAGCCTAGTTAAAGGTCTAGCTTTTTCCTAATATTTCAGAGGTCCGAGGATTCTAACCTATGAATAAATAATTCTGGAGGAATCTAGAATGATTTGAAACTTTTTAAAATAGTTATATAAAGTGGTTGGATTATTGGCCCAAATGTGTAATCTGTGTCTTCTAGTTCTCTCGTGAGTCAGAACAGCTGAATATAATAACCCTCCAAATGCACTAAGGGAAAAGCCAGCAATCTCTTAAGAGGTTCAGTTTTGTGTGTATCCTCTGTTGCAATTTTTGTTTTCTTAAGAAGGCAGAGTAAATTAAGAGCAAATGTCTGAGTTGACCAAATACTGCATTTGAACTTGAAAACTCATTATTTTTGAATTTCAATCGTATGTTCTAAGTTATTTTATTGTGCTTTAGACTGTAGTTATTATCTCACCATCATCTCGGTAAACTCAAGAGATTCATCGTTTATCAGGTGCCTGTTGCCACGCCTGTCATCAGCGCAGATCGTAGAATCATAGAATGGTTCTGGTTGGAAGGCACCATAAAGGTCATCCAGTCCAACCCCCCTGCAGTGAACAGGGGCACCTTCTGCTGAATAGTGGGCCTATATCTATAGGTAAAGTCCTAGAGTTTGGTTTTGGTCATTTACGGTGCTATGTGTGGCTTAGCAAAAAGAACAGTTCTTTATTTGTTGCCAGAGTAAATTAATTGCATCACTGCTTTTATCCCTACAATGCCAGCAGCCAAAGATGGTCAGATTTGCAATTCTGCATCCTGTTTCCTATTGTCACTGCCTGGATTTCATATGGATGTGTGTCTACCAAAGCTCAGTGCCACTCGATCTCAAAAATGCGCTGATATCAAGGGAATCACTCCAAGGAAAGGCTGTGGCATGCAGTCTCCAGTTTGTATCAGCAAATAGATTGGACATCAAGTATATCTTTAGTTCCTTCTGAATTTAATGGATTGGAGGACTGCTGAAGGGCGGTAGGGTGCTGTCAGACACAAAGCTGGTTTGCAATATAAACAGAATTATTTTTTTAACATAAGGCGTGATGTTGTGGTGTTTTGTTACACATTTTCAGCGATTTCCCATTTTACCATAAAACATACATTTATGGTATATTCTGGTCTTAAGTATTATTTGTAAAGTCTTTTTAACAGATATTTTTAAATACATATTTTTGCTTTTGTATTGAATTACTGAGCACTGTTCCTTTTTACGTCTTATTTATCTATTTCTAAAATAAATTTTGTTTGAAGATTCTATTTGTAGACCTTCTGGAAAACCACTCTTTAAAGCACACTAAAAGCACTCTATTAAGCACACTACTGAATCTATACATAAACTGATATTTTTTTTACAGTTGTTAGGAGCTTTAGATATTAAAAAAACCTTTGCCATGCATACAGTACCATAAAGCTTACTAGTAGTCTAGAGAGAGATATTCCTCTTTCAAAACCTGAGGCTTCTTAGCAGTACCTTTCTTTTGTCCGCATTTTCTTCAAAGAAATCTGGACTAAGCAGGAATTCCAGGAGTTGTGCATCTTCTAATGGTGTTTAGGTGTACGTGTGAGTGTTTATACAGTGTTTAGAACTAGAGAGAGGGAGAGAGATAGTGCTTACCATGGCTGGATGTATTTTTTGTGCATGTTTATATAAAGAAAGAGCATGCGAGTGTATATAGGCATTTATCACATATTTAATTAGAAAGGTTTATAGGCAGTATATGTATCACACAGAATATAACTGTAGTTATATGCCTATCTCAATACCCAGTGGATCTTGCTAATCATTTAGGTTGGAAGAGACCTGCAAGATCATTGAGCCCAACCGTTAACTAGCACTGCCAAGCCCACCCCTAAACCATGTCCCTGAAAGGTAGCCAGGCACTAAGGTTTTCACTTTCCCGCATTATTTTTAAATCTGAAAAGGTCACTGTTCTCTTCTTAGAGTGTACTGGGTTCTCGCTGTATTAGAAAGTGACTCTTGATAACACAGAGATTAGTTCTTTTTCTTTCACTATTTCACTTTTACTCATTCTAATACTGTTTCTCACTACTCTAAAATACTATTTTTTGTCATATATACTAATTGTTTTGTCTTGGCACTGAAAATGATGCCTCTGTATTACCTCCAAATTGTGAACCTCTGCTTATTTTATAAGTAGACGCATGTAAATCAAATTCAGTTATTTATATTCATACAGATGGATATTAAGTGAGTTATTAGCAATTTTTCAGTGGTACTACTGACTTTAAATAAGTCTTTTAAATAAGTTTTATTCATTTGTATTTAGTAAGTTTTTCATTTTTATGGAAGGTGTTCATTAAAGCTCAAGTAACTGATTTCCAATAAAAAAACGAATCATGATATAAAGGCATGAGGTTTGATCTCCCATCACTGAATTGCAGTTAAAAATATTGAGTCTGAATTCTGGTCCATTTTCTCAGCACAGTTTTCATCCTTTCTCTGCTAAGAGAATGTGTCCGTGCTTGTCAGATGGATGATCTGCCCTTTGCTCATGTTCCCTGTTTCCTTCTGGGCTGTGATGTTTGTCTTTGTTCTCAATATGATCACCAGAGTCTGACATGAAATTTGAATCTAAGGCCTTTCCTCAAAGGATCTCCTCCTTTTTATTATCTAGGTGGTACAAAAACTTCCCTTTTATCTATGCGCATCAGTAGCAAACAAGTTCGAGGCGTATACACAGTGGCAGTAATATGGATCTGAAAGACTCCAATCATAGATTTTCCCCCATGAAAGTACTTCTCCTAGATCCAGATCTAAACCACCATCTACCTTTCCTTCTTTCCTTCTTTCCTTCTTTCCTTCTTTCCTTCTTTCCTTCTTTCCTTCTTTCCTTCTTTCCTTCTTTCCTTCTTTCCTTCTTTCCTTCGAACTTTTAGAGCGTTTGAGCAATTGGAAATATTCAGGAAAACGTGCCTTCCATGACTTAGACATACTTTATGAAGAAAGAAAAAAACCCTCTTCTTTTATCCAAACAGTATCATAATCTCTTTAACCATTATTTTATATTAAATAACAATTTAACTTTTTTAGATTTTAAAATATAAATTAATTAAAATTAAACACAAAATAGCAGCTGAATATTTTCTAGCAGAATAAAATAGTTACCTCTAAAATAAGAATAAATCTGAATATTTGTTAATTTTGGAGTATTATGTCATATTCTTGTCTGGTACACCAAAAATTTCCATCCATTTGGGAGCATAGAATTGGTGTAATTATACTAGAAGATCTGACTTGAAGTTAAGAGAAGATTTTTGACTTGCATACCTGTGGTACGATGGTTTTATTTTTTGAGGGCGTAAACACTCACATTTCAAATCAGTTGATAAGGTCATTTGTACGATCCTAATTGTTCAAGATACGAGAAACCATCTTCAAGCATTTGAAAGAAACCAGTAGAGAACAGTAGTGGTATTAATTGTTTTCCCTCTCCCAGTCAAATGAAAATACCTCTGCGTTACCTGTTCAGTGCTCGGGATCTGTTGTGGTTATCTGCCAACCAGAGCTCCCCAGGGCTGTATGGACAAGGTCATCGTGATGGTGTGCAGGACCTGAGCGGTAGTAGGATAGCAAGGTCGGAGAGAAGAAGATCTTACTAGTGTATAGTTTTTATTAGGGTGAGATATTTCTATCGCAATCTAAAGTGCCGCATTGGACATCTTTGCCAATGTAGTTTTTGAGTCATGTTTTGGCACATTCTGACATACTTTCTTACTTGTGCTAGCGTGGATTTATCGTGGATAAAAGTAGCAGAGTATTGCCTGCTAACTTTGAATGTATGTGAATACGTGGATATGGGGTCGTATCTGGTTTGCAAAGTCATATGGATTCATATCTGGTTTGCACAGTCTGATCGGTATCAGGTTTCTTGTGTCTGTAAGGTGAGATCTCTTGTTGTGTCGGTGGCAGATTCTTATTGATTGTTAGAAATTTTGTTCCCTGCCTTTGCAAACCAACGCGCTTTGAACTGGAAGTGAGAAAGAAATGCAACTTAGACTTGAAAAACATATGGTAACTGGATGGGACTATTGAAATTCTTAAGGATGGTATAAAAAGTTTATGGTATTATTTACCTTTTTTAAGGTTACCTGAGATAAAATTATAGATTTTATATAACAATGAACTGTCCTCTTGCTTTGTTGTGTTTTGTTTCTTGAAATATATTACAAAATACTCAAAAGCAAGTACCTAGTTCTTGCAATTACGTAAGCATACGAGTATACATATTTAGAATTATATGCTAGAAAAGCATAAGCATTTTCTGCTTTCTATCTTATGTTTTCAAAAGCATCTGGTTTTAGGGGTTAACAGGAAGCTGTCTGTAGTAGACAGAATGAATCAAACTGAAGCTGGGAAAGTGCTTTTCAATTTTGAATAAGTATATCTGTAAACAAAACTTCAGGAGTGGAAAAAAACCATTGGGTTATGTTCTCAAGCTTAGCAAAAGGGAGACAGTAACTTTTAAACCCTGCTGAGATTTTGATTGCTATTGATTTCAAAGTTAGAAGCCAAACCAGGTACAATTTATAGAAGAAATGTTTCTTCCAACTCATGCTCAACTTAGAACTCAGTGAGAGCTAAAACTAAGAGCTGTGACACTTGTGAAGGTATGTCTGATATTGTTATTAGCGGCAGTGATCAGTGCTGTCGTATTCACTGTTCTGCAGTTCATGCTGAGTCAGCTTGATCTATAGTATTTTTTAGAATTGAGTGGAAACAATGGATTTACCAGAAATCCTATTAAAAAAATCCTGTTTTACTCCCTCAAAATAGCAGTAAGCTACTCTTCCAAATACAGATATCTAATACTTTTCAGAACTATGTGCCATTAGGCTCATTAAAGTAAGGTGGTAGCTTCTTTGTGGATCGTTATTCTTTTCACTAAGTAATTACTTTTTAAACACTTATTTTATAGATTATGGGGCTGTAAAAGCCTGTACATAGATATAAACACAAACAGAATGTAATTTTCTATTACTTTTCAAATAATTATTTTCTGCTTTCTGCTTACGTGTACAATACATCAACTTTTGAATTCATCTTTAATGTATATGTTGGGAGTTTTCATTTGGATTCCTTCTAGTGGAAACCAGTGAAAACACTAATAAGTTGGCATAGTTATGATAGTTTTACTCGCAAAGTAATGAGAATCAAACCTTTCCAGAACCTTACCATGAAGGCTGGATATTAAAAGCAGAGAGAAATGACAGAATAATGCTGTTATAGAAATTAAAACAAAAATGTAATTAGAGAGGAAAATATTTTTTTAATGTTTCCTGTGTGCAAGATACACAGTAGTGCAATTATCTGTTCACTTTCAGCTACCAGACTTGATTTATTAGTTACAGTAGTTTGGCTTTGAAACACTGAACATGAGTAAGAGCACATGCTTAGTTGTATGAGGGTTCCCACATCTGTCCTGACAATCCTCTTACAGAAAGTCTTTTTGGAATTAGGAAATGACAACATGAGTTCTGAAATGGATAGGAAAGAAACAGAGTAAATGGGGTGGGGGCATTGGGAAGGAGTATTTCATTATTTCATTGCCCCTTTTTAACTCATTACCTGCTTGAACTGTTTGTTTTTATGATTCCAGATGGTAGCAAGATGCATATAAATGAGTAAAATGAAATAGAACAAATTGAATGCTTGGCTGCTGTTCAAGAGCAGCTAAGGCTAAGCTTTAGTAAATTCACATGAAGATATGATAACTGTGGAATTTCACAGAATGAACTGTGATAATCTTACTTGTGGAGAACATTCTTCTTGAGATAGATGGGAGAATCTAGACTTTTATCATGGAAAAAAAAAACAAAGCCCCTTTTGGAGCTTTGTTTTCAGAGGGCTCTCACTACTGTAGTGAAACCTGTACACATGTCAGAGGCAGAATCAACACGCACAATCCATTTATACACATTGGAAGTTTTAAGGGTTTGTACTTACTCAGCGGCGAAGTAGAGACTACAAAAGAAAGTTAGCATGTTCTGTGTCAAAATGCTTCCCTTTATTGCACCAGGGGAGGTTTGGATTGGATACTAGGAAAGATTTCTTCACCAAAAGGGTTCTCAGGCACTGGCTGTGGCTGCCCTGGGAGGTGGTTGAGTCCCCATCCCTGGAGATGTTTGAAAGACGGGCAGATGAAGCACTCAGGGATATGATTTAGTTGGATTGATGATCTCAAAGGTCTTTTCCAACTTAGTGATTCTATGCTTCTACATTAAATCCCTTTAGGAGTAGGTGTATTTATATTTTAAATGGTGAGAAAAGTATTAAATTTTAAAATGTTATTAGACATTTGATTTATATTTAAGTAGGAAAACATATAAAGCTGACTAAACCAAATATTTTTGATGATTTTTTTGCAGGATATGGTTCACATTGTTGATGCCTTTTTTGTGACTGTAGATAATTTTTTATGCTTCTGCGTCTGAATAGCTATCTCTAACTCCTTGTTTTTCAGCCATCTCTTTTGTCACTTATTGAAATTAAGGAAAAAATATTGCATTTTAATATGCTATTTTGCTCTTATTTCTTTGCATTGAAACTCCAAAATCACTGTCCAAAATTTCTTATGAAAGAGTAAAGTATTTTCATCAAAAACTCTGAAATATATTTCGTGCCGATACTTACAGGACATACTTTGTTACGTGTTCCATTTCAATATAATTCAAATTGAATTTTGTTCCTTAACTGTGTTTGTAAACTGTATCCCAGTATATAAAATGAAGGAAAGAGAAGATGCTAAAACTCAAGGCTGGAAGATTTGGAGCACTGGAATCTGTTGAGGAGCTGGTCAGGGAAAAGCAAGGGAAAGAATAAATCTAAAGCTGATTTATGTCCTCTTTAAATTTCTGTGGCTACGTTAGTCCAAGTGGGATAGGTTCTATACCAGATGAAAAGAAGGTGATAACATGGATGGAGATAGATGAATGGAGGAATCTATGCAGCACTTCATAGTATCTGAAGATCCTTAGGGGAGATTTTCTTCAGTGGACATCCAAGATAATTTAGTGGGCTTTATATCAATAGAATGAGGTATAGCCTCGCTCAGTACAACTGGTGGATTTTGGTAACAAAAACATTTTATATGACAGTTCTTTGTGTCTTGTTCTGCGACCTGTAAGGCAATTTGGCGAGTTTTGATTTATGTCAGTCTTTAACACTTACTCCCCTCACTTTTACTCCTGCGTCAAAATGATTCAGAATTAGCATTTAAGAACAAAAGAAGGGAAAATTGCATTAAGAGAGACCAATGAACTATTTTAAATATTATATTAATATAAAGGGCAAAATAAAAACATCAGCTGCAGCAGAAGCCTTATGCAAGTATTGATTATTTCATATGAGTGATACTTGTCTGTACTGTACATTGTATGTGTTTATACTAAAGTTATTTCTGAGAAATACGCAAACCCAGAGCATAGTTTGCAGTAATATGGGGAAATATATATAATAATAATAATATTTATGGCATATATATGGCAATATAATAATTAAAAACTTTTCAATAGGTGCAACTCATTGTCATTTATCTGTTCTGTAACAGGGAAAAAAAGAACGTGGAAAATTTGTATAGGGACGAATGAGTCATTATCTTCCAAAAGTTAGGTATAATGATGGTGGTCACCACGTGGAAATAAAATTAGAACAGTAGGAGGCAAGTGCTGCTTTAGCCTTTTGATGAAGTCCTTGGTGGTTGGTTTGGGGAATGTCAAACATGTCAGTTTTGTTTTGGGGCCCTGAATAACTTGTTCACTCTTGTCCCCTTTGAAAATGAAGTGAAAGTCAGAATCTGGCTGCTTGATAAACTGAAGCTATTCATCAAAGCTACAAATACAGGACTTACTTGAAGGCTACCTACACTTCTTCCTGAAAATAATAGTCTAGTGGTCTGTATAAAAAAATAATGGCCAGAAAACGTCTGTCATATGTCATAAGAGATAGATAACCTTTTCTCCTTGTGAAACCATCCCAAATAAAACCTCTCAGATTTAATCACAACTGTTTTTCCTTTTCCGATGTCAATCAAACCTTTCCTATTGGTAATCTGAACAAAATAAGGTTGAGAACACAAAGTCTGCTTTTGTATTATTAAGATGAAAAGATTCTGCCAGGGTTTGATAACATTTGAGATGCAGAGGCTGTTACAGGAACATAATGAATATCGAATGTATCAGCAGAAAGGACTTTTTATCAAGATAAAATCCTGATGAAAAATGCCACTTATTCTTTATTTTTCATCAGGCAGGTTTAAAGACTGAAAGTCAAGAATGTAGAACTATGTTTAATGGGGTTATTTCGTTTATTACTCTGTGTGCTAAAATATGAACCTTGAATTCAGTTTCTTCTCATCTGATTCGAAATATAATTTAAAAATTAGACTCAGTTCTTTCACATTCAAATACAGAATATTATATTTATAAATGGGAATTTACTGCTAGATGTCCCAACCTTATGGGTAAATATGTTTAACCTGTTCTTCCGAAGGAGTTCTATAGTATTTGAACTGATTTAAGTGTAAATATTTGTTTTGTGAACTATTTGTAGAGGAAAAAATACCTGACTCGTCTCTTCTAATTTATAGTCCTAGGAAGTACTAGGTTCCAGGGGTGAAGGAATCAGATGGGGTACAATCAACCAAAAGTTTCCACATGCCAATTTCATATAATAGTTCATGACTGTCTTATATATGTGTTTGTTTGGGGTGGTTTTTTTTTTTGGTTTTATTTTTTTTTTTAATATAGAAGAGGGTGGTTAGTCTGTGGTTAGTTGTTTATTAGTTTCTGTTTATTTCTGGTTTTATCTGGCAATGCAACACACTTGGTACTGACTTTGCTGAGGGTGTTATTCAGGACAAGGAGTGAGAAGCTGGAAGAGGATGTTCCACTGCTGATCAAAAATATGTTCTGTGGTGGGAATTCACCAGTGAATGGATTGCGGAAGGTTGTCTTACGCTGTTTCCATTCCATGAATTGTGTGTGGCTGTAGGTTTTGTATGGAGTTTCTTCCTTGTAATTTGTTTTTGCCGTAGCCATACCGTGGCTGAAGATTAGAAGATAAGGGAAAAAGGCCAGAAAAGCTTGGTAGCAATTTTGTTTTTGAAAAGGAGAGACTGTTTGATCCCGCTTAAATGGTAACAACTAAATCAACCAGTAACTGTTGAATTAGAGACAAATGCAAACTGTAAACCCTGACAGGTCAGCACTACACCAGCTATAACCAGAACAGCATAGTGAGAAGGAAAAGTGAATCAATAGGACATGTTGTAGTAACATTTTGGGAGGATATCCAGAAATGGGTAGAAATGAAATACCCCTTCTTTGCTAAGTAAATGACAGAGGAAATCAAAGACAACTGAATTTCATAGCCCTACTGTTTGGAGTGTTGTTGTGGATAAATGGAATTCTAATTCACAGCTACACTGGTTGTACTCCATGGTGTTTATGCAAAGCAGATGGGCCATCTTCGGGGCAAGGTATGATATCACTGAGGCAATGATCCTACCTAATCCCTTAGACCAATAAAAGTGAGCATTTTGTATATGCTTTAGTAGGAGAAATGCTGGAATGAAATGGAAACCGATGAGGCAATGTTTTACTTTTCTTCTTACTATTTTTGGGTTGCTTAATTTTCTTTTGCAAGTCTAGAACAGATTGGCTGACAAGCTGGATCAGTATCTATGTTTTCTCAAGCCTCGATACTCAACTGTCAGTGGGCTGAAGCACAAGCTTGGGGAAGGAGAATAAGTAGAGCACATACAGCTTTATAATTCACTTTGTATTGTGTAATGCTCGGTGTGGAAGACAGACATCACAATCTCAATGATTTCTTCCAAGTGGTAATAGTTTTGCTTTTGAATGACTGTAAAGATAACAGAACTATTTTTTATGAAGGATTTATATTGGAATTCATTTCTTCTGGAGGAGGTGAAGGAAGAGGCACACCTAGAAAATCATCTGCTGTAGCTGTCTCAAATACCTAGCATAAGCTGGAATGAGTCACTCTCTGTAACTATCTTTGCTCCATGTAATGTAGGAGGAAACTATATGAGCACTAAGCTTTTAGATAGCTAAAGCTGAGTAAGGTGATTTCTGAAACCTAATACAACAATAATTTTAAAAACTAGGGCTCACAATACTGAAGCTTTGACCTTCAGTGTTATAGACATATGTACTCTCCCTTAGAAAGGGCTGAGGGAATTAAATGATAGATAATGCAAAGAGGAGTTTTCGAAGTGAGTGGAAGTATTGTAGTCAGATATTTTGACTTTCATTGACTCTGATGTTCGGGTGCTTATTCCACGTGTGGTGTTGGAAGTTCTTCGAACTATGAGTAAATTTTACTGTGTAGAAAGAAATAAAGCTCTCTTATATTTCCTTTTTTTTTTTTTTTGTAGAATAAACATTCTATATGCTGTAACAGTCATAGTTCTTACCCTTGAAGTAATTTGTCTTCATTATGTCATTTTTGTACATGTATTTCCATCTGTCTGATTCACCTCCTTTACTCTTTGCCATAAGCTGATGAAGTTTCAAGTGTATTTGTTCTGCTTGTTTATTTGGGCATATAATTTATCACCAGTATATTTACAGAGAAATAAAGAACAAGGATTTTGGAGATAAGTTATTTAGTATATCAACACATGCCTCCATATTGCCAGCAGACAATCTGCAGTGAATCCTGGTCCGTTCCAATAATCCAAAAAAAAACCCATGCCTGGGAAGAAGGTGAGAATGTTGTCTTCAGGCTGTGTAGATAGTGTAATCACTTTCTTGTTTGCAAAGTTCACAGGTGTCAGCATGCGTGTTTTCCTTTCCTTTGATTGCATTTAACCTTTGGAGGAAATGCCATTCACTTTGCTTTTCTGCCAGTAGTCACTGTTGAGCTCAGTCAATGAAGCATTGGTCAGTTTAGTAAGTCTCTTTGGCAGCACATCATTACAAGATAAAGTTCAAGTCATGTTGGGAGAGAAGTCAGAGTCAGTGTCTTCTTGAGCTGTATTCCTGTACTGCTACTTCGTAACATGCAGCAAAACATTTTGGGAGCAGCAGTCTACCAGAGAACTTGTTTTCAGAAAACAGTAGATATTTTGCCACGTAAGTACTACTACAAAAGACTAAAACGAGTTTTTAAAAGACTAAGGGTTTTAAAGAGTTCATTTTGGATTATGCCGCCAGGACTGCTTTTGGAAAAATTGGACTAAGAATGATAATTTGTCAGTATAATAATTCTGAGATGGATGTAAATGAAGAATGTAGTACTCAGTTGCCTATTTCTTCTTCCCAGAAACCTTTGGAAAACTGAGCAGCAAAGTTGCATCTTTATGCAGAAGTGTAGGAGTGGAAGTATATATTGGGTGATATGAAGATGGGAAGTGGACACATTGACAGGGAGGATTTTATCCATATTAAATTTAGAAATGCCTAAAATATCACAGAAATTTTTGAAGCAGAAGGAACTTGTTGCTTTGTAATAGTTTTGATAAAGTCCAGGTATTTTGATGTGTTAAGCAGTTTTTACTTTATCCTTTCTTTAGGAAAAAGTGCTGTGCGAGTGAAAACAAACTAATGATGCAGGAAAACTAAAATTAAACTCCACTATAGTAGAATTCTGTCTTTTATCAAAATAGCCTATAGCTCTTTTACTGTTGCTGGAGATAGATATCCCAAATCTAATAAACTGCCATCCCATATGATATTAATTAACGCATTTATGGTGATGTCCGGAAGGATTTCTTTAGTCTAATTAGCATCCGAAAGCTGTACTGTATTATCAGCATAAATCCATCATGTCAGGGTTTACATATGTTCGAGTGGTATCACAGAGCTGCACTCAGACTGGGATACATTTTTAGGCTGCAGAGTTTTCAAACCTAAGTCTTCCTTGGTAGTCTGGATACATGCAAAATTTAAGGAGCAGAAAAAACCCCAACCCAAACTATTTTTTAATCTAGTTTCTATTAAGATAATTTGACAAAAGATTACTTCTGATGGCTGCACTTTGTTAAACCTTAAAAAAGAACTATTACTACTGTTTATTATTTGGCTGATTTTTATTTCTTCAAGACCACATCTTGAATTTATTTTAATGGAAAATCAAAGGTACAGTTATTTTTTGATGCTTCATCTCATTTGCTTTATTCTAGTTTGGAGAAATACCATGCCTTTTATTGTATAAATAGAAAGCCAAGAAAAAAGTATAATAATGAAGATGTAGAATTATATTCTATAAAGATGTCTTTGTGATGCTATACATAGTATTGCATTATATTTGTTCACAGCTTTGCACTGTAAGAAAGCTACAAGGAGATGAAACCTCAAGAGAAGAGGCCCTATGAAATGAGAACAAACAATATCAGAGCATAAGGTGTCTTGCTAACCTTTAAAAACGCAGTGCAGTCCCACACAATTTTCTTCATTCAGAGCAATCTGCAGCTCCTTAGCAGCAAACCAGATAGTTGAGTTCTCACTTGCTTTGATGTATGACTTGAAATTTAATACAAAAAAAGAAAAGATCTTTTGGAAAATCATATTAATGGAGGTTCATTTTCATTATGCCCAGTTTTCTTTCATTACTGGGTAATTACAGGGATATCTTTGCCACTGCCCTTCTCTAGATTATTTTTTTGTGTCTGTGTGTGTTTCTTCATATGCCTTACAGTCAGTGTGGCAGTCTGCTACCAGTTTCTTCCATCCTGTCTGGCTGTATTCATTTTAGCTACAAAATTTTATAGATAATTTTTGAGTCATCTGCCCTTCATTGTGTTTTGAAGTCTTATATTTGATTTCTTTGTTCAGTGGCAAAAGATTGCTCTGTAGGAAATTATTTGTTTGGTTCTTTACATGAAACCAAGCATCCTTACATGATCTCAAGTACTGAACTACGAACAAGAAGTGAAGATGTAGTAGTGGAAGTATTTTAGTAAATTGTTGAAGTTCGGAATCAAGAGTCATTACCAGCTTTTAGCTCACTCTATCACCTACTTTTAGTGACTCAAAGCACTGGAATTTAATTATAATAGTGAACGAGTACTCGTATTTTATGGTGAATTCAGAATAAAATGCATGTGCTCAGGAGCTGAAACTGCTGAGTGTCACTGGTAGAATATGAGGTCATTCTTGTGCTTCAGAAATTCTTACTTCTGTATATGCTATGCTTAAGATGGGCTTTTCAAAATTATGCAGGCTAACTCTGCTTTCATTACAGAACTTTAACCGTTGGCTTCTGGAGAAGCGGAGTAAGGTCAACACACAAAGCTTTGCATAACTCCATTTATCCTGTTCTCATACTAGATTATCATTAAGAAGTGAGCCAACGTGAGACAGGGAGGTTAACTGTGAGTGCAGGTGTCGTTGAGGCAGATGGAGTTAAGGATGACTCCATTAACTGTCACTATTTTAGCTAATATCATACTGATTTGTTTTAAAGTTATTTTATCAGTGTTCTGTACAGTTTAGACATCCAGTTATTACATTAAACTGTGGTTTCATTCTGAAATTTGAAGCAGAAATTATGGAGGTGATCTGCTTATCTGCATTATTGTAGGCAAACTTAGTTGATCATTCACTTGTAGCACTGTCTGTTCAGTTTCATCCCAAAATTTATTGAAAAAAAGAATTTTTTATCATCTGTGTTAACTAGCCTGTTCACAGTGAACCTAGTGCCAGTTAATTTGGAATAGTGTGAATCCCTGCAGTCTGATAAACACTTAGATTTTCTTAGTTCAGATGGCTTAGGAACTCATCATTTGGAAACCATCAGTATTAGTTTGACTACATTTAGAACAGATGTTGTGGTTTAATACTCCTCAGTCTCCACTGGCCGTGTTTCCATATCAAGGATGCTGCAAGCTTCTTGAAAAAAAATTCAGAGTAATTACTATTGCGAATTATGACCCACTTGTTCCACGTGGTGGGGACTAACCTTACTTGTTATCCATTATTTAAAGGAACTATATCACTTCAGAAAACTGGGTATTCTTAGGTGGCCAGCAAAAAGATTTTGTTAAGTTGAAGCAATATTCTGTAATTATCCTTCAACAATTCACAGTTTAAGAAAAATTGCCCTTTTAGCACAATGAATATAATGAACCACTTCAGAAGACTGAGAGTGTGTACTGTATAGGAATCTCATTCTTAAAAAAAGTCTCCCTAAATAAAACATCTTTAAAACATTCTCTTAAGGATTTCTTTAATGTTGTACAATGGTTAAAAAAACCCTGTAAACTCAATGTATGATGGAACCTCTTAAAGAGAGCAACATTGATTGATGGGTATGGGTGTTGACTAGTAGAATTTTCCCTGCAGATCAGACCCATTAAAGAGGGAAACCAAGAGCAAAACCTAGAAAGGGTCTGAGACTGTATTAGACACGTACTGATTCACTATACCTAAAGAGAATCTTCTTGATTAGCCATATAGAGTAAATGGTGCTCCATTAGATGATAGATTTTGTGGATCTCTGTTTCTGTTTGACTTGGAAGCAGTGGTGCTAACTGAAGAATGGGCAAGATATCTTTGCGCAGAATGTTTCCTGTACAGGCATTCAAAAAAAGACTTTAATTCCCTGTAAATAAAAGGTAATAAGCTTTGGAAATATGACTGATTTTATTTCTTGTTTGTACAGCTGTACTAATATTCGTTATACTCAGCTTTACCCCTGTCTGGAAGGAAATAGGATGAAAAACTGTATTGAAATCTATATGAGGAGTTAAAATATCATGCTAACAACCTTTTCGCCCTTGCCTGTTGTTATGTACTTCCTGAGGTTTCACCCAGCTAATAAGTGAAGTTTACAAAGCTCGAAGACGTTGGTTACAGTAGGAGCTGCTTCGCTTAGATTCTGCTTCTGATAGATCTGTAATCCCTCATTTCCATATTATAGCATTCTGCATTTAACTACCTACAAAGCAAGAACTTGGAGAATCCTGCAGTTCTGAGTTCTTTAAAGTTTTGTTTGAATAATGATTAGGCTAACCTGGCTTGGACTAGAAAGAGCCTGTTTAAAGTCGTACTATCCTTAAAGGCATTATGAATGAATCGTGATAAAGGACAAGCTAGAGAACGTGAAACTGCTTCTGAATACAAGCCCTTTTTCCTTAAAGTGGGAATTTCTGGGACTTCCCATGCAAATTAACTGCTTAGCAGTAATAACATTTTTTAGCAATGAAATTACATTAAAAGTGTACTTCCATTTCATGATTGCTCCAATTTATTAATCAAGAAGATAATAAACATTTCACTTATCTTCATTGGTCAATGAAAGATTCGAATCAAACAGGTATTTTCTGGAATTTTAAGCTTTAAAAGTTTATGACATTGATGAATTCAGTAATGATTAATTATTTTTTATTTATGGTTAATTATTTTTATTCATTTCCCTCACCTTCCTAACAAGATCAAATGGACTATCTTTTTGATATCTGGCAAGAAGCTTCTGAACCCTTCTCCTGAACTCCTAGCTGTCATTCATACTCATGATAAGGAGTTCATGGGATGTAGTTTTGGTTTTACATCAGTCAAAATAGAAGGCCGTAAGAAATAAATCCACTTCAATAGTTTATAGATTATCTAGGCAATTGAGTAGTCTAGGTTTAGTACAATGCAAAAGCATATTCTGCAAATGTTTCCAATACTTTTCTAAAATACTCCTGGCTTACATACTAATTGATGTGTTTGTACACCTGGATGCTTCATGCTTCTGCTCTAACAAAAGTAGTTAAAAAACAAAACAAATGATGATTTGAGAAATTATGTACGTTAAAAACTGTTTTCCGTCTTCAAACTGTAGATAATGTAAACCTACAAATATAGCAAATTATTTAGTATGTAAAATATAACTGAAGTATAGAAATGTTGAATATGATACATATTTCTACATTGAGAACAAAGACAAAGGAACTGCGAAAGGTGTTTGCTGCATCACAGCCTTTTGCCTTAGGCAGAGGCAGCTGGGGCTTCTTTGATGACTAGAGGGGGGAAAAAAGTCATCTGACTGAGAAAGTAAGGGTGAGTTTTATTTATGGCCTGAAGATCCTATGATAAATTCATTCCAAAAAAAAGGGATGGAATTTTGAGATGTCATAATCATAAATCACATTCAAATCCTGCTTAAATATATTAAATGAAATTTACCTTTTCTACACAAATGCTTAGGCTTGGTATTTATTGAAATCTGTCATTATTTAGAATGAAATAGCAACAAAGAAGGACAGAATATGAAGCTGCTTACCTTCCTGTTTCCTCAGTATTTTGTATTCCTACAGAATAGAAATGCATTTGAAGCAGTGGTGCAAAATTTCACCATTTGACTCTGATAGATGCCAGATAAAAGTCTAAGTCTTCGTTCAGAGAAGTCCATCATTTCTGGTCTTACTCTCACTTATTGTCAGATAGTACCTGTCAAATTTTCATAATTACGATTTAAAGGGCTCAGCGTCACCTGAGTGATGTTAATCTAAGTTCTGGTTTTCTCTGCTTGGTTGTAAAATAAAGATGATGCGTAGGTACCATCGACATATTTACAGGCTGTACACCAGGGCAGGTGAAGAGGCCTTCAACCTTGTTTTCACTTCATGAGATTCATCCATGTCTGTTCTGATAGCACGAATAGTATCTATACAATTCAGTTTGAGGTTTTATAATCTAGGAAGACTGCAGTTATATACAGAATTAAAAAGCTTAACTAAAAGCAGGGTGGGGGGAAAGTGCTTTTTCTTTGTCTATTGGTGTATAAATAGTCACACAAAATCAAGACTATCACAGCGATCATTTGAGATTGCGTCCTAGTGATGTCGGATACACTCAGACCAAACTCTGTGAATATGAATGCAAGACATATTCTGATTCCATTGTCTCTCATGATCCTGGTCCTTCACCCAGCCTTATATCCAAAGTAGAGTCCAGAGTCCTACAGTTATGCTTTGGGTTAAGTGAAGGATAGCTTGGCATTCCAGCAGATGTGTTAAGATAAGGTGGTCCTGCCTTATACGCACATATGTAAGGAGCTTTTTTGTTATTCTAGATCATAAAACATGATTAAGCTAGAAAGAAAGAAATGTAAATGTACAACCATTCTTCTTATTGCATTCAGAAAAGGCAACACAATTGGAGCTGTACCTAAAGAGAAATGGAAAAATCAAATCATGGCTGATCTTCTTGTACAGTGGTTACCACGAGTTTCTGTCTCTGTGTTCAGCGTAACAGAGGGAACGCATGATTGGAATGATGGACTTAAATGATCCACCAGCATAAATTAACACAGTTGAACGGTTATTTTAATTCAAAGTGAGTAGCGGTGTAGTGACATTACACAGTGATTACAAAAGTGGGGATGTCTCTTAAACTGGCTTTGTATTCTGCCAACCTAGCAAAATATGTCACAACCACTCAAGTGAGAAATCTCCAGAACAGTTTTATGTCAGCTGCAAAAAAAAAAAAAACAAAAAAAACCAGAACACTTCAGCCATACACAATGAGCAAATTCCCCTCTCCCTCCCCCATGACTCTCATTCAGACTAGACAGAGATACCCTGGAGTTGTTCAAGAGTACTGACCTCAGCCTCTTAGTGCGCACTGTAGCTGAGGCCTTATGGTACTTGCAGGACTATTGCTGGGGTAGGAAACCTGATTTAAGTCTTTGACACCCTATGTTTTTCAAAATAGGAGCTATGCTCAATATCTGATTACATCAGTTGGTCCTTGCCCAAATTCTTAGGAAATTTTGAGCCTTTGTTCATTAACATACAATATCTTAAAGATGAAGCATGATAGCTAACATCATAGTATATTGTCATTCGTATGCAAAAAAGTATTGTCTCCTGTATTTATGTCCTTAGAAATCCTCCCACAAGTTTCAAAATGCTAATAGTAATATAACTTGTATAAGCATAGGTGTAACTTGGCATGATGTCAACAAAACAAAACATACCAACATAACACTGTGATTCAGCTACATTCAGAAATGAGTAACATATTTGCTCATAGTATCTGTTGTCTAGAAAATGTACTTGGAGATTTAGCCAGTGGTGGCAGAAAAATAATAAGTTAAGTGATTGTATTCTGTACCAAGGTTAAAAATAACCTAGTGGAATTTAATGTTCTTACTAAAACCAGAAAGCAACTGCTAGTTTTCGTGTCAAACTAGGTCATTTAATCAAAACTTGATTGGGCAAAGAAATTCACCATATATTTTCTGACTTTGAAGGTAGTTTACATATCAGTTTTGTTTTGCCTCTTGATTAGCTGTCTGTATTTTGTGAACGTGTTTTCCCTTAATGATTGTTGAAGCATCCTTAATTAAGCACGAGTGTAATAAGTATGTCATACAGCAGTCAAGAAAGAAAGAAAGAAATGCAGGACAATTTCTTGGCACCATAAATCATTATGCTCAAAATATATACTGACGCTATATATTCTGTTGCAAATTCTCTCTCTGCTTTTCTGTTACCACTGGCTATTACCACTGCTTAGACAATGAATAGAGTTCAGTTCACAACACGAAGAAGATTAAAACTGCTTATCTGGCACTGTTTGTTCCAAAAGCAGGAATCAGATTCCCCCCCTGCAAGTTGTCTTCGTGGCCAGAAATATGCAGTGTGGTTTCATATTTTAGATATGGCAAACACACATTGCGATGACCTAATTCAAATTAGGTGGATGAAAAAAATAGAAATGACATGACCATCTGCAAGAGTGATAGAGAAGGTGAATTACAGAGTGAAGCTTTTGCTTATAGAAATAAAGTGCATTTTCAGTCAAGCATGTAGCATATTAGATTGCTTACAAAGAATAACTTTTCTTATCTGTAAACATTGACTGTAACAGGACTGAGTTATAAACTGTAGTATGGGATAATGATATCTATTTCTACCACTCTTCAGAACAGTGGACTGCACTCTAAATCTGCTTTAACTGAAAATGTTCTTTCTCAGTACAGCTATACTGCTGTGCCTCAGTTAAAAATATTGCTCAGACTGTTTTTTAATTTTTATTCCTAACTTGGCTGAAGAATTTTCTTAAAAACATAGTGCCTCAGCAGAATATACATTTAAAACTTTTTTTGAATGTGAAGACAAAATAATTTTAGGTTTTCTTGTATTTCTACAGTAATGGATTGCAGTAATCACCTTGGCTTCCCCTGCATTCCTTCCTCAGGCTAAGTTCCCACGGAAGCCTGACTTTGATGGAAGTCCTGGGTAAAGAGTGCTGAACAGGACCCATTGTGCTTAAACACGTATTTTGAAAAAGCTTTAGGAATGATAAACTGCACAGTTGCAGTATTGCTATTTTATATTTAAGAAAGACCAATGAGATTTAGGGTCTTCTATAAGAGCAAAATGGATAATAAGAAGTATGTTCTCTTGGAGTTTTCCTGAAGGCACTTTCTTGTCTACTTCTGTCATGCTTCAAAAAGTGTTAAATATATTGTTAGAAACTAAATGAAAACTTCTACAAGGAGAAGCTTTTTTTGTCAGTGGAATGTAGGATGAGGTCTCCTGGGAACTCACAGGAAATATAGTAGCTTAAAGATTAAAAAGCAGGCAATGCTACAAACAAGTAAAAGGTCAAATAAGGCCATCATGCACATAGACATTGAATAATTCCGGGGTTTGCTGTGCGCGTCACCCGCAGAGCTCAAACAGTTCGAAGAAGTGCAGAATCGCGGCTTGTAGAACCATGGTAATAGCACAGATTATGAAAGGTGAATATTGCCACTATGTTAATTAACTAGCACCAAGTAAGTGTACCGAGTGCTTCTGACTTCTGTAAAGAGTAGCTGGTGGAAGAAAGAATGAATTACGTAGTTTGCACCACTCGGCAGTCCAGCCTTAGCTGTATATCCTGTGTTGGAGTGCATGATTGGATTTATAAACTTAAATCGGACACTTAGTACTTTTGTTTTACTTTGTTTGTATGATAATTGGTTTTCTCTGTGGAGCATGAGATGGAGGACGTTAAATAGCAGTTGGGAGTGAAACTTAGCACTAAGGCAGCCACTGGGTAAGTTGTTAGGAGTGACAACGATTCTCTCTAGGGAATCACGTACAGGGTGTCACCCGCTGGCTGCAGCACAAAGGAGCCCCACAAGGAGACTGATAGGAAATAAAAAGCATACAATTAGGAAATACAAAAGTGAAAATTACTTTGAAAGTCAGTAGGGGTGCACAGCAATCCACTGCTCAGAAGCAGATGAAAACTACCTAGGTCAGAATCAAGTCGTCCAAGTTCCACATAGCACTACAGATAATGAGTCCATCGCCAGTGAATCAGTCAGTTCAAAACCAACTATTTGAAGTGTCAAAACTGTCAAGGGCAGTTTGACTCATCTGATGACAGAGTTGAACCCATGTCACTTAGAGGCAATCAACAAATTAAGTTTGAAATCTCAAAAAGATTATCTCGATTTAAGAGATGACATTTGAATCGATACACTTTTGGATCTTCTAGTAAAAGAGATGTACGGTGATTCAAGTTTACAAGCTGTAGACAATGGTCCGTTACAGCAATTATAGTCGTGCGTCAGGCTGGTTGGAAATCGATATCTGCAAATGTGGGATATTTGCATTTTTTTTTCTGCATGGGCCTGTTTAAAATAAACCAATCATTTTCCCTCTCAAGGCTTTGAGTTGCTGCTTTTTAAAATGCACCTCGTAGTGTACATTCAGGATTCTTAGAACCAGATAACATTATTAAAATTGGTCTCGGAAAAAATGAGTGCTGGACGTTGATTAAAATTACTGTCCTGTACAACGTGGGAAAGAACTGGAATATTCTGCGAAATGAACTTGATTTACTGTCACTTGTCTTTACTTACCTTTCAGATGGTTTTCAAGCACATCAGTACAGTGTTGCTATCTTATTGTCGATGCAGTTGGCCATGCTTTCAACAATCTTGATGGAGTATTTTGATTCTTTTAGTCCTTTCTCAGAGTAATTTTAACGAAACACTAATTAAAGCTTTTCTATTGAAAAATACATGTGCTTCACCCTCCAAAGTTTTGCTTAAGAGAGTCACATTGACAAAAATACCTTATATTCCTTTAACTGAATTTCATTAGTGGGTCTTCTCTGACTTGGTGGGAACATAGAGTTTTTCCTCCAGAACACGTTAGAGCACAGAACAATTAGCAGAACATTAGAAGTATCCACAGCGCAAGAATGCCCCATCCCTGAAGATGTTCGAAAGGCCAGGTTGGATGGGGCCTTGGGCAGCCTGATTTAGTGGGGTGTCCCTGTCCATGGCAGGGGAGTTGGAACTGGATGATCTTTAAGGTCCCTTCCAACCCAAACTATTCTATGATTCTATGATTCTATGACTAATGTCAGTATGCGAGTTCCAGGGCAATATGTAGATGTTCTATTCAATGGTGTATAAAATAGGGATGCATGCATTGTACTTGAGGCAGTTTCTCTGGAACTCTAGTCAAGTCTGATACACTAGATCAGTCAGATTTATATTTTCCCATTTACCAAGTAGCATACTTTATGTACATTAATGACAAGGGAAGAATGTCAATTTTAAAAGTGATTTTTTTATTGGTAGGCAGACCCAAAAAAGATGGTTTGATTCTTATGTTTATGCTACTAGAGAAGTTCTACCGAAAGCAAAAGGGATTTACTGGTGTAAAATCAGGTTAAGGAAGAGGAGAATCATGCCCTCACGGAACACTAAGAGGCAAGGGGCGACAGTAGAAAAGCATTGGTATTCTGCTGTGAAGCTAAGCTTCCTGCAATAATGAGTGCATAGCAGAGGCCAAACAGAAAGCAATACATTTGGGTTCAACATCACATTCACCTTTTGTGGTCTGAGAGCACATGGGAACAAAAGGAAATACAGGCTGTGATTTCAAATATTTCTTGTTATCCTTTTATTCCTTTACTGCTTTCTATTCCTTTCTGTCAGTTATCAGTGATCATCATTTTAAAACCACTTGTAGTTCTGGGAACAGTTTGTACTCCTTTGTTGAAGCATTTATGATTGTCAGTAAAACTTTTCAGGCTATCATTTTATTTAATGTAAGCCAGTCTTATTCTCTTTCAGGCTACCAGAAGCATTTTCCTTTTTATCAGCCAGACAAGTTGCATGGCTGTGCTGTATGTGTGAAGTTTTGAAATAACATTCTGAGTTACATTGCGCTCATTCTTATTTTAGGGTGGATCTTGCACTACGTTGGTGGTCTGTACCTACTCAGTATGTGTAGGCAATTTGCCAGCATTGAGGGGAGTTTATAGATATGTGCTACTACTGATTTTAATGTTTGTTCTATATAGTGCTTTTCACAAAATTCACATGACATAGATATGAACTAAAAATAGTGCATGTTCTTTTCAAACAGCAAGGAACTATCCTGCTAAATAAATTTTCAGTTTAAAATGTCAATAAATTAGTTGATAAAATGAAATGCAAAATTGACTGAAATTCTGCCACTCTTAAGTTACTTCTATTCACTGAATATCTGCAGATACAACTGCTGTTTTACAGATGTGAAAATGCAGCTTCAAAACCTTTGCAGTAGGGTCACGATTTCTTCACTAGGTCATCCACTCATCCTTCTCCCAGTTCTCTGACAATTTATTTTGCTATCCAGCAGAATATCTCTTCTTCTCTCCTCTGCTACTCTTTCAGTCCATTTTCATCATTGTCCCATCCTTATTTCTTTTTCTATCTCCCTATAGGTAATATATCTGAATATGATGCATTTAAAGGCCACCGGAGTACTGATGATTCACAATTCTATACCCTTACTCTACATCAGATATCTCTGGTAGACATCGAACTGAAATGTAATGGTCAGAATTATGCTTCTGATGTTTTTCTCTAGCCTTGACTGCTTCTGGCTTTTACTGTGTTGCATCCAAGTTCTCAAGCTTTGAGGATGGAATACCAGACTACGCACAAACAGTGGAGTGCTGACCCTGACAAAAGCTAATGCTTTCCCTTTAAAGTAAACAAAACACTTGCATATGTAGCCATACAGGCTGCCAGAGAGATGAATTCTTCATATCATAATGTGAAATAAGGGAGCAGCACAACTAGTGGGTTTTTTTCTGTTTCAGGCTTATGTTACTTGAGGAGCTGAGCGTGTGACCCCTAACACAAGAGCTCGTCAGTGTTGCACAACAGGTTCCTTTTTATTTCCTCTCTTTCAAGACAGGAAATTTCTTGTTGTGTCAATTTTGGATTTTAGCAATCTAAATTGCTAATGCTCTTTGGAATGCAAGTTTCTGACAGCATAATGAATGGGTTCATTAACACAATTAAATAATGGGCGCAACCTTGTTTTTGTCATTGCTTTTATTATGCCCTGAAGCAAGTTTCTTTCCAGGTTGCTTTCGATGTTTTTCCACAAGTGGTCATCTACATCTATAATTCTGTGGCTTTTGGTTTCGTTCTCTGGCTGTATCTTTAAGGCTTCAGCTCTCACCCTGGGATTCACTCCCTGTGCAATACTATTGAAGATGATAACGTATCCAAACTTGTAAATACTCTTTGTTATTGGTATCATGAAAGAATTTCCATTACTCTCATCTTTCTTTTGAATGTTATAGGCTAGTCAGAAGACTTACTCTGAGCTTCTTCACCTGGAAAAACAACTAAAAAGGAGATTTTTCCATCTAGTCTGTCTAGTAGGTCTCTTTCCTTCACTCCCCCCAAAATCTACCCATTTAAAACTGCAAAATCTGTTTAATCACTGTCTTAATTATAGTAAACTCAACTGAAATATCTTTGCTTGCCACGAAGGAAACTGTTAAGACATAAAATTTACTGCCTGTTACAAATATGTCATCTAAAAAGGACTATTTTGATTGGATTCCTGCCCTTCCTTTTATCTTCATCGAAATCCATTCCCCTGTTGAATTAAAAATGAAAAAAAACAACCCCAAAACAGATGTCTCAGGATTAGAATGCTGAAGGTTTTTTTTTTGCTTTATTTCTTGATTTTAAAAAAGAACAGTAGATTATAATCAACATTGTTTATTTCACTGCTTGACTTCCTAAATACTAGCGGCTGGATTATGAGCTTGTCTGTGGATAATCAGAAAAGGCCAAGAATTGCCTATTTTGAAAATCCATTCTAACCAAGGGTAGGAATCTGTATCTAGCAAAGCTGATGGCAGCTTTTAATTCCTGATTAGTGCCGGTTGAAAAGCTGTAGAAATTAACTGACCAGACAGTAATCAGAAGGCAGAGGCAGACAAAGGCTGGGAATGCTTAATGGATAAACTATGATGATTAGCCTGACAGCAGCGACCTCGCTGCAACACTCAAAGAAGAGAAGAATTTTAACTTTCAAGTGGAGTGATACTTAATTGCGGCAAGAAAATAGTTAAAACAACTTCTTTATGAAACTAAGAAGAATTTTTTATGCTATGTAACTACATATAGTGGAATGAGCTGTCACAGCACTGGAATTCCCACTTGTAGAGCCTCTTGAATACTTAACCTGAAGCGTATGTTTGTCTGCTTGGCTTGGTTACCCTTGTGTCTCAGATTAACACCTAAATGCTTCCAAACGTGAATGTCCTGTGCTTGTTTGCACTGCATACTCACAAAGGAGAAAAGAAGAGTGGACACCTCGAGATGTCTTTAGTAGAAGAGCTGTTTGTTTCTGCCCGTGTGCTATTTCTGTATGTGGAAAGTTCTCAAATTGGAGCATGCGCAGAAGTTCCTTTGGGAAAGTTCTTGAATTGGGAATGGGGGCTCTGGGATCACTGGCAGTTTAACGGACCTTTGCCAGAAATAACCTCCACGTGAGCACTTTGGGTGCACATGTGCAGTCAGGTGGGGGGGGGTGCAGCACCACCCACTGCTGTACCTCCTTTTCTCCTCTCCTATTACCAACCAGGAACCGCACAAAGCCCCTGCGTGTACACAGCCTTCAATCCAGGTGATATTTAAGGTATACAAAATACAAGTAAGGGAGTCGATTGGTTTTGTTCATTCATTGGTTTTGTTAACTCCAGTTACACCTGCTTACTCTGTGTAGGAATGAAGGAACTGCTAGTTAGGAAGCCTTGGAGGTGTTATAAGAATTGGTTTGCAATGTGACACACGTTTTGAACCTGTATTAAGTAAAATTCATCACTACCAGTTAATCTGAAATGCTGTGACCTGCCATTGCTCCTTTAGCACGTAGGAATACTTTAACCGACTTATTATGTAATCTTTCTATTTTAATGTCCTCCTGAATCCATGACATAGAAATCCATTGGGTATCATGAATCCAGATATCTAGTCAGAAAATCAAATTTTAACTCCTAATTGTTACAGAACTTAGATATCTTTAAATGTCCCAAGCAGTGGTTTTCCAGCTTATAGAATTTCACATGTTTTGATTACTTCCACCTGCACTTTTCCTATTATTTAATTTCTTGATCTAGCTTTAAGAAGTCTCTATTTTATTCCTTCCTTTTTTTTTGAGACATAGTGACCCAGTGGCCTAGTGCTAGTCACACACTTATCTTCTCCTTATGATGTGGGAAGAATTGTCATCAGCGTGACCTTTCTTTTTTGAATAATCTTGAGCATTAATAAAAAATAATACAGAATGAATGCTCTGAAATTCTTCATTGTAAATGTCGTTTCCTCAGTGCTGCAACTCCGTAGTGTGTTTTCACAGTGGGACTTTGTTATGGCACTGTGGATGTATTTCCCTTGAAGTAATGTGACACTTTCCCTCTCCTTAGAAATTATGTCATTTTATTAAAACTAAATATAACACAGTATAGATCTTCCCTGTGATGCTAATATCATTCACGACTAGTATCATTGGTCTATCACGCTGTTATCTTCAATATAATGTAGCTGGAAGAGGTTCGAATTTTTAGTGCATTTCTTGACCAGCTACGTTACTTCTCCAGAAAGTGTGACTTCACATCCTCTATGGCATTTCTGGTGTTTGGGATTCCAAGACCAACAAGTGGCAACCACAGTACCTGACAGTCTACTCTGTCTTCTCTTAGAGCTTAGTGATCATGACTCTGAACATCTTATTCTGCCTCTCATTCTGTAAATCGTAGAAGTATTGCAGAACTCTTTTTCTTACTAATAGTGGATCAACAGCCAAAGGTATTACAGAGACTTGGTGAATGATTGTGTTTGCTGGACTAGTAAAATGCATTAAGTTGTTACAACTAAAATAGCACGTGGACTTGACAGAGATTTTGAAATTAATCCCAGTATTTGAAGCGTTGCTAACAGATGCAGCTCAGCAAGCTATAAATTAATGTAAAGCAAGAGACTCAGAAGAGAGGGAAATGATACTTTGGAGTATGTATCAATTGCAGGAGAAAGTATTTTTCTGTCGTGCATAATTAAAAATGCATATTGCGTCCAAAACTCCAAATGTGAAGAAATCAGTCAAATAAAAGCATTTAACATTCTCAGATCTTTTCACCTCTGGGCATGAGATGAAACCACCTCTGGCATTTGCCAAAAAACACATAGGAATTTATGTGTACTATGCAAAAGGAACATGTGATTCTTAAGATCAGAAGCGCTCAGAACTGATGTCATTGAAGTGTGTGTGCAAATAAATGGTATATGGTGCGTGGAGGGAGAAATATGGGAACTTGAGACAGTTTTGAGTCTTGAGTAAGAGTAAAAGAGAAAGGCAGAATACTGAAACATTGTGTAGACTATAATGAGCTCAATCAACGGGAGAGTCTACAGTGAAGAAGATGTGAGAAGTGATGGTTACTGTTGAGTTACTAGATATGTTAAGTTACAGAAGCAATGGGCAGATTAGACAGTGCTGCAGGCAGAACAAGAAGATGTAGTTACAGGTGATTATCTGAGCGTTACTCATTGCAAATTAATTTAAGCCAATGAGCATTTCAATTCATGCAAAGAGTTGTTGTCAATTTGAAAAACAATGATAAGCGATACACTTAAAATCTTTGAAGCTGCCGGGAACATCATCAGACATATCTCCATGGAACTTAAGGCTTGTGCATTATAATGTGTAAAACAAGTCAAATCCTGTATTTTGCATTACAAAAGCCCTTTCTTAACAGTGGGAATCTGTTCAGGGTCTGGCCTTCTGAACGATATCCAAATGAGAGGAGACTCTAAGCAGGTGGTCTTCTCTAATTTCTGTCGTGCGGGGTTAGAAGCATTCCTAGCAATGCAGGAAAGGAGAAATAGCCAACGTGCTGTAGTTGTGATCTTGTGCTGCTATTTAATGCTTGCATTCCTAAGAAAAATCATGGAATGCTGAATAGCACAGTAGCTTTCAGTACAAAAGCTATGCATTATGCTTATATGGTAATGATTTTATGTGTGTTAACTAGTAACTACATCTCAATAAATTGATTAATGAAGAAATACATTTAAGTAGTGGAGAGCCTATTTTGATAAAATTGAGGCAGTCTATAAGTCTGTGGTTGGAAACAACAAATGAGATGATCAGAGCACTTCTGAGGTATTTTAGCTGTTCTCTTGTTAAGACGTTGCTCATTCTTTGTGGCTTTAATATGAAGGTACTGTTGGCTTTCATTAAATGGTCCATCCGTCTGCAGGCTAAGAGATAAGAGGATCACAGAAATAACTCTAATATCTATCAAACTCTATGGGGTTTACTTTTTTTTTCTTCTTCTTCCTGTGAATGAGCAGAGGTGTATTTCTGCTTTAGAATTTTTCTCATTAGTGTGAGAGGATTTTCTCATTGTTAGCAATTAAATTAAATAAATTGGCAGTACTTGATCACTTACAGCCTAATTTTCCCCTGCAATTTGGGACACCAATGTGTCCAGGGTAAAGTGTAATTTGTCCACTGGATCAGTGCATAAGTACTAATGTTTATATGGTCATGGAGGGATTTGCTAAATGTGCAAAGTGAGTTCGTTATAAACTAGATGTAAAATCATTTACTTTTGATTAATGTAGTTCAGTTTGAGAGTTTGGCAAACAGGCTGCTTATGGAATTTTTACTAATTTTGTTTGCATCTGTATTCCAAGAACTTGAAAAGGAAAAAAAAGAATAAAGAAACTTGGTTTAGAAATGATGATGTTGTGTGTAGAAAAATAGTCTTGTTTCTATTGTCAATTTTGATAGACAACATTTGACACTGTTACTCTGTAAAAATACACTTCTTAAAAGCAATTGTATTTGAAGTATCTTTAGCTGCTGTTTGTGGTAATTTTTTGAAAAGCGAAAACTGTAGGTTTTGGGTGCGAATGTAGTAATTTATTTGTTCTGACAGCTCATCTCACCTAACTATGTTTTCTCCTGCAGATATGCCTCCATTTCATTGAATTAAATTAAATTATGGTCTTCTCTGGCTTTGCAAATACTTCAGGAAAGGCAAAAAAAGTTATCTGAGGAGAAGGGGACCTGTGGACTCTTTCACTGCTTATTGCTTGACTTCTTAAAGAAACAAATAACATTGTTTTTCTTATTAATTCTCATCTCTTCTTTTTGAGGACAGTAACGCCTGTAATGTCCAACTGCAGATTGTAAAGATGCCTTTAGCCATGCTGGGACTTGCAGTCAGTTTGTGTCGTCTTGTGTTTCTGAATAAATGTGAAGGCTGGCCTTGCTTCCCAGAATTTTTTTTGTTATAATTCAAGAAATTTTCAAGAAAGACTGACAGACGCTCTGGAAGTAACGTGCTGCGGACTGTTAATAAAAGAATGGCAACTGTGCTGCTTTCCTCCCTTCAACACTCTCTTGCTCCTTCCACAATGCATATGGTCCACTTCCTTACCAAAAAAAAAAAGACAAAATTTAATATCCTGGCAACATGGTTTGTCATACATTGCATACTAAGTGAATCAAAAAGCAGATAAACACGCAGACAAAGCATGTAAATGAAGCAGACAGGAGAAGAAGTGACAAAAAGGGAGCAAGCAGAAGTTTACTATGTTTTACATAGTAAAGCTATTTTACATGATATTTTATTCATCGGCTACTATAGAAGACAAAGAGAAAAGGTCATTAATAATAATATTTATGCTAATGAGTGCTATTATTAAAGGCAAGGCTATTGAATAAGTCCTTGTAGTTACAATGCCTGTAGGGTTTTTTTTTTCCCATCTTTTTTTTGATGTGAGGTTATATTTTTATCTATGTAATGATGCTTGATATGATAAAGCAGTAGACTAGAAATGATTTCTGATTTATTTGGTACCATCATTTTGGATTATATTATGATTTTTTTTTAAGCTCCTTACTTGTAAAATAAAGATCAAAGCTGTTGACTTTATCCATCACTTTTTTTTTTTTTCCTCAAACTCAGATAAATCACAGAAGTTCAAGTCACTCAAAACAATTTAATGCAAGTCTATTCATGGCTGGATTGAATACTAACAATAGACCTTGCATTTTTTAAAGAAGAATTGCAAAGTATGAGTATTCAATTCTTGAACAGATTGCATAAGATTTGAAAGTAGAGGGGGTTTCATGGCCCGTGTTCATTGTTGCTACTAAATATATCTGATCTCAGAAACTCTGGTTTACTGTGAAACCCTCTCATACTCTACTCTCACAGACGTAGAGGTGGAAATCAATTTCTGTCTTTATCCTTGAAGTTGTTATGTGCAAGGATGGAGCACACGGTGACGGCTGTCCAGTATTTATCGTATCTAGCGGGAGCTGTGATTATGCCAGGCTTTACAAGGTGGCTTATCAGTTCCCTTAATGAGGAGCAAGGGAGGGAAAGGGAAACCTGTTTCTCCTAGGTACTATATTCCATGCTTGATTCGCTTTAGTGAATAGCTGTTCATGTTGATATACACTTTAGAAACGTTTTAGGATATTTTAGGAGTACATCTGATAATGTGTCACTGTTTCATCGTTTATCTTAATTTAGCATTGATGTTTGACTAATCTGATTTAATATGTGAGGGCACAAAGCTTTGGCTGATGCTTTCTAGTGTGGATGCTCTTTGGGGTTTTTTTATTTTCCTTACTTTGAAAGTAGACAGTTTGGATTAGTGTATGCATAGTTCAAAAAACTCTTTAAGTGTTTGTGTATCATGCTGCAAGCATCCTGGTGGCGTATGCATTTTGCTCAAGCAGTTTGAAATTTGGCACTGATCCTTCTAGAGTGGGTCTTTATGCTTCCTGCGGTGACTATGATTGTCCCATTCTGTATTACCTGTACAGCACATACATAAAGCACTTGTGCTGTCTCTTTTGCAGATGAACAGGTAGTGATTTGCTGTTTGGTTTTTTTTTAATCGTAGGTGTAGTGTTTATTTGCTTTTTAAACCTTTTACTATCCTCTGTCTAGAAATAAGCCTAACGAGGACCTTAGTTTATGTATCTGATTGTGGCTTTTGCCTAAGAAGACATAAATAGGAGAGAAGTATCTCTGTGGAAATACATACAAAGATAAAATGCTAAACGATTTTTGTGTGTTGTGTGTTCAGAAGAGGTTAAACTTAATTATATAAGTTATTCTGAAAAAGTTAACAGTAGTATTTCTGACTAGACTGTTTTATTCACCTGAGCATAGTCAGACAGCTGTGTGTTCTCTGATGTCTGCGAGAGGTATTTTCCCTCTATTGTTATTGGGAAAGTTATGGCTTATACAGCTTCCAAGTTGGTACCCTGCATGGCATGTGCTGCGGTTTGCAGCCAGACAGTAGAGCACTTATAACTGGGAGGAGAAAGAGAATGTTCAGCGATGTTCCTCTTCTTGTTGAGTTCAGATTAATTTTATTTACAATGAGGCTATTAGTAAAAATAAGAAATAGCAATAAATGAATAAAGTCTATTCATAATTTCCAATATGTAATGTGGAATCTATTCAAAACTGATTCTTTGCTAACTTTCTTAAAGCCATTCATGTTGTCTACATGTTCAAGGTTCTAAAGCCTGTTTATATTAGTGACCAGAGTATTGCTAAAAGCCATTCTCAAGCTCTTGCTCAAACACAACTGTAGTTCCAGAAAAGAAAAGAAAACTCAATGAGAACTCCACCTTTTCTGGTGTGTCAGTACTCTTCCAGGGCAGGAGGAACAGCTGTCTAGACTTGTTTTAATAAAATCAAGTTACCACAATCTAATCTCAGTTTTCTCATCCACTCTGGATGTCAGAGGATGCACCATATTTTGTTTTGACTCTAAGTACTGGCAGTTCACGTGGCAGGTTTTCAGGAGGTCACCTTTCTTACACAAGTAGTCCTCTATTTTTTATTTATTTTTTTTTTTTGCCTGGAGACCTTTTAAAATGGCTGCAGAATTGAAAAAATACAGCCCACTAATTGGAGGACCAATATTTAGATATTGTAAAAAATTCAGTTAAGAAATCAGTGTAGCAGTTGTGGTGACCTTAAAATGTTGGCATTTTAACATACCAAAAACTACACGAGTTTTTTTGCCCAGCTTTTGTATCACTCTTGCTATTAAAGCTATTGAAATGCTGGTTCTTTTAGAGAAGTGGTTTTCAGTTTCTGTTCTTCACACTGCGAGTACACTATTTATCACGGTGCTGACATAAGGCTGTGGTGTGCACGCTGTGTGTTTGTACAGTGCGCTGCTCTGCTCTTGCAATAACAATTTTCAAGTTACTTTGCACTGAAGAAAATTAATCTTTGGCAGTTTGATTGAAGAAAGAAACCCTGGGCAGATGGTAAAGGAAAATAATATAGAATGGTTTATTTTACAAATTGTGATTAATTTCAGTTTTCTATTATAATCCTTGAGGAGTAAGGCTTTTAAAAAGACCCAAACCTGACTTGCATAAGTATGGTGACACTTGAAATTGAACTGAAGTATAGCATCAGCTGATTTACTCTGCCATGTACGTGCATTTAGAATTAATTTGGAAGACTGTAATTAGCACAGAGTTTGAAAGAAGAACTTTAGTGGTATCGACTGTTGGTTTCAAACTTTCAGGCTGGATTTTGATCTTGAGGGTGCAGCTGAAAGCCAGCATTATTTAATAGTTTTGCAAAACTAGTTCCATTTCTTCTGCAAATGATAAGTCTGGCAGATGTTAGCTCGCTCCCAAGTTCTTTCTGATGGTTCTTCTGTCTTCCACAACTGCAAAAATTACGGTGGGAGGCTGGGAGTACTGCAGATACCGAAGATGCACCAATTTGGTTAATTTGATTATTTTAGATAGGTGTAACAAATCTCTGTTACATGGTTTTCTCTAAGAAAGACAACTCTAACATAAACAGAGGCTTCAAAAATTACACTTGTATTTGTCCTGCAAGCTGGGAAGTAATAGGGTTTTTATTTGTCCTTTAAAATTGAGGGACACTGCTGTTATGGATTCCTAGAAATGACCATTACTGGTTAAGGTCTGACGTAATTTTTTCAGTTTTTCCCCTTATAAATGAGAAATGAAATGTAGAAGATAAGATAGATAATATATACAAGACATTGAGTATTAAATCTACCATTTGGCCATACAGTAACATGGTCTGTTTGAAAATAATGCATGCTGAAGTGTCTGCTAGGGAAAGAATCAAAAGACCGGAGCTCTAAGTTGAAGAAATGCATTTTTCTATGAGACAGTCTGGCAGGAAGCTGCTTTACCATTTATTTTAATTCAGTATTTTATTAATGGATATTGGTGGCTGTGGTGAACACTGGATTTAAAAAAAATATATTATTTTTAATTCTTTTTATAGTTTGACTGCTTCTCTTACAAATTGACAGAGTAGCTATGGTAGCTTGTTCTTAGCCTTTGTTACTTAATTTTTTACCTTCCATTAAATTCCCACTACTTAGTCAGAAGAAAATTAAATTTCCTTGGATCACAAAACTCAAGAACTTTGATAAATGATTTCTTTCATTGGACTTTCCTGTAAGTCTTGTTTTTCCTTTAGTATAGAACATTTGCACATCTTTCATAAATAGCTCATTTGGACTGTTAGTGGCAAAGAAAGCATTTATTTTGACCTTGAAAATTTAATTTCATTTCTGAACTACTAAAAAATATCTCATCTGACATAATTTTGGAGTGAAACCTGAAAGCAAACACATATTTGCTGAGAAATCTTATATTTATAGAAAAATAGGTGTATTTGCATCAGCCACAATTAGATTTAAACGAAGAAATTTAACTTAATTTATGACCTTCATTTTGATACCTTAAAAAAATTAGTTTACAAATTCATAAGGCTCCTTTGCTATGATAATTTTTATTGGTTTTAGCACTGGCATCTCCTACAGATTGCAACTGGTGCTACTGTGGAGTCCCAAGAGCAAACTTTCATAGAGCAATGACACATCAATGAGAAAACATGAGTTCTCCCTTTTGAAGAGTGCATTCATAAACTTATAGCAGCCAAACAGATACTTAATACTTGAAACTGTAGAATATGCTGAAGTTTTAGATATACAGAATCTTAAGGTGTACCTTTTGACTGCTGCTGATCCTTCTGTTTCGAATATACCTAATAAAGTCCATGCACTGTCAGCTAATATTTTTTATGATAATATAATATTTGTAGTCCGTTATTTTCTGTTAGGATAAAAATACTGATACTCTTTCAGTATTTAAGTCATCTTTTGCTAAATCTACTGTATTTAGACATGGGAAAGGGCATTAAAGGATGCTAGGATTAGGGAGACAGGGAGAGAGAATGAATGAATGAATGAATGAATGAATGAATGTATGTTATATTGAATACTATATAGTGATCCAAGAGACCGGTCTTGGGGAAAAAGTCAAATCCCAAAGAAACTGTAATTATGTTAAATCAGTGTCTTTCAACTCTTTATCCTATGCTGAATCACTTGAAGGAACTTTGGCACCCTGTAATAGCTCTTGGAGTGCGAGTGCTGTTCATTCCCAGTGCAGGGCACCACCCACTGACACTGCTAAATAATGTGTTAACCAAATGCCACTTACAATTTGTCAGAGACAAAGGAGTAGTTTCTTTGCAAGAGTTATCTCAGTGTATTATTCTGAGGTAGTCGGTGATAGTGTACGTAATATCTGGGAGTGAGAAACCAGTAATTCTTTGACTGACCACAGCCATCACCTATATCCAAGAAACTTGAGGTCTTTCATGTGGATCAAATGAAGAACTTGAGCATACTGGCCTAATGTGGCTTTTGAATTCAGTGTAAGCCCTTAAGGATCCATGTTATTTAACTGAGGTTTGTTTGGGGTTTGTTATCATCGTTGTGGATTTTTGTTTTTCTTTTCCCGACTGTCTGAGAATTGGGTTTGGAGCAAAGCCCGTTGTAGCCCAGCTTATCACATGAGATAGAGGTCTAAGCCTGAAGATAGTAATGTCTTAAAAAACCCTCTAACAAAACAAAACCAACCAACAAAAGAACCAAGTAAGCCACCTCAAAAATCCCCAATGACAACAAGCGACAGTAAAATATGAAATGTTTAAGTATTACTGTATATTTGGCAATGTTCACTGATGTAGGTGAGCTTTTGATTTCTTATTAAATGTTCAACTGTGAATAGAAACAGAATTTCTTACATACTTTGTAGAAAGGTCAATAAAATTTCAGTGCAATTAGAAGTTTGTAAATCTGAAATGGGTTTGAGCAAGGTTGGGATGTCCTTAGAATATTTATTTTGTGTGGTACAAAATAAGAAATCTTCAGTGGTGGCTATTTTAGTTCAGTGAAAAGCTGAGGAAATGGGAGATCTTGTGATGAAGTTAAATACTAAAAGTTGTGTTTCTATTTAGAAACTGTTAATTTTCATATTTTTTTTTAATTGTGCTGCTTATGTTTGTGGAAGTTGGTGCTACCTACCTGCAATCAGTTCAGCAGGTTTCAGAGAAGAGGTTTGATGCCTTCTCTGTGTTGCAGTTTTCCATAAAACTTCCTGTGAATTTGGTAGTTCTTTCCCAAAGCTGTAATGCAAAAGCTAAAGGCCTTTTGTAAGCAAAAATATCTTTTTTTTCCTTGTATCTGTGTTGCAATACTGTAGAAGAAAAATAATATTAACCTCTGTAACAGCGAAAGATTTAACAAAGGATGTACATCAGTTGTCATGTCTGCTGCCTGACTGTAGGAAATGAAACTTCTTTTCAAGTGCACAATTGCTCCTGTAGTATTTGAATGTGTTTCCTTGCTGAGAGCCTCTGTGCAGCTTGCACGTTTTTCCTTGAAGTAATAACAGAAATACTGGAAGATGTTTTATAATTATGCACCTGGTACAGTGATAGGTGAGAATCATATAACTTCTCAAAAAAAGGTACATTTGGACATGAGTGTTGAATAAAGGTCTGTACAGAATTGTCAGTTACAAAAGAATTTGAAAATACTTTCATATTTAGTTTGTATATCAATGCCTACTGGGTCTCTGTACATTAGAAATTCTGCATCTTAAATGGCATTTAGTGTAGAATCCTGGTAAAGTATATTAAATAGAAGTCATTTAAATGAAATGGGTAATGCTGAAAGAAATGACTGTCATGAGGGTACTTGGTTTTATTAGGAAATGTCTTCAAATTTAACTTTACCATGTCAATCACATAAATCTCTTAAATAATTATCAACCTATTCACTAGAGCTAAGCATTTAGCAAGCTTTAACAGCAATTAAATACGTTGCGAAGTTATCAGATGTTTTAAATAATATTTATTGAGAGAATCTTATAGAATACTCATGATATCTGAAAACAGGTTTTAAAGTATCTTTGAAAGAATAACGTGCGGGTATACTTCTAGCTCCTCTGTCCAAATTACAGTGTGGGTTACTCTCAACGCTTGCTGATTTGACAAGCTGAACTGCACAAATTTAGGAAGCATTTGTGCTATGTGAAAGTTTACATGTATGCAAATGTTCATCTTTGTTAAGTAAAAGCTATGGTCAGTATATGCAGTAATGAACATGTAAACATAGAAGCCTGACTGTAAAACCTGTTCTTATATTGAAAATGCATAAAAAGAGTTATTATGGTATGTGTGTGCGTCAAAGTCTGGATTAAGAGATATGCTGATAGTAATACAGTAATTTGCCCTTGAAAGCGCTGGAGGAGGAGCGTCACTCAAGGAAAGTAAACTTTTTTCAAGCCTGTTGGGAGTTTTCTATTTCCCCGAATCATTGCTGCCAGTTCTAATGTAACCTGAATTATGAATGCATGTGATCCTACCGCTGTGAGATTTGCCTTTTCTGAGAGTACTGCTCTAGAACAGACATTTCAATATCTAGGGCTGGATTATCAGTGTTAAAAATGATCAGCGGTGAATTTAGTTGATTTAGTGTTATCCTTTTGGAATCAGTTAGGCACAATTAAGAGAGAAGGCAATATTCTAGAAGTGTTGTGAAAGTAGTCTCAAGATATAATAGGAGCAGTATCTCATGGTGTACCTTTGTGCAGGGATGGCTTTCCATGCCTTTCTTTTGTGAGTGCACACGTGCATATGTTCCTGTGTGTACATAGATCTGTGTGAGATGTGACTTATTTTAAGTTTTGAGGGAGCTGCAAAAGAGTAAATGGCTGATGAATCTATGCTTTGAGTTGATTCCTGCTATATCAAACACATTATTATGCTTCGTTCTTGACATCTGAAGTTCTACAAATTATCTCTTTTAATACAGAGGGTTTTATTTTATGTAAGAGATACCCAAGGCTCAAAATCAAATTTTGTGGTAAATAAGTAAGTGCTAATAACACTCGAGATCAACACAATCATTTATTGTACAGAGGTTAGCTATTTTCTGGAGAATTAGTGTAAATACATTAGAGAGTTTTTTTGACTCGTCCTAAAATTGGAATGGAAGCGAAAATGCTTCAATTTGAAGAAGCCATCCTCTACTCTGATTCATTTGATTCTTCCCTTGAGGGAGATAAGTTGCTAGAGAGCTAAATGCCAAATGTCTCGCACTATAGTCCTGTATATCTGCTGCCTCTCCCACTCTATGATACACAGCACTTAATTGTGTACTTAGTCTCAGTGTATGTTGGTCCATTTTATCACCTAATTAGATTGTGTTTGAAACACCATTTGGCAATAACAATCCAATCTGCTTTACCATTTGGTTCTTCATTAATTTACTTCCAAGGGTTTGTTTTTACTGGAGAGAAAAAAAAAAAGTAAAAAAAAAAAAGTTGTTTTTTTTGCCACAAGGTATCTGACACATTAGCACTATAGTGTTCAGAAACCACACTGAAAAAAAGCACACAAGTTGTTATTAGATCAGCGCCGAACACCACTTGGATTTCAACTTTTCTGCATTTTTAGTTTGAGAGGACTGACACATACATATTAAAAGCTGCAGGGGAAGATTGGCAGGTAGTGAAGACGAACCCCAAATGCATTTTCATTGTATGTCATAATTCAGGACTATTACATGCTTTTACCCATCTAAAACTCATTGTCCTTTTCAGCTGTGTGTGAGCGTGCTGCTGGTCTCACAAGGAACCGTTTTGTTCTTTTAGCTGTGTGCAGAGACACGTCATTCCACGCTTTCAGAACAGTAGCTATTTTCACTATGTGATTGTCCCTGAAATAATATTGGATAGCTGAAGATGCTCTTTGATGAAAGGAACTGCCTCCTTCAACCATTTGTTTTCCAAAGCTGATTGCCTGTGGCATGATTGTTTTACCTGTGTCTGAACAAGACAATATGTAATTTACTCAGTGCTTTCAATCAGGGAACCAGCCTTGAATGAAGAATAAAAGGTTGTCCTCACTCGCAAAGCAGCATTTTGGAATATACAATAATGTAAATTAAGTACCTATAAACTTCTTTTTTTGTAAGTAGAAAATATGTAACAAGACTACGTTTCATCCAGAATGCAGCTATGAGAAATCGCTTAGGCAGAGGGCAGAGAACCCCTCGTGCCCTTTCAGAATGGTAGGCAGTGGATAAGGAGAAAGAAATAGCTAGAATTCCAATTTAGTTTTATTTTTTTTATCGTATAATGGCATGATACACAATTATGAACCTTGGTAATGAATTTTCTATTCATGGAAGGGTTTTTTTTAGCCACCATTAGTTACGCTGTGTGAGAGGTAACGATTCTTTGTGTAACTCCCCCGCCCCACCCACTCCCAGCACATTTCTCACCAACTGTTTGGGTCTGAAAACTAGACTGATTAGTAATAGTAAGAGGAAAATGTAAAAGAAAGCTATGGCTGACGCATTCCAGGCACTGCAAACTAGAAGTTAAGACCTTCTAGTCTGAACTGGTACAGCTTTTCCGATGTTTATCTTAACCAGCATCTTTCTAGAGAAGACAAAGAAGCGGGAAAGGTAGAAGTAACTCTTCTCAGCTTTTCACAGTGCATCTTAGTTATGTCTCTGATTCTTGTAGCACTTAATCTATTTTACTTTCATAAATTAGTCCAGTTCTTTTCAACCCACAACATCCATAACATTCTGCATCTATGGATTCCACAGTTTAACTACAGGGTGTCTGAGGAAGCAACTTGTTTTGTTTTTCACTCATCACTTGGTATTTTCCTTCGATGCTCGCCGTAAGTTCTTCTACCCTTTCCCAGTAGAAAGTAAACACAGTAGAGAGGTGATCTTTGCCTTCTCTATGCCACTCAGTTTAAAGGTTTTACATTGCATACCCTAAAGTTAACTCATCTGACAGAAAAGGAATGGTTTGTTAGCTGTAGTGCGCACAGAAAGCATCCCATATTTTTGCCTAGGCTGCCTCAGGGTTTTTTGAAGTACCTTACTTATTTTTTGATGAATGGAACTAAGCTTCCAAAAAGTATTGGACTATGTTATTGCTGTAGACCGTGTTTCATTCTTAACTGCCAGAAAATTATAGCTACAAACTGTCACTGAGAAGTAAAGGTATATTTAATATTTAGATGGATATTACCTGACAACTAGATGAATCTGAGGGGAATGTTTGGTTGTCATTTGACATGTTTCTCAAATAACTGATTGGAAGTGAGGAATAGCTGGATTTGTTCTTGCTCTTAAAGTATTTACATCTCAGATTTGAAATCAGAATGTCAGTAGGGCAATTACGGATCATAATGACTCTTACATACATTAATCAATGTCTTTAGTGAGACATATGCTAGTGAGTATTATAAAGAGCTCCATGATATAAGAAGAGGACTTAATGTTGACTTAAGAGGATTTAATGAGAGAGTGAATTACGTATGTGCTTCTTTTATACTGTCATAGAACAACTTGTATGGGCATGGCAGCAGATAAATGATGACACTTGAAAGGAGTCTTTATAACTTTTGGAGTTGTTTGTTTCAACGGAGACTTTTTCTATAATGCAAATGCATCTTATTTACTGTCTGGTCAGGAATAGGGATGAGTCATCTACGGTTTATATTCATTCTGTTTGTCTGCTGAATTTGCTGTAACTGACCCTCCAGCTTTAAAACAGAACAGAAAGCTACCAGCAAAAACACCTAGAACAAAAAGCATTTGAAAGTCAGCAAACTGCAGCAGCTATTTTCCATAGACTACTGTGCAACAATCCTGTTGCAAACAGATTAAGACAGCAGGACAGCAATTGTACTGATAGTACCAATATCTGTCAGTATTATTTTTCCCCAGACATGGAGAGGAAGTCTTTGTGCAGTTTCACCTTTAGTATATACCCATCTCCAAGAAGAAAACACTTTTGACGTCTTAGGCAAGGTGAATATTAATTAAAAAAATAAATCCAAATATCTGATTGCCAATACTCTTTTTTTTCTTAATATAGTTAGAAAGTTTCTATTGATATTCTGGCTGCTAATCTGAAATTTTCCTGCGTGGATCTCAAACTTCGCAAGCTTTACAGCTAGTGATCCTAGCTTCACCACTAAATATAGTTAAAGTTGATCAATGGCGGGTAGTGAAAAACAGTTGTTGTTTTGAGGAAATTACCTAAAATTTATGAAGACCTTTATTTAAATACTTGGTTAGATATCACTAAGTTATTTACCTTGAACAGACAGGGAACAGACAGTAACCTCTCCTTTCGTGTATGGAATGTCAAATGCTTTTTGTTTTTTCCAGCTCTTCATTCTTTTGAGACTAGAAGGGTGACAACTGGTGACAACCCATGACTTTAAACAACTTCTGTATTTCAGAGAAAAAGGCGTAGAGTCAGATCCGGGGGCTCTGCATACATGGAAACGTACACATCCGTCTTTGTTCAGAGGTCGGCAAGACTAAGCAAGAAACCTTAAAACAGGCTGAACATTTCAAAATAGTGAGACTTGAGTTCTGCAGTCTGTGACCTTGCCCTGCCTTCGGAGCTCCTTAATTAGCCAACAGGGACTGTACGTTGTGAGGGAGGTTTTAATACTTTTTGCAAGTCAACATCTGATAAAGCAAAGTTTGGTTTTAGTTTGCTTAATATGTTTTGCTTGTTCTGTTTTGAACTTCTTTCTTCTCAACGATGCTTTCATGCAAATATATCTTTCATTGTTTATGCTGGAGGGGAAAATCGCAGGTATCTATGATCAAATTTTCACTTGTGCTATAAACAGACACTATCTTGAGATCTGACTTTACGGAGAGTGATCAATTGAAAGTGCATCATGTTGGTCATCTGTAGAAGTCCTTCACAATAATCAGAGAGGGGAAGGAAATCTTTTTGCTTTATTTATTTTTAATCACTCTTCCTTACCAGAAACTGTTCAAACACATAGGAAAAATTTTATTTCTTTAGTTTGAAGGTTGTTGGTTTTGCCAGAAGGCATGTTAGCTTTTGTCCACCTTGTTTTTACTTCACTATGAAGATAAGTACAAGTTATGTTTTCTGAAAAACTATGCTTTTGGGATATTGTGTCAAAGTCCTGATATAGATTTGAAAAACTGAATGAACATACAATCCAAATAAATTCTTTTTTCATAATCAACATATACAGAATCCAGTCACAGTATGCACTGATGAGATGGGATGGAAGCTGACGGCACACAAATCTTTCTGTGATTTTCTGTGTGTGTGTGTAGTTATGCTTAATGCTGATTAATGGAAGAAACTGAAAGAGAAGTTATAATTGCTTTTTATCCTGGAGTTTATGAAACATGCAAGAATGTTGCTTTGTGTCAACACTAGACTCTTTCCCAAATAAATCTATGTATGGAAAATGGAAAAAGAAAAAAAAAGCTTTCTGTAGACATAGCAGCTGAAACGCATGGAAAGGAATTTGGGAATATGCAACCAAAGGTGGATTTTTGGCATCTAGTTTGTACACTGCAAGTTGCTTTTACTTGATAATTTCAACTCCTAGGAATACTTGGGTGCTGCTTCCTACGAAAGCATACATAACTTCTTTCTCCTTTCCTAGAACAAGTTATTCTCTTGTTTAGCTTTCTAGAGGATGAGAACAGCTAACCGCTACTCTAGTCTCCAGCTCTGTAGACCTGGAGACTCCTGACCTGTTGCTAAAAATATGGGAGATTCTTTTTTTAACAATAAAAAGAGCTGGTGTTCGTTGAGCAGCCTGAACTGAGGAAGACAGAAGTGATGTTCGGGAAGAAACATGAGCAGGAAATTGCTCAATGTGAGGCTGTAGATCTTTAAACTTTGCTTTGTCTCCAGAAAGGACCTCTCCAACTAGCTATGCATCTCTGCCAAATTCACTCTTTTGCAAACAAGTTAAAAGATATTATTAAATTTTGTGTTTGCTTATCACAAGAGGCTAATCCAGGATTTTATACTAGTTAATATATTTATATACAAATATAGTAGAAACATACTTCCTATTTTTTTCAGATATTTTGAAGACGAGGAAAATTGTCCCAGGGTGCTGAAATCCTGAAAGATGACTCTTTCACATTTTCAAGTGATTTGTAATTTGAGTTTCCCCTCAACTTGGCTGCTGGTAGAAGTGAGGTGTTGCTCTTTGTAGGTAGAGAAGGGAAGACTTTTGACAGAATTGTTAATTGACAAAGCCAATCAACTGGGAATAGTATCTTTACTAGTGATTTAGAGGTGAATACATTTACTATATTGCAGACTAGTATAAGCTCTAAAATATGACAGTGCTTATAGTACATTGGTCTAAAGCAATGAACTTAATACATATTTATTAATTATTGATACTTTCTGTCACTGTACAAAGCAGGCATTCTTCCTAAGTAAACATTTACACTCTTAGATGTCCAAACACGTAATACTGAATAACTGTAATCAGAAGAAGTAGCTGACAGATTTGCTTTGTTATTTGTGGATTGACATAAAGTTATCAGAGTTCCTGCAACAGGCTATTTATTTATAGAAATGCCAAGATCTTATTAAAGGTTTAGTCAAGCAAAATTAGTCTTACAAATTATATTAATTAGACTATATCAAGCTATATTAACCAGCGTAAATTATTTTTGTATTAGAAAGCTTTAAGTGGTTGCACCAACACTATTTAGAGGAAATGTACAGGAATCCTTTTTTATTACCAGTCTGCTTTCTTTGTTTAACAGGTGTCAAACCATGTGAATAGCTAAAAAAACAGAATTCAGAACAACTGCTAAAATGAAGTTTAAGTAATGCTGAATACTGCTATATTTTATGGCTCATTAAATAGAATGTTACAGGAAACTTCATTGTTTCCTAAAGGTTTTTTAATATAATATAAGATACTGAACTCAAAATAGAACGGGAATTTTTTGCGCTTTGCTTTAAAATACGCAAAAAAGAGTACTTTATTGAATGTGCTTCTAGGTATAGTGGCTCAAAGCTCTCATGTCTCCTCTAAAAACACTGTATCAAGATTTTGAACAGTGAAAAGGCTGTAAAATCACAAGTGATTGTTACAACTTGTGATTGTTAACTTGTGATAGTTAAAAATGTTTTCAGTTAAAAATGTATGTAAGGAGATAAGTGAAAGTATGTTTTTTTTTACTGGTTACATATTTACTGGTTTCAGGAGCTTCAAATACAAACATCTGTCTCTCAAAGTCTGAGCTGCAAATCCTTTGGGTGGGTACCTTGACCCTCTTTCCCGTTATAAAATAAGGAAATACCTCTGCATCCTTGCTGTGTTCTTTCCTTAGGTTTCCCCTAGCATCTGCATTTGATGCTGAGGCATTTGGCTGATGTGTAGTAGACCTTCAGGTTAAGCCTGTATGAGTTTTTTTCAAGTTTCATAATGCTCCACTTGGAGATAATAATAGGTGCAATTTTTATTTTTCCCCTAATTAAGGATCATTGGTTTTGTTTATGCCTTTCAGTTGTGTTCTCTAGCACAGCCTCTTTGCGTAGTTTTCCTGGGAGAGGAAAACTTGGTGCTTTAGAAAGTTAAAACATTTACTGAGTGGTTGCCTATTACCCACTCAGACTCTTAGTTGTTTTAAAATAGCACCGATACATTTCCCAACAAACCACGGCTCTTTCTCTTAATATAATACAGTTTTAAAGGCCTTTGCAAGGGTTTTAAACATTGCATGTTTCCTGTTCTGCACCTCCCACCAAATGATTGAGACGTGCAAACACATTTGATGTATAAATCAGCATTAATCAGCATTAATGTTTGAGTTGAAATATTTGCCACTGTCTTTAAACCACTGCTTTACAACATTCCTTGCCTTAACCACTGTTCTCAGACTGAACTCTGACAAGTTTAGTGGAAGAACTATCAATGTAGTGTTCCGTCATTTTGTAGCCTTTTCTAGGGAGGAGGTGTTTTTGTTCCTAGTGTTTTCTTCCAGAAGATTTCATCTGAGAACTGCTGTTCTTGTCATGACGCAGAAATACATTCACAGTTTTAGTGAACAGTGGAGTGGGAGAGAGGAGAGGAGAGGAGAGGAGAGGAGAGGAGAGGAGAGGAGAGGAGAGGAGAGGAGAGGAGAGGAGAGGAGAGGAGAGGAGAGGAGAGGAGAGGAGAGGAGAGGAGAGGAGAGGGAGAAAGACGGCATCGGTATGGGAGGGGGTTGTGTGTGTCTTCAGAATTATCGTTTTCCTGAAGTATTTGATAAAATACTACATAGTGCTATTTTTGCTGCCTGAGGATAACCAAAACACAAGTGTGGGGATAACAGGTCCTACAAGGCATCTACAGAAGGTCTGTACCCTTCTTGGTTGGCTTTTGGTATCCAGCCAAGGTGACGTAGGGCACCTGTAATGGCGTTACAGACTGATGTTTAGGCAACCATTTCCTAGTCTGTGCACTGGCGAATTTTCTGTGATGAAGTTGGACTTAGAAGCCCTGTGGTGCAGTTAACCTTGCTGTCAGCTTCAGGTGCATTGGACTCTCACATGGGAAATTTCTGGTGTAAAAGCTAATATTTGTTTTCTGAACAGAAGCACAAAAGGATTCTTGAAATTCTGCTCCTGAGTTTTCAACTATGTATTTCTTAATTAGTGAACGTCACCTCTCAGCTTGTAAGTTATTGAATCTCTCATTATAACCTAAAGGAATATATGTTCTTATTTTTTCCAGATGGATTGTAGGGGGCCTGGAGGGGGGTGGGTTTAGAGTTGATTAGAAAGTAGTTACTATGAAAAAGAGCTATTTCATTGCCTGAGATGTAGTTTGATCTGGGGAGGAACTCTTTGGGAGCCCGTGGGCATTTGCAAATGTTTCCACATGTCAAGGCAGTTTAAGTCGTGGAACAGTTTTGAGCTGTGAACTGAGTGACTAAGTGCAGAGACCTGGTTTGGTTTTAAGTGTTTGTCTTATATAATGACGCATTGGCAATTTAAAAATCATTCTTCATTAGTTTCAACTGAATGCCAGCCAGGCTGCATAGCTTATGAAAAAAAGAATCTAGTATCAACAAACTAACCACAGGAGGCTCTTGCTTCATAGCGATGCTCAAAAATGTGTTAAAATGTTAGGAGAGTGTGGGAAGCCAAAGAAGAAAACCTATTCTTGTCTGATCTGACATATAAATAAGTGGATTGATCTGATATAAACAAGTGGATTAATCTGAGTTACAGTGGTTTGCAGTCATCAATATGCTTTTGTAATAAACTGGTACTTGTAGGAGCGGGAGAAAAAACCCTCTACCTGCCCTTCACTGATTCTTATCATAAAACAAAACATTAAAGGAACAGCGGGACAAGATGTATATTTCAAGCAAACCAGAAGAGGTTTTCTTTTGCGTTTGATTTTGCACTTGGGGAATTTGACTTCATCTCTCCCTTCAAAGGTAACAGAGAATTCATTTACTGTAGCCCGAGGTTATGGTAGCAAAACAAAGGCTTGCAACTTAACATACTTCAGAAAAAACAAAATAATTCAATTACACTAGCTCACTTGGTTGTTCTTGGACAGTTGTGAAGTTGGGAAGGACACATAACTTCTGTTTTTAAAACAAGTAGCGTGTAAACTGGAAAGAAAAGTAGAGTCTGGGGAAGGGAAAGGAAGAAGATTGAAAGGGAGCACTTGGACTAAAAAAAAGTCAGTCAGCTTATGTTTCTTCCCCAGGTGAACAGGGTTTTAAAGTGGAAGACTAAAAGATCAGACCAAGAGGACTGCTCAGTTCTAAGGGTAATTAATTTAGTCTAGAAGATAAAATGTTCATTTAAGTAGAGTTAGCTGGATATTTTATACAGTTGGCTTACGATCATGTGAACTTCGTCTTAATGATTAGACAGCTATTTCTTCTTTTAAGCAAGTAAACTGCATTTGTACTGATATGGATTAAATCTCACTGATGATCCTTTACCTTGTAAAGCACTTTGCCTGTTATTAGGGAATATGTCAAACCGATTGCCATAGGTGATCATACATATCCTGAGTTGAGCTGCTTAAAGAATGTGATTTTAGTATCACAAGTCTGGATGCTTCGTGGCTACATCGCCTGTGAAGGCCTAACAGCGAGTCTTTTTGGCGGTTGGATGCTGTACTAGTCAGTCGATGCAGTTTGTATAGCAGCTCATCCTTTCAGAATTAGTTTGCATCAGAGAAACCTTGTCTTGCTCTGTCTGTATTTCTGTGCCCTGCGCTACACAAGGCCTCTCTTGCCAAAGGAAGTGCAGCCGTTTCTGCCTTCTGCTTCTAGTCAGCATCTCGTTGTAAAATGTTTTAAAATACAGATTGCAAGTTTCATTTCTTGGCAGCCCGGTCTAATCAACCTGACTTAAGTTTCTTGAGCTTCCATTGTAATAGTTTTTCTTCTCTTACAGGGGAAAAAAAAGTCATTAAATGGAAACCTGAACCCTAAACGGAGAATATACCTCACAAATCTATGCCAGTGTAATATATGTTACTTACATTCTTCCACATGGGTTTTGCAGAGAAAGTGTATTGGCAGCCCTCTGCACTCTGTACTACTAAGTGTGAACACTAAAACTAGGATTTATGTGCGTATAATGTACTCCTTAGGATGCTTGTGCAAGTGGACAATTCCTTCTGCCTTCTTTGCTCAGCCCTCCTGATCTTACTGGAGATCACCACTCCTGCCCTGTAGGACTAAGCTTACGTATCCTTTGGAAGGTGAAGTTTTAAGTGCTCCCCTCAAAGGCTATGCTCTGCTACTTCGACTTCAGAGGAGGTCAAATGTCAGCTGATCTTCAGGTCATCTTCCCATCTTCCCTATTTTTCAAGCTAACAATTTGAGTAGGCATGAGACAAATTGCCCCTTAGCTTTTACATACAAATAAATGGCAATGGAAAAATATTTTTCCCTTCTTTCCATAATATTTCCTTTAGTCTCTCATAGTCAGTCACCCTGGGTGATATCTGTCATCCTTTTCAAAGCAAAAACAGATAACAATGCTCCTGTTTTTCCTTTTTTTTTTTGTATCCAGCAGTTCCCGTGGTGCTGAAAACCAGTTTTTAATCTCCCCAGTTAAAAATAGATTTAAGTTCAATAAACAAAAAGATGAAATCAATTTTCTTTTTTTTCTGGGACAGGTGAGTACATCTCTCCCTAATTTTCTATGTATTCAATTCCTTTCCAAATCCTCGTAAGTAATCCTGCTTTTACAAACATATTTAGCTTCCTTTTTGGAGATGAGAGTTGCAGATGGTGAGATTTTTAGAAAAATATTTAATCTGGAAGTAAACCAAAGAGGATTTAAAACTATGATGGGAAAAAACAGATGAAGAAAGGAATCTTGAAGTGATCCAGGAAATTCAAAAGACAGCTTAAACCCTTTATATTAACGTTAGTGCCTGTTTGCATTGTATTTTTCTTCTGTACAGAGTTGCAAGCATGGATTTCAAAACTTCTTGTAATGACATCGTATTTGTTCTAATAGGGACCATATGCATTTGTCAGCCTTAACGAGATCGTTCATTACTTCTGCAAAAGCAACTTTGTAGGTATGTGGCAGCTGAGAAAAATGCATCTTCTTACTTTAAGAAGTGATTCCTTTCACATTTTATTTAAGTAGGCAACCAGAGTGAGGGATGTAGACCAAAGTTAGGAGATTACAATGTGATGTGTATCACTTACTTTTTGATTCTCCAAGGAAGTATTCTGCTTAAGGAGGAAAGAGAAAAATGGGCTTATGTTTGGTTTTATGTTAATTTATAGGCTTCTTTTATAAGCTACTAAGGAGAAAAAAAAGAGTTATAAAGGGATCTTTTCACAGCCAGGATTGCCAGTATAAGTTACATTTTTCTTCTGTCCTCACAGGATTCCAGTCATTCCAAAATGACCTTTGTCTTGGAATCTAGATTCCTTCCTTGAGAGTCTGCAGCTATCCTAAGTCTAAATTTTGCTGTAGACTATGACTAAACCACTATGTGAACAACTAGAAAACACTGAAGGTGATTTTTTCAGTGTTCATAAACACTCATGCCTTCTAGAAAATTCGTATTCTTGTTATGGCTCTTTGTTCTTGCACATTTTGTCTTTAGATGTGACTTCTATGTAGACTTTCTCCATAGTCACCACCAAGACTGAGGTGAGGTTGACTGTCTTGAATTCTTTCTTGCCTTTTTGAAGGCAGGCATACTATTTGCCTTTTCCTAGTCCTGGGACCTCCTTCAGTCCTCATGGTCTTTGAAATGACGGAAGATATCTTCATGATGACATTTGTCAGCTCCTTGTACACCCTTGGATGCTGCTAAGAAAGTGGAAACTGAGATAGATAGATAGATAGATAGATAGATAGATAGATAGATAGATAGATAGATAGATAGATAGATATGGTTATTAGAAGATACCAAATGGGAATGATTTCTTCAGGTTTTCAGCAAAAGTTCTGGAGAGCAAACACATGAAAAAGTGCCTTGTTGTGTCCTGCTGAACTGTAGTACCACTGAACCCACACAGATTATGCACATGCTTTGATTAGACATGGGAGCCGATACGTTGTTGAATCAGTGCACTCTTAGTTAAGATACGTGTACTGTAGCCTACCCTTATTTCTCTGAAAATACAGCTTAACTTTTTAGGTAAGTATTATCTTTTCTCTGATAAGTGTTATCCTTTCTATGGTTTATTAGATAAGTTTTTGAGTTGGACTACAGTCAAGTACATGCTTTATATGCCTATGCAAATAGAAATATTATAAAATGGAGTGAAGCTTCAAAATATACATTTTTTTTTAGTTATCTGGACCTGTATTTGAAATTACGGTGGCTGTGGCTTTTATGCTGTCAAGCTGATGGATGTAGATGAACATTGCCACTGGAAAGGGAAAGGATACCTTGCGGTACAGGATATGTAATTCAGTGTTTGAGATGTATGCGTTCATTAAAGGTAATGAGTATACCAGACATGCAGCCCTGTCAATTGCAATGATAATGAATCAAGAGAGCTGAGTTTTCCAAGATCTGAATGTATTACTGTGAAAACAGCTTTAATGACTTCCTGACAAAATTTACAATGAAAACATAGTTCAGCTAATTAGTTTTGTTTATATTCCTTTGACGAGAGGGCTATGGCTTGGGCTTGTAATTCCCCTTGGAGTGCAGTGTTAGGTTTTAATATGTACACTTTTATTTTCCAGCATTTAGTTTAGAAAACAAGAATGAGTGTTCTGCCTTAATCCCTTCTTTCTCTGCTGCCTGTATCAACTTTATTAAAAAGACACACAGCAATTATACTTTTTTAGAAAACTGTTTTTTCCCCAGAAAACTTGCTTTTTGTATCTGGACATTTTTCTACTTTATTTATTCTCTGCGTTTCCCTTCCTTCTTTAGGTTTATCACCTTTACATTCAAATAGATCAGGTTTTACTGTAAGGCCACATCTTGCCTTTTGTACAGAGGAACAACTAGAAAAGGGAGAAGAGGGGGAAATGCTTTTCCTTTATTGTATATTGATTTAGAAATGAAAGACGATGATGATATAACTTCATCTAAAGCAGTAATGAAACTTTAGTACAATGAGTGAGCAGACTAACTCATCATTCTTTTAGAACTACCTCTTTATCCTTTGCAGACATTGCAACAGTATTAAAGTTCCTGTCCTGAGGGAGAAACAAACACCTAAACTTGGGTGAAAGTCTTCATACTTTTTAGGACACTTTTCTCTTTTTCATCCTTGTTCTGATTCTGTTAAATGTCCAGTAAGAGTAAGGAAAGTAGAACGATGTCCAGATAGTAAAGGAAAGTGTTCTCGAAAAAAAAATAGTCTTTGGTTGAAGTCCTCTGTCCTCTAAATGTAGAACTGCTTAGTCTGCAAAGTCAAACAAAAAGTCTAAGCTCCAAGAAGATTTATGTCCTTGCTATATTATTCAGTCAATATCTTTGGTTATTTGGAAACATTTAGTGATTCTCTGATAATATTAGAAGTATGTTAACATTTAATTGTTTTTTTTCCTAAGGTTTCCTGCTAATCACTTATAGAAATAACTTAAAATTTTAGGGACTGGGTCAGCTCCAGTTGTCTTTGAAGTATACGGTTGTATCATTTAGTTTTTGTTGCTGTACCTGAAAACACAGTTAGTGGCACAGTTGGAAAAAAAACCCATGAACTGGTTGTCAGCTCCTTTTATTCATTGGGCACTGGTAGAGGCTGCCCAGGGAGGTGGTGGAGTTACCATCCCTGGAGGTGTTTGAGGGAAGGGTGGATGAGGGACATGGTTTAGGGAGTGTTAGGAATGTTGGACTCGATGATCCAGTGGGTCCTTTCCAATATAGTGGTTCTATGATTATCATTTATTTATGATTGCATATTATCAGCATTACAGGAACATTGAGAAGCTCTGAGTAAGTGTTTAATTATATCGGACACTATCAACATGCAAAGCAAGCAAAAGAAAGGCTGTTCACCAGCTAACATAATTTTACAAGATAATGATATGGTGGGCGAAAGGAAGCTGCTTTGTCATCACATTACAGATCACACTCTAATATAGACTGAGTCTTTTCTCTTCCTGTCCTTCTTTCCCTTGTTGTCTCGCTCATTTGAAATATCATGAACACATACACATCCAGCTTCATAGAACAGTAAAATTTCTTCCTGGGTGCCAAAACTGGATTGGTTCCTGTAAACTAAGGCATGTTATGGAATACATACAGGTAAATAGGAAATTTTTCAAGCCAATAGAGCTTTCCATCATTTTGCTAAGCCGTACTGTTAGTGATTGAGGGCAGTTTTCAACAGGCTGATTAGGGGAGTGTTCCTGCCTGTAGAATGAGCAATGCATGGTGTAATAAAATCTCTATTACTGTTGCCATTTTTCACAATTCTCTGCTAACCTTGTTGTTTGATAAATTGTATGGAATTATGAAGTACTTCATATAACATGCTAGTGGGACACTGATGTGTCTTATGGGCATCTGTAGAAGTATGTCTCAAGAAAATCTGTTTTATGTCCAGTTCCATTCTCAGTCAAATATGGGGTGCAAAACTTCATAAGTCAGATTCTTGGTGCTGAATCTTCAATTATAACATCTAAAACCCATCAAACAGTTCTCTATAAAAAACAATGCGTAGCGCAATTGACAATTTTATCCAAGACATTAAAACGGACCATATAGGACTGATTTAAGGAATAGAATCTATTGGAATATAAGAGGAAAGTTATTTACGGCAGTGTTTCAGAAAGATACCTTATTCAATATCATTTATAGGAAAGCTATATAGAGAAAATTTTCTTCTGTTTCTTTGATATTTTATTCCTAAGAATATGTTACTGGATATTATTTCCTTAGAAAATAATATTTTATTTTCATACAGAGAATAGATTTCTTGACATATTTTAATCCAAGACTGAATATTTACAGCTACAGATTCTTTTTTTTCTTTTTTTGTTATTGTTGTTATTTTTCCTAAAACCTACAAGGCAATTTACTTTACTTTTCCTTTTAATACAAACAAACACTTCCTAATTATAGTAATCAGTTCACATGTGGTAATCACATTAGCTGTGGTAATTATTATATGCATCACCTGGACCTCTATTTGGGTTGACAGACAAAATCAATAATTCTCAAGTAGGCAGAAGTGTGAGGCTGATTAGGTGTTCAAGTGATCAGAGATCAGATTGCATTTGATTAAATGAATTGGTTACAGATTTTAGTAATTAATGTTCCTCCTTACAATACAAAGAACTAAACAAATGCATCTGCTCTACCCTTGCTGATAAATGGTCACATGCAGTGAATGCTGTGATTTGAAGTGGAAAAACGGTGGTAGCGTGGCACCCGGGGGCTGAACTTGAGCTGTGAGTTTAACAAAAAATTCTCTCAGTCTTTTTGTCACTGACCTATTCTTTCCTGAAAACGCAAATTCACAGAAAGTAATTAAATCTTGCTTGTACTGTCTTCTCTATCGGATAAGCAGTCTTGTATGACTTCTTCTGCCCCCAGAATAATAGAAGAGGAATGTGTGTGCAGCAGTGCCGATGACTGATCTAACCAGCAGAGAGTAATACAGAGCTGAAGTAAAAAAAAAATTGTTATTGTATTGCCCTCTTTGGGTTTAATGCTTCAGGATAAAGCATTTTATAGATGATGACTAATTGTAGTAGAGTCCAAGGGCTCGAACATTATTGTACATACAATGCATAGCAAGGTGATTGTTAGCAGTTACGTGTAAAGAAAACTTAAATTTTACTTAGAAGAAAAGTCTTGAATAGGATTATGTAGCTCAGTCCACCAGTTTTCAGGCTTGTCTTACTTAGCCACCAAAGTTTTTCAACAGCACAACAAAAAATCCACAGACAATATCCTACACCATTCCCACAGGGGATGTTTTTATAATATGTGTGCTGCATAACACCACAGTTGTGCTAAATTTTAACTTCAGTTAAAAAGTATTGATTTTATTTTCCTGGATTTCTGGTACCTGCAAGCTTCTAATAGTCCATGGGTTGTAGAAAAATATTTTTTTGATGTGGTACTCGAGGTATTTGGCTTCTTGAGGCTTTGTGTTTTAACATTGCGCTACCTAGATGAAGTTGGATCTTTGCCGATTGAAAACTTCTGTGTGTTTCTATCATCCTGTGTACATGGGTGTGATTCCTTGTTTTGAGATTGTTCAGCAAATCTGGTGGGTGTACAGCACTTTTAGCTATATGCAGTTTCATAATTTATTAACCTTGACATCTAGAATATTTTAGGTAGCCTTAGCACATGCTTCAGTATGATTTAGCAATTATTATGCCTAGAATTTTAGTATATACGAAAGAAATCATAGGGCAGCACAAAATTATAACTAAAGACTTAAGCTATAGTGCAGGACTCCTTTGAAGTATTGCATTTTGTGCAGTACCTCGGCGGAAGATAGGCTCTGTGTCCCTGAAAGGAAATTTTTGTGGTCAAAGAAGGCACCTTGTACTGATCTTGAAGCAATTATGTCCATGACAAAAGATAATTAGGTCTAGCTGGAGAGTGAGGGAGCATTCCAAAATACAGAGTCGGAATGAAAGATTGAGAAAATGACAGGCAAAGCGTTCTGTACATCAAGGTACACTATTTCTGCACAAGTAACTTTGCAGAACTTTACACTTGCTCCCCTCAGCAAGAGTAGTCTACATGAAAGTGCTTCTCTACTCATTACAAATCATTCTACAACAGCACTAACTTAAGAAATGGGGCTGCCTGAGGCACTTGTTGCAGCTTTTGCTGTAGACTCGCAAAGAGTAGTAGAATGAGAAGTTGCAGGAAAGTAGAAAGAATGACCAGAGGCATGGAGCTGCTTCTGAGTGGTGACTGCACGAAACGCGACTCTCTTCAAACTGAAGAAAGGGCACCTGAATTGAGAGAACTCTGTAAACCCACGTGTGCTATGGTCAAAGAGGCTGGGGAGCAACTAATTGCTGTTCTCCAAAAGAAAAACTGGAAGGCATCCAGTTAAGCTAGCATCTGGAGAAGTTCAGCATAGTAAAAATTCCCAGTTTATAGTTTAGCACTGAAATTTCTTTGACACAAAGCGTTGCATTTTACATGAAGTGATAACTTTCCTCCACTTTAACACTTAGCCACTTGAACTTTAAAGCAAAATACCATGTCTTGTTCAGGAGACAGCAGAGTCAGAAGCTGAGGGAAAAATCTAGAGCAGTATGGTGTAAGGTCCATCCTTTGTTGGTCACTATTAGGGACATGATACAGAGTTGATGCATCTTTAATCTGTATGGCTATTCTTTATTGTGTGTTTTTTTCTTTTAAGTGTTACCTTCCTCCTCAACACCCAAATTAGGAGAAGGTTACAAAAGCAAGCAAAGAGAAAGTTTAATTTGTACGTTCATTAGCTTAAAACATGCTTAAAATTTACAATTTTAAATTTTTTTCTTGCAAAGTCATCTTCAGGGATTGTAAATTATCTGCAGGTTTTCAAGAGAAATTATGATTTGCTATAAACTGAAGTAAGCGATAAGAGAGGAGTTTTTCATTTTCTACTACAAACGCTTTTTTCTCCCTCGCCTGTGCATAACTAATACCAGTTTAATGCTGTGGTACTTTCAGAGCTCCCAACAGTGCCTGACTTTAATCTACATCAATATAAAGGAGATGAGTGATTACTTTACATCAAGACTACAATCTTTTAACATTGTTTTCATACTGTATACTATCCCTTAAATTATCGTAAAGGATTACTGTAACAGCAACTTCAGTACAGATCTTTTGTTTATCCAATTCTGTTTCTCATTTTCTCTTTCTTCTTGTTTAAAAGAAAATGAATTCTCCTATTTACCAGAAGCAGAGGAGTTCTTTGGATTCACTTAACCAGTATTCCCTTTTGCCATTCCCTATTGGAAGAACTTTTGAGGACACTGTCTTTATCTTATTAAAACTGAATTACAAAGTACTCTCAGAATGCTACTTCTTATTCTTACTTTTATAGGACAAATTGCTAAGCGTTGTCTTGCTTTTCCACATTTTTATCTGTAAGTAGCAGTGTTCAGGAAGATATTTGTAAGTCTCAAAAATATTCTTACTCTGAATATTAGTGCTACATCTGGAAACTTTTCATTAGTCCTACCCATATTGTTCATGGTCCAGCATGGATCAGTGCTAGAGGCTTTCATAATTCTCTGTGACAGGTTCTTTGCAATTTATTATAAAGAAGATGGAGTTGCATTTAAAGGATGAGACTGCTCTATTATGTACTGCTGCACTCCTTACCTGTCCTACTGCAGAACATCTGATCTATGCAGGTGGTAATGTTAAAAAACAGTGCTTACTCCTTTTTTGTTTCATATGTTACATCTATAAGGCGTTAACTCGAGTTCTGTTCTGTGAAAGAATGTTTAAATGCAAGTGCTCTGCAGTGAGAAAGGTGAAAAATAGAAAGAACCACGTAAAAGGAATAAATCAAGATCTAATGGCTGATGAAGGTGCAGACTTTATGAAGTCAGTAATTCAATTGCTGACTTTGTTCGCATATTGAAGAACGTGGGCAATAGTTCTTTTGCATATGAAGTAGAAGAGATGGAAGGGCCAAGGCAGTGGCTCTTGACAGTGTTCTAGGTGCAGTCTCGTAGATGCCTCAGGAATTTTATATAATCTTTTTAGCCACATGGATGAGGAGATTGGATTTCATGTAAGTAATGCAAAAACTTCGTAGAAAAATAGTGACCTTTTCACATCATGAACTGAAAGAATTTACTTGACCCATTTCACACATTTCAGTTTGCAGTTTCATGGGGAGTCCTTGATAGTGAACCAACAGTTGTTGCAAATCTGCCTGAGAACAGGTATCTTCTTTTTTTTTTCTGTAATGATGCAGACTATCTCTAATATCTTCTTTGAATATGTGCTTCTTAAAGAGGCCAAGAAGTTTCTGCATGTGTAGGTTTAATTTGCACCTTCTCATCTTTGCAGGAATCGGCTACAATTAACACGTGTAACATTTTTCTCACGTTTTTAAACACCAAAGAGAAAAAGAACATCTAATGTACAAGCAGTGAATTATCTTGGATAACCTTGCGGATACCCATCTACTTAGGAACTGTAAATACTCTAAATTATTTACTACTGAATGTGTAGGAAAACTTCAAAGTATTAGTAAGAATATATGCAGAATTGATGGTATAATAGGTTGAGCTGATTGAAGGAAGGAACAAATGACCAAGCTTGTTTTACAGGTCAAAATCCTTTAGTATATCCCACACAGTCATATATCGTTTGCTTAGAGGGAACTGGACTGTTAGCATGATTCACATTGCCATAATTTTGGGTTTTTGTGTGCTGCTAGTTTGGTTCTCCCTATTTACAGAACAATCTAATATGAACCAAAAGGCATCCATAAGAAATGTTTTAAAAGGAAGGATTGAAAAAGTATACCTTGGTTGTCTGCAGCCCTCTTACTTCGGGTTAGTTTTGTTTAAGCAACTTTCGTAAAAAGAGACTCTACAACCAGAGTATTCTCAACAAACAAGTAAATATTTATTGGTTAACACACACACCCCAGAGCTACCAGTAACAAGCCACTAGGTTAAGTGTTGGCATGCTCACCAGTCCCAAAGCCACGCGCAGTGAGGTTTTACTGGCCAGGCAGTCATCAGTTGCCTGGGGAAGGCTGGCCACCTTTGCTCCGGGGGACTAACTAAAGTGCAGTAGTACTGAGCTACTGTCTTTCGAGTTTGTTACCCCTATGTCCCCCTTTCCCCCACCCCCTGACCCCTCAGACTTCATACCTTTTCATGTCTGTGCTTTTCCTTTTATATTCTTGAGCCAGTACCTATTACCATCTCACTCTCTTTTTACTCTTCTTTTCTTGGATCTGGCTTATTTTCTTACACTTCCTTTTTTAACAACTTATCAGTTTTCTCGGTAATGCGAGTCAAGGTCACCTGGCTGTGCTGCATCAAAGCTAAGCCTTGGATCGCAGACAGCTGAACCCCTGGGTGGAGAGTTACATCTCCAGGATAACTGAAGTGCAACAGGTTTAGGAAGTACTTTTCCTGAACAGAGCAGCCTGGATTCGTGATTGGCATTTAAGTGAATGTTCAAACATTTCCTTTGGCTTTACTAAAATAGACACAGAATTGTCATAATCTTGAGGTTTTCCTAAATAGAGGTATTAGCTATAGAGTTTGAGGAATGCTTAAAGTTTGAAATTCAAAATTATCTTTGCAAGAGACAGATCTTTAATACCCTAAATAAGTCTCCTTGCATCAAACAGCATTAAAGCTTAGTAGCGGAATTCTTGTTGAAAATTTTCCAAGAGGATAGATTTTTCAAAAAGCTATATAGCAGTAGTGTGGAATACTTCTAAAGCTTAGATATATCACATAAAGTAACAACCAAACATTCTGCATTTGGATCATTCTCAATGGATATACTTAAACCAAATAAAATTTCATGTAAACTCAAATATTAGATCCTGTAAGATCTTTGGAGAGATTTCAATGGTGTCGGTGGCTAACGAAAAGAAAAACTGTTTTTGTCCCTAATCAGGAAAATGTCGTGTATTGAATATTTCGAGGTAAAACTTTAAAAATTGAGTAAAACAGTGAGGATTGACTTCTCTAAATCTTTGTACGTTGTACAAAGTTGTCAGAGTTGATTTTAAAAGTTGCTGGGAGGTTTTTAAGGGACTAGGATTTTCTCAGTCTTGCTTGGCGAAGCCCCACTCCCACCAGTGATTTCATTGAAGTTGCTGACTGTGCAGAAAGCTGACGGTAAGGACTGACTGACAGTGCAGGAGGAGTTTAACTTCATTGCTGTTGTTTCAGAGCAGTCTACTCCTGTCCTCCGTTGTTTCATTTAGTGTTTCCAACTTTGCCCATCAGCAGCTTAACCACTTGGACTTGTCCTTTATTATGTTTAACAGGCATTGACTGTTGGCTTTCATTAATACCTTTCCTTGTCGTTCGCACTGATTCAGTACGTGTTATATGAGCATTTGAGCCTACGATACGGAGCTCTTATGGAAGTCACAGGTTTAGCAATCTCTGTTTGTAAATTAGGGCCCAAAGAATGCTACAAACAATGTTTGCCACACAGTGACATCTGAAGCTCTTCCATAACCAGTTCCTGGCTAGTCCTAGGTAATAAATGATGGTACAGTCCTTGACCAGAACAAGATGATGGCCTGGTGAGGTTCATGTGAACGATGACAGGAGAGAGGTACAATCAAACATATACAATTGTTACATGCAAGTATGTTCTTGATTCTGTTATTATGAATAGTTAGAGTAAGTGCTAAAGCATTAGCTCCTCATTTTTGCTATGGAATTATGCTTGGTGTTCTCTGCTTATCTGAAAGGGAAGGGATAGTTCTTTGTTTCCATTTGATCTATTTTTTCCCTCCAGCATAATGAAGAATGATGATACTTTTAGATGTTGACATTTTAGAAAGCTGAGATGGTTTGTAGGAGACTGCAAATGATGAAAGCTTAATGAAAGTTATTTTCTCGTAATAGGTCTAAATTGGCTATTTTCGCAGAGTGGAGTGGGTCCAGTGGATTGCGCTTGAACTTTTTACCCCTCTGTAATCCTGTAGTTACCAAAAGTAATGTGGAATGACTTAAACTGTTTAGCTTTTTAAAATCCAGAGTTAAGAGAACTGATTCAACTTCAATTTTCACATTATTCCTATAGGTAGGAATATGTAACAGTGAAGTGCTGAAAGATTGCTATTTCCTTGCAAGCCTGGCAGTCAAAACCAGAAACCATATTTTACGAACAGGAAAGGTCATAATGTAAAGCAGTAGGAAATAGGGATTTTAAACTTCTATGCGAGGATAAAATTTTCATATTATTTAAACTGTGAGCCAAAAATATGAAAACTTTCAGTAAAACAGCCTGTAATAATAGTTTCATACATATAGCACTGGAAGGCTCCTAAATCTCATTTCTCTTTAGAGAGTTAGGAAGATTGTTCCCAAATGCATCATAAAATGAAAACTTTCTCAAATTTTCTCGAAAAAAAGGTAATCAAAAAAACTCATTTCAGTAGAAGTCTTTCTTCAGTACTTAAAATTGTAGGAAATTTTGTCATCCTGATTCATGCAGACTTTCTCAGGGTGCAGTGATTTCTCATGCTAATGCTTCAGTGGGTCAAAGATCCAAGATAATAAACCTCAGGCATGCTATTCTTTTCTAAAAAAGAAGTTGTGGCTCTTTTTTGTGTCATCAAATTTTTAGATACAAGTCTCTATTATATTAAACAGTTTTTCAGGATGAATGCATTTATAAGAAAGGTTGACTTCAATTCTTGTAGTTGTCTCAGGCTAAAGATAGGATTGTAGTACTTCAACAGTCTTAAAATGTCATCAGTAACCTGGGCAAATGTATTATGAGAAATACAAACGTTCTCACACCTAATGTGATTGTATCAGTTTCTTAAGGATAAGGTTCTATTTATTGGTGACTGATAGAATTTACGAGGAAAACTCTTTGTTGGCAAATCTTTATTCTACAAGCCTTAAGCTCCCAGTAAACTGTTTATTCACCCTACCAACAGAAGTATGTTGCTGAACTTCCTAAGGATATGTTCTAGTTGCTTGGCAATGGATTGTGGAACAATTCATTTTAAGTTCAATGAACACAGAACTAGAGTAATTTATTCAAATCCACCACTTATTAAATCAGGATTTGACTTAATTTTTTTTTCCCTGACTAATAAAATGGACTTGAAAAGAATTAGCTAAACCTCTGTGGAATTGTGACAAAGTAATTCTGATGACTATGTTGTCTATTAGTTTTTACTGCCAGTAAGTAAGGCAAATGGAGATGAATAAATTTCCCATTGCTTTGTGGATTGTCAGAAAGGGATTTAGTTTTAAACACTTTATTGTCTCAACATCATCCTCCTTTCAAGATAAGTAACATGGAGATAATATACCTGCATTTTTATTAGGCATCTGAAGTATCAATATTTCATGAGAAGGGGTGTTTTCTTTCTCTATCACTAGGACTGAGTGTTAAAAAACAGGCTGCAGGTGTTGAATTGGGATAGTTTTTTGATGGGCATGAATAATTTAATTGCTTGAATTTAAAACATTACAATAATGAATACGTTTTATCTTAAGTATCAGTTTTGGCCCCATTTTACTAACTGCATGTATTTCCGGTTGGATAGTTGCTGCTTCTTTCATCTAAACAAAGACAAATACACACGTTCTTGAAATGTCGAGCTCACCTCCAGTCACTGGGTGTTACTGTGGAAGTCTGTGAGCTTCTGATCAGAACCATAAAGCATGTTTTATCATGTGTTGGGACCTGAAAGAAGGGAATATGAGATTCTGAGGGTCGTATTGTTGTTACAACGTTGTCCTCGCTACCTGTAACTCCTCTTTAGATCAGGGTATCAGAGCCGTGCACCCTCTAGGAGGAAACAAGGCGAGACAGACCCAGGAGCCTACGGACTTAGCATAAAACAGGTTATATCTGATGAAATAAAGGAATCCATTTCCTTGTCTCCCCAGTCAGATAATATGGAATATTTATATGTAAACACCAGTCGAGTCTATGGGGTCTACAGCTGTATGAAACTCCAAGACAATTCTTTTATTCCTACCAGTTCTTCCTTTCGAAGGGATCTCAAACACGGGCAGGGTGCAGACTGAAGCTGAGATGACATTGTCTGGCAGTGTCTGCTTGTTTCCTCGCAGACAGCTTCTCTGATTTGGGCAAGTTCAGGCAAATCCATTTATCCCGTAGTTCAGCAGCAGAGTGTTCTGCGCTTCCTGACCGGTTGGCTTCATCGCAGGATAAAGTGCAGAAAGAAGATGCACACTTGCAGTGTTATGGCTCTTAGGATTTCAGGATATATTCAAGACAAAGCTCATAGCAGAGAAGGTTTTAGGTATGTAAGCCCTTCTTCCGAAGGGTTTTGATGTGTTCAGTCAGGATTTTGAAAATATCTTTGTGATAGCATCCCTAAATGGGAATCACCAGAGTAGGGCTGCATTTATGAAGAAGGGAGGATATGTACTGCATTCAGGTCTGTAGCCCTCAGCACAGGAAGGACGCGGACCTGTTGGAGCGGGTTCAGAGAAGGGCCGCAAAACCTATCAGAGAAATGGATTATAGTGTAATTATGTAGTGAAAAGTTTCTAGAAAGGAATAACGAAGGAGGATTTTATCACTTGCTCTTCTACAAATGATTTTGGAACTGCAGCGTATAAAATGCTGGAAGAGTCAAGTCAGTTTTGTTTATTACTCAGATTTACACTGACATCCTCATCAGAAGACTTCTTGACCATTTTCACCACTTAACACCTTTAAGTACCAGAGTCTTAGGTGACTACTTTTTTAGCAATAGTATTACTTCCAGAAATTATCGAGGCATGCACATTCTCCCTCTTTCCTACAAATCTTTTTTACCACTGGGTTCACTGTGTTGTGGAGGTATATTCATGTTATGAGGCAAGAGTTAAAGATCTTTAAGACTAAATAGTAGAACCTGGTTGTTATTGTGGCACTATTGCACTGTCAGTCCAAGCAGAATATCTTTACAATAAGAAAATAATGTCTCTCAGTATTATAGTAGCTATAGTAGCTCAGTATAGTAGTATATAGCATATATAGCAGTATATAGTAGCGTAGCTACAGTAGCTCAATGTTGAAAGAAACATAAAGGTGCGGTCCTTTACATGAGCTCCTTCAGATCTGACCAGATGAAAAAGGTGTTAGATAGTCATGATTAAATTCTGTGGCAAAATATGATGCCAGTAACACTTAGATGACTTACGTTCTATTTTCTCTTCTTGTAGTCCTATCTTGTATTTTTAAGAAAACATTGATTAAACTATATACTGTGCTAACTACATTTTATTCCTAGAAAAGAATTCAAAGTATAAATTTCGATGAGACTGGGTTTTAACAGTCATCTTTGGGAATCCCGTGTGCAATTATGTAAAAGAAAATCTATTTTAAAACCAGAATGTGATTGCTAAAACCTAAAAATGGAAACAATGGGCATGTTCTGTTTCTTGCATCTGCTTGGACTAAAAGCACCTCTGAAAAGAGTTTCCTTAAAACCAAATAAAGATACCTTATAGATTTCTTAGTGAAGGTTTTAAAATGCATGTTAATAGCAACATTTAATAGCCTCTGGGAAAAGATAACCGAGAAGAATCATAACTCACTATGTGTTGGAAGGAGGTGACTAGAACTTTGTGCGGCTGCTCATTCCAAACTTGAACAATACCTTGTGGTTTGTGATGTTCCCAGTGCCTAGTTTCATGTGGCTTGGAAGCCAGTGGCAGAAATACGGGAAGGAGGGGTTTTTTTTGTCTTGTGTACATCAGCTGGAGTTTTTAAATTCCCCTTTCTAAGAGTCTTTATGAGTATGTGACTTTTTTTAAGCATTAACTCAAAATTCTGAGCTCAGATTGGTTTTGGTCACAGTTACACGGCCTTGTGCTGTCTATAATTTAGATACTTAAATAGTGGAAAACACATTTTCTGACTTAAAAAGAATGTTTACAGTGTGTGTGATTATATTTATAGCATAATAGGAATAACTACTTTTAATGCTTAATAACAGAGGCGTGGCAATTAAAAAGCTGATTTAACTTCCCATAGCAATGAGAATAGTGTTTCCTTTGAAAGAATGGTATAGAGTACTTAAAGACCTTTAAAAGAAGGAGCTATGTTTTGTATTGCATTTCTGCAGATGGTTTTATTAGATTGTTAAAAAGTTATATATAAGTGATGTTATTTCTTACCAAGAAAATGAGATTTTAAAATAACTCACATTAGTGGTCAATCCTTGTTATGTATGTTTGAGTTCTAACAGCTGTAATGATTTGTTTTAAAGGAGCCATGTCAACCTGTGCTGATTTTTAAGCCTTTGCTGATTGATTTGACTTGTTTGATGTATTATAAATCACACAGCTATAAAGTCACAGTAAAAATTCCATTAAACTTGTGAGGTAAAAAAAAATCCATAAATAAAACAGTACGAAATGGAAGACAGCAGCAAATGTGCTATTCCTTTTTTTTTAAAAAAAAATAAAAATAAAAAATTAAGTTTACAGCCAAGTCCATTTTTATGTGAAGAAAAACAATGGCAACAAATAATCTGCCAGGAGTCTCACTGTGTAGGTGTATTTTAGTCCCTATACTTGAACTTGAAATGCAACAATATTTCAGCTTCCTTCACTGTGCCAATCTAAAACTGATTTTTGTCATTTCATTAATCAGAACTGGAATTATTTCTTTTCAATTTAAGACTGTTGACCATGAAAACTATTGTTACATACCTAAAAATAGCTAGGAGAGGTAAGGGCTCCTATATATGATCCCTCTTGATTCTAATACTCTAATTCTTGCATTTCCACAGCCTACTACTATCTAGACTGTCTAACCAATAACTATGCTGAACCTCACACCAGACTATTTCTATATGATTTCTTGTTGCTCTATATTTTGTCTCGGTAGTCATTCCTTTTCATTTCCATTTTTTAGCCTGAGTTGATAAATACTGAATTAATTCTTTAGACGTGATAAAAGTTTTGTGATTGTTATCTCAGAATGTAAAAGACCAATTGTTCTTCAATGAAAGGTCTCAAAAAGTTGAATCAATTGTTTTAACTTACACAATTTCGTCGGAATTCTTGTCATTTTCTTCAGAAAATATAAAACTTAGCCTACGTGTAAATTAAAATGGATTTTTTCATTGATGTAAGGAAATATTTTTAGAATTTGCTGTTTTCTTTTTTTTTCCTTTTTTTTTAATATCTGGAATTGCAGGATGCACTCATTATTTAATTGCATCTTCATAGACACAGTGTGTGATATTCAGGACATAAGATTCTACTTTTTGGGTTCTATCATAACAGCCAAATGTGACAGGGCATATCCTGCCAGTGAGTTAAGCTTGGCTTTGGCTGTACTGTGGGGCTACATGTAGCATAGCGATGTACGTGTGAGATGCACATTAACTGGCTACTAAAACATCTCCTAGAATATCTTCAAGCTAATGACTGATGGTTTCATCTGAGGCTGCGTTTTTATAAATGATAATTTTGGCTGTGATGGTCCATCTGCCTGTTTCTTATCAGTGAGAACCAGCTGAAGAGCTGCTCATTTTTTGAGGTGTTGAAGAACTTCAGTCTGCAGCAGGGGAGGTTCAGGCTGGACACGAGAAAAAAAAATTTTCACAGCAAGGGTCATGGGGCACTGGCAGAGGCTGCCCAAGGAGGGGGTGGAGTTCCTATCCCTGGAGATAATTAAAAGACAGGTAGATGAGGTGCTCAGGGACATGGTTTAGTGGTTGATCGGAAGGGTTGGACTCAATGATCTAAGTGGTCTTTTCCAACCCAATGGTTCTATGAACATGTATTATATTGCTTTATGCTTCGTCTTCATTTCCATAGTGTCGGGTGGTTGGTAAATCATTGGCTGATCCGTGCTGGTGTCCTTGCCCTGACTCCTGCGACTTGTGGACTGAGTGTGTGCCCTCATCCAGTTTGTTACCATCTGAGGAATGGGTAATCTTTGAAAAACCGCAACCCAGGTTTTGTTAAGCATTAAGTGCTGGGAAGCTTGCATTTGGCGCTGTGATCTGTGAGGTTTATCTGGCAATTACTGCTGTGTTGTCTCTTGAGTTGTCGACAATGAAAATATTGCTATGATTATTGTAGGAATGGACTAGATGGTGTTTCCAAGCATTTCAGGCAGATACATAAATATCATGTGCATACTGTTTCAAGCAAATAAGTTTAGGAAAGGATACTTTTCCTGGTATATAGACCTTTAGAGGCAAGTATGTAGAATCCTGAAGCGCATATTTGTTGGAACGCTGAAATGAGACGAGTTACAAAGTCGTCCTGGTCATGGCTGTTCACTGCAATAGTAGATTTGTAAAGAGGTGTTTGTTCCTCTGGAAAGGCCAGCATGCATTCCCTGTATTCCCTTTCTGAGTAATCCTCATGCTGAGAGTTGTATGCCAGCAGGTAAACAGGCAGTTTAAATGTACGCTGAGGCAGTAAGAGTTGGCATTGGTCTTAGGTGCTACTCAGTGCATCGTGGCACACAGTTGTGACACACCATATGAATGGGCGTTAAGGAGAAATCTAAGGGGAATACCGAGAGAAGAACATAGTCACGGAGTCATTATTATTGTTTTAAGTCAGAATAAGCTTGTAGAAAATCAACAAATCTAACTTAGAGTTGTATTACCTGCCAGATGGGGATTCTTTTTAGCTAGTTGGCAGAGATATGAAAATGCACAATTGATTGCATAGCCGGACTGTTGCTTTCTGTAGAAGTGTACATACCGATAGGTTTTGAAATGGTGGATGTATAGCTGCCTCTAATTAGAGTAGGTCCAAACAAATAGAGTGAGTGCCCCAAGTATCACATAACAGATGTTGTAGCTTATGAGTGTGTGAAGTCAAATATACATATTAAAGGTCTATTCCAGTTTACTCCTTTGGCTCTTGATAGGAAGTTTCTGAAATGTCTATAAAATTCTGTATCACTCCTTTTTCACGGGATCGCAACAGAAGGCTCAGAAAGCAGCTCCTTTCTCTCTGCTGTTGTTTCTCTCTTTTTGTTCCCATTTCCTTGCTTCTTATGTCAAGTACTTTTATGACTGCATGGAGCACGTTAATCTGTTATCAGATTCCCTCTGCTGGTCCATTATTTCATCCACAATTTCAGAATCCTGACACCAAGTACTGTTCCTGATAGGTTGAATATTTGTTCCAGAAAGATTTATTTTTTTGATTTTTTTTTCTCTCCTTGCACATGCATGTATTATTACAATTAAACAGTAAAGGATTTTTCTGGTTGTTTTACTCGGAAGAATCAAATTCCCTTGTTCCTTGAAAGAACAGTTGGATAATTCTGCCTTTTAATCATTCCAATCTTCTTTGCAACCACTGCAGCTTTACAAGATGTGATATTTCAGATACTACAGTCTAAGACCTGTTATTTCATGCATTGGGGCTGAGACCATCTGTTTTTCCCAAAGAAATTCTTGTGTGTCTTTTGACGGTTATGCTGATAAATAACCAAATGGGAATTGCAAGTAGCAGTGTGAGGTTTGTCATGCCAAGAAATCTCAGAGACCACCTGGAATTACTACTGAATGAAAAAAAAGAAATATATTTTATTACTCCTGAATCCCTTTCCTTTAATCACTTTATCTTTCCTCTACACCGATGTTTAGCCTCCTTATCTCATGTTCGTCCTGCAGGTTCTTAGAAACACTTCACTTTGTTCGATGTTGTTCGTTTGTTAAAATCGCAGGTATTGCTCATGTCATCCACAAACTGCTGCAAGATTATTTCTCCACATTTACTATGAGTCTGTACCAACTTCCTGATGGGATTAGTAGGGACCATTGCTGCTTCAGATAATGAGGATGATCTAGACTGATGAAACTGCAAGCAGTGTGGAGGTGCAGGTACTAATCACAGAGATGCCAAGATAGGCTGTTCATTGTCTGGAAGTAGAGCCCAGAAATGGTCTGAGTCCATGCATGAAAACGTGTTTGGTACACTTGCTGAAAGGTGGGAGGGAACTATGATACATGAATTTATTTCAGCTGCCTTGGCTGCATCTATTCAATATATACTTGCAGTATGAAGACAAATTTAAGAGTCCTTGGTGCCTGCAGCAATGCTTACTTCTTTGTGTTGGATAATAATGTGTGGGTAGATATTCGTGTGTCCCAGAGTAATGAAGAAGAGAAAATTCTGCATGAAGTATCTTTGTGATGAAATCGCAGCCGTTGCTGGAGTGATGCTGGATGTCGGAGTTGCGGTTTGTCGTCTCCAGCAGGGCTTCCCTAGTACCCAGGGGTTGTTGGCTTTCCAGAGAGATGTGCAGAATGCAGGAAAACCTGCATTTGTTTGTCTCACAGACTGCTGGTGTTAGAATAGCCAGAGCTTTAGGAAAGTGTAGCCTGGGTGGGTGAATCCTCGCCGAGCTGAGCAAAGGATGGCAGGCAGCAGCGTTTTCTCTTTGATGTCTGCTGCGTTTGACAGAGTTTCCCAGGTGGCGAGGCTTCTTTCAGGATGATGTTCCAGTTAGAAATAGCTAATTCGGGAGACATCAAATAGTTCCTAATTTAGCTTATTTTAAAGAAACTTAATATCGAAAGTGAAGCAGATACCAGTGAGATAGTAGTGAGAGCAGCGGGTGGGCAAATGTATGTGGGGTGAATAAGCAAAGGAGCCACTTCAGACTACTAAAAAAAAAAAGAAAATCCATTTGCCTCATGCCAATTAGGCTTCAGAAACATGTCTTCTGAAAGTTTCACCAAAATAAGATTTCCCCACTGGTCTTGCATATAAATAGGAATGTATTTACTTGTTACTTGCATGTAAGGAATAATGTTGGGCAGGCTGAGATCCTTCATTCAAACATGATAAGTATGGGTACAACAGTGTGAGAGACATGACATGTGGAGATCTGATGGAATATAAAGTCCAATTTTGTGCTAGTGCAAGGATGTGTGCACATCTCCTGGGTGAAAGAGAACCTGGAAGACAGGTCCAATCTCTGAGGGGTTTTTCCCACCTTACGATATAAAGCCTGTATCGGAACCATGGATACCATCTCGCCTTCTTACCTGTAGCCTTCTCCTTTCTTAACACCCTTGAATATCATTACAGCATCTAATTTTGAATTGCCAGCTTTCGTTACTATCTGCTTTTTATCCTTTGCCTCATAGTACCATGTGTTGTCTGTGGTGTCAAGACTGATGGTGACCTTGGGAAAAACACACTTCCAGATGTGTTCCTCCCCTTCTCGGCTGGCCCGTAGGCAGCCAGAGGCAGGCTCTTGATGGCTTGGCTTGGCAGTGGTGTCCTACAGGTGCTCTTGTCTTCCCGACCCCATTGAATGCTGAAAGAGAGCAGGTGCCCATGGCACACGCAGGGTGCAGATGATTCATTTATCCATCAAGCTGATGCTTTTGTAAGAAGCCTAATTAGCTGCAGATCTACCTTTTACCTGCATTCCACATGAAAGTGAGTGACTTGCTGCAGTATGAAGGTGCTCTATGCATCCTGAATGGTGCTCTGTGCATCCAGAGTTTCCAAGAGCCTGGAACACTTTCTCCCGTTATGCTCTCTATCCTGTGTATCTCCTTCAACCATCTTTCAAAAAATTAAATGTCAGGGTCTTTAACACATGTAAGTAATGCAGAATCTGCATGCTGGACAGACAGCATTTAATCCAAATGTACTGTGACAGAAGAAGATCCTCTTACCTTAATTATTTTGCAGATACTTAAGGATATCTTTTAGTATTACACCAGGATTTGACTTTACCATTGAACTGAAGTTGAAACTAGAAACTGGAAACACAAAACGGCTCAATGTCATTGTTTGTGCTGAGCAAGAGAGGAGCAGAATGCAGTTTCTGATGCAAAATACTATTTCATTCTGATTTTTTTTCATGATTTTTCATACTTTTGACATCACAATTTCCACAAATAGTTGGAAAATGCCTCTTTTCATAGTAGTTAAACACTGAAATTGAGATTATAATATTGTATAATTCTGATTGCTGTTTTGCCTTTTTTCCTTCGCTAGAGGATTGTCAAATGGGTGTAGTTGATGATACTTCACAAGCTGATTAAACCAAAAAAAAAAGCTAGTTCTTTCAGCACTGACAATGTTTGCGTTCTGTATATTATAGTAAAAAAAAAACTTAGTTGCAATCTCACCTAGAACTTTGATTGCAGTCAATTAAAAAACAGCATTCAAATAAAAATTGGGAGAATCTGATATATAAATAGGTGTTTGTGCAATCAGAAAGAGATTTTTTTTTTTTTGCATTTGGCTCACAGGATTTAAGGAAGGAAGTAATATCTTTATAATGTTCATTAATGGCTGTAAAATTGAGATTTTTAGTATGACTCTTTCTGCTGAAATGCTCGGGCCAACAGATTTATTGAGCGTTTTATTTCTTGCTCAAACTGGCATCTCTGTGACATAAGTACGTCAACTGAATTCATTATACACAAAGCAAAACCATGTCTCGGTGCTCAAGAATCAGTTATTCTTACAGTTTCAGTATTTGTTGCCACACTCAAGAAATGACAAAATTTAAACACATGGTAGGTATTTCCAAGGATACCATCAGACACTGCTTCCAAGACATATTCCAACTTTAAATTACTTTTTGAAGAGGTGCTAGAAACACTATCCTTCTCCTATTTGAGGTTACAAAAGATTTTTCTAGAAAAATAACTGATAAATACAACGTGAGAAGTTAAAAGTTTTCCACTGAACGTTCTGTTACAAAATCTCTTTCATAAACTCCTGTACTGTATTAAGCAAAGTTGAATTTCTAGGTATAGTAGCAATTTGTGAAATAATCACTGTGCTCCTCAATTGTATTCTGAGTTTGTTCTTTCTCTGTAGGGGACTGGCATGTTCATAGGCTCTTTCTGCATGTTCTCAGTGCCATAAGGCTGAGACTTGCAGAAAGTAAAATACTATTAATAGCTTATAGCAGACTTTACACCCTCAGAAAGAAGGAAGATTCAGCGTGCAGTTCAGATATTCTTCTGTACATTAGATCTCTATTAATACCCTGTAGATAAACCTAGTGATTTGTTGGTTTTTTGTTTGGTGTTCATTTTTCTCTTTTTTTTTATTTAATAACATCACAGTGCTAATGTCTAATGTGTCAACGCAGCTGCTACTTTATAAGAGTGTTTTTAAAGTACTTTTTGCCTTGCATTTGTGTTGTCGTGATCCAGATGTATTGCATTTAGACCTTTGTCTTAATTTTGGAAGTATTGCTTTATTGCAAAGAGATTGGAACGGTTGTTTCACCTTGGGTAAACTACCATCCCCTTGGTTTCACTGTTTATACTTCATCATTCCTAAGTGATGCCTTGAGAAATTATGTAAGTTCTCCAGGAAAAGAAGTCTGCCTTTCTCACTTAAATTAATACGGGAGTAAAAAATGAAGAACACTAATACGGGTTCTATAATACCATCAAACCTGCAGCCTTGGTGTTTCTTCTTTAGGATGCTGGCTTATACTAACTGAAGTTGGCTGATGTTTTGTCATGGAATCCAATAATGTGTAATCTTGTTCATTTGCTTTAGAAGTTAGGAGTTCTGTTTGTCCTGGAAGTCCATCTTGAGAAAGACAATTACTGTCCCATCCACTGGTTGATGGAATGGCGTCCAGCTTATTGGATTTCTTACTAGGGTTGTCAGTTGTAGCTCTGGAATAAAAAAGGCGCTTAAATGACCTGATGAAAGGTAAATATACAGACTTGGAAGAATGTCAGCTTTTTTTTTTTTTCGTGTGTAGCATTTTGGTTTATGTGGTTTACATATTTTTGCAGACCTTGCTCCATGAATACCTTTGCCATAATAGAGTTTTTGTTTTGTAACAGTAGCAGGATTATATAATAATTCTATCCTGCCTCCAATTTATAATCACGGTTTTGGTCTTTGCACTGGCAAAATAACAGTAACACAGTGAACGCTGACAAAATCACTTTGTCATATAAGTCCCTTTTCCTAATGTTGTTTCTGTAGTCTGTTGAGCAGTAACCTTTCAGCTTGGAGACCGTCCGCTGTCTCTGTCGGCTTCTGGCTCTCTCTGTCTCTGTGCTAAACCTTTGTAGTTGGTTTCAACTGAGGCCGGACAACAGAACGTTTTGAAAAATATATAATCACATTTTAATAGCTTCTTTCCTGAAGGTTCATACATTCCTGTTTAAATATAGAATCATAAAAATATAAAGGTAAATCTTTGCAGTCCAGTCAGCATGTAAATTGAGACTTTTTGGTTGGAGTTATTTAATGTCAGTCTAGGCAATTTGTCCTTTTTCAAACGTAATTGGCTTGCCTTTGGGTAATTACAGATGTAATAAACTGATCAGGAAACATTCATGATTTTTAGCAGTATAATATCTTCGCAGATAAAGTGACCTATAGATTCTACTTTGCAAATGTGGCATTCCGTTAGCAGCTGTATTGAGTGGTGCTATTGAAGTCAAACCTGTAAAACAGAGAAGCACAAGAAGACTTTATCAAAGCAATCTGTAATATTTAAGCAGAATGAAATTAGCTGGGTAAGAATGAGATCAAAGCTTTAAGTGAGGTTCCGAGGGTAAAGAAAATGCTGCAGTGATGAATAGCGATTAGTTGTAGTTAATTTAAACTTACTGAAAGATTTTAAGGATCAAAGTTGGGCCTTTTGAGAAAGGGGATTCATCCGATCTCATCTATTTATGTTTTTCCGACATAAAGTAATCCCGATATGTTTTACTAGCTTCTGATTTTTCTGTAGGAGAAGGAGCACTGTGACCGCCATCTGCTGAAACTCTTCAGCTTTCCTTTAGTGGAACCACACAGGCGTTTGTGTCGCTGTCTCTGGGTTTCGAGCCCTCTGGGCTATCTCAGGTCCTTCCCTTCAGTCAGAGCAGCGCAGGTCAGTGCTCTGCTGGGGAGAAGAGATGATTCTGCAAAGCTGTCTTGGGTCCAGTCGAATGTGGGGGCTCATGGCTCATATCTGCCCTTGCGGGCATCCCTTTGGTATTCACATGAAGTCAGCAAAAAGATTTCCTGTATGTAGTTTATGAAATTGAAATTCTTCTACAAATAGAATTACATTCTATAAATTTTATTTTCAGGTGCTTTTTCACTATGTGTGGTTTCTCAGAACGCAGGCTAAAGAAATACTCATCCGCTGCAGTGCTGTTTGTAGTTCAGAGTAGCAGAGAGAAGCTACTGATTTCTCAGCTCAGAATATGTAGCGAAAAACATTTTTTAGCGTTTATCTTACTTATAGGATCATAAAGCTGTTTGATCTTTAGAGTATGCAGTGTGGCCAAAATTTTTAATATTTTATTCTTAAAAAAATTCCATTAAAGTGCAGTTTAGCAAGTCCATGTTGTAATGTTTTTCTCTTTTTATTTGGCTTTTCATGCCTTAAAATGTCATTGTGGCCATTGCGTTTATTATATTTTTAAAACTATTTCTGTAATGGTGATAACAACAGGTCTTAAACCATTTGTCTGCTATCGATTAGATAACCTAAGTGAACATTTTAATGAGTGAATGATAGTTCCTTATTTGAAACTTAATAGCCAATAACACACCTTCATGATATACTTAACATAGTAGTTTTGAAGAGTATTATTTTACAGTTAATTATGACTGCCTGTACTCCATTCAGTTACTATACTTCCATGGCAAATCTGTAGTAAAACATGAACTATTTGGCAAATAAAGCATTTTAGCTTGATGGCAGTGTCTCTTTAGGATAACCTTTCAAATTTGACTTTCTTGCCTAACTTTGTCACATGTGAAGGTATCCCATCATATAATGTTATCCAATGACTTTATTGTCTTTTCTCCAAGTGTCAAAAGCCTCCAAAAATGTTTTGTGGGTTTTTTTTTAATATATGTTATGTTTGTGTTTGACAGTTGTAGCAACACTGGTGTGTAATAATAGTTTATAGCTGAATGGCATTTTAAATCAAATATATTACAAATTGCCTTCTTCTACGTGGTAAATTTCAATACCTGTAGCAAAATAATAAAGGAAATATTAATAAGATATTACATGAGAAAAAAAAGTCTTTTGGAAAGTATGTTTCAAGGAGCGTGGAGCGGTAATTTTGCGTTCCTTAAAAATTTATTCTCATAACTAAACTTATATGCTACAGTTGGAATAAAAAACGTTAATTAGGAAGTTTTTCCACCCTGGCCAACTCCAGCAGGTTTTCTTGCTGGTGTCTTTCCACTCAGTACAAGTTAAGAACTGTGGGGTATATTACATTCATTTATAGACTTGTATGACTATGAAATCCAGAAAGAGAGCTTAATTTAAGAATAGATTTTACAAGAATAGATTATAGATTATAAAACCCCTGCTACAGCAAGGTCATCCAGGGCAGGTTGCACAGAATGCAATCAGACGGGTTTGGATGTCTCCAGAGGAGATTCCACAGCATCTCTGGGCAGCTGTAGTTCTGATGCAAAGGGAGGGTGCAAAACAACTCCTTTGACTGTGGTTTACTGCGGACAGAGACTCTGAGTGTTTACCCTGCACCTACTTTTCCCTGGGGAGCCTCTCCTAATGCTGAGGGCCAGGGCTTGAACTCGCTCCCTTCCCACCCTGTTAGCAGTCTGGCAAAGTTGTCCATACAGCAAGGCAATTGCTTCCACTCTTCTGGGCAAACCTTTAGCTATCATGAAATGTTAACGTTGTTGATCTCAATAAAACAGTCTCCAGTTTTAAGTAGGTATGAATTTGGCACTCTTAAGTGTGGAAATTTCTAGTAGCCTTCCTACAGCCTTGTAGTACCTGCAGCTGTCACCAACGTTTACAGACACACTTCATCCTGGTGTTCTGTGACAAGCTGAGGAAAAGAAGAGTTGGAATTCGGTTGATCTCCTTAGAACAAAGAGGGGCATATTGGGGATTTTCTTTCCTTCAGTTCATATTATGAGCATGATTTATATCCTTCAGTTTTGAAAAGGCAATGTTTTGGAACAATCTTCCAAATCGCAGCACCTCTTCTGATGACATCCTATATCCAAAAGCATACTTGCTAGTTCTGTTGACTAAAAATATGTGAGAAAATATCTTTCCAACCTGCCTTTCCTTACTGCTTTAATATTTAAATATTATAGCTCTTAAACTGTTTTTTATCGCCTAAAGTGAATGGTGAAGATTCAATACGACGTTGGTGTAAGGTTTATGGAAGTTTTAGCTCTGATATCTTTTTAGTCTAACCTTAATTTTCTTCTTCCTTTAAAACTGAACCGTATTTAAATTTTTATCCTTAATTATGAAGATCACAATTGTTATATCTTCAATTCATGGGCTTTTTCCACTTAGTAGTAATTATGGCCTAGGGGAATAAAAACTTGCTAGTTTCTCTAAGACTGCAATAGAAAGCTGGGAGTTTATAAAACACTCGGTACTTGACTGCTAGCGGGCGTATGCCACCTTCTGTTTGGTCCATGAGGCTGCCAGTCGTTGTCACGAAACAATTGATTATTCGTAAGCTTATGCAACTGAAATGCTTCCTATGAATAGTGCTAAAATACATCATTCCTCCTGCATTAATTGAGGTGTTCAGCTGCAGACAGTGATTTTTCACAAGAAATTTTCAAAACTTGCTTCTGGTAAACCTTTATAAACTGTGTAATTTTGCACTCACCTACTAAAAATCCAAATGTCACATTAATTAATCTTATTGTTTAATAAAAAGAAAAAATCCGCACTACAAATTCATATGAAAGACTGGGATAACGTGAGTAGCTATAGTTTAGCCTGAACCCAGTGATGCCGTTTAGATTCTGGAATGGATGCAGACAGTTACGTCACTGAGTTGATTATATTTGGTGTTGTTAAAGACATGAAAGTGTGCATTTACACGGAAGACTTTTTGATGATATTACACTATTCCTCGAATGGATTTAAATTCCAAAAGTACTGTCACTTGAAAGTGACTTATTATCTCTATGTCTAGTTTCAATGAAGAGACGCAAGGTGTAGTACTTCATCTTACTTGGAGGTTATCTAAAGGACAGTATGCACAGGTTGATGAAAAATAAAAGTTAGTTAATATGAACACTTTTCACTCTCTGTTGCAGAGTGTGTCTACCTGTGGGTCTTTGATTTCCAGATGAGTAAGGGAGAAGAGTCTAAAAGCATAACTTGTCCTGGGGCCGGCATGCCGCTCACTCGCTGGTCAGATAAAGGGCACGTGCTTGATCGGGGAAAACAGCATTCACATCTCAAAGAAGGAATAAAATCATCAACATCTTTCATTTATTTGGATATGTTTTATAACCATTTCTTACATCAATTAAAAATAAATGCGTTTGGGATACGAGCACAAGAGTGTGTGTGGGAAGGAATGTGTTAAATCTGCTCAGCTCCTTGAAAAACTCAACATGGGGGTTAAGTCTAAGAGCTAATACGCTCCACTTTCCGATGGCCTTCTCGGACTAAAGAAACCTGAGGAGGCCGGAGTCCCCGAGGAGGTTTTGTCAGGAAAGCATGTAAAGCAAGTCGGCTGGATGCAGGAAGAGAGGAGCCTTTAAGATGTAATCCTGGTTAGGTTAAGTGTGGCTGCTCTGTCATTTCTACTTCTTATAGCTTTGTGAAGCAGTAATGTCTGTTTTCGAGAGTGCATAAAGTACTCCTATTTTCAAATTACTTTTAAGCGAGTTTGTGCTGAGGGATAAGGTTTTAGTGATCAATATCAAGCTGTCCACTAAAGTGTGCCACCTGTAAATCAGCATAGTGAAATCTGAATAAATATTCAGCTCTCATTAATGCTTCAGTCTGCAATATTTAAAGGGTAATGGTGTGTAGCCCCCTAGAAATTTCACAGGCCATTTAGAGATGTGGGTTTGAGGTGTGGAAGAAATGCTGTCTAGTGAGCAATTTTAACTAGGATGGGTCTCTGGAAAGCCAAAAGGTACTAATACCTGCAGTGAGCAAGGTATCATGATGTTCTTCCAAATCTAAGGGTATGGTTGGGTAGGAAATTTAATATCCGTGCACACTAAAATATGATACAAAAATCTGGAGACCCAGGACAAGATTTCCCGAGTGGTTTTTGGATTGTGAACAGAGTACCTTGTAAACAGAGTACTGTTCTCTGCACAGGCTGGTGTTTAGGAAGATGTGCTCCATGAAAACAAATAAGATTCCTTCAGTTTGAAAATGCCAGAGTATTTACTTGCTAAATAAAATATAAAGAAAGCTGTAAATATGCTTCATTACAACACAGCCTGGTCTTTAGAGGATTTTGAATAGCTGTTGTGCACAGTGGAAGACAAATTAATCTCTCTGAATCTCTCTCAGCTGAAACATTCTAATGTTAACTAACAGTTTCTAGTGATCAAAGTGATTTAGTTAAATTATTTATTTGCATATGCATTTAAAAGTTTTTATTGTTGTAGCTCGAGGGAGGAGAAGGGAAGGGGGGAGAAAAAGAAAAAGGTCTTAAGATAATTACCTGAGATTTAAAAGCAGCTGGCCCTGCCTTGTCCTACTTTCAAAGCTAGATCAGGCATCTTTGGTCGACTAAGATCTCCTGATTGCCATGTGGTCTTTGCTGTGACTTCTCACAATTATAATTGCAGTCATATCTGCCTTTTCTGCTTTTAATTAATAATCAAGATGATTAATAGACCGTTTTCATCCGTTAAAAATATATATTGTGTCGTATTCCACTCTGCTCAAAATGTGTGCTTAAAGGGTAAATCTTTCACTTTTCCTGCAGAGTGTATTGCAGTTGCATGTATTTTATTGTCTCTTTCCTGTTGTTCTCTGTATTGATCTTTTTTAATAGGAAAATTGTCAATTTAAAAATCTAGAACCAGATTCTGTTTGACACAGAAGAGAAATCAGTGGAAGGCTAAGGTTATAACGTTGGGGTTTTTTCCTATCGCCCCCCTTCAAGTTAATTGGTTCCAATGGTGTAAAGCTGCTTTCAGTTAGTACTGTGCTTGGTGTCTGCTATGTGGTAGCCCCAAGAAATAGATTGATTAATGGAAGCTAATTGGGGTGCAAATTTGTTTGTATTACTGTATGAAGCCTGAAATCAATACTGTATCACATACAAAGCAACTAAATTATCAAATCTTTTATAGCTCCGCTTCAAGATGAAAAAGGCAGCAATTTTTTTTGTTTTTAAAAATATCTGTTGGCAAAGATGATGCAGGGAGAAAATTGCCAGTTCTTAGTATTTTTTTTAAGATCATCCCATTCCATTTTTAGTTCTAATGCCTTTGACACTTTAAAAAACCTACAAAAAAACCAAGCTAAAACCATTTAGAAAGGTCAAGGTGAATGACTTTTTGCCTTATCACCTTTAAATCTGTGGGGATGCTAATTCTCAGAACTCATAGGAGGAATATTCTATTGTGTCTTTCAAAAATGAAATAATTTTAAGCAGAATACCATCCTGCTTACAAGGAGAAGACTTCAATCTGCGGGCTTTGGCAGTCTTTCCTTTACCCTTGTTTTCTTCAGGGCTGCATTTGAAAGGATTGTCTTGCCATGTCTGATCATAAAAAAAGGGTTGGATGTAGAAATTAAGCTATTTGTGATTTCTTTCTCTTGCGTAGAATAAAAGTTCTTTTAATAAAAGTTTAGTGCAACTTCATGTTTTGATTTTTTTTTTTCAGCCATTCTTTACAAAGAGTAGTCCCACAGAGAATTCTAGAAAATACTGTTAGCGACGTGCATTTATCATATTTGTGTCCAGACTTCAGCGTGTATGTTGATATATCCATATATTCTTATATACGTGTATATAAGGATTCTGAATTAGGAAGCTTCAGAACAGGGTGCCTTTGTGTGATTATTTTATTTGCCATTTTTCTATTAAAATCACACAATAAACTCGGCATTTCTGTAATTCAGCAATGTGGTGAAAAGAGATAAACTGTTATTTCATATGACAAGTTTTAAATATCAGTTATGACTGAAATGACAGCTTTAAGTATAACTGTTTAATTACATTGCCTCAGATCTGCTTTATACTCTTATCAAATATGAACAAGACCTTTCTTCATTGCTCATGAATGAAAATTATTAAAGCACTAATTGTTGCAGTTACTTTTTATGGAAGAATCAGTAAGTGAAAGATTCCAAGTTTAGTTTCAGGTCTGTGCTGTATTATCCTATTCTGCTAACAGAACATCCTTATATTAAAACCAGACCATTTTATTTGAGTCATATGCATATTGCTATGATTTTTAAAACATATGAGGTTTGACCTAACCTTGCAGTCATTACATCTGGTTGTTTTCAGTGATTCTATAGTTCTCTGATTTTATATCTAAATTGCTTTTTTTTTTTTTTCTGTTTGCCTGTAGCCTAAAGAAAAAAGATAATGCATTAAAGTAAATGATACTGAAAAATGTAGACGTTAGAAACTTTTGGAAAACTCACAAATCTCTCTGCATATCTGTAAATTAATCTCATTTCTGACCTGATTGACACCTTCTCTTCCAGTTCTGATAATAGACTGCTTTTGTGATGTTGTCAATTATTTGCGTGGGCCAGGTGAAGACTTCTGGACACTTTCACTAGTAGCTAACTCCCAACGAAGGATTAAAGTCAAAGTCCCCTGAGCGCATAAGTTAGTGATTGATGAAGTTATGTTATTTCTCACGGTAAAACTTAATAGGACATAAATTAGATTTTTGTAGTCATTAGTGATTTCAATGGCATTTTTTTCTTCCAGCTTTTGTGACGGCTTGTGGTTTCATCCATAAGCACATGGAAATCAAATCCTCATAGTATGGTTTGGTGTGTATGCCTCATTGTACATATGGATCCATTTTCAGTACCGTCTAAGAAACTGCAGGAAAAAAGACAAAAAAAAAACCCTGCTTTTTTTCACCATTAGATTGTGGATTTTACATAGTATTACTACTTTCCTCTGTGTCACTCAGGCTTCAGATTCTTTTTTCGGTGTAAATAATTGTACCACTATGCTTTTCTTCTCTACCTTGGATGTATTAATTTTCAATCTTAATGTGAGACATACTTATCATTTTCAACTTTTCAAGTACTCTTCAAGTTGATTATTTTTAGTATTTTGATTTTACATTTTCTGATTTTCCTGCCTGTCTGCATTGACTCTGGACTGCGTATATGAGACAGATGATTTTTCTTCTTTTTGCTGAATTCTAAAACTTTTCTATTTGAATAGCTGTATAATGATACCTGTAGCAGTTCTTTACTTCAAGCCATCTGTAAAAGTAATATCTCCAGAAATATATTAACTTGATGTAGTGGGAGTAAAGGAATGTGGGTTTTTTTTCCAAAACTTCAAGATTTAGGATCACTATTTAAATCGGAGCTTAAATACGCAGACATTAATTTTTCTCTTCTTTCAAGTAAGTCTTTTTAAGGGTCGAGTTTTAGGATGTAAATTGTTAAAATAGAAACATTGGGGGTTCTCATTCCTTTAACGACAGTTTCGAGGGGTATGCAAGCAAGTAATGGAGGGAGATATATCTAATCTGATTACGCACTTGAACAGGAAGATTTTAATTACTATGAAGACTATTGAGACTACCATCCTATAAATCAATAATTTTTCCCTGGGTCTTGTCTCTATGTATATAGAGAAAAGGTAAATACCAGTATATATCTTGTATGCCATCTTCTTATTATACAAACATTTGTAATTCTGTTGAGTTTATCAGTCAACAACACAGGTCACTACTGATAAATATAATCAAGAATACAGGTGCAGTAAATAGACACTAATGCTTATTAGTAAAAATGTGTGTTTACATACCTAAAAGTCCTGAAGGCTATAGTAAGTTGTACTCTTTGTGATGTTCAGTCACGTAGGAGATGATACTGATTTTCCTAAGGCCTTGTGGTTTTCATTGTGCCAGATCTGACCTGCCTTGAAAAGTTACTCAAGAATGCAAACATCATAATGCATACTAATACTGTTTTAATTAATGATTTCTAGTGTAATGAGTCAGCTTACATTCTACCAGGTGAGTTTAACAATAAACTTCAACCTACAGTTTAAGGGCTATTTCAGGCAGTGACTGGCAGAAAGGCTACCTATTAAAATGTTAATTGGAGACAGGAGATCTCAATTGTCGTGCAGTATACAGCATTTTCTCTGTCAGAACTGGACCATTCTCCTGCCCTTTGGACTTCTCATCAAGTCTTCCATTCTTGTAGACTTCAGAATAGAAAGATGATGAATTTTGTGATCATTGTGTTATCCTGTACTTGTGACCCAGTTCTTGAAGTGCTTTCTCCTTATCTCACGAAAAAGTGTCTATGTTCAGCAGAATGTGCACCTGCTTTTCCTTGTCATCTGGCTCTCTTCCCTGTCTTTTTTTTCTGTATGCAATTAATTCCATAACTATATATTATGTATTTGATCTGGATGTACGTATTCCTTCCACTGAATTGAAACTCTGAAGTACCCTAGTATGTGATATCTATAAATTATTCAAAATTCCAGTCATAAATTTTAATTTGATTCTGAACAACACGCTAATCTAAGGAGATGTTAAGTAACCTTTGCGATATACATTGATATATAAATAGTGGCATTAATGCCTCTGAACATCTTGATAAGTGTTTCATGGTATCATCGTGCATTCTCCATCTCTTGGTTCTAAAAGCCATTGTTAACATTCATAATTTTCTTTGTGAATTCTCAGAGCGTGATCCCATATAGGGCTGGTTTACAACTTCAACTGTTTTCCATTTGTTTTGCTCACATGAAATGTAGGATTGTGTGTGGAGAGTTTAGGACCGTAGTTTTGCCAGTTATCATCAAAGAATCACAGAATCACAGAATGCTCCAAGCCATGGAGGATCTCTGGATGTCTTCTTGTCCAAGCCCCACTCAAAGCTGGACAGACTAGGTGTTGCCCTGGGTTACTCAAGGCCTTTTTTCAGTTCTTTTTAAATATTTTCCAGTATGGTCACTCCACAAACTCTGGGCAAATTGTTCCAGGCTCTATTTGTGAATGTTACAGGGTCAAAGCAAAATAAGTTTGGGTTTGGACTACTATCATTAACGCATCATAGTTGTCCTGTAACTTCAAGAGGAGCAGTTAATTAGCATAAGAATGAGATCCTCTATGTAAACATTAAATAAATAAATCTTGTCTCTCTTTTTACCAATTGAATTTTAGTATTAATTATTACTACATGGTAATTATATATGAGCTATCACTTAAGAGTAAGAGCCCTTATAGGTACCCGCCAGCAGAATGCTGCATAGAATAGCAGCAGTATTTTGTCTTTTAGTTATGAGTAACAAATGGTCTCGTTTGATTTAAAAATCAAAGGAAAACTTTCTTGTCAATTGCTGTGAACTGGAAAAAAAGTGTTTGGTATTTGTAGTACAATTTAGTATGAAAGGATTAAATAAGCCACAGAAAACAGTCAGTGGCAGGAAGAATAGGTAACTTGAAAGTTTTATGTTTTGGAAATTTCCTAACGTAATTGTTAACTATGATAAGTAGAGGCAGATTTTATAGCGCTGCAGTATACCTGCCAGGAAGTATGTAACAAACTGCTTCAATTGCTAATGCACCGAGATTACCAGTGCAAGCCATGACAATTGTTCTATCAATAATTACTGAGACATGGTAAAAAATAGTGTACGTTGCTTGATGCAGGCAGCCAAATGGAGACCTAATAATTGTCTGCAGCATCAAACTGTAAAGTATAATGACTTTTGAAGGTTGAAGCTTATGAGAGCAGTTCATTATGTGTTCCAAACAATGCTTTATTTTGCTATTGTTTCTTCATTATGTGGATAGGAAGCAGTGTAGCAGAAATTGGGCTCAAGGGAAACAGTGTCTACCAGTAGTTTAACCTTGTGACATTCCACTAAAAAGCACAGGTTCTTCTGAAATACATAATACATGAACTTCTCTGATTGTTTAGCATTGATCACTACTCAAGTAAATTGAGTTACTATCTTATTAGCATAAACAGCAAGGCTTTAGTGATCCTCTTCACCCTCCCATGGTATATCAAGAGGCCTAGGGATTTCTGCTTCTTTAAAACCAAAAGTCGATTGTAAAACAAACACACAGACATAGTTAGAAAGCCCTTTAACAAAGGCAGAAAACTATTTTGAAGCGGCATCCTTCTGATTGCAGATGCATCTGTTTTAACTTCAATATTCATGTTCCAATATAGATTAGTTTTCAGATTTCTTGTCTTCTGCTGTCAGGTCTATCTGTCATTACATTTTCCTCTCTCTGCATTACTGTATAATATATATTATATAACTGTATGTATACAATAGATAGATAATGCAGATTTCTGTAGTGACAAGATTTGGCTGCATTTCAATAGCAATGTTAAGAATACTTCTCCCCTTTTAGGACTTGTGGAAGCAGAACATTAAATATATATACTTCCTTGGAGAAGAAGCAATGAAGGCACGTTTTAGAAGCACGTTGTCCCATGCTTTAGAGAAACATATGCATACACAGATGAGATCTTTAAGAAGCTAACAGTTTGTCATTGAAGATGTTTTCCATTTGCCATCTTAACTTTTCATCTTTCCTTTCACCTTTCCAATTACAGAAGGCAAACTGGCCAAAATAGGTGGAAATTTTCTAGTGTAAATAGACTGATTGAGCCTGCTTTTATCTTCATTTGTACATAATTATAATTGTCAGCATTTATTTTTAACTTGCAGCAAAAGGTCAGGATGAAATATTATGTTGAATCAGGGGAACATGCAAGATTAAGGCTAACCATGTATTAAGAGCATTTCAACTCCGAGGGAGACATTTCTGTCTAAATTAAAGTTTGATGTTGTGGGAACTAAGTTTGATTTTGTAATGTTCTGAGCCAGTCGTCCAGATTATCAAAGATAGTTTCCCTATAAGACAGGCAGAAAACATCAAAAAGAACCCTTTCTAAGGCTTACTCCTAGAGCCTTAATTGTTCAGCATCTCTGACAGCTTTGAATCCCTCCTCACTTGTCAAACACAGCCTCAGCCATTTCAGGTGATGCTTGAATATCTAGAATCACAGGGGGAGAGGAACCTTAGGTCTGTGTGAGGCAGGAATAACCCAGCTTTTGTATCTGTTCGTTTGTCTTCAAATTGATGATGCTGAAGCTAATTTTTGATAAAATTCTCAGGATGAGTATTTCATAAATTAGTGGAACTGTGGTATAGGCATATGCTATCATTTGCTCAGATTTTAAACACTTGCGTGGAAAAATTTTGCTGGAACTTTAAATGACATTAAGTCTTTTAAAGTCTGTACAGATTTGACAGAATATGTGGTGTCAGATCAGGGAGTTTGGTGTCTTAATCGTTGTTTGTATACCATTTTGGTCCTTTTCTTATGTAGTTCCTCAGTACCTTTTGATTGTTAAATATTTTTCATTCTTCTGTTCATGCACAGACACTCCAGAAGTGGGATAACCAGCAGTGGAATACTTATTTCTGGACACAGAAAGCCTCCTTCATGGCTCTATGAGATGAGCTGGGATCTATAATTCTTTTTTTGGCTCTTTGAAGTTAATGTTCATTTGGAGTATGTTTAAATTCAAGCTGTCATCTTGGCCAACAGCCTTGAGAAAACACAACCTTGAGAAAAAATGTAAATCTGGAAGCTATTTATTTTAGTCTGTACTCCAGAGGAAACAGAGAAACAAATAATGCCCATTTGGGACTTAAGATTTGTCCAAGAAGCCCTGTAAACAGAGCCATTAGTCTTCACTGTCCTTAGTCTAGAGCTTCAGCAGCTTCAGCTTTAGTTTGGTAGTTTATCTGTGTACTGAAAAAAAAAAAAAGGATCTTGTAGTCTCTGAGCTTCTTGTAGATCTTCCTGCTCTCCCTTTCAAAATGTGATCTTACTATCCTACTGTTTCTGGATCACCTAAAGGAATCTATAATCGTCTGAGAAGTTACTGTAGGTGGTTGACCCTCAAGAGGTACTATCGACACTTTGTCTCTGGAAACAAAACCTTGAGGTACTGGTCCTGAGCCGTTTGCTTGTAGCCTTCAGCGGGGCAGAAGCTTGCTGACTGTGAGATGGCTCAGGAGATAGTTCCTCAGGTGGAGATGCAGCTGTAAGAAAAGGTGTGGCTGCTATTGAAGGTAGTGGCAGGTACTGATAAACTTCGGGGCATGATGAGGTAAGGACGTTGTTGACTATGGATGACTGTACAGTAATTGCTATGAAGTATATCTATACTGTGGGTGGACTTTTAGGATTCCTTAACAACTGGATATACTGAAACATGTACCCTTTGCTTGCCTATAATACGTGTTTATGTATAGAGTGCCTGTAGCAGTGAATTCATTCTCAAATTACGCTTTTGTGTGAATGCGATTTCCTGCTTAGGAGACACACTTTGCTGGAGTGGTTGAATTGCCTTCCTATAGCAAGGAAGTTAAACATGTATGAACACTTCTGTGTTTGCACAGGCAATGATACTTGTTGGACCAAAGTTCCAGGAGTTAAATTTCCATTCTAACATACAAAACTTTTTATTTTCTTTTCCAAATGATGAAATAGCAGTTATATTTCTCTATAACATCCTTTTCTTCTAGGGTGCAATCTCTTGCTTCTCTGTCTGACATCAAAATATTCTGTCCGCAAGTTCCGTTTATTTTGTTTCAGCCTAGAACCCCCCCTTTTTTTTTTACTATCCATCATCATGCATTGTAATATCATGTAGTTCAGACTTCTGCCTAATATTTTTTACTTGGAATATGCTAGAGTATATTATGACACAGGATCATAGCAACAATTTCTGTAATTCAGTTATTTTGACTTGGGGTGAAAGGTTACATTACTGTTTGTGTTGTTTTCAGACCTGCTGAGACATTTCAACTGGGCAAATACAATTTGTTTGGATATTTTTCTTACTCATTTTGTAAAGAATTAAGTCAGTGCGATTTCACTGTAGCAGAGGCTATTGGTCACCCATCTTTCTCCACTGCATTCTTGACACGCTACCGAATTGAGCATCAGTAAAGTTGTTGATAACACATGGGAGATCCACATTTTCCATGGAAATTTTTTTTTGACAAACCAAAACTGTGCCTTACATGCAAAATCTGTTTTTCCCAGTGAGATTATGTGTTTATAAAACTATTTATCTAGATTTTGGTCTAATAACTGACATATAAGTAGATGGCTGTAAGAGAAATACATTGCATTTTAAATAGATAATTGCAGGACATTTCTGTCTAGAATTGCAAATACCTAATCAGACTGAGGAAGGACCAAAGATACTTGTGGTACTTTCACTCTGTAGAGTAAGCAGGTTCTTCACGAGTTAATTTCAACAGACTTATTATGAATACACTTCAAAGACGCAAACACTTAGCAAGGGGAAGTTACTGATTTCATTATGTCTGTGTAAATCCTGCGAGAATTATAGACAAGTTCTCTCAGATGAGTCAGAAAATAAAAACAGTTATTGGGAATGTGCTAATAACAGATTATGACCTATATGCCAATACTCTCCTATCTGTACAGAGGAAATAATCAACCTCATTAACATAATAAGGTTTGTCAGAGCAACTGACACTTTTGCAGCGTGTACGTGGCTTCTTGCAGAAAAAGCTGAGAGATGCTGCCAAATGTTGATTGATTAGGAGGCTCAAAAGAACTTGCTGAAGAATCATATTTTTGTTATTTGTTTACTGAGATCTCGGGCAGCATGTTCTGTAAAGGTTTTTTTAGGAAAGTTAGTATCTTATCAAAGATTTTTACTTTGGTAAAGTACTGTGTAAGAGTAAATGATATGAATTATCTGTCAAAGTATATCAGAACCAAATTATTCTTAGTACTTGCATTTGAAAAGAATTCTAAAACTAGACATCTCGAATTATGACTTTAAACAACTGATCATTAAACTAATTTCAAGTCCATTTCTATTTTGGGAAGGTGGATTGAAACTCTTCACTTCTTTTTATCCATCAGTTTATAGGGTTTTTTTTTTAATATTAAACTAAATCAAGAGCATCATATACTTTTAACAGACTGAAATCAAAATGTGTGTAATATGCATTGTGCACAGGCTCCTTCCAATGGGAAGCACCTGATCATGGAATTCGTTTTTCTCCAGTTCACATAATGTGTTTGGAGACTGTAGGCAGGATTTTTAAAGAGGTTACTACTAACTTGGAGGGTCCTGGGGGATTTTTTGGGGGGGATGGATGAGTGTACAAGTGGAAGTAGCTTAATTGAGCTTTGTGCTTGGTAACCATCAAGACTTTACCATCTTGAAAGAAATTTCCTTTGAACTGTCAAAAAATGGACTCTCAAGAAAGCACCAATCACTTTTTGAAAGATGTGATCAGCTGCTGTTAGGCTTTGAAGAGAATCACTGGAGCATTTTTCCGAAGATCTAGAGTCTGTGGGTAGTTCCATCGTAGCTTCTTGAACAGCTTCTGTGACGTTGAGTTCTGCAGCAGTGCAGTAATAAGAGACTAAAATCTAAACTAGTGAGTTCCCATTTATGCTTGACTTAATCTTCATTGAGGGGTAACGTAATCAAGTCCCCGCATCGGAAAATTGCGTAACTGCAGCCATTTGCCCCTTGGCATCTACAGAGGCAAATTGCCTGATTTACAGCATAACTAGTCGTGTTGATATTTATAAAAGGATGGTATACCATGGTGATATATCATGAACCCAGACTGTAGGAGAGCTGGGAGTACGAGCTGTCACCGGGCACGTTAGTATCTTTATAAATAAGAGATGGAAATTATTAATAGACCTTTGAATTCATTCTTGCAGCACCGTCTACCAAAATCTAATAAGCTCAGCCATTCAGCTAATTTGATTGAAGATTTTAAATAATCAAACTAAATCAAAATCATGCATTTTAAAAAGGAATCAAATCAAATTATTCTCATTATGGCCGTATATATATATCTGCATGCATCTTGTACGTCAACAATATACGTCTGGATATACAATCACAACTGGTAGGAGCACTGGCTCTGATAACCCTTAAAGAGAAATGTAGAAATCTGAAGCCTAATTAGTAGTAACATGAGCAGAAAACTGATTGGGAGATAGATGCTAGGACGAAGTTGCTCATGCTAAAGAAAAAAATAGATGCTAGAGAAACACTTGCCTTGTTAGCCTCCGTTACGGAGATGGTAAGTGGTTCTTGCCAGCAAAAGAGCAATGGCTTAATTATTTTAAAATGAGATTAACTGAATTTTCAGAGGAGTTTATTTGCCTCAATAGATTGAAAGATAAATGCACAGCGTATAAAAGTTACGAAAACATAATCAAAATATCATTCTGAGCGATTTATATTTTTATGACAACTTTCACTGCATACAATGAAACTCAATTTACCTGCATGATTATTAGCTAAAGGACAGTCATAAGTCTCTGAAATACCACCTGTCTCAAGGAGCTATTGCTGATATTGTCAAGAAGATATTTGCCCATTATATCTCACCAGAGAACAGTGACCCCGTAGAGGCCATTTTTAAATGACTATTACTTTGTAATTTCTGAAGTCCTAACACTGAAGGAAGGGTTATCCATAGCCATTTGGTATTTATCCCAAAACAAGAATTATTAACATCCCTTAGACATTTCAAAATATTAAAGATGGATCTATATTTTCCTCATGTATTTGCCCTGTTCACCTCCCAGATTTTGTCTTGCTGACTTTCAGGTTAAAAAAAAATAATAAAAAATAGTTCTTTAACATTCCATTCCATCCAGTGTCTACCAGTCCTTGCGTACTATGGCTTTTGGCTTGCTTTGACTGAAAGGAATGCTTTCAGGCTTTTCTTTGTTTAATTTGTGTCATAGGTGAGTCTGCACAGATTTAAACTATGTGATACTTCAGTTCACAGTACAAACATGCAAACAATCTGAGATAGTTTTGAAACACTTAGTAGATTAATTTTCATTTAATTATCTTTATGATTGAACTGCTGAAGTCAGCAGTCTTTCCCCAACACATAAAAATATTTTTCTTGAGAAATATCAGTAAAAAATAAACTGCCAAAGCCATGTTAATATCTGAAGTCCACTGTTATCTGGGAGTTTGCAAACAAATGCTCTTAGAGTGGGATAGAAATTATTGCATTCTCGGCTGATAAATTTCTCATCAAAGCCATACAAATGAAATTCAAGTGTCTCTTCCAAAGCTTTTACTCTTCATTACTTGGTCCATATTTATTTATAGCTCTCACCCGACTTCTGCAAAAGAACACTTTCAGTATTTTTATGTTCTTAGGCCTGATTTGTACTGCATTTTCAATGGATGAGTTTTCATCAAAGTGTCTCCCTTCTTCTTTCTAAAGGAGATGCAAATTTTTTTTCTGAGTATGCCTACCACATCATTATATCTTTTAAAAAAGAGAATCTTCCTCATAATTGATTGGTTCAGCACTCACATAATTTAAGTATTTTAAGCAGAATGAGAATATACTCTGACCTTGGTAAAAAATGAAACATTTCTTTTGCGAGACTTTTGACAAGAACAGCTAATTCTGGACTGGAACTTGAAAGAGCTGGCCTAAATTCCTGGCTCTGCCACAAACCTTTTTTTGGGAGCATGAACAAATAATTGAATTTTCTCTTTGGCTCAAGTCTCTGTTTTGTTAATGGGGATGTTAATACTTTCCATTTTTCTGACAGTTTTAATAGATTGGATACTCTGGATGTATTTAGGTACTGTAGTTGTACAGTTCATATATATATATACATTTGTATTCACATACATGCACCTATGTAGCTATTTATAGTAAAAAAAAACTCTAGATGTTCTTTATGTATTTCATAGACAATAATTTGATGCTTATTGCAAGGGAAGACTGAAAAAATTTGAAGCTTGTGAAAGACTGAATGTCATTCTAAAGGAGATTTTGATAATTTGTGCTGTGTAATGTTGCATTAGTTAATATTCTGAACTTCAGGTTGTTTTTTCTAGCCTTAAATTGGATCACTTTATTTATGTGTTTAATCTAGTCCTCCAAGTTTTCTAGGTTAAATGATTTTAGAACCTGGTAAATTTTTATTTAATCGTAATGACCACAAAGTGTTGGCAAAATAAAGCTGTGGCCAAAACTGTTAAAACTCTGCCCTCCACACAGTCATTGCAATCTTTGTAAAGAGCATTACTAAAAGGTTTTCTAGTTCTCCTGATTAATTTCCCATAAATTTCTTGCATATCAAGGAAAATATTTTGTAAGATTTCTGTAATATTTTTTGGAGATTGATTCATTCCATATGGAACACATTAATTTAACAACGAACTGATAAAATTCAGAAAGATCTGAATTTCACCAGTGAGAAAGAAAAACCCTCTTAAGCGAGTGGTTTGTAATCCACTAGAAAAAAAAATCAAAACTGTGTACTATAACATGGATAATTATTTAAATTTCCAATATAAATTCAGAGTCATTCTAATGGTAACTTAACTAGTTGTGCCTCTGATGGAGAAGCAGAATTTATATATTGGCTGAAGTAGTAGGTTACTTTAGCTACCAAGTAATTACCAGAGGTCGTTCTTTGTCTGCAGGGAAACATATGTTCAAATGTACACCACCAGACATCTGTTTGGTTTACTAAACTCTGTTCTGTGTATGGAAATGTCTCTGTGCAAATGTGTGGGTATAAATGAGCCTGTGTTGTGTGTATTCAGCCAGTGTGGTGATCTGAAATAATTCCTGCTGGTTTTGTGTTCCTTAATAAATAGGTTTAACTATGATTCATATGGTACCCCAGAAACTCACTGATGAAGATTATTTCAGGCTTGCATTGCAAATAAGGAAGGTGTCTCATTGAAAAATAACATTGATTTCTGATAACAAAGTAAGCCTAAATTTTCCTTGCGCAGATTGTTCCCTCTAGGCTAATTTTTCTCCTTCCAACTTCTTACTCTAAGCTTGCTGATGATTTTCATTATGAGGGTTTTTGTATGCCTATTGTGTCTTCTTTCTTTCCAGTTTTGAGGTCAACCCAGAGGTACACCTGAAACTTATACTCCCCAATGAGCAGTGATTCAATCCCCAGACTTCTGCTAAAAGAGGGACACCTTTGAAAGACAGCCTCGATATCACAGCTCTCCTCTGGTTGCTGAGCAGAGTGATAGATCTGCTCCTCTTTTCTTCCTGAAGAGTGGAATCGGGATGGTTAATGGCTATTTTACGTAAAGCATGTCCAAGCCACTCCCTTCATGCAGAGAATTTGATTGCCCAGTAAAAGACTTGAAATTATAAATTAATCAGAACAATGGGATTTCTGTATGTTTAATATGTTTACATTCAAGGAAATGAAATACAGCATAGGATTTTATTGTTTGGTAGTGTGACAATGCTTGTAGTAAGGGTGAGTTAAGGAACTGCCATTCTTTCATTGCTGACGTGAATTTAAATAATCTTCTCAAAAACAATCTTGACGTGCTGGAAATGGTATGAAAAAAGCTTGCCAAAATGTTGGAATGCTTTTTAGAACTTGCGCTGCCTGAAAGATTGCCCCTTATGAAGAAGACAATCAGAGGAGGGATGGTTAATAATGGAAAGAAAAATAATGAAGAAAATGAACATACGTGAAAAATACTATAAGAAAAGAGAAAATGTCTTCCTCGGTGTCTGTAACTCGAAATAGTGCCATTTCTGTCTGCTTCAGCCCAGCAGCTTAATGAAATACTTGAAGAAAAGATGCATTTGCCTACTCTTGAAAGAATAAAATTCAGATAACCGATGCAACTAAATTGTCTGTCTTCATCAGTTAGCTCCTTATTCCTCTGCTCCTACGGTTTGAGTGTCTCCCATAAGTCTTGGAACTATTACAGTGAGAGCATTGACCCACGATTTTTATCTCACCTTAAACCCTAAGAGAAACAAAGAGCAAGACTCGTCTTGGAAAGGTAAATTGGCAGTTCTTCCTGACCCGGAGACTGACCCTACCTCATTTGTCTCATCAGGAAGTAGAGTCACTTAACTCCATTAGGATTTCACAGAACAGTGGGTAACTTAATCACATAATGGAGAAGCACACCTTTTTATTTCTTTCCCTGCCCGCGGTAGTAAGATTAGCTGCTTTTACACAAGTAACTTCTACGCGGGGAGTAACTTGTTTGTGATACAACTAAAGTCTAGTTTAGCTGGAGAGAGGACTACAGCGGGATGGTGCCAAGGAGAGAGGCTCAGGGAGGAAAAAGAATGTTTTGTTTGTGTTTTAAATTCAAGATAAAGCTATTTTACAAAGAAACGTGTATGTCAAAGAAGCAGGAAAAAAGTGTTACTAAGTGGTTTCTTGTAGGCTTTTTCAGTCCCTGCGTCAGTTTGAGTGTACATCTGCTGGTAGACTTGTATCAGACTGAATGAAGTTCTTAAAAGTCTCGTGATTTCAGCAGTTAAAGGGGTTATTTTTTTGCTGTAACGGTAATTTTGAATTTTTTTCAGTGACATCTTTTATGTATTTTCACTTAACTAAATGCTACCTTTCCAGTAGACCAGGGGCCCGCATTTTAAGGTTCTAATCTGTTATACTACCATTGGAGTAAATTGATGACATAGTTAATTTAACTCCTGTTAGCAAATTATTCAGTCTGTCTCACAGTACACAGAATTAGTCAAACTGAGCATTCATATTTGGTGGGATTTGTTGTAATGCCTCCTGATACTTAAATTTATTTGAACTAGAAATGGCTCAAAAGGCTAATACCCTGACTGTAACTTCATCTCGTTTGTTGCTTGTGACTTTACAAACAGTATTAGCAAAGGCAAATTTTTTTTATATTTTTTTCCTGTGCTTTTGCAAACCTTGAGAGAGGGGGGAAAAAATATTCCGGAGAACAGGATCTCCTGGTGTCCGCCTTAACTGAATGATTTAGGAGGCATTTATACTGAATCCCAAGGACTCTCTCTCATGGTACTGTGAAGTTCTTCAGTATTTGAGGCTATTGTGGTTACTTGATCTATTTCTCTGTCTTTCTTAAAGTACCTTTGCTCGATTATCAGTCACTGAAGTTTGGGAAGTAAATTTATAGTTCGTACAAACCATGGAAGTTTTATAATTGGTTTCAGAGAAGAGCAAGACTGGAGAAAAAAACCAGATAATTAGCTAGGAAGAATGAGTCCCCATTAGCAGCTGAAGAATTTGGTAGTTCGCTTGGAAACCACAATGGCAGTTATATGCTAGTTCTAATACACATTATGCTTTTGAAAAGGGAAATTCTGGCAAGTGATTTCCATAAAACAGCCAACTTCAGAGCCAACTTTGTCCAGCTGGGCCGTATGGAACCAGCAGCAGAAGCAACCCTACCCCTCTCTCTCCATCCTTCTCGATCCATATGGAATAGGAAGAAGCCAAGCTCCAACAGAATTGGCATGCTAATTTTGATATCTAGCAAAGCTGTGCCAAGGTGAAAGAATGCTACCTGGGGCATCGCTGTATCTTATGAGCTCTTCTCCAAGTTGTTGCAGTGGTTCTCTGGAGATCGGTGCTTTTGAAGAGGCTGGAGTTATATTCTTAGCTTGACAAATTCTAGAATAGGTTTACAGTCAAACAGTGCAATCATGCGTTCCTCTACATCTTAAAAATAATGCATTGTTCTGTTCCTACCGGGATATCTATGGTTTGTCATACAAGCTGCAGTTATCGTTCTTACATCAGCTGGGTAATAGGTGCCATGAGTAATTTTATCCAAAAAAAATGGAAGACGTGTGTGCAAGTTCAAGCTCATCAGACTGTTGTGTGTGCCGGGAGGGAAATATGGAAAAAAAGATTATTTTACTTTGTTTCAGGATCAAAACTACAAGTTGATAAAGCATAAAATTGCTACTCTGTAATCTGAAGTTACATGATAACCATATGAGATTTTTACAAACTGAGAAAGCATTTTTCTCTTTTTAGATGGAATATAATTGTGCAATGTATATCAGATAAAGGGGTTGTGTGCAGTCTTGGGCAATACTGCAAGACTGCTGTTAATGAACGAATCTGCTATTTGTTTCTACTGCTTATAGTTTACGTTATAGGAAGTAGGATTGTATCTGTTTTCTTTAGAAATAATGCTGCCTAATTAAGGAAACACATTGCTGTAATGGCAAAAAGATCAGAGATGGTTTCTCCAAATTTCCAATTAATTTCTTGCAGAAAGTAGCCTGACAGAAGAGACATTTTTTAGGAGCATTACTTCGTAGTGACTGCATCTATACTGTTCTGTATTGAAGTCTTCTGAGAACACAGGGATCTAAATTTATACATATATGAAGGCAGCCTTTGGAGTTGGCACTGGAATGTGGCTATTCCTAAGAAGAAAACTCATTTCTAGCCCCTGCTATAGAGCCCACCGAGGGATACCTGTGAGTCCATCTGTCCCTACAGAAATAACATTGGGAAAGATGAAAGAGAACATGTGGGAGTGTTTCCTAGATGGGTCCTGGCAATGTGTGCAATTTCCAAGTTGGAATTCACACGCTTGTGAAAGCATGCAGAAGAGAGGAGGGAGAAAAGGTAAAATGCCTTCTAACAAGTGAGCAAGTGAGGGAGTGGGTAGGGGTTAAATGGCTAATCCACAGGATTGGCATCCAAAGGCAGTTTCTAAATAAAGCTTGCTGGTTTAGGCTAATGTGCTGTGCAGCATTGTTATCAGCTGCTTTATCAATACAAGCTTCTATTTATGGTTCAGGAACCAGAATTTTTCTTAAGAAATGTATGATCTGAGAATTTCGGTCAATTCTAGAAAAAAAAAGATAAAAGATCAGAGAAACTTTATTCTCCGGAAAATAGTCTAATTAGAATTTCTATAGCTGCTTTTCCAGTGTAACTGCTCGAAGCATCATGGGAAATTAGCAAGATAATTGTGGGAATTGTTGCTTGATGAACTTGACTGCTTGTTTGGCAAATAGTCCATTTGTAATGAAATGCTTTGTTTTGTGTTCTACTGTTCTCTTCGAAGTACTCTCTCAGATTCTGTTTTTTATACCTAATTCTTCGAATACTTTAGCCCATTTAAACCCTTACCTAAAGGAGGGGGGGGAGAAGTGTGAAGATCAGTTTTAGGCAAGTAATTCTACTTGGTGAGTTACTGGCAAAGACTATGAAGAGTCTAGTTTTTCTGTTTTATTTTTTTGTGGTTGGTGCATAATCATTTTTTAGCAGATTTTTAACAGAAGACACTAATAAAGGATGGTGATTCATGCACATATTGCATAAAGAATCTTTGTAGTTATCACCACTTTTTATTTATTAGCTGGTGAATGATGGATGAGTTTAGAAATAGACATTGCAAGTACACAAACTGCACTTTAAAAAAAAAAAAGTGCTTGGCAGAAATAAATCAAGGCATAAGCTTTCTGTAAGAGGAAATGAAAGCAAAGGATGAGATTTGGCCAAAACCTGTCCTCATATGCTTTTTTTTTATTCTTCTTTTTAGGCATGAGATTATGTGCAATATTGTAAACTCTGATTTTGTCATAACCAAGTAAATAAATTATTGCATGTTTTTTTTCTATTTGTGTGCATTTAGCATATTTTTGATTTTATGGTTCCTGTCATTAAGGTTCCTGCTGCCTTCTGTCTCATACTAAGAGAAGAATAATAGTGTGTGTATATATATGAAAAAAGAGAATTACTGTATGAAGTTTGGCTCTCAAAAGAAGCCTTAAAAACCATGGGCTCTGACAGAAGCATACACTTACTATTATTGTTTTGTATTTATTTAAAAGGTGCCAGTCTGCCAGTGAGGTTGGTACCATCCCCGGAGAAGAGAAGCTTTATGTCATTGCCAAGTAACGTCTCTTTGATTAAACACATCAATTAATTCTGCTGTAATCTAACAAAATGGGGTCCTTTTGACTTTAACCTTTCTTAATGTAGCATGTCTGTTGCAGACAAGAATGTTTTAAATTGAGGAAATAATGCTGTACATGCTAAAGAATATTGCTTTTTTCCAGTAGAGAAGGAGCAAACGAGCCCCCTAGAACATCCCCCAGTGTGTTCTGGAGTGGATTTTGGTAGCACTGTTAGCAGATAACTTCTCGTTGTCACTTATAACTGGTATTGTTGGAAGAGTTGTAGGGCTCAAGTTGTGCTGCTTTAGCGCCATTCAAGGACCTGCAGTAAATCTGAAAGAGTAAAGAGTGTTCCAGTCTGGTTTTCAGCTACGTTCTACCAAGTGAGAATTTTCTCACACCTTCATCCTCGATTTGCTCTTTATCCCTTAATCCTGCACCACTGATGGCGAAAACAATGCAGCAATTTATATTGGATGCTGAAGCTGTGTTTTATGGCATTTTTTTCTACATGTTGTTGTTTGTGTGTGATGGACTGAATTGGTGTTACTGTGCAAGTCCGAGTGTGTGATACCTGAAGTGATCTTTATGAAATGACACCATTTCTCAAAGCTCTGGGACCCTTCACAATGTAAGATGTAATATGTATGTGCCCAGGTAACCGTTGGAAATCCATAATTAAGGGATGTGAAAATACTGTGCTATTTCCCCTTTTCATCTATTTCTAATAGAATCCAATAATTACTTGAAAGCAGAGAGAATTAATGACTGAAGCAAGTCAGTGTGGAATTTATAAAGCTACGTTAAAGTTACCTGATGTGGTGAGGCATTAATCAGAATTTACAAGGAGGAGAAATTTTCATGTTTCTGTTCTGATACAGATCAGAGTCCGTGGGTTTTTTTGACTGTTTTTATTTAAGTAGACTTCCTGGCAGGCTAACATTGGCTTAATAAAAGCTTAAATAATGTTTTAAATAAATATACAAGGTAACAAGTTAAATTAAAATAAATGAAATTAATTAAAACTCCAAACTCAATTTCTTCAGTATTTCTGTTCATGAAGTGCTACAGTGATAAATTAGGTGAAATCTAGAGTGACAGAGAAGAATGTACCTTAAAATTGCCTTTTTCACTGTAATCTAAAGAAAGAATCAGTGAAGAAGAAAAAATGTAAAGGTATGGCAATGCTTTGAGTTTTAATTATAGTGAATATCAGCAATATTTAATCATCTAAGTATTGCAATACTCTGCAGTATGCTAACGTATGCTAACTATAAAAATGTTTGTGGGAGGCCCAGAAATAAACCGTGCTGTGACTTGTCTGGGTGAGGTTATCACAAATAGTTCGCTGCTTCCATCTGGATTTGTACAAACGTGCAAGTCTCTGTGATGAACTAACACAGAAAAATGCTCATGACTTCTGGTTATACTGAAGTGATGCTTAGGAAAAATCATTTATCTGACTTAATTTTCTTTTTTTTTCTTTTTTTTTTTTCCTCCTTGTAAGTGCACTCAAAATCCTACATTTATAAATCAGTCAACAGTGTCACATAATGAAAAGTAGGTAATCCCATCAAGGAAAATTGAGATGTTTTATAAATTATACTGATTAGTTTATGAAGATGCCCACTGTTCTCCCGTCGCTGTTCTGGTCTGGGCATGGCTATATATTCTAGCTCTGAGTTTTAACTAGGAATTCATGCTGATTATTTTCTTTTAGCCTTTAACAGACGTTAAGCTCCTCACTCGTGAGGCTTATTGAGGCTTTTGCCCTTCTAAATAAATGCTACAGTGCATACAGTTTTATTACAAACTATGTTCTAATAATCACGAAAGGCTATATGAAGACTTCTTCTGTAAAAGCTGAGATGGACTTTTTATGGTATATACAAGGAAGATGTGCCAGCAAGAGATGCAGAGTTGCCTGCTCCTTTTTTACGTTTTATCTGTAGGAAAAGGCTATACCCACATTTGGAATGAAAAATCTGAGTCTTTAAATTGCTAGAGAATGGAAACTGGTTTAGACTGAGTGAGAAAGGCTCTTTAGTTCTCCTAGAACTGACAAAATAATGTTAAATGCTGAGAGAGCACGGGCTTGGCAGGCAGATGGTACAAATATAGTGTGCTGGAAAATAATTTACTTGTAGCCTTGGATATTAACTATAGATTATTCTGTTGTGAAAAGACGTGTTGGTTGGTGGGGTTCTACTTTTTCTCTTAATCTGGAGTCCAAAAAGTGATTTTTGTGTGTTTTCTGTGTAAGTATGTGACTGTGGCAGATTTGAGCCTGTATATATAGATTAGAAGCCAGGTACAAAACTGAAAAATGTCTGGTTTTTGTATTATTATTTCTTCTCTTTTCCCCTCTCTCATTATTTATCTTTGCATTTTCTATTTTCTTTCAAACTGATTGAGACTGTAATGTTGAGAGTCCTCAGCTGCTCCATAGTAATAGGACCATAGGGCTCAATCCAGCAAAATGCTGAGCACTCTGAACCCAGGGCAATAAAGACCTGAGTGCATACTTAATATTACGAATGTGATTGGTTGCAGTGGGGATTTCTGTTTAACTGCATGCTTGACTTCTTTCTGAGTTTGAGGCAAAAATAACATAGCACCTTCTAGGCATAAACTCCTATTAAGAATAAAATTATTTAATTATTGCTCTTGATGTAGTTTTGGGGTTCTAACTGCAGAAGTCATTGCTGTTTGATGTTTAGTGATCCTGGCTCATCTAATGAATACTTGAAATACTTTTTTGCCAGGTTAATCCATTTCTCATTGGGATATTTTCCAGGTTTTTGTTTAAATTTCTCTAAGTTGGCACCTTTTTTTCAGTAGTCTAATAGGATCCATGATGGTCTTGTATTAATTTTGTTACATAAAATTTTGTTACATAAAATTGAACAAATTGGGTCAAAGGAGCATAAGAAGTGAAAAACTTGATGGTGTAATTGAGGTTCAATTAATTAAGTCGGGTTGGTGCTTCTCTTCTATTCCTCATGTGATCATTGCATGACCAGTATCCAAATGTGTAATGACTGCTTTTAAAAATTAATGACCAATTCTGGGAGATGAACTTTCCATCTTTGCTTGGATCTAGGATTCCCAGTGGCTCCTTCTAGGAGAGGGAATGTTTCCCTGTTTCCTCTTTGAGGGAATGGAGATAGACTTAGTCCCCAGTGCCAGGATGTGATTTTAACAAGGCACATAATGACAAACCACCCCAGTATGATGTCATAACTGAAATGCTGTAAACACTGAGCGAGCAGGCTTGTTTATCGTATTGTAAATTGAGTACCTAGAATTGGTGACTGTAATATCTGTAGAAACCATAACACAGCTGTGGGTTATTTTTTTTAAGGAAAAGCAAAAATTTGTGAGAGATAATGGAGGGAATAGAGTTGAGATTAGCAGTAAGGGTAACTTGATAAATTCTTGAGAATTATCTCAACGCTAATTCCAGAGTAGAATAAATGCATCCCAGGTTTAATGTTTAACTGCTGTTGGAAATAGCAAGGAATTTCTGATGGTATCAAATCCCCCCTGTAGTACAACTAACCTCAGTACGCCCAAAAATGTAAACTCTAGCCAAATGTAAAACCATTAAAGGATGTCTCCATTTTACTGTGACATTCAACAGTGAAATGCTGGGAAAGACAATCCAGTTCTAACTTTGTCCCAGGAACAGTTGGTCCATAAGCCTGGACTTTTCTGTTGTGCCATTTTGACTTTGTTAGTTTGCAGAACCTCACGTGCAACTTTTACAAGCCTGCAATTCTATTGTCCTAAACGATTGCGAAATGGCTGGCAATTCTCTGAATTGCTGCTTGATTTATGATGAAAATGGTATTAGGGAGAAGTACCGTCTTTTTCATAACTTTGAGGATGTTTGACCTTGTATTTACTGAAGACAATAGCCAGCTTAGCTGCTTCTACCTTTCAGGCAAACTTAACATCTCAGGGCTTTATTATACATTTCCCTGGAGGCATCGGCACTTTCATTTTGCTTGGTTTAGAGTAACAGAAATGTTTTGATTAAAAGGACCAGCCAAAGCTAACTTTTTACCCTGAAGCGTGATCCCTGTGAACACATGGGGTTTATTCATCCAACCATTACAGAAAATGGTTTTAAAAAAAGTTACATTCGGTGATTTCATTGTAAATGAAGGCCCACAGCCTTCCCCGTGGGTCTGCCGTTACAGAGAACGGTAGAGATGGAAGGAGAGGGGAGGACTTGTCTGTCTAACTCAGACATGTCAAGCGTTCACTTCTTTGCTGAAGAAGAATAATGCATTTAATTAGACTATCATTGTGACAAATTGGTTTTGATGAGGCCGTCTATCTCAGGAGACTGATGTTAATCTTTCTTGTATTTTAAAGGCTCTCTCCTGTGTTGGCATGAGGTAGACAACTAATCTTTTTGAGGCCATGAGAAATCAAGAAATTCTTCCTATTGGATACTTGTATATGTATTTTTTAAATGAGAACATAACTTTGAGGGGCTAAATCCCATTAATGTCTTAAGCACTGCAGAACTCAACTTGTCTGACCTCAGCCCATGTGGTGGAATCCTAATCCTACAGTTTAATTCTCCTGTATAGTAAGGAGAGGGTTATGCACCTGAGAAAGCTGGTCCAGAAAGTTGCTTGCTGACCTAAGGATCATCGTGAACAAGCTGAAAGGAATTGCAGAGCGACACGTGCTTCACATCTGAGGCACTTTCTGAGCCACTGAGTGCAGGTGGCACTACTTTTGCTCTGCAAAACCAAGAATCCTCCCCTAAGAAAGGTACAGCAAATTCTTTCTCAGTATTTGGTATGCCAGTTGCATTTCAGAGTGTGGCTTACACTGCATCACCTCCAAAAACTGAGCAATGTAACAATTAGCAAAATCTTCAGTAATCTCTATAATCATGTTTTTTGTGACAGGTTTGGCATAAAGAGAAATAAAGTATTATTCTGCTGTACCTGAAGAAAATTTTGGGTGCTTGCTTTAATGTGACAGGAGCGGTTGTTTAGGATCTTGTGATTTTCAGTAAAAATTAACACAGTTGCCAGGACTGTTGTAGATAATGCTGAACTAATACAGTTCATCATAAAATGCAAAAGACTGAATTGTTCATCAATCTTTGGTGAAACACATGCACACTCCTGACACAGCACTGTTTCCTAAAGACAACTATTTTGCCATTTCTCATGTTCCACGTTAGACTTTTCTAAAAGTACTCTTAACACTTCTTCCATCACTGTTTTGGTTTTTTGACCGTTTCATTAGGCTCTGGTCTGTAGCTCCTCCTGAGGCTTCACTGAGCCTGAGTGAAGTCATGGTTTTTTGTCTTTCGCGAACAGCTTTGTTAGTACTTCGAAAAAGAACTGGTAGATTTGAGCCTTCATATTGCAGATAATAACTGAAATTTTAGGCAGCTGTATTAATCTGTTTTTCATTGAATTCATATAGTTTTCAAATAAGATTAGTGTCGGTTCCTTGCTGTCTTGCGTTACGTCTGCCCATAGCAAGGTTCTCTGGACAGGCAGCTGTGAAACATCAAACTAGGAGGATGAAACACTAGAGGCACGTGAGAGGTGGCATGAACTGCTTAGTGTGAATCGAAGTTAGGCTGTTGATCCAAAGTGACCCGATATACTGTAGACCAAGGGTCTCTTTCGATCTCTGGGAGGCAGTTTGTTGCTGTCTCCTTCGGAAGCATGGGCACTTCTCTCCGAGAGCAGTGCCTGAACTTACTGTTGGAGGTGGTCCGTATGGCAGCCAGCCAGCGGGTGCCTTTAATTTATTTATTATGAGTTATTATACCACACACAAGGTTCTCACACCTGTATGGTACAGCTGGGGCATGTGAAGATGAGTATACTTTGCTGGAATGTTAATTAGCTCTTGTAAGTAGCTAAACTCTATTAAACTGACAACCACAGTGCAAAAAGCATTAAAGGTCATGAGGGACTGTTGGGTGTGTGGTAATTATTTCCTACTGTTACATACTGAAGTGTTGGCTGTACCTATAGAAAGCAGTGAGATTATGTTTCTAGAAAGAACTGCTCCCCTCTCTTCCTGCATGTTTGCCCTCAATAACATTGTAATAAAGACTCTGCAGGGACTTTCAGCTGTTTACAAGGTGACTATGTATTGAATTAACTCTCTTATCCCAACCAGTTAAAAATTAGTCTTATAAAACTGATGTTTATATTGATAAGCAATTAATCAGATGAGTAGTCCTGTTGGATAAAGCCTTAAAGCAACAGACTTATTGGGAAAACTGTGTTTTTCATTACGTTTCTAGAGAGTTGATATTTAGATAGAGGAATCTATTTATTTATTTTTACTGTAATTGAAATACATCCTAGGATACGATGAAGACAGAATGCTTATGTGAACTGATCTTTATATAGCCACTTCATATCACGTGATTTGTTCCTATATTAAGTTGCAAATGTGGATGCTTGAGTGCAGGTCTTGTACAGCTTTGGCCCTTCCAGTGACCTGGTGGGACAGATGAGCCACTGGAGCGGCCGTATGCTTGCAGGATTGCTGATGAACCTTGTCTGGGTTGTATGTAGCAGACAGTGTCATCTTGCTTCGACGTATATTTGTTAAATATAGCATCTGGTAAAATAAAAAGAGAGTGAGTGTGTATATGAAAATAATCAGCTTGAAACACCTTGTTATTGAGACTGAAGGATAGCTGTTTTCTCCCAAAGATCAGATTCCGGGGGCTTGAATAGCCCTTCTGGCTGCCTTGTGCAATGCTATCGTTACCTCTAGCAGCAAATGAAGCATTTGTGCCTATGAGATAACTTCAACCTAAGAAAATTACATTTTCCACTGGTCATTTCAGAAATCATGATGTGTTTACGTGTAATATGTTAAAAGGAATTTGGTGGTATCAGTGCTTATTGTTTCCCCCAATACACATTGGGATTCTGCACACTCACAAACTGTGCTCATTTCCTAGAGTTGGAGTTTAGCTGATATTCCAGAATATGTAAACATCTGCTTAATGAGATCTGATTACTACATTCCTTTTTATATGACTGAACTTTGGCAACACTTTTTATGCTGTGGCATATCTTGATATTAATCTAGTTATGTCTGAAGGCATACTTGATTTTTTTCCAGGAGGTAGAATCACTATCTTAAAAAAGCTGTCTTTTCTCTTTACACTCCCCTTTCCTGAATCTCTAACCTGCTATGTCCAAACATGAGAAGCAAATTTTAACAGAAAACTATGAAGCATGCTTTGCAAAAACTAAACCCCACCCCCCCCCCCCCAAAAATCCACCCTACAAAAAGAAAGAACATATGCTTTAGGGACTTTCTCCAAGAGGTGACCTAAAATAGACTTTGGCAGTTGCAAACGAGCTCTTCTGCCTTTCTTCTACATACTGCAAACATGATGTTTGTGTATTGCATTTGGTGATCACTGCCCTTATTTTTCCCTTCTTGTCATATTCCCTGCCCTGGTAAACTGCCAATGCCAGTTCTGTTTATGGTGGTTTATATCTCGGCTCATGGTTGGCCTTCATGACAGTGGTCAGATGAGATGACCACCACAGAAGCACAGCAGATGACCTGCTTTAGTTTCCCGTAAGTCTGCGTGGAATTGTAATGCTTCCTTGGGCATTGCCTGTATTTACAGGTAGACCCTGTGGATATCCATAAATCCCTGTCTGTAACATCCTGCTGCAGATGTTAATGACTCTACAGCAGAGGACTACTTTCTCTTTGATTTCTGCACAGTTCTTCCTGTGACACAGTTTGAGACTCCTTTTACTGATGTTCTTTTCCTCAGTAAACTACAGTACTTGCCTGAAGAAAAAACAATACAGAAAGATGAGCAGAACTGTAATCCTAAATATTTAACACAGTTTTGTGATGTCATGTCTATTTTTTTTCCATTTAAGCTGAATAATTGAAATTGCATATCAAACTACTTTTTGTCTTTTTGAGAAGAATTTTTGACAACTCTCTTGAGGATGACACTGGAAATGAACACCCTGGGTGTCACAACAGCAAATAAATTATGGGATAGATTGCTGTGTTGAAGCATAAGCTGCTAAGCTTTTTCTCTTTGTTCTGCTGTTTTGGAGGGCCAGCCTTTCAGGCTGTTTTGTGGGTATACAGTACATGTTAGTCAGTTATTTCTGATAGCTCTGATTTCTGCACATTTACAACTAAATACTGCAGGAGCTCTTCTTTGTGTTGAAAGTGGTGTGAATGGGTTTTTATAAGAAGAGACAAGTATCATCTCCTACTTAAAAGAATAGATGAGAACCATATGTATGTTCCTATGTGCAAAGAAAAAAACATTTCAGTTAATGGATAGAATTTAATAATACATGGACTAAGAGCAAAGCCTGGTCTTCTGCCCGAGTTAGAACTGTGCTCCCAGGAACAACGGTTTAGAATTGGGATTTAATGCAGAATTACCTTATAGATTAATTCAATAAGAATGTTTCAGATTGAAGTTACTAGGAATTTTGGGGTCACTGCTTAAAAAGAATAGATAAATAAATTGTTGTCTGTGGAAAAACGGTGAGCATTTCACAAAATAATTCTTCTAGCCACAGCCTGCAACTCATCTTTGACAAGTTCTTTGGTTCTCTGTCTTTTCCTTACCCCGACCCTTTCTGTGAAGGGTCATGCAATAATTTAGCACCATGTGGCAAGTGTAGGAAATCCGGGCATATTTCTCTATAGTCCTAAATAATTCATATCAGGAAGAGCACAACAGTCTAATGAAAAATATTCTGTGCTGCTAACTTGATAACTTCCATGGATTTTCACGAGTGCTCCTGGTCTTACCTTTAGCGTACAATTCCAGTGACAGACTTTTTAAAGTGTTGGTGTTGTAGAACATGAACGCCGACTACTGCAAATGGCAGGTTTCTCACGCATGGTTGAAATCAGTCCTGTAGATATTCTTCTACCAGGAGGACCACTGTAAATCGGATTATTGATGATCCAGAAGCTTACTGGTTAGCTCAACTGTGCCTGGCTCTGGTAAAAATTGGAATAATTCATCCTTGGTTAGTTTATTTTCAAATCAGCCCACAGAAGTTCAGCAGTAAGCCACTTCCCTGCAGCCAGGAGAGACACTTGTGCTTTTCTGATAGTTTATAAGCACTGCCATGATGCAACACCCGCACACCTATTTTTAAGAGCTCCTTGTATAAAACTGATGTACAAACAAGTATTGTGTATGACATGAGTTTGTTAGAATTGCTGCCTCTACAGTGCTTAAGAGCTCTTGTAAGATTGAGGTGTGAAGTATTTTGTTTTGTGTGTGGTTGATGGATTCTGCAGATAAATGGGGCTGTTGTTTTAGGAGCATTAGCTGTGTTCAACTGCTTGAGTTACAGTGTGACAAAGCGCTGCTGCCAAAATTATACATTGGGAATTTAGAAGCAGAAAGTCAAGGACTGGCCTCTAACAAGTACCTATAGGAATTCCCAGTGAAGTGTGGGGTTATTTTGTTTGGTTTTGTTTAAATGTATTGACTAAGCATCTATTATTCTAGAACCACATATGTGCTTTAGAAATACAATAGATGGATATCACCCCCTCCCCAATCTTGACTGGTTTTGTTTTCTGTTGATCATGGGGAAATGTTTTATTTTATTATTATTTCTGTTTCACAACCTATTTATGTCAATATTTTATTTGATGGTGATTTCCTCACCAAGTCTGCTTATAGCTTTTCAACACTGAATTGTAAGAGTAGGTGGTGGCTAGGCAACTATATTACAAATTTCTTAAAGGAATATCAAATATTGCACAGACATTTCGGATCAGAGCTTTTTATTCAGCCTTTTTCTTCTACTTGATAATCAGCTGTCGATAGACATGTAGGTGAATCTTTTTTTTAGTGAGGGAGTGAGATTTGTATTATCCTGGAAGAAAACCGCAGTCCTGGATACATCTTGAATATCTGCTGGATGTAGAAAGAGATGAGGAGAAAATGTCAGAAGAAGGCATTTTTATAGTTTGCTGCCCTTGTATATGAGTTGGGTGCAAGGAAGACGATAGGTCTTATTCAGTTGATAGGTCTTATTCAGTTCTGTTGTGATCTTATGCTCTAAATGTATTTCTTACTGCTGTAAGGATGGATGAAACCACCAACTGGTGAGACACCATTCGTTGCTTTTGCAGAGCGAATTCTGCTTTTCAGTTTTACCCCAACAGTCCTTTATTGTTTTGTGGGTTTTTTTTTTTCTCTGCTTATTACTGGGCAGTCCTCTTCCTGGATCTTCCATGCGCTGACCTTTCTTATTGGCAAAGTCGACTTTTTACCTTCCCTAACAAGTCTAGGGGGTTTGTCTAAAGAGGGATTGTGGACAACTGAGTTATTTGTTCTAAAGTCTTCAGCTAATTAAAGGTTAGTTGGTATGAAATGAGCCAAAGCTGAAGTGAAAGAATGAGTACGTGGAGCATTGTTGGCCTACCAAGGTGAGGAAGGGACTTGGAAAGAGTAGTGGTACTACTGATTTATATAAAAATATTTTAAGCTTTAAAGATTCTGCTGGGGCATTTCAGAATCTCTGACATGGTAGTTCTTGGCAAATGGTGGACTTCGAAAAGATAGCTGTTTATTAAGAAGTAGATTATCCGGAGTAAAAAATATTAGAATTTCCTCGACTTGCAGCAGGTCAGGGCGTGGCAAAGAAGTTGTCCAAGGTTCAGATCATTTGTTAGAAGGTACATTAGAGTTTGTTGCGAAATTATTTGGTCTGTTGCAGAGGGAAATGCAAAGGGATCATTTCAGTAAAAGCTGGTCAATGCTATTGTGCTTCTGTGCTCGCGGATAATACAACTTACACCTTTTCCCTTTCTTTCTTTCTTTCTTTCTTTCTCTTGTTTCTGTTTTTGATGAATGCTGATCTCCTGCTTGGCAAATAAGTGACCTCATCAAAAAATGTGCATTTCATAGCTTGCTTTCATCTGATTTGAGGCAGTTGATTTAAATAAATAGAACTTGTTTTACATTGATTTAAAACTTCTAGAATAATTTCCTTCTTCCCAATTAACCTCAGTATGGTATCTTCTCCTTTACAGTGTTTGATACAATCACAATGGAAATGTAAATGTCCCTTTCTTCTTTTCTTTAACTTTGTGTGTTGTTTTGCCAACTGGATTATCACGATTTAGGGTAGACTTCCTTTCCTATGTGTGCAGTGCTATCATATAGTCCCTTATGTACCCATATCTTGTGTTTTGGTTGCATGTTTGCATGCAGATTTCACTCAAAAACTTTTACCTGGCCTTCAAACAAACAAACAAAAAGAAGTCCAAGGATTGGACTCTCGTCCTTTAGAAACGCTGCACCAGTAATAAAATTTGGTCTTTCCAGCGTGCACCAAGAAAGTATTGCTAGGATACAAGTCCTGAGGAAGACTGTCAGATAAACATGTCACGTGAGTATTCATTTCAAAAGCTGAGTAAGTGAAGTGTATCACCTCTTTGCTTACTTGGCTTGTATTTTAAAATAGCCCGAATTCCCAGCTTCCACCCCAGAGTCGTTCCAAAGCTGCTCTTGTTCTTTTTAGTCCATGTGTGTAGGTTTGCCTTTTTCTACTTCTCAGAGGTGGAACTTAAAAATATGAAGGTTATCCACTCATGAGAACTTAAAAGAAGGAAAGGATAAACAGCTCATCATTCCTTCTTGTTCCGCTGCCAGGGTCTCCAGGGTGAGCCGAGAAAACTGGAGATTGCTAGTCTCTCTCTTTTTTTTCCAGATTGTTTACTGGAATAAGCATGCATCTATACATCATCAATAAAGTAATTAGAGAATTATTTATTATTAAATAGCACAAGAAATCAGGAAAACAAATAATAAAATAATTTTATTTTACTAGAAAATGCTCTTAATTATTCAAGAAAGCTACTGGAATACAGCAGCTCTGCAGACTTTTTTCTCTCGTCTTTCACCACAGATAATATGGATTGTGCGCAGTCACGATAAAGCACCAAAAGAAGTTTTTTGTGCTTGATACAAGGGAAGTTGCCTTGTAAGATTAAATGACTGAAACAAGCTTAAAGCATTTTGGTATGTCTGTGTAACACAGAGCTGAATTTGTATTTAATCTCTGTTCTACCAGTGAACTTGCTGCAAGGTCAATGATCAAAATATCCATGTTGATTTTACTGTGGTAATTAATTTTCTTCATTAACCCATACATTGCCAACATACACTTATGTGTATTTATACATTTGTATTTTGTGTTCGTTGGTGATCTTACTTGTGTATCTGTGGAATTAACTGATATGAAAATGACTATTGCTATTATGTGCTTTTTCATTTTTCTGCTTTATCTACATGCACTGTAAGCCTGGGATTAATTTTATCCCTAATAAGCAAAGAAACCTTGCACAAAATTAGAAGCCGCCACTAAGTCAAAGGGACAAAGCACCACCATTAATTTGAAGGGACTGGTTTACTGAACTGGAGCCGTTCAGGCCAAATGGGTGGTTGTACAAGCGTGAAACAACCAGGCAGATTGAAATCACTGTCGGTCCTTATCGACTGGGAGAAGATGTGGTGGCTCTTGCTCGCATGTCTGGTCATGCAGTTGTTGGGGAACGTGTGCATGGGGGCCCTGGAACATTCTCTGCTGTTATTCGTGCACCTGTTGGATGCAACAGCAGCATTTCCAAATCAGTTTTCTTTTATTAAATGTATTGCATTTAAAGCAGCGTCACTGAACAAACCAGAGAGTGCCTTTTTTTTTTTTTTCATACGAGCTGTGGCTTGACAAAATGCTAGATTTCATGTGTACACAAAAATTAGACAAGGAACTTTAGTTTTTCCTCCCTGAACTTTTCATTCCTCTTTTTATGAGGTAAGATACTATCAAGGCCTCATTTGAGCTGGAGGATTGTTTTTTAATTGAGTAAAAATTAGTCTGTCAGCCATATTCGAAGACAAATCTGTACTTTACTCTGAAGTAATTAAATTGTCTGGATTTATTAATATTTTTTCTGCTATAACTTCAGAATTAGAGTTAGCATTTGCAGTGGAATGCTCTAGAACAGTTTATTCAGCTGCTGTGTCCAGCTGTCGGTAGGCTTGATAACAGAATGTTGAGATTATTTATCTGCTTTGCTTAAATATTGCAAATTGGAAAATGTTAACATTTCAGTGGAATTTTGTGTTTTCATTCTATCCTTTTTCTCTTTTAGATATTTATTTTCTCTACTTTATCCTCTCACATTTTGTAAATTATAGTTTCTACATGCAGAAGTAATATTTTCTTGCTTGTAATGTTTGCAGACTAATGCTGGGCAGCCTTTTTTCCTGCTTCCTAGCTAATCAGCTCTTGTGATCAGATACTGCAAACCACTGCTTAATGGGCATTCTCTGAGCTGTGATGTGGCTACGGAAAGTCCAAATCTTGCAGTAAAGCTTACCCAGGGACTGTGAGATGGAAGGCGTCGGTGCAGAAGTGAGAACCGAATAGTGTGGAGCAAACATTTTAAGACTAGATCTGCATTGGGCTTACCCTCTATTTAATTTTCTTGTTCCCCTTTGTAGGGAAGTGTTTTGACTTTCTTCAAAGTTTGTTCTTTGTTCTGTGGATAAAATGCTTTCCTCAACAGCAAAGTGCTGTTTATATATATATATATATATATATATATATATATATATATGTATATTTTATATATATTCTAAAGAATACATCCCAGCATAGCTGTGACTGTAGCCTTTTGGGTCACCTCCATGTAGGGTTCAACACAGTTCTGTACTTAGCAAGAAAGAGGCTTCAGTGAAGATGCAGGCTCAACCAAATCACCCCTCAGTTACAGGTTCATTTATACAAACACATCGAGAAGCCTGAAGAGCAAGTATTTTGTCATATTGGGGATATCGGTATTTCTTATGCCTCATCTGCTTTATTTCCTTATCATAGTAAAATTGTGTTGTTACTGGGGTGGAGGTATATGGGAAAGAAGTTATCAACAAATTATAGGTATTTTTTTTTTTATTTTTTTAATAAGATCTATTTGTTTGTTTCTTCTCCCTGAAATGTTGTTGCTTGAGAAGTCGGTGTGATTGAACATTTGAATAAATCTTCCTTCATTTCCTCCTGGATTTTTCTTTGTGTACTTCAGTCATATTGCAGGAGTTGACGTGTATATGCGCCGCTCAAATCTAATACAAATTAAACATTGATAAAGTTATGCCATAGCTTAATAAATGTAAGTCCTGACATTTTAGGTAGATGGTGAGTGAAGGAACACACAACTTCAAGCAAGGAAGGATTTCTCTGGGAAAAGGTGTTTAAATTTGTTGGGGATTTTTCTGTGCTCACGTTAAGCTGCTAAAATCGCTTAGCAGATGCTCTTGAGCCTGATTTTTCTACAACTGTATTTGTTTTTTTTTGTTGTTTGGGATTTTTAGATCATCTTCTATTTGTCTGAGTTTCCATACTGTTTGAGCAAGGAGCTAAAAGTCAGAAAGCAGTATTGTCTGAGCATGTCTGACACTGCGGGAGCAGCACTGCTCTCAGGAGGCCCAGCAAATGCTGCCAGATCTCTCGTGTCAAGCAAAGAAGATGCTGGTGTGCAAGAAGAAAACAGGCCAAGTACTAACCACACACTGAGATAGGAAAGCTGAGGTCTCCTTAGACATTCTCTTATGTTTGTGGAGAGGATAAGCTGTTGCACAAGGACACTTCTTCACCTAAACTCTAGTAAATTGCATGCAGTTGTGCCTAGGTAACATGAAAAATGTCAAACATACGTTACAATTCCATACTATGAAACAATGAAACCCAGAGTATAACTTAATGTTGATTTTCTATCCATTTACTCAGGTGCAAGCTTTCTTAAAGACATGAAGTGCATTTCAATAAAATGTTATAAGCATAGGTTTTTGTTGAGAGGTTTTATGATCATTTCCTAGTTTGGCATTTTGCAACTGCTTTTGAGTTTGCAATGCCAGGAAAGCCTGTACGCCTACATTTAATGCATTATCTTGCTAAAGTTTGGAGTTTGGACTGAGTTTCCCTGTTTAAAAATCAAACATCTAAGAGTTTTATAGTATAAAATTTATTTGTCAGGATCTTTTTGTGTTTACATGCATTATATCATCAGAAGTCTTTCTAGCTTGGCTTGTGCGTCCCTGAAGGTAAAGGCTAGATATTTTGCTTATGCTGATCTCATTACTGTGTACATTTGCATTGAAACAAGATAATTACAATACCTTCTGCTTACAGTAGATTCCCCATGTACTTTTAATTAGATACAGCCTCCTTGATTTCATTTTGTGAACAATTATGTAGCTTGCTATCCAATGTTAAATAGTTTGTGTTTCACCCCAGAAGTGTGTGAAGTGATTCATGAGTATGATAGGAACATAAAATCACTTTGTAGGTTTAAACTTGCAGATGGTGAAAAGCGATCCAGCAGCACGACGAGCAGGGATATATGGTACTCCCAGGAGAGGGAGGGCAGCTTGGAGCTGCGTGGGGCAGAGAAAAGCAGAGAGAGGATTCATCTATTGTAGATCTTTCCCTTCCTCCCTCTTTTTCTTTGTCCCCCACCCATCATGGCAGTGAGAGGAGCTTCCCTGGTAATTGCAGGATATCATTTGCACGTTTGGAAGGAGGCTAATAATGCTGTTTGGAGCGCCTGGTTATCAGGAGAAAGGAAAAAATATTTCTTTTATGCTGTGGATCTGTATGTCTGTGATATCCTAAACGTCTGAAGGTTCTGCTAATGTCTTGCAGAAGGACAAACAGTATGTTGTGCCACTCTTGCTCTCTGCTCCTATAGCTGCTGTGGCTTTGGTCTCATTCCTTTCTTCACTATGGGGAGCTTCGAATTAGCTTGGTAAGTGCTCTCAGTGCCTAAAACAGGGCTCTCTGCAGCCGCTTCTGAAATGCTCACTGGGTTAGCAAAGCCTTTGGGGTTTTTTGCCCCCATTCTTTCTGAGCCTTTTCTGTGCATCTTGCCTATCTCAAGTGTCACTTTGCATTTTCCCCACTGGATTTGTGGCTGCTGCACTTTCTTAACTACTGTGGGTTTAGTTTGTGGTTTTTTTTTAGCTTCTTTTTCTCAGAAGCCTGTCACCAGTAGTACGCAGTAGGAAAGGAGTTTGTCCAAAACCTATGATTCTAACACAATAGCTGATTTCTGTGCATGCCTAAAGACTTACCTTGATGTTAAGCCTGGTCAAGTGATAGTCAAAACTCTCTAATCTCTAATGCCCATTCCTTTTTCTCCATGCGGCTTGCATCTCTCTTGAGAGTAGAACTGTTTGAAATACGCCAGTCGTGTTACAATCACAGCTTGCGTTCGTATGTTTTGTCAAAGAAAAAGAAGGTGAATAAAGGTTTGTTTCCCATCCATGTTTCAGAACAGTTGAGCAGAGGTGTTGCCCGTAGGCCTGAGAGGAGCTGAAAAAATAATTGAAAGCAGCATCCGACCTGCTTAATGTAAATTCTTTTTCAGGATAGGCATGCGAGTTTTAAACTAGTTTCTGGGCAAGCTTCACGGCGCTATGTTTGTTGTATCAGCAGGAGGCAGAGCTCTTGCCGTTTCCCCGGACGATGCAGAGCAGCCCTTCTGCTGTCCCCGTGCCGCTGTGCAGTGCCACCAGCTCACCCCTCGGGCTGCAGCCACTTGAAAATACTCAGGGAAACTATTAGAAACAGGGAGTTTTCCCATTTGCTTTGCGACTACCGTAGGATGGTCTTCTGAAGGAAGTAATAATTAGAGGTAACTGAGCTAAGGCTGCATCTGAATCCAGGCGATTGTTTGCTTTGATAGTCCCCAGCCTTAGTCCTCACGGCAGAAAGCTCACAAAGATGATTCTGCTTTCATTCCCGAACAAGTTTGTGTTTTTGCCATCAGATCCTAAAGAGCAGAAGCAGCTTTCGAATCCAGTGACTTTGTACTGCTACTTCACTGCATGGTTCTAAGAGCTTGTTCTTGCATTTTGATGTTTGGGTTTTTAATTTTTAAACCAGGTTCTCTATTACTGATGAAAAGTCAACATCAAAGATAGTAATTTGGAGGCAGGTCTTCTCCTTGTCTAAAAAAGAAACAGAAACATTCTAGCTATCTGATTTCCAAGGGAATGCTTAATTTTATTATGCCAAATGCAGATGCTACATATTAGATGATGAAACTTAGCTAGCAGCAGTCACCCAGAGTTAGAAGGCCACAGTATAATGTAGTTTTAAAACGGGAATGTGTGGTTTATGCATATGGAAAAGGATAATAAAAATTCTTGATTTTTGTACTACCATTTGCATAGTTCAGAAACAGAATGTCCCCATCTGTAGTTGACTGGAAGGTCAAAAGGTTTCTTGTTTTAATGAATTGAAAATCTCTTTGTTATGACAAATCCTGCTTTCTTGACAAAATATATTTTTATTTTGGCCTTGCAATGGTTTTTCCTGGTTAATTTAAAATGCCATGTATTCCTTCAATAGACATAATACCACAGTGTGGTTGGGCTTCATGTCCTTCTATATTGTGCTCTATTCCTAGGCATGGTATCCATACCCAATCCATCATAAGGACACCAACGCGAGTATGACATTAGCACAGATAAAAGCAGGTGCCAGCTGTCTGCATCTGAATATCGCACCTGTTTTACTGTGATGATATTGTCTTCCAGGCTAGGCTGGGTTGTGTTTTGGAAAACGTCGTGAGTAATTATGCATTCTGCCATGTTAAGAGTGATGTCCCTTTCACTAGGTAGAAGTAGCATGCTGAGTATTCCAGAGGGCTCAGGTGCCCCGAGATGCTTTTGCAAGAGAATATCAAAGCATTATTTCTTGGGCTGTATCTTTGTATCTTTGATGGTTGGACTCGATGATCTTAAAGGTCTTTTCCAATCAAAACTATTCTGTGGTGTTGCGATGGACTTTTTTCTGTGATTTCCATGGTTTTGCATGCAGCATAAATAAGCGAATCCTTAGTTTCATTACACCTGTTATCATTCTCTATGCAGCGTGGTGAATTTATCTTACTTCAGGCTCCAAACACCAAATACTTCTTGGTCAATCGTATATGTTATTTTGGAAACTTCATTTCTATATCAGAAGTTCCAAAACAGATTGCAAATGCCCCCTCAATTCTCCCTTTTCAAGATACAGTGTTGTCTTCTACTTCATCTCATCTGCAGAACTCCCAGTTGGCATTGCAGCTTGAGTGTTAAAGACATCTACTAGATTGCCAACTTTATCATCTCAGAAGACAGGGCAAACTCTAGAGCTTTTCTCAGTGTTTCATTTGTCAGTTCCCAGACGGGTACCCTATTTCATGCAGTTTGACAGACTGTCAGAAGGTGGGCAATTGAGGGAAAGAGGCTGGAAAGAGAAGGGGAAGGCGAGTGTCAGAAGTTAGCTGCATTATTAAGGTGGAGCGAGTGTTCTCAGTGAAGAATAAAGAGCGGTACGCAGGTTATATTTTCATTATCTATTCATACAGTGAGTGCCTCTCATGATTTTATGAGTAGGAGGGAGACTGTTTAAGCTAGATAGCTTGCAAGAAGTTTGCCAACCTTAAGAAAAAAGATAAAGGATCAGAAACAGCTTTCCAGGGAAGGAGCTTTATGGGAGGGAGGCCATGCGTGTTTTGATCCTATTACAGCCATGGTCACTGTGTGGAATCTGATTGCTAGATGTTTTCTAGACATGTTTTATTTCACTTTCTCCTTCTTTATTTGTTTCCAGTTTTCATAACTTTAAAATCACTGATGTACTTGGTGAGAACAAACTGATGTTTGGGAAGGGGTTTTTGCTTCAAACTTGACTGTTGGTAAGACTGATTTCTGAAAACTCTAGCGAGTCCATCGCACGTTCCTTTTCAAGATGCAGTAGTTCAGTGGATGTACTTGCAGGGTGTTTGCTACTAGGAAAAATTAGGAGTCTCCAAAATTAGAAGAAGCCAGCAGTGAGGTTGCTGTGCAGGACATTAGGACAGGTATTAATTGACCACAAGCCCCGTGGTGAGAGAAAAGTGATAGATTTCACAGCCGCAGCTAGTGAATGTTGTCCACCAAACCTGTAGTTTAATAAACTGGATAGAATATATTTTTTTATTTGATACTTTAGTAGGAGTACAATGATAGGAACTAACACTATTTAGTTTCATGTGAAGTGCTCTTTGGCTCTTTCAAATATTGTACTTTAAGAGTTTCAGCAGAAGAACTCATTTTTCCCTAAGGTTGTTAAACAATATAGCGGATTTATGTTTGCTTATGTAGCTTCTGTTACGCTTCATGAACGCTGCATGAATGCTTTGAATGCTGAAAATGTCTCGGTCAACTTGAAGAAGACTGAAGACACAATCTATAACATTTTGCCTTTTCTTTTGCCTTTTTGTTTCTTTTATTTATTTTTCTTTCCTTCCCTGTAAGTTTTTGTTTCAGACTGTTTACTTAAAATAAAACTGTCACAGTACTCATTAGTTTTGCAACTGTTATTTATCAATCTAAACATAGGCTACCTAAACAGAGGACCGAAATGCTTTAGACTTGTTTTGATAATTTTGTTGTTATTGTTAAGATTTGGTTTAATCCAAGCCTAAAAGTAGATTTCTAAGTCGTGGTTGTCCTTTCAGTAGCAGTTGTCCTGGTTTTTTTTCAACAATTTTCTTTTATTGGGTACGTTGGAAATATATGTGCACTGAGAACTAACTATACATTTGATATGTCTATGAGATGATGTTTCAGGGTTGCTAGTGGGAGTCATCTGCCTGGAGAAAAGGCCGGGGAGCTCTTGAGCCACTCAGGGAGTCCACGAGCTGAGTGCTCTGGATGGAGATGGAGTCTTTATCAAGCTGATACATACAACACATTTATACCTTAAACCGTGTAGCTTTTACCGCAAGAATTAAACTTCCCAAGTACATGTGACTGGTTTGCAGAGCTGGTGAAGTATGCCTTTAGTGGCTTTGTATGAATCAGATGTTATCTATTTCTTTGTAGACTTCGATCATTTGTGATATTTATTACAGTATCCATATTATGCAAATAGTTACAGATTTTTCTCGTTACGCCTGTACAATGCAAATGTAATTATCCTTGAGGAGGTGCAGGGTATGGAGTCTGTTGAAAGTGTAGAGTTCCTTACACCTTGAAGAACGGTAGCAAAATTTAAGTGCTGGCTCAAAAAGGTTATTAATTAAATCTTGATTTAGATACAGATAAAAATAGGTCTATTAAATGCATGCTCTTTAATTAGGTCTTCCTTTTAAAGTTATGCAAAACTTACATAAATTATTGTACTAAGTGTTGTGTGCTTGTAGTATAGAAATAGTGAGGTTTATATTTAACATTCCCTAATATTAATAAGTAAAGGAAGTCGTTTAACGATTCTAAACCCTAAGAATGTTGTCATACTTGTAAACCACCTTAGTACGTGAAAAAAAATTCAACAAACACCTTGTTCTCTGAAACAGAAAAGTATCCTATCTTCTGGTCTATCCAGTTTCCAGATATTTGTAAACTGCGTAAAGATTTAAGGTCTTTCATAATGTTTTTAATATTTTATTCTACTGATTTACTATTTGAAAGGTTATCAGCCTTGTATTACAGTATCACCTATGGCAAAATTCTGCCACATGAATTTTGCCTTGAATAACATGGGATAAAGGCTAAAATTTTAATTCTAAAACAGACAAAGCATGTTATTTAGTTGTGTGTTAACATGACAGAGTATCTTGCTCTTGTTATTTTACTATTACATTAATTTATGAACTTTCATTCAGTTGTATGCTTGTACATGACACCTGTGCTATACCAATATTCTTTCTTATACAGACAGAATACTTTCTTGCTGGGCTTTCAAACTCTTTTCAGGCTTCTATTTGTGTATCTTAATAATTATTATTTCTGAGAGTTTTGATATCAGTAACAGATACCTTTTTGACCAGAGTCAATAAATATTTGACTCTTGTTCATAATTTAAAACATTTCAAGGTAGCTCCATTAGTTAAGTAGGTTTTTTTGTAACACCTTGAGCATCTGCTGAGAAACTCTTTTTAGCACTTTGTTTGATCGTAATCAGCATCCTTTCAGGAGCTTAATCAGTGTTCCTCTTATAAACTTGCTACAGTGATACCAGTTCCTGTATTTTCATCACAACCAATTTATCTCTCCTTTTTCCCCCTGTCTTAAAATACCGTGTTTTTAATGATAAAAACGTGCCTGTCTCCTGGTGGGATACTGATAATGATGATTAATTAGGGTTGAGGAAGGAAAAGACTTCTTGCACTCTGGTGACTGGAATGTCATAAAGACATTTAAACATATTTTATACATATTATCAGAATGTTAAAGTATTCCCCTGTTGAAATATAATATAAAGTACTGAAAAGAATATAGGGTAGTGTCAGGTATGTGCTTCCCTCGTGCAGTCTATTCCTTGATTCTGAGGCTGCAAAAACTCACGTGCAAAGCCTTACGCACATGCAGCATAACTAGAGATCAGTACAATAGCTTGCTCGCGCTGTGTTCACTGGCATCACGTTGATGTGTGGCTAGGTTATGTTTCTAACATTAAATATACAAGTAATTTATCTGAAATCACAAGGGTCATTGTTTAAGGTACATCAGCAGGAAGGCAAAAGCGTATTTATGTATGGGAGCCAAAATTAACTCTGTACTTTAACAGGAGTTGGAGCCTTTGCTTATCTTACTGGTGAACGCCTGAGAAATAAGTGCCTGTCTTTCAAATTGCAGATTTCATAGTGTGGAGTTAGCAGCACAGCATGCAAATAGACGCTCAAAAAGGGTGGGATCCCATTATGGGCACGAGAGGAAAGCTTGACCTACGCTACCGAATCCAGAAAAAGATTTACTTATTTTCATAACGTTAGTCATCGGTCATGCAGTCATGGTGTGAGTATGTGAAGATGGAGATCAATTGTCTCTTTTGAATGCATGAAACGGATCCCTCTCCAGGGAAAGTGGTTCCTAAATACTCCTGCTATTGACAACATCTCCCAGGTTCATCGCAGGTTCCTCACATCGTGCAGTTCAAACCTAGGAAGAGGAAAGAAAATGGAATAAACATCTTCCATCTTAAATTAGCTGTTTTATCTAAATTAGAGCACATTGTGTCCGCTGACAAATTCTGTGTTTTTCTTGGTTTGAAGTCTTTAGATCAAATTGTGTTTGGAAGTGGCTTAAAATGTGAAGTGAGTTCAGTAAAGCGGGGCAATGAGGTGTGAAGCAACAGTAGAGAGACTGAAAAAATCTTTGTATATATGTTTGGAAAACAAGTTCTTGTTAGTAGTTATGTAGTTCAGCTACTGTTTTTAGGAGACTTGGAACTAAATTAACTGTTTTTATGCTGTGTTTCTTACATGCTGTGGAAACACAACTGACCTAAACTGCCTTGTGCTTGTAGATGCCACTGGTATTTGTTAGGAAAGTCCTGGTAACCTGTGTATTGCTCTGATAAAATTTGTGATTTATTAAACGTTGAGAGTGTTTTTAGCAGAAAGGCAGGGATATCCCTAGGGGAGCCTGTGAGAAGTATCATGTTGGCCTTGTTTGGGACAAACCTTATCAGCATCAAGCCATTAAAAGTTTCTTTTGTAAGTATTCACAAGTGTCAAGTAGATTAAGTTCTTACGATAAAATTCTACAGAGTATTTAATTGAAAATAAATACATATTTCTCAAATAAACTAAATTTCATTCTCCTAACTATCCGTAGGTATATGCTAACACAGAGGGGATCCTAAAACTTGTATTTTTAAAATAAATCCCTTTGCTAAATCATTCCTTGAACTTGTTCTAGTGCCAGAGATTTTTTGAAGCAAATGAGGATAGCTTTGAACTAAAGCTTAACTCAATTGGTGTTAAGTGAAGATAGACTTCAGTGTTATCATCCTGCTTACTTTATGTTGTTCGCTCATTTTTGGTGTCCCAATTTTGCGCTTGGACTACAGGAGAGACATTTTAAGACACTTGTGCTTTTTTGGCAGCGTATGGTCTATACAGTGGTCTTCGTGTGCTGCTGCAGTGTTATAACATCACTGAATATTCTTTGATAGGAAGTAACTCTACAGGTAGCTGCACTGCTTTTAGGAGACTTGCACAGTGGTTGAGATCTCTCTTCTGATCTTTCAATTCACTGTCATTACTGGTAATGGCACTTAAGCCTTGTGACTAGAAGGGATAACCACTAATTCACTCAGCCACTTTGCCTTTTGGCCTCTCTTCTTCTGAAAAGATACGTGCATTAAAATTGTGTTTAAAACTTTTTCTTGGGGATGGAACCATTATATATATGATGTTATGCGTGTTCACTAATAGAAAGACATTTTGATTTTGTCTATTTGGTTTTTTTCCAATCAGTGTGTGTACTATAGCTGTGTAAAGCCCTGTATCTCTGCTGCTGTTTTATAAGGATGACAAACATGACTGATTTTAAAGCAAACGAGAAAAGAAAAATATCTACTTATTTGGTAACAATGCAGAACAGAGAAGCGCTTTATTGAGTGGTTGGTTTGTTTTATGGGAAGTCACAGAGTAATGTTGGGAGCCCTGTTTGATATGACTGCATCAGCTGTTGTAAGTAAAATCTCTTCATCTGCTACAATTCCTGTTTATGGGCTGGTAATTTGATGCACAGCCTGATAATGCAGAAAAAGCAAATCCTGATCAGTATTAATAATTTTATTGAGCTTCATCGTTCAGAATTGACACTAGAAACTGCCTCAACATGTGCAAAGAGAACAGTAATATAGGAGGGTAGAAACATTCCTCTGCAGAATGGTATGTAATTTCTAAAGGTAGACTGCTAGAGTTAAGAAAGTGAGGTGTTAATGGTTTATCACTCTTTTTAGACTAATGTTGCTCAGCAAAGTTTTATTCATGTAGTAGACGTTGCAAAATTAAGAGTTGTTTGTAGAATGTAGCATAGTAACAGGATGTGTGTGTTTGCTAACATTTCTGCTCATTGCAAGAGGAGCGAGCTTCATTTCTAGAAACGTAAAATACTTCTTTGTGATTTATAGGAAGATGCTTAAAGTAATTCAGTTTGATAAGTAGGTCTTTCAGGAATGATTAAATGCTTCCTGTTCTCTAAAGAAGAAATAGATACATGCTTTAGCGTATTATATACAGGCTGGCAAATTGCTTCGTAATGCTTTCTGTCTTATTTCTGTCCTCTGCTCTGAAAAGCAGGAACCCCATAGCTCCTCAGACATCAGCATAAATGATAAACAAACTTGAAAAGGAACTTTAGTAAACAGGAGAAGCCTTTAAGAATCAGAGTATCTTCTTGGCCAGACACCATTGCCTTTAACATCTCTGTTAAAAGGAATTCATACCTGACAAAAGAGGCAATTAGTTTGCTGAATGACAACAAGAAATGTCACCACTGGTAGTAAACTGATGACTCTATTCCTTATTCTGTTGGCAGGTCTTATTATTATGAACATTAAAGTAATTGGTTGCCTGTCACTTAAAATCCGTACCTACCTCTTCCTTACCTCAAATACCCTGATTTCAGTAGCATACGGTATTATCTGTGTACTGGTTTTACTAATCCTTGCCAGCCTGAAGCATTACAATAATCTTGCAGTCTAGGCAGAAATATGACCTGTAATAAGCATGGAAAAGAAATGACAATGCTAGCTTATAATCATTGCTGAAGTGCTGTTTATAGTTTTGTAATGACACAGAGGTCCTTCACTGATTTAAAGAAGAAAGCAAAAAGAATGTAATTCAAAATCATAATTGTAGTAAAAAAAATTATTTTCTACTTAAATGAAAATGAGTCATATTTTTTTCTTTTTTTTTTCTGTAACTGTGTACTACAGTTCAGACCCTCCTTGGTGTCCTGGAACAGCCTTTTCATAAGTGGCACCCTGGCAACACACTGTTTACCAAATGTACCCAACTTGAGACTGGTTTTGCTCCTTGCTCTACTTTTCTCTTTCTCTAGGATTGCTTAACTGAAAGCAGTAATTACGAAATAGCAATCAGATTATCTTAACTAATCTTAAATTAAGAAATGGTTGACTATATATTATGAGATATTAGATAGAATAAAATAAACTATTCCTCAAAATTTTGTGTCGCTTTATTAAACACTTGAATTGTGTTCATACATTGAAAAATGTTCACACAGCAAAAAATGATCCCAAATTTGCCGGTTGGATGCAGAAGGATGCGGATGATGTGTCTGCATTTTAGTTCAGATAAAGCATGTGTGAGATGGTTTCGGAGTATCTGAACTGAGTTTCGTTGTAGTTAAAATAAAGGGAAGGATACATTTCAGGAGGACACTTTCTGTGCTTCAGTGAAGATTTGTTGTTAACAAAGGGGCCAAACTGAAGTTGGACTGCAACTCCTAAAACACATACAAGGCACGCTGTCCATGTTAGTTACTAAACATCTCACTGGCTCCAGTTTCTTTAAACTGCCTCCTCCGTGTTGTGATTTGAACTTCTATTCCAATCGTTAATTTGAAATACTGTGCTCAGTTGAAAATCAGCAATGTAGGTGATAAGAATGAGCGGGTCGGTATTCCACTATGGATGTTTCACAATATCTGCCTTCACCCACAGAGCTGGGTCAGAGCAGTAGTTGCATTCTCTAATGCTTATTGGACTCCAGGCAATTACCCTCATTGTATAAGATTAAGACTGTGCCGTAGTTGTTGGGGTTTTAGGGTTTAGTTGTTGTAGGTATAGGGAAGAGCGTAAAGATAAGTCAGTCTAGAAAAATCCTTTAAAGAAAAAGAAATTTAGATCTCTGATGACAAACCTGTTTGTCTGAACTGTGTTTAAATAAAAGAACCCTTTCATTTCATGTCTTGTGTTTCGTGGGAAGCATTCTCTGAAATACTGTGCCATTGCTCTGCCTCTTCTACTGCAAGACACGTTAGCGTTGGAGAGAGAGAATCTTGAGTTAATGACATGATTCATTGCAGTTTCAATTCTGAAATCCATCACTGGTATAGCACACTAATGACTTACCATAACATCGCTTAACCAGCAAGCGTGCAGTTCTGTTGTTGCGTCTCGTATACGTGGATGGCTGCTGGCCATATAGACTTGGGAGACAAACAGGGTCTGAAGTGCGATTAGCTAAATACTTCAATGATAACTTTCAAAAAACAGTCACAAGGTAAATGGTGTAACTCGTTTTGGCAGTTGGTGATTTACAGGAACATTAACTTTCAAGCTCAATTGACAGCCTCGGAGCTATGTTTCATATAAAGTACGTGCAGTTGGGAAAGAAAGTCATAGAGACAAAGAAGTCATCTATTCCATTAGAAGAAGTACACTTTTTAAAATAGCTTCAGCATTATGAAAGGAGGCTTTAATGAGGTATTACTACATTTATTTACTTGATTTTAAGCAACAGAAACAGGTGTCTTCCTTGCGAGAGACATCTGCAAAATGATTTTTTGCTGTCATGGCAAATTATTGCCCGAGACTGGCAATTTGTGAAGTCCCACTTAGAAGAATCAGAAGTGACAGAAATTCAAAAGCAAACCCACAAAAAAATCTTGGAAATGTTGGTTACTTACTGTTAAAAACACTCCTCAAAATAGGTGATGGTTCTGAAACTGTGTAAGCTATGTGAGGTGTGTTCAACAGAGTGGAAAATACTCCTCTGAATTTAATTATCTCTTCATAAATACATCAGAGACTTTCTAAACTTTCATTTTAGAGAGCTTACTTTTTACTTAAGTGGTTTTAACTTTTTTCTGATTGGATTGATATTACCAAAATAAATACCTCCTTATGTTTCCTGGGCTCCATTCTATTTGTTTGTTCTCTCTTTCTAATTTGGTCTGTGTTTTGTACTTTGAATGGAGCAGACTTTTTGTCTGATTTCTTTCTGCTTTGGTGAAATCTAGTAGTCTTTAACAGGTCGAATAATTCTCTCTGTCAACTGAATAGATTTGCTATTCTTAAGCTAGTATGCTTGCTATTCAATGAGCTAATTTGCAAGATGTGTGACACAAATTAGAGATACACAAACTGAGATACAACATATGTATTTAACTTTTGCTGCGGTCTTCATTTCTAGAACTGGCATAAAAAAATTGTGTAATAGTTGTGACTTTTTTTTTTAATATAGTCTGAATTTGTCTTATTTATTACTCTAAGTATTTTCAGATTTATCTCTTCAAGAATTTAATCTAAGACACAAATGCCAAAGCATTTTTTCTGAACATATATATTCCCATCTGAATGAAACAGTTCATGGAGACGAACAGCATAGTTTCATCCTGTTGGTCCATTGTGCAATATCTGTCTTTGTGCACTTAAGAAGGGATCATTAGCACTTGTTGCAATATTACTTCATGTCTGAAATAATGTGCACACGATACTGTGCGGGATGGGTAATCATATTGTTCATCTAGAACACTGCTAGTCCACTAGTCTAAACATTTGGGTGTTAGGAGATGCTGCTTCCTTAAGTCTGTTTCTATGAATTTCTCAACATACCACCTTGGACAATTCAATTAATCTTTCAATTTATCATTCTACTATTGAAAAAAACACGCAGGATAATAGTGCTTATGTAGGGTGAGAATTACTTGATTCATCGATATCTCTGTAGTCTTTGTGCTTTGAAGAATTAATTACTTAGTTGCGTTTGAAAAAGCTGTAATATAATAATATTGCCAGGCATATTTATTCTTAAAGAAAAAAATCCATGCAAACCAGAAAGAACAACAGAAAGAAAAAATAATAAAAATTGAGTAGATAGAAGTTGTCTGTTCTGGGACTGCCAGTTAATATTGCAGCTGCCGTCTTTTCACTCTAATCAAGCATTGGGTTCAGTGTAGCCTTTCTGTAAGGAAAGCACAAATCCAAATATTGCTCACAGGACTTACTAAGAGATTTGACATGACTGTTGTGTTTGGAATAACTAGACTCCGAACGGGGCTAGCTTCTGTGCCAGTGTGTGTAACGGGATGTGTGCCTCATGCCTGCGGTAGCGCTCGCCTTTCCCTCAGCGATACTTGCATAAGAACAGTAACAGGAATATCTCTACTTCACCTTTACAGTACCTTCTGACCTCTCCAGTTTAAAGTACTCACATCTTTCTCTTCTAAGTATCTGTTGGGAGAAATGAAGTGAAAAGATTGCTGCCTTATTCTACTTAACAGCCTATTTAAATTAAAACGGTAATATGCATATGGATATACCGTCCTAATTTGATCTCTCTGCATTTTTTACAAAGAAAGTGTTTTACGTTTAAAAGAAAAGCAGGCGTTATTTGTCTAGAAAGGTTATCTCTGTGGCTAAGGTATGTAAAGAGAATGCAAAGATAAAAATGAGAGATTTCGCATAAAAGCAGACCTATAAGGAAATTGAACTAAGTCTGTGACTTCCACAGTTCTGTGCTTTCGAGTCTGTTGCGTCTTTGTATTTTGGAGGCATCAGCAGGGGAGTATGGAAGAGGATATAAGACAAAGCTTTCCAGACAAAAGAAAAATTCAGATCTTTATTTTCCAGCTTTTAAAATGTATTTACTGGAGCCATTCATCCCGGCAGTCACTAAAAGTGCTTTCTGAAGGTTTACAGTTGCCGTGAAAGACTTCAGGGTAGAAATGCTGTGTTAGCTTAGTAATTGTGTTGTGTTCTTCTCAGCAGGAGGGTTTCAGAAGTTCCTCCCTTGTACTTTATCTGAAAATCCAGGAGATTGTTGCTTTATAATTCAGTTGTGTTGTAAATTCTCTCCTTCAGTGTCTGATTTGTGGGATGGCTGAAATACGAGGTCTGACACAAAACTAAGACTGAGCCTATAATTCTTTTTATTTAACAAATTAAGAAAATCAACTACAATCACCTTCAAAACAGTTCCCTTTTGAGTTGATACACAGCTGCATACGGCGCTGCCAACAATCAAAGCAATTCTGCAGATCATTTTCTGAAAGGCTGTTGAGGATCTCTGTTGTTTTTTGCTTTTGCATCTTCTGCTGATGAAAAAATGAGTTCCTTTGAGCACCCACTTGGTCTCTGGGATCTCTTCACCATAAGCCTCAGTTAATAATTGAAAGCTTCTGTCACAGATTCCTTCAGTGTCACAAGAAACTTGATGTTAACTCACTCTTGCACGTCGACATCTTCTGACCGAGGGTAAGAAAGCATCTCCATGACCAAGCGTCCGTTCTTACAGAGTGATGCGATTGATTTGAGCCTCGTCTCACTATGACAAGCTAGAATGCCTTCTGTAACCCTCTCTTTGTCTGTCCCCTCCCACTCGTTGTTCCTGAGCTATAGTCTCATTTCTTTTGTGTTGGACCTCGTACAGGTCGACCTCTTTGTGAAGTGAAATCTGGCATTAAATCTTCTGCCAAATGGACTGAAAGTGACTGTAGAGAAACAGTGATGATGAGAGTAGCTTTGAGGTACTCAGCGGGAGTGGCTGGAGGACAGGGCAGCCCTTGGGTGATGGGGTGAGGAACTACGATTGCTTATGATTATGCCTACGATTCCGTTTCTTTTTCCATGCATTAGCACCCTGTTGAAGGATGGCATTTTGTGGTTTAGTCTAGGGTTTGGGACACGCCTCTCGTTAGGTGTCATGACAGTAATTGAGAGTGGATTCTGCTGTGCTTATCTCCAAGGAACAGAGTATATAACTATATTCACAGTTGTAATTATTTCAGTATAGACTGTAAGTTATAACTTTAAGATGTGGTTGTTAAGTGTTTTACGCTATTGTAATTACGAATCTATCTAATTAGATGGAGAGCCTTTTCAAGATGCTGACCCCTGTCTAACAGCACAAAACAATTTTTATTGATGGTGGCAGTCCAGATGGCTACAAATAGATAACTGAAAGGATAGAAGACTAAGTGAAGTTAAATAAACATTTGAAGTTCAATTCTTACTGCGAGAAGGGTTAGTTAAGTAATTTAAACATTCACAGTTCAGTAGAAGGCCTGTTTGCTCTATTGTATCTGAAATAGTGATGAAGTTCTTCAGCTTGGAAAAGAGGGGAAGAAAAGCTGTGAGGAAAGTACTTGAACTCTTTTTTTTTTTTTTTAATAAGAAACCCACAACAACGCAGTCTCTGACAAAAAGCCAGAAAATTTGGATCCTTTCTTAAAATGAAGATACACCCACATGAACTATTAGTGCCATGTCAGCCATAATTGAACTTTGTTTTTCTGCAATTATATTGTACCTGGGATATTTAAAAATATTTTTGAGAGAATGGAGAAGGTTGAGAAGGTTACTTGATTTAAAAAGAAAAAAAAAAAGCTAGCAAAACTGGACAATTAGAGATGTTAAAATTCACATTAGTTGCATAATTGAAATTATTATTGTACACTTAAGTGCTTAAGCCAATTAAAAGAATTTACTACTTTACCTTTAGAAGTTACAGCACTGTTCATTACCTAAGTTGGTACATGAGTATAGATCTAAAGAGTACAAAAGAGGGATAAATGCTAACTATAAGAAGCATTTTTATTCATATATTAAAACTAACTATAAAATTTGATAAAATACTTGCCCATTGATATGCAGTCTGTATTATGCCCTGTAGGAAAATAAGAATGCACTTTTAATCATTATTAATATTTTATGGTATGTCAAAACCCAGTAACAACTAACATAATATAAATAAACAGTAGCACAGTCATCTCTGGTTGTTTTGTTCTTCATAAAGAGACTGGGCACAAAAGATGTGCTTTGAGAGTTCTTTGGGAAAGTAGATCTGAGCTGAGAGTTTTGGTTTTATTCCAACATAAACAAAACAGCAGACTAGGGAATTCCGAAGAATTTTGATTATGTTGAAAGTATTCTTACTTTCTGAAGGTAGTTGTTACAGAGTATGCACAAAGCATGCCTTTCCAAACTGGTGGGATCTTCCTGCCCATACCAGTTTGTGGTAAGTGAATTTATTCTGGCCAGAACAAGTCTCTTAGTGACAACTTCTGTGAAATGCGGTTGTCGTGCTGCCAGATACCACAATGCAACTTCCATACAAATTGGCATGTATTCCTCGTTTTCTGTAAAACCAGGATATTTACAGGTATGAAATTTCATGGCATTGTTTTGTATTTGTTGGAATCTTACAAACAAACAAAGAACACTTATAGAGGCTTAATAAAAAGGGTTTAAAAAATCAAGTGACGAAAGACTACTTTTCTCACAGATGACTTTTTATCATGGGCTGTTAACTTTGAGTCCCTAGTCATCTTTACATGAGAGAAACCCAAGTGTGTACGAGTATGTCTCTGTAAGTATGTATTCAAGCTATGAACTCTTAACAGATCTCCAGACTGGCCAACCAGGACCAAAGAAGCAAAGGAAGGATAAACGAACGCCTAGACTTGTTGCACGGGAGAAATTCCTTCTGGAAGTGAGAATGACTATGAACTACAGTTGAATGTGTTCTCTCACTTTCACAAAGTTATATATGGTGTGGAAGAGAAAAGCTTTCGGCTTTGGAAGACTCTTTGGAAATGTGTAATCAGTTTGAGTTTGTCCCCAGTAGGGAGGTTTGCGGGGAGGAGGAGAGAAGGTTATTAGTAGAGTCTAAATACCTGGAGTGTAGCTTTCCCCTGGCTCCGTGTGGTGGCAGCTGTGGAGGGCAGCTAGCAGGTAAAGGTGTGAGCTTTTTCACTGCATTGCCGTGGTTTCCTCTGTGCTGTGCAGCAGTTCATTCTGATGGAGAACTTGGCTATGACTTTTAACATTGGGTTGACGAGGCCAAGGTACTTGCAATTTTTTTTGTCAGCGCTGCATTCATAACAGCTTGTGTTTGTCACTCCTCTCCGCGAGGTGATCTCCTCTGTGTGATGGCACAGAGAGTAATCTCAGAAATATAAGTTTCAAATTCAGTGCAGTGTGCTGTGCCAGGGATGTTGTGTTTGGTACTTAACTTCTCTAGATTTACTCGTACAGCCACTCAGCACTGGCTGATAATGAAGTGGGTGATTTACGAATGCTAAGGGCATGGTTGAGATGAACCTGTTGACATCTAAAAGCAGAAGAGTGCATGTTGAGCCTCAGGAAACTGTAAAAGCTTTTTATGCTAGTGAATGCTTACTGTGCATTAGGGAGCTGACCTTAATGACCCAGCACATTTAATTCTTTTCTTTTAAATTCCCTGAAATATTTTTATTTTATTTTATTATTTTTTTTTACTTCTCCGTGTTAAAACTATTACAACCTACAGCTTTCTCTCATGAAACTTTTAGTTCACAGATTTGTCTGAGAGTCAGAATCGTGGCATTGGATGCCAACTCTTGCAACGTACTCTAGGAAATACAGGACAACATATCTCCTGTTGCTGCTTTATGGTTTCTTCCATGATCTATTTTTATTATTGCTGTTTACCACCCCGTGTAACTTACTGAAAGGATAACTGTTGAATTTTGTTGACTGATTCAGTGATTCTGCAGGTTTTGCTGCTGCTATGGTCATGCGATCTGTTGCGGTTTGAATGTGGGTCATGATGAGAACCGTGAAATGCCACGTTGTGCCCTGCCTACACTGGTAAAGTCATGTCCTCAGAGCTCTGATTTTCAGTTACTGAAATTAAGTCACTGGAGCACACACATAGTGACATCTTGGCGTAGCCTGCTTGTCAGCAGGAGATCTTGTGTTGTTCAGGGGCTTTACTTCACTCTGGAGGCAAGCTGGTTTGCCAGCTTACATCAAGCGTGTGTGGACAAATGCAAATCTGCAGAAACAAGAAACGCTGCGTTGCTCAAACTGTAAAGTACACCAGAACTAACATGGGCAAATGTGAGTTGTTTATGAAAAATGTGTTAGAAGTGCCACAGGGTGGAATTATCACTTATAAAGCTCTCACTCCCACGGCTCAGAATAGCTTAGAGGTGCTGGAAAATAAGGTTCTGCAATGGTCTCTGGAGATCATGTCTATTTTGTCTTAATTATTATAGCTCTGAATATTGTTACTCTTCAATGCCATGCTGTGAAATCCATGGTGTGCTCAGCACTCCAACCATCCAGTTCACAATATATCTTTTTAATTCCCTTAAAAAGCAGCATATTAATTTAATTGGTTCCTCCCATTTCTTGAACTAGAATTTTGTGAGCAGTCACCATATAATTTACTTGACCTACAAATATGCCTGTGTGTTGATTATATATATCCTCTTATGTCATACTTTTCATTTTCTTCTAAGATGAACAATGCCATTCATTTCAATATTTCTGTAGAAGTGTTATGTTTACCTTATCTGTACCCATTTTCTTCCTGCCTCTCTGAGCTAACTAATGACATGGTGTTCCTTCCAATATAGAAAACCATCTCAAGTGAAGTTGAGTTATTGACTTACTCCAGAATATCTGAAGAGCTCAGTCTTTAATTATGCTCAGAATTGTTGAGGTATAACAGTCATTCTTGGCAGAGCTTCTAAATGTTATTTCTTTGCATATTGGATTCGAGTCCTTAGATGAGATCTTCGTAGATCCTTATCTTTCTCCATTCCTCCCCCCACCTCCCCCCTTATTTTTTTTTCTGGTCCACTCTGTAATTGTGAGGCAAATGGAAAGAATTGAAATAAGTATTCCATAAGCGTTCCTTAAGGCATATCCTTAGAGAAATTCTAACTGTGGTCCATGTTGGAGTATGTGAGTGGGTGGAGAACTTCTACAGTTTTAAGTAATTCCTTTGTGTGGGGCAGCAGAGTTCCTGCCCTCTTCCAACAGACAGTAATGACACTGAGACTGGGAACGCTGGCTGGTCTGTTGGCTCTGTCTGTAATGGTAAATGCTTAATATAAAATTAATCTTTCTCCACTGCCATAGAGACGTAAAAAAAAAAGGGGGCGGGGGGATGATTACAGCTTTCCTCTTACGTGCAAAAGATAAGCCTTCAGAAAAGCTGGAGGAGTCAAAGGATTGATTTGTTGTGAAGGATAGTTAAAGGAGACAGCAAATCAATTTACTGAAGCAAGAAGTTTGTGGGAGGGTCTGCTAGGACTTGTGGCTAGGGAGGACTAAGTTAAATGATGCCCCAAAGTAAAATGATGTAGATAAAGACGAATCTTTCTGATATGAAAGAAAGGAATGTAGAATTAAATGCAGATCTCAAAGCAGCAAAGAATCTACTCTTGTGCTTGGGAATTTATGCTAGAGATGAATTAAAGAAGCTAACTGTTGGCAGAAAATTGCTTGGAGAAACTTTATAAACTGGAGATAACTTCATAAGGACAGAGAAAGGAGAAAAAAAAAAAGGGGAAAAAATCAAATCCTGATTTGTTTCTGGGAGAGAAATGTTACATTTTTTTAAAGGTAATCTGATTTCTGGTTGAGATACAATATTAAACCTTTGTAACAAGATGACTATTCAAGACTTGACTTGAGCCGTGTAATTTCCTTTATAGCCATTCCAGCCTTTTGTGATAAGATTTCTCCACGCTAATATTTGCTGAAACGAGGTAGTGTGCCTAAAATGAATCAGTAGTATCTTATGCTATGGTAGAATATTTCTTTAAAGTAAGAAGTAAACATGGGGAAAACTTGTAAATAGAGCAGTAGAAAAGCTATTTCTGTAGTGGATTTTTTTTCCTATAAATCCTGTGATTTTGTAAGAATTCATGCATTCGTAAGTATAATTTGAAGGGAAGTTTAAATATGAATTCTGCATTATTGGTATTTCATCCAATGAAGAGTGGTTCTAGATTCTCTGTATACTGAGTTGGGTCATAGGGGATGGACACGTAATCTGAATCTTTAACGTGATTCATTGATGTGTTATAATATGTATAATATGGCACAGTACTTCTCAGTCTTCTATTTACTGCAATTGGCCTTTCTAAGCATGTTCGAGGAGAAAATCACTGGAAAATTACTGATGTAACAGAGTTCTTTAAAAATTTCCATGAAACGGACACGTGAGGTTATGTAAAATTCTTCACTTGCAGTATTCAGGACAACGCAGGATTAAGTCTGTTTACATTTATCATACATATTTAACATAGAAAATAGTTTTACGTTTGTTTTATTTGATCTGCAGCTTTCCAGAAGCCCTCCTCCCTCCTTGATGATAGATCTTTTGCCTAACATCAGTCATGTGGCACAAGCTCCTTTTGCTATGTACCAAGAGCAGCTGATTTTGAGGAAATCCTTTATCTATTTTCTTTGTGTGTTATTTACCATTTTCATTAATTATTTTAGCTATGATTTTTATATATGGAGTGGTTAAATTTTCTTAGAATAATCAGTGTATGTCTACAAAGGAGGACAAATGTCTTTCATTCCCTATTTCAAAAGGTTTATCTTTCGAGGCTTTTCAGTTAATATCTTAATCAGCAGTGTCTCTTAGCACCCAGAGACTGAGCAGCAGTGACACTTTTGTTCTTCGTGTTTTCATTTTTATTCCAATTCTTCGTTTGCTAAAGAAACAGAATGGGATGATTGTTTTAGGATGTTGTCAGCTCAAGTTCCTTGGACTGGCTGATACGAATCTTGCTGACTGTACTTGTGCCAGGCTCACCGCCGCATCAGAATTGAACATAGGCTTTTTGAAGGACATGAAAAGTTTATGATGTTTGCTTTTTGAGTTCCACTTCACTAATATTGAACTGCAGTGTATGTGCTCAGTTATGCAGAGGAGGAAAGGAAAGAGAGGCTGGTACGTTTGTACAGTCGGCCTATCTGTACAGCATGCGATTGCCTGGAAAATTCCATTTGGTTCAGTCAACAAGTTTTATGTGGCCTCTTCTTTCTTTCCAACTGCTCTCCTTGAGATAAGTCTTGAATAGTAAAGAAGGAAAAATATTATTTTTACCTTTGAATGCTGACACTTCATACGTGTATAGATAGATTGTAACAGTTTTACATTCTTGTAATAACGGTGTTCTATCTTTATTTATTTATGTTACAAGAGGACTGACAAGAATATTTAAAGAATTGTGGGATAAAGTGTTTCCCATTTCCCCACTTCAGAAAGAGAGAATTTAAATAACTTTGATTTCTCTTGTTGATAATGTTTCAATTCACATATAGTATTAAGCTATACTTCATTTAGAAAAACAGATAAACAATTAAAAAGATGGAGAATACCGACTTAGGATCTTTTTTTTGTTAATTTTTGGAGGGATTTTTTGTAGTGAGCCTTGGACCAGTACTTGCCCTATAAAAGTCGCAGGCGTCAAGTTCAAATCTTTTATTTCAATAATAGTTCATTTGGTGTAGGAATTGGAATAATAAAGAACAGTATCTCCAAAGATCGAAGAGCCACTGTCTTGTAAGTTGTGTTTCATATTCCTTAAGAATTTGAATTTACACCAGGAGGTTTAGTGCATTAACCCTGAGATAATAGAATGCTTTTTTTATGCAATACATAAATCATAGATATTAGAGAGGATCAAGACTTGCATAACGCTTTAGAAAATTATCACAATTTTTATAAGTGACCTTCTTCCAGGCTATTGCCTATGGACAGAAAAATGCACTTTATAATAAATTAATGAAAGTGGCTACTGTGTATGATTTCACTGCCATATATAATATTATTTCACTGAAAGTGTGCTTAATGTAAGACGAGTAGCAATTCACTGTAAATAGTTGAGAAATCCACTGATGGCCATTTTCTGTGGGTTTGCCATTGTTTTTCGCATGCTTCAAACATTTATTTGCAAATCTCTTGTGTTAAGTGTGATATGCAAAACCCTCAACTTCCATCAGAATGATGCTTCGATGATTTCTAGCTCATTAACAATTTCCAAAAGCTCAAGTTATTCCTGGAATATATCAGCTGGAAGAATTAAAGCAGTTCCTCCTAATAAACAAACTTCTGTTTACTTTATCACCTATAAGAGCTCTGTGTACACAATAATAACTCCTTTGATATCATATATTTATGGAAGATGTGAGTTTAGATACTATCTTCTTTGTTTTCTTTTACCGTTTCCCCTGCCCTGCCCCATGGGGGAAAACCAATCTCTCATTCAATAACTCATGACTAACAGCAAATTAAATAGAAAACATGGAAAGTGTCAGGAAATGTATTTGAGAAACAGTGTGTGTCAGGATTAAAATAAACTTTGAAATAGGAGGTGAGAACGCAGTTGGGTTTAGGTGCAGTACAGTTGGTTGAAGACAGTCAGAAACTGATCTATCTTAAGTGGAGACACCTCGTAGGATTAAGTATAGACATCCTTAACACCACTGTAACACCTGCTTGTCAACCTTCTTCAGTGCTTCTGAAATACCTCTCCTGCCTCACCCCTTATTTAAAGGACTTGGATCTGCCCTGATCCCTTTGCATTCTTAATTCACACCTCGTTTATAAAACCTTTGTAGAGCGTGCAGTTCATTTCTTCTTGTGTTCATTCATTTTACTTTCTAAACTTAATCTGTCTTCAGTTACAATAGCAATACAATTTTGCAGTCCTGTGGGATTCAGCGTAGGCTGTGTAATCCCTGTGGATCGCTAATCTGCACTGATCAAGCTGCCGCTGCCGTGTCGTTGCCGCGCTTGGTGCTGGGTACAACAGGAGCAGAACTCTGCTGCGTGCCGTGCTCTGGGCATATTTCTGATCAGAACAGGGACAAGGCAGCAGATGTACCAAGGTAATACTTGTATCAAGTGCTTAAATTTTAAAGCCACTCCAATATTTGGGCCAAGGAATTTTGTCATGATGTCTAGACAGTAATGAGAGCACATCTATGCTGTGATAGCTTTCAGACTGTATCCTGATCACATGGAAAATAACAAATGATGGGAGTATGCGATTACCTACATCTGTGCTTACAGAAAGACTCATATTTTTCACAAGTTGTGCTGATACAGCCCAGACATTCTTGGTTGAAGCAAGGCCACGAATTTCCCTTGCATTGACCTGCCTTAGAGAGATGGAGCTACTCTTACCTATACTTATCTTTGGTGACTCCTACCTGCGTTTGCCTGTTCCTCCCTATTTTACAAGTTGCGCTGCATTCAGTCAGAATTCTGTGCCAGAGGTTAGGATACATGCTGAATAATTTAATCAGAGACTTGATAAGAAAGAAAAATTATTTCCAAATGTACCTCTTCATCTCTTGAGGGATTATTTATGGTACGAGTGCCTGTACTGGACATAGACTTGCTACCTGAAGAACAATCTGACTTTTTTTTTACTTCTTATACTAAGAACTACAATAGGCACTAGAAAAATCAAACATACTTTAGAAGACAAATAGTCACAGCTGGGGATAAGGAATATAAATAGGATGACATCAAATGAAAAGAGCGCATGATCCAACACGGCTTTTATAGATCATGTTGTCTCTAATGTCAGGAGAATTGCAGATTAGTCTTGCTGCTCTTTATGAGTAAGCCTATTTATCAACTTTCTGGAAAAATCTAATTTAAGGTGGCACATTTTCCTTAGTTCTGCCACACTTCAAAGCTTAAAGTATAGGGGTTTGTCAGCCATTCTCTCCTAGCTATAATTGGCGTGTGAGATTCCCATTCAGGCCTTTCTCTACCAGCCAGGTCCCAGTTACTCCTGGCTGACTCCGATAATGTAATTTTAGTTTACTTGATTAGTAAGGTGAGAAAAACTAGGAAGCCTTAGCTTTTAACACCTTTATCCAATTCAGAATTAAAAGAGAAAGAGCAATTTAAATTGCAAATGTTTTCTACAAGATGCTGGATTTCTATGAAGTATAACTTAGTCACATCACAGGGGAAGACGATGACATACCCTAGGAAAAAAAACCCATTTGGACAAGGTGGATACTGGCAGAGGCTATATCAGTTTTCCCGAATAACCTACAGAAAGGGAAACTATTTTTATGAAGGGATATAACAAGAAATGTGAATTTTTAACAACTCCAGAGAAAATATGCAGGGATACAGGAAGCCGTAGTTTTGCTGCTATGTATTACATTCTTAACATGATGCTTTATATATGAGTCACAAAACGGATTTGTGTACATTTATATTCATTCTTTAAAAGCTAAGTAGAGCTCAGGCAACTAAAACAAGCTGTTTGATATTACATTCTTTTTTTTTTTCCCCCTTTCACTTGATGTAAGAATACCTTAGCATATAATGTCACATTAGTTTTATAAATGTAAATACTTTCAAGTCAAAACATGCAGTGTGAGCATGTTTTATCAGCTATTACCACTAAGATTTTTACATGGGCATTCTAAAAAAGAAAACAAAACCCAAACCTTCTCTATTTATCGAAATGTAAAGTAATTTTGCTCCTTTAGGATTGTCTGAATCTGTGTGAATGCCCCTGTTCTTGTATCAGAAAGAATTTAACTATGCATTTATTGAGAAATTTTTATAATTTCTGAAATTTGGGAAATTTGTTTAAATATAATAGCAGCGATGTGCAAGATAATACAGAAGTGTAGCACAGTATCTGATTGTAAAAATGAAGTCTTCAGTAGCATATTCTTATAGATAGGCATTTTCTTAGGCATTCCAAAATGCTGATATTCTTACAGAGAGCTTTAGGATAAATCCGTATAATTCCTGTGCCTGACATTTTGAAAAGACCAGAGCTGTGAATATCACACCTGATTGCTTTTAAGTCAAAAGCTTTCATGTGCAGGAAATAATGTTTCAATTAAAAAGAGAGAGAAGGGGGAGGTCATTTGACGTTACTACTTTGCATTCAAACCATGTACAGAAAAAGAAAATTAGAGCAAATTCAGGAGGCTGCTGACTCAGAGCTGAACAGACTTAAATGTTTGTATCACCTGTTCAAAAGACTTTTAGGCCATAATTTTAGTATCAAATTCCTGTATCAAGTCTCAGAATTTGGTGGTCTCAGTCTCTTGATTTTTGAAATGTTACTGTTGCTATTTACCAAACGCTTGGTTTAATTCTCCATTTTTCCCACTTCTAACTTGTCATCATTTAGTGTCTGAAATCTCTAAATTCCTTGCAGTATAATTTCAGTTACGAAGATGCTGTGTGAGATTGCATCTACCGACAGCAGGTGGAAAGACTTTCTACACCTTAGTATACTGACTTTGCTTTTGCTTTTCCTTGTGGACTGTATTTGATTTACAATGAAATCAATTAAATTTGCACTACTAAGATTAATGAGCATTTTAATTTTTAATACTACAGTACCTAACCCTTCACTGGGAATCAGAGGGAATCCTTTCTCCTTGCACAAAACCAGTAGGATGTGTTTACCGTAAAACTGCCCTTGAAGTAGCTGCCTTTTCTGCCAAGTGACATCTGCTTTCCTGTAAGATGCTTGATCATTGAATCCTGAAATACAGATTTGAGTTTTGCTTGTGGTTAGATGTCTTTACAGAACCAGTAAGGAAAAGAATTTGCCAAGTGAGGATTCACCATGTACGGATGGATTTCCTAGCTGTTTAAAGAGCATTGTTCTTCTATGGATGACCTCCTTGCACAGAACGGTGGTTTTATCCTTCTCTACATCATTATGTTTGCTGTACTAAAATCCTGCTGTGCTACATCATAATAACATGTAATCTTCTTGCTCAGTTTAGCTGAGATTTAAGGAGCTGCTGTTCATGGAAGCAGTTTTCTAAAGTCTGATCTATAATTTACCAGAATCAACCAGGCAAAAGAGCAAGAGGCTTTATAAGAGGGATACAGCCCTTAAAACTCTTAAATGAAGATTAGTTTAAAGTTTTACAATCCGGTACAGAACCATCTGGCAAATCTCATGTCAGGCTTTGTTAAACCTCTGAGATTTCCTACTATGCTATAGTCATTCAACCCCCACCCCACACTCTGCCTTTATCTTCCATTTGTCTGTCTCCTGCCAAGCACGTGCTTTACCCATAGATACGTTGGAACAAAAGAAGGAAATGAGTAAGAAAAGGGCTGATTTTTCTATAGGAATAGTAAAACAGCTATAAATGATGGAGGCTGTGGGTGTGCTGCACCTCTGGAAATCATGCCCTTATAATTGCTGGCTGGCTGTATATGCACTAGGTGATTTATTGCATCTTTGAAGAGGTAATTGCAAGATAAAAGCTGCCTGTTGGCAGAACCATTAGAGACTTGCTGGGTTAAATTGCGGCTTTTGAGGCCAAGGAATCACTGGGAGGACATATAGTAACATCACAAGGCATTCTGATACTTTCAGAAGTGGAACCGCAGTTGTTACAGCCCAAACGGTGTCATCTGGTGTGGTTGTATCTGTGGTGATTCCAGGCTGCGGTTTAGTGTGGAAAGTTCCTGTCATTCCTAAATCACATATCAGGGCTCTAGGCTATGCTGGTACCTCCTTAAAGGGGTTCTTATCTGTGAGTTCTAAGTTGTCCTTATGTTCTTTGGCAAAAGGCTGACCTAATGCGTTTCTCAAAGCAAAACCCCTCCCGTATGGATCCTTACTAACGTCTTGACTTCAGCTGTCCTATGGCTCTCCCATATATTTCAGTGTCATATTTATATAAAGCTTAGGAAGTGGAACAAAATAATTTGTTCTAGCCATCTGTTACATAAAATGGTACTTTTTTTGCTTAAATTAACCCTTCTGTTCACCTTTCACATGAAGGATTTTAGGAAGCTGAAGGAGAGGACTGCAGGAATCCAATTACCTGAAATCAACTTACAGGCAAGAAGGAGGCATTGTTAATGGAGATAATCTCCTTCTCAGGCTTACAGCGTTTCTCTGTCTCAGTGTGATAATAAGATGTTCTGCCTGGACAGTGAAATTAGTATATGTGATTTCCTGATTGTAATGTGGGACAGAAAAGTAGTAAAGTCTGCAGTTCCAGTCTAAAAATATAGCTTTTGGCCATACGCTTTAAAGATAACTAGAAAAGACAAAAGCTGCCCTGAATAAACGTGCAATTCCAACCAGACTTCGATAATGTAACGTTGCTAACATACTGCTTACAAAATGTCTTTTGCTGTTTATTTCCTAAATCCTACTTCAAGCCATACAGGATTTCAGCTTGAAAGACAATTTCATAAAGCACTTTTTTTTTTTTTCTTTCTTTCTCTCTCTCTTGTAAAGTGCAGGAGTGGAACACTTTGAGTCAGACAATCTTAATGCTGCTGTAGCAATTTTGTAAGGCACCAGAGAAAAATGCATCGTATTATCTTTGAATTTCAGTCTGCTTTTGCTTCTCACAGCAATCAATAACTGTTAGAATTATTGGTGGTAGTATCCATCTAGATAATATTAGGGTTTTTCCAGAAATCAAAATACATAAACCAAAATCGTCATGTTTTTCTTTTTAACTCTAATACATCTAGATTTGCTTTGAAGAAAAGCAAAAAACCCCTGTCAACAAGGAAGCAGGATGAAAAGGAGATGGCACCTAACTGAACAGATGCATTAGTTAGTATCGGAATAACATGTTTGAAGGCCAGAACTAATTCCCTTTGCATCCCGGAAAAGCCATAGTCATTGAAAAATTAGTCACATCTATGGGTCAACTAGAAATTTTTATGATCATTTTGAAACTCATGAGCTCATTGAAGCTAAAGCCAACCAACTGAACACAATTTGACTTCTTTCCAGCAAAAAAGGGGAGGACTTTCCCCACCGTTTTAGAGCACGTATTTTGCATTGGAGGTGGCTGCCCTGGCCGGAGGAAGCCAAGGGGGATGGCAGGCCCTCCAGCTCGAGCTGCGTGCGGCAGAGGCAGAGAACGGTGCTGTTTGGGAATGCAGCTGGACTTGGCCACGTTCCCGCTTCTCATGCGATGCACTGTGGAGAGGGAGAGGCAAAAGGGAGAGCTCGGCGGGCGGCTGTCGGACAGGATCAGAGGGAATGGGCATCCCTCCTCTTCAGTCACCTGCATCCTACCTCCCTGACCTACATAGGGGACTGTCGGGGCAGGATCCTAGACAGAAAAGCTGGACTAATACCTTAGGGCAGAGAGAGAATGGCGTTGAGTCTGATGGAGAAAGTAGGTTGAGCAAATTAGCAGTGCCTTGTTATGGATCAGTCTAACCCACCCAGACACCGGGAGCTGAGAAGCGTAGGGAAAGGATGCTGTCAGAAGGGAGCGGTTGTTGTAAGGTTAGTTTGAACCATCTCAGCTGCACAAGAGGTTTTTTTCCCTCCTATTTCAGAGTGGGCACCGCAAGTGGGGTATCTTATAGATAAAAATGAAGTCTGACTTAAAATGATGACTTTCATAACCTTTAAAATCTATTTTACAGTTTATTCTCTCTGGTAGATTTTGGAAGCCTGGATATTACCTGTCAAGCTGCCATAAGTAGTTATACGTTTGTTAACTTATTGTTCCTAATAAACAGGAAGTATTCATGACTAATTTCATTTTTCCCTAAAAAATATTTAATAACTACTTTGATTAAATATTAAAGCTTCTTTTGCTGTTACAACTAGACAGAAAATTCCAAATATCAGCAAAATATTTTGTGCACACTCTTTTTACTACCATTATGCTCTACTTTATTGATTGTTACCATACTAGATCAAGGTAATTTGTAGGTAGTCAGGTAGAAGACTGATGTGACTGGCTGTATGAAGAGTCAGCAAAAAACCCTCTTTCATACTGTGTCACTGAAAATGCATGAAAATTAGACATTCTTTCGATAGACAGGATTGCCTGGCCTTGGGGAACTGTTGGTAGGAGTAGTGTGTTTCCCACTGGGCAAACAGGATTACTGAGATGAGGGAAACTTCTACAGCCAGGAGGACTTCATGCAGATTTCCATCTCTTCTTGCCTTTCCCATTGCCTGAACCAGGACAGCCAAAAGGGCCGTTGGGTAATGATATAGAGTAATATGAGTCTCCCTCAACTCACGGGGAGGGGGGATCTCAGAAGGTCTTGGGCGAGTGGTGGGAACTGAACCAGTTGTCTGCATATGCCCTGTGCTTGTGGAACAGTAGTTGGCTGTAAGAGGAGTGACAGGTGGTTCATCAAACATGAAAAGAACCTAATTTATTCCAGAAGTCAAGGCTGCCTGCTAGAGAAATTGTAATCTGTGCATGTACAAGAGCTAACGGAGTTCTAATGGCACTGTTGAAACCATAATGTAATATCCAGAATGAAATCATTCCATCTTTCTCCCGTTATGAGTACAATTTTCTTCTGTGTGTGAAACTTAAATGTCAAATTGAGGAAGTAGAGGGAACATAAACGAAAGGCTGTGGGCATATTGTATCGCTTCTTTAGAGGAATTGTAGAAGCTGCAGAAGGCTGTAGGAAGATGCTCCAAGCAAAATGAGAGGATAAAGGTGTAAAACTTCCTACTTTCCATAAGGGCTTCTTTATCTGCACTGGAAGAAAGAAGCTCCCAGGAGGATTGTCTATCATTACTACATTCTTCTTTAAAAAAGAGAAGTTATGAATAAGTGCTTCTTATGTGATCCATTAAGAAGATGCGTATATCTCAGCGAGCGGTAAGTAGGGACCTTGTACACCAGAAGCACAGTCGCTGTAGTAGCAGGTAGTTCAGATCAGGTACTCGCACAATTTGAGTTTGGCAGCATGCTGAGTTGGAAGCTGCAGCTTCATTGTAAGCCGTCTCGCGTGTAGTCACAGCTCACATAGGAGATGTTTTTCTGCACTAAAAAGTGGCGATGCAACACTTGCAGGTTCTCCTTGGCAAACCAGATCTGTGCTGTGTGTTTAGGGCCTTTAATTTCCAGAGCTCTATTCCCTTAGTTCTGAAACGGCGTTGTAAAAATGGAATGAGAGATGGAAAAATGATGTGTGCTGTGTGTGAAAAGCCTGGAGGGGCTGAAAGCAGTTACTGCTTGTTTATTTCCCTCTTCCATGTGTTCCAGGATGTTGGCTGCTGAGTGACTAGTAGTTGCCCCACAATCTGCTCTATTTTCACCTTTGCTGTGTTTTGTCACTTTTCTCCAACGCTTGTCACCAGAGGGGTGAAAGGTGCTGGGCGGTAGAAACAGTAGGAAGTAAATGAAGAACACAAGGTGCTAGTATATAAGAAATTCAGCATTAAGAGGTGTTTGAGTCTTCATTAAGTCATACCTAAGATTTAGAGCATGATTTTCAACTGTTTTTAGGTTTTGTCTCGCCTAAATATCTTTTTGCATCATGTTTCGTCATATACTCACACACTTGCTTTTTCGTTTTTCTCTCTACTCGAAAATAGAACTGACTGGAAAAATGTTGTCTAAATATCTGATGTGAAATGCCATGAAAAACTTATTTCTCAAGAAATAGCGTGCTTTTTAATGTCAGGTTCCTGGCAGGTTATCCCATATGGAATTATTATGGTAACTTGGCACCACAACTGATATGTTTAATAATTTTCATTATGTGTTTGGGTCCCTTTGATGCTTGATTATTACATTTAAAGAAAGATTATAAGGTAGAATACGTATGCTTTTGAATACAGGAAAAACACAACCTTCCCTTTCTAGATGCATTCATTTTACCTCTGTTTAGTGTTCACTAAATCTGCAGTTATTTCTTTTTTCCTTTGAAATGCACTTATTGTTCTATTTCAAGAATGAATCATGTTCCACTGCTACCCTCAAATATAACAAAAATGGTTAAAATGATTGCCTGTAATCTATTATTACAGGCAATGCATTCTGCCAAAACAAAATTGCCATTTATTAAGGTGTTCTTTGAAATGAGTCCTGTGAATACTCCATGTTAATTGAAGTTGCCCACAAATGCTGTATTTTTTTTTTTAAAGTTTCCTTTAAAGTGGCCATATTTTACCATACATGACAGAAAATCAAATGGCATGTTTCTCCCTCTCTTTGTCAGTCCTTGCAGTCTCCATGGACATCTAGATCACTCCGATATGAGGCCTGGATAAGATGCTATTTATATAACATTGTCAAAGGCCACATTCAAAGGGTAGTACATGAGATAGGTTGTATTTCAGGAGGTGGAAATACACTTAAGTATATTTTATGGCACTACTTAAATAGCGTGTTTCAGCAGAGGACTTTTTTTTTTGTGAATGTCATTGTTTCCATTTTATGACGGAAAGAATTTAGGGAGAAAGAAAATAAGAGAGACTTTTGGGTAATTTTGAAGAAATGCGTAGAGGTCCTTCCCTGAGAAATTCATATGGAGAAATTTAACAGGAACCAACGTCCTATTCGATGCTGTGTCCCGGTGCTCCAAAATCTTATGTGTTTATTGAAGCAGAGCAATTACAGACGTTAACAAGTAATTGCAGGATGTTTCGGTAATATTGAAAAAAGGAAGTTTGAAGGGTCAGAAATTCTGCATCTTTGAAGACTACTTTAACCTGTTTGATTAGATGGATTGCTGATTTGAGGTGGTTGATCCTGAAATATTCCAAGGTAGGGGAAAGTCAAGGAGACATGAAGCTGCGAACTGCTCAGTCTTCTTGCTCCACTCTAAAGACTGTTAAGCAAAGGGAAGGGCTCCCATCTGAAAGCACGGCTCCTCTACCCAAATAATGCAGACTTTAAAAAATATTTCTTCTAATTCACCTATTTAAGTTAGTTCCACTGCAGTCTGTGTCCTTCCTTCAGGGTGTCTATTGAAAATAGCAAAGCTTAGGGAGAAAACAATAGTGAAACCCAATTTGAGTTCCCTCTGAGATTCTGCTGCTGAACCTTGCTCTGCTGGCAAATAATTTCTTTTTTTTGTCTTGATTTTTTTCATCTGTACATGCAGATGAAGGTGTGTATCCCTACACCTTGAAAATTAAAGCAGCTGTATAAAATAAAGTTAAATAACTGTGAAAATATCAGCTCTAAAGTCTACTCCAAGTGTATGTAGTCATGATATGTTACCGTTCTTTTGTGTGAATTTTGTACCTGACTGTTTTATTCCCTCAAGGGGAATTAATGCTGAATGCTGACAGAGTAACTGACCATCTAACTGATGCGTACTCTTCTCTCCTAAAAGCACACAAAAGAAATGGGAAGGCCGCAAACTCCTTTGAAAGAAACGACTTTGGAGCCTTGGACTCAGCCACAGGTAGGCTGAAACAACTTTTCTGATGATGTATTTTCTCTAATGGTGGCTTCTGTAAGTCTTAGTAGAATTATTCGGAGGCTCTAAATAACCATTGCAACAGGTAGCAGCTCTGTGGTTCTTGGTGTCATATGTAAATATGATTTGTTTTGGTGTTTGGCTACCCAGACTATTGGTAGTGTCCTTTTAGTTGAAGTTTCAGCTTCTCTCTAAGGGAGAGGTGCCAGGGTTATTCTTGTCTTCAGTTTGTGTTCTGTATGTGCTTAAAAATTTGCAGAACTTTACAAAACAAAACTACTTTCTTAATGGTATGTCGATAAACTGCGAGTGTCTCCTGGTGTAGAAATAAAGCTCATGGAAGTTTGTTATTTTGAGAGGAAGGTTTGAAAGTTCCACCTTTTGCATCATAAGAATATGACCAAAAAGTGAAACAATACTTAATCATGCAGAAAGACATAAAGGAATGGAGATGTTAATATCCAGTCTTCCCTAACAGAGTGGGTTTGGATGTTTTGGCCTTGTACTTATGTATTTACTCGCAAATTGGCTATTAAAAATTTCTTGCATGCAGCAGCTTAGGTTGATTTTTGCTCTTTGCTGCCTGTGTATCAGTGCACTGTACTGCACATTGGAATACGTGGGTTCAGAGGTGATGGAAAGACTGAGTTCATAGTGTAGGTGAAACTGGATGTTGCTGTTCCGAGGGCAGGGACTGAGTCTGTAAAAGACAAAGTGCTGGAGTGAGGTGGAGATGAAGTAGAGTGCTGGGAAGACCAACCTGGGGAATCAGGCGGCTTCTGCAAATTCCCGGAGGGAAGATTGCTTCTTGTTATGGACATGGAGACATTCTTCCTTCAGCAGTTTGCCATATCTGTAATTCATATTGCACAGTGCCGCTTCCTGACAGAAATACCTACCTCTGCTCTGTGGGCTCCACCTGTTCCTAAAGGCAGCAGTGAAGCTATAGTTGTAATGCCCAAGTCGAGAGTTTCCGGGCCAGCGTGGGGAGAACCAGGCAGAGGCAGAACCCCCTGATCCATGATGATAGTGTGACCGTAGCCTAAGCAGGCTCTGCCTCGTATTTCCAGTCTATAAGCAGACTGCCCAAACAAATACTCTAGTCTCTAGTTTTTCCAAACTACATATATTTAATCCTATTAGGCTTGTTCTGTGGGCATGTTTACTCAAAAAAACATGTGGCAAACACAGTGTAGGAATTTAGAAGTAGAAATGGAAAAAAAAAAAAAAAAAACCAAACCCTTATTACCTCTATTACTGCTACCTCATTTCATACTTGAATGCATTTTTTTTTACTAGTTACAAGACTATCTGCAGGCTTTCATGGTACAAGCTGATTTAAATATAGTAGCTCCTTCTCTATAGTCACAGGTGCAATATATGCCTATAGAAAGGAGATTGTTATCTGTAAACATGCTATCTTTGTCTTGTAGGGGTTTGTCTTGTAGGGAAATCCCTGGTGTTACTCTCCAAAACACAGCATCTTCCCTTCTTACTAAAGAAGAGGCTCCCAGATGCAGTGTCTGCCCTGACTGTTTCCAGTTACTGCGTGCCCAAACCTCAAAATGCTGCTATGCAGGCAGCTGCTAATCACAATAGTTAAGCGTGCATTGATCTGTGTCTGCAGTCAATAATGTTTATGTGCAGGACCACAGGAGCTTGCTACGGTCCGTAGTTACTAATAGACAGTAACTCCTTATGTGCAGGAACAAAACTGTTCAGGAAAGCGCTTTGTTCCAGCAGTTCCTGCTAAACAGCTAATGAATCATTACTAGAGGGCTAACGGGCTCCTCCTGTTCCCTTGCCTACAGCGTGTGTTGCAGGGCAGGCAGGTAGCTTGGAGGTAGGGCTGAGCTTCAACTCCTTGGCACAGAAGAGAGTTTTGGCTTCCAAGTTGTGAGAGGAGGAGACAGCTTGATGCTGGATCACCGTTTAGAGGGGCTCTGGTTCATGAGCATGCGTGACAGGTGAGCTTTTGCAACCACTTTGCTTTGGTGGTCTCTGTGACTCTTGCCAGCAGCGTTGTCAAAGAAATAATTCTGTTGTGCCATCCCAGTGCTGATAAGAATCATTGTTCTTCTTGAGCATACAAGCCCTCACTGTGTTATCTGTTCACATCTGAAAGCTGCGTTTGCCGCTGCTTTATTTAGTAACTACGCAGATTTAAGTATGTGAAATGTTTTTGTTGTTCCTCTTCATTTTTGGAAAAAAAAAAATAAATAAATCTGGTTTTGTAAGAAATACGTACAAAGAAGCTAAAACCAATATGCTTTTTTGTTTTGTGGAGAGAAGAAATTTAATCAACAAAATCAAAACCTGCTGGCACCATTATCGTAGCAGAAAATTGAATTAGTTGTTAATTCTTTCATGGATGTAATTCTGGCCCCTGCAAATCCCTCCTTAGATATTTTGTATAAAGTGAGTAAAAATTCATGGCATGGATAAAAGCTTTGTCTATTTTATGAGCAACAGGCAAATGATCCAAATGGTGCTCATAAAGCAAATGGTTCCCAACTCTAAAAGAAGAAGAAATATATTTAAAAGCTGCTAGACTGATCCATGAGTAAAACCAACTTCTGTTTCCAAAAAAGGTGTTATTTACAAGAAAGTTTCTCGATTCCCTCTTCCCCCCACCCGAAGGGAGAGAGAGAGACTCACTACTTTTGTCTATGTAATAATAACAATAAAAAAATCATTACGTTTTCTTGGGCTGCTTCGCGCCGCTCAATGTTGAGAGCTGCTGTGGGATGCATTTTATCAACAGAGAGAGTGAATGAAATAGCTGAGAGCACAGTTTCAGTGTGCAGGGCCAAAGAGTCAATGAAGCAGAAAGTACCACATCTGGCCTCTGCTATCACGAGGTGAGAAGCTGGTACCTATTAGCGGTTGGGCAATTTCACACAGGGGTTATAGTCTGGGGGAAACAAGAAATGGTGCTTTTTGTGCAGAGGGCGGGTAGGCTTCACGGTGCCTCTACTGTCGTGGCGCTCATTTGCCTTATTTTTTTCAAGACTTCTTCTTAGAAGCAGACAGGTAGCTGAAAAATTGGAAAGTGAGATGTTCAATTAGACCAAAAAAAATAGAATTGTGGTGCTTTGTCAGGCTCGTTTCTTGTTCTGCGGTGGGTTTTTTTTTCTTACTTTTGGGGTTTTGGTTTTTTTTTTGGCTGTGGTTTAATAAGTTCCTTGAGCAGTATGGCAGTTACCAACATGAGAATTCTTTTTTCATGGCCATGCCTTTTAACTTGTAGTTTTCTGTATCTTTTTTCTGTGAACTCAGTGAATGGAAACTGGTGTTACTGCCTGGGGAAAAAAAGAGTGAGATGCTTGTTCTGATAGAATTCAGGACAAGACCTTTGCAGATAAGGAACATGTGTGGTAGTAGTTTCCCAAATAGACTTGTCATTGGTTTACAAGCTATATTTACATGCTAAATACCATGTATTCCTGCGCTTATGCTTTTTGCTGCTTTGCCTGATTAAACATTTAGCTGATAAACCCTGCCATGGCTGTTCAGAGCTACTGCAGTTAAGAATTACATATTTATAGCCGCTATTTTTATGGTCAGTTAGAAACAGGACAATTTAAAATTAAAGTCCTCTGTGATTGTTTAAATTTTTGAATTTGTTGACGCTATTCAAAAATCTGAATTTTGTGTGGTAGCAGCCTAAAAATAATATTGATCACAATCGTTATGATTCAGAATCAAATTGTTTTATTCTTCCAAATTACCGAGAGGATATATCTCGAAAGAGAGAATAAGGATTTGCCAAAATAAGAAAAAAGAACAATGATTAAGGTTATATAGCTTAAAACTGCAGTAGAAGCAAATAATGAGGTTTGCCAGCATGGCAGTTACAGCAAAACTCCCACTCTTAAGTTGCAGAGTATTTCCAATTTAAAACTTTTTTTTTGGTGACCTTTACGTCAGTATCTATTCTGCATCTATCTAATTACTGCTTAGAAGTGATTCTTAGATGCGTTCGACAGGATAAAAGTTGAGAAAGTGGTGTTATTAGTGCTGTAGCCTTTTATTTGTTTATTAATTGTAAGAAATCCAAGGGCTCTCACTTACTTAAGATAATCACTAAAAAATCCAGGGTACAGTTGCATTGATTTTCCTGGCCCAAATGTGGCATAATTACTTTAAAGAACACATTAATTCATCATGTTTCCTCATGGTCTTCCTCTTTTACCGTCCATGTTGTCACCGCTAACCCAGGCAATGATGACCCTGAAGGTTTAGAGCTCTCCTCAAAGTTCTCCGTGAGGGTTAAATATCCAAGGATGAGGATTTGTCAGGCTGATGTAGTGCACAGTTCCTGTTGCTCAAAGGGGGGAGATGTTTTGTGCATCTATAGGTTTGGTTTTGATTTGTGTAGGTCACAATCCTTTTTTTTTTTTAAGAATTAGTTTTTGTGGAAAGGCAAAAACTCTCAGACTGAAATCTAATTACAAATGATAGAGTGCAGTATTTTTCTGCTCAATTTTAAAGAATCACTTTATAATCTTGGAACAGTGGATAACAACATCACTAATCCAATATTTTAACAGTAAATACGTTTGATGATGGGAATTGCTACACTAATCTTATATCCCTCCACAGTATAGTTAAGAAATCCACAGGGGGTTTTACTAATCACTTTTTGTAAAGTAAATCAAGTCGTGTAATTCTCATTCCCTCTAAATGCCCAGCAACTGCGAGCAGAACCCTCTGCAGTACTTTGTGTTCTTTTCATCAGTTTTGCACCCTAATCTGCAACCACGCTTTCCCTTCCATATGCAAGAAAGAGAATTCTGGAGAGAAAAGTCTCCAAGCACCCTCTGAGAGAGATGTCCTGTTAGGAGAGCTGCCAATTCACCGTGGTCCCCTCCGCTGCTGCGCCAGAAAGGGATGGAGCCGGTCCCCCTCCTGCACGTTGGGGAAGAGTGCCCAATAATAACTGTAATCCACCCCTGTTTGCCCCCGTGCTCCTCGTGTATATAGTTTAAGCTACTTGTTTGAGACCTCAGTTTTACTGAGCGGTGAGATATATGGCAATACGGCTTGAGGTTTTATCTTGTATTAAAATCCTGTCAAAGTGAAATAGATGTCTCTTTTCAAGTGATAACCAGAACGTTTTACATTAGGAAGAAATATTAACAACCGTGGTTAAGTATTTGAAGAGAAGCAACTAATAATAATTCTGTGCGTATTTTGTTCCCACAGTTCATGGGAGTTGAGTTATTTTTGATGAAGCCCTGGTGTGCCCTGTTTACTCACAGCTTCAGCCTTTAGGGTTTGAAATCAGTGAGAGTCGGAATGAAAGTGAAGCTTTATTTCTGGGTTGGTGTCTTCAGCTTAGATACAAACCAGTCACCGAAGCAGGCTTACACAGTCTAGTTATACCCTGGCTTTATTCAGTGTGTAGAACCTGTGTGCTCAAAATATTCCCATTTTATTTGGTGCCTTAATAAGGTTACACATGCCTCAAGCGGATGCCTTATTTAATGGAACTTCGGTTGTAATCCTGAGTTCCGACACAAAAGACTTGGTAATTTAATTAGTTGAACAAATAAATAGAAATTTGTCGGATCAGTGTAGAAGGTGTAAGGGTTCTAAATACAATTAGAGTTGCCTACGTAAATACCTGAACTGATTAGGAGCGTTCCAATTTTAAAACCAGATTTTTTTTTCATCTTTTAAAGTGAAGGCCTCACAAGCTGGAAGCCAACTGGAAGCAGACAGTTGTTTTGGTCCTATTTGGGTACCAGCAAGACTGAAATAGTATTTTGTTAAGAAATTTAAGAGAAAAACTGCACTTTGAAAATAATTATAGTGGATTTTCTCATAAACCTTTACTCTTTCCTGCAGCAGCTAGTGCAGTACCTGGCTGCCAAAAGGGACAAACCTGCTACTCACAGGTAGCACCACTGTTTGTTTTAGCTGAGTTTCTACGTTATAATCTGTATTTCTGACATTCAATACAAATAATATATCCGGAAATCGAGATACAGTTCTACAAGGTAACTTAATGAAAAAGCAATTTATTAATTGGAAATGGGTGTTAAGTATTTCTTACATTGCAAGCCTTTCTCTGGTTGTTCCATTTAATATGGAATATAAGAATACCAATATGCCATATATAAAACAATATATCCACATATATTAGGCCACTGGGACTATTCAACTGCAAATCTAAAAAGTGGAGTTTAATGAAGAGATATTTTCAAAGAAAAAAATTATAATTTAAATAAAGAGTTATTATGCAGCAGAGGAGGGTTGCTTAGATCATGTGCCCAACAAGAACAGCTCCATTAATCTGATAAGGTTTTGGTAATTTTGACAGGCTTTGTGTATATATAAAAATACATATATTTTTTAAAGATCTAGTTTTGCCATAGCATATGGGCATTGGATGTTAGTATCTGATGTAGCTGGAAAGTTGCTTAGAGAAAATAAGGGGGAAAAAAAAAATCAGGATATCTGAGTTGTGAGCCCTGAATTTACTATTGATTTCAACAGGGGAGATCGTTACAAAGGCAGGAAAAATTCCCAGTTCATTTAAGTTTATCTGTCTGTTTTCCAGGCCAGCTTATGATTCCAAGATTAAAAACTCTCAATTTGAGCTAGGCTACCGTTCTCTTATGAGTTAATTCAAATAAATCAGAACTCTCCAGGCAGTTTCCATACAGTTTACTCTGTACATTTTTAGGCGTTTAGCTGTACGGAAGGAGAAAGCCAATCACTTTGAGGTTCTATCTCTGTGGACAGGCACTTATACGTTTGTCTCTGTCAGATTCTTCCATGTATTTTCAGAGCTCAAATGTCAAAGGTGTTGAGTGGAAAATTGGGAGATAGTAAAGGTTTCAGGTCCTTTCTACCTTGAAATATTTAAATCTTTTCTCAGTCATTGCCTGAGTGTTTGAGAACATCTATTCCTGGTTTTGTCCACCATGACAGTAATGTTGTCTGCCTTATTTTTTTTGGTTCACGCTGTTAAATCTTTTCTCCCTCTTGCTTCTGGCGTGTCTGTGTTGTTGTTATTCCAGACTTGAACAGGGGTGTAAATGAGGAAGGAATAGGTAACAGCAGCGGGCAGCTCAGCTGTAGAGCATCACTTGGAAATTCAACCCAGTGTGCATGAAAACGGGTAATCCCAGAAAGCATCTCGTCAGTGTGCATTGTACTGGAGCGACAGGAGGGAGCTGTACTGCTCAACACAGGCAGCTGATTTATTCTCCATTGCTGTACGCTGAGTTGGAGGACTCGGTAGTGAAATATCCGATGACACTGTTTAAAAAGGGCAGGTAGGTAGCTACTCCTTCATCTTGTGAGACGCCAAAAGACCTGTCAGTGTCCGAGTAAATCACCACAGATCTGCTTTTAGAAAATGTAGATGAGATCTTGGAGATGCTCAGTTATCCATCAGGATGCTCAGAGTGGCTTTCCTCCCCACGGTATTTCTTCTGCCATCACCCACGTTTGGCAAGAAAGCGGAGACATCCCCATTATTCAGGAGAAAGCATGGAGTAACAAAATCGTTAAGTTGCATTGAAGTGTAACTTGCTTGCTCTGAGCCGCGCTCAACAGGCATAAATTTTAAAACAGAAAACATAAACGAGGCGTGATTCATTGAGGGGTCCATTTTTCCAGTGGCCGATTCGCTGTCACTCACGGAGTGGTTAGCTGCAATGCAAGGTGGAAGCTGTGCACGGGAATGTCCCCTTCAGTAGGCAGATAGCAGATGCGTGCATCCATCTCAGAGTAAGAGGGGTGGCCTGAAAAGCTTTTGGAATGCACGGACGTAATAAAAGCTTTCTGGTGTTATGTTTTAAACCTTAAAAATGGTAGTGGCCTCAGTGTGGATCTTTGTGTGAAGAATGGGTGTGAAAGAGAAAGCTTTTGGAACTGCTGGAGTTTCAACTATCTGTTAATCTCTTGAGTTTTTACTTTTGCACACCCTGCTTTTAGGAAACTTTTAACCACTTTTGCTTGGTGATGTTTTTGTTTGATGGTAGTGGTTTTGGTTTTGTTTTTTTTTTATTTTGTTGGTTACTGTAAACTTATCCAATGTTTAATAATGTGTACGATATTTAATAAGGTTGTTACACCTTCTCTCCTGATGAATTAGCGAAGCAAATTTTATTTTCATGGATAGCAAGCACAGGCACTGTCATAAATTCTTGAGATAGGGAATAACAGAAGTGGGCACTAGATGTGTCATGTGAGCTCTTCAGTTGGGGGTGTCCGTCCTAGTCGTGATTCTGTAATGCTGAACGTTTTATTATTGATCATGATGGAGGAACACTGAAACCCAATATTAGCATTCAGGTAGGAGGCACAAATTATTCACAAATGCTGTTAGGACCACCATGGCGTGCTAACTAAACTATAGTTCACGTATCTTCAATGTCAAAAGTAGTTTTTGGCTGTATTTAGTTAACTGAGATGAGGTATTTCACCAGTCTATTCAGTTATTTCATTATTGTTGTGTGTTCATAGAAGTGATGGTGGCTCTCTGTTGCTGTTGTAGGGTCATTTACCCTTTCAGTCAAATTCTCAGCTATGAAATCAGTTGTTTTTCTTGAAGGATATTTTATGGACTGAATAATTTTTTGGCTGCAAATTAGTGCATATAAAGCAGATACACTCTGACTTGGTGCCCCGATGGCTATACGGTAATGAATATTATATATCCATTCAAAGCCCAAATGAGATTAACACCACTGTTCTCTCCATCTGCCTTTGAGAAAGAATCTAGTAAATAACGAGGCATATAAGGAAAGCTCATCATATTATATTCAGCGTTTACAGTGGCTGGGTTAATTGTTGCAAGGAGACAGGCACCAGCTCAGAGCGGGTGGATGCTGCTGCGCTGCTGGTGGTGTCGAGCTCTTAAGCCAAAGCAGCACTGGCCTTGAAGACATCACTTCGCACTCCTCAGGCTGTACCTCATGACCTCACTGGCATGCAGAGCTATAAGGTGCTTCTTGTTAATATTTTATTGATTACCTTTATCTAAAAGGGACTGCAAAACGGAGAGCGAGTGAAAACAGAAAACATTGTAGAGATTTTGCCTATTCTGATGGCTTTTGATTGCAGCTTGTGACGCCGTACTGAGTGTCAGAGTCCAGCCTGGCCACAGGGCTCCTGCATGTGCTCCATTATCTACATCCAAGTGTCTGTGCAATGAGGGGGAAAGCAAGCAACTCATTTTTAGTTAAAAAAATAAGACTTTCTTCCTGAACTCTTGTGTCACATGTTCTGCCATCTCACATTCCTGCAAAGCAGGACCAGTTACTGATTTTCAAGCCATATGATTCCAAGCCATTTCTGTCCATCTGACCGAGCCTGCCTCTCTCATCTTCCAGCAGCACAAGTTTTTGTAACAGTTGGAGACAAATTACAGGAGGTCTCAAAAAGACAGTGGCCTGGAATCAAATGCTGCTGAAATGGTGTATCCGGCCTGCGGTCTGCCTGCTTGTAACCGAAGGACGCAGGTGAACAACACAGTGTGTGCTAACTCTGAAGATGCTTAAAATAGATGTGTATAATACAGTATTTGTCTTCTCTTAGAAATGAAAATATTTTATTTAGCAATTGCTTCTATTTGATGATTGAAAGTAGGTTTTCGGTATAGATCGTTCTTCCTAAGTATAAGCTTCTTCATTTGGAAGGCTCCTACGTTCTTCCATGCTGTTATCAATATAAAATGGTTCTAATTGTTTTGTTTGTTTATGAAGTTAAATTAGGGAAAGTGACGTTAGAAAAGAATGCCGGGTACCTGATAGTAGATACTGGTGCTGCAGACCAAGACTGCAGCTAGGAAAAGGATGACCAAAGCTTTGTATTTTGATTCTGTTTTGGAATTCCTCTATGCTTTCCCAAATAACACACACGTTGGAAAAAATATTTGTAGTGAGTTTTGCTTTTTTTTTTCTAACTGTAACAGGTATTAGAAGTAGTTCAGAGCAAGGAAGGAATTAATGTTGCAAACACTGTGACAGCAATTGGTGTTTGTAGTAGAATTCATCATCCCTGAAAAGATGCATATTCTACTGCTTTATTTTTAAATGCATACATTTTCACCAGCAGCACAGTACTTTGTAATGTGATGAATTCACTATATGGCTGCAACATGAATGGTGGAAACTATGAACTGAGGAAGAAATTCTACTTTATTTTTTCTGTGTCATGCCCTTTCTTTGTGCTACCTTATTCCCTCAGGATTTTATTCTGAATTCCTCTTCACTCTTGCACAAAGATTCACATTAAATAGTCAAGCTGCCACCACTTGTAGAAACTTCCTCTCCTGAGGTGACCACAGTGAGTTATCGCAGTGGCCGAGATTAGTTTTAAGTGCTCATTTTTACAATTCAGAACGTTCAAGGCAGCATCATTCTGTTCTGAAGTACTAACAATTCCATAAGTATATGCAACATGGGGAGACATAATACTGGGTTGTTTATCTGGTGATAGTCTATACTTACATTTTTACCCTCCAAATTGCTGTAGTTTGTGGGTCTGTGGTTCAGATAACATGATGAAATACCATCATCTTTATTCCGTATGCTTAATACAGAAGGTATGTTTGCTAGAGCATCTTGAAAAGGTATTTCCATGTATTTCTCTGCAACCTGACTGTAGACTGTGAGCATGTTTTACTGGAAAAGAAACCTGAGCTGAACCTGTAGCAGCACTGACACTGAGGTGTAAGGAGCACGTTGGCTGCCCTGCAGCTGATCTTACATTGGTTTGTGGTGGCTTTTTATCAGGGTAATAGCCAGTAATGATGGATCAACATGCAGTACAGAACACTTTTAATAGAATTTCAGCCTTTTTATATATTTTGCTCTCTCACTTCAAACACACGGCGTTGCTTAGCCAGCCTTCCACAGACCAAAGGGTTGTTTTAGCAGGTGTGTCAGTGGTGTAAGCATACTGACACATGCATGGAGTAACCCTGGGGCTTCTTCTGTTTGTTAACTTCATACAAATAAGTAAAAGTATGGAAGTAACTTATGATTTTGTATTTCATCGTTTTGTGGAGAAAACCGTCTAAAACTGGTAGCTCGCTTTATTTTGACCTTGAGAAAATTTTGTTGGTCTTCTCTGTTTTCTGGAAAGAAGTGCACTCTTATCATCAAAGATGAATGATAAAGTTTGTCTGTTCTTATGTATTTCATTGGTTTTTCTTTGCTGTTTCTCTCCCACTTTTACCTACAGGAAAACCTGTGTTTTTTACAGTGATCCTGTGTCATGCGCGTGTTACAATTTTCTCTTTCCAGATTTTTCATTTTGAACGTTAAGGATCATTTCTCCAGATTCGTAAAAACTTTGCTATCCACAGTGGGCATTTATGATTTGCGTTTTCTTTTCCCATCCAGCAGGCTGCCTGTGGGGTTGTGGGACAAGGCAGGCAAGTCTCAGCAAGAACAAGGCTTGTGGTGCTTTTGAATTCTGATATTTTTTTCTTTAACTGCTTTCGTGTATATGTCTAACACAGATCTTTGTCTGTTTAAGTAAAAGTAATGATTTTTTATGATCTGTTTCATTCTCTCTATTTCAAGATTTACAAGTGTTGTGAATCAGAAGCATCTGAACTTTTTTTAAAGAGGAGCAGTGAGAGGGACTAGCTTGCTTTATTGATTTCTTTTTCAGAACACAGCTAAAATGGTAGGCTTCTGGGCTTGGCAGTTTTACAGCAACTTGATAAAATAAAAATAATCGTGCCATCACTGTTTTATCTTACTTCTTTCAGATGTGCTTCCTTCAGAATTGCTTCTTTCTTTCGTATTTGTGGAACTGTGCTCAGCGGAGTGGCAGTCTGTTCACAAGCTCTGCCAAGTTGAGGATTTGAGAGAAAGTAAACAACTCAGTTGGAAACATGGATAGCAAGAGTTGTGTAGACAGTAAGAAGCAGAGAGATGCTGCTGTATTATACAAGAGTTCACTTAATGGAAAAATGCTGTTTTCCCCTTAGAAGGAATGAATCTCTCTTGCTAGCCATTGTAAAATAAGCCAGTTGTGCCTGACGACTTCACTCTGTTCGAGCAACTTCTCTACTGGGTTTTTTTATGGTTTTCCTGAATGAGAAAAAACAATTTTTGGCCTTCAGTTAGAACGTAAACCAGTACTTGTGAAGAACAAATAAACATGTTAGAACTACCTAGAAAGAGCTGCAGGATGAGCAGTTATGGAAGAAGTCTTTTGCTATATACGAAGTAGTTGTTCCTCATATATTCCTCAAGTATTAGTGTTATATTTTCTGTGGGCTACAAATCCATTAATGATACTTTACAAAACAGTACTCGGACCCTGACAGATTGCAGTTTTTGCAGAGAGGTGTGATTTAATTCCACTGCTTCTCAAATAATTCGTGTATTGCTCCTACCCTCATCAAAAGACAGAAGAACAATGAGGTGTAAAACAGTTCCTAATTATCTTCCTAAAGAGGAGGTGGGGCTTCACTTTTAAGAAGCATCTTGAAAACATTGCCTAGTCCAGTTTTCCCAAAGAAGAAAGATTGATGTTAGAAGATTACACATACCCAGACACGCACACCCACCCTCACTCTCTTCTGCACTGTTCCTATGCAGGCTTTAACTCCTTCTTTTATATCTTCACACTTGGAGATAGATGAAGCTTAGAATAGACCCCAGAATTATTACTTTTCTTTATTCTTAGCAGAAGATGTTCTCATTTACTTATTCTGTTGATAACACTTTGCTTTAGAAAACTAGGAATGTGATTGACACCATAAATTTGAAATAATGTATCGATTGCACTCAGATATCAGAATTATTGGAGAGCGTAATTTAAATTATTGGAAAGTACAGCAGCTACCTTTATGGATAGGAAAATTCCCGTTCTACTCAAGTAGTGTCTTGAGAGATCGTGTTTTTAAATGAAGTGAGCATAGGGATATTTTAAATGTTTTATAATAACTTCCAAAAGACTTATACTGGTCCTTATACAGTGATCTTCTTTGCCAAATAAACTAAACTCCCTTAGAAGGTAGGAGTGGCAGTTGCGATGATAAGGAGAAGTACAGAATGAAGAGGAGGTACAAACCAGCTTATGTGATATGGTAAGCAGACACAACGTGAACTTGTGTCGGTATGTGGGAACATCCAAAACAATGTATATAGCAGAAGACCAAACAAACATAGCTGCAGAAAATAAATGCTTCTGAATAAGATTGTTTAACTGTGATAGATGCTTTGTCAACCTGCTGCAGCTCAAAGCTAAATACACAAGTTGGGGAGAAAAAAAATCCAATTGAACAAAATCAATCATTGGGGTGTAGGCTATTAAATGTTGACAAGTGGCAAAGGCTGGTTATGCTACTCTAAAACTTTGGGGGATAGCAAAGTACCTTTGAGTAAACTTACACTCTTTAAATCAAAAATGAAAGTTCGTCGTTTTCTTTCATGGCATTATATGTCAGGGGCCAGTATTCTCAGAGACTGTTACACAATGTGAAGTTACTGCTTTACTTAGTTCCTTGTATTTCTGACCTTGAGATCTTGGTCGTTGAAGTCCATCCACCTGACATAACTGCAGAGTTCACAAAGAGTTTAGGTTCTGAAACAATAAAAATCTGTATTTTTTTAGTTGAATAATGATTAATACTGTTTATGCTAAATGGAAATCAGGTAACCATGGTTCATTTCATTCTATAGGGAACATTGCAGAGAAAGTCCACACAGCTCCTTCATTTATTTTTTTCCTACAGTCAAAGAATGTGCCACACAATTATGTGAAAATGCAAACTGAGGTCTTAAGGAGACGATATTTCAGAGTCTTTGGAATTGCTTTCTTAAAATAACAAAACTTCCATTGATTTCTACTTTCTCAATATGTTTTAGACTCTAAGGTTTAAATTGTTCAGATTTATTTAGAAAATAGGGCGAATAGATAGGGTGTGTTAACAGTGTGGAGACACAGGGCTTCACCTGCCTGTCTCCTTATGCATCTCTCTGACCGTGTTACTTGGTGGTTCTGCTGCTTTCTGAGGGCTGAGGACTTGCTGGAAGAATGAACGGAACCTGGTAACCAAATTTGCCGATGACAGCCTGCGGTTCTCCTTTCTTATCAATGTCTAGAAACAATTTCTTCTTATGCCTGTCAATGCTGGAATAAACTGAGGGGTACTGAGTGATGAACAGTAGTCGTAACTTAAAAGTTCCACTTTATAGATCTACAAGAAAGAAACAGTAAAACAAAGATCAAAACCCAAACATGCGTACTCCTACTGGTGATGAATTTATCAAAAAGATGTTTTAATCTCTTTTGTAATTTGTGTCCTCTTGCTCTTTTTTTCTCTGAAATACAGTGTTAGAGTATCGTGACGCATACAATATCTAAGCTTTTGACACACGCTCTTGTGGCTGCATTATACTGAACAAAATAGCAGGTCTGGGACTCTGAAGGGAAATCGCCTTTGGTCACTTCTAAGCCCGTTCTGATCTTTTGGTCAGCTTTTATGGAGTGAGGACAGGTGGGTGTAAAAAACACTTGCTTAAATCATTATTTTAGTATTCTTCTGAATATTCTTCTGTCGGGGTGCTTGCCTTAGAGTTAGCAACAGTTTCTTAACACAAAGAAGAAATTGCCTGTGAATAAAAGCATACTGGAAACGATCGATCTTCTGTAGCTGCAGTAAGCCATTGCAACAGAAAGCAAAAAGTAATATTGTATGTTATACGGCCTATTACTGACTTCTAGACGTTACTACAGAGCAGTCAAGTCTTCTCTGTGAAGCTGAAGGAAGTAAATGTATAACTGCTAATTAAGCCTACACAAAATGAATCTCATGGCGCGTCTTCCTGTAGGAAACACCTAATGGCTGTGGAATTCCTTACAGGGAAATTAGGGCCAAATGAAGAAATGGCGCTGTTGCTGTGCATTGGTAGTTTTCCTTAGAAAGAAATAACGAGAAATAGTCTGTGATGACCTTACCTGTTGCAAGTGGGGTTTGAGGTAGAAGAAATTTTTCAAGTGCTATTTGTGTTTTTAAGGATTTTCCAGATTAATTGTAGATACTAGTGAAGTTAGCAAGGAGAGGCAGAAATGCAGATATCTTTTGCTTCTGTCACCTGTGAGAGTAGTAACAGCCCATTTTATGTCATGGTATCCCTATAGAGGCATATGAGGATGGAATAATGTGTATAGATCCAAAACATTTTTGTGTGAAGAGAGCTTTAAATGCTTCCGCAGCGAATATGTGGGTACCTACCTCTTTTGAAGGTGGGTGTTAAATTCCTCAGTGGCCTAAGAAGGATCAAGGCAAGACAATGACAAGTTGTTTTTCACATGAAAAGATAACAAAATTGAGAAACACTGTTAAAATCTTGTTGGCTTCAGCATGTTAGGAAAGCTGTAGTTAAACAGACAACTTCAAAGCACTGAGTAGGAAGAGTGGCCAGCTGGGAGATGGCCAAAGAGAGCACCTCATGGCAGGAGGATTATATCTGTTGGGTATCCAGTTATCCTTTCCTGAAGATATTAGTCTGTGTTACACAGAAATATTTGCAATCCCTGTGCGTTCTATGGAAGGATAGATAAAATAATTTACAAGACTATGTAGAAATTATGTTTTTTTAAACTTTTAGTTGGATTCTGAATTTGTTTGAATTGTTTTTCTTCTGTTCGTTGCTTCGTTGATGAAATTTTGTTTTCTTATGTTAATTTTTGTTCAAGAAACCCAAATTACCTTTCCCTATTATAATGAGTTTTGATATGCAAAAGAGTAACAGGACTCAAACATTCCTGGAAAGGCAAAAACAACTGGAAGTCTATAACAGTCCTTAAGTTCTTCCAAAATTCTAGCCCACTTTATTTAAAGTAAGGAAGTGTGAAAGTTTAAAGGCTCATTTTACTGCTAAAATCTTTAGTTTAAAATAGAGCCTTGATGTCACGCATGAGATAAATCATAGCAGTGGTTGTTTTGACACTCTGGAGTGTAGTTATATTATGCACTGGTTTCCCAAGAGATCTTAAAATTTAACAAGCAGAGGCCGGTGTGAGTGATGAAATGAGGCAGCAATAGAGCCATTTCAATTATACTTTTATTACACAGCTATTCTTCCTAAAGCACTCTGTACTTTTTGTAATGCTTACTAGAGTATGAAGTGCTCCGTGTGAAGGAAAGGTAGCTCCCATTTTATGACTAAGTGGACAACGTGATTTCAACTTATTTTGACAGCAGTGCTGGGGTTGTAACAGCATGAATAACACAGGATTGCGCAGGGGGAAAAGGATGCTCTGCTTAAGTTTAACGGCTGGGGCCCTCGTTGGAGAATGGTAGGATTTGATAAGTCAGTAACATTCCTAGGAACAGAGGTACTTGCACATCGGTTTGGGTTCTTCTGTTTTGTTTTGAAGATGATTTACACTTTCAAGTCTGTGGTTAACAGTGGTTAGTTATTTTTCTCCTCCCCAAGTGGCCAATACAACGGCTTTTATATTAATCATATTCCTTATTATCTTTTTTTTCACTGCTTATCTTGTAGTTATCTGCTTAAACTATGAATTATTCCTGAACATTTTTTAATGTAATTTGTCATCTAGAAAGGCTATGAAATATTTTGCAGTGTTAATAACATAACTTATACATTAGATAATGAATGCAAGTTCCCTCTTCTTACGAAGACAGTAACAAGTATGTTATACAGATTATACATCTAAATATGTAGTTAAAGACCTGAAGTTTAAGTCATCTTTCTCATTTATTAGATATTAAGGAGCAATTTGAAGTTATAAAGAATTCTATTAAAATAACTTTCTATTTAAGATTGCAATAACACCACCGGGTGCTGTAACTCCTTTTGTGTTACACAGGACATTAAACAGCTTTTGTTTCTGTAGTAAATTTATCACGTGGTCTCTATTTGCTTTAGGGTATGAACCTTTCTGTGTTATTTTGTGTGCCCCTTGAACCCTTAGCGTGGTCAGACGGCCTTCTCTAAATGCATAACCAGCGCAGGTATCACTCAAAAAGAGGGCTTCGTTGAGCACGTTTGGGACAGTACATTGGGGGCAACAGGAATCACGGCTGCTTCTTTGGTAATTCAACTGCTGCACATATTCTGTTCAGGCTGCAGCTGATTGTGGTTATTAAATTCCCATCAGAATATACTAAATTTCATTCTAATACAGTGTTATCAGAACTATCCCTCAACGTCTAAGGTAACTGTTAATTTAGACCACTTGTGTCTTTCTGAGATTAGCGAGAAGGGAATCTGTTTTTTCTCCCTTTACAAGCAGACCTGTTAAATCCTTTAGCTGAATGGATAACGATTACAAGTCTCAGCTGACAAGCTACAATTTTTTCAATTCCTGAAAGGTCGTTTATAATAACAGAAATGACTAGCACAGCACACCTACAATATCTGTGTTGTGAGGGAACTCTGATTAGAATTTCAGCTGGTACCGAGGGGTACGCTTTTTGTATGCAGAGGAGGCTGTTAGACTGCTATTCATGTCCACGGCTACTGTGGCCACCGACAGATAGTCACACTCCTTTCTTATAAAAAAAAAAACCCTAAATGTATGGTATAAATGCAAAATGCCTTCATTGATGGAATATTATTAAATTCTTCTGATTAGAAACAGATGTGCAATATTCCCAATTTCAGAGAGTATTGTCAGTGTGTTATACTGCAGTGCAATATGAGCATAGGAGGAAAAGAGGGACAAATCAATTTTAGAAAATGCAAAGGAAAAGGATTTTTTTTTCTTTTATTTGCTGTTTGTGCTCTGAAAAAAAGTGAAAAAGGATGACATTTAGTGTTTGAGAACAGAGCTGTATCTCTGACAGTGTTGGAGCGGAACTTTTGTTTTGTTCTTTTGAATTAACTCCTGCTAACGAAAATCTTAAATATGCTGGAATGAGTATGGAATTCCTGGCATGAGTTAAATATTTCTGGTGTAGTTGTAGCAGCCTCTAATATTGAGGAAGTTTGTGAACACTGCTGGTTCATACAAGGCTGTAAAGTTTCTACAAGTCTGCTTAGGTCTTGCTGAAGTTCATGTTTGTGTTGTCACTTTCCTCTGTTGAATCTTTGGACCCCGAACCCAAGAATCTACTGGAAGGCAAGCCTGAATGTTGATTCAGGAGTGACAGCTCATATTCTGTTCTTTGACTGTATCTGCATAGACTTTAACATCTACTGGGAAGTCTTATTTTGCCTTATAATATCTGTCATCTGAAGTTGCCTACTGATTATGCACCCCTTTTTGCACGTTGCTTCTGAGCTTAAAAAGTACTACGTTTTGTTGAACAAAATGAAGTGAATACCTTGATGCAAAGAAGTTCAATCAAAATTGCTTCTCAGCAATTTAGCCAGCTATTCCACTCAATTTTGGATGAATGACATACTTCTCCATTTCCTTTTAGTTTTTTTTAATCCTTCCCATATGATAGAGTACTGCAGTATTAAGAATGTTCCATCTGACAATATGCATAAATATTTTCCAGGAATAAATTAGGACATTTCCCAATGCTCCTGCACATCACTGTTTAATATAGGCCAATAGATCAAAGAAAACTACTGTAGTTTCCCTCCTGGGTCTGTTAAAGCCAGTAAAAATGTGACCCTTTATAATATGTGCTGTATTATTTAGAAAGCTACTGTTTCCCTAGAGTTCATCTATTCAAGAACTTATTGAATTTGGGCTCCTTCAAGTACATCTTTCTATAGTATGTCCACATAGCTAGCTAGCTAGCTTATTTTATCTAACCAGCTAGTTAGTTACTTGTACCTGCCTCACTGTGTTACGTTTGGAATATGAACCAGCAGCCACAAATAATTTATCCTGCTAGGAACTTCTCATTTTGTATACTGAGCCTTCAAATGGTTAATGATCTAGACAATTATAAATTTGCAAAGGAACACAGAGAGGAGTATATGGAGGATCATATTTTTATATATGTGATTAACCTATGACAAATAATTTCTGCTTCTGAGGAGTGAATTATATTTTGTGCTCATATCTGTAGAACAGCTCTACTACGAAATCAGGATGATTTCCCTCAAAATAAAAAATAAGTAAAATTGCTATGTGAATATGTAAGTAAGAGAAGTAAGGAGTGTTGTGTATGTTTGTGAAGAGTTTGATTGGAGTACATACACCAGTCTTTGAGAGATTTTTGGGTAATTGTTTACCAGCACATTAAACACTAACAGCATCTTTTCCAGACTATGAAAATTTGTGAGCTTTACTGGAAAAGAAATTTGTTAAAATGCTGTGTCATTAGACTAAGTATTAGCACAATAAATGCCATCTCATCACTAGAAATGAACTATCAGAACCTTAATGTGACTTGAAAATCTTGCTTAGCGTTTAGGTGATGCTGTATTACTTTATTGTGAAATCATTATTAAATCACAACTGTAGGAAAGAAGAGCAGAATATTTTTTTCCCTAAGGAAGTCGGAATGAAAAAAATAATAAAAAAAAAAGCAAAAACCCGTTTAGTTTTCAGCAGTACTGTATGTTTAGAAAGTCAAAATCTTTCTAGTATCTATTTGGTATGTAGTTCTTGGATTGAAAAATGATTGGAAGGTAACTTTGTAATTTGCAGGAGGAGAAATATGGAATAGCCATAGTCATCTGCCAAATTTGTAACCCAATTTACTGATATATCTGTTAGCTTCCAGATAGAAACTAAAGATCTTGGTATCCAATTTCATGATGAGACTTCATAATAATATTTACCGGTTTATAGGAAATAAGTAGGGCAAAGTGATTGATAATACCACTTCTGTAAATTTCTGTGACGTTCCTGTTTTTATGCCCACCCAGCTGAGGAACTGGGAGCTGCTCGGAGTCCACGTTACTGGATGTCTCGACAGCTGCCAAGATTGATGTTCAGCCTTGAGCTCATGCATTAACTGACCCAACCGTCTGATTGAACAGTGCAATATAGCTGCACTGCGCTTTATTCCTACTCTGTCACGCACTGTAGTTATTTATTATCCTCTCTTACACAATTTAGTACACTTTGGCATATGCTCAGATGAATCACATCAAAGATTAGTGAGGTCTTTTATTTTCCCCAGGAGACTGAAATTTAGTATGAAAATTAACCAGCGTTGATGCCCTCATCCACCTCTGTTTTAAAAGTTGCAGGATGTAAGTTGAGCAACGTTGGCTTAAATCGGCACTGAAAAAAAGCACTCCCAATCAGAGTTTCAGACAGTCAAAAATGGCTGATGACAGAAATAATTTCTTTCTGCCAGTAAACACAGTAAAGTGGTTGTGAGCTTTGGATGTTAATACAGAGAGGGCATGTGTGGCAGACTTGCTATTTCTGACTTACCTAAGCATGGTCTTTACAAGTGATTTGTTATTTAATGAAATTTCAAGTAGCTGAGGTAAAACATCAAGTTCAGTATAAACAAATCGTTTATTATCTAAACAAATGAGATCTAAATTACGGTGATTTTTCACCTGATACAGATCAGTGCAAAGTAAATAGTCATTTACATTACACCACGTCGCTGCAAGTGTACGAAAATGTATGGCAGCACTGAAGAGCAGAGGCTGCACAGTGGGGAAAAGTCCTGTCCCTTTCTCTGCGCGTTTTCTGCTTGAGGTTGCTGACGGATCTGTGGCATCCAAGTAAACCTTTCTTCCTTATCCTGCAGGGTCTCTTGAGGGGTGATGGCAGTTGGGCCCTTAAATCTTAAAAGAGCAGTTCATGCCAGAGGAGATAAAGGAGCCTCAATCCTTCTCTCCGGTTGCATTTCATTTCCATCCCTTGCATAGTTTTTTGATCTGTGAAAAACTAATTATTCCTTCTGTAAAATCTGATCAGTCGAGGAGGGAAAAAAACCATCTTGGATCTGACCTTTCCTGACATTAATGCTACGAGGCTGAAGCAGTTCTAAATGTTGGGTTTTTTTGAAATGTATATTTTATAGACAGTAGACTTAGTCACTTAATTCGTAAATGTTTGAGCAGCGTTGGCCACTTTTAGTTGGAAAATAATCAGTCTTGGAAAATGAGTCCCATAAAGTTTAAGAGAAGCACTAGTGAGTAAAAGCGCTGAAGAGCAGGAATGGAGGGAAGCATTAGCAGCAACCTGGCTGCTCTGTCAACTGATTGCCAGTATGGGTTAGGTACATAATGTCCAGAGGATAGGTCCAATGGTGCAAGACTGTCTATGCACCCACAGAAGTGCACACTATATTTATATATATGACTTCTGTATTACATGATTTCCAAAGAAAAATTCTTAAGACTTCTAAGAGAATTCTATTATTGGGATTGATCATTCCTTTAACTTGACAGGGATGCTAAAAACTTTCTTCTGCCTTGATGGCCAACTGGTCTGTATCTGTCTCTCAAGTAGTGGATTAAAGTGGTAGTTGTTGGAGGCGGAAAATGATTTCCACTAGCAAGTTTGACCTTCACTTGAACTGTCGGTAGTGTTAAGTTGTTGGTGATGATATACATTTACTCCAGCCTGGTGCATTGAAGAATATTTTCCTGACCTCTTTGTGCTTCTCTCGTGTATCCATAGCGTAGCTCTTGTACAATATTTTCTTTTTCCTGTGCTTTACCTCTGATGATTAATAGTAAACCTAGCGATGAATGTGAACGAAAGGGTGGCAATTATAATTTCATTAATCACCTAATAATTGGGGTCCAGGGCTCAACTGTGACTTTAGACTTCTACATCCTAAGGAATTAAAGAGAAATTTCTATTAATCACTGTGTCCCAGCTGCTGGCAAGGCCTGTTCTAACAATAGATCTAATCATTTCAAGATGTGCTACAATTACTGTGAGGATGATAAAGGAGTTCATCCTCTGAGCCAGCCTGCTGGTCCCGGGAGGCTACAGGAAGGAGCCTCTCTATTACGCCAGTGATTTACCTCTAAATACTATGCGTTAAAGTCATGCTTCCCAGGAGATTTATAAATGTTTAAAGCTTTTAATAAACTTAACCTGACTTACAGAGTCTATTCAAAGCAGGCTTGGTAGGGTTGGATCTCTCTGTGATGATTTGGCTTTCCAGTTGCTGGGTGGCGCTCTCCCCAGCTGCAAAAAAAAAAAAAAAAAAAAAAGATGTTTAAATTAAGAATATAGCATGTTTATTAATTTGTGCATGGAAAAAAACCCATCTGGTTGCAATTCCCTTATTGTGCCTCAGCTTATTGGTAAGATTCAGCACTGGTGAGACCGCACCTTGAATACTGTGTTCAGTTCTGGACCCCTCACCACAAGAAGGATGTTGAGGCTCTGGAGTGTGTCCAGAGAAGAGCAACAAAGCTGGTGAGGGGGCTGGAGAACAAGTCTTATGAGGAGCGGCTGAGAGAGCTGGGGTTGTTTAGCCTGGAGGAGGCTGAGGGGAGTCCTTATTACTCTCTACAACTACCTGAAAGGAGGTTGTGGAGAGGAGGGAGCTGGGCTCTTCTCCCAAGTGACAGAGGACAGGACAAGAGGGAATGGCCTGAAGCTCCGTCAGGGGAGGGTCAGGTTGGATATCAGAAAAAAATTCTTCACAGTAAGGGTCATTGGGCACTGGAACAGCTGCCCAGGGAGGGGGTCGAGTCGCCTTCCCTGGAGGTGTTTAAGGAACGGGTGGATGAAGTGCTTAGGGACATGGTTTAGGGAGTGTTAGGAATGGTTGGACTCAATGATCCAACGGGTCCTTTCCAACCTTGTGATTCTGTGATTTGTGCAGGTGTGTGGTTAAATGGTAAAGTAGACAAGAGTGCTGTGCCTGCTTTTGTGTAACCAAACAGCAGATTTGTAACTCTGCTAATAGCCAGTACGTCTCTAGATGTTGGGGGAAATACGTCTTACCTTGCTATTTCAGGCCTCCAGCTGGTAGATTTCTTGTATAAATCTTCCCGAGAATTCTTGGAGTTCACTGGCTCGCTGTTATCTGCCCTAAGTACAGAAATAAACGAAGCCACCGATGCGCAGGTAACATTGTGAAAATAAAGACTCCACGCATGGAGAAATAATGAATTTTCTAAAATCTATATGTGGAAATAAGCCGCAGGTATCCATGTTTCAGATACCAAAATGATGTAACTAAGGTAACTGGAATAATAATTTGACATAAGAAGGAAGCTGGTATAAATGAGATTTCAAGGGGCTGTACACATTTTCCAAAGGCTTATTTAAACTCTTTTCAGCAGAAGTGAAACTTGTCAGAAATGTGACAATCTGTTGAAGTTATCAACACTTAATGTTTATGTTTATCAATCATTCCTGTTTATGGTAAATCTCTGAAAAAGGGTTTGGTTTTGAACGGGAGATTATAAGCAATCTTCTGAAAACAAATAAAGCATTTTAAAGGTTTTCATATTAAACCTTCAAAGCTGTGAGTTGTGTATGATTTTATGTGATTCCGCATTGCGGGATTCGTAGGAAATTGCTTAGCCCTTGGAGGTGTCAGGGTATAAAGCAGCCTTTCCCACCTGTGGAAAAACTCAGCTAAGAACTATTCAGAAACAAGATTATTGAGCTGAACATGCTGAAGGTGGGGAGACAATTAAAGGCAAACGAATTCTTGCTGTTGATTTGGTGTTCGAAGCGGGCTAATCATACGTGGGATAACGAATCGTGTAGAACAATATAATTAATTTGTATATAGACATAAAGTACCACCTGGATCATTGTTTCAAAACTGTTCATTTGAAGGAATAGTGGTAGAGCTGTGCTTTTTCTATATCACACCTCTGTTTGGAAGAATGAGTGGCTTGCTGTTCCTATGTCTCCATCCTAAAGAAGGGTGTAGGGTCCTGTCCTACAGTGTCAGGTAGTTCCTAATAAATAATAGAGCCCAGGAAAAACTGCTTTGCAAAGTGTCCCTGAACTGAATGCGTGCCTTCAAAAAGTCAAGTTAAGATCTTGGCGTAGTGAATAGGTGAATTGCATCTGATTGAGCTGAATCAGAGCAGTTTCATGATCTGCTGTGAAACCAGCACAATCAAACACTTTGTTATTCAGACAGAACTTTGCAAATAATTTAATTGTGAATAATTCACTTAGTGAATTTAGCCTCCCTTTCAATTCTGAGGTTATCTGAAAGCAAGTTTTAGTTTCCCTCATGGTATTTGCTATTCCAGTTATTTTCCATTTAACTCTGTGAGGCACTGGACTGTTTGCTTTGGTCATTTGCTTCATCACAGGCAAATATAAGCTCTTGAGCTCAGTTGATGTTGCTTCTTGTACTGCTTGGCAAAGTGTGCATCTTCAAGGGAGGACTCAATACTGCTTCTGAAGCTTTAGGTGCTTAGAATAAAGAAACAAACTGTCTCAGAGTAGACCAAATGAATGAGGAAAGCTGAATTTGTATAACAGCATGGAAACAGAACATGAAGAACAGCAGTACTTGAGAATTGTTTCCTGAAAAGAGATAGATTACTGTTTTTAAACTGCTCATTTACTGTTAAATTTTTGGCAAATGCTGCAAGTTCCTAAAATGTTCATATAGTACTTTTTTACAAATAGAGTAATTTTATTGTATTCTTTTTGATAGGGATGATAGCATTTTGTCACACAGGAGGAACTAACCCCAACAACTAGTTTTGAGATTGAAAATAATCACCATCATCATACTTGCTACTAAATAACCACTTTTTGTCTTTGCTTAGGCAAACATTCTTGTTTTCATATTCTATCTAAGATTTGGCACTACTCAGGATGGTGTAGAAACAATTTTTGTCTGTATGTGTGTTGATGCAGTCCCAGTTTGTCAGAAATGAATAGGCGTATACTGTTTTCTCTTAGTAAGGGCTTATATTAAGTAGCTGAAGGTGTGAGCTTTGCATATTACGGTTACTTTATATTCAGGACTGTGATTTTATTTTTTTTTATACATTTATACTCTGTCTTGATGTATTTGGGTATGTAAAGAAGTTATAATAGTATAGAAAACTTACATGAATTTTTAAACAGTCATCTTGTTTTGCTGGTCATGTTGAAGACCACAGCATGGAAAGAAAGATATGAAAAAAAGCTGGTTATTTGTTTTTATAATCCTTCCTTCTCTCTCCTAATACCATTTTCTTCATACTTTCTTTCATACTCACACACATTTTAATGTATGCTGTACACAAAATAAAGCAGTGTGATATTACACCTTCAAACGAGGGTACTGCAGATTAACATACTTCAAAATTACCCTGGAATCAAGTTTCTCTATGAGCAATGCTGTATACTGCAGTGAATGTTTGAAAGTCTTTTTATTGGTGTGCATTTGAGATTGGCCTTCTCAGGGCAGCCAATTTCTAGTAGCCTTTGAGTCATGAAAAAGACCTCTTGTGCTTTCTTCTATGAGTGCTACAAATAATAAAAATTCCTTATTTGTCCTTTTCTTGTAAGGACTGAGAACAGCAGCAGCAGCCATGTTATGGCAAGTATTGCCATTTGGGATCCTGCTGGCAAATAAATATAGTGTAGCAAAAAGGTGTCATTACTATGACTCATTTCACCCAGGTTGTGAAAGGCTGTGATTCATTAGTACCAAATATACACTATAGAACATGATAACTACTACAGCCTGAAGCTTTTCAATAATGGAAACGCACAAATAAAATGATTTTAAGAAGACGGAGGAGGAAAAAGGAAGTCCCTCTACCATCAGTTGAACCGTACTGGTTTTCACTTGACATTGATAAAATGAATATGCAATAAAACTGAATATGCAACAAAGAGAAGTTACGTAAAATCACCATACGAATGAGTATTAGGAACAGGCAATATTCATAAACCTTTGCACAGGATCCTTTTCTGTTCTTTACTAGTTATTGTTCTTTCACTGTGTCTTCCAGTTGTAGGAACCACAGCTTAGAAACAAAGACTTGACATACAATTTCTGTGACAAATTTATGGTAATCAAGATTTATGTGTTTTTCTTTATTTTTTTTTTCTTTCTGTGAGAATATTTTGCTTTAAAACCAGTGGCCTAAGAAGAGTTTTGGATGCTGTAACTTCATTCAGTAAAGGCAGTCCCACAAGTCTTGTGGCATAATTAGGATATGAAGTTATAAGAAAATATAAATTATGTGAGTAAGCTTTCTTCCCATTTACATCAGTCCTTTGGATCCTTAAAGTTTCTCTTGACAAGAGGCAGAAGAATAATAATTACTAGTTAAATGGAGAATTTGTTTAGATAAACAGGAGAATGTATTGTTTTATCCCATATCTTACACTTAGATTAACTTCAGATTCTAGAGCTTTTTCATCATTTCAGCGTATTTAACTTGCTCTCTCGGTAAATTTTTCTTCACACTTTTTGCTTCTTGTAATTTAGGATTTCAAGTTCACCTTGAACTAGAGCTACATACCAACTAAAGAAATCTTTCAATATCTTTGGTGTAATTCTTAGCAGAAAGCATATTTCCTAATCGGTCTAGTATCCTTGTGTAGGGTATTGGCTCTGCAGCACTGTGCATGCAGTGTTTTGTTATAATGATTTTTTTAGCAAGAAATGTTTGCTTTTTCATATTTTTTTTTTTCCTGCTGGTGCTTTGCTCTAACATAAATTGTCTTATGTTTGCTAGGGTGTGTTGTCATTATAGATGCCATCTGTGGAACAACTTGGCTTCAAACTATGTTGAACATTTTCAATAAAAGTAATTCTTGTGTCAAGACATGGGCACGTTATGGATTGTAAATCTTGATTTTACTGCCAACCCCTGCCAGATTTTACTTACTGCTCTGTGCATTCCTCTGTTGAGTGAAATGTTGTCATTGTTATTCTTTAAACAGTTAAGGGCATCATTTCAGTATTATAAGGGAAAAAAACTCTAGGTGTTCTTTCCTCCTTATGATTTTTGGCCTATTCCACTCTGCAGGGTTTTTAGCTCGCTGTGTAACAAAGGTGGCGTGGCCTTCTAAATATTGTATCTTATTAATAATCTCATTAGCATTCTTTTTAATTGTGTACTGCAATTCAAGTATCAGAGGGGAGCTCCCTTGCCCAATTACTGTCATGGTTTACCCAAATATCATTATGATAGAAAGTGGTTTAATTTATTTCATCATCAACGCTACGGCAGCTGGGAGCCCCAGCCCTGTACTGCCTGTGAGAATATTTCCATTGCTGAACTTGTGACAATTTTTGTTGACCTCAACTTTCCCCATCCTCGGTGCAGAAGCTCCCATAAGATAAAGGTGATGGAGTCGTAACGCTGGATAACACCTTCACTGTTGGGACTCGTTGTACCATTTGGGTCTAGCAGAGATGACTCTCGAGACACAGGAGAGTCAGCGTGGCGTGGCTCTGATCCAGCGAGGCATGCTCTGTGGGAGAGGCTGTTTTTTTGCAGGAAACGTGACAGATCTGTCATATGGGACCTCTAGCTATCTTTGTGAAATGGGAGGTCAGCACAATCGCATATCTGAATCCGAGTCTCATACTGAAATGCTTCTGTGGGGGAAAAAGCGTATGTCCTGTACCTGTGAAGCTGAGGGTGAGGAGAGAGAATTAATTCATGGACAGGAGTTCTGACTGCATCCATTACCACAGAGGTGGACTTGAACTGGATTTGAACCTCTGACTGGGAGCCACCCAGCAAAGAGCAGGCACTTTTCCCTCCTGTTTTCCTGCACTTATATGCAGATTATGGATTGCAGCAGCACTATTCAGGCACAGCATGGGAGCCACACAAAGCACTTGATGTTCAAGGGTATATCACCCGCTCTTAGTACGCTGTTTTCTTAGATGCTCTCGCGTCCTCCGTTATGCCCTAGAGGCAATGGAAGAGATGTGGCCAGATGTTAATGCTTTATTGGTGTAGTGCGGCACTTCATCTGCGTTAGGCTGTGAAATGGTAGTTTGGTGACCTCCACAGCACAGGGAATGCTTCAGGTGCCAGAAGTCTGCTCAGACTTCCCCACGTGATAGAAATCTATTTTCTAACTTCTGTCGCTCAGGTCAAGTGGCTTTATGTAGAGGGCAGCACAAAGATGGTTCTGCTGGGTCCTTGCGTTGGTACGGCATTGCCACTTGAAGTGCTTCTCTGGTGATTGTAAAGTATTTTCCTCTCCTGGTTGTTGATCAATATTGTGAATCTTATACAAGCGAAGGTTTTAGTAATGTACTTACAGTTCTTGGATTATATTCCGTATGCATTGTGTGTATCTGTTTGACTGAACAATGGAATAGTAAATAGAAATACTGAATCTCTGTGTGTTGTGAGAGAATTACTTGTGTATTGTCAAGTTAGCTCAGTGAACAGATTTGCAGACTTCATACAGTAAGATCATATGCTGTATAGGAAGTTTGTAAAACTATTATTATGACCAAATCTTTGTAATGGTGATGCTTTAAATATTGCCGTACTGTGTATTTACCTACTAATGTAATATTTTAGACTGAGAGGCAGGACTTTCAGATTTTTTTACTGGTCATCCTTCCTGTTGTAACTGAGGGTCAAATTGCTGGATGAGCAAACCTTTGCAACAGTGTCTGTGCAAGGAACTTTTAAACTCAGCTGTTTATTTCTGTTAAGTCAGACTAACTATAACCATGATGTTCTCGCTCTACAGTTTGTTTCTTAAACCACTTGCTCTCATGACTAAGCTCATGTGTCCATGACACCCAGAGAAGCTTTCCTGGCAACATGCCATACAATAACATGGTTTGTATTCCTTTGTTCCATCAGAAAATGATAATTAGTTTACTTTAAAAGTATCATCTACGCTTCAGTCTTCATTTCCCTTACCTTTGGGAATGGCTGCAGCTCAATGAAGAGGAGAGTGGTCTTGAATGTGGTGTTATACAGTGTTTTTATATGTATAAAGTGTGTGTTAAAAATTAGTTCATAATTAGTTGATGTATATATGTTTTCTTGTGAGGCTTAACCAGCTGGTATTTTTAAGTCCTACGCCATCCTTAGGTGAAAAGTTAAAGACACGGTGTTATGATGAGAATAAATTATGTTGGGAACATAAGTGCAAAACAGGCAGTGCAGAAGAACACGAAGTGTGGCTCAGAGCAGTCTCTACTTCTGTATGCCATGAACAGAGGATTGTGTGACTCAACCATGTACAAACAAAGGCAAATCATAGACAAACATTTTTGATGCAAATGGATAGGATTTTGGGAAAGTCTTGAGGATTGTGTTTTTTCCCACTCTGCATAAAACCCATCTGGGATATAACTCCTCTCCTTCAAGTTTCAAATCTGTCTTCTTCCAAAACATATTAAAAACTGTTCTTCTGTAGTTTAAAAATGAATTACCATTGATGTGATAGTTTAATTCTTTATTGTAGAAACTGTGTGAAGAATATCAAACCATTAACTCAATTTTATAAAATTATTAGCTTAATGTAATCAGTTGCAAATGAAGCTGTGCTTACCTTTTCCATTCACTGGAGACTCTATTAGGCGAAGTATGAAGGATTGTGAGAGGGTAAGGATGAACTTTCCTCTTGCCCACCAGCCCTGTGAACAATGTTGTAAATATGTATTACCAGTAAAGTAGTTATTAAAGCCAAGAAGGTGAGCTAATTCTGACTAGATGTTCAAACCAGAATGTCAATCAGCATGATCACTGCAGCTCATCATACTTCACTCCCAGCAGATGGTCTGATGGCACACTTGTGATTTATTAGCTAATGCGAGGCACTGTATTGATTTAATACTTTGTCTGTTACACTGGCTTACTGCTATGTGGTGCAATTTTGCCTTGGAGCATGACCTCAATGAAATCAGTTTCAGGTCTATAACAGCACTAATATAAATCATGTGTCTCACCAAATACTCCTAAATGTTGACTAGTAATTAAAATTTGCGTGGAGATGGGTGTATCAAGCCATCCACGTGAGCTGTGTTTTATAATTGTATGTTTATTACATTTGCATTAGTTAAACTTTAAGCTTTTCATCTAGTTTTGTTAAGGGTGTGTGCAGTCCTCATTTAAATTGCTAAGAATCCATATTTCACATGCATTTTCAGAATTGCATGACTTCTAATTTTACAAGATTTCAGCAGAGAGGTAGATGTCTAAAAACCTTTGAGGATCTGAGAATAACTTTTTTTTTCTCTTTTATTGCTTTTATGAAAATTCAAAACTCACTGGAATTTTTCTCTTGAGCCAAGAATGTCTCAAGTTGTTGAAAATGGAAGAAGTTAGGAAGGCACTTTTCCTGTTACCTTAGGATTAATATTTTATTTACATTACTTGCATGAAGTGTATCTCCATCAGTCTGAAATCTATGATGAAGTGTATTCCTTCCATTTAACTGCAAGTCTTCAAGATTCTCTGGGGATGTGTTATCCAGTATTTCTATTAAAAGAGAGCGTGTGCAATAGAGTTTGACTTCCCTAAGGAAAACAGAATGAAGTTTGCACAGATTGCTCTGTAGATCCCTAAGCAAAAGGGGCAGGAAGAGGAAGATGTGAGATTTATGTTCAGTTAGCAGCAAGACTTGGTCACACTAGCAACCTTCAACACAGGGTCACTAGTCTTAGGAAGGTCATCTGTATAGGTGAATGACTTCACAATTTGTAACAATAAAGAGTCATGTAGGTCCTTGGATTTACAGCCTGCAGGGACTGGGAATTTTATTGCTATCCTTTGGCTAGTGCTTTTCTTTGTACACTTCCAAAGCATCTAGTTTAGCTTAAACACACGGGAATCTCTGTGGGTATCGTTAGGACGTTGTTTTCTATCTCTGGGGGGGTTTGTTTGATAGACAGTGCTTCCAGGTTGTGATCCATGTTGGTTCAGCTGTTATATTTAACACTATGTAAAATTTGACAGAAAAACAAACCTTTGTTAAAAAGTTTGTTTCCTCAGTGTTAGGTTTCCTGAGGCAGAGTCCCTGGCAGAAAGTACTTCAGGCTAATTTCTTGATGGTACAGCGTTGAGGTTACGGCTTGAGCTGGGTGCCTCCAGAGAGGGACCCAGAACAAAGATATCCCTGAGCAATTATACAGTCCAAATTCCTACTCCCTGTGTGTCCTGTGTTGTCCAGGCAACAGCTGGTCCGATAGTATTGTAGGGGATGGGGTTAATAAATAAATAAATTGTTCGGTTCTTTCCTTGTTTTTAGGCAGGCCATCTCTTTTCTTATCATCAAGGCTTGCAGCTGGTTGTAGCTTCCTTATCTTCCGGCTTGAACCGGCTCTGGTGCCTTCTTATGTGTAACACAGGAAAAGTTCAAAATAAATTCAACGTACCTAGGTGAAGTTCACAGCTTGCCACCTAAGGCTTCATGAATTCAGCTACTGTCACTGAGCCTGAGCTAGTTAAAAATGTCCCTGCTCCGCAGCGGGGTTGAGCTGGATGACCTGCAAAGGTCCCTTCCATCCCAGAGCATTCTATGGTTCCAAGTTCTGCTGTGTTGTGCTTCTTTTCGGTTTCAAGAGGCTTCATCTGTAGTTCATTTTTACAGCCTAATGCTAAGCAACTAACTCTGAAACGTTGGATTGATTGTATTTCAGACTAAAACTACTAATATTCTTTAATACCTTGTGATTAGGAGACGATAATAAATATAACAAGCTACCCTCCAAAATTTTAGACTAATGTGCATCCTTGTATTGCATCAGAATTTATCATGGATGTGGTGAAATAAGAATTGATAGTTAAAGCTTCTAGAGACTATCTTCGTTAATTAAGTTTCCAGCTTTTAGGTGGAACATCTTTTTATATGGAATTTGCACACTAATTCCTTCCTGAGTAAAAGAAGGAGGAAGAAAATTATTTATAGCAGTCTTCATTTGCTTTACTCTTGCTAATTAGTTTCTAGTAGTTAACGGGATAGATGAAATTATGGAATTAAGCCAATATTTCTAGCAGTGTTTTGCCAGACACTTAGAATTTAGTGATAGGCTGAAAAACGTTAGTAAACAGTAATGGGTATGTGACAGCTTGGATTAATTTCAGAGTGGAATGCTCTTTCTTGCAGGTATTCAGGTTTCTGAATATTAAGTGGACGTTTCCTAGACCCTGAGTTCTGCAGAGCTGGTTAAATTAGACTGTAGGAATATTTAAAAGGCACAATTGCAGCTTTTTAAACAAGAATTGCCCTCCCCCACGCATATTATCATTATCATCATTGTATTTCGGATCTGTGGTGAATAATGGAACCAGTGGCACTGGAAAATGTACTGTGCTTAACGCTTTTTAAAACTATGCTAAAATGAGGAACAGGAAAGCAATGCAAATGTGGTTTGTGCTTAGGTGTGTGTAATAGGTCAAATACAGAATGGTGTCTCGTGCGCCAATAACGTCACGATACCTGTGAGCAGACACGTGTAAGCTTGGGCAACACCTGTTACCGGTTTCACGTATCGGTGGTAACTGAGAGCAGTGCGGATTCAGTTTGATTTGTGTTCTGCTCCGAGTCGTGACTATATCTGAGAAAATCTTAATTATAATTTAACAGCTCATAATGAGTTTCTTTGTAAAATTATAGAGAAAATTTACCAATTTAAGAATATTCATCCCTCGTTGTTCACACACGTTGTGTATAAGCTTCAGGGCATGCGCAGTGCTTTGTAATTGGGTCTGAACTAGGCAGTGGCTAGCAATGATAACAATCAAAAAGTCTGGATGGCCGTTTCTGGAATATTTCCATTTTTTGCTTTATCATGGGGACTGCTGAGTCTTTGTGTCCTCTGGGATGAAGAAAACAAACACAGGCATTCACCTCTGATTATCCTAGTCTTGTCCTAACAGAGTAAGCGGTGCCAATGTAAAGACACTTACAAAGTACTTGTAAAAAGAAATACAGAAAGCATCCTAATATAACAGTATTGGTTACCTACAAGTCTACCTATCAACAGTTTAAAAATTAATACGATTAATTGTTATTTCTTGTGCTGATCAGACAGTTACAATTACCTCTTTGAAAATGCATTAGTTTTTCTTCTGAAATTGGAAGCTTGCTAAAGTTAAACTGTTCAGAATTAAACTCATTTGAAACAGAAAATTAAATGTGAATTAAAATGGTGGGTTTTTTTCAGAGATTCTTGTTTGATATAAATGTGCTGATTCCTGTGAAAGAAGTATTTTAAATGCTAACGCTTTTATACTCATCTTGTGAGTGGTTTTCAGTCTGACTTTATTTTCCCACCAATAAAATATTTCCTGCTGTTTGGAAACTACATGCAGCTGGCAACATCACTTTGAAATATTCTTATATTAAAATGTAACACACAGTGATAAAGGGAACTACACTGATGTTAATTCTCAGTTTAACCGTGCCAAAAATTAGTGACTGGGAGTTGTGAAGTAACGAGAGGGGTTCTGAAACAAATGTGATGATAAAATGATGATGTGCTTGGCCTTTGCCGCAAGGGCACCTGGGAGATCTGTGTTGACGTTGCCACTGAAAGGACTTGATGGATCCTAAATTAGGCTTGTCTTGCCTAGGTCCACAGGCTGTTGCCCTTATTTTTTTATGAAGAACAAAGGTTTTACTGTATAGTCAAGCTTCTCACATGCATGACAAGTAGCACATCACTGGTATGAGCTCTGTATCCTTAACTGTGGAACTGAGAGAAAATTTCAAATACAATTAAGATTTTAATACCGTCACGGTAATCTACTTTTCACATTTTTTTTTCAGTAATGGATTAAATAGAAATCACCATTAAAGAAATCAGTCAGAATTATTAGCATCTTTATAAACAAATATGAGTGGGAAACCTGAGTTGACTGGTGAGCAACCTCAGTTATCAGCACCCTGACTGCCTCAACTTGGAATAGTCCTGTTGGAGATATCTACAGCCAAAAAGAACCTGACCAAAATGTGCCTGCCATCATTACAGTCTCAGGTGTGCTCTTCCAAGTGAAATGAAGTTGTTTGGTAAAGACCTGATAGGTAAAAAACTGAGCTTAAAATAAATGAACTCATTTGGCTGAAAGTGATTAAGAAACGCACGGATCTGGAGGGGCTTTATCAGTGGGGACTGGAACAGCTTCAGCGGGCACTGCTGGAGTCAAAGGAGGGCACAGCCTAATACTTCCCAATTAATAATGTCTGAAAAAAGACTTTTGAAATCCCAGGTGGTTTCTTAAATTGGTCTTTTGTTTAAATAAGGTAAAAAATGTATTTTTGTGTTGGTCATTCGGGAATTATAGTAGGAAATAAGTATTCCCAAGATGAGGCGTGCTGGGTTTATGCACATCTATATTGAAAAATATTTTTAAAAAATAATACGCAGGGAGATAAATTGTGACTTGATTTCAGGATGCTGATTAATTTGGTGCTCAGTGTACATTTCCCAAAAAAGGTTAATGAATCTGTCGAACTAATGAACTTTTCTTAATTAATACAAGTTTCAATTTTCTCTGAGCTAGGGCGTTGGAGATGAGAGCAATGAGTATCACACAAGCACATATTCACCACTTTTTTGTCAAGTAAAAATACTTGGAGGATTGAGTTACTTTGCTGCCGTTATACAAGACACTTAAGGACTGAATCTGTTCGTACGTATGTAAATCTACGCAGATATTTCAGGACATTCTCCAGAGTATTTTTAAGGTAGGGCTGAGGTTTTGTCTCTCTGAGACTCTCTTCTGAGTAGCTGTTTCATGAAGGTGAAATTCCTACAAGGAGAAAGCCATCATTCTCTTAGTTAAATTGGCCTATAGATCCTAAGGTGGAAAGGTTCCAGCTCAGCATGGAGGCTTTTTTTCCTCACTAATGTCTAAAACTAAATCGCCCTCAGGCCTAGAGCAAATGGCCAGCCTTGTAAAAGAGTGTGTTCACCAAAGTGCTAAACGAGAGGTGGCAGGAGCTGAACGGAGGGGGATTCTCGGAGGAGCGTGGCACGTACTGCTCCGTATTTGCCTGAGGTGTAGTACAAAGTGGTTCGTCTCCGTCGAGGCAAGCAGGTAACTGAAATAGCAGCTCGGTAGCTGGGAATTTAAAAGTCACTGCCTGCCCCTGGCCGCTCATCTTCAGAGCAGCTGTCAGCGGTGCGGCTGGTGTGCTCGTGCCGATGTGAAGGCGTGCAGAACCCTCAAAGGGCTCGGGGAAACATATGTTCGAATGTAAACTTCTCTGTTCGCCTGCCAGTGTCATGCCTCACCTTTCCATCCCTAGATATCCCACCAGCCATTCCATGGCTTTGCAACGTGCTAGGAAATTTATTTCGTCGCCTCTTTTCTTCTGATTTTGACTCAATTCCACCTTTCAGTGTATGCTTCGGACAGTGCTTCATGTATTTGGTTTTGAGGTCCAAACTTTCTTCTGAAAGCGTAAGGTCCAGCTCTGCTTGAGTCGAGTGGCTGGAGTATAGCTGGTGGTTATCAGGGCAGATCCTTCAGCTCCCTTCTGTATGGCGTAGCTGAAGTGAAGCAAACTGCTCAAGAGTGCGAGCTGCACGTATGGCTTCAAACTAGGGAAATTTTATGTCCTCTATAATTATATTAAATGCCTTAATAAAGAAAAAAGGTATTAAATAGATCATTCCTATTTATAAAAGTAGTATTTATGCTGTTATTCTGCTAAGTAGCTATTAAGGATTGTCAAAGATGATTTGCAAAATAGGAAGCTAGAGCTTAATTATGTAGACTCCCTGCTACATCCTCTTTCTGAAGCAGGGAAATTTATTGGGCTCATACAGCAAAGTGAAGTAACTGAGCGTGAGAGAGAGGGAGAGGAAATAGAGCACTTGTGGAGGGTCATTTGGATGGATGTTCTGCTTTACAATGTCTTTTGAAATACAATCCAAGCCAACCTGTGTCAGAATAGCACTGGCTGCCCAATGAGAACCTTGTATACAGTTTCAAGAGTCCCCTTTTATTTTAGCTCATGGATGCAGCAGCTGAACGATTCCTCTCATTTTTTATTAAATTGTCTTCCAGTTTCCTGGAATGAGCATTGAAGTAAACCTGTGATGCTTTATAGCTCTCCTGCTGAATAGTGTACAATTCTACACCAGAGTTAACCCTGCTGATAAGTAGGATTATGATCAACTTGGAAAGAAATCACTGTCTCTTTGTTTTTGTTTGCTTGTCTGGTCAGAACTGGTGGTAGGAAAGGAAGTAATCTGCTGTCAAGACAGGGCTAAGAAAGGGCCTGCAAGGTGCAGGAAAGCCACAAAACCACACCAAGGTTTCTGTGGCTTGGTTGATACTGAAATAATTTTACCTAATCTTTTAAATCTTTCAATTTGTATTAACAGAGAAGGTTCCTTCTTGCTTCTAATGTGATGTGTGTGTTTTGTAAATGCTCTTATGTGTTTTAAAATTTGAGTACTTAATAAGAACAAAATTAATAAATGATTTTGTAATAAAAATAAATTACCTGTTAATTTCCAATCATAATATTCAGCAATTATTCAACGTATATGAAAACTATTAGGCAAACAAGCATACAGATTCTGTGTCTGTGTTTTCTTTTATGTTCTCTTTTAAACTAGCTTTGTTATTTACTTTCTAAAGTACTGATGGAACTACTCTAGGAATTAAACTTTTATTACGGAATGAGTCAAAATAAAGCTTCTGTAGTCTTCTGCTCCTCTCGTTATTACATATGGCTTTCAAAGCCACTTTGAAAAAGTTTACGTAAAGTTAAAATAACTTAGAAGACAAATTCAAGTTGTGAGTACGTTGTAAAGAGGAATGAATAAGACTGGCCTCTTCTTACCGAAGAAAAACCCTTATCCTCAAACTTTACTTGTGTATTTAAAATCACAACCATTATTTCAACAGGATAATATTGTATTAGTTAACAGTGTACTAGCAATTAGAATAGAAAATGGAACTGACTGCTTTGCTTTGCATTTATCGGCATTGCTCTTCTTCTGTTTCCAGTTCCAGGAATTGTATTATTGATGAGGTTATATGACTCAAATTAACCTCAAAAGCCATTATATTTGTGCATTTTTAATAATTCACACTTCAGACATATGAAGGCCGTAATGTATGTTGCTTTAATGTACAGCCAGACTGTGTAATCACAATTCCTTCTGAAGTACTAACAGCATAGATCCATCTACGTTGCCGTTCGGTTAGCAGTATGGATTGAACAGCTGCTGGAGGAGCAGTATAGACACGCACGCAGTAATCAAATGCTTCCTTTGAGCAGGAAGCTGTAAAATAAAGCATCTTTAGAATAAGAGCGCTTTGAAAGGAGGGAGTATGTGTTTATAGTGTGCACAGTGAACATAAGTAAACTCAACGCCAGGAAGCAGGTTAATGCCCCAGCTCCTTTCCGACTGCTTTCAGGATACTTAGGTGGATGCCAACCAGTAAAAAGATGAAATGTTTCTACTTCATTGAAGGCCTGAGTGTCTTAAGAGACTGAAAAACACCCAGCTCCTGTGAAGGCCGAAAGGGGTCTTCTTGCAAGCTGGTTTTCTTCTCAGCATTTATAGGAAATCAGGCATATGACAATTAACCTTGTGTTACGTTGATTGAGCTGTTTGTACAAAAGCAACTCTGTTAATATAGAGCTTCATCTGCAGAGAATGCAGAATATTCAGGCACTTCAATGGCACAATCAAAAAAAGCCGCTCACATTCTTCCTGAGAGAGTACCGTGAGATCACAGTGGAAGAATAAGCAAATGAAAATGTTACTGAAGTATCGAATGACAATATTCCTGTCGTACTTTTGTAAGACTTTGTTCAAAACTCTGTGTTTTCTAACGTTCAGTAAGCTTATTTGTGTTTTGAAACTGAAATTTGGCTTGCTACACTCATTTTTAATTTGTGTAAATATTTGCTTGTATTTTTGTACTTAACTTCATTGTATTTCTTTTTTCCACTGTCACAGATGTAGGCAATTTTCTATCCCTTCCCCCCAGCATGTTTTTTGGCAGCTAATGAATGCAGTCCTTTGGATCTCATCTGATCTTTGGCAGGATATCTGGGATTGATGTCCTAGGATGTGTGTAGCGAGCTCAGTAGTGATGTTACAGGAAAACTAAAACCTCCAAGCTACAAAGCGCTATTCAGAGTTTTTTTTTCTCAGATCCAGAGGCAGGCTGAAAACCGCTGTAGTCCTATGAATCATGAAATGAATATTCAGTAACGCACATAGGTAGCCAGGGGAATGAGAGGGTGATCCTCCAAGGAAAGCATAATACCAGCAAGTCCAAGCGCTTGGACTCCTTGTAAAGGGATTGTTATATATTCTTGAACAAGTTTTTTAATTGTTTCTCCCTTGTCCTGAGAAAGAAGTGTAATGATGTAATGCAGAGTGTTGTTACTGTATGGGTTGATATCCATATTCAATATCAAGATCCCACTGTGTGGGACTGTAAAGTCAGTTTGCATTTCACCTGCTTAAAACTAATTCTTTCTTCTGTGGGTGTAATACAGCAATCCCATCTAGGATTTATCCAGGTTGCTACCAGGTGCCACGAGCTATCAAACGGTGCCTGAGCTGATGTGAGACAGGTGGAGGACTCTGTCATTCTCCTCATCTCTTTGGAATAATTCATTAAATACTCCTACCTGTGTCAGTTGCAGGTAAAACCTACAGTGGTGTTACTTGTCTCTGTTCTTGTTAATCCCTTGCCTGTCAGCTCTCATCAGGCATTACATTCTGCCTGCCTTAGCAACTCTGAACATGCAAATTCTCTGGTTGATGAAGTGCTGCTAGACTGTCTCATATAGGTGTATATTATGGATTTGGGTGTCATATATTAATCTTATAGTAATATTTCTCTTTGTAGTTTGAACACTTTCTAGCACAGTGTGTAACAGAAAATAATTGAAATACTTTAATGTTTTTTTTTTCAAGGAATTGGACATTTTTGTATTGGTTTTTACTGAGACGTCAAATAGCCAAAATTCCACTTTCAATGGATGAAAGTGCCCCAGTGCAACATGTTCAGTGTATAATGCATTGTATATGATGGGAACTGCATTGACAGTAGCAGCCCTAATGTTTTTCTGAAATCTAGCTACCAGGTGGCCGAGCACCAGCAGTCCTTTAAATGTTCAATCTTTGCGTAGAATAGAAGATGATAAACTTAAAGTATTGTATATCTCTGTTTCCCTGCTGGAAGAGGACACGGAGACTGTAGCTATGTCCTTAAGATTCAGCTAGGACACAATGGGGTTTTAAGAAGCATCTTCTTCAAGGTTCTGTTAAAATGTTTTATTTACGGAGTATTTTGGCTACTGTGCAAATTTAATTCTGGCTTGGTATATTGTGCTGCCATAGAAAAAAAGACCAAATCATTAGCTTAATTTTATTATGTCTTATAAATAATATTATACTGGTAAAACATTGTTCTGTGTAATTGTAATATTTTTTTTTTTTTAAAGACAGGATGATACTTCAGCCGTCCATGTATTTTAATGCAATTAGAGTAACTTCTCCACCTTGAGAAGTGAAATGCAGGTGTTGTCTGAACATTCCCCTTTACTCATGCTGAGCACCGTTCTCCTTCCAAATAGTCCTGTTGAACTCAAGGCAAAGTCTGACTCAAAAGATGAAAATATTGAATTTCTGAGTTTCTGCAGCAACTGGAATCTGTGCTTCCAAACTGATTAGATGAGTATGCTCCCTGTCTGGAAATAGTTCAAGTATTTACAGTGAAGGGAGATTTTATCGAACACCATTTGTTTCAGATGTCTGGCTGTTAATGTTTAAACATTTTCCACTGTATTTGGAAAACTATAGATCTTGACTAGGCACTAAAATTTTGCTCCTCCATGTGACTTGAATCTGCATAGTTTATGGAGGACTCAGCTTCCAGTGCAAAATATCCTTCTTGGAATTTCCATTGGATACATAAACCTTTCAACAGCTGAAGCTTTAGAAACTGTTCGTCTTGGGAAGTATGGGATTTCACCTCCAGCGACAACCAACGGTGCACATCCACGTATGAAGAGCACCTTCCTCCTGTGTCTCAGAGATTATTCCTCCTGTGTCTCAGAGATTATTCAAGTTGAATCACCATTTATAGGTATGGTGACTCCGTACGTGTACATTTACGTACACACGCATCTATATAGTACAGGAGCAACTGAAGTAGTGTTTGCCACAGAGCTTCAGAGGACTAAGAGTGGGTTTTGGTTTAGTAACATATTTGCTAGAAAGGTGGTGGTGGAGAGTAGCCAATAATGAATGTCCTTGCACCTTACCTGTATTCTGTCATAGATTCAATAGTAGAAAAAATGGAAGTGTGCTATTGCATCAGCCAGTTTAACTTGGAGAGAGGGACAGAGAAAAATGTAATATGAAAGGTGGTGGAGAGAATAGGCAATGAACAGAATTCTTTGAGGAATAATACAGAAAAAGCTTCCTCTCTTTCCCCCCACAAAAGACACATAAGACCAAGACCTACCTCGCCCTCCCTCAGCAACCAAATGCAAATTATTTATCACTGAAGAAGGCTGTAATATGTTTGAGTGAAATAATGATTTCTGAAGCTGTCAGTTTGTTCCAGTACTTTAACTGCTGGAAGCCCCGAGTTATTGCCAGAAGTAGTTTTGTCCACATAGTTGGGCTTTTAATGTAAAATCAGATCTTTTGTGAATTTCTTTCTTTTGTAGGACGGTAGCTGTCTAACGAGAGTGTTTTGATAAGTGTGAGTGAGGAGCAGCCTATGTTTCCAGTACTGTTAATAGGTTGGAACCAGTTTCAAAGAGAACATATGTATCTCTTCTTCCAGCCACCTCTTTTGGCTGCTTTTCGGGCGCTGATGCCAAATCAATAATAAACCTTGTCAGTCCTTTCAGGCCGTTCATTAACTAATTTTTTTATTATTCTAGGGGTGCCATCGTTTTTTTCTAGCAGTTTGATTTCCAGATTCATAAACTTATTTCCTGTGTGTTAAGCAAAGTCTTTTTCCATTTTAATTGGATTCTCTCTGTGTGTATACTTATTTAAAAGTAGAATAATTTTTGTAGTATAGGATTCCTTACAATTCTGAGAGGTTCCAGTACCCACTGGCCAGTCTGGACCCTGCCTATGCTTCTTCTTGAAGAGTAACCTAGATCTAGTATTTAAATGCTTGTTTAAGATGTTGTTGCTGCTTTTATTTTATTGGGTTTTTTTCAGTGAGAGAAGAGCACGGGTAATGGGGTTGGTTGCAATGCTATTCTATGTACTTATGTAATGACTGAGTTAAAACTAGTGGAAAAAAAAAATCAGGACCAGGGGACCACGCGAGCCTTTCTACCAGCTGCAAATATTGAAAAGGCTTAGGAAGGAGTTGGATGATCCGATCTAGCGCAAGAGATTGGCAGCAGTGTGTAACTTGAGCTACAGCAGGGAAAGCTGGATCTGGAGTAGCCGGCAGTAGGGTTGACACGGCTTCTGAGGGTCTGCACCGCAACTTGCTGGGTGACCTTGTGTTTCTGTGATGAACGTTGTAGCTCTTAGATACAACATTAGAATATCAATTGAGTACCAGCAGGAAATCATCCCTCCTCTTCATACCCGCTCATACTTCATCCATCTTGGAGCGGTGATAGCATGGTGGGATTAAAATATAGATGTGTTTTGGAAACATTAAAATTACAAATTGTGAAGGTTTATTACTTTTATTCTTGCTTTTTGGAAGAGCTGTTTGAAATGATAAACCTCTATCTTTTCATGCAATTGTGTGTCTGTCAGTATTCCAGAGGGAAGGCTGTCTCCGGGAAAAATTACCAGAGTATGAATACTGCTGAATGATTAATTTATAAGTTGCTTTATTTTGTTAGGAGTTTTTTCTGTTGTACTTTCCTCTATAATACCTATTTTTTTTTTCTATGCTGTAATAGGCTCATATTCTTAAAACCTTTGAGAAGGTGTGATATTACTTTGATCTCATAGGCTGGACAGCATGGCAAATGAAGCATAGCGAACTTTCTTAAGTAGCCTTAAGAGTCATCTGGAAATAGGGCACGTATATCCCTGTTTATTCTGTGGTGGTACCAAAAGATAGTCTTTTCTGGGTGTATACATGTGAAAATAGCACAGAGGAAGAAAACTCCTGGTTAAGGCAATTGAACTATCAGGGAATCTGGATATTTTTATTATTTTTTTTTGTGTATGCGCCTGTAGGTGTCTGGCGTGTGTGTGTGTGTGTTGAACATTGAGATGGCCACTTAAATTCTCGAGAGAGGTTGAGGAACACTAAGCAATAAATGGGATTATTGACCCACTTTAATAAATGGCCTTTTGAAAGAAATCATTTATGTGCATATAGTATTTTTTCTATGCTACATAGAAATCTCTGATGTGGGATTGACAGATTTGTTCAAAGAAAATATTTATTGTACCCTGAACTGTGTAACATGTCTTGATTATTGATGTTTCTTGAGTTTGCTGGCAGAGAACGATATTATTGCTTTTTTTCTTTTCTCTTTTTTTTTAAGAATGCCTGATGTTATTCTTAACAGTAAAGAACCAGGAGTTCCGCAGCTTCATTGCAGTGCTTCACACAATACTGACTATGTATGTTATATGTCTTTTATGAACTACTGAATAGCTGAATATTGATATTCTTCTCTTTACTCCCAAGATTGTATATAATTTTTTTTCTTCCACTTCTTTTTCAGAGGTAAGAAAAATATGCTTAAACTTGTGTCTTAAATGCAGTTCAACTTAGTCTTTTATTGTTATAATTTACATGGAGCTGAGATGACTTAATAAACAGCTTTTTGGGGGTTAGCTAGATGATGCTGAGGCAGCATAACACAGTTTTCTGCAGCAGTTACCTTAATTATCAGGGCTGTTGCAGCTTTCTGTGAGGTCCTTGATACCAGCTTTATAAAAGCCTCCTGATTTTTTAACCTTTTCAATCAGAAGGGTGTTATTGGAGGAAAATAACTACTTAAAATGAAATACAGTCAAAATGGATTTTAAAAACCCTTTAGAATATGAACGTATACATCATTATAGAGCTACAAATATGGAGAGAGAAGGATGTGATCAGCATGTGATCTGTTCTAGGGCTTGAGAAGAACAAGATGGTTTATTGAGATTTTCTTGTATTTTCCAAAGAAATAAATGCATCTCTTGTCTTTGTCATTGTCTGTTGAGAAAATGCTAGTGTGAGTAATATTTGATGCGATATATTTGTATTTGTTTGTATCTGTATGACATTTTGTTAAACATAAAAGCAAATGGGAAAATAAGGTGCATCAGGGGGATATTATGGCTGAGAGGGAAGTTTATCACTGAGCTGTCATTGACAACTGAAAGAATTCATAGACTCGAGTGTCACACGATAACAAATTGCTAAAAGCAACATATTTAACTATATAATTCTGAATTTAATCTATGTGCTACCTTCAAGGTTACTAGCTACAGGATACTTGGGATCAAAGAAGGCAGAGTATGAAAGAATCTATTAGAGTCTAAACCAAGTTCTTAACTTATTAGATGGTGAAATGGGTTTGTCACCTGAATCCAAATCAACGAATATGTGTTTAGCACCAAGTCTGTTGTATTATTTTGGATGTCCAGAAAACGGTCCTGTTCTTGAGGACAAAGCATCACTTATACCCTCATCATCTTAGAGAAATATTTTTATACTCCCTTATTAAGTACCTTGCTGACAAAGACAAACTTACCTAGTGTTTTAATTCTGCGAATTCCAAACTCTGATGAAATGGCTGTGTAGGAAAAGGCGAATACCTACTCTTAATTAACTTCATTTTTTTCCCCACACCTTGGATACCCACTTTATGAAGACATTTAGCGTAGTAAACTTGAGATTTGAGTCTATATGTCTGTAAACATCCATAACTAAAAATCTATATAGATTGAAAGAATCTATTACCACTATTACCAGCTGATTGGTTTCTGATATAAAGGTGCCTGCACCAGTTGTTGCCTGGTTGTCCTCAATCCATTTGATTGTACTCCGATAAGCTGAGGGAGGCTCAAAGACAAAAAGTACTAAATTTCTGAACAGCTACAGGATATGTTGTCTTTCTGTGTCTTCATAGTGAGATGGGATTGCTTTTGGTCCATGGCACAGACTGTTTTCTTAGATGTGAAATCAGATTATCTCGTAGCTAGATGTGTTTTGAAGTAACTCTTTGGAATCCTTTTGTATGATGCCCTACTGATGCCCTTTCAGTAGTGTAAATTCTTTCAGCTTTTTTGCCAGGCTTTGTATTTAGTTAAGGATCTTTTTCCAAGTATGAATTTAAAATGCTTAAACTACAGCTAATCTCAGTCTAGTGTAATTTTAAACTTCTTTATTTCAGCGTTTCAGAGCTTCCTTCTTTTATCCTATTCCATAATAAACTGGAATACATGCACACACAGTTGATGAAGATGAGGTTCAGATAATAGAAACAGAAAAGTGTTGATAGATATGTAGGAATTAAATATAAAGTTGTGCCATTTATCATTGAATTTCTGGTATTGATGAATAAAATGCGGCAATCTAAGTGAGACTGGCCTTGAAGGTATGTAAGGCTGAACAAACAGGTCAGCCAGCCTAGTGAGTTACTTGATTTTAAGTGTTGTGTTGACCAGGTAAGTCTGCAATTGAAGTAACAGCTGGTGTTAAAGCAAACCCAAAATTTTGATTGAATCAAAATAGAAATTAAAACATCATTTGATGGTGGAAGAAATTTTGAAAGGCAAATCCTATTACTGTTCTTACTTCAGTGTTGCTATTGTATGTAGGAAAGAATGGCACACAGACACACACAGACATTTGCTGAAAGAAATACAATAGAAATTTCAAAATGAATAAATGTCTGTGAGAAAAATCATATTCACTTCATCATGTAGCATTTATATTAGCACTGCTACTTTACTGGAGACAAATTGAGGAGATGACTTATTAGGAAAAAATTGCTTGCGCACACTGTAATTGCAATAGGTTAAGAACCCATAAGTGCTATCCCAAATAATGGAAAGAAAATGTAATTATTTAACCTCATGAACTCTTGTCTATATTTGATATTTGGATATCTGCTGGAATTATAAGTTCCAATCTTTTTTCATTTGTTATTTTGTGTCAGGCTTTTTGTTAGGCTCTTCTCAAGATTGCAGCAGTCTGTCTAAGACCTATACGTTCCGTATGGAAAAACTAAGAACAGTGAAACAGGGATCACAGTAACAAATTTGATAATATCAACTTTGGCATATGGCGATTCACTCTTGTCCAAAGTCAAGTGTACCATTTGCAATCCATTTTAAGGGACACATCAGGAAAAATTGTTCAACGACCTGCACGGCTTCCCCATATGGAGCTGAATTTCACATGGAAGCACATCAACTGTTCCGTAAGCGTGAAATATAAGTGTACATGAAATCTTCATCTTTTCTGATTTTAATGTGGTTTACTATATCTCAAAACATCTATTCGGTGAGAAATTTGGAATTAAAATCTAGAATTACTTATTCTTACTTTTATGCGTCAATCACAAAACCAAGTCTAGGCTTCTGGGGTTTGTTTTTATTCATAGTAAGGTTATGCTAATGTTAGTTCAACAAAGGAGGTTTCAGATCTCACAATTCAGTGCATTAGACCAGTAGCATTAGGTTTTGTTTTCCATCTTCTATGGAAGTGTTTTCTGGAGTATTTTTATAACAATGGTACCACATTCAAAATATTAATTCTACCCACTGCAGCAACATTAACAACAACCGCTGGATTATGAACTCCTTTAAAAGCAGTAGAATGTAGCAATGTTAATGAAGTCCTTTAAAATGATGGCAATGATTAGAGTGATAATGAGCAAACCTCTTCTGTGTTCATTAGTTGCAGAAGAGTCTATTTTTATTGTGGAACTGATTTCTGTAGGAGTAGCTCATAGTATGATTGAAGTCTGAAGGATCATTTGGATTAAAAACAACAAAATTATGTGTAAAGCAGGTGTGTGAATCACCATTCAAGGTTTTATCGCTTTTTGACTTCCAATCAAAACTCTATTGTTACTGGTGAATGATTGTGGCTGAGTTTTTCTGTTGTGGCACCCTTAGCAATGTGGCGCTCTGTTTTTGTGCTTCTTGTTGAGTGAGAATAGTAGTATATTTCAAAACAGGAAATAAAACCAACGTTGATGCTCTTCCAGTAAATGAAATAGGGACATAGTAATGATGCAAAGAAAATCAAAGGCACTGCTTATATGAGCTGAGTTTTGTGGGACTGAAAGCATAAACAGTTTGAAAAATTGGCATGTGAAAATCCATACTCTGAATAGGAGGACAATGTCACACTCGGTCAGTGAAAAATGTCACTTTTACTCCCTGATTGACAGGTAAACTTAGTACTTTTAAAAAAGACCTTTCTGTAGTTGTGACCACTATTTTCATTTCCATTTCGTTTTTCTTCTTCTAACAAGAGATGATGCACCCCCATGTTTATATTCATTGAATCGATGAAGTGGATGGAGGGTTCTTACCTTACCAGAAGAGGTTTAAAAACCCAGATGTGCCGTGGATAGAGTTTTACAAAACTCTGGGGGGCGACTGATGGTCAGTCTCAGGTGATGATGGAGCCTCTTCCCAGGCACACAGGACCCCAAGAGCACTGTACAGTGCCCAAGCATCGCTGTAACAGTGGGTGTTCTTTCCCCAGAGTGCCTGGGCGAGGTGAGCGGCTCTCAGTCTCCTTCTTGAGGCAATAAGGGAGTTTCTTTCCCAATTGCAGCAGTTTCAGGCAGGCGGAGGGGCTGCTTTGCTCACCTGGATGAGTGCCTCTATACAATGGGAATTCTTCCCCCAGCGAAGGCTGTGATCCACTGGATCAGAGAGCCCAAATGAGGGAGAGAAGGTATTTTTCCAAGTGCATCAAAAAAGGTTATGCAAAGCGACTCAGAGTGATCTGTGTGGCTAGTGGAGTGGGAAGGAATCCCACCACTACATAACCTCGAATCCCCTCAACTTTAAGTGCTTTGATCTTGTTATTGTCACTCGAGGAAGAGTCACACACAAATCATTTATTTTGCAACTCCTTCTGAAATCAAGTCAGTACAGTGCTTATGAAGCATAAAGGCTGCTTATCATTTGAAATGCTTGTGCTTTGCTGCTGCTGCACGAAAAGGGGCTGCTCCCCAGCAGGGAAGGCATGCCTGCATTACCCACACAAGTGACGACCCGAAGCCGGAAGGTACAGAATAATAATCAAGAAAGGAGAGCTTTAATATTGTGGTCCATGCAGGTAGAGACCCTGCAGAGCAGGCAGTGTGAACTGAGACTTCCTAGACGTGCTGGAATCCTCTGGAAAGAGCTGAAGTGGCAAATCAGCCAATTTCCCTCACTTCTAGCTAAGATAAATTTGTCTGGATGACTTGTAACTCTCTCTGCTTATGAATGAGAGCTTTTGAGTTAAATGTATCACTCCTGATAAGGAAAAGAAGATTAGGAGACAATGACATCTGCTGGCTTTGGAAAGAGAAGACATCAAACTAGCAAATCCTGACTAGGCAAGGACTTTGCTTTTTAGCAGTCCTTCATTTTGACTTTTCCATGAAGCTGTGAGCCTATAAGAGAATACAAAAAAGGGTACCTGGACAGAGTCCTGCCATCCGGAACAGCTGGCACCGAGGGAAGGAGAGTGGCTGCCAGCTTCTGCCATGGTCCAAACTCAGCCTGTGCGCGAGGGCCTTTCAAAGAGAAGGAGGATCCTGACCAGCAAATCAGTGAGAGGAACTACTTCTCCGTGGGCATCACTGTAAAATGTCCTGAAAAACACTTCTGGTGCACTTACTTCTTGATCTAGACAACAACAATCATAGCTAACTGTTCTTTAAAGATGATACTGTCCTAGGAAACCAGCATATAAGAATAAAAAGACAGGATTCCTTGATTTATTCCTTCTTTGGGATGATGGAATGCATCCTCTTTCCTGCTTCTGCTGGAATTCTTACTTAGCACTGTGCTATGTGAAATATATAGCATCTTCCATCTGGTGATGGCAGAAGTCTTTAAAAATAAATAAGTGGTACCTATACCTTTTTCCGAAGTTAAGAACTTTTAGGCAGCATTTCCAGTCTCATTTGTTTGGGGATCATAAGATTGATTGAAAACCGTAAAATTTGCATTGAATATTTTAGGAAGATTTTTCTGCACTTGCTTCACAGCTTTGATTGAGATCCATATACTAAATCCTTCTGCAGTCTCTTAAATCTCTGAGTATCATGTAATCACAGCTCTCTGGAAGCAAAGATCTAAGTAAAATATTAAATATAAGATGTTTTGAATTAACAATTGAGATTTTTAAGATTTGGCACCCTTTATAGTACAGCAAGCACCTGGAAGAAACAGAGGCACTGTTTATTTCAAAGATTTCTTTGGGGGCCCTAAAGCCTAATGGAAACACCAAAAATAAATCCTAGGCTTCCAGCTGGTCCGTGACTGCAGTGAGTCTTAATGCTTCTCTTGAGTTTAAAAGAGAGAGATGTTGAAACAGTTTTGCTGCAGCAAAATAATGCCCAAATGTCTGTGTGGCTTTTGATTTGATCACTCAGACTTAGTACAAAGGGAAAAGCTGATTACAATAAAGGCAGGAGACTCAAAGTACTTATTATTTAGTCTGTGTTGTCCATTTTCTGCTCATCTTTATTATAGCCTGTTTCTTGCCTTCTACCACTTACCCTCAAGCTCTGGAGTTTGACTTACTAGGTGGTAACTACTTATAGTCAGCCTGCAGGTTTTTTGTTTGCTATTTTGTTCTTTTCTTTTTTTTTCTAAGCATACTTTAAATATTTTTGTCAATCTGCTTTTCCTGCACTAAACTATGTGCTAAAAGGGAAAATGTATCTGTTTTCAAGAGGATATAATAGCATAGATTTGAAATCAAATGGCTATATTAGGATTACAGTTTCACTTCCAAAGCAATTGCAGTGTCCTTGTGATGCTTCTGTATGTGAAATATAATTTACTTGTTTCAGAGTGGGGGAGTGTAAAAGTATTTCTGTGATTCTTTGTCAGTCAGCTGCCATTTGCTTTTCTCTGCGGTGGAGTTTGCTGGTGGTTTTGTTCTTCCTGGGGTTTCTGTTGTTGTTCTTAGTTGGGGTTTTTTGCTTTAAATCAAGTCTGGTCATTTAGTTGGTGCGCTGAACCTGCCTTTGTACAAGAAGAGCGTTGAAGTGTCATGAAAGGGAATTAAAAAGATAAAACTTCTCTGGGCCGAAATAGTTTCAAAGCTCCTCAGAAAAACATTCTTAGCATTCATCGCATGCCTCAAAGCAATGCATTATATATTGTAACCACGTCAGCTTGTAATACCGCTGCATGGCTTCAATGCCTTGCTTGTATTTGTAATTACATTTAAATAATTTAACTCCATTGCATACAATGTCTAGTGGAAATGCATGATTCTCGAGGAAGACATTTCCTTTCAGGTTGATATAATGACTTCAGAAAATGTTGTTGTTGTTAAAGCTTGTTAACGATTGATATGCAAAAATAAAATAGTTAAGAGTGCAATGGAAGACATTGATAAATATGTTCATTTTTGAGAATATTTTTACAATGAGCTATTAGATAACTCACTATTTAATTTGGTTTCTGTGTCACCATATTCTTAATAGTCTGACTAGTTATATTTTGCGGATCATAGGTAGCTTTTATCAAAATCAGGCTAAAAGTGTTCCAATGGATGAGTGATTCAAATGGACCAGTATAGGACAGGAATTACTCTAGAATAATGCAACATACGGCTAAATTCTTGGATGGCAGCAAGATTTCTTGCAATAGGACTGCAGTGGGACTGAAGCTGGAAAAGATGGTAGAGTACACAGAGGAGACTTATTTTGTGGATGTTTACTGCCAGATTTTTGTTGGATTTGTAGACGGCAGTGTAGCTTCCTATCTGCAGAAGGTGTTTTTCAAATGTTTGTCTCAGGTTTGCAATGCTCAATGCATGTGATGTGCTCTGGCACCGCAGTAGCAGTTTTCTACCCCCCAACCCCCCGTCGCCTTCCCACCAGCAGTGACAGGCTCAGATCTGTGTAACTCTGGAAAAAAAACGAAAGTGTCTGGATCGGTTTTTCCAGTCCATTTATCATAAAATAGATTTCCTTCTTCTTAAGAGGCTTCTGTGGAGCAGTGATCAAAATCAGACATATATGGAGCTAAGTGGAAAAGATCCGAGTGAAATGTCAGGACTCTGTTTTATTTTCCAACTATTTTTTTTCCTATTTTTTTCTAATTTTGCCACTAATGGTGAAATTGATGGATTATTGTAACTTTGCCTACATGCGCTAATGGGCATGGCTGAAAAGCTCTGAAGCTTTTTTCTGAACATAGACCTTTAAATATCTCTATATAAACTGCCATGAAGTTTTGCTGTTTTTAAGCTAAATGGCAACTGTTGAAATTACTGACTTTGTACTTTCCTACTGAACTAAATGCTTTGATACTCTTTAGTATAATCAGTAACAGAAATATGTTTTGATTTGGAGGAAAAATGATTGATTGTTTTCGCCAAAAGAGGACAGAGCCATCTCTCCCTGTTGTCAAACACGTTTCTTTTTATTTGCTTGAAAGTACAGATATTTTTATTGTATGATAGCTGTGCTACTTAATATGGACCTATATGGACCATATTATGGACCATTAATATGGACCTACAGCTAAAAACTACATGTAAGTTACATATTGTTATAGTTGCTATGGCAAATAATTACCATTATTTAATGGTAACTTATGAAGCCATTGAGCAACAATGGCTGCTAAATAGAAAATGCTGTTTCGCTGGGGGATATATTTAATACCAGATCTAAATATTTTTTTCTTAATTGTCTGGCTTCATATCTGTTTGGAATTATGTACCTCTGAAACATTTACAGGTATACAAGAAGGCAGCTAGTTTTTGGACAGAGAATATAGCTGTATGTTCTTTGTGGTCCTGGTTATTTTACTTCTGGTTTTAGCGATGTTCCTCATTTGTACTCCAGCCTTCTCTCTTTCTCATCTGTTGACGTGAGGAAACTGTGCCATTACCTTCTCATAAATTAGTCCTAGACTGCTTCAGACTTCAGGTTTGTCTAACGATGGCTCACCTCGGAAGGGTATTACCTTTTCATATCAAAGGGATTTAGGTATTTGTTACAAATCACATTCTGAATTACAACCAAGAAGTTATTACTGATATAAGTGCCTGATGCTGGCCTCTTCAAAAAGGTGAATTTTCTGTCATGCATGTTGGAATTGTTCATGAAAATCAACAAACATGGCCCTTTGCAGAAATTTTCTAGCTAAAAGGAAAATATTGTAGTTTGCTCAGGGGAGGAACAGATGCAACCACATGGGTAAGTGTAAGCAGAAACACTGCAAGCTCTATATATTCCAGTGGAAAAGATGGAAATAAATCTTAAGTGTATATTATACTGTCAAACCTAGTAGTAATTTTAAGATTAATTTGCCTCCCCATTCTTGATATGTGTCACATTTCCCCTGAGTTGAGTCAACCCCTGTTTATTTCTTGCCTTTTCTATCCCTCCATCAAAACTTGAAAGGCGTCTTCTGTAGAGAGAAGTCTGGAACTGAGTGTTATTTAAATAACTGATTCATCCAGGGCTTCCTATACAAATAAACGGTACTGGGAATAATCGCAGATTTTGCGCTGCTCTGACACGTGTATGGGAATTGAAATAAAAAGTCGTGTAGTTGTGAGTGTGTCGTACCGTGGTGTTCGTCCTTGGCAACAGACTTATTTACAGCCTCTTGCTGTGGTAAAGCTTGGCCCCTGTTAGTTTTGTCCGTTACTGTTCAGTACGTGCCTTAATATTTTTGTAACAGACTGCTGTTAGCAGTGGATGAACTCCTCCTAGCCAATAAAGATGATCCAACAGAGACTGTACAAACACCAGCTAGCTTGAAATCCTCACTCCCATTGTCAATGGCTTTTCCAGGCTGACTTATGTTTTCAAGGAGCAGGGCAGGAATGGCATATCTAGTTTTTCTCTTCCAAAAGTGATTCTGGCTCATTTCTCATTTGGATGCTTTGTTCATATCTCAAATATCAGAAGGGAAAAATAATAAAAATTATGTTAAGAAATGCGGCATTTAACACAACATAACCTCATCAATTAAATGGCTTAGATTTGGCAAGGATTAGATGTGTAAATAAAATTAATAATTACATAAGATATTGTTTACTAAGATTCTTAATCCTCCTGCTTCAGGGTGTAAACTAATTAGTAGGCAGTGCTGAAAAATTGCATCGTTTCATGACATGAGTTCATGAAAAACTGTGCATGAACAAAATGAAAGCTGCCATGCGATATTAATAGACCAGCACAGACGTTCTTGGCGCTTGATGGGAGGTTTTACATGCAGAATTCTGGGAGAAATAATCCTAAGCAATTGGAACTGAAGTGGGGTTAGCAACAGCCCTTCAATGAGAAGGAAAACTGGAACTACCTAATTTGGCTTGCTTTAAGAATGAGTGTTAAGTAGATGTCTAGCTTAAACAGATCTTTATCGGCAGAGACAACGCTGTGTGTGTTGTAAGCACAGGTGATGCATTCATCTTTCTGAAATGTGAAAATCTTTCTTAGCTTTTTGGTCAGCAGAGCAATGGCTTACAAGTACTCCGTCCGACAGTATGGTTGCATCAGAGCTGGCTCAGGCTGTGGCAGAGCTGTTGTCCTGTGGCCCAGGAGTGTTCTGGGACACTTTGCGCTCCAGCAGTTAAGGAGGGTTAGGAACAGGCAGTAGAGGTCAGGTCCATCTAATGACTCGCCGTCTCTCTACAAGCCTATAAAAGGCAAAATAAGCCACTGTTTTATTCGGTAGCACAGTGCTTCCACTTCGAGCAGGATGTATTTCTCACGGGCTGACTTTCCCACGTGGAACCCTGTGTTTCTTTTAGCTGCTGTTGATCCCTCTCCTTGCTCATCCATAGCCTGAAGTTTCAGGAGAAGTCTGGGCTCATGACCCCAGTGCACTTATCTTCTCTGTCCTGTTCATAGAAACTTGTAATGGAGAGGAGTTCTGTTCTTTCATCAGGCTGCACTGGGAGCCCACCGGAGATGCTCTGTAGTTATCTGTATTCCCAGAGCTTCGTTAGGAGCTCGTGGGTGCAATGGGAGCAAAGAGAAAGATATGCCAGTGTTAAACTAATTAAAAATCTTATCTTCATAATTTCATTTTTGTGGCTGAACTCGCAACACTGGCAGGCTGCTACGTATTTGTGTGTGTGCTTGTGGAGGGGTGGGTGTGTGCTTTCAAAGGGACCGTGTCTATGTATTAATCCTGAAGACAAAACCAGACATTGTAGAAACAGAAAACTATATAGTTATTTGTTTCTGTACATGGAATAATATTGTGGTTAAAAGTAATAAAAATGTGGTAGGAGTTGGGTTCTCCTTTCTTTACAGTCAAGAAGGAACAGCAGAGTTTGAAGGGAGTTCACATCATGTATTTTCTTAAAACTCCTTTGGAACACCAAAATCATTTTTTCTTCCTACATGCAAATCAAGCGACATAAATACTCTTTCTCTCCTTCTGTTTTCCTGATCCTGTAATACTGAGGAGACTCCGTAGACACACTGAAGGTTAATGACTGCTGCCTCTTTCTGGCTACAGAACTGATTGGGATTAATGCTCCGAACAGAGGCAGACTTAAGGATTTTGTGCCAGCTCAGGACCCTGAATGTGATAGCGGGAGAATGATCTCTTTCCTGCCTTTGTCAAGCGTTCCAAGACATCAAATAGAATGGTGGCGTAGTGTGCAGTATGATGATCTGTTATATAGTTAGTAGATAGCTTCATACCTAACTAATAGTTGTGATGACTATGAAGGTTATAAGTACACTGTGAAGTAGTGTAAAACTAGAGTAGGTTCCTATAATACTGGATGCAAAATAAATGTCGTTAGACTTCGAAGAGATTGCAGGAGTGATACTGACATGAGTAGAATGATGGTAGGTTGCATCTCCATTTTACAGCATGATTCTAGCTCTTTTTCTTCCTAATCTGTCTCAGTAATATATTTTCCAAAGTGTAAGATCATTAAAAATTATGCTAAGTGAATCATTTTTCTAGTTCTGTGCATTGAAGTAATGGATTGATTACATTCTCGCTTGCATCTGAAACTTGCTTTCCATTATTTTAATTTATTTTTGTAATTGTCTTGTTGTTTTGTTAAATAATCAGCATAATCAGGCTTTGCAAGACTTTCCAAATAAATAAGAAACATAGAATGGTGTATTTGATATATGATTTTTGAAATTTCCTGACCCAGGCTTTCAACAAATCTTAATTTTGTAAGCAGGCAGTGGATGATCAGAGGCTTGAATACAGAACTGCACATTCATCTGTTTATGTAATTTGCTGTTAATTGAGATTACATGCCTTTGTCAATAGGCTGTTAGACCTTCAACTCGTGAAATGTTGGCTTGGATTCTGTTGCTCTTCCCTCTTTTTGTCACTGGTTCTGACTGAGTCTTTACTTTGGCAAATTGCTTGTAGCCAGACAGTGACTTTTTATTTAGTTAGGAGTTCTCTGGCTGGCTGAAATTTTTTGGCATGGCTGAGAATAGTGTAAGAATTAGCGAAAGGATAGTGGAAGAAAACTGTTGTAATTGCAATTGACTGTGATTCACAAACCCTCAAGCATAGGCTGCAGTTAAACGCCATCACATCTGCAGTCAGCAAATAAAATCCTAATAAGAAATTAAAAGTGTTGCAATGATTCCAAACTTGATTTTCCCTTGGAACTATAAACTGATGCTTCTCCAAAATCCAGAAGAAGATACTGAGATGAGAAATTAGTGAAATTATATTAATCTAAGTTAGCACTTAAATGCATGCTTAATTTTGCTTAACTGGATGCTCTAGATTCAGCTGTTCATGTGGTTTAAGTCTTTTATTAGTGCTTTATTTAGAAATTGATATTTTTTTCCATCTAGCATTACATAGTGATCAAGCAGAATATGGAATAGAACTTATACAACTGCAGCAGATTTTACAGTGTATACTTCTTACTGAACAGAACTGGGGTGAAGTAGCTATTTCCTTCATGTGCTACCAGTATGAGTTAGCCTATGTTTGCTAATTAGTACAATAATCTTCTAGTAATTCAATCTTTTCTACATGGCTTTTCATTCTTCAAGTGTTGTTTTATTGGTACATCATCTTCGTATTTTGTGTGTTTTTTCCAAATGTAATGAAGACTTCAAACTCAAAGAGAGAGAAGCATGAATAACATCTAGAAGAGGAATTAAAAACAGTCTCGCTGTAATGCTAAATACGTTCTTCCCAGAAGAACAGGAGAGAGATCTAACTGCAATCTGCATAGAGAAAGCAAGATAAAAAGCATGTTAATATTCTTCAGGACTTGCACAGGGCTTTGTATTGGCAGAAGGCTGTGCTAATGTGCCGTAATGGTTGCCTGTGGACTGCTGACTGCCTGCGTCCCCTTTGATTTATCCCATACACTGAAGTTCAGTAAAGGTAACGCAGTAGTCGGAAAGAAGTGTTACAAAGTGTGACAAACCCAGTTTCCTCTGAAGAGTTCAGCTGCCATGATGCATATTTTACATCTTTCTCTGATGTAACAAGAGGTGTGAGTTCCTTTCTGATGTTCGATTTTGGAGCTGGCTATACAGATTTAGACTTGCCTGGAGCCAGAAAATGTCCATCAATAGAAAATGTTTTATTTTCGGTGAAGGGGAAACAAATCTTTTGCAACTGGGAAGAAGGGGTGGGTTTCACTCCACCTCAGTTCGGGAACTTAGAAAGAATTTAATGCAAACCCTGCTAATTTTGCAATGTATGTGTAGGTTGATAAATATTGTGACTTGACTAAATGCTGTAATGAAGTCAATCGAAAGTTGCAGGAAATATTTCAGCAATTCGGAATAAAATAGAAAGCAATCTGAAAGTGTCTGTGGAGGTAAAACAAATCCAATAAAAGCATGCCTCTGCAGGAAGTTTAGCTGAACTGAGACATACTTGGGAAAGGAAATGGTGATATAAAGCGAAAAAGTTGTGAAGGGTGAAATAGAAGTGCTTCAGGAGTGGCAAAAAAAAAGAGGAAGAAAACCAAATCTTTCCATTTAGATGGGCAATTTGGTGTAAAGAGAGACAACATCATTTGAAGTTTACGGTTTTTTTTCCCTGCTGTACATTAAAGCAAGAGTCAAAGCTTCAGGACTGAGATTGTATCTTTTGTTACAAATCTCTTCTGGTTCCAATGTCAGCAAGTTCTTCTTTGCCAACCTTTGGGCATTATTTCATGCAGCAAAGTCACTGATTAATGTAAAAAAAAAGAAATGAAAAACCTAGCCCTGGACCTCTGCCCACAAAAAGACTGTTTAGATTTCAGAGCTGAATAGAGTAAAGCTATGAAATGCCCCGTTTTGAGTAAATTAGCCGAGCAAGTGACATTGTTGATCTTGGGTATATGTAGCCTGCTCTGTGTCTTGAAGCGTACACACATTCTTTATTTCCGTAAAGCTGTTATAGACTAAGGGACAAATGTACATAAGCTGTGGAATGTGGAGGTAAAAACAGAAATACAAGGTTGCCTCTTTAGGATTTTTTTTTCACTTTTTCCTTTTCAAGAGGTAAATAAATACAGTTTTTCAAATGCTCCCACAAGGATGTCGTTTACGGAGAAGAAACTAAACAAAATATTATACCTCCTTGGAATGGGACACAACTAGCTGAAAGTTCTTCAGTAGTGAAATTTGATTGTAATAATAGAGAAAGACTGCTTTGAAAAACTCCTGTGGTATAATGTTATGGGGATCTGGCAATGCTAAACTACGTACCTGGAAGACATTTGTGCGCATAAAGCATGAAGAGAAATTATTATAATCAATTGTATTGTTTTTCCTCACATTTCAGAATGGGATGCAAAATCCATAATACAGCAAAAAAATCAAGTGAGGAGAAAGGGATGTCATGTTAATTCGTCTAACTAAATTCTAATTTTCAGGCCCTTTGTTTGGCTGGGGAATAGTACTGGCAGGATAGTGGCTGCTGGCAGAGAAGTTCATTTCTTTCCCAGAAGAAAAGAAATCAAAACAGCTTTGCACTGATCAGCTGGCACAGGCTGCTGGATCAATGGCTGGCAATTTGCAGGGCTGTGCTGTAGATAAGGCTGTCACATTTTGGCAGTCTCATCACTACCAGTCAGCCACATAATAGCTGATAGGTCCCTTTCAGATAAAGACGAGTAGAAGATAGAAAACTGAAGAGAAAGGGGAGTGAAAGGGGGACAGAGGAGGAAGGGAAGATGACAAATCAGTATTTTCAACCTCACTTTGTAGTTGTGCTCCTTTGGTCTCTGGTTCATTTAAATATATTTTAATATTGCTGTTAATTCTTGCAGCTTTTATCTGGTAGTGGTGTTCATCAGTGTAATTCTTGTATTTTGTGCTTTATCCTTCTGCAATTGAATAACTGTTTGCTGAAAACCAGAGTGCACCCTAAATCCCCAAACCCAAAAGCAAAGGTTCAAGATAGTAAATATCTGCTTTAAGAGAATAAACATCTATCTGCTTTATATCTTAAGATTATTGTCTCTCTTTAGTGTAAATATGACATAGACTGTGTTTATCTTGAAGAAAAGAAAGTGGAGTTTTGCTCCTATCGCCTCCTGGTCCGTTGCTTATTGCTGCTTAGCTCTAGATGGTCATGGGGTTTATTTCAGCAAAGGTTGTGTCCTGGGGACGGCAAGCCAGGAAGAAGTGAAGAGAACAGGAAAAAAAGTATTTAAGCAGGAGCTGAATTATTTTCAGATCTTTCTGGTTTTAGAAAAAAATCTGAAAAATAGCAGCTTGCTCTGAGTTCTGCTGCTTTCTGTTTTTCTAACGGTTCTCTGCAGGTCATAAGGAAATCTGTTAGTGGCTGCATGACAGTACAATGAAAAGAGGTGTGGGAATCATTACATTAATACTGATAAAGCTGCTAAATATGCTTAGGGAGATTTAGACATTTCCAGAAGCCTGAGAGCACACAGAGTAAAGGATTCATTAGTAGAAATTGTCCTGGGTATTCTTAATCATCTTGAATCTAGAGCTTGTATTAGGTATTCCTGACTATAGGGAATGTTCTCTAATTCCAGCATCTAGTGTTCTTCAGACTTCCAAAATCAGTTAAATCCAGTGTAGGGAATAAGTAATTTTTTTTACTTTTCCCCCTTTTTTCAGATTTCCAAATATTATTCATCAGGAGGAAAAATGCTTATTTTATCTGTAAAGGAAATTCAAAAGTAGAATTTTTTTTTCCTGAAAAAACAATTTTCTATTTTTTTTAATCAGAGCAACTCATTTTGGAAATCTCTCTGCAAATTATTTTTGCTCTTTAGCCCTTCACTCTCTTTGTTGTGAATAGAGGAAAACAACTCTTTCTGATCTGTTGCAGAGAAGCTGATGAAGCTGCATATATCTGCAGTTAGGTAAAAGAACTCTCCCTAAAGTCCAAAAGGATTTGGGATGTAGTCGGCCAAGTCTTTCAGACTATTTTTCTACTTGATTTGGTCAATTCTTATGGTGCATTGCACCACTTTGTTGTGATTTGATGTCAGAAATACTAAAAAGAAAGGAAGGGGGGAAAAAAATCCCTTTCCTTATTGGCATTCTGGGGAATTAAAGACCAGGAATGAGAAAGCCACAGTGGTGGCTGACATGGATTGTTTATTTAATTCTTCCAATTTGTTCACCTTAATGAAACACCAAAAGATTTGAGTGAGCGGTAATTAACAAGAGAGAGCCTGTCTAATGAAACCAGTACAGGATGATATTTGTTTCAAGGATCAATAAAAGACTGTGAGTGAGGATCATACCGGCATCATTCAGGAAAACAAATCACCTTGTGCCAATCAATTGTCATGCTGTACATGCGTGAATCGGTGTGAAGCATTTTAAATATTGCAGCAGTAGAAAGACAGGAAAGGAAAGGCTTGGTAAATTTGGAGGTATCTGGTACTTAATTTGTTGGTCTGTCAGGTACTATAATTATAGTTGTAGCATTCTTCTTCTGTTCCTTCAATAGTCATTACTAAGCAATTCTAGTGACATAATCTAATTAAAGAATGCTTCTCTTGGAGCGGACTGAGTCCATTGCGTAGGGTTTCTTCGTGTTCTAACTCTCACCACTTGCATGTTTTCAGGAAAACAACGTAGACTGCATTCCCAGAGAGAAACAAAAAGCAGCTGATAAGAAAAGCTACTTCTCTGACAATCCTTTTGGCCCTTCAGAGACAGCAGTTGGATTCCCTGTTGCCACTAGTTGACTTAGCAATTAATAATGAAGCAATTAGCAGTGAGTTTCCTGATCTCAGTGCACAAGGCATGATTTTATTTATATAGTGAAGTTACTGACAATAATAGTAAAAAGGAAACAGGGATGGAAAAGTTATATCTCAAAATACAGAATCAATTTGATTATGGGAAGAATGAGGTTATTTCTAGAGGAAGGTAAATATGGGCTCCAAAGATTATTGAAAGCCATATCGAATTTAATGTGAAATTGTTTTGCTTCTAAAGAACAGAGATTTTGAAATTATGTTCCTGAAAGAACAGAATTCAGAATGTTTTTAACTGCATGGAAAGATACAGGTTATAGATAAATGCTTAGGAACTGAGTTATACTGGTGGCTGTAATTTAGAATGGGGTTGATGAAAATACAGAAGACATCCTTTGAATGACAGCTGAAGGTAATTTAGAGAGCTGTAATAAGGTTAGAGGTGATTTAAAAACTAAAAAAAAAAGGTATATACACAGTTCTTTAAAAAACAAAGTACTGCACTTACGTTCAATGTCTGGGTTGAATAAAAAAAACAGTCCCGGAGCCAAGGCACTGCTGAAAATAAAAATAACCAACTTAATATAGATGTGTAGACTTGAGGTGCAGAGAATAGGGTGGAGAATGCAGGAAAATTATAGATGAGATTAATTTAGGTGGCTGGAAGGTGTTCACAAGTTTTACTTTTTGATCCTTGTAGATGCAAAGATGAAAAACAGTTTCACTGGAGTTGTTGGTATATTTCCAGGAATTTTGTTCTGGAGCATTTTTTTCTTTTTATTCTCTTCTGTGAAACAATTAGAAAATTAATGTCACACCTCTATATAATATATACTTCGTTATGTATTCAGACAAACTCATATAGATAATGGGAGTGTATTTTAGCACAAAATCAGAAATTTAATCTGTTATGTGAATCTTCTTGGTCTCTCTGAGTCCGGCTACAAGAATCGGATTCACCAATTGCATTTGTAACTGATTGGAAGGTACAGCTGAGCTGTACTTCTGAAACTTCTCAAACCTTATGAAGTGGGAAATGGCTCTGACTGGCTTTATTCCTGGGATGGCGTGGTCTCCCAATCGAGAAAGTACCTTTAGGAAGTGGAATTTGCATGGAATATTCAACCACCAGCAGCCACAAGCAGGAGGGAGTGCAGCAAGGAGACAGTAGTTACTCTTTATGTCAAAGTATCGCAGACAAGATGATCCACAAGTGGTGCAAGGTAGCAAGATTTATAGGTGAGAAGCTGCAACAGATTAATGAGAGGAAATTGTCTTTAGCCATTACAAAGACTAATTTTTATAGTTTTATGTATCAGGATATCGCCCCATCGAATTATTGGAAGATACCTGAGCAGCTGGAGATTGCTTCAGTGTCGGCTTAGAAACACTATTTCTTATTATTTCACCTGCATGTATATAAGTTGATGGTGTGTGTCTAAAAACATATGTGTGTATATATATGATGACATGGATAATTTCTGCCATTACAGCAAGGGAATGGGTTGTGGGAGAGTAAGAGAAAAAAAGTGTGTTCAATTTGCAGCCTTTCCTTTGTGTGGCAGGGAAGTAAAATAGGATAAGGGAAACTGATTCACCCTTCATTAAAATCCTTGAACAGATTTCTACTGTAACAATAAAACAGCATCCTTCCACAACCACCAATTTGGAAGAAAAAAATATTGCAAAGAATAAGGGTTGTTTCTGAATATGTCAAAAATCTAGATTTCATGAATCAAAATGAGATGCAAGACATCACAGTCATTGAACTGTAGAGAGAGTAAATTAATACAGTTATTTAGGATCCAGCCTAAGCTCTTCTACGCTGTTTACTGGTTTGTGCTTCTTGTCAGTTAAATGCATTGGTTATTGGGAGTTCTTAAGATTCCCAAGTAAAACAATTGAATTGAAAAACTTGAATTGTGCAAGGCATGACTGATAAAAAGTGCATTTTTTGCAGTACCCAGAATGTGAATCGTGAGAAAGAAGTGCTGCTGACAGCGAGGAGATTGAAATCTTTTGAGGTGCAGTGCTGGCAGAATTTCAGAAAAGTAGACAAAAACTTAAGTTAAAAAAAATTAACTGCAGTTTGGACTTTTGTCCAAAACAGGCTGCAGCGAGTTGTTGTGTTTGATCTTGAGAACCATCAGGATGATCATAATCTTAAAGATCTAGTTGTATGAAAGCAGTGCTGGAAGGTCGTGGTAACAGAGGGCAACTGTGGTTGCATGGGTGGAAGATATCCTATCAGTTGCTTGAGACAACTTCCAAAAATTCTGTTGTGTGTAGGCTATAAATGAGTTACATTTTTTTTTTTTTAAGCTGTTTTGCCTTCATCGTGTTTATTTTAACACTATAAATCTGATAACATCATTATGCTACTTCTGGAAGAGGAATTGATCCTCCTCCACATTTTACAAATGATGCAGTTGTAAGGTTAATGGATGCTAAATGGGATAGATATTAGCCATGTGCTAGTCTGCTTTTAAAACTGGGATTTTGATTTTACAAAAGCCTTCTGATTAATGCATCTTATGATAAAGCTTTGCAAAAACCATTGATTTTCTACAAGCATAACCCTACATGACCGATAGCGACCGTTTTTTTATGGCCAAGGCCATCTTCTTTCTCAATGAGTTACTCGTACTGATCTGGCGGGATGCGCCTCCCGCTTGGGTACAAACTCACTCTGCACGAAGGAAGCGCAAACTGAAGAGAACCATAAAATGTCTGAGAAAAAAATCCCATGTTGCTTTTCTATTTCCATTAGGAGACTTCTCTGGTTTTTGTATAAGTGTTGGTCTATCTATTAGAGTACGTTATTTTTTCTGTTGCTGTTCAATATATGTATATAAGTTGATAAGTGCACATCTCCTTTATTTGATACTTTTCCCTATTCTTCATGGCTTAAATAATTTGAAATAGGTACATTTTCAATATAGAGAAAAACATAACAGATGGAAGAAAACACATTTAATTTGCAAAGGAGTGGAAAAGTAACTCAGTGTTTAGGCTCTTGTTTTCTGGTTTCATGTCCAGTCATGATAAATAAATAAAAGTGTGTGGTTTACTGGTAGCAGTGAGAAGGTTGAATTACAGTACTTTGTGTTTTAAATGGTATTTCACTTGTAAATTGGATTGGAAATTTGTGAAAGTTGTAAATATTCTATGAGAGTATGCATCAAAATTTGACATTCTGCTGAGGAGGTCAAGTTATTGATTGACTTGAGATTGAGAAGGTACTCAGTTTTTCTTAAATCTAAAGCTGCATTTCTACTACATGTTCATGCAATTCACCCAAATTTCACCTTGTTTTTTCTTAATATTGTCTTCTTTCTTAATTTCATAGTGTGTATCTGCTAAGCTATATTCATTACCCTGAAACAACATACATAAATCAAGGATCCCAACTGATTAAATCCCTGATGTATCTCAGAACGCTAAATATTAGCTGAAATAAGAAAAGCTGCACACAAGTAGATATGCTCTAATGTACCACATGGAAAAGCAAAGGAAGCCCGCTCACAGTCCTTGCAGTTTAAGTTCTCCTTCAAACGAGAATTGTTTTCAGAGCTGGCGTGAGGGGGGTGCGTGTCTGAAAGCATTGCAGTGTCGCCGTGTCTGAAAATAATCTCACATTTGTTTGACACTTGTGGGTATGTCTGGATTTTTTTTTCCTAAAGAAATCAGGTACATAGGATGCTATGAAGCAGTTTGTTTTCCAGTGCTGAAAGAACAAAATTTTATCTTCCACTCCCTGTAATAGCTCTCTCTTTCCTGTGCGTCTGTCTTTTTTATCCTAACAGTCTGTCCTTATTGTTGAGGACTTGTTATGCTTGACATTTCAGCCACCTCTTGTCCCCAGTCTTATCATTTATGTTAGTGAAACATGCTGTTCACAACATTAGTAATGTCTAAATATCTATTACATATTTGAAAGCAATGTGAGGAAAAAATGACTTGTTTTTATGTTGTATCAATATTCATTGCACTTGCAATTGCTGTTGCAGCTGTAAAGAGAAAAGAAATGGGGAACCTATTAAACAGATAAAATATTAAGTATCTGAATTGTGAAAATGATTTAGCATCTAATCTAGTTCAATCTGTGCAGATGCGGCTTGAAAAGCTTGGGGCTATTTCATTCGAAAATTTTTGCAAGTAGTTACTGTTACTCGTATTTATTTATTTAGAACAAGTTGGGGTCCTTCTATTTGAAGGATACAGGCAATTAAAAACATGCTCTTTCTTTTCTTCTTGGTAGATACAAAAGAACAAATGTCAGCACAAATCATTCTATCACGCAAATGGGAGGATATGCCAGTGCAACTGTTTCCTCTTCTCCCTAATACTTTGCAACTGTTACTGTTGTATGGATTGGTTATAGGACACGTAGAGTGACATCTTCTCATGTAGGATAGGAAAATATGACTGGAAAGTCTCCAGGTGTTTGGTTTGATTTAGACCCGTTTGCAGTTGTGTGAGAGCGAGAATAAACCCAAAGGAAAGCTACAGACTTGTGATGTATTGCACTACAAGGACTGCATTAGAGCCCCTGTCTGGTAGTGTAAAGAAAGACTTTTATATTTTCATTTATTGACCGCAACACTAAGAAAGCTTTACATTGTCCAGTAGAAGTGGCTGAAAAATAATGTATAGAAAATCTATAGGAGACACAGAGGCATTTGACAAAGTAGAGAACAATTAGCTTTATCACCAAAGGCAAAAGCATTGTTCTATACGTGGTGCTTTGATTCTTAAGGAACCTGTTGATATTTCCCCTTGTGTTGAGCTGCTAACAATACTGCAGTAGGAAAGGCAAAACCTGTTCTCATTGGAGGGAGTAGTAGTTCATAGTCCATTTATATTTTCTTGAATTCCAGTATTCCCTGGAAAAAGCAGGTCCAAGTCCTCTGCCACTGAGATGATAGGATCTTTAACTTCAGTATGACGAGGTTGAGCTCTGGGTTGTGTGGAAATACGGGAATACTGACCTGAGTGTGCCTGGGGATGAGGACACAATGAGGACTGGACAACAAACTCAACTCAGAATCCACAACTCTGTCCCATTTTTAACAAAGATAAAAGAAAATGATGAAGTGAAAAAATTACACGTTCCATTAAGTCTATATTCATATTTCTTTTTATAGGCTTTTGTATCACTGAATGTGTAGGGGTTATGATATAGTATGTAATATCTTCAATATTTTAATAGAGATGAGTGATTAATGCTTCACAAAGCATTAAAATTCACTAGTCTCTTCATTAGCTCGTGAAAATTAGCTCTTTTCAGCACAGCATATATACATTGTCCTGCTTTCTCTCTAGAATAAGTATATATAATATATACAGTGGTGAATGTACCCCTGAAGGCTTTTAACCAGAAAAATGAGTGCTTGAGTAGGCTGGAAGCACTGGTTTGAGTTCTGCCACTGTCATGATTCTTGAAGTCATGAATCCTTCCTTGTGGATCAGATATCACTGTTGAAATGAGTATGAATATGAACAGAAAAAAAGCAATGCAAGAGATCACAGCTCTCATTAGTCAATCTAAAACCATCTTTGTAAAGTGTTGCCTTGCAATCAAAATCTGTTTTTACTCAAATAACAAAGAAAAAAACAAAACAATGATCTTGATCTAAAAATTCCCCAGGAATGTCTGCAGAGATGTTTGTAGTCATCTCTTATTTATGCTAATTTGATGAAAGAAGGAAGCAGGATCTGGGTATAGAGTTTGTCATTTAGTCTTTGATCAGCACCTATACAGGAAACATTACTTAGAGAGGAGAAATGTACTCCCTGATCATCAAGTCACACTGTTTTGTGTGGCTGTTGTGTGTCCAGAGGACTGATTAGCAGTGGAAAATGAGGATGTGAAGGAGAAGCAGTGTGTTAAGATTTAACTGGAAACCTCCCTATGTGCAGAAAATGCATATCATACAAATGAAATATTTGTAATATTTGTCATGAGAGAACTAGTGCCTTGAATTTAGAGGAAAAGAATTGAAGGGACCAAACATGGAGCGGATCCAGTGGCACAGAAGAATGGTCAGTGTTTCTGCAGAAGCACTGAACAAGGGTGCAGTTTGATTTCTCTACAAATGCAAAATAACTATTGATTTCAGTCCTACTGCCCTGGATTCACATGACTGGAACAGAGAAGGCTCCTGTTTACCAGTATGTAAAGCTGTTCAGTGGCTGTTTACCCCACCAGGGTCTTGCTGTCTCTGTACCAACCATCAGTGCTAGTAGTTACATATCTGTTAAATTCCGTAATTTGTTTTTGCACCTCCGTAATCCTGACTTAGCAAGTTCAAATGCCTTGGAGGAAGCTATATGCCTGTTGTCTTTTTAAATTAGTAATTTTTACTGAATGCCTAAACGCGGTGCTTCATTACCTGTTTTTAACGCCCTAAGTTTACTTTTCTGGTTTTATGATTTTTCCCCTTTTATCATAGAATCACCAGGTTGGAAAGGACCCACTGGATCATCGAGTCCAACCATTATATGACATACAATCCGATATCATCTAAGAAATACTTATGCTGCTGACGTGAGCCAGCGCTATAGAGTTAGCTTTTGCTGTATTTGCAGGTATATGTAATTATTCCGTAACTAGAAATTATTCAGGGGATTTGTCTTTCCTCACTGTGGGAGCCGTGCAGGTGGTCCCAGCTGCTGCCTGGCCCGGGTTCCCTCTGGATGCTCAGGTGCTGGGAGTTGGGCAGCTGCAGTTTTTCAGAAGGTGGAGAAGTTCTGTATGCAAACCTGCAAGTTGTTTTTGAATAATTGAGTATGTTTATAAATGATTTCGTACAAGACAAACGATGCTTTTTAAATCCTACGGTTTAACCTCGCATTGGCACCTAAGCACCACAATAATATTAAGCACTTTCCTTGAAGTGATTTCAAAGTATGAGTTTAGCCCGGTGCACTTGGTTTGCTAAGAGTCTAGACGCTTGCTTACTACAGCAAATAATGTGGGCAGATCATGTCGTTGCCCTGCAAATGAACGGAGCGACTGTAACTGCCCTGCCAATTTTAAACTAATAGTTTATTTCCCATGGCACCATTGAGTGGGCAGTCTGGAACCCGGGAGACAAAGGGAAACCAGTGGAACCAGACCCGGGGGCCAGGACTTCACCAAAACATCGCCGAAGTGCGTTCGGGCTGCAGCTGTTAAAAGCAGCATGAGTTTCATAATTTCAGTGTTCCTGCTGCTTCTCTGCTTTAGTCCGTTTTTCTATATTCTATTTTAGCTGGAGTCTCCCGAATTTCACAACTCCCCCGTGGTGTATAGGATTTTTTATAGCTGTTAGGATTGTGAGTTGTTGCCTTGGAAACACAGTTGTGCATGCAGCTGTTGTAACTATACTTGTTACTTTTGCTTTATCACAAAAGGTTTCAAAGCTTCTCTGTATTTGTCTGACATTTCTTGATTCTGTAACTCTTTATAACAATCCGTTTGACAAATTACTGGCGGAGGAAATAAAACCTCCACCTCACAGTGTACAGCATGCCCCTGAGTCCCAACTGAATCACCTGTTTTCTTGCCCTCAGAAGCCTCCAAACCCCATCCAATCCCCTGCCTGCCTATTTTGTAAAATATGAAAACGTAAGGATCTTTGAAAGAAACATTCAGCGTTCTCCATCAGGGCTTCTATCTGCAGATGGTGGGGACAGCCTGAAGCTGCAGCTTCTCCAGGTTTCTGCGTGAGACCAGACAGGTGTAGGAAGAGCCCTCCGGCAGGGCTCTCGCTCCTTAGGACACATCCAGCAGGAGCAGAAGGTGGGAGCAGCTGATTCTTGAATGCTTCAGCCACTTAGCGCACCTTTCCCATGAAAACTGCTTTGGAACTGGAGAAGGACTAATATTTGTGCTTGCTACCTTTGTTGTAAGAGGGCTTAATCCTTTCCTTTGGGCCTCCTGCTCCAGATCAGGTCCTCGAACTAAAAGGTATTTCATCCTTTTTAGTACTGAGAAAGAAGGGGGTTTAGATTGGAGAGAAACACACAGCATCCCCTTACAGGGCAGGTTCTCCTTACTCACCAGCTGCAAACCAATCCCAAAGCTTCGGGATGGCTGAAATCTGTATACAGTAGCATAGTTCTGAAAGTTGTATATGTTAAGGTTTTTTTTTATCCAGGGCTTCTAATTGCCAGCATATTTCCAATCCATATACCTGTCAACTACACCAGTTTAGCTGGCATTGCACTGCCTTTATATTGTCTTTTGGTTTTATAGCAATATAAAAAATGATTCGGTTTTTCTATGTTGCTCCTTCAGTGATGCTCAGACTGCTGAGCTTTCCCATTTCCCCTCTGTGCAACATAAGCCGTAATAGTTTGAGAGGACAGGTGGGGACTTTTTCTGCTACGCTCTCTGAAAGAGGAAATGAGCGCTGCGTGAATAAATAGAAAAGCTGCAAACTGCAATTAGATATTACGATGGGTTTGTCTCCTTGCATCTACTCGCTTTCCATGGACTTCAGTCCATTGTATTGCCTTGTGCTGCGTGTTGTTCGTAGTTAAGATTTTGTAGGTAGCCTTTAATTTGAAGATTTGAGTCAAATTGGCAACGAAATCACAGTTTTAGATGACCTATGTGAAGTTTGACTAGATTTGCTGTGGAGAAAGGTAACGTTACCATGCTAAGAGAGGCTTACTATAATATAATGTAGAACAACTTTCTTTTCCAATTTTATTTCCCCTTAGTAAGTTATAGTCTACAGGGTTTTTTTTTAAAGGATTTTACTAAGAAAGCCACTAAAAAGCAGATCACACCAGAAATATCTGAACAAGTAATATGCAGATAAAATATACAGAGCTGAAGCAGACAAGTAATGGATGATTGTGGTTGCTTGTAAACAACTTCTATAAACTCAGTGAAAATCAGAACAATTCTTTTCAAATTGTCATTTGCCTGATGAAAACACGTTAACTGTCAAATTGTAATCCAATTGCAAAAATTACTCAGTAACTGTGGAGGAAGATGGCAAAAAATAAAAGTTTAATGGACAGTTCTGGAGTTTCTTGAGGTCTAATTCAGAAGCGCCAAGAACATCCTAAGGCTGATCACAGTCAAATGTACTTTTTTACCCCATTCTCTGTGATAGGTCACTTTTTGGAATATGAGATGTTTCTGCAGAGAAGCATGAGCCGTATCTTCCGTTTCTTTCATCGCGTTCATTAAGCTGACAGAGGTGATACAGGATCTGCTATTTTACTCCGGTTTCTCACTGTATGGGGAGAGGGTTTCCAGGCCTTATCATCTTTTTGTCTGGGCAGCTGCACCAAAGTGAATTCAATGAAGTTCAGAATTAGTGCAATCATTTAAAGTAGATGATAGTTTCAGAGCATCTCTGTAGTACTTTCAGAATATAATTAAATAGTAAAATAAGTACAGTCTAGATTGTTAGAATGTTGACAGCTAAGGTAATCTGTATTTTTACCGTTTTTATGACAGTATCTGAACTACTTGCTTCTGCTGTTTCTATGGGGTATAGGAAAGAAACTGGTTCTGACTCTACAAAGGTCATATACTACCAGATGCAATATTCTGGAAGCTAGATATTAATGGTCTGTGAGCATCTGTAGGTTAAGCATTTGTAAACTTATTAAGAATTTATTGAGGTTGTGTCCTTGGTTGCTGATTGGAGTGAGCTGTGAAAAGCATTGCACAGTATGTTCCATTGCATTCGGAGATTTTCTTCCTCTCTCAGACCTTACTGGGAGGACACTTTGACATAATAACCTTTACAACAGAAATTTCCAAAACCTGAACTCTGAGAACTTAATATATTTTGAAGTTGCATATTTTTTTTTCTTGACTTGGAGGACCCTTTGGATAGGAAAGATTTTTCAATTGCAAAATACTATGTGTATGATAATCCAAACGTACCATGCTGTATTAGCAGGAGTGCAGGCAACAAGTCCAATGTTGCCCTCTATTCTGGCCTTGTGAGACCGTGTCTGGGCTTGGGATCCTTGTTCCAAGACACACATTAACTTACTCAAGCAAGTGAAGCAGAGGCCACTAATATAGTCAGCGAGATGGTCTGTGTGTCATGTGAAGTAGGGCTGAGAGAATTAGTTTTGTTCACCTTAGAAAAGAGAAGTTGAAGAGAAGATCTTATTACAATCTGCAGGTGTGTTAGAAGAGTGTAGTCAAACACCAGAGGCAATTTCCCAGAGATGCTCTGGAATCTTCATCCTTGGAGACATTCAGAACCCAACTGAACATAGCTCAGGGCAAACTCTTCTAGGTGGATGTACTCTTAGCAGGAGGTTGGACTATGTGAACCTCAGAGATTGCTTTCAACCAAAATTACTCTCTTCTTCTCTGATATTTTTTCATGCCATCAAACTTGTCAAAAAGGTATTGATCATTCACAAAATCAGTTAAGGAAAAAAAAAAACCAAAATTTTTATCTGAGCATTCCTTTGACTGTTCAAGCACAGAAACTGGTACAAATCAACAGATGTTTGCATTGTGGAAAAAAGTAACAGATAAGATGAGAGAAGAAAGCCCTTGATGGATCCTGCTCAGATTTGAGGACTCTCTCAGAGAGTCTTAAGCAATAAACTGTATCAAATTATTCTCTGAGGAACGGAGTGGCAGTGGAAATGAATGCTGCATTTGCTACAAATGCTAGCATTTTAATCTATGCACTTTGTATTTCCTCAACTGTCTTCCCTATCGTATTTCAGCTGTCGAACTCCAAAGTCAAAAAGCCAACAGCTTTGCAAATGAAGTTCTACTTTCCCATTCGTGGCTGCAATTGCTTCTGACAGCCTATGTTTGCCTATCTTAGATTCACACAGATGAATTTCCATCTTGGCACTGAGGATTTGCATCGGGCTACTAAATGTACAAGGACACAATGAATGAATACCTATCAATATCCTGAAGACACTCTGGGTCTTGAGAGCCTTTAGGGACTTTAGAAACTGGCTTGTGCAGATAAGGAGACACCTGAACGAACCACCTTTGGCAGCTACTGCAGCAGCCTTACGAATTGAAACAAGATTTAGGAGGGCTACTTACCACTTTATTCCTGGTTCTACTATGTGAAAGAAAACCTCTGTAATAGGAAAGGGTTAGATACCACCTCTCATGAAAATAACTGTAGAAAATTAGGAGTTACTGAAGTATTATTTTCTGTCATTGTTCATATCGTGGAGTTTATAATACTTTTTCAAAAGATATGAAACGACGAACAGGATTTGTTGTTAATACGTTAAAGTTTGGATTGTAAACTTAGAGATGTACATCATAAAATGAGGAGTGGCATTGGTTGCTTGTAACTATCAAGCTTGTAGCTGTCTAGCTCCCTGTTTTGGTAAAGTGTCTTATCTTGTTATTAGGTATTATCTTTTGGTGTCACACATTCATGCCATTACTGCTCAACACATCAGCAGCCTTCTGATGGCTGGAGAAATCAAAAGGGGAAGGGGATTAGGATAATCAAGATTCACCTGCTATTAAAATAGTTGCATGATGATTATTTACCACTTTATGTGGCAAATAAAGCAAAGTTTAATAATTCATTGAACAAGTCTATTTATGCTATACAGTATGGGTGGCCTTTGCAAAGTATCAATGATCATTTTTTAATGGAAAGTGCAAAGGGTCTCCTTTTAGGAATTCTGTAGTATTAACAATATTTAGTTATAGCGTATAGACCTGTTCTGTCTTCTCAGAACAGCTTTATTGACTCTCTAATGCATTCTCAAGTGCTTTGCTTGCGAATACAGACTCCTGTGGCTGGTGTGCAGCCTCTGTATAAGAAGAAAGGGAGTGAATATTTCATCCAAATGGCAGAAGAGATGTGCCAAAATTCTATATAATCTCTAAATGGTGGCCTGAAGTCTCCCAGTTTTGCTGTACCAAACTGTTTTGACAAGTTGAGCTAGAGGCACAGAGCACTAACAATGACCTGTTACACAGGCAAAACGTTATTTTGACTAGTCTTGAGAGTACTGACATAGAAATATGTGGCAAATCTGTTCTGCAGCCAAAGCAAGGGGAAATAACTTGTTATTACTGAAGCATGTATTTTTTTTCAGAAATAACCAGCATCCGTCACAGAAATAGAAACAAGATGGTTTCTTTAAGGTAACTTAATCTCTGAGAAGGGAAGCGTGGAGACAGTACAGAAGAAAATTGGAACAGCGTTGCCTGTTAGCTACCGTGTTTACAGAGAGAATCACTAGTTACTGGCCAAAGCAAGGCTTTGATGCAAAGACAGGCTTGCCTTAAAATACCCAGCGCTCACAAATGAGTTACCAGGGCAGCTGGAGTGGCTGAATGGTAAAAAGTTCAGATCTGATGTTTGTCAAGCATAAAAACCTGAAAGAAAAATAAGGATGTGTTAGTAAGGGTGTATGTTGTCGGTGAAAACCATAGGAAGCCACAAGACAGTGCTTAGCAGCTCTCACTGTAGTTGGGCTTCATATCACAAGTGTGGACAGCTGGTGGTGACCCACTCTTCAATTCATCACTTTATATGCAAGAAAAGAGCTAGAGGATAATGGTATCCTGTTCCTTCTCTGTAAGATAATCAGATTTCTGGAGCTCATGAGTTTCATGGGTTTTTGTATTCTTGAAGTGAGGTTTGCCATTACCATGGAGTTTACTTTGCGGCTGGAGAGAGAGTCAAAAACAATCAGAGGTTTTAAAGCTCAGTGAAGCTTTACTTTTTCAATAGATAGTTTCTTTCATAATGTGCCAACAAGCTGATCGGTACATTGAAGGTATGTATGTGTGTATCTAGATGTATATCTACTCATACTGCATATAAATATACATTAAAAAAAAACTATCAAAGGATTCACTCACAGCAGTAGCTATGCCACAGGTGAAAGGGTGAATTTTTAGGGCCATTGAACACTGTAAATGTGTTCATTGTGTCACTGCTTCAGAAATGCCCATTCTAAATGACTTTGTGTTGATCCACTGTGAAAATTCATTGTGCTCAATTGCCCTCAAAATTTCTCATTTCTCATCTGTGATGTTGCAGTCTGCTGACTACACAGTGGACTGCTGTACAAAGCGTGTAGGCACCCTGCTCCAGAGTGGCTTGAAATGCTTCATATTGCCCGCAAGGTTTCTGTGCGTTACTTAATATCTGAATAGATCTGTGTTTAGGGCTTGTGTCTCGAGACTTTCAAGAGTTGGAATAGATTTTGTGGAGCCATTTTCCAGCTTGAGGCATCCACACAATGAAACAGTCTTGCATATGTCACGTGTCATATGTATCTAACGTAGAAATGTAGGAAATGGAACTTTGCTTTAATTTTTAATCATACCTTTGATTCAGAGGAATCAAAACCACTCTCACATCACTTCAACTCTATTCAGTTTAGGAAGAAAACATTACTGGTGCATAAATAGCTTTCTTTTGGCATGCATGGTAAGAAGTGGAGTCATAAAATGACTAGGGTTTTGGACAGCTCGTTGGGAACAAGTTTTCTTTTTCTGTTTTAAATAGGAGCATTTATACCAGATTTTTATTAAGTTTTTTATGTCCTTTAATTTACTATATTGTCTGATTTTTTATAAAAGCCTATACCTATCAGCCTGTTTTAGAACAAAGGATAGGCAACCTTTAAAGACCTCTCCAAAATATCTCTAGCGCTGTCTTGCTTGGTCCTTCCTGTATTACAATACGTAGTTGTTGTCTGTGCGTGCTCTCAAGCATTAGATCAGTAATATCATTATAAAAGGCTGCTGGGATTGGGAGAAGCATAGGCCAAGAAAGGTGCATCTTAGATATGAGAACTTTGTATTCAAATTTGTGACAGGACGTGTGTTGAGGAGTGCAGTGTTGCAAATTTAAGAGAAATGTTGGTTTTGTTCACTTTGCAATTTTATGCTGGTGAACTTACAAGACAAAATCTTGCCTGTAACTTAGACAAGTTGAATGCTTTGTCTTAAAAATTGGGGCAGGAGATATTTAATCCTGTACTTTGATTTTTATTCCAGTTAGTAGGAACTTTAATTATGTCCTCGTGCTAACATCTTGCTGGAGCAATGGGTCATTTCTGAGTTGCTGTAGCAGGGGAATTCCTCCCTAAGTACCGTAGAAGCCACTGCTCCAGGAATGATTCAGGCTTACGCTACTAAACCAGAGATTCAGCTGGAAACTGCCAAGGTCAGACTCTGCCTTATTTGGTCTGTTAAATACGCGAACTCCCTAGTAACTACTTAATTCATACTTCACTACAAGTTCACAACTGTGTATTATTCACTGTCCATGGGTTTTTAATCTTTAACAGTAAAAATGGAAAAAAATAGAAAGAAATTCAAACTTATTTGTTTGGTTTTGTTTGTTTGGAGTTTCGTTGTTGTTGTTATTAAGAATCCGTTTGCCTTCCACCTCCACTCTGCTCTGCTTTGTTTTTCAAATTGATGATTTGTAATCAGGTGAAAACTGTCTTATAAGGACATGACCATCAGTTCTAATTTTTTTAAGAAAAACAGTATTTTCAAGCACATTGCGTTTCTAGTCTCGAATGTTAAGTATACAACAAATTATAGTCTTGGCAAACATACAAAGCACTTTCATATCTCTGTGTGTCTCTGCATTCATCTCTGGCATCTAATAATACTACTCTGGGTGGCAAGGAAGCGCTAATTCGTATAAACGATGGTATGAACAGTCGTAATTCATCTGTTCTTCAGGTTTATGAAAAGTATTCTAAACCAGAAAATAGTCTGATTTGATTTTATATATTAGTTTTTTTCTTTTGAAGTTCTTGGGAGCAAAAGGGAAGATTTTTCTCATTTTAGTGCCACCTTTTTTTTGTATTTAAATGCATAAAATGAATAGAGTCATTCTTAGAAAGCAAATAAGATATCAGAGGAATATTCTTCTGACTAGGCTTGTGAAAGCTGGATTTTGTCTAAATTATTTGCTGACTTCAGGCATCCATTTCTCAGAAAGAAAAGAAAGGTACTGCATCACAAGATCTCAGAGGGTCTCAAGAGAAGATAAAGGCCACCTTGAATCTATTGTTTAGACACAACCATACAGTACTCATCATTTTTATTCTTTTTATTCTTATGCCTCAAAGTAATTTTAGAATGAGGAAAGATAATAGGAATAGTTGTATGAGAGTGGTATCTCTGGCAAATATGACCAATTCCTTATAAAAGGAGCTTTTCCTTTTATAAAGACACAATTTTCTTTTACTTAATTTAACTGCAGGTCTTCAGTGTTTCACTGCTATTTTTATGGTATTCCAAAAAACCATATACTTTCACAGCAAAACATTGTACCTATGTAGTTTGTGAATTTACACTTTTATGTAGTTACAGTTGCATCTTTTATTTCAATAAATTGCATTTACCTTGCAGTTACATTCTGTTTCATAATTAAATCACTTCCAATCTAAGTAACTACAGGAAATCTATGCTTCGATGTGCAAGTCTGCTGACAAAGTGAAGGGTAACCCAATTCTCATCCATGCAACTTTTTAATTAGTTGCTGCACGTCTGAGGATTAGGTTTGTTGGGATGTCTTGCAGAAAATAACATTAATATTCAATTTGGTTAAGGACTTTCAATAAACAAACAGAATTAATAAAGCTATTAAACAAATGTCTCTGATGACCAGCCTCCATATGTGCTGCAACTATTCTAAACAATTTCCAAATACAGACAGTTGAGAAGGGCTTATCTTTCAGTGTTTTGGCTGAATCTTGAAGAGTATCTGGGTATTTTCCATTATGAGCTAATATGCATTTGAATTCGCTGAGCGTATTTTCTAGGGTCTACAAAAACCAGGTGAAAAATAATGCTTTGTTACAAGCTCTGTTATCAGCCCTCTCAAATACATTATTTCATTTTCTGTTTGTTTAGGTTTCAGAATATTCTGCATCTGAACAAGATAGCTTTTTTTTTTTTGCCAAGTTTGAAATTATTATTTTAGAGATGAAAGCCTTGTTAAATTATACCCTTATCTGGAATGTTTTTAAATGAATTGATACATGAGGAATAGTTTTGTGAAATATCCTCGATGAAGTTCTACAGCTCCGAGTTAAATTACTGGTATTAGAAACCAGCCCATCTAAAGTAAAACCCAAATTATTTTAGGCTTGTATTATGAAGTGAAAAATTTTGAATTTCAGTGAAAAAGAACTGGTATAGAAACAAATTATTTTTTCTTGTGTTCCCTGGAAAAATAAGCTCTGCTATTTAAGTCCTGGCAAGGTGGCGTTGATTTTGTGTGGAGACTTTTGGCTGGTTTTATGGTGGCATAAATTCACTTTATGTTACAGCTTGCTAAAACATACAGTGCTATAAATCAAAAGCATTCTTTCACAACTTCTGAGAACTATTGAGGTGGCAGTGATGATGTAACTTCTCCCAAAACACCATTTACACTGAATTAAGATTCCTGTAGGAACAGGTTGCATTTACATCAAAGAGCCATTCAGTTCTTACCCCATATAAACCAGTTATAATTGTACATTCCATGTATTTGCAAGTGCGTACGTGAAATTTATTTCACTTTCTGTTTTTTCCCCAAGAAATTTCTTAAACATTTTGGGATGCACTAGAAAAAAGACTGTTAAGAAACCCTGCACCCAACAGAAGCGCTAAACTCTTTGGGTGTTGATTTATAAGGAGCTGTGCGCTAAACTGCGACAGTGCAGTTGTTTATCCGCGTTGCAGCGGGTGATGTCCCCGCAGGGGGATGGCTATGATGGGAACCTGGCAATACTGAAACATCTCTCTTCAAATCTAACTGGGCGAAGAAGACTGAACTGTCATTACTCTTTTCCACAACCGTTTCAGTGCCCAATTGTTGCTCAAAAACTGAGTCCTGTGGTTTCTTCCCCGAGTCACGGTCAGTAGTAGATACCATCCTGCCTTCACTTTGTAGGCCAGGGCAAAAGTCACATAAGGGATGTAATTTCTTGATGTAACAAAGTTGTAATTATCTGTAGTAAAATGTTTTCTGACGGCGTCTTGCTGTCCTGCGTGGTTGAACGGTCAGGATGCTGATGTGAATAGTTAATCCACTGATATAGCAGCAGTTTCTGCTGTCGGAGGCATTGCTGGGTGTCAGCAGGTGGGATCCAGTGGGTGCCTCCCCACCATCCGCAGGGAGCTCGTTAAGCTCTATGATGTTTGTTGTTGTTAATTTAATGTGGCATTACAGGACTGGCACGAAGTTCCAGATTAGTGTTTAGGAAAAAGCAGTGAAATGATAAAATAATTTCCTTGTTTGGTAGAGGTTTTCTTCCGGCCTCAAACATCGAGTTATTTGAGGATTGAATGCAAAGGAGCACCATAGGAACAGATTTGTAGTTAACTTTCATTCCTTAAATTAGAATGCCATAAACTGCAGTTGTACATGACACACTTTCACGTTTTCCAAGTGCCTTTTCCCAGGAGCTAAGGGGATTGATGCCTGCATTTTATGTCAGGGTTGGGAACTCGTCACACTTCCCTTCCTGCCTTCCCACCTTTCATCCTGGTTACTGCACAGGTACGAGGCTAATGCATATTAAATACCTCCCTCTTTCCGTGCTGAGGTAAAGAGAAGATTCCTAATGCAACTGCTGTTTAGCACAAACATGGGCAAGGTGAAAAACTCTTTCTGAAAAGGATTCTTGTGCTACAGAGGTTGTTATTCGTTGGCCATAGGAATACGACTTCCTAACTGCTTTAGTGGAACTTCTTCTATCAGATATTACATATTAGGGTAACCAGGAGGAACCTATTCACACATTGATCTATTGAGTTCTGAGGAGAAAATAAATAAATAATAAATTGTACCTACATGATAAATTTGGAGGAAGCCTTTAATCAATTATTAATTGATTATTCACATGAGCACAACGTTTGTAAAGATCAAAACCTAATTTTGACAACATATGCAAACTTTTCCTTTTGAATTTAATAATATATTCTCAATCTGTTGTTCATTAAGGTGAACATCTGTGAATTCATTAATTTTTCTCCAAGCTTGCTACACCATGAACTTCATTTCTTTAACAAATTTTCTGAAGAATAATCCCATTACAAGCTTAGTTTATAATACATACAATTACAGCTTTGTTAGCTTGCTTATCTTTTTTTTTTTTTGTCTAATAATATTCTTTGCAGCAAAATCTATTCCAGGATGGTATAGGGCAGTCAGACCAGGGAAAATGTTTAAATCTGGTTGAGGAGACTGGCTGCAGAGTTTGTGATTTCATTATCTGAGCTCATAAAAAATATGACACCAAATGTGGTTTCCCAATATATGGTGACTCTTAGCGGCTGTACATTGTCACTTACAAGTTGCAGAAAATATGAATTTCATCCAGCTTGGCAGTTGCCTTATTTTCCAAACTGGAGTTTTAAAGTCATGCAATTGAAGAATCCCTCTTTTGCTAATTTTACATTACTAATTAAGTGAAATTATAACAGTCCTTGGGTCCTAAAGATTTTCGAAGCAGAAGGAAGAAATAGGTTAGTGATTCCACCTGCAAATGTTCATTTTTAGCTTTTATGTGGAAATATATAAGCGAAACTGTACTCAGCAATAATACCTTTAGAATCTTTAAAGACAGCATAGATACTCCTTGCTTTTACATAGTATAATTGTTACTGAAATCTGCCTGTCTAACCCTTTCAGGCGTATATGTATAGATAGTTACCTCCCTTTTCTTTCTTTTGATATTTTTTCATAAAGTTAATGGTAAGTGAAGTACTGATGTTTTAGATAAGATGAGTTACATGCTGTATTAGCCTGACCAGTCCACATTAGGAGAACACTGAGCAGAATTTGCAGCTGCAGAAGGTTGTCGCTGTATTCCTGTGTTTAATGGAATAATTTAGGCATAGAGACAGAAAGAAGTCTGTACTAAAATGAGTACAAGCACTTTTAAGAAGAAAACCTGTAGCTAATTTTCAATCCTGTAATTGAATTTGCAGGATAGCACATAAATAAAGCTAGGCTTTTTTTTTTTTTTTTTTTAAGTGGGATGCTTTCCACTGCATAATAATGTTTTACTGCCTTGTAATGCTTTCCTGTGTATTTTCCCACATACCGTGCAATTACATCGCAGTGCTGCATGCCTGAAAACTTCACCCGGGAAGCAGCCTACACATTGTTGCATCAGGGAGGCTTCAGAAATACAGGCAGGTTGATGGCTGGCAAATAATTGACAGTCGGCTAGATATAAGTTGTTAATTTGTAATTTACTGTAGGATGCTCAGGCATCAGTGCATGATCTCTGCTGTGTTGTATCCTACAATGAGGTGCAAACCTCTTTCCTTAAAGAGTTTTTGATGATCTTTATTATGCTCCCACTAAAAATCAGAGCAATTCTTAAGAGGTTCAACTCCAAGCCTTAGCTTTGAAGAGTTTCACTGAAAAGAAATTCCAACAGAACAGTATTAAGTTAAGAAATACAAAACATCCTTTTTTATCTTTTTGTGACTGTATTGAATAACTTGCATTTAGTAATTAAGCAGAAGATTATGCAAGTTATGGATTAAAGTGGTTTTAAAACATTGCTATAGTATCGGCTTAAACAGTCACGTCCTTGAACTCAATGCTACCTCACAAATGTGTGTTACATTACCTGCATTTGAGATGCAATCTTAGAAAGTACTGAGTTCTTTTGACCTTTTGTAAAGTCGATGGAAACCGAGGCCACCAGGTTTAAAGCAGAGGACATTGAGCTCATTGTAAGATTGAATCTTCACTGTAACTCATACTCTTAACATTTTAGATAATACATTGATCTCTTTTGAACAGGTAGTATCTGTAATAATACCACATTTCTACATCATCTGAAGTCAATTAAAAGGCGGGTATTATAGCTCTATTTTAATCAAGAGTTACTGAGAAAGAGAAGTAAAGAATTCTGCTTTTCTTAATAGTGCCACTTGCAAAAAGAAAAGCTGACTGAAAAAATCAAATGAATTATCTGTTCTTTATACATCCTTTATATGTCTACTTTCTTCCCAAAATTTAAATTATCTTTATCCTAAAGAAGATGACAGTATTTCAAAATCATGAGAAAAAGCAGGAATATGTTTGAAAGTGGAAAAAATCAGTATCTTACTTATTAAATTATCTTATCCAAAACATGACCTCCCATACTTGTTCAAGAAAAATAGTTTATTGTATGTTTATGAGGGATCGTCACGGACAGATAAATTAATTTTGAAATCCTAAATACATAATTAAAAAGGGAATTTACAGTTCATCTAATGTATTGTCGTTTATATTCTGTACTTCTGTGGAGGGTAAGCTCAAGAGCAGATGTAATTAGGAAAGCAAAGGCTGATTTGCTATTTACCACACGTTAAGAATGGAAAAAAAAAGATACTGCATTGGCAATGAATCTATTGGTCCTGTGACAGATTTGAGATTAAGTTCTTACACTTCCATGACATTTTGAAGTAGACCATTTTTGTTGAGGAAAAGAGAGAGGAAAAGGAAAGGTCATGTCTCTCTTATCAGGCAGTCATAGTCTCCTGTAAAATAGAAATGTCTGTTTAATGTCAGTGAACAGCCCAGATGGAGATTCATGTTGGAGCAAAACATCTGTACTTTATCTTATACCTCAGAGTTGATACTACTTAAACCGTGTGATAGCAGAATCCTAAGTCATTTTCAAATGGGATTCCTCTGCCATTACACCACAGTTCTCCATACGTGTACTGCCCACCATTTTCCTCTCCTCCTTCAAAATCAGCTTCTCTTAAGTCCTGATAGAATAATCCCTTGTGTCGGGTATCTAACATCATGAAAGACTTCAGCAAGTTCAGACTCATGTTATTACATTAAAAGATTTCATGATTTTTGCTCAGAGTGGATTTTGCCAGTCCTTTTTCCTTTCTGGCTGAACATACAACCAGAGAAGCCGCGCAAATCGTTGACCAAAGTGCTTAAAAGTAGTGGTGCTACAGTGGTATTGTAGGGCACAACAGAAGCGATGGTAAATAAAAGCATATTACCTCTATGAAGTTCGACTACATAATTCCTTTGAGCTCTGTATAAGCAACAACTTAATTTTTGTACTGCCTTTTGTTTTATTCCATCTCTCTCCTCTTTCTTATGAATCTATTTCTAGCTTGTATGTATTTACTTAAATGATTTATTTCAGAAAATCATTGCTTTAAAGCGTTCCTTTACTGATAAAACAAGATTCTGTTCTTCTTTTTAACCTTTACAGGCTATATAAAAAAGGGAAAAAAGTACCGTTGGCAGTCATGATAGTTTAATTGTAGTAATAAGAGTGATAGCTTTTACTTTATTACTCTATGGAGTTATGTTTCTGGACTATTACTTTTCCCCGCTTTAAAATAAAAAGGATTTTACTGCAGTCTACCTTGAGGTTAAAAGTGTGTACATGCATTTGAATGTTTTGTACACATGGGGGCTTGGCATAAAACTGGGTAAAACTGGGCCACCATAAATTAATATGCTTGAAGGAATTTTTAATATTACCAGAAGCTAAAATCATTTTATCTGATGAGTGTATTTGTGTGTGTGTGTCTTTCTGTGTGCACGTGTGGTGTTTTTTAATTAGCTGCATACCTTTTTTCTCACTGTGCCCTTCTACATAAGGAATATCCTTCAAAGAAAGATACACTCTTTAATAGCTAACACTTTCACATTATTTCTGGTAATAATTGGTGAATATTATTTAATAAGTAATGATTGAAATAACTCTTTCACTGAAATTACCTATTCATGCAGTTTGATTTAATGCAATATTTAACGTAAAATATGACATTAACTGCTTATAAATAGTTTCTTATACTCTAGATGCAATTTTTTAAATTCTTATACTATCAGAAATAATCACCTGGCATTATACTTCAATCAGACAGTGTCTTTGTTAACGTTAAGTATGTTGGCAAAGCAGTATCCATTGGGAAAAAAAGGAAGTTTTGGTTTGTAGTCAAACAGGGGACTTTATTATAGGTCTTCTGGAGTCTGATACCATAAAGCAAGTGGAGTCAGTATTTTAGCAGCTAAGATTCTAGGAAAAATAAGCATAAGTAATTAGAGTCATAGAATGGTTTGAGTTGGAAGGGACCTTAAATATAATCCTGTTCCAAGCCCCCTGCCATGTTATGTTACTCTCTGCAGTTTAACTTCCCCTTCTCCTTTCTCTTTCTCCTTTCTCCTGTATTCCCTTCCCCTTTATAATTTTCTCCTTTTTTTTTTTCACAGCTTACTCCACCTTCTGCCTCTTGTAATTATTTATGGTTTTCTTTCTTTTTCAGGATCAGTTGCCCTCTTAGACCCATCCCTCTACCTCCTGCGCTTGACTTTCATTTGTCATTCTCAAAACATTATTTTTCCTGATTTCTCATACCTTCTTATAACCTCTTGGAGGCTTTTTTTGATAGAGACAGAGGACATATATCAACTCCCCGTCCTTATTAGCCATGAAGTGAAACGGTCATGTCCGTTGAGCACAGGTTACAGCAGCAAAGTCAATTATGTATAGACAGGTACCATTACACTGTTTTGTCCTAGATTTAAGGAGTTACCTTTGATGAGCAGGGCTTTGTCTACCTTCTTCTCTCTGTTATTCTGGAATTTTGCTTTCTTTCAATACCTTCTCATCAGGAGTAATGAATTGTTCAAGTACAGTGTGATTTGCTGTCGTTAGTATTATTTTACATTCCTTTCCAGATCAAAACATGTAAATGTCTCTGGGTCTCTTGAAAAGCTTTAATCTTATAAAGTAGGTTTCATTGAAGAGTTGTTGGGTTTTGCCATTCATGATAAATTTGATAATTACATTAATAATTATTCTTTCATGTTTGCTCTTTACAATCAACAAAGCATCTGATTCTGAAGCTCAAGGAGAAATCAAAATATTAGTAGAGTCAAAGCCATAACAGCAATTGAAAGAAAATACAGTTTATATTGGAAGGAAACAGGTGAATTTTAAGGGGATCTGGACCACTCTCTGCGCTGTCACTACTGCCCCGTGACATTTACACAAGGTGTGTTTCAGCTATAGCTGAGGAGAAACCTGGGACTGAAGAACCATTGGATTCCTCGTTATCCTCAGTAACTGTGTCATCTAACTTTCTTTCATAAACTAATCAATTTCTGCCCTAAATCCCTTGAGCAACTATTTAAACTGGGAGCTTAGTGTGTCTGTGTTTTCAATTTACAAAATTTATCACTTCACCTCTGGGTTTATAATGTGGATGTGCTGAATGTGAACACTTCAAAGGAAATTTAACAGTCGGAGTTCCTAATAAATCCTTAGCTCACCCATCTGTATAATTTGTATTAACATGTCCATTAAAGGTTTGCTTAGAGCACGTAGATTTCTTTCAGAAATGCTTCAGAAAATTGAAATAAGGGAAAGCAAACAATAAAAATATTCTGTAATTGTACATCTACTAAGAGCTCAGACTTTTAAACAGGAAAAAAAGATTTATTTCTTACTTTCATCATAATTAAACTAATGTTTTTCAACTCCTAAATAATTTTGCATCACAGTTTCTCAAGCTGTGAAATATTGAATATTTGCCTCTGTCCTTGTCCTCGTCCTTTCAGTGAATTCTGTTTTGGAATTTTGTGCTCTTCTCATTGTATCAGGTCTGCTCTGTTACTTTTCATTTTTTAGTGTTCTAAAAATGTAGTTCATGAGAAAATTTAGTTCTGGAACTATAGCTAAATATAATTTAACTTCACTAACAGTTTACCTGTGACAGGCAACCATTGGGTGGATAGTAAGAGCTATCATTGGATGAGATTATATCTATCTCATGAGCAAGATTTTTCTTTAAAAGTAAAAAAAAAGAGGAGGAAAATTGGATTGGTTAATGTTACCGGGGGTGTTTTGGTTTACTTTGATTTTAAATTCAGATATAGTGCAAAGGCTTACTGCCCCTCTCCTGGGAAGGATGAACTTGCACAACTGTTAGTATAAAGTGTTGTTTGGAAACTGAGAGCTTTAGGCTCTTCTGTATCATTGTTCCTCTGAGTTACGGGCTTTGAAAGCCACGATTTTTTTATTGTTTAGAGTTTTTTCCCTCCTAAAGCTCGTGACACACTGGAAATGTCCCCATTTTGTTTTAATTCAGGTAGAAATCTTTTTATATGCTTCAGTTGGCCACCAGAGTTAATAATCCAATCACACTTTTCCAACCTTTTTCATCCTTTATTTAAAGGGGTGGAGGGAGGGCTGAGAATAGCGCATCACCTCACTCTGTGCTGGAAAGCAGAAAGTATTGGAAGAACTGTAGTTCCGTAGTGCTTTGGCAGAAATACTGAAACGTTAAGACATTTCCAATGGAAATGGAGGATGTGTGCTACGTTTTGACTGACAAAACTACTTACTTTTAGTGTCAGTAATCATCCAGAGCTAAGCTGAGTGGCAGATCAAGTATCCGGCCACCCTGAGACTGTGCCTGTTTATCCCATCAGCTTCAGTGTCGCTCCAGACAAAGGAACCGAACGCGACTGTCTCTTGCTTAATGCAGTTATAGGAAGATAATCTCATAGACACTTCCACTGGGAACCTCAAAATGTATGTAGATGTGTGAATTTTCTGATAGGCTTTATATCCTATCCTTTTACCATGTTATTAAACGTGTTTCCTTCTTCCTTACAACAGCCTTGATTATTTTCTGTTTTGTCATAAAATATTTGCTTAGTAACAGGCATAGGAAATTGGCAGTCATCTCTACATTTCTGCCTTTTGTTTGTTAGGAGCTTTGAACCCATACAGAACATTTCACAATTCAGAGGGGGAAAGTAAGCCTGGCAGTTGATGTCCAGCTTTTAACCAACATACAAAGCAAAACATTTATTTATGGTGATCATGATTCTGTTGTTCTCCTGACTATAGGAAACAATACCTAATCAGATATTTCCGCAATTCAGAACCTAAAATTAACTAGATTCCTAAAAGATTGGCTTTAACCTTTATCTTAAAAAAATTTCTTTCTCCTGTTTTCCTCAGATTTTTAATGGCAGGAAAAATAAAGACACTTTTGCATTTTTCTGACTTCGTCTTGAAAGGTTTTATTACCAATCTGTCTGGCTCGAGTTAATGGGAGTATATATCAACCCTATGCTAGATATTAACAATATCTATCAAAAAGTTCATTTTTTCACATGAATCTAACATTACTCTTGAGCCATCTGCCCTGCTTCCCTGAATTCAGCAACTGGAAGGGATTTACTAGAAAAAGTAGCCCCCATAGCAGTACCTGTTACGGGACAGGAAGTGGATAGTGTGAGATGGACCTGGAATGCATGCATCTTAGTCTGTCTTAGCTGTGTAGCATCCTCAGTAGTTTTGAGTAAAAATAATTTATTCCTGAAGCAGCTGTACATATGTTACAGGGTATTTAAATGGCCTCTTGGTCTAGAAGGCACTTGGCTAGAAAGAGCAGGAATTGAGTCTAGGGAAGAGGTAAAATCTGTGATTTACTCAGTGGGTGTTGAGTCTCATCATTCCTAAGCATAAGGAAATAGATGTGACATGCATGTTGTATTTCAGTCTGCTTTTGCTTCTTACAGGGGACAGGAACCTACTTCTGCTGTCAGTTATTTCGTCAGGTCAGTGAGTGTAGATGTAATGTGGCAAATGAAAAGGTTTTGAATTTGTAGTTGTTTTTGTATGAATGAGGTTAGAGTTGCTTTGAAAACCAGGAAAATTACAGAGAAAAAGGTAATAAGAAAATTACGAAATCATTAAAAATTAGAAAGTACTAGAAATACAGTTTCAGTGAAACTATCAGTCCTAGTCTGTATATTCATCATGAAATAATCACATATTTTCCTGCCTAGGAAAGCGTGAGTGTGAACCAGGTTCGTGGTGTGAAGTTCCAGGTGCAACAGCACTGAGGACAGAAAGGTGTGGGGAAGCTCTATAGGCTCATGGTCTGCCACGGAAGAATAAGGGACAGCAGAGAATGGGTGTACATTTTCATTGTGTAAGAATTGAAACCGGTCCTTTCTCTACTACTACTATAAAATATATACTGAAAATATTTTACTATTAGTACCATAATAGTAAAATAATTAGTGTCTATGAGTTGCTAAGAAATCACACTAATGGATAGTGTAGAAATTGGGAAGATTAGTAATGAAGTCTTCAACTGAAGTACAAGAAAATCTTTGAGAATTATATGGAAATACAGCATGGTTCTTTACAATAACCCAGGAGAAGGAAATACCAGAAATCTGTTTGGTGAACACCGTCTACCTTCTTCCTAAGTTTCACAGAACTGGGAAATTTATCTTTACAGGTGCATTGAGTCTCACACTATGAAAGTCTTGTTAAGATGAACATTTAGGTTTAGCAGCCTTGTATTCCCGTGAACCTCTTTAGCGTCCTATTATGAGTCTAGTTCAGCATCTGCCTACATCCATTAAATAACAGATATTGTTTTCAATGGGATCTGGTTCAATATTTTTATGAGCCCACCACTTTCATATTTTGAAATGTAGTGTTCCAACTTGGGATGATTTGTTCAAGACGAATAAGAGTATGATCTGGGCTGGCTGTTACTGGAAAGTCACCAAATACTTCCTTTTAGTGAATTCTTCACACTGTTAACTACTTTACTTTTAAAGGCAATAACGTAACTTCTGGTCTTTTAAAATTCATCTGATAATTACAAATTATTAGACCATTTCCACCTTCTAGACAATACCAATCATGTTCAATAATTTAGCCAAAGACGTGGGAGGATTGTTTGTCTTGCCTAACTTTTTGCATATCTGAAAGGAAGCATCAAGAATAGACCCTTTATGTATAAGAAGAAAATTAGGAAGTAATAACCAGGTAATACTAGCAGCTGTTTTTTGTACTTTCAGGTCATGTTGTGTAATCATGTTTTTACAAACAGCCTTTGATTGTTGTATGCTCCCCTTTTTCCAGGGGTGTGCAAGATTTATTTTGCTCTGAATGCTTATCTCCTGGGGCTGCTGATGTGTGGCAGCCCCTGATAGTGGTTCAGACATGCTCAGAAAAAGTGGCTTTTTTAGCAGTGACCAATACAAATGATTGGAGCAGCTCCGTACGTGCTGGGTGGCAATCTCTGCTTTTACAGTAAATCCAACAGGCTTTGAGCATATCCAGATTGCTGAGTATCTCCTGGCTGTGCCTTGGAGGTTTGGAAGTTTGATCGTTTGGGAATGGTAGACCCACAGTGCTTCTATCGTGTATGATAAAGTCTTGTGATGTGGAAATCTCAGGGAATAAATTTTGTACCTTTGCAATATGTTTTCCTGGGGGAATATATCAAGATTGAATAAATGTTTTAAAAAATAGTTTTTTTCAGACTTCTGAGAACTTTCAAATAGAAGAGGTAGAAGTTTCCTCTTTCTGTTGTGGAAATATGTTTAAAACTTATTGGATAAATTAACTTTTTTTTTTTTTCAGTTGGAAAACTGAACAAATGTTTTACCTTAATTGATATACACCTTTATTTTATCTTTATTTTCTTTATGCAAAATGCTTTTAAATACTTGATTTATGGAAATTTTCACTTGGTTTGGAAAAAATAAAAATGTTTTTAAATGCAATTTTCTGATTCTCCAGTAACTCTGCTGATCTCTGAAACTTTTTCTGTAGTTTGTACAGGGTGACTACAGGCAACGTGCCAGTTCTTGATGTGTTTGTTCAGGTCAGGTCTTAAAGGCATCAATCAGTTTGGGTCCTTCCATTGTTTTGGACTTTGAAATCTGTTTATGTTAAGTTCAGTCAAATCCCATATATAAACTTTTTTGGCTTCTTGAGGTCGGGTGGAATAACAGCGCAGGTTTGGATTCTGTTGTCTTTAAGATTTGATTTTTCATTTTTGGGGAGAGCAATGAAAAGTAATATCTGACTGACATCAGGGTTAATGTTGTAAAGATCGCTATCCTAAGTCTGGTTTCTAAAAGTTTAAACATGATGCAGTAGTTTCTCCTACCTTATTTACTCGGTAAATGCAACAGAATAATTTCCTCATTAGCATTTGAAAACTTTTCTTCAAGCATGGATAGTCCAAAATTTTGGACTGAAAAAATATATTAAATATATGTGTCCCGGAAAATATATATATGCAGGGAGGTAAAATGAAGAAAATTAGGATGCTAAAACAATAAAGGGTGGTGGATTTTGTATGATTCCTGGCAGGAAATCAAGCCTGTCCCATAGACATTCCAGCCTTATAAATAAAGCACAGACATCACAAATAATTTGCTGCTCTTTTCGCTATCTCTCCCACTTTGTGTTCATGGTTTTCAGCAGCTGTATGTGCTATTAATCTGCATTTAGGTATGCGGCTGAATGTCTGCTATGTACTTGTTAACAGATGCAGTGTTCAATTTGCCAGTTGAGGTTTGAGGCCATTTAAAATGTCACCCTGTGTGTTAGCATTGTATGCGACATGTTTCTTCCATTTTGATTGAAAAGCTTACTTTAGTGAGGGAAGCACAAACCACCGTGTTTGGGTTTTTTTTCCTTATTAGCACTCCTAAGCATATTCCACATTTGCCAGCAGACAAGCAGTTAGCATAGAGCAAAACTCTCTCTGATTGCCTGCTAATCTGTACGGATCTTTCTGGTCGCCTTCATTACTGCATCAGCAAATTACAGGCTGCTTGTTTGCTCCGTGCTTGACTACGTCTGGGGCACTGCCAATACGTTCCGGCGAAAGGAATTGCATTGTTCTGCATTAAAGCCTCCGTCAGATGGAATTTTGCAGCGAAGAGATTGTGACGTGCTTGTAATCAACGCTAGTTGGAACATAAACAATTAGTGATACCGCTCAGTGGTGTGTGCCACATGGTAGTATAGATGAGGTCCTATTTATTACTCGCAGCTAGAAATTAAAACAGATTGTGCGGTATGATTATAGTGATAGGATACTTTGGCTTGGGAAGTACCTGTGGGTTTCTGCCTGAGATCTCCAATGTAATAATCTCAGACACCCAACGTCTGTGCAAATCCAACCCTTCACCGTAATTCTCTGCTCGGTTCTCGGGCAGCCCAAGTCTCAAACTCTCACATTTAGCTTGACTTGAAAGAAACCAAAACACTGCTGGTTTTGCTGGCCTTTTTTCAAGAAGCCAAGCAAAGCATTCTGCAAAGTTCTGCCGTCTCATATGGCTGCTGATATAGATTGTACGTCTGCGCATTGCGCTCTGGGCATGAGCAGAGTCTGTCTGTGCTCTGAGCCAACAGCGCAGATTCCAAAGAGCACAGAGCCTCTGCGCGCTCTCCGTGCTGTAAATATATTCCGAGAGATTTGGCCGTGTCAGTGCTCATAGCAAACAGTCACCCTTTGATCCATGGGGGAAATAGTCCCTGAGAGATAATCTGAATAGCAAAGCAAAGCAAAAATCAAACTGCTCTTCTGTGCATCTTTGATGGACTAGAACTTAATTTACTTTATGCATAGAACTGCTTTAACTTTACCTGGAGGCAAGGTGCAATGTAGATTGCCTTTTTTTTTCCTTCTATAAGAAATCCCATTATCAGTATTAAAGTGTTTCATGCCTATAAAAACACAGGCTTTAGATTAACTGTTAATCCTTTCTTGCTATTTTTTTACTCAATCAGTTTGAAGCATGGGCTTCTACAACTGGTTTAGTTTGGATTCACAGAAATTAGCAATTAATTTATTGCAAACTATTTATCAAGTTACTCTTTTGAATGCTTTGCTGATACAAATTTGGCTTATCCTGTTCTGCAGGTAGATGTTCATATTCTCATGTATTTACATGGCAGAGACACAATATGCATGTTGAAGAGGAGCACAACTTAGTATAAAAGCTCATCTTGTTACATAGTTTACATATCCCAAATTGTTTGAGTAGCAGGTATGTATCTGGGATTTATCAGTGGGAAGTCTGACTTCCAAGTAAATGAAAGCCAGGGTGTATACAAGCAGTACAAGCAGATACATCGAATTACATGTGCAAATTAAATGGCAAGATTTAAGTTCCTAAGTAAATTTTGACCTGATTTTTCTAAATGTCAGTCACTTGCTGTTTGCATCGGCCTCACCAGGACAGGTTTTGGTTTTCTAAAAGAGTGGGGATGTAGTTTAAACACCTCATTCTGAAAAGGAAGCAAGATAAACAGTTTAAGTCCTGGAATTAAGCTTGGATCTCTGATGTTCATATTTGCAAAATATTGAATGCGCTTTGAATAAAACTTACAAATTTGTAACTGTGCCATAGTGACATTAATAGCAAGGGTTTAACTCTGAAACAAAGCTTACTTCCACTTAAAATAAACTATCTTCAAATCAAACTTTTAAAGTAGGTTTGTATAAATTTTTGCTTCTGTGCTACTGGACAGAATTAGAGGATGCCCAAAAACAGCAGCCCATTAAATTTTCACTCTGCTGAATGCTTGTTTGTATCTGTGCTGGGATTCTTTTTTTTTTTCCTGAAATGCTGTTGTCTAATAAGCAGAAGCCTTATTCTACCACTCCAGATTCTAATTAGAGCATTTACTTAATGCAGAATACTATTCTTTCTTAACTGTAAATCTGCAGAGGTTTTGTTCAATTCTCTTTTCTGTGGGTGAGAGCTTAGGGTAGCTGGTGGTCTCACAAGGAGCTAGTGGTCTCAAAAGTGGTCTCTTGGAGCTAGCGGTCTCAAAAGGAGTTAATGCTTTAGGCAGTGGGGGCTCAGTAAAGCAAGTGCATTAATATTTTCATCAATTCCAGCTAACTTACAGTATTTCACTGGTCAGATTTAATTTATTTGATGAGACATCACTGAAAGATGTTATCTACAGAGTAAGCTTAGAAATTGATTGTAACACATAATTCAAGGGCACTGTTTCATGCCTGGGGCAAGAAATGCTATTTTTCTCCTCATTTCATTTGCTCTTTTATAATAGCTTACCTTTGTCAAACTAGATCCACCAGATTTGTTTGTAGATTTGCAGAGAAAAAAAAATACAATAGAAAACCATCCTAAACTATGTACTTTTCACTCAGACCACACTGTAAATTTGCATTTGTTTATATTTGGCCAAAGGATGTTGGAAGGCAGGAAAATCTCAGGCAAATCGGTTTTCAGTTAGTATTTGCATTCAAAGCTACTGTAGTTAATCTGGTTATCTCATTCTTCAATCATTAGAAGAAAAGACCTCACCATTGGAGTTTTAACAATGCTGTTAAATTCACATGTTAAACAGGCTCCACAGATACTTTATATATAAAACCATATACCCACCTAAACACCGCAGTCACGTCTTTAGCTAATATCTGTTTCTCATGTATCTTAAAGCTGAATCTTCATCTCTCAGATTGAAATTCTGAGATCAATTGGCTTCAAAATTTCCCCTTTCTACCAATTCCATCTTCTGCCTGCCTAGAGACATCCTTCTGCTTTGAGAACAATGTATATTTTATTAAGCGTGTCCCAAGATGTTCTGTATTTCAGCTGTTTTGTTGGCTTTGTGGTAGGTTTTCTCCGCTGTAACAAGAGGGAATATACTGTGATGAGTCAGCTGAATACTTCAGGTACAAGTGAAGTTTAGTGCTGTGTGCCTTTGTTGTTATCACTGAATAGTCTACAGACATAAATACATCGCCGTCTGTACAACTGTCATTCTGACAGTCTAGGAAACACTGACATTCAAAGTATTTAAACAAACCATCAATGGTTTTCCACAGTGTCTGTGAAAATTTCAGATTTCACACAATTCAAGCATCGTTGCCCTTGAATGTGTGTAATTTCTTTTTTTCTTGAGAGACTGACTATTTACTTTTTCTATAATTGCTGTTAACTCAGATTTCTATTCTTTCAATAGGTTGTAAGCAATATTAAAATATTCTCCTTTAGTACATACTTCATTTGGTACTGGACACAGGAATAATTTGATCGAGTTGGGCATTGTCTTTTCTTACACTCTTAAGATTCAAATAATTAGCAAAGTCAGAATTTATTAGGGCAGAGCACCAACCAGAACAGCAAATCTTAGAAAATCCAGTCTATATCCACGGTGATAACGCATCTATCTTATTGTTTACAATAGGGCTTTATGTCTCCCTATCCTGTTGCTTTATTTTACTAGGAACAAGTTTTCCTTTTATGGAGCCAGTGCTGATGCTGCTCGTCCTCCTGCTTTGGTTTAACAATGTACTTGAGGCTTTTATGTGTGCAAACTTATTGTTATAATCATTCTGCTAGCGATTGGTCTGTCACATTGCCAAACTCTTAGGTGTGATTTTATGTCCAATAGATCATTAATTAATGAAGAAGTAGTAGTGAATTTAGTACAAAGAACTTTTCTTCCTGCTCAGGTACCAGTCTGGCTTGTCAAAAGCTTGTAGTCAGTGCTTTGGAAAGCCAAGTTCCACCCATTGGTAGTTGTACCACTGTCAGTCCCAGAGTAACAGTATGTGTTTGTTTAAGTGTTAACTTGAAATACTGCTTCTGCATAACATGAGGCAGGGCTCACGATTTTGGCTTAATGTTTCTGATCTTTTTTCCATCTACCTCCAACACAACATTAACATTTTGAGACACTTTTTTACTTTTATTCTTTTTTCTAAATTGCAGCGTTAGAATTGGTTCTTGGAATTTAGGATGTATTCAGTGGCCTCTTTTTGCAATGGCTTGCGGAACAGTTGTTCTGTGGATCTGTCTATACTGCCCCTGTATTATCTGATTACCTATCGCTGTAAGGGACTTGAATCATTGAAGAAATGAATGCTTCCAGTGCTTTGATTGTGCTTTTTAATTCAGTCACTGTGTAGATCCAGTATTGTTTTTCAGTGTTCATTTCTCATTCAAGCAAAATTATCTGACTATTCATGTGAAGGTACGCACTGAATGTATTGGATGCCCCTCATTCCGGGCATTGTCTGCTCAGGATTCAACCCCTCCCCTTGACTGAAATTACCATTATAGGAGCTGTTGTCATAGTTCAAATTAATTTCCTGTTTAACGTGGATACTAATGAGTGCAATTAGAGTCTGCTTAGCTGAAAACTGAATAGTAAAGTGATGATCTTTTGAGTTCTCAATGTTATAGTTGCCTTTCTTATATGGGAGGCTCTGTGATAATTTGCCTTTTGCTTCATAGCACGGCTGTGTTTCCTTGAATGACGTTTGTCATGGATACCATTCTGTCTTCCACTGCTCAGTTGTACTCATACATATGTCTGTGCTGAGCGTCTGCGTCCTTGAAGAAAATGGCTTAATTATAGCAAAATTTGACCTGTCCATATTTCAAATATTTGGGTGGAAGTTGTAGCTGACTCATCTTAATTTACAAAAAATTAGCAGCTCTGGAAGAACTGAAGGAACTTTTGGCCAGACATACGTGGCCACCATTCTATCTAACAAAAACAATCACAAAGACATAATTTCCTTTCTTAGATGAACACCCACCCCAATATTGATCAGAGGAGGAAAGATATTCGTTTTCATTATCACATCAAAGTTTGGAATCCATAAACAGTAGTATTCTTCAGAACGATTTTGATCTATGCCTATTGCTGTGTTAAGGAACTGGGTTTGTAGAAGTCTGCAGAAGCTCTGTCTGGGTTCAGCCTCTTGCATTTTAGTCATCTGGTATTTCTATGCTTCAGGTTGAATGAGGATAACGCTAATTTCTTTTCATGAAGGAACATTCAGAGGATTCATTCTTGAAAGTTAATGAAGTTTTTGGAAATTAATCCTGAAAGCAAATTGGTTTCCAGAGAGCATTAAGTTTACGCATTGAGAAAAACCCACAGTAACATATAATAAAGAAAATAAAAGTAATATATTTCAACATCTCGGGTATTAAATTTTTAATAAAAATTTACTATCACCTACTTATTTCAAAATAGGAGCATTCCAGATATTCAGGCAGTTAGATTCTGAGACTGAATTGAATCTTTCAAGTTGGGTTTTTTTTCCCCCTTTCTTATATTGTATACTAAGTAGCTGCAGTGAAGTATTCTTTTCCTATTCCAGAGTACTTTAACAGGTGTTAGCTGCCATCATTAGAGACAAGGATTTAAAATACTGTTGTAGAGATGGAGGAAGATCCTTGACCTAATGAGCAAACCCTAGGACTATTTTGTATGTTTCTCCATCTCTGTGACCAGAGCTGGCGGAGGTCATTAAACTTTTGAATCAAGTCCTACGGAAACAGAGCATATATGTGTTTTAATTTTTGCCTAAGTAACCTCGTAATGCTTTCTCTTCCCAAAGTGTGTCTCTTTTGAGATCAGTGTGTTTCACTAGTGTTACATCACCGGTTTTCTGTCTTGCTTTCTTTGTCACCACCAGAGCCAAGTGAGCGTTGCTGTGGGACAGAACCTGCTGGATCACACACGCATCCTTCAGCACATGTCAGGCCATTTCCCACAAGGCAATTTATTGCTTTCCCACCACCCTTACACAACCGATAAATAATGTGAACATAGTCAGACAACAAACAGCTGAAAAGGAAAGCAAACCGTACCGAGCACCTGCGAAGGCGGAGGGTCGTGCTTTGGCATACATTGAGGAAAAGAACATTCCAGATTACACCTAGCAGGAGTAGGCTTAATGAACAAATCAACTTGACAAATTTCATGTCCTTTTCAGCTCATCTGCAAGCTTTCATCATTATGACTTTCCTATTGTGAATTACCTGCTAAGTATTTCCTGCAGACAAATGTTAGCTTGTGAATTGCTCAGATGCTCAGTTTTTCTCATTACTAGTGCTGTCTGATTGCCCACTTTGGTAAATGCTTCAAGTTTCTTGCCCCCCAGGCAAAATACAGCTGCAAACTGGTAAAGACCCCATACTAGAATGAAGTTTGTGTCCAGAATCTTTGCTTTGCATAAAGAAATAAAAGTCCATGCCCAAAATGTTTGCGTTCAGATTTACCGCTGAGGAAATGAATTTAAGGAAGCGATGGCAGAGTGATTCCCTTATCAGTTTGATCCTGACTTGATGTTACATTTGCAGTCATGCTCATATAATGTTACAGAAGATATGCAGACATTTCATTCACATTACTGAATCTCCCCCCAGGGTTAGGAGTAGTATGAGGGTGCTGGTCTTGGCATGATAGGATGTTATCCCTGTTGGTTGTATTTCTGTCCTGATATTTACAGGGAAAATTTACAATAATTCAATTTCTAGTACCTCACCTCCTCTTTTGGAGGTCATTTGTTAAACGTAAAAAAAAAAACGGACACATGCAGGCAGTTGTCCTGGTGAGTCCTGATAAGGTGTCCACAATGCCAGGAAAGCAGTGTGTCTGATGATGCTCTGTTGTTTGCGTTGCTGTTAAAAGAAGTAATAGTTCACAAATGGATATCTAATAATATTTCTGGTTTCCAGCTTTCTATTGACCCTTTCATTATATTTTATGACAAGTCCAGTAACGTGTATTTAATTTTCCTTTTTATTTTACCTCAAAAATAATCTTTCCATGTTGTTTTTGAATGGTCGTTGTAAGACAGTCTGAGGTTTTGGAAAGATAAGTGTCCTGTATGAGGTACCAATACACGCTGAAAGTTCAGAGTTGTGATCCACAAATCCATCACACCACGTCTCAATCTATTTTTCCATAGTGCAAGGAAGACATGACCCAATGAGAACATGCTGAGCTGTAGTGGTGTGTGTGGTGTTGGGGTACTGACTGGGAAAGGAGTAGATTTTTGTTCTTTCCGTATCCTATACCCCTGGTGTCACCTCTTTACCCTCCTGCTGTTTTCCTGCAAACACTACTATTGTTCAGAAAGCAAATTAAATTTTCAAGTAGATTTTCAACTGTTTTCGGTTTGGGGGGTAAGCGCTATAGAAAGTGAAATAATGAAAGCCTTAGACACCAGTGTCTATTTACTTACTGCAGAAACAAAGGAAATTGCTCTGATGTGGTCTTACCTATAGCTCAAAGGCCTGCAATGATTCCCCTTTGATTGCTGTGCAATGCTTTGGTGATGGAACTCCTTCACTGCTGGAGTTTCATCTCACTGGTTATGCTGCTTCTTTTGCTGCAGTGTGTCAGGGCAGCTTGAAAGGATATTGATTAAGGGCTTAACTCACTTTTTATCACAGCTAATTTTATTTTTTGGGGCAGGTGCTAGATTTCAAGACATTGGTTTTGGAGCAGCCTCTAGCAAATGGAGAGGTGATTAGAACTTCAGTGAACTCTTCACTACAAGTTCTGACTATCAGCTATCAAAAGCGGTATTCATAAAGAGTTCGAAAATGGAAGTTTTCCAGTTTTCTGAGATCTTTGTTAAGAATTCAGACCTCTTCATAGTGAGTACATGCTGCTTTTCATCTTCCCTTACTTGCGTTGTTGCTTCTCAAAGTTTTTGGGGGATTGTGAACAGTAAACCACAAAAATTTTGCTCCGAGGGAGCCATTGCATTTCTGAGAGAGATGCTAGGAGCACACCTTTGAAAATGAGAGATGAAGAATTAACCAGGGTCATAGGTCCTGATGTACTAATTGAATATAATTACGTTTATACAAGCATCAGCACAATTACTTTTGCCTTTTTTAATAGTGTTTACATGCTTATATAGTATTCATTGTAGTAAGATGCTAGCAATTAAGGTTTTCCTGTTGTTATGTGCTCATTTTTTCTTTCTGAAGCTAAACAGGTATTTACTATTGCATTTTATCATCTCAAATTATGTAATATTTTAGTTAATTTGCGGAGCGTGCTTAAGCCAGGCTTTTTAGGAAGAAGAAACAACACTAATTAGCTTTGTAAGGAACGAGATCAATATTGTTCTTTTCCACTTTCTCAATTCAATTTCTCCTTTCTATTTTCTTGAAACAGAATTGATGTAGGTTACGGTCAGAGGTTTAATGTGGCAGTTTTCATAGTTGCTCAAGTGCATAAGCATCTATCCCAATTGCTTCCACAAACATAGTCTTGTAGTCTGCTACTGCTGCTAGTTTGTTGCATCCAAATTACAGAGGAGGTTGCTTGAATTCTCCATCGCTTTGCAGTTAAAGTCCTATTGTAGGCCAAATAAAGCAGTTTCTGTGCAAACTCAAGAATTTTTGGTAGTTTAATTGAAGTCTTATTGCTCTAAAGAATTGTTAGTCCAGTTACAGTCATACATTCATTAGAATTGAAATTATATATGTTTAATTTTAATATACGCAGACTTCCTAGTAAATGCCCCTTTCTTGGGCGTTATGTTACTTCTCCACTCTCTTACTGCTCAGTAGCTTCATTCTGGAGGGAGGTGAGAATCCCGCAGTCATGAGCATTTGAGTCCTTTGCCAGAAGTGTGATGCTGATATTGACAGTTTCTTCTTCATTGCTCTCCAGTGCAGTCAGGGTCATCTTTATGTTCTTATGTTTGCCATCTGCAAACTTACTGAGGGTGCACTCGATCCCCTCATCCAGATCATTGATAAAGATATTAAACAGAACCTGCCTCAATGCTGAGCCTTGAAGAAAACCACTTGTGACTGGTGGCCAACTGGATTTAACTCCATTCACCGCAACTCTTTGAGCCCAGCTGTCCAGACAGTTTTTACCCAGTGAGAGTATGCCCATCCAAGCCATAAGCAGCCAGTTTCTCCAGGAGAATGCTACGGGAAACTGTGTCAAAGGCTGCTTCCCCATAGCAAAAGCATAGAAACAATTGCACCTGTGTTTCTGAGAATTGCTGTTCCAAGCAAAGCATACGACCAAGTGAATGGAAGCACACCTCACCGCAGCAGAGGAGAGTCCAGGCAAACCCTGAGGATGCCTGAGGTCTGTGCTGCACGTTAGCACAAAGCTTCTGGCCTGTTCTGACCAACAACAATACCATATTTGTTGGGGTGCAAGGCCACATAACAAAACAAGAGTCAGAGTTAGTTACATTTTTATTCTCTACTAGTGTATCAAAACCTAAACCTTTCTCTTTTCTCTTTCGCTGCTGTAAGCTGAAACCCTAAGTTGCCTGTTTTCACATTTAGGTTTCTGCACACTTTACCTTCATACACTGACAGTCCATCATCCCCAGGCCGGTGCCTACATCGACTGTGCTTGTTTCATTCATGCACTTTGTGCTAATTTTCTTTACCCGTGGGTGACTCCTGGAAGGTACCAAACATTTTCCAAATGCTGGAAAATAATAGCTGATCCCTCTTAATAATAAGCAATGGCAATGAAAAGTATGTCTGTGTACCTTCCCTTCATTCTTAAATGTTGAGTTTTGGGCAGAGGCAGCAGGGCTGTGTGTGCTGTGGATGCTGAGCACTGAGCACACAAAGGCCAAGATCTGGACTTTTAAGTAATTTGCAATAAGAATTTATGAGCAATTCTAAATATTAATGTGAGAGTGCTTACTCCTCCTGTGATTATCAGCACCCATCCTTTCTTCTTCTTCCTTGATCTCTAACCAAATCACATATAGAAAAGCTTTCGTGATGACTCCCACTCAGTCTATGGGCAATCTCTCATATGTACTTCACTACCAAAACATGTCATTTGATCACTGTATGCCTATATAATATAATTCATCCTCTTGGAAGCTTAAAAGAATCTCCCTCTGTGTCAAAAGGCTAAAAATCCCAGAAGGCCATTAAGTGGGTTTGTCCCTCAAGCAATAAATGGAATGCTTATTTGATAGAGATTCAAACACAATTTAAATAAACACAGTATCCCCTTTCATAAACTATGTACAGTCTAAGGTTGCTCTGCATTGACTTTCATGTTTAGGAATGTTATTTAGGGGTTTTTTTTGGTTGTTTTTTTTTTTCTGGGAAAAAAAATACCAAAGTTGAAGAGAGAAGAGAGAAGAAAATAATTCTTTATAAAGAATGGTTTGAATTGGAAGCGACCTTAAAGATCATCTAATTCCAATATACCTCTGAAACATTTTCTTTTTTTCATATGTTGTAGGCTTTTATGTATTTGTCCAAACTCTTAAGGATTTTGTACGATAGATAAGACTGGGTCAGTGATTCTGAAAAAGTAAGATTTGAGGGAATAAAGAGAACGTACATGTGAACAGGATAGGGGACAAAAGCAGGCTGTTATTGCATTGCTGTGCCTGTACACTGACAATATTCCTGGGATTGCAGTAATGGACCCAAATGAACAATAAGCCTTTTTTTTTTTGAGCAAGTTAAACTGTCAGCCCGTCCCTAAAATATTCCTCTGTCTGTCTTATTGAGTTAGCTGTAGCTCTTGAGAATCACCAGGTGCTATTTTTATGTTCTTACTGTGCAAGTAGAGATGTCACACCAGCTGGCTTTTTCCCGTTTGTGCTTTGCCAAAGGTCAGTATGTGAAGATTTCTGCTTAACTTTGGAGTCTAACGTCTGGTGCTGTACTGAGGTAAATTATCCATTTAAGCACTGTCTGGAATAAGTTGATTTTTGTTCACAATGGTCCGTTTTGAGTCATAGTATATAATAAGTTAATGAATGCAAAGGAAAGGTTGCAGTTCAGTGATAAATTATTATTTGCAGAATTACTACTGACCTCCCATGCACTTACAAGTGGCAGACCAGCTCGTGAAGGATTTAGGAGGTTGCTTAATGAAGATTCATTTATTAAGTTATATGGCCAATATACATGGTCATTGCATTGATCTTTGGGTTGGATTATAGTGAGCAACCTTTGTGTAACTAAGAAATGGAAAGGAGCAGCAGCTAACTACTTGGAGCAACTCTGTAGTCATTATTTTCTTGATTTTTCTGCTCTATATTAAGAGGTAGCTCATTCTTTTGGTCTTCTTTAAAACCTTTCCTTTCTTCTTTAAAGGAAAAATATTTTGTTATGTGATACTTTTAAAAGTAGGATTTTGTATAATAGTGCCGTATGCTATTCCACAATTCCCTATTACGTTTTTGTTACCTATTGTAAGGCCTACCATAATTCCATCCACACAGGTGTACAGTCTGCTTCAAGCTTTGTGCTTTTGACAGACAAATTACACGGGTATGTCAGAAGTATAAACACGCAGAGAAACAGAATGTCTAAAATACATTTTATTCACAGACATGGACCATTATGTCACTATATGTCGCCTCATCAGGGAAGATAAATGTCTCTGTGAACTTAAGCAATTTATAGGTATAAGTTAAGGTTGTATTGTACTCTACCCCCGTTTCTATTTTCTCATTTGATTTCTTGCCAAAAATCGTCGAACTGGTAAGAGATAAATACGGACACATTGTTTAGGAATGACATATCTTTTTTTTCTTTGTCTGCTACAGTCATTCTAGGAGTGCAGTTACCTTCTTTCACACAGTTTCTCCTCCTGTGGGAGACAGGGGAATATTCTCAGGTTTGATGGAGCACCTTGAAAGTATCTCCAGGTGTAACGCAGGTCTTGTAAGCTATGGAACTTGTGGTCTCCTGTGTGACCCACAAGGGGCTTAGTACTCTCCGTATGCACTGCTGGAACTCAGCCTCGTGGGTTCTATTTTAACACTGCTTCTGCACTGTAGCATTTTTATTGTGTGTGGGAGAATCAATCTTCCTTTGAAAACACCCAAGGGTGAGAGAGTGTGCTTGAGGGGCAAATAGTGCTATATATGCCAGATTACAGCCACAGTTCCAGCACTGAAAGGTTTTGTGTGATCTGTCTGTAGGGATTTACTGAGTTTATGTTTGACTAAAATGCTCCTGACACAGTAGTGACTAAAAGCAGTGGGTCTGTGTTTAGCTGTCAAGGGCTGGAACTTCGCTTCGGAGAGATGGGCGTGAGTATTGACCTGAAGAGTAGTAACAAGCCTTGGGTTTATTCAGATGATGGAATAATACTATACAAACATAGTAATATGGATTAAATGTAGGGAAAGTGTGTGTTTGAGTCTTTGTTGTTTTAGGGAGTGAGGTGTTTAATCATTTAAACGCAATGCTGTGTAGCCAAGGTAAAGTATGAATTTCAGATTTTCAGGATTTCTTCTGTTTGTGAGTTTTGCTTCGGTTTCGCGCAGAAGCTCAGTATTGTTCAGTAGCTCTGGATGTATCTTATTAGGATCAGAAAATTGGATTTTGCTTGAATTTTTGTTCTGGTGAATTTAAATTAAAAATCAAACAAACCAAACAACTCACAAACAAATCAAAGAAATAAACAGCCACCCAAACCCAGATGTCGAATGCTTTATTTTCATGGATGGGAAAACAACCATTGATTGTTTTACTCAAGTTTTAAGCTAGCTGGGATAACGCAAATCATTACACTTAAAATATAAGTTGCAATGATTCAACCTTCTGCCTTTGGAAGAGGTATCTCAGTGGGAACCTTTGTCAGATGTTAACATGCACTGAGGAGACATTGACTGCTTCAACTTTCCATTTCTGAAGCTAATTGTCTGGTCTTCACTCACCTCCGTGAATCGATCAGGTTTTCAGCTCTTTCTGCAAACATTCACACTTACAGCAGTGGTGGAAGTTAAGGCAGCACATTGTAGAGGCTGTGGTGCAGTTCCAAGCTGCAAAACGACTCATTAGAGAGAAAATCTACCTTATGCTTTCTTGTCAAGCAACAAGTACCACAAGTATTTTAGTTGGAGCCTTCCAATTCAACGGCATCTCCTCGTTTGAAGAAAGCTGAAGCAGGGGGGCAAATGCAGGTCGTTGCTGTCTGGGTGATGTGGCATTCTGACCATGGGAGGATGGTCTGGAGGTGATGATCAGCCATCATTAACAGCAGAATTTGACCTTCTTATTTTTATTTTTTTATTTTTAATGAGCCGAGCGTTTTGCAGTTTAGCAAAATAACTCACAAATGGCCTTTCACCTGGTAAGAGATCCTTTTAAAAAAGAAAAAGAAAAATCTATTTTTGTGTTTGAATTAGGGTATAAGACCGCTGCCAACTGTGATTGAAAATATGTCTAAAATCAATTTGTTTTTCAATATTTTTCAGTCACTGAAACTATCAGAAAACCAAATTAATTACTTTTTCTCAGAGGAATTATCAAGAGTATCCTCAAAATAGTTTAGAAGTCAAACTCTATTCAATAATATAATGATTTTGAATGAACAAAACAGCAAAAATCTAAGGGCATGATGTCTTCAGGTGTCTGGAAATTAGCTGGATCCATTTGGATCCATTTGGACACAGTATCACTAAATATTTGCAGAAATTACCCCAGAGCAAACAAAGTGTAAACAAATTAAAAAAGATAGAGTTTATTTTCTTCATGTTAACTCTCTTGGGGGGGGGTATTTTTGTTTTTGAAAGGCTTTAAAATAGCTGAAGAACTGGTTCATCCATGTGCTGCTTGTGGCGAGATGAAAAAGAACACGGCATAAACGGAAAAATGCTGGTGTGAGAGTTAATGCGGTTTTCAAGAGCCTATTGAGTAAATCATACCCAGCAGCGCGACTCCACAGCAGCAGCGTACATGCCCTGGGGGGTGAATTACTTCTTTGCAGACTTACTCTTATCCGGGAGGCAGCAAGGACTCTTGGCTGGCCTTGTTGCTATGGGAAGGTGAAGTGCAAGGTTTTAGTAGAACATTTTCCACATGGTAGTGTTTAAAATGAAGCAGAATGTTTGGGTACCTATGCAATAATTCAGCCTATACATATAGTCTGTTAAGGTAAACTTGCTGTTACCAATTTCAGTGTTGCTATATTTTAATACATCAGTCGCTTATTTGAGAGTATTTGTAGGCTGGAGCTGTAGCAGTGTGCTTGTACGAGATGTAAGCTCAGACAGAAGGAAACCTTTACAGACGGATGTGTTAGTGTGCTATAATGCCTTTTAGCTGGTTTTGATTTGCATTGATTTGCCTGTGGTTTTGTTTGATTACCTTTGGGCTGGTATTAGAAATGTGGGCTTTTTCCATTTGATCCCCCATTAGGCTTTTACCTAAATGTTTAATTGATACGTGCCACTCGCTTCTCCTCTGGCCTCCCGCTGCACGCAGCTCCCTTCTTGCCTGCCTTTGGAACTCAAAAATTAAATGGAAAAAATGTGGAGTGGTCTTGGAGCTGAACAGAGCTCTGGTGTTCTCTTCGAGCTTCTAAACTGAATAACAATAGAACATTTCAGCATTCACTTAATATGAGGAAGCTTCGTGAAACTTCTTTGCTAGAATTCCTGAAGAAGGTCTCTGATGCTTCTCTGTATAGCAGGGCTTTCGTTAAAGAGAGTTTTTGGGAAAAATATTATGGTAATTTTCTTTAGAATGTTAGTTGTGTCAATATTGAATTGCAAGATTGATGCAAGAAAATCATTGAGTACTTCTCAACTAATTTTTCCTTTGCGAAAGGAAACTTAAAAATTTAAATAATGTCCATTTTTTCCTCTGAGGATCTCTGTTTTTGTCAGTGATAGCTTGTTGGGACTCCAAATGTAGACCTAGATCTTCAAGTTGGTCAGTATTGCCATGTCTTCGATGATGAATCTGGATTTTATTGTTATGTTTATCATTTATTTCACCCAAGAGTTGTTAGGAGAGAGGTAGGGCCAGAGGAGGAGTACTTTGTGGAGCTTTGGATCAGGTCTGTCATAATGTAGGTAATGTGTCTGTTGGGGGCATGGTGGTACTGCCTTGAAGCATTTTAACAAGTCTAAGCAGACTGTAAGATGGACTTAAATGCTAAAAGGAACACCCATGCTCCTAATTTAAATTCTGCATTATATTGCAGAGCTGCTAAGTTGTCGGATGTGACAGATTTCAGGCTCTGTGCTCAGAGCTCCTCCCAAAGCTCAGACTATTCTTGTGGAACGAGTGGCAAATGCTGGCAGGAGCACTGCTGTCGCTGCAACTTCAGAACAAGACAAAGACATAGTTAAAAGTGAAAGCAGATAATTGTAATGACTCAATCTTAAGCCTTATGAACCTGTTGAGCTTTTAAGCAGGAACTTTGCTTGTTGAGGAAATCCTTTCTCAGCCGTGTGTTTCTCAGCTCTAATTTGAAGATTTCCATTAATGAACTGGTCTGTTACTCACAGATGGAATATCTGGCAGAATGCATCTTCTGCAGTCACTAGTTTTTCAGTCTTGTTAGTGTAGATAAGATAATTATTGTTCTCTTACTTGCTCATGGTGGTTTAACGTTAGATGATGTTGCTAATGGCATTTTTTAATCCATACGTCTCCATTGAAACAGACTACATTAGCTGTCACTTCAGTGAATACCTGCTAGTATGGGCCGAACTAGTCAGAAACCAGTTTTTATTGAGTCACTTTCTTTTGGATTTGTGGTGTGTTGTCTGGCTTTGGTATAGTTTTAAGTGATGCTATATATGCTTGTATTTATGTGCATTAGTCTTGTAAAAAGCACATGCATAATTCCCTATTTGGAACAGTCTGTTGGAATGTAAATACCTTTTTTTTTTGGTAGATTCTGAGAGAGAAGAGCTTTTTCTCTGGGGAGGCATGCTAGATGGAGAGCATGAAATATAATTACAACTTGCCTAACAGTGTTTCTTCTGACCAGGACTCCTGATTTCATATTTTTGGATTCTGCCACTGACTTAGCCTAGCCTTCAGTAACAAAACCCGAGAGGCATTGCCATTTATTCTTTGGTTTGTTGATTTGTAAACTGTTTTAATAACTGCCTTTTATATTCTGTAATTCTGAAACAGAATTAATCTTTCTAAAGCCTATTGGAGGAAAGAATTATATATACGTGCAAAGTACTATTACCTGTTCTTCAAATTTCTAACATCTCTTGTCAATCTGTGGTAGTTACTGTTTATTTGTATTGCTGGAAGAAGATTTACTGAAATGTAAAACCCATGGGATTCCAAAGTTCTTAGTGTCTACCTAGCAAGTGTAAGAGTGCATCACTGGTAAAAAAGTTTGTAGAGTTATGCTGATAGGGCAATGTGCAAATTATTGATTGGAGCTGGAGAGTCATCTTCTCGTACTTGTTGTTTGTCTTCTCTTTCTTCTATGAGTCCCTACAGAGTCGGTTGGGAATTAGACTGTAGTCTGTACCAAGAGTGGATTTATACTCTTTAACTGTGGGGAAGAAAATGGGGTATATTTTTTGAGATAGGGATGATTACAGAAGGTGAATTTGTTGGCCGGCGTTACAGAAAGCCAGCACAAGGGTGTATCACACAAGAGGAAATTGTTTCTTCCCAACTAGGGAAATGACTTCTACAGCTGCCTGATCTCTTTCATCAGAAACTCCTGGCATTGGTCATTATTTCTGTTATGAACATATCATAATCCTGAGTCTCAAAAGCGATTCTAGAGAGGTAGGTGAACGTGACAAAGTATTACTCTGAATCCCTTTTGTTTCACTGCTCGTGATGGCATGTAGTATTTTGCCACCTTCCTACATAGGCACTGACTGGAATCTGTGCTGATTTTGATTGTGTTCATTTGAGATGTAACAGTACATTTCTCCGGCAAACATATCCCTGTCTGTGCTTCAGCCACCTATGGCAACACAGTCCAAGTCCTTTGAACTTCTGGGTAAGAGTCAGCTGGTGTGCTTCAGGCTGCTGCTTCACTTCTGATTTCCCAGTAAACTACTTTGAAACCAAAGCAATGCTGCCAGCCTTATTTCAAATAATGAGCCTGCCTCAACAGTTTAATATTATTCCACTGCATCTCAGACAGGCATTGGTTTCTTGGAGAGGGGCTACTTGTTTTTTGTAAGAAATTATTGTTTGTTTTCAATGCATGAGAATGAGATCAGTCACTTTAGTCTGTGTTCTGTGCAAAGGTCTGAATCCAGTGTTCTGGAGCTGAAGCTTCGCCTCCTTTGATTTCCCACTTGCAAATACCATGTTTATGTGTTTTCTTTGTTATATGCCTCAAAATGTTTAACAGTCTTACACATTATAGGTAGTGTTTCTAGTGCTGAATTGACTGTGGCCACTTCTAAAGCCATTCTATCCCTTCTTAACAACCCTCCTGCATTCACCAAACTTCTGCATGAAAGGATTTTTAAACTGTGTGTGCAATTAGCTATCATAGTAGCTACAGATATTTTTGATTCTTCAGCACTATAGAAAACAGTCCAAAAACTGGAGAATTCAATGCATTAAATGCGGTTGCTGAAGTTCATGACATGCCTTGATTTCTAGCTGCTAAGGAAAATATGTTTCATAGTCTATTGAAATGGAAGTTGTTTAACAATAAGCATTTACCTTCCTCTAATTCTTCACCAAGAACTAATATAATTTAAAATAAAGTAGGATTCTTTTTAAAATGATGATTAGTCCCTGGTGTAAAGGAGGGTCCTGAAAGTGTTTAATTAGGCAACAACAATAAGCACAAAATGAGCAAAGCTGATTCTGTAGATATCTGATGATCATACGGAGATATAATTGAAGTAGAGAAGCCTGTTGCATCTAATAGTTTAAGTGCCTTGCACACCCACTGCATGCACCGAGTACAATAAAATGTTCTATCTGACATTGCCTTCATCATACCCAATATATGATCCATATTCCTGCAATAATAGCAGGGATAATTAATTCTGGCTTAAGTATTTAGAAAATTATTAAGTGCTGCAATTACAGGCTTTCCAAATGGCAGTATTTAGAAGCAAGAAGCTATTTTCTGCGCTCCCCCTCCCATATCTGAGTGCGCTGAAAAACTTCAATTCAGCAGCATAAGGAAAAAGCCCCTGCAGGAGTGCATCTTAATGTAGTATTAATTGGGTAAAGGAAGAACATAGCTCAGGAACACAGAGGGTGCATTTGGAACAGGACAAATAATCTGAAATACAAGTTTGATGAATTCCCTTCGTCTCTGTGCTGTGGTTGCTGCAGCACTTTTGTTTATATTGATCTAACGGCATGGAATTTTTCTTTCATCTGTCATTTACATTCATTTTACCTCTTGCAATTGCCTCTGCCAGCTTACATGCTAGTTTTCGGGTGAATCTATTAATAAGATTTCCAGTACATCAAAAGAATTTCTTTTGTGCAAAGGTAGAATATAACACGCCTAAGGTGTAGGAGGGTTCCTAGCTTCAATTTTACCAACTAAAAGTTATTAATGAGTTCTGTGAAGTGAAAAAAGTACTGAAAAGGATAATGCTAATTGCATGCTATAGATTTTCCTCCATTGCTTACTCATTTAGTTGGTGACTTGCAGAATAGAATATTTACACAGTAGCTTTCTTCTGATTGCTGTATGCTTCCTGAATTGACAAAAATAGGACCAAAGGTCAAATTAATTAAAAACAGTAGGACAAAGAACATAATTAATACTGCAAGTTTGTATTTACACATTTTGCCTGAAAAATGTGTGAATTGGATTTTGTTATGTGCAAAGCACAGACGCTGTATGCCAATAATAATAAGAAAACACTAAGAAATAGAGTAGAATTAAATGGAGTTCTTTAGTCAGGAAAATTTATGCATAACGGTGGTTTCAGGGTGAGCAACCAGGGCAGTTACCATGGGTATCTGATAGTGTAATTGATACAGGAATGCAAATCTCTGTGCATGTAAATCTGTGGCAGATATTCACGTCCATAGCATTTCCCTGCTGCCCACATGACTTACGCCAGCTCTGCTGACATTGGTGTTATTACCCTTCAGCACACTCATTTTTCCTGCCGGTTTATTTCAAAGGCCCTCCCTTGTTCTCAGTTTCTGCAGTAATTTGCCTTCTCCTCAGCAGTAAGAATACAGTGTATTCTGGCGTGACTGCACGTTACAGGGCTTTCTGCACCATTGTGCTTTTCCGGATCAACTAGAGCAAGCAGTCACCTTTCCTGATCATCTCCTTGGTGTCAGAGTTGCAGAAGTATTGCAGGTTTATAGGTTTTCGGTGTGGCTTGTATAGAAAATAGTGTTTATCTCTGATTAACAGAGCTGTACAGGAAATTCGAATAATCCTGAAGCAAAGATGGTAGCCGTGTTCATCTTTTGTGTGTCGGGTGAGGAAATAGGAGCAGGTACTGGGTGCACTCAGGAACTCGCAGAAGAGAAGGCTACGGGGAGACCTTTGTAGCAGCCTTCCAGTACTGAAAGGAGGGGAGTATAGGAAAGATGGGGACAGACTTTTAAGCAAGGACTGTTGTGACAGGACAAAGACGAATGGTTTTAAACTAATGGAGGGTGGATTTGTACTGGATAGAAGGAAGAAATATTTCACAACGAAGGCGGTGAAACTCAAGCAGGGAAGTAGTGGTGGCCCCTTCCCTGGAAACATTGAAGATCAGGTTAGATAGGGCTCTGAGCAACCTGATTTAGTTAAAGATGTCCTGTAAATGTCCCTTCCAACCCAAATAATACTATGACTCCAAGCAGTGTGCACCGTGTGTTTGGCCTCCCCTCCCCAGCCCTTTTTATTTCTCAGTTTTTTGGACAGTTGTACTTGGGCATCTTTCCAAAGATGCAGGGACTCAGATTGTGCTATTTATAAGTATGCAATAATGTTATTTTTGGTTTTATACAGTTAATGGCTGGGACTAAGTTGCTCTCAAGCAAGGCATTAGTATGCTCAGCGCTGCTGACAGAGGAGCTCGCTGGTCTGTGCGGGCTACGCAGCCAGCAGTCCTGTGAGGAAAAGCTGGTCTTCATGGCTCAAAGTGCCCAATCCTCACTTTCGCTGACTTTGTTATTTACCCTTTAAGTGTTTTTTTGCGTATCTTTCGTTGACTCCTGGAGTTACTCAATAAACCACTTCTCTCGGTTTCTACGTACTGTGCATGGCTGGAGTTCACCTGTTTCCTCGCTCACCTCTAGTAACTGCTTATCAGGGAAACAACCCAAGGTCGCAGAGCTGTGCTTTATAAAGCCGAGTCCCTGGTGACAGACACCTCAGCCTCACAAAGCAGACCATGACTTACAGCTCCCTTTCACAGCTGCACTCTCGCTGTGATTTCAGAGCACCAGCGTAGGTCGTGGCTGGGTTGGAGTCAGGGCTGCAGGCACGTCGCCTGCTCTCGGCAGCGTACAGCATCTCTCAGCTTGTTCTTCCCTCTCACTTAAACTCCCTCTATTCCCCTTGCCCAGAACTGCATGATTTCTTTATGCAAACTAACATATGCTGCATTACTTCGGTAATTTGTATTGTCTATTTTGCTCTGTGAAGAAAGATGAGTAAGTAATCGTAATAGTCCCAAAGAATGTCTGCAGTGAACATGAAAATAAGCTAGGAAGATTTAAGGAACAAGAGAAGGCTAATGGCTTTATATTTTGCTTTACTGAAATTACACAAGTGGTGAATACTGAAAGACATATATTCTGGTTATATGAAAGGACAATTGCAGAGACATAGCTCTGTAGGAGCGAAGGATGGGATCAGTGATACAATACAGCACTTCAATTTATAAATTTTTTCCCATTTATGAATACGTATTTCAGATATCCATTTAAGAATGTGTTAGTAGCTTGTAGCTCAATTCACTTTAGCAATTTTGAATATTTCATGTATTCTACTGTAAATAACATTTAAAAACATATTCATTATCACCTTGATAGTAAATGGAAGTTTTCTGACTTCAATCAAAAAAAAAAAAAGTAGTGCTTTTTAAAAAGAATATATAGAGAAAAATGGATATTTCAAATATTTGAAATAAAAACAAGGTATTTCAAAAGTGTTCATCGTGGCATTTGCCGCATAGCATCTTTCCTATTTACAGTTACAGAAGATTGAAACAAAGCAAAGTGAACTAGTTAAAAATTCATTTATTCAAGTATATGGAATAGCTTCTTCTATTGAGAGTAAATTTTTTATCTGTCAATTGTAAAGGCAATTTCAGGATACACATTTTGACCGTGGAAGCTTTCTTCGATTCCTGTCAGAGATACCTCTTCTGGTGAAAAGTTTTCTTGATCCGGAGAAGACTGTCCTGAACCACTGGAGTCCAGCGAAGAGCGTAATGCTGATGAATGTCACCATACTTAAATGCTATTTTACTTCATACAGAGCAAATACAGTATGAACTGCATCACCGCTGGTGAATTTTGGCCTACAGCTCTATTTTACCCAGGCTAGTCAGTGTTCTTTGTATTCTCTTGTATCTTACTTAAACATTTCACCTAAAGGTGGATGAATTATCATTGCTGTGAGAATGTGCTTTAGATAGGTGACTTTAGATGGCAAACACACTGTACACTGAGAATTACGAATGGGTAATCTAAGTGGTTAAAGGATATGCTGAAGGCTAGAAAGATAAGTGTTGTGAGCAAATGCTGATAAAGACAGCAGAAAAGAGAATGCTCTCACTGCTCTCTCAGTAAATCTTAAGTTTCCCAAGAGCCCATTTTGGTTTTGTCTATTCTTTCTCTTCGCCACAAAGAATAAGTTGCTTTTTTGGACAACTGCATAAAATATATTTAATTTAACCTTCCATTTTTACTGTCATCAGTTCCCACTCTGGCTAATCAAGCACGTGTTACCAAACATTATTGATTTGCTGCTATAACAAATTAAATACTATTATAACAAAGGTGTGCTGTCATTACAAGTATGAGATTGTGATGTGCCAAAGAGCTGCTTTTCTACTCACATTAAAAGGCTCTTCACTTTTAATATTTTTTTTTATTTTAATTTTTTGTTGACTATTCTTAGGAAGGTATCGCAGAAAACCTGCTTCTTCACTCTGTCAGGGTACAGCAAGGGCTGGCTGCTCCCTGGGAGCCAGGAGCGACAGGTGGTTCCCACAGCTTTTGAGGACTACTGTGAATGATATAATAATTGGAGGAAATTTAGTCTAGAAACCTTTGGATTTAAACTTATTGGCCTTGTTGGGTTTTTTTTCCAAAAGAAAAAGAGGAGATCTGTCTTTCTCACAGCTCTGAGAAAGAAATGTCTTTCTTGTTACTCAAGTTACCACAGCCTCTTCAGGTTCTAAGCTTATACTGCAACTTGTTCTCTGCCGTAATTTGTGTACCTTTTCTTTTTAATCATAGTGAGTTCACATTCGATAACTACATATGTGAATATCAAACATAACATTATTCCATGTCTGTATTACACATGAACTGCTTGATAATCTTCCCACTCAAATATCCTATCCACATCTGCAGTAAAAAAAAGTCTGTGGAGCCAAGATTTTTTTTACGGAGTGAAATAGAGCTGACGTGATACACAGCCACATGTGCTAGAGTATTTAAGAATACTCCTTGAGCATGTCTTACTAAACATATGTCTCTTGTGTTTTTCTTCTGACTTCAATACACTCCCAATGCAAAGACCAAAATTAGATACAAGTCCTTTTTCCTGGGAAACAGTAATCGGAATAGGTCCGTTTATTGTTAGAAGTGATGGAGGCACATTTTCAAGCCCCTTCAAGTGAATACTTCTGGTAGCTTGTGAAGTTATATGCATTTGTATTACTTCAGAAAGATTTGATCTTGAAATGAAAAACTGGATAGAAAAAAAGCTGCAAATGGAAATTGAATCGGGTTCTTGAGATTTCTTCCAGGTCTCTATAGCTCTGATAACCTCATCATACTTGAACTTAATGGCTTAACTTTGACTGCTATGATGCAAAAGCGGAGGCTGGAGGTCAGTGAGTGATTCACTAGAACAACATTTATTATTTCCTGAATCTATGCCTTACTGAAGAAGAAAGATGAAAAATACTTATTTGAGCCACAACTGAAATGTACACATTAACAGAATTAAATTAGAGCTAGAGTGCTGTGTGCGTTTATGAAAGTATAAATTCTGCTCTACTTCAGTATTCACACAAAGAAAATACTAGCCAAGAAATGGTGTAGCTTTTGAAAGAAATATTCACAGTTGTAATAATTCCTAATCAATATTTCTGCTAAAAAAGATGTGTGTTGTTGGGCCAGCAATTGGAATTGATGTCAAATATTACCAAAGTGTTTCTGTATTGCTGTTTATTATTATGTTATTTTAACTAAAATGGCTTTGCCTGTCAGAAATCAAGCATTCGAGATAATACCACCAAAGATGATAACTTGGAAAGTGAAGCACATATTAAAAAAAGTCAGAATTGAGACTTTCTTATTTTTCAACCTTAGCAACAGCACAGCCACAGCACAACTTTCATGTGTAATTTTTCTTTAATCACATGTCAAATTGAAGACATGTGAATTAAACTTGAAAGAGCATGCTTTCAGCTATCATTCTGACATCTAGTTAGCATACAATAACTGCCTTTCAAAAGCTAAATAAAATGTTTGACATGCTTTAAATGTTATTTTCAGCTTTATTTGCTTTTTTATTTCAGTTCTTTGTTATTGTTTCAAGAAGCTCAGAAAATACAATTTAATTGTTAAATGTTGCTGGTAAGTGTCATGTGAGAGATACCCTTTGTTACAACGAGGATTAGAGTCTGAAAACAAATACCCATTGAGGCTCTTAATCAGAAATGTGAGGAGTTCCAGGTTTATAATGTTTTTGTTCAGCGATGATTTGGCTAATGAGTTTGTTCCGTGACCTCTGTGCTGCAAGAGGAAGATTGGAGTATCAGCTGAGCTTCTAGTAACTTCAAAGAAAAATGGCATCAGTGAAAATTTGCCTCTTAAAGCAGGTTGTCTTAAAAAAAGTTTCTTTTTCTTACACGCATGAAAAAGGATTTAACAAAATTATTCTTTTTCAATAGCCAATAGCTGAAATACAAAATATTTTTGCTTATCAGTTAGGTGCAGTTTTACATGCCTGCGAGAAATAGCTGTAGGACCATGTAGGTATGATTTTTAAAAGGCACCCTGAGTAAGTGAGCGTGATAGAGTTACAAGATAGTCTTGCAAGATTACTCCTCATCACTTGAGCCAACTCTTTGTCTAGCTGGGTTCACTCACAAGGTCTCACAATTTTAAGTAATTTCCATTTGAGTAGGTAAAGGGGCACCGTCCATTCCACTGATTTGCTGTGGAGGTAGCAATTCTTTCACTGAAAAGCTACAAATCTGTCTAGGATAATAATCCACGTTGAATTTGCATTTGTCTGGGCGGTCAACCAAGCATTTTGTGGCTATTTTGAAATGCATAGATTATGCTTTCTGCGTCTAAAAAAAAATCAATAAAATGGGAGGAGTTGTTTAAATCCGCAATAAGTGAAAGCCTAAAACTATTTACCTATCTCATATTACTAAGGAACAGTTAGATTATTAATCACAGTGAAGAAAAGTAAAAGTATTTTTCAAAGCTTTCTCTTCTTTCGAAGAAAGTCAGACAATTTATGTTCCATCAGTAAGGATACCAGTTACTGACGTTAATGATATTAAATCAGGAGGACTAGATGAATTTATAACAAAAATGTCAAAAGGATTATTTTGAGTTTCAGAAGTTTTAAATGTCTGAAAATGTAATATATTGTCAATATTTAAAAGGGTAAATATGGTAAATAGGGAAAACAGTAGGTCTGTTTGATTTGACAAACAGAAAATCAGAAGCTGAAAGGGACGAAATCATTAAGAATAGGAGAGTAACTGATACAGCTGAAGTTGTTCAATAAAAAGAGGGGCTTTCTCAACAACTTAGTCTTTATGAGATGACAGTATTGGCAATAGTTGATGATGCTACTTTTTTATGTGAGAGAGGGAAAACACTGATTTTAAAGTGTTTCCGCTAAGTTTGGACTTCCCGAAACAGCTGGATATCGTCACTGTGACACACATTACATCTTCCCTTTCCCCAGTAGACAGGCTCTTTAAAAGAACCACCAACAAACAGTCCTGTCCAGGGTCGCTGCAGGCCATTTTGAAGAAGTTATCAAAAACCCAACTGCTAAATAAGAAAAGGTGATTACAGTAGTGATTTATTATTAGTGAAGTGTTCTAGTTGTGTGTAGTGATGGTCACCAAGTGTGTTCAGTATCATTCTAGATGCTCCAAAACAAAATACAGGTAATTGTTGGATAGAATTTGGAAAATATTATAATTTGACTGAAAAATGATAATGCTCTAAATATGTGTTTTGTCCATTACCAAGTAATCAAAATAACGTAGTAACTTCTTAGTTACTATTTACTGCTCTGAGCTGCAGTATGTATGTGAAATACAGACTTAAAAAGCTATTGATAGGAACTGTTTGGGCTATAATAGCTATCCTCTACATTAAAAAGTTTAGGGAAATGAAAAATAAAAATACTGACTTTTCTTGAGTCATAATACAAAGACATGTTTCCAATTGGGTTTCTTGTTGGATCCTTATAAGTGGTTTGTTTTCATGTTACTGTGAGAATTTTACCATGCCGGTAGCTGGATCCAGTGTGTCTCTATCAAAGCATATGGAACAAATCATTGTAGTTTTGGAGGAAAAGGTGATAGTTGAGTATAAAAAAATTTCAGCTGAAAATTATAGTTTGATTAGGGATTTTCTTTGGCAACTGAGAAGTAGTGCAGGTCGTAATTGAAGATAGTTCTTGTTATTTAAGGCATGCATTTCATACCTTCCCAGCGTTTGAAAGATGTAAGCAACTGAGAAAATGAATATTAATAGCAAACTAGATTTTAAAGTTAAAAAATATTTTTGTCTATTTCTTTATTCACTGGCTGCTAATGGTGGAGAAAAATATTGAAGTAGTCCTATTTTTTACTGTCGTGCTTACAGCATCTCCTAAATAAGGTCTGTTTGAATCAGAATTATCATCTAAATAATAGAATTAATTCAACATAAATTAAATAGTAATATGTTTTCTTTATTATCTCCTTTTAAAAGGATATTAATTTGCTTCAATGAATGAAAATAATAAGGTTAATAGTTTAATGTTCCTTAGTTGATATCTGCTGCTTTTTCTATTACCTTTTTTCGGGTTTTGATTATAAATTGACTAACCCCTGGTGTATAATTCCAGAAATCATTCCCTTCGATGTATCCAAAGCTATTTACTTAGACTCATCTTTTATTATTCCCACTGCCACAATCTAATTATTGTAGTGAAAGATTGAACACAGAATAGTTTGGGGCTTTGATCAGTCTTCATATAAATTTCAATAATGAGAGTAAAAGGTCTGCGGTTTTCTGAGATAATTTGATCCCTCCAGACACACACTGCTAGTACAAAATGCAGTTCGGTTTTGGATTCTGTATGAGACCTCTGACGGAATTTGTGTCTGAGTTCGTGACATCTCTGGAAGCAAAATTCTTTTTTCATACCAATGAGGAGTAATTTAATATTGTTAAATATGTCAGAGAAGTGATGTGCCGCTGTACGTTTTTCCTTAAATTTTCACTTCATTTTCCCCTCTCAGTTTAATTGTCTGTGTTACAAGTTCCTACATCAGCATTTTCAGAATCCACTGAGGATACGTAATGGGTTTGCTTGCATTTCTCTTTTTGAAAAAATATGCTGTCAGTCAAATAAATAAAACAAACCATAATCCTTGTTATTCTATTACTATCGGTGCTAACTCCCTTTGGAGATAAATAGAAAAGGAGCTGGAGTCTGAGGATATTTTGTAATCTTATAAATTGAAATTTAAACGCCTTAAGGAGGAAATTTCCAAAATGATCGTGACAGAAGATAAATCCCAGCTTTTGGCAAAATTTTATTAGGATTACTTGTTCCAGATCATTGTCTGATGCCTGCATGAATTAAGGAAATGACAACACTGCCATGTAGAAAAGCAGCTGATTTGTTTTGTTTTTTTCTCATCTTGATAAACTCTTCTGAAAGTACTGTCATCAATATTATCAGGTGTGACACAGACACTATCAAATTAAAAATTATGAGCCTGGAGCCGATGACAGCTAAATCATATGTTTTTTATTTCTCCTACTCCATTTCTCCATCTCAGTTTATGTCACTAAATGTTTGCAATTTTTTACTGAACGTGAAGATTAGTTAGTGATTAGTTAGTTAATTTTATTTGGGGTATGGCTTTTGATTTTTCTCACTGGGCTAGGCAGTTAAGAAAAAGACTTGATGACTTTGTGGTCTCCTTTGCTGCCATCTGCTAAAGAACATTTGCTGGATTTTGATGACAAACCATGAAGAGAAATATTCATTCGTATGAAGTGAGTGAATCCCATTTGCATGTAATAGTAACCATTACATTCCCAGCTATTCGTAGAAGCTAATACTGCTATGTAATACTAAAATATTAGCTAAAATAAGATTTTAAGAATACTTTATTCTTAAAATCCAGTGGTAGCTTGCAACTGAGAAGATACAGCATAACACGAGTACCAAATAGCACGTGTGCAACGTGAGACAACACAAAGACAATGTAAACCTCACAAAATGCCCATAGTTTTTACAGTTTATGCAATGAACGTTGATTTTTCGTAGATGCTGTGAACAGCAGACTCATTTAAGACCCGGGAAACAGCGTATTGCATTTTCACATATCAGCATTATACAGCTGTGTGAGCTCGGAGCAGTTTTATATGTAAGGAGTGAATCAGAAACACTATGGAAATGTTTTCACGGAATCAACTCCACAAAACTTTCATTATTTGGACTTTCAGATGAGAGTCAACTGATCCTGCTGGTATGAATAGGGCTCTGAGAGGGAATTGACAGTTAAGAAGTAGAATAGGATAAGTCATATTAGTAATTTCTGTGGATCCATCTGTCTTTCTGGACTGTGCAGAGACAGCTCCTGTGTAAGAATTAGAAAAAGGAAAAGACAGCTGGTGGGACAAACGGGACCACGGTCCCAGCCAGTCTTCCAGCGAGCCCTGGGAGCACCGGCAGGCGGCTCATTATGGAGTTAAATAAGAGTCTTATGGTGATAACAGAAATGCATGAGTGGGGAAGCGTTAGCTGTGAACCTTTCACCATCTGAAATTTTTCCCGACGGGCTGTAAGCTTTCTCCTACAGTCACAAGAGGGATGTCTTCTCCTCTTTCTATCCTATGTGACAAGAAGTTTTCTATATTCAGGTTTTCAGACTTCTTCAACTGATTTCTTCCCTTGATCTGTTCCATTTTTTTTTAAAGATCTGCCTAATGAAGGAGAATCTAAAATCTGCAGATTTGACAAACAGGAAGGCAGAACTGGAAGGCGAAGTGTACTTGATAAACAGATAAAATCATCTGGAAAAACAGAATGGCAGGAAGAATAAATGCAGAGTACCATGCTTAGGCTCCAACTCCAGCAATCAATGGCATCAACCAGAAAGAGGACAGCTAGCAAAAGGTCGTTAAAAATGGGCATTATGGTGGTTGGCAAGGAAAAGGAGTTATGATGCGATGGAAAAGGCAAAGCAGTAGTGGAGCCTGCAGGAGATGTGAAATGATCCTCTGCTCTACTCCTCACTTTAACGATCTCAGCTGAAGCTGCATAACGAGTTTTGAGCAGTGCACAGAGAAGCATGTGTGAGCACGAGTGCAGGAGGGAGCAGTAAGAGACATCAGAAAGCACACGACAGATTGAAATAATAAGGTCTGTTTATTCTGAAGTAGACTGAAGTGCCAAATGCCAGAAAGATGAGTGGGAATAACCAAACCATGATGGATGGGACTGCAGAAGTGATTTAATTTCTAACAAGAAAGAGGCAGCTTAGACCGTAGAAGAAAACCTCTCCGTTAGTAATGGTGAAGCAATAGAACAGATTTTCTGGTAAAGCCGTGAATTTCTTACTGGTAGCTTTTAAGAAGAGTTTTCACTCACATCTGTCAGGAATTGCATAGGTGAAGTTGATCTTGCCATTTTCTTGGCTGTACCACACTGCACAGCAGCTGTCTGTATATGTAATAATGTCACAATGACAAAAAGAGATCTTGAAAAATAGAGGAACTTCGCTTTTTAGCAAAAACTTAATATAAGCAATGGTGTTCAACACTGTTACCTATAAGAATCAAATATCTAGGGATCTCTGACAACATCTGCTATATTATAAACAAGATATATATTTTTTGTATGTGTAATTGCATCAAAAATCTGATCTCCAGCATTGGTAACCCCAGTAGTTCTGGAACTGGAAAGTTTTGCATTGCCTTTCAAATGGAATTTTGAGTAGCATGAGGCTAAGAACATTTGAAATTGTTATTTTTGGGGTTTTTTTGAATCTTCATGTTTCCAAGACACTTGGAAATAAGCAGGAGAGCTTCTTATTTCTTTGTTCATATCTTCTTTCAATATTGGGGGTGATTTACATTTCACTTATTCGGCTTCTAAATCAAGCAGAATCCCTTAGGTAATGAAAATGTCCTATGTACGGTGCTTCAGATGCTTCAGCCACCTGGCCCTTCCTTCAATACCTGTGCTTTCCTTCCCTAGCATTCTGTTTCTCAGCTTCCAGTCTTTTACAGTTAAGATACAGATCTGTGATATAACAGAAATCAGAGGGGTTGTAATGAAATGTCTGAAGAAAAGTAGTGGAATATACTTTTAATTCATTAGTTTAATGGATGTGCAAAATCTATTAAAATTGTTTTCAATACATAAGGCTTGTTATTGTTTGTTCTTTCTCTGCCTGAGATGAATCCAATAACATTAGAAGTATGTTACATTTTTAGCCCCAGAAGTGTGGAACGGCTTTTAATGGGAAAGAAAATGTTTTTTGAAAACTGGAAAACTGAGCAGCGAAATAAATTGAGCCTCAAAAAGTGATTGAAATCTCCAAGTCAATATACAAAAGGCATCCAAAGACTTGTGAAGTCTGACAGAATCTCTTTAGTTTGAGGTGTCTTTCATTTTGCATCAGGGCTTACATTTTTAAAAAATAGAAGAAAGCGGTGCTGTCAGGTGAAGCAGGTTTGAGAGCAGGCTGCCTGTTCATGAAAGCCTGAAATTGTGCACAACTCTAGATAATGCGTCTTCAGCAGATAACTGAAATAATACATTTCCTAAATTGCTTGCATTAAGCAATTACTGATACTGTAGTGGAAACCATATAATTTTCTTCCTTCCTTGTAGCCTCAGCGCCGTGTCACGTTTCACCTACCAGATGGCTCCCAGGAAAGCTGCAGTGACAGTGGGCTCGGAGACCATGAACCCACGAGTGGTGCTAGCACATCGCACCCTCTGCCCCTCGGCTTCCCTCAGGAGGAGTACTATGAGCAAGCTTCACCCAACAGCCGGACAGAAGGAGACGGCAACTCAGACCCGGAGTCCAGTAAGTGATGAACTCTGGTCATCTTAGCTGTTAAATCATTTAAATATCAAAAATAAAATTCTTTTTCAGGCAATTATTAAAACTGAATGTTGATTTTAATGCAGCCAAAGAAGCCCCTTGTTTCTAAACAACTAAACCGTTTCTGTGTTTCTAAAAATGCTGTCTGCCCATTGGAAATGAAACACTCTTGAGCTGTTAAGAGTTTATAGGATTACTTGGTAGTTTTATAGATCTTCTGTGCCATGCGCAGAGGAGCTTTCTGATGGGGTTAACACTATTGATTTACAGTCATAAATACTGCTCTGAGGGAGTTTATGCTGTTTAATGTGTTTCCCTATCCAACACTAGTGCGTGTTATATTAACTAGGAGAAATTCTGGGTAATGAACAGGTTTGTGAAGGCACTGCAGTCTCTGGAAGTAAAGGTATAGGTAGAATCATTTACATTGGAAAGGACTTCTAAGATCATTCAGTCCAACCGTAAATGTAACATTGCCATGTCCACCGCTAAACCATGTCCCTAAGTGCCACATGGACACATCTTTTAAATACCTCCAGGGATGGTGACCCAATCGTTTCCCTGGGCAGCCTGTTCCAATGCTTGTCAACCTTTTTGGTGAAGAATTTTTTCATAATATCCAATCTAAACTTTGCCCTGGTATGACTTGAGGCCATTTACCCTCAACCTATCACTTGTTACTTGGGGGAAGAGACCAAAACCCACCTCACTACAGTCTCCTTTCAGGTAGTTCCAGGGAACGAGAAAGTTTCTCCTCAGCCTCTTTTTCTGCAGGCTAAACAATCCCAGTTCCATCAGCTGCTCCTCATAATATTTTGCTCCCTTCACCAGCTTCATTGCCCTTCTCTGGATGCTCTCCAGCAGCTCAATGTCTTGTAGTGAAGGGCCCAAATTGAACACAATATTTGAGATGCGACCTCTCTGGCACTGAGTACGGGGGATGATCACTTCTCTTGTTTGGCTGACCACACTATTTCTGATACAAGCCAGGATGCTGTTGGCCTTGGCCACCTGGGCACACTACTGGCTCATGTTCAGCCCCCGGTCAGCCAACAAACCCAGGTCCTTTTCCCACACGCAGCTTTCTATCCACTCTTCTCCAAGCATATAGCGTTGCATGGAGTTGTTGTGACCCAGGTGCAGGACCCGACACTGAGCCTTGTTGAACCCCATACAGTTGGCCACTTGATTCATGTCTTGATTTGTCTTCTGAGAACAACTACGGTATGTAGTAATCGTCTTAAAAGTCTGTCCTCTTCTGCCATTGTCACTAACTTCTTATGATATTGAAAACGGGCAAAATCAAGGTGAGCTCAGGACCGCAGTAGAGCTATGGATACCAGTATTGCTTTCTCTGCCATGATGTGATAGCCAGATAGAGACTCCACTGTACTTTAGTCAAACGTTAATTATCCAGGGGCTCTTTATCTAGATTAAATTGAACTGCGCCATTGATAAAGAGACACTTGAATGTGTGTAAGCCTCTAAGGCCTTGTTAGCGGCCTAATAAGTGATTTGAAAATACATCTGTTCTGGGCAAAACTTGGCCCGAAAGGTGTATTTCAGCTGCTTTAGTGTATCATGAAGAATTAATTAGTAAGTCCTATGCACTTGAAATAGCTCTGTGAGAAGGTAGTTACATCTCTTCACTGACAAATACGGCATCCAGCAGAGAGCATTACCTCCAGCTCCTTGCTGGCTCTGACAAATTCAGCTGGGCTCTCGAAAATTGCACTGCTGCCTTTGCCTTGTGCTGCCTGAGACTGGACTCTGAGGGGCTTATCTGCACAGATTAGATCCAGTCTCTCTTTTTCTTTCAGATCATGAACTGTTAATGGGGGACCCTCAGTTTCAGACTTCTAAAATTTTCTGAAGTTATATGGTTCCTGAAATAATGCAGAATATTATTTTCTTCTGAGCTGATAGACAGCTAACGAGAACCATCAGAGGTTTTGAATGTGTTGAAAACACTATTCATCACTGGCTTTTGTTTGTGTTTATGTATTTGAGGCTGTAATATACTCGTAAGATTATTCTAGGCAGTCAAACTGAATTCTTGACAGAATGAGGCTCTAAAGGGCTACAAATGTACCCCGAAAGAAATAAAATTTCAAGTTACGTATTATATTTGCTGCTGTTGCTATACATATGTATGACCTGAACTTTCTTTCCAGCTACCCCCTCCTTTTATTGTTTATAAATCTGATATTTATGCTTCACTGCAGTGAGCAGGATGTGCATGAACTTAGGATTTGGGTCCTTTCATGTAGAGAGCATGGGACAGGACCTGGTGTATGAGAAAATGATAAAACAGACGTGTGGATTGCTGTTTATAAACAGGCTCGGGTTTTGGACTTAGCAATGCTTTTTGAATGCAGTTTTTGCAAGTTCAGAAGAAATACGGATCATGACTTTTCTAGAATGTTGCCCTAATACCAATGCAGCTTTGATATCTGAATATCATTGACATATATCACTGTGTGGAGACTAAGCAGGCATCTGATGTCTTTTCAAGTGTGAAGTTGAAGAAAGTTTAATCACCTGTCTAATTAGATGACTGTTCAGTTTTAAACTTGAAATCACAGTTTAATATATGTTATGTGAAGATTTTTTGCCCTTCTAAACATGTATGTTATTGAAACGGTTTGATGGACACAATATAGCATGATCCTTGCAGTGCAGAAAGTGTAGTTTGCAGTCCTTTTTAGTGTTTTATACTTACATTAATGGCAGCATCTAGTGGCAGGAAAAAAAAGCAGATATAAAGAGATGTCTGTTGTGTGCATTCATACCCTTAAGTAAAAAAGAAGGGGAAGACCCACAGCATAGTTTTATTCACTGTAGTGCTGCAAAGTGGCTTATGGTAGGTAAGAAAACCCAAAATATCTTCTGTGCTGATCTGTGAAAGTGTTCAGCCTGAGTTTCATTTTGTTCTCTTATGCGCGTGTAACATATTTGTCAGTAATGAAGTAGTGAAAAACACTCTGAGTTGATAGCTTCCTCTACAAAGAAGCTGCTAGATTTTTCTTTATTGGTTTTCTTTTATCTGCTTTGGAGTTGTATGATATAGTCACAGTATTCCTGTTGTTTCATGGACCAAAATGTTGTTAATATGAAAAGAGGAAGGAATTTATGTTCAGATAATCTCACTAGATACCCGAATTCATATGATGGAATAGGCATGGCCTTTATTCTGTACGAAGATCTTTGATATCTGACCTGTCTTAATCTGAAACATTGTCTAAAACATTAAGCCTGATTAATCATCTGATGGTGATTTAGTTCAACTTTGCCTACCAAGGAGACATAGACTTGGGATGAAACAACTTCAATAATGTCTAGAGGCTACTGAGACGTTAAGTAGCTTATGAAAGCTGATGACAGATGCCTCATCACACAGGGATATAGTCAAAAGTGTTTTCTCCCTCTCGTTTTTCCTGAATGCGGTTCTTAGGTTTTGTTAATTTCTCTAATAATGATTGTATTTTGGAAACCTTAAATTTATTAGCAGTAACAAAGCATTTGTTACAAAACACTGAACAGATGAGCATTACTTAAAGTACAAAAAGCTGAGAAATACTGGTCAGAGGAAGCCTTGCAAATTCTCTTCTAATATAGGACTGAAGCAAGGGTGGAAGAAGAACTGTAAGAATATAGTAGTTAGAAAACTATAAGCAACTTGTGTGTACACCTTTAAAATTAACTGAGTGTACTAATTAAAATTAGAAATAGGCTATTTAAAATGATTTGTCTTTTCATACTTTAGTTTCCTCCTCAAAAAAGCATAATGTGCAGTGTGGTAGATGTGTCATAAGGAGGAGATAGATGCTAGTAAAGTGTCACAGTAAGTAAACAGTAATATAAAAAAGCATGTAGGTTTGTAGAGAACATTATCCGTAAGTAACAGTACTAATGTATAGAGTATTTGTATATTTTCTGCCTATAAATTGTTCAAGCTAATAATGATGCTCCAATAACTCCCTATGCTAAGAATTTTAATGATACCGTTTTTTTTTCCCCCTGTATTATGTTTGAGTACAAAACACACTACAAGCATAGATAAAAAGTAACAAATTCTCTTTGTAAACTTCCCCAGGAAGCTCTCTCCCAATGGTGCCCACATAGTGGCTCCAAGCAGTGAGGTTGACCAAGGGGTACATGTTATGCTTGGTTATTTAATACAAGTGTAACATATTAATGACAAATTTTCATGCTTCAACTGTTTTTATAGCCTTATAGCCTGGCTTTTTTTCTTTCCTCTAGAGAATAATGTTGGTTTTTTTTACTTTTGTCTTGAGAACATAAAACACACCCAGTTCAGCTAAGAAACTGAGCAGAGTAAGAGGAATGTAATTGCAGCTTTGAGGGGGAAAAAGCCAGAAAACCTGAGAGTAATCCGCAATTAAACATTTGTAATTATTTTGTATAAACAAAATGGAAGTATAAACAAAGTTTTCAAAAATTAAAGGACTAGTTAATGAGGCAAATCACACTGAGATTCCAGGGGTTCAAACAAGAGAAAACTGGCATCTTGAGGAGAGAGGGCCTCCATAATGGTATTTTATATGATTTAGTGACTAATAAGCAAAGAAAGTTGTTTTGAAAATCAGAACACGTAGTGCTAAGGAAAGGATGGCCAAAATGGGAACCGATGTGTACTGTCACATCATGTCTATTTCAAGCTCGTGTTGCCATAAGTGCCTATGGCTGCTTTGCTTGTATTTCCCAGTTGTCCCTACTCTTGTGGCAGCACAAGCATTTGTAGAGCTACTTGGGTGAACAGGATGGAAGAAGTCATCAAGGTTCAACCTGATCTTGGGAGGAAAGATTATTTTTAACCAAATCAGTTCCCCAATATTATTCGTTACAAGAGGCGCTCGCTACTTGTGGACAGCAAATGAGTGAATGAGTAGCTGGGGCAAAGCTTATGCTGGCTTTAAGTGATCATCAGACTTCAAGAGAATTAGTCTTAAGAAGAATTACAACTGTAATCTATGGTATTTAGCCACATAAGAAGGAGGTTTGCGGTAAGGGTGGCATCTGTTCATGATTAAAGATATTTCTTCCCCAAAATTGAAAGAACAGTTTCACCTTGCCTTAATTTTTGATAGGGATGATGTTGATGAGAGCAAAGACGGGCTGATGAAGAATGATGATAATGGAACTAAAAGTCAGAGCAGGTTCAGTGCATTCATGTGGAGGAGGAGAGATAATCTTCCTCCCAGGGTATCAAAACTGATAGTGTTTTCCTTATTTTTCTGTAATTCCAAGAGACAAGGTGTCAAGAAAAAAAAAAAAAGTGTGCAGCCAGGCTTCACTACTGGAAAATATCTAAAAGAAAGAAATTAAGATATATAATTAAGATATATGATATATGAAAACAATAAATCATATTGTAGGTTTACCTAGAATAGCACTAAATAAGGTGTATTATTTCACTTCAGTGACAGGTATTTTTAATATTGGGGAATACAGGTGTAGTTAGTCTTTATAGATCTAAGAACTGACAACTGATACTATGACATTAGGGTGGAGCATTAGTGGTCAAGAAGGAAGAAACACAGCTTAATACAAGAATTGAGAAATTTCCATCATTATCTTCATTAATGAGGTTGGCATTAAAGAGCAGGAACGTGCCAATGAAATATTCTACTATCTCAAAGCCAAGCATCACTGAAAATACAGAGGAGGAGGTGTCTATGGCACAAGAATTAGATTTTGCTAAGGATTTGGAGTAGTAGCAGTGGGATGAAGCCTAATAGTTGATAGTCTTTCTCATAGGAACTGGTGTATGTAACCAGTGTATAAATCACCGGCTCAAAATGACCTAAAGAAAAAAACAAACGAGTGTTACAAAGATAAACTATAAATCACCAGTACTTGATTTGATTGTGAAAAAAAAATGGGTTACTCCCAGTACAGGAAAAATAGAAAGGAAAAAAACCCTGAGGCAGTGATGATACCACAACTGACAGATTATGAATGGTGTTGGCTTCCCCCATTAACGAAAGGTGAACTCACTTGAGAAAGAGATGTAAAGATATATTATTAATAAAAAGGGGATGGAATCCTTCTATCAAGAAAAAGGAATTAACATTGGCTTGTTTAAACTACAAGGTAAAGGCTGGCTGGGAGTTGGAACTGCTCTCAAATAACAGCAGAGAAAGGGGGCCAAAATGACGCTCTGGATTGCTTCACAGGCAAATGAACAGGGGTTGTGCGTACACCAGCCAAGGCCAGAAATGTGAGGATTTCAAACAAATTAGTGAGGAAGTATAGGAGCAGGGAATGAGAATGCTAACTGGTTTGAAAGGGAAGCTTGATAAATTTTGAGAGGGCAAATAAATCACCGTCTGTAATAGGAGCAAATCTGTTCAGTGATCCAAGAGGTCCCTTTTCTATCTCCGTAATATGAAAGGTGTCAATGAGAGCGTTTGCTGTCTCAGTTCTGCATCGGTCCTTGGCTTCAGTTCCCGGTGCCAGGCTGGAGAGCAGGCTGCGGCAGCCGGACGGGGAGCTTGGCCCTGCTGCCCCCGTGCTGGCAGCCCAGCCTCGCCCCGGCGCTGCGGGATGCTTACCTTAATGACGCCTCATGGAGTCCTGGAAATCGCATTGATGTCACCACGAGCAAGAAAGGGTCAGTGCTGCACGCGGACGGCAGACAGCTGAAGATAGGAAGCTCACTCTCCCTGGGGAAAATGGCTGCATTTTTTTTTGCCATGCTGACTTCTCTGATAATCAGATACTCTGCAGTTGCTGAAATATACTCTTTAAACATCATCAATAAGACTGCTCTGGCAGCTGGACTTCAGACCTCATGCTGGGGCACAAGAAAAAATCAAACCACAAAGTTTTAAGTATCCCTTTCCCTGTCTGAAAACTGGGGCTGGAGTACTTGCCAGAAGATAGGATTTTTTTTTAATGGTTTTTTCGTTTTTTGTGTTCTCTTCTTGTCTCCATTTAGTTCCTCAGTAAGGTTGAAATGTAGCAGTAATATTTTAATTCTATTGTTGCTGCTTTATAAACACACTGCAGCACTTAGGTCTAATTTGAGAAAAAAAAGAAAGTACTGTCATTAGTTAAAAATAATAAATCTTAGGCTAAAATACATCCCCATCTACCACATCTGTCTATTGGGTCCCTTTACTTCTGCTGTATTGGGTTTTTCTATTCCCATGGCTGAACACTAATAATTAATTCAGAAAGTGCTGAGGTAATTAATCTTTCTGAGGCAATAGAGTTTGATTGATCTTCTACCTTTAATCAAATTAGCTTGTACGTAGGTGGGAGAATGTAATGGCTGAGTACGGTACTGTACCACTTTGTGAAATGCCAACCTTTCCAATGACCTCTTGAAAGCGTGCCCATGAATCACGTATATATAAACCACCACAGCAATCATTAAGTGGCTGTTTGATTTAAAAGATGGGGAACTGGCAGAGATCAAAATCAGAATGTGCTCAACACTCACTTTTTAAAGGGTGTCTCCTTTAGAAGTACAACATTATATCTGCATGGCATATGCTTGAGGGCATTGGAAGTCACAGGGCTGACAACCGTGGATTTTCTGGATGTTTTAGCTATCTTTTTCTAAAATAAAATAACTGTCTAGTCATAAGCATATGCAGTGAAGTTAGCCAACAGAAAGTCGTATAAAACAAAACACGATATTCTTGATTTGTTGATGGCTGGAGAGTGGAGAGGGGTGAAGAGGTCAGATTGTAGGAGTGAATTTACGATGACACCGATGAGTGGCTTCTGCAAGCAGATTTTTTACTTGTACGTAGGAGGATACAGATTGTACATTCAGAAATAATTCCATGATTTGGTAATTTGATCTCTGAGTGCCTGAATTAAGAATTATCAAGGCAGGTGATACAAAGAGGAAAAAATGGGCAAAGCAAATTAAATGAAAAAATGTAACAGCAAAAAGATTGTACTTCTCGGACCCTATCAGTCAAACACAGCACTATGAGCAAAAAGTCTGATTTTTAAAATCTTGTACTTTCTATGATAAGAAGCGCTCTGTATAAATTCTTCTGAAAGTAAATTTTAGATATTTCATTGTTGATATCAAAATATAATGCCTTGATGTACATTTTCTGCTGTTGGAAGAAAAGATAAAAGCAAGCTCTCCAAGATGCATCTTTCATGCAAAATCCATGTGGATTGATGGGGAAAATCAATGGGGAAAATCTGTTGGATTTTATAAACTGCATACTGAGATGAAGTAATAGAGGCAATACTAATGTGTTTGTGAATACTGCCTAATGTTATTTTTTATAGAAGTTTATAATAGAAGTTACTCTGTATAAAAAGATTACAAAGAATAGTTCCACCTTGGAGTTTAGGAATCAGTCGTTTCTTGCAAAATAATAAGGAAGGCTTTAAAGTGTTTGTTTGGGTTTTTTTTAATAATAAATGAGATCTGACATCTATAAACAGTGATTTAGTGGCAGATGTTCTGTGATATATATTTATGTTATCACTTAATCTGACATAGTAATGGATAATCCTATTTTTTTTTCTGTGTGAGGTTTCTGAAGGTTTTAGAATATATCGCTATAGCAAGCAGCCTGGTGGGGCAGAGGTGGATAGAGAACAAATTTCTTCCTTCTACTTTTTCAAACTCCTTTTAGATCAGTCTCGCTGTCACATTTGCAGTAAGTAGAGGCCCTGAAGTTTGGCTGGGTAAATGGAATCGCCTTTGGAGCACCCTGTATCCGGCAGTGCGTTAGGGCTTTGATGGTTGCGATAGCTTGAAAAGTCACAAAGGGCACAGATTTAAGCGGAAAGTTTATCTGGAGCGTATGAAAGCTGAACTCATTGATAGAGTTCCCTTCTGGTGACAGCTTTGAAGACGAGTCTATCTTAAATCAAGTTATGGATGAGATAGAAGTTTATCATGGGGAAGCAGACCTCTGCGAGCAAAGCGATCCCTTATCTTGTCCACCGGGTTCACAAATGACAAGTGTGAAGACCGGGCACAAGTGCCAGGCGGCAGCGGGAGTCTGGGGCGGCAAAGTCACCCCGCGCCGCCAAGGCTTCTGTCGGAGGGAAGCGCTGGCCGTCTCTTGACAGTAAGCCTTCCTTTGCTTCTAATTTTTATTAGGCCACCCACACAGTAAGATAAAGTTCATATGACGTTTCTGTTTCTATTACTCATCAGCCACAAAGCAATTCATTTTATGCCCTTATTCTGTCTGTCTTATTTTGTTTTAAACTTCCATGTTTTTCAAATTTTTAAGGACAGGAAAACACTGATGATGCAATTTGTTTCCTCTTCTTTTTTTTTCAAGTCGAGCTAATCAGTGACACCAGAAGGAGCTTTTAGCAATGTGAAATATTAAGATGCTTGTTAGCATCTGCTCCTGTTTTAAAAACAGAAATATAGATAAAACCTTTTTTTAATTATTTTATATAATCTAAGCCATGTAAAAAAATTCGTGATTATGGTATCATTTGAAGCCAATATCACCATATCACCAATCATAATTTATTACTTGATTTCACTGTGATTAATGAAAAATACATCACAAAATATATTTAATGACTGTGTACAGCTACCAGTGTGACTTAGAAATTAAACAAAAGAATTGTATTTATTGAACAAAGAAGATTCCCAGCTGACAGTGCACTTCAAGTAACAGCATTTACTCAGTCAAATCTGATCAGCTTGGTAAATCTAGTGATTGCTATCCTTGTTCATAGAGTCGTGGGCATCCTTTAATCTGATGTTTTCATTTTAACTGGACATTTATTAGGGAAACGGGATCCAATCCTAAAGTATGCACTAGGCACAACTAGAATTTTTGTTCCAAAAAGTTCATGTGTATCCATATATTCCTGGACAAAGGGGATATTTTTTCCTTTACTCTTAGTATATCTTTCAGTCTTCTGGAAAAGCAGCGTGTTTTTGATAAACTGCTGTTTCTGTATTTTTTGAGGTCGTATAATCTGTGCTGTGATCTTTTTATTTTCTGGCCACTTGTCAAACCTCAGCTTTGCTGTGATGAGGTCAAGGGAAGGCTCAGAAACCTTTGCACAAGCTCTGCATCAGAGGAATGCAGGGCTGGTGTCCTTGGTACACGCTGTTGATCCAGCTACTATAACACCAGCTTTTCTTGAAACCTACTGGTTAGGGATATTTTATACACATTCTGAAGAATAAAATACATCTGTCTGGGTTAAGCTGGACAGACCTAGGCAAAATATTTATGATGATACATTTGGATTTATATTACTTCTGAGGTTGAGAGTCTCACCTTTGTGTTTAATGCCAATAAATAATTTTGCTGCTTTCTAGGCAGCGGCAGAATTTTGTATGGGTTGTGTTTTATTCAGAATGCTGCGTGATTCAGTACTTCTATTATGGAATCAAGTGACATTCTAATTGTTTCTAAATGTTTTCAGAGTTAATTCTCATTCTGTAGATTGCTGATTTCCGCAGTTTCAGAAGCTCCTATCTGGCATATCCCTTTCATAATTCTCATCCTGCTCTCATGCTGTCGCTTATTTGTATACATCCATTCTGATGTTTCGCTTTGAATTAGGTTGTAAACTCCTTGGATTACTTACAGAAATTTTGCCACCTTTGTGGGGCTCCGAGTACAATGTGGCTTTAGGCATGTTTTATTGTCCCAGTACAGTTGCAGTAAAAACTTCCACTAATATTTGTATAATAAAAGTGGAGCCGATCTATAGAAATAGCTTACGCTGTACTAGCAATGCCTCTAAGTGCACAGCAAGTCTTTTTGTTTTCATTTCATTCTGTAAAAACAGATAGTTAGCTTGTCTTGTCTTAGATTCCAGACATTCAATCACGCTGTTGGTGCTGATGCGAAGTGGGTAACTCGTCATGTCGTGAAAAGGCAGACACCATGTGTGGACGAGGAGATGTGCTGATGCTGCTGAGCAGTACTGTGGAGGGCGAGTATTGTGCTGTTTTAATTTGCAGCGTCACCCAACTGCCAGATCAGCTTTCACAGAGCTTCTTGCAATAACGAGTTAGTTTAACCTTACTGTGTAAGATGTCTGGCAGATATACACTGTACCCGTGCGTGTTGGTAGCACTAAGTTGCAGATTGTATTTAACGAATGCTTTTGTGGTCCTCAGATTTGTGTTACTTCTGTCAGCAAAAGCAGCACAGTCGCATCCTGAGTAGCTTGGCTTAGGTGGGATAATCAGGTGAGATCGTGAGATGGAACAGTAGTTAACAGCATCGTCCCTTTTTCTTGCTTTATGCTTTGAAAAAAAACCATAGCATTCTGACAAGCCTTGCTTCGAAGTTAAACTGTTGCAGTGCTTGTCCTTGCAATGCATAAAGCTCTACCGAAAGCCTTGGTGTGTCAAATTAAAATTCTCCCTAAATAGTAATAGGAAGCAACAGCTGATCCAACTTAAATGCTGTTTCCAGGAGAAGGACATAGAGAGCTGATTCTTTATATTCTACTGTACTTAAATCCCTCTCATCCAAAATAGCTCTGTTTCTTTGAAATATCAGGAAGAACAATGACACTATTTCAATAGCAGTTCTTTTATCCGGTTATCTTGACTGATGTTCCAAAACCACCGTCCCAGAAGATGTGTCCTCTGTAGGATAAGACGTTATAAAGTCTAGCCCTCACCTAATACTTTAAAAGAAAGCAAGCATTTCTCTACCAAGAAAGGCTTTACTCATGTCACATACTAATCATACACCAAAGTACTGTTTAGAAAAAAGAAAGACAACCTCTGCCTCCCCTCCTCAGGAGCAGTACATGTAAAGAAAAACAGCAGCAATAAAGGGAAATAGGAGTAGTAAGAGAAACCACTTTGAAAACTATAAAAGCAAAAATTGTTTTTGTCTTATTACAACCAATATTAAAGCTTTGCTTTAAACACATGCTTAATTTTTTGCTGGGGGTCAAATATCACTGATTACAGATTCTTCTGGGGTGGAGTTCTCACAGATCTGTCTCTAAAATTATCTCCTTATTTCTCTTTTTTGTGAAGATCACACGAATCTCTTTCCATTGACCCATTATCAGTCAGCATTACTCTGACCCTACTCCAGTATTGGAACGTGTTCACAGCATTGTGAATAGGATGTGTGCCAGAAAAGAGCTGTAGATGAAACGAGTCCTTTACCTTTCATTGCTATGTCTTGTGACTAGAATAGCATTTGGTTATGTCTGTATGTGGGGTCTGAGTTGTCGTATGGTAGTTAGGACTTCAGATGCATAAAGTATGGTTTGTATGTTTTTGTAAAGAATATTAACAGATAAATTATCAGCTTGGATATTGAATTATCTGGTTTTCCATTTAAGGATTAATAATTACAAGATGTTTAGCTTTTGGAAAAAAAGATAAGGTACTTTCTTCTCAGTTTTATTTTGTATTTTTGTTTACATCTACTAAGCTACAGAAGGATTTCAGAAGTGTAGCGCTGTGAATTATTCTGGACTTGGAAAAGGTCATTTTTTTTTTTTTCCTTCCTGCTGAAATCTCCAGATTGTTTTGATACAGTGGGGATATTTCTGTGGAGAGAGTTTGTGTCTGGATCATTGTATGACTCCTGGCCCTTAATTTGTGTCAGAATGCATCAGGTCGCCAAATATATGTCACAGCTTCAGAAATGTTACTCTGTCTGTCATCCTGTAATTGGCACAATAGAAGAAAGCACCAAGGAAAGAGCGGTGGCGTTAGTAGGACTTCCTTTGCTGCTGGTATGAGCTAATATTATAGCTGGTAGGGCTCTAACATTAACACTTAACAGCTCGATAAACCTAATGAGTACACTTGGTTTTTGAAACCGCCTGCCTCTGTAACAGGAAAGCTGACTCACTAAATCTTAATGTAGTGGGAGATTTTCTGTCTCTGAGCGAAGGCGAGGCGTGTACACTGAGGCCTTTCAGGAGCATTTCCTAGGAGTGTGTGTATCCAGCAGAGACCTGCTGTGACAGGCAGCTTGCAATCAGAGCTCTTTGCACAGAGCCCCAGCAGCTGAGAGCAAAGAGAGGAAAAGTGGCATTCACGGTGCGTGTATAAAATTGCCAAGGAGACCACTGTCCACATCGTGATAATTCAGTGCACTGACATCAAAATTAACCACTCTGATAAACAATGCTACCACGGATCCCAAGAGAGGCAAGATTTTTAGGAACAGGGAAAAGAAGAAAATGCCTTGACACTATTCCAGCTCCTGGGTTAGCAGTGAATCATTATCAGGTTAAAAAAACTTAAGATATTAATATAGCTGCTAAAGAGCTCTTAAGAAAAAACTCCCTCATAATTCTTTCTTTACCTTTTTTTATAAATACTGACTTATAGGATTTGTTTTCCCTTTGAAACATACTTACAAAGAAACATGGTTCTGCTTTGTGCCTTCATCATTAACCTCTGCTATCAACTTTGTATTTCTAATCTAATGAGTTCAAGAGAAATTATAATACAAGGAAGCAGATGTCTTCAATTTTTTATAACACCTTTTCTTGCTGATTAAGGAGAAAAGATGATATACGTAGAGGGACATTAATATTTCTTGTTAAAACGTGCTTTGCAGGCTGAAGAAACTCATATACATAATGATAGTCAAAAGTCAGGGAATAAAAATAGGAATTTGTTAAAAACAGCTGTGCTGCGCAACTCTTTGACAGGAATAGAGGAATGCTTCATCCAGTAAAAAATTCAGAATTTATTTGAAAGAAACTGTAGCTGCTAATTTTCATCAAGACAGAAGGTTAACGAGTCTGTGAAAGGGGGGTTGGTTTGGTCTTGTTTCATGACCGTGAAAAAAGAAATGATTAGCTCTCTGATAGAGCTCCCATTTTCCTCATAGCAGAATTCTCTGTAGCATCAGACTGTGGTTGCAGCGTATTGTTAATGCTGCCAACAACACCGCCACCATCCTAATGTTTCCTGAGAATCTTTCAAAGAACTGCTGACCCAAAATAATAATAATACTGTTTTATTTTTTCTGCTATCGGTTATTTTTAGGGTTTTTTTTTCCCAAGGTAATCTTAGAGCCGTTGCCCCATTTCCCAATGGGAGCGTGAGGAGGGCAGCGTGGGGTGTCTGTGTGCCCAGCGCGGTGCTGTACGCAGGGCAGCGCTGCAGACAGCGCGGGTGATCACCACTGACGTGCGGACACAGATTGCTCTCTGTACTGTTCAACTGGAACTGGCATTACCTAAGTAGTTTTCGAGGTTATTTGGTTAGTATAGACTGCGTGTCAGAAAAGATCTCTGCTTTTTAGCCAAATGATTGGCAAGCTGAATTACAGACGGTCCAGTCTATGAATTTAGAAACCAGACCCAGACAGCTGCCTGCAGTGGAAGAGAAGATAGTTTCTTAGCTGCAACACTGATGAAGCTCCAGAATATATACTACAGTATTATGTGGCATTTGTGCTTTAAAAATTGATTACACTCTAGGCATACACTGTAAATGTATCTTATTATTTACGGTGACTGAGAAAACTGAGTCTAACATCCTGCACTAAACACTCGTTGAGTAGTAACGCACAATTTTGAAATAACCACGTAAACAGAGAAGACAAAGGGTGTCGCAGAAAGATTTTTCTGGTCCAAAAGCTGGAAGCGAAACCGTGACCCAGCCAGCCAGCCAGCATTTCTAATTCATAGTCACTCTATTCATTCCCCTCTAGCAAAAGTACTCTAATCCATAACTGTTTTGCATGCCGAGGTGAGATGTTAAATACAAAGAATTGCTTTTAAATAATATGCTTATGACAAAATACAGCAAGAACAGGGATCTCAAGGTTGAAGATGACATTCCTTCTTCAACCTAAGCTGCTGGAAAGGAAGAAAGAGATGAAGAAAAGAAAAAGAAAGAAAAATAAAAGCTGTGAATGCATCAAAATACATTATAAAAAGGTTTAGAAAAATCTGATGTCCGTGTATATTTCTAACTAAGACACATTTGTCTTTCGTTGTTAAAATAGTTGTATGGAGACAAGGTCTTTCTCAGGTATGTGCTCCGTATGTACTCTATTCAAATTATCGTTGTCTTTATTGCATGTATAAGTACTTGCAGAAGGACATATTTTAATGCAGATGGCAACTTTTTTTTTCACAGCAGAAGATGGTTCCAGTAAAAACACACTATCTTTATTCAGATGTCCATAGTAACAAAAAGAGGAAAACAAATGGGCTTTTTTTCTTAAAAAAATCCCTTTGAAGGCAAGTGGTTCTTTTGCTTGAGTATTAGTGATATTTCTAGAACATGTCTGAACTCTACACAGTTTGTCTGCTCTGAGATGATCCTTTTTCATAAACAAAACTCTTTCCTGCTTCGCATTAGATTAAGTTCTTCCTGGAAGGAAATTAAAAAAATTGTTAATTGATGACATGAGATGGGCTGCAAAAAAGGGGTCATGTATCTGTATATATATTAAAAAATATTTCTTAAGAATTCAGTTGGATTCTGTGGGTGAGTTGTAATGTACTTTTCCCCAGTCATACTGAACTCTAGAGTTGCCTTTCAGCAAGGCCCTGGTTTGCCACCCGTGTTCTTCTCTAAAAATATATCTACCACTGAGTAAATCTCTGCTATTGGTGTGGTTTGGGTTAATCTTGTTCTGGCTTTCGATGGATACTTTTCTCTAGTTTAGCTTTGGTTTCCATATAGGGGCATTGGGATAGAAGTTATACGTGACACAGGTTTATGGGACAGATGCTTTCTGCCTCCAAATATGGGGAAGTTGTGGAGTGGTTAGTAGCGAGAACTATCTATTCATAAATCATTACAATTACTATTTTCAGTTATGAATCATAAGACATAAATTAGGAAACTCTGGGCACCAAGATAACATGCACAACCACAGCCAAAGTTACCATGAAGTGCAACGAATAAATAAAGTGATAGATCTGCAGAAATGACGTCTTCACGAAGTAAATGCAAATAGATTGAACATGAAGGTTTTGGGGTGCTGGTGGAGATTACTTAGCTTTTCAGCAATGAAGGAAATAGACAATAGGCCATTGCTAGCATGCAACAGCATCAAAAATTGGCTGGATTAGTAGGAGGTGCTAGGGCTGTGACTTACTGACAAACCCGATTGTTTAATTGTTCATCCACAATATTTGGTTCATGCATCAATTAACAGTAATGCAACACTGATCCTAGATTGTATTTCAAAGGGACACAGCGTACTTTGGGTTTAGGCCTTTCAATGTACTACAAACTTACTGTCATGGCCTCTTGAAAGATGGACATCTCTCCAGTTCCTTCTGGAAAATGAAGTGAAGCTATCAGGTATTTTGCAATGCCTCCAGCAAATATGCTGGTAGTGCGGTATATGTCACTTACACGCAGGATACCAACCCAAGATCTCGTTAATGTGCGGTGTCCTATAGACAGTTCCTTTAAAGGTCTGTGTGCTGGAGCTCAGAAAGTTAAAAATGTATTAACTTATGTTTCAAATAACCTTTTACATTGAGATTCTGCAAGTCACCGAGTGCTACAAAGGCAGATTTTTCCAGTAACCAGAAAAACAAACTTCTCCTAGATATGAGTCCGACACATATGATGAGTAAAAATTGTTTTGAAGTATATCATATTCTCATTTTAACATTGAAAATTATATATGCTCCGAAAGCTGAACAGTATGTCTGGCTTTAGCCTGTGCTCATTTATGATGAGTAATTATCTAATGACGATAGTATTCAGCATGCATGAGAGCTGCTGTAGCAAGACTTGGAATTTTAAGGAAACACTGTAGATCAAAAGATAATCTCTCATTTGTATTCTCTCAGTTCCCTAGGCACCATTGCACTTCATAAAGGAGCTACAGAAATGGATTGCAAACAAGTATCATTTCTGTGTGAGATGTGAAAAGGCGCTTAATGATCTTTAAATGGTCCCAGTAATGCCTTTCACACGCCTTGCAGTATCAGATCATACTGTTCTAAGCAAATTGCATGTTGTATGAAATACGTTCTCGGTCCTGTCTAGAAGTGTGGCACTGCTAAGGTCTTTGGGGATAAACACGTGTAACTGAAGGCCTCATCAACTCTGAATGACTGTGTGGACATGCAGTAGAATTTTTGTCATCCATCTCTTTAGCTGGAGGACCTTGCAATACCTTTGTTGTAGCAGCATGCCGGAAAACTCAGTTTGGAGTTTCCCCTTTTGGGTCTGGAGTTTGGATCATGGCATGTATAGGATGTATGTATGAACTGTGACTTGAACAAAAATGTCCGCTTCCACTCTAGATAGTGAAGGATGTTGTTTGTAAAATCTTTAACATAGGTTTTCTTAAGGCTAATGACGTAACAAAGTTTCGTGTGACTATATGTTGTCTGATTCATTGCCACTTCGATCAGGTTTCAGCCTGGATGTAACGGGCCACTGGAGAGAGGACAGGTTTGTCTCCTGTTGTCAGGGCTCCATGGCTGCTCACCTAATGAATGTGTAGATAGAGCAAAAGCCCTTTTCTTGTTCCTAATGTCACAAGTTTCCATCCTACCCCACTGGGGGAGTAACTGAAGAGATGGCACAAACATGGAAAAGTTTGGATTGACCAGAGGCCCAAAACCGGTGTGTGTTTCCGGCCATCAATTGAATCCGTGCATGAAATTGAGTCTGGCTGATTGTGTTGTATCAGGAAAAAGAAGATTTGGGTTTGCAAGGGTCTGCGAAGCTGTGCTTGTCTTGCAAACTTTAGGCTTATCAGCATCATAAATCACAATTATTGCTCAAGAAAAAAATAATTACCATACAGATTATTTTGGGCTCTCCCTAGTGTCACTTGGGCACATCTTCACAGACTAATGTTGTATAGTCCAACCTTTATATACCATCCCATTAGCTGTACCACTGTGTGCAAGCTACATCTAATCTTCCATAAAATTCAGGTGACTTCATAAATGAATTTTCTCTGTATTTTGCCAGTGTATGTTAGTGAAACAGCATCATTCAGCCAGGAACTGGGCAAGCTATGCAGGCTTTAGAATAGGACTGCAAGATCAAGATAAGTTTTTATGGATTACGTTGTTACCAAATCCACAACACTTACTTTTTCAAGGCCTTAGAGTTTTTCAAGGTCTTACTTTAAAAACACTGAAGGTCCTTGTACTGCTGCTGTTGTAACAGCAGCACAGGTTCTTATGTTACTGTATGTTTAATAATTACTCCTTTGCTCCAAAACCCAGAATAGAGGAGATGGATTAATGAATATAATGTAGGGACAGAACGTCCTTGAGAGCAATTAAATACTCTGTTTATACAATCAAACATAAATTTTTTAAAACCCTCTTGGAGTACTGTAAACATTGTGCAACACCCTGTGTCTAGGTCACAGTGCACGTTAAAAACCATAACAAACATATTTTTCCTGGAATTTCAAGTTTTGTTCCTTGTGGATAGTGTGGATAAGGCAGTCGGTTGGGGGCAGTAGGATAAACTTATTTCTTAATATTACACTCTGTTCCAAGATTTGCACGTATTTAGTGCCATTTGGGTTATTCAAGTTCAAAGTCTGTTCTTTCTTCTTGTAGCAACTGCTTTTTGGTGTCTGTCTTTTGAGAGTGATGAGTGTTTATCTGCATCTGTATGTTTATGTTGTGGATCCATCACTGTGATATGTGACACCAGGTTTTGACAGAGGCTTTTCCCTAGCGTTCCCAAAAAACTGTATGAGAAAAACTCAGATGCTGTAGTAATGATATGGCATATATAATATAAAGCGTATGTAACTCTCTTTCTCCGTGGACTTTGTACTGCTGTTATGTGGTTTTCAGGGACTCCTGTTAGTAAGAACCGTCTATGATCAAAGCCAAAGTTGAGGTGTTCCTTATTGTGGAAACTGTTCGAGTCCATGTATAACTTACTACCATGGTATCTCATGTTAGTTTAAATCTGGGAGCATGTATAAATTTTTCATTGAAGAACTTGATGTCTATCATTAACACAGTAGGGATAAGTAATGTGACGTAAGGGAGGGAGAATTTATCAGTCTGAACCAATGATGCCTTTGCACTGTGTAATGTTATTCCTTTAATGACATGGTTCCATAAATGACACAGAGTGTTGGATGAATCATAGATTAATTCTTTGCTGAGTCAGATGCCCTTTATCCGGTGTGTTTTTAAATGTGAGAAAAGTCACTTTTTGACATATTATAAAAGTTGTTTGGTTTGGCTTTTCATTCATTTCACACGGACAGAAGGGTTTACAGGGGTTCTGTATTAAGCCTCAATTCTACAATTATTACCAGTATGCCCATGATTTACATTAAGATTCCCTTAAGGTTTCAAAGCCTAACATGCAGAAAAGAGTAAAATGAGAATTAAGACTTCTTATGTAGTTTTAATTCGGTGTCTTTTGCATATATGTGGTGCACGATATTAATTTGATCTTTGGGTCAAATCTTATTTTTCTAGAAAACATTTTGCTTATTTAGTCGTAGAATGGATAATGTGGTTTGCATGAGCAGCCTCTCAGTTTTTATTGTAAATCTTTAATAAATAATGCAATTATTGAACATTATTTAAAGACTAGTCTGAATAAAGACTAGAATTCCTCTTGTTCCTTAACACTTCCTTGTTTCTAACATGGAGAGCTTGGGAGCACAGATTTCTAGATATAAACACTCCAGCTGGCAGTAGCACAGCTGGCAGTCAGTGATCTTTGGGATACTGCACAGACAATCTAATTTTGCTGAGCAGAGGAATGGGACTGGGACATGGTGATGGAAAATTTAGCTACATGTTTCTAACAAGTCTACAAGGGGGACCTGCATGCCCAGTTGGCCAACCACTGCCTCCAAAGCCACTGCTGGACTTGCCAACAGCTGAGACAAGAAAATACGTTTGATCTTTGCCAACTGGCTGACCAACCAGCAACACAGGCTGTACAACCAGGACAAAAATTAGAAATTATTAATGGGAATATGAGGAGGCTGGAATATATAACTGAAATGCAGTCGAGGCGTGTACTGCCCCACTTCCTTGCCTGAGTCAGTCTCCTCTTTTAAATAAGTTGTGGAAATTTAGGAAAAACCTTTTATAAAAAGAACAGCAATGTTAGTGAGATTTCTTTAACAGCCGGTAATCTCATTTTCAAAGCATGTATGTGTCAGAACTTTCTGATGGCATTGTAATGTTTATAGCTAAAGCAATGGGGGAAAATAACAGAAGCTTGAATGGATGCTTATAAACGAGAAGCTTGGTAATCCTTTTAAAACTTTTCTCTGTTTCCAACTGTTAATTAAACAAATGGAAATCTGTTTAGCAAAATAAAAGTGGTTTATAATGTTAAAATAAATGAACTATAAATTTAAGTGTTCTATTTTGAGAGAGATACAAGGGTTTACCATTGACAGCAGACAATAGTTTGACTCTATTCGTATTTCAGTATTTTTGATGGTGTAGGAGATATGCTTGTATACATGCACATATATGCATATTTATCTGCCTTCATAATGTGAGCAAATTATGTGTGCATCTAAACATATGTATATACAGATGCGTACATCTCATCTCACTGACTCATGACTCAGTTTATTTAATTCAACACTTTATCAAAGACCCTATCAGGGAGCAGTTCCGCACGTTGTTGGGGAAAGACAAATATGCCCATAGAGGACAGTCTTTTAATTGGAAATAACAAAGGGCAAAATGCTTTAAAGTCGTAGAATCATAGAATGGTTTGAGTTGGAAGGGACTTTAAAGATCATCTAATTCCAGCCCTCCTGCCGTGGGCAGGGGCACCTCCCACTAGATCAGGCTTCTCAAGGTCCCATCCAGCCTGGCCTCGAACACCTCCAGGGGTGGAAAGTCCGCCATGGTTTTAAGCTTGCAAAACTGTGTTCGCTGTTCAGCTTTTAACCTGCAACAGTCTGTGCATTCTTTAGTTAAATTACGTACTCTGAGCAGTTCCAATGAATTCAGTGGGTCTACACTGAATGAGTAAAGTTAAGTAGGTGCATAAGTGCTTTCAGGCTTTAGGCTTTACAAGCTTTCATAATTAGTGCTCTAGACAACATTAATTAAAGAGTACTTTAGAAAGAATATAGCTGTTTAAACCTCTCTAGTGGTTTTCATCTTATTTAAGGACCCCAATCAATGCAACACATGGATAATCGACTCAGAAAGTGACGCTGTGTTAGGATGATTATAGTTTAATATAATCTGTATGCATCTTTGAAATTGTATATATCAAACATAACTTCATACAAAGTCACTTCAGTTCAAGGATAATTAAATAAAAGATAGTAATAATGAAAGACAACATATGTTTTCTATTTTGTTATAGAGTTTCTTGCAAGTATAGTGATCTATGGTAATCGAATACGATGAAGAGGAAGAATCTCCTGAGGCTAATAATATTTCTCTTATTTCCTTCATTAGCCTTTGGACAGAGTCAAAATTTATATCTCACTCATCCTTCTGTTATTATGTAATTGAGGGCGAATTTAAAAAAGCACACTAATAGCTGTAAAATGCTTTAATGACCAAAAAGACTTAATGAAATGTTAAGCATTATCTTATATCTAGTTTATTGTGAAAAGGCTATTCTGATTTCTTCTTTCACTCTATGTGTTATATAATACAGTCTCCTGTCTTCATGAAACCATCTTATATCATGTGGCAAATCTTTTGACGTATGATTGGCAATTGTGTTTGACAGTATACAATCCTCTGCAGTAGCTCTACTTAAGGCTTAAATACAGTTTTAAATTCTGACACTACTTGCCTTTTATGCTGTCTTTTCCTCCCATATTGAGATGATTTTCAAATGCCAATGAAGAAAATTACTGCATCTTGTACTGATATAGTTGTAAAGGCACAATAAAATTTGACATCTTCCATTTAGTGAGAGTGTCTTGATCAGAAATAAGACTATCACTCAGAACAAATTATTGTGAAGCCTAAAGCAGGAGGATATAATAGTTAAGCACAGAATTACCTGATGGGTCCTTAATCGCCTGACAATTATAAAAGAAAAGATCTCTGTCCATTACTGAAGGAGGAACCAAGAATAGAAATAAAGACAATGACAAACTAAATTCTTGGGGAAGGTGAGGGGTCTTCTGTCTAAAAACTCTAACTAGTGCTTGAGGATGTTCTGCAGTTATGGGGAAATTCAGACGTTTTCTTGAGTGTGCTGGGCTTCTTTTCATCTGGCTTTGTATTTTAATTGTTCTAACAGAAAGAAAATACTTAAAAGCACCTAGAAAATAGGAGGGTCTGTTTGTTTTCCTGTAATGCTTCCTTGAAAAAAAGCAGAGGTGGTGGAGCTGGAGAACCTGCAGGGTTTGAGATGAGGAAACAACCAAGACACTGGCAAGCCACCACCCTGGACACTGACCTGGAGCGCCAGGGAGTGCAGGACTGTAACAGTCCTTGGGGTTAAATGGTGGAGTTACCCAAACCCACAGAAACTCATCTTCAAAACAGTTATAGGGTTCTATCTCGAAAGGGGACGAAGAGATAAAATTCTTTAAAATACTACTCTATTTTCTTTGAAAGACTTATTTTTTTATAGTATGTACTTTCTGCTCCCTATCAGCATTACTCTCACAAATTCCACCTAGTTAAATTAAGCTCCACTATAAAATCCTGATTTGGCATGATAATAGAATAATTATTAAACAGGTAAGATCGGATCATAATTTTTTCCTCTGGCCTCAACTCTGCACCGGTGACTGCTGATTATAAATACTATTAGCGAAACAGAAATCAGCACAGTGTACTCAAGTTTCTTTTCAAATAAAGGGCTTTTTTCAGCATTCAGCTTCCCCATAGGCTTTTAATCAAGGTTATGGGAAAGTCCATAAACTTTCTGCTGAATATTTAACAAGCTGGAGGTCGTAGCAGACATGAGATCCCAAGGACAAGTGAAATGAGATTGCAATCAGAAGAGCAGAGGAGACCTGGAGATAAAGCAGAGCTTTGTCCACAGATAATATCTAACAGAACAAACACCAGAGTCACGTTTTCAAGCTTCTTTGGTGAGACTTAATTTTCTCAGTTATAAACAGCCATAAAAAGAGTAAATACAAATAGGTGGTTGCACTGGTTTTAGTTACATTGAAAAGATGATTGAAATCCAGTCTGAAAAAGAAAAAAAAAGGTTTAAAAAATGGAAGACATTTCATTAAGGTTACACTCATTGCTTTTTTACTAACCGGGAATCCCAATTCCCTAACATATTTTTAAAACATATTCTGTAAACAACCTCTATTATACTGAATTGTGATGCCTGTTTATATGTGTTTAGCCAAGAATTTTGTTTGCTAGATCTTTATAATTGAACTATTTTTAACAGTATGGTAGTGACAATATTTTTCTGCATACAAGTGGGAAAGCAATCTTGCAGAAACTCTTATTCATGCCGATCCAGCAGCTATAAAAGTATAATACTCTGCATAATGTATTGAGTGAATATTCAGGAAAGTTATCTGTAATGACAGCCTGACGTGTATGTACACGCAATTTGCACCATGGTTTGGCTTTGCAGCCACAGAGAGAGGAGTGCGAGGGTGTCAGGGAGCAGCTGTGCCTGCGGTGGCTACAGGAGCTGCCCCGTAGCAGCAGCTGCCGCGAGCAGCTCGGGGAGACAGTGGCAACCTGCAGCATCTCCTATTTTCAGTGATCTTTGGAATTAACTGCACAAAAGAGTTCTCTCCCCATTAGTGAGTGGAATTTCCTGAAACTGAAATGTTGTTTAATCTTTTGTAGCAAAAAGTCCCTGAAATTTTTAATACTTGTCAATATTGCCTCACAGTCTGCTCCGAACAGTAGAAATTCCTTTTATGAAATTGTATTATGTTTTTTTATCTGATTTTCTTTTTTTTAATTGTGTAAGAAGTATTAAAATATTTACCCTAAAATAATGTGCTGATCTTCAGGTTGGCATTGCAGCTTTAAAGCTGAGCACTTGCGTTTTCTATGAGTAGCAAGCTGTTTTGCACTAAATCTAGTTAATATTGTCTTTGGCTTAATTATTGTCATAGAAGAAAGACTGATATCATGCTGAATGTTTTCCCTCCTTTTCTTATAACAGTTACTGTTACGAAGTCCGAAAATTAGCAATTCTGTGACAACCGTTCTGGGTCTGTGATGATTTCTAACAGTCTTTCATAAATCACATCATTAATTAGGAGGTTAATTTCTGAGAACTGGGTGATTTTTTCCCTTCAGATTATTCCGTTCACTATTTCTGTTCTTTTTCATTGAGGAGAAAAGAAGGCCCAGAAGATAATTGTAGGCAAGCTTTTTTTTTTATTATTTTTTTTGTGGCAAAACATTTGAGATGTTTCTGTACAAGGGTTCTGGGTTTTACAACACACTTATACCCTCTGTCATTCAGTGAATGTTTGATTTAGTTCACATTTCTTGGCGAGCACCTCCAGCAGGGGAGGCTAAAAGGGACCCGGTGTTTTTTTCATTAAATAATGAAAATTCGATGACCCAGTGGGTCCCTTCCAACCTAGCGATTCTGTGATTCTAAATGCCAAGAGCTGGAATGCCTCTTCTCTCCCTAATGAATGAGGGCTGCTGATCCAGAATGGCAGTACTGATACTGGCATCCCTGTCCACACCACGGTAACGATGACAAATTTAGCCATCGCAGGAGTAGATATTTTTGCATGACTTCTTTCAAAGCAGAGAAGAAAACACCTGTTTGTGTATTCTCCCTTGCCAGACATAATGAAGTGAGACTTCTGCATGGGGTTATGTTGGATGGAGATAACTTTTCCTGTGTGGGCTTGACAGGACATGATCCACTGCCCACTGGTTTTTGATCGTGCTATCAGATCACATCTTTGCTACCGTGTAAATAACTTGATAAGGAAAAAGTCACTCTTTCTGATATATTTAAGAATACAAGACAAAAATTTGATTTGTGCATTTTTACATCTAGTCATAAAATAACAAACAAGCATTGCAACAATGAAACATCTGATAAAAATACTGAAAACCTGAAGGAAAGCACGGTTAATAATAAATGTAATCTTGTAAGATATTCATGCTTCACTTGAGATTGTACTGCTTTCAAGATAGAGGATTTGAAAAGAAGTATACTGTAAATATCTACTATATATTGTTTGTGAATTTATCTTTTTGCTTTGCTAATCTAATAATGCAGTGTTATACTTTCAGCATAAGACAAAGAGAAACAAGTTCAGCCACTGATGAAAGAAATTAGAAAACTTGTGTTGGGGATGAGTCTTTTAACCCTGCTACGTTCAATCTGCCCAGTGAATTTGCAAAGGAAGCATTTGTATTTTACCTGCACTTCTCGATGGAAATATAGGAAGAGTAAAGCCATAAAAAGGAAGTTTGTTTGTTTGAAGTGGAAAAAATTGTTAAAAATACAACAACCCTCTAATAATAATACAAGCCACAAAATTAAGAAGAAAATGCTAGGTTAAAATTTAAATTTCATTTTTAAAGAAACTTTCATCCCCACCTCCCTGATACCAGTAATTTATAAACTCAGTATCTGTCTTACCAGTCCAAGTCTTACCAGTGTGAAGGTCTAGTTTAGTTTAGTTTCCCTCTGTAACAAAGCTTAATAATCTCGTTATGTGTGATTAAATGTGTTTGTCTGCCAGAGAACAGCAGATTGATTAAAGATAAGGAGAACAAAAACTTTTAATCTCTTCTGACCTTTATTCAACTTTAATATTTTTTTTTTTTGCATTAATAATATATAATAGTTTCTCAATCTCTGTGGAATAGATTTCATAAATTTAAATTTAAACTTAATGGATTAAACTTAAATCTATTTCTTATATACATTTTAAGGAGCGTGTAAAGGTTGATTTGTCTTGAAAAACAAGTATTTTATAGAACTGCATTATATATCAGGATTTTGGAAATGCTTCGTAGAACTTACACTCTAACAGCACTTACTCATACTTGTTCCATATGACAGACCATACCAACTGTTTCTCTTAGACTGATTTGCTCCTGTAGCAGCACGGTCACAATCTCAGTTCTCTGCTGCTATTTGAATACAGGCTTGGAGTTGTCTGTCTTTGAAAAAAAAAAAGCATAAATGTCCATGGAGAAACATGATTTCCCAAGCTGCCTCTTCTGAAATTAGAATAAAAAGGAACAGAGGCTGAGATTAGACGCTCCCAATGTGAAAAACTTTCAATGTATCTCTACCGAATATTATAAATGCTGTGCTTATGAATAAGACATAGTCATTGCAGAGTTTTCATTTATTCATACGGAGGTATTATTATGCAGTTAGTGCGATAGATACCATACACAGGTCTCATACGTGGAGGTGAAAGTGGGGTTTTTTTTCTATTCTTTGTGTTTTGCATTTTCAGTTTGTTTTCTCTGAAAATGTAAAATGTTTTTAGGAAATTTACTGGAGAATTTGCAGAGGTGGTGGTGATGGCTTTGTTTTCCTTTAAAGATCAGGAAATATTAAGAAGCCAAGTGAGAGAAGGTATCAAAAAGAGCGTAGCAAAAACTATTTCAATATGAAGCTGACTGAGCAACTATTGAACTTCTGAGAACTGGAAATTCAAACTTGTCTCTACATAAACTATAAGACAGATATTAGATATGTATAACAATCTATAGTTAAGAAAATACAAATGTGTTGATAGAAATGAGATGTACTGGTAAAAGTGAGACACTTCCATTCCACACTCAAAATAGTAAACGTATGAATATATTATCTGTATGTTGTTTCACTTAATAGAGAAATAGCAACACTGGGGCTAACAAATATGATAAGCAAGCTACACATGCTAAATGAAGAACAGTATCTGAATACCTGGCAAGACTGTGACAGGCCTTCCAGATAGCTAAAAAGCAGCAATGAAGGAATGTGTAGTTTTGTCATATTAGAAATATTCATAAATCCTGCATAATATGACAATGAAATGGTTTTCAGCAGGATTAGCCAAGGAAGTGGAAAATTATTTTTCCAGAAAATAAACTAGATTGCAAAAATGGGCAGTGTGACATCCTGTCAGCATCTCTGAGAGCTTTATTTTAGCCCATGTCCTTCATATCTGATCTGTATTTACAAATGAGGATATTATGGAAGGATATATGAAAGTTTTCCTTATTACTTGAAGTTTGATACTGAGTTTTTACTTTATTCTAAATGCTCATTTATCAGCGTATCTTGACATAATACAGAGAGATACGTTTGGTTCTGTACTAGAAAACAGAGTAGACACTTTCCTGCCTTCTCAGACTGTAGGCAGGATACTTAGCCTTCCATAAGATATTAATCAATATGAATAACTTGAAATGAGATGTCTTTTTCAGGATGGGGGAGATATGAAAAAACAGTGTCACTGGTTTTAACTTGGTGTTATTTCAGATTTTTTTCCATACTGTCTCAAACGAGAAAAAAACCCACTGGTTTGGCTCAGGAAGTTAAAACAAGTTTAATAGGTTTTCATTTGTTTTCATGAGGCAATAATGGAATATCATAAAATATAATAAATGCTGATAATGCTAAGTTGAAGTCTGATAAATGAGTTATGAAAGTATGAAAGTGCTGTTACATGGAAATCATGGGAAAATTGTCAAGTAATTTTTTATAGGAGCATTGTCAAGCAGTGAAAATGAGAGGGATTTTCAGAAGTTGAGAAGTCAATATATATGTTTCTCAAATATTTCTTCACGTTCACAATATTTCTTCATGTTCACATTTTTAAACATACATCATAAATGTTTATTGTAGTCAAATAATTTCCTGATAGCCAACTTCAAATTATTATTGTATCAAGGTCACGTAAGAAAAGGTGATTATATTTTAAGGAGCTTTATTCAATTTCTGTTGTTGACATGCTTAAGAGTTGGAATTTTTCTAGGAATTACGAAAACAGATTTTTCTTTTAAGGGATGTTTTGTTTTAAAAGTAAGTGTTAAGTAATTCATTAATAAACTCCACCACCTTTCTCCCAGTCAGCACTCAGTGACTACATTTTCAATGAAATGGACTTTCATTCATGTAATTCCAATAGTGGAACATAAGAAAAAGCTAGAATGGTCCTACAAATAGAAAATAATAAAGAATTCTTCAGATGTGTTTTTCAAAGCTATGCTGACACTTTTCATTTTGTCAGTCTGTTGTTTGACATCAGTCATTGTCATTATTCTGAAACATTAATCCGGCAATGGTATCTCTGCCTTCATAAACTTCCTGGCATGATTGCCATATGTTATCACTAATGCCTGGGACCAAAATAATTTTAAGAGAAAGTTATATATGTAAGAATTATAGGTGAGAAAGATGCAGTTCATAAAAATCATCAAACCTACGCATCTGAAATCGTTCAGAAAGTTTCTGGAATAATGGCCATGGAGAACATTTCCTGGGTTTTGGCAAGAGACAATAGTGATTGACTGGATGTAGTGTCCAACTGCAAATGTTGGCTAGACACAACATTACTGCCAGCATTATAAAATAATTTACTGTGCAATCTGAGTAGTAAAGGTGACAATGGAAATTAGAGTAGAGCGCTATATGGCTTGCCAGGGACCCATAGGCACTGTTGTCCTATAAATCTTAATTTGCTTGGTTTGGTTTTGGCTCAGTTTTGTTATGGCATGCAAGTACCTTCTTACTTGTGAAATTACAGTGACATTTTCTCCAGTATGCTAACAAAGGCAAAGATGCGATACCGTGCTCTATCTCCTTATACTTGTAATTAAAATGATCTTGAAATAATGTGGAAATCACAGATATACATTTGTGTTATTTCAGTAAGAGAATATGCTGTTATTCGTTCAACATGGGTAATTAGTTTTAGCCATAAGAAATTCTAGGTAAGGTCTCTGAATGGAAGTCAAGAGATGCAAACCTGTTGTCTCTTTTAATGGGTTTTGTGTCCATGCAATGGTTGATGTGTTAGGTACTACATGAGGATTTAAATTAACCTGAGGTTATTACTCTATAATTTGTGATTCAAGACTAAACAAATGTAACCTGTTACTTTTAAGTCTGCCTGCCGGAATTCTGAAACTGATATCTGTAATTTCCAGTTAGATTCTTGCCAACTTTCTATAGTATTCAGACTGTATGCGTGTTTTGTGGGAAAAAAGAATCTCTGCATACACACAATGAAAAAGAAGAGTTCCTGACTTTGTTGGTTAACAGTTTTTAGAGAAGTCATTACGTATGTCCCATGATAAGAAATTTTTGCACAGTTTTTCTTTTCCACCCCAGTGCCGTGAAACCCACAGTTAGACAGGTGTCCTGTGCCTTTGCTAGTGAGAAATCATACACTCGTACTACAGTTCCCAGCAAAGAATTTACTATTTGTTAAATGTGCATAAAGGATAATTGGTGATTGGTTATGTTTTCAGCTCCCTTGACTTGTGAAGTGAAGCTTTCTTCAGAGTTCAGTATCGCTTTATGAGTTCGGTTTTCATTGCATGGACTGTTATTTCATCAGCAGAACAGAAGTCTTGCTAATTTATTTTACCGATGACAGTGCCTGGTAGCTGTGACTTAGGCTTCTTTAAACTATTGTATTACTGTTTTCTTTAGTGTAGCTCTCTGCTTTATGCTGTGAGTAAATGTCATCTGCAGACAAATTAATAATTTGTTGTTGTCTGTTGAAGCCAGAAATAAGAGAGCTGGGAGTCAGCTAAATAAGCAGGACCACTCAATGGCAGAAACACAGTAAATATGACTTGTGGTCAACCCTCGGAATATACTGGTAGAGTGCAATAAAACTAAAATAGTTTCTCACAGTTGTTTACCACCTTCAGTGCGTTAATAACAGTTGAACATTGGATGGTACTATCAAGTTATGTTTATTTTGTCAGTGCAATAAGGGGAAGCATCCGTGTTCTGCAGTGGGGCGTGCTGTAGGGTAGGCATCTCGCAGCAGAAGAAGCAGGAGTTTCATCCTCTACTTAACTGTGCTTCTGAACGCTTTTATAGCCGGTCAAGTAACTCAGCACATACATAATTGATCTTTTAATATGTGTTCCAGACTGGGAATTTCTGAAGAATCTGAGAGTTTCAGGTAACTCGTGTCCTGAAATCAGTTTCTTACAGTGTCCTGTGGAAATGTCCTCTCCCAGATAATCTGCATTATATTATCACTTGGGGAGACAAAGGGATTTCTCTTTAAGATGCTAAGTCCCTTCAGAGTGGTTCAACATGGTTCTTGTTCCCTACAGGGTTCAATCGGAGTTTGATCGGCGAGTTATTAGCTAGAGGTGAAGATTGCACTTGTGAGAATGTACTTTTTATGCTGCAGGATTTGATCTTGCCATGCAGAAGGACTTGCTTGTAGAGGACACGGTGAAACCATCTACTTAGCTGCAATTGAACATAGCTAGCTGTCTGGCTGCTGCTTTTAATTAAATCGACCACCAGCCAAACAACTTGGCTTGTTTCCATGGCCTTGCTTCTTAGAGGGTTTTTTTTTTCCCCCTGGTTTGCCCAAGGATAGTCTGAATGCTACAGCTTATTTGTGATTTTGACTAAATAGCGCATTGCTTTACTCTTGGTAGTTTTATTAATCTTTATTGAGTTCATGACCAATGTGGATATAGTCTCTTGATTTTACAATTTTACTTTTTTTTTTTCAGTCATAAAAACACCTCTGTCATTGGCAGAGGTACTGTAAGGAGTAAAAATTGTCTCAGAACAAAGATATTTGTACTAAATAGTTGTAAAAGATCTGAAAAGGATGGAAACTTGTTCAGTACATCATTGTTTGCTGGTACTTTGATGGATTAGCTTACCAACTACAGTGGTCGGACATATCCTATTATTTATACAATGGCTTTTGTAAAGAAAGTTCATTTTTAAGGTAAGCAATCAAGTAACTCCTTATATGGAGATGGGGGAATACTTAACCTTGAGTACAACAACATTAACTCCAGTGAGCTTAATGAATTATTCATGCTATTATCCACCTTCAGAGACATCAAATCGCTCTGCACTGCCTTGCAAAACGCAGTTTACCAAAAAATGATAGCATGGTGAATTATGTTTGTATATCTGAACATTAAACTAAAGACAGTACTGTGAAATGGCATTGGTGGATATATCTGTATAATCCATATAGAAACAAGGTACTGCACGTCATTTCCTAATTCACTTGCAGTCATATCTCATTAATAATTCCTTTGCAAGGAATGTCTTGATAGACAAAAATCATTTAATATTCAAAGATTCTTATACCAGCAATGGAGGATGTAATCACTGCAATCACTAACCTTTTTCACAAATTAGCTATTTGTTATGGTTTCTGGGTTGGGTACAAGAAGTACGAAGTTGCCTTTTTCTCTACTGTATTTGGGTTTTTACAGATGGAAACCAAAATGCAATTTGCCTTTCAGTGTGCAGTTCCGGAAGAAAAGTGACTATTTTAAAAGCTTGGTTGAGAATAGTGCTGGCATTTTTGCTGACAATAACAATTTAGTTTCTCCAAACTATTTTAATGAGGTCTTCAGACATACACTCTTAACACATTTTTCCTGCTTTCCTCCTTCCATTCTGAAGTCACAGTTCAGCAGGTTACTTGGGTACATACATGTAATTATGAAGCATACAGAGAGCTTCAGTTTATGTGTGTTTTTGCAGAGAACTCTATACCAGTATTTCCTTATTTAAAAGCATGTATGTCTGTTATCGACATCTATACTATCACTATAGAATATTTTGGAGAAGCTTTATTCAAGGAAATCAGCTGAGAGACTGACCTTGTGGATGCCTTTTCTGAATTTATTTCTTAATAGTAACTATAGAAGATTCTTCAAATTCTAACTAAAAGAGCATTTACACAGCATCTTGAGCAACAGGCAGATGCACAAACACACACATGCGCTTTGTACTACAAGGACACATGAATAGTGTTTCTGCTTTTTCTGATGACTGGTATTTATTACGTTGTAGTTTAACAAGTAAATCGTGTCCACGGTTTAATATTAAATTGCCACCTTGCTGAAACTACTGATTTCAACTGATTGCCTGTAGTGAGTGCCACTCCTTAGCCAGCTCTCAAATTAGAAAAACGGTTTAAACCACTTTGACTGCAAAGATTTCTATTTTATAAGTTCTGGAGCTGTGGCCCTCCAAGCTTGTTGGCCAAGAGCTTCTGCACTCAGTACAATTCACACCAAGGACAACATGGGAGATGCCTGCAAATACAGCAAGCTTCCTTCCTCCCAACTGTCTCACGCCAACAAGAGTGTTTTCAAATAGCTTAATTTTATACCAATTGAATGCACGTTCTGCAGAGGCGTGTAGACTATTTTTCTTAATAGTCTAAAGTTTTTAAAGACATTTTGTATATAACAATATGCATGTATTAGATACATACATGTATACATTTCTATTTTTAAAATACCATTAAGAATGCCATCAGTTTTCAGGGAATATAGGAAAGAACAAAAACAAATATTACACTGTTTATCTTCTCTTTAGTAGACTGCTTTTTATAATCTAGGAAGGGCTTAACAGATGATGAGACGAGGTCTGAACACAAAATCGCATGCTTCCTTCCAAAACTTTCACCCAGTAGTTTAAACATATAACTGTATGCAAATATTTACACTTTTCAGTTTCTCTATGGGCTGTTCATTCTCTGGACCTTAGCACAGAATTAATATAATTTTCTGTCATATTTATCATTAGCATTTTAAAAATCATATTTCCTAATCGTAGTAACTACCCAAAATGCTTAGAAAGAAGGGGGGAGGCTGTTTGAAGACGACGTAGTTTTGCTGCCTGAATATAGATAGGTGCAGAGCTCCCCCAGAAAGAGATTAATCATTAACTAAAATTCAGAACATCAAAAAGATTCAAACTGAACCCTCTGGCGTCTTCAGCTGTATATCAAGATGATATTACCAATTTCTGAACATAGTCACTAATTGCTTTTGTCTGTGAAATGTCTTTTAACCCATTAAAAATGCTCAGGGCAAAACCCATGTATTTTGTGGATTTAGTTCCTAATACTTTGTAACTCACAAGATCTGGTAACTGCGATAAATCTCTAAAGACTCCCATGATCCAAGTCTCATCTTTTCCCTGTGTACTATGCTTGTAGCATTAATTATGATTTTTTTATATGAGAGAATGTATTCGCTAATTTTGAAGTAGCCAAATAATTTAAAATCAAAATGCTCATGAAGAGCTGTTTCCCTTCTGAACATCCAAACACGGATAAACTTTCCTAAACATAGAAATATCAAAATTAATAGGGTAGATAGCAACTCTTGCCAAGACGCTTCTAGTCAAAAGATTTAGAAGTTCTGCAGTGAGTGTCTAGACTGGCAGGAAGGTGTTGGGATTGCTGCAAATCCTTGTCTCTCAAATTATTATGTATGGTGAGGGATTGCAAAAAGAAATTGTAGATATCATACTTGAATCTATGTCACAGTGTGGACTCAGAAGGGTGAATGCAACACTGAATGGTTTTGCAGCCACCTGGAGTGGCCTTTGGGTTGTTTCATAGGTTTCTCATAAAGCGTTTATCAAGCCTACCATTACAGAGTATTTTTTATTTAGCTTTTCTCTGTAGAGCTAATTTCATTCTTGTGTTTTGACTACTCAGTGTTTTTGGAATATCTTCTGACTGATTTCAGAGCCTGTAATTTTAAAGTTATATTGTCTGCAATATGGAGGACTCAGTGTGATATCTGAGAGTTGTGTATCTCTACAAAGAAAACTATTTTTTTATAATGAGTTAAATAAAACTGTGTTTATCTGACTTAACCTTTTTGCCAATAGAGATTTTGCTCATCTTAAAAATGTTAAAGAATGAGAAGGAGTATCTTTTCTTTTTCTCTGACTAGCAAAAGAAATGATCTGCAAAAATGATTTATTTAAGTCTTTAGCTGCTTGGCTGGGGTATTTTTGTATCTCAGTTGAGTGGGGCGCCCCAGGTACCCTTTATTTAACTCCATAGGTGGTATTCTGAATATTGTCACTGTAGCAAAAGCATCACAGGTGGAGAATTAGTACATTTGGTCTTACCGAGGTGGTCATGAACAGAACAGAACAGGACTATGCAGCAAAACAGCCTTTTTGTTTGTTTTACAGTTTTGATTATAGTATCAGCTTTGCATTAATCAGTTTGATACAAGAACAGAACTTTGCTGACTACATGAATTTGGAGAAATTATTAAGCTTCCCCAAGCCAAACACACTTTTTAAAGTGTAATACATCATCTCAGTGCTTTTGTCTTTGTTTCCAGCCTGGATAGGAATTTCTTTCAGGTAGATATTATTAGGACAGGTTGTATGTGTACTATATTATATGTAATAGTATATTTGGATGTCTGTCAATATACGTATATTTATCATTTGTCTTATCAATCCCTTTTATTAACTCTGCTAAAATAGGGAATGAGAAATATATGTTGACAATTACATTCCAGTGAGATCATTGAAGTGTAATATCTTCCATGATTCATACTGTATAAAGAAACTTCCTCAAATATTTGGAAGATATTTTGGAAAAAATGTTTACTTTTGGTGTTTACTATACCTTCAGTATATTAACCATATTTTTAAACACAAATACAATAGCAAAGAATGATAACTTTAGTGCCATCTGTAGGGAAAGAAAATTTATTGATTTAAAGTAGACCTTTGTGAAAATCTCAAATGCAAATTTTTTTTTAAAAATTAAATCACTGTAGAGCTGATGGGAAAAAAAAATTGTTCAGGAGTTTATCTTGAACTGACAGAGTGAAACCCATTAGGATTTGCTATTTGTAAATCACCGTACTATTGTACAAAATATCCTGGTAAACAGGTCTTATACAATAATCTATAACCATCTGCTTTTTTGCTTTTACAAATGCCAAAAACTTACACCAAGCTTTCTTTTTATTAAGATCTCCTGTCTTATTTTCTTTGACTGTATGTCTGCGTACTGAGATCACAGGAAATGTGTATGTGCACCATCCACATTTTTCCTAGGGTTTTTCCTTTTGTTGGTGTTTGGCTTAGTCCTTTTCTCAATCTAAAATGAAACAATATCTACTTAATTTTCTTTTGCAAATCGGCCTGAGGGAAAAAATCATTGCAGATACCCACAGATATCACTTCATATTGAGAAATAAATAACTGTTGCACTTATCCCATTACTTTCGAATAAGGTTATCTATTATAGGTTATGTTATTGTAGGCTGTAAATGTTGTTAGCTACTACTGGAATTTATTTTGTATGTTTTAACCAGTTTTGGAATTTAGTTGATAATTGTTTGATGACTAGCAGCCACGATTAACATAAAATAACAAAAACATATACATTCTGTCAGTTCTGGGGATAAGGGAAAATAATTCTCTTCAAATTGAAGATGACAGATTTATGGATTGTGGTTTAAAGCAGGCTCAGTAGATGGACATATTGAGTCACGTACAGCTACCTGATATTTGGTTGTCAAAGACCTTGGACTGTGCTGGAAGCAGACATATTTACTTCTCACATTTACAGGCAGGTCAGGACTGAGGTCATGAACAACAGAGTGAAAGAAATCTCAGACTTTGCCTGCTAGCACTGTATCTTGGGATGCAGCTCTCTTCTGCCCGAGTTCAATTTCTAATGCTCCCTGACCCCCACTCTGTTATAAATAATCAGAAATATTCATTACAGAATGGCAAGAGCTTTGGAGAAGTGATGGAGTGTATATTGCAGAAGGAAAAATACATCCAATTCTCATAACTCCTTGCAAATTGTATTGGAAAGCCTTCAGCTGAATATATTCACATCTTGCTTTAAGAAATGCTACAAGTAATGTGATGAGTTGAATTATCCTCAAATAATTCTGCTCATGTAGATATGTGTACCTATTTCACAGTGCAGAGGGTTATCGTTTTCTGTTTTCAGACTGATATGAGATATTGAAATATTGGGAAAAAATCCTTTAATTTAAGGTCAGCTTTCACTATTAAAGTCATGAAGTCAAATAGATTGAGGCATGCAAATACGGTATTGCTTTGGTATTCTATTTCTGTGCCTTTTTTTTGTTTTCTCTTGAATCTTCAGCGTTAACAGCCTGGAAAATTCTACTTTTCCAGGCATTAATGAAAAAAACCCTTCTGATTTCTGGCTCGAATTACACAACTCGGTCACTTGCAATGGATACAAAAGAAGAATGTGCTCTTGGTAATGTCATTCCCGTGTAGTCAAATTTAGTGAAGAGCGCTCTAGAAAGAATCATGAGGCTCTTTTGTTGGAGTAATATTGAATTTTGGGGATGGCTTGATTTGGATAGTTTTCCAATTGTTCTTGTGAAACTCGCTACATTTTTTCTGGGCTTTTTCCTCTACAGCCATAAATGATAGAAACACTCTTGGGTTTGCAACTCTTACTGCTGCTTTGTTTTTCTCACCACAGAAAATGAAATTCCATAATGCATTTGCAAGCCGATGCTTTAATAAAAGAAATGAATTGTACAAGAGCAAGGAATGCAAGATTCAAAGGCTTATTCAGGCTGTATTATGGTCTATAACATACCACACCAGCTGAAATACTGTTAGGAATGCTAAGTAAAAATTCTTTTTTGTTTAGTGCAAAAAAAAGAAAAGCAGTTATTAGATTTTGTTAACTTATTTATTTCTTTCTTATTTAATTGGATTAACTTCATTTATTAAATATCTGCCTTCGGTTTCTAGGCTCAACTTTGGCTTTAGAATAAGACCACAAAAGGTCACTAAGCTGTAACATTTGCGGGTGTTCAACTTGCTACTGAAAATAATGAATATCTTCCCTCGTTAGGCTCCAAGCACCAGCAGAACTTAGGAACTTCAGCAGAGACAGTCCGTACAACTAAGTTCCAACTCCATGCTTTAGCTCTTAAAAGTTCTGTGCGTTTGTCATTATTATTAGTAATATTCGGTAGAAAACAGTATAAAACAGTAAGTGGCTCTGCGGTCTACATAGTGTTTTATAAAATATTGAAACACAGTATGGCTCTGAGGGAAAAAAAATCTATTTTGCAGTCATTCTTATTATTTATGCTTGTATTTCTATGTTGATTTAGACTTGTTTTGGTTCTTTAATAAGGAAGGACAGTTCTGACGTCTCGAGTAGAGTGAAAGCTAATGATGTTACTTAGCAGAGGTCAGTAGGGGCCTGGGTTTAGGAAACCCGAGTGTGGGTACGGAGTATCCGCAGCGAGCGCTCCGGCACACGTAGATTGAAGTCTGGTTTTCTTTCTACACAGACAGGTTTGTATTTGTGAGGAAGTAAATGTAGATGGGAAATAATATCACAGTCAGTGATCCATACTGATATCCCACATAGATTCTCTGTGCTCAGTCTTGTTCACTTTTGAAAAGGGAGAGTGAACTCTTACAGAGGGTTCTTACGGCACATTAACAGTGTCTACAAGTGGAGGAAGTGCAGAGTCCCCTATAAATTTACAGCCTTATTTACTGCATAATAAGTTCCCACGGGAGATAAACTCTCAAGTGCAACGATCCATAGAGGCTAAGAAGAAATTGGAAGCAAGCAGACTTACCAACATTCTTCAACTTATTACTCATAAACCTTGGAAAAATACCATTTTAAATTCTGAGACAGCCTAGTTTTATCCGAACGGTGCACTGTTTTAACTTCACGTTAGCCTAGAAATCTTTATGTGTTGCCCAGGTAATTTATGTGATCTGCCTTTGCAGGAAGAGAAATCTATCTTACGCTTAACTCTTTTCGATAATTAATTCTCACCCATCTGCTTACAGTTGGTGTGGTAGAAATGTGCTTGCATTTCCATATTTGCTCATGCCTAGGAGTAATCTTTTAATGTAAATAGCTGTGAATCTCCCAATAATTTTGAAATGGGCCTTTTTCAGTTTCTGGCCAGCACATCCAAGTCACATTCCTCATTGCAATTTTTAGTATGTTGGTAGGGGAATGCAACCTGTCATTTTTATACTATTTAATTGGAAGATACAAACTTTATTTCATATATGATCCATCCTGCACCTGAAATATATTTTTAAGATATATTTTTATATATATATTTATATATATTTTTTATTTATATATATTAAGATATCTTTTTATACATATTATCTTTTTATACATATTATCTTTTTTTATATAAGATATATTTTTTTTATGATCACATTAGTATAAACAGAATCATCATACCTCCAAGTTTATCTGGTTTCTTCTCTCCAAGTAAAATAATTATTATTTATGTCAAAGTCTTCAGTCTTTTCAGTGTTTTGGTTTTCACAAACGACTGTGTACAGTCAATTAAATTAAGTAAATGTAATTCTAGCTAAAAACTATCAAAGCTCTTATAAAACCAGTGGAAAAGAACAGGGATGATTTTCTTTAGATCAAATAATCTATTCTCCGACAGGACACATGGCAGGGATCCTACCCAAATGCGTGGCAACATGGATACTATTCAGTGTGGCTACAGGAGAAAGTATAAATCAAACCACGTTTCCAGTTGCTTTAACTTGTTCTGCCCACTCGTGCGGAAGGCAGCTGGTTGCTTCATGCTGTGCCATATATAAATGTGGATTGAAGTCACCTTTGGTTACTCTTAAAGTACAAAATCGAATTGAATATTTCATATTTCATTGTCCTCCCTAGTTTGTACCTCTCTACAAGTACTTTTTTTTTATTAATATGCTAGGGAAATCAATGCTTTTGTTTTCTGCACTTTAAAGTTCGTTTCTGCTGCAGAGTAAAAGTCATAGAATGAAAGAAATAATAATTGTGAATTTTGGCATATTTTGCTGAAAATACATACTATTTTAAGCGCTTGACTACGTACAATGTACCTTATAAAACCTTCTCATTTGCAGGGATCTGGCTGAGCGGAATTGACAGCCTGATACTAGCTAATGAGATTTGGATATCTGGCTTCACGTAGTTATGGTTCAGTAGCTACTTTTTGCTCTGGAATATGTGGGGAGAAATACTAAACTTCTGTCAGAAGTGTGCACAGTTATTGTTCTAGGTCAAGTAACGTCAAATAGTGAAGCAGCAGCATCCTCATTTCCTGAATTTGCTGCACCACATCGTGTGTGAGCACTGCGAACACTGCCTGGGAAATTTTCTCTGATCTTTGCTTATACGGTCGCAATTTGAAGTGCACTTTTCTGCAGTTTCTGGACAGATATGTTTAGTTTCTGTCTTTAGAAAGACAAATGTGCAGATTTAGGAGCCACTGAGTCAATGGATTTTAAGTCATAAATGCTTTGTAACGTCATATTGGTGGTTTTTTCTTGTTGCAATCATAGTGCAGTAAATTAGCTTGTTCAAAGAAAATTTATACAAAAAAAAGGCTTGATCAATTTTCTTCTTGGTCTTTTTTCCCCACATTATCCGAGTATGGATATTTAACATCCCTTCCTTTGCTTTGATTCATATTCCCTCTTAAAACAAAAGCTCTTTTAATTAATTATATTTACTTCTTCCTATTTATTTCTTTCAACAGCTTATCTTTATTACTGGTATTCTAACCATAAACCTAAGTATGGGCTTGACAATCAATGCTACCAAACAGTGAGAAATTGGGATTAATTGAAATATTATTTTCTGCTTCCAGGCTCTGATTTCCTTGCCTGGTTTTCATGTGAATAACTTATCTAGCTTTAGACATTTGCACGTTGTCTGTTGCTTATTTGAAGGTAGACTGGATAATTTAGCATACCAAACATTGTGAGAAATACTTTTTCCTTCTTTCCTTCAGGAAAGAAGACATCATCAGAGTCATCATGTTTTAGGAGCACTTTACAGTACTTAGAATAAATTCTAAAATGAAATGCATGGACCAAAACTGAAAAAAAGAATTAATAGTTTATACTTTTTGTTTTGTCATCCATCATTGAATGATATTTTATATAAAAAAACTACATACATTTAAATATTCTATTTGCGAGATTAAAATCTTCATGGGACCTAAACTATTATTCTCTTATCTTTTTTCCTTTGTTAAAGGTAGGTTATAATGTAATTATAAAAAGTATAAATAATTGTTTAAAACCCAGATAGCAAAGTATAAATGTAAAACTGCCCAAACTTACAATGTTATTAATGTTGTAGATTCCTTGGGAAAACCCACCTGGTGAGTAAGATCTTATAGTTTATAAATTTGTATTGCCAAGTTCCAATTTCGTTTCAAGTCATTGCAGAGGAGGACTAAAGAGAACATTGATATGGTTGCTTACTCAGTCATAGAATGGGAAAAGGATATATTGAGGCTCTTATTTACACACCTATCTGAGTTAATTTTTCTGAGCAGTCCATAAATACTTTTTGACTCCTCTTCTCTAACAATATAGAGACTGGTTCAATCATCCCCTTGTAATGAAATCTCTAACAATGTTACTGCTGGTGGTGTTACGGTCCACTACATTGAGTCAACTTATCCCTCAGGTTTCAAGTGCAGACCTAATTAAAACCTAGAATTTGGATAGTAAGCGCCAGTCAGTTCCTAATTCCCACAGAGGACGTGGAAAACCTGATCTTCCTCCCTTTATTCTTATCGTTTAGATGGCAGCGTAGGACATGCAAAGTTTTGTGCTGCTGAAGCATCTACGAAGGATGCCTTCAGTGGAGGAGCACTGAGCTGTACGGAGCACCCGTGCTAGCTGGAGCATTGAGATCATCGGTACCCTTCCCTGCTTAGATGGGTAGCCTGCTCCATTACTCAATTTGCCCAGATATCTCTTTGCCCTGGGCTGATGTTTCTAAACTGCCCCGAATTGAGTATACATTATACAGGCAGCTAGCAGAATTTTTGTATATGGAAAGTAAGCTTCGAATGTTATCCTAGTAACAATTCCGTCTCGAACTAGTGAAGCAAAAGTTGTTGATAATTATAATGAGCCCATTAAGCCAAGTCATGAGTTTAGTTCCATCAGGAAAAGTTTTAGATTATTTTCTCATCTGTTCTAGTCTGGTGAGAATAATTAGCGGCATGGTAATCTGCTTACCTAAAAGAATAATAATAATTATTTTCTAATCCCAAAACAATGTGTGATTTAAAACATTACACTTTTGAGTGGGTTTTGTGGTTGTGGGTATTTTTTCTTTTAAATTAGAATTAGGAAAGCCATAAGTGTAAAGCAGGTGATCCGGTCAGTTAAGTTGTTTTGGGCTGCTTTTCATGAGCACAGCGTCACTGAGCTTGCTTGTCTCTCTCACATCTAATAAGGCTACAAAAACTTCCAGAGGCCTCCAGATATGACAGATTTGCAACTGCAATTACAAGGATAAGTCTCCAGCAAGATGACTGTTCAGGTATGTGCTTAACATGGCATTATATTGTAACAAGTAGTAGTAGCTTTGCCCTTCTGATTGTCATTGCAGCTGAAGTATGTAGAAACGCACACCAAGGACATTTCCAGGACTCCGATTCCAAAGTGAATAATCTGCTACATTAGCAACAACGTTATGTATTTGCTGAAGATACAGAGATGCCTTGTAGTGTTTATGACTAGGAATGTCTGCTGTCTAATGCTTCAGCTGCTTTATACACGGTAAAATCAATAATGGTCTTAGACAGTTTTATAGTTTTAAATATTTCAGGTACCTGTTCTCGTAGAGGAGGTTCTCGTTTCTAGGGAAAAAAGGTATGTGTTTGGCTCTTAAATGCTATATACAATAAGAGCTATTATTTCCCTTAGAAGCACAAAAAGATATATATGCAGAAAAAAATGTGTCACAATGTTCCATAGAATAAAATGGATAATTCCTGAACTTGTTCTTACTGTTTTTTTGGTCACTTATAGGAATAGGTGTTTTGTTTCATGACAGCTCTTGGTGATTAGGAGTGATTTCTGTGTTGCTCCAAAGCTGTTTGGGGTTGGTTTGAAGAGCTCATTGTGACTCAGCTTTTCCGGTGCTTTCTCAAAAAAGATTCTAGTCTAAATCACAGACAGGGAAAGACCGTGGTCGCTTCAAAATATGAAGGTTTTAAATGTAATTTCTACTATTGCTTAGAAAGGATTTTGACGCGGTGATGACTACAGAGTCAGTGTGCACAGTGAAGGTGCCTAAAACAAGTCAGCTTGGTCCCTGAATTGTGCCCGACATCTTTGTGTCATTTAAATCCTACTTAATTTTGATGGAATCGTGAGAAATTACTATTTCTTTTCTGGAGCGCTAACAGGTAGCTGTGCTTAGTTTCTTATGTTCTCTGGTAGGAGGTTGCTATTTTCTCTGGCATTGATAATTACTAGTTACAGTTTGAAGGACACTGTGGGAGGAATTCTGTGTGTACTACAAACAAATTCCATATTACAATAATGATCCTGTTTTCATGTAGAACTTAAAAAAAAAGGACTGGTTCCACCCTGCTGCTATCTAAACAAAATGTCAATTTCTTGCTCGAAGTACACCAAAAATGAAAGATACCTTGGAATTAAAAATAAAGGATCTATGACTGAGTGACATAGATTTTAACAATAAGGCTGAAATCTAAACATGGTTATACATATAGCAATGAGCATTAATTGTAGGAAAAGGTACTGATAAAATTGCATATGCTTTCTAACACTTTACTGCTCCAAAAGAACTAAATAGCAATACTGATTTTCCTGTGACTAGTAAATATAATATACTTTTTGTGATAATATTAGAATAACATTTCTTGTCATGGTTTAATGGTGCATTTCTGCATCACTAGGGAAACTGTTTAATGTGTGTGGAACAGCAGCAAAATTGTTAATAGAAGAGAAGCAGCTCATAGTGTAATGCTTAAACAAGTGCTATGGATAGAGCTAACACTGATCTAGCCTTGTAAAGCACCACCATCTGACTGAAGAAACTTGCTGGTTTTATGTAAATTCTCACAGAGAAACAGACCGTGAAATATGTTCTCTATAGAATACTTTTGCGGAGGACAGAGTATGTGCTTGCTGAGAAATGGATGTCTGAGACTGCAGTGAGATGCCTGCTGCATTTCTTGGTAGACTGTTTGTGAGAACTCTTTAGAAAAACTATGAGCATTTCATGTCACTCGGCTTTTACCTTAGACTGCTTTACCTAACTGCTTTGTAAGTGCTGTGGAAGTAAATAGAAGGGTTAGGTTTTGCTGTGTTAAGAAGTCAGACATTAGAGCCATTTCCTCAATGTATTATAGGTACAGTCTTGTTTTGTGTTCACTAACTTGTGTATCATATTTATGTCCTTGTTATTTTAACATCTGTACGTGACTCAGAGAGATCAGAGGTTATATTAAGGCAGTTTGTCTCCTCCAGAAGTTACAAAGCAAAAATGATTACATACTGAAAAACCGGTTGTATCTAATTGCAAGGATAGTGTACTCACAAAATCAATATCCTTGAAAGAAAAAAGAATTAAAAGCAATAATACAATCTATTAGAAGTTAAATTGCTATGATATATTAGGCTATGTTATTAAATGCCTTCCTGTCTTTTCAATGGTGCATTGAAAAGTAAGGGAAGATGGATGGGTGAGTCATGATATCTATTATTAAGAAATGGTTAGAATTCACCAATTCCCTAGGGTCATTAGGCAGCATAATGGGAAATAATTCTGGATTCAGAAAAGGACTCCCTTGACCCATACCTTCTCATAACTGGGTGGAGTATGTATAGCAATGCCTCCTTGTAGTCCAGTATGAACACAGGGTAGCCCAGGTAATGTATCATCCTTCTTAACAAATAATATGCAATGCTTTCCTGAAGGAAGTAAAAGAGAAATAAGGCTTTCAATGAATGAGTAGAATGGCTGTCATGCATGTAGAAATGAAAAAGTGAAGTATGTAATGGGAAAGCAGAACTTGATAGAATGACTAGCAGCTATTCTGGCAAAATTCTTAAAGCCAGCCTGAATGTAACCATGTTCTTCTGTACCTTTTCTTTGAAGAGTTGGAGTGGGAAATACATTGTATGAAACAGATGATATGAATATACATGGATCACAATTGTCTTTTTCCTTTCCGTATTCTGATAATATTTTCTTCTCACCATTGCTACACTTCTTTTTCTTTCTGTTTAGCAAAATGCTGGATTTATTTGTATATTTCTTGATTGCTCAGTTTCTAGCTTAACGACGACGAGAATAGGACTACCTCACTCTCTGACTGCATATACTGAGAGTTCAGTGTTAGGTTAGCCTGGTAAGGACCATCAGTGGAATGAAGGTGCAGACTTCCCAAGTAGGATTGATAGCATTCGAGTATAAAGATTATCTGCATAATCTTGTATGAGGATAGATAGATAGCAGGTTGTGATTTAATTTTCCATTATTTCACTAATTAAACATGAAGCCCAGACCAGGTCTAATTATGTCAATGAAACTGTTTCTCAGCATATGTTACAATTTTGTTGAATCAATGAATTCCAAGTTAAAACTTTCCTGTAGAATTTTTCTGACAAGCTTTATTGTAAAGTCCCATAAGTATTCTGAAATACTGAGTCCTAACTGCCTCCACCTGCTAATCAAAAAATTGTGCGTACCTTTAATCTTAATTTCTCTTCACCTTAATCCCTTCAGTTCTTGTCCATCACATATTTCATCTCAGAAAGACTTCATGAAAGTAGATTAAATGTTATTAGTGAAGAGTCAGATAAACCAGTGATGAAAGTTACGAAGTGGTAGTAAAGAGATGACTAATTCTCCCATCGAGAGGTGGAAAGGTCTGCCCTGAGAGCTGTATTTGAAGTGTGCAGTAAAAATTAAACTAGTCTCACAGTAATGAAGAGACGTCAACAAGATGAACTATGCATTAAATAAAAGCCCTGCATCCAAGACCATGTAGAATCATAGAATCAATAGTTTGGGTCGGAAGGGACCTTAAAGATCATCTTGTTCCGCCCCCCATGCCATGGGCAGGGACATCCCACTGGCTCAGGCTGCCCAAGGTGCATCCAACCTGGCCTGGAACACCTCCAGGGATGGGGCAGCCACAGCCTCCCTGGGCAACCTGTGCCGGTGTCTCACCAGTCTCATAGTGAAGAAATTCTTCCTAATGTCCAGTCTAAATCTGCCCCTCTCCAGTTTATACCCGTTCCCCCTTGTCCTGTCCCCAAAAGCCTTTACAAATAACCCCTCTCCAGCTTTCCTGTAGGGCCCCTTCAGGTACTGGAAGGTCACTATAAGATCTCTTATATATAATCAAAAACTGTATTGAACTGCATACATACAGAGGCCTCAAAGCCTGCAAACACAAGCTTAATTCAGGCATATCATCTCTTTGAGTACTTGACTTTTTCAGTCTTAGCGGTGTTCTCTCTGAAATTAGTGTATGAGGGAGTATATGTATGTACACGATTCCGACTGATTGATCAAAACTTACATATTTCTGCACCGTGTCGGAAAATGGACATACTAGAATTTTAAATTCAGAATTTTAAAGGTTTTTTCTTAAACTTTCAAGAAATAAGAAGAGCAAGAAATCACAACAGTAGCAATTAAAAACCATTCCGCCAACATCATACACTGTTGTAGTGGGCTTACGACTCTAGTTTTTCATTTCCTAGATATTTTGGGGCTACTGACATCTCTATAATTAAACAAAGGTTGAGAACTATATAATAGTTAAAGACTATATATAAAGACTTGGAAAAAAACCCACCAACCTCCCACTCTTCCAACTTTAGGCGCAAGCATGTAGAAAATGTTTCTATGTAGGCAGTAATGACAAAGGCTACTTATCGCTTATTTTGTCTCAGCAATCACCTTGAATTGAGGCTGGGTTTTTTTTTACACCACGATAAATAATACTGCATTTAAATAAGAAAGCAAAAATGAGATGAGAATGCATAAAAGAGTAAATTGTTTATGACCCAACCAATGAACAGTGCAGACAGTACATGTTCTGAATAAAAGTTGAGGTAGTTAACTCCCTCTGAAAACTAATGCAGTGCTTATGAATAACTCTTGGGAATGAACAATGGCAGATAAATGGTTGTTTCTGCCATTGCGGTTTAGATTCTTAACCCTCAGAAAGGAAAGACAAATTGCATACAGGATTTTTAAAAGCCTAGATGGAATTATCCTCATGTTTCTCTTAATATTCCTTGCGGTAATCATCACATAACTCATTCTTAAATGAGCAAAAATCGCTGCTCCTCTTAGAAATAGTTTCAGTGCGAAATACAGAAAAGAGAGACTTACAAGAAATATTTCTTCCTTTTCTTTCTTTACTGAATTACAATTGAGTGTATTTGAATTGCTTCTCTGGTTCTGCATATCATAGAATCAGAAAGTTTGAGTCTGCTGAGGTGTGGGGAGCATGAGAGTGATGTAATTTACAGGATCACCGTGGACCTGCAATTTGCATTCCTGGCTGAGTTCAAAACTAGAAAGTTCAAATAAGAAAAAGTTCAACACATATCTGTATATTCTACACCTACATGGAAAGGAATGAAAGAAAGTGAAGACCTACAGACAAGCTGGATATATGATAATGTACAAACATATTAGACACTTCTCTGAGTGCAGCAAGTATACCACAATTGTATCTTAAACAGGATTGTAAAGGGAAGCATTTTCACTTACTATTTTGGCCTTAACTCAAATTCTTCTTGGATTCTTGACCTGTTGGTTAGTGGTTAATAGTGAGTGGCGCATCGATCTTACTATGAATAATGTTAAAAATAATCATAAGTGAGTTCCACTCAGTTGTATCACACAAACTGGAATTTACTTATGTAGCTGTTAACAGAGGTGTCTATTAACTGCATCACTCGAGTATGCAGCTTACATTTTGTCTTTAGTAGAGGTCCTGCTGGTTCACGATCAGTTACTGTATAGTTTATCCAGAAGTGAACTCAGTTTTCAATTTAGCCATCATAAATAAATGAAGTAATAGGAAATCCATATCACTTTCAAGAAATACTTTATATGTTTCTAATAAATCTGGAGATGTAAAATAGTATAACTTCTAGTAAATGTAATTTAGAATGTTTTCCTTTTTTTGCAATGTTTTCATGTATCTAGTACATACGGAAAATACCTTTTTGAGAAAGTCAGGATCATCACTTGAGAAACTGCTAAACTCAAAGAGGTTGTTTGTTGTCTATTGAAAAATTTCAGAGACTGTTGTTACTGCCTTCAGTGGAAGATAAAAGGTTCTTACTGCAAACATGTTATTTAATGAGTTGCCTTTTCCAATTTCAAAATAAGTTCTCTTTAAAATATTTTAAGAAGTGTCAAAAAATTCACATAGGACAGTATGAAAGGGAAGGGGATAAGTACATGAAAGAGAATGTGTTTGCACACAAAGAATGAGTGTCAGTTCAAAGATATTTGTGACCTTCCTATTTAATGAACACAAACCAAGCATAGTTCTGTTTTATAATTGCAGTCAGACCAGCAGCAATCTGAACTAATGTTATTCTTTATTCTCTAAGTGCTCTGATTGTGGTGAAAAAGCAGCAAATACTCAGCCAAAGCAGCGTGCCTAAGATGAGGAAGAAAAATGGTAGTTCAAAACTACAGTGCTAATTGTGTGTGGTTAAAAGATGCAAAACATAACAGAAAGAACATCTAGTCTGGTGGGGATCTAAAGGAAAGCATTGCATTCTGATTCTTTTCAAAACTGTTTTAATCCAGAATAATCTACTTCCACTGTTTTTACAAGTTCATTTTTCAGTAAGACCTGTGGACTTTTTCAGGCAATCTTCCATGTCTTGAGAGAGCGACTGAGTGCTATGGTGAGCACATCAGCTTTAAAAGTATTTCCTGTAATTAGTCTAACAATAATAAACTTATTCAGCTGAATTATGTTTTCTTTTACTTCTTTTTAGTTTTATATATCATAAAGATATACAAACAAACACTGTTTTCAGCTGAAAGATGAAGAAGCTGAGCTAGAAAGAGATTATGTACCTGAGGTCACACAAGATACCAGTGATAGATTCAGAAATCACAAATGCCTTTCCTGGTTCCTCTTACTTACTTTGTCACAGTATTTTATACCTCTTCTTCGTAATAGTAGTCAGTAAGTTTTGTCCTCGCACAGGACAGGGAGAACTCCATTCAAAAAGAGCATCTTTAAAGCACATTTGCCACAACTTTCTCTAAGAAAAACTAACGTAGCGAAGGTTTTATATTTAAGAAATGAGATTCTTTATCGGTCTAACAGTAGTACTAAATGTATAGCTTATCTCTGTCAATTTATGTGTCTATAATTAGTAAGACTCAGCCATTAGGCGGATATTACTGCAATTTATAATTATTCCGTTGGTGAGAAGTATCCTAATTACTGCATAGTGGTTCTGGCTGTTCAGTACACTTTTCTTTAGTAGTGTTTCTCCGTAATATATTTTTGCCAACCTACATATTCTTCAATTTTGATAAAGAAATGTAAGAAATTTTCACAGGGAACAATATCCTTAAAAGTATTTTTAGAGCTCTTCTTATTACAATTGTTATACAACTATGCTTTTTGCCAATAATGTGAGATAAACTGCCTATAACATTGTATTCAGACTTCTTTCTAGCATTTGATTTAGAACACCTGAGTTAAACCCTTAGATTTTGTATGAACTCCTTTTTCATCATACATTTGCTAAATAACCTCAATAAATATTCAGCAAGACTGCTAAAAAATTTATTTTATCTTAATTTTATGTTACAGAATTCCACATTTTCTCATGTGTTTTATGCTCGTTGGCCTTTAAAGAAACTTGGCAATCCCAGCATATATTGGGTTTTGTGAAGTACTTTGCAAATTTCTGCCTTTAGGATGCTATTATTTCAAAGACAATTTCCATTTGCTCTCACCCAATTTTTAGTACAATTGCATAAAAAGGATTTTCTCTTAAAGGAATTTCTGTTTCTGAAGGATTTTGAAACTTTACAGAGCTGGTAGATTAGTGGCCTCCATTATTCTGGATATTGTGATCATCCTAAATTATGTCATAATGAAGAGCTGTGTTTGAAAAAAAGTCTGGCAGTTTTGATGCATTATTGATATGCTTAATGAAATGGAATGAGGTTGTAAGTTTTAGGATCTCAGTGCTTGCTTACACATACGTACACGGGAAATGTAATGCAAATCAGTTCTGAAATGATCTTAATTCATTTTATCTTTAGTTTAGCAGTGAAATAAGATAAACTGAATTAAGATCGTTTTAATTTTAAATGTGAACATGTACACAAAGTCTTAGGATGATGTAATGAATCCACTTCAAAGTTCATACATGGTGGTTAATTCAAACCTTCTTGTATATTGTGATGTTGGTAAATTCCTATGAACAGCCTCTCTCTAGTGTCGTAATATAGTGAATTGGAGTACTTCTGATATCTCTTTCCAGAATGAAAGCAGAGAACAACTTTCTTTCGTCTGGAATATATTACTAAGGTTCATGTAGTTAGGCTCACTTTCTGAGGGGTATTACGGTTATTTTTCAGATTTACCTTTCTAAGGAAGAAGGAAACACCCCAGACGCTGCTATGTTTACATAACCGAATGTGGCAGTACAAAAGACTGTAATTTCAGCATTATCCCAAATATCAAGAACCTCACTCTTTCTAAGCATTTCTTTTAATACAAATGTATACTTCTCTCATCATTTACCATCATCGTAATGAGAGTCACACTCCTTTGTCGTATGTACAGATATTTTGCAGTTTAGGATGTTGGGGGGTTGTATGTGTATGTGTGGTTTTTTAATCGAGAGAGGCAGTCTCATCTTTTTCTGGTCAACTAAGACGATTGAATGAGACCATTACCTTTGGAAGACTGTTAGCCCTCATGACTCACCTTGAATCCTCATTGCAAAGAGAGTGTGCTCTAATTTAAATGAAAGCAGGGCCGGTGTTATAAGCTGTACATCTGCTGTTAGAGTCTGTCAGGATTTAAATCACTTCCAGCGCAGGTAAGAGGTTTTGAGATAGATAAGCTGTGATGTAAACCCGAGGTAAATCTGCAATGCTGACATAACCTAAATGATTAAATGTTTTGCAAAACACCCAAGGAAACCCTTTGAAATTTCTAGCTTCACGCTCAGATTTTGGATCAGAATTGCATCGTTAGTCCCATTCAGCCCTACTTAATATTTACGTTATCTGATCTTGTTAGGTTCAGAGTTTTATCCTTATCTCTTGTCTTTCATGCTATAAACAGATTGCAAGTCACCTATTCCCTGTCGCTTACAGAGGGTACGCTTGTGTGTTCACGCACAGGGAATAAATCATGGACAGCACGTAGTTACTGCCTAATAAGCAGATACATTTGAATGAAGAGAAAGTCATTTTGTCGTACATTCCTTTCAAACTGAATCAGCATTTAATTTCACAGTGTTGCACCTAATATTTAATTGCTTAGCTCTACATCAACTCTGGTAGGTAGGGCAGAAGTACATGCAAGAAGTGGAGTTAATCTTCAGCTCTTTTTCTCTGAAAACTTTTAAAGACCACTTCATCAAAAAGCAATAAATTTCAAGTTTATAAGGAACTTACTTCAAGACCTTAAAGTTCAGGGCTCCAGAATCTTTTTCTGTACTATAGTATGCCCAAGCATATTAAATATGAGAAGAGTTTCTAAAAATAAAGTAACCAATGATCTGGTATGATTTTTTTAAAAGTTTAGATGCAGCCACATGATATTGGACAGGTTTTATACACACACACACCTGAAATAAATTTGACCTTATTTTCCAACAAGTTTGCTCTCTTCACATGGTTTCTCTTCCTCAGAGTGATATTGCAAACAGCTTTTCTGTCCTTTTCTTACTGTAACTTACTGACATTTACTCTTCAATCAGCTCTTCACAGTAGCAATAGCAGATTTCCACCTGGTTCTCTATTTTCCTTCTTGCAGTATTCTACACTCATTCCGAATGCTTCAGCTTACAGAGTAATGACCAATTTCTTTTGAGCTGTGTATTTCCTTGTTCACACTTTCATTTAATCTACGGCCCTACTACAACACTTCTCTGCACCAAAATAGCTTTTTTTTTGCTATTTTATTGGGCATTCTTCTTTCTTTGAGGCATTTTGTTTCTCCTTTTCTGCAGATGTCTTGTTCAATACTGCCATCAGCTTTTTCCTGCATGTAGCATGCTACATTTTTTGGAATTGTTTTAAAATTCTCTCAAATCTGTGCTCCCTTTTTATTCTTCCCTTGCTTCCATTTATTTTTATATCACTGCATAATATCTTGTCACTTTCTTCTGGGAAAAAAGTGACAAAATGAGGTGTTTATCTATGCTTTCCCATTGGTTTGACATTCTTTCCTCCATCACAAACATCTTTCATTACAAAGAAGCACAAGTTTCTCTTCTACTTCCTATTCTAACTATTCTGCTTGTCCCATCACATTTTCTTATACGTCTTGCATTGTTTTTATCTTTTGTTTTATGTTCCTTGACAATAAAAACATGATTAAGCCTTGAGCCTCTCAACCTTTAAAAAAACACAGGCACCTGAAGTGCTGCTTCTGCTCTTCTATTTTCTTGGAGAGAAGAATACTGGTTTACGCAGTACTCTAATTAAAGTTATCTGGGGCTCTTTTGCTCTCAGTCTTACCCCACTCCAGCTTCTGCGCTCAGCTATAACTTTTGTTATGAAACATTTAATCAAATAGTTTTCACTGAAAGTCGTTCTGATCTTACCTGAGCTGTCAGATGCTTTTACCAGTCTGCCATGCCCCCTTTTCTGATATTTTTTTATTCTTTCTATTTTCTTATTCCATCCTGTCATGGAATTTGTCAGCGACTGTCTTCCATTTGCCCGACAGTATTTTCTTCTTTAAGAGGGCATACCTTTTCTTTCATCATTAGAGCTTCTATTTGTGTAATAATACAGATCATAAAATATTTAATGAGCTTAGCTTTTTCATAAATTACATTGTTTCATTCAACGAAGCTCCTAAAGTTTAAGTAAGAAAAGAAATTTGAGAACATATACAAAAATAGCTTATAGAAATAAAATGGTTAATGTGAAGCATGGCACTAGCATCAGCGATTTTAGGACATTATCTAAAAGTGAAAGCTAAGTAACATTTCCAAGCAGTAAGTAGCATACAGAGTATTGTAAATTAGGGCTAACTCTGGGGTAATAATCACACCTACCTGGAGGCAGTGTAAGTATTTTATCCAGTAGTTATGATGCTACATTATCTTCTTGTACTTGTGATATTTCAACACATAAGCAAAAAAGAGAGAGGACTAATAAAACAAGATACAATAGTTCATCCTGGACTGTTTTCTACATCAAGTTGTTCTAAGTAATTATGTTACATTTTTTAGTGACTTTGCAAAAAAACTCAAACATTCACTTATGTCCAAGCCCATAGGCAGAAATCCAAGATTTTCAAGTCTGTGGATATTTTTCACTACTACCATGCGAGAATTGTTCACTGAAATCCAGCATACATCTTTGAAAAACTACCATGGAATATCATAAAATCTGCATACAAAAGCATCTCATTGTGTAAACAAAGCGTTTATAAAACACTTCATGACGTGAGAGGAATGAAATGGCTTGTAAGACATCAACTTCGGCTGTTGAGTAAATGAAGCTGTTTTAATAAGAGCAGCATCCTGTAATTCTTTGGTTTTCAGTAAAATAGCATTAGAGCAGCCAGAGTTGCAGTTTGTAGCCAGTTGGAGGGCATAGCTTAAAATCTGCTGGCGTTGCAGTCAAAGTAGGTAGAAATTATATCTCATCTTTTAACATATGCATATAAAACTTTTAAGTGACCTCAGCCTTACAAATATTCTAGTTTACAATATGGTTTTGAAAGTCGTATTTCCTGAACCTACAACCAGAAATTTGATCTAGTCTTTAGAACTTCTGCATGAAAACAATGAGTACAAGATAACTGTTGCACATGAATTTTATAAGCAAAATGGCCCAAAATATACATCCGCATAGACTGATATACTATTAGAACATTATTCAAATTAATTTTTTTTCAGGAAAAATAGATCAGTATGGCACAGCGTTTTCCAAGTGTGCTGTTTTTTATTTGGACTTTTCCTCATGATTTGACCTTTAGTACTGTAAAGTTTGTTCTTGAACATGGAGAAAAAAGTGTTCTAAGGTCAGTCCATAATAAAAGAGAGTGTAATTTAGAAGTAAATTCAGGGCTCATCAGAGATTCTCTGCAGTGGGAATTAACATATGAGGCTTTTTATATGAAGTTAGAAAAGAAAAACAGCTTTGCAATACATATTCATAAAGCTATATCCTTAACGCTCACTCTAAAGTGTAGGATTATTGCTCTAAAGTAATTCAATTTTTCAATGAAAATGTCATTAAACATCAAATAATAATTCCTGCAATCTCAATTATTATTGTCTATATATAATTCAACAGTAACTTTCTCTGAGTCTTAGATTAAACCCATTAATCTGTAATCCCAAATGCTGTGGGTTTTGTGCAACCTCAGGTAGAAAATAGACAATAATTTCCTTTTTGTTTAACCTTAATTAGAATCATAGAATCACCAGGTTGGGAAGGAGGCACCGGATCATGGAGTCCAACAAAACTAATGAATTACATTCTTTCACGCTAATACTGATTTAGAAAGAAAAGGCCTTCTCCCAGCAAGAAGATTCACTGTAAACTAGAAGAGTAGCAAGAACAATGAAGAAAAAACCTGTTTTATTACAAATGCAATCAGAGTAAGAGTTTTATACCTTTTGTTCATTCAAAATTTTATTAAAGTATGGTATTTTACTATCTGTCTTTCAAGAAAAACTCTGCTGTGGCAGGAATATACAGTAGAGAGTCATATTTGGAGGCTCTTGGGCTGGAATGGGAGCTCAGGGCAACCAGCTGTGAGCTGGGGTGAGTGAAGTGCCTCCCCCCGCATGGCATCATCTGGTCCAAGCTGTTCCACAGCCTTAGGCAGAGGTTAGGGACACTTGTAGATTATAGGACAAAAGTTGTCTGTGAGAAGGTGTAGGGGGAGTATAGGCTTTGTGACACAATTCTACTTTCTTTTCCCTTAGTTGTGCATAAACCAAATTGCTGCCAAATCGGCTTTTAAAAGATAGCAATTGGCTGCATAGGTAAAAATATAGTATGCACTGCCAAAACAACACCGAAAATCAGACTTTGAAAAAACACGCGACTCATTATTGTGGTTACTGCATAGCAAGAGTCCCGAGGGGTACAAGCGACAGAGGGCAGCGGGGGCATGGAAAGAACAGGCACATGGTAATACTAGAGATCCCGAACCTATAAATGCAGATCACAAGTGGCCAATTAATATTCGCTGAAGAAATGCAGCCATGAAAGAGGAGCTGAGTGGAACTGGTTTGGGGGCATAACAAAGAATATGCGTATATGTCAAACATTTTAAATATCTTATGGTGAAAGAAGATTAAAAGGGTGTATTAAAAAAAAAAAAAAGAGATGTGCAGCCCTTACAAAGCAGACAAATGGAGGAAGAACAGAAAGAAATGCCAGGCTCCAACTCTGCCTCTGCTCGTAAGGACATCACATCTGCTTCTCTACAGTGATGGTATTTGTTTTGCCATTAAACACAGATTCCTGCTGCACATCATTTATAAATATATAAATATTTATAAATTTATAAATATATAATAAATATATAAAATAATATATAAATATATAAATTTATAAATATATAATCATTTATAAACTACTACCTTTTACTTTAGGTGTCTTTTGGGGCTTGTGAAAATTTGCACTATGGACCAAAACCTGTGGTTCAGTAATTTCGGATTGCGGTGTTTTTCCTGGGGTCCATGAGCTAGGTGGGGAAGGCTTTTCATAAGCTGGTAGTTTGAAATGTAGTTCCAGATCTTTCTATCTCACTGCAGCATAAAAAAACCAAGCAGAGCTAGATCATCTGCTGATGTAAATTACTGTCTGAAGTCTGTGTCAGCTCAAGATCTGCTACCAGAATTTTATGCAGAAATTTACACATAGCCAGAAGGTTTGCTTTGCAGAAGCAGTTCAGGCTTTATTTTATACCGCTACTTGGAAGAATATGTAAATTGTAGAGGCACCAGATTTTTTTCCTCTTGCCTCCAGATGTACTGTTTCAATTCTGATATTGCCAGTTTGTCTAAGCAAGGTTGCATTAGGTCAATACTTCCTGCTTGTGGTGGGCTGACCCTGACTGGATTCTGAGTGCCCACCAAAGTTGCTTTGGTTTTCCCCTTCTCAGCTGCACAGGGGAGAAAAAAGATTTAATGAAATGCTCGTGGGTTGAGATAAGGGCAGAGAGATCACTCAGCAATTACTGTCACAACCAACATAGACTTGGCTCGGGGAAAGCAGTGTAGTTTATTACAGGTCAAATCAGAGTAGGCTAATGACAAACAAAAACTACATCTTGAAACGCCTTTCTCCCACTCCTTCCTTCTTCCTGAGCTTGACTTCACTCCCAAATACTCTACCAGATCCCCACAATTAGTGCAGGGGAACAGGGAATGAAAGTTGCGGTCAGTTCATCACTCATTGTCTCTGTCACTCTTTCCGTCTCATGGGGAGGACTCCTCACACTCTTCCCCTGCTCCATTGTTGGGTCCCTTCCATGGGAGACAGTCCTCCACAAACTTCTCCAATCTGTCTTTCCCAGGAGATGCAGTTCTTCACAAACTGCTCCAGCGTGTTCCTTCCATGGGGTGCAGTCCTTCAGGCATAGACTGCTCCGGCGTGGGTCCCCTGCAGGGTCACAGGTGCTGCCAGCAAACCAGCTCCAGTGTGGGTTTCTGTCTCTGAAATTCCTGTTGCCCAGGGTATTTCACCCTCTTTCTTAAATGTGTTGTCCCAGATGTGCTACCACTGTTGCCGATTGTCTTGGCCATGGCCAACAGCAGGTCCATGTTGGAGCTGTCTGGCATTGGCTCTGTTGGACATAAGAGAACCTTTTAGCAGCTTCTCACAGAAGCCCCTCCAGTAATGCCCCTGCTACGAAAGCCTTGCCAGGCAAACCCGGTGCAGTGCTACTCCGGAAGCATCCTAGGTTTCCTTAGAGACTTCATTAAATAAGTTGCACTTTAAGAAAATGCTGAGCAGATCACTGTGTTTGGAGGCTCTATTGCAGATAACATGTCCAAAAAGTGCCTCTTTAATTTGAAACATTTTGTGGGTAAGAGTCAGGGAAAAAAAAAATGCACTGGAAAAATATCACTGAAAGAAATTTTTTTCTTGAACTATGTAAATATACAGAAATCTCCTGTACTTTGGCATATATTCGAAATTCAGTACTTTTCTACCCCCAAAAAACCCTATAGAACCTAATATATCAGTAATAATTGTCACTGAAAGATAAAAAAAATACTTTTAAGGAAAATCAGTCCCACTTTTTTTTCTTTTTTTTTGCCAATAGTCTGTGTTTTCAAACAAATTCTGTCTTCTGCTTCTTGTGTGTTTGACTTATTATTCTGCGAATGACATGAGGAAATTACTCTATCAATTCCTGCATTAAAAATTATTATAAAATGGAAAATAGTTTCATATGTGTTATGTAAGCCTATATCATAGTGTTGCCTCCTCATTAACATTGCCAGATACTCTGGTTATTATAAAACTTTTTTACATTATTATAATTCTGGTAGAATTTCTTATTCATGTTAGGTAACTGCTAGAAACTTCTGACAAAACACATCTAGCAGCTCTTGTGCAATATTATAACAAAGACAACGCTCAGTTATTAATACTAGAAGTGTGCACAAGAGGATGTTCTGTTCTGAAGCCTGAAATGGAAGGTCTACGAGTCTTGTCATTGTTTGTCAGAGAACAGGTTTAATGTTTCTCATTCAGACAAATTCTTGGTTGCTGAAATACATTCCAATTTGTTCAGTGCGATTAAATTTACCGCAAGGCAAAAATTCAATATACAGCTGAGTCAGATACACCTGCTGTCAGCTGAGGCAGAAAATTAGGGGAAAAAAGTAAATTAATAAAATAATTCTTTCTTTTAGGCATTTTATTACTCAGTTGTACCATATATAATTTTCTGAAACATAAAAATAATCATAAGAAAAGGAGCAGAGCTCAGTTTAATTTTTTCTTATGCCTGTTTTTTTGTGTTCTGTTATCTATGTGTTATTAAATATATCAGCATTATATTTTTTTAATACTGTTTATATAATGATAGCTAAATGGTTTTATTCGATGAGTATGTGGAGTACCTTAAAATGTACTTGTATGCAGTAATATTCCTCCGAAGCTCCAGGAAATTGTGAATATTCTCACAGTTAGCATAACACCTCAAAAAGAAAGCAAACACAGGGGTAGGACAATTATAGTGGATTCTGCATTCTGAGATACTGCTGCAGGATCACATATATTTTTGGGAAGGTGGCAAATGCTAACTGAACCTCTACATACAAATAATGAACTTATCACTGTCAGTGGTGTGAAAACGTGAGTTGTTTTGTTGCATATCAGATTCATAGCATTATAACAGCATTATTTGAGAGGCACCAACCCTTAAATAAGCAGAAAAAAAGTCATCCTAAGCTTGTTATCAAAATTTTATTAACTTGCATGAAAAAATACTACTCAAGTGCAGTTTGCTCTAAATTACAAAAAAACCCAAAAAAAATTACCCTGCAAAATATGAGAGTTGTATAGACAGAAATAAAATACTTTCATTTAACATAAAAGCATACCACAAAGTATGGTTGTTAATTAGTAACGCTATCACGTATCTTCTCCAGATGGAATGGGAGACAGGAGGTAAAAAAGGCAAAAAGCTACAAAAAATTTCAGACAAGGCAGAATTTAAATGAGATTTTTAGAATGATAAAGGATATTACTAAAGTAACAGAGTTATACAAAATAGTATCTAACACGTGCATACACACATGCAGATATGAAGTACTGATATCTTCTCTGAAATGGAAACCTCGATAATAGTTTATGTAAGCTTATGTAGCAAATCCTAAGCTGAATATTCAAAATCTGTAGCAGAAGCTGTAAAAAACTTGTGCTTTGTAGTTGAACACTGAGCTTGACTCCCAGAGCCATTGAGCAGGTTCTGTCATTTGCACAGCAACAATGAGCACTGTTGGGTTGGACTGTGCAAATTAAGGATTCTGTGCAGTTCCTACTACCCAGGACATAAAGCAGCATTATAAAGTCACTCTTTAGCAGGCAGGCCAAAGATAAATTAAGACCGATGGTCTTACTGTCATACAGATAAGAAGCCTACTGTTTGCTGCAGGTCAGGTCTGACCAGTACAGGATTATGAAAACCTGTTTTCTTGCATTTGTCATTGTCCATGCCATGGCCAAAAGATCTCACAGTAAGAGTTAATACATATAATTTGAAGGAACAATAGTAGTGGTAATTCCAGCTAAGGGTTGAAAAGAAAACGGCTCTTGGAAGAACCTATAAACCAGTTTCCAAACTGGGATGTGTCACGATTGTTATTGTTAGGAAGAATCTAAATTTTAAACCAAAGGTATGTGTTGCTCTCAAATCTGTGATGAGCAAGAGGTCACTAGAAATTTAAAGTTCAGATTCTTTTCTCTTGGAAAGTCTCAAGAGTGAGAAATTCAAGAATGACCTTATTGCAGAAATATGAGGCTGACAGCTGCGGCAGCATTAAGGCTTTCTGACTTAGTCAGTGCTGGAGGTGGCAGAAAGATTCCTTCATAATACTATAAGACATAGGTCAGGGCACACTTCTGAAATGACTAAGTAGCTATTTTAACATACTTCGGTTGGTTCCACTAGTGATGTTGTCACCCATGTCATATTTTAGTACATCAAACACTATGTTATATAAAATAGATTTCTAATTCAGCCACAGGCCTCCAAGTCAACTACTCTGTGAGGATTCATGTTCCTATCAAATCTGGCCTGTCCCGACAGATGTCGTTATGACGTAGTTCTGTCAATCTGTAATACTCAGAACATACAGAAAAGTTTTCTCTCAGCCTGTGTAGTGCAGCAAAGTTGGTGTGCGAGGAAAGAACTGATGTGACTGTATCTTTTGGTGGGATGGTGAAGTTAGAAAGTAAATAATCTTAAGCAATTATTTTTCCACTGAGAAGACCGGAGGGCCAAGAGGGAAGACTTTAAAAGAAGCTCAATTAAATATTTCCTCAGGTCTCAGTGACTCAGTCAGGACTGGTTTCTTAAGTATTTCATAAAAGTTGTTAAAAGAAAACTGATCTGTCAGAAGTTTACTCACTTCACACAGCTAAACACCGAATGCTTTCTAAACAATAACAATATCTTTAAATAGTTGCACTTTCTTGCTTTATCAACAACCCCTTCAGGAGGTGAGGGGTTCTGGGAAATGATCAAAGCGTAGTGCCAGTGACTTTACTACCTAATGATTTTTGTTTCTATTTTTAACAAACTCTTTGTACCTTCTTCTTCAAGTTGCAATAGAACTCTTCATAAATGCAGTATTAAATCTCAGTAATGGCATAAGTACTTTTTTCTTACTGTATTTGTTTCCCTGTTGATGTGCAAAAGAGGCTCAATAGTAAACCAAAGACACCCAGCAGGGTGCACAACTCTTTCCTCCCTGGGGAGAGAGAAGAAAGTTCACTGTAATAATATACAACACAGGTGAAGGAGTCTCATTAAAAGCATTTACCCCCTAATGCCTTGCCAGGTAAAACTGCCTAAGTGTCAAGGAGAAAATGACTATTTAGACTGCAGGAAACAGAACACTGCTAAAATTATATTAGATTCAGGAAACAGAAGCAATAGACAAACACTAAAAGTAGATGAAAAATACAATTTATAGAAAATGTGTTGACAACTCTGTTTCCCTTCAGTCTTTACTAATTTCCTATAATGTTCTGTAGAACTTTTTTCATATGCGATCTTATGACTTAGCATGGAGAAACAGGGAAAGCTCTGCAGCTGAAAAGCTCTGTGACACAGAGTTAGAGGTAGATTTCAGCATTCAATAGTCCCACAGAAGCTGCTAGTTATTTTGACACATTAAAAAGAAATAGAATGTACAGTTATAAAATAATGCAAGTTACAGTTTTCATCTGTGCTTCAATAAGTAAAGGATAGAGTTTCTACTGTAGATCATAGAAGTTTACTGTGGTAATGTGGTTGAAATAATGAGCTGTTTTCTAATTTCTTGCTGGTTTTTCTGGTTTTAAACAGTTCAGGACTACAGTATGTTGTGTGAAAAAATACGTTATATGTTTCCTGGTATCTGCATCAAACAGTTCCACTTATGCTCAAAAATATCGCTCACTGTCATAAGTCTATTTAATACAATGAAACTATCCTGTTCCTCCTGTTCTATTTGAACTAGAATAAAAAGGCAGAAGAGGTAGAAAAACAAATAAAAAAAAAATAACTAGGCTTAACAGGGAATGTAAAATTTGAATACAAGATGGTGTCCTGTTAATAGCATCTGTTTGCATTCCAACAAATCAATGTGCAGAAGTGGTAGAAATATATGGAAGTTGGTTTGTCACCAGCTTGACTTTTATAAGATAAATGCAGTCAGTGATAATATGGATAGTGAAAGCGCTAGAGGCGTGAGAAGCTGAACTGCCCACAATGGATGAAAACGCTTCCGGTTTCAGTGCTGTATGTGCCATCCGCATACGTTTTTAACACAGGCTGTATACACGTAGCATTTCTTTGCACTTCTCTGACTTGTTAGAATTCACTGGATACCCGATCATCTGCTAAACTGTGTGTAAAGGAAAACATCTATAGATACATTCCACAGGAGCTTTGGCAATAAATTGGTAAAAATGAGTTCTTAATGGTAGGTTATTTTGTGGGATGGAAACTTGCTATATCGTGACCTTGCTGCCAGTAGATACACTGTTCATGCCTGGATGGAGTTTCTGACAAAATCAGAATGTAATCATGAGCATTTTATCAAAAGTTCAGAGAGAGAAGATACAGTCACTCTGAGTTTGACAGGGTCACTTTGAAAATGCATTCAGCGTGCACTCTTGCATACCTGCTGTAGCAATGCAGTTCAATCACTGGCATTTCGAAAAATGACTCCGTCCCTAGATGCTTCATCTGTGGTAATATCTTTGGATCCCATTTCCTTGGAAAGTTAACAAGGCATATTCTAAGGATAGATGCTTTTGGCTAAGGTGCATCCAATATTGTATATACAATTTTTCATGCAAATGAGTAATTCACTTAAAAATTAAAATGTAAGTATGCATTTCTTCAATATTGAGGGCCAATATTTAATGTGGTTCTTAATATAGAATATGCTGAAAAGCAGTGTGAGAGAGAAAGGATCTATGTCTGACTTAGTAAAAACTGTTCTACGTATTTTGGTCATTTTTAGTAACTTGCCGTGTTCTTCAGCTGATCAGATATCAGACAAATAGATACTAATGACTGAACAGATAACTAAAAGCTAAAATGAAGTTAGCTTCTAATCCTGTCAAATTGCCAATCTGTTTTCTCATAAACAAAGTGAAGAAAGAAGCAGTGTCTTGCCAAAAGCAGCCAGCCTGGGATCCACCGATTCTGATGGCCCCTGTAAGGCACTCAGAAGTGAGTGGAGATGTAGCCTAGTGGCTGATATGTACTGCTGAAGGCTCTTCCCCTTCCCAAAATAAGTGAATTGATAATTATATTCCTCTTTCTGGAAATGCACAGTGTTATATACGTTAGTAGCTAAACTATGATAGTGAGCCAAAAGTTACAGGTGCCTCAGAGGAATCTTTTTCTTCTCCCACTTAATTCATGATTAAAATGAAGGAAGCTAAGATTAATCATAAACCCCAGAGAAAATTAGAGCTGCAGCTACTTGTATTCTGGGTTTGTATGGTCTCTGCTCAGGGTCTGAAGCCTCTGGAGAGAAGGAATGGCCAAGACCCCCCCCAGCCCAGCATCAGGTTCTCGGAGCAAGTGCATATTTTCCACGCAGACGTGTTGTGCGCGCAAAGCAAACCCAATGTTGGACACATCAGATTTATTGTGTTTGCACAGAATGTTTGCATGTCACATACACCACAAATCTGACTGGGACGTACAGACACCCAAACAGCGCAATGCCAGAACTGGGATGACAGCTACAAATTTGTATGCAGAAAATGTTTGAGAGTTATGCTGTACTGACAGAGCTAGAGACCAATACATATTTTAAGAGCCTTTTCCAGCAGAGTCAGGGAAAACAGTGTTAAAAAATTCTCAGCCAGCAAATGCGAAGTCTCAAGCATGAACCAAGGAGAAGCAACTGGGTGCAGGCCCAAAACGTAGTTACTCTTGAGAGTAGCTTACTGATGTGCTTTATCCCATTATTACTCTATGATCCTAACAGGAATGGGCATGGCACAGTTAGAAAATCTTATTTTTACATGGCTTGATTTGGCTGAATAATAACTTTAGTGACAGTAATTTGTGATTATCTAGTTATTTCAAGTATTCTGTGATATAAATAAAGCCTGAGGCAGGAGTTGTCCTTCAATTTCAGGATGCACCACTAAAAGCAAGCAGTATGTACTAATGGCGTCCTTGCACACCACTCACTCAGTGTATGAAAAATCATCTGCATATCTCTCATTGGGTATGTGATAATGGCTAGAAATCTAACACAAAAATTTCATTCTCCGTCTTCTCCAAGATGACGTGGCTCTGGATAAAAACTAGTCAGAGTTGTAGAAAATTCTTATGATTTCATTTATGCTTACACAGTCACACGCTAGCATGACTTTCAGTAGCTCTACTCTCACATCATCGTATTATTGTTTATGACCAGCATGTTAAATTTCTCCAATACTGTAGAAAATATTGCAAATATAATACTAGAACCACAGAAACACATAGGCTGGAAAGAACCTTTGAAGGTCGTTTAGAGTGAAAATTGAAATGCCACTGGAAAAGTAGTACAACAGTGTTCGTAAATAAAGATTTTATTCTTGATCTTTATTTATATAGAAAATCCAAGACAAATCTTGTTCGTCTTCCCATCAGAATGAGAAAAGTAAGAAATACTTTTCTATGCCACAGGAAAGGCTGTCTTAACTACAACCTGGAAAGGGCAAGCTATGAGAAGTCCTTTGTGGAGAACCTGAAGTAGTGGTTGTCCAGCAATGCCGGTATTGGAGCCAGTGTCTATAGGAGTGATATAGATCACTTCTTGCTTAGCTGTAAGAAAGAATCTAATTCTTAGATTAGAATTTGTATTTCCCTGAAGAAAGGCTTTGAGAGCAGTGAAACTTTAATGAAATGCCATAGTCTGTAATGTTATTTATGAAAGAGTACTCTTAGTGAACATAGACCATCATATGGATGGTGATGAATGCTGGAATTGCATGCTTCAAGAGGAAACATGATTAATATGTTTATCTTTCTGCTACTTCCCTGTATGTGGTTGAAATAGTTTTAAAAGTGCTTTCATTTCTGCGTCAGAAATTGAATAAATCTTTCATTCTAGTGATTCGCCATGTTCTTCATGTTAATGATTTTGGGTGGTCACTTCTAAAGCAAAGGTAAATTTTTAAGCGTTTCTATAGTGGGCAGACACTGCATGTTTTCTAATGATATTATTATGTTTCATTAGTTTATGTTAAAGGTCGTAATACACCAAATTTAAACTAATGTAATGTATAATTGTTTTAGAGTGGATGCTTTCTAAGAATTGTACATTGCAGTTTCTGCCCACAGTTTTATTTACAAATTATTAATTCAATACTAGCATTGCAGCATATACCATTCCCATTGCTTGGACTTAATTAAGAATGCATCCCTGCTAATTGATTATGGTAATGCTTTCATAGACATTACTCCCTAATGGCTATCTCAGGATATTTTCTGCTAGCTAATTAGCAAATTTATTTTCTTTCCTACATTATCACTGAAAGTAAAAACAACCCGAACTTCACCTTAGTGCTATAACACCTATAAGCATTCCTCTGCAAGTATCAGAGAAACGGCATACCTTTACTTATGGCCTTTGCTATTTCTTTTTCAAAATCATTTTTTTTCTATTTTGTTTTGGTTTTCCTAAGAAATTAACTGAACTACCAAAGTATAGTTCTCAAACTGTATTTGTAAGAATGTTTTTCTGCTTTATGTAAAAAAGGGCCAAACTGTATAAAGGCTAATTTACATTTGATTCACACCTACTATAAAAAAATAAAAATTACTGAATTCAATATTGCAGTAATTTCCTCTCAAGTGAGAAAAAATCTCGAGACAAAAGAGGGATGGATTAGCTCTGTGCAGAGGGACAAATCAATAAGGGTCAAAATGGTTGAATTTGTGTCAAACGATATAAATTTTTGCAGATTAAAAGATTTTTTTCCCCAAAGTTAAAAATCTGACATACAATGTCTGCATCACTCGTTACTGAGCACCTAATCCCCATAAGGGAGTGTGCTCAGGTTAGTCATTATTGTGCTATATCCTCTGATGTTTGTGTCTGATAAAATTCAGTGACACTTTCACCTTGTTTATACTTGCAGATTTAGGAAAGTATCATGAAAGCTACTGCGATGATGTTAGCAGCACTGTTCCTCCTTTCAAGAGCTACTGCACAATAAAAAAACGACTGCAGTAATGAACAAATGTTTTAGGGTACACTCATGGGTTTGTAACTATATATTTCTCATTTCTTTGGTTTAATAAGTCTCTGCCTCTGATATAAAAGCTGACAAACGTGGACTTGGCCCCACGCATACAGCAACATATGTGATTTAAGATCCCAAATCTGAATTTGATGTGATTTTTTCAAGATTTCACAGCTTCACATTTGAGACAAACGAGAAGCGGCCTAACAACTGATAAACTCTGTCAAAATAAAGACATATGTCTGTGCATGCTGTGCAACAAAACGTGTTTGAGAGAGCTGATTTTAGACCTGTTTCTCAGGCAAACTGTTGCTTTCCTCAGAGCAGCTCAGGAAGAAAGGTGATCTCACATTGCCAAAATACCAGCAGGTGACAGAGAGTATTAACGAGTAAGTTCTGATGAATCTCACTGCTAGGTTGGTTTAAGTATTCAGACTTTGCGCAGAAGTACTGAAGATGCACGCAGACATTTACTTTTGTCAACTGCTGTGGGTGTGAGAATCCACGGGGCCACCAGCTGTTCTCACTGTTCTTCCGCTGACTCCTTTGTGTGTGATAAATTCCAGGAGAAGCATTCTGGGAGCAGTTGGTAACTCCTTAGATTATCACGGGAAGACCTGCCAGAACTTCTCTTCCAGTGGCATCCTTAATGCTCAGGTTTTGTGCAACCGCCCATGTGCTGGCTCTGGTGATTCCTTCCAACAGAAGTTTAAGTATCTCCATGTATAAAATTATGAAGACTGTCAATAGTTGTGATGCAAATATAAAAAGTCTGTTTGGAGGAAGCCACTAGAATAACTTATGTAGTGAAGAACACTTGTATTTCCTTGAATTTTAAAGGAAATGGAGCTATACTTCTACCTATCCATCTCTTCAGCTCAGTTTATCTTTGGGCTTGCTGGTATTTCACATACAAATCTGGCAATTTGCTGTATGTCATAAAAGCACATAGAAGCTTTGTGTCTTAAAATGTGACCCATTCGATCAGTCATCTAATAGAAATCACTTACAACACGGGTAGAGGGGAGAAATCCACTCAAGAAACAGAAGGGAAAGAACATATCCATGTTAAGATATAATGATTAAGATTTTTTTCTTATGTGTCAATATATTGCAATCCTGTAAGCCGTAAAAAGGAAGTGTAAGTATACTTTTTTTCTGAACTGAATCCCTCTGAAAGTTGTCACAGAAATGTTTTTTTTAATGAGTGTTTACAAAAAAGATCATATTCTTAAAGATACTTACGTGGTCATACTATGCAAAAAAAATCAAAGGAAGTATTTGGCATTCCGCAAATATCTCATTTATTTGGTAATTTTGTTCAGAACAGACTGTGTCTTACTGTAAGCACACTGACTTTCTGATTTGATTTTTTCCCCCTCTTGCATTTATCTTTGACATTTAATTTCCAGATGGGTGCTTAGTATGACTGATGCTTTTTTTTCTCTGTGCATGTATGTGTAATTCAATCCTGAATTCATTTTCAAGGCTGCAGAAAGTTGATGGCTGCCAGTTAGGTACCAGCATTTTTTATATCTACATATGAAATCCTAATTTGTTTGATTAATTATTAAATACAAATTAACATACCAAGAATCACACAATCTCCATAAATCTCTGTGTCTTATCGTTTCTGTCTGATCTGATACATCTTGATCTGTTCTTCGTTGACATCACTGTCACCATAGTTACCACCAAGACAAGTTTAAAAAAGTCTCAGTAAAAACAAAGGAGAAAATATCACTGGTGTAGGGTCTAAGACAGCAAGAGATTGTCTAATGGTCAGAAATTGTAGGCGGTATTCAGATTTTTTACATTGTGAGGTTGTTACAGTCACATCTTATTTAAAGTTGATGGACAGGAAATTTGGATAAATGCTTGCAGTTTCAGAGTGAGAGTAGCCATTACCATAGGCAAGTAATTATTTTTATTTGGCTTGGAAAAGCCTGAAGGTGAAGACTTCAGATGAACAAAACCAGAAGAAAATCTTTCAAAACATTTTTAAAAAGTGAGGGCCTTTTGGTTTTTGTTTTTTAAAGAATGGTCTCTTGAACTATTGAATATGAGGAAAACAAATTGGCAATTGAATAGGGAGAATGAACTATCGAGGAGATGCTGCTTGCAAAAATTTTGTTTCGATGACATTGTAGAAAACATTTAATTTGCAATAGGCCAAACCTACTCTGATCATAGGAATAGTTTTCCATGGCTTGTAGAAGCATTGCATACCTGACATGGCAAAGAGAAAGACAGACAGCATATACCTACCTCTATCCTTTGTTTCCATCATTTACCTTTTCTTCTCTATTTCCCAAAATTATTACTGTAGTATAATATTGTAATTTGGAGGACTCACTGATTCTGTGTGTATATATTAGTTAGCAGATAGTGCATGTAAGTTAGTAAATAATGGAATGGCTGTACTCTTTTGGATAATGTTATGCAGCACTGAAGTCAAATTATCTAAGTTAGCTCACTTTCATAGATAATTCAGTAGTCCCTCTCCAGTCTAAATGAATGAAAAATTAAATATGACATTTTACATCTCTTAAAGTATCTGACCTGAACTTCTTTTTTTATCCCTGTTCTGTATTTTATATCGATTGGTCCCACTTAGCCCTGTATTTTGATGGAGAAATACTTCCTTTGAAATTGCCATGAATGGTATATACTGAATTCAGCAGTCAAAATTAAAAAAAAAAAAATCTTTTTAACATAATAAGGTATTTTCTTTTTTTTTTTTTTAATGGATAATTGTACTAGGTAAGATTCTGGACTCTTTTCATAGATGAAGACTATTCACACTACTAGTGAATGTGGACATAGAGTGGATAAATATGTACATTCAAGTTCAGACCCTGAAGTATGAAAATAGGCATAAAAGTGAATAATGCTGTAGGTTCCACAAATCTGGCACTTGGAGATTCAAAGCAACACTAGTTGCTTTATTTTTATCCTTCTACCTTCTTCTTCTAATGCAAGATCTGTCTGTGGAATAAGCAATGCTTGATCATATGCTTATTGCAGTCTAGATATTTTCATTTATAGTCTCAGTGATAACCATTCTAAAGTTTCTCCGAGTACCTGTCAGCCAGTTAATCAGTAAAACTTGTTTTCTAGCTCACGTTCTCTTTAAAAGACAGGAAGGAAGAATTCACACATGAATCTTAATATTACAAGTAGTTTTTTTCCCCGTTGAAATTTGGGAACAGAATTAGAGAACAAACACATTTTCTAGTTAAATTAGAAAATATCAATGTAAACTATAATCAAAAAATTAAGTTTGGCATTTCTGCTGTGCAGTTGTGTAGCTAGGTAACTTTCAAGCACTCCAATACATCAAGAATGTTTTCTTAGTGAATTATATATGAATGTTAATTAGATTAGATTTTCCTGCTATACATGCTGTGTCTAATGCTCTGTTGGCTATAAGCAAGCCTGTAGTAAATCTGTCTGTAACTTTTTTTTTTATTCTAATGACATTAACCTCTTCAAAAAGGACAGTGCTGGTATAGCTTCCACTTATTGATACTACAAAAACTTGTACTCTTAGCTAGCACTAATTTATTCAGTTATAACAAGACATTATGTTGTTATTACAGTACAGAAAATCTAAAATATTTTTACTAATTTATGTAGTCATCATTTCTTACATCATCTCTCCTGTTTATTAAGCTGCTGGTTAGACTGGTGTAAGGTAATATTATACCTTTTTTTTCAGTCAGCTGCTTTTGAACATCCAGTGATTAAGAAACAAAGTTCAAAGTGTAACTTTTTTTTTTTAAAATAGTATATTTTTTGTTTTATTTAATGATAGCATGTGATGCAAGGACAATCAAAGCTTCATTGTGCTTGGAGGTGTATGTACATAACAAACTAAAAATACTACATTAAATAACCAGCAGTCATCAGTGTTGCTTCACCTTGTCAAATACCTTATCTGGAAACAGATCTGACAATAAAAGGGTGTAATAATAATAGCTTCCACACTGATTTGTTCTTTGTCATACACTTGTGATGTGAAAAACGTTTTGTTGACTTCCTTTTAAATGCATAACCCAATATTAATAGCTCTACAAGTTAGAGCTTGTATGTCAAGTCTCAGCTTCGCATGCTTATTTTTGTGACTGAGTCACAAGCCCCATAGTGACTGAAGCTAAAAATGTTGATAATTGTCTAAATCTACTGTCATTCCAGGGCTTCAGAGATCAGTAAGGTTTTTCAAGACTGCAAAACTGTCACCATCTCTGACCTACAGTCATGGTGAGAATACAGGAGTCGGTAACTCACTGAGTTATGGGGCTATAGAAATGGCAGTGCATACACTACTTGCAGGGCAGGGGAAAATATAGACACATTTAGTGAACATACGATTATTCTTCTACTTTGAAAACTCCGTGATAGTTTTACAAATTGTTACGGGGCAAAAAGAATTCAGGAACAGCCAATTTGCTGTTAACACAATTACAACTCAAATGGCTGACTAGAATTTTGTTGTGTGACAGGAATCTGATACCCTGCCACAGCATATTATGCATGGGAATTTCTAACCACAACCCATTAGAAAAAGCCACAGTACTGCTCTTTTGAGTTACTAGCTGCAATTAGGCAGCAGTGGGACACCAATGTGAAGCCTTTATGAATAGAAACCAGCATGCCCCTGGGCAAAAGAAGCATGTGAAGCGAAGGGATGGCTCAGCAGCAGCAGAGGACAAACTCACATTTTGAGCAGCACTGTATATTGCATGAGAAATGATTTTTTATGTGAACAGGCATCTACATTCACTTGGTTATTATAGGAGACTAATGCCCTGACAACATCAGCACTGATGCTCATGACTCGACCAAGTAACGAGCATTGCTCTGAAACAGCAAGGTGTCCAATTTGTCCGCTCATGGAAGTTTTTCCACAAGTTAACCTCATAAATACAGTTAGTAACATGACTGAATCTTATTTACATAGTACATCCATCCAGGCTGCTCTTCAGGTTGGTTCCAAAACTGAAGAAGAAGTAAAGAAAACCTGCTTTAGAAAGGTAATAGCTGATTCAGTTTGCAAAGTTTGCCCACTAAGTTTTCTGTTTTGTTACCCACAGGTTTTGATTTGTGGTAATTTCTTTCCTTGAAGACTGAGAGACATTGGGTTGTACAGCTACGACTGGGCAGATAAGAATAAACTATCAAGAGCTGTCAACGTGTGAATGTACTTAACTAAGATAAATCAATGAAGGACCTTAGTAAATGTCAAAAGCTGCAGAGCTTGAAACAACTAAATTATCAGGTTACAGACACAAGGTCTCTGTAAGCAACATGAGGAAAAAAAAAATCAAGAATGTAAGGAGGCTGTGTCTTCATACACTCTCAATTTCCAGTGTAATTTAAGAGTTCCTAACTCTGTTGTTTGGATTTGGTTTTTAAATAAATGCTGTTCTGTGCAGTCCCAAACATCAGCTGATTGCAGAGATGACAGAAGGGTAAAGCCCATGAAATGATGTTTCATCAAAAATAATGTAGAACAACATTTACTAGGGATTAAGTGTCAAAGTACAGAGTCACAGGGGAATGACCTCACCATCTTTATGAGAAGAACAGTTGAGGTATGCAGATATGAAGCTGAACTGATGTTCATACAGCAGGTTGAAAACTCCTATTGCTACAGAAGTGCTAATATGTCAAAAGGTGGAGTTGCTGATACATAGCATCACATGTTTAGATGAGTAGTTCTGATTAAGTCAAAGCAGCTAAGTTAGCAAATCCTAGTAACACAGTTTATTTGTCCATTATCTGCATATATGCTATGCTTATTTATCATCTAACCCTCGTGGAAATGTACAGTAGCATTGGAGGCATATACTGGTAGGTCTGCACTCATACACGGGACAGATATCCCCAAGTCAACAGTTTAACCATATTAAATGCCAATTCAAGTTAGGCTTGAAAGACTCTTGGTTTCAGATATTAAATGTTAATGAGTTTTAAATCAGAAATATTTTGATCACTATAGATGTTTTTAAAACTGAAACACTTCAGAGGTCAAGATTCTCAATTGAAATCTAAGCATGAAAAAGAAGTGAACAGAACTCCTGAAACAAACAAAAAAAAATCTTCCAAAGACACAAAAGAAGTAGCCTTTCCCACTTGTCCAGAGTGGGGAAAAAAAAGCTTACTTAGAGAACTATTTGGAAAATTATCTTCCCCAATCATAAATAAAACTTTGTCCTCATCATGTTAAATCTGCAAAAATCCACATTCACTATTCATTTGAGCCAAAAGAGTAAATAAGTCATGTGATAAGTTCTCCTTGCCTTACAAATTTTATTCTGTCAATGAAAGACCTAGATATCAATAAGGTAGTCAAGTCAGAATTTGTGAATGTCTGTACCTGCCATAATGCAGTATTGCTGCCAGCATTTAGCTTTCTATGTGTCAGTTTGTAAATCTACTTTTGAATTGCACAGCACATAACAGTCTTTTCACTCTCGTATATGTCTTAGAAAGATCAGTAAATTAACATTTACACCGTGCTCCTTTTCCAATGAGCCAGATCATGCCAACATACAGATGAGCCGCTGTGCTGTACCCTGAGGTTTAATAAAGAGCTGTATGCAGGCAGATTTAAGATAAAATTCTTTTGCGAGGTGGTGTGTGCAACCAGATTGACAATCTTCTCAGTTTCCTCTCAGATGCAAAAACCTTCAGCTAAACATGGAAGTTTGTGCTTTTACAATATTAGAAGATAATTGAAACTGCCAATAAGGTAGCATTATTACTCTAGAGAAGTGGAAGTTGCATAAAATGCAAGATAAAAGACACAAGAAGCCTCTTCACCCATTTTGAAACCTTAGATTTATATTAACTCTAAGCTAATGATAATTTAAGGTTTATCCTTTGTCAAAAATGGCCAGTGAAGTTACAAAAAAGGAGGCATATCCCAAGAACCAGGTTCCTGAAGATGTACTAATCGCTTTGAGAGAAAGTTCTAAGGGTGAGCCCTATCAAAAACATTCAATATGCAGGGAGCATTTATTATGAAAATATTTTTTAAATCCATCATTCTCAAAAATGCTTTTTTTCTGTCAACATAGCAAAAATCAAAACTATGTAGAAAGCCTCATTATCCCATAAACGCAGATCTGAAAGCCTTGTCAGGCTGCCTATTGAATTAGCAAATACAAAAGTTGAGCAGTCTGATTGATGCTGCCCTGCCAAAGCAGCAGCCAAGAGGATTTAGGTAGCTTTATTAAAGCTGGGTTGTACGGCAAGACTGAGTATTAATTCTTAATATGGACGAACACAAGGCTGGAGCATGTCTGCTGAGACTACTTTTTCCTTCTGTTAGATTACCAGATTCAAGCTTACTGTCAAAAAGCAGAACAGAGGTTTAGATGTAAAGTACTAACTGTATTCCACAAAAAAAACTTTGTGTTTAAACCGTATGACAGTTTTAAGAAAAGGACCCAAAACCCACCCCCAAACTGAAAGAAACAGACTGCGTGAAGCAAAATATAAAAGATGAAAGGAAATGTCTTAGATACTATCTCCAAGTTTTTTTGAAGGAGGATACTTGGGTCTTCAAGAAAGAAGAGTGCAAAGAACAGGGTCCGTTCTAGTTATCAATAGAAAAAAAAAGAAAGGAACAGATGTGGCTGCACTGTCTTATTTATGCCAGAGCTTCATAGAACTGTGCCTACTGCATATAGGATAGAATAGGATAAAAACAGAAAATGTTTTTCAGTTTTGGAAACATTTCTCAGGTTGCTCTTGTCGTGTGTTCAACATGAGTTAAATAGGAAATGCTTACATCTAGAGGACTCATCTGTTTTCATCAAACGCTGGTTTTATTGCCTCTGTACTTTTGTACATTTAGAAGGTGGTAGAAAACAAGAAAGATGTTCAAGTACAAGCTTATTGTTCATCAACACCAAGGCTGTAAACAATTAAAGTGTCTGGAAAGATAGATCTCTATGAAATGTATCTGATTGTGCAGACCGTTATGTTTCTATCCATCTATCCAGAGCTTTTGATACTGTGTTTGCGTCCCTTGTACGCTTAACACCAAGTGCACAGTGTTGGAACGCCACAGGCGGGGGATTCTGACTGGTGCTATAGTCCATTGTGGAGAAGTTTCAGTATTTTTAAACCACATATAAATTTTCAGAATGAGTTTTCAACTGCTTAGGTGTTTTTCATCGAGCTTTTAGAGTCTTGGTTGGCTGGAGCTTCCCCTCCCCCTTTCTCGAGGCTGCTAGTTTGAACAAGATTGTGCAAACTTCAACCCTCTTAGTTTTTCTACCCATGATTTTGCGATCATTTTCCCATTATGCACAAGCCTGACTTATTTTGCAAAGCGTTTTATTTGTTCGCGTTTTATTTGCAATGTTCTTTCTGAAATGTGTGGGTGTAGGCTGCTGTTTGTCTTGGCCTGCTGGCTGCAAACTGGGTCACCTAGTGAGAACGGTAGAGAGAGCGGTAATTCTTCCATATCTCTTCTTAATTTAAGAGGGCAACTAATCCAGCTCTCAAGTTGCTTCGGCATAAGGTAAGAAGGGGAGAAAGAATTGAGAATGGAGAGACAATCAGCAGGGAGCCAACATGCAGAGAAATGTGGAAGCCTGGGAGGAAGCAGACAGAAACATCTTGGGGACTTAGCAGGAGGAATAGAGCTTGTAACAGTGTCAGAGTTGCTAGTCAGAGTAAGGCGGAAAGAAAGGCCCATTCAATATCCTCTAAAGACACAGTGACAAAGAGGGTGACCTGTTGATAAATCTTTCAGTTTTATTGTCTCATCCAGATTTTGAACAATTGAAGAAGTTAATAGCTCCAGGTGTGTTCTAACCAAGCTTGGCTTTTGTGTTTGAAAGCCCTTTTGTCTGTTGTCCTCATTATAAATAGAAAACCTACATGGATCCAGGCTCCCAAAGCCTGACTGAATTGGAGTCTCAAGCTTAAAACATTGAAATAAGTGCTGCATTGTTGAGACATTATCACAGCAAACTGGCAGCACTCCTGGGACTAATGAAACAGCAATTTCTTACCACTTTAACATTTTAAACAGGTTTTGCTACTCTAGTTTGCAGCCTGAAAAACAGAAAAAAAAAAAATCCCTCATATATACTGAAGAAACTTTGCTGGAGATTTTAGGAGTTTGTTTAATGAAATGCCTATGTGAGATTCTGGGAGTTGCATGCACTTTGGGGTAGGTTTAAATCTGAATGATGATCAAAAAGGTCGCAAAATAGATGGACAATTAGGATCTAGAATAGCATTATTCAAGTTTAAAAAAAAATCCCTCCATTTGTGCAAAATAAAATCAATATTGTACAGTTTCTCTTTCAGAACCATAATGCACCACGTCGAATCCAGGTCCTACTATACAGTGTGGCAGTTTCTTCTTAAACTTCGACTAGAAGGACTACATGGAGAAGTGTTTGGTGTCCAAATTCATATGAACTAACGAAGACTGAGAGCATCTGCTTAAGCCCTAAGGCACAGCAGTAATATATGAGCTGATCTTTGAAGAGAAGCATATTGTACAATCAGGAAACGTGTACATAACTCAAGCTCAGCTCATACAGTTCATAGCTAATTTTTTTCCTGACAAACAAGGATACAAATTTGATGAGCTTTAACATACAAGATAATAAGAGCAGTCCCATGATAGGGAACATTACATAAAAAGAAACAGAGAGAAACATGAAAAGCTAATTGCTTTAAATTCTCAGCAGCTGTAATGAAATACAGTAAGAAACATCCCCAAGCCATACTGCATTAGATTCACTTGCATAGAAATCAAGAACTGGTTAAACAAGCAAAACTGAGATTGAACACTTCTTAGCTCAGTGGCTCCAATTTCAACACAATTTTTACAAGAAAATGCATGCTGTTTACCCAGCATGCACAAATTAAAATTAGCTAAAAATGTTTTTCTTTGTTCTTTTCTACTTTACTTTCCGATGAGCAATTTTTCTTGCATAAACACTGCGCAGAGCAAATAACAAGCTCATTGAAAATATGAGTCAAGAACAAGTAGTTGATTTCTTATTTTTGCACTGTAAATTAGGCATACAAATCAAGTACAGTGTTGTCCTTCTTAAAATGCATCTCTAAGTATCTGTAAAATCATCTGTATTTCACAAAAAAAAGAGAGTTACTCTACCAGCTGAAAGATATGTTTTTATAGTCAGTTTTCCACTTCTATGTTATCCTGGTTTTAGGTCTTAAGTGGAAGCATATCACTCAGCCATTGAACACTTACCTGGGAATAATTTGTACTTCCACTTATAGTGGGGAGTCAGTTCTTGTGCAAGTCAGTCCAGGTTTTTTTATACCTGTAAAAATAATGTTAGAGTTAAGGATACAACACTTCACAGATAGTGAGAACAAAAAACAAACGTTCCCAAACAATTTGCCGCTAGTTTAATCAAATCAGGAGAATTAACCGACTCATACAGAGTGAAAGATTTCAGTGTTGGGTTATTTCATGGTAACTTAGCTTACTATATACACTATTACTGCTGCCATATCTGTTTGGCAAATCAGGTATACTGAATATCAGGTACAGTTTCTCTCTCTCTAGTTGACTGGTAAATCCAAGAGAGTGAAAACGATATGTTTTAATGACCTGTATCTGCGATGTATGTGTCAGTTTTACCATTTTACTTGTAGAAGTCTAACTAGTGTACTAAAAGTCATGCTACATAGTCCGTTGCAGTCTGATTAACATCACCTTCTCTTAGGAACTCAATTTGGTGAAAATTTCTGTTCATATTTTGTAGCTAAGTGATTTCCTCTCTTTCATTTGGCAGTTGAAATAGGAATTTATTAAATAAAAAGCTTGTAGGTGTTAATTCTCATACTCCACATCTTTTCTGCAGTTGACTAACATGTTAAACAAAAGAATTATGCCCCTTTCTTTTCCAAAAAACCACATAATTAGTCATTTTCCACTTGAATATCAGGTGTCAATCAAATGAGGGCCTCATAATTACTGTTGTGCTGTAATTTCTGTTAATTAAAATTATATGCATAACAACATGTTGTTTCTAAATTCCCCCTCAGAAAAACAGGATTCCACTTTTTAATTCTGCAATTTATTTTAAAGGTTAAACTTTGACTTGAAACCAGAAATAACATAACACTAATACAAAGCTCTGTTTGTTATTACTAAAAAAAAAAAAAATCTTGCTATGCTAATTTTATTCTGACACCTCTCATCCTGTACATGATTTTTGATAAGTTGAATATATTTAGTGCAGGATGACTTCAAATGTTCTTAGCTTGACAAAACAAGAAATAAAACAGTAAGTAGAAAAAATATTTAATGCTGTTACCAACTGCTTCCGTTGTAGGGGAAAAAAAAGTCATTTAAAGTTTGTTTTCACAATATCTAAAAACCAATTGTTTGCTAGTTAACACTAAACTGGCATAAAACTGTCATATGTCATAATATTTACACAATGTATATTGTATACTGACAAGAATATTTTAACCTATAATAACCAGAAGAGTTCAATTAATACATAATTAACCTGAAATGCTGAGAGGCTTTGGGTTTGTTGTGTGTTTTTGTTTTGTTGCTGGTTTGTTTTTAAGCAGTTCTAGTGCCTTCATGAACACAGAGCAAATTTTTAGATTGGGCTATTTCAGCATTGGTTTTGAGCAACTGAAGTACTGCATTTTATATCTGAACTTCCACTTTCACTGTTTCATTATCCTCATTGCAGAAGTAAATTAGATATTTCTTCTTTAGACAGGGCTGGTTTGGGTATGTGTAATTATTCTTAGCTGACGTAATAGAAAACCAATGCTTACCAATAGAGTTTGTTCTCTTGTGGAGCGGAGATGTTTTATTGAAGTAGCCATCCAAGTAGGATGGATCCAAGGAACCTTCCGAGTAACTCTACTGCACAGAAGGCTACTGTCCTGGTCCTGAGCGGCATTTGCAAGTGCAGGCTGTTTCCTCTTCTGTGCAGTGACACAGCACAGGTTCAGAAGTTTGGCAAAGCCAGCTGCTTTATAAAGACCAAAAATGTCTTTTTAAATGAACTGATGGTGTGTTTCATCTACAGTTTTCCAATTATTTAGCCTGAGGTGAGCTTTGCCGTGCATAGACTTTAGTCTTACTAAACCATCATTTGGGAAAATAGTAAGGAACTCTAAGCATTAGGTCCAAGTCCTAGTCTTACTGCAAAAATGTCCTCTAGCTAGCGCACATCTGACATTGGAATGCTTTCAGCGAAAGAACAGACATGGTCAAAATGGGAAAACAGTGTTTGTCCATTAGTATGTGAAATAAGTGTAATAATTTCTTCTGTGTTCCTTGAATTTAGGGGACATGTTGATTTGTTTTATGCTAATTATATGCTTAGCAAGCCTAACAATGTCAGCAATTCAGTAGTTATAAGGGAATATTGTGTGTATCCAGCTGTGCAATGGGACTTCCAAGTACAGCACAAACCTAAATCTTTGTATTTGGCTGACTTGCAATAATGTGCCTTTCAAGAAAGGAATGCCACAATCCTTTAATTGCCACACATTAGGAAAGCCATTTTATCAAAGAATCAATAGGGTAATCACTTAGGTAATTTGCATCATTTCTGCGGGTTTCACACACACGAATAAGCTTCTGCCTTAAAATGAATTAAGGCCTGGTCTTCCTTAAGTTAAATGATTCACGAAAAGCTCCTGACAACCTAGGAGTTGTCTTTCTGAGCCTAACATCCAACTAGGTATCAAAAAGAAGTGAAAACAAGTAATGGAAATGCTAGTATGTGAAAACCTGTTGTTGTGGACTGTTAGTTCAGAGCCTTACTATACCTGATCTGGGCAAAACCAGGGCTTATGCAGGGTTGCAAGCAAAGCACGGCACATTGACTTAGTCGTTTCGTTAAAGATCAGAAAAAAGTTTCTAAAGTTTTAATTACATTAATTCTGGTTTCTAATCTTCTCTTGGCTGTGGTTTCATAGGGCACAGCCTAGCTCACAGCTTCCTTTCATCCAGCCTCAGACAATTTGTTTCCTTTCAAATTGCAAGCTAGAAAAACCAACAAAAGCCAAGCTGCAACGGCACGCGTGAAGAATAAGCATCGAAATGAATATTTTAATAAATATTTCCTAAATGATTCTTAGGATCCCTGAAACCCTTCCAGTTGCCAGGCTGAGGGTGATGCTCCCCCAGCTGCAAACAGGTGGAGGCCAGATGGAGCAGGCTAGGGGCAGTTTGGTCTTGTTTTTAAAGAACTCCCACTGCTCCAGGAATGTTCTTCAGCCCTGTTCTGCTGAGAGGATTTTTGACAGGCGGGAAGGGGAGTTCATTCTCCATGGCCCATTCAGTCAGTGGCTTCTTTCTTTTCCTGAGGCTGCCAGCAAAAGTGCCAATTAGTAGCAATTGTGATGGTGATTTCTGAAGTGCAGTTTAAAGGATTTCTAACTGGGTTGGAGCTGTTGTCAGTTGACTGACTGGAATAATAATAATAAAAAAAAAGCTCACTGCTTCAACAGAAGCTCGTTAGACTTTCCTGTGTGATCTGCTATGGATAGCGTGAACTGCAACAGCTTTTGCATTCAAAGGAGGAATTTTCCTAAAAGCATCAGTGAGCACTTGGCTGTTTTATCTGTTCTAAAAAAAAAAAATAAAATAAAAAAAAATCTTAATTTTAAATTCCGTTAAAAAACCCAAAAATAAGCGAGAATCTGAAAATAGGGGAAGAAAAACCCCAAAGTAACCTATGGGGAATGCATAACTGTTTCAATACACCAGGATCCCTTAAGTGTAGTCTTATCAAGTGGAAAAAGTGTTGTGTATTTTTTTTCATGTACACAGTTACTGAGAGAGAACCATAAGCACTAAATGGGTTAAAACACAAGGGACCTCATGTACTGAAGCTTCATGTTGATATTTTATCATAAACATCACAAACTGACATGCCATCCAAATAAAAAACCGTTTATTATTTGCACATAATAAAGGGATGCTTGAGCTATAGATGAACCATTTCAAAATAATCTTTTTTAAGGCAGAATCTTCGCTCATAACATTTTCTTTATAGGACTATGCATATTTAGCTTGCCAATTTCTCTTTTCCTTGCTCACTTGTTCTTACAGCGTTCTCGGGGGTAATGAGCTCACAGAAGCAACCGCTTAGCAAAGCAAGTACCATTCTGAAGTTTCAGAGCCATGTGCATTAGTTCTATCAAATATCATACCTTCTTTTATAGTTCCTAAGAGACTTTTTTTTTTTAACTTGAACAAAGAAACCCACAGAGTTGGGCCTGGGTGAGTTTCACGTCCCATGTAGGCAGCCTCACCTTGGGGGATATGGCTGGTAGCTGCGGAGTTGTGCCGGTGTCCTCCTTCCAGCTCCTCTCTGGAGGGCTTCCACCTGTCCCTTAAGCACTGAGCAGCTTTCTCACACTCTCAAAGGCTTTTTCTGAGAGAAATAGGACATGACTGAAGCGGCACAAGCAAAACATGTCGCACATCAAGCACCACAGTGCTGCCTCCACTCTAACCCACCTCTCCCAGGGAGCTCTTGGGCTTCACTTGGAAGGCCTTAACCTCTTCATCAACGTGCTAGTAAAAATCTGATAGGAGGGAGCAGGGTTTAAAGCCGCTGTCTTCTGAGCAGGTGTTGTGAATTAGTCGGTGTTTGTATCTGTGAGTCAGTGTTCCTGCAGTGCTCGGAGCTGGGGATGGGGCCGAGAGCTGCTGTTCTGCAGGAGATGAGTGGTAAAAGCCATCCTGGGAGTGAAAACGTGAGGTTTGGGTCACTTATGTCTGTGTTGAATCAGTTCTTGCTTACTTAGATGCCCTTAAACTGATGTTTTAGCAGCACTATTACCATTTGTAAGGTTTGGGGTGTTTTCAAAGCAGCAAATCAGATGACTGATGCGTGAGATGTTACACACTCATTGCATGTGGTGATTTAAGGATATTTATCCAAAAAGATTTAGGTAAGATATAGCTAATGCTTCCAAAATTACTTTTATGACTTGCAGTAGCTATTACCTATTAAAACTTCTACTGAGAGGATAAAACCTAATTTTCTTTTAATTCTTTTTTTCACTCTGTATACCTGTTTCATGTGGGGGTTTAAGCAGGTGTAAATTACAAAGAGTTTGACACAGATGTGCGTTACAAGACTTCTGTTCCCATAAAGGCGAGTTAAAACTAATAGTATAATGCAGTTTTCAATCTGGTTATATAAGTGACAAGTGCCTCAGAGGCAGAGGGTGTTCTGAAATATGCAGTAGCTGTCATTTGGAGTGAAAAAAAAGAAGAAAACTCATTTAATGATCCCTCAAAAACAGAGGGATCGCTGGGTAAAATGAAGGGAAAAAAGACCTCTAAAAACTTTTGGCCAAAAATACAGGATTCTCCCCGTACATCCTTTCTAGTGGCTGTTATTAAAGAAAACTCAAAATCACTTGTGCTACTTTTTTATCTGAAAAGAATGTGCTTATTTTTTTTAAATAAGATTTTGTCTATTAAAAAAAAATATCAGGGCTAAGGTGTTTTTTTGCAGAGTGAGTTTTCAAACTGTCAGAAATAGTACAGAGTTCGCTGGACGTGCTCATGTACTCTCCACTCCTTGCAGAAATGGCATCAGTAAAATTAGTAGACCAACTGGCTGTTCACTGAAGTTTTACTGCTCACGTTCATAGTTGTAATAACAAATATCTTTGTGAACTGCAACACTGAATCCAGAATAAGACCAAAAAGTCTATAGTTATTTTCCAGGTACGTGCATTTTTGAAATGCAATTTTGTGCACAAACGTGTACACATATGCGTTTATGTGTACAACACTGCAATGGATATGCTTCTTTTTCATGAAACAATAGCAACTGGCAAATGGCTTTTATGTGAAGTTATCCATGCAGGGATGTAATGTGCTTCCTTCTGGCTAAACCTAGCCTGAACATATATGTATTTTAACGTAGTTGACTTATTTGAATATTATATATACACCAAGAAAGATCTTTGAGATTAAAGTACGTCACGTATTTTAGGCGCAAGCATTTAGCCAACTTTAGAGTTATGATCACAGAACACTTCTCAGTAAACAAATTCAGCTTCTGTTCCTGGCAACCGTACCACATAATGTCTTTTATGTCAGGCTCTGTCTTAAAAATTATTCTTATGATTGCTTGGAGCTATCAAATTCCTTTAATGATTCTTAAGTTTTCTAATTTCCATGCCAGATTATTCATAGCATTTGTTTCGTACCGTTATTCTTTTAATTTGATAATTTTTATTCTTCTGTTCCATTTTTAAAAGTAAATTATAATTGTATTTTGGAAATCATTTTACTAGGCATATGAGCAAGCATCCTTTAGTCTACTTTGTTATAGAGTTCTCCATTCATCAGTCAGCCTTAGTAGTTCTTCTTTACACTCATGCCAATCTAACTTTATTTTTTTCCTTTCTGTTTACAAGAATTGTATAAAACCTAGATAAGACCCTCATGCATTGAACGAGAGGATGAATGCCTCCCAGTATCTATAGTAAAATACCAAAGATGCTTGTAGAGGAAAGCGGAGTACATTTATCTTTTTCATGATCGAGTTAACTAGGAATGCTTTTAGACAGAGGAGGATCTGGGGCAGTTCTATAGAGACCCATTCTCTCTCAGTCGGAAACACCTCTGTAATTCTTTAAATATATGTAATGGAAGAAAGAATGGGATACTTCAAAACAGAGGTTTTGAAAATTGAGGCATTAAAAAGAAGTATGAGAGAGTAAATGGGAGTTGCTAAGGTGGAAGATGTTTGGGACATAGTCATCCTGTTAATTAATATTCAAAAGATATTTTGATCTTGTATCTTTTCCTATGAACTACCCCCTGGGCTACCATTTCCTGTTATTAGCGCACACAAATTTTAATAGTGTTAAATTTCATTCTACCATCATTCTCAAGGTCATCTAGTTCTTAATGTTTGATATTCTAGTGCCCTTCAAGCTGATGGCTTCCAGCTTCCTGCCACCCAAATAACCGACCAACACCTCCTGCTTTTTTTTGTGGAAGTCATTACCATTAGAAAGGAAACCTCCAGCCTACTTGTTCCTTTTTCTTTTGCAATGTTTTTACCCTTTAAGCAGTTCCTTATCTATCTTTACAGTTCTTTTACTACCACTTCCTGCAGATTAACTAATAGTTTTGTATGTGTGTCAAATGCTTAAGGTTCAGATAAGTTAGTTCTACCACACATATAAAAAAAAAATTAGAAGCACCAAGGTTTTCTCAACTGTTTGTTTTTTTTTTCAATTTGACTTAGAACAAAGACCTGTAGGAAGTTCTGAAAATTGCAAAGTTCTTGTAGTGTTCCATTTCCAAGTTCCTTTTTCACTAAAATATTATTTTCTTTTTGTTCGATACTATTGAAATAATGTTGTGCCATAGGGAAACAGTACTATTTGCATTAATTTGCATTTAGGATTCCAAAGTAGTCCCCCTCCCATACACTACAATGAACTCTAAAGGGTTTTTTTGTTTAGTGTGTGTATATATCTGTATTTCTCCAATTACTTTCCAAGGACTGAAGTAAAGAAAACATTATCTTGCAGAATTTTCCTTTAGGGATTTTGTAAAGCCCTCCTCTCTTTGTCCCAGTAAATTAAATATTAAATATAATTCAAACTAAAAAGTTTGCCCTTAATTCATTGGATATGTGACTTGCATATTCTAAGGGCAAACAGTGAGAAATCTTGCACCTGATGTTCTAGGATAGACAACATCTTTTTTTAAAGCAGAGTAGTTAAATATAATGAATGTGAATTATTGATTGATTTGAGAAAATACTGTGATTATAACCTTTACTGTAGAGTAATTGAATGAGCCTATGAATATGTAAGTTGTAAAATCCTGTCTATTGTCTATGAAAAAGTTAGATTTTATTCTGCCCTGACATGTCTAGCCTGTTTTTTTCATCTAAGCTGTCAAACATTTCCATAGATTTGAAAATCTGTCCCCTGTTCCCCTTATTAAATGTCACTGTCATTTTACTCCATGAAAAATGAAGTTTATTTGATGTGGTTGTCATGATAGTTGTATAAGCAGTGCACCTATCACTTTTTTTCTGTAAAGAAAAAACTGACAGGGTGTGTAGTCACACTTATTTTCTGCAGTGACTTTTGCAGAGCAAAGCTGTAGTAACGTATACTTACTTTACTCAAACAATTTACAGAATACATAAACATCTAATAGTCCAAAGAAAAAGAGGGTAGATAGACTACTTGCGTGCTACATAACAGGATTTACTCTGTCCTGATCAGTATAGCTGGAAATACTGCTTGGAAACAGTTGTATACAATGCATGTTTGTTCTTACCTATAGCAAAAATCCATTGCCAAATAGTTATGAGAAATGATCTGTCGATAGTCACTCCTAAGCATTTATGTAGATTTCTTAGACTGTTTCTTTCACTGGGATGAAAGGGTAACAGTGACCACTTACTTAGTGAACAATTAGTAATAAGAATCCTCTTAGGATCTGAGTCATCATTCCAGTCAGGCTGCAGAGTACTGAGAAGTGAAGGTATTCTATTTTTCTGTGGAATTCTCCTTTCCAGCGAGAAAACAAGATTGTCATAGTCTCCGTTTGGCTTTCATACCATTGTGCTCGTATGGCATAAGGATCTATGCAGCTGACTCCTACCCCAGTGAGTCTGCCTACTGCTCCCGAGCCTGTGAGGTCGTGGGAAAAGCAAATGCTTTAGTTTGATCACTTTGATCACAGCACTTGTTGTGTTTTCCATAAATTTCCTCTTGTCCTACTACTAGTTACTTGAGAAGATCAATGCCTGCTTCACGACAACCTCCTTTCAGGTGGTTGTAAAGAGTAGTAAGGTGTGCCCTCAGTCTGCTTTTCTCTAGACTAAACAGCTCCTGTTCCTTTGGCCACACTTGTGCTGCAGACCCTTCACCAGCTCTATTGCCCTTCTCTGGACACGTTCCAACCCCTCAATGTCTGTCTTGTAGTGAAGGGTCCAAAACCTGAACGCAGGGTTCAAGGTGCCACCTCGCCAGCACCAAGTACAGGGAGATGATCACTTCCCTACTCTTGCTGGCCACGCCACTTCTGATACGAGCCAGGATGCTGTTGGCTGTCTTGGCCACCTGGCCACCCTGCTGGCTCGCATTCAGCTGGCTGTCACCTACACACCCAGGTCCTTTTCTTCTGAGCAGCTTTCCAGCCACTTGTCCCCAGGCCTGTAGCGTGGGGTCATTCTAACCCAAGCGCACTAAGCTTTGTTGAACCCTGTACAGTTGGCCTTGACCCATTAATCCAGCCTGTCCAGATCCCTCTGTAGAGCCTTCCCTCCCTCAAACAGATCAACAGTTCTGCACAATTTGGTGTCATCTGCCGACTTAGTGAGGATGCCCTTGATATCTTTGTCCAGATCACTGATAAAGACATTATCAGAACTGTCCCCAACACTGAGCCCTAGGGAACACCGCTTGTTACCGGCTGCTAGATGCTAGCAAGGCCTGTGTATACATGCACTGCACTAATATTGCTGTCTGTGGGTGTTTATTTTGTCTTCTTTATTAAGGAATAGTATCTACTGAGTTCACGGAATTCCTTAATTCAGGTCTTGTAGCACGACTGGGCTTCACGGAAATTCTGTACAGTTGTTAACACTGTCCTTTATTATGACATGGCCCAAATCACCTGTCATCAGTGAGAAGAAAAACAGACATTTAATGAGCCTCATAGCAGCCAAGCAGCAAATCCCATACCTAATATTAGTTTAGATATAAACTTCCTAATGAGTGTGTACAAGTTAACATGAATTAAGTGAGATTTGTTGTTATAATTGAAACCCTTTCCTACTTTAGGGCGCCTAACTTAAAGTATTAATGTAAGTTATGGCATACCTTGGCCTGCAATATATTCTGGTAAATTGAGGCATCATTTAAGTGAATATTTCAGTCTGTCAAACTTGCCTGAGCAGTTATAATAAATGTAAAAAAAATAATTTGCAAGTCTAGCTGCATTATATATTATTAATAATAGCCTCCGAGATATATCAGGCACTGTACAAAAACATAACATTGACTGTGGTGCCAAAGAGCTCACACAAAAAAAACAGGCAGATAAGAAGCGTTGGATGTGACTAGACACTTGTAGTTTTTCCTTTCAATCACTATAATTTACCCTCATTAAAAAAAAAAAAAAAAGAAGCATTAATGGCCCGTACTTCTCTCCATCTTTTCTGAGTTTAATTTTTATAGTGCAGCCCTCACTCACTACAACGCTACAGGTCTGATTTGTTTATCCTAATATGTGTACTTATATGTTCCCCCTTAAAATTCTATTTGAGTGCTTCAGAATCCTTCTGAACCTGATAAAGCAATGTTGAGGTCGAGATTTATTATAGGGGAGATTTGAGAGAAAAAAAATAATGAAGTTGGGCAGAAGGTGCAGCAAACTAGGAGTCGTCCAGTGTAGGACGGCTCTCCAGCTAGTCATGGTCTGTTCTCCCACCTACTGCCTGTCTTGTGTTTCTCATTATCTCCCTGACATCACTTAAAACTACAAAGTACCTATTCTCACCTAATATTTAAGCTAATACACGTCTGAAGAAAGCAATCCCCAGTTTATGTTTCAGCAAATTATTCAAGTCTTCATTTTTGTACATTGAACTGTCCTAATAGAAGAGAGAAAATCTCTTTTAAAGAGGAGATGTGGTAAAGCTGTGATATGAGATCATGAAAGATGTGGAGAGGATAGAATCATATTTTCTACACTCTTCATGTTCTAAGGAGAAAGGTCACGGAAATGGAAAGCTGGCCTGTTCAAAACCAGCACAGGGAGATTGTTTTTCTCTTGGGACTAATGATTAATCTGCATCACTCATTGCCATATGGTATCCTGAACTGAACATTAATAAGAATAAAATAACACTCTACTGGAAATGATTTGTATTTAAAAATATGTCAGAATATTGAAAGGATTACACATCTTCATGCTTCCTTGCATAAATGGTCTTGTGGCACATGTGGTAAAAAGGACACTTTTCACAGGGTAGATTTGTCTCCTAAATGAAGAGGGGTTTTGGTTTTTTTTTGTTGGTTTTTTTTTTTTTTTCCTGTAAAATGTCACTGTTCAAGACAGGATTTGGGATTAGATGGATGACTGCTTTGATCTGTGCTGGCCATTCCTCTTGACACTCCAGTCGAGGAGTTCTAGGAGTGAAAGTTGTCGCCTTGAAGAAGTTTTGATCATCTGGCTGCCTTGGGAGATGGAGGGCTGCTCCTGATCTGACAAAGTGCTGTGATGGGTTGAGATTTTCAGTCAAGCTTTAGGCAGCAGTGAACATTTACTGACAAATTATCTCCTACTCAGAAGTAGTTGACAGTAATGGAAATGCTAAGGAGCGATTAACTCTTGAGTAACCTGTGCTGCTGTAATTAAGAGAGTATCAAAAAAATCTACGAAAGACTATTTTATAATCTACTAAAGATTTCCGTTTTTCTTTGTTTCATGTCTTTCATAGTGACAACAAAAAAAATTGCCCTTGTTTAGACTGAGAAAGGCTTGAGAGAGGATAAACAGATGTCTGAAGTTACTCCCCAAATGCTAGCGATTTACTTCTATTCAAAATAGAATGTATGGTCAATGGCCTTTGACAAATAGATAATGTCATAAACCGGGCTATTAATTTTGGTCAAAATACTATGCTTAATTAGTACATACTTGAAGAGTTGCAGGAAGTAATGAAACAATAGGATCGTGTTTTATCCTATAGAAGTCACATTATTTTATTTTGATTAGCTGGAAGAAATACCATCAGTGCCTGTTTGTACATGCACGCTCTCTCACTCTCCTTCTGCTCTTCTGCCCTACGTCTCTTTGTAAAAGAATGATCAAACGTGTTGTTTTGTTTGTGTTTTTACTCAAAACACTACATAGTCCCTTCTTTTAGGACACCTTCACTGCACATAAGGTATATGAAGTCTCCAGTCTTTGGAGGATCCTGTGATACAGTATTGTAGCTATTAGCTCCTACTGTGACCTTCCCAGCTCTTTTAAGTTAAAGTTTAAGCAGCTTCTACGGCACAGATTTTAGTTTATCTAATGCTCATTTGAAAAGTATAACACAAAATGTCGGCTCATAGAAGAGTATGTGGTTGTATGAATTTAGTGAAAATACTCTGTATTTTTGGGAAGTGTTGAATTTGGATCATTGTTATTATGGGTCAGTGATACTGCATAAAGAATGGCTTATCTTGAACCTAGTAGGCTGAAAGGAGATCTACAAATATTTGGACATATCACCTATTACAACTGATGCTGATCCAGAAACTCCCATTATTAAAACTCCCATAAAAAAAACCCAAACAAACAAAAACTCTGAGTGTATTAAGAATCTCTGACTCTGCTGAAAGTATCTTTTCCAATTATCAATCCAAAGGTGAGAGTTTTTATTGGGATGGGTGTGATGTAATCAGTCCCTTCACGTTTTAAAAATGGAGTAGAAAAGTAGGTTCTTTCTTCACGTGGTTGCATGTAAGAAATTCCAGTGGGCTCTGTTCTTCTGTATGCATCAGTGGCTATGCCTACAGTGTGTTTTTTATTAAAACGTTGCTTCTTTGTTTTAATCGCATTTCAGGAGTAATGAGCCTGTCTGACTTTGGCTATATTCACATCCTTATGACCCCATTTTGTGGTGTGGTCTGGTGTCTGCAGACCACAGTGCTCTCTCAGCTGTCCCTTGCATGGGGCATTTGCCCCCTGAATGCTTACGCCTGCAGAGTCTGCAACCCAGTGGATATAGCATGCCTAATCCTGTCTGCTTTGCATTCTATAGGACCTTTTCAGCTCTCGTTATAGAACTTTTGGGAGCTTCTTTATTTTGACCAGAGTTTTTGAGAGGCTTAAGTCAGAAGCACAAAACTGTTACGTTCCTGAAAGCGGCCAAGGAGGTTTTTAGGTAAATACACGTAATCTTGGTAGGGCTGGGATATGATGAGGTGCACAGTCGCAAGGTCATGCAGCTGTCTCAATCTGTAATTCTGAAACATCCAGGTTTTGTTGGGATCGCTTAGGAGTTATTTTTTTTAATAATATGTTCAGCTTGATTCACAGAGAACTGTATATGTACTTTTACAGCAGGACACTAGGGTGTGTGAAACGCGCAGATAGCTTTTGGGGGTGGTTCTGAAAGATCATTTGGAAGACTGAGCTAGGAGGAGTGATGCCTGGTGTGTAGTGTGGGCAGGAACCTCAGGGCAAGATCCACAGGTGATCCACATTGAGAGCATTTGCTACTTTTCTCTTGTTCAAAGGTATACAAGTTGCAATGTGACTTAATTGATCCAGTAAGCTTAACGCTTTTGCCTTTGTTCATTTGATTCAACAAAAGCCCTTCCACTAACTTTAAGTAGATTCTGGATTGAACTCTCAGGCTAACCCAGAGAAATAATTGTGACTGCTACAGGAGCTGAGACTGAAAAGCTTTGAATTTTACAGTACTTTCCAAACACTTAAGGGCTCAGATTCAATAAATATACTAATGCTTTTGAATTTTGCTCTTGTTCTCTTTAATGTTTTCAGTTATGTATTAATTTAATAAATGCTCTGTTGAAAAATGATCCACATTTATGTATGTGAATAGAGTGCGGCTTTGTTTCCGCGTTATTAAGTGGTGTATAAATATGTAATTAAAAAAAACCCACCTTTGATTGAAGATGCTTATAATACACACGTAATTAGAATGCACCACGTTTACCTTTTATTTTGTAGTGTCTGAATAGGTACTGAGTATTGACCAGCTTTGTCTAGCCTAGCAGCTCTCCCAGACTATCCTTTGTGAGTGGCAGAGAAGAGATAGGAGTGAAAGGGGAGACAAGATGCAAGTGTTATCTCCAAAGTACAATCAGATTGTCATTTTATTTTGTGTTACCGTTAGCAAATCACAGCCTGATTGTTTAAACGCTTCTGTGTTTGAGAACACTTGCAGCCAGGGAGCGTTATAAGAAAATACATAATTCTAAAAGAAAAATCCTTTCTCTTGCTGAAAAAAAAAAAAGAAAAAGAAAAGAAAAAGAAAGAAGTTTTAAGTATTGCAAAGAAGTGCTCTTGTTACTTCGTCATGGTTCTCTTCAAAAGCAGGTAGCTATTAAACACTATAATCTAATAGAAGATTTCAATATGGTTTTGTAACATAAGATTCAAGCATACAGACTGTTCTGATGCTATATAGGAAGAAGCAAGCAGCAGTGAAAAATTATCAGGTTTTTTGTTTAAATAAGAGCTTCTTTTTTTGAAGGAAAGCGGCTGTAAAAAATTTTCTGTACAACCTTTGAAGTAAAGAGGTAATAGTTTAAAATCTTAATTTCAGTTTCTGACAAGGACTCTGTATAACCTTGAGAGAAGTTAATTAACATTTGTTTTATTCACATCTAAGACACTTGAACGTCTGATGTATAAATTGAGAATCACTGTCTGTTACTTCTTGGGCCCTTGTGAAGGTAAATACCTTAAGCACATTAAAGGCCTGGAGTATATGCATTAGCTCATAACTCAGATATTATTTCATCCCATGTCTGTAGAGTCTCCAGTTATGTACAGTCTATATGAGAAGGACTGAGCTGCTTTGTGTTCTACAATTAATTGTTGTTATTACCTTTATTTATTTTACAAATGGATAAGTTAAAAATGCTATGTTAGTTATAAAGTCTAATATCTCTGTTGCGTTGCTCTCACTGTTTTTTTTTACAATTGAGGCAGGCGTCCTTAAAGGAGAATTTTCACTGGAGGGAAAAACCTGTAGGTATTGGTGATTATGCATTTAAAACACTGTGGGTGGGTGGATATATATGTCGAGTCCTATAAAAATAGTAAATGAACATGAACACTCATTTGCAGTGTTTTTCCAGTTCTCATGAAGACCACTTCTCCACTGGTTCAGACATTCCTGAGCTGCATATTCTGGCAGTTTGGGGCAGTATAGCCATCTGCTTGGTCATTGCCAGAGTCGCAATGCTGGGGCAAATGGTCTTTTGCCATGATCCAGTGCAAATGTTCTTGTATACTGAGGTTAAGGTGATTCTCTGAGGGAGAGTTCTTTGACATTGAGATATATGTGAATTATAAATGATAAATGCATTTGATGATTTGCAAAATCTGTACAAGGTCTTGAACTGATAGGGCATAATGTACAGAAATAGTTTGCTTACTTTGTTCTAAACTGTCCCAAAACTTTCCAAATTTCTTAGTCGCCTCTTCATCACTCCCATCTTATTCACAGTAACATTTATTTACTGTAGCAGTAATAATACAGTAATCATTAGCTGTGACTGCTTAGTTGTGACTGCAGAATAATTCAGCCATACTAGTTCTGCAAGGGCAGACTTAGGTACGACAGCAGGCTGACCGTAGCAATAGAGACCTTGATGTAAAATAATTAACGGAGTTTCTCAGTGTAGATGCGTAGATAGTTCCGCACTTTTCTGAGTGAACCCTGGAAGCATTGGATTGCACCCATAAGACCTATGGCAAATATCTGCACGCCGCTTCTCTGTGGATACTTTAGATGAAAAATGATGGACCTTACACAGAGTATTTTGTATCAACCTATTTTTTATTCACTTTCTTGGAAACCTCCTGAGGAAACAAGACATATCGAAATTAAAACAGCAGCAGCAAAAAAAAAAAAATCAGTTACTGAGGTGAAGTTGAGAAAAGCAGAAGTGACAGCAGTTATACGAAGAAGCGCTGGCTCTTGAAGTTAAGCTGCTCTGTCACATACCATCAATTGGACTATTATCTGGCACAGGAGGACTGTAATAAATTGTCAGATTTTCTTCTTAGCCGAAATGATGGGATGGAAATTGTGCTGCGTATTTTTGGACAGGAATGGGGGGAAAAATCCAGCATGTAGCTGATTTCCTCACATGCCAGACCTGCCACGATGTACAAACCCAATTTCCAAAATGTAGCTCTTAGAAATCTTGTATGATAAAAGCAGAGATGTTTTTTTTTAAAAAAAAAATCCTGTCTCTTCTTTGGGAAAATAAAGTGAAATAGGAGAAAAGTTACTAGTGAGAGACAAACTTTTTTTTCCATATTTAATGCAAATAAAATATGTGGTTTCACATGGATTTTTTTTCTCATTGTCAGGGAAAACTGTGAGGAATGCAGGATTTTGTATGTCGCTCTCTCTGGTTCTGTAGTATTTTCATTTGAAGTAAACTTTTAAAGAATTATAGTATCAGAATAGTTGGTTCTTAAGTAGCTGGAACTGATGAGCATTGCTTTCGTGTGGTTCAAAAGATGTTATTACATATAGAAATGCATTCAGAGGTTTATATGATCTGATTTGGACTGTCTCTGATGGTTTTGGAAAGCAGCTGATAACATCTAGTGACGGTATGACCAGTAGATGAAAATGCTTTCAAAATGTTATGTGCTCTCACAAGTGGAACTTTTTGAGTAAAATTAGCGTATGACAAATAGATACGTATCTGCATGTTATATGTGTAGTAATAGGGTATTGATACCCACTTTTAAAGCCTTAACTAACCCATAACATAACAGCTGTAGTCAACAAACTAGAATTATTTTGCATGGCCAGCATTCTTAAATTATGGCTGATCTTGTATGGTATTGCTCTTTTCTGAAATATTTATAATACAGTAAACAACAAGTTCCTAGTTGACAAGTACTCTAAACAGAAATAGCTAGAAATATAATACGATAATAAGAGATTGATACTATAAAAGAGTACATTTAGAAGTCATTAAGGCTGCCTGCTTTGTTCCTCTACTTCATTAATGTTCAGTTCCTCTACTTCAGTTAGTTCAGTTGTGCTAAAATTCACTAATGAGTCTTTTCAGCAAGCTTGGAGAAGATCATAGAATGAATCAAATGTGTACGGCAACAGAGAATGTGAAAACCTATCTACTACCTTTAGCTTTCTGTTCGTGAATCTTTTCGAGCCATTTAATGTGGGAGGTTCAAGGTATGAACTAGAACAAGGACTTATACCTCAATGTACCTTACAAAATATTCTGTGTGTATAATATTTCTGTTATTGATAGGTCTGTAAAATGTGCGTGTAGTATTTAGGTTTTCTTTCTTGGGGAAAAAAGCAGTTGTCACTTCTCAGAATGTGTGTTTTTATTTTAATTCAAAAGTCTTGGTAGCAGAGTATGAAATAGGTTTCTTTCCACCAGAAAAAGGAAATTTACTCTAATGAGGTCAATAAAAAATTGTACAAGCCGAATAAGAATTTGTCGAGCAACCAGACAGACTAGTAGAAGCCAATGGAACAAACTTCGTATACTGGATCAATCAGAAATATGAAGACTGAAAAGAATCAGCAAGCCTGTTAGAACACTAGAAAACAGAAAGCATAGCTGAGAATCATGAGATTGTGAAAACTGGAGATTACTTAATTGCATTATTCCAGTGCTATTAGGAACTGAGCCAAAAATGGAGGTGCCAGATCATGTTGAAGATGTGTGAAAAAATCAAGTGTAGACTATATTGATGTATGAATTTTGAAGGAACATACTAACATGAGCAAGCTGTTAACAAAAGTGTGTAGTTTGCATGTAAATAAACAGTGGTCGAAAGAAGAAGGTAGCAGCTGCTGTACCTAGGCTTTATAACATGATAGAAATGATCCTGGGATCATTTCAAAATGAGAACTTGTTGAGAAAATGTTTCAAAAGATCTCAAACCTCCCATCAATGTGAAAAGAATTCTAAAAACCTAAATTGTAGCAGCATAGTTTCTGTAATAGTGCGTTTTCCACCGTGCTTCTTTAGGATTTCCTCAGTTTGTTGATTGAATAACAGATGCACTAGAACCTGTTGGAATAATTCCTTGGAATGTTGAAAGATTAAAGTTTCTGACAGATTAATAGAAAAGCAGTTGTCATGAATTGTCAGGTAAATTATTGCTTTGGATTAGAAACTTGATAAGACTCTAAAAATAGTTTAAGAATAAACAATTTAGAACAGTGTTGCCTCAGGGTTTACTCTGCCACACTAAAATAGAGGTCTTAAGAAAGAACTTGCAAGGTGATAGATGGCACAAGAGAAAATAGATCAGTGAATGTCAGAGAGGTTTGAGGGTGTTCCAAGATTTGATCTCAGCTGAGAAACTTTAGATTCACCAGTGAATGATAACTGGTGGAGTTACTGTTCATACATGTAAAACTATAAAATGTTACAGTACTGTGTGGTTTAAATACTACTGAATATTATAAATATATGCTTTTACTCTCTTTATTTTTTTTTAATGGCTTCAGAGGAATATGAACACAGTTTCATTTTTTGGGTGCAAAATTTCTTATTCTCATGTCAAAGTCCATTACTTAGCTGCAACAGTATTTCTTTAATTTAAGAATAACTTGGATTACTTTACAAGATGGTGCTATTACAATTGATTTTTTTGGTGCTTATGGTGTGGGTATATGTATCTTCATTTTGTGGCTAAAGCAGTGGCAACAAATCTTTACAAGACTTTACAAAGCTTACCAACCATGAAACAGATTTCACATACCATCTGCTGTGTGAAGGGCACATTAAAGGAGTCCCCCATTTCTCCAAAGCATCAGCACATTCATGCAAATTCCTTTTCTCCTACCTACACTTCTGAAAGAGACGGAGTGTACTGTCTGCACAGTTCACTGAATCAGATTTGAACTGTACAGTCTTTTTCATAGGGAGACTAGATAGCTAGATAACAGCTAAGACGCAGCACACTCAGATGTAGTCAACACCCTTCTTTGCGGCAGAGGTAGTCAGCCACTCAATATGGATAATTACACTGAATTATTTTTTTCCGAAGTCCCATTAAGAGTCTTAACAAAATTTCATAAAAGCAGTTAAAACTTCTGGAGAAGGGTAAACTCTTAACAGTCAATGCTGAATTAGTAGTCGTTCCTCAAAGAATTAATCCATTATTTGTCACAGTTGAAGTTACGTTATTGAACGTCTGTTTGAACAGTGAGCTAAAAACCAAAGGGAAAAAAAAAAGAAAATGCATTAGTAGTGAGTTAAATGTTTTTTGTTCTGGACTAAACCAAATCATTTAGCCTGCTTAAATCAGGTGTGAAGATTTTTCATCCACATTGATCCCAATCACATTTGTAAACCTTGCTGTAGGCTTTTTACTTGTCAGGATACGCTTGGCTTTTTGGGCTGCAAGTGTACATTGCTGGCTCATGTTGAGCTCCTTATCAGCCAGTACCTCCACGTCCTACTTCTCCTCCAGGCTATTCTAAATCTATTTTCCACTCAGCCTGTATTTGTGCTTGGGATTGCCCTGACCCAGGTGTAGGGCCTTGCACTTGGCCTTGTTGAACTTCATGAGGTTCACATTGGCCCACTCCCCAAGACTATCCACATCCCCCTGGATGGTATTCCTTCCCTCTAATGTGTTGACCGCACCACACAGCTTGGTGTCATTGGCAGACTTGCTGAGGTGGTACTTGATACCCCTGTCCACGTTACTAACAAAGATGTTAAACAACACTTAGCCATTGACTACAGCTGTGAGTGCAACCATCCAGACAATTCCTTAGCCACTGAGTGGTCCATCCATGAAATCCATTTCTCTCCAATGTAGAGATGAGAATGTCATGCAGGACAGTGATGAATGCTTTGCACAAGTCCAGGTAGATGACATCTGTTTCTCTTCCTTTATCTACCAAATGGGTAGAACTTCAATTAAGGGAAGACTGTTGCAGATATTTCAGTTTGATTGCTTTACTCAGAACTGTTATTTTGGAGGAAATCATCTCCTTGTTTAAAAAGAATAAGGAAGGTCCCTCCTGTGTAAAACTTCCTCCTTACTTGCTTTTATCTTTTCTGTTGAGTAGTGAAGTAAGTTAAAAGAAATTAAATTCCATATCTGGAATTCCTGGGTTTACTACAGATTGAATTGTGAAGTTTCAGTGTTCGAAGAAGTTTTCTTTTATTCACGTTTTTCAGCTCAGGGCTATCTCCATCATATAACAAAAGAAAACAACTAGATAACAGAATGAGTCAAAAGAGGCAGATTTTTATAAGTGTTAGCTGTGGGGCTTTCTTGTCCTTCGACATTGATTTTTACTAAATGCCATAGGCATAATTCTATTCATGCTTGGGAAGTGATTCCCTAAACTGCAGTATAAAACTTGGCTTATCACCTTAAACAGAGTTTTAGTCATTCTGGAAATCTCTTAAGGTAGTCTCATAGGAAACAATCTTTTTATTTGCTTGCTCCAGTTGAGTTTCTTCTATCATGCTGTCCAAAGACAGCTTACCTCAGTTTTATACATTTGTACCCCTGTTCTGTTCATAAATAAGCCTTACAGAGGATTTCTGGTGCCTCAAATAGAACATTATGGATTGTATTTTAAAAGAAAAACACAAAATAGAGGGTAAAAAAATTTATGATCCAGTCCAAATTTTAAAGCAGAACCGATTTTACCCAAATCAATGTTTTGTTGTCTGTTAAGTGTGGATTAAAAGGAAAAGTCATGTTTCATTCCCAGATAAACTAATCCGAGAATTGTTTCCAGATCCACAAAATTATCTGTGCCAGTTAAACTTTGCATCAGGCTATTTATCAAATATATAGCATAGTATTTTCAAGAAAGAAGAATTGTATATGTTACTGGAATGTTTAGGAAGTGAATTCAGCATAATCACTGTTAACAGTATGAGTAGTTAGTGACAATGTCCTGTGCTTCTGTCATTTGTCCTGCTTGAGTATAGTTTTAGTTTATAAAGATTTGAAGTCTAAAGCTAGGAAAACACCAGAAAAATTAGAGAAATAGCAGATTAATCTCTCCTTGGCTGTGTAAACATAATTCTGTATATTAAATTGAGGGGTTGCTAATCCCTTACAATCATGTTTCTTCCAATTAAGTTGCAGGGCTTTAAATACTTTCAATCACAGGAGGCTGAAGAAGCAAGTGCAGTGTCAGAAAGGGGAGGAGGGTGATAATCCTAAATGAAAGTAATTTTATTAGGAGAGAAAGCGAGCAGCACAGAGAAGTTCTGAAGTGGAGAAGTTCAGAAAATAAAAGATTCTGCAAAATGCTCTGACCCCCTAGGGAAGTGAAGAAATAAAATTGGGATTTTCAGCTTGATTAAAGTTTGATTTATGAGCTGCTTTTTGTTAACAGCAGTGGAACAGGAGGAGGAGAAAAAGGATTTAACTTGTAAGGGAGAAAATTCTTTTGGAAATTGCCTTTAAGTTCATGGAGTTTAAAAAAAATGACAAATGGAACTGTTTTGTAGGTACTCCCCTTCTAGCCTCTACTTTGTTCTCCGCTCCCCCCCCAATCCATAGTTAGTAATTATACATAATAGCGATGTAATCTAAAAATGTAGCAGGTGACTAATGTGATGTTTATTATTGTTCAAGAGTGAATAGCTTAACATTGAGGGATATCTCCTGTATTTATATTGCGTGCAGTCTTACTTGGGTGACACAAATACGATCTTGAAGAAGATCACAAGTTTATTTCCATACATGGAGGTCTTTTGCACAGAGAGTATTGTATGCAGGAGATCAGGAGGTGGAAAAAAGATTTCAAGAAGCGCTGAACCTCTGTGCAAAAAGGTGCAGTCTTTCACAAACGGAATTAAGATAAGGAAAATATAAAATATTGAAGGATCTGTTAGATCTTTCTCCTCCTGGCAAGGAGGAGCATGGCTAAAGTTAGGATTGGGAGGGAGCGGTGGGTGGTACAGCTGTCTTCTTGCTCCATGCATGTAAAGATTTCTCCATCCTTGTTTCATCAAGCTCCTACCCCAGTTTCAGTGTTGGTGATGTGAGCTGTCAGTCCACAGCAAATGGCAAAACAAAGGCACGTTTGATACTGCTGTCCCTTTTTCTCCAAAACATTAAGTAAGTGACTCCTGGACCCAGCAACTTAAAGCAGGATCCTGTTTTCACAGGTCTAGTTCTCCAAAACGGAGGCATGGTAACATCCTACCTTAGATCCAAAGAGATATAAAGTATTAAAAGTTACCAGTTCTTTAGTGTACTGAAGGGTTAAAGAAAATGCTGTCATGCTTTGTAAGTAATAATGGGTTCACATTGGCTTACAAATTGCAAGTTACTATTGCAGAATGCCTTTTTGAAGATAAATGTAGGAGTAAAATTGCTTTTCAGTTTGAATTGACTCAGACACTGAAAATTCTGAATTGTCATCATAAAAATTCAGGCTTCTAGTGCTTTACTTACCATTTTTAGATAAAGTACCAAATCTGTGTCAAGTAATAACACACAGGAATTTTTTTTTTCACTCAAAAGTTGTTATAACTTGTTCATCAAAAGTTGTGAATGATGTGATCCATGATGAGATAGTTTTGACCCCTTCGTAATTACGTGAAATCTTGTATTAATTCCGATTTAACTTGAATTCTAAATAGACTCACAAAGTTTCATGCTAATAAAATGCTAGCTAATACAGTTATTTCATCTATAAACACTCAGATTGTACATTTGTTAGTAAAACAAGTAAAACACAGTAGCTCTTGAAACCATCTGTCACCTATCATCAGGGCTTCTTTATTTCTAAAAATTTACCTATTCACTCTAAGCCAAACACTACCCAGTTTGCTAATAGCAGTATATCTCAGTAAAAAAGTGGAAAAAAGTATAAATAACTGATTTTTAAGTTGTTTTCTTTTCCTTAAAAATATAAACTAGTATATACTACCTATATTTGTATCAAATTCTTGTATAAATTTCATGTATATCAGCAGTTAATAACATCTGTTGAGAAATAAGGGTACAGATATGCGTGGTATTATGCATCTGTTTAACCAGCAAACTCTCTACTTCACTTTTTCAGCTGGAGTCGGTATGAGATGTAGAAGTTTCCCAAGTATCACCCAAATCATGATTTTTCAATCTGAAAACTGTTTCTAATAGCTAATTATGATAGGCAATAACATACTAACGCTGTCAGTGTACCATGATTTTAAACAACCTTTATTTGCTGTTCTTATGTATGTGATACTCTCGCAACGCTCAGCCAATGTGTGTGATACCAAACCATACCAGGCACAGGTATAACAGCGATATCTTCTTGCGTCCTTTACACCAGAGTGCAGAATCTGGTCTAATTCCCAACTTGCTCGGCAGTGGAAATGGAGATCTGTGGGTGTCCATGTCCTCTTTCCTTTCCCCAGCCTTAGGCGCCTTCCTTTTCCCATTGCTGGGGCACCTATGGACAAGATGGGTGGGAGACTGACACAGGAATGGGTATGGGAGGGGGGTAATTGTGTTACTACAACTCACTGAAATGAGAGCCAAAGAGGGGGCTCCCCTCAGCCAAAGTTGCTCGTACTAGTGACTTTGCTATATCTATGTCCTTAGAAGAGATTATAACTCTGTGATGAGAAAGCAAGTTAATGGAAAGCAGGACAGAGGAGAGATTTGACACATCCAAGTTGTTCACAGAGATGTTATATAGCAAATATATTGGCATGAAATTTATATTGCGTGTCTGTTAAAGGCATAGTATGTTGGCTGAAAAAATCTCAGCAAAGTACTGCCACCACAGTTGTAAAACCTAGCTCCACCTCCGGGTTTTTTGTTTCGTAAGTGTTTAGGTCTTGGGATAAAATTGGACACTATAAAACCAATTGGGATTGTGTACCAAGCGTATTTACTCTAATAAAGGCAGAGTCCTTTCTCTTCCATCAGAGCACGCATGCAGTATGCAGTATGCACGCATGCAGGCTGGGTGCAGCAACAGTGAGCACTGGTGTATTTTTAAATTTACAAATATCAATCTGTAAAGTCAGCGTCTGAGATTTTAAAGTATAACTTCGTATCTTCTCAGCGTTGAAAAGTTGTCTTTATTACATTATATGCAGTAGATGGCTTCTGAATGCAGAGATTTGTCCCTACAATCATTGTACCTTTAAGGCTATCTTCCTGTCACTTGGGTGTTTCTAGGCTGTCTCTTTACCACTTAAAGAAGCTGGACTGTCACCACATTCCTGCCTGCCACTGTCGAGCTCTTGGAAGAGAAGTGGGCTTAAGTACTGCTGATGAGTGTTATCCGTAATTTACCATGAAAAGCAGAAGCTTCGAGGGCAAAAATCCTGCCCTCTCATATCTTTTCTGGGCACTATTTTATTTTTAATGTACTCTTACAAGGTAGCTTTGAACTTGTTTCACAGAAAAGAGCCTCCAGCTGTGCATCTTACAAAAAGCACGTAGACCTCAATTAATCATTCTTTTTATTCCTCTGACTTGAGTGTGATCTCTGTTCCACTCTTGCTGATGGAGCTGACACTTTAACTTCATCTAAATTTATTATTGATCTAATTCAGGAGAACACACTGCAGAGCAGATTTCCAAAGTGTAATAATAGCCACTTAAAAATTGTTTAAGTCCACCACATACAGAGACAACAATTTCTGCTTCTTCAAAATTATTTTACTTCTTCAACAAACCTGATTATTCTTCCTCCTGCTTATTAAGGTACCGTCTAAGTTGCAGCATGTCCACTATAGACCAGATAAAATTTTATGTGATTATTGTTATACCTTTTATGTTGGAATGATTTTTAAAGTGCTTGTCATTGTCTTGAAGAATGTTTTTTGGTTTCCTCAAGCAGAAACTGGGATGATTCAGATAAGCTACCAAATGGGGAACTTCACTTATTTGTTCTCATTAACAATGAAATTTACTATTCTGGGTCATGTAATTGTGGTTCCCAGGCCACAAAATTCTTTGGTAGTGTGAATTCCTGCAGCTATTTCCATCAGATTGGAGTGGGTAGATCAGCAGAAATACATTTATTCAGTTTCTCAGAAATACTCTGATTGCTCAGCCTACAGAAGAATAATGGTTTGAAATTTCTTACTGTCTGGCAACTGGGTCAGGTGGGAATTGTTACCTTTTTCTATCTACTGTTGTATGAGTAGAACTGTAGGTCAGCTGAAGTAGAATTTGATTAAAAAGTCAGGACAGCTTTTCTTGGTAGCCTGTAGGTGAAGTAGCAAATAGACCTCCATTGCATACATCCATCTATGTGAAATAACTTCTCAGGAAACTTTTCTCTTCAGCAGGCTCCCTTTCCATTCTTCAGTAAGCAACTTTCTAGACAACAAATATAAAATAAAAACATCATTAAGGCAAAGTGTATCCCGAATAAACAAAAAATCATTTTTGTCCTCTAGGTGGTATTTCTTGCTGTGCTTTTTGCTAAATAGGACAATTTTTATTATTTTTTTAATCACTCAAAAAAAAAAAATCATGAAAGAGCCCAGGACCAAACTTTTGACATGCAATAATATCTAGTTCCGTTATCCTGAAATGTTGCTTTCCAAACTTTCAAAATAGTAAATATAATAGATATCTTTATCTTATAAGGATACACTGCACAAGCTGCCTGTCAAAGCAAATTCTAATACAATCCTGGAACACTCTGGCCATTGGCCTTGGAGTTGGTACATGCAGAAGAGAATCACAAATGGTCACTGAGTTCATAAATTAGCAGCGTCACTGCTGTCACAATTGTGCCATAGTTATGACATGTCATTTCCTCACTGTGATTAACTGTGCTTTACCAGAAACCCATTTTTCAGTAGAAAAAAATGGGAGAATTAAGTTTCCTTTATATTGCGCTTACTTCATTGTGATCACAGACTTCAGTCCGCCTAATCCAAATTGGTTAAATGTTAAAGCAATTTGGCCTCTTTTCAGCTCCAATTTCTACTTTCAGAACCTGATGACTGTGAACTCTGTCATACTAAAGGGTAAGCTTAATTTTATTTTCTGTTATGTGAGCTAATTTGTGAGGGGTTCTCATAATGTCATGTCTTCAAGGAGATTGCAATGAGTGTCTTAAAGTTCAGGCCAAACATGTGAATTTGCTGTTCGTGTTGTAGTATTAATTAGAACTAACTTAGATCTTTTCAAAATGTCCAAACTCTACAGTTCGGAAAGCAGAAAGTCTCATCTACAAGTGATCTGAGACCTTAGGCAAATTCCATCAGAAGTGTATTTAGAGGAGAAATTGGGATTCCTCTGTTGAATTGCTGTTCCATTGATTAATTATTTTTCTCTTAGCCTTCAATTCATTCTTCATTAGTGGCTGTCGTATTGCTTACATTTTTATAGGGGCATGGCACCTAATTATTACGTTTGGCAGACTCTGCCACAGCAGAATGCATTTTAATGTATAAGAAGGTATTAAACTCTGAATGAAAACAGTTCATTTCTTCACCAGTGTTTTCACTGTATAGTGTTGCATCCAGTGTTAGTAGTGAGTCCTCAAAGATAACCAGACCAATCAAATACAATGCAAGTAACCTTAAACCAGATCCTAAGATACAGTTCCTTTTAGTGACAGTAAGGCAATAATTTATATATCAAGAAGCAGTGCAGTAAAGGCTATCAGTGTGAGTAATTCTGCTTCACCCAACTCTGAGGAAAAGGGAATGTGTACTGCTTATAAGGGTCGTTGGAGAATAACCCAAGCAATTTAGATGTGGTTTCACTTGTGCTATTATGGTCAACTTTGATTCATTGCGTTTAAGTTGTGTGCTTCCTGTACTGGGGTGATTCCCAGAAAGGGTTTCTGATTTGTTTGTTGTTTTAATTTGCTAATGTAGCCATTCTTTGGACATACATCAAGTTATGCTTCCTCAAATAATCTGTTCGTTTTGTGGACCCTATATTCTTTCCTAACTTAGTTATATGTGAACCGTCATTCCGGATATGTTTTTTCCTCAGTAACAGATTAATGATATTTTGAACTATGTCTTATTCATATTTTGACTAGCAGGGTTCCACATTGCCTTGAGATATTCTTGGGCATCCAAACATTGTTATTCTAGGGTTCCTGGATTTCACAGGGTAACCGAAAATTCAAATTATGTAATAGCAAAAGAATATATACGGGTGTGTTTGTGATACATTTCAAACAACTTGTTACTATCGTCTTACCATCTCATGTAATTCTCAAAGATGTTTTGTTATTTTTATTGAAAAAAATTAAAATAGTATCAGTTTCCCTTAAGGGGTTTTACAATACAAATAATGGCATTCATAAAGTCAATTAGAAGTCAAAAGTAAATAAGTGTTGATTCTCTTCAGGCTACAACAAACCATGCAGGTTTGATACTTTTTTTTTTGTAATTAAAATTAATATTCCCAGAAACATAGGTCAAGGAAAAGGCTGCAAAGATGTATTCTATTTTGGACAAATGGAAGGATTGAAGAGTTTTCAAGATAACGAAACAGATGGGTTTGCCATTATCCCTCACATAAGGATAAAAAAAGACAGCCATTTTATGCTTTTGTGTGGCTAGTTCACGCTACTGAGTCAGCATATCCAATACCGATTTCAATTTAGTCGGTGGCTGTGAGTGATACACTAACAAGAGAAAACAGCTGTGATTCTCTACAGTGCAATGATAGTCACGATTCACTGCAGTTACCGGTTAATGCAGCGACCATCCCTCTGACGTGCCAGGTGTATCCCCTGTAACTCTTTATGGTGGATGCTACGTGGTTTTCTTGCTCCCAGTTCTCTGTATTGGTAGTTTATGCTTTTTTTGTGTGTGTGACTGGGCAGCAAGCAGGGGGGCTGACTGCTTTGTCCTGGCTGCTGTACCCCACGCAGGTGAACGCCCTGGGTGGAGGACCAGTGTGCCAGGGCATGGCAGATGTGTTTGGCAGCAGTTCAAGCCCAGACAGGTTCATCTCAAACCTCTAATCACTTGGGATCCACTACGTACTTACATATTACTGTTAATATATTTTGATGAATGGCACTTGTCCTGCACATGATAGCAAAAACATTAATTAGATTCTTGATCATTTTCATTAATCTGTGCCTGCAATAATAAAATACTATTACCTTAGTTATTGCTTCTTTAATTGCCACTGGCTTACAGGTGAATGCACAGGAGATTTACTGCTGAAATATCATACATACACGTTTACAAGCAGCCAGTGGTGTTTATATGAGCTGAGTTGAGCAAGTAAACCTGTAATGTGCAAAACCCCTGACATTTCCAGCAAGACAAGAAGAGCTGAAGGGGCTCTCCTGTTTTCTGAAAGCACTAGTGACAGTGATTTTTTACTATATAGAGGTTCTGTGCTCTCGGGTATTTTGCATGCAACTTTACCAGCCCTTTGGAAATCTATTCTTTTCCTTTCCATCTGCTTCTCTATGTAATCTTTATATTCCTACCGTGAAGATAGTCTTCATTGTCTTTAGTTTACTTCCGTCTAAATATTGTATGACAACAGCCTGCACTGAAAACAAAAAGCTGCAAAACTGAGGAGAAAGAGTAGAGAGAGCTACTCCTACTCTATCTGTTTAAATATGGAGAATAGAGCACTAGGCTTAATCAATGGGTATCCTTTGGCAAACGAAATAGCATAGCACTGGCTGAGAGTTTTCTTCTGAGCTTTGTAAATGAAAGTCAGGGGTTCGGTGGAGTATGGTAAATTGCATCACCTGGGAATTTAGAAAGGGAATATGTGGCCAAGGGATTCTTCTTCAGGGCTTCAGCTGTTCAAGAATTATCGAGTCCTGTGGAATACAGATTCAAGCATATAAATGCTTAGGAATACTTCACTTTTGTTAAAACAAACTAAACTGTCGGTGAAGGGTAAGCTGAATTATTTTTTCTCTGATATAATAACAGAATAAGCTCTGAAATAGTGACCGTTAGGAAAGCACGCATCAAACGGTTAAGCTGTTTTTCCATTGTTTACAAATCTCTGGCCTTCTTTTTGATCATCTGAATAATACCTCTGCAATCCTGTAACCCAGAAACAAATCCCTGCCCATGGTAAGAAAGCTGAGGAAATCTCATTCTTCTGAGCATTTTTTAATTAGTTTGGATGGAGGATAAAAGGCAATTCAGGCAAAACAAGATAGTTCTGAATATAACTTGTGGCTATATACTTTCTTTCACTTGACTTAAACCAGAAGTACATGTTTTTAGAAATAAGCTTATATTAATTACCAAATTTTCTAAGTATACTCTTTTTTGTGACTAAGTCCGTTTCAAAAGAATGTGAGATGAGTCTGAAAAGTTAGTACAGAGAGATATTTTAGCACCTTAGACCCTGGTTTATTGCAGCTAAATTAGGCATGTGGTTGTGGAGTACCATGGATCACAGCAGTCCTACTCTCTGCACCATGGCCTTGTGTTCCTCCTCTTGCTCGTGTATTTACTCTCATAGCCAGGTTAGTTGATTTGTTTTCAATCAATTCTTTTATTTCTAAATATCTGTTCTCCTTAAATCTACCTCTATTTTAAAGCTACTTTTCTTTTAGCATTCACACCGTAATTTATTTTTTATTAATTGACTTGAAAGCCTCACTTCTGCCCATAAATAACATAAATGAAAAAGAGCCCAAGTTTTAAGTCTTCTTCCTGACAGTTATTCACTAACATTGGAGGTAATGCAATTAATTACTCAGCTTAAGAGAGCTGTAATGCAGGATATCTTGATACAGCTCAGATGGAAAAGCAATATTTGATTTTCTGTTTCTTTTGCTGGATTTCTCTATAGAAAAAGACACACTACAATTACTTACACTATTAAGCCATGGCTAAGGGGTGTTTGCAGATCACTGGATTTACAGATAGCAACCCACTCATCACTCAGTGTTTTATGAACATGGGATTTGCACGTTCTGATAGCTGCTATTTATCTGCATGTGTACCAGGAAGATTGTTAGAGAGATATTATTTAGATTGACAACAAACTGAATTAAAAAAAAAAGGTTCAGAAATGACTGGTAAATTTTTTGTTCTGTTCTTCAAAAGTAGAAGCCAGCTGGGTATCTGGAAACAGAGAGAGATCCAGTCTGGGTGTGTGGAATTGCACGGGGAAATGACAGAGGGAAGGGGAAGGGAGAGCCAGGTTCCTGTAATAAGCATGAACTTTTCCTCCCTAAGTTTGAATTCTGTCTTCCTTCCAATTAAGAGAGGTGACCGCTTAATTCCACCTAATTAGAGGGCATTTTAGATCTATTCTCCATTAGGGGCACTGTACATGGAAGATCAGCGTCTTACCTTTGCTGTGAACTCTAATGGATTAATCATTTATTTTGCATAGTCTAATTACTTCAGTTCAACACTTATTTACTTTTGACTTCTAATTGACTTTATGAATGCCATTATTTGTATTGTAAAACTCCTTAAGGGAAACTGATAATATTTTAATTTTTTTCAATAAAAATAACAAAATACCTGGAGGAAGTATTGTTCAAATACAGCATTATGTGGGTAAACTTGTTTTCCAAGAGATTATAATTTGGGGAACTTAAACATTTTTACTTGTAGTAGAAGCTCATGCTTTTGTAATTTCTCTAAATTGCTGATTCTCAGTTCTGTTTAGCAGTTTCCCCGCTTCTGTTCTCATGCTACTTAGGGTCTCAGCTTTCTGAGAATCTGCCAATACTTTTTGAAAAGAAGCTGCTACGTGTGTGTCTTGAGATAAAAATCTTCAAAACATGAATCCTGAAGATGCAAAAATCACATAGGTACACGTGACTGCAGCTCTAGAAGATGTTCTTCAAATGTGACACTTCGCTCAGGCATTGAACTTGGTTTTCTGAAAATCGTCTAGTTGCTTAGGTGTGTGTCATTAGATGTCTTTGATGCCAAAACATAGGAAATGTAGTGTAAAAATGTGCTTTCCATAAAAAAAAAGAAAGAGGGGCAGTTGTCAGCCTCTTCTGCTAACCATATCTATCCTTTCTTAAGGACCTGGAGATACAGGTTGCTCATTCTCTGTCTAGTATAACCCTAATGAGATGAGAACTCAGGGAATACTTAGTTTCTCTTCTCTCTTACTTCTTTATGCCATCTTGCCCATAAGGAGAGCTGAGATTTGTCCTGTCTCTAGTTTTTAAACTGACTGTACAAAAAGTTTTGAGTAAGTTTGATATAGTTCCCCCGTATTTCCCAGCTAGGCAAGGAAACCTGACCTTCAGTAATACCATTTAGAATAATAATCCCCATAATGGACTGTACGCATAACAACAAATAATGTTGTAATTATTCTTGCTGTGATGTGATTGTCTTTTACATCGGATTTTGTTTTCCCTCTGGATACCTACATGTTTTTCAGTGGAATGGTGAAATATTAAGCCTCCAGCCACAGCTAAAATATTTCCTGTATATTTTGCAAAACAGTTTATAGTCTCTGGATACATGGCATTCAAGTGATAGTTTATTATTTTGTCTCTAATAAATACTTTATTAATCCATCAATAATACATGCATTGTATATATCCTTTGCTTTCTTTAACTTGCTGTCATTAGTTGTAAGGTGGCAAGGTTTTTTCCTTTATCCAATTTCTTTCCTGCCTGGGACCATTTTCTTCTTCACTCTAACATTTAAGCAATTTATACAGTGACCATCTTCTACCTTGAAAAGCGAGAGTCTTCTGTTTAAAATACAAGACGTACTTATTGTCACACAGCTTTGTTTCATAGAGAATATTTCCTTGAGAGAGTAATTGGGTTTTTTTCCCTGATTACCAAAGGCGCTTATCAAGTTATTTTATAGAATCCATAATATCATTTTTATTCCCTGACTGTGAAGAGGTGCTACAGTCTGGAGGTGAACTGATTCCTAAGTTATGTCTCTCTTGAAATCCAGAAAGTATTTCACAAATTATGAGTTTTAACTATGTTTTCAGAAAAAAAAAGATATTCTGTATTGTTGAGTCTTGTAAACGACACGATCACTGTGACTGCAAACTCTATCGGTTTGTGGCCCTTTAAAGAACAAGCCAGCTTAGAACAACGTCTAATAATGCAATAGAGTTATAGGTCAAATTTGTTGGGCTGTAGAATGAGAAAATATTTTAAAGGATGATGTGCTGATGGTCTGTCAATATTAGGACTAAATTGGGAATCAGGTAGACTAAATCTACTGGGCATTTATCTAATTAGAAGTGACCTTTATTAAAGCAGAGCTGGCTGAATTGAATTAGTTATTGCTCATCTGGTACGGCTTTCTTTATATCTGAGAATTTGGTAAATCTCATCTAGAATGCTAATTCTATCCTTCCATCTTTTCCTCTGAGGCATCTTTTCATTTAATAATGACTTTCTTAATTGTTTTTAAATTTAGGACAGAGCACTCTGATTTGGGTTTGTTTTTTTTTTCAGGTTATCTTTTATTTCTTCACTGAAATATGTAAATACTGCTTTCATAAAGAAAGCAGTAGGAGAGGTGGGTACTTTTAAGTAGAATCAGATGTGTTGCTTTCAAACAGAAGAATAAAGTACTCTGCTTGCGTAGCAAGGTAGAATCTGAAAAGTAAACTTCTATTTCAAAAAATTTTAGAAAATTTTTAGGCTAAACCTCTCATTTGGGGAGTTCCGCACTGGCATTTGTTTAGATTGCTTCAAGGGGGCGCGGGTACGACCCTACAGCCTGAAACAGAACCAAAGTCATGGTCAGAGAAAGAGAATGAAAACGTAGCCCATCATCGGGTTCCCAAAAGGCTGGTTTTCACCATCACATTTGTGTTTTGGATCACACGGAAGATGTGTAACACTCTATAGGATCTGCATGAGCAGCTGTTTATAGCTCAGAGAATACCAACTTCAGATTCATCAGACCTTTTTGATAATATCCCACAGTGCACTGTAGCTGTTCCTTGGAAGCTGTTCTGTTGTAGTTAGTGTTTCATGCGCAAAGTGCATCTCTTCAGTCTGCTGTTGTTCTCACTGTTTGGGTTAATAAGTTGTCCTTATTTTAATCAAGGTGATTCTTCCTGAATTTGCCTTGAGCTGCCGGCCACCCAAAGTTTGAACGGTTTTAGGCTCAGCTTTGAAGAAACTCGAGGGAAAAGCAAAGTTACTGTTACTCTGAGCTCAAACTGTCAAGATGCCTTGATAAACAGCTAAGGAAATGAATATGCAAGGCCAGAAAGAATTACAGAATGAGATAGAAGGATTAGGCTGTGAACTACCAGGAAGACTTGCTGTAAAAATGTTGCTTCAGGCTTTTGTTTATTCTTTGGAGAAATTCTATTTAAATGCAGATTAAATTTTCTACCTAGAAGTACAACTTATTCTTTGTTTAGGAGCTCTACAAAGAAGAATGAGTACAGAGTGTTTCCGTTTTCATTTCTTCATGAACTTTGACAATCACGTTGCTTATCCTGTTATCTGGATTAGTTATGGAAGCTGTGGATATGGGAGTTTTACCAGTTTGTTTAGAGACCCTAGTTTAATTAATCAGTGTAAGATTACCGAATTGCCTTGGGATAAAAAACTGTGTCAGAGAAGTTGTAATTGGCTACTGACTAAACAAAAAAGCTCCAGCTCCACATGGGGTATTTGAGGAGGCAGGGCAAAGCCAGGGGAAAGAAAGGGAAAGAGAAGAAGAAGAAAAAACAGGCAATAAATAAGACAAATATTGAATCTTTTGTGAACTGAAATCTTCTCATTCTCTGTACAGCAACTCAACTTTTTTGTATTGCTGTACGTTCTGTAATCAATTACCTGTTTAAATGCTATTTCATCTTCCTTAGAAACAAAAATTAAATTAAAACAATTCTTTATCAATCCTGCTGGGTGTACGAAGAGAAGTCTGAAAAGTCACCACTTTGAATAGACTCCCAAATACGCGAAAATATTTCTCTTGTGTATTGCAGGCTTACTTACCATAACAATAGCAGTAAAATGTAGCTAAGGGAAATATTCCAATCACTTTCCATGGATTTGTTTTTATCCCTTGATCCATTCTTCTTGCATCTTGTCACCAGCATCTCCAGCAGTGCTTATTGATCTTCTCAAAATTACAATAACATGATGTACATACCTAACACACCTTTTTGGTTAATCATATCTGCTGTCTGTACTAAAAAAAAAATGTGCCAAATTCAAAACATTGCTTTCAAGGGATTTTTTTTTTCTTCATTTAACCCTTTTCTTGTTTCCCACCATAATTTCTGAGTTATCACCACGTTTTATGACAGAAGTTCCATGTAATGCTTGGCATCGACTGTCACTGGGATTCGTGTACAGAAGCACTCAAGTACATTTCAGGATCTAAGATTTTGACCCAGTTTTACAAAAGTATAAAAGTAGTTTGAATTCTTTGAATATAAAGGTGACTTTTGATTGGGTTTTGTCTAATAAAAGAGAAGGAAGCCACATTTGGCTGACTGGAAATCAAGTATGTTCTCTAAGAAGATCTACTTCACTAGCTGTTTAGCATTATCACTAATTTCATATTGATCGTTTAGCATGGAAATAACAGGCTAATGTGATACGTCTAATCTGGTGTTATGGTAACGGCATACCATTTAGCAAGGTAATATTTTAGTATTATCAGGTTCATAAAAACTTGTCTGTTGAGAATATTATGAAGATTTCTCAGTGTATTACCTAGCTTTGTTATGAAGTGGAAGAAATAAAAAGATCAAGCCTTTGCTTAGAGGAAGTGGATGAAGCTTTTGGCCTCACACGAGATAGATTTTAGGCGCCCTGCGGTTTTTTGTTCCTTTCTTTATTTCTTTTTGATGGACAAGCTAAAGCAGTAACGAATATAAAAGATGGTGATTCCTCAGAATATGAAGACCCATAGGCCAATAATTTACAGAAAGTAACATGCTCATAAGAGCTCACATAGTCCCATTCAAGTTTCAGGGCCAGTTTAAAACCTGTATTAAGCAATACATCTCTATACCTCCTCTTCAGCAAGCCAAATGTTTCCCTTTGTACATTTTCAGTAATATGATGAGCTGTGCATAAAATAAGAAAAAAATGGATCTGTAATGAACAACGCATGCCTGGTGAGTGATAGAAAATAGTATATATTTCAGAGAAGAAAGTAATGAATCACATGGTTAGCAGTATATGAATGTGTCAAATCCCAATATCATACAGGGTCAACGGGCAGACTGAAAGGCAGTTATTAGAGCAGTTTATTTTTCCTTTAACATGTCATTTCACAGTTGCTTGTACTCTCAGGCTGCATCCGACGTTTACATCCTGTTTCAAGAGTTTCTTGTAACATTCTATTATTTGAATGGAATACAGAGACTATTAGCTTTGATTTGAATATATACTTGAAACTCTGCACTCCAGGCAATTTTTTTTTTCAATGTGTATTTTCTTTTTTTAGTCTATCTATATGTGTGCATTACCATTTCAGGCTAGTTGGCAGGATTAGAGAAAGTTTTGAGCCCTAACTTTAGCTGTGTTTAAGTTGTGAGGCTTTTTAACAGTTTTTTTTGCTGGAGGAAGAGAGATGCTTACACTCAGGGTGCTTACTGTGAGCCTATGGTATTTCTGAAGCCCAATTGTGTCTAAAAATCTTTGGATAAATGGCCTTTCTAGGGGGTGCTTGAGACTCAAATTGAAAAGTAGTTTTCTGACCAGACTCTGGGGTGGCCAGCAGATTGTTGCTTGTGAAGTTGAAACCTTGTAATGAAAAGTCTGGCATTAAAACCTGATCGACCAGAACTCGGAAAGAGTGCATCTTGCTTTCTCCAGATTTCTTTTTTTTTTTATGAAAGGAGAGACAGTAATATGTGCTATTCTTCTTCTTTTCTTTGGATTGCAAGAATATGACTGTTCAGATCAGAACTTTGATTCCTCAAATTGACAGAAGTATAGAGGTCAAATGTGAAGCTCTTTTGTTATGCGATAAGAGTTAAGATACCCCTTCCTCTCCCTTCTTTGTAGCTCTCCCCTAGCCCATTTACACTCTCTGTTACATAATGATATTGATATAATCTATACTAATATGAAACACCAAGCTTTAAACCATTTTGCTGTTTAGTTCCTCTGTTTCTGCTACATAGTCTTTCTAATGAAAAAGAATGCAAGCTTATCCAGGGAAATTTGTTGCATTGCAATAACATGGACGTAGCTTGAATGCTTCTAGACAGTCACAGAAAAGCTGCACAGTTGCTACCCTGAGCTCCCTGTTGCTGTAGCCACGATGGTAGTTATGCCTGAGCTGACTGGGGTGTAACTAATTGAGCTGAGCATATTGTGCTTACTGCAAAATAGACCTCTGTGTTACTGTACGTAGCTGTACATTGCCCTTCCGAATTAGTTCTTAACTTTCTGCCATCTGTATGATAACAATTTGTAAGATTTAGTTTTCCACAGATGATGATTGTATTGGAACCAGAAAGGAAGAACAGACTAACTGCTATCAAAAGTATTTTATACCTTCTTCTGCATATGTCTCCTTCCCTTCTCTTCATTATCTATCTCTTTATTTGGTTTGTTCCCTGAGGAAATAAGTATTTACCTTCACTGCATAGAAACTATAGCCTTTCTGTAGCGGTTAGGAAGGAAAGGTTGCAAAAACATGCCAGAAACATACAGCAAAAAAAAAAAAATCATCAAAATAAATTGCTCATCAGCTAAAGGTAATAACGCAGGAGTTCCGAGAAATATTGATGTATGTGTCCGTTTTTAATTACAAACCGACTTTCAATTTACATACAAAACCTTAAAGATTTTACGAAAGGAATAGTTGTAACTATAGTCCAATCTATTTGACAAAAGAATTAAAGTCTAATTCCAAGAAGCACTTTGAGGAATTTCTAGAAATTGGTTTGCTATGTCAAATTTTATGAAACTGTTAAATTTTATTAAGGTAGAGTTAAGGATAAATTTTAAGATAGGTCTTTTGCAAAGATTTGATACCTAATCAAAGCACGTATAATCCTGGGATTTTTAGCGATTTATTAAAATAATGAGCTCTTCATCACAGGAAGACTATTTAAATTGTATATATGGATTTCTGATGTTGCATTCCAGTAGATTTACTAATGACAGTAAAGCTAAATCATCAACATCTCTAACTTTTATTCTACATCTCAAAATGTACAACACGACTCTTTGGTGGAGAGAGAGAACTGAATTTTTGCTAATATGTTGTGCCCTTCAAGTTTCTTTGAGACCAAGGGCATCAAGTGCTGTAACAGATATACTTTGAAAACTTAGTGTAGCATCAAATGCTGAAGTGTGCGAAAGTCTGGTTTAAGTTATCTCAAGTTGGGCACCCAGAAATAGTGGAGACTGCATAATTTTGCTTAATTTCTTTATGCCTCGGTTTCCCAGATGCAAATGGCCTCAATAAAGCAAATGATACAAAGGGATATTATTTGTGTTCATGAAACTTCTGATTGTGCTGTGAAAACAACAAAAAAGTACACAAGGAAATTAATAAATCTACATTCAACAGAAGGCTTTGAAAGTATTAATTAAAAAGGTGTATGGCCACATGCTGATTAGAGTAGATAAAGAGAAATATTGAATAACTGTTTAGTCTCTGAATTGGGCCCAAGGGTCCTGTGAAAAAAATAGTATATGATAATTTAATTAAAGTTTGCGTCAAAACACATTTACACAAGGGACCTGATTTAATACTGTAGAAGTTGCACTTCCCAACTTCTCAGTGCTTCACTGGGAAATGTTAACTCTTTTTTAATACAGTGGTTCTTCAGTGTGACATAATGTACTGATTAGATACTTGGCATATTCACCTCTCTGAATTTCTTAGATTCAAAGCATTAATATATTAATGTGAATATAGATCTTGAATTGGAAATGCCATGTGATGATCACAGCAGTGCGCTTGGAAGCACAGTTCTGTTGGCTCTGGAATATGATAGAAGGAAGGGGGCGAAGGGAGCTAGGACGTATATTCTGATTGACTCAGCCAGATAAGCCTACATATTCACACATGCTTACGCACTGATATTTATGATTGTTCATGATTATTCTTATATTTATGATTATATCTTATATTTAAGATCTTCTGTAAATATGTAGGCAGAGCTTGATGAATTTTGTATTTCTTGGGCAGATCTGGAGTACTCACTGTTGGGGTTTTTCCCCTTTCCCTGGGGAAATTTAGTTACTCAATCAATGTAACAAGACAAAGAGCAGGGTAATGGCTTTGCTATGTCCAGAATTAGAATACAGGTACATGAAGTGATGGATAAATGAAGTAACACTCCCTTGGGGAAGTGGCCCTGTCGGATATACAGCAGTTTTTAGTACAGGGGAGGAGAATTTTTCCCTATGCTGCCGTTGGGGATAAAACCATAAATGGGTGAAAGAGTAAAAGCTAGAATATTGACTGTAATGTGATTAATCAATGTTTCCAGGCTTTAAAATAGATCTCCACAACCCATGTTACAATTACAGTGGTACCATATTCGTGACAATATCATAATGCTTTCCAATTCCACTGTATAATGGACTTCTAATGGCACAAAAAATATATATATATATATTTTTCCATTGTAATAGCATCTGAAACAAGTTATAAATGCTGTTATGTCCAGCTGCTTCTGGAATTCAGGTAATTAATAGATACATAGAAAGTGTGTTATAATGCTTAGGCTAATAGATTTCCCCAAATCTATTAATTGCTATTATAAAAGGGATAATTACAACAAATTTTAAAGAAAAGAATTTAGTATTAGATTATGCAGCATTACTATGAAGCCCTTTGCTGCGTGGATCTGTTGATTAACAGTTTGTGACCCTCGAGTATCAGTACCATTTCTGTTCAGCTTTGAATATCACTCTCCCTCCTTGTGCCTTGTGATGGTGCTAAAGCTCAGTGCTATGCAAATGATAGTGAGCGGAGCCTTAATGACTGCTCCTGCCTGAAGGCAGCACAGGGGGTGAGAGAAAGGACCTCTGAGTGTGAAAATAAGAGAGAGTCAATGTCAGGAAGCTCCATATTTTGAGCCTCAGACTCTGAAGTTTGTTTGTTTTCCCGTTGACACTTCAATGTCCTTTTCTGCAGAAGTTCTGCAGTCATTACAATTTCATTTCCCAGCGTTCCAACAGCCTCGTTGGTGGGAGGCTTTTTCCCCGCCATGATAAATTATTCTCTGTCAGAGTCCAAATCTGCCTTTTCAAGTCTCATCATTTTTGATGAATTTATTCTGTTAACTTGAGCTTGGATAGAAGCAGCAGATGATAATAAATTAACTTTGAGCATATTAATATCATCTCTAGGAGACTATGGATGAATTAAGGAATAAATAGATTAAATAGGTTCAATAGTAGGCTGGTGAACTCTTAGTCAGCAATTGACTGGTAGCTTTTCACTTAGGTCCTTTTACAACCTATGGTTAATTTAAAACTGTGGAAAGACTTTTAAGGAACCTTTTGGAATACAAACTAAGTATGAGCTCCTCCTGCCATCTGTACTTACTGTAGAGAACTTGCTGTTATCATATGTACTCCACTGAAGCTTAAGAAACATCAGCTTCCAAAACTGAGGTTTGTACCCTCTTAAAATAAACCTGTGTGCCACGCGTGGTGAGAGCTTTCGATATGCATCTGCCAGAGCAGCACTTCCCCCAGACTCAAAATATCCTTTCCATGGAGCTTATGAAAAAATAAACATAAATTATGGGCTTTTATGGATTTGCTTTTATAGAGATTTAGGTTAGTACATGAACTTCCATTCCTAACAGGAACTGTTGTGATTTCATCTTCTTTGCTTAACTTTAACATATGCCTCCTATGTCCAGGATTTCCAGACTCATTTGAAACTTAGACTTCCAAGAGAGCTGGATGCTACGCTTCGGTGCATTTCTAAGAATTGAGTGTTTCTTAAATCTGTTTCTAAGGGATTGTCTGTCATGTGCAATAGAGAAATGCCTGATTGAGACTTACATACTAAAGTGATAAGTTCCTTGACAAACCTGAATGCTGCTATTTAACCTCATTTAATCATATACGTTAGGCTTTTATTAGCTTAGGAATACTCATGCCAAAGCTTATCAAGCAGGAGTGAACATTACTTTTTTTGCAAAGACAGTTATGGTCTATTAAATGTATAAAGCAACAAATTATTGTTTTATGCTAGGACATCTTGTTAGTCAAAACTTAACACCTACTCCCTGAAATTTGAAGTTTGACAAATATACCTCTCTCTTCAGAATCCTCAATATAGACACACATGGAGAATGTGTGGTTATAAGATGTTTACATAATAAAGTTTATAAGAGCATCCTTTAAAGATCGACCAGTTTTTATTCTTAGTTTTCAGCATTGCTGTCATTGCAATAATGGGATTTGTTGAACAATTGTATGTCTCATGAATTTTAACTCTTCCCTCCACCTAGTTTAATGTTTGTTGTGCTCAAAATAATTTCTTAAAATAGATTATTAATAATAATAAATACACTACCCTGTTTTCACACATCATCTTAATCCTCTGAGTTGCAGTCACAGAACTTGTCCTGAAAGGTATTGAAACGGGCTGAAAAGATTACTGTCAGCAGTTCCTCAATCCCATTCTCTTGGCTAATATTAGTAACCCTAAAATCTTCCAGAATAATCACAGCTATGACTAACAGTGTTCCCTAACCCTGTTTTTTTTAAAGTTACGTATGCCATGAGAAATCCTGTTCTGTAAAGAATTGGCACATGTTGATCTGGCCTAAATAATTTCCATTGTGTGTCATTTGTCCAGGTCCTGAGAATCATCTGCTTTAGAAAAGGAAACTGAACGTTTACTAATGCTACTAGCTAAAATCAGAATATTTTTATATTTTAATTGAAAATTACTTTGGAGAACAAAAAAGAATATTGAAGGAAATTGCAAAGTCATTATATTATGTATGTAATATGTATAATATATTTCTATCTTACCAGCAGAATTGCTGGATGCCAAAAAATTCTTAATAGTTGGAAAAGGCTTTTGTGAAATGGTATAAGAAACTTCTAATCAAACAGCAAAATTTCAGTGAGGAAACTGGCTGCAGCTCAATGCCTAAAGAAATAATGGTAAACATTGCCTCATCAGAATGATGCCAACATTTCTGAGGGTGCTGACAATGCCTAGAAAGGCCCAATTAGGAAGTCGTAGCCATCACATTAAGTAGTTTTGAACTCATAGGTAGACAATAGAAATTAGTCAGGCATCTTTTCTCTTCTTTCAAATATCTGTTCTGTATGAGGCTCTGAGCTACTGTGCAAAGATTGCTCCAAATCAGTCACAGCCACACTTCTATGCCTGACTGGAGCACAATGAAGTTTGTATTATGCTGTTTTAAATTATCACCCATTTGAAGTAATTTTCTTTATAAAACAAGATTAAAATGACTGTAATTCAAAACATTTTACCTCAAATTGATGTGAAAATTGTAGTATTCATGTTATTTCCATTTTTCAATTTGACAAAACATTTCACTCCATGTATGAGCTTTTCTATGTTGTCACTATCTTAAGAGTGAAAATATGCATTTTACTATTTCCTGATGTGTCTTGTTTCTTAACACTACTTTTTTAAGTTTTTAAAGAATGTCTTTGTATATAATCTATTGTGGTACCTGGAGAAAATATAAATACATTTAGGAGGTTTCCTTACCTCCTTTCTACCCTACGCAATAACAGTTTATAACTTCATATTGTCAAATTTGTTCTCTGTTCCTTATACATGCCTGATGGTTAGATAAGTGATGATGGTAAAGCAAAGCAAAGAAGAATTTGAAGATCTAGCTTGATAGTTGAACCTCAAATTATGGTGACTTTTATTTACTTCCTTTCATTTGTTTTCATATTAATGCCATTGTAGAAATTCCTCTCTGTATTTTTTCCTCCAGGTTTCATGTCTCCTAAATAAATAATTTAGGAAAAGAATAGTCTTTTCCTCAGAAGTTTATTTCATAGGCAGGCAATTATTTTGTAATTCTTTTTTAAAATCTGGCAAATTCTGATTTATTTACTTGATTTCCCGATGAAGAAGGGTTCTTGTTTCATGTAATATAGAGTGTGTCTTAAAGGCTTCTTGTAGTAGTGAAGTACGGAACAATAATGATAAGCACTGGAAAATTAAGGGACTTGCAATCCATAGCTAAATTATTACCAGAGAAAATTAGAATTTTAAATTTCCTCACCTAAAAATACCAATATACAAGTCTACTTATTTTTAAGTTATACTGTATTCAACTGTAAATGTAACAGAATGCCAAAACCTATCAGTTTGTGTAAAATACATAAGTCAGCTCTCAGACCCTCAACCTCTGTGAAAGAGCTACTTTGTGTGCTAAAACTGCGAAGGATAATTCATTCCTTAATTCATTCCTTACTAGGGGGTATGATTTCATGAGCTGAAAGGTTTAACTAGTACATATGTATAGGATAGATTTAAAGTGATTATGGAAATGTCACCACAGGACAATACGTTATTAGCAGTCCCTCATATGTTGTATGCTGTCCCCTTGTGTTTGCTGATAATTAAAAAGCAGATTGGGATGTCATTATAAGAACGAGTGCAAATATGTCCCTTTTATCATTTGCAATAAATATGAAATAGTGGTCTTTCTGTATCCTTCAGTGGTTGTTCTATTTGCGTTGGTGACAAATGACATTTTTCTCCTTGTAATGTGCCTGTAGGGTTAAATGACTTTATTATTATTAATGAGTCATTGCTCCAGCTGCCCAGAAATAGAGGGAGTAGCAAACAGAAGAGATTTAGACCTAAGTAATTACAAATGTAATTATTACCTTTCAAATTTCATTTTTACAGCAATCCCAAAGTTGTTAATCAAACACGGCCCTTCCCATGTATTCACACTTTTTTGGGGTCTTTGTCAAAGAGATGAATATCTGTGTGGTTCCACTGAGGGTAGTCTATGGCAGATTGACAAAGCGGTCATGACAGAAAACTGCTTTGAAAAATTGGTTAGGAAATGTTGCCTAGTCATCAAGGAATCTGTGGTTCCGAGTGTTTTCCAAGAGAAAAGCCCTCCTGAGCTGCAGCCATATGGAGGAGATGTCCTCTTGGGGAGGACGAAGCTGCAGGAGGGAAATCCTTTTGTCCTATGGAGAGATGAAATGTCAAAGTTTTCACTCCTCTGGTCCGTCCTTCTGCAAGGTTGTAGATTTTCATTAAGGAATCTAAAAAGCACAACAGAACTGGCAAGCTACTGGACACTTTAGGGGAATTAAAAGGTCTGCCCTCTTAGCCCTGCAGTAATTATACTAATTACTCATAATTCTGCTTTTTCAAGTTTTTTTAGGTGGAACACAAGGCTTGTTCTTCTGTAGTAATGATAAGGGAGTTGCAGGGAATTTAGTAAAGGGAAATTGCTGTGAGTTGTTAGACCACCTTGCAGATGCCGTGAAATGTAAGCAGTTTTGTTTTGCGGAATTTGCAGAACTTGAAATTTATTGTGAAATGGAAAATGTGAGGAAAAGCTTTGGAGATGACTTCCACTTGCATGTTTAAGAGCAACTTTTACTCAGCATTTGAAATTTAATCTCTGGAAGTTGATATGAGATACTAAGCTTCATGGATTTCCTGCATCTCATATTTCAAGTAGTGTTTAAAGGTATTTAAGAAAGCATAAATTATCTATACACATGTGTGAGCCATTAGTCTTCAGAACATCATCATATTGCAGTATTTAGTGAAATTAGTGTTGCACTCATTGCCACAGACTCCCTAATAATATTTGCATTACTACAGTTTTGCCTTCTTGGTCACTGTAAGAGACAGCAGTGATAAGAAAAGCTCATCTTCCAGAGAACGGTAAAAGTTTTTCAGTGCTCTCAGCACCGCTGAGGGGGTGGGAGTGAGCGAGAGGCTGTGTGGTGCGTAGCTGCTGGCAGCAGTCAACCCACCACTCAAACATAAAGCTGTTACTTGAAGAGGCAGTCATTCCAGGATGATAATTGCTGGGCATCTACAACTTTCTATAGATTCTTCTTTCCCTTATTGCAAGTAACAGTTGTATCTTGAAAGGCTTAAAATGAAGTTTTACTCATCAAGAGAGAAAGTCTTACAAATGCCCTACAGAAAACTCATGTCGAAAATGCTTCCTTTTCCAGGCACCAGCTGAAAAAAGGCAGCTGAAGCCCTTTTTCATCAAGTGTATTTCCACAGAATGCTGGTTTTATTACAGAAACTTTACAACAGTGTAAGAGCTTAATATATACCGCCTAAAATGCATAGTCTTCTCAGGTATGTGGGAAGAAATGCAAATTTCACTCTTTTCTGTGTTTCCAGGTCAAAGGTATTTGCTGGAGGAGAAACTATTTTTCACTGTGTAGTTTCACCTTGTTTAATTGATTTGAATTTAAATTTATATTCATATTCTGTGTTAAATAATGTACGATACATTAATAATTAAAAGGCTTCAGTACAAATGTGAAGCAATTAATTAAATATTAAATAAAGGACATTGTATCACCCAGTGTTGTAATCAATATACTAGATTTTAGGCTATTCATTTTCGGTGGTCATTATGCTTACAAGTTATAGTTAAAATTCTCATTGATAAGGCACTATACATTTCATAGGCCAAGAAACATGCGTCCTTTGCAAATTACCGTATTTGTTTTGCCATAATTAGCGAACAAAACATGGACATTACAGATGAATACAATTGGACTGTTGAAGGAATAAGGGTTGGTGCCGTGTATTCTACAACACCATCACGGCTGTGTTCATCAGGCTGAAACAGAAGAGGTTGCGGAGCTTTGGGGATCCTAAAGTTTTTTTTGATGAAATCCTTTCCTGTGGAAAATGGCAATTATTAAAACTTTTTACAGGAGCATTGCTTCTAGACCATTCCTTGGTTTTGATTAACACAAGATTGAAATTCTAGTCAAAATAACAAGAAGAGGTGATTTAATGAAAGATTAAGGTGCTTTATTTATATGGCTCTTATTTGTGAAGGAAAGATTCACTTCACAAGCATATTTAATTATACGGGAATTACCATATGCTGTCTCTTTTGCCCTGATGCTTCCTCCATTCCCTGTGTTCATCACCAACTTCACCAGCCATCTTTGATAGTGTTTGCTTGACTAATTGAAACGAAGTGCAAAATGCTCACACCTCACACCACTGGGATTTTAGAATAAGAAGCCTAACTCCTGGCAGTTTTTAGGATTAAATTCAAATTGAAACCGGGGTGTTAAGACATAAACTGTGTTCACAGGAATGGAAGGAGAGCCTCTTCTTGCAAGATATCCAGTACAATCTGGGAAACCTAGGCGGCATATAAAAAGTGTCATTTCCTGCATTCCTGTTGATTCCTCAGTTTGAACATCTGGAGGATCAGTCTTAGACCTACAAGTATGATTTCTCACAGGCTCTGGTAGAGGCAAGCTCTACACACAGCTGAAAACTAAAGGAAATGGTGTGTTCTACTTGTTCTTTGAATAAAAAGGTTCAAAGGCTAGAACTTAAGTAACTCTTTTAGGTTTTTAATTTATTGAGACATGTACAGGAAATAAAATATTGATAGGACACTTGTCCCAAAGGCATCTTATTACTAAACCAAAAAAAGTAGAGTATATTATAGCAGCAGCTATTTAGGGTTTCTACGTTCAAGTTTCTTCCTCATGACCTCATTAAAGTAACCCAGTTTACACTAACAATTATTCTCCCCTCCCTTTTTTATAGTTAATGTCATTTCTGTTCTCTTCATATAGTGGAGACTGCTAAATCATGTTACCCAAGTGGCCACTTTTGGTCACCAGGGTAATTCTGGGCTATAATTTCCCCATATTATGCTTGAATTCCTGCTTAGATTTAGTACCACATTTAGTAAATACACATGGGCAAAAGATGAGGGGCACACAACCCATTCCTTAGGAGGTATCAGCTGAGATGAGTGCTATAAGGTTGTCATCTTCATCACTCTGGTGGGTTCCTGCTGAGCAGAGAGCACTGAATGTGCGATGGGAGCTGTTTAATATGAAACGCTTCAGTAAATGAGAGGCACTTCTGGATGCTGACAGAATAGCATTGGCACTGCAAGCCATGTATTCATGTATGTGCTGTGTTGTGAAAATATGAAAAATAGCTCAGCAATGGCATAATTATGGGCAATTTGCTTAATTGCTTGCTAATTGTTGCTTGCTTTATTATGAAACAAGAGTGCACTAAATGTAACACTGGATGGTTTGCATCCAAAATGTGTCAAATTCAGTACTGGCTTTTCATTAAGACTTCAGCTACGTAGCTTTAAAATTCAAGCACTCTATATTCTGTGGTTTTAAGTTGTTTTCTCTTTTTTTTTAATTGTTTTTGAAATTTTCTTTTCACGATTCATAAGCCCCTAAGTCTGCATCAGTGCGGTGTGGTCTGGCAGCTCTTGGACTTCTGATTAATCTCAGTACTTTGCTAAGGAATATATTTACAAATGTCTTTTGATCGTTGTTACAGATGTGGATAAAGGTGGAGATGTTTTAATGCTTGTTTGGGAGCTCGTGTTCTTGATTATTTAACTCTTAGAAATACTCCTCTCCCTTTTAACATATATATATATGTGCAGATATGTCCATTTCTGAAAGTTTGGCCTGAATTTTTGGAAAAAGTATTCTCTTCTACTTTGACCAAGGTATCCTACTTTAAGCAGGTTAGACAGACATCTTCAGAAGTCCCTTCCAGCCCAAGTCTTTATGTGATTCTGTGATGTAAGTGATGACTTTTGTGGCAGACTGAGGAAGGGACCACGCCTCGATGTTGTCTTAGTAGCATGTCTCCCGTTCGCAGCTTGAGGGGAGGGCATAAGGGTAGAAAAGAATCATAGAATCATAGAATAGTTTGGGTTGGAAGGGACCTTAAAGCCCATCCAGTTCCAACCCCCTGCCATGGGCAGGGACGTCCCACTGGCTCAGGCTGCCCAACACCCCATCCAACCTGGCCTGGAACCCCTCCAGGGATGGGGCAGCCACAGCTTCCCTGGGCAAAAAAAGAAAATGTTTCTTTTATACACCAAGTATATGCTTCTGATTTTTCAATATTATGAAATAATATATTAAGACTGATAACACAGTCTTACTAACAGCTTACCTGCATTTGGTAATTATCTATGAGAAATATTCTTAAAACTGGAACATGATATTAAGCTGAAAATGCCGAAGTACACAGTATTATGCCACATATTTTGTATATCTATAGGGAGAATAGCATTGTAGAATTCTTTGGCTTTCAACCCCCCGAGGGAAAGATAATGACCAACATTTTTATTTACTGTCTATAAAACCTAACACAGGATTTATAACCACAGAAAGTGTCTAGAAAAACAAACAGGAAAAAAAATATCAAGCGTTATTTCTTTTTTAATAGTTGTTTTGACTGAGGGATAGCTACCTGGCACAGTTGGAATTCCACGTTTTCTTAAGTGAAAGTAAATATTCTTACTGAAAACTGCTTTGACCTATAAATGATAAAGGCTGTGGAACAATGAAGAAAGTCTTTTAACTATTGTGCTTTTAGTTATATTTGACAGTTCTGATCTAAACATTTCATAAGAGCTGACAGAAACGCTCTTTAAAAATGTTCTTAGTTCTAAGGCAGACAATTTAAAAAATAGTTTCATTTCTAAACCAATCTGGAGTTCAAACACAAGTGGTGAACTCACGTGTGCATGAGTGTGATGTATTCTATGAATTCAAAATTCTCTTTTATACTACTTGTACCTCATGGTTGAAGAGTCTCCATGTAGTATGAAAAAAAATGTATAAAATTAAGGGTTTATTAATGAGTAAAGAAGGAAATTAGGTGGACTGCTAAGAGTCTGGAATGTATTGTTTATTCATAATATATGGGGGATACATACACTTCTATTTCCATTTATAAACCCGTCGTATCTTATGTGAGAAGATGTTACTAGACACTGAATTTCATTAGTAAAAACCACAATTTCTTCTGAAAACATTCAGAGACAGCAGGAAACTCCTTTTACTTGTTTGGTAGATGCAGATATTTACCAATATAGATAGTACTTATTGGAATATATTGGACTATGCAGAATAATCACCTACATGACTCCTTTTGAATGAGTGACACGGCTCAGAAAACTTTATTTCCACCCACATTTAGCGATGATTTACAAACATGCAAAATAGAAGGAAGCTTAAAGTGTAGCATCTAGAAAATGCCACGGTCAATTTACACAGCCTCTGATAAATGGCCACTTGAGCCCTGAGCTTCACGCTCACCCAGCTGCGTGGCTTCCGTTCCTCCTCAGATGGTCCTCTGGGATGGTTGACTGAGGCAGCCAGAGAATCCTTTGTTTAAAGTAGGCAGCAAGTTGCAGAGAGGAGACCAGACACGGTGCTGAGGACAATGTCTCAATGTTAGGTACAGTGACCTCTACAGATGTCAAGTCTGTAACAGAATAATTGGAAATCAGCTGCATTCTGTTGTAAGCTGGCACCGTTAGTAGAATACATTACTAACGTAAAGCTCTCCTCTTTGATAAAATAAAGAATCGTTAATAATGTCTTTTTAACAAGTAAAGCAAAGTTTAGATGCAGTGGAAGGCCAGTGCCAAATAGCTATTTAGAAGGATTTCAGGTACTAAAGAAGCAGGAGAGTGATGATATGTTAGGAAAATAAAGAATGAATTCGACTGACACAAACAAGCTACATTTCATGGCCTGAAAGAGCAGACAAAGAAGATAATGTCTGATGAATATTCATGCAGAAAAAATCCTACATTTTGTTCTAGGTTCATTCAAAACCAGAAGAATTATGCTCCAACAGTCATTTTTACTTTATTATGCTAAAACCATAATATTTCACACTGCTGATTGTATTTATTTTTACTTTATACCAAAAAGACACTGTTTTGCATCCCAATTATCCTTGCTAGTACCATTTACTGCAACAGATCAGTTGATGAAATTTTCTAAGTTTCCTTTAAATGCAGATATTGGGGACCTTGTCTGCCTCACGCTTTATTCATTGTAACACCCTCAGTTAATTTGGTTTCCTACAGCATATCCAGCTTCCTAAACACTGCTTTAGGGTTGCACTAATGCTATGACCTATAGGTGATTTGGATTTAAAAAAACCTCCAAACCATGATGTTATTATAAAAAAAAACCAACTATTTGTGCCTCTTTTTAAAGTTAGTATAGAAGTTAAGGATATAATTTATTTTTTTATTTTATTTTTATATGATTTTATTATGATTTTAAAATGATTTTATTATGATTTTTAAATGATTTTAGTTATGTTGTATTGTACAACAAAACTTGACTGTTACTGTTGGGAATAAAAATGTGTCAGACATCACATAGAAAAGTACTTGTGTTCGCAAATACTTTCTCATTCTTATTCTTCTGCAACGCTGCAGAGGTTCTCAGCAGAAAAGGGTCTTAGCTCTTCAAAGTTAATGAGAACGGTATGTTTTCCATGTTATTAATCGTAAGCGGTGATGAAAAACATACTCTGATAATGAAGACCATGTATACCACATAGCAACGTTGAAAGGAAGACTATGAATGCTACAAAAAGTTTATCTTCTAAACAACCCTACATTGTCAAGCTGTTGTATAATGAAACCCCAATTCAAAGCCAAAATAATTTCTATGCATAATTTATGATTATGCCCAGGATTACTCTAAAGTTTTTATTGGTTTGGGTTGGTCTTTTTTTTGTTAATCTTTTTGCAAGAAGTAAAACTCAGATAAAAATATCTCTTTATTAACAGAATAAACAAAGCTGCCGTTCTGAGCGTGGTAACGTTCCGAGTCTACAGGTACTCTGGCAACACATGGCACAAAATTAATATCCTACTGATCTGTTGAGATGGTGTAGAGAATGTTTTATAAGTGACCTTTTATTTCTGGAGTTGCCTTGTCTAAAGCTTAAATGTTAAGTTTTTACTGCCAAATGTTTCTTTTGATGGTCTAGCTTTGTTTACTCTCTCATTGAAGTCTCAGAGAGATAGTACAATATAAGTATTATAACCGCTTGCTGCGAAGAGCTATAAATGCCTATTTTTCTCAAGTAATTGTGCGTTTTTCAGTTTAACCAAATTAATAGCATTGTAAGAGTGATTAGAAAGCCTTGAGATAAAAAGAAACACTGAGGTACTGGGTATCAAATTTTTTTTAATAAATACAGAAAAGATTGGTTTCTCTATAAAACGGGGATAATTCAGCACTCTGTCAAGGTTGTACCTGATATCAAAGAATTGCCTTGATCAGGAGAGAAGCAAACCTGGATAATTCAAGAGCTTAAGAAGCCTTGTACATACTGAGATTTGTGTCTCTAATAGCAGATAGTAGGACACAGAAAGATTAGACTAATCTACCAGTAGTAACCTTTTTTGCAGGAATTATTGCCTCTGCCGAATTATTTCCATATTTGTGTCTCCTACTGCTCGTCAAAACTGGATTAGTTTTTTAACAGCAAGGTGACAAAGTGTTTGTCACTATTACATTGAAAAATAATAAGACAGCATGACTGAAGACATGTTGGAAAGCCAGTAATAGGGCAAAAGAGCATTTACGAACAGTTGTTTCTCTAACTGGCTCTTACTGATATAGTGTACTTAAGGAAGTAAATAGCATTCACGGTACAGCAAGTAACCAATTGTCTATTTAAACATGGTAGACTTAAAAAAGATGTATCCTGTATTTTGGACTGCAGCATTATATATTTCAATGCCTGAAGGAAAAATGTAATTCATTTGTATTGCAGTGTAACATGGAAATATATATTTGTGCTTTGTAGATTTCAACATGTAAAGTATTTATTAAAACAGAAGCACAGCATGCATTTAAGACATCAAGTTTAGAGACTGAGAGGTTCCTACTCAGAACTGATGTTGCTATAAGTAGTTCCTAGCGGTGTACCTTCTCCAGTGGCTATGATACAGAATCCAATTTTAAATGTTGTTTTCATGAAGATTGATATTAAAAATATGTATGTATCCTTCATTGGGAAGTTTTGTGAAGACAGCACAGCGAAGTATCTCATCAGATGCTCTTCTTCGCTCCTCATGTGTTTAAACTGTGTACACAGCAAAAGAATATAAAATTATAACATGAAAACTATTTCAAGGAATGATTTGTGGCATTTTAATTCTGCTAGTTTGAATTTACACAACATGCTAAAGCTGTAGTTTAAATGAAACTGATCAAGATTGTTTATGTATTGCAAATCACATCTTTCAAATTTATTAGTTTACTTTGCCTTTGAAAAAATTACAGTTTCTGTATTCTTTCTTCAAGGGCACAAACCTTGCATCTGCTGAAGAAAACTGGTTCGATTACTAGTAAACTACAGAAGTTACAGCTTGTTTTGCTATTACCCTTTGATTTTTCAAGGTTTCAAGTATTGAACACATGGAGAAATCAATTCTCTTTAAAATAGCTTTTACACTGTCTTTCATTCTTGAAGCTCTTGAGTGCATATTTGAAGGCAGTGTACCATCTTTGGTTATGTGTCCAAGTTAATTGTGGTTTGGCAAAGCAAAGGGATCCAAACATCGAGTTTTAAGAAAACATTTTAAAAGTCCTTATTTTAGTAATTTTTTTTTCAAGTAGTTGTATGGAAATATATATAGTTACGGTATTAGATTATTACAAAGTTTTTGGCTTTATATATAGAGCTCTGTTATTGGATTATTATAAAGCTTTTGGCTTTATTACACAAATTAGAATTTCAAAAACTGAAAAAGTCATTGTGAGTTGCAGGTATAAGGGCTTTAGTTACATAATGATGATATCAGCTGTTTATTGAACATTAACTTTTGTCTGATGATAGCCAGCGCGGACCCCAGACTTGCCAACATCTAAACCTTCACTGAAATTGTACAGCTGAAGGTATTTTCTTTGCAAACTGTGTCCATTATCTTAGAACTGAGAGTGCTTTGTTAACCTTGGTTCTCTGTGCATATCAATCTTTGGACCTCTGATAACGTCTTGTCTTTTTCCATCTTCCCAGCTATTGAAGTAAATCTCCAGAAAGCCCTGGCTGAAGCCTCCGAAACCTGCACGCAGGAGTGTCTCATCCTGGGCCATTCTGACAACTGCTGGATGCCACCGTCTTTGACGCAGTATCAGCAGTCCAACACCCCTTTGCCATCGTTTGGCTTCCAGCAAGGCTGGGGCCGAGGAGCCAGGGCTGAGGGACGACACACTCTTGGGAGGCCCCTTCCAAAGGACGACACTGACAAAGGCCAGGGTGGTCCCAGGCCCCAGTTCTACAACACCTGCGAAAGACTTTGTGCCAGCGAAGATCCCGTCAAAGTCATTCCTCTGGCAAACTTCGCCGCGTCCCACCCGCCGTCGGTGTCTGGGAGTAGCACTACGTTTATACATGAGCACCAGCTATAAATGCATATCTGACAAATCCATTATTTCAGGCTTTAAGTGTGACTGTACATAGTCACAGCCTAACGCTGTTCTTAGTGCGTATACAAACTTGTTAAGCTTGTGAATATGTATATAGAATCCTAAATTTGAAATTAAAAAAGCTAAATCCTTAGGACTTAGTTAAAAGAAATCCACCATAGTTCTTGTTAAAATCCACAAAATGGGGAAGAAAACCCGCAACTCGGAAACAATCAGAAAAAAACCACAAAATCCTGTTCATTTTCTTATACGGGCCATATAGTGCAAATATCTGCCAGCAGTTCTTCCTCCCTGTTGAAAGTGATTTCTTAGTACAGTTTGGGGAATATTACACTCTAAATATACTCAAATTTTTCTTTGTTGTTACAATTTGTAGCATATTCGTAGATTTCATCTGCCATTGTCTTAGCAATTGAGGTCAAGTGGGCAACTTCTCATTCGATTACCTTACATGATAGAATGAATAAGAGCCTAAAATCTGATTCTTAAGAGGGATGGTATAGCTTTCTACCAAAATTTATCTTCTATGTAATTAAGAAGGAAAATTTACTTAAAGACATGAAAAGTGCTTTTGATTTTAATTTTTATTGGCTCAATCTACAGGTGTTTGTTCTTTGAAAGAATACAATAGGTGAACTAGAAAGCTCTGAACTAGGCTTTTCTGTGTGAATTAAACATGACAATGATAGGGCATGCGAGATCAAAACTGAAAAAAATTATAAATAACCTTCTTAATTTCTAAGATTTTCCTTTCTGTGATGACGAAAGCAACAATAAGATATATATTATACTTTTCAAGCCATAAGTCTATTTCTAATTTTTTCAATTCTATTGGGTTTTTTCATCTTGCAGAGCTTGCTTTGGCTACTGTTCCTGTTAGTTGAAAATTACACGGGCACTGCTGAAAACAGTAGGAAAATGGGGTAGTTATTTTGGCTGATGTGATGTTGTGGCTGCAGGCTACTGGTGTTTAAAAGAATATTATAATGATGTATACGGCTTTATTTTTTTTACAGCTATATTCACCTATTGTAAGTATTCAGTAAAAGGTTAGCTATAATATTAGTTACTTCTCCACAAACCTATTATATGAGGGAGTACTCATCATTGTGGCTTAGTTTATTAGAGAATGACTGACAGTTCTTAGCAAAGAAAGAAGAACCTGGGTAATGAAAGCTGGATAAGTGTAATCATAAACACAACCAAATCACATTATTTGATAAAGTCTTAAGATAATTCTTTTTAAAGATGAGGGATTCTTTTCAGTGTTCTGTGTACTGGAGGATAAATAAATAGTGGCAGAAAAACACTGGTAAATCACAGTGGATGAAAAAGGAGGTTCCTTTCTCATGTTTTGTTTCTGTTTAGCCATTTCATCATTTACAGTATGTACAAAGCAAGATTTTTTTTTTCCTTTAAAAGACTGCATAACTTTGTTTAGTTTTATGGCTACGTTAAGTAAGACAATCGAAGTTGTATGGAGGGGAAAAAAGACAGTTTGTGAATATTTCCTATGGATAGAATTCTGTGTAGGCTTCATATTGTAACTTAAATCTGTAATTTATAAACAAAACTGTGTGTAAAAATGCTGTAATATTAGCTGCTTGTAAAATCTACAGAAGTTCAAGTTGTTGAGGGTTTCCAATGAATGCTAAAAGAGCTTCTCTTATGTGCCCAGCAGGTATAAGTAGCTTTATATATCGCTGTCCCCACTGTAAATCTATTCAGATCACATTTAGATTTTATGTGCAAAATAAAAGCTTCACTTTTAACCTACTGATAGGTTTTAATTAATGAACATCAGATTATCTAAAGATGTACTACTTTTTTTTTCTTTTTTTTTTTTTTAATGTAGTTTTCAGTAACATTTAGAAAAGATGTGGCACACTGGCTTCCAGTTGCATGTAAAACCTGGAAAAAAATAATAATCCTTTGGGTACTGACACACAAAAGCTGATACAACTGATTTCCAATTCCAGGACAATTAAAAATTTGACAAATTAATTCATACCTACAATATACAAAGCCTTTTGTTGTTTGCTTTGGAAAGATCACGAGGAGTAAATTTGGCAGCCCTTTTCAGGGATATGCAAAAAAAGCTTATCTGTAGTTTACATAGATTTACCAAACATATTAATTGTGCAAATTTAGTATAATCCTGTCAGCTAATGCTTCCTATTGTAAGCAGAGGGCTTTAGTTTTTATTACAGAGGGCTGCCATACCAAATGTTTACAGAATTGGCGGCTGCACTGGAAAGCTCTCATTTCTTTTGCCTGTAACATTTCCTTTCTGGCTGAAAATTGTAACTGAAATTTCAAAGCAAAGAATTAATTTCTTACATTTTAGGGTTTTCATAGGAAAAGCTGAAAGAACTAGAATTAGTGTTTTTTCATAGGCAGGAAAAAAAAATAACAGCTTTGCATTCAAATGTTTAGAGGCTTGTGGTTTTTTCTTCCTTTCTAAGCTACAGAAGCAATTAACCACCCCTCTTTCTTTTGTGAGCAAACAAAACTCCAACAAAACACCAAAGCAACAAAAAAAGTTGCTAAAACAAAAAGCAATGTAAAGATGAATATGATGATAGGAAGTATTGATTGTTATATACATGAAATTGTGTTGTGATATTCTGAAATCCTGTCAACAAGATACAGAACAATTAATTGTAAATACACGTTAAATGGTTGTATCAGGGTTTAAATAGTTCCCTAATTTTTACATCTTACATACCTAATATACAAGACTATGCATTTACGGCAATATTTTTCTGAGTGGCATGTCAGTATCCAGAGGAATATAGTTTCTAGAGACTCTTTACACATCTTGCCATATATATAAATAATTTATCTAGTACATAGACTGTCTATTTTTGTGTAATTTTTTTTTTTAGTCATTTAACTTATTTTATCTTACTTGTGTGAATTTGTGGAGAAAACAATCCTATATACAATATACAGTAAAATGGTAGTTACATGATTAGATTTGTTTCATACAGTGTAACAATAAAGGAAAACCTTTGCCTTCAAAGTAATGTGTCACACAGTCTAGCCTAGATTATTCCCTTACCCCACGCCAAACTCTTGGTGCAATTCTAAGTACTGCATCGAAGTTATGGGTAGTGGTGGCAGAAAGATAATTCTTCCCATATTGTAAAGCAGTCAATTAAGAAAAAGAACTTAAAAAATTAGAACTGAAGTCAACCTGTTGGAAGTAAAATATGCTGTTTCTTTGTTTTCATCAACTGTGCTGTATTTTCAAGTGTAACTTAATTCTAAAGAAAGAATAATTAGGCATGTCTGCCTGGCCAGACAGAGAGTACCAAGCACCTGCTCTCTGTGGGCTGTGAGCTGGCCGGATGCAGGTCATTTAGCTAATTATCATGGCAGTGAGCCCATGCTAATAGGACCTGAGCGCTTATGAATGTTAGCATGACAGCTAACTTGACATAACATTAGTTATGTGGTTCTGAATCCAGCCAGGTGTTTTTGCTTAGCGTAGGGCTGGATGAGAGAGGCCACTGTGTATCAGACATCTGTGACCCTGGTGTGCATAGATCTGGTTGGGTTTTTATGTAAGGGAAGTGCAAGATTGCTCTCTTACATTCTGAGCAAGCCATAGTCCAGGGTGGAACCCCATCATCCCAGAGATGATGATTATTAACCTGCTTCCAGCATGGTCAAGCCAAAGACAATAGATCTAAATAATTCCTAGTCCATAATGGTTGATTTCCTAAAGGTTGTTTGATTCAACCTTATAACGTTTGAGTTTTGAAAGCTTGAAAATTTGCATTTGACTTTATTTGTTTGTTCAAGTTATGCTTTTGCAGCTTTAATACAAATCCTTAATGAGTGATTATCAATTAAATGATTGCACTGCAGTTTACCACCATTATTTACCTGGATTAATAAAAAGAAAGCAATTGGTTTATGCAGACACAAAGTAAAGTTGAAGGCAAAGATTTTATTTGGTATACGTAGGAAAAATGTGTATAACTTATGTTATCCCTAGTGAAGAAAGAAATTGATGATTTCTTGTAAATATTTGAGTTTTGTATTTCTGGGAAATCTCCCTGCTTTACGGCATACTACAGGATCTGAGAGTGAGCAGTGTATGTCTGTGTATTGAAACAGCCCTAACCACACTTTTCAAATCGTGCCGTTGGACATCATATACTACAGTCCAGCGGCATTTAAAGTCCAGTATATTTGCAGTAGTACTATTTCAGATTTCTGTACAGCATGTTGTCTTGTTAATTACAATGCTTATTAATAAACTAGATCCACAAAAGCAGTTTTCACCTTTGCACTGTTTTCTCTGTTTTTCTGAAATATAAGGGGTTTTGAGGTATTCCTCCAGCTGTTTCTCTCCCGTATCCAGGTTTCCAAAACTCATTTCTTTGTGAAGCCCTGACCAAACTGTCAGAAAGTCAAGAAAATTTAACCTCAGGTGCAGTTGCTTCGTGCAACCAAGTAGCAGGCTTTTGATAAACAGTAGAAATATTCACACACAATGTGTACCTCAATCTAGCTTTACATTATTAGAAATATCTTCCATTTCTGTGTAACTTCTGTTCATATCAAGCTCCCTTTTTCTACTATACCTCTTTTACACTTATAGAAAATCATTATAAGCTGGAGGCAGGAGAGTTTATGGGTTTTGTTTTGCTAGAAAATAAGCTATTTCTAATTGAAAGAACATGGTTAATAAGTTGTTGAGCTAAAGGGATTATCCTCTAATCACGAATGTGGTATAATGAAATAACCATCAAACGAAGAACTAATGAAACGACTTGTTATGCATTTTTCTATATTAAAGTCTATATTTAAAAAAACCAACCCTTTTCATAGTTGTCCTGACACTAAGGCAGTAATATCTTATTCTTTGATGCAGTTATGTGTATGCGAGCATAGCTTTATCGTCTGCAGGACCTTTTTGAGCAGGAAAATAATATTATTTTTGAATCAAAATAATACACACATATTCATTTGCTGACAATTGTTGAAACATTAGTTGTTAATCTTAAGACTGTGTTTAAATGGAAAAAAAAACCAAAACAAAACAAAAAACAAAACCCAAAAACTTGGAGGTGGGGAGTTTCCCTGGTTTGGATGGTAAATCCTTGAGCTGGGCTCAGTAATATTTTTAAGGGCAATCTTAGGAGGCAATGAGAAAGTGGGATTTAACAGAGATCTGACAAACCAGAATAGTAGATCAAGGCAGAAATATGTAGTATCTGAAGATGAGTGTAACTTTAGCATTGATGTCAGTTTGCAAAACTGCAGGGCATTTTAGAAATAAAGTTCCCTGGGAGTCGTCTTTTCGCTTTCCTCCCCATGGGCACAAGGAGTACCTGGAGCTCTTCTCTGGCCACACTGGAAATACCCGAATCCCAGGGATTTGCTCTGTACCTTTAGAGAGTGCAATATTTTCACCAAAGTCCAGCGGCGCTGAGGAAAGACTGGTGCAGTGTTCAGAAAGCATCTCTTGCCTGCAAGGTGGACTCCCAAGGCATCCTGCTAGATAATTTTTGATGAGGTAATGGCTTGTTAAAACATGCACATGGATTTATTTGAAGAAGAACATGCGTTTAGCGATGGCAGGCAATTCTGGAGATGTGCTGCCTATCTCATCATTTAGTGTTCTTGTCTTTTGTTCACATTTCTTCAGGTGTGGCCTTAGGGCTGTAGTTTGATTGAACAGCCGCCAGCCTGCTCCTCCTTAGAAGGGCTATGTATCCAGCAGGAGAAGGATGACCAAAAAAGTACTTTCTACAGCAAGTAGAAGACGGCTCTCCTCCCTTGTGTGGTGGTGGAAGTCATATTTTAAGAAGGTACATACGGACTCAACTTGCAAATAACAAGTATTTTTCCAAGATGTAATCTTCTTGTCCTGGTCCTTGCATTCATTATCCCCTATGAAAACATCATATCACTACAATGACACTAATGATATATTTCCATTTTTATATTTATTATTTTAGTGATTTAGAGGTCTTCCGGTGGTGCTAATTCCATGCTTAAACTAAAGCTCTGATAGTAAATGCGTTTATGATCTGAAAGCTATGTCTTCACATTCAATTCAAGGCAATTCAAAGCAGGAACTTAAATCTGTAGGTCCGTGCTTTCTGGATAACTTTTAACTAGGATTGATGCTACCTCTTATTCAACTTTTTCTGCACTAGAATTAAGAAGGCTGTATTTAAAAAAGGAAAGCTGGTATATACACCTATCAAAGAGACAGATAAATGAAGTGCCTGGGAGCACTGTGCTAGACTTCAGCCCATAGCTCTAAACCAACAGCTGTGATGTGTTCTAGACCAGATGAGTTGGATGTGCAAAGAAAAAGTCATTTTCTAAGGCACCGAAATGAAGTTATTCATTGCTACTGCAGCTGTTATGTATGTAGTAAAAGAGTTGATTAACATAATGAGATTAAACTAAGAGAAATTGCTTTTAACCTGTACTTAGCTTGAGTTGTTGTTCAGTTATCAGAAATGATCAAAGACTGTACCCAAAAGCTTGTTCAAACTTTCCAGATGTCAGCTGTTCTATAAAAGATGTATTTTTGCTTCTCTGCTGCGTAGATCATGTTTAGATTTACAGGTGTATTGAACTGCAATAAGCTAGTGTATAGTTCTCAGGAGACTAATAGAACTGAGGAAAGTTAAAACCAGGCTGAGAGATGAAGAAATTGTAAGTGGGGCGGGCAAGCAGTGGGACAGGTGAATACTTTGAATGCGTTATGAAAAATACTTGAAAGATACAGGCAAGCAGGTAAAAGCAACTTATTCGGGTAATAAGACATATTAAGATATATTGGGTTGTTTGCAGACTTGTGCTGCAAAGCTAATTTTATTAGTTAACATTCTGTAGATACATAACATTTTCTGTTTTGCATAAAAATATCTGTTAAACCCAACATAATCAAGATCTGTAACCTTCACAACATACCTGGAATATTTTTAGGCCTATTTAGAAAAGCACTAAGTACCAGGTAAGCCTACAGGCTAATTTCTAGTAAATGTAAAAGGACTCTGGCTGTTGCTGTGCCGGAGCTAACACTTCCAAGTGATTCTAACTAGCAAAATCCCGAATGGACTATGATGGTTTGTTTCAAAACTGAAGTTCAATGAGAAAATAAAGAAGTGTAATTAATCTACATAAAGATACACACTCTTAATTTAATTTTTTTGTTGTTTTTGAAGTCTATCTATGTATGAAAGACAAATGTCATCCCTCAGCATCCTATTAATTACTATATATAATCTAAAAATATTCATTATAATATCTAAGTGTGCAAAAAGTAAAAGCAGCCTGTCTCGGCAGATGCAAGTTGCTGTTTATTTGTTTTAATTGCAGTGGAGACATTTAGAACTGCGCCTGCTTGTAGCAGCAAGCATAATACAAGATCTTGACATCTGAAAAGATTAGACTGTCTGAGCTGACTGGCTCATAAAAATGATCCTGAGGAAACTGGCAAACACAACAAGCCTCTGAAATTCTAAACAAGTATTTTAAATGCAGAAAAATAATCTACAGGGTCATATTTGTAGCTTGTGCGCTGCAAATAATGTGCTGCACAGCTATATCCGTATAAAAGTAAAATCTTCACAGTGAAGCGTGGTAGGAAAGCCTTTTGTTATCTGAATTTACTGTCTTGCAATAATTACACATGATCAATCTACTTGACTTTTTAAATGCTTTTATTAGATTTCAGTGTATTGATTCATATATGTATTTTTGTCAGCATAATACTACTGAACATTAAAGAAAAGATCAAAAAGTTGTCACTTCAGTCTATAAAATGTAGTTATTGAAGCCTATTTCTGCTTTGCAAATGCCTGTCTGAAATTCTTTCAAAATATGCTTCCAAAATACTCAGAAAGACCAAGAAAACACTAATATTGAAGATTTATGCCATAAAATTTGAGTGAATTTGCATATAAATGTTTTATAGGATATATGAAAAGTAATGAAAATTCAAGAACGTTAATGCTTTCTCTACTCAGAGCATCTGATGTAATGCGAGTCCGTGAATCTAATTGCAGTGAAAGTAAATCTAGCCAGTAGATTTATTCAGCTGAATAGAGACAAACTTATAAATGCATACACATTTGCCTGTTATATATTGCGCAAAGACAATTATTCCTGTGTACTTCTAATGAGACATAATAGCCAAGGGCAGATACATCACCCTTAATTCTAGGTAGGTGTTCGGTCAAAGTTAATTGTCTAAAGCATCTCTAAGTTGAGTATTGCAAAAAAGGTACCTGCAGGGGTGATTCCTTTAGTTCTAAAATTTCAGGATCTGCGCATGCCCAACTGATATTGGAGGAAAGCCGGAAATTTAAGATTACAAGTCTGTCTTTTAGATGGCTAAAATCTATTTAATCCAGATCCCAGTATTTACATAAAAGATTATGTTCTAAACATGAAAATTAGTGTGATTGATGGATACCAAATAAAACAAGCCCAACCCCTCTTCTCCCACCAAGCAGGACTACTAACCTCTTGGGAATGGTTTGCCTGCCAGGACGCACCTAGCTGTGTTTTCTTTCATGCCAGCTTCCTGTCAGAGCAGTATAGAGACACTGACATTTGATGTATGCAAAAAAACAAAGAATAGGTTTTGCGTTAAAGCCAAATTGGCAAATATTTTTGTCTCCTGTGACAAGTTTTGCTTGACTAGCACAAGAGCAGCCGTACCAGAGTGCGCTCCTATAGCGTAAAACAGAATCTATTTAAGAAGGGAAGTGCAGTTGCTGGGTTTCCACTTCCCTTTCTTCACTCCCTTGCTAAATGCTGCATTGGCACATCACTTTCTTTTCTGTGACAAGTCTTTCAGAAAGCTAACAGGGAGCCAACTGTGCTTAGACGTGTGCACCTGTACCATAGAGGAACCAAATGAAAACATTGAATAATGTTTGTCTTTGTGCAGGAGAAACATCAAGCACAAAAAAGTTTCTACAAGAAGTGTTGCCATAATGCAGAGACCATGGAAAATAGTTGTGTCTCTTCATGAAAAAAAAAGAAAGCTCTTCTCAACTAGGAAGGAATATCTTGTTTTTATGAGTTTACCTGTTTGCTAAGTGCTTACATCTAAACAACCTGCAACAAACCAAGAAAGCCATTATGTCAATGAACTTGCTTCCCTCTAAGAGCTGATCACCCGAGGGAAGGTCATGTGCAGGGAAACAGCACTTCAGTGAGAAGGTCATATCGGACTGACACAGTTAATATTGCCAGGTCTCCTCCACTTGGAAACCTCTTGGAATGCTACCATCCGCCTTGTACAGTCACATAAATCTGACAGTGCCATTTCTAACAGGGAAAGTACTAAAAATCTATTTTTTAGCATCTCCTTCTATATATATTTCAAAGTCTTCCTCGCTTAAGTTACACAAGTTTACTCCAGCTTGCACCATTAGTTTGGACAATTTATTACTAGTTATTAATTGATGACTTGCTGGACTGTGTCAACTTCACATGTTCTCCACATGGTCAAATGAACTGCCAAAAGCCTATAACTTAATAGCTGCTGCCTTACTCATCACATCTCCTCACATGCTATTGCTTTGTGGCACTGTAATTAGGACTCATTTGCCAGGTTTGGCAATTTTCTGCTTTCCAGGAAAGCCCTCAACTCATGAGATTTCCAGAACACCTATTATATAAGGTCATAGTTGGCTGTAGTTGAAAATAACTTACTTAAAGTGACATGAGCTGCAGAAAGTTTGTGGCACGTGCGATGGTGATTTCAGTCTGACTGAAAAGCTTCTTTAGTAGTGTTCTCCATGTCAATTCTTCCATGATAAGTGCCCTGAGATATAAGTTTAAGTTGAGAAATATGCATAGGCAGTAAAAATGTGCATGTTTTTATGAAATAAATTATTAATAGTATAAGGATTACATTTCTTTGGTTCTCAATTCAGCTGGACTTAAATGTGAACAATAATGTAAATATATACTATGTATTTTTTTAATATTTTTAAATAATTTTATCTCCTTCTTCCCCTCAACTTTGGTCTCTGTATCATAAATCTTTTTAACTACTCAAAAATATTCCTCTTTCTCAATTTTTTCCCAAATCCTTACAACTTAGGTGCACGGTCATAGTTACCTTCACAGAACAGGTATGGCATAAAAATATAATAATAATGAATATAAATTCAAAGAAGTTCTGCTTGCGATTTCAGTGCAGAAAGTTCACATCCAGAGTACAAAAATTATTCTTTTATACAGCTAAATTACAATTCTTAACTTGAAGTGCAGGCACATGATAAAGTTCCATATTCATATTGCATTTCACACAGACTTTATAAGCTTGATTTGCCATTTTCTTAAATGGAGTTTATGGCAGCTGTAGTAACTAAAGGGCTTACAGATTTTTCTGCAGAAGAATGTGCTCATTTTTACACAGTTTATGAGCACTAATTTCAAAAGCCGTAGTTTGTGACTATTGATTCCATGATAGTTTGCATAAAGGGTTTAAAAAGTAGTGATCAGTTGAGTGCTGACCTTCTAAAGAGGCTTTAGCTGTTCAGCACAAGTCTAAGAAGTTCAACAGAAGTAGATTGTAACTGCGTTGCTCAATAAAAAAGCTGAATTAATCAAGGTTACTGTAACCTTATTTATTAACAAAAAATTGCTTCCTAGAGTAATTTAAGTGTGATGCTAGAAATGAAGCTGGTGAAAGTAATTGAGCCTTCTTAATATTAATATAATTATCAACGAGTGAAATAAAGAGAAAAAAGTTATCAAAACTCTGTTCAAGGGAGGCAGTCAATATGGAAACTGTCAAGAAAGGACAACCCGCTTTCTAAATCTGTCATGAAGTTTTAAGAGTTGAATTCCATAAGGGAATGAAATTAGCACTAAAATTTCTGTTAACATGGTAACTTCTACAGTCAGCTTCTTACACTGCAGATACTCACTCCCCTTTGGGCTCTCTATCTAAAAAACTTTGTCCTTAAAGAGATGTAAATATTCTGCTGTTAAGTTTTAACCTCCTTCTTGTCACACCGTCACATCTTAGGCTGGAATGAAAATCTTATTTTCTAAAAAATTAAGCACACAATAAGGTTTTACTCACAAGGGATAGCAACATTTTAATTAGTTGCAATTAACTTACCTACTTTCTTACCTGCTTATCTCTCTTAGGAGGATGTACAGGGAGACAGCAGTGGCACGGCCAAGGAGGGATTAGGCAAATTCATGGGCAGCAGATCTATAAGTAGATACTAAAAGGGCTGGACTGGGGTACAGCTTCTGGCATTGCTAACACGAAAACTGTGACTCCTGGAGGATTGTCTGGGGCCTGGATGGCAGAAAATAGACTCATTTCATTTGGTCCTTCTAAGCAGCATGCCCAGCTGTCCCTGCCAGAGCCAGAGCACAGAGCTGGACACACTTCTGGTCTCACTGAGTAGGGCATTTCTCATGTGCTCGTGCAGTCTGTCAAGGACATCTGGACAAACAACAGTGGTCACAGCTCACTGAGATTCATCCTGTCTCTCAGGAGCCACTTCTTTAGTATGATTGCAGAAATGGCCCCTCTTCAGAAGAGTTTCTGCATAAGCAAATGTTTTCAAAAACTTTTCCTCTTCTTTGGCTGCAAGCTCTGAAGTCCTCAGGCCTCGTAGCTGTGATTTATATTTCATTTGCCATAACTAATATTTCTACTGGTCCTGGTAATTTTCTTTGGCCTTTTCCCACTGCAATTTTGAAACAGTACTTGATGATCCAGGGAACTTTATGTACTACTTCATAAAAATACTCAAAGCTGTTCTCCAAACACATACTCGTCACCGTGAAGGCATGGAATACGACTGCCTCTCTGTCATTTATTGTACACAAAGCAGTGCTGTAATTCTCTGGCATCGCATGATCTGTTCAACTGAGGTTACTCACTCTTCTGCATTATCGAGATTGTATTTTTCCTACCCAAGAAATAGCAGTTACACTAGACTATTTTCAAAATGACAGCTTAAGTGGCTCCATGGTTCCTTACTGTCTATTCAGAAGTCTTGACTCCCGGCATATTTTTCTAGCTTTCTTTAAAAAGCAGCTTGTGAGAAAAGTAATACATTATTAATGCTACATGTCATGAAATAAAATAAATACTCACTTTTTGAAGAACCTGATCCACTAATCAAGAGTAAATGAATGCATCTGAATTATTCAAAGAACCTCAAATACTGCAACTTGTACTCAAATTGAATATTGTGAATAGAATATTTGCAATGTAACAAAAAGAATCTCTAGTCGTATTAACTACTCCATTTTCATAATAGGAAATGGGGTTTTTTATTATTATTATTTTTAATCAGAATAAATCTTTTACCCACCCAAGGGCAAAAAGGTCCAGATCAGGATTCTGCACTTTGTTAGCTTTAATCAGCCTTCTAAATTTATGTGTATGTTCATAAGAATAGTTGTTAGGGCAGGTGCCCTATGCTTCAAATGGAGCAAGTAAATTCTTGTTCTTACAAATAAAGGAATTTGAACCTCTAAGAAGCATTTGAACAGCTAAGTCCTGTTCAAGAGGACGTTGCGTTCAGATCGTTGATTCATTTAGATGCTTCTATTGAATAGATGATAGATTCTGTATTCAAACAGACCTGCCCAGAAACTCTTTGGATGTCACATTGGTAAAAGTAATGACACTCATCAGAAAGCAGTAAAGCAACACATTCCTATTGGAGAATGGAGTTCCTCATTCTGTTCCTTTCTCTTTCTGTGATCCTATCTTTAATTCTTGAGATAATCAATTCTTCCGACTCACACATGTATGGTTCCCTAGTATTTCACAATCAATGACATTTTCTCAAGGGGGAGATAGGGCAGGAAGGGAGGAAGAAGTCTTCAGGAAGACAGACATATTATCTCTCAACATCTGAAAAGTAATAACGCGTTGCTTCAGTCACGGAGACTGGCTTCGTGTCATTGGGGGTAATAAGATAAAGAGCTGCTAGAATAGTTTTAAACAGTCTTTATGGTATGAGAATTTTGTTGATGTAAATCTGAAAGCCAATGCTGAAGGAACATATTTTAGGAATTCTAATATGAATTTAACCTGTGTGTTGCAATATAAATCATAGAGCTGCTTTTTTTTTAAAACTAAATCAACAACCTGAAAGTACTACACTTCTGACCGGGATCTGAAATTGCAGCTTCTATTTGGGAACCTAAGATTTGGCAGAAATATCTTGAACCATGATCCTATTGCCAGAGATATCAAATTAATGCTCAAATCAAGGAGCAAGTTTGAGACCTCAAACCTGATCCAATTCCTATTAAAATCAATGGATTGTTTTTCACTGAATTCAGTGGCCATCTGTTCAAACCAAATGCGCTCTGTATTTTGAGACAAAAAGAGTAAAGAGCAAGGGAATTTTTTCATCTAAGGTAGTGTATTCCCTAGAGGAAAGCCACAAGCTGGAGCTATGGGATTTACGAACCCCTTTTGTTTAGTCCTGAAGGAAAAAAATGTCTCCAAATGCCTATATTCCCATTAGCTTTATGTGCTGTGTCTCTGGAATAAAGATATTTTATCTGTTTGTGTTTCAAAAACACTGAAAAATCTGCAGTAATCTTGAAGGAAAGCAACTTCTGCCTGGAGAATATGCAAATTTCCTTCAAAACCCAACATTAATCTGGAAACATGAAATGAAGTACTTGTTGAGGTCTTTCTAGATGATTTAACTGATGTAAGAAGGATTCACTTAAGTATTAATATGTTTATTCTACACAACTTTGATCATGTTTACCTAGATTTCATTAAATATTCTTTTCAGCAAATGGTAAGCGTTATATCACATATCTATATATATACATACACACAAGTACTTTTTCATTACAGTGTGAGCAGGTCAAAGCACAGCTACAGAAAATGTATTTGTCACATCTCCTCTTCAATCTCATCTGTTTTTCTATCTACATGTATTCATCATCAATCTAGTAAAACATGCTGAAATGCACTGGAAGGGCAACCTCAATAAAGTCAGTAGATTTATGTGTTAGCAAGACGAGATTTTAACAGCAGCATTACTTTCCATTTCGAACCTGTGATAAAAATTTTGCTGCAGTTGGAGAGAGCTATCTGACAAAATATTTCCTTGTTTCAAACGTGGCAGGAAGATGAATGATTGAGTTGGTAGAATGCAACAGATAAAAGGTTAGAAACATTCTTTATCGAGATTATTTTTTTTAATATATGTTGGAGTGAAATATAGATCATCCCATTTAAATCTTGAGTCCATATCCATACTCTTTGCTGGAGGCTGGAATTCCTAGTAGCTGAGATATCAGAACCAAAATCCAGTGAAGGAGACCAAAAGGTTTTCATTGGCCCTTGTGGGACCTTGAGTCATGTACTTAACGAATAAAGCTTCTTCAACAGCATTGAATATATCTCTTATTTATTTATTTATTTATTTATTTTATTTCAAGGACACCTTATACATCTCTCACCACCTGTCAGAAAGATAATGCGTTTAATAGGAATTAGTAAGAGCTTTTTTATATTAATATTTACTTTGAAGATTAGTCCTCTTTCTTCCTGCCTTCAGCATTTTGAGTACGGTTGTTGCTTTGCGGTTGGTACCCTACACAAAACCTTTTTCCTTTCAGCATATTTAGGGCTTATGCTGAACATTAAGATAAACAATTTCTTTATTTGCAGTGTATTTTTATACAAGAATATATCTGCACAGAGACTTATGAGTGTACTAAGTCTTATAAAGTGGCCTGCTCTGATTTTGAGAGAGATATTTAGCATATGTTTATTTAATGTAGGTATAGGCTGAGCTTGGGAGCTATACAGGAGAAGTTCCGTATGGATGAGGGAATGGCTGCCTGGCAGAGGACCACTTTTCAGGATTAGCTTGGTGTATCCTGATTATGTAAAAGTTTTGGGAGGGATTCAAAGCCTAATAGAAATAATATGGGAGAAAATTGTTTCTTTTTAACTGTAATATAGAGAACACAAAGCATTGACAGTGTTGAGGAAAAATATCTCAGTTTCCTCTCTTACCGGTCAGTCATAAAGTATAATTGGCCCAGCTGCAACACATGGCATGAATCATTCGGATGACATTATCCGTCTTCACTCATTTCTTCTCTGCTATATCTCACAAATCTGAGATGGGCAGCTATTTTTAATACTGAAAGCTCTCATATGCCTGGTCTGACATGAACTAATACTGTCCTCTATCTTATTCAACATCTGTCAGATCAGCAGCGGGTAACAAGAGATGTTCCAGACTCAAAAGCCAATGACACTTGACGATACAGCTCATCTATCAGGAACAAACACAGCGACGACCAGGTCCCTGAGTGACTGCAGTGTACGCACAAATGAGAAGCAGTTGTCTTGGGACTTTCAGACAAACTAATACTCCAACTTTTCCTCCTGGCAGACCTAGCCACAACCGAGGTTTGTATAGCTAAGCTTGAACCTCTGAGCCTACACCCACCCTGCAGTCATAATTTCATTGGACTCTGTCACTCTGTAATGGCAAGTATAAAGTAGCAATAAACTCAAAAGTGGAGTGATTAGAGGTATATTAGAAACTGATGAGTGGTGTCTGACAGGTGAGGAGGAATTAATTACTTATCAAAGAACTAGAACAAAACCAGCAAAGAGTTCAAAGTATGCAAAAAGAGGTGATTCTCCAAGTGGTTGCAGTTCATGTCTGGCATTCTTGGTCACAGGATGCTGTCACTGCTTAATGGGTTCAAGAGGAGAGGCAGCAAATCCTCAGAGAAATCCCTTGTGCTTTCTATTAAATAAGCTTAGGAAATGCTGAAGCTACAAATGATTGGATCCTGAGAGAGTAACAGGAGGAAGTACTGTACGTGCTTTATCATTTTATGAAGGTATACTTCCACCAGGATAGTCAGACTTTTGGCTTGAACGCACCACAGCCTCTCATGCTACTTATTCACAGCCATCCAGTTAGGTTATTGAGTTCAGGTACGAACTGCCAATTCCCATGGTTTGTTTAATCTATGTGCACACACTGGTATAAATCAGAAAGTGATTTATGTTGGTTAGAATGTACCTTTTGAGACCACCTGGTCTATCCCACTGTCTAAGGCAGAGCTGAAGTTAGATCAGGCTGCTTTGGGCTTGCTGCCTTAGCCCCAGTTCCACCACCTGATCAAACCTCCTCTGAATTTTTTCAGTTATAGCTACTTAGAAATTGTTCATTTATTTACTCATTTGCTTCCAGTTCTGAGTTTGCACTGGGTTTTGGTTTTCTGAGTGCTGGGCTGCCCCTTTTAGGTGCTTCTGGGAGCTTCTAGAAGCTTCTGTGGGCTGTGATTGGTAGGTTCATGGTTGTTATCTGGCTCCTGGTTGGCTGGTTAATGAATAAAAGAGGTTTTCAGGGGCAGTTGTTGAGCTGGTGTTTGTGGTGGAGCATCTGTGTGTCTGGTGAATGGGTGCCCACCTGGCAGGTCTCTCTGAGGCTGGAAACTTTCTGGGAAGGTGCATGAGTACTCCACACTGGTGGTGCTAATCTGCAGGCTCGGTTCCCAGTGCCATCATCCCCCATCCTGTTTGGCATGGCAGGTGGGTCCTGGTGACTATCTCAGAGCACCTGAGCTTCCTTCGCCTGAGTTGCATGTTCTGGCCAAATGTGTGAGAGTGCAAGAGTTTTCCAGGTACAAAGTTTGCTCATAGTAATGTAGTAGATAGGAAACTTTGGGGAAATACTTTTTTCTGATTTTCTTTTTTTCTTCTTGTTCCTTATAAATTTTGCATCTATTAAAAGTCTTATTGAGGTCCAGCCTACGCAAAGAGAAGGATCACCCTGAAGGACTGGCACTTAATACTGGCTATGGACTGTTCTTTGGCTATTATGGCCTTTCCTCTTTCTCCAGAAGAGTTGGAGAAATCAGTTTGTTCAGTATTAAGAAGAGAAGATAAAGGAGTGAACTTATTGCTCTCTACAGCACCTGATGTTAAGATGCAGAGGAAGCAGAGCTGGACTTTGTTTTGAAATGCATGGGGGGGGACAGGATGAGACACAGAGTTTGAAACGAAGGATAGACAAGTTAGATACAAGAAACTTTTTTTCACCATGTGAGTGGCCAGACCCTGGAAAAAGGGATCATGTGGGTCATGTAATCTGTCCTTTGAGACCCTCAAGCTCAGCAGGGCAACTCTGAGCACCCTGATCTGCTTAGCTGTGATGTGAGCTAGATGGCTGCTTTAGATGAGCTCCAGAGCTCACTTCCAACCTAAATTATTCAATGATTCTGGGAATCCTATTGGTAAGCCTTTAATACATCTCTTCATTACTACACATGCAGTAGATTTGAATAAAAGTATTCACAGAAATAGCCTATGTGAGATTTGAATATCTTACTTAGCATTTCCTTATTTCTTTACACATTTTTTTTTCCTGACCGTGGTTCCTCTAAGGGAATAGGAAATTTGGAAATACTTTCTTGCAAGAGTTTGAGTAACATTCCTGGCAGGGAAAGAAAAAAAAACAAACCACAAACATTGGACCACCAAACAGAACTTCTTTTGAAATTCTAAGTTTACCAATGGCATTTTTTTAATTTACTTTTTATTACCTTCATGATCAGGATTCAGGTTTTAACATTTACATTGCCAATAGAAGAGACGAATGAAGGGAACTTTACTGGTGTTTGAGGTCAGCAAGGAGTGAAAGAATAATTTGTAGAAGTATGGCCTGAAATTATTAAGAAATTTCCTCAAGATTAATTTCATTCAATATCTGTCTGAGAAAAGATCCTGAAATAGTGTAAATAGTAGTCTTGTACAACCAGCTACCCCCTTGCCGTGCAAGTGTTGCTAAAAGCACATAGGGCACTTTTACTGTGCCAGCTTTTCGCCAGATTTTCTGCAGAAGGAATGCTATTAAAAGTAAATGCCAGGGGACATTATAAGGAGTCTTTCTCATTAGCCCTTTCTATCAGGCTCTGTAATATGCAGCATCTCTGGTAACGTGGGGTGTCGTTTTCATTTGTTCCTAAATGTTTTTGTGTTGGTGTCGGGTCTAAGGCTCTTTTTAAGGTTCCCGTTACAGATCAGTCTGAAAAGCAGTGTGGATAGGTAGGGATAGATGCCTTCAGGCGTGTGCCCTGCCAGCCTCATTCCCAGTCTTCCAGGGTAGGTAATTAGATAACGAAGATGAGCAGCGACCAGAAGGTGGTGCAGAAGTCAATCTAAAAAACTCTCAGGTTGTCCTTGGGTATATATCCTTGGAGAGAAGGAGTGTTTCTAGGCCCCCTCTTTAAGCATTAATCAATTCCAGGACCATCTCACAAGCTCTGTTTTGCTGCAACATAAGACTGACTGTTCAGAATTGTGTCCAAAGTTCATGTAGCCCAGGATTCCATCTCCCAGAGTGGCTGTAAATGGATGCTGAAGAAGAGAAAGATAGGTTCCTCTAATAGCTGAGTTTGACACCGAATACTTTCCTTGGTTTCAACTATTTTTGTCAGCTATTAACTAAACCAGATGCAGTTTCTGGGTAGCTAGTAATGCATAATTGATAGAAGTTCTCTTTTCCATGAGCTCATTCAGACTCTTCCTGAACCCATGTAATTTTTTGGCATCAATGATGTTCTTTGGCAAGGAGCTTCACATCCTAATGACATGTTGTATTAATAGTGGATTAATGTAGGTTGGAAACTGCAACCTGGTAGTTTATTTGATACCATTTAGTTCTCATATGTGAAGGGCTGGGAAGTGATCTGGAGGCACCTGTTCCATGCCACTGATGGAGATTTCTGTTGTATCTGAAGGATACAAAGGAGTCTTCACTTGATCATTTCTCATACGAAAACCTTTTCATCAAGCTTTGATCATGCTTGCTGCCCTCTGAGCTTTTTTCAAGGTCTAGGATATTCTTTGAGGTGGGAGGATCAGAAGTGGATGAAATATGCATGATATCAATGAATCATGTGTTACTTCTGGTTGCTTGTTTGTGGTACTTTATCTTGTTTTCTTATACAATGATTAACATTTGCTTTGCCTCTGAGGCTGCTGCTGAGTTGCTGTTTTCATGGAGCTATTTATAATTGCCAGTTATTTGGTCCTGAATGATAACTGTCCCCTCAGAGCCTATTGTTCTGTATATGAAGGTGGGACTGCTCTGCTCGCCCATCATACCTCACTTCATGGTTTTCATTGAGTTTTGTTTGGTTTTAGTGCCTAGCTGTTCTAACTTAAATTCATTCTGCAGTTCTTTACAGCTGCTCTTTGTCCTTATCCCTTTGAATGACTTTGTATTTTTGAACTTGTATCACCTAACTACCTAGCTGCTCAATCCCTTTTCCATCTTGTGAATGTTCAACAGTCACAGTACACATCCCTGCAGAATGCCATTAGTGACCTCCCCTCTTCATGAGGGCAGATCATTTATTCCTACATTTTGTTTCCTATCTTTTAAGCCATCATTTGTCCATGACATTCCCTCTTATGCCATAGCTTCTTAGTTTCTTTCAAAGCCTTGATGGAGAAATTTGTTGAAAGCCTTTTCGAAATACATGTAGACTTCTATCAACTGGATCACTTTAACTGCACGGAGGTGACCTTTTTGGAGAATTCTTTCAGGTTTGTGAGGGGCCATTTCCTTTAAGAGAAGGCAGGCTGACTCTCTTGAAGTATATTATTTTTGTCAAGATATCCATTAATTTTTTCCCTTACAGTTTCTGTAGATGTCAGATTTCCAGACATGTTATTTCACACATCTCTCTTGGCACCCTTCTAAAACTTGGTACCATATTTTCCCCTCCCTACTGCCCAGATGCCAAGGTGATTTTAAGTGAATGGTTATTCACTGCTGTGAGTAATTTGCCTGTTTGACTTCCTTTAGAAGTCTTAGGTCAATATAATTTAATCCTTTTGATTTGATATTGTTTGTAATGTAAAGATGTCCTGGAATCTCTTCAATAATCCCTTCAGTTTCAGACATCCTTTGAGTCCTCCACAGACAAGGATTCTGGACTAAGAATCTCCACTCGTTCTGCCTCAGAGAACAAATGGAAATAATTTGGGTTCTCTGAAATAATGTTAGCTTCTCTAAATGCTTCTAAATGTGTTGACCTTATAGAGTTTTTGAAAGGTTTTCTGCTGCTGATACATAAGAAAAAAAGATTGTTAACTTGGTTTCCTTTTGCTTACTTCCTGATTTCTTCTTTGTTTGACTTACTGTTTTTGTACATTTAATGTACCAAAGTTTATTATAACTTCTTTTTTAATGGGATGCCTTATTGTGTCCAAAAAGCTGTAGGCAGTGCTAAAACATTTTAAAGATCTTTAACTAAATGGAAACATGTTTGAATACAGTAAGATATGTTTATTTCCTCTCCCCTAGTTAAATTGATTCTTTTTAAAAGTAATTTTTTCAAAATTCCTTCTTATATGAATGTCGGGCACATAAATGTGTATGTACATTTCTTTGCTGAATAGGAAAGGATTTAATTAGAGGCTTAAACATTCTGCTGAATCGGAGCTTGATAACTCTAAAGTCCTAGCAGTCTAAGTGATATTTAATATCTCAAAGATGAAGAATAAAATTTACCCCCAAGCACCTTGAAGATCCTAGTTAAACCTAGTTGAAGAGATCAAAGCTCAATTTAGCTACTTTCATTGGTTTTCTTTGTCCTTTTCCTTTAATTAATGCTTAAATAGTTAGACATACTTCCTTTAACATTACAATGTAGCATGCATTGAAAAAAAATTACCCAGAAACCTGGTTTTATTCCTTTTCTAGTGAGTTATGAATCAAGGGATTTGAAATGGTTATCATGTGCTTCTGTTTGTTACTGTTCATTAATTGTAAACCCACTGTTCAGACAGATTCATCAGGTAAACTGAATTTGTCTCTCGTTTCCATTTTGGATGACTAGTTTTAGATTTGCAGTAGCTTGTCTAGATCTCAAGTCTTTCTTTTAAATTAGCTTCCCCAGGGGTCTGAGGTTTTATCAGATAGTGGAATAGTAAACAGTTGTTCAGACTTCAAGCCCTAATGTTTCTGATTAAAGCCACAAAAGATTTTCTTCCCTATTACAAGTTTCAATTGAAGCGAAAATGTCAATTCAGGATTTTCTTCATAAAGAAATTCTTCTTTGTAGAAAGAAGAACCAAACCCCTGTATTTATTCAGTTTGTTTTCTTTAAAGATTAAATGAACTTGGAGTACAAACTGCTTACCTCACAGCTATTTACTTGGTTTTCTACTTACCATAATTTACCAAGGCTTTGTTGAAATATAGTCCACATCTCTAGTCAGACTATCTCCAAAATAGCTCTTCAGACACACAGTGTTATGTGATTTTGATTAACAGTAAACTCTGCATCTCAAATCTTCCAACCTAGACAGAAATAACGGTTTAATGTTTTACATCTGTGACATGAGATATGACAGCTACAGCACAAATTTAGGCAAATGTAGATAGAAATGCCTTCTTGATAGCAAGAGGTATCCCTCAGGTAGGAATACATGTATTGATGTACACATATGACCTTTGGTTCTACAGCATGCAAGTAAAAGCCATGCAATATACTGGTATGGGCCCTCAAAAAAATAAGGAATTTAGCATAAAATGAGAGGCTCTGAAGTAAGATTTACAGGTATAACTAAATAATGATAAATTCTATAGAGAGTAAGTGGTTATTTTGATCTAACTACTTGGTTAAGTTTGGGCTTCGAGAAAGAAGGTTGTACTTTCAGTTTATTACAGAGGTCTTAATGTTTAGAGTGATGTTTGCAGGTGGCAAAAATTTGCTTGATGATGAATGTACCATTTATACAATAAGGTGAAGGATTTGGTAGCACATATGACAAGTACACCTGATAGGTGATGTATAGTGGGGCAATCTGCATGGTCTGAGTTTGTGAGACCATAGAGGTTGATTAGTGATAGCATTATAGCTTTTTTTTTTGTCAGTAAGACTAAAGGCTGGGTTAGGTTTTATTGTTTGAACTAATGGTTGACATTTAATATTATTTTAGCTTATCATTCAGATGTAGTTAAATCCAAGGTCAGAGTAGGTAAGGATTAATTATTGAAATAAATGTTATTCATTAGTAAGGTCAGTTCTTGATCTCTTCATAGCTTATTTGTACAAAGTCTTCGTTTCATAGATAAATCTTCAAGGCCTCAAGGACTAGGATTGGCTTCAAATTGGTAGGAATCATTCAACATTCTTGAACTTTTCTAAATGTCACTTTATCGTTATGTTTTGTGTGTGTACAAACATATACACGCCAGTCTTGCTTCCAAATAAATAATTACAGTCAGTGGCTGATTGAATATAATATCCTTGAGCCTGTCAAAATTTTCAGCAGCATCCCATTGCCAGTTCATTTCTCCCATCCCAGGCTATGTGTTCATTTTTCATACAACACTGATCAAAACAGTTGGAGAGTTTGGCCTGCGTGCTAGGCTTTGGCAACCTCGTTTAAATGCTAAATTTGATTTTCTTTTCCAAATTGGAGGTTATGTGTTCTTGTTGTCTCCTGACTCCTGCTGAGTTTCCTTCTCAAGAAGCAAGATGCTACTGATTTCTTCCTTAGTGCAGAGGTGGATAGTGCCAATAACGCTCCTCCAGTAGATTTGGAATAGGGTGGAAGCCAAAAACTAGGAGAAGTTGCCTCTCATAAATTTGTTCAGTGTGCCATGGCTCTTGGCTCCCTGTTCTGTGGCAGTTTTACTATAGGCTGCTGAATAGAGATTAATAGACTGCCTCCTACGCCATAAATTAACCTCCTACACCATAATCTGAGCAGTGGTCAGTTTAAAAAATAGTACTTTGCTTTGAAAACACGTCACTAATGTGTTTAATTCCTTTACATCTTGAATTCAGTCTATGCATTAGTTCTACCTATTTCTTTTTTTTTTTTTAGTTGCTTTTCAGGGTAATTTGTGATGCAGACAAAGATAAATAAATAAATTTTTAAAAATCTTGATTTGCCTTTTGAAGGAAAAATAAGTCAGATTTGTAAATGTGAGTTTCTATTTACACCCACCAGTATTTGTGTTTCATTAAGTATTTTCCATCAAATAGAAGGCATTGTTTGACATCTCCAGGTTTTAATAGCTCTAGGAGGAGGTTAGTAACTCTCATTTGTAGATGTATTTTCTACATAATGAATAAGAAAATCCAAGGCAATAAAATTAATGAGAGAAAAAATTGGTAAGAAATCAATGACAAGTCAATGACAGTTGAATGCAATTCATATAAATGTGACTGGTACTAAGAGCCATCTGTGAAAACCTCAACTAGAGAATTAATCTGAACTTCCTGAACTCTTCACTTTTATTTCTGCTTTTTTTTCATATGTATTTTATTCCTGTCAGGAAAGACTTTTCCTCTTCCAACAGTTTTACAGATGATGTTAAGAACTGCAGTAAACTAGCAGACGTGTACAGTAACTTTCCTACAGTCTTTTTAAAAACACTGATGGTGCCATCTGGAGTCCTGGGAAGATTAAACAATTTGGGTTTTAAAATGTGTTTGATTGCGTGTTTAAAGTGTTTTCTTATACATATTGTATTATCATCATAATAGTAAATCTAGCTTTATCAAACAGCAGACAGAATAGTTCACAAAAGCTTTAATTTATTGATTACTGTAAGTTATGGGAGTAGAGTTTTGTAGATGTGCTTTGGAATACACAAGCATTGCGCTGCACGACGCTTGCGGTTTAGTGTGTTACATTACAGTGTCTTTAGTGACTTTGAGTCTGGTATTTCACCGTGACAGCAATTGTACTCCTCTAATATGATTCTGCAGCTCTGCTTTTGTGTATACCAATTCCTGATGCACAAAACAATAAGCTATAAGATATTAAATAAGCCTCAGCATAGCATGAGGAATGTTGAAATGGGGAAATATAGTGATATAGCTGTACTGATATAACTTCTAGTATAAACACATTGTTTCGGGATTTACGGAATTGTTTAGAGTGTTACTTGTGCCACCTTGGAAGTGGTTCAACTTTAGCAAAACCACTAAAGAAAAAAAGGAAAGAAAAATTAAATACGCTAAATGGCAGAGACAGACCTGTACTAACGTAGAGAGTGGAAGGGCATGCGGGAAGGGCACTGAGTCTCCACCAGCTCGAACGGGGAACAATGGTATCCATGTGGCAGAGTGCCACGGCCTCTCTAAGCCCTGTGCCCACCGCAACTGATGCAGCTTTGCAGACGGAACTCCAGTGGAAATGTGCTGCCACCCAGGCATCGGGCTGCAAGGTTAGCTCTGCTCTTGCGCCAATACTTGGACGGCAGCTGTGAGCACCAGTGTGCGAGGTGCACCCAGGTAGAGGACCTCCTCTGCCCAGGGACAGAGCTCTGGCAGGAGGCGAGGAGGTTGAGGAGTATCAGAAATAACACTTGGACATATCAGCTCAGCCCTGACAGTGACACACTAAGTCTGAGTACAAATTTACAGCAACATCAAAATAACTGATAAGCCTTTCCCCTCTCAAGAATTCAATGAAGATCATCAGTCAGGCAAGGACTTTCTCCATCCTTGAGGATGTTACATCATGTTATACCTTTCCTTCATGGGGCTGTCTTGGAGTAGGTTAGTGGTGCATAATATGAATTTAAAATACTTTCTCTTACTGGTAGAAGTAACAGTATCTGCAATTTTTTTTCACATCAACTTGTGTAGCTACACCCCTGTAGTTAAAAATATACACAGAAACCTATGTAAGTACTTGCAGAAATCTTACTGGTCCAAAATCCATCTGCAGAACTGTGTATTTGTGTACATACATACATGTAAAGATTACTTGGAAGAGGTTGAACATTCTATATTTTCATAATTCTTATCCACTAAAAAATTTTTTTCTGCTGCACCACACCCCCCTCAGCTCTCCTATTCAGAAAGGTATTGATGACTTTAATTAAAGTCTACAGGACTAGTATGTCATTAACATGGTTAAGAAGGGGAAATACTGTGTACTACCAGAAGTAAAGCAAGAAAAAGTCCAAATTTAAAACTGAAAAGGTTTTAGAAATTTTATGAAAGGTCTTAGATTATGTCTTCTATTCCAATTTTCTACCTTTTGAAGGTCTTGCATTAAAACAGAGATTGTTTTATAATCCATTATGTGTGGTACCTATTAAAATAAATGTAGCTATTTTTTGTCCATTTAAAATTTGGAAATCAATATTTCAAGTTTATCCTTAAATGAAGTATGACAAGATTTGGCAACATTCCTGTGAGGTTTATTTTCACTTGAATGTCATGAAACATTATATCGGTCCTCTGCGTTAGTTCTGCCATGTATTCAGAGTTCTACTCGGTTATCAAGCCAAATGCTGAGAGTAGCATGACCAACACATTCTTATTCTGCAGTGAAAGGGAATGAGATAAACTGAAGAGAAGCCTTTGCCTATTTGGTCATAATGATTTCTCGGTCTGCTTCTTGCATCTTTACCCTAGGGCAGCAGCCCTATATTGTTCAGCAGTAGTTTATTTCGGCAGTTCAAGGATAGATAGTAAACCAGCAATGAAGACAAGTAGCAATCCCATCACCTCATCGGTACACTGTGCAGTGTGTTGTCTAAGAAAACCTGAGAACCCGGGGAAGGCTACAATTTGTGTTTCTCATTCATATTTTATGGATAACAACTTTGATTTTCAGTTTTGAAAGCAACAGCAAGTGATAGCTGGGAAGCTGTCAAAATCACTGAAGTGTTTAGCAGTGTTATTCCAGAGACTATGCTGAAGACTATCCATGGAATTCAAAGCCATAAAACATAACTAAAGTCAGGTCCCTTGCTTATCTATTTAAAATGGTTGAATTCTTTGTCTGGAGACAAATGTGAAAAGCATAAAAGAAAAGGATATCTGAAGAATGGAAATAAATACAAATTATTTCCCAATGCTCTGTTAACTTGGAGACTTTGGTATTCAATGCCAAAATATTCATAAAATACAGTGACATAATGGTAGAGAAATTTGTCTGAAAGAGCTTGTAAAGTCACTAATATTGTTCTGTAAGCAACTGTCTAGGCAATGTGCTTCAAAATTTACCTTTGTCTATTGTTGCAAAGCTTTTTGTAATGTCTGACATGAGTCTGTCTTGCAGCAATATTAAGTGACCCCACTGCTCTTTATCGTGCTCTTGTGAATGTGGAAAGCGTGACCTTTGTCTCTGCAATAGTCTTTTATACCACCTGCACAGCTACGGGTTTTGCTAAACTCAATCCTTCGGTCTATCTTCTTAGATAAGGAGCAAGTACTCAGGTTCGCAGGCACACAGAGCTGTTATCTTCTTTCTGCTAAGTAATATTCATATCCTTAGCACTTAAGGCACTTCTAGCTGAACTCTACAGGTTCCTACAGACTAGCTGTTAGAACAGAATTCTTGACGTATTGAGAATGCTAATGTTGACGTTCCATAATCAAATCAAATTGCTTCGTTCTGCATGAAAACTTATAATATTTTCCTCTTGGAGTAATGCTGAATTCTGAGTAGTCCTGTGAATTTATCACAGAATAAGCTATTCCCGGGTCAGACTGTGTGTAGTCCAGGTGTATTGTAATATCCCCTAACAGAGAACATAGAAGATGTAATAACCTGAATATACCTCACAGCTGTGGTAAATCCTCAAGGTTCAGTGTCAGAATGCTCTGGATAAAATATTGTGTGGGGAGAGGAGTGGAAAGAGGCTGGTTGAAAATGATGCTGTAGGTTAGCTCTTTGGAACAAATTAGCTACGCAGTGTGCTTAAAGGGAGACGCGATGAAGACACAAATTGTTGTTAGTGGACAAGAGTTGGGTAAATAGGGTTATGGAAAGGGACAACAAGAATTTAAGCATTACAGAAAGAAAAAAAAGGTTTCTATCATAGTGCAATGATGGTGCCGATAATCCCATCTAATTTAAGAGCTTCACTGAACCCTAACATCTGTGAAACACCAAAACAATTTAGGAGCCAGCTTCAGAATCTCTGTGGCATGACAAACTGTATGCCTAAAGAGATTTAACTATCCCAGGACTACTAACAGTAACATAGACAGGTTTGAGAAGCATAAAGAATGCTAATGTTGCAGCATCTTCCTTTCAAAGGGTTTGTTGACCACACTGCTGTAACAATGTACTTTGTAGTTTTATTTTACTGCGCTATCAGATATTAACAGATTTTAGCCAATGAATTTTGCAGCCGGTGACAAATACGCTCTGCTGCAAATAGAATTTTATTTCTGGGGGGAAGTGGATATACAGTTTTATTTTATGCAGGAAAAATGTAGAAAGATGAGCAAGACTTTAAGGGTCAGAAAGTATAATAATAGTGGTGAATGAATGTCTTTCACGAGGCTCTGCCAGTCTCCTGATTTTGATGTAACTGTTAGCCTATAGGGATTTTTATGGTAGTTTGGGAAGATGAATAGAGAAGAAAGCCCATTTAGCACCCAGAAGCTGGAAGGAAACAGGGTAAGCAAATGCATTCTGGACCCCTTCTTCAACAAATTTCTTAACTTAGGAGGAAGTAAAAGATTGGCTTATTAGTTAAAATAGGCCACTGCCACTTTGGATAATATACTGTACAATTCCACGCTATGACATCTATGACCTAAGGAGTGTGTATTCAGTTTATCTGCAGAGGTTAAATGCCGATTTTTTTTTTTATCACTACATTGACAAGACCATAGTTTTATTGTATCTGCACATGTAATAATATTGGCTGAATTGCTAAGATCTGTGCTTCTAGATGAAAACCTTTTTAGACGGCTTAACAGATTTCGTATTTCATGGCTTTTCTTGTAGGTTCTGACACTGTCTTTTTCTCATTGCTTCTTTTATGGAAGCAGTGTGCTTTGGCATAACATTAAATTGCTTTCCCCTCCCAATCTCCCATACAAGACAAGTGTGCATACGGCGCCTTGTAAATATCGAGCCAGTCAGAGTTACATGACTTCAATGTCATTGTCAGAAATTGCCATGTGATAGGATGAAAGGCAGCTTCTGGAACAGCTGTACTGCTCTCGCCTTCAGCTAGAGTCAAATTCCTAGAAATGATGAAATTCTCCCTTATTTAGGTCAGGTGGGGTAAACAATCCCATGGAAGCAACTGTGAGTTCAGGGCCAGAATCCACTTCACTTCACGTTCAATAAATTCAGGTTACAGTTCATTGCCAGTATTGAGGCTATAGTTTAGTAACCGCTATAGATCTGATAGGAAAAAAGCCCATAATATTCTAGCTTTTCTTTTTCCCCTATCAGATGTAACACTTCTAAGGGCTTTCTAAATCCATGAGTTAGCGTGTCTTCATATTTTAAGTCACAGAGTGACCATGCACTTTTCAGTGTTTTATTTTAGTAAGTTTGGGGACCAAAATAAATGTAACAATACTATTGGAAACATGATGCTTAATTATTCACTTAAAGAATTTTCAGAGAACGAACATGTATAAACCCCTTTTCTTTTCTCCCTAGTGGAGGATTTTTTTTTTCCCCCCACAACAAAAAACAAGAGGGGGATGCATGAATTAAAGCTGTTACGCTTCTTCCCATGGTCAGAATATTGAGCAGAAAAGTTCTAACGCGTTAAAGTCATGTAGAATATAGAAGTAGTAAAGATCATGCAGGGGTTTATGTTCAGAAAACATAAACAAAAAAATAAATCTCATTCCTTAAGTGAGAGAGAGACAAAGAAAGCAGAGATAGCTCAAATAGTATCAATTATTATTCTTAATAATGAGGGAGAAAAACCAAATGACCTTGAGAAAGCATGCAATGTTCCTCATCCCAACTACCTGTTATTCCCATCTCCCCTCTGCATAGGCTTTGCTCCATCTAATAACTAGACTGCTTACAAATTCTATCTGTACTTATGGCAGGCAGGTGGTGTTTGGTGATAGGCTATCTTATTTCCTCAACAGTAACCACATGATCCTGCTGCAAGGCCAAGTGGAACACGAAAGAGTCTGGCAGACTGCATACTAAGCAGTGACCCATCCAAATATATCCTCTTTATCTATCCGTAGTCCTGAGGAAAAGAAGGCTAGCAGAAAAGTTCTGTAAAAGCAAATGAAAGTCTCTGTCTGAGACTCACTGTCTAACTGGAGTTGCCCAGTTTATTCTTATCCTACTTTCCTAACTTTTAAACTACTATCTTTTTTCCTCTGTAACTTTGAAACTGTACTAGAATTGATGGTGCACTTGCATAACTTTATCCTCAGCTGGGCAGTTCAATAAGTAAATAATTCAGAGGATGGCAACGTTCTCTTCAATTCCAGCTGTATTTAGCTTTAACAGAGCAGTTTACTTGCAGCTGAATCACACGTAGCTCAACAGACAGAAGAGAGCGATTACACATGCAAGGTAATAATACTTTGTTTTAGGCACACCTTCACGCTAGGTCAAAATGCTTAGGAAGTTTTAGGAAAACATCTTGCGTTTAGCACTCTGCTGCTGTTTTGGGGATAACACCTAAGAGGCTAATAACCATGCAAAACTACACACCTTCTGGACATTTGATTTTGGACACTTGATGGACCTTAACAGGCTCTCGCAGCAATAAGATCTCACTTTTTAAAAAGGAGAATCCTTCCAGATATTTAAAGAAACCAGAAATAGAACATCAAGCTGTTCTAAAAAAGGGAAAAGGGAGGATCCTTATTCCCTTACTCATTAGCCTCTAGCTCATCAACCGCAACACAGGCACATTTCCAGAGAGCAGTGCAGGGTGAAGAAATAGGATGAGGTTGATTTGTTTGTTGTAATTTTTATGCAAAAACTATCCGTTTTCCAAGCCCGTCTGCAAAGTCTGTGGAAAATGTGCTTCAGCTCACTGTTTCTGTTCAGAGACAGATTAGAAATAGGACTGCTCAGAAGTCTAGGACTCTGGGAAATGGCATTCTGATGGCGGTAAGGAAACTGTGAAAGGTTGGCTGCTTTCACACAGCTCAGGATGATGTGATGGTGATATCCCATTTCTGGACACACACACACAGTTTGTGCTCAAGAAGTTAAGATGACAGTGCTGGTCAGCACAAGGGAAACCTGAATGGATGCAGTTTCAGCTATAAGGTCCAAACGCAGAGTCCTGGGTTGTTTCAGTGAAGGGAGTTCACATTTTGAGCTGTGAGGAGAAAGAGTACAAATCAGTGCATTGGTGGGAAACTATCAACAGGAGTTATAGACAGAAAAGATTTAAAGTTTTTCCAAAGGAAAAAGCTCTCCCTTTCCTGAAACATGACAAATCTCTTTCTGCAAGGTTTCCTTACTAGACTCCCCTCCGTGAGAAAAAGAAGTCCTTATCCTGCTAAAAACCTTCAGATTTCACTGAACAATGTTTCAAATCTTTCTCATCCTCTTAAGTTCTTCTTTGTAGCAGTATGAACTGTTGCTATTAAAGCAATCACCTAGTCTGTATGTGAGCAAAGGCAAGCTTTTCACAGCGGTTCAGATGGCTGGATCCTTTCTCTGTCTAAAGAATTTCCTGATGCCTGGAAAGGAGCTATAGGGCAGGATAAGATGTGGGGTCATTCTGGAAGCAGTGTAGGAGACAATATCTTAGTTCACCTGAAACTGAGGTAGAAGTGATTAGTCAGGACAGTGATTACTGGTATTTTTGTTTGCTTTTTTTCAGTGAATTAATAATTTTAATGGAAAAGTTTCTATGAATAATGTCATATCACAACGTTCATCAGCCCAGCTGAAGTGCATTTACACCAATGCACGCAGCATGGGCAATAAGAAGGATGAGCTGGAAGCTGTTGTAGGGCAAGGTGACTATGATGTCATTGCCATCACAGAAACGTGGTGGGATGACTCACATGACTGGACTACAGCTATGTTGGGATATAAACTCTTCAGGCGGGACAGGAAGGGTAGGAAAGGAGGCGGGGTAGCCCTCTATGTCAAAGAGTGCTTTGAAACTCTCGAACTGGATTACGGTGAGGACGGGATCGAGTGCCTATGGGTTAAAATCAGAGGAGCCCACAAGAAAGGGGACTTTGTGATAGGAGTCTGTTACAGACCACCCAGCCAAGAAGAAGCTGCTGATGAACTCTTCTATAAACAGCTGGGGACAGTCTCTAAATCTCTGCCTCTTGTCCTTGTGGGAGACTTTAACTTTCCGGATGTCTGCTGGGAGTACAATACAGCAGAAAGGAAACAGTCTAGGAGGTTCCTGGAGTGCATCGAAGACAACTTCCTTGCACAACTGGTTAGCGAACCAACAAGGGAGGGTGCCTTCCTAGACCTGCTGTTTGTGAATAGGGAAGGTCTTGTTGGGGATTTGACGGTTGGAGGACGCCTGGGATTAAGTGATCATGAGATGATAGGGTTTTCAGTTCTAGGTGGGATTAAGAAGGGGGTTAGCAAAGCAGTCACATTAAACTTCCAGAGGGCAGACTTTGGCCTGTTCAGAAGGTTGATTAGCAAAGTCCCGTGGGAAACAGTCCTTCAGGGCAAGGGAGCCCATGAGGGTTGGGCGCTCTTAAAAAATGAAATCCTATCAGCTCAAGAGCAGGCCATCCCTGTGTTCCGGAAAAGGAGCCGGCGGGGGGAAAAGCCAGCTTGGTGGAGCAGGGTGATCTCAAGATGCGTCAATAAGAAAAAGAAGCTCTATGTGCTCTGGAGGAAAGGACAGGCATCTTGGGTGGACTACAGGGACGAAGTGAGATCGTGCAGGGAAAAAATCAGGAGGGCCAAGGCCCAACTAGAATTAAAACTCGCTAAGTCTGTGAAAGACAACAAAAAGTCTTTCTACAAGTACATTAACAGGAAAAGGAGGACGAGGGAGAATATCCAGTCTCTAGTGGATGCAGAAGGAATAACAGTGACAGGGGATAAGGACAAGGCTGAGGTACTTAATGCCTTCTTCGCCTCAGTCTTTAATAGCAAAGGAAGTTGTTCCTTCTGTTTACAAATCCAAGAATTAGAGGGGCAGAATGAGGCTCCCGTGATCCAAGAGGAGGCGGTTAGAGACTTGCTTGCCCAGCTAGACGTCCACAAGTCTATGGGGCCGGATGGGATCCACCCAAGAGTATTGAAGGAACTGGCGGATGTCCTTTCCAAACCCCTATCCATCATCTTCCAGAGGTCCTGGCTGACTGGGGAAGTTCCACTAGACTGGAGGCTGGCTGATGTTGTGCCCATATACAAGAAGGGTTGCAGAGAGGATCCGGGGAACTACAGGCCTGTCAGTCTCACCTCAGTGCCAGGGAAAGTCATGGAACAGGTAATCTTGAGTGCTATCATGAAGCACACGCAAGAGAACCGGGTGATCAGGCCCAGTCAACATGGGTTTACAAAAGGCAGATCTTGCCAAACTAACCTGATCACCTTCTATGACAAAATCACTCAACTACTGGATGGGGGAAAGGCTGTGGATGTAGTCTTCTTGGACTTCAGTAAAGCCTTTGACACAGTTTCTCACAGCATTCTGCTTCAGAAACTGTCAGCCTCTGGCCTGGACAGGCGCACACTCTCCTGGGTTGAAAACTGGTTGGATGGCCGGGCCCAGAGAGTGGTGGTCAATGGAGTTAACTCCAGCTGGAGGCCAGTCACAAGTGGAGTTCCTCAGGGCTCAGTACTGGGTCCAGCTCTGTTCAATGTCTTTATCAATGACCTGGATGAAGGCATTGAGTGCACCCTCAGCAAGTTTGCAGATGACACTAAGCTGGGAGGAAGTGTCGACCTGCTGGAGGGTAGGGAGGCTCTGCAAAGGGATCTGAACAGGCTGGACTGCTGGGCCGAGACCAATGGGATGAGGTTTAACAAGACCAAATGCCGGGTCCTGCACTTGGGGCACAACAACCCTATGCAGCGCTACAGACTGGGGGAAGAATGGCTGGAGAGCTGCACAGAAGAGAAGGACCTGGGGGTGCTGGTTGACAGCCGACTGAACATGAGCCAGCAGTGTGCCCAGGTGGCCAAGAAGGCCAATGGCATCTTGGCTTGTATCAGAAATGGGGTCACCAGCAGGTCCAGGGAGGTTATTCTCCCTCTGTACTCGGCACTGGTGAGACCGCACCTCGAATACTGTGTTCAGTTCTGGGCCCCTCACCACAAGAAGGATGTTGAGGCTCTGGAGCGTGTCCAGAGAAGAGCAACGAAGCTGGTGAGGGGGCTGGAGAACAAGTCTTATGAGGAGTGGCTGAGAGAGCTGGGGTTGTTTAGCCTTGAGAAGAGGAGGCTGAGGGGAGACCTTATTACTCTCTACAACTACCTGAAAGGAGGTTGTGGAGAGGAGGGAGCTGGCCTCTTCTCCCAAGTGACAGGGGACAGGACTAGAGGGAATGGCCTGAAGCTCCGTCAGGGGAGGTTCAGGTTGGATATCAGAAAAAAATTCTTCACAGTAAGAGTCATTGGGTACTGGAACAGGCTGCCCAGGGAGGTGGTCGAGTCGCCTTCCCTGGAGGTGTTTAAGGAACGGGTGGATGAAGTACTTAAGGACATGGTTTAGGGAGTGTTAGGAACGGTTGGACTCGATGATCCAATGGGTCCTTTCCAACCTTGTGATTCTGTGATTCTGTGATTCTGTGAGACAGCTTTGTCAGAAAGACAAGCAGTTTTTCAGCTTCCAGGCTTGTGAACTGCAGTGGTGTTAAACTAAGAGATCAATTTTCCTTTGAAAGGGACACAAATCTTCCTTTAAGATGACATGGGTTTAGTTTTGTCATCTGGTTTGCAATTCTGACTGTCTTAATGGGATCCTTTAGAGTCTGAGATGTTTAGAGAGAAGCATGTCACGAAGTAGGCGGTGGCAGATACCTGTCTATCAAAGTACAAAGAGAAAGAGTTCAGTATAGAGTGGGCTCCTCTACGCTATTGCACATCAAATCAACCCATTGTGTTGACTAAGAGCATCTTTTCATAATTCTGATGCTTCGGCAGACACAGAGAAATTGCTATTGCTCACACTGAAAATATTGCATTGGAAACTATGAGCTAGATTAGGAGTCAAGATTCTTTGGTTTAGCAATCGGGATATCAGTTAACTGCAGCAGCCACTAAATAGTACGGAGAAATCCAACTGGCTGGTTTTAATCGCCCTGTCAGGAACAGTTGCATAATTACAGTATTAGGAGGATTATAACGGACCTGTTTGGTTTCATGGCTGCTCTGAGGCTGTAGTATTGGCATACTGTGTGTATAGAAATTTTCCTTTGAAAAATTTCACACTACTATTGTACGTTACATTTATGATTTTTGTTTTTAAGACCAGGAAAAATAAGATTTAAGATTTTTTTTTCTCAAAGATTGACATCAGCTGAACCTCTGTTAATTAAGGCAGACTTGGACTTAAAAGGTGAAATATTTAAAGTTATTGTCTATGAGAAAGCATAGTTCCTTACCTGGCCCCTGCATTAACATTTAACCACCATTTCAGCACTTGACGGGACTATTATTACAGGCAGTTGTCATGAAGACAGTTTACCACTTTGATCTGGAATTGTCATATCACTTATTTTATATCTGAATTTAACATGCCAGGCTTTGCAAGTTTTCTGTAACTTTGAACGAGTCACTGGCATATCAGGATCTCTTTCGGTGGTGAGAAGACTTCATGAACACTGAAAGGTAAGAAGTGGCAACCCAAATAATGGTTGTTAATGCATGTTGCATTAAGTCATCCAGCCCATGTGGAAGAACTTCTAATGATAACTTATGACATTAAACTGTAGCAGATGTCTTAATAAATATTAATGTAATTGAAGTGTAATGCATAAACAACAGCTCTCCGCTAATGACCTGCTGGCTATATGGCTCAGCTCTGTCATATACCAGATCAAATTTGCCTCCTCATTATGGTCTCATAGGTAAATGTAGGTTATTTATGCACATAAATCCTCATTTTCCGCTGAGAGTACTTCTGTGTAGTAAGAAATGTGGTTTGTTTCTTCCTCCAGTAAAGGTTTTGTATCTACGTTGCAATACCTGTATTTCATCAGTTCACCATCAAAGACAAATCTGAAGTCCCAGAATATTACTAGACCATGATTATGGTTTGGCTAAAATATTCTTTCCCTTACCTTCAAAAGATGAAATACATTATTTCTTTCAACAAAATTTATGTTTAATCACTGTCTGAAAGATGGTTCTCTTACCTCTGGCATCCAGCTACACTGGGAGATATGGCAGTGCAGAGAGAATCACTGCTGTGAGCAGCTACTCAACAGATGAAAAAAGTCTACAGAATTGTAGGAGTTCCAGGCAGCTCACATGGTGCGTCTCCCTTTTTGAAGACATTTCCTTCCTCTGTATTCTGCAAATTAAAACTCTAGGACAAGAAGGTTATCGCAGAATTTTTCACAGGGCTGCAGAAATGGGATCGACATTGCATACCATAGAAAGAACAGAAGTTAAGGATTTGCTACCAGCTTTCATCATGTTTGTCCATCATTGTCCATTCTGTAGCTCTTGGCATGATCCTCTCAAATCCTGGGAATCACCATGTACCTGATTAGAATGTGCTGCGAAGAGCACTTTGGAAAATGGAAAACCCACTAGAAGTGGTGGATTGCTGGGTCCTGATATTATCTCACTCATCCCTCTCAGCACTCAAACTGTTGGTGGGGGATAGCATGACTCAAGCAAAATCTACTTAAACGGTTACTCTTCTTGGCTGAGAAACCAAGAGTTCATACTTATTCGATAACAGCACTGGAAGGAGAAATGCTGATCATTATCTGTTGTGCTACAGTAGACCATTTGCTGTGTGGGTCTGTTAGGCAGATTTTTCTCATCTTCAAAACTCTGAGCACACGGTTGGGCCAGTAAACTGCTCATGGAATTACCTGCTGACTAAGACAAGTGATGATTCAAAAATATTCTAGGTTTTTCCTTGGCTTCAAGACCTGAAAGGAAAACTCAGATCATCAAGGAGTGACTCATTACAGAAAACAGACCTGCCATCCTCTGCTACTGCAAATATTTCCACATTTTAACATACTCTTGCTTGGAAATGGTCTGCTGAATTTAGCAGTTTTATGTGGAACTAATCTGGAAGCTTCATACTGTGTACAACAAAAGAAAACCCTTTAGATTTCATTCCTTAGGCTGCCCTGTGACTTTAGGGGGTCTATTTAATTGGCAGTGCTTCTTTCACCCCACCCTGTTCTGGGTTAGAGACTGCTGCATTAGCTTCATATATGTGTGTGTGCTTGCCTATGCATATGTGTTTACATTCAGGTGTTGACCTCGGATATGATCACCCAAGACACAAGAAAGCTTGGTCCAGATGAGAAACTTAATTAGGTAATTCTGCCCATCAGTGTTTTTTGCAGCTTCATATTAAAGATAGTGAATTAATACTACAATCTGTGTCTTCCTCGGTACTCCAGGAGGGCTCTGAAAAGGAGGAAAGCATGGGCTGAGAGGACAACCGTGTGAGAGAATTGCAGGAATGCTCCACGCCAGTAGCAATGCAGATTTTAGGCAGATTTTCCAGAACTACTTCCTTCTTGCAGTCCCAGCTCATCTGTGTGTGGAATGAACGAGTTAATGTCAGTGCTGCAAAGATATTAGTCAAGATGTGTGTAACTAAGAATTATGAACAGCACAGATGAATTCAACTGTGTCCGTTAAAGGGAAATGCCCTGTTAAAAATACTACACATAAAGGATAAAATGTGTCAAGACTGAAAACAAACAAGCAAGCCATTTTTAACCTTATTAAGGTCTGATGCCTTTTTGTCTAGAGGGCTTAATCTTTTAATACAGAATATAAAGAACAATTACTTTTTTTATAGGTTACGATTACAATCTAAGATGATTTACTATTTGGCTTATATTGCTGATGAGGGTTGTGCTGCTGGTTTTGCTGGATATTTTTGGTTTGGTAGTCTATCTTGCTCAGTCTCTCATTGTATTTTCTGCCTCCTAAAACTCCTTCATGCTTTCATGTCAGCAAGTAACTCAGCTATGTACTACAATTTGTTGAGGATGTAGCAGTAGAAAAAGCATTACCCCCTTCAGATGTGACATTTGGTGTATTACCTGCATGTGCAGTATTGTCAGGGGTGTAGTTTCTGACCTGCTATGCATTATCTGCTCTACTGACTTCGGGGCTGTTTATCACCAGTGACACATTTCTCTGCAGGAACCTGCCATTCTTCTTGTGCCTGCTTTAAAACGCTAAAAGCAGATGTATGATCCGAAACGAGGTGCAAATTTGCGAGTGGAATGAAAGCAGATTTTTCTTTTTTTAACAATTCCTTTCAATGTTGTCAGCCGAACACGGTGCCTAGTAAGCTTCTTTTGCTACGGTAACAAATATCATGTTAAAGAGCAGAGGCACCGCAAGAGTGAAATTAATTATGTATGCTTTATGCTTGTCCAACTAACCACACTGTATTCCCAATGAAATACTTAACACATCTGTGCATTCCTAAAGTCAAATAACGTCACTATAATTTGAGACTCACTTCAAACGGTGAAGGCGAGATTTTGTTACACCTACAGGAAAGTTATTCTTTTGGAGTGTGCTTTTTTTCATTCATATGCTTTGATTGTGTGCTGCTTAATTTAGTCAAAAATCCTAACTGAGCTTATTGGCAGACTGCCCGATATTTGGCACAGTAGGAATCTTTAAGTTTGAACCTTTGGGGATGTTTTCAGAGGAACGTATGTCTTCTATTTCATGCTTTATTGTGGCAGACTGATGAGAACTTTTAAAGCAAATGACAGTTGACATAAAATAACTCGCACTGGAGTTTGTTCTCCCACTGTTGCTTTTTAAAAGATAAATTTCAGGCATTCTATTTCATTTAGAATATGTGACTATTTGATATGATGGTAATAGATGGTAATGGCAGCAGAATAATTCAGATGTGGAACAAGAGGTTAAGTATGAAAAGTCCTCTTTAGAGGACTGATTTCTGACTAAGCAGTCCATGGTAGATACTAGAGCAGTATCTGAAGGAGTTAACAAAGATAGACATTATTTGACAGAGCAAGATATGTCATGGTCTAAGCAGACATAATAGGATGAAATTAAGAAATATGAATATTTAGGATGCAGATAAGAATATTTCCTGATACTAAGACCTGTTCTGGTTTAAATGGTCTATCAAAAGTGAAAAAAAAAAAAAAGAAAAAGAAAAAAAAGAGAGTTCCTAGCAGGGAATATTTAACACCATGCTGAACAATATGCTAATCCTCACAGGAACATTACAGAATTGTCAGCAGGATGAACTAGCTGATCCCTTCCATCTCTGTTCTGTTTAATTTCAATGTCTCTTAAAGTCTCTGCTTAGGAGAACATGTACTTCGCTGCTTCATTTCCCTGCTTTCTTGAGAACTGTCATGTCTATAGCCTAGAGAATGACCTACTGCTGCAGGACATCCTCTGTTTTCTTCACATTGCCCTTGATTTTCACATGTCATTTTGTCAGTGAATGGCTCCAGCTGAAGCATTTGAGTTCAATTTACCTAGTTACATACTAAGTATCTCTGTGGTATCAACCACATCCTTCCTACTGACCTGGAATTATCAGCTCTCCAAAGCTCCAGGACTCTGCAAACGGATGTATACAAACAAAAAGTGTCCTTTGAAGACTTGTCATTTCCCCTCTGCTCTCCCAGGGAGAAAATGGAGAATTTGCATAAACGCCTGCTCCTTTTTTGCCTCCAGGTACATTGAGATAATTCCATTTAAATCGGACTTGTGTGAAAATTGAGACAAAATTATGCTGAGAATGTTTTTTAAAGTGTTGTTCTTAACTCTCTAAAGCCTTTTAGGTGAGATGAAAGTATTTGGCTTTTGTGCCGGTTCGAGGGTGTTCTGTACATTGCTTTTCAGCCCTGCTAACTACTGCACCGTTCGTATTTTAAGGTAGGTTCATGCATTAGGGAAAAACGAACGTGCTAGATTTTAAACTTTTGGGTCTGTGACTTAAATTAAATGGATTAAATTATATCAATTTATTAAATGAAGATATATTTAATATTAGTGGAAAAAACCCTGTGGAAATAGTTGTTAGTATACAAATTAAAATAAAATCTTGCATCCTGCTACAATTTGCTTGAGTTCTTATAAAGACAAGTGGCTTTAGAAGCTTTCTTGGCTTGTGGTCCCTCACAGTTTTCTGTTCTTGAATTCAGTGACCTCTAGAAATATGGAAATCCATTTATATGGTTCAAAACCCTGTTGTCTTCAGAAAGTTCTTTAATATGCTACAGAAAATTAGTGGGAATTTGGAAGTTATCCAAAGCCATCAGAAACCTCTATAAAGATAAGGTCTTCTGGTCAAATTCACAGTGTTTAGAAAAGCAGTGAAAAAAAAAAATAAATTCCAAATTAATCATAGGTGTTGGGTATCCAAGTCTGAAAGGCATCCAGTTTCAGCCCCTTTTCCACATTTACCTGAGGCATCTCTTTAAGTGCCAACCATGGTGTTGCTCACCCATAGCAGGTGCTAAACATATTTTTGTCAAAGTAACAGCTTGCAGATTTATTGCTTATTTCTATTGAACAGAGTAATCATAGATACTTCTGGACAGTTTATTTATAAAGAATAGTGGAAAATGTTCACTGTGATATTCCCCATGTAGTGAGTGAACCGTTCTTCTATAACAGTCTCTGGTCTTTCTAGCGTTTTATGATACCGGAACTTGAAGTTTAGTTTTCCATGAGCCTTCCCCATCCATAAAAATCACTGAATAGTTTGCCTGTCTCAGTGAGGACTTTTTTTTCACTAAGAAACCTTCAAATATTTTGCCTAATTTTATGGAAAGTAAAATAACAAACAAAAAAAAAGTGCTATGTAATAAATACTGCTGAAAACATATTTTCTAAGAGATGATAGATCTTTATTGATGATAAAATTGGAATTTTACCTTCATTTGAAGTACATGTCAACTGTAATGATACAGTGCGCGCAGTCAGAGAAACGAAGCAGCAGCTAGGAGTTTGTACATTTGTGATCATTGCAATTTTATTGTAAAATATTCTCACTGAAAGTCACAAATCTATCAAAAAAAGTAAATTTAAACAGAATGAAAAGTTATTGACCTTTTTTAATAGGTATGTCGTATAGTGCATAAACGTTCTTGTCATAATAATGAATGTTGTTTAAATAAAAATAAATGCATTGCTTTGGTGATTCGTACTAGGATTTCAGAAGGTATTAGATACAATGGGTCTGACTCAGAAAGGCTTCACGTAAATGCGGAGTAGAGCTTAGTTTATGCCTTAGCTTTCTGGGAAAGCCATTCTTTGCATGTCAAGATCTGAATTCTGAAGATTTTGCAAGGTTTTGAAAATAGTGGCAATAAGAGACCAGGAAGAGAAAAAGTTTGCCCATCCAAGGAGAAGGCATTTGCGTGGGTTTTGGTACTGAATAGGCACATCATAAAAATAAAGACCAGAGAGGAAACAGAAGCCCAAAAATGACCAGAGGAAGCCATAAAGCACAGTTTTCCCAAGAGCCACTGATGAGCAGGCGCTTCCTCATTAAGAGCTTGTTACAGTACACGTACATAGGCTCAATCAATTTGTTTTATTTTAACAGGGCACCATGTGCTTCCCATAAAATTTAAGGGCATTCAGTACTTAATTGAAATCAGCCACATATAGCCCTTGTACTCAAATAAATATCTAGCTTTTCAGAAATAATCGGCTGAACCTTATATTCATCAGTATATATGGAGTAGCAAACAATGAAATGTTATTCTTTTTGTTAATCATGAATCTGCACATACTGCATAATGTTTAATACGCTTTTATTTGTGTCAATACTGAGGACCACCCTTTTTTAACAGATCTTTTGACCTTTTTGCTTTGACCTTTAACAGAGCTGTTGACCTTTTTGCTGCAGTGTCCTTCCCTTTCTCTGGTTTAGAACTTTCGTGTGTGTGATCTTTGGAGCATCTGGACCTGCATGGACAGTGGCCTGTTGCGATTCCATGTGTAAGTCTACTTTTATTTGATGGATTTCATTTACTCAGACCAAAGAAAACTGAAATTATTTTTAAGGAAATGACCTTGATTCTCCATGGTATTGCATGCTACATAGTTGCTTATACCTTCACAGCTTTTCCAGGTGACTCTCAGTTATCAGGTTGTCTAGGATATACGGATACCTCTAAATATACCCATCACAAGCAAAACGTGCTCATGCAAAATTCATATAGTCTAGCGAGATTGTTCATTTCATTAAGAGCTAGTAGGATATAGTTCTTTCATTTTGGACATACTGTAAGAATAGAATAAGTAGAATCATAAATAAACATTTCTAATAGCTTGACTGTTTCTGGAAGCATAGAAGATCTGTTGCTGGAAGATATAAAAAGAACATTTATTTAATAGAATTCTGTAACTTTGTATATATATTTGAGCATTTAAACTGCTGCAATGTATTATAATGTAGACAAAATCCAATATGCTCTGTATGCAATCCCATCTGTTTCAAATGTGAGGATTAGTGATCATGGCAGAAGGCACACATAGTGTAAACAGTTTGCTACACACAAACCAATATATTCCAGTTACAAGTCAATAAATTTCATATATAATCCAATTAGTTCTCATTGAGAGTCTTTTATTTAGCAAATGGTCTGTTTCAAATGACTAATTAAAGTAGGCCATTATTTAATTGACCGACCAATAGATTAGAATAGAGAAAAAGGCATATCATACAATAAAAACAAGACCATAAAGTGAAAATAATACTTTAAAGTACAATCTAAGTTAGTTTGATAAATCAAGTAATTTCATCAAATCATAGAATAGTTAGGATTGGAAGGGACCTTAAAGATCATCTATTTCCATCCCACTGGCTCAGGCTGCCCAAGCTGCATCCAACCTGGCCTTGAACACCTCCAGGGATGGGGCAGCCACAGCTTCCCTGGGCAACCTGTGCCAGTGTCTCGCCACTCTCAGAGTGAAGAAATTCTTCCTAATGTCCAGCGTAAATCTGCCCCTCTCCAGTTCGTACCCATTCCCCCTGGTCCTATCCCCACAAGCCTTTATGAACAGCCCCTCTCCAGCTTTTCCTTCAGGTACTGGGAGAGGATACCATGAATGCCATGGAAGTCCTCTTCCCACCCATCCGTCTGTAGTACTTTTAGTAGGAAATTAAATCTGTGTAAAACACAGTATGACTAGAGCTTCAAGCTACAAATACTTGAGTCTCAGCTTTCACACCCGGTCAAACAGCAGAAAGTCTTATTCAGAGATATGAAGAAGGAAAGATTTACAGTCAGCCACTGTTGTACTATGTGTTTAGAAACCCGAATCCATGTATCTCTTGGAAAGCATTTCCAGAAACAATAAATAACTTCAGGGAGAAACAATTAGAAGGAAAACAAAGCTCTTCACAGCAGTTTGATCCAATGATCAGTACAAATCCAGTAGGAAGGTGGGATAAAAGATCATCTTTTTTCTTAATTTCTTCTGTGATGATGATGCAAGTTTGATACATGAACTGGGAAAGACAGCAGAGATGCTACACAAATCTAGGAGTGCTGCTGCTCTGGGGAGATATTACAATCCAGAATCACAATATGCTGGGTGGAGTCCAAGTGTAACATTGCACAGGGTTGCTTATACGGTACACAGACTATAGCATAGAAAATTGACGGATTTAAAGCCAAAGGAGACTACCTAGAAGGTCTGGGATTAATGCAGTTGCACTGATTTTGGGCAAATGAAATCTGAAGCAAAGCATTAGAGCAGGTCATGTCAAATGTCCTGTGGAATACCCTAGAAAGATGTCTTGCAAATTTTTACTGAAGGTCCTACACACTACATCAGTTACAGTAGCTTTTCGGATTTCTTAATATTGAAGTCAGCTTTGGGGCTGTATGACTGTGTTTAGTCATCACAAATCTAGCTTGTGACAATATATGACTCTAAATAGTAGGACAAGAGTTGCTATTGGATGAGTTAGAAAGGAAGACATTTGTATTTCTCTTCCAGTCCTCTTCCTTCTCTAGTAACTGCTGTGATTATTCCAAATGATTGCACCCGACTCATAACCAGCATTTTATCTGCTCTAGGTGAATTGAAATTTGTAGCTTTGTCTCTGGCAGTAGTTAGCAGAAAAGCTTTTTTTTAAAATTTTATTTTAAAGGTGTTATTCACAGCATTAGTAAATGAACAGATTTTTTTTTTTATCTCCTACTGAATATGCAGAATGTGACTCAAAGAATGGCCTTAAAGGTTACCTAAAGAATGAAGATGACACTGAAGGAGAATTTATTTCAAAACAAAATTGTATTGCTTGCAAGAGAAACTTAATAAAATTGGGAATTCCTAGCAGAGAACTCTTAAGACTCCTCGGCTTAAAATTATTCCTCTTTCCCATTCTAGCCTGATTTCTGAAGAAGAGCAAAATGATGTGAAAAAAACCTCTGCATAAATAATTGATTTCCTTTACTGTAGGTGTGGATTCTTCCTGCATAAAAATGTTGTGGAATATGGTTTATAAGGCTAGAAGAGTGAAGGATTTGATCTTTAATATGTTATGGTTTCTTTCAATTTTCCTAGCTCTGCTACATAGTTCTGGGTAAGGTAAGTTCTTACACACCGATGTTTGTTTCTTCCAGATTTCACTCCTAGCTCATGCCATGGTTAGGTCTAGGCAGATCAATAAAATTAGACTCCGAGCGTAGTTTAAGAAAATAGCTTTTTAATAAACCCCAAAAGAAAAGAGAGAACCATGTTTAATAGTGACTTTGCACATTTCTGAAGACCAGAAAGGAAGGGCTTGATTTTATCCTCTAGAGAAAGAGCAAATAGTATTAATTATTAAGTATAAATTAATATTCTTTGAAATGTAGATGCTGTCACGCGGTCCCTGATAGTGTGCATTCGTGTACTTGATAGCTTGTTATTTTTACAGGAGTCTACGCCTGCAAAGAAATATTCTAAAGATTATCAGCAAAACTTTTAACACACATCCTAGTTCAGTTTTAATGCAATCGGATCACAAATGTAACTCCTAGGGTATAGCTAGGAAAGGCTGAATTTGACAGGGATAGGAACAGAATATTGAGAATTAGCATTTTGTGCAGTTTTGTAGTCTTCCTATGCCTTTCTGCCAACCTGGATGGGTGACTGGTATTACCTCTGGTCCACCTGGATCTTGGGCCTGTCAAAAAAAGACAAATAATGATATAAAATAATCAGCTCATGAAAAATTTCAGGCTGAGATTTGTTTCTCATTTGTCACATCAAAACATGAAACCTTTTATTCAGGAAGCTGGAGAGCATTTGACATTAATCCTGCTGATATGCAGAGAGAATAAATGAGGAGTTTTTGTTGTTCCTGTGTTCATGTAGCATATTAATGATTTTGATGACAGCATGAGGATATTTGATTACAGTCTAATGTTAAATTAAATTGTTATAGCCTTAAGACTGTTTTTTCTCTGCCATTGTTCTAGTAAAGTTTGAACAACATATGACTGCTAAGAGTTGGAGAACAAGATCAAGTGTAGTTCAGACTATGGTAAAATCTATTGTCATTAAGTAGTTTCATTAAACCTATTTAGTTTGACTGACATACACCCACCCACTGGTTTTTCTTTTCTTTTATTTATCAGCAACCTCCTTCATGAGCTATGATGTTTGTGATGTATACGTGCAATAATAATTTAATGGCACGAATTTTAAAAGGAAATAATTCAGCATGCTAAGAAGCAGCTATTCAGAGAAAAAGCAAAAAAATAATTCCCTTTTAAAAACAAAGGATGTTTTTATTTAGACTAAGTTCTCCTTCAAAAGGTGAAAAATGTAAGATGGACTAAATTTACCTTTGTTGCTGTCACCAAAGGTGATAACGTGGCTACCTTCCAAGAAAATAAACTAAGTGACACGCACTTTACTAATATTCACCATCAATCAGATCCCACTGGAAGGACTACCCATGAGTGGTGGTAGTTTGGAAAAAGGAATATGTATGCCTCATCCTGAAGACACGTTGCTGGAAGAGACTTACAAACTGCAGTGTTGAGGCAAGACACAGTGTTGTCTGTTGAGCCATTAGAAGTGGCTTGAAAACGCTAAGTGTGTTTTGTCAGATATTCAGACCAATTTCCTGCTGCTGAGTGATTGACTACAACTGTTACAATGCAACATCCTCAGTGGAAGTAGAACCAATGGAATCTGAGAGAAGAAGATCTGTTTTCTGATCCGTTTCTGACAACGTTCAGTCTTCAGCATTGAAAGGCTTATCCACATATATAGAATCAGTTTTCTGTTATCTACATATATAGAATCAGATTTTTTTTTTATTGTTACACTTCTTCATCCTGTGGCTTGCAAAACAAAATCTCTAACTAATAGATTATTTATTATCATTTTATTTTTAGCTGAGAATAATCCACTCTTCTTCCATTTATCTGGTTTAAGAACCTCACCTTGGTGTTTGCAGTTAGGAAACATACAAATAAGGTGGTGATCAGTCAGAGAAATGCAGACCTGGAGCTGGGCGGAACTTTTTCAGGGGTAGAAGAGAGCGAACAAATAGCTGATCATGGTGTATCCTATTTAATAAATCTGGATGTCATTTGCAGCTGCAGATCAACAACAAAATGTGAAAGCATGTTGAAAAATCTAAAAATGGCAGCAGAAACGGTAAGACGAGCGTCTCCTTTTCCTTCGCTCCTCTCTTAACATTGGCATTGGCCTTCCCAGGGCAGAGGACTTAAGATGCTGATGAAATGCCATATTCCAATCCTCCAGCTCCCTCCAACAGGATTGAAATAATAAACATGAGATCACCCAACAGGAAGTGGAAAAGCGAGTTTAACACCAGAAAAAAGGGTGTCAACTTAGACGTTTGTGTGCAACAATGCTACAATGCCCATCGATTGTCATCTCAAGCCTGCATAATTCTACACAGCAGCCTGCGCCCCACTTCATAACGTCTCTGCTGTCGTACCAGGCCTGTACATGAAATCATTGTGCTGTAGTCATAAAAATACTACCCAGAATAACTAAATTAATTGTTACCATTATCTACATAAAAGCAAAGTCTGTACCACAATTATCAACAGAAATTAGGAGCAGCCACTGGGCCTTTGGAGAAGTTGCTATTGTGGCAAAACGAAGGGGAAAAACAAAACTCTGCACAGGTCAAATAAAGCTTAACCTGACCTTGGATGGAGAGCCTGCCCTGCCTCAGTCCTGACACCCCGCAGACTCAGAGCAAAGCCTGTGGCCTCTTATCAGTGGCAATTTTGTACTACAAAAATATGATTTCTTTTCAGTCATGTCATGAAGATTACAGCTTTTAAGCTTGAAGGCTTGTAACCATGTGGAAGTGAATGAAATGTTCATTTTGGTGCTGGTGATTCTGGAACAATGCTTCTAGCAACCGTGAGTAGAAAATTAGGAGTTTATTTAAGATAATGAGCCTTATAGCACTTTCATTGTGTAAATGCAACAACCAGAGACACACTCAAATCAATATAATTAAATTTTATTGCATTAACTTGTTAAATTCTTGTAATGGCATTAACACCAGTAGATGCACTTTTAAAAACTGTCTGCAACACAACAACAATCGGTGACTTACATAGGTCTTTAGTTTCTGTCCAGCTCCTGAGCATTTTCACGCAGGATTAAGCAGTTCAAGAAGCAGATATAGTATAAAAAGCAATCTAGTGCTACAGTTTGGGGTTATTTTCCCCTCCTAGCTACCACATGTCCATAGCATCTCTTTCAACTTGATTCATTTTCTCTTAAAATGAAGGCTGGTCAACCATTATGATATTGTTGCCTTTATGTACGTGACTGAATGGTTTTCATGTAAGACAGCAAAATTTCACTTGCATTTTTCAAAGCCTAATTAGGTAACAAATACAGTGTCCTAATCAGAAGGAAATAAGTGATGTAGGGAAGATACTGCTTAGTAATATTATGAACTTAGTTAAATTTGAGCACTTATAACTAAAAATTGTTTAACAAGCATGAGAGTTAACTAATATTTATGCTATATATGTGATGTCAACTTTGTAGTTTCTGACCCCCTTCATAGGTTAGCTTTATACTTGGGTCTCTTGGATGAGCAGCTAAAGAGAGCCAGAAGGGGTGTGTTGGTCTGTGCTCTATGGTTTGTATTTTACACAGAACAATTTCATTGAAAGTACACAGAGCAGTGAGTGCTTGAACACAGGATCCTCCCATTTCTTTTGTAGTTGTTAAACTTCAATGTCATGCTCAAACTAGCCTATATTTAGCTCAATTAGTTTTTATACCTTAAACTGAAATAAAGTCACTTCAACAGGATGATAAAGTTCTTTACTATGCACTGTTAAATTGCTGAAATACCTTAGGTAGTGGACTGAGATGCCAGAAAGTTTAGTTCCAGAGACCTCCCGTCCACAGAGGGAGTTCATCTCACTGTCTCAGATATAAAACATGTGAAGAGATGTCTCAGAAGGGGATCTATGGTAAACGTTGCTCACATGGGCAGAGAACATTAAGGACAAGGGGCTGTTACCAAAATCTCCAAATTATTAGAAAAGTGTAAATTTTGAACTCAGAAACAATTACATCTGGCTCTTAGAAGTCCTATTCAAGGTTAAATTTACACACCACAGATAAAGTTCTCTCCATATATTAAAGGCACATGAGTGCCACCAATACAGGAAAAGATTAATAAGTTCTGTTCAGTTCCCACCTGTTCTTCTATAGATCAATCTGTCATTGCTTCCTCTGATTTTACTGCAACAAAACATAACTTTAAACTCGAATATAAATCTGACTTGCAAAGTTTACCCATTGAAACACAAGACATGAGACTACAAAAGAGAGAGTCATATAACGGAGCACTTTCTTTACTGAAGCAAATCCTTTTTTGCTCCTTAGAGATTGAGATAGTATAATGTGGGAAGATTGCACTTCTCGCATTCTGGAAGAACAGTTTATTCATCGTTCTGACAGCACTTATTTGGATCTTGAAGAAATAGGTTATAAGAAGCATGGGGAAAACATCATTTGCCATGAATTACCCTCCTTGGAAATCTGTGATATGGAATAATTCCAGTCAATCAATGTATTTTGAAGAATGTTTCTGGCACGAGATTCTAATTTTGAAGAATAGATTCTAAGGGTAGTTTCATTAGAAAAACTGAGCACCCCAAGGCCCCTAGGAAAAAAACCCAAACCAAACAAACAACACTGGAAAAATCTATAAATGATTAGAAAACTTTGGCTTGAGACGCAAGCAAACAAGTCATCTGTAGTTGTGATGTTCTAGAACCACAGAAATATAGAATGGATATGTAGGTTGGAAAGGACCTGTGGGCATCATCTGGTCTACCTCCTTAAAATATGGCTTAGTTTGGTGAGGTTTCTCAGCATTTTTTCCTTTTGAGTTTTGAATATTTCCTATAATAGATATTTCATAGCCTCTCTGGGCCCTTGTTGCAGCGTTTGACCACCTTCAGCAGGAGGAAATTTTTGCTTAGCTCTAACAAACTTTCTTTTGCTACAACTTATATCCATTTTCACTTGTCGTACATCTCTGAGAAAAGTCTAGCTCTATCTTCCCTATGAAACACTAGGTAATTTAACACTAGGTAACTTAAAACAGATATTAAATCTCTCATTAAGAAAAGTTTGGCAAAGTACTGAGAGTCGAAAACTGGGCAAACTGTGATTCTTTTACCATGCCTGGTAAAAGAGAACAACCACTTCTCTTGACCTGCTGGCCATGCTTTTGCAAATGAAGCATAATACGAAGTTAATGTTCATTAACACAAGGACACAGTGCTGTATCATTCTTGACTTTTCCACCAGGCCCCCCAAATCCTTTCGAGCAGACCTGCCAGCTGGCCAGTAGATGCCCTGCCGGTGCTTTTGCATGGTGTGATGATGCCCCAAGGACATGTCTTTGCGTTTGCCCTTGTTGTTAGGTTTCTGTCAATTCATTTGTTGTCTTTTGGGATCCCTCTGAATGACAGGGAAGAAAGCCAGGTAATCGATGCAGCTGAACTAGTTCCTTGTCACCTGTAAGCTTGCACAGGCTGCCTTGCACCCACCACCCAGGAAGCCAGCGATGAGAAACATGAGGGGCTGTAGTAACTGCTTCTAAGTAACGCCACTTATCATCAGACTTCAAACAGCTGATGCACTCCAGGTCTGAATTTTGCTTTTCATTTATTTTTAAAGTGATGTCATCATCTATTTAAGGAGTTCCAGAAATTAACTATCATTTCAGTGCTTATTGTATATAATAATAATAATATTAGTTCTTCACAGAGCTCATTGGGAGTAGAGCTAGAATAAGCATTGCTTACAGAGTGTGGCTTGATCACCTACCTGTGAATACTCCATTGAGGCAGTACAGAGCTCTATAAGTGAAATTTGTCATGTTATTTCAAATAACACAACAACGTTATAGAAACAAGGACAGAAAAATTATGAGGTGTACCTTCTTATCTGAAATTTCTAATTCTGGCTGTCCTTATGGTACTGTAGCACCCTCAAACTTGCTTTGGAAGTCTGAAACAAAAGGAATCCATACTTTTCACTGTTTGTATATGTCAGTTGGCTGAGAGCTCCCAGAAGATCAGGTGACCCAGACTGTCATAAATTTTTATCTCAGTTCTAGGCTTTAACCATAACCATCTTCATCTGAGAACCCTAAAATCAGAAACTTCCGAATTTTTGATACAGAGACATCAGTTTCTGGTCTTAAAATCATGAAAGAAAGATTATTTAAAAGTATTAGAAATGGTGTCCTTTCCTGTGCTTTCTATCACCTTAAATATCAGTGTTCCTGACATGAATGCAGTAGAGTGTAAATAAGAGACCTGACCGTGCAGGAGTTAAAACATGTTGTAATGAGATGGCAACACATTCAAGATAGTAACCGTTTGTAATAAACAACCCTTGGCTCTATTTATCACTTCTCTGTGATATCTAGACACAGACGCTAGTCTTGAAACAGGACCATAAAAGTGAAGCCAAACGCATCCAGAAACCCTTTTTCTGATAAGCACAATCACACAGAGGTTTTTGCATGAGTAAAATGAATGTATTTGATTGAACGGTACCAAACAGTAGATAGGAAAGCCTGGCAACAGATTATCAGCGCTTTTGGGGAAAAACATCTAGTTATGTTAGAAAGGAGTTGCTGAGGTATGTTTGGTAGTAAAATAGTTACGCATGAAAAATAATTTACCCTTTTTAAACCAGTTTACCTGAACATATCTAGATTACTATGCTCTTATGGCTCTGAAAAGTCATACGGTTATGTCAGTCTCATTGAAGGACATAAACCTTCTCAATTGTAAAATTCCAGTAAGGGAATGACACACAAGTACGCTTCCTTAAAGGCGCAGGGTAACCCATACCAGGATGTTCATGGCATTATTCTATAATCATAAGTTGATTTCATCAAGTGATTTAATATACCAAGTATTAGATTCAATTCTTAATGTATCTAATTAAATCAGATGATGTTTCTGGTTTTAAAGGTGATGCAATTCAACTGAAGTGAGGTGCTGGATGCTGTGGAAACTACATCTAATGCAGCAGTGGAAGTGGCTGATTTGCTGAATGTTACATAAGATTCAGGGAATGGCATCACGTGTTTAATGGGTAACATCATTTACAGTAGAGTGCACTGCGCAGGCTTTTTTCCTGCACTTCAGTATGAAATCGCGCATGAATACATTATGATAGTTTATTTTCTGTCTGAATTTCGTCATTAACTTGTTTTGAAAACAAAGAGACATAAAAGCATCGTTAGAATAATCAGATTGTGAAAGAGCTGCTCCTTTTGGGTGTGCAAACACACAATCTGCTTTAATAGCAAACAGAATTGACTCCATTTGGTGAGAGACTGGAGATGGTTGGGGCAAACGAGAACTCACACAGTCGACAACCACCTTAGATTTTGAAGGCTTTGCCAAATTTGTTCCGCTAAGATAGCAAAATAATTTAAGAACAACATATCTTAGCAGATAATCAACAAAATTTAGTAAATTTTGAGATGTGAATGACAGATAAGACAAGCACAGTCAGGCTTCACCTTCAACCTGCCTGTGAATCTTACCATCCAGGTTTCAAAGATCAGAAAGATGAGAGCAGCTGGGGGGCGGGGAGAGACACATAAATTTTGTTTTTACAGTTACACAAATGATTTTCTTAGTTTTCTACAGAAAATGAATGTTAAAGATATATTTAATGGCACGTAAGATGGCATAATACAGAGCGGCAGAAGCAACAAGCCATGCAGGTGAAGTTCTGTTCTTCAAATTCAAATGTAAAATGTCCAGTCTTTTAGGTCTGTGTGTGTTAATTGCTACTCATATATTATAGAGTATGATAATATTTATTTCATTAATTTGATTTAAACATAGTACTATGAAAGAATTTTGAATTTAGTCAAGATGAATTTCTAAATGAATGAACTTCTGATTTTCAGTTTTAAGACATGTTTTTGGTTTTTTTGGGTTTTTTTAATTATTAAATTTCTTTCAGATAACTCAAAAGGAAGAAAGATAATACAAATATTGTGTTTTCTGCAATGTTACTTTATACGAAATATTTACTTTAAATAAGCAGACTGTTTAAACATAATGGGATACTTCCACAATTTCAGTTAAGTTTCTGGGCTGCTTTCCAGATGAAATAGCCAATTTGCAACTAGAGGATGTGATGGTAAGTCATTTACAAATATGCACACAGGGTGGTTATAAAAGTGACACTGAGCATACACTTAGGACCTCTGCAGCCTTTACAACTCAGAGTGAACCTGTTGGTGCCAAGATCACAAAATTATTGCTACATGAACATGTTAGACAAAAGGTACCTTTGAAATAGGTATATGAAGAGCATTCTTATCTCCTGATTTCACAGCACACATCCAAGGGAAAAAATATTTTTTACTAAAACAGTACAGTCTGTACACACCGATCAAACAAGTCTGATCCACTAAAATTTATTTGATCTGCCTTCCAGGAAAGCTAGTCAATGAAGTTAATTCTTAGCTAACTAATAGCCTATCAGGTTCTTTTATTACTAGAAAAGGAACATGAAATTACTGTATTTTCAATTTACATGTGTGTACTCTGTCTTGTGATATGCTTCATCTTCTTTGTGTGCTGTTATTTGGGCCAGCAGTAGAAACTAAGGATTGTAGTAGGGGACATAGTGGAATCCTAATGGTTATATTGTTTGTTTCTATTATTAGAAGGATTTGCATCATAACTAAAGATTTGCATGTGTTTTTAAGTGAGGAAAAAATAAATTATGTCTGCAGGAGACACTTCTAGCCCACACCCAGTGCAGGTCTCCTAGACTATTACTTACGCTCAGGTGAATAACTGAGTCTTCGTGGATGGATTCTTTCCCCAAGATAAGGAACCTTTCTCATTGTTCTAGTTTGAGCTAAAACAGAACCAATTTTCCAGATTTTCATCTAAGCCTCTTCTAAGTAGCTTTGTTTTCTGAACAACACTGTTTTTTTCAGACACTGTCTGTCTCTAGAAGTGATAACACTGAATATTTATAGTTGTCTGCAAAGTAACGGGGCAATGGTATTTCAAAAGGCCATTGGTTATACTTATTCCTATAGAAACCAAGGTCGCCCTCGAGTTGTGGAATGCCTTAAGTCAAAAGGGAGAAAAAGGGTCACACCTGCAGGGAGAAGCAGACAGGACAAGCAACTCAAAACTGGCCAACGAAGTATTCTGTGTCATACGTGTCATACTCAGTATAAAACTGAGCTCTCTCTTCTTCGATGGCCAGCATCTAGTGAGGACTTTGTTCATCCCTCTGCCCCTGCACCCGATCCACAGGTTCCTGACTCCCGCTCCTGTCTGCTACCGAGTCCCATCTGGAGCTTAACCTGTTCCTGACCTGCAGCATCAGTGGTGACCTTTAGTCGTTGGGTGAGTTGATTTTTTGTATTTGTATATATTTTCTTATTAATATTTTTTAAATTATAATTGTTTCATTAAATCTATTTTTGTTTCCAGCCCATAGGTCTCTCTCCCTCATTTCGCTTTCTCTTTTCCCTGTGTATATGGGAACTTAGACCTCAGCTGCCTGGATTTAGCTGCTGACCAGGCTGGGGCAGGGGACTAAACAGCCACACTTGTTTGGAGGGCAATGATGCTGCAAATCAGTGGAACTCTACAGGCAGAACTGCTGTACGGGAGTCGTTGCATGCTTTTAAAGAAATGCAGAGTTTGTTTTCTGAGGGATACTTTTTTGTTTTGCCTGGGTGGGGATGGAAGATGACTCCTGACTCGTTGCTTGCGTGAATTAGGAAACATGACCTAAACATCTTTCTTATAGTGAAACAGAAAAAGCGTAGCATAAACCTTTAGAGAGCTTCTGCAAATTTTAAATAGATTTGTATTGGGAAAGAGACACGTACAGACAGGTTGTCCTGTCCTCATGGGCACCTGTACATGAAACTATTATTCTGAGCTTGTATATGAGTAAATATGAAGTGGAATGTTTTCTGATATTTTTTGATCTAAAATTGAGTATATTAAACTGCAAATTGAAGGATGACATTAGAGCAGGCTGATGTCAGGCTATGCCTCTAAAAATGCAAACTTCCAGTAGCTTACACTCCCTAAATTTTCTCTCTTTTTGTCTCTTTCATGTTTTAACTTTCCATTTAATACATAGATATAATTTTTTAGGCTTTATAATAAAGTAAGTTATTATGAATCTCCTCATTTTGTTCTTGCTTTATTGCTTAATGAGTCTCCAGATTGTTACCTATGTACAGATACATATATTCACAATGAGGAATAAAATGAGTTGTTAAGAGAGAGGAGAAATACCTGATAAGTACTTTTTCGTCTCTGCATGAATTCTCTTTACAACCTAGATCCATACTTTGTTGGCAGTTAAGGTTGTTAACCAAGGAAAAAGAACCTCATAGCCAAGTAAAAAGAAAGTTCTTTGAGTTCCTTTTCTTTACATGAAGGAATAATCAAGTAAAAAGCTTCTTAGTTATGCATGTTTCAGTAGACATCGTGTTATTAAACTGTGAATGCAAACGGAAAACCTGATATTTTGCAGAGGCAATCATAGGGTGTAAGGTGAACAAAATTTGGCGGTGATGCCAGATAGGAGTGAAACATAACCTTCTTTATGATTTGTCTTTCACACATTTAGCTTGAAAGAGAAGCTCTGAATATTTCTGCTTTGGAACGAAGTGGCCTATCAAAGCCAAACAACATGAGAGGCTTGGACTGAAAACATACTCACCATCAAGGCTGGACTGTGAGTACTGTGTTTGTGAGCAGACAAGCTGCCAGAAACTGTTTTCTGCAAGTGCTTCCCTGAAATGGAGCAACTTAATTTGGTTGCTCTGCAGGATTATCTCATTTTGAGGGTGCTTAGACGTTGATTCATCAAACCCAAATTACTTCCAACAAAAGGTCACAGGTGCCTACTAGTTTGTAAAGTAACTATTAGCCCTGATTTAGATTTGAAATTGCTATAGATTTCTCACATCTTAACATCCTTAACAAGCCTTTCCAAGAACATACCAAAAATAATGAAATAACAACTCGGGAAAATCACATTCATTAACTTCTATACTTGTCCAGGATTTAAGTCTTGACCACAAACCCTTGTAGTTATAAAATAATTCCTTTCTTCTCTAACACAGTTAGGAGAGATATATATTGTTTCTCAGTCGCATTTCTGAAGGTGAAAAGGCTATTGTTGTTGCCTGGTGGTATAAACCTCTGATAAGGAGAGGAGTAGGATACAGGTAAGGAATGGCAAGATTTTTTTTAAGAAAATAAAATGCTTGCCAACAGATTTGCTAGGTCAGACCTTCATGATGAACTCCCACAAGTCCTAATTTCTGAAGGTGTTCCTCTTTCTGGTGCGTGTATCTTAGTGTTTAGAACAAAATAAACCTCATATGTGCAAACAAGTTCATTAAAATTGCAGGAGCCTGTAGCACACTTGTAACAGCTTGCCCAAAGGTTAACATTTATAGTTTTGCACTGCCAACATCTTGCTTTTATGGGGCACATTTATATGCTAAATTGCCTATTATGTTAAGCTGTAAGTTCCCATTTAGCAGCATCAGGAATAAGATTTGACTATAAGTGTTTAGATTTTATTAATGCCGCGCTAGTCTTCTTAACAGCTTAAACTTCCTACAGGCTGAAAATTTGTTGCACCCTCTACAGAGGTTCTTGTGTATGAGATGTGTTCAGGAACAGCTGAGGATAAGGAGCATGGGAAGGAATGTAAGGCATTGCTCACTGATTGGAAAAAGGTGCCTCACTGCATCTCACCTCTAAGCGAGTCCCAAATGTCATGTTTAAGCAATGAATGCACCTAAAACAATCTCAGTAACATTCCCCTCCTTGAGTTAACAAGACCAAAAAGGTCAGCTGAAAAAAATATTCCAAGAAGGGTGTTTTTATGGGTAAGTAAATATGTCTAGTTGCTTTGCTTTTGCTGTAGGGTACTTCCCAATGCATGACCTAACAGAATGAAGTGTGATATACGAGCCACATAAACCGAAACGGCAAATTTTAGCTGTATATGCAGTTCTCAAAGGTAAGAGAAATGTATTTGCTAATGAAATTGTGTATCACTCAGTCTCCTCTTGCTAACAGGTAGTTCTCAGGAGAACTCGGGACTAAGGGAGTTATCAATATCACAAAAGCCTTTTAATTCTGGCTCGCTGGTTTGTCAGACCATTAGAAACTTTAGAAACATCCATAAATATTTGCTCTCCTTAGTAATGACTGAGGTCTGACAGCGGTGACTGACTGTTGAAAGTGACTTGACAAAAATAACAGAAGCTTAGAGTCCTTAGCCCAGGCTTTCTCTGCAATTTGAAAAAAGAAATAGTGTGAGAAATTTTACTTTTAATGCTTCTGGCAAAAATGAGTGTAAGAACATTAAGATGCTACTCTCCTCCTGTGGTTTTTCTAGCATGCTGGAAAATGGCATCCGAGAGAGATGAGCTTCACAAGCTGACCAGGGCAGTTTCACAGCCTTATTTAAGTTCGTGGAGTGAGTGTTTGTAGATTGTCAAAGACCTTTGGAAAGATAAGCCATTTAAAACCATTATTGTAGTAGTTATTAGACTGCAGCTAGCTATTCACCACAACCAAGAGTGGGAGACACAAAAACGGAGTTTCAGGTTGTTCATATAGAAAAAGAAGTGTTTTCTGAGTGACAATCACAAATGCATTTTGATAAAACAGGAAGTTCTTACTGTCAAGTAAGAATGATTAAAAATAATGAAAAATCTGTTCACACAATCCATAGCTGAGGAGGACCTCAACTACTGATTAAATAGGATCATGGAGAGTTTTGAGTGCGCTCTACAGAACTCAAAATTTTTCAGTGACTGTAGGAGTGGGTGTGAGGAAGGTGCTTTCCATGTAAAATACAATATCATTTCCAAAAGACAGAGGTCCCACATGAAAGCTCTGAGGTCTCGATAGGAATCTGTCTAACTCGGCACGCTAACTTTGTAAGGGCTGCAACCCCTGGCAAAGGCAGACTGTGCTTTACTTATTAAGACAATCCACGCCGGAGAGACTTGAGGAAAGTAGCTCAGAAAGCTTTTTAAAAAAATGACCTATTTAAAGTTACATTTTTCGAATGATTTAAGGAGAAGTCTTAGTTAATGCTACTTAGTCAAAGTTCTCTGCAAATAACTTAAAGGTGACAGGTCAGCAAAGACAAGCTTATTTAAAGACTGTATTCTAAGATTTAAAATGCTAAGAGTCTTACCAAGTCTAATCTGCTAAGAATTATAATAAAGTATAAGAGAAGTTCAAACCTTATTTATTTCAAGATCAGATTTATTATTTTTGAAGGCCTTACTGGCAAAGCAACAGACAAGAATTAACACCGCAACTATTTCTCTGAAATCATACAGCCTATTTACACTGGTGTTTGCACAATGATTGGTCACTTCTGGTATCCAGAATATTGAGGATTTCTAATTGATAGTTCTCTATGGCCTAAATGGGCTTCTGTGTGTTAGGCAGTTGAAATTATTTACTTTCAAAGCTGTTTATTTTATATACAACATGACATAACACACTGCAACACCGCGCTAATTCCAAGTTCTTCTTGACTGCAAATTTATTTTTTAAACAGCTGTTGCTGTAGTTTGAAATGAAAATGGTGACTTTAACAAGCACTATTATTATTATGCCTTCAAGGGACTTATATATGCTCTCGTTCACTCTGATATGCTATATCTAAATAGTTTGGTGTTTGGGGCCTATTATTTTGCTGAAGTCATTGAAAAAATGGGCTGGCATTGCCCTGTGTTGCTTTCAGCAGATACATTTCATAATAAACCACTGCACAGTAGGATTCTGATTTCAAGTTAGTAATTGGAATGGTATTTTAATTAGAAATGCATGCCTAGAACTTTACTTTTCCTATGTCAGAGCTACATGGTGAATATGTAATTGAGGAGCAAAGCCCAAGTGATTTTCTACTTTTTATTAGGATAAGAAATAAGTGGGGGCTATCTGGTGAATGCACTGCAAACCCCTGGAAGGGAGAGAGAATTTGCTATAATGTGATGCTCGCAGCTGAGAAGGGAGACAGCATCAGCTAATGAAACCACAAGTTCAAAATTCTAAAGAAGACTTGGCGTAACAGCTGATATATTACTAGCCTAAATCCAAAGTATAACTCAGTCTTGCAGTTGGGTCTGTGCGAGTGACAGGATCTGAATGCCCTTTTTATATCTGGATGCTATTTGAATAACAACAAGCTCAATAACGGAAGAGAGGGGTTCTGAGAGAGGAGAGGGAAAGATTGCACCATTGTGCATTCTCTAAGTCACTGCGATTCCAGCAAAAAATAATCAAGGACACGTTTTAGATCCATTTGAAGATTTGTGAGGCATATGCGTCAAGCATATTAAGAGCGAAGCAGCAGATCCAGACAGATTTTAAATACCAAATGATGCATTTTAGTTTAGAATGAAGCAATCAGTGTTTGGAGAATGCTCTTAATAACACTACCCCTCCTTCTGGAAATTACCTGTTCAGTGCAGGAAATTTCTGTTTGATTATTTCTACAGGTAAACATTGTATTTATTACATTCAGAAAACAACAGGAATTTACACAGCAGAGCCTACATACACTCTTGTAGAATTTTCCTTCTCCATTACATTTATAATAAACATGAATTATATATGGAGACATCCATGCTTTGTTTAAACTGCTGCACTAAGTACTCCTTGACAGCAGTAAATCAATGGTTTGCTTTCTTATACATTTGAATGAATGTAATAACTAGGATAAACAATTAATCTGATGGATATGCAGGAACTCTCTGCAGCGAAGTAGAACTAAAAGAATAATACTGTTCTATTGTTCATACAATTGCCATTTGTTGATGATCATACGCTGTTGACTTTCTGTATTATTTGTCTAATAATTTGATTCTCAAAGGTTTTTCTAATAACTTCTTCAGTGTTCACTTAAGCTGACGTCTGAAAAAAATTTTTCTTGGTCTCCAACTAATAAACCAATTAAGATCAACTTTGGAAGCCATAATTCAAGCTAATGCTCCTGGTACTGTAGTTACACTCGGGCATCTTATGTATTAATATTTTTAAAAAAGAATGCCAGTGTTTGCGTAAAATATATCCACACACATGTATCAATAAGATACTAAACATACGTAAATAAATATTAAAATGCTACTGACTACTCACTTATTAACTCTAAAGACCAGCTCCAGTTGGGCTATAAGGCTGTTTGGATGCACCAGGACACAATAAGTGAATGAAAGTGTTGAGAAGAGCTTTCATTAAGCTTCTGCTACCTGGTGCCCTCAAGGTGCCATGCACATCATTAAATTAATGGAGGAAACAAGAATGACTGTGCAGTGACATTCCGTGGCCAAGCATGAAATATTAGATAATAAACTTGCAGAGCTTGTTTCGTTTTGTGTCTCCTCATTTAGAGAATTGGAACCACTTACGCGAGACAAAGAAGTGCTTGGTGGAATGTTCCTGTTTCTCCATCTTCCTGCTAAGTGAAATCGAGGAACAAGGAAAACAATCTCTTTGGGACTACTGTCCATCACGCTTGTGGAAGGTCATGAGTTTCTTCATTAAGTGCAGAGATACTGGATAAGTGCTGGAAAAATGTTGATTAGGAATAGCCTTGCACATACAGAGACCTGATTGTTACCTCCTCAGACTGTAAATTCAGTCAGAATCTAAACCGTTTTCAGACTTCATTTGTAAATAGCGATAAAGGATGAGTTAGTGTAGGAATTGTCTTTCTGTAATTAAGTGGAAGGCTAGGTTTATAGGAAAAAGGAAAAATAGATTGTTTCCCTACACATTTTGACTTTCCGTCTCAGAAACAAGCAGATCTAGTGGACACTATAATATTCATGAAGGGGGTGGGCAGGGATTGCAGCTTCTCAAAAACTCGTTTTATTTTTTGGCAGATGCTTTTAACACCTGAAGTAAAAGCAGATTAGAATAAGCTCTGCATCAACGTAGAGGTTAAAATGTTAAAAGATTTTTTTTTTGTTATTACAAAGGACATTTCCTGAGCTATCTAATTTTAATAAGTTATTTGTTCCACAGAGGTAATATCGCACTTAGAGAGGAGCACAGATTTTAGATAAAAATTTGCTTCATATTTCAAATTCAAAATTGACTTTTCTATAGTGGATGGGAAAATATTTCTAAAACCCACTCCTATTTGGAGTGCAGGTACTACAGATTTGCTCTTTATGTCGAGAAAAGGTTGTATGTTTAGAGAGTATGAGGCAAAGCATGCCACAAATTACTTCTTCTAGGAAGAAATAGCATTATTAAGTTAGTTGTCACCTTGGTAATATTTATGAATAAGCACTCAAATTCCTCTAGAGGCGAAGAAAACATCAAAATTCAATTAATTTCAATCTTTTTTTGCTCTTGTAATAGTGAACAATTTGTTCATGTTGCTTAGATCTTCCTGGTTTTGTTGTTGTTGTTCGTTTTTGGTTGTTTTTTTTTTTTTTGTTTAATTTCCCCAAAGCTACACTAAACCAACAAACTTGTGAACCTTTTTGCCTAACACATGCCTTTATTTCAGGTCTATCACCTATTAATATGTACCCCAAACAGGGATTGGAGTTAGGAATTTATCATGCCCCAAAAAGCTGTAAGATGCTTGCAGGTCAAAAATCCCTGCAGCTTGAATTTTCTTCAAGCCAGTATATTAAAAACTGCATGGGAAAAAAAAAAAAACCCCAGCAAATGCTCTCTTCATTTTGTCCTTGAAACCTCACAGAGAGAGCTACTTCATGAAAGGAACAGAAGTATTTTTCCAGTAACCGACAACAGGCCTGTGTCACTTGCTATAAGGATCAGATGCACTTTAATCCTTAAGGTTATTCACTTTATTTCAACTTACTAAGGCACTTGAGATCTCTCATCATGCCTTTTGTGCTGTCATACACATTAACATGCTTATAAATGCAAGTAGGCATACCTGGCTGAACTATTACCATCAAAAGATAATCTCACATATTAGTTTTAGGCTATGCTATTAGTTTCTTAGAAATTGTCGTAAATACACAATATGCTGAAGCAGCTACAGGTACGAAATTAATATTTTGATGTCTTGTCGTGCGTAATAATTTTAATGTTTAGTCCTTCATTTGGTAACATAAGAAGGTGTGGTAACTCGTTATGTATTTCTTCACATGGATATTTCATGGAAAAATCTACTTGAGAAGTTCGAGAAGTTGGCCAGTTAAAAACTTCCAAAGGTAAACTTTTACTTGCTTATGAAAACATAATTACCAAGTGAGAGAGCAATGTAAGTATGATGGTTGGATAAGGTTGGTGATTAGCAAAAGCCAAATGGCAATGAAAATAAAATAGGGCCTTGAATTAAGATGACCTAATTTTATTTCCCTTCTCCCACTGACTGGCTTTAATAACTTTTAAAGACAATGCTGTTCTGCATGACCACGCTGGTATTGCATCCTGTTCGAAGATGTGAGTCCTCCTCTGCATTTTTTGTGAAATATAGTGAAATTAAAATGACTGATAATTGATTTGTAAAACAGTTTGACAATCATGAAGGTGAGCCTAGTTTTGATACAGCCAAAAGACTTGCTGGCATTAATTTTTGTTATATTAGGAAAAGAAAAAAGCCAATTCCCAGATAACATTTACCGGCTAATCTAAAGCCCTGGGTGTCCTTACATTTTGTTTAACCTCTTTACAGATGTTTGATGGAACATGGACAGATAATTGAGTGCAGCATCAAATCTTATTCCAGGAATGGCTTTTAGGGCTACTGAAGTAAATTTTCTCAGTCTGATAACATCAAGAAAGCTTTAAGTAAATGGAACGTCTTGTACTGTGGTCAAAAAGATATGAAACATAGCACTGTAATAGCCCAGGCAGTCTTATTATCAAGAAATATGTCAAAAGGAAGCCAATAGCATTCTTATTCAAAATAAAAAAAAAAAAAAGCAATCAGAATTGAGAAAGAGAAAATTTATTCCATTTTTTAAATCCATGAAACTGCATGAAGCAATAAAATGTGTTAAATCCAGTAGTGCCTAGTCACTGTTTCCTTTTCCCTGTGTATACAGCGTACTAACTGTCTGCTTCAGTTTTGTGGAAAGTGATAATCACTTGCTGCCAAACCAAAACGGGAAGCAAACCGTTATTATTCTCATGGCAGTAACAGGGTTTTTTTTTTTTTTGCAATGAAGGAGCATGTGCACTCCAATTATTTGACTTCCTGTCAGAAAAACTAGATGTTACTGCATTTGTTTTCAGCTTTCCAGTCAACGTGCTTACAGCACCGCATTTTCTAATCTTTCTGGTGCACAGCCTGACATTGCAGCACCGCGCTATAGTCTGTTTTCTTCCTGTCACATCCACTTACGTCTGGAGTAACATGTATATACTAAGACACAACCTGATGAAACACAGCGCATCGGCAACATAAAGTCATGCTCTTACTTGGCCTTGGGGACAAGTGTAGAAACTGAAATTCCGATACAAAAGGCATTGCAGGCAATAATGCATTTGTCTACTGGTTTCATCGATTAAATGACAGTATTCCATTTTCAATAATGAAAAATGTTAGTAATGTTTAATGAAAATATTTGCTAAAATGTATAATGTCAACATATGTTTTTTTCTCATTGCCTATTTTGCAAATGTTAATGGGAAAGTCATAAATGAACAAAGGGTGAATCTAAGTCATTCCTGCTGCTTATTAGAAACAAGTTCAATACGTGATTAAACAGTGTACAAACCTTGTTCTAATCCTATTCATGAAGTAAATTTTATTCTGTAGAAATAATTTTTCTGTAGAAAGATCATATATAGAAAGCATGCCATGACAGATTTATCAACAAATTCAATTAAACTAAAAGCTAGAATGTCTGCTCTAGCAGAATTGTACAAGAGAAATTGCTTCATGAAGTTAATGATGATGTATTATGTCTACTGATAATCCAGTCTTCTGATTCCAGTTAAGATTTAAAAAGAGAGAAGAAAGCACAAATCAGAATCCTTTGCTCTGTCTAAACACAAAAGAATCTGACCCTTTCAAACCTAACATGAACTGCAGTTCATAAAGTTTGTACTATAAAGGAATTGTGTTTATTACTGGTAAAAGATAATGGATAGGTATGTTCAGGAAATAAAGTTACTTCAACGAGGGGGGTCTTCTCCTCAACCATGGAGCAGACCTTGTATAGAATGGTGCATCCCGTGTCTTTCTCAAGTAGAAAAAAAAATGTTCAAGCGTTATAAATTCCCTTTTCCCTGGTAGGAGGCCAATCTGGGGGAGACACAGATCATGACTAATATTTATTAAAACCTTTTATTAATTAAGCTGGTATTATTAGTAGAATCTAACCCTTATTTTTAATTACAGGTAACTATACCTCCACTTACTCCTTAAGTAGTTCAGTCGTACACACTCTCGCAGGAGGTCAGCCACAGTTATGTGGACAGAACAAAGGGGAGGTTGACCACCTTGAGAGCCACAGTGACACCAGCAGCTTCCAGGTAGGTATGCAAAATGCTCACCTGTGCGTGGATGCTATTAACACCTTTGAACACAGCAGCCACCTTCTCGGATGTGATATGAGTGATGTATCAGCTGTTGATGCTGCTGTACACTGGTGACTTTGGACTGATTCAGCAGACTTTTGGTGTTTTATCAGTTTTTGCGGGTTCAGGCAGACCGTTACTCTCCAGAGCTTTTTGGACCTTGGAAGGCTTTTAAACACTCTCAGAACATACTCTCTCCTCAGGTATTTTCTGGTTTCTTCCTCTCATCCACACACATCAGTACCTCTGGACCCATGGCACCCAAATTAACGCAGAAGGGTGCGATTCACAACTGAACTTTCAAAAGTGTGTACACAAAATTCTGTGATAACATTTTATTCCTGCCAGGTTATGCACAGAGGGCTGAGATGCGTATCCATGTCTCGACTATCTGGACTATGGTGACAATGTTAATTTACGATCACAATTACTTTTCCATGCCCTGCTGGCTTAGCATATTTGCAGCCCATTTTTTGACAGGCACTTGAATTCAAGTAACTCATATATGCTGAAAAGCCCAGTAAGGAAAGCAAAAATGCTGAAGAGCTTCCATTTGAATTTATTTCTTCATTTTTACGTTCAAGAGGGGGAAAAATCCCCCACCCATTGTATTTAACTATTGACCATTTCATTGATACTTGAGAAATAAAGCACTCTCCTACTGGGATACTGCGGAATCTTGTCTTGCTCACAGTAGTCATTAGAAGAAGAAGGAGAATGTTGAGTTTGCTGTTCGAGCACTGGATGCTTGTTATTGTTTCCATGTTGTGTACAGGTTGCTGTCTGTTTGTTAAAAGACAAAAGAAAATCAATACAAGTGTTTAAAAGGAACCTTGTGTATTCAACTTTACAAGCAAAGTTCTTAAATAAACACCAAGAAAAATAGTAATAGAAAAAAATATGAATGTCAGCATTAATTACCAGTGTACACATATAGCAATAAAGCTTTTTCAAGTGTAGAAAACTGAGTAGAAAAAGCAAAAAAGTATTTCCAATGAAAATAAATATGGACTGATACATTTGCATTTCAGCTATTTTTATGTCTTTTCATTTAATACTGATGTACCTTAAATGATTTTTTGATGCAGAGGAAAATTAAGAGAGAAAAATAAATTCCTCATACTTAAAATCCAAAGAAAAATGCATGATTTTTATTTCAGTTGTTGGCAAGAATTATTGAATTGCCTGTATAATCTTTTAAGTTCTAGCCTCTGAATATTTCAGTGGATTCATCTGGGCATTTTGAAGATGAAGTAACTTTAAATAATTTATGATCCTCTCAGGAGAAAAAATGGTGAGTCTGCAATCCTATATATTGGTGATTTATTATTATTTTTTTTAATTTAAGCTAATTCTACAAGAGAAGTAAAATATGTGGATGTATTCTCTGCTTGCCCCTGAATTAAGATACTCATTAAAAATAAACAAACAGAAAAACAGAGGTAATAAGCTGGATATCGGGTCATTAGATAGATCATAAATTAATTGTTTGGTTCTCTACTGTGTCTAAATTTCACATTGATTTTCTCATTGATTTCTAATATTTCTAAGAATATTTTTGATATACTTCAATTGATATCATAATGCAGAATGCTTAGAAAAAGGTACAGAGGGTATTTTTAGGTAAGAAGAATATATCATTCACCTGAGAAAAACTTACCTATTAAGAGTAGAATTAATGATGCTAGATTTTTCCAAGATTCCTGTCCTATTTCACGTATAATTTGTAAGTTGCTTGCCAAGACAGCTGCCCAGCACAATTAGACTTCCGTGTACTAATGAGTGCAGGAAGACCCACCAGCAAAAAAAAGATGAGGAAACCAGTCCTAAAATATGTAAGTTTGCTAGAAGGGAAAGAAAAGGTACGTGTAAGGATGAGTTGGGGAATAAAAAGCCAGCTATGTGATCTTCTGTTCATTGACACCATTTCATAGGCAATATACAACAGGAGAGGGAAGGGGGAAGGACCCCAGTTATTAGATATTAGTATTTACCAGTTCTGTAGCTTTCAATTACAGCCTCTGGTGTCTACTTAATAAACACTTCGATATTTAAGAGAAGCAAGAGTTCTATTGCAAGAGTAATACGAGCTAATGTGATGGACTATAAGAAGCTTCAAGCTTCAGCTATCTTTCCCATTTCTTGGTCAATCTTCTGGTCCTTCTCCAACTTCCCCAACCTGATCTTCTCATCATGAAATCATCTGATTGTTGATACTTAATTCTCAGACAAGAATTGAGCAGAAGGAGAGAACTGTCCCTATAGTTGCTGGGGATATTTGAATAGGGAACACCAGAATTTAGAAACTGGTTGGATAAAAGTGCCTTGTAGCTTAATGCGGAATCATACAGAGAAAGGTTTGTGAGCATGTGTGTTTGTTTCATGAAGACTTTTGTTACCCTCTGCCTTAAAAAAGCTAACACCAAAGAGACACGATCTAGTCTTAGAGTTTATTTACTTTTTGGTGTAGATTAAAAAGATTTGTCCATTAAAGTCAGTGAACAGAAAATGGTATCTCAAGATGTAGTTAATTCTTTAGGTCTTGTATAGGTAATCATTATCAATTATTCATCTGCAGCTGAGTTTGCACAAAATAACCAAAATTATTTTTCCAGACAACTTTCAGCATCGGGCAGCTTTATGGGTTTCAGAGGCACCTTGGTAATGTGCCACCAATATATACTGAAAAATGAGAGAAAATGCTGAACCACAAATCCTTCTAATTCAAGCAGCTAAAAAGGTACAGTTCTGAGGAAAGCAGTTTGTGTTCATACTCTACATGGTATGCAATTAAGAAAAAATAAATCAAAAGCTCTTTGGGACTGTGCTTATTTTTTAATGAAATCAATGTCAGCGTCTAAGTTACTAATAAGAGACTCTCAGTAACAGATCCTCAAAAGAAAGAAAGTTATTTCAACTTCAGGCTGATAAAAGGATTATTAGAAAACAGCTTTCTGTGTGCGCGCGTGCATGGCTGAATATTTAAACAATCTTGAAAAATAATACTTTGACACCATTCACCTCAAGCCCATATAAACAAGACTGTCTCATTCCACTAAAAGCAAATGAGGACATACACCTAAAGGTGATGGATTCAGGAATGTATCTCGGACTAACGATAATGGCTATAATAAGCACACATGCACAAAAATCATCCTTTTGAAACTACAGTCATGCTAAGATTTTGTGAGAAGCTTTCACAGTAGGTTTTTTTTTCACCAACTTGCGATGCTTGCTAGGATTTTCTGCAGTAGCATAATGCACGCCATGCAGTAGACTTACTATGTAAAACACCCGCAAAAAAAAAGGTTGACATAATGACTCATTACAATTTAAATCTTATTACACAAAGCTTCATTCAAGTCAATATCCATAGTACAGAACCGCAGGGGTACATTTTAGCCTGGTGTGAGAGGAATGAGTCATGCAATTCTCATTATGGTTAATACAAGAAACACATCTATTGCCTTGTGTAGACCCCTAGAAGTGCACCTCACAATTCATATGCTAAATACATCGAGCAGTGGCTACTCCAGTAAACAGTCAAAGTAAAATTCCTACGTTTCAAACTTTAAAGTTAATCTGATTCTAAAATTTTGGAAATGACTTTGCATTGTATTGATGACTTAGCTCGAACACATCACTGGCAGTGATGATTACTCCTAATTGCTACAGGCATAAGTGGAGATTTTCAGAAGCTTAAAAAGGGAGGGATATGAAACACATTGACTATGTCTTTCCTCTCTTCTCCTTACCTTCACTGGCAGACTTTACAGCAAACTTTTCCCTTCCAAGACTCCTATAAACATTGTCCATATAAGAAATAATTATTACTGAACCTGGCCACTCCTCTACTGAATTTTAGGATATATTTCTAATTATCTTTTTTTATATACTATCCTAGAAGACTAATAGCTTATATACTTGTAGGTTTAGTTGCTTGTTTTACTAATGGCTTGTTCCAGCTAATTAAAGGAAATCTCCAGGAAATCTCTTTCTTCTGATAAGTAGGTTGCACAAACAGCTTCAAGGAAAATGCATCCTTCCAGACATAAATCTGTACTTATAACTGCCAAGTCTGTTTGCATAGTCTAGAGCAGTGTGCTTGTAACTTCAGTTTTATTTTATTATTGTAGATTCAGGCGTTGTTGAAAAGGGGTATCTATTACTGGTTATTGGAGAATTTTGAAAAAGCATCCTGTGAAATACTTTTAATTATGGATGAAGCTACTGTAGATTATAATCAAGTAGAGTTTCTACTGTGAATATCTACATCAAAAAGGGCTGCATTCTCAAAAAAGTGCATCCTTTCTTTCAAGTTAACAAGAGCGATTCTCCTTTCAGTGCTTTAGTGCAATTAAGTTATTTGGTTTATGATGTGAACGGCAAGATCCAGCTGATCTTTTCAACTTTCATTTTTTTCTTAGATTTTGCAGAAGATGAAACCCCCAACTCAGTGTTAATTCAGACAGCTCGCACCGCTTACAGAACTTGAAACTTTAAAAAAAAAGATGAAATCTCCAGTTATCAGAAAGAGATTTTTGAAAACAAAGTTACGTATGTTCAGAAAGCAGAGTCTAACTCAGAAAAATAGCCTTTTTATTAGATATGAAAGCTACATTGAATGTTTGTTTAAATTTGTTTCCTCATGAATTCAAATGGTTCTTGCTAAATCCTCAAAGAGCAGAAAGGTGCAGGTTACCAGTGCAGTGCTGCTTCTGCAGTACCGCAGCATCATCAGGAATTCAGCTTCATTGCTGAGATTTAGCAGAGAAGCAGTAATGCAGCCTTATCCAAAGGGCTTGCAATCATACTTTCTGAAAGAGCAGGATTTCCATTGTGTCTGTGTTGTGAGCTTGGCAGAGGTATTCATCAGCCATTATTGATTTAGAAGAAGGCAAGGCTGCAGTGAGGAGGATTGATCTGAATCCTCCCTTGGCTAAGTTAACTATTGAGGGATCTATTAATATCAAGATGAAGCACGGAAGAGTGACCTACAATCATAGGAAACTGGTATTTCTGTCTATCTTTTTCTTTTCAATGCGTGTGAAAAACTCTGGCTTGTTGCTCTTGGGTTTGGGTTTTTCTTCTCCCTCCATTAACTTTCAGAAATAATTCCTTTGCTAAGTTAAGTATTTCTTGAATTTGCTGGGCAATTCTTTAGGGAACTGCAGAGTGGCAGTTTCCTCTGATGATCTGGCAAAGGGATATGGGAGAATGAGCTACTGACTTTGGATTCAAGCTGCAATCTTACTTGTGAGAAACTGAATATGGCAGAAGACATCCAATAGGAGTCCGGCTTAGTTGTGCTTTCTTCGTCAGCCCTTTCCATCTCCAAGTGTCCTAGCACCTCCTCAAGTTGTTTCTGGGGTTAGTATTGCCATCCTTGCCTTTCCTGTTTATATAATGCTTCTCTTTCAGAGAAATCTGCAACTTGTTTTTCTCCGAGACAGGACCGAAGTGGACCCAGGAGAACCATTCCTGCCTTCTCCTTGCTGCAGCCCTTTGCCTAGAGAGCAGCTGGGCTTGGGCCTCTCAGCTCTGTAATCGTGTGGGCCATATTTCACTTGCACAGCTTTGCCCAGTTTTCATCTTATATCTGCAATATCTTTCTGCAGATGTTACAAGTATAGATTTGCCTTACTGACAGCGGCCCAAAGTGCTTCTGGAAGGAGCATTTCTCTTTTCCTCCATTTGTATCCTTTCCTTTTATTTTTTTTTTACCCATTTCTGCCTCTTCACAGATAACCTGACTCTCATGTGCCTTTATGGCCTTTCCTCCAACTCGTCATTTCACATGAGCTACTGATACATCAAGTGCCACCACTGATTAGCTTCTGATCTCAGCTTGTTCAGCTATTTACTGGAGCTAGGGACAAACACATTTGTTCTTTGTCTTGTGCTGTTCTTCACACTCTAGAGGTCCTTTGCTCAAAAAAACACATACAAGGCCATTTCAGGGTTTTCCCTGCAGTCTTTTTCAGGGAGAAATAAGTACCTTTTGCTTGTATACTGCTCACTCCCTCTTTATGGCTTCCACTTGACTGAACAAAGACACTTAAAGAGATTTTTCTCTCCTACAAACTCCCTCCCAAACCGATGTATCTTTAAAAGACTTTGTTAGTATTCCCACAATAAACTTAGCAAAGGTAATACTGTGGGTGTACAGAGTATATCCATTATGGGAACGAAGGTATTTATCATGTGCAAATTCTGCACATATCAATTGTATTTGATATTGTATTTTGTATGCAACTTGGGATACTTTTTTCTTCCTGGCTACTGCAGTGACTATCACAAAAGAGTCTTTTATCTGTAGTAGGGCCCCTATATACTACAATACAAAGAAATAATAATATTATTCTTATTAACAAATGCATTCAAAAGCAAGAACAAGAATTTATGGCTTAAGTCTGTTTTGTAATAACAGAAAGAATATAAGAAATACAAAACTGATATTATAATTTACAGTCTTACCTACAAAACCAGATTATTTAGACCTGACAGCTTCTTAAAGCAATAAACACAAGATAACCTTTTCAAATAAAAAATAAGCATGGAATTTAATGATTCTGAGTAGCTCAGGATCTCAAGATCTTTACTTCTTCACTTGGTTTACTTTATCTCAAGATCTTTATTATTTTAAGTACTTCAATCTTAAGAAACCTATATGTACGAACTTACTTTCCTCACTTACTGTGCTTTGCTTCACACGGTGGAGCGCCAGCTGTTAATGGGATTTTAGTCCCAGGGACCAGATTAAAGTCAATCTGAAGTAAAATTCCCTCAACCATGCATAATGGTTGTTGGGTTTGCATTTCAGGGTAAAAAAAAAAATAAAAATCAGACAGAATATCCCTTTGAAATCGTTAATCATGAGAAGGAAGGCTACATGCCTTCATTTGCATGGATTCCTGTGAAATGGACAATAGAAATCACAATTGCTCTTTTTATGACTGTTTAAACCAGGAAGGAAATAGCAGTAATCTAGTTCTTCCAGAAGAGTTTGCAAGTTCAAGGTAGGAAAGAGCACTGAAATCCAGAACAGTGAAGGATCCAATATGTGGCTGACATTTTTTCTTTCAAAAGATTTTGTGTTGTGAACTAACAAAACGCTCCGGCTTTTGAGAGTTTCATTACATTTTATAAACTTCTCATCTTTGCTACCGAATCCACCAGACTACTTATTGTGTCAAAATAAAATGATTGTTGCAGTGAAGTCACCTTCAAATCATCTCGTATTTCCTTTATATTTCCTTTACATTTATAAGTCATAGCATATTGATTTTGCCCTTACATTGCACTGAGTTTCACTACCCTTTAGTAGACAAAATGACTATTTGCCTTCCATAAATCCTATTATTTGTATTTCTTTTCTTCTCTGAGCTGTTATCTGAGACTTACAATAGGCCACTGCTCAGTAAAGTGGTGAGGTACCAGTTCAGCCTAATATTGTTCAAAAAAAGTCTACCTGCCAGTCTGTTGTTGCTAGTACTTTTCTCCTACTTACTCTTTAAATTATCTGACTTCCCAATAAGTTGAACGGTGCATTATATTCACCTGAAAACTGTTCAGGTAATTATCTCATTTAATATTTGATCCCTTCGCAGCATTCAGTGTTGGCTACTGTTCTCTGCACCATACTGTGCAGTTCCAATTTATCATTCACCTTCTGCAATGTTGACTATTACTCTGAACTACGCATCATACTGCACTTATTCCTTCGCTGTCTTGGATATAACACACAGGACTGGAGTGTCATTACACAATCCTTCATCAAATTCTTTTTTTTACTTCTAAGACCTTTTTTGGTTCTCTAAGGTGGTTACAGGTTTCTGATCTATGACCTGAAAATACAGCACCGGCTCCATTTCACACAGCTAACAAGTGAATGTGCTCCACAGCATTTCTTACAAGTGCAGATGTCACCGGAGCCCCACCAGTAGTACCTCTTCCCTGGGTATTCCTGCTTCTCAACTTACCTGTTCCTTGTCCAAACTTTGTCATATTTCTACCAGGAGAGGTATAACTTTGACCATATCCATTTTTATTAAGAGATCAAGTGAGATATTAGACCCTGGCCACTTTTACCTTTTCTGTTCTTGTGTAGAAAGAAAAGAGAATTTCAGGCAGGATAGATGGATATTCTCACACGATAGAGAAATATGCTTTTAAAATAATAGCTTGAGGCAGAACAAGATGTAATTAACTCATTATTCTTTAAAACTGTGGACTGTCTCCATACTTAGCTTAGCGTTAACACACGATGCCAGTGAATGAAACTTGGGGCTCCTTTAAACTAGAGTGAGGTACGTAAAGATAAGCCCAAACTGAATATGAAAGATTTGGCTCCTTTAATACAGTTACAAAGAGGAAAGAAAAAACTGTTAATAGAATATATTTTCATTTTCCTCCTTCTAACCATGAGAGCCATGACCAGCCCCATTCAGGATAAAAAAAGACCTCGTTCAGATTTTCCTTTAGTGCCAAATTATCACCCTGCACTAATCAAGGCAAATATCTTGGTTTGCCTGTGCTTCACTTTTCTGCCATTATTCACCACTTACTGCCCAGAACTTCTTGTCAGCTTTGGTCTTCTTACAACTTTTACAGATTTCCTTTAGTTAAATGTCTTCTCTGAAATTGAAAACAAGATCAGCATCTGTTATAGAGAATTGTTTTTCCAACTCATTGAATGCAAAGGGAGAGAATGTTGAACTGATGAAAAAGTTTCTGTTGTAGATCTCATTGGTTTTGATTTTCTTTCTCTCATTACAATGTAACTGAATTAGTAGCTATGACAATCCTTTTTTTAATTTGTTTTAAAAACAGATGTTTTGATGAAATGATAAATGTGTCCGGAATTTGCATAAATGTAACAAAGAAAAGAGGATTATCAGCTCTCACATCAGCAAGATTTATTGGTACTTTTACTAAATTGGAAGGCTTGACCTAACTTCTTAATAATTAGTACTATTTCTATAAGTTAATACAAAATTGCATTTAACAATAGTAAAATTTTCATTTCCTTTGATTAAAATAGATTTTAGCAATATAGTCTCATACTTCATACATCAAACTCCAGAGAAGCAATCATCACAAGAGTTGGTAGTAAAAAAACCCATTTTATTATGGTCAATTTATTATATGAAATAGTACTGGAAAATCTTCTCTTAATTATAATCAGGGACTAGCATTTAGCAGGCCAACAAAGCCAGTAAGTCAACCAAAGAACAGGTTGATTAAGTGGAAGGTACAGTGCTTGTATGTAGAATAGCTGCTCAGTTGCCCCATTCTTAAACAGAATTAAGGTATGATTGCTGTGAATCTCCTCAACTAAATGTTATTCCTTATAATACTTGCTTCTCAGTTATTTCTCTGATGGTCTGCAAACAGTAGACTGCTCATTGCTGCGCAAGACTTGAACTGCTGTTGTTTGACTACAGGAAAAGCTACGCAGTAAAATTGCACCCGTTTTGCTTTACTGAGAATTTTCCCTGGTCCTTGGCCTCCTTCCTTCCGTCCCAGTGCATGTGTCAAGAAGAGCCTTCACCCTGTCTGAAAAGCAGCCCTTATTTTTGATAGAAGTTCTGCACCTATTATTGGACACGTATTTCATTTAACCTTAAGCACATACACAGTTGGTACCAGATAAATTCAATTAGCTTTTGCGCATGGAGATATGAAAACGTGTGAACAGTGGGGGAAGCAGTATTATCACAAGGGAAAAAAGCTGGTCTAAGTTGAGCTACTCATCTACCTCTTTGACAGTAAGGCGGGAGGGAAGCATGGCAGCTTTGTTACACAGCACCTAGATGAATGATGGCTGAACAGAGCTTTCAGGCCTTTTAATCTGGTTTTTGATCACCCCTGAAATAGATCAAGGCAAACCTGTTCTTTCCCTCTCTGACAAAAAGTACTTACTGACTTCTCTGTATTAAACATAGCCTCCTAGCCTGGAAACTGGGCTCAGGAATATCACCTACTTACCCCATTTCACTACGACTCTGGAAGAGCTTTGGACCTAGTCCTGTGGTACTTCACTGAATAGGCGGTGTAACTGGGGCACGTCCTTCCTGAACTGAGGAATGATCGATAAAAGGAGCCAGAAAGAATGCTGGAAGGAACCAATAAGAAAGAACTGAACTGTTTGTTTATCAACGTAGACGGCCTTTGAAACTAAACAGAGGAATTATAACAAATGATGTAAGTCATGAAAGTTGATATTATAAGAATCAATAGATACCTAGTATGAAAAAGCAGTGATGACTGAAGTACATTTATCAAAGTCTTTGCATTCTCAAGAACAGGAAGTGCCATAGTGTACATTAAAAATGGACTAGGACATAAAGATAGAGAGGCATGAGAAAACAATCCATTTGGGTTCAAAATCATTCTTCAAGAGTGATAAATAGCCACTGTGAGACTATGAGGATTCTTTGTAGGTAGTGCAAAAGGTTACCTTAACTCATGATTGATCTCTTGATACTACTTATTACACAGCACTGGTTCCAGAATGGACCCCTGAGGCACACCGCTCGTCACAGATCTCCATCTGGACTTTGAGCCATTGACCACTATTCTTTAAATACGACCATCCAACCAGTTTGTTACCCACCTTACCATCAAGTCCCTTTCTCTCCAATTTAGAGAGAAGACCATTAGTGCGCGACCGTTTTGTTCCTGAATTTCTTGAAACAAAGCACTTGGAGAACACAAAGTGCCACACAATGTATAATGAAAGAGAAGACCTGTTATCCCAATGCTTTCTAGTTCTTCCGTCCATTTTATGATAACTGATGGTTTTGAATACTCCTGCCATACATATGCACAGGTATTCAGTACTGTATCTGAAAATCATTCCTATTGCACCGCTGATTAATAGATGCTAAACCCCAAACCTGAAAGAGCTTAAAATCCATCAAGTTAACAGTAGTAGCATTGGTACAGAGCATAAATCCATATTTTGACATCCTAAAGACAGTGTTAAGTTTTCTGTTATCTTATTAAATTGTATCAGACTTGCCTTGCATAGAGTACAGCCAGGCTTGATAAATGTTTGGCTTCAGCAATGCTCTCCCATTTATTTTCACACTGTCAGACTTAATCCGTAACGGCTGTTCAAAAGCAGAAAGCAGGAGATGAGGGTGCATCTTGACTCAGCTGGTAGCTGGCTACTGGCAGCCAAAAGCTACAATAATTTATAATTATTCAGACTGCATCTTGACATAATTTATTTTCATTTTTTATAATCTATTCTCTAAGGATAAACAATTTATAATCACATGATTTAATTAGTTTTTATTTTGTGTCAATTTGCTTAATCTCATTGACTGGAAAGCATGGATTTTTAATGAAAAAATACTCAACTCTTTTATCTGAAAAGTACATAGAGAACATAAATGCAAAACTCGGATTGCTAGAGTTAATGTGAAAGTCTATGAACACATCTTTTACTCGTACTGAAGACAGTACAGATGTTACTGCTCCTTTGCTACAGATAGGCTTGAATTATCTTGAATACATTAAAGCGATGTGGTGGTCTCACACTGGATTTCACTTCAGTGCAGTCTGGCTGGCACCTTCTCCGTTTCATATCTAGCATTTAATACTAGAGACAGGCACAAGAAAAGAAAACTCCATTTTCCCGTGAGAAAGGCTGTATACGCTCATCACCTAGCAAAAGTGCATTTTCCTTTGTCTAAGGGCTTAAATGGAAACAAAATTTTGGATCCTAAAATGGCTCAACAATTACATCCAAATGCATTTCCTCAAATGAGCCGCCACAGAAATGTAAATAAAACAACCTAATATGGATTTGGACCATCAGTTCTTCCCATACAGAGTCATGCCCACAAATAACAGTTCTCCTTGTGTTTTGATAATATTCCTGTCAAGGAAAGGCACTATGTTGAATAATTAACAATATGATTGATTTTTTTCCTAGGATAAATATTGAAATAAAAAAAAAATCTGTAAGCATATGAGTTAAGGTTTGTAAAACCCTTCTCTTTGTAAGCAGCCAAGAAATTAAAAGGTGCTTATTAGGTCCCCATTTGTGGATATATAGAAGCTTTATTAGATATTTGTCTTTCAGACACAACCTTCTAACAGGTGCTGTTTGAAGAGCCAAAGGTTAACACCTGTATTTAAGTAATATTGCTGCAAATTTAAATTATGCACACAAGAAACACTGGAATAATTTCCTCATATTCTATGCTTTTTTGAAAATAAAACAAAGCAAGCTTAGGAAATCTACAGTAGTACAAGTGCCTCTGCAGTACAGAGTCTAAAGGCAGTGTCATACTCGATAGTCACTCGGCCAACACTCACCTTTCTTGGGCTGCAGCTAAATCCTGACAGCCGGGCCCATTCTTTGGCAGAGGTTTATATACTCGGGGCAGTGGGAAAACCTGTGTAAGAGGAGAGAGAGCTTAGCGCTGTAATAGATTGCTTGACACAGCAATATAAAAATCCCTTTCACTGGAGAGTTTTAAGATTCCATTAGACCAATCTCTTGATAACAGAGTCAAAATCACTGGCAGTCACCGCCAGTTCTCCCAGTATGCCCTCACCTTGGGCAGCAGTCCCACGGCTGCTTGTTGAGCCTTTCACAGGACGCAGCTGGCGCCTCGACACCATCAGTGCTGGGCAGGCATTTGGGTTTGTCATCACACTTCTGTGCTCTCATGGTACGGTAGACTGCCAGGTGTACCCTTTGGGGACGCCTGGGTTGGACAAAGGTTGTCAGAATGATGCAGGAATCCTGCCTCCACCTAGTGTGGGTGGAATAAAGCTCTTCACGTTTCAGACCTTGTTTTTATGCTTTATGATACTATACTGCGACACTTCTTCCTCAAGCAGAATTCCTTCAACACAGAGTACACGTGGGCAGCCTTATGGTGTTGTTCTGCAATAAGATTTCCTTTTGTAAGCACAGCTCTACAGGAGGAGAGTTATTTGAGCCAATAGTTTCCACTTTTTGTTGAAATCATACCGAATGTTACCAAGTCCTCTGACCAGGTGGCAAAAAAAAAGAGGTTTGCAAACAAGTCTTGTCTAAGAGAAAGTAAGGTATGTTCTGAGAATGTTCAGTCAGTTTATGAATGATTCACGAATAGGAAAACAAAAGAAATCAAAGTAGACAGAATTTGTCACTTTGCTTCCAAATTATTTACATCTATGGATTGCTCTACTTCTAATTCTGGTAAGATTGTCAATGCTGAATGTGGCACAAGTGTTGTAACTTCAGATTAAATCTTTTAAATCTGTATTCAAAACATAGAGCACACTAATTCAAAGAGACTTAGCATGTGATTTGGTAGTCAAGGAAAGACTGAGGTATGCATTGTACTGACTTCCTGTATCTTTGCACTAAAAGACACCTGGTAGAAAGTTCTTCACACTGTAAGGGACTAGGGAAGGAAAGGAATCAGAAGGCAAGAGGGGAAAAAGAAAGATAACACAATTATTATTATCATTGAGTAGCGCAGAAATGGAATTACACTGCAAATCACGCTAAATACTAAGACAGCAGCATCAGGGGTTTGTGCTCATACATGCCAGTCTGTTACAAGATGGTAGGATGAGGGGCAGAGTGTGATGTCACCCAGGCACACTGGGACCCTTGGTTTGTAGGAAACTCCTGCAACAGCCTGTCTCTCAGTTCTGAGTCCCACCATTCCAGCAGCACCTCCGGAGTCTCTGTAGATAATTTTGTGTGAGCAGTTCTATTCCTGAACCTATGTATGAGGACTTTATAACTAGGTAATAAAATCTGACTCCATGATATTTCTTGGCAAGTAGAGCTGATGCTTGAAACCAATTTTTTTTTTTTACATGGAATTTATATTTTCGTGGATGTGAAAGTGCACTTATATGCACTTGCAGCTGTCATCCAAGCTTTGTTTTGTTTGGGAAACTGACAGCTTTTATAGTCCTACTGGTTCTTAAGGACACCTTCTCTCACCCTCCCTTTAGTTCAGGAAAAGTTCTGATAAGGCTGTTTTTCACTGTTTCGTACCGAGCTTTGCATAGGCTGGGATAGCTTAGCACTTTGTCAGCAATGACACCTATATTCATTCCTTTTAGGTAACAGAAGATCAACGGCCCTATAATAACATTTTTTCTTATTCTGACTTTTAACTTGTCTTGCTGCAAAAACGCTCCATGGGGGGGAACTATGTCACTGTGATTGTATCATAATTTTCCAGCTACTATACTGTAGGAGGAAGGAATATTCTCAATAGCACATAGTATATTTCACTGTTTCATCAGGTATATTTATTCATAGAGCTTGTTTATTACGAAGACATGTTAAAAGTGAAAATAAAACAAAGTAAGTGTTTCTGGAAGTTCCTATTCATCATCAGAAGCCATCTGAATTGCAAAGATGCTGCGGTATTAAGCAACCATTTCCTTTATCCCTTGGGCTTTTGAGAAAATCTTATTACAGCATCTGAATTATTCCCTTGATTTGGATGTAGGAAAAAAAAAAAAAGGGGAAAAAAAGGGGGGGGAAGAAAAATGTTCCATTTGCTGATTCCTTTGCAATTTAAATTAATAACATACAGTGTACTGTGCAAACGACCCCTCCACATAGCTTCCTTCCAGCCAGCAAACTGCTAAAAGCCTGTCTCATAGTCTATTATACGAGTGTTGCCTAACCTGCTCTGAATTGCCACTACTGTGTTCTGCACCAGTTTCCACAGGTTACTGAGGCGTGCAAAAGAATGTGAACTGATGGATGCAACACCTTGTTATCTCCTTACCATCTGCATTCTGGTGCTCTTGGGGCTGGTGGTTATCACCCGCTCACCACAGAACCAGATAAAACAAAAATGCTTCTACAGGAGCGGGGTCTAGCAGAAGCAGATACTGCATCACTGTACTTTTGTACTGTCTTTGTCTTCACTTTCTGCTTGTAGGTACCAAACTGGAGGGTTCTAGCTGAAGGAGCACTAACAAAGCCTGTGCCTGTTTCAAGCTTCTGGAAAAATCCTATGCATTCCCTATCTTCACCTAAATAAGGTATTCAACCACGTTGATTTACAAGCAGTTTTGACCTGCTTAAATTTTCCTGTCTCTAACCAGTCGTTAGTTGAGTTACTAATTACTCTGTGGTCAGAACAGCAGCGATGGTCCCAAGAATTTGTTGTGCAACAAGCCGAATAACAAAATCAAGAGGTTAAACCCCATTTATGAAGACGGAAAGATCTGGAACAAAAATTTAAGGGGTTCTGTTCTATATCAAGAACACTGATTCACATGAAACACAAGATCTTCTTTCTCCTCATCAGCATAGTTACAGAAGAACTATTCTGCAAACTGAACCAATTGATATCCACTGCTGCAAACCCACTTAAAAAGTTGGTGACGCACTAGAGAAATGGAGCAGAGGATAAAGGAGAGGCAGCACTGAGCTGTGAGCATTGTAGCAATGTGAAGATCTATTCCCTGCCTATTCTCATTTATTGAAGCAGAATGGTGAAAGGAGTCCAAAACTAAGTATTCACATTCATTACCAGCGAAAAAGAGTGAAAAAAAGAATTTTCCCTTTATTTCTTTTGATTTCAGGAGCGATTAGGTTCAGTTGTGCCTCTTAAATTGCTTGGTAAGTGTTCTATCTCTGTAATTTCTATAAAAGGGATAATATATTTCATTCTAGCATTTTCACTCTAAAGAGATTGGAATCATAAAGAACCAGAAAGAGGGGGGCAAGGTAGAATTCTGAGGTCATTAGGATGTTTTAAGAGCTGTTTCATTGTCTGTCTAAAAGCACTCTATCACCCCTCTTCATATCCTGTAAATAGGAGAACTGCCTCTCCTGAAAAACAGCATTTACGGTCATCTCAGGACTTTTTTTTTCAGGATCTATTAGCCTCTGCTAAACTATGGAACACAGTCATCAGGACATTCTTGCTTGGCATCAGACTGAGTTAAATCTTACTACAAACAGCAGTGCTCTGTCACAAATGACTGTTGCTTTATTAACAGCACCACGCTAAGCGCTACGTAGCCAACAACAGCAGAAAAGCTTTTGGAAAGTAGACATCGCTTGCCTTAAGCATTGCAGAATCAGAAAAGCTGAATGCTGTGGTAACATTTTTTCTTCAGAGTTTCCTGCTCAGCTACAAAACCATTTGAATCTCAGGTGCGATGTCACCGCTCTGCTGCTGTAATGCCACTCCTGAGCCAGAGCTGAAAATGCAGTCAGAGAACCGAGGTTGCAACTTGTAGCTGTGGTCTTTCCTTGGTGCTGCTGCTAAGTGAACACAAAAAAGGAAGTGTTGAGCTTACTTCAATACAACAGGATCACAAGCTTGGCATAATAAATTGCAGGAAGAAAAGGTGGAAAGTTATCGAGGAAATAGGTAATATTAAAAATATGGAAAGATGCAGATTTTGGCTCGCTCATAAGACAGATAGACAGCATCTTAGCTTCAATTGAGATTGCTCCGATCTCAGAGTTTGATTTAAATGACAAATTATTAGGGTATAAAATTTTACATCCCAATTAAATATTGTCCTTGTGACACATGTCCACACTTATTTTTAGTAAAACAGGATAAATAGAGAAAAGAAATTTAAATATGCTGGTTTAGAACAGACCTCTAAACTAAAAGCTTCTTCGTTTTGGTATGTGAGTATTTGCAACAACTTCCCCGGGCAAGCTGAGAAACAGATAGTACACATTAAAATTATATTCTGTTGTCCATGCTTGACAGCTTTAACTGCTACTTAATAGATGCTGACCTCACAGCTGAAATACGAGCAGGCCAAACGTGAAATTTTCTCAGAGCCACCAATACAATACTTTGCAAGTCAGACTTCCAGACCCAAAGGAGATGTCTGTGTATTTAATAACCTTTAACTGATTTCCCTTTCATGAATCTGTTGGCTCATACAGAACCTGCAGACATACTATTTGTCAGATCAAACACAGATGGGACCTGTTTTATGCAACTGGTGCTCATGCACGCACACTTGATATATTACTTGTTGAGTCTCTGAATACTGTTTGAAGAAAGGATGTATCAGATGTTAGAAAAGACTGTTTTAGGATTTCAAGGACACAGTCTTTCTTATTAATATATCTCGGACATATGTTTTAGCCACATGGACAAACACTTTATGGTATTCACCACTCTCAGACATGAGGTCTAACTTCCTCAATATATTACAAACTCAGATTTTGACCTCAGTCTTGAGCTCTGTGCTGGGAACACTGAATCTACTTGATTCTTCTAACTTCTTCAATGCATTACAAATTTGTATTTTGTTATTATTCTTAAAGCAGGAGGAGTGAACAACAATATTATGATTGCACTATGCATTCTAAATGTGTTTAGATGTGGCTTGTGACAATAAACACGTTGTCTACTGTACATGTTAGGGAAACACAAACATATCTAGCACTATTTTATAGAAAAAATAAAAGGAATGGAGGTTTCATTAGTAACCATGATTTGGAAGACTGAAAGAAAAACTCTTACTTACGAAGAGTCATTTAATTCTCCTATTAATTCCTTGCTCATATCCCTGACTCAGGTGTCAAGCCCAGAAAAGCTTGTTAAGTGTGTAATTTGAAATAACCATAACCATTGTCCTTTTTATTAATTTCAGAAATTAGTATTATTGTGGGTGTAAGGGCAATCTTTGAGCCATAAGACATGATTCCAATTTACTGTCAGCATTGTTAATCAACTGTTGCTTCCAGAGTTCAAAAGTATTACTTTGGATAGAAGTGAAATCAGACTCAGGCCCAAACATTTCAACACTGTTGTTTCTCAAGTTATACAATAGCACCAATACTAAAATTTTACACTGTATGCTAAAGGTCAACAGATAAAATATTTGTAACTTTTACTCATGAATACGTTTAATTGGCTACTGCAAATTATTTCAGTTACATTTTACAAAAGACATAGCTGCTTGTCCTTTTGCAATTAAAGATTCCCAATAACAAAGTCAAACCTTCTTAATCATTGTTCATTCTAGCATAAAGTAAATCTTGCTGTGTTTGAAGAGAACCTAGTCATCTTAACAGCATCCATTTTTGTTCCTTTTTATTTTATGAGATTAGAATACTTAATAACTTTCACCATAGTTGGCTGCTGTGGAAATGTGAAGAAGAGTAAAATTTGCACAGTGGATTATATGGTTGGGACAAAACTCAGTTCAGTAATTACGTTTGGTCCTGTTGCTTAGATTTGCAGAAAAGTCAAAAATTACTGGTTCTTTTCTCCCAGGATTCTTCTGCAGAGTTACACAGAAAAGCAAAGCATTGTTAGAGTCAGGCCTATTGTCTGAATATTTGCCAAAATCATAGATTATTTTTTTTCTTGCTAAAAACATTCCAGTTTGAAGGAATATAAATAGAAATACTTAGTGCTGAAACAGTCATCATTTAATTGCAAATAAGTAAGACACTAAAAGAGCCTTGGAATGCTCACTACACTTACACTCATCCCTGTAAAGACTCACAGAACTTCCAGCAACAGTCTCGGATATGGAAAGTCCAGAGCTGGTGTGGCTGCACCTTTAGAGCTCTCCTGCAGAGTGGTCTTGGGAAAGATCAGTGAGTCTTTGCGCACATCCCCCTAAATCCTCAGAGACTGAGCATGGAGTTCTTTTTAACACAAGCTTCATTTTCATTAAAAAGAAAAATGTGTTCAGGCAAGTTGATGGAGAAATGAACCAATTTGAATGTATTGAAGTTCTTTGCTTTGCTACAGTGCTTTTTAAATGGTGTCTAAACAGTTGGTCACAGATTTATTTATGTTTCCATGTAAAGAAAGAAAATATTATCATTTTCTATATGGGAAACAGTTTCCCTAATTATTTGGCTCCTTCTTCTACCACATAAACACAGCAATTTGTACCCCTCTCCTTCAACTGGCTGCAATTAGCAGCAACATTGCAATAAGCAGATTATGTTAATTAAAAACTCAAAACTATGTAAACAATGGGAAAGCTGACTAGCCATTTTCTATTTTTGCCAACTGGGAGGAACACAAGAGAAATTAGTAACAAGCTTAATTTTGCTGTTTATAATTCACGTTATTTGTAACAAATTATGACATTTTAAAAGTATTTCCAAACAACTGACTGTATCTATACTAATTTAACCTCATCCCACATGAGAGGATTTACATCTGAATGGACTGCTGAAAAAAAGGTTCAAAACAAATCTAACAAAGGTGTTCAGGGAACAGGTTTGCACACATCGTGACCGAAGTGGAATATTAAACACAAGTTTCCTTCCATACCTGAGTTGCACTCTCAGAAAGTCAGAGCTACGAATAAAAGTAGAACTTAGTTCTGCTTCCTCAGCAAAGAATTGAGCAAACTTTAGTATAAACATTACCCAACAAACACAAATAAACTGTAAGGTTTTAAGACGATGCTGCGGTTTCATAGAGGCTATAGTTTTGTTTTTGTTCTTCTGCTTGCCAAACCAGGACTATTTAATGAGCATGGGAAAAGTGGAAGGCAAAAGTGGATTTTGACTGTTGGTCATTGTGTTCCCTCTCCTCCAGTACCACAGACTAAGGGGAGGTCAACACCAAATGAACTGCATGGACAGATAGGCTGTGTACATATATCGTGTATTGACTATAGCTACGAACCTCTCGATGACCAGGCGTAGAGGAAGAAGAAACAGAATGGACTACAGCCCTTCTTCAGCTTTATATAGGAAATACTCTGTCCAAGTACTTGAAGGAGACAGAGTATTTCTTTCCCCAGGTTTGCACTGCCACTAGATATTGTTGATTGACTACAAAGAGGAAATCATGAGTCTAGGGAACAGTCACAGCTTCAGATGAGGCGTTAGGCTGTTTCTATGAGGTTTTTCAATGACTGCATAGGGAAAGAAAATGGTACAGAAATATGTAATGGCTCATTCACTCCGAGACCAGACTTTCAGAGCGGCCAGTATAAAAGCACTAGTTCAGTGTACGGTTTCAATTATACCCTTGATCCAAACTCCTTCAGAAAATGGGAAGATTCTCAGAAGATGTGAAAGTTGCCAATAGATGTATTATTCACAAACCCTCAGGAGGTCACGTAATGCTAAGCGTATAAGAAAAGACAAGAAGAGCACGGGAAGCTTGAAGAGGGCAGAGATTAAAGAAGAGCTGGCCACATCTTTACATTTTGCACCATCTTTCAGCCTTTAAAGAGAGTGGGAATACTGAAGTGCTTCATGTATATTATCTTAGAAAAACATTTCTTCTGTTTTAAGGGTAACTCTGATTTCCCATCTCCTGCTCCGCTACAGAGTCCACAGCCTGCGGGGGAGTTATTCAAACTAAAAGTGCAGTTGATCATTTTGCTTTTTGTATTTCCACTATTTTCTTTTTGGAGACATGAACTTTAAATGAGCTGCTGCACAAGCTTCTTGGGGTCAAAATAGAGGAAATCTCATCCACCACAGAGACGTGCACAGCAGAAACCCCAAATATGGCCATTATGTTCAACTCAGCAGTCTTTTTCCTGTTGGTAGGTTTTTGATACAAGCTTAGCATCAAGCCAGGCTGTCTAAACCAATGAAATCTATTTCTGTGACATTGAAAAGCTCTTGATGAAAGTCAATCAGTTTAGGGACTGGTTTTTTTTTTTAGAGTACCTGGAATCATGACCAGGGACGATTTGGGGTTTAACAGAACGGCTGCTTTTTCTTCTTAGTTTCTGAGAGGTGAGGAATATGTGCTAAGTAAACCCATTTATTCTGCAACAGGTATTTATGCCAACAGGTACATTTTAGTCTATTTGCTGAGAGACTTGCTTTTTAACAGAATTAACCCTCTGGCCAGATTATTTTGAAATAATTGGAAGGGTTTAGCTCTTGATGGGACTGTTTCTGATTAAAACACAGAGCAGCCCTCAGGCTCCTGAATGAAAACATTTTTAGTTTTCATACTATACAAAGAAGAATATTAAGGGAATAGGAATCAAAACCAGGAGGAACAGCAGCTTTGGCAATGCCAGTGATACTGAGTAACTTTCCTATATTTAAGATTTCAGAGAATTTCCTGTACAAATACATCCTCATTGCAGTAAGCTACTGCTATTAAGCAGCGTTAGAATTACTGCAGAAGGCTTTTGCCTGCACATACAATATTTTTAATGCTTTCTAGGCATTCTGGACTTGCACAATATGAATATGTAGCTGGCAAGATCATCCAACATCTTTATCTACTCTAGAAGCTTTTTTTCAACCACAATTTAAACAGTTTGCTTATAAAAAGTTTTATGGACTCTTTGATTCCTACTGAAAAAAAGGTTGAAGATAAATTTCACAGACATAAACACATGTTTGGTGGTGTTATGAATCATTAATTGTTCCTTCGCATGGATTTCCCCGGCCTGGAAGCGAACTAGGACTATTTAGAGACGATGACTTTACAAAATGGTTCACTTTTATATCTTAATCCATTCCCTGCTTGAGGTGTAATGAAAGAAATTTCTCTTTTCCCCTGTCAGTTATTATAATGGTATGAAAAAAATGACTTAAATATTGACCTTGTCAATAAGACCAAGTTCAGATAAGCTAAAGGTAAATCAAACAATCTTTTAATCCCAGGAAAATATTTTAAGGCTTTTCTTTTTTATTGTCTCGAGCTCCCTTTTAAGACCTTGGTTTATGACACAGTAGTGATTCATGCAATCACCAAAAGACAACTGAGAAAAGAATAAAACAATGGTTATCCACTTTTGTAGCACTGAGTAAGTTTTATGGTTTGTTAACTCAAAAGCAATCTGCACCTTTTAAAAAAAACCTACTGATTGTTACTTAATTTTTCAATAAAACAAACCTACTAGCAATTTTCTCATCCAAGATAAATCAAACCGATACAACACTTTATATGGGCTCTTTCCTTTGCTCTCTTTTGAGCTGATGCTGTACAAGTTTATCCACTCTTAATATATATTGCATTTGCTATTTAATCCAAACGGTACTTATCACTGTTCTCTAGCTTGTCATCTCCGAACTGAAGTCAGGACTACATCCAGAGCCTCCAATTCTACATCAGGGAAAACAGTCACTCCACAGCAGAATTTAACCCTAGCTATTCTACATCCTCTGTGGGCAGAGAACAAGTACAGGTTAACTTATGCAATTTATTTAGAAGGTTTCAGTGCTGATACCATTGCATCTACATATTCCAAGGAATTATTAAGTTAACCAACAGTCCAAGTAGGAACCTGCTCAGTAGAAGTGAAACCCACAGCAGCTGTTCCTGTTGCCCAAAACACCAGGAGGTCCTCTGAGGAATGTCATACCAGAAATTCCTCAGAGATCGCAGCATTTTCCCATTTGTGAGAAAGACTTTCTTATTTTTAAGATTTGGGGTGAAGTAGGGTTGGCAGAGAATCATATTACCATTGCTGTTTTCCTCACATTCCATGCCCCACCAGGAGAGAGAAACAAATCCAGAGAGATGTGTCAAGCTCACCTTCAGCGTGACAGCCCTGAGTGACCAGAATTTTGAGCTGACAAGAACATAAACTCTTGCAAGTGAAGTGTGTTATTGATTTGTATGCAGCTATGGTGCAGAGATCAGGGGAAGTTCAAGGCTATACACTGTTGTTAAATTCCTCTCAGATTAAGGGAAAAAAAAAATCTAATTACTTTCATTGAGATACATCCAATGAAAAATCTATTTTAGTATTTTGAATTGAAAATTGATCAATTCCTTTGTGTAGTTTACCTCTTGAGCTGGCAGAGGCTTTGATCCATTACGTAAAGAATAATTATACCTTAGAATAAAATAAAATCAAACATATTGTTTGTAAAACTGAATCACTGATGTTCTCTTATTGTGGACATTTTAAAATACATAAAATCAAGATCATGATTCAAGAAGATGCATGAAAAAATTATGATTATTTAAAATGCTCTTAGACTGTTAATGCAGATGACCCAGGAGCAATACACTCCGAGTATAATTTCTCATTTTATTTTTAGTAATTTTCAGGCTGACTCCAAGGTTCTTTGCAGCCCCAGGAATGTCTGAATGGTCTGATGGCTCATTTTTGCTCATTGGTATTAGTATTTTACCCACCACCTGCATTACCATCGATGCTTAAAAAAATTTGCCCTCTATGAAGTATCTCAAAATGAATTAATTCCACATGATTTTCAGAGTCTTAGGCCTATTTAAAATAACCTCATCTGCTTGACACAAATAAGCTTTGTTTAGCCCTCCCCCTCCCCCCAGTTTGATTCAGCTTTTCTCTATTTTTGTGGCAGACCTTTCAAAATGTGTTTCTTTCCACTTGATGTTTTGTGCCAGTGATTGACAACAGTCTTTTGTGAGTGAGCATTTAAGTAATGATGTACGGACTTGTTAGGGAGCTGCTATGTCAAGAAGAGAAATGAACAATAAATTAGAATAAAATGGAATTGCATTTGAAACTTGGCTAGAGGATTTTGCGTTTGTGAGGACAAAGGACATTTGACAATCTGAGTCATCTTGCAGCTTTGCCTGTAGCAACTGTCAAATTAGTTCTTAATGCTACGGGGAAAGGGATTGAGTCACAGCATTGCTTAAAGTTAAGAGGCTCATCGGCAAATCACTGGCAATATTAACAATTATGAGCTACACATTCATATGGCAAAACCGCTCTGAATATTATGCTTACAACAGAAAGCCAAGAGGTGAACACAATTTTGCTTTCAGATTCCTGTGTCTTCTCCCAGGAACTACCGCTTAAATTAGGGAAGGTAGAGAAGTAAAACCAATTCAAGACTGTCTGGACTGTATTAGAAGAAGAAAATCAGGCAATAAATCTGGATTTAGCAAAGTGTAAAAGTGAGGTGAGGAAGGGAAATGCTTACCTGCATATAAATTCAAGATTCACACGCATGACTCTCATCCCTAAGGTACACGTAGCAGGATCCTGCAAGCGCTCCTCCCTCCTCTCAGACATCTTTCATTCCATTCCTTCTCTGCAACAGCTGGGAGGTGTGACCAGATGCCACAGACACCTTCCCACCAACATGTGGTCCAGATAATGAATTCAGATTGTGTGCCCACACTGGGGATGAGGAAGGGGTGTGTCATACACACCTGCTCCTGTCCACTCTAAAAGAAAAGCATAAGTTGTCTGTTAATTATAAGCCATATTAGAGAACAATATTGTCTTTTCAATTTCCTCATGTATGCAAGAAACTCTTACAGTGTTTCGCTACTTCAGAAGACAGAGACATTGAAGTTGCTTCTGAGACTGCAGTTCCTCGGTGGTCTTCGGTAAGACTCCAGTGTTCTAGTGCTAGAAAGGTTTGGATTTGAACAATTAAAAAAAACATGGTAAATTTTAGTGCCAGCACTGACTTCCATGATAATTTCACATACCATTTTACATTGTGTCCATCAATGGAAAAAGAAAAAGTGTACATCCATGTTCTATTTTTAAGACTGAAGATGAGGCTTAACTCTCACATGATGATCAGTATGATTTCATCTCTTTCAAAATCTCTGTAGGTCTAGCTCAATATGCTCTATGATATTATATGGAATCCGTTGTGCCAGGCTCTATGTCACTTTTCAAAGACACAACCGCACAACATCTACCATTTTCTGGCATGAAAGGGGCCAGAGGGGAACAGAATTAGATATGTTGTGGGAATGGCTTCAGGTACAAATACATTGACAACTCATAATGACACTATAGGATATCTTCTTTCATAAGCCACATAGGTCTTTCACACAGTACGTATTGGCCTTTGAAGTGCTTGCACACTATAATGAAGTCCGGTAACACTGACAAAAGAAGGCTGATGAGTATATTCACCACCTGAAGAGTCTCTTGTAAGTGAGGCCAGAGAAAGAAATTTCCTGAGCTCTGCAAACACTGCACCAATGAACCTTCAAGTGGGATTGGTTGATCAAAACCCATTAAAAGATGAAAAAAACCCACCAAAACAAACCCTCTAACAAAGTCTGAGAAAAGAGTTCCTTGTATAGGAAATAAGTTCAAAAGGAGCAGTAATTCAAGTTATTGACTCCTATAACTTCAGGTACAATATACACAATTCCTTGTTAATTGTAGCAATGTTCAATGTGTCGGCCTTCCTCTGGCGTGGTATATTTTCTCCTAACATTGGAAAGAATTGCTGAGAGCACTGAAAAGAACGTTAACAGAATGAATTTAGAAATAATTTCCTTCTTTTCCTTCAATAATAGTCAAATAGTCAACTAGGGAAGGATGGACCTAAATTTTTGACGTCTTCCTTTTTATTTGTTTGCAAGTTGAACAGTCACGCTTTCCTAGTCTCTATTATGTGGATTAATAAGCAAGGGCTCTTCTGCATCTAGAAACACGTTAAACACCCCAGAGGAACTAAAAAGAAAAATCAAACCAACGAACAAACAAATACCTCCCCCCGCACACCAACAAACAAAGGGTAATTAAAATAATTTGTTCCTTTTGTAGTAAGAGCCCTGAGGAAAGGAATCAAGCTTTATACACTCGTTTGATACAGGGCTTTTTCTCTTTTCGGGGAAAATATCAATGAAAAACATCCTGAGGGACACAAAAATGGAAGATCTGAACTTAATGAAGGTTGACAATGACTATTATTGATGTCCTTATCACAGATGACAAGAGGTTTAGAAGAGTGTTCTAGCATATTGACACTGTATTGGTTCAAATGCTCTTTTTTTCTTTCTTTCTTCCCCCCCCCCCCCATCCCCGAGGCAGTGCTGGAAAATCTTGATGTACAGAATGACATTTGTCACACTTTGTTCCCCAGCTAAGAGCACTATCTTCCTGTTAGTCGTCTTTCAAACTGAATAACAGCTGCATTAACACAAATTATTCTCTGCCCATCAATTTTAATTTCAAGATGAAAAGCAAAGGCAAACTCTGAATGGAAGAAGGTTTCAAGAATAGTTTCTATTCTACCCTCCTACTCACTTACTTTTACAAGAATATGGATTCAACTACTAGAATACAAGATAAATGGGAAGTAGAGTTTGGAAATATTTCTACACTAGCGTGATACAAATTATGAAATGCTATAAAATATTCTTTAAATGATACTATCAGTTAAATGCTAATAAGGAAGTTAAGAAACTGGAAAAAAAAAATAAGAAACCCCAAACATTTTCACCTCCGAACATCATGAATGGACACAGTGCCTTCAAAAGACCTAAGAAATCACTGAACAAAAAGCAGACTTGAATGAAATCCACCCACCCTGTCCCTGCAATTCTATCCTAAAAATACACAGGTACGTATGTATTCATTATGTACAATACTCCCATATGCAAGAAGTACACTACAACCCCAGTCACCCAGAAATTTTCAGTGCGTTTCCCAACATAAGTTTTATTACAAACCATTTTAAATTTTTTCTAATTTCTCTAGGTCTTCAGCTTTTAAAACAAATATTGAAAACACAATTTCAAGCTGTTATCTACAACTAAACACACTGGAAATGTTTTCTTAAAAAAGAACTTATCACAACATTCCTGAAACTTAAATATAAACAAGGCAAACTTGTTGTGTTATTGTGCAACAAATTAACATTGTACTTGTGTATAAAATAACATATTTGTTAGACATTAGTAGTATTTGAAAGTATAAACTCATTAGCTCATTAGTATTAAAACCTGGAAAAAGAGATATTATTAAAAACAATTATTTTTCCACAAAACAAATTCTGAATTTGCACTGCTTATGACAGACAGATTCAAGCATCCTTAAGGAAAAAAAGTTCTCTCTCGTTCTATTTTCCATTTTAATAAACAATTGGCTGTTACAAAAGAAACAACGTCTAATTAGTACAAAAAAAATTTTCAGCTTTAATATATAGTTTTGATCTGTATTGACACCTACACTTGCATGTAAGTTAAACATATATACACCTCAGGTTGGATATCTTCGAAAAATAATTCCTTTCCATGTAAAAAAGTCTTTAGATCTTTTCTTTGAAATAGGACAGGACTCAAAATGTGGCTGAGAGCCTTATGGCAGAGAGATGATTTGAGAAATAGGTGCAAAAAAACTCCAATCAATTTATCCCAGTTATAAACCTCTTAAAAAACAAAGCCCTATTCATTTGCTCACATTGAAGACTTCTTTGTGCTAAGTTTCCAGGGTCTATTTGCACTATGATGAGTTTTCCTAGCAATGCATTCTCATGTTCCTCCTGGCTGGGCCGGCTATAGAGGTTTACTTGGAAAACTGAAGAGGAGGACAAGTAGCTAAAATAATTGCAGGCAACAAAGGTCTCTGTAGGCTCATTAGATAATCAAAATAAATTCCATTAATCCAAACAAAACCATCTCTCCTAAATCAGACCCTTCTGCTTTCTTCACTCTCAAAGAACATAATGGCTAAACGTTCAAGTAAAGATGCATCCCTCAAATGGAGAAGTATTCATTATGGAGGAAGAGGGGAGGGGCAGAGCAAGGGGGAAAAAAATTGGTCAGACAACAGCTGATAGTTTAGTACTTAATATATCCTACCTCGTATTTACTTCATTAAAAGTTTTTCATTGATCATTGTCTATTACACATGTTAAAAAAATGATGCTACACCTATTTTGCAATTTCCTAGCAAATCCATGCCATGTTGGAATGATTATCTAGTTCAGCATCGTACTAGGAGTTTACCAAGTCTAGAGCACGCTTAGGCAAGTAATGAGAAAAACCCAATTATCTGATGGATTTCTTTATTTCCACTAGATCTTTACAGAAATTACAGTCAAAGCAGAAGTAGCCAAGAGTTATGAACTGTCACCATGCTGATAGGAAAGTAAACAATGTAAAAGTGAAGCTAGCATTTGAGTCTCACAGCATGGTACGCTGCTGTAATTGTTTAAATCATAAGCCAAATGATTGTTATTATAGAGATAGTGAATGTCATGCTTACAGAAAAATTGTGCATGTTAAAAATGACTGCCATTAAAAGGATAAGTCTCACAGGGGGAAGGGACCTCAAGCCAGTAAACAGACAAAATGCATTACAGCAAAAAACCAAAATGCAGGACAGAAAAGGGAAGTCTTGTCTAATTACCAGATTCAGCTATGATTTATAGTACTCTTTACTACCAAGAATAGGCTGAAAGGAAGACAGATACAAGGGCAGTAGACTTAATTTACTTATTTAAAAAAAAAAATAGAATCTCAGTTAGAATTTGGCATCTAAAATATGTATGTCTGAAAATAGACACTAGGTCTTTGGCATTGGTAAGAATTCTGCATGTAAATGGCATTCTTATTTAAATGTAAAAATAAAAAATGAAAGATAAGGCTGACACATAAGAAACATGAAATATCATGTCCCTTCACTACTAACACAGAAATGTGTTCCTTAGCTCAGAAGGAAAAGAAATCTGCACAATCACTCCGTGCCTTATTATAACGAGATAAAAACACCAAGAAAGGAAATATCTCTCAGTATAAGTTAACATGTTAGTTTATTGTTCAGGAAGTCAGAAATAGAGGACTTCCTTCATGTGACAAAATACAAGCTACCTTTTCAGCGTTCTCCTAGCACACAGCTCTGGCCAGAATACAGTTTATTCCCCTTTGACTTGGAATCTTACTGACAGCTATGTAGTAGCTGACATGAAGGGCCAACATGTTCAAGAATGCTTAAGAGCCAAGATTCAAAGTTTTTAAATCTAGAGAGGACCATGATTATGATGCCTAAGAGCTGTCTGCTTAACTCAAAATCAATGGATTTTCTTGAAATATTTCCTGCTTGACTAGGACATTCAAAGAAACCCTAAGTACTCTTTTTAAAGTAACTGCTGAAGCAGAATCTACCAAAACTTTTGGAAAATTATTCTAGTGGTGGCTTATTCAGCATATAGCACGAGATGGAGGTGCTATGAAGATCTTACTCTGCACAATGTATGACGAGTTTCACCCATCTTGTACCATCTTCTTACAGCCAAGAATATGAATTTAGACACACCCATTGCCTTGAGGACTGATCTGGTTTTGAAGACATTTATATACCATGCTATCAATACTCTTGAGGACACTCTACGGAGTGTTGTAATCAGTAGATCTGGTGGAATTTGTAAGCCTTCCTAGCCACACAGTGGCTTTTCTGAGTTTCAAGTCTATTTCTACAGCAATAGATTGGCCTGAATATGGACACCACCCCCCCTCGAACAAACCTGTTTGATAGGATAACTCCTCTTTATATGCACCTTCTCTTTGCTACTTCTCAGTTGTTGTGCATCCAGTTTGCACAGCCATAAATGTTTATATCCTCAGGGTCTTCCCAGGAAACATTTAGATCTGCTTCTCTGACAGTACCCCAAGACCCTATGCCTTACCTGATTGTGAGATGACTAAGGAGTGCAGCAGAAAACATCCCACGTGTGTTGCACAAATTCCTGTCCCTTCATATGTGCTCCTCACCCAGCGTACAGTTAGCAGAATCAGACACTTTACTCCTGTTATTATCACAGCCGCGTTAAATAAAAATCTCCTGGAATTTTTCTGTTTAATACTCTTTCTTCATATAACTAAGAAGCATATCAGACCCCCATGGCATTCAGACAGGCTTACGACTGATTGCACATTCGAATTTGAGTGGGTTACCCACTGTAGCTGCAGATTGCTTCCAGAATAAGCCTGGGGAGTGGAGGGCATTCTGTAAAAAAGTGTTCTTTATTCCTAGGAGGAGAACTAACCTTACTTCTAGCTATTTCAAAGTCTCGTCATTTATTGGCACCGAAATCCACTTGGAAACTAATACATGAGAAAAATTCTCAGTACAGAGCACGAGTAGAAGGGTAAAAGTCATCTTTATAAGTTGTTCTCAAGGCAATCACTTCATATCTCTTTTCATTATGCAGCATATTTTTCAGGTATTCATTTTGAATATATTTTAAAATAAGAAAACACTGAGCTCACTATATTTTAAGCCTCCTAAAATACTATTATGCATTTGAAGGATTTTGTGCTCCAGGCCAGTAGTTCATCATCCCTGTTTCTCTGTTACTTGTGAAACTAGATGAGAAAATCAGATTACCACTCTCAAAGCCCTTTAGGAGAAAGCTGAATTAACATGACAATTCAAGTTCATGGAAGAAGATACTCGTGCAAAGTGTGCATGACTTATAAATTCGTTTAACATTGATTTTGCAATTAAGTTAGCTCACTTCCTTAAAGGTACTGGAGAAGACTTGAGAATGTCACAGGTAAAGAAAGAAGCAATGCAGAAGGCTGAAGTCACGCATTACCTTTTACTACCATTTGGATTACTGTGCCTTCCAGAAGTCTCTGTGTCTTTTAGAAGTCTTCAGCACAAAATTATGACAATAAAACAAAAAATATTGTAGCCATGACTTTAATGCTTAGAGGTAAAACGGCAACTACAGCAGGGAAGGACAAGCAGAGCTGCTACAAGCCACAGTCTGGGTAGGAAGAGTTACACCTTTAACACAGTTTATTGTTACTGTATTCCGGAGGACGATATCTGTAAAACTGGTGGTATCTCAGGTATAATGCATTTAAAAATGCTAATATGTTAATACAATTGAATTTGCACTGTTCAGCACATTGCTTAAGTGTCCTTTGAAAGACTTATAATGGAAGTATGAAGATTGGTATGAATGAAGTATGAATAGAAATGTATGTGAGCACCAGACGAAGCAGCAGAACAAGACTTGAAAAGACTATCCTATACTTATAACAACAGCATTATAACCCAACAATAAAATAAAGAATGTGCTGCTTCAGTTAAAACCAGAAATCCCGCGCTCAGATACGGCCACGGCCCCAGACCATAAGCCGGCAGAAGACGCTGCATTCCGTAAGCAGGGCAATAGCCTCAGGTTACAGCGTGCCACAGAGCCTGCTACTTTTGCATTAAGCTCACCAGGAAAATAGACTGTCATTGTAGGTGGCTCCATCCCAAGCAGCAACAAGATAACAAGAGAGCAACCTTGCCTGTGATTTATGGAGATTAATGCAGGCAAGAATCGGAAGCAAAGACTCACTCCAAAAATGAGTTTACTATTGCCACACAAGAATTTCAGAGACCTGATGGGACCAGAGACAGGATTCAATAGTTAAAGTCTATTGTCCTGTGTCAAGCACAGGCGATCCTGGGCAGACTACTCAGGCACACAGACGTCTGGGCTTGAGTATGTTGGTGTGAGATTGAACGCAAGCTTTGAGACAGATAACAAGTAAAATCAGTTTACTTCCAGAATTTGTAAATAGATACCAACTTCTGCTGACCTAAGTCCTCACACAGAAGTCGAAAAAGCAGAGCCTTGAACTTTCAGTGGAAAAGAAGTGGTTGCAGGAGAGGAAAGGCGATCTAAGCGTCATTACTTCTCTAGCTTTTTTTTCTTTTACTTACAGCTTTTGCTGAGAAAAATGGCCCTTCCTGAATAGTGTCGCGAAATTCCTTATGCAGGATAAATAGATAAAATTAAGACAAACTGATAGGTTTTATGCAATATCAAGCTTAATTTTTCTCTCATGTGTTGGCTTTATGTTTACAGACATAGATTATAACATCCAATTTAAGAGAGAAAAGAGCTAAATACCTTTGTGCAATCCCCTAACACCTCCAGCAAAAGCTCTTAACTAAGGTTAACTCACTACACTTTTGAAGAGATTCCAGAAATAAGCAGCATTAGAATAATTACAGTAACAGAAGAAAAATCTACCAAAGGGTAATATACTCATGAAATTGCCGCAAATTTGGAGATCCTGGAGAGAAAAAGGTGCTTGGATTACTTCAGAATTAAAAAAACCAACCTAGAGCCAAAAGGCCCAAGCAGTCAGGCTGTGGACAAGTATAAATTGCAGATCTATACCTAACAGCCTGCTCCCACCCAGCAACCCACCAGCCCAAGAGTCCAGTGCTGGGATTCACACTCAATAGAGAGGTGATCAGTGGAAGCAGAGAGCATGGCCAGGGCTTGACATAGTCTATTTCATGGCTCAGTGAGACACTGACACTGCATTTAAAATCGGCTGTATTCTAATAATCTCCTGATTATAAAAAATGTCAGTATAGCTGAACTTTACATATGTGACTAGCTTATTAACTGAGTTTAGTGAGTTTATCTGTCGGTCCTTTGGTGAAAACAGCCAGCAAAAAAAAATTTTTATTCATCACTTTGTTTTCCAGATTAATTTAGAAGCTGTTTTCCCATAAACTTTTCCTAACATTGTTTAAGGTATGATGTAAGTGATAGGAATAATCATCAATGTAGAGAACCTGCAGTTCAATGAAAAAAAGAACAGTGAGTCGCCAGAAACTGGCAGACAGGACAGCCCAATTCTGATGAGCATGGGATGCAGTTTTTTGCTCACCTCAAAGCGAGGAGGCAGCAGTAAAACCACGCCAAGACTGAGGTGCTCCAAGCATTAGGAAACACGAAAGACCAGCTTCCTAGTGATGTCAAAGAAACACGTACATGGCCGTTGCCAAGACAGGGGATGTTGAAAAGCTGTTGCTATAACTGAGCATTGAAATGATGCAGAAGTTTTCTGTGACAGATGTTCCCTTTGACAACCCACACAGATCAAACCTGTAACACGTATGAAGGCCTGGAGAAATGTCCAAGTCAAAGAGCAGCCCTTTAAGACAGGCAGAATTGTGGTGATCTCAGTCCGACGAGCAGACAGCGCTGCAGCTTGCGTATTAGTATTTGTTTGCCTGTCTTGACATGAAAGAGAGTCACAACTACTAAATCCCAAAGACAATAAATTCTGCAATGACTACACAGCAACAAATGCTAATTTCAGTTAAAGATGACCTCTTTATCACAATATGAGCTTCTGGAAGTAAAAGTGTGTTGCCATATTGAGAACGGAAGAGGTCATTGTCGCTCTCTGGAGCTACAGGTTTTAACTCATTTTTCTTGCAAGTTTGGAAGTTTCCTATTCTTCCACTCCAGATGAGTGTAGAAGAGTCTATCTTCATAATGTAACTGCAGTTGAATCTCACACAGCATCACAGACATAGAATATGCAAAATGTAAAGCTTTGCAGTGCCATCTGGTTTCTACAACACAGCTGCAGACAGAGAATATCACCAAAAGACACCAGAGGTTTTGCCAAAATTCAGATGAATAGAAAATTAATAACTTTCCTTTGCATTTGTCACTTCAGATCAAAATATTAAATTTCAATTTTGCACTTATAATGTGCCTTTGAGTCACAGGAATACCTAAAAATACAATTATATATAGAGAAAATTAACTCCATCACTGAAATGAATGCTCCTTTGGGATAATGAGGGAGCCAAGAGCATACACCAAATCAAGAACATTATGATGTTCAAATATAAATCTATATATCAGTCTAGCAAGATGCATATAGTTATTTCCAGAAAGACTCAAGCCAGGTAGCTCAATAGGAGAGAGTGTATTTGGGGCTTTGAATATCTAGCCACAAACACAATTAGAGATGCTGTACATCAAGCTCTCTTCAAAAACATGATGGTGCACCTGCAATCAGAGCACTTAGTAAGGGCGCATGTGTCAGCCACTGCCAGGGAGGCTTTTTGTGCCATGCAGAAGCTCTGAGGTCACATCAACTCTTAAGTACAGCCTATTGAACTTTCAGCATAATTTCTGAGCACCGGTGTTAACTTAGCCTTAACACAGCTCAGATTAGCTTAAGTGCTCTGTACTAATAGGATCATAACACTGGAAACCATGACCTTGCCCTTCTTAACCCTTGAAGCCTTCTCAGACTGTAACAATCTTTGAAAGCCTTCAGTTAATACTATTAATTATAACTGCCTTTTCCTGGGTTCAAAAGCAGTGAAACACTGTTTTCAGCCTGACTGAAGCAATGCTAGAAGCCTCAAGAAAAGGTGTTTCTTTTGTCAAGCCCCCAAAACTTTTGATAAATGCAGAAAGCTTATTATCTTGGAATGATACAAGATAACTTCTTATTACTAGATTACATACCAATTCTCACACAGAAAAGTATTAACTTCGGGTATCAGTTCATGTTACTAAAGCTTTACAAAAAGCCCAGAAATAACAATTATTCAACATGTTCATCAGTAACTCAATAGCAGTTTCTGAAAACTATAGATGCTTAGGCTATCGCCTACAGAGACCACAGATAAAATTAAACAACACACATATTTCTAGTATGCTTTATATGTAATTTCATACAAAAAAAAGATTATGAGCCAGCATTAAAGTCAGAACAAAATCTTGCTCATAGCAGGAAAAAAAAACCCTAGCCAATACAATTGTATGGTTTTAAGCAACAGTGCCAATAGAACTATATAGGTCATTCAGTCACAAAGATGATTGACATCAAATAAAGCAGCTCTTTTCCAGGTGCTGTTATGTGCCAAATAAGAAAAACAACATAGTGGTCCCATATAACAAAGACTCAGGAGTACTTACACAAACCTCTGTCTTACAGCTTCCTAATTGAATTAAATACTTCAGCCATTCGTCTGCCTTATCGCGTTAACCTTTCACTTCAGAAGCATCAAGATCACATATATAAATCTCTTCCTCCTAGATGCCTTGCACTGTTCAGCAACCTAGCTGAAAGGATTTATCTCCGAGTCCAGCTACTCAGGGACACTAACGCATTTCCACTCAATGAAGGTGTCTGACCCTCCTTGTAGGAAAGAAGTGCTAGAAGCATGTGCATCAACAGACATTCTGGGAGTCTCCCCGAAATCTCTTAACATTTAATTAAAAGAAAATTTGATTTATCTAGTACATAAAGAGCAACTTGAAATGAGGAGGTGTATGTTCCCTCCTTCAATGAACATGTAGTGTGAAATACTGTTGTATTTATGGGAATGAGAATACAAAGCTGAATTTCTCAGATATTATGCTTAAAAGTCATGTTTGTGTGCTTGCTCTATTTCCCTCTCTCCCCCACCCCCGCCTTTCCCTTGCATCTTTTCTCCAGCAAAGATTTAATTATTTAATGTCAAATGCAATAACATCAGGAGAGACCAAGAGCATTCTTCCACAGAATACTTCATAGCACACTAATTAGGACTCTTCTAAAGAGATTTAACAATCCCTGTAGGCAGAGGAGGGAACTGAATCTCTTCTAATCTCAATGACCATCCTCATTTTTGTGCTACAGCCAAGGGGAACAGAGGGCTTCTAGTGGCCACACTTTGTGAGAAAAGTCCTGCTCACGCCTCACTCCGGCTCTGGACGAGCACTTGGTGCAGGTCCGAGAATTGGTTAAGACTTGAGAGAAAACTTGGCCAGAACTTGCTATTGTTTCGGTAGACTGCACAGCCTACTGCTTCAATCCAAGCATATTACCAGCTCTTCCTCAATGGAAAAAGACACCTACGTACCTAATTCAGAACCGTGAATCCCACCAGGCACGCGTCTGTGTAAGAGGCTCTCTAGTGCTGGCCTTGGCTCCTTTCAACTCAATGGAGCTTCTGCAATATGAAATATGGAAGGAGCAAGCCATGCAGTGAGCACATTCTCATTTAGGGCAGAACGTGTTGTTTAGCAGTGAGGAACACATGCTGGAAGGGGGAGCATCAAGCAGCTGCCAGGAAGGCAGCAAATAAACAAGCAAATTTCACTTTTCTCACAGTTTTGAGCTTCTGCCCACAACATTGCATCTGATTGCATATGTTACATATGTATTTGGGCCCTTAGTTATAGGTGACATAAATCAAAGGCACAAGAAATATTGCTCAAGTGGTAATAATATTGAATTATCTCTCCCTTTACTATGGATCACTGATATTCCTGATGTTTCTGTGCTTCCTTAAACCCTTCCGTTTTGCCATTGAAAATACAACAGTAACTAGCTACAAGAAAAACTAAAGACAGTAAATAAGGACTGCTTTTTATTAAAGCAAAGCCAGCAATTTAAGAGTTATTGTAATGCTTATTGAAATCAACATAAATCTTCCCCCCAAATTAAGCTAATCTAAGATCTCTTTGTTACAAAAGGAAGTTGCAATATTATACGTTATATCACACAATAGAACGGATCTTTTCTAAACCAGAACAAATGTGAAATTTTAATCCTATTTTTAAGTTGCAGCTCTTTATTTTTACCAATTAATGCCTCTTTTGAACTTCATCTCACGATACTTGATTAGCCCTCTTAAATATACTGGAGGTTATACATTCTTCATTTGTGTCATTCATTAATCACTGTTCAATAAATACTGTCAGGAAGCTGTTGTCTTTGATGTCTCATCGTTTGTTGCATTCTTTCTCGTTGGTAGTTAATCAAATGCTCCCCTGCTGTGGTCAAAGCACAGTTTGATAGCAGTTTCAGAGGTGATCCAGCATTAAAACACCGAGCTTATAGTAATGATTCATTTCTTCTTATATCATGCTAAACTGAAAGCTTTCATTTTGCCGTCCTTGGCAAATGACACATTGTTGTCATGCCCTTCTGACTGGGTAACTCAGAAAACAGGACTAAGTTCTGCCATCTAACTGAAGCACACGGCAACGACTAACTAATTACCTGCAGTTCTGAAATGAGCTGCCGCGCTTCCACTGTCAATCACAGTGAAAAAATGTTTCTTTTTTTAGAGATCGGAATTAGAACAATTGTCAAAATGTGTTAAAACTTCAGGGGGTGGTAAGTCAAATGAAAGCATCCAACAGAGAAAAAATTCTGTCCTGGGATAAAATGAACGTTATCATTTCTAGTGTTTGTTCAAGACAGATTTGTATGGAAAATATTCAGAGAGAAATTTTGCAAAAGCAGTAGTTAATGGGCAGACCGTAAACAAGTGATGTACCAACTCAGAAGAGAGCGAAAGAAAGAGGAGAATGAAATGGGATCAGAAATCATCACTGAAAATAAAAATAAATGTAAAACCAGACTCTATATAAAAGACTGGGGGTGTATAATAGGTTGGCATTGCCATGCTTATTTGCTTTAATAGAAATCATCAGTGTTTGGGCCCTTTATATTAAAATCATCTAGATGAATGATTTCCTGTCTTTTTTCAGAGATCTTATCACTGATTACATGATCCTCCAAACAATTGCAGCAGTAGAGCTGAAGAAGCAGTAAAAAGTAGTAAGAGATAAGATTAATACTTGTTATCCTCATCTTTTACTTGTGAGTGAATTTGTATACTTATATAACACCAGTAACACAAAGAGACAATTATGTTTTGAATATCATAAATGTAAAATAAAATAAAACAATGCATTTATAAAACCATGTTGAGAAGAAATTCTAAGCCTAGAGAAAATCATATAAAAATCAGATATGGATCAAAAGCCTCAAGGAAATTACCAAAAGCACAGAAATAATTCAGCTTTGGGAATAGTTGAGATAAAGGAATAGTTTTTAGCTGCATAATTCAAGTTTCTGGGAAGACGGAGAAGTAAAAATTTATTTCTTGCCTTAAATCCACAAGGATTATTAGGAAAAATGTTCATGTCTGTGCTCATTGCTTTGTATGTTATTGAAGTATTATTTTTGCCTACTATTCTGAGATCTAACCTGCTTTGCAAACATGAAATTGTACAATCAGCGTCTGAACTTTAGACCTGCTTAAAAAGTTCATGAAAGTTCTTAAAACCTCAGTGGCATCACTGATAAAGGAAGCACTTTCAGAAAGATGACTATTACACTATTGCGGCTGCCCCCTCCCCTAGAGATGTTCAAGGCCAGGTTGGATGGGCTTTGAACAGCCCGATCCAGTGGAAGGTGTCCCTGCCTGTGGTGGGACGGGATGATCTTTACGGTCCGTTCCAACCCAAACCATTCTACGATTCTATGATACTACACAACAATTTAAAAAATATAACTTATAAATACAAATACATAAAAAGTAGTATATTTAGCAAGTGCTAGTCAGCTTCCCCAAGATGAAACTAATGCACTCCCAGGCAGTTAAGAACCTGCCCTATTGCATCACCGTTCCCTGCTCTCCTCATCTGTAAAAAAAAAATCTCTTGAGAATCACATATCATTAAAACACTCAAATTAGTAAGACAAGACCTTGGATGTGTATAGAAGCATCCTGGAGACTTTTAGATTGTGGCAGAGGTAGGTAAGAGCAATATAGGTAAGAGCAATTTAAAATAAAGTATTGTGAAAGCACCTCTGTAGTAGACATTTTATGATCCAGCCATGGTACAGGTAATGACAAAACCCATCTATATCATTTTTGGATCTCTGTGCTGTGTGCTTTTGCTATAGCTTTCATAAAGAATACATATCTGTAATTAAAATAAGAGCTTGGTGAACTATTTATATTCTAACATTCTCTTTGCTACATTTATTTCCCTTTTTTCCCTTGTTTGAGACTGAGTAGAAGAAAAGGTGATGTTTTAGCCTGCAGGCACTCTCTTTAGATTTTTTTCAAATGGCTGAGGGAACAAAATATTTTCCTTTCTCTAGACGCTAGGATTCCACCTGACTCAAATCCCCAAGTACCCCTTTCTTTACTGTTCAAGACTAGAAATAAAAGTACTACGTTAACATATAGTCAGTCTGTTCAGCCTTGATACAATACACCTCTTGGTGTGCATTTTGATCTTAAGAAGAGCAGTGTGAAAAGTAAGGAGAGAATCTGAAGGGTGTAAATCCCCGTTGTACCAATAGCAGGCACTGACCCATTCGAGATCTGGAGGCTAATTTGCTGAGGTTATGAGGCAGTAATACCGTCTCCATTGACATCCGTAATGCTCCAAACAGTTCACTTCCCAGCAGCGTCTGAAGTTCGCTGACCTGTTTAGCCCAGCTTTTAGCTTACATTGTTCAACTTCCATGTGATATCACTCCCGTCAACTCACACTACTCTCAGGCAGGCAAAATTTGAACAAACGGTTGAAGAAGAAAGAAGTGACATCATCATCATCCTGATACACAATAAGCTGCATGATGAACGTCTGTTGAGTATTTCAGTGCCCGCAAAACATGGGCATTTGGAAAGATGGGGATCCACCAACATGTTTTCCAGTGAGTTTTAAGTTCAATTGCCTTATTTTGTTTTTCTCTCCCAGGAACCACATTTTTGGTGTTGTATCAGTGCCTCCACTGTAGTTGCTGACTGTTTTGCAGGAATATCATAAAAAATGACTCAGGCTAAATCTGTGCTGTTGTCTAGTGCACCGAGCTTCTGTGAAGTGTAAGCCAATAAATTTGCACTAGGATGAATTTGCACCCTTATTCTTTAAGGAGCATGGGGGACTTTGCTACAGATGCAAAATGATAGATTGCTGATGGCTTTTACATATATTTGATGATCTGAGGTGCTCACAAATAATTATGCAAAGCAAAAGAAACTCCCCACTCTTTTTCCATGAAGGAAACTCTGAAAACGTTAAAAAAACCACCCCACTACAATGGGATAAAGCAAGGAACTAACTAAAGGGGATCTGGGTTTTTTTTCTTTTTTTGCAAATTAAGCTATTTTTTTTAAGAAGAAAAAATAGCTCCCGCAGCAACTTTCCAATAAATTTTCATCAAGGTGTTTAAATTTTAAATTTTTACATTCTGAGCCAAATCCAAAAAAAAAAAAAATCCTCTGCTGAATGCCTGAACCATGGAATTAAGAGGATTAATTTCATTTAATCGAGAATAGTACTAACTCTTTTCATATTAAGAATTTCTTTATTGTCTGGTTTCAGGAAACACAATCCACCAGGGACAGGGAATTTGACTCAGACTGCATTATTTTTCACCTAGCAAATCTGCGTTCTCAATGCAAAGTTCTCTACTCTCCTGTAACTAGTATTCCAAGGTATAATTATATGGAGATTGAGAATCTTTCTGTTTTCTCAATTTAAAACTATTGCTGACAGCTTCTCTTCAGGACAGAGTCTGACTCAGTATCTGTCACACCCGGTTAGATGTCTTCAGTATCTTCATTGTTGCTCTTTTTCTTAAGGTTTTTGTCTTTCTGGGATTATCTTTCTCTCATTTTCCCCTTTCCCTTTTTCTCTTTTTCATTGTTCACGATGTCCCTATGGACTTTCAGAATATTCTGCCCTTGGTTCCCATTCTCCTCTCTGCTTTGTCTGCATCGATTTTCATTTTTAAATGCAATTATGTTTCTTAACTGCTTTCTTTGCTCTACACTGATTTTCTTCTATTTTGCCTGTATTTGATAACCTAATCACATGCACCTAGCTTCGAGCTGCAGCTCAGCCTGGTTTAACAGCTCTTAATCCTTCACCAGAACTTCATTTCTGACCACCAGACAGCTTCTTGCCTGGCACTCACGGTTGTAACGGAGCAAATTTGACATGGATGACATGCATCCCAGATATTACGGTTATATCTTGTTAATTCTTTCTGCATACTAGCACCTGTTTTCCCTTCTAGAGAATGCAATTACCCTTCATCAGCTAGAACATTATATGGAGTACTCGCGTATCTTGCTGCGGGTCCTTGATTGCTTCTCTCCTGCTCCACTCACAGGCATAGAGAACGCCTCTCATCTTTTACTGAAAAATTAAGGACCTTAAAATAACCTAATCCTCTATTTTTCACTAGTTTGGGCTAGCTTGCTCACCCCACTACTTCTTCTCATCATTTTCTTGTTGCATTTTATATTTCTCATCTGTTTATCCGTACTGAAAGGTGCCTTTTATTGACAAGTAAGAGAAAGGAGAAAAATTTGCCTCCAAGCTGGGCATACATACAGACTTCATAATTTTCCATACATTAAGGTACTTAGCCTTGAAATTCTCCTTTGCAGAAAATATTAACTGCTTGCTAAAAAAATGGAGAAATACAGAAATGATCACATAATCAAGAAGACATTGTATTAAATCAAGAAGATACTTCTAACCTTAATGGTGTCTAGAAAACACCTAACTTAGAAATACAGGCCCATGAAATGCTCTGCGGAGAACGAGTGCTTCCACGGGGAAACTCTGATTATCTCCGTCGCAAGGAATCCAGCTATTCCTAAGTAGACACATTGGATAATGCTCGTGGAAGGGCGTTTTGTGTGGTTTTTTGAGTCTGTGTGTTTTAGTTCTTTATATACAAACATCCACCTAGGACTGTGCAGGAACTTTTAGGAGTTGGTCTAAGTCTAGGAAGTTTAAATATGATATTGGGATAACCTACGTGCTGTCTCGAGGGAAGGCTCTTGTAAAGTCAGGTATTGATTATTATTTCTTTCTCAACACAGTTCAGACACATCTGTGCACCAAAGCTCTTCCCTTCCGTATGTTGTTTACTATATATGTAGGAAGAAAGTTCTTAGACTGCCTTCTAAACAGACACTAAATACATTCATGTAACAAGATACAGTTTCATTTAGGCACACAAAATATAAGACTTGGACTACAAAATGTTATATATACGTAAACTGTATATGTAAAAATACAGTAGATAAAGAATAAAACACTGCATACCTGTGCATATATTCACAAAAAACAAATACCACGTACCTACATGGAATAAAAGCTATTGACAAACACAAAATTCTGTGCTGGCAGAAGAGTAGTATGCTGCAAATGGCATATTTCTGTAACATAAGGGATTTTTAGCCATTGTTTACTATCAGCTACGTTTCTAAGTTGAACAACAAATGCTATCTATCATTTTTACCCAGAACTCAAGTGTGCAATCTTTGCCATTTTCAAATGGGAGGAAACATACCCACTTTCAACCTGGGAAAACTGTTACCAGTTACCTACCTAAAACTGTACTAGAAATTGTTAGCTGACCTGAAAATCGAAGTCAAATAACACAGCTATTAATGCTGTGCTTTTTCCATTAGGTGGTTGTCCTTGCCACAGCAGGCAGCACGAGAAACATGAGCAAGATTAGTGAGTATTTCACCCAAGGCCAATATCCATGTGATCTTCATACTTAGGAAACAAATATAATTTTGGCATTAATTTGTCCTTTTAGATGTTATTTTCTATACTGTGGAAGTTCACATGCTCTGTAGCTTGACATTACAGTTCAGAAAGGACGGCGAAAGAAAAATAAACAAATCACATTGACTTAAGAATGGAAGTTAGAATGGAAAACATTGATAGGAGCTTCATTTAGAAGTGTTTTCAGATGTCACTGTGATTAAGCATAAAGCCCAGACTGCCACAGATCTTACAGAAATAATACAAGTATTTGCATAAAATGCTTTTTCTAAATTCAAAAAAAGGAAAACACTATTAATAAATGATGGGTTAATTTAATTCAAGTGAATCCTGACAGGCAGAGTTAGAAAACTGAAATGTCATTAAGTGACTCCTTTCCTGCCTTTGTCTGTAATCATTTCTCACTATTACCACTGCAACCAGGATTTTCAGGTGAAATATTCACTTGCTTTATAGAATGCTGCTTCAGCACTCTTGCCTCTTTTGTATTTTTTTTTTCTTTTGAGAGGAATGCATTCTCCGAAATGAGAAAATGACCTGTTGATATGTCGTATTTTATTTTAAAGTACAGAAAATTTTACTACCACACTTTCCAACAGGGATATATATTGATTTTGTTGAATTCAAAAAAGTGAAATCTGTTATGTTCTACCTAGATATTGAAAGACAGCTCAGGCCCTGCGTATGCTCAAGGACCCAGAAGAGATGAAGAAATTTGGTATTTCAGCCTCGCCACCTGAAAGAGGTGAAGTTGAGTCTCAGTGTTCACAGTGAGACTGCAAATCACGTGGCTCTGTAAAGCAGATCCAAGCAGCACTGAGCAGTGCACGGCTGTCAGTAGGGTGTCCTGTCACCACGAAAATAGTAGTAGCTAACAGATTAGTTTCACTTACGCCCATCAACTTTCCCAAATTAAAAATACTCCTAGCTGGAAAGTTTCTGAGAAGTTCTACTTAAAATGTTGGTTTTCCGTACAATGTAACATCACTAATCATTTGAAAATCTCTTACTCTTTAAATACAACCATAAAGCAGGCTTGTAATCCGTGCAAGAAGGAAAAAAAAAAGGTTTATTGCATGAAGGAGATCATTTTAGAAACATTCGGTATAATTGAATTGTTAGTCTTTTGGGTTTCATTAATGGCAAAACTCATCTAGATAAGACTAAACTCAAGATAAGTTATGAAATATTCCTCTATTACTCTATGTTTCCTATTCAGTTCAACAAACTCATGGCAGTGTGGAGAATATAACATAAGTTAACACAACAGTACAGGTCAGATCTCAGCAGCTCTTAAAGTAGTTATTTTATGTGTGAGGAAATAGAAGGTTGTAACATAACCAAGAGACAGCTCTCATTCCTTCTGCGTTAATCTAAACTTGTTTTGGGACTTTGCCTCTGAGCGATTTTTAGTTGAATAGGAAATGCTTTTTGTTATAATTTCATAGGAAAACAAAACAGCCAGTCATTAAACTGGTATATTAGTTGCTAAACTGGCATATTCTGGTAGTTTGAATTTTAGAATTCAGGACAGCCATTTTTTTTTTAATTTATTTTTAAGGGGAAAATTTTTGAGCTGTGAAAACCCCACAACAGTAAAGCTGATGTGAATCCCCTATAATACCTTTTTTCTTTCTAAATTGGGAAATACACGCTTAAGATCTTCAACTCAATTGCTAGAGAACATTAGATTCTGTTACCTGAAGTTGCCCAGTAAACGTGTGAGGTATTCAGCCTGTGTTTCAGCACTTCTCATTGCACACCACGCATTTACCACTGCATTTTAGTATGACATATGCCACGTGTTGCACTCAACGGGTGCTAAAACTGTTGAGTAGTTTGTAAGGCTCTCTATTGACAGTAGAAAAGCAACGCTACCTGAACCATCTCTCAAGTGCACTGTCAATGCATTTTCTGTCTGGAGTTCTGCAGCATGGCCAGAGGGCTCCTGCTGGTTCATACTCGGCTTCTCTGGAGGATTGATGGCAGCTGTCCCTATTTGGATCAGTCAGCACAGCAAAGCAACGCTCCAGGCTTTGAAGACTGACGGATGGCTGCTGGTGGAGTTCTGAGAGGAGAGAAACCACTTTGCGGGAAACTATTCTGTTTCTTTATCCTCTTTTCTATGCAAGGCTTTCCCCAAAGGGATTTGGTACGATATTTTATGCTATGGAAGGGCACAAATAAAAGTTGCTGAACGGCATTCAGAATTCCTTCTTTTTTTTTTAAATGCAAATTTGTAGCAACAGTTGTCCAAGACTGTCACACAATCAAGAACTCTTAGTTCATCTGTTTATGAAATACAATAAGATGCAAGCAAGGACTAGCCAACCCTAATCAAGAAGAATGTTTCTGTAATTAGATGGGATTGTTTGTTAGCTCAAGAAATTAGAGAAAGCTCTTACAGCACAAACAATAACAGAGTTTATTGCCTCTGTAGTAATTCTTTTCCTTCACAGTCTCATGATTTGCAATAACGTTTTGATTTTCATTTTAAGTTGTTTGGATTTTGCTTGCTTCTACCGCAGTACTTCTAGGCGGTAATGAATGAAGATAATACATTATCTTAATAATTTACCATCACAATAAGGCCGTGGTAGGTTTTGTAAGAAAGTCGAGAAAAATCTACTCTTAATGACATTTTCCATACGTCACCTCTCTCCTCTCACGTCCATTCCCTGCTTGTGTCTCTTCGTCAAGCTGCAGCAGTTCTCCATATGAATATGCTGAACTGAAGCAAGAGCTGCAGTGAGAAAAATATTGGTGTTTCCAGATATGTGAATATGTCAGCAATACCCAAATGCCATCTTCATAAAAGACTTGAACAAAGAAAGCGGGAATGCACAGCAGAATGGCAGGTGTAATTCCATTAGCATACTGCAAGATGCACTGGTAGCTTGCAATCAGGGCTTAATGAGGGTCAATATACAGCTTTCACTGCTAATAAGCATATGAGGAAGTAAATCAGGATCCCACTCATTTTTGCTTGACAGAAGGCAGTCACAGATCACTTCCAACACTTCCCTCGATGAATGATATGCCATGCTAGATGAGGCAGAGCTTATTTGTGTCATTACAAATGCATAAAGCAAGTTCCCCTGGGCTATCCGTGGGTACCTTTTATCCTCCATCTGTATGAGACATGAACGGGTTTGCATCCGAGTCCCTGATATTATGCTCATGACAACTTAAGTGTTGCTTCATGAACACCCTCCAAAAATCAGACTTGCTATGCATGCAGTCAACAGTCTGAAACACATGGATGGCTGCATCAAGTCTCTGTGGTTCCTCGTAATGTGCACATCCCTCATCTCTGTACTCTGTCCAGCAGGGCCTACAAAAGGCTGGCTTTATGTGACAATTGTTTATATCGACGCCAAAGAGATTCATACTGTGATGCTGAATCACCTGAATATAAGAGACCAGAGGCTCACCGCTACAAAGACATTCAGGTTTTCAAAAAGTAAGCTGAACTACAATGCAATAAGTGTTAATGTTGAAAAAAAAACAGAAGGTAAACCACAAATTTATTCTTAAATTGAAAATTTTTTATATATATATATATATAAATAATAGGACAAGGTAATTGACAGCTGCTTGAAAAAAGTGCAAATCACAAAACTAGAAATGTTCCTACACGCTAGGATTACTTTGCTTCCCATCACACAGTTAACTATCTGCTGTTATGCTGTTGCTCTACCTGTGTGGTGTTATTACCTATAAAAATTGATTCCATGTGATTGCATTGTTGTATTGTGCATTGTACTGAGCAGCAGTCTGGCATACTTACACACAATTAAAAGGACTGCAATACTTGGAGCTTAGTAGTGCTCTGCACCTTTATCCAAGATAAGTCCCTAGCTTTTATACTCAGTGCATTGCTTTTGAACATTTACATCAAAGAAGTAGAAAGGGGTGTTCAATAAACTTAAAGCACAGAGGAGAGGTGGAAACTACCTGAGTGTGGCCATATCATGTTAGGAAGTTGCCTTGTACTTGGGACAGGATGCAGCAACAAGTCAGGTTCTACGGGAAGTTAATTATATGCTAATTTCTATAGTTTAATATCAGATATGTTGTTCTAAAAAAATCAGCTACTTTACATTTTGCAGTTTCCTTTTTACATCTGAATACCAGAAGAAAAGAAAAAAATCCAATTTCCCATTGTGTTTGTTTTATTTTAAGATTCACTGTTTGTTTAACGAAATAAGGAATCTCCTGAACTGAAGCAAGACCTGGTGTCTGTACTATCTGTGGATCATCCATGTATAATTGCTTTACTCCTGGATGCAAAGGAAGGCAAAGAGAAGAAAAAGTGCACTGAACATGACAGCACACAGACCCAACAACCAAGGATGTACTCTGTGCATAAAATACGCACAACTCCCATTTTCCAGAGTTTTCCATCAACTATAAAGAGTCACAGCTTAACAGAAAAAAAACCCATCATTGTGTTACACTGACTTTGACAAACCCAGGCTTCTCTGGAGGTTGTTGTGTCAAACAGTCACCAGCTGCTTCAAAGCACTGGAGTTGTTGGACCACAGAATTGGCAAATACAGCCCAGTTATCTAAGTGCAGTAGACAGCTTAGGACTAATGATGTCAAGAAGCCACTGACCACCTCTACCCTGTTTTGCCTCCCTGCACAAGGCAAATCAAATATTTTGTGCTAACACATGCCTGCATTCTCTAGGAAATGTTTTAGTTTCCTAAAATAATTCAGTGAAATTCCAATTGCTTGTGCTACAATATTGATACAATGAACTACACATACAAGAAAGGAAGATTTGGGCAAGAGGTTATAGCCTTACTTTTTTCCTGTGGAAAGCAAAGAATCTTCAAGTTTGTAACACTATACTACGAAATGATTCAATTTTCATAATGAAATGATTTGTTGGAAACCACGACAGGAAAGGGAATTGTTTTGGAAGACACAGGCAGTGTTTATTCACTTCTCTATTACATCAAGTAGCTGGCCTGAGATTAGAGCCAGGGGAGGGAGCAGGCACTACACCTGCCTGAATAAATACCCCTGTTCGCACTACTCGGGACAAGATTCTGCCTATCTGCTGCTTGCACCTTTGTAACACTGGCATGTTCCTGTCTGTGGCTGACAACGCAGAGTGCTGAGCTTTTTAAATAGGTTTTAAAACAATTTTCTTTCACCCTACGCAGGAAATACTGAAAGTACCAAAAATGCTAATAGGTCTCAAGACAGGAGGGGAAAAGGGCCTCAGAAATTAGAGAAAAAACATAAAAATAAAACATTTCAGACACTATATCTAATCATACATGTAAGTCTAGTTATTCTGAGCCTCATTTGAAAAGCACTGCTTTCTTCTGAAAGGTTCAGATTAAAGCTGCAGAGGATTTGCAAACCCTAGTCTGTAGCAAGCAAAGTCAGAAGCCTAGTAAGAGCCTAATTAAATTCAAAGAAGAAATTAACAAATGAATACCAGAGAATAAAAAGAGCACATAAAAGAAATGAAGAACAAAAGTCATGATTGTCAGGGTTAGCTGGTTCTTTTAATTTTCTTTCATATTTTCCATATGATAAGTCACCCAACCTACAGTTACAGCACCACAAAAATGCACGCACCAGGCAATTCTGGGTTCACATTCCCTCATCAGGAGCTGGAAATAACTGTTACACAGAGAAGCCTTGAAAAAAAATTAGCTGACTTCCTGCAGGTAAACCCTCAGAGTCAGTTTGGGGGAAATCCTGAAGAAAGACATTGAAGTGCTAGAGTATCTGCAGAGAAACTTCATCAGCAACTGAATTTTGTAGTTCAGGTTTCCCTCATACTCAGCATCTTTCAACATAGTCAAGGAGGGATCATCTCTGAAAGATTAGCTGGCCATAGGACAGGAGCTTAGACATGAAATCTGGACCACTGCAGAAAAAAGTCAGTTCTGATGACTATCTTGGAATAAATCAACAAGATGAGGAGGAATGGCAGTATGACCTGAAGTCAGACACGTCACCAATATATTATAAGTTATCACCATTCCTTCTGTGGTTGCTGGAAGTTTGATGATGCTGAATGGGAGACTGTATAAAAATATCCAGAAGGATTTTAGAAAAAATGAGTCCTTGCAGCTGTCTCTTACTTTTCTAGTGATTCATGAATTTGTTTCCATTTTCAGATACCTATGTTTTGGTATTTTTTTTTCCTAATGTTTTCTTTGGTTTTGCCTTTTAAATACCACAAAAATTATTCACAAAAGACTAATTATAACCACTTCATAGTATTTCAGTACTTACATATGTTGCGAAAGACTTACTGAGAAATCGGCACCTTTCCAACTATAGGTGTTTACATCCTACAAAATGACACATTTGAATCATATGCTCTAACAAAAAGAACAATTAATCTTCAGACACCATTGCAGAAATACAAAAATATCCAAAAGGAAGGCTGAAGGAAAAATCACAACTGTATCTAAAACCTATCTGAATAGTCCTGATATGATGCATATCTTTGTATATGTAACAGAGCCCTACTCTGACACCTCTTCCGATGGCTCAGTACTGGAAGTATGGCTGCGTCTGTCTACTTCTGATTTACTGCACATGCCATTCAGACAAGCTGTATACGAAACTGGAATTCTGGAAGCATCATAAGACTGACGTTAATGAAAAATGAAAATAACATAGTAATGATAAATAGGTGAACTTCACGGCAAAAATACCCTCTGCCAATCTAGACCTTAGTCTTAGTGGTGCTAGTGACAGGTTTAACTGTAGAATTTCTGATGTGGGAACAACTTGCAAGAGAATTATGAAATATGCTATTGAATTAAAAGTTTTGCTTTGTGTTACTTGAGTTTTGCTAGTATAGTCCAGCAGCTACAGATAGTCATCTACCAAATAAAATTAAAAATACGATCAGTACATAAGTCAACAGCCAAAGGTTAAAACAGTGCCATAAATGTTATAAACTAAAAAATGCAAAGTAAATCTTTGTATTTGCTCTACCTACAGAAAGGAAGACACTGAAAGCAGGAAATCTCACCAGCCACCCAGAGACAGGCTGGCATCAAACTGATCAATAAAATAACCTTTTAGGTATTATCTCTACGTAGCTCATACATGACATTTTAAGGAAGTTCTGCCTTGACAGGTGGTCCCTTGTCTTGTCTCTCATCAAGCCAGTAGGGCCATATCTCAGTCTTCAAGTGGAAGCGACACTATATTTTTATTTCCTATGACTTATTTTAAAAATCTTCTCTCATATCTCCATGCACAGCAAGTATAGTTACCTGTCCTACAACCATATGGGCTTTTCAAGCACAGGTAGTTGCATTCTTATTCTAGATTTGGAATTATACATAGGTTCTTTCAAGCAAATCTTGGCATAATATGTAGCAGTTTTCTTTCCAACGATAATAATAATTCCAGAAAATAACAGCTTCATTACAGGATTCTGTGAAGCTGCAGATTTCAAACCAAACTTTCTTAAAAGTACAAAAGCAGAGTCTTCTGCAAATGGATCTAATTACGATTACTGTTCAAGTCTTGTGAAATGTATACAACACTTTACTACCCATTTATCTGTTTCTAAAATTGACAGAAAGCGATTTTATTGTCTCTTCACAAGGTAGTGGAAAATATTCAAGGTCTTGCAAGACCTTTTCCCAGCGGGGAAGAAATAAATTAAATATAATCTGAGTATACAGTAAGTATACCTTGATTTAGATTCAGACATAAGCTATATCTCAAGCATGAGAGGACTACAAGTGACAGTATATAACAGTTTTCAAGAACTGACTCTACTTCAGGTATTCAAACACGCTGTTAGGAACAAATTTCCTTGCAACACTCAGAACATCATGTTAAAAAAGTGACAGCAGCACTTTGCATATCTTCTAGAAACATACCATTTATTTACAGAGTTAAGAGAGCCTGGAACATTCATCCAGGCAGTGTGTTATGCAATTTACATGGTGCAATTTGCTTCTAAAATAAGAGAAGAGTACACACTCCCTTTTATATCTTTATATAATATGCCAGGTAACAACTATAGACATTACATAGATTTGGGGTTAGAATTGATACCGATATCCAGTATAGTAAGTACAGTTATTAAATTCCAAACCTGTATTTTATTTCCTAATTTTCTTTCATTCAGAAACACCCTCAGAAAACAGATAGCACAGCTCTGTTTTAAATATTCTTTTTGCTGAATTTTATCCTCCTAGAGCTTAACATTACAGGCATAAACAATACACTAAAGGGAGTAATAAACTTTAAAAGGCAGTCAGTGGAAATTTGCACATGCAGATTTCTCAGTCTCAGATTGTTCCTTTTCGTGAATTACAAGCGCAACACAGATTAGGTTTGCTATAAATCTTGGTGAAGTCATTTATATGGTTATATTATTGCATATCAGAGAGATAATTCATGTGACAATTGTAGAAATCACATGAACATTCACCATCAACTGATTTTTTCCAAACTTGCTTTACTTAGCTATAACATCAATTTGCATATTTATATTTAGTCAGCATAAGTTTTAAAACTGTTAGGCTAATGATAAATGAGGCTGTTTATTGCACATGAGGAGATCATCTCACAACTGTTAGTCCAGTGACCATCCTCATCGTAATGAGGATAAGTCTTTATGGGGTAGCACTGCACAGTCCGCGTTAGCTCTGCAATATTCCCACTGCTCGATTATAAAGGAAATACCAACTACCTTGCAAAGTAGACACTTTCCTACTGTGCACTTCCAATGTAAAGCTTTTGCTTTACAAACTCATTTGAACATTATCACTCACTTTTAAATATAAAATGGTCAAATAAGCAAAAAGTCTAGTAAGCACGTAACTCCATCAAAAGCACATACAACTTTCCACGCGAAAAAGAAGTTGAAGTGAATCCTTTTCTAGTGCTTCAGACATAGTGATAGATATTTTGACATTTAACTCTGAGTCACTTCTGCAGGTGATCCCATATTTTAACCAATATATCTCTTGTTGCTCTATGCAATTTATTCACTATATTTACCGCTTAAAATAAAAGCATTAGGCGCTATCATCGAAATACAAAGCTACCGGAATCATGGACATCATACACAAGGGAAGAAAAACAACCTATCTCCCCAGTCATCACGCTGACTACAATAAAAGCAAGTCTTAAGCATTTATCCATCTTAGTGAGACATTCTCATTTAGTAGGTTCACACATTACATTTCATGCAAAAAACTTCGGCACAGCAACAACATACAGCTTGGCTGAATTTCCAATATTGTGCCTGTGATAAAGCCAGGAAACACTACTTAGATTCTGGGACCGAACAGATTTGGACTACTCATTAAGATGCTACTGTACTACTGTTCTGTGTATTATGAATAACCTGTATTGAATGGACAGAACAAGTTTTTAAGACCAGAGAAATCCCTGAAGCATAAAGGGCTATTGGGCTTCTCTGACAGCAGCAGCAGCGAGAAGGACAAGCTCACACAATGTGGGAAAGGGGCGTTGCAACACTCACGGATAAAAATCACAGGAAGAAGCCTTCAAATTTATCTATCAGATTTCTTGAAGAAATCATTAGGGACAATGGAAAGAAAAGCAGCGAGAAAGTGTGACATACTGAACCTTAGAGACTCAAGTACAGCGAGTTGCTTTAAGTGACAATAAACAGGGGCTCAAATGCATTCACACTAATGACAATGAGTTCGTGATGCATCCTTTTTATAACCAGGCTTTTTTTCAAGTATTACATGTTGAAGTGGGCAGCAAAGAATTTTCTCTAAGACAGAGTTTTGCTTCTTAATATGTATATGCTTTCCTTTGAAAGGGTTTCTCAGATTTCTAAACACGTCCTCACACATTTTTGCTACTGTTCCATTACCTCTCCCCTTGAATAAGTTAGAGCACATTCCTACTTTCCTTGGAAATTATTATTGCACAGTAGTGGGTGCAATTAAAAGAAAAAAGGGGAGAAAAAGCTTTAAAAAATCCAATAAAATAAACCCCTAAACACCCCAAACCAAGCAGTAATGGCATTCAACCCTTAAAACTGAATGACTCAAAGACAGAGCAAAGATAAAGAATTAATGCATCTTGAATACATCAAGAAAGCAATACAAGTTATTTCAATATAGTTGGCACATACCAAGAATATAACAGAAAGAATTGGATCCTGGCTCTACTTTTCTGTAATAAATATATATATTTTGCATTCGTTTTTTCATCCTGCTCTGGAGTACTTAAAAAAATTGACAGCTACAAAAAAAATGCGAATTCTTTCTCCATTTGGTAAATACTCAGTTAAAGCCACAGAAGTAAATACAACTCCCTCAAAACACAAAAGTTCCTATTTGGTTTCAAATAAAAGCTACTGTTAATGCTAACTGCACTGCGAAATCTGTTCTTTAAGACAAACGAAAAGGATATTATTAGCTGAAAATAATTTCTGAGTGTTATTTTTGTATTCACAGTTAGGGATAACAAAAAATACACACCTGCTGCAGATGAATCATCTTGGACAAGGAAAACACTAAGGAATTAAACGACACCAAGGCAAACACCAAGGAATTAAACAACAAACAAAAATGGTAAGTTACTTTATACAATAACAAGACATTTAGGGAAAAGGCTCCTCACCTAGCTGATAGCCTAGAATGTAATCAGAAAACTTCCGAACAAGAGAAACAGCAGATAGCACCTCACCTGTCTCATGTGGAGCAGGGCAAATTCCCATAGCATTAGGACTGCAGTGCTGTAGCAAACTACCTCAGACATAGAAGAAATTAAAGAAAAGGTACCAGGAACTGCTGTTATCTCTTAAAGGATAAATTTATGTTAGCAATGCACAAAGCTTTCACATTTTACCCACTTGCATCAGGCTGGAAACGGCAACAAAATCATATACTCTGTCATTGAGGTGCTTTCTGCTTCTCACTGAGTCAGAACTGCACAGAGTTCACAATAGCCCTGTTATAACGTTTCAGAATGTGCATCCCACAGAAACCTTTGGTTTTATCCCACTGAGACACTACTGCACCTGGAGGGGTTTCCTTGGAGCCCTGGGCCAGAGAGAACTGCAAAGAGCACTACGGACAGGCTCATCCCTCCTGCACTCCAGCAATTCCCTCATGCTCCACTTCCCTTGCACACCTGAGATACCTGAAATAAGTTCCAGCTGCAGCTGGGTTGAATGGCAGCAAATCTCTGGGAGTGATTCAGTGTTTCACACCTTGAGATTTTTTCTTAAAACAAATCAGCCTAGTCTAAAATCAAAATCAGCTGTTCCTCATCAAATAAAACAGCCCCTCAGTTACTGTGAAATGCTTTCCTCCTTCAACATTTCTCCTTAAAGAAAAAGCAAATCTGCCTTCAAACACAGAAGAGAGTTGTAATTCATCCTGTTGTTCCATACTGTATGTGTGCTGCCATACTATAGGCTGAGTCCAACATATCACTGCATTACATTGGCATGTACCTGAGCTCTTAGCACAGGGCAAAAATGCTTTTATCTGTTGAGGAATGGATGCATGGTTCCTTGATATACAAGCCATAGCAACCCTGTAGAGGACGACATGAGATACTTTTCTTCAAACCTGTATTTCTCACCTTTTTTATCTCCTGTTTCCATTTCTATTATTTTTCATTTGAAGAACTGTGATACTACCATAAGTTTTCTTCTCCAAAACACTACCTAGATGAGTTCATCTCTTTCCCTGGGCAGCTTCGGGAGCTTGACCTCCTTATGCCTTCACCTTTGTGAGAGAAATCCCTACCTCCACATTATAGCTGACTCTTCTGAAGTCTGCAGTGCAGATAAAGGAGTAAGCAATTGAGCTCTAGGCTCCCAATTCATTTTTAGCTCTCTAACCGTTAGAATATCTTCTATTTGAAAAAAGTTTAGCAAACTCATACCTTCCCTTACAGGAACACAATTTGTCCCAATAAAAAAAAAAGAATAAAACCCTCGAAGACCACTATGAGTGTTTTATACTATTGATCTGTAAAGATGCTAAAAATTCTAATGAACTTAGCAGTAGCCTTACTTCATTTACCTCTTAAAATCTCTTCCTCCTAGATTAGATGACAGTAGCAATATACAATCTTGCATAAGCTAGGTCTTCCCAGTTCTTACAAGTTCTTACAAGTTATATCACTTACATTAGGTATAAGTTAGTCTAGATGAAAATGGGGTTTAAAATCCAGAAAAATAAAGTTAGAAAAGTAATATATTTCATATATCATAACATTTTCATACTCATTTTAGTTTCATAACTACTTAATTTTAAGGTTCTGATTCCACAGCCTTTTTAGATATAGCTACCGCCCACTCAAAAAATAGCTGTATTGTCTTTTCACTACATCAATTATTAATTTTTAACTGAATCAATAGATATAACAGGAGATACCGTGTGATCTTTGATTGTACTAGTTCCCTTATTTAGTAGAAATGCTAAATACAGCTGTTTTTAAACATAACTTGGAACGGAATTTTTAGCTCTGAGCAGTAGCATTTGTTTTTCTCGACCTATTAAAGTGACTTGGAACAAATACATACCCCTACAGTAATGCAGAACTGCAAATGATTATTTAATATAATTATAAAGAGAACACACTGAGAACCACATGACTGTCTTAGGCAATAATTTTTAAAAAATCTTATTGGTTGTAAATAATTTTCCATGTTTCACCACGTAACTTGTTATTCAAGCTTTTTTTCCAGAGAAACTATCAGACTTATAAATTATTTAATGGTAACTTTGTGTTGAACATATTTCACCCCACTTCATATTACTGTTATAATCACATTTTTGTCTAGAAACAATAACTCAAACCTTCTTTGACAATTAGAGTGAATCACACTGAGTTTTCTAATCAACTAAAAGATGGGTAAAGCTAGAAGGAAAACTAAAACTACAACCGGAACGCATAAAAACCGAGAATCACAGTAACAGCTCTGTTGTGTTCCACTTTGAGCTGCACATATCAATCGTGTAATCAAGACAAAAAAAGAGGAAAATTTTAAAAAACAATGTTAATGTGCAAGCCCAAACAACTGCATCATTCTTTTAACTATTTACCAGATTTGCCTTGAATCGAGCTACATTTAACGCTTAGAAGTGAAGGAAAAAATACTATTCCTAGGGGGCACACGGAACCCAATAACTTTCTTCTTCATGCTTAATAATATTGTATGTGAGGGACCAATCTAATTTGTGGAAAAGAATTGTACCTTAGGGATATGTTATTTCAACCCAAACTGAATATATTATTCGTTTTATAAAGTAGCAATAAAGATTATGTAAGATGTAATTCATTATTTTTCTAAATGCTCCATGATTCCACTGGGAGGTGAGACTTAAATAGCTTACAGGAAACCTACCTTAATTAGGTTGCTTTTCAAATCAAATATCATATAATTTTAACATAAAAATGTCACTCAAGGGAAGTATTCCATTTACAAGGATGATTAATGAAATTTAAAAAACAAAAATATAGATCCACGGGTGATATAACATGTGAAGCAATCTGAGGGAATAATGCAGACGTAAATGGATGTATAGAAATATGCAACTAGCTATGAGCTGAGCTACATACAGATATCTGTCTCATATTCATGCATGCCTACACACACTCACAGAGAAAGGCAATTTGTTACCAGAGCAACCACGGTCAGTTGGGTTTTTGTCCTCCATCAGCACTGGCTTGCTTTTTTGTTAACTCATTTTAGCAACTAGAAGCTCAGAAGAATTTATTGTACAAACAGATTTATCTGAGCTCAGTACTTAGGTTTACATTTGTAAGAATTTCTTTTCCAGCATTATGATGAAAAAAAGAAGAAAATTCAAATATTTTTCAGTAATTTACAAACAGTTCATTGTAAGACGTTAAAGTTATAATCGAGGTACTTTGCCTCAGTGGTACTATTAATATATCAATGTGTATGCATAGAAATAGTCATTGCCTTTCCTGGGTATAGAGAAATGCTTGGGTTTTCCAGATCTCAGAATGCAGTAATTTCCATAAATTTTTGACTTTTAATGAGGGTCGTGGTCAATGATTTAATTAGTAGACTTCAATTCCACTGTAATTTAAGAAGCAACAATAAACGCTGAAATTTAGGAGCTTTAATTCTCGGAGTATCCCTTTCTAAAGACACTTAGTACTAAGTTTTATAAGTCTTCAAATAGCCTTTAAATGAAGTACTTGAATTCCATTATTACCATGAACTTGCAACACTCCAGGTACTCAGCGACAGTTGATTTTTCTGCAATTAGGCAACAAAATTTGAATCTTCTGGCCTTACCTCTTCTACATCCCAGTTAACACAGTAGGAAACACACTGTAGGAAAATATAGGCACTCAAGGATTTATACACCTTAGGTAACCATGGTCCTTGGCTTGAAGAAGCTGTATATAACGCACTTGCAGTTCTTTTTTCCTAGGCAAGAAGCTCATTGAAATGAGGCGATAATTTGACCAAATAGTGAGGGAGGGAAGCAAAAGCTAAGATTTGATTGTTTTTTCCCATCTTTTTTTTTTTTCCCCCTTTCCTCTTGTGAAAAGGTGTAAGAGTTTGTGAGTCAAATCAAACACAGAATACTGTATTCTGTGGTATGACCACCCACATGTTCTGTACATGAAATAAGTCCATCCTTTAAGTCTGGTCTATACTTAAAACAGACTAATGTATTTTATTAATTACTGTCTGTTCATCAGAGACACCTTTCAGGTCACGTTTCCTCCAGAGAAATGAGAGATGTGACGCGGCTCAAACAGCATTTTTCCTCATAAATGGTAATAGGGATTTTCTAGTGTGCTTTCACATACAACCCAGATATTTTAATACCTAGTGTTAAGAAGTACTTCACTAGATCTGGGGAAAAAAAGCATTAATAGTTTTTGTCTTGGTGAGAGACTACAATTTTTAGTCAATTCTGGGTCAATCTTTTTCTGTTTTGCTTAGAACAAACAACAGATGTTATTTTGAGTAAAATGAAACTTTGTTTTTAGGTTTATATTTTAACCTTAAAATCTGCTATTTAGTTTTAGACAGTTTTCTAGGTGAAATGTTATTTAATTTTTTTTTTTTTAAAAAGCCTTTATGCATTTTGTTTTCAAAATTTTGAAATGCCTTTTCAGAATTTTGGTTGATGTGTTCTGTAGAGATAATAAAATGTACTTTCCAAATGAAGAAACTACTCACAATTTTGTGCCAGTCTATATGGATCCGCAGACTCGAGTCACCCTGAACATTTCATCCAGCTGTAGATACGTCTCTGTTGTTTTGCCCACAGAAGGTGACTGCTACTCACTCTCCATAAACGAAGCACGTCAAACAGTAAGCTCTCTATATTCTCACAAAGATGAGCCTGTAGTTATAAGCCATTCTGAAACCTTGAGAGACTAAGAAATAACCAAGACTCTCTTGTATATGAATGAAAAACAATTAATCGGTCCCACATAGCAATTTGTAAAGCAAATAGGTAGAGTGACGGATTGTCATGCACAAGCATCATGTACCCAAATACTGATTACATGCTTTGTAGTATAATGCTCTCTTTGTGAATTATTATGCAGGCTTAAAATAAATTACATCCTTTGTTATGATTAATATTTGATGTACTTAATGATATTTGACAGATGCCAATCTTTTTCTCTTTATTTTGAATTATTTTCTTCTTGTATCACATCTTCCCTGAGTCTACTTTTAGCTTTTTATGGAAAGTAGCAAAATGTTAAGGACTGTGGCATTTTGGAGATATCCCAGTCATCCCACAGTAACACCCCCTGATACCCTCCCCCAGCAGGGCTTTCAGAACATATGAAAGATCCTTAACTAGAGATAAGAAGAGCTGGGAAACCAAATAGCCTCTCGGAGCCTATCATGAGAACCTTTACCATTTGGATCCACAGGTACACATGTTCATCAATCAGCTCCTCCTCTTAGGCACTGATTAACTTTGTGACCTGAGGAGGGAAAATATCTTTTGATAACAACTAAAGTTCTGCAGCAACCATCCGATCTCTGGTGTTGATAATAGGAAAATAACCAGCTACCGTATGATCTCTGAGCTAAGGTGAACACATCTCTCCAATGCAATCATGACTTTACCGCTAGTTATTCCACATATGGCCCCTTCAACTCCACATATTCTCCTAGAAGAACTCTTCTTCATCCCAGCTGTGCAGTTCCCACCTGATGCCCTGGAGCTGACTCCTCCTCAAACTGGAATATTCTCATAGGATTACAAGCCATCTTCTCCAGCTCAATGAACTGCCTCCCACTCTTTCTCTTGGGGTCACAGCATGTACATGATGCTTTGTGCGTGCACATGGTTATGTCCCTTTGGCTGTAGGATCAGTGCAATCTGAGCTCCCCTATAGAGCTCACAAGGTCCATAGGGCACAGGTTTGCTAGGGGGCAGGGGAATCATAGAAGGTTTGGGATAGAATGGACCTTTAAAAGCCATCCAGTCCAACCCCCCCTGCAATAAGCAGCAATGTCTTCAACTTGATCAGGTTGCTCAGAGCCCCATCTAACCTGACCTTGAATATTTCCAGGGCTGGGGCATCTAATTCCTCTCCAGGCAACCTGTAAAAAAATTCTTCGCTATATATAGTCTAAATCTACCCTCTTTTAGTTTAAAACCATTATCCTTTGTTCAATTGCAACGAGCCCTACTAAAAGCCTGTCCTCATTTTTCTTATAAGCTCCCTTTCAGTACTGGAAGGCTGCAATAAACTCTCCCTGGATCCTTCTCTTCTTCAGGCTGAACAACCTCATCTCTCTCAGCCTTCCTCATACAGGAGGTGTCTCAGCCTGCTGATAATTTTTGTGGCCCTCCTCTGAACCCTCTGCAATAGGTCCACATCTTTCCTGTGCTGAGGACTCCAGAACAGAGTGCAGTACTCCAGGTGAGATCTCGCAGGAGTAGAATAGAGGGGTAGAATCAACTCACACTTCTTTTGATGCAACCCAGGATACAGTTGGCATTCTGGGCTGAAAGCGCACTTTGTCAGTTCAGGTCCAGCTTTTCATCCACCAGTATCCTCAAGTCATTCTCCACAGGCCTGCTCTCAACCCCTTCATCCCCTACTCAGTAGTCATACTGGGGGTTGCCCTGACCCAGGTGCAAGACCTGGACTTGCACTTGGCCTTGTTCAACCCCACAAGGTTCACTTCTCAAGCTTTTACAGGTCCCTCTTGATGGCATCCCATCTTCAGGAATATCAACTGCACCACACAGCTTGGTGTCATCTGTAAACTTGTTGAGGGTGCACTTGATCCTATGTCATTGATGAAGATACTAAACAGTACTGGTCCCAATATCGACACTCAAGAAGAGGTGTGGTGGACAACTGTGGCTTCCTTCTCCCCACGAGACAACAAAAACATGGGACAAATGACATTGTATGAACATATAAGTAAATTACTCTCTGACCATGTGTTGCAGCAGTCCCGGACCTCCCAACACCTTCTGCTTCACAAGGTCTTCATGCTAGGTTAGAAGTTGTGCTTCTAAGACAACCTCAAGGGACTCATAAGGGCTTGAAGGAAGGGGGTTGATCAACATACAAATTTGCAAAAGATCTCTTTGTACCGAATATTCCTCCACTATGCTTGGGAGTAGAGAACTTAGTAATTTCCAGTTCTGCATTCTTTTTGTTAATAAGCAAGGGGTTGAGATTTTTTTCAAGGTGGCTGACTAACAAAAAAAAAATCTGATATGAATTGTGAACATTCCTATTTTCCATAGTCAAATGAATCATTTGGGATTCAGCTACGGTCGCTACAGTCCAGGTAGTGAGAGTCACCAAGGAATAGGGAGAGGGAAAAGAAGAGTTTTTGGAAGAAATATTTTTCTAAGCAAAGGAGAGATTTCAGTTGTCGGTTTTTATTTCCTATGATTTTACAGCCTGCTCTTTGATTTTCTGTGCAAGAAACAGCCTGCCTGTCTTATCTGTAAAGGAAGATAAGGACACATCACATCATAGTATTTTGAACCAACTCTTAGCCTTAGACTCTGCTCTAAGGTCTCATTATTCCCAGAGGATATAGATAGAAGTGTCTGTCTCAGGGGTACAATTTTTTTCCCTTCAAATTATATGACAAGTCTTTAAGAGAAGTTATTTGTCCATTATGCTACAATATGTCTAGAAATGGTATCCATCATGACTGAGGAAAAATCATTCATTTTCAGACCTGTCAGTCTGAGCAGACAAAATAGGTAGGCACCTCAGCATGGAAAAATAGAGGCAGCTCATCCTCCATTAAAGTTTCGTACCTTCAAGGGACCTCTGACATCCAGTAAGTTAGTTCTTCCTTCCTAGCAGTTACTTTTACTTTTTTAGCAGGAAGTTCAAGCTAAGAGTTGGAGTACAGCTATTTTAACTCTGATAGCAGGAGAGATGAAAAAAAAATGGGAAAGTGTAAGTGTACACTCAACCTACACCTCTGCTTTTTTGCATGCAAACAAGCTGATAGATTTACACATTCACAGCTTATCCCTTGTTTGTGATATCCCAGGGAACATTAAACAGTAAATGTTTAGCAGAAATATTCAGAATAGAGGCAAATTTTAACTTACGGTACTTCTACACAAGAGCTCCAACTTTGTAAGCACAGCGTGTGGTCTTCATTTTCAAATGCGTATCATTATGCATATCAGTATTTGATTGTGACCATTTAATTAAGTGCTCCAGGTCATTCTTAAGACCAGATGTGCTGGAAGAAAGGAGCAAGAGATTAATGGAGTTGTAACTTCTGCCCTGAGGGAGGATGGGTTGATGCAGTGAATATGCACCACTTGCATGGCTGCTGTCAAGCAGCCTTTTCAATCATGTCATCAACTGAATCTGTACCTTACTCTGTACCCCATCCTTCTCATAATTTCTTACCATAGAAATGCTGTATCACTGGAAGACTTCACGTATATGACTCCACATATTCTATATGTGTCTCCAGCAAATAGCAACTGCTCACTAATAGCCCAGTACTTCCTTTTCTTCCCATCAGCAGCTTAAATTTTCTTCTACGAGGGAGTCACTTTTAAACTTAGTCCCCAAAATACCCTGTTATTCCATGTATTAAGAGCTGTCAATCACAAAGAAGATGGATAAATCCAGATACTGAATGTTGATTTTGACCAGTTCTGCAACCCTCTCAGAACAGAAAGGAAAGTTTGAGAAGACAAATTCCACAAAACCAGACAAGTAATGTAAGAATCAGCATTGTAATAATTAGTTATTATTAAGGTCTGAACTCAAATGTTTCTTTATTTTACTTAAAATCAATATCAATTTAGTCAATACAGATTCCTAGGTCATGTTTTCCACCTCGTACAGTGATGGGGCAATTTAATTACCTCAATCTTTTGTGCAATCCTTGTTTTCTTGTTAATGTTGATATTAAATGTGGTTCAGGACAACACAGCTCTATGACTTCAGGCTTTATGTTACCTAGGATACATGATTACATATGGCGTACCTTTACTAAATGTTTCTTCTTATCCTCCCCAGTTATAACTAGCAAGCTTTCTATTTCACAAGGACTGGAAGAAGTTTCTTTATTTCAAATCCTGGCTGTTATTCCTTGCACAGGTTTTACAATGCTATTTTTAACCCAAACACTACTTGCTTTGAAAAACTTCCCTTTTTACTTACAATATTCACTATTGATATCCCTGTTCTATTTTTTCTCTCCCTTAAATGCATGAACCTTTAAAATAGTAACTTGTATTTAGTACCTTTTTCCTGTCCTTTTATCCTGTTTCATTGCTGCTTTCTCATCTTCTTTTGGCCTAGATGACTGCCTTGCACGCTGCAGCTTTATTTAGAGAATAATGTAGAGAATATAATGTAAATATGCTAAATTTAATGATTTCCAACCTATGTGGTTCACAATATAATTAGTATTATAGAGCTTTGTATCTATTGGAGCAAACATTGCTACTGCTTTCAAAAACCATGATTACCAATACTTTTGTTGATTAAGATAACGCAGCCTTGAGTGGCGCGGTCAGCACACAATCAATGTAACTTTGCTTACAATGCTCAGTTTGGTGTTTAACCAGATTCAGGTTCTTCCATACGAGTGAAATGATACGATACCACACATGGCTCCGTAGGTGCAGGACTTGCTTTGCACTGCCTGTGGATTTACTTAATCCTGTTGCAGCTACTTGTGTAAGTATGGGTCTGCAAACAATATTTGACCTAAGTTTTTAATTTAATTCTTTAAAAATTACTTAATAAAGTACCAGAGACTAAACACATAGGAAAGAGTGATTTTTATGGAAAAAAACAAATGTGTCCCATTTAAATGACAAGTCAGTCTGTTGCAAAAATAAAGAAGACTGAAGATAAAAATAATAGAGGGAAAAAGATATATTTTGCCATCGGTGAACCTGTCTTTTAAAAAGAAAAATCACCAAGATAGGCTTTAATCTGCTCTCTGTTCCCATCTCTGCAAGATACAGCAAGGTATGAGCGGAAGGAAAAGCTGTAAGAGCATTTCAGCACTCTCAGTTCCTGAACTCCCTTCCCTCCTCTCTTTTTCAGCGGCAGTTTTTAGCAAAGGTTTGTGTTCTCAGTGCACGATGCTTCCTGGTCCACGCTCACCTGTTTTTAAGTGGTGCTAGAGAGAACAAATGGATAGCAGAACAGCAGCTGAGGGCAGGATTGGAGTGAGCTGCAAGATCCTTGAAGGAAGAGAAGCTCCACAATTCTTAAATTGTTTTTCTCTGTACAACAGAAGAGATAAGGCTTGGTTTATCTTAATGCTCTCTGGACCAATTGCTTTTCCTCTCGGTGTCCTTATAATACCTTTACACAGCTTTGAAGTCAGGCTCTAAAGGGTCTTAGCAACTTTCTGCCATTTAAGACATAAATGGCTTTGGGGAAGATACAAAACATTATTTAAGGGCTGAATTTAACTTCCATTGTTTTGCTGTGTGGTTACTGTGAGCTTTATGGTGCATCGACCTTTCAAGGAATCCAAGGCTCAATTGCATACAATTACAGATGATTTACCTACCAGGTTTACATGTTCTGCGTGGTACCTACAAACTCCTCCACTGAACTGAAAAAACCCTCAAACATATGTATACGTAATTAGGGTTGAATTTCTTCAATACGAGCATCATACTTTCATTCATATTTCACTGCAAAGCTTTGTACCAGACATTAAGACGTCTTTCATCAATGCTCAGCCAAAATGATCACTCCCCAAAATAAAGAAAGACACAATGTATATGACAATAGTAACTTTGCACACATCTCTCTCCTCCTTTACTTGGTTTGAAAGACATTATTTTCACAAGCCCTACAATTTATTTTTCTTGGGAAGAGAACTGAAAGGATGCAGTAAGGAACTACTTATTACACGGAATCTTTAGCCAGGGATTCCTATACTGTAAAAGTACTCTGAAATTCAGTTCTTTACAAATCAGAGTATCAGTCATTTCTAATTCTTGTTTGGATTTGACCTGAATATCTTTTCTGTCCTTCCAATACTTAATGCTGTATAAGCTTTATTAAAGTCATTTCTGAAAGTATTTGAATTTGAACACAAAGTCTCTTAATAATGATTATCTGATACAACACATGAGTACTGAATATGAAGTTACTTGATACTCTCTTTGCCTTGTTACTTTAGAAGCTATTTAAGTGTGATATAAGTCTTAAAATAAATTAGTCATACCGTAATGCTTAGGTAACAGCTTCTTATATATAAGAAGGCAAAAAAATCTGCTTCTCAAAGATTAGCTTGCTGAGAGTTAATTGTGCTCCAGCGACTGCTGTGCAACATAGCAATATCTAAATACATTTTAACCCTACTACTTACTGGTAAAACTATGTACAGCAGGCTTAAACTCAGAAAAGGCTCTGAGAAATGCGAAACTTTATAACTTTGATTTAACATGTTGTCTTCTTCACAGAAGTACTCTGAATAACATTACTTTTAGCCTTCCTCCTTAAAAGCATATCTACAGAGTTGTACTGAATTCTTATTTGAGTACGCACTAATGTGAAATTGAAAGATGTCCATTCTGAGCTCAGAGTGGGTGGCCAAGAAATTTTACAATTTACTAAATTCAGTAATTTGTTCTATGACTGAGAGCACAAAAACATGCACAAGCTTTTCAACAAACAGGAACTATTTTGTTTTTCTGATGGGAGAAGACAAGCAACATGTGGAAGAACAGAAGTTAGAACATGTTATCAACAGAAACAAAATAACGTGTTTCAAGTATAGCAGATATAGCAAAACACCACCGATATTATAAACTTACTTAAGACAGAGGCATCAGTAATTACAAAGAAGTCAGTAATTATTAAAGAAATCTCTTGGCCAAGGTATTAACTATCACTAACAAGGTTAGGACTTGATAAGAAATAGATATAGCTAAATTTGTCCATAGACACACTCCATTAGTTATCCAAAAAGAATTAGCATCTTTTATATGGTATAGGATAAGATACTTTCCTTTTTGTGCTACAAGTTTCCTAAAACACACTAAGAGAAAAAATGCAACAGAAACATAGGAATCAAACCCAAATCCACTAAGAGGAATGAGAGGCAAAATGCATGGGGTCATATTTGGAATTCATTATTTCTTCATTTCCCAAACTAGCTAACAGGAACATGGTGGGAGTGTATCACTCTTGCTAGTTGGAGCTTAACTGAGAGGCTGCAGTCCTTGAGGGTGCTTTCTTACCACAGACCACCTCTGAAACACATCAAAAACGGAAGAAAAAAATGTTTTTGAGTAATGCTCTTTCTGTCAGCTGAAGGACAGACTGGATGAGAATGGCTGTTGAGTATTTGTGGTTTTCTACTGAATACAAACTCATTGTGTACTCTCATAAGTCTATTTCTCAATTCTTTGCTTGTCCAGTCAGTATATGAAAGGCCTGAAAGCTGTCTTGTTTCTGCAGAGTTTGCGTCAGAGCTGCTCTCTTTAAAGCTTTTCAGAATGAGGCCGTGATAGATGGAGACTTGAGTAAGAGCCAAAAGACATTTAGAAGGAAATGGTCTATGGAAAGAGAGTGCCCAGGCTGGAGTAATTGAAAGAGTAAGGTGGTTTTGACAACCACAAGGGAAGCAAAAGGGAGAAAATTCAAAAAGGGTTAAAATGAATCCTTAGGAAGCTGCTTATTCTTGTTGTTTTCTGTTTTTCCTGAAGAACTGCACTGGCAAAAAGCAGTCACGAGATCCTGCTAGGCTGAAAGTTAGAAATGAACCCCTGAGCTTTACTAGGAGCTTTTCTCTCTACCCTTCCCATTACACTGATTCCAGCCACTCAAAACCTGTATTAAGCTTATTTCAGCCCTCTGTCAAGCTGAAATATCTTTCACTCTCTGGTATGGATGTGCCAGCTTCCCTAACGCAGTATCTATCTCAAAATAGTTGCTGGTTTGCATTAAAAGCATACAGTCAAGCAGAATATGTTGCAGGATTAAACTCTATTACTACCTACTGAAGTCATAAAAATTAAATAATAATACATCGTATGAAATTCAGCAACTGTGCATCTGAACAAAGCCACAGCACTCAAGGCAACTCGCAAATCCATTTCAAACATTTTCTTAAACAAGGTGACAAACACATTTAACACAGCAAGCAAATATATCTCCATTTCTTTCTTCCAAGTATTTAACCCCTGCACATTCATAGCCTATTCAATTCATATTTTATAAAAGTATGATGAAAATGAAAGAACCTTTAGATAAAGCACAATCACCACTCACCAGGAAACTAGTTTCCTACACTCAAACTATCCACAGAACTGTATTAATTCTGTGAATTTTACTCATGTCCGTGAACTGTTTCAAGACAGGTAAATTGTATTTTACAAAGAATTCACTATTTAGCAAGAAAATGTTTGCTGATTCCAACTCTTCATGGATCTGTAGGAGATACATGGTCTCTTGTTCACCTAAATAAAATGCCTAAGTTGGAAAACCAGTCACACACTATATACCTAAAAGCAGAAGGAGAATGTTCTCTGCAGGAGTCTAATTCAAAGCACCCAAGTTAAATTCTTACTCTGAATTGCCCTCTGGAGAAATCTGTCTTTCTTGTCATGAATTTCATTGGAGGCTTAAAGTGATTAGTTTCTGGTTTAGACACCAAAAGCTCTTGAAGTTAGATGGTGTGACTACCTCTTAATGTACCAAATAGGCTGAGCTAGACACACTGAACCACACTTTCTCTTTGTCTACAAATGTGGAATTAATGAGCTGAAGTAAAATTTCCAGTGTGCAAATTAAATTAAGTCACTGTTATTTATTTCATAAAATGACAGGCTTTGTTTGGGAAAGAAATAGAAAAACAAAAAGAAGAAAAATAAAAATTATCCTCTTTGCCAAGCCTGGCAAGAGTGCGGAAAGCATTTTGACTATTGAAACTCTTATTATTTTTCCATACAGATTGCCAGCAGCAGTTATAGCATTACTGATTATATTTAACCCAACTTACTAGTTAAACATAATAAGGGCATTTACCCTCTGGAAAGAATATGAAAATGGGCAAGCAAACACTTGCGTAAAGAAAGCAGATATACAGGAAGCAGATCACACTGCACTACTTAACTTGCTCTGGGTGACAGAGCAAATATTAAGATGCACTGTGGTTGAGTGATTTTTGTCCAGAACAGTATCAACAACACACAGTTCTGTTTTTCTCACTCACTGCCTGTCAACCCCCTCTGAAATTTGCTGTATTTCAGGTGCTGTCTCTGGTTTCCTTGACATAAGTCAATGATTTGTGTCCCATTCAATTTAGTTCATGTGAAAATACTCATAGCTCCTCGCCATATGTCAGTGGATGATAATTGCATTGATCCACCTTGCAGTGGGCTCAGTAAGGGCACTGTTCTGATAACTGAGTAACCAGAGGATACTGCTTGTTAGAATTAGCAAACTTGACTGTTTGACTGGTTTGATTCCATTCAGGCTTGACGGAGCGATGCATAAAATGGGGAGTGCCAAATGTGCCAATAAATGAATTACTTTTCAGATTATGTTGCTAGTAGAGATATTGATGAGAAAGCTTTGTCGGCTGAATATAGCAGTTTGCTACATTCTGTTTTCTACGGAATGGGTGAATGTGTTCTGATAAAATAAAAAACAAATCTAAGTTTTAATCTGTAGAAAGTTTAAAAGACAAGTATTCTCTTTGAAGAGCAAAATAATTTTTTTCTAATAATTTTTGTTCTTCTACTTTGAAGTTTTGATCAGGAAAGAACTTGGAATAAGAAGACCTATCTCAATGACAATGAGAATTCAAAAAATAAATTTTTAAGAGAGAAGTAATATAAAGTTGTTGGAGATATAGCCAGAGTAGTGTTGTTTTGGGCCATAAGATTCCCAGTATTCGATCCTGCATCAGAGCCCAGCTCCATTTTTTCAAAAAAATATTATATTTTCTGAGATATTTAAAACCCTCAACTTCTCTGGCTAAGGCCCTGGAAATCTTTATTAAAACGCCCCAAATATCCAAATATAAAGATGCCAGCAGATGATTAAAATGTCAGTGTTCAGCCCATGCATTTATCATGTAAGTGCACTTACATTTCAGACTCCTAATCTGAGTAGTACCGACTTTTTGAGTATCTCATCTCTCTCTTGTCTAAACGCCTTGAAAATGTTGGTGAAGTTACTTTTCTCATATTCCACTTAAGCAGAGTAGCTGTACGTCTGGGGAAAAACTTGTCGTAGAATGAGAGATTTACAGCTTCATTTTCAAACTGTCTCTTAGCACCCACAGCTCCAGAGAACTTGGATAAAAGGTGCAGATGTTCAGCACCTGCTACAGAATATTGCCAGGAGGATTGTGTTTACACTGTGACTTACAGCATGCCAAACGTTCATTAGCATTTGTAGGACTTAGGTAGGTTTCTAAAAGGAGAAGTTCCTCATGTTTATTTCCTCAAGTTTCAGGCAAAACTGCATGTTCTGCATACTAAATATTGCAAGAACCAAGAATTCGAATTAATCTCATTGTTGTTTAGAGTTTCCTGGTCTTTTTTCCTTTGCTGAGCATAGGTAGAAAAAAATAGCATCAGTAGTTTTAAAGGTGTGGTTTTGAATGAAAAATGCTATTTAAATTCAGAGGAAGAATGTATTTGGAAGAGAGGCTATCCATAATCACTTAAGAATTGTAAACCGTAATTAAAGTTAAACACGTGAGACTATTCCCCACCGACTTTTAAACGAATTTAGAAAAAGAAGGTATTTATGATATCTAATATCCAACAGAAACTCCAACAGAAAACACACGTGATGACTCTGCAGACAGAAAAGGAAACAAATATATGTTTAAAATAGCTTAAAGACATTTTAACTGTTTTAGAAAGCCATTGTTTGATATACTTATTTCACTTTTTAGAGCCCAATTAATGCATCTGGGGAAAAAAACAATATATGTTAGTATATTATGTTGTTCAATGGTGAGTATCCATACACTGTCATGATGCTCGCACTCAGTTAAGTTAGATTTCAGGGCTGCAAGAATACCAGGAATAGTAATTTGCTGAATTTGTCACTGGACAGATATTTTCAGTCAAAATTGTCTGTGAGAAGTTAATAAACTATAAGATACAATTCCTGAATGTTGAAAAACATGGTCATTAATACATGAAGAGCCATTATCCTCATCTTCGGAAAAACAGTAGGTGTATCAGCCCATATGAATTGGCAGGGAATTAAATTTCTAAGGGAAGAAAAATCAGGATAACCATAACTCCTATGGTTTGTTAATTTGTCATCACAGCAGGATGACTCTGAATAGCAACTAGTGAGCACACGTTGAATCACTGTGTAAGGAGCTTCAGTATTTCCTGACCTCCAGATGGTATGTAGAATTTTTGCCTAAAAGCCAAAAGCAAATTTTCATGTGGAGCCTAATCTAACATTTACCAAAGTGAGAAGACAAATTCCAGTTTTACGTTCCTCCAGTACACAGCCATAAATTATGAATCTTTGATAATTAGTTATGGTGAATCAGATGCCTACTTTTGGCTACTATTGTGATTAGTTACATACAAAATTAATACTGAAAAATTAGCACGCATCTAATGATAACGTGGGCCTACCAGGCACTCTTAGTTTACTCATAGATGTTAGATTATAAGTAAAAAGCTTTAAAAAGAACTAGGATCTGTGTTCTAAAAATCTGAAGTGCTGATTGAAATTTCATCTCCTACTCACACAGAAGAGCAAAAAAATTCCCACCACCCTCTCCCAAACTACATTTGTCAGGTTTTCCTGCATAGTTGATTTTTTTTAAACAGTTTCACTGAACACCGTGTTACAGAAAGAGAATCGAATGGAAAAATCTTTATTTACCACAATACTAAGAAAGAGAATTGTCATCCAAAATAATGGAAACAGTAGAAAGACAAAAAAATATATGGGGAGAAGGAAGAAAATAGAAGAACGTGGTTGGTTATAGAAACCCAGTGTGTGCTTTAACTAAGTCTACTGAAGGACTACACTAACACGCAATTACCAATTCTGCTGATGCCTCATTGAAATTTTTCAAAAAGTTTTTGTTTATTGACAATTTTGCTGGTAAAGCCCTGATTTATTTGTTTCTTTTGTTCACTTTGAAAAGTAGACATGCATGTTTTGTTGCCGGATTGATTATTGGGCTGGATTTAGCAATAATAAAAATACATGAAGATGGCATTAAAATTAAGGTACTTAAACTTCATTTAATTCAATACTTTGCTCTTCACATCAAGCCACAGTTATTGTTGAGTAATAAGAAAGCCTTAGAACATTATAATAAGGCTGTACTTAGTATAACCTTTTGACTATTTGCTGCGCTAGGTGATTTCAACAATGTCATACATTCATATCACTGAATGCTTACGATCTATATTTGGAGTCCAAATCAACTCTTAAGCCATTCCATTATTCAAGTACTTGAATAATTAAGCACAAGCATGCGATGAGTGCTTACTTTACTTGTTGAGTGACTGTTTGGCATAAAGTATTATCCTGTCCAAATGATATCTAGAGAATTGCATCCAATATAGTCAGTTAACAGCTTTGGAACACAGCTGTTAAAATAACCAGTGTAGTCAGTTCCACAACGCTAAAAAGGCAGCCTTCTCTCGCATCAAGTAGGTGAGACAAAGAGATCTTTAATCTGTGAGACAAAGAAGAGAAATAAGATAAAAAAATCCCTTCTGTTCTATCTATTCTGATTTTTCTCTGTATCTTTGTCCACATCATTTGACCTTGGTGCATTAATTTTCCCTCTCTAAGATGAGGCTTATTACCAGCCTATTCATCAGATAAGAGTTTATGATCTTAGCTGCTCCCATAAAAAGTTTAAACTGCTTAAACTTCTATTACATGGGAAAAGGGAAAAAATGAAATGTGGGACGCATAAGCTGACCAGCTGATAGAAGTGTGGGCTGTGGCATGCAGTAATTTGCAGCCACTGTCCTACGACAACCATTTCTGCCTCAAAACAGCAAATCATTCCCAGGAGACAAGCACGCAGTCCACGAACAGCAGCTTGACTCCATTAGGTTGTCTTTCTAAATAAAAATAGTTTCTGCTTTTTGATGCTTAAAACCAAATGTGGTAGTTTTTGTAAGCAGAAAAATGTGATCTTTACACAGAAATTATGGTAGCTATTATTATATAGCACTTTTTATATATGGAATCTGGAAGATTTTAACTTTAGAGTCTGAAGTAAGTCCCACCAAGGAATAAAAGAGTTAGCCATGGGTAGCCTCAAGCAGCAAGACTCCTTCGGTACTAGTATCAAGGCTGGTTTAAAGGTTTTGACCAACCACTAATGATAGATCAATGCCAGTCTTAAACCCTCTTATCTATTGCATATGACTAAATGTTTCCTCTATTATTCCATAAGAAAGATCTGCACATCAATATATAGAACAGCTTCAATGAATACATTTGTGTGCAGATATTTATAAGGGAAAGCACAATCTATAATGAAAAAAAAAGTCTACACGAAGAATGGTCCCAGAAGCTCAACAAACAGTAATTAGTCAAAATAAGAACAATCCGTATGAGGTCATAAATTTAGAAGAAATTCTGACAAATATGTTACTCAGGAAACCACAGTGAATCTCCATAGACTGGAAGGCCTTGACAGCCATACACTCATGTTGGACCTGCACCATAGCCTCTGATGTTCTTGGATATCAGTATAGAAAGCATCCTGTCCAGAGATCTCTGCATTGTCTTATCTGTCACTCCACTGGTGAAAATGATGCCAAGAGGGTGAGAACAGTGGGAATTGCTCATGTAGTCATCACGCCGCTGGGCCAAGAAGGAAAACAAGGCTTCTTAGTGCTACAGTTTGTTTTATGAAAAGTTCTTTTCTGAGAACAATCTTGAATTGGGGCTGGTGTTCTTAGCACTCTTAATTTCTGTTAGTTCATATATCTCAAGTAATGAGAAAAAAATATTTTGAAAGTCTTCATTCCTAGTGAGGCATTGCTACTATAAGAATTTGAATTGTACTTCTAGTAATCTTTGTTAATGTTTTGCTCAGAGTAATTTGGATTCCAAGTTACAGGAGGGAAGTTTCTGGAGGGAAAAGAATGGGAATTATCCTACTGAGCATGCTCAGCATGCTCTGTTGGCAGGAAGAGCGTCAGAGTGGGGAGGACATTGAATCCACACTGCTTAAATTCCCAACAGCAAAATTTAAAGAGTACATCTTTGGGATTAGGCAGCTCCCTCTTTTCTGTGTAGAAATTACTGATATGAGTTTTTTATTTTTTCTATGCATTGTCAGAAGCCGAACTGGACTTGGATTCCACTCTGGATACCAAGCAACAAAAATTGAGCCACTACAAGTCTGGCAGTGACCTATGATGCTTGTCCATCTCAATAAGCTTCAAGAATTAAAAGTCTGGACATACAAGGAGGCCAGATTATTTTTGGGGTGGTTTTAAATGGGAAACCTCCCGACATTTGAAATCAATACATTGATGATTTCACTCAAATTAGAGCATAAGACGTTCTGAAATGAAAGAAAAAATACTAACCACAATAACTGTAAGAGAAGAGAAACAGGACTGCCCTTTATCTTACTCCAATTTACTCTGTTGAAGTCAAGGAAACCTGAACAGTGTAATGAAACAATGAATCAGACCCAGTGCCTTTCCCCATTGCAAATTTAATGTTAAGGAAAATTATATTAAAGCATAACATCTATCCTTTTGGGCTTACCAGAAAATGACTCATTATAAACAGAGTGCATTTTCTGAAATGACATTAAAAAATAAATCTAACTTCTTTCTCAGACTCCTTCAGTATTTCAGGGTATAATTTAAGAACTCATCCTTCATTGCTTTCAATAATTCTTCCCTGGGAGTGGGAATTCAGAACTTTAATAGTAACTTCCACACTCATGCATAAAGTTATGAAGGCAACTAGAAGTAAAAATGAACATTTTTGAATGCAGAAGTAAAGAAGCATAAGAAAAGGCATGCTTCTCCTTCTCAAACTGCCTTTGAGTAAGGTAATTGAAGTGACATGAAGGATTTTTCAGGTTTTAGAAACCAAATTGAATTTACAGAGTATTAACTGTGTCAGTCTTTCTTTGTTATAAATGCCCATTTACTTCCATATAAAAAAAAATTATGGGTTTAAACCTGTGTAAGTTCTTTCAGATAATTTACCAAATAAAAAAAATAAACTATTATTAGACTTACAAGGAATGTAACAGGGAAGACTGATTGTTAGACAGCAGTTTCTCTTGGACAAGGCAGGTGGCAATGAAGAGAAATCCACTTTTCTCGAAAAAACCCAAACAACCAATCTCTCCCAAAAAAAACAACCCCCAAGAAACCAAAACAAATAAGCAAACAATCCCCCCTCCAAACTCTCCTTGGCTTAAAGCTCCACAGTTAAGTTATTCTTCCTGAGTGTTAGAGAATGACATGTTCTGTTCTATGGAGAGATATACTCCTTTATGATACTCGGCTAAATGAAGTAATAAAAACTTCCGCTTTCCCAGACCACCGTATCAAGTATCTTATTTTGTACTTGCAGACCTGAGAATATGTATCTCCAAGATTTAGAGAGTTTAGTGCTTTTATTAAGTCTCTGTCATGAGTTAAAGAGAAAGACAGGCAAAACTATTTGAGACACCTCAACAGAAAAGATACACTGAAATCAATACACATTAAATGAATGTCAGCCAAATAGTAGCGATGATTTTCTTTCTATCATCACTAATATATGTTTCAGAAGTATTTTAAGCTTGATTTTTTTTTCTTTCCTTTTTTTTTTTCTTCTAAATGCCAAGTTTATTAACTTTGAAAATGAAATGCTCTTTAGCACTGTACAGTCACAGATCAATTGGTACATTCAGGTAAAGTGCTGGAGCAGTGGGAATGAAAATCAATCAGTGCAAAAAGTTGCAGAGGTCACTCCATCACTCCACTACCAAAGTCACTGTCCCATGTAATGTGCTGAAGAAGCATCTGAAGCTGAAGAGAATTTCTCTTAAGGTCATATCCTTTCCTACAGCGGTAATGTGGGAAAACTCGACAATGACAGCACAAACCACACAGAGCTGACAGAAGCATCACTGCAGGTTACCCCTTCTGCTTGTTCCTCCCTCCCAACCACAACCCCAGGCATTCTTGGGAATATAGTCTGAATGGTGCATTCAACCATGATATTGGGTCTGTTTCCCCACATAAACTACACAGATTTTATAAAAGGGGCACACAGCAAGAAAAGAAATTTCCATGACAACATATCACAGCAACTAAACTCAAACTTGGAAGCATGTCTCATTTTTGTTCTTGAAATCATAAAGTGTTTCTAGACTATATCAGTCTAACTACAATCATTATTGGTCCAAGATACATTGTTAGAAACCTGTGAATTGAACACAAGGAACTACCCCAACTCCAATGACTTCAGTACTTCACAGTTACTCTTACCTTTGGTATTTAAAGCATCACCCCTTTCCCTGCAGATCCGATACTGACTGATCCAGCAACCAACACTACCTGCAGCTTCGTTCTTGGTTCTGTACTACCAGCAATTATCCAGCTGAACCGACAGAGCTCTCCTGTTCTCAGTCTACACACAATTCTTCTTTTTATTTCTCTGAGCATCTCACATGTCCTTCTAGAAAGGGAGAATGCATCGCTCCTGGAGTCAGGTGTAAGGTAATAAAGCCTAACTCGTCCCTTTACAGTATTACATGGTTTCCTTCTGTGATATTCTCTGTTGCCAGCTCAGTGCCACTATAGGAAAGATGTAAGGAGCAAGTGTTGTCACAGATCACATAGCAAGAGCCGGACGATTGCTTTCTTTCTGTGAGACCTAACTGGAAAAAGTACTGAAATAACATTTTTTAACATTCAAAGCTGCATTTTAGTAGGTACAGAAAACCTGTAGTGTTGCTTCATGCAAACTTACCATCCTCAGGGCTCACTGAATTGTCGGAGTGAATTTTGGGCAATTATAAAATCGTGTAATGCAGCTTTGACAATCTATGTTTTATGTCAGCACTATAAATGACTCGGTATGAAACGGAGCAAGCCATGACAGTGTATTCTATTCCTTCAGGAAGATAAGAAATCCACTCAAAAAGGTGTGGTTTCATTATTTTAGGTTTACTATATCTGCAACTCTTTTTTTTTTTTAAGTGGAAGGAACTCCCTAGATAGTGCAAAGATGTCACACACACTCAGATACTGAAATATACTGAATAACACGGCTAATAGATTGACTTATTTGATTGCAGATACTAATCAGGACACACATCTTTGAATTCTGCCTAGATTGTTTGACTACTGTATGAAAAGTAGACTGCAAATTTAAGTGCTTTGTACATTTCCTACAAGAAACAGTCCTTTTTAGTTATTTAATTCAAACACTGATCAAATAATTATTTTATTTCAATGTAAAAATCAGAGTCACTAGTCAAAAGTATTTAGTTAATAATGAAAGAGAAGACAAAAGCCACTGAAATGATAACATGGTTAAAGAATTCTGTGAAAATTTTAATACTATTTTAAAAGAAGTCCAATGTTTGATGTATTTTTTAAAAAAACACCTTTCTTGATTCCAGTCAATATTAATCTCTAATTGATGAAATAAACGCTACCGCTGTTTCCCTTTGAAATGAATGGACACAAAAATGTTCAAAAGGAATCTTTTATAGATATCACATACGGCCACATCAGAAACCTTAAGAAGTTAAACTACATCAGAGTCAGAACGTTAACACCGGCCTGAAAAAGAGGCATTGATCTGTTGAAACTGAATGTAAACCAAGTAGCAAAAGAAAATCATGCCAAAATGTTTTCCATTTTGAAATGTACAATTAATTAATAAAATGAAAATATTCTCTGAAAAGTTAATTGGAGTTCTTTTTAAATTGTATTTTAAAAAAATGTCAATTCCCTAAACATTAAAATTCTAAGAATATCATGGTCTGTTAAAACAGACAAAAGAAGTCAACAACCTACTTAAACAGAAATTGAGACATAGTCAAGATTTCCATTTTCTGAAGTTACTGTTTACTGCAAGATGTTCACTACGAGACATGTTGTATAACGTTAGTTTTTCAAAGTTCTGAAAACTAAAAGGTTTCTCTAGTCAAGCTTATTCACTATTCAGCCTCTGAAAATGAATCCTAAGAGTTTTACTAACATTCACTAACAGACTTGGTCAAGGAGTTGTGAAATCCCATTTCACAGTACAGTCAGGAATTTCTGAACTCATGCGCCAAAAAGCCATGCTTTAAAATGTTATCAGCTCCTTTGAGAGCTGTCCGCTGAGACTGCTTCAGAAAGTCAAAGTAGTAGAGCAATATAAGGCTTTAAAAAGATGGGTGTCTACATTTCAATGACACATTCAGAGAAGGAAAATTACAGAAGTACAGTTTGCTATTATAACTATGAATAAATGAGATATTAAGTTGATAGCAGAATAATATGTTGAAGCTATGAAACAGCAGAGGATTGAATTTCATCCATTTTTAGTAACCTTTAATCTGAAACAGGTTATACCAATTAGGTAACACCTTTTCAGTAGGGACGATACTTGATCATTTTTTTTTTCTGTCACTGAAAGAAAAAAAAAAACGAAAAAACAAATCCAAACTCTATCTCTCAGCTCATTTTCTAATTTACCTCATCCCACACAACCCCCTGGGCCCCATTTGCCATTTATGCCAGGACTCTTATCTAACTAAAGAAGAGCATGATGTTCTTAGCAAAATATTCAGGGTAATTGTCCTATGATGTCCTCCTACTTGTTCTATACCTTGTGTTTTTGTAATATTATAAACTATGCAGTATTGTAATTGCTTTTCTTCAACGCTACCTACGTAAACAGGAAGCTTTAAATAAAATTGTTCCACTTTTATGGAGAATAGTTGGTGGGTTTTTTTTTTCTCGTTTTTCATTTTTCAAAGGTATCAGGGAAAGCCGGGCAAAGCCGGATAATTCCACCGATTCTGAAGGAATTTGAAGGTGAAATTTCTCAGCCCTATTCTGAGTTTCCCAGTTTTAGTTGTCCAGCTGTTAAGCAACCCTTCCAGCAGCTCGGGCGCTTCTCTCCAGCTGCCACTGTTGGTGGGCAGAGTGCTGCCCTCCCCAGCAAGCGAGTCCTTCCGAAACTGTCACTTTCTGCTTCTTCAGGGACAGCCTGTTTTCCATTCCCTCGACACCAACACACTTCACGCCTTCAGAAAGTTTTCATTATACTTCACAAGTCCTATCTTACACAGGCAGAAAAAGGAGGACAACAGTATTGGACAGTTTCTAACAAGGCATTTTGGTTTTCCAGAGTGGGAAGTAATTTATGGAAAATAGTTTTCGCTTTCATCGCTGTTCCATATCCAGAGGAGGTGCACATACTAAGGCTCTGCAGAAATGTGAGAATTCTTTCCCTGAATCATACCCTTTAAAAGACAGACATCAACACCCACCTAAACAACAGGAACAAAACCCCTTAATATTATCCAATTATGAATTATTTGGGATTAGAGCTTTTATCTCGCAGTTTTCAACAGACGTGCTGAGGAAAGCTCAGAGAAAATTTCCTCAATATCACAAATGTGATGTGGAGTCCCACTGTCTTTACTGTTTATTAGAAGTCAGTTTAGACCCATAGTAAAACTGTTCAATCTGATGGGCCAGAGGACACGTTGATTAAATATCCAGAGTAAACTCACGAAACACTATCAGGCCGAAGTGTTTAACAAACAACACTTTTCCTGTAACCTTAGACTTTATGCTTTCTTCAGGATAATGATCCAGTCTAAACCAGTTTTCTTTTTTTCTTTTTGTGGGCCACAAGTCTATCGAATGAAATACAGAATATTCTCCAGTGAAGCAACTGGTTTCCGTGGTTACAGCTAAGATTATACTTCAGAATATTTTTTTCTTGCAATTCAAAGCTTAGAGGAGCTCAATTTCCTTTATTAAGGAAAAAAAATATTCTTTAGCAGTATGTCCAATACACAGACAAAGGAAAAGCAAATGTAGCATTCTAAAGCTTGAAGTCTTATGAGAACTCCTGCCCTTTTAGATCGAGATAATTTAAAAAAGGTTACATCCTCACACTAATACTGTAATAGAAACTTTGAATTTGAACACAGGAGTATGTGTGCAATTCTAATAATTAAGCTGAAACTATAATATGGATTTAAATGTTTTCTCTGAAACACTTAAAATGCTTTTATCTATATCTAACCGAAATCCAGAATAGTATGATACACGGTAGATCCACTTTTCTTGATACAGGTGGAATAGAATGTTACTGAGTAGAAAATTTTTATTTGTGGGACTTCTAATTTAAAACAGCATTTTAAAAATTCCTGAACATAGGAAAACATGTATTTTTCACTTTCTTTAAAGAATTAGGTGACCCACTAAAAACTTGTCATTACTGTACGGTTCATAGACTCCCAGATATTTCTGCATCTCGTATTATTTCTTCAGCTACAAATATATCTGTGATCTTTAAATGATTCAGTTACCGCAGCTTCAATTACTAAGATCCCGCCTTAGTTAAATTGGCTTGCAGAAAACTCTGCTATTATAAAAACTGTCAAATCATAGGACTTGGCCCTAGGAAGGGTACATATGCATTCCAGTGACATCTTAGGCAATTTCCTGTGTATATTTAAATCAAAAAAAAAAAAGATTCCAGAATTTCACACAGGTCAAAAAAACATGGATTGTTTTTAGCCTCCAGTGAGTTGGTGGAAAACTAGTCTTAACTACTACATGAAGAAATTCCCATTAAAAAAATATATTGCAAATACTGCAGTTATGAACGTATGGCTTCTGAAAAGTTTACATCATATTATCATGGCTTTTATTATTGCTTTATTCTAATTGTATTGATTTACGTTAAGCACTCACTCTTTTGCTATTACCTCCCTTCAATTTTTAAGGAATAAATATCATCTTTCTGCCCTATTATATTTGTTCAAGAAGCCTGTAAAGTAGAAGTATTTTTATGATTTTTACCTACTAAAGTATATTTCCTGAGTTCGCCTGCTTTCTCCCCAGCTGAATCCCTCCCAAGACACTCAAGTTTACCATATCTGGTTCAGCTACTGTGACACAATTCTTTTTTGCTGCTTGCCAGTGTATTGTTTGCTGATTAATAAAGCAGAGAGCTCGGTAAGACTACCTATCTTCTGAAGGCTGTCGTATTTCTTGATCCTCAGGTCTTATCCCAGACTATGTCATGATAAAATTCAGTAGTGATCAAATTCCTGTTCTTTCATTAGGGCTTCCTTATCTATATAAACATTTCATGTTCCATGTTTCACAATGCCTAAAGGTTTGGAACAGTTTTATGTGTTTTTTCGCCCCTTCTATCTCTAATCTTGATCCCAGTTGGTTCTTTATAGTTAGCCAGAGGCTTAGGTTTGTTTTGTTTGTTTTGCTTTGTTTTTAACTTCAAATACAACTTTCTGTTATACTGCCTGCACTGAATACTGACAAAATGAGAGGAAGGAATAAAGGAAACACAAGGCAAGACTGCACTAATTGGCAAAACATATTGCAGATAAGTAAGCTGCTGCATAACTAATAATCTGCCAGGACAAGGCTAAAGAGTATGAATTCTGAAGTATAAAAATAAATAAATACTTGAGGACTACTGCTTGTAGGGTTTGATAGTCGTATTTTTTTGTACAGGTTCATATAACAAAATGCATTGAAGAATAACTTCCAGATACAATTTGCATAAGGTAGCTATATTTAAGCAAAAGTTTTGTTTGATTTCTTTCTTTAATGGATTCTGTAACCTCCTATAGTCTTATTTGCCTGTCTGATGGAAACATATACATATTTATCATCACTTGACATCTCTTTCCCAGAGAAAAAATAGTCAAGAAACATATGCTCTTCGTAATTGAATACCGAATGACACATTTAATAAACCTAAATCATAACATTTTATAATACCTTACAGGTTTTCAATTGAGAGTAATTAAAAAAAATCTTTGCTTTTGAATTAGAGTTACTAGAATTAAAATAATTCTTCACTTATCATTCCCCTATTTGTAATCACTCACTTTATATTCAGAAATCTCGGAAATATTTTTTTCATTGCTGCTGCTAAAAATGAAATATGAATGTGGATTGATTGTTAACTTAAACATTAACTTAGACGCATTTCATTTGAATTCCTACATTGTTATTTTATTATTCATATTGCTAAGTAAAATAATCAAATCTTATAAATTATGTTTAATAAAGTTTAATACAACAATAGTACTGCACATATCCCAGTATTACCATTTCATTAGTAATTATAATAGATTGTATCTACGATGTTATATATGATGTAAGTTATTATATATATTAAAAAAAATCTCAAATAGTTTCTTTTAGCACAGTCATTTTTTCCTTTAATATACATGTAAAGTCTTTTTCCACATTTTTTACTGTACAGTATTAATTACATAAATGGGATTTATCTAATTGTCTCTTAAAAGTAAAAGGAGAAATATATTTTAAAGGCTTTAAATGCTTCTTTTCAGAATGAGATTTCATCAAAATGGCCATATTCCTTCAGAAAGTTGCAAGCTCTCCAAACTTATCTTTTGTCACAAACAGCACTTCCATTAAAGATGTTGTGACAGCTTCAGGCTATAAAGATTTAGGTACAAATTAACAAGGAAGAGAATTCTACTTTTGTTTAATGTTTAGGTTATAGAACAACTAAAAAAAAAATTATTTGAGATTAATAAGGGCAAACCCTACTGAAATAACCTATTAAATTCAAACAAATATTTGAGGACTTCTTGCCTCCTGGTATTTTCCATTTCAAACACACAGCTTTACCATCATCACTGTGAAATTACATTCAGGTTGCTACTAAGTCCTGTCTTCTGAAAACAGAAGTTTTCTATTTTATTTTACCCAACAACTCCAATTGTCTGAAAATTGCTAACAAATCTTAAGTATCTGGAAAAATTAAAGTAGCCCGTTCAGCCGATTTTTTTTTTTTCCCCACCCTGACCTCACACAACCCAAATAATTTTTCATGGCCACTGTAAAACAGTTATTGTTCATCTCTTCACTGCTGGTAATTTCTATGACCCTTTTGATTCAGGTCTGTTTATACCCATAGAACCCCCTCGTTTTATTTGCAGCACATCACATAGCGTTTCCATGCCAGGGTGCCTGCTAGAGGCATCGAATGGATAAAACCAGAAACTGTCTTCTGGTGTTTCTCAGTAGAGTATTAATCGAAGTTGTTCCCCATACCCTGTGCACTACTTGTCATGAAATTTGTAAGAACTTAATTATCTTTGGGACTTCTGTCCCTTTGTCAAATCTGGTTGAAATTGGCCAAGAGATTGAACATTTACTGAAGGGAGCAAGGGAGACCAGACAGAGAGCACTGTCACACAAAGGACACGAGGCTAAAATAACTGTGTAGCAAATGGTTTGAAGGCAATAGTCTCATCAATGTACCAATTAAATCACAGGCAAGTGATTTGTTTTGCATGTCTTATCATAAATACGCTGCTTTACCCTTTACAAAATCTCATTTAACTGCATTCATTTTAAAAGAACAATTTCAGTCTGAGTTTTGTTTTTGTGGAACACTGAGGGCGAAATGTTCACTAATCTTCAAACGTTATTAACTGGAAATAAGTGTAACCTACGCTTTGAGGTCCTTATTGCAATTTAGATAGACAATTAGATATACAATACCAAAAGGAAAAAGAGAACTTCTTAGTAGAGATTTTTCTCCTGGTGCCTCAGGTGACTACAGTAGACTTCATTCTCCGTTCAAATGATTAAAAACTACAATATCCTTTAAGCATTTTCAGAAAGCTATTTATAATTGCAGTATCAAGTAATATAACTTTTTAAAAACTAGCTTATGAGATTTACATAGGACTGTGCTTTTTATAGGAAGGTAAATTCTGTCCTCATTTGCAATAGTTATGCTATTTCTTCAAGCATAGAAACTTGCAATAGAGTAAACCAAATTCTTCCTTCACATAACCGGATCTGTGAAGAAGTTTCAACCTTGGAGACTTCCAATAGCTTCCACTAGAGACACATTTTTGTTACTTAAAGTGATGCGTACCTCTTGTCGCTCACAAATCTATCCTTCAGGACAATGCTGAATACAAATTTCTTTGTGCTGTGAAGTTACGTTAAAGGAACACATTCTGGTTAGATGCGCAAAAGGAACAAAAGATGACAAAAGAATATTACCTCTTTTCTTGTTCCAGATGTTGCAAGTAACTACATTTGTAAAGTTTTTAGAGATAGAAGGAGCTTTAATGCTTTAGTCACATGGGATCCGTGAGAAAGTTTGTGATTAAGCCACTGATATTTTTCGTAGCAGCTTGCATGTTGTAAGATGGGAAATAATATACAGCCTGAACAAATACTCATTTTAGGGATAAATGATCTCCAAACTTAGAGACATACAGCTATTATAAGTTTAGTTAAAAAGCACCCACAAAACCATGCACTTAGAAGAGTTAATTTAAATGTTATGTTGTCTTCTCCTTAGGAGATACTGCTTAGAATCAGCAGAACGGAGCAAAGAATAGAATAAAAAGTTTTTGCACTCCTATGCCAAAAAAAGATAAAGGAAGAAAAAAAAAACCATAAATGTGATTCATTCATTTTCCCTAACTTGTAACTGTATTATTCAAACATGCATAGAATTTGTCAACAGAATTGCATTCTATACGAGGTCTACAAGAGGCATTTTCAGATAATTTCCTAATTTTTCACTCACATCTTTACACTGGCAAATTTTGAGGGTGTCTGAGAACATATAATGCTGGTGAAATTGTATTTCCATAATCACTGACAATTGACATAATTTCCTTTTGTTAAACGATTACATCAGCACTACTCTGCTATAGGCAACTCATAGCTCACCTCTGATAATTAGCTTTTGTTTAACAATGTTGTCGTGTGGTTTTCTTTAAGCTGTATCTGGGCAGAAGACCTTTGTGTGATGTGAGGGGATGACCCTGTAGAAGACCCTTTCTTAACTAGAGCCCCAAAGTCAGAATGTTAATTGGCCACAGAGAGTAACGTATACAGATAAACAGAAACAGTTTCCTCTGTTAACTCAAAAATTTATGTGACAATTAAACTCAATTTAACAGAATAAACATAAACAGTGCACATTAATAAATATCTAAAGGTCAATTTATGTAACAATAATGTGTTATCTTCACTGGGCTGTCACCAGAAAACTTGGAATACATGTGGTTTGGGTTTTTTTTCGGAAATAAAACTTCTGGGACAGTAGAAAATGTGCATCTTTTCATAAATTCAGGTTTTCTGGTAACTTATACTGTATGAGATACTGAGATACGTATACTCTATGAGAACTGAGGCAGCAAAAATCAAAAACTCAAAGCTAATCAGAAAAACAGGCTGCGTTAATTTGTGGAAGTACATGCTTCTCTCCAGTGTTTCCTGTTTGACAGCACTGACTTCCTTTTTATCTGCTTGATAATGATTTCTGTGTAATCCTAACTTTAAGCTTTTCTAGCAAACTCTATTTTCAAATATAAGGGACCCATTAAAACACAGAACATACTCTCCTTATCTCATGAATTTCAGTCATTCAGCGTTGCCATGATCTGCTGCAGTTTGTCTACCAAATCCTATCTTTCTTTAATTGCAAATAGAGGAAACAGTAAATTGAACAAAAGTCAGTAGGGAATTTACATTAATAAAAACCTTAAGTTAGGGTTTATTTCAATATGATATAAAAATAATACAGATAAACTTTATCTAGCTTATCTTCTACACTATGCACGCTACAGCTGGCAGCACATCTGACTGATGTTATTTAGTTATGAAAAATGTAGCCACTTGATTTGGCAAAGAAGCTTATAACCTATGATTTCTCAAATAATTTTAAACTATCTAATGCATCCTGTTACTTAGAAGCTATATTTAAGTATTTGAAAAGTCACTTTAACCCTTCTTAGAAAAAAACAAACATGATTTGACTCACTGCTGAAAGACTAAGAGAAAAATAGTCATTAATGACACTGCTCAAAATATGTTCAGACTGCAAACATATGGAATGTTATAAAATAAACTAGAACTTACTCGCTTAACATATAAGTGAAAAGCTTATCTAAATGTCAGAAAACTGTTGCAGATGTCAAACCAACATTCTGATTAACTTTTAAAAGCTTCAATGGAGGATCTTTGACTTAACTTTCTTTGTTTGACCTTTGAAATCATTTGGCCTCCTTTTTTTCCCCCCCTCATTCCTCACTTCCTCTTCATCTTTCTTTTTTGAGAGAAACAATGAAACAGAAAAAATACCTTCCCTGAGGACAACAGATGAAGACTTGAAGCTCCTTGCATTTCACTTGAGTCAAATTCTGGAAGAGGATTATAGACTTTGGTCAAGAGGGAAATGTTGTGAAAGACTATCAAGCCTGTCCATGTAGCACATTAAAAGACTCTTTACTCTTGACTCTGCTAATCCTTCCAGACATTGTTGGTTTTATGCATAATTTTAACACCATGACAGTCTTTAAATTGAAATGCTAATATGAATTTGAAAAATCAATAAAAACTTTTAATATAAAAATATTTTTCTACAACACATCAAAGAGTTTCTGTCAGGTATCGTGGTAAGTGCAATTTCCCTATCAAACAGTAAGCAAAAGTGATAGACAGTACTTTTGATTTTTAATTATATCATCCTATCCTTTAGACAAGAGGGAAAACTATTTTCTCACCTAACAGTAGCACAGCAATATCTGAAGTTAGTCTGAATTTGTTTACACAGTTTAATTCTTAAGTCGTCCTAGTGTTTTACTGTGTATGCAGAAAAAGAAGAATGATTGGTCTGGATTGGAAGAAACCTTCACGATCAGCTAGTTCCACCCCTTCCTCTATGCCATGGGCAGGAATACCTTTCACTAGACGAGATTGCTCAAAATCCCATCCAGCCTGGTCTTGAACACTTCCATAGATCCACAATTTCTCTGGGCAACCTGTGCCAGTGCCTCACCATCCTCAGTGAAGAATTTCTTCCTTATATCTGATTTAAATCTACCCTTTTTCAGTGTAAAGCCATTATCCCTTGTCCTATCACTATATGTCCTTGTAAAAAGTCTCTTTCCAGCTTTCCAGTACTGGAACACTGCTATAAGATCTCCCTGAAGCCATCTTTTTCCTCTAGGCTGAACAATCCCAGTGCTCTCAGCCCATCTTTGTAGCAGAAGAGAATTTTCTGTGGAACAGTATTCTTAAGTCACAGTACATGTAAATTGCAACCCTTTAAAAAATACTTAATAACCAATAACAAGCCCAAAAGGTAAAGGTTTCATAACAACATATTTTATGTATTTTGAAAGCAAGAAAAAAAGAAAAATCAGAACACTCTTAAGCTGATAAGGTAGCGGTCAACTTCCATTTATTACTAGTAAATCTTCAAAAAAAAAAAACATGAGAATATTCAAAATGGACACACACATCTGTAAGGTAAGCGAGCGAGGAAGGTTTTCGTAAGAATAATTCCTATCTGAAATCCTTCCTCTATGCCATGCTTCAGAGCTGCAACCGACTCTCACACATTAAAAATGAAAAAAACCAGAAAACATGATGTTACATAATCCTGACACATTAACTCGTGTTCCAGCTTACTGAGATAATTCCTTTTATTTCTATTTAAAGTAAGTACAGGCAAAGTTAAACATTTCAAAGATAGACAAAACCAAGTTGAGGCATACATCCTCAATTTATTAGAGTTGTAAATGCTTTCCTGCTAGGTAGTGGAAGGTCAACTTCTTTAACATTTCCTTACCACATAATAGAAATAAATACCATTATAGTTAAATCTTGCTAGTCTGGATTCCTAGAAACTCTTATATCCAATTTTAGAATCTTAGAATCTCCTAAATCTTTAGAATCTCCTAAAACACCTTTGCTCCTATTTCCTACCTGCAGACAAATTTTAAGTGAAAGTACCTCTTATGATGTAGCTTTCTGTAACTACTGATGACACTGACACAGTGTGAGACAATGTTATTAGAACAAGGATTCCTGTATTTTCCATTCCCACACTCAACATAAAGTGCAAAACCCATGTTTTTTTGGTCAATCAAAATCATACTTTACCTACTTAAATCAAACTTGAAAAAGTAGATAGGGGCTCTTGTTAGAAGGCATGGAGGACGCATTGTGTTCTATGCAGAGGAGGGGCTGGAACACAAGCAACTTCATCTTGGAGCAGCTGATGGACCAGGGGAGAGCTTGTGGGAAAAGATAAGGGATCAACACAGGTGATGCTGTTTTAGGCATTTGCTACAGACCACCTGATCAGAAATACAGTATAGATGAAGCTTTCTTTAGAAGCTGATAGGTTTTACCTTTGTCCCTAGAAGGGCTATGGAGCAAATCCTTCTGGACAAGAAGATGAAGGGCAGATCATCGTATTGCTATCTACAACTGAGTGGTGGAGGGCAGAGAAAAGATGAAGACAGACTTTTCTTGGAGATGCCTATTGATAGGATGAGAAACGACAGACACAATTTACAACACAGGAAATTCCAGGTAAGTGTAAGGAAAGCTATTTTCACCATGAGGGAGGTCAAACACTGCTAGAAACTAGAATCCATTTGCAGAATGTCTCTAGTATACCCCAGTTACCGATGTAAAGCTGTTATAATGAAAGATAATTGGAAAAAGGAGGGATTGAATAGCCTATGTCCAACTAAATATCAGAAGACAATCCTAGAAAAGGAAGGCTGTATTTCACAAATTATTTGATGGAAAGTATTCTCACAATGGCAGAGAAAAAGCATGTGGTAAATTAGCACCAGTCTTTCCATCACGGCTTTATAACATCCAGGCAGTATCAGACAATCCAAGCCCTTATTTAACAACCTGGAATAGAAGTGCACACAAACTCTTGCCCTTGTCAATTTTTTCACAGGAGGTGAAACTTTTGAACTTCAAGGATACTGGTGATATTGGTCCTCCAAGGATACTTCAAGGATACTGGTGACCAGGTAGGAAAAATAAAGATGCAGAAGCACTGAGAGGTTAGGACACATAGACTTGTCTTTTGGTTTTCTTATATGTGAACCAGAAAGAAGCCTGAAAGTAACAGAGCTAAGCGCAAAATGGCCAATAATACAAAAAGAATTGTCAAAACTTATCCAGTTTTTAAAAAATTGTATGACCTATGCCATAAGAGTTCCTTCACTAACCAGTCTAATGCACAAATTGCTTTCAATAAGTTGGTTTTGCATGATAGTTGCATGCTTCTGTATTTCCATCTGTTGTAGAACTTCCATTAAAAACTATGTATGTTTTTTGAAGTATACAATTATTCAAAGGTGTTCAACATGAAACAATGTTATAGAAAAAAACTAGGTACTTAGGGCATGAACCATAAAAATAACTTTTCAAATGTTAAATTACATATTTAGACATTTAGAGTATACCAGACAGAATATAACTGCAAATTAGTTAGATATTGTAACTGCAGGAACATATTTATACCTTATAATTTAGAAGAAAATTGTAACTTTAAAGAACTGTGCTGTTTCATCTGTGATGTTTTAAAAACATTATTCGTTTATGTACAGTCTGGCTACATTCTTGATTTCATCAGAGTATCTGCATTTTTAATAATCAGGCCTATGGCACAGATTTCTATATTGGATAGCTGCAAAGAGTATAAATTGTGATTGTTAACACTTTGGTGGACTGATGTTAAAAAACATTTGGCAAATTGCTTGTATTGCATTAGTAGGGAAGAAACAAATAAACGAGGAAATAGCATACAGATGCCTGAAAATAAGTGAAGGCAGCACAAAGAGGAATAACAGTAAGAGAAAATAACAGTAAATGAAACACTTCATCTTCTTATAAATCAAATAAATGAAAAAAAAAAGAAATTAATGAGGAAAAAAACACACAAAGCAGAGCCAAGAGACAAAACAGAATACTACTACTACAGGAATACTATAAGAGATTTTTTTTCGCTATAACTTAAGGAAGTTTAAAAGCTAGCAGAATGGAAACAATTCAGAAAGATGAGCTTGGGACTATTGTCAACAGCTGATTAAAAGCTTCATGTCCATACAGTAGCCAGCATGTTTTATATAATCGGGTTCGCCATCACAGTTAAAGTTTTCCACAAATGGCATGCCAGTTACTGACTTATCCACTTCTTTTCTTAAGCTATTTAGCAAGTGCATTTCCAATGGGAAAAAAAAAAAGTCACTACAAAAGGGAAAGTTTCTGACTTACTAGCTCTGGATGAACAGACAAGAGTAAGCCATTCAACGCTATGGAATACTCTGTATTTTGGATGACATTAAAAAATTCCAGGCACTTAAGGGCTTAGCCTATGCTTAATTGCTCTATGATTCATACTATAACCACAAGTAGAGTTAGCGATGTAACAAGTTATAGAAAGATTTAACCTTATTTACAGAACATAAAAGTTATAAATACTCAGCAATCACTGCAAAGAAAATGTCTGGGTTCAATGTTTCCTAATAAATGGCTTAGTCTTATTCAGTAGCTATTTTTAAGGAAAGGAATAATCCTTAAAGAAATACGAATGGACTTACAATGTTTAGGGATAAGGCATAACATTCAGATAAAATATTAGATGTGCTGTAAATAGATATTTCTACCTGTTGATTAAAGAACAGCCACAGAATCATAGATTTGTTTAGGTTGGAAAAGATTCTCAAGTCCAACCCTCAATTCTAGCACTGCCGAGCCACCACTAAACCAGGTCCCTAAGCACATCTATATATCTTTTAAATACCTTCAGGAATGGGTACTCCACTACATCTCCAGGCAGCTCATTGCAATGCTTGACAACCCTTTTAGTGATTATCATATCCATCCTAAACCTTCCCTGCCTGCAAATAATGTGGTGATCTTCACGGAAAAAACTTAAATGAATCAAGAATGGGGAATTCCGTTTCTAAATGTCATGCCAAAAATAACACCAGTGGTCTGGTGCTTAAAATAGATAAACATAAAGCATTTTAATTTGTCAAAGAAGTATAAAGAAGGTAACAAGATGCAATTAAAACATAGCAGCATTGAGGTCATGAATAAGGTGTAAATTAGTTTTAAAATACAGGGCAGTTTAGCCGTCTGCGTAATTGACTGTATGGGGATCTAAACATTCATTGTGTTACATAGTTCTTATCTAAAACTTGTACTACCTTGATATACAGCCAAACGATACTTAAAATATAAACTTCTGAAAAACATGCCTTATGAGTTAAAAAAAACCCAAGAGAAAATATTGTTAAGACAACAGATCAGGGGCTGACACTCTGCCCTTATTACAGAGGAAGTCAGTACTGTGCTAAAAAGAAACCAAAGCAGAAAAGACAGTTTTCCTTAGAAGACTCTCACCATTTTATAAAAGAAAGTTGAAATTATCATTGTTCATAGCATTAAGAGGTCCATCTGGGAAAAGAGATCCCATTTAGCAAAAGCAGAGAGGCTGAAGAAAAAAGAAAGAGGAGATTTGGTGTGAAATCCAACCCCTTTTGAAGTCAATGGGAATTTTGCCATCGATTTTCACTGGGTCAAGATTTCACGCAAGGTGGATGAAAACTGTGCTTTTTTGATATCCATATTGAATTGAGGTTTCTGATTTCAAAAGCTGCAGTAAAGTCACCACCTCATAAAAGAAATGTAGCAGAGTATAGAATAAAGTCCATTATTTTTTTTAATGAGAGAAAATGACAGGATTACAGTTAAAACTTTAATATAATTAAGCACGGACAGAAGGAAAGTATGCACATTTCAGCGTTTACCTCCTATAACTATTTTGTTTTTCCTCTTTCAGTTTTCCTCCTTGAACACTCTTATGACTCCCTGTTTCACTTCAATGTTTAACAGCAAATTCCAATGGGGAAAGTAAACTGACAAAAGTATACACCCATTTTTGTACAATCTAGCTTCTTCAGGGTAATGTTCGCTATATGAAGTTTTTAATATATGTTTTTATATACATTTCTTTAGTAAGAAAAAATACAGTCTCTCTTTCTTTGTTATTAATAAAACAAATTCAGACGTGCCAGTAACAAATAAGAAAATGTCAACTTCCAATAAGGTGGCATTTGATGTAAATGAATAGCATTTAAGTGCTATTTTCTCCTATTGTGAACAAGCAATAGTAAAAGTAGGTTATTAATAATATCATAAATAATGCTTTTTACAAAAGGGAAAACCAGAACACTAACAGGATCTTTCTTATGAAGCAGGTTCAAAAGGTACAATAAGCCTCATGCTTTTAGATAGGCTGTCTTGGGACTTGTTCAGCCTGGAGGAGAGAAGGCTCCAGAAAGACCTTTTAGCAGCTTTCCAGTATGTAAAGGAATCTGGGGAGGGAGTTTTTACAAGGACATGTAGTGATAGGACAAGGGATAATGGCTTTACATTGAAAAAGGGTAGATTTAGATTATACATAAGGATGAAGTTCTTCACTCTCAGGGTGGTGATGTACTGGCAGAGGTTGCCCAGTGAAATTGTGGCTATCCCATCCCTGGAAGTGTGCAAGCCCAGGCTGGGTGGCGCTTCGAGCATGTGGTCTAGTGGGAAGTTGGAACTGGATGATCTTTATAAATTCCCTTCCAACCAAAACCATCCTATGATTCTAAGATGTTTACTAGGGGCAGATACATTTTCCATGTCCAAAATTACAGGTATCATGACAGCCAATAACTTTAATAGAAACCATATCAAATTAAAACTGAGAACAAAAGAAAGAAAAACAAAATTGTATATGTTTTACAAAAGTTTGCATTCTCTCCAATTACAATTACACCTGGAACCTAGTGTTAAAAATGTGTGTTCATTCCACATATGTATTTAATGGAATCAGTGGTGCTATTTAATCAGATGCTGGAGATTTAAGTTACAAATAATGAATATCAGGTTGGGAAAGTATTCAAGTGTTCTTTACCTGATTCTTTCCTAGTGTTTGTTAAATGTTTTTTTTAATGCAGATACACCAGTGTACTTTCTTCTCTGTGCTGTCCTTGAAGAAGACAATCCCACAAGGATGAGATGCTGACCGCTTCCGTTTCTTCTCTGCTGTGCCAAAAGAACAATTAAGTTGTAACTATCATGGTATCAGTGATGTCTACCTAAACCTAGCAGATCTGTCTAAAATAATTTGGTTTAATTTTAAAATATTATTGCTTACATTACTGAATACATTATTATATATGAATATTATTACTGATTACTGAATACATCAGTTCAGAAAACTAGTATTGTACATAGCTGGAAAAATAAAAGTTGAATATTTATGAGGTTGTATAGAAATATTCCTTCTAAACAACTTCAAACCACTTATTGAGTAAAGTGCTAATTACTAACAACAACAGGGATCCGACTTAGCAGTCCCCTTCTGTCATGTAAATTTTTTTTTTTCAAAAATTGGAGTAATAAAAAGATTTTTCCAAAGAGTACTGTTATTAACTAATAAAATATAAAGATGAACAGTAGTAGAAAATAAAACATAGAGAAAACTCTTTGATCACGTTTCCAAACTATCACACTCTCTCACTGTTAAATTTGGTCTCCTCCATTTCCCTTAAGACTTGCGGCAAGCTCTTTTCAAAGGAAAATCATCAGTAGCAAACCAACAAACTCACATACACCATTGTGTGACTCACATAACACACAAAATCATTCAGGGAAAAAAAATAATTTTCCAAGGACTCGGTTTTAAAAAATGTATTGAAACTCCAAACTCTTACCTGATTACATAATTAGAGAGTCACAGTTGTCTATATATGCCTGGATCTATCTATACACCTGTACCTATGGTTCCTCAAGTGTCATGTTCTCAATCATCATTTAAAATCCAGATCCTGAGAGATGCTAAATTGCTTTGACTTATATTTCATTGAAAATAAAGTGACATCAGTCTAGTTTTCACTCTAGGGGATTAAAAAAACTTAACAAAATTTCCCTTGTTTTAGATGAATCTGTAAGATCTTGCCTTGCTCAACGAGAAATGAATGTCTTTGAATATCAAATGTATGAACTGTAAAGAAAAAGCCACTTGATGAATGATAAATGAACTTTAATATACAGTTAAATAAAACTAATTACTAACGCAATATTTTCTTTCCTTTACTAGATAAGAATTTTTCTGTATTCAATATAGTCCATTTCTTCTGATATAAAGGGAGTGTTCTAAAGTTTATCTTTTTATCTTTTTTTTTTTCATTTCAAAGCTGTTTTATTTCAAGTATCTTTGTAGAAAATATGGCTCTCTCTAGATGTTTCCAGAGGCATTTAGCACTCATTCAGCCTTTAACCATGTTCAGCTTAATGTTGCGAATTGTAATATTCCAAACTCTTCTAGAAATCAGAAAAAATGGTACATGCAATTGCAAGAAAAGCAATTGTCATTTTTCCCTAAATGTTACCCTGAACTGTATATCTGGAAATATTTTCCAGCAAGCCTTTTATGACTATAAACATGCATAGTAGGTCATTGTCTTCAAATCACTGAAGACATTTATGGATTGAAAGTCATAAAAATAACTGAAACTTACTTTTAGGGTCCAGGATATTATTACAAATTAAATGAGTACACTCTTTAAACACTTCTTTGCATCAATTCAACAAAAAAAATAGTCGCTTTTGATGATGTGCTTTGAGTTCCCCCTCAAAACGTCTGTATTTAGAATACATTATAATACATACCAGGTTCTCAAGTTTGTCCGGTGCGATAGCTTTGGGTTTGAAAAATAATTATAGGCACATAATAAGAAAAGTATAATTATGCATCAATACTGAGATCTGCAGTTAACCCTGACAGTCACCCTTGTCAAATCACAGAATTCACAGTTCTTCAAAGGCATCTTCTTGTGATCTTTCTCATATTACACATTTTAACCATTGTCTTGACTCTGTTTGGAGTGTTGGATTGTTTCTAAAGGCTGACAATAGACCTACGCTGGAAAAGGAGGAATGGAAAGAAGAAACGGTGATGCTATGTTCAGGACCTCTAATGAGCATTTTAGCTGCCACTGTCTTAAGGGAATGGGCTTACACATAACTCTTTAAGAACATTCTTACTTCCTCCGGAGCTGCAGGACTCAAGCTAAATTGGTGCTAGGAGATCAAGCTAAAATTTGTTGGCATTCTGGGTTCAAGAATTACTTTAAGCACCAGTTTAAATACACAATAAAGTTTATTTATTGACTGAGTAACTGTTATTTGCAAATACGTTAGTGATAATAACCATTGGAGGTGGGGGAAACTGTTAAAACTCCTGTTAGAGCAAAGAAGAAATTTAGGCTACAAATAAGAAGCTGGTTTATAACTCCCAGAAGGATGAGATTCTGAAGCAGCCCTCCCATGGGATAAGGGGAGAGTGAGGCGGGGGGAGGAACACTAGAAAGCAAAGAATATATTAATTTTAAAATGAAGGTTGATAGATTCAAAGAACCAGCCTCAGCAGAGGAAGGCTTTTCTAAGACTGTATTCCCAACAAGATTAAAAGGATTGTTGAAATCACTTCAAGCCTACTGAGGTGCTGCCCAGTGAGACTGCAAAGAGATATACACGTCTCAGAAACGGGACATGATTGTTGGGAGGACTCTGCAGATGAGGTCAGATTTGTCTATATATGAGTTAATAAGAAAACTCTGCAGCTTGGTTGAAAATGAAACAACCCCCCGGTTGTACAGCAAATTCAATGAAAAACACAAGAATGTGCTGTCTCCACAGCAAAGGCTGTGAGCATATAGACTGGAAAGGAAAAATGAGTATCATGAAGGTAATCCCTGTACCAGTTCATCAGGTGGTTTGGTTGCTTGCTTTGTTTCTTATTTCATCCTACCCAGGCTCTGAGACTTAAGCCTTTCTATAAACACTGCTCCTCTTAAAGAGCAAGATATGAATGATGTAGCAGTTGTGATTTAACACCATTGCTGTGTTTTTAACCGTTCCAGAGCCTTTAGTATAACATCAGACTACTAATGCAGTCTGCTCACTCTGCCTCTTTTCTACTGAAATTACATAAAACTGACTTCAATTATTGTAGTGAAAGACTAAGGCACATCCAAATATAAGACTTGTAGGCTAACTTCTGAACAATTAAAAAAGGACATTAATGAAGAAATTAACATAATTACAAAAAAATTAATTCTTCACTAGAAAAAAACCCTATGTTTTCTCCCATTACAAAACACTGAAGGTCACAGTTAATTGTCACAAATTCTCATTTGCTTTAGTTTCAATGTAAGAGAAAAAAATCCTTAAAAAATAAATGTGTGGCTGCTGTTTTTCTTGTAGAGGAAGCGCAGGCTGTGGGTCTCATAGCACAAAGTAAAAAAACACTCAGTGATGACACACAGAATGCGACGGTGGTAAAGTATTGTCCTCTGCACCATGAATTTGACACTGGCTTCTTGGGATCAAAGCAGACCCTGAACACCACAGGGTACAGCATCAGATGGGCCTGTTCAAGTCGCAAGGATAGCTGTTTTATGCAGCATGTTACCATAGCAACTTGCCCCAATTTACATAGCAAATAGCTGCATTAGTTAATGTGACTCAATGTAAGCATTCACTCCTAGTGGAAGATTCCAGCTTGTTAGCGTAAGACAAAACTCCCGTGTAGAAGTCAGAAGTTGAAATGCCCAGGCATAGCCATCGAAATGACTCAAGTCCATCTTCCTTACACAAGAGTTCTTTCTTTGCAGTTTATATCTTACACATGTTCTCTGCTCACAGCAGTCAACTGCTAGCTTGAAATCTTGCTTGCACAAATGGAATAAGATCATTTTTACATGAACTCGGCTAATATCTTCCTCCCACGCTAAGTGGGCAATTAAACAAACAAACAAAAAAATCCCAATCACCTCATTCCCCAAACCAACAAAATCCAACAATTTCTTGATTAGAATTTGAGACCAAGTCAAATCCTTGTACAGGAGCATTGGGGCTGCTCCTGTCCTTAATTGCTTAATTCAGCCAGACAATGGAACTTCGGAGTCTTGCTTCTAAAAGCATCTTAAACACCTTGCTGGACTAAGGGCGAGACACTGAAATTCAACAACTCCCCATATTTTCTATTAGCATTTTGCCTAGTCTAAATCAAGAACTACTACTGACTAACATGCGTTAATCCTACTTACATATTTTTGTAATCTTGCATGATTCTACACACACACTTCTAAAAGCAGATTTTAGTGTAGGAAGGGGCAACGGAAGTAGGGCTAATCAGTTTTGCAAACACACAATAAGGGATCAAAGATTAGGCAGAAGTCCTTCAGAATAAAATCGAGGAATTGCTTTAGACTGTGAGTATGATCGAAGTATGAGTCAATGTCATGATATTGTTGAAGGCAAATATCATACTGGGATCTACAAACAGGAATTAATACTAGCAAGATATATGAAGTGAGTCTTGTTTACACAGCATGGATAGAATTTCTGTTGAAAGAGGGGTTTCAGGCATTGTGTTGCAAGAGATACACAGAGGAGAGTATTGAAAAGGATGAGAGGTCAAGAGAAACATGTACTAGAAAAGAAAAGAGTTAGGTACTACTCAGCTGAGAGGAAAGACCGAGTTCTCTATGAATTTAAGAGGTCCTTGAAAAAAAAGAAGGAGATAATCTGTTTTTCATGTTTGTGTGTTTAAATTGCAGTAAGAAAACTTAGGGTTAGACCTTGGAGGGATGAGGAAACCTTTCTTACAGCAATGATGAAGCCTTAGACTATAGAAAACCAGTCACTGGAGGGTCTCTGTTAGTGGAGATCATAAGGAATATGTTAGACAAACTTTTACCAGGAAACACAGAGTATAGTCAACAAGATAGTTTTGTTTCAGTTCTTCCAAGCCTAGCACATTTTATTTGATACACTGGAAATTAATATGATACTCGTAAGGAACATGAAGATTCTTCATCTAGTGGACTTATTTTTATTATTATTATAAACTCAAATAAACATTAGAACAGTCACAATTAACTTTCACCTCATTGTACCACAGAGACCTTCGTATTTCTTAAGTAGGGAGGGGAGAAGCAAGAGTCCAAAGAAAAAGCTTGAAAAACTAATTTCCTTGAGATAATTTGGCCCACGCAGCACTAAAGGAGTATTGAAATGTCCTCTGTGGATTGTTTTGGATCATCTTTATTCAGAAATATATTGAATTATATTATGTTTCCTGTATTATTTTTTGTCACTCAAAAAGAATTTTTTGGTTAGTCATGCAGTAAAGTAAGTACTCTTAACCTGATTTATTTCATTCATTAGTTTAGTGAAGAGTTTCTGCTATGACATAGCTTTTCAGACTGGAAGTCTTAACAGTAAAAATGATAATTACAGTAATTTAGCTTTGTCTTCTGCTGCTTTCACATTGGGCTTCACAAAAATTTTTTAAAGATCAAGAGAAGCTCACTTAAAGTCAGTGATATTATCATACAACAGAACGAACATTATTGAGTACGAACTGAAGTCAAACATAATGCTAAAGCTGAAATGTGTAAATTAGAGCGGAGAAAAATTATGGTTAATGATTTCTTGCTTCTGAGCTACAAGAAGGTTCTAACTAGGTAATATTCTCATTGCTCTGCTTAAAGACTTGCAAAGACACTCTAATCAATTACTTTCAAAGGAAATTCTTCTTTACCTGAAATGATTTTTTTCCTCTACTTGTAAAACTTCATTCCAAAGTGATCCTGGTTTCCTTGATGATCAATAATTGCCCTCTGAGTGCATGTATTAATAAAATTAAGTATCTTCAATATATTTTAAAAGTGTGAAATTTCTTTTTCTATGGAGACAAAAAGCTGCTTCTTTTCTCCAAGTTCCAAAACATTCAGACAATGACCCTAGGACCACGTACTCAGTATGAGCAACTGTTTGAGGCATTCCATAATGCTAGTCTGAGTACTAAAAAAAAAAAAAGGATGAGACAAAACACATGATCCATTTACACAACTGGTAAATACTGCTGATCAACAGATACCTATCTCTCTGCTTGTCGTAGTTTTATTCTTTTTGCTAAAAACACTTTACTTGTTTATTTTACTGTTGTCTTTTTGGTTTTGTTTTTGTGGTTTCTTTTTCTATTAAAGGAGTCTGAAAAGAACTGTGTCCATGGAATAAATGAAAATACTGAAGTTATTTCGAGAGTAACCTCTACCTGGAAAATTTTAAACACAGAGAAGACCAAAGGAGAATATTGCTGATACCCTTATTTTTCAAGTAAAAAAATATATATCTGAAAAAGTCTGGTAAAATGAAGTGGAAGAAGAAAATTCTAGGTTTCCAAAAACTTAGCCAGAGGCTATTTAAATAGAATATCCTTTTTTTTCTAACCGCAGGTAAGCAATTTCTAAAATTCAATTACCTAATTTCCAAGGCTAAGCATTCTAAAAACTTCAGGAAAAACAGCAGCTCTCACTATATGTACTATATATATATATATATATATATATATATATATATATATATATATGGTATTGAAAGAACTAGCACTTCACTTAGATTTCCTAAATCTATTATTTTCAATTACTAAATAACATACTTGAATATGAGTGCATGTGAACACACACAAATTACAGCTTTCTTTTCCAAAGGAAAAAGTGATCTTTTAAAGACTCACTGCAAGAGTACACTATATTGCTCTGCACAAATTACACTATTATTCACAGATAAAACATTAAGTTCTACATCAGACCTCTGAAAAAAGATTCTAGTCTTCTCTTTTCAACTTTCTTCTAATAAATACTTTATGTATAGCTTGAAGGTACATGAACAGGAGACTATCCAGTGTCTAGACTCTTGAAAGTCCAGTCAGTAATTACTAACTCAACCAAAGACCCTAAAGAATACTGAAAATATATGCAACGTATGCTGGAAAGTGTGATACTGAATAGAATTTTGCTCTCTTTTCAGAACTCGGTCTTCTAGGGTAGTTTTGTCTTGATGTTCTTCTTAAAAAGACTAAAAGACTTTTAACTCAAAAGATAGGTTTTATTGGAAAATAAATTATAATATTTGTTTTTATAGAAAATATTCAAAATAGCAAAGTAAAACCACGTAGAAAAATAAAAGTAACTTGAAAGTAAGTGTCTAGATAATGCCCTGCTGCCTGGTGGGTTTTAGTCGATAGTGCGCCTTTCTGAAGAGTGGCAAAATCCTAATAATCCCTGCTGATCAAGGAAGGTTATTTAGAAGGTTGTCAAGGGCTGGAAAGCTGTTCCCTGCACTTCTTAGTCTACTGATCCTTTGTGAGTGCCCAGCTTGTTGCTGTGACCCTGTCTCTCTCTTCTGCCTGGTATCATCTCCCCAGACAATGCTCAGCGTTTGCCCAGGAAAGGCACCACCTCGCCCGTCTCCAGACAGTGTCACCTTGCCTGATCGCTCCTTTTTAAAAGAAATAAGATGCAAATTTAGAACGAAGAACTCAACCAAATGTTGTCAGTCACGTTATAACTCGACAAATTCACACACACACACAAAAATAGGCAAAGTACACTATTTACAGTGGGGCTTGGAGCCCAGTTTCACAAACAGACTCTAATTTTTTCAAAGTGTTATTAAAAACATGATAAATTTGGATGAGACTTCATAAATTTCAGTGAGTGTCTTTCCTGTGACATGCCAATGTATAATCAAAGAAAAGCCCAGGAGAAGTAAGAGTTTTGTTTTCCCATGATAGAAATTTCCTTCTGGTAATGCCGTGACAGCTGGAGAGTAAGTCTTAATTTTTTTAGAAGTGAATTTAATTACTTTAGAGAGACAGTTTAGTGTACAACTTCAGAAATGCCCCAAAGCTACAAGTAAACCCACTGTTAGCCAAATAGCTCCTTATTTGCAACATTCTTAGTCTAGGGATGTGGTTACCAAATTGTGTTTTCAATACCTTACAGAGTATTCCACAGGTGGCCTCCAAATCTTATCCCCGTTGGAACATTTCCAATTAAATTTTCGTGAAAAGGATCCATGATAGTCCGAGAAGTGTTGCTAGTAGATAATGGGCTAGAATCCAACGAATCTGAGAATCAGTGGCTTAAAGGTTATCCTGGCAACAAAAATAATCCACTGAGTTTAAACAGTTCTAATGAAATAATTGTTTACAATCCAATAATAATTTGTTTTAAAGTGGTAAAATTCCTTTTCTGAAAAAGATAATGATTTTCAGCTTGAGAGTAGCTTATCTTAAATGAAACAAATATAGTTTATGAATCACAATGATTTCCCTCTACTGAGAATACAAAACCAAAAACGCTATTTTAATTGTAGAAAGTTTTCTAATCATCCAAATAACATGGCTATATGTTTCCCACTATATGCAGTTCTTGAAGAACGGTGTGACAGATACTTTATACGAGCAGATAAGGTATCTCTAGAGACACCTTTGTCTTCTGGAGGCCTACCATTGATTTCCAAACACACACAAAACCATCATCATTGTATACTTAAGGAAAATAAGACAACATAGAGTAGTGACATAAAATATAGCAATTATGTTGTATGTTTTCCTTAGAATACAAAATTTTTTGAGATGAAAAAATTACAAAATTTAAGCACCACCTTGTATTTCATGTACATCTTCATCACTGCTGCCCATTATTTTTTAAAAGTTGCTCTTCACTTTGAATTTTTTGTTTGCATGTTCACAGTAGTAGGAGATCAATTAGTCATACAGTTACAAAATATGCATATGTACATGTCCAATATATCCATGTAGATGTACTATTCATAAAAACGTGACACAGTTACTATTCAATGACCGATTGCCTTCTGATTGAATATATGCCGATATCTTACAGCTAGTTTTTGTAGAAACTAATACTGTGGTCATTAACCAATTAATAGGCCCTATCTTACAGGCTGAATTTGTTAATAATTATTTTATTCCTCTTTTCAGAAAGACAGCAGGAAGGAATGTAAAATGGGGAGGATAAGCTCAACGTGGTGAGAAAATTCAGAACGCACACCGTGTTCCAGGGAAACAAGAAAAATCAAAGGCTAAAAAGAACAACCACTAAACTAATGCATATATGAGACTGGTAGAATACAAGTATATTTTTCAAAAAATATAGGAATGAGAATTTATCCAAAGAAGTAAAGAAGCCCAACATACAAACACCAAAATGTCTAATAGTATACAAGGATAACTCAATAAAACATAAACAAAATAAATAAAAATAGTTTTAATACAGAAAAATAAAACAATTTATTGTAGAGCAAAAAGTATAGTTTTGAAGACACTTATCGAGCTGTTGAAAGTGTTTTTAACAGGTGAGAATTTGATCAGATAGTTTTCCATCTGGCAGAAATTCTGCTCAAGAAAGGATGGTGTACAAACCTGTTTCTCCTTGTTCAGGAATTTTTAAGTAATCTTCTGTGAATATTGAATGAAGCAATGAGACATTATTGGAAGTACACTTGCTCAGGAATTTTAAGTCATTTTCCTCCACACATGTACTTGTGACCTGTACTCATGAAGAGAACACAAACACTAGAACAACTGAATTAAAATTATGTGATAAGAAACAGCTCTTGAAGATGGTGTCCTACCCTGCTCTAACATACGCCACAGCGAAGCAACAAAGCATGACACGTGGCCATTAAAAGACACATATTGCAACAATTAGCAGTGATACTAAAAAAGTCCATCAAGTATAAGGACCTCCTCAAGTCCTCTGCAGCAAATTTATCGACATGATGATCCCCGTTTTCCAGGTCACTGTATCAGCAAAGCCATATCAGTGTTCCTAACAGTGACAAGAATTTTCTTATCATCAGTCTTACCGCTTCTCTTTTCTGACCTTTAAAATTTAGAAATATTTGACAACGCATAGTGAGGTTACGATCAGTAACAGTAAACAGAAACACAAGAAAAAGTCCCTCAGCATTATGTTGAACTTACAGGCTGCGAAGGCTGAAATTTCAACAGATAGTATTTTTACCTCCCAATACAATATAGTTAAAAGACACCCAAACAATTCTGCTGAGGTGTGCAGTGTGGTATTTAGGCCTATTTATTAATTGGCATTTTGCATGAGAGGAACCTTCTTACTAGCTGTGAAATATTGAAATGTTACATTTGGTAGGTACAGGCAGTCTCTTTACAGCTCTTTATAGAGAATATAATTCTAATAATCCCATTTCCCTTTCACTCAATATGGAGTATCCTTACATCTTTTATACAGGAGAAGGCCATTCAGATTCAAACTTTTTTGTAGGAGCTGGTGTATGGCTGTGTTCCGGGCCAGCTGCCCACGTGCTTACAGGTTCGTAGGAGTCAGTGTGTGAACACTGTTTGCTGTGATCATGGGAATTCAGTAAAAAGACCTACCAAAACCTTAAATCTAGGAAACCAAGGTCACCTCATTGCAGTTAAAACAATGGAAAACACCTGCTAAATGCAGCGTGCAATGAAAATTCATACCATGATGCTTCCATTTTCTTACAGGCATGAAGGGCTTTCTTCACTACATTTAACTGCCATTCTACCACATTTCAAGCGCTGCAAGCAGATTAGTGATCACAATTGCTTTAATACTTTTCTATCTACTGTACAAAATTACAGCATTCTTTTTTTTTTTTTTTTTTTTTCCCTACAACGCAGGCAAAGAAAAAATGCTCTTTCACCTCACAGAAATAGTTACTTCCCAGATATTACAGAAAATGTACAAAACCATCTTGCAGGACAGCTGATGAACTCTTTACTTCTAGCAGGTAGTTTTGTTCCTCTGTACCTTTTAGCATGTGGCTGATTTCTAATGCTCAGCTCTTCTAAGATAGTTTCAAACACGTAAGTAGAAATTAAAGAGTCTACTAATTCGTAAACATACTCTCAGTGTAAAATCCAGACCAGATCAGCTATCTATGCTGTTTCTCTTTGCTAAGTCTACTTTTGTATTTCTATAGCCTATTCCTCTCAGTCTCTCTTCAGAGGTCCTTCCGTAATCGTAACTGTTGATGCCTCCGTGTGGGAAGGGGAGCAGAGGGAATAAGACTGTTTCAGTTAGAAGGCAGCTAAAATGATCATTTAGTCCGGACAGATGCATGATTATGAATTGTAATCCATAAGGGATGCAGTAAAAACATAAATGATGTTCAAAAAGGTGTTTGTTTTCTTACCACGTGTGAACTTTTATCAGGAAGCAAATAAAAAAAAATACAAACCCAGCAGTTCTCAGCACCAGATTAATCTGCCATTTAGAAACATCCTTGAAAAAACTGCTAAATTCATATTTTGTCTTTTTCGGAATTCAGTGAGACAAAGCGTGCTCCTGTGTAATCCATAGTTAAAGCGTAGTTTGATGGTGTCACCCCATGCCCTGTTGAGACTACCTCAAGCTGTTTACAGTCTCTTTGTTCCAGATGTGGAAGGCATTTGCATTATAACGGGAGTAATATATATTTGGCATCGCCACTAAAGAGGTCAGCCAACATCAGCATTAATTTCCTCTCAGTTTAGATGGCAGCTCCTGAATTAAAATAATGGGTAAAACTTTCTCTACCAAAATAAATTGATTGGTCACTCCTGAAAGTGTTAAGCTTGAGTTTGTATGACAAACACTGAAGGAGTGGTTTTCCTATGAAAGGACACCATCTTGAGTATAATTTAGAAAGTTTTTTGAACAAATTGTATCCACAACGTCTTTGATTTCATTTTAACCTTGTTTTCATTGATCTTTGCAACTGCTGTTTCAGAGCAATGTTAAAAAGCAGTTGCACACGAGCTGAACAATACAAACCTTTTACAAGCTTTCTATTTAAAATGTCATAGAAGCCTTAAAAAAATAATTGCCAAGTTCAGCATAGAGAGGTACCTTTGTCCTTACTTACCGTACTTTGCTTAGGACAAACAGAAGGTGATACAGGAAATGGGTATAAATGAATTCTTCCTTATACAGGAACCATGGCAATGTTTTAAAAGGAGTTTCCAGATGCTGGATGACAAAGTAGACACCAATGAAATATTATACCAGCATAATTTAGAGGTCTTACGTTTACTTTCAGGGGAAATGAAGAATGAACTTAATATCTGGACCTTAAGTGCAAATTTGTTTATTGTATTTCCAAATTTTAATACATGTTTATCTAAATTTAAGCTTACTAATTATATAGGGATTTGAACGGCACCTTCAAGCTGTTCTTCTAAATCTTGTTAAACCACAATGTAAAGCTATGCTTATGTTTACAGACCAAATATAAATAAGAGGTATCTGGATTTTTGCTTCAATTTTGGATTTCCAAAATAGCTGTTTTGTAAATATCAGACATCTATGAAGAAAATGAAATTTATTGCACATTTCTGGCATAGGCAATAACTCTATGTCCTGTCACTTCATAACTAAAGATTATTTTTTACATCCAGAGCAGTTCTGGCAAATCCCACGGTTTTGTTATTCCAAGCTATAATTTAGTGAAAACTCTATAGGGATCTATCAGATCAGCTACTAAATTATATCAGCATGTCATTAAAATATAATCTTTTTGTATTATTGGACACCTTAAGCTGATATCTGAAAGTTAAATTAGGTCTGGGATCATTGACCTAGTCAAGGGTCAGCACTTTGAATGTCATTTACAGAGTTAACTCTGAGATTTTATCATCAAAACCTTGTCATTTTTAAGGAAAGCTTTAAAGAACTAAATTCTCAACTTTATTTTTTTTTTTTTAAATGCCTTACCTATAAAAGAATAGCAGAAGAATCTGGGAATAAATTTTATCTTCTTCGATGATGAGTTCTTTTCATCCTTAGGGAAAACTACTTCAGTGAAGGACTCTTCTGTGAAGCCTTACAGCTGAAAGATGGAGGAGATGCGTAGACTACGAAATGCAGCTGGAGTTAACGTGCGAGGACATGGATACATTACTACAAATTTAGCTAAGGCAGCCATGCGCTTCCTCATGGTAAATGTAAAGTTAACAGGACTTCACAAGTGGTTTCTATGCTAAAGTAAGGTTTTCTGAGTGCATATGGTCAGAACCGTATCAAAACTCTCACAGCCTCATCCAGCGCAGAGCCTGGGTTGGAGAGCAGATGTGCGATTGCACCACTGCTACTTAAGGCACACAGAGAAAGCTGCATTCGGTGGACTCCAAAAGCTTTGGAATGACAGGAGTGAGCGTAACTGCATTCACTCAGGCTCTAAGCATCTAAGATATTTTTACTTCATGTAAACTATGCCATTCTCAATCATTATTTTTTTTTTCCCTTTTTTTAAACTGCCCCTAAGCTGCCTATGATTGAATGCATGAGAGCCCTTAGGCAGAGACTTCTCTTCACAGTTACAGAGGTACTTATCAAAACCGTCAGTATTAAGGTTCTGCCCATGGTATAAAAATGTTCTTAAGGAATACAGTATATCTGAATATTCAGCTGATTTTATTAAACCAGTTCTCCCAGGCCATGCTCACATCCTTTGGGGTGTTTGATTTTCATGAACGTTTGAGTGACTAACTTATTGGCATGCACATTTGTGCACAGTTAATTTCAAAGGAGTATGCCCCGGTATTTGCAAAAGGAAAGTAAAACCCCCACACAAAAAGTATTCGTGCCGGAAGGGCTTACTGCTGTGGGACTTATTTGATTTACCACAAAATCCCAACCTCCAGCAGTCAATACCTACTGAACTGCTCATGATCTCTGGAGTTCAAAATTATTTCAAAACCTTGGTTTTTTCAGACCATTAACATTTGGGTTTTTTTTTTTTTTTTTAAAAAAAATCTGCTGGTAAACAACAGCCAGGAAAAGAGAGTTAAGATTTTATAGTGAGTATATTAACTACTTAGCTCCATCAAACTTCAATTATAATTTCAGCAGATAGAGTTTTCATGGAAAATCATATTTGTAGAAGTCTATTGGACAGGTGTTTTTCATGCTTATTTTTTTGCACGGGAAAAACAGAAATCCAACGTTAGTTAGAATGCTAGCTTTGTACGCACTTTATCCTTCCTTCCTTCTATATCAGCTCCTTTAAGAACAGATTCATTTTTCCCCCTCCAGGAGATTGAAATGACAGGTGAAGGCTATGGAAAATACAACTTTATTCAGTTTATTGAGTGAATTATTGGTTCTCTGGTTCATTAAACTTCTCACTAAGAAAATCCAAATTCATATACATTTTTCTCTATTTTCAGGTACACGTTTGAGCTGTGTTGCTCAAATACTTTCAATATAAAAGATGAATTAAAACATTAATCTATGCAATCATCTTCTAAGGGAAGTAATGATAGTTTCATGCAAAGTTCACTGTATAATGCTGCAATCACATTTTGAACAACCTCTCAAAAAATCACACTGAGTGGAGGAAGGAAAAGAGCCTCAATTGTTGTCCTTATAGGACTTCACTATTTTTTTCTGACTTGCAGATGCTAAACTAGATTGTAAGTAGATCCATGCTTATACTTCCACTTCGGAAACATATTTGGATTCTACCAGCTGTGGACACTGTCAGGCAAAATGCAAATTTAAAAAAAAAAATGTTAAGAGGGCTCAAAGCAAAGTTTTTTAGCCAGGTTTCATATACATGAAGATGCTTCTGCTTTACTTATCACAGCAGGATTTGCAAGAAAGGAATTAAAAACCCACTAAGTTCTGCTACTTTGCTTTTCAGTGACTGATGGAAAAGTGGAGCTTGTTCAGAGAAGAGCAACAAAGCTGGTGAGGGGCTGGAGAACAAGTCTGACGAGGAGCGGCTGAGAGAGCTGGGGGTGTTTAGCCTGGAGAAGAGGAGGCTGAGGGGAGACCTTATTACTCTCTACAACTACCTGAAAGGAGGTTGTGGAGAGGAGGGAGCTGGGCTCCTCTCCCAAGTGACAGGGGACAGGACAAGAGGGAATGGCCTGAAGCTCCGTCAGGGGAGGTTCAGGTTGGATATCAGAAAAAAATTCTTCACAGTAAGAGTCATTGGGTACTGGAACAGCTGCCCAGGGAGGTGGTCGAGTCGCCTTCCCTGGAGGTGTTTAAGGAACGGGTGGATGAAGTGCTGAGGGACATGGTTTAGGGAGTGTTAGAATGGTTGGACTCGATGATCCAGTGGGTCCTTTCCAACCTTGTGATTCTGTGATTCTGTGTGATTCAGTTTTTAAAATGATAATAAAATAGTCATGTAAGAAATAAACATGAGTGCATTGTTTGGAGTGGAATCATCATAGCTAATATTGAAGATAAGAACGCTCATTGCTCACGTATGAGCTATGTTGCTATTATTTTCACTACTTGGAAAAGTTCAGGAAAGACGTAGGCTTTTGTCTCTTTAAAAACTTCATGGAAATAAGCGATAGGGAGATCCCAGTATTTGGCTTCTCCTGAATCAGGGAGGCATATAAAATAAAGAATCTGAAAGTAACCTGGACAGCTCGTTAGAAGAATGCCTCCAGCACTCCTGGGCTGCTCTGCCTCTGTAAAACCTTGCACTCACGCACAGCAAGTGCCTCAGAAAGCAGCATGTCAGTGGGATTATTGGGTAGGCAGAAACCTCGCCTGGGGAGAATTGTACCCTTTTTTATTCTTTTTAGAATGTGATGTACAGGGCTTACAAAAAAAAAAGAAAAAAAAAAGACCGGAAGAAAGGAGAGATGCTAACCTGCAAAAATGTGAAAGAAAATAAAAGGCGCTCTGGGAGCCAGCACAAAACACAGAAGGAGTGAAAGATTTCTTATTCATACACATGAACATGGCTACATTTCACTTCCTTCACACAAGACTATTCCACTTCTCTCTGTACTCCTACTTAACGGGCAGGCAATCTCCTGGGAATCCTCCCTCCAGGAGCTTGTAAGGGACATTATAAGTTTTCTGACCTTTACACTTCTCTGCTTCAGGGTCTCACATCACAATTATCCGATCTTTAGTCAAGGACTGAAGGCTGCCAGTCAGAGCTAGTTAATACTACTCCATCCAGACAGGTCAACGTGGAATACTAACAAATGTTTAATTTGCTGGCCTAACACAGGTATTAGGGCAAAGCCAAAGACTGCTTCCAATGCAACACGGCATAACACATCAAACTGTTCCAAGTTCAAATTCTACATCTGATTTTTGTATTTGAATACAATTTATTAGTTTCTATTAATTCGTGAGGGCTTAGTAAGAATTTACAACAATATCTTTCAGGTCAAAATTTAAATGTATTTAGGACAAGGAGCAATTTTAATATTTATACTCTGCAAACACTTAATTTCTTATGATTGAAATCTCACTTGCCTACTCTATTTGTCTGCCCACACGAATGCATCTATGATAAATCCAGTGTATTACTTACAATAACTTCCAGCTAAAGTTAAGGTCAAGCAGTTTGTTATTACAGTTATAGATAGGGAAAGGGAATTGGAAGGAGACAGATAATTAGCCTTTCTCCCCTCCTATTCTGTCCTTCCAATTTGCATCTTTCTCTTCGTTGGATCTCCCCTACTGTGCCTCTTCCTGGCAGACAGCCTCACCACGTGAGCTCTCCTGACATGGCAAAGGGAGAAGCTCCAGGACTAAATGTGTTCACATCAGGGTCATGTCCTTCCCTGTTCACCGTTATGAGCATTTTTAACAGATGCTTATAAAATTAAAATAATACTTCTTGTAAATGTAAAAAAAAAAAAAATCCATATTTTTCCTCTGCTAAACACCACATTTGATTAAAAGTAAGGCTTTGTTATTTCAGAATTTGTCAAAACGAAAAAGAGAAGTCCATTAAGATACATTTACTCCTGTTGTATAAGAAATTACCTGTCTTTTGGCTACTAATTTATCTTTTGCCATTGTAGGAAATATCCTGCCTTGAACCATTGACTTTGACATTGCAGGTTAATTAATCCGTTGTTGTTTTGTGTACAATTATGCAAATGTTAGCTGGAGGTAGTAGTTACATTGTCAGATAGGTATATGCCAAAAAAATGCGGTTCAATGTCTCTTTTCCATTCTGGATGTCCATTTAGATGCAGAAAGAGCTAAAAGAAGGAAGCTGCTATCATGGTAGATTTATATTGCAAAAGAGAATCGAAGAATACACACATCAAAGAATAAAACCCAAACAAACCAGGAAAAACAAACTTACAAGCACTAGAACCTGCAAGTTTGGGCTTGAACCCAAAAAATGAGATTAAAACAGTTTAAACCTTCATGCTACAGATTTTCCTCACAGTCACTGTAACTCCAATCAACCGGGTTTTGATTACTCATGACCCTTCCTGGCAATCTCTGGGTCAGAAGACTGGAGGAGAACAAAAAAAATGCTACCTGATGAAAATTCAGAGATAATGGATGCTGAATAAAGCTACAGGTGATATCTATTGACATATTGGTGTTTGGAAGCTTTGCAAAGATTAGGCCATACCAGGCTCTTGAGCCTGTGGCAACATCAATGGATGTTCTGCAAAGATTCCTGCCTTTAGCGTTGTCATCCTTTATCTTAGTAAACATCAAAATCTGAGCACAAAAGACAGAAAATGAGCTATTGATTTTCCAGTATTGTCTTAACCTGCAGCTTAATTGAAGGTCAGTATATGTATTCCTGTCAAAGGCAGACTTTTGCGATTCATTGTGGGTGTCTGACACAAAAGTCTCGTCAAGAGCACAGATACTCTAAAGAGACAGTCCACAAAAGGAGAATATGCAACCCAGCACTTTCAAACGCTCTCAAAGGAAAACTAAGGCGTGGAGAAGGCAAACTGCAAATAATTGAATTAGATGCCAAAAGCTTTACAGAAAAGGAGGAGGAAGAGGGAGAGAGGAAAAAGAGGGAAGGAGGTACTGAAGGAGAGGGAGAGAAAGGGTCAGAAAAAGATGAATGGGATTTTGTGATTATAAGACAACAAATAAATTGTCTCTTTGGAGAAATTAGATTGTCTGCTTCACTCTGTGTTGTTGTCTCTCACCAAGCAATATAAAACTGCAAATTCCCCTTTTCCTAACACCATGAAATAGCATCTTTTGTATATAAGATAGTAAAGAAAATTCATGTTTCTCTTATTTTCTGTTATTGCTCTTGCTTTGTTATCCTTCATCGTCTTCCTCTGATGAAGTATCAGATTTTGCCATTTCACTTTCAAGAAAGTTGTAAAGACCAAGTCTCAAAATAAAAAGAAAAAAGAAACAGAAGAGTAGGTACTTCTATTTCAAGACTTTTCCAATCATTTATGATGCTACTTTTCTTCTCTCATTAGTCTACTTTGTCTCTTTCTCCTCCACATTAAATTAAATAATTTTCTCCTATATATGTCAATGAACATCATCATATCCTCTGGCTTCCACTCTAATTACTGAAAACCTCAAGAGATAGGCAGAAGAAAAAGCTTTATGGTTATTTAGCATGACATTGCAGTGAAACTACTCAGATGGTGATAGTCAGCCTGAAATATTTTGGTAAAATCATGTAGTCCTGTAAAAAACCTTTGTATCTGTCAGTGTAAAACTTTCTGAATGAGCTTTATACTGTTATTGGAGGATGATTTGCATGATCACAAGGACATTGAGCAAGACCAACACTAAGTCATTCACATTTAATCAACAAGATTTTTGCAGCTGTGAAAGCATTGGGATACTTGGCCTTACCAAAACTTTTAAACCTGGATTACTTGTTGGTGGATGAAATGTATCTATTTAACTGTTATATGTTCTGGAATTAATGTATGCATAAGCATATAAAGCTGATATCGAGTAACTGTTTATATTTGAACTTTCAATCCTTTTCTGTTAAGGTTTAAAAAAATTAAGTTGATTTAAACAGATAAAAGTAAACCTAATCACAGCCACTGTATAATATCTCATAGGTCTTACTAGGCAAAAAGTGTTCCTTAGGAAAACCGAGTTCTCCTGGATGGAGAGAAGGATGCATAACTTTTAAAGGTACTAAATACCTTGAGACAGCAGTGTACTAGGGCCAGACAGACACAAAATAAAAGGCAGATGTTTTATTCAGCAAGCAAGAATTTGTTTTTCGTATCTCCATTTTATTAAAGTCACACTTTTCATTTGACCTTCAACCATCTTTGGACCTTTCCTGGCTCAGATTTTTGAACAAAGATTGAATGGATGACACTGTACATCTTTCATAATGTGATTATCATATCGAGTTTGGCATCGCAGTCTGATACTGTATTCTTGTTATCTTTTATGATAGCTAGCATATGTTTTTGAATGCTTATTAACTAATAAACCTGTTCCTTATTTTAAGAAAATGTATGTGCTGTCCTTTCATTAGAAGGGCTCCAACTATGCGAAATTGTATCCAAACCAGTCAGAGCTAGGTTTAAGACATGCATCGGGATTCTGGGGTTTCTAGCACATAATCTTGCGCTCAGACTGCTGCCATAAAGCATGCACAGTGATGTGGAACAGCACAAAAGCTACAGCAGCAGGTGTGTGATATTGGAGCATTATTCACAAGCAGCAAAACTTATGAGCCAGTTCTGGTGAGCTTCTGAAATGAATGCTAGTGAAACCTTGTGTTTCACCTGTACCTTGTACATCTTCATGTACACTACACATCTTCATATAATGAGAAAATCTTTTATGACCATTTGAAATAATTTAAAATATCAACTGTACCTATAAGAGACAATTACTACAAATTTCTGAATAAATACAAGGGACAATACAAGACTAAGTTTCAAGATGTTCCATTAAGACAGAAGAAAAAGAGTTTCAGCTGTGGGTAAATAACCGAAAAGGATAAGGTTCCATTTCTGTAATTCAGGCCAGAAAGAATAGTGGGATGCAGCTAAGGAAATTTAAAATATTAAGATACATGCACCTCAAAAATTTGAAGTACAAACAGGGAAGTATTAATACTACTGCATAACATGGTAAGATGAAGTTCTTCTGGAACAGGGGAGTCAGGAAAAGAGAGTCTGCGAAATGAGTGAGGATTAGAAATTCTTAACTTGTTCATCCCTGAAAAATAAAGGCTTCATGAAGGTAGAGTTCCTACAAGTCCAGGAGGGTGATAGTCCCCAGAGAAGGAAACACCAGAAGAATTAGGATGTTGGAAGAAAAGCAAGTAGATATAAACCAACAATGAATAAGCCTTTCTGTCATACTAGATAAGATGTTCTGGCTTGTTTCTTTATGCTTTCCCAATCCAGAGAAGGGAAATATTTCTTTTACTTCTGGTTTAGTTTACCTTACTTTTAAATGAATCTGTTACTTCAGAAAGCATTTCTAGTCCAGCATATTGGACCAGACAACAACAGGGTTTCTCAGCCAATCTTCAGAAAAGAGCATCGTATAATAAGACTATTTGATTTCAGACCACATCTCAAAACCAGCATACGCAACACCTGATATCCATAAGACCCACAGCTTCAAGGGTCAAAACTAAGCCATAGAGAAGGTCCTTTCTTTTAAGCAGCAGCTTACACTCTGGCATGGAGGAAAAAAAAAAACATTTCAGAGAGGAGGATACAGATGATGTAAAAAAATTACAAAGCAGCTTGGAAATGTTTTCATGCTTCCCAAATGATTGTCCGTGGTCTGAATTATTCCTGTAGCTATGAAAGCAGAGAGGCATACTCCTTGGCAAATCACAGCCAACTTCTTTAGACAAAGTTAACTAATACTACAGAAACAAAGCAAACAAAAACCTTCCTAAACATTTTCACACCTAAAGAAATATGAAGGTCTGTGTGGTGCCATAAACTCGTACCAATTCCTTTCACAGCACGAATTCAATAGACATATAAATAATATATTCCATCTCATCATATTCTCCTGATAGAGAATCCTATGGGATTTCTTATTGCTTCTTTTGAAAACCACTTTTTCCCCCCCTCTGGTCCAAATTGTGAATTGTGATTACTACAGACATCGATATAAATTGGCATTGCAGTGGAGACTTGGGTGCACATCTTTCTGGCTGTATTTATAATCCAACACTACCTGTATATTTTGGATCTAATGCAACATATATAACACTATAGTGAGATTCTCTTTGCAGACTTCAGTCACATATAAAATTGCCTACATTCCCTTCCCAGGCTCACAACTCTTTAGAGCAACCTATGACAGTAGGATTAACATATCGTGCGCATTTTCTGAATGATGATAATTAGCAATGTTTTTCTACGTCCAGAAAGCCCTTACGCCTCCTGTTTAATATACATTATGTAAACTAGAGATTGAACGGCCACACTTCAAGTCAAGTACTATTATTGAATTCAGAATATCTAGTTCATATATTTTTTGAGGAACACTGAAGAATACAGAGAACTGACTGGGATACTAGAAAACAGACTGAGAAGCTTAAAAACACATTAATCTTTTCATTTAAAATACAGCTAAGATAGAGAAAGCAAACTGCTTTTCAAGAGGTGGACTTTAATGCATAAAATATACATTCCCATACAAAGGCTCAAACTCAGAGTTAGAAAAAGGCAGCTGCACCAGAATGCAAGAGAGTATGATCGAACCAAAGCACTAGCTTGATTTTTTTGTCCTAACAAAGCCTATAAAATCATCCTGTTCCAGTATTCCAAAAAACTTGATATTCCTTACTCTCACGGTGGGAGTTTTGGTGTTTTTTATTATTTTTTATTTTTAAATTACTAGGAAACTGGAAGAGACTTGACTTCCCAAGAAAAAAAGGACTTGAAACTCAGCCAGCCATTTACAAGTGATTCTACAAAGGCAGTACAAGCTACATTTCTATACCATGATCAAAAGCCTAAAAGAAATGACTGGGAATGCACTGAATTTAGAAGCTCCTATTTCTTCTTTTAGACACTGATACAAAAATCACAGATGCTATATTTTGCCTCTAAGTCTCACTGGAAAAAAAATATAAATTATATAAATTTAAACTAACATTCTTATCGGATTAATGTTATTTTTTATGTATTCATATGAGATAACTATTACTTTATAATTTTTCTTTTACTCTGAAACATTTCCTACCTCCTAACTTCATACGACTTTGTATCTACCACACATTCTTATGTTCAGACTTTTTCCACAGGCTTTAAAAAGTACTTTTCTGCACCATTACCTTCAGCATGGGCTTGGTTTTGCCTGGTTGAATTTATTAGGGGTGTTTTATAAACAAATAACTAAAAGCACCTAAGGATATTGGATTTGAGAAAAAAAAAATCTGAGCTTGACAATTTAGGGAGGGATTTCTCAAATCTTGAGCACTTGGGGTTTGGACACACATAACAATCTGACCTCCCTTCACAACTGTATTGCCAATATATATTTTACACAAAAAAATACACAAAAAATATTACAGAGTTTTGGGTGGACTTCAAATTTCAAAGAATTCAGTATAAATAAACTCCTCAGAGTTCAGAAACATAAACCTTAAGGGAGCCAAGGCAAAAGCATAGGAAAAAATGTATGTATATTCAATGTTGCATCTTCACATATGGATTTTTTTCTCAGCTTTTCTCATAAATTGTTTCCCTTCTAAAAGGCCTTTTCAACCCACTTATTGGTTTGTTGAAATGGCCTTTATATTTATCTGAAAAGGGTTTCTATTTTGTTTTGTTTTAGTCTCCTTTCTTTTTTTGCCAAATCTCCTTTAAAACAATTTGGATGATTCTATTACAGCAATCATCCCAGTTATGTTTCACACACTAGTGAAACTCTGGAAAAAATACTTGTTTGTGAAATGTTTACTCTAGAAGAGACCTCTGTAAGATGTTGTAGTATGTTAAACTGTTACCCTGTTAAAGCTTTCCTGGAAATATGACAGGTGTCAGCCAGAGAGGTGCAATATTGGCAATAACGTCTTTTTCTCCTCGTTGAATTGAGAAATACTTAAAAAAAAAAATAAAAATCAGTGAAATATTCTTGAAATTTCAGATTTCTTAAACAGGATTCCTGGTGCGTAGTGTTCTACTGGTACAGATGCTCAATGAAACCACCTCTTCCTGATATTTTAGCTAAATGAAAGATGAGATGTGGGTGGAGAAAAGCTGTCAAAGTTCACAGATCATTTCATTATCATTTTATCTCCAAAAATCTCAGAAATGCCAGAAGGAAGCTAAATACATTAAAAGGAGTTTAGTTTCGCGATGCCAATTGTACAGTGTGCAAAATCACAGGGGTTCCTACTACATAGCTATTTTATATTTTGCCTCTTATTCTGTTAACTCTTTCTGAAGAATTACAAACAAACCAGTCTCTGAACCGGAGGAAAAAACCTGAAACTAGCTGCAAGAGAGAATTTTTCCATATTATAGATGAAATTTGAGAAAGCCAGTACAGATTAAGTAAGAACTATATAAATTAATCATTGCAGTGAGTACTACTTACAGGATATCTTTCTCTGACTGCTGCCTCAAAAAACTTGAAATATTATAATTAATTTTATCAAGATCTTTTCTCTAAATCAACAGTATAGCGAGCTACAGTTTTAGGGGTTTATGGGTTTGAGGATTATTTTTACCTAGAATATACAAAATGAAGTGCTCTTGAACCATTGTAAATTGAGAGTGAAATTAGAGAAGAGACATATGTGTACCAACAGAGTTCTCAGAAAAAGGTCTTGATAAAATATTTAGTTAGATGCTATGCATGTCTACTACGTAAATATTTCTCCTGCAATTCAAAGCAACCTTTCCTAAAAAATTAACCTTTTCCTCTCATCTTCACTGTATCTTAAGGTTCTTGTTGCTTAGTACCTTTATGGCAAGCATGAAGATCAAAACTATGGTTATAGTTTTTGTTTTCATTAAAGATGTAACATTCAAAATACATCTCCACAGATATCTTACACGGGGACTCCTCACAAGTCAATTAAAAGCCCCGGCTATTTTTAAAATGCTCAATGCTTTTACACCAATTTATCCAAAAGTTACTATTTAATTACAAGTGGTTTCAGTCCTCCATATTCAGTCTTTATAAATAAAGAAATAAATAAGGAGCTGAAACTTTTTACTTTGATCCAATGCAAAAACAGGAATAGAAGTTTTTGTTCCCTCAGCTTATATTGTATCTTGATAACTATTTTTCTCATTTTGCTGTACAGGCATTATGAAGTGATCAACACTTACTATCTGACTAGGTTTCCTCTTTTATCAAGAAAGCATAAACAGAGGAAGCTACAGCCGGTTGAAATCCAGCTTTTCAGGCAGTTTGCCTTCAAGGTTTACTTGGGTCACACACTTTGGAGAAAGTGAATTCCAGACTACCCTCAGGTGGGCGATACCCATCCACCCGGTTTAACTGTTCCACCTTGGCCTTTCCATACATACCATAGATGACCTTCAAAGCGCACTACTTTTTAAAGACATGGCCAAGTCCACTCCTTATACGTAATATTCACTCAATGAAATACAGTTACTCCACTTAACACGGATTGTCCAAGCTGCTACAGCTTCTAACACCAGCCATGAGGTCTTAGCAATTTTGGGGCACAGTATTTGAAAGCATAGAGCAGGAACACAACTATAACGAGTGTTTATAGAGTTCAACACCTTTTTATGACTTTACTTTCACACTGCACTGAAATGACAATGCTTGCCTGCCCCTGCACATGGTTATTACAAGCCTTTACTGGTGTTAAAAACTTTCTGAAATTCATCTGCACGGTCCTCACAGCTACACCTTAACCATAGCTAACGTATCAGGAAAATCTATCACCCACATTATTGGCACTTGTCTGACATTCATAACTAAAAGAACAGTAACATTTTTACACATTAGTATTATCCCAAAGCATGAAAAACACCCTGAAACTGATGAAAATAAAATTCTATTCTTCCCAATTGATATTGTCTCTGTTTAACATATTCAGGGTAGGTAATTAGTACACAACCTCATATCTTTGTGACTACTATTACAGATAAAACCCCTGTAAAAGAAAGGATTCATAGAATCATAGAATCACCAGGTTGGAAAGGACCCACCAGATCATTGATTCAATGTAGAGTTCACCAAATATCTCCATTTCTGATGGTGACCTACCTATAAAATGTGATAGTTAAATGTTTACCACACCTGTTATTTAACACTCTTATTAAATGCTTTGAGAAGTGCAAACAAAGCTGAGGTCTTTTCATCTTAGAGTTATCAGACAAATCCTGAAACATGTTTTCATTTTTAGGTGAGGGAAGTCTTTTTTTTTTCATCTCTGACTTCCTTTGAGGAAAAGCCACTAATGGAAAACAATATTTTCCCAAGTGCGCCAATCACAATTATCTGTAGTTACGAAGCTTTCTGATCCTTCTTGTGATTTAAAGCACACAGAATCTACTGACACCCCTCAGGCTTTTGGCACATTTTCCTGGGCTTGTGCACAACTGGAACAACTGTGTTTGAAGTAACAGCCCTCCTTTAAGTCAGATGGATCCCTGCCCAGGCTGCTCCCCGGCTGATTCACTGCAACAGCAAGTGGAGGAGGAAAAGTAAGTCTGCTTTATTTCATGGAAGATGTAGTCCTAGTCTCAGATTTTATTCGCATCTACCTATTATCCGCAAAGAGTCAAGAGAAAATATGTTTAGTACAACATGTTTTACCTCTTATGCAGCGCTAGAGAGGATTTTGGTAGCTCGTGCATGAGGCCGGCGCTCGTAGCTGTGCTACGCTGCGATTTGTGACACACGTTGCTTGCACTCTGCCTGGCTCAAATCCCACCCTCAACTGTCTTCCCTTCCACAATCTCCCTTGAGGCTCCCTAACAGCTCATAGCATCAAAGCTACTCGGGGAGAAACCAAATGCCATTTTGCCTCCTCTAACACTTCTTAGTTTCCTACACAGGAAAACAGGACAGTAAAACTAATTCTAATACATAACAGCACGTACGCTGCTTACAGTTGCAAGTCTGCCCATATCTGAAGCAGCCTAACTCTCCCATCAAGCATCAGGAAGATATCCAAGGCAAGATAGCTCTTAAGTATGTTCTCAAGCCATCTGTGAAAATTTTGAAGTATGTTCCAAAGCACGCAGGAGACTATGGCATCATTTGGAACATAAGTGAATGCACGGCACATGGCTGGATCCAAATAAATTCCTTCTGTAGGGAGGTTAATAGTTATCCACACAGTTCTTTTGAGCATTATTTTACCTTTCCAGAGCTGTGATTGGTGACTATTAGCCTGCAAACCTCCATTCTTACAGATGAGTATTTTGCTCCATTAATAGCCTCCGGTAGAAAGGCAAATCTTTTATGGGCTTTCTTATAGGAAAAGCCAGCAGGGTCCATACTGATGCTGGAGCTTTCCTCTTTCCATCTGCCATGCACAGAAATAATGCATTTTGAGTCAAAGAAATAAAGCAAAAGATACTATTGAACATACTCCTAAGACTAGAAATTTCTGTCTGAATGAATTGCTTTCTTTTAGAAACTATGCCAAATTGATTTCTTTAAATAAAGGTTTATTTTAAAGGAGGTCCTGTTATGTTCACTGAGAGTAAACTCTTATGGTAACAGCCTGTCTTTTGCAGTTAATTGCTGCTTGTCTCCTTGGATATCATAATTTGCATAATTGTGATTCTTTTCAATAAAAAGGGATTATATAATCTTGGAGAAGCAAACATCATAAAATTTAAATTTACATGAAATTAAAGGAATAAGTGTTCCATGGTAACAGTGCTATTAACTTCCACCAAAGAATAAAATCTTTAATATGATAAAGTCAACATATTTATAGAAAATCACTTAGATTATACTGTTTCTCAAATGTCACGCAAAATTAAAACATCAGACCATACTTTGAAGCAACTTTACTGAAATAAATATTAATGCCAACTTTAAATGTTTGTCATAAGGACATAAGGTTCTCTTCGGGGCAGGTTCACATTTCTGAATTGGAAAATTTGTATCCCTTATAAGTACAAAATAAGCAACTGGATCACAATTTTATAAATAAGAATGAATTTCAAAGTATATGACATAGTAAGTTTTCCATTCCTTCCAGTAGACACAGTTGCATAACCCATGGTTACATAAACAAACTGCAAAAAGTTGCAGTGAGACTCTGATGTTATAGCAGTTTCTCCCGCCAGGGTAAGCAGACCATTTATCGTTCCCTTTTTTATGTATGGATTAATTAATTGTATTTTTTTTTATTGCCACTAACATTTTAAATTGCCATGAGCCCATGGCAGGCTAATCTAATTAAGAAAGTGCTTTGTAAGTTGAAGAACAAAACCAAATTAGTTCACAGGTCTGACACTGAAGAGCTACTAACTTTAATTCTCTAACATTAAGTGTCAGTGAATTCTTAAAGAAATCTTTCATAGTATACTGCAGCACATTTAATACTCTAAGACTCTAAATTAGGCCAAACTGCAGCTTACAAACACAAAACAACCACTTTACCTCTTTTCCACCTTGCTTTGCACCATCCAACTTCCCACAAAGTTTCTCCTTTCCGTCAAGTCAGCTATGATTTTGGTATTTTAAGAGAATTTATTTCAATTAAATACCAGTGACAACCTTGATAGTCATTCATCTATGCAACCTCAAATCAGTCAGTATGGCGATCATAACTATAGAATGTAACTCAACACAACCAGCTCTATTCTAGAAAGAAGAGTCTCAGATGTTGGATGACACAAAATGATGGAGACACAATTCAAAGCAGAAGATTAAAAATCTGATGAGAATGAGCAATCGTAACTTCTTCAAAGGTCAAAAATTTTGCTGCTCCAGCCTGATAACAAGTACTTTTCCCTTAATCTTTATACAGTTAAGCAGGCATGACAGAAAAATAAGCAAGCTAAGTATTCCAGACATCATCATGATCCAAGGATGAATGAATACGAGCCCGTTGCCTCAGCACACCATACAGCTCCTCAGCTTGAAACAGGGAGCGACAAGAATTCTTCCTAGCAAAAACTATTGGCCGCATATCAAGGAGTCGTTGCCTTCTGGAATATTTTCTAGTTAAAGACTGTTCAGAAAGACAGATAAAATCACATAGTCTTGTTGCCTATGTTAGTGCTCAGAAAAGAGCAACTCTACGTAAGAATCAATGTAGTTGATCCCTCAAATGGCAAATTCCTTGAAGCCCACAAATCAGAACATTCCTACCTACCCTGCTCTGTCATGTCTGCTCTGAGGAGTTGGGAAGCTGTGAATTGATGTTCACAGCAAAGTAAACAATTTTGTCATGAGTCCGTGTACATACTGAAAAAATCCAGAACAATAAAAATAACTGCATTGGCATGGATCTTGGCTAATGTAACGGGCTGGGAATACAGACAATGCAGAAAATCAGCCTGCACGTGCTTTGTCTTTGCCTTTCTCACTGCAGCCAAATGTGTTAAATATTCCTGTTTAAAAATAAGCATCAAGGGGAAAATAGTAACTAAAGACTGGGTGGGGAGATCCTTTAATCATTCCTTCAGGACAAAAAAAAAAAAACCACTAATTTCTACTCTACAACTGCAAGACATTGAAAGACTTCCTTTGAAAAGAAACGATTTTGCAAAGTGCAGTAAACATAAGACCAACCAACCAAATGAACAAGGATTCCATACGTATCCTATCTTCAGTTAGAATACAATATGGTATAACAACACAATAAGAAACAATTTCTCACTGAGGCACAAATTCATATTTAGCAAAGCAAGGAGAGAAATAACTGACACCCACATATTCAGACTAGAAAACATTTACAAGCTTGGAAGAGTGACTTTAGATAAAAACCCAACAAATTTATGTTTTTCATTACATTGTATTGGACCCTGGATGCAAAATAACTTGCGTTTCTGAAGTAATAATATACAGCATGTTAGACGTGCTTGATGAAAGTGAATGATCATGGACATATATTCTGCTATGATGCAAAAAAGTCCTGCAAGTTGGTTTTTTGTTTAGAAAAGCATAAATACGGAGATGTACAAACCTTACATGTCATGAAGGATATATAATATATATATCCTGTAGTTTAAAAACAGGTTATTTCTTGCTTAATTTAATAATGTCACAATTATTCTATTAAACAGGAATTCTATAAAAAGAAATTACTTCATTTTTAAAAGTCTTGGGATGATGCAAAACATACCTCACTAAAATGTTTTGTGTTACTTTGTAGCTATAAGAGAAACCAACTCCCACCATTGCAAACAAATTTGAAGTGGTTTTCCCAACTTCACCTCTAAATCTGAGACTAGGGGTGGTAGAAGAGGAAGAAATAAATGAACAAAACCCTTACCCAGGCAAACAACAAACCAACAAAAACACGCTCTCAGAGCTTTATCTCTGCAATAACCCGGTACAGTCTGTGGCAGTGCCAGAAAAGAGACAAAAGAGACAGCAGGCTGGTCTGCTCACAGAAGTGGAAGGACCAGAAATGGAAGTATTTCTTCTAGAAGTGAAAGAATCCTGACTACCGAGATAAAGTTACATCTACATCGTTCACAGAAGGAATGGCTGCAGTTTTCAAAAAGATACGACAGGGAAGTTAACATCTTGGATTACCATCCAGGAAGCAATAATTGTGATAAACACACTGGCAGCCGGGACTTTATGAGAACCCAGGTGCTCTAGTCTTATCTAGATTTTCTCTGACAGACAGGATTCTTCTGGACATACCGTCTCCCTTTTGAGTACAGATGGTAGAAATTCAAATAGCTATGACAGTTCATTAACATTTTGGGGACAGCTGCTTTCTGTCTGCACCGATGTTGTCCTTTGCCAAGTAGGGCTCTGTACCTCACAAAACCCTGAGAGCCACACTTTGCAGCTGGTTGCTGCTGGGTCACTGTTGCACCAATGCATTGCTGAGTTACGCACCATCCTCGGCACTGCCGGGCTCAGAGCAGGAGCTGCGGCACAGAACCAGTTAACTAAAACAGTTAATTAAACAGTTAATTTAACAGTTAATTACAAAACACTCAACACAACCACGTGTATCAAAGCACTCATGGAAAACACCTTCAGAAATACAGTGCTATAGTATAATAGTACAATATAGTCTATGTAATGTTATATATGTGCGTATTATACACAACCATAAATTTCTGAGGACTTCTACAAATATTTTAGTGAAATAATGGAACAAGACAACCACTGTTTTCTTGGGTTGAGAAAGGATAGAACTTTTTAAACATAAAACTTGCGCAATCTGTAGAGAGCAGGAACCATTCCGGTCTCTTCTCTCAAAGGGACTTAAGGTGAGAAAGTACAGTATGTCATTTGAAAAGTGCCAGATCCACTGTCCAAGAAAAACACTTATAAAGGGCTGCATTAGAAAGAAACAGAGGGGAAAACAAAGAGAGATCAGAAGAGCTCCACATACACAAATGACATTTAGCAGCACTTACTGTGAAAGTTGGCAGTTATGTTTCTAATGATACAGCCCTTGGAGTTCATATAATGCTTGTGAACAAGTAAAACAAGCAAAATAATATTTTTATATCCTAAGTGCAGAAAAAGCCATCTTGGCTGGTAGAATAAGTTTCTTCTCCTTGTAAAAAGGGAACCATTTGCTCTTAGGTGAAATATATAACTGAAGTTTTAGGAGATCCTCCTAGCTATACCCATTTTTAAACATACTTAGCACAAATATACCCATTCGAGGAGTCACAATTTCCCTTTACATTTCTTTTTGTTTGATGTTTCATTTAAATATTTTGTGGGGAGAAATTCTGGTTAAGCCTCAAAAATATACAGCTTAGTACAAAATCTGAAGTTGAAGGAATTTTTAACATTAAGAGAACCAAGTTGTTTCAACTTGTTTCACTAATTGTTTAGTAAGTATTCAGCCCAAACTTGACTCTACAATCAATTACTGTTGCTAACACAAATTGGTCTGCATATCACTGTATGTTACTATACACTGCACACCATATAAGACAAGTATTTTCATGAATTATTCCAATCCATTTTTTCCTGGAAGAGCAAGTGTACAATCAGTATCAGAAGTGTACTATGAGTGCAGAAGCTATAGTTCTGCTCCTGTGCCCTCAAGAACACAAGCACTGGGTCATGTTTTTTCCTATAAGAATATACTACTAATAAAAAAATAATAACAAAAAGACACACACCAACCCAACCATGCTGCTCCCCCCGCCCCAAACATCAGAACCAGGGCCATTTGTCTGGAAATCTCAACATCCGTGGCATATAACTATGCTATAGTCCAGATTCAGGAGCTTACACTAAATATTAGCTGTGTTTTACAGCCAATGTGTGATTTTAAGTCTGGATTAAATAGATATTAGAGATAAGAATCAGTGCAGAGTGCTGAAATGCGCAGCAAGCCTATTATTACACAGAGTCACTATAGACTGCATAGTAGCTGTGTATCTCCGCAGCTTCCAACTTGTTAAATATAAGTTATTGCTGCCACCAACAGGACGCTCCTCAGTATAAGTTATCCTAATATTTCTCAAAATTGGCCTTTCTATACAAACATCTGCATTCAGATGTAAAGCTACTACTGGTGTGATATAAAAATCACAATCAACATCCGAAAAGCTGTTCAGCAAATAATTCAAGTTCAATAGTAAACCTGAGACGTGAAATACCTTTCCTCCTTATGAAAACCACTTATATAACACAGCTTACTGTCAGAGGTTCGAGGCAATCGCTCTAAAAAAAACAAACCCCAACCAAAAAGAAATCCCCACCCAAACGACAGAGAAAGTAAAAAATCTGTAAAACGGATGAAAGGTTCAATCTGTAAAGTCCCATAAAAAGCAGCAATGACCGCATCTGATTTTTTTACAGTAATAACAATCTACATGCAGGTAATACAATTGTGATATGACAAGATTTTGCATAAACTGATGGAATAGAAAGCAAAACTTGGGATGAAAAACACTGCTGACATAGAGAGAGGAATGTTCTTTTACATATTTTCCTGTTGATGTGGCCTTGTTTGGCATATAAGTTTACATTGAAAGGGAAGCAGAGTCAAAAATAAAGAAAAGGAACTATCCGTGGCCTTTCACATGGTAGATGGAAGGGTACATCATAAGTGACACAGTCCAAGTTTTGGAGGAGGACAGAGAATACGGCTGAGGAGGTGCCCAGCAGGGCAGTACCATGCAGATACTAAAAATAAAATAAAAATAAGAATGAAAAAAAAATATATATACAAAACACAAAAAAATAAATCATTACAGCTGCTATGGTACACTGATAAGTATCAGTGCTGGCTAGATGATAGCAAAATTATTGTCTCCAAGAACAAAGCTTTGACAAGACTAGCAGATTTATAAACAAATCAATTCTAATCTCTTGAAAGGTCATCTTTCCATTAAGGCTGAATAGGAATGAGATTAAATTACATGGTTGGCTACCGGCATCTACAACAGGGCACCAAATAGGGAGAAGGTTAGGAGCCGAGTTGCATAAATAAAATGCAAAGTACTCTGATGAAACACTCACATGGCTAACACACTTTTGGTGAGGCCAAGTTTGAAACAAATCTTGATGATGGTTAAATGGAAATATCTGACCGAAGAAATACTGTAATGATAGTTCAATCTATTCTCACAGAATGAATATTTCTATCCTCCTTCTCTATACTTTACACCTGGCTGCTGAAACATGCAATGGCAAGATTCAACTCTAGTGGATCACCCTCTGCTGTTTATCTTCCTCGCAAATTTTGCTTGTTAATGAACTTCAAAAAATATTTGTTTTAAAAAAGGAGACCGATTACAAAATCTACAATGTAGAAACAATAGGAAGGGATGTGTGTAGTCAGCTATACTGGACAATGGGGAGGAGAAGCAGGAAAAGGACAGGACAGAAACTTTGCCATCAGCACCCAAAATCCTCACAAGAAAGGTTACACCCTACCTAAAAGGATAAATTGTGAAGAGATACAATTAGCATCCGGATTACACAGTTCTCTCTTCATGTCCCTGGAAAGTCAAACATGAACAGGTCCAATGCAAATAAGCTCTTTTTGCTTAGTTGATGGCTAAACTGCAGCAGATGCTAGAGGATTTTTAAGCTGCAGAGACCACATGTAGAGGCTGATGCAGTACATTGCCCATATCGTACGCTAGCTTGATTTCAGCATTTTGAAGAAGATAAAAAAGTACTTTGCAAATGACTGCGAGAAAATGACTCTACTCCACTTCTGCCCTCAGAATATGTTTTAAGACTACTTCTCTGTTTCTAAAAGACAAAGAAAGAAGACAGATATTAAAAGAAAAAAGAAATCACTAAAATAACATGCATTTTCTTGGTATTTTTCAAATGTTTTTCTAACGTCTGCTTTAAACCCATCATTAAATACTTTAGCTTAATTAGCTGATACTGGCACCTATTGGTAGAAAATAATATTACCATGGTACATTATCAATTATTGCTTGCTCTTTAATCAGATACAGAAAGGCGGTTTATAGTAATTATTGGTTTGCACACTTCCCACTTCATTAGGGGAGTGTTTTCCATTGTTTAAATTGTCCTATGGTAAATTAGTACTGAGAATAAGGGGGAAAACCTGTCCTAATTCATCTAAGAATTAAGTTACTTTTGTAAAAAAAGAAATTAAATGTTCTAAGAAGTTTCTTAAGTGCTTTACGCTTGTATTCAGAATACCTGCAGAGTACACTCGGTCAGTGTGATGGGAAGGTGATATATGGCAAAACCAGAGATTTTAAATGGAAACATAGCATCTCTGAATCTTAGCAAGAAACCACCATTTACAGTAACTGCAGAAGAGATAATTGACAATTATCCTTTGAATGTTAACTAACTAGAATGCTAACGCTAAAAAGACTATTCTAAAACAAAATTAATAATCAATAAAAAGATGAAATAATTACTATGAAAATTATTTCTGAACGGGACTGATTTAGAAAGTTTTCTAGCTTTACTTTTCTGCCCCTATTTGATTATGGATCCAATCATTTATTCAGAAGGGAGAAAACTCAGCTCTTTAATGGCAATTTATTATTTAGCAGATTGTATCAGGAAACTAAAATGATTTCAAAGATCTTTGCAACAGTGCACTGAACATATATCTCTGTGTACTGAAAGGATATCATGTCCACATTTATGTCCCAACTTGGAGACACTCTTCTTGAACTATGGGCTTAATAATTTTTGAGATTATTAAAATATATATATATATTTTGAATCCTACTACTTTTCTGTTTTGCAGCATTCCCTGTCATTCCTGAGGACCTCTTCTTTTCTCCTAGAACCCCAAATTACAGCTGCCATAAAGGTCATTGCTCAGTAATTCATAGAATCACCAGGTTGGAAAAGACCACCAGGATCGAGTCCAACCACTCCTATCAACCACTAAGCCATGTCCCTGAGCACCTCATCCACCCGTCTTTTAAATACCTCCAGGGATGGGGACTCCACCCCACCCCTGGGCAGTCTCTGCCAGTGCCTGATGACCCTTGCTATGAAAATTTTTTTTTCTGATGTCCAGCCTGAGCCTCCCTGGGCGGAGCTTGAGGCCATTCCCTTGTCCTGTCCCCTGTCACTTGGGAGAAGAGGCCACTGGCTTAACTATAGGTTTCTTGCACCATTTTACATACTTAAATGCAGCCTCCAGCTGCTGCTCCAGAAGGCCACTGGTCACCCATCCATCCTGATTTACACCTCCTAATGCCCTAAAGCTGTCGTAAATGTCAATACTAATAAAAAAAAAAGGCTTCAGATTTCCATATTTAGTGCATTTTACACTTAGTATCCAGAACAGATTCACATAATTGCTTCTACTGTCAGCTTGCACTTCGTCAGCCATGCAAGTAGCTAATGTGAATAAAGAAATTGATGCAAAACCCTGAAGTTCCATGGAGCGCATTCTGTAACTGCTTGGTTACTTCCATTTTCCTGTTCTCTATTCTTCAAATGGATCATTCAGTCAATCCAATGAATCAAAATAAATAGCTAACTTGCACACTCCAACAAATATTTTAATTGTATAGTGAATTCAGCTAATTTTCAGATGTTGATTGTATTCATTACACCAGAGCTAGGATGAAGACATGCAACAAAGGCAAAAAAACCCCAACCATGAAATGTATTTGTTGAAGAGTATTGGCCAGCTCTAGCAATAAAAAGAAGTGCAGCAAAGGAACATGGTATCTACTAGACATTTTGACCGTATCTTCTTTCACTTTGAGCTCTGTAAAGACGCCCTAAGCACACATCTTTATGGTATTGTGGTTGTGATTTCATTTCACATCATAAGCTGCTATCAACACAGCCTTGTCATTGCAATTTGTCACACACAGTAGCGTGAGCTTTCTCTATCTCACTGAAATTTTTATCTCACCAGTTACAATCACAGACTGCTAGTTTAAAGCAGAGCTCTCAGACATTATGAGAAGATGAAATCACAAAAGATAACATTAATAGACATTGCCACCACCATAGAGACAAATACTATAGCTTTTAGTAAGCTTATAAAGTCAAAGCTAATATGGTGTAATAGTCAAGCTTTCATATATGTATATATGGATGAGGAAGAAAAGAGAATCCACTTACAATAGTCCTGAAACTTTCATGAAACTTATCCAACACCGTTTGTGTGAAGTACAAAATTTGCCTTATTTAAAAAAAAAAAAGTAATTTTTTTAATGTCCCCCCTCTCCCCACTTTCCTCCTCACGGTGGTAATCTCAGGGGAGAAGCTTTGTTTGTTCCTCAGGTCTTGAGTTTCTAACGTGATTATTTTCATCATGACACAGATTTAGCCTGTACCGGGTCTGGCTGAGATGGAGTTCATTCTCCCCACAGCAGCCCCCCCAGGGCTGTGCTCTGCATTGGCAGCGAGAAAGGTGTACGTAACATCCCCGTGTTTTGGCTGCTGAGCAGTGCTCACACAGCACTGACAGTGTCTCTCCGGCACTCCACCCGTCGCTCGTAGGCTGAGGGTGGGCAAGACATTGGGAGGGGACACAGCCAGGACAGCTGACCCAAACCGATCGATGCGATATGCTGTACCATATGACTCCTGCCCAGCAATAAAAGCTGAGAGGAGGAAAAGGCAAGGCATTTCTTATTTTACAATATTTGTCTTCCAAAGAAACTGCAACACATACTGAAGCACCGATTCCCTGGAAGTGGCTGAGTATTGCCTGCTGATAGGAAGTAGAGAATAAACCTTTTGTTTTCCTTTGCTTTGGCGTGCAGCCTTTGCCTTTCTTTATCTTGACCCACTAGATTTTTTTTCTCTTTCCCCATCTTATTTTCTTCCCTCTTTGTCCTGTTGAGGAAGGAAAGTGATAGAGCAGATTGTGAGCACCCTATTGTGCTGTGTGCTGTAGAGGACACAAGCCTTAAGCCAAAGATTTCAAAGCAATCACAGTATAAATAAATAACAGTCTTTGTCCTAAACTGTAACATACGAAGAACTTAAGAAAAAGCATCTGTGGTTTGTAGCTGTAAATTGTTTTTCACCGAGATCTCAAAACCAGCTGAAGGATTTTATTGAGGCTTACTGAACTAAAATCAGTGACCCCCCTCCACCTATGCCATTAGGCATGCCTCAATTACAAGTTCCTTATTTCTAGTTTCAAGTTAAAAGGTAATTATTAAAGGCAGAGAACTTTGTTAGTGGGGTACCTTCTGATGACAATCATACCAAGTAAAGGACTACACATTCAGAACTCTTTTACTATCTTCTTCTCATCAGCCCCCTATTATGTTGCTGGAATCGACTGAAGCATCAATAAAAGCTTTTTTTTCAGAAAGCATTTTAAAATAGCGAGACCCCTAAAACATTAAAATAAATTCTTGCCTTGGGTAAATATGTCACATTCACTGGGAGACATTATTAAAGACAGCATATACATAACTGCTAAGTGCTACTGAATCTGGAAACAATCATGAAGAGTTTGCATTGTCTTGTTTTTATTAGTGATCTACTAACATCACCGTTGTTCCAAATCTCTGTGTTAAAAAACTGTTCAAAGGTTATTTTAATTTCAGTTCAAGTCAAGCAGCTTACTCTTTAAACAAAGCTTCTAAATAGAAAACACCCAGTTTGTGTTTCTCTGATTTTTTTTTAATGTGAAAAAAAAGCCAGAAAGTTATTGAGTAAAAATTTCCAGACTTTAAGCAAAAACTAAGCCACACTTCTGTGAGAAACTCTTATAGATAAACTTGCATTAAATAACAAAAAATACTAAAATAGAACAAAAAAAGTGCTGTTAACATAGTCAAGAAAAGAGGGCAAGACTTCCCTGCCACAAGTGGATGCCACGTGTTCTCACATATCCGACAACACCAACCAGCACTTTGAGTAGAACTTTACAATAACAAAGTGTTTTCAGTTTTTTTCTATAAATGACAGTTCAAAAGATACCATACCCATGCTGAGTTACACTTGATGAAGTCCTTAAAAAAAAAATAAAATTTAACACACAGTCATTTGATTTCACACTCTGAAGCCTCCTATTAAAGTACTTCTCACAAAGGGATCAAATTAGCAGTAAAGCTTCTGAAGGTTTGGAATGTTTTTTGCTACTATGACATTTTATATGTTGTTTAGTTGAATTTATTCCAGCTTTTGCTTTCTTAATCATTGTTTGCACTGTAAAAACCCAGATGCTTATCCAAGGATTGACAAACTCAACTGAACTTTTACTAAAGAACGTGTTTAAACGACTCCAGAAAAAGTTTTGGGGCCTAATATTGGAGTTTCTCTTCTCTACAGAAAGCTGGTACTTCTGAATAAAGAACAGTAGCATAGTCAATAAACACAGGATTTTTTAAATGGTTTCCATTGTTGGGTATAACACTAATATCTGTTATTTTCAATACTGTGTATTTTTAATAATATTTTTTCCTAGGAATTTCACTCATCTTTAAAAACATAAAGAATCTTTTAATTAAATGATTGGTTACACAGACTGTTTCTGTTTCTAGCCAAACAAAACCATTGACTTCTTGGTTTTATAAACTGTCCTTCCATCTGATCAAACAAACATATTCTGTTCCCTCTGTGTAATTTCAATTTTGAGCTCATGGAATTTATAAACTGAAAATGAAACAGCAAGCTGCCAGAGTCAAAATAAGTCATGTAGCATTTGCACAGAAAGTAGAGCAGAACTCACAGATAAGACAGACTGCTGAAAGACTAAACGAGGAAGACACCACCACCTGACGATATAAATGGGCACACGTAAGGATGACAAGTTTGTATTGTATGAAACCATTTAGGAAGGAACATATTAAGAAGCATCAAATTATCTTTGTATTCAATGTACACGCATACTTAATCTATAAATAATAACATCCTATGCTTCACAACCTGATAGAGTTACACTATGAAGGTACGCAGCAGGTCAAACTACTTTGGGCTATACGATTATCATGGAAGAATTAACTTGCAGGAAGACTCCTTTGGTTAATAGTAACTATCTTCTAAAATATAAGGTAAAAGAGCAATATAGATTCGGGAAGCAGTTATACGAACATATGGAAGAAAAGTTTGTGAGAGTGCAAAAATCATCACATTCCATCACTCATTAGCCACAATGAGGGTTTAAGAACAGAAGTCAGAATTGGTGTGGAACCTACAAAGAAAGCCCCCTTAAATGCTTGACTTATTGTAACACTTTCCCTAGAGATCCCAGGTGGGAATGGAATCTGAGCTCGGACCAACCTTTATTATAAGCCATTAAGACCACTGCCAGGCAATAAAGATGGTGAAAGGCTCCTCAGCAGACCTGAAGGAACTCCCAGCATCTGACAGTCATCACTGACATAAACAATAAATCATCAGCACACACGGAGAGCTTCACATTCCCTGCTCCCTTAACCCAGAATTAGCTCTTTCATTATTCGAATAAGAAACTTTTTGACTGTCCATAGCAAATTTTCCTTAAAAATTGGGAAAACCAGCCAGAATTGTAAATACAAGCATGTCTTGTTCTTAAACCTTAGAACTGTGCTCAGATACGATAACTTCAAGTGCAGGTTCTCTGTGCAGATTGTGTAGGACAGCGTATTTCCTCTGCACCAAAGCAATTAGCAAGGAACCCATTAATGATGCCAGGGCCTTCAATTATGACAATAACATTTTCCCTCAAGCGCCATGACGGACGATATAACGTATGAAGGTGAAGAATCTGAACATATCTAGGCCTGAGGCAAATGGCTCTCAACGAGCTGCTCAGACAGGTTCCTAGCAATGTTTCTGTGCTCTCACAGAGCAGAAGCTGTTAAGCTTATAGCTTCTTCTATTTGGGAATATTATATGACTTACAGGCATAAGTGTGAAGGATTTCTACCAAGATTAATGCCTACTGGAGCAGCCCAGTGATGAACGCACGCACGGTGTAAGTTCCTGCTATGATTTTAACAATTTGATTTCAAGAACGAGCTTGGACAAGGAAGCATGCTCAATATTATATCCTCCATGGTCTCCACTTCCTTATCCTATGCAAAAGAAAACAGAGCTTCAAGGTATAGAGGCTGTTCTGCTTCCAGTACACACTAAATGGAGTACAGAAGCTATGGACAAAGACTGTGCCATCTCGCCACAGATTCAGGCTGCTGAAATACCAGTACGGGTGGCCCGATTCTGTCTGCTACGTGGATACAAGAAGACAGAAAACAAGCTCTGATGATCAACAGGCCGTTCACAGAACGTAGATGCCACCATAAGAGCAAAGGTGGATGCAGTTATTCAGAGCTGCAGTTTCACCCCATGCTTTTCCCACTCTAACCGCAGGCTCCTGCTAAAAATGGACATCTCTCCCTCCTTTTCCCAGCCATTAATTTTCCTTGTGCTAAATCTCATTACCTGTAACTGTGCAGCACAGTTCAGGAGCTTGTTGATCTAGACGAACGCTAACTCATCTAAACTAACCAACCAAAGAGGTTTGGTTTGTTTCATGTCACCGGTTAATTGCAATAAACATTTTAAAGACTACATAAACATGATGATACAACTCACCTTCCCAACACAGACGCTGATAAATGCACTTTCAAAAATCTCCAGTATATTAATGAATTTGCTGAAAAAATAAACGTTAATAACCACTTATATTTTTTATTGAGAATCTTCCCACCCTCTCCTGCATTACAGGAAATGGTTTCATCTTCTTAATGCTTTTCCTGGAACACTGATAGAGAATGACCAAAAGTGAATCAGTTAAAAACTCAACTAAATTTTTTCTTCCCAATTTATCTACTTATTAATTGCCTACTATTAAGGACACTACAGTTTAAAAGTCCTCCCTTATCCTAAAAAATATGGCAGTAAAATAGTTTGCAATCAATTTCATGAACAACTCATATTTTCACTTTCAGGTGTGATAAAAACCAAGCTTGACTCGCTTAGGAAGTGTTCCAGCACAACTCCCACACTATGCTGGCAGATAGATAAATCCTAAAAAAAAGCCAGGGCAATAAGTGACCTCAATACGCTTCCAAAATCCGTAATATTGATATTAATGAGTTAACGTTAACTGTAAAATCCTGAGCAAAATCTTGCAACCTCTACATAACCTGACTGGTAAAAAAAAGTGCAAAATTATCCTTCCTGATAATATTCTAATTACATAAGCTAAAATGATCACAATGCGCTTTTATGACTTTTATAATCTTAACAAACTTGTTATAATAGTTAAAATGCAAAGAGCTTTTTAAGTAAGTGGAAATAAACCATAATGTCAAATAAATGGAAATATTTTATTTTGTTGTGTTTTTACTTCAATTTTATTTGCACTTATTTTAAAATGCCATATAAACCAGACTTAAGGTTTGGGTACACAAAGCTCTAGAGGAGAGAAAATTCTTTTTAAGACAGCACTTTTATAAATAATATAATTTGCTATGTTTTCCAGTTAAAAAAAATAATAATTAATATTTAAAAAGCACAGAAGATTAATGTGAACACTTGAAACTAGGTTTCTTAACAGTTTGCAGAAACATTTCCTTTTCATATGTTAAGCCTTTCTGTTTTGTTTTTGGTTCCAAATTTGAAAAAAGAGCTAAAATTAACTTGATTTTGCACTGCCGATATCACTGGTAATGCAAAATCCTAGCTCTGTCTATAGAAAGACAAAGCAGATGAGCAATTCTAAAATAAAAGTCTGCAAAACTCTCAAAACCTGAAAGTCCCAGACATTGTAGAGACAGTAAATTTAGCCTGTGGCCCAAACTAGAATCAAACAGATGGATATTTTTGCATGAACTTGTGCAATACATAGATATACTTTATTTTCTGACACGTTAGTTGCATTGCTTTAAAGGGGAACTAATTGGTTTCACACACTCAATGTCATGCAAAGAGTCAAAGCACTCCACAAACGTAATATCTGCTGATTACCTCTTTCTAAACACCTACAGAACATGGATAAAAAACTCAGAGACAATATCCCAAAGTACACTGTGGCTTGGGAAGGCTGCTGTTGACACTCTGCGCCTGCCCAGTCACTACGTTTCCAAATCCATGAGGTACACGATTATTTGGGGAGGCAAAGGGAGTCCCCCAGGAAAACAACAGCTGAAGTGCCCCGAGGACCCTTCTTCCCTCAGATGTGGTTTATATTCAGCTGATTGCAGCCTAGGCTGCCAATTCAAAAGGTCTCATTACTTCTGTGTCCTGTGAAAATCTTATCAGCTATGGCTTACCTGAAAGCTTATTTTTAATGTCTTGCAAAGAGTTGGCCGGGCATAGCCAGGAAAGTTTGGAATTTGATGTAGGTAACATTTTATACTCAGGTAAAACAGGAGAGTGAGACTATACTATATATAGTATATATAATATTAGTTCTACACATAGGCTGTGTGTTGGTAACATATACTAAGATAGCACCGGCCCTTATTCAGCTGCTAGAAATCATAAAACATCTTTTATTCCTGGAAGTTAATTACAATCTGGTTTGTTCTTACAATCCTAAAGACAATTAACGACATAAAGCTGTACGGTGTTAAGATGCCTCTGCTGATGAAATAAGCTTTGGTAATCAGAAATCACAGCTAAAAGGAAAAAAAAACCTTGCACGTAAGAAAGCAAAACGTGCTAGTACAATAATCCTGTTATTATAGTATATCTCTGGCAATAAAGAATATCCTCCATCTGGATGGGTGGATGGCTCAGATGGCCTGAATACTCGATAAATGCATTTTCTACTCTATAACTCCAAAGACAATAACAATCACGTGTCATTTGAATTTTCTGTAACTTAATAAAATACAGGAGAGTTCCTCAGAAATAAATTGGTTAAACTGTAGTACTTTCATATAGATTAACATAAAAAGTTGTCCCGTTGAACAGCTAAATTAAAGTATCTGAACTGTCCAAAGGCAAGAGAGAAGTACACTACTGGAGAAGTATTTCATTACTTTACGAGTCTCTATGGATGCTTCTGTTTCCAATAACAATAGCAGATCAAGCAAATTTAATTTATTTGCAGTATGCATCATCACAGGGAGACCTGTTATCTTAGAAACATGTAAAAACTTATGGTCTTGCTCGTATTGCCTAAAGAGTGAAACAATACAGAGAAACTCAAGCTGAAGAGCAGATGGCACTGAGTAAGACTACAGCAGAAAACCCTAAATAAAATATGGAAGACAATGAAACCAACATTTTAGAAACAAACCAGCATATTTCTGAAATAGGTATGTTTTCATAACAGTACTGTAGTTCTTTTTGTGGCTAGTTAAAGTTCCTGGCATGCAAAAAGACACAGAGACACATCTACAAGGTAAGTCAACTAGAAGTCAACTTCTGCACCAGAAATAAAGAACACTCTGCCCGAGCCACATTTAATCAGTTTGTCTGATGAGATCTTTTAACATAACTGCTGAACTATTCACCTGCTGTAGCTTTCAGGAAAACATTAAGTACATCATTTCAACTTTGTCAGGAAAAAAAAAAAAAAAAAGTTTGTTCTTTTTTCAGGAAACAGAAAATTATCTGACATTTCGAGGCAACTCCAGAGCCTCATGAAAGTTGATTTGGGATCCACCCCTCCCAAACAAGTTTACTCTTCTGGGATTTTTTACTGACAGCTAAAATACATAAAACAAATAAACACATATTTACTGAAATTACAGTTATATGGAGTGTGAGTAGACAATGTGAAAAGGGAGGCTAAAATAGCCACCCGGGAATGATTATTTAGTGTTACAGAAGAAATTGGACATATAGAATTCCCATGAATTCCCCAGAAACACATTTTAATAAAAGCTTAACCTCAATCTTCTGATTAAAGACATCTAAAGTAATCTTAAAAAAGTTAAAGATACAGTCAGTACCTTATGCCAACAGGAGCTGATCCTACAAGAGAGTCCTGTGTCGGACAATATATGGATTTTTTTCATTAAGTGTAATACAAGGGTATAGCTGGAGTAAAAGGGCAATATACATAGGTAGACAGAAATGTAGGAAGATGAAGAAAAGCAGCATAACCAAAGTGCTATGAGAAGCTAAAAGCCAGAGATGAGACTGATTTTTTTTTACCTGCTAGACCCATCAAACTCAAAGGTAAATCCTCAGCAGGTCAGGAAAAACTCAAAAAGGCTGAGCCACAGGAAGCCAACACAGGAAAACAACAGCTGAAGTGCCCCGAGGACCCTTCTTCCCTCAGATGTGGTTTATATTCAGCTGATTGCAGCCTAGGCTGCCAATTCAAAAGGTCTCATTACTTCTGTGTCCTGTGAAAATCTTATCAGCTATGGCTTACCTGAAAGCTTATTTTTGATGTCTTGCAAAGAGTTGGCCGGGCATAGCCAGGAAAGTTTGGGATTTGATGTAGGTAACATTTTATACTCAGGTAAAACAGGAGAGTGAGACTATATAATCACAGATGGTCTCTTCTAGCCTTAAATTTTCTAAATATAACATGAAGTGGGGGGAAAAAGGTATCCAGATAAACAGACCAAAGAACTACCAGTGAACAATACATCGTGATTTAGTATCTGGTATTTAGTATTCCAAAGACTGATACTAAGCAGAGTGCTGAATACACTGAAAGCTAATGATAATAAATTTGTAATACTAGCAGCAGAGTTTATTTCACTACTTATAGCATGAAACCAACTAAAAATGAAAATAATTTAATAATCTAAATCTGCTTTTAGCCTTAGAAGCACTCTCAATCAAGAAAAAGAACAGCTATAACAAGAGGGAAAAATATAAGCCCAGGAGATGGTTAAACCTAATTTTTTTCCTATTCTTCACCGGGCGATCTCCCTCAATCACCAGTCTTGATAAATACAGTCTGCATTGCCTCACATAGTGCACAAAATAAGAAATAGAGCTTTTGCAGACCAGCTATGTCATTACAAGCATGTAAATTGTAACATTAAAATATAAGACCAGTTCAAGTTCAGGTAAGTATCTAGAAATGGAAATGCATTGTAATGTCTTGCTCTGTTCTTCAATACCTTCACAATCCAAACCTAAGCCTAACAAGAACAAATCATTTTGGAGTACACCTTATTAAAGTCCCAGGTAGAAACCAGTAAGCTATCTACAAATACATGTTAAATAATTCAGGTGTTGTTCTAATATGGATATTAGTTAACCATTCCCTAATAGGTAGGCGTATGTACGCTTACACATCCCTCTTGGCTCTCCCTTTGCCAAATACAGGAAACCACAGATAAAACAAGGTATTTCTCTAAGAGAGATTAGAAAAACTTAATAAAAAAGTATCATTGAAAATTTCCCAAAACCCATCCGAGGCCATTCCTCAGCCTCTTGAAAGGCATAGGAGTTCAATTGCCTCTAAGTGATTTATTTTTTAATACAGAAAAGCATACTGAACAATAACTTCAATAAGTAAAAAGAGGGAGTTTTGTAAACTGCTCTATAAACCATGACCTATGCAAGCAAATTCATGGGTATCGCTGAAGGAATTTGCATACAAGAGGTCCCAGGGATTTTGTTATGCTGTGAGCAGGCTAAAAGGGGAAGAAACAAATGATACAAAGAAAGCTGATTGCCGAACACCAGTTGTAGAGTTTTTAGCCTGCAGCAATGTAGGGTCCTGAAGGAACTAAATTAAATTGACAACTAAATTGTAAATTATAATTTTCAGAACAACTTCAGAAGTTTAGAGTCCTGTCCTGCTCCCCGAATAGTTCCTTTGTTCCAAACATGGTATTTACAAATTTGTGTAGGGGACTTGAAGAAACAAACAAAATACATGGCTCAGCTGCAAATATGTAACCGAAGGGGGAAATGGGCTTTCCTGAAAACTATGTACTCCACTGTGATTTTATAGAACACAAAAAATTCTGGGTCTTTAACTGTTTTTTTTCCCCTGACTTCTAATTACTTATGGCTCTAGAAATACTTTATACACTCATCCATGGATGTAATTTATGGTACATTGGATTTATTGCAATCAAGACTGAGTAGCAGCTAAAACTAAAATTGTTAATCCAATTATTAGTTCTCACATAAAGTCTCAGTTTCTAAAAGCTTATATACATGTTTCTCTCTATATTACTATCCCTGGCCAAAGAGTAGGAATAACACGAATACAGGGAAGTAAACCTGTAGAACTTCATAATACCTTTGCTCAAACTCTGACTTTAATTAGAGAGCTTAAATGAATATGATCATTTCCTATATGTGAAATACAACTCATGCAAGTACAAATATTTGTTATTTTATTGACTAAGTAGAAATTAATTAATTAAAAATCCAGTCTTTTCTTTTCTTTAGATTAATAAGTTTGTGCTGAATTAAGTGTGCAATTTCTTGACTTTCATTTTCAGTTTCGTATATAACTCTCATATCATTTAAGCCTGCAGGTATTTTTTCAATCCCTCAGTCACTTTGGTAATTTTAAAATTTAATCATCCTTTCCATCATTTAGGATACTTGATTGGCCCATGAATTTAATCGGAATGTTTATTAAGCATGGCTGTGAAAAACAAGGGTTCTCATTAAGGGGAACCGGTCAAGCTTTTACATTGACAGCTGGTATCCACTCAGGTCACCAGAGGTCCCAGACCAACACTGATTAAAGAAAGGTGATACAAACTAACTTGTTGTTCTGACCTTCATTCAATTGCTTATTGTTCAGTTCTCCAGGTTTCTCTGTATTGCTGTCTGAATTGCAACACAGAAATACCTGAGTAATACAGAGGAATGACCTAGTTTCAATGATGAAAGCAGCTAACTAGGGCAGTACAGAGCTCAGCACACCCTTAGCCAACTTTTTTTGGTCACATTACTTCCAAAATTTATCCTCAAAGTTATCATATAGGGCCTGTTGTCCCATGGAACCTTTCTTTTCACAAAAGGACAAATGGTCAATTGAATACAACCACATTATGCTCATTTTATTATGTTGGCTTCCAAACAGATCCTCAGTAGGTGAAAGATTCAATGCGGTATTGAAGTGCTCAACATCTCCAGCTTACCAAGTAGAGGCCTGTATTATATTATTCTTTGTACGCAACCATTTTTTGAGACTTGAAGGGCAGAAAGGTTAAAGAGCAGGAGGAAAGGTCAAGCCAGATAAGTAAAAGTCCATATTTCATAGAATTACTGTTTTACTTATCACTTTCCTTGAGATTTGACAGGCATGCTAGTGATTAGGTTATCACCTTCAAATAGATTTATAGGCTCTAGGGAATTTTTATTCAACTTACCCTTGGGGATGTCTTGATAGAACGTCTCTGCGTTGGCATTTGTGATTTTTAAAGGTCTCACAAAATAATGAAGAAAGACAGCAGCATATACTTTACATTCACTAAATATTCTGGTAGAAAATATCTAACACTACTTTAAATACTCCTGTTTACACTCCACATTGCTTTTGAATGCAATCCGCTACTACTCAAAGATAGTTTTAAGACAGTGAATGAATACCTGCATTTCCACTTTGGCTCACTTTGTATTTGACTTTTGTCATCAGTGATCTTGTTTGATGCAACATTAATGAACTTCAAGGGATTCTTTCATATTAATTGGACAGGTGAGCACTGAAGCAAACTCAGTAATGGATCTAAGCTTCTCATATAAAGGAACAAGTGTGCACAACCAGTTACAATATATCCAGCAAGAATTCAAATAGGGAATTTTGCAAAAGCTTGTACCCTTTGTTAGAACCAAACGCAGCTGAAGCATTGTCTTGCAACTACACGTCATAAATCCATGGATTTACTCATCAGTCGACCTCTCAAAATATTTTCAGTCTGTTATTGACAGAGCTGTAATCGTCACTATAAGTTCTCAGAAAAAGTGGTCCTGTCAACTCTCCTACAAAAAACTCTCTCTACCAAGAAAAAGAGCATCGGATACCATTTTATGCAAAACAAAAATCATAGCACTGCAGCTAAAAGGAGCAACCAGAAGTGACAACAAGATCCACAGGCAGCTGCCTATTCAGCAGTAAGACTCCCCTCTGGCCGATTTCTGGACTATTTCCTTATTCTGGATTTCAATGCCGGGGTTCTTTTTGTAAAATCAGCTAACAGCATATGAAAGGGCTAATGTACCTGGACAGCCACAGTCAGGCTCATTTCGAAAGCAAAGACTTCACTGCTGTTTGAATGATCAGCCCGTCTAGCAAGACGTCTCTCAGATTAAACCTAATTGTATTTTTTTGTTCAGTTTCATTGGGTCAATGTATATTGCTTATACACAAAAATGAACGAGATCTTTTTTGTACTTTGTCGTTAACGCTCATCAAATATTCATGTGGTTCGTTCAGACATCGCACTATTATAGCAATTGTTCAGAAGCAGGATAAGGACATTTCCCCACAGGAAGAAGCTTTCTTAACTTACTGTTTCTTCAGCTTCAGAAAGTAGGCACCTACTTCTTTGGGGGCAGGGAAGAGAGAGGGGGGAGAACTGTCACTGTTCCTTTCACCCGTTTGAGACAAAAACATTGACCGTCAGCTAGTTTCTGACAATTGGCTGTTATTAAACTCCAACTTGCTAGGGCCAGCTGTGCCTAATTTGAGTCACTGGTGCAAAAATAACCAGTCAGCAGGAATTGAGGCAATTATGGGTAATTCTGCTGTAGAGCGGTCCTGCATCAGAATCCCAGGATTAACTTTAGGCCGGCACTCCAAGGTGACTGAATGAACAAAAACCTTCAGTAAAATCATCAGTAGCTGAAATCAGTTTTATATAAGCTGATTTCTGAAGTCTGTAACCTGTATTCTAATTTATTTATAGGTAGATTGTTGAAACCCCATCAGTGCTAGAAGGTGCACAGAGGTACATAGCAATATCTCAAACGATCTATTTGTTTAGTGTTAAATATCCAGCCCTCTTGCCCATATGTTAGCCCATAATCATTTTGCAACCAAATCAATCTCTAAATATGTTATTTCTGTACATTGCCTTGAATCTGCTTTGCTATACTGCAAAATAATACATTGTTTTCTTTTAAACACTTAATTTTAAGAAAATACTTCCTTCTTCCTAGTTGAAAAACACATAAGGCTATCTATCTTTGGAAGTACTTCTATGAAATGCATGTAAAATATTTCACTAAGAAGTGTTATTCTAAGTAGGCAGTCCTAAGTTCTGTTTCTCTGTGGAAAAAAAAAAAAAAAGGACAAATAAAATTTAAAGTAACAAAGTCATTTTGACAAAGATTCAGGAAAAAGTGGTACAGCTTCATACCGCAACACAGTATATTTTAAGTTTTAATAGGAAAACAGCAACTAGATGTGCTCTATAACTTAAATATCTTCATTAAAAACATAATGTTTAGAAAAAGTAATGAAAATAACCCCACAAGCATTTTAAATTTCACAGACTCCTAACATTAATAGCAGTATTAGCAAGACCAATATAAATCATTTCTAGGTTTATTTTTAAAGATAGCACCTTGTGCTCAGCCACTCTGACTCTATTGTGTCACTGTTACAGAGAAATCTTTTCATAGAGAAAATTAGTAGTATCTTAATTGTATGTGAGAATTACTACAACTTCCAGTTTTTCAGCTTCTTAGGATACATATGACAGACAAAAATAGCAGGTATAACTGACACTGTTTTCTTGAGTAAGCTTCTGTCAAAAGAAAGCATAAGCTCCCTACCTCTAACAAGGTATAATTTAGGACATCAAGCCTCTATTCAAGCTAATAAGTAGATCCATGTCCCTTCAATTATTTATTCCTCTGGCAGATAATTCCATTAACCCCCTCCTGTGCAATAATTTGTTCTGCCACATGTTAGAAAAATTATTTTCCAGCTGCTCAGCAATACTGCTACCGTAAATTTTAAGTATTTCCTGGTAGACAGCTGATACTCAACAGAAAGGTGAACAGTGACAACTGATACATGGAGGGTAATGTAGTAGTAAATAGCAAAAGACAAATGTTAAGTTCCTGCAGCATGATGTTTGTGGACTGACAGCAAGACATGCAAAAATACTGATGAATTATTCACTCAGCTCTTGAAATAAATTAAAGCTTTTTCTGCTGTATAGGTGAGACCCAAACATGAAGTGAACACCTGTTAGGTAGAAGTTAACTTACTAGTAAGTAGTACAGCACAAAGATGGTTAAGTCCACCCACCATGACATTTGTAGACTTACCATGACAAGACATGTAAAATAGAAATGAATTATTCAGTTAGCTTTGGTAAACAAGACACTATTTCATTTTCTACACCCAAGAGGACTGTCTGGCGAGTGCATATGAAAAAATGTGTTACAAGAGCAGCCTTTGCTTCTATACTTTATTCTATAGGAAGCTGCACAGCATAGAAAGCTACACACTCAGTAGAGGTTTAGGAAAACATTTTACAGCAACACTAATGGTATCTCCACAATAGGTACAAGTTTCTGAATGGGCATCCAGCAGCACAAAATTCTTGATCGAGAGTGGCAACAGCAGAAGTGTTCTCACTGCACTGGAAAGGAACAACCAGAAAGGCAAAAAAACCCTCAGGTTTTGTACAGATGTCCCATTCTTGAGTTTAAATGGGATGAAGATTACTAGAAGGTCATGTGCTTACCTAATGTATTACTGAGAAACAAAAACTAAGCAGCAGCTACAAAAAAATTAACAGCACCACCCTGCCGGTCGTTTGGAAAGTCCTGTCTGACAGCACACATTCCAGATGTTTCTAGGCAGAAGTGGTATTGGCAGCTGGTAAATCATGATCAATTGGCTGCATTCCTCTTTTCTCCCCACTGCTTACATTTTCCTGGAGGATTTATTTGTTTGTATTGTTTCTACAGATTCATTTTCCATATATTCAAGGAAAACACATACATCTTTCCTTTGGGGTTGAATAAACACCCATACATACATATATATACACACACATACATGATACGCACATGAGTTAATCCTGCTCTAAGGTTAGAAAATAGAAGAGCATTTTTCATTAGCAGTTTGACTGAAAAAAGAAATTATATAGTTTGAAAAAATATGGGTTTAAAAAACATAAAGAAACAGAAATCCAGCCACCAGTTTAACGTAGAGAAGAAAAGGCACGGCATACTTTGCAAATGCTAATGCATGTGACAAAAAACTATCAGTCTCATTTCTCAATAAAAAACCTTAAAATTCCAAGCTTACATGGTTTACCAAAAAATACACAATAAGTCACTGCTGAATTCTGAAAGTAATCCCAAACCTAATCCCCAAACCACAGCACGTCCCTAGGGAATTACTCATGGACATATTTTTCGCTGAAATTGTGTTTTCCATTCTTTCCATTGCATTTAATAGAAACCACGGCTCAACACCCTTTAAACTTATTATGTTACATAAGCAGCGGACAGAGATGAGTGTGGACTGAAGCTGTTCCCTCCTTCTTTGCAGGTCTATCAGCCTCATGCAAATCCCTTTCCACCCTTAAGATCCAAGGACCTGTGGGCATCCGAGGGCGCCCTGCCAAGTCCTGTCAGAGGGGTGGTCTGCAAGTTGGCCATGGCCTGGTGGTCCAGAGACGCCTGGGACACCCGGGAGTCAGTGCTGGAGTCAGGGTCCCACCAGGGATGCAGGAAGTCCCTCAGGCAGCAGCAGGGTCACAGCTGAGATGCGCGGCTCCTCTCTGGCCACCCACTGCCCGTGGGGCATCGAGCACGGGCTGCCAACCACCCACCCAACCTGACTGCTGCTCTAGTCCTTAAAAGAGCCTCTGTAAAAATTAAATCCAGGGCAGAATGAAGAAATGCACATTTGGGAACATATTTCACTGCAATGTGTGAAGAAAACTGGGAAGTATTATCACCGGGATCGTAGAGCTATTGTGACCTCCTGCAGTATCGGTTGTTCCTCACGCTGAAATGATTCTTAATTAACTTGAGAAAATGTGTGCCAAACAGCATTTTTAAGCTTTTTACATCACCTGTTTATTGGCTTATTATAGCTGCAAGTAAAGCCATGATTTTTTTGGATCATTTTAAAGGAAATCAGAAAAAAAAATGACATCAGAAAAAAATTAGACATAAGAAAAAAAAATTTCACAGAAAGGGTCATTGGGCACTGGGAGGTGGTGGAGTCACCATCCGTGGAGATATTTAAAAGACGGGTGGATGAGATGCTCAGAGGCGTGATTTAGTGGTTGATAGGAATGGTTGGACTCGATAATCCTGGAGGTTTTTTCCAACCTAGTGATCCTGTGATTCTGTGAAATCTAAGCTGCCATACGGAAATCTCATATACCTCAGGCTGATTGTACTTATACAATAATGAAACTATAGCTGAAGAGGGCTTGCTATAATCACATCACTGAATTCAACAAAAAAAATCATTTTATTCCAGAATTTAGGATGTTCCCAGCCAACGGAAAAAGCAGAGGAAAGTACTCTGACAGTATGGGAGGACATGAAATAGCACTTACACGCTTATCACTCAGACTGAAAGGGACAGTCAGGAAGGACTGAGCAAGGACGCTGGGATGGAAAGCCTCTGTCTGGATATAGAGGGACTGAGAGCTAAAAATGAGTCTAGGAAAGAACCTCTGGCTAGGTGAAGAGAATGAAGAAAAAGACAAGCAAAGGTAGGAAGAACTGGCACGTATAAAGTGGTCCATTGGAATGGGACACATTATTAATTATAACTATTCTTCTCGCAGAAGATATCTGAAATCTACCAGTAAAACGTTGTCTCCTGTCCAGGGCTGGTTGATACGGTGGTAGGAAGCTGTGATCCTCAGCGATGTACCGTGTGGGGCTGTGCAGCAAAGGCTGAGCACTGCATTGAAAAGCTGCAAAACTGATGCTGAGAGTGAAAACCCAATATGATGAAAAACCAATAAAGAAATTTTACTGAGCAAAAAAAAAAAAAAGACAAAGGAAAGTGTCAGGGCTGCCAAAAAAAAAAAAAGTAAAATATTAAAAAAAAAATCAGCTTCTAGAACATAAGAATAAACCTTGCCTGAAAATAATGATTTAGCTGTCTCATATTTGGTGACTGATTAGTGGATGATACACAAACCCATTGTACATTTGTTTATCATTCCAGTTCCTGAAGAAACTCGAATGTAAATGTACCATTGTTGCAAAAGAAAGAAGGATTGGCTCACAGGCAAAACAGCTGAATACTGTTTTAAAATAGAAATTAGGCCTGCCTTTGTTGCACAATTCAGATGTAATGCTAGGTAATTCCTTTATTTAAGCTTTTCTACAGGTGGTCATTTTCCTCATGCAAAGGGTGCTATCTTCATTAATTCCCTAGCAGAGAGACTTAAAAATTGATCTTGCTTACAGATATGCTACTGCAGCAGTTAATTAAGTCAATGAAGCTACAGTACAAAAATGCAAAATTCTATGTAATGATACATGAATATATTGAAAATTACCAGCATTTGCTTTCTCATTTTGGGAATCCTTTACGATAGAGTATTTTTATCTTCTTTCTGTACCCTGATTCCCTAGTTATAATTCCCTAGTTACATGGAAAATTTCTTTTTCATCTTTCTGTTTTGACAATAAATAAATTAATGTTCTTAAAGCTCTTAGACTTTTCAAATTCTGCACAAAAGCCAGACAGAAACAAATTCCATTTTAACAGTGTGTTTTCACTTGCATATCACAATTTTGGACAAGAAATGGAGCAGAAAAGAGCATTGTGTGAGCACTGTCTATCTTTTAAAAGAGGTATAGTCCTACAGAAATAATATGATGATTGTTTTAAAAACACTGTAATTCGTATTAATAACAAATTGATTGAAAGTGAACAGACAGCATCAATTCAAGAAATTCTCAACACTGTTCAATTTGAGTTGTTATTTTATATAGTATTTTGTTTTCAATGCTATCTGTGTCTCAACAATAGGCAGTATTTAGAAGAATAGCTGGACTAGAAGTAGTAAAATAATAAATCAAATAAAAAAAAGATAAAACCTATCAGTAGTGCTTAGAAGCTTCGCTTCAGGATAAGAATACAAATGAAAAGTTGTAATTTTTTTCTTCTTTTCATTTAAAGAAAGTGAGTTAGAACAAGCCCATATAAAGATGATTGATGGAGTATGGTGGTATTATGAGCAATATTCTGAAAATGTCTCAACAGAGAGCCTATAAATTTGAGTTCACACATCCCTGCCTTTCACAGATCACAGTTCCACAGAGCGATGTCTTCTATATGACCTTCCTCTGTCACGTTTGCTTTATGTATTGTCTCTGTCTTAATGCAGACACTTGTACTGGGTTTTTTAGCAAATCGATAGGGAGGGGCAAAAAAAAGGGGCCTGGCAAGAGGTTACCCCAAAGCTTCAAATGAACTCTCTGGCTAGAATCCAGTTAGTAGTCGAGAAATTAAATATGCTTTCAAACTCAGTGGGTCACATGAAGAAGAGAAGAGAAGAGAAGAGAAGAGAAGAGAAGAGAAGAGAAGAGAAGAGAAGAGAAGAGAAGAGAAGAGAAGAGAAGAGAAGAGAAGAGAAGAGAAGAGAAGAGAAGAGAAGAGAAGAGAAGAACTCTTATTAATGCTGGAGAGAAAGTCAGGCTGATATTTTTGCCTTCGCTTAGATCCACATACCATAGAGATACTTTGGGTCAGGTGCTGGAGCTCAGCAGGTTAGAAAAAACTCAGATGTCCTAGCTCAGAATTTATTTGACTTGGCATGTCAGCTAAGGGGCAAAAGAGTCTTTTGGGAAAAAGAGCTTGGTAGTCAGAAAAAACTTCAAAAATATTTTAAATTTTTATTGGTTTTCACCATGGAGTCCAAACCACTAAGACATTATTTGAATAGTCTCATTTCTAAGACCAGTGACAGCGAAAAGCAAGGGAGAAAAGTTATTTCTAAGTGTACATCCAAGGAAACTGATTATGCCTAACCCAAATCAATGATTCCTTAAAAAGTAACAAAGTAAAGATAAGCAGATGATAGAGATCAAATAGAAAATAAAAGGCTACTCAAAAAAAATCTACACTTTTAGAGATTTTGTTTTTCTAAGAATATTTAGTTTTTTGAGAGTTGCTGCATTGACCCTTTAACTGTCCCATATAGATGTAAATTTTTTTTTTTGAAAGGAGGTTTTCTTTCGAGACAGTATATATTCTGAACTCTGCTACATAGCTACATTTATAATACATTGCAAAGTCCATTTGCTTCTAATTTTAAATGATGATTTAGTGTATTAATTATCAGTATGGTTTGTCATAATAAATTGGGTTACTTTTCATTACGTTCTTTGTGTGGCACAAACCAAATATAAGCTCGTGTAACTTAGAATACTTTACCAACTTCATATATACTTAAAATACTTTACTAAAATTTTATTGGAATAGATGAGGTAGTGGAACAAATCTTCCCTTAGGATGGCACTTTTAGCCTTAATTATGGCTTCAACTGTTCAGACCCACTTCTGCTAAGAAAATAGCTTCTAGGGAAAAGAAGTGGAGCTTTTCAAGAGTGCTCAGACTGGAATCAAAGAACATTTTCTGAGATCTTATTAAAAAGCTGCAATTGGAAGAAAAAATATGCTTTTAAAGCACTGGTTCGAATGACAAAAAGAGTAGCTTGCTTGGGAATGGATGCTGTCTAACGGGATAATGTTTTGCCATACAAACAATGACCTCTGACTCGGTAGCAGGAGCTGTATAGCAAGAATTGTATATCCTACATATGCAACGGTACGGATAGATTAAGTCTTGAAGTGTTAAGGAGACTGACTGTGGGAACATGATACATGCTGTCTTAACAAGAAAAACAAAAAGCTCGGATGCCATTGGGAAATGCTACTGAAATAAAAAAGAAATTCCTGAAATTTATCCTTCAGGTTCACCAAAACGAATTTATCATGACATTACATACTAAATAGGAACCTGAAAAGCAGCTTGTACATACCAAACCGGATATACTGTAAAAAAATATCGATTTGAAGTACTTTTGAAAATCTGAGCCTGTGAATTGAAAAGGATATTACTTTAATGTTCTGAGTGGGTGAACATCAATTTAAGAAAAGCTCTTTAGCAGGACCCCAAATCTAGGCCATATGAAGAAATTCAAAACCTAATTTTATTGCCTTCAGTATTTGAATATTTTTTTAACTGGAATACTTTATCTGCTTCTGTTCTGATAATCAAATGACAATAAAAGTTTACAATCAAACCCAGAGTTTGGATGGCAAAATGATATCATGACTCTTGATATACTTTTATTAGGGATCTTCAAGAATGAGTTTAGAATAAAAATGATTCATTAGGATTTACCTTAACAGATGGATTACTTGGAAAGCTGTTTTCGTACACAGTTTAGTTTAGTTTTCCTTTCTAAGCGCTATTGGCTGCTGTGTATACCTGCCCATAAATATCTATATCAGTATTCAAAACTTGTGTTCCTTATAATGTATGCTAAAAATGTTTTACAGATCAAATCCTTACTGCATGTATGAGTTTTACATTCACAGTCTTTGTTGATTCCAGAAACTATGGATTTACTGAAGTACAGCCATGCCTCTACAACGCTGCACCGACTCAAACTGTATGGACGCTATAGGCCCTGTAGCACTGACGGAACAGGAATTTCATTCATACATTCCATAAATATCTCTTCTTAGATACAACTCTTGTTAGCTCAATAAATTGGTTATTGAGCCTTAACTAAGCAGCAGTTGAAACTATTGACTATTCTGCTCAACTATACTCCAAAAGCTAAATATCTACGCAGATAAATATGCAGCTCTCATCACTGTGACATGTGAGTACATGGAGGTCCAATCCCATTCCATGCATTCATCAAAGCATCAGTTTCCAACAAAAATTTTGACCTCTTTTAATATTTATACAAGACTTCAGACTTTTCATATTCCATATATCATCCCTTTCCTAAGCCACAGAAGGCTACAGTCCTGCTAAAGATTTTGTGATCATCAAATAGGCAACTACCAAATGAATCTGAAGTTATAGTGCATAAGGAAACCTCCTTGAGAAGTATTAAACAATTATTTCAAACTCTTTCCTATATCTTGTCAGATTTTGCTGTCATTAAATTGCATCCTGCTTACTTCCAGAATGAAATATATTTGAAAGGTATATTTCCACCTGAACAGAAATTTAAAGTGATGACGGTCGTTCTTTGTACATTCCCAAGACAGAAAAAGTGACATTAATCAAATGTGAAACATCATGAATTAGAGGTAGTAAAATATTTAAACTTAGTTGTAGTTGTTCTGTAACTATGACACCTGGTCCGCTCCAGAAGTATATAAGAAAACTAATCAGTGCTTTTTTGTCTTCTTCTTTTTTCTTTTCTTTAACACATCTTTTAAACATGGTGAGTCTTTCATTGGACACGTTATGCTCATTTCACAATACAGAGATTTTAGAGCATTGCATTTATGTCACTGCATCCAAAATCTCCTAAAGCCAGTATTTGGTAAATGGAAATAACAGAAAAGAATGACACAGAATTCTTAAGATGCTAATATTCAGCATTTCTGAACTGCCTTTCTGCTTCACCATACCTAAGCTGGGAGTAAGGTTTTAGAGCTTTTAGATAGCCTTTTGACAGCAATAGTTAGGGATGAAATCTAATTAATTATATAATAAAGCTTGCAACATTTACACATAGGATTATTTAATTCCTAATGATACAGGGGCCTGGCCTCCTTACCAAGATACCTGCTATTTCTAGTCATAACAGTGAGTGTGATTAATTCCACAGAATTAACCTGCAGAATAGACTTTATATAATTTGCAAAGTATGATTAGCCAAGCTAATTTTTACTGAAATCACATTCTATACTTTTGCTCCTGAATGGCCGATGTTCTTACTTTAATTTGAATGCAAACAATCGTAACAGATTTCACAGTACCTATTTTTAATCCTCTCTCCCCTTCCTCAATGAATATGATTTTTATATTTCTTCTCTGACTACGTAGTGAACTCATTTATATCCTGTTTCAGTTTCCTATCTGATTAGTTCTTTTCCCTACAGATTTAGTTTTGCTGAACCATGATGGTACCACACAGACAGCAGAATAAAATATAAAATTCATACATAATCATGCAAGCAGAGACAGAATACCTACAACTCCTATTCATTTCAAAGAAGCTGCCATTGTTTAATACCTTTAGAAGTTGCACCACTGTTTATATTCAGCAGAAAACATTATCCTAGCATATAGCACTGAATAATTACCAGTAGATGAATGCACGCTGTAAAATGAATAACAGAACTGGCATAAAAAGAAATACTGTCTTTGCACTCACTCTTCTATCCAGAACAATCATCTAATCTTTTTTTTTCTTCTTGGGGGGGGGGAAATTGAAAAAACCATTGAATGAAAACCTTCCCATATCTTTTAAGTTTAACAAGAGTACCACTGAAAGTACATGTACGAAGCTGGGGACAAAGCTCTGAGAAAAGCATATTGAATTTCCATCAAGAATCCCAAAGATTTTACCACTATCAGCAGACTCAGATAAAACTCTATACATAAGCACTTCTCTGTCTTGCAAAGAGTATATAATGGAAAAAGGAGCAGCAAATTTTGTTATAATCGTCAGTTCTATTCAGATAGGCATATAGTGATACTGTTCCCTCACACGAAGCATTTTCTGCAATTTATAGGGCCATTTGGAAATGTGAGCAAGCTGGCGTTTATTACCAGCTGCATTTTCCATAGCAGAGATGGTGCAAGTAATTTCCATCTAGAATTAGAATGAAGTGGTGGCAGTATCCCACTGCCAATAAACTCATAGTCTAGTAGCTTGGATACAAAATTTAGGCTAGAAGAGACCTATCTTGCTGATAACTTTACCCATGGACTTAGAATCTCCTACATTATCTAGTAATCTTTTATACAACATGTTGATAGCTACAGTTAAGACACTTCACTTGTGCGCACGCTGTTCCTATGCTCTATATTAATTCTCAAGGAAAATTAGGATTTTTTAAGGCATTGTGTAAAGTAATATCCAGCAACATCTCTCTATAGGAATTGTTTCTTGTTGGCGGTCTTAAATTAGCATTAATATTGGAAGGCCTTAGTTAATATAGCCCAGAAGTTTATAATAACCAACCAGAACAGCAGACCTCGTGGATGAAACTAGCCTGAGTTACCAGGTTCACCAAATTTGAGTCTGAACTCAAACTACTCTACATTGTAGATTTTGGGCCAATTTAAACCCTGAGATGTCTCTCTTTCTTACCAAATGGAGACCTATTCCTCTCTGTCCTTTACTTTTAATTATTTAATGGCAAAACTTGCGTGAAAATTTGACTACATGAATGAAGAATTCTTCAGAAGGATCAGAGGAATATTATAGCTGCAGTTGCTTTGAGCAGTGAGAAGCACCTGGAAGCGGCTTACAGTTGTGCCAGTTCCCATGTTGCCATTTAAGGATAAGATGGCACTAAAAGTAGGTCACAAGTATACCACTTCACTTTGTGAGAATTGAGCCCTAAACAATTAAAGTAGAGCTGCTGGAATAACTAGTGTGTGAAGAAGAAATGAAAAAGGTTAAATATTTGATGGAGTGGTGTCAAAGCATCCCATTAGTATTTTGCCCCTGCTTCATGGCTTTTATGAGAAAACTTGTAAGCTCAGCAGCAGCACTTCAGTAACACCATCTGAATACATAAAAGCGTTCTAGTGAAACTTGTGACCAGAATATCTGCATGAAACTGAGAGCAGGAGGTAAGTGAAAGCGAACTTTTGAACATTTACAATTTGATCATTCAAGAATGAGGTATTTCTTCAGTCTGCATAATTCAGGGTAATAACCTAAACTTCAGGCTCCCTCAGCTTCTTGATCATACTCCAGTATAGTTACTAAATGTGTTACCAATGACTGCTAACTTTTACAATCTCAAAATCCACACTCTAGCAATGGAACTTAGGTTTAAGGGTTATTGCTGCTGGAATGCATGAATATAACCAAAGACAGTCTGGAAGCAGGATGGGCGTCTCAGTCCTGCAAACAAATATGACCCTCCAGATACTCATTTGAATCAGCAGTAAAAAACCCCACACTCAAGCTGTGGGTTTCTCACTTCATATCTATAGCTCGATGTAAAGAAACAACAGGTCCATTCTTAACTGTGACTTTATGGGGTAGGCAATGAATATAACCTTTGGCAGCCCTCATTCCTGGGCCAGAAGGTGGTGGTTCTGTCCTCCACATCAGGATTTTGGGACCTAAACAAAACTAACACTGCAATCTATTATGTGCTATTTGTTGGAAGAGATGTTATAGATTTGGGTTCATTGCTACAGATCTCACGAAATGTTTTGAAAACAGATGGGGATAACCAATGCTTTCCGGCCAGCACATCCTCTATCACACAACACCACTGCAATATACCTTCTGTCAACAGAAATAGGATGTCATGCTGAAATCTATTTTGGTCGTATCATAACTGTCACTCATGACAATCTCCTATCACCATTGCTCTACCTATACCAACTGATTCCCTCAAGAGATACTGTATGATTTCAGACAAACTTCATTACAGACTATAGAGTAAGCAGAGTCCTTATTCTCTCCTTTGAACCACCTGCCATCTCATTTTGCACCGAGGCAAGTAGTCAGCAGGTTAGCTGCTTAATCTAAGGTAACTGAGTAAGCAGCTTAATTTGTTTCCAGTGAAATTTCACAGAGCTTGGCACTAGTACTTTTTCAGATAAATATTATTCTAAAAATCATAAAATACTAATAACTTGAGACATTTCCAATAGTGTAGAAAGAGCTATGAGACACCAAAACCAATTATCATGCAATCAATGTTTTGCTGAGTAGTAAACTTACTTTGAGGTTTCTTTCATGCTCCACAATGGAATTTCAGACTGACTCAAGACAGAAATATCTTTCCATAACCCAATAATTTGGATCCTTTTCAATTAAAACCTTATAATGAAACATTTTTCCCTTTACCTGGCTATAATGGAAACAGAAGCACCAGAAAATATTCTGTACGCGGCTTTCACACCACTTTGATACTTCTATTTCTACACTGAAGTCTTAAAAAACCAAAATATTCTTTAAAAAGAATACAGTAGCCATTTTCCTGATGGCATATAAAAGATTTCCTTTTTTTTTTAGTATTTTCTGCTTACTTTATCATAGGAAGAGAAAGAAAGATATCACAATACATGAAGCAAGAAAGGAAAGAACAAGAAAATCCATATCACCGAGAAAAATTTACATGATTTGGCTGGGAATAATGGACCTAATCCACAAAAATAGCTTTTGAGAAGTGGCTACACTTCAAGAAACTGCCTTCTTTTCAGCACACACTCAAATAAACACTATTTTCACAACTGGCAAGTACACAATAGGTTCTTTGCTTCTTTCCACATGCTTCTGTGCTTCCTCTCTAGAGACAAGCTGAGATGCAATACAACAAAAATACCTGAAGCATCATAAGAAAGAATCAACTCCTTGCCAACATCAATAGAGTGAACACTTTTTCTGACCAATAAGAGTGATATTTGTGTAGGTTGTTATGTTATTTTAGATACCTTACAGCCAGATTGTGCCGTTAATTGGATTCAAAAGGAGTGCCCCAAAGATTAGGTAGTGTCTCCCAATAATAACTGTTGCTAAAAGCCGGGAGATATTTCAGAAGTAAAAATAGAGAGCAGATATTCCAGGGATGTTTGTTTTTTTTACTGAGAACACAAAAAATATTTATGTGCTTTTTTACCTCTATAGCAGATGTCATATCATTTCTGATTAAAATTGCTTGCCAATAATAGATTTCTCTCAGGCACACATTAAAAGCAGCTTCTACAGATAATTCCACAAACTAAAAAGTTCTACTGCATTTACCAAAATGTCCTCCATGTTTTCTGATTACATAGACAGCTACAAATAGGACATCAAGAACTGAAAGTTAGAAGACACAAGTATTCTGAATATCTTCTGAGAGCTTCTTCATTTAGGGACCCCGCTACCCGTAGATAATTTATGTGTGCTTACCGCAGCTATTGCTGATTTAAGATACCAAGACAGCTCACTAACCTCAGTAAAGAGGCTCATAGGCTTGAAAGATGGGATGAGGCAAAAAGAACAAGCTCGCTGACCGTGCCAGATTAAAAATTTATAATTTTAATATCTTTGTATTTCCATATTCTATTATATGTTCATCAGAATCTGAGGCACGGAATAGCATTACTTTGTTTCTTTTCTGCCTCCAGGTGTACACCAAAGCATCAAGCTGATAGGCTGGTTTTTATAACACCAGCTCTCTTATCATTCCATTTATAATGAGAATCGTGTTTTTCCAGTATGATGTTGATGCAATGTGACCGCCTTTTCAGTTTCCAAAGATGTATAAATGTTAAATGGATACAAATATCGATAAAACATCATTCCTTACACTAGAGCAAATGTGCAAGGAGGGGTTTTAGGGACAATTCCTAGCAAATAAATTAAGCATCATTTGATTTTTCAACCCAAAGAAATACTTATTCACTATTTAAGGTCTGAACTGCTGTTTGCTTCCACGTTAATTAGTGCATTCACAAACACCTCAAGTCCTTCGCTATGAGCAAGAGTGCTATTTACTTGGCTTAGTTCCCCAGGCTTTATTTGGAACTCAAGTTTGCAGAAATACAGAACCATCTCGATTCCATCCATTAAACCGTAACACATAAGATGGTCCTCTGGCATAACAGGATGCACGATACATGCACGGGTTCATGCCAGATGTTACACCAGTACACTAAGGCATGTGATGGAAGAAATGAAGGTGTTAACTAGAGAATGTATCATACTGCAGGGCACCTATGGGCAAGTTTGCATGTACATGATTGTTATCAAGTATAGGCAAACTTCTTGAGTGATTCCTGCCAGAATCAGGGCCCTACAATACAAGTGAAAAGCACTGGAAACAGTTCAGTTGCCTATGTTAACATGGTGCCAAACAAGTATTAGGAATCATGCCTCACAGACTATTTAGAGAACTGAACACAAATTTTTCACTTACAGGTTGTCGGAAGTGAAATAAGACTTCTTTAAGAAGCATTTAATAGATGCACATTAATTTATATACATGAGGTTAAAGGAAAACAAACAAAAAAGGGCTGTACACATTTGAAGGTATACTGACAGTTAACAAATCTTTCCTTATAGGAAAATAACCTTCAGATTCTGTGTTTCTATTAAATTCTCAAAATACACCAAAAAATAATTTAATGTCTTTAAACGTTACATTTCAAAGCTTTCATTCAGGTTTGGTAGCCACTGAGGTGGTAAATGTCCTCACCTCTATTTAAACTAAGCCCTATGCAGTACAGTAGTTTTTCTGACTAGGAGTTAAGCAGCTCACTTGGAGCTTGGGTTTATGCTCAAATGACTTGGCAAGACTAAATTCAGTGATAATGAAACTTCACAGATTTTCAGGCATCCTGAACATAATAGAAGTGAGTTCGATATTATATACGAAGACATAATTACAGCACTGACACGTTTTCATTAAAGTTCTTTTTAAAAAATTAAGAAGAGGAAGAGACAGGAATTATTCACAGAACTGAACGGTCACATCAAAAACCAACTATTAAGTATAAATCTTGCCAGCCCTCAAAAAATGACTTATTTGTTTGAATTCATGATTTCAGTTATTAAATTTCATAATACTTAAGTTCTGAAACTTTCTAAATATTTACCCTAGTATGTAAGAAACAGTGACTTAACTGAGGACACTATCAGGTAACTCTGCAGTAATTAGCAGTGTACTTTAGAAGTGCTTAAAAACACAGGTCATGATGTCCTTACCAGATAGCACTCCCAAAAGATGCAGAAATGTAGTCCTTTTGGGCAGCGAGTAATTTAGGATCAAAACCTAGGAATAAAGGAGTTTGGAATGAGTATGCCAAGGAGGGAGACAAAGTATTCCCAACACTTACAGTTCAGTTGAGAAGGTATGAAAATTACGAAGACTCATCACATTGAAAACAGTGTTATAAAATAAAAGCAGTTTAACCTACTTAAATATTTTTTTTTATCTCTAAACCCACAGTTTAAGTGTATGTGATCATCTACTTCTACAGTAATCAACCAACCTGAATAACTTTTTCTGTCTGAATTTCAAACACAATCTATGACAGATTCAGAGTCTCTCTCTGAAGAAAACTGCAAAATTCATGTGTTCTGATGAGCAAAAATAAATAGATAAACCCCAACCCTTTTCACATTCCAAGCATGTCAGTTAACTTTCTCTATTAACACTCTTTGGATAGAAATAGAATATAGAATGCGCAAGAGCTAATATTGGAAAATCTAAACAAAAACTGTAATCAGATTTTAAGACAGACAATATAAAGCATTGTAATTAACTGTGTTGGAATAAAGTGGTCTTTATTAGTGCAAATGAGCTCATCTGCTATAGGAATGAATATTTCACAATCTAATCCAGAATGTATTGACATCAGACAAACATTTACATTTCTTCCATGGACAGATTTTTATTGACCTTGTGATGTGACATATCTACTGTCACTAAGCTACAAAATGGGAATCTCATCCTGCCTCTCCTCTTTTATATACAGAAAGCAACTAATTTGTCAGCATGCCAGCTTTAACTAGCTGAGATGAAGGTAAGCTAATTTAATAGGAACTGTTCAATAGTTTCGACCCACCTGACACTGTCAGTTAAAGCAGCTCCACATTGCAGTGCCTTTCATTATTTCCAGCTCTTTCTTGAACAGCAAGTCAAATAATATGCTTAGGAGTCAATAGGCCTGGCTTTTTCTCAAGGACATTCTTTTGATGCCAGGAACTGTCAAGTGGGAAAACACGTAGCGTGAAGGTGAGAGGACACTAATTAAATATACATAGCTCTGGCCAAAGAAGAATGAGGCACAGCTTGCTATCTGAAAACTCAGTTGCCTGCTTGACTGAGGTCACAGCTGTTGACTTGTACAAGTTCTTAAGTTGCCGTCTCAGTATGAGATGCTTTAACACTCTTAAATACTAGACAAAGGCTATCTTCAAGGATTCTGTGTACAGTAATACGTGCTCCTGTGGTTTGAAGACAGAGATAATAGAGTCCTTATTTAAGTTCAGCTAAAATGAATATGTGTCTTCTGCCTATCAAACTTTGCGGTATTACGGTATTTCCTGAAATCAGGGAATAATTCATGCTTGTTACGAGTGATACTATTAATCATGTCCATGCAGGAACTGACTTTTTAAGGCCTATTTCAAAGTGTGATTCTAACCACAACACTCCTTCAGATTAAATTTGTTATAGCGAAGAGCAATAAACAACAAGCAATGTGTTCACATACATTCATTTGGATTATTCCCATCCATGTCAAACATTTCCATGGCATGAAGCTAATATAAAAATATCAGATGGCCTAACGGTTTCCTCCCTTTTCTGTTTTCTTTGCATTACTGATTGCTCTCAATATATGCTATCTAAAATCAATCTTTCTACTATGTAGAGCTGAACGTTTTATTTTAATTAACAGTATAAAATATCAGTACCATTTTTCTAATGACTGCTGTTGGATAGAGCTGAGCAGTGCTCTGCAGAGTTCCCTGAACGGTGCTACCCTGCATTCTTACATTGACATGGCTCAGCGCAGCACTGCGCCGACGTGCCAGCGAGCATCCCATTCATGCAGTACCCTAAATGAGCTCATTTACAGAGTCAGAGTTTATTAGGACTTACCGGCTTGAGCACTCAGCCCTCTGAGCACAGCTACGCTGCAGGTGGGCTGGCATCCCTGCATCTGCTCCACAAGGCTTGGAGCATCCCGCGTTAGTCTGGGAATCACTTCAGCTGTGATACAGGTGCGTCTTTTGAGATGACAATATCATAACAGTTACAAAGTTGAAGTATTTCTTACACATCCATAAGACAAAAAGCTCGAGTATTATTACGGGTATTTGCTTGTACTTGGCAATACCACACCCAAAAAAGCTGTCAGAAGTCTGTAATTTTGACCCCAAAGTTGTGGCATTTGGGGGTCTTTCTATTTTGCCAAATACCATCCTGACCTGGAGAGTCTTAATGCTATGTATGACATGATATGGATTTCAGCCTTCCACAGACACCTGGGGAGCAATGGTCCGTATCTACAAAAGCATTTGTTTTGCTCACTTATTTGTGCAGGAAGGAGAGATTTTATAAGGTAGTTTACAGTTATGAGGACTATCCCTCCCTTCAGACTGAAGGGTAATCACAACCCACATTATCTGTAAATGGAAAGATGAGGAAGTGCTCAAAACTGGGCTTATATGAGTGAAAAATTATGCAAGTTAGCACTTTTAATAGTTACACAATTTCACACTAAGCACTTCAAACTCCAACATTTACCACTCCCAGTACATAAAAATAATGGTGTATCATATTAATTATTTTTTTGCTTCCAGTCTCTTGCAATTTTAACAGTCTGGGGCCAGGGAGAGAATGCTTCCTGGGAAACTGAATTCTTCCTCCCAGTTTTCCCTAACAAACACACAAATGACACTGCACATTTAATGAAGAAGAATGACCTTTGTTCATCAACATCACAAGGAAGAATAGGGGAAAACAGAAGTTCTTACTTTCTTCCGAGACTGAACTTGACTTTCCTCTTTCCTCTACCAGAATGTTTTCAGGTCTGAAAGCTGTAGGTTTAAATATTGTCTGATAGATTACTAATATGCTATTAAACTAAGTCCCTTGGATTATTTGAGAGCAATCACAGGTCTCAGTTCATAAGCTTATCAAGTTAACAGCCTTTTTTTTTTCCCAGGCTTTAACTGTATTACTCTCTGAACACATTTATATGTAGGTTGAAAGCAAAATAGTTCATACTCCTTAGGAGCAACATGTAATATGCTATTGCTGAAGGCAAAATCTTCAGCAAGATTAACACATGCTTCACCAGATCCTGTTTTCACTTCCGTTTACCTTTGGTTGTATTTTTCATGCTTACTTGGTTACCAGTTTCTGTATATATGCATCAGTCCCTTCAGTTCAAGACTCGGCTGTCCATGGATAAGTAGGTTGCACATGGTTGAGGAATATCCAGCAGCTGCCTTACTTACCTTGCTTGATTTCAATCTATTCACGTAATATTGTCGGAGTTTTACAAACATACTGAAATAGCAGGAGCTTCCTGCCTCACTGCAATTACAGTCTTGGGTGTCACACACAGTCCACGAAAACCTGGCTGAAGCAGCTGGCAAAACTCAGCTCTATCAGTCTGGTCTGGCAGCTCAGAGGAGCCTTCCTTACAAATCCTTCTCCCATTTACTCCGAACTTGCAGCAATGTAGTTCTGTTGATTGCAAAGGAATCCCTTATATTTATAAAAATGTAACTCATAGCAAATTTTATCCTTTTGGGCTTAAACACAGACAAATAGTGGCTGCATTTGCTAGCTGCAAAGCCTTTAACACATTATGCTCTCTATTCTGATATTGTGTTACAATCAGGCTCCCATCCAAATTTGCAAAAAGAAAAATTACATGCTTTGATCTTTTCCAAAACCATGTTATTTCCAGAGTATTTTTGAAGTGTAGCAGCACAGAGAAGAAATACAAACACAATCTTAAAGAAAACTGTAAGTGACAGTAACTTGTGATAGGGGCAAACGGGATGAAGGTAAAATGTTCAGGAAAAATATTTTTGACTTACCATTCATCCTGAAACAATTGCAATATATTGATGGAAGACAAGAAATGTGGGATACTAAGATTTCTACAAAATAATACATCAACTCTCTACCCATTGGCTGTTCTGTAATTAGTGCACCTTAGGCACTGACCCACTTTAAAAAAAAGAAAAAAATGAGAAAAAATAAAGTTATTTTCCTCCCTTCATTTCTTCAGGGCAGGAAGCATGTCAATGTTTGTAAACTGTTATGTAAATGCATATAGAACTGCAGAAATTTTGTTAACAATGAAAGAATTCTTTGCACAAAATCCAGACATTAAGAGTAACCCTTTTCTAGCCAAGGGCTCTATACAAAGTCATGTATCCCAGTACGGCAGAAAAAGAAAACCCCACAATAGAAGCTTTATTACGTCACACAATCTTGCACGTTAAGGGTGGTTTCAAAACGGGTTTTAAGGGTAACTGCTCCTGAAGCAAGTGCGTGGTGACCACAGCTGATTTGTGTATGAAGGGCTCAGTCTGTCAGTGGAGTACAAGTTTTCCCGTGTCATATAATGCCATACCTGCATTTTGGAGTTGGAACAAATCACCTTCCCCTTTCCTTGTCTCTTTTGTAACATGAGAACATTTCTTTCTTTTGTCTCATTTGACTGTACAAGGGAATATCGGTTATCTTTCTGTGATAAATAGAACTTGCTGCATAGCAACAACTGAGTTGGAGATCATATTGTAAGTTAGAGTGGGAAATGATTCATTGGCTCCAGTGAATCGTTAAAAGCATTTGACTTGCAAGTAGTCTTTATTGTGCAACTCAGAATGAGATTTTTACACAAGCCCTGTGCTTGTAACGCAGTATCATTCAGGTCTCCCAGCACAGAAGGAGCACAACCAGAGCAATAAGGCGTGGGCAGGAAATCAAGAAAAGGATCTCTGCTGCTTTAAAGCAGTATCATAGGGCTGTGCCAGAGCATCCTAGTGAAGTTATCTGCCTTGTACAAGTCATTGATTGGGGACAGATCTGGCCTATAAATAATGTGCTATTATCTTCTATAAAACTGAAATTTTTGAATGGAACACGTTTACAGGAACTTCGCGTATACCCTTCTAAATTTTCTGCTTCTTCAAGGTTTGATGAGATATCAAAAATTTAGCATCCTAACAGAATGTTACAACAACTCACCAGTTTCACAAAGGCACAGGCCATAAATCTAGCTAACGCATTCAATTTTGGCTCAATGTTGAATCATGAGGATTTCCATCACCTGTGTTTCTTTCATAAAATTTGAGATTTCAGATCTGTTGGTTAGAAGGCTACTTCACAAGAACTCCAACACATAATCATATCTGTTTCTTTTGCTTGGGGAAGCACGGAGTTTGGAATTTTTTAATCCAAATAATGGAAAATAAGAATTTATGCCACTGGTAGTGTATGCATCAAGATTTAGGGTCACCCATAGGATTAAATCAAAGCTTAATTTCCAAGAGTATGAGTGAAACATGTTGTATAATAATCAGTCCTTGCTGAGGAGAAAAAAATTGCAAAAGCCAATCATAACACCTTTTGCAAAACCCTAAGAAGTTGCATATTTAAAAATTAAACAACAAAATCTGATTTCACATTTCATAACAATAACCTAGGCGACGTGCTGACTTAACCTTATTACATAGAGTATGGTATTCACGTGATTTCTCAACAGTATAAACATTCACTAGTAATATTTGTTTCTCAGTGTACTTCTGCACATTCTCTAGGACTCAAGGATAGAATAAGTTATAAAAACTCTTGAAGTTAGTACTAATATGCAGTTTTTTCCCTGCACAAATGCTGTTTTTTCTACCCATACCAGAAAGTAAAGAGTTATATTTTAACTTTTATAGCAGTGAAAACTTGCATTCACTCTAGCTCTTAGGAACTTTACTGTGTGTCATGCTAGCTTAAAGCCAGAATCCTCAGCAGCCTTCCAGTAGACAGTTTTAAATAGGGTGGAGGTCATTATGTCTAGTGATCACTTCTCACTAGAGAACTTTCACTCTTTTTTTTACTAATTGTATTTGGAATTATAAGCTTTGGCATTTGACCTGTTCCAAACTTAAATTTGTACGGAGCTGAGTGCAAGCAGGTTCTCACTTCATCAAGGAAAACTACCTACTAACAGATGATGAATTTAGATTATGGTATGATCTTCAATAAGAGTACCAGCGGCATGAATCTGCCTGGAAAACATCGAAGATATTTTAATAGCACTTTCAATTTAACTCCACTTCTTAGTTAAAACAATCTACTGAGAGTATATTACAGGGCCATTTGATTGATTGATGGTATTTAGATATATTAATTATTTCATCATATTGGTCAAATCATGAAACCAAGATGCTAAGAATTTAGAAACATCATCCACGCTTACTACTCCAATGCTACTCTTGTTCAGATGATGCATCCATCATAAATGATCTGAAAGTTAATGAAAATGGCGAAGTAATTATTAAAAAAGAATATTTTTTTAAAAATATAATACATAATTAACACATGGAGCTCATTGCTTCCAGGCATTATTTAATGAAGAACTTTATGAAGTTGGGGGGGGTGTTAAGCTTTGTGTAGATTACAAGAAATTTAACATATATTCCAGAAGGCATATTCTGCTCCAAGATAAAGACCAGGGACATAATTTAAAAGTCAAGACTCAAAAATCAGATTGATTGAATATGTACACTTAATGTTTATAAGCCACTAAACCACGAATATGCACAAACAGATGTACTTAATAGAATTTATCATTTTATTAAAAAACACTTCTACGTTAGAAGGGACCAAATAACAAATTATAGCTTACTCCAGAAAGCATTATGAGCTTCACGTGTCAAGACCTAGAAACACCATTGATAAACCTCAACTTTTCAGTCTGGAATACGGCACCTTAGAAAGCATTAAGAGCTCAAATGGATGAGATTAAAGAATCCTCAATGGCAATGACCTCTCTGTCTCTACGTGGCCTCTCAAGGAAAAATATCTTTAGCAGTAGGACAAAGTTAAAGTGATACTTGCATGGAAATGTTCTTATCATCCATTAGCTTGAGGAAAAGATTTTCCCCAAATCACACCATTTTTATACATGAAGAACAACTTTTCTCTAAAATCTGAATAAATTCTTACGCTAAGGACAATAGAAATACATAGATGTACAGATTACCAGACTCTAATCTATAGTGAGACTCAGTACCTAATTTCCTATCTGAAAATGACAATATATGTTAATGTGCAGGTACAAAACGGTGTCTTACAAAGATACTTCAAGTCTAAGAATGAGATTCAATATAAAAAGCATTTTCCCAGGTTATTTAAACTACCATTTTAACAAATGGTTATAAAATTATACTGAAACATGTATTAGACATGTATAATTAATGCCCCAATGTACAATTACCCTATGCATTTATATGTAGTTAATTTTATTAACACGAGGAGCCACTAAAAAAAAAAAAAATCTGTTCTGAGAGTAGAAGAATTTGGGGTAAAATTAAATATTTTTTTTCTTATTTTCTAACGCTAAAGCTTAGAAAAATTGAAAAAGGACCTTTGAAAAATTTTGAAACAGAAAATGGAAAATACATGAAAACTGTCTGCTTTCAGAAAGAATGTTTGGTTGTCAACAAAAAGGAAATGCTTTTCACAACTGATATTCCTGAAGTCATTACACCTTTCACAGAATTACACTGCACAGACAATGGAGGATTTTCAAGCAACTGGGAAAGAAACAATATAAATCCACACTGCGCTGCAAACACAGAAATGCACTGAACTTTGGGGAGTGCTGTAATCATCAGCTACAGCCAGAGGTTTTTTCCTCTCTTTGAAGATGTAAGTATGTTAAAAAACAAAACAAAGCAAAAAAATACCCTAAAGTTTAAAGCCTAACCAGTTAAACAAATACTTGAAATCCTAATTTGGGTCTCCCTCATCCTAAATTAGTGGATAAGAGCAGGAAACATCATCATGAATTTACAGTTATACATCTAGCTCATTATTTCCTTCTATTCTATTGAAGATAACTAAAAATAAAAGGTGTAAAAGATCCCAGTTTATCTTCTGTAAGGCAGCTCATGACACAAAAGATGGCTAGAGGGAGACGTTAAGTTTATTTGGAAATGGAAAGTACCGTTAGAATAGATTTCATTTGATTTCTTTAGCTTACAGATTGGTTACCAAATAAAAAATGTGATTTGCATAGCACCAGGATGGATTCTCTCTTTCAAAATAAGACATTATAAACGGCAGCAACTGACAGCTATAATAAAAATTGGACTGAAACTCCTGGCTATTGATCTCCACTTCAAGAAACCTAAGCAGAGTTTTAAGACTGCAGGAATTCCTCAAGTTTCATGGATAGGGAAGGAAAAGAACTGAGAAGATGGTAACAGGCAAAGAATAATGCAAGATGCAGATGGTAAGAAGCTAATTTCCATCTGACTTTTTTCTCCACTGGGTAATTACACTCTCCCTAGCTGAAGATTTATGTCTGCCTTGAAAGCAACAGCCAGTTCTCCAAGTAACCGACTTTGTATATCGGGACAGGAGGAAGTGGGTTTTGCAGAAATATTTTTTATCTTTTTTTGGTTCAAATTTTTGTGCTGTTAATTTCACTTCAAGTGGCTACTGTAATTACAGGTTAAATTTGGCACCTATACTCTACTAATCTAATATTTTGCTAACTCATTTAAGCTACAACATAAGAGGATAGAAAATTAGTTTCAGGCTTCTGTAATGTAACTATTACCTTGTATAAAAAATAGAAGTGTGCATCCAATTAGTAAATAATGAAAAGTAATTTCCTTTTGGTAGTTGGCAAAAAAAATACATAATTTCTGTCTTAATTTTTTTTTAAATTACCTGCTGTACATGACCAATTTGTCTTCCTTTTACTAAGTTCTGTAAAGACTTTTACACAAATAAACATCAAAATTCTATAATTACAAATTAGAGCGACTGATTACATGTATTTATCGTAATTACATAATTAGCAATAATTACATTAATTACACTAACAATAGCCTGTATTGAGTAGCAACGAAAAACAAGAACATTCTCACGTATAAAAACATGCTTTGAGGAAGGAAAAAAGCATTTTATCACCAGCACTAAAACACAGAGCAACATCACTGTTTTGTTCAAGCATTGAAAATTCCCGTAAAAATATTGATTGCAAACGTGACGCAGTATTTTGGGATACCTATACCCCAAATACAAGATATGCAGAGCTACGGAATACACAATAGATGTGGAATACACTAAGGGTAAGGATTTCTTTGTCAAAAGCACCTCACTCCTGGTTTCAAGAGTCTGACCCTGTGGCTGCACCATCAGCTTAAACCGATGGTACTGTGGGGCTGCCAACGCGAGGAGGGACCCTGCACGTGGTACTGCTTTCCCTGCTGCGCGTGTCCACTTTTTCTCTGGTGCCGGTGTGGCCACTGAGCTCAGATCTTCATGACGCCAATTATTTTTATTCAGCGTTCAGTTTTCTGCCAAGCTGTTCCAGATTATTCTCTGGCTGCCGGAGCGGCAGAGCTGATATTAGAAAGGAGAATAAAACTCTTCTTTTGAAAGGCAGCGTTATCTTTGATCGAATTAAGAAGAGGGTAAAACTGCAAATTTAAGTGCTTGAATTAGATAAACATGGATATGAAATCAAGTAAAGTCAGCACCTGAAAGATAAAGGCACTCTGGGGACACATCGCTGCACACATTGTACACAGAACTCGGGGCAAGTAACGTAAGGGAGGTCACCGAAAGGAAACTAAGAAATAGACATATGTTCTCCTAAGAAAATGAAACACCCTGTCCTCTTCATGACTTCACCTGTCACCAAAGCATGGTCACAGTTAGAAACTACACATAGAAAGAGTATTTTTAGTCTGAATCTTGTGAGTAAGGAAATATGGTTACATCTAGAGTGCTAATTATGTCCCTATCAAGGGAATGAACTGCAGATGGCAGCCAACTAGATCAGAGTGACCCCAGGTTCCTCTTAGCCTCACATCAAGCCATGGCCCATTCTTTCATTTGAGGGATATTAATTTTTTTTTAACGAGCATGGCTGGGACATGAAGATTGTGTTGTAGCCTCCCTGGATAAAGGCATCTATGACCTGAAATGAAGGCTGTGCTTTATGTACCTGAGTGTAGAGCTCCAGAGCACCTGAGTTTCAAGAGAGTGTGCAGCTCGCCACAGAGATGTCCAAGGGAAAGGACAGCCAAACCTGGATCTGTCTCCTCCATGCATCTCACTGGGAGAAGTCCCTGCAGCAAGTGATTCCCAGAAACACACCTGTATTTGAGAGAACTTAGAACACTAATTAGTTCAAACCAAAAGAGAGAACATCAGCAAATTAATATTTATGCAATGCAGGTGATCAGGGGACCAGGAAATAGGACTGAACAAGACTTAAACTATTTGACAGCATTGTTGTTCCTATGATATTTATCAGAGTCATAGTAACTAGCTTTGGTGCTCCGTTATATTTCTCTCTTTATTACAGCTCTGACGTTCAGAAACCTTGGCTAAGTTGAAATGCACATCTGCTCTTAGTTGGAAAAATGAATTGCAAATCAAGACTGTTTGTGAGGTGAAGGACTACAGGAAATAGTATGCTCAGAGTGCTGAGGATGAGGCAACCTTGGGTAAGTCAACACAGGCAGCTGCTCTGTGGGTTTCACTAAATCTGTGACATCTGTATTTTCTGTCAGAGAGGCACAAAGGAATTCAGGCCAAAAATTTATGTTATCTGGGTTAGACTTCTCTCAGGTGACGAACACATGTAGTTGTATCAGTATGACACTAAGCTCAAGCTCTTCATTTGGAATGTGCTATGCTAATACTGCTCCACAGTTTGAGTCACAGCCTGTGGAGTTACGATCAGTTCTCAGCTAGTCTGGGGTTCAATGTCCTGTCATCCATTCTTGTTTGCTAAGGAAGAATGCCAGGGATACCAAGGAAGAAATCACGACTGCTGAAGCTCATCAAGGTCAAGGAAGCAGAAGAATATATGTATTGAATGTGTGAGGCTCTCTAGGGCAAACCAGTCACCAGCTGATACGCAATGTAGGCAGAAACAGTCAATCACATACATAAAGGCGTTTTCTCTGTTAGTTGAGATTTTGATATAAAGTAAATAATCTCAATATTAGTCACTTGTTGTGACATCTTAGCTGGTATCTAATTGTTACTTAATATATATTCAATGTTGGTTTTGAGACAGGTCCACAGTAATGTTATCACTCGCCTGCTTTGAACTTTATTGCCAAATGACCACCTCACCCCCCAAAAATCATAATATTATGCTACTATGCTTATGATATTAAACTAAGGATTAGCAGGACAGCAGAACCACACTTTGTTTTAGTTACCAGAGTACCTTGACATCAAAGATAACATATGGAATATCTCCTAGTTCAATAAAAGAACAAAGCTTCTGAAGTCCACTAGGATACATCTTGCTCATTTTATGTTCTAACCCTTATTCCTCAAAATCAAAATGAGTTTAAGTAGAGCAGTTACTGCTTAGAAATTTAGCTACAGCAGTCTGACTTGGAACACTTTAATTATGTGTTCTCATGCTACCTTTGTATTTAGTGAATGACAGCACCGGTGAAGGTTTAATGAGCTGTGAGTGACTATATAAAAGGCACAGGATCACAAAGCCTGCTGTTGGTAATTTACATGAACAGCTACATGTAAGTGCCAGAATCTATGTCATGATTCATTGTTAATATACTCTGTATGTTCCTTCTTAAGATTGGCTGCAATACAATTATCTTCAAATCTCCAAGCTAAACCTGTCCATTCTAGTTTTCATTTAGCCGAATCACTCATTGATACACAAAAAGCCTGCCCACGAACATCAGCTCCCTAGAGGTTTTAACGGTTAAAATATTTGATAAGTTCATACTTCCCACCTTACATGAGTGTTTTGTGTTTTTTCCTTAAAAGAGAACGTTCTACGTTTTTGTATAAATCTCAGTCACTCTGCTTGTCAATTTGCAGACTGCCAGTATTCCCTGCTAAAGCATCTTTAGGCACGTAGCACTCCTCACAAACCCGACAGAGGCTCTTGAAGAGTGAACGGATGCATTACCTTCCCTTGCACATACATTTGATCTTCTGCTTTTTCCAGATACCCAGAGCGCCAAGGTTTTTATTCTTCTCACATTGTAACTGAGAACATGCTATTTCCTGAATGCAGTATTTTTTTCTGAAGACTGCTGGTATTTCTGCAAAGAGTCCATATCAGATATGACATTGCTTACCTTAGGAGACTTAAAAATCATATCTCAGGGGGACATAGATTAACACAGTAATCCTTTAAGCTGAGTCGGATAGCATTATCTCATTATTTGTAGTTACTCCCTAACAAAGATCTCTTCATCTTCTATATACTCATCTGTACTTCTATCTCTACTTACAAAAAGGGTCATTTAATTTAAGGAATTCCTCGTATTAAGAAATCTTCCATTCATATCTCTTTAAGTGTCTCAGTTCAGGAAATGACTTTGCATCATCCACTGATGCGGACATGGAGAAGGGAACTGACTTGCATGTCAGTTCTACACATTAACCACTTCATACGGGACAGACGCAAATAATAGGAGAAAACAGAGGGCACAAATAATTCACCTTCAGAATGCCTCAGTTTTGCACTTTTATGTAATTTTAATCAGTGACCAACTTTGTCCAAATGACACATACCTACACTTTTAATTTTTCTCTATGTACTTTAAGCATAAGAATTATTGCTTACAAATATTCAGTGTCAAGTGTCCAACTGTGTTTGTCCATGAGCTGTTACAAAACTCTATGTCTACACTGGGATTAACCCCAGCTTTAATTATGCTGTGTAGGGAGTTTGTTTTAATGTCACAGCCACGTGTTCTCTGGCATCTTTTGCAAATTGAGCATGCAGATCACTGGGCAAAGCCCAATTAAAATAATACCACAACTCAGCAGTAACAAGAGTATGGTGACCTTCCATGGTGTTAACAAGTACATAATGTTTTGCCAGTGCTGGTACACTCGTTCCCAAAGTATTTTATTATCATGACACTTTGAAAAATGATAACCATCTTGTTTGATGTGATGCTAGTTACAACCTTCTTTCTTTTCTATCTCTATGCCTTTTCAGAAGAAAAATCAAAGAACCCTCAAAAATCAACAAGATCATTTTCTCCACCGAAAGGGTGGAAAATTAACACACTTGGAAAACAGCCAGAAATACCTTGCTGTATTCTTGTCCTCATTTTGTGTTCTATACCTATCTACCTTTCAGAAACTCGGCAGTTCAGGTGGTGAGTTCCCTACACAAAGTGTACAAAGCCTCATGCATTCCAGTCAGAAACTGCCTGAGCATACAGACAGCAGGACAGAGGAAGGAAAGGGATGGGTTACTCTTTTAACATTACCCATATCTTACCGTTTGGATTTGTAATTCTCCTCTGGAGCTAGGTTTCTGCAGCTGTACTGGTTGTACAGTCACCCTTCTAAAGCAACATCCTCTTTTTCTCACCATTACATCACCCTTTCTTTAACAGAACTATCGTTTTTTGTTTAATTCAGAAGACTTCATTTGAATATTTACTGAACACATGGGATAGTTGACAAATAAGAAGATCAATTAATCTGAAAAGGCCTTAAAATGCTGTTTAACTTCCCCTGAAAAATTACAACTGAAGACAGTTTATTTGAAAACAGAATTCTGCAACAGATTTCCATTAATTAACAACCCAATGTAACAATAATTCTGATTCCCACAGAACCTGAATATCAATGTTATAGTATCTTTCTCACTGAAGCATTTTTTATTAACACAGTAATTTTAAATTGTTTTTTTGCTGCAATATGATGTTTTGCCAAGGACAAAACATTTTCCAGTGCTTTATCTTTGGTGGAAGATGTTAAAAATACCAAGACAGAATATTCTAAAGGCCAATTACTAACAGAGAGGCACAAGGCTGCCTCAAATGACGCAAATTTTTTTTGCCAGGCATATAATCAGGAGTAAACTGCCTTTCCTGTATCTTAGGTTAGTATCCTAATCTAGTGTCTACATTCTTTCATTTCTCTCCTCTCTCACCCCTAAAAAAACCTACCAAACAACCCCCACAAACACAACGTTAGCTATTTCAATAACAAAACTACTGCTCTTTTCAAAGCTAAAAGATAGATCTGTTAAGTAAAAAAATAAGGTTTCCTTTAACCTGTACATGTAGAAGAGAGTTGTAAAAGCTATCATAATTAGTTTGTTTAATACTGCAGTTGCCAAACTCCCCTTTACCTTTTGCAGACTATTTGAATACTAAATTCATTATTTGCACGCGCTGCAAGAGAAAATTGGGCTTTTCATGTACAGTACACATATGAGATTAAAGAGATACAAGAATTCTCTTACTTTTCCAAGCCAATTGAAAGGTTTCCTCAGAAATAAATAGATGGCACCCAGAAATCTGAGAATTTCTGAAGATGAATATTGTCAATGGAAGATCCATCAGAGTAACTTACCTGTATCCTGCCAAAAGCTGCTTTTATATGATTACTGACTTTCTCTTGGCCTCCCAAGATTGTTAGGTCACATCGTGAAGAACAGCAATTTCATCCACTGCAAGTTATTAGGAAGAAAAAAAGAAAGGTTCTTCTTTATCTTGGGGATCAAAAAAAGGTAAGTGCTACCCATCACTCCACCTGATCTCCTGAGAGATGTCAAACTGAGCCTTTCTGTTTCCCTTCATGCTTGAAAGAGGAGGTCACAATGTATAAGTCAAATATTTAACAACCTTCCAAACAGTGTATTCAGTGCCAGAGGACCTGAGTCAGGGATCAGAGGTAAACCGTTACGTGAACTTTCAGGACTGTTCTCTTTCCATTCCAGTTCTGCTAGTCAGTGTCTATTTTCACACATTATAAATTAGGTAAATGTTAACCTGTTCACACTGACGGCTGCCTACAATGGTACATTTCACACTCTGTGTAAAGAAAAGAAGGAAAAAATCTGTTTCTTTTACCAGTATTGCTCATTCACGCTAGCAAATGTCACTGGTCAAAGGACTGTTTGATACCATATTTTTGGGTGAGAAGTAGGATGATGATGTGCTCTGATTTTTACTTGATTGGAATCTAAGATTTGCCTCTCAAAGCTAAATTCTTTGTATTTTTAAATGTCTAAAGATAGAAATTCTCCCATGTATTGAGTCTTAGGCTACTTAACTGCTAATGTAGGAATTAATACCGCAACACATACTGATATTCTCGATTTCACCCATTTGGATGGTTGCCTTGAGCTCACGTCTATTAAATGAAGCACGCACACACAGATTTGTGAGCTCAAGACCTTACTAATGCAGCCATTCCCTAGCAGTCAGATTTGACTGAAATCCAACAGTAAAAAATCCTGTAACATTAAATAAACAAACAAAATACAAAAGCACAAAATGGAAATTCATAAGTAAGTGTGTCACCACATGCAATAAAGAACATCATCGATTAACTGCCTGAATATTTGTTATTGCTCTTTTGGTGTTTTTTTCGTTGTTGTTTTGAAAAGTAAGCAGAGAGAAAAATTTGCTCTGTATCTATTTTTCTGTCTTTAAGCATTCCTGATTGCTTCAAGATTCGGTCTTGTTAAAGTGCAGTCTTGCATCATTACATATTTCACTGACCATTTACTGTAATGCTGATCAATTGGCAGTTAAACTGCTCATTAAGAAAAAAAGTACAAGTTTCTCTAAACTCAACTACTCCATTTTTCTCCCAATCATTTTCTTGGCCTATTAGCAGGCAGCTTTTGTCCTCCTGTTCAATAGTGCAAAGTTAGATTTGCCTTATTTTCTTCAGTGTAAAGCACTTAGGCAGTTTTAAAGTGTAAGTACTTCCTGAGAAGCTTCTTTAGAGCAAAAAAAAATGACAGTAATAACATATATCTTAAATGCTAAATTTCCATGTTAAAGCATCAATTCAATAATCTGTGATCTGTGAAAAAGCAAAGTTATTTTACTGTGATTTTATTTGTTACAATGAACTGACTGCAATTCCCAGGAGCAAATAATGCATGCTATAAAATTTAAATTTAAAAATATGACACTAATGGAAACTTCAATAGACAGAAATCTACTTAGTCAGCAGCCACAAATAAGGACTACCATTTTCTTTCCATAACCTTTGCAACCTGTCTTATAAGTCAAAAGGGTTTCCTAAAGAAAACAAAAGCCAATGTTCCTGAAGGTGCAGCCCCTGAATTTTCCACCCCTCCACTCCAGAACTGCAAGGTGGAGTATCTGCACAAGAACACATCTGTATCACCTCAGATGATCCCATTCGACACTATATGAACCTTTTCTTTTTCTTCTTGACAATATCTGAGGGCGTATATACATAAACAAAACGAAATCGTATGAGTAGGTCTTCAGAACTGTGATATTGGTGACTCATGAAACGCAGGTTAGTGTTTATCTGCATAAAAATCATAAAACTTATGGTTAGATCGAGGACTGCTCTATTTATTACATTACCGCACATTTCTATTTTTGAGACAGATGGATCTACAGCACTTTGGCTTCAAGCTGGAGGACCAGATGCCAGAAAGATAAAAGGTACCCGTTTACTAATGCTCAGAAGCAATTCTTCCATATTATAACATTGTTATCAGTCAAAACTTGCTGACTGTTATAAAGTGATGAATCTCCATTCACAAGCCACCAAAGGAATAGAACTATCATCCCAAACACCTGCACCTGAAAAGGTGTCATTAAAAATCCACACATGCCACAGGATCCACAGGAATGCTGACAAGCTTATTTAAGTAAATAGAGGAGAATGAAGCAGTGAAGGTGCAAGTGAGGAAGGATATATGAAAGCATGAAAGAATTTGAAAGGAATCCTATAGGATGGTGAACAGCACAGAAAAGAAAGGAAACCATGAGAAACTGGAAGATGTTGGGCAACATCCTGACCAGGAACGAGCTCAGAAGGGTAAAGGCACTGTTCTTGCTCAGTTCTTCTGCCTGTGACGAGGCACAGACACTTCATTCTTCATTCCTTCTCCCCAGGGAAACTGAACACTAGACTGAAAACTGGTGAACCAGTAGGGCTAACTTCAGTTACTTACTTATCATGAATAAGTGTTCAGTCCCAGACCCTTATGCAAGCTGATTGCTCCACTCCAGGTGGGATAATTAAAGTAAAACATGCAAATAGCCAAGGAAAGCACTGACCATCTGGGAAGAAATACAATCTGCTTGTAAATCCAAGCAGACCTTCACAACAGTAACAGAAACGGGTATTTTACCTTTACAGAGTTTTGTTCTTCTTTCATTTTGAAGAAAAGGTTCATTTTAACCAAAAAACTACAGTTTAGCTCCCTCCATTCAGAAATTTTTTTGCACGATCCTCAGACATGGAGCTTAAATAGCACTCCACAACATAGTAATAAAGACAAACCAACCACCATAACCTTTACTGAGATCTGAAAACATCATCTGATAGTCACTATAATAAAGTCAGTCAGGCACAGGTAGGGCTGAGTGATTCTGCTCTAGAACTTTCTGGAAAAAAAACCCCAAGTTTTCTAAAAATCCATACAGCTTTTCATATTTGAGTCTATCTTAAAATGGAAAGAAAATACGCACCTTGATTAGTCACCCCTCTCTCTTTCTACATATCTATGTGTGTATCTAGATATGTATTTTAAAAGCCTGTATTTCTAGTTCATACAAAGATATAATGTAAAACAATTAAATGTCAAGAGGTGGATTTTACTAGGTCATCTTAAATGTTAGGCCAAAAAATCATCACTACGCCTTCAACTTTTAAGTGTAAGTCTCTTCCACAATAAAATAGTCAACTACCTCCCCACTGAACTATAAAGAATAGATTTAGTGGATACATTATAGAGCAGTAGTCTGTTGGAGCAATTCTGCAGTGGAAAGCCAAATTAAATGCTGGGCTAAGCAAGATCAATTCAGTTGTAGTCAGCAGAGATGCATCAGCTCACCTGTGATCACAACACAATTGCAAATGAAGAATTGCCAATGTTGCGATGAACATTACCTGAAGGGTTTTTTTTTTTCCTTTACATACATATGACTCTGCAATTAAGTCCAAAAGTAATGATTTTATTACCTAATTGAAAACAATGGCTTTTAGGGGCTATGTATTTTAATGTCCTTGAGAGGTAAGTCTGACAGCAATTGTGTTAGCTTACAATAGAAGGAATTAATACATACCCTTCAGTTTCGGTCATTATGCATGTGGCTTCATTGTCACACTTTCCAACACAGCAGGAAATAACTTGACAGAGATATTAAAGAGGCTTAAAAAATGAAGTTTGTGAGATGCAGGTATGTGAGCTGTCATAAAGTAAGAACTGGAATGATCCTATCGAATGTAGTAAAATAAACAAAGGTCAATGGCTATATGAATAAACTGAAATGAAATTTAAGTTTCTGGGTCTGTGGTGTTCTGGAGCAGCATTTCAGCATTCGGAAGCAGCAGAGTCAACATAAAGATTCTAACTCCTTTTGAGATGTAGCTTGATCAATTTATCTTACAATCCCATTCCTATGCCTGACTGCACTAGCAGGAAACTGGAATCAGTCATGCGGGTTGTTCCTTCCAGTACTCCTGCCTGCTAAGAGATATAAATAATATCTTAAATGCTTGTATTGTTTCATTTAAAAAATCAGTGGAGTGAATTTTCTAGTTAGCTGAAGCTATTATGCTGGTATTGAGGGAAGGAGGCTTTGCCAAGGTAAGTATATAATTTGCAGCGACTGCAATTTGAGTGCACCTGGATGGAGATGCCCAAGGAACTCTACTACGAACTGACAAGATTATCTCAAAATGCACAGAATGTAAATAGCTCATCCCACCCGTGCATGTACTTTTGAAACAATAATGTTTTGGCATAATTCTGAAGAGATTAATGCTGATACATAATACGCAGAAGTACATTCTACAATGGAATGGCACTTTTTCCTAAATCCAAATTAAACAATATACCAAAACCATTTAGAGTCATTCTGTTTATGAAAACAGGATTTTGATATCTCTCCATGCTCATATAACCAGGCAGAGGCAGACTTGTGTCCAGACAATCTATACGTAATTTCTGAATCCTGGTCTGAAACTATTTATGTCATGTTTGTCAAATTAAAAGCTCAGTTCTGCTTCTGGAGGCAGTGAGCTGGATAAATACTTCTATTCCTAGTTCACGGTATAGAGGGTGGTGATGCATAGTTAGCTTTGGGAAAGGAAATAATTAAAGCTAAACCTTAAATTTAACTTCCTGTAAATACAGAACTGTATTTTTATTCACAGCTATTTTCTTTATTGCTTTTCAATAAAAATAATGTTAAATGCTCTCGTGCTTCAAGATGGCTCTGAAGGACTAAATTTAGACACAACGATGCTTTGCCTTTGACTAATATTCAGAACATTCGAGATCTTTTCTCTATTGACTTGCTGAAATCTTCCACATTTGTTGTCAGTAAAGGGTTGTCCTTGATAAAGGACCCTGAAGTGTTAAAGAAGTACAATGCAGATAATTGGTACTTGTAGACACGTTAGCAAGTTAGGAGAAGAAAGATGATTTTGATCATCCCCAACTGCTACTTTCATTACCAAGATTTCAAAGGTTCTTCATTTTTTTTTTTTTTAAATACATTTTCTGGTTTAGACAAAGTTGACAGAAATTTCTATTTTTAATAGGACTGTCCTGGAAGTAACTGGAATGCCAACTATGAACTATGGGAGATACTAAAACTTTAGGTCATCATAAGCTACAAGCTCTGTTACTGAAAGGTCCAGCAACATTAATGGTCATATGTTTCTGCAAAGTCTTGGACTGTGCAAAATTTTAACTCATATATAATTAATTTCAGATTATACTCTTTTAAGTCTTTTAAATGAACAAAATAAATAAAGATCTGGTCTTTCCTGTTATAATTTAAAACAGTCCTCTTCTAGAATGCCATATCATTAGGTTGGATTATAGCAGCATCTAACTTGGATCTTAGCAAATACATCTTTAATTACTCCCAGGTTTTTTTTCCTGATGCAGTTCAACAGTTTACCTAAAACACCGTAATCCAGAAATGCTTCCATGTCATATCATAAAGCTAATAACCTTGCTAACTACTTATTTGCTGACAGAACACAATGTACTCATTTGTAGAATGTGAAGAATTCAGAATTTGAGAGTAAAAAAAAGGACTTTAACAAGGTGCAAAGCACAATTTTTGAAAAAAAAGCTTCATCACCCAGCTACCTTTAGACAATAGCCTTCTCTCCTCTAAAACCAGACTAATTAAATACAGCTGGAGATAACACAAAAGAATTTCATTAATTAATTGGCAACCTGCTGACACTAATTAAGCTATGAAAATTCAACTCCCTCACACCAGATTTCAAACATTAGTCAGTTACATTTGTTGGGAAGTTTGCCTTGTGCCTCTAACACAATCAAAAGAGAGAAAATGAGCTTTGTGGTTAACGTGTGGGAACAAAATGACCCATTATTGGAAAAATTAGATATTAAAGCTTGCACTGCTACAGAAAAGAAGTTGTGCTACAGAAGCTCTTTGCTGATAGATTCCCTTATGAGTAGGATTAAGGATTTCACAGCGACAGCCTCCTTCTCACTATATAGGAAAGAGTCCCCAAACCCTAATATCACAGCAGAGGGAAATCACCTTTATTTAATCCTCTGCAACATTTTGTGTAAAGGTGGTGCAAAGCTTCATCTCACTGTTGTTTCTGTGTCTGTCTGCCAGTCAAGATTTCATGCAACAACTAATAGATAACATACCAACTCTTTTCCCCACATTCCAAATCGCCTCAAAAATATCAAATGAGAGCTCACTTAACATTTTAACAGTTAATTACACTGTAACAAGGGAGATTTATTATCTCATGTCTCAAGACTTACTGGCAATGAGTGCGCTTCTGCTGTTATCTGAGTGGACATTAATGAATGCCATCTGGTGAGCGCTCTTTCTCTTTCCAAAAACTCAGCTCCATCTCATGACAGGAGAAAGGTTTCAACCCCATGTTGGAAATTATCTGTAAGCACATTATTTATTTACAGTCTGACACAAAGAGGAACATAGCACAGAATGAAAATATCGTCTACTTTTTAAACATCCCCATCTCTGTAGTGCCGCAGGAACTGTAAAAATCAACAAGCAACTGTTTTATTTTAAAATAAAGGGAATATATTAATGTAGAAATGTAGCATAGAACTTTACTGTGAGAGTCGTAGAGCACTGTAAAAAGTTACCCAAAGAAGTCATGGAAGCCTTGTCGTTGGAGGTGTTCAAGGCCAGGCTGGATGAGACTTTGAGCAAACGAATCCACTGGAAGGCATCCCTGCCCATGACAGCGAGATCAGAAACACGGGATCTTTGATGTCCCTTTCAGCCCAAATCATGCAATGATTCCCTGGGTTTTTCTTCAGTTTTTCTTCTCACGTGAGATATAACAGTTAAATCACACAGCCTCTGTATGATACAGTACAGCATAACTTGCCCACCTCACCATATTTACGGAAATTTAATTAATTAAAAGCCGGCAATTAATTTTGAATCTGCAAGAAAGTATATTTCTGAAGCAATTTTATAGGAATTGATTTATATAAAGCAGAAGTTCTGCAACCTAATATGCTTTTGATTCTGAAATTTTCAGTTAGTACCTGGTGAATTATCCAGAAAGTGGCAATCTTATGTTAAAGAATGGCTCGCTTGTTAAATGAAAAGACTTAAAAAAAAGTAAAAAAGAAAAAAAGGAGTTCACACTCTCCCTCCAAACACACGCTCATTGTTCTAAGATATGAGCTTCATATTGAGGCTGTAACTCAGTTACACTGAGCCAAACAAAACAGCAGTTTCTGGGCAGGTTAAGATGAGTAGATGTGATTCTCAAGAAATATATCTGACTATGTCCTTAAATGCTTTCTTGGTATAGTTGAGACAACCAAAATGGAAAAAAAGGTAAGCCTATGCTTAAAAGCTTCTTGAACTGTTGCCAATGAGGAATAATCACTCACTGAAAAATAGTGGAAGTCTCACTGCTATACAGCCATTGCTATACAGTGACAAAGATCAGTGAGATGTGAACACATTCAGCACCCACCAAAATCAGTCTCTTTACAAGGACTTGATTATAATACACAAAACATAATCAAGCATGTGTGCTTTCCATTAAAAGTGGAAAAATGTTAAACACTCCTACTTCTAAGCTTTATTATACTCTCATTTACCGTGGTTATAACTGATATTTTATCATGAGATCCTAGTGCAATTGACAATACATTTGATAATGCATTCGATTAACTGACAGACTCAAGTAGTTAATGTTGGCAGGTATCCCACTGTGTTCACACGGACACTTCCATTTTCCATCCTACTTCATGTTATGCACTTCCTGCTACATCTTCAAAATACTGTAAAGTCAAAACTGTCAGCAAAGCCACCAAGGTACAAGATACCACTGAGATTTATCAAGTGCACTAAGGTCTGCTTGGAAGTCTTCCTTGGGAATAAGCAAGGTCAGACAAGATCAAATGGGTTAAGATCATTCTAGAGACTGAGCCTCAGGTTTAGACATTTAATTATTTTTCAAGAGAGTCACAAGTTAATGCCAGAATTAAAGTTTTGTCAAACATTTAATTATATAACAATAGTGAAAAATCAAGTGATTAAGGGAGATGGGTTTTATCTGACTCAGATGCAGACTGGGAGGAGGAAGAGTTTAAAGCAACACAGGGTATTGTACCGCTGTGACAACACCTCTCACAATAAGGCCCTGGGACACCTTCCAGGCTATACTGCAGTTTCTAACAGTACCACGTTTTAAAAAACTACCAAAGTAATAAAGGAAAGGAAGAGATACAGAAAATGAAAGCAATATCTTATTTTAATAATGGACTTTTTTACTCTTTTGTAACTTAAAAAAAGCTTAGATATTACATCCAAGTAAATATTAATAGCTGAAACTAACAAGCTTTTCTATTGCGGACTGAATCCTTCAGTTATCATGAAGACAACAAAACAAAAATTGAGACAATGAAGGTTATATTGACAATAGAAAGGGAAAAAGTTCAAGCAATGCCCTGAGCACGAAATGGAGAGTAGAAGTTAAATGAAAAATTCATGAAAGATGCATGATTATCAGATTCACATGTATTACTGTTAAGCGCATTCATTAAATGATCATGACGAATATATGGCATAGAAATGAAAAGGAAGAGGAGTTTCTCATAGAATCTGATAATTTTGGTCTGGGAAAAACAGCAGAACAAAACAACAATTTAAACTAAGATCAGTGGATCTTCCAGCTTCCACTGCAAGCAATGCTTAATAGAAAAAAAAAAGATAATCACACAATAAATGATACAAGTAACAAAAGAGAATATCAACTAATTTTAAGGCTACACTATAGTGGTACCTAATGAAGCATTCATGTGTTTTGAAACCATCATGAAATTGCACCGTCATCAACCATGTTGAGAGATGCAATGCTTCTGAACGTGCACACTGAAAATACATATCCTAGTAAATAAGTTGTAGTGATTTTCACCAGGTCATTTGGTATTTGAAGCCTTTTACATTCCATTGTGGTTTATATCATCAGTATTATTTCACATAACCGGTTACAACAGATCCTTTGGTGGGGGTTTTGACACCTCTGCATGAGATGATGTTTAACACTTCATCTGTTGGTACACATATGCTAATCGTTGATGTTTAGCACCTGTTTTCTCCTTTCCTGCTGTTCAGGCACAACACAGAACTACCACAACTCTGCCTTTGCAGTGTCCAAGAGGTATTTCACCACTTCGCAGAATAAATCAGATCTATCTTTTGAAAACACAGCAAAGAAAGTCCTCTCCCCACCTCAAGTAAAGTGGTAAACTGACTGAGGTCATCACTTCTCATGAAAACTTATTTTTTCACTAGTTTTATTAATATATCAGAAAAGAACAAGTCAGTTATGGAGAATAGGAAGGGACTGGCAGTGCAAGAGCCTCTCCTCACCAGGTTCCAAGCTTCTTTCTGGGCATTGCCCACCAAGTTCCACACCATACACACACTGGTGCTGTGTGGCAACCCATTACGCTTGTTAACTGAGCATAATTCATTATAAAATAATCCAGGGATTAAACACAACCAACTTATTTTCATGAACTCATTATCAAGGATTGCAGCGATTAGAACTCCATCTTGCTGGAATTAAAGTCATCAAAGACTGATCAAATGCCCATTTCCATAGCTTCTTCTTGATTCCTATAGGTTTTAGTAGAACTTAAAAGTCACCTTCTGTCATCATGTCACCGAGGTTATGAGTTTTCTTCTTGGGACATAAATGATGAAGAAAGAGATAACACGTGTTAGAATTTGTGACAAGAATTTATGCAGAGCTTTTGATCAGATAATTTAAAGGATAAATTAGAAGAGAGAGAACTTCAGGGCAAAAGCACTGTGTTTGTTCTTGAGTTTACCCTTTTTTTTTTAAAACACGAGGGAAAGGTCTGCCTACTACGAGTGAAAAGGAAACGAGGGACAGAGAATCGTTGCTACTATAAATAACTGTTTTCCAAGAAGATACTAAATGACTTTTATATGAGTAATGCTCAAGAATATTGCCATGATATACACTTGAAAAATACTACTATTGATACATTTGTCAATACTAGAAGAATATTGGTGTCCTCTCTCATATCTCTGCAGTCCAGCCCAGCAGACTCTTTTGCAACAAATTTCGAGGTATATAGCCATCTCCATTCTGTTTTAAAAAGAAAGAAAGTCTACATTTTCATACCTTTGATTGATATTGATAGGGAACAGAGCTTATATAGAAATGAGTGCTGGGGATGTGGTCTCTCAGTGCTCTCCTTCTTCATTACCAGCCAATCAAAACTCACGGTAATGCATCAGATCCAGACATCTCATCTAACATCCCAAAAGCAAAATCCCAAAGGGTGGGCCTGCAAAGTATCAAGCAAGATAAAAAGCCTTTTCCCATTTACTTCCAGTCAAGTAATGTAGATCACACTCTTTGACAAAAAAAGTTTGCAATTTATTTGATGTAAATACGAGTGCAGCAAAGCTCACAGAATGCATGGCCTTTGCTTACAGAATTCTTAAAATAAGAAAGGTGTCAAAGCATACCAAAAGAGGAGAGACAAATGGTCTAATTTATGTCATTCAACTAGCTGTCTGCATCAAAAGAAGTCAGCGGAGACATAAGCTGTAAGACCAATGGAGTTTGAAACATTATTCATCCAACAAAACATGGGCAACTCCTCATACTATACTGACAGGTCCCAATTTAGTATAAAGGGAGGCTTTGATGACTAGCTTAGATGTAGAAACTTCAGTACAGGCAGTTTACCGTTATTCAGATGAATCATACCCAAGAAGACCTCAAAAGTTACTTTATTTACCAGCTCTTTACTGTTTGACAAAGTAACGCATTTCCATGTGAGCTAGTATAAGATTCTTTTTACTTCTAGTTTAGTAACCTATAGTAATAGTTACCAAAAATTAATAGAGAATCTAATTTAATAAAGAATTGTAAATTAATATAGTTTGGAAGGCACCTCTGGAGGCCTCTAGTGCAACCCCTGTTCAGAGCAAGGCCACCTAAAGTCACATCAGGATTTGATGCAACTTCCTGAGTAGCATTCAAAGATTACAAAATGTGTGAAATGACCCATACATGCATAATTCACACTCTTCTGCCTCTCATTTGAAAGTTTCAAGACTCTTAACAATTCTTGGGTTTATCTCAATTACATAAAAAGCATATATTGAAAAATTCCTTTCAGTGTACAAAGGTAAAGAAATGTTTCTCTTGCTTAAAGTTATTTGTTGCAGAAAAGAAACTGAGGTGTCATGACTAAAGCAATAAAGTCAGACATATAAATAAAGCAGTGCGATGAAAAGCAAAGAAAAAAGAGAGAAACAGTAGAGGAAAAATCTGCACATAGAAAAAATGGCTTAAATGAGCTCATCATCATAGAGCAATCAGATGCAGTTTTGACACATTGAACCTGTCACTTACTGCATGGGTTTCTGTTGCCACGAGGACACTAACGCAATGGATACTTGAGGCTGCTTAGAGAGGTTGTGAAAGGTTTCCAAGAACAAACCAGGTGAAGTTATGAGGTTATAGCTGACTGTTTTTTTAGAGCAGGAAGTTGGACTGTATGACCTCCTTAGGACCCTCGTAACATGAGTTATCCTTTGATCCCATGATCCTAATACATAACAAAATCCAGCTTCTTTTTGTCATAGTTTTCCTATGCATTATTTTTATTTACTAAATCGATGTTAAATCAGAATCCAAAAGCACAGTATGGCATTAGCATAACGTTAATCCCCAATTTTATCAAATAAAATAGAAGTTTTGTTGGGATGATGACAGTATAGATTACTATCACTCAAAGGCACTTGCCTGTCCAGTCTTTCCAGGGGTAGACCACCGAGTATCTGGAAAACTACATGTTCTGGTCAAACATGAAAATACTAGAAAGCGCAATGCAGTTTATCTGAGATGCACATAATGGCCATCCATAATTTAAAATACTAATACATCCTCACATTAATTTTAACATTAAAGTATTAACTACGGAAGCAGAATTTAACATATTGCAAATTCTTGGCTTCAAAGAATTACACGCTGCTCTTCAAGGTTTTACACTGTTATACTTATTAATTAGGACAATAGCATATCTGCTTCAGACATTAGTATACTTTAAAACTCGGAGCAGAAAAACAACAATATCAGTGCTTCAGGCACTGCTGCTCGAGCTTTCAACATGACCTGAAGCATAATTTGGCTTCATGTTATAAGCAGGTCTAAAGCCAAATTCAGCATTCCCTGCTGAGCTAGTCTAGATATCACATGTAGTTGTGGCATAAAAATGTATAAAAGAACAGAAAATTGACCATTTTAATTTGAAGAACAGAATACATTGCATAAAGCTTTCCAGCTCCTTGACATTGAAAATAATAGTGTCTGACAGTTCTAGGGTTAAGTAGCCACTCATTCAGCACAGCATCGTTTATCTGCCAACACTATGTGTCTCTTGTTGTTACTTCAAAGAAAAAATTCAATAAAAATTTAAATAAAAACAGATCTGTCAGTATAAAGCTTTAATATTTTACACTATACTCAATCTCTTTCCTTTGTAAAGTGCTTTCATACTTCCTGAACCCCTCCTGCAGTACACAATTCTTATTATTTAAAAAAAGAAACCATGAATCACCTTTAAACATCTACATTTTCCTGAAACATTAACATTTATTTTTAATAGACATCACTCTGAAACTGGCTTCACTAAGTACTGTATAATGTTTAAAAACTCTATGTGGATTGAGAGAGCCATAAGGATATATATGTTAAGTACTTCTGAACTCTATGTAGATTGAGAGAGCTATAAGAATGTATATGTTAAGTACTTCAGCATCGTTACATGTAAGCAGGTTACTTGGTTAAGCGTTCATAATTCAGAATATAACACCGATGACTTCATTTTGAAGCATAAATCTTTTCTTTCATGCATGTGAAGTACACAGCAGTCCTTAATTCCATATACCCTCTCACACAGTACTTTGGCTGTTACGGACCACAGACTGTGCGATAAACGCACTCTGAAATGAGAGAAACAAAGGATTCAGTTGCTCAAGACAATGACCTCTCTGTATACTTTTGACCAATTTTTCCTTTACCCACCCACATATTTTACGTATCAAACAATTAAATACTGCAGTTTTCACTGCTTGTGTCAGACTTGTGTCTCAAAGCTGCTAGATCCAAGAAATCAAAGACAGTTTATGAGAGATAATTAATGTCTCTCTTCTCTAAGTGCATACGGTGAGGTATGGACTCTCCATGTTAAGCTTTCTCACATATGTACTTTAATAATACAATGATTAATCTATTTATAAATCTCTCATACTATTTAATAATTCAGCTCTGGAATGTAATGACTTTGAGAAGAAGTGAGCCCCTGGCCCCATGTAACCGATTCAGATTACTATTGCTTCAATAAAAACATTTTGTTTAAATTTGATTGCACACGCTAAAAGAAAAATTAACCACCTGCCAAAGCCAATATGTCCATATAAAATAAAGATTGTAAAATATGATCATAATTATATGCATATAAATAGGCTCACTTCTATTTGATTTTATAAGTTTCTTCCAGGCAAAAAAATACTATCATCTGTTTTCTATCCCAGTCACAAGTTTATAACCATACTACAAATTGCAGCACTAAAATTTTGCGAAGAAGATCATGATAAAATTGTCATTTCATATCAAATTTACTGGGCAAAATATAGGCAGTAATATGATAACAGGAATAATCTATTATCTTATTCAAGTATCTTCATTATATGAAAATATATAAAACACAAAAAAGTGTTTTTAAAAGTCGTAAACCTCTGTCACTCTCTTCTTTACACTAGTTTTAACTATGAGTTCTATCATAAGTTATGAAATAAAAGGGTTTAAGTGAACCCAATAATATTAAATCTCTTCTTTCAATAATAAATTTCATGCTGCTGAGAGCCCCTCATTATTTATTTAGTTTCCACAAACCAACACTTGAATTTATTTCCCTGTAACTTCACTTAACTGCTTGTCTTTATTTTCTTAGAAGAAAAATTGTAGGTGTATCTTCTCACTCCTGTAAGTTGTGCTATGAACTGACCTGTATCATCTCATTTTGTTATCAGTTATGAGCCCAGGTAATCATCACATAACAGTCTTAACTGAAAGCGTGCTCCGATCTGTATCACCACTGAAAATAATCTACCTGAAATACCCAAATAATCTACATGGAATCTCAGACACACAGACCACAGTACTGCTAATTATATGGATTTTTCACTTGTTAAATAGCTCAGCTGCTTTGCTGACAATTGGTTATAGGTTCCTGCCTGATAGGAAAAAATAAAAACCATACTACAAAGTAAGCAATAGTGGAATATGAACCTGATGAATTGTAGAAATATGATCAAATACTGTTCAGAGCTACTTTTTCTGAAATTCCTTCAGGAATACATTCACAGTACGATCCCCACATCCAAACTGCCAAATGATCCTTTCCGTTGTATTCAGAGCTGAGGGCTCTCTGTTACTGCACTCTGTGAGAGGAGGCCACCGCTTCTAAAAAGCGAAAGAAGAAAAGCAAAAGAGATGCAAAATAAATCAAAGACGACAAGACATTATTAGAACAAGGATGAGATGACACAAAAAGTAAAGAACATGTGGATTTGGAGGAAGGCAAAAAGCACACCATATTTTTCAGGAGGCTGGTACCACACCACTTACATCCTGGCTCAATGTCAGTTTTCTGAGCAGTTTGGAGCTCGGTCTAAGCCGTGAAAGGTCTGACACAACTAATACTGAAAAAGAAGGTGTTGCAGCCTGCAGAAGTGAAGGGCTAGAATTCAAGCAATTCTAGCTTTAAGGCTCATGTGTCACAGCCAAACCTCACTGTAGTTCATTTCCTCTTTGCAAGTTTTAAATAAGTGTTTGATGACCTATTTTGAGATCCTCAGATGGACTATGTTATTAATTCACTGTTATTTACAGTGGAAATCGTGGAACAGAATCATAGCAGCATCAACCACTTCCCTTTATGCTGCAAAACCTACTCTTCCATTATTATCCTTTTCTTAATAGAATAGCTTAAGAAATGTTTGATTCAGAAAATCAGGAATAAAGTGTATAAAAGTTCTTGGCACTGAAAGAAAAAAAAGTTCCTTCCTTCTTTCTGATTTATATCTCACAATCATGCCATAATGCATACAACACACAAAATTCTCTTTTATGATTTAGAAATAATACACAAATAAAGTTTGAAAACTTCCTGTGGAATCGTGACCGTGCAATCAATGAAAGCCCAACAGTTAATCAATGGTAGCTTCATCAGTGATTAGTTTTTTGTAGGAGTAGCCTTCCTTGGGTCCTTGATTTAAAATCTCAAAGTTAATTCAAAGCAACACAAGGCAACCAGAAAAGCATTGTCTGCTACCTGAAAAGCAGCGCATTTAAAAGTTATCTATCTGACATATAAAAAAAGAAAAGCAAAACAGAAAAAAACCAACCCCAAACCACTTTTAATATCTGCACAAGTGTGCTAAAATAGCAACTGGTAAATTTAAGCTTTCAACTAGTAAGGAAACAACGAATGGCTTGCTGACTCTGCCCATTAATTATCTGCTGTAACATTCACAAATTTTCAGTATTGCAGACAAGCTTAGATGAAGATCTAATTTCCTCTGAAATTCAGAGGCATTTATTAGATAAAAAGAATTCATCTAAAAAATTATCAATGCTCAAAAGCATTGAATGCTACAGATTTTATTTCCAACAGGAGGTTTCATACCTGCCCCATAACACTAGCGTTAAGAGATTTTTGCAGCTCAGTGGAAGTGTAGGTCAATTGGTAACTCACTCACTGTTAAAACATAAGTATCAAATATCTCATATCAGAGAGGAGAAAAGCTGGGAATAGCAGTAGGATGATCCTGCATCATTCAAAGAAACATGTGACAAAAAGAGAAGGAGGAAATAAGCTTAAAATGATGGACAAACTGAGACTAAGCATTAGTGCAACTTCATCTGAAAAAGTTGGCCTCTATCTTCAAGGCTTCTCGAGATTCACTGATTAATTGAGGCTACGATATTACAAACAGCTTAAATGAAATAGCAAAGTTAAATACATGCAGGGCTCTTACTGTTTTTCAATCTTACTCAGTTCCCTGATTTCCCTTTTCTTTGAATTTTCTACCCTACATCACACATTTGCTGTGGTACAGACGGTAACAACTGGCTAAAATTCAAGTATAAAAGACTAATTTTGCTTTAAAAAAGAAAGATGGAAGGTACAAAACATGTGCCTTGAAACCTATCCACTTCAAGGCCAGGCCTTTTTGACCTATTAGATGTGTGTTGAAAAGAAGTTCATGCCCTTAAAGTCAATAGTTACATGTAAAGAACTCTCTTAAACATAAATAAGTATATAAAATATCTATATGCTTTATTCTTTCCTTAATTCTATTACACTTTATGTCATTTTATGTCAAGACTATAGGAAAAAAAACACTGCTGAACACTTGCCAGTTTCCATAGGCAGGTGTTACACTACTGGGAAAGCAAAATTATGAAGTCACTGGTCTTGTTCAGAGAAAGGGACCCCACAGTTAAGAAATTACTCTGTTGTAGCGGGCAAAAATATAGCATAAGAAAGCTTAATTTCTGGTGATACTATGCACACGGTACCATCTTCACAGGAATAAGAATAGAAGCTATAATCAACAGAATTAGTATTATCTATTAAAAAAAGCTATGTAAGATTATAATTTGTAAGACTGAGATTTAAGATCTAAACCCCAGACTCTTCAAATTGAATTGGTGACTGGAACTTAAGATTTATTAGTATTTTTCATTTTCTGCATTCTGTAATATGATTTACACTTTTTAAAAAGAAGTGTTGGTGCACGCTGTTGGTAGGTTAGCTGAACAGAGCCACTTAAAAAAGAAAATTGTATCTGTCCTGGTATTTGCTAGAAGGAAGACAATAAGGAAATCATGGGTCCTGGAAACACACACTGGTACGTGCCCTTCTTGAAACTCACCTTGGGCTGAACTACATGTACCATTTTGTCACAGCTGAAAACAAAGAATAACATTGCTTTTATAGAAATTGAAAAAAATAAAATCAATTAAAGTTTTTATCTTCTAACAAGATCAACAAAGCAATTTAACTACCAGCGAAATAGAGATGCTACTTCACAGTCATATTAAACTCCTCAATATACTGCTCTTCCAACTGCCTTTACCTGTACGGTCATCTGGCAACAAACACTCTTCACTTGTGACTATTCCTGTTTCCCACCTCTTCTGGATGGTACTTAGCAATCCACTTGTAATAGTTCCACCTGCTCTCCCACCATTAAAACTTGGACAAAATTTATTCTTCAAATGTTAACTTCTTTTAAAAAAAATTATTCTTGGCATTTGTTTGTTATTTGCTCATTTTTAATAGATTTTACTTCTATGTTTTTAATGTTTGGTGTCATGACTGATTTCTTTCTTTAACTGGAAAATTAGAAAAAAAGACAAACTTTCCGAAAATATCACCTACAGTAGGAAATTTTCCAATAACAAGCAGTAACTCCTGCCACCTACCAGTGGATATGGCTATTCAACATTATTAAATACCTCTAGTTCCCCTTAGCTAGACAAACCCAGAAGTACTTTCTTTATTGCATTTTTTTATTGATGAGGTTTGTCACTTTATGGGATGTGCTATAATAGAGGGCAATTTAGTCACTGATGCACACAAATGTTACCTTTTTGCAATGCATCAGCAGTAATAATCTTTTCCTTCAAATATGCTATAAACCTCCGCCAGAGGCAAGCTCTAGCGAGTCACACTCAGCTGTGCTGAGAGATCTTCACAGACTGCGTTTTTTAAGGTCTACATTCATCAAATATAGCAATAATTAAGGCACAAAAGCAGTTCAGTTTAGCATGGCCCAAAGAAAATAGCCACTGAATTACCTGTTATAGTATTTGGCCGCATTGATCATCTGGGATGATTAGACAGGTCAGAAAAATCTATGAACCCCAGGAAAACCTGTTAACACTCCAGCTGATAACAGAACTCCTGTGAATCAGGTGTCAGCAGTAGCCACTTCAGTTCTACGGATCAAAATCTTTTTTTCCTTTAACTTTGGTGAAAGTATCACTTTTAACTTTACCCGAAGCAGAAAGAAATGAAAGTCTAATCCTTTTGTCAACTTTTGCGAGTCATCTAAATAAAAGGTATTACAGCATGCAATCGCGTGAAGAAGTAACATTCATTGAAATGAAGAATTTTTTCCCCAAGTGCTAGAAAACACTTGATACTTGCTAACAGAAATATTTCACGGAACAAGTTACAGAAGCAGCATTTTCACTAGAAACAATCTCAACTAAATCAGTCAATCACAATTTATATCTGGAAGTGAAACGTTGGACAGATTAAAAAACGAGAACTTGTCCACCAAACTTGTTTCTCGATAAGCCGAAGCCGTAAGCTATGATCGTCATTCATGGAGAAATAGCTCCCAGGGCCAGTAATTGTAGAGTGACAGACAGGCACGGGAGGCCCTGTAAGGATTGGTACAGCCCAGGTACCAGGCTGAAATCACAAACTACTCAGTAATAATTTTGATTCCAATTGCAGCTTTCGGCCCTGAGGAAATCACTTCATTTCTATCTCAGTTTTTCTCATTTATATAAGGAAAAGGATGTACATTTTCCCATAAATCTGCTTCAGAGGGGTAGTGGGCAATTACTTATGACTTGTAAAGCTTTCTGAGGTAACAAATCTCTCTTTTTCTCCAGTCTTGTATTTTAAAAAGCCTGCAATTTTCATAAATCTACCTCTAAACAGTTCATGGCAGTAGAAAAACTAACCTAAGTTCTTATTGTACTTCCAGACTGAAATAAAAGTGACCTAAGGAAGTATAAATGAAATGTATCAATATCAAACATTGACCCTTACTGTGCCTGAGGAGCATTTTCTTAGTAGCGATGATGGTGATGTATTGCAGGAACACTGCAATTAGGAGCACTGAAATCTCCTCACCTAGCAAGTATTCCTAAGTCGTGTGTGTGCATATATATCTCTCTCTATATATGTATCTCTATATAGATACATCTGTCTCCCAGATGAGTTTGGCAATGATTTTTTTTCTTATTTCTGATACCCATATATTTCCATTTCATATTTTATGGTATATAAACAAATACATGGAAACCCAACCATGTCAAAAGAGAGTCCAGCCAACAACTCTGAGATACTGTTTTATGTTTTATATCACCCCTCATTTTTATCTTTTCTCTAAAGGAACAATAATGTAACAATTGTTTCATGAGCTGACAGTAATTAGGACTAGTAATGAAACACTATTAAATTAAGAGTTATCTATCAAACTTCAAGTATTTACCTGTGGAATTAAAAGGAACTGCAGAGTCTGTGCATAACCGTGCATAAGATGCAGGACTTGCAGAATACAATTTGTCTCAGATCACTATCGTTCTCCAGATGAGCGTCTCTCTTTCTCTGTAATGACTACAAAGGAAATCTATGCTAATGTAGTTCTTCATCTGGACCTGGAATGCTACATCCTTCTTCCCTCACTATATCCTTCTAGTCTGTTTACGGAAGTAATCACTGATACAGCAGATTAAATACAGCCAATATCAGGAGCATTAAGCTCTCAGAAGCTAAGTGTTAATAGATCTACCAAGTACTTGAATTAGGCGCTACCTAGGAATCCTGAATGTTTCAGGTATAAACTATTGCTTTTCATATTACATTTTTATATGTACCTTCACCCTCTAAAATTGTGCGCAGCTTGCGTTTATTCCCTCATGGACTAAAAAGCACAATGAAAATAAAGCTTGTCATTTTTCCCGTATATTAGATACTCTAATAAACTTAGTCTTTCTCTCTATTAGCAGCTACCTATAGAAAGCTACCTCAGTCAACAGAGAACGGCTTGAGAGACTGAAAAGCACTTACTTCATCCCCTGAGACCAAAAGCTTCAAATCCCTACTTTTAAGTTGCTCTAGGCTTGAGACATGATTCCATTCTCCTAAATGGCAGCACTATACAGTGCTGCAATTCCATTGGGTCATTCTTTATTTAAATTCTCATTAAGAGAGACTTGGGTAACATTACATTTGCAATATACTTCTCCAGATTCTGCATTTTGAAATCCAGCTACAAGGCTACAGCAGCTCTTTCATTAACTCACAAATGTCAGACAGAATACTTGGCTTGGCAGCCAGTTACAAGTTTTTTTGGAATCTTTACAGACAAAAATCCTCTCCCTTGACCAAAACAATAAAAGGAATTATACGCACAGCTTATTTTAAACATAATACAGCTCGAACAGAAAGTTAATGGTAAATTAACGCAGTCTGGTACAGCTTCATACAATATTCTGATCCCATCGACCTTTTGAGGATAATGTGGCACCATTATTCATCCAAATTGTGGACATCTCAAGAGAGAAAACCACAATGTTTGTTTTTTTTCAAATATTATTTTTTGTGCATTTCAATGCAATGGAAGGGACAAAACCAGAATGTTCGTAGAAACTGAAGCAATGAACACATATTTTAGAAAGTACAGCTAAAAAAAATTAATAGATGCACTTTCTACAGACTTTGAGCAATCATAGATGTTAAGTAATCAATGGTTCTCTTACCTTAACCTACAAGCTAGCTTCCACCAAATGTTCTACTACCAGAGTGCACAGATCAGTTCTTTGAAAGGCTGTAAACAAAATACATTATAAAGAAAAGAAAGAGCAAAAGGTAAATCTTGCTTTTTCCTTTTAATATGTAGGTTTTCATTTTGATTACATGAGATATGCCATCATGTCCTTATGTTGCTACATTTAGCATTAAAGAATGGGCAGGAAGCACCTTGGCTGATGTGATACAGAATGCTCTTTTGCTAAAATTTTCTTACTACCCAAGTGTGTTTGGAAACTCTGACACAGACACTATGGGACCATATACAAACTGATAAATCTCATTACAGTACTGTTGGTTAGTTGACAACATGGTGTCTTTTAACTGCCACAGTAGAGAGTCACATAGAGAAAACAGAGAAATCCTGAGTAAAAGCCTTATCCACGCTCCCATCACTCCCTTTGCCATATTTCAGATGAACGTGCCAGGTCCTGCATGCTCTCTATGACAAGGGAACCTTTTAGTTTCTTCTTTTAGGTTTGCTCTGCTTTGCAAGACATTGAAGCAAGGCCTCACATTCCAAGTACTCCACTAATTAGGCTAATTAGCTCTATATGTTTTCTTCCCACGAACTGATGAACATTACATTATTTAGAATATGGTCAACTGCCAGGAGGTAATAAGACGATCCTTCTCCAGAATTGTGGTGGTGTGTGCTCAGGTGGAGCAGTAGTTTCACCTCCCATCCTGTTGTAAACACGTAACTACATTATACTATAACATTATATTCGATCTCTAAAATACAGTTTTGTGTAGTTAACTCATAAATACGACTCCTACAAATTACATAGTGTATTTTCACTTACAAGAGAGATCTAAATAGGAAAATAAAAAAATATATAACATCCTAAATCACTCTGACATATAAGCCAATGTGTTAAACTGAATCAATATAAAAGCAGTAAAGCCAACTATCACAAAAAGACATCAAGTGCGGTACAGAATTAAAGTCTGTGAAGACAACAGAATTTACTCTTAGCTTAAGTCACACTTGAATTTTACTTTTTACTTCTATAAATATGAATGTACTATGTGTAATATCAGAACTTCATTATTTGGTCTAGCAACTATTAACCAAAAGTACTGAAATTCGTAATACAAATAATAATAAAATGCCATTTTAAGGTTTGCAACTTCACTTACAAATGGAACTAAAGTTATTTGGAGACAAGTTAAAACAAAACTTCTCTAGTGCATACTAAATTATAATTTCAACCTCCTTGTAAGAAAAAGGAAGATTCCTGCGCATTTACACACTTCATTCATAGCTGCTGGCTCAAACCAGAACACCAGAACACATTACCCCATGCACAAAAAAGACAGAACCAGACCTCCCATGACAGCATACTCATTTTTACATCATTCTCACAGACAACAGAACTAACTGATTGAAGCAGTTCAAGGCTCTGAGATGTCTACACCAATGAACTCCACATAAACAGTATTAAAGACTGGTTTTCATGAAAAGGATATGTGATGAGTTACTGAGAGTAATTCTGGTAATACAAATACACCTTTCAGGAGGAAATCAGTGTTTATGTTTTCAATATTGTGCACAGTTAGTTTATAAAGAAATGGTTCTGAATCTGAGCTGTTTTTCACTTTCCTGTCTTTCGTTAGACATACCAGCTGACATGTGACCATTAGATAGTAAAGTGTGACTTTTTGGAGTTTGCTACGGAATGATTATAAGGTTAGGATGGAAATTCTAGTTAGATTAATAGTAAGAAAACAAAATAACCACAGAAATAAGGAATAACGCATATAAAACTGTAAGGAAGAATTAGAGGCTCTACACCTTTTACCGTTTAGGTAATTTGTCTGAGTATCTGGCAGTCATTCACCTGGCATACTATACAATAGCTATACAAAATCATAGAGTGATACAATATCCCAGTAGGCAAAATATTCATATGAGACACAGGAGATGTATTTTCAAGTCCATGAGTTAATCTATGTCATAAAATACATCGGCTATTCTAAGCCCTCCTGTGCCTGCTTTTCTGTTCGCTAGAGAGAGGGAGGTATGGATATTGAGGATTTTTTCAAAGATTCAAAACACTTCATAAGGCAGGAAAATGAAGTTCTTCCAAGTATTTCCAAAATTCATTCCATGCATACTTACACATTTTGCAACAGCATTTCTACGCCTTATTTTCAGAAATTCATTAAGAAAAAAAGTTAACCCTACGGGCAAAATGCACACTAAACTGCATTTTAGAAATCGTTAAGCACATTGCACATTATTCCTTGGAAAAAATGACAGAGAGTAGTAATACATGCGTTCCCGTGGTACATCTCTTTCCACAGTCAGCCTCTATCTTTTGATAAGTCATTAGAAAAGATGACATGTGTATCCTGGCACAACTAGGTCCTAGGGAAAAGTTGACAGATGTTACAGTATAAATCAGTTCTGATGCACATTGTGTTGCCTCCAGAGGCATCTTCTGGTCTTCTACAAAAGGTTACTGAACCATATATAATACAAAAATGTGGATACAATTGTAGGGAATAAATGTAAGGTTCTGCTTTACCCCACTTAGAAAGTCTAATGCATGAATAATGTTCCATCTGCACAATGGTCAAATGTGACTGAAATTGATTTTAGATGTACCACATGGAGCAGCACAGACCTTAACAAGATTAGTGACATAGGGGACCTTGTCAGGAATCTGTACAAAATTCATGATACAAGAAATTTGTATAAATGAGAATCTGGGACAATGAAGAATGGGGGTTACATTACAGGAAACTTTTGTACTGAGTAATCAAAATGAATCACATACTGAAGGCATCCCCGAGTAGAGTATAATAAAGTTTAGTCACATTAAATTTATAATAAACATGTGAAACATGTCAAATGTGCAGCTACATGCCCTGACCATTAACTTTTCTGGATGCATGAATAAAATGTGAGCCATGGGAACAAAACAGTCTTCTGCTAACATGTTTAGCTGGATAGATTTTTATTTTGCCTGCAGCTCTAATTTTTCCACAACCTACCTTAGTCACCATCAGGCAGTGCATCCCACCTGCATCTGCATCTGTGATAGTCTGGAGTTGCTCAAGGCTTCCTCGTGTCACTCCTAAAAGGCTAGACAATGATCCGGTGACATCTGGCAGTTCCGCAGAGGAGAGAAAGAAGAGTTACAGTAATAATATTCTATACTTCCTTTCCTCTTCTAATAACAAATGTTCTATGACGCTGCAATATTGGAGGGAGCTGATGTATACAGAACTGCTCTAGCCTCTTGATTCTCCATTACGGTTTTGCTTGTGTGATTCTGTAGTCATTCTGAGCAACCATAGTAAAGAAGGCAACAGGAAGAACTTCTGTTTGATCTGTATTCAACAGGAGAGAGAAAATATCTTACAGCAGCACTTTACTTCGGTAATTTTTCGCACATTGAAAAATGCAATTTTATTCTGCTTGCTCTGCTTCACTCACACTTGTTTCACATCTCGAGTGCTAGTTTAATTCTCATGGGTTCATCTGGATTCAGCGTAATACAAACAACTTGGTGAAAACTCTTTACAAATATATCTGGGGGCAAAACGAGAACGCATTTCAGTTTTTTATTCCTCAAAATACATGGCTTTCCTACAAAGACTATATCACAATTAGTATTTGTTATTGCCAACACCCCAAATACTAAAAACATTTCATAAAGTTCTTGATTTTCAAAATAAGCCATATATGATCATTTTCAATAAATCACATTACTGAGTTTAAGTGGTTAACAACAAGCAACTTTATTAGATCTCACTAAAACTATTTCAAAGGCTTGAAGCTTTTCAATGATGAATTTGCTTTCCCATCTTTCCTTAATCTTTGTACGGATTACGGATATAGAAAGATATTAAAAGAATGAAAATGGCTGTAAAATAAGTATTCTAAATTCTGGATGCCCTATTCTAAATGTCCTATGCCAGAACTAGTACCTTTATTCATTAAAAGTTTGGGATCAATAACAGCCTTCGAAAAAGCACTTATAAATATTTTCACCTTATAACCTGACCTATAATTTTTATCAATATGTAAATACCACTGATGATGTTTCCATCCATATGTATTCATTGCACTCTGTTCTACTTATTTCTGGAATATGAAATAATCCATCTCTTCATCAGCTCTTTAAATTCTCTGACTACAGCAGACAAACCCCTAACAAACCGGAGCCACCATATCTCGATGAGGCAATAGCGCTATCTTCATTTCATAGACAGAGAACTGAGAAACGATAAATTTTCCTTTAAATTAGGACACCCAGTCTGAGGGATCCATTTTTCAGAGTGTTTAATTTTACAGCACAGTGAACATTAAAATCACTGATTTAATTTACTTCAAATTGTGTCAAAATCAGTGTCAAATTCTCGAGTTGCAAGACAAATAAAACAGGAAAGCAGCATTAATATTTGTTTCAGATTTTTAAACATTATTCCCAAACCTCCAAACTGGATTAAATTCAATCTGAACAGTGTCAAAAAGGAAACCGTGCTCTGAACTCCTCCTAGCCTGCTCCATGCAGTATTTCCCACTACATTATGCACTGACAATTCTGCAGCTTCTGTGACAACAAAAAATAGGGTTTTATATATAAAACCACTTACACATTCATTGGGATTTTTCCCTCCCAGACACGTCTTTTCCAACAAGGGTTCAAAATTATGTCTCATATTGAGGAGTATATCACAAGTCCCTTAAAAGAGACAAAAAGAATTTCTCATTTTTAACAACTCTAAGCTTGGGGGTTGATTTTGCAATAGTGTTTTTCTTTGGCTGTATATTGTGTGAATATCTTTCCCTTTGCTTAAACAAACAAAAAGAAAACCTAAAAAAAACCCAGTAATTTCAGTCTTTGGCTTTCAGTCCCTTGACCCACAATTGTTTCCACCAATTAGCCCAGTTCTGGGCTTACAGACTTCAGAACATATAACAGGAGAAGCATGAAAGAAATGTAGCTTGAAATACCATAGTGCAGTGAAAACCTCGCTGAGAACTGAGACAGCGGGGCCAAAAATGACAAAGTTTGAGTCTTTCCACATCCCAGAGTGTAACTATATTCAGAAAATCAACTCTCAACCCCAACAGGTTTTTAGTTGTTTTTCCCCACCTAGTGCCCTCTTTTGCATTTCAAAAAATCAGAGAATTATTCTTTTAACATATGAACGGCACGAAAACTGTGAGGATGCGGATACAGTTTTTTAAGCTGCACAGGAATAATAAATGGAGAAGCCTAAGGCTCTTCCCTACTTCTCTATGAGATAATTGTTTAAGAAATCAAGTTTCTAAGTAGACTGACAAAATACGTCTGAACCAATATGTTCTGTTCAGGAAGGCATTCAGGCACCACAAATTGAGGAACTAAAATGTCTGTCAGTCACAAATTTAGTACAGTGATTTATTCTTACAAGTTGCGATGGCACTCTGAGCCACATACTACTTTGCTTTGAAAGAAAACAAGAGTGTTTTTGAAATTGGGTTTGAATTTATACATTGATTCCATAACGTCTCAGGCTGCTCTCCCTAACCCACTTCCAAATTTTGATTATAGAACCATAGAATTTAAAGACAAGTAACTGAAATAAAAGTTAATACAATAAAACCAGTGAAGTGTTTCTTTCTACCATCAGTCAATTCAATTTTCACAGATAGGAAACAGAAATAATCCAAATAGTCTTTCACCCAGTCTTCTTTTCTGGATTTTGACATACTTTGTTTTGCATTCTTCTAAATGCATCACACTTTGAAGTGCTTAGGGATCCTATTCCCTGGCATATAAAGATTCTTCAGTATAGATTTATACAGAGGAGACTGCAGCATCTTGAACGATGGAAACTAATAACATCAACACAGCATGCGTATGATTTTATGCACGGAAACTTGGCAAGAGTACGAGTGTTTTTAGTGGAATGTGGCTATGCTAATACTCCCTCCTGTGAATAACTTCTTTTCACTGTATAATCAACATCTCCACACAGTGATCTGAGAGGCCTTTTCACAGAGCTGCTTTCAAAAATGAAATTATCTTCATTATTATTAATTTTATGAAAATAAATTGCCTTAGAGTTTAGTGCTAATTACTGTCCCTGTCATAATAGCCCAATAAGGGGAGGTGCAGAATTTTATGCAACAGAATTTCTAAGATACAAGCTACAACCTTTCAGGGAAATAAAATGACTTCTAATAAGCATAATAGAAACCTTGAGCTAAAATGTCTCTTATTGCAATTACCTCACAAGAGAACACAATGCAGAAGATAAGTCCTCTTTTATTTTAAACTCAAAAAAAATACTACTTTTATCTTCAAAGAACACTTCAGAATAAACACCGGCTCTTTTCTACCGTATTTTACAAGTTGTCAACAACTATATATGACTGAATAGGAATCCACATCTGAATTTTGGCATGTCTGGGGGTTTTACTTCCTCGTTCTGCAACTCAGAAGATTTTATTGAAATACTATTGAAAATAAGTATTAAAAAGCACATATGAAAATCCATTACGTCTGCCCTGATTTTATCTATAGATGAAGGGTTCACAAACACCAAAAAAAACCTAACTAACCTTGATTCCTGTTATCACTTAAGAGCAGGCCAGATAAGCTCTTGGATCAAAGTTAAGATGCTTCAGCCTAAAGTCATCTACCGAGTGCTCAACCACAAGCTTAGGCTGAGCTTACTGTCTAAGACAGTATTGTCTTACATGTCACAACTTGATGGCAACAATACATGAAATAGGAGCTGTGACACAGAATGGCCTTTTCCCAATTCACTTATAAAATTGAGTCCCAAGATGCTCTGAACAATAACCTGAAGAGATCTTCTTGACGAGACTGAAAACCGCACAATAGCTTATGGAAAACTGCAATATTTATAACAGTTTGTCTCCTCAAAACCTAATAATTTTGGAAAGTACTCTAAATCCATGAAAGAAAGAAAGTAGAAAGATCTGGAAAACATATGAAACCCCATAAAATCCTAATTCATGCTGGTTTATTCAGAGAGAAATACCAAGACACTGTCTGCACAAGAAGAGGTGAACGTGGAAACTCCTGCTGCTTTTAGTGCCTTTCTGTAGACTACAGTCAGCAGAACTAAACAATATAACAAAAGAGTTCCTACATAAAAATAGTTTAATAACTGCTAGGTAAGGGAAATAAAAGTTAAAAGAAAGAAAGTTTCTGCAATTTTTTCTTCCTCTCTCCCCCATTCAACCAGGTACACACTTCATGAAGATGGTCAATAATCCTACGGTTTGCTTAGGTAAAAAAAATTATGAAAAAAAAGGAAGAAATTAATAAGAAATCACTGTTTGGGTACAGATGTAAATTTTACTTCAATTCAAAACAAAACTAAACAGAGCACAAATCAGCAGCAATATGAAAATAGTTACCACTTAAAAAGTATTGCAAGCAGACGTGTTACACTGTACACTCCTAACACTTTGGATTGAAATCAAAGAAAATGTGGATCCGCAAAACATCACCTTTCTAATTCTTTTTTTTAAATGTAAAGGATTTATTTAATACACTGTACGTAGTGAACACTTCAGCTTTACAAAAAAACACCCTATTTATTTAAAGTGTTTATAGAGACATCTAATTAAATATATTCAACACTTATTTTTCTCACAAGTTGAGAAAACAAATGCGAAGTTTCATTAGATACGAAATATCAAGCAAAATAACAAACATCATATCTATCACAATCTGATTTGATTAATTAAATTCAGATGCTCAGCTGAGTAATTTTAATTAGTAGCACTGGACATATTTTCAAGTTGTCTGGAAGCGGGAGTTCTCAATAATTTATCCTCCTTTTCTTGGAACTCAGAAATATATTTCACTGTTTGATTTTATATGGCTATGCCCATAAATTTTTCCTATTAACCATGAGTTATTGTAACAGTTTGTTCATGATTAATGGGCGGCTAAATAGGAATGGAAGCAGGCTAGCATGTGTTAACTGCAGCTCATCTTTGGAAGATGTTAGTGTGATGGAGTCACAGTAGATGATTTTTTTTCTTAATCAAATCTCAAATGCAGATCTCCAGTAAAAGCACGTTTTATTTTCAGATGAATTAAGGTTGCATTTCAACTCACTTACAGCATTCCCAAGTGACTTCATGAAATCGCGGATATGTTCTTTCATCTGGAGCAGTAGCTGTACTTTTGACCTCAGCAACTAACTAAAAGTACTGACTCTGGTTTTTTTTTTCTTAGAAGAAACTGATAACGGATATTGAGAATTTGTTATTCTACAAAATATGACTTCTCAAGAACAGGAGAAATCAAATAAAAAAATTCCTCTGCCCAGAGCAAGAAAGCCTGTTCAAAAAATGTTCTTAGAAATCCTTTGCATTACGCTTCTAGTTCAGGTTGTGCACCACAACTGGGTTTTGTCGCGTGCACACACACATGCACTCACCCATACACACACAAACCACAGGATGAGCTAAGAGGATCCTTTCACACCTCATGACTTGAGTACTCTTACCTTTGGCTTCAATCATATGGGTCCCTACCCATGGTTTGATCTGGCAACTGCTCTTTTCAACAGTAAATTGTAATAATATCTGATAGCTATTTTAAACGACATATATCCTGCATTCTTAGCTAAATTATACCCAGCTCATAATTGCTTAATACATACCAATTTTTTTCAGTTAAAAACGTTGCTAAAATTGCTAATTTAAATACTGAAGGCTACAAAGTGTTCCCAAGGTTACCTTTTCAACCTTGGTTTACCTCCTAGGCACCATTAAATACCGTTAATTTTTAATAGCATTATAATATCCTATTTTTTTTCACTGACAACTTTTCCGGGGACTCATCCACCCAACAGAGGACTAACATTCTGCAGTCTGAAAGCCCTGATTTTAGTTGGTAGCAGCCGAATGATACAGAGGATAGTGAAAAACAACGGAGAGAGTTGTGCTTACCAGCAGAATACCTGCCTCAGCCACGGATTTCCTCCATTCATTTACCATTATCCTGACATTAGACAAGTCTAAAGCACAGAAGATTTGCCCGAAATGTGCCATCCTATGCAAAATTTCCCAGTCTAATACAGTTGATAGAGCAGCTGATAAAACACAGTATTTGTTGTTTACAAATGCCAGGCGCTTGCTATTGCCAAGATTCTCACAGATAATTTTGTTTCAACAGTCAATGTTTTTAACATTTTCAGAGGAAGAATGTAGACTGTGACTACATTAGTCTGCCTGCATGAGAGCTCAACCAGAAATCACAATGTTCCACTTTTTCCTGTAGAACATCTGTGAAGTATAGTTATAATTAAGCGCATCTTGAATATTAATTGTTCTAATGTCACTGATGTAATGTCCTAGGATACACTGAATCAGTTCTGTTTCAAAGTATTGTTTTATTTCAGAGCTTTGCCAGATGTTCAAATCGTTTTACTTAATATTTTTCCACAAGGAAAACTGTTGCTGAGACTTGTAAATCTCCTGTCTTTGCCAACTGTCTTGGAAATAATTTCATCCCTAAACAGTAGGTGAAATCTCCAAGAATCTTTTTTTTTTTAAATGATATTTCAGTATCATTTGTGTTGCTGTTGGCTTACAAAAGGTTTGGTTGAGAACAAAGCAATTACTGCAATTTCAGGTAACAATTAGCTCTTTTATTCGTTCGAGTAGTCAACTTAGTTTCTTATTTGCATGTTATTTTCTCATCAGAACGCGCAGCAGAAATTCAATGCAGTCTGTTTTAGTGTTACAGAAAGGAGCATTTTAGAGGAGCATATCCTTAACTGGTAGATCACTCTATCTTTACTGACTTGATCAGTCATACACCAAAATAGAGCATCTGAAGATCTGATCCCTCTCTTAACAACTTCTGTAATGGTGGGCAGAGACTCCCAAGGCCTCCTCAGACTTAAAAGTGTTACAATTACTGATTCCAACCCTCTCACACCATAGAATGTAAACTCACTTGCAACTCTTCATAGCTGCACTACCTTAAAAGTGTTATCGTAGTTTATTTATAAAGTACAATAGAAGAAAGACCTTTGCATCAGGGTTCCACAGCGACAACGAATGACTAAAACATTTAACTATCACCTCAGTCAGAACCCTATTTGCTTGATATATTGGTTCTGAAGGACTTCTTTCAAAATAACTACTTCTAAACAAAACGCTGAATACCATACGAAATAAGGAGTTGATCTCATTATGTGTTGAGTGCCTTTCAAGAAACAATGAGTTTCTTAAAACGCATTGTTTTCAGCAAAAATATAGAATCCTTAAGTTACATCTTCTAAACTTGGAAGGTTTTGGAATCTTAAGCAGGGGTTAGACCAAGATAACCTCCCTTGCAATCCTTTGCAAGTTCAGCCATCCTGGGACTCTTTGAATGATTCATTTATGTGGACAGAGAGGTAGCAGCTCTAATTGCCAGAATTGCTTTCATGATGAGCAAGACAAATTCAAGATGCAGGCCAACATCTGCTTGGGCTTTTGTACTGTGAGATGAAGTTCACGCACAGGGAAGAACACTTTCAATTACAAAAGATAAAAATGTGCACTTCTTTGCTGCATTCACTTTATATCGCATTCAGTTGCACAGAAATTATTTCAATCAGCATATAGTAACCAAGGTGAGTTTAGTGAGCTTCGTAAAAAAACTGGATCGAATTATTCTGCTAGTACTGTGCTAACTGCAAATGGAAAATGAACTGTGCCAGCATTTCTCTGTGCCAACCACATCCTCACCCAACGAACAAGTCACGTATGAGTCCTGAAGTTTGACAACATAAACATTATCATGCCCCTATTCTGGTCGTAAGGGTAAGTTCTGTGTAAAGAAATGACTTCACTCAGAGTACAAGTGAAATAATTCATTTTGCAGTAAAGAATTCTTTTCATTTTTTTAAATTAAAATTTAAATTTTTAAACACCTTTTGAATGGGGTATACCTTATTCAAAACATATTTCTTTCTTCTTATATACCATAATCAAAATTTCATAATAAATTGGTCTGAGACTGATAATATTTATCAAGGAATGAGTTCTTGAAAGCATCTTCAAAGGAGATTACGATGGGAAGAGCTGAAAATGTAGTTTTTCACCATACTCATTAACAGATGGTATTAGCATGTGTCTCATTAATAACAAGGAAAAAATAGAAGAAAAAAGTGATTTTTTCAAAGGTGGCTAGAGTTTCTAATAATAATTTATGTGTTAGAGAAAAGAAAAAGATATGCAACAACAAATGTCACTGCAGTGAAACCGTAAGAAAAAAATAGTTTTACCCCATTTTTTCCAAATGTTATAGTTGTCACTCTTTTGCATTCTCATACCAAATAGAAAAAAAAAATCAAATCTAAAAATTTTATATTTATATGGAACTATAAATTATACAAACTCAAACTGAATCCACAGATAATTTTAAAAATGCTATGAGAAACAGAATATTTAGAAGTGCCATTTCTCCTGTCAGAACAGTTTTTTTCTATAATATTTCAAATAAAATTATTTTTGCACGTCTGTAATACGTGGTACTGAAATTAAGTACCTCAACCTATGAAACATCTGATAGAAGGGATAAACATTTATTCTTGGTGTTGTCATAGAGCATTTAAAAGATTAGTAAAAGTTTCTGCAACAAAATAAGAACTAGCTACTGATGTACTTACATTTTTATCCCAGAATTTCATCACATGCACTTAGCAGAATAAAACTTTCTTTAGAAAAAGGCATCAGCTACAGTTAATGCAGAAATACCTGACAAAAGCTTTGAAAAGGCTACCCATTAAGCAAAACTGGTGTTATCACTGAACAAAAATAATAACATATGTTATGTGACTATTTTCACGCTGTGACTGGTTAATTTTGACTTGGCTGGTTGTTCAGAAATATTGGGTAACTGCCAGAGATAACTTTTTTCTTTCTTTTTTTTTTGTTTAGAGAAGCTTTCATTTAACAAAAGAATACTAAGCAGTGTTTCTAAAGTATTAATAACCTCAGTGTGCTCTTGCCAGCTGATGAAGAAAATTAATTCATTACCTCTACTAATAGAACACATATGCCAACGAGCAACTCCAAACAAATTAGCACGTGAACAAAAAAAAAAAATAATAAGATTTACAGAGTTATTCTTTATAAGGTAAACTTCTCTTCTGGACCATTATCATAATCTTCAGGAAGGTCTGTGACCTTCGAATTGTACAGGCTGCATTATCAAAATCTATTTTCCAACGACCGAATGGCAGAAATTCGGAGAATTACCAGCAAGGCTGGGCACTGAACCGGCAGCTCCAAGATTTCACTTCTCTGTAACTGCTCGCTCTCTTTGGGGACCTTTACAGCTGTCCTCGCATCAGCAAAACAGATGGAAGTATTTTTTATTTCAATATAAAAAGCAAGCATATAGTGCACTTGCTTGCACAGAGAGCAAGGGTTGTCTTTAATGCCCGTACTGTATTCTCATTTCCGTAATGAATTCTGTTAACCAAGAGGTTGAAGTTTATTCTTCCACTCCCCTTTTTACCTAAACTGAAGACTGACGCCTTCATCTTTTAGTCAAGACTGCAACAGATACCAACGAGCGAGTCAGAAATCTCCACAACCAGCAACCAGTCTGCTTTCATACAAGGCCTGGAATACAAAAAAGAACATATTTTAGGAATGAACTCTAATTCTCCACAAAACCCCATATTTTCAGTATTACCCTGCCTATGAAAAAGATTCATCATCAAACTTTACCATGCTAGTCAACAATACTCTTTAGTTGTGTCTTTAGTGTGTTGCTCTTTAGTTGAACATCAAAGTGAGTGCATCAAGTAATTTCTAATTATAAACAATTGGAAGAAGCAACACTACTTCTTACTAAATATAATTTTAAAATATCTTTCCCTTTTCAGGGGAATACATGTCTTCAGGTCCTTCTGGTTTTCTCACTTGCTAAGAAAGTGCCTTCAAGGTTGCTGCTGCACTTAGCTGAGGTAACTCTATGTCTTCCTTGAGTAGCAGAAAAGCACAAAGATTGAAAAATACAAATATTTGCTTTAGAAATCCTAAAAAAAAAACCCCATCTATTTTTGTATATAAAGTGCTTATTTCCCTGTCAGGAAAATATGCAAATTGAATATATTTTTAAAAACATTTTATGCAAATATTAGATAATGATAAATAACACTGTGCGCACCATGTTTTGTGTGACACTTTATTCTCAACAGGTGGCAATGTGGTATGCTTTTTAATCTCATGCATTATTGAGGACTTCTGGTATGTAAAGTGTGCAAAGATATTCTACTGACAAAAGATGCCTCTAATAATAAAGAGCAAACACCTAGGTTCATAGCAAAGACATCAAAAATATAATTTAACATGAATCAACACACGGTTCCTTACATTTATTACTACCTATTTTAACTGTAAAGCTATGGAGTTTTATAACTTCTGTTTTATCCAAATTTTCCAAAGTGTTGGTGCATTTTGCACTGCAAAAACTGATAAATGACATCTATTTACTAAAAAGTACAACTGACCTGCTTTTACTTTAAAAAACAATCTTTTACTTAATTTCATATCTCACATGAGGCAGACTCCACTGAGAAACATAAAAGACAAGTCTTTACAAGACTACCGGTAAAATGCATTTAGTTTTGTCCAGTGAGAGCTATAAACGAGATAATTTGTTTCTCATTACATTTATTCCACTCAATACGCTACATTTTGTTAATTATACCAACATACCCAGCGTTGTATATCTCTTTTTTTCAGATGACGGAGAAAGTATGGGGAAAGCAGTATGGCTGGGGAAAAACGAGCCAGGAAATTATCCTGGAGTATAGTTCAAGTTTTATCAAATTTGTATTGATTTCAAATTGTCAGAGGTTGACAAACACACACAATCTCTTTCTCTTGCCTTCTGATTTCATTACTTAATGTACTAGGCTGAATGACAGTTTTCTAATGTGCTTACTCGGTGTCGTCATACTGTTAGACACAGCAAATATCTTCTAGACATTTTAAATGGAGGTATAATGGAAAATGGCACATTACAATTGATAATACTTGTTTATTAAATAGGGTTTGGTGCACTTATTTGAAATAATTTCTCTTAAACTGTGAGATAGGTAAAAAATATTTTTAAAACTCCTGTGTGATCTTGCAACTGCCGTTCTAATTCAAGACTAAAAGCAGCATTTTTCTAACTAAAGGCAAGATGTATATCAGCTTTTCCACCATTAGAAGACGACCGAAGTGCTTGTGGAACATCAGTCACATGACTTCAGTGACGACTACATTGACAAAGCAGAAATAGTTTCATTTGTTTTTGGTCACCTATTGATGTGCAAACACTTCCAGTGAGATTGCTTATTACTAGAAGCAAAGAATTGTGCCCTATATTTTTGTCCACTAACATTAACTAAAGACACACATTGAACATCCACCAGCAAACTTCACTGGATATCAATAAACCTTCTACTACAACTCACAGATAACATTTTTTTTCATTCTTAGTTCAATACTGCAGAGCATCACTTTTTCACGCATAAAAGTCACCATTATGATTCTATTTCAGTGGTGCAGTTATTTGTTTAAATAATGATTGTTTCAGCAAGTAAAAGTTTTTATTGTGATATCAAGTGAAAAGATAAGCAAAACATAAATACTGAAGACGAAAAACTTAAAATGCTGATACTTTGGGCTGAATAAGCAACTGTACTGTACACAGTAACAGCGTGATGCACGCGTGTGGCTTTCAGTTTCTGTGTATTAGACATCTATTTTTGCTGAGCACATTCTTAGCATTGTTAATATTCATCCCTCAATGTGAAAATTCATAGTCTACAGACATGCTGCATTTCTTCTCCTTGTTTTTCTAAACAGAAAAGCCATTCATAACACTTTATTTCAGCTCACAAAACCCCTCCATTATGTGGTCAACATCTGACATGTATTAAAAATAGGGTAAAAAGTGAAATATTTAGGATTTTTGCTGCTTTTCTAGCATTGACAAAGGCAAATAAAATACAGAGCTATTTTTTCCTCACTTATTAGTTTTTTTTTAAATAGACTTTTAAAATATAATATTAGTCTAATATTTAATGTCTAATACCATGATGAGAACCATCTAAAGTCATCATCTCATATTTCATGAAAATAGGTAAGCATATCTATTCTTATCAAAGTGAGGAAAAAGGTTTCATGGAAAAATAAGCATAAATGAAGACGCATCAATTAGAAGTTTAAAAGTGTTGACAAATAACCAGAATCCTAACATAAAATCTGAGTCATGTAAGAACAAAGACCTTTATGATTCAATTTTAAAGAATAAATCTTAAATAAAAAGTGATAAATTCCTGAGATAGTAGGTTTGACAGCCTACCTGTCGAGTCTGACACTACATAAATTACTGTAATCCAAAATGAAAAGGGTATCATTCAATCTTCTATTACCTAAAAGACCTTGAGCTATCATTAGTCTCTTAACAATCTCTACACGTTACGCCTATAGCGTCCCATAGGAAATGGGAACTGATCTCCCTTCTCTTGGTTATAAACCATCCAAAATAAAACAAAAAAACCAACAACTTAATTTTGTGCTTGGATTTTACATTAAGAGTCTCAAAACTTCAGGTGAAGTTTGCAGAATTTCAAAGTCAAGGGCAAACCAGCACGCTGCTTCCTCCAGGGACACCCAGGCAGGAGACTCAGCCCTCCACCGCCTGCAGAGGCTTCAGAGGACTGAGCATCTACAGACCCTGCAGAGTAAAGTAAATAACAACGGCACTTGGCTTTGTGCGATTGCTTGCACATTTACCACAGAGATAGGTATGTGTACAGAGTATTTCATCTGCATTCAGATTATGATTTTCTGTGCAACGAGGTTTTCTCTGAGTGGCGAAAGGTGGTAAGTAGTGCTGCCTACTCCAGCTAGCAACTAGTTGTGTCCCCTCTGCCCCTCAGATCAATCCAAGCAGTACTGAAATCAAGGAAGTTCAAGACCATTTACTCCTCTCTGGGAACTCATTTTAAAACAAATGAAGCCTTCTGCTTCTAATGTCTGGGCTGCCTTCTCCTTTAATCACCCCCTTCCATTTGTTCCGGACTTGCTATGTTTTCACGCTTTCTGCTATCCTGGGTTTACTCTGCTCCAGCCCCAGTGAGCCTCCAGCTTCCGACTCTGCCTAATTGCCAGCATATTGTCCATACAAACTCATTCCCTCCCAAAATAATTTTATAAACTATCTTGAGGTAAGGCACGGTGGAGAGTGCTGGAGTCACGGGTACATTGAACAAGAAACTTGATTGCAAAACAGACTTATTTCCTTGAAGAAAAACAAGAAAACTGCATGTAGGGGACTTTTGGGTGAATAGACTGAGGTCAATCTGATAGAACATCCTTTGTGAAGAGTGAAGAAACAAAATCCGAGTCCTACTCTTAAGCATACAAGTAGCAGAATCAGAGCTAACTAATACTGAACTAACCACTTCTATTTACGTCAATGAGAACACAATTAATGCTTTGCAGAATGTATTTAAAAATGTCAACTTATATTTCTAGAAGAAAAACACTGAAATTATGAAGCACGTACAGTATAATGTATATAAACAGAGCAAGAGGTCCACAAATTAGGAACAAGTGAGTGAATATTCATATCTGCCATATAAATTCTTTAATAGACTCATATGTCTCTATTTAGATTTTTATACAGTTTTTAAAAGCCCTTCAAATAAAAATCACAAGAGGCAACAAAAGACTAGATCTGATTTGTATTTGCATGACATCAAATAGCAGAAGTTTCCAAATTCTATTCTTACTGGGAATGCTAAGGGAAAAAACCCACACCTTCAATGTGCGTTCGTATTATGATCTGTCCACGGCAAATAAAATCGAGTGTAAATATGGAATGGAATCGAAATCTTTACTCTGACTGTGATTTTGGGTTGCAAAGGGGGCATTTATGCGATCCAGACATAACTGCATCTACTGCCTAATTCAGTCTCAACTTGTGTAAAAAAAATCCGTACATGCGCTACAGCACTTCGTTTATGCAGAGTGCTACAAGGGTACTAACAATATAAAAATGTTTTCTATGTTTTCCCTTTGAGTGATTTTTTTCCCTTATATATCTTGAGTTGTTCTTTTTATTCTTTACTTGACTTAACACGAAGATGCCTGGAAGCAGTAAAATATTTTCTCTTCCTTATTCTACTGTCAGCAGCATTATTTTGACCTTATCAGACAAATATGTGTTGACAATTTTCTCAAACAGTATTCTCTCGTGAGCTACTATAATGTGCATCTTTATATTATCTGGTGTAATTTAGACGTGTGAGGATTTTTTTAATTATTAATTTTGTCCTGTTTTGAAAGTATATGTTAAAAATGGAAAGAAATCCCTGGGCACATAAATCTGTGTTGCACTTTATGAATAACATCAATAAATAAATATTAATGCTTCTATTTCATTTATATTTCAAGATTGAAGCTATGAAGCTTTAGATTCCCAATAATTAAGGCTACAATTGCCTAATGCTTCATGCTAAAATGTTATAATACTTTTTCAAGTTGAAAGTGTGAGGATCTGCTGCTTAAAAAACCATAGAACAGCAAGAATAAAACAAAGGCACCATTGACTTTGTGAATCAATGAAAAAGGAATTATGTAATGGCATTTCAGTCCTTTTCAAAGGGAACCTCTAGTGGCACCAGAGATCCACAAAGCTTTCAGATGATGGACGTTCACTAATTATTTTGGTAATATTTTTGTTAGGCAACAAAAAGGAGGAAAATATGAACGTGGGTAAAAATGTTCAATTAATTATAAAGCTGCACAAATTCCAACTGCCATTTGCAAAAAGCTTAAAAGCTCTTCCTTAAAACAACATTAACATGATTTAACGGATGTTAGGTAATTCATTTGAACCAACTTAATGTTACTGCAAAGTCCAATGGAAACTTCAAACAGTTAATCTCACATTTGCTGGCAGGCTGCACTCAGAAATAAAAACTCTGTTCTCACACAGATTAAAATATCTGCAGTATATAACTATCTACAGTCCACAATTATCACCATCCAGCACTGCACTTCAGTGCAGTCATGTCTGAGTCCAGAAATAATTCACCTGTTGTTAACAGCTCTATTTAAATTCTAAAGTAAATTAATATGTGCTCCATAAAAAAAAGAGTTTTAAGAGGAAAAAAAAGTATCTAAAGAGGTACGTGGCTGTTCTGGTACCCTCAGGTCTGAGATGTCTCCAAGAGAAGTAGATGTCCAGTTTCAGGAAATCCAGACCCAGAGGAAGCACCTGCAACTTGGCAGTTTCCAGACCACCCTGGCATTGCCCCAACTACCCAATCACATCCATAAATGCCCTCCAAGAGCATCACTTGATGACAATGCCATGTACCAGCTCCTCAAAAGACTATGAACGGACAGCACTCCTATGATAAGGAAACACCACCAAACCCACTCCTTCCAAGAAAAAAAAAAAAATCTGTTAAAGAAACCCAACACAGATAATTTCCTATGCCACGTTTTGGTTACCCTCACAGCAATCTCCAAGCTGCTCATTTATGAGAAACACTTCAGGCCATACTCTCAGAAACTGGCCTGAAATATCCAACTTTGCTCTTAGTGAATATCTTCTCTTACCAGAAGCCCACCACTTCCCCAGCTCCTCATGGCAGGCTACTGTAAACAAGGAGCACTGAAAACCTCACCTTCAAGCTCATAATTGCCATGTGCGCTTACTCACCCACACCTGTATCAGCCTAGGAAGACTTAGAATTCTGAAATTCAACTTTTTAAGGCTTTTTCTGGTGTTCCAGTTAGGAATGAAACCATCTCCCTTTGGTGTTAATTTCAGGGAGGCTGGTTGAGATTCTGTGATACGCCACAGGGAGTCTCTGCGCCAGAGACGATTCTCTCATGGGTATTTGTTTTGACTTCTCATTTCTTCTTTGCTTTGCTTTTTTGTCATCTCTTTTAAGTGTCTGCTAGGATAACCCTTAAAGAGTGCCTATAGAGATGTTGCAAAAGGGAAACTGAAGGACAAAACTCAAAATCCGTAGTCCATAGAGTCTCTATTTCTTTTCATATGGCCAAAGTGCAATCTTCCCTGTGACCCCTTCACGAGTGATACAACCGTGGACCTCACAAGGAGGATCTGAATTGCTCTGTGCAGCTGGGTTTAGCTGACACTGTTACCTATTTAGAAGGAAGGAACTGCTGGAGTAAAAGTGACCTTTATGATGGATGTTTTACTTTGCAAATAAACCCCCCTGAGTCAAGGAAAACTGCTTTGCTGTGTCTCAGCGTAGATCTTCTCCTCTTACTCTCTAGGTACTACTGGTGGAAAAGGACTTTGAGATTAAAGAGACAATAAAATTTCCTTCTTACTTTGAAAGCTGAGGGAATAGGTTTCTGTGGTAAGGAAGCAATAGGAAGGCTTTGGAAATAATAAATAAATAAAATCCAGTCACATGGCACTTCTTGCAAACCTCTTAGCTGCTACAGCATGGACTCGCCCATCTGTTATCAGACGACACTTTCACTACAGTTCCAAATTGTTCAGGGTGGAGATTATTCACATGTCAGCTGGGACTTGTTTTCAGCGTAGTATGCTCAGCCGTCCTGGCAAAAAAATTTTTCATGAAACATTTGGGAGATGAGTTTCTACGGCCTGTCAATTATGACAAAGGATTAGGGAAGGGATATGTTTCTCAAAACGTTACTTCACAGCAGCTTGCAGCTTTCCTTTTTTCTTATTTTTCCTTTTTTTTTTTTTTTTTTAAATTTTCATTTAGTTTTATGCGGTTTTGGTGATACAAAAGCCACTGGAAAAATCAAAGTTGTTTTATTTCTATACAGCTTTTAAAAGTCCTGCGTGAATTTTTCAAGACCATATCCCAAATGTGACACCAAGGAAGGAATACCAAGAAGTCTGCCCCACAACTGGGGCTACCCAGGGTCAGCCAAAAAGACAGCCTGCTTCTCCCATCATTGCTGGGTTATGACCCATCACCAACAACCAACCTTTATTATTCACCAAATTTAACTTGATCATTTCTGTACTGGTAACTGTAGAATTCACGTGACTCCCACAAAAGATTTATTACTGTTCTATCATCTTTTCTTTTACAAATATTAATCTTCCTAGTGTCCATTACTGATTTATGTACCAAAGATGGTGAAATTAATCAGCTTCTTCAAATTACGCCCATAAGAAATGACTATGGATGAAAAGTCATTTAAATTTTAACGTAGAATCATGTAGAAAATATTTTTAACAAGACGGCATCAGACTAAAGCAAGCAGAATCCTGAGATATTCAAGGAAAAAAAAATTCTTTGTTGAAATCAAAGCCACAGTCAACGGATGAATGAGTGCCCACAATATTCCCTACACGTATTTCTGCTTCCCAGTTTATATCTTGGTTTCACTGCTGGGCAAGCTGCCAGTACATATAGTCCACACTACAATACTGTTCTGCTCTTCTGTAAAAGTGTTCTAAAATGACACAGAATAATACTTTGTCCACAGTGTGAATGTCAGAATAGCCTATAGCAAGCACTAGAAACGGCCATAAGAACACATGTAAATGCTGGACAGAACAAATTCATGAGAGATTGACCAACATTTGACTTTTACTCTAAAACAACACCATCTCTTCATAAATATACATTGGTATATTTTAGACTTATATTAAATATTTTATATTTTTTCCCTGTAAATAAAAATAAGACATGGTGACAAGTATTTTTTATTAGTCCTACCAGCTGGACCCAAATATATGATACATGTTATATCAAGATTGTGACTGAGACTCTGTTCAGTTGTTATTTCACTCATGTAAAATATTCATATATGGGAAATACCTACGACAAGCCATTTGAAACAGAGCATTACCCTTCCTCCAGTTAATCCTAGACTGAAAAGCAAGATACCATATTTTACAGTTAATTTCTCAATCAGCTTGGAAGCTCATGAAAATATTAGAAATACTTTGCCCCTTCTCCAGTATGAATAGCGGTACACACTGAATCAAACCTTAAAACTTTTCATGCTTCTCCATCTCTCTGTTTTTCTCTGTAGTTTCACAGTACTATCCAGTATTTTATTTTTTTTATGAGTGTACAAGTGAGGAATCAGGATGTGCTTTGGACTCTGGAATTGCTGTCCGCCGTTTGAGACTTTTGGATAATGGTGAGACGGTTTTATCAGTGTTGCAGAGGCAGAAAGGAAAAAGCAAATGATACAATAAGTCATTCTACATAAGCGTACACAGATTAGAGACGGGGCTAGCAGCATTCTGAATGCCAAACCGAAACGCTACATGTATATACAGTAGTAGCTACTCAAGATGCTCCAGCTGAACACAGTGGCCAAACAAGTCATATACACCTTTATAAGGCAACAGCAATCCATAGAATAAACTTGCAGTCCTACAGAAGTAAATGGCTTTTGATATTGAATCTTTCAAGGACTGAACACATTACTGATAGCAGGCCATTCCCCTGCAGTAATAGAAGATTATAATGTCTGTGATAATGTCAGAGGGGTAGATGCACAGCATTAACCAACGCAGCAGCCAACAGTAATGTATGATGCCATTCAACTCATTTTCAAGGCTTACTCACTTCACAACAGCCTTCGATAAACTGCAAATCCAGTTTAACAGCCGAGCTGAGCAATCAATCATTCAGAAACAAGATTCAAAGCAGTCCTGGTGAACACACGGAAGGCAATTAGATGCCACCATTTGTGAAATAATATTGGTGGGAATTCTTCTCCCTTATCTGATTTATTTCTGTCAATCTGCAGTTTAGATTCTGTGTCATGATTAACTTCTTTGTCCTGAGATGCCATATAAATGTAACACTGGCATTATTAAATGCTGCTGAAAGTAATTCTGCACCTCACAATTGCTAAGGAAATTGATTAAGGACAGTCAGCTAGCGCTGCTAATTTGCAACGGGCTACTTTTAATGGCAGACTGATAAAATGAAATGTTAAGCTTGAGAATAAAACTCAGTTTATGTAATATGTTAACTTGTACAGAACACATTTGCATAAACATTTGTAGGATAAAATGAGTCCTTGGGCAGTTCAGAAAATTCAGGCTGGCTGGTTTGGAAGAGAAGCTAGACAAAAATATAGTGACTGCACTACTAAATTAGAACGTCCCAAGTACTCATCAAAAGTCATAATCTGTTTAACTTGTTTGCCAGGTTTAACAGAATAAGTTTCTGGCTTGTGCTCTGCTTCAACGCCAGCAATTAAACTCATTGGAGGGAGTCCAAAGGACCAATACAGATGATATTCAAGGATAAAAGAACTGATCAAGTTTGGACACACGTAATTTAAACAAGCACGAAGTAAGAAATTATGTAGTAATTTCCAAATTCAGTATCTGAAAGATGAAAAATCCAGTGTGGAAGAGAATTGTTTTAAAAAAGAAACAAACCACCAACAGTGTTTCAGGTATGCCAGGATGATAATAAATAGAAAACTTTTATAAAACAGGTTTGACTAAATAGATCATCCTTTTTTTTCCCCAAAGAGAGAAAGGGAAATGCATTTGAAGCAATCAAAAGATAAAAATCTGCACTGATTGCTCTTCAGCAAGTACGGTAAAACTGAACGCCGATGTCCACAGAAGCACATTGCACGGATTTCTAAAATCCTCTGAAAAGCAGGTTAAAAGCAGAGAGAAGGAGGAAAAAAAAAACAAACACCTATTTCTGTAAAGAATTTTGTATCCTTGCTGCATCAGAACTGTGTTAGGAGAACATCTAAGTGATTATTATTTTAAAATAATTTAGAATATTAGAGTAATAGAGACATATTTAATACAAACACTGCAAATGTTTCAAATCAAGCTTACTGACTGCTGATGGATTAGAAGCATTCTCAGAGCCCTGAAAACTGATTAACTACATTTTGAAACATGTAAATCAATTGACTACAACTAAGCAAAAGGTGAAACACAATTTTACGGTAACTTAGGAGTTTCCAAAATATGCACATGTGACAGAGTTTTGAGTGTTTACATAGAGACAAAAGCAAATCTCTCCAACACTAATTTGTGGGAACAGGACACACCATTGATACATCTGTATTCAAACTGGACTTAAGGTTTTGAAAAGGGTATCTGGGCTGACAACACACGCACTTCAAGGAGTAATTCTTTCCTCTTGCCAGACTTGGCACCTGAACGCTTGAGGAACTTCACAAAAGGATCTATTGGTTTTATAGATAGATACACTTATTTCAGACCTGAAATAACAAAACTACTTGACTGTAGTAACACAATAAGCAAGCAAACGTAAGTGTATATACACCAAACACTGAAACTTCATCTCTGACTCCAACCACTACAAATAACAAGAGTCAGTGGTGGGATGCATCCAGTCTAAAGAATAATTTATTATTCTTGCCATCTTGGTGCAAGCCCTTCGTTTTATTTTTGTCCCACTAGCCATTTAGGATTCATTCATGGAACATTTCACACAGTAACTACAAACCTCATGGCTAAAATTATATGGGCCATCCATACCTCGTTACACAAAACCATGCAAAATTACAGCAGTTGATACCAAAGCAGGGGAAAATATGTCACCATCTTTGTCCATATTTCTTTAACAGTAACATAAATACATCATATATAACTAGGATCGAGGTTTTTTGGTCAGGCCTGAGCACGTTGAATAGAAAGAGCAGCTCCATATTGGGCAGGACGACCTAGTGGGATGTCCCTGCCCATGGCAGAGGGGTTGGAACTAGATGATCTTTTAAGGTCCCTTCCAACACAAACTATCCTACGATTCTACGTTCTGCAGAGCCAAACCAACACTGACTCATTATTATGTTTCCACTCAGACACACTAATTTGGGATGTGCCATAAAACCCAAGAAAATTTGTATTAAAGAACATTTTAGAAGTTTCAGAAACAAGCAGAGAATTAGTAAGTTAGACAAACACAGAGCTTAGCTGGTTTTACTTCTAAAGTAAAAAATGCTGTCAGTGCCGCTTACATGGACAGAGACTATTCCAACAAAGATAATGGAGCTGAAGAGTATCAATGTCAGTTTTCAATGTACCCGGAATTTGAAATGTATTTTTTCCATAAGAAAATTAGATTGTGTAGGAGGATAGTCAACAGCATAAAGAAAAAAACCACACTGGATTCAAAACAGAAAGGAATACTGCTCAGGGTGATTTCTAGATTAAATTGGGTAAAATATATTAAAAACTCTTTAAAAATGAATAGTTATATAATTAGGAAAACAAAAAGGCAGCAAAGATGCAAGAATACTACTGTATGTATGGAAAATGAGTACTGCTTCCCAAAAAGACACCTTGGGGAAAAGGCAGAGACTTTCACAATCACTGTATACAATGAGAAAAGAGAACAAAAGGCATGAATTCACTTGCTGAAAACGAAAACCTGCATAAGATTACATTTTCCCTCGTTGGCTCTGTTTGTCTTTTTTATTGTCACTATGTGACAGAAAATTCCATTCCCCTCTAAATGAGAGAGGGCAGGATGCACTCCTTTTTGCTTTAGAGAACAAAAGCCACCCTTTGCACCTCTAGACCAGTTTCTGTCCAACTGCTTCCAAAGACATTTACTAGCACAAAACCATCATCACCAGGTTTTGACAACAGTCTTTCTAATATTTATTGCTGAAACACCCCCAATACAATCTTTGATCTTCCTTGTGCCTGTAAGTACCCTCACACAGTGTATCAGCTTAGACCAATCACTTCGTAATATTCAAATCCTTTTTTTCCTTACCATAGCTCACCACAGGCATCCTTCTTAGCACACTTCTGAGTATATTCTTAGTATATTTTCTCCTTCAGATAAAAGACATGGGCTTTGTGAGAATTTTATTTTGAAAATGTCACCTTTACCAATTAAATCTTCTACAACAAACATTTCCATGCATTTCTGAGTAACAATGTATGAAAGTACTACTACAACTGCCTTTTGTTTAGTTGACAGAAGTACAAATCCTCATGAAATACCCACTAATCAGCATTTCTTTAGGGGAAAAAAACCCCCAAATATAGATTCCTTTAATGCAGACAATTATATTAATAAGGCAGCAGCACCAAGCAATGCATGGAAGCACTGAAGTTGGCGCACACACACGAGATTTGCAGGCCATGAAATAACTTGCTTCTGGCTATCTTCAATCTTGTAACATTTTCACATTAATTTTGGGCAGCATGAATTATCCCACTTCTCAACAAGAAATCTTTGGGGCATTTTCAACATGCTTGAAAATAAATAATGCATGCATTGGACACTATTAATTAGCAAAATTCAGAAACAGCTACTGTTAGAGATCCTGAAAAGTCTTTCTAAACTTGTCAAGCTGTTAATAATAAATAGGGTGGAAATGGCCAATTAACATACTTAAACAACAACCTTTATAATGCTACTTTTTCTATTCTATTGATACTAGAAAAAAACCATGCCAACTCTGCTACTTTAGCACTTCACTAACAGAAATGTGGTTTTGTACTTTAAGGTGACCGCTGTGTGAACTACTCATGGAACCAAACACAATGCCTAACCATGACATTTTGTTTCAGATATTGAAAATATATGTATTTATGTACACTTTTTGTGTGATGATGTTTGTTCCAAATTACATCTGAAAGTGAAAATTGATGATCATTTTTACTTATAACTACAACTTTGAGAAATCACAGTCCTATAGCCACACAGGTTCTGTTATAGTGAAGTATGACCTCTTTACGTCACAATGTAACTAATTGTTATCTAGTCTCAACTTTTTCTAATAAAGACTTATTTTCATTCTAGTAGTGAAAATAAAAACATTGTGATAATTGGGAATAGTCAGTACAGATAAAAAAATCATGCTTAATGAATCTGATAGCCCTTTCTTGTAAGAAGACTTGCTCGGTGGATGATGGGAGAGCAGTGATGATGTGTGTCTTGACTTAAGCAAGGCTTTCAGTGCTATCTCCCATAATAACCTAGTAGACAAAGTGACAACGAATGAACCAGAGAAGCAGCCAGGGAAGTAGACTGAAAACCGGCTAAACTGCTGGGCTCAAAAGCTTTGTGATGAGCAGCACACATTCCAGCTGGAGGGCCTGCTATTCTATTAGTGGAAAATAACCCACAGTTGTGACGTCAGCAGGATCAAGGAGAAAGATGCAACATTAGGCAGCAGTACTATTCTTTTTCTTTCCTTTCTCTTAAAGATTAATAGATCTACCAAAACAGAAAATTATACAAAATTAACTCCTACGGCATTTGAGGCTCATCAATATTCATCTTCAAGTGACCAAAACACTGATACAGTTTATACACCACACTGGAATGCCATAAACCATCTACTTGACAGTACACAAAAACTGCAGTACACTGAGCCATAACATTGTTGTTGCACTACTAGTTCATTTATTCATGAACTGCGGAGGAAAATAAGCACGTGGAATGTATATAAATTTTCAGTTCAAAAGTTACAGCCATCAAGGGACAGCCTTAAGTTATGCATTACCTTTAAAAAAAAGTTTGTGTTATTTTTTTTCCTGCGAAGCATGCCTTGCATCTAATGAGCATACCCCTTAGCCTCTTTCCTTTTAAAACAAAGTGTTCTTTTGTTGTTTGGGGCTCACACTTCACATGACGTGCACCGGGAGCAAAACTGGTCTAAAAGTTTTGAAATAAACACATTCCATTTTCTGCTTTGTTTTCAAATAGCAAAACTCGGGTTCTTATTTAATTGTATCCTCATTGGCTACTCCTATCTATACGTGGCCATGCAATAAGAACTATCTTGCATTGCAGAGTAACCCGCAAAGGGGCACATACCTAAGATAAAAAAGATTTTCGGGCAATGATCAGAGAAGAAACTCTGTTCTGGGAGATGATGTAGCCCAGAGAGCATTAATGTTTTCTTTACTCTGTTGACAATACTTGAAAAGTATAAAAAATCTTGACTAGCTTATGCAAGAATAATATAACCTGCATTTGAGATGCAGTTGTCCTCAATAATGTAGGGCAAATTATGTTCTTTACCTGAGCAACACACTTTTCAGCAGTCTAGAGTCGCAGTCTAGAGTCCTGATACCCAGCTGCCGTGCTGCCTGCTAAACCCAAACACCTCCGAGACAACGGCTGTCAGGGACCATCTAGGGGAAACCACAGGCCACAAGGTCTTTCTTGTCTGGGTGAAACGATGAACCACACCAGATTGGCAATATGTCCAGTCCAACAGGTCCTGAAAGCTTCAATATCACATATGGAAACTTAATCCACTTGGGCCTTTTTTGAAGAGACTAACCAAGATTCAATGCCTTAAGTTACCTGAGTTTTGACAAAAATGTTTAAGTCTGCGTGATAACATAAATATTTTGGGTCTACTAACAAATGAATCATCATCAATGAAAGCATAATTCTGTGGTTTTCTGACTGTCTTATTATACAAAAAAACCAGTAAGTACCTACAGCTTTCTCATAAAATGTTGCTCAATGAATAAAAATTTTTGGTAACTAAGAATTACAAGGAAAAAGGTTCCTACCAAAGACCCAATGAAATAAAAAACCTATGACCTGTTAAACTACCATCATTCCCAAGCAAGTCACACTCACAAATTTTTAGTAATCACAAAGACTTCAACCATACAAAAACTTTAGATTTAGTTATGATGAAAAATTATCTATTCCAAAAAGTAACGGTGGCTTCAGAAAAAACTAAGGGTAAAGTGCATAATCATAGACTTGTAACGGAAATGCAGTATCAATGATGGAGAAAGATAGAAAACATTCAATCTGCTGCTTCTCCATAAAATACACAACAAATTAAATTAGTTCCACTTAAAATATTTGAGACACATACCTTGCCTTTTTTTCTAATTCTTCATTTTAGATTTCACAATGTATTAACTATCAACACAGGTTATTGAGTTGGTTCTTCAAAGCAAGAAAATCAAAATGAACTGCTAAGAAATATGATTAGCATTTCCTTATTTTTCCTTAGAGTAAAATTTTTTTACTATAGCTACCTAAGTGTCCACACTGCTTTACCTTTTCCTCTGTCCACCTTATGCAAAACCAGGCACAAAAATAGGGGGAGAGAGAGATGACGAAACCTTCTGGTGTAGTTGACATCTGATCTGAATTCTGATTACCACCTGCTGTATCGTTTAACTAGAAACAAGACCTAAAATCTCTCTAGAGAATATATGACTGTGATTTAGCTAACTGACATCTGGATGCTTTACATAAATATAGCTGAAAGAACATTTTCCGGGCAGTTACAAGCCTGGCTGATAAAGTAAGCAGTTTGAGCATTAAGGCTTCAGGTGCCTCATTACATCTCTATTGACAACTCAAATATTTTTCCTCTAAATCTCAAACCAGTTCCTACACAAACTCTTTGCACAGTTGAGTTCTGTGACCAACTTGGGAGGGGAGGTCTTTGTCTTCTCTGGAAAAACACACCCAGAACGCACACATTACACGATGGAAGTACAGATAACTGAGCAGTCAGGAATGCCTCATCTATATCCAGTCCAATTTAAATTAAAAAAAAATTGTATTTTGCAAGATGGATTCTACAGTTCATCTTCTAGCCCATATTTTGCAATGAAAATTACAATATATCAAAACAGCTATACAGAAATACAGGTTCATTTCATATATATGTAGGCCAACAAACACAGAGTAGTATAAGCAGCAATTTCAAAGCTGTATACAAGTGTAAATCACTGGAAGAACCTTTTCAAAGTCTAAAACCTCTTTAGGTTTTTATTGGAAGTTACTTGTCACAGTGATCATCAAATGTTGTGAACAACATCAGGTAGAGGGAGTATTTTTTGGGCAAATTCTCTGCACTTGATAAATAAACCGAGAACAAACTTGTTCAAGCAATTCAATACAGCAAAAAAAGACATTTTCATTTTGACACTATAAGGTCTTACCAGGAAAAGAGAGGGGACAAAATAAAGGAATACTCAGATAAAAAATAAAAGATAGCCAATGAAAAACTTAAAAGACTTAAGAGTAGATTCATACCAAACACCCATAAAATTACAAACGTATACACTGTTAAAATATAAAAAATTTGAGCTTATGATGAAAATACTAGGAGCCAGAATTTTTGTGATACAGCTGGACTTTTTTTCTGAACAAATTCAAAAAAACTTTACCACAAATAGTTTCATTTTCTACATTAAATATATAAGGTAAATAAAATAAATGAAATTTGCCCTCTTGAACTGAAAAAAAACAGTTAAACACATTTTTAGAATCAGTAACAACTGCAGAACATGCACTCCATTAAGCTGTTACCCAGTTTTTATAAAATTAAGAGATACATTCAAAAGCCTTAATATGATAATGCATTAATGTAATAGTGCATTGTGTCTCAATATCACTACCGGACAACTTTTAAAATGCAAACCAAAATTAAGTTGCCACATAACCCGATCCAATCTAATTTGTGAAATCCCATTTAGTCAAGTTTGCAAAACAGTTTTCTGCCAACATCAGCTGTTTCAGTTGCCAGTCAGTAACAACATTACTACTACTGCAAGAAAAGGTGAAGCCATGGGCACCACTATGGCGCATAGACCTCAGCACCTTCTGCAAATGTGTGCTTTCAGCAAAGGGCTGCTTAGATAGTTTAAGGGTCTAACTACGGGGTGGAAGAAATCCTAATAAACTGGATATAAAGTCAAAACCAGCAATCCCTTGATGTACTCAAAAACTTCCATAATTCTGCCTATAACATACATTACATTAATATGATTGACTCACTTGGTAGAACTGGTCAAAAATCCAGATTTAAGTAGGTCTCAAGTCTGTTTTAAACTATAACATGTCAATTCACTTTAGTTTCCTCTGTAGCTCGATGATTTTTCTCTTGCAGTTACAAAGCTACTTGAGAATTTCTTGTCTTTAGGCTGCAGCTCACTGCTTCTTATCGTCATGGCAGATAATTTCAATTGGATAGTAGGTTAAAAAATGTCAGATTTGTCTCAGAAGTTTAAAAAAAAGTTGCTTTTTCGCTTTGATATTCCAGAATAGATCCGTAAACACCTACATCAGCAGCGCCAAAGCGGCAGTAACGAAAACGTCTCATGTAACTGCCCCTCAGTAGAAACCTCAAGTACATCAGGAGTTGTGACAACGGAGTAACTATTTGTTGAGTCTTACGGAGAATTAGATAAGAGAACTACTCCAACAGAATTACTTCTTTTTCACAACTCAGTAGTTACACCTAATCGATACCTCGATTCGGTTCGGAAGGGGCCATACCAGAGCCTCTAGGACTAGCACACGGGAAGGAATGAGCTACCTAGGGCAGAAGGCAACGGGACTGCTGTTGGCAGCAGCTTTCAGCATTTGCCAAAATACCCTGTGAGACATTTGAAAAGATCAAAGGGCTTGCTGGTGTCAAAAGGGACAGTTCCACTGCTCCCAGCTTCTTTGGCATTGGCCATGTGCTCATCTGACCTCTCAGGGAAGCGGTTCAGCACTTTGCCAGCAAAGTAACAATTCAGGAGGGGAAAAAAAATGACAAGTGTTGGAACTGGCACAAGAGATGCAGGAGGAGTGCCTGGACTACAGGATGAGAGACAGGAAGCCCAGTAGGAAGCAGCAAGCTGTTAGATGAACTCTAAGGTGTCATGAAACTTCACGCTTCAAGACCTACGTTAAAACTGCTATTTGAACAATTCATTATTTCAGGCACACAAGCTCTTCTAGGGTAATGAAACAAAAGAAGTGAACTTCATTTAAATACAAGTTGGGACCAACTGTCAAGAGAGACAAGGTCAGCATCAATTCCCTTGATCATATCCCTTATTGCTGTAAAGCATAAACCGCTTTCATCTTTTAACAGTTGATTAATACGACAAGTTAAAATTGGTAGCCTCCATGGAATGAAAAGAAACAGATATATGTGAACATGCGTTGAAAATTAAAGGGTGGTAAGAAATGAGGACGACATTCCCCTAAACTGTGCAGGAAGCACATCTTTTAGCAGCCAAGTTCTGAATTCTGGTTCCCCCCCTCATTTCAGAGTTTCCAGCTCCATATCAGCCATAAAAATGACCTCATCTGCACCAAAGTCTACACCTTATTTTCAACAATACTTTTGATCTGATGAAAGCTAAGATAGAAAAACTTCTGTCTTTTGCCAAAACAACACATCACCACCACATTCCATGGAACAGCACTCAAAAAAAGAAAACAAAACCAGAACCAAAAAAAAGGGAGATAAATCTCATGGCTGACACTGCTCTGAGACAATTCAACCACTGTCTTTTTCTCCTTCAGTTTTCACCATATACCCCAAAATATCTTGGTTTCATCCTGATTCTTATCAAGAATACTGCTGAGAGCTCAGAATGTTTTATAAAATAGATTTACTGGGAAGCTGGGAACAAATCCACTTAGATGAATCGTAAAATGAGGGCTTAGCATTCAGGGGCACAAAATGACAGGCACATGCTGAAATGAATTAACCCCACTGGCTTGGATGTAACACCTACTGTCTTTAAATGTATCATTCCTACATTTCTGTAACTACTTAAAAAGAAAAACTCCTAAAATGTCATGAAGGTAATGGAAGGGACTGAAAGAAGAATTGAGCTCCTCATTCTGGTTTTGATTTCTTAGTGATCTTAGCAAATCACTAAATCATTCTTCACTTTCTGCCTCATAAAACTGAGAAAAAAAACCTGATATATATGTGACACTTTTAATATGAAAAGCACTTTAGAGAAGCTTTTTGACACAGGATGAAAGATTGTACTTTGCCACACAGAATAGCTGTATTACCTGACATGCTCATTATACTCTGTCAGAGAGCAACAACTTTCAACATATTTTGCTCTTACTATTCCTCACTCTTCGACCATGTTCAGTAATTACAGCTGGAATTTGGTAGATTGCTTTAGTGACTTAGGAAACTAATTCCCTCAGAAATCCAGACAAGCCCGTTTCTCAGCTGTTCAGAAATAATTTAAAGAGTCATGCAGGTATTTGGGTGGGGTTTATTGTAGCACAGCCATCTCAGTCCACAGTTTGAAAAACAGGAAACATTCGTATTTAAAACCTCTGGACTCATATTGCTATAAATGAAAAATGATCCAAATTCATTATTTTTTCTGTCTGGTGTCACTAAACACTGCACACACGCAGCACGCACATCACAAACACAATTATTTGTGATTTCTATGCTTATGTTTTTGGGTCACAACTCAAGAGCCAGCTTTGCTTCTTCGCCCCGTCTGTCTCTGTCTATGGACTGCACAGAGGCACAAAGATAAGACGACCACATTGTGAACGTTACATGATCATTTTTGCTGCACACATTAGCCCGGTTCCCCTGGCTGTGCTTACAGCTATTGGAATTTCTCTAGGAAATCAGAATGATTTTTGGCACACTTCAAGCTCACTCTCCTTCAGCAGAAATTGGCCTGCCTATTTTAGAAACAATCAGGAAGCACCAACCACACATTTATTTGACTACCTGACCTGCCCTTCAAAACAGTCATTACCATGCAGAATAATGACATTCCGCAAAGAGGAAAGTGCCGTTTTCAAAAGCACTGAGTGCTTTTGAGAATCATTTCAGCAAGCCAAACAATGCTGTTCAGCCAATGAACTGACATCACTCCTAAAAATACTTCTTTGTATGTCAGTAAAAATTACGCCCAGACACACTAAACAAGGAGGCTGTATGTTTCTTGGAGGTGGCAGCCAGCCGAGACTGCTATCTCACTACCCATCTGCTCTTCCACACTGCCAAATCCTAGGACCTTTAATAAAAACAGGACCCGAATTATGCAATTTGCCAGACTCTGCCCCTTCTTACTCCTCACTCTAACGTAGTGTCATACCCGCGTCTGGAGGAAGGCGAAAAACCTGCCTCTCTTCCATAGGCTTTCAGAGTAGGTTCAGTCAAAATACCTGAGTTGCTGTTGAAAACTCTTAGAAAATTCATGGCTAAATGTATTTCTGTTTCTTCAATTCCTCATGCCAACATATTTTCTAATTTTCCTCAGAATGAAAGTTATTATAGGGAATAACTCAGCCAACTACAAGAGAATCCAAAGGGATGTCTCCTATCGAAGGTGCGTCTCCGATCGAAGGTGCATCTCCTCACAAGCGCTAAACGATGGAATACTGTGGGGAAATCACTAGGGCAGAGCTTGACAAAAACATGGACTGGAGAACGAGCCAGCCCATGAAAAGTGTTTCCGGACTCCCCAGCTGAGATCTCCACCTGAGGCTGCCTTGGTCCTGTGAACGCACCCAAAATATCATTTTGGTCACATGTTATGAACGTTGTCTGTGTCTAAAAGATATTCCAGATTCCAGAACTATTCCAGGATGCACTGATTTTTAAAGACTTTGAGTAAAACAAAGATTTGGGAGGAATTCGGAACATTATTGTCTGCCCTGTTAACTAAAACTAAGGAGAACGAATAATAATAGGAAAAAAAGCTGAATAGCTTGAGTCACCCTTTGAACTACAAGATTACTATATAAATAATTTTCATGTATTTATATACATAAACTTCTAAATTATACTTTGGGGATCAATGAAAGTATTTTGTAATTTTTTTACCAGCTGGACAATATCATACAATACAGAATAAATACACATTTGAAAAATGCTCTGGAGAGATGAAAATTGCTTTCAATTGTGGACACACAAACTTGGCAACTTAATACATCACTGTGTTGCTATATGGCAACCAACCAACACACTGCAGGACAGTCTACAACAAGGTATGTTATGCTTCACCTGAGATTATATTAATATCAAGTGTTGCAAAGCAGAACTGAGTAAGCAAGATTAAACAAACGCAAAACAATTCCCCCCTTCCCTCCTTCTCACATTCGTTTTGCTGATTTGGGACTGTTACTTTTGGTTCGCTCGTTGCCCTTTCGGGGAAACTTCACTCCAGTCACTACGTGAAACTGTCCTATCTTTCAGCTTAAATCTCGCTGGGACTTTCAGAAGTTCTACCCACACTTTTATGATTTGTAAAACCTCCACAGGTGACAACTGAATTTAATACACTTTTCTGAACATTCTTAAATTGAACCTTGTAAGATTCTTATGTTATGATTCTGCCTTTTCAATCCTTTTTTCATTTATAGGAAAAAGAGAATTATATTTTTTACTCTAAATTATTCGACTTCAGACAGTAAAGAAGACATATGCATGGTGTGTGGTCTGAGTAGCAAAAGAAATTCCACTTTAAAAGGAATATGACCAGAAAAGGAAAGCTTGCTAGAAAACAAATCATGTCTAAATCAAGCATGGTAGGATTGTTCGTTCTTAAACACATCAGTATGAGCGAACATCACAACAAAAACTACAGCCTCTATAATGGTGTCATGTTGAGTATCTTTTCTATGCATTCAAAAATATGTCATGAGCATCAAAAAAAAAAGAAAACAGAACAGGGGAACCTTTCTGAAGACTGCAGAAATGCAGAGTAAAACATTATATATATTAAAAATAGACACAGTTACAGTGGGAACACTGACTTCTTAAAGCATATATGTCTGTTCTACAGAAAGCACAGCAGTGAGTAAAGACCACTGTCAGTTATGCTATTCTAAGAGTTCATCTCGTCTCAAAATTTCTGCTGGTTAATAGGTTAGGCTTAAGGATCAGTAGAAAAAAAAAAACTTCCCATTTTTTTCTTTGTTTAATTTAGGAAGTAAGAGTAACTCCCTTTTATAAACAACATGCACTCTGGGATCAAGACAATTTTACTCTGCACTTGTTATTTAAATGAGTGCAGTGTCTCCATATGGCCATATGGATGCTAGATATATGTCACACACTCAAGGGGCATTGAAGAGCTTAAAGTACATATGCTAACAAACAATGCTGAGTTGGCACCCATGCGGTGCTTTCTTCACTACAGTATACAGTGTTATATTTCATATTTTCATTTATTATTTCCCTTAGAAGTATTCTTAAGCGCTAAAAAGCACCTGGAGATTTCACAGAGACTTGACTTTATAATCAGGTTACTTCAAGAATTACACTACTGGAAGAATCCTACGGCATGCAGTCAGTGCTGTTATGGTAAACCGTACTTTTAGCTATGCTCTTCAAAGCAAAACAAAAACGGAATTCCATATATATAACTATAAATATTAGTTCAATCTAGAATTCCAGACAAGCTTCTTAGTATTAACACATCTCATTTATTATGATGCTATGTTAATTCATGCCAGATGGAGACTATTCAAATGTTCATGACTTGTACTTGTCATGAACATATGTTCCTGGAATAATGGAGTGGTTTCTTAGCAAACAACAACCCATATTTAAAGACCTATGATGAGGCTCATAAAAGAAAAAAAAATATAAACAGGGAAGGCACAGCTGGAAAACAAAAAAATCAGGTTCTTCACTACTTAGAGGGTTATCAAGGATAACGGATTCTTTGCACACTCCTAGCTGTATGATGGAAAGAGAGCTCTAGACTATTCCAAATGGTTGAAGAGGAACACTTTGTACTTTCTGTCTGCCCTACATCGGAATAATTCTTGTTCATTGTGTACAAGAGGCGCAGAAGAAAGCAAGGCTGAAATTTAGTTCTTCAAAATCCTGCTCTTCATTTCAAGGCCTAATTTGTAGAAATGCAGAGGGTGAACGTGTGTGTGCTCAGGAATTGTCAGTTACGATGACTGGATATAGAGTTAGAATCTGAGTCTTGTTACCATAAACACACAAAAGGCATGATCACAGATAATAAAGGCTCGCTCTCACAGTGTTGTCATTGATTAAGCCATCAGAAATAGGTGCTCTGCAAGAAAGTAGAGATATTTATTTTTTAAAATATTCTGCTTAATTAGAAAAATAGATTTCTCAGCTTGTTGCTATAATGTCCTTGAATTATAAGCACAGTTTCTCTTCTCTGCCTATGTGCCTCATTCCTACTACCAGAGTTAACCTTCTACCTGAATGCTTCATTTTCAATAAAATTAAACAACTGCTTTTGTGTTTTTCTGAAATTGCCATGTATCCGCAATTAACTCTATTGCAGATGGGCTGGTTTCTGGTTGTGAAAAGATGAGCTGACTAGTTAAATGCTCTTTTTTTCCCCTTTGAAATAGACTGAGACAGAATTATCATTGCTAACATGATGAAAGGTTTCAGAACACCCTCAAATTTTGTCAAGGAGAGATACAAACTCCAAACGTAACTTCTGTCATGGCTAGAACATGCAAAATTCCAAGCTCGCTGTGCATATGTTTGAATGCGATGATTTGGAAAAAGAGAATGGTGAAAGATGGATTAACTTTGAATAAAGGCAGCAGAGTTGAAAATAGCACATGATGGACTGAGAGGTGGGTGATAGGGAGATAAGTAGGAAGACAGCGAAAAAATCCACGCCAAAATGGATCCTTTGCTTGAAAAAGAGAAAAGAAATGGTATAAAATTGTTATAAAAATACATTCAGAAGAAAGAAGCACAAAGGAAACTCACAAAAATATAAACATTCCCTCCAAGATGCAGAAGTCACCTAAAGAGAAAATAAATGGTAAGAAGAAAAGGGAAAAAAGGCACTTTTGTGTCAAAACAAATACATTAAATGAATTGGCTAGCTTGCCCTGCATGTTAACCCAAGAGTTTTAAGACTTAAAATTAAGATGTGCAGAGATGTTAATAATCGCAGGAGCAATTTTTACCCTTCTACTAACCGAATAGAGAGAAATGTCTGTTTAAAATACTGAAACATGTCTATAAAACAAATTTCAAAGGCACTGTCAGAGGCAGATTGCATGAGGGAAAGTTACCCTTTTGTAGGTAATTCTGCCAGAGTACAACTCGTTCTCACTGACTGGCTGGTGTGGTGCCGAATCCTATCGCAATGCCTCAGGCTGTGCGGGAGAGGCAACCTGGTCAGGAGCGTGTAGAAAGCTGATCTGTGAGCAGTCATCTGTATTTAGGGTATGTGCACTCACACTGACAAAATTCTGCCAACAAAACTTGATTTTAGTTTACTTTTTCCTGCTGGGGATGGGGAGAACAGGGAAAAGTCAAAAGTACAGAGAAAAAAGATGCGAGTTGCTGATGCCCACTGGTACACAGCAGCAGTTTGGGGTCACGCTCTGTGTCCATGGGTAAAGTGCACAGTTAGACAAAAACTGCCCTACAGTCAACTCCATGTGTGTGCGGTTACTGTGACGACCCAACCTTGTCTCATCTCTTGTATTTTTCTCACAAACTCCATCTGATTTTTCTGTATTAGTCAACACCAAACAGACACCCTATGCCTTCTGTCTATAAGCAACAAATTATAATTGAATCCAGGTAGATTATTAACCTACCAGATCGAAAACCAATGTCACTACTTTCTGATTCCCAAAAGCAAACACTGTTTTCAGCGGCATGTTTACATTTCAGAGACTCCACAAATTTATTTGACTAATCAAATCAATTCATAGTCCAGTAATACGCACCATCTTTTAGGCTGCTCAGGTCAGGACACTATCCGTTTTAGAAGGACAGATGAGAGAAAGGAAGAGACAGGAAAAAAGGACTATAAGAAACTCTTCGATTTTGAATTATCATGACAGAATGAGCTTCTGCAGCAGAAAAGACCGTTATAATATTTAATGAGTTCTGCCAGTAGTAATGGCAGCATGTTTCCCCATCTACGCTGACTCAATGTGCATAGAAAGTGAAAACCTGTTGGATGAGATAATAAAACATGCATGTGTTCTGCCTGATAGCAGTATCCCTGGTGATAATCCCACCAATTCCCCAAATATGTCCCAGCATGATTCAGAGAATAACTATTACATCCTGCACAGAAAAAGAACAGGAAAGGAAGGGGTGGTAGTAGGAACGATGAGAACCTCAAGCCTTACAAATAGATAAATATCCCTCCATGCAACTGTTTCTTTCAGCGCAAAGCTAAAAGCAAGCAGACACCCAAAAAGTCTTCAGTCAAATATAATCTAAAAATCCCCATCACTCAATAAAACACATATGAGTTTTAATTTGTCTCTGTCATCTATACTTTGTTTACAAGCCCTTAGAAATGATCTCCAAACCATACACCTTTCTGTGCCTGAGACAGATCACAGGTGCTCTCGAATGCAGAGGATAATACCGCTACAAACCCTAAACCTATTGTTCCCCATATATGATGAGTTGCTGTACAGAGAGCAACAATTTCTGTTCTTATGTGTGTTTATCCATGACTTAAAAAAATGCTGGCTTTCTGTTTTCAATCTTCTCAAAGAGTGGGAAAATGAAGGAAAATTTGGAAACATTTTGCATATTCTTTAGAAGTGGTGAGCTGGGGTTACTTACACCTAGAATGTGTGTGTTTGCACATAAGCCAGACACCTATACAAGCATATGTATGTAAAAATAAACAGGAACAGATTTTTAAATAGATAGCGTTATTTTTTTTTTGTTATGAAACACAAATTTTTGAAAATACCCGAAAGCTATTGCTAATAACTAAGCAGAGAAATGAAACACATTCTTCTTGTTCTTTATTTAAAATTATTTGTCCAATTGCTTTTTACTACAGACCATTTAACTTGCTCTCTCCTTCGTTGACAGAAGACAAATCAAAAACTGTCAGGTATTTTAAACTGTGATCTGCACTACACTGAAGTTTCAAGCTCAAAATCATTGGACTCAGACCTACAATTGTTGCTGTTCCTAGACATCACCAAATACAGGTCTGCTGAAGGCACATGGATTCTGCCTAATTAAAAAATGATACAAAACATTATTCAAGACAAAGAAGTCCTACAAAGACATAACACCTAAGAACAACCCAAATAGCCATGTGTTCTCATCACATCAGCACAGTTCAGTAGCTGTGCTGATTTGCCTCTTTACCACGCAAACACCTGCTTTACCTGGGCAGTTTTAAATATTTCGCCCTTAAAGTGATGCATTCCTTCACCTTTCTTTTGTTCCCACTCTGATCCTCAAGATACTCCCTGAAGCTCGTTACACTCGTCATCTCCCACTTTTTCCAGGATGGATCTCACACTTGTCCCCAGAAGATGCATCTTCTCCTTCCTTCTTGGCACCCACATTCAGCATCTTGCTAACGTCTCAGCCTACTAACTTACCCCTCCTAAAGGCATTGTTCCCCACCTCACTTGCATCTTCTTAATCATAGGTGAGGAGCTTCTCTCACCACATATTTGAAAATATTCAGGCAATTAACATAATTCTTCAAAGATAATGCACAACTACATTCAGTTATGAGAATAACAGCAAAAGTAGCAAATATTGCTGTCTATTACAAGTTCTTCTCTAAATCTATGTAAAAATATTTTTCTGTTGCCAGCTCTGGAGAGTACAGTATTTGAATGCATACATGTATGCATCTAGAGTGATGATTTGTTTCTATATATTCAACAAAAGTTCTCCAAGAAAGTCTTTAATAAAATGATAAATAACTCACAGTCATAATAGGTTACAGAAGAACTTTATCCTGGATCTGCTGTTCAACTTGACTCTCTTGAGAAGTCCTAGGTGCCAAGTAGGAAATAAGAGAAGAGGAAAGAAAAGATACCATGTCTTCGCAAGTATTTTTTTCCCCAGTACCTGAAAAGTAGGAACTCCCAGAAGCAGCAGGATGTGCTGGCAGCTATACTGAGTCTGCTGTGGTAGCATCCCATAAAGGATGTTCTGAAGCATCTAACGTATGTGCGGAAGAAACTTGCAAATCAATACTTGCTGAAGGACTTTTTTCTATAAACCCTTAAAAAGACTCTACACGACTTAAATTGTCATTGCTGAACACAGAGATTGCACCAGAGGAAAAATATTCAAAGGACAAACCCATCAAAAGTCAAAATTCTTTATAGAGTGCAATAAAACAAATTCTATACTGCAAGTCTGAAATAGTACATATTCTATTTTCTATTCAGTGAATAAATCAGTGTTACTGAACACTATGAAAAGGGGGAAAAGGACACTCTGCACTTGCCTGTACTCAATTTTGTATTCCTTTTGTTATTCAATTAGCAGAGTAATGTTTTACTGCACCACTTGCCTAGATTAAGAATGTCTCAATCTACACTCTTGTCATTTAAAACCATGATTCCCCCTAAGGGAACACAATGGGAATACATGCTGTTAATTAGCCCTATGGCATTATATCCCAATTCTGTGCTCAGTATACCACAGTTGTTGCATTCCCAATGCCTATTCCTTCAACCTCTTACAAAAAAGGATCTGCACTTAGTCAACCTGGAGCATATTACTTTCCCATAAGGGAAAAAGCCTCATGTAAAATGTACCAGCCTGAAGTGAACACCATTAAAACATTAATGCACTGTTTTTTAAATAGGCTTTCCTTTCATGTTCATTTTTTCCGGGTGTCATGTGAAACTGCTTGACATGTTTTGTTTCAGTCTGTCCAACCTGTAGGCCCCTGTAGCCCATTCATCCAATTAAAGAACTGTAGAATAAAAACAGAGAAAGGACTTTACGGAGCTTCAAAAATATTGTCTCTCAGGAAGGCTGCCTGTAAAAAGCGAACAAATCCATTGTGCAAACCGGTGCATTCCAATAGAATAAAATTGCTCCTCAAAGTCTCTTTATCCAACGTGGATTACTGACTCCTGATAGCTGTAGGTTAGTTGAAGGTAGAGTCTATCGGAAGCAGGAAAGCTCTTATTACCTTTTATTATAACACATGCTTCCCCCCATAATCTATAAAAAAGCCTCTAGGAGCCCATTCATTTCTACGGCTCTTCACTGCCTTTCAGTTTCAATAATGCTGAGTACAATTCAGTGTTCTTCTCAGTCCACTGTAGTTTTCATATGTGTTCACACGCTAAATAGTCCTAAAATGCCCTTGGGAAAGACAGACCACCATTTATTATTTCAGATTATCGGGAATTGCAGTTCTTGCAGCTACGTGGGAATATCGTTTCAGATAGTTCTGCTAAAATCTGCAACCTTAACACCTGATCACAATAAATAGAACTAATTTTCATGCTGAGTGCCATGTGAAACTCTTTTATATATATAAGTAATACAAATAAATAGCGGAGGAAAGATATTTAAAACTAGGCTGAGAGATCAATGCTAAACATCAAGTTTTTATGATTACCGAACTAAGATTTGAGGAAGTTCGCAGCAATAACTCCAAAAGACTCATTATGCACTGCTTCGTGCTGATTGAAAACTCAGGAATACTGCTTGACAGTCCAGATTTCAGGCACACACACTCTCTTTTCAAAGAGATAAGAATGAGGTAACTGCACAAACTCTTTCTCCTTTTTCTTAAGATAAAGTAGAAAACCACAAAAATTCAGCAACCATTCACGTACCTCACCCTCCAACATATTCATCCAGTTCTAGTAATCCCAACATTAACCCACGCCCTGTGCTCCTCTAGAACCAGAGGATGCCTGCTTTCATCCTGCCCACAAAAACCAAAGCAGGGAGCAGCCCCAAACCAAGTTCACGTTTAGACTGGTTTGAATGAACTACGCATTCCCAATGAATGTGAGATAAAGGTGAAGAGTTTTGCCAAGGAAGCAGTGTGGTACCTTCCTCTCCGGGATAATACTGCAGCAGCTAGTTTGGAGCTTGCTTTTCTTCTGTGGTTACGACACGTTTCTAAGAAATATATTCACATAGCTTTTTTTTTTTCTTTAACCTCTATTTAAAATATAAATCCTTGCTTATTCTCACAATTTTGTACCACCATATTCCAGTGATGTAACCTGAGATTCATGATAGTAATTTGACAAAATAAATCATATCCTGACAGGAAAAAAACCCACTCACTTCCTGCAGGTTTAAAATTTATTGATTATCAACAAAGATGTTAATCAGAAGCCTGGACTTGTAGTTCATATTTAACAAACAAGATTCTTGGCAAAGCTTATTGCCAAACTAATGCGAGAGGAAGGAAACCCCAGTGGTCCTGTCTATATTCTTCACAAATTTGTTCATGAAGCTGTCATATGCTGGCAAGGAATGCTTCTTCTTTCTGTTCCAGTACATTAGTAGAACTTCGTATTCAAGAGCCTTTTATAGCTTCTTTTGAGACCGATTCTTTTTTTTTTTTAATGTGTAAGAGTGAAATGTAGTATTGAGAATGTATTTTCTCATGCTTTTTTTTTTTCATGCAGTATATAATGACCATTTCAATATCAGAAAATGCTTTTTAATTAATTTTCTAATTGGCAATTACTAACCCAAAGGCCTTTATTAAGGGAAAGATTAAGCTAAGAACTTCTGTAATTGAATTATTATTATTATCATTACAGATTTACTTGCTGTTGAAATTTGTCATTATTTTCTATTAACAAGGAGGTAACTTCCTTACCAGCATATCATTATTGATTTATACAGATGCCTAGGTTAATACAGTCTGAAATCTAATTTAAATGTATACTAAAACATTTGAATTATTTCCCTGAAATTTGTCATGACAACTTATGAAAAATTATTGGAAGAACTATGAAGTTAATATTATAGCTGTATTTTCCATACGCTGGAAAAACGTGAATAATTAAGCACTCAAAATTATTTGTTAATTTATGATTGCTAAATACCCTTACCATACATATGAAGGAATACATACCCATACATATAAATATTTGATTTATAGAATTTTAATTCCCTGGTCATTTGATGAAGTCCCTGTTTGTCCACTCGTCACTACCAAGTGCTGTAAACTTAGAATACCAACATCTAATAAAAGGCATGTTGAATAGACTTAAATTTGAGTTCTCATAAATAAATATGTATCAACTGTTTTGATTTATACTTCAAGTAACTTTAAATACACAAGGTCAATTGAGAACCTATTTTTCTCACCAATGAGTACTGTTCAACACATTCTTTCCATCCTGTTATACATGAGAGAAGCTAATGAATCTTCACCTTCAAATGAGATAAACTACATCAAAATAAGCAGCTTACAAATAAAGTGCTTGTTTACTTGTTTACTGTATGACAAGTCAAAAAAGGATTCTTCCTTAAATGAGACAAATTATGGTTAAATTAACTCTATTAATATCTTTAATGACAAGAGAGTCAAACAAACATAGTAAATTATGGAAAAGTATTAAAAATTCAAACAAAGCATTCATTAGAATACTATTTGCTGTCAAAGGATTTGGACTGGCAAATCAAACACCTGCCCAAGCTAATAGCGCTTAAAGAAAATGTTCTGTAAGCATATATTTGATAGAAAGTACTGAAGTAAATTGTTAAAACAGTTCCTTGCTGGGGGAAAAGAACAACAGCAATGAAGGGCCTTATGTGCAGAATATTTTAGCCTGGTGAAATTAAAATATTACAGTGGTATACTAGAAATCGGTTCAGGACTAGGATACATGTTATCAAAAGGTATCACATTCCCACTTGTGATATCTGTCCCCATTGTAGGTTTCCTCCTACCCATTTTCCTTTTCTTCACTTCTAAGTCTCCCCACGAGCCGTCCAAGTCACTCCTTCAACAGTCTCTCCAACAGCCATCTCTCTTTTTCAATACTATCTATAAGAGGATTTAAAAGCAAAGGTAATAACTATCCCTTTTCTTGGGGATGGGATGAAAAATGTTCTCCAGAACAAACCATTAAGTGGATAAAAATCAGATCCTCCTCTGAACTCCTAGAAAAATGATTTGCGTGCCTTATAGTAAAATTAATGACCTGAACAATTTAATTTCGTAATGTATGGAATCCTCAAAGCTGGAGCTTTTATTGTCTTCCACTAGACCTGCAGGACAAGAAAACTTTACAGAAAGCATGGCTATAAATATAAACTTTGGATGTCAGCTACCCACTGGCATTATAAAATAATGACCTTTTTCAGCTAGGAACACCTTATGACCTCTTAGACTTTGAGCTGTGTGCTGAGTAGATAGGGTCTTCAGAGATGACAGTGAAGCAGAAACAAGATGATATACTTAATCATATTCAAAAAGTATGATCACCTCCAGAACCTCACAGCAAGCGTTGTTACAGTATAAATTCAGTCAAGAAGAAAGGGGTTATCTGTACTCTTACTTAGACTCACAGTTTGAGCTCACATTGGAAATCAAGATTTTTGACAGCCCCCTTGTTCAAGTTCAACACAAGTTAGAAAGGAGACGACTGGATCATCAGCTGCGGAAACTTTTACACACTAAGAGGAAAAAATCGTCGTGAAATTACTGGTGCCCCAAAAGATATATGGATGCAGCCACTGGCCTGGCTCATTCCAAACCAAATCACTCAGTATGACAATCTTATTCATATTCTCACTCCTGCTGATTCTGGCCTTAATGTAGCACCACAACGGGGATTCGTGCAATAAAGGCAATCTTTGATCGCTCCATGCTGCCCAGAGTTTACGATGGGTGGGAGCAAAATACATGTGGAGTGAGTTATGTTGAAAAGTTTGCGTTTTGCCAAGAATGCGTGGCTCAGATCCAGCTAAGGAAACTACTCATGTGGAGAACAGAGAGAAAAGCACAGGCGATCAAGCATTACAGCACACATAAGCTCACGTGCAGTTTTAGCTGTTAAAGCAGAAACCACACATCCAAAGAAATTTGCTATCTGTATCAGCAGTTACTCTTTTATTGTGATTTAAGATTTTTTTTTTAACATCTATTAACTAAAAATACTTAAAACCAATGCTTTTCATTGAGGATATACACATCAGTATTCTCTCAGTATGTTCTCTTCTCTCCAAGTACTACACCTAGCAACCCCCGAGTCCCTTGTGCTGCCGTCAGTCTGGAGTGCCGGTTACAGGAGAAACATTGATTTAAACCCCTAAAGCACGTATTCAGTTAGCAAGCAACGAGATTGCTTTGGGTACTGTACCTCATGCATTGCTTTCAAAACAATGTAGCTAGATTAAATTAGTTTAGGAATAGAAGAGATAATGAACACAGGTGTGGACTTTCACATTATCTTAAGAACTAGAGTAGCTGATCCACCGTCATCTCTTAGTCCCTTGTTTTAAGAAGCACGCAGGACATGTACTCAATTCCCTGTCTATGATATTATTTCTATCCCCAACTTCTGTTTGCAGACTCATAATAGAACTCTCTTAAAACAGCTGAGTTGGGAATATAAAAAAGAAATAGGATCATTTGTGGAAAGCGCTAAAACTGTTGAAAAAACAATCTTGAACTCGACAGATAACTTCAATGCATAGAAATGCAACGATTAAAGATAAAATTTAAAATGTATTTTTACCCCCATAAATTTATAATCTGACAGAAGAAGAAGAAAAAGTAACCGCTGTGTTGTTAGAGAAGATTTTTGAAAAGGGGTCTTGGAATTTGGGCATTTAACATTACAGCAGTTAAAAGATGGTGAATAAGACCCCTTATGTGTTCTTATGGCATATCTGTCCTTTCAGCTTAATCCTGGTTAGCGTTTCCACCAGCTTTCCAGAGCTCAGCACAGCTGACTTGCTTCTATTTCTCAGTGTGCTGAAAAGGGGATTCTTCTGCTATCCACAACCTCCCTTTCTCTATGAGAATGTGCAGTGAGACCTCCCCTGGCATCTTACACTCTTTCTCTCTACTGAAAGGGCTTGTCTGGCTACAAGACAACATGCACCAAGCCATCACATTTCTTTTCTCTGTGCCTCTAGGTTGGAAGAAGGTTTGTGCAGCAACAACAATCTGTTTTTCTATGCATTGTTTTTCCTATTTATTTCTGTTGTGTTTCTGCCACAGTGACTTAATTTGTGCGACTGACTGTATTGTCTCACCCACCTTCCTGCTGCCAGCAGGAAAGGAATTAATGCTTGGCACTGATGGCTGCTGGTGAATTTGTAAGGCTAAACACTTTGGTTTTATTTAACTCAATTTTATTCTTTCTGTTCTGTCCTTTAGGATTGGCATTAATGCCCCACAGGCAAATGAAATGCACTGTTCCAAACCTACTTATTTACTATGTGATTTATTTGCTACATAAATGTTTCTCATTCTTCTCTACCTCTCAGCAAACTATTCACCATAGGGTTTTTTTTGAGAAACAGAAAAATGTTATGTACTACATAATTTCAAAATCACTTTTTCAATTGCATAGAAGAGAAAAGGGCATGAAGACAGAGGAGTAAAAGGAGGATTTCACCCACTGCAAATTCCTTGGCCTGCTTTGAGCTCACCTGGAAAATGAAGGGACTGAAGTCTCCATCGTGGTGTTCAATTCAATTAGGTTGCCTGCTGCCATTTCCTAGGTGATTACTCTCTCCAGCACTTCCTTGGTTACTCAGAGTAGATGTTTCTTGATTTCCAACCACTGCTTTTTGAATTAATAATTACAAATTCAGTGGGGGAAACAGAGAGAAAAGATGCTAACTGTCACGCTGCTAAAGACTCTCAAGCTGGGTCTTGGGAGACCCAGAATAAAAGCTCTACATCAACAAATATTTAATGATTTCATATATAGTGGAACAACAATTACAAAATGTATGAAAAGGACCAACTACAAGGTAGCAACACAGCATGATGCCAGCTACTGGCACACGAGAGACTTCTAATCTAATTCATATCAGAGACTTTGGGGTTGAAATAATCAAAACCTTCCGAGAAAAACTGCAAAATAATCCAAAGAGCTTTATCCTTTTCCCTCTGGTGTAGCATAGGATAAGATCCTTGCTTGAACCAGACAGTACACACGAAGAGAGTTAATAACGAACAAAACAAACAGGTGATTTTGATCTCTTTCCTTCTCTGCTTAATCCCTTTACCCAATTCCCTTTCTTCATTGACGAGAATACTGACAACTTTAACTCAGATGTGTTTTATAGACGTTTACATCCAGTGTGTCCCCATCTTAGTGTTTTTGTTTTCTCCACGAAGTTCAGGTTTTGGCAAAGCAGTGTGCCAACTCACCCGTTCCAGGTCCTCAGCAACACCCAGGAGCCCTTCACAATGCTGCAGGTGTCACTGGGACACGGGAGATGAAGCAATAGTGTCCTTTTTGGCCAAAACAGAGAAGAAGAACAGGAGAGCGTCCATGGTTCTTCTGCTGATCTCCCAGCCAAGAGGCTCTGTCCTAACAAGGGCATCGGAACAACTGTCCCAAAGTTGATTTGACAACAGAAGAGGACAGATATCCAGGACTTGTTTCAAGTTTAAGGTCTTTTGTGTTTGTAGCTGACAGGCTGAAGAGAACTGCACCACAGGCAGCAGAAATGGGTCAAGCACTGGTGATGGGACATCCCACTGTGAAGAAAAGCACTGAAGGAAAGAATCGTTAGCATCATAAAGAAAAAAAAAAAAGGTGTTTTTATTTTTTTTTTAATTCAGAAAGGTGATTTGAGATTGAACAGTTGCTTCTAAGGTGATACAGCGGAAAGGCTTGCTAAGGACCAGGCAAGAGATGTGCACAAAACCAGAGAAAGGTTAAAAAGAAAGCAAACATTTTCTTGGAGCACCTACATACTGTTGGATAAATCTAGGAGAACAGTAAACATAAATAATGATAATCTATAATGTAAGACAATTAAATTAAAAGAGACAATTCTTCCGTGGCCGTGTGATATACGACACTGGAAACAGGTAAAAATTAGGGTAAAGCAAAAAAAGCTGCACTTAGTATGCATTAAAAATGAAAAGTATCCCCTAGTCACTACATGTGCACACAAAATAACAAAATAATATTTATTGTGATGAATAGACAGATTCCCTTCTAATGCAAAGAGCTCCTTTTTTTTTTTTCTTACCAGAGAGAGAGAGAGAACCTCTGGAACACTTTGAAATACTCAGAGCATTTAATTGTTTTTTCTTTTTTAAAGTAAAAATCCTGACAGTCTACCAGAGGGAAACCAAAGATTTAAAGCTTTTAATCATTCAAAAAAATTTAAGACGGTAAGTTTGCCATCTTCAACCAAGGCAAGTTGAGGGAAAATCAGCAAGACAAAAATAAGACATAAAACTGAAATAGTTCAGACGACACTGGAATAGAAACAAAACACATAATGCGCAGGGCTAACATGACAGAAAATGAATAAGGAGTGCCAGCGCACTGCTAGTGCATTAATCCAAACACCTGCTCAGCAATGGCCCTTATCTCTGCTGCCGCTTTAAAGGACACACACAGCACTGCTTTTCACTGTGGCAAAGCTTTTTTTCTCTACTACCATGGGCTAGACACCCCTGTTCCCCACAATTTATCCTAAGAAGAGTTAGGATAGTTACTGCTGCTATTTTATTACCAGAGAAATACTTTCTTACAGGACTTCTTCAACTCTGCGGTTTCATAATTGTTTGGTCTGTTTAAACATAAGGGAATTAATTTTTTAATTACTGAGATTTTAACTACAATGTGTGTGTTTCTAAACCGACGGTTACTTCGTTCTAAAGCTCTGTGTAGTTTAAGATCAGTGAAGACAAGACTGATGTTCCAAACTCAGGCATTTCAGAACAGACTTGCCTCTGATGTGGTTGTATACCTTCAGCGTGTATTCCTTCTCAATTCAGTTTCAAAGGAGTGAAAAAATGATTCATTTTCTTAAATGCACGTATTATAAAAATTCTGTAACAGCATCACCAAGGAGAAAAGAGGAAAAGCTAAAAACCCCACGTTTACAAACACTGAACTTACTCGTGAATGGCCTTTCACCATTCACAGGGGTTTTATTGGGTGGACTGATTTTTTACATCAAAACAAGCAGATCAGCTTTCACCCCTACTTCGCAGGGCAGCACAGAGGGTACGAGGAGGCCAAGGTCTTACACAGACCTTTCTTCCTTACCTTTTCAGCTTCTATGCGTATATCCATATGCGAAGGAACGCTTTCCAGAACATTGCTTCTTTTCACGTACCTGAATCTACAGAGAATTCCCTTTCATGGTGATTTTCCCCTTTCAAGCTCATGCGGAGGAAGTCAAGCAAACCTTTCACTTCTTCTGCCACCCAGTACTTTACAAAAGGGAATCTATATTTTTATAATTTAGAAAACCTCGCCGAGGAATTTATATTCTTTTCCTAGCCTATCACATGAGTAAAAATATCTTCCCAATAATTATTTCAAAAAATAATTTCTTAGGGCTTGATTTCCAATTCAATACAACAATAAATCTAGTAAGAAATTTATATGACTTAATTTAAAGCTTCTAATAGAATGATTTAGCTTTGTGTAAATGTAATGAGCCATTTCATAAAATCAATAACATTGTAAAGTATAAACTAAATTATTATAAATGAAGGCAATAAAAAAGGAACTCCTCTGTATTAGGAAGGGTGACAGTTGATAAATGGGTTATTATTGTAGGTTGCAATAGAGCAGGCAGGAGATCCTAGGATGAAATTTTCAAAGGTACAAAGGTTTGCTGCCCGGCACGCACAGAGAACGTATGCCTGGAGTCAAACTTAACTAAACACAGTGATGTATTCTCAAAAGCATAAGCTGTAGGGCGTGACTAAAGATTCTGTGGATGTCAGTCCACATAGGGCAGAGAATTCACCCACATCCTTGAAAATGCCTCACCTTCTGCTCCTGACCCCCGTGACCGACTTCACTGCATTGCTGTTTGAAACACACTTGCTTAAAACCCTCCTCGGATATACAAGGACTTGGAGGGATCGAGGTGTGTGAGCTCACCCTGCCTCTGCTTCAGACTGATGCTACTGAAGGAATCCCTGCATGCGTAACAAAACTTTAGTATTTATTCAATTATATATTAAGAAATAGTATATGGGCTTATATTCATGTCAATAGTAAGTTAATGCACTACATTGGCAAATATTTCATATAACTACATGTTATATAATACATATTTCATGAGATGTACAATATGACACAATATGGGCATATAAATGCATGATATAATCCTGATACTATACATATTATTTATACATTTACTACATACTAAATGTCACTATATAAGTGTACCTATTGCAATTTAGAGTACAAACAAGTAATCAGTTGCTGAATTACACTTAGAATTAAAATATAACTTTATTAAACAGTTGTTTTGATCCTGATAAAAGCAATTCATATGCTTTAGACTATCCAATGTCAACTTCAAACAGGAAAAAAATGAGATTCAGGTTGTAGCTTTAGCTATAGCCTAGGTATTAAAGACATACAGCTACGTTACAATTAAAAGGGTGTCTTACCCTAGAAGTTTCATAAAGTTTATTAGCAAAGATCTAATATAAACACAATATATAAGCACACTGCATACCAGCATCACTACCTCGAACAAAAGAGGTGGACTGATTTAGCTATTACTTTATACTGTTGTAACAAATGTTATTTTTCACTGGAGATATGTATTCTTACACAGAGTTATTTTTGCCTTTTAACACCTTGAGAATCTGAGAAGTATGATGTTAATTATACTAAATTTTAAAAAAATTGTTTTGAATGCCAAAACACTTGATATTCATACAATGCTATTTCTGGCATTGTAAGTGGAACAGCAGCAGTGTATTCAGTTTTCCTGTGCTCTGAAAAATCATGTTTCTAATCACAATTAAAAAATTCCTTGCTCCACTTCTGAATGCCCTTTGAAGAAAAAGTTATGAAAAAAATTAACACTGCAAATAATTTTTTTAGAATTTTTATATCTGTGCCATCTCCTCTTCAGATCGGGGAACAGTCACATATTTTATTAGTTACAAGTGTTCATTGACAGGCTGGCCTAGAATAGCTGGAGCTATTTTGGCCTTAGAGTTAATAGCTTAGAGAAAGATGAGAGGAATCATGTAATTTTCACTACAGGATAGAATGAAACAGACACCTCTCCTTTGGTTTCTGTCAGTGAGTCCACACCTGGAGAAACTATCTGAGGACACCCCGAATAAAGAAAAGGTAACAAAAGGGAAGCAGGAAGAAGCACAAGGAAGATCTACTAAAATACGCTCTTCCACTCTGCCACGGTTTCCACTTTTTGATACAAAAAAGTATCAAACTTTGACTTCAGAGATTCCACTGGACTTCCTGAAGCCCAGCAGCAGTTACGGCCCTCGGTACGCACAGTGCTTCACGCGGAAGGAATCGCTCTCCCGCACTGCACGCGCACAATCCACTGCTTACACCAAAGATTTCGGTTCTCGCATCAGGGCAGTATTTCTGACTTAAAACGTATCGCAAAATGCAAACTGTTACACAGGGTGGGAAACAGCAGTGATTAAGAGAAAAGAAGAATGCCACGGGCAGAAATTGTCTCAATCTACAAACCTGCTTGGAAAGCACAGAGGAACATGAAAAGCAAAAACATAGGTCAGCCTAGGGCCAGGACAGATTAATAGAGGGAAACAATCAATGAGCTGAAAAAAGCTATGTGCAAAATCAAGCCGCATGCTCACTGCGTTACAGATTTACAGCCAAATCCTGACCTTAAATTTGCCTCTAAAATGGACAAATGATGGAGGGCAACAAGTCTTTTCCAAAGGCAAAAGCAGCACACCTACTAGTAATTGTTAATAAAGGAGGGAAGAGGGACATCTAGCTGCTAAAATGAAATTAGCAGGGTGGACTACAGAGAAGACCACCGTTTAACAGCAGCACCCTAACGTGTCCTTGAACCCCGAACTGTGCCGCTGCGACAATTTGTCAGTGCTGCGAACTGGGCAGGCACCGAACCATCTGCAAAAGCAGCAACTTATGCAGGAGTGCCCGCGCAAAAACCCAATGGGTTTTCATGAGGGAAGATAAATAAAGGTAAGGGATTGCTCATCTCTGAACTGGAACAGAGTGATTTTCAGTCCAAAAACTAAAAGAAAGATTGCCTTCATTCACATGAATGATGAAAGCTAGAAATCTAGCTGGAGGGAGGATGAAGAAAACATTTTTTATAGTGCAGAGAATTTGACTGGTCTGTGGAAAGAGATAAGAAGAACCAGGTCAGCAGAGCACCTGAGCAGCAGGAAACATGGGCAGTCTTTTTTAGTACAGGATACAAAAGTTAGGCAGGGAACAATAGGGAATGATTTAACAGGTCCCTGACAATTAAACTAAATATTTAAAGTCCTCAGAAGTAGAGTCCAATGGGATTTGTTTTTCCTGAGCTGAATATTTCCTGGTTTGTGTAAAGCAGTATTTATTCCTGTCTCCACAAAGGTGTCGATCAGGGGCTGCGTTGAGGTCTCAACAAAACACAGCAACAAAATGCTAAAGAGGTGACAGGTGGGCACCTTCACTGACCTCCAGCTGAACGTCTGCAGAAGGAAGGAGAAGATGCAGTACTTTTATTCATACAAATATACCCTTCCCTTTCAAGTCTGATAAATCAAATACACTCAGGAAGTCTAGCTTTACTTTTTATTTTTATTTTTATTTTGCAAGACTTTTCTATAGCTCTGGCTAATGCTATGGTTTAATCAATCTGATTTCCTTGTCTCTGCCACAGACATGGTCGTCTGCTCCGTGACCTTGATTTGGCGTGCTTCCTACGCATACACAGTTTTTCAGATCTTTGTAAGAAATGATCCAGATTTGAATGCTAGGATTCAGGTCAATGATCTACTGTTACACAAAATGCAAGTTAGCATTCTCCAAAGAAATAAACATGCATAATATATAAAAGATTTCCCACTTCTACGTATTTAAGAGATAGAATAGATTTGTGAATGAACTACTACACACAGGCTGAAATAATGCATTTTTGTTGTCTACTGTAAATGCATTTTTGTTGTTTTGCTGTAAAATCAGCATATTGACAAATTAACAGGTAAAATCAGAATAATCACACTGATCAGGAATGTCCGAGCACAGTATCTCACATTTGCACATGCAACTGTAGATGCCAGTGTAGAATATTAAGTGATGTACGAACAGCCACAAAACTAATAAAAATTATTCTGTATTTCCACATAGGGAGAGATGTTGAAAGCCAAACATTGCATACCAGAGACACTCACTTTGGTTTAAATTGGATAATTCACAAAGAGCGTTATTCTTTCACTACACCTGAAAAATTTGCTGTAAAGCCTACATGTTCAACAAGGACTATGAAAAGAGACTATGTTATCTTCTGCTGAGCAGTTTCTCCCTTAATATCTATTTATCTAATGACATGCCTATCAGTGAAATGACCTGGCTCAGAGAGGTCTGTTCAGCACTGAAGCTGTGCTGTGCCAGCCAAGACTGCCTTAAAAATCCCCAGAAGTGCCATCACGATCATCCATTGCCTGCAGTACCAAATGCCGTAAGTGTCAAATCAATAACCAGGGCATGCAAAATGATCCTCTTCGCAAACAAGTCACGGAAAAGTGTCACATGGATATCTTGTGGAAAAATCCCAGTTTGCATAATACTGGGAAAATGTGTTCTCCGATCAACAATAATTGTAAAGCCTGTCAGCTTTGATTAAATGATGCGAGTGTATTTAGATCAGTTACCCTTCAAGAAAGATCCTAACAACAGACTGTGAAGATCTAAAGATTATATTTATTATTTTTCCTTCAATAAAAATTGTTTCCTTCCAGCAGTGGATATTCCAAAGCCCTAGGCTCCAAATTGCTTTTCACAGATCTGAAGCTCTGTCTGAGGTAAGGAAATCAGCTTTAGTGCCTCACGGGTTTAGTAGTGCTTTAAGTACCTCACAGATTTACTATTCCACCCACCTGTTCAACAAACCATTGGAATTAGAGAGATATTTGTGACCTTTTCTAAAGTTTAGAATATCTGTTGTTTACAACGTCTCTTCAAAAATTACTTGAAAGGATTTTCCACACAGAGTGTATGTTGGTACTGGTATAAGCATCAGCATTACAGTCATAATTCACATCTTGTTTTCATCAGTTATTTTCCCTTAGGAAACTTTAAATACTTAGGTGTAGCTAAAGTACTGGCATTGTGAACATTTGGCACTTTTAGGGTGCATCATGCTAGGTACTCCTAAGCCCTCGTGACTGTCGAGTTTGGACCACGTAATCATTTTATCTTCTAAGTTAAAAAAACAAAACCAAAACAAAACAAACCAGGTTCTTCAAAACCAGTTTGGTTGTCTCTGGTATTTAGGTAGCATGTGAGGATGGGTTTTCAAATATCAAAAAGTCTGTTAATGTTCCCAGATAGTCCTAATCACACACTTGAGGCCAAATAACCTCTCAGCCTAAGAAGTTTGAAGGGAATGAGAGTGTGCATCCATGTACACAGGAAGAGGAGAGAAGGCAGGGAACAGGCCACGGAGCTTCTCTGGGGCCAGCAGTGACAAATGACTTCTTAGATTCTGAACCACGTCTGTAAAGAAGAGGCTGCCACAAAACACAACATTCATGAATGAATGAAAAAGCAACCAAGGTATGAAATTAAATACAAAAAGTTCATTAAAAGAAGAGGGCATTGCAGATCATAGAAAAATATTTAAAATCTTAGTTGTTTCAACTGAAATTCATATCAGCAAAATAATACACAACCATTAGTTGGTTTAACCTTTTAACTCTCCTCTAGAAAAGGCTAAATATTGGTTTTTAAATGGCTTGTAATTTAAGGATGTACATAACTCAAATGAAACAAGTAAAACCCAGGTAAAATATTCGGAAAGACAGAAAACATTTTGTACATAATTCTTAGAGAGTTAAGAATAATTCTCCTTTACATAGTTCTACTATGGATTTAAATCTATGGTCAAGCGTAGAGCAGAATATACATTAAGAAAGAAAAAGAAGAGTCTGAAAATTATTAAAATGCCAATGACTACGAAAAATGTCAATGAAGGAGAAAAAACTAGACCTCAAGAACTTTTCAGTCCCCAATCCTGTGGCTGCAAAACACAGCTCATTCTGTCTCCAGATGTAAACTGCATTTTCTTACCTCAAGCAGAAAATAAGAATGAATAGGAATTGCGCGGGGAAAAAAATGAGAGAGGTAACTTGCCTGAGAGAGTTAAATGAGATGACTTTAGTCTATTTTCCTTTGTTATTCCATGCCTAATGAAGTGTCTGGGTAGTTGGAACAGCTCCTGCAGTACGTTCTGATTGTTGTAGTTGCCTGTTTGTTTGCCGTGAGTTATCGTTTTATTTGGCTTTCATTTCTGAGCCGTTTCCCTGGTCTGCTGGGCAGACCGATGCTGCTGGATTGTGTTTATGAGCCTGTAAATGATTGGGGAGCTGTTGCTCTAACATGAGAGATTATGAGCGAGAGAGGGGTTGTGCTGTGCTAGGAAGAACACAGACTGCTGCAGCATATGATGGTCTGTCCGTGTCCAATACCCAAAGCAACATTTGAATGCACAACAAAGCGTATATATTTTCTTTTTTCCAAAAGCACACTAGTTGGTCAGTGAACTCTTACATATTACCCCACGTCCTTCATATTGAACAGCATGATGAAGGACTGAGCACGGCGAGTGTCAATATCTCCAATAGCGGCTTCTTGCAACCACTTATATCTGCCTGCGGAAAGTATGACAAAGGGATCTCATCTTCGCAACTGTAGCTTTTGGCTTCCTATTTAAGTTATAATCAATATTTTTGTTTATGCCAGAATATGACATCAATCACCTAACACGGTGCGGAATAAATCAAATCCTTTGAAATGAAATTCTCATGCTTCACTGCAAGTAACAAAGAATGTTTCATGAAAGTCCAGTACAAATCAGTCAAATACTTTCTGGACTGTAGAACAGAAGATGTGCATTATTTTGGAAAAATTACTTGCCACTTTTGGAATAATTTGGACTTTTCAGTTTCAGTTTCTTATTTCCTTAACCATCCTAAAGCTAGATAGGCTATAGCATTACACATACTAACAAAACATTCTCAAAGCTAAGGAGGAGGGCAGGGGGGAAACTGAGACAGAGGAGAAAGTTTGTGTGCCTTTACAAAAAAGGAATTGCAAACGCCAGATAAAAATTTGGCACATAAACCTTGAATTCCCAATGCTTACCTAAGCTTTCCATTCAAATGTAGCTTCTGCCCTTTGCTAAAGGAATTCAAAATCTGTAATAATATTGAGGGCTAAAAGATTGCCCTTTCAGTTCTCCTAACGTTAGATATTATTAACGAATGTCTTTGATTCTTTTGCACACGGGCCCTGCAACAAATTCTAGTTCGTTACTCAAAGGGTTTTCACATCACTATAAAGAATCCTGAGAGCTCAAATATTCTCCTGAAAAATCTGTCTCGCAGGACACATTTCATCCCAACAGACTTTTTGAATAGGAAGGCAATATGAAATATGTTTTCCTTCAGTGGTAGGCATTACGCTATTCTGCTTTTTAGGCAAAACACAGCAGAGAAAGAATCGGATCATCAGCACAAACCATATGATAAAACAAAGAATTCATGTCATTATACAGAGGTCTTTAGGTACCACAATTCAGAACATCCATTAATCACCTACTATACTGAAAGTAACTGTTTCTTAGGTGGTTTACAATTTAACATTAAAGTTCCTCAAGAACCTAACCTTTTGCTTCTGTGCAGGCTGGGTCAAAGCAGTTGAAAATATGAAGTAACAGACAGTGACAAGGTCTACATCACAATTCCCTTCCTCAATTTCTATGAATAAAGAATTACTGCTTTAGCATGTAAAGGAAGGAAAGACAAGGATCTTCGAATACACACATAAGTAACACTTTGGTCAAATCCTCCCTTTCCTATAGTGGCAATCTCACACAGCATCACTCAGTGATTTGGACAGTGAGTTATTCCTTTGATCCTATCAGCTAAGCACTGCATAAAGAAAAAAACTACTCATGAGCAACAAAGAACATCAACATATTGATAATCAGCTGACTCAATCTCTCCACAAGAGCTTCCCAAATCTGCTTGTAGGCATGGCAATGGAAAGAATTCCAGCTCTGATCTCTACTGGAGAAGCTCTGAGGTTTTAAACATTATTGCTCAGCTCTACTGCCTCCCAGAATAAAACATTTCATTTAGTACTCCTGCTTAAGCCTGCAGCCATACTAACTGCACCACGTGGTCAAAAATAATGAAACCAGCTGCAAGGTCTAAACGAACGAGCCAGTGTTACACTTGGTCTTGGTCCATTCCCTCCCACAGACTCCTTGGTCTGGGGACCACTTCAATATCCTCCGTGGGGCCAAGCACCATTAAAGAGTTAAGACTAGATTTTGCACCTGCAAATTCAGTTGGATGGCTAGCTATAGCGTTAGCCCTTCTATCAATAAATTCTGCTTCTGCAAATGATATTTCAGGCAGTCACTGGGAGACGGGTGACACAGTTGGTTTCACTGGCACAGCACACAAAGTTTTATTTGTCAACAAATGGTTTTCGTGATCCATCATTAACACTTGATTGATTGGCCCAGCACTTTGGCAGAATAATTTTTTATCACACTTTTCTACGGCAGAACGTATTTCAGGAACTGTCTTACCCACTGATTCGCTGGCAGAGGCTCTGCTGGCAGAAGGCAGAATGTTTCCTTGCATTCTCTGCTGGTCACTGCGAGAGTGTGTAGTAGATAACATGAGGGACTATGTTATGGCTTTGCGCATTACATCTGGTTTTGTTATGATCAGATCTGTCCCTCCTCTTACCACAATAAAAACAAGTCTCACATCGTTTTCTCATTCATCTAACACAATCTGCATCCTCAGATGTAAAAGACAAAACAACATGAAAGAAACACCCAACCCAACCCACTATATTTTCTATAGTCACCTTTATAAATTTTCTTTATTTGATTGTACAATAAATAAATTCAATCAAAAGAAAAATACACTAACTCACTGTGACAGATTGGACTCCATCTGTCAAGATTTTATGTTTGATATAGACTGGAAATTGTAGATAAAGGGAAAACATTCAGGTACTGTTCTTTCAATGAATGTCCCAGAGGGAGATGAAGAGAATGATAGACTGGTTATGGTTACACCCTGAGCCAAGCCATTGGAAGCCTAATTAGAATCCAGAAGGATTGGAGCCAGGAAAGACAGATGCTGGTGAGAAGAGTAGTGGGGGGAAAAAGGATATTAGCTTCAACTGGGATAGAACAAATATACAAATGACCTTAACTGCTAGCCAGGAAAGAATATACTTTGTCAGCTTCGTTACAGAAGGGGTTCCTGTATATGTAGTAAAGGATATTTTGGAGATAGCGTAAGAAAACCAGGAGATTTGCTTAGAAAATATACAAGGGAGGGAGAGGCATCCACCAACTCAGAGCATCAGACTGAAAATTCGAAATCTGGAAGACTTGCTTTATAACATCTTCCTGCATGACTTTGACCAATTCATTTAATTTCCATTGGTTTCCACATGTACTAAGAGGCTGTAGTGTGATCTTCTGGGACAAGACAAACACACTAATGTGGGAAATGTCCAAATACTAAAAGAATACAAACATTTGATGACATGCAGCAGCTTTTCCGCTAAGAAAAAGAAAACATCCTCAGGTGAAAGCACAGGAAGAAATATTACTTTCACCTAATCAAGACAAAACAAAGGACCTGACAAAGAATATTTATGCAAATTCACTCCAACTTCCTGCAAAGAGTCCAGTGACTAAAACTGACAGGCCAGCAGAGCTAACAGAGGACACTTTGCTCCTTGGGGACTGGGAGGTGACCCTCTGACAGACGGCAATGCTGACAAGAGATAGAGGGCAAAACCAGCTGATGGGCTGAGTTGACCGCTTGCACTTTGAGCTGTACAGTGAATGAATACAAGATTGGATTTTATTCACTGGAGCTGTTTCTCAGTTAGAAGTTCAGTACACGCCAGAACTGCAAGAGGAATCAAATGTGGGAGAAAGAGAGTGAAGTTCAGAGAAGCTCTGGAATATCTGGATGCAGATTTTCTCAGAACTAGGATGGTGTCACATTAGCCCAAACAAGAAAAACCTGCATCATAGACAATTTCTAGCACTCCCCTTAATTGATGTCAAAACAACACGAAACAGGATTGTATTAACCAAGGTTTTAAGGAAAAAACTGTGAAACAGATTCTGCTCTCTCAAAACAAAGGGAAGACTAATTGTACAGAGTCAGCAGAAAGCCCCCAAGCCCATGGCACTGGGCTCAGGAGAAGAAATGCTACCTGCAGGAAAGGTCGCATATATCTATGACTACACCTCCGATACTTGTTCACGCTTCGCTTTCAGCTCTACACACCCGTTCAAAACTCAAATTTCTGTCACTAAAGCAGATTAGGAGCATAGGATTAGGTAAATGAACTTCCTGTGGTGCAGCAATATTCCATCCCTGCCACCCTATTCTTTCTCAAACACTTACAAGCTCTTGTGCTTTTGCTTTAGAAACATTCCTGCTAAGTTTTCTGCTTGATTAATCTTTGAAAACAAAGATGCAAACCACTACTCTCCTCCAAAAAAGACAAATATTTATTTTGAATTCACAGAAAAAAAAAGTATTAGTAACAGTGAAATCCTCCAAGCAATTCATTTCTCTAAATTGAGTAAATTAGATAAAAGCAGTATGGGCTTCAGGAAGAAAGACATCCAGATATTTTCCTTAACAGACAAGAAAGAAAAGATACATTTATACTCATACTTAGAAAATCAAATACATTTCATTTCTAGATATACTATGTCATATCAAAGAGAGACAAATGTTAGCAAAAATCATAAGTACGTTATATGTGGTAAGTTCAGTGGTTAAACTGCAGCCAGTCTCATCCTGGGCATGGCAAGAAAAAATCACTTCAGAATTGAGTATAATGTATGAGGCCAACTGTCAAAAAAGGACAGTTACTGTAATCTCATCAGTAAGCCATAGACATGTGATTATACCTTGCTCAACGATGCCTGAGAAATGGGCTTGAAAATAAGAGAACAAAGAAATCTTCCAAGCTATATTTGCTTGGCCAACAAATTACAATAACTGAAATGTCTATACACTTAAAGCATGTGAGGACTGGTTATAAATCTGTTATTATTTATACTTTTAGTGTAAAATCAAACTATTTTAATTCAATGACTGGAAATAAAAGAAAATAAGAACAACAACTCAAAACCTCCTACTAGCTGTGATACTGCACTGTAGTAGTACTAACTGCCTAGCAAAGGAAACACAGAAGATAATACTCTGCTCTACTTTTGTATCCATACTGTCTTCTCCCCAATTTATTATGTATTCCTCCTAAGTTTATTCACTTGTTTCTAACCGATCAAGCTAAGAAATGGACTATGACACTTATAAAACTAATTATTAGTTTTTGCATTCTCTCAGAGACTAAATATCACAACAGGAACTGCAGCAGTAATTGGTCTTCAGTGTCACTATGCACCAACTAGCTTCGAGCTGAAATACAAACTTTAATGTAACGAACATCATCAGCAGAATTGAAAAGCTTCACCCTATCACAGATCTTTGTTAAGATGACATTGAGGTGTGCATTTGCAGTATGAGGCACAATGAGTTAAGAAAATTACTTGCATTAACAACACCAGACATTGGACACACAATTATTGTAAATACAATCTCCTTTTCTATAGGTAATCATTTCTCAAAGTCAGTGGTGCTGATGTGATACGGATTAGAAGAGAATGAATATAGAGGCAGTGAATGAAAACAGTTCAGCAGTTTGTCAATAAATTTCGGCATTAATATATATGATCTCCAAATTCCAGAAAAGTTCAACGTAACTCTGGCCAGTGCTATGGAACTGAAGTTGTCAGTGAGATGTAAGTATGACACTCACATTTGCCCTAGAGCTGTAACCGTGGTTTAACTGGGCAGCAGGGTTGTAAGACCCTGAGAAAAGACACCCAGAGCATGGAACCCACCGGTTCCTCTGCCAGCCCAGGAACCCCCCGGCCACTCACCTGCACAGGTGAGCCAATTCATCTCCTCCAAACTAGGCATTCCAACTGAACTCCTAACCACCTTCAGCAGTAAGTGTTTGACTAATAGGTGCAGCATCTCTCCAGTTGGGAATTTTGGTCAGTTATGAAGATTCTCTTCTGCAGCTTATGCTGGGCATACACAGATTTCCATGCTTCAATGCGTTGATTAATATTCTTGATAGAAAGTCTGACTCCTCCAGAAACTTCTAACTGCAAAATTTACCACGATACATAGGTTAGACACTTGTAAACAGCAGAAAGGGTTTCACAGACGCAGAAATGGTAAGACAGGGGTTTATCGTATACAGCTCATATAGTTAGATGTTTTATTTGTACTTTATTTCAGTTGCAACAGATCATGCATACGTTGGATTGCCCATGTAGGACTATTGGCCAGCTCAACAGCAGGATTCAGCAGAATAGTTTGGGGAGCAGAACAAGCCATTGCATGACTCCTGCAACAGAAACTTCTGTTACCACCTATAAAGAGCCACCAACAATCCTGTTCAAGAGATTCTATTCCCCGTGCAAACTTTACCAGATGCCAACGCAGAAATAAATTTGTTTTGATTTTGTCCACAGGTTTCTATGCAACAGAACCAACAACTCGAGATCTCTGTAAAGGAGTTCTCATTTTTGAACCTAAGGAATCTAGACATTCCCTAGTGCAATTGGAAGAATGACATATTCAGTAACCATTCAAATAGCTTAAATGCAAAATGCAGCTACATTGGGCGTTAACTACCCTGTAGGAACTGCCCGTAAGTATTTTGTTCTCATGTAGTAAACATATATAGATCATCTACATTGAGTAATCAATTATCTGCTATTTCCCGTGGAGTAAAAGCATAGGCCAGGGCAACAGCTACAGATTAGCTTTTCCTTTGTAAAATTACACCTTAAATTAACTGGCTCCTATAGCTAACTGGTAAAAATCACCTGGCTCTGAATGTCATCAGATCGTTAAGTCTCAGCTCCTGTCTACAACCAAAGAGCTGAAGTAATTGAAACTGCAGGATGACTCATTGCAGATACTTTCGTTCACACTATGACATAAATGGAGGTAGTGAACTTTGTCAAATTTCTCTATTTCACTTGTTTTAACAAAATACTCAAGATTTTCCTTATTATTATTATTTCATTTTAAATACATAACATTGTGTAGTCTGGATTTCTAAATTTTCCTACCTCACTGCAGGTAGCAGTAGAAACTTAAATGAAATTTTCATCATGCCACTAGTAGATATTCAGATTATCTTAAAATCAATGCCATTTAAGCAGTGCCAAAGAAAAAAGCAGTTAAGCACTGTTGATGAAGAATACTGTAAATAAGCTAACATTACATGTTAACCGTTACTCAATGACAAAATGCTAAATGTTGAAATAACTGGTGCATTCAGTAATCAGCAGCATCTCCCACCACCACAACGCTGAAAGTCAAACAGAACATTTACATTATTCTTTCACATACAAAATAGATTTCTGCTGCAGACCTGAGACTGCTGAAAGAAAAACAAACCCTACTTGTCTATTCATCAAAGCAAAAGTTCAAAAACCAATGCAGATACATACAAGTGAACATCCCTCCTGTGCCCCACTATATAACACAAAACTTCATGCTAAAGCACAAATTTAACTTGGCTAGACAAACCCAAAATGTTCTAACTGGCACTCTTTCTTAATTATGATTAAAATATTTTCCTCTTTTTCTTTAGTCTTTTTTTTAATGGATGACTCATCAATATATTTGCTATGTTGCTTCTTTATTCTTTATCAGTGACAAAGGAACTGGAGGTTTAATACTGAGTCACCTGGCTTTTGACATTGGTAAGATTTAAGAATGACAATTTGGAGATCAAGGGGACTTTACTGCTGGCAGCAGAGGTATACAATTTTTGGATTTAGGTAGCTAAAGCAGCAGTTAGACCACAAGATTTATCTCCTTGATTTTGAACACTGTATTTGAGAAAAGAAAAAAAAAAAACATTAACACAGATCTCTCTGGGGTTTAGATCATAGAGATGTATAGGGCATTCTCATACATTTCAATTTTTGGGGTCTTTTTCATGTTCCAGGCAGGTTATCTTCCAAACATAGATGATTTTTTTTATATATATATATCTCTTACTACATATAGAACAAAACCAAGCACGTGATAGCGTGGCCTTGACTCGGAATTAATTTTTTTTTTTTCCCTGCATGGTTCAATGTTCATAAAGAGACTCTCGCAAACCTCAGTAACATCTCCTTCCCAGCACATGCAGAATACTGCTGGCTGCTTTCCAATCACAATGATATAGTTTTGTCGTTTTATAGAACGCCTAAATTTGCACCCGGTGCTTTAAAATGTACCCATGGGCTTGGTTCTCTCGAGTTTTTTTAGTTTTCTAGCTGAGCCTGACATGTTTAGGCTCCAACGCTTGCTCTTGTCAAGACACTAAACACTGATTTCCTTCTGTTTCTTCCTAATCTTATTGCAGACAGTTTTCATTCATGTTACAGCACCTAATGCGTTAATTATTTTTCATTTTTGTTTCAACAAAGGGAATGTTAAAGGGAATGACAAACATATGTATAGGTGAGATTACTCAGAAGCGATCCTGGCACGTGAAAACAAGATTGTCTGGTCTTCTGACAGATTACTGCATTTGTTTCCACTGAACTGCTGCATCATCTTGAGAAATATTATGACTGTCTTAATCTTTATCAGCCTTCCACATTAACAAGTAAGATAAGTCACCACCTATACAAAAGCACAGTGAGAAATGAGCTCAATTTGGGAAGCAGAGTGAGAGCCTGGTGCGTTTAAATTTCCTAGTTACAGATGCCATTTAGGAGTCAGTCACTGCTGATATCATGGAACAAACCCAGGAAATGTAAAACTATCAGTGAAACCTACTAATTAAAGTGCAGTTTAAAGACAACAATTAATGATTAGGTGTATAATTGTTCACAATAACCATTCACAGGAAGACAGTATTGCCATGCTGAGATATGCTGTGCGTGATCAGCAAAATAAAACACAAAATAAAGAGGGTTTTTGCTCCTTTCTAAAAACATCTTAACAAAACGTTCTTTCTAGCCATTCATAACACAAAAGGAAGAAAAGTGAAATAAAAGAGAGCCTGTGATTAACTCTTAGGCAGGGAAATATGGTATCAATTTACCAGCATTGATCTGGACTGTATTCTCCTTTTCTACGGCTATGGAATGTTTTGGAAGTTCACATTTGTTAGATAATATATCTTCTGGACTTCTTAATACGCTAGCAAATATTTGCTGGAAAGGGGGTGTTAAATACTTTCTTTACCTGTGCCAATGTGTTTGACTACCTCGTTTGCTTCTCTATCTTATTTACTATTGTCTTCCCTTACAACTAACTCTTTTAATTCCCTTTTTATTTCCTGTTGCCTCAACTCTTAAGTTTTCCTAGTTTATTATGCCTTTTTCTCAACTGATTTCTTTGGCTGCTCAGTGCACTACTTTTCTTGTCTCCATCTTACACAATTCCAATGACTGCACTTCTTGAATAAACAGAGTAGCATAGCAAAGTCACACAGCTGAACTAAAATTCTGAAGAAAAGGTCTCAATTTTTGAAGCTATTATACTGAAAAAATAATGTTAAAAGTGTGACTTAAAGAAGGGGACAGAAGGAGAAGAAGAAAAAAATCTTATCAGATAAAAAAAAGACAATGCATCAGTGTCTACTTTTAGACCATCAGGTATATGATATATTTGAAGACATCAGACCTTGAAAGAACATGGAGAAACTGATGGAATACTGTTATTTGCAGTAATAATGGTGGGTTTTTTGATTGGTGTTTTTTTTTTTCCCCGGAGCTTAGTAGCACAGCACCATCACACACCTGACCACAGTAGTGGTCCTCCATGATCTGTCTTGCTTTTGTAAAACCACACAACTGCAGATGTCTCCAAGGAAACTTCACAATGTTCAGATTGTTCCACGTTAAATTGCTCCATTTATGAGTTCCTTCCAGCCAACACTGGCGAGATTAAGTTGTTTTGTGAAGCAGAGTGCCCATAATTCTCCCAAATCAATGACGAAAATACCAGACCGATTCTCAAGGCCTAGCACTGAAGTCAAATCAGGTAAAAAATGGAATTTTAAAGGAGAAGTCTTTTCTTTGCCTCAGTTTTTCATTGCTTTAGTAGTGATAAAATGTATTACCTGTAAACTACTTTTCTATGACAGGACTGCTCATATTATAAAACTAGTAGATTTTTTGGGAAAAACAGCCTTTCTCAGTAACAGTAGGCATCAGATATCTACAGGCTCCTTTCCACAATTCCTATCGTATTCTGTCCTGGCGAAACACGCAGAGTCAAATATTTTCAAAGGTTCTTTTTTTTTTTTTTTTTTAATAAAACTTACCTGGTTATTATTTTCAACAGAACATGTAAACTTTTCAAAAAGACTTCTGATGTCCTTTGAGAAAAATCAAAGTTGTGGTTTTGAAGCCTTTATAGACAGAAAGCGAAGCTGACATGAGCTGCCCAAGCAAGCAGCAAGCCAACTGACAATAAACCTCTCAAAAATAATTTCATTCACTAAATGAGATTTTTTGGAACATTCCTGAACTGTAAATAATATAAAGGTTATTGCTCAAGGAGTAGAATAAGTTAGAGGATAATTTATTTTCTGTGTGTTTTGCAAAATACAGAAATCCAATTTCCAGCTACTTTTTCCATTACCTGAAATAAATATTAGAGTCTGATCATACATTTAATAAGAATATACATAACTTTCTGAAAATTTTATCAGAAGAAAAGAGGATATGGGCAGTAAAGACAAACAATCCACAGAAATGAAAAAGCACTTTTGCTTTGGTGGAGTGGGGGAAAGAAAAGGTTTCCATATTATAATAGAAACTCTTTTAGAGTGTTAAGAGAAAATCATCTTCTGTAGATTTTAGGACATTTTGTTCTGATTTGCCAAACGTACTCTTTTGGCAAAATTTATTTCAGCAGTTCACTTGAGTAAGTGTTTTAAAATGTATATTTGATTAGTAAGCTCAGTTACTGAAAGACAAACTTTCAATAAATTCAAACAATTATTCAGCAGAAGTTGGGAGTAGTTGTTCTGAAAACTACTGACACTTTGTGGAACCGCAAACCCCTAATATGGCACATACAATATTGCAGAAGTGTGGAAGTCCACCTGAGGCTGTGGCAGAACTCTCCTGCCACGAGGTAAAGAAACAGTTCCCCAGCAGAGAGGATTAGTGACAACTTTGATTTAATAATTTGCTTTCTATTTTTGGTCTTCTTCATGGGTTACGACCCCTTTAGTTCAAACTACAAGGCCTTGCTGTGACCCAGATCAGACTCCAAATAAAACACAGCAAATCCCTGATGCAGTTTAGAACACAGTCCAGCAGAAATTGTTCCAGCCCAAATGAGGGAATGTCACGCCAAAGCCTTAGCACTTCAGTAATTCACAGGCAGAGATTCTTAAGTCAGTGCAGATGCTCAGTGCTTGTTTTGCGACATGTCCATAGAGCTGGGCTCCAAATCTCAGTAATAAACTGAGAAATTTATTTTAATAAGAAACTATTTTAATATTTGTTTATAGCTAACTGAATTTCTAAATACTTGGTAGTGAAGACTGTATCAATTATAAATCCTAGGAAAACTGAACTACATCCACAAACTCAATGAGCAGACAGTCTCCCGGCTCTTTATATCAGTTATACAAAAGTTGCAATGATACAAAGGAAAATAGTTCAACATTTAGAGCATTTACTTTGGCAGAATTATTCTGCTCTGCCTGAGTTAATAGTGCCATTTGTTAATAAAGCACATAATTTCATGTAAAAGTGAGAACAGTTCAAAGATCTCATGTCTTTCTATCTATGTGCGATTTCTTTACATAGTGACTGAATAACTTAAATCCTTGGAAATGCACATTACAGTGAAATACAATATTTAGTCAGTTTATTACCATTACTAAATGTACTGTTACAGTATAAATCTTCACAAGCGAGTCAGGATCTACCTAAGCTTTGTGACGGATTGAATATTAAGGCATGCACTGGCCCAGGAAAGATCTGATTTCCCAATATTATGACAGCTATATAATGTGTAAATGTTGAAGCCACTGATTACGTTTGAGTCAAATATTTATTTACCAACTGACAAACTGTTAGTCTTGGCAAGATATACAAAATCTGATGTTAATTAAGAAGACAGTTTCCTCCTGATGGCATAAAACACTCCATAATGCATTTTTTTCAGAAAAAAAAAAAAAACACAGTCATTTCAAAGATACACACCCTGCCCCTCCCCGATACGGTATAATGGATTCCTTTTCATCCACCTAAAATTTCATGGCACTATTAAGAGCAATGTTCTTCACCTTACTTACTTTTCCTTATCACTGTTAAAAAAAAAGAGCGTTAACTAGTGAATACAACCGTAATAGTTCGGAAACATTAAAGTATGAGCTGTGATTACATTATATTCTTACTTCAGTCTGCCAGAAAACATCACTTACCTCATTCAACGAAGATGCGAAGATATTGGCATGATACTAACAGGAAAACATAGAAACCCAGGCCAGAGAGTTTCCGTGCAAGCACGTGTTCACAGTTTTGTATAGGAGACAGGCAACTGAAGAACAGATTTTGTGATCATGAGAAACTAAAGGACCAAACAGGCCATTTAAAGACTGAGAATCTGGTACTAGATACTAGATTAGTAGTATTATACTACTAATAATCATGGAATCATTGTAAGAACTAGAGTTTTTTCTCAAATGTACTCTAACAGAGCAGCCTAACCTGGAAAAATTAGAAAGCAAAGACTGGTTTCTTCAAGCTGAAATTTGTCTTGAAAATGGAATATTAAGTCTTCCAGATTTGTAGCTGTTCGTACAAATTTTTTAAACAGAGACTAAAGTTTTTCTTTTTTCCTTTGAAATTTAATATGAGAGTCACATGTGAAAAAAAGGCAGGCAAGCAAAGCATAAAGAAACATACTCAGTTGTCTGTTAGCAATAACAAAGGTTAACGAGAAAAATCATGCTGAAAAAAATGACAGGAAGATGATAAAAAGAAGGAAAAACAAGGAAATAAATCTGATCAAAAAGCCCGAGAACGTGTGTGGTAAAGAAAATCAGAATACACGGTGAGATTAGGAGATCTATTAATTCATATTGAGAGGTATCCATCACAACATAACTAGAGACTTTAGGGTTACTGTTTTCACTCAATTTCATTAAGGAATTAATACACAAAATATTATTAGGGTTTCATCACACACCTCATGGGATAATATGTTTGTGTGGCATTTTCACTCTTGAATATCCATCTTCTTTCAGCTAAACCAGACTGATTAAACTTTGAACAGAAGACATGTGTTAAGATGGGTTTATTTGCTGTTCGCATATGGCTTCTGTCATTGTTGCACACAACATTAGAACAGAAAGAAAGGGCAACTGTCTAGACCCCGATGAATCACTTGGAGTCCTACATATGGTTTCTATTAATCTTTCCGTGTCTCGAAAACCTGCTTTTTTCCACCTTCCCCTCAATCTATAAAGCTCTGCCTGTCTCTTAACTATCACCACAAAACTAATTTGTGAAATTAGAGTCTGATTCTTGCAAACATTTGCCCACATATGCACATTAAACTTTAGGCTACATCTTCTTAATGACTTCAATACGACTCAAATAATTAAAGCTCAAAGCATATGCAAGCTGTCTTAATTTGTAACCTCCTTCCATGCCACAGTAGATGAGGACTCTGTGATCTGATGCACGGTAATGCTGAAATTCAAAGGCAACCTCAACATCTGATGTTCACCTGAGGTAGAATTGCCTCAGGCAACACACAGACAAGGGAAATCAGCCGGAAAGGGAGACAGGGCATGTGATCAGAGGCATGTTTGCCCCCTAAAATAATAAAGCACAGAACAGTCCCAGTTCCAAAACAAAAACAGTAAACATTTTTTCCTTCGGGAAAATCTCAGATACTTGAGATTCGCTGGCTAAACAAGCGCAGGCACAACTTAATGTCTACAGGGGTATCTACTCTGAGTAACCCCTACCCAGACAATGGCGCATCAAGCAGTACACTGTACTTTATAATCCATGTTAAAATATAAACATACATATATATTCATAAATATACGCACAATCAATCACCAGTGTGATCTTACATGGAAATAATGAAATCACCTGCATAGACAGGTTTAATGTGAAATGTATGCCTGTAGAGTTGCTTAAGAAAAAAACACAGCCTTTTATTTTTGATGGTTTTCTATTGTTCCCTCAGAGAAAACAAGAGGAAAAAAAACAAGAAGAAGGGAAAACCCTTTTTGTTAGTAATCACCAGCACAAAACACTAGTGGCACAAAACCACTAGAACTATTAACAAGTATTACTTGTTGATGACATAGCAATATATCTAGAATAGGCATTCAGCTAACTTACCTTCGCTAATGTAGAAGTATCCATCACAGTCTAATTCATTTCATTCTGCAAACACCGTAGCACAAGAAAGCTGCCTGAAAGTAATAGTATTTTCACATGCTGCTTCTGTTTGTTAAGGTGATGTGACTGAAACAAAGTTTATACAGGAGAAACATCAGTTTCACAAATTAGAAAGCAAGTTTCTCAAAGCAATTCAGTTGCAACCATTTTTTTTATTTTCTAATAAGCATATCTGCTGCCCCTTAGGAAAAGGTTTTCCCCTTCAGGTCACCTGTACTGGAAGAAAATTTTCAAGTTGTTATTGAAACAAGGTAACAGATACCTGGTTGTAATCAAGGGGTTAGGCTGCCCTTTTTCTTTTCTCTGTGTGACATCTGGAGCTCATAAATACTTTTTTTTTCTATTTTCTCCATCTAGTGCATGTTACTTATATTGTTAATAGAAATAAGCATACAATGAATCCATTGATCAAAGATGTTTAGTAGCAATAAGGACCCATTTTTAGTACCTAAACAATGTTTTCCAAGCAGGACAGAAAGAACTCTAAGGAGCTGCTCATCCTCTTCTATATGAACTTACATATTGAATTATAAGATAAAATATTTGAACTGTGCAAGGCAGGACTTTAGGAAAACTGATGATAAAAAGCCACTGATCTTTTCTTTACAGAGAATATTAGTAGCTCATCAAAGTTATTGCTTACAAATACATAGTGTCCTACGTGCATTGCTTTTAATAATACTTTCTTAGAGAACCCATGATCACTACTACTATGTATTCATATGAATAACTTGATTAATATTCTTTTATAAGTTTGGGGTTTTTTTCCCATTGGGTTTTTTTTCGAGGAAAGAATACGCATCAGTAGAAGTTTCTTCTAATAAGAATTTACATTTGCATTTCTAAAACCAGAAGCATTGATTTTTTTGTGTGTAAATATATAATGAGGTGCTATAAAAGAGAATGAAGGTTTAAGGATACTCTAGGAGAGTGCCTTTCTGAATTAACATTAATTACGCTGTACTCCAGAACTTAGCTAAATTCCTTATTGCAAGAAAATATCCCTAAGTAAACACAAAGACTGTCCATTAATTTCTGCTGGCTGATTAGCTGAACCATACAATCCCCATGGAGGATGCTCGGCTGATACTATAGCCAATGTAAAATTAAACTCACAGTAAAATATTAAGCATTGAACCAGTGATCCTTCAAGCTCAGTTGTTCTGGTATGGGCATTCAATGCATATGTCGGATAAACACCGCTCAGAGCTCTCTCTATACGACCATTTAAAATACAGCGAATGACTGAGATGTAGGCCAGTCAAATATTGCAAGGACATGCTCAAGGTAAATTTCCGAACTGTGGCATTAATTCCACAACATGGACAGCAGAGCTGAAGACTGTCTGCGGGGGCAGAGATTATATACTGAATCTGTCAAGAGTTTATGACCAAAACCGTATTGACACTGCACATCACTAGAGACGCCAGAGCAGGTGTTGTGGATGAAGAAAACACAACTTCTGTACTCACTACAGTGCTATAAAAATCAGAGCAGTTACTCAATCGAAGAAACATCAAAGGTATATTTTTTTTACATAAAATTGATATAAGACTCCATTCTTCCCTACCTCTAAGCTCCTTTAAAATATAACAACAAAATTAACTGAGACGCATTCGTTCATGATGCAATTCCACTGGAGTTATTTCTGGGAGAAAATGTAATCCACTAACAGAAGTCTGCAGTCTTTTGGTGCCTTTTACTTAAACAAACTGGATTTCCCTTCATCTTATCTGTACTGCTTCAAAGACACTGGGTTTTAAAAAAGGAGATAACTATCATTACATGTGGACTAGCAAAGATTAGATGTGTTAGGGTAAGAAATTCAAATTGTTGATCCTGGGTGGAATTACATCAGCCTTTTCCGAAACAAGAAGCTGCCTTGAAATCTCACAAAACAGAATTTAGAAATATTTATGCTGTAGACCTGGTTTCAAATATTAACATACTTGAAAGTGAAATGTGGATGCTCATTTGCTGTCTTTACTTGATGGCTGTGTAAAGAGACTACTCTGCTCAGAATTTGCCAGCAGAGCACAGGGTAGGAAAGCAAATGTTTGTGCCTTGCCAAATAGCCCATTGACATCTGAGCAGTTCAGATTGCTGCTTTGAATTCCATTTAAGGTAAAAATCCACATTAGTTACTGATTTTTTGTCACAAAAACAGCCATTCTTGTGCAGCCTTTGGTGCATTTCCACTCACAAAACTATTAACATAAAACATGCTTCCACCTGCACTGAGCAGGCAGAGCTAGAGCCAAAGCTTTAATATCTTTTTCAATTGACTTTGCTCACACATCCTCTGTGCACGCATTCCTAATTCCATTTACTATACATGTTCTTGCATATGCTTTTGCTTTATCCAGCAACAAATTCAGTCCTCAGGCATAAACAAACAAATCACATATGTTTCATTAGCTAAAGAGAAGTCTAATTGCAATAAGCAGAGATACAGAAGTAAGAAATTCCAAAATATAAGGATCTGTCAGAGTTGTTACCAGTCACACAATAAATTGCATATACTTAAAAAAGCTTTTATATAAATAATATTATAGATAGAAATACAATAAAAAACTGAAAAGAAAACAAAAATGGAATAAATATTGGATCATTAACATCCCATGGACAAATGTATTGGCCAAATACAATTACAGTTCCAGTTTCTCAAGAAAGAACACAGCCCCTTTTTGACACAACAGAAACACTTGAGATTTTACATTAGTGAAGAAACCCCATAGAATATGAAACTGAATTCCACAGAACTTCAGGTTTTACAGAAGAGGAGAGAATCACAATGTTAGTAACAGTTAACAGGTTGCTTTTCTGTTCCTGCTGTAATGTAATTATTCTAGATGTTCATTCAAACCTAAGATATCTTTTAAAAATACCTGTGTACCTCACACTTACCCCCAGGTTCTCACACTTATTTCAAACTTCTTGAACTTTCTCAGTTTGCCTATGACTTACAGGTAGCAATACCGAGCTATTAATGTCCCTAGATGGTATCAAAGCTTTCAATGAGCTTAGAAGAGGGTATCGGAAAAAAAATACTGTTTCTGTAATGAAACTGCGTATTTACAAGTAGCATTAAAAATGAGAATTTCAAAGAACAGTGTAGAGTAATATTTCTGTGGGTTTTTTGATACTTTAGCTTGTAAAGCTAAGAAATTAGCCAGTAAAAAAAATTCTAACCATCTTTTAATTAAAAAAAAAGTTAAACCTACCTTCTCAAAAAGAGACAAGTACAGCCGCCAAGTTTATAAGTTTGACTGTCTCTGAAAGAGACTTACATAAAAACCAGTGGCCCAATTCCAGACTTAAACGGTTTTTTTTAAAAAAGAAAAAAAGCTTTATCACCATACAGCCTCCAGTATTAACAACAGGTAGATGACATCTCCTGCAAAACTCGAAAGAGAAATTTGTGTTTGTGTTTATCCACACACAGAGACACATTTTTATATGATGTCTACTTATGTGTATGTAAATATAGGAAGAGGAATATAATTATACACCTGCACTGAAACACATGGTTAGGCTAACTTGAACAGAAGTAAACCATCAAAGTTTACTACAGTTTACTCCAATTAAGAATGTGATGTTTGAAGAATGTCTTGCGTCTACTATAAAAACAAAAAAACATTAAGTCCAATATCAGTAGTTTTCACAGATTTACAAAGGTAAGATCAACGATTTTCTTCTCTATTTTGCTAGGGAATGACTAAGAAATGTAAGAAACGTTGCGAGTTTTTGCTCATCTTAAACTGCAATGCCTTCTGTTCTTAAATTATCACAAAGCCCTTTTGTTAGCAGCACTGCAGAGATATTTCCACAGCTGCAGACTGTACTCACATCTCTGGACAATGATGTGTAGAGGCTTGTGACAATGGCTCTTGCGTTTTCAAAGCCATGTACATACGTTCAAGTGTTTTCAGTCTTCTTGCACAACTCATGCCTCTGTTATACAGTCCTTAACTTTGCCTGAGAGCATCAAATAGATGAGGTGAGTCATTTTGAACTCGCATTGTTACCTAACAACATTCCAACAAATAAACTGCTGAAGTAAAATATCTCATGTGATCTTAGGTATGTTATTTACAGATGACTTTATAAACATACTCAGTGGCTTAGGAGTACAAGTTACACCAAAGGTAGAAGGACTTGCACTCCTATGACAATAAACATTGTTGAAGTTCCCACATTCCTCTACCTCGACTTCCTATTCACTGCAAAAGATATTCTAAAAGAACTTCATATTAGAGATGAGCATTGGTCCAATTTGCCATTTTTCATTAAAGCTGAAGTTGAGACTGAGTGCGATATAACTATGAAGAATAAAAAGGTAAGTTCAGATGAAGACAAATGAGAGCAAAACACTTAGCCAGGTAAGTTTTTATAATTAAGAAAACATCACAATCTCTGCCCTAAATTTGCTCTGTTGAAGTTAATAAAACAGATTATTTTTCCAAGGCTAAGATATGCTAGCATTTTTATTAGAAACTGCCTTTGAATAAATGAAAAACACAAGAGCAAAACTCCTATGTGAATGTCACACATTCTTCAGGTTTAATACATCTAATTTCCTTTTTCTTTTAGCAATGCTGCTAGTTGAGCTGTCTGCAGAATTACACACTGCTCAGGCACAAATACAGAAGAGCCAGCGGTTTGCAATTGAAATGAGATTTCATAAATCAAGGGAATATATCATTCCCTGTTAGTAGAAAGCTTCCTCTGCACTATTTTAAAGAACATTTTAATCTAAGCACAAAATGATTTTATCAGTAGCGTTAGCACTAGTTATTCCTTTATATATTATTGGTGTCTCTTCATATCTTGCTCATAAAAATATATAGTCCTTCCTTCTCTTAACAACATCCTTTCTATATGTATTAAAGATGTTATCAACAATTTTTCTAAAAATCTTCTCCCTTATTTGACTGTAGTTCTACGATTAAATATTTTTTTCACTTAGTGTTCGTTTCCTTCATGCAAGCTTTATTTTTAGTGTCTTATATAATTGTTCACTAATGCCTTATTAAAGCTGAACACCTGTAGCTTCCGTCATAACGAGTTAACAAGTTAAAACTCCTCTTCAGGGAAGCTTGTTTTATATATCTGAACCAAGAGAATTAAAATGTTTTATACCTCCTCAAAGTTATCTGTTCATTGGTTCCAGCATTTCAAGCTGCTATTCATGGGTTTTGGTGATGAGGAAAGAATCAGATGAACACCAAAAGAATGAACAAGGCAAACTGAATTCTTCTATAGAAGCCTCTGCTCGTCACTTTGAATATGTTGCTCCTTAATAAAGATGATGAAAGTGTCCCTTTCTGAAGCTTGGCATTCTGCTCTGCAAACAGACTAGAAGTTATATCATCCAAGAAGCGTTTCAGATCACCATAGGATTATTTCCTCGCAGTCGTTCATCCTGACTCCTTTAAAACACCAACGCAGGCAGCGGCAATGGGTTACTTTGCTGCCTCTAAAAAACCTGTGTTAGGAAGGATATTGCTCCTCCATAGCCAGCAGCAACCAAGTAGCAGGTTATTCCTACAACACAGTTTCAGACTGGGTTAGATAAGCTGCTGCTCCTGCACATACCCACACAGCTCCGTATGTCCCAGCCAGGGGACAGCCACTCACGCTGCTCCACAGGAGAGCTGAATGGGAGGAGGAAGAGGGACTCATTTCCAGGGCAGAGCTCAGACAGAGTAGTGACAGACAACTATATGCAGAAATATTTTCACCCAGCTCAGAACCTCACGCTGAGCCCAGTCTCAAGTGTAGGTAATGAAGTTTGTTGCTTCTACTGGCACACACATCTCCTCCCTGAAACCCCAGTAAGTTACAGGACTATGGTAATGGTACCCTACGCATTTACAACAGATTAGCTATTCTGACAGCAGTTTGGCCCTGACTGAAACAGAAGCAAATCCCCAGCATAAACAAGATCTCAAAGAATATATGCGGACAGAAGCCAGAGAGCAATTTTTCAGCACCTTAGAAGCTATTGCTTTAATTTGCCTATACAGCTATATAAAACCAGCAATTTATCTTGTCTTTTTCTTTTTCTGAACAGCCTTTTATAAAGTAAATCAAACATTCTCACACGTGTGATTCTTCATATCATTTCTGAATGGGAATCTCGGGTCTTCTTAGTATCATTTGATAGTGTGCAATGTAATTGGCCCCTGGCTGAGGTCTTCATTTATTTCATGCATTTTCAAATTCACATCAATACTGAAATCTGGCGCAAGCCCTGGCCTTTTACGGGAAGAGCTTGTGACATCACTCTGAAAGAAGAAAAAGTAAATGATCCAAAGTGAGGGTGACCTGAACTCAAAGTTCTCACTAAGGTCGTGTGCCTCTTGCACTCCTCACTGCTGAACGAGCATTCTGTGCTGCAGCACCTTTTAAAAGCCTGTAAGAGGAAAGAGTTTAGATGTGTGCACGTCCTACATCTGCAATACACAGTGCACAATAAAAATAAAAAAAAAATAATTTCACCAGATAAGCACTACAGTAATTAAAGCCTTTCAAACTGATCCTTATTACTCTTACACCATTGGCAGGATATATACTTTCACACAGGACTCTATTGAATTCCCATTACTTTTACTGAAAGCGTAATATAATGAAGACCCACGGCCTGTTCTAAAAATGGTTCTCTGAGCTTTTTCACGACTGATCATAAAATAGACTTATAGAAATATTGTAAAACAATTCTTAGTTTATTTACAGGTATGAAAATGAAGCCCCCAGTCACCATCTGTCATATTTTACACAGTATCACAAACCCCAGAAAATATTCCCAGTTTAAACACTGTAAAATGAAGATAACTTGTTTCAAATGATGGCCTAAGGGTCTGCATGTTGTAAAGTCGACATATTTGAGTTATAGTAATACCAAAATGTCCTGAGCTAAATAAAACCATTCATCTTGGACTTTAAAGTTTCAGGCAAATCTGTAAAGAAAATTTATTTCCATTTCTTTCCATTACTTACTTCATTTCTCTATACAGCTCTGCTAGATCATCAGATGTTTGGAAAGTCATAGATCTGGTAACTGGAAAGGTTTTTGTGTTGCTGAGAGCTCTGTAGTTCAACAAAAAGACCCATGGCTCTCCAAGAGATGATATCTTAGGGAGACATTGATCCCACACGAATCCAACAAAAAGCATCTCTAGACAATTATACCGGCAAGATTAGGTGCAGACCTCTGACTGAACTTCTATCGGAGTACAAAGCCTTCCCTACCTCCACAATGACACTTTTTCGGGCTGCAAGGGAGCTGTAGCACCCAACCGATACGGGACTGGTCAATATGATATTGGACTTGGGCAACCAGTCCGTTACATAGCACCCCTGCTGTAAGACTAAATGTAAACCACAGATCTACAGAAGCCGTTCAGGCATATAGAGTTGAGCTGAACTTGGGAAAGAGCCATTCAGTACTCTTAGCTGATATAAAGATTTTCACTAGCGAAGCATGACCAGATCGCTCTCGGGAGGGCTGATAGCTATCCCACAGCTATGACCACCTGAGATGTGCCTGTGGTGCGCTCCCCTTGAGCCGTCTGTGATTCCCCGCGTCCCCTACTCTGGAACCTACTCTGGTTCAGGAGGCCAAGACCCTGGGAAGCCAACACCACATCCATTTCTCTCTTGGCATTAAAAAATCTGTAAACCTTGAAACTGTGGGTCAAATCCAGGACTCTTTGGGCTTCCCTACGACAGAGCTGGAAGCCTGAAAGTTCTGGGCTGGGTTCCCAAGTCCTGTAGCGTTCAAGCCGACTGGATGGCAGAGCAGCCATAAGGCACAGATCCTGAGCGCCCTGCATCTGCTCAGGGAAATTGATATTCGTGTAGAAACAGAGAAACTGAAACACAAAAAACCCAATTTTACAGAGCAGCTGGGGTATGGAGAGAGCACATATTGTTTGGACACATTAGATTTTATTTCCTGAGTTTGGGGGATAAGGTTGTTTTTGTCGTTAGTTTTGCTTTTTTTTTTTTAATTCCCTCATTCATAAGAAATACCAAAATGTTTAAGGTTAGCCTGGGCACAAAATCTCCCTCTTTCTGAAAATACCCAAAACACAACTCACAAGATGATAAAAAAATCATAATAGTTCTTATAAAGAAGAGATGAGACAAAGTATAAACAGTCCCCATTTCAGGGAGCAGCCCTCTAGAAACCTATGACATGAGATCTGTGCTCCCTGAAGTTACAGAATAGCAAAATAGATACAAGACGTTGATACTACCAATCAAAAATAGCACAGGAGTGTGCATTTCTGACTGGACTGTCTGACCCACAGTTGCTATCATCAACTTGCTTAGGCTTCAGCCACTGCCACTGCACTTGGATGCTGGTCAAAACCCCTCCAGGACTTAAAGAAAGCCCAGAGATGCATCTATCTAACTACTGGTGACAGTTCCTTTCCTAAGTTACTTTTCCTTCTAATCCAGGTATTGCAGAAAGTGGTATATTATATTAGGAATTGTACTATTGTAATTCCATTCTGTCCATCTCTCATCACATTTAATTTGATGTCCGTAGCCTCTGTTCTACAAATAAAAATGTAGGTAGGCATATTTAAGCAAAATGCCAGATTTTCTCAGATCTATGTCCATTTTTTACCCATTTGTTTCTCTCATGATTAAATCTTAATCACTATTTAGGACTACAATCTTAATCCTATTTTCGCCTATTATGTAGATGCTGAATGACAATTAGGTACATGACTGAAAAGTCAATCAAATCTCTTGAACTCTCTTCAATAATGACAGATGGAGATTGTCTTCTGCATTGTGACAAATGAGTTTTAAAGTGTGAGACTGATTTGACTATTATCATTTACTTAATCAATCAGTGAAATTCCAGGCAAATGAAGCTCCAACTCAAAGGTCAGAAGTGGTTATCAGTAGTGTACTTCCAGATGCATAGCATTTTAATTAGTTAAATAGGTCGGTACATATGTAAGGCTTTTATTTGTAATTTATTCATGATTTTATATTAATCACTGACACTCTGACACCTAATTAGTAAAAAGGACAAACACTCACAGGTAACATGGGGTGAGAACTACCATACATATTTTAATAATGAAAGTTGAGACAGCAAACTAAAACAAAATCAGGGCTTCAAAATGAAGAGCCACAGCCAAGTCAAACAAAAATTAAAGCAAAAAAGCTTTTGCAATGCTACAAAATTTCATTAATATGTGAATACTGTAATTTCTTATGTATGCCTTGGAAAATACTATGGAATTGTTTCTCTAGAGAAATCACTGACATCATTTTTGGCTCCAAAAGTACTGCTGCCATCCACAACCCCAGGATCTCAGCACGACCTCTAGGAACCAGGCCCTTTCCTTCATTGAGAGAATATTTCACGGTGGAACTTATTTAAATAGAAATTCATTTCATATTAAACTACTTTTTTTCTTTGCTAATTTATGACAAACCTATCAATGAGACTTACCTGGAAAAATGTATTCTCTATATTTTCATGATGACCTAATTTCTTTTCATGATACATTGTTTTGACACGAAGGGCTTTTATTTTAATTTTGAATCAAAAAAAATACCAAAACATTAAAATCAAGCCAAAAAATTTTCCTTTTTTAAAATGTAACCTTCTCCACCCTTTTCAAGGACATATTGGACCACTCCTGTTCACATTTATAATGCTCCAGAGCTAAGGATCCAAAAGACTCAGTCACCGAGGTCTACTGTTCTGTAACTTACAGGACTTTGGTTTCCCATCAGAGAGCTATCAGCTCTTTAAAGAGCATCGTGGGCTTTTCAGCTGTTGAGATCATTCAAATACACTGAGCTGCGGTCCTCTTCCAAACGTTTAACACTATAGACTTCATCTACTGCTATATCAAGAACATGTACATTAAAAGCTAATTATATGACTGGTGAATTTGATGAAACAAACCCCCTGATATCACACAGACACCTCCTCTGTTTTGATAGTTGTTTTAATAGGGTTTTTTTTTTCTTTTATTTGCATCACTTATTATAGCACTGTTTCTTAGCAACAGCATGTGGCAGGCGATTTCAACCTACAAGAAGCAACGATCACTATGTTCACCAAAACAGTGAACACAGGAAAGAAACAGCAATATCAGTATTAGTTAATTTGGCTATTTCTTTCCCAGACAAACATATCGGTACTATTTAGGAAGCCACTAATGCCCAGTCTAAGGTTCTCCTCCTTTCCTTGAGACACTACACTGTGTGAAATAGTTCACTGTAAGCCAGGATGCAGAAGCGCAACTTTGAGCAGCTGAAGGGAAGGAGGAGGAAGACAATAAAAATAGCACTGTCCTGTAACAACAAAGGAAATGGCAACCCTAAAACTTCAAATCCTATTTTGAAGTCATTAAAGCACTTTTCCTGCATACATTCTGATACGGTCCATTTTGATCAAGACATAATCCTTGAACTGAACTGGTGAATTATACAATACCATTCATACTGATGTCTTATCAGCAGCAGTGTATTAAGCACTGTAATAAAAAAGCAAAAATTATTGCTTCTTTCCTCCTATCCTGCAGCAAAAAACTTCAAACACAGAAAACAGATACAGCTTCCTACAAGTCACTTAGAAAATCATGGCTAGAGCCAGAAAATAGAGATTAAAGCCTGTTATAATAATGTAATTTTCTTCCCAAACGACTCGCCTACATCCTCAGAGCTTTTTCCACAGGAAGCATGAAAGTTGGGAGAAGTTGTGATGCTCCAGAACTGAAATTTTTGTATTTAAACAGCAACAACTAACCCAAAATAATTTCATGGCACTACTTAGCACATGATCACAAAAGGACACTTCTCCAAAAAAAATGAAAATGAGAAGAAAATGAACTACTACATACCTTGAGAATGCTTTGACTGAATGACTTCAATATGTAAGGAGTTTGAAATTTAACGTATTTGTCAGTGTGCTAAATTCCTCATAATGATTATTTAAAACAAGGTAAACTCTCTAAGTTGTACCACTTTCAGGCTGGCATTTCATGCATTTTAGCCACCTGTTTTAGTAAGACTAAGATTCTGCATTGGAAAGCACACTCACATTAGTCTTTTTTTCCTGATGGCATTTATCCTCCTTTTTCTCAGCAGCTCCTGCCAGACTCCAGTAGCGCAGAATGATTGGAAATTTTTCCTCCTTCTGTGAACAAGTGAACCATCCATCTTAAACCCAAAGACTATCAACACTCACTTCCAGCAAACTGAAACAGATAAGTAGCAATTGAACATGTTCTGATCAAGACATTTAGTTGCAGATGATGGGTAACATGCAAACAGCTGGATACGACTGTTTGTGGATCTACATTTACGCAATATTGCATAAACTAAAGCTAATCTGAATAGTCATATGACCTGGCTTTTCCTGTGGACAGACTGAAAATACACTACAGACTACTGGGGGGGGCTTAAAATACTCAAATTATGTAACATACAAACACTTATATTACAGAGCTCATACCTGAAAAAAAAAAAAGGGAAGAGAAACAGAAAGATTGTAGAAATAAAAACCAGCTACAAGATATTGCAAAGACAACGCAAAACACTTTTAACACCTCATGGAACGCTGTAGGGACACTTTAGGATCTTTAGTCCACTCATTTATTTTTTATTTGTTTTGTAAGTATTATCAGTATTACATGAAAATCCTGCTATGACCTTGCTGATAAAACAAAGAAACCAACTCTGCCTAAAACCACACTAAAGGAGTAATAATTAATGGAACATGAAGCCTGTAACTCTGTGTATGTTCTCATTATTTCTAGAGTGGCAACCACCAACATGGTTCCACGCTACTCTCGTAGTGGAGATCTGTCTTCAGACTCTTTCTGAAACACAAAATAAAAGCACAAATCAAATGAAAATTTAGAAGAGACAAAAATTAAAGACTCCCATGTGACTCATTACTATGAGATAACTTAAGTTACCAGTGGTCTTTAGGCAGCATTTCACCTTTGTGAAATGGGCTTTATTCCAAAAGACACCAAAGCACTTCTATCTGTTTCAGTATCCCTTCAGGAACTGAAATCCAATTCCCTCAGGAAGGAAACAGAGTAGATATTCAATAAAAACAGTTTAAAACAGTAAGTCTTCCACATTTCATAAAGCAGGAAATAAATACAGTTGAGAATGAAGTTGTGACAAATGATGGAATGGGACCTCTGTGAGCTCATACATACACTTTATTCTCTGCATGAGCGTATGTACATGCAGTCTTTATTCCAATTTCGAGTAATACACACAATACATTGAATTAGAAATTCATTACTGATTTCTCTTATGTGTGTAAACTGGCACTTAAGCCGGATAGTACAGATGAAAACAATTTCATTTGAACCGTTTGATTTTAAGCTATATAAATATAGAAGCATTTTTATTTTTCCTTGTGAATTCGGTTAAATTCTAAGGCAAAACCCAGTTATTACTCTGCAACTAGACTGAACAGTAATTACCCTGAGGCAAATTCCTATGCTAAACTTGTGATAATGTTATTTTAACAGCATCCCACTGCAATAGGCTTCCACTACTTAGTCCTGTCACTTCTGATAAAGATGATTTTTCCTCTTAATATTTCTATGTTATACTATAGCGTTGCATCTGCCCACCTCACTTTCTTAAAAGCTTTTCATAGCAAACCTATTATTCTATTAGTAGCCATAATGAATTATTGCTAGGCAACCCCGAGTAACATGCTTCTTACTGTGCGTTACTGTTTCGTAGTTCAGACATTTACTTCTATGCTTGGACGTCACAACGCTGATTTCCCATTTCCTTGGCTATTTACTGCTAACACTAGCACAGCACTATGACCTACACACAAAACCTTCTTTATTACATTGTGATGCGACAGAGAGCAAATAGAATTGTTATTCATTACAATTCTTACTACTGTTTTACAAGTCTTGTTCATAAACAAACAGCCTTCTCTCGCTACCCACACATCCCATGAACTCAAAATCTACATCCTGACTACTGGATCTGCACATATATTTTGAATATCCTCTGCCCTGTCTCAAGAATAGGCTGAGGTACCATTCAGATTCCTCACTAATTCACAGTCCTGAATCTCGAAGAAGGGTAAAAGATATGTTCGATGGAATTATTAAGACAAATACTCACTTTTCTTCCACAGTCTGCTAATAAATCTTCCAGTCCTATTGAGCTGCCAGCACTTACCCAGCATGCTGAGGTGGTTGTACAATGCAGTCACAGTCAAAAGAATGAATTCCAGTGCTTGAAGTAGAAGTATGGCTAAGGCAACAAAGCGTTGTTCTGAATACTTCACATACAGATAGCAAAGTAGTTTCTTTCTCACAAAGGAACTACAAATGATGGACTTAATTGTTATGGATTGAGTCCTAATCCCCCCTCCAGAAAATAACAAAATACCTCTGAAGATTCATCAGTAATGAGCAATAACCATTTTGAAAGCCTTCACACTGAAATATCTTGAATGATAACCTATTCTCAGTTCCGCAAATACTATCGAAGTGGGTTTTTTTATAAGTTCCTTAGGCAAAAACCTCAGCCTAATACCCTGGCTATACCTCACCTCTCCATGATTTATCTGTTGTTATACTTTTTGGTGGTGTTACTGTAGCTTTTAAACAGAGACAAATGAACAGAATGACAACAAGCAAGTAACGAACAAATCATTAGAAGAGTTACACTGTGTGAGCCCAAGATCAATGTAGCACATTATCCTACTTCTTGTGGGGCCAATAGTAGATTCCTCTATTGGATTAAAGGATATAGAGGATAATTCACTGATTACCGTTTTATACCAATCTTAAATTTAATTCCAAATTCTGGTTTAGGTAGCAATTTCTAAAGTCCATTTTTCATTTTGGTCTTCTCTGTTCTTCGTCTGGTTTGAGGAGTCTTTTCTTAATTATCCAATTCAATCAGCTCTCACAGTATGCTGTTGTTTTAGTATTTAGAAATGAACCACACAAGACATGGGAGGAGTGCATGTGAAATTAGGATTGAATAAATAACAGGTCTGACCCAAAAGGCAGCTGTATGGACAGAAGGTGTCAAATCGCTCCGGGAAACGGAGCGAAGACAAACAAAACCATAAGCATTCACGAGGCTCTGTATCCAGATGCATCACGAAACTTTCCTGAGGATGCTTTTTGTTAAGACGCGAGACTGTTCAAGATATTATGCTATAGAGAAAACTTGTTCTACAACTCACGCCCCCTGATCTTCCAGTTAACTAACACAACAAACTAACTATTCAAAGGAATAAAACTTCAGTAGTTATTTCTCTCTACAGATGACCTGACCTACTTGCTACATCTACTCCATCAGGCAGCTTTCAACATAGATTATATTTGCTATGTATAGAAAAGTAAAAAAGCTTTATATTTTTTCAGTGTATTGATTTATACCTCGAGAACTGAAAATTTTATTGGAAATGTCTTTCCATTTTCTCCTATGCACAGAAACAGGTTTACTGTGTTATCATCTATACCACATTTTATTCAAAAGCATATAAAGTATATCAACTCTTTCTTGCTTTAGAGTTGTAACGTTATTGTGACTACTGGATGTTTTCTTTTTTTTTTTTTTTCAAATAACCTGTATTCTTGGCAGGAGTTATGAATTCATATCTGATATAAGGAATTCTATATTCTGTAGCGCAGGTATAGGGGTTCTCTTTGAAGAGCAACCCATGGTGAAGTTTCACTTCACAGGCTGGGGCTATTGTACATTTTTCTCAATAGACAATGTAGTATGTTGCATTTTGCTCGATATCTGAACAGACAGGGAGGAAAGCCAAGTGTTTGATTACTGTCCAGCAGACTGTTCTCTATTTCTGCCTTCCTTGCAAAACACCCTGTGGATTTGGCTTCAGCTAATACATGAATTTACAATATGAGCTAAGCAGAATGTATTCTAAAAAGGATCTGATTTCTAAGAGAGAAACTAAGACTAGGTGAAAAGAACCGATAGAGGCTCAGAAATGATACAGAAACAATCTACTGTGCAAGAAGGTAAACTGAAAAATGGGTAGAAAAACATAACAGAGTGCCAGAACAGTTGGGGAAAAAAAGAATCTCCAAGTTTCCTGGTTTAGGTGGTGAAGGAAAAATGTAGACGCTGACTTCACAGATCACAACCAGAAACACTATTGTATATAGTCTTCTAAGCCTGCAGATAAGTAATTTTTAAGCTTACAATGCCTGAATGTATGGTTAAATTATGAAAACAAAAAAAAAATTAAAGTTCTGCTGTGCAACAGGGAAGGTGTTTTTTCTTGATTTTTTTCCTTCATTTTTTAGAAGTCTGTTCAACCACTGTCAATATTTCAGACAGAATACCTTCATCAAAACTGAACAGCAACATAGGGTTGAAATTTGATAAAATGGGATTTTGTTTGCTGATTCTGTTCCAAGTCTCAGGTACACTGAAGATGGTACAAGTTAGCCAGGGTTCATTCTGGTTTTGTCAGTGATAAGTAAACCTAACAGAGCCTGAAAATCAGCATTAACATTTTAGCAACGGAATGACAATAGAAATAGTGTTATTTGGTTTTTTTCGTATGAATAATAATAGAAGAACTAAAAAATCTTGAGTACTAAATTGGTGGCCAATGAAGTTGAACGTAAAATGAAGACATAGTAGGTTATTCATAAAACATATTTGAGATAAACAAAGATTTTTCAGAAAATGCCAAGCAGCCTGTAACTCCCTGAAAACTCATGGGTTTTGAGACCTTTTAGTCTGTGAGAAAGAAAACACTGTTGCAATTAGTAATGAAGTGTATAGCTGAGATTATTAAATTACTAATTACAAAAAGAGAGACTTCTCTTTTAAAACTTCTAGTGGCTAAGTAAATGTTGCGTTTCCTAGTCTCAATATATTTAATTACTATCCAGATCAGTGGGTTTGCCATACTGAAGTTGTATTGCTAACAAAATTCAAGGTGTAATGCGTATGTATACACAAGTCTTTACATGAAGTGGTTATTCTCTTAAAGAAAGGCAGAAGGAGTGTCTCTCTACAAAGATGGCTTAAACAAATAACGTGGTATTGGGGACAAATACATTTCATTAAATTGGTTTGAAAAATTGTGTCTTGCTACCTACACAGGGGATCCTGGTGAATTGCCTTCTTGATGTTGAAAGGATAATTATATTTATAACTTAGAATACATCTATATTAGGAACTACTCTTAGTATTTGGAACGTCATCCAATTCGCATGAGCACTGGTGAGAGCTGATCTCATAAACCCCTGAGCATGGAGTGCAGACTGATCTCGTGACGTGTAAAAACGCATTGGTTTACACTACACAACAAAGTCCATTCAGAGATGTTGAGATTTTGACATTTTTAATTAAAGCTGTCAAAGAATGATTTCAACTACATCAAGGATGTATTCCAGGAATTTCGCCGCTCATTTTTTTTTTAAAAAAACATTTTTATAGCTCTTAAAGGCTCAAGTCTCTTTAATTCTGAAGATTACCTTTTGTAAGGATATGGTCTACTTGCATACATTTTTTCACAGAAGACTACAGAATTCCTTCTGTTCTCTTCCTATTGAATTTACTTTAAATGCAAAAAATACAGGGGGTCTTCAATTCGGTCTGTCGAATCAACAGCAGAAGACAGACACTATGATGGAAACATTCTCAAGATTATAAATAGCTCCAACCACTATAAGTTTGAAAATAAATAGTCACCCCTGGTGAACAAGATTATTTGAAGCACGGTACTCCTGATTAGTAGAGATCATCTCCCATTGTGCTATAAATCTGTTAAAATGGGCTGCCACCACTTATTCTGTTCAGAACCTATTATCGCTGTCACGTTATATGATACTTAAAAGGGGTACACACATAAAGAACATCAAACAGCAACCTGCAAATCCTGACTAAAAATCAGAGAATGGAAATGATAATTAATGTGCAAGAGTAACACAGTGGGTTGGAAAATGATTCAAGGATAAGCACGTACTTTTCTAAAAGCAAAGTAAACATTAAAAAAAACCCTTGAAACCAAAATAGTCTTTGAAATACACCAAATCATTACCAACTGTATCTAGATGGTATGTTGGTAAATGGAGAAATAAAAGGTATTATTGCTTCTAAAGTCATTGCAGCTTCTCTGCAAATCCTCATGGAAGAGGAATTCAGTACTTTCAAAAAGACTTCAGCCTATTAATTCTGTTTCACACTATGTCCTCAAAAAAATCAAGTTTCTCTAAACAAGAACTCAAGAGAGTGTTCATTTAAACTACTCACTACTGTCTACAAGATTGTCTGGAAAATGAAATAACTTATTTAATAAAGACAGAAAGAGAATATTGAAAACTAAATAAAACACATCTCATGTTAATTGAGCTAAAAACACCACTGGCAGAACACACTTTCTTTCACGGAATAAAGTCTCTTTCCTTAATTTGCTCTTAGTTTGGTTATTTGTACAAACACTTGACATCTCCATATTTTAATAGGAAATTTAACAACAAATGGCCACTGTTGAAATACTAAAAAGTACATAGAAATATACTTCAAAAGAATATCTTTTATATGAGGAACTGAATGATATTTGCAACATTAGAAAAAGACGTAAACATCTTGTGTGTCTCTCATAAACCTGAGACGTATTCTCAGGTAATACTCCACTAAGCTGCTTATTATATGAGAGCATTTTATGAATACATAGAAGTCCTGTAACGCAAAGAAATTGGAACACATATTGCTTTAGTTCATCATGTCAATGGGAGACAGCAGGCTCCTTTCTCAGGACTTAGGCATTCTGCACAAAGATGCAGAAAAATCGGTTCCTTCCAGACTCCCCATTACTGTCACATGCATAATTTTTACCATTATACCCCCTCCTATTAATCTTAACATTATATTCAATGATTTCACCTGAACAGTAAAGCTGAAGTACAAATTGCAAGACCTTCCAGCATTTCAGCATTTTTCCTATCAAAGCTTTCAAAAAGAGGAATCCAGAAGGCTGATTAACTTAGAGGAATCCCCACAATCAAACTCTACCCTAGAAATCCTCTCAGCCACTCTCGGAAATCTGAATTATAATGTCGCTTCATTACCTGAGATATGATTGCTCTGTGATCTATCCCCAACAGCTCATTTTGGTAATTTCTATATTCCCACAATTGATTCTCTTTCATTTGCTGCTTCTTTCTCTGATTCCTGATAAACATAACAAAACTCCATGAACTGAAAAGAGAATCAGAGTTTTTATGCATAAATACAAACTGTAGTTACCTCTCAAAATTCTTTTCCAATCAGACTGCCGAAAGCCAAAACTGATGATTAATTTGGGAATTAAATACAAACACTCAGAACTGAGGAACAAACTGGCCACTGTCCTCCTGACAGGATTAAGTCATACACATTTAATTATAGTGAAGGTAGGAAAAGGAGAACTGATCATTTTGTCATGGATGCTTTTCCAAAATTTCAAGTTGAAACTCTTAAGGTATTTGTTATCCTGTAAATGAGACTTTCTCCTACAGTTAGTGTGAAAACTGAACTCTTAACACTTGTAAACTGAATAGCTGTTTTCTTTTATATGTTTCTAATTCACTAGTCTGGATTGCATGTGTGGGGAAAAAAAATTTACCAGACAGAAGTATTCGTTAGAGAAAACTACAGCGCTTTCCTGACTTTCAAGGGAAATTGGCCATGTATGAAGAAATTACTGACATATTCATCATACGTGGAACCACATCCAAGTCATTTATCACTAAAAAGAACATGTAGAAATTTACAAACAGGGACTAATATATTCTACTTTTTCTTTCCACCTTCTTTAACATGTTTTATACAATCAGTTTCCTGATTATTTGGGTCATTTAAACAACAAAATTTGCTTATAAGTTTCAGAATATAAGCAAGATTCATGGCAGAAGTTGATACTGAACATGAAGGATGCAAAAGAAATGTAGTACTGGAAAATACAACATGCTTCAATGACACCATCGGGAACCGAATCTGAATTTTTATCAGATAACATCATTATACTTTTTCCATCTGAAGCCTCTTCAAGTCACTTTTTATAAAATGCTTCTTCACAATTTTATGCATCTTCATAGATCTGTATGGGTACATATAAAGAGATATAACATTTTTATAGTTTCTTTAATGTATTTTAATTTTGCGGTTGTTTTGTTGTTCTCCACTTAGAATTTATTCTGCAAAAGAACTGAGACACAAATGCTACTGCCCATAACTACTTATTCACACTTCCTCAGATCCCTCAGATGTTACTTCCACTCAACGCTAGCACTTCAAGAGCTCATCTATGGGTGTCCTTACCTTTGTCTAAAATCAGTAACTCAGCCTCACTTGCAGTTGGCAACTACTGACTTGATGTCTCCCAACAGGACAACTGGTCATACCACGCTGCTCTCCATCCCTCTTAGATCTACATTTCCTATCTGCTATTTGCTTTATCCATTCAAACCAAAGAAAATCAGGAAAATAATGTGTATTTCCCACGTATTTGGAAAGTAGTTAGCACAATAATGGAACTACAGTGCTAAATTCAATGTCCTTCTGTTACCTGGGCTGTTAGTTGCACATTTTTTAAAACACTGGTTTAATATTAATTGTAAACCTGTCTGCTATACAGGTATTATACAGATAGAGCATTTTTTAAATAATATAATGAAAGTAAGATTTTTGTTTTGCTAATATCTTCTTAGAATTTACTTTTTCACTATGGAAACATATACTACTTCTGTAGCTTGAATTTTCATCCCAAGAATGCCTCTCAAAGCAGAGGGCATACTGAGGCACAAAGATTATCCCTTGATCTGCTGTGATTTTGGTCATGTAACTATACAGGTGAGGGATCAGGACAGATAGAATAACTGCTTCCTCACACCTTGTACACTCAAAACTTCTTAAATGAGATGAAGTTAAAGACACATCCAGATGTGTGAGCATAAAAAACTTGGAACAGATCACAACTTAGACATAGCCCAAAGACAGATCCCAAAGAGACTCAGAAAAGTAGTAAAACTCAATTATTTTTATGTTCTCTAAAATAATTATAACTTACTACTATCAATTTATGTGTTTATTAAATATACTGTAACTGTCAATTTAAATTCATGGGACAAAGTGAAGAAATACATACATCCACCTTAATCAAGTTCATTTAAATCTACAGGGCAGATGCCGCTTAATAGCACAGCTAAAAAACTGAAGAGAATTTTAATTTTTATCCTACCTCAACATTTTTTCATCAGTTCTTTCACCTTGAAACAAGAACTGAAATACAGATTTACCTTGGGCTGCATCAAAGTGGCACAGTGAAATTCCTCAACACCAACTGAACTTAATCCTAAACCTTAATCTTGTATATTATTATTGTATTTCTAACGTATGTATACACATATATAAACATACTACTATAGTATCTCTTGTCGTTGCCATACTGACAGTATAGCGAAGACTCAGTAAATTAGAAATAAAAGCATTCCACTAAGTAAGGTAAGAATAATTTTTTTATTAAGGTTGATAAATAAGAATATTTTCTACTCTTTTTTGAAATAATATCTATGCCCATTTAGTTTATACACATATATAGATACCTACACACACAAACACACAAAGTAAGTATTGATTAATAAAACCCCACTCTTTATCTTCTGCTAGTGTCTACGCTTGAAATTATAATATCATTTCTGGAACCTCTAGTCACTAGAACTGGCAGATGCTCCATGGAAAATTGCCATTAACGATTAACACATAATGAAGAATCAACCTGCTGGGGCACCTGGGATAAATTTAGTTTTTTCAATGCATTATTATTCCACTTGAGTGAGATAATAGATTATAATTTTAGAGAAAGTGACATATGGAACGTTTATGAGACTTTGCAAAAATCATTTTAAACTCTTTACTTAAAACATTTATCACACTCTTGGTAGGGGCGGGGAGGGTAAAGGCTGTGACAGTGAGATTTTGGTGGGCCGATTTTCTTAACAGAAGATTGAAAGACTTTTATCTCAAAGCAACTTCGGCTATAAAGTCAAAATTAAGTTTCCAGCTCATGCCTGGCAAAAGTATTAGATTTCAGAAGCTCCTCTTGTTCTTCAATTTCAGCCTGTTCTCACATTGGTACTTTAATCACCTGTTTCAGAATCTGTACCCAAAACTCTCTCCCAATCTCATAATGCAAAGGAGGGCACAAACCAAGCTCTTGTGAACCATGAAAACCCTGCAAAAGAGGCAGCCACCAGCTAAAGCCAGACAACTGAATGCTACGGACAACGAAGGCACCTGCCATCCCTGCCTCAGAGAGCCTCAGATCAGAACGAACGTACATTTGACTCACTGACAATGTGAGGATTTTGTTTTAATATTAGAAGACACAAATTTTTCACACAGAGCATATTCACATCCACAGCATCCCTGTAAAGAGCTTCCAATTTCCAAGCTGCTCTGCTTCAGGCACACTCTCCTCCAGAGGATGAATCTCTTCTAATAGTGCCTACACCAGATATGCCCTCTAGGCAGGTAATTACAAGTGCAGCAGCAGTGAATCCCCCTCTGCTGCTGAATATCTTCCTGCACCTTAAAATTCAACATGTTACTTTTTGAGAGGGTACGCGGGTTTACTTTCTCCTTTGATTAAGTAGGTAAGATTATAATCCCATTACTGTTTTCTACTCTTACTAACCCTAATTAGCAACAGGTGCGATCACCACACAAATGTGTTTAACAACAGGTAAAGCAAGGTGACCCAAGGTATCTGTATTGTCACCTGTGCTGATTCCTATCAAAACCTCCTGTACACTTTGAGTCTGCACTCCTTCAGGATTAGACTCCAAATGTCCAATGTTGCCCTTGTCCTACTTTGGAAGTACACAAGTATGTCTCCTACTTTCAAATTAACATATTTTAAGTATTTATTTTCTTAAAAGTGCTTTTCCTTCCAATGCAAAGAATTCCTCGTGCAGTAGTCACATAATGCATTCTCTTTGACAAGTCACATATATCTACATTGTCACCTTTAATGATGTGCAATGGTCAGCGTTGACTTGTGTTCAGAGAGAGTCAGATGGTCTCCTGCAGGAGAACCTTTGTAGTGTCGAGGGGTCTTGAGACCAGTCAGCCTTCAGTGCCAAATCTTTGGTTTAGCTCCAGTCAGAACCACTGCACATCTTGATTTCTGCTTTCATCAAATAGGACAACTCCTGTTTTACTTCCTGCCCAGTCAATTCTGAACCCCAACTTTGCTCCTGCTTCCAGGTACAACAGCCCATATTCTTGCTCATGCTATCATTAAATGAAAAGAAGGAACATGAAACAAAATATCTGTAGAAAAACAATAATATTTCAACCGCATGACTACAACATCCTTATTGTGAAATTGAGAATATTCTAATATAATCCAACTTCTAGATGTTGCCGTTAGAAAGGCTCAAATGTATTTCCTGCATTCATTTTTAACCATTCCTAAAGAGTTATGTGAAAGTCTTCAATTCCATTAGGGCACAATACTTATTGGAATCTTAATATTTAAAGGTTTTCAATTCTAAAATGTCTAAACAAGAACACAGTTCCACCCCACCAAGGCAAATAAAATACCAAAGCACAATACAACTAATTATTTCACAAACCAAACTGTTTCTACAGCCCCCTTGGAAATTCACTCACATCTAATAAATCTCAAATTTTTTAGAAACAAATCATAAAATATAAAAGGATTGGCCTCAGCTAAAGAGGGATGTAAACACAAATGGACTGTGTACTCACCGAACCAAAACAAGCAGCTTTTACACAAAGTCTGCTCCAGAGTTTGCTGGGGAAGAAAGACATCGCATCTCATATAAATTCAGTGTCCCCTGTCCACGTTCATTGTTACATAGAATATCATCCACGAGAATATGAATGCATCTCTACTATTGTATTGTTTCAGAGTAGTGCAGCAGTTTGGAAGAAAATCCTTGATTGCTCTGACTCCCCCTGTGTCAGGTCAGGCCACACGGTGGGTTTGGTGCCGGTAAACTGCCATCCAAAGGAAGCTGAACTGAACGTCCAGACTCATAGGCGAGGCAGGAACACACGGATCCACATCTGTCACCAGTCTGTCACAGCTTGGAACCACAAGCATGACAGGGCTATTGCGGCAAGAGAACAAAGAGAGCCCAAACTGCATTTAGTGTTGCCATAGAGGTTTCAGTACCTGCTATTTCTACCTAATGCTCTGATCCTTTTGCACCACAATACCAGTTATGACCGTACGCCTAACGTGCTAAGAAAGACTAAGAACACACAAAACTATTGGAAAGAGAAGTTACTCTTAGAAACACCAATTACCATTATTTTAAAAAATATTGACGAAAACCAAGTTATTCATTTCCAAGGGCACAGAACTTCATATATCAACTTTTGCATCTTTCTTCCTTCTTCAGAAAGAAGTTCAGAACAAGTTTTTGTTTGCTCTGAGATGAGGACATTGTGGCCACACAGTTAACTGCATAATGGTTCCAGGTGCAACTAGTCTGACCTAGTGCAATCTATTCAGAGTTTTTCCATTTCCAAATTTCTTATGTGTTACTTATAATGGGCGATTGAGCTATTCCCAGTTTGGCTGTAGTACAAAAAAGCTTTCAGACATACTAGAAGAAAGACTTAAAAGGAAACTGTAAACCACACTTTTAATTCTTTAATTGGTAACCAATATTTTTAGAGTTGAGTATTTACTTGTAAGAAGTACAGCAGTCTATAAAATAATTTTTAAAAAACACGCAGAGCATCGTAAAGATTTGAAAGAAAAAATAACAACTGTGAAACTAAAAAGTATAAGCAGACAGTGAAAGCTACATGAATTCATTGCACGAGCAAGTGAAGTCTAAGCACAGAGTGTTATGTTGCTGACTCTCTGATCTTAATCAACTTAAGGTGCAAATACGTAACTACTGGGTATTTATTTATATTAGTAGGACACTAAAAGACAGAAACACAAGTTAAGTATTCTGGATACCAGATGGACTTACAGGCTCTAAAGTGACAGAACTAGTGATAAAACTGATTCCCTGGAAAATACTCTTACTGAAATAAGAAATGGTAAAATACGTGTGCACTTCCTATACCTAATTAAAAGGTGAATGTGGAAGGAAAATACAGTAAAAACATTTCAATTCAAGTCTAATTATACTTAATTGAAATCCTTAAAAGCATTTGAGTATTTTTTCAATGAAAGAAAAGAAATGCTTCACCTTATCTAATTTTTCTTGGTCCTCACATAAAGAATGCCAAGAGTAATTTGGAGATTTACACGCAGGCCTGTAATGCCCCAGTTCGAGGTATGGCTTCTTCCATTTCACTGAATGGAAAATGTCTCTCTGTGATCCACTTAGGCTTAGATCCACTTAGATTCACAATATTATATTGTAATATAATCTAAAAGTAACTCCATATCAAAAAAGACCTAAAACGGCCGTACCAGATGCATATTTGCATATCAGACTGTGAGTCCCAGTGTTTTGTGAATACTATTACATTTCAAAATCTCTTAGTCTCATATTCTCAACAGCAGTGAGGATCCTTATGAACATTTACTGAATTAGTTTAGTCATCTGCTAAGCCAAAAGTTGAAACATTGGCAATATTATACCAGAATATTTGTGGCAATGTCACCGTGGACCACCAAAGCTGGCTATTTCCCACAAAAAGGTAGGTTTTATACAAATATTAACTAAAGATGAATCTGTACAGAAACTAAGCTGATGCTACAAGACTACGGAGTGGTACAGTCTACAGCTTCTTCAGCTAATCACCTGAAATTAAATAGGACACTTAGAGCCGCTTCTTCCTCTCTTTTTTATTTTAATGGGGAAGGGTAAGGATTCTTTGCCTTTTAATAAAGCAGAGTTTTTCGACTGTTCCTCAAGTATCAGACCATGACAGAAGACCAGGTTATAAAAGAAGTAAGGTCTGTTGTAAGAGTGTTAACAAAGATAGCAAGACTAGTTTTATAAAGAATATTTTTCAAAGAACGTTCCATCATGAACTGACACGTTCCCTGCCTTGAAGAGCTTCCTTTGCTGAGCCTGTATTCACGATCATCTTGTCATGTTGCCCTTGAAGAAAACATGCAAGAAGCTTTCAGTCCCAAGAATGAGGTGAAATGTGAAAAAAACCCCAAACAAGCAGTCCTGACAATAGCTCCAGTGCTTGAAACACAGTTTCTGAAGAACCAGCTACCCAAGAAAAGTGTCTGCCTCCAGGAATACTCACAAGGCAGTCAGAAATAAGAACTATTATCAGGTACTGCCCAAATCCATACTGACAAATAGTAGAAGTGGACAAAGAAAACCAGTCGCATCTTTCATTGGTTAGAAAGGTACAAAACTGGCCCAGCAAAATTTCACTCATTTGTTAAATTGGCAGAATTCAGTTAATAGAAAGATCTCACCAGAAAGAGTCAGGGTTATTCTTTTTCAGAATACTGAATTAAAGACAGAACACAGTTCATGTATGTTATGGAACACCTACATAACATTTTTCCACCTACACACACTACATTTTTCCACCTTGAAATAAAATGTTAATTTGAATTTTACCTGCATCTTTTAATTTTTATGTAAAATAACTAACTTCAAAGCATCTAGAAACATCTTTTTCGTAAGTGAAAAACACGGTTAATGATTCTGGTTTTACGATTAACTGGAAAACCAGTAGCTACATTTCTTCAACATAGCTTGTCTGGTTTCACAAACCACCATGTATTCGGCAGGGAGGACAGACTCAAATCATGACAGAAATGTAGTGAAAAATCTCACTTTGTACCGCAAAAAAAGCTGATGACACTAGTTGATTCACAGCTCACCTGAACAATCAGATAGGTTAACATGTCACTGATGATTTAATCTTCCCTTCAAAGACAATCACATGCACAGCTGAGTGTGTCTTCGTTAAAACTTACTTAATGATTCACATTTCTTTATCTCCTGGCACAGAAACCTTCCATGGGTTCCAAGATGCCCAAAGCCTTCAGGTGGAACTCCCCTGCTCCTCACGGGTATCTTTCAGTTAGGTTGCCTGAATCCTAAATACATTTTATCTTGTGCCTGCTTGCTAATTATATCCTGTACTCCAGGATAATTCTTCAAGATGAATATGGTTGGCTGTTCTTAGGAAAGAACCAGTTTCTCTCCTGAACACATCTTTCTTGACTCAAAACCCAGCAGCTAGGACAAGATAAATGAGACCTTCCTGCCTACTGCCCAGCCACACCTTCAAAAAAAGTCTAAAATCCACATATACGTATATAAATAACTGTAAGGAATCAGTTCTCTTGCCTTTTACATAGCTCATAAAGTCTCCAGATGTATTTGGAAGTGAACATATATTTATAGACATTTTTCACATGCAAATACCTCGTATATTCTGGATGGATGTTTGAGAGTTGATTTGTCCTTTAGTATGTCCTACAGTAGCAAAATTCAATAAAGCAACAATCCAAACACATTTTTCATTCCAGGAAATCTCTGCTGCGGATGCTCTTTCTTTCCTTTCCTGCTTTGTCTATTGATTGCCCCTTCCACAGTAACTAGAAGCCACATATCTCTTGGTATGATGCTGAAGCTGTTTTTATGTTTTCTCATTTTTAATAGGCTAATTTCCTTTCTCAGGATTTTGTGAATCCTACAACATCTAAAAAGGCTAAGAAGAAACTGTAAAGATGAGACAGTTTGTAGGTTTTCTGTCTGCTTATTAGGCACAGAGAGTTTGATCTAAATGAGTTCAGCATTCTCTCTTTATTTTTCTCCCTATAATCTCTCTTGCATGTAATTCACATATGAAAAGAAAAAGCCTAACAAAAGAAAAAAATGTTAAATCATTGTTCTGCTTTAGATTCTGAATCCCTTGAGTGGTTCCCAGCCCACAAGTGCTTCTTTATTCCTTTCATTCCAATTACCATTTAACCACTGAATGAAATAACCAGCAAAGGAAATAAGTTATGCAATATATGGCATTTCCCTGGAAATATTAACTAGCTTTTACAATAGGTTGTTTGACAATGCTGAGAAACAGATAGAAGCAATTATCATCAAATTGTTACTTTTCTCCAAAGGAAAATATTTGTTTAATTCCATCATTCAAATGGAAAGAGAAATTTAATTACAACAGTGTTCTATAACTGCCTGTCCAGATTAACAGAAAGCATAGACATATCTCTCCGGAATCCTGTTCAATATTAATGTGGAATGTAGGTATGTTGGTTGAAGAATGTGGCATACGATGCTAACTCTTACTCTCCTCACACTCCAAAAACGTACTACAACACAAGCTTTTAACTAACTTATTATCAGAAGATAAGGAAATTAAAACATTCACGTTCTCATCTTTTATATTCAGGCTGCAAATCGCTTGGACTGCAACAGAACACATTGCAGTTTTCCATATTCTATTGCAAGCTGTGAATTAAGACTATATCAAATGGCATTTTTCACCAAGATAAGCCAGTAAATCAGGATTATTAACCCTGAGAAGCATGGTAGCAAGAACTGTAAACTCCTATCTTAGTCTGCATGAACAAGACAACTTCACCAAATTCTGCTGCTCTCGCAAACAGTCATCTCTGATCACACAGGGAACATTTGCAGTTGCCTAGCATTGGGGAAAAAAACTGTCATATTGAGGAGGAATTAAGAACATGCACATTAACTGGCACCTTGTTTCTTCACTGGTGAGCAGGCCAAGTTACATTCAACACAATCTCATAAGTGCTGAGGGGAATTTGTGGTCTGCTGACAATTTTGGTAATCTGTGATGAGTCAGTTATATTCTATTAGTCATATTAGCTAAAGAGCTGCTCACTATTCTTCAAACACGATCCGATGCTTAAAGAAACCACAGATCTGCTTTAGGTTCAGTGAGAATCTCAGGGAGAAATATGTGGGGTGGGCTCTTGTCATTCGAAGAGCAGCATTACTGATTGACTTCAGCATTACAGGAGCTATGGTACCTTTTCAAACATGGTTAGGAATACTAACACTTCGGGTATGACAGTAGGTAGTCCAAACCTTTTTGCTTTTCACTTTTCTTTTGCTGTCATTTATTTATATTTACAGAAAGCTGCTAATGAATTCAGAGCGCCTGTTCATTGTGGGGTTGTGTTTTCTTGCACGCTGAATAAGAAAACAGAGACGAGCAGAAAAACTACGAAGGGAGAAAAAACGAAGATAAATAGGTTATGAATCTTAAAATTCTTGTGTACTGAAAGAACAAAGAATGAAAGTTGATTTAAGGGATGGGTTTTCTATAGACAATTCAGAAACATCAAATACACAAAGGTCTCTTTTAGTGAGACTGCTGGAGTATTCATCCCAGGGCTTGATAAATCCAGCTCTTACTGTATGTGAAAATTTCATTGAATACAGCAGCTTATCATCATTAGATAATATAATACAGGAAAAAGCAGGAACACATTAAAAGAGCTGGTTCAGTTACAAGTGCAGCTGTTTCCTGTAAATTCCATCTTTTGAATAATAAAATTATTGGGCAATTAAAAGCAATTGCCACTTCTGTTTTCCTACTGATAAACATTGTAAAAACCCTCAGAACCACTGCTTTATCCTGTTTATAGCAAAGCTCATCATCATCATCATCCAGCAAACTGTTTTGCATAGGTTGCACTGGCTTTGCAATGTAAGCTTAAAAAGAGAGCTGTAGTAGGACTGGCTGATTTCTGGTTACTTCTAAAAACCATATAATCCATACCGCTAAACCACACTATTACAAATATGCAACCTTATTAAGCAAGTTTGCAATCCACTGCGTAACATATGTTTTCAGTGAAATCTGTTGTCAAATTATGGTGTCAAATTCAGTATGTTTGAACATGCTTTATCGAAACTGTTAAGCTGAACAGTAATCTTTCCAGCAAAATTTTCCACTTCCAACAAAACAGTCATTATTTTATAATCTTTGAGCTCAGCTCACCTTGCCTGTCAACATGCTGCATTGTGCAGCCCTACAGACCAGTAAGTACAGTATTGCCATCACCAGCTACAGGCATGGCTTTGTTTCTGTCTGTGCTGAGCTGCTTGGAAAGCTCTGTATGTTTGCGTCTACTGCAAACATATGTCCAGCCTCATTACTGGCTCAACTGGGGAAGAGAGACTTGTATCCACTTCATCTCCACTGGGCTACCGTATCCAGTGACCCTGAACAGAATCCAGTGAATAATTAATTTCAGCTTCTTTTTCATATTTACTTGCTCAGTAACACATTCTGCACACTTAAGCAAATATAGTTTGCAGAAAGATGTGAAGTTCTGTCATTCTATATGCATAAATTACGTGCTACTACGCCAGTTCAAAACGTTTGTGCTGAAATGGAGTAGGGCAGTATTTTCACAGGCCAGTTAGTAATTGTCTGACTTCCCTGACAGAACACACACAAGGTAACGGTGATCAGCCATCATCAGTTCAGTAATAAGACCACTTCATCAGCCATAGGCTCTGTCAGAGTGTACGTGATAAATTTTGTCACCTGCCGTGGGATGAAAGGTAACGTAAAATTTATTAGTATTAGATATAAAAAGAAAATATTTTGACAGAAATTTCAGCATGCATAGCACAAGAAAGACTTGTTTTCCCCTTCCACTCCAGACTGTAACACATTTAACATTTTCTCCTAAAGACTGTATAATTTTTCAAACGTAAAAAGTGATACAAAATACAGAGTTGTTTTAGCGCAGATTGATAGAGTTCTCCTTATGATCACAGTAGGTTCTTTCCAAGTTTAATGAAAAACTGATTGATTGAGATAAATGGAAAGCAAAAGCAATCTAAAAAGTTTAAGATCATAGTTAACTGATCACAATAAATTAAAATAAACAGCACTCTTCTGCAAAACTGCTAGTAGATTAACATTGGCAGCTATTTACGGTAGGTGACCCGCCTCAAAGATCTTTGCCCTCTGCTGTCACTAATACACAACAGTCATTTTTTTGTGTTCTGTATACATGAACATAAATTAGATGAAAATTCAGACCTTAAAACAAAAGATGTGGGCTTTTCTATAAGAGTCTTAAGAGATAAAATCTGTAGAACAGCTTGAATACTGAAAGGAATAGCGTATATAAGAAAAGCTGCCTCTTGGCAATGTTACAAAGCAGATCCTTGTTCTGTACTTCCTTACATCCTAGCAGGAACTAATGTTGTCTGTGGGATGAGAATGGCACCCATCACATTCTGGCTGAGGCTGTTGCTTTATCATATCATCACACGGAAAAGAGTCTGCAAACCTGTGCTCTCACCAATCCCCGAAATGAATTCTGCCTCGTGCTTCTAACATGCAGTGAACTGTACGTTTCTAGGTCAATGCAGGATTAAGGTGCATATATTTCTTTCTTTTCTTCGAAATATAAAAGATACTCTGCGCATCTTCCCTCCCAAACTTTTACACTTCAGATCAGACTGACATAGGTATCTGACTAACGTTAGGAAAACAAACCGTGCAGTGTGAAGTGCAAACTGTAAGGATGATCAGAGACCACAGAAGTGACTGATTTCCAGACACTGCAAAGAAATGTTCTTGTTATACTGCCCATTTCAAAGCAGCAGTTCTTATCTCCATTTACAGCTAATCTGCTAAAACAGATCACAAAGAAGTGTTGTAAAAGTGAAAACTACTGAACATTACAGTCATTTTACAAGCCACATTTAATTTTACTATGTTAATGTGTTAAGCTGAACAATAGAAGGAAACACAATCAAATACCCATTGTACTTAAAGAGCTTCAAAAAGATCAATTGTCTCTGTATGGATAAGAAGCTACTATTGATTACAACTGGGTTATTCAAATTCCATTTATGCAATGCAATGCACTGAGGTTTTTTTATCAGAAAGAGTAATGCATTACACTCGTGCAACCCAATACTTAACACTGTTCAAGGGTATAGAGCAAACAGAGACTAGTGGCTTCTCTATGTCAAGGAAATCTCTCCAACATTGATCTTTCCAACTGAATGGAGCTTAAAACACATTTCTTTTTCATCACTTCTACAAAGAAACTGGATAGAAATAACGCATCTCTAAAAGACGCAACGTAAAACCTACTTATAGCACGCCAGCAACTCAGTATATGGGCCAGACTGTATCTGGCTGTACAGGCGTGTCTTCAAAAACAAAGAAAAGTCATTTTCATAAATTCATAGCAATGCTGACCTTCTAATAAAATTCACCGGCATCCAAAACACCTCAAAGAAAAACCACTTGCTGATCTAATCGAGCCAAACAAGTCCTTATGTATTACCAAAATCTTTTTCTTACATGTTGTTGTCAGGTTAAACAGGTGATTTCATCTAAAACATGGCTTTTAAATCATTCCAAACCTCTCCACAATTTGATAAGATCTTAAATCAAGAGAAAAGAAGTTGTTCCTCATTTAGAAGAGCAGAGCAAGGCCTGGAAAGAAAATCTGACACAAATACAGGACTGTTTGCAACATTTCTTTAGTATCCACTGACAGCCTGCTTGATTACAGCCCTTTTCTTCAGTGAGAACACAGCTACAATCCCAAATAGTTGTGTGACTCTAATCAATCCACTTTGTGTTCACCAGCACAAAAAAATGGGTGCAAAATTGGGCTGTAGATTTTTATTAACCTTTACTACATGGAAGGGGAAAAAAAGTATTGAAACTGATAATATCTAGCTGTGTAGACCACAGCATGAGAAATCAGACTTCATAAAGCTTGAAATTTCTAAAAGTACCTTGGAAACCTGGATAAACAATTACCACAAGAGAAAATAAAAATCTATTTTGCATAGAATACTGCTCTCTGGGAAGACAACTAGGAAGCACAACGTAAAATATGCTATTCAATACTTCTTACACTAAATTTAGACATAAAGGTAGTTTTCAAGTCACTTCCTAACTTTAGGCAAAAGCTCAGTCCTCAAAAAAACTGTGAGATGGTGATTTAAAGGACAAAAAAGCAGTGAATAATGACAGATTATGTTTGATGTTAGGATTGGTTACACATTGCACCTGCTTTTTCAGCTTTACCTCTTTTGTCTTTCATCAGTTAAGATGAAACGCCAGAATTCTTCATGTACGTAGTGAAAATGTTCTATTGAATTTTAAATTACAATTAGCATGCCTATACATTTTTTTTACATTTTACCTCTGAGGTCTCCTATATTTGGAATTTAAATCTTTTTGCTGGCTTTATAACATTTTCAGCACGAAGGATAACACCTTGACCCACAGTCTGACAGAATCAAATATTCCCCTGCATAAGAATATTCACAACAGGGAGGCAGTGTACTTCACTCATCACCGCTATTTTTTTTTTGTTAGACGTTCACCTTCAGTTGAAGAACTCTTACGCAGATGCTGAATGCTCTTCCCAAGATCTCCATGCCCCCTAAACCCTTCATCTTGGATAGTCAGCTGCCACAGGTTACTATTTTCTTATTTGCCATCTAATAAATCTAAACTATGGAGTTCGTAATTGTCCTGATATATGTTACATTTTGACTGAGTGCCTGTAAATAACACTGTTGTCAATAACAGACACCGCAACAACTGTCTGTATGCAGTTAGTTTGATGTGAAAAATGAAAAATCAATGTAATATGCCCTTACCCTAGGTACCTGAAGATAACATCCAATAGAACTGATTGAGTCCTACACAAGAGATAATAACGGCAATTAAAAAAATAAATGGAACATTGGAGTAGAGCTCCACATTTAAATGCAGTGGTAACGACAACAGATGCAGAAATTAAAATAAAAACTTAGATACAACTAACGGAGGACGGCAGTAACCTGTATCTACATCAAGGTTCATTATTGTCCTGTAAGGAGCAGATGTAAAAAGACACATACTATGCAAACACTTCGCTTATCCTAAACACCAGAAGTATAACCTTTTACACTGCAGAATCTTTACCACAGTTTTTTAATTAAATAGCAATCCAAGTATTCATGTAATTCTACTGAGATGGAATAATTTCCTATTATTCTAACCCTCGATAATCATAATTTTAGATTAAAGATTCAATGATTTTATAACCTTCAAGCGATGTACCCAAAACAGTATCTGAAACAAAACGAAAATACAATAAAATTAGCACAAGACAATTTTAATGTGACATTTCCTATGTTCCATCCAATTTTGGGACTCCATTTTGGTGAAAGTTTCCATATTCATGGACACCTTTCTAATTATAACTGTCACTTTATAAGGAAGAATGTGATGAAGGAAGAAAAGGAAGAAAGCAACGGACACACACACAACCCATTTCTTATTTTAATTGGGTCTTGCAGAAGAAATGCCATCCTGAATATATCTCTAAAAACCCACTAATTCTCACTTTCAGTTCTATCCCTTAAAAGCATAAACCGAACAGAATCCCATCAGAATAATCTAGTTTGCATAGGAGATGAGACTGGTAACAACAAATGGTTCTCATTAACTGGGAACACTTTCAAAAGAATAAAAAGGTCACAGTTGTTTGTAAGCAAGATTTCTCCAAAATTTTAATATACACAGATAAAGTTCAGGAATAATACCTTCTGGTTTACAATTATCAAAGAACATTTCAGACAGGAATAAAGTTTGGTGCACTTCAAAATAAACTTCAAAACAGCAGGAGCAGAAGAAACACTTCTATGTTTTAGAATTCTAACAAGAATTGTGTAAATCTGTGATGCCACATAATCCTGAGCAAACGTGGCATGCCCTCACTCATCTGTGCAGCAATTAATTGAATAGAAGATTTGTGTATTAGTAATTACTATATCTAGCTTTGGTTTATCCTTTTTATATCCGGGTACTCTTGGTTATTCCCTTGAAGACGCATCAATTCATTTGGGCACACAAGGTGCTCTTCCCGTGGCATTTCTTAATTCAGCTTCTCTCTTCAAGCTACACGGAACTGGCGAGCACAAGACTAATACTGATGGTCAATGCACGTGGTGGAATGCTCATAGCTAAGTCATGACAAAGACCGATGGCTTCAATTCATAATCACTTAATATCTTCCTTCTATCTACTTGGTATCTTCTGTATACATCTACTATGCAATTTTTAATTGAGCAAGTAATTTGACCGTAGTTTAACGAAGGATGAGAAGCCAATCAATGTCCTTAATTTAAGCATTCACATTTCATTTCTGTATTCCAAGTGTTTCCTGCTTTGACCACATACTCTACAACAGCCTTCTGGATGTCAGAACAAAAGGCAGAAGACCTGTAGTCCTGCATAGACTGGACATTGGTAACAGGGCCATAACACCTCTGTCTGATCTGCTGCTTGTTCCATCGCTGTCTTGAGCAATCTAGTAATTAATTGGTGCACAGCTGAGATGAGTTTCTCACCTTCAGCCCTCCTAAAAATACTTGTGTAAGTATAAACAATTCCTGGTTTTTAATGGATCTTTTTACAACAAAGGCCGCCAGGGAGGTGGTTGAGCCACCATCCCTGGAGGTATTTAAAAGACGGGTGGATGAGATGCTCAGGGGGATGGTTTAGTAGTTGATATGAATGGTAGGAGTCGGTGATCCTGGAGCTCTTTTCCAACCTAATGATTCTGTGAAAGGCCTAGCCCTACCAGGTGTCAAGAGTGATGCCATTACCAAGCATTAACACCAGGAAAATGTAGTATATATAGTACCAGCGCATAAGGAAAGCGAACCTGGCCTTGAGAACTTGCAACTTCATTTCTGTTGAGGTGTAGTGCAGCCATCACCACTGCTCATAACATGTAGAACAGTAAAGGGCCTTTAACCACTTGAAAACTCAGGATAAAATAAAGTCTCTTAAGAGGAAATCCAAACTGCCAGTATTTTACTTTTGTGAAAAAAAGTCTATAAGGGAACAGATAAAATGCAATTCTTTACTATATAGACGTTTCTTACGGAAAGTTACTATGAGTGACAATTTTCACGTGGTCTTGAGAGGAAGTTGTCTAATGAATAGCAACAGCTCTTTAATGTTAATGAAAAAAATCCTAACTCTTCTTCAGACACCACCTTTCACTGTGTGACTATCACCTTTGCAGTTGCCACAATTTCCTCGTCTGAAAGAACAGCTGAGCTTGTCAGCAGTCTAGTTGCAATGTCAGAGATTAGCTGAACTGCTCCCATTAGAGTTAATGGAGTTACCTACTAAATCCCTACATGTTGGGTTGTCAAGGTTTTTTTTAGAGTGATAATATCCTTGCAACCTTCCAGTTACCAAAGATTTAAAATGGTCTTTTTCTCTTTGTATTTGACAAAATGAAGTCTTCCCTTAGATATTTTTAAGATCTCTCCATCTCATATCTATTTACAATAAACAGAATTTTCAAAGGCTTAGTCGATACTGCGATGACATCCAAATAGCATAAGAATAGAGTATATCTTTCAATGATTTTATGGAGAATTTTACCAGTAGAAAAACATGCAAAATTATGTGAAAAGCTTCTCTAGATTTCTCTATCTCATATGCACATATGTATCTACTTTTACTGACATTTTAGGTATTATGTGCAGATGAATGAGCATACTGTCTTCCTGATAAGGAAGAATAAGGAATCTTACATTTCTACAGAAATTATACTTCTCCTGCTAACTTTAAATCTCTACTAGCCATACGTAGCAAGTCCATCTGTTTTTACTAAATTTGACTATGAAATCTTTCTACGCATATTATAATTACATATTGATCTTGAGCATATTCTTGCATATGCAAATATTTAACTGGAGCTCTGTGGGACAATTTCTTTATGGTAATTAGTGGTTTGAAGAGCTCTGAAAATAGTGTCATTACGATAGCAAGGACAACAGACTTTTTAGAATAGCCATATTTATTTATTTTTTTCTCTGGGTCTCGACAAAGGAGTTATCAATGCAGTAAACAGAAAAGAGAATATGAAATTGTGTCTATGGCAACCATATTATCTCTATATTTTGTATGCCTATGGCTTTTCAATAGATTCTAGAATTCACACATTTTTCCCATACATGAGTCAATTAAAACATATCTCTGAACTATGACATGATTTCAGAATTGCTACTCACTATAAAACTGGCTTTGTAAATTCCCATCTAAAAAGCAAACAGTCGGTCTTTTCAGAAAGAAAAAAAGAAATCTCTACTGAGCTAATTACTTCCTAGAAAGTTTCTGCCGTTGCTGCTATCTGACACCGAAGTCTGTTACTTATAGACAATTATTGCAAAGACCCAGGGAAAAAAAGAAAGGAAGAAAGTTGTTCACCAACCTGCAGGAGCTCAAAGTTTGGAAGAAAAAAAGTCACATTGCATGGCTTTGAGGATGAGCCTGCAAAGCTAAGAAACCTGCAACAAAGCATTTTAGTGATGTGGACTGAAAGCCTCTACTGCTGACCTCACCCTTCCCAATTCTACTGTTAAGTATTGGGTCTTCTAATTCCTTCTTTTAAGCAATAAGATGTCTGTCTCAAAAGTAGTCATCGGACTCTATGGGGTCTCTACACGTCCTCCTTCCTCCCACGTTCAAGGTTAGCTGTACGGAGTATAGGATATGCAATCACATGTCAAATACAGTGAACCTAATCTGCGCTGACAGGGTTGAGGTCATGCAAATCCCAAGCATTTTTCATTTATTACAGTTATATTTACAGATCACCCATGCAGTGTAGGTGCCACAGATTCAGATGTAGATCTCAACCCCTGTATGCTTTTCTTTTAAATGAAAGTTAAACAACAGTTCTGTGGTAATAAGGTATTTTTTTACAGAAGACGCAGGGTCATTGTCTGTGTTTCCTTCTAAGAATATAAATTAATGATTTAATATAAATTAAATTCCTAAATTTAATTTTAATCGTGGGGTTTCGGGTTATTTTCTTTGGGGGTGATTTTTTTTCTTTTTCATTAACCAGAAAAACACTTTCAGTTCTACCTAAAACAAAACTGATCTCTCTGGATTCCAGGGACAAAAAAAAAAAAAAAAAACAAAAAAACCCCACCAAAATCTATCTTTAATATCCCGATCTACTACCGCTGATAGAGTGAGCTGTTGCATTACAGCAGCATACAACAGATATGAGGTAATTTTAAGTATTAAAAATGTTAGTTCTTTTGCAGATCATGTTTCATTCATACTTGTCACAAGAGACTTCTAACACTGGTGTTTAGAATTATGAAAGTAAGAATTTGATGTAATAAATAAAACATAGTTAAAACAAGTGTTTGCAGGTTACTACAGGAATGAAAGAATGCATTATTTTCATGCAATAACTCAATGGCAGAAGGCTGCCAACCTGCCATGGAAACTCTTAAGTTGTCATAAATGTTTACAATCTATTTTCAGTGAGCTACTGATTTCTCCAACTCATTTTCTCCAAGGAATTTTCTAGAGACCTCACTAGCATTTTTTCCATAGGGTGAGCTCTGCACAAACCGCCAGCTGAGCACAGCTGAATCCTAATACAGATCTACCCTCACAAAAATATTAGAGCATTTCTAGGGCTTTCAGTTAATGATTGCTCAAAGAAGAGGATAGGGCAGGAATCAAGGACTTTACTAGCTTTCAGAGACTCCTTTTTATACCTTTTCTATCCCTTTAGAAACATGATGCAACTCTTTTTCACATCAGTGTTTTAAAACAAATCCTTTCTCTCAGTCCTTAAACCATACAGAAAATTAAATCTTTACTATTATAAGGTCTCCTCAGACTTCTCAATTCTTAATAAAAAATAATGACAGTTAAAACTGTTTCAATACTCACGTTCCACTCCCCTGCCTACCTCTTTCCTCTCCTGAGTACTGTTTTAAAACATGTTCCTTATCCTAGGCTTCCTTTTACATTCCTTAATGAGCAGCAGACTAGTCTCTTAACTGTCCTCCACATAAATGGATTAAATTTCACATGAACAGAAATCCCCAGGTGTATGTTAGAAAAGCTGTAAGCAGTTGCATGAGGTGGGATAAGAGTGGAAACATTCACCTGCTCCTGACAGCGAAAGCACCAACTCTCTGCAGCATTTATTTTGACTCCCAATGAAAAGACCCTTTTAACTTGTCACATCTTTTATTCAGCAACTCGTTTTCTGCTAAGTATTAAAAGTCAGTAGGGTGTGAGGATTTGTTCCAAGGCTTGCTGAGATATTACTTACACAAAGGAGATGCAGATCATTTCTGCTGAGTAAAGGCATTGCGATGTTTGAAACTCAAATCCATCTTTCCCCGACCCAGCACGCAGAGGCCATCATGTTTCTTTTTCCTTCTCTTTGTTACTCACCCCTTTTCCTACTTTGCCATATATTTTTCTCCAACTTTTATTCTTCCTACTGCAACTTTTAAAAATAATAACTATTCAACATAATATTTTCAGGCAAAAATTATCAAGGCTGAAGTATACTTTCAAGAAGAACTTCTGTCATTTTGGGTGGTTCACTATTAGATCAAGCCTTTTAAATACATGTCATATATATAATATCTCACATTTCTTACTTTGGGGACTTGCATCAAAGACAACGCTACTGGCAGTGGTATACGAAATGACCTCATGTAATGGAAAATCTATTAGCACAGTACAATCAGAACTTTTCCCTAAGTATATTTAAGACATCTCTTTTTCACAAACTAAGAAATTACAAGTTTACACAGTTATGGATAGAATTGCACTACACGTGAAAAAAAAAGATAATCTTCTGTCTTGTTAACAGTCACTCTAATGAACAAATCCTCTGTAACAGATTATATCAACTATCACTGACCCGCTGTTTCGCAAATTCAGCCATAAAGTTCCCACCTCTCCCTTTTCTACAATATCAGCTCTGTTTATGCTGAACAAAACCCAATGTCCTCATTGGTTCTGAAAAAGAACCACGTTCAAAGTAGCAAGATTGAAATATCATATTTAATAACTGTAGTATTAAAAAATATACCTGCTCAGATGTCAACTAAACTTTAAGATGTAATGATGTGCCTTTCCAAAGCAAGATGCATTGGATAATCAAAAAAAGAACAATTTGCAGACCTACTGGTACAAATCCAAACTGACAAAAATATTTTGCTGCAGTACATAGCAAGTAAGCAAATTAAATATGACTTACATAAATTTATTCAATTTATCAGTGTTTTAGTCCTTTCCTGTCAATAATAATAATAATAATAATAATAATAATAATAATAATAACAACAACAACAATAATAATGTTAATATTCACATCAAAATAAATTATCCTGGTCTCATACTGGCTACTGGAAAAAGCATACTAAGGAAAATGATTAAAATATATGACTCTTTCATCTCTCTACCTATGCATGGAAGACAGATAAGCTAATATTCCCCCACCTGCAAAGCAAACCTTCAAAAGATTTCTTATAATACACAAGTTAACTGAGTTGTATCATGTTTGTATTTCAGTTTGCTTTGTATCATAAACCGCTACAATGCCTAGCTCCTCAAAGACATTACATGTCTAACTCTTATACTTTGGTACATAAATCATAGCCAATTGAGTTAGTGAAATAATTATTAGATAAAATACAGAAATGGACTCTGTGGAACAAAGTTGAACCGAATTCTATCATACAAATATATATTTCTCATTACTTTTGCATCCTGTCATTCACCACAGGAATATATTACTTTTCTCTTATCAGTGATGCAGTAGCCTTGAAAGTTGTGGCTCGGCCATTCCCTAAAGAGGTGGAATATGGGAATATTATCTCCCCCTAGATGATTTAAAACTGAACATACATATTTCAGTTTCTTGGCATTTGTTCTAACTGGTACCCGAGCAGACTCAATACCAGTTTTACTGGTACGCTACAAAAGAGCAGACCACAAGGCAGTAATTGCCACCACGATTTCCGGGCTTCTTGCAAGATGTGCTGGTCTTGGGAGCTGGCAGCTGTAAGGATCTGAAAGGGAACTAAAGACACAATTACATCATTCAAATATTGCTACTGCCTCCTTGCAGCACTGGAAATGCTACAAAGACACGGCGGAAACAGGAGAGCAGTGGTATGTGATAAGGGAAAGCAAAGATGCAATGTGAAAATGTTAGGCGATGGAAAAGGCAGTCAGGCATTGGGTACATAGAGGTTACAAAAAGGAAAAGCAAACGGGGAAAAGAGAGTGATCGGAGAAAGACAAATCAGCTTCAAGTAGTAGTTCCACAAGCCTTAAACAGATTGTACCTGCTGACCTTGGTGGTCACCTTAAGACCCAGGTGGAACCACCACCATCTACTCTTGTATTCTGAAACCAAAGCACAACATATCATAGCCTATAGGACAATAGAAAATGTCCCAGCCCTGCAATAATTCCCAGCTGTCCAGAAGTCCTAATCCAAATTCACACAGCCACAAGGAATAACGAATTATTCTACAGGAACTCCAGCCTTTTTTTTGGAAGGAGTACAATGATGCCAGTGTGGCGCTGCCACCAAGCCAGGAAGCGTGTAAGTAATACAGCTCAGCTGAGCAGTGATAATGCTTTCAGGACTGGAAATCACCTACTACTTCAGCCTCTGGTAACTTTTGCTGCTTTAAGACTCTTGCCAAAGGCCGCCCAGGAGGTGAAGGTCATTCTTTTATAGTGGACCACAGGCATGTAACTTCTGGAGAGCAACAGAATTTCACATGCATATCTTTTCTCTGGTTTTCGTTTGGTTTTTTTCCCTCAACTATTCCTAAGGCTCTCCACTCAAAAATACTGGCTACTGCACATTTCTTTCCTGAGTATCCATGATGGGAAAATATGCTGGGAACTTCATCCAGGATGCCAAGCTCCTGAAGCATTTATGAATCTGAGGCTTCACGTCAGGAAATTCCATGGAAACTGTCATGTACTATAAACTTATCTGAAATATAGATTTTAATGAGAAAAAACAAAGACTATGATTCATTCTTTGTCCATGCTCATGACAGAATGTCAGTGTTCCTTAATGTATTATATTAGAAAGAATTTCACTCTGAAGCTTACACATTAACAGATAGATGAGCTTAAAAACAACCTTGAAAAATAATCACAAGTTTTATTTTTCTTGTGTTGTCTGATCACTAAAAAGCATCTTTAAAAATTTATCTTATATTGCTGAGATGAAGAAAACATGCCTTCAGTGATATTTGATTGTCCCTTGGTAGGTAATTATTTGTTCAAACAAAATCACCCAAATTTACTTTTCGATCTTTTGCTGCCATCTGTTGGCAATCAGAAGACAGTGAAAAGAAGCAATTTGCTGACATGAAATAACAATAAAAGCTAAAATGAAATGCTTAATTACATTACATGAAATGCATAATTATATGTGATTACAGTTGGATAATTAGGTCTACTGTATTTTCACTCTGCTACAACCTTAGATTACAAAATGGTGAAATATGTACGGAAGGTTGAAATTCTCCAGATTCCCAAGTCTTATGCTGTTCAGGGATTTTCTCAATTCCAGGAAAAAATATATAAAGGGAAGTGTCAGGTTTTCAAGAAAATGAAGATATGTTAATACTTTTTTTTTTCCTCTACTTGAGCTTCATAGTGAGCCTGTGTTTATTCCAACGCAAGTTACTCACTGTACCTACCTGTTTTTTCAAGGTACTCATGTTTTTGTAAGCCTAGACGAAAACCTTCAAAGCAAAAAGCCTAGCTAAATTCTAGGTAGGTAGTCTAGCAGGTGAATTTATTATTCATTATCATCATCACAGTGAGTTTGGCAGAAACCTGGCACTTTCCATCTTTCCTTTAATGGATTCTAAATCTGATCTAAATTAAAAAGCACCTACATATTTACAGCAAGTCAGGTCACACTGTTATAAACTCTTATGTAGAAGCAGGGCTGTAAGATAGCTCTACAGAGCATTCAGATGTTGGCAAAAAGCATAATGCCAGTGCAGCAGATGCGACTTGTACTAACAGCAGACAGATATGAGGCATAAGCCATGCAGCTCTCATTAGCTCCCTGAACTCAAGCATATGCAATAACTATTAACGATGTAAAGACATTCTGAAAAACGGAGCAGGAATAGGTTCTGATCCTAATTCAGGCTAGAATATAAACATCTGCATTTGACCTGATGGATAAACTCTTAGGTTAAGCCCAAAAGAAGCAAAATGACGCAGTTAATATTGATGCTTAACCTTTGAAGACGGTCCTGCTCTTTTCTTGTCTTTTTTAAGTTTCTGACTAATCAAAAGAAATGACCGTTTTCAGTTAACCAAATTACCCCATTCACAAATCTTAAGAGCGGAACCAAGGTAGATATCTTCCAAGCGCTAGCATTTCAGAACTACACATTTTGTAAAGCACACTTTGAGGGATACATTAAGGATAAATGAAAACAGACAAAGGATTGCGTCAATCACATCAATTAAAATGATCTACTTAGTAAGTTTTTACAGTAATCTCAAGTGAGAGTTGTACTGAGATCAAGTTTTTGCACAGGCAGCAAATCCTTTTGTCCTCTGAAAAACCATCTGTTAGATTCAGAATAAAGCAAAACCAAGACCTCCACTGTCAGCAAAGAATGATATATTTTAGTTTACTTTTTATTAACTTCAAAAGAACAAATTCCTCTGAGTCCACAAAAAAAAAGAAGCAAGAGATTCTCCAAGTAGAAATCCCAGATGATATTAGTGCTAATATCTATAAATACACAGCATATCCAAGCTGACATTTACCAACCCACCCCCCCAACCCAGCCCTCAAACCCCCCCAAACAAAGAAAACCAATTATCAATAGTCTGATCTGTCAAAACAGGAAGAGCATCCAGACAACATATGTCATTTGAACATTTGGCTAAACAACCATCACTTTGTATAGCCTACTTTAGCCAATGTCAGCTAGTCAGATAATGCATCATCACGACATCTTTATATTCAAATCTAAGAAAAATATTCTGGAAGAATTAGAATTCTGTCACAGTTTTGCTTTAGTTTACCAGACATTACTGCCAAAAGAATATATGAAATACTCCATTAGGGTTGCAAGGTGTTCTTTCCCACATGTGAAACCTCAACTACATGTTCATATATATCATATGTATTAAAACTAATAAAACCTTATGAACAAAATAACACCACAGTTTTTAATTAACATTTTAAAGCCAAGATGGAAAGTGATAACATTTTGTCTTTCAGGTAGAAAATTTTGTTTTGTTGAAGGTAGAAACTGAAGTCAATTACTGAAATGTGATGAAGCTATTTGCAGGCCAAGTGGAGCAGAAATGAATCAATGAAATTCAAAATACATTCTGACTACCACAAACCAGATTTCCCAGATTAGTTTTTAATGAGGAACACAAAACAGGACTAACCACAAATACTTCAAGAGATTAACAAATGATACATTGCCAAGATTCGATTTTAAAGTCCAAGTCAGACATGTATTTTGAAAAAGAGTGAAGAAACAAAATTTGAGCTGGTTGTATACTGAATTTAGTTGTATTTTTTCCTTCCCCTGTTTTATTTTTCACTTAGAATACTTAGAAAACAAAGATTTTACTATTCTTTTAATTGACACCAGATGGCACTGCAAAGGATGAACTATGATAAATACTAAGGCCTCAATACCTTTTACTTTGAAACCAACTTTAAAGCCAAGTGTACAACAGCATTTCGGAAGTATGCAAACGCATCACATTAATATGTACCCAGCAGGTGCAAACAAACTTGACATAGCAAGGTTGTAAATTAAAATCAAGGCTACGTTTGTGGAAAGCCTCAAGTGCAAAAAATGGATCTTTATATTCTGAAGGTGCCCATAACTAATCTGATTGTTAAATTTTATTCCAGAAAAGTGAAATTCTATTTAATTCATATTTAACATACGTAAAATTAGCTATTGTATCGTGGCAGTGTTGCCCAGAAACACCTGCAGAGTTTCTTTGAAAAGTGTGCAAGAAAACGCTTACAGTCTTAGATCTGAGCTTCAATTATCTGTTGGAGGCGACACCGCCAGTTTCAGGAAATTTGCTCCCAAGACTACTTTCACTTCCAGTTTTCACTTTATTGCCTAAATTAAACTTTTAGTAATCCATCTGGATGCCAAGAAAAGAACTTTAAAAGAGAGAAAGCTGGATTATCATATTTGCTCACACTCCATAGTTTGCTAAGCCTACATAGAATGTTAACACAGAAATGGAAAGAAATTAAAAACAAAGACAATGAACTCAGATTCACTGTGAAGAACACCAATGGTACTGATACCTGTATACTACTCACAAATACCCTTACCTCCTCTAATAAACTATAAACCCTTACCTAAAATTATCATTGCCATTCTCACCACTGTCATCATCAGAGAAAACATCTATCCTGGGCCAGTATAACTGGGGGATTCAACTAAGCATTACCACATAAAAATGTAGAACACAAACTAATAGTGCCTGAGGTGGATAGAACCTGTAGAAAGTTGCTTTGCTTTAGAAGTTTTAAAAGGCAGACTTTGTACATGGAATAGCAACAATAAAACTTATAGGATATAGAGGTGGGTAAGGTCAAGTGGCCTCTTTAAGACTATAACTGAAGAATTTTTATCATTTATTGAATTAAAATTGTAAACTAAAGCAAATACTCAAAAGTACTTTGTGGTGTTAAAATACAGTAGTGTTTCTGACTGTATTCTTAATCATTGTTTGACTCTGTGATGCACTGCAGTGTCTGTGACTGTTGCACAGGTCCAAATGACACTATGAGCTAAATGACAACAGTGCATACATACATACTGAAGTATCCTAATTTTCCCACCAGAAATTTTGTGAAAGATAGCAAGGTAAATTTCACTGTACATAAAACCACTTACCCTTATGGTATAGAGTAATTTAAACACAGTCCATTATGCAATTCTCCTTGCGTTTTGTAGCCCACATAAGTGATGAAAACAAGTACAACAGACACCTAGTCACAATACTGAAAACATCAAATAAAAGAGATATTAGATTTCTGATAAATAATGAATTCTGCTAAGCAGTGTAGAATAAACGACGTGAATTAATGCCTTCTTTTAACGTTGACTGGAGGCAGTATATTCAGTGGTACAACTATAACAGGTGCTCAACCCGAGGGGAAAATAAAACATTGCATTTTTTACCAAACTCAACTCCACTGAACTTAAAAGCTTCCATGAATTTATGATCTTCAACAATCTGATGGAAATTTTGGCTAACTTACAGCAATATATCCATTTACTGCAGCTCTGCGTCTTCACAACACTTCTCCCATCATGGATCATAACAACCTTCTTTCCTCTTTGCTGCTTGGGGGAAAAACACATCTACTGAATTTGGTCCAGCCCAACAGAAAAAACCCATTAAAGCAAAAGAAAGTGCAAAAGAGTTTGATTAACCTGGATTCCCTAAAAAAGACAGAATAAGTACGTACACACTGTGACAAATGCAAGTTCCTTTGAATCAGGAAGACTTCATCATTCGGAAGAATCAATTCCGCGGGGAATGAGGTTCTTGTTTGAATGTGCAGTGTTTATATAACATAAAACAACTCATACTGTTATCACACATTTAACTACGGGTGTTTGACTGATTCACGCCTTATAAGAAAACATTAAATAAAATAAAAGCATTTCTGGTGCTTACTTGAAAGCAACTGTTGTGGATTTTTGTTAAAAGTACATGCCAGCTGTAAATCTATTTGGAGACTTCATCCCTGTTTGGAAATTATCGGGCAAGGTGTGTGTGGCAGATGGTAATCAGAAGGCCTTGTAGCAAGTCAGCTAACCAGTCTGTTAGCTTCTTAAATCTCCAAACAATACAGGTGGCAAAACTTCTAAAATCTGCTCTGGCAGCCTTTTCCCCTGTCAGCAAAGCGACTTGCGAATGCTTCTCACCCGGTAGTGTACTTGTGAAACAAATCTGTTGAACTGGAAAAACAGACTGGTTCATTAACCAAGCAATGGGCGAGGTTAGAGTTCACATACAGTGAAAAAAAAGTTGGAACCACACACTGGGCTTCAAACACTTGTTTTGAGAAGCAAAGATAGAAATAAGTTAATTTTTGACACATCGTGCCATGAAATGTAGCTGATGAACACTGGAACTATTAAAAGTGCAGTTCTATTAACTCCTAGATAGTTTTGCTTTTGGAACAGTGAGGTTAAGAACTACAGAAGCAAATTAGAACAGCTGAATTAACATTTAGCCCGCTCCCGAGAAATTTCAAAAGTTGCTACGAAATGAGGACTGGTCTCCGTAATTTGATTTGCTTAATTTGCTCTTAGCAGAACTAGTGAAAACCACAGGAGCTGAAATTACATATAATGATACAGTAACATAGGACGGTGCAAAAAAGGGCTTCAGTTGTGTGATAAATGGAAATAGTCACATGGTGCTGCAGAGGAAATGCCCCTTTAAACAGAGAAAGGCATTTATTGCTTGAAAATTAGCTTCACATTGACAGCAAATGATGACTCTGAACAGCAAATACACACTTCTCATTCCTGAAGCACAAAACACTTTATGAGAAATGGAGGATGTGACTATTACATACCTCACCCCTCTGTTTCTTTACAGAAGCTTGCAGAATGCCAAATATTTGTTTAGAAAACCTTTTTTATTAATTGACATGAATACTAGTTAAAGGGTTTTCTCCACCAGCTCAGCAGCACTGGTAACAACAAATTGGGTCATTTGCTGGAACTGGTAACAACCAAAAGGAGTGAATTTTACTGCAAAGGAAGATGTTCTGCCGTCTGCACAGGGTCTACTGGCATCATTAGAGACTATGGCACTTTCTCTGTAAAGGTAAGAATAACCTTTCGGAGAAAAGATTACCCACCTATCTCTTAATTAATCTCTTTTCATTTGTTTAATGTTCTTATAACTGGTAGTAATGTTTTCCTACACTAATATAAATGTAATTTACATTCATAAATGTTTACATACCCTCAGAATTCTAGACTTCTACTGAAAAAGAAAAGCAGCAATTACAAAGGGGTAAAGAGTATTTTGAGAAGTAGAATTATCTTAAGATTTTTGTGAAAGTTTGACAAAGGAACTGAGCTGGAAATATTGGCATTGCCACATAAGCAAATCATTATGTACAAAGTGGCTACAGTACCTACACCAGACATGGTAAGAACCAGTTTTCAGCTTGCAAACACCAATGCTCTGAATCCGAGCTTGACTCTCTTTGAGAGGGTTGCAACAGAGAAGGAGACTGACTGCACCTGCAAATTCATGGCACTTTCATTTTAGTATGACACAAATTAATAAAGGAACTGCAATTTAGGCCCTGTTACTTGAGAGACAGATATATGCTCATATCCTTCTCCCTTTTAACTACGAGATTGGAATCTTATTTTACTCAGTTAATATTTTTGTCAGGGCAGCATCCTTGTTTGAAAACAAACAGGTGAACCCTTCGGAGCTATCAGAGGGCAGATAAAGAATCAAGAGAAGAGATGGCATCGACAAGCTCAGGACTAAAAAGGACAGATACCAATTATGTATGTTTTTTTAAGTCATAGTTTGTACTGTGCTAGAGACAAGACTGTCAATCTAGTTCTTTTATTTTAAAATATGCAAGGAGAGGAAAGTAAACAGAGAGGACAGGCAGACATTGATTGCTAGATAGCACTTTCCTGGATTTTGAGATTACCGGGATGTGCCAGTACTGTCTGATGGGAGACTGCAGGCAGAAAGAAGGCAAGAGAATGACAATCTACAAACAATAGGATTAAAGTGCTCTGTGTGGTTAGGACTATAAAATATTTGCGTAATCCTTCCAAAGTTGTAATGGAGAAAGAAGTAATTAGATTTCTTATAGAATCAGAGTGCCTGGAAATACTATCACTTTCAAAAATGCTATTAAATTTAATGAACACGGAGGTTTCAAGGGGGAGGGGAGGAGTATGTATTTCTTTTTAATTATCTTTAAAAAAAAAGACACCGAATGTTGATTTTATTTTGTTGTCAGCTGCAAATATAAAGCTAAACCTTCTACACTCACTTCTGAAATTATTTATACTAGATGAACTCTTCCAGGCCCTACTATGCCAGACTTCACATCCACTGAGAAACAGTCTGTTCCAAGGGGAATGAAGCAAAAGTAGGAGAGAGGGAGCTCAACAGATCAGCTACAAGCAAGGAACAGAAACAGAGACTTTGTCTTACATGACTTAGAGCACAACTCAATGAACTAATGTGAGAATCAGAACAAATTGGAGTGAATTGCTTTGCTTTTTGTCAACAGAACTTCAGCTCTTCTCTGATGAGCTGATTTAATTCATTCATCCAGGAAAAGTATCCTGCAACAGAATGGCTACAGCGCTCCTGAACTGGTTTTGTGAAGGGTTTGACAAACACCAGAATCAGTGCAAGGGTGAGACAGAAACGCACAGCCAGTAGCACATGTGGAGGAAGAGTAACAGAGGGAAAGGCAGACAGGGACCGTTATAACTGTGCCTTTTTGTGGTGAAGGGTTGTCAGACAAACTAAAACATCCTACATAACTTTTACCCTAGTGAAGAGTTCATTTCACTATATGGAGGATCAAGAATTAAGAGCCGTTCAGGAATATCTGAGCTATAGCTTTCCCTCCAAAATCTTTTTATCGAGTCCAAAGACAGAAACTAGACCAGTTTATCACCATTACGTTCCTCCAGAAATAACCCTCAGCAAATTACTGCCAGCCTAATTACTATGCTCAACTAAAGACTGTACTAAAAATATCAGCTTTTGTGGTGGTTTCCCCCTTCTTACATTTTTCTGGTGAACACTAATAATTCCGTGCCAGGCAATGTTCTTCTCTACACACTTTTTTATGTATACACATGCTGCTGTTATCAGACATAGGTCCTACTGATATATGTTTTCATGTACTGGGAAAGTAGGAAAAAGTGTACTGGCCCTCTCGTATCATTCAGAGATAATTAAGCAGCAGGAAGTCTCGCAGCTCAGCAATGCCTATCAGGCTCAATTGATTCAATTGCATCCGGACACACGCTTGATAATAACTTTTGTAAAACTATTTGCAGTAGAAATAAGCTTGTCTAACGTCTACTAGTTTTCTAATTGGGGTTTGAGCGCTACAGTGCCCTGAGACTTCTAAGGCTTCGTTGTGCAGTCACTATCATTTCAATCAAGGGAAGTCCTTGGTTAAGAGAACTTTTAACTGAAATGGACAACAAAGTGAATGGACATTCACAAGTCTGTGGGGCTGGATGGGATCCACCTGAGGGTATTAAGGGAGTTGGTGGAATCCTCTCCATCATCTCCCAGCAGTCCTGGCTGACTGAGGAAGTTCCACTGGACTGGAGGTTGGCTGATGTTACACCCATTTAGAAGAAGGGCTGGACGGAGCATTCAGGAAATTACAGGACTGTCAGTCTGACCTCGAAGCCAGGAAACATCATGGAACAGGTGATCTTGAGTGCTATCATGCAGCACACACATGACAACCACGGGATCAGGCCCCATCAGCACGTTTTTATGAAAGGCAGGTCCTGCCAAACTAATCTGATCACCTTCTACAACAAGGGGACCCACTTGATGGACGAGGGAAAGGCTGTGGATGTAGCATACTTGGACTTCAGTTAAGCCTTTGACATCGTTTCTCACAGGATTTTGCTTGAGATATTGGCTTCCACTGGCCTGGACAGGCGCACTCTCCGCTGGGTGAAAAACTGGCTGGATGGCCGGACCCAGAAGTTGTGGTAAATGGAGTTAAATCCAGCTGGAGGCCAGTCACAAGTGGGGTTCCCCAGTGTGGGGTCCAGTCCTGCTCCTTATCTTTATCAATGACCTGGATGAAGGCGTTGAATGTACCCTCGGCAAATTTGCAGACAACACTAAGCTGGGTGGAAGTGTCGATCTGCTTGAGGGGAGGGAGGCTCTGCAAAGGGATCTGAACAGGGGGGATTGATGGGATGAGGGCAGCAGGATGAGGTTTAACAAGGCCACGTGCACTTGGGACACAACAAACCCTGCAGCGTTACAGGGTTGGGGAAGAGTAGCTAGAAAGCTGCCGGGCAGAGAAGGACCTGGAGTGTTGGTCGACAGCCGACTGAACATGAGCCAGCATGTTCAGTGGCCAAGAAGGCATCTTGGCTTGTATCAGAAATAGCGTGGCCAGCAGGAACAGGGAACTGATTCTGCCGCTGTACTCAGCACTGGTGAGGTGACATCTCAAATCCTGGATTCAGTTTTGGACCCCTCATTGCAAGAAAGACAGCCCAGTACTGCAGCAAAATCCATCAGTAGTGCCCATCCAGCAGGATGTACGTGACATCAGAAAGGGTTACAGAAAGTAAATTCACTTTCTGCTCTGTAGCACTGTTTCACATGCTGACTGTCTTTCAGCAGAACTGCGCTAAATCAAAACAATACTTCTTTTAAGTATAAAAACTTAACCTCAAATGCTGACAAAAAGAACCTGGCAAGAAATAATGACTACAATTTCCCCCAAAATAAACAAACACTCCTGATGTTTTAGTTCTGCTTCCTATTTTCTGTTCTTTTTAGATTACCATATTGTCATGATTTACGGTCAAAGTAAGATCCCTAAAAAAAATAAATAAAAAAAACCAAAAAAACACTTGAAAAAAATCCTGATAAAACCATCAAAAGAAACATCATATAGTTAGCATTTATGAAGATCCAAAATGAAGACGTATGCGAGACTTTTTGGTTTTATATCAAATTTCTGCTGCAGGAATGACACTAATTATCTCATCTTTCAAAACATTTTGCTAAGACCACCATGCATTACTGAACAATGATTATTATAATAGCGAAGCTAACAAGTTATAATTCAGATGACATTCATAACGGCCCAATACAGTTCAGCAAATATTCAACAAAATGACTGATCAAAATAATATTTCGGCACATACAAGATGACATGTAAATGGAATGGTTAAATATTAGCCTTCTAATGAACTATAATTTGAATGAATCATATTTATATTTCAAATTATTTATAAGTTAGAGGAAAGGCCATAAGCCAAGACTGCTCCAAATATTTTGCCAGTTTGTATACACAATCACAAGCCAAATCAAACACAAAAACAAGGAAAAGGAGAAGCCACATTGCCTAATCATTTTAAAGTGTACTCAGGACAAAAAACATTCATTTCCAAATTTTGCTCTCTCAGAAACAAAACCAGGAAATGAGTCAATTTTTACATGTCAATGCATTTTAGGCTCACGAAAATACCACAAGAAGAAAACAAGATGATTAAGAATATTTTGCTGAAGAAGAAGATGACAGACAATGGAATGGATCATACCACTAAGTCAGATAAAAGACAGCATGAAATGCGAACAGGAAGACAGTAGTTGAAACTGAGGAAAAAAGCATTAAAAATAAGAAACGTCATTTCATTATGGCAAAATTAGTGTAACTTATCACATCAACTAAGCACTAAATATTTAATCAAATAAAAAATTTCCTACATTTTTTATTGAGTATACAGAATCACAGAATAGTTTGGGTTGGAGGAGACCTTAAAGATCATCCAGTTCCACCCCCCCTGCCATGGGCAGGGACATCCCACTGGCTCAGGCTGCCCAACACCCCATCCAACCTGGTCTTGAACACCTCCAGGGATGGGACAGTCACAACTCCCCTGGGCAACCTGTGCCGGTGTCTCACCACTCTCATGGTGAAGAAATTCTTCCTAATGTCCAGTCTAAATCTGCCCCTCTCCAGTTTATACCTGTTCCCCCAGTCCTGTCCCCACAAACCTTTATGAATAGCCCCTCTCCAGCTTTCCTGTAGGGCCCCTTCAGGTACTGGAATTATTATTATTTCTTATACAATTATTAGTTCTTATATAATCTACTCAGCTAAAACTTTTCACCCACCAGGGTAATAAATCAGCTCCTAGACATTCTTAGTCATGATGTTTATACTATCTATTTAAAGGTACTCTACAGTATCAGTGTCTAATTTTTCTTAGGGATGATTTCAATGAGCCCTTGAGACAAAAGTGGCTTTACTGTTAGGCAAAAGACTGAAAAATGACTTGCATAAAAACCAAGTTCCATAAATTACATAAACCAATTGCAAATAATAAAAACTACATTCACAGTCATACTTATCTAATATTAAATCAAGTAGCTCTAAAGATTTTTATCCTGAACAAATCGGAACAATAGAATTTTGACTATACTAGTTTATACAGAAAAATAAATTACCACTCCTCTACCACACTGAAGTCTAGATGTAATAAAAAAGTAGCTAATTAACCCATTTATCACAAATACCAAACAGGCCAATGGTTTTTGTAATTATCAAGACAATTCAATTTTTGCTTTAGTGTGCAGGCTTGTTTGCCCAACTCAATTGGAGATCATCAAAATTACTTACAATACACTGTCTACCAAAGCATGACAAAATTAGTCTGCTACAACCAATTAATTGAACTTAATAAAGCTTTTAAACTATTTTTGTTTATCACCATTCCTTTGGGGTTAATGATTTAGTCCTTTTTAGCTGGAGGAATGATTAATATTTTTTTAAAAGAAAATTAGATTTTCAATGTGTTAAGACAGACCAACAACTCTCCCTAATGGGTAAAAAGTAAATTATTCTTCAAATCCAATAGTTAAAACATTAATTTATTTCTCTAATAAAACCTTCTGCCTACATGCAGTTGCAAGTATATATACAGCTTATAGGCAAGATCACATATTATTAAGGATGATTGCTGAATTACTTCTCAACAAATATGTACTAATTAAAATTAATACACATAAATAAATCTCATTTGTCTGTTTTAATAGAGAGCAATCTGACCATCATTCTGTGAATATAGCTCTATAAAGTTTCATGCTACACTACTTTATTGCAGTTGATTAGCCATAGTCAAGAATAGCTGATAAGTTAATTGCTTTAATAACAATGTCAATGCAATTAACATTCAGATATTCAAATGAAGTCATGCCATGTTCATCCAAATGAATCGATGCTTAGAAATTCTAATGAAATTGCTCATCGTCTTTCTACTTTCTTAATAGAAAGAAAACAATGTATTTACTGCTTTGAAAACTTTTTAAGTGTTCATTAATGTCAGGAAAAAAACTAATCTCTACTCCTTAGCATATACATTTCCACCTGAAAACTCATATTCTATTTTTAGAACATATGTAGGCCACTTGTAAACATAAAGGAGCTGAGCATTATCCAATTTAAGAGGCAAGGTATATCAATTCAGAAAGAGAACTGTTGCGAATATCTTCAGATCTCATCTAAAATACTTCAACAAGGGATAAATGTTCATAAAGGGGTATCTTCAACAACAGTTTCTTCAGCATCCAACAGGAATTGCTGAGTGACTCAGCCACATTCAGCTCCACACCTTCTGAGAAGTATAGATTGGGGTAGTCACCAAAAATATACTTTGGCCAGGAATTACTCTGAGAACTTCTAACTCTTTTTTGGGTCTTATGGTGACAAAACAGTGCCTGCCCACTCAATTTCAAAAAATCCTGCATGACAGGAAAAAATTCACTGTATTTTCTCAATAGGGTTTTAGTCACTTCTCTGTCATGCTTTAACCGGGCCGAAAAACACTAACGGGATCAACTTCAATAACAAATACCACAGCCAGCCAGTGAAATTAAAACCAAAACCTTGCCTCTCCCTTAAGACTGCATTTTAATGAGAGGCAACAACATAATTTTACTCTGGTCAGCCATCCCAGACTATCCAGAATAAAAATAACATGCCTTGACAGCAGGAAGAAAGGTGTCAAAACTATGCATGTCGAAACTATATTTATTCAACTGTGGCAATAATGCTGGATGCAGCAACAACCGAAATATGATAATTTTATTATTTCGTTAGAGCAAAACTTCTCTGCAATGTTTGTTTCTGAATTGTATTGTGTCACCTACACTCCTGAGTACACTCATTCACCCCACACCACATATTCACTTTGCATATAGACACATTTCATATATATATATATACACACACATACGTATATGTATCAGATATAGGATGACGCTGATACTTTACCAGCCAAAAAACACTTATGCATACAAAGTTGGAACGTCCCTGCAGTATTACGTGGCTGAGGCAGGCACACTGCATGGAGGCACGTGTTTACACACCTTTAAAGAAATCTAAGCTGTGGCTTTCACCACAATTTCAACATGAAGAAAATTTGGGTTTAAAAGTAGTTTTGAGAGATGTTAATAAACAGGACAGATGTCATTTGTGTTATATCTCGAACCTGTGACATAGTTCATAGCAGTTGCTGATAAACCAAGTATCAACCAGAGATTCTACCTCAGAGTCCTCTTTCGTTCCTTCGCTTTGACAAAGTGGTTAAATTTAACGTGCTGTGCAAGGCAGTATTTATGGACTGCTGTCCCAACATTTGATCCACAGTACTGAATGAGCCAACAAGATGATAGAGAGTGGCTGAGTATTCCTTGAAAGATGGTGTTATCAATACAGGAACTGTACCAGAAAGTTCTGTTGAAATTAAGAGCAGAATATAGCCAGGTTTTCTGTTTATACATAACCTTGGGTAGCTTGAATCCAATCATAACTTTTTTTCAGTTTTGAATATTGACACTGAGTGGCTGATAAACAACATGACAAATGCTCTTTTTATGATCTTCAGATCAATTCCATTCTCCTTCAAAAGTTCTTGTTGGCTTAGTGTAGTGAAACGATGAAAATGCAGAATGACATCAGAAAAAAAGCATGCTTGATGGAATTATAAGTCTAGACAAAACTAAGCATTTTACTTAACTTGGCTTATCGCTACACAACCTCTAACTCTAGGTTACAACCACCTCCACACTAACCTCTTCGGCCAGGTTATCCATCAAACAGCAACACAGACTACACAGTTGTAAAGATGTGTTGGGCTCAGTAGTATGAAGATGATAGATCAGCCCACGGTTATGAGTGACGAAAGACACTTGACCTTTTTATTATGAGCACGTACATCCTTTCATCTGTGTATCAGGATCTATACAAGGTTAGTAATAGAGAGGTGTGGGTTATTTGAAAACTATTCTGATAGCTACCCTTCATTTTTGAGATCCGCTTCGGTAACATGATAACACCAACACTTATATGAAGTTAAAACTATATAGATTTTAAGTCTCTTAAGTTATGCATTGAAAAGACAGGAAAAAGGAAACTGCTCTCCCCAAATACAGGGCAAATACTGTTTGACAAAATTATCAATAAATCTCCTCTTCACCAAAAACTATCATTAATATCTCTTGCACAATAATCTCAGGACAGATACCACAACTTCATGAGTAGTTTCGGCTAAAACAAAATAAGCATTTCCTTACAAAGTAACTCTATGCTGCTGCTCACTGTGAAGAATTTTTAATGTATGTGGTTTTATAGCGGGTAATTAACACATCAAAATTAGTAAGTAAAAAATTTAGTATTAAGAATATTCTCAGATAAAAGTTAATATTCTACACTTCATTTTTTAGCAAATCTCAAAAACTTATCACCTTGCTTAAGAACTGAGAGTCCTCAAAACCAAGAACTTTTGTTTTAATATTCAACCAATGCTGCAATGTTTCTTGTGTTGCATAAAACCATCGGCAAGTACACTTCAGAATGCATTCAGCCTGCCTATGAGACCTGACAGGTATGTATTTTAGTCAGAAAATTAACATTTCATAGGCAGAGGGAGGACGGGGAAGAGAGGGTGTGACTGTTAATACCTTGAAATACAATAATACACTAGAGGAATTATTTACATTAGCTCACAGGTGCCAGCCCTGGATACAGGGAAATACGAATAACATGATGACTAAAAATTCAGCTGTGGTTTAGTCTTATTTATTCGAACAGACACCAGTGAAAGCATACCAGAAACTGATTCTTATCGCCATTATACTAGGCACAAGTCAAATGGAGTTTATTGACTGCAATCCTGTCTGCAACAGTTTTTGTCTATTCAGTAAAAACACCTGCAGAGCCTGGCAGGGCAACTGACACAAAAATAATATCAATCACCCGGAACCAGTTACCTATTGTAGTTGCAGTATACAGTAAATTTCTTCCAGATTATATTTTTAATATCATACCATCACATACTGCAATGCAGTTTCAGGGACAATGTATTTCCAGCTGTACAGCTGCTTTTCTGCAGTCCTTACACAGCAATTCCCCTTCTGTTCAGAATCCACTGTTAAATCTACATATTAGTCTGCAGTACCTAATGATCGAGTCTTTTCTTCACATTAATGTTCCACATTAATGTTCCATTCAGTGGATTCCAACACATAAATCCAGTATTGGCTATTTTTCCGATTCACACGAAGATGTAGCCTTTCTGACTCTAATCCGCAATGTCCTGGCACCACCCAAGAACCAGATCAGCAGAAGAACTTTCATGAAGTAAGAAAAAGCAGAACTGAACTATTCCTGCTAGAGATAATTTGAACATTTAAGGCTTCTATCTCCAACTCGGTTTGCAACTTAAAATATAACTTTATTATATTTTACATCAGAAATACCCTTTTAAGATCACCTAACTACTGCTTTATTTGTACACTATTAAATGTTACAGTTTATTTCTTGAAATATTGATTCTTATTTACAACATTTTTCTCCTTCAATAAATCCCATCTAGGATAACTGTCTTATCAGCTGCTGTCTGCTATCGTCAGTAAAACAATTCCAGTGCTTTCCACTAACTACGTAAACTTTGTGTTTTGGGCTATTCCTTATCACAGAAATAACCCAAAATGATGCATCACAGTATGATTCATCAAGGATAGAATAATAAACAGACCAACTTAAAGGGAACCTAGTTTTTAGAAAACAGATTCAAAGAATGGAATAGAAGTTAAGTGTACCAAGAAATGCTGAATTTAAGACTAAATACTTCTTTATTCCAATAAGTGAAGAACTATTTCTCCAAAAAAAAAATGTTTTTCAATTATCTTTCCCATACAATTTAACTACAAAGAAGGCGTCATATTGTTATTTGTCAAACATTTGAAAAATCATTCCACGCTTGTCATGGCAGAAAATATCACAGCAATTATATGAAATAGTTTTCCAGCAAAGAAACATTTTACAAGTAAAACACTGAACTGTGTTATTATTGTTTTCCTGTTATAGCTCCTCAAATTCTTCCTCAATCAGTCACAACAACTTAACTTGATTAAACTTTGTGTTATCTGTATAAAGTTGGCATTGTTGGCCTATATCAACATATTTTTCCAGAGCCCTCATCAGACAGAATGACTTGAAAGAACCCTCAGTCACTGATAGCAGTCCTGCTGTCCCAGCACAGTTTCTTTCCATTAACCCTCCTTCACATACTGGTCTCAAAATTTGAATTTAATTCAAAAGCACAGAATCAATTCGCCTTTTTTTTTTCCCCCCTACCTATAAGGAGGAGTGGAGTGAAGATGTTTCTATTTGCAGTAATGCCTAATATTTGAAAATTAAGCCCTCCCTTAAAAACCCACCGGTTCCTAGACTTTATGGAGACAGCTAATGCTCAAGGAATATCGTCATCATTTCTACAACATTGATCAGTATATCTGTATCTCGGTGATAAATTCAAGGTGACGTACAGTGGTCAAGACATGAAACAACCTCAATTCAAGCGGGTTTTTTTTGTTTACTTTATGAAAGTTCACAAAGAAACTTAAAAGCTCTAAAAAGCTTGAAATCATTGTTTATACAGACTAGGGGTTGCTAGCTCCCTCTCTTCCAAAGCTGCTCTACTTTACAAACAGAAAACTGGGAACAAAAAGGTAGCAATTATCTCCTCAACACAGTAACAGGCATATTAAGGAAGTGTGATTCATGACCTAACTGAGATTTCATGCAGAATCACTACTTCTGTTGTTCAGGTTTTGGGGAATGGAGCAGCAGGAGATCAGTTCACACAGAAGTAGAAAAATAATTTGTCCTTTTTTTTTTCTCCCCCCTCCTAAACTGTAAAGGAAGAGTTTTTCAGTAGAAGTTGGGCTGATAGAGAATTTCTGCTAGTGTTGGATGTGGCTGTTATGTTGACAGAGCACATATAACACTCTACCTTTTGTCACATTACTGGCAGCACAGCCTCCAAAAGGCAATGCTAACAAAGCAGCTCCTGCCGTATTAACTCCGTAATGAATATATCCCACATTTCTCTTCACTGCAGCAGGATAAGATTAAATGCCTACAATAAAAATTTTAAATGCAAATTTCCACAGTTATGATGGAGGTGATGCTGCCTACATTTTGACCAGCAGACCATGATCGGACACCTTTAGAGCTTCCACTGTAACCCACTGCATTACCAAAACCTCTACAGGCATAAAATTGGTTCTTAAAGTTGGAAATCAGGCTGCTTATTCATATCACATTCACTGCTTTCTTTAAACACCATCTGTCAGCTCTTGGATTAGGGTGGAAACTGTCTGCCTTCCTCAGTATACTTGAAGGGCCTGAATCTACACAGAAAAGCTTAAAAAGCCAAATCATAAAGACTATAGTACTCAGAACAACAAAAGTCAATCTTATTTTTTTAAACATGATAATAGAAATCTAACTCTAGAGCTTTGAGTATTTGAGATAAATAATGCTGACAAGTTCAATGACTGTACTTTAACAAGAAAACCATGAGTACAAATTATTTGGAGGATCAGTTTGCAACATACCATTCAAAATTTTTGCAGAGTTTAAAAAAAGTCTCTATATAAGTGAGCTACTGGCTTATACTAAGCCTAATGAGATATAATTTAAATAATTTGTTTCTTCCATTATAATGATATGTATCAATGAGATGCACTGTAGATACAAACAAATGTTTAAGTCCTCAGTCAATAACGTGCACTTATTTCATTGCCTTTCATTAGATATAACGTCGCCTGAGTTATTATAAAGTAAGAAATTACCGAGGTTTAAACCCAAAGCAACTTCAATTATCCCTTTATTTCAGGCATTGGAAGTGCTTAGTTATTCTTTCAGACTCTATTAAGGCATTATTGCTGCTTTATTGCTAGTAAAACAATATGTTTTTTCAAGTCTTTATAATAAGACGCCAAAGGGACATCTGTATGTGGAACAGGCTGTTTGGTGTTTCCCCAAGAGATTTGTCAGTTATGCTGAGTTCAACAAAAATCATATATCTGTATATAGGAATGCTTGTGCCAGTACATCCACCACACCATACTGTATTCATATTTCATATTTATAAATATTCATCTAGGAAATTTCCATGCAAATGTCATTAACAGTGGTCTGTCTTCTGTAAATAAGCTTTTAAAGTACAAATTACATTTGGAAGGTTATTGCAGCTTCTAATAGCAAAGACATCTCAAGGTTTCTCTGCTTCTTAAAGGTAAAATGCCACACTTAAAATGCCTGGTTAGAAAATTGCCACTGCATACACCTACTTCAGGTTTTGATGGAGTCAAAATCATATCCCTAATCCGTTTCTTTTTTTCCTGCTATCCCAATACTTGCTTCTCCAAAATGCTTCAGGACAGTGGTAAGAAATAATAAACCTGACCAGTGTATCCATCCTCAAATGATTTACACATTATTTTGGGGGTTTCTGTTCTGTAAGCTAGACTCCAAGGATTAAGAATGAATTTCATAAATTAGTATAAGCATTTTGCATGTTCCACTCACTTCCAGGCTGGCTTTTGGTGTTGCGGCTGTTTTTATTTACATAACTAATACGTAACCAAACCAGTTCCAACATAATAATAGACACTTGTTAATTCTAAATATTTGCCAAAAATCAAGAATTTGAATCACGCAGGCTGTGGTTTACTATGTACTCAACTGTTCCTAAAAAAGTGAAATGGCTGCTGACTCACTCGCTTTGATTATAACTGGGAAACAGAAGTACTGTGGCTCCTTTGTCTAATTACTTATTTGAGTAATTACCTTTAAGATAGCACAATTATTCAGTGTCTGCTTACCTAAAAATATGTTTTCATAACAAAATAATTTGTGTTAACAGCCAGCAAACTTTGTGATTTATGAACATCTGTCCACAAATGCATGCAGAAAAAGTGACGTGAAACTACCACTGCATACCTTGCCAGTGGAAAATAAGAAAGCTTAACAGTCAAAGAAAACAGCATAACATGCTGTTGTGTTTCACTAGTCATCATTTTGGCTAAGATTACTTTTGAATACTTCAAAATGCTTGACTGGCTGTGGCGGTTCTCTCTACCTTCTACTCCTGACTTCACTTGTTACCTAAAGATATATTTACATCCAGGACTTTCAAAAATAGCTAAGAAATGACACAAAATGGAAGAACTTCAAAAGTATCTTATTTTTGGATATGAGATACTAATAAATTTCTAACATCCAAAACACATATATAATAAAAGCCAATACCAAAGCATAAAATATTTTGCAGAGCTTACTGAAGTTGTTCAAAATTGTTATTATGCATTATAGCATAAAGACAAAAGAGAACTTCATGTTTCAAAGTGGTTCACTTAAAATATCTCATTTCTAGGTAAAACTTATTATTTATATGAATGCCTTATTAGGTTATCCATTACACTAAACAGGATCACACAATCACCTCAAGTGAACTGGCCCCGTCAGATCATGTTGTTCATTGGTTAGCCCACTCCTTCAAGCAGTTCGCGCTGACCCCTTGAGCCCTCATATTTCAGTTTCCCATGTTCCAGATAAATATTCTGACCACCAAATCAGAGGCTATCAAATGGCAGGGCTGTAGAAGCCATTAAATACTCTTTCACACTAGTTAAATAGAACTTCAGAGCACCTGACTGATTTTCTCTGTGATTGAAGACAGATTAAAAAAAGTAAATAGAAAAGGCCATAACTCATTAAATGATATTGAGTGAAAAGAGTAAGACAAAACTTGCTAAGTTCTTTTCCACTTGATACAAAACAGCATGACTTTCTCCATCCTGCCTTCTGTAGTTCTGTTGTTACAGGATAAATGGGGAAGACACTAGGAAAACTGTGCTGCATGTGCATTTCTCTCAATTATTAATTAGGACTAGTAGACTTCAACAGCATTATTTGGGCCAAAACCAAGAACTCAACTCTAGAATGCTCCATTTTCCCCATTATGTTTTAAGGTGAAGACCACAGGAACAACCCCTTAACCACCGTTTTGCTCAATCCCTCTTCAAGCTTTTTCTTTGAGAGCACGCGCATACAGGGCTGTGCTCATGCCAAGCAATGCGCTGGCAGGCAAGCAGTGCAGCTGGTCATGGGACAACTTGAAGCCACGCCTCAACTTGTCCATCCTACGAATGGCAATCTCTCTTCCATTAATTTTGACTGAAATTAGCTTTTCTAATAGAACATTCATGGAAAATATTTTCCTTACATTTCTGAGGGGTTTTTTTATTGCTTAGAATTGATATCTCAGCTTTCAAGAGCTGTGGTGGAATGAAACCTTTTAGAAGAGAAATACATACATAGTACCTTGTGATAAAAAGTGTCAAGACTAAAAACGTAGTCATTATGCAATTCCTTTTTCTCATTTAAAACCAGAGATAGACTCTAACGTTCTTTACATAGTTTCATAGCCTCTTATGATTCAAAATCTCCCATACTATATTACACCTATAAAAGTGTATAGCATAAAACTGCTTTATAAGGTCAGATACTGATTTGTGCCCTGACATGTCATAAAAACTGTAACTGTACAAATGAAATGAGTTTTTCAAATATGGAAAGAATAATACAAACTAGAAGTTGTATTTTAGTGCCAATCTCAAATCATATGGCAGTCATGGTTATGTACACCATCTTTGCTCACAGGAACTAGAATGGATCATTCCCAGAGAAGTCAGTTACACAGGTATGGTTGATAAATGTACTCTCCACTCAGACCCAGAGATAAGCCCTAGAAACTAATCTTATACCACACTTAGACCAACACCATGGTAGTAGTATCAATTCAAATTAAAAAGAAGCAAGCGTAAGTTATGTGGCTGACAACAGAGCTACACTGCAGATACAGTCCACAACTACAAAGGAAATCTCAGCTTTAAGATCACGTTACAAATACCAAAATCTGATATAAACAAATCGCTGCTCCTGTCTACCAATAGCTCATATTGTCTCAGCTGTCTGTAAATAAATCTATGTTTTCTTCATTAAGACAAGATGTGAGATACTACAATCAGAATTCCTACAGCTGCATGAATTTCCTGTTTGCAGATTTCTAGTTAAATATGATCTACCATGAAACAAGGATACTTCCCGAATATAGTTTCCCATAAAGTTTTTAGTCTTTAAAACCAGATTTCTCTTTACAGCAAAAAATGAAATATGCGAGGATTTTTTACAATTTCTTGCTATTCCTGTTTGTAGAGGAAACCATGGGGAACAATAAAGAGAATGTATCGAACATAACAATGAAATTTCCATTACACACAATTACAGCAGTCCAAGTTGCACAAAGTGCAAAGAATGCCTATGTTAAAAAGCCTGAATGCACAACAAACAGATAATAAAGGTTTAAGATTATTTGTCTCATGAAAAGAATAATCTGCTTTAATGAAATAAGAATTAAGCAATTATTTTTATAATTAAGCATCACCTCTGGCATGGATAAAAATGACAACACAAAACATTTAGTTCTCAGGTTTGTGGGAACAATTATCACAGTAAACTGATGCAAAAGTTATCCACCACTCTAATGAGCTGTAAACATAACAGCAGAGAGTAAGGTTATAGTAGCAAGTAACATTAAGGGATGCAATTAAAATTAAAAAAACAAGGGAAAAACATCTTGCACTGATGAGCATGTATTCTGTTACATATGTTTCTTCTAGGTAAGTAAACCTATGAAACCATCAACCAGTAAGCATAGGTTCAGGAAGGTAAAGAAAAATATGTCTATTTAAGGTGAGACACAGAGGCGTTTAAAAGACAAAAAGATGGGACATGGTCTAGTGGTGGTCTTTGAGCGGCTGGATCAATAGTGAGACTCAATGATCTTAAAAGTCTTTTCCAATCAAAACCCTGACAATACCCTTTATTTTCACATTAGGCATATTCCTGATCGATATCACTTTGTCTTAATTCCTGGTTTATTTCTGGTATTAAGTATAGTAGTATAACCAATTGCCAAGGAAATCATAGTTTGTCAGGCTCATAAACAATAAATATTAATGTCACTGGAGTTTTGGTTTGTTATCCTTCATACCTTAACAGGGAAATATCAACTCACTGTCATTTATTATCCAGGAATCCTTGCCTACTGAAGACATTTCAGAAAAAAAAACCAAACGAAACAAAAAAGACAACCAGTATTTGTCAGTTTTTCAAATTCTTTATCATACTAAGGTCAGTACCAGGGAAGATATGTACTCCATTTGAATATTTTCATACATAAAAAGCTTGAAATCCATTTATATCAATACACAGAGCCAGTTTCCATAAACTAAGAACTAATGGCCCATGACAGTAGTCTTAATCTCAGTACTTCTCATATGGGAGGCATTCACACGTCAATAGTATTCGTTTCAGAGAAACCACTGTAATTAACGTAGACTTAAAATTTTGCAGCTTTTCAGTGCTTCAGTATGAGACTGTTCTCTAGAGCCTTATTTTTTTGTATTTCATTTCCATGTTGTATTTTGAGTTCACGTTAATAATACGAGCAAACTTGACAACACAACCAACAGACTGAGAAAACATAATATACAATTGGAAAATGAACATCACAAATGAGTCACTTTTCTAGAATTATAAAATACAGTAGGTAGTACTGAGTCATTTTAAACAGAAGTAGACATATGTAGGTCTGCAGGTTACGCAGAGCATAAATCCTGCACTATAAATGACTTGAAAGTCCTTTCGTATTATACTGGGGTAAAATTTTGCCAATACACTGCCTTATGTATTTCTGTGTAACTAATGGTCTAAAGATCAGCCTCTGTTTGACCACTCTGAGCACTCCAACAAGTTCACAGACTTGAAATGGGCAAGCTGCTAGTGGTTAGACACCAGAGAGTATATATCCATAGAGACAGAAGCAGAGAAGAATTAATCAGACGTGGATGAATGTTTCTCTTCTAACTCCCATTTGCATTTTCAAATAATTTTGCACATGATGAGTCTACAGCCCCTGCAGATCAGCATTTCATTCTTAACGGACTAAGGATTTAGGGCACCCCATGGGCTAATAATTAAGGTTAATAAGGTCTACAGTCTGCTCCAGCCCACCTCCTTTGAGGTAAATAACTGCGTTCATGCCGTTTTATATGATGTTTTCCGTGTCAGTGATAAAATTAGCATCTTATAATCTATGTAAACATCCCCTTAAACCTGTGGGGTTTGCTAGCCATGCTTGTATTTCTTCAAAATCTAGATTTCCCTCAATAAATATCTGTTAAGGTGTTCAGACATTAATTTTAATACACCCATGTTATAATAAAAAGTTTGTTGCTTTGGGCTAAAAGAAGTCTGTATTGTCGTAAATGCGTATTTGAGCTGACATGTTAATCCAAACTGAAGATTCAATTCATTTCAATCTTTGTTCCTCTTGCTCCTTATTACTAAGGCCCACTTCATCTAGGCAAGCAAACTTACTGGAAATTCATTTATTATTCACAATCATCATGTGAACCCTCCTCTGCAGTGGGACTCTCTTTCACAGGCAGGAGCTCGCCAGACTCTTTTGAACACAGATCCCTTCCCAGGCTTTTCCCAGTGCAGAGTCTGCATTGCTTCTGCTATTATCCCTCCTACTTTTCTCACTGTTATCGCTTCTAACTGATCAAATCACCTGATGCTTATTATTTCCCAAACCTGTTTACTGAATTGCAGAATAGCTTCATTCACTTCATTTTACTTTAGTTTTTCCTAAGAATCTCCTCTTGCAACTCCAGAATGAATCGCAAGGACTGTAAGGACGCCAAGGAGACCGCTGTCTTGCACTCCTCTCAGCAAAAACCTTACCTTGCTGAGCACCAGCTGAAAACCCTGCCAGACCCTTAGGACCTTGTGAGTAAGAGGTAAACTCTCTATCCATAGCTTGGTGGTGTGAGATAACACCAGGGAAAAGGGACAAATGCTAGGAATCTTTTGCATAACTTTACCTACACCGTTAAAGAGCTTTTGTCTATTCATTAGACCAACTGAATCATTAGACTTCTAAAGCGTTATTCAGACTAACGAGAAAGACTCTGTTCCATATAAAGTTATATATAGGTTGCTGTTTGTGCATATGTAAAGACAGATATATACTTAAAGGGTATTCCCTTTCTCCTCTAGTTAGATTTTGAATTGAGGAAGTGAATGACACAGACAAAACAATACAAAATATAGTATCTCTTTGGAAAGGGTCTGATTGCAATGAAAATAATCAGAAAGCTCATTTCAGCAGATTGCCCTGCTATTCAAGTAAAGCACAAATCTATAAACTTACAATATATGATCAAGATTGTATTTGAGAAGTATTTAAGCATTTGTGAATGTTAGAGGTTAACTATGTTGTACTTACCAAACCTGTCAATGTAATGTGCTCGCACCCTCTGAATATGCTTTATGTTATGTTCTCTTCTGTTTGCAGCTTTTAAAGCACAATATTATTAGTAGATCTGTTAATCTAAGACGAACACCAGGGATAATTATATGAAAAATGTTAAATTGCTGGGGGAAAAAAGTTACTGAAGTCAGCATTTGTTCTTTTTCACACTCCCAGCACATCCCAGGATGGCATCTCTTGAGGAGCAATTAACTTTGTCAGGGCAGCTGAATTCAAACACACAAAGATGTCATTTTTTCCATATTAAGAAGCATTATTAATAAAGAAATTATACCAAGTTGTCAGAGACTACCCAATTACTGTAATAACAACCCATTTCTCCCAAAGCTCCGGGGAAGGGCTTCACAACATTCAGGTGGCAGAAGAAAACAGAAAAGTAAAAAGGAAGCCAAATAACATTGCTGTTGCTGACGGGCTGTATGGGAGTGTTCAGCACGGATACAACAGTAACACAAAATTTATTTATACTGTGCATAAACTGGTGTCAGATCAAAACCAGTTAGAGCTAAAGCTTTATATTTCATTCTGCATTCAAAGACACATTAATAATAATGACTAGGATGATGACAAAATGTCTGTCACAATGTGACTTAACCAAGCTTTGTATTGTAATTATAACATATCAATGGTGTTTCTTGGCAAGGAATAATGTCTTACCTCAGCAAACTTTCTGTAAGATTTCTAATATGTCTGTTACCTCTTTACACAAAGTGAAACTATACGGAGGTTTAAAAGTGACATGAATCTTCTTATCTGCCCACATATTTCTTACATACTAATTCCTGTGACACCCATCTATCAAACACTAATTGTCTCTGATGCTGTTGCCAAGTAATAAGGATTAAAATCACAATAATTAAAGCTATTAGAGAATTCCAATAAAATAAACAGTTAAGAATTTTCTTGCCAATTAGAAGTTAAAACAATGGAAACAATCTTCAAAGGAGCTAACGAGCAAGCACAGCATGAAACAATAGCAGAATTCAAAATTGTTTGAAATACTAACCTAAGAGTTTCTTGATACCGAGAATGCCACAAAACTAACCCTGAAATTTAATCATATAGTAATTACTTCTCTTCCATGTTATACAGAAATGAATACAACTGGGTTTCTTGTTATTTCCAAGGTTACATAGCTTCTGACAATTGAGTGGTTTCTTCTTTACTTACACAGGTTTCAGGACAAAAGGTCGCAGACAAATCAAATGACAGTGAGTGAGGAACAAAGATCTTCAAAACCAGCCAAGCCAAAGGCTTTAATTTTTCAGCCGCTTGCTTGGGATGCTGTGTGTCAATTTTCCATCTGTACGGTCAGAAAAACTCATCACCTTCCCTGAAGTATTTTGACGCCCACCATGATGGCTCCTAAATTTCCAATTGTTTTTGAAGTTCATAATGGTTTCTTTCTGGTGTTTCCCTTTTCCACTCAGAAACGGTTGAAACCCTCCAATCCAGCAGGGGCATCTCATTTATGAAGTGCTGCTGGGTCTTTAATTTATTGAATAGTCTACCTGGGCCCGTGACACCACTGCTGTTAGATATCTCATCAAATGTAGCTACTTCAGCAATCTTGCTTTAAAGTACAAAAACAAAATCAAAGCTTTCACAATGTTTAATTAAATTCTTCACAAGTATTACGAACATAAACATCATCTCCCTGCTGAGGCGTGCAAGGAATCAAAGCATTAGATTATATACCAAACCAATCACAAAATTGGTCAGGGTTCTGGAAATCTGTGCATAAGACATTAAAATACCAGCTCTTGTAAACCGCAGACTGTAAATAGCAAAAGATTATATTTACAAATTCTCGGGTCAATATTGATATACTGGCAGCTATTACTACTGCTATTACACATGTGTACACAAACACGGATGAAAACTAATTAAATGACTGAATCTAGAAGTCTTTCCTAAGGAAAAGATAATTTAAGGCTCTGTAAACACAACTGAAGTGATAACTAGTCAGGGCATTGCACTTCCATTTTAATTATCCATTGCCATAGCAGAGCTTCACCACAAAATATCAAAGATTAAGAGCTAAGACTCTTCACATTAAGAGAGACGATGATCAAAGCTATGCGTTACTTAACGGGAAGAACAAGACATCAACTCTTTTAACTAAGATAAATAGGAAACTTATCATATGGTGATTTTTGCACAAACTAACAACTTTAGGGAAAAAAGCAAAATTGTTTGTGAAACAATGATTGTACTGAATTTCTCAAACATTTTTAGAAAATATTTCAAACATTTACATACTTGAATAATTTAAAACCACAAAATATTCTTAGAGAAACACAGTCACTTTAAAAAAAAATAAATCAACAATTTCAATTGAATATTCTTTAGACTGGCAAGGTAAGCAAGGGAGTTCTAGTTATAAAACAAGGCTCATATAACTGGCACATTGTAGAAAGCTTTTAGAAAGCTTCCCCACACTTTCAGGTTTGAGGTTAATACAGCAGAAACAGGGGTCACCCTCATCCAATAATACAGATAAGCCCTTAAAGTTTCACAACAACTTCAATGGCTGCTACCTACGAGACTAAAATTAATACCACTTCCCCTCTTCACCAGGGGTTAATCGTGTATTTTTTTTTTCCATAACTTTCCCCTACTACAGCGCTTTTTTCCAAAATGTGAACAATGAATACTACAGCAGTTCTCAGCAATATACGCCAGTGGTAACGACAACTAAATTAAGAACTCATTTATTTTTTTCAAAGTTTAGCCATAGTTCAACCAACACTGATCAAAGGAATGCAAAGAAGAGAAAGACTTCCAAGAAAATTTCACTGGATTCACAAATAGTTAATAACAAATACATCTCAACTTCACAAGAGATTACTCCCAGAAATAAAACTTTTATAAAAAAGTTCCTCTACTAATGTCATTGTGACTATCATCAGGGATTCAAAGGAACTACATATTTAGAAAAGTTAAAATATTTATGCTGAATTTCTCTCTCATCTCTGGTAATGTCTAAAAATGTAAAATAAACTGATAATAGCATGAATATTTATATATTGTTCAGCAGGGAAATTAATGTAAATTAAGCAGCTGATAATGTTGGTAATATTTGCTGGTATCTATGTTTTGCACAGATCATTCTTAGGTGGCGGCAGCTATGTTAGCACGAACTCCTTAAAATATTACCATTGTGCTGCCACGTGTCAGTGCTTGTTTGACATCTGCAGCCTACATTATTACTTGCAGGGAGCTGCAAATACAGTCATTCGGTTATAGAATTTCATAAATAGAAGTGGCAACCATGAAGAAATTATTCTATCTTTTGTATGCAGTAAAGCACACAATTCCTGTTAGAGTATACATCCTTTAAGATTACAGTTAGCACAGACAAAATTATTATCTAACTCAATGTAAGTAAGAAAATAGACCTTCTGGACTGGATATTAAAAACAAGAAGTGTTAAACCATACTCAAAATACCATGGAAACTAGCTTTTAGGAAACTCAAAGAAATGCTACAGTACTTTACTTGAAAATTATTTATCAAATTTTTCAGAAGTTCTGAATTTTAATCACTTTTGGGAACATTTAAATTTGTTATACATTAAAGTATTTCAAATCATTTAAATCAAATAACATATCCTTGAAAATAACAGCCAAGAACATAATCCGAATTTCTGTTAGACTTCAGCAAAATGATGTTCCAGATATGAGTCACTTGATTTTCCTTGTAGCAACCACCAGGCTAAACAAGTCGGTCGCCCACTGCCTCCCTTGCTGTTGAAGAGCATATGCTGAACCATACCGCAGCCACTCCTATTTCTATAAAATATTGTCAAGAAATAAGATAAAATTTCACTTGTTCTAAAAGCTCATCTAGTTTTTAGAATTGTTTGAGGAGAAGAATTAGGTTCCAAGCACTCAACAGCTTGTCTTTTGTTTTCCTCATTAAGCGTTCTTAGCCAGGGCAACAGGCAAAGCATTTCTTCTCTATGCTCTTCATGATTTTTTGCACAATCCAAGTATCACCCAAACAAGTCAACTCCAAAAGCTAAAAACTGGACAAGAGAGACCATTCTTTGTACCCTGCAGTCCAAGAAATAAGTATGAGCACTCACCTAGAATTCAACTGGAGTTCAGCAGCAGAACAGATGGCTAGAAAAACTTCTGAACTTAAATTTCTTTTATTTTTGAAGGAATCAAAATCCTGAGATCGAATAAATATTTTTCCAAAGTATTTGCTCTCTCCCTCAAAAACAGACTTCCTAACTTGTGTATTCATCATCCTGCGATACAGTGGTCAGTTACTAGCAGGAGGGGGTAGGATTCTGTTGTGTTCACAGACATTTACTAGCTCATGAACACGGTCTTTTTCTGAGCACAAATATGATTCTACAACTTTAATCCTACATCCCTTTAGAAAAAGAGAATTTTCCTCAAACAAGGACACCAGCTCCAAATTACTTAACAGTGGTAATTTGGTATGCCAGCCATACTAACTACAGCAGGTGGTTTCATAGGAGATTATCTGCTTCAAATTTTAAACAAAATAACTCCAAAGAATATCCAGTCCCTAGGAAGAGAACGTTGTCTGCACAGAAGGAAACACACCATGCACACATGTTAACTGTTCTACTTGCTTATACCAAGAGACACCAAACAGCAGTAATTCTTAGCCGCCTTAGAAAATAGCAAATGGTCCTGTAATGAGGATTGTAGTTTTCCTCACCGGGTTGCTAGATGAAATAATGAATTTGAACTAATGGCATCAATTTGGCTTTAAAGCTACAGTACATTTTTTTCCCCCAATCCAAATTAAATCTGAATAACAAAACAACCAGTAGAGGTAGGAAAAATGAATCTTGGCTTGGAGACATGGCCACAAACATTCATCTTTATGCTTCGCAGTGCTAGTACCAGGAAGAAAAGCCATAAAATTCAGTTAACAACTGCCCTATCTACGGTCTGTCTACCTGAATTTGCACTGCAGATTAAAAGTGTGGGACACATCGCTGAGACATTCTGTTCAGCCATAGATCCTACATTTACACTGAAACAACAGGAAAACCAATTGAATATCCTCCAGAAAATCCAGAGATACCTACTTAGTTAACAGATATTGAATGACAAGTCAGATGCTGAGATTAAAAAAAAAATGCACCATGCACTTCGTCTAAACCAAAATTAGTAGAAGCCCAGCAATTATACCTCCTTTCATTACATGGTCTTTGAATGACTTTTACACACAAAGTTAGCCAACTAAATTTACTGCTGGATTTTATCTATTTCACTATAAAATATGCAACAGTCATGCCTTTAATTATTAAGGAAATTGCACAGAAACAGTCTCAATTATGAAACACACAATTTGTCCTGTTGTCCCAAGGTCATTTATTCTAAAATGTGTAGAATGTATGACACTCCCAGAGGATGAACTGGATAAATAAAAACTCATGTACGGGACCATAACAGACACGTATTAAATGGCTTTGAAACACAAAACAAAGAAAAGCTGTAGACGTATTTCTTCGTCATCTTAAAAAGACACCCAGTGGTATTAGAAAATGTAAGAAAAGAAATGAAATTCGGTTATACTGTATTTAAAATTCACTAGTACAAGATATTTAAACAAAGTACTTATTAGGACAGAGTAGTAGCTAGACAGATCATTCACTGCGATATTGAATAAACTTTTAATAACATCTTAAATGCATGCTTTGAGACATAATAAAATTACTTCCTGGCATTAGAAAGAGACTTAACTGATGTATAGATAATCAATAACTGTCTATTCCACAAAGACAGATACAAAGCTACGGCTGATTTAGACTTTCTTCCCCTGTTGTGTGTTACAAAATATATTCTAGCTGAATCCACCGAAGAAAAAACCCTGAAACGTAAAAGGAGTACATTGCTGAATAACTCCACGGAAAAAAAAGCAGTAAGCTAGGTAGCAAATGCCTTGCTAAAACTTTTTTTCCACTCTATTCTAGGAATATCAGTACTAATCCTCATAAAATCTAAAAAATACAATTAAAAAAAAGGCACCTTAGCAGAATGTTACTGTTAATACATAAGAAACTCCTAGAACTTTGAAAAACTTTCTTACTATTATCTCCACAAATCTAGCTTTATTATTAACAAATGAATGACCCAATTGAAAACAAGGTTTTGTATTTGAGAGCAAATAGTCAGTAATGGCACAAAGAATAAAGGTCAAAACTAATATAAACTGGTCAAAGAAATCAGAGAGAAAAGTATGTATGTGTAGGTCTATTTATTTTGCTTAATAGGTGGCATTGTGCTGCAACACAACAGAAATAAAGTCTTTGGAAGGACTGCTCTGATAACGCAACAATCAGCAATAGATAAACCTCCCTAACTCATCATCTGTAGAAGTAGCAAATGCATTTTCAAAGATGCTGAAGAATGACACACCAAACAGGAAGCACTTTTCAATATCAGGAGGTTAACTCCAACCAGCAGCTCTGGTTAAGATCTGCATTCTGTAATCTGTACCTCCCAAACAGAGATTAGGCTCTGCTTCTACTCTGTCACTTTGTCTGATACAGTTATGAAAACATATCGCGCGTTGTCATGATAGCTCAGCCACTCTGATGTGTCAGATTATCTGCTTCAGAAGTAGGAGTTCAAATAACTGTCCATCAGTTTCAGAAAGGAAATTCCCACTTCTTTCTGCTATGCAATTCTGACAATGGATCTTGCCCCGGGCCCTTTGTGAGCAATTTAACTCTCTAAAATGGCAGGAAACAAACCCAGCAAAAGAATTGCAAGGGTTTATGCTATTTTAACAAGCTAAGTAATACCACAAAGTGGTCTAGCAAGCACCAGGGCTGGGAAAACTGAGAAGGTGGAACCACCCAGCTGGCAGCATAGAGCAATAATTTTCCAATCGTTAGTTTTTATGTATACACATTGGGAAAATAATCAGGAAAACTGGATTCATCTATTCTCAAATTATTTCTTATACTGATGTCTACTTTTAAAGGAAAAGACAGGTCTTAAAACTTGCAATTGTATCAAGCACTTGAAGCATAATGACAATTGGAACAACTGAAAGATTCACAGGATAGAGAAAGGAAAGCAGCATTTACTCAAGATTATTTTCCACATATTAATATATTCCTGGAATTCCAGAGGCCACAGAGTGCTTTAAATTATTTTTTTCTTACGAAGGCAAAATAAAAGTTTACTTCTTAAAGTGTAATATAATATGACACAGGCAGATATTTCTCTGAAGGTTCTCAAATTGGCCAAGAGTTTGTACAAGAACTGCTGGTTTTTATACTAGAAAACCAATGAGCTTATTACAATTCTACTTCACCATTTAGAAGTATTGATATATTAAAAATACTTGGAAATATTTCGTATTTATTTACACTGATTCTGATCAAGTATGATTTCAAGATTCATTTCTCAAATTGAAAGCTTCTACTTCCTCAAAATTATTTCCAGGTAGCCTATATACCCAGAAACATAGCACAGATCTCCTTGGTATTTAGTGGGAGACAGATCCATAGTAAACTGCACACGCAGGTTTGTGAACTAGTAATAGAGGCCTATATGGGATAAAATTACTTAAGAGAATCAGTTGTTCACCAGAAAGCTCTTTGGTACTCTCCAGACTAACCGAGATCACATCCGATGCCGACACCTTGTAGTGCCACCAAATAAGATGACTCTTGACAATTTCTGAGCAAACGCAGGTGAAACCCTCAGGTTTGTGGCAGCCTCAAACCTGTAAAAGTGGTCCAAAATGCAATAATACAATCTTCTGCTAAGTCAAGCGGTGGCTAAAGTACTATTTCACCTTATCAAGCAGTTACAAGTAATTGATGTCATCCCTCCTGATACCACCAAGGTAAAAATCTCCCAATTCAAAACTACTTTTAGTAAGCAAAGTTCTCCATTAGTACTCCAAATAAATCTGTATGACAACTGCAACTAGATGAGTGATGTGACTAATCGGGGAAGCTATTTCTTCATAATAGCAGGAAGGAAAAAAAATTAGTAGTTTGTCGAAGTAGCACATTTTATAAAATCATCATTTTATGTGTTCAAATGACCATCTGACAAAACTTTATTTGTACTACATTGGTGCTCTAATAAAAGCAAAGAAAGCAAATATAGACCTACTTTGGTTATGTTATTTGTAGCACTACTAATTCTACAAAGCTTCTCCCTTCGGTATTTATCATAAAATGAAACATCCTATGCTGGCCTAAGAAGCTGCAACAGGAGTCTCACTGTCAAGTTTCATGAAGGAAAATGATTGTTGCCATTAAAATTGTGATCATAGAGCTATTTGTTTTATTTTTCTACTCACCTCTTTCAAATACACTAGCACTGATGGTGTTCCTCAATGTTTTCTTCAAAACTAGACAAGTATGAAGGACACCCTTTGAAGGATTTACTGACATGATCTCCATTAATCCCTTAACACCATCCCAAGAAGCTTCGAAATAGAAGTTGTTAGTTTCGAAACTTTGTCTGAAAGCATGCAGAACACGCAGCTCGCATCCGGCCATCCACTTAACTAAGATATCAGCTAAAAAGTTCACTGGCATTGGAAGAAAATTCAAACCGATTACAATGTAATTGTAATAAACGCTTTTTTATATAACTTGAGGATGTGAATGAATGCTTGCAGGGGATATGCCAAACCTGGAATGAAAACAAGTGACAATATTTGGACAAGTGTCACTCAGTTCTCGCTCTCTCTTCGCTTTTTTTAAGCAATACCTTCTAGCTAGCCTATTTGCCTTTCTCTGCGCTAGTCACGGTGGTATTCCTGCAATGGAAATTTAAAAGTTAAGTGTTCCAACTAATTAATAGAACAATCCCACCACTTAAATTACAGAACAAAAACAAAACACTCCTACAGTGATTGTTTCACCATTTTCTTGCCCCAGGGTACAATCTTCTCCTTAATGCGTAATGTTTCCATTACAGTCTGCAGCGGTGCTGCAGGTGGAAATGGTGCTTGCAGGGTCTGTAGGCTGCCACTACGGATCCCCTGCAGTGCACAAGAATGTTCACCAGCTGTAGGTCAGATAAATAGTTTATTCAGTGTGGGTAAAGTGTTCACAGCTGAGCTTCTTTTACTGCCACTTCATTGTCTAACTAGCACTGAGGACCGTACAGAGCTTTCACCATTCTCAGTTGTAACTCACTACTTCCAGAGAAGAAACTCTATGGAGAAACATCCCTAAAATTCTCGTACGTCCCTACCAAACTTGAACATTTAAAGTTGCTATTTAAAGCACGATAAATAAATATACATACACATGGGGATTATTCCATCTCTTTGCTTAGAAAAATCTGTAAGGGGGAACCAGGAAAAGTCCCAAATATCCTACAGTTCTGTTTGGTATACATAACAATACCCTCTCAATATAAAGTGCCTAGAACTTAAACTCAGCCTGCAATGCTTTATGTAAGAGTATCTTCCACTATCTGTGTACCTTCCCATATAGCGCCATGACCTTAGACATCTAACAAATGAATTATGGAGATGGAATTGAAGATGAATCAAAAAATAGATAGAATTTATGGGACTGTCTGGGCAGAAGAACACTTTATAACATATTAAGCTACCTAAATTAAATTAGCTACAGGAGTGTAAGAATGGATGCAGGAAATTATGGAAATGATATGGTAGAGCAGAACCTAGATAATTTGTTTTTCTGTCCTGTAGACACCTCAAATGTCTACCTAAGATGGCAATTTTAAAGTAAATCCATTATGAATCAGGAGAGAGCATCCACGTATCTCCTTTAAGGAAATCCACTCCTACTTCAGTCAACTATACTTTTTAAATGCAAGATTTTATAATCGAGCCTGAAGCAGAGCTTTTACAAGTGTGCTTGAATTTCTCCTGATTTTGAAGAAAGGATAAACTCCTAAATCTTCTCTGGGCTACAGGTATTCTGTAGTAGGTCTTTCTAAATCTTTCTGGTTAAAGCAAGGCCACTTTGTCATCCATTCAGTCTTCAAATCCTGACTGTATAGCTAATCACTGGTTTGTTGTTTCCCACTAAAATCAGAAGTCAAACGCTTTTTTCCTTTAAAAAAGGACATACCATATGTGCAGCGGTAGAGCTATTGAAGAACAGGGCTCCCCTTGCTGCCTCTATTACTGCAATCTAGTCTAAATCCTTTTAAATGCTCATCAATCAGAAAATAACAAGTCTGAAATTTAGCTTCAGTTTGGTACAAATTTTCCACGAGTTGTTTAGTTGCTGTCTCTCGCACTGAGGAGCACAATTGGTACCTTGCACAATGTACTGAATCCACAGAAGGCAACATGTGTACATGTTCAGCACAAGTTGTCCACAAAATTCACAGCTCCAGGGAAAGATGCTGTTGTTATAGATACACGGCTTATAGTGTGATCAACCTGATACTCAGTATAATGAAAGTGGGAAATGTTAACAGCAGAACACATGGCTATATCCTGATTATTTTTAACCTCATCACCACTCTCTGAAACCAGCAGCCATTGTTTCTTTATGCTTAACACCTCTCAGCAGAAACTGGGTGTCCACTGCAGCTACTGGGCAAAGTCTATACTATTCTGCTCACTGTATTTCGCACATCCCTGCCTTATATTCTAGGATAGTTACAGTTCTTTAATTTCCTTAATGATTTTTTATTTCATGACTGCCTGTCCTTCAAAGTACTCTTTAAAACATTCATTTTCTTTTTATACACAAAGTTTAGGCTTGCCTATCTGTCTTCCTCCTCAGTCATCTTTCAAAAACTAGAAAAAGGCAGTCCAGTATTCTTACTTTCTAACAAATTAAACTGATTTTATTCCATTTTAACCTGGAATCTTTCTTCTATGAATTGCCCAAGTTCATACACCAGCTTTTCTATTAAGGTTCTGCAAAAGAAAAAAGAAAATAGAAATAAGGAAAAAATCCCTGATAACTTATTGAATGGTAACTGCTGATGTTTTATATCAAGGAATAATAAAATAGAAACAGACCTCAATATCATGTATCATCTTCACGCCTGTATTAAAATCAGTTTCTCCAGACAGACGAAAAAGAATGAACTTTTATGGTTGTAAAAAACCTATGCTTTTAAGGAGGTCAGGATCAGAATTTCAATAAAATACAAAATACAGTAATTGGTAGACCTATCATATTAGTTCCCTAGCTTCATACAATACATGTGCCACTCAGATGGTCTTGCTGGTCATTTCATGTGCTCATTGGACCAATGTGCTTTGTGCTCTCCATTACAAAAAAAATAAAAATCAGAGAGACAGAATATATTTAGCAAATCTAAATATCACTTCTGCAATGTCCTCTAAATCTAAAGTTCGCATAATGTAGCAATCAACTTCCTCTGATATAATTTATGAAATAGTGCCATCCAGTGGTGAGTCTCTTATCACAATGAAATGCTCTCCTTAAAAACCGTTCTAATACCCAATTCTTATCTTTCATGTAATTGTAGAGAAGAAATATTTCCACACATTATACAAATGTTTAGCTTATACGTAAGCTGAGTTTTATACAAATACTAAACTCCTGATGCTATTTTGGCATGTTTTATATATAGTTACAAGACAATAGTAAGCATTAATTCTCTACCCAAATCATCTCTCCAAACAGACACACCTCTGGCTATTGACTTTCACAGACCTGAAGAATCTGATGTGCAAAGAAAGTACAGAAGCATATTTCTATGCACCAGAGAACCATCAGCAACCTCGGAGCTCATTCCTCTCCCCTACGTTATAATTCGCCATGAATTGCCAGCATGAATCACAGTTCTATTCAGAAAATGAAGACTTCAAAATTTCATTACATAAGGCAGCGATATAAATCTATCTGCCCATCCATTACAAACGCCTATCAAGGAACAAAGAGTACATCATGGAAGAAATTCAATGCAATTACATGCAATGATTTTTTTTCCCCTTAAAATTACACTAAAGAAACAGTAAAATTATATGTCATGTTTGACAGGCAAAACCACTGCACCCAGTTCTGTATGCAAAGAATTACGAGCAAAAGATACTCTAGAGTTCAGAAACAGGCTTTGATTTCAGTATGTAAACAGTCCACATTAATACAAGGAACCGAATTTAGAAATGGATACATATTCTAGTATGCAAATAACCATTATGCCAGAAAAGGTGAAATAAACAGATCTGCAGTAAATAATAGTCAAAAGGAAAAGTACCAAAGTGCAGTACCAAAATATTTTCAAATGGCAGCACAACATAGTATTTCTTTTATTATAGTCATAAAATGATGAACAGTGTTCGGATAGTAGCAGTTATTCAAGGTAAGAAGAAAGTATAATATTCTTCTAAGCTGACGTACTTCATGAACAACAGAAGGTTCTACAACCTTTGTTATTGCCTTGTTTTTTACTCCTGAATAAAAAGATTATAGTGGAATTCAGTTCAACAAAGCTAATTCCTTGCAGATATTCTGAGGACAGTGAAGTTTTAAATTATACAATAATATATTCAGAAAATTATCTACAGATACTTGGACATAATTAGAAATAATAAAAATCAAGTAGATTTGTAGATGTAAGCTGTTCAGTAAAGACTAAAGTAAGTAACAAAAGAAAAAAAAAGCCAAATAACCCCCCAAAACCACCAACAACCATGAAACCTCTGAAAAAGTCTTCCTGCCGGAATTTTGTTCAAAAATCAACTTGATTAACGTTAATAAACGTCTACTCATTAGCCTCCATAAAAACGTTCACAGCAATGGTGACTTCTACTCGCATAATCAAACAATTCATTCTCTCTAAAAGGTAACAAACTCATTAGTATTTCTATTAGCTCAGTCAGTAAAGCTCTTTAATCCCTATGTCAACAAGAAAAGTCTAAGGAATATTTTATTGATTAGCAGTCGTAACACAGATTGACATACCATCTACATTAGGAGCCTGTTGAAATAAAGGCAGGACAAGATCCCACCTATAACACATGCCATACACTCTGAAGATCCAGAAAAGAACTTTTAAACACGTGTGCAGCATTGCTATTAGTCAATGTATGATTATCTACAGCACACCTCCTGTTCTTATTGACCATAAAGACTTGAACTCTGCTTCAGACTCATGGTGACATTATTGATACACACATCAGCGGTGACGCTTCCATCTCACTACGTGAGCTCTTAACAGTTACCTGGCTTTTTTTTTCTTTAAGCCAGGGAGTGCCTACAAAAATTAACAGCCTGCAAAACCGAAACCCTGTGTTGCCATTTTTCTATTTTATAATTTGGTTTTAGCTCAAATTACGATAACGCTTCAGTTTTAGATGAGAACATAGTCACGCTAAAAAGATTTTTTTAAATGCAGTAGTAAACATCAGTTAATGTGCTGAACTGAAGGCATCTAACACACAGCGGGCTTTAACACTGAGCAAGGCCAGCCAGCCTGCGGCACCTGAACACAGTCAAGCACACCAGAAGTAGCAAATCTCCCAATTAAGCTCTTGACTCTACGGTCAGAAAGACCGGCATCCCAAGAAAACATCATCTCGGGCCACATACTAGTGTAAGTTCATACTAAAATCTCTTATGACATTACTCTTCTGCCTACACTAGCACTGGCATAACGACTCAGAAGAACGTTATATCATCCAACCTTACAGTTACTGACAAAAAAAATCTTTTGCACCTATTCACACATTACTAACATAACCGTAAGAGTTAAAATGCACAAATAAATATAAGATAAATTAGGCTGTTTCTGAAATTCTGTTATGCCCTTTTACCTACAGATGCAAAATTCACCATGGTAAATCACATCTGACGACAATTTTAACAAGGAACAGTTCTGCTTTTCTGTTTACCAGTTTGTCAGTAGAAGCTATACCAGTCAAATACCGTGTACTGAAAACTGCAAAATGCAAGGTTTTGGAATAGAACAAGAAATAGGATTTTCATTTATAACATACTTGCATTAATTTATGTAATATTTCTGTATGAGACTCCTTAGAAATGCAAAACTTTTTATATTTTTTTTAAAGAAGGAAAATAAACCAGAGTATTAGTTACCCAAATTCCTGTAAAAATTATTCTAATAGTAAACTTAATGAATTTCACCATTTTATGGGCATGAAAATTTAAAGCAATTAGGTTTTTCTATCTGTGCCAATAGAGTTAGTAATGTATTAATAATTGTAACATAAAAGGCAGAATAAAACAGCTCTTCATTAAACGCAAAACATTGTTAAATAATTATTCTAAAGGACATATCTTTTATTAATTAAAGTATTATTGTTAAACATTACAATTTCTCAAGTTATTTTAGACACATAGTATTCAACTGCTAATTAACTAATCAGTTGAACGGAAATAGCCAGACGGTATAAGCTATTCACTTTGGAAGTGGTCACGGCTAGTTGATTATATCTTCTAAAAGCAAACGCTTCTGCCCTAAGAATAAAAAGTTTTTTGTACTTGATAAGTACTCAACATGAGCACCTCCAGTGAATTCAGTGCGTTTACTCATCACTCAAAATCAAGAGGCACTATATAAGCATACTTAAAACTAGTATAGAACTAATAAACTATTTCAAGGTAGTCACTCTAACTAACTGTACACATACTTCTGCAGGATCAAGCAGATCAGTTAGCAGTGTTCTGCATGGAAGTTCTCCTGCTGCGCATCCTTCCTGCTGGTAGCTGACAGCAATCTGATGTATAATGTATCTGTTATATAAAGAATTGCTGTTAAATGTAGATCAGTTAACGCCTCATAAGCATGCACTTACATCGTGAAGTCACTAGACAACAAGACACAACAAAAGGCAAACAAAGGAAAAGTTTTCCTTGGAAAGACAAGTTTTCGTAACAGCTTGATAATTATTAGTACCTCCATTCTTTTCTATCAGCTTCCTTTGTCAAACTAAAACCTAAGAATTCTCAATACTGTGATCTCTTGGCACAGTGTCTGTATATAATACTGGATTTCCCCATTTATCTTACACTCACTTCACTCAATATAAAGGAGTTCATTTTATCCAAGTGTTCAATAGTACATTTAAGTACCGACATTTTCCAGAGCTTTTTACATTTTTTTTAACTCTCTTGTTTGCACTCTCATAGATATCATAGATATACCGTTTCTCTATAGGAGTCAGTGATAGTTCGACATTCAACAAGAAGAGTTCGAGCATCCGAAGTATTTTCGCATGATGTTGCACTCCTTCTGCAAAGAGTTCATCGAGACCGCCCAAACCCACAGAGGCTGTCTTAATGTTCAAAGCGCAAGCTGCACTGCTCCTGCCAAATATAAGATATTCCCTAAGTAAGCAGTATCATGTTCCAAAATTACATAGGAGGCTTAGTAAAAAACTTGCTGAAGGACAATAAATTCCCTATAGTTTGGGATTATAAATACACAGACAACATTGCTCAGAGTTACGAGTAGTTTCTAGGCTTTGCAACTCTAAAAATAAAATGTCCTAGAAGAATTGCTAGGCCAAAGCCTGTAAATTTGAGGGATAAGAGAAAATGTTGGGCACATGGCCACCACTCCATCCTTGCAGCTGGATCAGAGACAGCAGGCTAACAGTACCAAATTCCCAAATGCTCCTTCAGACATCTTCTTTTTGGCATTTGATGTGAGACCCTACATTTTCAGGGTCACCTCAGCTGACTACTTTTCCATATGGTGGTGCGTGTAAAAAAATCAGTAATGACTTCAGTGTGGTGCTCCCTCTGTTGGAAGGCACTAATGAACCATCAGGCAAACAGATCGCCTGATGTTTGTTAAGATCAAGAAATGCCCTGACAGCACAGCTACAATTACAACAGTAAAATAGAAGTGGAAAGATGAGGCAGGATATCTGTTCATGGGCGAACCATACCTCCAGCCAGTATCATCTGGCCTGTGTCCAGAAGCATTTCCAGATCAAGCTTAGGATCTGGGCTGGAGGCAGCTTTTAAGGGGAGGAGAAAACCTGGGAACTGTTCACTACTTCATATCCTGGACTAGAATCCTCTAAAGGAAATGATAGACAGGTTTTAGGGCCAGTCGGTTTTATGTAATGATAAAATAGGCAGAAGAAATTAAAGTTGATCTAAGGATAGATTTACATTGCCATTAAGGTCTGTCTTAAGTCAGATCTAAGTCCTAACTTTCAAATTTGCAGTTAGGTACAAGGTTTCATCAGGTTATAGTGCTTCTGGTATTTCTGTTCCCAAAATATCTTTTTGCTGTTGGTTTGATTGAGCATTTAAATACAAAGCAGTGGTGCAAATGCGGTTGTCAAAGGAATGCAAAAGCCTGATTCTCTACCCACTGCAAAACCAAGGAGTGACGAGGGAACGGCACGAAGATGCTCCAGGAGAGGGTTAAGCTGGACATTAGAAAATATTCTTCGCCCAGAGGGTGGTGGAGAACTAGAACACTTCTCCAGGGAAGCAATCACGGTGCCAAGTCTGTCAATATGCAAGAAGCATTTGGACAATATCCAAGCGTTTGACCAACACACTCAGATACATGGTGTGAATGTTGAGGTTGTCCTGTGCAGGGACAGGAGCTGGACTCGATGGTCCTTGTGGATACCCTCCAACTCAGGCCATTCTATGAGTCTGTGGTTCTGTGAAAGAAATCTGTAAATTCAAAGTATCTACCACTGTCTCCAAGCAAACTAGCACTGATCACTTCCTTGCATTAATGGTTCAAGGTTCACAAGGTCACTCACTTTCAAGTCCTCAGAAACAAACCTTTCACTTGTCAGTCCTCATTATCAATACATCAATTCTACTCGAGACCTCTCTTTCTACAAATGCTTTCTTTCATACAATTAATTTGGAGTATCTGACAGCTCATGAGACTGGAAGGTCCAATTCCTTATGTGAAAATGAAATGGTATCAGAGAGAAAATAGGTATTTCCTTCTGCCAGAGACAAATGGCTATGAAGATCATGCTCATTTCTTACAGTTCTCATGAAGAATGCCTAGGACTGGCCTCTTCTACTGCCAGTCACTCTTATTTTGTAACAAAAATACAACATAAAAATGATTTGTTCTGGAAGTCAGTTTCTTAAAGTGAGTGATGAGTTTCATCTGGATTCCAACTCTGACACGAAAGGCAAGATTTCGGAGATGCAGTCTTGTACTACAGGTCTGAACTAAAGAGTAAGATAGTTACTAAGTAACATGATACTCACCTAGTGACATTAGCTTGGGGAAAAAGGCATTAAATCCCATTTAATTAGCTCATAAAGCCGCAGAAAACAGATACTCCTTCTGGACCCAGAGCCCTCTGTTCCAGCCTTGCCTCAGCAATCTCCACACCATGTATCACTTCATGCTGTGCAGCCACTGCCTTTCAATTCATATTTCAAATTGATGATGGTATGATTTCAACTCAAGGGTTCCCTACCTTACTTTGTTCTTCTATAAGAGGAGGAGGAAAGAGTAAACTTTTTGAGACAGAACACCAACGGAGGCATTCAGCTCCTGTGAGCCACTGAATTGCATAAAATCTTAAAGCAGGGACAATCCTGCTTTGGAATACTTTTCCCATCATCACCAGATGCCAATTTCAAGCCTAACAATGCAGCAAGCATATGTTGTTTACCTACTTTGCTTGTTATTATCTCTTGATGCCAAGAGGGTCAAAGGCTACCGCCATGAGAGGAAATGCAGTGCATCTTTTATTACCATAATGCATCAGAAAATTCAGACTGAGCATTAAATGTAAGCTCGGGTACCAAAGGCCAGCAATTTTTAAATGCTGCTTACTACTTAACAACTGTTTCTCATTTTGACTTGGCAATATAAACTAAATCTCTGTAGTCTAACGAATAGAAAATCTTTCAATATTATTTCAAGACAATTATTTTGATAAATGCAAAAAAACCTCCATCACACCTATATGCAAACCTAATTGATAAAGAAATGTAGAGCTACATATTAAAGTCTTGTGTTCTAGCTCTATTTTAAATTTTATTAAATGCAACTACTTCTTTAAAGAAAATATGTATTTCTTGGTTTTATTTGCAATAGAAGAATAGTCTAAGAAATAAATTATTCCATCAGAGCTTTACTTTGCTGGTTCGATGACATCACAACTTCATCAGTTTGGTTATCAAGCAGAATTTATCATTGATCACAAAGTCTTTACTGATTAACATTTGACTGTGAAAGAGCAGGTTCTAACAAATGCTTTCGTATTCTTATTAATGCAACAACTGCCACAGTCTGTGGTGATGAAAAATATTCTCTGACCTTTTGACTATTCCAGTATTCAAAAGTCCATTATTAAAAAAAACACTAAAACTTTGAATACCCAGGATGCTGGATACAAGTTTAATATTAAAGTACTAGCTGCTCTGTTAAGGTCGCAAATCACAAAATTAACTATTATTTACAATATTAACTATTACAATAGTATTTAGCTAATAAATAAAAACAAATGAACAGTCCATATTACCTATATTCTGGGTTTTATTATGGTTTGAGAATTCTTAACATTTCTTCTAAAGTCGCAGTAATGGCATTAAGAGAAATATATAAGTTCTTGTTAAGAACACTGGAATGTCATGAAGCTTTAGGTCTTTGGTTAACAAAGGGAACCACCTGTCTCCCCCTCAATTCACATTTTCACTTTAAGTACAGAATATTTTCACAGAAGTCTGAGAAAGCAATGCATCTGTCTAAGTTGGTTGTCATAAACTTCAAAGACTTGCCTAAAAACTTCTCCTGCGGGTTCATGGGAACCCATTTCCAGTTTCAGGTTTCAGGAGTGCTCAGCTACTGATGAGTTAACCGCAATGGTAAAAACAACTGCAATTTTAACAGAACTGGGAGATGGGAACTCATGCCAAGATGTGAACTTGCAAAATCTGCGCTTTCACAGGACTCTCTCTCAACTTTTCTGAGGAATGTTAACCCCAGAACTCCAGAAAGTGCTAAATATACGTGGGTCTCTTCTCTATTAAACCTCACTGGAAATCTTTCACTATTTGGTAAAAAAAAAAAAGTCACTGTTGTTACCTCCTTCTTGCAGACACTTCTAAAACTTCAGCTGTTTTTCAGATACTTTGTTTGGAATAAATAGCATTTAAAACTAGAAAGAATCTGACTTGTGGAGAACTCTTCTCTCTACTCATTGTCTAATTACAATTTCAAGTGTGCTAGAATTGAATCTCTCAGTCAAATAAAGGAAGGAGCTCAATATTCTTCTTACAGCAACCAGAAGGTTTAAAGCAGACAAGGTCAGACGTTGATGACAGTCGTCTTCTTCATCATTACATCCAATAACCACTGTTAGTAACCTGAAGAGGGTAATAAACCTCTGGAAAGTGGGGTTTCTAGTCAGCTGGAGCTGACTCTGTCTTAGAGAGCCGTGACGTTGGATTAAACAACTATTTTCTGTTATTTGATGTCATCTCCTCTTATGTTGCTGCACTGATGTCTTTGACTAATTTCTTTGTGGACACTACAGAGTGGGAAGGCACTCAGTCCCCAGTGGCGGACAACAAAATTAAGTACAAACACTGGGTTTTTTTCTTCTGTACACTGAAACAGAAAATTCCAAAGCTATTCCCCCTCACCGCTACTTGCATCTATGGTTCCACTGCCTGTGTATTAAAGCTGGCTTTGATTCTCTGGCATCATTTCCATTCACCAGAAATGAAACTGTTAACAACTAAAAGGTTATGGAGAACTGCCATACCGTTCTCTTGATAACAGAAATCTGTCTAACAGCCATCGCCTGCAATGATACAGCAGGAAAAGGGCTACAAATGCAAGCATGAAGGCTCCTTGCCATGCAACGCTGACAGATCTCATGCAGCCTATGGAGGGCCAAAAACCAATAAAAATTGTAATCCCATAAAGACGCCAGTCAGACCCATGAATCCTACCATCCTCCTGCTGATATTAAATAGTAATAAAATAATTACTGACAATGTCAGTAAAGGTGAAATAAACCTTAATGTGAACAAACTGTATGACAGTGAGAATAAGAAACACAGACCTTAGTTCTATTTATCTTTTTATGTCTTTCCCATTACATTTAAAAGAGCTAGTTACACATCTTTTTTTTCAATTTTGCAATAAGAACTTCAAAATCACTGCTGAAAGACGAGGTCAGCTGTTCCTTCTGTTACAATCTTAATATTAGCAGGGAGCAGTAAATAAAGCAAATCTAACACCACTATGTTAGTTTGCACACCGTAAAGAGAATCCCCTCCCTCACCTTTCCTTAGGGAAGTTATGACTTAGGACTTAAACAGAAGCTAGAAATTAGTATTTTGAGATTTTGCATTTATTCTGGTGTCTGTCAGAGAATTTCTTTCTAGGTTTCCTCCTCTTCAGCAGGCTGCTAACATTCCCTGTGGCAGTCAGAGCTCAAGTTTCCTTCAGAATACTACAAAACAAACAATCAAATGTATGCTCTTGTTTATATACCAGCAGAGCTCTGCCAGCAGTTGAAAGCCCGGCTTATTCAAAGCTGACACTTTTGGCTACAGTTCTTAGAATACTCCTCTTAAAAGAGGGCACTCATCCAGTGGAATATCCCTCACTGTAAGTACATTAGGTTACAGCCTTCCCCATTCCTTATCTTTTCCCCATTAATATTATCGAACTTATATTCTGAAATAACTAATCCTGTTTTATTTTTTCCTCTTCAAAGATACACCATTTCTCTCTTTAGTTAGCCCTTTACAAGCTGATCATATCTAAACGGAACACTGTGCTTTAAACCCTAAATAAATGGTCAGATGTGCCAAGGTACCATTAAACACAGCTATCGTCCCAATTTTCCTCCTGTTCCGCAGCCTACGGCAAAGTCTGTGTGTGGTAGTTTCATATGCCATCTACTAATTGGTGGTAACTCAACCAGAAAAAAGTGGCATTACTTCCCGAAGGACAACAGCAGGTTACTTTGATTTTCCAAGTAGGTCATTCACTCTTCAAATGAAGAATGACCGACATTCAGAAGTTACTCTAATACAGCAGTGGCAGCTGTTGTCAAGAATGTCAGCTTCTCACAGCTTTGCAATACCTCAATGACATTTTATACCTGCCTTGTTTTGATCTACTGCAGATTTAAAATGGTTTGGCACATACCTTTACATGCCAGTACTTTCCCACTGGGATGTCACCAGTCACCATTACTTACAACTTTGTTACATCAATATCTGTCAGTATGCAGCTTAGGAAAGTTTATGCTTCCCACTGTTGGCTTTTACTTCCCGTGTTTCTAACTTTTAATCAGTAAATCTACTTTTCCATCACACACGGTCAGAATGCCTTAATGTGCACACTTTGACACATAAACCACAAAAATTATGGAAAAAGCAACACACAAAAATACAGTTATGTCAAGACTCATATATTTTGTTCTGTAGTATTTATGTATTTTAAAAAAAGCTATTTCAAATGTTCTAAAAATTTAGCAGCATATTCTCCACCTCCTGATCAAAGGTTTTCCCAGAAAGACTTGTACAATGAGGTTTATAATTGCAGGAAAATGAACACGGTTCCTTTCAACTTTGTCTCCCAAATCTCAAATGTTTCAAAGGCTACATTTTGTGGAAAACAGAGCTCCCAAAGAAGAATATGCTGTAGACCAATCACCATGCTTTTCCAGTGATGAGAAAAATTGGCACTTCAGCGAATGTACACCATAAATTAGCTTACGAGTGCATAACACTGTACAAAAAGCTCACGTGACATAATTATGCTAAAACCATAATTACATTAACTCAGTTTGGGAAGGAAGGCAAATCAATCTTCAGAGTTTCAAAGATGAATGTACAAATATAATCCCCAAATAGCTAAGGGTTAACAAAAGGGGGGGGAGAGAAACACGAAAGAAACTGAAGTTACTTTTGAAAGAATCATTAAATCTTAAAGGAATTTCATCAATCATGAACTGCAGAGGAAGGCAGTCCTTGCTCACACATTCAAAGCAGCACATACATGATGGTTTATACTGTCTGTTCACCTACCAGGAAAATATGTGTAAAAGAAGTAAGGTGCTTCATCCCTCCAAAGCCAGTTTAATTTGGGTAGCCTTGCTGTTTCTATAATGGTCGAGAAAGCCCCAGCTTTTTCAGCTATGCTTTTTTCTTTCCATGTTGTGTAAGCCTCGTTTCAACTGGCAAAATTCAGTATCTTCCATGATTTATTTGAAAAGTTGCTCATGCAAGAAGTTGAGCACAAACAAGATCCAATTTCTCTCAAATTCTCTCTGGAACTGGAAAAAGATCTGTGAGACTTAAAGCTTTCCTACTTTTTTACAATTATGGCGATTAGTCTAACAAAACCTATAAACTCTATTACAAATTTAGTTTAATTTGCAAATACGCACATACCCCACTTAACAGAATATTCACCTTTCTGCATCACAAGAATCCATAAAGCAGTAGTCAGAGAATAAATTACTGTCTAAATTACCGATCGTTACATTTTGCATTCAAATTCACATCACAGATATTGCTCTTTATGGATTAGTGATACCATTTCTGTAAGGAGCAAGTACCTGTAAATCTTCTTAACCTCAAAAAAATCATCAAATAATCAACACTTTTTGCCATCATAATAAAATAACCAAACTCGAGCTCAAGTCTCAAGCAACAAAATCCAAGTCCTATCCAACATCCAGCCTCAGGGTTTTATTTCTACAAGTATGAAAACTATGAACGCTTCTATTTTGATAAACTATCATTTTCTAAGTACACCACAGTTTCAGTTCCTGAACTTCAGCTTGGGGTTCATCTGCAGGCTGATTAATAACAACTTCACTTCAAATCTGAATCGAAGTAAACAGATTTAGGCATGTGATTCATATAATTTTGCCCTATTCTTTAAAGAAGGTCAGCTGGTTTTGAAGATCTCAGAGTTGAATACATGTGTGACAGTTGTTCTAACACGCTTAAATTAAGATTTAGGGTTAATTGCTCATAAAAGCAGAACTTTGCTAGGAAGGTCCTTAGCCATTTCACTATTGGTTTGTAACTTCTGCCATTATCAGTAATCCATGAAACAAGGGTTCTCTTCCCACTTGTGCTACTGGAGGACATTTTTTGTAATGTACACATACTTTAAGATATTAGAGTGGTACTGGATTCACTCCTGTGATCAAGCGCTGAAATACAAAACTCATCAGTTGAAACGAACACCTGCTGAAGTTAGTAGATGGTGCACACAGAAGCTTTAATATATGTTCTGCAGGTGACAGAAGGACTACAAGAAAAATGAGTAAAAAAAGCTTTTGCAAGCTCTACATTCACTGTAGTAAGAAATTCTTTGTGCACATTGAATTCAGACAAAATTCCAACATAACAGAAAGGTCCTGCTTTTGTAAAATTGGTTAACTTAATCCTGGTCCAGCAAGCTAGTTCCCTTGCATCCATTCTGACTAATCAGACTTGATGACACTGGACTATGAAAACCTGAAAAACTCCCAAACAGCTGCTGTTTGAGCTTATCAACTTCTACTAATCTCAGCTATTTCTAAAGTGTATTAAGGAAGATTCTGTTGCTCTGATATATGGCTATCATCTTGCCATAAACTGCATTATGTTTCCAAGAAAGACGTTCTCTTCCGTGAAACTACACATAGCAAGCATCTTACAAAGCCAGCAGTTTGCCCTAGTCCCCAAACTAGCCCCTTAAAATAGCCCTGTTCCCTTTACTACCTGATACATTCTTGCAACGCTTTAATATCTTTAATTAAGCCTTGTGTCACTTCCACTACCAGTCACTCTTCTGCCATATGATGACGGTGATTCAGCAAATTTTTGGAATAACATTACTGCCCCTTCAAATATACTAAGCAATCACTAACACTCAAATGTCTCAACGCTCAAAGGGCACTTTAAATGCAGAACACTGATGAATTCCATTTCTTCCAAAGTCTTAATCTTTCCTTCAATATTCTTGGCCACCCCCCCGCCTAAGCAAGAGCTATCTACCAGAGTCAGAAAAGCAAGAGGATCTCAAAAATTATGGCTTAAAGTAATTCAGAGCTCTTTTTCCAGGGTGATGTACAAGTAAATTTTTTCTGAATTCTTCCTACGTCTACCTTCATAATATGGAATTCTTCTACAAAACTACTATGTTGTTCAACAAAGATTACATACCCATTCAAAGAGAAGATCCATTAAAATATATTTATAAGCAATCTACATTAAAAAGATTAGGTTCTGATTTTCTAGCAGCTTTATAAACTGTTATGACAATATTCTTCCTTAGGAATGGTAATGAAATGTTAAAGCTCTGTGAAGGCTTCAAAACTTATTTTAATTGTGTGTGCATGACTGGTAATAGCTTCCTCTCCCCCATAACACTGTACATGTAATTTGATTATCTAAAACCATGAAGGACAGTAACCTTTACTTCATCACACGTTAAAAATATCTGGCAAAACAAACTCATAAATAATTAGATCTCATTGAGACATAACTAATTCCTGACACGCTGCACTACTGATAATTGAACTTATGACTAATGCTAAGAAATAAATACTGTGTGAATGATTTATGAAAAAAGCTAAAGAAGATATCCTCATGCAATTCTTTCATTTCCTGGTGGAAATAAAACTATTCTATATTTTTAATAATACATTCTTTCATATCCTCTAAGATATTCCCCTCTGATGCTGAATACTAGTAATGTTTATAACATTTTTTCCAGCACAATGTTTTTAAAGCTGTAATACTAACTTGGTATTTTCCTCCTCTCTTTCACCAAGACCTTTATTCCAAATTGATTAATTACCACAAGAAAATTTGGTGACTTCCTGCACAATGAAGGACTTGAGTGGGTGGAAGTGAGGGGAAGGACTTCAGGTTGCGTTCAAGGGAGCTGCCATGGCTCACCTTCAAGATAAGCCTTATGAGAGGCCACAGGTCAGTACCAATGGGGTTTGCGCATCAAACCTGAGCTGCTAGCTAGTAAGAACTCATTTGCATGCACTACCACGTTAATCCTTACAACCACAGGCATCTGCGAGTTTCCTGGAGTGGCTGGAATAAGGAAATGGTCTAACTAATGAAGCCTCTAAACGCTGTCTTTGGCTCATATTTCAATCTCCCACCAGACTAAATACTTCATCTCAGTGCACACTCAGTTCAAAAAACACAAACTCAGTGCCAATCTTACAGTGAATTGCACCTAAATAGGGATTGATCTAATATGGTAATTAATTTATGGAATTCATTGATTTTTCTCAAATACTGCATCAAAGCTGGGTCTGTATTAATAAGTCTGCTTAAAGACAGTTTCTGTTTTCATGAATATAAAAATAAATGCAAAACCAAAGGTGGAACAGCTACATAAGGTACTGCCTTCACTAATTACCTTCTAGCAACTCTCAACAAACACACTGTGAGCCAGTTAAAGCACAAAAATTCACAAGTTAGAATATTTCTAAAGTTCAGAAACCAGATAAGATCTTGTAGCTGTCTGTGCTAATTAGACAAATTATGATATAGCTTTTTTCTCTTGCAGTGTTCACCATGCAGAAAAAACCACAAGTTTCACTTCAATACATATTTTTTAAAACTTATGGAAACAAGTCTTTAGTGCCATGTTACGTACCTTAAAGCTTTCATATACACACCTTATAATACAAAACACTGGCACTAAAAACTATGTCTAAACAGGAGATGGCGAGAAATTAGCCTTAGCAACAAGTTAATGTGAGACTACATGCACACACTTTCAAAAGGAGCCCAAATACTGCAAAGTAAAATATAGCACAGGAATAAACAGTAAAGGAGAAAACTTGATTTAGGTGCGTAAACATGAATACGTATGTCTTCTCCACTTCAAATCCATGCTTTTTTTTTCCAAAAAGACTGCCCACAGGATAGATGTCCCAAAACTCCTCTCAAGCTGAAAAAGACTCCCTCAAAGTATTTCTTTTCACCCCCCTGAGGAGAAGGAGTTTGCAGTTCTTGGCCGTTTGTTTTCAGAAACTAAAGTATCTGCACTATTCATTGTGAATGCCCTCAGAGAAATCTTTGAGAAAACTGAAATCATTTGTCTTGCTCTTCACAAAAAAGCTATCAGAAGATTCAAAGAACTGAAGAGAGGCACTATTAAAGCTGTTTTGGAACTTTAAAGCAACCGTGTATCAATACCACTTGCACTTCTACTGCATTCTACCACTGATTTCCTCTTGGAAGGAAAACAAAATGAAAAGGGGCTGCTATGACACAGGAAGACTGGATGAAGCTGTGGAGTATTACCCTTGGAAAGCATCAATCTACTCAACTGCACCATCACTAACAGACCAACAGGTGGAGTGACAGCATTTTCTAAGACATACAGCCTTCCAACAATCCTGTTTAATACAGGACAGCTACACCCTTTTGTCAACCTTAAGCTCTTTCTGCAATTAATTTCCCGATATTCCATAGGAAAAAAAAATAACCATCTGTCATATTTGCTGTCCCAGCACATATTTATAAGGTGTGTAGCATTAAGCGCACATTAAGTGCTGTTTCATTCATTATAGTAAACTTGGCAGAAAACACAGAACTTCATTGCACAGGGCAGGAGACGACTATAACTCACAATGAAATTTTCAAGAAGTCTGAATTTTTCAAAAAGTCACCCAAAACGAACTATCTTGATTTTTATGGATGACACTGAACGAGTAAATGACTTTTCCTTTTTCGTAATAATCACATACTATTTAAAGACCACATATAATCTACACTTTAGCAAAGCTGTGGCAAACAGACTTAAAAACTCCAAAAAAAAAGAAAAAGGAAATCTAACTTGTACTTTTAAATGTCTGGAGACAAAGGAAAGAAGGGTACATTTTAATTAATTTAATGGACCTTTTTTTCAATGTATGCAAAGAAGCATGTAAAGATCCTTAATTTATTTCTTCTTACAGCTTAGTGTAAAGGTAAATAGACTATCCATTAGGTTTAAAATTGTAATTCACCAATTCCATTGGATATCCAAGACCTTATCATGACAATATTGGTTAAAGTATGGCAGCAGTAAATGTCATGTCTGTCAAGCTGTACTGTTCTGAGCCAATCCATGTTAGATTTACTCTGAGTAAATGTCAGCGCTATCGAGAGCTCCCAGAAAAAGCAGATTTTTCTTTACAGACAAGCATTTAACAATAAATTGTCTGGCTAGTACAACAGCAGCAAGCTAATGACTAGGTCTTGCTTCATGGAATCATCTGAAAGATGTTACGCAACTGATTTTTCATCTCAAGGCAGTTTTCACAGTCTTAAACAGCTCCCGCTCCACCACTCCAAGATTATATTCACCGAATGGCTGCACATCCTGGCCTGTATGTGTTTCTACATGCTTCAATAAGCTCCTTGGAGATGCACTTTGCCAGTAACCTAAAGCAGGAAAGTTCTACACAGTAAGTTCAAAGTTTACACCATCCAACCTCTTATCCCATGGTAAAGCCTGTCCTTGGCAAACACAGGAACTGACCGGCTGTGCCAGGCACGCAGCATAACTTGGAGCTGAAGAAAAACCAGAAAGCCAAGGTGAAGCTGGGAAGTGCCCTTTCAGTGATGGTCATGCAGATCCTGCCTCTTCTAATGAACAGCCTCCCCAGACATAATTCATAGAAAGTTACATTTATTAGTTGATCCAGCACAGCTAATGCATTCTCCTGTCATTGCCCAGTAGGAATTCTCACATATCAGACATGTAGAAAGCTGACATAACTGGTTCTCTGCTACTTGTTTATCTTACCTGTAAGTTAATGTCCCTGGCTTTACCAGGTTTATGTTGTTTTTAAGGCCTGTCTCCAATCCTTATGCTTACAGGTTCAGTCTAAATTCCCAACCCCTCCACACAAGCTTGGCAGGACACATTCTGCTGCTTTTCACTACCATTCTGAGATGTTCTCTTTTGAATGGAAACCATGTTCAGTTATTGATCTCTATTGCTCCTGCTCTAGGATACATACTACGCAGCACTGACAAGTGACAGAGCCCGAATACATTAAACCAATTGAAATTAAAGCAAGCTCCAAAAAGCAGAAATAATTCACCACTGTCACAGACTGACTGCTTAATGTACTTTGTGAAGGAACTATTCATTTATTTCAGTTAATCTGAACAAAGGAATCAAAATTATCACTTGCACGATTAAGTCTCATTCTAGATACGTTTTGTTCACAGATTTCTACAGAAGTTGTCTTTACCATGAATTCATTTCAAAAAAGAATTTATTTCTGTTATCCTCAGTTTTGTAGCTCCTTGAGGCAAACAGAAGATGGCCACAAAAAGACAGAGAAAATAGCACAGGCAAAAATGTGAATATTGAGACCTTAACCCATACCAGCATCCCAAACAGCACAAGATGTCTCCACAGCAGGTAGCAATAAAGAATCTGCACAAAGGGAAAATGCATTTATCTGCTTCTTACTTGCTTCTAAATTACACTAAGACCAAAGGAATCAAATAACCCGCTTGTAGAGTTAGGATCTGGTGCTGGTTGTGTGTGCTGACCTGTGCCATGAACAGTAAGGTTCCCCTCTGCCCCTCAACCCCCAGTTACACAAAACAGCATGAGACCTCTCAGTGCTATCACAGCAGGAACAAAACTGCAAGTAACTGACAGTAGCAGAGCTGTCAGAGGTTGGGTTACAGTAAAAGTAAATCCAACGTATTAACTCCATCTTTTCTTTTGAGGAGGAATCCACCTGCGGACTACACTTGAGGATTGGCACTTTAGTTTCCATTGCTTCCATATCCGAGACATTCAAAGGACTAAAAACCGAATCTCTTTCTTAAAAGGTCTTTTTCTTTTCCCTATCTCTCAGCTTTATGTCTGTGTCCTTTGAGGAAGAAGAAGATCCAGCATCTTAGGGTTTAGAGGAGTGTGTGCTTTGAGGAAAAGACAACCCACACCTCTGGGGTTCAGAGCAGTTGCAACAATAAGTCCTGTTTCAGGTTATAAGAGCTTATTCCATCTAAGAGTTTGCTTTGGAAGGCTTCTTGTTAGCACTATCTGGCAGGGAGCAGTCAAGCACAGAAGGAATTTCACTGAGAGCTTAAACAGCAGCTCTGTGCCTTGTCTGAAAACTTGAGCAGGTGGTAAAAAGTGAAAACAAAGACAAGTTGAGCAGGCTTAAAAATAGATAAGATTCCCTGCCTTTATGGGAATACTGTAAACTACATCGCCAGCAAAGTAACCTGTCATCCTATGAAACTTTACAAGAGAAATCACTCTGGGCTCTCTCTGCTTTTTCGACCTTTACTTCTGTGGAAAAAAAAAAAAATATGAATTTTGTAATCTGAATGGTGCTATGATTGTGGCATGAGCAAACGTGGAATCTCCTTACACTTTGTGGCTGGTGTGATGCAGAATTTAACATTTTCTCTGCCAGGAAAGTGAGTGCTACCTGATGAAAACCCTCACTTTCTTGACTGCTCTATGTACACACACCCCAACTACTTCAGTAGAACCTTATCAAAGAAGCTGTTCCGGATACAGTTAGAGCAGATGAACAGGATTTCTGCTCTCAGGCGTTAAAGATCCGCTAGATCAAAGGTACACATCACCACAAAGCAGTTTTTCAGCTAGATCTGGCCTTTCCATACCCCTTCTGAGCACATGATGTACTTCTGTATATAGATTAGAAATCTTTGTGTCACTCTTTGTGCCTCAGCCTGGATCACAGTAATTTGGAAAAGGTAATCTTTAATCCAGTCAGGTGTTTCCAAGTATATAGCGTATACCATATTTCACTTTGAATGTAATTTTAACTTCTTCATTGTTTGTCTTTCTTTTAAGCTATTAACATTAAGCAATTTCTCAAAGATTTATTTATTAAAAGATACTAAAAATTACTAAGTGATATTTTTTCTTTTTGTCCATCACCAACTACCAAGTTCAAACACCATGAGTAAGGACACAAAAATAATTAATTTACATTTATACATTAAATATCTTTTTAAAAACTGATAATTTTGTTACCTGATTTCTCAATAGGAATATTTTTTATTCTAGTACTACCTCTTATTATCTCTAAAGACGTCAAAACTCTGACTAAATTTTCATCAAACCTTGAAATATTTTACTGTCGTTAATACCAACTGTGTGCATGTGACTAATAACATACTTGGGTGGTAAGAAAACATAAGTAACATCAAAGGAAAGATCTGTAGTGGATGTCTTCTGAGTATAAGCATCAAATAGTTGGGCAGTTACTCTGCTGTAAAAATTTTTTTAAACAAATTGCCTTCTAATATGCGGTTAAGAGTCTCATGAAAATAAGCAGGGCCAAAGTCAGTCCCAGAAAATATAAGGTTTGAGAAGAAGGGGTGAGATGGGAGAATTTTTTATTCAGATGACTGCGAACACCTAGGATAGGAACCCTTCCTCAAGTCTTCCTATTTCCCAGTAGATTATCTCTGGAATTGATAAACCACCAGCAGTGGAAGATGAGACGTTCTCTTGAGAAAGAAAGAAAAAAAAAAACCTAACCCTTGATCTCCCGTCTGTAAAAAAGACAAGTGCTCTGGCTTGACTTAGCCAGCTCTGGGCTAAGTCCAGTTATCACTACTCACAGCTTGTTCAAGATCCAAATCTACAATTACAGTGGCCCAAAGTTTTGCTTTAATAGTATTTGGGCTTACTGATGCTCCACAAAGGTTCCACAGAAATAACTGCAACAGTTAGAGAGTGTATTTTGCTTTTATGCCCTGCTACTGCAGATTTGGAGCTGCCAAGCATCAATCGGCATAATAACTGAGGAAAACCTGCTGTAACATAAATACAACGCTTGCTCTTCAGCAAGTCCGTGAGCACCTAATTTACTTTCAAGGGAGAGGTAACTGAACAAATGTAAGAGACATTACATCATTCAAAAAACCTACAGAACAGTCTCAGAATTGGTTGTTATTTTCAAACCTTCTGGTGGATTTATGCTGCTGAATAGGAGATGGAGGCTCTTGGGACAGGATTACTTTAGTTCACTGGGAAGGAAGGGCTATTTCTGACATTCCTTCACTTATTCTGAGACAAAAACTTTAGTCTTTGTTCATAGTTAAATGACTGTCATCTTAAAACCATCTTTTTCTGACCCACTTGCAGACATTAAGGCAGGTCATTCCTCATTTCCAGCATAATGACATAGTCAGTTCACTCCTATTTGCTTATACGTTGAGAAAGTTTTTCACTGTGATATTTGTTCCCTCTTTTCTTCTATGTATTTTACAGCTCAGTAATATCCTTACAATAATTTTGTCAGTAACAACCACAAAATATCAAGCTCCTTCATTCTTCTGTTTTAACTGCTGTTCCATATAATAAGCCTTCTGATTACTTAGTCATAAATACATGCCAGCCAAAAGTAATCCTTTCTTCAGCATAACTGATAGAAGTTGTCGAGAGTATTCCAGATAAGGTGGCATAAATATTTCCCTCTCAGAATGTTTTATTATCAGCATTACACTGACAGCCACAGGGATCAGCTCAAGTCAGCAGCCTTCTCATCCATTGTTACTGATAGTCTTCATTCCATACATACATGCCCTTTACTACCTTTGTACATCTTATAGTACTGAATTTCCTTTTGTTTCTCCTACTTGCAAGGTCATGAAGGCTTCTCTACGTAGCAGTCTCACCATCTTCTGTCTTGACTACAGGTCCCAAATTTGTATCTTTGACTAAGGAGGACATCACTTGGCCAGAGAAACCTTCACAAGACAGCTGCATTCTACCTAGAACATGTATTTATTTTCAAACAGTAACATAACCTGTTGATATAACAAACATCATCTGTATTTTGTTACAAGTCTTGAAACATTGCTTTGTTCACGATTGCTTTTGTTTACTAAATCACTATGGAGAAAAAAACATCAGCTGTCAGTTATTGTTCACTGTTATTTTTTCTTTCAATTCATTAATTTAAAATGCATTCTAAACCAAAAGGCTTTCATTAGGTTTTAATTACTTGCCCTTTATCAAAATTTGCATGAATCCCGTTCATTAAACTAAAACAAGGCAATTCATAAAAATGGTTCTTAAAAGTATTGGCTCTGTAAATACTGTCCAGTTGTATCAGTCAGGTAATTCTGACTCCTTCTGACTTTAGAACAAATGTTTTGATAAACCACATTAAGAACTGTTTGCTTTTTAGAACTTGTTAGTCCTAATTTTCTTTTGTCTTTGTCTTTTCATCAAACCAAACCCAAACAATTAATAGCCTTTCAATTGCAAGACCTTGCAGCAACAGATTCACTTATTAGAATTAACATTACTCTTAACAGCAACCACAGCCATAAAAAGACCCACTATTTTTCAATCTTTGACAACTGATGGCAAGCTACAAGGGTATATCTCATCATCTTCATGGTCATTTCTAGTTTCTTATTCGCATTTTTAACACATACTCCATCTTGTACACATCACTCAAAATTCTCACTCATCCTTATAATTGAGCTGTGAGAGTCTGTCAATTCACTCTCCATATGCAAATGCTATTCCACAACTCTGACAATTATGATCTTTACAGATACTATTTCCATCTGCAACAGAAAGCTTACCAGCAAGCAGGGAAATTTGTTAAATGTCTACATTGACTTCAGAGGCATATATAGCAACAGGTTTCCAACTCCCATTTTCTACACAGTACATAAAAATAACTGACATGAAAACTGTTAGAAAATCTAAACATGAAAATTTGTCTACCACTCATTTCCAAACTCAGCTAGCTAGTTAACAATAATTCCAATAATTTTTAGAAGTCAAGAAATAAATGTGACAGAAAAGACTAAGACCCCATTCACAGAAAATTTGTGTTACTTCTTTAGCTCTTTTTTTTTTTTTTAGGATAATTTCTGCTACCCTTTCGACTCCCTGTTTTTCACAATTTTCTCTTCGATAGGTTTGCCTCAAAAACTTGCTATGAAAAAGAATTCTCAGGGCCTTGAACATGAAAAGCTCTTTAAGTCAAGATGTTTCAAAGAAAACACTTCAAACTCAACAAAACCCACACTTCCCAGAAGAAAAACTGTTTTGCTGAAAAAATATCTGAATGGCCCTACATACAGTAATCTATTTTTCTGGTGTAAAGTAATGCAACTTAATCTGATAATCTTTTTTACTCTTCATCTTTACTATCCTTTTTGTTACTGAACATATATCTTACCCTACAAAAAATGATGTAAACATCCAGTGCAAGTGAGCAAAGAGACAACTTCAAGTCACAGTTACAGACAAACTGCCTGATGGCGTACACGTCTTTTCTGTATGAATACCTGAATATAATTTCATATACGTATAAAATAAAAGTTGCTGACATCTTGAGCAAGAATATAGGTCATGTACAGTAAATCTACTGGCTTACCAATAAATGATTCATCCTATTCTGCTTCTTTTCCAAGTTAATTTAGAGCTATCAGGGAATCAGGCATCTACATTCAGTAGATCCTCTTTTTTTTGTAATCTCAACCTTTTTTCAGAAAGACTGTTCCATCATAGTGCCACAAGGCGATACTCCCACCACTTAAATTGACAGTGGCTACAATTAAATAGAGTAAATGATCCGGTTTAGTTTATACTGCCCTTCATTTCCATAGGTTTTAGCTCAGACTTAAGTGACTCATTGCCTGAAGACTCAAAACTACAGCCAACCTTATGGATTTTCTTCCCCTTAAAGTTTCATCTTTGCTCAAATATCAGTCAGGAAATCCATTGCAATTCCTGAACACTCAGGAAGCCTTTTCTTCCTGGGACTATTTCTGAATGACCATCAGTTGTTCTACAGAGAGTAGATATACTTGCCTGTATCTTGTGTTTTCTGTAAAGATTTGCTTACTGTGGACTCAACTTTTAATATGAAAAAAACATTACCTCTGGGAGACAGGAGAAGTGAATCTCTGACAGGTTTGCTCCCCAGATAGAGGCCATCAGTTCTAGTTCTGTTCCATGGCCAGACTGTATCTTCCTGAGACTTGATAGCTCTTGAGAAAAAGAGAGGTCTTTGGTGTCTTTCAAATGTTTTTGCCTCTAATGTGCTTCTGCTAAGGACAACACAGCCTTGAGAGGTCATACTTAAAATCACAATTACCATCTATTACTGCAATGAGATTAATTGCTTAGTTTACCCACAATCATTCTTTCTTTGGCTCTGTAACTTAATTATTAATATTTTATTGTAACTCATACCTCATAGCACAAGAGAAAGGGATGAGTGTTTAATGACAGGATGCATTCGTACTTTAATATTCAAGTGTAACCCTCGCATTAAACACAATCTTCAAACTATTCAGACTGGAAATTGAAGAAAACATAGTAAGTCATTATTTTTAGAGTTGTTTGTGGATATATTGTGACTTTAGGCATTGCAGACTTCTTTCCCTGAAAAGGTCATATCATTCTTCAGAAAAAAAAAAGAACAAAAAACCTGACATTCCTTTTATATCTTTGTATATCACTATTCTAAAGCAGGTCTGAAGTGAGAAACTAGCCAAGGTTTCAGAACTCCAGTAGAGACATATTCCAGTTAATCTGACCTCTTTTCCAACAGTAATAACTCAAAAAAAATTTAAGAGTTCAGACATGCCCTTGATTTCTTATAAAGGGCACATTCTGCTTTTGAAAACAACATCAGTTCAGATAACTCCTAAAGCTTTCTGCAATAACAGCATTCAAGAAAAACAATATATCAGGAATTTTGTATCTATATTGTTAACTCTTAAGATTCTCTGGTTGTTTTAAGAATCTTGTTTAATTGCACTGTATGTGCGAAATCAAACTTGGCTGACTGACAGAATCTGAAGGCTGCTACAGTTTAATATCGGTCAGACAAAAAGCAGATACTTTTAAGTACGATTCCACGTAGAGTCAGACTTTTAGCCAGTGAAATCTATCTCAGATGGGTAGAAACACAAAGGGAAGATGACCCACCTCGCCTTCAAATGTAGTTCTTACAATCTCACTTACTCTTCCATAACTTCTGTAATTCGTAATCTTCAGTAAGCAGGATGTACACATTGTGGGCTCACGTTGAGCTTCTCATCAACCAGCATGCCTGTTGTTCTTCTTTTCTATATGAGCATATTCTAAGTCCCTCCTTCGAATGCTAAATGTGTGAACCAGCTGTAACATAAAGCATTTACAACTCCTCCGGAGTAAGCGGGAAAAAAATCCAAAAACTGAACCCTGCAACGAAGAAGAGTCTTCCTAATTCAGGAGTCAGCTAGGCAAGTACTTTATTTACACAGCTGTGTGTCAGTGGGTAATAGTTCTGAATATTCAAAGTACTTTATAAATACCCATTCAGATGGCAAAATTCTATATTCTGGAAAATACATACCCTTTCACCTTGAAGAGATGACATCTTATAATTCGGTTATGAAAAAGACTGACATAGTGAGATGGCTGGTGTCTTAGTAATAAACCAGAAAACAAAAAAAACAGCATTTCAGTGCTACACGCACTCAAATAAAAGTGTCTAAAGCAACATTCAGAAGTACAATGACTCAGATACAGAACAGTCAAAAGTCAGCATATTGTACAGAGATTAACATGGTGAAAGCATGATGGTAGCTATAGAGCTTATACCAGAATGGGGCTGAGAACACTAGAATGAAAAATAAACACGCTTACCTTAAACAAAACACAAAAAAAGTTATTATAAAGGTAAAATGAGTAAAAGAAGATGCAATCTCTACTATTTCTTCTAGAAGACTGACCAATTGTTCCAAATAGCCAAAATCACCAGCCCACGTGTATTCTTTATTTCTTTCTCAACTATTTCCTCTGTTGTTCTGCATAAAGTATATGCCATTGTGCTTTCTGCTACACTTACCAGTAATTTTTCAGTTTTACTACTGGCACACATGCAGTCTATTCTAGGCCTTGCTGTTAATCTTTCATCTAAACTAATCTTTCGACTCCTTCAGTGACATCTGAGAACTCAATAAAAAATGCTATTTATTTCAAGTTGGGCCATGAAAAGTATGAAAATCCCAACTGTCTAGTAGGAACATTACACTTCCTACTTTTTCAGAAGTGTAAGTACAGTGCAAACTCCATCTAGGATATTTTAATGTAAATACTTCTAAATAGGAAGAAAGAAGAAATGATAATATCATTTATCTTTAGCTAAGAATAACTACACAGTAAGATATAGATAGACGTTTAAGCAGAATAAGCAATATAAATTCATATATAATCAGTAAGTTTACATTCTAAGCTCTGGAGTCTTTTTATATCTTCTCAGTTCAACATCAGAACTTCCAAATACTAAAAACAATCTACGCCTCCTTCATTCTTGATATAATCGTAACCATTAAATTGAGGAGTAAATGCCTGCCTACCTGAAGGATATCTGCACTGATACAATAAGGCTAACAGCTCTGCAGTATAATAAAGCTCCAATTTATTCACCCGCAAAAGCAATATGCTCAAAACTGCCTTATTCTAGTAACAAGCCTGAAAATGACAACTCTAAAAATGGCCTAATCTTATCAAAATGTGCTTCCCAGTGTAAAAGACTTCACTATGCTACTGTTGAAGTTCTGGTCAAACAAAAAAGCAAAGCCATCCATCTGCCCCTTCATTCACCTGAGACACTTTCATACCTTTGCTTTTGGCCCGGAAAGCCACGAAACGCTACTCTCACGTTCCAAATAGATATCCTAACTATCAGCTCGTGTTCAGTTTCTTAATCTTTCTTGACCTGTATCTCCCATATAATAAAAAAAAACTCATTGGAGGAAAACCTAATTCAGATACAGACAGTGGTTTCAAGAGAGACGAATGTTACAGACTATACATAAGGTTGGACAGAAATACCATTTACCTTGCCTTTTGACATAAGAGCTAGCCCCACTAAGCAAGCTATACAGTTCCGTACATGGTAGGAAAACATCTTTCCCGATTCATTTTTATTGTCCTATGCATATATGTTATTAATATGTGACCATGAAATTGTTTACTCCCCTTCAAATTTAGCCACAGAAATTTTTAGCATGTATATATGTATTAGGTATTCAACTACACGTTAGCTACTAGATCTCACTATGTTGTGCAAAATTATTTTGGTTACTTATCAAGGTGATATCTGCTGCAATCTCGTTTTTCCCAAAGCACTTCAGAAAGCAAAATTTCTCATGCAAAATTCATGGAAGGACCTCGTCATTGCCCCTAATCAAAATGGAGCAAATAAATAAAATACTGCCATAGAAATCCATCTCTTTCCTCCTATGTATATAAATAAGGAACTTCTGCTTCAAGGTGAATCTTCAGAAATCAAGCTTATCGTTCCTTAGTGACACAAAATAGGTTAAATGAAAACACACACAAAAGAGCCTTTTTTTTTTTGCATTTGTACCACTTAAACCCTACTAAATTCTGTTTGAGACAAAGAATAGAGCTGCTGCCATACAGGTTCTCAGCTTTTATATCATTAGTGTTCTTGCTTTTACACCCTTACTTGCAAGGCTGATCTCTTGAAAGAGTAGTATGAATGTATGCTCTAAACCAGCCACTATGTTGTTTTAAACAGTCTCACATGGGTAAACGGATGCACACTATGAACACTGAGAATTACTCACAAAGGATAATGCAGCCGAAAAAAACACCAAGAGACACCAATCCCTCACTACCCCAAAAAAAAACCACCGAAAAAACCCCTAGCAGTACAAAGATAAACCTCTTTGTGAATAAATCAAACACGCACAACTGGGCCCAAGGATCAGTGTCATGTCACACAGCAAATGAGACAGCCTTAATTAATTACCTGAACTCAAACATAAATTTATGTTATTTTAGCTTTATAACCCAAAGATAAATTCAAAAATTTTCAGGACAGATGTCTTGAAAGGACAAAAAGTATTCAGAAGAAATTACAGTCCCCTGCAAACTCTCACCCATCACAAAGCACGGCATAGCTCATCGCATATGAATTGTTTAGCAAAATGCTCTGTCTGGATAAGACTGAAATCTGGCATATTCTTATCCAGCAATGCATTACTAAGTGCTAATAAGTACAGACTAATACATATTTGGCAGTGAATAATTAATATTTCAACTGAATTTTTACTCACAGCTATTTTTTCAATGCATCAACACTGTCAAATACTGGAAATTGATGTATCACCAGTAAAGCATACCAATCCAAAGCAATAATTAAAACTTAAGGTGGCTCCCAATCTGCTTTAGACAGATTCCTATGTGGTTCTGACTTTATTTCTCTCTTAGTCTGGAAAATTTCTAATGTTCCCTGCTGGATATCATTTATCAGTTTAATGAACACATTCGAGGAAGGCTAACCATAGGGGTGGAGGAGGGATGATACGATTCCTTTGTTACTCACACAGTAAAACTAGCCATCTTTCAGCAATTCTGACAGACTCCAAACATTAAATTAACTGAAAGGAAAATCTCGTTTTGAACTGTGCTTTCCCATACATACCAAACAGTCTGTGAAATGCCTTAGATTTTATGTCCAAACCCATTAAACACGCTGGAAAAAAAGTACAGAAAATTCATGGCTGAATATGTGCTCACAGAAAGCTTCCATACTTTGTTAACTTCAGAGCTGAGTTGATCCATGGGGTGCAAAGCAATGCATTGAGCAAACTAAATAGCACGGCATGGCATAAATGGAAAAGCAAACCAAGTGAAATATGAATATTCAAAAGAACCTTAAGATGTAAACTAGTTTCCCATCTAGCTCTTGGTGCACAAGGATATACGCCTATCAGCAAAAGCTCCTTATGGGAAGTCAGCACATATTTAAAAGAATATTTCAGAGCAGTGAAAAAATGTGATCGTTTACTTGATGAAGCTGTGTTTTGTAAGTAGTTGTGTAAATGTGTGTCATTAGGCAGGAACACGCACAGTGTATCATTAAGTATTCAAATATAGCAGTTCTGTAAAATGCAGCATGGTAACAGGCTTCACATTGAAAGAGAGAAACCTAATTTGTGCCCTCTTGATAAAGCACTATACGCAACCATGTAAAAGTCAGTAGGAGGAGGTTAATGGCAGTGAACTAGAATAAAACTAAATGTCACTACATCTTACTTTTCTCTAAAACCTTCTAAGTAGATAAGACATGTTCAGGAAGCTGTAAAATGTGCCCTTTGCTTACAAGAAAAAGGTCAGTTCAGTGCTAACAAATTGTAATAGGTTAGTCATAAATGATCATATCAGCAGCTGAAATATGGTACCTTACACGTAATTTAAATATTGTTACAACTATTTGAATCACAGAGAAGCCCACCTAGTAGAGCGCAAACTCCTGCACGCATTAAAATGATGCAATTCATGAAAATATGAACATGATAACATGAAAGAAGAAAAATTACACATTTCACAGCAGTGAAACATGCCTAAATAACCAACTGTACATTTGCCTTTGGCATTAAAAAACAGTACAAGAAATGCTTAAACATATTCTGTGCAGCAATTCTCTGCTGCTTTAAGAGACCGACTTCACAGAACAATCAATTCTACTGGTTTTCAAAGTAATGAACAAGCAGAGGTTCTGCAGCTCCTTGTGTGCATCACCCTCTCAGAGTTTAAGTTCACTTTGTGCAATTTCTAGCATGTCGTTTTATACAGAAGAACGCAGAACACACAGCAGCAGACTACTGCCTTCCACTTCTCTCTCAAGAAATAAAAACGAGGAACACTAAGCTAATATTGGGTAGTAAAAATCCAACAAATGAAATATTTGCATAGTTCTGTCATGATAAAAGACAACAGTTGTTGTCATAAGGACAGATGAGATTTTTGCTATGTCCCTGTTATTTTTGTGACCCAAAATGTTATTATTCCAAAAAAATTTTATCAGTTAGTTCAGTATTTTTTTCCATTCTGTGTTAACAGTTCTGTTATGTCATTATTAACAGGTGTCCCTTTCTAGAAGTCTTTGAGTTATGAGGAGAAGCAAGGCTTTGCTAAGAAAGCTATGTCTTGAACCCCCACCTGCTGAGAAATGCTGAAGTTCATATTTGTTTCAGAATATTCTTAGGGATATTTCACAATGATTTTTTACACTGATACAGAACATAACACACTGAACAGTAAAAGGTTATATATTAATATTATTTTAATTCACAGTCATTAATAAGCCTGTTCAGTAACGTTGGTTTTTTTCCTTTCTTTGAACGCTGTATTGAGTCATGTATCTCAAAACTGACAGAGCACTTTCAAGATCAAACGCATACATAGAATGCTAATGCTGCTGAGGCAAGAACACGTGTATTCAACTCTAACAATGTACAGTAAAATTGCACAAATACCTTGCAAAACGCAGGGAGAAGCTATAATCAGTGAGCAGAAATGCTATTACTGTCAAAAGAGGTCCCATCTCCACCCAAACTGAAGCACTTTGTTCTGAAATACCCTTTAGAAATGGCATTTCTAGTGTAGCTATTACGGTGCAAAGTCTTGCTAGAGTAGCTGTTCAACCTGCATGGCACTCTATGCTAATAACCATCACTCCCAGGTGTAACAAGCCATTTATCTACTAATAGTCTAGAAAAGATGATACAAAAAGAGTAAGGTAGTTACGATTCTTGTGCCCTTCTTGAAAACTTAACTTCTGTAACCTTCAAGTCAAAGCCCACTTGGATAATACAGAAAATACCATATTTAATTTTATGTTGACATAATAAGGATAAAGGAGGGTCATTTATAGCGCTCATTTGATTCATATTGAATGCTATATTTCACAAATCACAGAAAATACAGTTATTACAAAAAGATATAAATTTTGGACAAGAAAGAAACCGTGAACATAGTTCTCATCATTTTCTACTTCATTTTTAGGGTTTTTTTAAGTTAGAGACTAAAGAAAGAATACACAAAATTTCTGCTAATATTTTAGGTCAGTTTTTAATTCCTATCTTTAGTTATCTGAATGGTGAAAGACTTGAAGTTGCAGTGAGGCTAATAAAACCTTATTTCCCTTCAGCTAAACCAGGTTCTGAATTACGCAAATTTTAAGTACTTGCTCAGAATGTCTTAGCACTATATCTTCCTTTATTTCCTAAGATTCTATTCCTTTACCTTCTTGTTTATCCAAGAAGTTAGTTTTCACAAAGTAACATCACATAAGAACAGTACTGGGCCTAGTACTCATACTCTCAATGATACTGTCTCAAATTTGTAATTTTAAAGATACATTTACTATTCAGCCTGTAATTTTGTAGTGCCACCCCTTCCTTTTGAAAGCCATCTTTCACATTAAATGAATTTTTGATTAAATATATCTGCAGTACTTACTCCATAGGAAAAGTAAGGCTGCAAGTACCCATTGGTACTTCATATTAAATTTTGCCCTACAACTTTTTCATGTTCTGCATGACAAGCTGGCCTCTTCAGGGTGCCATTCCAACTGCCTTGGGTTTCAGTACTGTCATTTGATAATTAAAAGCTATAGAGCACTAAGTTATGCAAGTTGCTTACAACTTGAAGGCAGCAGAGAATATCCATCTCATCTTTTTCTGAACCCTTCAGAGTGGCTGGGACTGGAAATGAAATAGAGCCTCTCTCAAGGTGGTTAGCTTTGTAAGGCAAGTTGTCCAATTTTTTTCACTTTTATCTTTTAATCCTACTAATCTCTATTATATACTTTATCTATGAGTAAACTGATGCTTCTGTCCCTGCCAAGACCCCTTCTGCTCCTTCTTGCTTACTGTTCGCTCTGTACTTCTGAAAAGAGCCTTACAAGAATGTTTGCAATCAGATACAGAAGGGTTTGATGGACCTTGAATTAATCTAAGCTGGAAATTAAAAATGCATTTTCAACCTCGTAATGAAGTTTTAGAAAAATTTCCTTGTGATGGTGATGACTTTGTGATGGAATTTGAAAAGTTGCTGAAAAGACTACATGACAGAATTACCTATAACGTAGCAACAAACTGAAACGGGAGGAATTTCATTGCCATCAATATTTCTACACAAATCTAGAAAATTAGTGCCTTATTTTTAATTAAGTCAAATATCTATGACTTCATAACTTGTTTGCAAAACAGTGTTTTCCAGCTGCTTCTAAATAGAGACTGTGACACCAACTGAAAATGGCTTACTGTTTTCCAATTACAGTTTGCACACCCAAGTAAAAAATCTCTGAGGTGGCTGAAATCACAGAATCTAATACTTCTCTACAAGATCAAATGAAGTGGCTCTAGTTCATCCTCCACCTCTCAATACATACAAACACAAATGAATTCACTAGATCTAATGCCAAATGGCCGTGAAGCCTACTAAGCTCCATTTATCAAGGCACACTCAAGACTTCCTAATGGATTGTCTTGTCGTAAGACACTTCATAATATTTATAAATTTGTTTTCTGTAGTCAAAATTTAATTTGCTGTAGACGAGTTTAAAAGGTCATGAACAAAACACTGTCATTCAGTTTGTCCTTTAGAGTCATTTCAAAATATTATATATGATCTGCTTAATTATGTTAGGATTTGGTGTGACTGTATAACTCCTCCAAGACACGCTTGTTTAACACAGTAAACATCACTGATCAGCTTCAAACATGCATCACTGTCACAGTGAGAAGTCTAACAGTATGCAATTAACATAGTATATTGGTATATCACTATGAGCTATCTATGCCAAACATTCCCATAAGCTCTTCCAAGTTATAAAACAAAATATCCAGAACTAGGAAGTACAAATATAAAATCTTAATGTCATAACGCATAGCATAGTGTGCCGGAGGGAGTAAGAGATTAAAAGAAGACCACTTTTTAGCTATTTTAAGGCTGCAAAGATTAGAAGAAAAGTCTAGAGACAAAAATACTGTTTCCTGGTCTGGGAAACAGAAGAACAGGAAAGAGAAACCAAGTAACCACTCAGTACACAAAACAGACTTTCCCCCTCACATTTCTGAAACTTTGAGAATGGATTTTATTTGTGCTCCTAACGAAACTGCATGGCTAAACACATGCAGAAGTTCTGACCTGTGGTGCTCATGTTTGACCCTTGGAAACGACTCTGTCATTCTGGAAGAATGTTCCGCTTAATGAACTAAGCCCTACACATGCGAATTTATTCGCTTTTATATTAAAACTAGTGAAAGAATAAAGTCTTCACTCTACAAAATATATTTTTTTCCAAGCAACTGAGTAACAGATGCTCAGGGCTGCTGCTCTGTGCCTGTTACTCCACCATGTGGTGTTCGTTACACAACCTGCTGAGACCAGTCAGTCAGACTGAGGACCAGCAGAAAGATGGGAAGTTCATGAATAAACATTTGCTTAAAAATCACATTATTTCATCACTTTCTCTTTCTACTATCATCACTCTACATCTGTAAATTGAACTAGTACTGAGCAAAATCTACTGCAGCGCTTTAGTTTCCAGTGGCATAGAGATTTATACAGGCCCAAAATATGCATTTATCTAACAGCAGTGTCTCCAAGCTTGCAAAATTCCTATTGAGATCATTATTTTATCTCTTTGGGTGTTCCAATCACCCTCCATTATTTACCAAGATAAAGCAAGGAAAAGAATGAATACAGAAGTGGGATAAAAGGCAATAAGAATATTTTCATTGTCAATATTTGGATTTGTTTCTTTACAGTGTACGTTCTAAGGTACTGGCAGGAACAGACATGCTAAAGAAAGTCAGTGTGTACTTTCTCATCACATAAAGATCTATCAATTTTCAGAAATTATTGATGACAGATATCCAATTTGTAGCATATTTCAAGAGTCACATTTTACTATGTGCAGAAGGTGTCTCAAGAATCAGGTACTACTTTAATATTTAAATGGACATTCAAATGTACCAGGCACTTCAGAAGCATGGCCTTAGGCTTTAGTACTTGAACAAGCTGTCATGCAAAAACATATAAAAACGTCTCCTTCTCCTATTTATCTCCTCTTACATTTTCTTTTCTCGTGTTACCCCTAAATACTACGCATACATCAAACAAAAACTAATATTAGAGAAAAAACATTAGCAAAGGACTTATTGTAGAACACCTTTTGAAGGAAAGCCAAGGGGGATCTTGGTCTGATCATCGAAATAAATTTGCATACTGCGTACCAGAGCAATTGCCTACCATATAACGAGAAACAAATTCCTGAAATAAGCAGTTCTCCTTTGATCCCATAAAAAGATGGATTGCTAGAGAAGACTGTGTATATCCACCTTCCACACCTTTCAGTAACCTGCAGTCCAACACAGAAAACATAAGCCTAGTCATGACTTTACTATGTGATAATCAGCTGGTGAGGAAGCATTGCTTCCTTAATATTCTAAGAAATCCTTCAGAAAAGTCACACTAAGGAATCAAGTAGCTCAGTCTTGATCTTTAAATCTTACAGTATAGTAGTCCTGCCTGAGGATTTCTTTTTTCTTTAAGCTTGTTGTCCTTAGTTTTCTAGCCCTCGATTCAGTGTTAGGAATATTCTTTCCACAAAGGTCACCCCAAATCCATTTCCATGCCCTCATTAGCCAGAAATGTTTAGAGTGTAAAGGAAAGCGAGACTGATTCTATCCCGTTTTACTAGATACCTACACAATCTTGGACTCCCTCCAACAGGAGGGGCTAGGAGAGAACCGTTGTACTATTATAAGCACAGAACTTTCCACTGTGAGATCCTGCCACTCTGTTTCTCTTGAGAAATGACAGATCTTCCTAAGAAACTTAGTGCTCCTCAACACTACTCCTTAAAATCCTGTTTTATACTCTCACTGTTAGACTGGCTCCAGTCATATTTTACCAATCAATAAAACCGTTTGTTTGTCGGCTTTGGAGCACATCTGACTACATGTAGAAATCCTCTGAAACAAAAGGGCTAGAGAAGAGCCAGCTTCCCAGTGCTTGAATACACCACTTTAAACAGCAGCACCACTAATCCACTCAGAAAGGAGAGTACATGAGCCTCATTGTGTAAGCACACCGCCCTGTGCAAAAGGCATCACGCTTCTCCCAAGACATAATGTTGTTCCCTAACAAAATATTTTATTTAATCATTGTGTTTGTGCTGCACAGCTCTTCCACTTCACTCCCACTACGAAACCCACTTCTTGAACACACAATAAAGTTCGGGTTTAGTAAATACAAGTTCTTACAGCGGATGCACAAATTTCTATTTTGGTTAAGAAAGATCAGTCCAGCAAATAGATATCGCTACACATACCTGAGGAATTCGGTGAAGTGTAAGACCTCTCTCTGGGATAGGATTGTCGCACAGGGTGTGTTACACAGGGTTGGTATCTAACCTGAGGGCACAGAGTTCTTGCAAGAATAAAAGTATTATTTTCCAAGGAAAACTTTAGAAGTAGGGCTTCCAAGACATAACGTTCTGTCGAGATAGATACAATGGTAGAAGCTCCCTGTGGTAGTTACTTTCTTTGCTCTTTTTACTACACTCTTTTTTAAATGTTCCTATAGAATTCATTTTTGGCTGACACATTGGAGCAAAATTTGTAGTTCAGGAGTTCCAGGTTGGGAGGAAGGTTATCAAATTGTCATTGATCAGTTTACTTGCTAATCTACCTTTCCAGTCCGGATTTTTGATGCTCAGCAGCAGGGAAAGAATGGAGTCAGAGGAGGAACGGGGAGACAGGGGCACCAACCCCATCGGTGAGTAGCAAAGGGAAAAATTACCTTCAGCAACAGAAGAAATAAAGGTCACAGAAGAAGAGCAAAACACAGGCACAACAGCAAGCCACAATCCCTTAGAACTCTAGCAGGAAAAAATTGCCATGAAGGAAGGGAGAATCTCAAGGGCAATGAGGTGAAGCTCAGAGGAAGTGGAACAAAAGGAGGTGGGTATCACAGAGGTAGAGAGTCAAGGGAGTTGGAAAGAGACACATTTATAATACATCTGCCTTTGCTGCAAAGAGGTGACTTAAACTCATGAGAACATGCCTGTGTTTTTATAGACTATCCATCGTGGGTACTGTAAAAGCCATACTGAATACCAGGTTAAAAAAAATTGAGTTAGGCATACATTTGTATATCAGGTGCATCTACTCCCTTAGGTCTCCACAGCACAACTGAGATAGGAAGAGACAGTACAAACTTAAAGCTAATTTTAGTAATGAAATGCTAGCCTTTGCTGTCTGATAATTAATAACACAGTGTTTGGTTCAACAAGAATATAATTAAAATTTCAAATGCAAGCATTATAAATTACTGATACTTTGGGATTATAAATCTCTGTAGTGCTTTCTAATGAAAATAAATTGAATTGACATTGTTTCTAAAGGACCTGACTCATTTCACCTTCACTCTTAGTATCTGATTAAGCTTTCTGACTCTGTCTTTTGGAAACATATGAAACATCTTTCTAGAAAACATCAGTTTAGGAATGTTTAATGTTATAAAGAAAGCAAGCAAATAGGTCCATACATATTAAATAAATGCACAACCTGACTATTCACAGAAGTTAAGTAACTTTACATTAAAGACTGAAATAATTACTTTAGGCTTCATGGATACATGAGTATTTTTATTATGCTACTCGATCATCCCTAACACGGCAACTCCGTTGAGAGGCCCCCATCACAATAACCTGATCTAGTTTGATTGGAAAAGTTACACTCAGTTTCTGTCATAAAACACAGGTTACAGAAGCAAGGTAAAACAGAATTACGACTCAGCTGGTATGAAGTAAAAGATGAAGCACACAGAAATTAAAACAATAATAAAATGTAACGGCATCTACCTTCTCAAATTAAAAAGAAATGGATTTCCAAGAATTGAATATACATTTGTATATGCTTTGTTCTGAAATGTTTGATTAAATGAGAACACAATTTGCCCTTTTTATGTCATAAGCCAAGGATTAATTCCACCAACCTAACATTCAATTTTTCCTGAATGGGGATTATCTAAAGTCTTAATCAAGCTTAAATGTTCACATCTGCACGTGCCACCCATGTACAGAAGACGCTACAAATATATTTGTATTTTACAATCTTGTTATGGGCAAAATTTAGAGCTACACTCCACCCTCCAAATCAGCAAAAGACACAGATCAACATTCTCCAAGTAATCCCAAACAAAAATGAAGCTTGTTGGAAATTAAGCATCTGATAACGCCAACTTTTAATTGCTTCTTCTCAGCATTTTCTTGAGTCGCACATTTTGGGAATAGTGCCTTACAAAATGCTTTGGTTTTTTGAAGTGAGAGGAAAAATCCCCTCATAGCTATGTCCTTTCACATGTTAACATTACCTTGGTCTTTCTTATAAGATAATGACCTTTCTAGCCCAATAAGTGAATGCTGTCCAGTCACCCCAGATGGTAAGAACTGTTTCAAACTCGAATGAATTCTGTATGGAGTGGATTAAAGTGTCTTGTCCACCTATGATCAAACAACCCTCTTGGTATTCATAGAGATGACAGACCCAGATTTTTGACTTGAGAGGAGCAGGTAGTAAGTCATAAAAATTGATTGTGACTACTATTATTTGCTTCTGGTAGGATTTTTTTTTTTTTACTATGCATCTTTGATGTCACTAACTTTGGAGTTCTACAAAGATTTACAAATAAATCACACCACGATTTTTGTGCAATCCTACTGAAATGGAAGTACTAAGTGGTCAAAAGAAATAAAGTTAAGGGAGGAGGTGGTGAACAGAGAAACCCTTTTGTTTTGGATATTTCTGGAATAATTCATAGAAGCAAATTCCGTACATATTCAGAGTGTTACCTGTCTGGGAATAGCTTCAAGTCATGAAGTTCAGTTTCTAAGTGAAGCAGAACAGTGCAACTCTTTTTGACCTGCCAGATCTTAGCTCATCTTAGAGGAACTCATCTGTAGACAGTTGATCCAAACTACAGCAGTTTTTAAGAATTGCTTGAAGCTCCTCCCCATTATCCTTGCAAAAGGATGCAGTAAGAGTGTGTCCTAGACTTGATACTACATATTGTATGTTCAGTGTCGACTCCCTGCGGTATGAAAAGGTCACAATGATACATTCCTGAAGATGCTGAAGGGTTTAAGAGAAAATATATTTTTCTTACTCTGAAATAAAAGAAATGGGGAAAATGAAAAAAAAAAAAACCAACATAGGAACAATCTCATTAAACTACCAATAGCTTCTGCCTCTATGTGAGCAGGTGCTTGCCGAGTCAGAACACTGAGCTCACTTAACTTAGAGTCAGACTGGAACTTAACCACAAGAAAAGTAGTAAATTAAACACAGGCTTCAAAGCACAAGCCTCAAGGGAACGCAAGACATTGATTTTCAAAGAACTCGGGTTTTTTTCTTCTCTTTCAAAAACTGTTTTGTTGCTTAGAAGTTATAACCTCATGAGTAACTAACTTAAAGTCTGAATCGAACACATCTCACACATATGGTCTAATTATTTGGAGATTATTTTGATACAAAGCATTAAAATCACATTGTGATTTGTCAGAATACTTTAGCATAGAATACTTTGAATTTTTAACATAGATACCTATAAATCATGTAGAAAGTGGAACTATCAGTGAGGAGCAGCAAACATTGTGAGGTAATCTATTTGAAAACTTTGTAGACTGCTCTGTATTAAAGATAAATGGATCATCAATACTACAGCAGCAGAGAAGTTACAAGAAAGTCAGAGAAAGTGTGTGCATATGTATGTCTGTATATATATGCCTATAAACAGGAGAGGAAAAAAGTGTATAAGAAATATTGAGTAAATATGGATTACTATAACACCAAAGAATCCTGAGACAAAATATAAAACCTCTGCTAAAAAAATAAATAATCATGTATTTTCCATCCTGAAACAGACAAATAAAGGACACTTCAGTTTTGATCAAGATGACAAAAATAGCATTTGAGTTACATTGTAAGACTGGAAAAATGTTTCAGTCATTATTCACTTTTTGCATTGCAGGCAAAGTACTTCTGCTAAAGGAAGTACTGCACCCAGGAGTCTGGACAAGATATTTTAGCATTAAAGGAAGAATATATATAAGGAGGTGGAAATAAGATAAGCAACTGACCAGCAGGTCGAGGGAGGTGATTGTCTCCTCTACTCTGCTCTCGTGAGACTTCACCTGGAGTCCTGTGATCAGTTCTGGAGTCCTTGGCATGGGAAGGACACATCCTTTTATGACAGACGCACTCTGCCACTCCATAATTGAACTGACAGCAGCATGGTCAGGCTGCACGTAAAGGTCCAACCCATGGCTGTGTCAGGAACTCCTCTAAGAAACCCACAAGGAGTTGAGCAATGCAATGAACACCAATATGTTGTGGGCATGAGGAACCTTGTGCATGCTGCTCCTATTCTATGTGATTTTACTAGGAGCCAATGACTCTTATCCTATACATGTGGCCTTCTTTGAGCTCTCCCTGGTCGGCAGTGTGGCTGCTTGGCAATGATGTCCCCTTGCTCTGGGTGCCTCTCAAGGCTGCTCCCTGACACAAGGAGATCTCCTACTGACAACAGATCGTTAGCGAGCCCTGTTTGAGTCCTCCCTGGACAGCAACCAGACTTCATTCCTGGCGATTCTCCTCTTTCACAAAGATTAGTTGTTTAGCCTAAGTAACATTTTAAATAGAATAAAACATTTAGAGTTATAATATTGTGTGATTTAGTGTGCTATTTGCTTAGCTTTCTTAGCATGAATAGTGAGACTTGCTGAAGTATTAGGCTGCTTTTTCCTTTTTCTATTCTAATTACATGCCTGCAGATTAGGTAAGTGTAGGCTAATTTACATGTGAGTCATTTATACACACAGAGAATCTAAAAATGCATCCACCTCAACAAAAGTCATAAAACATAGTTCAAACAGAGATCATTTTACCATCTATATACTAAAAAGCTATTCCTGATTTTGTTTTCCTCTACAATCTCTCTATCATTAAGAAGCTACTCGACTCTCTAGCCAAAACTATATCTCAAAACCATCCCTAGGCTTTCCTTACTCAGAGAGCAACATAGATGGGAGAAGTATACAAGACTGGTAAACCCTGGAACATTGTGCGCCTAGATTCCAAAGCTACATAGGTTTTCTACACATTCCCTACACAGAAGAGATTATCATGCAAACCAAGTGATTCTGTGGTTCAAGAGAGATAGTGACTGTCAACTAGTGAAGCTCTGTGACTCGTCTCATCTAATCAGCAGAACAGTGGACCTGTATGGACACCAAAGACAGAAATTGTGGCCATCAATCTAAATACCAAACATATATATATATATATATATCAGTAAACTCAATACCATTTAAATTACAGTAAAGCCTTCCACTAACATGTTTAACTATGAAATCAGGTGGTATCCATTAGTGTGATAAGAATATATGAAACAACAGAAAGCAATACAATGCCAGAGCCTCCACCCAAAATTCCCAGTTGCAGAAGCTGACAAGCACGCTGGGACAAAGCCATTTGGATTGTTCCTATCACTAATGAAACATAAGCAGTCCAATAAATCACCAGAAATATTAATCTCTACAAGGTTCTTTTGTGCATGGTATAGCAGCACACACAAAGTCTTGGGATACCAGAAGAAAAAAAGGCTTTTATCATAGACAAGTCACATAACGTAACTTGCTGGTATCTGTAAGAATAGGCAAGCCTTAAACATAACCCAGCAAGTGTTTTTCTGCTTTGAGAAGATGCTAATAATGGTCTGTCACAAGAACTGAGACTAAACAAAGATGGGACAAGAAAAGGTTCAGCCAGAAACAAGAAAGTCATTAATTTCTGATTTGTTAGGAGAGGTTTGATCAAACTCGGAACCGTTTATTTCTTCAAACAATTTTCATATGCTATCGCTGTTTAAAAAAAAACTCCTCAAAATGCCACCACAGCATTACTGGGTTTCATAAAGCTTTAGCAGAATATTGAAATTTATAGACAAGTACATCATTCTATGAATCCGGTTTAATATAAGTTCAAAATATACAAGATGTAGTGAACTCTTCCCAGTTGTACATGCTTTAATTTGACTTTGTAAAATGGTATATCTTTGTGCATTCAGTATTCTGCACTGTAATTATTAAACTACAAACTGCTTATAGCTCTATGTGGTAGCATGGAACACTCCATCATCCTGGCATCCCACAGGAAAAAATTGCAGCAACAGACTCTTCTCCAGCTGATTCTCCAAAAGCTGCCATAATATCTTCTATTGTGAGCACCAGAGTAATTAGGTAGATTTGGCAGTCGTTCAGAGAAGTGGATTCTTAACACGTCTGATGTTGAACCCCAGAAGGGAAGAAAAACGAAAAAAAATGGGGGTTTGGAAAGACAGAACTCCCTAAAGACAACAAAGGCAAACAACTTACCAAATAAGGAAGATGGAAAGACAGAGATTCCTCTCCTCTTTTAAATCCAGATTTTATTCTTCTAACAGCATCACCAATTGTTTCATTGCATTACAAAGAAAATCATTAATAAAACGTAATAGGCAAACTTTTCAAGCACTTGGCAAACCACACTAAGCCTCATGCGTGGGTCTCTTATAAGAGCGCCATGAAACACTGTGCAGCAAGAATTGTCAGGCAGCACAGTGAAAAATTAGATATATTTCTATTACTAGAGGTTTTCCCTAACTGAATCTTGATTTAAACAAGAATTTCAAAACAATTAAAACTTCATCAGCGCTTTAAAGTCACTAAGTCACTGTTCCAAATTTTAGTAAAGACTAATAAGATATAAAGAAGTAATAATTTTTTCCTCAAGACATTTCAATGGAATTTGAAATAAACACCACTAATAAGAGAAACACACATACCCCACAGTAAACAAAACTGACTGTTTACAAGAAGGAACACTCTAGACTTCCATTATGGTCTTGTTTTCTCAGGAAAATTCGATTTTTCACACTATGTATGTGTCCCTTCATAAAAGCAAGAAAATTTCAGAAACTTAAGTATGTCAAATAGTTAAAAAAGATTACACAAATTCTCAAAAATAGGTACATCATTTTCCACAGAAATATTCTTTTTCAGAGAAAAGCACTGTATCCATTACCTGTCCCCACATTCTCCATCTCCTGTGCTATACTTAGCTTTTTACAAAACTCATTGAAATAGGGCTTATTCTTATAACAAAACAGAACCAATTATTGACACTGACAGGTTGCAAAATTATTTAGCTTTCTACTAGTGTATACTTTTAATGGAAGATGGATCACTGCAGCTACAAATGCTGAAACGTCATAGAAAAGCTGGTCTGTGAAATGAAGCGGCACGCTGAAAAATATATTTTCCAGGAAACAATAAACTATCGAGAAAGGTTAATTGATGTTAGCAACCTAATATAAAAGGCATACTAATGCCATCATCTAAAAACCTGCCTCAGCTGATGCAGTAGCCTCTCTTAAGTGATCTTGAGTTTTCCTTTAAAGGCACTCAAACCATAATAAAAGTAACAACTAAATAAAAATACAGGGGTTTGTGGTTACAGAGTTTTATTTTCCATTCTCAGTAACTACCAAGGGGTATGAACACTGTCACACAGCTCATCTGGACTCTTGGAAGATGATCTGTGGTACCAAACAGAGCACATTTGTGACCAATGCTCCTCAGTGGCACATTACTTGGAACTATAAATTCAGCAACCTATGCCCAGGAATTGGAAGTATCATACTAAAGTTGTGTCAGAAGGACAGGGGTATATACCCCTAACCAGGAAAACAGCAGTGTTTTTTCCCCTGAAGGGAAATCAGAAGGTCTGACCAAAGATCCTCCTACAACCAGGGCTTTTCCATCCAGCTTCTCCCTCCAGAGCATTGTATTAGTAGGTCCAGGTCCCTCAGCTCCTTACCTCCACCACAGTGAGAATTTGTGCACAATGGTTCCTTCTCCATAGACACTGATGAACACAATCTATTCACTGTAGTCCTGCTTCTTCCATGAGAAAGGTGGGAAAAAACGACTAAGGAAGTTTCTCACATATGCTTAAAAATACTAATATTTTCTGCCATTCTACTTCCGATTCCTTTTTCCTGCTGCCACAAGCCATGAAAATATCCTTGGAAAGTCACACCTACAGACAGCACTTGTATATGATTTCTAATAGTGAGCAATAATGTGTATCTTATACTGTCAATACAAAAACACTTTTCGTTTTGAATTCTCTCAAGGCTCTAGGTATAGGTGCAAAGCTTTTCACTTTATAGCTGTAGAAAAAGTTCTCTTTTTCCGCCAGAAAAGGGATCCTAACGTTTTAAGACACTCTTCTAAAGCAGTAAGGAGAGAGCTTTAACACAGAGGCTGAAAAAAAAAAACCCAAAACAAACCAAAAATAAAATGAGGAATATCCAGAAGCATAGGGAAAGGTAATATCAATTACAAGATTTACAACTATAAACAAAACCAGGTGCTGTGAAGGAGCTTTAGAATACACAGGAATATAGTAAGAATATTATGATATAAGGGATTTCTTAGTATTTCAAGATATTTCTGTCTAATACTTTTACTCTTTTTTTAGACTACTTTTTAGACTTACAGATAGATACCTATTGATACTTAGATACTCCAGTCATTTAGAATGGGGTGATGATAAATTAAAGATATTTCCATGTGTGGAATACGGAATACTGGATCTCTAATAGTTTAAAAGTTCTAACATTTATGAAAAGCACAATCTCTACAATAGAACAACAAGCCACTTATCTAAGGGATTAATAAGAAAACTCCTTCAACAGCATGGCTCAAAAAGGACAAGCACTCATCATCTACATACATAAGCCCTAGGAAAATTTAATACAACTATTTACATTTACTTTTACACACACACCAGCCAAAAAAAACCCAACAGAAGAAAACCACAAAACAAAAAAAGAAACACCAAAACCCAAACACAGAGCACAAAACAAACAAAATCCCAAAAATGTTTATTTTACTATAATTGCAGAGAAGTCAGTAATTGACCTCAACATTAGCTTGGGCTTTAAGAGCACTTACCACAGTCGTTGTCAAAATGAGTTGACACAAATGCTTATTTTTACTGATGATCAATGCCCATGAACAATGTGGTTTTGGTAGGCAGATCAACTTCACCTCCCAGCAATTAAAATAATTCTTGTTTTGCAGCCACTGGATATAGAGAAAGTGGCTGGTTAGCATAACTCATGGGTCAATAGGGTACTAGTTTTAACACTCGGGCATTTAATTTCTTTATTAGGTTATTTTTATACAAGCTTTTAGAAGTACTGAGAAATAGGGAGTGATGGAATCACTGACAAGACACATTTTAGGATGTGTCTTCACTTCCTAAGAAAGTAAACTACAGGCCTAAAAGAAAGAGAAGATTCTCTTTAGGCTGAAACCTTCCTATTTTATCTTCATTCCTTTTCTCAAAAGTATTTTATCTTCTCTTGCTGCAGAAAATTAAGCCATAAATCCTGAATTTATTGGATATAAGTATAACAGCATATGGAATTGCAAATGTGTTTCTATGAGCAACACAAAGATTTTAGACTGAAGCCGTCACAGCAAAACGGTGAGACTAGCAGGCTCTCTTCTGTGCCTGGAGAGACACAGCTCTGCAACTTTCTGGTACCAGAAAAGTCAGTAGGATTAATTTATTTACTACCAACACCTAGTATCATCTCAGTTCTGGGATTTATTTCATATGCTCACCTTAACACCCATTTTTACATGACCAAAATATTAAGGAGTACATCAAATGTACTCCTGTGAGTCTTTCATAGACATCTGTGCGAACTGAGGAGTTCCCCCTTCCCACCTTATTATTTCATCTGTTTTCCTCAAGAAAGCAGAAAATTACATACTCAAAATTCCAAAGTAATGTAGTGCAGTAGATTTATTTGCCTAGCTTTCAAGCTTCTTACATATTCATGCTAGTAAAAAATTTTAATTTTACCAGAAATGTGGATAGAACATACACCAATATAAATAAAACCAAACATTACAACTAGAAATGAAGACACGCTACTAAACATTCACATTATTACAAAAGTAATCGCCTTATGCTGTTCTATAAATTTGCTTTTCTTCCTTTTTATTTGTGATGTAAATTTGTTTCCATCTGAAGATTTTGACCAAAAATCTGTTTATAACATGATATTACTCTGCCTCCCAATCTACTCCCCAGTTTTAAGATATAGATGTCATCATGAAATAGAATGTGTGCCTTTGAAAGAAATCCTGAACTTCAAAAATTTATCAAAAATTTATCAAAACCTGAACAGACTATAGTCACTCAGTTAAAGCTTTTATTTCTTAGAGAAGAAATATTTGACTAGGTCAGCATTTGAATCACAGGAAGCTTAAACCATGAATGTATACATAAAAGGAGGATTTACAAACACACAAGTACCCCACTGTAAGAAAGACATTTAAGAGAAATAAGGCACAACTCCTGAATGATTACTATAGCAGAACTTGTTTCAACTGTATCATCTGAACAGGACGCCCAGAAAGGTGCAGTGTCCAATTTAATACTAATGAAAAGACCCCAACCATTTTATCCCGGCACAGGAGATGCATAACAAGCGACAGACTGCATGTTTGAATGCATCAGACAGTCTTCTGAAATAAAGCCAGTTGACCCTCGGATTGTATATGCAGCAGATTTGAACAACATGCATCTGAAATGCTTTTGATAATTAAAAAAATCCCAGAAATCTAAATAATGGCACCTCTTAAGGCAGCAGCCAATCAGCCATTTTTAACAAACAGAAGCGCACATCCTTTTTGAAAGGGGTTCAACCACAACACTATTAAAATATAGTAAATAGTGTTCCTTGATTGCAAAACGCAAGGAGGCAAACTGAAGGGGCAGAGTATGATCTGCTTCATAATAGAATACCAGGAAGGCAATGTCAGCCACACAGAGCAACATATGCACATTATATTATTCCTGTAACACAATCAGTAAGATGGAATGCAGAACACAGCCAGGAACAACTGTGGTGACAGTCCATAAATTTAAATTAAAAAAAAAAACCACCAACCTCCCCTCCCTCACCCAAGGCATTAATTTCCTTCCAAAAAATGACCTTGAACATAAAGGATTCAACCCACAGCCTCTTTGTAATACAGCAAATTTGTATTAACTAATTAGAAATATGTACTCTCAAATGTGCCTTCTGTTTTGTTTTTAAGAACACTGCTACTGTTTGTAAGACTGGATAAAAGCTGCATGACCCAGCAACACCACTGAGCAGGAGAACAAGAGTCTGGATTCCTATATTCCTGAGCAGGTCAGTTCTTTCTCGGAACAGGCAAAAATTACTGCTAACATACCATCTTTAATCCAGAGAATCTTTATGCTTTATTAATGTAGAGATGCAGCAATCCACCATAGTAAGGAAAACAGAGCTTACTGTTGTCCAGGTCAATGCTTCAGCACTAAGCAATCAGAATTCGAGCACGAGCATAGAAATAAACCCATATTCGCTTTTGACAATCAGTCCAAAGCAGGAAATTAGCAGGGAAGCATCTTTAGAATCTAAGTATATATATATAAAAACAAACAAGCATCAGACGAAATCTGCAGGGATGCTGATTATAGGACAAGGATGTGTAAGCACAGTACAAAATGTAAAATTATAAATTTCACAGTAGTTAACAAAATATGCAAGTTTATGCATCACACAGAAATCACCAGCGTATAAAAAACGTTGTCACTGAACTCACATACGTATTTAAAAGAAAAAAATAAATCATGAAAGAAGCATTGAGTACTTTTAAGTGAAGCTTAGATTGCCTTTTTATGGGCAAGTCTGAGCCCGACTCTCTACATTTTCTCCTCCTCTAAACTGGTTTTAAATTGCTATCTTATCAAAAGACATTTTATTTTAGGTTAATAATCATACCACCCCCCTCTAATTTCTTGAATTATAACATGGTGTAGGAAAACAGAATCTGAAATAGCTATGTTACGCAGGTATGTTAGAGAAGTTCTTGGATAATCTCTTCACAGTACATACAAAGATAAATTTAAAAGGGAAGCTCTGGCTGCTACTCACAGGTTGGGCTTTATAGGGCAGCATTGCCTCTATTATACCCTCTCCTGAACAGTTACTGGGTATCTTCTAGGATGCTGCTACACAACAAGTGAAACAATTGCTCAATTACATCTTTTCCTGAAAGTTAAGTATGAATAAAGGCTTGAAAAAGAGTTCTGGGATTGTCTGGAAATAAACAGAAGCCTGACAGGTCTTTGCCCAGCAAGGATTTATTTACCTCTTACGCTTGCAGAGCATTCAGCCACTCACTACTAAGAAACAAGCAGCTATGATGCAAGATTTATACGGCAATAACGAGAGGATTTGTTAGCGAGATTCTGATTATTCTGTAATGAAAGTCTAATGAAACCAGTAAAGCTCTATCACAACCTGCAGGTCTCTTACCAGAAGCCAGACAGAATATTTTAATTAGGTTGTGAGAGGTCTTCAGAAAGAGAGAAGCAGGTGCTAAACAAAGACTTGGCAATATACAAACAAGCATATGTAATTACAGGCCACATTGGCAGTTAAGCAGAAAACAATATTTATGCCAGTGACTCTTGGTTTAGGCTATCTTGAGTTACTAGAAATATCTCATGTACATTTCTAAAGGATACTCACAAGTCTTAGATTAATTTGACACAACTCTTCTGCATTATTGCCTTTGGACAATATTCTTTCCTTTCAATAGTTCGATATTAACAGGCAAGATAGTTTAAGTTTTTTAATTCCTGTTTAAGAATCTCATTTATTACATTGGTGTTGAGTGAATGAATCTGATGTCTCTAATTTGCCTGAAATTTTTGTTCGTCACAACATTTTTCCACCAAAAATAGATGAAGATATAAGACTCAATAAGATTAAATACTTGTTCTCATCTGAAACAACAGAAAGCAGACAAAACACTTAAAGACATGTTGAACAAGGCACTGTCTGAAGCGAATGTCAGATTGGTACCTACGTATCTAAAGAGATGACGCAGTCCTTGGTTTAAGCAAGAACAGCCAGGTTCTCTCCTGGACAGCAAGTATCATATTGCAGCACTGAAGCCATCTGGACCATGATAAACATTCAGGAGTGGAAAACCACCCATAAGTGTTAATATTCTCCGTGAAAAAAGGAAATCTAAAGGGGTGTTAGAATCTTGGAGCACTGTCTCTAACAGCCTTCCTCTGCTGACAGCAGCTCAAGGGGAATACTGCCCTAGCTTCTGCTTCATTACCAAGTCCATTTATGATGTAAGCTCAGTCTAGGTCATTCACACATGGTTCCTTTCATTTCATCACCTATATCTTTCATAAACTAATTTTTTTAACTGCAAGTCTGGCATGTTCTGTTATTGGGTTTTGTGATTTGGTTGGTTGGGCAGAGCTTCTGTATTTTATTTAAGTACTTTGATAGTTAAATTTTAACTATAAGACTAATCAACAAGCCTGTGAAGTCGGAGCATTATGTACTTTGATAAATATTTCACTTATGTACCCTATTTTCTGATATATCCTAAGGGCAAGAGAATGGCCCTATTTCACCTACACAGGCCAGACAAGAGAGCTGGTGCAGCACTCAGCGGTAGGCAGGAAAGTTCTTTATAAGAAATTGTCACAGTCACTTATTGATGCATTGTATGATGTTCCCAGAAACAGTCTTTAGCAAGGGTGAAAAAACATCAGTGACCAGAAAACAAATAATTTAAAGACAACTTTAAAGTTTAAGTAATGTAATTTATATTTTAAATTGTTTAATGATTAACTACTTATTAAGCAAATAATTAAAAACTCATTAAAAATTTAGGTACTGCAGTCCATGGTGTCTATCCCTAGCCCAAAGACTGCTACCTTTTACTGCTTTAACGTTACCCTATCTTCATTTAACTATAAAGCTATCTCAAAAGAGATGAAAACTGAAAACAATTAGACCGTGAATTACTTCATTTCCTATAGATGGTTGAAGTTGAGGGGTTTTTTTGGTTTCTTTGTCTTGGGGTTTTTGGTTGTCTGGTTTTGGGGACTGGGTTGGGCTTTTTAATGTTGTTTTTTTTCAGTGGCACAATAGCTTCCCATCTGCCACAGAGGACTATCGGATGCTTAGCAGTGAGTATTGAACCTTAAGCTTTTACTCAAAATGCTCCTCTCAAAGCTACACTGGGTCACGTGATAGTCAACTGCCTGATAGACAACTGTTGAGGACAAGACAAAAAGCAGCTCAAGTCCGGAAACGTCCCAAGAACTGCACAGCACATTGCTGCCTACTAGGAACGGCAAACATACTTTTACCAGCCCACACTGTATCATGAGTCCTGGATACAGTTTTGGCCTCTGTCTCAAGAGGATATACTGGTGGGAGCCATGGGCAACTAAACTGATACAAAGGGACAGAGCACGGTTGCTTTTACAAGGAAGGACTGAAAGAAATGATCTCTTCCATCTGGAAGAGTCTGCAGGGGATACACAGTGAACATTTTCAAAATCACGAAGGCAGCTCGTTAATCCGAATACAGATTTGTTATTTGAATAATCCTGCACTACCGAAGCACACAGTAAAGCAAATAGGCAGAAAAATATCTAACCTCCCTAGTATAGGAAGTGTAGATGTAGGAGAACTTTGAGGAGAATGGATAACCGAAAGTGACTAGGCTCAAACAATCACTCTGAATAGTTTTAGTATAAAATGCCACCGTTGGAGATCAAATACTAGCCTACACGGACCAACGTACCCAGCAAGTCAGTTCTGTGGCGGTGCAGCCCCACCCACTCTGCGATATTGCAATAAACCACATATGTTTTGGACGAACACTGTCATTTTGTCCTCGCCTTTATCACAAGTGCAGTGAGCTCAGACAGTCGGGCACTGCCTGACCACACCTGGAATTCCTACGAGCCGAGCAAGCGCAGCAGGCTGGAACAGCATCAGAAGGTGCGTGCTCTGGAGTACCTCACCAGCTCTTGGTGGGCACCACTGAATCAGCAGATCGCTTCAACAGGTTTATCCTGCATAAAGGCAGAGACCTGAAACTACGCATGTCGGAGAACCCATCAATCTAAAGTGACACTTAAATCAAAGGTTGATCAGACAGCTTCTGGAGGACTCAAAGAATTGCCTTGGGTATGCTGGAGTTAAAGCTGATAAACTGTGAAAGCCTTATGGATGAAGGAGGTCTGTATTAATCACGATAGGACACAAACAGCTCTTAGCCTTTTGAGGATCACTCCCACAGATACACTGCTGTTCACAGGGCAACGTATCAACTTCTTCTCATCTCCAAGGGAGATATTTAAATGCTGAGAAGCTCACTTTACTTCACTGTTTAACATTACTTACATGCATTGATCATATTTTTTTCAAACCTGAAAACTTGAGTTATATGAAATACGCTTGCATATTTTTCAAAATATTACACATAATCTTTTCCTATAACAATGTCCAGTGCTTCCAAGACATTAGAAACAGATATGAACACGATACACTTTCCTTTGTTTGGCAATGATAAACATGGTTTTTTAAAAAAAAAAAAAATCCACCACTGCACAAATCAGTCTGTTCTTACTTTACTTATTAGATACAGTTTGCAACCTTTTTATCATCCGAGGAGAAACAGCTCCATCTAAAGGTTAATTGGCTGCATATTCTCCTGTCTTGTGTTTTCCTTTTTTATTGTTAGAAACATAATAAACAGCAGTAGCAGGAGTATATTTATAGAAGTTAGACAGCAAAGTACATAGACTGGAAGAACAAGTTCTAAATTTGGGGGGGAGAAGTCCATTTCCCTACCTTAACAGAAACTGGACCCCAGAGGATCCATTAACATTTGTTCTTCCTTTGAATAATGTCACACACATTCATCTCCTCAGTTTACTTGTGTTTTCATGGTGTTTGCTGTATTAAGTGACTTTTGGTTTGCAGCTTACAATCCAGTGTCCCAAACCAACAGTGGCTAATTTTCAATACATTTTATCCTGGAAACAAGAACTCAAAATTTCTTCTAAGAACCCTGCCTTTTAAAGTCATCCAGAAGCCTCTTATTCCTCCTAAATTTTATTGATATGAATCAAAGCACATCTCAGAAAGAGACTTTTTACTTGCAAATATCTGATAATTGGTATTGGAAAACATTTATTTTTTTAAAAAATTTTGAACAAACAGCTTTCAGAAACACCCAGCTGTAGTGGTGCTTGGATTTGAAAAACTGCTGTAGTAAGGGCATACTACCTTCATCTACCAAGATCTTTTTACTCATCCTTATAGTGGTACCATGAAGTTCATTCTTAAGGTACTATAACTGCATTTCCCGACATGAAACCTGGAAAGTAACTTTTCAGTCCCCATTCAGCCACAGCTAAGAATGAAATAGAAAGTATTCTATGTAACATTAAGAATATTCTGATTGAAGGTTTCTAAATTCTTTTTAGGATCTCATGTCTATGTAAATCCTGAGCACAATTTGTGCACGTTGTCCAAGCAATAGCAATGTTTTAACAAAGCCATTCACCGTGAATGAAGTATGTTGGGACTGCAGCCATAATTACAATCATAATTGGCATTAAGTTAACAATGATAACAAAAAACTCGCTTTCAGAGATGAGATCAAGAAGCGTTCATTATAACTATGTAGTGTTGATTGAAGTGTTATTCTTAATCTAGACATAACATTAGGAACCAGAAAGGAAAAATTCTATTATATTCCAGGTAGCAAAATATCTCAGTAGATATAGTTAGGCTCAAAGTAAATTCAGCAGCACAAGTTCTGATTCCTATTTGGGATTCAGCCACACTTCAGCTTTATTCAGGATAAGGACTGCTTTGGATCTATTTCTGACTTACTCCAGTATCATCTTATTCCATAATTTCTATAATAATGCTGATAAAATATATTTACTTTCTATAATTTTTTCAACATTACTTAGAAAATAGTAAATTGAGAAATAACACAGCCAACACTGAAAGTTCTACTGGATGTTTCCTTAATTGCACAGGATGAAAGAGACTACTTAACCCAGTAGGTATTAAATCAGGAGTCTTTTTTTGTCCCTGGGTCCTCACATCCCCACCTTCCTTGGTCCTAAATATGTAGCTATCAAGCTATTTCTTGTATCACAGCATTGGATTCTTACAATCTAATCCTATGCATCAAACTTCCCCGTAATTCATCTTCTTCTCTTCTCCTTGAGGAGACAGATGGCTTTCTTTGTAACATAGAGACTGAAATTTTAAATCTGATCCAAATCTACTTAAATTTCATACTGATTAACCATAATAAGGATAGCAGCAGCACCTATACGCCTCTCAAGAGTCCAAGGGGACTAATACCAAACCAGAGACTACGAACAAGACAGTAATCCTTGCAAGATCATCCTGTTTCTCGTACTTGGCTTACTCACCCCTTTTGCGAGTTTATTCATGTAGCATTCAGAAGACACTCCCTGTATATCATTTTGGATCATTTTACAGAGGCAAAGGGGTAACATAATTTAGTACAGCCGCTCCTTGGTTTTACCCTATCAAGACTATAGTGATGGTTTTAAATGGAATTTTAGTTACAGACTTACTGATGCACATCCTATTTGCAGGAAGAATAACAGGAATGACACTATAGGATCATGAGGGAAGTTAGTCTCTCTCTTGACCAAAAGAAGTAATTCATTGCTAGCAGTAAATTTTGGGTGACAGCCTTTCAAGATCTGTAACTGTAAATATTTATAAAAGAAAAATAAGTCAGCCAAAATAACAATGCTCTGAACTATTTTTTTTCCTAGCAAAGACAAAATTGAGGGGGGGTAGAGGGTTTTTTTCTGATTTTTCTTCAGTTTCTGTTCTAGAACTGAAGGCAAGAAGCACAGGGACTGTTTTCACAATGCTCCAGACATCAAATCAACTTTATCCTATTCACATTAGCTGAGAACAGAACTTCCCTTGGCCAGACCAATCACCCACATCATCTGCTACTCATCTCCAACTAACAGCAGCACAACAGAGAAATACAGGTTGGGGACAGCGCACTTGGCACCAAAATTCTTAATCCAAAACTTTTACACATTACCAAAGGACCCACTTCAAAAATATCAGCAATCAAAACATAATAAGACTACTGATTTCTTGACAAATAATACCAGCAACTTTCAGATTCTGTAATTTATCCAGATAAATCCAATGGACCTCTACACACGCTATCACTGGTTCTTGGTTTATCCCTCCAAAAAATGACACCTGGTTGACATATGTATTTTTCACAGGATTCAATACCTTCAGCAGCAGTTCTATAGAATGCTTACAATTGAATAATCCTCTGGAAAGAACTGATGTGTCCAGCTTAACCTTTGCATTATACAGAACCTATAAGCCAGCATAATGGCATACAAGCCAATGAAAGCAGAACAGCTTGTTGAGCTGAATGAACCTCTTCTTTATAGCCATCACAAAATATTCAAGATCAGTTCTGAAAATGTCTGTTTTATGTATGATAATGTTATTAATCTATGTTTTTCATTGCAACCTTACTGCTAGTCAGTGGGAGTATGAATATAATAAAAGCAAGGACCACAATGAGCAGGTTTTCCCTTTGCTTCCACTTACCTATTTTTCAAATGCATGACAAAGTCAAACCGCAATCTTACCACATTGGTAACAAGATGGTACGTGTGCTTCAAGCTCCTCAGTACACCCCGTTCTACCAATGGCTGTTCTATCACACTGGCAGAAAGTCCAGCCTGAACACTACGAACTGGCACAGGGGGAGGGAAGTTAGCATTAATATATTCCATCATTGAAAAATCTTCACTGGAAGATAAAATAAAAACAAGTCTAACTTAAACTACTTGAAAGCCGCCTTCTGTGTCTGTCAGATTTCTGTGTTCAAAACAATCCTTTTTTTGAAGTCTTTCTGAGACAAGGTAACCTAGAGAGTTTTTCCAGAGACTGCTATGCTTGCTGCTATTACTGTTCATCAATTCTGTAAAATATTAGTAGCTACAGTAACTGTTCAAAGTGTGACTTATGTTTTGTCTTCTGTCAGGGGTGGAAAATAATCTCAATGCCATACTAGCAATAACAGGAATCCTGCACACTTCAACAAAATTTCCACTCTCCCTGCACATCTTGGATTTTCTTTACATTACACAATTTGTCTGCACCATCACTGAACCAGGAGATATGGCTCCATGTCCCACTTGGTTCTGCTGGAATCTAATTAGATTAAGCCTCAGGCAGGCCTCCCAGCAAGTGCACAGGAGTACAAATCCTCACTTAAAGCCTCTACTTCTGCTGGGAGCCTTGGACAGCCTCCTCCGAGGATGGTGGTCCCCACAGACCACAGGTGGACTCCATTCCAGACTTGCAGGTCAACCAGAAGAAAGAAGCTTCAAGATCGGTCCATGAAGAAAAGTTTCCTCTATCACATCCTTTTCCCAGCACTATTTATTTCACATATTGAAGGACTGTATTTTCGGTTGGCGAAGGCCTTTTTGCCATGACTACCAAGGTATGTCGAAGGATGAAACAGCTGATGTCTCCCAACCCAAAATCAGTGCTCTGGGAGGGAGCATAACTTTCCTACCCTCTTCATCATCCCTTACCTGGGCCAAAACAAACTGTAACATGATAAATAAGTTCTTCCCAGACTTCCGCCCTCCTGCCCTGACTCATGCAAGTCTAGAGCTTAAATTCCCAGCTATCTCAATAGGGTGCCATGTAATCCAGCAGTCTTAAAATTAAAAGTTCTAAGCCATTTAAAGCTTTATGAATGAAAGGACATAAGTATTTTAGAGCTTTATATATCAAAAATGAATGCTCTTAAAATGTTTCATGGAAGAACACAAACAAAAGCAACTTTTTAAAAATATGTATTTTTTTCCATTTTCACAAGGAAAAGATTCTGAATGACAGATTTATATTAGGTATGACACAATGCATACAATTAAAGTGAAGCACTATAAAATTACAGGAATAAAAACTGAGTAGCTGATTAATAACCAGTAATATTAAACAACTCTTATTTGCTTCATATAACTGACTGTCGGCAGCACAGCACTAAGAACATCAGCTTTGTAAAGTATAAACAGACAAATTCAACTTCAAGTCTGTGTGCACCTGCCAGACTGACCATACTAAACTCAATCCTTCCATGAAATGTCATAGAGATACACTAAATGAATTTTCTTTTTATGGGCAGAGGGAAGTAAGCTGGCTTCAGGGGCTCAGAGGAACTTGACAATCACTCCAGTGACTTAATACCTCCAACTTAAAATTTCTGTCTCTGAATAAAACTTGCTTTCAATCCATTAACCTTAATCTTCTGAGTTTGGGCAATAGAATAGCACGTATATTAGATTTTACTTCTGCTCAAATCTTACTTATGCTTGGAGGGTGGGGGGAAGCCCCTAGCTGTGGCAGAGACTACTTCAAGTACCAGAAGCTGGAGATACAGCATTAACACCAGATAAATATGCATTTTCTTACTTGAATATGGAAACATACACTATGTTTAAACTTATTTAACTAGATACTGCTTACAACCAAAACATGAAATTGCATTTTGGGTTTCAAATATACAGAAAATACTCTTAAAAACAAAGCAAACCAGTAACTGTTTAAATAGTATAATTTATGAAATAGGCTGGGAAAAGAGAAAGCAGAAATTTATGGATGTAGAAAGTTTCCAAGCTGGTAATCAAAATTAAGGCTATAGACTAAGTAGCAGACGAAGAAGGCTTTAAAAATGCACTAGGCAGTCATATCTGGTTTTATTATTTAGCTCTAAGTCATTAAAAGACCTTTGTTTATGCAAAGAATGGGAAAAGTTACTCTTCGGTTATGATGGCATCCAAACAGGACAGCATTTGCCTAATAAATGAGACTCCTGTTCATTGAACTGTAAATGTGAAGAGACAGGAAACAGCAAACAAAGTAGCAGAAACAAAATAATATGTATTACCAGTTATGCTGTAATTACACAGCTGACGGATTTTTCAGTGTTAAACTTACAATACAGAAGTGATCTCGTCACCATTCCAAACACATTTTGCAATCAAGCTATTGAGTAAATTACATTTTGTCATCATTCTTTTAAATGCACTCTCCGCTGACAGCTATTCACTACGTACAAAGTTGGCTACAACCAAAAGAACAAGATTAATGGAAACTTCCTTTTATCTATTTTACAACAGAAGGCGGAGCGGTAAATTATACACAAACCTCAATTGCTAAGTGATAAAAGGATAACAGTAATTTTCTTATTCATCAATGACATCAGTATTAATCATATAATAAAACACACTAAAAGGTTCAAATAAATACCAAAGAGAACTCTTCAGACATACAGGATTAAAAGCCTAATGTTTCTAATGATACCAGGAGTTGTTTATTCAAGCTTGATGCTTATATTATAATACAGGGAAACATTCTCCACTATGCAGCAAACTGTAATTCCATTTTTGATTGGTTACCAACTTGAATTCAACTCATTGCGGAGAGTATGGGTTAGATAAACCAAATCCAAGCTTGTATTCATCGAGCACCATCACTCAGAACAATGTAGAAAAAAAAGTGGCTTACTTCTAAAATGAAATTAAAATGCCTCCTCACACATTCAAGTTCAGCTGCACAGCCACAAGGTCAACTATTTGATCAACCTAATTTAATTTCTCCTTCATAACCGAGATGACAATCTGCTTGAGATATTTAACCTAATGACATTTATAAATGCCAAAATAAAGTGTGTCTATTACTGTAACTACAGGGCTACAATCAACTATGGCGTTTGCAGTTTTGTAATTCTCACAGGCTCTCTTTTTAAATATACTTTGCTCTGAATATGAATATAGATACATTAACCATTTTGTCACCAGTATTTTCTTCACTCATTATCAATAAGCCTAAAATAAAGACCTTCCATCTTTCAGTATCACAACATAACTATTGTTTTTAGAAATGCTGTGGTTTGGAAGAAAATTGTCCCATGAGGCAGGTCTGTAAAAGCAGTACCCATCTTGTAAAAGACAGAAGACAACCACTTTTCCCACTACTGTGTCCAGTCATTTATATTAACGTTCTGGCTCCAGAACAGAATAGGAGACACGGGATGAGTTACTGAAGAAAAATCATTAAACGATGAAAGCTTCAACTTACTTAACACAAAAATTCAATCTGTTTAAAGCCAGCATAATTCCTTTTCATCTCCCCTCCAATATTATGGCTTGGGAATGATGGTGTCTTGCTCCCCTCTCCATTATACAGTATCAGTAATTGCCAGCTAAGAAAATCAGTATAATCCTGAGCCCATGAATGCCTCTTAGAAATTATATCCTCTTCTAAAAATATGATGGACTTACTGACAGACTGTAAAATATGAATCCTATTTCCATTTAATCAGTTCTAAGGGACCCAAAAAGTCAGAACATGAGGGGTTGGAAATTACTAACATGAATACTTTTCACAAACGTCATTAATTTAAAATCACTGTCAAGTCAGTAGCTCCTACCAGCTGTCATATCATCTATCAGAGGATTAGTAGATGCCTATCACTGCTGAAAGTCAAACTCCCATGGACGAAGAATCCTCACCTCAAAATCTGCACATTTAGTTTATTACTCTTGACGATTTTCAGTACCTTGTATAGCACAGGCCATCAAATTTCCCACTACAAAGGCAAGAGCTGAAGCACTTCATACATGTTTTCATCATGTCAACAGAAAGAACGTGCTTCCAACAAGAAAGTTAATATCTCTCTCCCAAAAAAACTGTGCAGACTATTTTTAACTTTTATCCTAGAATAAGATACAAATGACCCCATTTCATGATCTTCTAAAGCTGATTTAACCTTTCTTGTTCTTCCAACAGGAAGAGATTAATAACCAGCATTGTAACTTCATGTTACTGGACACATTTATTTCAAGTCAGTGGAAAGCAGGAGACAAACAGGTTTTCAGCACCAAAGGAAAACAATCTCTGAAGAACTCATAGAAAAAAAATTTAAACACATCATCAAATTAAGCATTATTACAACCACATGAGGTATGAGGAGATTTCCTTACAAAGCAGTACTTAACTAGGAAAAAAAGGGACTCAGAAGTGCAATTCACAGCGTCCTTGGCTTCTTAAGCACACAGCATTCGCTTCACATTTTCAGCTCCCGAAGGAAAAATACCTGTATGCTACTTAAAATTTCAACTTGGGGGTCGGGGTAAGACAGACAAGCGTTCTAGAACTGAATACAAAACTGAAGTTCCATACATTATCAGTGATGAAAGAAATTAAGTTTGCAATAACTACAGTTTCATTTAAGTACAAATTATATGTTTCATCCTGCAGTATTTCTTTAAATGCCTACTGAAACCTTTTAAGACTGAAAATATAAAAAATGAACATGAAAAACAAATACTAAATCTGTCCAGTACGTCAATAACTACTGTACTAGCAATAAAACATTAAAGGGACTTTAATCCTACAAATAGATTAACACTTTCCGGGTTAGAAACATTAATGTAAAATAACAAGGATGTCACCTTTACCTACACAGAAAGGGCAAAGACATTCTGGGTTGTGTCCTTTTCTAAAAACCTTCTATATCTTTGATATCTTTATCATAAAAACGATCTATGTTAGCATTACAACAGGAACCTTTGGCAACATTTTCACAAGTATTTCAGAGAGGTTGGACTTCTGAACAACCACAGGAGGAGAACCGAGTTCATAAAAAAAAAAAATCTAATAAAAGCAGGATGGTTTTAAGTATTCAAGGCTGTAAGCACTCGAAATCACTACTTCATTCTGACACTGCAGGGTAGCCAACAATTTCTAGTCTTATTGAAAGTTGTGAAGGAAAAAAATTCTTGCCAAAGAGATTACTGTATTTTAAGTAGCCCTTGATAAACTCTTTCCACCAGATGATCAATGAGGTTAATTTGGGGAGAGTTCCTTTGATTGTTTTTTTTGTTGTAGAACTGTTTTAACTGCAACTGAAAAGCTGGTTTTGTGCGACATAAGCATAATATATTCCGTACAAGAATTGTCATTATACAGAATATTTTCTGCCTCTGATGTATTTTCATGCCACACATTAGTTAGAAATATGCTATTTACTTACCAATAAATCAAAATATTTAATAAGAACTTGACTTTTTTTACACTGAATATCACTCATATATCATGAAATAGACTATTTAAAGCAGTTATTTTGCTTTTTGTTTGTTCTTTTGTTAGTCCTCCTTAACAGTATCACCTAGGCATCCAGCATGCATCATACTAGGGGAATTCAGTGCCTTGAAAAATAATAACCACCTACCCTGATTTTGGCAATTTTAGTTTGTTTAAAGGAAACATTCATTTCAGGGAATTATTTCCTACCATGCACTGTGCTAGCATATTTTTAACCCCTGATATACTGTCTAAGAGCTACTAGTGTAAGTTTCCTACATTAGTCTGACTTTATTAATTACTTATTGCTCTAAGTAACTAAGTTTAGGAACACTGCAGTGTTTTTAATGTCACCTGATGACTCTCAATACTTTCTTTGCACAATCTGATTTTCAAATGCGGCCAATAATCACAGGACTTCATCTACGTTTCTCTAAAGTAAAATAAGTTTTTAATTTGGGAGAGTTTTCAGATTTTTTTTCTACATCAAGGGAATTCTCTACAGATATAATTAGTATAATAGCTTTGTATTTTACATCACAGTACTGCAAGACTGGCAACATCCCATCTGTATCAAACACAATATACTGAAAATCCATTGCAGAGTTGTGAAAAAATATTAACAGAACACTCTGTTATGTTTAATTAGGGTATCAGTGAAATCTGACTTTATCAGCAGCGTAAGGGATAGAAAAACCTTAGCAGCTTGATTAAAGCTATTTTTGTAACAAACAAGATAACGCTCCATTCTTTGAATTTTTGAATGAACGAGAATGATGCCTAAAGGAAAGAGCACTTTCTATCAGAAATTTCCTAAATTATTCTTATTCTAGCATTACAGGAGCAGAATGAGCCAAGAAGTCTCCATATCTGCCAGTGAGAACTCCAAAGTAATTTATAAAGCTTTTTGTGCTTGAAATTTTATGGAAAATTCACTTTAAAAAAATAACTCGCTCATCTGTTAATACTTCAGAACACATGCAGGGTCTGATGTTCGCTATGGTAACCAAAAAGAAAAGATTTCGAAACGAAATAAACATTCTCAGAACTTCTTTCTTTTCTAGTAAGGGCTGAAGCTTGTTTGAGGGATAAGAAAGCACTGAGAAGTAGTAGGGTACTGCGACTGACATCAAAGTTGACTTACAAAGCTAGCAGGAAAATTTCAGTTTATTTCTCCTTCTAGTTTTGAAGACGGCCAATCCTGCCATGAGTTGCTTAAACATTAGTTTCGTTTCCAAATGCCACAAACAAGGCACATTAGGTTTGAGCACAGCAAAACCAGAAATGTGGACTTATGCAAAGGAAGGTAAACAATATTTTGCAGGTTTTTTTACAAGTAAAACCAGTCAGTCATATTTTCCTGTAACACGACGTGCAGCTATTAAGTTACACTTTCTTTGTAAACTATGCCTTTATAAAATTAGGAGAGCGAAGATGAATGATTAAAAAGAAAAAAAAAGAAAATGTATCACAATTGGGAAATCATTGAGGGGGAGTGATCATGAGGTAGAAGCTCCGCCAACCCTATGCCCTAGTTTACCAGTGCAGTAACAGAAATAAAAGAACCTTCGACAGGTTTGTTTCACTGACTTTTTTCTTCAGTGCTGAGACTACAACACTGGAGATAATTTTCCATATTATTTTAAGCCTCACTTTTAGAGAGTTCCATACAGAAGCTGTTCTGAACACCTGCTGCGGCCAGTGCCGGTGGAAGAGAGAAGTCAGTTAAAAACAGGCTGACAGATACATCTCAACTCAACTTAATGGAAAGGCACATCGGGATTAAATGACCTCTATTTCAAGATACAGTTCTACTAACGTTTTGGCCGAATTTTATATTTTTAGGGAAAACAACCACAGGAAAAAGTGCAACAAAAGAATTAATTCAGCTGCAATTTATGACTACATATAAAACCACTGCAGGATACAGTTAGACTTCCTCCTGGGGAGAAAAACCCAAGCTTTTAGGAAGGTCTGGGGGTGCTGTGTTCATTAGCTTATCTCCTGACAGCAGCAGCGTTTGCATCCTCCCCGCAGGGAAGCAGCAGGACAGGGCTGGGAGCAGTGCTGCCCGGCAAGGGGCGCTGCGGGTCCAGGGCGAGATGCCTTGGGAGAAGGCTTGCCTTATTATCTTCTCTAATTAGCCCTGCTTCATCTAAAGGACAGCAAGAACTACCACAAGCAATAAAAAAAAACTAAAAAACAATAAAAAAAAAACACAAAGAGTTCTTACACATATAGGATGAAAACACACTGTGCTGCCTGTAATATTTCTTCAACGTTCCTTCTTTCCTACGTGCCCACATTTACATCCACAAACCTCATCATGTGCATGTATTTCTGCAACAGTCCCTATGCAAGGAAACATTTTTAAACCATTTTTAATACTTTAAAGAAGCAAAGCTTTATTTGTTACTTATTATTATTGTTATTAAATCAGGAGAACTAATGTGAACTGAAGGAAGAGATTATTTGTTATAAGTTACTAACCTACTATATATGTGAATATTATGCATAGTTTTTGTGATTTTTGAACTAAAATATAGGATTAGCTTGAATAATAACTTTTAGCTAGCCTGTGCCTGGATACTTACATAAGGAATTTTAACAAGGCTGCAGTTGGAAAGAATGGGAAAGAATGTGGCTGTGTCTAAGTAAGCCAGGTAACAAGGACTAATACAATGATAAGAGAAAGAAGAACCAGCTAGGACCAGATGCAACCTTCCAAATGAAATCTTCAGCTGTTATTAGACTTTTGCCCACCATTACCAACTTCACTTAAAAACAGCTGGCTCAATTAACTACATCTTCCCAGACAAATATCAAGCAGTTTTCATGCAACTCTACTGCGTGCAGCCGTTTTCCTACTTCAAAACATACCTCTCAGGTAAATACACACATTTTTGCTGTACCAAGATGAAGCATTTTTCTAACAACTCAACTTCATTTTGGTAACAGCCTGCAGAAAAGTATGTATTGTACAATTTATTGAGAATTTAAACTAGTCCTAGCTTTGATTGCAGTAATTGCAAAAATCACAGTAGCAGCAGGCGCATTATATACATGACTATAAAATAAGAAGATAAAGTGATATTTTTCAACTGAGTAATTTTAAGCTAGTTTGTTTCTTCTCAAAAACATCAAAGTGGCAGGTTTTCACAGTCAAATCTTAATTATTGTATTTTGCAGACCTGTTGATAAAACCTACAGGAATTCTAATTAGCTGTGCTTCTGCATTACTGCTTCTGCTATATATTCTACTGTTCTCAGCATGTGCTCCCCTCTTGCAGCTTGCTCAGTCAAGGGTGAATACAACCATCGAATCTTGGCTTTCATCCACGTTACAAAACCTGCAGAATTTATTTATTGTTTTAATCATCTATTTAATCATCTTTGCCAATTTTCTATCTCCCACTTTGTATATTCAGAAAGCGAAAGAAAATCTTAGTTCCTTAAAATCAGGAAACTCCTCCTTTTAATATGCAATTTTAAATAATAAAAAAGTAAAAAATGAATAATAGTAATAAAGTGATAGTAATAAAGTAACAATAAAATATAAAGGACTAAAAAGCAAAAGGAATTTAAAGTAATTATGTTAAGTATTCAGACTTAATATGAGCAAAGAGAATTCAAATGGGATGTTAAAGAACTACTTTTATCTGCTTTTTCCAATGACTTATCTCCCAAGGAAAGAGGGTTTATTATACTGAAATTTGTATTTTTAATATCTCTATTTTTATACTAAAGTACTCAACACCTTAAGTTTTTTGGATGTCACATATGAAATGAAATTTCTTTTCAGCTTTGTGATCTGCAGTAAGAGTTAGTTTGGGGTTTTTTTGAAAGTAGATTTTTACTCGTCATACTCCCCAAGATATTATGCCACAAGAACAAAATGTAAAAACTTTATCTGTGAACGAGGAATTAGTATGACAGAATCCTTCATCCAGACCAGGTCAGGTTTCTTTTGGTTACTTTTGGGGAGTTTTTTTTGTGTTTTGAGGTTTGTTTTTTTTTTTTCCAAACAAAAAGAGGAAAAGAATTATTCAACACAAGTTTGATTTGGACACTTCTTTCAAGAAACAGCAACAGTAGACACAGTAATCAAAGGTCTCCAAGAAAGAATTGTACAAAGCCTGACCCAACTGCTGATGAAGCTACACGGATTTATGCTTCACCCTAGATAGCACACACACCCATACCTTAGCTCTAAGGAAGCTCTGGATACCCAAAACATGGGCATCTTGGAGCTTCTGAGATAAACTGACTGGCTAGTTGGAAAACAAAGAAGTATATTCACAAGACACAATATGTATTCTTTGACGTAGAACATGAACAAACCCATATAATACAGATCCATGATCCAAGCATTTCATCGCACAACTATGCACAACAGAAGGACCTTAGAGGCAGATGGCTGATCTTCTGATCATATTTTGTCTTGGAATTCAGCTCTTCACTGTCCAGACATGCCTTAATGCAACGGTAATTTATTTAGCAAAGCTTTCTAAAGCCTGATGATTTAACCAGCTGGAAACACACGCAGATGACAAAGAAACAGCAACTGATTTTGAGAAAGTTGCAGAATTCTTTAGATAACATACGCACTATACAATCACAATTTAAGACATTTGTAACTACTATAATGTAGAGTATCTGAGACTGAGATCTACTCTACTATGTCCTTTAATAGCTGCTGGGCTAAATTCTCTTATTTTCTGTAACACTAGAGTAAGAAAAAAACATTAAAGGCAGATAACGTGAGTAGGAGAATCATGCTAGGCAAGGAGATGAAAGACTCTATATCAAGCACAACATGTTTAACCTTATACCTTACCTTAGAATCACAACCACTGCAAAGACACTGAGTGAGTAGATCACTTACTGTCATCAGGAACAACAGCGAGACTACTCCAAATTATTAACATGTTCAAATTGCTAATTACCAAAAAGCATTAGAAAAATTACAGCCTTCAAATACATTAAAAATGGCTTTCCACCAAGCTCAGAGAAAAATATCACTATACTAAATTGTTCAACTTTCCTGCCATGTTAATGGTACACACAGTAGCAATGATTTATAGTCCAGCTGTGTGACAGACAACTATGATTTTATATAAACTCTCCAGGACACCTTTTTCATAAAAGTGAAAGTGATTTAGCTGCATGAGTTCCATTAACATTAATGGGCATCACACGGCTAAATCCCTGTGCCCCACTCTAAAATTTTATATCTCTGTGTAATTAGAAGTAATTTTCACTGAACTGAGTTCCTTTCTGAATTATTGTGTGACGAGACAGCAGAAAAATATCGCAGTGCCCATCCACCATGACATCAGTGACACAGCTCTTACCGAACACCCAAGAAGTGATTGCACATGATCCTAATCATTTCTCTCTTGCTCTCCTAATTACATTTCTTCCTCCGCAGTATCTTGATTGTTGAAAATAGATTTCATATTACTTTTCTTTCACAAAAGGTCCAAAATAATCATGATTTTAAACTTTTCTCTCATTCAGCTACAGAAACCAGGTATTTAAGCTATGTGTTTTTATTTCTCTGGGCCTGCTACTCCACTTTGACAGTATCCTGTGCAATGAGCTAACAGCTTGTAAGCAGATCGCTTTCCTACGTTTAGGTAACTGGTCGTTTTAATCTTTCAGAGCAACTGCTGCAGTCAGCTTTTCTGCAGCTTTTCTGCTTCTCTGAGTCCTGTTCAACAATTCAATTCCCAGCTATTTCTACTGTGATGCACAATCTAATGACATTGTGGTCTTGTGCATACACTCTCATGTGTGTGTAAAATGAAGATAGACAAAATAATATTACTTGCCCATGTAGAGCAAGTCTGTAGAGGCCAGAAAAACCTTTTGAGAAAATATTCAGAAAGAGACGGAGAACTCGGGATGCAGAAATTATCTGTATGCTCTCCAAGAAGCAATTGTCTGCAGATGAAGGAGCATCAGTGGACGTTAGTGTGTTTACTACAAGCTTTTGCAGTTAGACATGGAGAAGTGAGTAAGTGTAAATAGTTAGTAGGAAGACCAAGGTCAAAGGTAAAAAAAATCTCAAGGCTTGGGGAATTATGAATGCCTTTCGATAAATGTGTTGTCCAACCCCCATGGGATCTAAGCCATTCTAATCATGACTTCAGTAAAGGAGACATGGGGCAAAGAAACAATTAAGGGAAAAGGTAAATACCATTAGCAGAATAAAAAGCAAAAAACAAAATTAGCAGAATAAAAAGCAAAAAAAAATAGACAAAACATGGAAAAAAAGGCAGCAAACAGGTAAAGCAACAGTAGCATCAGGAAAATGCATTTTAAAATGTCTGAATTGCTTGAGAAAATACTCAATAAGACTTAGAACTTTGGGCTAGATCTACCTATTTATACAAGTGTGTAATAGGTGTTTCACCTGCTGTTATGAGCTGTAAGAAACTGATATAAGCTTTATACTAACTGCAAATTAAACTGTAAACTCCAAATGGAAGGTCTGTCTTAACTATTCAAGTGTCTTTTAGAAGTTTACACATCATCAGAAACTTTGCCCCACTTTTAATGATGATATTCCATGCCAAACTATCCACTGCTATAAGAGGCCGTTTGGTTCATGCACTCAGGTCTATTGTAATCAAGAGCCATTTCCATCCAATAACTGCTTCTTCATGCATACAAATTGAGCCATTTATTTCAGTTAGCATCTTTATAAACACCAAGCAAAATCCCACAGTACCCTGATTGTTGCCATTTTCATGCACAGGCTGAACTGCAGTTCCCTACTTTCTCCCCTCTTCTTTTGGCAATAGCTCCTTTTAATGCAACACTTTGAGGAAGAAAAAAAAAACTTTTTTTCCCTAGTTTCTTCTCTGAACATTTATTTCTAAAGTGCATTCTAATTTAGAAAATATTTTAAAGGGGTTTGCAAAACATTAAGCTGTTGACACTTTTTTTAATGACATGAGATTCCTAGTGCCCCCTGCAAGGCTGTTGTTTTCTTTTTAAAAAGCCACATTAATGAAACCACACTCTCCCACGTGATGTTCCCTGAGCAATTATATAGATGAAGTTTAAGAAACCTTCATATAGCTTTTACTCTCCTGAAGTTAGGACTAGTACCATGCAAATATACCCTAGAAACACTTCAAGGCTAGAATTCTGTACCTGCACAGCATAACAACAGCCTGCACAAAAGATGCCCACCATCTGTATGAACTCCTGGTCACTATTCTTCAGCAATGAGACACAGTTTTAACGGGCAGAGTTAGTTCTAAAGATATATAGATTAAAAAAACCCGAACAAATAGCATATCACAAATGTAATCCACCGCTGTGACATTACTCTGTGCTAAGAAACTCAGTCTAGTAAGCATTTCTGATAAAAGCTCAGCACAAATGCAAACAAATTTATGCCATGGCCATGACTAAAGCATCTGACTGAGTGCCTGGAACACAAAGCTACTCAGATTTCTTGTTTCGTTTGTTTTCTTTTTTATTATTTAGCAATTATATACATTTTTTTCTTTTTTTAAAAAAAATGCAGTAACAATGGTTGAGAGAACATCAATTTGTTAAGTCAAAATTCACCTACTGTGTGTGGTGGGTGTTCTTTCAATTGGCAAATACATGACTTACATAAAAAAAATATTAAAGCAATGTCCCTGGCTACTGAATGGCTGAAACTCGACATTCGCAGATGCTTACACAACAGCTCAAAATAACTGTGGCTTTATACTGTATTGGTAAAATGCAGAAACATGTTATCCATCTTGCTACCTGCTGATATTTGATTACTAAACCATAAATTACCAAAATGGCAATGCAATGCTGTTCTAATCAAAAACAACGAAGCATGTAGTTAGATGTAACACTAATCCTCACAAAAACCTCCAGCATGAATTAGACAAGTATAAGATTCTTTATATAACTTTTTTCCAAGTAAACCAAGAAGGGAATTATTTTTATAATTACAACATTAATTATCTGCTCAATTTAAACAGGTACAGCAAGATCCACAAACCAGATTTGAGACAGAATGAAAGGTGACAAAATATAGGAAATGTTCAGAAACAAAAAATGCAGGAGGAGACCTTAGAGGTGCTGACAGCAACTCATTTACTCTGGGCACACAAGTTCAACAGAAAGGAATAATTAAGTTGGAAAGGACCTACAATGATCATCTAGTCCAACTGTCTGACATCAGGGCTGATGTGCTCAGAACAGTATTCATACTACAACTAACAGGAGAAGGAAATACAGATAGAATTTCCTATCAGAAATACAGAATACAAGATATTACTTACATCTAGGCAGATATTTATCAATATACTTGCCAACTGAGAAATACTTAGCTAGAATGAACTGAATATTAGTAACAGCCATGTAAAACAGCTGAGGTCAGTTACCTCATCTTGCTTTTCCTGAAACATTTTGCCCCATGAAATCATACAGCAGTGACAGACAAAATTAACAGTGGAAGTACAGATACTTTCATTAAGGCTATTTTTATTTAACATGTAGAAAAAAAATAAACACTATTCCAGACACAAAAGTAATCGCCTGCAAAAAAAGAAAACCATCATATCCACAGTAACAAACTTTCTTTCTAAGTGCTCTTATTTGTGAATGGATCTTGGACTCCCTCTTCCTCCTCAGTTTAGTATTTCCAACTATAGGTTTCGTAGCAGCCCTCTTCTCCACTCCCTGTCAGCTCCCATCACTTTTATTATTCAATCATTATTATTCCAGAAACCCTTCATCCTCTTCTTGTCATTTTGTACCATTTCTACTTCCAAACCTGTATTGTTAGTTCAGACTTGTATATTAATGCTTTGCAGTTTTAATCTTTCTTATATTTAATCCCTTTTATCTCTGTATCTGTCAGACTTTCAAAGACCTGCACAAGAGGCAGGCTTCGCTTACGTCTATCCTTCAGGTTTCTCAGGCATTCATTAATTAAGAAACTTGCAAACAGACAAGTTTTACTGTTCTCTAAACAATATCAATGTTTTCTCACACAAAATTATCTTTATTAAAATTGCCTGACAAAGTCATAATTCTAGATGAACAAGTTTTTAGTTCGCATTGAGAGGTTAGTCCTGGCTGATGGAAAAATAAAACTAGATTGAAATAGACACTTTTTCATCCAGGGCTACTAATATACTTAATACCCTAAACACCAAAACTTTCATCACTCTCCACTCTTAGTAGGAACACCAATCACAACAGATTTCATTACATGTATTTGTAAACTGCAAAATCATGAGGATATTTTCACTAGATGTTAAATGAGCAAATTTTTCTTGCCGATCAGGAGGAAAAAAAAAAAGGTTGAAGTTAGATTTACTACAGGCTACACAAGTTGTGGGTTACATTTACACTTATCTCACTCTGTACTTTGCATCTTCACATTACACAACAGCACTGTTTCAGAAACCAATATACAGACATGTTCTTAGTTCAAAGCAAGTTCACATAAGTAGCTGTGAATATGATTTCAAGTTAACTGTCATCAAGCTCAAACAGACTACTCATAGCATGGCAGGCACCGCTCATTTACAGCTAGATTCTTGTGAAGTAGGAGTTCAGTTCTATAATGAGGGAGGACTCATCATCCTATTTATGATCAAGGTCAATCCACACCTCAAACTAAGGTGCAAAACTCATGCTGACTTTAGTGGCTTCAGGGTTTACTTATAGATGTCACTCTGTTGAAGTAGCTGTTGCAAAGTAAAAGAAAATGTTTCTGTTAAATGAAAGGTGCCCCTTACCATACTTGTGCACTGGAGTTGCACAGCAAGTTAAAGTTTCTACAACTCTATTACCAGCTGTAAAAATATTATCTACATTATCATACTCTCCATTCATCAGTGTTTAAACAACTTGGTTTTGACAAGCAAGGAAAATAACATTCATTTTTCATTACCATTAGGTGAAATATGAGCAAATAGACTGTCTAAGCAGGTAAATCTCATGATTATTTCTCAACTCTGTTAGCAATGAAGTCAAGTTAAAAAATGCTCTGGTTTTGGCACTGCAAAAATATACAGAAGGTATCAGCATTAGGGAAAAGGAAATCTCCCTTATTGTGCTCTGCTGCTGCCTGTAAAACTCAGCAGTAGTTTGCTTTAAATCTGTTGCTTCAAGATAATGTGGTATGATTATAACAGGCAAACATCTCAAAACTGTGTATTGCATACTGCCCCTCTGAGGCTATTAATAGCACCTCTTATTCTCTGTAGACTTATAATTTGATACCTTCCCTAAAATAAATTATTAAAAAAAAAAAAACAAACCCAAAAACATCCAAAAACAATGTTTCAACCTGGAAGCAGGTTTTACCATTATATATTACACGTTTGATTGTTGTAATTAAATACTTCGTCTTCTTCCCCTATCTTTTGTCTTACTTCCCTAGAGGAGCATGACCTACTTTGGTAAGTTAACTCCTCTGAAAATCAGAATACTTGCTATTTTTGAAGTTGCCATTGCCTTATTTGCTAGATATTACACCAAACTTCAATGCAACGTATGAAAATCTTTACTTGATTTTACTCGAGTGTGACCAGAATCTAAGGTGTTCACACAATGTGAGTTGATTCAGTAATGTAAATATCTTAATTAAGGATGAAGCCGATAGAAAATTCCAGGGTGACAATCCAAATGGCAGTTCTAGGACAATGACAGCCAGTGCAATACCTTTGCCTTCTTCAAGTGCACCTGAGTCCTGAAAGCCAACTAGACGTTTGAGGTCCTTATTCTATTCCATTCTGTGAAGTTAACAGCGTGGTTTCTCTGATTCTATAAATTGTGTAAAGTTTTCTAACATTCAAAATTTAAGATATTCATAGTAAAGCTCTTTTTTCTGCCCTCTTTTCCCACAGCTGTTAATGCACTCTCCAGTAGCATCCGTGCTACTAGCACACAGATTATTTTTACACTAGGAATTAAGGTGAGGATCCATCTCTCCCCGAACTTTCCAACAGTCAATAAAATCTTAGCACGTGCTAGCACCAGGCCTGGCCAGCACAACACACAAAAGAGGGAATAAACTGCACTTGTACAGCAGACAACAGTGGGGATTTCCCTGCGTATCCCCAAGCTCACTTAGATAGGCATGAAGCCACAGGCAAGAAACTGGAGCACTAGCCCCATTCATATGGGGAGCAAGGACACCTGAAGAGGTGGCTGGGAATAAACATGTCCATCAAATCAAGCAGGCTTCTAGGAAAAAGGGGAAAGAGCAGCAGAGAACAGTATGGGAACCCACTATGACTTTAATTAGTCATTCTATTAAAACAGATTTTAATACTAGTATTACATTTCTGTTCTGGCCTGTTGCAGTAGCATAAGAAAATTTCTGCTTTTGCTGTAACACCACGGAATGATGGACAATGTTTATTTAGATATAATGTAGGTGTTGATGAACTCAACTGCAGCAATGGTTGGCATAGCCTGGGGACACAATTATTCTTAGATCAAGAGTTTTCGTAAAAATCTCCTGAGTGTTCTATTTTTCAAAGAGGAAAATGTACATTTCCTCAGAAAATTCGATGACCAGTATCATCAAATATATCAGCCTAGACAAAAGCGTGAAAAATCTCAACATTCAGACATCAAAATATGCAGGAACAGAGTATTTTAGGAAAATAAACTAATCAAACTGATGTGCTATTCCATTTAATGGGAACTTTTCCTTCCAGCCGCCATTCGGGTTATCGCTGCATCTATGTCTGTGTCATAATACGAACTCTCTCCTCATTATAAAAGCGGTCTTTCCTGTACGCCTGCCTTCTACTGAGTCAGTCCACAATTCTGATGAAGTTACTTCCATTAGAGTTTTCGGAGGGAAGAAGTCACTTGGTAAAAATCCTCATCAAGATAAATTCACTCACACACAAAAAGAAGGAAGCTCATCAGTGAGTGACCTGAAGCAAGGAAAAGAAAGCTATGAGAGGATAACTCTACAATTTGTTTTCTATGATGTTTTTAACAATTCAAGAAATCACTATTCAGCTTTCTTACCAGCTTGGACAATACTGGCCCACGTTCACACTGTCAGTTGCCAATTACATAGTTCTATACTTTGAAGAGAGAATGAGACTGGAAATGGAAGGATATTCCTTTCTCTTTCATTCTTGGTCAAATGTGTGTCGGGAACTGAAGTAATCTTAAGCTTGTCTAGTTGAATAATGTGCTTTAATTAGCATTAGAAACTGGTTTGCTTAGCATGACTGGATTGCTGAAGCCTTCTCAGGCTGAAACTCAGCAACACAGTAAACTCCAGCTGAACGCACTCTTAATCCAAGAGGAATGACTGGCAGTTTTATACGACTCTTGATATATTGAAACTTAACTACCATCATGAAACTGTTTAAGTAACATTAGTGAAGACTGCAAGTTTAGCAACATGAATTAGAGTGACCAAGATGATCACAGAAGAAGAAACTCTAATTCTTGGAAACGAAGGAAGAGATCACTCTAGTTTGAATCAGCAGAAGATAGATGCGATCCAGGTACAAGAGTAACAAAAGACTGTGAAACTGTAGGAGCACGTGAACCAAAACTCCAGTCACTAAAGAGGATGAGTTACCATTGAACAATTTGACTGGACAAGACACTGGCATGCTGTGTGGACAGGTGATGTGACAGATTATGAGGCTTTTAAAAACACAGGAAAATCACCAGGGTGATTTAGTTATCAGCTATTAATTACTCACATGGAATAATCTTGTCATATCTCATAAAATATCACTTCAAAGGACACAGGAGCTTTGAAGTAGTTTCTTCAGGACTCTCTTGCTAGTATTTTTTTTTGTCATAAACATATGCCAAAATACTGGTTACAGTTTAATAAGGTTGCGTTGGGTGAAAGCACCAACTAAAGTTTCACTGAGAGAAAAGTCATGTGTATTTTATGAAAAATTTTTAGCACTCTTGAGACTTGCTATTGACACTTTCACATCACCACAACAGGAAACTAAGGCTGTGACAACTACCTTGTTCTGATCAACTTACATAGAAGGAAACAATATTGCTCTATATCTTAGAATTTATCTTCCTGAGTAAAGCAGACTTTAATAATTCACAGTTTGAAAAATTACAATTTCATTTCCACAAGCCAAAATTACTGGATAGAGCCTGGATTGAATTGATTTTATACTTCTGGGAAAATCAGTAATCTTTTATGCAACAGACTGAAATAGGAACAACATTGTGCAGACATTGCAACAACATGCCAATTACCATGGTGTAGTCTCTCGTGAAATATATTTCCAATTTTCAAAGTTGAAAGACCTTCAATAATGGTAATTAAAGATGTTCTAATGCTTAAAACCCTAAGTACACTGGGGATGGAAAAAGAGATTAAACAGTTTCCAGTGGCTTAACATACAGCTGATGTTGCAAAAACGTACTGGGACACTAGCAGAGAACACCACATTGCCTCATTTACAGGCGCCCTCTGGAACACCTGACTGCCAAGCCATGGCTGTGACTTGTTTTCACAGTTCACTGGTTGGAACATGTCAAAATCTTATCAGGGACCTTCCTAACAGTCTGCCAGCACAGACGGTTGAAGTCCCAGCACCCAGGACATCTCCTGGGCACATCTAAATTGAGTACATATTCAGCCCTTATTTGCAGTTTACCCATTTTGGCCTCAGTTGTCTCTGTGTTGCTGCAAATGTGCTCTCTGAATCCTCTTCCGTGTCTAAATTGCATAAATTAACTGATAGATATTAAATAATATCCTCAATGACACAACTAAATTTAATTTAAGGCAGTAGGGCAGATCACCAATCACTATTAGTTCAAGTCTTCTCTTTTAATGGAATAAGCAGCCTCTAAATTGAGAAAAATTGCAGTGGAAGCAAAATGTGGTAATCAAGTTCATGTTGTAATCTTCTTCAATGCACTAATATTTCAATGGATTCAAATACAGAGCACACTTAAGCACGTTTAACCTTTCTTCCATATTCATTTTCTTTCACAACAGGCAATTGAAAAGCTACACAAAAGGAGGAGGAAACTACTCATATTTTATCTGCTGACACATCACTTAGAAGTAAGAAAAAAAAATTCTATTCACTTGCAATTTATATTTGTACTGCATTAATGCCCAAAGCTTGGCCTTATTTTAGTACTTGTCTTTTCTTCACAAAGCAGACTACAACCAGATTTTTATCCTTAACTCCATTTATACAAAGACTTTCTACGTGGAACTACAAAAGTACCTAGTACTCAAAGCTGCAAAGATCAAGTATAGAAGTTAACATCGTATGAAACAAAGTTGGAGTTCTGTTAGCACCTTTGCTTACCCTCAGCTCTAAATTTATCCCTGCCTCTTCCTCCCTCTTCTTCAACATCACATATTTTCCAGCAGTAACTGATACAAACTTCAAATCTCCTACTTTTTAAGAAATTTCATCCATTTATCAATTTTTGGGCTTCACATAAAGATCTTGTTTATTTCTGCAGCAGTACTGACATTTTATGATTACTACCTTTTTTTTTCAGAGCTCTGCAGCATTTCATTATTGACTACTTCTCTTTCTATGAGGTTTTATCGTTCCATCTGGCATTTTAATTACAGACCTAGTATCAATTTTATATACTTGCTGAAGAGGAAAAAAACTGACTTTAATACTGACTTCCCTGCAAATTTACATCATGACTCCATTACAACAATTGATTTTGCAACAAAAGTCCAGCATATTTGTAATAAAGCAATATATCTGACTATGTGTTGGACAGCGTTAGAACAAGTAAATTAAATGAAGGCTAACATTTAAAAACTCATCATTTCCAGTTTTACAGGAAATAACTGGAAAAAACTGAAGTTGAGTTTCATTGAGTACATAAGAAACTTTATCAAGATTAACGTGAGCCACTACACAAATCCAGGTGTTTCTGAGGACAAACACAGTACCATCTGCTTAGTACCAGGCATGTACTAGACACTGTATCCCATCCTACACACAGCAAAGTATGAAAGAGTAACAGAAATCAGCAAGAAACCGTTCTACCTGCTTTTATGGATTTCACTTGAAATTCAGAGCTTAACGATAGGTTTACAGACCTGACAATTTTGCTTGTATGAAAAACCTTAGTCATTTGGTTTCCTAGGTACATGGATGAAAAATTTGTCAAAGACTAGAAAGACATGTCACTGTAACTTAATCTGGACATGTCAGAACTCCAGAAGACATAATAAACCACAAAGAGAACATCAGCAGAGATATTTATTGTTAACTACCACAAAGCTTCTCAGAACCTTCATTAAATTCCTCAAGTAACCATGCAGGAGTTTTCTCGCAGCATCAATAAACATAATTGTATACTTAACTTCAAAAAAAGTACTATTCCACATTCCTTTCTATGGATTAAAGTACATCAACATTCTCGGTAAAATCCCAACTGTTTATAACTTTCTACACAAAGCATTATATTTGATACACAATGTCACATTGGTTCACTTTGTACATGTATTGTGACATTATCCAGTATGATTTGACAGGTGTAATTTGACACAATCTGAGATGTAACATGTCATGCATGAGAAGTTTTATTTCCAAAACCAAAATGTTTTTATTCCTCTAAAAGCATCTTAAATCAGCTATGACATAGAAAAGTAACTCCATACTTGTGTGATATTCGTTATCTACTAATGACATGAAAATTACAACTCTGAAAATATCAGATAAATAACTCAGAAATTTTTATTTTACCATATTTTATTTCTCAATTTACCAGTTACGCATTGTAAGGTGCACTACTCTTTAGAAAGTCAAGTGATTTTCTACTCAGCTTTTAACTTCTATTCCTCCACATCCAAGTCCATATTCAGAGAGTTGTATAATCAATATCCTGTCCACAGCTGCTTGAAGATTTACATACCATATCTACTGCCACAAACTGAAGAATTCTGCCTCCTGCCAGTAAAACACTACATCTGTTCTCATATAACAAGCAGATTTTGACTGAGCCTGCTCCTTTCTACTGATCAGATCAAAACAGCCAATGCCAACATAAGCTCAAAAAGCATTAGCTTTGCTGAATTTGCTACACTGACTAAGCAGATTTATCAATTCAAGGACAGAAGTGGAAAAAGGGGCAAGGACTTCAATGCTCCTTAAATGTAAATTACTGACACAACTGAGACACTTATGCCAACATAAAGTTGAATTCAACAGGACCCTCTGGAATTTTAAATCCTCTGCACAGTGATTCTAATGGGCAGTATGTGCTTTCTTTCACGCAAACTGACATGATAAAAATGAAAAATATGCAAGTAGGGACCCATTCACCTCACTGAACTAGTCAGAAAATAAAAATTAACTATCATTTTCTTGTTTATGTCCTGTCCACGGATTATCAATTTTTAAAACTGGAGCAAACGTATGATCTAACTTTCTTTCCGTTACCACAAGTTCTATTGAACGCAATGTGGTATCAGACTAACACTGAGAAACAAATTTTATTCTCTAACAATAACTGCTTTCAAATTTAAGTAAGCTGCAGAAATAGTTTGTTATTTCATACTGTCAGTCATTCAGCGGTACATTTTACTGTTCAAATACATGCTGCAAAGCGAAGAGGCTTCCCAATTGGTGTCTTGGCTCCATCTAGTCATTTTATTCCATATCATGATATATTCACAGAAAACTTAATTTTTCATTAATAAAAGTGACTTACAATATGAAAATCCTAGATCAAATATCAGACAAAGGCTGGGAATACTACAGCCAGTCACCCTCATGCTAGGTATAGGAATAGGGATTAGAGCAGCACACACACCCTCAGTTAATGCAACAGAAATTTCCCCCTGCACACAGAATGCTCCGTCAGCGCAGCCGAACTCCAGTTTCATTATAGCATCCTGATGAAGCAGCGGTACGCAGTTACACATGGGGCTTGACTGTTTAGGGAAACAAAGTGATGTTTGGTCCAGGCAGACTGCTGAAGTGCTTTCTTGAAATCCTCATTCCTTTGTGGTTAGCAGTTTGTGCTTTATAATGGGGAATCTTCACTCAGACTTCATCTCTCACAATGCTTTGCTCTGAGAGTCCCTAGATAAGCTCTGTTCCCCGAGACAATAGTGATAGTCTGATGCAGGAAAGCCAAAAATCATCAGGGGAAGGTTTTGAGACTCTGTGTAGCAGTACTTCTGAATCAAATTACCTTTCTCCTGAATAAATAAATTTTGAGGACTTCTTACTCACAACCTAAGCTAACACTCCCAGTAGATTATTTTTTTTCTTTCCGAACTAGATTATTTCACATATAAAAAGGTCACTATTTTCTAGATATAAATAATGACACTGTGTACTCAGTTTGGGAAGGAACGGAGGTAGATTAATGTAATATTGCCCCTTTTAAACTACACTGTGAGTTCTCTTACTCATAAATAGTACAAAGAATAGGACAATGTCCTAATGAAAACTACCTTCATGCATCTATGATCTTCCATTTACCCAGAGACGTAGGCACAGATGCTCTAACAGATGTTTGGTGTAACATTCTCACAGCATATCCTTAAAAAAAAAACCAGCACATAAAGTTTACAAGTAAAGATACATACCTAGATATCACCGACAGATAAGAAGATTTTCTGATTTCTATTTAGCAGTGATCCTGGCAGACATGTGCACGAACAGTGACTCAACAGCCTAATTTCAGGCGCACTTTTCTTGTTCCCTTAAGCATAACTTACAGTCATGATAAGTAATTTTTTTAGTGATTTCTGTGGGTAGATAGGTAACCCTCGGCCATTTTATGCACCCGATAATATGGCCTAAAATGAAAGAAAGCACTAATATCAGGCATCCAGGGTAACAAAACTAAATACCTCTCCTCCAGTCTCATGCTCAAGTATGTAAGACCATACCTCTAAAACACAAAAACTTCAACCAATTACCCAAGAAAGGAAAATAATAGGGGATAAATTGAGGATAAATTACCTTATAGAGAAACTCAAATTGCAGTACATGACAAAAACCCTCCTAATACATTATCAGCAAATGAACTCACATGTCGAACAGGCACACTCTCAGATTACAAAAAATCTGAAGTGACTCACTATCTCTATCATATCTGGGTCTGTCATAACATGGCAACTGTTAAGTTACTGCGCACATTAGGAACAGTATTTCATACACTGCATCAATATGGATCATTCTGATTATTCTGTTCACTGAACATGTAATGATTTTTAGAAATCCTTAATCCTAAAAATCATGAGTCATACAAATGCTTGAGGACAGTAAAAATGTTTTCCTCTCTAATGTTTCTCAATGCATTACATATCTTAATGAGCTAAACTTTATTAACCTTTGCCATACAACACTTGCAGTTGCCCTAATCGAACAGCTGACCTCTTAGAAGCTCAAAAAGAGCAATACTAGGCCTGTGTTAGAACACTCATGGCTGTTATTACTTCTTCAAAAGACCTGAAAAATCTCAAAATTGAGCTTCTTTTTTGGAAGCTACTGAATATACTATCCATTTCACAGTGCCAGAGCTGAATACCAATTTCATTTATTTATTTCAATGTTACTGGATATGAGATGCAGTCACATCTCAAAGGATAGTCAGAGTACGGAAGCCATCTATTTATTTCCCATTTCTGCTTAGTCCACACTTGTTGAAGTGCATTTATAAATATAAAACTGAAAACCATAATTTTCTAGTATACTACAGCTGTAAACTAAACTGACCAGCAGTCTAACATTTTAAATTAATGTCTCAAGTGTTTGATTTAGATGCAACAAGATATTTAATGTATGTTTATTAGACAATCACTCATAAGTGAAGTTGCTTTGCTTCAGTTACGCAGGCTCACGTCTAAGAGGCTTGACTGATTCTCATGCTTAGCTCTTCGAATACAAGCAACTACCTAAAATCATTATTTGAACCTCAAATGATTGGGGGGGGGGGGGAACGCAGAAGTCATAAAACCTTTGACATCTTAGTCTCACTCTACAGACTTTTAGCAGCAGAAAAGCATTTTTAGTCAATATATGTTCTTAGTAAATAAAGTCAAACTGTAAAGTAGTTACGATCACAACCTTGAAATGAAGACTGGAACACTAAACCATCCGGGAAGCAATTGCCTTTAAAAGCAATTCTACCACAATACTTACCTGCACTAGTGGCATATACTGTAAGGGCACATTAAGCCAGAACCTTCATTTCACCTTTCTAAGGATGCCAAGTGCCAGCCCCTTTTATAATCATCTTTCTTCTGCAGTGGAATGTTTCCTTTTCCCCAGCTGCTTAGTAAAACTACAAAAAGCAGCCAGCTTTGGAGGTGCAATGCTAGAAGACGGGCTTCCATGATGACAAAACTTATTTACCAACAAAGACATTGTCCCACCCTACTCACTTCCCACAGACATTACAGCCCCAAAAGCCATTTACAGTGACAAGTTCTGTCCTGAAATTATTTTATGGGTAAAAAGCTATCTTAAGTGCATCATGTATGTCTACAAACAGTTCATTAAAGCCATTTTTTAAATTAGGCTATGCCATAAACTTACAGGCTACAATGCTTCGCACATTACACTGAATTGCTCCATATAGACATTCTCAGAACTACCTTCTGAATACAAAAACTGCAGCCATACAGCAGCAAGAACACTGCATTTCCCAACTTTAGACAGACCAGGATGTTCTATGTTAAGCGTTTGTTCCTATAACTCAACATCCCCGGCTGTCATCGATTAAAAACACACACAAAAAAAAAAAGCCCATCTCAATCTCTCTAGAAATAAAGACTCCTTTAATCCTAGCTACTTATTTTGACATATTGCTGGTGTTTCGCTGCTGTTGATGGTTTTCTGAGTGGGTTTAACAGCCGTATCCCAAATAGGCTCATCGCTTTACTTACAATTTACCCACCAGAGGGCACCCCAGGATTTCACAACCAACCAGACTAGGCGACTGCAGGCATGCTAAGCTCCCTTATAAAAGAACAAACATGCAAGGTTTCAGCAGGTGGTTTTGATTTATTTAGGAATTTGTCTTGGCACCCACCCCACCCACTGAGCAGGTTTCTGTAGTATAATTAACTTCGGAGACACAGGAGAAAGCTTTCAAAATTAGATGACCCAGTAAGATAAATCTTTACATTCAGAAATCAACACCACATCAAGGCTATAGGAATGATTTCACCTGCGCCTCATCCTCATCTCTTTTGAAGTTCAGCTGTTATGCTCAGTTTGGAACCAGGAAACAGCCCATCAATTCATAACAGCTCATTACTAGCATTTAATAATCTCACCTTCAAGCATTTTTTAGCTACAAATAAAAAGGCCAACAACCCTCTGAAGAAATGAATGCAGATATATACTAGAATATGTAAAGCCTACATACATGGTCAGATTTTATCTAACGTAGCAAACAAGTCAGATGAACTTTTAGGATCCATTGCATTATCTCCCAAGGTTCAGAGTTGCAAGGACCCAGCTATGCTGCTTCTGTCTATTTCTTTGGTTTCTCCTGTCCATTTCCTTTGTTTATCAGCTTTTTTTCCCCAAACAAGCATGGCCTCAGTGATCCTATGCCTAAGGCATATTGTTCAGCGACTCTTTCTTGGCTTATTTTCCAGCTCTTGTTTCAAGCTGTAATGTTCCTTCCCAAACTGACCAAGGACAATTACTGCTTCACTGTGTGGTACTTCAGCTTTTGCAAGCTCAGAGATCTCCAGGGGAACTGAACTGAAATGCAGTTCTTCCTGAATTCCAACATACCATGTCTTCTATGCAAAATAATACTTGGAAGTACAGAGAAATAGTCATTATTGAACATCACCATACATGGCCTCAAAGTAAAACCACTGGAATAGAAATTAAAGGTTAACTCACTTGTATTATTTCATTTTTCCTTTTTAGGTTCTTCCCAGTATGTTCTCAGAAATGAGTGGCCCATGGCAGCTGCCTGCCAAGACCAGTCTTCGGTGAGTTACAGCAGAAGTACCACAAAAAGAGACGCACACACACAGGAAGGTGCGAAAAATTTAAATGGCAAAGACTGTTACAAAGGAAAAAAAGTGTGAAAAACTGAAATGACAAAGGCTGCGTTAACAGCTTGTCTCACAGTCACAAACGGGAATAGCTGCTAGCAGTTGTGGTTAGAAAGAGGCAATATGATGAAAGGACTGACTTCAGATAGCCCCATGTTTTTCTTTGTTCACAGGTAGTTTATCAGCAGTTGAGGCTTGTTGACACAGTAAAATGTTTACAGGTAGCATTGTGACTTTACATCTGGCTATTAAAAAAAAAAAAAAAGAAAAACTAAACCAAAATACCTAGAAATTGTAAAGTATCAACTTTCTACTTCAGCATTCTGAAAAGAAAAAAACAGAAGTAATCATAGTAGAATGTTTGCAATAAAGCTGCTGAAGAGAAAGGACAGCAGTAAATTGAGCGCGAGAAGCACTTTTGCTGCTGTTTTTATAAGAGACAACATCAAGGCTGCATACCAGCACCACCCAACTGATCCAATCCTTGAAGAAATCCAAGTACATGCTTTCACGTTAAGAATATACTCACAGGTATGGCCAATGACCTCCTAAAGCTTTTTCACAGGAACCTAAAGAGGACTAACTACGAAGCAAGAGTGAGAATAGCTCATTCTTTGTGTATTTTGTACAAGGACATCAACAGGTCATCAACTTCTGTTTACCTAACTTTCTTGAATAAACCTGGGCATTTAGCCTGCTCATGTAATGAGAAACAATAAGCTCAGAAGTCACTACAAGACACAAAGCAGTACACAATGTATAAGCATAATTTACTCTTCCATAGAGATGGTAACTGACAATAAATATGCAAAAATCAGAGGCAGATCATGTCAATTACTGCTCAGAAATCACTAAAATCTCATTATTTCACTTCTCACGCCTTAATTCATCAAGAGTTCCAAATCAACACAACTGCAAAGCTTTCTATTGTATTTGCTCTTTAAAATATTACTGTAAAACCTGCAACTTTTTCCTAAGAATTACATTTAGAAAATTCCTGAAACTCAGCCCAAGAAATTCACTGACATTGTAAACTTCAGCCACCAAATAAATCATCTGCTATTGGAAAAAATGAAACAATTTTATCTTAACTACTAGATACATGAATGTATTGTGACTTAGAAAACCCACTAGTCTACTAAGCACAGTAAGTCGCAATAAGGAGCCCTCCCAAATGTATTGGTACAGCTACATATAATATAGCACTACTTCAGAAATGGACATAGTAATTGAATAGAATCTATTATAATAATGAAGATTGCACACACACAGAGAATGAAGGAAAATGGCAACCTCACTCTAGAGAGGTTTAGCACTTAGAGGCTAGAAATGTTCTCAACAGCAGAGCTTTGTTGAATGATCTATGTCCTTTTTATGGTAGGGATATTTTTTAACGTTAAGAGTGGAAGGTTAAAGCAGTTGTGCTCCACTTACCCCAGTTTTCATTTATTCTTCCCTCGCATTATTTTGAAAATTTTAACAGAAGTAGTTTAAAAGCACTAAAAGCAAAGCAAAGCTTTCTGTGATGATAATGGAAATTCCTTGTAGAGCACCTATTCTCTGCTCTGCTTAACATCCCACTGTTTTCAAATGCCTTGGGGTTGTTTCTGAATTTAAATGCTTACTGTAGTGATTTCCTTCCCAAAGTGGAGAGCAAATATGACAGAGCACACACAAGATAGTCTGAATTACATCTGTTCCATTACTGAAGCAGTCTGCACTACCAGCCATTCTTCAACCCTAGCAGTAGTATTTTCTTACACAGATTAATTCATTAAACAGTTGCTGCAGCCTGGTCACCCAGGGAGGGAACCGGGTCCTGGTGAAAGATTTGAGTAGGTGGCTTTACCTTCACCTTTCCTACACAAGAGATGAAAGAACTGTGGTTGATCTTATAACATGTTTGATTCAGAGAACAAGCAAAGTCATTTCTTTTAACTTTTCATTGACACTGGAACTCAACAAACATGCAGACCTAAGGCTCCATTTACAAGAGACACCTTTCTGTCCAGAATTTGGAATATATTGTTTTGGTTTTCCTTAAATAAATTTAGATAATATAACTTGAATTTTTCATTTGTACTGAAAAGTGACAACTCATTGCAAAACAGCAATACATACCTCTAGTATCTAAAAATTTATCTAAGAAATATAAAAAAGTAACTCAAATATATCAACTTTTTAAGAGCTATAAAAAAAAAAACTACAGAAAGCTTGTGAAGCATAAGCATTATCTTCTAACACAACCACTAAGATCAACCCTTGTGAATTCTCTGTTTCTTTCAAAGCCCTGTTCCTGTTATCAGGAGACTGGATGAAAAAAACCAAACCATCTACAACAATAGCTTCAGCTCAGATGTTAACAAAGGAAAGTCTGGAAGGATCACGCAAAAACAAATTAAGGAGGCAAAAAACTAGAAAGCGAATAAAGTGAGCCCAAAATGTAATATCCTTTCAAAATTTCAATTTAGTCTACAATATTGTTATCTTCTTTTTTTCTTTTTTTAAATCATTTTGAAGGACTGTCCTTAAGATTAAATCAAGACTATGACGGTCACCCTGACACTTTGGGAGACAGACACAGATATTGCATAGGAGATAGCTTACTTGAGAAAGATGATGTGCATACCTTCCAAACTAAAATCAGAATTATATTTTACTTTTGCAGAGGTCACAAGAAACATTAGGCCTTCATTCTAAACTTGACATAGAATCAACCTGCAATCAATAGGAAATTCCATTGCTTCTAAGCTGCAGTTAGTGTATGACAGCAATATCATACATGGAATTAACTGTGCTGTGTAAACATAATCTATTGAAAATGATAACTCAAGTTTCTCTTAAAAATGTATATTTAAAAAAAAAAAATCACTCAGTACATGAAATAAGTGACCTGTGTCATCAAGACTTTCTTTACCAACACTGCATACATCCACAGAGCATAGTTCTGTATAAATCATTTTTCACATATTCTCACCTTAACAAAGAGGCCCTCAGTAAAGCCATTTGTGAAAGACATGTTTGTAATTTAGTCTTAGAGAGTCTTTGCACATTTTAATAGAGACAAACTTCACTAATATCTTTTTGAAGTAGTTCACACTGAAACATCCTTCATTTGAAGGGGATAATAAAACAATTTGTATATTTAAGCAACAAAGTTTGGAAACAAACGTGAAGAAAACAGTAGGGAAGAGATGTTATCAACATTTTCATTTTGAAAACACGGCTAAAGAAGATGAAAACATATACAAAACTGACGAGTATTAACAAAACAGATGTCCCTGCAGGTCTGAAATAGCCTTACAACGTAAAGTTGGATATTAAAGGTACTGAATTTCAATGTACTGATCAACACTTTATCACCACAGCAACCAACAGGCAGAACAACCCTCTGCACAGGTAACAGCTTTTTCAGTTTTCACTCAGACCACATTGCCTTCCCTCTTCACCAACACTTTCCATTCCACAAACACAGCCCCTTACACAAGCAAACAGTTTGTTTTCCCTCATTCTCCTCCCACACTCTCTACAGCTTTTCCAGTTCTCCCCCACAGGATACGTTTATTTCCTTTCCAGCCTCTCCGATGAAGCATAATATCACAGCAGTAGTTCAATAGATTTATTTAACTGGTTTCCCTATCAACTAAACAGCACACTTTTTCGATATTATCGATAAAAACGGTTTCCTAAGCGGTATTTCAGAAAGCCGTTAGCAATTTGTTTAGAAAGGGCTCTGTGCCACTGGCCCAGCCCTGCGCCTGCCCTGGAATTTCATGGGGGTCCAGTACCCACCAGACTGAATGAAGGCAAAACGATTGGTCCATCAAGGAAATTATTTGTACAGGCTTTCTTCGGAATAAGACTAGCATAGGCTTGCTCAATCTGTATTATGGGAGAAGAAAGAGAGGAAAGGGGGAGAGAGAGAGCAAAGTGCAATGACCCCACCTGAGCTGCGGTCTCCTCCTCCCTCCCAGGATGTGAGTGCTCCATTTACAGTCTTAGTTATAGCTTTTGGTGGGCCTGCGCGGTGCTTCTTCTCGGGAACTTCTAGAACTCAGTCTGCAGGGGGTTGGGGAGCTCTGGGGCTTCAGGTACCGTTCCTCTCCTGCTCTCCCTACTGGCAAAAGCGCAGCATCACCTCTGTGGGCAGCGAGAGCGAGAGGAGGGGTGGAGGGCACTGCCTCTGCTGCGGCCTCAACAGTGCCTTAAGGGAGCACCACAGTCGTTTAAGGCAGCCAAATAAAATCATTTACACTACAGTAGTCCATCTGTGCTGGTTAACAGGTTGGCCTCCCTCTATCTTTACGATCTTTCAGACCTCAACATCAAGATGCAACAGCATACGTGCCTATATGTGCCCATGTATGTGGCCTTTTGGAAACAAAGTCAAATTTCAGTTCCGTTTTCAGAAAACAAACTGAACATGTACCAAATTTATCTTCTGTCTCTTAACACAACTCTTCTATTTTTGCTTTATCTGTTTGTCTGAAAGATAAATAGGAAAGCCTGTGTTATCTTCGTATCGCACTGTGGTACAGTGTCATAAGCTTTCATATCCCAGACAGCAAATTCGCATCATTTCAATGATGTTTTTATTGCAGTCTCTCCAGTCTATCTATTGGCCAAAACTTTTGTTCATTTCCAATAGTCACGTACAAACATCCCCACAAAAAAAGGAGATTTTAAGATACAGTGGAATCCCTCCGCCATTCACCATGCCTTCAACTGCAGCAGGTGGAATATGTGGTTCATAAATTCACCTTTGGAACGTTACACAGTACATTTATTTATGTCTAGATGCCAAAATGCATTAGTCCAGTCAGTGTTTCGCACAATCAAGGGTATGTATACATCACAGAGGTGTGCACATCACCATTAGAAGACCTCTTTCTGCAGATCATAGTTTCAAAGATACTTTTCATGTACTAAGGCATGACTTGTACATGTTCTCTTAACTTTATCTGGTTCTTGCCAATGAGGTTTTGAAGAATTTGAGCAATATGTTTTCTTCAATGTTCGGGACAGAGAATTATTCATTCAGCTGTATCTTAGATATTACTGTTTAATATCTGCAAAAGCTGGAAGATCAGGGAGGTAATAGATTTAAATGACTAACCCTGCAGACGATAAAGATCATTTAATTAGAAGGGGAAAAAAAATTCTTGGCAAGCTTTGTGCCATTACACCAAAAGGGATACGGCTCTATACCTGACATGCTGAGATGTATTTTATTAAAATTCTTTTCTGTCTGTGTTACATACCAAAACAGAAAACTGAACTCTGTTCCCTTTGAGTTTCATAACTTCCTGATGAAGCCTTTCTCAAAGCACCTGAATTGAAATATCACAGAGCAGAAAGAATAACAATACAGAGAACACACTAATCTAAGACAGACCTTCTTCCTACAAGAATTATGCTTAGAGGAAACAATGCATCTCATGTTTAAGAATATTGTATTCTGTCTTTCTACATTAGTAATTCAGCCCCATGCTATGATAAAAGTAATACTAAGAATTTTATTGCAAGTAATTTTTCAGATGCACAGGAAGACTTTTCTACATTTCCTTGCATATTTTCATTTCCCTTTTATAGTTTACTCATCAGTCTCTGTTGAAAGAACCCTCAATCTCCCATAAACTTGCCTGAAAAGTTGTCACATACAAAATGGCATCTATGACACCCAAAGGAATGCACTGATTTGAAGGGGTGCGCTCTTACGATAGTCTGTGGAAAGAGTGATATTGACAATTTTTAATTTTAGCATGCGCAAGTCCTTAGTGAAACTCCACAGGCAGTGAAGCTTTCAGAACTGCAGTCAAGCAAGTACAAACATCCATTTTTGGGAAGCTTGAAGCTGTCAAGCCTAATGTCAATTTTCAAACAAGATCGATGTTTAATCTCCTCTCCTTCCTACTAATGGAAGCTGAGGGAAGGGTCTCAGACTTTTGACCCTTTGGATCCCAGCCATAAACCCCCCTTCTTACTGAAAGTTGAGAAAACTGCAGATTTTGACAGAGAAACTGATAATGAAATGATTTACATTTCTTTTCCAGAGATTCCAATAGACTGACAAGAGAACTACCAAGCTGAGGAATTAATCTGAAACACTTCTAATCACTCTTTGCAAAAAGACAGGTGATTCAGTTCCAGGTTACGAAGGGGTGTGATTTTCACTGGCACTTAATGGAGGGGATGTAGGTCTGAGAAGACACTATGTACTAATTAATGAACTCTTCGAATTTTGGCAAGTAGGAAGCTAGTCAAATTCCTCTTCTCTTCCCACTAGGACCACGTGGTCATATAAACCTGTGCTCCAGTCCACACTTCAGATGGATGCTTGTACCTTCCACTATTGACAGTACAGAAGGACCTATACCAACTTCAACAGAACTCTACCAAATGCCATTCTTTCAGAAATTATGCCAAATCCTCTTCTGGATAACATTTTGTAGCCTTATAAAGGTAAGTTTTGGTTTCATCTTCAGCAGCAAGATGAGTTGCCTGATATCTTTGCAAAATTAGTTAAGCACAAAATTTTCAAAATTAGTTTCCAGATGAAGACACCAGTGCTACAAAGAAGTTTTCTTGAGATATGTATTTTAAATCTACGTGTATAAGTCTTCAATATGAATAAAGACCCAGCCACCACTACTGCACCTTTCAGAAAAAAAGGCTTTGTCTTCAGATAAATTCTGATCAGAAAATGGAAACTACTTACTGATAAGAAATTAGTATTTATACAGTATGTACAACATCAACAGACATTTTTAAATGAATGCTGTTATTTAACTTATAGAGATTAAGACAATGCTGCAGCACCCTTTTACACAAGTTAAAATCCTTTTTTCAGCATATCAGTAGAAGTACGCTGAGCATTTGAGCGGAGCTGGAGTTGACTGATGAGTTCTGGATATACTGGAGTCAACTACACTGTCAACCATTTTTCAGCAGTATCTATGACACAGATAGAAAGTTAGAATGCACCTTAAGTGGTTGAGCTGTTGAGAAAACATTAATTCATACCCTATGGGCACAGAGTTATCATCTGATGAGGAATTCAGTACATTCAGGTGACCTTTCTGTGGTTTGAAATGCATTCTTTCTACTTCATAAGCATTTGACAATGAGTATTTAATCTTACTAATCATAAAAGGATTATACTGTGAGACCTGAAGCACTAATGAAAGCTTTTGATGTGCTTCACACATTTAAACAGATGTGATTCACATTGATAGGCATATAAAAAGATTTGATGCTTAAATACAGTCTTCCCTTTAGAACAGTTCGTATTTTTGAGTTGTTCAGTGTAACGAGATTTATTTTCACTAGAGTATATTTGGGCAGGAAAAAACAACAAATAAATTAAAAGAAATGTAGATTCTGATCTAGCAAGTTTTCACATTGTGGGCCAGTAACAGAATCTGGGGTGGAAGTAAGAAGCAAAAAGAATCATTTTTAAAAATCCCTGGACAGTGAAACTATAACCCCCAACTCTCCATTTAATCATTTATCTTCAAAACAGTAGTTCATTCCTATTTATAAAATTTAATGTCAAAATCACAGTTTTGGAATATAGTTTCTGAAATAATGAATATAGTATATTATTAAAATCCCCAGATGAACTTTTCAGATAGTGGTTCTCCTGTCATATTTTATGTGATAAGTGAAAAATACTAATTACAGAAACACTACCCTTCATCTCAGGCCATTCACAAGAACAGAATCAGAAGCTGTACAAGAAAAACATGTGTTTCTCCTGGCCTTTAAGTCACTATGCTTAAATAATTCATAATACATGGAAAATCTTATTTTCCAGATAAATCTCAGCCAGTTATTAGACTCACCTTCCTGTATTACTGTTGATCCCCAATAACTTCCTGAGTGAGGAACTGATATTTCGTTAGGATAAATTTCAGGGAGCTTGTCATTAGATTAGCCTGCCACACACATTAGAACACTTTTATCGTGCCTGCATGAATGTATTTCAGGAGAAAAAGTAATTTGTGTGTTATCTTGGCTATAACCACTATCTCGAGGAAAAAAGTTTGCCAAGATACCTCTTCTTGACAAGAGGCTATTGCAAAAATCTGACTTTGAAAATACTACCCTATTGCAATTTAAAATTTATTCGTCACTTTTTGTTTAAAAAAAGTGCTCAGTTGAAATTAAAACTTATTACAATTATGTCAGAGACCTGCCAGAAAAATACTAATGAAAACACAGGACAGAATACAGACTCCAGAGCTCAGCCTGAACTGAGGAATAACTTTAATGAATATAGCAGTCTGCTATATGAAAGTTTGTTATGCTTTTGCCCTCTTATGTTTTTTTTCCCTTTTAATTAAAAAAAAAAAAAAAGCCCTAATTTTCAACTATGCTATAAAGAAAGGGATGTGGAAACTATGTTGCAGTGAGGAAAAAATGACAAAACCATAGAGGATGACATACACTTGCAGGACTTGCAGGTAATGGAATGTGGAAGTAAGGTCAGTGTAATTTCAGCCAAAGTGTGACTTCATTTTGGCTGTCTTCCAGTTCAGCAGTCCTGGTACACTACATGCAAACCAGCAACACCTCTACTTTCTTTTTATTTTGAATGTTCAGAAAATAAACAAGTTACTGTAAATTATAAGAAAAGATTATGTCTGATAGACTGTTGCTGTACATAAGCAACTTCTCCTTGACTGCAACAAACTTCGTAGAAGAAATGTAAAACCTTTTCATTATATCATTAAAGTCTTCTGCTGTTTCACTTGTTACTCAAAAGCTGGAAAACATAATACCTTGGCATTAAACTATAGTTACATCACCTCCCTGTTCAATGGTTCCAAAAATTGTCCCACTGCTTACTTTCCATGTTCAATTTAAAAGCTCAGAAATGGCTTACAAACCACAGATCGATTCTCAAAAAACATCTAACATTTCATTTTTTGCCTTTTCTTTCTGAATTTGATGAACAGCTCCAAGCAGTTCACTAGGAAGATACACTGTAGAACTTGTTGAGCTACCAAGCACTTTATATTTTTTTATTTGATCCCACGCAATTAAAGCAGCAAGGTGGTATATTTATTAAATTTTTATGGAGATTGATTCTTGCAGAGATTTCAAAGACTTGTTCCTCCTTACAGAGATATAATTATATAAAAAACCAACTTCCTCACTGAGGAAGCCTATCTTCCTACATACGAACTTTTGCTGCTTTTCTGGATAAAAATAAATATGTTCTGTATTTTATTTATCCTCCAAATATAATTATTTTTGATAAACAGTGAAGCATCTTGACACACCATTTTGATAAGAACATGTCAGAAAGACTTCTGACAGAATACCCATAGTATTCCTATAGACAAATTTCTGACGTATAGACTGGTTAAACGGATTATGATGGGGGTGGAAAACTGTTAGAACCAAAGGGTTGTAATCAGCAGTACAAAGTCCAACTGCCAATCGAGCACCAGCGACATCCGTCAGGTATCAATGCCCAGGCTGGAACTTTTGAACAGCTTTGTTAACGACCTAGACAATAGGATAGGGTACGCTCTCAAATTCATGGCAGAGGCCAATACACTGGAGGGCAGAACTCTTGTTTCTCCAGCTGAGAGGCTGGAGAAAGGGGCTGACAAGAAACTTATGAAGTTCAAAAAGAGGCAGATGCAGAACCGTACATCTGGCACGGCGTAGCCCACACAGCAGTACAGGTTAGGCAGTAAGTGGCTAAAGAACAGCTTTAAAGAGTCTTGACAGTCCTGGTAGACATGTTGAACACAAGTCATCAGTGCCCTTGCAGGAAAGAAGGCCAAACGCATCCCAGGATTTATTAGCAGAAGCGTGGTTACCACGTGGGAAGAAGTGGTTTCTCCCCTTATTCAGCACCAGTGAATCCACATCTGGAGTGGAAGAAAACTATACTGATTTTATACATATATAGTGTCAAGAATATATATCAGTATTTCTTGCTTGTGAACCATTAACAAGTGCCAGAGAACAGGTGAAATTGTACTCAACCAAAAATGCTGCTAAAATGTTAGGCTATTAAAAGGAAAAATAATTAAAAGAAGTATTTTAACTATATATGTAAAAGTCTAATTACAGCTGTAGAATCATGAAAACTGAGTGATAAAGCTATTAAGTGCTGACACACCATTGTACTTAACACAAACACTGGGGCAGCTCAATTAATTCATTCTAATTACTGCAGAACAGTTCAAAATATATCAATATATCACATACCATTCTATGATTCTATATTAACCCTATAGTTTAAAGAAGACTTAAACACTGAGGTACAAAAATACACAAGAGATAAACAAATGATAAAATCCTACACTGAACAAATTAGCAAAGAATGAATGCAGTAACATTTCCAAATTCACAAAACTGAATCAGGTAATGCTTTTCATATTTTTTTAATATCCTTCCACTATGTAGAAATACAGAAGACTAATCAGGGTATGATTTTAAAGCATAAATCACCAACTCTTAGAACTTACAGTTGTCATTGTTATTTGTTAAGATTGATGAACAATTGTTATCGATTTTGTGGAGTAGAAATCCTTTGAAGCGGCTTACAGAAACAATCAATATATTTTGACAGTTGTTCCTATAGCATTACTGTCCACTAAGACCTATTGTTCCTCCCCTGAGCTGTTTAGGACAGCTGTATTTTCAGTCTGGCATATAATGATCATTTTTTTTTACTTTCACAGTGGACAACAGTTATTGATTTTTTGTTATTTCAAAATGTAAATATAACTTACTTTTTTCTTTTTGACATAATAAAAAAAAATATTGCATACAAATTTGGATTCCAGATGCAATTTTCTTATATTCCATTAAAAAAATCATCCACTTCGGCAAACTCAATTGTTCGGTAAAATTCAGTTCTTCGAATAAAAAATATAAGGAAAAAAAAAATCTCCACCTAAAATGCTTAGTGAAGCAGTGTTTGAAGGTACATGTCATATATGGTAAGACCATCATGCTACCTACAACTTTTCTAATAGATTTCCACTGGTGAACAGAATAAGAAAAAGACTTTTGAGTCACTGACCCACCAGAAAGCAAAAACTATTTCAGAATTTAACATTTTCTACAGTAGATATTCATTTTTGAGCTCAAAGTCATGGAAACTGTTATTAGACAAATCCCTTAGTATGTGTCTAGGAAGGTGCAAGAAAAAGCTGGAAGGCAAAGTCACTTATGGTTGTACTTAAAGAAGCATGAAAAACAACCCCTGTGCCACTCTGCCATACTTGTTGAAGATCACATTGCCGCAGTATTCAACAGAGCTTTAAATCAGTAGCTGGACTGGCTGCAATATGAGCTGATTTGGTCTGATTTAAAACATTCTTTTTAGGGTCAGAATTACATATGATCTGTTTAATAGCACAACAAAGCTCAAAGAAGTCCAAGGACAGAACAATTATGTTATGTTCAATGGTGCGTGTGCATTCAATATCATTAATTCCTTCATGCTGTTTATTTTTATTTTAAGGGTATGTGGTTTAAGGAGGGTTTGTCCATCCCATACATATTCTAATTAGTACTGTTAGAAGTAAAGCTCTTGGCCCTACCAGCCGTCTGACAGGGTACCTACCAAACTACTGACTCCTTTCGCACTACCCCTGCCCTGGCCAGGGATCCTCACCAGCAAACATCACCTGCAGGGACACAGCTATGACTATCACTCATTTGTCTTACAAACAAACAAAACGGCAACAACCACTACAAATAGAAAGGCAATTCCATAACCAAAATCTCTAGCTGTCCCCATTGTCAGGGCTACAGCTGTTGATACCAACAACTGCCTGGTATTTCTAAAGCAAAGGAGTGTTTGGTGCCACAGCACATAGGTACCGATCAAGTGTTGAAATTATTATTGATTACAAATTAAAATGAACATCATTGTTTTGATATGAGAAACCGCAGATGATGCTGACAAAGAAACGAGTACGTAAGTAGCAAGACATTCAATTCTCTAACACTTTGTTGTAGTTTATTTGGTTTACTAACCTGAGTTTTCTCCAAGTAAATCTGACCCACTGCAGAGCTACACACGCAAGAGAGAACAGGAATGTGGCATTTACCTGGAATTATTCTGAATATTGTCGGTAAAAATATTTATGCTTTTTTTAAAGCATTGCTTCGTCTCCTGAAGCACTGCAGCAGCACAAGAGAAGACTGGAGAGTTAAGAATCTGTTATGTGTGTGTAAATCCTAAGATTATAATTATTAGACTCAGATCAGGATGTTTAAAGAAAAACAGAGTGACTTTTCAGTGAATTGATAAACAACCACCTTTATAAGCATTCAAAGTATACCATATGTCTAAATGTGGAAACAAATACAAAGAATATGCACACAGAATATAAAGGGAGAGGGGAAACAAAAAAAGAGATTCAATCTACTTTCCTGATACAGGCTGCTTTACAGGTTACAGCCTGTAGAAGCGAGAGTGATAAAATGTTTCACTATCAGTTCGCCAATGGGGTGAATTTTAGATGTTCATTAATAAGATTTGACTCTGGCTGATCTACTTTCTATATCTGCTCCCACTCTTCAGAACATTCATGCATAAAATTCTGCTGGCTGGGCTGGAATGCTAATAGAAATGTATTTTTTTTTTCCTTGCTTTTTTATTTTTAATGCTATCACTAATATATTTTTCACTTTTGCTAAAGTAGGCAACTCAGAAGTTTTGTTATGCAAATTCTACAAAACATGTCACACTATGGGTATGTAAATATCTGAATTCTATGTATTAAATATTTACAAGCCATTTATAATCTAAAATCATTCTTCAATATTACTTAAAATAAATACATTTGAGGTAACTGTAATATGCCATTAAACATTTTCAAGAAAAGATAGGTTTTACTGAATACATTCTCCACTGTGAAGTATTTATTCAGGATGACTCATTAAGTTTCACCATTTTTTTTTTCCATGCCATATTCAACAAGCGGATTATGTCTGGCCAGTGGGACTATTCTATCAATAGTATTCCCAGAATGCCTAAAGCATGTCTGCTGGTTTGCTGCTTTTCTTCCCAGTGATCATTGCTATCTTCAATGGCCTATTGGCTCACATGCTCTGGCTCCTTTTTTTAGTCTCTTAACTGTTGTTCTGAGATTTATTTTCATTCTCTTAAACCTTCTACATAGAGGTCAAAAGAAGAATCAAAGGTCTGACACACAGCATTTTGCTAGCAAATTACCTTGCTGAAGGCAAACAATGCAGTCTTGTCAACCTTGTTATTCCTCTGAAGCATGTCCAACAATTTTTTTTAATTACCTGCTGATTGCCAGAGCCATAAAGTGCTCCAGTAATTTTACAGCCCCCACAGCTTTTTTTTTATTGTAAGATGCTAATTCTTAAAGTCACACTAGCCGCAATATTTGTTATTAAAAATTCCACAAATATGTTGCCTAAAAATAATTACAAACACAGGTGTCAGAAAATGGCAGAAATCATTCCTGAATTTAGTTTCTCCAATAACAACAATCTAAAAGAAAACTATCAAGAAGACTTCATCAGGAATGTACAAATGATAAACTAAGCAAAGGAAAAGATACTTTTGTAAAGAAAATGCCTGGAAAGGGAAAGATCTCTCATGGGCATTTCACAATTTCAATGCAACCATCTTTCAGAGTACACAGCAGCAGCAACTTTTTTCCACTGCATTTCATTTCAGAGTTTGCACATGCTAGTTTACAAGATGTATAGCAATTTAGTCTTACCTATATCCCCATGGCAAATTAGCTGCCAAGATTGCTTTGGGAAGAGGGAAAAAAAAAAGAGAAAATAGAATGAGGGGTGATTCTTACAAACAGCCTTTTTTCCACCACTGCCGCTGCTCTTCACTCTGAGTACAAGAAGAGCTATAAGGGTGGCTTACTCCCATGCATGAAGCAGCATGGGTTTAAGAGCTGGGAATGGAGAGAGGGAAGACAACAGATCTCTGTAGGAGATCCTAGGATGCTAATTGGTGGAAGAAAAGACAACCGGGAGTGAAAAAAAGAGTGTTCTGACAATTGGCTATAGAGTTATGCACAGATGAAATGATTCACTAGGCTCACTTCATTGCCTACTTGAAGTCATATGTCAATTGTTACACAGTAAAATGAAATAACATTACCTCAAAGTACTATGGCCCCCCCACCAGTAGTAGTTTTTCTTCAAAAAGCTTCCTTAGAAGTCAACAATATTCTACTCACATTTTTTAAAGATAATCCATTTTCTCAGCACAAAATTTTATTACATGCTATAGCAGCAATAAATTTGCACTATGTGGTTCTTGTTTTTAACTTCTACTTGCTACTACAGAGCCAGAGAAATCTCAAGAATTTCTAGTAAAACATTATTTTGGGTATCCTTGATAGTGTTTAGCACTAACAGCTTCAGAAGGCTCTTGGGGATATCAGTAAGTGTTTCATAAATTTGGCGGCTGAGTTTTCACACCAGGCTGCATCTTTTGTCATGTAACCTAAAAAATGTACACCTGCACAAGATCATCAGTTTCTACTTTCCAGTGAGCTACCAGATGAAAATACTTGTTCCACAGCAAGTAGTAATGACATCCTGTCCTTGCTGCAGTCTCTTCTGAAGAAGCAGAATGACAGCTGGAATACCTCAAACTTGTAAGAATCCTTTGCAGCAAGCGTTTCCAGTTGAGGAAGGACGAAAGGACAAAATCCATACAGATAATCAACCTTTAAGCTTGAAGGCAGAATGAGAATGAAGTTTAAACATGAAATAAAATTTAGTTCTTCATTTTAGATGAACCAGTTTGAAAACCTGGTGTCTGCTACTTTTCATACAGAAGCAAAGTAAAAGCGAATTGGCAAAGGCATAGCTAGAGCTGCTTCAGGACATATTATCTGCAACTGGCTGTGAATAGAATTCCCTGCGCCGTGTTTCTACTTTTACATGCTGTTTCATTGCACGTTTGATCACTTCCATATATCTATTAAATAATATATTTACAAAACATGACACCCAACATGGCCCAGATAAAGGAATCTATACCAAATCTTATTTTGATGTAACTACTGCTTTTAGTCAGCAAAAAAACTGGACAATATAATATTTTCACTAAAAGGTTTTGCTAGCTGATGTTTGAGTTCAAGGAGACCTGTCTAAGTTGAGTATAACTTAATGGCTACTAAGGCAGCAATTACTTTTATGGGCACAAGAAAACTGATCAACTTTCATACAAAATGTTCTTGTTGTTTATGTTAATTCTAAGTTAAGCTTACAAAAACATCATTTTATTTACATAAGTGGAATGATTAATGACACTCTTACAGAAACTATAAAATTTAAAGACTCTGTGATATCTTCAGAAGTCCATTATGTAAAAATGCTATCAGACCTTTCCCAAAAAGGTGTTCCACAGACGGAGCTCTTAGTCACCCAGTGGGATTTGCTAACGTGGTTCAACAATATTCTAATACTGACATATAACTTAGCCTGTTCTGAACTACTGGACAGCAACTAACACAGAGAGACACTAAAAAAACTGAAAAAAAAAAAATAAATTTCTTCTTCTGGTGATTGGAAATTACCATTAATCATCTGCCAGGGAAGAGAAAACAAGATTGTATTTGTTACTGAAACAGCTTTCCTCTTCCAGCTCAAGATATTGCTACACTTCCGACCACAGATGACTTCTCACTGGGCTCTTAAAAATTCTTCTGAAGAGGAAATACTGGTTTTTATTATGTCCTTTACTTTGGGGTATTTCAGTAAATGACCTTAGAAGCAGTTAAGGCAGACAGACCTTTATTTAGCCATAAATAAATTTAGGTAAGAATTCTGAAAGAGTTTATTAACTATTCGAAGGAGAAAGCTTTGTAATATCCTTGCAACTGGAAGACAACAATCGAGCTAGTTTTAACAACCAGCACAACTGATTTATTTTCATTCCAATAGAGCTGTTACATGCACAGCTGACTAATAGCTAGGGAGAGGCGAGCTAGAAACGGAAAGAACTTCTTCAGTCAATGTTTCCAAATTTTTCTACCCATTCATTTTGAAACAAAAGGGTATGTATGTATGTATGTGCTCCATAAACAATTCATCAATTCAAACAAATAAATGCAGTGTGTATATTTCAAGCATATGATAATTTTGAAGTAATTTATATCACTTTAATTTAAAAATATCTTCTTAGAGATTTTATGATTAAGTATCAGCTGCAGTTACTTTGTGCAAAAGTGGAAGAACGCATCTGTTACTGAAAAACAGACTTGGAGCATGCTGACACAGTTGGAATCACAGTGAATGGGAAGCAGAGAGAAAACATAAGTTCTGCCTAGAATAGTATAATGAAGTCCCTTGAACATGGTCCGCAAAACAGAAGTTATCACTCAAAATAGCCTACTTGAGAGATCTGTCCTCTGCTTGCATTTAAAGATTCCTACTATAAACTGCTTAAGCTTTACTGTTGATTAACCCATGTATTCTTTTTGTTCTTAAACTTGGCCTAATGTTAATTCAGAATAATCTGGTGCACATTAGCCACATGACTCTTTCAGCCATCACACATCTACTATTTATGGATGGTTTTGTAAATCATTAGTGTTCATTTCCCACTGGCTATGAAGTCTGTATGATATTAGGTAGCAATTAATCTAGGTTAAAAAGGCTTTGTCACAGAAGAGAAAGTTTCACACCTGCTTATCTTCAAATCCTAGTTACAGTCAGATACCATTAGAGTACCCTTAAATTCAACTATTCAGTTGCATAATCTATATTTCTAATTTTGCTTCCCCAAGAATCTTAGGAGAAAGAGTTAAAAAAAAAAGCTTTTGCACAAAGCTTACAATCAAGTTTGTGTAACTTGGATAAAGATCAGCTCAGTCAGTACATAAACAACACAGAATTTTCATGTCAAAAAAATTAAAAAGTTTTTCTAAAACTTGTACTGTATCTTCTTCATTCCACAAACTAAATTTGATGGCCAGAACAAATATGTAACATCTTTCAGCAGAAGATCCTTAGCTAAAAATGCTCCAGTGACAATCAACAAGACAAGTTGCAGGTCACAAGGCTCAAGTTCTTATATGCTGGCAGATACTAAGATATTTCATGGAACATTTTCTTCTCTTCCAGTATGAATGAAAGGTTGGTTTCAGTTTACATTGACATTCAGGTGTGCAAAAATAAAGAAATCACAGTACATTTCTCCACCCATCCCTCTCCATTTCTCTGTAATGGAGACATATATTTTGTTTAAAAATTTAATCTGTTTAAAAATTTAAGAGTTCAACAACCTCCATACAACAGGGTCACAGATTGCTGCAGCCCACACTGGATAGTCTGGAGCATCCAAACAGCGTAGGTCTAAGGTTGCACACAATTTAACACTGGCCACAGTAATAGCTGTTTTATAACCTCAATAATAACCTCAATATCTTGTCTGAACAGCTCCAGCAACATGTGAATTGACATGTGAATTCCTATGCATAAGATATATTAATGAGAAAGAGATCGGTTCTTGAATTCATGAAAAAGAAATTGTTCTAAAAGTCTATATGTTTTCCAAAATATGATCCCTCCCCACCTCCTCAAAAAAAAAAATAATCACGCAGTATTTGATCATAAAAGCCTGGTTGATACGCTATGAAGGTGAGAGACAACATTATAGCACAAGATCTGCTTTTGCAGTGAGTCTGAATGAACTGAACATTTTACAAATTCAGTTTCCATTCTTACAGAATTTGAAATACAATTGAATATGTAAAATGCATTAACATTTTAAAACATTTTCTCGATGCTCTCAGGCTCTTTTCCATGTAAATCACTTACGTACACTATAGATCTATTTTAAAAAATAAACAAGAACTCAGTTATAATTGGTCCCCTCTTTTCTAGCTTAGTGTCGCTATCGAGGTCATCCATGCAGCTGACAGCTCTTACATTACTTTAGGAATGCATTATAAACACTAAAGTACTGACCTTTGTCTCACCTAGCAAAAAGTATAAATTAGCTATTCATATGAACTACGTTAGATTAATTCTCCAAGTAACATAAGAAAGAAAAGGAGGAAAAAATCCACCTCCTTTAGGAGCAAGCTCTGTAATTGGAATCCCCCGAACCGCCTCACTAGAGGGCAGGATTTAGCCAGGAATGGGGTCTACTCAGCAGGGCGAGGGGTGAGGGGATGGAGGGATACAAAACCCTCTTCTTCTGTAACGCAACAAATGCTAGCAAAATGGTAACATTGATTTTTATCAGAATTATCCTTTTCATCATGCCTAAAACAAGATTTCCAAGTTGCTTTTTAAAGAGATGTGTGTCTCTCTCTCTCTCTTCAATACCCTGAACTGGAAGATGCTGGATGAGGAAGGATACTTGCTAAACTATGGTTTAATGAGGGCATGGCAAAGAAAAATCTCCTTAAAAGCCACTGTACACGCAAGCATTCCAGGGAAAAGAACAGATTTGTCTGAAGAAATTTCTCGGAAAAGCCATAATAAATTATTTTGGTTTTGCATTGCATTTGCAAGCTGCAGCGTTTAGTTTTCATAATGACACTTGATCGCCAGCAGCCTGAAAGGCAGTACTGGCTTTTAAAACCAAAATATGCCAAAAGGTGTTTAAAACCAACAGTTAAGGAAATTTTGATTCATTGTTTCCTGTCTTCCTCCAGCATGAACTTCTACATAGAGTTGGAAATGATAACTACTCCAGCTTGGAGGAATGCAGTGACTTCCCTAAAGCAAAGTACCACAGCAGCGCTGCGTGAAAAGATAATACTACCTCCAATTCCCTCACCTTATTTAGATCTGTTCAAGTTGACTCGTAGTATAGAGCAAGACAAACAACCCAGGGTTTTGATGGCTCATCACTTAAAAATATTACAATTTACTACAGTATACTGCGGTAATACCAGCAATAGCTCCTCTGAGGTTCTGCTGCAAGTTCTGCGATGGGCAGATCAACGACAGAGACTGAACTGCTCCACAGGATTTAGCTTATCTTCATTCTCCTGCAGCTGGCTGTTCAGTGCAAACTGGTATCATTATTTTAAAAGCATTTCTGGTTTTCAGCAGGCAGATATTAACAACAGTGAAGAAAAATAACGCAGTTGGTCTGAATGATATTTGGAAATGCTCAATGTTAAGGATGTTACCAGGCAAGTAGATCATATTTTCTCTGTAAAGTAGTTTAACCTCTGACTTAACAGCTTTAAGGCAATTGTGCTACCTAATCAGCCACTGTATCTCTCGGTCTCCTTCCTGCAGTTGCTGAAATCATTAGTCAGGGAATTGGTGAGGAAGCCATAGAAACACACTAGCAGCAGGGAATAAAAGTCTCTAATGGTCATAACTCACACTAAAAATGACAATTTATGGCTTTTTACAGCATGTAATATAATTTATGGGATGTTATACATTGATGTGTATGCCTAATGAGTGTTGTAGAAAGCCATAAATCATCAGCGTTTCCAACTTCCATCGAGAACTCATTTATTACACTATTCCAGAAGCATATCCTCATGATAACCACACCCTTGTCTTGCTTTATTGAAAGACAAGTAAAAGACAGAGAAGGTAGATCTAACAGTGGTCTGATGCGCAGTCTTAAAACCAAAACCACACTCCAACTAAGACAGCAGAATAAAAAAAAAATGATCCTTCACTGAGAAATACATTCACTTCCCTGATTTTATTTATTTTATTAATAACTGGGGGAATACACAAAGAAACATTTTACCACATCCATCCTCTGAAATGCAAGATCTTATTTAAAGAGGTAATATAAAAGGGAAAAGAAGACAGGAAAGCCTGTATGCAGAGCAACACAGTTCCGTCCACTGGTGACTACTGCCATACTGGATCTGGTATTATGAGTTTGTATAATTGAAATGTTCATAAAATCCAAATACAAACACAGCCTAGGAATCCAGATAGTCCAGTAGTAATAGGTACATGCAACCCTTATAAAAGTTTTAATTTTTAGAAGAGAAACAAAAAAATACAGAGCACTGTAATGAAGGATAACAAAAAGCACTTAGCATTAAAAAAAATACGTAAGAAAGAAAAAAAATCAGGATGAGCACATTTTGTGAGTATTGGGTTTGGGTTTGCTTGGTTTTCTTGCTTTAGGCACTAGTTCCTCTGTCTCTGGTATGTATTAGTATAATTCAGACCAAAATCGAGTGTAATTTCATGAGTTTCAGGTGAAATATTGCAAGAGATACCCAGGAGTTTATTAGGGAATGTTCTTAAAAAAAAAATAATTCTCAGGAGCAGGATAGAACTTCTGGCTGAACTGAAGGCAAGCAGGCACAATGAGAACTGTTAACCACCTCAAAAGAGTGGGACGAAATCCAACTTTTTGTTCCTGGCTAGTTTAATCACCTGCAAAAAAAGAGGGTATTTTCTAGCAGAACAGACTGGAACTTTAACTCCTACATATACATGCTGTAGGCATTAAATTACCAGGTGCACATAAAATACCAGGTGCATTTTCCTGCTCTGTAGGAGACAGGCACATCTGGGGAGGGTAACCAGGCTACAAAGCTAGCAAATTTAAGCAGTGCTAAGGGTTGTTTCATCAATGAAGAAATTAAAGTGTTTCCATTGCTAAACAAAACAGTTCCCCTCTCCTCAAATTTCTAAATTCTAACAAGTCAAAATATAAGCTGTCATACATGGAATTGAGAAAGCATTGAAACCCCCAGGTATTATGGTGTGCAGTTTTTTAAACAAAGCCCTCATGTTGCAGCAACTCTAACCTGAAAGTCACAAATTCTGGAGATTTGCTACAGAACCTATCTTCAGGATCACTTCTTACAAAAGTAAGTGTGTTACAACATAAAATAAGGTGTGCTTCGGATGAGCCACTGATCATTCTCAGCTACAAAACTCAAAATAATTTCAAGACTGCTGAGGCTCATAACCAGAGAGTATGAATCAGTTCAACCAGGTCTGAAGTTGAAATGAATCCTAGCTCTGCCACGATTAGAGCAGATCAGCAAGCTGTTCAAGGTGAGAAATTTCATATTTCATAGTACAGATTAGCTTTTACGGCTTCCTTAGGTTTAACCAAATCTGAAAATTTATAGGGAAAGAAATTCCTTCAGAAAGTCTGACCATATCTTTAGATAAACAGCTCAGATCTCAAGCAAGGAGTTCAGAAGCTTAACTCTTCTTAAGGTTCACTTAAGAGCACTTGAGCTGTTCCACTGCAGTAACTGCACAGCCCCTCTGCCTTATCTTCCTAAGGACCTTGTATCAATCCATTGCAGTGCTCTAGGCATGCAATTTGCTCTCTCCTATTCCCAATTAGATTATGGCTCTGCAACTCTGTACATAGCACAGATATTCCACCCAATCCTCCACCCACTTAAGTGAGTCTTTTTGGTGTCTCTCCTTCCGGGTAGTGCAGGACTCTGGCTCCTACGCCCGCTCAGTTTCCAAGAACAACCAGTTATCTCCTGTTTATTCTTTCTAATACTTGTGCCATTTGCTCATCTCCTCCCACAGCTCTGTCTTTTATCAGCTCAGGAACTAGAACAGAGCACACCTCCCGCAGACGAGGCCATCGCTGCTTCCAGTCCCATTCTCAAAGTAAATCGCCTCGCACACCTTGCAAACAGAGACCCGGGCAGCAGCTTTGCCCAGTAAGAGTCTCATCCAATTCAAGACCTCTGACCTGCCTGTGAAGTTCAAGCTAGCTGGTGGAAGAGACTTGTGTCCTACATCACCACTGCTGCACCAACTACCAAACCTGCACATTATCAAGCAATGCTTCTGGGTCCCACATCTGCCCTCTTCCCCTGCAGCTGTTGCATTAAGTGCCAAAGCCCTGCTTAACCAGCCACAAGGATGGTTCCCTGGACATTAAAACAAGAAGCTAAACACAAGCTTGCTCTTTTCCTTTCAAGATCACCTGCTGAGTAAGCAGTTTACCACTGTGTTTTGTGGCTTTCATCCCAGCCATGATAATCTCACTGCCTGAATGCCAAGTAGTCCACATTTCTCCCCGCTTTACTGCACCCTGAACAGCAAGTGGAAAACCGGCAGAAAAATAAATTAAAATAAAAAATAGTCATGAGGCAGACAAAGAACAGCACTCCCAAACACATCCCATTTGAAAATGGATACTAAACAGCATGTGACTGAACATAAAGCACTCCTTTTTGCTAGAAAAATCAGCATCAGAACACTGCTTCTTTATATGACAATAACTGGAAAGTATCAGTTCCTTCTTCTTTCACCATTTCTCCTCCTGTAAGTACACTAAGTTTGTTTTGATTTCCCTTATCTCTCCACAGATTGAAAAGGCAAAATAAACCCTCTTTATTCTTAGAGATAAAAAAAAAAAATTCTTTATAAAGCACTCAGAAGACAGATAAATAAATTATTCCATGCAGAAGTATAAATACAGGCAAGGAAAAAAAGAAAAGATAAAATTCTGGGAAATGTATTCACAAAGTAGAGAAGTAAATCAATGCTGGATTTATTTTGAGTGTTGTGTTCTTTTGGGTTTTTTTTTTATTACATGTCATAGATTGAATCTAACTGGATTTAGCAACCTCCAGAACAATTAGAAATACTACTACTAGGAATCCGATCCATAATTCACATACAGTTAAGTGCTAAATGACATGCTTCCCCTCATGAACTTGAGAAAAAGATGTATAGATTCTTAAAAGATTTTTTCAGAGTTTAATGCATTAAGTGTCTTAATCTGTGCTGTGTGTAAGCTTGGAAATGCCAGATTGCTAGAGAACACATTATGGAAGACATCATAAAATGAGAAGGCAAAAAGCATCACCACAACAGAAAAATTAAAGATTCTTTAACAGCTATTTTTTTAACATTTAAAAGAGATGTATTAAAAACAGAAGAAGGGTCAAAGGTTATAAACAGAAATACATTAAACTCCATCTGAGCATGAGAAAACATCTACTGAAAGGGTCCTTGAACGCTGGAATAACCCAGAGAGGTCGTGGAGTCTTCGTCTTTGAATGTACTCAAAGCACTAATCACAGTCCTGGGCAATCCCCTGTACCAAACCCCAGTGTGGTTGAGGTTGGGCTACACAGTATCCAGAGGTCTCCTGACAGTAAATTCTTTATTACCAGACACCAATAAACACTTGGTAAATACAAAGTGTTACAACAATCAAAGAACCTTCTTTTAAAGTACAGACAGGGTAACAAAAACCATAATCCATAAAACAAACTATGTGCCTATAATGCCTTTTGAGATGGACCATTATGTGTGACAAAAGAGTAGATTGTTTCTCAATCTTTTCTCAATGCTGTGATGGAAATATGTGATTCTTGGAGACAGACTGAAAAGTACACTGCTAGAGCCAGATGAATTTTAGTTTGTCCATTTTGAACTGGCCATAAACAGTTCTCTGAGGAGTCTGTAAAGGTGTGTCACAACCAGATTCCTTCTACACACCTGCACTATCACCACTCCTGTGAGCATCAGCATGAGCACCTCAGCCTGGAGTCAGATCCGTCCCCCAGCCCAGCTGCGCTGCCGAAAAGTGGCTCTTCCCTCCTGGAAATCCAGGAGGCTACAAGACATTTTGGCTGTTTCATACCTCATCACTACAAGGAACTATACTCACTCACAAGGTGTTGCTCGCTCTCTGGCATTCCCGATTCCAGCCAGGATAACCCCTCCTGCTGCCAGGGCTTCTTGCGCTCTCTGCCAGATCTTCCCTTGGTCACAAATTACCACTGCGGAGCAGTTACTAATTGAATTTCCCCTTCAGTTTGTACCAGGATCCATGAAACCACAGAACACAGAAGACTGACTCCAGCCACTGTATGGTTTTTACCGAGATAAAAGTACCTGTCTTGAATGTCACTTTACAACATTTTCCCTTAAAAATCCATCAATTTTTTCACATCACTATCTACAGAGTATGATATAATAAAATATTAATTGAATATACTAACAACATCTTGAAACATTAATTGCCAGTTTGCAGGGGAAAAGGTAAAAAACTGTTTGAGTTACAAGCAAAACACTTTATTCTACCTACAGTACACTCCTAGAGAAACTCTCAGAAATTTTGTATTTCTCCAAAGTACATGAGTAAAGCTCCTAAGCATTTCAGCCTGCTCAGCAATGATAAATGTTTGAGCTTTTGCTGTCGCCTTAAAAACAATTATTTCTTACCAAAATTCCATTCCATTTAAAGCCATAGATATTACTGATGCCACATTTTGAAGTTAAGGCCTCTTAACTTCTCTTTATGCAACTGCAGCAGCTACAATACTATACTGAGAGCCAGAACCAACATCTGCCAAGTTGCAGTCCCTCCCAGCATTTTCAATGCTTTAACGATTTTGTTTAGTTATGTTTTCTTTCAAAGGCCAATCCAAAGTACAAAAGAGCAGTTACTTCTTTTAGCAAGAGCTGCCTAACTACCTTCAAGATTCTTAGTCCGGATGAGAAAGCAAAACCAGGAACGACTAACCCTCAAGAGAAGAAATTTTAAATTAATATGTACAAATTGCATAAGAAAATCCCTGTCTGAAACACTACCATGAGAATTATTAAAATTACCAATAAACCATCTGCCTAATGGTTATGTAGATGGCTATCGAGATCTGAAACAGAACAAAACCACAAGTCTCCCAATATGAAGGTCACAGTCCTATTAATTAGGCCAAAGAAATCTAGTAGTAAAATCTTGGGAGATGGAAACCAGCCTAAAACAATTATCATTTGTTTGCTCTTTATTCTGCCTCTACCAGTAGAGGTCAGGTTTCCCTTCACACACATACACTTAATTTCTTCCATATACCAGATTGTAGCCATTAAAATGAACGGATTGTACATAATAGATGTGCACTCTTTAAACAGTTAACAATATTCACCACATTAATGTTAAGCACAATTTACTGCCTGTAGCATTCCTGGCCGAAGCTCCTTTTGCTAATAAGGTTGGGAGATTTATATCATGTAAGAGTAAACTAATGAATACAATTCAGATAGTGCTTTAATTCATTCAGTAGCACCATGCTGTAAATCCTCAAAACAGTGAAATGCAAAAGGCAATTAGGAAAATTAGCACTCGGACTTCTCAGCTTCTCCAGGTTTGTAGTGTTGTATCAGAATGAAGAAAGCTGAAGGAACACTCACGAATCATACTTAAAACCAACATTTTGGATACCAGGAACGAGTCAGTATTCATTAGGAAGATTTTTTGGTACCAAACTTATACCAATATCACCTCCAAAGCTAAGAACTGATCCTTTTGATGATGCATGAGCAATGCAAGACTGGATAAAATAGGCACCCATACACACACATACATTTCTACAACAAAAGTTGCACTTCCTGCAACATCCAAAAATCATCTGTAAAAATAAAAGGTGGTGATCAAAGCAAGCAGATTCTTTTTTTAATTACTATAATACCAAAGAGAAAAATAAAAAGAAAAAGGGGGAAAAAAGAAAAAAGTTTAAACTCCCTCTCCATTCATTTAAAATTCCACACCCTTGGAACTCACGAGTTTTGAAGGTAAAAATAAAAACCCACAAGAAATAAATCTTTGGCTTCTGCAAGAGTCATTAAAATTAATGAGAACACTTTATATTTATTTGCATGAAAAAAACAGGAAGTATCTTTTTTTCTGAGTGAGAAAAATCACCAGTCTCTCAGGAGCAGAGTTAAGAAATAAGCTATCAGGTCTTGTAAGCCTCTGAATCAAATTCCAACTTCAAATCCTCACTGAATTTTCCTTAGCTCTTGTTGTGAGTTACCTATTTACACTGCATAATAAAAGTTGTTTTTTAGCACAGTAAACTTTATTTATCCTGTTCCTTCTGTCAAACAAAATATACTTCAGCCACAAACTGCAGCATATAGCTTTCAAATATAAAAGATACAGGTGTGGCAAAGCTAGCAATTGATTTTTAGTTTCTCTGATCAGTCACCATCCCAGTTGGCAGTCACCCTGATCCTGCCGTCCTGCACTATTCAGCCTTCAGTCTAAAATGAGCTATTATGTATGCAAATATGCTGCACATTTCTGTAGCACTCGGTTTACAAATGCAACTTGCTTAACACAAATCAGAAACAACAAACATTCAATCCTTTCAATTTTACAGCCCTTTCCAGTCCAAGTTCAAGACTCAGTCTGATCCCAAGTGCGTTTTCATGGAAAAATATACCAGCAGTTCTTGGAAGTTCAAAGGGCAACAGCCAAATTCTGTTTTATCATCTTCTAGGTTTATATTCTAAGATGACTTTTACAACACGGGAGATAGTTTCCTTTGGTCGTGCAGAGCCAACAGGATGCTAAATTTGCAAGGGTAAGAGATGTGACTTTTGCAGCAGAGCAGAGGAGCTACATTTCCAGATGCAAAGAGTTTATTAACTTTAAATCATCCCACACCTGACCTTCTTCAGACCTCATCACTGAATAGTATGTGGCATTACCTTGGGCAAGGGATTACTTACCCTATGTAACTCTTAAGAACCACATTTTAGGAGTTGCATTATAAGAGATGGAGAATACACTTCACCGAAGCTCTGAAGGACTTTGAAGGACTTTGTTGTTTAACAGCATTGCATTTTCCAAAGCAGCCGTACGCTAAGCTCCATGCAGCAAAACCAAGGCATTACTGAAAACTACTTTAATCTCTAAGAGGTTATCTACAGAGTCCTCAAAATCCTGCAGTCAGAACTGAAGCTTAAGTCCACTGAATTCTAGAAAATAAGTTAGAAATAGGAACTCTACCTTCAAGTTTCACAGCACAGAAGCTCCTCTCCAAGTAGTAGAAGCCACCGCCTCAGCTTCCTGCACAGAATGGTGCAGACCCGCTTGAAGATAAAGGCTGTGCTGCTCTCCAGTAACTGTGTTCAAAGCATCTCCTGGAGAGTTACAGAATTTTAAAGCAACATTGCTTCTTGATCCTGTAGAGAGCATAAGTTTACCCCAATTTACCATTCCCTTTACCACCACATTTCTTGAAAACACTGAATCTATGACAACATACTTAAATGAACTTCCCCTTGCAAAATCCACTCAAATTAGAGACCATTCTAAGATTATAGAGGTATCATTTTAGACTTAAGTTACTGCTTCCATAGCGCTCTGTGAGTTTCAAGACTACAGCATCACAAACACAACCCCTTGTGCTGATTTGGAGTTTGCTATTTCAAGTAGTTTGATATTGGGTGGTCCAACATACTGCAAAATAAATGAACTTCACCAAATTCCAAGAGGTATCTTCCCATCAATTCCAAAGCAATTTAGCAACCAAACTGAGATCAAGATAAAAGAACAAACTGGAAGAACATATGTCATTAATTTAAAAACCTGTCCTCAGGTAACTGTTATATTTCTTCAAAATTATAACATTTTCCTTGTGGAAAGTGTCTGTGCATGCTTATGTATAGGTACTCCAAACAGCTAAGCATATAAAACCCATTTATAAATCAAATTAATATTTGGCTTATTTAAGTCTGCATCTACATGCGCATGTTCAGTTTAGAGATTTACAGGTCAGCAGTGCAGCTCCTGCAACACTGCAGTAGACTAATTGAGTTAGAATAGTTGATGGCTTAGCACTATTTGATAGGCTTAATTGATTTACAATGCAGATAAGCACCAATAAAAAAAAATTCATAGAATCTGTGGAAATTAGCATGTCTTTCTTCCCAGAGCAATAAAATTCTGCATATAGTAATCTATAATCATAGAATCTTTACAATAATATTAAAACACGTTAAAAAAAAGAGTGTGAAAGAAATGATATGCAAATTTATGTAGGATTGAAATCTTCACAGAAGGTTTTTTCCTTCACCAAAGCAAAAATCCTCTAATCAATTAGGGGTAGTTCTAACTTGTTTTCAGAAAGCAGGTGCGACAGTTCTAGATAGAAGACAGCTTGTACTTCTTAGTCTAAGTAATTCTGCCCTTTCCAAGTTAACTATGGAGATGCTCATTACCGCAGACAGACAAAAGAAGTCTAAAATTTCAGTCATGGAAGAAATAGCTTCTGACACATGGAAATAACAAGTAAATACTTTTGGGGTTTACCTGTGTTGTTAGTAAAACAAGTGGAGGGAGTGAGTGTTTATTTCACATTTGCCAATATGGACAGGAAGTCTGTGACAACACTGAAGTGGATGCTGAAGCAGTGACCCTTCCTTATTAAGTCCATATTAAGAAATCTGGCTGTACATTCTGCAATATTTAGCTCTTCTCTAGGTATAGCATTTATTTCATGGGTAGCCAACAGAGATCAACTTTATGCTTACAATGTTCAATCCCAACATAGTTTTCAACCCCTCTTGAAAATTAACTAATGACAGTTGCCAATGTTAACTTCCTATAGCTCACAGGTAGTATCCAAAATATGGGCTACGATTAAATCTAGAAGAAACTGTTCCACATAAATCTACATGCACAGTGAAATGCATTATTGAATTAAACTGCTGTTAAAGCCTTGCTACCTTATCAGGTAGTTCAACCAAGATAATTAGCAATAATTATTACAGTATGATGTCGCTGTTACCCAATAAGAGGCTAGCTATTATCTTGGTTCTCAACAGATGTCATGTAAACGAGCTTTGGTGCTCCGAAGAGCTGTCACATCTTGCACCTCTCTTAGCCTGTGGCCAAAATAAGTTGTGCTGGTCTGGCTTGGCACAGCACCTCTTCTGATTTGGGCTTTTGAGAAAACAGATACAGTAATAAATTATTCTGAAAGATTTAATTTTGTTACAAAAATAGGCAAGTGTTTCACATTATTTTTAGGGGTTATAGCTCTTCCACTCTCTTGCCTCTACACCCCACAGTGCAATGCCATACATATATAACACACCTCAAACTTCCCAGAATGAAATAAACATCAGCTTCAGAAAAATATGATCCGGATTCTTAGAGCTTAGTAGAAACAAAGGAAATAGCAAAGGTCAATGAGATTTCTAAATCAGGACAGTACCAAAGCAGAATAAGTACCTCTATTAGCTGCTATTTTTTTGAGAAAACTTTCACAGCTTCTCACAGGAAAGAAATTTTATTTATTATCTCAGTCAGAAAAGAAGCTGACAGTGAAGTTGAGCAATTAAATTGATTTTTTCCTTTGTGAATATTTACATACCACCACATCACATCAGCCTCTTTATTAGTCTGCTGCTCAGCTCAAAGTCAATGGTTTACGTCTTGCTGCTTGCAATATTACATTTCTAAATGGCATGTGAATTAAAATACAGTACCTCTCCAGAGTGAAACAAGATACGTAGTTAAGAGCACCCTGTAACAGATGGAGAGGAGCTTTACTGACACAGCACGGTATCTTCACAAGGTAGCCCACAGGAAACATCACTTTTGAACATAGCCATTTTGAGAGTGAACCCCGCTGATAAACACAGAGCAGATATAATTATGTGCACTAGTAACACTCCATAGCAGCAATAGGGACTTGACTTAATGGTGCTTAGAGAGCCAGATGAGTGTGCTGTTGATGCCTTGGGTACCAGGAAAAGAATAATCAGCATTTAACTGGGCTCATAAAATTCAGCCTTAGCTAGGACTTTTCTGGTCTAGGGGAAAAACTATGGAATAGAGACAGCTTTTATGACATTAATTAATGTTTATTTTCCCATTCCTCATATGCTATGTAGCATACTTTTATACATTACGACAAAAAATTTCAAAATAACTAGGAAATCTGAGTTCATACCTTGCAGTAAGAAGGAAATACCAGGACTAAGACTAAAAAGGTTTTTCAGAGTTAATGATTCTGTAGTCAAATAGAGGTCTAAAAATATAACTGAGGTTGATATAAGAAAGAATTCTCTGCCTTTGAAAATATAACTAAAGGCAAAGAATATGCATTCAGAATGACAAAAAAATTTATATTTTTTTGGATTCTTCCTGCAAAGTCACTTTTGAAGAAAGATGGAACATTCTTTAAAACTAGAAGCAAGAATACTGTCATCGTAACGTAAGGGTCCTACAAAAGGAATCTTCATCTCATAGTCACATCTACTTTGCAGTAAAATCTCACAGACTCAATGAACCTGAAGGGATATGTAATTAAGGCCCCATATCTGTTAATAAAATATAGTCCTGAGTAACTGAAGGAAAAAACACGTAGGTGGGGAAAGGGGTGTTTGTTATTTTTCTATAAAAAGAGCAGATTAAACATGGTTTTTGTGTGCCATGCATCACACCTGTACTCTCAGACACTATTTAGTCTATTTGGAAGAAAATGAAGTTATACAGAACATGACAGCTTCCACTGCAGATGAGTAGGCAACAATATACTCAGTAGTATCACACTTAGGCAAGACATTCCTAATGTCATTTTATCCTTTTGAAATGATACATTTTTGGAAAGGTAAGTTTTTGTTGAAAACCAAGAAGATAATTTACATGGCAACCTTTAATTTCAAAACCCTAGTATGAATGAAAAACTACAGTAGAATGGGAATTTATTAGAGGATTTGTCTACTAAATGCTTTCAGCGGATACCATTTGAGAACTGCTGACCAGTTGTCAGAAAAGGTCCTCATTCATTTCAGTTTTGACATAGTTTGACCTGAATCATCATCATTTACAAAATCAGTTTTGGGAACACCCATTTACAAATGTTTAAAAAGCTTGGAACTTGCCAGCAAGCTGTGTGAAATCAAGCACAGTGGTTTATACTGAGAATACCACGTGATGTTTACTAAACTCCCAGTTGTAGTTAACTTCATGACTAGCTGAGGCTAAGGGAGTACTGACAGTTTCTGTCACGCTTTACTTGGATGACTCACTATGACAGAGGAGAGAGTAAACCTCAGAGAGAGTCCAGCAACCTCCTGACTGGGTAGTAGTTAACTGTTCTAGACAGGGTTAGTCCCGATTTATTCAGTTACTTTAAACCTGTTATTCACATCATGAAATACTCCATAATTAAACAAACATCCTCTGGAAGATGCTTTATTTCCACTCACATTTTACACAGTACATCGGTACTGACATACTCTTTTACGTTAGACTTGGTTTCAACTTGTTTGCTATAGAGATACTGTACTCAGCGTTGTACATTTTAATGTCACCAAGTTATATCCTTTCTACTTTACAGTTTCTAGCTCCAGTGAAGATGTAGCAGACTAATAGTTTTTACTAATGGCTGAGATATTTTTAAACTAGAAGTATTTATTGGGAAAGCTTTCCTTTGCAAATTTACCTGTCAATAAAATGTTGATTAGAAGATGTTTCTTGAGTACTGTACAAACAGAAGAGTAATACTAAGTCAGAGCAGAATGTGGTTTTTCACCACACTCACTGCTTTTAGAACTAATGCACATGATTGAGATGAATATGTTAACTGCATTTATGCCGAGAACAGTCTGATGATGGATTTTATGATAAGTGTTTAGAGGGCAAGCAGCAGATCGCAGACTTCAACATTTGAAACAGTTTGAAATAGGAAATGTGTCAGTTCAATTACTCTGTAAAAAGAGAATTTGAATTTAAAAGTATTGCTCAGTTGAGAATCTAACTGTACTCCCATTTATTTTAAGATGCACGGAAGGTTTTTTCAGCATTGACTGGTGTATTGATTAATTTCTAAAATGCATGTTTCAGACCTAACAAATTGCCTTATACTGAGGCATCTAGAAAATGCAGCAAATTTTCTCAAGCAGTTCATCACACACATTCTATTAAGAAACTTCTAGGCTCCTTTTATTTGTACTCAAGTTTTTCACTTAGGTGCCCAGAATGATGATGATGTAAATTAGGCATCAGTGAGTCACTCAAAAAAAAAAAGCTGGAAAGATGTAATTTAACAGAAAATTAATTGATCACCTGGAATGTAAAACAAGAGGTGCATGAAGAACAAATCCAAACATTGTTACCTTAAGAAGAAATAGCTGAAAACTCACTGAAGGCAGAGAGCATGCAGCCACTCTAGATCTAGGGACGTGAAGGGCACAATAAACCCATTTTCACAGTATTTCCATCACAGAGTATGACCATACATCAGAGAAATCTCAGTGGTAAAATATTAACAAACATTTTCTATACAGGGAGTGTGAAATGAGATGCAAAGGTTTCAGGACACATAAAAGAAATCTCTCAGCGCTGTGTGTAATGATACTCAGATGTAGAAGTACATGGTACTAAAATGAGTCATCTGACACGTGCAACATGTGTACTGCAACGGTGTTTTCATTATACTACATTCCCAAATATGAACTCATTACAAAACAAAAAGCCTCTCAAACAAGGTCGCTCAATGAATAAAATGCTGATGCAAGTTACTGGCTTGAGAATACAATTTCAGACACCGGTGCTGAATAGGTCATGGGAGCCCTAAATAGTTTAATACCATCAGGAGTGGTATAATGCGATCTTTATTAAGTGAGAAAAGTAATTTTAAGCATAAGTGGCAAATCTTTGTCTATATACATACCACCAGAGAAGAAAATAGGATTTTTATTATTATTACTATTGCATTCAGCACATTCCAGGTTGGTATGTTTGCTCCATCCTCAGAAATCAAGAGTTCTGTTAACTGTGCTATATGTTGTATTTTGCGATGATTCCAAAATAAAAATTTCCCCATACACTTTCCACAAAGGACCAAGTTTATGTTACAAGCTCTAAGACACAAAATTTAAGGCCATAATTATTTCTGGAAAAAGAAATGGAGACAGAACCTTGGAAGATGCTCTCAACAGTAGCTGATATTACAAAGCACTGATATTCTCCAAGAATATTTTTATGATCAATGCAAATATCGTTTCTCAACTCCAACAACTCAATCTCAGATCATCACAGCACTTACAAACAGGCACTTTCAACAGCGATTTTTCCAGCTGAAAAACAATAGTGAGTGTGAGTATTATAAAAAGAAAAAAAAAAAAAGAAAAAGGTGTTCATAAATGAAAGCTGTACGGCTAAGCCTGGAAACACCCAAAATAAAAGAGTAGCCAACCCAGGATGAAAAGTGGAGCACATATATTTAAAGTTACATAGACTTTGTATGCTATAAGGAGGATTCGGAGACCCAGCCTGTTTGTAGGCTGACATGCATTCACAAGTTTGTAAGTTCTCTTTAGATTTGGTTCAGAGACTGGCAGACAAAAAAAAAAAAAAAAAAAAATTGAAATAAAAGGGTTGCACAAAATCCGTGTAGTTGTCTGAAACAAGTTTGGAAGCTTCACTTTCTCTGATCTGATGCCTTTTCTGAGGGTTGGCAACTTGATGATCAGCATATAATCTTCCTTCCTAGTCCAGGATACTGCTGATTATAACTGAAAAATAATTCTAACTTCAGGGAAGCATGAGCAAAGACAATTCTTCCTCATTTAGTTATAGAAAGAGAGGCTGATTTATGTTTTCAGAATCCAATTACCAAACTGTATATGGTTACTGTGACTAAATTGATAATATGAAGCATCTAGTTTACTCCCCCATCATCTCTACACTAGAAAGTTGGCTTTTATCAGTGTTCTTGAGTTAAAGAACTTGCGAATCATTCCTGAGGTTGTGGTACATCCTCAGAAAACAAGTGTATCCTTAGGAAAGGTAGCCGTGTGGCAGCCTGCGATTGTTGCTTATGTTCCACTAATAGAAGTGCAAACAAGTATGACTGCCAAAGAAAAAGAAAGGGAGGAGGAAAAAAAAAGAGAAGGAGCTGAGAGGGATATACATTTCTACATGAAGATTAATAAGTGTTCATTTTGGATATACAAGCATGCATTCTGGCCTACTTTAAATTATCTTCAAAGCATTTCATCCTCTTTTCCTCTGCACGTAGTTTCAAATTTCTCTGTCTAGTAGTAAGCATGATATGCTACCATTCAAAAAATGCCATTAATCTGCTTTTGCTACTGCTGGTTAGTCAAGCATTCAAAATTCAAAGTTCAAATTGGGTGTCATGCTACTTCAAAATGAGAGCTACAGCCTGAAAACAAATTCTAGTCAATAACTACTGCAATTTTAATGTTCTGTTCCCAGCCATCTATTTCTGTGTTTGACATACTTCTGAATGTTTTTGTTAAAGGTGTAACAAAAGAATGCTTTCTTCTACAGTTAACTTTTGGGTAACCTCTGGATGGCAGCTACTCACAAGCACTTGGCAGCCTCTTCTTTTTACCATCTCTGCAGCTAGAGACGGTTCGTTAAAATATAAATACTCTTAAAACTGGCATTTGAATTGCGTGTGCGTGTAGATGTATGTGCACACAAGTGTGTGCGCTCACACTTCAAGTAGAGAGAAAAACGAGTGGCTTAACTACAACTTAATTTCACAAGGAAAACAAAAATCTTTCACAAATAATATTTGAAAGACTAGCCAATTTCTTCACTGCAACATTAAACAAGAGGTGCAGTAATAGCAATTCTCAACACTTTCCCAGCTGGGGGGCAGAAAAATGCAGTACTGGCATGTGACATGATGAAAGACATGATATTGCTGCAAGTAAAGCGAACACCTTTCAACATTCCAAGACCAAGGAACACACTCCTGGTCCAAAAACTTTATTTAAGAACTATTTTGATGCATCAAGAATTGCAAAAAATACTCTAGAACCCCGGAAAAAATGAGATACATTAGGGTTCAGAGTTAGAGTTTACCTCTCTCACAAACTCCAGTCTAATAGAACATCAAAATTTAATTATAAACCTAGTACCGACACTGACTGCTGTGTGAGTGCTTGTCCCTGTAAGCAGCATCACCGCTGGAAAATTTGTCATGCAGAATTCAGTAGGGCAGCTACACACTTCGCTGTGCTGAAGGTTTGGAAAGGAAGACTGACATTATTCATGGTTGGGAAAATCCGGTAACAAGAAAACTATCTCACACTCTGGGGAAAAAACCCACACTTTTAGAGGTTGCTTATAAAGAATCAAAAGAATGTATTGATTGGTGGAAAATGCTAAAGTAACAGTATAGACAGGTATAGTGCATAGCATGCCTTGGAAGTGATCAAATATCCAGAACAAAATAAGATGGAATGAAAATCTCCTGAAAAATAAACCCCAAAAAGGTACTTCAAATAATGGAATATTCTAGGTCTTGTATCTTTTCTTGCCTTACCTCACCATCCAGAACACAAACAAAGCAGTTTTTTTAATGCATTCCGCTCAGAGCTGCTTAAAACAACAAGGACCCAGGAGGCTCTCTGCACCAAACACACCTTTGAGCCAGAAGGCAAAGGCACATCCTGGTCAGCAGCAAGGGTTAGACCCAGCTGAACACGCTACTTCACCTACCCCAAATCTGCAGCTTCAACCAACCAACCAAAAACCAACCAAACGCTAACTAAACAAAAGCCATCCCACCCAAAACCAACCAAAAGCCAACTAAACAAAAGCCATCCCACCCAAAACCAACCAAAAGCCTGCAGTTATTTACCTTAGAAAAGAAACACTTCCTTTAGTTTCCAGGCAAGGTATTCATACACAACTTGCTGCTCTCAAAATACTTCCAGGTGTCTTCACATATCTCTGAAGATTAAACCAGGTCTGTTTGTACAATTGTACAATTACACATTGGGCTAAATGCTGATGAATGTTGTGTCAGAGGCTACAGAACCTCACAAAGCTGCTGGAAGTGAGTGTTGTCTTACCTTAATTCTAGTTATCAACACAGTTACTCACCACGGGACCGGTTTTTGTGGGGTGTATTTGTCTGCAAGTCATCAAATATTATAACTAAATATAAGTATTACGCTTATGCCTTGAAATGTTATAACTGGTAATTAGAAATAATTGTTTCTTGATATATTTTGTTACAAGTGAGTGGAGATATTGCAGCATGCCCAGCACAGCAATAAGAAAGACAGCTATTGTTTTATTTACAGAGTTGTTTATTTTCATGTATGGAAGTGAAAAAGAAAAGGAGTTTTGCACTTCAGCAGTTTTTTTTAAACTTTTTTTATAAAAAAATGAAATGGTTTAACTACCTTTCTTTTTACTAGTTATTAAGTCATTGGTAGACTATTAAGTAGTAAAAGGAAATGCGAAGGATGCTCTAGAAGTATTTTTTTTCTGTGTTTTTCACTAATGGGAATAGTAGGTAGCTTTTGTGGGTTTTAAAATTATTTCCTAGTTAAAGTCTAAATTTATCCAGCTAATCTAGATAGCATTGCAGCATAAGAAAAAAAATCTCATTGAACTGACAGTTTATTTAGGGTAAGACAAAAACTGCCTATGAAGAGCAGTTCCCTTATATTCTTTTCGTTCTTTGATGTTTCTTGTTCAATAAGGATTTTTTAAAATTTAAGAAACATTTAATGAATAAATTTTGTCCCTACACAAATGAATCAGCTGTTCTGCCCACCTTTTTAAAATTATTGACCAAAGTGCAACCAATCACACCAATTCTGTTGTAATTTTTCTGAATGACACCATCCATACCCTCTGCTGATGTCAGGAGAGGTCCTGATCCTCGTTGTATTGTTGAATTACGAAGAAGTCAGAACAGAAAGCATAACTCATGCTCTCCGAAAGACAGTATAGTCTCTGGTGCCGGTAGGAGCAGTGCATGGATACTGACTGAAATAATCTGAAGTTTCTAAAGGAGAGTTTACAGGGTTTTTACACAATCATCATATAAAGCTATCAAGGAAGGCTTTCAGAATAATTACACCATGAAAACTGAGCATGCCAGTTTTAAGACTTGAACATAAAGGGCATCAAAGCATTCTAAAGATAAACTAGGGCTACAAATTCAATCTAGTGAAAAAGCAGCAGATTGGTTATGCGTGAGCCGAGGTTAAAGTAAGGCTATAAACCAAGGAAGAGGATCTGAGGTAAGAGCCAGAATAACTTTCAAGCATACTTTGGCTTGTCTGGTTTTCACTAATACAATAGGACTACCAACAGGACAATAGAAATTTTATCTAGTTTATTGATAAGCTCTTAAAGTATCTGTCTCGGATCATGATAAACCCAGTGTTTACAGCAGAAGCTTGATGAAGCTTTCATTTCAAATTAAAGTCAAAGAATAGTAATTTTCAAGCAAGATAGGTGTGGAATACCTCCCAAGTCTGAGCTGTAATGATGTTTTTGCCTCAGGCAAATGACCTAGACAATTACTGAAAAGGGTTATGAGCAAGAGCAAACTGAATTGAAGAAGTATAGCTGATTGGAGTGCAAAACTGCCCTGTATTCTGTGTGCACAAGAGCAAGAAAAAAGTTATCTATTCCAGTCTAAATAAAATAGGAAATTTATGTCAAATTATATACAGGATGGAGGTTACAGTATATGATGTGCTTTATACAATTTAAAGCTTAAAACATCAAGGTTGAACAGAATAGACTACCATTAGAAGGTAATATGAAAGCAATTTCTTATAGTTCAATAAATATTTTAGGCATTCGACAAAGTAGGGAGGCTGAGCATTAACTCTGAGGATGCTTTAAGTGTAAGGACATTAAAATGTTTATGTTGCAAAAGTATACGACGGTTACATGAGTAACAGGTTTGTAACTAACAATATCCAGTAACACCATTTAGTTATGTGGAATATATTCTACTTACTGTCTGTTTGAATAAATCCTGTCTGAATTTCCTTAAATAAAGAGACACTAACCTAACTGCATAATTTCATAAAAATATGACGACTGCTTTATGGCAAGGGCACAGTGCAAGTTTCTTTGTACAATTCATTGCCACTAGGGACTTGCAGCATCCTTCCTGTCCCAAGCTGCAGTCCTTGGCAGAAATAAAGTTCTACTCTATTGTTTGGAGAGTCGTAGGGATGATGGCAAAAGGAACCATGTGCTGAAATGGACGTAGTTCTTTAATAGTGATGATTGAAAGTAATCTATGTATATATAACACACACAAGTCATTCTACTTAAACTGAAAAAAATTGTATTATATTGTATGATATCTATCCCTATATCTGAATATGCTTATCTTCTATAATTTCAGAAATAATTACAATTTTACTTTAAATCAGAACTAGGTGTGAATTATGTCATCCAAACGATGATGTCAATGGAAACTCTGCTTACTGTACTCCTTCTCAGTATAGTTTATGGACCATGTGTCAACCATAAATTGCTGTATCTGACTGATCAGATAAGAGAATATGTCCAAGCTCAGCGCTGGTAAACTTCTCCCTAAACCCTGTGAAATTTGGAGCTTTGACATAAAAGGAGTCCTATCCTTTTCTAATATATTTCTTTCATCCCTATCAAGACATACTTGATCATGTAATATTTCTGATGTCTAACAATTTTTACTGGAATACTTCTGCAATTTGTATTCCTTGCTTGTCAACAGGAAAAACACAAGAAGTTGTAAAACGTTCCAGATAACAAAAATTAAGAGTAATCGTTTCAGGGTAAGACCGTGAATCAATCAAATGGGTTTCAATAGCAATTAAACCTTATGGGAAGTTCTAAAAAATGATATTTGATTTTTAATCAAATCAAACTATCCATATATAAAAGTTCAATAGAAAAGTGGAACACCTGATACCTAGGGCAAATCAAGATGAAACAAAGGTATAGAAATGAACAGAGTGCTCTTCATTTTCTGTGCAGCGTAAGTTAATATTAGCTGAACGTCTATTAAATTGCAAAGTCAAAATTATGTTATTTTGTTCCAAGGACGTCCTAAACGCATGTAATTCTTTCTACAAAATAAGTAAATATTTCCTTTTCCAGAAATGTTGAGGAAATATTCCAACTATCTACTTGTTTAGATTTCACCTTCTAATAGAGCTCCTTCAACAGATTTCCTTCATTTTAAAAACCAAAATCACCTAACAAGAAGATAACTGGTGATGTTTCTCTCTTTTCAGTTGCTAGTCCCTTCTGCCATAATGGTTGTAATGTGAAATCAGACTATTCATGTTTTTTATTATGGTGGTTTTTTGCTTTTATACCAAATCATGCAGATCATCCAGACACTTTCAGAATTCAAGTAGATGCGAGCTCTGCCTGTAAGCTCATTCTTGTACTCTTAAGGTGGTTTATCACACCCACCCACCCCTTCCTGCATGAATAAATCAATTGCTTTTTTTTTTAAAGGCAATTTTTCACGCAACTAGCATACAAATCATATGTATGTGCGTGTGTAGAAGCCTTGTACAGCTCTATATAAAAGCTATTTAAAAGGAATTTAATTGTTGTTGCCTTGAGAGATTGTTGCTGCTGTGTTCAGGGCCTTTTTTTCCCCCTTCCACTAAATCACAAGCTCCCATGCACAGTGTTCTTGTGATTTGTTTTTGTACATCTTAAATCTTCTGGAAGTTTTGCTTGCCCGGGCTATTACCACAGGTATCTAGTGGGGAGCAGGTTTAATCAACCTCTGACGTAGCTTTAGATGGAAAAAAATACAATGGCTGTTTCTATCTCTGTTTTAGAGATTGTTCAGCATTAGCCAATTTCAGAAAGAATGGTGCCATATAAGTTGTGTTTCTGGTTTTAGTTTATTACTGCTAAATGTTTATGTTCTTATGTTATTACTGTAAATGTTTATGAAAATGTTTTTGGTCCCATGTACAAACCAAAATATCCTTCAGGAAAGGCAGTCGTTCTTACTGTTGCTTTTCCTCAATAAAGCTGGCGCTCACTTACAGGGATTACAGTGAAAACGAGAGTTTCTGATGCTTTCAAACATATGAAAGTATTCCTATCCCTTTTTCAATGTCATTTGACTGCAAGTGAAGAAAATGACAGGCTGAGGGAGTGCCAATTATGAAAATCTCTAACCTGATTTTGACAAATGTGCATGGAATAGAGTTCATCTACTCTTGGAAGATTGAAAAAAAAAATCGATGTCTTAAGGGGCCATATCTGTGTGGGTAAGATAACTGTTATAATAATGCGTAGCTATACAGATCAGCCTTCAGGAGCGTTCCATTGTGCTGTGTCTACAGTACGCTTAGGATAACATGCAGCTTATTCTTTGTACATGCTATGTGTTTCTTTCCATTTATCTAGGATGCTTGATGTTATCTTTGCATTTGTGAGAAACACAATTGAAGACTGACAATGCAACATGACATAGCATTGAAAGACTGGTTGGGCTTTTTGTTGTTTTGCTGGATTTTTCATAATCAATGTTCCAGTTACATGATATTTCATATTGAATTTGGTTTCGCCCTGAGGTGACTCAATAGTATTCTAAAAAGGTTTTCATAGCCTGTACTTCAGGAGATAAAGGTGTTACTAGAAGTAACCCCCTAAGAAAGGAATACACGCAGTGCATTTATTCAATTCATTTTAAGTTGATTAATGGTCAATACACTTGTTGAATTCTCCTTTACTGCTCTTTGTAAGCAGAATTCACAGTCTGCTCTATGTTGCTTTGCATTTGGATGAAGATTTTCCCAATAAATTCTTTCTATGCAGCCGCGTGTTGTTGGTGAGAAGTTTCTGTTAGATGTATGAATGGGAGGCTGCAAAGCTCTTCTGTACAAGCGTAATTGGGATAACAGCATGGCCATAGAAAGAGTTATATTTTAGACCAGTATTCCGGTTCTGTAGGGATTCGTGGTGACATTAATCATGCAATATGTGCTGTTCTGCACAGCTTTCTCTTTTGTTTAAGTCTGTAAGCAAAAATTGTAACAGTATCCCCTACCACCTTGTTAAAAATCTTGAAATGACAAATGTAAACTCCAGATCAACACGAACAAAAAGCACCACTGGTATAGATATGAAAAAAAATAAAGTTAAAAACATATTAGAAGATTTCAAGAAACAATAAAAACAGTCAAGCTGAAAACAAAGTTAATTTTTCAATAGTCTATCACAAAGGATCAACATATGTGTAGACACAAACGCAGAAATCTTGAAGAAATTTAGTGGCACATCCTCTCATAAAGCAAAAGCATTCTTTCATCCCCAGAGATGTATAAAAAGAAAATCTATGGTCCAAGTCATCACTCACAAAGACAATGGCGGAATCCATCTATAACTCACATGGATCTTTCTTACAGGTGGGGACAGTGACCTGTATTGGTGAATTGGTGAAAATGCTGTTTTCTGAGATGCAGTTTAAATATCGGTGAGCGCCAAGTAAAAGCATGCAGTAAGTGAGTAGCACAAGTTTTTGGCAGGGAAACCTTTGAAAACAGGGAAAAAAGATCCCAGATGCAGTGGAAACATAAAGAATTTATGGCCAAAGTCCTACATGTTGAGAGTTTAAAGAGAGAGGTCAAAAAACTAGAATAAAGATCTTTTGCCCTTTAACTTCTGTGAGGTTTCATCACTGTAAACAGATTGATTTGGCTTTTATTATGCAATTAGAAAGTGTATAAAATTAGTGCTGTTTTGGTCATCTTTGCAAATCTTTGCAAGCTGTGCAAGGCTTAGCGCTATAAATCTTTTAGCTTCTGTGTCAGAGTCTACCATGATCACAATGGCTTGAGAATTTAAGAAAAGATAAAGTATAGCATATGTCTTTAGAATTAGTCTGCTCTCTCCGTCATGGGACTCAGCCTTGGCAGGAAGATGCTATGGGATACATAAATCAGGAAAGTAACCTGTATGTCTCCTGATTTGGTATGCCAGAATATAGCTGTCTCTGTGGTAATATGTTCTTTAATGCTTCGTTGAACCTGTTCTTAGAGAAATGAAAATGCATGTGTTTGACACGCTTGCGTAGTTGCTTGGTAGATCAAAATAGATTTTTCTTAGCATATTTTTCTCACTGAACTTTTCATGGGCATCATTATCCATTACATAAAATTATTCTGACAATAAAGTCTGAAACTTCGTTTCTAAACTTCTTTGAATATGCTCGTATAATCTACACGGAGCAGTGTCCTTTTGGACATGTGATAAAAAATTAATAGGTCTTCAAATTTTTTAACAGTTGGCACCAGCTGCTGGATTTCTTCCTGTATTAAAATCACTTAAATTCTCTCTTCAGCTCTGTTCAGAAAGAAAATTATCTATGAAAGGTAGATAAAATAAAACTGGCAGATCCAGTATTTCTTGATGATATGTGTGTGTATTAAAATATGCACTTCTCTGAGGCAACATATAAAACATGCATAATCTATTATAATGAGATTCCAGAAAGTACCATTCAGAAGGGCTGAAATGTTTGGAAGACTTATGAAGGGGTGTGCAGTGCAAGCCTGGCTTCTGTGAAATGAGTGTTGGAGATATCCACGTGGTCCTAGACAAAATATACCTGTTTCTATTGACACTATTTGTCTCACAGCATGGGAAAATTGACCTTTTTTAATTAAAAAAAACCCAAAGATTTAAGCCCCGTTTTACTAAATATCACAGATATACACTGTAAAAATCTCTGTAGTAGAGATAGTCCCTCCTCCTGTGTTTTTCTTTCCAATACAACGTGATGGAAGGTAGGAGAGGGAAGGGCATTCTTATTACCCATATTTTGGAGGCTGAAAGATGTTAGCAGAATTTGTGTGGCATTAGGCAGAGAGTCTGACAGGACGATGAATCATTTTAAACATCTGTGTTTTCACGGTGTAAGAGCAATATAGTCCTATATTCTGCACACTTTAAAGTTTTGAATAAGATAGAACGATGTTATAAGAGGAATAAGAGGAGTAATCATTTAGCTCAGAACTGCACTATGCTTTTCAATAAACATTCCTTTTCAAATATTTGTAAGCATTACATAATGATAAGTAGTACCCTGTTGTTGCCCCAGAGCTGCTAATGTATTTCTAGTGTTCTGTTAATTAATCAATCTTTTCTATTAGTTAGAATCTCTCTCTTAGAAATAACTTTTAAATACTCCTTAGAACAAGACATTACGTGCTGTGAACATAGAATTTCACGTGAAAATTAAACAGATACCAGGATATAATTATGTCAGACAGTCTAGCAGCAAGAATTATGGCCCTCAATAAACCAGAAATTCAAGAATGCAAATGAGAGATTCGTTAAATGGGACACACAAGGCAGCTGGTGACAGGTAAACTAAGGAAGAACTATTTGAAATATGACTTGTATCTTAAGCGGAGATGGCCTTCAGCTTCTAATCAGTGTCAGTGTGTGGCTGGACTCCTGAGCCCCAAATGCCTCTGTGGGCTGACATGGTTCAGTCTTCCTTTTAGGCACACAATTAACCACCTTCTTAGAAATACAAATTAGAAGGGTAACTGACCAAAGCAGAAAGCTCTCTGCCTTCTTGGTTATTGTGTAATGATTACATACCTAGGAAATCCAGGAGATTCCAAGTCCCTTGCAGCCACCATGCAAACAGTAGGTCTGAGCAGCTGATAGACAGAAACAAGAATTAGAATCTCCAACTGACATCAGGAGAGAAAGTCAGATGCAATGTTGCATACGTGTGATTTAGTTCCAATTGATCCAAACTGATACTCAGTAGCAATAGGGTGGCAAAAGATGTTTTGGTTTTATTGAGGTTTCCTAATTCTTAGATATTTTACTTGTCAGAAAGACGGGGATGAGATGGTTCTCATCGGAAAACTTGAATGTGAACCCACAATGATTGTTACCATGCCTCAGACACACATCTAGGACCGCAGTATATTTTGAGCCCAGTGTTATAGCTAAGGTATGATTAATTATTATACGATTAATTATTTATTATATGATTAATTATTTTTAGAAGAGACTTTTGGCTTACTTTGACTTGATGTTATTTGTTGTTCTAAGTACTTCTTTATTAAACTCTATGGTAATACCTGGGCTTAAAGTTTCTCAAACCATACATAGAGCTCAGCCTTGACTCTTGGATAACCATTCTGCTAAGGTTTTTGAGTAATGTTCAGAAATATTTCAACAGGCTGTTCTGTTACAGAGGAGAGAAAACAGAATGTGGAACTTTATCTTTCGTTGCCATTTATTTCATTTTATTTAGCACCTAAGAAACGGATAAAAGGAATATTGAAGGATTCTTCTTGGGCACGCACTATCACAAGATATGCTAAAACACTTATCTATATCTTACAGGTGCTATTTATTAAAATTAATAAGAAAATAAGAATATATTTCTTATAAATTTATCTTTCTTCCTATTTACAATATAGTTGTGGAAAGTTGAAGGTGCAGGGTTTGGGAGGACTGATTAATTTTTTTTTGCCATTTCAGAAATCCTTTATCTCATCTCATGTATATGCATAGATTCACAGCTGTTACAAATCTTGCTCTAAGGTCTTTGTTGTTTTGTCGTGATTTTTCAAGTGAGCATGAAGGAATTTGTAGCATTATTAGGAAAAACTTAAACGTGATATTGACAAAAATTCTGCTTATAATGAGAAAACACGTATTTTGTTGACCTCGATACGTGGCAATTAATAGAAATTTGGATTGAATAACAATCTATGTACACATTTTTATTTGAGTTTCTGCATTCCTCTGCCAGTGATGCAGTAACTGCCTTCATTGTAGGTAAATGCTGGTTGTACTCTTCAGGTAACTAAGTTCGCAGAGGATACATTGTGAGAGACTCAGGACTGCTAACATCAATTCTTGTCAGACTTTTGGCACAACATTACTGGCATTTTCTGTGAATACTGTCGAAGTCACCTTGTGATTTGAAACGCTACTCAACTTTTAAATGACAGCATATAATTAATATAAAAGAAAATTATCTGCTGTCTTTGTAATACAGACATCATATCACTGTTACAACCAGTAGAAAAATCACTCATTTCATAGCATGCCCATCATTCTTTCTTTTCGCTATGCATTTACTTGTGAGGTGCTCCTGTTGCAAAAATTAACCTTTGTTTATTTGTTATTTTAAAAGGTAATTGCAAACTGTAATCAGAGAAATAAACAGACCAGCAATTACTGTGGGAAATGAGTAACTTCCAGCACTTAAAGGAGGAGAAACAATTGGATCAAAAGAAAAATAATAAAAAAACCCCTCTTTTTATTGCATGTGCCTCAAGGTGTCTGTGGCCACGGTTTGCCCTGAATGAAATGCCTTTTATCATTCTTAAAGGTAGTCCTACTGTAAGTAATCTCTGTTAGAGGAGTTGGGGGAGGGGGCTTATCTTCTTGACAAAACCTGTAAGATTGATTATCTGTGTCAGTACTATTTTTAGAAACAATTCATCAAGGTTGCACAGACACCTTGATGTCTGTAATAATATTAACAGGTTTTGAGCCTCCCCTCTCATCCTCTACCACAGTTAATCCTACTTTAGTTTTTCACAGCTGGAAAAGAATTAATATACCCAGGCAAATGAAGCAAGAATTGGATATGTTCACGTGGCCTCGGGTTCATACAAACCATTCAGCACCTTTTAATAACAACCAGAGGGTCCATGTGAAATTCTGGTTTGTGTTTGGCAGATCCATGTGGACAGAGCCGTACCGTGTGCTCATCGGTTGTTGCATGAGGAAGAACCTTGCTGTAAAACAGATGCTATTCCCAGTTCAAAGAAGTAGCAGAATCTTCTTAATGGATATCGCTCCTATTTCTTAGGATAGATCTTTCTCCATCCTCCTCCTTCCTGTACATTTGTTCCCAGAAGCAAGGAGAAAGGAAAACTCTGTTTTTTCCTGAAATGTTGTTGAAGGGCATAAGCGACTGCTTTTCGCTGGATGGCATTAAGAAAGGATGATCCAGACCCTAGAAAAGCACAGAGATAACAAGGCTGCTTGGGGAACATGTTGGGAGCAGTCTTGCAGGGTCTGGGAGGGAATTAGGGCATTTTTTTCATTGAAATGTAAGAGGAGGAGAAGGCTGTGGGGGAGAGAAATACAGACCACTAAACCAATCATAATCTTATGAAGTTTCTTCTATTCCCGTTGAGCGTGATTGACCCTTACTTTATAGAAGCTCACTGGAACTCCTTTGTGCCTCTGTGTCCTATCTTCCATTCACTATTATCACTTGAAATTCCATAACCGTCCAAGGCTCCTCACACATGGAATATCTTTAAGTGCCCCTACTCATACCCTGTACTAATTGGTGATATTCTCCAGTTGCCTTTGAATTATGCACAATTACTTAGGCTCCCTAAGCCCTTGTTACACAAATTTATTTTGAAGGGGACAATTTGTCATTAATTTTCAATCTCTACTTGTGAATCTTGAAGAAATAAATAGAACTTTCTACAGATAAAACTAACCAAGTCATGTGTGCTTTTCTGTTTCCGCTGATCCCTGGATTGGGTTGTTGCTAAGGGGGTTGCAGTCAACTGAGGCAGATCCTATACTGGGGAAAGAAGCTAAATTCTTCATGGATGAGAGAATTAGTAATTGAGGAGAATACTCCACCATACGCTTCACATCAGCCATTTTACCAATTCTTATATTCTCGTGTCAAAATCTTATGGGGGCAAACCATTGTACAGGCTGTGTTCTTGGTTTTTATGTCTTCAGCAAGCAGCAATGAACATTCTGACAGCTTAATCAGCCAGTATTATGTAAATGTGTGGAAAATTACAGTAGTTGATGTTTGAAGAGGGTTGTCAGCAGTGGAAGCGTTTATAATGTTTGATAAAGTTACTGCTTTTTTTTTTGCAAACAAGTAAAAATAAAGCATGTATCACCACAATTTTGGATACATTTATGTTTTGGATTCCCATTTATATTCAAATTCAACCGAATCAGTTTTGCCTAATCAGTGCAACTAGATGGCCAGTGGAAGATAGTGATAGCGTAATATATTTCTGTGTTGATTTTGTTCAGTCAATTGTCATTAGAACAATGGAGAAAACGAAGGAGAAAAAAGCTGGCAAAAGGCAGAGTTAATCATCACCACCCAAGTATCTTTTCATGGTATATTGATACTGGCAGGACAGGAACAGCGTGTTAGGAGACGCTGTGATCTGTGGAGTCAAGTAGAGATGCAGATTTTTTTACTGATGTACTATATTACCTTATTCTTCATGTTGGCTTCACAGCATGGCTGAGAATGTAATAATTCAAGCCTGTGCAGAAGATCAATCTTGGTGAGGGGGTTTCTTATGCTGAGACACACTTGTATAGGTGTTCACTTTGAAAGAGGCAGAAGGATATGAGAAAGTAGGGATAATGCCTTGGGAAGTGCATTAGCTTTGCAAGGTCCGATTTATGCTCAAGAGATAGTGCGATCATATGAAAGAAAGCAGAAAATATGGAACCACTTATCTGCCTCTAGAGAGGGATGTATAGTTGTGATGACTTTACTGTGTTGTGTTTTCAGACGTTCTTCTTTTGACATGTAACAGCTAAAAGTCCCCAAAAAATCAGAAAAATCAAGATTTAGAAATAGCCCTTCCCGTCAAAAAAGAAGCATTGTGGGTTTAAGTATTACAAATAAAATGCATTAGAATAAAATATACTAATCCAACATTATAGAATTCAATGCAAAACCTGGAAATTAAGAAGCAGTGAATGGAAAATAGTTGCAGTAAATCCATCACTGGATATTAAAAACAAAGAGACAGCATCTCTTTTTGGTGATGAGTATACCAGAACCATTGCTGATTTCACTGTGAAAAGTAAAAGAATATTAAAGTTTTCATACTGAAAGACATTTGTATTGCACTTTAGAACATACGCTTATACACGCACACAAAAAATAGTCTGGCAGTATAACAGGAATCCAGTACTGTGGTTCAGAACTTTTAAACAGTTTCATTATTTCAATAATTCTCTACCCTGTTGATTACATTTCTTTTTTGTCAGCCTTGAAAAAATGCTATTTCATAGATCCTTTAATTGAGTTTCAGCCTAGAGAAGTCTGTATAGCATAATTCAATGAACTTTGATTTTTCATTATTCTAAGACTGGAAGCTGTAATGGAGTAACATACAGGGTTGTATGTTACAATGTCTAAAATCTACCTTATTTGCAGGTAGATTTTCTTTTTGGTGCTGTAAGTTACCTGCATAGTTTTGAAATAGAAGAAAAAAAATTGATAACAAGCATAAAAGCAAGTAATTAATGTACTGCACTGCTTTGGACAGCCTTTTTTGGTACTATACAATTGCTTCAGCTAACTAACAGCTCTGTTGGTTTTGCAGTGTTGACATATATCAACAAAAATAGATGCAGACAGTCAATTATTTGAATTATGTTCCCAGAGATTCTCATCTCTGTTTTATGAAAGAAGTAACTTTAATGGGGAGAACCATTGCTATGCCAATTACTACTAAGCAGCAGAGCTGCTGAAAGGAAGGGGCAATTCAAGTCAGGGTTGGAGCGGGAGATTGTTTGGGATTTGTCTAGATTCTTACATTGATGTCAAAACTCATATGTATTGAAACATTAGGTTATCTTAGGGGGAAAAAAGTGCACTTTGAACACAGTGATATCAAATGCTTGGTCTAAATTTTCAAGTATAAAAACTGCAGGGTATGCTTTCTGTGTAAATGATAAAATATAGTCTAAGATAAGTGGGTTTCAGATGTATATTAAATAAAATGAGTCTAGCGCTCTTATACTGCCTTATAATGCCAACTTTTATAATAACATTCATTTTCATGACTTGAAAGTCTTGATTTTATTCACCAGAATGTTCCAGTCTCACTTTTATTGTGCATATGCGACTGCACGTTACATCATGGCTTACTGAATAGAAGGGAAAAAGCTGTGTATTTTGGAGTGTAAGTGGGAATAATATTCCAAAATATTATTCCAAAATTCCAAAGTGCAATAATATTCCAAATAATAGTTCCTCTTTATCTGATTCTTTTAATTAAAATGAGAAAATAACTGCTACGTGAATACGCATTTCTCCTGCTACTGCACAGCTGTAATCAAAACTCAACAAAGATTTTTTTCCTAAACTGTACATGCAAAAGGAACTTCTGTCAGAGATCAATTAAATCATAATTGATGGTACCATATCTCTAAATAGGAAGTGCCTTTATTTAAAAAAAAAGAACCAAACCCTTTGATTTGCATAAAAATATGACCTACAGCTGTAATACATTTTAAAGATAATTATGTGAGGGGAAAAGAGAGAATCCTTGTAAAATAAAGGGTTTATTTGCCTTATTCTTGGGATGAAAAGTATTCTAAAATGTGTGTTCCTTATATGCAGTTTGCATGAATACGGAGTGCTTTCAATTATTAAAAATGCTTCCTGGCTCTGTAGTTACATACTTCTGCTCAAATTGACTGTCAAATATTTGACATCCAGATTATTCTCCCTGTTTGAGTGCAACTGCAGAGATTGTTATGGAAAAATAGAAGCATTCAGAAATTCAGGCTTTTCACTGGAATTTCATATTAACATTTTAAAATAGTATTGCTAGCATTATCAAAGCATACATTAAAGAAAAATAAAGGTAAACTAATATGGCTTCTTCTGGGGACTGACATCCTTGTTTGAAGATGCTGAAAATTGTTTTTCTAGATCATATAAAAGGACAAAGTTGTAAAGCTCTCAGGTGTTCCTTAGATTATTCCAAAAGAGAGTTGATTGCCATCCTGGCTCCTTTCCTGATTTTCATAATCTTCACTATAATCATCTACTAAAGAGCAAGCTGAATCAGCATTTTGATTAAGGAGATTGTTCTAATAATAAATAAACAGCCTTTTTTCTATTGAGCAAAATAGCAACAAAAGAACTCTGAAAGCTTTTGTTTCTATGAGACTTATCTCTCCAAACAAATACCGGATTTCACAGATTTCCTTCATTTGATTGCAGGATGAGAATAACTGCATCCCACGGCAGCTGTGTTATTTAATATTGCCCTTACTAACAGAAAGGTCTAACTGGGAGTCACAGAAAAAAACCCCTTTTGTAAAGAGGAGAATAGTGTAGGCTTATAAAATTAAGACCTTTTATTTTTTATAAACAAAACCAACAACAAAACCCCAACAAAATCTCTGATTGAAATGAATAGAGATGCACACTAGGACACAAACGGGAAGTAGTGTTTATGCTACCCTCTTTCTCTGTTATTCTTAGTTAATCACCTCCTGGTACTTAAAAATCTCTCAGAGTAAAGCAGGCTTTAAGAAAACTGTTGGTAATAATATGAATGATTTAGGGTTGTGCTATTAATGATCATCTCCACTCATTCTCTCATTATCAAGAACCTTTAACAAGTTGTCTACAGAGCAAAGACATTTTTCCTGCCATTCTTTTCCTGTTTTAGTTTCTTGTGCAATACTGCTTCCAAATTTGATATGTCAGCCTTTTGCAAAGAAATGCCTTTGCTGCTCTGCCAACTCTGTAGCTCAGCACAGATGACTTGATATTAGATAGGGAGGCCTTTGCTCATGGCCTTAAGATAGAATGCCATTCTTGTGAACTTGACGACGAGCAGTTTTGGCTGACTTAAAGATGTTTCTCTTTGCCCAGTCCACCAAGCATTCCTCTGTTATCTGAGTCTTTGCAGTCCCAGCATGAGAGGGACTGCTTAGAGTGGCTTTTCTGCCAAACCTAATTGCTTCTTGCGTGGGATGAGAAGCTGGGACCGGGAGATGTCACCCTAGCCCGGCCAATCCTTCTAATTCTTTTTCCCCTGGGAAACAGTAAAGGCTATTTGTCATCCTAACTTAACAAAACCCAAGGAAATTATAATGAACTGTCACTTAACAGAAACGCAAATGTGATCTGCTTTAGTCAGTTCTCTGCCCTTGCTCATCAACAGATACCCATAAAGAGCTCTCTGCCATATAAGATTTCCTTCTATTTATCTGTTTATCTCTTTATTTAATCTCCTGGGAGTATTGATGCCTCCTGATTCTTTACAGACCTTATCTGACTTACCTCAGTAATTTAAGATGACACTCATGACTTTCACCCCAAAAAATGTATTAAATATTTATGGCAGTCACAGCAGCGAGACATCAGGTAAAAAAGTCCCAGCAATCTACTCTTCAGAAAAATAGACTCTAAAGATGGACTATAGAGATAATCTTATTTCAGCTTATTAATTATGCCTTGTAAGCGATGAATCAAATCACTTTGCTGTATAATACAATTACTGCTGTAATTTGTAGTCATTACTGTTTGCGCTGAGGTATAATTGTATAATTCATTTTACGCAGGTTATTGACAGAGAAGGTCTTAACAACTTTAGCATGGAGACTTACTTTGGGTTTACTACAGTTTAATACGCAGAGTATTAGCACAGTAGACCTAACAGCTTGTTGTGTCTACCCGTCAGAGTCATTTCTGTTTGCACAAAAAAGAAAGGAAAAGATTCGAAGTAGAAACATTATTACCTGGTGCATTGTTCCCCTCGTACAGGTTCTGTTGCGTCAGTGCATTATGTCTTGCGTGCAGACTTAATTCCCTGGTCAGCAGTATTTTTATAACAGGTTGTTTGAAGACAGTAGATGGCTTTTCTGCCTGCCGTGAATTGTTTCAATTAACAATTTAATATTTCGGCATAGTCTTCTGCATCTAATTGATGTTTATTAAATCTATAGTGATTTGATAAAAATAGACTTTTAAATGTCAACTTTCACATCTAAAATTGAGCATAATGACTGTTGTTACAAGTTAAGGAGCTCTTACCTTGTCCTCTATGCTTTCTTTGCTTCCCTCTAGCTGACATCTGAAATATGAAATATTACAAATTAGTCATATTCCAGCTGGGGGGGTTTATTTCTGATTCTGTGCTAATTCTGTATCCTGAATGTTATTCATGGTGGGGCTTGGGGAGTTGTTTGGGTTTTTTGTTCACCTTTGCTATCCCTCTCACTGTTAGCCAAATAGTAATTTAATAATGCTTAGTTTTACACTTATGGCAGCTCTTTCACGAATAATAGTGACATTTTTTCCTTACGTAGTGTCTCTTCTTGTAAATTAAGTAGAGGGATTAAGTTAAAAAGACAACAACTGGAAATATTGCCTTTTTGAATGCAGTCAGTGTTCTACATATTACAACATACAGGCTACAGAGACAATGCTTAAGAAGATTTATGCGGGTGATGTGTAGAAAATTGTTCCTGTTCAAAAAGAGTGAGAAGATGATCCTGAAAATCTGTCATGTGCCGTGGGACTGATCTCATGGCAGGTTTTGGCACTCAGATTGTTCAGTTCTCAATAGTAAATATACACCATTTGGTTCAGATAAATTTAGTTATGTACAATTGCTATAAATTTTATTTCGAAAGGTGCTTTTTTGCTAGTCTTACCCAAGTGTTGAGTGCTTTGGATTTCTTATGTAATCTGACAGTGTATAATTTTAAGATGTTTTACAACTGCAAACAACTACTTCCAGAAGCTTATAAACAGGTGAGTCTTGGACTAAGTTTTGGGTTCTGTCAAATTCAAATTTTGAAGTTTTAGAAATCTCTAAGTTATTCAGATGTTACTGAAATTTGTCATAGCGGCAAAACAACTGCCTTTATACTTAGTCTTGATTTATTTAAAAAGAAAGTCAGAGATACACATACTTGGCCTCCTACATAGCATAAAATTAAATCAAAGCTTTAAATGTTAAAAAAGCAAGAGATTAAATTATCGTAGTGAATTGTGTGCATGTTGCTCTTTGCTTACATCTATACTATAAATAAGATATAACTTATATACACCGCGTGAAGCTGCCGTATATTCATAAATTGGAAGTGTTCAGTGATAATGACACTGTGAGCTTATGCCCTCTAGATTAAAGCCTCGGAATTCCTTTTCCTAGCACTCCTCACAAGAAGCTGTCTCATGAATTTGAAAGAAAGAGTTTCCCATTATGAGAAATCAATGGAGTAGGAAAAGGGAGAAAATTATTACCAGAAACTACCAGAATAGGCTAATAATCATATGCCTTAGAAATGTAGGATGTGATACGAGTGAGCTGATGTGTTATGAGTGTACGATGGAAGCTGCCATCGTTGCATAATTGGAAGAGTGATTGCTTATCACCTCAAGGACATTATGCAAAGGGAATTTGTTGGCTGAGAGCAGGTGTAACAGTCAGTAGTTGCAAAAGAGACTGCACACTTTTTGGTTACCAGCAAGTGAGTAGAGCTGAGTCACTGTCATCAATGTTCTGTCTTGAAAAAAATTCTGTTGTCCATTCTGTTGTAGCAGCAGAATATTATTTGTCCATCCTGCCAGAGCATTGCAGAGATGATGCTACTGGGAGAAATACGGGAAGAAGTGAATTTTGGGAAAAACTTTGATGGCAAAATTACCGGCATGCGAGGCAGGACTTTTAAGTTTTGCCATCAGCTGTGTTTCCAGTGTTGTTGCCTCCCTGCTGAATCCAAATCCTGTGGTTAACACAAACATTGGCAGTGATTTCAGTCAGCACATCTGTAATTTTCTAGTTCAAGTAGTTGCTTTAACTTGCTGTTACTTACCGTGAGGATGACATCACGATGTGATGTAGGCTTTATGTATGATGACACGGCAGACAATTTGCCAGAAGCTCAGGTAGCTTGATCTTCTGTATAAGATTCCTCAAAAACTTCATTTCATCTTGTTCTATTTCAAGTGGATGCTCACAGGGAGCAAAGCAGTGGAGGAAAATCTTCCAGAGATAATTATGCAAGTAAAAAAAGGTTATCAGCTGCAGCTGCTTATAACTGCCCTCTTTTTGGAGATTACACTGTCATGCACCAGCAATCTGCTGATTAAACAGTTCATGCAAATAATCTCTCATGTGTCTTTGACAGAATCGGACAGAACATTTTTTGCCTGGAGTAAATTAGTGAGCTTTGAATTGAAACCCACTAAAGTAGATAAAAAGGCATAGTAACTTCCTCTCACTTATGTAGTTGAATCCTTAATATAGTCAACGGGCTCATTTGGCCAATCCTTACAACATCGCTTTGCTCAGCTAAGGATCACAAAGTGAAATACATCCTTTTTGCTTCCATGAGTGGCTGCAGCATATGTGCTTGTTTAAAGTCAAATATTCAGTTAACCTTAAATTGCCAGGATAGATGAATTATATCAGCTACGTGCAGAGCTTTATCATGTATTCTTTCCTGATATATTCTCATAACAATTGGAAAGGATACTTTCAAATTGATGCATTAAAATACGTTGCATCCAGGAATTCTAGTTCTCTGGTTGCCAATATGACCTTCATATAAATTCAGGTCTGCTACATATAGCACAGATTAGTCCTTAATGGATATATAGCTTCTCATGTATCCAAAGAAAGACTGGTAGCCCAGTTTTGCCTGGAAAAAAGCTACCTCATGGGAGCTAAAGACCATTTACATAAAATCCTAATGCTTTATCTTTATTACGTAATTAATCACATAAATTTGACCACCTTGAGCCTGGAAGAACATTCCTAATTGAATGCTCTAACAAGATGTATTAAGAAAGAGAATAGAAAGCAAACTGGATGCAAGATTTTATCAAGATGTGGCACCAGGATGTGAAGACCTCTAGACTGTATTTATTGGCACTTTATGATTGCCATTTTGGTGGTAGTTGGTGCCTTACTGACAGTAAGGTAGGCTTTATCATTTCACTTTGAAAACAGAAATGAAATACGTAGACAAAGTAACTCCAGCAAGGGCTTCTGTATTTGGAATTACGTGAGCTGTTGAACACATCTTCCCATCGCTAAGCCACTGCCCATTTCTTTCCGCTCCTCCTCCTCTTGAGAGCTAGAAGCTATTTCAATGAGTAAATTTCTTTCTGTTACCTTCTCTCTCTGCACCTGTCTATCAAGATATTGCAAAGAAACCTAATGCATCTCCTCGAACAGCGACCTCAGCTTCTCTGAGCTGTTTGCTCATATTGCAACACTGAAAAAATGAGCTCAGATTGGCTCAAAGAATAAAATAGTTAGAATTTGAACATACTTAACCTTCAATATTTTTAAATACTTCATGTGTTAGTTTATATGGCTGTATATTTCCGGATATGGCTTTTCATAAACAATAGGTATTAATTGTGATTTGGAAGGAGAAGGTGGTTCTGGTAAAAGAACCGGCTGCGGCTGAAAGATACTGTCAACGCTCTTCTTCATAATAAATGTAAATTGAGATTCTATGTGCCCAGTAAGGAAAAGGGAGACAGATAGAAAGCTTTTTGTATTTGACCCAAACAAGAATATCTAAAAAATTTAAAGCTACTTCTGTCCAGAAAAAAAAAAAAACAAAAAAAAAATTAAAAAAGCTATCATCAGGATCTGCAACAAACTGAAGTTATTCTTTTTTTTTCCTTGATACAAACTTCATCCTTGGGATGCAGAATCCAAATTGTAGTGCCGCAGAAATTCTTTGAAAAAAATAATGGCAAATGTTGCTATGGTTACAGAGCCATTCCTATTTGCTTTTCTTTTCTGCCTTAGTAATGAAAGTGGAAAGAAGGATTTTTATTCCAAGAATTTGTATGATGCTTTGCAGGGGAGATTAATGTCCCCCTAAATACTTCTCAAACAATTTTTTAAACCATAATATTTGTGCTTTCAGTCTATTCTGAAGATTTTTATCCCTGTTTTATTAATAAATTTGATTAAAAACAAATGTAATCTTAAAAAACTGCAGTGAAATTTTGTGTTTCACTTACAATTCAACTTGGATGAAAGACGTAATTAATTTCCGTCCTTCCTCAGTCTAATAGCCCGCAGGCATAAAATATTCAACTTACCCTGAGTTCCCTTGCTCTCAGGAGCAACGGTCACTGATATTTTTTTGGTTTTTAGAAACAAAAAGGTTAAAGCACAAGATATTCTTAAGATTTCTTAAGTGCATGTGGAACAGACAGAGCAGTGTTCTAAGATGGTCAGTTTTATCCTATTAAGTCTCTGGTTTTTTTCTTTGTACTTTTGTGAGAAACTCTCTTCCCTTCCTTCCACTAATGCAAACCTCTGTGAACCCAGAAAAAAAGCCTATCATGTTTTGGTTTTTAAAAGATATTTTCATAGGCTGACAAGTATGACTGAATTTAAATGTTTGTGAAAACTCTTCCGATTTTCTTATCAACAGAACATCATCATCAGCTCTTCCTGAGGATGAAAATACATTTGAAAGCAACTGCTGCCAGGGTAATACAACTGAAATGTTCTCCCGAGGACAATAAGCAACCTCTTTTAAGGTAGTGAAGATATGGCATAAATGTACTCTCTAAGGACAGAATAACTGATGCGTTTCCCTAGGGGTTGTTATGATTCTGCTGCAGAAAACTTACTGCAAAAACTTAATGCAAATAAAGGCTGCTCTTCATGGAAACACACAGGAGATTGTGTAGGCCTTGGGGGTTTTTTTCCCCCCAAAATCCTCATTTGGGAATGAGAATAGACTTCTATTTTACAGAAACAGGAGATCTAGACTACTTTATACAGCCCCATTAGGAGAAAATTTTTTGCTGGCTGTCGACAGTGTATACGTTTTATGTGGGGATGTCAGCATGGCTATCGTTAGGGGTTCTGATACTTTTTTTAGCAACATGTTGTTCTCACTAGCTCTTAACTTGAAGAAAAAGTTAAACAGCTATGTGACTTTTTCCATTCTGAATGTTTTTATATATATGATACATATTCCCTTTAATATTTTTTTTTAAATTTTATTTTTATTTTATTTTTTCAGCCAAAGTCGTTGCAGAGCTCTCTGAGAGTTAACCTAAGGAAGTAATATATTGCTCTTTTGTTTGGGTTTTTAGTTTGGCTTTTATTTTCCCTTCATTCTCTTGAGCCTCTGGAAAACTTAGGCTTTGGTGCAGAAACTTAAGGTGATGGCCTTTAGCACTACCATGCCCTTGCTGACCCTATGAAAACCTATCCATATTTTCTAAATCACAGATTAAGAAGTTTGGTTAATTCTTGGAAAGGTACATTGGTATTGTAGGCAAATCCTTTACAACTTTCTTTGCCGGAGCAGACTGGATATTGTCTGTTCTCACACAGCAGCTACATGTCCAGACTCTTAATGAACTATCTCTTCAGACTAACTGAGCGTGCACCAACCGCCAGAGCTTCGGAAAGTGAAAGGACTGGAAATATGCCATCTCGGAGTGCAACAGCTGCTTCATGAAGCTTAGAGCTGGAAGGAGGGAAGCAGAAAAAGGGCTCTTGGTTAGAACTGGGTGCTTGGTAACCCCCTGCTGATGAGGTGGAAAAAAATAATGGATTGCAATGGACATGGTAATAGGGCAGGATTGTGTGTAAGGCATATAAGCCTAAAAAAGGAACAGCTAGTGCGACCTTGGTCTGGGAACATTAATTTTAGAGCTGAACAGCAGAAAAGGACATGAAGCAGTGCCTGATGGAGATATAAAGCTTGCCTAGATTTCATGGCATTTGCTGACACAACAGAAGTGGTGAGATAAGAGGATCTTTTGTGATGTGTAGATATAGCTCAGGACTTTTCAGCATCATAGCTAAATAAAAAAAACCCCACATAACTTTTTCTGCACTGGCAGTTGACTGGGCTCTAGAGAAATGGGGTGGAATGGAGAGAGTAACTGCAGAAATGTTAGAAATGGAAGTTAAAGGTTGAGAATTCAAGACGACTGCAGATATGAAGGTGAGTAAAGAGGGCTGAGAGGAGTCTGAAGTTTCAGGAGGGGGAAGCGGGGGACCCAGGAGACTTTCAGGCTGCAGTTGACAGAATAAAGATTAGGAAGAACAGAATAAAGATCAGGAAAGAACGCAGTAGAAAGAATCTAGTTTCAAAATAGGACAAAGAATTTAACCACATTATTTTCTGGAGTCAGGATTTATAGCTGGATGACAGTAGACAAATTAGTTGCTAAAAGTGTCAGACTGCCAACTTCAGCTTTGCCAGAGAGATGGTGACCTATTATTATTTTACTGCTGCTGTTACAGAGAGAGTCAGATTATCAGCATCCCACGTCTAGCTGTGTTTCTTCAGTCAAAGTCTAAGTTCCTTAAACCTGTTCAAATTCTAAAGTAATCAGAGATGTGTTAATATACTTCAGAGTAGAGATTATATTCTCAGCTTAGTGTTCATACTGACCGAACCCTCAAAAGCACAGAAATGGACATTGGAGGCTCAACAAACAACTGCAGATCTGTAACATATGCTTAAAAAAAACCCCAACAAAACAAAATCAAACAAACCAAAACCGCACAGCTTGTCAATTTTTGTCCAAACATACTATGGAGGATGCTTTAAACAATAAACAGTTCTGATTGTTAGCACCTTACCATATGACTCTCTGCCAAAGAATTCGGATACTGTGCAATATCATAATCCAAGATTCATAGTTTAAGGATTCTAAGTAACTTGGGTGGCTTAAAGATTCTTTGAAAGAAACAGCAACTTCTGCAACTTTATTTTCTGTATTGCTGTGAAATTTATCTTCAAATGTTTGATTGAAGTTTTGAGAGGTCTCTCTTGATTTCATGAGAAGTGAAACATTTAATTAAAATTGACTTAAAATCCAATGAAATACGTGGAGAGTTGTTTCAGATAAACATGGGATAGGGAAAGATTTTACGTATTTGCATATTTCATTACTGGATATAAAAAGCAATTTTTCAAATAAATGTTAGTTCTTCTGAGTCTTCTGTCCATTTATCTGTAAAAAGATCAAACAGATTATGCAATGTCTAGAATGCTCTGACTTCCTAAGCTACATGAAAAATATTCTGGTTCTGCTGTCCGGTGTAAGTTACTGGAGAATGCTCTGGGTTTTAATTGGTCTCTACTGGTTTAATCCTCTAAAGTTTCTTTAGAGATAGCTACCAAAATTCTTCTAAGAGAAGTAGCAATCGATATCTAAGAGAGGTTTATTAAACGAAAATGTTATCTTCTTCGTTGAGCTCAGTTTAAAGTTTTATACATTTTTCAATGTTAGTCATTGAAATATTTTTCTTATATTATTAACATTGCTCTGTCTATAATTTTATTTCCTTTGTTGTTTTCTACAGCAGACTTCAATATAGGATAAAAGTAACTGAGTAACTGAAATTTAGATTGAAATCCTCTGCCATTTCTAAAATTAGATAGGGGTCCCACCTACCCCAATGCCTGAACTTAAAATTGTCATAGTGCCTATGCTGTTATTGCTGTGCGTTGGATACATCTGCAGAGAGTTAAACAAAGAACATCTTGATGTCTTAAATATTTTCCATTTAAGACTTTACAGCTTATAATATGTGTGTTCTACTAAGAATACGCTATCACTATCCAGATACGCAAGTTTATGAAGTACCAATAATTTTCCAAGTGACTCTCTGCCTCGGGTTTTCTTGTTTGTATCTGCAGAGAACCAACAATTACCATGAATCTGTGCATATTATGGGTGCAGTTGTCCTCACACTTAATGTCACATATTCCCTGTCATTGAAAGCTTTATCTATGTAAATTTTTAGATGTGCGCACTCTAAAAACAAAGGGTGATTACCGATGTTTAATGGTTTTCACTAAAACAAAGGTTGATCACCGATTTAAAATAAAAAGGAAGATTATTGATTGATTCTTCATATAGTGAATTCAGCCCAAGGTAAAAAATTAGAACATACTGTTTGAATGATAACTTTTTAACAAGTGGGAATAAAGATATAGCAGAGGGCGAGGGAGTCTGCAGAAGTTCAGATTTGGTTGGCAGATGGAAACTCATTAAAACCACACATGCTTGAGAAGGTAGTATATATATATTCTGTACTGCTATTGAGACAGTTCTCACAGAAGTATTCCCGTTTCAGCTGTCTGATAAATGGCGATCTTGGAAAAGAATGTGGTTCTTCTCTAGGCAGCTGTGCAATTCCCTGTTTCACGCTTCCTTTCTCTGCATGCTATAAAGATGAAGTCAATTGCCTTAGACATTTACAAATCAAATCTTTTCATATGTCACTAACTGCTTTTAGAGAAAAGCATGGATGTAAAATCCCTGTTTGTCTCTGAAGAGAGGCTAGCAAATAGGCTACTGACAGCAAGGCTCACCACTGTTTAATCACAATCTATGCTCAAGAGCATTACGGCACTACTTCGAAAGCGCGTTGCTTAGAATAGCTTTTCTTTCAAATATTGGAAAACACCACCACGCTTAAAATAAAGCAAAAGGGGCAAAAGCTTTTCTTTTTATTATAAGTCCTATACTTCAAAGCAAAAAAAAATCTCTGTCCACCACCCTCTCCTCTCTGTACAGCTTGGGAAGAACTCCGATTGCTGCAGCTGGGATGCAGGTTTCTACTTGCACTGCAGAAATGCATGGGATTTGGGGGTGGGAGGTGGGTGGGAGGGTGTTACAGCCTTGTTTGGGGGTTGTTTTGCTATTTATGGAATCATAGGTACTTCTTTTTGCTGCAGGCTGGTAGGGCAGCCAACTATACATTCGAGGGAAGGACTGTAGGTTTTGAGAAGGTTGCTGGAGAGCGGAAGGCAAGACCACTGCCTGAATTGCATTTTTTCTTTTCAGTCATTGTCGCTTGATATACACTTGCATAAAGATTCAACACATTTTTAAATAGTTTGGAGGTTTTTAAGTAAAACACAGCAATTCTGCTGCTCTCTATCCATTTCTCTTTCTGAAAGCAGATAGAATTGAATATTGTTTTCTTTTCTGGTCTTAAATTGTAACACTTCATAGCATGACTCCACTAGCAGATTACTTAAAGCTAAAACAACAACATCAATTTGATTTTAGTTTAATCTAATTTAAGGGGATAAAGCTTAAATATTAAACAACACATATGGCAATCTTCATCTTCTGTTGTAATGGAAAACTTATACAAACAGTTTGAGGCATTTTAAACCTTTAAGCTGAGAAGGCTGTAAGTCCAAAGATTGGTCAAAATTGGGACACAAGATAATTTTTTGAGTCTTTCAGCACATCTGGAATTGCTTTCAAGAATCCATCTGTGGTTTAATATTTTTGAGATATAAATTTAAGAGGTGGAATAGCAATATCAGTTTATAAAGTCCTTGCCTCCACAAAAGCACAGCATATTATAATCGCAGTTGATCGACTACAGGGTTTTGAGCATGTAGCAGGAAATATCTTGAGTGACTATAGTATGGTTTTCCTCTTGTCAACAAGATCGTTTGAAGAAAAATAGTTGTGCTTCCAAAATAATAGTGTCTCCCTGTCATTGAACTGCTGGATGCCGGGTTCTGCTACAAGGATTTTTATGAGACAAGAGCAAGACTAATTTACAAACATCAGAACCAGGACATGAATAACCTAGCTATACTCGGATGTTTAGAGAATTTGCACTGCCAGTTTAGCTACAAATGTGCTGTAGCAGTCAGATACACTTGCTAAACCTCACTGCAGCCAAAGTCCACTTTAAAAGGCTTTCTTGTTTGTTTTTTTTTAAGAGGGAAAAAGTTTATAAAGTCAGATTTGATGTACTTTATTGTCTCCATCATCTGGGTATTCAAAAATATAAGTTGACACCCTTAAAATCCTTTACAGCTATTCAGTTTTATAGATATGAAACATAATCTTACATTTCTTTCATGTTGTATTTGAGTTTGGGAGTCTCACAACATACGGGAGAAGTGGAGAAAAAGAATGAAACAGTGGCAGTAAAGGATGAAAAAAAAATCTTATGAGCTCATCTTAAAATAATAAATTGCATCTATCCATCAGTTACACTCCCTATGGGCATTTCTAAAACCCTGAAAATACACCTTTTTAACTGTTCCATCCCATAAATGTGTATTGCCATTCACTAAGTTTTCACATTGATACAAAATGCTACAAATTCGTAATTGTCCATATCCACAGGAGTTTTGATCCTGATGTTTTCACAAGCTTCTATAACTGCGCCAGGATATCTTTTAGTTATTTGTTTTCATCTGTATTCTAATTAAGTATGGAATTAGTAACAAAGACTAATAACATATGCTCCTGGATCTGTTTTTTATATCATGGTGTTTCTTTCTATCTTCACTTCAGAAGATATATTCATTGCTATGGCTTCCTTAGCACCTTTAAGAAAGCACGCTATTACAACTCTGTCTTCTAAATACAGAGTATCTTGGATATTTTTTGGCATCTGCATGTAGACGTTTTTGTTATTGATACCTTCAGACATTTCCCAAAGTATTCCCCATAAACATTTTGTCTTTCTGATGCAAATACCATATGGCATTCATGCTGTGAAGTTGGATTAATTTGTTGCTTCTTCACCAAGATAACTTTGTGATTTTTTTATGTAAGGACATTCTCTGGTCTCTATCAAAAGATACAGTACTGTTCAGCGTGCTGCGCATAAACGAGACTGCAGTGCTGCAGTTGGAAAGCTAAGCACAGTATAATTATGGCCTATGAATTAGATGTTATGTTTATTTGAACACATATGTATCCCAGCTACTGAGTTATAAATCAGTACTAATTTACACAAGTTAAAGCCTATCTTTTTTACTTGAATCAGCTGCTAAAGACAGAAATCAAACATATGGAGACACCTGACAAAAATTCAGATGCTGGAAAACTGTAGCAGGTGCTTTCAATTCAAAATCATCAGTATTTTTGCTTTGACTTTTATCAGCTTACAGGCACTACATGATCCCCTCTGAAAAGAAAGACATCTAACAAAGACAAAATAAGAGAAAAGTGTATAGCTGAAGCTGTTATTTACCTCTAAGCGATTAGTTCCTTGCTGCAGTCATCTAATGAGCCACTCTGTGCTGCCACTTGACTTTGCATTCTTAATGGAATATTACTAGTTGTTCTTTATCCAGTCACAAGTAGGATTTTTACAGTAAGTCACAAAGACAATAGATTTTACTTTTGATCCCACAAGAAAAACTTGAAAGTGCTCAGAACTGAAAACTTGGGGAAATCTGCTTACACAGAATGAACCAAGAAAGGGAAAGGGAAGGCATTTCACAGTTAATATAAAAGGAGACACCCACCAAAGACTGATGTATATGGCTATTTCAGGGATTACTGATCGCCATCTTCACTGGGTACTTCCCTATTCGTTCATAAAATGATTACTTTCACTGGTGAAGAGGCAATATTGGAAATAAAACTGCTCTAAATTAACTAACCAAATTAGTCTTAGAAAGTGAAGGTTATATTGTTCGGAGGGGTTATGCTCATGTAAAACTATAAGTATACACACTGCTGCAAGACAGCCATGCAGAACTTTTATCTTTTCTTATTCACTTTTTGTATTTCCACTAACTTGAAGTTTTCTGAGGAAGAAGGCATGAATAACCACTAAATGAGACCTAAGGCCTTGCTTCTCTCAGCTCTTAATGAATGTCATAAGCACCAGCCTTCTGGGGTTCTCATTATCAAGTATTCATTGTGGACTTGAAATACCTTTCCTTCCAAAGCTTTACCAGAAACTGACCTTTTTCTTAAAACCTTTTAAATAAATTGTCACTTTCTGATGAAAGTAATTGTGGAAAAAAAATCCTGGCCAACTATAATTGCAAGAGTTGGCCTTTAAGTTCCATTTTAGACATAAGCGTATGAATGTGTGTACATATATGCCTACACACCTACAAACTCACAAGCTTTACAGCACTACAGATCAACCATTATTTTCCTGGAGTCTTAGTTTTCTTTTCAGCAATAAGCTTTTCTTCTGATCTTTCTTCCTTACTGAACAGCTTTGGGAGGCAGGCATAATTAATTCAAGCCTAGTGCATTTATGCTTGTGTTTTAAACTTTTCTCAGTGGGCCATCTAGAATTTGGGAGCAAATGTGCAAAATCTTCACATCTATTCATGCCAGTCTAAGAACAGAGAAGCAGTTTCATGGCTGAGTCACTACTTTCACCTTCTGTACACAACCATTGAACCCAGCCGTTCTTGCTTTATACTTACTGGAGCAGTTATTTGGCAGACCTGCGGTCTGGTTTGTGGTAGGAAACATAATCAACCCATCATTAATTCCCATGAGAAGAGACAGGAAAAAACAGAAAAGAATTCACCCAGTTACGTCTAATATGGTCCTTTCAGGGATGGCACTAGAGACATGCATCTGATACGCCATCCCTTCCTCAACATCACACTGAATTAAGATACATCCTGAAATTATCTTTCTTAGCCTGCTGGATAAGGACTGCCTGTAAAGCATCCCTAGGGATGTACATAGTGGCTACAGGCATGTGAAGCTGTGCTAGACTTTTATTACTCAGACATATTTCTTTCAGTCTGTTGGACTGTTTGATACCTAAGAAAAACACTTAATTTGCATTCCTGACACGGTAGCCCACACACAAGTTCAGGAAAATCACATTTTCTTGTTTCACTTTGAAAAACGTTCATATTAGGTATCTTAACAAATGTTTCCATCTGATTAGTTCCAGAAGTCCTGACAAAACACTTACTACAATTCCCGTGTAATAAACAGAGGTCATCTTTTTCATATGGCAGGTTTGTGTGTGTATATATATATATAGTGTTTGACTGAGCCATTCCTAGCACAACAGAAATAAGCAAATAGCAAATTATATCTGGACCCCTTCCCTACTAGCAGTTGTAATGAAATACTGAAGGATAACACAGTAGCTGTAGTCCAAATCTATTTATCTTCTCAAACTTGCACCAAGAATTGCCTGGTGAAAGCCCCGTGTATAAAAACTGCCACAAATGAGCTGGTTTTAACTTTGTCTATTTTTAACATTAAGGAGTTTCTTCCTGATTGAGTGATCAAAAGAAGATACCCTGGGCTTTTTCCCTGTCTTTGAATGCCAACTTTCCCACTGAAGTACGACGTTTAGATGTCATACTGGATGACAGCAGTGACCTACCAGGGTTCAGCTACTGCACTAAAATGCCTTGAGGGGAGAGAAAAGTGCAATCTGTACCACGAGCTCGTAGCAGTAGCCTCCACTTTGTTTTAAGCTGCATGTTAGACAGCTTGTATGATTCACCACAGGGAAGTAAAATGTACCAAGAAAATATGTATAAATACCTGAAACATTTAACATTTTTAAATCTTAGTCTAATCTTAGGATAAATAGCATTACATACACTATAAGCATCACTAAAATAAATGTCTCCTCAGGAGCCCGGTAATACCAATACATTGTATTTGGTACCTGACAGTTGAGAAGGAATTTCTGTAAACTCAGTACAAACACAGGGACTGAAAGGGTTTCCTGGATCACCCAATACAGTGCTTTGTTGCTGTAGGCCACTGTATCATATAAACCCTCTGTAAAGTGATACGTCTCATTTTCAATTAATCAATTTTTCTTTATTTCTTCTCAAAAGTAATTCTGCTTCCTTACCTGTCTCACAGTTAGGAAGTTTCCAGTCTAAATTTATTGCAGGACATGTCATTCATACCCGTTCTTTGCTCAAACCAACCAACAAACAAAAAACCCCAAACCAAACCACCTTCTCTTTTCAAGTTTCCTTATGCCATTTGTATGTCTGACATAATAACAGACTGATTCATTGAGATTTCAATTCCAATTGCATTGGATTCCAATGCGATCTAGTTTTTCCAAACCAAAAGCTAAACATAATGACATGTTCCTCCTAGACATAGTAGACCTGGATATGAATTACACCTTACGAGATATGTTGATTCATGAATACTCCTTAGATTACTTATTGCATGAGTGGCTTTATAGTAGAATATAAATGTCTGTGTATGCCTAAAGACAGTAAAACGGAATGAGAACATATTTGCAAATTTTTTAATTTTGATTATTGTAAGGCTGAGTTGGTCATTCTTGAACCACTGGACAATTTACACACTCTTAACTCTTCACACAATTCATGATATAGGAGTAACTGAAATTTAATTTTCTGGCTCTTGAATCTGCCTAATCCAACACAAGTCAAGATCATTTAATTTCAACATTAATTACTTGGATTCAGAATAGCACATAATTAATCAGTTGGAAGCTACTACTAACACTGGCAGCATCGAGATAGTTAATTTTAACCTAATAAAACACATCTTTCTGTACACTCCCTCACAAAAAGAAAAAACCCAAACCCTGCAAATATGATTCATCATCTTGTAACTCTTTCTTCAGTGTCCTACTTCTTGAAACAAGATGTTTTTACATGAGGAAAAGTACACAGCCACATCACAGCATGGAGAATTAAGTTTTACTGCACTGGGTCTACAAAGGAAAAAGCTATGAATACTTTATTAATTCATTTTCTTTTCCAAAGTGCATAGTTAGGCCCCTCAGAATGTATTCCTCAAGAGCAGCAATTTATGACTGCAATAAGTTAAACATGCGTTCTCCACAAACTGTGATTTCTTCTGGAAATATTCATCTGCTCCAACAAAAGGTCCCTCACAGGCTGCAGGAGGGGCTTTTGCTCCAGCATCATGGAGCACCATCTCTGATCTTGGGGTTCCCTCTACGGGGTTCCCTCTACTGCATTTCACTCTTTTTGGGCTCTCCTCTCCCTTTTGCATTTCCTGCCTACTTGTAAGTAGGCTTTCACAGAGCACCCCCAGCTTTGCTGACGGGCTCGGCTGCAGCATCCGTTGGGCGCATTGCAGAGCCAGTTCGGGAAGCACAGAGTTGTTTGAAACTACTATTAAAACTGTTTCTTTCAGTCCATGCTTTGTGGGTGATTTAAGGCCACCTCCAACTACACTAGAAAGAAATTCTTCATCTTATTTCAGTTGTTTAACTTTTTCATCAAAATATCTTATGCCATAAGGATCTTCAGATACACCAGTACATGGGAAAGCTCTTCCTTGGAAAAAAAAGCTTATTTAATTCATACGATATGAAATGATGCTTCTCCAATCCCATCAAGAAAGTCATAATTATTGAGCAGTCTAAGCTATGACCAAGTATTTTTATTGTACCCTGTTTGTGAATTGTCCCATGAACTTTGTGGGGTAGCAGAAATGATTTTAAAATTATTTTTTCCATATATACTTAACGTATTCAGGATGTTTCTCTACAGACTGTCAGCCAGCTGCAAATTACTTTGCAGTTGTCTATGTACACTTACAGATTGGCCTTCAGGGAGGGCATAGAGGCAAAGTGAGAAGATGGCATTAATGAAAACTAGGAAAGCTTTTCCACACCTTGCATTAGACTCAATCTATCTGGTTTCTGCCAGATCTTTTCCCCGAATAAGTGCTTATGACAAAAGCTTTACTATCCACTGTGCTTTACACTAGGTGCCATAAGTCTGTAAAAAGGAACAATAATTTCAGCTGATTTTTTACAGTTATTTTAGTGAGACTGTGTATAATTTGTTTATAAATAGTGACACGTTTGCAATGCTTTTGATAACTTTAAGGTGTTCTTTGCAGAATTGTTAAAGTAATATAATCACAAGTTACTTTTTTGGTTTCTGAACATTGGATGAAAAAACAAACCAAAACACCATATAACTAGTGATTTACAGCTGGTGAAGGAAAAAAAAAACTGGGAAAAGATTTGAAACAATGAATAGAGCCAGTTTAAAAAAAAAAAAAAACCAAACACCACAACAGGCGATATTCCCCAAGTGAAAAAAACACTCCCTAAGTGATAAGAAGTAGGAAACCTGAGAGAAGTATGCAGAATCATCCCTCCCAACCCAGTCCTTGGATGTATTTGCTACATTTCTGTTGCTCTCTCTGCCAGTGAGTGCTTCCCACTCTCCCCTGACTCTAGACTATGTGTTTATTTCAGAAGGGATCATAAAATACTAGAATAGATAACATTTCATCTTTCATGGATTTTTTTTGTGATAAGAGGCAGGTAAAGGTTAATTAGATTTAATACAGTGTTGTTTTTAAAAAAAAAACAGAGCACAGTGATTGCCAACTGGCACAGTGGGTGTAACCCAACTTTTAACTTCTTCTGTTCGGTAAGTAAAGAGATTTCTAGAAGAGCAGAATTTGCTGCAAAGACATAAGGCTGAGATTCCCGAGACTTGAAATTTATTCCTTGCTCTACTACTGACCTGCAACGTGACTTCTATCAAATCACTTCAACTCATTGTCACCTTTTGTTGCAATTTCTTAATATAGTAGTGACCTCCTAAGGCAGTAAAGCAACTTTATAATCGGAAATTAGGCTTTTTAACCTCCTCAGTGTAAACACTATCACTCTCCCTAACAGTCTCTACATCATCTCAGTCTGTTAGAAGTATAATCCATAAATACTATAATAAAATTAAAATGCCTTCACCTTTATATCAATAGTACAATTCAATACAAGAAACTGTCACTTACTGTGAAATTATGGTTATGAAGTGGCTTATTGTAAAGTTTGAGGGAGGTGCTCCAGTTGTCCAGTCAACAGCGAGAATTGAATCCTTAATACTTACAAGAATCTTTATGGGAATTCCCAGCACAGGAAACAATATGCTAACAAGTGGAATAGAAACCAGTCACTTATTTCCAAGTACGGTCCTTCTTGGACAAGACTGCAACGTTCTCTGTGTTTCAATCACACATGTGGTCCCTTCACCGTCTTGAGGAGGTGTTGGTTGGGTAAAGAGAGAAAGACTTTCAGACCCAAGGCATTCCTTAATAATGACCTGATAAAAGAAAACATAGGTTTCTATTAAAGGTTTGTTAATGTCTGCTGTGATAAAATACTTGTGCGTTAATTTTTATAATTAAAGCTCTCATTTTTCCTTTCCATTTCTTAACAACAATTGTTACAAAAATTTTGCTGTCCTCTAAACAGAAACAGTAGAAAACAGTAGTCCTAAAACAGAAACAGTAGAAAACATGGAGAATGGCAGTGAGAAAAAAAGATGTGAAGTGATGAATTGCCTTTAGCACCAAAAGTATGTAGAGAGAAGAGTAAAAATGGCTGTTAAAGAAATCACATCGTGAAAGATAAGAAATCTCACAGAACATCAGTCATTCTTATTCTGCATGTTTTTGGCACAGTAAAGGCAATAAAACAAATCATACGCTTTCCATTGTGTAGCACACAAAAGCAGGATCTGAGGAAAAAAAACAGTAAAGCACTAGATGGTAGTCAGCTAAACTAAAATAGATTCCTGTGCTACAATTTGCAGTATCCTGCAGTGTTTGCAGGAGTTTTTTTTCTCAAGCATTACTAATGTTAGAACTTTAGACAGTCTTTGTGGAACACGTGTTAATTCCTACAGCGTTAAAATGATGTTTTGGCCTGCAATAGTATGCAAACTCCCAGGAATGCTGTGTTTATAACATAAAAAGCTACAAGCAATTCTTTCTAAATTGCTCCCTCCTGTTTTAAGATATGCTGCCCTTTCAGACGCTGCCACATAACAATCGCCATAGCACGTACAGAAGATATGCAAAAGCTTAAGGTCTAGTCAGCAGTCTACTTGTATAGCAGGTTAAAGCAAAGGAGTACTGCAAAATGAACTTCTAACTTGTTACATGGTTCCCAGGGTTCATCCCATGCTTCTCCCCTGCTACACATACAGATCCTTTGTTTCAATAAAAAATAAAACAAATCAGTATCATGGTATATGGTAGCACTTAAATGGTAGAATCAAACCCCTTTAGCAGGATGGTGGGTTGCTGTCTGGGTGGCAAAGGGACTTTGTCACAAGGATCTTTGCAATGGTGGTTTCAGACGGATCAGGTGAGAATTCCAAAAACACTGGACTGCAAAGCAGGCCTTCATCACAAGTAGCAGTTATTTGGGAAGACAAATGCTATACCTCTGAATGTCCTCCCTCTCTTTCCCTTACCCATAGCTTGTATGGAGAAGCATGATGTCATACGGCATGGAATAATCCTTTGGTCAGTTGGGGACACCTATGTCTCCTCCCAATTTCTTGTGCACCCCTAGCCTTGATAGCTTTTACAAGCTCAGAGTTTAAAAAAATCTTGATAAACAACGTTCATTTAAAATCATTTGATCTAAAGCCCGAGATTTAAACTTATCTCCTTTAAGCAAACTTGTTCAGATTTTAAAGAGAAGCAGAATTCCCTGTACAATAGTTCTACAGATATGAGAGGGATTGATTAGTATCTGAAACTGTGACCAAAACTTGAAACTGCCAAATTAAGGATATTTTGGATCCAAGGTTTTCAGAAGGACAAAGCATAGGCCCTATTAATTTCCATCATAAAAGTTCTATCTCAATCTTATTCTTTGATGTGTAAAAAGTGAGGTGCATCCAGAATGAGTGCTTTTCTGTGAAACATGGCAATTAGTTCTGCATGAAAGCAATTAATTGAGTAAAATTCAAGAAGAGGAGCAAGCTCTTCTGCATCAGAGATATGGTCCCAGAACATTCTCCTGCCAGAAGGATGTTCAAGAATACTGGGAAATGTTTAACAAAAAAGGGAATATTTACTGGAAAAATATAACAGTGGTCCTCAAACCACTCAATTTCTGGTCTAGAGGTTTAAAAAATAAACCAAAGCAAATAGGAAAACAAAACTTTTAAAGTGTTAGGTCTGGAAAAAATGGAAATGAGGTGGAATTTGTATTCTGAAGAAGAACTAAAATAGAGCGAGAGAAGAAAACAGCTGCTTCAGGAATACAAATGCTAAATTTATTAATGCAAGAGAGGACAGTATGATTAAGTTGTTTAATGTACTGTGTAAAGCACCAGAACAGTTGGCTTAATATATTTAATCAGAAGGCTGAAAAAGCCAAGAGTCCAGACTGGAGTAAATTCATAAGTGGGCTATCTCCCCGTTCTTTGGCTGAGATTGTTTTCATCCTCCACCCCCACCTCCCAATCCTGGCAAAACTTTAAGTATAAAAGTACCTCAATAATAAAAATGCTAGTTCCAGTCAGTGCTGAGTTCTAGCTGACCGTACGTATTCTTGACATTCAGCTGCACAGCCCAGGCCAAGTTAATAAGGCTTCATCACCAGAACAGTTCCCAGAGCATTTAAATATGTTACTGTACTCTTATACAGTTAATCTCAACAAAGGCTCCTTCAAAAAGCAAAGCAGAGCAGAAAATACTAAAACTTCCCATACATAGACACGCAGCATACAAGTGGAAGAAACAACTAGCAGCACCATGTCAGGAAGAAAACCAGATGAACTGGAATACATACACAAGAACAATTTCAGTTTTCACAGCCACAGCACATTCATACAATCAATAAGAGTTGAATTTGGATCACTGAGTATTGAAAGTGATCCATGTATGCCTTAAGGAATATATCACTGAGGAACGGTAGACTGCTTGTGACATAAGCCAATAACTGGTCCTCTGAAGAGAAAATGCTGTAGAGAACAAATGTCATTTCTCTGCAGGGAGTAAACGAGCAAGTCTGCTCACTGGGAGTCTCTTCTCCTTCCACGCTGAAGAACTTAGTTCACTGCAAACACTGTCTTCCTCTACATTACATACACTTCAGCGAATATAGGAAAGAGTCTTACTTCTTCTGCCTTAAGGACAGAATAACCTTAAAGTTATTCCAAATGAAGTTATACCTTAAAAAGCCTTGCAAAAAAAACATTAAAAAGCAAAACATGACAACAAACAGCATCATTCATGTAGAATGGATAAATAAAAGACTCAACAAGAAAGTGACGAGCTCGCAGGCAACACAAATCCACAGTCACACAATGTGCTACAAAACAAAGAGATTAGTGGGAATGTTTTGTTAGTGTAGATATGGGAGTTCTTGGCCCCTTCCATCTTATGTAGAGGTTAACCAATGCAGAGTACCATCCTCTACTGAATATAGACAAAACCTAAAATTAAAACCAACTTTTGCAACTATTGCTACATATGCTGAAATAATCGGTTTTATTCTGTGCTTACATTTACCCCAGAACATAAAAGAAATTGCTGGATACGTTACCAGTTACAAGCTGCTTGCCAGTCTCAGCTATTCACTCTGTTAAATTATAGGGTTTGAGTACAAAAACAAAAGTTGCCAGAAATCGGAGAATTTATAAATTGGTAAAGCAGGAGGGATGGGAGGGATAAGCTAACACTATTAGAAGCAACGGATACTCTTCTTCACAAGGGTAATTCAACAAGTTATTAGAACACATAAGTAATTCAACATTTCATTTACTTGAATACAATTTAGCAGACACTATCTTCCAACAGCTACTGTCAAGCAAACTACTAAATTTTTGTTGGTCTTATTGTAATGATTTGTGTTTTTAGGATGAGTCTTAATTTCTGAAAGCATCATAAATTGCAAAGGCAAACACTTACATACTTTCATTTGTATTATAAAGGCAATAATTTTCTTTTATACTGTTTCCTAGTTTTTCTTCATGTGTAAAACTTCCTCTGTAACTAGCTATCTTTAGATTTTAACTTAAAAGTTAATCCTCTAAAAATAATATTAATTAATATAGTTTTCCTTGTATTCCCCTACAACCTTCCGTCCTTTTAGTTCCAGGTTTTCAGTTGTAATGGCCTACAGCTCTACTGCAGGCTTCCTCGTGGAGAAACAAATTTGTGCCAGCTTGCCGAATAACCTCAGTAATGTTCAGTCACTCAGAACCTCTCCATCTGTGTGTCCATCCATCCAAAGAACCAGATGCTCTAAAAAGCGCCTTATCCACCTTGCCTGATGTATCAATATCTGAAATATGTTCCTACTACAACTGCCATTTCCAGCCCTACAAGCCAAGGCAACGACTGACCTACCTGGAGTCCTCAGCTGTTTACTTGGTCAGGTAGAGTGTTTTCTTCACGAATTAACAGTTTCTGCTGCTACAGCTAAAGGGGAACCCGCAAAGGTTTCTGCATGACTCCCCCATCCCCACTAATACCCTCCCCGAAAACGAAGTCACTAACGGGACGCATTTTAACAAAAAATAATAGAAAGCAGTCATTTCACCAAGGAAGAAGAGAAGTTCGGATAAAAGGCAGATTTCATCGGATTTTCTTCTGAAAATAGCTTAGAAGAAAGTTTTCTCATTTAAAAAAAAGAAAATGCATGCATGATACGTAACTTATTTTGTAAGAAACTTAATGATGCTTGACTACCGTAAATCATTGCAACTTTTCTCTGTTATACAGCCTTCTTGAAAACTACTTCCGTTCAGAAAATATTGATTAAGCCGTGTTCTTAGAAACAAAAGAAAGCTGTATGTGAATTTCAAAGTTCTAATTAAGTACAAAGTGAGCAGGCCAAAAAATATTCCTGATTTACACCTAGCAGAAAGGTACTTCCAACCCCATTACATTTCCAAATATTGCAAGCAAGATGTTCATTGTATAAAATGGTAAAAAGAGTCCAGTGATTACTCCTGCAGAGTTAATCCTCTTCAGTCCAACTAGCAGAGTATTAGGAACACTATAGAACTGGTTTAAAAGGGACTATCCCTAAAGAGAGAAAAGTTACTGAAATTTTGTATTTTCTTTCATCGAGGAATTTTGCTGAAAATGCTTTACTTTAACTTTTGTTGAAATGCTTTACTGTGTACAGCAAATCTGTTTGTAATGAAAAACAGTAATAATATAGTTACAAGTCACATAAGCCAATGAACTGTACCAACACACATGGAAAAAAGGCCTACGCCTTTTTAGCACCTTAATTTCTAGGTTTTAAGATAAACATTCTATCACTTAAGCATCAAAGCTTCTGCCTTGGGCAACTATTCACTGCTGGAACATCTCTGGAAGCTGATGTTGCTGCCTCCCAACTGCTTGCTACATTATTCTTTTGCCAGAAGTTGCCAGCCCCATAATGTGATGTTTCTCAGCCAGAAGAATGGACCATATAAGGCTTCCCTCACCTTTTTCAGTATGATGTTAGCTAAGTTAAGCTAAACTCAACTAGTTAAGCATTTTGGTGAATCAAGAGAAATAGTAGAATTTCCTCTAAATATTAAATATTAAATCATATGTTATGGCACATTAATTTTACAAAACACCTCACACTGATAGGACAAGTCAACTAAGAAGCCGTATCAGCAACGTAACATGAGCAAAACGGAGCTGTCAGAAGAGTTAGAGCTGTACTATACTCAGTTCTCACCATCTGGAAGTGCCCATGGCCAGAGGCATAAGATTTGTCCCGAGCAACTGCAACCTGTGTAGGGTTTAGATGTCTTTGCAGGTGAAACTGCAGTCTCTTTCTGACACAGCAACAATCCCCAATTATAGTCTGAACTGTAGGCATACAGCATTAAAATCATGAGAAGGGAAAAACGTTTGCAGAGCAAAACGTTGCTAAAGCAGCAGTGTGGATGGGGCCTAGAGAGATACAGGTTTTCACGCAAGACAGACGTGTTGGTTTTAGTCTTACAGGTAGATTCATTTATAAATGCTGACCCTGACACATGATCTTCAATAAAAGCTGTGATTTTCTACCTAATTTCCATCTCTCAGCTGAGGCATTAGCATTCCTTATTCAATGTTCTTCTCTCTCAAGCATTACCTCAGATTAATTTGCGCTGTATAACATAAGTTGCAGGGTGCACGGTGGTAACCATGGTAGCCTTCATACCATCTTCACAATGCATACGTAATTCAGTCCTCAGGAAAACATAATTAGTATGTAGCATAACGTACCCTCTCTAAACACATCACCATGGTATGGAATACATACAATTAAAGCAAGTGATGCCTACAACCTCCACAGGACTGGGCTACCATTACAAATGAATATACTATCAAGCAGCTCTGCTGCAGCCTCCCAACTTGCATAAGCTGCTTCTTTAACCGTATGTCTTTCCTTTCTGACCGAAAGGTGGCAATGTTCTACTTATTATCAGCAGCCTTAAAAAGTCAAAACTGTACTCGTTCAGGAATAGTGAAATCTCTTTCCAGGCAAACCAGAAAGCCATGCATCATTAACTTGTGTGCTCACTGGGTCCCCATACTGCGGTGATGACACCTTCCGTTAAAGCGACACAAATATTAAAATACTGTTCAAGTAGTAATCCAACGAGCTGTGTGACGGCACGTTAACGTGTATCCTCTTAGGACGGAAATTAAAAAGCATATGCAGCTTAAAAATACAGCGTGTTCTCTGTTACTCATCACATATCATCAAAGCCTTATTCAGGATGCTCCCAATATGTTTGTAAAGACAATAACTGCTCTGCAGCAAGTGAAAATTTTCACTAGCCAGGCTACTCAGAAGATGCCACCCAACCACTTGAGATCTTTAGAGGCGCATTTCCAGAAATGTAACTCATTTGAGGTGATCTCCATAATTCATTTGTGAATTTGCCAGTCATGAATACCGAAGTAATCTGAAATATCTGCCAATGAAGCTTTAATACCACACCCACGTGGACTCCCTGTACACTTAGCAGCATGGAAGAAACAGTGTGCAGCTGTTATTTTTCTAGTTAGTATATCAACAAGAAATGCATTACTTATCACATGTAGGAATAAACTGCTAGCCTGTTGCTGGGCCCACTCCGATGATCCGGAAACATCGGGTGTCCCACACCCTGATAGCCAGACACTATTTCTGTAAAGCACTGAAGGACAAAGCTAAGCAACGCATTCTCCCTCGTGTTTTACAAGGAGATATTTTTCAGTAGCAGCGGTAAAATGGGAACTTTAATATTATTCTGTGTAAATTATGGTATTTAGAATGACTGACTGCTTGCTATGGAGTTAAAGCAAAGGCTGGGTAAAGAAGGAAAGCCAGAAAAGGAAGATAGTCTATATAAGGGGCATCCTTACAAACACACTGAAATAATTATCAGGTGCCTAAGAAAAAGATGGCACTCTCTGAGCCGAAATTTGGCATCATGATCATTCCGCAGAGACCGTGGAGAAAGTTGCAGTAAGAGATCAGAAGAAATAAATATATTTTCAACTGCTGCCAGCTAACATCTGTTAAATTGCTGTTAGCTACAAAAAGCAAAATGAGATCTGCTCCTCCACAAAACAGGAAAAACAAGAATAAGGAACCATCCAAACACATACAGTGCAGTCAGTACTTAGCAGACATTAAAGTCATTTAATTCCTCATGTGCATACATATTGATTCAGTTTATTGATGTACAAGAAATGTTACTTTCATTAAGTGTGGGATATCAGTGTGGCAGATGAAATGCTACTACACCTCTGGTATAAATTTCAGACAGCTTGTTTTGGACTCCAAATCAGCTTATCAAGTATGATATGAAGTAGCTGCCTGGCAGTTAATTCATCTTAGCCCAGAATCCTTAGTAACTTTCATGTTTACAAGATTTATCTTCATTATACTCTCTCTACATGTGCGTGAGGGGAAATAAATTCCAATTCACAACAAAGAACTTGGAAACTGTTATAATGGCTGTTTGTAAGTGGTTTTGATAATATTATTTAACCCGTCTATTTAACCAACAAGATGCTACGGACACTTTTCTCTAGACAAATCTTTGCAATGTGATGGTATTGTTATCAACAATGAACTAACTGACATTTCCACTCGAACAGTGCCATACCAGGTGACAGTCTCTTGTCCAACAGATACAGATCTCCATTTCAGATATTTATGACAAAGGTAGCATTATGATCAAAAAATTCCAGCCACGCACCTGCTGACAATCTGTGTGCATCTGATTGCACACATACTGTCTTTCAGATGTGGGGGAATGGAAAGAAACAGCATTTTTTTTCATGTGACAGTGCTATAAAAGAATTTTTCCGGTAAAAATGTGATTGATTTCAACTAAGCAGAATAATAAGAAAACACCCTCTGTTAATATTGTAATAATTAAGTAGACAAATCTTACATTCTATTGATCACCATTAGAAAATTTATCTAGCAAAAAAATGCGGAAAATTTGTAAAATAGTAGCATTGCACATGGAAAAGCTTGCTAGTTCAGAAAAAAACTATCTTCATGTAGGTGATGACTATTTCATGCATTTACACTAGGTTATCTATCATCAGGTAAATGTTATATGACATTAATTTTACATTTTTCTTAAGAAGATGCATTATGGTATCAGATGTTTTATCATCTAGTCTCATTCATGTCATCAATTCTAAAATTCACTTGCAAAGTAGTGCTAATTATTGCTGGGCTCACTAGACGTAGATCCAAGTACTATTTGCCATACATTATATATTCTGTTTCTATTACATAAAGTCAGCTTTGCTCTATGCAAAATGGCCAGAAAAGGCTGCGACTGCAAAACATTTTGAACCTGCAATACTAAAAAAACGAGTTGTTGTCTTCAGAATAAGAGGTTTTATAACCTATCACATGAAAAGTACGTATAGTATGAGGGTGGGGGGAAATGAGGTAGGGAGTCTTGAGAATCATTATTAGGTAAAGCCGGCTGTCCTACAGTGGCTAATGCTAATTGTCTGCGAGAAATCTTATAAGCATATAAGTAATGGAAATATGAGTTGAAGTCTTATTATTCTCCTAATTAATATAATTTAAGCATTAACACAGTAAAATATTGGAATATTTTAAATGTCTTCCAATTGCTGAAAACAAATTGTGGCAGTCATTAATTGTTTAACATTAGAAATCCTATTTACTCATTAAGGTTATTTAAAGTTTGTGAAATTATTTGACTGTCATTTAATTACTGGCAATTCAAAATCACTGTCCTTTTCAGAGTCATGTTTTTCACACAGACCGTCAACTGCCAACTTATCATATATTTACTAACCACGGATAGCCACATATACTGAATAAAATGTATAGACCCATACACTTTCTATAAAGTCCTTTCAAAGTCTGTGGGTTTTTACACTAAATATTTATTGCATGATTAATAGAGAAGAATTTCTTGGAAGATGCAGGAACATCTCAAGAAAAATCAATGGACATAAACATGACTAGTCTAAGAAGGTAAGCTGAAAGTGGAGTCAAAAACCAAATCGTATTCAACAGAAATGCAGTGGAAAGACAAACATAACAGCAATATTGAAACAAAGGAGAAGCTATAGAAGTTACTACAACCAGAATTTCTCACCAGAGACCTAACATAGAAGTTGTTCTGTCCCTTCAACCTTAAATACCAAGTTTCCAGAACACTGTTGCATAGCCACAAATTTCAGACACAATTCCAAGGTATAATATAATGGCAAGATGCCTAAGGATACTAACTCAACGCCAGGCGAAGCAGTTAAAATATCATTATGATTTGCAAACCAGCAAGGTTTTATGAACCAATTCAATAATCTCCAAGATTTTTTTTCATGTAATATATATATATTTATACAACAAAAGAAAGATTAAATCAGCAGGACAACATCATTAGTATTTTTAATGTCTGCAGCATACTTACGTTAAGACTTCAGTTTTACTATATCTTAAAACTTCCTGAACATTTTACAGACTTTCTGAACATTTTGAAAGTGTTCAAAAGCACTTAGAATGTTAGGAGTTATTTTCCTCATTTTGGAGGTAGGATCACAGATACCTTATTTAGAATCAGATACCTACTTTACAGCAATTCACCTAGTTTGCAAGTACAAAAGAGGCTCACAGTAGCTGCCTTGCAGACATTATATAGTCAATACCTCATCTCAAGAACTGAAACTAAATACAGTCAATGTACAGCACTGATAAGAGTACAAGTTCCAAAACCCATATTTAAAATATATAGCAAACCTTATGGTGATTTATATTCAGTTATAGCTACATTCATGAGGAGAAAATCATTTGAGAACTTCCCTGTCAGCTTTCGGTCCAAGACTCCTTTTCTACGCTCAGCAATGTAAAATATGTACTTCACATATTTTGTTAAGGAAGATGCCATTAAAGAAACTTAAGGATAAATAGAATGAAATATCATATATAACAGAGTTCCACACAAATGAGCATTCAGGGAAACAAGCCGTGGCTTACGTTACATGAAAAATAAGGTCTCCATTAGAAAAAAAGGCTACTGACAGGAACTGCCCCACTGACAACAAAAGGAAAGGGGAAAAAAAAAAGCCCACCACTAAGGTGAACATTAACAAACTCCAAGACCCATTACTAGTGACTTGTTCTTACTATATCACATCGTGGAACATGTTGAATGTCTTTGAGCATTTTATAATCGCTATCAACAATATTATGTTAGTAGGTGCTAGTATAGCATATTCCGTGAGACAAAACCATATGCCATTACAAGTCCATTAAAGCATGCCAACTGATAACAAGTATATTTAAGGTGAATTGTAAAATACAGTACTGGTTAACTATGATGCCACTGAGAAATGAAGAGTCACTCAAGAACTGAGTCTTTAAACAAACTTGGTTTACAAATCCTGTCATTTTTCACTATAGTTATGCATTGTCATTCAGGGGAAGCTGTCACTGTGCTGACACACGGCAACATGAGCTTCAAGGTAACATGCAGATTAGCAATCAAAATATGCATTTGAAGGAACAGAAAAACTGCAAGGCAAATTTGGGTTTGGATAACTTAACTACGTAGCTTGTCTTCTGACATAATCTCATGGGAACTGGAAACCCAAAGGTATGCATTAAATGAACTGACTTATTTTGGATACTTCCCGTGTTATTGGCAATTCAGGAGAGACGTTTTTCCCATGTTACACATTGTCTTTTGCAGGGCTTTAATCACTTAAGATGTTTACTACAGATTCATACATACCAGCTCCTTGAAACCACAGAAGGCAGTGGATCAGGCACAAGTGTGATACCTGAAAATTGAAACACGCAGACATCCATTCAAAACTAACAGAGATCATAAACAGAAGAACAGAAGTTTATAAGTAAATGTTGGTTGGTTGGTTGTTTTTTCTTTCAGTTCCTTGTGGATTTGAGAAGATTTGGCAAAACTAACATTTTTATCAAAACCAAATAATACACAAATCTGTCATCACTAATTCTCCTGCGGTTTACTGAATCTCAAGTAAGAATAAATTTAGTAAAGATTGGACACCTGGATTTTCTGCAGAGGTAACAGTCTCTGTATAAGAGTCACCAGTCTACCTGGAGAAAACCTGAAAAACATCAGAATGAAGGCAGAAAGCAGCTTATTCCCCTATGTTAAAAGCTACCAGCAAGGGATTATTCTCTTTCTTCTTTTTCATTCACAATGGTGTTCACGGGAACAGATTTATTTTGTACTTACGATGTCTAATAACTGCTGTTATGCATTTACTTGCCCACTATCCTGACACAGTAATATTATCCTACTTAACTCTGCAACTCTTCCTGACATAAAAACGCACCCACCCTGACATGCCTTAATACTGCAACAAACTGGCAGTGACCTGGGACTTCACGGCTGTTACCAGTGCGCACTCCAGTTGATTTAACTCCCCCATAGTACTAATGGGTAGAAGTCACTACAATATAAGTGCTACCAATAAAATGAAACCAATAAAACAGAAAACACCAACTTCTAATGGCAAGATTGGCAGACACTTTAGAGACAAGTATTTAAAGTGACCTTGAAGCAGAAGAATTGCTATGGTGTTTTTTTCACATTAATATAGTGCTATTTCCCAGACAAACCCACAGCTCCATTTCCATCTCATGACAATTTTTGGGATTCAAACAGTGGCTGAAACAGTGTTGGAAATGGTGGTAATGAACACCTCAATCGCAACTCCTATATCATTGTATCATTTAGAAAACAGAACAAATATAATCACAAATGGCTCAGTTGATCCTTTCTTCTCAGTGGAGAATGAATTGGATGACTTCTGAAAAACTTACTTCAGCTGTATTTTTGTAGGATTTGTAGTTACTACACATCACAAAATGTGGTAGTTGAAAGAAAGTTCACTTGTATTAAAAATTAAAAGCCTATGTCTCTCTTACTAGGCAAACACCCTGGTAGTTCAGAAGGCATTTAAGTATTTGTTTACTCAGTCTCGTTACCTATTCTCTAAGTTTTCATAACCTTCTAAAATATGAAGTAGCACACTGTATAATAGCTTTTCCAGTTTTCTCTCAAAATCCTTCCAAACAGTAGCTTAATCTCTTTAAACACCTGTCCAACATTCCCTGAATGCACTGACACATGGAATGTCTTCCAATAACAAAGAAAAATAACAACATGATATTTATTTTATTTTTCATTTCTCTTGAGCTGTCATACTTGTAAGATGATTACTTCATGAATGATTAAACCATCTTGTACCTAAGATAGATAGAAGACAAATTTTGAGTTGTTTACTCTGTGTTTTCATTGCCAAAATAGAAGGATGTCTTTCTTTTTGCAATTTCATGCCGCTTGCATTCTGTATGACTATGAAAATCTTTATCAGTGGGACTACCCTAAATATTCCTAAAGACATGAGAGGAATATGTTACACTGTTTTCTCAATAACAAAATGAAATTTAAAAAAAAAAAGGCAAGGAAATAAGCTGGAATAACCATGTCATACCTATTTTTCAATGGACACCGTGTCTATACGGTATTTTTTTTCCTCACAAAAGCTGACTGATAGGCATGAAATACGTGAGCGGTAGGAAGCCTACTCAGACTCTTCTTTGATTTCCTGAGATTATTTTGCTCTTACTGGAAGAGCTGAAATGACCATTCAGGGTTTTTTTCATTTGGTTCCCAAATAAAAGCTTGCATTTCCCTTGACTTTCTCTATAACAGAGTGTACAATCAAGATCAAGCTGTGGACAGTACTTTTTCTCTGTATTGCAACCATTACCAGGACCAATAGTGGCAGTTAGATACAGCAACACAGTCCAGTGCTCTATCTCTCAGCTAAATCCACAAATGAATTTGTATTAGATATAATCCAGGGATAAAAGGCCTTATTTGAAAAAAGACCATTAGGAAGAGTTCCTCATCTACATCTAAAACATAGCAGAAAGAAACCCAAGAGACCATTTGAAATAAAAGAAGGGCATTCAGATTGGGAACACTTGAACATCAAGATGATTTACAATTCAATTTTCATACTTAAAAAACATACCAAATGAAAGCACATTTTTTTAAGAAAAAATACAGTTCAGGGTCACATAAAACTTCTGAAATACAATGTAATGAACAGAGAACTACTCTGAAATCCATATAACACATATTTTATGCAGAATGCACTCAAAAATTAGTTAAGCTTTTTTGTACGCTGCTTGGAAAACTATCATTATGTCAACTGTAGTTGTGCATAATTTTGGTGTATACTGCTGAGAACTGCTACATAATGTAAAAATAAAAAGAAAATTTTAATTATATAGAGTTTTCCATTCCTCAGAATCAGGGATAATGCTTTATTGTGTAGGAATTCCATTTCAGGTATTCAATTTCTTCCCTTTAATTCATTCTGCATTTTCTCAGTTTTATCAGTCCTGCTTGTTTTAATACGGATTACAAACAACTGAAGTGCTACTCACTGGCAGGGACCTTAACATGTAGAAACAACTACAAACTCAGGTGAAGGGAGACAAACTGGGGCAATGCGAATGCAGTGGAATGTAGTGATTACAGTAGCAGGAACCTCAAAGTATTTGAAACAATCCTTACTCTTCAGAGGTAAGACTAAAAGCAAATAAGACAAGTAACAAAGTAAAAAGTTCTGTGCATGGCTTCTCGTCCTCTTTCATTTGCTTACTGCAAAACAGTGGGCTTTTGCCCTGTTATGTAACTTTGCATCACTCTTCTATTAGGGGGAGGGTGGCATTTGTTTGCATTTTACAGCCACCCTAGTCAAAGCTGCAGCTGAAATTAAAGATCATAACTGAGCTCAGAAAGAAATATATTCAGCTACAGCCCTGTTCAAGCACTACTGCCTTCTTCACGCTTGCATCTATTTAAACAGGGAGTAACGACTCCTTATAAAAGATGAGTGAATTTGAAACCACTTAGGATCAGTGGGATCAGAAAACAGCTACTACTTCTTAAACAGCATTGGTCAGAGGAGGACTGAAACAAGGGTAAAGAAGCAGCGGTAATACCTAAGTGAAAATTATCACTACTGATCAACTTTGTAGCATTACTAAAGTCACTAGCTCAGGCACTTTAGGCAAGCAAGAGATTTGGTAGGGAGATTGTCAGGCAACATCACTTCAAACAGCTCTAGCGAAGCTGACTTACCCAGGTTTACAGAAGCATTTGATCTCTGAGAATGAAGGATTTCCAGAATTCTTTACATTTCAAAACTGTGAGGAAAGCAATATATTCATAGAGCACAATGACAGGAAACATGGAAATGGAACAGAATCCATCCTCAGTAAAGAGAGAAAGATAAACTAACAGAAACCAAGAGAACATTACAGAAATTCAAAAAACTGCAAACCCAAGCTACTAACCATCAAACCCAAAATAGATTGTAGTTCACTCTCCCAGCTCTTCAATGCTAATTGTTGCACATTAGCTTTCCAGGCAACCGCCACGCTGCAACTTGATACGCACATTTTTATTCAATAACTTTTATATCATAATGCCTCTTTTTTGTTTTTAAACCTGCACAAATGCAATCCACAAAGAGTTTACGTTTACTGCTGCTAAATACCTGCTCAGATCTTTTTGACAAAAATACCTAGAAAAAAATAAATCGTAATTATTTCATATGGAAATCCAGATAACATGTAATCTTTGTTGCCCTGTAGCATTTCTTCTCTATACTCTTTCAGCAAACTTAAAATCTGAAAAGCCAGTGAAATTAATGTAGTGAGAATTACTTCCAAAAAAGAAGCTACATAAATTCAGGAATAATAAACGTCTGTCCTTGAGAAGGAGAACAGAGCGCCATGGAACCATACTTGCCTACTGAGCCTCAAAAAAGAAAAAAAAAAGGAAAAAGATAATCATGAAGTCATCGATAGACAAAAGTATCTTAAAATAAAAGCAAGTAAATGATTCTTCATAGAAAAGATACAACTAAATAATCAGAAAGAGGAACACAGATGACGCTCATCTCTTCTGTTCACTTCTGTAGATTTAAAATCCCTGTCTTATTCTGACAATACTGAATACTTTATTGGACATCTTTCTTTTTGGTTATCTTTTATTTCCTTTATACTCACAATGAACAGTTTGAATACAATAAGAGAACATGAAAGGTTGAGAATGTTTTTAACGTAATAATTAAAAACCTACTGATGCAAAAGTTCTTCCTAAAAAACTGCAAAACCCAAAGAAAGCCAGTAATAAGCTCTCTCCTCCTTAGACAAGTTTACTACCATAAACAACTAATGCGTTTATCTGCTATTTTGTCACGCAATCTTTCATACAAAATTAGAGTAGCGTATGCATAGTCATATTGAGGGTCTGAGTATTTTAAATAATGCTCTGTGTTAAGGCTACATTTGAAGATTGCTTTTATACACTACACATATATTTTCTGGCAGTACTCTAAAACATTCAACCAAATCAACAAGGCTTAAGGGCACTTGACAGTTCAGATTTCTGGGTAGCATTGTAACTGACAGCAATTGTACACTACAAAGTCAATTGAATGTGTATCTAGCGAACAATACTTTTAAGAAAGTTACTGAACTCATGCTCCATAGGAGACCCAGCCAAGGGATCAATTAGAGGTATTAGATGTATCAATTTAATAAAGTCCAAGTCCAGCTTCTACCGACAGTTTTGTGAATATCAAGTTTCCTTTCACTCACCACCAGCACAGGAATTTCATAGTAATTACGGCCTCCTCAGTCCCCCAGAGACAAGGTTTCAGAGTTCACGCAGTACAAAGCTAACACCTCCTACGTGGTGTTAACTTGCAGGAAAGGAAAGGCAGAAAGCTGTTGGAAGTATAATACTGAGAAAGAAATGAGAAATAAATTTTGTGTCAGCTGAATTTTTGCAAAACTCTTCTCCTTGATGATGGAAGCTAGGTTAACAGAAGTCAAAGCTACCAAAGTGGCCCTCCATGTGTTCCAATCCTCATAGAATTACCACATCCGCATACAACTGATAAATAATTTTAAGACTTTTGCAGACATTTGGATGTTTCATATAACTTTGGGATAGATTTTATCAGGAAATAATCTTGCTTAAAGAACTTGTTCTCCAGCACTCTAATATCTGTACCTGCATGATAGATTAAGTAGCACATGAGAAAAGCAAGATAGCATTTTTCAAGGTGTTTTTGCTACACTACTAATGATCCTTACCCATCAACTTTGCCAGTACAAACAAATGAGAATGTGTTAAAGCAAGACCAGCTAGACAATGACAGAGACAAATGAGACAGAGGTTTCATGAATGTGGTGCTGTCACAGTACGGAATCTAAGTGACATTCTTACTATAACAGACACAAAGCACACTTTTAACTACAAGACTGAAAATAGACAGAAAAGGCAGTAGTTACAAACAATATGTAGTTAAAGAATTACCACGAAATGTTGATTAAAACATTTTACCCTGCTTGTTACACATACAGTATCCAGAATCCATAGATTTTTGAGAACTCACACTAATTTTAGCATAATAATCTTCTTAAAGATGGCTGTTAATTGAGAAATATCATGGTTACTCAGGGGCTGAATTTACATGATGACAAGTGAAAAAACAAGTAATTCAGTTTTTTAGATACTAAGCTAATTTAACAGAAAAGAAAGCTTGCATATTTAGCAGGAAGCCATCAAAATTCAGAACGGAGCACAGTTTGAAATAAATGATATCTTGTTTTAGTGAGGAAATTTTGTTTAATTGCGCTTCTGAATGGAATTCAGCTTTCACTGGAAGATAAATATTTCAGTGAGCAAGACGTAATAAAAAGCATAGTACAATCACGGCAAAATAACGAACATTCCCACTGTACATATACTCAATCTAGAGCATTACGATTCAAAGATATCAGTTATCCTTACTAAATCAGGGGAATGCTTTGACATGAAATCCAAGCTGAATGCTTCTCTGAAGGGCATTCAAATCCTTCTATAACACTTAGATGCAATTCACCATGATGCTACTGCCATTCTGTGCTTCTACACTGAAATCAAAGAGCTATTTTAATTATTACAAAATAAAGTATTTCAGAGAGCTGAGGCCCTTTGGAATGGTTCTCTACCAGAGTTAACAAATTCAGCCAGAGGAACTGAGCTCTATAGATTGCCACACAGAGGAAAACCAGAAGTTTTCATGCCTTCTTATGGGGAAGACTCTGTCTGGCTGCCACTCTTCCCCAGCTCTCTCCCTATTAAGAAACAATAGATCTGACAGAGCTTCAAGATGAGCTGATTAAACAATCCCAGGGTGAGGATCACAGCCCTCTTGCCACATTTCTTTCCCCACTTTAACAAAAGCTATTTACCACGTTCTCTTATTTTGTTTGTTTTGAAGTTTGTTGTCTTCCCTCATTAGAGACCTTTGCATTCCTGGGGAAATATGCACCCGATTTGCATATTTGTTAAATCCAGAAATATAAAGAGTCTTGAGTATTAGTAGGCTGACAGAAAGTCATGATGTAAAAAATGCAAAAGAGCCTCATAACAATTTCAACACATATCTCTCAGGGTAATTTGGGTAAGTGCTCTGTGTTGTGGCAATATTAAAAAAATACTTTGATGCAAGCCAAAATGAGACAGAGTTACAAATAACACCATGCTAACTTCTGATTTTGTCCAACTTATTACAGAAAAAATAATTAAATGGGTGAAGGGAAAACATATTAAAAGTCAAGGGAGAAACTTAAAGAAAGAGATTTAAAATTTCTATTGCCTTGTGAATACTGCTGTGCTACTGCCAGAACTGCAAAGACACCTCTCGAGGGCATAACAGTCCAACTACAAGAAATCCCGTTGAGTCACGACATTTTGAAGATTTGAGTGCACACTGCTTGAATCCATCTAAGATTTTCTTTGAACTCTGCAGATTTTTACACAATTGCTATGTAATTCTCCTTTCAATGGAGAAGAACATGCTAAATGTTAAAAGGAGTTCTCCACAACTTCTCAGCCCTTGTTACCGCCAGCTATGGCGCACAGAGCATTAGATTTTCACAAAGACTGAAAACAGTCTTTCTGTAGTGATTTTAAGTTAGAGTTGTTATGGCATGAGTTCAAAAAAGCTTCAGTTATTTTATTATCCCTTCCATCTAAGCTATACAGACACTATGAAGTGGCCTCATGCTGAAAAACAATAATACATGAGTTTTAAAGACAGAATGGTCTATGGTAACAACTGACCTAACGCCCTTCCTTGTCGCACATGTAATCTTGTTTCTGACATGTTATGGAAGTCAAATCACACTTTGATTTCCAGAGATATGCCCTTCCAGCCCTCCCCACAAATGACAGGCAGCTTTAGAGATGTTTTTCTTAGTGGAAACACAAACAGTTTCCTGCCATTTTCATTTGATTATAGGAAGAACACTATCAAAGCACAGCACTACCAAATATTTCTTTGTAGATAAAGAAGCTGCTGAGAAACATTTCATTCAGATAAAAGCAATAAGGCAGATGGGCGACTTCAGGTTATGTCTGTTTTAGGAGATGTGTCAAATATTCTTACAGGATAAAGGGCAAAAAGCACAGTGTTCTTTCCCCCAAAACCAAAGATTTCAGCCTTTCGTGGGTGAGGTGGAAACTCTGCACGCAGCTGTACTTCTGCTGAATCCAAAAGATAGCGAAGAAAATGGCCAAGGGCCCAGTGGTACAAGGTTTGACTTGTCTACAACAAATGCAGGAAACTACGACTCAGAGCTGGGAATTGGACACAGAATAAAAAGGAATTACAGTTCCAGGTAATGCCTATAACAGAGGGAGCGAGATGCCACATCATTCAATCACTGCTTGTTTCAGAAACACTCAAAGCCTGTGTCTGTACGCAGTGATAGTGTATAATTCTGATAAGAAATAAAAGTATTAGCCTAGACATGAGTCATGAATGGAAACATTTTTTCCTTTCCAAATCTTAGAAAATTTTCTTTATTGCACAACCAACAATATTATTTGACCTTAAGAATCTGAAATCATATAAGTCACAGTTTTTAAAACCTCCTCCGATCTTAGCTATACTTAATAAAAAGGGTGGTAAATCAAGTTAACTCTATATATTCTTACAAAATAAAAAGCATGCTTACTTTTTCATAAAGCACTAAACATCATAACATTATGGGTTATCTGTTGATATAAAAAGTCCCATAATCATTATTGTCAACCACAGAACTCTACAAAAATGTCTCTACTTTATATTTATTACCCCCTATAAAATAGGGGTCATTATAAAGTCAGAAACTTTAAAAAATATAATGATAATATATTTATACTAGAAACACAACGACAATTCTGGCTTTGAATTAACCTGTCAGAGTCAGCATTTTGAATGAAATGTGTACAGTGAAAAATAGAATTCAGTTGCTCAGAAGATATATCAAAAATAGAAGCCAACTTGAAAAAAGATGAAGAGCCAAACAACAAACCAGATTTGGCTTAAAAGATAGGTTTGCCACCTGTTTTTTTTCCTCCAAAATTCCTTTAAATGAAGTTAAATAAGAAATGTGACAGATTAAACAATCAAAGAAATACCTAGAATGTAGTATTTCTTGTAAGCTACTGATACAACAGGCAACACTTTCAAGCCTTAGCCCACAAGATCTTTACCCTATTCGGATTTAACTGGCACGCTAACTTTTTTTTCTTTTTAAGCTCAAGCGCGTACTGGGAATCAAAGTATTACGTAATTTTCCCAACTAAGATTTCCGTGACAAAGGCAGGAAACTTAGCACAGTGCTATATGAAATACAAAGCTGATGGCTGAAGCTGGAATATGCCAAGGTTGGAGCCCACAGTTTTTTCACCTATTCATGCTCCACTTTTGCTGCCGCCTCTGCAAAAGAGCCCAGAAGGGAACAGGAGCTACAGTGAGAGGTGTGGGGCTGCAGCAATTGGTCTTGGATTGAATAACAGACCGCTAATGGAAACTGCAGAAGTCCAGGACAAACAAAGGAATGATTCGAATTCCTTAGCAAGGTTTCTCAACATCTCTTTGAAGGCAAAGTACTGTGTTACAGTAATATCCTCTCATTAGGAAACTGCACAGTATCAAGTGAACCTGTATTTAGAAGTAACAGTGAAATAACATATTAATGCCAACGCTTGTCTCCTCTCAGGTACTACACAGCAAGGCTACTAAATCTTCCAAATTTTCATTACTTCATCTCCACAACTACTGTATATACCAAAGCTCTCAGGCCAGGGGTAATTAATTACTTACGTCTGACCTAATTGTGACTAGGGATTTTTTGGAATGGGGTTAATTATACAGTAATTCTCTTATACTTCCAACCTTGTGACTTGCCCAGTCAACCAATCTAAATTTCAAATGATCAAACATAATCTGGATACTTACAAAGTAGATAGAAATAGCCAATTTGTAGTTGTCGGTCTTCATCTTTTTGCTTTTCTAGGAAAAAAAAAAATATCCCACCACTGAAGTAATATTTATGCTACCTGACACACAGAAAGTACAAACAGCCTACAGCTACAAGCAAATCGGTCTCTTTGGATGCAGTTTGCTTTATAAAACTAGTTCACTATTACATGCGTATAATGAATAATTTCCATGTTGAGTGCTTATGATCTGCAAGAACATATAGACCTTTGTGTTCCTATTTGAGTTGCTGAGTGTTACCTCAGTTTACGCAAATACACGCAATGAACATTCTCTCACTAAAGCTTCCTCCCTTATGCTCTAGCATTTTTTGCTTTCCAGAAGAATTCCACCATTTCCAATTTTGCCCAATATTTTATAAAGGCAAGGGGCATTTATAAAGCAGATTTACAGAGCTTGCAGTCAGGTGGATCTCCACTTGTATGCCAGCTAAATGTATTTTCTCAGTATAGTGTCTATATGGTTGATGGCTACAGTCAGATAACAAGAGAAAAGTCACAGCACTAGGAGACACGTGAGTAATCTAGGGAAGTTATGTCTATTTAATGGGGATGGATTGTTCCCTGTGAAATTTTTAAAGCATAGTACACAAAACAATGAGTCATTGGGTGAGAAAGCAGCCAGTTCTGTTGCAGAACAGCTTCAGAAAAGCTGTTATTGCCTCAGTAAAAGAGGTGAACCACAAAGCTGGAACATGGACTCAGCAAATTAATGCTTGAGCACATGTTGCCACAGATGCTGGAACTCAGAAGACCAATTTTCAGCTGCAGTTATGAAATACAGAATTTCAGAAGCATTACCTTGTAGGTTACTGAGAACTAGAAAGAAATTATCGTTAATTAAAAACCAACAGTGACTCCAGAGCTAGATTACATAACGTCGATTTGCACTAATAATTGTCCTAAAAGCAATTTGAATGTTAATGAGAAAGCTAAGAAGAGAGTTCTCAAATTCAGTAGGAATTCTGTTGTCTGCTTGAAAAATACTATGGCAATGGCAGGATGATAGCAGCCTCTGCTAAGACTTCAAACACTATAAACATTAATTATGCTTTATATTACCCATAAAACCACACATGATTAGGGAAGTCAGCACGCTACATTGTATGTATAATATGCAGCATTAAGAATGTTTCATAATAAGTTTTACTTTTGATGTACTGATAGATATTAGCATCTACTAATGTGCTTGCCACAGCAGAAACGATACACTCAATTTCATGTTTTAGATGAAAGTCTTAAATCTCCCCATACATTACTATACCAGCTGCAGGAGCATGCATGTTTGATAGAAATGTTTCTAGAAAACCAACCCGATTTTCCTCATATATATTATGCCTAAATTTCCATTGCTCTGTTTTCCATTCTTTCCCTACAAGAAATTTATTTATTTGAAAAGGGATCAACGCTGCAAGCAACACGAACATCATGGTTTGCTGTGAAAATGGGAAAAAGCACTGCAACACTTCTTTATCATTGCTCATTCTTCCAAAATGACAACTTTATATAACACCAAGAAGAGCTGGCTGCTTTCTGCTCTGTTGTACTGACAGCTTTTGGCATAGGCAATTATGACTCAATTTAAAAAACACCAGCGAGACCATTTGCGCGTGAACACTAGAGATGGGCCAGCTCTTTTTTAATCACTTATTAAGCATAACAAAATGGCATTTGAGTTCAGCCTGGTCCTTCTTCACCTTCCAGGTTATTTGACAAAAAGCTAGTAGGCAAATGAAAGTTCAAAAAAAAAAATCAAAGTACAGCAGGGAAGCAGCAGAGTGAGAAAGACTGAAAAGCAGTGATTGCAAACAGTAGGGGAGAACGGTTAATATTGTAAATCTTTCCACAACAGAATGCTTATTCTCAATGATGTAGCACTTGCTTTCCCTTGAAACAGCCATTTATTTTTTGTGCATCTTTCCAAACAGGATAACTGGAGGACAGAAGTTGGTAAATTTTATCTACATAATACTTCAGGCATCGTGTGACAGCATATTTCTCACCAGCTTCCCATCGTATTCTACATCCCACAGACTAAACAGAAGCCTGTCACATTAGTAAGATCAGAAATGCTAAGGCTGATCATCTCAAAATAAAAGTACTTGTTAACAAACAAAACAGAGTTGTAGCAACTATTTTTTCCTATGTGATCAAATTTTCATTTTTTACGCTTAAAACACAATAATTAGCTTCCAGGAGCGATGCTGTGTGTTACCCGACTGGTGAATCTTTCAGTCATTGGGGAACCAGGTACTGTAAAGGAGCATGTGCGCTAATTGTCAAATGCGATTTGCATTTTCCTTATCAACCATCTGGCTTCTGACTAAGCCACTAGCGGGGCTCCTGATGTCAGTTATACTCCTAAAAGAAAAAAGACCAATGTTAGTAGTTCAGTTCTTCTGTGAAGGATATGTATTTACTGAGACTCCTCTATCAGCACCTCCAAATCCTCCTCCAGCGCCGGGGCAAGACTTGAAGAACCGCACTGTATTGCTTCCTCAAGGGAAAACATGAAGAAGTGATGTGAAAATAGACTTGTTCCCCAATGAACATCTGCTAAGTCCTCCGACAGTCTTTCCTGGAAACAGATAGTTCTTTTGCAATCAGCTAAAAGCAAAATAAGAAAATCAAACCGTTCTTCTACTGAATATCAAGGTTGTAATTCAATCTTCCGATGCCATTATCTGACTAAGATATTTCATAATAGCTGCTATTAAGCTCATGTCTGGTGCCTTCTTGAGGAAATGATTGCACCCAGGAAGACGCGTTGCCTCACGAGTTTTGCTGACCCATTACCCACCCTATACCTGTAACGTGGAGCCCAACAATCAGCACAGCAGACAGTGAATACTGGTACTAAGGCTGCTCTAGTTTTTGCTGCCACTGAAACTGTCACCACTGAAATGAGAAGATGTTTCACGTTCTGTCTTACACAGGGGGGGCTTTCAGTAGCTTTTTCATCTTTAGAAGGTGAAAGCTGAAGAACAGCATTGCAGAATTTAGAGTATTTTAAAAAAATGAAAAGCATTTTAATTGACTATGCGCACATTTGTGCTGCTGACATTATATATTTGGGACAAGTTGCTTTGGAAATGCAAAGAGAGCTGACAGCTCTTGGTGTGCCAGTTCCCAATAGCTCAGACAGTTCCTAGTCTCAAGAATACTGAGGTTTATATCAAAATAAATGCAGACAGTACAACTGGTCATAACTTGTTATTAAGTTTTGTTACCCTTGCTGCACTTTCTCTCTTCTGCCTCCTAAGTACATTAATCTTTTTGGACTCATTTGCAGGCTAGTTCATGGCAAATTCTAAGATATAGGCTTTCTTTCAGAAATCTAAGCCTTTGCTCTCCAATACATAGACAAATTACCCACTGAATTCTGGGAACTTCAAATAGTTTTCCTAAACAAGAATATGCTTGCCTCCTTTCATCAGATCTAAACACAAACTTATTAATGGTGAAATATTAAAGAAATATTACTACTAGATTTACACAAAAATATTTTAAAATGCACCTAAAATTACTATGTCTTAATGGAGGTCATTCAGAGTTAAATCTTCCTATACCACATGCTTGCTAGGTATTGCCATTGCTCAATATCTACTTAATTAGGGGCTCCTATTTCAATAGCTTTTTAGGTACACGTGGGATAAGCTCTCTGTTAAAGGATTATCTAATTTTGAACTGGTAGCAGTAATCAGAAGAGGAACCAGTCAGTGTCACAGCTTTAGAAGTGTGTCAGTGTCTTGCAGAACGTACATGTATTTCTGGCACCATTTCTGGATGCAGTCGTCAGCCCCGGATTGCAGAAACACAGAGGATCTATTTTGCCAGGACTCCTGATAATTTAGAGCAGTAGGTTCACTTGAGCCATCATTCCAGCTTAATTCCATCTTCTTACTTCTAAGTGCATTTTTTTTTCTCTGAGGTCAAATCAAAACCCAAGACAAAAATCAAATTCAATCAAGGCTAAAACAGAGAAAATATCTATGTTGAGGGAAAGGGATGGGAGTTTGCCTGGTTATTTCTTCTTCAAAGATACAGACAGTAAAACTAATTTTTCCTTGTCCAAACTCTTTGCTGATAGCAGCTTGTCACAGGGAATCGGGAGTCTGGGAGTCTAGAACAGCTAAAGATCTGTCTCAGCCTATCTCTGACAGCACTTTGCGGGTGCTATTAGTGTTATTCGGTCTGGCTATCATTTTTCAGGCTTGGCAGTTGAACTCTATTTCCAGGTCTGAACTCAGAATTCCAGGTAATCTTGAAACTAAGCAAGTCTATATTCTGCTCCTTTAAGTATTAATTTTTTTTATTATGCAATTGCATAATATAATTTAAAAAAAAATTGGTAGCTTGGTAAGACACTTTTTAAAAAATGTGGTTTCTAAATTATTTTAAAATTAAATTTAACCTGAAGCTGGTATTTTTTCTGTCACTTGAAGACTATTGCACAATTTCCTCTGCTATTGACAAGTGACAAGGGGATTGTTCTGAACAGCACAAAAGCTATGCTAATAACAGCAATTAAAGGGTCTTTTGCCTTTGTTATCTTCCAGATCAGTAGTAATGTAGCTAGAAAACAAACATTAGTGTCCATCTATCTCAAAACAAACTACACATAAACATGTAAACTGAGAGCTTTACAGATTTATGGGTATACAAATAATCTTTATATTCAGGCAAAACACTTATAGATGAGCCACATTTGCAACCTAAAACCCAGTAAGCGAGCACAATCGAATGCCCAGACAGTCATACATAGAGTCAATGAAGGCTCTGCTATTAGGATAAAGATCGATAAATACTTCGGGACACCCTGTACCCTAGAGGACAGCTGCCAAAATACATCTTTGACACGCTAATTATAAAAGATTGCATTTCCATCCTACAATCCACAGAGCAGAAGAGAAGGAATACCCATCCTGAAGGAAATATTCAAATAACATCTAAAACCAACCCAAAGGTCTTTCGCTGGAACACGTTAAAATTGTATTTCTAGTACATCACAGAAATTAATACATTTTCGGGTTCAAAAACTTTACAAACAAAGCTCACAAGACAGTTTTCCCTGAACCTGCATCAACAAGACATTTTGCATCACTGAACGTTACACGGTTAGTATTGATCTATTTTCTTTACCTTCATTTACATTAAATAATGCATGATTAACCTGTTGCAATGGCTTACCTTTTGTGCCATTTCTCTCTCTGTCAGAATTCTGCTCTTCTCTCTTGAAGCATTTTATCTGCTTTTGCTTTGCCCTGCAAAGGTATTTTTCTAAGCAATTAAGTCATTTGCAACTAACAGAGTTGAACAAAGTGAGCATTCTTTGCTTTGTTAGAAGCTGAGATGATATAAACAATAGAAAGCTGCAAAAAGGGGCACCTCATGTTGATGAAGACAAGTTCCAGCTGACATACAGTTCTACAACTCTACTAAAGTTTTCTGCTTGGATTCGCACAATTTTTATATACTGATGAAGAAAAACTGACAAAATCATCTATGGTTGAAATTACTATTTATATTTATGTATACTGTTAATTCCACACATCACATGAAATATGTTTACATGCCATGTATAAAAATGTATCATCATATCATAATGCAGTTACAATCAAAACTTCAACCGTTAAAACCTATTCTTTCTCCAACTCTGTTCCATTAAAATGAAGCTGTCCTTTATTTTTTGGGTTATTCTGAGTTCTGCGCATTTGTATTTCAGTGAAAGGTAAACTGATAATACCATTTTATATCTGATCACTCAAATTAGAAACTGAATTTTTCCACGGGATAACGGAGTGATGTCAGTCGTCCAGTGCCCCAAAATAACTATACTATTACTATCTGGTGGTTGCAAAAGGAAGAAAGGTGCAGTTCATCAGCTGGGCAAAACACATGAGATTGTGATTGCACCCTTTTATCCTCCAATTAATCTCTTCTTAAAGTGCTGGTCAGCTCTAGCATTTGGGACCTCACATAGAATCATCCTCTGTGATCCTCACTGGGTAAAACTAAAGCACTTTTTGAGGAACAGCTACTAGCATAGCTCCATGATGACCAGAAAATACTTACACAATACCTAATTCAGTTTTAACTCTGTTACACAAACTCATTCCATGAGGTATGTCGTACCAGTGATTTAAGGATCCAGGATTCAGAAGAGGAAAGCTCAAAAAGAAGTGAATTAATTTGGATTTACACAGACATTCTTGCAACAGTTGTTCATGATATTCTCCTCACAGTATCATCATTAAGCTTTTACCCTATATCCTTCCTTTAGAGAGTCTTGTCTTACTCTCAGCAACACAGTTTTGAGTGTGTTAGCACAGAAATATGACGGGAATGGGATTCTGGCACATTTCACCCTCAATCCACCAAAGAGAGGAGCAGAAATAAAAAGCCTGCACATTAAATTGTACTTCTAGAACCTGCCAGTCACAGGAACTACATCGGGCTTTGAAAAAGTCCTGCCAAGCTAGTGATAAGCAAGGTTTCATTGGCTCCTTTTTCTTCACAAACGCATTCATTAGTTGGTGATTCATTAAAAGATGACATATGAGAAAAAACTCTACCCTTGGCCATTATCTCAAAGTGAAAATATGTCAAGTAAGATTCATCTGGACAGCTTCTCTGCAAGAACACGCAGGACAGGGTAAAACATGCCCCATAGGAGACATCCTGCAGAGTTCCTACAAGTTTTCAGCACTAGTTCAGCCTGGATATGGAATTTCTTCAAGCGAATGCCCCTCCCACGCCCCTGAAGCTACAGCTTTGCAAGCTTATAACTACAAGTCTGGGAACATAATGAGCTCCCTGCAGACTTTTGCCTAACACATGCAAAAGGATGTGCAAAATATAAAGTAATATTGCTAATTAGGCAGAAAAAAAAACCACTCTGTAATTCTAGCTGTTCTCTTCCACTGAAGTCATCAGGATGACCTTGTCCCTGTCATGTTTAGCCCAACTGCAGAAAAAGCGCAGTGCACAAATGCTTATATGGCTTTCTGAAACTCAACTTTCCGTGTTGCTGAGAGACCAAAGTCTTTTTACAGGACTGTTCTCTACTGTCTGTGGATGTAAGCTTTCCAAAGTGGCCACCTCCTTTATTGACAACTACATTGATGACTTAATAGCAGAAACAGAAAATAAAGATAAACTAGCGTAGCACATACAGCTGCATCCTGTAGCACATTGATTAGAGGATGGTGATCAATGACAGTCAATGTACAAAATCAAGTTACTACAACGATCCCCAATGATGATCTCTTTCTTGAAACTCTTAGCATTTTATAATTTAACCTAACTTGTGCTGTCAGAGTTACCTTTAACCAGTTAGGCTTATTTCAAGCCATCGTAAGTCTCATGCTGAAACATGAGTTAAGAAAGGCTTATTAAAAATCACAGTGACCACCCATAATTGAATAACCCTGGATGAAGAGAGACAGGCACAAAAGAACAAACTATAATAAATGCAACTTAATTGTTGTACCACATTGAGAGCTTCTGGAAGTTTTCAGGGAAAATAGTTTCCCTGGAAATTTTGGTACAGTAAAGCCCAAACTTCCCACAGAAACGGAAATCTTTTAAAATGGATTGTGCACTAAAATCTTTTCACAACAGCCCAACAGGATCTTTCTGTGGCATAAAAGAGATCAGCCTTCACCTTTGGTTTCTTGCCTTTCTGTGGCATCTGATTTGAAATTCATTCTCCTATGTTAAATAGTGGAATTCCAAACATCCTACTACCTATGCAGGGCCAATAAGCTGTACCTCTGTCCTGGCTCAGTTACCTTTATTCATTAAGAAGGTCTCAAAGCTGAGCATCCTTTAAAATCTTGAACTTAGTATGGCTTCGAGGATGACATTTTAAAACATCCTGCAGGCCTGAAATTATTTTGAAAATCAGCTCCAACATGACTACCATTGTGATACATTTCTCCAAGTAAAGATATTAATAAACCCTTGCCACTAAATACTTAAATTGAAAATGTAACATTTATAAGTTAAGGATAATAAAGTTTATGTAGCTGAATAATAAGATTTGATATATTAAGCTTGATCAGAAATTTGAAGCTTGTTAGTTATTTCTTTGCGTTTCCTTAAGCAGTGCGACCGGCAGTAGACTACTCAGCAGTAGGCTGAAAGAGGCTTATTTAAAAGAAGGAAGGAGCAGAAATTCCTTCCCAATGCAAATTCTGGTATTGTAAGTCAGGCAAAGTTTCACTGCTCCCGAAGCAAAAGCAATAGAATGAGAACCCTGAGAATAGCCCTGCTGAAAACCGTTCTGAGCCTGAATATATCTCCTAGGTAATTCTCTCTAAGAAATTTCTCCATAGATAACTTCTACTTTCACACATAATCAAGAGCTGTCATGATTCAGGTAAAGAGTTGATGCAAGTAGGATAGTAATTGCAAACCTCCACCAGGGATAGATGTAATAAATAGTGAAGATCTTTCACGAAACAGAACCTGCCTTGAGAACAGAACTGCAGCCTCCGACACCTTCCAAAAGCACGTGGAAATCTGCTATGCTGATTTAACTTGGAAACAAGTGGAAACTTTGCTGGATAGTGCTTTGCATACAAACATGTCTCAAGTAAAAAAGCAAGAGACTACAAAAGAGATTCAGACTAGCTGAGCATTTGGTGGGGGGGCTGAAGCTGTTGTTAGGATGGTTGGCATCTACCAAGAGAAGTAACTCTCCATCTCTCATCTGCACCTCATTTTTCATCAAATTTTTAAAGAAATGTGATGTATAACTTTCTTTATAAATAAGCAAGATTACATTTTTTAAAAAGTCTAAAAATTTACAAATAGCATTTCCACTGACATTTCTTTCTTTTTCCATCTAAAACACCTTTACGTGTATGCACTACAGTCTGCACATGACCTAATACTATAAAGAATGTGCCTTTCCTACCTTTTAATAACATTCATGTATAAAAATCACAGAAACCCTTAGAGGGCAGTTTCATTGTTATCCTGAATAGATGTATTTGGAGTAATGTGTTTCTCCTCTGAGACTAATATCTCCAGCGGCATTTTCATAAAATCTGTTCAGCACTGACGTGAATACATATGCATTATACCCTCCTTCCAAGATGCGCTACTGTTCAGAATGAAATTCCTCATTGCTTTCTTCTGAGAACTGCTTGAAGTCTCAAACATTAAAGTCGCACAGAACTTGATAAAGTTTTTAACTATTAAGATGCAATGCTTTGAAAAATGACCCACGAAACAAGATTTTAAATGTGATTTTTGCCCACTACACCTGAATAGATGTTTATTGTGGCTGAAGAACAAATGGAAAATAATAAATACTTCATGCAGAAGGACTGAATTATTTCCTCCCTTTGACAAACTAGCATTCATCACTTTCTTAATCTCCTGTTATATTCCCATATTTTCTTGATGTTTCTCAAACTGGGCATTTTGCTTTGCTATTTTAACTGTCAAGCAACACAACAGAAACCAACAATCTTATCGAATGTTCACCAACACTCTGTTCAAGTTTATGAATCGGCTCCCTCTTCTTAAGGGTGGGATGGAAGCAGAGATACAAACTTAAATAGTGCATAAATAAACACTAGCACCTAATTCTAACCCACTTCTACAACTTTCCCATACTTTGCCTCAAGGACCTCTCTTCCTGCCTTTATTTTCTTTGGCAGAGAAATGAAATTCTTTCCCTCTCTCTCTCTCCAATTCTGGTAGTCGCTAAACTACTGATCAGAAGAGTGTATTGGTTAGTATCTCCAGTAGTTTTATTCCACTTGAAGTTTTAAACATCCAATAACTAGACATATCAAAGAACCCAATACGGACCATCAGAAAAACTGACTCCACTCTATGATTAAAAATGCAAAGATGGTCAGAAGAACTCTGGGAGCTTATTTCTTAACTTATAAAATTGAACAGGATCTGTTCCCAGGTGGCTCAGAGAGCTGAATGATAAATAATTTACCTAGAAGAAGGTCTTTCACCTTACTTGAAAGAAGAGCAATACTACTTGGATTGCAGGGCAGCAGATTTTTGTTTGTTTCTTTCTTTCTTTCTTCAGTAGACTGACACATCCTGTTCCTCTAGACTGTGTCTGAAATAGACTCTGGAAAGGAACTTTAAGCAGCATGGCTGGGGAAATAATCTCTGCCAGCACGAGGCAAGAACAGTCTGCAGTCTCATAGCAGATTAGTGAAGAGATTCTAACAAGACTAATCCAACCAACGTCTTAAGAATACAGAAGAAGCCACAAGTAACAAACCAATCTCAATATTACAGGTGAAGCAAATGAGCTCTTCTAGGTCAAGTCAATGATGGCAAAAGAAATTACTGAAACATGATCTTAGAAAATTTACATTTCACAAAGCACAAACCACTCTTCATTTTCACTGCTATAAATGTTAATTACTTTCAGCCCACTTTTTGCACCATACAACTCTTCGGCATACATGCTTCTAGGTTCCTTTCAACATCAAAATGTATAAGCATGGGACAGCTACAAGATAAACACTCTTACAGGCCTTATTCTTCAAGGTGCAATTCCCATGGCTGATATTCTTACAGTGATCGAGGAGAGCCTTAAGTCATAGCCATTTGCTTTTGCTGAAACGCAGAAATACTGCTGCTCTTCCCCTAAAGATTCAATTAATAGTTGTGCAGAACTACTTTGCACGTGCAAGACAGAACGTCAAGAACATCAACAAAGAGACTAGAATGAATTTTTGAAACGTTCTTCAGAGTTTTTTTTGTTTCTTAAGGAACTATTAATGGAAAAAACCTCAAAAGTATCACATGACGAAACAGTGCTGAGCATGCTTGCAGTCTAACAATTTTTTGTACCATTTCTACACTACTGAAAGTTTTCTTTTCTGCTCAATAAAAATAAAAGACTTTTGAAAGAAGGAAACGACAAGGAATACGCAGCAATTGCAGGCAGTAAATATGACTCCCAAACAAAGCACAGGATCAAATTTCAACTATTCCCAGTCCATCTTCAGCTCTGCAATTCTCCTATTTGTTCTGCAAATCAAATACTTCGTCCAAGAGAAAACTGCTAATACTTCCACATTTTGAGTCTTCCATATCAACAAGTGTATTTGCAAAGAAAGCAAAGTATTGTATTTATCTATTCCATGAGCATACATGAGTTGAGCAACAGGGTTTCAGATCTATAAACCCAAGAACCCTAGCATGGCACTGCACATCAGCAGGGGGTGACCAAAAATATACTTTATAAAGTTATCAGTTGTTTGGATGATAGTTATTCAATTTATTGTTTCCTGTTCAGGTCCTGGAGGGTATGTCCCTCGAATTATCAACAATTATGTTAAAGATGACTATCTGTGCTGACGTCTGGAGATATTTTCAATGCTTTCAATATACAGCACTGGGCATATCTTTCCATTTTCCTTTTATACACGAGCATTTCAACAACAAAAAAAAATCTATCATTAGAAATAACAAAATGGTCAGAATGGTTTCAGTATCCTTCAGTCATGAGGCTCATTTATAGGCAAGCTTCATAATATGCTTTACAAGTACAGCAATTCTGAAAGTTAGGTGCCTCAGCAGGCATTGAAAGTGAAGTTTGCAGCAGTCTGAGTGCTTCATTTAGGCCAAATTTTGCCTCTTTCTTCTGCTTAACTTTACCTTGATGCTCACTTGACTTGGTTCTGTTTCTCTTAATACTAAGGTAGTCGAATTAATGGTTAATTCAGTTAAGTTTAACTGGAGAGTAAGTACTTTTAGAGTATTTTAATAGCTTTGAATATAGAGCTGAAAATCTTGAGTACTATTTTTTTTTGGAGTGCAGTTCTATAAAAAAAAAAATCCTCACCTAAAATGTGCCTTAGCACATTATTTTTAAATTCACTTTGGAATACAGCAGCCTCTTTCTTCCACCATACACCTTGAAACTCCACTTTGATCATAGGTGGTCTGAGGTATGAAGGAGTTTGGCTGGAGAAAAAAAAGTTAAAAAGAGAAGCTAGAAAAAAAAAAAGAATTTAAGGAATAGGGCAAGACTTTAATCTTAAACTAAATTTATCTAGGGGTGGGGAATTGGATGGAGAGTGCTGCAGGGAGTTATTTAAACTACAGACTGTTTCCCATGCATCATTAATAGGTTTTGGTTTCTTATTAAAAGGTCTAGGAGTTGTCTTCAGTTTGCATCTTCAATCCAGAGAGATTATATTCACCACTGCGTTCCAAAAAATCCTGTATAGAAGAAGCCATATTTATTAATAAACATAAAAGGAAGCGCTGATGCGCAGAGCAGTTCTGCCACGGAAAACATTGGTTAAATGAGGCAGGAAATTAAAGGAGGAAGGTAAGGAATAGACTCTGCAATGAATCTTGACAGATCTCTTTTGGGAGAAGTCAACACGCTTCCCATCTAGTTGACGTTTCGAGTGCTTCACTTAGTCTGTCAAAATCTATCCCACCATTCTGCCACACTTAAGACCTGTCCTTACATGCTGGTCAGTTAGAGCAAGTAGTGGACAATCAGAATAATCCCCATGCAAAAATCTCAGCCAAAAATAATCCCTATAGCGGTATCACTAATTGCTTTCAACAGGGAACCATAAGAAACAGATGCCTGCTTTTCCTGTTCTGGGACTGAAACATTTCTTGGAGGAAGCTCAGTTGTGAACTTCAAGTTACGAGTAAAACGTAACTTGTATTGATTTTTCTCCAACAAATCTTAACAGGTTTATGCAGTTTTTGAAAGGAGTGTTGACAGAATCCTCAAATGGATTACAATGCCAGAGAACAAAAAGGGAACTGTGATCTTTTATTGAAGAACTGAAAGCCTAAATTCAAAGACACTTCCAGCCTTAAAGAACCTTAATGCAGGAGACATAGTTTTTCACTTGTCAAGGTATATTTCTTTTTTTTTTGAAGTCCTGTTCAGTTTATGGCTGGCTGACTGTAGAGCAGAATACAGAGACTGGAGTTCAGCACATGCACTCCTTAATCGATGCATCATGAAGTGGTGTCTGTAATTCAGTGAAATAATTCACTAGATCTAGTCAATAAATATGTATCTGGAGTGTTTGAAATCCTGACCCTTGTTTAGTTGGCTATCTCTTTTATGATAGACCAGCTGATTTGTCCAAACCCATGTGCAAGCTTCTAGAAGCCAACTGTTCAGATAAAACGTTCTTTATAAGAACTGAAAGAAATTCATACCTTTATGATGAAGTCCTAGTTAACAGCAACACTCCCCAGTGGCCTTCCTGACGATGGCTACCATGTTATACTCGCAAAGGCAAAACTTCAAGTTCTGCACAAAGTAGAAGTGTAAAACACACTTGGAATTTTGACACTCCAGAATTCTATGAAAGTTTTGGAGTTTGGGAACAAACTGACTCTAGGTAATTTTAAAAACAAATCATTAATCAGACGCATGCCCTAAAAAAAAAAACCACCTCAAAATCATCCCCCCAAACCCAGCAGAAAACTGCCATCCTGTAACAGCCATTCAGGAAATACTTTTGGAAAGTATACATATAAATGATATATATATAGGGCCTTTCGATCAAAATTAAAAGTGGACAGTATTGTTTCCTAACAGAGCAATGTCAATACTATAATTTTCAATAGCTTTTTTCAAATAAAAAAAAAAAACAGACAAGAAAGAAGAATTTAATTACTTGAAATGGAAAAGAACCACACAGGGAAAAAAAAAGAGAGTGACATATTACTGTTTGGAAGGACATCTGTACTTTCCTTCTAGAACCCCTGTGGATACTTAATTGATAAATTTCCATACTGTAGTTCAAAGCTCATGTACATAAATCAACAGTTCCAGACTTTAGGACTAAAAGTTATAAATGCTGGCTTAGACATATGTCTCTTCCAGTTATCTTCTTTGGGATTTTGATATTTGGATTTTAATATTAACACCACCATCTCCAATGTTTCTGATCAGCACAAAGCTAATTATACACTGCTATTAAAGGAGATTACATAAAACACTGACAGTTGGAGAGGCCTAATGACCAGCTGGATAGAAAAAATAAAAAATCAACCCATGTTGTTTAATAATACATTTGCCAGAATTTTTATAGGCATATTTTATCATCAATGTCATTATTTCGTTCTACCATTAAAAATAGCACCAAAACAACAAAAAACCCAAAACCAATCAAAGAAAAACAAACAAACAACCCCAAATCCACAAACCCAAAACACAACACAGCTGGAAAGAAGTCAAGATTGAAAATGCACTGAAATTTATACTCTCAGCAGAATGCATCATTAGTCATGCAGGTCAGTACTATCCAAAAGATGAATTTGTTCCTGAAGATCTAACAAGCAGTGTTCATGACAATAGCCTTTGCTTCTCTGCAAACCACCTGTGGGTACTCAGCATTACCTTAAAAGAACAGAAGAAAAGAAATGCACATCCATTCCACACGTGTAAATCCTCAGGAACAGAGTGCTGAGACTACAGTTATTCCTATAATGGAAAATCACTTATTTCCTTCAAGCACTGCAGGAGTTGGATAATCAAGACGAAAACCTGGCAGTCATGAGACAACAGCATGTGGGAGAAGGTCTTGTCATGAGGAGCCCGAAGTGTTAGTGAAAGGAAGCACTACAAAAGAGAAAGATAAATAATTATCTACCAACTACTCTCATCAGTTGCACCACAACTATTTAAAAGTTAACATCCCAAATATTTTTTAGCCCACATATAATTAAATCATTTAGTCCTAGAATAAGATTAGTTTAAAGGGACTTCTGTAAGTCATTTGATCCAACCCTCGACACAAAGGAGGACCAACTTAAAGGTTATTACTCAGGTTCTGAAGTGCTTCTGCATTTCATAAGGTCTGACAAAGAAATTTCAGGAAAACAGATATATTTAAACCTCTTAATAGAAGTAAAAAAAATAAACTACAAATTAAAAAAAAAAAAAGAAGCAAAACTCAAATTCCCACCGTTAGACGATAGTGAGACACTTTGGCAACTTAAACTGGCTTTTAGCCTTTTCTTTTGAAGTGAAAACACTACCTATTTAAGTTACTGAAAAAAAACCCAACCCACTTTGGCAATTATATAACCTCAGACATAGGATGCAAAATACATAGGAGGTTTTTTTTCCTTCCACACAACTTAAAAAGCACAAGAGTTGAAGCCTAGGCTAGCCCGCTGTTCAAATAAACTTAGGTGTAAATAAGCAATAAAACAAATTGTTCCTGCACAGTGGATCAGTTAAAACCATGTTTCAAAAAGTAACCAGTCTTTTTTTTTCTAGCCAACATCTGCTCGATTTTTTCTGTCTTCCTTTTTCACATTCTTTCCCTCTCAAGTCAATGACACTTCCTATAGTTCCAGAGATAAAAATCATGCTGATTTATGGAAGTGCACCCTTTAGACCCCCTTTTGGAGCTCTGCAACTTGACGCTGCACTTAAACACTCGTGTATCAACAGAAAGCCTCTCCAAAAAACCCCATCCCACCTCAGTTCGGCTTTTTTCACATCATGAAGAAAGGACCTCTGGTGCCATCCTGTTAATAGCACTGTCATTAGTATCCTTAATCTCTACTACTTTGTATTATGCTCACAATAAGCTGTTTTAGAGATTGATTAATAATCGAAGCAGAGCTAAGGCATTTAATCAATGTGAACAACAGATTATTGCTTTGTGTACCACAAAGAAAGACAGATTATCCTTTTATTATCGATTAGGCTAGCTACACTCCTGCCACTTCCATTGCCCTTATTTCTAAATATTTTTGCTCAGCAAGTTTTCAACTTACACCAATCTTAAAGACAAAAAACATTTCTCAGAGCTTTAGACGTATTGATCAGCTTTCTACTGTAATCCCCCTACCTTTCTCGGATGATACAATAGTTGTACAATACATTCGCCTATTTACAATGCCTTCTTCTCTCAAAGAAAATACACTGAAGATACTTAGATCTTTCATAGTTCTTTTCCATCTTGCCTTTGCTCAGATACAATGCATTCAATCTCTATTCTGAACACTTCCAGAGAAGTGGTTACAACAAGCACCCAACTTGCATCATTTCACAAAATAAAAAACAACAACAAAAAAAGGAGACTTAGGAAAAGTGCCGCAGGAGGAGTAGACAGTACTTCAAAAACTGGACAGAGTAGTGCACTTCAGTAAGAATAATCAAAAGAACCAATTCAAAATGAGAACTAACTTGAATTGAGCAGATAAACACACAAAATTGTCAATAGAAACTACTAAAGATGTTCAAATAGCAGCAACATCACATTAAGAAGGAAGGTCACCTGGAAAATACGAGGCAAAACTTCCATCTTCCCCAGCAGTGTCAGTTAGGGTTGGAAGGGACCATAAAGATCATCTAGTGTTGGCATATACACAAGCTCTTCACAAGCACAGTAACAAAATTAAGAGCTTTAGAAAACACTTTGGGACAGAAAAGAAAGAAAAAGAAAAAAAATAGCTTTACATTGAAAATACATGTTAATAAACTTTAAACAGTAAAAAAAGCTACTGGAAAGGTAAAAGGAGAACACAACATCCATATCCACTGAATATGACAAGAATGGTGACTTTGCACTGCTGGCAGGGAAACGAATCAGAAGTAGGCAATTCTTTTTCACCGTAAATTAGTGAAGAACTAGACCGTGCTCCTTAATGCAATTCTGGAAACTATTTCACTAGAGGTTTTTAAGCAGAGATAAAGATTTATGAGACAGTTCAATGGATTAGATGATCTCTCATGGTCCTTCAGCCCAGTTTTTTCTGACTCTGCAAACATTTTCAAATAATATATTTACAGGTATTGGTAGTGCTACAATTTGTTTGTTTTCAGATTTACCAGAATGAAGCAAATCCATTTTATGTGAAACATTTCTGTTAAGAATTTGCTCTTTAACTTTGACTTGGACTATAGAAGTAGAAAACTATTAGTCTCTGCTCAAAGTATCTGCACTATGTGCCAAGATACTGACACAAAAATAGGGCAACATCGCAAATGCAATTCTTCATTGTTGTGACTTAAAAAGATTTGCTACGTTCTCATCAGTACACAAATACTTTATTCTCTAAAACTAGATCATTTACTGTCCCAAGCGAGTTCCACTTACCACCATAAAATCATAATTCTTCAGAGAGCTAAACAAATACACTGGTTTTATCTTGCTTATTTACCAATGCAACCATTATCTTTCAGAAAGCTATGTTCCTCTTGAGTGATCCGCAAGGATTCATCACTTGTGAGACCTACCTACAGTCTAAGCAACGTACGGCCCTATGGGTCTGACCCTCTTTCTTTAATTACCAGTCCAAAACGTAACTAATTTAAGAGAACACAATATTTATCGATTAAGCAACAATACTAAAAAACTAATCAATTAAATAATAAGCTAGCTAATAAACATGCAGCTGTTACTCATTTAGAATTCTGTCATTTTGTACACTATCACAACTGGAAAATCATTACGTAGCGCTCTTAAACGCTACAAATCACACACAACTGCTATGGAATTAAATCCTAGAACCCTTTAGGCGTTGTTTAGGCAGTGAATAGTTGAGCACATTTCCACCGACTCCATGTAACAGAGAACCCACGAGTGCTGGCGGTGAAACAGGAAACCAGAGTAAAGTATCTGGTTTAGTTGCTTAACAAACTTGAGACTCAGGGCAAGACTCAGTCCTTCCAGAGTCCAAGACAAAGCCTCTATACGCTAAACCTCTGGTGAGAATAATGATATTAAATGCCTAAGACACAGACTGCTGTTGAGTAGCAAAAGAGCAAAGTGCTCTTCTTCCAAAGAGGAGGATCGGAGCGTCGGGCCAGCAGCTGCTGCTGGTAAGAGGGAAGGCTCAGGGGGCTCCAAGCGAGGCCACTACTGCTGGAAAAGGACTCTTCTCGAAGCAGCAACCAGCACTCACTCTGCATGCAGCAGCAAAATGGAAATTTCCATCTCTACAACATATTTGTTCTCCTCTTGCTGTTCTCTACCATGCTTTGTCATTTCTCCCTCTTTTCACTTCCAGAGCAGGAGTTTTATGCACCCGACCCTCTCCTCCTGGAACCACCAAATCCTGCCTGTGCTGCTGAGAAGCCTTGCAGCTCACCACAAACCAAACTAAAACAAAGCAGCTCCCAAAGGAGTAGCATCTTCTAACAATACAGAAACTGAAGTGTGTTCTTTGCCAAGAGCACCTTAGTTCTAGGATTATGCATTACAACTGTTTCAAGCCATTTGTAGGAAAAAAAAAGAAAAATATTCCCATTCAGTACATTTTTTTTTAATTTCTTAATTCTGCACAAGCACACCCTGAGGAATTTGTCCCTTCTCTCTATTCTCGTCTAAACCTACCATGCAGTGAGGCCAGGCTCTTCCTGTAGACAGCGTCTTTTCTGCTAGAAAAGGAAATGATTCATCGTACTTTGCCGTTTATCTAATGTCTAGCTAGTTACAAATTCCTTTTCTTTCTTATCTCAAAATGCACCTCCTATACCTGATAACTGTCATCCATCACATATCGTTTTGTCCACTGCTTCTTTCTGAACAGCACATGGATACCAATGTTAAAATGGACTAAACCAGTTCTATTTATCCCAGGTGTCTGTGTTACATTCCAAGAAAAGAAGAAAGACAGAGGAAGATTTCTGGGGAACGGTGGAATCATAAGACACCAGAAACTTTGAGGTGTACTGGGGAAGAAAGTCACAGCAGAGTGCTGAGAAGCTGTGGCTCGAGAACGGACTGTACCTTCTCTGTCAGGGGAAAATCCACACTCCTCTGCAGGGACAAGGGAAAAGCTTTCTGTGACTAGACCAGGCTGTGGGGAGCTTTCCACTGTTCCTGAAATGAACAAGCTGACTTGAAGCAAGGCCTGGTAGCAAGGATGTGCTCTGAAAGGACGCAGCAGAGAAAGAAGAAAAGGAGAGAGAGATTTCTACATCTTTTCCAGTTGCGCTTTATCTCACCAATTTAATATAGTTAAATATTTAGTTTGAAAAACCTTTTGAAGAGCTTCCTACAAGGAAAGGCATGAACAGGCTCACCTCAAAGTTCTGGCTACATCAGACTTTGACTATGTGGACATTACCAAGAATAAATGGTGATGACAGCAGTATCTTTATACTGTCTGATGTTATAAATATAGATGGGCTTTATTTCAGCATCACCTCTAACTGGAGAAACTAATAAAATGCTCTCAGTAAAGGACTCTATTTTGAATACTGTCCCACTGGATTTATTGCAATGACTCCTACTCAACTGTCATCTGTCACTGTTCCAATTGAACAGAACATTTTATCAATTAATTGTTACATCCATTGGGTTGACACCCTCACAGAAAGGTTTGACTTGCACATTTTTCTCCCCTTCCTTCTAAAAACTCGTAACACCTACAGTTGTGACACTGGTTATACATAACTGAATTATCTAAGCTTTATAAAATAGCACTTGTCTCATGTTGCTCAAAGCCATTAAAGAGTAAAATACATTTTTTATATGTATATTAAAAATGAAGACCACAAAATACCTGTTTTCTACATAATAAACAAACTTTCTTCCTGCCAGACATTTATATACCAATGATGCTACTCATTCTGGGTGTTTCCTGAAATATTAGTATGAATCTGTGAGTCAGAAGTAGTTCATATTTTCTAGTGAACTCACGTCCAGTTCACTAGTAACTGCTGGTAAGGAGAGGGGGAAAGAGTTATTTATTACATTCCTGTTTCTCCTAAACGGCGGCACCAGTAAGAGGTCACATAGGCAGCATAACATAAGCACGGCAGAACCTTGCTCCAAAAAGTTTTGTGTATGGCCTTGCTTTGGGTACACTAAATTTTGTCTCAACTCCCACAGTAAACTGAGGCACACAAGACCACTGTTGGGGGTTTCTGCCTAGAGATGACGATAGTACTGAAGTACTGCTTATTACACTGAAATAATATTTAATTCATAATTAGTGCATGAAGAAAGTTTTCAGCCTCGTGTAAGATCAGTAATACTCTACATAACACTAAATTGAATAACAATTAATCTTAGAAGCAATGGACTGTCCTGCTCCCAGAACTTTCATTAGTTGAGTCATCTCACTGTGGAACTCCAAGACTAATGGCATCCTTTCATAAACTGAAATATATTATCTTCTCGTGGTATTGGTCTAATTATGTTTTTAAATAGTTTCTTTCTTTTCTCTGGGTTTTCCAAACCTCTAGCAATAACCTCTTTACGCAGTGTTTTCATTGAGCAGTAGCACTTTGCACCCATAGTTCTATTTATTGGCAGGATTAGGGGTATGTCTGGAAAGCATTTTGCACACAAAAGCAGTCATCACTCCAAATCAACTGGAAGCTGCATGGAGTAAGTTCGCACAAAACAGAAATCAAGTCAATAAACCTACTGAAAGGCATGCTAACGTTAACTCAAATTTGTTTCATATTGCCCATATTAGCACAGCTTCTGTTTGGCTCAGTGCTGGCCTGGCAGACATTGCCATCTGCCTGAAAAATGCAGGAGAGATCAGATTTATCTCCTGTTCGGTATCTGCAACCATTTCCAGAAGCTATTGGTAACACATGTGCTAGACCAAAAATTTAGACAGACAGAAATAATTCTTTAAAATTATTTTCTTCACATCAAGGATGTGTTCACAGTATCATTTCCACTTATATGAGGAACCCCTTTCCGAGGCAAATCGCCTGATGAGACCAGAGCTTGTTGGCAACACACTCTCCTCAGCGTCATGTTCTAGCCTACATATTTACTCTTCCTGCTTGCTAATACAGTCATTTGTTCTCCGGAGGTTGAACGCTCAATTCTGGTAGAGGCCATTGGAAAAGAAATCTGTTTTATTGTGCGTTCTACAGTTTGGGAATTGGTTTCTATTACATATTTGGACAAAGATCTTTCAGCAACAGTATTGGGGGAGGTTGAAGGGGAACAAAACATTGCTAAAATGAATAAGATAGCATTTCCACTTGCCACAACCATTTTGTACCTCAAAAGAGTTTTTATCTACCCCCGTGAATATTTTTTGTAGAAGCTACATTGGAGAGCTTGAAAGAACAGGGGAGTTCAAAGAAGGGCAACAAAGTTGGTGAAGAGTCAGGAGTACAAGCTTTAAGAGGAAGAGCTGAGGGAACTGAAGCTTTTTAGCATGGAGAGGAGGCAGCTAGCGGGAGGTCTTATCACTATCTACAACTACCTGAAAGGAGGTTATAGCAAGGCGGGTGTGGGTCTCTTGTCCAAGTAAGAAGTGATGGGATGAGAGAAAACATCCTCAAGTTTTGTCAGGGGAAGTTTAGACTGGATATTAGAAAATATTACTTCATGGTTGAGTCACCATCCCTGGAGATATTCAAAAGATGCACAGATGTGGTGCTTAGGGACCTGGTTTAGTGGTGAACTTGGAAGTGCTAAGTGAGTGGTGGAACTTGATGATCTTAAAGGTCTTCTCCAACCCAAATGATTCTACTGCACACTTCTTCATCACTCTGAAGAGAAAACATGTCTTGTATGAAAATGAATCAGTTGAGACTTTCACCCAAACGTCAACGTGCACCCTGCTACAGAACACAATAAAATAGTGATAGCGTAGAGAAGCCTCCTACAACCTGGAAAATGGATGAAAGACAAAGTAGACAACTAAGCTTTCCTAAAACACATTCAAGACAAAATCATCTTTTTGCGTCTTTGGGACTTCTTATGTAAGAAACTGATAAAATAACTTGTACTTTATGGGACTTAGGGGCTTTGTTTTGGCGAGGCTTTTTTTGTTTTGTTTTGCAGTTTTCTCTTTTTTTTAAAACAAACACACAAACCACAAACCAATATTCCCCTGTTTGCATTCAGATTTCTTCTGAAATCAGAGGCTATTTTTCTCAAGATAAAGTGGAAGAAGAGTAAATTGAATTTGCTGCACTTGAGACTTTGTTCTATTCACAATAAGCATGGGTTTGGAGAGAAGTTTGATCAGTATATCAAAATATGGTCAGATTCATTCTGGTGTGACACAGCAAGTGAAATTAGCAGATCTTTACTGATTTTAGGCCCTGGAATTTAGCTGCAAGAAAGTTCTGTTCCATAGAAGACATAATTGAAACAAAAGAGGTTTTCCTGTTTACATCTCACTATTTCCAAGCTAAATGAATAAAGCAGGATCAATCTTTACTGGAGATACGGAAGTGTGCTAATTTCATCCCTCTCATCTTCATAAGCCTTCTACAATTACTCCAGGCTCAAATTATAATTTCTCAAAGAAAACAAAGACATGGAGAAAGCTGTTCTCAACAGCAGTGAGTCCCTTAGAGTTAATGTCTAGGTCTTGACTTGACTGGTTTGGTCACTGCTCTGCAAAGCAGTGTGAACAAAAGAACCCTGAGACAAGATCATTCAGAATGAACAGTGAAGTCCTGTATGACAAATAAAAACAGGAATTTAGAAGCACAGTTTCTGCAATATGCATTACTTTGACCTTTAGGCTGAACTCGCAGTAACCACCAAACATTAATCTGTAATCTACTGCAGGAATATCATCTCAAATTGAGTTATGAGACCTGCTTAATAAATTAATCACCACTACAAGGTGTTAAAAGTCTGAAAAATACCTATTAGAATTATTATGTTAAATAAAACATAGTCCAAGACGTCATTAGTTCACTACGTAGGTGAAAATTTCTAGAGAAATGTTACCACAGACAATAGTATATGCTTATTTACCTGGAAGAAGTTTCTGTTGTTATCTTTACCTCTCTCCTCTCTCCATATCAACCCAAGCTATGTAAGATTCTCTTGAAAAACTACTGAAAAAGAAATCATCATCATTCTTTATGTGGTCAAGAAAAACACTACAGAGATCAAACACAAATGGAAGTGGAACTCCTACAGAACGTCCCTTTCAACTGAAAGCAAGCTCAGAAAAATAACACTCTTTGGGATGAGTTTTTAAGGTCTTTACAGAGGGACAAGTATTTAAATAATGTTTTGTGACATCAATGATGTTTTGTCTGTGATCATTTCCAGCATTTCTCATAGTAACTCCAAAGTATGTTGCTCTCAGGACTTGCATGCCAGTGATAGTGGTAGAAAGAACAGCAAAGTACAGCAAAATTTCTCCAGAGCTGGAGACCAGACTATTGGCGAAGAAAGGCTGTGTGTACATGATGAAATGAAAATGGTAACCAAATATTGATCCACATATGTTTCTGCATGTTTTATTTTGAGGTCCCAGTTCCCCTATCATCCCTTCTACTATGCAGTCCAGGTACTCCCCTGTCAAGATCAGCTCTAGTCATGCAGAGATATTGTTATGGATTTCCCTAGTTACCAAGCACAGATGTAGATCTGTTTCATCACCCGTCAAACCATTTCTAAATCAGCTACCTGCAGCAAATCTTGATCAAAGAAAGTACGGCACACACGGTGGTGGTGGGAAGGTCTTTCACAACAGTTTTTCCTCCCTCAACAAAATTTGGCACCCGCCTATCGCAGCACCAGTATAAAAAGAATAAGCCTTCCACACCAAGTTCTGGGATATTTTTAACTTTGGCAAGATATCAAATAATTTCATGTCTCACAGCTTTAAAAAGTTAAGTGTTGTGGGATGCAAAGGTTACAGGTTACAGTTCCACCAAGATCGCCAGCTCTGGAAAGGAATTTAAAAACTCTGAGCAAATAGATCCAAGACAGAACTGGCAGCGTTTCACAAACTGTTTGTGTGCCAAAATGACAACGTCAGCCAGTGAATCAGCTGCACGCCTCTCTGTTCCCTGCCAAAAACCTCATTATCAGTGCTACTACATGGGGACCAATAATGATATTACTGATACTGCCTTCATGCTCAAAGTCACAGCAGTAGCATCTGAACCCTTATATTAGCTTCCCTGCGTTTTCTTACTTCACCCACTGCCGTGTAAGGCAGAGACAAAGAAAGTTGCAACACAATATATATTCATCACAGATACTACATCCTAATACAATCAAGTCAGTGCCACAGTGTCACTTGTCACTTTCAGAGCATGAGATGAAATGATGCCATCTGCAAGAGAAAATAAAATGGGGAAGTGAGTCATAACATATTCTGATAAAATGGCACTGCCACTCAGGAGCTGGAGAGAAAATGCTGGAGGGAAAATGCTGGAGGAAGGACAATCAGAAAGCCACAGCACGAGTGGTTACCTCTTAATTCGTATAAAGACATAGTTTCATTTAGTTTATAGACACATCACTTGATAAAGCTGCTATGCACACCTGCACTTTTATCTTATTTTTATTATATCTGCTAAACACACCTGCATTTTTATGACTGTGTTTGCCTGAAGGCCTGAGAGCATCAGAGCCAAGGATATATTTGAAAAATTAGGATACCATTGAGCAAATTCAAATTCATGTGAACTAATCGATAGATTGCTAATTAGAATTTAATTAATCCCAAAATATACTATTTTATACTTGACTAAACTAATCAAGTATTTGCAGCTTGCAAGCTTTCAGTGTCTGAATTTTCTTTTAGGAAATTCTCTGTCCAAAGTGAAAAATCTAGCACGATATCCATAGCCAAGCTAGGCATCAAAGTAAGAAAAGAAAACAAAACCCCTTAATTCTATTTATCATTCTACTGTTCTAACACTTCTATTTTATACAGTCCTGCAATAACTCTATACATAGTAGGAATAATACAAGCTTAAAAATCCAGGTATATATTACCTTTTAAAAGCACAAAAGTGCATTTTCCCATGAACATAGGTTTTTTTTTAGATGGTATGAACAATTGTTTCAGGATATCCAACAACACCTGGTATAAAATATGCTTCATTACTATGGAGGACAGTGCATATTTTCTTTATTAACTCACCTAAAACCATGCTGCCAAACAGGCTTCAGCTTGACCACAGATGATGAACTGGCACGATGCTAATCCCTTATTTGTTCATAACCAACATAAGGCTGCAACTTTGACCTTCAACAGCCAGACACCCCAGACCCCCGAAGCCAATTTCTCACTGTTTTTCAGTGCTGTGCACATCACCCTAAGAATGCCTTTATCCATATATTGCAAATAGAAAGCAAAAAATATAGCTTTTTAAGGACAATATTGGTGTAGTAAGTAACATGGAATGCATTGGTTAGCTGTCTTTGTCACAGGTAACAGTAATTCGTATCGCACTACATTAAGATACATCAACGATCTATTCTGTAATAGATGGTTATTTCTGAAGGTGGCTATTTAAATTCCTGCATCATACATCACCAAACTATGAAAAAAAAAAAGAAATTCATAAAGCACTGTATGTTTTAGTAAAATCTCACCAATCAACCAGCAACTCAACAGAAAAAAAATTCACATAAATGCCACTCAACTATGTTACACATATACTTTCATGCCAGGTGATCAAATACTGTAAAAATCAATTACTGCTCGCTGCCCAAATATTTGATGAGCTGCTCAATACCATGAACACAGTTCAGATTGCTAAACCCTTGCTTGATGTTGTAAAGACATTTCTTTTCTTCATGTCAAATAGCATTATTGATTTAGCTTAATAGTTTCTTATAGAGGCACTGAAAAAGTGCTTCCATTCACCTACACCAGATTAAACTAAAAGTCTGCAATTACAGATCTCTAAAAGATACAAATCAATGTTTCTACCATGACAATGAACAGATGGCTGAAAAAATGGATATAAGTTTGTTTTCATTAACAAGATTTAATAGTATATATTTAACTTTTATTTTTCCTTATAAGTAGCTTAATAGAATAACTATTTTTTCATTCTTATATGTAATAATTTCAAACAATGAAACTACATATTCTACATATATGAAAAAAACATTAAGGTGACATAATAATTTGGTCACCTGTGGCAAAGTCACCACAGTTAAATGAGTTGCTGTTTTACAAAGTTTGATAGCAAATGTTGCAGTGGTTTGACAAGATTTATTGGCAATGTGCGCTTGATTATTTACTGCATAGAGGACAGGTCAGATAAAACTGTCAGGAAAATCTTCCCGGTGACTCACAAGGTTCAGAAAGGACTCCCTTGCTTTCTAAATTCCTTCTCAGGCAGGGGTCTAGGTGCAGCTGGATCCAGTCCTATCCCAGGCTTAGTGAACAGTTTATGTCTGAAGGATTATATATGTGCAGCCAATCCTTTGGATCGCTTAGCTAAGATAAAGTTTTCAGTGCACTCATTCTCAGTTCACTCACCAAGTGACGTGATAAAGACTATAAGCCTCGAGCAGCAACCTTGAGAGGTGTTCTTGCTCAAGGGGAGATCCTGGTGTGCAGCCCACTGCTGTGCAGGAGAGCTCATAGGGCTCTTGGGCTGCTCACTATTTGTGGAGCAAGATGATTGACTGACTCATATTTGCGTTCCGACTGCAGATGCCAGTTTTTTCCAAATTTGCCTTGAGTCAGAAGAGACCAGCAGTGTGGTCAGGTGGGGTATTACCATAAATTAGCCCTTGGCTGTTGTGTTGTTGTCTCTGCCAACACCCTGAGCTGGGTGCAGCCATCCGACCAGATGTAACCATCACCACTGCCATCAATGGTTATCGCCTCAGCAGGGTCATGGGGGAAAGGCCAGGTTGGGAGTTGGAGGACACACACTATCACAGTTGCTGGTACTTAGCTAAGCCTTCTACCAGTGCCAGGTGTGTTCTTTGGGTTGAAATCACGCTGCTCTGTGGAGGAGCTGAGCCCAGCTGGTGTGCAGCAACTTACTAACTTAAAGATCACATCGCTTCTGACCCATGTGAAAACCTTTTCAGCTTCCACAAAACCAAAATACTGGTAACTCTACCCAGAAATAGTGAAGTTCAGCAAGTTCAGTTTTCTAACACGCCAAAATCTACAAATTCAGCGAAGTAAGTCACTGAAAATCCTGCAAGCTGTGGCAGGGAGAAAGACCCTTACTGAACAGCACATACTGAGACACCAAAATCCTAATGCAATTCAGACTCCCACAGCCCAGCGGGGTTTGTTGTATGGTAGTTGTCGAGAAGAAAACAACCTTGAAAAAATCACTTTTACATGTCTACAAAGAAGAAGACTGTCCACCACTACTGAACATACGAAGGGAATTGGAAACCCCATGCTCGCTATCCCTCCACAGGACAAGTCTTTCTTCTAGCCAGTGCTCCCCCAGCTTACTGCCCTCCTCTGCACAAGTTTGAGTACATGATTGCCCAAGCAGATGGCTGCTGCTGATAAATAGATAAATTATAGCCAGCAGAAAGGAATCACTTGGAATAAATAAATAAAGCTTGGAATCACTGCTATGGTGAAAAATTGAATCCTCAGGAAAAAAATATTATATATAACTTAACACTGCATCTAAAAAAATAAACCCCAAATTTTTAGAGGCCTGAATGCTTTATACAGAGAGCTACTGGATTCCTTTCTTATGCCTGAAGCTTTGCAATCACTAGGTTTCTGAACTGTATTTTTTTCATTAGTCTCATGCTTCCAAATATAATCTATTATTTGGCAGCAAAGGCAGCAAAACATTTGTTCCCTCTTAGTACAGCTGCAACCAATTGGATTTAAAAAAATGGTATCGGAGATCCAACAGTCCTCTATCATGTTGATTTTTCCCTGGTAACAGGATTATATTTTCTCCTTTGGGGGTGGGTGGAAACAAGATGAAGAAATATATTTCCTGTGCTCTCTTCTTTTCCAAATCTCATCGCTCCACACACCGACAGAACGGATTAGACTAGACCCCAGAAATGCATACTATGAACTTTATAAAACGCATATTTGTATAAAACAACCTTTTGTCTTTTTCAAATCTCAAGCTAGCAAATAAAAAGAAACTCCAAACTGTCATTGTATCTGTCCCTTTCAGATACATAACAATACATTGAAGATGGTACTGCATATAGGTTATAGCGCTATTTTCTTGAGAAGAAAAAAAATGAACAAAAACTTAAGGGCTAACGTTAGTGCTAGGCTGGACTGCTGGCCTTGCAAAACTGTGGACACCTAACTATGTGGCCCAACAGATGTAATTCCAAGTAAAAGGTTATTTTTTTTTTTTTGTATTACGTACAATATACAACACCAGCATAGTCAGAAATTAGTACAGAAATACGGCACAGTACGTGCATCACAATGCATTCAAATTCTGGCAGAAAACACAAGAAAGGAACAAACATAAGCTGAAAATATCTGGCTTTCTCAGAGAGTGCTCGCGCCAGACCGAGGCAGACAAGTGCCAGACAGACTGCATTTGCATCTCAGACCGACAGTTGCCCAGTTGCAATGCCACCAGCCTCAACAAGCTGCGAGCTGGGAGAGGACGCTCCACTTGGCATTCGTACTCCACCAGGGACTAAGGCTACACCAGGTCAATCTGATCCTGTTTGAAAAAGAGTTAAAGAAAACCACAAAACAGCCCAGTGTCTACAGTCTTTAAACTATAGCCCCTGAACATATAGCCCCCTTAAACTATAGCCCCTGGAATACCTGAAATAGCAAATTCGTGATTTATTTCTAATTAGGATTCTTGTATCAGGTATTTTTTTAGTAAAAAATAAAACAGTAGTTAGCAGATGAGCTAATAAGCTCAAGTTAGGCACTTGGTGGGGGGTAGTGGAAAGAGTTCCTGCATTTCCAAATTACAATTTACCTCTGAAAACCATTTAAAGAAAAAAAATAAATGCAAACTGAAATTCTGGAGATAATAGAACACGAGGACATTCATTGGAGCCAAGCGATTCAGAACAATAGAACTCATACGTCAAATACAAAAGTTGACTTCTGGTTTAATGCCGAATTAGAAGGGTAAAAAAAATGCAAACAAACCCACGCAAACTCACAAAAAGCCCGAGTGACAACGTGATTGCTGCTCTTCAATAAAACTTCAGATAAGGACCAGAGGGGCTAGAAGGTTTTTTCTCAGAAGTGTGGAACAAATCGGGAATGCTACAATAGATCCTTGGCCTTACAGAAAAGCACTGATTTTATAAAGTGAAATTTCTCACCAAGTTTCTGGGAATTTTCTTAAGTTCACCAGAAGTATTCTACTGTATTCTACTGCTTAAAATACATCCCAGTATCTGACATTGATCCTTCTGTTTGACTTGATCAATATTTAAACTAGTCAACTTTGACAAACATTTCATAATGTAGTTTGTGGCAATTGTTCTCCCTATCTATCATAAATTTTCCTACATATTATAGTTGAATTAGCTATCCAGAGTATCCTGCCAGCTGAAAAACACTACAATAAGCAGGATTTGGCACTACTATTATTTATTATTACGATTATATATCAGCCAGTGTAATGCAGAATTAGAAAGACATACAGATGATATAAGTGTAACCATTTTGAGGTTTTAAAGACAAAAGGAAGTTAAAACACATAACTAGAACATTACAAAAGAGCAAACAGATCAGAGAAAATACTGTCAGGGCATCAATGAGTAAATCATCAAAACAGGCCCGTAAGAAAAGAAATTCAAGCCCTAAAAGTGTCAGAGCAGTCCTCCTCTAACTTCATAAATAGTATTGCTCTGCGAGGCATCTACACAAAAAAAAAAAAGAAAGTGATAAGAAGTGATATTCTCCTGGGCTTTTTATCTGCTGTCTTCCAAAGCCAAAGTAAGTTTTGCTGCCTTCATCTCCTCTTAGCACCGCAAATCAGCAAAGCTCTCTTTTCTTGTCAAAGTAGACCAGTTTCCTCAACTCCAACCAGCTGGCCAGGACAAACATACTGAAAGCATCAGTTTTACATTAACGCAATTACAAGTTACCTTTCAGAACTCGACAAGACTGTGTATCCATCACTCCCTGGATGACTTTTCAGGGAAGGCAACTGAAAGACTACTTAAAAATAAATAAATAAATAAAAAAGAATCAAGGAGGCACAGTATCTAGAGTCTTTTTGCAGTCACTGCACCATGTAAAAGGGAGCCTATAATAACATATTTAAAGTCACTTTGAGGAGCACAAGCTGATGGTAAACAGCATCAGATTTCATCTTTACTAGAGCAAGGGTGATGCACAGCAGATGCCTCATAACTGAGTCTCGGCAAAACACTGCTGGATCTGTATGCGTCCCATTAGTGTTTTAAAGGGTTTAAAACATGGAATGCCACAAGGTAGAATTATGCAGGTTGACAGCATATGATCAATACAGTTACAGTATGTTCACCCTTTATTATCTCACTTATAACTACTAACTTCAATGTACACAACAGACATATTTGCACGTTAACTGTGTTTCTGTACACTGTTTATTCTGCAAAAGGACATCCAATTCATGGCATCACAGCCAAAGACTGAACTTCAAAAACATTGGTTTGTTGGTTTTTTTTCAAAACCAAAAATGCTTATACTAGTGTGAATAAAAGCTACAGTGTAAGAGAACATAAGTTTGCAGAAGACAGCATTTATTCATGGGCATCACAGCTGAGCTACTCTAAGCTGTCACCAATTTCAGCTGTTTTAAACCTTACATAAAAAAATACAATATCACTAAACTCCTTTGAGAAAACATCCACAGATATTAAAACACTGACTTAGAACGACTGCTGCCTTAATATGATTAATATTTCTTCATTTATTACAAATGATGAAAAATGTGAGTGCTTTTGAAGGAAATATTAGAGAAAAATACTTGAAAGATACCTTTTTCTGCAAACCTCATGCAGATAAACATAGATATTTTTCAATAAATTGTTCCCTATCTCCATTTCTTAAAAGTTTATATTTGCTTGTTTTTAAAAATGGACTTGAGCAACCTTTTGCCATATGATCATAAATATTTCAGAATACCCTATGGAAACAGAGGCTACTCTAAAGGGGAAAAAAAAAAAAGAGACAAACCCAGAGATGATGAAAAAAAACCCAAACCAAAACAGAACTAAAAAAAAAGAGTCAATTTCAAGAACTTTTTGAAGTTGAATGAATTATGCAGTTGTGGATACCAGGCAAAAACGTACAGATGCAAGAGCAACATAGGACAATTATATCATTAAGACAGAAATCACAGCCTTAGAGGTTATGAATCAATATAAACGGCAAAACTATTGACGTTTCTATTTTCCTTTTTATTGCTAGAGAAAAACTGACTAAAGTAACTGGCTTGATGTACTGGTAAAATAAATGCCTCCTCGTTTATATATCATATCTAATGTGAAAAGAATTCACCTCATATGACAGTAACTTAACAAATGTTTTAAGAATTCAGTTTGGATAGACCAGTAAATTATAAAGCTGAATTCCTTCTTTCTAGTTGCATCGTAGCAGCATACGCATTAAAAAAGTGCTGAAAACTGATTTTTTGAAACTAATGGAGCCTACTCTTGTCTTCAAATTCTATAATTCTGTATATCTGGGCAAAGGGTAATAAGATAAAACTTGCCGCTTTCTCCCCCTGCTCTTTTATTTGGGGTCTTTTTAGCAGGACACACAGGTCGCAAACTTGAATTTCTGCTTGAATTAAGTTTACGTCAAAAGACTCTAATGTGACTAACACATGCATTTTTACTGTCTTAATGAATGTAACTTTTCTTGCGCCTCACATAAATTTTCCTTTCACATCATCCTCCTCCTTTGGAATAAAATACTAAGGCTTGAACAGCTTTCTCCACCTCAGACAACAAAGCAGTCTGACAGAATCACATAGGTGAGAGCTACAAAATTTAGACAGTTGCTTTGGTGTAACACTGCATTCCTATACCGTAATTTCACTGCATCATTACAGTGCTCCAGGACATAATGGTATTACTACTAACATATCATTATGTGTTACAGAGATGAGCAAAATCTAGTTTTACAACAAGGCCTGCAACATTTAGAACCTTATTAAGCCAACATTATTGACCTGATTGTTCACCACCCTCCATGGAGTCTTATTGTTTCATTAAATTAAGTTATTCTATTGTTTGACAACTTCATACAGTTAACGTTATACACTTACAACCTTTTCCCTGGTGTCTTCTTCTATTGCTATTTGTGGTAGCTCTATATCATGATCTATTTCTCAAAATCATTGTCTAGTCTGCACAACTCAAATCACTCTGCTTTTTGACCTTGCTCCATGGGAACACACTTCAAGCCTCAATCACATTGCATTTATTATCTCAAGAACTTCAATGTATGTATGTAACAATCAAATACTGAGTTTTCGAAACTACTTCCTAATTACTTTCCCTTCTTTGCTCGCACTCCCCATCCGCCACTCCCTCCAGCCCCAGCAGCACACTGTCTCCCAGTACAGTATTAGGTACCTTATGAGGTGGAAAAAGGCTCATCCAATTTTCTTCTCCCCAACATGTAATCAAAAAGAACATAAGTATTACTGAACAAGTAAGCAAGCACTTATTCATTATTCTAGGCCCTCAGAAGTCACTTTAATCTATCACATGTGCAATTTCTGCGGAAAAAAACCCACATCGTCTGTTACAACCTACTGCATCCTCATTTTCTCTTGGGCTTACCTACTACAGAAGTTCCTTATGGCTATCATTACTGACAGCTTCTTTGCAATCTAAGCTGTGGCTCTTATCTTGAGTAATAATCTCTTGTTTACTTACATTTTTATTTTACATCCTCACTATTGACTTAATAAAAGAAAAACAGAAGTAGCAGTTTCTACCTTCTGTACAAGTTTGCATGCCATAATGTACCAGATGTATTGAAATGTGTTGCATTTGTATATTCAAAAAGCAACAACTTATTTTCAGGTACCATGCTGTGATTTCTATACTAACAGTAACATTCACAAGACTGATACTTCCCACTTATGAATAGGGAAATTAGATTATCTAGTGCAGGAACCTTTATGCAGATCAACTAGTACTTAGAATTAAAGGTCAGGCAAAACTTTCAGTGGAACTTCAGACTACAGAACGTGTGTATGTTTCCTCTCCTTGTATTGGTGGCCTGCTACAATAATAATCAGTATCTCCTTCAAAAGTAGTCAAAATTTAGAGTTCTGAAGACAGACCCAAACAACTCGTTTCATGGTACATAACTGTAAGAGACACTTTGTCATCATTATGCAAAGAAATCCTGTTTCACCATTCGAAATACCAAAGGAATGCATTTCACCAGCGATCTGACCACAGCTAGGGTGGGTGGAGAATGACAACCTGACAACTGTAGTTCAGTCACACTACTACAAATTGCAACCCTCGTTTCAATTATACAGCATACCTTAAGGAATAAGCAATGTTGGAAAATTCTGATCAAGCTTTGGCTATATTGAGCAGTTAATAGATCACAGAGTACAACTATATGAAAGTAAAGCTTTCTGTTTTCAAAAGATAACCATTTCAAGCTCTGTTTCCAATACACTCAACAGAAGATAGTTTACAGGTCAGACAGAATAGACTATGCCATGCACAGGCGCAAGTGTGTGGGTTTTCATTGGTTGGTTTGGTCTTTTGACTGTTGTTTTTTATTTTATATATAGTATGACTAGCTAAGGATTAAGTGTTTTTACGTACATGATCAACAGACAACAAGGTGAGTAATAAACCTCATGCTTACATTACAACCAGTCCTGTACTCTTTGTTTCTAAGTTTTCTCCAATACACATTCTAGAATGGATATTAGATCATGAAATGCAGTCGTATCGCCAGTGAGAACATCCTAACTCTGATCTTCCTGCAAAAATTGAACTATTCTAGAAACATCCACAGTGTGCCAAGATGGGTACCTAATTCTGAAAACACTCATATAAAAAAAGAAAAAAGAGTTGTTATAAATAAATAAATAGAGGGGGTTGAAGAGAGGAGAGTGTCAACTAAAGACCTCTACTAGTATCTTATTTGCACATCTATGTGGCACCTCCCAAGAAACGTTAATTTAGAAATACAGTTTAGCTATGTATGGGTCCATTTTAAGTTACAATTAAACTTCTGTTAGAACAGTTCAAGGACCAACTCAACCTTTGTTAATTCTTACATTTTTTCTAGACTGTTCTGTGGATGTTCATTTCAGTGTTATTTAACTCGAGCTAAAATAGCAGTCATTTAAATAATTTACCTTATTTCTGTAGGGAAAAAAAGATTAGTACTTCACCTTTTTTTTTGATAAGGCAGCAATTTTCAGAAATTTAAGCTACTCATAGCTGCAAGCAATCACACAACTATATTGAAGCACATGATCAGTCTTCATTGTATAACAAGCTCCATAGAGATTGTTATTAGTCACAGATAATAATTCCCGCTGTTACGAAAATCTGTGCTCAAAATAGTACCTCCCAAGGGAAAAATTCATTGCAACATTGCAAAGGCAATAAGGGTTGTCATCCCAAATCTCAAGTTGAGGAATAGCAGAGAAAAATTGAGAGCTTGGCCAAAATAATCTGACACTTAAGGAAAACCAGCAAAGCAAATGAAACTATCTTCTAAATTAAGTTACAGATAAGATACTACAGCAGAGGGAAAATACCCCATGTATACTACCAGAAAATGACTACATTTATCATTTTATGTTAATTCAACTATGAAAGTATTGTTTTAAGCTCATTCAGAATATTAACGTGCTCTAGGATTTGGCCTCATTTTATGGCTTAATTTAGGAAAATTTTAACAGAAAACACTGAACACTCCCAGAATAAAAAATCAGCACCTTACGTAGTAGGCTCACCACTTCCCAGCAACAAGAACAAGTTTAGCTGTGTAGTCTTAGCTGTACTGTGCTCTTATCAGAAAGCTTTAACCTATCATTAGTAGATAAGAACTACATGCTTGCCAGGGAGAAAGAGGCACATTTAGTACTTAGAACTTATTAGAAAGACCTAAAAAGAATCCAAACAAGAACATTCCATTGCTAGTGATTCTTAACTTGCCCGACTAAAGAAAACAGGTACAGAATCATCAGAAAGTTCAAATTTCTTCTATTAAAACAGTTTTAAGCTGCATCTGTGGCCAACTCACTTTCACAGAACTCTGCATAATCCATTAAAAAACATTCTTCCAACAGCAAAAGCAAGTAACTACATATCAAGATAAACACACTAACAAAACAGCTAGTAAGCACATTGGCTTGATTGAGTAGGAAGATTTCTTAAACGTGATCACACGTGCACGATTACTCTGCAAATCTAGATTAAATACTGCTTGATTATGCAAGATGACTTCAGGAAGACAAATTGCGTATAATGTTTCCTTCTAAAACAAACATACCCAGAACAAGTGATGTTTTTACCTGAACTATTATAGCAGAAGGTCCAGCATGTAAAAAACCAAAGAGTTGATACTAGCGGCATTAAGTTAACCATGCTGTTGTCACGGATTGAAACTAGTAAAACTTGAACAACTGCATTTATCATTCATGCTTTTAAGCACAGAAAAAGATGTCTGACATACCAGAGATGTCACTGTATTTACTAGATTGCCACACCGACATCCCCAAGTAGTTCACTGGAGTGAGAAGTTCATCTCCTGATCACTCCCACTAGTGGACACACACTGGTTCACATTTTGAAATGATGTAAGTATGCTATTCTGAATTCCTTTTGGATAAAATTAAACCAGAAAGTATGTTCAAGTAACACGCATCCTAATAATTATAAGCTCATAATCATTATATTTTTTTAACCTATAGGACCAGACTAGAATCGGTTTCATATAAACATTCCCTTCCACCCCAAACTCTGCACTGCTTTACTCTGCAGAGCCTACTTCACCACAATAGTTACTAATAGTCACATAGTCAAAGTTTGATCATCTTCTAGAACATCTGCAGAATTGAATTTACTTATTGAGAATCTTGGCACAAGTTCTGCAAAAAGCAAGCCTGCTTCAGTAGAACACTAAGCACAGGATTCAGCCATCTGGATGGACTGCAGCAGTATATCAACAATTGATGCTAATACAGTTAAAAGCAACTGAAATGCTTGTGATCACTCTGCTTCATTCACTAATCTTGTATTGCTAAGAAAATCATTTTATTGTTCGATGCCTACTGCATAGAACTGGCATTTGCATAAACAGTCATCTAATGAAGAACTGATTTGCACTTTGGTGCTAATATACACGTCCTTTACAACTACACCTTTTCACGTTTCACTGTCTTGCACTATCATGAAAGCTTGGTTCTCTGAATTACAAACAGACCTTTGTCTCTGAATTACAAAAAGACCTTCAGAACTTCTGAAATAAGTAGCCACCTCCTTTTCCTAGTACTTCCAAGAATTTATTACATACTTCTTGTGACTTCAACTAGGTCAAACACGCAGAATATATTTCTTCTCTATTACAGCCAAAGAGATTCCATGTTGAAATTCTGACCCAATTTTAAAATAATCCTTATCCTCATCTGAGACTGAGGAGCTTCCCATAAACCCCAAGTCGCTTCCTTGTCAGACTGAAGCATAAAACCTGAAATTTCAGTTAAACCCGCCCTCTCACCAAAACAACCCAGTAATTAAGCAACTCTTACACTGCCACACGTACAAATCCATGGTCTTGAAAAGGCTTTTCACTATACTTCTAATTCAGAAGTATTTTCATCAATTCCGAAGAACAAAACTTCAGATACAGAGATATTGAAATTTTTTCTGGGGTTTACTGTGTATTGTTACTTCCATTGTAAAACATGGCTGCTTCTCGTCAGTCTAAAAAAATTTAGTTCGCTTTTATCAGTAATGTAGGATTATTCACATCCCTTTGAATTCAGTGTATTTCTTAGGAGTTTATTAAATGAACTTCTCCGAGATTCATCATGAGTGTTTTTATTATGTTTACAGTTATTGAAATAGTTTAGCTTACAGCTAGTGCTTGCTGTTGAAAGGATGATATTTCAGTTTAACAGGTCTATCAGTTCTAAAGTCTGCAATACAAATATCAAAATACAGTTTTCAGATTCTTATATCTGTACTTATTGGCTTTGCATAGGATTTTATAGCTTGAGAAAAAGTGCGGTAGTTAACATGGATCGTGTATTCCGTATGCAATTCTAATAAGTGAAAATAAAATAAGTGGGACTATAACACCTTCTCACTAGGAACAAGATAGCTCTTTTACCCTAACCCCATTAACTGTCTTGGCTGATATCACATTAATCATTGGCAAAAAGATGTACCAGTTGACTCTAATCCAATATGAACGTTTCACTGTCAGTTGCAGTAAGTATTGTTTTCAAGAACAGATTTCATCAAGAGTTTTTGGCATCAGAACCTAGTGGGAAACTAGTCTAGCTCTGGAATTGTGAGTAATAATCTACAAACTTGATTATCATGCATTTCCATGTACAGCTTGAACTCATATCCCCATTTCTCCACTACTCTTACCTGACAAACGATCTTCTCTCTCCTTTTGATCGGCTCTTGTCCTCTCAGCCTATGTATTTATTTACTTTAAAAGCCTAAAAAAACCCCTACATATTTATTTTTAACTTGATCAAGAAAAAGGTCTACACTGGTGGCACCCTTTGTCCACAGTTACCTAAACACCAACTGTCCCCTCCCCAAACCACATTGCACATCATTAGACAGAACGTCTAAAAAGCACATCCTTCTTCAAAAAGAATTCATCCTACAGCTGAGAGCCCCATCCTGCCTCACTCCTTCAGACTGCTGGCAGCACTGTTGTCACTGGGAATGATGCTCTTATATTCCCCGAGAGCAGTTCCTCCGCAGTTCATGTCATTTAGATGGGTTAAAAGCCCCATTATGTTAGAAGAAGTAAATGCTTGAAATTCTCATTTATTCCACGTTCTCAGAAGGAAACCTGCTACAGGGTAAGAAAAAGAGACAGATTTGTCATCTGAGCATGTATTAATAACCATCTATGTACAATTTTGATTCCTCCTGATTTCTCAGTAAATAATAGGAAGCACTAAAAACTACCTACAGACAAATGACAGAAACTGAGTTTCTACGAAGAGGGAAGAAGTGACAATATGTTAGTGGAGCTAACATGTTTTAGAGCTCCTGATGGTAAATTTCTTCTGGAAAAAATAGTCTGCTTCCAGTTACAAACAATCTCTGTATATGCTGACACAAATGCCTATATATCTCAACAGTACAACACTTTATTACTCTAGTTCTTAATATTTTATAAAAAGTCTTCTCAAACATTGTATTCAAACTGAGACATCTTCCTATAATCTGTAAAGTTACCTTTCTGATTATAATTTACAATTTTATAACCATCTAGGCTTTACCACTTCACTGCTTAAATGCAAATATAATCTAATGGCTTGCAATTTTATGCACCTGTAAAAGCAACCTCTAATTTCAGCAAATATAGAATTTCTGTATTGCAGTTTTATTTCATCCTCCTCTATACACAGCACTGCTTAGCATTTTTCAAAGTGCTTTAGTATTTTGCCTCTGCTGAGTTCTATTTTGTGCTTTTGGAAGAATTACAACAAAACCCAAGAAACGCGTATTCCTTAGGAAAGTTTTAAGCTTTTTTTTTTTCCTCTGAATGACTATCTTTTTGCACTAATCTTTTTTAAACAGAAATATGTTCCACAAGAGAGGTGAGATAAGTACTTTCATTAAAGCATATGTTTTTTTCTCTATGTTACTTAATGCTTCAAAATCATTTGAAATGCTTAAATTACTTCAATGTACTTACCAGGGAGAAACCATTTCCTTTCTTTTGCTACTTTTCACTTCATAAAATAAGTGTTTTTATTAGTGTGCTGCAGATCTGCCGCACATGTAAATTAAACTCAATGAAGCAAATAATATTTATTAATAGCACAGTATTTTCATAGCATTTCAAGCATCAGTTGTTTTCTGATCTGTGCTTGTCAAGTTTTTGGGGATATCATACTGAATCCAAGCAAGTTCACTCTTCTTCTATTTATGCAGGTTTACATCTCAAAAAAATACAAAAAATAAAACGCCTATAGTGCAAGACTTAGAGATTCCATGTCATACACACAGAGCATAAAACCTTCCAAAAAAATCTACCCAAATGTGTTGACTTTACCTATTTTTTGCTTCTAACAACACCCTCAGCAGGCTCCCACTGAAGTCCCGTTCTCTACTTTTTACCGAATTACCCCTCAACTTGAAGCGGCTGCTTCTGCATCCTCATGTCCTCCACAGTTAGCATCCTTGTCCTTTTTTGACATTCAAAATTCTTATGCAAGCAACGACTGCAAAGCTCCTTATCCTACTGTCATTATCACCATGAGGTACCTCAAGGAAGCCATAGAACTTAAAATGTATTCAGTCTTTCAGTACATGGTAGAACAAGTCAAGTTTCCTGACAACCACTGCGGTCAGACAAGCATCAAGCCACACCAAAGCACAGCGAACTACTCAGAGCACTTCTCCTATAATAACACTGAGAAGGCTACATCTAATTACTAATTTGTAATTTGGATTGTTTTACAAAAAAAAAAAAAGAGATCAACAAAAGTAATTAGATGGTAACTGCCTCAATAGGTTGCTGCAAAAAAAAAAAAAAGGAAGAATATTTTAGTACGTTACAGACAGCAATGTCTGCAGGAGGGGATTTTCTGTTGAGCCATTCAGAAACACCTTCCAATGCTACAGATAATCTAGTCTCACAGAACCTAGAAGTGCCAAAACTTTTATCAGATATCTGCTTAGCCCCTGGAAGAAAAGATTGATATGAGACTGCTCACTGAAATTCACTTTTGGATGTATATTCCATGGTACTAGGAATAGTAGCCTGAAATTTAGCCACGAACAGATAAGCAGTAATTGAAGTGTCTCTTCTAGAGGAACAGTAAAACTTAAGACACAATAACACAACTGTATGTTGCTGTGAATAGTTCATCTCAGTATAAGAAAAAAAATAAGAGCATCAATTAACCTTGAGTCGAAGCCAAATGGCTGTCCAGTGACGAGTCCTTCATCACCAGGAAAAGAAAGACACTGTGTCCTCAAGTGAACATCTTTCACAATTTGCAGTGAATGGTTTAATTATGATATCTTGCTTGTCATGTATACTCTCAAATCGCATTAATTATAACAAACACCACTTGTGATGTTTGTTAGTACTGAGCTTGCTTTCCAACTCCGATGCATTATTTCTACGTAATATGCTAATCACCATCAATCAGGACCGAAGACACCAATGGCATTTACAGTAAGGACACTTAAGTATAAATGAACTTGAAATAGAGTGAAAGCATTTTAGCAAGCTTACTGCAACAGTCATTAAAAGCCATAGCTGTACATACGAGAAACTATTTGAAAGGATTCTTTTTCGTAAATGCATTTTCAAAGAGTACACCCTTTATCATTTGTTGAAAAACCTCGAAAAGGGAGTAAGACTGTGTAGCTTATTTATGGGCTACACTGATTTTTTTTCAACTGCATGACTAATTCTTTGGCAATATGCCTTCAAAGTTAAAAGGATGAACATTAAATTATGCACAGAACAATTTAGCAAAGACTTCTCAAGCAGCACACAGGAATAAGAACCCCCATTTAGAATTTTATTTGGTTTCAGGACTTCAAATTGTGGCAGAGAACAATCTATTAGCTCTGAATCTGTAGGTACTCTGCTGCTAAGTGCTTCATTTAATGCCCCTTCCAGACACTCCCCATGTTCTGATTTCTATTTAACAGTTTAAAGAAAATTAAGCTCTACAGTTTCTTGACAGATGATTTTAAATTCTAGACAGAACTAGCTTCAACATCGAGCATGCGGTCGTTTATTATAAATCCAGAGAGGAAAAACAAGTCTGTGCAGCTTTCCACTGCTGCCCTCATTCTATCGCTGAAACACAAATCCACCACAGGGCTCACACCAAATAGGAATAATAATAATTACATGGTAGGAAACAAAAGAATGAAATCATTTGACTTTAACAAAAACAATATACCAATGTAAGTTCTTCAGGGATACTAAAACAATCCTGAGTGTAGATGTGCTGGGTGGCAGGGCCAGTTTTCTACATGATGTCGCGAAGCTCCTCCAAAGCATGGAAGTAACAACACTGAAGCTTGTCACGCGTGCATTAGCAAAATGTAAGTCACCTCACAATAGATGATAAACGCTCGGTCTTTGACAGGGTTTTGAGCAGCCACTCACTCACAAAACTGTGCTCTTTCAACATCACTGCAGGAAGGCTGTGAAAGCGCCAACATCACAATATAACCTGAACGGAAGTACAGAATGATAAAATCATTCTCAGTTGTGAAGGGTAAATTAGCCAAGTGAAAAACTGACTTCTTCAGAAGTTTAAAAGTCCAGGGAGGTAAACTACCTGTCCGTCCAAACAGAGGTTTAAGGGACAATGGCAGATATCGGGGATTGTCTCTCCTTGAAATTATTAAAAGGAAGGGAGAATTAAAAATACATACAAAGCAAGGAAAATAGCTTCCATCTTAAATCTCTGCAGTAAAGGTTGAAGAAAATGTATTATCATTTAAAGACTTGTTAACAATTAAGTGGAAAATTAGAGTTGTACATATTTAGTGGCAATTCACTTAAGAGTAAACACTACTTTAAGAGAACAACTGTTATTGATCTTAAGACAGTAGAGCTCTTTCATTCATACTTTATCTGGGGTCATTATAATAATGTTACAATGAACCATCTGCAAACTTTCTGGAACTTTTCCTTTTCTAGACGTACTTATGAGCCTATTAACTCCAAGGAACCTGAAAGTTGGAAATTTCAGGAAGATAACAGAATCACAGAGCCTTTCACTTCTATAAAATGAGCTGTACAGTCATATCATCACTAGAAGTGACAGGAAGTCATTATGAAGCAAAGATGTTTCACTGATCTACATGGAACCCTTTGATGGTCTCAGTCTCGTTGCCTGCACGATCTGTAACACTAATTGGCTGTGTCTTGGCAGATTCAAATGAATAGACGTAATGGAGACTGAACTGCATTTCATTCATTTTGGAGGTAGAACACTTAAGCCTTTACAATCACTCCTGAAAATTCTTTTACACTCTCCAATTTAAAGAACAAATCAGAAAAACTTAACGTTGATGAATCATACAAGTTCATCTTATTAGCTCTTACATAAATCCATATTCAGAGAGAACAAGTTGTACTTTATGGGTTTCTTTCTTTCTTTCCTTTTCCTTTATTAGAGAAATTATCTGGAAGACTAATTGGAATATACCAGTCCTTTGTCTGCAGAGCAAGGACCAATTTAGGCACTTGAAGGGCAGCCAGGCTGTGTTCATACATAGAGAAAAGATGCTGCAGAAGGGGCTTTGTGCTTTGAGAGAAAACAAGAGGAAGTCATACTCAAAGACTGAATCAAAAAACAATGATGTAGCCCTTCATTGAGTATCAGCATACATGTTGGAAGTAGGGTGGTGTAGGGGGAGGAAATCAGCAGGAGGTACAAGATTACATTATCACACCTACATAGGGCTTCGCAGCTAACATAGCCAGCCTTCAGTTGTTCCATTTTGTCTGCATTTCCAAAAGGTTCGTATAGTGCAGAATAACAGCTCCACCTCCTATAACGCCCACTAAAGTTGGAAAATGAAAGAGAATGAATTTTTAAGAAATTGCAATTTTGAGTAATCATACTGTGCACCTACCTACAGTAAAGAAACAAGTTACTTCATGATCTATCCTAAAGGAATGATTTTTCATTATTATAACAAAAAGTTCACGTTAATAACACCAGATTCAGATAGCCTACCTAGGGAAGACTGAAAGTGAGGATCTCCAAGTCCAAACCTTTGTTACCACACCTCATTTCTCTTGGTAAGAATGGAAGGTGTACAAATCATTTAAAACCCTGTTCTCACTCTCCGAATGAGAGATTAAGCATCTTCAGCTTAATTAAGTGCATATTAAAGATATCTGAGATTACTTAGCTGAGGCCAATGCATTAGTAAGCTTTATGTACAGGTATAATACATTTTCTTTTTAATTTAAAAGTAGCTCTACTTAATTGTAAGAGTAAATAGAAATTATTAAAGAGTTCAGAAGCCTTCATCTTTTGAGTTCTCTGCTTGGTATTTTGGAAATAAGAACTGCAAATAAACTTTTTTTTTGCAAGGCGCAAAGTAAGAATAGAAGAAACATGGCAGAAGGGGACAAAAGAGGCTGAGTGCCAATTTTCTTATTTTTCTTTGGATAAAAAGAAAACAACATTCCTTTCTTAAACAAAGCACCTTGAGAAGGAATGAAGTTAAATGACAAAACTAGTAAGCTGTCTGATGGTCACTGCCCACCTGTCTCGGTAACACCCCAGACATCACAGCATTCGTAACCTATTTCTCGTTTACACTTTTCTGACTGTTATCTGACTCGGGGCTGAGAAGACACTTCTTATCAAAGCCATTTTGAAATTGAAGACCTTACCTCCATCAGAATGGCAGAGGATGCAATATGGCAAAACATTTATTGCACCTTTTTATTTATTTACAGCACTTACACTCCATCCCCTGAAGTCTCCTCAAAGAGTAATTATAAAGTTTTATTTAATAAAGTACGTAAGTTTGAAGGGAAAGTATAATCCTTTGCAAGAGTTAATCAAATGCTTACCAATGTCACAAGAGCCTCAATCACCTCCCTCAAGCTTCCTAAGCCAGACTTGCTTTTATTATTTCTCTTAAACACTTCTCAGTAGGGTTTTTCCTCCCATTCAGTAATTATTCCTACTTTTTTTTTTTGTTGAAACAATGTAAACTTCTAATAGCCATCACTTCTTCCAGCAAGAAGTCCCACACATTGACAGCAAACTGCATTCAAGAACAATCTTCTGTTTCCTTAACTCCTACACCTACACTATCCTTTAGGCAGTGCTACAAATCTTCTATAGCAAGAGAACCTCATCTATAAGATTCTTCATTTTCTGAATCCATAACATAGTATCATTACTTTTGTCTTCTGTAAGTGGAAAACGCTATGCTACCTACATGTTCCTATTATGGGAACCATTCTGTATCTTATCGATCTTGTTGGTCTTCTTGAACCTTTCTTGTTCCTCTATAGCCCTTTTAAAATAAAGATAATTCAAGACAAGGGAGCTTCACAAGGATTTTACAATAACATAGCAGATGCTTTCTGATTTGTTGTTTTACAGTAGTGTGTAATTCCATCAGCAACTGGCTGGCTAATACTCTTCATGCACTATTTTGTGAGTTCTTAGGAAGTGATATTGCTTTCTGTTCCAATCTTTACTTCCCTTCTTCTAATCTGTAATTTTCTCTAAATGACCAGTAGCCAGATAACTATGAAATTCCTTTAAATTGCTGTTCATTCTTTACAAGTTGAAATAACAATGCCGTCTCATAAAATGACAACTTAGAAGGCATTTTCTTACATAACAACGAGACTGAAACAAAAAAGGACCCCTTGTATACATATTATTTCAACAGTAGAATTACTACAGTTTGTGTCTTCATAATCTGGAAATAGCCTAATTGTCTCACCAAGCTTGTCATTTTGTGGAAGACTTCTCATTCACCCCGACGTCGCTATTTTGGTTATTGTCTAAGCTATTGAAAAAGCTGCTTTCACTTCTGCTCCAAAGCAAAATGACTAGCATTAGGCACTCTAAATTCTGACCGCAGTCAGAAGTGTTTGGATAAGCAGCTCAGTTCAAACAAACTTTCAAAGTTCGGTCCCACATTTCCACAAAAAAAAATATGGATGTATAGCAAAGGTACTTAAAACTTTGGGTCACACTGAAAGCAAAGGTAGGAGAGTTTTGCATCCCCTTTGCTTACATTCTATTCCAAATCAACACCGTACTTTGTTCCTCAACATGATCTAAAGGAGAAAAACAAAAAAAAAAAATCAATTTCAAACCAAAATAGTCACAAGATACAAGAACCCAAGGATCGATTTGGCAACATTTGTAAAGGATTAAAAGTAACCTTAGGTAGGTTCATCTTCAAGTCAGCTTAGCAGTTTTTATCCTATCTTTTTGCAGAAGTTCTCCCTTTTCTCCCCTTTAGGATCCCCTCAGTAGCAATTATAGATTGTTGCTCGCCCAGCCTTTGACTACAAATAAATTTGTACAAAATCACTCTAAACTGCATGCAAGCTTGTGTCTGGTAGTTGCACTAGGAATAAATGTCTCTCTAAAGAAACTTATCATGATCAAATTGCCTCAGCATTTTAATTCCATACTTCCTGCAGAAAGCACATTAAGCATTAGCAGAAGTAGAAAATCAGTATAGATGATCTATTAGCTTTATGAGGTGCCCAGAGTTTCAAAGACTAGATGAATCACTTTATTTACAATCAGTAACCCTGTGTGTTTGTCTTGGTTTCGTCTGGGATAGAGATAATTTCCTTCCTAGGGGTTGGTACGGTGCTGTGTTTTGTATGACAACAATGCTGATAACACACTGACAGTTAATTGCTGCCAAGCAGACAAGGACTTTTCAACTTCTTGTGCTTCCCTGCCAGCAAGGAGGCAAGTAGTGCACAGGAGGCTGGGAGAGGACACAACAGGGATAGGTGACTAACTGAACAAAGGGACATTCCATACCATGAAATGTCATGCTTAGTATATAAACTGGGGGCCAGCGATCGGTGCTCAAAGATGGGCTGGAAATTGGCCATTGACTGATGAGCAGTTGTATTGTGTATCACTTATTTTGTATTATTACCATCTCCCATCTTGCACCCTATTAAACCACCCTTAGTTTTACTTCCCTTTCCCCTCTCCTCCTCCCCATTCCACTGCACAGCGGTAGCTGAGCAGGTGGCTGCGCAGTGCTTAGGTTGAGATTGAACCACAACAGTGTTCTAGCTCAGTAATTTCACTATACCAGCAATAAACTTGACAGAGGTTCACTTTTCGCTTGTGCGTTTGTTTTCTGACCATAAGTAAGAAATTTCTAATACTATATGTGAATCAAAGTTGGAGGCGTGACCACAGGAAGTCAATGCTTCTTCTACTTTCAAAGTTATTTAAGAGAAAGGTATACTTCCTCCATTTAAATACATATTTGAGTAAAAAACGAACATGAAAGACAATCGGGATTGTGGAGAAATCTAGCATGAAATATGAATCAAAGTTGCTTTAGAGATGAAAGAACACACCTAGTCAACTCCACCATTTATCATGTCCGATTCAAATAATGAATTTAGCAGATCTATATTAAAAATACAGCTACTATTCTATGTAGCTGGATATGATCTTTAAGAACTATGTTAACTTTTCAAAGTTTTAACGTAATGATTTTTTAATCATTACCCAAATGTAGAAAAAGCAGCAGCTTGAAAAAAAAAGGTGATCCAGACACCATGAAAGCATTTTTCATACTTCCATAAAATAAATACATAAAATAAAAAAAAAAAAAAAATCAGTTTTTTGGGAAAATGACCTCAAAAGGTCACTGGGTAGATTTCCAGCCCCTTCCTATATCATGGCTCAAAACTTAGCTAAATTCAATTTTGAAGCAGGTTGCTCAGGAACACGGCAGTCAAGTTCTGACTATCTACAAAGAGGCAGAGTTCCCATTCTGGGCACTTGTTCCAAAACTGTTGACACTCACTGCAAAATTTCTGTTCTTAACATCCTGCTGGATTTCTCCTTGATGCACACTCTATTTATTATCCCTCATCTATATCGACTTAAATATTGGCAGCCATATTTTTATTTTGGACTGGAAATGAAGTGGGTGAACACATCTCTTTTCCTTGGTGGTGAGCATCAACTAGAGGCTGCCTCGGCTTTTGTTATTTATCTAGGATGATTTTTGTGTCTTAAACAGATTCCAAACAACCCTGACAGTTCCTGCATGCCAGATACTGAAACAAACATACAAAATTCTAGCCAAACAACCTAGTTGCATCTTGACAGCATTCATTGCGATGAAAGTGTCAGTCTCTTCCTCATCTGACCTCAATATTTTCTTTACAAGTATCTACTAAATAGCTAAGGACAGCTTTTAGTTCTCAACATGATAGAAATTGTTTGGGTTTTCTTTAAAGGAATTTTACCATTCAAGTGGTAAAGTCACATTCAGGTCTTAATGCTTTCACTGCTCAAGGGAACACACACTGTTTAACAAGAACCTAATTCAAATATATTTTCTCACAGAGTGATTAACAAAGTGAATCATTGCGTTGTTTGAATTATGGGACTCGTAACATCAGCTGTGTAAACTCAGATAAGTATCACTGCTGATGAATCAACATTTATTGTTTTCACTTACAGCCACAAAACATACTATTTCATGAAAGCTTTTAGCTACAGCACAACCCACAGCACACGCGATATTCTCAAAAGCACAGCTAGATAATAGGAAATTTCAGCATAGTACTCAACCTGAAAATGCATTTCTATTCCTCTTGTACTTCGTGCCATTCCATTGCTCCCTAAAAAAAAATTCCCACCCTCTGTAACACAGGGACTTAATTCCATCAAGTACTTGGAAAAAACATAGATATAAGTAAACATAGAAGGCAAAGACGCAGTAGAATTTCAGAGCTATCTGCTTTACAGTAAGCACTGCTTTCAGATTTACCTCATATTTAAACACTTGTTTGATGCTTCTGATTTTCTCAGGAAGTTAAAATGACAGAAAGCATATTATATCTTTTTATAGGAATGATTGTATCTAAATATGTCCATAACTGAGATAACTGAAGGTGCATTAGAGAGTTCTTATACTGGGAAGTAACAACATTGGAAGCAGAACCACTGCAATTCCAACTTTGCCAAATGAGCTCAGTTTTCCAAATACGAGTTTTAGCACTATTTATCAACATAACATGTTAATAATGTACAGAATACTTTCTCACAGGAAAAGAATGTAAAAGACAGTAAACAAAGGAATAGCCAGATAGTGAAATACATCATTACATTAAGTTAAATCAAATAATTTTTTCATATTAGCTCTTGATGCTTATTAGAAATCCAACAATAAATTTTTCCACCATATAGTTCAGAGGATATTGCTTCCAGACTGAGATGATCATCATATTGAAACACGTATAAAAATGCTTAACTCTGGGGATTTTTTTTCTCAGCCAGTTTGTCTGATGCTCTAGAAACTCTAGTAAGAAGAGTAGCTTACTGCTGGGCATTCCTCATTTGTGCAGAAAAACAATAGGCTGCCAAACCCATCAGATATATCCTAGTAAGCAAACACAAGCTTACAAAAGGCAATTATCAACAGAGAACTGTTTGGAGCAACGCATAATAAAAGAGAACATATATATTACACACATTGGTTCAATACGTACTGTTGTTACACAGCTTAACTGCAATTTTGAACATTTTTACAAAGAGGAAGACTAACATTTCAAGAAACTTCCTGGAAAAGCATAAATTGAGCTTTAGCCTCATTAGCCAGGACTGCAGAATTAAATTAGGATCAAGGTTGATAAGCAGCAAAGCGAACCAGTTAGCTTAGTCACGTATGGGAACGGGACTGCTACATCATAACTCTGGATTTAGAAATAAATGATTTTTACATTACATGCATCGACCTCATTAAGCAAAACCAGTGAAAGGAAGGAATAACAACTTGTAACTTGAAGTTAAATTAGTTCTTATTATGGCAGAATTTTTTAGATATTCACATAAAAATGCAGTTATTCTTGAACAGTTTTAAATCCATAGGCTCCTTACTTGACTCAGTTTAGAAACACCATGACATTGTTACAGTGTTTGCTCTAATAGCATTTATTACACATTAGCCCATGAAATTTGAGAAATATTTGGAGGGTTTTTTTTAACTAAATTCATTTTGTACCTGCATAGCATTTTCTTCACTGTACAAAATCATTTGGTTCTATTTATCTTCAGTCTTTAGCTGACTATTTTGGAAGCATCCCTAGATGAAAACCCCCCTGGTGACTGGCATTCCTGCCTTGATTTACTTCCCTTAATGCTCTGGATAAGATTAAGTATCCAGAAATATGGTTAACTCCAGGGTTGAATTATTTGGTTCAGACAAACTCTGATACAACCAATTGCAATTTAAACACAGGAAAGTAGGCAAAGTTTTAATTATCATTAGTTAGAAAATAGTCCTGCTGCACAGTTTGACTGTTTTTTGTGTAACATTCCCTTGATATTTCAAGTTCATTACAAAGATATTTGAATTGAAGTTGTTCTGTACATTGAAATTGTATATCCTGCCTAAGTTAACTATTTCAAAGTACACTACAAGCCTTTAAAATTACGTTTATTGTTTTTCCCCATGAAAGAGACAGGCAGAGGAAGACAGACAGACAAGCATCTGTTCTATAACCATTAGGTGCAAAAAATCAGACATTTTCATAACCCAAATCTAGAGTTAATAAGTCTGGATTTCATAAACAAACCAGATAGGCTACAGCTGCCAGGAAAAACAATGCTGAAATAAAACAGATTTTAACAAATCAGTCTGTTCTATATTGAACAGAACAAAGACAAGTCTTGTTGTTCAAGAGTGTTTAAACAAACAAGCAAATCCACCCCAAACCCAACAGAAGTCTTAAAAACCCTAAAATTGCAACCCATCTAATAAAGTCCAATGGCTAAAGCATTAAGTTGAATTCAAAATGGGTTTGTCACAGCCCAAGAGCTGTCCTCAGCATTCAGTTATTCTCCTACTCAAAGTACCTTTCTGATGGAAAAGAAACCGTCCCACATGTTCAAAACATATATTTTGCAGCATTCACCCTAACACCTACGTATACAAAATGCTACCATGACAACATGGATGCTGAACGTGAGGTAGATCATATTCTGTAGTTAGATGCATTGTTCTGATATCCATAGGTACAAATATTTCAACTTCTAACTAACAACAAATTCTTAAGCCAGGGAAAAAAGAAACACATAAGCATAAGGATAATCTTTTCACTACGCACCCAAACTAGTTGTTGGCATGCTCACGATATCACCTAGCGGATTTACTACTGCCTCAAAATGTTTTGCATTTATGTATCTTATCTCCAGCAGCTTGGTCCAAGCAACCTCAAAACATCCAACGGTCAAATTTACAGCTTGGACTCTCATGGGCAAGACTTGTTCTTGTAGAAAAAAAAACACTAATCAGAATTCATCCTAATTTCTGATTGCACTCCTAGTTTGAAGCCAAACTTTCTAATTCAAGGAAGTAAAAAAAAAAAACAAACAAACAAACCCCAACACATTGAAGAGATTAATTCCTTAAACTTTCTCTTTTAAGCTTCTTTGATACAAAATGTTTGGTGTAAAAATATTTAACCAAGTGAACTATGAATTTTTACAAGCACAAGTAAACAGCCAGTATACTAGAAAGAGCAACCCAGTTCATTAGACCTTGGAAACCACCCAACTGACAGTAAGAGAAAAAAAAATAATCAAAAACCAGAACAAAATACACAGTGAAATTTCCCAGCTTATATAGCTGCTACTTCAAAACTTTAGAATTATAGACAGGGAAAAAACAAACAGGAATAAAAGAAGTTGGAATACCACCCTTTCAATAGAAGTTGGAATACAACCTGGTGACAGCTTTGAGTAGCAACTAAGTACACCAGGAACTTCATGGGGCTCCACAACAGCTACATCACATCTCCACTGAAAAGTCATTATTGATATGAAGGGGAGGCATGGGGGAGACCTTGGAAGACATCTGTCATTTCTTTGGTGTTGTGAATCAGTTTTTCTCATCTAAAGTCATCACATTTCTCCTATCCCTAGACTGACAGCCTTAATTTCATTACATCATCTTTCTAATTTGGGTCAATCAAGATCCCTGTCCAAATTAATTTGTAAAACTAAGGTAGATTCAGCTTGATTTACTGTAGTTCAATAAAGAAGGGTGACACACACGAGAGACTTAATCGTCTAATAGTTGAATAATTACACCATAAATGTTAACAGTCTCTGATTGTAAATAAATTTTCTTTGATGTAATTTGGAAACTGTATTTAAGAGCATATAACATAGTTACTTCACATTCCTTGAAGTCTTTGCCATCTTGTTTTGATATCGTAGATCGTATTTTGTGCTGGAGTTCTGGAAAAGTCAAGTAGGTACTCTGGTAGCTGCTACCCAACAGAGACCAGTTTGGTTTGTAGAGATAACAGATTTGGAAAGTACCCTAAGGAGATCATTTAGTCCTATGTCTTTCCTTAAGAGGGAACTTTTAGGACAGATAATTGTGTAAGACTTTAACCTCCAATGACCGTGCTTTTGATTTTTATTTAGGTTCTTACTGTAAATACAGATTCTTTTGGCTGCACTATACAAAATACTTAAAATTATTTCTGATTCTACAAAAAAACCTACAAACATTCCCCCTCGCCCGATCTTCACTATTCTTTATTAATCGTTACTATTAAGAAAATATCAGTCCTAACATCGGTGAAACCTGACTGACCATATCAGTTAGACATTCTAGGACACACCAATCACTCATTTCAATTTTTCCACAATCAGTGGGCTCCCATTCTTATCATACTGGTATTCAAAGTACCACTACCATTAGCACAGAAGTGCTTCAGCTCCTACCTAGCAGAAAAGAGCATTGAACAGACCCATCAAACAACAATGATCAAAGTAACCAACCATGTATAAATTGCCCAAGTGCCTTGAGAATCCCTGGATGAGTAACTACAGCAGTAAGTCAGTAATACAAATAAAATCTGAGCTATAAGGCCATCTGATTATGCTTCGGATCTTTATCAGTGTATCTCCAGATTAACAGCAAGCACTATATCCATAGTAAGGTCATCTCCCACAGCATGTAGATATAGTAGAAATCTGACACATAAGATTGCTCTCAGGTATCAAAAAAAAAGACAGAATTTTTTACTGAAATAATTTTTTACATATCCGAGTCTTGCCATCACATTACCATTTTCATTGCATCAACATATAATAATACATTTTTTTCTATTTATTACCAATTCAAACACTTAAGAGTAAGCAATCTTTTATGCTATTCACACTTTAGAACAGTTGGGGAAGCATGGACCCTGGTTGAGACAGTCCTGAAGGGCAAAGGAGTCCAGGAAGGCTGGATGTTCTTCAAGAAGGAAATCTTAAAGGTGCAGGAACAGAGTACTCCTTTGAGCCTGAAGACAAGCTGGTGGGGGAACACCACCAACTTGGCTGAACAGAGATTTAGCTAGAACTCAAGAAAAAGAGGAGAGCTAATGACTTTGGGAAGAAGGGGTGGGCAGCTCAGGTGGACCACAAGGACGTTGTCAGGTTATGGTGGGAGAAAATTAGAGAGGCCAAAGCCCAACTAGAGTTTGAACTGGCTACCGTCATAGAAGACAATAAAAAAAAGTTTCTATGAATAAATTAGCAACAAAAAGCTAAGGAATATTTCCATCCTTTACTGGATGTGAGAGGAAACATAGTGACAAAGGATGAGGTAACTAAATGCCTTCTTCAACTCAGTCTTTAATGGTTAAAGACCAGTTGGTCTTTGGGCACCCAGCACCATGAGCTGGAAGACAGAGAGCAGAATGGAGCCTCCATAATCCAAGAAGAAATGGTTAGTGACCTGCTGCACCACATACACAAGTCTTATGAGGAACAGCTGTATATAGTGTATTCTAATTCCCATCAAGAGGAAGCAATAAATATGAAGAAACTTTAGTGCAGTAACAGTCAAAGTAGCAAGGCATCTTAAAAATCAAAATTTATGCCCTTCAGTAAACACAGCTACCTTGGAAAAGTGAGCAAACCATACAATGAAAACTAAAAAGAATAACGTCCACCTCTCATGTTATCATCTTGCCTTCTGTGTATTCCACATGTACAGAGCTACTAGCTTAGAAAATCACTTATTTACTTCCTTCTTCCCCCCTCCTTCTTCAGCATGTACACAAAATTCTGAAGCCATATCTGGTGGTAAAATGGAGCACTGCTGCAATACCTGCCATCTATCCTTAGAACGCACGTTTTTTTCCTCTTTGCCACTCCTGGTCACCATTAGTTTGAGCAAAGCTGGACCCCTGATATCAAAAACTACATTAATTTCTTTCCTGATGCTATTGATGAAGCGGGAGAATAAGCTCCATTCCACTTCAGCAAGACAGTCATTGATAATCAGTAGATCTCTCCTTTCAGTTATGTGTTTTAGTACAAGAAGGATGTAGTCAAAGAGTTAACAACCATAACACAACACCGTTTGAACTTCATTCCATATGGCTACTCCCACCATAACAGATGGAGCAGCTATTTGTTTTCAGTTTATTCCTGATGTACCGTTTTCTGTCTTCTGTTCAAATGACTATGGCTGAACTGTAAAAATGACAGCTGCCCATTCCCGTTGTCCTTTCCTTGCAGTTTGTTATCTTAAAGCCCAAGGAGAAGACTACTGAAGGAGGAGATTGCTCATATGCTGCAAACTTTCTGATTGCTGTTTTTCCTCCTTCCCACTTCTTCACATTACAGCAGATTCTCTTAGCTCAACAGACTCACTGCTATCTGGGAAGAAAAAGTAGGAGACTCCAGAGAGGAGCCAGGGACTTGCTTACAGCAGGAGCAGAACCAAAATGAAGCTGCAGAAATGATAAGGATGAAATAAATCAGCCTGAAGATTTTTTTGCACAGCTGTTTTCCCCTCTACAGAAAAGCAGATGTACGTAAGCATGTACACAGCAGGCTGCAATGACCATTTGTGCTGCTGTTCCTCTTTCCTTTATCGTCACCTATCACGACTTCTATTCATATCAAAGGTTCATTTCCCATTTTTTAGTAACATAGTTTATAAAAAATCCAGTTGTTTGTTATGTGTTTTTTTTGAAACATACCACCCAAGAGATGTCACTGCATATTAATCACTAAGTCACTAAACATGACTATCCAAACTGATTATCCGTAACACTTGGCTTCCACTGCACAAGCCAGTATCTTATTTACATTATACCAGAGGTATACTGACTAAACATATACCATTAGTCTTTTGTATTTTAAATGAGTTCTCATGTAAAATACATTTATATAGTCAGCATTTGATATAAGCGTTGGCCAAGATAGTGACCTGAAGAAAGCGTAATAAACCTGGGAAAGGATTTATATGTAAGACAAAAAGAATTTCATTTCAGAATTTCTTCCTGATATAGCAGGAAATAGAGCATTACGTGCCATGCAATACTCTTAGATGGTGTAATGTGAACAGGAAATTCTAAGGAATCCAAGGGATGGAAAATACGCTCTCTTAAAAACTAAACAAAAAAAACCCTGTCTCGCAAAATGAAATTGGATTCTGGTCTCTAGTGTACACTCAAGAATGCCCATGAGGACATCCAGAAACTTTAATTAAATACAATATTGAGAGAACATGAAAAAAAAAAAAAAGATGTGTTAAACTACCTCTATTATATAAGGAATATAAGCTGATTGTCAGGAATGTCAATATCATATTTTCTATGAAGAGCTTTTCCCAAACCATTTGAAGTTATTTCAGTTTGTTGTTCAAAACACTATTTGTTACTCCAAATAAGACAGAAAACTAACCGAAAAAGCATTTCATTAATGACCTCACAGACTACAATTTCCTCCAGATACAAAACAAAGTACCTAGTTATTGTTTCAGAGAGTTCAGCCAGTACATAAAATTTTGTTTGGTTTTTTTTTTCCAAAATACATTCTTATTAAGTCCCCCAAGAGCAAACCACAGGGGCATAGGAGAAGATGAATGCCCATGACTCATTTTCTGTGTTACTATCATCTCATTGAAAGAGGAGAGGATGCCTGTGCTGCTGAGAGGAAAAGGGAGGAAGGTAAGTCACAAGGCAAATCTCTCCACTACAAGTCAGAGAGAGCCTACAGCTCATTTTGCCCCTAATTCCAAAGTTTAAAATGAACAAATACTTCCACAGCAATGATATCAAATACAGCCAGTCTTTTTTTATTCTTTTTTCAACACTAGCATCCAAATTTTAGCTTTAAACTAAACTTCACTAAACTACACTTTTAGGCTGAGATTTCTTTAAAAGTGAACCTCAAGTTCAGTCTAAAACTTCATTGTAAGCTCATGATGAAAACAAGCTCTGAAATTCATTTTTTTGGAATTGTATGAAAGCGTTTTGCATAACAATAATATATGACAAATAATACAGTTGTATATTTCACTTTGAGTCTTTACATTACTTATTAATTAGCTCTTTAATGAAGCCAAAAGAGAGGCCAGACCTCAGTTCTAAAGCAAACGAATCAAAAAGTCTGAACTTTCTGTCTGCTCCACATGAAGATTAAGATGTTTGTTTTTGAGAAGCTATGACAATTATTCAAGGACCTATTTGTGATCATTTAACTGCATAGCTATTGTGCTCTTTCAAACATTTCTGTCAATTCCCAGGCCATAAGCACTGAATAAAAGTAAATAGTTAGTAGGCATCGTCTTCAAAAAAAATCCCCAGCTAGAAGTCCCAAAATATGTCATATTTTACCTTATATGTCAGTGCAAAAACAACATCAAAATCCACATAGATATTTGCGTAAAGTTATGCCACTTGCATTTCATAACTTCAGACAAAGTTACAATTTTCCGAATAATTTAGTTCTGGATAGACTGTGTGCCTCAGGAAAGGCTTTATGATTTCCATCTCTTCCTGACTCCTCCTCCATAAAGATGAGGTTCATATTTAATTCAAGCTATTCTCAGTCACTTCCTTCTCTGCCTTAGAAATGACATTCAGGCAGCCAAATATCAGAGGAACACGGCAGCACGCAAGAGCTGTGATCAATTTTCAAATTGTACTTGGATAATGGATACAAGCATATTTCATGCAGATTATGGAATGGGGAGTTCTTCACTGAAATTTCACCATGATTCATTTTACAAAACAGAGATGAGCTTACAAAGCAGGGCAAAACCCCCAATCGTTTATAGAAGATAATGACAAAAAACATGCATTAATTTATGAAGTAAAAAGACATCTTTTGGGATTATTTCAGCCACTGCTCAATTAAGTCATTAGCTTTCTTTCCTTAGTAAGACCCATTTAAAAATCATCCAAATGCCAACATCAAAATGAAATAAGAATTATATACTGCTAAATTATAAAACAATCTCCTTAATGTAGGAAAATCAATTCTGCAGGCAAGGTGAAATTTGCACAAATGCCTGTTTGGCAAGAAATAACCATTATTCAGTCTTCCTAATATTTCTCAGGAGAACTTAAATTTATACATCATCTATTTACTTGAATTTATGTCTTCAAAACTACAGACAAACGACCTCTGTAGTATTGTTCCTTACATAGGTCGATGGTAGTTGCTCAGTAGTAAGAGTATATTTCCTCCCTTGGAACTAGTAGGGAGGGCTGACCATCGCAGAGCCCAAGATCCTGTACAGATGCTCCACTCAAGCACTCTTTACCAAACATGGCATTACACACGTGATAGTGTTGCAAGCATTTCTATCTTTCACTGCTTTTACAGTCACAACCACAGCAGCTTCACTGTGAAAACCAAGTTTTCAAACAAAACTTTCTCTCAGCTGCAACCTATGTTCCAAGTTGCTTATGGTCCCAACCACAGCCTCCTCAAAGAGTTTTAAAGTACATTGTGACTATATATTAAAGCTTCCAAGAACAACTTGGGACTAAAACATTTATTTTGCCTAATATTTCCGTGCAGCTTAGGCCACCTTGAATTATTTACAGTGCCAAGGAACATGAAGCCTTCCTGAAGTCGCCACTGTTACAGCATTTATTTTTCTTTTTTTTTTTTAGACTTTAGTTCACCATTTCAGGGACCAAGACCACATACTTTGTGAGATTATCAATTCGGAAATATTGCTTGGGCAACCCTTACATCTTTCCCTACCATCATTTGATAGTTTGTACTAAATGTATGAATACTTCATACTTCAAATGGATTGTGTTTACTCCCAAAGTTGATCCCTAGACTTGCACCCTATCTGAACAGGGAATTTCTTCTACTCAACACATCCATTTCACCCTAAAGCAGGAAAATGTTAAGCGAGTAAGTTCATGTTGTATTTGCTGCAGCAGTAGAGAGTTCTACATGCCCACACTAAGGGCACTAAGCACTGCAAAACTTTGCTGCTATTCTACACTGTCTGGGTTAAATCCACTATTTTGGTACTGCATCATTATGTAGCATAAACACAACCCAGTTTTCAAGTCTATGTTGGCCTCTACATCCTCCAAAACGCCCAATGGTTAGTCAGAAATGGCCAGCCAGACACACGAGCACTGCTCGGTTTATTGCAAAATGACAGATTTTCTATCAGGAAAAACTGATATTCCGCTCTGGTTTTGAATCTATTTGCAACACGAAATATGAAACACTAACGGTTCAGCATATACAGTGGATACTAATCTAGTTGGATGTAAACACATTTGCAATTTTTGCAGAGGCTGAACAAGGAGCAGGTACGCTAACGTGGATCAGTCATTGTCAGAATTACTTCAGTTACTTATTATGTGCAATGCATACTGTCACCAGGAAGGTTGTGTTTCCTTGGCAACTATCAAATACATTGTTAATGTCCCTGAAGAATTTCTAGTCAATAATGATCTCCTTCCTTTAAAGCCCATTTTTCAAACCCACTTTTTGGTTAGTTTAATCCTGCCTACAGTTTGTGTTTTTAATTGATTATTGTCAGGCAGTTGAACAGTTTTATGAAGGAAAAGGTTCTAACCTATGCCTTAGCTCTCTTTAGAGATTTAGAGCAACGCATCTGAACGAATCGGAGGCATCAAAGAGAAATAAGAACTTATAAGGAACCTACTCCATCTTTCATAACAGATGTCTAGAATCAAACCGAATTAAGATGAACACTAAAATTACATCACAAACACTAATCTCCCATTTATGTATTTCTCTCTCAGGTAACCACTACATTGAGAGCACTAGAAGCACGCGCAGTTTTGATACAGAAACGGGGACAATGGTTACAAATACTAAAGTAAATGGATAAAAAGCAGCCTTAAATTCAGCTGGTGTTGAACACCCCAAGGCTACTATGGACTACATCCTACTGAAAACTAAGATTTCATACTTAAATAAAAATTCCAAGTCCCACATTTAACTTAGCACAATAAGAAAAGGTATGCAAACTATGGCTTAGTTAGAGTCCTACCAATTTAAGAAGCATCTCAAACATGAAAGCCTCATTCATACATTGGGGAACAAGAAATATTCCTGAGAAGGAAAAAAGATTTGTAAGATAAATAAATTCTCAGGTCCTCCTGTCCCCTAGCACCATGCTGTTTCTTTGTTTTCTCCAAAGCAGCTCTTTGAAAGTAATTCTATCAGACTCATAAGGAGTACTGAAAGAATGACATCTCCTTCATCTTTGTTATTTATTCCCCACCAGAGCCACACACAGATAAGAAATTCAAGTTTCGGAATGATGTTGCAGCTAATTCAAATGCTGTCCTTTAAAAAAAAAAAACCATAACAATTAATGAAACAGTAAGAACTTGAAAGAAACATGCCAAAAAAAGAACTTCCTCTCTGTGCCAGATTGAGACACTTGACCTTGTTTGTGTAGTTAAGTAGGACAACACAGGACTTTCAGTTATTCTCCAATTGTGTTTCTTCCAAGGAAGAGAATCCTAGCTCAAAAATCTTCAAAAGGTCTGTCAACAGGGGCAGTAACTTCTCCAAATTCACTGATAACAATAAAATAATCTGTGGAGACAGTCATAGTTAGTCTCTGTACTTCCTGTGGGTTCTGCTTCAAAATATACCCAATCTAAAATTTCCTTGAATTTCTCGTCATACTGGACAAGACTGTCTTGTAAACTATGCAAAACAGGTTTTTTTTTTTTTGTTTTAAGAAATAAATTTGTTACATCAAAAGTAGATCTACTACATTATCTGTATAGTGTTCAGCATGTGAAATACAAACACCAGAAACAAATAATTCCTCTGGGCTTTCAAAATAGCTGCTTTTTATGCAACGATGGGATTTCAGTGGGGCAGGGGAGAGGATGGACGGCTGACAACAGAAAAACCAAACCAAGCAACCAAACCTCTACAAATGGATATTTTATTCTCCAACTTACTCTATATCAGCTCTTCAGCATAGTTTTTCAATACGGAAGTCATTCCCGACCAAAGATGACAACACTGTTTCAAGATAGAAATCCACAAACTATTTAGCTGCACTCATCATCAATGCTGACTAGAGAACCACGGGAAATCGATTTAATATTAACAGCATGAGCATGCACCAATTTAAAATACTTGTTTTCTTCATTTTGTCAATCAAGTCATAAAATTTGAAAAGCAGTTGTAAAAATTTATTATTAAAAAATATATTCCAAGTCAGAAGACTATAAAGACTATTTAATAGATATTGATGGTAATACTATGGATTAGCGATGCCTCTGATTGTTTCAGAAAATCCCATTCAAATTTTACCTGGAACAGAATTGTCAAGTTTTTTTTCATCTCCATTTTCATTAAGCATTCAGAAAGATAAGCAAAAACTTACAAGTGGTGCCCAAACAATTGGGGTACTACTAGAGCAAGTCACTTGCCAAAGTGCTAGTTTACACGGTTATTGCAGAGTTCTCCACCTATTATGTTACTTTGAGCTAAAGCATCTACGAATGCAAAGAACGATGCAGAAGAACTCTTGAAATACTAAAATACTTGGGCAAAATAAAAATTTAAAAAACAACCACAAATCAATCTTGCAAAGTAGATCACATTTATTAATTTTTGTGTACTGGACACTTAAAAGAAAAAAACACTACAGCTTTCTGTGCTCTTTTCTGGGATACAGCAATAGCACAGAGATTTCAAGTGCTTTCATTGAAGCATGTGAGCTTGTATGCTTGAGGATTTAAACGACCAAGTAAAATTGGAAATGAAACCAAATTAGATTACATCCTTTGTAAACAGTTACCAAGAAAGCATAGCTAGAGTTGAATCAAGTCTAATCTAAGAGAGGTACTACAGAGAGGCGATACTGTAACCCCTTTTTATTTAAAACACTTGATTTTAAACATATCTTCCAACAATGCCTGCAGTAAAGGTAGGGTAAGGAGCAGAACAGAAAAGGAAAACTAATAAAAATCACACACTGCAGCAGGAAAGAACCAAAGGACGAGATTATAGATAATAATAGCTTAAATTAAGTGTCAACCAGTGCCGTCACTCTGAAAACCAGTAGTTTCACACTTTGAAGCTATTAGTAACAGTCAGCAACCATGCTTTACTACAAGACTTCTAGCAACACTGGGAGTTGCTTTTCCTCCTCCAGTTCTAAATGTTAATCTTTTTGCATTAGTAAAGAGCTGGACCATTTTTAATACATCTCATGACTTTTGCCTGTACACGCTACTTGGAACGCAGAGAGTGCAAATGTCTTGTTTCCTTTCCACGTTTAATGACAGAGATTAAAGGGCCCATGAACTCTAGCGCTTCACGCTGAGCACTATAAATCTTCGCCAGTGGTCAGCATCTTCAGAAACTTGATCATAATTTGCTGATGCAAGAGTCTCCTGCCACCATCTATATTTAAGTGGCCTTGAGCACTGCTGCCATCTCTGTATCTGCTTATCCCGTCAGTGGAGGTTTCTATACCTCAATTTGCGTCATACCTCATCAGTTAACTGTTCCCTTTCTTCAGCACCTCTGCAAGGCTGCTATCCAGAAAAAAAAGATGTTATTACTTAACTCTTCTGTTTATCTAAGGGTTAATTTGGCAAGTATTCAGCTTCTTGTAAAGCCTGTAGCAAACTCCGTAGCTCTTCAACTGTAACTCCACAACATCACCACAGAAAATTGCTTTCCCATAGTCTCCAAAGAAGTTCGGAGATGAAAGTTGACATTACCCTACTGTTATTTTGCCTTTTTTGTTTTAATAGCAGTGCACAGCATATAGAACTAAGATTTTTGCATATGTAAGTATCTTATTTCTAGAAGATAAATTGAATCTGAGACAAAAGTTTTTTTCCTCCACAATAAAAGTTAAAAAGTGTAAATTCTAGGACTTACTGAAGACAAGAGCACTTATATGACACTCTGATTTCAGAATATAATTTGTGATGTCATTTCTGTTATACCATGCTAAAATGGAAAAAAATCCTCTCTCCCCAGTGTAAGTTCCAGTGCACAACAAGAAACAAAATACCTAATTACACTAACCTGGGAAGTAACAATAATGGTGATGCCAACCACAAGTTCTGGTTTCTACTAACTCAACATGAACTTGAACTACAAGAAAATGGTCAGCAGATTATACGTACAATAAATATCCTTACACGTAGGTTAAAGTCAGTGTCTGGTAAAAGATAGGTCTATTTACAGAGACCTTCATATTTTCTACTGACAAGTGCCAGATATAGTAGAGTGAAGTGTACACTAATACTTGAAATACTCACCCTGACAACTAGAAAATTTACTAAAGAGTTCCAAAAATTAGGTCTGCTTATGTAACTCAAAACACTTAAATCCCCCACACATTACAATATTAAGGTCTTCACTAGATTTATAGAAACCACACTTTTGCTGGTGTCTAATGTCACAAATCAAATTTAAAATTATTAAGACTATATTAACGTCCTCTGCACTTTGTCACTTAATTTTTAAACTTTCCTAATACATTATTCAATGGTTCTGTTGTCACACATCATTTTTTTTTTTTGCTCCTTCGTGGCAGCACTTGAGTCAGGGGGTTGTGATTTTGTTTCAGTTGGTGGTTTGTTTTGGGGTTGTGCACTTATAAGTGCACTTCTATAAGTGTTGAATACTAAGAAATATTTGTGGGGGACATATATTAGATTTGGAACAATATGATTCACTTGAAGAGATGAGCATTTGGGTTTTTTTTTTTAAATAAGAGCCATCCATAATATCTAAAACCACTAGAAGGCAGTCCAGTTATTTTCAGAGCTGGTATTTTTCCTCACAACTAAAGCTTTGCTGCAGAAGAATTGCAGCCAAAAAAGAGTTTATGGGAAAAAGGAAGTCAATTGGTTTTGTAAGCTATAAAGGTCAAAGTACTTCTGTGAAATATTCCCTTCGGAAAGCTTGGAAACAACCTTTTTTTCCAAAATTTTATAGCAGCTGGTAAAGCAAGAAGACATACGCTTTTTTTGTATTGCCTAAATAAAAATGAGTGATCTGACTTATTAACACTGATTCTCTCAAGACAAAAGCAAGAAATTCGAGCAATTTTATGCAGCTCTTATTATACATTAGCAATATCTGCTTTTAGACAAGCAATATTTATCCTAAACATCTGTTTGCAGGATCAGTTAAAGGATTTAGAAACTTGGCTTCCAAATTTATTAGCTTACATGGGAACTATTTTTCAGTCTATTGAGAATGATTAACTGAAGCTTTTAAGGCTACAGAAATAAAAACAAGTGGTAAGGTCTGATAAAAGCTATGCCTATAATTATCTAATTCATAAACCAGAGAAGTTCTTACTTTTGGGAAAAGATTTTAAAGTTTTCTTTCCCATACATTTCTAGATTGCAAAAGACAGGGAAGAGACTATACTATGTTCTGATAATAGGATAATAAATTCATTGAAGTAGATAAAATCCAAAAAGACTACATAAGATCACACAGACACACACAAACAGCCTAGGAAAAAAATGCACAGTAAAAATCCTCATGTCTTCTTGAACAGAAAAGAAGCAAGCATAACAGGAATAAGAAAATCTATAATAAACTGGAAATCTTTTGGGAAAATAAGTCTATTAAATGCCACTCAAATTCTCTAAAATAAAGAAATCTAGACTAGGTAGGTCTTCTTATTTACGCAGAAATCCTCCTTCTTCTGGAGAGAAAGTGAAGAGTAGCAGAAGGAAAGCAGACTTCAACTACTGTGTCAATGACGTTTATGGCATGAGTTTTCACTTGTGGACGCAGGAACAGCCGAGAGGCTCCGGTCCGCTGGCTACATTCAACATGCTGGCTAAAGAGATATACATATGCAAGAATATTGACCTAGAAGGTAGAAAGGTGTCTAAAGCACATATCTATATCATGTACTTTTTTTCTTCTATCAGCTTAGCTTCCTGCTGAGAATAGGCCAGACTTACAAGAAGCCTGAGAAAAGGCACTTGGCAGACACATTTTATTCAATACTCGCAAGCTCCCTGTCAACATTCTGAGGGATCACCAAAATTTTGTGCATATAAAAGCTGCTTGGCTTAAAATATACCATAAACAGGAACTAGAATGTTATTAACAGCTTCATAAATAGAAGCTGTTAGACAGTTAGGCGATTTATATTCCTCATACAGACTGCCTCACTTTCTTCTTATTATATATAATGACTCAAATGCGTAAATGAGAATGCTGCATTAGAAGACATAACAAATGTAAGGTGTTTTTTTTTTCCTAGGGAGCTTTTTTCTACCTCCTCAACATAATCCAGGTATGGGGTTGCTCTCGGTATCACAAAGCAACACAACAAAGTCTCACAAACATTCAATAAACACTTCAGATCTGACAGATAAGAATAGTAGTAAGCCATTTTTATAGCAAGTATTGTGAGGCAGCTCTCTTGGACGACAAGTTTGTTTTGCATGAGCTAGACAGTAGAGCTCATATGGCTGTTGCAGCAGTAGGGCTCCCAGCCAACCAGTACCTGAAGCACAACTACTTTCCCCTTAGCTTTCCACCAGCACACCGCACAATAAGAACTCCAATTATTTTTATTAGAAATAAAAAAAAAATCCAAAAAAAGAACTAGAACAAGAAAATGGTAAATAGACAGAAACTTAGAATTTCTAGATCATAGAAACAGAAGTGCAAGGCTTGTAATAACTCTCTCCCATCTATGCACAAGGAGCTAGCAGGCTACACTGCTTTCTCTAGTCCATAAAATATCAATAGCTGAAAAAAAGATTTCTTGCAGTGCTTTTTCACCCCTTTCTCCCGCTCGATCTGTGTCCCACTGTGCTCTCTGCTCCAGACTGGCGCATCCCCTATCCTAACTCCGTACTTACCAACTTGCCATAGTCTCTTTGCCAGAAGGACACACAAACTTCTTTCAGTTCATCTTAAAGAAGGTGCAATCTCCCCCTCCTTCTCAGCAGGCTCAGTCACGACCCAGGGCGCGCACACAATGTAAACGAGAAGCTTTCATCCTTGTTGAACTACAACAGTTTTTTGAAAGATTATAGGTAACCACTTGTAAATTCAGCAGCTTTACCACAGAGGTTCCAAGACTGATAAGCTCTTCCAGCTACTCTGAAGGCAAAAAAAACCTGCTCTAAAAGGATGTGCACTGTGCTAAAAAACACACAGCAAGTCCTCTCATAACAGTTCAGTGGCTACTTTCGTATGTTACTTGTCGGAATCCCTTACTTCTTCCTGAAGAATTCCTGCACTCTAAATGCTTGCAGAGATGAACTATTAAATTAAAATCCATGTTAACTTTGCACAGTTTCTCTTCTTCCCTTAGAGAGAGCGTGAAGCATTGTAGCATACGCCACATGCAATGTTCTGATAATTTTGCATTTCAGCAGCCAGCAGAACTTTGTGTGATGGTTAACGTTAAATGGGATTTAATGTATGAGATTGTCCTTTGGTAGCACTGGAGAGAGACTAACCAAAGTGAGAAAAGAGGACAGGAACTAATTTACCACTTCCAAAAGTTAAGGGCATGTTTATTTGACCAGAAGTTGAATTAGTGAACACGTTTGTGACTGCAGGCTACCCTGACACTTTCATTACCGAGTCCAAAAATTCTATGCAGAGAGTCTCACTGCTGTTTCCACTGCCCAAGCCATAAAAAGCCCAGGGATTTAAGGAACATATCTGGTTTTCATACTGCATAGAAAGAAAGAAGCAATTTTTTCATGGTTTATTGCTAAAAGTAGCAAAGTTAAGATTCCATCTTTGATGTATTAGGGTGGGATGAAAAACAGTTACAGAAAACAAAACCCAAACAGGATGGCCTGCACCAAAGGAATCCAAAAAGAACAATTAGTTCTCCAATAATCACGTGGGTGGGGGAAAGGATAGTAGTCAATGACTTAAAGAGAGTACTACAGGAACTGAAGTTTTTTTACAGGAATAATCAATTGTGCAGCAAATAATACCTCAGCTTAATAGCTCCACAGCACAGAAGATTAGACCACCCTTAAATAAGTCAGCATTTGTGGATTTCTGAATACTACAAGGGAGAATTCCGTACATCCCATAATGTTCTCATTCTCTAATAAGACTCGCCACAGAAAACACTAAAATCTCCCTGGATAAAAGAGAACTCAGCATTTTGAAGACAGACCTTAATAGAGTTTTCTCAAGCACAACGCAAAGTTACACCAACTTGGGAACCTTTGCTGAACTCTCATCACAATAAAATGAGACTTGGAACAAAGAAATTTTCAAACCATAATAGGAAATAAAAGAAAAGCTCCCTTCCACAATGGAATTGCCGATTCACCAGTAGCCACCGAGTACCTCTATTTCAGAGGCACAGAATGAGGTATTTTCCTCTTCAAATTTTCATAAGCATTACAGTACTACTATCCAGAGTCAAGCGAGGGGGTTCCGTTGATTTTGTTTGCGCTTTACCCAATACATCTAAGCAATAAACTGATGAATTCATCTCGCTTTTTTCTAAATGCACTATAACATAGCCCAGTGTTTTCATCACACTAAACATTATGTCCTCTTTTGCTGAAGCCTCACAAGGCCCCATGAAAGCAAACATGACCTGCAAACATCATGCAATTCACTTAGAGACTTTTAGTGCAATCCTGCTCGGCTCACTATTAGTCACCATCTACAAGAGACACGTGAGCATCTGAGGTTTGGGGTCCACTGTTGTGCATGCTAATTTGTGCAAAAGCACTCAACACACCAATATTGATATATTTCTCAAGTTACTCCAATAACCACGTGAGAAATCAGAGCCAAGCCAAGAGAAAGAAAAGTGATAGAACAAAAGGATAAAAGGAAACTAACGAGGAAAATTGAGACAAAACACGGTGGTTTAACCCACATTATAGTGGGATATCTAAAGTATGAAACTCCAAAGAAAAGCTCTTAAAGATAAAGGTAAATGAGGCTACTGACCTTTGAATCATAACAAGCCAAGACATGCTTTCTAATCTTGCAGCCTATCTACAGCAACATTCCGCAGTCCAACAGAGGTAAGATTTTTCTTCTTTCCTCCACTGTTCTTCCCATGCTATTTAACACTAATGCGTAAACTGAGTAATAGACTCTCAGCAAAAAATGAAATTTTGCAGTTATTTTCACTCCTGTGCCTACCCTTTCTGATAACCTCAGTAAGGCTTGACAGTGGAGGGTCAAACATTTTTTGCACAACCCTTCCCAGCTATACTTACAGTCCTCCAAAGAAGAGAAGAAAGTCTAAGGATTACCTGATTGGTATCTTCACACACACTAACTGCAGCCAATGTTTTGTGTCTGAACAGATGCTTTCTTAGCCTCAACAAAAATGATATTAAAAATACAGTGTGTTATTGATACGGATGTATTCACTCATTAGCCACATTTGGCATTAATCACTATTTAATACGGGTAACCGAGAATGAGTTATATCTATTAGACTCAAAAAAGTGGGGAGAAAAAAAAAATGCCATTAACAAGTCACTTCAAAGTGGTCACCATCACTATTTTCAAACTCGAACTATGTCATTCCATCAATAATATTATAGTATGCCTTATTCTTTGCTGCCTCAGTAGCAACACGATAATCAGTTAAAATATATTCCCAGTAGCCAATATTTTTTCTTGTTGGAAAGCATTTAGAATTCACATGCCTACATTATCCTTTCCTTCTACTCGTTATTGCCCTATTTCCAAGATCTTATTTCCACAAATATTCTTCGCACACCTTGCTAACTTTTTGCTTATTTCCATCTTCCTTACTGATGATACAGCAAGGAATTGATGCATAAAGTTTGTCATTCAGATGATGATAGAATCCTTTCTTCAAAAAATAAACAAAGAATTCTGCCTTCTAAGGGTATTATTTTTATTGGTTCTTATTTCAAAGAAAGTAGGGAGAAAAGGGGAAGGCAAAGGAAACTCACTATGTGCTGCTGAAAACTATACCATTTAAATGTACTGAGTAGAAAGTAAATGGAGACAGAGGCATATTTAAGAAGATGTACAAGAAGCATTTCTTACAACATTAAGATTTTTTGAGGGTATGAATAAGGGAAGGGAGTACATTTCCTGTATTCCTACATATGGCCTTAAAGCTCAAGCTCAAAAAGACAGGCAATCTTTATTGTGAAACACGACAGAGATTTCAAAGTATATTCACAACACAAGGACTTAGAATCAGGCAATTACCCTGAAAAAAACAGTTACAATAAAACAAGTCATTGTCACTTCTTCAACTGATGATCTTTGTGTCTCACAGGCTGGCTTTCTTAAAAAGAAAATTTGATAAAACTCCCTGTTTAGAAACTAATCCATATCCAATAAACGTGATCTCTTTGTATTAAATTATCAAGCATACAGTTTTTTAAAGATTATTTCATAACCATGCAAGCAATTTGTTTGTTTCTTTAGAGAGCACATCTCTATATATTCAATATGATGCATTTAATGTTGGTTCTGGATTTTTTTTTTTACATAATGTTTATTTACACCCCAGAAACTATTTAAATGATTCTGTTCATCCTTCTTTTTGATCTCTGTATCAGTAATTAATACTGAACTATAACATCACCTTTTGGGACCATAATCTGTTGCCTAGGATACCGTGATTTTATTGTAGACTAAATGAAAGACTTCTCTTTGTTGAGAGTGCAATTCACATTCATCTAGTGTTAATTGCATCTACACACCTCCTTTCATCAAGATATTGTGGAGTACTATGAAAATTATATACCAAGGCTCCTGTGACTCAAATTCTGTTGCTATTTTATGGCCAGGGAAAGCACAGCACAAAGGCTCTGAATGACTGCTGAAGGTCAAAACTTCAGCTGGAAATGAAATTCAAGTGTCACCCTTCTTCTGGCTGCTAACTCTAAGAGGCAGCAATGGGGATATTTGCCTGGTAAAAGACAGCTTTCCACTATAAATTCTTACTTTGTGTGAGTTCAGCCATAAAATTGTGAAAGTTTCCTGTATTCCTCAATGCTATCAACTTCCTATTGCATGTGACAAGGCAGAAATACCACTCTAATATAAGTTTTGTCATTCCTCATCAGTATGGGGCAGGTCTTACCTTGCTTGCCGAAACTGTCAGCCCTCAGGAGGAAACATCATTTCATTAGCTCAGATTACACTCCAAAAAGCACAGAATTAGAAAGAAACCCAAAGCAATGTACCAAGAATTAAATTGTTGCAATTGCAGTAAAAAAAAATGCTAAGGAGACTCATAACTTTGGAGTGTTTCCCGTTCCCCCCCCCCTCTATTTTTTTAAATAATAGATTTAATAACATTTTTATGGAATAACAGAATGTTGCCCTTCATACAGGAAAAGCTCTGACAATCTGTATAGGTCCTGTGGATTCATTCTTTCTGTCATCAGTCATTTTTCAAGAAAAAGAAGAAAAATAGGAAGGGAGGAAAAAATATTAAAAAAAAAAATGTATCTTCACTCAAAGAAGAAAAAGCATACATTTACCAAAGGTGGAATTCAACTCAAATGCATTAATAAAATCTTAGGAAAGACGAAAATTATCATGTTACAAAGGGAGAAAATAAAATATGAAAGTGTTAAAAAACTTGGAAGAATTTTAAGCAAGTATTTGGAATCCAGAACTTAAGATTTACTGCTGCAGGACTTATGTGACGGTTCCAGATCATACATTCTCTATCTCACCTTGCACTGAACTCCACTTACAGTTTTAGCAGTTGATTGGAACTGGGACAGTTCCTTTCCTATATTTCAATCTATATGCATCCTGTTCCATGCAGTTCGACATATCTTAGTAGCCCCAAGACTGATTTGTATCAAGCAGGAGTAAAACATGAATTACAAAATAGCTTTAACCTCTTATGAACTGCTTCAAAAAAAACCCAAAAAACCCATGGTCAACTAACTTAACATTTTGCATGTTGAGAAAGAGTAACCAGGGACTCACCTAAATCAATATTTACAGATAACTTCCATGCATAAAATGAACCAAATCTTAACAAATGTATGCATTTTTCATCTTTTTTTTTTTAAATTTTGCTGCTGAAACTTTGCTACTTACTCTTTCATGCCTTGAAAAGTCTGAACTACCAATGGAGTAGTCTCATGTAAGAGCAAAATATAAGAACAAGTCTGGAGAAAAAAATAATTCTACTATTTATCAGAATTTGTTCAGCAACATTTCGGCAAAAGTTCCTTGAATACCTAAATAAATAAATAAATCACTTTTCGGCTGATAATAATTTTAGCTGAAATGTCATATTTGGGCTACTAGAAGTATTGTGGTTGCATCATTGAAGCATGTAATCACATATTTAACTTTGAAAGTTGAAATAAGTCTCTGGTCTCAGAGAACATTGATTAAAAAACAAAAAAAAAATGCTCAAAAGTAAGAAGCCCCACATCTTCATGCTGTTAGAACTGTAGTTTTGCAAACCAACTCTGAAAAAGCCACAAAATTTAATTTATTTCTGTTCACTAAAGCTTCTGCATTTGCTTTTTTTTTTTTTTAAGCTCTTAACCATCCAGTTTAATACATCTATTACACAAGCACTAAAACTCGAGGCCAAATATACTCTGCTCTGGACTGGTTTTCCAATTGTGTGTTGCAAGCTGCTTTTCTCAGATGGGTCTACTAATTGCTGTCATTAGACTCCTCCAACATCCTAACTGAAGTCAGCAGAATTCAAATTAGCTTCTTATTTGGCATCCAAAGTAGGGCATCATATATTCATATTCAAGGCAATCACTATTTTAGGCTTATTCCTTCTCAGCAAGTAGTTAAAAGAAAGGCCCATGTAGGTTTTACCAATACTAACACTTCCACAAAAAAACCGGCTCAAAACTGCTGTTGAAGAGTTGCAACCTTCTTTGGGAATGAAAGGAAGATAAGGTAGACAAATCTTTGACATAATACTATTTTTGGTAGATTTAGGTATATCTGAGCAAAAAAAAAAAAAACCACGCTGCCATCTAGTTTTTTTGGACAAGCTTCCCAAGAGCAGAAAGATGATCATGATACTGTCCTTGAAGTCTACATCCTGCACTCTTCCTCGGCGAGTCCTGAGGAGACAAGGATATGGCTTGCTATACCATGGACATTCACCTTGTAGATCTGTGCACGCAGGACACTTCTGCAACAACACTATACTTTTCATCAAAATATTTGTCTCTCTAGCAATATTTGACACAAACTGCAGGTGATGTACCTGAGATCTTGTGGCCCCTTCTACGATTCTTAGTCACAATCTGCTGATACAGCCAGGAGAAACTGTCAGATGTAGAATGACAAAATAGTCATCGCACACTTTTATCTGTTTTCCTCCATCAGAGAAGCATGCACTTTCTCCATTTCCTCCTCCACAGGATGAGCAACGTCCCAAGGGTTATATGAGCTTATTCCAACTTCCTGTCACTATGATGGCTTTTACGTTTTGTGATATTATTTGGTGTGAAACTAATAAAAATCACTGCTTTCATCTTTAAGAGAATAAAACAGATCTGGACTTCAGCAAACATGTTGCAGAAAGCCAAGATAACAGGCAAGATTCCAGGGATTGCAAGAGATAACACAGCATATTGTCTAAGTTGCAACTTTATGGAACCATAGAAGGATGCTTTTGATGGGGAAGTTTCAATGGGAATTTTGTCTCACAGCAGCAGATCGATGCACAAAAGGCACGAGATCTGAGCTTTCTTGGGGAATATCCTACAATCAGCTGGGGGGGGGGAGGGGGAAAAGGAAAAAAAAGACACACAAAGCGACGCTCAAATAATTCTTCACTTTGGCATAGATAGGAAGTACAAGTATCCCAAAACCGTAACGATTTGGATCCTCAAAAGTTTTTCTTCCCACTTAAAAAATAAGTAAGCATTGTTCTAGCTTCAGTATTTACCAATCGATATTTGATACAGAAATCTACAGAAGTTAGGTAAAATAAATACGATAATGTACCTACACTAATCAATAGGCCAAGATCAGCAAGCATTTATTAAGATAACACCACCATGGAACATTTGACTGGTAATCAGTCTCACTGGGCAACAGGAACCAGGAATGCATCAAAGCTTTAGCAGGTTGTGACCCATATAAAGAAAGAATGGTGTGCCTATTTTTGAGCTATTAGCTTCATAAGCTTCGTAGCTTATTTTCAGCTGTCAAAATAAAAAGTCTTTGTGGAAACTCCTCTTGTTTGCTAGAGCATGTCACACTAGCCTACTAATTTTGGACAAGAGAAACCCCTCAATGCACTAGCATTTCGATTCCTCGTTTGGTCTCAGCTTAATTACAACAAGGCAATATTCAAAATTTGGTTTAAGTATCATGTAAGTTCAGACTGCTTGCATCATCGGAATCACTGGCTAAAGAATTTCAGGTGAAATCTGTGGCCAAGCTAGTAACCTTTTTGAAGGGCATTTCACAGAGATAACTTCTGAATCCTTTCTAATCAACAGCTGTACTACATACACTTCCTATCAGCTTACTCACTTGGTTCTTTTGCAGCATACCTGCTAGGCTGCCCCAAAGTCAAGCGCCTCCAACCATGACAAGCCCATCCACGTGTTGAAGTCTCAATCTTTTTTTCAGAAACTCCACTGTTGCTTGCTCAAAATTGGAACTAAGTCACCTTTTGAAGCGTTTAAATATTCCATAGAAAACTATTTTGCACCATCCACTGAGAGTGATTAGGTTATACTTCCTTGGCAAACACACTGTACTCAAGTGTCCTGCAGCTTGTCCAATACCATTCATTTGTCACTTTAGATACCTGCTTTGAGAAGACAAAAAAACATCCTGTGTTTTAAGACTTCTACAAATCTCACCACTGTTCCAGCTTCTCCTTCCTGTTCAAGTTTTACAGTCACTTAATTCATCTTATTACACAATTCCACCTGCCACCTGGGGACAAACTACAAATCCTGAGACTCATAAGGATGGGCCATTAAGGATTTCTTTTTCCTAACAAGGTTCCTTTTTCCCGAATTCAGAGTATTGCAATTCCGTCCAAGAAATCTAATAAGCCAAGTCTAGAAATTCTGAAGTAATTCTACCATAAATGCATGCTAACACTAGCTTCGGCTTTTTTGAACAAGCAAATCAAATTCTAAAAGACTTCAAACTGTAGGAACCATAGGATTCCACTGCACATCTTAATGAGACTCAATGTTGAAAAGCATTTTAAAGAAATATTGGCATTCTTCAGCAGTAAAACCCTGGCATAAAGTCAATAACTCAAACTATAGGGGTTTCAAATTAGGTATTAACAGACCCATGCAGCAAATATGCCTTTGTAGTTCTAAGGTCATTGGGCCCTTTTTACATATGGAAGTTTGTATGGGGACCTGTTTCAATAGAAAAACAAATGGTTGGATTACACCTGATAAAAATATTTATTTCTTAGGTGTTACCCAAATAGAATCTTGGATCCAGATTCAAGAAGAGTAGTTTCATGGTAAGTGGCACTGTGACTGCTGTCCAATACCAAAGTGACACAAAGGAATCATAGAATCACAGAACACCTGAAGTTAGAAGGAAGCCACACAGATCTTCAGGCCCAACTCCCTGCAGGATTGCCTAAAAGTTACCCACTTGACTAAGGGCATCATCCAGCTGCTCTTGACAAACTTGTGCTGTGACATCTATATTTATTTCTTTAGCTATATAAATACCTGGTACCAAGTCCTGAAACATTCAGCAGAGAATCAAAGCAGAAGTTGATTTAACTATCAATTGCTAAAAAAATCCAATTTCAGCAGGAAATACAATTCAGATCCCCCATGTGAAAACTGAAATACGAAGAATTGAAACTCAGCCATATAATTTCCCAGTTTGCTTACTGTTAGGGAACGGCCAGAAAAGCGTTCAGAAGACAATTTCTATCTCTGTCCATGTCTTGCATCTGCTAATGAGCAAGTGCAATTCTGTGCACTTAACAGTAAGTGGAAGCCCATTGCAAGAGATGCCAATCTCCTTGGCAATTCCCGGCAAAATCATTTCTTCTTAAAATGTGCACTCCTAACACCAGCAGCAATCAACCTTTGTGCTTGTTACTACAGGAGAACAGCTGCACTTTGAAAGTGCGGCACATCCAGCTGAACAAACGTAGAGTCGTGAGTGAAGACCTTCAGTCTCTGGATCTCAGCGGAGCCCACGCGAGCAGCCTCTCAGTAGCTACAGCCAATTTAACATAAGAACTTACATTTTAAAGGCAAGAAAAGCTCTCTCAGTGAACTGTTCATCTCTAGCTACAGAGGTGAAGAATCCGCAACATTACACATTGTAGAGGAAAAATAGCATCATTTAAGGAGGAGGAATTCGTGCTACAGACTTAAAGTCTCTTAATCACTTGAAAGAACATCCTGTGACATGCAAGGGCTTTGACAACGTGAGGTTCTCATATACAATGCAGTCTTAAACTGCACCAAGTGTCTTTGAATGCTCATGTTAATTAGCCTACTCCCTTCACTGGTAACTCATTTCGTGGAAGATATACTACAATCAAAAGCTAAACATTTTTTCTTGCAATTTTAGATACTGTGAGTGACCCCAAAATTTTTGTGGGTTTTGCATCTACTCACAGAATGAGATTTAAGCACAAAGCCTCACCTGAAATTAAAGGAGAAGTTAAACTTCTGAACTGAAGCTGATAAGTATGTCCATTTTAAATATCTGTCAGAGAGTCTCTGGTTCAAGAGTTCCATACTGGATAAGTCTTCCTTGCAAAATTCAAACTCTTCACTGCTTCTTTGTAACGTACTGCAAATACTTAGGATTAGTGTAACTAGTAGACATGAAGGAGCATAAATATTAGTGTACTTAATCTTTCCCAAAACTGACTGATGTAACTTTACAACACTAAGCTGTTTTGTGATGCAGGTAAGCGATTTACTTCTTCCAGCAGAAGAGACTGCAATGACAATCCTCTTACCTCAGTCCTAAGCACACACTGCTCTTTTCACAGTATGTTTTAGCTTGTTTTACCAGAGAAAATTTCCTCTCTATGGGTCGGCCAGCAGAGGGAAGCATCACATTCCCAAATCAAACACAGTACACCCTCACCGTACTGCACCACCGCAAATTTGAATGTCTTATGATTCAGATCAAAAGAAGTACCTTCCAAATTAAGTTTTTTAAAGCTATAATTTAGTAGGCTGTATCCCACCAGTACATATTTTCTAAAGCAATACCTGACATTTAATACTTAGCTGACTATTACAACAGCCCTTCTCTCACATTTGTGAAAATCCTTTCTGTTCACAGCATATTGATTTTTTTGTTTATTATTACCTCCTTCATGAGACCAAATCTTTAAGGGAGGTCTCTATATATTTACTGTTCTATCAGTAAAGCCAAGCCATCTGATGCACCTCTGTGCCCCAGCTGAAAGTCTAGAACACGACAAGTAATCATCATTATGTAAGAAGACTCCAACCCATTTAAAGTTTCAAACATAATAACTTTAGCACCAACCTAAGATTTCTACTACGCCATCAACATATATAACACAAAAGTACTTCCAGCAAAGATGACCACATTTCAGATCTCAACTCACTCAAGCTCACTCAACACACTAGCAGCAAGCGTGCACACACAATACTTTCATACTTGTTTCTATTATGAAAAAGTAAACAAAATATTTCTGCTGTATTTTCATAGCAATGCCTAAACAGCTTAATGACTGTTCATTAGTAACTAAGATCTTAATATAAGGAGAACTAGTTGAGAAGTGTATTTATTTCACCAAGAATATTCACTTCAGCTTCTTATTGTCTGCCTTAATTTACCACCAGAAACTGCCAACTAATTTGAAGGTAAAGCCCTTCTGTCTTCTGTACTTAATGTAGTAGTTTGGGATATCTGCGTCCCTGTGCTTTGGCTCAGTTAAACCGCATGGACTACCTTGAGGAGACTTGATTTTTTTTTTTTCCTGCTTTCTATCATCCAAAATTTAAAAGAAAGTCACAGGTTTCATTTGTCTTAAGGTATAGAAAAATTAAGTATAAGTAGGTATGGAAAAGCTGCAGAAAGGATGTGCTGTAATATTCCCCATGTTGCAAAGCTGTTAATGCAGGTTACACTTCAGCAAACTGCGACAGTTCTTTCAGCAGCTTTAAGAAAACCATTCACTCAACAATAGGAAAACCATTAGCAAGAGAATTTCAAACGTGGTATAAAAAACTGATTTGCAGCTGAACAAGCGTTGGTGCTTCAAAGCTATTATCTCAAAGTTAAGGGAAGCACTGCATTAATCAGCAAATTAGTGACTTGGCCTGACCTAAAGTTACTCCCATAGTGAACATTACCTTGCCATAAACCTATCATACTTTTAAAACACAAAACAATTCAAGAACAGAATTCAAATTAGCACTAACGCCATATTTCTAAAAAACAAATCTGATTTTCTCCCCAAACTTGTAATTTTTCCAGAAATCACAGAAAGACTAACATTTGATGTCTACATATATAGCACTATGAGGGCAAAAAAGAACAAGCAAACCAGATGTCAACAGTAAACCTCTCCTTGTAATGCACTGCAACTTCAAACTTTTGGTTTGTATTCATTCCTCTAACGTCACTACTCTCTGTACCATCTTGGTTGGGTACACCAGAAAAAACTGTATCAGGTTTAAGAATAACCTTTATTCTCTTCAACCTACTTCCCGACTAGTTTCATTTGATTCTTCCTTCAACTAAAACAGTGCCTGCACCATCTACCACTCACAATAGAATAAAAACTTCCGTACCCTTCTTTTTCAGCATTCAAAAGCAGCATGGGGATACAAACTTATGGGCAATTTTCTCCAACCTTATTTCTAACCAACTTCACATATCAGACAGGTGAGCCTTTATTACTCCACTAACAGCCAGTATACAAACAGTATATTTAGGGGTCATATTGCCAACAACTTGCTGCAAACCTTCAATAACAAACAAGACCCAGATAAATGAATCACATTCCAGTGACATTACAAGTCCAAATGCAATTCTGCCCTCGACTGTGATGATAGGCGTTCTCTGCTGAGCATGATCCCTTAAGCCAGAATTGTTTCTGGTATACATGGAAGCCTAAATGGTCACTAATTGCTTTCTCTATTTTATTTTTTTCTTTTTGATATCTAGAAATGCTTTGTCCCCGTGATTTCTCCTCCTATAGTTATTGCTGACAATCCACAGTCATTTGTTAGCTTACATCAGAAGGAAACAAAAACTAGGCTTAAATTAACAAAACCCTAGCCTTCAATAAAAACAATTTATTACTAGTTCATAAAATTATACATCCAAGTCCACTTCCTAAGCACTCTTCAGAAAACTTTAATTATCAAAAGGCAGTAAGTCAGAGCATGCACTGATTATGGGATCATTTAGTCCTTCCTAGTTCTCTCTCTGAAGCTGCTCAAGCAAGATCCATCCCTCCATACCCTTACTAAATAAGGATTTCTGTAGTGCTCAGTTGCAGGCAATATTCAGTTCAGCGTAGCTATGCCTTAACCTTTTCAATCTGTAGAGCAGGCACATTTATTTTCAGACAGGTTTAATGACTTTAGGTAAGGACTAAACACTATTACTCATTATAGCATTGCCTTGGTAACTTTCTATGAATTTTATTTTCTAAATTGAGCATAGAAGGGCAAGTTCTCCAAGGAGACAAACGTGAGAAAAAAAAATAGAAAAAGGGAAAGCTTTTCCTGACATTCATTCCTTCTAGCATGGAATCTAGCTGTCAAGCTTTAGTTTGCCACTGACAAGGAACATCGAGCTAACATTTGTATGAAAACATACCTGCTCTCAGATGCTTAGCAATGAATTTGCCAGCTTTAGTTTAATGTTCAGGAGCAGCTTTGGTTCCATTTTCCTTCATTTAATTGTCAATACCTGGATTTTAAGCCAGTGTTAAGCATGTATGAGCTTGTGTATACCAAAGAAAACAATATGCTTAAATAAGTTTGAATGACTTATTTTGTTCACATTCAATATCTATCTTCCTTGGGCCCTGATTACAGCAAAAGATTGCTACTTTTGTTGGCATCTTCAATGTAATTTTCTTCTTTCCCTGAACCCTTAGGTTTAATTAAAAAGTCAGGTTTGGATCACGTTAGTCACTTGCATTATTATCAACAATTACAGTATCCAGCTGTGCACAACACTAAACGCATTATTGTATAAAAGTCCACAGCAACGTCTTTCATAAATTATTTTTGCAGGTTTTTCCTCTAGTTACACACTTATGGATGTTTTCATACAATGCCTGGTTTCCTGTTTCACCATCACTTCCTATCTAACAAAGCCCCAGAGGACATAAACCACAATGTTATCCATAAATTAGTGGTAATGCTTATATCCTCTCTACAGACACAGGAAACAGTGGGGTTGTTTGATGCTACTAATATCTGTATCGACATACTGAGACTTACTAAAATATATGCTAAACTTTTACATGTAAGAGTAAACACACACAGAGTAAGCCAACCCTCCCATTTGTTACATAATTGTATATTCCTGCAAAGCTTGCAAAGTTCCATGGCTTGGACTTCAAACACTGTGGAAAACTTGAGGATCAGGCATGAAAATTATGAGCATCTGATAGTTTATGCAAAATTTCCTAGCTCATGCTGTTCGCTATCTCCCTATGCAGTGCTGTGCTTACAGAGGGCTCAGCTTGTTCCTTGTAGGAACACTGATTCTTCTGCCCCTAAGCTCTATATAACATAACGAAAGCATTCATAAATGAGAGAAGTTATGGTGTCACACGACAATACAGCAATAGAGCACTTAAAGTGATGAGGAAATCATACGTACCACATTTAACTGTATTTAGGTAATCTCATTACTGCACAGAAAACACCTCTTTCTGAAAACTCTTCACTAAAATTTGATGAAATATTATTGCCTTTTGTTAGGAATCATCTGGGTTTTTTTCTCAGAATTTTCTTATTTCAAGTATATTTATTTAGCTCTCTTTTGCATTCTAGTACAAATCCCACAAGAGCCTGGAAGCATTTGGTGCTTTTCAGCATGCTCTTCAAAAGGCAGGTCCATTTAAAATAGCATGGCACAGAATTACCAGTATACAGTGACGATGCTCCATTTCGATTTAATGTTTATTTCCAGAGCAACAAGTAATAACATGAAACAACAAAAAAAAAAGCCTGCCATGCAACAAAGTTGAGTGGAAATAATAGGCAAATACTGAACTGTGAATTGGTTTTAATATGGAGAAAATACTATAGAGCTGTAGCCCCCACCTCTGGTCAAATTTCCACAAATAATTTACATTCAAGGAAACATCAACTACCTTTTCAGACAGCAAAGTCAGCTGAAGCATGAGAAAGCCCCATAAGTCTGTTTTGGTTTGTTCGTCTGGAGCCACTTTAGTAGCCTACTTAAAAGTCAGCCTTTTTTTGTGCCAAAATCAGCCTTCTGAAGCATTAGCGTCTTCCATTTCTGAAGAATTACCTTGTACCTATCTGCCACAACTGCAGGACTCGTTCCAGCCTGGAGGCGGGCCAGGGGAAAGCATGCTTTCCTCCTATCAGACATTACTCAAGTGCAGAAGCTAAGCTGTTTTATATCTAAGATAATGATTAAGATGTCTAACGTTGATGGAGTCCTGGTAAAACTTCCAGCAGAAGCAGCCATAGCTGTTATCTTACATCATCTTTGTCTCAGATAAACTTAACAAAAACCCATCTACATTAACAAACCAGTAAATAATTCACAGTTTGCAACCGCAGAATTATCTTTACTTAGTACTTGAAGTTACATATAAAGCTGCTTTGTAGGACATTTAAATATATTTAATTGTGGTGGCTTACTGTAATTGGTTGCTCCATACCGAGGGATTACTCTCTCGTGCACTGAATTTGCAATTTACATTTCCATATGGCCAAGAGATCTGTTTCGGAAAATTACAGCACCTGAGAATTTTTTTTCCAGTGCAAATTGTAAATGCACAATACACAAGTGTAAATCTTATAAATCATCTACTGTACCCAATTTGAGTTAGCAGCCCAACAAACGAGCGCAATCACGTGAATTTGTGAATTTTTTTTTTTTTTTTAATTTTCCCATTTTCTATGCCGTTAAAGTAATTTCATCCTACAGACATAAATGCAAAAACAAGCTACCATTAGAAATCATTTAATCAGCAGGAGAGGGAAAGAAATTATTTCAAACAATATGAGCTAGCCCGCAAGCAACAAGAAGTCATTTAAACAGGCACCATATATTAGCCAGTTTCTGTCACTGACAGTGGTTCATATTTGGAGTAGGCAATTGAGAAGGTAATCCTGCTCAGTGTGACTTTAAGCACCTCTGAAACTACTGCCTACAAAACAGATATTAATCAGTATTCCAGAAATCATGTGAGGGACCCTGCAATAACTTGATGAGTTTGGTTATTCACTAGTTAAAACTGTAAACAAAGCACACATACACAATATCTGTTCTACAACATTTTTTTCCCACTGAATTAATTCTCAAGGAATACACTATTTCTCCATAGTGAAATCCATCCTTGTTTCTTTCCATCTTACTCAAGCAGGCAATGGACAGGCCAACCTATTGTGGGGTATTCCAGAAAACACATCACAAAAAAAAAAAGAAAAAGGGGTGTTAGTGTTCCTCTAAAGTTAAAAATAAAAATTCAAAAGCATTCTTATTGATGACTTAGTACATTCATTAAGGTTCACAAGAGATAATGCAGAGACAGAGTTGTTGGATTACTAATAGAAAATTAATTATAGTGGTCAAATCTGCTCTCGATCACAGCATGGACACTGACGAAGATCAGATCATCTTCATTGTTCCTTGTGATAAGTACTGCAGCATCATTTGGCAAGGAAAACAAAAGTTGAGTAAATGTTAATTATTTAAAGAACACAAATACAAGCAGATGACTGAAGACAGTTTAAACCCTACCTGAGTCACGTTACAAACCCTTCCCTGATTGTGCCAAATCAGAAAGTCTTCAAATTACTACGAGCAAGAACTTTGTGAAGAAAGTTCTTAAACTAGCAGTGTTATAAAGACTGAGAACTTGTATCCTTTCATCTTGTTTTTTTTTTTTTTACATATCTATTTTAACCAAATTTCAACAATCTCAGAAGGCAGCTTTTAAAACATCTTTGAAGATGGTCAGCAAGATAAAGAAAAGATCCGCTGTAAATTTTCTACTGAAAGGGAAACACAAGAGCATAAAGTTATCCTTTATACACTAGACAACCCAGAGAACCACTATGGGAGACAGGCAACTGCCTCACTTGCTAGAACAATTTCAGAGTTTATACCTTATATAAGAGAACCTTGGTGAGGAATTCATGCCTCACAAATTGTGTTGCTCATAATGTAAATTATAGTTTTACAGCCTTCGCTTTGTTTATACTTTTAATGATCTTTCATAACACCCAAAATATGAATTCTTTGAATCTGAACTTGTATTATTTTAAACAACTGTAACCTGAGCTTGGAGAAATCAAAGCAAGTTTTGCACTATTACCCAAGCATCGTAACAACAACCTAGAAAGTTACAAAACAAAATATGTGCTTGGCGCATGTGTAAGTTGGGCTAATGTAACACAAAACTGGCATTCACAAATGTCATTCAGGCTTAAATACCTTAATAGAGATATTTATTTTCCAAGAGGCCAAGATCCTCTTAGGTACACTGAATGGAAGATAGAAGAGTCAAAGTAGAAAACAAACCCTCTCAGGCCAGGGACCCAGAACTACCCGATTAACAGGAAGGAATCACATTGCTGTCATAAACACCTGAATTATTTACTGGATGCATTTATTTGTCATATAAACTATACTATGCCAGTTAAGTACTCAGCACTCCAGTATCTCATAATCTTGTTGTACTTACATGGAATAAGTATCCATTACCACTTGGAAGACTCATTTAGCCTGCTCAACTGACTGCTTAATGAGGTCTGGAAAGTAAAAGCCTTGTCTGCAAAAAGTGAACGTAGAAAGAAGCACACATGAACTCTTTTGTTTCAAAGCAAAGAAAAGTATTTGTTCAGTCCTAACGTGAAAAGGAATTGGATCATGGAGAGCATTCAGAAAAACAAAAATTAAATAGAAGATGAAATACATATATGGAATATTTTCTAATAATGAAAGCAAGACACTGTGCCATTTGTTTAATATAACATGTTTTTATAAACATCAATAGGCTTTCAAAATCTCTCCTAAAAGTTATGCGTTCTCCCTCACTCCCACCAAACAAGTTCTTTAGGAATTCCACAGAGCAACAGGTCTAGTACAGCTCCCTTGATAACTTCGGTGGCATGCTTATAGTGATTCAGACCCATCTGTGTTTCAGGTCCAGAAACAGAGTGAGATATCATTAGCTGCATTCACACAGATTTTCATTAACGTACTAGTCATCCCCAAGTTTTCAAAGGATTCTGTCAGCAAATGCTGGTTACCTCCCTTCCACTCCCTACTCATTTGTAGCTACGTGCAGGACTCTCAAAGTAAACCTCTTACTGTTAATCATTCCTACACCACTGTTGCCAACCCAAGTTAAAAAAAAATCTTTGACTTTATAGATGCACAAATTGGATCAGATAAACACCTGAAAGCATCCTTGACATACAGACTGTTTCTTATTCCATATCTGTGGGCAAACACTAAGTCTCAGTCTGGGCCACAACTATTTGCTATCTAAAACTTTTCAAATTGAAGCATAGACCCCATATGGCAAAAAAACAAGTTCACAGACTGCAGAAACCTAGGTTTCTTTTAAGAAGAGTTCCATAAACTTGTCTGTCAACTGGAAAACACCTTTTTAGATAGAATGTTTTTAATGAGCATCATTTGAATGCCTTAAAATAAGTTTATTCTCAATTACATATTTATTTTGCTGCTTAACCCACATTTTTATTTTATTTATTTATTTTATTTTTAAAATTACATCTCCACTGGTCCTGCAGCAGACAGAACACTTCACCTTCCCTCATAAGATGTCATTACCCAAAGATCTGGTACACAGCAATTCTTACATTTTGGCACTACTGAAAGTTCCCTTTTAGTTCCTGTACATCCACAAGCAGAACCTGAATAATTGACGAGTTATTCTGATGGAAGAAAAAAAAATTACTTGTCATTCCAGCAACTGTAAGTGATTTGCCTGCACTTGCTTTCTTCAGTGCGCAGCACTGGGCGTCTCCCAGAGCTGACAAATTACCATTTAATTTTGAGCACTGTCATGATGAAGCATTCCCCCAAGAGGAAATATGACAGAGAGCTGTTTCCTGTTTTCTGCAAACGGTATGGTCACATCATTTGTAATATAACTAACAGCAGCTTTGTCTACTGAGAAAGCACTTGGTTTTGCATATAGATATACTCAAACATAAGTGAAAACACAAACAAAAGTCCTACCAAGAAACCGAGGAACTGTTATATAAAATCCATAAGCTTTCTCTTTGTGTCCTTGTTCTTTACTGTTCATATAGGTTTAGCCTGTGCTTGTGACACTTGTCATTCAAAGTTGCTTTGTTTTTTTTTCCAACATAACTCATTTGTCTCCCCTTGTAGTGGCATTGTTCTTAGTGTGACACCAGTTGAATATATTTGGTGTGACAGTTACATGAAGTCTCCACACTTCTGTTGCCGTTTCCTGAGAGAACCAACTTCATTACAGACAGAACACAGTGAGTTTCTTGGTTAATTGTTAATGGGGAATGCTACGAGCAGCCAAAACCAGAAGCTCTGAACTGGTAAAACTGAACTGCAGCCAGAGCTTGGTTAGGTATATAATCTTTTTGTAAAGCAAAGGGCTGAGTGGGAAGCCCATATATTCCCAGGATCCCTAACTCAAAGGCCATGTTTTCCCATTCTCCTGTTCTCCCTTCGCTAATCTTCCATCACTGTTCAGAAAGCCACGCAGCCGCTGTGAACAGGAAATGTGGTATTACAGAACAGACCTAAAGGACGAGCCAGTGCTGCCCCTCCCATGAGTCAGTACACACCTATTTCTGAAGCAAAATAAAAAGGAAATAAGCTTTTACTTCATACTAGAGAAATTTAAACAGTGCTTGAAAGAAACAGCTCGGTACGTAACAGACACGTGTAAACTCAGAGATAAACCCATACCTGACACAGGGTATTAATATGAAGTTAAAATATTTCTTATTATCAGTTACCACTCAGGCTAAATTAGTTTGTTTATGGCTACTGGACATGCACTATGCAGAAAAAAAAATTAAACACTGGAATATTCACCAGAAGAGTCACTGCTGAGGCGCGTTAAGATCAGGAGACAATTTTTTTTTTTCTTAGAAGGCTCTGCCCTTTTTTTTTCCCTTTGAATTGACTGTTCGTTCAGAAAGTAGATCTGCATTTCTTACTTTTAAGTTCTGTCCCTTTGGTCTGTCTAGTCTCCAAAATGCAAGTAGTTTATACCTAGACAGATACCGTGCTATCTCACTGATGGAAAAACCAGCCAAAATTAAACCAAACCTGTAAATCACATTACCCCACTTTTTTTTAAAGTGTTTTACCATATAGAACATATACTATATGCAGCATATAGAAAGAGAAACCACAGAGAAAGAGCTGGATTACTTGTGGATGAAGAGCTGGACGTGAGCACTCACAGTATCCTGGGCTGCATCAAAAGAAGCACAGCCAGAAGGTTGAGGGAGGCGATTCTGCCACTCTACTGCACTCACCTGCGGGGATCCCACCTGGAGCCCTGCATTGAGATCTGGAGCCCTCAAGTACAGGAAGGACATGGAGCAGGTCCAGAAGAATACCACAAAGCTAATCAGAGGAACTTAAAGTACTATAAGAAAGATGGGTATGGACTTTTTTTTAAAAAAAATAATTTGAGATAATCAAACTCCTCTATTTGTTTGTTCCGCTGTCTAAAAAGGGTACTAGATTTCCAAAAAAAGAAAAAAAGCTCCAAAATTCTTCAGTTCATGTCACGTAAAGCAGATTAACATAGTCTTGGCTGCTGTGCATCACTAACACCTCATTAGCTTCAGTTCAAAAGAATAATATATAAGCCCAGGAATTTATGTTAAATTACTGTATTCTACTAGTTCCAATATTTACTCCATTATGTTTTCTACACTTAATTAGTAAATACAATATGCAGAAACTGACAGCAAAAGTCACCCAATTCTGCAGATGAACTACAGGCGTGAAGCTAAACAGGAGAAAATTGTGGCTTATCAATGAATAAGATGACATACATCTGCTTTATTGCTTTAGAGTGGCAAGTGAAGTGTGGACATAGCAAACCGTTTCTAGACTGCAGAAGAGCAAAGCGCAGGAAGTGCTCTGCTAAGTACTAACCCTCTTTGTGCCAGTTTAATCAGTGGTGCTGACAGACTGTCAACAGCAACGTGAACTGGGAAGAGCAGTAGTCAAAGCACAGTGATACAAACAGTATCTAGAACAGCAGGGGATATGCAAACTCAGAATGACATGCTTGGGAGAAGATGAATCGGTTTCAAAAAAACCTTTCCCATCTTCAGAATGAAGCATCTGGTACCTGCCATCCTGCAATAAGAGCATCCAGCTTGGTGCTGCAAGGCCAGTTCTGGCATTCTGCTCAACTGAACTGAATTTGGCATTTTAATCTCTCAGAGAGTGCTCTGAACTAGATTTATTTATTTTTTTTTTTAATCATTCCCATCACTTCTAATTTTCTTGTTGTTCCTGTGAAAAGATTATTAGCTTAAGATAACCCATCTGCCAGGGCAGCCACACTGTAAAAGCCCAAGGTTCACGTAACGGGTCAGGAACAGGCAAAGATTGTTTCCACTCTCTCAGTCAGGTATTCAGCTGCTTAGTCACTGAGAACTTTTGATCTCCTAATCTGAGACAATAACAATCTTATTACGTTAGCTTATTTGAAATATAAAAATATTTATACAGAAATAAGCGCAAGCATTGGACATACTTGAATGATCACTTGCCTTTCAAAGCTACTAGTAAATTCAAAGAAGTCTAGCAAGCTGCTGACAAGCAGCTCCATTTCTATTTTTTACATTATGACGAAAAATGGAAAGATACGAGGCAGGAGACACACAAACAACTAACAGGAGAATCATTCCCAAACAAATATTATAGGAGAAAATTAGTTTTACAGTCTCTGTAAAGTGGTTAATATTCATATTATAGACCCCTTGATTTAAAAATGTGAGTTTACAGTGCATTTTTCCCACCTAAAAAACTGCAGCAACATCCAAAGAATTTTCAAACCTCTATAAAAATTATATAGTTCTAGTTATGGATATCGCTGTGTTTATCCAATAATTTCCCCTTAACTGCTGCTCTGTATGGAAATTTGATTCATGAATATTTGAAAGCCTAATTACTCATCAACCATGGATTTATCACTAAAATTTCAAAACTTACTGTGTATTACACTCCAGAACACTTGCATGGTGAAGTTGTGTTTTTTCCCCTAGTCCTTCCTAAGAATAAGCTTACTTCAGTGAACATTGAAAAAATGGGTTACTGGAATGTGAATTTAAAATGTGAAAAATAAGACCCAAGAAGTTGGTGTTTGTCCACATAAGGAACATGACAGCTAGCCAGCAAAGTTTTCACTGATATGCAGCAGAATTATCTGCCAGAATCCTGACTCATAAGCAGCTTGCCGGCTGTATTTAGCAGCACAGGAATGTTCAGTGTATTAGCTCTTCTATAACAATAAATAAGATGTTGAAGTCTGTAGTACTGTTGAGGATTTCAGGGAGCGTGACATAATTGATGTAAAGCCCGAGACTCTCAATTAACTGAAGGACGCATTATAGAACTTAAAGTAATATCTCAGTTATTAAAAACTGGAAGTTGTTCACAATTGCATCACCTCCCTTATTTAAGCATTCATATGACCGAGATATTTTTAACTTCAGTCCATACAACCATAAACAAGTGACTGTAATTACATTAAGTGCTTCAGTGACTCATCTCACTTAAAATGACTGGTCTCACAAAAACTACATAGAAGAGGGGCAGTGTGCTCTGAAACCCAATGGTCTTCTGTCATAAAGCAAATCTATATAACAAGACTTTTAAAATACAAGTGCTAGAAAAGGTACTCCAAATCAAGCACTGTAAAAGCTCCTACGTGATCCACCACCAGGCTTGCTTTTTTAGGTGTGCCTCAAAGCTAGGGAGAGCCACGAGGCTCTGATTAATCAGTTCAGAGTCTAAGCAACATGATTTCATTGCTATTGCCAATATGCTGACTAACGTTTTCTTCAGTAAAGCAAAGGTAACATTGGATACTGCTGTGCATTTATTCTTCCTTAGTCTGTCTGAGCACACTCGGAGCGAGTCATTGTTTAACCAGCTTCCAAAAAAAAAAAAAACTACTGTATTGTTAAAAAAAAAATCCAAGAAATCCATAAAAGCCATGGTGCTCTGACTCTGACATGCATCTACAAAGAAGATCAAGAAACCTATTCCTCAAAAATGAGCAACTTAAATACGCACTCAGACTTACTCATGTCTGCCTATATGTCATTCAAACCAAATAAGAAAACCTCACCATTAAATTGCCCCCTTAAGAAAGATCAGAAAACTACCAATGCATTTTCATTTTTCTTCTGATAAAAAGACTATTTCTCAGTACATTCAAACCAAAGAAGGCGTCCTTACCTATGGTAAAGAGAGTGGAGTTTGACTATCTTTAAGGTCCCTTCCAACCCAGCCCATTCTGTAATAACCACACCTTCCTTTAACTGCAAGGTTGTATTAGTAAAACTGTTTCAGGACAAAATTTGAACTCACTAAGTTAACCCTTACTGCTTTCTTACTGGGAAACTAAACTCAGGCTTTCAGCGTAGTATACTATTACTAGTCTCTCAATAAGGGTTAAATAAATTTTTACCTTGGAATACTGTCTTGGGACAGGCATTTATTTATTACCAATAAAAGAAAAGAAATAGCTTTGCTGAAGTGCAGATTTACTTCTGGGAAATCATTTCGAGAGCCAATTTAACTGGGTAACCATGACTAGTAAAATTATACTAGCATTAAATCAGTACATCACGAAAGGTAAAAAAAGAAATCTGAGCTGTATTAAGACGAGTGGTTTATGAATTACAAGTTTTCAAGAAAATTAAGTGTTTTACAGCTGCATGAGGTTCATTAAATAATGGTGAAGAAAATAACTCACTAAAGTGCAAACACCATGTAAAGCTTACAGGATGACTGTCCTACTTTTGGCTGGGTGAGAGCTACTTTTCTTCCTACTAGCTAGTATAGCACCAGGCTTTTGATTTAGCATGAGATTAATACTGATAACCCACTGATCTTTTAGTTGTTCCTGAGCGGTGCTTGTATCAAGACAAGGACTTCTCAGTTTCTCATACTGCCCTGCAGGATGGCTGACCCCAACTGGCCACAGGGATATTCCCTACCATATGATACGCTGCTAAATATAAAACTCAGAGGAGTTGGCCAGAGAGTTTTGATGCTGGCTGAGCACCAGTCAGTGGGTGGTGAGCAATTGCATTGTGCATCCCTTGTTTTGTATATACTTTTACCATTACTATTATTACTACTTTCCTTTTCTATCCTATTAAACTGGCTTTATCTCAACCCACAATTTTTCACCTTTTTTTTTTTTTTCCTCCTGTTCTCTTCCCCATCCTGCTGTGGGGGCAGTGAGCGAAGAGCTGCAGGACGTTTAGCTGCCTGCTGGGTTAGACCACAACAACGACCCGAAAACATCAGTTGATTTAAAATACCACGTAAAAATCCAAAAAGGTCCAGAAACAAACAAAACCATTTATCATTATATAAACTGATTTGTCCAAAAGGAATTGAATCCAGAAACACTCTTCATGAAACTGACGTACTGCATCTTGATACTTCCTATATAAGTGAGTCAAGACACATCCTTTTCTATGGCTACACAGCACAAATGAATGGTACTGTTAAAATAAACTCCCCATCACTACTCAGATGATTTTTAGAGGCACCTTCAGCCATGAAGGGGGACAGCACAAGCAAAACATGTATACAGCTTAAAGATATAAAGCAGTCATTTAGAAATTAGCACAGATAAAATATAGTTTGGATCTAAGATGTTATATGATGAAAAAGGAGTACACTCACCAGGCTTAGAAAGAATCCTCACTGGCCAAACAAACAAAACACTAAAGAAAAAAAACAGATTTCAAGGGTTACAACAACACAACCCTACTACTGCTCCATGACTGCCTTCTCACTGAGGCCCTAGTTTTTTCAGTTAGGATTCCATGTGTTTCCACTTTACTATTTTCCCTTTTTAATCCTTAAACCACCAGCAAGCCTACCCCAGCCTGTCATTATGCTTTTTTCACCTCACACGTTTCACAGGCCTTCTCACAGCTGTCCCTCAACATTTAGCAACTTCCTCAGCATCCTGAGCCAAGCTGATGCAGCTGGGCCAGATCAGAGCAGTGAGCTGGATTCCTGAAAGGGATAGCTCAACACTGAATGGGATTTACACTGTCCTCTTCCCCATCTTTCCTCTTGCAGACACTTCTGAGACCACACGACAGGTGAGATTAAGCAACCAGGGCTAAGTCACAACCAACCATTTTTAAGTAAGGTAAATTTTAACTCAGATGACTTTTGCAATCCACTTAACAACAGTCACATGAATGTTTGCTGTACACAGAAGGGAGCCCCAGGAAAGTGTGCCAGGCAGAAACAAAATTCTTGTGACAGCGGTGCTAACTTTTTAAAATGAAACCACAGTTTGAATAAAACTTAAAGCAAATTCCAACTAATAACTTTCCATCATCAGCACACTATGAACTGTATATAGAAAAGGCAAAGTAAGACAGGAAGTTCACATTGAAGACTTTAGAATGAACTATTACCTGCACATAAGCAGCGCCCTCCCAGTGTACACTTCCAATGCCCTCAGGTTGTTAAAACAATTTCCATAATAAGGGAAAGGGAGGCACAAAAGTCCTTCGAGGTTTTAAAGAGACAAACATCCCCCAAGAAATAAGCATGATTTAGATCACAGAGCACCAGATTCTAGCAGAGACAGGGGTTGTGAAGCTCTGTACCAGTTCTTGTTTCTTAGGCTGCAGCGAAACCACCCTCCCTGAGGTCTGGAATGACCTTCCAGCCAAATTGGGAAACCTTGACCTTTCTTGTGCCATTAGACACTTGCAGCAGTTGACTACATAGCTACCTCACTGCCCTCTCTTAGCTTCCTCTTACTGCTCCTGATTCAGACACTCTTTTGATACACTCACTCCATCTGTCTGGGCAGATGACAGAGCCCTTTCCTCTAGACTGGTCCTCCTGCTGTCCCCTCCCTGGAGAATTTCAGCCATAGATTTCCATACCATTTCTATTCTGAAATTGTAAGTTTGTCAGGAAAATAAGTTTCAAGTATAGTGGATAGTAATCATTCCTGTAAATTGAACCAATATTCCTTTACAAAAGAAACTTACAGTTCTTGTACCATGCTTATCACTGTAGCATTGTGTCACCTTCCTATAACACATTAAGCAGTGGAATATCTGTCTGATGCTCATCCTCATGCTTCTCCAGAGAGGTATGAACAGGTCAGTACTTTGTTTTAGTACCTTTAGATTCATACTCCCATCACTGGAGATTCAATAGACAGCACAATGCCAAAGGGTTCTGACCCAGAAATGGGGAATAATATACACTGATCTGGCTGACAAGCTTAAGTTGCCCTCAGTCTATACACCTTGCTTTGCTTGCACAATTTCAATTGATCTTAAAACATACGCCTGTGAACTGTGGCAGCCTAAACGCAGACAGTATTTCTCCCTTCATCAGAATGAGGTAGACAAGGAAAGATAAAAATCTTATCAATTGTCACAGTATAAACTGTCACGTCTCATGAATCAGGGCACTTTTAGTGGAGAGTTAGACTAATGGGGATTTAGTATTATGTGTTAGTCGGGTAAGCTCTTACTGCCATATTTGTTCCCTATTCCTTAAGTCAGAGGAAGGGATACTACAATTATGTGAATCACCTCAGTAGACTAATTTACAAAAGACTTTTTTAAAATCTACTAACTTTATATCATATAAGCTTGCTGATCTAGTACACTTTGCATATGGATAAAGAGAGGGAAAGATATACCATTCACCACCTAGGACTCACCTCTTCATATACTAAATGAAGTCTAATTTGTGTTCTTATCAACAGGATAATCACATTCTCTTGAGCTGAGCCTCAAACTCATCTTCAGCAAATTCCCCAATTAGAAATATACAATTGTGCATGTGCAAGATAACATCAGAGTTAAACTTGCTTTTCACTGGTTTTATGATTTTACTACACTCCATCTTCACTCATTTATAGAGAGCTAAGAGACAAGCATTTAGATTACATGTTCCAGAATTTTGTTTTTCACGAGTTCCTTCTAAGCAATATTTAAGGGGTTAACAGACAGAAAAGGAAGAATAATATAGAACAAACAAAATATGCAGAACAAGAAAAGATACTTTGTTTTCGGTTATCCTCATGCATTATTTTGCTAAAACTGTGCTAGAAGACCAGAAAGCATACTAGACTTCAGAGCTAGATTTTCCCATCAGAAAAGGTAGACATAGTTTATTTCTGTAGTAATTATTAAAGATTCTTATAAGTTAAAGACAAATATTAAATGAACCAAACCCTAACCTGCATAGGGAGTGCACCAAATAGATTCCTGCTCAGAGAGTAATTCTTCTCATTCGTCTAAGTTGCAATACCTGCTTTTCAAGATAATTTACTAAGTAAATCCTTTAAACACTATGAAGAATTACATAATAAAATAATATTAATTTACCCACTAAATAATTGCACCATATGACTAGCTTGTCTCCCTTTAAAGAACCTGTTTAAATAACTCAGTATTAGCTCACTTAAAAGGACACACTTCAAATGTGTCCCACCATTCTCCCCCAAAACGGTCTTCAGTGGAGTTGTTAGCACAACTGTGAAAAAATCCTCAATGCAAACCTGGTGAAGGTACATTGTATATATTAGTAACAAACAAAATGTACTACACCCAAGGACAAGAAGAGTGTAAAAAAATATCAATCCCTTTTTAGTAAGGGAAACTATTACTAATATGCTAGGCAGGAAATTAACATGAGTGAAAATTCCATTCCTTAACATGATCTTTAGCTTCAATCAGGCCTATTTTTTGTGCATCTGCCTGAAAGCTCTTCATTATCACCTACTGCCTTAAACATACATAGATTTCTATCAAAATGAACTTACAACTAATTCCAACCAGAAATCTTCTTGTTGCAGTATGGTCTATGGTAAGATACATTTATAACTACTCCACTGATAATTATTACTCCCTCGTACTGTAAAATTATATACTAATCTTTCCTATCACTATCAGAAATTAGAAACACTGGTTGCCCATGATACAGCTTTCTTTGTAGACAAAATAAACAAAGTAGGAAAGTTACCAAATAGAGCAGCCTGACCATTAAATATCCTGTTCTGTTCTGTCCTGTCCTGTCCTGTTCTGACCATCCTGTCGTGTGAGGAGTTTGCTAGAGAACGGCTGCAGCAGGGTATTTATTTTTTGTGAAAAGCTGTGAAGATATGGAAAAGCAAGACAAACAGAAAGTTCTCCAGTGCTGCACATGGTCAAATGAACCCATGTAGTAAATAAAGGGAGTTTATATTGAACAGTTCAGCTATGTTTGAGAACTAAACAGTGTTGTGAGATAGGAGCATAAAAAGACATTTTCTAAACAATTTGAAGAACATACCACACACAGCATGATAATCTATGGAACTCAGCTATTGGCCTGTAGAGAGATGTGCAGAACAGCCAAGAGAGCGCCCAGTAGCCTTAGAGGGAAAAAAAATGTCACATTCTGCAGAAAGACCTTTTCTGTTGCCTTCTGCAGAACTGCAAGGTATGAGAGAACATACTCTCTGAGCTACATTGTCAGATACAGACAGCATATAGATGTTCGGTGTATAAGCTACTAGAGATGACAGAAAAAGTGTAAACAGTAGCTTTTACTAAGACCTTGAATACTATATTTAAATCAACAACAACTACTGGCATTTGACTCTAAATTAAGAAGATGTACTATACTGTTAAAAATGGTGAGGTAGCGCAAGAATAATATTAAATGCACATTTGAAAACTGCAACACAGTAGCTAGCGACGATATTACATTTTTTTCCTCTCTCTGTATAGATAATTTCCAGTTCTTCCAGCCTGGAAAGAAAGCTCAATATTATAATAAGAGACATAACCGTCATTTGTTCATCTAGGGTAGTTGTGTCGTGGCACAAAATATTGCAAAAAAATGGACGCATTGACCCAGGAAGTTCTAAATGATACTATTGTGGTTATATTGTGGAGAACAAAGAAGGCAATAAGTCATTTTGCTTGCCAGCAATATTGAGAAATTACTGCTAGATGCAAAGGTCAGATAACAATTGCACTAATAACCACATCTTGTACCAGGTAAGACTACAGATTGGTATTTTAAAAACAAAGGGGAGAAAAGGGAATCAGTTGCTAAATAATTACCATGTGTAGTGGCTACTTCACATATCAACTATTTATTTTGTTTTGGCTTTCTGTTGGGAAAATACTAAAACCAAGAAAAGCAATTTCTTCCTATTTTTTCACATCATCCTCTGAAGTAGTCCTGTGCAACTTTTTCATACATGTATTGTTCCTAGAAAACAGGAACGGGGCATGAATGGTGTTTTCTTACTGTTCTGCTGTTAAAATCTGAAAGTAAAAAATCACTCGGGGAACATAAACCTAGTTGTGATCTAGAATTAATAGACTAAGTAGTCAAAATACAGAAAATGGTGAAAACAGAATTCACCTAAATTAGTTATTTGTTTCAATAAGGGAAAATAAGTCTAATAAAAAAGGAACACATTGGGAAATATAAATCTAAAAAGCATATAGATGATTTGATTCGTATTTATTAGGGGAGCCTGGCCTGGAGTAAATTAAAATCACTAAAGATTTGTTCAGATTAAAACCATTATTCAGCACATTTCTGTATGTAAGTCACTTTAATAAAGAAAATACCTTGAGACAAGTAGACTGTGCTTTTAATATAACATTCAATAATGATATACTTCATCCAGCTCTAGTGCTTTAGATTTTAAATTAGAGTGAGACATAGTAAGTGAAGTCAAACTACAGGTCTGCTGTGACTACAGAAATAACTACCTCACTAACAAATGCAGCATGAAAACTTCTTTTTAAACAATAGGTGGGAAGCTGTCAGCTTCCTCTTCCTATAAATAAGTATAGGCAAAATGTGTAAGTTGACTTAAAATGGAAAATTAGATTAGGCTGTAGCCTCATCAGTGACCTGTTCTGCAGCCATCTCACGGCGTTAAACCAAAATGTAGAGGTAGCCATAGAAAATTAACCTTGCTGTAATCCTTATCCATTTATAGAAATAGTCAGAAATATCTGTGCTTTTAACATTTCTGATATTGTTCATGACTGTAACATGAAAAGTCACTTTGTTTTAATGGATGTTTTAACTTATTTTCAAATTACCAACATAAATTTTGTACAAATATAACAATAACTTCTTGCAACCTAGTTTACAGAAACGCTGTAGAATGTACTGTTATTGACTTAAAGGGCCAGGAAATTATCACTTTAGATTAAAATAAAACTTCATCAAATAAGTATTACTTGGAATTATCAGTGAGTGGATTTCCTCTGGATCTAGGTTTGCAAGCACATTATATCTATTCAGCAGTCAAAGAGACTACTTTTTAGAGAGTGAGGTTATTCTGTCAACAGGGAATATCTATTTATATGCAAATAATGCTTTTCATTGACTTTCCTTGTTTAGTAGTTAATACGTCTGATTCTGTTTTTCTACCCATTAAGATAAGCTGTATATACTGCAATTTTATTATTTACCACTTTCTCATGCACTGTGAAAACCTTAGAGTGACTTCCTTCTGAAGATAAAGTTGGATTTTTAAAATTTCTAAACGTAAGCACATTCTAACTAAAAGTGCAAGAAAAGGAGAAAAGGGTAGGAGAGAAAAAAATAACCACAATGATGATACTGATCAGGAAGAGAAACAAGACAATTTGAAGAAAGTTTACAGCTTGGGAGGAGTAATGGAAGGACTGTGGTAATGTTCCCTGTGGTAGTGGTTGTGCTAATGATATAGAATTTGTGGATGGAAAGCTGGGGAATGTACTACTGGGTGACTTAGCAGCATGTTTCTGGCTTGTGGTTAAGTTAAATACTGTATATTTTCTCTTGCGGCAGTATACAGAACAATTCCTGTGTCGTCCTTCCTTCTTCTCCCACACCTTCTTCCAGTGCAGTTAGGAAAAAGATTTCAACCTTGCTAACTTTCCTCTTCACCGCTAGAAACCTGAGAAGTAGAACATTTCTCAAAGACTGAAATCCAAATAACTGGTTTGGTGACCGGTTGACTTCAGCTGTCTTAGAACTGCTGCTATTAAGACTATGCCTTCTCTGACAAATGGAGATTCTATCACTGAATTTATAAAGTCTCCTATACTCAGAACCTTTTTTTTTCCTTGGAGTATGTTTCTTCAGGAACCTTGCATGATTGTATTTTTTTATATGTTTAGAGGGAGGATGTTAGCAGAGTAAGTTCTTACATTGCTGGCCCAGCCAGTCATCTTCAAAAGCCTATTTTGTTCAAATTCAGATATAAACCCATGTGTATTTTAGGGAGGCTCAAAATATCTCATGCCTATCTATGACAATTTTGCTGTATGACATTGTGTAACTTTTTCACAGATGCACATTTGCAGTTTTATGTCAGTGCTAGTTGTTGTGGTTACGTGAATGAACGTGACCGAGATTAACTGCAAAATCATAGGGAGAAATGTTAGCATCTACACAGCAGTGGCCTTTTGCACTTACATGTTTTTAAAGTTGTGAAATGATTTTTGTAAAATGCATAGTTTTAAAATACGTTTTCTTCAGAGATTAGGCCAAGTTAAGGACAGTTTGTACAACTACTACTTTCTACCCTCAGGCCATAGTATGTTGTTCTCGGAGTTGTGCCAAAATACTGCATTGCAAACTGACTGCCAAAATGATCTGAGGTTTGTCTGGTTGCCTTGAGCAGAGCTGCGGTTTTTGGTTTTGTTTTGTTTTGGTGTGGAGAAACTTTTCCATTTAAATTTTCCTAATTGGGATAGTTGCATTATTTCACCTCACTCCTTTTGCTCAGAATCATTGCAGCAAAATTTGGTAGGTTATAAAATAGCCCAGCTCCGTAAAGCATATTGGTTCTAAACTTTCCTTTGCAATGTTCCTCTTCTCTTTAGTACTTTTCTTTTTATTTCATTTTGCTGATTTTAACAGTAAGTATTTGGGCATAGTTGATGCTATCTTAGCCACATATAACTTTAGCATTACTAAATCAATCAAATTGTGTGCATTTCTCCTTTAAAAATAATGATTATAATAAAACAAAGACACCTGTCAACACAAGCCCTTCAATAATCAGGTATGTGATACTTGTTTCCACTGTCCACATTGATAAACCGATGCTGACAGATCTTCAGTTTATACAGCGAGGCTGAGACCTTCAGTTTATAGTGAGACTGAGTCAAAGGGATTCTCTAATCCACAGAAACAGTTTAAGCAACTTTTCACTGCTATGAACCACGAGCGCATGCAGATGAGTCAGATATCGAGGAATGGAGTCCTCACATTGAATCATACAATAATTTGGGTTGGAAGGAACCTTAAAGATCATCCAGTTCCAACCCCCCTGCCATGGGCAGGGACATCCCACTGGCTCAGGCTGCCCAAGGCCCATCCAACCCGGCCTTGAACACCTCCAGGGATGGGGCAGCCACAGCTTTCTTTGGCACCCTGGGCCAGTGTCTCACCACTCTTGTGGCGAAGAAATTCTTCCTTCTGTCTAGTCTAAATCTGCCCCTCTCCAGCTTATACCCATTCCCCCTCATCCTTTCACTACAAGCCCCTCTAAACAGTCCTTCTCCAGCTTTCCTGTAGCCCCTTCAGGTACTGGAAGGTCACTATACGTTCTCCCCAGAGCCTTCTCTTCTCCAGGCTGAACAACCCCAACCCTCTCAGCCTGTCCTCGTAGGGAAGGTGCTCCAGCCCTCCGATCATCCTTTTAGCCCTCTTCTGGACCCGTTCCAACAGCTCCACATCCCTCTCACGTTGAGCATTCCAGAACTGGACACAGTATCCCAGATGAGGTCTCACAAGAGAGAAGGGTCTTGCCCATCAACTCCTTCTCTGTCCAATGTAGAGAGGATGCTGCTGCGGGGGACCGCGTGGAAGGCTCTACACGTCTCGGAGAGGAAAAAAAAAAAAGTTAAAAAAAAATAAAATAAGCCTTTTGTTTGTGGTAACAAAAGTTCAAGTTTAGTTAAACCACCGCAGTTATCGTATGTCTCGTCTGTTTCCACAACAAAACCAGGGAAACAGTGGCGCGGGAGCCGCCCTCCCGGCAGCCCCGGGAGCCGCTCCGGGGGCGCTGCCAAAGCCGGGGGGGCTCTGCCCCAGCATCCTCCGCCTCGCTGCCTCCCTGCCCTCCGCCCGCAGCCATGCAAGAAGTACTTTCTGGGATAAAAAGTGCAATATTTTGGATTTAAGCTAAAGTTCTGTGCGACTAACTCTATTTTTTCCCCAAAGTTAGAATGTCCCCCTGAAGGCGTGTTTTCTTTAAACAGTGTTCCCCCTCCAACTGTTCATCCTTTGGAGGTGAGAACGCCTGATCCGTGCAGAACAGAGGGGTCTCCTGCCGTCCTCTGCGTTTGCAGCCTTTCCCTATCTCTAATGCGGGAGAAACACTCATTCACTGGTGAAATATTGAAAAGGACAAAGTCTTTGAAGCAAAGGCAGTAATATTTTTGTTTTACAATTCAGCGCTGGGTTGAACACCTTTCTAAAGAAGGCGTAACATCGTCCACAAGCAGTGGGCATAAATACTAGTTTTAGGCAAAAAGCAATATAAATCTTCAATGAATGCTCATTATATTTTGGATTATCCAACCACGTCTGGAGACCCCCTTCAGTTTACCTTTTACAGCAGCTGCATCTTACAAGACAACTAAGCCTAGTAATAAATTCTCACAGCCCTAAGACAGGTTCTCGACCTAAACCAGCTGCATCTTACAGGACAGATTTCTATCACGAGATAATTAAACATACAAACCAGCTGCAACAAAACTTATCAATTGATTTTGACCAACGCAAGGTCGGACAGAGCTGGAGCCACCTCCAAACCAGCACGAGTTAGGAGTGTTGTGTAGTTCGTAATGTGAATATACATCATTCAAAGTAGCTCTGGGAAAGTAACAGAAGATGCGCGAGGCTTGTGGGAAAATTCATACACATACATGTAAGTGGGAAATCTACTCTGTCCCCACCTCCTGCCGGGCTGCTCATCGTTGATGGAGATGGCTGATTAAGGCCTAATTAAGTGATGCTTTCTTTCGGAAAAGTCTAAAGGGAGTCTCAGGAGGGAGTTCCCCCTCCCCCGCCCCGGACGCGCCCCGCGCACGCGCCCCGCGCACGCGCAACGATCGCGGCGCGCACGCGCGGAGCCGCCTGCGGGGCGGTGGCGCGGGAGGAGGCGGCAGTACCGGACACCGGCGGGCGCCCATGGGGCTTTGAGGACGCCCCCCTGCCCATCCCACGCGGGACAGAGGACGCGCTCGGCCGGCAGGATGGAGGGGCAGGTGGGGGCGGGCGGCGGCGGCGAGGAGCCGCTGGGCTCCGGCAGGGCGAAGCGGAGCGGACGCGCCGCGGAGGAGGAGAGCCGTAACAAGCCCAAGCTGGTGAGGGGGGGCGGGATGGGGCGGAGGGGGGGTTTGGGGCACCCCAGGGAAGAGAATAGTGGGCGGCATGGCCTGGCAGGCTGCGCAATTAAAGTCCGTTTTTGTGACATTGCCGTGCGGAGGCGTGTCGGGGTTGGGGGCGCTTGGGAGGGGGTGGGGGGTGCGCTTGGGGTCTGCAGAGGGGGCTCGGGGGGCTCTGGCTGTGTTGAAGCAGCCAGGATGTGTTAGTTACAGGGTGGTGATGCAAGAGATCTGCTTCCTGAGTGTGAGATGGGAAGTAGTTGCTGATAGAAAAAGTGCGATGTTTTTCGTTTGAGCTCAAGTTTCATTTAAAGGGAATTGTATCCACTTAGAATTTCTTCACCATGAGAGGGGAGAGTTTATAGTGACCTTCCAGTACCTGAACGGGCTGCAGGAAAGCTGGGGAGGGGCTGTTCACAAAGGCTTGTACTGATAGGGCGAGGGGCAGTGGGCATGAACTGGAGAGAGGCAGGTTTAGGCTAGACATTAGGAAAAATTTCTTCCCCATGAGAGTGGTGAGACACTGGCACAGGTTGCCCAGGGGAGTTGCGGCTGTCCCATCCCTGGAGGTGTTCAAGGCCAGGTTGGATGGGCCTTGGGCAGCCTGAGCCAGTGGGATGTCCCTGCCCATGGGAGGGGGGCTGCAACTGGATGATCTTTAAGGTCTCTTCAAACCTAAGCTATTCTGTGATCCTATTTTTTGAAGTTTAGGCAGAATGCCCATTCTTTCAAGATGATAGCATTTCGTGTTCAGTATGATCTGTGCTGAACAGATCATACTGAACTTCTGTAATCACCTCCTTTTTCAGCCTTTCTCTATCTCAAATGCAGGGTCAGGCAGGGAGCTAGAGTAAGCTCCAAATTAGCAAGAGTTTGGACTGTTGTGAAGTTCATAATAACATTAAAATTAGTTCTAGGAAAGTAATAGAATATGCATAAGGTTTCAGGGAAAACTTATTATACACGTGCATATAAGTGGGAAATATATTCTGTCCCCAGCTCTTGTCTCGTGGCACATGATTGATGGAGATCACTCCCTCGTGTTGCCCAGGCCTGATAAAGGATGCTTGCTTTCTAAAACCCCCAAAGGAGTCTTAAAGAGTTTATTTGCCCGCATTTTTGGGATCAAGTGAATTTCTGAGTTAATGTGAGAACAGCTTAAATTTTTGGAAGTTGCTTGTAGTCTTTTGGAAAGACCTGCCAAGTTTTCAAGCACCCAACTTTCTTGAAGAGTGTGGAGTTTTGTTCATTGTGCCCATGCTTTTTCATTTAAAGGAAGATATTTGTATTTACAAACCTGATAGCTTGAAACATAGGCACACTTCACTGCTAACAGCATTGGATTGTATCTTGCCTTATAAAGGCACCACCAGCAGCAAAATCAGCTAACGTGACAGTGTTTACATTTAATTGTTTACTTCTATTACGCTTATTTGTTGTAACTTTGTATCAGTTCGTTTTAGCACATTTTCTGATGGATTTTCAAGAGCAGTGGTGTAGCAGACTCCCAAAACTTACTTGAATTTCTTAATGAATATTGCAAACTTAGTTTAATCTATGCAAGTTTTTTCACAGGTAGTGGTAAAACTAAGTCAATGCGTTAGTGCTCCCACCCTGTGCTGCTTTCATTGAGTGCATTGCAGAAGCCAAGAAGGATGTAATTCTTGGGCTGATCAGCCTCAGAACTGTTATGATTTTCTTTTTCTTTTGTCAGTGAAAACTAGGTTAGAATGCATGTGGGCAAGATGTTAATCTCATAAGGTGTGAGGCATTAAAAAGTTACTGAAAGTGACAGTTATTTAAAAGCATGACAGAATGCCAGAATACTGCATGACTTGAAGTGTAGTGATGTTGAAAGTGACTGTGTGTATCTTAGAGAAAGGTATCAAAGTATAATGTTTTATTTTGGTTTGTGGTGTTACTGGAAACAAACTCATGCTTGCTTGCAAAGATAAATATAAACAAACTTCTTTATACAAACAAGATATTTGTTTATACTACTTTGACAATTTCCTAGTTAAAGTAGCTAGGAAGGCTGCTTGAAGAAACCTGCAGGGAAGTGATTTAAAAATCACACATGAAAATGCTTCTATTGGAAGCTGGGGACGGAAGTTTGAATGTTACACTGGCAGAGCAGAGTACTCTGTTCTAGAAGAAATACATAATTTAAAAAAATCGGAGTGAAATAAGCTCACAGTTGGTTTGAACAGAACAAACATTTCCATTGTATGTCCTTTTCAGTTATTCCAGAATCACTGGAGTAGACTTCTATTGTCACATTGACTGGAAAAAGTACGTTGTGTTAATATTGGGCTTGATATGCAGTCATGCCTCTGCTTATTGAGGAGATAATTACAGTCCACCAGCAATGTGAATCAGTATAGTGGTATGTTGTTTGAACCAGATATCTTCTGAGAGATAGTTTTGCCTTGAGATAAAGTGACTGGCCTCTGATGGTGTAATTGAGTGAATTGGTTGAATGGGAAAGTAGATTCTTTTTCATTCTGGGCAGGATGTACAGAAACGGTGTATAGAATTGGTGTGAAGAGGGATTTACCTCTGAAGGAGAAAAAGGATGGGATTTAGGTGCTTTAAGTGGAGGTGGTGTGAGTGGACAGCCAGATTTATCCGTTACTGCCATGGGTTTGCTGGGAAGAGCAAGAATGTAATCAGAAAAAGTCTCCATTGATTACATAGGAGAATAATGTTATTACATTTTACTGGCTTCAGTTTTGAATGGGCAATTGGTTCTGTTGGACTATAGTACCCAGAGAGCAACCTTACTCGGACCTCATCCCTGCTGTCTTCACTGTGCCAATAAGATTAACGTATATTTGGGACTTCTGTAAGAGAAGACACACTATTCCTACAAGTGTTGTTACTGAGTTTACAGAAAGCTTCTTGGAGTTTGGTATGGAAATTTTCTTGGTTCATCTTCACAATTTATAATTCATCAGGGTTTGGTGGAGTTATGGGGATGAATCAACCTGCACTCTGTTGCATGTAATTCAAAGAACTCCACAGTATGCTAAGAAGACCATGTCTTTTCCAGAACTGATTTCACACATCAAGTGGAGTGCTGAACCAGGGCTTGGTGGGAGAGGGTGTGCAACTATATGTAACAGAACTGATTTAATTTTAGTTCCTGGCAAAGCAGTTGAAATTAGGCAAGTCATTGGGAAGAAGTCTAAGGGAGTGATTTTTTTATGATAGACTAAAATTGACTCTAGGTGACAGGGAGCTAGGGAACCTGAAGTCGTTATTTTGGGGGAAGGGAGACTCAGGAGGAAGAAGGTGGAGAACTTTTGTTTCCCCATCCCCTTCATGTGAAAGTAAAAGGTGGGCCATGGTGTGTGGCCTGCACAGAAGCATAGTGCTTTGGAGTTTTTCGGCTTAATATTAGTGTTGTTTTGGTGTGTGTGTTTTTTTTTTTTCCTTTTCTGACTGAAGCTTGATCAATGGCATTAATTCCCAATTGATGGGAAGTAAGACTAGGCTATGGAGAGAGGAACTGTGCTATAAAAGAAAGTGATATTTTTCTGTGAGGTAATTGATGTATATATATGCACATAAATAATTGAAGATGAGCTCTATTAGTACTGCTGATTCAATTTTTTTCTGCTTTAGGTCATTTTGAAAGTCATTTAAGTTTCCTATAAATTGTTGAATGTGACAGAACTGCACAATGAGAATTTAATTCCAGTTTTTTATACTAGTAGTGTGTAAACTGGAATACTTTACTGAAATTTAGGGGCTGTCTTATGAGTACCTTCACACATTGCAGCTGCTGAAAGAACTCCGATTTCATCTTTCTCATTTTTTGCTGGCACAAGTACTGGAGGTGGGAATGAGGGCCTGGTGGTTTTGTCATTATTTTTGTTTCCAATGAAAAGGGAGGAAAAAATTTAAATTGTTTTGGCAAACAGTCATCTGATCTTGTGCCAGCCCTGAGAATAAGCTGGCATGAGATGGCAACGAGCAGTTACGTTTTTTACTCGGTTTGGCACTGTGCTTGTTTTGATTGTTTAAAAGTATGCTTGTTATACTAGGGGAAACAGACTAAATTAAGGTTGTCAGGGAGATTGCTGGGATTCCTGTATTTGTTAATCCTTAACTTAGATGTTGTTTGCTCTGCTTGACACTTAAGTATCACAGGGGAAGTCTATAATTCTGTTGGGTACCTAGGAAATCAGTAAGTGTGTGAAAGTGTCAGCTCTGATTTGACATGGATATCAGAGCTCAGCGGAACCCAGAATCTTACCAAGTCATTTGTCTTTTTAGCTGAGGAGGTGAAGTCAGGCTTCTTATACAAGTTCATGGCAGTAGAGTGGGAGACAGAGGTCATGAAGGGAGCAGGAGAGGAGACTGATTATAAAGGAAAAAATAATTTGAAGGATGATTAAACATTGCTTGACCAGAGACAATGGAATCCTCGTCCTTGGAGGTTTTCAGTACCTGGAAATCTGGAGAAAGCCTTCAGCAGCTTGATTTGAATTTTAAGCTTTTTGTGCAGGAGTTTGATATAAATCGAGAATGGAATGAGATCCGTTCAAATATCTGTGATTCTATCAATCCATGCTTGAAAAGAGTGTTATGATAGGATTTGTAGTGCTTCCTGACTACTGGAACACTGGCTAACTAGAAGTTAATATAACCAATGCTTTTTAAATGAAGTTAGTAATATATCATGCTGGTTTAGTATTGGCATGGTAGAAGTATTTCTGTGCATGCAGTAACTAGTGCTGCACACACAGCATGCTCCATCATCCCCCGTACACTTCAGGTTTGTCTGGTAGTTGTTCAGTGGCAGGTAGTGTACTCAGCTATAAACAAAACTTTTGAATGGGGCTGTCTTCCGAGTGTGATGCTGTCTTCAAAAACAGATGGGAAGAAAGATCTTGTATAACATGAAACCCAAATTGTTAGGGGTGAGAGAGCTTATTTAATTGGAAAGCAAGTGGATTTGGTGATTCATCCAACAAAACGCAACTCATAATTTGTTTTAAAAGCAGGAATTGTTTATGGTTAATACTGAAGGCTTTTAAGCCTCATCAGCTTTGAGATGAATCAAAAGCTGTGAATTCAACATTCTGATTAATGTGCCATAAACTAGTATCAAATGTGAGAACAAAAGCTTTCATCAATTACCTTAAAAACAAATGTAAACTTGAGTGTGGTTGGGAGGGTAGATTTCACAGTTATGTTGCTCCACCCATGTCAGTGCAGGAGTTACTGAGCACTTTAAATCATATGTTAGTGCTATCAGTTGCTGTCAGACAGGTTGTGTGCTAAAGGACCTGCACCACACCATCACCTTTGCCTCCTCAGGTTGCTGGGTGTCATTCTTTTGTGGAGAGATAATGTGCTCTGTACACGTGACTTGTTAGACGTTTGTATAGGGCGTACATGAACTATGAGTCAGGTTGAGCAGAGATTTTTGGCAAATGAGTGAAATGTATTACACTTGAGATCATAGTGTCTCTGAGTAAAACCAGTGCATGCCTGCAAAGGATTCTGGCTTCAAGTGTATGTTTGAGGAAGAAGTGAACTGAAGTGCTTGCGTTTTAGAAGAATCTTTGTCTTACTAGTTCAATGTCAAGATATTCCAGCAAGTGAAGTTAGTTAGCTACTGAAGAGTAAAAATAATGTCTTGGTAAAGTTTGCTTCTGTTGCTGAATAGTATACTGGTTAGGCACTACTGATATGGTAGAGTAGGGTGTGCTTGGTGCTGATCTTTAGGTAAATGCTTTAGCTTTTAATGTGAATTGATACTGATACTGTTAAAATGAGGTGATAGATACAATGATAGGCCCATCTGCTTGTGGTAATTAAACTTCCTGCTTGTAAGACACTACTGTAGACCTGCTCTGTACCATACAGGAAGCTTTGCAAGCAAAGCGGATTCCACCTAGGCAATGCAAAAAAACAATTACAGTTAGAACTGACAGTGTATATATTGAATAAAGTGAGATTTTCAGCACTGTGGTGTTGATAATTTAAGTTATTGAGGATGAACTTTTGTTTTTTGAATTACAGCTGGCCTGTAAAGCACGTGAATGACACTGCGATTGCTGATGACCCGGTAGAAGGAACAGATAGGCATAATAATGTTGAATGGGTTAAAAGATGACTTAATGTTTTCTGCATGCTAGAATTCCTCCTTTTCTATTGATTCATTTGAAGTTCATCTGGTAGAATTATTAAATTATCATTGTGTCTGGTTTTCAGCCACCTTGTCATGATAGCTGTTCAGTTGGATGTGGTGTGAAAGCAGCACGTTATGCACGTGGGCAGATCCAAAAAGGATTGCTATGGCAATTATTGTAAACCTACATTGTGATATAAACCATAAACTCCTCTGATTTGTAGAAATTGAGAAGTACCTTGGAAGTTTAGTACAGGAACAAGTGGCAAATGTTGGAACGTTTCTTCAGATGCTAAAGGTCTTCTGTCCACCTGGGTGGGGTAATATTTGGTCTTAAGTGTAGTGTGTACTGCTATATCACCACGCCTTCTCTCTTATGTAAAACAAAAATGTTCTTAAGTGTTTCTAATAGATTTGGGCTTGTCCTGTATAAACAGGAAACTGTATTTTTTAATTCATTTCATACTGTGTTGGGGGACAGTGGGAGACAAGGAAGTTCAAGGTGATGAATGTGACAGGTGGCTTTCTTTAAGGTTCCCTTCTTGGTCCTTTTAGTGACCCTCAAGAGTAAATCATTGGACACAAGATGGTATTGGAGAAAGTATTAGGTATGCTGAACGTGTGATGCATGTTTGCTGCTGATAAGTATTCTTTGCATAGTGTTATCAGATACAGGGGACATCAAAGATGGGAAAAATGTTTTTATTAGTTTACACTTCTACGTGAAAATAAATACAGGAGAACCTGCTTGAGCAATGCGAAGCGTTCAGGGCAGTGGTACCTCATAGTTTAGAACAAATTTCTAAATAAAAAGCGTGCCACATTTCAATATTACAATGAACCATCTTTTTTTGCTTACTTTTTCCTTTATCAGAAGAGAACAGATTCGCTGTAACGTGTTACAAGCATCTGTGATCCTCCTGAATCCCTAATACTATTTAGGGGGAAAGACAACTGTACTGACGTCAAATAATACTGTTGGTTTCCTCATTATTATGTACAATACAGTTCCTCTCTATTCATATGCTGCTTCATTTCCTACTTCTCTGAAGGACAAATAATCTTTCTCATGAAGCTCTTATCAATAGGAAAGCACAGGAGAAGGACTAGAAAGCAGTTGCGTGTATCACAGCAGCTATGAGTTCAGTTTAACCCGCTCTGCTTTTACTGTTGAGTTTCATTATGCTCTGTGCCTGCAGAAATTATTCAATCTAGGATTTCTGTTCTTCAAGGGAACACTCAAGTTCCTTGGTATGGCAGCAGCATTGATCACTTTTCCAAGTTTTAATATCACACCATTTATTACCAGCAGAAAGTCAAGTGACCTTGCTATCAGCATTTATTACGTAGAGATCAAATGCTGGTCTGATCAAATACTTGCTTTTTGCTAGGAAGTTTGTGTCTTGTAAGACAGACAACATTATTCTAAGAAGTTGTTGACATGATCCCTGTGACCATATGTTCCAAGACTGCTGAGTACAGACAAAATGAATAATGTTCGCAAGTAATTCCTGCTTCTTTGGCTCACTATATCCTTTCCACTGCCAGTTCCTTTGTGGGCTGTGTTTCACTTGGTTGGATTTTGTGAGGGCTTTCTTGCTATTTAAAAACCACAAAGCAAATACTCATCCTCCCAACTTTCAAGTAAAATACTTCATTTTCAAGGAGCTGCCTGGTATCCAATGAAGCTCTTCACAGTATAGGCTTTCTGTCAGCTTTTGCAACTTCCCATGGGTGTTCTGCTCTACCTTGAAATGTATCAGTTCTCTTCCAACAGACACATTCTGCTAGTTTTATCCTCTCCTCACATGGTAGCAGAGGAAAATTCAAATGGAGTGACACTTATTTCATTGTTTACTGTACCCACAAGGGCAAGAGGTGTTCTACAAAACTGACAGCATGCTGGGTTAGAAATATCAAAGCTATCTCTGCATGTAGCAGGAAGAAAAGTATATAGAAATTGAGTCTGTCATTTGTACAGAGGTATTAGCCTGTACTTGCATGCACTGTGGAACAGGAAGCAAATAAGCAGAAATGAAAAAAAAAAAAAAATGTGTAGAAGTACTGAAGAAATTTCTCAAATCAGTTTCTTGAAGAAGTTTCTGCTTCGTTTTTCAGAATGTTTTTAAAAGAACTCTTCTTGCTGTTGAGTTCACTGGTCATTGCTTGTTATGAAAGAAAATCCTGGGTTTCAACAAGAGATTTATCCCTGGTTCAAAGCATGTTGTTATATCTAAAAAGGCTGCATGTCTATAAAGGGTAAAAACAAACTAAGATTGCACTTTTCAGTAAGAGTGAACATGAACCGTGTCACAGTAAAGAAGGTATGTCCCTAGGAAGTGAAGTGTTCTGTAAGAGGAGGAGGCCTGTTCTCTCTACTCTGGCCAAACTCAGTAGCTCTGTAATAGCTTTTGCTCAGTTGAAGCAGCTTCACGGTGTGTCTAGATGACTCCACGGTGTGTCTAGATGACTCCACGGTGTGTCTAGATGAAAAGTTCAGGCACTTGTGCTCTGGGGAGCCTGGAACAAGGAAGGAAGGTGAACAACAATTTGATACACATCCAGTATTGCTGGCTTCGTATGTTGAAAGCAAAGAACTCAAATCCACAGCTTGCATCTCAGGGTAAAACTGAGATACACTCTCCACTTATTACATCAAGAATTGTTTTGATGTAGTTTTTCCAGTTTAACTGTTCCAGGGTGTTTCAAAAGGACAATAATTTTATACCAAAAACCCTAAAGCCAAATTCCCTAAAAAACCTCAAAGCTCAGAAGTGAAACAGTTACATTCTTGATAAACAAGCAGCAGAGGTACAGAGCTGCATGTGATACTGACAGACCTACTTGGCAGAAAAGAACAGGCGTGCAGCTGGTGCAGTGAGCATCCGAGTGATCCATGCACTGCACTAGGAGCTGGTCTGACCTCATTGGTAATTATGTCCTGGAAGTTGATCCAATGACTACTTAAGTGACTGGTTGAACAAGTGATTTCAATCTCTTCTCCCAGGAAATATCAGTTTCTAATTTTATTCCAAACCAAATGATGTTTGCTGTAGGTGTGGTGAGCAGTGTATGCTGATACTGACAAGCAAGGCTGCCCAATACCGCTACAATAACAGCCACTTGGACAGATGGTTTCTTGTCTGATAGAGTGTATCTGGCACTTCTTACAGGCACCAAGCAGATGTACAGAAAGCTACCTGGGTGTATCAAAGAATATTTTAAATTATTCCAGTGTACTTCTAATCTACTAGCATTTTACTAAAGGAAGCTTAGGAGCTAGTTTGCAGATGACCCCTGAAATAAAATGTATTTGGCCACAGTGTATATGCTTAACCTGATAATTCAAATGATGGAAGAAGCACAATTCCCTTACTTATATTTCCCCAGTTATGCTGCTGGCAATTGGTGCAAACCCATATGCTGTTTCGTTATTGTTAACTATGACTTCTTTGTTTTCTTTATGCAAATACTTTATTGTTCTAGTGTAGTTGAGACAATGAGTATAATGAATTGTCTTCCTGGAGGTACCTGTAGTTCCTGTGCAGAAGTCTTTTATCAATTTTTGTTGCCACATGCATTTTATAGAGATTTGTCAGACTGCTCAGGCTGCCTTGAAGTGAAAGATTCTTAATTATACCTTTTTTGAGCCTTAAAGGACATGCAGCCGTGGAGTTGTGTTCCCGCTTGCTTGTGTGGGTCATGGTTGGTGTTTTGGGGGTTTATTTTTAAGTAGATTTTCTTTTTGAAGATGTGTCTTCTGAACCCTGTTGTTAGTTATTGGTTGTGTAATGCCACACACATTTCTAAATTAAGTATTAAGTAGTTAGAATTTCTGAATAAAAATGGGAGCTTAAAACGAAAATAAAAGGTTTTAAGTCTTAGTTTTAAGGGCAGGGTTGCCTTGTCTTTTAACCTTTGGAAAGATCTTGGTTAGTAAAATATCTCCTAGAACATTAAATTTGAGTTTTGACACTAGGAAGCTGGTATGCACTTCATAAAAGAAGTATTGCATTTCTTGTTTCTTTTGAATTCTGTTATGAATGGAATAATGACTTGGTTATTTAAAAAGTCTAGTTTGTGAGAGTTTTAACTACAAAACTGTTGCTTGATAGCTTTAAGTGAGGAATTTAAAAACTGTAAAGCATCCAAAGAGAGACAGTGTTTGTCTATACTGAAGACCATACAGTACTGTTAGAAGATATTTTTCCAAGATGCTCAAAGGAAAAGACGTCTTGCTTGATTGCTAGATAGCAAAATAGGAAACAGATCCTGGCTGTAGGAAGTTCTGTATAAAGAACTCACCAGTTATGTAGCATGAAACTCTGCTGATCCTGTGCTGCTTTACTGAGGGTAACTTATCTGATATGGTTGGTGCAGAGGCTTGATGGCAAGTGTTCCGGATCCAGCAGTAGCTCTGGAAAAAGCCAAAAGTTACTGTATTTGCTTCCACCCTGAATAGCTTGAAAACTAGCTCTTCTGCTGGGCTTTCTGAGTTGGTTCTGCAGCAGTCTAAGCCGGTCTTGCTGCCAGCTGCCCTGCTGCCACCCTTGCCCTGTGTCTCATAGCCAGCAATTTTGTTGGCTTAGGCTCCTCTGGAACTGCAGCTTTCAGAAGAAGCTTTTAATTTTGCTCTGATTTTTAAAGCTTACTTATCAATGAACACTAATAAATTATTGTCTGAAACAAACTTGTCAAATCAGTAAGGGCGGTTAAAGCTGCAAATAAAACCCCTGTGTTGAATTGTCTTCCTCAAATCCCTCATATTCAGCTATAAAGCTGTTGAAATTATGGCTGTCTGTTTACTGTTATTTCTTTCAACATCTGTATCAATTTGCTTTTGGTAAAGGCTTCTTTGAAGTTATCTGGAAAAATACAGGTTTTGAGCAGTCCAGTTGCTTTTGGAGTGTGATAGTGTTCTTCCACTTATGAGGAAGCTGCCTCAGTTTCTCTCAGCTGTTGTTTTTGTTTGGACAAGACCTCTATGTGTCTCTGTTCCCCTGCACAGAGACACTGTGTGGAAGTGCTGCTTTTTGTCATTCTTTAAGGATCAGACAATGGCATTTGTGTCCACTATGGCTAAGGTGCCTCTGGTGTGTTTTCCTGTCCTTCCCTCTTGGGAGCAGTGAAAAGCATTCAGACTTCAAGTGTGATGATTTATGAATGAATTGGTGCCCTCTGCTGTTAATAATTACTAGTCACCTCTGGCTTTATTTAGCATGAGGAGTTGTTTAACTTCTTTTCCTATTATTACTCATTTCTGGATGATTTGTCTCCTGTGGAAAAAACAAGAGTAATTGGAGAAAACCAGGCAGCTTCCTGATTGGGACTGTGGCTGCTGTCTTCCACTTGGAGCACTGACTTCTTGTGCTGCCTTTGTGCTGTCAGTGCGAGTAGCTTCCCAGCTTCGTTTTGGCAGCGTGTTGTGAAGTGTCCATATACTTCTTGATCTCCCTTTGTAGTGCCCTAAGGAATGAATGTTTACCTTCATGTTTAGGTTATAGAATAAGACATAATTTAATGATTTAAATAATACATATTTAAGGTATTTATTAAGTCAACAGGTGCAAAGCAAACAAGAATGTGGTGTCATATAGACCAAATGAAAAAGTGTGAACTATTGGTGTTACTAACTTCAACTATCTTGATATACCTGATTGATTACAACAATAGTTTCAGGTTATATTTGAAAAACTGATGAATGCTTCTTGGAGTGGCAAAAAATTGCTAGAAAGCAAACGTTTTGTGAATTACATTTTTGCCAAGTATAGTTTGTCATGGATAAAGATCTTGAAGGTCCTAAATGAGTGTATAGTTGTAGATTCTGCACATCACCTAATGTGTTTCTGGCATCTCTCCACAATTTCCTAGGTAACTTTTAATGTTTAATTACAAAATGGAATATGTTAACAGATGGATGAATTTGTCTGATGGGAAAGTTACTCATTCTCTGTACTGAAGAACAGAGATTGTAGGAGTAAATTCTATTTTGTGCCTGTAGGACTTAAAATAAGGTGGTGCAAAACTTTCTTGTACTTTTGTACTTTGTAACCAGTTTTGGGGTTTACCCTTTAAACTCCCTTGGTTTGGGTACTCCTGTGGGACCTTATTCCCTTCCTGGTTCTATGCAAATTTATTTGCAGCCAATTGAAACATACTTCTCCTTGAGTGAAGTTTTACAATGTCTTTGGCTGATGTTCAAGTCCAGATAAATTTTAGAAAACAGTCATATCATATTAGTTTAAAAATAATTAAGTTAAGAGAAGGCCAAGTTACTGTTTGTTGCCCTTAGTAAATGAGGATTCCTAGTAGCAGTTGGAGCTGTTAGCAGATTTTGTAGCCTGTGTGCAGAAGTGGGTGTTGCAGCATACCATGGTTTGCCTGAGCAGTGTGCAGTTGCATGGAAATTGCTGTTAAGTTTGGAAGGAACCCAGCTGATCGCTGCTTCATCATACGTGTGGTAGACTGTGAGTTGATTTCATTTTTGTGGTGGAAGTGAGCATCTTGCGTTTTGATACTTAAAACTAGGAGAGAGATACGATATGCTGCTGTTTTAACATGCATATGTGTGTTTATATATAAAAATATTCATTTGATATCCCTTATCTGGAAATGCTTTACCGTAGAGACTTTTGCAAAACCTTTGCCTTTATGTTGCTTTGAAAATTGGGTAGTTATTGTCTTGAACAAGCTAGGAGAGGTTTGATTTCTTTTCATCTTGTGATGCTTAGGCTGTCTTAGGGATGGCTGAAAGAACAGTGGTAAAGGGCTGACTAGAAAAACTACAATGTCTTAAACTTCCTCCTTGGGAGGTAAACTACATTTGGTTTATGCTCGTAAGTCTGGCTGCAAGTCTGATTTCTTTGTTAGTGCAAGAGACTGTCAAAATGGTGTGTAGGTGAGAATCTGCAGGTACGTAACTGCCTTGCCTCTGCCTCTAGCTACGTGCAGTTTCTCTTCTACCTGTTAAATGTATTCATTGCCTTTAGTAGCTACTGGCTGCAATGTAGCTTGTGCACCATAAGGAGATCTGGGAAGTGAGCTTGAGATGTCTGAAAAAGTGCTGTGTGGTATACCGCTTCAGTATTCTCTGTTTGGCACAGAGGAGTTTGAGTGACAAATACAATATAAATGTAGAGATGAAGTAGATTATTCTGTTCCAGGTTCTGGGAGAGATTGACAGTACTTAAGTGATAAGGGGGGGAAAAAAAAGTTCAAGTGACTACTAAAAAGGATACAGAGTTTTGGAACTTGTTGCTAACATAGCTTTCTCTGTGTTGAAGTCACAGTTAGGCCTTATTTCATTTGGACTTCTTGTTCAATAATCCAAATGAAAAATAAAAGGTCTGTTTTCTCAAGTAAGGACATCTTAGTTTTGATTTCATGATTACTTGCTCTTAACTCTGGCTAAGTCCAGAAAACAAAAATACAGGTGCAGATTTGAGAAGAGATTGGAATCTATCAGTAAGGAAGATGAAAGTTTGGTGTCAACATTGGGAGTAGTAAGAGAGTAAGATTTTATCCCTGCTATCTGTACAGAGTTGGGCTGGGATAGAGTTTATTTTTTCATGGAAGCCCATATGGTGCTGTTGTAGGTTTGTATTGTGTCGATAAAACACCGGTGTTTTAGGTTCTGCCAAACAGAACAGGACTTAGTGCCAAGACCTTCTGCTTCTTACTGTCTTCCCCCCCCCCCCCCCCCCCCCCCCCCCCCCCCCGCAGAAGTAGGATGGGGTGATCTGGAGGTTGGGAGGGGACGCAGCCAGGACAACGGGTCCAAAGTGACCAAGGAGGTGTTCCACGCCATATGTCATGCAAGAAAACCAGGGGCGGTGAGGAGGAATTTTTTTCCAAAGCAGCAGTTGCTCAGAGGCTGGTTAGGTATTGGTCTGCTGGTGGTGAGGAATGGCTTTTGCATAGTTTGTTTCTTTATATATGTTTTTTTCCCTTCACTTGTTAAACTGTCTCTTATCTCAGCCTATAAGTTTGCCTTGCTTTTGCACTTCTGGTCACCTCTGTGATCCCGCTGCAAATCAATAAACAAGTCACTGGATGGAGTCCACCTCACTGTCCTGGATACCTCTTAATGCTTGTGTTCATTGTATTTCTAAAATATGAATGTGTCATTTCTCCTTCCTACTTTGATGCCTTCTCCCCTCTTAATATAGTCTTGTAAATTTCTTTATTTCAGAAATAGAATATTGACAACTGTAGCAAGGAGACAGAAAGTGGAATTAGAAGGAGCAGAGTGTATTAATATCTTCCACCAAGGGGGGAAGTGAAATGCTGTGTGGTGTGTGTTGATGGAACTCTACCTCTGTGTTAATGGTACACAGTAGCATGGGGCATTGATGAGAAGCACCCTGATCGTTTCAGCTGGTGAGAGCATAAGCAAGAAATGTGCAACCTTGCTGCCCAAGCAAATAGGGTCGCTTTTTCCATACCAATGACTTGCAGGGTGGTGTTATTGTGGATCAACTGCCATACTTACTCATATACAGCTGGGTTTTTTTTCTGTTTGTTTGTTTGTTTTAAGATATCCTCCCTGCCTCTTCCCCAAAGTGGTAGACCTTAATTATCTGCTCATGACTGCTCAGTGTAAATTGAACAATGCTTAATATCCAAGTACTTCTTTTATATTATTGTTAATATTGGTATGCACTGTGGATTGCTGTCTGGGCCATGAAGCTGGTCATCTTTGTCAGCAGGGTTTTACTGCCGTTAAGGAAAAAGCGAGGCTGTTTTAGGGAGGGAAGGAGGGGAGGGGTAGTAGTGGCTGCTTTATGCATCATCAGTGCTCTGGTTTTAACCAGTCCATCTATCAGTTGACGTAAGTCGCTGTTAAGGAGAAATTGGCAGAAAGCTCAGAAAGCTGCGGCACAGGAATTTCTCCTCAGCTCTAAGTCTCAAACTCTATTAGAACGGAGAATGTCACAGTGATCTGCTGACACAGTTTGATTCTAGTAGTCCATGTTTGTTTTGGAAAGCTTTTTAAGAGTGGGGGTACTAAGGCTATACAGGCTTCTGGTCCTTGGGCTAAATAGTGAAAAGACAGGGTGAAATGGGATGCTTTTTTTATTTGTGTAAAATGTGATCGATTCCATGCTCATTTAGCTACAGTTCTGTTACAACACTTATTGAAATTTTGGGGGGTTTTAGTATTGGATTACATGAAATACATATACTTTATTCTGAAACAGTAGGTAACACTGTCTTATTTCTTTGATTTGTGTGTGTGTTTTTTTTTTTAATAGAATATTCAAATAAAAACTTTGGCAGATGATGTGGTAAGGTCTTTGTAACATCTTATCTCGCAATGGTAACTCCGCACTGCATGCTATTTTACTCCAAATGTTGTGGACAATATGACATGTGCTTATAAGGATATGAAGGATTAGATGTCAGAAAATTGAGTTAGTATTCCCAAAGAGTTGCAACTTCATTTGAGGAAGAGTAATTACTCATATGTATTTGGAGAAGCTTTTTAAACTATGAGTGTTATTTCTCTTGACCTTTTTTTAACAGTAAAGAATTTGCAGTGGTTCTTTAGGTTAGTTGCCAGACGATACAAGTGGAACCATTTTGTGTAATAAGTTTGCACTATGGTTCAAACAACAAGTTTGAATTCAAGTTTGAGTTCAGTAGCAGTAACTTCATAAATCTGAATACTTTGACGCCTGTTGCAGAGTATTTTTACAGAAGCTTACCGGAGTTGATTTCACTAAAATTGAGCTTTTATTTTCTGTATATAATACTTGACCACATAGTTAATAATCACTTATATATCTGAGATGAACAAATTCTACATAGTAATCATGTAGAAGATTGATTTATGACTTTAAGGTGATCACACTGTTGCCATCGGATTAAAAACAATTTGGTTTTAGTAAGATCTGCTTGAAACAGATCAGTGTTGTAAAATTGATATTAATTATTTTTTTTTTGAGTGTGACTGCTAAATGGGCATTTTAATGTAAATGAACAGTAAAACTACATTTTATGTGATTTTGGATTTTGCCTCCTGGGCACAGTGTCCTATCTTTGGCCTTTTCAATAGACTATGCTCTAATTTAAGCTTCAAAAAAATGTTAAGTAAACTATTCTAATAAGGAAAAAAAAATGGGATTAAAGTAAAGTTCTTGCCTTGTTGAAGACATCAGTAGTATCCTTGTAGGTAATGTGTTTCTGTCCACAAATGTAAGACTTATAAGGAAGAAGAAAACCCAAACCCAGCCTTCCTCCTCTCAAAACAACAAACAAAACCAGAAGACCCACAAAGAAATTCAGAGGGCATGCAGCTTATCTAGGGACACTTTCCGTTCAAAAGTTGAAGATAGTGTGGAGGATCTCAAAAACCAACACAAAACCAAAGCAGAAAAAGAAACAAACCAACCAAGAAAAAGAAACAAAACAGTAATAACAAACAAAACAGTAATAACAAACAACCCTTTTCTTCCCCATATTCCACAACACTGTCAAATTTCTCTACTACTGATGGGACTAATGGAAAAAGAATCCAAATCTGCAAATGAAATACTCCATTAAACTTTTCACTCCTCACTGAGGTTGTTCAGTTACAGAGACTAGTAATTTTCATTTACATTCCCTCATAGAGATTGTGATGATAACTGCTATGATACTTGGTAACCCTACATAAGCTGCTGTTAGGTGAAAGCACATCTTCATAAGGCTGTTCAATGCCTGAAACAAATACTCTAGTATTTGTTGATGTAAATAATTAATTTAAAATAATTGCCAAAGACGTAACGTTCTCAAAATAGGCATACATATATATATAAAGACAGTAATATTAAGTAAAAAAAATGCTGACTATTCAGGATAGACTTATATGTTAATGCTACAGTAGTAAACAGCCTTATGAGGAAGTTGCTCTTGTTAGTTGTTTCCACTATTAACAAATTAACTAAGTAAGCATGCATTAAAAAACCATAAAGCTGGAGGTTTGGTATAAGGCATAAACCAAGTCAGCCTTACTTAGTGAGATGACATTGCAGACTGTATGGTGCGCTTTTACTAATGTTTGTTACGCGTATTTAACTGTGGATGGCTGCTTCAGTGTGAGTAATCCATTACCTTGCTTTTTAAAATTATGCACTAATTTCAGGAGTTCATACTCAAAAATACTGCAAGGAATTGTGAACTGTACTTGGAGCATTAATTCCTCTACAAACTTCGTTTTACTTTAGCAGGATTTTTTTATAAGCCTGATGAACTTGTGAGTACCTCCTTCCCAACGCTGCCTTTTTCACTTGTCTTCCAAAGACTTATAGCTCTTCAGGTGAAGGAACGCTTGGACATTACCTTTGTGGTACCATATTTATTCACTATCAGGATAATTAGGGAGTAATGTGAGAAGATGAACTCAAGATTTTGAAATGCTGAGAGTTAAACGTAGATGGTGTACTTTTGAAACTGCGAGACAGCTATATCCTTTTTGCATGTGACCTGTTATGAATTTACCTTAAATGTTGTTGTCTTTCTGTCACAAGTAACCTCTTAATGTTAGAGTATTTTTACTTACAGTTCAGTTTGAGCTTTACCTCTGCTGCTTGGATTAACTGAAAGTGTGTGTATTACTACTGTGTAATTGACTGATTTACTATATTCGTGTTTTTACTTATTTTTATATGGATGTCTTTGCAGCGTGACAGAATAACGAGCTTCAGAAAATCTGCAGTGAAAAAAGAGAAGCCTCTCATTCAGCATCCTATTGACTCTCAACCTTCTATAAGTGAAATCCCGCTTGCCCAGGCACTTGTGGATGAACGTTGCATGAACTTATCAGAAAAAGAAGTTATGGATCTCTTTGAAAAAATGATGGTGAGATGACGTGCTACTTTTGTGTTACGAGATTTTAATTTGTGCTCATGTTGGCATTTAGTTTTTCTAAGTATTAACGTCTTGGGAGGGCATAGCATAGGCCTAAAAGACCTGTCTAAATTTGGCACGTGAACAGTTGAGTAACTCATAGAATGCTAGTATTATGTATGTTTAAATTGCTTGGTCTATTTCTGAAGAGTTAAAAGCCAAAAAAAAGTCATAAGCTATTCAGTGCTTTATTGAGATAACCTCTCTAGACCTTAATTGCAGTAGCTACACTGCTGTTGAGGGGTAGTTTTTAATAAACTCAAGTAGATACCTTTTGGAAAACAGTAATTTGCAGGAATAAAATCTGAATGTATAGAAAGCTGTATTTTTCTATCGTCTTTGAATATTTTGTCTTGGGATCACTTGTCAAAGTTTGTGATTCCTCTCTTAAGCATGTTTTTGTATTCGTAATACTGAAACAGACTTTGGAAGTACGTGTTTATTGATTCTGCCGTGCATATTGCAGTCAATACATGAAGTATAAGGAAATGAAATATCTTGAGGATTGTTGCAAATACTGTTTTCGGTATTATTCTTCAAAGTTTTTGTAAACTTCTGCACAGTCAGTATGGCCAAAGAAGTGTTCTGTTCTGTTGTGTAGCTCTGTTCTGCTCAATGATGTCGTGAATATCTTTTGAAAGACTGGATAAGTGTTATACTTGCTTGATTTGTTACTTACATTAAGGAATTAGTTTTTAATTATTCCAGGTTAGGTTGATTGAAGCAGACAATAGGTCTGTCTTCCAGAAACTAATAATTCCTTGAAAAATTCCTTGGATAGTAAGTTGTTGGGGTAATATTTACTGGTCTTACTTGCTAATTTGTAGCTGCTTTGACTTTTAATAGCAATGCAAGTCATGTCTAGTAGTAACTACATATTGTATTTAGCCAGTTGTTAAGTTGACACTGCCATCTTTAGATAGAATCTGGCAGAATATTTGGGTTTGTAGGTATGTTTAAAATATACCATTTGGAACACATTGACATCTACCCCTGCCACAAGCTGACAGTCTGCATAATAAATAACAGCCTTCTGACTCTATAATGCAGGAATTGTGTCCATTGTGATTTCATAAACACAGGAGCATCACAATTGCTAATGCTTATGTGCTCAACTTGAGGTGTAGAATTTTTTTTGTTTGTCCTCTAGTTTTGTTTATCAAGGCAGATTTCACTGATGGCAACTACCCTCGATTCAATTACAATTTTGGCTGAGTCTTGAAATTGGTGGACACTTGCAGTGACAGAACTAAAAGTGAAAATCGGGTAGCTCAGAATTATACAAACTGAGATGCAGGCAAGGTGGAGAAAGGCACTCAGTTCGTTTAGAAGTGAGCCATTTGTTTAAGAAAAGAAGTATTACAATAGCAAAGACTAATAAAAAGCATGAAATAGTATCTTGAAGTTGTGCAATCTGTTTCTTTTGCAGGAAGACATGAATCTAAATGAGGAACGTAAAGCTCCTTTGAGAGATAAAGACTTGACCACAAAACGGGAAATGGTTGTCCAGTACATTTCTGCAACTGCCAAATCCGTAAGTAGTCACCTCTCCAAGACAGATGAAAGTAAGAGGCTTAGATTGCTGAGTGTTACACGTTTTCAAGCTTGAAACTTCCATTATTTTTTCTCTGCAATTATCTTCTGAAAGTAGTAGTAAAAGAATGAATACGTCTGTACTTAACTAATATACTTTTAAATGTTTGCTGCTGCTTCTGGAAGGTCAGTTTGTATCTCAGTTGTTGGGCAGTGTAAAATCTTGATGCTTGCTTGTAAATAGTAAGAGTTTTTTTAAATCCAGTGATGTAGAGTGATTGGTAGAACCTGAGCTGCGGTTCTGTGGAGTTCCTCTTAGCAATTTTTGGTACCAGAAGTTTTTGGAATGGATAGCATGACTTTATGGTTTCATTAATGACATATGCACTGGATGTGCAATTTACAGTGTTAAAAATAGAGTTAAAATGTTGAAAGTTTTTAAAATTGAAAGAAAGCTCATTTTTTTAGTGTAATTTGAACGTGCCGAGTACTGTAGATGGTTTGAAGACTGTGTTAAATATTCTAGTAAGCAATATTCTGGTAAATTGAATGATCCTTTTAGTGAAAGAATGGTCTTAAAACAAGTTTCAAATTACATTTTGTGTAGAAAAATTATATTCAGACCTTTGATTTATGTTGATTGTTCTCTGTACTTAAGTTGATTGATTAACCCGTAGTTGAAGGGTGCTTTGTGCAGAATTTTTCAAATCTGTCTGTTTTGGGGTGCCAAAAGAGAGCCATTGGGTGCCCCAGTGTTTGCTGGGGTGGAGAAATACAGTTTCAAACATTGAAAGCTGCAATTTATTTTCTGCAATGGGATTATTGGTACTAGTAATTTAGAAAATAAAACAGTAATGCTTTCTGTGTGTTGACTATTGCAAATAGAGTTCTTATCATGTAAAAGAAGAATATACCACAAAAGTTCATCAAAGTTGGATGATGCAGATAGAGAGACATATGTTTTGATTTCCTTAGAAATAGCTGTTGTCCAGGTTTGTGCTGCTGTTTTTTGTATAAAGAATTTGAGGCTAGTGGTTAATTCTAAGCAACTGAATGTATTGCAGTATTGGGGAGAAGTGGTGAGGGTTAGCTTTGTGTATCCAAGGTGCAATAGTAAACTTAATGTAACAAAATTTGCTATCAGCGTAGTTCTTCAGTAAAATCAGGCAACGTGTGTTCTCGTAGTTGGAATTTAAGATGAATCTCATCTTTGTTTCACACCTTATTGTCATTGCGTGCAATGAAAGATTACTGGATATGAAGACGACATGGACTAGTTCTTCAGGTACATAATGGCAGCACTGATAGCCACTCTACAGAGCTGAGTCTGAGTGCTAAATAGAGATAGCATTAAATAATAATCTGTTTCTTGGTGAAATGAAGTGACAAACAAAATTGTATTGATGTTTGCCTTATGTAACTATAAATATGGACTGCAAGCAGTACAGTTGACTTGGTTTTGTTTTAACCTTTAAAGTCAACTGTGCAGAGTTAAATTTAAAAAAAAATAAGGCCGTAATGATAACTGCTTATTAAATGCCAGTGCTTTGCATTAAACTCTATAAACTTAATTGAGGAAAAACTTGCATTATAATGTGAAAATGGTGATTTACATTTCTGAGAAGGGTCATGTTCTTACATGAGTTCACCTTAAAGAAAATCCGCAGCCTGCCCTGGAAGGAATCCTGTGCTTGAAGCCTGGTCTAGCAAACATGCAAGCTATTGGAGAATTATTCAAGCTTATGCAGTGAATATTATGAAATTTCCTGTTACGTACTTTGCCTAGGTTATCGTCGGGAACTATCGACTGTGTGTTATAAGGTTTTTGTCTTCACTTTGTGATCAATATTAAATCTCAAATTTTTGTTAGTATGCAAAAAATACTTTGAAGCACTAGAAACTTTGACAATGAAAGCACTTGCAGTTCTTTCCCCCAAAACAGCTAGACGATAACGATCTCTCCTTAATATAGCAATATTGAAATTTAGCTGCCTCAAGTTACCGTAGTTTTCTAACTGAGTAAGAAAAGCATGGCTACCATTGCATGTCTAACTGCTGAAAGTTGTAATGGATGCATTGCTGCCACCCTATGTGCTGCAACAGGAAAAACTTAATGACACAGGGGATATATTTGCCAAAATGTTCTAACAATTGAAAAACAAAAATTCCAAAATGTCCTCATAAAGGAATGTTTGCTTTCAACTTAGGTCAGCGGTGGTATGGTTGTTTAATATGTATGCAAAATGTTTTTCCTAATGGAAAAACAGCTTGTAACAAAGTTCGTGTGCTTCTGCAAGTCCTTGTTGCAATTGAATCGCAGCATTTGAATGGAATATTTTAAGGTTGTTCGGAAATATGAATGACCTTTCTATAGGGTGTTAACGCTTATTTAGCTTTTATTAGCTAATTTAAATTTATTTTAAAAAATAATGTAGAGCTCAATTGTAAAAAGTTGATTGGGATCTTACAGTAAAGCAAAAACCTAATTTTGACTGCTTATTTTGTCTCCTGTGAAGTTAGGGTATACTTCTGCTTAGTTGAATTCAAGCCCTAACCAATTTTTACTGCATCACGAGTTGTCAAACTTTCTTTTCTTCAGGCCGTCTTCAGGCTTGTCTTCCATGAAAATGCTGATCGTATTCAAATTGATCTTTCTTCAAGTTTTCTGCCTTTGTTTTGGTCACAGATAATTATTCACTTGTTTTACTTTTTTGTCTTGAAAATATTCAGGCCTTTTCTTCTGCTTAGAGCTCACAAAGCACCCCTAACAGTTGATGTGACTTTTCTTGCAATTCATTTCATGTTTGTTTTAGCTAGGCTTTTGAGCTCTCTCCACTCAGTTGAAAATATCACTCTCATTTGCTGATGCTGTCTTAACCAAACTATTTTAAAATTTGATGCTTCACTTCCTCTGCCTTGTGTGCTGTCTGCAGCACGTTTTCCATGCTTTTCTGAAACACCATACTGTCCTCAGAGTTCTAACTGAGAAAGAAAACCTTTATTTTCAATGGATGAAAAAAGCTTTCCTTTTCCTAGTGCGGTGGAGGAAGGATAGAAGCTAATAAGCTTTCATGTGAAGTGATTATCTGTGCTTCTGATAGCTGTTCTTGCTTGAAGAGATATGTTGTTGACCTTGGGTATTGTACCTGGGAAATGGTGAAGGCTCAGAATTCTATTTCAGAAGTGAACTTGATGGTGTCTCATGCCATATTGAATGAGTTGAACATTAATGAGAGAAGCAGCTAGTAAGTTTGGGAAAGAGTTTGTCTGATGATGACAGTCCATCTTCTGCTTCTAGAGGAAGCTTCATCAGGAAGAGGTGATTGTGAAAGACTTGAAGTGACTTCTGTCTTCCGAAAGACTTCCTAAAAGAATAACGCAAGAGATAAGAGTAGAAAATGAAGTGGGGTAGAGGCTGAACAGATACAATCACATGAAGATCTGAAATCATGCTGTCTCAGTCTCTAAATCAAATTAAAGTGGCTGTTCACTGAATTTCTGCTACCAAATTGTAGCAAATAGCCAACAAGGAAAGGCCAGTGATACTTAGGCAGAAGTTTCTAGTCCTGGTGTCCAGAGGAACATGGTCATTAGTGAGAAGTGATAGGGTAGAGTTATGCTGTCTTTCTAGAGAGTTCCTTCTGTGTAAAGTCAGCTTCATGTTCGTGAATATGCAGAGATGCAGTTCCGTGGTAAAAGGACATGTCATTCTGTAAATCACTGTTTAATTATCCGTGTAATTAAAAGCATCCATACTGAGCAGTTGAAGAAAAATGCCATATGAGATTTTCTGAAATGCAAGTTAAATTTATAACTGTAGGCTATGTTTTTGATTATGAAGACTTAAATTCAGTGATGACATCATCTAAATCAATCAAAAGCTCCATAATAAATGAAGTTGTTCTATGTAGAAGTCAGTATGCCATTAGATTTTCTCTAGTTTTCTCAGTGTCAAACATAAAATATGTGACCTGAAAACGTTAACAAAATGGCACATCTTTTAATCTTTCAAGACGTAAATGTCAGGTTAGGTATTTAGTTATTTTCTTATAAATGTGTAAAATACTAATGACTCAGCAGCAGAGCATAAGAATTGCACATTATTTCTTCTAGAGTAGAACTACTGTTTTCCTGTTGGGAAGGGGTAACTCTTAGACAGTTTAATAAAAGAATGTAACTGCTACTAATGATTAAACACTGAAAAGTTTGTGTGATGCTACATCCTACTAAGTACTTTGCTGTGTTTATTTATACATTATTATTATTATCTCTTTTACACAATAACCTCTCTTGGCTGACCACTGCATGCAGATAGTCGGAAGTAAAGTTCCGGTGAGTACGAACATGATAGTTTTGTCTTTTCTTATGAATACGCTTCCAGTTTTAGAGGTTAGGCTTGAATATTTTGAACTTTTACTTTATATTTAAAAGTTCAGTGGGCATAACTGAATCCTTGTTTTATCAAAACAATTATCAACTACCTCAGTCATGTTTCTCTTGCCAGTGTAAGGTTGTTGATTGCACTTTTGAGGGTTCTTAACTTTTCAGGAATCTATTTCTAAGTATTTCAAACTCGCTGAGAACTCATCTGCTCATGGTGAGCAACAATTCAATGAATATAATTTAGGCTTTTTATTCATGGCAATCGCTTGAAGATATAAATTTACAGTATTTGGCTTACTTCAATCTGCTTAGACATGGGCATGCTTGATGTCCTAATTGTTAGTAGTCACAATTTATTGTGACAAATTATTAATTCTCCAGTTCAGTGCATTAAAACTAGTTCGAAATAATTCTTGCTACCACTTGATTTTTCTTATGATAAGAGTTAGCCTGAACAACTGCTTTGTGAAGAAACTATTTTATAAAGGAAACTGGTTTATGCAGCATGGGGAGTGAATTCTATAATATTATCTGTTTTCTTCCCTGTGCCTTTTAATTCAGGGTCTGATGGAAAGCAAAAATAGTTATGCAGTGAAAGCATGTTTTTGCACAAATAACTTGTGAAATAGTAAAATAAGGAACATGGCTCTTAGAGTATGGCTTCTGCATGTTGCTTAAAAAATGCATGCATGCATCTTGGCATGCTGCTTCTCAGTGTATTTTTTTACAGGATTCATCCTTTGGGAGTTGATTACATCTGCTGGCATTTGTAGTTATTTTCCTGAAGATGTACACATTTCCTGTGGTTAGGAAGGAGGAGAATCTTGGGCTGTTGATGCTGGGACTGTTGGGTTGTGACAATTGCAGAGGCTTGCCTGTTTACAGGGAGCATTAACTTATTGGAGTTTTACCTGGGCTCTCAAGTGCTGGTATCTGCTTGCCATTTTAGCTGCCTGCAAAGTAACCTTTCCTTGCTTTTCTCAGCAGTGATAATTACACTGAAATGGCAGCTGCACACCTGTTTATCTGTAAGGCATTAATGTAGATGTAGGATTATCTTGTTAGTTCTTTTTTTAATAGGCTGAATTAATGTGTTTGGCTAATAGTTACAGTTGTAGTGAATGTGAATGGTGTAAGCTTCCAGTTTCTACTTCAAGAGCCAATAGCATTTCCTCATAGCTTGAACAAAGATACTACTTTTCCAAGTCAAATGTGCAACAGCTAGAGCATATGTGCTTTAAACCTCCAAGATTGAAAGCACTTCTATTTCTTTCCTAGAAACAGACACCCCTCCCAACCCCCTAAACAACTTGTCTTATCCAACTTGGTTATTGGACTTGTAATTGAAAAATAGTGGTTTCTTCACTTGAGAACGGAACAGAATTTTAGTGGTAGGGAGTATGCAAAAACTCTTCAGTTGGTCATTGGGGGAGGAAGTAGAATCTGTTACTTCCACTTCTTCAATAATTGTGTTAGTATCAGTTACTGCTTTCTATCTAAAGACTGATTTATTTTTTTTTTTTCCGAAATTACTGAATAGAATTGGATAGCAGCAATGACTCAGGATAATGCAAGATTTCTGTTTGATGTACTGGCTGCCAGCATTATCACTGAAATAAATGCTGTTTAATGGAAGCAATATACTTAACTGCAGCTAAACTCAACTGTAGCTTGACTTTAGCTCAACAAATTCGAAATTGTCTAGTGCCTCAAAGCGGAGTAGTTCATACAGGTTTTTCTGATCTTGTGTTTTAACTGTTACAGCCCATCCCTTTGGTTCATCTGTGCTCCACAGTTCTTTACCGCGGACGGGACAGAAACGCTGTTTGTTCCCCATAGAGGGCAAAATGGTTTTGCTTTCCCAGTTTGTTAGATATTGGTTCCCCAGCTTATTTACAGGCCTTTGCTGGAACATGTGAGAGAGTGTAGAGCTGCACATACGCCAAGTCCCTTCTAATATTTACAGAGATCTTGGATGAGGAATTGCTCTGTCTAGCTAACACCTTAGAAATAAACTGGGTTTAAGGTAGAATAAAACAAACTGAAATAAAAATACGTAAAATATTTAATTGTTGCCTGGTGTTCTATATATTAAAAAACAAGTTTGTGCAGCAAGAAAACTGCTCATGTTTGGTTTTCACTGTAATCTGGACTGTAACATGTCTGTCCTGTCTCTCTGTTGTCCCTTAAACCCTGAGATGTGTCCTACACACAGCTTTGAATTGATTACATTTATCTCCTTAATGGAAAGGAAGCTTAGTTTTCTTTTCTATACTTGGGGTTTTTTTGAGACTTCCAGGAGTTCCCTTGGGCTTAGTTTTTCACTAAAACTTCATAGCTTCTGACTTCTTCAGAGAAGGATTTTAGATGTGTGGTCGAAGCTTTCATTTGAATTGTAATAAATGAATAATTCTGTCTTAACTGTAATACTGTGAAGGTATCTGCTCATAAAGTAAATTCTAAGTTTTGGATCTTACGCATTGATTTAATCTCTGAGAGCTGTGGGACGTAGCCCTCTGAGTTTTTGTACTTCACTTTTGCCTTCATCCTTATTAGATGCTCTCACATAAAGCAGAGCTTTCTCTGAAACATTGTGCTTTAACAAAAGTGTATTTACAGAAATCTCATTCATGTAAAGGCATAGCATTACTTAAAAATAGTATTGGAACCAAATTGAAATTAGGAAATGAAATAGCACCTGGTTGTAGCACTCCAGTTAGCATGGCTAGACGTAAGAGTCTATTGAGACTGTGAAGTTGATGGCAGAAATAACAGGAAATAATCCTGTTAAGCTGAGAATTATCTAGCATGAATTGGAGTGCTTAAGTGAAAGGTTTTGAGAATGGATTTTTATGAGCCACTTTTATTGATCATCTGTTTTGAAGAGCATGGAAAAAGAAAGAAGGGATTCTTCCTTATTGTTATACAGTTAAAGGTTCTTACTTAGTGGAGAATTATATCTCTTTGTGAGACTGTAAGGAGGTTTAGGTGGTTATGCTGCCAATTCTTCTAACTTTTAACCTACTTTAGCTGATTTTGAGGGAGTAATAGGCCTTTTGAAAACAAGGGACTAGGCAGAATAGAGAGGGCACACTAATGTCCTGAGCCATGGAAAGAAAAGAGCTCAAGAGCACACCTTGGTTTAAATTGGAACGAAAAGCTGGCAAAGACCTTAAATGCCTCGTCTGAATAGGTATAGATAGCCTTTAGAGCCCGCAGCAGATCACAGTGAGAAGGCTAACCAAAAGAAATAATCTTTTTGGAAAAAAGAATACATCTTGCATTCCAAAGTGCTTTTTGGGGTCAGGCTTAACATGTAGTGGCATTTCATTGAAGTTTCTGTTATGTCATTACTTTATACATTTTGCGACTTACTAGCACTGCTTCTGCATTCTACTTGTACTCTCAGAGTTGTGGGAACAGCTGTTGTCTGAAATGACAAAACCTGTATCCAGTGTTGTGTAGATGGCAAACATTAGTTACATATAGCATCAATTTTGTTTTCCATCCAATGCAATGAATGGCATAAATCTGTTCCTGTGTTCTAGTTCTTAGCATTGTGGTCTTTCAGAGTAATGATTTTTCTGCACTACTGTGATTTTTACTGTGTACTGCTAATGTACTTCTCTGCTTTTAAGTAACTTTCTTTTCTTATAGAGAAAACATCCACCTGTTGCTTTCTTTTTTACTTAAGTGGAAGAACATGTATTTGTTTAGGTAGTTGATAGTGACAGATTTTAGTTCCTTAAATTGTATTACTCATTGTTTTGTCTGTCCTGGTCCTTTGATGTATAACTGGCAAGAGTGGTCCAGCTCAAGGTACTGCGCATGTCTTCAAAGTTGACATAGTCCAGAGGATGCTGTTGTCTTAATGTGTTCACGGTTTTTTTTGTTTTGTTAAGGTAAAGACATGGTGAACACTTACATAGTTCTGTTATATGCATTAATACTGGAATGTATGTAGGTAAAAAAAAATACCCGAAATGTGTACAAGTCGCTTTATAGTCAGCCATACTTTGTGCCATTTTGGGCAAACAGATGGTAAGAATGCAAATAGAGCAAACTGGAGACTTCATAAAAAGTTAACTTTTTGAGAGAGACACCATTAGAAGATTACAGTAGTCAGGAGATCCTGATACAATTAAAACCAAATGCATACACATCCTAGTTTAGATCAGGCACTTCTCATATTGCATTTACAGCCACGACACATCATTATCAATTTCTCTTCAGTAGACAATTTAGAGCTGAGGAGCTTTAGGGACTTTATATTAATCACAACCACTCCTTTGAGGTAAGCCTACTTTTCTGCAACTATACAAAAGATTAGTTGCAGTCTTTGGTAAAATGTTTTGTCTTGTTTGTGGTTTTGAATACTACACCTCTAAAAACTGATTATCAGGTATTTTAATAACGGAATACCTTGTAGGTAGTTTTTCTTCTATAATGACACTTCAGTAGGGATGTGAGCTCTTTGTCAAAATCTTCCACATGATTCTTTTGCAGCAAACAATAACTTCTAGAGATCTGTTTTCATGGCCAAATATGCAGTTATGGTACAGCAAGAAATGGAGTACTGGAGCTGCATACTTTTAAGAAACGTGATTTAACAGTTGGTGGATGCCAGCTCCATTTCAAAATCGTTTTCAGTGGCTTATCTTCTTCCTTTCTCTTGGAGAAGAGAATTAATTTTGGAGTCAGGATATGTCCGTAGTGATAATGCACAGCTTTTTAAAAAAAAAAAAAGAAGGCAAGTGCAGTGGGAATGATCAGACATGCCTAATAACAAGTGTGGGGATTTTTATCTCACTGCTTATGGTTGTTTTGACTCTGGTGTTGTGAGGTAGGTGTTAAATGAGGGTGCATAGCACTTAAATACGGCTGAGTAACACAATTAAATTTTTATATTAAGGATGTAGTTTGTGCATTTTAATCCAAGAAATGAAGATTATAGAAAATATATTTACCCATGTGAAGGAAACCCTTAACTATTAAACACTTCTGGCAAATCAAAGTCAAATCAGGTGTCTTTGATAATTGCACAGGGAAAACCAGTGATTTTAAAATTCACATGGAAATATTGGACTTACGTGTTATCATCTCACCACTACTGTGATCAATAAACCACTAAGCAACAATCTGTCTTCTGTGATAGGGTGGACTGAAAAACAGCAAGCATGAATGCACGCTGTCTTCACAAGAATATATTCATGAATTGCGATCTGGAATTTCAGAAGAAAAGCTTCTTAATTGTCTAGAGTCTTTGAGAGTGTCTCTAACTAGCAATCCAGTGAGGTAAGTAGTAATTTCTACAGTAGTTTTCATCATACTGTGTTTGCTTAGCAACAAAGAATTGTGGGGTTTTTTTTGAAACCTGAGTAATTATGCTAATAGTTATTGGCACTGAAAGTAGTTCTCAGCACGCTGGAAAAGGATAAGTGAAACATTTGCAGCTATCTGCAATATCTCCTCACCTTTCACAGAGATTTGCAACAACTTCTAATTCTTGGAACTAAACATTTGTCTTACTGGTGGATCAGATCTTCCTGGGAAGTGAGACTTAAAGCAATCTCTATGAAGATATGTACAGGCAGTACTAGAGGCATAGCTTTGCAAGATCTACATATGATTAAGAAATATTTAAAAGCACTTTTATTCCTTTTTGCAGCTGGGTTAACAATTTTGGACATGAAGGTCTTGGACTTCTATTGGATGTATTGGAAAAGCTTCTGGACAAGAAACAGTAAGGACTCGGATCATTTGAAGGGAGAGGTTGGGGAAACTTGTGAAAATTACTTGTACCGATGTTGTTTTCCTCCTCCCTTTCAAGGCAAGAAAGTATTGATAAGAAGAATCAACATAAACTTATCCAGTGCCTCAAAGCATTTATGAACAATAAGGTAAGGAATATTTTAAACTGAGGTACTTAAGAGCATGAGTTTTTATTTTTTTGTTAACTTCAAGATCTGTGTAGCTTATTGAATCTCAGAAAAGGATGGAAAGCTTATATATCCAGTTTCAGCTGACTCTTTGGAAATGTATGTCGTAAACATAGTTTATGTAGCTTTCGTTGAGACTCTTGTTTGTTAATCTTCTGAATATGCATTTTGTCTTAATTTTGTTAAATATTATTGATTTTTGGAGGTAAATGTTTGTCAAAAAGAGAACGATAGTATGGATTTAAGGTAAGTGAATTAGGAAATTAATTGCTTGTGAAACTCCAAGGGAAATATTTCTTTCTAAATAATGATTTCAGTACATGATTGATTTTGTTAATATAATGTACTTTTTGCCCGATTTTAAATTGAGTGTAATTTAGTGTTTTTGTAGATGCAGTTGTTAAATTGGTAGGCAGTGGGTAAAGGGTAAAACTTTGGTCTAGTTGAAGTTGTATCTCACTTTTTCCTAACAATTCCCCCCTACCCACTCCATTAACAAATAAAACCATGCATTAAAGTTACCTTTAACTACTGTTATCAGTTCAGTAAAATCTCACTTTTAAAGTAGCCTATCCTATGAAGTCCCAAAAGTGATCTTAAATGGTCACATGCTTCCACTGCTATTCCTACACTTAGCTATCTGTTTCAAGTTACACTGATTAACCAGCTATCTTGTAGTTAATAAAAATGAAAAATAAAGAAGCTTTTAATATGTGTTAATGTTTAAATTTATTTGATTTGTGTAAGGAAAGAGAAATAAAATATTACAGAAAATAGTTGTTTCAGAAAATAATTTCGACCTTTATCCACCACTGTGTGGAAAATACTTTGTCTGGCCAGGAGCTGGTACAGTTATAGGGAAAAAAGAAAACCAACACATTTTTCATGCTGTTGAAGTGTTTCAGTAACAGATAGAAAATATAAACAGGTTGGTCTTTTGGTACTTACCCAATGTTGTGATATGTTCATTAGGAGCTGATGCACTTTATTAGGAAAGAGCCTCAAATGTAAGATTGGGAAGAGTGGCTTGTGTCCCCAAGCAGGGGTTTTAGTACAGTGTTGCCAAACGTTATATGGAGGAGTAGGAGTGTGTGTGTGTGAGTGTGAGTGAGGGTTCCTAAGGAGCTAAAGCTTAAAGATGATGCTGAGCGTTCAAGACAAATAGTCTTTTCACTCTAATCTTTTTGTTTCTTCAAGTACGGATTGCAAAGGATTCTAGGAGATGAAAGGAGTCTTTTGCTATTATCAAGAGCAATTGATCCAAAGCAACCACATATGATGACCGAAACAGTGAAAATCCTTTCTGCTCTCTGTATTGTTGGAGAGGAAAACATGTAAGATATTGAAACAATTTCTTTTTTTTTTTATTTAAATGCTCGTGAGTTGCCAGTTTGGCCACCTGTTAAGTCTTTAGCTACTTAATGAAAAGAGACATTCACCTGTTCTGATGAATTAATCCAATATCAATTCAGACAAAAGCAAATGAGGAGAGATTTACAAGTGTGCTTTAAAAGGAAGGTCTGAAAGGACTGTGATCTCTCACTGTAGAGAAGATGTAATGAGTTGTAACTGCTTCTAAGTGGCTGCTGAAAAAAAATACCTGGTTCTGAAGTTCTCAGTGCCACAGGGAAAGCTGTCAGATTTAAAGGTGATTTAGAACAATGTGTTAGCATGGGGTGCTACTAAGCCTGTTATTGTGGGGAGGATTGACATTGGGACACCTCCCTTGAGAGGGTTCTCTCCTCTCTGAGGAGGGGAGGTGAATTTATTATATTTGAAAATTACTGATTGGACACAACATGTTTAGATTTTTCATTTGTTTACAAGATAATATTAATAATATTGAAATAAATATGGATGGTATTGAAGTATCACCTCTACCTAAGCATAACAGATTTGACAGAGGCAAAAAGTTTACATTTATAGTAGAAGTTTAAAATACAGAGTTGTCTAGCAGGTATCCATGAGCTTTTTAAAACAAAGGTAATCAGTTGACATGAGCTTGCTTTGAATTGTCGAGTGGTTTAGTTTACTGAAGGTGAAAAATTGAAAACTCCATCTCTTCTATGCGGAAAACATAGAAACATTTTGGTTCTGAAAAGACAGTTTGTTACAACTCCTAAATGTCAAACACCTCAGCTAGTACTTAGTCTTGCAGAGGCAGTGGCAGTTATTGGTTGTTTCTTAGCTGAATGTCACAATAATTTAAAGATTCATCTCTTTTTTAATTCAACATTAATCTTGTTGGTATTTCAACACTTGGTTCCTGGTTTGTTTTGAGGGTTCTGTAGATAAGTCTAAATAAATGCGTTTGTATTCTCTAACAGTGCACTGAAGTGTTGAGTTGTGTGAATAGTGGGCTAAGTATCTTTAAAATAAGGAGGCTGACTGTGGTACACTTTTTGACAGTTTATCTTTCTCTTAGTCTGGACAAGCTTTTAGGTGCTATAACAACTGCTGCTGAAAGGCACAATAGGGAACGTTTTTCTCAGATTGTTGAAGGACTGGAAAATCATGAATTCTTACAACTGCAGGTGGGTTTCCTTTTTTATATGCTTACTAATTTCTTCATAAATCATCTAAAACACTAGAAGACTGTGTATTAATTTATGATGTTTGGATTATTTATCACCAAAATCTCTTAGTCGTATTACTCCAGTGTTCATTAAAAGAGGAAAAATAAGTAGATTTCCTATTTGTTAATGGTCTGAAATGAAGAAACTCACTTCCTTGTCCGAAAATAAGATGAAAAAGTCTTGAGCTTAATAAAAAGAGAGTAATTGATGTTATTCCTTTTCCTGGATGCCAGATGTAATGCTCAGGTAATACGTCTGAAAGCATCCTATCTTTGTTGCTGCTTAATCTTCTTGATAGGGTATTTTCTGTGGTTTGATGGACCAATAAAAATGCAGCTCTCAGTTTGTCCCTTCAAATGTCTTAGTTTATATTCTTGGAGCCCTGAGAAGGTTGCTGGTAAGGAGTTGGAGGCAGCGCTTCCTGTATATCTTTTAGGTTTGCATCAAAAAGGACTGTAACTTGCATTGCTTCTTTCAATACCTCTTAACCTGAGTCTTGCCCCAACCAAAGTAAACAAAACCTCCTGTACTTGTGGCTTTGAACTGATTCCACTTAAGTGATGTATTGGTAAAAAGACTGACAAGTTTACATTGTGCTCTTGAGGTAAGTATTTAGAACCACAACTGGAATGCCTTAGCTGAGCAGACCCTTCACATACTGTATTGTTTGAAGTACTTGTGGCAGGAACATGCTTCCAGTATTGTTCAGCTTTTTTGCAATATTACTGAAGGAAGAAATACCTAAGCAGACATGTTCTTAAAATGGTTAAGTATTTTGAAGGAGTTGTTTTGTACTGAAATTTTTTAGGAACTGCTGTCAACAGATTTATTTGTCTATGAAGGATTTTGGTAACTTGTTATCGTTCTCCCTGGTAATGACAGCTTGGGTTAAAATCTAGCCTATCTCTGATAGATTGAAATGGTTAAACTTTTTTTTAAAAAATTAATGGCACAAAGACAGGGATAATTCGTTAATCACTTAGTAATATGAGAAGTAAATTGAGCAGTAGTAAAACTGCTAGTTTTAGATACTTAAAACTCGGTGTCATACGACACAGCCATCCTCTTACATTAAACAGAAATAAGCCATAGTCAAAACTGATTGGTGTCAAGTATAATTTTTTAATAGCTTTCACCTTCAGTGTACTGCCTGTATCATCAGTTGAAGATAGACATGTAACTTAGCGTAATGATCTTTGAGCAGGAAGTGCTTAGGTATCATGGGAAGTCACATATTGTGAAGAATTACTTCAGGAACTACAGTCCTCTTGCCCTGTGGGTAGAGTGTAGTAATTCACTTTGTATGCTAATCTGCCCTTTTGAGTACTCCTTTTATAAAATGTAGTACTGTTCCCTTGGGAGAGGCAAGCAGATTTTTTCCATTGCAAAGAAAACTAAAATACATAGATACACCTGCGTTACTGCTCAAACTTTTGTCAGTAGTTTATACAGCCTCTTAAATGTTCAGATACATAATAACTGTGACAGATGTGGATGGGATATATGTCTGTGTTTGACGGAGTACCTTTTGAGGGTAGTAGGGTGCAGCAGGATATCATTGCTGCTTTGGTCAACAAGAACTGTGCATTCCTTGGTGTATGTTTGACATCTGCCCTTAAACAGCCACTGGTACTCGCCTAGTGAGTGTTTGAAATTATTTTTTAAAAATAACGAAACAAACAGTTTTCTATGCCAGTGATGTTCACTGAGTCATGTCCTACATCCCATGTTCGTTGCTGCTTATGTGTCAGTAGATAAGAGGGTTTTTTTATTCTCTGTATACACATACTGGGCTGAATAGCCCAGGAGTTTTGGTTGCTATTAGAATGCCAGCGTTATTTAATTATATTTTTATGGTAACTGCAAGTGGTTCTTAGAGATTAAGTGGCTGAATATCATACTGAAGGATGTTTAACTTAATTCCTTCTAATAATGCAGTATTTCTGCACATTTCGTATTGCTGAAGTACAGTGGCTGAAAGGTATGGACAAGTAGCATTCAAGCAGGGCAGCTATACCTTTTTCCATTATCAGACAATAGATATGTCAACTACAGTTGTGTTAATGCTATGTCTGATATCTTGTTTCCAAGCTGATGAGTTAATGAAGTTCAATAAGTTTCTATAAATGACATCCTAATATTCATAGTGCTATCACAAAATAATTTGTTTTGAAGTGGTTTCCTAATGTATGACCTTGTTGATCTAAAACAAATCCAGCCAGATTCCTACACGTGTTGGCCCTCCTCAGCCTCACTTACACGTCAGTAAAGGTACAATTCCAAGACTCGTTAACTAGTTTCTGACAAAATAGTTCTTTATTTGTAATGTATTAGCACAAGCCATTAAGCCAGAGTATCTTCTGGCAAAAGCAATCATAGCAGATGGCACCTCTTCTCTCTATTAATTTCAGATTGGACATGTACTTTGGCTTGTTAAGTCATGTCATCATTGTAAAATAACAAGAATCATTCAAGCGGGCATGATGATACTACATTATCTGAAGATATAGCTGCATAAAGGGAATGCCTTTGAAAGAGTGTTTTAATAGAAATTTAAGACTCCATAAGGTGTTCCATTAAAACTAAATAGCGAGTGTAATTAAAATAGAAAGACTGCTTTTATCTGACTTTTTTCTCAGCAGCTATTGATTTTTATTTATTTATTTTTTTTTACTCTAATGCTACTTCTATTTCCAGTTAACATCTTTTACCAAACTTGGTGTTTCCCTAGTGTCCCATTTTAGTCTTTTAACGTGTGTCAGCACTTCTGGCTTTATGCTATTGTCTACCTGCTTTAAAGTAAATCATTTCAAGTGCACAGCTGTTCAATTAAATCATTAGCCAGTATCCCAAGACTTCAGGCATTCTGCTGAAGTGCTGTGCAGGAGCAGAAAAGACACCTGGTGATGTGAATTATTTTGTGTATAAGTGTTTTTGGTGGTTTTGGTTTTTTTAAGGTTTTGATTTTTGTAATGGGCAAATAATGAGGAGAAAAAGGGAGTTGCAGTGTGGAACTGCAGTGTGGGAATGATTTTCTGAAGGAAACAATTTTGACATAGCAGGCACATTCACAATATGACAACAGAAGTGTGCTTGATGTTGCAGAAATTAATCCAAGTGAGGTCTTGTGTGTGTGCCACATAATATAATAAAGACTCTGTATCTTATTTGGTTTTGCAATTAAAATGAAGTAGTCCAAGACAGTATTTAATTTCATTCTCTGTGTATTTTGCTTGTATTTTGGATAACAGGTCGCATGTATGCAGCTCATCAATGCCCTTGTTACATCTCCAGAAGATCTTGATTTCAGGATACACTTGAGAAATGAGTTTTTACGTTGTGGCCTGAAGAAAATATTGCCTGTAAGTCACTTGTAGATAGGAGTTGATCACACTCAACTGTTTGTTTTTGAAGAGAGCAAAATTATTTTACTTAGTGTAGGAGATCGAAAAGATTTGGAGTGTGTTAAGTCAGACCTGGAAAGTACAGTCAGTCTAAATTTCCTGTAATTTTGCATATTTGCAAATTTAGGCTTGTATGGATTATGTAAACCAGAATGGTAGCTGAAACAAGTCAATGTATTAGAAATTAGAGCAGTCATGAAATTTAGCGTAATGAAGTCAAAGCACAGGCAGTGAACATGAGCCTACTAGAAAGCTAAACTTTGGTTGTTAAGAGTATTAGAGAAGTTACTTGTATTTCTGACATGAAAAACAAATTCTTCCTGGTTGAAGTACTAAATTTTATTTTTATTTTTTAATTATAAGTATTTATCAATGTATTGTTTATTTTTTGTGCTGTGTTCTATTAACAGAAGTTGGAAGTGTGTCTTTGTTACACTTATTTAGGCTAAAGTTCACTTGCATTGATGTTTTGAAACATCCTTTTGCTATTATTTTAAAGAAACTTTTTATGCCTTAACAAGCATAAACTGCTGCCATGTCCCGTTAAAAGAACTCAGCTCAGTTAATAGGCTTCATGTTTGTTCTGCAGTCCATACCTTCTTTTTTTTGTGATATTTTGCCTTAGTTTTGGAGTTGTGCAGTTATTTTAAACTCCAGGCACTGAGTTACAGCTTACTCCTATTCCAGAGGTTAATGCTTTATACTTTGTTGTGATCTAATCTTTGAAGGGGGGAATACTTGCTTTAAAAATAAGGAAATTAAGATATACTCTGCCTTGAAAATTAGGGCTTGAAAGATAAGGAAAATGAAGAGCTTGATATTCAGCTGAAAGTGTTTGATGAGAACAAAGAAGAAGACTTAATTGAACTGTCACATCGTCTCAATGATATCAGAGCTGAAATGGAATATCCTTTGTAGAAATGGTGTTAGAACTTTTTGCATCATTTAGTAACTTTATTAAATGAAAGTTAGAATACTCTGTTTGCTGTTTCTTTCTCACAGTTGTCTGTCTTACCAGGGACTTCCTCAATCAAATTTATGTCCACTTTTTTTTTTTTACTCAAGACTTACTTAAAAAATTAGTACTTAAATTTGAGTTATTGGGGACCGAACTAATTTTTTGTAGATAACATCTAACCTCTGACTTAGAGTACGTGAAGATATAAGCTTACGCACATGGAAGATGAAATTTGAAGGAAAATGTGTTTAGATAACTAAGTTGGAACAGTATTTCTTGCAGGTACTGAAGCACTTAGGATGCATGCCTTCTAGTTCTGGTGAAGCAGTAAATTTAAAGCTACCTCAGTTCAGAATGGTTGCTTGCAGTTTTCAAGGGTTGTAGCTGGTACTTGAGAAGCAGAGTAAGGTAGATGCAATCAATGAGAGGAATAGGAAAATTACTAACAAGTGTTGTTGATGCATTACAGAACAGGTAAATAGAGGTAACTTTCTTCTTTGAGAAATAAAATTGTTTGACTAGTGTGTATTTGCTAATAGCCTGCCTCATTTGAGAACAAAAATTTAAGCTTTGTGAGAAATAAAGTTCATAGGATTTTATGAGAACAAGTATGTAGTATGATGTTTCTGAGTAGTTAGGAAACACATTTTAATTGTTCAATAGTTTCTGTGGATAATCTTAGTGGAAAAAGGATATTTTCTGTTAAGGGTAGCAACTGTTCAGAGCGTTTAAAGGTTTTACTCGAACAGTGTGGACAACATCTAGGGAATTGGGTTTGAGGTGGGGTGGATGTTCTGTGGCATAGGGGTATTTTGTCTTCCGTTAGTTTGTTGTTTTAGTTTAAGTACTTGTGTTTCCTTGACTAAATTTGCACTGATGTGAATGAGGTGTTTCATCTACTGTATAATATGTTGAAAGATACTTCTTCTGAAAACTACTTCTTGTCAATTCTCCAACATTTCCTGCTCATCAGGAATGATTACTATGTCCGGTAAGTGTCAGCTGTCAGGTTTAATTTGTGGAGTGGGTAGGGAGAAGAAGAGATTTCAAGACTTTTGTAAACTGAGTAGCTCATAATCATCTCTGAGTATTTGATGTAATTGATGTTATTTGCCTTTCTGCTCTGTGTTAGTAATGAAAGTGTCTTGTTAAATATGATAATGCTTATTTCAAATACTTGAACCTTACTCTAACACTCTTACCCCAAAATCTCCTAACTTGTTGAGCATTGTCCTTTATTCAAGTTTGATAACTTCATGACTTCAAAGAACTTGACATTTAATTGTATAATTATTGAAAACACTTTCACAGTGCCTTATATCTTGCTTTTTAAGTGTAAGCTTCTCTTTTGTGTACTTCATAGTCCTAGCAGTGTGAAAGTGCCAAATACAAAATCTTGTTTTAAGAAGTATTTTTCTTTTGTTTTAAAGGGATGATAAAAGCAGTTGATATGCAAGGTGATAAAATTAACACGTAAACTATTACCTGAGAAATCTTTCTATTTTTCTTTACATTTGAAGTTTGGATTATCATCAGTTTAGATTTAATGTTTCCTACTTTCAAAGCTCAGTGGTATGTGAAATTGAGATGTAATCCCTTGCACTGTTAAAAACTGAATATTTTGAGCACAGAACTCCCCTAATCTAGGAGGTTCCTGATGTTGTTATATAGAGATTCATATTAAGCAATTAAGTTAGCAATTAACTAATTTTATAAGTAATTGAATACTGGTGCTGTTGTGGGTGATAGAATTCACTGTTGAGAATGTGCTAAATAATTCTTGCGGCATATATTGAAAATACGGAAGATGATGTTTGTTGTCTAGCAAAGGAAAAATGGAAAATGCACGTTGTTTTCTGGAGTTCTGAACTTCAAGTTTCCTTCTGAGACTCTGACATCAGTGCTTCATTAGCAAGAATACAAATAATAATTCATATATTAGGAGTTGAAGTTCCCCCCGCCTTGTATAAGTGATTGTTCATATTCTTATTGACTTCTTTTCTTTGTTAGACCTCAGTATTACAAGATAATAGAAGAATGTGTATCACAGATAGTATTGCACTGTAGTGGAATGGACCCGGATTTTAAATGCAGAGGAAGAATGGATGTGGATTTTACTCATCTTATTGGTTTGTATACTATGAGCATTTTTTCCTTGGACTGAAGTGCATGTTTTCATGCTTCTGCCTGAACCTTAATTGACTGTGTGAATCTCTTCAGTTTTCTGGAAATATGTTTGTAAGCTAGAGCTGTACTTGTGGAGGAGGCCAGATCAATCTCTGCGGCCTTTAATAAAATAGCACTGATGAAGCTTGTTTCCTTGAAGTTTGTCTTGACTTATAACTCAATATGGTAGTGCTCGTAACTAAAAATTGCTTGTTCATAAGTTCTGTGAATTTCAGGTCTGTTACAGATGATAACAGAATTTACATTGGCGTTAACTGTAAGTGGCTTTGTTATTAGTTCAGTCTCAGAATATTTTCTGTAATATTTTTCAAGTATCTGAGGTTAGTTGGAGGTGAATTGATCAGCTCAAGCATTGAGGAATGTTCACGTCATGTGGGAGAGAACCAGATGAATAAACACCATATCATTGAAATGACAGTTCATAGGGTAATTAGGGTTGGATGACCCCTCAGAGCTGTGATACCTTTCACCTGACTCTTGTGCGCTATTTTGTTCAAATTCTAGATGCATGCGTGGACAAAGCTAAAGTAGAAGAGAGTGAAAAGAAAGCAGCGGAATTTTCCAGAAAGGTAAGTTTTAATCATTACTCTATTTAAGATATGGAACAGAAGCCTGGCAGGAACACAGTAGGCATATTTCACAGAAGATTAATGGAGGTGGGTAAATATTATATCTCACAAGCAGGATGTGCTTCCACATTTAATAGTTCTGAGGGGTTTGGGGTTTTGTGTGTGCCCATGCAGCTCCAATTGAGCTGGCTCTGAATTCAAAAGCAGATGACAAGTGTTAGCTGTGTGTGTCTAAGTGGTATTCCTATGCAGTAGAAAACTGATGGGAATAATTCCACTTGTGCTATTTTGTCCTGAAATACTTGGTCATTATTAAATACCCAGTGTCATTAAAAAAAAAAAAAGGGGGAAAATAGTCATAAATTATCTGATTTTGCTATAGAACTTTAAGCAAGTTGTTCAGGAACAGTGTTGTTCAGTGTTTAAAAAAGGATCAACTTTCTTTAGGCTCAGAGATGCCTACATTAAAATACTGCTTTATTTCCTTATAATGCCCCTGATAAATAATTATGTTGTGAGGTTTCCTTTTCAAATGAAAGATAGAGTGAAGTCATTACACTCAGTGTAAAATGTGGATGCATTTTTTAATAGGAGTTATGGTGTCTGACCTTTATAGAAACCAAACTAGTGATGCTTCCCTGATAGTTTTATTTATCCTAATGTACTTCGTGAGTGGCAGTCAACACATATTCTTCCTAGTAATAAGTATTGTCCTGTGGAAGAATGAATAACAGAAGCTTTTAAAGATGGTAATATCTTGTGAGCCTAGCAAAAACAGTAGCAGGATGAAAATATCCAGCAAATATGTCACAACGATGTTGTAAACTGGAGTTGTATTTTATATGGGGACATCAAGGCTAGAGGTACCACAGACTTATTTTCTTTAAATAACTTTAAATAACTTATTATTCCTTTAAATAACTTCATGGTACTACTGGAGCTGCCTACGTGTCCTCAGATTTAAGCTTGCTGCATGAGATGTGTACTTAAGTTGAATCTGGAAAGCCTACAGAGTTCTGTTGAACTTAGAGCTGTACTCAGTGGTTCCAAGCGGTTTTGTCATGACTTAGCTGGTGAAAGAAATTATGTGATACTGGGAGAACACGTATTAGACATACACTTTTTTGAAGTGCATCGATTGCTGTAGTTGTGATATTGTACAAAGAATTCCTGAAAACATAATATCTAGTGTGGACATAAATGGACAAACACTTCTGTATTGGTTAATCATTACAGTTTGATGAAGAGTTCACAGCTCGACAGGAAGCACATGCAGAGCTACAAAAACGAGAAGAGAAAATCAAAGAACTTGAAACAGAAATCAAACAGCTACGAACGCAGGTAATGAAACTAAATCATAGAAGCTTCCACAGTTGAGTTGAAATTTTTTTTTTAAAATGAGTGGAAAAAATTACCCTCGAGTGTATTGTCTCTCTGGGTTTAGAAATGTATGTTATAGCTGTATTGATTTATTATCAAGCTAGTGTAAGCTACTAATGATAGTTCGTGGAAGTAGTAGTGCATTCAACACCCGTCACAGATACTGCTTCGTTGACAATAGAATTTCTATAAGCTATGAAATGGTTGAATCTGGCCTGACAGTTTTTGTCCAAGTATTTGTTTATTCTTTAATGTTATTTACTTGTATATGTTTTGCAGTAAGTGTTTGTTTTGGGAGGCTGTGCGTGCACAATATACACAAATTTGAGCATGTGCTTGCAACCGGTAACATCAGTATTTGTATTCGACTCTGGCTATCAGACTGTCGCTATTTCTGAAATGAGTATTGTGCTGGCGTTACATGGTCTCATGGATGAATAGAACAAAAAGTGCATGCCTTTATAGAAGGGCAAGGTGAATGCTTTGTTTCAAGCAATGCAGATCTTGCTTGCATTCGTTTCCTCATAAACTTTGCTCACAAGCACAAAAACTGTCTGTAACTGACCTGTCCAGGATGACTTGTGAAGCAGGGAGAACAAGAAATGCTGCCTGTTGAGGCCTTTACAACCGTTTTTGTGTTTTTTTTTGTTTAATGGCACCTAACTGGATTTTAGACAGGTGTTCTGTACCCTTTAGGAACCTATGGACACTATGGTTTGATGCCTTTGCTTCATCCTGTCTTATTTCCCGCTTCTTCAGTGTTAGGCGAGGTCTGCCTGTTACCTTTCTTCTTATTGAGGATATCTTAATGCTTACGAACTCACTTCCTTTTTGGATAACAAGAGGAAGAATAGTGTGTGATGTACTATAACCCAGTTGCCATCATCCTGCCTTCAGGGTGATGGTCTTGTTGTTTGTGCCATAGCCTTATCAGAGCACTGGTCTTCTCATCTTACCATAAGCACATTACATTGCATTTGACAGTTGGGTTTTTGTTCATCATTGTTGTGTCCCTTGCTATCAATGCAAGTCACTTTTGTTACCTGTGGTGTCTTATGATTTCTTATTCTATTTTCACACACAGATGGTTCTGTTCATACTTTATTCAAGCCAATTTTTGTTTGTTACAAATATCTGCAAGACAAGTTACACTGAAATTTGACAGTCTTTCAATTAGTTCTCCACTGATTGTTACATTCCAGCTTGAGTAGTCGTTTGTGGGCCAAAGAAACACATGCTTGCTGTCAAGTCAAGAATTTATATAGTCTATTGAATTATTAGTTCTGTTATATTGATTTTAACACAGTTCAGATTATCCAGACATTACAGCTCATTCACACTAATGGTATTAGCTTTCTAGTATCTGTGACTTTTTTGTTATGCTCCACCCACAATATATCGTGGCACTTAATTTTACATGCACTCAGATTTTTGTCAGCTTGGTTTTTTTTTTTGACAAGCTCTTCTTTCCTTTAAACTGGAAGCAGTAAATAATTGCGTAGGTAGAATAGTATGCAAATCAGACTACATGAACAGCCGATATTACATGATAAATTTGTAATAAGAAATTAGTAGAGGCAATAGAAAAGAGCTTGTATGACAGTTTGTGCTTAGCTCCTGATGCTGCTCTGTAACAGTCTTGAAGAACAAAATCCTGAGGAATTCATATTAGGTGAGGATCATGTTATCACTACAAAACCTCACTGCTTTAGTGAGCTGCTGTTTCTCTCCATTGTTCTGTCTACAACTCATTAGAATGGATATTGCAGTTTCTCTGCAGAAACAACTGCGGACTTATCTAAGGGAAAGATGATTGTTCTTGTCCCCCGCCCAGGATGTCAGGATAGTTGTGAACAACTATGATCCCATAACCTCTTGCTCTGCTGTAGCAGCTTGAGTGATTTCTGTGGAAAATTTTTCACCAGCAGATTACTGTTGTTATAATTCAAAGTGATTATTACCGTCTCTGATGCCCCAGCTTGCTGGGATATCCTAAGTGGGAAAAGTGTTTTGTGCATTGGTAAAAAATAAAATGCTGTTCTATTCACTTAAATGTTACTGCTACTATTAAATTTTCTTTAAAATGGAAACTATTTGTTTTTATGAAAATGCTAGGTTATTCAGTTTACTTGGCAGTTTTATGGTGTGTGTTATTATCTATTGTTATTGCTCCTCATTTAGATAGGAGAACGGTTACATTTCTCACTTTTTTGAGGTACAGTTGACTACAAGGCATCCTAATTCATTTGACTTCATAATAAGCCTCCTCCCCTCCCTGATTAAAAGAATTCCTCTTTTATATTTCAGAAACTGACAGAAACAGCACCATCAGGTCAACTGACAGAAGTAGCACCATTACCTCCGACCCAAACAAATGAGAACATTCCACCACCGCCTCCATTGCCTGGTGGAGTAATGCCACCTCCACCACCTCCACTACCCGGTGGAGTAATGCCACCGCCTCCGCCACCACCTCCACTGCCTGGTGGAGCGATGATACCTCCGCCGCCTCCGCTGCCTGGTGGAGCAATGATACCTCCACCACCTCCGCTGCCTGGTGGAGCAATGATACCTCCACCGCCTCCTCTGCCTGGTGGAGCAATGATACCTCCACCGCCTCCCTTGCCCGGTGGAGCGATGATACCTCCGCCACCTCCACTACCCGGTGGAGCAGTACCACCTCCACCACCTCCACTACCCGGTGGAGCAGTACCACCTCCACCACCTCCACTGCCCGGTGGAGCAATGCCACCTCCACCGCCTCCGTTGCCTGGTGGAGCAGTGCCTCCGCCACCACCTTTTGGTGGTCCTCCAATGCCACCACCTCTTGGAGGTGTTCCATTTGCTCCCTTTCCAGTGATACCAGCATTACCACATGGGATGAAGGAGAAGAAGAAGTATAAACTAGAAGTTGCAATGAAGAGAATTAACTGGTCAAAGGTATTAAAATATTTTTATTCTCTCTGATAAAGTGGCTTTTGAGGAAGAAGACGATGGTGTGCTAGGTTTACATTAGTTTGCTGACAGAACTCATGAAGTTCAGGGAATTAATTCCATACTTTATCCAAAACAGTTTTGATGCAGTGATTGCAATTCAGTTGTTGCTTTTCAAGACACATTATGTGGTGGGGTAAGCTCCAAGTGTTTAATGCTGCCACGAGCCCATAACACCCTGTATTCTGGGGGTAGATGTACTCTTAAAATTTTGACTGTTTTTTGTATAGAGGTAAGTTCTACATGTTTTCAGCTGTTAATGGTATTTGACTTATCATGTGAGCACTTCAGAGATAAAATGTTGTTTAAAGCAGCTTTAAGTTATCAAACAATTAAAATGTTTTCTTTATAAATCATGTTGCTGCTTTTTTCAGCAAAAAGTTAAGTTAGTTAAAGGATTGGTAGGTTTTAGGATAGGGATAATGCATCTTGAATGACGTAGTTGGATGGAGAACTGTTGGCAAGACTGCCGTATAGGAGCTTGAACAATCTTTACTTGACAGAACAAAGGATCTGGAGTCAAGGGGTGACAACAACTGTTTGCTTAACAGAATTAGCTGTGTCTGAGTAATGAGAAAGGACGGTGAGAAAGGAGATGATAAAGAGATTTGACTGGAATCTCTACATCTACAATGCAGTACAACTTAGTATGAATGAGTACATACTTTGAAAACAATATAGTGGTTCTGAATCGTATGTGAAGAGTAAAATTGGCTTTCAGCTTCTACGTTGCAGACTACTTTTTTCTTTCGATATAGCCAGTATCAAATAAGGTACCGGAACTAAATCTGTGTTTAGACTTGAAAAATTGAAACCGTCTATAAAACTATTTCTGGGATTTAAAGAAGTAATTCTTCCTACAGACTTAATGTTGAGTCATTGGAAGATCCACATTGACATATCATTTGCAAATAAGGTGTTACATACTCTGGCAGTGTATGAAAGACTGTTCCTTCTATGATTCCCAAGAAGCAGGGGTGCATCTCAGTTTTGATGGGTAAACTTGGGTAACTGTCTAGAAAGTGATGAACAGAAAGCTAGAACACATTCAAAGCCAAATGCTAATATGTTATCAAGACTGGAAAACCCGTTGAATGGGAGAAATATAATAATAATCACTGTGTAGACAGAGGACACTTCATCTGTTTGCGTTTTGTTTAGCCAGCATCTTTAATCATACCTAGAACATACCTAAACTTAATTCAGTCCATTTATCTCAAAAGTTTAGTAGTATTTGCTTTAACTTAGCTGTTGAAAATGCTGATTGTTAACCTTGGAGATTGTATTTGTGTTTCAGATTGAGCCTCAAGAGATAGGAGAAAACAGCTTTTGGGTAAAAGCTGAAGAAGATAAATTTGAAAACCCGGAACTGTTTGCAAAATTGGCGCTTACATTTGGAACACAAATGAAAGGTACATTCTTATCTTGATTTGTATTATGCTTTTACGAAGTTTAAAACTGCAATGACAGTCTTGTTTGTGCAATATTGTGGAATTCATATAATGTTTTCATAGCAGGAAGATGATTTAAACATATGTTTTTATTAAGCATAGCAGTCTACTGCAAGAATTGCTGCTCCCTCACTCTACAGCAAGGGTGGAGAAACCTTTTATAATAATATCTCTATATAGTGCAGGCTGTTTAGCAGACAGATGGGATTTTTCTTCAATTTAAATCATAATTAAATTTAAATCTTAATTCTAAAATCATGCTTACATGCATTAATATTCTAGCTGCAGGAGTTACTGTAGGTTGGCAGATTCTCTTAGATATTCCACATGTAGGGGTTTGGATGTGTAGTGAAAATTTACTTACTTGTGTCACTGCTAAATCAAAATTCTCTACAAGTGCAAGTAAGCCATGGAATGTAGCAATTACAATCTGCAGTTGAATTACAAAATCACAACTCTATTATGTGTCTAATGTCACAATTCTGGAATATGTAGGTTTCTTTTTAAGTTCTTGTGTGTTTCCTTCTTCTTTGCTTTCATTTTTTAATAATACATTCAGCTCTTATTTTAAAAAAGTCAGTCTTCACATGTGCTCCTTTAATGAGTATGTAAATTTGTGTTCTGTAATCTAAGAAGCTTTCCTCCCCCTGCCCAAGTTATATACGGTTGAACTACATTGTCACTGGCATTAATGAATGATGTAATTTAGTTTTCAAAGGGCTGAATGTGTGAGTGCACACTCTTTAAACTGATTACATAATATGAAGGAAAATGTCAGAGTCTACTGTTCTTTGTTGGAAGACAGAGTCAAACGGGTTGGACTATTAGAGAGAACAGTGCAGTAAGAATAAAACCTGTGCTGGAGTTTCCTGTCAGGTGTTAGTCCAGCTGCTCTCCATGTCTTGTAAATATGTCTTCTGCTATTGGTTTTGGATGACAAAAATCATTAATGTCTCAAAGACTTCATTCCTTCAATAGGAGTTATGATGGTAATATTTATTTTTCGAGTTGGGAGTGCAGTTACAACAGCTGAATATTGGTTATGATTGTGATGCTTTAATACTATCCTCGGCTCTTCATGGCTTTCAGATGGCCTTTGAGTATTTCTGAAGCTGCTCATAGTCTCTTCAAGTCTTTTCATTATTTTTCACAGTTAATGGTCAATTGATCAGTTTTTCATATGTGGCCATTTACTGGTAATTTGTTTCAGGCACTGCAAAGAAGCAAATACTGTTGAAGTACAGTTCAATAATAACTTACTCAAGAGCTAATGAGAAAGCCGGACAAATTAGAGTCTAAGAAGTGGTAGATAATCAAAGAATGAATTCCTGATCTAATTACAAATATTTGGTCCATTTATCAACCAGTCAGAATACAATATACTTCAGGGATGTTCGGCTCTTGAAGGTAGATGGAGTCAGATGTATCGAGTGTTCACAGGCCAAATCTGAATGAGCAAATACACATTTAGGATTTTGAGATCAATGTGTACTGGCGCTAAGCATTTTTGTGCAGCTATGTTTTTTACTATAACTTGTTGGCTTGGAGAATTAGCAATTTATGTGATGCTTTATGTTTTAACTACAGGGAGTCTTCTGTTTTAATTTCAACTGCTAGAATGCTCTCACTTCTATCAATTACTTGAGAACTTTATTATTTCAAGGTTAGGTTGTATTGCACATAGGAGTTTGTGGTACCCAATCTGTTTGAATTTCAGGAATAAGAACTGCGGTTTATAGTAATACAGTGTCAATTAATGGTTGTAGAAAATAGCATGTCATAACAAAGAATGGGAGGATTGTTAGAAGTGCTACTACATATTACCTAGATTATTATCATCTTTATTTGGCTTACTAGTAGAGAAAGTGGTGTCTTTCTTGGAGTTGAAGTTTTTTTCGAACTTGAAAATGTAAAAGCCAGAGTCTTGGAGCATTTAGTTGCAGCACACGCTTAGTAATTGCATTCTCCAAGCAACTTTTTTCTACAACTGGTATCTATAAAGGGAGACATTAAATGATATTCCCCATTCTTCTTCACCTTTTGCCTTAACAGTCACAGGCAGCTCATTAATCCCCCAAGTGCTTATTTCAAGCGTAATCTAGGATCAGATTTCTCTTATGCGTTAATGCCATTTCTTGGTGTGTCCTCCTAATATATTGTAGGAGGATGATAGAAAGACAAATAGAAATGCATTTTGTGCTCTCTCAAGAGCACAGTCAGCACGTAAAACAAATAAATGAATAAGTGGAAGAAAACTGACAATAGCCAAAAGCAATTGGGATGACTTAGTGTTTACTATTTTGTATTTCATTGCATTTTGGGATGCCAGCGGGAATAGTGACTGAAGAAAAAAACCAAATGATAGCGTACGCTCATTTTAAATATTTGTAATTGCATATAGGTTGCAGCACTCAAATTTGATTAAACCTCTGAATTCTAGTCATGATTCTCAGGCACAATGAGAATGTAACTTTGATTTTTTTTTTTCCTCATTTAATATAGTTTTGGTTTAAAGTACTTCATGAACAACTTAAATGCTGATTGTCAATAAACCATGTTCTGCATGGCTATCCGAGTACCACCTGTTTTCAAGGAAGGCAGCCAAAGCTGCAAGGAAGTAGTGCTGTTGGAGACCAGAAGTGGTGGTGGAGGTGAAGTCATAATAAAACTCTTGTAAAGCTCAATTTGCATTAGTTAAATTGAATTAATCTGTTAGCTGCTTGTAAATGTTTAATTATAGAGCAGCAGGAACAGAAAGGAATGATCCCTGACTGGTAATATAATTATAATTCAAATATATTTAGATATAAATTCTCTTCTAGAGACTATACATACGGTTAAATCTTTACCACCTACCTTACCATTAGATGTTTAATACTGGTGCTCCATAAACATGAAGAATGTATTTAGGTAGGTTCAAATCAGTACTAGCAGTCAAACTGTGGGTTTTGGTCTGTGAAACCAGTGTTAAGAAAACATGTGTTGTACAGGGAGAAATGGGAACATTCAAGTATTTTTCAGACTTTACAGGATTTTGAGATCCTTAGGGTTTTATTGAAGTTAACTGAGTTTTAATTATTGCTGTCTCAATAGAATCTGGAAGGATTTTGTCCAGTTTCCTTCAAGAGAAATAGGGATGATTGGAATACCTTTTAAAGGCCTCTGAGAAATGGCCTCCAGGGCTTCAAATTTACATTGAAGAGTTTAGATGACTGATCTACGCTTTTAATTGTGCTGCCAGATGCAGAGATGGAAACAATGATAGCAGTCTCACAGACCATTTTGGGGAGTAAATGGTTACAGATAAGACACGATTGAAAATGAATGGGCAACTGTGGTGGTTGCTAACGAGTTGGGCAGTACTGATGTGTGGGACAGTGACTGCGTTGTCATTGGCAATGAAATAGATAGAAGCTGTCTAGCTGCACAGGGAGAGAAGAGTAGAGATGGTATTGGTTTCCAATCACTTACTAGGTTTCTTCGGAGTGAGTTATTACTAAGGGAGAATCTGATATCATCCAGAATTTTGGTTTGTGAATCGTGTTTTGCTTTTTAAAGGGAGAGCAGTGATTTTGCTGCTGAAAACATGCACCATCCTTTTACAGTCATGACTTGAGATTTGCAGACTTGGTAGTATTTGGCTTGCCAAGTCATAGTCCTGTGTATTGACTTGTGTTTTGGTTTTTAAATACCACTAGGCAGGAATTTGGTTGGTGGTGTTAGCTCAACCTTATCTTCTTGTTTTTGAAACAGTTAAATCTTATGTGTAAGCAGCAGTCTCTTTGTACAATTTTTTTTTAACAAGGAAAATAACCTTTGTATAGTGAGTTTTTTCCGTTTTAAAGCTTTTGCTGTGAATTTTAAGCTTCGTGTGATCACATGAATATTTGGTAATTTCAGTTTACAGACTACAACAAAGAAAGGCGAACTACTAAAGGCAGTGAACAATCCTCCTTAGCTGAATTGCATAGTATGAACCCTGCAGTATTTCTTAACTGAAGAGAGACGATCCAAGTGATTAGATAGATGCCTTCTGTCCTTCTGAGCCTGTTGTGTGATCTTAAGTCATTGATTTCTGTTAATCCTCAGTGAAATAATGATAGGTGTGTTGTCAACTGAGAGTACCTTCCTGTTGATGTCATTAGATGGTCCCATTATCAAAATTTTAGGAAAAAAAATTACACTTTTTAATTAAATGCGTAGTAGTAATTCTCTAGTGAGGGAGATGTTGCTATGAAGTTGAACAAGAACTTATGCTTAGTATATTAATCCAGTGTGGTTATACAACTCTGGAAGGTTGGGCTACTCCTTTTTGGCAAGGTTGTGTGTGGGGGTATGTCTGTATTTCTGTAGAATGTCTTAAAAAAAAAACCCAATTAAAATGAAGTGCTTAAAATGTTAGTGTTCTTGGCAAGAACCTTCTTGATAGCAGATCTTTCAAATGATTTAAGCAGATCATCTTATGTTGTGCAGCTAGAACATTCTTCTAAATTTTACTTCTGCCCCTTAACTGACATCAAATGATATTTTTGGCTAGTGGTGTAAGGAAAAAGAACTTTATTGGCAGGAGTGTGATGTCTGCGGTGCTTTGTGGAATAGGATCTCAAGGACTCCCTATTTTAGTGTTTTATTTTTTTGATTATTAAATACATATATAATTGTATGAAGTGTCTTCTAGCAGGTAAAAGTAAAGGATTCAAATGTTATGGCTCTGTAGATAAGTTGGGATAAATCATGTGCTTGGGGCTCAGGTCTAACTTTGCAATAATGTGACAATATTCAGTGTATCTGGCCTGCTGCTATACAGATCACTTTTTACTGTTTGATTGATAGTCTAATTGCAAAATGCTATGTAGCAAGTTAATGCCTACTCCCTAAAGGATAGTGTTAATTTCTGGCTCTTGTAATTTAGGTTGTGTATTTTGCCAGTCAAGAATGATAGTGGTGTGCTAAAGAAATTAATTATGTGTACAGTAGATCTGTAAAGGTAGTAATTAGTACATAATAGTCTGTAACTACTGGGATTGTTCCAGTACAGAATTCATTATCCATCCAATTTACGTCAAGGGAAAACTTCTAGATCAGGGTTCTGTTGCTTCCTCATGATTAGACTTTTAAAATACAGTTGAAAAAATCATTGATATGCTTTCAAAAAAGTAAGGTTTCAATAGCTGAGTTGTATTTTTCACATTATGGGAGTTTGGGTGAGAAAGGACAAGAGAAAACATTGACATGTAAACAACAATTGAACAAATACTAAGGTTTTTATTTCTAAATGTATAATCTAATAATATGTATGTAATATAATATATATTAAATTGCTTATTTTAATACAGTCTTGTTTCAGTAATTACAATATGAAAGCTTAACAGGATGCCTGGTCCTAGCTGTGGTATCTCCCTCTGAGAACAACCTCTATAGCACTCACCTGTAACAGATTTTTAAAACATTACTAATGATGAAAAATTAGTTAAAAGATTGATAGAATTAATTAAAATTCAGTTTTAACTTGTTCATATTTTGTCTAAGTGTCAGAATTTTGGTATCTAAACTTCTTTTATTGGTTGAGGAGGAAGAGGATTGAAAAGGGCAACTGAAAGTAGAATGAAATGGTTATTGGAAAAACTGAAGAACAGTCCAGGGAGACAACACTGCTTTTTGAGGGAGATGTAACATAAAATGTGATGAGGTTAAGAAAAACCTGTTGTGTAAATAAGATAACTGAGGTGACGATGTCAACATCCTCTTTTGTCACATTTATTAATAATGCTTATTTGAAGGTGATTTTTATTAAGTTATAAAGCTTAGACTATAAAGAGTTTGGGAAACTGTACTTAATGCAGAACTGTGAGGAGGTAATAATGCTTATCCAAATGAGCTTACTGTAAACATTATAAGGTAAACTTCCTTTTAAAATTTGTCAGAAATAGGAAGTGGAATGTCTTTGAGAAGAGTGGAAAATATACATTGGTGGACAATCTAGGCAAGTGTTGCACTCAGTTTTTTTTATGAACATAAGGATGCAAACGTTATATGGAGACTTCAACACTTGTACTTTATTAAAATGTTAAATCTAATCAAAATAGAACAAACACCATTATTCTAGTTACTAGATAATAACACTCCAACATAAACTAATCACCACCCCATCTTATTTCTGACATCATGCTCACCCGTCCTATGTACCCCTGATGAGTGAAACTCAAATGGTAATCTAAAACAGTAAGAGGCAGTGTCCTTAACATGCATCTATTAGGCTTTAATTAAAAATAACTCGTTTGGTTTGAATACATTTTGTTGATGCTATTAACATGCTAATTCTATAATATCCATATGCAAGTAAATAATGTGTCCTTACTTGCTAATATTATGGAGAAAATGCTCACAGAGGCCCTTTCTGCTGCTTCTTCTTACGCCACTGAATGTTCACAGTACTTTGTCTTTTGAACTTTATTGTACCTTCTAATTTCAACGGTGCAAGGTACTTTATGGAAGAAGGGAAAGTGGAACTGACTACCAAATCACCTAGTCAGGAAGGGTATTTTAAATCTGTCTCTTGTACTCTTCTCTGATATAAAGAAGGCTGATTTTTTCATTTCCTGAAGAAAATAGGCTCTGTAAAACCACCTACTTGTAAAGGATAGTGTGTTGTTTTGCAGGGTATTTTAAGTTCTAATTACTTATACTCTTTTTTTCTATTTACACCTCTGCCAGATACTGAGGAGAGAGAGGAGGTCAGTAAGGCAGGCTAGTTTCAATGCAAGCCAGGAGATACTGTTGATTCAGTTGACTTTTTTCCTTCCCCTTTGCCCCCCTACTTAACAGGTGTGTCTTTCTGTAATGGTTTTATTATTTTTAACCCCTTGTGTGACTAGTTACTTGGATGAAACATCTTCTTCCTTTGATTAGAATTAATGCTTTAGTTTCAAACAGTCTTATTGACATAATTAGTTTGCATGCATTAACTGCAGTTTTAAAGTATTTTTTAATTCTGCCATTGAGGTGGTGTTTTAAGACTTACTTCTTGGCAGTGTTCCCCTGTAAATATTACAAAGCTTATATTCACTGTTTTTCTTGACTGACAAATCACAATATGACACATCATTCTTCATCAGCCCTTTTTGCGTGATGTAATGAAACATTTGTACTGCAGAGAAAAAAAAGTTCTATTTATCTTGGTTTTCAGCTATTTCTTAGTAAAGAGATAAGTAGCAGTCAAAAAGTGAGGCTGTTGCACCATTAAATTTGAAAGAAAATTGTTTGCTTACCAAGTACTAAGTTGGTAGTTAGAAAGAAAAGGAGAAGGAGATTAGCACTTCTAAAAAGTGGTTCTGAATTTGATATGATGCGGAGTCTGGATGAAATTCACCAAAGAACTTCTACAAACTTTAAATAGATTTGGTTTTGGCTGAATTTCCTGAAACACAGCTGTACTTGTAGGTGAGGCAGCAAGCTTCAGTTTAATGCAGAAATCTGTAGCATTAAGCACAGATACGTTGTGGTAGCTCGACGATATGCATTGCTTTGTTGAAATGAAAGAGAAAACCCACAAACTCATTATGTGTTTGTTTCTGTATTGCAGACTGCAGGTGGCTCCCTTGGTCTTCTTATTAATTCAGGATGTGTATATTTCTTTCCCTCCTTGCCCTCTCCTTTTCAGAGGTATATGAATCTAAACGGAAGAAAGATACCGCTTTGCAGTGTAGGGTAACAACATGTTTGTGTCCTGCAGGAATTTCATTTAATTAGGTTGCTTGCTTAGGTAATCAGTCTTCATATCTCTGTTTCACATAGACGTAAAACAGCCTGGTTTGGTTTAGTCTGTCAATATATTTGAAACTGCTGCTGTTTTTTAACAACAGAATAAATTCCAGTGCCATAAGGAAGAAAGGTATTTATTACTTTGCAATTTTGCATCTTTTCCTTCTCAAATGGCTTTATCCAACAGGTGAACTGTCAAACTTAGGGATGGAAAAAGCTTTGCATTTTTTAAACAAACTGATGCCTGAGATTATTACCACCTAGCATACACACACACATATATAGAACTATATTTGTGTTTGTATATATTGCTATATACATTTTTTTGTTTCTTAAATTACTTTAGATTATTAAAACAAGTGAATGTGTGAGAACTTATTCCTTAGTTAATGAAAGAAGCTGTATGTACCAATGAAATAAAAGCTTTTCTGCCCGGAAGTGCGGGGGCAACTTGTACCAGAAAATGATACTCAGGCATGTAATGTTTAAAGTATTAAGGGAAAGGCATATGTGTTCTTTTGAGTGCAGTTCTGCTTCAGGTACTAAGGCTTAACTGCAAAATTTGACTCCTTAGAAGTTACCTATTTCAAATAAACTCTCAATAGTTACAGCGAGCGGCATAGTTTCCAAACAGACCTTAGGAAGGATGCACAGTTTTGCTCCAACTGGACTGTTTTTCAGGAGGGTCCAGATGAGACCTCCCAAGCATTACTTGTATCTACGTTCCTCTGTGCGTGTTTTCGTATGTGGCAGGCACTGTGCGAATGGTAGTGGTTCAGTAGCACCTGTTCTTGTTGGAGGGATTGTGTGTCTTCAAGAGCATTGGTGCCCATTTTATTCATTATAATATGGAAGGGCTAAAATGAGAGTAGCATTCTGAAGGGGCTGAAGCAAAAGCTTCCACTTGGGAGACAACGTTTGTAAATTTTAATTCTTCATATTTAATTTCAGATGACTTTTGAGCACACTCAACTTTCAGTAAGCTAAGTGATTCTGTTTCTATGTGGAAGCTTGTAACATTGAGTCACAAAGAAAATCTATTTTACTTTTAAAAAATATACTATGTAAAATAGATGTACTGTTGGTATGACCTGCTTGCAAATATAGTACTTACTTGCTAGAGGTGGGTCATAAGCTGAAAATTCACTCCTATGTTTGTATTTTAAAGAACTCACTAAGTCATTTAGTCACTTCACTTGTGAGTGTCTGACAGTTCGATGTTGATTGTATTTAACACTTGTTTTGTATAATAAAATACAAATAATTTATACTAGAGTCAATGGGCATAAAGTGGATTGGGGAAGATGGACACTAGACAGAGGGAAGGATTTCTTCACCGTGAGAGTGGTGAGACACTGGCCCCAGGTTGCCCAGGCGAGTTGTGGCTTCCCCATCCATCCCTGGAGGTGTTCAAGGTGTTCCCTGAGCCAGCGGGATGTCCCTGCCCCTGGCAGGGGGGGGGTTGAAACTGGATGGTCTTTAAAGTCCTTTCCAACTCAAACCGTTCTATGATGCCATAAAACACAGTGTTGCATGATAATGTACGACTAGGCATTGTTTTAAATATTTTAAATATTGCTGAGAATAAATGAAAGCTTTTTTTTATAAATTACTTTGATGCTATTATTTTGACTTAAAGTTTCACCTGCTATGGAATAATATGAGCGATTGCTGCTCTTTTCTGAAGACTTTATTTTGAAACATACAAGAAGCTTGAAATAATTCAAATTCTGTCACTCCCGTTTTGGACTGTAGTGTTGTTTACATCATATGACCATGAATGGAGACTATCTGAGATACAAAAATCTGCTTAGACCTTCTGGGAAGTTAGGATTAGTCTCAGTTGTGTTAAAAAGTACACTTGAATTATGTCTCTTCTAGGACTATACTAAGAGCTATGTGGTATAGTCATACAAGAAAATAAAATAATTAGGAACAGGTTGGATAGATGCAATTTTCCTAGCTCTCCTATTTGTTACTCCTGGAGCTTGCTGTCTTTACATATGCAATAGTTAGAGTTAGTGGAGTTTTTTTTCTGAGCATTGGTATATCAGAATGGTTTGGATTGAGTAATTTGAATGTTATCTTCGTTGGCAGTACATAAAGAACTGTAATAATTGAAGCCTCAGAAAAGCACACAGCAGTAGTCTGTTTGTGAATTAAGTTATATTCAGGTTGAGACAGATGGGAAACAGTTTAAGGTATGGTATGTTTGAAAGTTGCTGGCTTTATTCATCGATTGTTTTGAGGTATATCATAATGTATTCTACATAGTTCCTGTAGAAATTGAGTTCAAGTTCAGAATCAGTGTTGTCCCATATGAATCCAGGTCATATGCTCTAGTGTGGAGGTGGTTCCTTAAGTTCTGGTTTAATTAGCGCTGTGTAACGCTTTTGAAATGTCACTAGGTCAAGTTAGAACTGGAGACATCAAGAGCAAGTATACAAAGTAAGAAACCCTGCTAGTTACTTCACAACTGTATCACTTCTACAAATACACATTGCTTTTAGTGCTAGGTATGAAATGGAGAATGTAGGAGATGTCGTGTGTGTGGATGCTTGCTGTAAGACCTCCATTTGGTTAAGAGATCTGTGAATATTAATTAAAAGCCTCTGCTGCACAGCTTTAGCAGTGGAATTTAAGAAAGGCTAGTTTTCTTTCTTCTCAAGTATGACAGATTTGCTATCATGGTCTTTCTCTATAAATAAAATATGATAGTTTTACTACTTGACTAACTCGGGCATTTGTTGACGTACCTTCAGTGAACTTTGGGAACTCATTGATAATTCCAAAGATGTATTAAATTAATTAACTTCTTCTGGAAATGGTAAGAACTGATTTTCAGAAAGAGCGATTGATGTTGGAGTGGTGATCAAATTGTAGAACAGTACTTTGTGCTAAAGGCTTGGAAGGAAAACTGTTGGAGTGAGAACAGCTGTATATTGTCTTCAAAGATCTCTTGTATGTGTTTTTAGCAGTGTTGTGACTGAGCTGTCTTAGTTATAATGTCATAAATTTCGGGTGATAGCTTACAGAACTCATGGATTTGTTAGGACTGAGTTCACAGAATTTAGAAATGAAAATTGTGAGGAAGAAAGGCGGAAGAGTAAATTCTGGCTGTAGAGACAAGTCATAGGGAGGTAAACACTCAAAGGCATGTGTTGTGTTTTTCCTGAAGTTTATGTCTCAGAGGTTCCCATTAGAAAGGAGTAAGGATCACTTACAGACAATTGCATGCTACCCACATAGATATATTCAACAAGTTTGGAATTTCAGCCTACTGTGTGATAACTCTGGTAGTAGTTAGTACATTATGTACCTACTATACAACTTGTTTTTCTAAGGGAAATGGAGTTTTTTTTTTTTTTTAAGCAGCTTTATAAAATGCAGCAGAGGAAGAAAGGCAGTTTTGTATTTTGAAATGTCTGTTTCAGTCTTAGTGATGCAGTGCTCAAATAAACTACAGCACATTTAACGAGCGGTTGAGGACAGAGACACATGTACTAAGCACACCAGGGAAAGGGATTGTGTACAAAGAGTAATTAGCATGAAATATGAATACATTCATGAGGTAGTCTTGATCTATAATGCTCTTACAGGGAGTATTTTTTCTATGAATTCGATGAAAATGAATTTCAGAGGTTGAACTGAAAAAGGATCTGTGAATTGAAGAAACAAGTTGGTTTTGTTTGTTTTTAAAGTAATAAAAATCTGTCTTCCTGGAATCAAATGCATTCTATCTGAATAGGTAAAAAGATGAAACTGAGAAGAATACTTTATTTAATGTCAAAACAGAAAAAAAATAATCCTCGAGATATTTTAAGTATTTTTTTTGCAACTTCGTTAAGGGAATTTAAGTTAGATACTGGAAAAATTGATTTAATTTGAAGCTTGTTACTCAGAACATGAATAAAAAGCTCATTCATGGATCTTACAGACTTTTTTAAGATTGTCTGTTGTGGAATTTTCCCTGAACTGTGACTTAGGTTTGCTGTGTAAGAGCTTACAGATATATATATACAAAACCACAAAATACAGGGATAATGAGTTGGAAGTCAATCACTTGTCATTTCTAGGTCTGTGTTCTATAATTCTATGCACGATGGTCTTAAAATAATTTGCTTTGCTTTCCAATGTGTTATTTATGGCTCTAGCCGTGTTTTCTGGATACCTTGTCGGTATTGGTAAAGGAAGCTCCAGATCTTGTTACTGCTGCCAAGTTAAGTGTTGTTATGCAGGTTCTTCAGCTGAAGTAAAGCCAAACGCGTGGTTGTGAATTTATGGCTCAAGTGAGAGTGGGAGGAGGAAGCGTCTGGAGGCAAGGATCAGCTACTTACTAGGAAAGTTTGTGCTGCTATTAAACAGGCTGTGCACCTATATTTTAATATCCTGAAAGCATCCAGTAGAGTTCCAGGAATAACTATGTATTTGCTTAAATAAATAAAAGCCCGGTGTAAACAAAGATGTGGTTTTAAGCAACATTTATGGCCTTACTTGTAAAATAATTCTTTTAAGTCTGTATTAAAGAGATGTTCCCTCAGTCTTTCAGCAGAAGCATAGCTTGTACGTGCTAAAGTACTTCCTAAATGTGCTTTTTCACAAGTTAATCTTTTTTGAAATTCAGTGTAGGGTTTTGTTTTTTTTTCTGTGAAGGTGTAAACTGACCAGATTTGTCTGATTCATGGACTGCTTCCAGGTACATAGTGTACTGACCTGTAACGGTATCATGTTTACGAGAAATGCTTCCCTCCCCATGCCTGTTGGGTTTATGTGCAAAGGTGTTTTTTCATCCTTTTTTTCTGATGGAAAAAAAATAATTCTCCTTTTGAGATTTTTATCTGACTGATAGTTATTGCAACTGTAATGCTGTTAGGACTTGGTTTAAACAGAATATCTGCCATTGCAGGAATTTCTGTGCTATAAACGTAGAATGAGGATATATCTGTTATCTGAATGAATATGAGTTCTTTGCAGAAGATACATTAAAAAGCTATGTGAAGGATTAGAAGCTAACAATCATGCTATTAAGTTTCTGAATTCATTGAGAAATTGAGAATACTAGGTACATAGGCATTAAGAGAGAAAAAGCTCATAATTTTCTTGAATTATTGAATTAGTTCTTAATGATTTCTAAAGGCTAGAAATTTGAAATTACGTTTTTTTATATTTTTTTTTGTGTCTTGTGCAGCTGCGCAAAACTGAAACTTCTCTGAAACTTCATTCTTTCAGATACCTTTTGTGTTTGGTAAGGTGGGACTGTGCCTGTTTTAGAATAATATTATGAAATAATTTCCCAGTGAAGAGGCAAATGAGTAAGAAATTTGTGGCCTAAAGGCTATTTAAAAGTAAGAAGTCAACATGAACTATGTCTGCATGATTCTAAGTCAGTGTGGTACTATCTGTAAGTTGCCTATTTCTCTCATACTAACATTGCGAAAAAGTTTCAAGGTTTTCCTTTTGGACATTTTTTGATCTTGCATTGAAGACATTTCAGTCGTTAGTGCTGAGATGCTTCCTTTTAATGAACCATTTCAGCCACCTTTTGCTTGTGTTGATAACATAATGTTAAGCAGAGCAGAGATTAGATGTGCTAAATGTGGAATATACAGTTGATTCCGTATACGTGTGTGCTTAAAATGTGTTGAGGCGAGTAGTGAGTCTTGGCTATTTTGGTAAAGGTGAGAGACTGGTAGCTGTGTTTCAGGACTATTTTTAGTGTGCTACAGTGCAAGTGGCTTAATTTAGTACCCTGTTGGGTCCCCTGAGACTTATCCTGTCACGTGGAATTAATTTCTCTTTTAGCTCTTGAAGGCAGATAATCATTGCACCTGTATTTGGTGAGCACCTGTATGTTTTCATCAAACTTGGAAATACTTGGACTTGGAGAATGCTGTTTCCAGGTATAAGGCAATAATAACGTATACAACCATACAGGGTCATCTTCGTGCTCTTGGAGCCTGGTGTTTTGTGTTCAGCCGGTGACTGAGAACACATGCTAAGAAAAAGGGTTAACATATGTTAATGAATCTATATTAAATGTCTATTTTTTTTCTGTACACAGAGACAGGATAAACTGAATAGTGACACTTCCCAGCTTCCAACAGTTGCAAGTTGTTTCTTAAGTTACATCTTTATACGTAGTAAAATCCCCAGTGTGTTTTTCCTTTAGTGAACTGATGATCTTTTAGCATTCATAATTGGTGGCATTGGTTTTCTCTGTATTTCAAACAGATGTGTAGTTTTCCAGCTTTTCAGTCCTGCTGCTTGCTAGTCTTCCTGGTTTGTTACTTCCCTTTTTTATCGTTGCAAGTTTCATTAGTAACTAATTTATATTTACTCTCTCAGTGCTTTTCGAGATAGCTATCCTATCAGAGAGAAGATCAGAGATGTATGTGACGCATGAAAGACGGACAGTTATACATCATTCAGTAATGGCCATTACCCAATAAGTATTAGTTTATTCCCTCTATTACTAAGGTGAAGCCTCGCAGCTTTGGTTGTCTTGATATAGAATTATGAAATATCTCAGTTGGTGGTTGTTTTTCAGAGTTAGATTAATATGCCAGAAATGTTTTGCTGTCACAGCGTGTTGAATCTCTGCTGGGATGATGTTAGTTAACGTGATCATTAGTCAGAATGATTATGATGTGGAAAGGTGCGATGCGTCTTTCTTCTGTGGTGTGGCAGCTTTTGTTCCAAACAAGTCACTGTCTTGTAACGTGCCTGGTTAAACCTGTTGGTAATTCTAATCTAAACCTTGCAACAGCCAGTGTTCTTGTCACTAACGGAATGCAAAAATATTTGTGCCCGCGTATGAGGGTGAAAGATGTGCTTTTTGTAGATTACATGCAGCTAATAGGATTTATTTGATACCGTCCACCACAAGGCTGCAATTTCAAACATTTGTTTATGGAAAACTAATTTCCTGACATTTTATAAATAAAGATAAAAGTTGCTATTAGTATTTATCGGCTATCAAAGCTGTGATTACCAGTCAGCTTCACAGGGCACTGCTTGCTGGTTATAAAATCTAATGGAATCTAATAAGACAGATAAATTACCAATTATGTTTAATATGATCCTTTTCGCCTGTGAAGTTATGCTTTGGACTTAATGCCTATGTAAGTGCCCCTGTGAGTTCTACTGGCTTAATAAAACAATAAATACCAGCTAATTACTAATATTTTTTTTAAACCTTAAATTAGTATGATAATACAGTTCTTTTTACTAAACATTAAGTCAAATTTTTTAAGTACTAAGTCAATGGCAATATAGCATTAGATATTTCACTATGTGCGCCTGAGCGTGTAACCAGGATGGGATGTATCATCTTACATTTAAAAACTACAATAGATCTTGAAGATGGTAAACAGAGTTTGGGGTTTTATATATACCAATGAAAATTCTTCATGCATGTTTGTTTAAAACCTTCGACGTAGAAATATACTTTAAAAAGAGAGAGGATACTGGAATGGTCATTTGGAAATGTGTATTTTACTTAGTGTTTATTTAGTCAGGCACTTTATATGTCAAATATAACAGCGAAAAAGGAAAAGAAATCCATTTAGCACTTCCATTTTTACTACAGCTTTAGTCGGTTCTATTGAACACCAGTATCTATTTAACTTGGCTGGGTTAAGGGATCTTTTTGATCTCTGGATCTTCTTTTAGCTTCATTATTTCTAACATTCCTTTGGAAAATATGATTGCTTTAAGTGTCTTTGTTGGGAAAGATGTGGCTTTCACAAAACTAATCAAGAGGAGCAACAGCTGAACTATTTATATAAAAGATATTTTTGTTTACTAGGCTTGTCATAGTAATAACAGAGAAAGGAGTTTATGAAAATGTTAGTTAGCAATTCTTTGACGTTTAGTTGTAATTTGAATTTTTTTTTTTGTCTGAGTCTTGGTACTTTTCTTTTAGTTTTGGAAGTTGTATAGATAACAGATGTACCACTTAGGATATAATCTGGAAAATAATTATAGCTATCTCACAGTACTGAGGTGATGATGACCTGAAATTGGAGGGAAAAAATATAACTGGGACATCCAACTGTCTAAATTGGTAATACTATTATAGGCAACATTTTATCTTTATAGGCAAATACCTTCTTTGACCCACTTAAACTTACTATATTACTTCTGAAATGCATTGACTGATCTTTTTAGTCATTAGACGAGCACTAATATATAGGCAGCCAAGATGTATAATGTCTCAGTGCCCAGCAAAGCCCACCACAGATAAGGGACTCTCTGGAGCAAAACCAGCATGTTCACAGTAAACGTCACAGATGTTGAAGCAGTGACAGTGCCAGAGGGAGAAATGGGGTCAACAGTCCTGAGGCTTTCTTCTATCAGAATATTCATGGAGGCCACGTGAGAGACGCATTCATGGAAAAAGGCTACTGGCTTTTATTCCAGGTTCTTGCAGCACATTGTACCAACAGAGTTAAGTAGGCCCACTGAGGATATTTTCAGTTTAATCATATTTTGCCTGCTATTGTTTGATTTCTGCTCTATAGGAAGACAACTTGCATGTATTTCTGTGACTCTTTGTATGTGATGAATTGTTAATATTTGCTCACTGTATTTCAGCAAACACAACAGCTTTTACATCAGACTTAGGCAGAGTAAATAGAAGGGGGCAAAATCAGTTGAATGTTCCTTTTTTTGTTGTTGCTGCTGTTCTGTTTTTTTTTTTAAATGAAGTTTTTGTGGCCCAGGCATGAACCTGATTTCAAGTTGCTGCAGTTGTTGATAGAAAGTCAAAAGCAACTGCAGTGTGGAGTAGTTACTTTAGTACACTTCAACCATACAAGTTTACTGCAGAAATTCCTGATGCAGTTTTCCAAATTGCACTTGAAAATCAGACTAGTTGAACCACTTGGGGGAAATGGTAATAAAGCAAGAAATAATTTATCTAGACATCAAATGTGATGGCCAAATATAGTAACTATCAACTGCTTCGTAAGAACAAATAATAGTTCCCCTACTATTTTTTGACAAAACTAATCTGTAAAACTAAGTAATGATTTATTTTTTTTTCTTCCATTGAACATAATCTGTTGGGTTGATGTCACTTCCTTCAGCTTGATTACATTAATTAGGCAAAAAGCATATGAGAGTGCAAGAGGTTCCTTGTGTTTTTTCCATCAGTTTTATTTTTTTGTAATCTTGAGAGCGCAAACTAAGATTCACCTTCAGATCAATTCCTTCTTCTCTTTGTAATTGTTGTGGGTTTTGTTTGGTGTTTTTTTTCGTTTGTTTAAAATGCTGTAGCCAGATATTTAGTTCTTCTCATTGCAGAAAGGACAGAGTGACAGCAGGAGTGCTTAATTGATGTTACTTCAGGAATTGATAACTGAGTGATTTTAGGTGAACTGTGAAATGCCAGGTGGCATTGGAAGCAATCATGAGGTGGCAGAGCTGCTGTCTTAATTGACCAGAGGGCATGGCTGGCATCTGTGGATGCTCTTGCATTTGTCTCTGGCTATTGGGGGAAATGGTTTGCTGTTTGTCAAAGTTGAAGACCAAATGACAGTGTGGAGACTGTAAATGAACTTGGATACCAAATCACTTTAATCGAGGTTTATGCAGTTGATGAATTTCACGACATCCGTGTTCTACTGGAAAGAAGTTGTGGCTCTTGCTGCTTGAACCGTGGCATCTCCCACTGTTTCTTCTCTGGAATCCCCTGAATATTCTGTAATTTCATTGGTTGTGGGATTGGATAGAGGATACCTCCTTGGTCACTGGTCCGTTTAGCTTGCCCTGTTTTTCTCCGAGTTGCTGTTGTCAGGGTTCTGCTAATTCAGGATATGTTGGGACACATTTGCAATTTTTGATGATCAACAGGTTATTTGCATAGTTTGGCTATTTGTGTCCGTGGGTTTGTGAAACTTGACAGAGTTCATTCAGTTGTCTGGAACAAGCGGTTGGTCATATTTCATTTGCTTTATGGAAACCAGTGGTTGGAAGTTCCCTTGATGATGCTGACAACTATACTAACTAGGCCTAACTTGTGCCAACTGCTGCATTGTTTTATTTGAGCGTGGGAATTCTGCAGTTAGACAAGTGGAAAGACTCAGTGTTGGTGTATTGGTGAAGAAAGAGAACAAGTGCAAATTTGAGACTACTTGGACTGACATTGTTCCTCTCCCCCTTTCTTTGACTTTTGTTTCCATTCTTGGGTGTCTCTGCAAGTAACACAAGTAGAAAATGATCAGTAGCTTCCCAATATTGTCAATTTGGCCAGGCTTAAAGGCATGTGATTATATTGCAGTAGTATTTACTGAGTTTGTGCTAGAAACTATCTTCTAACCAGTGTTCCTAGTATCTTATTTCATTTTTCTGCAAAGTTGTATCACATGGGTTTTTTTTAGTGCACTTCTCAGTGTAATTAATAGTTCCAGCTGTTCAAGAGTACTCCTGTATGTATAGTTTACATCCCTTGATAGTGTATATATACATTTTTTCTTCTGTACTCCTGTATTAGCCATAGATCTTCTGTTAGATAAAAAGCATAATAAAACAATTAATTTATTTTGTATGTTTACTTTTGCTGCCAAATAGTAGTAAATGCAATCAGTAGATCACTTGCTGGATGGAAATAAGATGGAATTACACGTTAATTTCCTGTCACAGTATAAGGACATTTATTCACTGTGGCTAGAGACTTGATAGAAATTGGAGATTAAGGCTCAGGTTCACATAGGCTAAAGTTCAACTAAATCTGCTTTCTCCACACTGTAATTCCAAGTACTACATTTTTCTCCCTTTAATTTTCATGTGCATAACTGACAGTTTTTACTGTTAATTCTTTATTAAACTTATTTACTACTTATTTTTTAAAAAAAGAAAGGTTAATACGTGCTGGACCTTTCTCTTTGGAGTATAATGCTTCAATAGCTCCAGTAGCATTAAGGAAAATTGTATATGTTTCTAAAAAAATGGTCATGATGGTTTCTAATGCCATCCAGTAGCTGAATTAACGAACAGGTGTAGAATGGCATTTTTAAAGAGCTGTATGTGTGCTTGTTTTGCTACAGAATTACAAAAGTACTGGTGATAGATTTTTTTTTTTTTTTCCCTTTATTGCATCTGAAGTATTTCAGCAGGTTGGTGCATGTCTTTGCGATGATTGTCATTAGTCTTGTTTAATGCATTTTAATCTTAAATAACATTTTGTTTACTGTTGTCGTTTTTTTCTTTAAACCTTGCATAAGTTTCAAGCAGTGCCGTTTCTTTGGGATTAAATTAGTTCCCAGCTGAAGGTACTGCTAAATGTACACACTGGAGCCACACATGCATTGCATAATGTGAGGTGAACAGAAAACAATCCCTTGCAGCATGTTGCATCAGCTATTTTCCTCCAACACTGATAAACAAATATATTGTTACTAACAAAATGGAACTCTAATTGAAAATAAAAAAAAGATAGGTCATGTGATGTTGGTTTTTGAAGACCAGAAAATACAGATCTAAAGAAACATCTGCTTAGGCTAAAACTTAATTTTCTACTTTTCCACATCATATTCTCTCTCTTCGCTTTTCCTCCTGTTGTCTGCTAGAGGTAGATGGTCAAGGAAAGTGGAATTGATGAAAATATTTGGTATGTGTGAGATAATGACAATAGTAATAAGCTCCAAACGTGAAGAGTTGATGTGTTTCTTTCAGTGTCCTATTGCTTAATGAGTTCTTACAGTCAGAAAGGAAGGAAATTGTGACCCCCTTGCTACACGTTTTTTTTCCTAAAATATCACCACCTTAGTGTAAACCTGTGTATGACAGTCACTAGCTTGAGATACTGTCTGTAAGACAGTTTGTAAACAGGCCAATTTTGAGAGATGTAAGCTGGTGCCATTATCCAAGTACTTTAATTGAGTAATCATGGCACTGAACTCCAAGGTCTGTATGAGCAATGCAGATGCTTCAGCTTCCAGACTGTTTCTTCAGCCTGCTTTTTGAGCTACCCTATGTTGCCTGCTATTAAATACTTTTTTCATCTCTCGCTGGTTTTATGACATCAAACGAAAAAGTGCCTCTCATGTTCAGGCAGGTACTTCTGAAGGGAGTACCTGAAAAGGATTGGGATGCTGGTCAGTAACAGTATCCTGTGCATCAAGTAGCTTTTTATTTATTTCTTCTTTGTTTAAAGTTCTGTCACCGATGGTCTTGTCACAACTGAGTCACTGCTGACGAGTATGCAATGAGAAGGAGAGAGGGCCCCTGAGAGAAGCTTTTGGTAGCTTTCTGATGCTTAATGTACTCTCATGCACGGGTCAAACTGTGTTGTCTAGTAATTTAATCCATTTCTGTCTGTCAGTCTTACATTGGTAAGATTAGTGTTGGTGCTGGATTGCAATTTTGATGCAGTCACATAAGCATCTGGTTTGAATATTTGTGTTTTTCGGTAAATTGGCATAGAGCTAGCTTAATTTTCTAAGTGTCGTGCTTGAAAATAAGAACCTTTGGAAGAAACATCTCTGGTCTTCTCCAAATGGAAAAAAAATTAATCTAGACATTAAATATTTATAAAATAGGTGATTTGTAATTGTTGGTATTACAGACCTTCAGGCTCAAGTAGATAAGAGGGGCTTCATGTAAGACTTTGGAACATTTAGTCTTTCGTGTTCTACATGTGGTTACTGATTTCACAACCGCTAGAAGAGCGCCATGTGGAAGCAAGCTAGGAAGGATAATAATGAAAACGGGTTGTGGGCAGAGGAACCATTGTGAGTTGTGACTCAGCCCATCCTCTTTGTCTCTTCCTATCAAGTATTGTGTGCTTGAAAACTAGACCCCCAAAACCATTTTACCTCTTTTGATACTGTAGTAGCTGAGTAACTCAGTGTGTGTTTCCAGTTGGGCTTTACCTTTGAACTCTTGCTCGCAGAGATGTTCCCCTTCCAGTAGCTTATCAGGTGTTTGTGAATCACCATGGTAGGAAAAAACCTCTTTGTGTGGGGTAACATTTGGTAACAAAAACATCTGTGCTGCTTCTGTTTTCTTTCACAGCTTTATATTCTTGTTAGCTCTGCAGTTTTGCAAGCCCCGAGCCTGAAATGATCATCATGGACTTTGTGTGTGTGTGTTTTCTTAGCTGGTTACAGCATAGGTTTGTGTTTAGTGATTGCAACTAATGTGACTAATGTAAGTCTAGTACTCTGAGCTGGTTGTGAGGGCGTGTTGTTCAAAGACTCCTTGAATCCCTTCTCCCACCTGTCTTAACCAGATACAGATCTGGGTTCTTCCGAAGCTCCTATTGGTGTAACGGAACTCATAATGTTGATTGCCTTCTCATGGGACAGCTACTTGTTAGCTCCTGAGCCTGTTTGTTTTGTTGAGCATCTGGTTTTATTTCCTTGTTTAATTGTGAACAACTAGTGATAAGGGTGTGATTGTTTCATGGAGTGTCTCTGCAGGATTTCAAGGGTAGTTCCTTGTAGTGGAAGGGTTGTTGCTGGTGGGAATTTTGAGTGTTGTCTGTGTAGTATCAAGGTGATGTGGAGCTCATTCCTTTTACAAATAAGAGTCAGTCTGGTCATATTATGTAGTTAGGCTTGCAGAATAATGGTGAGGCAAGGGGAAAGGCAGGGCAGCATTGTTAAATAGTGGTTTTTGTTTAGCTTTTTCTGCTTTAAGCTTTCTAGAGGTAGCTGGAGATAAGACAGCTGTCTTGTATGAGCTTAGTTTATTCTGATATAAAAGTGCTCAAGGTACGCTATTCAAGTAATATAAACCCAGTAGAATTATTTTCATGCCAAATGTTCTCCTAATGGTATTGTGTATAAGAGAAAAATAACTGTTTTCTTTTTCTTGTTTTTATTTTATTTTTTTGAAGCTGTTAAAACTGAGGCTTTGCTGTTATTCTTCAACTAAAAATGAACATCTTTACTTAGGACATACTATACCTGTAGTGAAACCCATGCTGGTGAAATTAGTACAGCAAAAAAGCAGTGCTCAGAGAAGACAGACATAGTCTGCTTAAAACTTCCTCTTAATGTGACTTTCAAGTTTTGCATTTACTTTCGAATGACCTAAAATGTTCATTAAGTTTAATGTTAAGCACGTTTTTGTTCCTTCATTGCCAGATACGTTCTGTGATATTTAAAAGGAAATAAATGCTTCTTAATTGGTTTGTTTAATTAATACTTAAGAAAATTAATTATGGTAAATTATGCAAAAACCGGCATAGAATTTTAATATTTCATTAGCACATTACTTTGTATATAATTTTAAGAACTGCATATAAGGCTAGTGATAACTTGCTAAATAAAAATAAATCAGTTTAAAATATATGGTGTTTTCTTACCTTAGTTCTTTACCATTGACAGCATAAATAATGAGCAAAACCCAGCCTTTCTGTGGTATAATAAATCTCAAATGATTTATCTTACTGGTTTTGGCTGAAGATGTTCAAATAGTATTTAAGGTATTAATTTTTCAACAGAGGGCAGTCACGCTCTTTGAGGTAATACCAAATCACTGTGTTTCTAAAAGTGTTAGGAATAAACTGGAGCTGAAGATAACACATTTTGTGGGTTAAGATGTATGTAATTTGATAATGCTTGGCAAGTTTGGTCATTTTCATATTAATATTTTCATTTCATGTCCTCCAAATTTTGTACCTTAGCTTTGTTTCTTCAGATGCTTTACAGTACGTTGAGGCAGTACATTCGTTTTGCCTCGGGCTGATTCTAGTTAGATGCATTACTGTGGTTTTCTAGCTGAGTTGCTGTTAGTGTGTTAAGATTGAACAGTTGTAATAATGATTTGGAATTTAATAAATACCTTCTTCTTTCCAGCTAAAAAGACAGTAGAAGAATCAGAGGAAAAGAAAACGGTTCAGTCAAAGAAAAAGATTAGAGAATTAAGAATTTTGGATGGAAAAACAGCACAAAATTTGTGTAAGTGATGTCAAATGCAGTAGGTGAATATCTAAACTGCTTGTGCACACAACTATTTTTTTTGTTTACATGAGCAATATTCCTTTTATGAAAGCTGCCTAATGTGAACATGACCCTTAAATTGAGAAGTGAGTCTGTACATGCGGTCTGAAATCACTATACAACCTGGGAAGACATAGTGTTGGTGGGTTTCATGAGGATTGAGAGGCTATTCCAAATGATTCTTTCCGGTTAAAGCAGTAGAGCTTGGTTGGGGTTAGACTTTTAAAGAGAAAAATATGGTGATCAAGTCAGGTGCAAAGACTACTGCTATACATTCTGGGGAGAAGAGTTCACCTTTTTTTTTTTTTTTTAACTAATTTGCTTCCTTTTTAATTATGGAGGAAAATTCATCACTGAGAGCTGTAGATGCTTCTATTTGAATTAGAAATACCACAGAACATTGCTAGTCCAGCTTTGCCATGGCAAGTGAAGTGTGTAAAACCAAATGTGTGCATTGTTTATTACCACATCCATGGGCACGTTTTCTTAAGCAGAAAACAAACTGTGGCAGAAGCAAGAGATGACTTTTTTGAAAACATGGATGCAGGAAAATGGGCCATGTTTATAGTGCTGAATGCATAGCCCTTTATTAACAAGGTGTGCTGATTGGTCTGTATTAGGAATACTGGGTAGTTTATTGAATGGGACTCTGTGGAGAAGTTAAAAAAAATTTGGAGACCGCATCGCTTTGAGAACTCCATCTTAGAAAGGTGTGCAATATACATCGTCTCTCGTGTAAGTTTAGTTACCCTGAAATGTGGTTGATTAAGGGCATTTTTTCTGTCTTTGCCCAGCTTTTTATTACCCTTTCAACATGCAGTTTTTCCTAGCATGTTGTGTGGTTATCATTCAGCTAATGGGAAATGCAGTACAGCTCTTCATACATGGCTCTGAAAGCACCAAATAATAGTCTTCTAGTGGCCGAGTAAGTGTAAGTATTAACACAGGTGGTGCTATTCGTAAGAACAGGACTTTATAGCTAGAGATGTATAACACTGCTGGGGAGCAACTGAGGCTGATTAAACAGTTAAGTGTTATAATAATTTCATTTCCTAGGAATGTAATCCGTTACAAGTCAAACTGCAGTTGTGTGCCTCATGTAGCGTTCGTTTTGTATAGACACTTTCTTAATTGTGAATCATTTTAATTTGGATCGGGATGATTTTTCAGTTACTTGCTAGAAATGAAATTTGCCTTCTTGTATCAATCTTTTTGAATTTTTTTGATTCTAATTATTCGTTACTCACTTTCAGCGATTTTTTTGGGTTCTTTCCGTTTGCCTTATGAAGAAATAAAAAATATAATTTTAGAGGTTGATGAAGAGAAGCTGAGTGAATCCTTGATTCAGGTAAGTGAAAATATCTCTGATTTTGTTCATAGCTTGTTTCCATGTAAAAATGTTGTAAAGGTATAAGACTTGAAGATTAAGAATGGTGTAGTTTTTCCTGGATATCAGCTACAAGTGTACCAGCTGTGTTTACTGTTTTGTTTATTTCACTTCTAATTTTGCATATGGTCACATGTAGGAGTAAAACTGTCTTTAAAAGCCACTGTTAACAAAAGTAGTTTTAAATGTCTCACTTTGTGAAGTTTCCCCTTCAAAAGGAAAAATCTGACAATTCTAGTTTTTCAGTTTCAAAGACAAGCTTTTAGCAGGCTTGGACTGGTGAATAATGAAGTTTCATCAGGCGTTTGGTGGTAACAGCACTGCTTGTCACTAGTTACAGAATGAAACTACCTGAACCCCAAATGAATCCTTATATCAGATCTGCTCTCAAGCTGGTTTGGTCTTATTTTGAGTCCAAAGTCTCTGAGCTGTGGAGAAGACAGTATGGAATACAGCGGCTTTGCATCTGTCTCCTATTTGCTCACAGTATGAGGAGAGGAAGTGTGTACACTGCCCTTCATGATCTCTGGAGAGTGACAGAGTGCAACAGAGAAACATGTAAACCTAAAATGGTATATATACAGGTGTAGTGCGCCAGTGAAACTGGTGTTGAATTGGTTTATTTTAACATCATACACAGATTCTAGTTAACACACTGGGCCTCAGTTTATCCCTTTGTCCTTCTCTATCTGCTGCTTGTGCTTCTTTCCCGTTCCCCCCAAGGCTTTCGAAATTTTCTTCTTCCTTTCCTGTCCCTGAAACATGGTTATTCGAGGATCACTGGGCTAAACTGAGTTGCGTGGTCTTTTCACTGTTCGCTATGTAATTCACAACTTCTTCAAATTTTAGCATGAATATATTTTAATAAAATTACTGTGTTGCAACATGTACGTTGTAAATGCAATTAACAAAGCAAATTTGCTTGTCCTTTGTCTGAAACTTCTCTTGTGTCACCAAGGCCCTCCTGCATTCTGCACTTTTGCTTTCTTGAGGCTGTAGAGGAAGGGCTGCTGTTTTCACACCGACATCAAACTATTGGACTTAACTACAGCGCTATGTACTGTTATGTTTTCTTACAATGTTATATTCTGAGACTTACCAAAACCAAGTTTTTTTTGAAATACGTAATTGGAATCCAAAATTCTCATTTATTTGGGAAAATCTTGATTTGGTTTTGTGGTTTAGTTGTGTGGGTTTGTATGTGGTTTTTTTTGTTTGCTTGTTGGTTTTGGTTAGGTTGGGTTTCTTTTTCTGTTTTCCACCCCCCAACTACGGTTATAATGAGAAACAGTGACGGCCTTACAGCTGCACAAGAATGCTCAACAGAAGCTAAAACAGTCGTGTGTTATAGACACCACTTCGGTCACAAGTCAAAACAGCACCATATGGGCTGCATGAAGAAAATTAAGTTCATCTTAGCCAGATCCAGTGCACCATAACAAAGGCAAATGTGATTGCAAGGTCTATCACGTGAATATTTCCAGTAGAGAGGAGAATTATTATGCTTTTGAATAATAGAATTCTAAGACCTTATCTAAAATACTCAGTACATTTAACAAAAAAAGAATTTAAAATGGAGAAGGTGAACTTAAAAACTACTTAGGGTGATGCAAGGATGAAGAAGCAGTCTCCAGAAGGAAGCTAGAAAAGATTGTCTTGATTAGATTAGCAATATAAATAGCTGAAAGGGGTTACGACTACATTATAACTGTATGTGGAGAAGTGATGTGCATGAGCACTGGGGAGAAGATGATGTATAAGTAAAAAGGCAGTGTTAACAGCAGAATAAATGTGTACGAATTCGTCATGAGTGCAGTTACCTACAGTCTCAACTGCCTGTAATCTTCAAAAACCTGAGGCTTTGGAGACTGGTTCATTTCTCAATGGAATGGAGTGGCTTCTAATAGCAGGGAGATAGAGGTGATAACCTGGAAGAGACTCTGTCTCTGTTTCTAAAGACCATCTTACAAATGTGTTGGGGTAAGTGGGCTATATCATCTGTTTCATGTTCAGTCTACTCTGGTTCATTTTTCTTCTAATCTTCTGACTGAGTTATTAACTAATTTACCAGTTTAACAGTTTTTAATACTACTGATTGGAAGCTAAATCGGTGTAGTGTAACTGAGCAGATAAAATGCTTTTACAGTTATGCTTCTCAAGTCTTCATTTCTTGCTACTTTTCAAACTTATGTTGGAACATTTACTGAAATTAATTGGGTTAATAAGTTTGAGTACATGGTAGTCTATATGAAGTTTTAACTCTTTCTTGAGGAAAACACTGTGGGGGGAAAAATATCTCAGTTCCCGATGTGTCTAGAAAGAGTGAGTTTTTGTAAACATGCAGTTGTGTAACATGATGTTTAGCAGAGTTTAGAGCACTGTGACAGAGAGTAGTCATTGATAGTTTCAGCATCTTAAGGAGAGCCATTGCTGCTTTTTTTTTTACCCTGTTTCCATTTAAAACCACATCATTATAAATACATTATGGAATTCTGTTTTCTAAAGCCCTGACATGAATTTAAATATGGGCTCAATGCTTTAGCTTCACTTTCAGTTATTCAGTGCTGTTCATGAAAGCAAACATATCTAATTATCATCTATAGAGAGAGCTGTAATGCTAGTAGAGTGAAAATCTCCTTCTTAGAAGCTGAGAGTAAATGAGTTAATGTGTTAGCTCTAGACCATAAAGGGATGTGGAAGGGGAAGAAGGAATGGTCAAGCATGCTAACAGATTGTGGTTACAGGGCTAGAAGAAAAATGGTGGTTTTAGTAGTAGGTACTTGTATTTCTGCATTGATGGAAAAAATAATCTTTTACAGTAAGTTGATTCACGTGTAATGAAATACACATTTCTGACAAATACAGTGAAATTATTGATGGTAGGATTTGGTAAATAGGGTACCTAATGAAAACAGATTAAAAAAATTCTAGTACTTAGTTTGTGTTTAACTGCTTAATATTGATAAGGATAAATCAAATGAGCAATAATGTTTTGCAGATGCTTTAGTTTTTTGAAGTAGGTATCTGTCAGATGTGGTTTTGGGTTAATGGGAAAGGAAACACGTTTAGGTTTAAATACGAGTCCATGGTTTGACTGTATGGCATCCAGGTGAGCCTGATGCTTGTCTCTGTCAAGTATATTGAACTCCTTTTGCTGAGACGCTTGGCAAGGGATGCTTTGTGTGAGTCTGCTTGTCATGTTTATTTCCCCTTATTAATATGGGTGAATGTGTGATTCTTTCAGCTTAAGAGAATTAAGTTAGCTATCACTTGCCAGTTTGACAAATTAGACTGATGCCTTTCTGAAAATTGTACCTTAATGCCTACTTCATCAAACCTGGCAGAGTGATCAGTACTCAAATTCTCCTAATGAATAAGAACATTGCAAGAGTGATGGCAGGATTGCTATGTTCCAAAAATAAGACATATAGCTCTAATAGTACAGGTTTTCTCCAATTATGAGTTTTCTGTCTGGGGAAAAATATGCTTCTATAGCACTGTTTGCTTTACTTTTTTTTAAAGGCATGTAAGTTGGTTTTTTTTTTTCCTTCGTATCACTGTCTTCATGTGGCAGAGACCTAAACAGTCACTATCGGTTCTCCGATAGTGTCGAGGTGCTTGTCTCTTCTCTTTTATTCATATCTTATGGGAAGACATGACAAGACACTTTTCTGGTGGGAGGGGAGGAGAACTGATGTGCTAATCACCTAACCAGAACTTCAAGTTCAGGAAGCATGTTCTGAAATGTTCTACTTCTGTAGCTAGTGCAGCAGAAAGCATTAAAAGATCTAATTTTTGTAGGTGTAGCATAATTGCCTTATCTCTGTAATTAGTGTTAGAATTAAAATGCTACAGAGTTGCATATTCCAGGACACTTTATTGAAAGTGAAACTCTAAAGCCCACTGCTTCTCGTTGAGGAACATGGACCTAACCCTTTTTTTCTGCAATACTTCAGGACCCAAAGTGTTTGTGTAGAAGAAAAAACAATTTCTGTGTCAAGACGTGTTTTTAACTTGTTTGTTTGGGACGAGAGTCATTGCACTGTGGAGCTGGGCAAAGCTCAGGTTGATTTTTTCAAAAGCTGTTGATAACAAAAATGCACCATTTCTTGGCTTCTGTGTGCTTGTTAAGTATCTATAAATGATCCAGTGTACAGAAACAGGTTGCCTGCTATTGCTGTGTATTTAGGCGGTTATACCACAAACTCTCCCCTGCTCCGAAATCTTCCTACGGGCCACCCTGGGAAAGCAGCTTGGGCTCCGTGTTTGCTCAGTACTTGCAAGTGTTTCTACCTCTTTTCTGTAGGTAAATACCTGCAACTCTGGCAACTCAACAGCTTTAGAAATTCCACACAATCCCCCTTGCCTCTAAGCGACTCCAGGCTTTTGAATCCATATCCAGTATCCAAAATACAACATCATATTTGCTGCTTGATTTTCCTGTCTTGAGGTTTTATTATGAACAAAGGCGTTTAGTGATGATTAGAAATGAAGTAAAGGACACTCTCTTTGTGTGAACAGCCACAATGTAATCATATCGGTTAATAATATTTTAAGTCACTAGGGTTTTTTCATATTTAGATTTATCAACTTTTTGGAACAAAAAAGGCCTATTGACTGTTGCTAGTTTGCTTCAATGTAAATGCATACTTTTCCCCCTTGAAGAATACATTATTGTTTTGTTTTCAACCAAGATATATATAAAAAATTAAATACAACCTAAACTTTTACTGAGTATCTCTTAAAACAAAGTATTCTTTAGCCTTAATATTTTATGTGTTTAGCATAGCTGTACTTTCAGATGTCAAGATCATGTACTAAACCATACGCTTTTCTTTGGGACATGGATAATATTTAAAGCAAGTTTTCCTTTTTGCTGAGTTCCAGTGTATTTGCCGTTCAGATAATCTGTACAATTTTATGATGTTGCTGGAGTTTTTTTCTGTGAAGTATTTTTAAGTGATGTTTGTGCAGAGCTATTTTGAATGTATAAAATTTGTATTGGTAGTTATGTCTTATTTTATGAAGACCAGTTATTTCTTGATTAATAGTTAATGAGCAAGATACAATTGTCAAGGGAAAAAAGATTGTAGAGTATAATTTCTCAGGTTCTGACAACATCAAAGAATTTTGTGTGACTTTTTAATACTGAGAAGGCATTCTTCAAATTAGAGCCTCTTAACAGAGGACCTGATGTTTGTATTAAATAATTACTAGTTTGATTTCTTGTTTATATAGTGTTAAATCTGTGTATATGAAATAAGCTTCCTATAATTTCCTCCTGCATTTCTACATTGTGATATTTTAAGCGTGTTATTTTAAGATCTTAGCTAGTTTAATATAACAAATTTAATATAATGCCTTGTTTGTTTTAGAATCTAGTGAAGAATCTTCCTGAGCAGAAAGAACTCAATGCCTTAGCCGAATTAAAGGATGAATATAATGATCTTGCTGAGCCAGAACAATTTGGAGTTGTGGTATGTATCAGTGCAATAATTAACTGGAGGGTTCTATTTTGTCAAATAGATTTTTGAAAGAAAAACTTTAGGTTTAAATTCTTTCAGTTGGTATTTTTGCAACTCCTGCAGCACGGAAAATTACCATCTATTTATTGGTGAGTAGTAATCTAAAAATCTCTGTAAATACATACTAGGTGTATGGTGCAAAAGGTTGAGAAGGAATTTAGTGGAATGTTAATGAGAAAACATAAAAAAAATGGTTTTCCTTACAAATGGACTAAGTTTCTGTAATTTTGCTTGCTTATTCAACTAATTTTACTGCTACTAAAATGCTGGTTTTGGTTGTGATTTTGACTTGGATGGTAAGTTCATTACAGTGGATAAAACACACCTGAACTTAAGCTCTCTACATGACTGGAGACCTTTTTCATTGTGTTTTTCATTAATTTGAGCGTTTTGCATTAACAATAACCTTAATCTTGATGTTAAGAAGAATTTGTTTTGGAATAGAAGATGACAGACTGTTAAGTGCTATTTAGAATGTTTACCTATATATATATATAAAAATTTAGGTATGTTAGTTAAGAGATGTTAATTGGTTAATCACTGTGCCCATCATATTTAATACAATTCAGAGAAAGTTTTTTACAATTTGTATTGAAAACACTTTGTAAATGGTCAACTTATAAGAAGAGACTGACTAACTTAATATTCTGCTGATCTATAAATGAAAATTAGAATCACATTTTCATTTAGATGAAATGTTAAAGTCAATTAGATATCCAAATTAATTACTGGAACTGTTTTTCAAGTTATATCCTGGGATCAAAAAAAGCAGCACGACATCATATAAAGAAAAGTTTGCACTAATGTTGAAGTAGAATAAGATGAACTGAATCAGCCGTATAACATTAAATAGTCTAGGTAGAATGATCTCTGGTTTTTGAAGTAAAACTTAAGTTGAAGTGTTAATTTCTTGTTATGACCTGGCAATAACCACAGCTTCAGTAAGGGCACTGGCTTTCAGTTTTAGTTCTATTAAGCATTTTAGGTATTATAAAAGCATGAGTCCCATCTGTGCCATAAAGTGTGGGTGCCAACCATTCTCTGTCACCTCAGAGGATGGGCTGGAAAAAACCCAAACTGTTAGTGGTATTCAAACTTAGACTAAAGTTCAGTCACTTCTCTTTACCACCAACTGTAAGTTTTGAAGTCCAGTTAGGAAGAATATTACCACTTCTAGAAAGATCATCCTGCAATTGTGTGGTTTTGAGTTTCAGTTCACTTTTAAACCACCAAAATAAGTCACTGGAACAGACCAAAGAATTCAATTTCTGGTGTGTGTTCTGGAAAAGCATGAGATGGGATGTTGCTGCTTCCTAGGAATGTGAACTTCAGCTGTTAAGAACTGGATTGTCAGGATTTCATTGTTAATGGGAAGGGAGAGCCTTAATTGAGTAGTTGCAGATTCTGTGACCCTGTTAGCTGTAATCCTTGCTGAGGGTAGCTGCGCGGGCAAGAATTGTACAAGTGTGTTGCAGCTGCATTGTTTTAGAGTCATTCCGTCATTTTAAATGAATTTATTTGCCTCTTGTTTTGCCTCACCTTAATTTCTAGAGCTGTTGTAGAGTTAAACTTTCTAGAACATGGATAGGAAAATGAAAAAAAAAAAAAGGCAACTGTTTAATATTTTATGTGTAAGAAGGCTGAGTAAGTTGACTAATTTCTACTATAGGAATGTCAGCTTTTTTCCCTACAAAGTGAGGCCAATTTAATTGTGCTTTTTGCCTCTTCCTTCAATAACCTTTGATCCTGGTTTTAATATAGGACTTGAGAATTGAATGATGATAAGGAAGAATAAAAAACTGAATAAAAAGCTTCATTAGGTAGAGAATTTAGACAAGGACCTTTACGAAAGCCCAGAAGGGGAAATAATGACCTTCAGTCCAGTGTTTACAGTTAGCTGGAAAAGAAATACCCATTTTCTTGCTTTTTAATTGTTGGTGTGGAAGCCAATGCTTGCTGCTACATGTACCTGTTTGAATTTGTTATTTTGTTTATGCCTTTGACAGTACTGTTGTAGAACTATAAACAATTTGACCTTTTTCAAAGTGAGTATGATCTTTGCACCTTATCTGTTTTCAGAAGATTACTCTAAGGTCATTATGTTTATCAGCCATTGAACATGTGTACTTAGAAACCTGCACATGAAAGAGAAAACAAAGCAGTATGAGGAAGGAGGAAATAAAATAGCATTTGTGGTCATCTTCTGTTGGCTCATCAAGAGCATAATGTATATAAAAATGTTTTGGATTCTAAGGGAACGACCCACTCGAAACAGCTGAAGGTGTGACCAAATATTTGCTGGGTTATACCTCCAGGCTCATCTTAAGTTCCTGTTAATTGATGGAACTGGCTTTGCTGGGAGGAAGCATTATGTCAGTCTGTGTTTATTGCCAGGGAGTTTGTAAATCACAAGTTTAGTGTTTGGGTAATGCAAAGCACTCCTATTTTAAATACGTCACCAATTTTTTTCCGACAAAGTGAATGATTTGGGGAAAAATACCTATAGGCAGCTACAGTTGCCTGGAAATACAAGACAGTGAAAATAGACAGAAACTGTAGTCTTGCTGGCAGCAAAATATTGTTTTTTAATAGAAGCTATTTTGCCTAAATAAACTTTTGGTTCTTTTATGTTCTGATCTAATGTTTCCTATTTCATAGATGAGTTCAGTGAAAATGTTGCGGTCACGTCTCAATGGGATCCTTTTCAGGCTGATGTTTGAAGAGCATGTAAACAATATCAAACCTGACATTATGGCAGTTACACTTGCTTGTGAAGAGCTGAAGAAGAGTGAAAGCTTCAGTAAGCTTTTAGAGTTAGTGCTGTTCCTTGGAAACTATATGAACTCTGGCTCCAGAAACGCACAGTCTCTTGGTTTTAATATCAGCTTTCTTTGCAAGGTAAGATAAAACTATGAAACTTGCAAGTGTGGATTCATGTAACTCACAACATATGAGGAAGTACCCTAAAGAGCAAAGAACATTCAGTCAATTTGTTTATTGACTGCACCTCCATTTTTTATTAGTGTGTAAGCAAATACAGAGTGAACATTTCTAGGATGATCTCCTGCTATTGCTGTCTTTCTTAGTGCAGTGGTGATTGAAGGCAGCTGTTTAACTCGAAGTCTGTTCTGAGTCTTTCTGGAGTATATGAGTATATAAGTAAAACAGCTTTCTTTCATCTAAATTCGTTTGACTATCATCTTGTCATTAAAATATACATAAAACTCTCAGTATATTAAATGGCTCTGGCTACTCACCTTTTTTCCCATCTTTTACCCAGCTATCTCTCCAGCACTGTCACTGAAATAGGTATTTGGGATTAAAGGTGGACATGGGAATCATAGGTTTAACTTGAGTTGTAGTGGCAAAATATGGGATGCAATGACAACTTCAGAACCTGTAGCAGTCAGAATTTAATGTGCAGTACTTGTTTATTTATATAGTATAAAGCCTGAGGCATTGATCTAAACTTCATCATCACAGTTAGTGAAGTACTTTGAGAAGTATCTTTGGAATAAATGAGTGCAACATTTGTAAAAAGATTTTTTTAGAAGTTAGGATAAATCTTGCAGAAGAACTCTTAATTTATTTGTTTCAAGTACTTTCTTTGGGCACCACATGGACATCAGGGGTGTACCTCATGGACATTGAACCTTGGGGGGGGATAATATCACAAATACACAGCAAGTCTAATCTGCAGTATTTCAGTAGAGAGAGGCTCTGCGTGCTGTAGTTGAATACAAAGATTTTGTTAACTTCTGGTACAATAAAAAACATCACCTGAGAAGTAACTTCTGTTTTTTAATAGCTTTTTTAAAGAGAGGTGAAGTAGAAGGATTTTGTCGTAAATCTAGTGCTACATTTTCTTTTTGGTAGTAGTGGAATCTAGAGGGTAATGAATGGCTTTAGGAAAAAACTGCTTGTTACTGAAGAGGAGGGGCAGTGATGACCGTGCATGAATGGTACTGCAGTGTAGCATGGATTTGAGATGTTCTTGCACTCCAGGTGACAGAATTATGAATTGCTGTCAATGCAAATCCCACGGATGTTGACACAGCTAATGTAGATTGACTAATCCTTCAAATTGTCCTCTACTGAACTGAATAATTGCTGAAGCATAGCTATCTCTGTTTACAGCTAAATTCCATTTAAAATAACAGACAAAAATCTATGACAATTTAATTCAGCCTTGCCCTCAGAAATGAAATCTATTGTGTGGTTTTTTTGAGCTGGTTGTTTGGGTGAGATGTTCTCTCCCACTCCAGTGAGATCATAGAAAATACTTAAATGTTCTCCCTAATAAAATGTTGACAGCGCTGTGTGCTTTTACATTTAGGTACTGGGTATATTCTGTTATAAGGTGATGTCTAAAAGTAAAGCCTGATTTTTTTTTTGACTCTTTTTGGTGGCTCTCACTTTAAGATACTTGATGAGACAAAGTAAGATCTAAGTTTAAAACCTGTATTGCCCTCTGAATGTTGTTATTAGTGAAAGACTTCAGCTGTTAGGAGAACAGAATTATTTAAATCTAGTTGCAGTGACTCAAGTTTTCAGCTGTTCTTTACTATAGGTTGGTGTTTTGCCTGAAATCAAGTATCTAAGTCTCAGAAAAAAATAACCAAAAAACATATTAGGGTAAGAGGAATTAAAGCACTGGGTATTTGATCAATGGTTTTGAAAGGCTTGGTGTCTGTGTGTGTTTAGTTTGTGTTTTTCTTTTTTTAGACTGGTGTTTGAAACTTTTTTGTCAGTGGACTTTCAGTTTAATGTCAGTAGACTTTCTCTCCATGCTAAGTGAGTTCAGCTGTCAGAAATTTATAATATCTAAGTGTACACATGTTTGTGTGCAGAGTACAAGAGTGCACACATGTTTCGGTGTGGTAACCAAATGTGTTGAATTCACTTTCCAAGAAAATATGATTTCCACGCTGGTTTGTTCCTGCCTCTGATGTTCTTAAGCCAGAGCTGGAAATTTTGTACATGGAAATCTGGTTTTGTGTAAGAAGTTTTATTAAATCATGGTAAAGAAATGAAAGAAAAGAAAGCATGAATTCAAAGCTGTCTGTTCATAGCTAGAAAGCCAATGCCTGCATAGTAATTGCAAATCCTTAAAAACAGATTATCTTTCTGGATGTTTTATTGCAGTGTATGATGATATTGGAGAAAGAAATGATTTGTAAACAACCTTTGGCAGAAGACAGAGAACTTAATTTGGCTCAAATAAGAAAGATGGACATTAGAATTCATGTGCTGTATCAAGGCTGGCAAGAAGTAGCAGCTACTGTGATGTGTGCATGAGCATTCATGATTGCAGAAGTGTTAAGTACTCTGAAAATAGAGGTAGGGCCAAAAAAGTAGTGAAGTTCAGGGAAGCTTCTGTAGTAATACACTGAAAGTAAACCTTTTTAGCAGTTGCTGTGTTTTAATCATGTGTGCAAGTGATGGAACTGTTGTTCTGCACCCTATTACTGCAGTTTCTGTCTCTCCTTGAGGAAGAGTTCTATGAAGTTATGCCAGATACAAATTTAATTGAAAGAAAAGAGATTTGCTTTAGGCTTATGTAAAGTACAACTTCTGTTCTTCTTGTGGCAAATTAATGTAAAGACAAACAGCAAGCGTTCCTCTATTTTAATAAAGCTTTTGTAGAATTTTAGCTGGATCGATGTCTATTTTATGTAATAAGTAGTGCTATGTAACTTCTTATTCAAATGGTGCAAATAATACAAGACAGGCTGCTTTTATAGGTAGAGTATTACTGACTAGTGTACGCTTACTGTCTACTAACCCCTTTTCTGTTAAAATGGGGAACATTTCTGGGATATGACAAGTTGTTTAATCTCTTAAATCAATAGAAAGTGGGTTATTTTATAGTTATAATACTCAAATGTCACTCTAGTGATAGTTAAAACATAAAAGTTTTTCCTTACATAAGCAGTAACTTTTAAACCTCACACCTGAAAAATTGGATCAAAAAATACCTGTTAAAAAGAAAAAATAATCGAATTGCGTTATGGTATGATTTGTGTGTTTGAAACTCTTATACCAAGATACAACATGTAATGGGTAATTTGTCTATATAAATGCTATTTCTGAGCTACAGACTTAAAAGTAGTACTCTGCATATTACTTGATTTCAATGCGTGCACTGAGTATTATGCTCTGTGTTCATTAGTCTTTAATCCTTTCCCAAACAATGAATCCGGTAGTATTGACCACTCAAATTGATGCTTCTCCGTTCAGCTGGAAACTGCTTTCTGAAGGCTGCAATGATTCCCCTCGCCCCTTTACTAAAGGTATTATTCCCAGAATCTGTTTCTCTGATAAAGAAGGGCCATAGAATCAAAACCTTTATTGGACAATTTTCATACCACGGTGTTAGTGTCTTCTTTATAAATTAATAAATTTGGAAAGCCTTAAGTTGGTGGCATGAGTTGTTGTTGTTTTGAAAATGCCATATATACAGACACTGCTCTGTAAAAGCCTTTATGTTGCAGCGAGTTAACGCTACTTAAGATGAAGAAATACAGCAATTATTTGTATTCCAAATGGTAAATGATGTTACTGTTGTTGAGATGTGTTGGTTTAGCAAGTCTTGAGGAACTATTAAAAATTTCTCTGATAGGGTAATGCTTTGAGAGTTAAAAGGATGAAAATGCAGGGGGCATAATGCAACAATTATTACGTTTCACACCCTAGTTTTCCTTTATGTTTATATATTAGGCAGGAAGTAAAATCCCTTTCTTTACCTATTTTGTTTCGGTTTGTTTTTTGTTTAACATACCTAGGTCAATGGCAAGGAAATGGATGACTCTTTCTAAAGATGTAACACTTTGTGCAGCCCACCTTTTCCATTGCAAAGAGGATATTTTTTGTGCTGGCCTATGTCCATCTCTGCTTACATTCATGAGGCTGGAACTCTTAATAAGACAGTGAAACAGCTGTCATTTTTCATAGTTTTTTTGCTTCTTTACTAACCCTTAATACCACTTGGAATTTGAACCCATAGAATATTTCTTGGAAGCATGGTTTTCTGGTTCAGTTAACTGTTACGAAGTTAAAAAAAAAATCACTATTTAAATCTGAGCTGCAATTATCATCTGTGAAAGTGACAAATAAAAGTATATAAAATGAAAAGGAGGGAAAAATATTGATTGTCCCTCCCCAATCTTTTGTTCTTAGTGTAGTAACCCAAATAAGACTTTTATTAGTTGAAAAGGCATTGACTAAACGTCAGCTGCCTGAGCTTTTTCTTTAAATAGTTTTACCTGAAACTAGATACTTAGTTTGATTTTTCTATTTATTAACCTTTTAATATAACAGAGGCTGTGGTTTCTAAGTCTAGCATTTTACGGTTGCCCTTTTCAGAGCTCTTGTTTATAAAAAGATAATTTAGCTTTATGCTGATGGGCATTATTACTATTGTAAAGTCAATTTTGTTCTTAACACAGTGACGTTGTCATGTGCTACGTGTCAAGCCTTGTGCTTGGGGACAGGCTTAAACTGCTGCAGAAGAGTTGTCTTGGGAGTGGGAAGCAAAAAACTTGGAGTCTTAGTGGACAAACAGGAGTCAGTGGTGTGCCTTGGCAGCAGCGAAGGCTGCCGCATCCGGGGCTTTGCTGACAGGACAGTAGTCAAGAGGTGACAGGTGGTGGCTGTTTTTTGCCCTTAACTCAGGATTTACTGCGTTGCAGAAGGAGCATGGCATTGAGTATTCTCTACCAAAATCCATCTCTGTCTATGAAGTTGAGTAGAGGACCATCAGTCTGGTCACAGGCCGGGTCACTGAGGCAAGGCTCATGGGAGAGGGCTTGGCCGGCTCAGAGTGAAAAAAGGTTCTGGATGGCACCTGTAGCAACTTTCCAAGAACAAATGTATTACTGTAAAGGTGTAACCAGGCTTTTTAGCAAAGTGTACAGCAAAAGAATGAGAGACAAGAGTTGTTAAATGAAACAAGAAACACTTTAACTGGATATAAGACAAACAATTTTCACTTTATTGCAATGTGACTTTTAATTTAAAATACACATAAGTCTTCGTAATGTAAAAAATATTGAATTGTACCCAAGAATAAAAGAGGAGATAAAATTTACACTGAATAGAAGTACACTGTGCAAATACAGAGAATATAAAGATGCAGCTGTGTTGTCAGCATTCTGGTTCTTGTCTTTCATTTCCATTTTTATATTTAAATAATATCCATTAGACTACATTCTTCCTTATCTTCTCATTATAGTAGTAGGCTTAGAACTTTAAAAAGGAAGTAGTTATATGGATTCTGAAGCTCAAGCAGAGCTACATGTTACTCATTGTGTCTCTTACCTATTGAAAATATGGATGGGTCTTAACTGAGACTTTTTTCTTGATTGGGCTGAAGAAGGGAATTAGACACAGTTGTTTAAGATCTGAACGACTGTTTTCTACTGATTTTAAGCAACTCAGCAGGTGCTAGTATTATCTCTTGTTAATATGATGTTACTCTTGGTGACAAAACATGTTCCAGTGGTAATCTGAAGGCAAAATAATTTTGTCCATTTAGGAAACAAAAAAAAAGCTTTATCCACTTGATGATGTCAGAGAGATCAAAGACTGCAAATCCCATAGTTCTTGTTCACAGATAAATTGAAATGGAATTTCTTTTTACCATGCAGATGTTTAGCCACTAAATCTATGATTTTTTTTTTCAAGTTGGAAAAACTTCCATGGACATAGCACATTAAAACCTTTTAATTGCATACTATTACTGGGCATTGTTTAGTCTTTAATCACCGAATCGGTATGAATTAAATTGCATTCTTAATTGCCTAAATACCTTATATTTTTAAAAGCCTGTTTTTTGGCTGCACTCATTTATTCTTAACAGGGTAATCCTTAAAGCTGAAAGGCCTGTATTAAATTGAACATCGATGGCGAGCCTGTCATGAGGATTATGGAATTAGAACTTCTAGTGATTTAGAGAATGAGAAAACAAATAGGAGATTTTATACGCACATTTATGTATTCTTCTTAAATAAATCCTTGATTTCATTTGTTGTGTATGTCGTAGCTTACTTCTGTGTAAGAACTGTACTAGATGAGTTAGTAAAATGCGGTTTAAAAAACCTTTACAGATATATTTGTAATACTAATTCTTTATGAAAAGTCAAGTACGCTTATCTCAGATTCTTGCATACACCTAATGTCTCTATTGCCTTTGTCAATAAGGGATTATCTCTACTTCCACAAGATCTTCAATCAACTCATACTTTCATTCTCTGTCTGCATAAAAATGGAGAAACTAAACTTGGAATTACAATTATTTTCTCCTTTTCTTAAGTTCGCGATGTTCCTTTGCACACATGTGCACCCCGTTAAGGGATTTAACTACAAGTATCTATGTTTACTTGAAAATTTGCCACTAGTTCTGTATTTTAACAATTATTTCAGAATTGTTCTTGAAAAATAATCAAATTATTCTAGCAGTTACTGCGCTTAGGTTAATGAAAAGCAGAAGGCCTTATCACCTTCAAGAAGACTTGAAGGTTTATTTCAGACCACTAAAACTTGCTTCTGGAGTTGAGACAATAGGGAAAATACGCAATTGCTTGTGTCTTCACACTGTGCACAATTTTCATGCAGCTTTTCATCTAATGAAACTGGCCATACTAAATTTCCTTTACTGGCAGTTAGGATGACCTTTCCTTTTCTATTGTTGTTTCATTTTCCAGTGAGAGGATATAGGCATTTATTTCATGTGTCTGTATAGAATAGGTCTTGAAAGTCTCTTGGATGAAGTAATGTGCTTTAGATTTTGCTGCAATAAGAAATCAGGGATTTATGACAAGGAGTTTCTTTAACTTGACTGGTAAAAGAGCAAATTCGGACTTTTAGAATGCTGCCCAGCTATGCAGCATATCAAAGGGACCCCTTTAGAAATCTGGCAGTGGGGCGCTTTGGAGGAATGAACTCAATTCTGTTCTGTTTAATCTCTGTTCAGAGCTATTTTTTTTTATCACAGAGGGCTTTCTGAACTGGTGTTGCTAAAATCTCGGAACTTTATGGATTGTCTTCAGGTCTTGTTCTCAGCACAATTAATTGTTCTTCAAATGTCTAGCATAGGAATAGATTCCCTTTGTAGTCTGCAAAAATTTCAGTTTTAAAATTAGTTTCATTTGCAGGCAACCAGTGTAGGTAACTTTTTTCTCGTGAGATTACATCTGCAAGATTCACTTTATTTAAACATTTTACTAAAAATATTTGTTTGTTTGTCTGTTTTCTCCTGCATTTACTTTTCAGATTCGTGACACTAAATCATCAGATCAGAAAACAACCCTATTGCATTTTCTGGCAGAAATCTGTGAGGAGAATTACCGAGACATCCTAAAATTTCCAGATGAATTGCAGCATGTTGAAAGTGCAAGTAAAGGTAAGCGAATAGATAAACACCTAAAGGTAATAACTGTTTCCTTGGACATTAAATACTACCAACATTTCATTTTAGATTGTAGGATTATGTAACCTGTAAGCATTGATAATCCATATGGATTTTGCTTTTCTGGTATTTATTGACCTGAGAAAAAGTGAGGAGTGGAAAAACAATAATAAAGCAACTTCTTTTGTCCTGGAATTGGTTGTGGAAATAATACAGGATATTTCAGTGCAATACTTATACACCTTCTGATAGGTTATTTTTTTTAAGCAGTGTAGTTACCATTAAGCGTATTGCTTCAGAGTGAGCGCTTGTGTGCGCATGCCTATGGGCACAGAATGTTTCCCACTTCAAGACTTGATTTAACACCTGAATGCAGAATAATGAATAAGCTTTCTGAAGCTCCCAGACTGTATGTTAATTACCTAATTTAATTGTACAGTACAGTCAGTGATTAATACTGATTTTATTCTTGGTCAGTCAGCAGCATATCCTGGTAGATCTGATGGAGAACTTAGTACTTTTGTTGTCGGTTCTCTTTTTATGTCAAGCACACGGTGCTGCTTGGCAGCGTTGTTTCTCAGCTGTGGGAAGCGAGGGCTGTGTGAATAGTGGCTGATGAAGGTAACACAAACTGTTTAGTTTTGACTTGGCACTACTGATTTATCAGAAGGTAAACACTTGTAGGAGTGCAAGAACACGAGGAGAAAAGAAGCTGGATACACGTTTTCGTTACCTCTACGCAGGTTTCCTCTTGCAAATTTTTGTCTCCTTTTTTTTCAGTGTTTCCAGTCAGTGTCTGTTCAGTGGAGAAGTTAGCTCTTAGAAACTTTTTTTAATTAGGCCATCATTTTCTTTGTTTGTCTTCTATTTTAAACTTTGGTCTAGTGAGAGCAGAACTCTTGTTTCCCCGAGGACTTGTGTTGATTGATGAACTATTCCCTAACTTTGCTGTTGTTTCATCTTCGACTTATTCACAGATTTATATGACTGGTTTTGTCATACCATTTTTTTTGCCCTTTCTCAAACTTCACAAGTACCTTTCCATGTTTTTTTTGCTGCATAGAAATTAAATTTTATTTGTATGGATTAAATGTCTTCATATTTCACTTTCCACTTTGCTGATGAACATTTCATAGGTGTGAATGTCTGTTGACAGAAAGGAGCTGATCTGCCTATATTGAGTTGAGGATGTGATGGTGTTTTAAGGCAGTATAGAGAATGAGGAAATGATTACCACCTTGAATGTGCCATATACACACACTTACAGATATGTGTATAAAAAAAAGAATTATACACACTTAAATAGCATTTGGCTGGCTACTTACATCTGAACACTTCTATGGATGTTACACAAAGACAATTGCTATTAATTTTCCTGATATCTTATCTAAATTCCAGTGATGTTTTTTACCACTTGGTAGTTCTTTTCTGGAGGTGATTTTTTTTTTTTTCAGTTTAATCTTCTTCTTCTTACATCTCTTGTTAATTTCTTTACAAAACCTTACGGTTTACTAGACACATTTGATCTCTTAGTAATTTTCTCCTGTGGCTAGTGCTTTACCTTGCAGCTTTGAGATTTTTACAGTTTGATTCAAAGCCTCTAATGTGCCATAATTTCACTTGAGGAATTAAACCGAAAGGGTTAGTAAGGTTTAGTTAATCGATAGCGTGCAAAAGAGAGCAAGCATATTAATTGGACCAAGGTCTCTAATAATCCTGATGCTTAGAATGTAAATGAAAAAGGTGTTATTACAGTTATATTTGTTTCATTCTCTAAGATAAAAGCTCATTACACTTCCTATAAACAGCACTGAGTTATTATCAGAAGCATAAACTGCTGATCATTTTTAATTACTAAAACTTCCCTTCCAGCTCTGCTTTGCTTTCTGTAACAAAGCAGATTTTTGGTGGAGTGAATGTGGTTTGTGTACCTTGCTTGAACTTTTCCCCGTGGTGCTTTTTGGTTTTGTTTAATTGTAACGTCCGTCTGCTCTGTCATATGTGGTCATTTTTCCTGTGCAGGTTTCTCATGTGCTTTGTGTGCAGGAGACGATTTTCACTTTGTTTGTTGTTTGGTGGTTTATAAACCAATAGCTTTGCGGATGGACACTTAGGTTTACTTTTCCTGTAGAAGGCTTCTTTTGGAATAAATCGGCTACAGATGTGAGGGCGTTGACATTGCTTAGTTATACGTAAAATAGAAAGAAATCAACCAGCAAATGTTATCTCTTTGTAGATTTTAATTACAGGAATATGAACAAAGACACGACAGTCTGATTTCTTGAGGTATATGATTCTTACTTTTCAGGCAGCCTCATAGTTTCAATGATACATAAAAGTCCAAATACAAGACTTAAGAAATTCAGCTTTTTTGAAATCTTGGGTTCATTTTCGCAGTTCCATGTAAATAAGAAGAAAGTCTCATTTTGCTTTAGTTCTCATAGAAGTATAAAAAACCCAGCATCTGAACAACGAATGTATGATTTTTTTTTTAACAAATGGCAGATAAAGCATAAAACTGGATTTTAATATGGAAAGGTCAATGAGATTAGATGAACCGCACATGCATGTACTAAAATTTTCAATAATCTGTTATTAGGTATAATAAAATATTTAATCTTTTTAAAGATGGAGGATCAACGTAGAGGTTTATGAAAAGCAAAAAAAAAAATAGGGAACAGCTTTATTCAAGAAAGTATAAGCAAAGGTCAGACTGATTAACTGGCATGAGATTAGTGGAAAGGTATTCCTTGTTACTTGAAGCAGACTGTACAAACCAAAAACCAATAAAGAAGATCACAAGATTGCAGCAAACTGGATTCTTTGATGGAAGTGATATGCACTTAACTTCCTCCAGTCTGCAGTGTTTTTCTCTTGTTCCCCCGCAGCTGAAACTGTACAAACCTTAGTTCATGTTTCTACCAGATTCACTTCTTTGTTATCCCAATTACTGCTTGTCATAGTGTCTGCTCTTAACATCTTATAATCTGATTTTTATTAAACATTTGACAAATTCTCACCCCTTTCTGCAGGTTCAGTCAAGTAAAAATTTCAAAGTAAAAACAAGAAGTAACTTAACTAAAGTCAGATAACTAGGTTGGGACTTGTAGGCAAAATCATGTTGTACAAAGTATAATTTGTGATTCCTAGAGAAATTGCACATTGTTTAACTTGCAACTCGTATGACTGTCAAGCCTTCCAGAAATCATAAAAAGAAATATATAGCGCACAGGATTAAGACGAGGAATATTACCAGTGTATTTTAAAACAACCTAATTTCAGATTTTTAAGAGCAACAGTTACAAATCACAGTTGATGTTTTAAACATTATGCCTGTATTTAAAATAAAGCAGAATCATATCTTTATTGGTTGAACATTGTTTCCAGCTCCTCCTAAGTTACCTGCCTGATTGTCTGCCAAGAATGGGAGTTACTGGGCTGTGTAGATCATGTGAATTTTTGTGAGCTTTTGTTGTCCCATTGCTCTTTACTTCATAAACAGGTGGATGTGGAACGCTGTTGTCTGTCTGTGGCTATTGGTTGTTCTGTGTTTTTTTCTGACGCTTTACAACAAGGTCAAGTGATACCATTTATGTCCAGACGTAGTATGGGCTTAAGGTTTGCGGAGGAGTTACAAAAGACTCCCAAGGACTGCTAAACTCTAAGCAAAGGGCTGAGCTTAACTGTAAATGCAGTACAGAAAATGAAGTCCCTTCCAGAAAAAATGAGTTTTTTTCAGTGGTTAATGTACAGAATTCTGTGCCTGGTACGAAGATGTACCACTTAATAATTCTTTTAAAGTATTATTAAAAGAAACACAGAGCATTCTAAGTAAAATCAAGTGAAGGTTGCCTTGGGGAAGGTGAGTTATGTCTGTGTAGTAGACTAGAAAGTGCTAATAACAGAACGACGGATTTCTCACTCATGTTGACAGAAAAGATTTATTTCTTTAATTTATAAGCATATGGTTCTGATGGTTGAGGCATCTCCCTAGAAAGGACATTAGGAATCAGAAGCACTGTGGAATGCAAATATGTATATACTTAGGGCATTATTAAAATATTGTAAGAAAATATTAATTTTTAAATTCTGTACAGGTACTTTACTGTGATTTAATGCCATAATTTTAGAGTGGAGAGAATATTTTAAAACATTCTGTGCCATTGTTACCTTAAAGTATAGCAATTTAAAGCATACTTATAAGTAGTAGTAATTTTTCTGTCAAACAAAAGTTTTATAGTTCATTGCAGTAGAAGAAACTGTGTTTTCACAAAGAGATCTGCTGTATTTTCCACCTTGCACAGTTTCAATTGCTGAAACAGATTTTGCCCAATCTGGCACATTAGTGGATATAAAATAGACAATGCCTTCTGGCGTGAGAAATTTATTGCCTGCATCTGTGACTTTTGTCTCTGTAATAGAATATGAAGCTGGCATTTTGCATCCTAATCAAAAGTCGATCTTGCACTGTATAGCGACTTCTGTCATTCTTTTCATTCACGGAAACTGCAATATTGAAATGTCAGAAGCTCTCCCAGTGTGTTTTTCTGAATGTAGTAAATACACAGGCATATAAAAATACTAGAAGACTTTTTTCTCTAGCATCGCTCCTGTATTTGCATATTTTGCCATACTGATGGGAGCTTATGCATCATCACATGAAAAATTTTTCAACAGATGTGTTCTCCTTCATTGACACGCATCAATGAGGAAGACAGGGAAGGAGAAACTTCACAGATAGGGGTTATTTTGTGCTGTAGTTCCAAGGTGAAATTTCTGAATGAGATTGTTCTGGAGACTCCATAGGATTCGGGATTGGTTTACACTACGCAAAATTGCTTGCTAAATTTTAAGAGGCTTTCAAGATTTTCAGGATTTATTTAGTTGCTGTCTTTTAATGTGTAATAAATGACATGCAAAGTTTCAGTAGTCTTGGAGCTACAATTTGGATTCTACGTTAAACTAAGTTATTTTGTATGGCAGGCATTTTAAGGATTTACTCCTCTCCCTGAAGTATAAATACCGAGGGCAAAATTAAAGACTAGTCAAAATTACTCTCTTTGGCGGTTGCTTATTAAAGAAATTAAAGCATTTCAGCATTTCTGACTACAGTTAAACCAATTCAGATTTCAAGACTGCTTTAAATTACTTCTCAAATTATGTAATCCATTTAGAATTCCTTAATATGAGCCGCTAGAGAGAGGTGAAAGCTGCAAACCAGCACTTATTTCTTTTCTTTCTTACCTATTCTTGAATTTGCACTTTCATGGATGTTAGAAAGATTGTTACACCTCTGGTAGCATGGCTTGCACTTCGGTTCATTTGAAAGACCACACTCCTTTTCTAAGTTGGGAGTCTGAAGGGGAGTCTGTTGGATTAAGTTGCTCAGCACTTTCTCTAGTGAGTTTTTTTTTTATGAACAACACCTAAATTGTTTTATGAAAATCTTGCTCTTTCTCTTTTGTTGTTTTCCTACTTCCTGCGCACGTGCACCGCTGCATGCAGTGTGCCCCAGCTGTTTCACAGTCAGTTGCAGCAAACTTATATCAGTTTGATGCACAAACCAAGTAAGTTTGGACTGTGAATAAATAGCGATAGTGCAAAATCTGGGCTTTTGAAATAAAGATAGCAGAATTTAGTATGTTCAATGGATGCTCCCGAATCTGGATGCTTCACTATGCTCATTTAATAGATACTGATTTTGTAATTGTAAGCTCTGGTTTCAAAAAAACCCCTCAGCTTTTGGGATCTTGAAAGACATTTTAATGAATTTAACATCAAAGTAAGGTGAATTTTCTGGAGTGCTCTAGCAGAGATGGACATGTTGCCAGGAGAATGCTACTGGGCACAATTCCTGTTCTCTCTAATCACCTCTAATACATTGGTTACGTTTCTGAAATTGAGACGTCTTCTCATTTTCTGTGACATTTTTATTGTAGTTCACGTTCAGCTGGTAAAGATTATATTCTGCAATGTACTGTTGCTTATAGTTTACTTACGGTGACAGAAACTTGAGGAGTTATATTGGGAAGAGAGTTCAGATACAGGAGGAAATTGGTACATGCACGATTTATACAGGTCGCAAAAATGAGCATAACACTTGTCAGGATTCAACCAGAAGGGGAATCTTGGAGGCTCAAGGAGTTTTTTCCGTTTCAGAAAACTGGTCTATTGCTGCCAGTTTATGTGACCTTAAGAAGCAGGCAATTTTGAGTCAGTAATGAGTTGGATTAGATGACGGTCCAAGTAAAAGAAGGGATTTCATGTTGAAATATATATCACTTAGGAGATAACTGATTTTGTGCTGTGCTTTGGAAAGCAGTTTTAACAATTGGCTTATGTTGATAGTGGTAGTTATAATGCATTTTGGGCTCCTAACGCACTGTTTGTCCATTCTTTGTCTTCCTAACTTGTGTTATTTGCTTTCAAATTATTATTTTATTCTTAAAACATCTACGTAGGCGCATAATTGCTGGAACTAAGACAAGCAAATTCATTACCTAAACCAGAGTACAGCTCTGTGCACACATTGATATTAAATATAGGCTACCCGCAGAAATTTCTCTTTGTTCTGTTGCTATTTTGAGTGCTTCAGGATTATGAGCACTGTTTGTAATTTCCTCAGCTCCAGAGGAGAGAAGGAAGACGTGCTGCTCATGATATTTCTGATTTTAGGCCTAACGGGCAACGTTTTTTTTTTTTTCCCACTGTCTCACTTGTCAAGGGAAGCTTGTTAATGGCATTTGCACTTCAGTGCTTGTAATATTTAAATTACATTTCCTCACTTTAAATGACTGTTATTCTGAGAAGCTTAAAATCTGTTAATAATTTGTAGCTGAAATTTGGATTTTGTAGCTTTTTACTTGTGCGGTATAGTATTTTCCAGATGCGTGTTTAAAATCTGTCATGCTTTTCTTAAATTGAATCAGATATTTGTTTTCTTGCTGTTGTAAGACATACTGTGATGTCGTATACATTTGCGAACATTAGTGTTGTGTTGATCACAGTTAAGATTGGGACCATTTTTTTGGCCTAGTGTAGTGGTTTTTATTTTCTCCGATAAAACTTGATAAGTCTCCTTCCTTTCTCTCCATAGATAGAGAATAATATTGCAGTCTAGAGCTTCTGCATGTACTTGCCCCATGAAACATCATCTGAAAACGAAAGACAATTATGGTCTTAGATGGAATCTCTCATTAAACTCTAAAGCCAAGAGATACTTGGGACTGGACTTGTTACAAGGTGCTTTTTATCTTAAAATTGCAGCTCATCTCTGCTTGCAAATGGATAAGAAAATAGAGTAAATGCACAACTGCTTCATCTGCGGTTAACTAAGATAATGATTTTACTGTAGAAGTCTGAAATGATGAAGCAGAGCTGTGTCATTGCCTTTTTCACCATTCCATATCCATGTTGTGATGAGGCAACTAAAATGCAGAGACCCTGCTGGTGGATGAAATCTCAGCATGCCCATTCCACATATAAATGCACATCTAGGTGGGAAATGTATCTATTTTAGAGCTTTTTCAAATTACATGTTTTCTTTTACTGTATGTTGTCATAATATATAAAGAAAACATTACCCATGTGGGCAGAGTTGGTGTTTTTCCTCAAATTTAAAAGATTCAGGGAAAAAAAGTATGTTATGCATGATGTACTGGCTGTTAAGTGTATGTTGTCTGTGTCAGAAAGCTTACCCTTTCTTGCAAGAGGAGGATAATGATGTGACCTAGCTGGTTAGAATAGTCTAGATTTTTCTCTTTGACCCCAAGATGTTTAAACATCCACTCTGAAGCATTTCTAATGTTTCTTTTAAGTTTATGAACTTAGTTTCTTCTACCATATTTTGGGGGTTCTACTTGGATATTGAGAAGTGACTGGCCTAAGAAAGTACTTTTCAATACTTGACTTCTGCCTAAGTTCAGTTGAAAGCACATGATGTTTGCCTGGAATAAGACCCTTTGCTTGTTGGTAGACGTGGTTGGATATAATCTTAAGAATTTGTTTAATTCCACCTGTCTTGACAGTTTAACTTGTTTCCTCTTCAGAATGTCTAATGATTAAGTTCAGTGTCCTTCCTGGGACAAATATTTCAATGCAGAGTTATTTTTACTGTTGAAGTTTGTTCTTGGTCTGTCACGCTACCATGTAGTTAAAACCTAGTTTCTGACAACGTAATTAATGAACGTGCTATCTACAATTTTACTTTCTCTTTAGTGTTGAGGAGGAATTATGACCAAAGCCTTATCTGTACCATGCTTTTCAGAATCATTTTTCTAATGTCAGATTTACCTTTTTAGCACAATGGTTTATCTGTTTAGCAGAGTGTGACAACAGGATTGATCATAGTTTGTGTCCTGTAGACAGAACATAGCTGTGTTAGAGGAAAGATTTCTAATATGAATAGTGGCACGTTAACTGAGAAGTAACACATTAAAGCAACTGTGCTGCTTTCGAGTCTGGAAGCTGTTCAGCCCTGAAGCTTCAAGTATGGATTGTTTTGTGACATAGGCTTACTGTGGTATGTATCACGGATAGATGTACGTATGTGTTTGTATACACACATAAATGTACGGATCTATATATACATGCCTGCGAGACAGGTGGATCGTGGCATATCTGTATCCCACAGATAAATGTGTACATATGTATACCTGTGAGAGATTTATCATGGCATATATACGTATATGCACACGCACATCTAATATACAGGCATACTCTGAGATAACAGAGAAGCTCACACACACGCTCACTGTGGGACTTAGAATCAATCCTCAAGTAGGCTGAGGCGGTGCTGCTCACCTAACTCCAACAGAACATTTGTTCTCTTAATATTAACTCACTCAGTGGTATGAATTGAGTAATCAATGGTTGTAATTCCTGCAGGTTGTGTACTTGCTCACCCATTTACCCTCAAACTGTTTTTCAGACTGTTGTGAAAGAGTGCTTCCACCTGCCCTCAGGCAGTTAGAAATAAATAATCGTTAGCACGCTCAGAATGTAATCATGGCACAAATGCTGTCTAGACTTACACATCCACTAGTTCATTTGCTTTGTACAGGCTACCTTAGCTTATTGGAGTAATTTATGTCTTTGACTGTCAGTTTAGACTCTTTGCTAAATGTGGACGTGGCCACCCCTGTTTTGCATCCTGCTTAGAGACTCTTTGAATTTATTATGCAAGAAACCTTGCACCTAATCAAACCGTATCATTTCGCCTCTTGTTATAGGGGTGGACTCTTAGTCTGATGCAATCTTGTTTTGGAAGGGATTAGTCTGTCCTTTCATACTATTACTGTATTACTGTAAATATAAAATGCTTAGCTTGACTGTGGGGACGAGCTAGCATTTGACATTAACATCAGATTAACTGCTTGAAGCATTTTTCTAGGAATAAAGTGGTCTACCAGACATTCACTAAGCTTACTGTAGCGTGCAGTCTGTGCACCTGCTTTCTCCAAAACAAGTGGGTGAGGGTTTTTTTTTATTTTGACAGAGGCGAAATTAATATAGGGAAAATAATAAGGTGAAGGAAAAAAATTGTGAACTTGTATATCAAAATAACATTGTAACTTCTCTCCCATGACTGTGATTTTCTTTTATACCTAAATAATAATAATACACAAAATAATCTTTTAATAAGTCATAAATTTTATGATGCATGATTAACTGGGCTCCATTGAGTATTTATGCGGAGAGAATATTGTGGAGTCTAGGTGCTTATATTAGTTTCCATTGACATGAAAAATAATCTGACAATATGTAAGTATGCGTAACTTCATCTTCACCATGTTTCTATTAGTCCTGTATGTTAATAGTAATTCTGCGCGCTAATGCTTTTGTTAGTTGAAACTTACATGTTTGGTGTTTGGCACTGGATTTTTCCTCTGTCTCATAAATACTTCTGTTGAAGGGATTTAAGGTAGGAAAGAAACACAGCATCTTTATGTTTTATTTTAGAGTTGCTGCAGCTCCCCAAAAGTCAGTCTTTCCTTATTCCCAAATAAGGGGTCAGTCTTGTATGGTTTGGTACATACAGATTGAGACATCTTGGTGCCTTTTTGTCCCTTTGGCCTTGAAGATGGGTCCATATGTAGGTTTTGGGGTTTGTGGGTGTCCGTGTCCTGGGCTGCATCAAAACCAGCGTGAACAGCAGAGTGAGGGAGGGGTTTCTGCCCCTCTGTTCCTCTCTTGTGAGACCTCATCTGGAATACTGTGTCCAGTTCTAGAATCCTGAACATAAGAAGGAGATGGAGCTGTTGGAACGGGTCCAAAGGAGGGCTGCAAGGATGATCAGAGGGCTGGAGCACGTTCCTTACAAGGACAGGCTGAGAGAGTTGGGCTTATTCAGCCTGGAAAACAGAAGATCTTATAGCGACCTTCCAGTACCTGAAGGGGCTACAGGAAAGCTGGAGAGGTGCTATTGATAAAGGCTTGTGGGGACAGGATGAGGGGGAATGCGGTTAAACTGGAGAGATTTAGACTGGACTTGAGGAAGAATTTCTTCACGATGAGAGTGGTGAGACACCGGCACAGGTTGCCCAAGGAGTTGTGGCTGCCCCATCCCTGGAGGTGTTTAAGGCCAGGTTGGATGGGGTGTTGGGCAGCCTGATCCAGTGGGATGTCCCTTCAAGGTCTCCTCCAACCCAAACTATTCTATGATACTATGATTTATGGAGAGCATTGTGATTCCTCCAGCCTTTTTCCTCCACCAGTCACACATATTCTTAGAGACATATTAAGCATTTTGTCCCTGCCCAGTCCCTTTTGATATCTGTTTACGGACCTGTTGTATATGAACTAAATAATTCCTAAACTTGTTTATGCCATCTGCCTCCACTGCTCCATGTGGCCACAAATGTGACTTCATTTTGACTTCTCAAACTTTCCCATTTCTTAAATTCTGACCTTTCTGCTATGACGGGGGTCTTAATTCTCCTGTAAGGCTGTGGGGATGGTGAGGTGGCTTGTTTGTTGCTGTCCCATTTATTTAACTTTTGAAATGTTGCAAGTACCGGGGTATTCTGTACAGGGAAATATCCAGGCTTCTTGAAGGCTGCTTCTTTTTTGGGGACTCCTCATTCTAGAGTCTCTGTGAGTTATGGGAGGGTGGGGGTTTCTGATTGTTGTTGCTAGTAGTTTTTTTTATTATTATTTGAATACTGACTTCAGCTGCAACTTTCCTGCTGCAATTTTAAGTGGAACAGTATTGTATTTATTGCTACAGAGAGGCTTTCCCAGTAATTATTCTTGAACAGTGATTGTGTGTTGCTGAAGACCAAATGCCACCTTTCTCGTAGATTTTTAGTTTCATTCTACAAGGATGATTAATTTTGATGTGGAATGATGGGCAAAAGGAAGGTGAACAAGCCTTTGTCTTGCAGTCACCACCTCTGAGGAATACAGGGATAGAGGCAGTTTTTCTAGTACATGCATTTATGAAATGGTTTAAAAGAAATGCTACTTTGCTGCTGGTAGAGTTTATGCTTTCATGAATTAAAACTTTGCAAGATTTTTAAGGAATTGCTATAATTTTCCCTGAAAGAATAGAAGTTACTCACGTTGCTTGTTTTTCACCTGACTTAAGTAGTAAACGTCTAATAAAACAGTTTTCTGTTAGGAAATGCAGATATTTTGTTGTAGTCTATATATATGTTTCCTGTTATCTAGTCTTTTTAAGGTTCTCTTGGCGAAGAGCAGCTTTGTAAATTGTATGATCAGAAATTTGTATGTTTGACTGGGAAAAATGTAAGTTAAAATGGATATTCTACCTTTTTTTTTGGTAATTCACTGTGAATATGGAAGTTCAATTATGGGAAGTAGAGCTTTTGAATGCATCCTTTCTGTTTGTGTAGAGTTCCTTTGGACTTCAAAGCCAGTATGCACCTAATGTAAACTGCTTTCTGAGCTTAGTTTTATAAAACAGAGTTACTGAAAACACTTCTCTTCCATTTTAATCACAGAGGCTAAGAGCTCTTATTTGTCATTGCTAAAGTATTACTCCTGCTAAGTGGTCATGCATTTAGATATTTTCAAATTGCTGAAAATAGTTAGCTTTATGTGTTTTATTACCCATTTACTTAACAGCTGCTCTTCTTTTTATCAACAAAATTATCATTTGCATCTTCCTAATTTATTTTTCAGCTGTGCCATTTCACTTCAGTGCTGTTTGTCTCCTTTTCCAAATACATAACAGCTTATAAAAATAATACAAGTAATTCATGTTCTTTGGTGCAAGTGAAAATTTGTGCTCCTTTTTTATGGTCAGTATAGATTTCTCTTTCCCCCACATGCAGTTCAGTTAAGCTTGAAACACTCTTTCACTACAATTTTAAGATTACTTAATTAACGATTCCTTTGATACCCAGTATAAAATAGAAAAAAGTCAAGATGAAATCAAGGTTATGCCTGTGATAAAGACAGCATTATTGATGCCTTACGTGTTTGAACTTGCTTGTGAAAAGTTAAATTAGTGATGTTATCGCTGATATGTATCCTTACTTACAGAGAATATAGAATTGATTGTGTTCTGAAAACAGCTTCCTTATTTGCAGGATTTTTATTCTAGTATACTATTTTTCAAGCTGTCTTGAATCAAACTTCTGCTACTGTTTTATCTTGCTTAGTCACAGCACAGTTTTTTAAACTACAAATAAGCAGGAAAATAGTTCTTTTGAAAGACCTCTCTGCAACTTTTGGACAAACGGGTTTCTATAAAAGAAAAATAACAAGTGGAAACCCCTTGAAAAAAGAAAAAGTCGTGTAGACATCTTGACAACACAGAGAATCACAGGATGAGCCAAATCTACAGTGTTAGCTTTGTTGGGCCGCTGCCTGCAGTTAATACTGACCATTGAGTTGGCCACTTACTGCGGAGCGGATGACGTGCTGGATGTTCTTGTCTCCAATTCCACACATACTAAGTTGTTAGTGGCACTGTCTTTTTGAGAACTGTCCAGGACTGTATGCATTGTTGCTAAAGGTTAAGTAGTTTATGGAGTACAAATAGTCTCCTAAACAGAGTATACTTGAGATCTCCTATACTGGATTTGAAGGAAGGACATGAAATGTTGCAAGTGTTTTCCGTGCACTTTGGTGAAGAGTGGTGTTGAGATTGTCTGCTTGTTCTTGAAAGCATGTTTGTCAACTATGAAAGAAGAGGCAAAGAACAGAAGTAAGGATTTGGTTCTAAATTACATCTTTAAATTGAGTGTAAGTGCTTGTCGAACTGCTGTTTGTGATTAAATCAAGAATGATAGATGGTCTTTGAATTATGTCATAAAGCTTAGTATTATGGGGTTCGGTTAGTTCTAATATAATGATTTGACCAAGGGCTTCTCAGAGGAGACTGTCACTTTTCATCTCCTTCTGGAATTTTTGTGGTACATTATTGCTTCACCTTGAAAATTATGATCTCATTTTTTCCACTGGAGATTAATCTTGTAATGTATCAATTGATGGTTGTTTAATAGAAATGGTGATTTACATTAGAGTAGCGTTTGACAGTGAGCAGTGTTTCTTTAGGGTAGTTTTTCTTTTTTTTTTTTTTTCAGTGCTGTACTGCATGTCCTGCACTTATTTTTAATTTTCAGTAGCTCTTATTATTCAGACCTGCCTTTGATGTTAACAGAAGGTTTCACAGATGTTGGTTTCTAGAAATCAGTTTAATTTCAATAAAAGGAAAATATTTGAACTTTTCTCTATTCCTTAAATCATTTCTGTAACCGAGTACATGCGTTAATAAGACCATTCATTTAAACAAGTACTTGTATTAGTAAGGTAAAATCTCTTTGAACCTTAGTTACTTTTTAATCTTTGAATTAGATTTAAAAGAATGAAATATTAGAATTTTTACCAATAAATTTAAATAGAAATTGAATAATTTGAATTAACGGTAGACTTAAATGGTGACATTTTGACATTAAATATGATGATTTGGTGTATTACATTAGATATTTGCACTTAATTTTTATGGAGAGTAGGATTTTTATGAGCAGTAATTCAGAAAAATATGAGTCTACTTAATGGAATAATTCTGCCTGAGACTATTTATACTGTCATTGTTTTTTTTTCCACTTCTGATATCCATTCTAGAATCTGAAAGCTTTGTACTCATCATCATTTTTTTTTCCTAGTTTCAGCCCAGACTCTGAAGAGCAACCTTGATTCAATGAACAATCAGATCCAGCGCCTGGAAAATGACATTAAGAATTTCCCTAAAACACAAGATGAACATGATAAATTTGTAGAAAAGATGAGCATATCCTTTTTTAATGTCTTCGTTGGTGATCTGAACATTGTGATCGTCTGGTTAAGTATTTACAACACTTGAAAATAAGTTTTAAGTCTGCTGTTCTGTGCTTTTGTTCTAGTGCAGAGAAATGGATAGTTTTAGAGAGAAATTATTTTTGTGTTTTGTACTCAAGAGTGATTTGTCCTTTTATTCCTGTAAGGAGTAGGGGCTGTGGGTTCTTTAAACACTAGTAAGTAAAATCTCTGGGGCGGTACCAAATAGTATCTGTCTATCCTGTTTTTCATGCAGAATTTTCATATATCCAGCTTTATTTTTGATCAGAAGGATAACGTAACAAGTAAACTTAACTGTAGGTGGAAAAAGCTCACAAAACTGAGAAAAAAGTAATCAAAAGTTCTTTCTTAGGAAATATTCAGATTTTTTATTCTGCAGAAAGCACATTTCTGTTTATGTGGAAGTATTTGGAGTATGGTGTATGGCCAAGTCCGAAAGTTTTCTTGTATTTGTTGAAGCCAAATAATTCATATGACATCGGGTCTGTCTGACTGCAACTAGACCGAAGTCATGGTTTTGTGCGATTTTCCAAGGGGGAGAGAGAAGGTTGGATTGATGTCTAGAGCCATTAGTATCTGCTCATCACGTTTAGTAGGTGGATGTAACGAAGGGGTTCTCCTGACTACTGTGTATTTGGAAGTTTTAGAGGAATTAACCGTATTAATGGATTCAGTGACAGAAATTCATGAGAAGATACTAAATATCTTCTCTGTGTGGATTTATTTTAAGTTTCTGACAAGACTGCAGAAAAGCAGCTTAAGAGAGACAACTCATGACTAAGTGGAAAGTTGTTTCTTGTTAGTTACATAGTCTCTTCCACCTAGTTTTTTCACCAGGTTAAGAGATTTATTAGTAATCACATTTATCAGTTCTGCTGTTTAAAAAACCAGCAACTTATTATTTCCCTGATATATATTCACATCAGGAAATGTTACAATGTTGGTTTGCAATTGTCCTTCACCTTGTTATCATGTGGGTGGGCTGAATGCTGTCAAGTAAGCCCTTCTCTGTTCGTAAAGGAAACCAACACACTGAAATGCACCTTTTGCAACCATATTTTCTTGTTTAGCTTGACAGCTATACGTTATACTTCAGTTGTTGAGTAAATGCTTTGCCATTTGTTGTTTTGCTACGTATGTATTTACTGTACTTATAAAAATGATTTGCGTCACTCAAATGATTTGGTAAAAAAAGAGAGCCAGGTAAGTAATGTTTACCGTTTTGTGTTCTGCAGTTTATCACCTGAATTTCTTAAAGAAGGATCATCTGACAATTCAAGACTTTAGGAAAAAAAAACCCCACAGAACTCATTCTTTTTTGAATTAGCAAAAATGTGAGAATCCTATGAAATTGTTGAAAATGAATTGTTGTCCATCTCCTGGACAGCATTGCTTCAGAGCTTATACGTCAATGTTATAGCTAGAGTACCAGTTCCCGGTAATTAAAATAGACACTGCAAACTGTATATGTCTGACAGCTTTTATCATATGAATGAGTTTAGTGGCTTGACAAAATAGATAAGAGTGAGAAATGAACTGATTCTGCCTAAGGATTTATGTTTTCATAATTAACAGATGACCTGATAAATGGTATTTTCTTTTTTAGAAAGTCATCTCCAGTTATGTCAAATGAGCAAATTTGTTTCTGCTTATCACTGAAGATTTTAAAATTTTCTACATGCCTGTATATTTATTAATTTCTTCGAATGAAGAATAAATATTATGGGGTAAGGAGGAGTGGTCTCCAGGGTCTATTTCTGTTGTTTCTTTCAGGTTGTGAAGAATTGCTGTTGACAGTGTATGCTGAGGTTACGAAGTTACGTGATTTTAGGCTGAAAATCTATAACTGCTTGAGTGTTTCAGAAAACCTGGATCTGTCTGATCATAAATAATTTCTCAGTAGAGAGTTTTAGGATGCAGGAATTATACCATAATTAAAGGCATAGCTTCTCTCCTGTTCCTGCTAATAAATGAAGCTGCTTATTTGTAATTGTGGATGAGACTTTATTCAGAGAATATGAAAGGAGTAATGCTTGGTACCATACTAAGGTAGTAGAACAATTAGAATAAAATCCCATTCATAGTATTCCTTCTTAATAATAAAAAGAATTAATATGCATAATACAGAAGCAAATGCTATGAAATAAATTACTTAATTTTAGGGTTTAAAACTTTTTTTTAATAAATAGTGGAAGTTTTTTTTACTGTGAGTAACAAAGATGAATGGAAATTATAGTTCCACTTTCGGCTAGGATTTTCTTCTTCAACTATTTCTAAACAGATGAATTTGTGATTTCACTTTATTGAGCACATACAGTTATTCCTCTCAGTGCATACTACTTTATGTAACTCTTGAATGCTTAAAAATAGCTTACAACTACTTTAGGAATTAAATAGAAAGACAGGAAGGGTAGCATATAACTATTCTACAGCCACTATAAAAAAATGCAGTATATTGCAGCAGTAGTGTGCTCAGGTCAATATACCCCATTGATTAATAAACTTTAAATTAACAGTGTTAAAGTTCCAGTCATGTAGTTTTGACTGCAGTCTGCTACCTCAGTACATATTGAACTGTTATTTTAATAAATGTTATTATTGTTTACAGATGAGAAAAAGAGTTAATGGTATTAGAGTAGCTGACATTTAAGAATACAGGTAAATAAATGAAATAATTTTATAACATGCACATACAATTTTACATCACTTCCTTTAGAGCTGTGCAGTTATTCAGGAGAAATGGTTCTGTAGTGTCAGTGGGACTTCCAGCTTAAAGGTGTTTTGGGTTTTTTTCCATTTATGATCGTAAGATTCAATAAGTACAGTAAAAAACTCAGACGATGTAGGTGTAAGTCGATTGCCATCTTTTGTAAGCAATTCATAATTAAGACATAATATGATCATCTCATTTGATTTAAGCGTAATAGAATAGTCACAGCAAACAATGCCACTATCAGCCGCATACCTTCTGTTTAACTAAAAGCATATGTTATTTTTCTAATATGTAGTCTTGGCTTCATAAATTCAACCAATCTAAGTTCTGCTGCATCTGTAGAAGAGAAAAAAATATCAGTACCATCTCAAATGGACGCGATAGTGCTGGTGTGACTCCTTGTGATTTCAGTTTCTAAGCATCGTGACACCATTAAAACCTTTGAAAATTTTTGGGACCTATTTGTTTGTAGGCAACTTTTCTTCCATGCGAGACTATTTATAGTCAGGTTACTTAAATTTATGTGCAATAACAAGGTAGATTCACTTCTCTGGTTTAGGACTTTTTTTTCCCCCAGTCTTTACTGGTATGTTTTTAACATACATTTGAAGTACTGATTTCAACTGAATACAGTATTTCAGTAATGTGGTAGCTTCGTAGGTGTGAAGAGTGAGAAAAAAATGTGATATTATTTATCTCTTTCTCTACATCAAAAATTTGGCTCAGTTACCACCATCATTGTAGTGAAACTTGGCACTCAACTGATAAAGAGTTCAAACTTAATTCCATAGCACAGTTCTGCATCCTATAAGGTCGTGTCTGTTGTTTGTAATGAAGGCTGTGAGCTTCTTGAGAGCTCTATGGAGATGCTGTGGGATTTGGAACTTATTTTTATAGTTGCTGTCTTGCAGTTTTACAGAATTCTCACAACACTCTCTGAAGTCTTCGGGATGGTGGAGCTGACTGTTTGGCTGGTCAAATAGCTGATTTCAAAATGAGGATTGCAGCTATAGCCAAGTGTAATATAGTGTCGGTAAGGAAAAATAGAAAAGAGATTAAAATATTCTTTCTGTGATTTCATGCTGTAGTAGATAACTTAGGTGTGACTTTTCAGACAACTTTTTCATGATCTGATGTATGGCTAGAATTGTACTTTGCTTGAATATCAAATTCTAAATAATTCAGCTTTAAACATGGGATGTTTTTTTCATAATTAGCTCAGCTTCCTGCAGCATTGCAGAGTCTAATTCAATAGTTTAGAGGAGCAATCACAACTATGGCAAATATGGCTTTCACTCCTTGTTTTATTTCAGGGTTTGTGCCTCTAATTGAGGATTTTTTAAATGGAGTACTTTGAATTTTACACTTGCTGTAGAAGTATATAGTGTTTTCAGTCATGTTAAAATATGAATGTCTAGTTGGGAATTGAGGAGTATGTCGAGATTAATGGGATTTAACTTTAAATGTTATTAAGAAGGATGAAAGACAACAGAATCAAAAGCTGTTTCAGTGGGAGAAATGGGAAGTAGTACAGAATGAACTTATCAATTAATCTTGATTTAAAAGTACAGATACATAAATAGCACCTTTCCCAACATGTGCATACACCCCAGGGACAAAGGTTTAGTTCTCTGGAAAACAGGCAGGAGCTTCATTCTGAGGAGAAGGGGGAAGTGGTAGAGCCTCGGGTGGCAGAAGGGCATGCTGTTTGAACACTGAGCGTTAGGTTTGTTGTTGTTGGAGATCTATTAGTTCCTCGCTGTACTTCAGTGGTAGTGAAATGATCTGGGGAGAAGCCTATTTTAAGTGTGTGTGAGACTTGAATGTACTGAGAACATCAGATAATATTTAATGTGCACTAAACATCAACTGATAGTTCTCTTGTACGAGCCACTGTACTGCAGAGTCTCTTATAGCAGGACACTGGGGAAGAAACAAATATACTCTGAATCAGAATCTCAGCATCTGGAAATGCTTGTGAACTTGTTTTTCATCTCGCAGAGTGACAGAGCAGCAGGACATGATTTACACCCTGACACAGAACACTGAAAGAATGTTAATGGCATTAACACTCTTGTCAGCTGTTAACACTTGGGATTTCCTCCTAGCTTGTTATGGAAAAATAATTCACTGAGAGTGTTTAGAGATGTCATTTTTAGGAATGCGTGTTTTTGTTTTTCAGCGAATTTGAAATGCACTGGTGCCTTCGTTTCCATTTCTGCATGAAAACATACATTAATATCTGAATTTACTTGTAACTGGGGGCTTCTGAAAAATAAGCCCAAAGGGGGAGAATTTCTTGGAACTTTTATATATGCCTCTACTTTTGAAGTAACTATCTATTGCCCGAATGTATTTGTGCTCTTAAATGTAGAGGCATTTTTCAGTATTTTGGGAGCTGGAAAAGACAACGATGTAATTCTAGGTCATGTATAATCCTTAAGACAGTTTTATACATGTGCATTTTCTTGCAGTATTGATATGAAGTTTTTGTTCTTGCTATCTACAGAAATGACATTTGAAAACACTTGCTTTGGGAAGTGCAATTCTTGACTAAAAAAGGTATTTTTGGAAGGGTGTGGCTATTTATTTATCCCTATAAAATATTTTCCCTAGATAGTGTCTAAATAAAGAAGGTCTACCTTACTGAATTTTGCACTTCAATAAGCTTTTTTTGTGACTTCTCAAAGAACCTGGTTTGTATCCTCCCCCTACTTTCCCCCTCGCCCCAAGTGAGAGACCCTATGCTGTCCAAAAAATGCAGTGAAAAAGCAGTTACTGTGGCTTTAAAGTTAGGTTGTATGAAGTTACATTTCTTAGAGAAGGACTTAACTTCTAGATATAGGACGTTAGTTCTTTAACTGATGGTTAATAACTTAGGGTGTTTTGTTGTTCTTGGTGTTGAGCATGTGTTTAGAGTGAAGCCTTCTGCTTACAGTTAAGAACAATCTCCATGTCTTAAGATGTGCTAGCACCAGGCAAGAGTCTTGTTAAGAAGGCTGATGAGTGCATCTTGTGGAAGAAAATTAAATAGGAGTGACTTATTCTGGTTTGGGATATGAAAAGGTCAGTTTTTCTCTCCAAGTCTTACCTCAGAAGAAATGATAACTTGATTAAATGTTTAGTCAAGCAATTTTTTTCATGTTTTCAACCATTGTTACTCTTTCTTGCTAATATAGAGAAACCAGAACAGATAGTGTTGAATTAGTGTTATTGATACTGTTTGCAAATGAAGGAAGGCTAGAAACAATGGAACTTGAAAATCCATTTTTTTTTTTCCCCTCAGTGGGAAAAATTGGGCTACTTCAAACTTCCCTCAACTCTCTTGAACTTAAGATTTACTTTATTCTTAAGATAATCAGCTGAGATCGCTGTATGGTGTCTTTTGTTATCATCCGTAAAAGAATTATAAAGTTGTAGATGCTTTAGGATCTTGGTTAATATCAAGAAATCATGAGCATTTGTAGTGTGGTTATGACAGCACTTAACAATAGTTCTATGTGGTATTTATTGTTTAAGAATATATTTTTTGTAGTTGTTTACATTTAAACATAAGCTAAAATATTTATTCAAAAATAAACTTGTGATTAATGGACTTTGCTTTTGGCAACATAAAAGGAAACGCCCCCTTTTTTTTTCTAAATAAAAATAGTAAGTGGAAGAAGAAAATGGCTTTGCACTTCCTACTCAAAGTACAGCACAGAAACGTAACCGTTTATTGAAATGGAATCATTTCAAGCATTGCTGAGATTATGGAGTTGGTGGTTCCCTTTCACTTTCTATCCATGAAGAGTACAACCAATAATATTACATTAGCCGACATGTAAAATCATCTTGTGTGTTGGCTCGTCCTTTGCTGCTTGCCTGTTTGACCTGATTCTGACCAACCCATAAGGGCTGAGGAGAACTGCTGATGTAGGAACATGAATGGAATTACTTTTGAAAATAAAATAGGTGATTGGTGTGCATTACATTTTGCATCCAGGACGCCCAGTTTTAAGTTTACATACCTCTAAGAAATTTGTGACTTGAGAATTGGATTTGAGGTTTCGGTGAGTTGTTCGGCTGTTGGACAGCCACCAAACATATATGCCCTGAACTTGCGTTATTTTGTGTTGCCAAAAGTAACTGCAAGAAAAGAAATATTAAAGTGCACTTTTGAAAAGGAAATCAACAGTGTATAATTTTATGAGAGGTTACGTTTAAAAACCTTTTATCTCTGAACCCTCGCGTCATATTTAAATGGATATGCTAAAGCAACCAAGGCGCGCTTGATTAAACTGATCGTGCTTGTAATTCTTAGAAGTACATCTGAAGGTCTGATGTATTTCATCAGCATAGGCAGAAAATCCCACTTCTGAAAGCACTGTGATAGAAGATAGGAAGAATTAGGACATACGTATAATCTGCTTTTCTTTTCCGAACTAGTGGCTTCTTTAGAAAATTCAGGGCATCGATGAATAAACAGTGTTTTCTTTCTCTGTTTTTGCATTGCTAATTGTTCAAGCTCATACAATCTCAGCAGTTTGAATCCCATTGAAGAACTGACCCTGCCAAGTTCAAAATCAGATTACAAGCAATTTGTGCTATGTTTAGTTTTATATAAGCGATGGAGAGGAGAAAAAAAGACTGCTACTTGATGTTGTTGAGCTCAGATGTACTTAAGTTGTTTACTTAGTCTTCAGAGTGCCTCCCCAGCATGTGAAATGATCTGCTTGTGCAGCCTTTTAATAGGTACCTGTATCAAATTAGGTAATTGGCAGATTAGAAAGATGGATAGGACCTTTTGCAATTGTAAGACACAATATCAGAAACACATTGTAAAGATCTCAGTCCTGAGCAGAAGAGCTGCACTCAAGCAGAAGCGATCCCCGTTCAGGGGTGGTTACGATAGCACTGTTGCTATTCAATTTCATTTCCACGGAGAAATGTCTGTGTGGCCTTGTGGCATTTACTAATCCTTTCACTTACCTGATTTTTCAACCTGAAAAAAAAAAAAAGAATTAATCCCCCACTAAAATTGCTTTGAAATATTTGCATGACTGATGTCACAGTTTGTTTGACTGGATATTTGTCATGAAGGTCAGTAGAATTAATGAAAGGTTAAATATACTTTTTCTGTTATGTTTAAATATTCTAGACCTGCAACACATTATCGTATCATGTTTGCTGTGACATGCAGCAGATGGAAAGTGTGAATCTTTTTACGAACTTATAAAAATACACTGCTGAAACAAGGCAGGTTATTTTAATATCCAGATAGAATGAATTGCCTTTTCTGGTCATGAGTGAAAACCAGTTGGGTTTAATTTATTTAATACAGAAAGTGGCAGTAGTGTTAGTTGTTTTCCCAGATCAACTTCTTGCTCAATTATTGGAAAAAAAATCAATCGATTTGTTGTGATATTGTTACAATCCTCGTTTCTGAGTTGCTGTACAGGTTTTCATGCTAGCCATTTACAATGAAGCTTTATTTTTATTCATTTACTAATGTGGTTTGAGCAGCCATGGTTACTAAGCTGCAGCCTTTGTAGAAATTAGGGACACTTTCCTGTTAATGGTGAATTTAACCTTGTAGAAACCCATGGACTTTGATGTCTTCCTGCTTGGTCAAGTCCAGTCTTCCTACTGAGAGACAGTGCAACATGAAATGTGTTTTTCTTGAACTGTTATTTTGACGGAAGTGGGTTGATGAATGAAGGATATTTGAGCATGGTTTTAGCCTTTGTTTTTATGCCCTCTGCTTTATTTCTTCTGACTAAATATGATACAAAATGGTATGTGAGAAATAGTAGTTGAAGATCTGTGCTGTCTGGAGGGGAGGAAAACAAAAGGACAAGCATACAGAGGCAAACAATGAAAGAATGTCGACTAGAAGATCTTGTGAAGAACTTTTCTTCCCAGATGGTGAATTTACCCAATTCTTCCCAATTTTTAATCAGTATCACTCAATTTTTGTTACTTTAGTGCGCCCTTTAAAGGGCTCTTCTGTTGCGTCCTTGTTTTCCCCTTCATTCAGATGTATGCAGAAAAAAATCGTATCATCTGCAGGATGTCTTTCTGTAAGATTCAACTCACAATGCTTTTTGAAGGGCTTTCTGCTTCCTTTATTATCATACAGTATCTTTTCTTCATTTTTTTCGTGTTTGGTTCAGCGTTCTTAAAGCAAACTTTAACTACTCACTGTGTTGTAGGTGATAACTACAGAACTGTATAGGTGTAATCATTACTTCTAACTTGAAAATCATGTTCTAATGCATAATGTTCATTTCTCTTACAACTATTTGGTGTCAGTAAAAGAAATGACAAATTCCTTTGGAAAATGATCCTTCGATTTTTAATTGGTCTGGACTAAGGAACAGTTTTCATAAAGTTGCTATTTAAAAATACAAGAAGTGTGGAACATTCTAAATGAAAATGGTGTTATGCAAAGCAGATTATCAGTTCTCTTTCTGACCGTATATTTCTAGCTTCAGATCTTTATTTCTTTTCAGGAAGGGAAGACCTGTTGTGATGGGATTTCAGATTATACTGATTTCTTTCACTTTGGGCTCTACCATAAATCCTGTGAATAGGGGTGTAAAGGAAGAATTTGAAACATGTTACAAATGGGGAGTCCTGATTATACACCACAGATACCTATGTGGCAATGAACAAGTTCAAATAGCTTATTTTTTCAATTTTTATATATTAAAATAACCACACAGTGTAAATTTCATTGTATCATCTTTTGTTCATTTTCTGTTTGAGTCCAGCTACTTGACTGTAGATTTGTGTTGGATTTTTTGCTTTAATCCCGGAGATTATTTTTATGTACCACATGAGGGAGCTCTATTCTGTTCTGCATTTAGAAGACTTCATTTAGAATTGTGCTCCAAAGCTAGTACTGAAAAAGATTTTATACAAGAAGGGAGAACAGTGTTATAAAGTTGCTGAAATGCTTTTTTAGAGCATATGTTGACTAACTAGTGAGGGGAAATATTTTTGACAGTAATCTACACAGAAGCATAGAAAAATCGTATAGGAGGAGAAGTCTGATTGCTTAGGAAATTCTAAAGAATAAAACTCTGTGAACAGAAATCTACTTATATACATAGAAATCTAAAGGCTTCTTGATTGTGAATAATTACCTACTGGAACCTATGCTTTCATCCTTAAGTCTATATTAAACCAAATTGTCCAGATCATCGAAAGACTGTTTTTGTGAAGAATTTTGCACTGCTAGAATGCTAATCTCTTAGAGAATGATTTTCTAATTGCTGTATCCTTATTTTAAAATATCTGAAATTGAAGGCAGACACAATAAATCTGTGGAGCTGCAGCACTAGATATCAAAATTGAACTGTCATAAGACATTGTTTTATAAAAATCAAGTGTTGATGGAACAGATTTTTGCCCTCTGCCCTTCTTGACTCTTCCAGAAGAAAAAGATAATAAAAATTTTGGAAGGGGAGTTATCTGTTATCATGGCAGTGTACTATTTTTTTCTAAATGTGCGTCTGAGTATCAGAAACTTTCATATCGGATCCTGAGTGCCTTGTGATTCTGCTCTTTGCTTTTCTGTCTGAACAGAGTATTTGTTGAAGAAATATCCTGCAGTTTTTGTTGGCTAAAATAGAAATATGAGTGATTACTTCACTTTCCTGATTTTTCCTTGTTTTATTCCCAGCCTTTGGGACAAGGTTATTTATGTGGATGTTGTGGTTAGCTCCTAGCAAATAATCGCTAGGAAAAAAAGTTAATACCAAAAATATGTAACCGTATCTGGACAGAAAAGAGGAGGGAAAGGACATTGTGCATTTTACTCAAAGTGTGGTTTTGAGTATGCAACTGGTATTCGGAATACTATTTGTATGCAAACTAGGCTCTCGCTTTTAGAATGTAGCCTTTTGCTCTCATTTTCTTCTGTGCTTGAATTTCTGAACACTTCATTACGACAGTTATTTTGCACTAAAGAAATCTCAATTTGAATAAATTTATTCTGTGGGTTTTTTTAATCAGGTGACATAAATTCATTCCTTTGCCTCCTTGATTTTGAACAACTCTTGAAATATATGATCTAAACTTTTTGAGATTTCTGAAAACAAGAAAATGAGGACTTCTGACATTGCTGCATTAAAGGAAACCTGGAAATAGAAGAAGTCTTTTCTCTTTTCCTTCCCCACACTTTACCAAAAAGCTTTATCTAGATGAAGTACCCATCAGATCTGCTGATTGAAGCTTGTTAAAACAGGGTACGACTGACAGCTCAAACATACCTCTCTTAATTAAATCCAGATGAAGTAAGGAAAAACTGCATGATCAAAGAGAAAGTGGATGTGGTTGCAGTTTCTCTGAAAGATTTAGGGCACACAAAGCTGTAATGATTATTTAAGGCATCTCAGTTTGTTCTAAAGGCTAATATAATATTTCTAACAGTGGCTACCTTACCGTGGCTTTGCTGAAATAGGTATCAACAACTAATTCATTTTCATTGTTGTTAGAACATTGTCAATGCTTTGTGTTGTTTGAAACAGTCACATTAATTGATTTTAATATGACGTGCAAAACAAATTTTGCAGAATCATTTTGTTTGTACTAGCTGCATTTAAGTTGTTTTTATTCATCTGAACAGATTTTAGTGTAATTGTTCTCCAGGGAAGGTATGCTAGAAATCCATTACTGTTGTAACATTTTGTTTGATATATTCTTGACTATCATGTCTTCAGTGTTGCTTTCTAATTAATGCATGAATAGTGATTATAATTAATTGTTTGCCACCACCACCACAAAAAAAAAGGAGATAGATTTGAGTTTGAAAAGGCTACAAACAACTCTATTCATATTCTTTAAATTATTTTCACAAAAATAACAAATGAGAACCAAGTCAAGAACGAGATGATTTCTGTGCTAAAAGGTGCTGGAAAAGCACCTGTATCAAGTACATAGGGAATGACTGCTTTTCAGACTTCTTAATGTGGGATGCTGGGCAAAAATATGATCGATGATTTGGAAGGATCTGAGCGAAGATCTGTGAGTTTTGTGCAAATATAGGAGCATAACCTGTAAAGCATTACTGAGCTGGAATAATAAACTGGATAGTTGTTTACATTGTTCTGTGATTTTAAACGACTGGTTCTGGTTTCCTTCTGTCCCATCATCTTCTCCTATTCCTGTTTTAGCACTCCCATCAGTCATCCCCTCTTCATGCCATTGTTACGTTGACCTACGTGCTGTAGGTCTACAGAGGCTTAAGAACTGTGAGGGAACATCATGAAATGCATAACTAACATAGACCGAGTCTGCAGTTATATCTGTACCTGCATGTGTCGCTTTCATTTTTTTATCTGGTATAATCTTTCTCCTTTTTTTTTAACAGCTCTCTCAACTTCCATTTCATAACAAATGAAGCTAAATAATCCACCTCTTTCATTCACGTATGGCATTTTGCTATTCTCTTAAAAGGATGTTTTTCACCCGTCGGGGAATGTCAGTAAATTCAATTCCTCTCAGCGTGTTTTTGCAAAAGAAGTTTCAAAATTCTGGTGACTTCATCAGTGGAAATAAAGCTTTATTTTTGCCAAGATGAAAGGTTTGCTTTGCTTTCAGGAGTACTAGACTTTTTAGAAATTGTTTTGATCTTTCTGTCTTCTGTTAAAAATTGGAGTATGGACATGGGGATTGTTTTCCTGTTAGAGAAAAAAATACTTGATTTCTGAAGTCGTCACCGGTCTTTTTCTCTGAAGGTGAAAAATAAGGTTTTAGGTTAATTTATGTTCATACTTAGCTGTAATTCTGGAGGTTTTCTAACTTTAAAAATAATTTTTATTTAAGATAGTCAAGGTCTTCCCTTTTCTCTAGCTTGTAGCTTTTTAAATGCTGCCTTTTATGTGTTCTATTTGAAGACCTGAGTGCTTTTATTTATTTTTAAAGTTTTCTTGTACATGCTACCACAGGAAAATTCTAAATCGGCATTGTAAGTCTTTGAGCAGACATTTCCAATATAAACCAATTTAAGAAACAGCCTGTGGAGCTTTGTTCCTTGGACTGAATATTTTATAAAATAGGCCCTTGTTTATCAGTTTTTGCCCGGAGAGCTCCTATGGGATTTTTGGAGAAATGAGCACTGATCTTTGCATCCTGATTAACAGTAGTATAAATAAAAAGGCAGCGTTGAAATTATGTTGACATAAGCTTTCTCTTGTGCATAGTGAAGTGGTGTATGTAGAATCTATGGACGTGGTCGTTGCATTATTGAGAAATTTCAATGCATGAAAATTAGGAATTGATATGATTGCTTAGAGCTAGCAGTAAGTAAATATTGACAGACATTCCTAGATTTTATCATGGTGAAAGTTTTATGGCCATTTAGGGAGAAGTTAGAAAACCTCATCTTAATTAACATGAACTTAAGCGTGATTTGGCAATTTGGAGAGAAGAACAAGGTCACAGCTACCGCTGTTATCAGGTGGTTATTTTCTTTCCGTGCTTCATTTTCATGAACCCAAACACTGCAATAGTGTCTCTATGCAGTGAATGCAGTTGTATTATATTATTCTGGTAGTTAATGTCTTCTTTAGGTGCTAATATAGTGAAGACCAGGGACAGAAACCAGACTTCTCTTTGCTGTGTGGTGGCTGAGAAGCAACTGTTCTTGTGTGAGGTTTTTTGTGGGTTTTCTGTCAAATTCTGCTTGATGAGGTAATTTGCTTTGTAATTGGAAAGGGATTCTCACACTGAGCTTTTTATGACTGTTTTACTAGTGAATCTTGAAGTTCTGTAGAAGTATCTCGTTTTGTGTAAACAATTGTGAAATGGGGCTCCTTCTGTGGGTCTTGGTTTCTTTAGCTTCTAATTTGGGTAGCTGAGACTTACTGTAAAGAAGATTTCTGCATCTTTTTATTTTTATTTTTTTTTCACAAAAACAAATGGTTTCAACAGGAGGGGAAGATTAGGTATATAATTGTGTTTCATAATTATCTCCGTATGCTCCAGAAGTCTTGTCTTCTGTGTAGTTACAGAGATACATTATGTATGTAGTATGAATGATAAAATTGTTAGCATCTGTTTACATACTGATAGCAGGTGAAAATAAAGCTATCACTGTAAATGACTGTTCTTAAAGCTGAATTTCAGTCTTCAGCTGCTGAGTTCTGTTTGTGTTTCTTCAGTTCAATTCAAAGAATGCTCTATTGTGAATGAGATTGGAGATTAGAAACCAAGAGCACTGGAACGTGGTTAAACATGATGTTGCCGTTGAAAATTTCTCTTCAAGCTATATAAGCTATATATTTTTTTGCCTAGTTTGGCAGTTCCTTGATCCAAACTCCTGCTCTGAAGTGGTGTGCTGTAGTTTTGAAATGACAGAATGCAGTTTGTATGGTAAAGTATTTTCAGTGAATTTTCACACATACTGGTAGTCATTTGGAAATCATTACAAAAATATTTGCTTTTTTTATTGAAGTGTATTTCTGTAGTATTAGTTGCAGATAATGTACCTGTGGGAAGTGTTTTACTCTGTGAATGGTGCATGGCAACAGATTAACAAGCAGTCTTAGTTTTAATTTTAGTTGATCATGTCAAGAGATTACATTATTTTCATGGATAAGTGTGAAACATGGGTTTGGTTCTCTTTTGCTAAGTTAGACAGTGGGTTGGCTTGAGTGTAAATAGGAAGCTAAATAAAACCCAGAGCAGATAAACTCAATTATTTGTCCCTTATACTTGCTTTAGCTGACTTGTATCTTGTAAAATTCTGATGATGATGAGAATAACTCATTTCATTGAAAAACAAGTTTAAATATAATAAAATTATAATAATAAATGATAATAAAATTTTGCAAGGTGATTTTAAAACAGTGTTTATAGTCATCATGAAAATTCTGACAACTGGTTTGTTCTTTATGTTTCACGTTTCTTTTCAGTTCTTAATCTGATTTAGTTCTGGCATGCTTGGAGTGGGAAAAGTGATATTTAGGTCAAGTATAATGTATAAAACTTGTAAATTTGAGGCTTTTTACAATGGAATGGATTTGCATCGTATATCCAGTTTAGAGAAATTATTTGAGATGGTTTATGTTGAAGCTGAAATTCTATATAAACAAAGCACCCAAAGCCTTGTTCACTTCGATTTCCCAGAATCACAGAACGGTTGAGGTTGTAAGGGACATCTTGTCCAACCGCCTTCTCAGGTAGGGCCCTCTCCAGCAGGCTTACAGAACCATGTCCATATGGCTCCTGAGTGTCTCCATAATTCCATAATCTCTCTGGACATCCTGTTCCAGTGCTCAGTCACCCATTTAAGGTTAGCTTGGCTGTTACTCAACACTTAGTTCGGGCATGTAGATAGCCAAATATGAATTAAATTGTGAATTTTTATTTAAGTCCTCTTACGCCTAAATGCAGTCCCGCCTGTAGAAGCAGAGTCTTCTATTTGTTCCCTTATTTCTTGCCTGCTCTACTGTACAGTTAATTTCCTCTTGATGGTAATTTCCTACTGCTGAGGATGTCAAGTGCCACCTATGAATAAGGTTAATTTGCAAGCAGATCTGGTGATCCACACTTTGATATTGGCAAAATGCAACATTTTTGAAGAACGGTGTCAGAAATGTTTGTTTAATTCTGCTCTTGTATGTCTTATCTAATATTTCGTAAAAGCACACAAACAGAAATCAGCTGTTGTATGATTATTTTCATAATTCTTTCTGCCTAATTAGTTCTTCCCCAACTATATCATTTTGTGCTGCAACAATTTCATTTTCAAGCTTTTGGAACAAACAGTTTTTCAGCATTTTTATTAATTTTCCCACAGAGTCTGCAGTAACACGTTATGGATTGTGCTGACTGACAATTAGTTAACGGAAGTAAAAGTTACTTTTATGTTCTTCAAAATAGAAGAATACACAATAAAGGCAATACACTAGTTTTATACCATTAACATTTATGGTTTCTGCATTGGATTAATAATGAAGTTGTAATTTTACCAAAACATGAACTGTTGGTATCTTAGTTGTTCCAGATATTCCAAATGTATCTATCTCTTTAAAGAGTTGTAGTGTGTATGTGTGTCTCCAGAATAATAAGGTAGCATTATGATATGCAGTTATATTCCCTCCTGCTTCAAGTACTGCTGACATTAATTCAGTGGTTCAGCTCAGGACAGGAGAGGAACATTGAGACATATTTGCCTTGGAAATTTTAATAAGCCAGTTTTAATTAAACTGTATTATCTGAGACAGAACATTCTGATGGAAATTGTCAGTTTTCAGAGCAGTAAATGAGTTGTCGAGATTTTGGAATAGCGAACAAAATAATAAATTATTTCAAATTGTAAATTCAGTAAAACACGAAAGAATACACGTTGACGTGTATATTTTCAATCTTGCAGTATTTAGGATTATGAAGGCTCAAAGCTTTATCATTGCCTGATGACATAGTTCACATGGACGTTTTGCACTCCTCAATGCAGATTTGTCCACATGCAACTTAAAACTAACGAAACTGACCATTTTTCAAAAAAGATTTATTTAAAAAAAGTTATTTGCATTGGAAATAGTAAATGGATTACCAGTTTTCCTATTTTAAATTCAAAGTTATGATTCACTGTAATTTTTATCTAAAACCAGCGTGTCATATAAAATCTTAACTGTAGAAACAAAATAAATGTGCCTAAAAAGACTGATGTGGACAAAATTGAAGGAAGTCATAGAGAGGTTTATAATGAAGCCGTGTTTCTGTCTTACAATTGATGCTGTGCTGTCTTTTGAGAACAGTTTGTCTGTCATGAATATTAGGATCAGTGTGTATAGTGAAATAAGAAGCCTTGATACATTCAGTAAAACAGAAGTTAACTGAAACATAAGTAGATCAGATACTTAAGTAAATAAAGTTTATGTGACATTGCTTTGTGGACTCCTAGAAAAACCCAGGCTGGTTATTTTTTGCCTCAGTATAGTGCTAATTTATATAATATGCTAAACACATTGATTCTTTCCCTCTAGGTTAAGTATGTTTATAAACATCTTCCATCTCTGTTCCCAGTGGGCCTTTATTTTTTTTTGTCCTTGTGGTTTTGCTCTCTGCTAGGAGTTAATCCATCTAGACCATAATGCCAGCTGCTTCTTTCTTATTTTTTTTTATTGTGTCAGCACAAACTTTTGAGAATCATTACATGAAAAACTTTCCCAATGGAATGCTGCTTTCACCTGTTCTCAGCATCCCGTAACCAATAGCTAGAAGGACGTGTCAAAACATTTCTATTCAGTCTTTGAAATGCTTTTGGGAAGCGTTAAGAAGTTTCTGGCAGCTATCTCCTTGTTTTTCGCAGAGTGTTCTTGCTGCTTCTTGAGGAAGCATCAACTACAAAAAGCATCAACTCTGGTCCTTTTGTTTTCCTGTTTCAGACCTGTAGTCAACATCCTTTACGCTCCATTTTTATAGTTACTGTGTGCCCTGGAGAGGGGCCTCCTTAACTGCTGTTTTTCATAATTATAGTTGAATTACCAATGTTCTTTCTCCCGTGGCATATTTGTTGTTGATGAATGCCAAGCTGTCAGTGTTGACTTTCCTTTTCTTTGTAAATGCTGACAGTAATAGGTGTTGCCTTGGGGCAAGTGAGTTTTTTGTGTGTTCACATACTTTATTAACTCTGTTATTCAAGTTATTGATACAGAGATGTGAAATTCATAGCAGATGTTATGGTAGAATTGATGACTTGCCCTCCAGAAGGTTTTCAGTCTTTCACCTTGATTTCTCTGATCTTTTTTTCTCATCTCTTTACATACATGGAAGAAACCAGTAGAAAACATGGCTGTACCGTGGTTGTGGTCCTAATGTGGACATGAAGATTTTAATTCTGCTGTTGATAGTAATTTGGGATTCTTGATCTCTCCCATGGTGTGGTGGCGTAGTGTCATGGTAACATTTATATCCACTGCTTGCTTAATTAAGTGAATTAATTTAGGCTTTGCATTCAAATGCCAGCAGACTGTAGTCATCTGGTGATATTTCAAAGCGTAAAAACTCATTGACTGACTTAGAGAAAAGATATTTTCAGTCATTACAGCTGACGTTATACGGCCGTACTAATATTTACCTGTATTCTGACACTGCCACTGCGCTTAGGATTTTTGCAGTGAGAATAGTGTGTTCCTAAACATTTTTTCCCTTCCTTGTGGGGGTCATTGTCAAGTAAACAACAGAACCGGATGGAAGCTTAAGTTGGCAGCTGTAATGCAAACACATAAACAATATCCTTTTCAAAAAAGGGGAAAAAACAAGTGTAGAAGTTTACCAGCTTCTTTTTTTTCTTTTTTAGACAGCAAGAAGAAACGGGGGAAAGTAGAATTAGTAGATAACTGAAATTTAGCAAGAGAAGTTAATTATATATATATTATATATATATATTATATATATATATATATTATATATAATTATATATATAACGTTATTATAACGTTATAAGGATAATGGCAGTGAATGACTTGCATTTACCTGTATCGTTGTAGTTTAAAAGCTGTTTTCTTTTGTTGTTCATTTGCTTTTTGATTTTCTTTAGCATTATTTAGCAGCAGGTGTACAGAGAATTTTAATGGATTGCATGGTAAAGCATAGATTGTGAACTTTTTGTTACCAATTACTGACCAGTGATTGATTGATTCATTCATTCATCTCAGGGTCATGTATTGAATCCAGTGAAACAGGATAGTGCTTTTGGAAGGCACCTGCAAATTTTGGACTGAAATAATACTTTTTCAGAAAGGCAAACTTGACATGTAGAAAATCTCAGAGTAGTTTTGTCTAGTTGCCTTCTGCAGCAGTATTAAGAAGAAAAAAGCAAATGGACTGAAGGGCATAAGCTTTCCTTTACCTGGTAACCACTACAATAAGTGTTTCAAAAATGCAGTAAGGATTATTGGGTACAAAGTCACCTCGATGGTAATTAGATATGGTTCTGTTATTGTTGCAGTGGTGTATTTCCTAATCTTAGTAAAGCAATAACTCTTCACGTATTCACGTTTAGAAAGCCATTTTTATTGGTTTATGTGGAACTTGGGGAGGTGGGTGTAGTATCAATGATGGAAAAATGCTTCCAAGTGTCTTTTTGGTGCTTTTGGGTTTTATTTGTTTGTTTGTCAGTAACAGTATTTATAGTAAACTCTTGGTTTAGTATTTTCTTATGGTTATGAAAGAAACTAAAAAATGCATTCATGTGGAAAAACAAGCTTGTAGTGAATAAAGTAATTTCTCTTAGGTGAACAATCGTTTTTACACTTAGTTCTGTGATTTTTTTTGTTTTGATTCAGAATGCTAAGAATGAAACCTTGTTTACAGTTTTAAATCAACACCTATTAAATCTTCAATCTATGTTAATGAAAACTGTTGGCATTAAGTGTTTCCATTATGCAAAGTTTTAATAGCTTAGATTTTTTCAGTAATGTTTTTTTCATGAGATAGCGTTGACAAGTACGGCTTTCCTCCTCTGCATTTACTGTATTGACTTGTCTTTGGAGTGACTTGTAGTACATTTGGAGATGATGTTTCAAGTTACTAAAATTTTATAAGATTGTATGAAGCATATAGAGTGTGACAAAGTAACTTTGTTAATGTGGAATGGTATATGACCTGGAAGCCTTTGTATCTACAGCAGGGACTCCACCTTCAAGATTAAGAATAGTTCAAATGCTCTCTTTGCTCATCATAATCATCTGTCTTACCGACATTCTTTTGTCTTACAATTGGTCTGTTAATGGTGTTTCTTATTTGCAGATTGATACTTATTAGATAAACCATAATAATGTTGAAATTACCGTGTTTCCACAATGTCACTTTAAAATATGTTTTGGCTTCAGTAGCAGTATTGTTTCTTTCTTTTTTTAATGCTTGCTGTGTTTGTTTCTCACATTGAATATGCAGCCTGAATGGAGAATTTGACTCTGGGAGCTTTGTTTCAAAGCATTAATTCCAGATCTGAAATGTTTATAAGTTTTTCTTTTATTTTATTTAAGACTTTCCAGTCATTTTTAGTATATTAATTTGGGATTCCATTTTAATATAATGTAATATGGCATATAATATGTAGATTTAAAGGAGCCAGATACAATTTGTATAATTCTATACCTGTCTATTTCTTTTTCTTAGTGTTTTTGGTGAGTTGTTCCAGATGGCAGTCTGCTGACTTTGAGGCAATGCATGTTTTTCTAAAATTTCTAGACTGTGCTCAATAATTCAGCAATGTGACACTATTACCTATTTAATGTATTCTTGCCATTAAACTTTCATTTCCTTTTGTACAGTTAAATGTCATTGAAGTCTGAACTATACCAAGTTTGTCTTGTATTAAGATGAGTGATTTGACAGCCCAAGCTTGAAATTCTAACCAAGCAGGTTAAACTTAATTTAAGTATACTGAAAATGTAGGTATTACTGGTATAATAGGTTTGTACTGGTATGAAACTATCTAGGTAGACATTACTGTTTCAAAGTCTATTTATATACCAGGATCCATCATATTGTTAGGGTTTTTTTCCCATTCTAAATGGACATTATAAGCTAACAAAACAACACAGCTTTTTCCTTTAATTGAAGAGAGAGAATTGCTTGGAAAATAAGTTTGTTTAGGATGAACGTTTACACCATATGAAGGTTTTAATCATACTTTTAATAACCAGTTTTAAAAATACTATTTGTGTACCCTCCTATTAATGCAGGAAAATCCAAGGGAAAATATAGACCTCTTTCTAGTGGAGGATATTTTCAGCCTTGTTAATCCTGCATGTAGGTTGTGAAATGACAGCCTTTGTAGTGCTCAACAGTATCCAAACACTATAGCAATGTTAGGGATAGATTATCTACCTGCATTTCCTTTCTTTATTCTGCAATTTGTTGACTATATTCTGAGAATCGTTTTTAAGTTTAGTCTAATCTCAAAACTGAGTTTCCCTTAGTGTCTCTCTTCCTATTAGTTTCCAGGTTGTTTGTTGTTTTGCAAAGAGATGGGGATCTCTGAGACTGCCTAGCATCACATTTCTAATTACTCAAAATCTCGAAGTAGAGACTCCAGCGTGGGGAAAGGTTGCAGCGTGAGCTCTGCTGTATTAAGGATCAGAATCCACATGGAAGAGAGTTGTTACAAGTAGAAGCCGCAGGGAGCCAGGCTGCATGATTTTTGTAGTTCAGGGAATAACTTGTGTCTTTTGTTCTTGGGTTTTGATATGTACAGCACAACACTTTCATCAGCTACAATTCAGTATCAGCAGAACTAGTTTAATTGTGTACTAGCTGCTTTTTTAACAGTGATTTGGGACTTTGTATCTTTGTGGATATAAACAACTGCAACAGAAGAGAACAGCAGAGTGAATGAAACTTACTTGCTTCAAGGCAAACTAATATTTCCCTTAGTAGCTTACACCCTTCCTCTATTTGCAAATAAATGGTTCCAAAAATATTTTCTTCATATATGGGAAAAAAATGCCACATTTTTCTATTTAAAAGATTATGCCCAACTTTTAATGATGTCTGTTGGGATGAAAGTCAATCTCAGTTTCATTTCTAGACTTCCATACTTTCTAAATAGAAAAAAAAGAAACACTGTTGTTCCATGGTGGTTTTCTGGCTACTTATTTTTCAAGGCTGTTTGTGTCAATTAACCAGAGCAGGTGGGTGTACGCTTCATTTTTCTAAGTTCTGTAAAATCACATATTTGAGAGCGTGCCACAAATAAGGGCACCTGGTACAGGAAGCTTGAGGGCTGTGTTGAGCTCTGTGACGAGGCACTAAAGAGTCCACAAAGAAGACAGATCTATAATAAAAGGCCAAGAAAGGTAGATGACATAGTGTATTGTCTTACTGATAGGTACAGTGCAAATTCTACATGTAAAATATGTAAATATATGGTATGGGGGAAATCACATGGCTTAAACAGAGTGCTGCGTGGTAGTTAAATTCTCACCACAAGCTAGTTTTCAGAATGGCTTTTCTTAGAATGTATTTTCAAAAATTAAATTTCTTAGAAGAAAAATGTCTAAGATACTTGGAAATTTTATTAAGTCAGTTGTGTAGTCTTATAGTGGCGTATCTTCACTCTTGGGTAGGGATCATTCAGTGGACAAGTATGCTGCTACTTCAGGTTGGTATGAGCTTGCAAACATGTAAAGATTCATGCACAAAAATGTCGTATTTGAAAGCAAGACAACATTAGCAAATTTTCCAGTTTTAACTAACCTTTGTTCTGAGTTTGTATTTTTTTTTTTAATGCTATTAGATTGAATTATATACAAATCACTTTCCTTGACAAAACCTCACAGCTTTGCTGAAAGTGCCCGAGAGCAATATGAGAAATTGTCCAACATGCACAACAACATGACTAAATTGTATGAAAATTTGGGAGAATACTTTACCTTTGATCCCAAAGCAATAAGCATAGAAGAATTCTTCGGCGATCTGAGCAACTTCAGAACTCTGTTTTTGGTGAGTAATGTCTGCATAACTCTATACGTGTTCTTGTTTTGTATTTCTCCCTTTTTTTTTTTTAGTCTTCTCTGCTTCTCATGTTATAGTTAATTGTATGTTGTAATCGGATGAATATTTCCGAATTATTTGGATTTTGGTCACTGATATCTATCATCCTCCAGTTTGTAATTTGCAAACTCGACTGTCAACGTGGTTGAGACATATGGAGAACAAGAAAATAGTTTTTCTCTCTTAAAAAAGTTGCCTATTGGTTGACACACAACAGGCAGGCGTGAAACTGAAAAATGTGTTAAAATCAAGACCTAAGTGGACACGTCTGCAATCGTGTTGTGGTAGAAGCTGTCTGATGCCTTAGTGGTGCTGAGGCTGACACATTCAAGATGAGCTCTGTATTGCTGACAGAACTCATGAAGTTCACTTAGATGCTAACATTACAATTTACAGTCATGCAGTGTGGTTGATGTCAGAGTATGGCTTTTTTATGAAGGAATTTAAGATTTCTTTTTAAACAAATAAGTTTTTTAATGGGTTTAATGTCATCTTTCCTTGTGGCTGTCTGAGAGCCATAATTAGCTGCACCATAGGAAGTGTACAGGGAAAACAGATGCTTAGAATGTCACATTGTAGCTCTAGAGTATATTAACATCACTTGGAAATGCCACCGTTTACCATACAGCTGTGTCTCACTGATCTGTCTATTGCCAATAGCTGGCTTTATTTATCATCTCATCATAAGGTTTTTTTAAGTTCAGTGTGATGGAGAAATAACTACTTTAAAACATTATTTTCACACCAAATTTACTTTATTAGGAGACTTCTACTACATTATATTTAAGTGTTTGTTTTAAATTGGCTGTGTTTTTTTTCTTGGTAAGCAAATTGGCAATTATTTTATAATTAGTAGGTATACCAACAAGGGTGTTAAGATGTGTCAAGAATAGGAATAGTTGTCATGAGATATTTCAGTGCCTTTACTTTTTCATAAATACAAGGCTTACATTTTCAATTAATTTGGAAATCTACTGTATTGTAATTACTTGAAATGGATCCAGGCTATCAATATCCAAATATAATGATGAATATCTGTCCTCTATTTTAACTGCTATAACGGTGATAAGACCTGTCAGGGAAATATTTTCTGGAAGGTGTATTAGAATGAAAATATTTCCTGTTGCTTACTTTCACTTTCTTTCCTTTTGCCTTACTGAATATCTGGCTGATGGGCTGTTGTTTTTCAATAGTCATAATTGAATTTCCAAGGAGAGTATTTATAAGGGTTTCATGTATTGTTTGGAGTGACTGAGTTATACCATGCAAGGGGAATTAGTGCATTGCAAGACTCAATTGTCTTATTTTCTAATTGGCTTAAAGTACTTTCAGCGTTAAGAGGAATTATATATGTTAACTTCTGCTGCTTCTCCTAGCAAAGTTCACAATCCACCAGGTGTTTCAGGGGCCTTTCTTCTTCAGGAGTTTCTACAAACCTGTGTGTGGTCAGATATTCCTAGGATATTTTCATGATGTTTATGTATTACCTAGTAGCAAATTGCAATAAAATCCATTTATAGGGTGGAAAATTATCCCAAAGACTAAGTCTCTGTAAATTAATCTAGTTTATCAACTTAGTTTATCAAACTTACATTCCAAATAGCAAAGACGTACCACAAATAGTTTTTCTTTGTTTCCAGAGAAGCAGGGCTAATTTCTTCCTTTGCTTTATAGTTTTAGAAACTGGACAAAGTAATTTGCTTGGATACTGTTCTAATGCTGCGTGTTGGTTTAAATAGTTAATTATATCCATATGATGCTATGGCCTTGAAAATTTTTATCTGTCCTTTTATCTTCTAAGCCTCTTCTTAAAAAGAAGTGACTAAATAAGGAAATTAACTTGGACCAAATGTATGATGCATACTAATTTAAATAGTAATGCTTTACTGTAAAAAAAGTTGAATCTGAGGCTTATGTAGCTTAAGGAGACACTTTCTTTTCCTCAGCATCATTTGTGCCTGAACAGTTGTTCAAAGATATACAAGTAGTAGCAGTAGTAATTGTAATTAGTGTTTTTGATAATGTCTTGACTCATTTTATCTACTAGAGCAGAACCTTGCAGAATTTAGTGTCATGAAGATTCTTGTTTAGGGATTTAATTTTTTGCAGACACTTGAGGAACCCTAGGACAAACTTGAAAAGTTCACGGAACAGTGATTTTTTTTGTTTTAAATAAAGAAAATGCTTCTGAAAGGAATTAAGTTTTTCTGCAACATTTTTGATGCTTGTTAGAAGTTTACCGAAAGCAAAAGTAGCTGAAACTCATTAAATATCTGGAATTTACTGTAAAAGAAATTGTTATTACTTAAATGAATACAGGAATAAACAGAGAAGATGGAAGGTATACAGCATCTCCAACTATGCATTCCCTAGAGCCGTCTACTACCTTTGTACAACAGCTATTACTTGTATGTCTCTATGCAACCTGTGATCATTGATAATGATCAATCATGATACAGTTGATCATTACAACAGTAAATACAGTTGTAAACCTGTATTTACAAACACAGGTTCTGATTTGTAAAAGTAAGAATATTGACTAAATAGGTTTATTGTAATGACAGTTTTAATTTCTTTTACTTTCAGCTTCAGAGGAGATAATCTTATGTTACAGAATCGCGCAGTTCAGCTACTGTATTTGAAAAAGTTAGAATATATATCAATCTTTTGAAAGATTAATCTGAAAGAATTAAATCAGTAATGTGTTCTTAATTGCTCATCCGCAGGCCACAGAGAAAATTCTTGGTGTTTATGCGTATATGTGTACGTATATATAAAAATACGTTTGGAGCTTGATCGATGTTTGCCTTCTGCTCATATCAGCCTTCTAATGTTAAGGAAGCAGCTGGTCTTTTGAAAAGTCATGTTAAAGACTTTTGATGCTCCTTAGAGGAAGTGCTGTAGAGTGAATGGAAAATAATGCCCGTTTTATTATTTGAAGCAAAAAAAAATTACACACGTGCCATCTTTTTGAACTGCTTGTCTTTTGCAAGTCAGAAATAGTATTTAATAACTGCACCCCCGCATGGTCTAAGCATTCAGAAGGTATTATGCCGAATGACAAGATGTAGAGTATATGAGAAAAACAATTTCTGGAACAGTCAGTGTTGTGTTTTCATCCATCATTCTTCCGATAAAAATGTAGCAGCAGTACAGTGGTATTCCTTTGAGGGCCCAGTAGTTGTTCTTCAAGTTATTTTCCAGCAAAATTTGCTATATAAATAAGTTGTTATTCTGTTATCCCAAAACAACAGGAGAAAGGAAATTATGGGTAGGCGATGTGAGCTGATGCAGTAGCTGACCTTTCTGAGTTTCTTTGAGAGACGTATTGATCGCCCTTGGAATTTTCTGTACTTTACCAGCAATAGACAATTACCCCAAAAATTGACTTATTTGTAGACATTTTGTTTTTTGTTGTTTTATGTCTTTAGAACTGTCCAGAGATAGAAGATCCAGTCAAGTACCAAATGAATCTTTTGTACTTATTTTTTATGAACATCTTTTTACCTTATGTGTGAAGAAGAGTAGGTATTATTTTGGGCTGTTCTGCGGTGTTAGGGAGGAGAAACATGCAGTGTGTAGGTAGGAATTTACCGTCTAAGTGACACCAGTAAAATTGCCTATTGTGTGATTGCAAATAGCCAAATATTCCTTGTGAGGCATTTCGGCTCACTGAGCTGCAATGTGGTGAATCAATGTAGAGATGCAGATAGAAGAAACATTTTGTTTATATACTTATTATTCTGTATCTGCTCTCATTTTATCCGCAGGCTTCTCTAACCATTTTGCAGAAACATAATTAGAGCCAGGGGTTTATTGAGACAATGAAATAGTTTGCATCACTTTTCCGCTCTACCATTTACAGTTAGCAATCTTATCCCTCATGGCCTTACGGCTTCTTCGTACTCTGTCTTTTTTTTTTTTACATTTTATTTCTCTGTTTTGTCCTAGGATTAGGTATACTATTTACACCTTTGAAGTGAGTTTTAAACTAGATTTTTCCTGGTACTTGTCACTTCCGTCTGTGTTTATTTCTTTGATTTTGTGGCTAGGTATGTCTTGATCATATCAGTGTAGTCAAGGTATATCACAAGAAATAAGTAAAGCACTTCAACATGACTTTCCTTAGCAAATGGAAGAAGAATCAAAATGAAGCCCGGGAAAGGAAAAAAAGTATATTTATTCTTCTCTTGGAACTGATGATTATAGTGAAGTTGAATCAAAAGGAACAATAAGGCGAAGGAAGTTTTTGGTGGGGTACTTTTCCTCTCTTTGCAGTTAAAATATTAGAGCCGCTGGATAATAATAACTTGCATATTTAGGACTATTTTGAAGAAGAAATGTTTTTCAGTTTTTATTTAGTCCTTTCTTCCATTGAAAGTAAACACAAATTTTGATTATCCTTGATTATCAAACCTAAGTGTCAGGTTGCATAGTTTCAGGCTCTTACAAATAATAATTAATCAGTTACCTGAAACAAGATTCCGTCTTCTTTTCTGTTTTTTATTCTTCACTTTAACCTGCTGTCTCACAGTGTTTATGTCAAATGATTTGAAATATGTGTTAATCTTTCAGTTTCTGAAAGTTTGTTTCTGTTAGTGCTAAAGTATTTAAAAAATATCATCCAAACTCTCATGGCTAAATTTGCAAATGGACATAAACTTCCTTTTAATCAGATTGTGTGCTTTGTGGAAGCTTCATGGAATATATGTTATCTATCAATAGATGGGATTTGTTCTTTTTTTCTATACAGTTCTTTAATGTCTCGGGGTTTTTTTTGCTTCTGTGGACTCTTTTCCATGCAGATAGCCTTAAAGGTGAATTTGAGTTTGAAAATCCCAATGTTATATTAATGTCTATAGGAATAGTTGGTTAAAATTTTAGGCAGTAACAAAAGGCGTTTATGGGCAAAGTTATTATGAATTGAAGAGAAGCTTTATCCTTCAGTGGATTGATATTTTTTTATATCTAGACAGTTTTGTCAGTGGTGATTGCATCCCTCGCCTAGAAAACATTTGTGTAAATGCAGGTCTTTGAATAAGGAATTACATCTTTAAATTATCTTATAAATATACTTAGGGAGAAAGGGTTGTATTCTCGTATAAGTAAATATTTAAGCAGACATGAGTAACTCATCAGCTGACAGTATGAGATGTGTTCTTGTAAAAGACCTATGAAATAAACTGCCCTTGTGTATCAATAGAGACTATCGATTGATGATTGCTCTGTGCCTGGGATCTTTTACAATAACCCTGTAATACAAGATCCAGAATGTGAAAATCCCCCCAGAATGATAAGTTATTAAAAGATCAGTAAGTTAATACTTTTTATTGGGTGGCCACTACCCTGGTCTTTCAAGATTTTATAAGATTCATGCCCTGTATGAGACAGGAGACAAAACATCTAATGTGTTGCCTTCGTATGAAAAAGCTTTTACCACTGTGGATTCAGTATAAATGTACGTGTAAGGCCTTTTGGTTTTTTCTGATATTGGTTTACTTTTAACTTGCTTGAAGGCAAATTTGAGGCTTCATGACTCAGGAATGGTTATTCTGTGGCATTTTTTGAAATATCCCTTGGGTACAGCAGGTCATTGGCTACCATAATATAAACCAATGAATATACAATACATAAGTCAATCCATAATAAATGTATGATTTACTATGAAAAGCTATGTATAGTCAAGCTAAATCCCCAGCTCTCAAACTCATAAATTGAGTTTGTAATTCAAGAGTGGTTTAAAAGAAAGGCTGTATTTATTCATTGTTCTCGCTGGTTATTTGTTTGGGAATACTGCTTTTCCCTTATGCCTATAAAGTAAGAGTTCTTTAATGTAGTCTGAAAGACAACAGTTTCTAGCTAGCAAGAAGCTATGGAAAAAATAAAGAATAATGAGCAAGAAATATTTTCTCCAATGGAATTTCCCGAGAGGTAATATCAAAAGTGAAACATTGTCCTTATTAACAGGCAGAATGTAGCAAAGCCTTCTTTCCCCTGCTCCAAAAACCCACACAAAGACCCTTTTGTAAGGTCTCTAAAGTCTCATCTGAGTGCCTCCATCCAGCTAGTGCTGAGGAGAACTGTTTGTTTTAAATCATGATACTGAACAAGTCAAGAACTAGATGTAGGAAAGTTAAGTAAGAATTCACATAGGAGCAGTAACTTATCAACTTCATTAACAAGCTTTTAGTACTGCTAGATAGGTAGCTATGCCATGATATAAGAGGTAAGGATGACTTTTCTATTGAGGATATTCAGAAGATATAAAAATAAACAATAATAAAAGAAATGAAACTGAGTTGTAGTACACTGCATTTGGGAAGTGTCACTTAGAGGTGGGCAAGTGAGAAATGCCAGGCAGTGTAGATGGGGTTGTGATTTGTTTCCTACAAGTCTGATTTGTTTCTGTGGTAGCATGATTGCTCTTACCCTAGAGGAAACTACAGAGTTAAGTTTCGTAATTGAAAAGGAACAGGATTTAAAAGTTTTCTTTAGAATTTCCAATTTGATAGTTCTAAAAAGAATATCCATTCAGTGCTAGTGGCAGCGAGTCTGACTGAGTAATGTCATCATTCCCAGGCATTATGTAGGAAATTTATACATTTTAAATTACGATTTAGGATCCTCATTCCTCTCTGGAAACCCGAGGATTTTGACTGTCTCAATAGTTAACCTGTGAATATAACACTGATGTTTAAAACTTCCTGCCAACCCGTAGACATTATTAACTGCTCTTGCTTTTTGCAAGATTCTAAGTCTAAAAAGAGACCCTTCCATAGAAGATATTTACAGGCTATAGATGCTTATGTCGGCATCTGACATATTGCCAAAAAGCTACAATGGGTTAAGAGCGATGTGACTTACCTCTAAGGTGTCTACATGGGTGTTTCATGTATTCTTAGGCTCATCGTTCTGTTTGTTCACATTAAGATAATTTGATAATTTGAATCCATGTTTGTCTTAATTGTGATTTCAGATTGATCACTGCATTATTGCATCTTCAATTAGCTTGCTGATGTTGTAGTAAATTATAGCACATTCACTTCCTTATGTTTATATTTGCTTGTTTATCACGTTTAGGAAAATCCAAAACAAGCAAATAGAATTGGATTATCCTGTCAAAATATAATATGAAGCATGAAGCGGAAGGTATGAGAAACCTGAAGAAAAAAATTGCAGATGAATAGGCGTATCCCTTCAATATTGGGCTGTTTACACAGTTATTGGTTCTTTGGAGTGTAATGCTGCACAACCTCTACAGCTCTTTATTCTAATAATCCATCAGCCCTATCTTGAAGGAAGCACGCAGAATCTTTCAAACCCAGGAAGTTTTACTTTGTTATTTTAATACTTGATATCAATATACACTTCTTTGTGCTATTCAGTGGTTATTCAAACTTATACTTTTAAGTAATTGTGTCATACAATGTAGTTTTTCATTGGTAGCCTCAAAACTGTACAGTAAACACTGAAACCTCTTCTGCCTTACCCCGCTAGGGAAGTTTTAAGTGTTTTTGCAACACAGCTGATGAGCTGTCAGCAAAACTCTTCTCCATACTTCAATGTACAACAGCAGTTGCAGTAGCCAAAACCCTTGGGCTGTCGTGGCAGACCAAAGACTTTTCTTTTCAGGTGTGGCGGATTCATGCACCGTGGGGCAGTATCGCAAACAGACTTTTCTGCTTGCTGTGTGTTATGGCCACCCATCAGGACATTCAGTTTGAGTTCAGTTTGTCTGCAGTTGTTTAATACCACCTCATTACATCTCTTTTCTGTTATTTTCATAAGGATTACAATGTGTTTGAATGTTATCCTCCAAGGAATATCTTTTACATGTTATCTTTTACATGTTAACTGACTGCGAAACATGCCATTTTTTTACTCTCTTTATTTCTGTAGATTAATTTCCAGTTAATCTGTGTTCGTTGCTCTAATGATTTATGAATAAAAAGGATTTTTTTTTTTTCCCTGGAACTTAAGTTGACATATTTTGCAGTTGCAAGGCAAATTTAGGGAAGGCCTCTGGGATCACAGGCAGCCTTCACTATTGGTCCATGACTGCCTTGTAGCCAACTGCATTTTTAATATCCAGGGAGATTTGTGCATTACAGTTTGCTTTCTTTCTTCCTGTTTTTAATAATTTGCTTTTGAGAGTCTTTTTACAAACATGTTGTTGAGTGAATATCTGTTTGTCTGTCAAAACTTAAGATTGGTATAGAATGCAAGTGATACATTAATTTTTTATTTGCTTCTTAAGGAAGCCAAGCTATAAACTGGCAGCGCTGAATACAAGAGCCTTACTTCAGTGAATCCTAATAAACACAAGGGGAACATCAAGCTATGTGCCCCTTCAACCACCTCCCTTAATAAGAGATAATATTCCTTTCTAAATCTTCTCTGCTAGGAGAGCCAATAATTTGGGTTTGTTTTTATTTAAAAAAACCTCAACAAACTCACTCAAACTTTCAGTAACTTTTAATTTGCGGTTGAATTAGTAGAACTGCATGCTGTTATGCGCCAACTGAAAATACAGAGGGTCATGAATAACACATCAAAAAAGGGGTTGTATACATTAAAGTATTTTAGAGATTCGCTTGAAAATTATTTCAGTTCTTGCATGCACTTACATGTTTCGAAAAGACAATGTCTAGATGAATACTTCCAAAATATTTTCCAAAGCTTTTGGGAAGGCTTTTATTCTTAACTGTGAGTTGCTTCTTATTTTGTGTCATTTGTCTTATTTGTAACGGTTATATTAGTTTGTTTTTATCCTTTAATTGGGGAATAAATATAGCTGTGTAGTGTATACCTACAAATACCAGTATATTCTTTGTCAGTGTTGAGCTACATTGCAGTTAGAAAACTGCTGGGTTTTTATCCCCCCTCTTTTAAAAGCAATGCCAGTTACAGAGATATTGGATTTCAGTATTCAAACTGATCTCTGCCTTTTAATGATTAGATGGTTTAGCTTGCAAACCTACACAGAAAGGGTGTCACTGGCATTTGGTACTTAAAAATAACCTGATAACCTGAAATAGCACTGTTCTGTATGATAAGAAGTCCACTGAAATTCAAAACTTTGGAAGAGAATAGATATGAAGGAGTATGAAAGTATCCCAAGGGAAAGAGAGGTGAAAGCATGAGATGATGTCCAGGCCCAAACATCTCTGTTGCAAGGCAGGTGCAGAATCATGTCACCTTTGTATTAGAAATTGCTAGTCTCATCCGCAGTCTGCAAATCTAGAAAGTGAGGAAATAGTAAATAATGAAGTAGTCAAAGCCACTTGAGACAGAAGAATAACCCTTTGTAGTAAGACTGTTGGAAAGGAATCTTAAAAGATTGGTGATTTAATTCAGGCAGAGCAAATCTGAGTCAAAATTTTCTTTATCTTTTTTCACAGTCATCTTTAACGAGCTTTGAAAAACTATGATAAAATTTGTTATCCATATTCATTCAAATAGAAAGTATTTTTATAAATACAGATAAATATATATTTGTTTTGCTTTCAACACATAACTTGAAAACATATGGAAGTATAGTTTTTCGGATCATTTTAGGCTTTCTTCCAACTCTGAGTAAAGGTACAGTTGGAAGTGACATATAGCAAATGAGAGATGCCTGAGAAGGACTTCCTGATGGAGAGTAATAAGTACATACGAGGTGGTTTGATTCTGGCATAGTTCATGAAGGAAAGAGATTGCATACACTAAAAGATGGTAATGATTCAAATGGATCATCCTTGTTCCTTGTTTCACAATACTAGTTTTGAATTGGTGTGTAGATGAAGAAAAGACGATTTATTTAATTTCAAGGATTGTGGCATAAAATTGTTTAGCTGGGCAAGAGGTTTAAGAGAATTGGAGATTGTCGGTTCTAAAGGCCATCAAGTGCAACTCCGCTGTAGTGAGCAGGAACATCTTCAATTCCATCAGGATGCCCAGAGCACCATCCAACCTGACCATGAGCGTTTCCCAGCTAAATACTTATCTGAAATACTAGCTTTTTACTAAGCAGTTACTGGAGTGCTGCAGCAAAGCTAAGCACAGGTAAAATATTCTTTTTCTTTAGAAAAACCTTTTTATGTTGTTATGAACATGCTTATGAAGCTGTCTGTGTGCGGTGCTGCATTGGGTCGTTAGTTCTGAAATGGCCAATCCTCGAACCAAAGGCTTGAGAGGTGTGTTGACATAATGCCCCGGTGAGGGTTTCTTTCTCCTGCCTTGCAGGGTGCGCAGTCTGAGCACTGCAGGAAGTGCTGGCTGTTAGTGCCGCTTGCCTGCGACCTGTACCTCCTGTACTAACAGGTTATTTGCAAAAAGCTCTGATGTTTCACGTTGGCACTTAATGGGTTTTTATGTGCTGTCCCTTAGTCTTCCTTTATAGTCCATGGAAAACTATATGCGAAGATGCTCTGAAGCATTTACATCTTGGAAGAATGTAAAATACTAGGAGATGCACATTTTGAGTAAATAACGGACAGGCCCGTCTTTGCACTTCCTGTCCTACATGTGTTGGGATGGTGAGGTTTCTTCTTGTTTATATGTACATGCACATGTATGCGAAGGGGTGGGTGTAGGTAGATGAAGATGGGCACTCTTGCACAGTCATCAGTATTTTGGTAGAGTAACTCGGAGCTTGTTTTGTTCATTCTACTGTAGTCTTCCTGTTCCAAAATGTGGCAGAATCTATGATCTAATCATAGTATGTCAGTGGCTAGTGGGCTGCTACTTCAGCTATGACATTTCTTATTTGCTTTCTCTCATAAGATTTTGGGCATTCACTTTCATTACAGACTGTGAAGTTACAGGAAAATGAAATCTCTGTCAGGTGTGATTGAATGTACAGAGACAGAACTGTCCAAAACGAAAAGGATAAAACATTGATTTTTCTCTTTTAATTCTCTTCTATTTTCTGAAAGAAAAGGTGTTCTTGGTGCAATTGGTTTATGTGATCATACAGCAAATGCAGTTCTTGGTCCAATTTTGAAGTGTATCTACAAGTGACATCACGGGTAACTGTGATATCCAGTGTTTCTGCAAGAGAGTATCAGCTGTTAACAAAGGGGCTATGTGTACTGTTTTATCTCAGTATACTGTTGAAGTGGTATGCGCACACTAAAATATGCTTTCCCTTGCTTGAGTGAAGTATTTGGAGGCATTTAGAAGTCTTGGATTACCAAATACTGATGTAATTTAAATAAGTCTTAACACTTGAAGCTGCCTTAGATGTAAGTTTCTTTTGGAAGTGACAGTTGTCATCCATAGTTTGTCCCTAGCATGTACGCAGCAAGGTGAATCATGATCTTCATGTATAAACGTTCTGAAATGTCATTTCTGAGGAATACGTTCAACTGTGTAATACATGTGCCCCAAATCTCGTAAGGGAATCTTACTTGTGGAATAATAACTGTCGTGCATATTTAGAGAGACATCCGCAAAAAATAGTTTTCTTTGTTTGTATTTGTGAACGTATATGATTTTCCTGATTTTTAAGGAATGACTGAATTGTATAGGAAATGAAGTAAACATTGACTCAGAGACCATTTAGTTTACGCCCTGAGCTTAGTAAGTATTGGCTGTACTGCTTTTTATGCTGAAACATCATTAATGAGCACGTGCCGTGTTTATTCTGAAATTTTATGGATACAGCGTATTCTTTGGCCATAATGTATTAGGACTCCGAGAATCACCTGAAGCCCAGACCTGCAGTTCTTGTAGGCAGAGCATGTTGTGTACTGTGAGTTGGAGAAGAAAGGGAGAGCAGTACATTTGTAGATGTTATGAACATAAATAAGAAAATTATTCCTAACTTTTATCATGTCTGTCTATGACATTAGATGAAATTCCATCATGAAGGATTTCAGTGAGTTTCTTCATGAAAGATAAGCGTTAGGAAAGGCGACATTGGGCGTAAATATAGTATATGTGAAAAAAAGGTGGTTTATTTGTTTGTTTTGATCTAATGCAGGAGGCATTAAAAGAAAATAACAAAAGAAGAGAAATGGAGGAGAAAACAAAGAGAGCCAAATTGGCGAAAGAGAAGGCTGAACGAGAGAGGCTGGAGCGACAGAAGAAGAAGCAGCAGTTGATTGATATGAACAAAGGTAAGGCATCATTTTTTGTAGAGATTTATTAAAAGAAAAAGCACATAAGGGCTAACAACCTGAAGGCTCTTCCTGATCAATATGAAAACTACTTGTCTATTTTGAAAGCTGAAAAAAAGGTTTATTTTGAGTGAAAATTCTGTTTTCTTTTAGCTCACCTGATCATATAATTTTGTATCTGCCGCTTGAATATTTGTGATGTCCCTTTCAAAGCGTTTTGTTGTGAATTATTGGCTTATTTTCATTTGTAGCAGTTAATTGATTTTTTTCATATGGATTTACTTCCAAGAAGTAGTATCTTACTTGCTTTGTTGTTACTTTGATTCTGTAAACATCTCTATAATCAAGGTAGTGTAGCAATTAACGTCCTTTCTGCGGGGCTCGGAGGCTCCATGTTATAATGGATGTTTTCCCAGCAGTCCTGTTAGAAGCTGGAAAATCTGGATGAGCTTGGAGCCTAAGTACAGAGTGACATTTGAGCATGATAAAAAGTGTTGTGTTGAGCTTGTCAGCTCTGAGAATATTGTATTTTGCATAAGACCACCCTAAGAGAGAGGAAAGTAAGCAAGCAGGAGGAATCCCGGGTGATCCTCATATTGATGCTGTGCAGATTTCCAGATGGTTGTAAAATACAGGCTTCGTTCTTTACCTCTTTGAGTCCAGAAGTAAACTAGACACAGGGATTACGTGAAGCTGCAATTTTTTGTTCTTTTTACATGAGTGTTTTAATTTGCTCTTCTGACTCAGCTGTAAAACTGGGTCCTTGCGTCCACTGAACAGACAGACAGGTATGTACTCATGGTAAAACGCTGTTCTTTTGGTTATGATGAACATTATAGAAGATGTGATGATGTATTAACTTTGTGTAAGGGTGATGTTGCAGTAAACTGTGTAATTATGACAAACTGACATAGTAGTATGATGGAAACTGATTGAAGGAGGGCTAAGTTTTGAAAGAGTACTGCCTTTCAAGGGCACGTACGTGGTGTCTGTCAAGTCAGTTTATTCAAGGATGAAAAATACTGGAGAAATACTAGGCCAGGCAAACAGACCAACTCCAACAGTTAAGAGGATGACTGCGGAGGTGAGCACAGAGCCATGAAAAGCTACGGGTCAGAATTTCCAACACTGATAATAGGTAGTGCAAAAATATTGTCACTCAGCTACCATTTGATAGATCAATATATATATATTTGCATATGTTTAGAAAGCCTTTTTTTCTGGCATATCACTAAATTTCCTGTCACTAGTGAAAATCTGACTTGCGTGTGGACAGCCAGACCTCAAGGAACATTAGCCAGTCAAAACGAAATTATTTATGTGGTAGTTGTTTAAAAATGCTTGTATGCTTGTGTACATCACTTTGCCACAAAGCCTCAGAGATCTTCTGTGTTGCATTGTATTCTGTTCTTTTAAAAATGACTTCCCTGGGACTGGTTTGGAGGGTTTCTGCAGTATTACCCCAAATCCTGTTCTTTCTGGCCTTAGTTGAAGTGGCAATGACACTGCATGGAACATAGTGTAGGCTACGTTTTAGTGAACAACTCTGTTGCTTTTTATAGATGACAAAATTAAATTTCATACCATATAAAGATTCTTCTAATAATTGCAGTTTAGCTATAAACAAAATATAAAATTTAAATACAGGTTATGAGCACATATTTTTTCTGTTTTCGGTGAAGTTAAGCTTATGGAGATCTATAATGAGACTTTTCTAATCCGTTCTTTCAGCATTGACTGATCTTTCTGTAATATCTGTCGCCTGACAAAAGATGTCCTTTATAACATGGGCTTTCACTTTTCTGTGAGTGGGGTTAGAAGAACCTAAAAATCTAATCCCCTCATCACTCTCCCCTCTACCAGAGTGCTTTAAGTCATACTACTAAGAGATTAGTTTTAATGACCACTTAAGACAATCTAAGCTGACGTGTTATTAGCTTTTGAAAAGTAGGAAAGCCCACTTAGATACAATTGCCAGTGAATAGATCTGTGTTTAAGGGCTGTAGCTAATGGATCTAAGTTACACCTTCTTAAATTGCTGTAGATCAACCAGTGAGGGCGTACCTGTCTACTTTAGTTAATTTTTAAGCAGATGAGGAGTAGACCATGGTTAGCAGTAACATAGATGCCTCAGCGTACAGATGGCATTCTGCTTTGTTGTTGAAGAATTTTCCTATCAACAGATGCAATTTAAGTTTAATATTGCATTATGTTTCTTTTTTAACGAAACTGAAAAGATGTAAATGATTGTACACGGTCAGATGCACTGAAACTGCCATTTAATTAACCAGTATTTCTAAATCATTGACACAAAGTTAGCTTAATACTTCTAAGATGTCTTTTTCCAATATTTAAATATATTGAAATATCCATTTCATATATTACAACTCTATTGCTGTGGCAGGAGGCAAGGGAATAGGTCCATCCCCACTAGATTCTACAGCATTGATATTCAATTAACTTTCCCAAGTAACTATTTTTTTCTTGATATATCCACTTCTATATGCTTATTGCTGCTTATATAAATAGTTTGCAAATTTGTCTAAATGAATGTGACACACAAGACTTAGAGAAAGGAGGCAGATGTCCTCTCAAGCTGTCATTTTGACAAGGTGATTTTCACCCAAAGGGTATTTTAACCTAGCTCTGTTGCAGTTATTTCTATAGCTGTATCTTCAAGAATGTAATTTTACCGCATTGCTAGAGCCTTTCAGGTTAGATAATAAGGTTCCTACGTTTTCCAGCCTTGTAGTGTGCTATAATAAGTATTTTTTGCTGTTACTTGGTTAAATAGCTAGAACTTTTTTTCCCCCCCCACTGGAGAATCCAGATGAGAATTAATTAGTATTAATTAAATATTATTATGAATATCTGTTTCTTGGTGTAACTGAGAGAGCAGAAAACTGCAGTGTGGGCACAATCAATAACTGTCATAGGTAATGCCTGCTTACAAAGTAACCTCAGAGGTTCCAGTGTCTTAAAGACTGAATCACCCAGTTTGGAAAGAGAACCTTCTTCATGGCTGTTTTTCAGCAGCGTTTCCTATTTTTTGAGGGGTGTAGCAGAATGGGCGATGATGCATTTATATGTAGTCTTTCATGACTTCCATCTGATTTAACATCTGCAAAATTCTAATGGCATTGCTTCCATGTGCCTATCTGAATAAGAGGGAAAAAAGAACTGAAGGCAGTTTTCTAGGAGCTGAAAAGCATATAACAGCAATTCTGATGCAAATGTTATTTAATCAGAAACAGTTTTGCTCTTCATTATATCTGATTACTATGGCAATTAAAATCACCTCTTAACTACCAGTATTAGGATAAAAGATAGAATGAGCTTCCTCAGTCCCAATTAGTATTGAATTAATTGTTTTGAAGACATATTAACGTTCTCCCCTAATGCAGATGAAGATAATGGAAATGAAGTTCTGTGCTAGTGGTTGATGGATGTTTCTACTTTTCCATTTCAGGTACTCTTATATAAAAATTCATGTGCTATTTATTCAGACTGGAATTTACCAGTATCAGCAATAATTCCCTTGTGTTTCCTTGAGCTGTTGTTACACTTGCATTGGCTGTTGTTAGATACAACTCAAAGTTACTTTTGCTACAGTTGTCTAATGGTTTCGTGCTTTCCCAATTGTTATGCTAGAGGACATAGAAGGAAGTCATATTCTTCCTTCTGCAGATTTCTGTACTAGTGTTATTAAGAAATTCATACTATTTTGTAAATGTCTTCTCCTTCATCCTTTGAATGTATGTATTGGGTAGTGATTACATGGGATACCTGGACTGATAAAACCTGGGGCTTGTTTGCATTCTACAGATTATTAGGTTTTAGTGCTGGATGCCAAGTGCTACAATTCCTCTGGGAAGTCATTATCTTTAATGTTGATGTTGAGGGTCCATTTGAATATGATTCACTCTTCTGAAATATAAAATTCACAAAAAAAGTAAGGTGGAGGTTTACATTATGCTTAAATATGAACGCCTGTAGAATGAGGATGAAGTTTGGGGTTTTTTTGTTCTTCAAAGCAATCATAGATGAGTTGCTTAAAGTTTTTCTAAGATCTGTTTATGCAGGAGTTTGAAGCTATCTTGGAAATGGGGGTGGAGATGAGTTTCAAAATTGTTGTAGGTATTATTAGTATGAGTCCAAATCCGATCAAGAGAAATGTACATAGATGTGAGTATGGACAGGAAGTTAGAAGTTACAACTTTAATTTTAATTTCACCTTTTAAAAGACTACAATGGAAAAATGTGTTTATGTATACTATAGAATTTACTACATAACATTGTTTTCAGAGAGGCATCAAAAGCTAAAACCAACGTAATTTTTTGGATGGTGAAATACTGTAGTAGTGAGAAAACTATCAACTGGGAATTTGAAGAAAATTCAAAGAACCAGTATTTGGTCTGTACCAGTGTAACAAAGCAGGTACCTGTGTTTATGAGGAAGTTTATATACAAGGTTAGGCTCTAGATTATAAACATGTTCTGAAACTATGTGTGGTTTCTGCCATCTTGTGTGTTATTACAATGATATACTCTGTGTAGTTATTGGTTTGTGTGAAGTTTTCCATGGTTGCAGTAGGGCTTAACTGGTCAGTAAATTCCAGGTGAACCCTGTGACATAGCAGGATCAACAGTAAGTTTCCTGTTAGAAACCTTGTGGGCTACACGTTCAAAATTCTGTTAAGTTTTGATGTCTGTGTTCTATTTAGATTGCATACTTGTTCAGTCCACCTGAAATTGGTTAATCATCATGGGAAACAGTGTACGTTTCAGGGCCACTTTGGAAGTTGCATAGGAAGGGTTCAAAAATGCGGATAAGTTACAGCTTGACATTTGCCATGGCATTTTTCTATGTGCATATTCTTAGTAGGATAAGTGATGAAATAGCATGCTTGACTTTCCAATCCCTATTTTAATTTTTTTTTTTTCAAATTAGATGTATTATGAGCTACCATTCTAAGAAACCAAGTTCAGCAGTTTAGTCTGAGCTAATTGCTTCCCTTTTTTTCAGATTAAATGTGTGATAGACAGGAAGTTATACTGATTGGGCTGTCAGGAGCTGGCCAAGAATTGTGTAAGCCATTTGAAGAAACGTAACAGATTCTTTCATATGGGAATGCAGTTGGTTTTGCTCTACAATAAAAGATATTTAAAAAAAAAAATCAAATTCTTTCTTACCAACTCTGTCATAAAAAAAGGCATCTACAGAATTTTCTTTCTGAAAGGTAGACAGGCTTATAGAGCAATTAAAAGCTGATGAATATTTTGTTGTAGTCATGGTTTAGCCCTGGTCTGTCTGGCAGCTAAAATGTGAGCAGTTGTGGACCTGATTCCCTTCCCTCTGCTCCCTGCTCAGAGAAAGGGGGAGGGGAAATGAGAGGAGAAAAAAAAAACCTTGCCAGTTGGAAACTAAAAGAGCTTTAATGTAGTAGTAGTAGTAGTAGTAATAATAATAATAATAATTCCATGCACAGTCTGCTGTGGACTCACAGCCCATGTCAAGTCAGCCAGTGACTCCCACACCAGCACAAAGAGAAGGGATGATGGGGGGAACAGTAACGAAGAATAATGGAAGCCGGCAGGGACAGGTGACATTAAAGGAGGTGTCTGCTACAGGCCAGCAGACCAGGTAGAGGTCTGGCACAGGTTGCCCTGAGAAGTTGCAGATGTCCCATCCTGCAAGGTGTTCAAGACCAGGTTGGATGAGGCTTTGAGCAACCCCATCCAGCAGGAGGTGTCCCTGCCCATGGATGATCTTTAAGGTCCCTTCTGAAGCATAGCCTTCAAACAATAGTAAGACTTCATTACAGAAGCATTTGATTGTTTAGGTATTATATAGTTCTTTTTCTTCCATTTTTTTTGAGCTGCACAATCTTTTCCTTCCCACGTAGAGGCAACGTCTTCCCGTTTGTTAGTAACTAACTCACGTTTAAGTCTATTTTTTAATTTTAGTGAAAATTATACTTGCAAGGGGCATAAATCCATTCAGAATGAAGCCCCAGGGGTAATGCTGATGCACTTCAACTAAGTACATTCCCGCTGAAGTGGACCTTGACCAATGTGACATATTCTGAAAGTAAAGGTGTATGCATTTCAAAAATTGTTTTCAATAACCTGCAAGTAAAACAAACCACTTTTTTTTTCTCATTCTATTAACTTTATGTAAGCTTAAGATCAGGTTATCATAAACAATGAGCTTAATTGGTATGTAAGCAAGGATTTGCTTTGCTTTGTAAACTGGCTTGAGGTATAGGTTCGCTTATCAGTCATACTGTCCCAACTTGTTCTCCTTTAATTAAAAAGTAAATAAATGTCATGAGATTATGTTCTAGTGCAAAATGCCGAGGAAGACTGCTTCCTGAAGATATTTAGTATGCCTGCAAAATGAATTTAGCAAGTGAATAAAATGCAAATGTATGAGGAGAACACAAACACGCTTTCCAAAAGACACTGAAAACTGACCTTTTGAAGTTAATAGGTTGCAATTAAAAATTCTGGTACTTATTATGAATATAAAGTTTTATTACAAGTTTTATACAGGACACATTAGACTTGTGAAAAGTACTTAAAATTTCAAAGCAAAAACAGCATCATGCAAGAAGTGAACGGAAGTATAATTTTGAAGCCATTTGGAGAATTGCCTTTACTGGAAAATAAAAGTGCACCGGTAAAATACGTGGGTGTTTCTGTAGTACACAGTGCAGGCAAGTAAAAAGTAAGGTGGCAAACCACTCCAGGAACAAGAGCATTTCCAGGGCCCCTTGGAGCTTTAGCTGTGAAGCTGAACTCAAGAAACCAAATAGGTAGGTGGTGGATGGTATTTTGGATGCACGGGCAGCCCTCTGTTATGGCTTCAAGTGAAGTGCAGTTTCTGTAGTTGTAACTTACTCAAGTAATTTAAAAAGCCTGAGCTATTTTGTTGTTTCATTTTGCCATCAGTAGTGCTACACCAGTAGTTACTGAAGATTTTTATGGTCTAGTCAAAATAGTCTCCTTCGTAGTGCGAAGTGAAAAAGCAGTCATCATGAAGGTCCTGAAAATAATCTACTGGAAGGTGCTTATTCCTGCCTTTTTGATAGATGATAGTATGCTGAAGGCTGAGGTAAAACTTCGCGCGATAGAGGCTACAAAAGGAAACTGAAATTGGTCTCACCACATTTCTAGTTCTTCCAATCTAAATCATAAAGTTATATTTCTGAAACCCTTCTCGAGTACATACTGAACATTTTGAGCTGGGAAAAACGCGACTGTTTGCCACCAAATGTCAGCTGCATTTTCATGCATTAAACAGTGTTTGGATAAAACCTCTTCCAAATGTACATTAAGACCTCACACAGATCTAATTGTTCTTTGTGTTCTATGAGGAGGGAAGCTAAAATATTTCGATATTTAAGGAAATTTAAGTAAAAAAAAATTAAATATTTTAATTGTTTTAAAAATGGCTTCGTAAGAAGTGAGCTTGGCTTCAGGGAAACTGATACTTGTATTCGTGAAGGGTAAGGACCTATTTTTAGGGCAATTCAGTGTGTTTGTTTAGAGGAGAGAAACAAAACTCCCATGAATTTCAAATCACCGGAGCTGACCACTACCACAGAAGCAAATTCAGGAATGCCTGCTGAAACAGAGAAGTAAAATATTCGCATCATTATGTAAAGTCTCTGAGAGAACTTTAATTTCGTGCACATTTATCATTCATGGTTCAGATTAGTCCTTGAACAGAGTACTACTATGTCTTTACTAGTATGGTCTTTCAACAATGGTCTTTTATTTGCAAAAATGACTTTTAAAGTCTCATAGGTTACAACAGTTTAAACACATTTCAGTTTCCAATATGAATTTTCAGCAGCAGTTACCCTTAGAAAGTAAGACAAGGCAGTACAACCTATTGTCCTGGCTCAGCTGTAGCTGTTATTGCTGCTCAGTCTAGCAAAAAAAAATGGTACCTTCACCTGCATATTTTTTGTCAATATTAATTCTCTTTTTAACCATTTAAGTTAGAAATAGAAAAGAACGTTGTTTTGCACTTAGTGTTGGGAGGTATGGGTGTTGGGGTTTTGAGGTTTAGATGAGATTTGTCAGGAAGTGATAATGGAATGCAAAAGTGGCAAAAAGGATGCTAAATCTTCCTTAAGGATTTCATAAGGTGCTAGCAGTGATAGCAAAGGCAAATATTTTATCTTCATCTCTGTATTCATAGAATCATGAACTATAGAATGGTTTGGGTTTGAAGTGACCTTAAAGATCATCCAGAACCAACCCCCCTTGCTGTGGGCAGGGACACCTTCTTACTAGATCAGGCTGTTGATAGCCTCATCCATCCTGGTCTTGAACGCTTCCAGAATGGAGCATCTACAACTTCTCTGTAGAGAAGGTGTTGTAGAAGGCCCAATTAGTCAGATACAATTTGCCCTTAGTGAAGCCATTTTGGTTGTCACCAGTTACCTCTTATTTTACCATGTGCCTCAGCAGAGTTTCCAGGAGGATCTGCTCCCTGATCTTGCCAGGCACAGAGGCGAGATCATCTAGCCTGTAGTTCTCTAGGCCTTTGGTTTTTTAAAAATGGGAGTTGTTTACCCTTTTCCAGTAAGTGGCAACTTCACCGCGCTTCCATGATGTCTCAAATATAATGGATAGTGGCTTAGCAACTTGATCTACCGGTTTCCTCAGGACTCATGATGCATGTCATAAGGTCCCGTGTTGTTATGGAACCTTGAGTTCCTTAGGCAGTCTTGCACATGCTCCTCTCCTACAGTGTGTGGCTCTTCTGTCTCCCAGACCCTGCCTTTGCCTTCCACGACTTGGGCAGTGTCGTTTGAGCACTTGACTGTGAAGATTGAGGCAAAGAATTCATAGGTCATCTCAGCCTTCTCCATATCCTGGAAGAAAGATATTGAAATGGTTCCTCTTTTTGAAAGGAACTCTGTTAGAGAAAATGGCTACAGAGGCAGGTAAAGGATTGCATTTGCTCTGTGAAAAATAAGATAAAATAAACATTCTTTGTCATTCTCGACTGTTTGTTTTCTACCTTTACAACACAGTCCTTGTGGTTAATTTAGCAATGTACAGATTATGTTAAAATAAATTACCTACTCGTAGTGAGGAGCGTTAGTTCTACATCTATGTCAGATATAGTCATAACACAGTGCACGAGCAGGCTGCTTCAAGTAATTATTTTAGAAAGTGAGGGGACATTAATCCCTCTGCTGTCTTATAGAGGTAGGTTGAATGTTGGCTCTGTGTGCTTGCTTGTGTTGGGTGAAACATCTGATGTGCTTGATGAGATTTGTCTCTAGACTTTATTTTTACAAAAATCTCATACTGTGGATGCCAGCAGCATAAGGCATACAGAAGAGAAAAGTGTCTTGATTTCCACCACCCCAACCTTTTCTGTCTTAAGTACTTGTTGAAGAAAGAGTTCCATGTGAGGAGGGTTACAATTAGAAAACTTACATCTAAATACGAAGTGGAAAGGAGACTCATTTAATGATAACAGGATTTGTTGAAAAGTGTACTTGAAACTTTTAGTCCTTCACATATCTATTATTATTTTTTTAAATCATGATTTTACTTTTTTAACGAAGGGATACCTCAGGATTGCGCAATACTATTGCTGTCCTTCCCACTGTAGTTTTGCACATGCAGAGGCACGTTTACGTTAATGTTACCTTTTAGAAAGTGTTTCTTTTCCTGCCTTGTTTCTAAATATTTACAATTGTAAAGTTAATATTGTCATTCCATCTCCATGTGCCATTTGCTGATGGATAAAATATAAAGAGTTGGTCGAGTTTGGGACAGGTTATCTATCTTTGGAGAGCTGAAGTTTAAAAATAATCTTCTAGAAATAGAAGCCAAGAACTTAATCTCATATTTACTTCTTTGGGAAGTACTTCCATATGAGAGTTAAACTTGTGATTGATTGTAAAGTTTTTTAATTAATTGTGTTATACAAAGAAAAATCAAGACCTTCTAATCCTACCTGATCGTACGCTTTCTCATGTTTTTTTGTCTTGATAAATATTCAAAGCAAACTATTTGGAAAGACAATTTTCCTCCTACATCTAAAGGTCATATCCACACTAGAAGAAAATAAGAGCACTTGCTCAAAAGGAAGGGCTTAGTTCATGGCTACAGATATCCAAGAATTGTTTTTCATGCTGTAATGCAGCAGCATAAGTGCCGGTAATTGGTTTCTTGCATTCTCTTTCTCCACTTTGTCACATACCCTTTTTAAGGATTTGCCATCAATAAGGAGTTGCAGATTGGTTCTAGATACAGCGAGTGGAGAAGATCATGACTTATGCCCTGCTGTTGCCTGTGCCGTGTTGTATAATTTCTTTCAGAATTTTTTACTTCATCCTTTAAATGCTTGGACTTATTTATTGTCACAGTCTTTTTTGGGAATGCTTTCTAGAACATCACTTTGGATGGCAAAGATACACTAACTCAGCCCTAAATGTTTTCCTGTTTGCTGCTGCACCAAAGCATCTCTCTCTTGGGGAAGCCGTCTGCTGGGATGAGTTTTCTCTATTGGGACTTTGAGTATTGTAAGCACAGAAGGAAGTTGTCATACATCTTTCCAGTGGCTGTCTTACATAGTCTAAAGAAATGATGCTGCTTTAGGCATTTCTTCTTAGAATCCACTCCCCTGGTTATTGTAAACGCTTTTCCGATTTTGTTTTGTCTTTTGTGAATGCTGTAATCAAGCTTGTATACCACTGCTGCTGAAAATAGAGTATGCTGACTTTTTAACACTCTAATCAGATTGGTGATTCATCATTGTTTGCTCATCTTTTTATACTGGAGCATTTGTCAGTCCAGTTCAAGAGGACTAATGTTTAGAATGTCATTTAAGATAAAATCTGACCACAAATACTAGATGTGTATTATGCCCAGTTCATTTGAAGTTGTTATTTATAAAAGTAAAGTATAAAACCCAGTGTATTGCCTCTATACACATCAAGTTTGTTTATAGATACATAATACGACTATTCCTCATCATTCATAAGTGGATGAGCTTATGCCAGTGTTTTTCGTATGCACTTTTGTATTATGGCCTACTCAAATTCCCTTTTTCCCTTTTTCTGTTCTGTTTCCTATAACTGATCAAAAATTATGGAACATTTAGGTATCTTGATATTAAGATTATTTGCTCATGACAAATGTGACTTTATTTGTTCGTTGTGTCTTCTGTTTTCACTCTGCATCTCAGCTTGCTTAGGGCTCTTTTGCAGCGTGAGAAGAAGTAATATTGTTCTGTAGAAGAACTACTCCATACTGATGTTGGCCCTTCCTCAAGTATTGTGTGCAGGTCTGGGCAGTGTAAAAAGATCTAAAGCTACTGGAGGCCAGAGGAGGCCACAAAGCTGGTGAAGGGTCTAAAGGGGAAGTTGTATGAGGAGCGGCTGAAGTCACTTGGTGTGCTCAGCTTGGAGGAGACGTGAGAGGAAACCTCATAGCACTTTACTGCTTCCTCACAAGGGGAGGGAGAGGAGCAGGCACTGATCTCTCCTCTCTGGTGAGCAGTGGTTGGACCTGAGGGAATGGCAGGAAGGTGTGCCGGAAGAGGTTTAGTTTGGATGTTAGGAGTAGGTTCTTCACTCAGAGGGTTTTGGAGCACTGGAGCAGCTCCCCAGGGAAGCAGTCATGGTGCCAAGCTTAACAATATTCCAGAACTGTTTGGACAATGCACTCAGACACGTGGTGTGAATTTTGTTGTGCAGGGACAGGAGTTGGATTCAGTGCTCCTTGTGGGTCTCTTTCGGGTCATTTGGTCATTCTGTGAACTAATTTTACGTATTGCAGTCACAAGTATTAAGTTTTTCAGACCAATTTGTTATGTATTAGTTTGGACAGTGTTTATTTGCAGACCTTTGATTTAGAAAATAAATTTAATATGGAGCTAACAATAAATCAATGAATAAGCACGTGTAAGGGAAGGATCACAAAGAAAAATAATTATGTTGTTTGCTTTAGACAAGATTCTGGCCTTGTATATTTGAGTGTGAATTGAGAGCCACTGATTTAGTAATTCTTCAGCAGCCTAGGATTTTTAAGGATTTTAGATGGATTGTAATTAAAACTGTTATTTCAGAGTCTTGTGCTAGCTGCTGATCTTCTGCTCCCTATCACCTTACACTGGAGAGAACTTTGTCTTGTATATTATACATAATGGTTTAAATTACATTGATATATAATTTAAATTTATCCAGTACTTACAGTGATGATCATCATGTAGAAATTTGAACTTGGTACTGTTTTAGGATTTGTATACTCTTACATCAAGTCTGGATTTTGTCTAATCTTAATGTAATAGAGAACAGGGCAGAACACCTTTTGCATTAATAAGCTGCTTTTAAACACGAACATTTGAGATCTTGAACGTGCATTTAACCTCCTACACTTTGTGTGAGTCAGGAGTGTTTTACTGTAATGTAAACCTTTTGCATGAAGTTATTATCTTCCCACTCTCTGATGGGGAAATCTATATTAGCTTGAAGTCTAAGAGATGTGAATAAAACGTCCACCTACCTGCTGAGTCTACTCTGTATTTTGGGTTTATAACACAGACATATGAACAGAAAGAGGTATTCGTCAATAGTTTTGTAACATTGCAGTTCTTTGACCTCCATTTTTTAGTCCATTGAATGCTGCTATTAACTGTTATTAACAGATTGAAATGCAGAGGAAGTTAGAAACTTAAAAAGGAAATAATCTTTCTACTCAGATTTCCATAATACACAATAATGTCCAGCAGTTTGGAGGCTACAAGTTAGCTTGGATATGAAAAAAGGTAGAGAGGTTTAGCAGAAGTAGAATTCAGCTTATAAGAAATGTTATGCCACCTGCTTTCACTGCATCATCTCCCCTCTTTGTTCTTTCCTTACCTCAAGACCATCCACGCTGTGTTGTTACTCCTGTAGCATTCCTCTGTATCCTCGCTTGTGGTGTAGATAAGTATATACGTATTTTTTTTTTCCCAAGGATTTAGTCATCATGAAGATGAGAGGCAATATGTAGAATATCTGCAGTACTGCAATATTTAACTTCGTGCCATTCAATTTCATCAGGTTTTCCGTGTGTGTTGATTAAATCAGAGAGATGACCTGTTTCTACTGAGGAAAGCCTTAAAAGAATTTAACAGTGAAACAGCAGTCATTCACCAGCAGCTGTCTATCTGCGTGCTGAATAGGTCATCAATAATGCACTAGATAACATCTCTTAAGTTGAAAGAACGTTAGGATTGGCATCAATTTTGCTTAATAGAGCATCATAGGCAAACTAGACAGTGATACCTGAAGGACTGACAGCATCCATTACGTTAAAATGTGGTTCTGTTTGGAAGTGTTAAGTAAACTTGACAACACTTGTACTTCTTTCTTTCCAAAGTCTGATTTCAGTTGCACTGAGATTAATATTATCTTTCTCCTGTTCTCAGAGGGTGATGAGACGGGAGTGATGGATAGTCTGCTTGAGGCCTTGCAGTCAGGAGCAGCATTCAGAGATCGCAGGAAACGAACACCAAGACCACAAGGTAAGATGGTTTCTAAAATCTTCAAGGGGGCAAAAGATGTTTTTAAAAGATTCATCAACAGTTTTCAATGAAAAACGTGAGCTACTGTTGGTCATTGCGGTGCTGTGAAAACTTGGCATCATTTCTTTGATCACAGATTTTTAACTTGATAGCTCTGCCTTCAGGTATCTGTGCACTCTAAGACGTGACAAATGTTCCTGTTATGTTTGAAATGGCATTTAAACTTTGTGGCACAAGGTATCTTTGTCTTAATGTTTAAAACTGCAAGTATAATTAATTCATTGCAGGTGGTGCTGTGAAAAATACTGGCTTCCTACACCAATAAGAGTTTTAGCATATAGCTATACTGATAGTCTTTCTCAATCACTGTTCTTTGATACGATCTGGTTTGGTTGGAAGTTGTAGTGTTTATAATATAATGTTTAAAATCAAATTACAAAAAAGTATTTTCACTTTCTCAGGGGAGGCAATAGTATTGTAGGGAATTTAGTCTCATTTACTGATTTAATCTGAGCAATTATTGCTTCCTGGAAATTGAGTTTTGAGAAACTTTAAGGAAAGGTTAAGCAGCTTCAGTTTTTCCTCTATTTGCTTATTTTCTGCTTACAGTATGCAGGTTGCAAATTATTTGTGAACTGTGTTTAGTTTTCATCAGACCTCATGGTAGTACACTGTATTTTGCAATTTTTCATTTAAACCATGCTTACAGTAAAATATGCAGTGCTGAAATTGACAGTTGAATTGTATTTATTTGGCATTAAATCCAAAGTTTATGTTGGATGTTTGCTGCTGAAGGTTTGGCAAAATGGAGTTGTCTTTTCTTTTTTTTTAAATAAGCCGTGTATATCTAACTAATCTTCAGTGAGCTGGGGTTAGATTCATATTGGCTTATATTTTTTTTAGAGGAACAAAGTTCTTCTACCCTTTCATCTAGCAAAGATGGTACATAATTATTTATACTTTGCCATATGCCTGATCTTATGGAAAAAAATAGGGAAAAAAGTTACATAATTTACTAGTGAATTAATTCTGCTGCAGTTCCAGTATCGTTCTTAATTCAGAGCTTGTTTCTGCTGCCAGATCAGAACTGAAAGAACTCCTCGATCAAAATGTATTTTTATCTATATCTTGAGAAATAATAATGTGAGAGTCTGTCTGTGCTGTGGCTTGAGGAGAGATTTGTCACCCAGTGGTGACACAAAAGCTTCCCAGGGACCGGAGGAGATTGTGCAAATCTGCTGCAGCTGAGAACACCAATGAGGTGACTGAACCCAGATCCAAACCCAGCGATTCCCCTACAAAAATAGGGGGACTAAAAAAATTTCATTTATCTTCTGTTTCATACAGTCATTTTGACTTCTCTGTGTTTTTGAAATGTCGTGTCAGTTTATATTCTAGTGGAGCCTGGCTTTTTCATTTAAGGAGTTGATTGATTTTGGGGGAACTTTATGACGAAAAGATCTAGGTTGTCTGTTTCCAAGCTGTGACCAACTAATTCTTCTCATAAATGGGTGGAACAATTATGTGAAGTTTTAAGGGGGTAGCAAAAAATCTAGGCAATAAATGGTTAGTCTCATTCTGATCCCATTCAGTATCTGGTTTGAAATATTTATATTTTCGTGATTTAGGAACACACGTGGCATCTAGTCAGTAACATGTCTACAAACCAGAAGGTACTTAAAAAAAATATGGATGTGATATCGCTAAGAAGTGAACTATAGCATTAAAAAAGGAGGGAGTGCATTTGTTCACTTCTGTATCTCTCCTTGCAAACTTGAAGGGACAGTAACAGTTTTCTCGTTGGTTCCATCAATTGACTCTGAGTGTTCTGGAGAGTTTCATCCAGTGAGATTTTAGTAAACAGTTAACTCTATGCCTCCTGTGGTTCAGTGGAAGGATGAAAAAGTAAGTAAAAGCTAGGGAAAACCAAGGCTGGGGGATGTCTGACTTGCTGCGTCATGTCATTGTGGTTGGCCAGCCTATAGCAAGTGGCGTAGCACTACCTATACGTAGTGTAGGAATTTTCCATGCCTTCTTGACAGCTTCCTGCACGGTCCCTGTAATCAGCGTGTATTCATAACACATAGAAAAGAAAAAAGTAGTTGCTATTTTGAAAATTAGACTTGTACTGCCAGTGTTTGAGCTTGAACTTGTCCTGGTAGCCATCGTCTACCTCTCTTCTGGTAGCCATCGTCTACCTCTCTTCTGGTAGCCATCGTCTACCTCTCTTCTGGTAGCCATCGTCTACCTCTCTTCTGGTAGCCATCATCTACCTCTCTTCTGGTAGCCATCGTCTACCTCTCTTCTGTCTGAGAAGAAAAATAGTTGTTTTCTGCCTGTATAGACTCTGATTTCATTTTTGTGTGTCAATTGTGATTTTATTTTTTTTATTCCAGTATCAGTAGTTTAAATCTAATGAAGAGAAAAAAGCTCCTTTTGCTTACTTTTTTTTTTGCAGTGTTATTATCTACTTGGTAACGGGTAGCCCCTATAGAAACCCTTCTGAAAAAAAAACCAAACTAAAAACACAAACAGGAGAATGTCCCCCATACCATTCTGAGCAATGCATTAAGTACATTTTCATGCATATTCTCTAGATCTTTTGGCAAATGTACTCATTCTGTTTGCACCTACTCAGAGTGAAAATTAAAACTAGAGAAAGTCACAACCTTCTCAATGGTTACAACCAGTAGATGTTAGGAATTCGGCTTTTGTTGTTTTCTTTTCTCATCATTTCACAGTGTGAAAATAACTCAAAGGAGCAAGCTAGCATCACTGCTAGGGGTATTCTTGATCATTTTAGCTGGAAAGGGAGTAAAAACAACCCAACTTTGCCAAAGAAAAATCTCTGCTATGACGCGTGTTCACTGCTAGCGTTAGGCTGGACCTGGGAGGCATCATTTCATCTGGTAACAGAGCTACAATTACCATAGGTCTGCAGCTCCTCCAGAAGAGTGTCATTCTACCAGAGACACGTTACATTTATTTGTTTTACAGAGGTCATTGGTGTACCTTGTAGCATGTATTTGTGTTCTGTTATCAAAATATTTCAAGAGTAAGAGATGAACTGACAGGGTAAGAGATGGAGGTAGGATGGGAATGGAGCTCTGTTCGTCTGGAATCACAGCCCTGTACAGGAGGTGCTACTCAGTATTGCAATTTTTTGGCAGGGCAAAAAAAATGTTAGTGCAATGTGCAGATAAGTTTGGAAAAGGAAAACTCATTTAAAATATGTTTAACTCTATTTGTTTTGTTTGCTAAGCCTGTAAATCGAAAGTTACACTTTAATGGGTTGCTTTATAATGATAGAGTTTTTGAGTAAAAATCATTCCGTTATCAGGTCATGGAAGTAATAATAAAAAATTCCTCTTCTCCTACCCTGTTTTTTCAAGACTTTTCAATGTGAAAAAACTTTTTTTCTGTCCTCAGTTTATTATTCTGTCTTTATTGTTTCTAGCTATTTTTTATTTCTAGCTGTTGAATTTTAAATACGAAGCTTCTCCCGTAGGTAAATTGCTTTGCTTATAGGCTATAAAGTAATAATTAGAAATCAGTTTCTAGAAATGTTGCTTTGTCTTCCAAAAATATACTTGCTTTTTGCAAGTTGGCTAATATTGGAAAGACAGTGTAATAAAGAACAGTATTAGGTTGCATTCATCAAATGATACCAGTTTAAAATGTGTGTCCAGCACTACTGATGCACCAATTATTCCTGACCTTTTTTACTGGCCTTGGGGTATGCTATTACTAAAGACAACTGATTCAGGAATATTTTCTATCTAAAATTAGTTTTAGCAAATTTCTGCACGGTGATAACTTTTCAGTTAGGGTTCTTCCTGTTCTTTCTGTTAAACTTTTTGCCATGGAATTTAACTTTTAATACATATCAGAAATGTTCATAACTAGTGCTCGCTGCTGAATATGCAATATATGGTATATATACATGTATGGACATGCAATATATGCTATTACTTCTGTAGTCTCACTGCTGGGAAAGTGTTGCTGGAAGGAACAGGCATGCAGGTTCTTCACTGCTTTGGATTTCAGTCTAAAGTACATTTATGAAGTATTTAACGTGGTCTGTTAATACTCATGTTTTGGGTTGTTGTTTTAAATCCATGCAGCAAAAATAAACCAGTACAGTGAAAAGGATATGAGGCACATTTTAATAACATCTGAATATGTTTTTATTGAGAGTTGCTACACTGCCATTACCGTTTCCATATTAACAGTACACGTTGAGAGTGAGAAAAAGAAAGTTCAGTTTCAACAGCTAATTTGAATCTTTTATGCAAGCAATCTGAAGTGCTGCTACCACTTGGTTAACTTCTCTTGGATAAAAAGCAGTTGAAGCAATGGAATATTACTGCTTTTTAATGATTTTGATCATTTTCAGATGACTTTCAGACACTTCCTTTAATTTCAAATAGTTCTTTTTAAAAAAAAAAATAATTAGGAAATAGGTGCCTCTTATAGCAAAGTTCAAGTAAAAGGTTACAATTTTAGGAACTTCGTGTGTTCTACTTGACTATATAGCTGTGTTTAAAAATTAAAGTGTGAATTATATGTTTACCCCTGAGCTGATTTTATTAAATAAATTCTTGGGAGTTAGGTTTCTGGGTGTACAATCCTTATTTACCTAAAACACATTCAAATGAAAGTCTTCAGTTGGAGCCTACCTTCTTTACTGAATCGGTGTTAAAATCCAAAAGTGTGGTAGGTGTGCTTTCAAGAGATCATGATTTGTGCTGAAGTAAAATGGTGTTAGAGTAGCGTCAATCACTGTCTGTCAGCTGAACAATGGGTCATTGCCTTTATCATTACAGATCTGTTATAAAGTTAGAAATATTCATAACAGGATCATTAAAAATGCTAATCTCCAGTTCAAAATACACAGTGTTTTTTTTTTTTTAAGATATTTGATCATCTTTTTAAACATCCTGTGGTAAAGAGCTAATATTTGTATTTTTACGTTCAACGAGCATCTTGTAATTTCTTTGTTATTTTACGTTGAGAAATTGGGTGTTTAAAACCATCTTTTGCTTCCTCAGTTGTGTAATGAAGGGTATTTTGCTTACAGGCAGAATCGCGGGCTAATGAGACTTAGAGGTATGATTCAAGAGCTTCAGAATTGTCACAAGTATAAAGGCAAGAGCCAAGCAAAGATCACCAATAATAAATTTACTGGTTTTGCCATCAAGGAATTATTGTGAGATTTAAGTTTGCTTAGAGCTAAATATAAATATGGGTTGTAAAAGGAAGACCTATTAATAGTAGCATTCAAATTGAGTCCAGAGAGCTCCATAAAGAATCCTAAAGCTATTTAAAATAAGTATTTGTTATGTAATCTGTTTTCTACTGTGTATGTGTTTTGGCTTATGATTTTTGTAATTTAAGGAGTAATATACGATAATAGATTATTCTGGTGGCTTAGCGTGACAGCAACAGCTCTAGTGTGTAGAGATTTTACCTGGGATTTCAGAGGGATTCTACTTATAAGCAGGATGAAGGAGAAGTGGTGGAAAAAAAAGTAGGGGGAAGAGGAGCTAAAGGAGACTTGAACTACTACCCTGCTTAGGCAGAATTCTTCTTGCTTTTGGACGGCACCCTTCAGCTGAAGGGAATGAAGACACTCTGAGAACACCTCATGACCAATAAGTGTAAGAGAAAAATTCAGGAAATGTGTACCTTTGAATTATTATTTTCACTTACTAGTTCTAATCTCCCTTTTTCTAGAGCAAGTACTGAAGATAGACTAGTTGTCTTTCAAGTTGCTTCTCTCATCTTGGTATGCATGAGATTGTTCACATAGAGTGTAGAAAGTACATAGGAATTTTTGGTAAAGCAGACTGTGTAGACAAGTGCCATTGTCAACTCTAGACTTTGCATATATTGCTGTTGGGTTATCCGATTCTAGGTTATTACTTGACATTTTAGTATTTTTTCTGAGACAAGAATTTGAATAAAGGACAACAAGCCATGACATGGCGATGGCATATACACATTCTGAAGAAACGCCTTTCGAAAAGGTGGTTCTATATAGTTGTTACTATATGTTTGTTATTCATCTAAAGCATTTAATAACTTACGCAAGGCTAAGGAGAGCTATGTACACCTTGCTTTTTTTTTTAGTGTAAGTGCTTCAAAATGTGTTTCAGCATAGCAATGACAAGCATTCTCTATAAATTTTTCTGGAAAAACCTTACATAAAGTTTTGCTCTGAAAGGATCAGAATATTTTTCAAATTTTAGCACTTTAAAAAAATTAACACTGATATTATTTCACTCTTCAGATTTTCCTGAGATCCCAAAATATGAAGTTCTTAAGTTTGTGACTTAAGACATAGCAAAGGGTCCGTTTCCTTTCAAAGTGAAAACACATTGGCCGTTAATGGTGATGAGAATTAATGGAAGTACTGAGGATTATTCTGCAGCCCTAGGATATTTGTGAGTTGCATCATATAACACTTGAGCTTGTGCCAGCCAATTGCAGGACTGTGCCAGTTGCTTCAGCCGTTGAAACTGTTTTATTTTCTTTGAAGTTGTTTTTATCTGATTCATCATAGGACTCTGTGGGTACCCAGAACAGATATGAAGTTCATACTGTGTGTGTATTATAGAGTTTCTTTTTCTGAGAGTTGACTTGGCGTGGTTGCTTCTGAAGCTCTTAAAACGCTTTAGAATTCCAAAAGCCTTTTTGAATGTCCCACATTGTGAAATAGATTTTTAGAACTAAAACAAAGCTTTTCTGAGAACCAGAGAATAGTTCATAGTAAGCGACCTCTCAAAAAGTAATCCTGAAGGAGCTGCCGAGTTCACCTGGCAGAATTTTGTATGAGTTGGAAGTCACCCGCAGTTCTGATGTTTTTGTCTTTCCAATCCACACTGAATCTGAAATCTTTTCAATTTTATTGAGTTATGTTTTCCTGGATGTTAAGGCCTACATTCCTAGAGATGGATAGCTGAGTTTTGGCTCTATCTGTGCACTAGCCGCAGTTGGAGAAACTACTTTTACACACAGAGAAAGGATATTCATGCATTCATTTACCAGCTGCATTAGTAACAATGAATGATATGCAAGGCTAACTTGATTTGCATTTGAACATTTGAATTTTCTTTGTCAGTGCTGATGCTTTATCATGCAATTATTACAAAACACTATTTGAAAAGTTTTCTACCACAGTTCTATTTACTGAGGTAATGTACATTGGCTTTAATATTTTAATACATATCCATAATGAATGGAAAGGAAAGAGATGAAAATCGTTGTTGCAGTGTATGGCTTCCTAGAAGATTAATTTAACTGACATTAGGTCAAAAAGGTGGATTTGCAAGTGAGGATGCTTCTGTTCCATCCTGTTCTAGACATGTAGTGTAGAATTGATGTCCTCTGATCTCACCATGGTGAGACTGTCACAGTTTTTTACTAGCAGTCAAGATCTTAACTATAACAACTAATTAGTTTAACTTCTGCAAAGGTAATATTCACCCTACTAGTTATCACCTAACAGAACAAAGCGTGGACATGCCGATTTTCTTCTTGCATGATCAGGAGAAAATTAATTCCTCTGCCCAGCATACCTGAAATAGCAGTGTTTAGTTCCAAAGTTCTGGTGTAATCTTAGCAGAAGATGCATATTAATAGTTAGGCTGTTATGCCATTGTGTGAGAAAGCATTATCTTGGTTGCTGTATATTGACATGACTGTGCACTTTGCTCGTCTTGGTCCAACAGCTTATTTTTCTTGAAGTTTGTAATAATTTCAGTGATTCGGTTTCACTTTGTGACTACCCCAACCCTTTGTTATTCTCTAGAGGATCTGTTCTTCATGGAACAAACTGTGCATAAGTCCAGAGTCTATAGCAGTCAGATTTAGGCTGCTTGGTAGAGGGTTAGATTTTGGGAGAGCTGTGCAGTTCAGGTGTATTAATTGATCCATTATAAACATTTTTCTAAATATTTTATTGTCTTCACTGACTTGTGTCATTCTCATTTAGCTTTATTTCTTTCAGAAGATTGTTTCTAGGCAAACAATAATTTCTTAAATATGATGTTACTGATCAAGTTTCAATGTTCTTAGTTAGCTTTTCCTGCAAAAGAGCAAATTTTAATGTATTTTTAGCATACTGTAATGAATGATTAGGCTACTGAACTGGAGACTACTATTACAAATACAAGATCAAAGAATGGAAGTCCATGATAGACAACAGAAAATATGAAACAAAGAATTTGCCTATGAAAAAGTAGAGTAGTTTAGCTGAGGAAGCAAACTAGTGTTAATTGGAGTTATTCATAAGGCTTTATATGATCTTTATGTTTTTCTGTGCTTAAACTTTTGCTATTGTGATGGTGTTAATTAGAAACATGCTACCAAAAAAGGTGCTCCGGTCTTCATTTCTTTTTACAGTGGAAGATTTTACCAGTTTGGGGTATAGATTTTGTAATATCAGCTCAGCCTGAATTCTATTATTTTTATGCTCCTAGGAGTTTTGGAGAAGATAATTTTAGGAAGGTATTTTATGCATTGGCAACTTTGTGCTTTATTTTATACTGTAATATTTTCTGTCTTTCTGCAGAACATTTTTGGCCATTCATTCGTAATATGTTGAGCTTAAAAGACTCCAGGTCTGTCCTTGCATGGCAATGCACTCGGTCACATTACATTTCCGACTACTATGCTGTGGGCACGTTTAAATTTCATGGAGCCTATTGAGACCTGGTCAACCAACATTTTTAACATAACTTCATGTCAATATCTCCATTAGATTTCTAAAACTGTAGCACAGGTGGTTCCTCTAATTATTGTGCATTATTGCCTCAACATAATGTAGCTGAGCCGCTACATTTGTTATGTATGTAGTTCCAAAATTGCTCTGACATCCTAAAAACTATCAGTGCTAGTTAATTGGTAAATGTATTGCTAGGCTGTTTCGGTTTGAATACTCTTACATTTTAAAAGGGTGCTACAATTAGAGTGAAGTTATTTTTAATGGTGAATAAAACCAGATGTGAGATACTGATGATGTAGGTTAATAATAATTCTAAAGTGATGTATTTTGAGTAACTATAATTCCAGATCCTGAAGTGATCTGTGTTCTGTAAAAATAAGACACTGACCTTGAAAGAGTTTTTGTTGTGCAGAAGAAAATCTGTGGTATGATTTGTGCTGTTTGTCTCAGTAGATCTCTGCATATTGCAATCTTGATTTCTTCTTTGGAGGAAAAAATGATATAGGCTGTAAGATTTTGTGAGGATATTATAACCCACATATCTGTCAGGGTGTGCATTAGCTCATCCTCTTTCACCCTCTCATGGAAGTATATAACATCATAATATTCTTATTTAAAACCCATATAAATACTGCACGGTGTCTTCCAGATGGATGTCTAAAAATAAACAAGATCCTGGAGTTCTTCGTTAGAAGTATGTTATGTTTGCTTCTCACTTTCTCTGTTATTTCTGTGGGTTTTTCCTCCATTTTCTGTTAATATACTAGGTATTTCTCTGTTGTTGAAGAGGATTCTATTTAAGTAATTATGTCAGGTGTATGAAATCGTACAGTAATGTCTATGTGCCTGTAACTCCATGGATATATTACTGGGGTGGAATATCAGCCCTTCTGCATTATTTTTTTCTATAAATTTAAATTACAAAGTAAAACAGATATATCACACTGAATAGGGAAAATGTTCAGTTATTGTGAGGATTTTTTTTTGTTGTAGAGCGAACACATTTCTAAAATAGCATAATAAGAAAAGAAAAAACCTTATTGACAGCATTGTTACAGGAGCTTATCTTCCTCAAGTGTTTACTGAGAGGATTTTTTGGAGACCTTCAAACTGCAGTGATACCATTGGTAGTTTATGAGACAATGCCCAAGGTAAAACTTGAGTTCACCACTTATCGGGGGTGTGTGAAGGCTCTTGGGCTGAAAGGTTCCTTAGGTCAGCCTGTAGAAGCTGTCACTCAGTCTAAGCAGACAAGAGAATGTGTTTGGGATTTTTCCCTCAGTAAAAGAAGGAAGGAGAAATAATCCAACTTTAAGGGGAAACAGGGTTTTCCTTCCATAATCAAGTTATATTGTCAAATTATGTAGCCTTAAGATTTTTAAGAGTTATGGGTAAGATAGGATTGGGTTTTGCGGAGGACACAAAATGTCCATTTGACTTCATAGAGCATTATTTGAGTTTCAATTAAGTTGATCTGAGAATAAACCCAAATTTCAGCATTACCACAGGCTGATTAAAATCTAGCATGGTGTTGAATCAACTGTTTTAAAATAAATTATTTCCTTCCCCCAAAAAATGAGTGATACCTGGTGATTCATTCTTTATAAAACTGTTTTATCATTTTTATCAGACATTCCAAAGATGCTTCATAATTTTTTTACCTGTAAACGCTGCTCATTACAAGGTGGATTTGATAAAAGCATATTTTATTTTTCAATCTACTTTATCAGAGTGAAAACATTAAAGGTGATTTACTGGAAGTTTGTGTTATGCTCCTAATGGACAGCAACTCTGAAGGAAAGTTTATGAAATTTATAGAATAAGGTTTATGGAGACTTCTGAATAATTTTTTTCTGTTGAAATAAGAGTTTTCAGAAATTTTTCTGAAATGTAATATTAATCATAACATTTCTGAAATATACATTTCACAAAAAGGTATCTCTCCACTGAAGGCAGTAATGATTTTCTTTTAAAGCAATAGCAATACAGAATATCAGTAAGCAGAGTTTTTAATCTATTTCGGTGTTGTGGTTAAATGTCAGAAAGATATTTTAAAATGTATTGTCAAAGAATTTGAAGTTCTGTAGCAGTGAGGGGAGAGAATTTAGGAGTATATATTAGCTTTTAAAAGACGTTTTAGCAGTTTGCTGCAATGGCCTTGCTGTTAGAGCTCTTATTGTTTGAAAAGTAGATGAAAGGATGAAATGTTCAAAGACAAAGCGATCTAATGGAACATAAAACCTGCAGAGAAATTGTTCTTCATTGTACAGCGCTACAGTACAAGGTCTGCAAAAATTTCTGTAATTCTGGCCAAGTATAATGAAGGGTAGAATTGCATCATGAGAGAGAAAAACATAAAAACATTTGGTACATGATTGGGTACCAGTTATCGGGTATTGAAGACTGTGCACTACACAAGTATATGTATGGGTGAGCCTGAGATAAGGACTGATGTGAATGTAGAGCTGACCTTGTCCTTTGATGTTAAGGCCACATATTTGCAAATGACACCTGTGTATTTAAATATCCACTGAAATATTTCTCTCTTGCCTTATGGGGGTAAGATGGTGTGTGTGAGGGGGAGTGCACATGCATTTATGGACAGGTTTGCTGTTGAAAGTATCCTGAACAGCTTCAATACACTGTAGGCTGTTTTTTTGTCTTCCAGAATAGCATCAATGATGTGGGTTTTTGCTTTGCTAGCATTATCACAGGAACATTTAATGTTCAGAGAGCTTTCTGAAATTGTCTGACTATTTTTGCACTGAAGCTTCACGTAATATCAAGATTGGTTTTGAATCGTCACTGATAGTTTTCTAGATACAGGTCATTAAATATCATCCTTTTTGGGGTTTGTTCTCCTGCAGAACTCTAGCAAATAATGCTCAGTAATTTCCTGTGATTGTTTCGCACTTGCTTTGTCTACATACCTGCAGTATTATTTTCTTTCAGCATGAATACAATAATCTGTCATAAATAAACATAAAAGTTAACGTTAAACAAATTATTACAGGACAGGGAAGATGACTAGCAAAATGTAAAGCATCTTGAGTTTCTTACTAAGCAATTGCTCTTCTTTTACTTGAAACCTCCTAGAGCATCATATTTATTATGTTGACTTACAGGCAGTTCTTCTCTTGTTTGTAGTCCAGTCTGATTTAAAGTACATCCTCCCCTCCAGATGTCAGTAGTAACATCTTCAACACAACCTTCAAACCTCTTATGTGGCCAGGATCCCTGCTTTGCAAAAATCTGTTGACATTTTCAGGAAAGCAAACTTTACATTGTCAAAAGTCTCTATGCCTGGAGAAAAAGAATGATAGTTCTTATTTTAAAAAAAAATACCCAAAACCTAACACAACCCAAAATTCTTCCTTTAGTGCCTTCAGCTGCTGGAGGTGTCATCTGGCCCATGTTCTCATGAATACAGTCATTAGCAAATGCCAGGAGATAGTTGCACCATGACAGAAATAGTCTGGAGTCTGTTCAAATCTTGATCTTTCTTGGAGTTTTCCATGTTCCAAAACCACTTGTCCCATGCCTTGCAGTTTCTTTACAGTTCATTTGTATTGGAGAACAGAAAGATCAATGCAAGCGTGCATATTCACGTCTTTTGTTTCAAAGTTGCTCATGTAGCGTGGGAAAACTTAAAATGTCTCAGTAAAATGCAAAGATTTACTCCAAAGTATTTACCCATTATCTGTCTTTCAGTTGTGTCCTCTTTTAGCAATATATGCTGGAAAAATTGTCCTTATGCAGATCAAAACATTTCAGAAAGGAAAGCGGTGCAAGAAGATTTTGAAAGTATCACTGAAACATCAATGTGAGAGATTTTTTTTTGGCAAAATATTGATAATAAGGCAATATTACTTTGAGAATTCTATTTATAGAAGTGAATAAATCCTGTAAAAGTATCCATGGATTTTAATTGCAAATTGTCATCTTTAAAAAGGATGGCCATAACTTTACGCTGTTAGGGCTTTTCAAAAAGTTAATTATAAATGAAGCTGTTAGTGTAGTGGCTGGAGTATATTAAAAGATATTGTTGGAAAGTTTGTGTTTTCTAGCATGAAATACTTTTTTAGGGGTTTGGATTACTAGAATTGGAATATGACAGAGCTTATATTAGCTGAAAGCAGAAACTTTCATTGAAATGTGAATATTTTTTCCTTCCAAAGATTAAGAAGGAACATGATAGAATAAATCATAGAAAGTAAATTTAGAAACAATGGTCAGACTTCCTACGTTTGCCATTATTCAATGTTTTTAGACAGGTCTTTTAAGTTAGGACCGGACTAAGTATATTAAGTATATTACCGGACTCTTGTATATGACTTTACTGGAGTTATAAGGAGTGGCATGAATCCAGATTCGTGTTGGGCAGAAGGGCTTCTGCCTCAGTGACGTATTTTTTGTTGCCTTCATCTATTTATGCAATGTGAAGATGATTCCTTCCTAAAATAACATTTTTGCTTGGAAGTGAAAAACTGTAGTTTAGTCTCAATAGAAGCAGTCTGAAAACTTTGCGGCTCCAGCTACTAATAGGTTGCATTTTATATGGAAAGAAGTAACGCTGTAGGTCATGTATATAATTGTTTTAAATTTCTAGGAATGTTCAGAAGTGGTTGAAATCCTGAACTAAATTATTTGATTACAAAAACAATGACAACAAGTGGCTGATCCTGAACAGAAGTTCTGTTTCAAAAAAAACAAGACTAATCTTTTAGCTACAAATCAAATTAACAGCTGGTGTTCTGTGAAGGTTGTGTCTGAAATTGCCACACAGAGAGTGCTGTGGCTTATCTTTCTAAAATTGAGCTCAGAAATCTGGTGGTTGTATTGACGTAGGTGGTGATGTGATTTTGAGTAATACCAGACAGAAAGAGTGGAACTGGGTACTTGAAGGATGAGTAAGTGTTGTCAAGCAAATGCGTTGTTAGCTGTTGAAGATTATTATGTGCATCTCAGTTATGATGCTTTGTACTGGATTGAGCCTTATGCTCCTAACTACGATTCACTTCTAGAATTATTGTGGGTAGAAGGAGAAATAAAGCCCTCCTTAGCCTGGAAAGGTTTTGTTTTTCCCTGGAATGCAGAATGAACTGGAGGTTGCGTATTCTTCCTCCTCCTTTCTGGACTCTTTCAGAAGCAGCGAATAGTAATCCATAAAGAGCAGAGGCAGAAGTTTTAAATTGGACAGATGTTCTCCCATCACATTTTTTTTTTTCAGGTGAAATTTTTAAACTTTCCTTGCTTAGCCAGGAAGCAGCTCCACCTCTGCTGTATTTTCTGTTTCTCTACGAGTGCCTGTGTCTCAGGTCAGTAACAAAGGAAGGAGGACGTCAGAGAAGTCCTAGGCAGAGTCCAGAGCAACATGTTTACCAAACACAGCAGATTTCTGCTTTTCCTTTAACGTTTCTTGCATTTGTTGTTGTATTCCCAATTCCAAAAAAAAACCCCTTTTCACGCCACTGTAAACTGAAAGACAGACGTGTTTGTTTCTTAAAAATTACTTTTTATTTTGAAAAAATGCTTCTGCAGGTCTGATTTTGATTATTTTTTTAACCAAATTTCTCTTCTATATTGAATATATTTATGATGTACTTTTCAGGTTAGATTTCTGTTCCTCTGGATTTTTTCATTAATTTAGAACTTGATATAGAATGCGAAAAGTATTGGAGAGTAAGACATGTATGGGACTGCATAACCTATTAATTTCCATGTTCAACTCCAGTGGAGTGACCTTTCTGTATATATAAACACGTGGTCCCCTCACACCATGAATATGTGTTTCAAGTATCTATAAGGAAGGAATTTTTTACAGTAAGATGCTCTATCCCTGGTAACATTCAAGGTCGGGTTGGACTGGGCTCTGAGCAACCTGATGGAGTTGAAGATGTCCCTGCTCATTGCAGGGGAGTTGGAATAGATGACCTCTAAAGGTCTCTTCTAACCCAAAGCATTCTGTGATTCTGTGGGTATATACACACATCATGAGGGGAGGGGAGGTCAATGTTGTCTTTTTTAGAAGGGGATTTATCTTGAACAATTAGGATTAAAAGGTTGTGTTTGTGTTTTTAGGAAGAAATCTCTCATAATAGCTTGGTTTTATCATCAGTATTTGAAGTTAAGGGTATGTAGTTTAGACAGTGGGTTTAGGCTTTTGTAAATTATTCAATATGAATTTACTGTAATGATGGGCTAATTAGTTAAAGTTCACTGAGTTTAGCCGAACATACAGTGTTTGATTTAGAGAGGTAAATCTGCGGTCTGTCAACCTTTTCAGACGTAATCCTACTTTCAACATTATCTGACAGGTAGTCAGCCCATCAGGCCTGAGGATGTGCTCTGCAGCAGCTCATCTCTTCACTCTTGACTAGTTATTTATCTTATGAAGCATAATTCACAACTGGCATATGGAATGTGGGGAGGACCAAAGGAAATGTTCAAAGCTTTCTTTTCCTGTTTTCATGCAGTATGAAATGGTTTGTAGATGTGGCTGTGACTCACGTTTCTGTATTTCGGGATTTTGCATCCGTGGCAGAACACACCCAAACATAATACGCTTTGGTTAATGTAAACTATCTCTTAGTGCTTTATATTCGGAAAGAAGTATGTTTAATCATGCTCCCTTATCAATAATACTCTGCATTAAATTTTTGTTACAAGCTTTTTTTAAACAGTTTCCATTTTCAGGATATTCTGTAATTTTGAATGATAAATTGATAAAATGATAAAAATGTCCTCACAAGAGAGGAAGACACGTTCTTTAGTTAAATAAAGGCTTTTTTTTTTTAACTCAGCTGTTAATCTAAAGTATCCGTAGATTTTATTTTATTTGGAAGGAAAATGAATTGTTTCTAGATTTCTTTTGTTGCTGCAGGCATGCAGAAGAAGGAGTTTAAATCAATCATTTATCAGAGACTGTCTTTCTGTCAGTTGGTAAATAGAAGTTATTGAAACCGAGGTACATCGTCTTCAAATCCATGTGCTGATGGTAGCAGCATGGTCGCTTTGTGAAAGAAGCTTTCTTGAGAGAGCTTTTAACGTACCCAGCAGCAACCCCCCCTTTTTTTTTTCCATTAGGTTGCTCAAGTATTTTGATCTAGAAGGATCTTGCTCCTTGGCCGTGGAAGAGAATTAAGTGTTTAGAAAAGAATAAAAAGGACTCACAAATGACGTCCTTTAACTACACAGTATTTTCTGACAATTCATTGTAGGAATTTTAATAGTTTAGCAATTGAAAGAAACATAAGGGAAGAACCATTATGATTTAAGGAGAAAATGACGTTGCCTGGATTCTGGTGTACAATGAAAATTGATTTTAAGCAAGTGAATAACTGATCCAAATAACTCGCCCAAATTCAAAGCTTATCCTTTAAATATCTGATGGATCTATAGATGCATGTAAACTATAATAGAGAGCATCAAAATTGAATATATCTCTGAGTTGTCTAAAAATGGTTTTAATCCATATTTATGTTTACTACACACTTGGAGAAGTCCGTCTTTTCACAGTGTATGTGCCATTAATTTGCCTGTTATGTGTTTCAGTTATGGCCAATGTTTTTACCCTATACAGAAAAATTTGCAATCACATTCTCATAGGTTTTACAGTTTAACAGGTTAAGCAGAAGCAATGGAAACCAGTTTATGCAAACCTCAGTTGCAATAAAACATTGTTTTATACTGGAAACATAAAAGGAAATGTATTAAAAACAATCATAAATAATGTAACCAATTTAAGTTCTCCAAACCATTAGTTTTCTTACACTGTAGACTGTTCAAATAAGAGGTTTTGTGGACCACCTCATTCCTGTATGGCTCCATTTTTGTCATGATAATCTCTATTTTAAACTGCTTCATGTCATTGTAGTTTTACTGAATCTGGGAGCCTGGTACTGCGAATATTCATGTACAGATGAAGTTGCTTAGTTATCTGTTGAATTAATTGGAGTATTAAGTGTTATTTTTCAAGTACTGTGTTTTTATATACAAATGATCAATGTAAGGTCCAATCCCATTTTCATAACTAATCTTCTGGATCAGTTTAGTTCGACTGTGATGGGGCAGAAAAATTCAAACTACTTGATAATAATATGTCTGTGAGGGAAAAGATTTTTTGTCTTTGTTTTTTTTTTGTTTTAATGTTAAGCTCTCAATACTGCTTTTGCTTCACCTGCTGGAGTCTGTTTGTCCCACTAGAAGAATCTTGATCTTTCTTGAAGTCTTACTTCCAGATGAATGATACTGTGTTAGATTTCATTTTGCTGTAGCCTTGTGCCTTTGGAAGGCATCGCCTTTTAAATGTCAAAGTAGTAGCCTGCACAAAATAATCATTTTAGATACAATTGCCTGTTTGGAAATTATTTATTGTGTGTTTTACTTAATAAGATTTTGATAATATGCAGGGGGGAAAAAAGCACGATTGCCTTTCTTAAGTAGAATCTTACTAAGTGCTGAGTAGTGCTTCGTGCTGAAATGGTGTCTGAAGTCAGGGTTGAAGTGATGTCAGTATCAGTTCTGGGCTTTAGCAGAAGCGACTAAAGCTTTCGCATTACTTGTCCATATGATGCCCACTTGGTCCATATGACCATGGATACCACTAGGTGGTACCATTAAACCTCCCTTTTTGAGAATATTAAAACTGACTCTCAAAGAGGGTTTAAAACAACCTAAGTAAAGATTTCTTTTCTTTTTTTTTCTTTTTTTTTCATCTGTGACTGCAGAAGTGAGGTGCTGCCTGCTTTGTCAAAATTGTTTTCACTGGAATAGGCAATACTGTGTTTCCTATACTGCCACCGAGATCATATATACTGGCAATAATGCAGACTTTCAGGTGCACGTGCTCTCAGGATGTGTCCCAATTGCTGTCTAAAATCCATGTTCATAGTATGTCATGAGTTCTCAAAAACTAATTCCAGCTTTTTATTTAAGTTATAGGTTTTCTTCATTTTGAACCAGTGGTGTCAATGATGGGAAGCACTGAGAAAATATATATATATATATATATATATATATATATATATATTTAAAGTCACTTCTTATATTTATATGCTTTAATTCTACTCTTAACAAAAAATAAATGATGGAGAAACATCAATTGCAGACTAAGATTGTGCATAATGGGATAAGACCTCTTTTTTTCTAATTTATTCTCTTTGCTTGCGCTGTCTTATACTTCAGTCCTTATATATGCATGCTTTTAGACAGTAATTAATCTTTTAGTACTGCCACAAGAGCATGTTAATTCTAGCTGCAGAAACTTGAAACATATTACTGTAAACGGAAATTTGTTGTGAAATGATGCAACTGCTGTTAAAAATAATTGCATCTTAACATCGTGGAGCGCCAGTAAGGGAAACTGTGTTAAGTTTGTGCTTTTTTTTTTCCATTGATGGTAATGATTGTAGTAAGTTTAGCAGAAAAGAGAACTTTTATGTTGATAATGGCTCCTTATCTCATCTTTTCTCTCGTGTCTTTGACTTGGCAGAGGGCAAGCTTTTCATTTTGGGATCTACACAATGCAGCTTCAGACAGCAGAGGGAAGAGTTGGTCAAACTGCTGCTGTAACAAACATCTGTAAAAACAAAACAAAAAAAATTTACATTACCGATGACAAATCAAAACTGAAAGTTCGCCTTGCCTGTTGTCATTCATTGCCATTCATATTTAGAAAGCAGACTGCTGTGATAATTGATTTGATGGTCCAGCTTGAGTGGAAGCACTTCTGGGCATAGCAGGCCTCAGAGATGCCAAAAAAGAAGAAAAGGTGGGAATGAAATAATGCACTACTTTCTCCTCAGAGGCATGTGGCCCAGTTTTTGAGAACAGAAAAACATGCTTTAGAAGAAGGAGGAAAAAAACTTAGTAACTCAGTAATAAATACAAGAATGACCATATAGCCTCAGTCAGATAAAAATAGGCATTCAAACAGAGACAATGACTGTACATATTTTACTGGCAGGTGAATAATAGGAGAATGCTGTGGAAATAATCTGATTTTTAACGGACTCTGTCCATGGGAGTACCTTTTCTGCTGCTTTTTTGTGTAATGACCAAGAGGTTCCCTTTCCTTAAAAAAAAACCCGAACCAAAACCGAAAAACAGCACTTAATTTTTTTAAGCTTGTCAAAGAGGAATTGATAGTTCATAAGAAGGAAAATAATGTAATTATTGAACTCGAAAGGCAATATATTTGCATGGATTATCTGAACTCCTATTGAGTTTATTTACTTCAAGCAAGAGGTGATAATGAAGCTTGTCTCTCTATTTTTGACTAGGGGGTAGTGTTCACCCATAGCCTCCTGCTGATATGAATAACTTAGGATAGGAAAGTGCTAGTTGAGGAAAAAGTAGATTAAAATACTTCTGAATTCAATGCTTGACCTCTTAATCACAACTGTCAGCTCAACTGTGCGCCCTGTCACCAATTTAAAGAGCCAAACAAAACCAGATAAAAGACATGAGCTATTGGAATACAAAACTGTAATCAGAATGGGTTTCTCTTGGGTGATGTTTATTTCCTTGCAAAACCAGCGTGGTCCTTAAACTTTATGGAAGTCTTTGTATTCATAATCTTAAATGTTTTATACGCAGCAAAGCAGAAGTAACTGAAATTTAGCACTAAAGATTATGAAAGAGGAGCTTGATGGAAGTAGCAGGAGGCTGTAAGTGTGCCTGTCCAGGTCATATGTAAATATTACTATCTGTAATTTTCAGGTTTTGGAAAAAAAACCTGCCTTAATGGGTGAATAGTTGGTGTAAGGACACAAAATATTCTACACATGTAAAGGAAATTGTATAGGAGACATACTAATTTGTTAGGAGTTTTCAAGGCTTTCCTGCTTATCTACTTTGATTTTTTTAAAATTCTTTTTTTATATATTAGAAGCAGAAATTTAAAAGTTGGATAAACCACTAAGCGTCTGGGAGTGGTGTAACCTCTATGGTGGTGTTCTTTTTGGCTTTCTATCTATTTATCTATAAAATTTATCTTTAAGTATGAAAAGAGTCAATTAAATTTATGGATAGGAAACTTAGACATCACAGGTAGCATGAAACGTGTTGAATTTACACTGCTTTTAGATCCTTTCTTGCTGCTTGAGAGCAGGTAGAAAAATGAAACTTAAAGAAAAACTGACACTTTATGAAGATTTAATAAAGAATTGACTGGTCTTATCCTCTGTGATGTTTTTCCTATGCGCATGCAGGAAGAGTTCAGTGCAGTATTAACAGGGCTACATGTCAATAAAGCGATCTCAGAATTCATCCCCTTAATGTGATGTGTCACTGATTTCCACCTCCCTCCTCTTATGCACGGAACTGAAGGTGATATCTGACCCTTCAAAGAAATAATCACTGCACAAATGTAAACATATATGTCCAAGACCCCTCATCCTTTCTGGCTGTGGTGGATTATCAGTTTGCAATAGCTAATTCACTGCCAAATTTATTACCTCTCATCCGTATTTAAGTAATTCCCCATCACTTTCTCTGTTTTTATTCTGGACCTGTACACCCCTTTATACATTTTTCTCTTTTCTTTCCCAGTTGTCGTGTGTTTTCTGGGTAAGAAAGAAAGAAAAAAGGGCCTAGCTCGGGGAAGTTGAGCTTTATCAGCTTTATTCCTTTATCTCTCTTGTACCTGTCTTATGAACATCTGTAGTTGTTTTTGCTTGATTGAAGAGGGATGATGATGAAAGAATTAAGTTTTTGCAAGGCAGTGTGTTTGAGCAGGATCTAGTTATGCTGGTGTCACTGTGCAAAAAGAACCATTTCCTGTGATCGGCCTGAAGTCGTGGCTGTATAATTTTTATAGAAATATTTTAATAAATGTGTATTTTGACCTTCAAGAAATCCTTATTTTGGTAGAAACCCAGTGTGTGCATTGAGATAGCTATTTTTTTTATACCAGTGCTGCCCCCATTTAAGGGTTGGATGTTTTTGCAGTCTGTCTGTCTTTTAAGACTTCCTCTGCTTATCGCTGGGGTGGTTTTCCCTGCTGTGTTACCCAGGTGCCTGCTCACGGCTAAAGGAAATAACATTTTTGATAATAAGTCATAATTTGAAGGTAGTGCTGGAGTTCAGTGGCAGGTTGGATGCTTGTGTTGCTCACAGTGAGCTCGAAATTATGTGCAAGGAAGGTGGGACTGGTGGGAATCGAAGAGTTCTGGTTTAGTTACGAGAAATTCAGACAGACAGACAGAATGTGATGGCAGGAAGAGTGCTGGGTTGCTGAGGACGATTGCCTGAATTAACCTAACTCTGGGCTGTCTGTATGGCAGTGCTGAGTGAGTCTGAATCTGAACCCCAGATAAATGTGACATTGTTCCAAAATGTGTGAATTCTCCCCTATATTTGTGAGAAAGTATATGTGTACTTTAAAGGGTTTTGGAAACGTTTACAGATTGCTGTCCTCAATGTTCGTAACTTGGCCAGTTTATTGGATCTGGAACAAGGAGAATGCTTTCTGCTGAGCACTGTGTACTAAATATTAAGAGACCTTGATTAAAATATAATCTGAGTAGTTTAGATTTTTACTGGAAATGCTGTGTGAGCTAGTGTGTTAATAATGAATTTTGCACCGGGCTTTGTAGATATTTCTGATGATTTTTATTCTATTTTTAAGTTGGTTAGTATGTCCATCCTAATTGCATGTGGCTCTCTCAGGCATGTTTTGTCAGCCCATCACAGACGTAAGGCCGGAGAAGATCCAGGCAACAACCCATGCTCAGCGTCCTAGCTGGAGAACACTGTCTGTGAATGGAAGATTTAGCAATTGCTGTGTTACTTAGCTAATATGCACACATGTTAATGGAGGCTCTGGCGTGAGGAACCCCTCACACCAGGAAAAGTGGTCAAGAGACCTTTCACAACTAAGTCCGTTTTCATGGAGCTGCTCCCACTGCATTACCTTCTTTATCCGTACACTATGTGCAGCTGGAATTCAATAGATAAAATTCCCTTCATCCTTTGAAATCTTCTTCCAGCCGTTTCCGTGCTCCAAGTAGTAACACAGGAAGGGGAGAGAACTGCAGTGGTGGTAGTTTATGTAGCCTGATGCATGCGTTCACAGGATCATAGAAAAGTCTAGTGTGGAAACGACCTCTGGAGATTATCCAGCCCAACCTTCTACTGAAAGAAAGGCCATGGATCAGGATCTGCTTCCCCCATCCAGCTGTCTTGAGTATTTGTAGCAAAAAAAGTCTTTCAAGACTTGTCTGAGAAGCCTGTTGTGTTTAATTGCTGTCACTATGGTGTTGGGTTGTTTTTCCTTACATAAAGGAGGACTTCACCCTGAAGGACCTGGTGCCTTTTGCCCTGTGTCTTGTCATCATGCACCCTTGTGATGATAGTACCGTGACCTTCTCTCTAATTACCACTTTGGTATTCAGATGATTCTTTATCTGTGTGAGGTAAAGCAATCTCATCGCCAGATACCGTAGCACTTCAGAGTTACATGTTCTGTAACTGGTCAGATGTGTTTTCTGTACTGTCATATTATTTTAAAGTCATATAGAATTGTTAAATCATAAAAACAACCCATCCACAGCTCTTCTCAAAGCAAAGTGGGATCAGCACAAAAGCACCTTATTTAAAGAGGAAGAAAGCTAAAGAGGAAGGTGACAGCTGGAATTCCAGTGCTTAATCTGTGTAATTAAGACTTTTCTAAGGAGCAGGAAAAGCAGGTTGGACTTGAGGTAGTTTTAGGAGTTAATTAGCGAGGTCTTTTTGAATATTAAGAATGCCTTTGAAGGATAAAGTTTTGAAAACTAGTTCAGGGCTTTCAAACAGCATAAATTAAGGCAGAAACTTTTTTTTTTACACATCCTTACGATGCAGACAGAATCATCCTTCCTTACTGTGCCATTTCTTTCCATCAGAAATATAATCATACATCCTCTTCAATGTCTGATCTTCATAAGGAGTTATTAACTTATCAGCAGTACCGTGGTGATTTTACTGGAAATAATGTTTTCCAGAGTTTGTTTTATTTTGCACTTTCACAATTGCAGACATTCAAGTCAGTAGCTCCTAAGTCATAAACTGAGTTTTTTTCACAGGATGGATACTGTAGTGTATTACCAGTAATGAAGACAGCAACTTGCATGTTTCAAGGTGCGAAGTGATTGCTTCTACGAAATGATAAAAAATGCAGTAACAGTAATACAATGTTCATGTCTTCCATGTTTTCTTCTAAAAGTTCTGCATTTTTACAAGGAAATATAACTGAAAATACAGCCTTGTTTGCTTTTGCATGGGTCTGGTGGGTTTTTGTAAGCATTTGCCAAGAAATAAGACTTAACTACACTGAAAATTTGGCCATATCTCTTAAAACATATGGAGAGTATGGGCTTGTTCTCTCCATATTTTATGTGCTTTTATGCTTTGTTTTGTGAATGCTCTCTGACTTTCACAGAAATAAGATGTTTGTGGTTTTGTGCTTGCGTATATGGGCAAAATTTAGAGGACTTGGTTTACTTTTTACTCTTCTTTTATTAATTTTGATATACTTAGTGCTGACAGAATTTCTCACTTCTGAGCTGTTTTAAATAGCTATTATAACAGCAGAATGCATCTTGGATGTAAAAAATAGATAAATTCATAATTAATATAGTATGTTACCTCTGAATTAGGAAAGCAAATCAACCTAATAATTATCTATCAACATTAAATATGTCAAAGCAAGACATACTCAAAATAAGACTTTGAGTGGTAAAAAAGTTCTTGTGGGATCTCTAGACATTGTCTTAAAAGAACACTGTATTAAGAACTGCGGAATTGCATTGAAGAAATACGAGTGTATCATTTAGTTATTCTTTCTAGAAACATTTTCTACCAGCATTACTATTAGTGAAGAATAATCGAAGTGGAGATGTGAAGTTTTCCAAGTCGTGAATTGTACACGTAGTTATGCATATTTATAGCTATACGTGCTGCATCTTAAATGTTATGGACTGTTTATTTTCAAAAAAGCTAAGAAATTACCCATAGTTTGAAATCATTCTGAGGATCTGTTGTTCCTAATGTAGCCTCAAAAAAAATTGACTTTGTGTTAATTCTAGATATGTGAGTGACTTGAAATCCCTGACTTTTTTGCGGTCAGATGGGGAGTGTTTGTTTCTGTAGCTTTAGATATTGCCTAAATGCCACAAATGAATATTGAATATTTCAGTCTAGGTGTATGCATCGGAAATATATAGAAGTTGTAACATTTTATAGGACTCAGTCACTCATGTAGCTGTATTTCTTTACAAGTTACTTACGTAAATTTTAATGGAACGTATTTTGTAAATAAGCTTTTAACTTTCGAAACTTCATTTTTCCAAAAAAAAAAGAAAAAGTCACCAGGCTTAAAGACTGATCAATGAATAGACAGAAAATCCAACCCACAAAGCAGCACTGCAAAGGAGGATGGAGCCCTAAGATGGTGTCAGGTTTTACATTGGTGAATTACTTAGAAGTATAGTACTGATTCCCTCATATATCAGTACTTAACTTCTTACCTTTTAAAAATGTGTTGTTCTAGAAACTGTAGAAATTTATAAACCCATCTGTCTAAAAGTAAAATGTTCAGCTTCTGAGAATATGAGCTTATTGGCGTTCCTGGATGAGCACAGAAATAAATAACAAGAAAACTCAGCTCTATAGTGTATTATAAAACTGTATTTTAATGGTAGTACTAAACATTTGCCTTATACTGGACTAATTTTTACAGATGTGTGAAATGTTGAAAAGGCAGATTACAGCTACACTCCATCATGATAGTCTGCAGATGAGAATTTAACCATGAGAGATGGTGTTCCAGCCCAGTTTGATTCTATAGCTGTCGAGATATAGCTGTCTCTTAAAATTGTCTTTGGCATGTAATGAGGGGCTTCGTGTTTGTAATTGGAGTATAGCAGAGTAAAGAATAGTGGCAAACATAAACTAAATAATTTATTCATTTATGCAGAGCCTTGTGAATTTTATGGTGATCCAAAAGAAAAACAACTAGTAGTGGAGGAAATGTCATGTCTGTCTCTATTATACTTTAGTTCCATTATTTAGGATTTTTGGATGCCTTTTGTTTTGTTATATCTACCTCAAAATCACAGAGGGTGACGGTGATCCCTGTCATATTTGTCAATGTGCCTTTGCCCCGATTCTAGCAATTTTCAGAAGGAGTTATGAAGAAATCCTTCATGTCATGTCAGACATGGGAGTACCTCAGACAATATTTGAATGTAGCAGACAAATCTCTCAGTCAAACGCTCCATGAGCAACACTGATGTATTTAAGAACATATTTTAGACAACCTGTCTGTGGTGCAAATTACAGATGTGAGAGGTAAAACACTTCTAAAGTAAATGTCAAAACATTTTATCATTCAAAAAGTACCTTGTCTTTTTATCCTTCACTTCATCTTGATGCTGTGTAATGGGAATATGCAGGTCTTAAAAGTAAATTTTGCTGTGAGGAAAATGAGACTGAAAAATACGTGTCGGAATGTGTACTGTACATGTGTAGATGTGGGTTTGTATTTATAAAGACGTGCATGAACATGTATGAAAATTCTGTGCTGGCGCCAATATTTCATGAAGCTAATTAAATGTTATATTGACCCTAAGCAGAAGTTCATTCAAAACTGAGACTGCATGCAGAAATAAACCAAAATGTCAAATAATTTATGTGATAAAACTAATACATAGTTTCAGTTTTTAAGTTATGAACTTAAGGTTTATCTGACTTGGAAATTTTCCATGTATGATAATCCATGCTGACTGTTATTTTTAATGTCACTTCCCCATTTATCTCTGATTGTCATGCGTTGTAGAAAATGTTTAAATTACTGAATGATTCTAATTATTTTTTAAATATTACTTCAAGTTGACTTTATTCCTCTTTATTCGTTTTCTGTACAAAAAGGACCTTGCTGCTTCTTTTCTTTTTTTTCCCTGTGAAATTTATTGGTCTTATAGTTGTGAATTAGTTTTAATTTTAAATATATGATCTTTAAAATGTATTTTATTTCCATCATCTAGACGACCATTCAGATCTTTATAGGGTTTACTGAGTCAAGCCTCCTGCTCCGTGTTTGTAAAGAAGGAGGGTTGCAGATGATAGCAACCCTTTTATTGATTTATAGGTTTATTTTTCCTGCGATGGTCCTCCAAGTGGCAAGTGAGGAACACACAGTTGTTTTAAAATGGGTGAGGTTCTGCTAAAGTGAATGCTGTCAGGGAAACAGCTTTTTACTTAGTGTTAATACAGGTTGGTTTTCTTCATCTTTTTTCTGGCTTTAAAAGCAGTAAGAGTCATTGCTATCATATAACTAAACCCCTTAGAAGGTGAATACAAGAGGAGTGAGCTATTTGAAATACACTCGATGACTTTTTTTCATGCAACTCCTAATATAGCCTGATTCTTTCAAGAATTGTTCTAAAATAAAATATGATTGTGACCCTAATGAAGTGCATATTACAGTTGTGAAATGAAGTATTTAAGGCTTTTGCGTGAGAGAGGTGAAAAACAGCAATATGAATGCGATGAGACAACACTGGTGGTTTAGCTGTGATGTACGGCGCCTGCCTCCTACTTCGAGCAGAAATCTGGTGGTACAGTCAAGGTGACTTACCATAGCGAAACCCATGGGCATCTTGACTTTCACATCCCCTTGTTGGGTATGTACAAATGAAAACAGACAAGAATGTGGCATTTAGGCTTTAGAGGACTAAGTTTTTAAAGACGTCATAATAAACTTATCTTGAAAGCGCTGTTGTGTAGTAGGCAGAGTATCATGACAGTGTCTTTGCAAGTGTTTCTGATACTGTGGTTTTAGTGTTGTGATAGCTCGAGCATTATACTGACATTTGCAGCCTTTGCCCTGCACGTTATTGGGCAGTGGTTTTGATACGTGACATTCTTGCTAAGTACTGTCAGGTATAATCTATTGTGAAACAATCTTTTAGAGTATACGCAGTCCTTCTGCAGGAGATGCGTCCTTGGGGAGATGATATTCTGAGATTCAAAATTATTTGTGCCCTAGAGGATTAAAATTATTAGGAAAACTTATATTTTAGGCCAGAATAAGACATCTTGAGTTACCAAAATAGAAAATTTTAACTTCAGCTATGATGCTAGCAGATTAAAAAAAATTAAAATCATGTAGTTCAGCCAAGCGCATCTCTTATGTGCCCCATGCATGACGGTTCTTTTCCACTCAGCTCTAGTAACACCTCTTAAATTATCTAAAGATCTTGAGACAAAAATATTATGAAGATTTTAATTGTATCAACCACGTACGTACTGATACCCTTCTGATCTGCCAAAGCTAGATTGAGAAAAAATACCGACTTGAAGGACCGAGGTAAAAAACTTTTAAGTTAATTCAGACTGCTGTTTTTCAGGAACATGATTTTCATTCTTTCCAAGTCAGATATTTTGGTTAAACACATGCCCTCTATTTTCCTTTTGAAGGAAGAAGTACTAAATTCATATAGAATGAAGGCAGAGCCTTGGCTTAGTTGTGTACAGCAGCTGGTGAGGTTAGGAAATATATCCTTATCATCTTTAGGGGAATTGTGGACTAAATGCATCATCATAATTGAATAAAACTGTTTTGTCCTTATGATGAATTAAGAATATAAGAACTGCCTGTTACAAGTTTTGTAGACTTGTCTAGGTTGTTCAGTTTTATAAACTGATAGAACATGCCAGTAAGTGTAATGTTTAAGTATCCAGGCTGGATTACTCATTGGTATACATTTAATATTTTCAGTATTATTTAGATACTTATATGAATCTGAAATTTATTATTTTATTTATTCTGATGCCGTATTGCAGAGAAAAGAATATTTTATTCAATCATCATCTCTTGGAACTGTTCTGCTGTAGTTAACCACATAAATATAGAATTCACGTTTTCAATTACTTCTAACTAAAATTGTTTGGTTTTTTTTAAAGTTGATTTTGTCCTATGGAAAGCTTCATTGCTTTATCAGTCTTGTTATAGTAGAGCTCTCAATTAGGGTAATATGGCTTTCAAATGAGTTGTCAGATATAAGTTGCTATTAGAAACAAAGTGTATGCCTATAGTCTGAACAAGAGAAAAAGCCATTTAGCATCATTTAAAAGAGATATAAGGTAAAATCATCTTTTTGCCAATCAGATAAGATATGGCAGAACAAAAAGTTAGGTGTGTATGTATATGCGCAACCCTATTTTTGTATGTGTCTACCTACATACGTACTCATACAGTGCATTCGATGTACTAATCCGCAGTTTGGTCACGGATCTCTTAGAAATAATGGATTCCGTAATTTAATTCTTTTCATAAATTATTGATGACATTTGAAATGTGAAATTCCGGCTCTGTTGGTTGTTGACATCTCAGAGTGATGGTATGTGTGTGAGTGGATGTGTGCTTGGCTTGGTTTATTGTACAGCGTCATGTGTGGTTGTATATAAACCGTGACCATTCAAAACAGTTACCTGAGCACAACTAAGACGACAGTAAAAAGCAACAGAGTGGGAAGTGGGGAGAAGACTTGAAATTTAATGAAGAGAATATGGGGAATGTGTTTAAGGGCTATTATACGCAATAATATGACTTACATTGATTCAAAGTTTTCATTGACAATCTTCAAAATGAAGGATTTTTTCTTTAATATTGAGATTAGAAATAAGCTTCTATTGATAAAGGAGGTTTTGGTTTATTTTTTTTCTCATCCAGTAGCAAAGTAAACATGGACCTCAGTCTTTGCCCTCAAAGTAGGTTTTTTTCCCTAGGAAATTAAAATAGGAAAGTAGCATCAGGTAAACATTTTACTGAAAATACTCAAGATGTTAGGAGTTTCATGGACCAGTCTAATGTGAAGGTTTTAGAGAATGTTAACCTAAAGGAAAATTTTGTGTATGTAGTTAATTTTAAACCATTACAGCATAATTGTTAGCATCATTTATCATTATCACTTCTGTTTACTGCATGGAAGACAACAATTACATCAGTTCCACAAATGCCATCATCTTTCGGGGAGTTTTTTATGTTACAGCTTTGGCATTTAAAATTGCAGACAGCAACTCTTTGTGGGGAAGGGAGAGAAGCAGGGAAGGGGGTGAGAGTGTTTTTGTGTGCAAAGTTTAAAGCTCTTCAGGAGCAGGACTGCAGCTCTCATGGTTTAAGAGGGCTGAAAGCAAGCTGTTCCCCAGCAAAGACGGTGGTACATATCCTCTTAATGCTTTATGCAGAAAAAAGAGTTGTTCTCCTGTCTGTATCCCCACGAGGTTAACAGGGTGGATTAAGCACTGCTTTCCTGAGCAGCTGCCAAGACGTACAATTAATATCAAAACTTACTTCCTGCTCATTTTCTAATAGTCTTGACATGACTGATTTTTTTTAATTTTAAGTTAAAGTATGTAAAGATTTATATGGTGAAACAGGAAAGGTGGTATCAAAGAATTTTAAAGCATCTCTCATATGAAGTCTGAACTCTTACCAGGGTTCATGAATCTGAGCAGAGCACCTTCTGCATAAAAGCTTAGACTTCCTGTGTGAAGTTTTTAACATATGAAATCTGTGTATATTTTTATATTCAAAAAATACCTAATGTTATGTGCTTGAAAGCAGCCTGCAGGCAAGACATCATCATCCAACCCTTGAGGTTGGCATAGATTTAAGCCTTATTTGAAGTTCAAATGTAAGATGTAGAAGATGGACATATAATGCTAGCCAGGAATATTTGTTGTACTTTGTGTAGATTAATGTTTGTATATAGAAAGAGCTAGGGGAAACACAGTAATTTTTGAAAATACTTCGAGAAAGCATCTGTTTTTTTCAGTAAATATTTAGGCGTCTTAAAGTTCCTGTATTTGGTTGGTTGTTTATCCAATTCCATCTGTAACTTTAATGTTTGATATTTACCTTTTATGAAAAGAAAATGTCACCTGAGCAAGTTATTCCTTGATGAGAGTATGATACCTGTTTATTGCTATTGAGTAGCAAAGATTGCTACGTACTCTGAAGAAATTCTTGCAATTATTTAATTTTTTCTATGTATTCACTCTGATCTATATGTATATTCAGACTTTTTTTGCAAGCATTGACACTTCCCATCTTTATATTTTTACCTGTCTTTCCTCACTCTCACTGATGGTGTAAGAAGCTGTATTAAAAATGTCAAAATGAACTTAAATCTTGCAACTGATATTGTTTTCCCGGGAACCCAGGCTTACTATCCATGGTTGAGATTCCATGTATTTCCATAAGCCTCTCTAAACTTCCCAGGTACTTTCTTGTTACTTCTGCCTCGTATATTCAATAGAACCTGCATCTCAAGTCATGTCCTCTGGTAATTGGCTTTTAGTGCCTCCCACCCTCTTCCCCCACCATGACCTGTGCATGTAATTAGAAGGGGAAAGATTAACTTAAACCCATGTTTTCTTAAACTTCTACACATAATGCTGAGTTTCCCTGTTTAGAAACTTTAGGGCGATGCAAGCATCGTATATCAACACTGCATGTCAAAGCAATCTTTACTTGACGGCTGTTAATAGTATAGGCATTCCAATTGTTCAGGTATTCTAGAGGAAAATAGTTCAAATAAAATAATTACTTTGGACTTTGTACATTCACATACAAATGTAATGCTTTGGAGATTGCAATATTCCTGGAGAAAAGTGGCGAGAACTTAGCTGCCAAAATTCCAGAGCAAATTCATGGCTAAATACAGACATAGGAAGCGGATATTTTTGCTGATATCAGTCATATGATCCAGGCATTGAAATTGATTTTTGTGTTATTAGAGAAGAAAATTGTGTTCCTTTCGAAAGTTCGCTTCCATCAGTCCTTCCTCTCTAAAACATGTCTATAGGGGATTTGTCTCCTTAATGGTAACTAATGTAGCAGATACACTAGTACTGATCTTTAGTATAAATATATGGATGTCTATGCTTTTTGTAGTAATTGTAGAAGGGGTACTTGATTAGTATGCAGATATGTCCATATTATCAGTGTAAAAACATTTTCTGTTGGGGGTTTGTTGGTTGATGTTTTGTTATATGAGCTTTTGTAGGAATTTCTTCCCTGGATTCTGTGTTTCATTCCAGTACTTGGTGCCCGCTGAAGCGACCCAGCCTGGTTCAGAAAGTCGGGGGGAGGGGGGAGAGCGGAAACCTACCTATTGGAAACCATCCTGAAACCTAAATAGAGAAGTACCAAATGGATTTTTAAAATCTCTTGCATTTTGCTTTACTTGCTTTTATTTTAAGCACTAAATGAAGAAAAAACGCGTTGGCACATTGAACAATAAATTACTTTAGTCTTTCTTTTTTTGGTGCAGGTACTGGGCAACTGTGTTTGTTATCATTACTACAGCTGCTTTCAAGCTTCCTTCTTCCATTCTCTTTAATAGCCAGATGGTATCTCAAAACACTTTTTCAAATTGAAGCAGCAGAATGTGAAGACAGAGTAAGGGAGGAGTTTAAAGGAAAAGAAAGTTTAAATACTTCCGGCAAGTCCCAAGTTCCTCACGTACCGTTTAAGGTATTCAGCACTTTTCAGTGTGCCTTTTAAGTTTTGTGTTTAAAATGGGCAAGCAATAGATTTTATAGAAAAGAATGGCATCAGAAGGGAATCCAGAAGTCATTTAAAGTTTGAATGAAGGACAACTCAAAGGAGCTTTCACCTTTAGCTCAGACTGTATTCTGCAGTCCACTTAATACTAGTGATGGATATAAATCAAGAACTGTATACAGATCAAAAAATTAAATGGATTAAATGCACTATTTAAGTGTATGGAGAATGCCACAGAAATAGATTGAAGCCCTTTGCCAATGTCAGAAACACACTGTTAAAAATAAAACTACATTTAGGTGAAATACATGATGACGGGGCAAAAATGCTAAAGGAATAAGAACTGCAATAAGGAGAAAGGCAATGCTGGTCTTGTCTTTCATCTTCACCCATCATTTCTGCAGATGTAAAGGTCTCCAAAGTCTTTTGTCAGTTGCTGTACAGAAATGTTGAGGGAAAAAAACAAACCACAAAACAATTTTATGAGAGTTTGATTTTATGCAAGGCAAAAATCTGAGATTTTGCCGTGGTTTTTGTTCAAGCAATTAACATTCCTTCACCACTGATACAGTACCTGAGGTGAGGGGAGGTTTGTCAGCTGTTTTGGTCTCCCTCCCGCAGATATAACTCAGTGCTGCAGAGTAGGCCATCCTCCCACTCCTCTTTCTTCCATTTGACGTATATTACTGAAATAGTCAGGGTAAAACAAATAGATTTGGCATCAGCAAGATTTTTTTTTGCAGGTCAGATTAGTGAAAACCCCTAAATCCTGTCTCAAGTTTATACAACTAAAGGATTTCAGAGAAGCATCTGTCAGGATGTTTTATTACAACCAGAATGTACTGGAACTGTCTTTAGAGCCTACTTTGGCTCCTATATTTTTTAGTGTAATCTTTTACTCCGTGCTCGACAGAATGCTGCCCTGGTTGAATTTTTTTGTTTGTTTTTTTTGTAGTAACTGCACCAAGAAAAGGTAATGCCGTGTACACTGGGGAGATACAATTTTAATCGCTTTGAAATATAATATCATTAAACAACTTAAAAAATTAAAAAAATAACCCAGTTGTATATAAATAGATTGCTTTGGCTCTACTTTGGTTTAAAGTGTCTCTGCTGGCAAAAAGAACTCAGGGGCAAGGAATAAAAATAAATCAATGCATAGGCTGCCCAGTTTCTGCTTCTCTGTTTTTCACACTACTGTTAGTTCTAATGTTACTTCCCTGCAGATTTTTCCCTGGAAGCTAAAAAATTACCTAAAAGTGCTTTACAGCGTATCATTTTTACGAAGCTGAACTCAGTTTCTTGGTAAAAGAGTACAAAGTGCATTACTATAACAGTCTTGACCCGATGTGCCTTTCTGAATAGACAGCTTCATCTTGAAGGCCAAACTGCTTAAAGTAAGCATTATTATTGCAACGAGGGCATTAGGTTAAAATTCGTTCCTACATTTTCCTATCGCAGGCTCTTTCGAAGGCGCACTTCTGTTTGTCTGTTTTATCTAAGTAGAGGGCAGCGTGGTAAAAGGTCCACAGATATTAATAAAGGTCCTCTTGGTTAAAAACTTTTTACTGTGCATATCGAAACATACTTTTTTGTTCTGGGTTTTCGTAAAAATCAGTTACTGCCCCGAAGAAATGCCTAAATGGACATTCCGCATAATGTTTTTCTTATATATGTAAAATTACTATATTTTGACTGAATTATCATCTAAGTTTACTTTGTAATTCCTAAGGGTTATCAGATGATCATTAAATCTTGATTTTCTGTCAGGAAGGATTAATAATCTTGACTTCTGAGTGAATTTAGAAGCAATAGGGGATTGGAGTCAAATATTTAAATACCATTTCAGTGTTAAATCAGTTATTCATGTCTCAACTTAGGCGGACTGGTAGATAAAAAATAAATTCAATTCATAAATCCTTCTTTGCATTTTAATTTTTTTTTTTTCCCCTCAGTTGAGTTAAATATGTACATGACTTCAGGTGGGGATTGGTGCTTGGGTGTCCTGTGTTTAGAATATCTTTTCCTACAAGTGCTAATAAGGAATTTATGTAGCCATATGCATAGAAACAAATTAGGCAGCTTCAGCAGATGCGTTTCTGGTTATTATCTATGATTGTATTTGCTTTAAATGGCTGTGGTTTTATTAATTTAATACATTTTGACTCCTCAATCACAAGGCCCTCTGAGAGAAAAAAATCAATTAAGCTGCAAACATTTAAGAGGTTTTTGTAGTCTGTTTCTCATGGGGTTTTTTTACATCTGAGGTATCAGTGAGTGTAGAGCCATATTGTCCCCACACCTTATATTCTCTTGAAGTGACATGCCAGACTGCTTTTGTTGACACAGTATGTTCATCCACCACGTAGCATATGGGATGTAGTTTTATTCTTTTCTTTCTTTATTCTATTTCTTTAACTTGTATGTGTTGCAGCACAACATTTAATGTCTTAGCTGAAGCTGTATAAAAATGCTTTCCTGAGCTGTATTATTTCCCATTAACTACTCTTCTATTTTTCCTCACTGAGGTGGTGTTCTGATCAGATTTCCCAAACCCCATATATCTATCCAATATATATTTGTATGCATAATGTATTATGCAGACATTGCATACGTGGTATATAGTACATCTATATTATGTATGTGTTTATAGCTTTAGGCTTAGAGTCTCTGCACAATTTTGAACCCATATGTCATCCCGTCTGTCTTTTTAAAAATAATAAAATTATTTCCCTGAATTTTGTTGTTCCTTCTGGGTTTAGGCTGAGCTAGAGGATATAGTATTCAGCCTTCAGTGATCCTGAGTTTTGCAAATCTAAATCATGTTTTAGTTCTTGAAGTTCAGTTTCAAAAAGGGGTGAATTATAAGCAAAGACATGGTTTCGGTTGAATCCGAATAATTATTTTAAGTTCTAAATCTAATGACGGTGGAAATTAATTGTTTTGGGGATATGATAAACAGATTTACTAGAAGCTACAGAAAAATATTTAGTCAGAAAGTCAAACCCACTCTCTTACTATCATGAAAATTAGTTTATGTATCTTATTTTACTTTCCTGTTGATAATGCATCATTTTGCTGTAGAAAATACAATTTATACTTTTTAGAAGAAAAGCTTTTTTTAATAATGATTTGTTAGTTTGGAGACACTTTCCCCATTATTTATTTCAAAGAACACAAAATCTTGCTGGACAGATATTATTTGTGTGGGAGCAGAAGAGTTTGTTGCCCTCTCACCTGAAATGGGTTGGTTTGCATTCCAGACAGGATTCATTAGCGGTTTGCTTTCAGCGCACTTGTATATTCAAACTTTTTGGGTCTAAGAGATGATAGCGTAGTACTCTTTTGTACCTTTTGGTAGTTCCTCTCTGCATTCAGGTTTGGACCGTAATTCGGCCCTGAGCAAGGCAGCTGCAGTTTTCAGTAGTGACTGGCTCAAAGCAGACTCATCAAGATTATCGTGACAGTTTTAGAACAAATAGTTTACTATTTTCTTGAAATTGCCCTGTAATTTTTTTAAGTAAGTTTAGCATATGTCATTCCTCTGGAATAAAGCGAAGCTGAAATTGCTTGTGGCTCGTGGTTTCAGACCATGCACAGTGGAGAGACGTCTGTCAGTCACTCCTGTCCTTACCGATAGAACCTGTGCTATAATAAAGCCACAAGAAGTGTTCTTCTTTCCTTGGTATATTTTTATTCTTTGCTGTTACGGAGTCTGTCAGCATTGCCTTTCTTTGGTGAAATCCTTCAGAAATGTAGGCATAATCAAATTAAGGAAGAATAACTAAGATTTCACAGTCTTCCGCTTTTCTCCCTGCCTCCCTCATTATCCTCGCACAGCTTCCTCTCTGGGCTTTTAGCTGGAGATGATGAGAGGTGATCTCAAGAGGTTTTTTTTAGTTATTTGCTTTTACATAATCCAGGAAGGCTGCGTTCCCATCACCGTGCTGACTGAAGTCCCCTCGGCTGTGTCTGTGGCATGGACAGATGTTTGATGGCATATTCAAGAGCCCTAGTCCGCGCGTTCACTGCATCTGCATCCTGATGCATAGTGTTCCTCAGGCAATTTGGAAGTCAACTCAGACATACAGACCAGAAGTGACCTGGATTATTCTCTACTGGGTACCTCAAATCAAATGAGTAGGGTACCTTGCTGAGGAATGCACCTGCTCCACAAGTAGAACGTGGCCAGCACGTGCACCATGGGGCAGGACTATAAATATAAAATCTATGGTTTGAGCTGTTTATTCCACAGTAACTCCTGCACTCTATCTGGAGCACCACTTTCTAAATGCCTGTGTTGTGGGTTCAGTCACACCCGACTATGGCTGTTGTATTTACGAATGTTAACAATTATATTTTACATTTATTAAATTCTGAACCGTTACTAGTAGTTTTGTGCAATCAGGGATTTATCACGCAGTCAGCCTGAGTCCCGGTTCTACCGATTCTTATCACTGAGTCCACAGAGATGTGACGATCCCCTGTCTGTAACTTTTGTTTATTTTTTCAATATATGCTTTAGCCAGTGGGCACACATTAAGTATTTTAAGGATGAAGCTAAATAATAGATGGTAGTTTATTTTCGTTATGTACAGTTACTTATGAACTGAAGAGTTCTGGCTTAAGCTTTGGACAATTTAGAAATGATAAATTGGCAAAAATACCCTTTCCTATTCAAAAAATATCACTGAAGCCAAAGTCTTGGCATTTAGAACTGCTAGGAGTATGGATGTAAACACTAATGACAAGCCAAAAATAACTCGTGTTAGTAGTTATTTTTTCTGAATCCCCGTGCTTGCCAAGCATTGGGGAGTTGATGGGGTGTGAGAAATGGTTGGAAGGGCTTTTGGAAATCATATCATATCCAGCCTCCTGCTTGAAGCAGGATTATCACCACACTAGATGGAGTCAGGTGTGTATTATCAAACCAAGCCCTGAAAACCTGCATAACCTCCTGGATAACCCATCCTAATGCTGCCTTACATTTCCAGTGTAGAAATTCTTTCTACCATTGAAGCGGCGGATTTGGACTGCTGGCCCTTGTTTTACCTTCTGCCACGACCAAGAAGCAGTTGACTCCGGTTTTGTGATTTACCTTCAAGCAGGTGAAGGCTGCTGTTAGATCCCTCTTTAGCTCTTCTTACAAGAGCAAACCCAACTCCTTCAACTCTTTGTAGTCCATGGGAACAGTCAGTCATCTCATAGGTCATCTGAAAGAAAAAGCGAGACAACATGAAGAAACTGAATCTTCTCCCTTTCATAAGGGAGAAGTTTACAGGCTGTATGTTATGAATTAATTTGCAGTGTTGTACAATAAGTAAATTTTGCAAGGGCAGGGGATTGGAGACATCAGAATGAATGTGTTTAGTTTATTATCTGAGTATCATCAATATCAGTATTATGGATTAAATATAATTTCTGTAGGATAAGAATTAATGTTTATTACACCAGTTGTCAATTACAGGTGGGGAGATTTTTGATTGTATAAAGCCAGTCAGGATGATTAAGCCATTTTCGGAAGGAAAGAAGGAAAGACAGTTTAGCTGCTGGCTAAACTACTGGAATTAGACCCAGAATATCCAAGGCTAAGTGGTCTGCTTAAATACTGACTCTGTATTTGACCTTGTATTTTTCAGAGATACTTAGTGGGATTTTCAGCACCGCTTAGATGTATAGACGTTCATCAGTTTAGTGGTGAGGTGGGGCTGCAAACCTTTATGCTCTTGCTTTTTCTCACATGCTATAGTGGAAAATAGTAATAGACAGCATATTACTCTTTCTTATCGAGGTTTGTTTTGTCCCTGTAAGTTTTTTGGTGTTGTGTGCATGTGTAACACCTACTATCGGAGTCATGATGCAGAGATCACTTTTTATTTCATTAATTTAGGCATGATTTGAGCGTTTGGAAGAATGCCTTCCTGTTTATAACATCTTGCTGTATTCCAGTGTGTAATCATACCTGGTATTTTTTTCTGCATCTTAAACCTGTTGCAGTTACTGTGCATTTCTGAATAGGGTATGTGTAAAGCCACCTGTAAGAGGTGCATAATCTATACCTTAACTCTTTTAACAACCTTTTTACTTCTTTTTTTTTTAATTCTTTGTTTGGGTGTTTATTTTATATAGGCCTTCTTTTTCAAGGTGAACAGATCTATTAGGGCTTTGCTGTGGTTTTGCTCGTGAAGGAGTGTTAAGTCACGGTACCACATGGTTGCTGTTACAGGATAAGCCTTAAACTACATCCTCTAAAAGCTGTTGTGCATCAACCTAATGGTGACCCTTCGTCTTTTGGGCCACTCCTTGGACTAGTTGCTGATATTATTTAAAAGATAGCTCTCTACGTAGCAGTGCCATGTGACATTTACTCAAGTCTCTGTGGGGTAGATAAAGGCTGTTCTACCGCTGCTCTGTTTGGTGTTCATTCCCTCCTCGCCTTGCATCGCAGCCAGCATCTCTGTTTGCTCGACTCTTAGCTGGAGAGTCCCTTATATTTTTCCACTCCTGTTATTTTATGCTTTTACCAGCCTTCATTTTAGTACAGAACTGAATTTGTTTCTCCGATTTATCTCTCCCATATATTTGCCTTTCTTTCCTGGAGCAGCTAGGGCGTGTCGTTGAACAGCTTAGGTGAAATTAGTTTGTAGATGTATATTTTACTGCTCTACAAGTTAACTACTAAGTTAATTAAACTAATGTTTTACTTACAAAAGTATGAGTGCTGTGAATTTGTTAGAGACTTCAAAAACGTAATAGAGTGAGGAAATGGGCTTGGTGGGATGTAAATTATTTTTCTCAGTGATAAATTTGTGTGTAGATGCTCTGTGTTTTTTTTATTTAGGTTTTTTTTTTTAAATTTATAAACCTGAGGGAGGGTTGGTGACAGAATTTAATATGCAAAACAGTTTTTCTGAGGCTTACTTCTATCATGAATCTTATCAATTAGCCCTTGGCAAACCGCAGGCTAAAATCATGTCAAGTATACTCATTCACAAAAAAAAATTATGAAACTTTCATGGTTACTGTTGCTTCAAGTTTAGGTTTTCAGATTTTTTTTACAGTGATTCTGAAATTTTCTATCGTATCTGCTTATTAGGCTTTAAAGAGTTGGGCGTTCGGCAGCAGATTTAACCTTTTATGCTTTGTTTTATAAAGCAGAAATAAAATAATAGAAGTAAAATAATTTGAAGAAAATAATTTGATTGCAAGCAAACTCGGAAGAAACTGAGTAGACACTCAGTAGTATACAAAGTTAAAATAATCTCTAAAGGTACATACATCTGTCATAATGAAATATTGCAGTAGGCTGTTAACGCCTTCATTGAAACAGAGGTCCCGTGAAGACAGATGAGAATGAAACTAAAATTCTCAGCAGCTGTTGCACAAAATACTGCCATTGTATTAAATGTCGTGCCTGCAAAGGTGTTGGGGATGACCTGGTGTGGGGAGCATCCAAGAAAATTGGAAAATTATGTCAGTGCCTAAATATGTTCTTAAGAAAAAAAAAAAAAAACTTTGTGTCATAAAGTAGTTTCAGAAAACTTAGAATGTGCTGGAACCATATTGTTTACAGAAAGCTGTAGTTAACTTAAACCTGAAGTTGGCATCTATGTTTCATTTAAGGAAGAATGTTGAACATCCTTCAATATTCTTCTTCAGCATTTTTAAAAGCAAAAGGTTTTGCTGCTTTGTTTGGTCAGCTTATCAGGACTTTATATTGATATTATTTTAGGTTTTTTTGAAAACATTTCCGAACTTTAATATTTTTATTCATATTTCAGATGGCAAAACTTTGGAAATGCCCTGTTATGACAGCATTATTTTGCATAAATATTTTTAAGAACTGAAAGTTACATCTACTTTGCAAATTCTTTGCTCGTGGTTTTTAAACTGCAAAATCATAGTTGTTTTGATATGCGAATCAATGTTCAAAGAACCACGTATGAATAGTAATATAGATGAAAGCCTTTTTTCGTGGAGTATTATAAAGCTGATGGAATTCTAGACATTGTACAGGTAGCCATTACCTATGTTGTAATAAAAATAAAAGTCGTAGATCTCAGCTATTTAGCTTAACCATTATATTGTTTTTCCCCAGTGAGACTCTGCATGTTAAAGGACACAATCTATTTTTCCTCTGAGTGATAAAATATGTTTATGTGCACATGCATAAACATAGAAACCTATTTTAACTGATATAAAGGGGTTTTATTTAACGTTCAGATGGTCCCTTTAGCAAACAGTCTTGTCATCGTGCGTTTGTGGTAATGTAGAAGGAAAGGAGATGGTCTTTTTTTAAGAGGCACGATGGGACTTGAACTGTTTGATGGTTCTTTTGCTGGACTGCTAAGTGATTGCATCAGTCACATCAAACAGCTGTAACCAAACGTACACTGATCGCAATGCAGTGACCTTTTAGTTTGCTCATCATTAAGCTTAAGTCAGTAGACCTTTCAGCCTGATACAGATTTATTTTTTTTTCCAAGGCACCCTGCTGTACTTTGCCTCTTTAAACTCTTGAATCCTTACCTATTTTAAGGCTCTACTGTGCCCTGAAGGTATTGTGACATTTACTAATCCTTCCCACTGGACTTTCCGGACATTACGGCTGTCTCACGCTGTGCTGGACTTGAAGTACATAAAGCTTGTTTATGAACTATAACTCAAAACAAACACAGTAAATCAAATTACAGTTAGTACTTTGATTTTCTTTTACTGCTCATCTCTGTCATTCAAAGAATGCATTCTTGTCAAAAATTAAAAAAAAGCATATGAAAATTCTTAGCTCACTGCAGAGTGTTTATTTTCCTTATTTTTTTCTTTTCTGTATTATAGATATCATTTTCAGCCCTTTGCAAGCATGTTGTTTTGTGAAATAATTATTTGCCTGAAGGCACAGTCAGTAGAACACTTGGGATATAAGTGGCACGACTCACTTACTTTATGAAAAAAAATCTCTGTAACAAATTTTATATTAAAGCTTTTGAAAATTTTTCATTTACAGTTTGCTTTTCTGTTACTGCCAAGCAGGATAGTCCAGAATCGTAGATGTAAACCTCAGATAATTAAAAAAAATAAAACATTTTAAGAAGCTCCCATACTCACAAAAAAGATCTGCAGAGATGTTTTTCTGTGTCCAAATCCTGGATATTTTGCAGGTCAAGTTGTTAAGCTGATGTGCAGGCTCTTTTGTTTACTATTGTTTTTCTATTGAAATATTAGGTTGAAGAACTGGAGAAGTTTGCTAAATTATTCTTTTCATTCATTATAAAGCTCATGAAGTAGTTTAAGAGCCTAAGAAATGTAGTTTTTCTTAAAGTTGACATTGTTGTTTCTTTGAGGATGTAGTGCAAGAGAAGTACTTGAACATCAACAAGAATTATCCATATTCAGCGAAGTCTCAGCCCTGTTTTGTAGAAAATGCTGTCTAGAACATCCAGTTAAAGAGAACATAAACAAAAAAAAGATATCCTTTGATCAAAAGTCTAATTCATCAAAATGGAGTGTGCATTGTGTGCTCTGAAATCTGATTCGCTCTGCTCATGGTGGACAGTGGACAAACTGCTCAGGAGTTGCGTTGCTTTGGCTTTTAAAAGCGAGCATAATTCCCTGGCTCAAGCAGTTATAACTAAATTCGAGGAAGAAGTTAGTTCTAAAGGTAGTGAAAGGCCACAGTGCCTTCTGAATCAAAAATAGGTGTAAACCTTTAACACACTGACTTTGTTATTTGTAAAGACAAAACTAGTTCAAGCGTAAAAAAATATTCCCTCAGATGAAATTGAAGGAACTTGTAGTTAAAACTGCTTACATGCAGCAAAACATAATTCTAAAGGACATGGCCAGCTTTGGGCAAAAAAGTATCTGATGGACTAATGTTATTTTAGTGGCATTAAGGATGTATTTTCCTAATCATTTCATGTGGCAGCAAAATCTGTCTAAGTTCCTACTCTCTCCCAGCTGTAACAGGCTCCTGACTTTCTTTTCTTCCACCAAAATTCATAGTTTCCTTGCTTTGGAGTGGCACTGAAAACTCCATTTTTATGAGGGAAAAAACGTTGGAAAGAAAAATAGTGTTTATTTTGTGGTAGAAAACATTATTTTGAAGGCTAGAAGGCATCTAAGAGGAGATGTGGGATTCTAAAGTCTTTTCCATTTGACAGTGGAAAAGATGACCCGGCAACCCTCATCCTTATTAGCAAATCACGTCCTCTGTTCAGAAGATGCTTAAGGGCAAGACTTGTCCCTGAATGACTTGCTCGTTTTGCTGCACTCTCAGCAGTGACCTGTTCTGAGCCTCTTCTGCTCCGTTATACAGAGCCAGGCTCCCCTTGCCCTGTCCTTCCCTTCTGTCACTTCAATCTGGAGAAGGGTGAAGAGCGGAATTTAAATTCCCAAATCTGACTGAGGATCTTTGTATAAGGTGTTGTTACTGCTGCCCATCCAGCCAAAGTGAATATAAATATTTCTTTAAGCTTTACATTCACACACGTTGCAGGAGCTGAATAAGTGGGCTGATTTAGTCCCACTGCATCAAGGGAGATGAAAAGACTGAGTGTCTCCTTTTTTTTTCTTTTTCCCACGGAATGGCTTGGGGAATGGTGAGCTGCTTACTTGATGTTGTGGATACCCTTCAAATTTTTTGGAAGGGCTATAACAATGTTCTGAAATTGCTGGGAGGAGAAGCGGGTAGAAATGAAACTGAATCACCTACAAATTAAAGCAAAACCAGGTGTGTGAGTAGAGTTGATTCAGTGTGGAGAGGAAGTTGATGGAGGGCTCCAAAAATAGAGTCCCTGTAGAGTTGTTTCATGTTCTGCGGTGAAAAAGGATGAGAATGGGAGGGAAGGTTGAAACAAACAGTAAGAGAAATGAGGCATATCTTGTCGCTCCTGTTGATAGAGTCAGGGAAAATATTTGAGATACTTTTTTTTCTTTCTGTCCTTGTCATTTCTGGAACCAGGAGTGTACAGACTTGGGAAATGTTCTCCTGTAACTTAGTCGGGTGGGGGAACATGCTTAACCAGTCCTTTGTCGCATGTTGTGCTTCAGATTCCTGCTGGTAAAAGCACAGATAAATGACAAAAGCACCTAATGACTGCTCATTAGGTAAATAAAAAAGGTGAAATAGGGGATTCCTTAGCTAGAATTTATTGTGTCTGATTTGTGCAAGCAAGCACTGAGAAAGTATAGAAGATCTCCTGTTCGGAACAGATCTGCTCAGTAGTTCTCAATTTCCCTGTTCATAGTTACATGTGCAGTTCATTTTCACTGAAGCTGGAGTATGGCATAAGTGTTGTCTTCAAGAGGATTGTACCCTAGTCTAAGTTTAGTGTCTCGGGGAAGAATAACTGGTAGATAATATATTAAGGAAATGAATAACTGATGAGGAAGTGAGAGAACACAGGAGGATTGTGAACGATTGATATTGAGTAGTTTAACTTTCAGGAACAATGCAGTAACCAAGTGAGACTTAGAAACATAGGACAGCAGTTCCCACTGCTCAGCAGAGCTGGAAAAGTGTATTTTCGAGCACAGTATATAGTCACAAGTTCTTCAGTGAATGAGAGGGACAATAAAGCTGCAGAGAAGCCACACCACGTGGTACAAGTCAGCAAACAGGTAGGTGTCCATAAACAGCAAAAACCTTAATTAAGTTTAGGTAAACTAGATAAACTTGTTTAACATGAAAAGGGACAGGGAGGATTTTTTTTTATATTTATATAAGATCTTCATGATAAAAGACTATGGGCTATTGTCAGAAACTTTTTGTATGAGTATGTTGCTTAAAAGGAGGAGTCTACTGTGCTTAGCCAAGAAAGAAATTATGACTCCCGATTTCCTAGAAGTTATTATGTTTTACCTCAGTCTGCCATGTGTAGTCTAAATTACTTTTTCTTACGAATTCTTTTAATGAACAATACTTTCACATCTACAAAACCTGCTTATGGTTTGTTGCAAATGATTCATAATAAAAGTCACATGCAGCATCTAGTTATTGTCATTTGGAGTGTGTAGAGAAGTAACGGTTAACGATGAGATCATCTTGGCAGGCTTGGATAGGAGCTTTTCTTTAACCTTATACTGTGAAGGTGCAGATGGGCGCAGAAGACCACAGCCTGTGCCAGCCCGTCATACATGAGTGATGTAGTTTTAAGTTTTCTCATAGCATATTCAATTTCATTTAAATATTGCAAAATGCTGAATTGTAAATGTTAACCTAGCCATGAATAAAAAATGCTGATATTTTATTTAATAAAAAATAATTATGGATAGTCTGTCTTTATTGTATTATTTAAAATATTTCATTTTACATGTGGACTACAAGTTATTGCAGAGTTATTTTATATATATATATATATAAAGAGAATTCTGACACATGAAAAATGCAGGAAACAGACTTTTGCAGGCTACGGGGAAAATTGTTTGCTTTTGACTAGAGCTCTTGATGGTCTGGGTGTGGAAGAAACCTGTGGTAGCCCGTTTACGTGAAACAGCAGGAAATACTTGCTTTTCTGTTCTGAAAGAAATTCCTTTACAGATAAGAGACCTTTCTCTTTTTTCACTGTCTTTGAGTTCATTACTTTCATGTTCTATGCAAAGAGTAAAGCATGTATGCATGGTAGATGTGTTTTCCAGTATTTAAACTGCTAACCGATAAAAATGCGAGGTGGAGGAGGGGCTGAGCCTACTGAGGCGAACGCATTCCTACACCACTCTTTAATAAAATATCGTAAGGAATAGCTGGAGAGCTTCCCCTTTGACTTTCATCTGACAGATTTTGATTGTAACTTTGTAAAGGAATTGATATTGACTTCTATCAGGCAGTTTCGGAGAAGAGGTAAAGAGCCTTCTCTCTTGACTTTCTGTATGTTTTGTCAAATCGAATGCTTCCATTTGAAGTGCGAAGTGAAGGCTGATGTCAAGAAATGCCTTCAGCGCAAGCTGGTGCTGGTCTCTCGCGACTTTCTTCTGTTTTAAAAGTATCAGATTAGATTGTAAAATGATGGCAATCTAGCTGGACGTAAACACGTTTATTGCAGGCTCAGCAGCCGTTACATATCATTAGTGAAAGGAGGCAAGGGGCAAAGGGACCACTTTGATGTCAGTTTGATTCTTTTTAAGGACAAATGCATTCGCATGAGAAGATGCTAACTTTATGACTGCTTGTATACTTGAAGTTCACAACCTATTACTGTCTGCATTTCTTTGTCCTGTTGGTAACCTTACAGTCAACTTACTCTCAAAGCAAATACAAATTGTAAAAGCGGTAGTGTTAATAGGGGAGATGGGAATAGGACATTTTGGGAGCTTTTTAAAATTTTATTATTTATCGAGGGTATGTTTTATTACCATCATGCTGGATCTGTTCCAAATGCCAATACGTATTTTTGCAATGTCACACGCTTTTCCTTAGCAATGTAACAGTAGGTACAATTAAAACAGGGAAACGCTTCTTTTACATCAGCAAATCTGTCCTCTGTGAACATGAAATGTTTTTTATAAGGGGATCTAATTTGTTTTATGGACGACTACTAAAAGTGTGAAAGAGCAGACATGTTCACTGTGCTTTGAGGTTTGGGATTTTTCCTTACCGAAGCAGACCCAGCTTATTTACTCTCTGGAATTTATTTCGCCCTTCTGATTCGTAAGATATAACCTAATGTGCTGCACATGAGATGCTATAAAGGTTACAAATTAGAAGTTCGAGGGAAAATATCTGAATAAATGTAATTTGATTGCAGTGGATTTTCTTCTTTACTACTGTTACTTAGTCCTGACCTTCTTCCAGGATTTGATGCATCACATAACTTATTCTTTTTTTTGTGTTCTTTTATGAAGTACTTTCAGTTGTCTCATTTGGTTTAAGCCGAATCATACATTCATGTCCTAAATGTTTCACTAGTCAGAATAATTAAGTTGATCAGGTCTGGGAGCATTGGAAAGAAAATAATAGGGTCATTGAAGCGTTCAGGCTCTAATGGGAACCTGAATTCATTCAGATATCAAATCTAATAATTGCTTTACACCTGTATACACACTCCCAATGAACAAGTTCATGTTAAAGGTTTAGTGGTACGCTTTCAGTACTCGTTTCAAGGGAATTTTAGTACTGTTTTTAAAAGACAAAGTTGGTTTGACTTTTTTGAACTTTGTGTTGTCGGTTTTGTGTATCAACTGTAGTTCAGCTGATTACTCATCTTTATGCACTGGGAAATATTTTTGCATGAGAATTTCCTAATAGAGGTGTGATATGAGTATTGTATTACAAATCACATTTAATGGTAATCAGAACAAATGTGAAGGGCATCGTCTGAGTTACACTGCTTTGAAACAATTTATTATCCAAGTTAAAATTTACTGTATTCAATTTAACAGTATTCAAAGACTGAAACTCTGTGTTTATTCATCGTTGTGTGTGTGTAGCACAGCATAAGGATTGTAGGAATGCTCATAGCCGTTATTGCTGCTTGTAAAAGGCAATTTCCTAGGGAAGACGTAAAAATCGGTATTATTTTGTGAGATTGTATGGGAAATGAAGCAATAATTATAACTTCTCGGTTGAGTGAAGTTCTGTGACAGGTCTCCATGAATGCCAATGGTACAGGCTGTCACAAAAATTCAAGTAAATTTTATTACAAACAAGAATAAAAAACCACCGACTATGAGGATGACAGGTCCTCAAAGCAGGTTTCAGCAAATTCCATACTCAAACGCTGGTCACAGTGCTGCTTGTTATTGGAGAGCATTTGAACTGATGCAGTCATTCCTCTTCATCTTCTTTTTATTTTGCCACCTTTATAAGTTCAGTTCTCGATTGAGAATTCAAACTGAAAAAGTAATGGAAAATGGCTGTATGCGTGCCCGCATCGTGCTGTCATGAAGGCCTATTTTCCTCCGTAATTTTAAAGGCCAGTTACTGTTGGAGGAAAGGAGAAAGATAGATTGATTTGTCTTGTAGCCCCTGAGGCAGGCGTATGTTGTCTCAAAGAAAGGCTTTTCCATTGCTGTTCTTGTGGAAGAGCTTTCAATGCATATCCCAAGTGATACTATTTAAAAAGCAAGCAAAGTCAAATTAAAATACTAAGTGTATCATATAAAGGTTTGAGGAATCTTTGCTTATTCAGGTGATTCAGGCTTGCATTTTTTAAAAATATTTGAACTTGGAGTTAGCAACAGTAAAATTTATTTTAAATAGATTATTTGAAAATAATGGTTTCAAATCCATTTGTGTTCTTTAAACACCAAACTTAATTAGATATTTTCAGCTCTAAACAGGGTAAGTATTTTATTTGCTTAATGGTATTGTTATATGGATGGTCAACATCCTTGATTTTGGTTGTAAAAGTGTTACTTTTATCATGTTGCCATACTGTATTGACTGTGGTCGCAGCTGGATTGCGCTGAGCTGCTAAATGTCATCACACATGCCATTTAACATTAAAACTTCTCCCACTTCTCATTTTTAAACCATTTTTATGTATAACACAGAGAACATAAATGTTTTTCCTGCTGATGTTCTGCATGTTCATAGGACTCAAAGGCTACAATTAACGGTGCTCAGCAAACTGGGTTTGAGTGGCAGCAGGAAGATTAGACCTGTCTTTGTTCCCTTTTAATCTGAGCGAAACCCTTTGTGTCAGGGCTTAAATCCTTTAGCTCTCCATATTTTAGGTCTGTCTCTGTACTACAGTGCTTCTGGATATTAATGACTTATTTAGCAAGTTAAAAAGAATCTGAACATCCACATGTGTTTTCAATGAGAAATTGTTCACGTAGGCTGGTGTGGCAGCCTTCTGAAAATGAAGGTGCTGTGTGTTGCCTCAGTGACTGACGGTTTTGAAGGAGATACTTCTAAACAGAATACATATCTAAATAAAGACCTGTCTTACCTTAAATCTGACTATGTATGATGATAATTTTGGCACTCCTGACTTCTGCAAATAACTTAGTGTGTCTACTTTTTTTCTGAGAAGGAACCACTCAGCCTTGAGAGATGTCCTTTTAAATCTGTTACAGTTCTTGATGGGTTTTTTTCCCTGTCATTTAAATCTTCTGAATAGCTACATAGACCCCTTTCCTTATTATTTCTTCTCACACCTTTCCTTACTCTTCAACACATTTTCTTATGTATCAATATTTTGCTAAACATCCCACTAACCACATCAAGAATGGAATTTTGAAGTTATTGTAAGATCAACGTGTGATAAATTTATAATTAATGTGTTTGGGCTATTTATATGTGTTGTCTGGTTTTGAGGACTTTTTCTTTGGCCTAAGGGTGAGTTTATTTTTCTCCATTAAAACAACATCTACTGTATATATGCTCAGGTTATCACTCAGCTTTCACATGAAAGTCAGATGTTGGACCTAAAGCAAACTCAAACAGGCTTTCTAGAATTGCACTGCTACAAGGTTTGCTTGAAATATCAGTTTTGTTTTGTTTTTTTTAAATTGATGCTAAAGTAATGACAGCTTTAAATGACAGCTAAAATGGTTTGATTGTCAAGAACTTGAGATTCTTTTCAGAAAAAAGAAGCTGAGCATAGTGGTGTCGTATAACTTGATCTTTTCTCATTTTCGGTTACAAAAATATCAAATCCAAATGAATGTAAAATGATCCAGTGCAATGATGATAAAGGGTGTAAAGATTTTGCCAAGCGTTTGTAGGGTGCCTGTTGAGGTTGAAATAAGTGTGTTTAACATACTAAAGATTAAAAGAACATATTAACTGTACAGTTTCCTTTAACCCCATTAGAAAACTGTTTTATTTGCTTGTTTCGTATGTTTGCAATAAAGATCTTCTGGAAAGTGCTATTTCAGACAGTGCTTTCTGAGGTGTTATTTTTGCGGCCTTTCTCCTGTAACTGATTTTTACCTCATTGCTACTTTTTTATATAGGCTACACATTTTGAAAGATCAATTTGAAATCCCATCTCACAGAGATGGTCTGAATCTCAATAGAATTGAGGTTAGGAGAGCCATTTTCTCTCAAGGTGCTGTTTCTCAAAAGGATTTTCATCTAGGCACAGACAACGGTTTTGAAGCTCTTAATTTCCTTGACTAGCTTATTTCTCAGTTGGTATTCTCTAAATAATGCCATGGGCACAGGCCGGGCAATATAGAGAAGTGTTTTCAACTATAGCTGTTAAAGAGGTGCTGGAGATTGATGGGCTTCCCTGCTGTCTTACGCTATATCAATTCTTATGTTCTGTCAATTCCACTTTCCGAAAAGATTTACCTTTCATTGTTGGTAAGCTAAGCTGATGAAGGTGCATGCAGTCAATAAAGATAAATAATGAAGTTAATTCTTGTCACGGGTTGTTCTTTAAAGCAGTTGATAATATGCTGCCAGATAAATGACATTGTAACGTGGCTTCAGTTTTCCCTTTGCATGGATGGCTCAAGTAGAAAACTAGAGGCCACACTGGCTAAAGTGATTTAAATTTATCGTAATATGTCCCAGTTTTAATCAATGGTACTGTAGAGACAATAATCAGTTATCTCTGTGAGAAAAGAAGTGACGCTTGTGAAGTGCAATTCAATTTTCCCCCTTCTTCTAATGTAGAAACAAGGATATCATCAATATCACAGGTGCAGTGTTTTCTCCTTGAAATTATCATTTGTTTTGGCGATTTATCCATTCAAAACATTTTTAGGTGACCAAATTACTTATTTTTTGTGCCATCATTCCATACTTAGAGGAAATGTTCTTCCTCTTCTGATTGTTTTCCACATGGTATTTGTGGTGCTTGCTGGAGTACCTGGGACTGTATGAGTATTTTCCCTTGGATTGCTCATGAAAACAAGATGTGTTTCAGTAGCATTTCCCAGTGAACAAAATCTTACATAAATGAATAAATAAATATTTGATGTAAATACTTTCATTGATTCCCAAAGGCTTAGGCCACACAGCTTCCTTTACAATTTGCATTTCTGCATCTTTTGCATAGTCAAAGTTATGATAAAAAGAGAGGTTTCAAATATTTTATTCATTGCTGAGTCTTCTGCTTTCTCCATGTGGTCATTTTCAAGTTATCTCAACTTGGTACCTTCTTGCTCTGAGCATTAAACACTTTTTCTTGTTGTGAGCTAGGGGAGAGTTAATTCCTTCACCTTAGGGTTAAAGGAAGAAAGATGTAGTGATTGTGCAAATTAATGGTGTGAGCTTTTAAAATAAATTAGCATTTCAGAAATCTCTTTACTGATGCTGGTGCTCTTCAGCGTTGCTGCAGCACTGCAGTTGCTCGTTGAGCACCCAGTGCTGGCACTGCCCCTCTTACAATTCTACGTTTTGGCACTATTTTAAGCTCTTAAGAACATGACTAATATAGCATTTATTAACTAATGCATTCTTTACAATACACATTGTTCAGGTATGAGGGGCCCGTGACTGCTGTCTTTGAAGAAGTCAAAGTGGTTCTGGCAGTACTCATTCCTGAAAATCTCAGTATTATTTAGTCCATTTTCCTACACTGTTTAGATGGTTTGTTTTCTGCATAGAGACTATAATGTTTCAATCTTTTGTTTTAAAAAAAGGGCAGAAAGTAGTTGTCTGCACCAGTCATTTATGGTAGCTCTTTTTGGGGGGGGGTTGTGTGGTTGGGGTGGTGGTGGTGGGTTTTTTTAATACTAAACTGGGGGTGCCGCAGTTACTTACCTTTGGGAGGAAATTACTCACCTGATGAGCACTCTGTGAAAGTCTGCAGGGAAATGAGATTTCAAGATCATTCTAATGTTTCAACTGCTGCAATTAAGATAGAAAGAAACATTTTTAATGTTTTAACTGACTGGCAAAACCAAATATTTAATTGTGGGGAGTCAAGCAACTAAGGTACAAAGCCCAGGGTAGCAGTTAGTTATACATATATAATTTTAATATAAGGCATGTCAAAGAGAGAGCTTTTTTTTTTTCCTTGTGGCTTTTACAGGATAATACAAATTCCAATTGAGTACCTTTGAGGTATAGTTCTGTAGACTCAGTCTTTTTCTATTATCAGATATCTCATTCTCATGACTAGTCTGTTCGATTACACATCTATATTATTACTGGCATTGATTGCTCATAAGAAGTAAGGTTTATAATTAGGAGAACACGATGTTACTACCTGGAAGAGTGGATAAGAAGAAAGTGAAACGGAAAAGTCACTTAATCTTAGTGTTGCAGTTTTGCAAAATATCATTTATTTTTCTCCTAATATAACAGTTTTATCAAAATAAGTTTTATTTTGATAACAAGCTACTGAGTTAATAATTCTGTTGCAGCTGTTGAGACTTCTCTTTTAATAACAGAACTAATGAAGAAGCATTAAGGGAAGGAAAAATACATTTTGCAGAGTATAATTTTTGCAAAAATATTTTCCTCTCCCTCACCAATGTGTTTTAAATTGATTATAATTTCTGTTGGTTTATGCCTATAGAGTATAAGAGAGAAAGTCTTAAGGGTGAAACTGTTAAATTCCATAAAATTAAAATACAGTGTCTGAAAATAACTGATTAGGTTTTTTGTCGACTTCGTGGCATATATTTATTGTACTTAAACATTAAGCTTATTGTGGTTTGTTTTTGTTTTTTTTTTATCCATCGGTAGATTCATATTACGTAGTAAATGATATGCAGGTACCAGAGGCACCTCTACCAGTATCTTGTATGTTGTACATCTTGGTACTAAATTGAGTGCAAGATTTCAGCAAGTAGTTGTTAGTATAACAAAGTCCATACGCTTTTCGGTGGAGATGCCAGGTTTGTATGGTCAAGATGGCATTCCAGTAATATATATAGAGGGACTACTGATTTGATTTCTCAGTATTTAGTGGTATGTTTACTTCTTTTTATCTTGATCCAGCTAGCTAGAAGTTTGAAATTATTTTATGATACTAAAAAATGCTTTGTTTTCCATTTTAATCCTTCATTGCGCTGCCTTTTACTGCTACAAGAAAAGAACCATTCAGCCGATAGACCACTTTTAACTTCATGTGTTCATTTCTGAGGCAGATTATAATGTCTGTAATACCAGCATTGTGAATGCTTCTTAAATTGTCTGCTTCTTATAAAAGAGATGGGCAAATGGCACTAATGTAAGAAACAGTTTCCGTCGACATTGGAGGTGTTACCCAAAAGGCATGACTGATAAACTCAGATACTATTATTATGTCTTCTAGTCGTTTTTATATACTTCTAAAGTGACACCTAAGCCTTTTGGCAATGATTTTTTGGCTTATTTTATAATACTCTTAGGTTACTTCACAGTTCTTCCCCACCCTCCAGAACCAGTGAATAGTTTTACCTTTTATTGATGTTACACATAGTTTGATGTTACAATAGTTATATCGCTATTGAAGATAACTGAATGTGGATGTTGAGAGTGTTATAAATGTGGTGATCTTTTAAAATCCTTGCTTGAGTCAGTGAAATACCAGCCCAGTCCAGTTTTGGATCCTGGTATGAAACCCTTTGTTTTAACCCGATGGATATGTTATACGTATATAAGCACGTTTTACATAGAGTGAAGAAGTGAGCAGTTTCATTATGTGTAAGTGTATACATGTGTACACATAGTAATGCTGCTTTTTTTAACCAGATGTAAATGTGCACACACACAAGGCTGCTTGCAGATTCGTCATTGAAACATAAGTCATGAATGAAGAAGCGTCATTGAAACATAGGTCTCTTTGTAAAGAAGAAGAAGTACTTTATATTAACCTCCAAAATTTTCAGATATATTAAAGCTTTTGCATTGATAGTGACTCAATCTAATCTTCCCATCTCTTTTTTATAATGAACTAAAAATTTTATCAAAGTGTAATTTCTATCGTGCTTGCCTTTGTTTTAGTAAGGTTCGCTGTAAAGCACTCTAAGCTTTGCAGAAAAATCTTTTGCAAATGCTGACAGTATTTCTTACAAGTAATAACTGAATCGTATCCCAGTTTCCTTGATGTGAAGAACCTTGTCATTCTTTCCGGCTTGTCTTGAATCTTTCAGAATTTGTACTCCTATCTCTAGAAAATATAATCATATCCATTTAAAAACTGGAAGTAATTTCAAAGAATAGATTACTTCTAATAATTGGGATTTTTTTTTTTTGTCATCAGCTGAAGAAGAAAATAATAATGCTCAAGTCAGTTTTGCAATTACAGGATAATTGGAATTTTTTGTCATTTTTGGAAAACGTTTGTCTCTGCCATGGTAAAAAAGAAAAAAGAGAAAATCAGCAGTTGTTAGACTCTCAATCTGTTTTAACCTGTTTAAAACTGTTTTAACAGTCAACAGTTCTGAAATTATATCAAGAAATAGTCTGCTGGTGAAGGCACTTCTCCCCACTGTGAGCAAGTATCACTAGAATTCTTTACTGTTAACTCTTTCAGAGGAACAGTAGCACATTTGGGTTGATAACTCTCCTTCATGGGTTTTAGACAGCCTTATTCTGTTTTAATTTCCAGTGCCTAGTTACACTGCAACCAGTGTAGAGATTTATTCCCATGCAAAACAGATTGACTTAGGGTAATTTGAATACTTTATGCATGGATAGATTCATTAGGAAAAGGAGGCAAGGCAGAACTATAAAAAGAACTAATAATCTTGCTAAAGGAGCCGTTAATTCCCTGGAGCATTGGAGACATTGTCATTGAAGAGGGAAAAGGAAGGTTGATTTTGCAGTGCCAATGCAGTATCCACAAGCATCTCTGTTCTTTGTCCAGAAACAGATCACAGATGTGACTTTCTTAGGTTCTAAAGAAGCCATATTCAATGTGCTTGGACCATGGCTTAGTACAGGCTCACAAAATGGCTGAGGTTGGACAGGACCTCTGGAGACCATCCTGTCCACCTCCACTGCTCAACCAAGGTTACCTAGAGGCAGTTGCCCAGAACTGTGTCTAGGCAGATTTTTAATCTCGCTAAGGATGGATACTGCACAACCTCCCCAGGCAACCTATTCCAGTGCTCAGTCACCTTCGCAGTGAAATAGTGCTTCCTGATGTTCCAAAGTAAGCTCCTGTGTTCCAGTTTGTGCCTGTTGTCTCTATTTGGGCTCTACAGAAAACAGCCTGGCTCTGGCCTCTTTGCACTCTCCCTACAGGAATTTTTTGTGTGTATATATATTTATATTTATGAGTTCCTAGATTGGTCTTTGCTCCAGCTTTTCCCCAAGTCTCTGGAACAATAATGTTTTCAAACAATGCATTTCTGCCCATCAGACGTGTTGGAGTCTCATTCTTTGTGTTTGAACCTCTTGCCTTGTCCCCAGTTCAGCGCTCTCCCGCAGCAGGACCAGTACCATGGGCTTTTATAGTCTGCCGCGCTGTGGAAGCAGAGAAGGCTAAATCAGCTCACTTGGAAAAAAAAAACTGAGAAAACTTTCTTGCCTGCAGTTTGTCAGACTTTTTGATTCTGAAGTGACTCTCATTTTACAATATTCCAGTACTACATGGGAGTTCTAACCATATATTGGAACACCCTGGTGCTGTAGCTATGAGGATACTGCACTGATGCCAACAAATAGCAGTAACCAACCATGTCATGAGAGGATAGAAAAGGACAGGTTAAAAGTGAGCAGTCAGGAAAAAAAAAACCTTAAAAAAATTATAGCAAGACCGCAGTTAAAAAAAGAAAGATCAAAATATCCAGGAAACTAAGTGGAGGTTAATTTTCTGCCCCTTCTTGTGTGCGTGCATGTGTATATTCATCACTTTAAAATTTTATTTTAAAGGCATTTAGGAATGTGGCTGGTACTTCATGATTGTTTTCCTGTGATAGAGATATTTATTATTCATTGCAATAATTACTGTGTAACATTTTATACTAAAAGTTGTTCACATTGCACAACCAGGAAATGCTTAGGAAGTGGCTGATTTAACTGTTCTATTTTTAACTCTGTGCCAAATTATAGGGAGCACTGTTTGCACTTTTATACTTGTAGCATCTAGTAGGCTTTCCATCACATGCCGGCCAGTAAATTCTCATGAAACTTGAAATGTCATTTTTCCAGAGCTTCTATACGTAAATTGTTTATAAGATAAGATTTTTACCGGAATTTTAGTTATTGTGGGCTGTTTCCAAGGGGACTGTGTTTCAGGATTCTCCTAATGCTTTTATCACCCAGCTTCTCTGATCAAGCAAGTAATTTATTGCTGATTGCAGAACTCTTGAACTCAGTCTGGCAGCTGCAGTGTGAAACTTCTCTGATCCAGTCTCCTCGTTACTTATTTACATATCATTTGAAATGATTTTCAGGGCTGTTTGAAAACCTCTTGACATTGCATTATCCGTGTTTCAAATCTTATAGTGATTTGGTTTTTCCTCTCTTTGTATTGCAGATAACAGACGAGTAACTTTGGAAAGGTCGCGTTCTCGCCACAATGGAACAATTGCAGCTGTATGACTCTTCTGATGCCAAAGAACTAGTGAATTGTTTTATTTACAATTAAATGGATGTACTTTGAAAAGAGTTTATCATGCAAATTGGCAACGATCATAAAGGAATACTGGTATTGATTAAATGAGAAGATGTATAAATATTATGTATCTTAAAAGCTGTTGCTAAATAATCCACATACTGTATCTTATTACCCCAACTACCAAGATCTGTAAACAGTGTTAAACAATAGGATATTACCTTATTTTCTTATGTTCTTTCTTTATTTTTTCCCCCTTTTTTTTATTTTATTTTTTTTTTAAAGCTGGCAACTCACGTGAAAGGAGTTGGGGATTTCTAGGTTATGTTTTATATGGGTAAGAAAATACAAATTTGTTGAAAGAATGCAGCTGTGGATTCCATTTACAGTCTGATTTGGACATGAAAGGAAAAAATAATAAAATTGTATGTTAATAAATTCAGAGATGAGCTGATCTACATTATCAGAATCTTTTTTGTAACCATAAAAAAGCAACGTGTAGCCCCAGTCAAGTTGCTGAAAATCATATCTTGATGTAAAGCCTGGTGGATTCAGCTGTTTTTGCTGCAAGTAGGATATACCACTTATCTACGCTTTTGGTGATATGGTGATGTATAGTTACTTATCACTGCAAGAAAAAAAAAAAAAAGAAAAAAATTAAATAAAACAGAGCATAGGATTTTACCAAAATGAAATGATATCAAGGGCAGAATATGTTTTTAACTGTATCTAAGGAGGGATTTTTCTAATCATGCACTTATATATTCTTTATAAAAATATTTGGAGGAAAAAATGATTGTCCTATTTTAATTACGCTAAAAATACCTTTGTGTAGGTTTTTAGAGACAAGCTACGTCATAAAGTTATTCAGAACTGCCTCTTGAGTTTTTCCTCTGTTTCTCAGGTAATATATGTAGCGGGATCTCCACTGGTGGGTTTTAGTGCTGAGGATGTTAGCAGCTAAGGATAAATTTTCTACCTGGAGCACTGTCTAGCAGTGATCAATGATTGCAGCAGTCTGATTTTTCGGGAAGCTCCTCCCATTCTGCGTTGTATCCAGGCCCTGCACTGCAGTACCTCAGGTGAGCAGTCAGTTCAGTAGCTGACACTGTGTATGTTCTGCCACTCAATGGGAGACTCTTGTTGCTTTTTCTCCCCAAACTCTATTTGAATGTACGATGTTTGGTGTTCAGGTCAGTCTTCACCATCCTTTTCACTAAAAGTTCATTGCTTCTCTGGATGGGATGGAGGATTTTAAGTGGGAGTTCCAGTGGAACTACTCATGCGTTGCTCAGCAATGATATTTAAGAAAAAACAGGATACGATGTAGTAAATGGCACTCGTTCTCAAATTATTATTGCTTTTCACTGATTGATGAATCATTATGAGTACTTCTATTGCCTGGTCTTGCGGGGGAGCTTTTTTTAAATGTTATATAAAGAATATTTGGGAAGTAATTTGTCACATTGTTTTCTGTGCACAAACTGCCAGCCCTAGAGGAGCATTTGATACTGGGGCACTGGAACTTTGTACTACTGCTTGAGCCAAGCGTCTTTGTACAGTAGATTCTTTTTGCTTCTCTGCTAGGAAACTCTTAAGACTATCTCACTAGTTTGGGATAAATTCTTACATTTCCAAACTGCTGCGAATTATTGTAAGAAAAGTTACAGCTCCTTTTCAGTCTAGTGTTGAAATATACATATTTTTTTTCATTGTCTTCAAAGGAAAGAGGGGTTTTGCCCATTGCTGTAGGAATACAACTGAAGCCTAGTGAAATGTCTGCTGTCAACTAATACTCTTCCTAAACTGTTAGGGTTTTTTTTGTGATTTTAGTAACAAACTAAAGAATTGTATGGTACTTCAGGGGGAAAAAAATGCATGCAACAGGATTCTGTCTCCCTGCTTATCAGTAAGAGATACAAATAATTCTGTCCTGTTCCATGTAAGGTCAATATCAACCTTGTGTTTAAGCATAACTTTTAAAAAGGAACTATTAAATTTACAGTTTTAAGAATGTGCTTAATTTACAAAGCCAGTTTAAAAGGATTAGGTTCATAATGTCTATATAAATTTGTTCTACAATCAACAATGTCTTAGAATTCAAAATCTAAAATGGGTGTTCTGCTGGGATTTACAAGTATTGGTATAATCTTTATATGTGAAAACTCAAAAGCTCACAACAGATTCTTTATACTGTAGAAGTAATTACTCGTGCACGAGTTTATTTGAGTAGGTTGTATTTTTTTAAAGCTCTCTCAAAGCTGACTACAGATTTTCAGGAACAAAATCTTAGGCAAAAAAAAAGGCAAATCCAAAATAACATCATCATCTGATACTTCTATTTTACTACTATTTTTTCGTATTTGAAACATTTATATAATTTAATGGACATATCTGTTAGAACAAAGGTGTCTTTCAAAGGAAAACTAGTTTAGAAGATAATTTATGTAAATATAGGGTGCTCGTATTTATGAAGTCTAAAATATTTTCTGAAATTGATGCTGGTCACTTTGTCTTTTGATAGTTTTTCAGTCTATATTAAATTGCAGATATTTTTAATGTTTTTATTGATCTAATTTTCAGAGTTGTCACATGTTTATCTAGAAGAGTAGAAGAGTAGCACCTTTTTCAGAAATGCACTTGCCTTATTTTCTAATTTTAAAAAATGAAGTATATCAGTTAAATTATATTTGTATTCAAATTAATCCCAGAAAGAAAATTGCTGGAGGGTTCATACATAAATTTCTTGCTAATTATGTTTCACTATATGTCCTCTGAGACATTACATTAACAATATACCAGCACATCTGTTTGCATTCACATTTTACCGGTTACAAGTACCGAAGAGGTTTTTTTTTATGATGTTACACTGTTTACATTTCTTAGTTTATTTAAGAGGATGATAATCTTACCTTTACAGTGAATTGAACTAAATTTACAATTGATATGGGAATGAAATGTTTAAATCATATACAAATATACATCTTTGTTGCTTAACTGCTGGCTGTACAGATCAGAAATGTAAAGACACTAGACATTTTTTGCTCAAGTTTTATGCGATTTACTGAGAAAAAAGTGCAACACAGTTTGTCATGTATGTTTGTTTGTGATTCAACCAATACCCTTTCCCAGCACATAAGTGATGTTTGGTTTAAATGGTAATCATATTATGAACTGATGCTAAAGCCAAAACAAAATTAGTGCCTCAGAGGGCATCGACAAACAGCTTCAGCAAGTATTCCCAGAAATAGTATTACATAATTTGTTCTGGTTTTAGACAACCATGGTCAATATGAAAAATGTTATCTAAAATTGTTTGTTCTTTCTTGAAAATTCCGATTCAAATGCAAGCATTCCCATAGTTCCCTTCTGTAATAAGCAAATAGTTATGAATATCTGTATATTTTTGCATTTTTGTGTGTGGTATATGTACTACCTCAGACAAATGCTGTAAACACCGTAATATTTTTAATGGTTTCTATCCAAACCACAATTCATCAGTGACCTACTTTAAATTCATCCCACCGTATAAAAATGGTTTGCAAAATTCTGAGAATCTGGCTGAGTTTTAGGTTTGGCTCTGGAAATCCTCCTATAGCTTTCATTAAGAAAACTATCTAATGCTCAGCTTTTGCATCCCTCGGGCGATACCTGCTTTGATGGGTGAATTTAGTACTTCCTATACTGAGAATGATAGAGCTAGTAAATATTTAAAGCTGGTAATAGTTACGTGGAAGCAAACTTACCTGTGTATGTAAATTGCTTCTTATCCATTAAACAGAGGCTTGGCTGAATGATACTTCAATGTTTGCCTTCAAATTGCTGAGAGGTCGGGGCATAACAAATGCTGAGATAAAGCATTGGAAAGCCTCCCTCTTATGTGCCATACTGTATTTGCAAGTTATTCATTTTTAAATAAGTATTGTGAGGAACCTCTACATCTCTTTTTCTGCAGTACCTACACACGCGCCCACGCATGCACACAACATGTAAATAAATAATAAAAAAAAAAAGCAGAAAGAGACTATCACAGCAGATAAAGCCAAATCTCTCAGCTTCAGGTGTCTCAATTTCATATCACATATTGCTTTTGTGCATAAGGAAGGGAGTTGTGTAAGTCTGAATTCTGCAGTCCTGCAAGCTGTCACTCTGCACGCACTGATGTCATTAGAAGAATGTTGAAGGAGAGAGATTGGTTCTTGCAGTGCTTCTTTTAGCACTGTTTGAGGTGATACATATGCCACAGAATGTGAACAATGATCTATTACAGTTCAGTCAGTCTGCTGTCATGCACCATTTGGTTTCCCTTTTGGAAGTCGTACGACTCCTGATGCAAAAAAAAAAAAAAAAAAAAAAAGAAAAAAAAAGGAAACAAAAAAAAAAAAAGTGACAAAACTCATGCATTTCTATTTTTTAAAAAAGCTCTGTGTTTGTATGTAATGTTTGAAATATAGGAATTTGATGAAATCACAGCCTGGCCATTGTTAATCCATGTATTCTGAAAACTGTAATAAAGATATACATAACATGATTTTGCTAGGTGCGCCAATGTTTTACTTGTTTATAATGATTATTACCTATTGAATATCATCGCCTCAAAGTCAGTTTTTATTATATAAAATTATCAAACTGAAATTATTTTCCATTTTAGCTCACTGACATTTTATGGATCTCTGGGTTTTTTTTTCTCTAAGGTATCAAGTGTATTTGACTTCAGTTTGGGGAAAAAGATGCCTTTTCCAATGGAGGAAGACTTCAAAAACAAAATAACCAAAAAATAAATCATTAAAAAAACCCACAATATTAAATCATGGTGATACCATTATATTTTTACAAGAATGACAATAAAAGGGAATCACTAAACAAATTACATGGGTTCATAGTTATTTTAAGTGGCTGCATTCCAGTATAGACTTTTTAAGGTAGACTCATGGTCAGTCAGTTGTTGGTGTTTTCCGTAGTATTTATTTCACCTTATCACAGAATGGTCTTAACAGAATAGAGACTTGACAGATTTTACCTTCAAAACTGCACCTAAACCAATGGGATGATGTTGCCATAATGGACTGGACCCCACAACACTATAGACAGCATTGAATTTGTGCCCAAAGTACATAAGTTTCTGATTGAATAGAATTCTAATGAATGTGATCAGCCGTGTTGATATAATACTCCTCAATTAACTTTTTGTATGTGGAAAAGATATACCAAGGGATGGTCGAAGGCATTATCTTATTTTTAATGAACTATTTGTGATACAGTGAAGCAGTAGTTTATTTTCTTATGGGATTAAGAAGAAAAAACAAGGAAAACTTTTAAGTGCCAGTTGTAAATGATTGTCATGATCTAAGAAAAATATACTAATGGTGTCCTACATATACCATACTCTTCTTCCTCATTTCCAGGTTTATGTTCTTGACTTTCTAGTGTGAGAGTTTGGAATTGCCATTATCTTCTCAGATGTTTTTGCTTTTTGGAGGCTGGCAGACTGAATTTGTCCTGAAACAAGTAGCAGGTATCTTCATACCTTTCTCAATGGTAATTCTTTCTGTTGCTTCCTTACATGCTTAAGAAATCCTTTATTGATAGCAAGTTCTGGCACTCTGCCACATGGATTTTTCTTACATTTGGATACTTTCTGTAAATTTGAGCGCTACTCCTCCCCTCTATTATTTCTTCGAGTCATCATCTCAATATTAGTCTTTTTACATTTTTTAGGGAAGTGGTATTACTGAGCCATAGTAAAATTATAAAAACATTCAATTGATTTGCTGAGAAGTATTTGATGAGTACTTAATGGCTGTAATTAATCCCTTTCAATAGATCTGAAACCAAGATTAAGACGAAAAAATAAAATAAGAAGGGATATTTTTTTTTTTTTTTTTGCTAGTAGGACATGAGCACTGCTGTGGGCGAACACTCATTTTGATCCACGTGAGCTCACGAGCTGCTGAAAGCTGTTTATTTGTGTTAGTGCAGTAACAAGGGCAACTTAAGGTACCTGTGTGAGATGTGAAGGGTATTATCTCGGGCACCACACTAACAAAATCACACAGCGCTTTGGTTTTAAGGGGCTTTCGCCCCGTCTGCTGGGGGCCCGTGCAGAGCTGGCTCGTGCCGGCAGGCTCTGCAGCCCAGGTTTTGCTAAGGGCAACGTGCCCAACTTCCTGCCATTGAAATATTTGATCTCTGAGTCTTAGGGGACAAATTATCTGTGAGGCACAGATGACTGAAAAGCCCTGTGAGTGCTTATCTGCTTTATAAAGTGCCGAGTCCTTGAGAGAAATAAAAAATTAAGAAAGAACTGGTCCTGAGAAGGCATTGGTCGGATCTGGTGTAAACGTATTCTAATTCTCCACTGACATTCCACCAACCATGTGTACCCACTCCTCTGACCTGTAGAAGTTTCTCCTGCAACATTCAGAATTGCAGGTTTTTGAACAGTCTGAGACTGACTACAAGGATGACTTGGATGAATAATTATCAGCGGTGATAGAGGTTTATGGCAGGCTGCTGTTGGGTTGGTACTTTGGTGGTGCAGTGACCCTGAAGTGGCTGAGAAAACCATTTATAGAAGAAATAAACTGTGACATTCTGTCAATTTGTGGAGCAAAAGGAGGAGCTTACACTGTTCTAAGCAGTCTTCCCAATGAATCACCTTTTTGGCGAAGGTTTTTGAAGCATGAAAATAAACTGATAATGATGGGGATTGCGATGACTTATTTTCACTCAGAGATTTTTAGCTCATCCCAGAACATCGTTGCCAGTCAGGTACAAAGCTGAGTAGCAGTGTTGCAAAATAAAGTCAGTTGTCATGGCATCATTAAGTCTAAATAAATATTTTACTCCCTGTTTATGGAAAGTGTAAAGTTGAAAACTGTCAGTTGGTAGGGTTAGACGCTTTCTACAATAGTTAAAATACTGCCCTTTTTTTCTTCTTTTTTTTTTTTTCGCCCAGAAAGTAGTCAAAGAATTTGAAATCCTTAGAGTTTTCATTTTTTTGAGAAAAACTATTGGTGAAAAACATCTCACCATCAAATGAACAGCTGAAGAAGCTGGCATTTAATTATTATAACTGATAAACACTTGGAGAAAAAAATACACAGCTAGTGAATGAGAAGGATGTGGAAAGAAGATCCGCATGAGTCCAACAGTGACTCTTCTATTCTTCTGTTGTGGTTTTCACTCTTTAACCCAGTCTTGCCCAAGTGAAGACCCAAAGCACAGACATGCAGAGCGGGTTGGCCGGAGCACGGAGCTTGGGCAGGAGCAGTTGGAGGAGGCAGATGTGTCTGCTCATCGTGCTGTGCTTCTGGGAAGTCCTGTTATCTGCCTTCAGAGCAGCGCAGGAGGCATGCGTTGCGTTTTGATTGACAGGTCTTGGAAGGGAATTTTAGGCAGCAAGATGCTGCTGTAGGCCAGTTTCCTGCAGGGCAGGGAGACAAAGCAGGGGGAAGGGAATGCTCACTGGCATCTTGGATGCTGTCTGGGAAGCGAGGAGCTCTAACTCATGGTTCTACACTGCAGGCTTAGGCAGGCATTATTGCAGCAGTTTGTTTGGGTGTTTCAGCTTTCTCTGCACTGTAAAGGTTAAGAACAATTTAAAAGCAATTAAAGAGATGATTTTTAGTTACATTTGAGCAATGTGGAGGAATTCTATGCAATACAGGATCCTGGTGTATAGATAAAACATAAAGCTGGTGGTCCTTTGATTCTGTTCTTATCCCAGCTACTAACCTGGAGCAAGTAACTTAGGCTCTGACTTTTATTTAATCACCTTTAGAGTCAAGATACATCAGCAGAACCTGCACAAGATTATGCTGCTATCAGCTTGATTTTTTGAAAGGCTGGCAAAGAAGTTGTTCCTTGTGTTGACTGGATAAATTGGTTCAAGTTAATGTTGTCTTCCCTTTGCTAGTTAAGACATAGCAGGTTTCTGTAGTTCCCCTGCCAGCTGATTTACATTCCTTCAGCACTAACACACCTAGAATTCTGAGCAGTGAGTTTCTGTGGAAAGAAAAATACTGAAAATAGTAATGTACTCAGATGAAATACAACAAACTCATTTTGTTGTTACAACCTTTATGTGTTGTTTGAAGCGAAAATGTGTATTGCTTCTTTTTGTTTATCATTGAGGTATTGCTGCTGTAGTGATATGTGTCTATCACGTATACAATATGTTGCACAATGTTAATGCTTTCTGTATTGATTGACTCAGACCGCTCTTCCTCATAAGCAGTGGGAAGCCTTAAAGCCTGATGCAGATGCTGGAATGTGATTATGTTATGATGGAATGGAGCTTATTCAGCAATCCTGTGATTATTAAGGTAATGAGGGTAATATATAGTCTCTTATGACTGACTGGTACCAGAAACGAAAATGTAAGTGTTAGGGGAAACAAAACCCAACTTCAAGAGCTAATAGATGCAAAAGCACATCAATTTTTGTTACATAGCAATAAGATACAAAATGTAGCTTGTATAATTTATAGACAGCCTTAATTAGTTCATATTTGGATCTTTAGGTCTAGTTAATATGCTAAGCCAGACATCCAAAATGCTCTTCAGTTTAGTGTTATTAGAGCAGTTACCAAACGTATTATTATAATGTTTGTGTGTACTCTAGTCAATCATCTGGATGCTGCAGTGTGGGTTATGCATGTTAAACCTGGCTGCATGGATTTCAGGCTGAGATCGTGAAACTGAATGGGATAAATGGCAGCTTTTCTGTGGACTTCAGAATCATTTCCCGCCTATATGTCAAATTATAGTTATCCATATCTATAATAGTAACGAAACATAAGTTTTCCATCAAAAGCAAAGTTTCTTCATATAAGAAATTCCCCTAAACATATGCAAGTGCCACACATAAATACCTAACTTTATACATTTTGATTCTTGAAGCATGATAAAACTGTTTAAAAAAAAAAAAGATAATAGCAGTTGTATGAGTTTATTTAAGCTCTCTTTAATACTCTTTATATGCTGATAGAATGTTTATTGGTTTATGACATAAGGTTTTTCATCTCATTAGTTCCTCAAAGTAGCTCATTCCCCACATTTCTATACTCCTATTCTGAAGCTTGAAAGTAAGCTTAATTGCGGTATCAGGTGGTTAAAATTTATTTTCTAAATTCTTTATCAGAAAACTGAGTGTGGATTCTGTTTGGGAGAAAGTATTTCCAAGTATCTCGTTCCCGTGTATTTAACTAAATATGATGGAAACGCCTTTTGAATCATGTACGTTACGTTTGCGCAGTATAGTCACTTAACAAAATGAATGATCTGTAGTAATTCACAACAATGTAACTTAATAATTACTTCATTATAGCATTCCTATCTAGCTGGATATTCAAAGTATGCATTGGTAGAAAAGCGTTAACTCCAGCTGAAGTGAGTGGGAGACAAGCATGTAACTTTTTAATAGCGAAGGATACACAAAGAAAGGAAGTGGAATGGTGATAATCAGCTGTCAGTCTCAGCTCTCAATCATATTGGTAAAAATATCTCAAGGAACATGATTTACACTGGAAAGCAACATTTGGCATAATGAATAGTGCCAGAAAGGATAGGGAAGAAATAATGAGCAAGAACAAAATATGTATAAAATAGTCTTATGAAGTGATTTATGAAAGCTGATGCTTCAGAAAGTAATAAGAATACATTAATGCTTCAAAGAGAAAACACGGAAATTGGTCACACAGAGAGAGAAAACCTGCTATATTCAGGAAGAAAAGGAGCAAACTCACAGCATATGGTTAGTTTTATCATCTAACACAAGGTGTTGCTCAGCTATCATCCTTCAGTTTGCAGTATGAACGCCAGCGTGTTTGTCCATAAGGTTAATAGTATTGCACAGCCTGTGAAAGGTGCCGGTGGGGGGGAAGGGCAAAGGGCAGGGGTTAATGTGCTCAGTCAGCCAGAACTCGGTTCCAAATGTATAAATTGCATTTTTAGAATAATAACCATTATTTTCTTGCCTGCTAAGATTTGTTGGTCATCTGTAGGCATCACTGCGACAGCACTTCACTAACAGAATTCAGCCCACATCTCTGTGAATCATATACCAGGTGTGAGTAGTCTCTTAAGAAAACACTTGAGAAATGCCATAAACAAGCGTGTTTCTTAAATATAAAGCGGAATAGATAACTATTTAAAATGTGGAAACAGGAGGAACTGTTTTGCTGATAAAATACTTCCATATTATAAGATGTATATGCTGAGATGAGGTGACTTAGCACTTTTTTAAACTGGAATTCTTCCGGAATATGATCATAGAATTGTAGAATTGTTTAGGTTGGAAAAACCCTTTAAGAGCATAGAGTCCAACCCTTAACGTAGCACCAGCACACCACCCCTAAACTATGTCCCCAAGCACCATGTAAGCAACTGGAGTACGCTCAAGTTACAAAAGGGGACTAAAACACAGCTATATTAAATAATTCAGCAAAATCTGTTTTGGATGCTTTGGGGGAGGCTTTTTGCCTCTGTTCTGAGTATTTTCTTCCTAAGTCATATAATTTCCGTAATCTTTTACGGCAGCAATCGTTTAAAGAAGCTCTAAATCATGGGTAGTATAATCTCTTACACACAGAGGAACAATTTAAAAAGGATAGACTTTGTTGTTATGGGTTTCAGTGAACTGTATCGGGGAAGCGTTGTCTTTTCCCTTTCATTTAGTTACTGTGTTTGCCTTGCGCTCACAATATGTTTTGCCCTGTAAAATCTCAAGCGTTCTTGATTCCTGCATTTGGCAAAGAACAGACATAGTAGATAAAAGGTCTCTTGATCTGCTCCCTTGTGTTGTCTAATGACTCATTCAGACTTGCAGTTAGGAGCTGCATAGACTGAAATCTGAGGGTCAAACACAATTTCTTCTGAAGCCAAACTTCACATACTAAATGTAAAGCAAAGAGAACCTGGAATGTAACAAAAGTGCATCTGTTGAACATTTTTGCTGGCATCTTTGGTTTGCTTGGACGGCTAGAAAATTTTGGCCGTTGAATAAACTCTATTTATGCGTATTATTAAAATACCTAGTGGAAGAGTTACGCTAGACTTAGTCTTAGCTGTTGCTCACTGCTAAGGTTATTCTCCTAACTAAGGTTCTGTTGTTGCTCACTAGTTTTGCCATGATTGGTTTTCAGTTTGAGCCAGATTGATGAGCACTATTACATTTGAGAAGAGGTGTACCCTGCCAGTTTCAGCTAATGCCCGTCATTGATCACGGTCGGTAGGAGACAGCATTCACTCCTGATGTATTTCAGCAGGGGAAGCCTTTAAAAGGTAGATTCTGCTGTGTCAGCAAAACTAGGTTTTTATAGTAACATTTTGTGTAATCAAGAGACCAAATTATATACAATGTAAATCTGTCATCATGAAGTTATTTCTCTTACAAAGTATTGTAGTTTTCCTAAATTAATAAAACATTTGTTCCTAGTGAATGCATAGCATGTACTTCTGGTACAATTCAGTGCCAATGCAGTTATAATTTTCTTTCATTTTGATTTTAATCAGATTTCTTTCATGGAGGATCAGTTGCAGGTGCCTGAGTCTAAAAAGGAACAGATGTGAAAGATCAGGTAATGCCTGAAGCCTAATTTAAACCAGAAGGTTTCTGTTGAACTTAAGATTTTTTTTTTTCACTTGTAGAGTAAATTCTGAAATCTTTTGCTTTTGCCCTGGGTTTCATACAGTATTCTTTCAGTTAGTTTGTCTCTCTCTCCACATGATTTCAGTTGCCACTGTGGTGGTTGCCCTTTGCAGAGCAGAAAATGGAAGTTATCAGTGAATATCTGCACCACACATTTTCAGACTGGAAAGGCAAGGAATATCCAACAGAATGCGTGGAAGAATTTTCTAAAGAAACAAAATTCAGCAAACAAATAGTGAGATTATATCCTCATCATTGTCATGGAAGCAGCCATCTTCAACCCAATGAGCCCTGCCCATTGGTACATACTTTTGAAATATACTCATTTTATCTCTACTCTGTGAAAAATGGTTACTTAAAGTGTAGAGATCTCATCCATGTAGTTTCCTATGTTTCTTTTCCTGGAAACTAACAGTCTTTTGCAATATAACTGTTTTCTCTTTCTCGCTTGCCAGCGTAGTTTTGTGACTCAGTGATGCTGAGTTAGGCTCCGTGAAGAGAAATAGTTTTATGGACACCTCATGAGGAAGCAGAATTGACCGCAAGGAAGACTGACGGAAGTGTCATTAGTTTATTGATGCAGCGTGCTAGGAAGCAGAGCATTGTATCCTACACGTGAAGGACTTTTTACTTAGAGCAAGGGACACAGCAAGGTAAATATGCATGGAGGGATGAGAGGATGTGTGTTCTCTATGTCAGTGAGCAATGGCAAGGGTTGTATTCACCAATGATGCAAGGTTAAAAGAAGCAGAGGTTTATATTTCTCAGAAGGCATTGCTTATTCTGGCAAAATGTAAATACATCAATCTATAACTGCCCAGGAGTGCGTGATGTGAATAATTATTTTGTCCCCAATTCATTTTTGGTGCAATTTAACATTGGTGGAATTAAAATCCAATCCTTTAACTATAGGTTTTCTCACCCCTAGAGGAAATGGTCCTGCCTGGTTAAATGCCCATCCCAGAAATTCTTCTCACTAAAAATGAATCTTATTCTGAATGTGTGAGCCTTAAATGAACCTAAGCCCACTATCTTGCCATAAAACTAGTGGGTTTTTTACCTAATGCTGGGACCAGCCTTTTTGCAACATTTCTTTTACAAGATGATATAAGTATCCAGCACAGAGACTGATTAAAAAGTTTTCCGTATAGCTTCTAGCTGGTTGCAATTTAGAATATGAGTTGCTATACTGAGATGCTGGAAATGGTAAACAGTATTTGCATTTTGTTATGAATATTTTGCATAACTTTAAGGATGTTTTCTTTATCCCCAAGTGGGTCTATTTTGAGCCCATAATGTACTGTGAAGTTTCTGTAACACAGAAAAATTTGTTGAGCACAAACAGGCCGGGATCACAGCAGACGTAACAGCATTCAAGCAAAGAGTGTTTTGCATCAGAAATGTGTATACATTTGCATTTTTGATGCAAAAATCTACTTAATCAGCACTGCAAATGAAGCCCATAACAGAGTCAGTGCAGAATTCTATGAAATTGAAAAGTTCTGTGTAATTTCTGAAAAACAAAGTCTTTTTTTGCACAGCTCTAACTATAGCTAATATTTAAACCAATTTAATCATCGGTGAACTAACATGGCAGAAATACTGTGAACTTCTTTATCATTTTAAGTTTTTTACGTCTTTAGCTCTGTGGAGTATACCTTTTTAAAAAAACATTTCTTAATTAAACATTTATCTTATTTAATTGCTAGGAAAAGTAAAAGTGCAGAAAGATTGAGATCTGAATTTTAAATACCGTCATTTTAGGCATGTTGATTTTGTTCTCAGTTTGAGATGCTTAGGGAATTATGTTGGGGGGAAATCTGGCACACAAGATTCCTGTTGAAAGCTAAGGGTGTTGCAGCTATCGTGTAAGGCAGTTGTTTCTCACAACTGAGATGTCTGTCCTAGAGTTTTCTTCAGAAATACATCTATGATTGCTGTCCAGAGTTGACTAAGAATTCCGGAGGTCTGTTTGCAGACTTCTGACTTTTTAAACTGTTCATTTACCCATAATAGGTTCTGTTTCCTAGCATTTGTGAGTCACCATCAGCTGGTCTTCTGACGTGGAGACTACCTGGAAAAGGGAGTGACCTCTATCGCAGAGCAGCTATTAATCCAATTGATAGTTATCTTCAACTCTTCTTTCTTTTGGATGTATAATTTCTTTCTTAAGCAATATCTTGCTAGTGGTGATTTTATTTATCGATTGAATGGTTGATCTATGTATTTAATTTGTTAGTTAGTTAATAAGCATCTGTGCTACCATCATTCAGCCAGACTTGGTGTTTAGTCTTACGAGAAGTCTAACTAAGCCATGCAAACTGAACATTATATGTATATATTCTATCTAGTCACAGTCTCATCTCCCTGCAATGAGGAGATTATAGATGTGTGAAACCTGCAAGGATTCCTCCTGCAGGTAAATGATGAACATTTTTGTCTACTGGCTGACAGAAAGTATTCCTTGCTTGTTCTCCAGAAAAAGAAGAAAAAATAAAGAAAAAAACCTAAAAATCCCACTTTTTAAAAATGAGATTATAAAATAGAAGTGAATTTCAAGGATGAATCAATGGAAACATGTTTCATTTTAAGTTCGCAGTGATTATATTCTTTTATTTTGCATTAAGATTGTTGAAGTAAAAGGAGAGCCTCCCTTCACAGAGTAAAGGGAAAACTGCTTTGTTGAGATCCTACTATTAGTAGAATTTCTTGTGTAGAAGTTTTCAGACGTTTCACAAATAATGTATCTGTATTAGTATATTTTGAATCATATGCTTGTGGATTTAGGGGTTGCATTTCTAAACAATATTATAAGTTAAATAGGAAATCTCGGTCAAATGTCAGGCTTCTTGTCTTTAAGGTATTTCCACTCTTGAAGTGTAGTGCAGAATGTCACTGTCATTCCAATTAGTGCAGCTGATTGGTATTAAATTTGTTTTGTTTGACATACTACAATATTTTTGCTTCAAGCCAGACATTTTGTACAAAATACGGAAACACCACATAATCACAACAGACGTTAAGGCTAATCGCAGAAAGGACCTCTAGGAATGTGTAAAATGGAAGAAACCAACTTTCTAATTTTTACGGTGTTTCAGCTATTTTATTAGAACAATATTAAAGGGTATTCTAGGAGAATACAGAGATTTAAATCATGCCATTTAAGTTCATATTTTCCCAGTTTACTGGACAGTATTATTGTTCTTATAATTTTTCCACATAAAGACATCCACTTTTTAACACAACTAATTTCTCATTGTAGCTTCCTTGCCTAGAAAACTGGGAAGGAAAAAAAGTAAGATTCCTAATGTTAGTCCCTTTGCTCTTAACCGTCTTCTGAATTGATCTTGGAAGGCTTTGTGTTCCCAAGATCTGTCACCATAGTGGAGTAGCTCTCCTTCACTGTATGGATTCATTAGCTCATATGCTGAATTCATCGTATTGACTGTCTCTGGGAGTGAAACATTTGTACAGTAGCCTCAACTCCTTAGGCTGAGAGGCATTTGAAAGTGACTTTCTTTGTTCATGGATAGAAGTGCAGGAAGGCGTTCTTGAATGCGGGACAGATGATGCTTTTCTTAATCTTTATATTCTCCTAATTGTCATGCAGAGTTTTTGTCTGACAGTGGGTCGGATCATCAACAGTCAAATAAACCTTTGGTGTCTTATGGGGAAATAGTGAAGAATTTGCGAATTCCAATGGTTTGCAGAGACATTTGTGAGCCTGTTTACAGTTTTGGAAGAGAGGTTAAAGGCTGAATGGACTCAAGTCTGAACTGCTTTTTTTGCCTGCCATTGTAGACCATACAAATTAAGTATAAGATATGTTGGCAAGTCACTGGGGAAGAAACGGCAGGAGAGAAGAGGTAAGGCTGCCTGGTTTTATATAAATAGACTTTCTCTCTCTGCCTGTCAGTCAGACATCCTCCAGTAGATTCACATAAGAAACATTTATGCATGCCTAACTTCACATTTTACCTTGCAACAGTACATTCCTATTGAAAAACAAAGCTCAGCTATTCCATCTGATATTAGTGGTATGCAGTAATATCAGGAGAGGATAACTGCTGAACCATAGAAATTCCTCAAACAAATAAGCAGTTTTCCTTCCTACATTGACACATCAGTTTAATTACGCTGATAATGGAACAACTGTCAATTTTCATCTGCATGACAGCTTTCTTGGGACCCCTTTCAGGTGCAGACCTGGGCACCATTTCCACCATGGTGAGCCAGTAAGCTTCAGGAATTCTTTGGTAACAGAATATGTTCTGGAGATGAATGATAGTAAACATTTTGACTCTAAGGGGTGTTAGAAGAGAATGATATTATACATTGAGAATATTTATTTAGAAGTATTTGTAATAGTAGTTCCAGAAGAAGACCCTTCCTGTATTTTAAGTGAATGTCATGAAAGGAAATTTTCAGATGATAGATTCAAATGTCTTCAAATGTTTCCTACAATATTGTTTATTACACTGGCAATTGGGGGATTATTACTTTTCTTTTCACTTAGTATGTCTTTCACAACTCAGTGCAACTATCCACGTTCTCAACAAATAACATGACATTCTCAGATGTTGTTTCTCTGAGATCCAGTGATGACCAGAATTCCTACTATCATAATCTTGAAATATTGACAAACTACACAAAGTCTTCCTTTTTTTCAAATGTGCAAAACAAACTATGGAGCTCTAATAAACACAACAGACTGGTCCTTTAAGTGATTCTGCTCAAATTAGAAAACAGAAAATGTTCTCATGGTTCAAGATTATATATCTTGAACTATAAAAAAATCCTGAGTAGAAGAAAAAGAATATTACAGGGTGCAGTACTTTAACTCCTAGTGAAAAGGTACAACCACTGCTACCATATTTATGTGTGGTTAACAATCCCTAATTAAAATTAAACACTAGGAAACTGGCAGAGTGAATGGCAAATTGGCAGTCTGGGAGAATAGTATACCCCCCAAAAAAGATCAATTTTGTTTGGCTGTTTATGTTCTTTTCCACAGGATCCCACATTTTTGTTGCAAAACAGTAACTGCATCAGGCTTTCATTCTTCCCCATATGAAGATTACCACTCGAATGTATTGCTTTTCTTTTTGTCAGTCCTCAAGTACTGAAGAAGAGCAAGAACTGTAAGTGGGTCTTTCAGTGAAGTTTAATCCTTAAAGCCAGGAGGGACCCATTAGCCAGAAAGCCAACTCCAAGGACACAAAGGTGTGCGTGTTTGCATGGGTTGTACACAAACACAGTGGCTGTATTTGGCATTAGCAAGCTCTGGGGAAAGCAGTAACGATTGTGTGAGACGGAGATATACTGCGCAGTCTGATATTTCACTGCCATGTCTTTCAAGTTTGCTTGTATGAGCCTTCCCTATCTATGCCTTTAGTACTTCATTGCTAACTCTGAGGCTGAAAAATGAGCAGTAGTGTCCTGACCTTGGAATTATTCTGTGTGGCAGATACCATAAAGCGCAGTGTACTGTCAGCCTTACTGGGTGTCATCAGGAAAATGAGGTGAGTAGTCAAAGTTTGCTTGAGGACACGGGGGAATTGACTGCACTGTTCTTCACTGGCTGAGCTGCGTTGAAAACCAATGCCAATATGTCTTGACCAGGTCTGCCTCTTGAATTCACTAAGTGACCAGTGAAAGCAATACCAGTTTCTCTTGATCCTGCTGACCTTTTCTTTCCTGTGAGTGTTTGACCAAGCAACACGCAGGTCATCTAAGATGATTCTAATGCACTTTTAGGTGTATAAAGAAGGCTGTCAATGTGCAGATGCTAAACTATGTGATATCTGTGTCTCGCGTTCAGGCACAGTTATTATCTGTGTAGCAGTGGCAACGTCTATGCACGTTGTAAGAGCAGTAAGGATTCTGTGGTCAGTTGCTAGAGATGTGTTTGTAGTTGGTGTAGTTTTTTTGTTTACACTCTGTTTTACTGTTGAAGTTGGTCAGAGACGGGGCAGGTGCATGAGCTGGGGAGCGCAGCGGGTGCTATTTGCACAGTATAGTATTACTGTTACTGCTGCGTAGGTAACATAAATTTGTTTAACAGGAGACTGCAGTGAAAGTGAGAGATCTAAAGTAGCCATGTAAGCATCCTTCTGGGAGACGGAGGAGATCCTTGTCCAGTGTAACCCGATAGTACCTCGATTATAGCTTCTGTTGGTCACTCTTACTGTAGGGAAAGGGTATGAGTTGGAAGAGCCAGCAGGGGCACCAAGAGATTAAAACAAACGAAAGCCTTCATTATACAGTTTTCCATAGCTTTTAATAGAAATGATATGTGGATAATGCAAAGCTGCACCAGGAGCTGCTGTAATAGGAATAATAATGATAATGATATATTCTGTAGATAAACATAAGAAAACATCTTACAGAAAGTGTGCATGCTCCTTTGCGATTTTATGCTATACCTTTATGGACTTTTCCATAAGGATATGTATTAAGTCTGGTATATTAAATATATCTTTAATTACTTGTATTTTTAGTGGCTGTTGACAGAATTTATTCCTGCAGCTCTACTTACTCATGTATAAGCTAAGATACTCTATTATCTGCGGCATGCAAAGTCTACATCTGTTTTTGTTCCATTTTGCTGCCATGTAGCTTTAGTATAGCAAGTAGGAGTTACTTCGTTCTGTCAGAACACATAATCATCCCAGGGTAATTCAGAACTTTCTTTCTTTCTCCCAGCATTACCCTTTTAAATTCAATGCTTCCTTTGTTTTGGGTCACTGGGCCAGGCTTACTGTCTTATTATGAGAGTTTTACAGTTCACAGTCTGAAACCCCTCCAGTTCTTAACAGATGTTGCAGACAAGAGATGTTTAACCACTAGAGCTGCACTGGTAAACAGAGCCACCATGGCATAAGGTGAAGAATTGCTTTCAGAAATGCAAATGACACAGATATCTTACTAGGCTTATTGTACAATTATTTGATATTTAGAAGAACTGCAGTGTACCTCTTCATTCTTAGCCTTCAGTTGTCTCTGTGATTTCAGTCCCACTGCATTTAAAGGTTCATAGAATCATAAGGTTGGAAAAGACCCTAAGATCATCAACTCCAACTGTACCTGTCTACTACTAAATCATGTCCCCAAGCACCTCATCTACCTGCTTTTTAAACATCTCCAGGGATGGTGACTCAATAATATTGCATTAAATACTGTATTCTACAGTAGTATTCTTATTTCACAGAATTGTATGTCAGGTCTTGGTCATCAGTCTAAACAAAATGATGGTGACTACAAGGCTCCTGGACTTTTGGTCTAATACAGACTTTATCCAACTAAGTATCTTTTCCAAAAGATGATTCCGAAACTTGACATCAGACCTTAAGTGCACTAAATCTGCGGGGAAGCTGATGAGACCAAAATCCAGGGAGAATTTATGGCTGAAACTGTTTCTAATAATAGGACAAGATATCCATTGTTTCTGTATAAAAAAAAAGTGTCAATACACTTTTGTGTAACTTCATCAAAAAACAGTGGCAGGGGCTTCTTCCCGAGGGACGCAGGACGTTCAATGCAATTCGTCTCTTCTTGACGTTCTAGTATAGCATTTTCCAGCCAGTTATCTGTTTCTGTGCTTTGAATGTTCACCGTATACTTCTATAACATTTAGCCAAGTTAGATTCTCAGTAGAGCCTGTGGACCGTTAATAAAATGTAAGTAAATACTAGTAATAAGTAATACAGATCACTCAGAGATGACCTTCCCTGGTGGCGAAGCTTAGCTATTCAAAATCGTCTGGTGTACACAAATGATGAAACAGATGAAAATGATATATGAGAAACAGGTGTAACATCTGGGGAGCTCTGTACTCTTGAGGTATTTGACATGCTCCTTACATCTGCATTTCGTACAAGAGTAGAAATTATTACTTATCTTGGCAAATTGGGTACGAGAGGTAATTAGATCTGTATTCCCTTGAAATTTCATCAGCTTGTAAAATAAGTGACAGAACTTTACTTTTACACTTAATGTATTCAAATATAGTTAAAGATTGCCATCATCATTTTAGTGGTCTAATCTGTACAAACTGGAAAATATAATCATCTTCAGGATCCAGTTAAATTTAGACTCATTGCCCTTTACCAGTGCTGCTTTCTGATGGATAAATAGCCGGCAAGTGGGACACAGCCTGAGGTTCAAGAGGCCTGGACTCAGTTTGCTGCAGTGCTGTAACCTTGTCTGTGACCTTAGAGCTAAATACACAGATTATCTTAGTATGTTCTAACCTGATGGTGCAAGATCAACAGCTCCGAGGTAAGCACCTATGCTCCTGTGGAGTGAAGGAAAATGGGAAACAGCATTTACAACAGTCAGCACAAAGAGGGAATGTTGTCCACACTAATCAATAGGAAATGATAAAGAGGAGGATGTATATTAAAAGTTAAATGACTTGTCACTTTAGGATTCTAATCCTGGTCTGAGCTTGTATATCTTGGATCAGAATCCTAGCTGGAGTTGAATATATGTGTCATCTATCTCAATAAATATTACTATTTTCTCTTAATACACATGTAAAGAAAGCTATATTTCTGCTTCCTGTTACCTCCTTTTATATAACAAGTTTGTGGCTCTATCATTTTCTTGAGTGGTGGAAATATTCTTGCCAGAAGCGGGCGGTAGCATTTATACTAGCTTCGTGTTAGCATCCCTCTGTAGTACTCTAGTCTCGTGCTTATGTTTCCTTCTCCATGGAATACATTTATTCAACACATTTTTTTCTCTCTGTAAAGTGTACAGAAAATCCTTTCAACTGTTGAACCACTGTATTGCAAGAAGCCCTAACCCACTGCTTCTACTATGGCAAGCTGCTACGCTCGCTGTGTTTCCCGCAAAGCGTGATAACGCATATAGCGTATGGCCAGGAAAAGCCCACTGGGAGGCGTTACATAGAAGGGACAGCGTGGATGGGTTTAGATGTGACACCTATGCTGAGCTTCTCAGTCCAGTAAGAGACAGTCGTGAGTGTGTGGTCCTTTCAAGTATGATGAAATGTAGAATTTTACTCATCAGCACAGTGATTACTAGCGTTATTAAGACAAATAGAATAAAAGTGAATTTTAAATGTATGAACCGCATCGGGTTTCATTTCTACTTGTGATGCTGTTACAGAGTAAACAATTTATGGCACTGTGTCAATGTTCTCTCTCTTCTGTGGATCATTTCAGTCTCTAGAGCATCTACTGTGGCACCTTTAACGATTGTCTTCTATAGGAATAAATATGAAATTTAACTACATTTCTTGAAATTGCCCTTGGCCTCCTGTTTCCCTGATTTTCGTTATAGCAGCCTTAGAAAAAAGGTGGAGGAAAAAGAAGAAAGCATTTACCTTTTATCGTGATTTTCCCAAGTAAAACATGAGCAGTCACAGAAGGGACAGTTTTACCTGCTGTCTGTTTTCCAGTTCTGAGTCTGTTGTTCCATTAAATCTTTAATGCAAAAGCTTCATATGCTTATCTGCTTGATTAAGTATATGCTCTTCTTTCATCTTCATCATTAAACTGACAGTAATTACACAAAATTGAATGCGTGACCTCTAGTCTTTGCCCCAGTAAGTATACCAGAGAAAGACTGGTTGTACTCTAATCCGCTGTCATCGAAGTTACAAAGATTTAGTTCCTCCAATTCAGAGACACTGATTCACATCAGAAAAAAGGTGCAGATAATTACCATTTATTACCTGCAATACAAATCAGGTCTGAATTCTCTATCTGTGTTGGCATGAAAAATAACCGCTACTCAGTGGAGCAAAAGGTGATGACCCACTGGATAATGAAGTGTCAAAATGAAGCCAGGAAAAAGGATTGACTTTCAAAGTCAATGAAAAGTACAAGGAAAAATAAAATGGTAAATATTTTATTTGTTTCCCAGGGTTAGCACTAATTTGGTATTTTTTTTTTTCACTTGCTGCTGTTAATTCAGTAGTGCAGAATGGGCTTCACCTAAAACCAAACGTGTTTGATGAAAATTGTATCATGGAGAAGGCTTAAAAATATAGGCAGACCCCCATATTATTCAAACATAGCTGTTCTACTTTTTATGCTTCTGTGAGATTACAAGTTTCAGATATCACTGACTGTCTTATGGATGAAGTAAGACAGCCCTGCTTCTGTGAAATCATCCCAGGCTTTGACAGTCTCTAGTATTACTGCTGATAATTCTCCTCAAAAACCTAGTTCTGCATTGCTTTTTCTAGAAGGGAATGGAGTCATATCATGTTGGGGTTTTGCACAAGAATCAGGAATAGATGTCACTCTGAGCACCTGTCAGGCAAACAGCTACGTCTATATTTAACATTTTGACCTATATATAAGTGGGTCTAATCAATTACCAATAATTTTGAATTTAAACATACATGAAAACTAGTAAAATGCTGTTCTCAAAATATTTCTCGGGTATAGCAGCTTTGATTTAAATTATTCCAAGGGGTGCTAAAGTGTCACTGGTTATCTTCTAAGTAAGTTTTCAAGAATAATAGAGAATGGAAATCTATTTGCTTTAGCTTGAAACTATTTCTACTTGCTGTTGCAAAAGTTTTGTTTGTCTATGTGACGATTAACTGCTTTGGTTGCTAACTTGCATCAGCTGGCACGTAATGAGATAAAGTAACAGCTCAACCTTAAGCTGTCTGTCTGTCAGCATATTAGCCGTTCTGTCGTGGAATAGGAACGAGCAGAGCAGCTTGGATAAATCAGCTTTTGCAGTTGTCATTTCCTGCTTTATGGAGACTTTACGTTAGAAGTATTATATATTGCCTAGATTAGGCAGGGATTGATAGCTGTGCTCTCCAGGAATGATGAAGAAATATCAGAGATGATCAGTATCCGCGTAGTCAGCTTCTTCCGGCCGGTCACTGCTTTGTGTTCTGTGGAATAACAAACCCATCTCCTTCTGTACAGCTGAGCTTATGAGAGGGAAATGTGAAAAATTACATCTGCAAGTGCTTTTGTAATGGAGCTGAGCAGCTGGCAGAACAGAATTCCTGAAAGCACTGCATTGGTTGGACAATTTCTCAGGAGATTTAAGAAAAGAAGAAGGCAACATCAGATTTCATTCAACAGTAAGTTTGTAGAAGGAAAGGGTAAAATAGAAATGAAGAAACAGAAGAATAAAATTCAGTCTCTGCAAAGCAATGTGAAATGCGGAACTGTGTCACAGGACTAGAGCAAAGGTTAAACGGGAATCTGCGGTGTTAGCTCTAGTGCGTATCAGAGCAAATCAAAGCTGCTGTAATCTGGATGGTGGCAGTCATATAAACACAGTATGAAGAGCTCTGTTTTGTGATTGGCTCTGTCTAGGAGGGTTGCACAGCTCACGGGAGTGCTGCGTGACTCGGGAAGCCGACTCGCCGTTAGGCAGCAGCATCATAGAATCTGACCCAGTAATCGTTTGAGCTATGACATTTGGGTACCTTTTTTAATTTTCGTAACTTTTCTACTACATTGCATCATTATTTGTAGGAAAGAAAAAAACAGACAAAAACTTTCTGTTAATAAATTTCTCTAAAACTTCAGAGGTATTTCATCCTGTCCTTTTAGTTTATCTTGATCCGTCATATCAATAATGTCTCCCTTTCCAGCTATTCTCTTATAAGTACTTCCATCAGAATTTGCTAGACTTAAAGAACTTCTGTTCTTTTAATCACTTAAAAAAAAAAAAACTTTGGCAAGTTTTTCTGCAGTGAAATGGACTAATGATATAGCCTTCCTAATCATGCAGTCAGGTATGAGATGACTGACACTGGCTGTAATATTTTGTAATATTCTACTCATAGTGGCTTTTCCATTCCTTGTAAAGTTGTTATGACATACTTGAGAGGGGAAACAGTCCTGAAGAGGGGCTTTCTCTATCCACTCCTAGTAACTGGAATGTCTTTCTTTATAATGTGATTGCAAGTAGTGAATTTAGATTCCCCATGAATCTTTAGTTAAGATGGCATTTCTGGCCACAAAATGTTCCCATTCTGGCATAAGATAATGTTTAGAGAACAGCAGAAATCCCATTTGTTGTGACCTTAGCAAATGGCTGTGTTAGCACGAGTTGTCTGGGGATGAGTTGAAGATGTGGTGGCTGCCTGGCCATGCTTAGCTTTCAAAGCTGCAGAAGGCTGTGGTTGGAATTTTGCAATTTAGGATGGACTGCAATACATTTCCCCTCGGGAAACATGGGATTAGGTCTACAACTGTGTGTGATGGGGAAACAGAATAGTGTTGAGTCCCGTCGGAACGTTTCAGCATCATTAAACAAGGAAATGCCACTGAATGAGGGGATCTGTAACTCTTAAATACTCTTCTCTACAATAGGTACTATTAAGAGCAAACACCACGATACACAAAACCTGAAGCAGCCTACATAGACACAGGTTAATTCTATTCAATGCTAACATGCATCCCCAAAAATGAAAACATCACTGGTCTTTCTATTACTTTTATATAGTGAGGAACTGGATTATATGGTTTAGCAATTAATTTCCTCTTTATCTAAATTTTTCAGATCATTTTTACAACCACTACTGGAACAGTGAATAACCAGACTCAAATGTTGGTATCTGAGTAGCTGTGTGCTTTACAGAGTCTCAAGTATAGACAAAAACATATTTAATAGAAAGGAAAAAGATTTTATTAAACTAATAATTACATGGAAGCCTGCGCCCTACATCTTTTGACTGTTCTTGCCTGTTTTTCTTTTGGTTTTGTACCTATGGGACCAGAAACTGCCAGATGGAAGCTGTCGCTATTATTTAGAGCAGTGGCTCAGGTAACAACGATCCTTACACATAGATCACTGACTCTAAGGAAAAGCTGATTTCATAGTTGTCCATACGAAACCTCTGATTTGAAAATGCTGTTTTTCCATACGAGACACCTGAAGTATGAATATTTCCACCTAAATAAAAGATGAATAAGCTTTCCCCAGGAGCATCTCCCAAACCCATTCCAATATGTCAATCCAGAGTTCTGCTAAACAGGGTCTGCCCTTCCTGCCAAAGTGTGATCTGGTTTTTCAGATGTGACATATGGGCACTAAGATTAAACCTCCTGACTTATCACTTACAAATTAAGCTAGGATTGAACGTCAGACACATCAAAGGGATTTTTTTGCCCACATCATAAATTGAACAGGTTTTTTTTGGGGTTTTTTTTTGTTGTTTTTTTTTTTTTACGGTATTCTGGCAGGACAGAAATATAAGAATCAAATAAAGCAAAATTGTAAAAAAGTAATACAAGAAATGAAATAGTGTAGGAGCTGAAACTTGAGCTGAGGGGAATTGATCGGAGCCTCTTTTGTACTTGTCCAAGAATGAAATAAATACTATCTTGCAATTTGCCTGGCAATGTACTGGAGAAAAATAGAGAGGTCATCTTTAACTTGGAATAATAAGATTTCTGACCCCATTTTTTAAAATGCTTATTGTTCTCAGTCTTGGGGCTGTTGTTACTTTGCAGATGTAAATGGGGTAAAAATCTTATTTCAATCTATTACTACTTTTTCCACTGCTCATCAGAAAAAACATTGAAAATCTGAACTGTCGCATGAAAGCCTCAGAACTGCTGGGTACTCATGTCCCAGGCTTTAAACACAAATAAGTTCTCTTGGCTTTAACACTGAAGGTCAGCAGTAAATTGAGAGTGTTTTGACCCCAGTTACCACCTTTATACTACTATGAGGCTCTACTCCTGCTTTTCACAGAAGGGTTTCTAGCATCTCTATAGAAGCAGAGGATAGCCTATACACTGCAGTTTGAAGGGGGATTTTTTTTGTTTGTTTACCTTATTTCCACTAAGCCTTTGAAAGTAAAGGAACATCTGGACACTATATATAGGAATTATTTCTCTCAAAATAAACCGAAGCTACCTGTGGGACTCAACAGAGCAGCTGTTTAAAGATCACACTAGTTTTCGAACAAGAAATGGAAAACATGGTTTCAGGATCGTTGTGCAGATCGGCAGCATCTGTGTTTAATACGGCATTCGAGGACCACTTTGTTTTTGCAAAAGTACAGGATTCGGTTCAAACCTTTGAGATATAAAACCAATCAAATTAAAGATCGAGCCAGAGCCTGATACTTTAAAAATGGACACTGATGTCACTTTATTAATAGAATGATATTACAGCTAAGAAAGAAGTGAGAGACACTCTGTTGTTGTGGCTCATTTCTCAGCCATTGCCGAAGAGACTGCTTAAGCAGTTTGGAGGGTTATGTGAAGCTATTGTGCTTACCACTTTGGCAATCAGTAGGGTCAGAGCTAAATGCTAAATACAAGAAACTGGTTATTATAATGCTTGTGTCATATTGCAAATGAAAAAAAAAAGTGCTGATAACACTGTGTGGTTTGGTGGGTTGAGTCCTTCTGAGGGTCTTAATGTACAACCTATGCTCTTCCTCATTGTAATGAGCAGTGAAGACAAAACTCTTTCTTTACAGCTTCAAGATTTTCTTTTTTTTAGCAGAAGCATTGGCCATCAGACCATTTCCCAAAAGAAGCATGAGGAACATGAATGTAGTAGTCATCCCTGGGTTGAACGAATCAAGTCATTTAAAATTCTGATCAGCATTTCAGGCACTTAAGGCAAAGTTTTTTACTGTTTACTCTTTTTTTTTCCATCTAAATTTCAATAGTAGATGTCAAAATTTTATAGAACTGATTTATTTAAATATTTTTAAGTAATTTTATGAAAACTTTCTCAATAAAGACACCAAAAGTTGCAGAGCTTAGCTGCTGTTTCTACATGCCCTTTTGTCTAAAGACGTGTCTGTGAATGAATAATTCTGTAACGAATCTAAAGTGACTGATGATCACAATCCCTAGAAGATCTAATTGTAGCAACAGCCAAGAAGGCAAACCTAAGCATCAAGGAATATTTTAAAGAATAGTCACAAATCTCATCATTGATCTACCCATAAAAAGCAAAGAAAGCTGATAGTTAGATTTCACCATGGCAGTTAATCTTGTCCTTGCTTACTGTTATCTATGCCACCACCTGGAACAAAGTAGCCACACTCCTCTTGTAGGACCTGTCTTATGAAAATCGATGCAACATTAGGAAGTATGAAATAATTTTCTTACTTAATTTTGTTTGGCATGGATTTCAAATAGCGTAGTATAAACAATGCAAAAATATTTGCTGGGAAGCAGTATGTTTCAAGTGTCTGTTAGAACCGTGATCCTAAATATATCTAAAATGTGGTGCAACATCTATATTTCTGTAAATTTTATCTGGCTTAGCCAGCTGATTCAGAAGAAATATGTATTTTTTATGTGTGAAGAAGATGGCAACTGTAAGAAAGCATAAAAAACGTCCATTTTGATTAAGTCAACCCATTCACAACAAAAATTTGGTAGCTGATATTATTTCATAGAGAAAAATCTGTTTAGCTATCTAGATATTGAGTTTTTTACAGACATATTTTAAATAATTAACTAAGCCATTAAGTCTTATTAACATTATGCTTTTGTTTTTAATTTAAAAAATTCACAAATCTTCACAAATCTTTCATCTTGACGAGGCTACATATTTGTCTTAATAAACATTCTGTGAATATTTAATGTTGAAAAATAAAATTTACATACATTTTCCATTTTATTAAGACCTTCACAGAGATAACATTAAAGTTACTCTTTTGTAACTACTAGTTAATGTATATTTTTCTACAAGCCAAATAGTTCATTACTATTTGTACAGAAACCTGGTTATAACACTGGTTTGGTCATCTTTTATCATTATCTGAGGATGCTGGGATGTCTTGTTTTCCTGAATACACAATATTTGTGAGTTAGGAAAACATGATTCTTGCTGGAAATTCAGTGAGAATGTCTTCCTTTAAGATCAAGCTTATAAAAGAGGGTGTTTGAAGCATATCAGGTGGAATTTCTGTATGTGAAATGGAACTTTCTTCTAGGGATGGTTCAGCAATAACATAGTATAATATAACAGCGATGTACCTGGATACTATTTGCTTCTCCTCTGAAGGATGTCACAGTATGGCATTGTTGAAACATACTTTTCCCAAGAGTTTGAGAGAGACTGTTCGATGTGTGCAATTTGATAAGATTTAGCAGAAAACTTGGGAAGGTTTTCCGATAGTGGCTGTATCTCCCTGGTTTGTAAAACCTCGCCTTCTCTATCTTAGGGCTTGGCAACAGTGAGCCTGTTGCTGCTTCCGATTGTGTTTGAGAATAGTGGGCAGTTACTTTGTTCTTCGTATGTTGGCAGTATGGTCAACCATCTGGGCTGATACTACCTTTTGTACATGGAAAAGAATGCCTGGTACAATGTGGCTCTGTCCTAAGAAACAGCTTTCTCATTTTATACTCATCTCTTTTCCTGATAGAATTATGATATAAAGTTGGATACTGCCCTTGCCTAGTTCTTTTTGATACCTTTCTTCTGTAGTCAACATCAGTGAGCTTTGATGTTCGAGATGATGAGCTTTAGCAGTGGTCACTTGTGCATTTACATGTACAGCACTAAATAAATGCAAAGATTCAGTGTGAAGGAATAGAGTATATACATAAATTGCAATAGAAGAAGCAGAGTTTGCATGCACGTGCATTCTAATTATTTTTACTCCTGTGTACTTACGCTGCGTTTTCGCATTCCCACCCTACTGAAGAGAGTCCTATGCCATCTCGATGTAATTGGTATAGTGGACGTATGAAAATAAGAGATGAGATATTCTTCGGCTACTGAATCACATTTGTCATTTCAGTAATTGTTTTCATATTATGTGCTCCTTTTGTTTGCTTGTCTTTAAACAACACTTAAGTATTTGAAAGATGATGAGATATGAAAAGTGATGCATTATTCACACCCATTCTTTACTGCTCAAAATTTGGTACCAATAAATCAAAGAATTCACGTCAATGGCATGTAGTTAACTTATTTTTCTTCAATTAAAAGAACTGTCTTGAGTATGCTGCTTGCCACCTACTGAACAGTTTCTAATATATAAAGGTTACATTTGAAATAAATAAAACATAACATGCAAACTCATTCTGACAGTAATTTTTCTGCTTAGAGCATCCCAGCTACTTTCTGTGTGTTACAACGTATGCACCAAAATATGTTTATTTCCCAGCTTAGTGCTGGGTATCGTTTCAAGCCCGTTAGGTCAGACCCGAAGAGTGATTGTTCAGAACTCTTGAAACTCTTCAGAAAAATTACTATTTTGATCACATTATGGCTTTTGCCTCTCCCCCTTCCCATCTGTTTTTAAATGCCTGGATGCTCAAATATCCATGTAGGAAGGTGTTAAAAGAAATGCTCATCATCGTGTCTTGATGTAAAGGAACAAATGTCTTATGAATGCTCACTCCGATATCTTCAGACTTCCAAATCAGTGATATTTCTAAAAGGTTTGTAGTCCTCATTCATTGCTGTGTTTTCCAAGCACAGTTGCAGGTTTTGAAGGCTTTAATTCCAAAATGCAATTTTAAGTTAAGCAATTTTAACACAAACTTTAGGTTTAGCTTCCATTGTGAGTAAAATATTCTACTGCTTCTCAAACCTGTCAGAAATACGATGTTATGTTTAATGGGCATGAAGATATATTTCATGTTTTCTGTTAAGATTTCTTAGGTTTGGAGTGGATATGTCTTGTTGGAATATGCCATCTGAGTTTTTCCTTTTGTCTTAAAGATTACAAAGAACAAAATTTTCTCTTATTTTATGAAGGTATAGTAGTGACGCAAAATGTTTTGAGGACATCCTTATAAGCCTGTTATGACCTATCAAGACTGAGATACTATTAAACACTACCTATAGGAACAGTATCCAAGAAGGTCACCTTGAGATTGTTAGATTTTTAATTACTTGAGTTCATTAAATAAAATTCAGGCATTGACTCAAATACAATAGAATTCACAATTCCATATGCGTAAATCATAGTTATAATCACAAATATATAGACACAACTATAAATCCTATACATAGAAATATTACAAAAATTTTCTAACAAAGTCCTTTATGAGAAGGCATTTCCTTGAAAATGAGAGTGCTCATTTTTATAGCTAAATAATGAAAGCTAAAATCAATGTTGTAGATATGCAAATTTTTATTTGCAATTACTGACAGATTCATGTTGACAATGTTGAAATATTTCATTTTCAGAAGGTGTTTTTTAGTTCATCTAGCTATCAGGTTTTTTATCTTGTTTTTTTTTTCTGTTCTGTTATCTGAATATAAATATTAATATGGGGATATTTTAATAGCTCAATGTTATTAATGTATTCCGATTTTTATCAGTTTTCCAGTCATTTTTTAAAATGCAAAACAATACAAGACGTTGAGTTCTATCCTAGCCCAAAGTAAATATAACTGGATTTTTCCATTTTACTATTGAGCTTGACTAATATCTGATACAACCTCATTAACACTTTCAGAATTTAATTTCATGTATAAAATAAGCTCACTGTCTTAAGCAATGGTATTGCCTTTTTTTTGTGTACATGTACCTTAAGAATTTGGTTTGCTGGAGGTTGCTTACGTATTCATTCAAGTTGGACAGGTCTAATAATCACCAAGAAAAACCTCTGTAAACTAATTTATATATAATCTCAGTTGATTGCCACGAACTTAATTCGGTTAAAGAACAAGCACAAACCCAAAATTTCTTCAGGTTCTGGTGTCTTGCCAATGCATACTCATCGCAGCTTGTGATGACGAGCCTTGGTTTGCCCGTAGGAAGCGGTTTTCGGTTTTGATAACAAACTGTAACTCTGCGGAAGGTATCTGGGAACCTTACTGAGAAGCATGAATTTGAACATAAGGCAATTTTTATGCTGCTAAATGTGAAATCATAATGTTTTTGCTACTTAAACCAAGCTTATTTCACAGCCTGATTTATTGTGGCACAGAAAAAAAATTAGAATAAAACACAAGGTACTGAGTCATTGAAGTGAATAAATCTTTAAGGAAGCCTTACCACTGCTGTTAATTTAAAAAATCTGCCTAAACATTGTTGGTGTTGAATACTTTTTTTTTTATCTGTTCTGTCTAAAAATGGCAGCTTTTCTTTCTCCAAACTAGATTTGGTTTTCTTTTCATGACTGGTTTGCGATGGTATTTTAAAAGCCGGATTGGCAGCACACAGAGAACAGAAGAAAGGTAAGTAAAGGGGGGAGAACTTTGCTTGGATTGTTCTCTAGAAGTATAAGCTACCTAACTCAGCTTATCGTACAAAACAAGCAAAAAAAACCCCAGGCCTCCATGTGGGTAAGGAACTGGTAGTTGAAAAGCTCGCTTGATGTGGTCAACAGTAGAAATTAATTACCATTTCATCCTACTAATAGTACCTAAGCAAAATGTTTTTGACACAAGATAATTTACTTTGACGAAGTGTCTTCAGTGAACAATGTTAAAAGGCAGGAGTAGCAAAACACTTCAAGAAGGAAGCTGCAAATCTCTTCAGAGGGAGCTGTTTTCAGAGGATTTGCAAAGTCAGCTTTGTTGGCAAAAAAAATAGCATTCTAAAAAGTTTTTCCTGTTGGAAGCATCGAATTTTAGTAGCCGGGGTTTTCAGCCAGGTTAGATAAAAAAACACAGAGGAGTTCAGTAGATTTTCTGCTGTGGTCCTCCATCAGACTGAGGATTTAAGCTCCTTAGTTGGACAACATAGAACATGACCATCCCATCCCACATATATTAAAATCAGTAATATCAGCAGTGAACAGAACACCTGACCCAGGCTTATGGCAGAACAAAGCTCCTTTACTGAAAAGGAAAAGATTTTACTCATGTGAATTGGGAATTCTTCTAGGGTAAGCGTGATAAGACAGGTGGTGAAATTCTTTTTCATTTTCAGAGAAATAGCTGTGAGATTCCTCTACATTTTCAGAGAATTCACAAGCTGTGGAAATACTCTACCCTTCCTGTGTCCTATTTCTTCTCTTCAAAACTATAGATCTAAGTAACAGGGATTCAGGTCAGCGGAGCACAGAAAGCGGCTGCCTATGGCAGAATTTGGCCCAGAACACGAGATTTCCATTCTTATCTCTCCTATAGTGGAAAGGAAGATAGGCAGTTGATAAAACCTCTAACTTAATATGTCAAGCATTGTTAGTAATTTTACTGTTTTACAAATGTCTGGAATTAAATGAGATTACAGAAAAAGTCCATTCTGTTTTAATCAAATTAAATGTAATTATATTTTCTATTAATTTTTCTCTATGACAAATTTATTACCTTTAGGAGGATTTGTAATATATTATAAATTGTAGCTCATAATAAGAAGTTACAGTAATAGTGAAATGAGTTTTTGTTTTATTAGGCATTAAAATTATAAGAGTGATTAATTTCTTATTTAAAAAGATTTGTTTCTTTACCTGACAAGTCAGAGTTTATGAACAAAACTTTTCAATTTAGTTGCCATCATGACATTCTCAAAATCAATAACCTTCGGTTTTTATGAAGAACAACCTCTGTGTTAACTTTAGTCTTGTGGCACAGAAAAAAAGGGAAGAAAAAAAAGAAAATTGAGATTAGTTTGCTTCTTTCCGCTTTGCTGGATGAAGTAAAAAATCTGTCTGTTGCTCACTGTGCAAGCCAGTGCAGGAATTCCAGTTGTTAGGAAAATATTTTGTAGCCAAATTTTTAGAAAGCTGCCACAAAACCAGATGTAGATCCAGTGGATGAATGAGCGTTTTCCCTGTATTTGTGTTAATGGAACAAATGGCATATTTTTATGTTATATATGCTAGTCGACTAAGTTAAAGAAAAAAAGGAAATTAAAAAAAATCCCAAACTTTAACTGTCTTACCTTTGATCCCATGAGGTTATCTTCAGTTAAAACAAATTTAGGTTGTTGCAAAATGCTGGTCAAACCAGCCTGGGTGTCACTGTCCTCAGTCACTGTCATAAAGCATCTGAGATTGGTGTGCCGGAGGGATTATGTGGTGAGAGTTTCAGCCCTTAGCTGTGCTGTTCCCCACCCTCTGCGTGAGTGAGGAAGACCTTTCACCATACTCCAGATCACTTGCAGCGACGAGAGCCTCTCCCTTTCTTTCCTTCTGCTGCTTCTCCTCTACGGTCGGAGCATGAAACAGACCTTTGCCGTAAGAAATTTCAACATTCCCATCTCCAGGTGTTACTTTGATGCCAACCATTGATTTGTTTAACTCTGGTCAGTTTAGTAACAGAATTCCAGTGATGATTTTAGTTTATTTCTAGAACAAAAAAAAAAATATTTTTACTGATTTTCCTTTGTAAACTTCTTAACTCACTGAAAAATACTCTGAATTGGATTCATCGGCTCTTTCCAGGTAATGAATTATTGCAGATGAATAATAGATGTTCCATGCTACCAGATTAACTGCCTTGGCCATTATTTATTTAGTTTAGGCAGCCTCTGCTTTTAGCCAGTCCTCAGACCGGTCCTGCTTCCAAGTGGCTGAGCTGGGCAGTCTTTTCAGTTTCTGATGAAAAGCAAACAATTGACAAGGTGCAGTAAGTAGCACAAATTCATCATCCATTTCTCCATTTCATGAACATCCTACATTTCTGAAACTAGTTTCATTCTTTTTGGAGCCTGGAGACTGCTGAAGTAATAATAGCTTACCCTAGGAGCAGATTTCTTAGTAAACACTATGCCTTTGTGAAAAAAATAGCTATTATTACATTCGAAAGAAAACCCAGGATACAGTTTTTTACTGGGTTTGGGGTTTTTTGCTGTTGTTTTTCAGAAATATTTGTTTCTTTATTAAAACAAATGAAAGTGTTAAAGTTTTATCCATCTGTTCTAGCATAAATCAGTGTGATTTACCATTTGAGTAACCTTCTCTGAAATTAATGGTGTCTAGAGAGGTGTTTATTGTTAACTGGGTGCTTCATAATGCAGCTTGCACATTTGTTTATCTCAAGCCAAAGTTACTTTCTACTACGGAGTAGAACTCTAGAAACTCAAAGCTTATTTCAGAACTTACATCTGTATCCTTCCCTGTAGTTTGAAGTATTCACAGTCAGTAGCAACTGAAGATCTAAGAAAAACATTTCTGTTTTTATACCTACACAGTAGAACATAACTCTGGGAATTTTATACATTCCGGATACTTATGCTACATATAAAAATAGGTGAAACTGAATCAATATTTATGACAAATGACAGTTTTGTCTATAAATATTATTGGAAGAGTTTAAATATTTTGGTTTCGCACTGCTCAAGCTAGTCCATGCAGTATCAGGAATTAGTGTTGAAGTGGTTGATGGCACATAAATGAATCGGTGCATTCTAAGCATCCATAATCATATCTGCCTCTTTTCATGTAATTGAACATTGATGGAATATACCCCAAGTTTCTCCCCACAGCTAAAATATTAACCTATAAAAGCAGGGATACTAGTCCTGCAGTTCCTACGGTGACTAAACATCAAATTGCTGCAATAAATAACTGCTTTTTAGACAACTGATATCACCATGAAATGACAACTTATTGCTGCACGTTTCATGGTGTGCTGCGTTTTCAGTCCTTCAGAATGCAAAGCTGCTGGACGTTTTGCTAAGTCAAAGATCACCTTATCAAGACGTATAATTTTAAAAGCTTCTACATATTACCTTTGAAAAACAGCAAGAATTTGTCAGCAGTTAAATGTCAGCTGTCCTTTGAATTTACAGGTAAGGATTCTATCTTTGTAATAACAAAGGTATCATTCCAGGATCAATTTTCCTTGTTTACTAAATTTGATGATAGAGCATCATAAGAAAAAAAAACTTGAAAATTCAGTTTTCTTGAAAAGAATTGCAAGGTATTTTTGTCTTTTGGTTCCAGTAAGGTATTCACAACACAAACTGTTAAGTAGCCTATGCAATATGTTGATGTATGACTGAGCAGCTGAAAAATAAAGACAGTGTGGTGTTATATAGGTCTTAATTATAAGATGCCTTTCACACCTCTGATCAGTTGTGAGAATTCTTATATTAAGTCTAATTACTACAAGTATTCCAAACCAATGAACCATAATCTCATTAATTCATTAAAATGCCTTTCTGTATGAGCAAACTACAAGTGATCTTTTGCACAGATCTATTAATAACTACAATAAAGGAGCAGAGAAGGTGTTATAAACTGTAGATGAAAATGGCTAAAAGGTACAGAGAAAGTCACTACCTTTACTTGTGTGGTTTTATTATTATGAGAACATAGGAAAAGATTTCTGATGGGCTCTGTGCTGAGCAGTCTGGAAAATCTTGGATGTGTTTGAAGAATCTTAAAGCTTTTGGGATTTTGAAGCCAAGGTATGAGCTTATTCACTTCCTACTGATCAAGGGGTTTTGAATATCACCAGAGAAGGAGACTCCACGACCTCTTTGGGCAGGCTGTTCCAGTGCTCTGTCACCCTCACAGGAAATTTTTTTTTCCTAATATTCAGGTGGAATTTCCTGAGTTCCAGTTTGTGCCTGTTGCCCATTGTCCTGTCGCTGGGCACCACTGAAAAGAGTTTGACACCATCCTCTTGACCCGTGCCCTCATAAGATGGAAATCTCTGCGGATTTGGGAGCCAGGATGCTGGCTAGTTTGTGATTTGTCACCTGCCAGGTGGACTAGAGGATTGTCCGGTTAGCTGACCAACCACATTCAAATATGCTGCACCACTTAACTGGAAGTTCTGATAAAACAATCAAGAAGTTTTAATTAAATGGAAAGGTAGCTCTCCAGCAGCTCTGTTCTGTCCCTTGTTTATATTCAGGTTATCTGCTTGGCCAGCACTTTGGCATCGGATTGCTTTTGCGTAAAAGCTGGCCTTGATTCAGTATGAGAAGTAGAACATGGATTGGAAACTTTTAACAGTAGTCCAAGCTCATTTTCTCCTGGGAAGTACTGATTTTGCCTACCCACACAGTCCTCAGTACCAGCTGTCTGAAGTTTGTTCCTGTTCCCCCCGTCTCTGCAACATAGGAACAGTTGGCATGTTAGCAGACAGCGGAATGAACTGGCCATGGCTGTCGGGATCACAAAATATGTGTTGACAATTTGTGCACTATTAATCAAGTTTCTGTATTGCAGAGTCTGTTATCTAAATGAAGCTGACTATCTCATCTCTAACATTTCATCCAGAGGATTTGATCGTGTCTTGTTATGTGTTTAATTGTATTTGAGAATACTCAGGTATGTTTTTTAGAAGGACAGAGCTTAAACGTAGAAGCTTTGATTTAGAATCTCATCTCCAACTTAACAGTATTTTCCTGCTATCAGTACAAAACTTCAAATAATAAAAAGTGTGGAAGCACATGGCCTGAAATTGCCCAGGAATATCAAATGTGCTGAGAATAATTTAGGTAGGAGCTGATGAATGCACCATTTGTATCTCTGATACCACCAGTCTCGGAGGAATGTATACTGAGGAATTACTCTGACCTAATCCCTGCAGCTAAGTATAATGTTCCTTTGTTTCTTTCATGCTTTCTTCTAATACTAATGCAAAATATGTGAGTAATACAAAGCTGTACTGCTTTAGATTATAGCTCCTGCTGAAGGTATTTTATCCTCTACAAGTTGATCAAATGAAAAATACTGATAATTGTGCTACTTCATGCTCTGCTTCTACCCTTCATGACCTGCAACATAATCGTCCTTATACATTTGGAATTGTGGAAGGGAGTTGCCCTGGTGGCAAACACGGACAACAGTGGAAGATCAAATACTGGAAGGAATTCCTTCCAATGGAAGTTGTTAAAATCCTACTTAACATTTCTTATATCTCTATATAAAAAGGAGTGTCCATGCTGGTGTACTCTGCCGACACAGACAGGTTTCGCATGTATGGAGTCATGATCTTATTTCTCTTCTGTGCAGAATTCTTTCTTTTATGGCTGTTGAAATTTACCTTGACAGAAACAGAATCAGTTCTATTCTGGAACTTAGAAATTATTGTGTCTCTGCTGAAAGTGGCTCATTTTGGAAAAAGAAGAGAAAAACCTACAAATTCTTTTACATCTCTAGAGATGCACCACAAAGTTTTACCTTTTGACATGGCGTTAAGAAGCATACTATTTTTAGGAAAAAAGAAATACATGATACCACATTTTTACTAATAAGTAGTTTACTTATATGCACTAAGGAAAGGTTTGCTAATTATCCTCTTCTCAATAAGTTTGCATTTGTATCTGTTGTTTCTAAGATATTTTAAGGTTGATCATTATCTTAGCATCTTTTATTTACTTTTTATGCAATTTCAACACCAACATTTTTTGTAAGACTGAAGGATTTTCTATTCACTTGCAGTAGGAAAGCTGATGCTCAGTACATGCTGCCACTTCAGCTGACAGCGTGGGACACTACCGAGACTGACAGAAGCTGCTGACTTTTCCTTCTTCCCTTAGTCTTCATTTTTGTCTGTTAACTCAACAAAGCACCTTTCTAATTAAAGTGTGCCAACAATGAAAATTGGAAGGGAGAGAGTTCTTGCAGTCCAATCTGAAAATATGTGTGTTCCATGTGTGTTTTCAAAATGTTTAGCAACTATCAGGTTTTCATTTGTGATGTCCCATTGCAGCTAAGGGACTGTGGATGTCTCTCCATATGCTAAATTCTGCACAGATCTAAAAAATGTGTTTAACTGGCAGTCTTCTCCGACTACTTTTTTTTTGTAATGTTCACTAAAAAAGATATTTTGCAGCGGCACATGAAAAATGCGATTTGAATTATTCAGAATTTCCATGATTTCAGTGTAGTTATTATTTTTTCCTCTCACTTTATCTTGGTGCTGATGGACTTAAACTTCCTGGAATGCATGAGGGCTGTGACTGAGAACAGGTTCTTCATCTTGGTGTTTGTGTTCTCACAGGACATAAACTGTGTTCTGGTGAGTTATCACAATCATTTGTGTGTTAAGCTGGAGTCATAGCTTTGAAGTTTTTGGCTTCCTGTTGCGATAATTCTTTGTGCTCTACACCAGACAATATTTGAATAGCTGACAGAAGCCTTGATACTTCATGACCAGTCAGCGTTTTAGTTCCCTTTATCGTTTGTGTTAAATTTATCTGCACTAGGCTATTGCTGCTGATGATTCATAGAATTATGGAATGGCTTGGATTGGGAAGTACCTTTAAAGGTCATGTAGTCCAACCCCCTTGCAGTGAGGGGCACATCTTCAACTTTATCAGGTTGCTCAGAGTCCTGTCTCACCTGACCTTGAATATTTCCAGAGATGGGGCATCTACCACCTCTCTGGGCAACCTGTTCCTGTATTTCACCACCCTTATCTTAAAAAAATTCTTCCTTAAAAAAATTCTAGTCTGAACCTCACCCTTTTTAGTTTGAGGTCATTACCCTTTGTACTATCACAACAGGCCCTGCTAAATGTCTGTCCTCATCTTTTTTATAGGTCCCCTTTAGGCACTGGAAGGCTGCCATAACGTCTCTCTGGAGCATGCTCTTCTCCAGGCTGACCAACCCCAGTTTTCTCAGCCTGTCTTCACAGGAGAGACGTTCCATCCCTGTGATCATTTTTGCAGCCTTCCTTTAGACTAACTCCAACAGATCCGTCCCCTTCCTTTGCTGAGGACTCCAGAACTGAACGCAGTACTCCAGGTGAGATTTCACGAGAGCGGAGTAGAGGGGCAGAATTATCTCCCTCAACCTGCTGGTCATGTGTTTTTTGATGCAGCTCAGGATACAGTTGGCTTTCTGGGCTGTGATAGAAAAACATGACAACATATGTTACGGAGGGGAAAAAAAGTATTAGTTCTGAGTTGATAACTATTAATATATTTCTGTTTTCTCAAGTCCTTTGGTGCCAAAGTGTATCCTTGATTCAGTGTCTGACTTGTGATTGATTGGCATTGCTTCATGTGGGTGTATAATGGAACAACTGCTTCCAACATGTTTATGCCAGAACTTAAGTTCCTCATTTATTGCTTTCCAGACCATTCAGTCAAGTTGTGTTGTGTGCTCAAACACGTAGCACAAAGAGGATAGACCCATAACTGAGACACAAACCAGTGCTGATTTAGTTTCTGTCTTTTCTCAATGGCTGTTGAAATCTACCTTGACAGAAACAGAATCAGTTCTGTTCTGGAACTTAGAAATGATTCTGTCTTTGTTGTAAGTGGCTCATTTTGGAAAAAGAAGAGAAAAACCTACAGAATTTTCCTTAAACTTAGGTTTCCATTATTTTTTTACTTATTTCATCATAAAAGCAAACACCATTCAGGTGTTTTCAATTGGTGTTTAAAAATCTTATTGAGAACCTGAACATTCAACAGTCACAGTTGACGACAACAGATTTGTTACATTTTCTCTTGGAAGTAAGCTGTGTAATTCCGGCTCCCCATGCTCATCTTGCAAGCTAGGTGCTGGCTGAGCTCGTTGTAATGAACAACTGAAGAATAAGTGAGTGAGTGAGCTGTTTCTTGAGAGCCACTAGGCTTGGACTTAGGTTATTGGGAAGGGCAAAATACAGCCGTGTTCCATGTCTCAGTCAGTACTCCCACGGGGAACAGTGAGTCTCTGCTGATTATCTAACCTGGTTTCTACTGAAGTCAGAAGATATTTCTGTAAGCTTCAGTGAACTAAAGTAAGATTTTCAGTGCATATTTTCCTCATTTTTTAAAGGCTTTTAGAGGAATCCTCTGAACAATATCTGTGGCAGATTCAGTATGCTTCTGTGTTGCCTTTTTCAAAACTGGCACTCTTAAGAATTTCTATTACAAGATAATGGTTTTACTAATTTGTGAGAGGGAGCTCAACAAAACTACAATGTCATCATTTTTCTCGGTAAATAATTAATTTGCTGTTTCTACACACGACGTTACCATATTTAGTTTTCCGTAACTCTCTAATTGCTTGTGACCCTAAGAACTTCTGTCCGCGCTATCGATACACTGTAATTTATATCGGTTTATTTCTGCAAGTCATTGTTCAGTTTCCTGTTTTGTAATATAATCCTCTATTAATTTAGCACTTGTTTATATAGAGTACATTACTTATCTTCGTTCTTCAACCTTGTTTAGCTCCTGCAAATATCTCATTTCTTTTACTGCATATTCCTCTCCTTTTATATTTCATTCAACGATTTTATGTCAGCGACATAACATCTTTCCTTTTCCTGCATCTGAACTACTGAAGATTTCATCAAGTGCTTCTATGCTGGTTTTGTCCTGAGTGTACGTTGTGTTCTCTCCACATTTTTGTGCTTATTGGTGTGTGCTCTTGAACCACCGACTTATAGTTCACTTTATCTGTTGTATTCTGTTTTCCAACTGTAGTGCTTTTTGATTCCACCCTTTTTTTTTGTCACTATAATTCTACAGACATGACACTATCTTATTAGCTTCCTTGATTACATTATTTTACCTACTTTTAGTTCTCATTTTTAATTTTGGCTCCTGCTAATAATGTTCTTCCCCTGTTCTAAAACCTGTGCAGCGTATTCCAATTCTACCACATCTTTCCCCATCCTCCTCTTTCTGTTTCTACTTCCCTTCCCCACTGTCATATCCTAGTTGATACCATCTTGATGAATAAATTATCAAGATTGTTCTACAAGAAATCTGTCATGTGGTATGTGACCTCTTTTAAATCTGAGATTTAGCTATGAATTCCACATTAGTACAACATGAGCTGCTCTTATGTAGATGTATAGGAACCGGTGTCTGGCAGTTTCTTCTGAAGACTTCCTGTCTTTGTTCTGCTTTTCTATCCTTCTATAATTTATCACTTTTAGGACAAAGTAAGTGACTTTGAAAAGGATGTTTTGCCCCAATTATAGCTTGATTGAAGTCAAGTTCAAACAGATATACTCAATATACAATCTTGTAAGGAAGCTAGTTATGACATACTAAGAAATAAACACACATGGACACATGAAAAAGGTGTGGGCTTTTTTCCTCCACATTTGTTCTTTCATAACTATTAGTGGGTAAAAATGTCACATTATGATAATCACTTTTAGGTTTTTAGCTCAATTGGGAGAAGGCAGTACTGGAAATCTCATTTTCTAAACATTTCTTAAATACTCTAAATAAAGTGAACATTTGTACTGATTTATTGAAGTCTATCTGAAAAAAAATATATTAAAATATGTCCTTTAGCAGTTAAGCAGAAGACCCAATGGTAACACAATGAACTTCTGAGGAGAAACATCCATTTTAGTGTTTTTCTTTTATGTTATGAAAACGATGCAATCTCAGACTGTCCATAACTATAAGAAACGTTAACAAGTGACAAAGAGTCAAAACAGGTTAGAAGAAGATAAGTGAACAATAAAGCTTCTCCGGGCTGTTTCTTAAAGCATTATGTCAATCTGGTATTTAATCCCATGTGCTGTTCTTTGAGGTGTAATATTCTTAAGGCACAGTTCTTTCTCTGCCCATGTACCACTGTTTTTCAAGCAGTTGATGCCAAGAAGGGGTAGCAATTAACTCTGCCTTCTAACAAGGTATGTAGTTATTTGGGCAACTTCAGTTCCTGCAAGAAACTAGCTCTGAATCGTGTTTGTAGAGTGAAACTCCTGCAAAATAGATTCAAATCCAATTCAGCCTTTGTTTTATAACTGAAAGAAGGATAATATGTTTGGGGTCCCTAAACATAGGCTGTTCCTGATACCATAATGGTATAAGACTGTTACTAACTAAACAGGGAAAGATTCATCGTGTCCAGATTGCAACTGAATGCATAAAATGCAACTCTGCTTCTCCCTGATAATATGTTCTCTTTGTATAGTCAGTGAGGTTTAAAATTAAGATCTTATGTTACAATCTCTATTTTACATTATTTCCATACAACAGTGTTATTAGGCCAGACTGCACACATATTTTCAACAAAGAGAAATTATGATGAGTTTTGCCCGATAAGTTTTAGGCAGACAAAATCCACAGAAGACATACTCTGCCTTCTCCTGCTTGACATAAACATGCTAAGAAAAGATATTCTGCACACCTCTGGGTGTCCAGAATGTCCAGGACATGTCATCAGTTACACAAATGTTGTTATTCACAAAGTTAAGGCATGTGTAGACCCAAACCTCCGGGTCCAATACATTTAAATCGATCAACTTTCAGAATGAAAGCAAAAGTCAGTTTAATGATTGATGATTAGACTTCTCATTAGAAAAGTATGAAGGATTGAAATCTGTTTTCTGGTTTAGATTTGTGACATTCTAAATGCAAGTGGGACAAGAACATTAATGCCTTCCCAAATGTAAGATATCGTAGGCTTAGGAATTCTTAAACTCAAGAGTGAACTGTAGAGGGCATATTTTAGATTTTTTTCTGCAAAGGAAGAATATTTTTAAAGTATTTGCAACTGTATATAGAAATATGTGAAAAACTGGTAAGTAAGTAAATTTCTAGCCTAAGAAAGCACACAATAGCCATGTTTTCTAGAAATTTTCAGTTGTTTTAAAGACTATACTTTAGCCTTCCAACTTAACTGTAAGTTAATAATTTGTTTTATTTGTTTAGATTTTATTAGGCTCTAAAAATGTCCCAGAGGATGATTGGAGGTACTCAGATGCGGTGATGATAGATAAAATAAGCTCAGCGCATGTAAGGACTAAGGCAGGACTTGCAACTTTTTATTTATCATCGCCCCAATTCCCATCCTCAGTATCTTTTATTTCTTTGCATTATTAGATAACTGTTGTATCCTTTTTTTTAGTCTCTCTCTGCCCTCTGTGAGGCTTTTACAGATGTGGTTTTGATACAAGAGCCTTTAGAATTTATTTTCTTGTAATTGTGAATCCATGTTAACTGGATATACTTAATGTACATGAATATGCCTCATTATCCCAGTAACTTTCCCCAGGAGAATTATATGAGAGACATTGTTCACCATGCTCAACTAGACAAAGCAAAGTGATCATTTCTCTGCCAAGTCATTTTGGAAAAACATAAATCTACCAAACAGAAAATCGAATCTTGAACAAGCAAATATTGTACATCTCTCAAGCAGTTTCACCAACATCTCTTGGAAGCATTATTCTCCTGATGTATCTTGCATCAGAATAGCAGACAAATTGGTTTCATTTTAAAAAGTCTAGAGGACTGTGTGGGTCTGTGTGCATATGTCTGAGATCCAGCGAAAGAGAAGAATGGTAACAGACAGCTAATTCTTAGTTTGAACAAGTGCTTTTCCATATGTTGAAAGGATATGTATGATCACCAAGTGAATAATTTACAGAAAGCTTTGGAGATTTTTTTCAGGGAAAAAGCATGTATTTTGGGGAGCTGGGGAAAGAAATATCTGTGTTCTACCAGAATGTATTCAACCCTGAAGAATGACATTTCAAACAGTATAAAGCTCTGAAGCTCAGAATTAAACTACAGAAGAGTTTGGTACAGATATGCAAAATGTGGCATTTCATATAAAGAATCAAAAGTACACCAAAAGGATAGAGCAATTAGTGTTTTGTTATAGTTATTAGCTGCAGCTTGATTAAGTAATAAGGTAAATGGGAATTATAGTAAAAATGTGGTGTGACATAATACAAAAATGACTGTACTATTGCAGAAGTGTGAAATTGAATAGAAGAGTATTCTCAATTCGTAACAGTTTGCATGCAAATTCAAGAAAATATTAGTTAATCTTTAAAGGCAAATATCTGTTTTATACAATGCAGCAGAGAAATAGTGAGTAGATTTGCAGAAGCCTCATGGAGAGTACTGAAGAACACAGGGATTACAATAGAAAGATAATGACTTTTGCTCTGCTTTAAACCAGATTGTACAGTCCTCAAGCATCCATAGTGAAAGACAAAAACAGCTGGGAGGTGGAGAAGCAACGGATTCTGCCGAGTGAAGACTCTTGAAATATTTAATTCCTTCATTGCACAGCACCTGCTGTGTTAACGCACACCAGCATCTTCAATGTACTAATGCTGTAGGACACCGTGATCACCACCACAGTGAGTGTTTCCTATCTCCAGTATTTGGCAGCAGGCAGGAGGTTTTTTGGGCTGGTGAATGTTCTTTCCAAGCTGTGTGTCCTAGTTTTATACACAACTCTCTTTCGATTTGTGCCTTGTAGGTTCATTTTTTCTTCACCGCCAGTGCCTTCCCATTTTCTCTTAGTTCTTTACTTGTATTTCATGACTCGCACCTAAGTAGATTTACAGAAAATTTTCACCAAATGTTTTCATTAACAGCGTGTAGCTGAAGCCTATTACAGCATGCACAGAATGACAGAATAATCCGGGTTGGGAGGAACCCTAATGATCATTTCCTTCCAACCTCCCTGCCATGGGCAGAGGCACCTTCCACAAGCTGTTAGAAATGTTAAGAGAGTTGTGCATAGTGGAAGTCAATTTTACACCCCCAGACTGACCAACTCTGTCTTTTTTAGGTGACAAGCGTCAGTACCATCAATAAACCTTCTTTAAATACTATTGAATATTTTACAATACAGCAAAAATTGGTTGTACATTTCAGTTACACACAGACTGTGAAGGAGTCCATATGAAAAGCTTAAAAATCTTTGTAAAGTGCTATAATTTCTTGACTTTTATATGTGAAAAGTATTTGAATTACTGGAGAAGATATTCAAAGTCATTTGGGCCTTCAAATTGTGAATGTTGGGTTCTATTACGGTACCTAATCTCATCAATGCTTGTCAGTATATTTACCCAAAGTCAGTAATTACTAAAAAATTTGACATCAGTAATTTATTTTACCATAATATAAAGAGTAGCATTAAGAATTTAGCACCTGCTACATTTATTACAGCAGTATAGAGAATTCTGTTGCTATAATTTCATGTAGCCCCTTTCCTTCCTGAACTTTGTTTGAAATGAAAATATGAAAAACTTAAAAAAGAAGTCTTCTCAGAACATAAATACGATGGATTCCATGAGCAGCTCCTCTTCCTACTCTTCTCCTCCTTTCTTTTGGTAATTCTGTAGTTACTAGTGACTCCAGACTTCTGGAGACTGCTTAGGTCCATTTGTATCTTGTTAGTACTACAGGAGGAAGAAAGGGATTGCTAATTTTTTTGAATCAACACAGATTAGCTCAGTGAATTCCTCCTCGAGGCTGTACCACTTTTGCAGGGAAACAATGAAAACTTTTGGTTTTTTTTTTTCACTTGAACAGCCAACAAGATTTCTGGATTACTTGACTGTATATTTCCCACTTTAACATACAGCAGCTACAGTGGTATTTTCCATCTGCATAAATGTTTTGAGGAGAGAAAGTGAATCCAATACTTATTTCCAAGGTGAAATCAATTTTAACTAGAACCAATGCATTTTATATTCCTGTGTGACTCAAGACTAACTTAGTATTCATGATACTTTCCTTCATACAGTACTCATGTGGTGTGTTTCATTTGCTAAGTGGCATGAATAGAAATAAAGGCCCTGAGGAGAATAACTCTTCTACCTCACACAAAAAATAAATCAGGTTTTCTTAGCATTCTCTCTCTTCATCATTTGGAAAACCTGCTGTTAGTGAAATTTTCTTCTGATGTCCACTGCATTTTCTGATAAATTTGTAACTTGTTTAAAAGGCAGCTGCAGTTTGCATATAATCAACAAACATCTGCAGTAACTCAAAAAGAGGAGGTAAAACATCAGCACGAGACAAAATTATCAGAGAACATCATGTACAGCAAATGTTATTAATGACTGAAAGCAAACGAGCTAGACTGCTTTACCATGTTCTGTACTGCCCAGGAAAACCAGGAGTTATTGCCTGTCCTGCCACACAGAACCACTGTTAGAGGAACTGCAAAAAACTCAACAGGAGAAAGCCCAATGACAATTCCCAGTTCCAGCTTGTTAGAAGATGTTTGGTTTCTCTAGCTCATACTATAATGTATTTACTAACTGCTGAATGTAGGTGCACTTTTGTATGGTACTGACTTAGTGAACATTGACAAATATTGTAATTGTCCGTGTGTCATTGGCCTCGTGCTGATAACAGGTCCCTAAGGTCAGGATTTGGCAATCTATGCCAGAAAGGTAACTATTGCCACACACAAACAAATGACTGTAATATGCATTTTGATGCCCGGATATCCAGCTTTTGTTAGCTTTTACATTTTTAAAGTAGTAGTCAAAATCTAGAATTCGTTTTGTAAAGTTTCTGAGATTGAATCTGTTTCAGAAAGCTTTTTCTTTTTTTTTTTTTCTTTTTCTTTTTCTTGGAGGTACAGGAGGTTCTTAGTGAATTCTTATGACTTCCCCTGAGGCATAAGAGTTGGGGAAGGAAAACAGAATTAAGACAGGCTTTCCTGGATCCTAATTTCATGTTGTTAGCTATCAGATCAAGCCAGCGCTACACTCAGCATGTTTCAAGGTGCTTTCTTGGGAGGACACCACTGATACAAAGGGGAAAATGCATTTAAGTGTGTGCTGTTTATGGCCATCAGGTCTGTCACTTGGAAAAATTCGCAATGGACATCACCATGTCCACACCATTTTTTTTTCTGCTCTTTCCATTCCTCCTACTCAGCAGCCAAACAAATATGTTATGTGTGAGTATATATCACAACAGACTGGCAATCGCTGAGCAAGCAAAGGAAATTACTGACAAAATCCCTCTGTCAACTTAGTAGCAAATGTAAACACAACAAACTTTACTATGATGAATACAATAGAGAAAAGAAAGTGCTGAATACATTATTCTGCCATAAGCTAAAGGAAAATAATTAATTGAAACTCTAATTTACCTTCAGCCATCCTCATTTTAGCCTTTTTTTGTCTATTTGTCTTAACTCTACCTTACATAATTTTTCTCACTTTATTAATATCCTTATGGTTACTGTTTCTCCCAGATAAGTTTTTTGTATCCCTGGTTATAGCTCTTCTCATATGCATCAAGGTGCCACCGTTATTACTCTTACTAATCATTCTTCTCTGTTATGGCTTTAGATTTTAAATACCAAAAGATCTTGGAAGTTTTGAAAATCTTACTACTTAATAGTTCATGCTTAACTCATGTTAAACTGTTTTTATCTTCCAAACGTCAGTCCTTCTGCTGTCTAAACTGGTTGGTCTTCCTTTAGGTTTCGTGTGGATATTTTTAATGTACAAATGAACATCTAGATGACTGGAAGGTGTTAATAAAGAAAAGCCTAGAACTTCAAGTCATTCCTCTAATCCAGGAGTGAGATTTATGTTAGGACCTGAAAAGCAAATCCCACTAGGGACTGACATTTTTCTTTCCTGGATAATAAAGTTTTGGAAAATTTTAATTCCCCACTGAAGTAAAAATGGAGCCACTTAATTGTTTTCTGAAGGGGGAACACAATTCCGAAGTTTATATTGGTCGTTGGCTTATGAGGTTTATCAGGTTTAATATCATAAGATTTACATTCCACCCCACTTTGAATCGAGGAGAACAGGAGCTTAAGTGTTGTCACAGACCAGTATGTGAATTGGTCAACAACAGCTTTTGATGCAGTGTTGCAGCCTAAGTCTATGGAAATAGTTTCTGTAGCTTTACTGAACAATTGGTTCATCGTATATAATGTTTTTAGACCAGTGAAACAAATCCTGCCTGCCTTTCTCTTTAGTTTCAGTGGGAGTTTATAAGCAAAGTAACAGAGCTCAGAAAATGGCACACTATCCCTCTAGAACTAAAGAGAGAATTCTAGGTAGGTGGAGTGTAATTATGAGACTGGAATTCAGCCAGGATTCGGGCAGGAGGAGCTGTGGTTCTGTCAACCAGCTATGAAACGTGTCTCAAAGTTGTCCCCAAAGTAGAGGGAAAAGAAATGTTTTGCCACCTACACAGTATCAGCGTAAGAATTCTGTTCCCTTTCTCTACTTTCAGTGTATGGAGGTAAAGGGGAAAAGTAAGGAATAAAGAGAGCTGCTTTGCAGAACGTTTAAAGAGAGCCAGAGGAAAGTGCCAACGATGGGAGAAAATACCACAGAGTTTCACAGTATTAATTCTATTTTCCGTCCCTTCCTGTTAGGAGGTGGTAATATAAGCAGGGTGGCTAATGTTCACAAAGGCAATAAAACATCTTGAAGTACGCAGAGTGTGGGCTATCGTCCAGTCAGTATTTTATGTAATAGTCCTTTGTAGGAAATGCATAGGGAGAGGAAATTAAGGTGCAGAAACATCATCAAAATCCAATTTTCTGAAGCATTAGAATTGACTAAACAGAACTCTATGACCGGTTATCATTAAATTATGAGAAGTCTTTTATTACCTCTCCCCATTGCGTGCAGGCTAGAAATCCTGTTTAGCGGAACTGGCGTTTGCAGGAACCAGACAGAGCTATGGATCGAGTTGAGACTTTTCTTCGTTCTACTCTTCTAAGAAACAAGGATAGATTTTTGATGCTTCCAGTCAGTCTCCAAATTGACATAACAGTAATTAGAAGTGATTTTCTTGGTTTCTTTCTCCCACTTACCAGTTCAATCTTCCCAGGCAATAACATTCTTTAGAGATTAAAGTGACAGTCTGTAGTTAAGTTAGGAAGCAACACATCAGAAACAGCTCTGATTGCTGGATTGGCAGTGTTGGACTCCGGGAAGACCCACAAAAATAAGTGTAAATAAAAATATTTATTGTTAAAACTTTTATGTTTTAATAGATTTTGTCCTTGGACCTTCTTTCCTGCAAATAAACAATGTTTTGAAAGTCCTCCCTGTTTTCACCTGTATGTTGAAAAAACATGTTATTTAAAGTATTTCAGTAATTTTTCCATTCCTTATTAATTTTTAAATATTTCCTGCAAGTAAAAAATATTTCAGAGACTGCCAAGAAGAGCAATGCTCATTTATTTGGAGGTTTTCGTTGCCCAATAGTATATATTTTCAATAAAATATGAAGTACAACTCTGATATGTGTACAGTAAAAATAAATGATATTTCCTTAATCAGATTATGCAGACTGTGGGCAAAACCAAAACGTGACCCTAAAATTCAGAAATGTGTATAATAGAGATATCCTTTGGTTAAAAAAAAAAAACCCAAAGAATCAAACCCCCTGTTTAATTCTTGAAGAAACTATAATTAACTTTTATAATAAACGTTCCTGCTGAATAGCTACACAGGGAAGCATCTTCTGAAAATGGAAAGTAAAATAATCTTAAGGCAATTACAGAGAAGTTTTTGATTTGCGAAATTCAGCATAATTATGTAATTTTCTTTTGTGTGCAAGCAGGCTTGGCATTGAACTCCCACAACACGATGAGTCATATGGAGCTGGTTATTTCCTAGTGAATAGCAGGAAGCAAGCAAAAACCATCACTGGAATACAACAACCCGTGAATACATTGCATTAATCTAATTTTATAGTAGAATCAATAGCAAAAGTTCTCTCTGATGCTTGAAGACACTGTACCAAAGGTGTTATCTGGAGCACATGAAGGCCTGACAGGATGTCTGTGACAAGAAATGTTAAAATGCTCCTTTTCTGAGATGTGAAAATGCTTTCAATCACCACCTTCAGATCAGCTCACTCCTTTTAAAGATTTCATTTCTTTGCCAGTATGTTTGCAATGAAGTAGCTGTAAGAGTGTGCTTGACTTTATTATGCACTGTGAAAGGTGAACATATTGTAGACATTTAACAGGTTCCTTATATCAGGCTTGTGGAAAATGGAGAGCCTCGTAAATGCAAATGTCGCCCAACTGAATACGTGACTTTACACGTGCAGATGTATAAATTTGTGAATGTAAGTACATATAGGCAGAATAAAAGTAGTTAATGATACCCATAACCCTCATTTAGGAGAAGTTTGCTGATCTCAGTGTTATAGGCCACAAAATAATTTGGCCTATAACCCCACATTTTTGTTTAAAGCCAAGCAAATTCTGTAAAATTATTTACAAGTAATCTGCTATTCCTTCATTTTTTTAAAATCCTTTAATGAATTTATTACTGAAAGGTTCTTTATCAGATTCTGAGAGTCCAGCATTCACCAAAGCCAAGAATTCAATTGTGGAGAAGACAGACTGCATAAAGAGGCACCTTTTGCGTTTTCCCGGAACTGGAAAAACTTTTTTTTTTTTTAAAATAATGTACTTATAGGTGTTCTTTTCCTGTATAAACTATTATCAGAATTATGTCCCACTGGAAATCACGACCAGATGTCAGTGGTGCACAGTGACAGGATGAGAGGTAACGTCAAAAATCATGACACAGGAAATCCAAGTTAAACATTAGAAAAAACCTTTTTTCTTGCAGTCACAGTAGTCCAGTAGGTTTTCCCAGATGGGCTGTGAAATATGCATTCTTGCAGAAAATCAAAATAAGACTGGACCAAGGCCTTTGGCAACCTGCTGTAGTTCACCCTCCTTTGGGCACGGGAGTAGCTGAGCTCAGGATAGCCAGTGTCAACAATTCTATGGCAAATATAAATCAGTAAAATGGATTATTCACTGCATTCAGAGAAAGGAATTTCTAATTAATGCACCTTTTTCAAAATCAAGTATTCATGTACTTGAATAGAGTAGGACTCTATTTTGGGATGCATTTTTTTCCACTGGTTTCTGACTCGAATAGAACGTATTGTGCCATCTCTCATCATTAACATATACATGACATGTTCAGAGGACCAAATCGAGTGCTTTTTACAGGACATATGCTGTGTGACTTGAGACACATTAAAAGATAATGAAGTATATTAAACAATAATTTGATTTATATCATATTTGTTTTATATGGGGATATAAAAACTGATTCATGCCTAATTCATTTCCCAGGCAATATCTTTTCATGGCACAGATGTTTAGCAACCAGAAACAATGCTGTCTTTACAGTACCTCTGATGTAGCCTCAGAGAAAAAGTTGACCAGAGAGTGTGCAATCAAAGAACCAACAACATAAAGGGGACAAATACTTTTGATTACTTGGAAACAAAAATAAAAAATTAGGTCCCTGAATCATTCTAAAATAGTATTTTGGTCAGAAGTTGAGCAGGACAAGTAATGTGAGGACTGCTAAAACCAGGGACAGTTAGCTAGGAGAAAATAAACACAAATAAACCCCAATTCTGTTGCTAGTGGTTTTTTTCCCTCAATGATGAATAAAAGTGACCTATCATATGCAAACCCTAAATAAATTGTCTTAATAGTCTCTTATTTATTATTTATTCTGTGCATGACTTCTTGAATAGATGAAAGCTGGACAATAGACTTAAAGTCAAGAAAAATGAAAATGTCTTCTTTTTTAATCTTCTCTGAATTTTTTTTTCCAAGCAAAATGATGCAAGGCTGTACCATTATTGACACTGTCCAGAAATGCAGTCTGATGGTGAATAATAGTAGACAAGCATTAGTCTTCTAAGTTGTGAGTTCTTTCCAATAAAACTGGAAAAACTTCAGGGCTTATCTTTTTGAAAGGCTCACAATGATGTTCAGCCTCCAGCTGTATGGCTTAGAAAAGCAGCAGGTATCGTGTTCCAGGCAGTCGAAACTGCGCAAACAGGACAACTTCCCTGAGAGACGGATACAACTTGCTTCGATAGAAGAGTGCATTAAGAAGCGTGATCAACCCGTGAAAAACAGTATCTGATGCTACTTGTCCTGGTTGATTCAGTTTTTATTTTGTTTCAGTCTAAAACAATTACAGATTTATTCTGATTTTACAAATACTGAAGGATTCCGATGGAAATATAAAGTTAAATACAAAGTTTATAGTTATTCAAAAAGCTAATCTTCCACTTCTTGCTAAAGCCTGTTCTGCTTTAAATGGCTGGTGTCTTATCGGTAAGCCATTGCTGAAAAACATTGATTGTAAAAACGACTTAAGACATCTTGTGTGAAGTGTCTATTATTAGCAGATTGTTGATTTTGAAAGAGAGGAATACTCCAAGTAAAGGTGAGGATAAAGATTGAATTTCATTCTTGTAAGTACAGTTGTTGAGGTAAAACAAAATATGAGAAGTTTTAGCAATTATTAGTTTGGAATACCATTACTTTAGAAATACTTAGGAGGATTAATTAGAAGTCAGGTTTAAAAACAAACAGAAGAACATGGATATGAAAAGTAAAATGTGATATTTGAGATCTTTTCCAATGCTATCATGGAATAGCATCAGTCATTCTCTAAAATTCATGCACAGCAATCAAGATCATCCAGCATACGTCATGCTGCAAAGAAAACCACCCACTGCGTTGATCTGTGATGCTAATGGGATTTGGAAGAAGCTGTCCCTAGTATGATTTTCACCATACCAAAAGACTTAGAGATCAACAGTCTCTCCTTAATATAGTCCACCAAGATAACAGAGGTGTAGCTATGCTTGCACTTCAAAGCTTTCATTTTCATGCCCATGTACAAATTCCAGATTTATTTTTTTTTTTTCCTGGAGCAGAACTGTGTCAGGAATACAAGAAGCCAAAGTGTTCTTCAACAACAGACAAACACTCACAGTTATGGTATGTTGGCTAAAGTTTTGGGTTTCCCCAGTGTTCTGAAAGCAGTTTGTGCTATATTGAATGAAATTGGAGATGTATTAAAAATTTTGGTATTTATTTTTCAAATAAGAATGTGTCTGGAGATCAAGACCCTTGGCTCGTCGGGAGTCCAGTTCAATGAAGCTGAAAGGAGGACATACCTGAGCTATTTCTGCGTTCGTAGTCATGGATCTGCCTCGTGTCTGGAAACGCTTTGGCTCCTAGCACAACCTGAATTGGAACAAGGGCTGGAAGTCAGCATTCAGGTGAGAATTTTCAGACTGGAATCATTAATATTTGACATTCACCAATCCCTCACTAATTGTAAAAACACTTGAATTCTGATATGAATGTACATTTTTAGAATGGCCAGTTCTGAATAGATTGGACCCATGAAAAATGTTTATTTGGGATCAAACTTTGCAAAGTTTCTTTAATTTCAGTTGCAAAGGCAGTCTTAAATCTTCCACAGTGGTGAGGACATGAAGGTGCTGCATAATTCATAGGCCTCCTTTCGACAGACAGTACACCTTATTACTACTTTTTTCAGTTTTGTTCTTTCAGAATATACTCTGCCTTTGAAGCCAGAACTGGGAGGTTTTTCTGGTAATAACTTCAGTAGATTGCGCTGAAATATTTTTTAAAGATTTGTTTACCAACAGTATTTTTGTTAATTATTTTTCTAAATTAATAAAATCCATGTTTAATAACTATTAATCATCTATTTCTGTTAGGATGCAAGTGAAACAAACATCTCTTTTTTAATTTATTTGTGTGCTATCACTTAAATCTTGTATTTGTAGATCATGGTCAGGTTATACGGGGCTCTCTGCAGACCTATAACAAAGAAACAAGTTTTTACTCCAGAGAATTTACAATATACATGAAAGAGAAGATGAAATAACAGGGCAAGACAGACAATCAGGGTTGGGGAAGAGAAGGAAAATAAAATAAGAAATGAACAGAACTGAGCAGAAAACCAAAAGTCACTGGTGACTCCTGGTAAAACAAGAAACATAAATATTAAAATATGATATCTGATCAACAATGTTCTTAGGGGTACAGATGCCAGGAAAAAAGTCATACTTAATATTATCTACTTCAATTATTAATTGCTTAATCAATTTCATAGCTTTCCAAACATCTTAGGGAATGATAATCACTGCCTCTATCTACTTTTAGGGTGTTTTCTATTTCTGTGAGAATTTTGAGGGCCTTCGTGCTCAGGTTCTTTGACTTATCTGGTCTATTTCTCACTTTTATCAATAGTGTTCTCTGTGGACAGTTATTTCAATAGTTATTTTGTGTAATATATAACTAATTTTGAGAACTGGTCTTTCATGCTTTAATTCCAGGGATACTTAGGAGACAGTTGTATTATTTTGTGTTATATGTAGAATGTGCTCTAGGTCAATGTTCTGCATAGCTGTTAATTCTGTATAGTTGTATCCTATGCTTTCTTTATTTTTCCAGTGTGTCTTGTTTTCCTCTCCCAGTAATCAAAATTCAAAACATGTTTTGTCCATTAAGAAGGACAAATCTCGACCAAAGCTGGTTTCTGTCTTTAAGAAAGGTTCCCTTTCACTGTTGTCTCACGTTCTACGCTCTTTCTTATTCTCTAGCTTTCCTATGTTCATATTTTCATCTGTAGTCATATGCCCTCCACATACAGATTTATGAAAGCCTTGCAACTGTAGAGAAAAATATGTCAAAATAAATACACAAAAATTAATTCCTATTTCAAGATTGTAATGGTTTTTGTTCTTTGGCAATTTGTCATTTTAGACTATTATAGAAATAGTAAAACTTCGCATTGCAACATTCTCAAATTCTCTCAACACCTGTTTTAAGGGCATGCAGTTCTGCTGATGAATGTCCCGTGCTTTAAGTAGTGATTTGTCATTAATCACATTAAGAAATAGACCTAATGAACCATAAATTAAAAGTAAGACTGTGTTACTAGCTCTCTTTTTAGTAAAGATTAAATAGTCTATTAATATCTCTGCGCTTGGAATAAAGGAACATCTGGATATGTTATTGCCATGTTAGGTCCTTTTTCAAAGCACTGCTCCCCGTCACAGTGACAATTCAATCTTTGCTCAGGGGACAGTGACAGAATTTATTCCTGTGTTGGTGCAGTTTCTTGTATGAACTTTCTCTGAAGATTGTGGTCCGTAGTGCAAACTGCGCTAATCACTGTCAGAGTATGGGCAAATTACTGGAATCTAATCCTGATTTATACTTTCTGTGAATAGAATTAGAAAACTGCTAGGCATTATAGCCTGAAGCACTCTGGGAATGATACCCACCACTGGAGATATTTCCTTCAAGAGTTACGTTGGAGTTGTGATTATCAGAAGCTACATTATTTAAAAAGGTAAGTTACTGCAAGCACGGGATATAATTAGCATAATCTGTTCTTTAAAAGATACATATGCCATTAAAGTTTTAAAGAAAGAAACTCTTAGCTGAAATAATCTTTGTATGTTAGTAAAGCTCATTTCTTTTCCATACCGTTCTGTCAGAACAGCAAAAACTCTGTGTTGGAATAGCCTGAGCCTTCAAAGTTGTGTTCAGTTCATATAATTTCCATATGTCTGTAAGAATGACATTGATTTCTTGAGATTTGGTACAGATTTTCCACTTGAACTCTCAGAATTTTATAGCCAGAGTTTTAAGCACACGAGATTGATGAGCAGCAATTCTCTCTGTTTCTGAACACAGAACATAGGTTAGCGTCTACCACTTAATCAGATGAATGCAAAAGCAAGAAGACACATTTTGGTATTGATCTATGTAGTGTAGTGAAAGGGAAAGAGATGGATGGTTGTTTCTCTAACTTGTGATTTAGTAATTTTATACTTTTATTAATTTCAATTTTACCTACCTAAGTTTAATGATATCAAGCTAACCAGCTGGCATGAAGATATTCTATGACCACAGTGGAAATTCTGGTTACTCCCAGGTACCTTACCACTCAGTTGCATTTCTCCTACATTTAGCGGTCCGGAGACATCAGGTCAAGATGTTAACATAGGCTTATAGACCGATGTAGGTCTGAAAGCACGACTGAAAGTCACCTGGTCCCAGCCCTTCCTAAAGCAGGGTACACTTACAGCAGGGCCATGAATTGTCATGTTTTTAATATCTCTAAGGACAAAGATTCCACAGACTCCTATTCTAATATTCAACCGTTCTCATTGTGAAATTTATTTTTCAGAGTATCTGAATAGAGTTTCCCTTGTTACAGCTGCTGTCTGTTCCTGTCATCCAATCACAATATGTCTCCTAAAAGAATCATAGAATCATAGAAGCGTTTGGTTGGAAAAGACCTTTGAGATCATCAAGTCCAACCATACCTGTCCACTACTAAACCAGATCCCTGAGCACCTCATGCACCCATCTTTTAAATATCTCCAGGGATGGGGACTCCACCTCCTCCGTGACTCCATCTTCTCTATACCCTCTCATTTGGTCGCTGAAGATAACATTAATATTCTTCCCTTGTCCTCCTCTTCTTAAGGCTGAACAATGCAATTTTCTCCATATATGTAATGATTCTGCTTTCTAATGGCTTTCTAATGCCTTCTGCTGGACTATCTCTAGTTTATCCATGCCTTCTTTTGTACTGGAAAGCCCCAAACTGGACACAGTACTCCTGGTGCAATCCTAGAAGAACCAAATAGAGGGATAAAACAGTTTTTCTTAAGTTTTTGGCTATGATTTTGATGATGTAGCCCAGGATGTCTTTGGCCTTCTTTGATTCAAGAGTATGCTACTGGCTTATGTTCAACTCCTTGACCACAAGGACTCTTAAATTCTTTCCTGCATGTTGGAAATTTATCTGGGACCTGATACATCTCAGATAATCTTACTTGTGTGCTTCTGAATTTAAAAAATGCCAAGTGTCTACAATATCTGTTCACTTAAAGGAATCTTCTAAAAGCTATTCTAGAAACTCAGCCCCTAATTTTTCATTATCTCCGTTTGTCAGTAGGAGGGAAAAAGACAGAAAGGTCACATTCAATGAGAAAACAAACAAGCAAACAAATCCCCAACAAAACCGCAAAGGTCATTTTCATTTGTAACTGCAAAGATACCTACTTTCAGCTATTCCAATGTCTAAAGTCTTTTATTTACCTATGTACCACCTCTCCTTGGGCATGTGAAAATTCTCCTTTATTTATGCACATGTAATGAGAATTAAATAAAGAAGCTTTTAGAAGCCCTGAACTTTGCAAAAACCCATAGAGTTAAAAATGTGAACTTTTTTATAATATTCAGGTTTTTATTTCGGGACTCGGTAGGATAAAAATTTTGTTGTCCATACACCCTTCAGAGGAACTGTGCAAGACCAGAACGAGTTACAGGTGTTTTAAATGATGTTCAGTCTTTAAGGGTCTTAACTTTTTTCTTACCTAACAGGTCAGAGTCTCTGCAGGTGAAATCACAGCTGAGGCCACTCATTCTCTAATGGATGGTGGACTAAGGAAGTATCACGGCATAAGTTTAACAGGCACCTTGTGGGCACTGGTTCCATCGGCTCTTCTGCCTGTCCTTTCCAAGACACGTGCAGTGCTCTGCTGCGTTAGGTAAGTGTATGAGTTGCCAGGGAATTGCTAATGAGGGATGAGCAAGTGCAAGCCTTGACTGGTCTTTCCGTTTAAAGGCACATTCTAACTTCTACTTTCTTTCCTTTCAATAAACCTAGGCCTTACAGACCTTAATTACAGGTAGGGGAGAGCAAAGAGAGACTCCAACGCCTTCCCTCCTATTCCAGTATTCGAAAGGAAAGATTTGAGCCTTTCACAGTGAACTATAGAATTGGGCAAATCATGCAGTGATAAAATCTGAGTTTAGAAATCCTTTTCTATCTGTTTATGTTAGGTATGCTATAAAAAGCATATCACCATGGTATCCCAGCTCTTTCCAATTAAAGAAAACTATTTCTACCGTTTACTTAGCAACTTTGACAATAGCCTCCAGCAGCAGTGAAACAACTTGACTGCCTGGCATTTTACAAGATAAATTCTTCACTACTGTCTGTTTTTTTCTTGCACTGTTGCTTGCAAAGACTTAAAAAGTTACTGCTTCTTCAACCACTGAAGCTGGTATTGTTACACTCACTTGCGCTATGGATCACTGGGTACACTTTGTACCTTTACATGCCAGTTTGAGAAAAATCAATTTTAGTCTTGAAGAGATGAAGCTAGTGTTGCAGAAGATCAGTGCACATTTCCAGGTGCTGCAGGGTACTAGCATCTTGATGGGCATTAAACCAAACAAGACAAAAGTATGGTGCAAAACTGCATGCTCTCATACTAAGAGATCTGAAAAAAATTACATAGTAAATCAGAATACTGTGAAGAAGTGAAAGTCATACTACCTACGGTAAGACTTACATTATTCACAATCTTAGCATCAAAATCAGAATTTATGTGACTATTAGTTACTGTATGCCAGAAAATGCTGTAGGTTCAATTGCAAAATGAGATATTATTTAATATAGAGATTAAAATTAGCATGTACCTGATGCTGAGGAAAGAAATAGTTTGTGCCTAATAATGGGTAGAAATACTTAAAATGCTTAATGTCCAGATAGAGCTTGATGTAATGTCCCTCTCTATCTTTTTCTTCATTTTTACTTCAGATTTCTGGACCATTCCTGTACATCCAAAAAGCCTGAAAAATGCATTGTTTAACTTCTCTTCCCTGCTCTATTTATACAGAGATAAAAAAAAAAATTAATTTTTAAACTTTCTATTTGTAATTTAGAAATAAAGGTTGTCTTTCCTGTTTTGGAGGACTCAGATTGCACTTCCGTGGGATATTAACTGTGCTTGCAGTGAGCACAGGCCAGAAATGCTGAGTCCAGATAAGACATTCTGCTGAACTCATGTAAATGTTCTCTGCCAGATCATATTTATTAACATTTCTGAAATAGTAGCTTTGTCTCAGAAGGGGTTATGCTAGATCAAATATCCTCTGTTTGTGAAAATCTAACTTAATGTTAGGTCAGGTGTTGTCTGTTCTCCTGCAGCTGATATAAATCAGATCTGTTCTGGTGTAAAGTACAAACCAGTATATATATTTTATTGTGCATTCAGGCTAGATTGATGCAGACACATTCTTTGTACCAGTTTGAAGCAGTTGCAGCTCCCCCAGCCCTTCCTTCTCTTCGTGTCAGAATTCCCCGTGGAAGGCAGTACTTTATCTAATCTGGTGGATTTTCTTATCTGTATGCTTCTTAACTAAATGATCCAAGTTAACAAATAGAGCATACATAGGAGAATTTTTCTAATCTAACTGATTGGAACTGGAACAGGTTAAGAATTGCTTATTAAAGCACCTCTGCTGAGAGATTAGATGAGGCAGTAACCTCTAACTACTGCAACAGACTGAAGGTGGTAATTATTTCACCAGTGTTGCTTTAGCTGGAAAAGGCTGTATGAAAACAGCCTAAGTGATAAAAAGAGTGTGGATCCTATGTAAATACAGATTGGAGCACTCGCTCCATTTCCCAGTGGATGCACTGAAATGGGCAGCCAACTGCAGGCTCAAGAGCAAAATCAAAAGAACTAAAAGGGAGACTGTAAAATGACTTATCCAAGGGCTGAATAGTTTGTTGGGTTTTTTTTTTCACTACAGTTTTCCATAAAATACTGTTGAATATGCAGGAATGCTTTTAAAATGCAATCTGCATTCTTTCTATTACAAAAATAGATTTGTGCAGATACTCAAAATTTGCCTAATAATACGATCTTGATACGTGCTTCATTGTGAAAGAAAAAGGCAGGTGAGAATTCACTTCCAAACATCAGTGTTGAAGAAGGAACTGGGTTAAGCAGTTATAAAACAAGGCTGATTTAAGAAATTCCAAGTATATAGGTAACTCAGGTTGATCATAAACCTGATCTTCACTGGAATATGAAAAGTAAAGAAGGATATTTGAGGTGCTTCATTAAAAAAACTCAGATTTCTTTTTTCTTGTCTCCTTTAAAAACCACAGCTATTGATGGCTACAATGATTTTGTGACAAATGATTTTGACATTTACATATTTTACTTAATACTGCTGGACATTTCTAATTTCTTGTAATGATTTATGAGTAAAAGAGCATAGCCGTGTTTAGACTTTGATATCATTTCTTTAATGTTGCCAAAGGCTTCCTAAACAATAATGTTCTCCTTTTGTATATTAGGATTTATGTAGCACCTTTTAGATTATATTTTCTTTTTCTCCTACAGGGAAAATTTGTCAATGACAACACCTTCACCTTATCCTTCTTTTCTTTTTAAAGAATACCTTTGAGCACAAATTATTGATTTTTGTTCTCTTCCTTCATATATACTGCAGTTACAGGTCACTTGTGTAACAAGTGATTATATTTGCAGCGCATCAGGAACTATCTAGTTATGTTTTCAGCCTGTTATTATGGTCCCTTATCCTCATCTGGCTTTATTCATGGTGGCAGATTCCTGTGTTTGCACTATGTCAATGAACGTGGTAGAAGACTACAATGAATGCAACGCTAACTCACAAGCAGGAAACGTTAAGATGAACACTTAACTCCAGAACTGAAGCTGAGATGCTGATTGCACTGTCTTCCCTCTACTTGCAATAAAGAAAGGTAATCAGCTCCAGAATGTGATTCAGCCTGCCAAAACTGTAAGTCATCTTCTGCAGATGTCTTAATAGGACGCCAAGGGACATCACACGCTTAATGGACGTATCTTAGCATGGTGTGTGAGTTACACGTGCAGTGTTGCATGGAAGCCAGAAACCCCTCTGCATTATTTCCTCTTTCTGCACTCAGCAGCTTTGTATTGATTTCAGGGTTCAAAACTATTGTCAGGAGATCCAGTCTTGTTTCAAATTAGCTTTTACTGGGGGCTAGGCGTCTGTAAACAACATACACTCAGTGTATTTCTTTTCGCAGCAAAGGACTCTGAAAAAAGAATCACTTTATCTTGGAGTAGGTGTGGGTGGGTGCGTGCTGCTGCTCCATTTCTGTTTGCAAGAGGTGGCTTGGCTGATAGATTGAAAAATGGCAGGAATTTAGGACAGTGTAAGACCAAATCCATTTGTGGAAATATCTATCATGAGGTGATTTGATGGAAAAAAAAAACCCAGTCCATGAATGATGGGTCAAAGCTTTGCTTCTGTTATAGGGCAGACGCAGTGGGCCATTTTGATGTTGTGTTTTCCCATAGTAAGCAGCGTTTCTTGTCAGAATTTGGGCTCTTTTGTTTCCGTTTTATTTTGCTTAGTGAAGAAGTCAGCTGTACAGAAAAATTCCTGCTTCCTCCATTAGAAATGGATCACACTGTTCAAAACCTGAGTGGAACAGTTTAAAATGTTCCTGGAAATCATCATTGTGTTTGTGTGATTGTGTCAAATGATAAAATTTATTTGTTCAAATTATGACTGTGGAAACCCACTTGTGTGAGCTCTAGCATGTAATTTCAGGCTGTTATCATGCTGTTCAGGAACTGTTCTTCCTGTATATTGGCTTTTCTAACCGTATGACCATAAGCTTAGAAGTTCATCTTCAAGAGCTGAATGGGTTGGTAAGACAGTTGTATTCGTAGTATCTCCACCATTACACTTAAAAAAAGCAAAAGCTCAGTAGTAATTTTGGAGATATTTCCTAATTAGCCATCACCTTCAATGGAGCGTGCTGGAGGAAGAATGCCTTGTCTGTAGCCTATTTTTCGTTGTTTTCTATTTATTTCATATATTGAGAGTAACACCTAGGATAGCATTACTGCTCATTACTTTACTTAGGACTTAACTGTTTCTGATAACTTTACAACATTTTTTCTTGAAGAAAGTATCTTTTTCTTCTTGGTTTGCCATTTCTGAATTCAACAAATGCATCGTATACCATTTCCTCTTTTGCTCTTTCTACAATATTTTACTTAATATGCAAAGCTAAAAATAGCTGTGCTTTCAATTATTAGTTACTATATGGAAAATATTCTTGAATGAGTTTCTTTTAAGCAACCCCACCCCCATCCCCTTCCATACACGAGAAAAGTAAAAAATAGTGGGTTTTTTTCTGACTTCGTATTCTTTCTGCCTTACATGACAAGCAGATGATTTTTTTTTTTTTTTCTCCTCTGATTATCCTCTGTGTTACTTAATTTTAGGACATCTCTGAAGAAGCTACTCTAGGCAGCTAACAAGTATAAGGAATTGAGAACGCATAAATTAATGACACAATCTGCTTCCTTGGCTTGCTGCAGTGCTGTTCCACTCTGATTTCAGTAGTGCTCTTTATATTAAATCTCATCAGCTTGTTTTGACTTGTCGTGGCTATTCAAAAGGATCCATAACTTTTGCTGTTAATGACCAACTGTGCCCTCCACAGTTGTAATGATTGCTCTTTCTCTTGTGAAATCCTGAGGTAAAGGTATTTATTATCATTTGAATGATAGATACTTATTTTAAATATTGACTGAAAAGGCAGTAGATCACAGAAGGTTAGAAGTCCAAAAATGTGAGTTTAATTTATTTTATTCTAGTTTAGCGTCATTCTTTACATCTGATATTTTTCCTGTTCTGTAAACAGTAAATGTAGTGAGACCTGAATCAAAAGCAAACCTAACCCAGCTTTACACCTTAAAAAGGAGTACATTAATGTGTCAGAAATTCATTAATATGATCATCTGTGAGTTTTTTAATGAAATTATTTTGACACATAGACATAAGAAGCAGCAGAAGGATACAAGAAAACTGTAAGTTAATTACTTGAACTTAGAAACTTCAGCGGAAATATTGAAGAAAAAAAATACTGTGTATTTTTCCTTCAGTAGCGCTGACACTTTTTACAGGTATAACTTATTTTCCTGTGGAACTACAGAAGATCTTTTGGGGACGTGAAATACTGTGAGAAAAACAATGCTCTTACGTTAAACATATTTATTAATAAATTCTGTGATTTAGCTGGGATTGACTTCAAAGCATGATGGTTTGGAAGACAAAGTGCAACCGGAATTTAAAATGAGTGTGAGAAATAATTAGTTGAGGATGGATACTTCACTGACAATTTGAGTTTAATCCTTTTTCAGATTGAATTTCCTTTGAGGAAGCTTATGGCCACCAGTCTATTATCAGACAACAGAACAGACTATTACGCATTTGAGTTGGGTTTTTTATTATTAAATCTGAAAGAAGTATGGTGAACTAATACATTTATAAACTAAGCTTGCAAAAACACAGCAGATTGATGGTTTTGCTTAATTTGGTAGGAAAAAGAGCTTTTGTGCAATTTGTGTTTTCTGTTCTATTTTTTTCTAGCATACCTCAGTTCTCATTCCTATTGCCTTTCTTTTTGTCACCTTCTGGTTTCTATTGCTCTGCTGTAGCGTATGTTCTATTGATTGTTCAGTTCTAGATCCAATTAAGGTGGTGTGAAATCCACGGTGGGAGTGGGATGGGACGCACAGTTGGTTGAGGTGCCTCTGTTCACCGGGTGCTCTCTAAAGACCCCCTAATATTACACTTGCCATAAAATTATTTTCATGGCAAAATCTTCAAAATCTGAAGAGAATGTCTAGCGTGCGTGGCCACGGATCCCCTATCTGACAGCGGCAGCTTGCCTTCAGCGGGATGGGGAAGCAGGCAGAGCAGTGGGGTGAAACAGGGTAGGTGTGGGATTTACCTTGAAACAAGGGATACAGGTGGATCAAAACTCTGCAGGACTGTTTTAAATTCAGTGCAATGAGTAAAGCCCAAACTCGTATAGACAATCTGGGTCTGGAAGAACATAATAAGCCAAACTGCAGCATCTTTGTGCTTATGTCAAGTCTTAAAACAATTACCTCGGATACCACAAGAGTGAGAGTGCTTCAGGTGGCTCAGATTTTTGGGGGTGTGAAGAGGGAGGTATATTTCTCCGGCATTTCTTCATTCTCTTCAAGCTTCTGTGCTAACCGCTGGTTGGGGTCTGCAGCTCTGCTAATCTCTAGTCTATCAGTAATGACTTCCTTATCTTTCGACCTCCATTATATATATACAGTATATATATATTATATATATACAGTATTGTTTTCCTCCCCTCCTACTCTTTAAAATGCTAATGATAAATGTTTGTTTATTTTGGAAAAAAACCCCGCTTTGTGTTGAACAGACAGTCCAAACAAAAGTAATATATACTAATGAAGCTAATCACACATGAAGAAATTGCTTTTCTAGAGGTGTAAAATCTCTGTACATGGTGAAGTTGAAATGTATCCTCTTCCCAGTGACATGTAAATGAAGATAGGTTATTATTCAGAAAACAGTAGTAAAACCTGTAGCTTTTGTCTCATTAAGTTATTTTGGTATAGAGCCATAGTAATCGGTGTTGCTTGGGGCTGAAACAGATGCCCAGGATTATGATTAAGGATGTTTATGCATATATTTTGAGACAAAACTCCAGAGAACAGGATGCAGCAAGCTTCTAAATCCAGGCAGTTCTTTCCCAGTAGGATGGTAGGCTACAAGAATGACATTACTGACCTCCTTCCTTTTTTGTATGAACAATACTTTAAGGAATAAAAATACACACTAAGCAGCAGAAATCCAGCTGATAGGTACTAGTCTGAATATGCTACTCGGTCACAGCAGAAGCACCACTTAGTGTGATGCTACACAGCATTACATTTTTCCTCCTGATGGTTGTATCATTAGGATTTTGCTTGAATTTGGAATGTTAAGTATAGTATTGATACAATAGCGTGAAATGATTAATGGCTTGTCCTAGGAAATGTGTCACGTCAATAAAACTGTTTTTTAATAGCACTATTGCAATTCCCCAGATGAAAGAATTTCAAGAGTCAGTTAAGACAAAAGCTATTTTTCATTACAGGAATTCCTTAGCAGTTTTGTACCTGAGCATGGAGAACAGAATGGGCTCTGTAACTACACAGAGAATTATTGCCACTCTGCTCCTGTTCCCTCACTCTTTATCGGGGAGGAGGCAGTACAAAAAAAAATAGCTGCTTCCACTTTTTTTCGATACCTTTTACCAGCCAAACTGAAGTCTCTTGCAAAAAGGGACTGGAAGTGTCACTAACTTCAAGCTGTTGGAATTCAGGAGTCATATTCCCCAAAATATTAATTAAAATATTTAAAGAGAATTTTGCTTCCTTGGTGTTTGTTGGTGTGCCCAACAGTCAGAGGCTCTAAGTTCCTTTATTACCCCTCCTCAACTCTTTTTAATTTTAATTCTTTTTCTTTGGTAAATCTATCCTGAAGGTATGCATTGCTGTGACTTAATTCGTAAGGGATGTTTACTGAAAGACACTTGAAAAATCTAGATAGAGCAGCCTATGTTAGTAAAAGTTTCTTTCTTACTCATGAGAAAGCACCAATACTTGTATACATATATAAATACTGGCACTGCCAGCTTTGATAGGATTTCTAGAGCAAATATCTTTGTTCTAATTAGCGTGCTAAGTTGTGATATGCCGCACAAATTGTTTCGCTGTGTATTGTGGGAGACTTTGCCTGTTCTGGGTTCATACATTAAAGGACTTCTGGCCCGCCAGTTCGGTACACTGAAGTAACTCTGTGTTGGCGTACTTCTCACTTCTGTTGATCTCTCTTTTATCTGCAAATTAGTCAGTTGGAGGTGATGACAGCTTCCAGTTACTGCTTTATGATAATGCTTATAATTTTTTCAGCCAGGGATTGTGCCTCTGAGAAGGCAGATGCAGCCTTTTGGGATCAGGGAGACCTGCTGAAGAGAGAATGGTTGATAAAAGTGAAAAATAAACCAGAAACCTCTATATCTCTGGCAATGTTGCTGAAAAGCTTCAAAGCTATAGTACTCAAACTGATTGCAGGAAATTTCCAGCTGTTCAAAGTTGAACTTGATTTCTCCTTTAATCAGTGGACACATAATACATGTCTAAAATTAAAGGTCGTTTGCTCACCTAGGGCCCTACAAGCATGCTTTGACATTAAAAAGTTCAAAATGAAACTATATCTAGATTGGAAAGTACCAGCAGGACCTAGAGGGTTAAACGGAGCGGTCCTACCGCTAGTTGAATGATTGCTTTTCATTGTGTATTGGGGCACAGGATGGTGGTAAAGTCAGGGCTCCATCCTCCAGCGGGGTGACGGGACGTGCCTGGGGGTGGCTGTTGGATCTCACCAGCAGTTCACGGGGTCAGCCTGGGCACACGAGTAAATCGGGGAAGGGATCGAATCCGGTGATGCTGACCACGGTCAGATATATGTCAGTGACTGCCGGCCAAGTCCGTAGCGATGGGGTAGGTCTGAGGTGAGGCTGGAAAGTTTGATGGCTTAGTCCAAGTCTGGATGAGTGTGGCCCATGGCCAGGCACAGCCCTGGCTGTGACACAGCTGCTGCTGGAGTTCAGGCTGGAGCCAAGCATCGGAGTGTCAGCTTAGAAGCAGTTTCCATCGGAAAGGGGGGGCTCAGCCCTCAGCAGAGCTGTCTGGGGAAGGGGACAGCCTGCAGCTGTGCCATGGTTGAGTTGTCTCTGAGACCTGCCGGCAGGAGCTCCAGGAAGGGGGAAGCTCTCAAGGCCGTTACACTTTGATGCATTAATATTTGGGAGAAATCTGGCTATTTCTTTACTTAAAATTATTTCTTTACCAGCAGAGCGGAGACGTTCTTTTTCTTTACATTTCTGTCACGAAACAATTGGTGTGTCATGTTGCATTATGTCATATTGTGTAGTGAAACACAAGCTGACATACTGTATCCGAAAGGTATTTGAACATATCATGTCAGAAACTAAAAGAAAGAATACATGTTCTTGCTCTCTCTGTCTTGGCAGAAGTTGTTGTTTTCCACTGTTGCTTTAATTAATCTGGATTGCCTATTAAAAAAAAAAGAATCATTGCAAAATTCACCTGCTTGTACTCAGTGCCCCTCTAATCTTTCCTTCTTTTCTTTGAGAAAAAGCAAGAAAGCCATGAAAGCAAATTTACATTGAAAAAAATAAAGGAAAAAAGACCAAACACAAAAGACAGTTGTGAGACATGACCACCTGAGGAAAGAAAGAATAATTAAAGTAAATGGAAAAAAAATATGAAAAAAACCTCAAGGAATTAAATTAAACCAGTGCATCAGAAACCAGAGAAACTTGATGCTAGTCATCATCATTTTATGGGATTGTACATGTCGAAGATTAAAATTAAGGGATTCATAGTAAATTGTTTTGTGCAAGGAAAAATCGAGGACAATATCTGCTATCTCAGTGTGACGGTATTAAGAACCAGCCCCAGGCATTCTGTTGTTCTTGGTGAACCTGATTATATGTGCCCCTGACCTCTACTGATACATATTATCCATTTTATATACTCATTCATTCCTTCATTTAACTATGTACTTTGTCACTGATGCTTTTCCAGAAACTATAAAAAAGGTAATATAAGCTCATTTGTATTCATTCTCCTTTGCCACAGCTTCCTGTTTTTCATTCTCTTTTCTATAACTGCTGTACGCTTTCTTCTCTTTTCTGTCTTATTTCCTTGATTCTGTTCTTTTCTTTTGTATCTTTTTGGCATTTTGCACTTTTTCTTCACTTTTGACCTTCCCATTTTTTATTTTTCTCTAATTAGCTTATGGCCTCCGTTCTTTTTTCCTTATAATTTTATATCTTTTCTCATTAGTGTTTTCTTCTCTTGTCTTGAACTAGGGTAGAAACTTCAATTTTTTTTGTAAAGAACCTTGAAAAAGACATTCCTTCCCCAGTATTCTTCTGCTATGATAGTAATTTGAGGTGAGGCTGCTTCTGGTGGGCATTAATATTTACTGACTTTTTTTATGAGTTTAAAGATTGATTTAGCTTGAGAGTAATGCAGAGAAACAGATGAACCAAGGAAATAGTAGGGTCAAAATTCATAACTCTATAAGCCATTCTGCGGTGAACAGCTTTTAGAAGAGCAACACCTAATAACTGAGAATCATTAAATGTCCAAAGTCCAAAACGAATTCAAAAATTAACTTTCTAGGTAGTAAAATTTATCTTTAATTATTAAAGACATTCTCCAAACTCTCACAGAATTACATCCCTTCTCCTTAAAATACATAAGGTCCAAAAAAATTCCACACTAGTTCTCTTAAGTAGTCAGGTGATAAACGTACTATTTACTAACATTACATATGTGTATGACATCCCTCAGAACTTGTGACACCCGTATTTTTCAAACTTCTGCAAACTAAGAATTTTCATTTTATTCTCATTTGCCGGTTGTCAGTCTTATATACTATATATGCTCATATCTTACTTCTATATGCATCACAGCTATCCTTCTGCATGTACTCAAGCTTTTATTAACCTAAAAATCAATTTTTCTCCCCTCTGCTTTCATGTCTTGATTACCAAGCAGTTTGCGGTGTATGTTGATCCTTCTGGAAATACCCAAATATGCACACTTTGGTTTAGCCTAATAGCATTTTGTAGGATTTCTTAAGGAAAACTGTGCACGTTTATACTGCTCTTCATCTACCGTTCATCCATGCTGTATGTATCCAGAAGGTGCCAGTACTGCAACTTCCCCACTGTGTTTTTCTTACAATGGATTTTATTTTAATCTTTCATTGTATGCACTTTAGCCAGGATAAAGTAAGTTCTTTTCAAGAGCTAAATTGTTCATTGTAAACTATTTTCTCCTTTTAAATTCAATGTTCACATTAATTAAATTTTACTCTTTATTATTTAATAAATCCCCAGCTGGAGAGCTTATAATAATTATTGGTTCTTTGCTGATTTTATCAATACAGTGATACTATCTGTGCTGCATCCACCTGCATTTCAGTTACATAACTATGACACGTCTATATTTGTCCTAGACAGATGTTCTCTAGCAAAACTCGCTGCAAGAGTTTAAGATGATAGTACCCTCAGCATTCTGACCTTCTTCCCCACTGAGAACAGTGGAGATAGAAGTGGAGGTGAGTATGAGCCCCACCTCGTCAACCGTATAGTAGTTAAGCATTGATAGAGGGTGGTTTGTGTCCTTTGTCTGACAGTTATTAGTTGAGTAAATAAAATGTGGAACAAAGTAAAAGTAATTTATCAGTCATTACCTTTGTGATTTCCTTTGCTGTTTAACATTCTTTATTGCATTTTCTGTGTCTTTTCTAATGACAGCATAGCATATCTTAAGCTATAGCTACTCTTGTTATTCTCATCATTTTCCTTTTTAAAAAATTATTTGTTTGGTATTAAGTGCTTTTGTCTTCTAGATACTAAACAGAAATATTCATCAAGGTCAAACCATATACAGATTTAGTTTCACCCTGGACACTTGAAATTGCAATCAATACATAGCTATTATTAACTTTAAAAAAATATTCCTATTACAAGTGAAACACAGAAAAAAAGTTTGATGTTTTGTTGTAATTAAGAACCTTTACCTGTCCCAGGCACAGAACTGCTTTGCTTTTAATCCATCTAGTGGAAAGTGGCATCTTTGAATAAAAGGTGACTTTCAGAGGTTATGTTCTTCTATAGCTTATATGCAATAAGTGATACAATGGAAACATTACTGTTGCATCTTAAACAGAAGATTTAACACATTTACTGCCCTTCTGACAAGGGAAAAAAATAGGAACAAACTAAAGGCATCTGTCACACAAACTTAGTATTTAAGAATAAGGCACATTCTTCCGGCGACTGTGAAGCACTAAGAGGAAAGACGTCTGAGAACTGCACTGTGTAATAGTCAATGACTTTGCTTTCTTTTCGTGTCAGTTTCGTGTTTTATACTAGAAAAATAAGTTGAACTCCAGGGCAAGGCTGGTTATGCACTTGTGCAGTCTGTGTAGAGATGCTCCCTTTTACCTGCAAATTTCATTTTACTATTAGACAGGCAGAATAAACTACTTTCCTTGAACCACTAAACTCTCCAAACTACATCAGTGAGGCATTCCTAACCCAGTCACATTATTTTTGTGTTCCTTGTACTTTATATTTGTTTTATGTCTTGTCTGTTTGGATCCTTCTCATTAGTTCAGGGCTAAAAGTGTAACTTGTGTAACAAAGGCTCATTATAAAAAAAGAAAAATCAAAAGCAACACAGTGTGCAATTAAAGAGTGTAAAACCGCAAGACAGTTTTGTTTTCAAGAGGTTGCTTACTCTATCAGCCCATCATATTAAAGTGATGTTTATATTGCTGCTGCAAGTCTCTAGTGTGTGCTAATATACAGATCATAAAAATGCACATTTTGTAAAACAAAGTCGCATTTATTTGAGATGGAAATGTATGGGAGAACTCACTGGAGAGAAAAAGACAAAGGGCCTGCGTGCACCTTCATTTGTTGCTTTATAAAATTGTGAAACTTGGAAGAGGGTAAGAAGGTACAGGTACTTGTATGCACTAAGTATTATGGTTCTTTATCCACTCATTTAATTCCAAAATTGTTGGAAATTTTTTGTAGTGAGTGATTGAAAAATCAGATGACAGACTTGACTGTGAGATAGAAATAAGAGTATTGGTTCTACTCAAGCATTAAAGAAATTCAGTGTTAAGGAATCATTTCATATTATCATATATTGTTCTTTTACCAAATTTGGTACTTCTTTGGTTCTTGTTTTTTAGCGTATAGGAACATCTGCATGCCAGTGTTCTATAGCTGTGTGTTCTTTACTGTAATATGCTGCAGAACTAATCACATCTTGTAAGCCGTTTCCTAGCACTGAGATCTAAGTAAAGAAGCTAGAGATATAAAGTTTGGTAATTTTTTTGGGGGGGAAAGAGGGAAACCCAAATCCAACCCCCCTCCAAACTACTGTTAGTAGTTTCTCTTTATTCTGAAATAATTACTCTGCTGGCTAAGTTTTAGAACACAGCACGAGGTGCAAATGCTGTATGTGACCTCAGTGGTTTTCAGAAGTGTCATGACCATCACCGAAGAATCAGTACTACCAGGAGAATCTGACCGTTCCATATTTGGTTGCTTTTTCCAACTGCAAAATCTGTGATCTTTATCAATGTTCAGGGAGTGAAACCATTCCCCCAAAAGATTGCTAGAATCTCCCTTACTTATAAGAAAACGTTCTATGTTTGATTTTTTGTAAAAGTAATCTTAGAATTAATTCTTTTAATATATATTTTTGGTTTTCTGAACTTATATTGAAGCATTTGAATTGTGCTCATGAAGGTACATTTGTAAGAAAAAGTGTTGTCTTTTATTAGATCATATAATATATCTTGAAAAAGAAGCATCTCAGATTCATAAAGGCTTTTTAGCCCCTCTCTGTAGGGATGCAGAAAACAATCTTGCTGGGAGGAGGAGAGCTCAAGGGAGAATATAGATGTCCTGTTAATCAGGACATAAAAAAAGAAAGGAGAAGTTATGATGTGACAGTGACTGGTGGAAGAAAATCTGGCAAACAGCAGAGAGAAGATTGGGAGATATGACAATTTGGGAAATGTATGTATAATTTATAAATCCAGACTTATTTTATGAATTTCGTGTTCCGCTCTATTCCTCGGTCTGTACTTAATCTGCCACTTGCTGGCTGGGACTGTGTCATAGATCACACACACTATGCAAGAACAGATACAAGAATAATCTAAGAAGAGATAACATGATATGATTTTTTTCTCAGTAAAGTATTGAATATGCTAAATAGACTGGTTAAACTAAAGGAAACCGATCATCTCAGGTTGTTTGCTTCTGAAGTAGAACAATGGAAATTGCCTAGTGAGAAAACAGATGAGAAAAGAATGTGTATTGTCTGAACTGGGGAGCTATCTGAACGAGTGACAGAAAACTTGCCGAGAGAGCATGCAGGCTGAGCGAGGGGAAAGCGAGGCTCTAATACCATGGAAAAGCTGTCCAAAATGTCAAGGTCTTATGAGACATTTGTGCTCCTAGAGAGAAGGTTTTATTTCCAGGATTTTTTTGTTTGCTTGCTTGCTTGCTTTTTATTTTGGGAGTCCTAAGTCTAGGTGCGCTCTCCTTTACCATGACATGTTTAATAATATGAATTTATAGTCTCCACTTACTTTCTAAGTACTGTACAGTCTCAGAAGATGAAACTGTAAACTGCAGTAGTCAGGAGGGAAGCTTTATGCCTTGCAGAGATTTGAACTAGCCTTAGAGACCTTGATTATAGACTCTGAAGGCTGCTCGAGAATAGGCATCGGCACCTATGTGGTTCATATCGTCAGTGGGTGCCCAGTGTTCTGTTTCAAAGACAGCAGCAAAGGCATCATGACCAGTATGAGAGGGCAGGGAAATTCAAATGAGAGTGATTAGAGGAAATGAGGGAAACATGGAGGGGAGAATTATCTATCACTGAGAAATTAGTGTCTAAAGGGAGCTGTGTGTCCAGATGGAAGTAAGTTATTTCAAGCAGTCTTGGTAAAGAAAGATATAGATAGAAAAAGTCTTGGTAAAGAAAGACAGAAAAAAAATACACATCAGAAGAGATATTTTTGGCCAAAGTTACGTGTTTTCCAGACAATGGCAGAAAAAGAGGGGGTAAAGAATGGTTGTTCAAGGGTAGAGAAAAGCCTTCTAGCTGAACAGATAGAGAGCATCTGAAGTGACAATGGCTCTGTCTGACAGGTCTCTGAATCTGGGGTCTGAAAAGTGAGGCACTGACAGTGAAGAACAGCAAGCAGTACCTTTTCACACCGTACTAGAAATAATGGGAGATTATCTTATTTTCCTAGCTCACGCTGCTTTCTTCCTGTTCAGTTTAGGTAGACAAAGTTTTCAGGTTTTCCTTTCATTTGGTGTATGTATACTAGCAGGAATTTGGCACAATAACCTTCCTTTCCCCCTTCCCGAGTATTAGGGCCTGACAGAGCTTTTTAGTGAGGGATGGAGGACTGAGCACAAGTTTCTGTTTGTCTGATCTTGCTCTGGAAAGGGAAAATATTTTACCTAGCATCCCAACTCAGCCAACAGCTGAAAGGAAAGCACAGCATCTCTTCATTAACACAAGTTAGCATATAGATGCTTTTTGTTGTCTTACTGTCTTTTTTTTTTTAATCTTTTTATTCTGTTATAAGTTTAAATTGCAGGTTTCTTCTTTAACATGTCTTGAACCAGCTAGGATAACTCAAGTCCTGTTCCTGTGATCTCAACTTGCTGTTAGAATACAGATATCTTCTAAATACAAATGCAGCACAACAATAATGTGTGTATGAAGTACTCAGCTGGATTGACCCCAGAGCAACCATCGTTGGGTGTAGTTCAGATTCTATGTCTGACTTCTTGGTCACAATTAATGGAAGTACAAAGGGGTTTTTTTTCACCTTGTTATATTTGATAAGACTTTATATGTACCACAATATTCAGAGTGTAGACGAAATAACTTCCTTTTGTATTGTTTATGTTCAGTATCCCACGTACCTTGTCTCAAGCAGCAGTTCACAAAATAAGACTAATCTGTAAGACAATTGCTCCTTTCTTACAGGATAAAAATAGACCTGAGTCCTAATCTTTATGTAAACCTAAATCAGTATTCCTTCAGTGACTCTTTGTTATCTTCTTTTTCACTGAAATTATATCTGCATTAGTTTGGCAGGAAAAAAAAAATAATCAGGAAGCTCAGTATTTGGGGAGAAAACACTTCAAAAAGAATTTTTAAAGAACAGACTATATTGTGAAGCTGCCATTTTTATATAGGTAGATGACATTTTGCATATATTCCAGGTTATTTTAAAAGGCCTGGTGAATTTGGCCTTGACTGGCATAAATAAAACCACCTTGTTGAAAAGTGAAGGTCTAAATTTTGTTGGAGGTGTTGGATTCACTGGAGATTTTTTGAAATACATCTCATAAATCTCCAACTGAACATTTCTCCTTTTCATACTCTAGATCCCAACTCCCACCTGTGCAAAACACAAAAGATATAACAGGAACGCAGAGTGTGTTCATTTTGACAGAAGTGTCAAGTTTTCTTAAATTTTTTCATTTTCCATATAACATCACTGCAGCAAGCACAGTTAAGAGGAAATACTTTAGAAGTGCTTTGCAAAAAACAAGTTCTTCTGGCAAATCAAAAAAAGAAGAGCATTTGTTCAAACAATTATTAGCTATTTCTAGATTCTCTTGTAATATCCACCTTTCTGCTTTTTTTTTTTGTAGCAGAAGGAATAAAAAGATCCTTAAATGGAAAAATTGATGCCTGTTAAGCCTAGTCTTGTTTCTTAAAGCTAAGTTACTGAACGTAGTTTCTGCTCTCTAATTTTTCTGTTAGTTTATAATAAGAAGCAAACATTTGTGAAAATACATAAATATTTTCTCTGGAAATCCAGGCTTTTAAACTGACTTCAGTGAAATTATACTTACATTGATGTATCATAGCAGAAGTAGCATACTGCACGTCTTGCTTAGACTGGAGCATGAAATTGCACTTTGCATCGGTCTTGCTAATTTAATTGTTTCACTTCTATGTCGTGTTTATTTATTTATTTTTTCAAATTGTTCTAGAAGGTGTCTTTGTGTAGATTCCATTCTAATGAATGTTCCATTTGCATGTTTTAAAAAGAGTTGTTTTGATTTGGAATCTGAAAACTAAACAGAAGTAGTATCAGGCAAAATGCAGAAAGGATTCCTTTCCCAATGTCACTAATCCTTCTGTTCCTCAGTACTTTACTTGTCTAATTCTGGGACTCCATAGGACAGGAAAGAAGTAATTCTGGGGTATGGAACACTGTGGTGCCAGACAGGATCATTGCAATTCTTGCCAAGGATGTTTACAGATGCAAAAGAAAAGTAGATAGTACTGCAGTCTGAGGACTCCTTACTCATCTCTTATATGTGAGTCCTCACAACATTTTTAGTTCTCCTTATCAGTGTGTTAATCTGAAACACAGCTACATTCATTAAGCTTCTTTTAACATTCAATTCTGTAGACAGATATGTATTTATGACACTTCTTTTCTGATATCATAATTCTGTTAAACTTCTTAATTTTCTATACCACAGAAAATAATGAAAATAGATAGTGGATTATTATCGTGCCTTACAGGTAGGTGTGTGAACTTAAGACAGACATACACAGTTTCACACTTTTGACTTGGAAATCTGATTTTGATTAAAAAAGAAAAGCTTTATGAGAATTCAGGAAGTCTTGTCTGCCTTCAGTCATGTCTCTTTTCATCTGGTATTGTGCTTGTTAATTGGTTGAACCACCTCACTGGGGCATAGATGCCAAGCAATAATAGCTTTATAGAGGCACTTTGCATAATAAGGTCAGTGGCATCATTTGCAGCTGGGAGACCCATCACATTGATGTCTTCAAAGCACTGATGCCTCGTGTCTTTTTAACAATGAAGTACACCTGTTGGTTTTTCTGTGCCAAATATGCCCCTGAATAGCAGAGGGAAGGAAAACTTGGAAAAATAAGACAATTTTTCATTGCTGAAAGAGGCTAGCGATACTGCAGCTGGCAGCTCGGACCAGTTATTTCAAACAGGAAAAAAGTAGATTGTGGCTGGAGAGGGAAAAAAACAAACCATTCAAGACAGAGGGGTTGACCTTAATCTGACAAATTGGCTGGTACTGATAAGAAGACACAGAGTGGAGGAGGAACAACATTGTTCAGTCCAGGTGGTGCTATGAGAAGTTAGAATTCCTGGGCCACAGATGCTGGGTGGAAGGTCTATCTGCTTCCAAGTTAAAGTTTGGCTTTGCTTTTCCTTTCTTCACAGCAAAGGTCTCTTGAACAACACATCTTTTTCCTGCTTTTCCTGTACAAAATTAGAATATAATTTTGCTGTAGTGCTCAACTTCAGGTCAACAGCAGATCTTCAAGATAGCCCAAGATGATATACACTTAAAAATCACGTGATTCAGTTCTCAATGGATGCTTGACAGGTGCTTTAGGCAAATGTTGCTTTAGCGACCAAAAATTCCATTTGAAAGAGTCTTAAGCCTAAGGGATGTATAAGCCTGTACATTGACATATTTCAGTTCTATATAGAGCAGATGCATTGCTTAGGACATTTTATGTCCTATTCTATTATATATTTGTCCGATTATATTAACTCTTGGAATTTTAGATATGGGAGATCATCCTGCATATTTCTTGATGTAGTATGTGCATTCTGCAGTGGATATATGTATGTTTCTTCTTTTATCTCTATTCTATCGGCCACCTTCCTTGTATCTTACAACCATCTCCAACCAGCAGTCTCTTGCAAACATTTCCCAATCTCTCTTTTAAAACTCTTCTAAGCAAAATATCTTTTCTTCCTTTTTATGCCAGGTAGTCTTTACGTCTGAGAATGACAGAGTTATGGAATTGGTGAGATTAGGAGAGACCTCTGGAGCTCATCTAGTGCAAACCCCTGATCAAGGATTATACAGAGTAGGTTGTCCAGCGTTGTGTCCAGTCAAGTTTTGAGTATCTCCAGAGAATCGTTAAGAAGGTGTCTATTCTTGCTGCCGTAACACGGTTGAACAGCTGGTATGTCCAAAACACAATTACTGGTACATGATTTGTTTAACCAAGGCCATCCTCTTTTCCTAATGAGTGCTAGAACAGAGGAAGGATTTAGGAGCAACAGGAGGAACAGGACTGGACTCTTAAGTTGTTAAGGGCTTTTAATTTTTTTAATATGGTGGCTATGCAATGTAGAACCTGGTGATGGAGCAAGGTCTCAGAAAAGATTAAGCTAAATCTTTAGTCTGGCAATAAGTAATCAATGCAATATCTACTCCTGAAAAATCCCATCTGGAGTTCAACTATTAACATAACACCAAGCAATGCAACATTTGCCACGGGGAGGTGGATGTCTGTTACTGCTGCAAGAGCAGCACGGAAAATTGCATTTGCTATTATATATGTGGCTGTGTATTTTCTGTTTGGGAAACTATGAATACATATTTTCTTGCATTAGACATAGTTCTTAATAATGAAGTTTATTTTCAGTCTTCACATATTTAACAGTCCTGTGTGTTTAAAAATGCAAATAATAACTTTTGAAAGAGTCTGAATTTATTTCATCACTAAGATATTTATACTACGAACCTGGGATATTTTGCAGGCTCTTAGATTAGCTTTGCAGACAGCTTGTAAGTGAGTGTGGGCTACTTGTGTGGTCTGGTGACACCTTTTTGACAATCTGTTGCTAGAATATCTGTCTATCAATAAGTTTATCAGTAGACTTCGTTTATTGAAGTTGAAACGATTTTCATTTTCTGCTTAAGGGACAAGATAGTTTGCCAGTTGGCTTTTTTCTTGTTATATTTTTTCCCCTATTTGTTGATTCTTGTGGGTTTGTGGGTTTTTTTTTTAATTATTTGTAGTTTGATTCAAAATAAATTCCTTTTGCAGTGATGAGGATTAAAAGAGAGCATTGAGGAAGTATTATACTCAGGCAATATTCCTTGGTGTCCTATATCAAGCATTCCTTGGAAATATATATTTGCATGTCCCATGTTAATTATCCCACCTATGATTATACCACCTTACCGTAATACTCGAATAAAAGTGCTCTTTATTTTGATAAAGAGGGTCTACGAGAAAGCTGGGGAGGTACTTTTTACAAAGGCTTGTGTTGATAGGACGAGGGGCAATGGGTATAAACTGGAGAGGGGCAAATTTAAACTGGGCATAAGGAGGAATTTCTTCTCAGTGAGGGTGGTGAGACACTGGCCCAGGTTGCCCAGGGAAGCTGTGACTGCCCCATCCCTGGAGGTGTTCAAGGCCAGGTTGGATGGGCTTTAGGCAGCCTGAGCCAGTGGGATGCCCCTGCCCATGGCAGGGGGGTTGGAACTGTGTGATCTTTAAGGTCCCTTCCAACCCAAACTATTCTACGATTCTATGATTCTGCGTTCATAAGAACAACTCTTCACACTGATTTTCATTCTACGTATAAATCCCTAAAAATAAGAAGAGAAAACATAGCTCTGCCCTAAGCAGAAAGCAAGTTAGTGCATCTGGCAGCTTATAGAAACAGAGCACATCCACAATAATATTTGACTGCAGTCTTAGGGGCATTTCATACCTCAGTCAACCTCTTCTTCTCCCTCAGGGATCTTAATTCTTTTTATCTACTCATTAGCATGTAAAATTAACACCATTCCTGAGAATATTAGTGATCAGAATTTTAGTAATGCTTATATCAATGTTAATCTCACTGCACTTTCCATGACAATTAAGTAGATAGCAGAATTGTATTGTAAGGGTCTTGTGATATCCGTATTTCTCAAATACCTGTCCTCCGTGCTTGTGCATGGGACTTAAAAAAACCCCAAACTACTGCATTTCAGGGGGGAGAAAACTTCTTTTGTCTTTTCTTTGTGGGGTTACTGTTATAGTTGACGCTTATCAGTAATATTTAATCATGGTGTGGAGTTGATTCGAGGTGACTTATCTGAATCATCTTGACCTCTCTCTTTAAAATAAATCTGTCATATACTCATAAATAAATATAGAGGTCAGATAATGTTAGTTGTCAGGTCTGACTATGCCTTGAGTTTTATTTTAAATCGCAGAGAGACTGATCTTAATAAGAGAACAGAGCTGCTAGATTTAAATTACATGCTTTTTGTCCTTTTCTTATTTGAAGATCCTGCCTGCTTAATTTGACAGTAAATTAAGCACCAGTGTTAAACCCAGATTTTCATTGAGACTGAAGGAACAGTATCCCTTTTAAGGAGAAACGATTGCAATGAAGAGGTCTGGTTCGTTCATCTTTACCTTAATTTGAGCTATATGACTATGAATTTAGATTTAACCCAGTCTTACCCTAGAATCATAGAATGGTTGGGTTGGAAGAGACCTTAAAAGTCTTCTATTCCAACCCCCTTGCCATGGGCAGGGACACCTCTCAGTGGATCAAAGCCTAACCTAACCTGGCCTCGAGCATCTCTAGGGATAGGATATCCATGACTTCTCTGGGGAACCTGTTCCAGTGCATCACCACCCTCAAAGTAAAAAACTACTTCCTAATCTAAATTTCTTAAAAATCTAAATCTAATTTCTTCTAATCTAAACCTACCCTCTTTTAGGTTAAAAGTGTTACCCTTTGTCCCATCACTGCACTCCATGGTAGAGAGCCCCTCCTCATCTTTCTTGTAGGCCCACTTGAAGTACTGGGAGGCTGCTATAAGGACTCCCTAAAGCCTTCTCTTCTCCAGGCTGAACAACTCCAAGTCTCTCAGCGTGTCCTCACAGGCAAGGTGCTCCAGCCCTCCAATCACCTTTGTGATTTTCTCTGGACTTCTACCAGATTGATATCCTCCCTGTGCTAAGGACTCCAGAACTGAATGCTATACTCCAGATGAGGTCTCACAAGGGTGGAGTAGAGGAGAAGATTAACCTCTCTTGACCTGCTGGTCACGCTTCTTATCAATGATCAGTATCAACAAATAATGTTATTTTAGGATGCCTATGAAAAGATTGCTTAATTTGCATATTTCCATTTTAATTTTTTTTTTTCTTTTCCACAAAGTTGATAGTTTTTACACATACTACCCTAAGTCCTCTTTGGTGATGAGATGGGAACTGGCTTTGTGGAGGGACACTGGATGCTTTGTGATTACTGAGGATACGTTAAGTAGGTAGTGGCCTGGAAGACTTTCAGTTCCAACTCTTTTCTTTTATTCACGGTTATCTTCCATCAGGAAAATAGTGTCAAAGTCAAATACTACAATAATGCAAAGAGATGAGAGTTTGTGAAGTAGAAATGCAAACCAACTGTGAAGATAGCTCTCTTCTGTTCCCCTATATGAAGTCTCTGAGAAGTCTCTGAAAGGGGAAAAAAAAGGTATTTACGCATAAATATGCTTTTATTTTTATATGTGTATAAAATTGCATATATAAAATGTGATATATGTATAAAATCACAAGCAATCTGTAATACTCAGAATTAATTTCTTTACAGGAAAGTAAAATCATATGATATAATTTACTAAAACTGTTCCATGACAGTGAGCATGATTAAGAAAAAGCAGATTTCATCATAAGTTAATACAATTTAAAATTGTATTTTAAAATTACATTTTAATAATGCAGTAATGGTGTCATTCATATTTCCTAATTTTTTAATAAGTACATTGGTTACTTTTTCAATCGTTTTACTGGATTTCTGTCCTACCACAAAACTGAAAGTAGTGCTTTTCCCAAATTACTCATTTATAGAAATTAAAGGGAAATACCTAACAGATTTATTTTTTGCTCCACATTTAATCTTCCCATTTGTGTTGGCAGAGGTTTTTCTTGGTTCTTCTTTCTAAAATGTACCTCTTGGAGAACATTAGTTATTGCTGAACCCATGTAAGCAGACATTTATTGTCACTGTTAAAATAAACCTAGTACCTACAAAAAAGAACTTGTTTAGACATTTTAGTATGTCTATTTATCTTTGTATTTCTGACAGAGCCAGTAAACAACCTCTATAGCTGTCTTTTATAGACTTCAATGACTTGAATGGAAAAGCCTGGAATTTTTTTAATTAGTTCTATTAAATATTAGTGTGTGTGGCTGGCAAGATATTCATGTTCACCGCAAACAGTCCTGGAGTGGATGGGATGCACTAAACCTGTATGGAATTGTACAATTTTTGGATTGGGTTATCATCTAATTTATTTAAGAAACCATCCTAAAGGTGGCCTGTGGCTCAGCGCCAGGGTCACAGTTGACTCTGCAGCAGAAATACTGCGTCAGAGGTGACCGTTTCACTTTGAAATTTTGAATCCAGCAACGATTCCATGGCAGTTGGGAGACTCGATGGCAGCTCAGGCCGTGGCACTACCCAGGGGAGTAGGGCAGGGCATCACCTCGACAGAGGTACGTATATGGACCTGGGATGGCTGGTAAATTCACTCCTCTTTCAGAGCTCAGTCATTCTCATGTTGGAATTCACTCTCTTTGACATATGTTTGTGTTTATTTCATGTTTTTGCCATGTAGCATAAAAAGGCATTTTTATCTTTTCCTGCCTACATGTTTTATGAACAAATCTCTGTACATTTTGGAGTAGGTGTTGTATGTGGATCCTTTATCAAATTCATAACTATATTCAGGAGAGCAAGCATGCTACCACAGTGGAAAGAGACATTTCCTACTGTGGGACACTGTTAGACTGTCCTAGTTGTGGAGGAAATGCCAACAAGCACAACTTTCTGAAGCACCAATTCCAGCACAGACTGATGTGTGGAAAGCAAAGCTCATCCCATAAGCAGAAATATCACCAGAGGAAGAGTTTGTAATAAACTCTATTCACCCATTGTTAAACTTTCTTGGTCTTTCGCTTCCACTTTTGTCAAACAGTCTTATCATTCTTATTTGCCCAAAATTACCTTCTAAAAGAAGGGACCTGAGTTGACAGAATGTAAAAAATCAGCACAGTTCTCCAGGGCACGCAGTCTCAACACAGTCAGTTATCCTCTGACTGAGCTAGCACTAGCGTTTGATTCCAAAATAATGAAGAAACTCATTCAGTTACTTGTATAAATGGATAGAAACACTATTTATAATTTTAATCCTTTGAATCTTTGTCCAGAAAAACTCCAAGCAAAATCATGTATCTGTAAGAAATTGCATACCTCGTGAATGAGCTGTGCATGATGAAAAAATGCTGGAGTAAAATGTCTTCTTCAACATACAGTGTGTTTTTTGCACAAAAGCTACCATGAGTAGAGAAAAAGAGCAACCTTACTTGAAAGGATATGGTACAAACACTACAAATCTCCTTTGGAAACCAACACAACTTTAAAAATGGTCTGAGACAGAGAAATTTTTCCCCATGGCATTCAAAAGGCAGAAAGTGGAGCAGAAGAAAACTCGCAGCTGTTCAAAAAGTGGATACATATGGTTCCCAACAAATCTTGTATGCTCAAATTTTGCTAATTCTAAACAAAAACAACTAAAAAAATCCTAAAGAAAAATAACTAAAAGATGTTTAGTGTAAATGGTATCACTGGATGGCGTACGATTATTTAGACGTTATGTAGCAAATGATAAACTCGTGGTGGCAGAAGGTCAGATAAATCAGCTGTTTCCTTTTTTCATTTCAATTAATCTAGTTTTATGAATTACAGACTGAATGAGGAGTTTGCAACAGCCTAAATATTCTATGCTTCTTGGATCTTTAAAGTCAATAGGTGCCAATGAATCTCACATTTGATGTAGAGGATGTTAGTTGATGTAGAGGACTGAAGCCCTTGAACACCTCCTGAATGTTCTCTGTCTTATCATCATCTACAGATTTTGAAACTCAGTTCGAAAATATGTGAAGCACTACCAATAATGATTATTTGCCTGTCACTTACTTCAACAGGAAGCAAACATTCATAGATACCACCATTGATCATATAAGGAAAGTGTATATTGTGTAGGCAAGTGGAGAAATCATGCAAAAAAAGAGCATATTTGGCTCAAAAAATTGCAGACATATGCTCTTTTTGAAATTGAATTAATTGTGATAAGAATCTTGAACTGATAACTGTGTAATGTCAACAGGGACGAGGTGGGTCTTTTTCTAGACTACCTGTTTAGTCTGGTTTTCTCTTGCCTTCTAGGCTTGCAAACACAATTTAGGCTCTATGCCAAGTCATTCTTTGACCTTCTGCTGAGAATGACATTAGTAACACTGATTTTGGTGGTAGTTTGTGATGTGGATATTTATCCACTAAACCTCTGGACCAAAGCCATCAATTCATTTCATACAGGGTACAAAATAGCCATTGGGCAGCAATGACTTTCAGCCTTTAATATCTAGGGCCAGGAGTCAATGACCTTTGCATGAAAGGCACTATTGCTTGTCAGAGACATCACAGTAAACGCTCATTTAAAATAATATTTTAAAACTGCTGAAGATACACCATAGTCATTAATAAAAGAATAGATTGATTTCCTCAAAACGTAGAGCAAGCTACAGTCATTGGAATAAATTATAACTGATTTTGAGCAGTCATTGAAGAAAACGTTCAGGGGCCATGACAGAGAAAGACCTTGGGATGGGTTGATACATTATTAATACAGTCTGTTAGGTCATGTCTTGGCAGTATATATCTGCAATAGGTTTGAAATACCTCTTAAACATTTACTATTTTTTATACATCTTTGCCACAGTTAGCATGGATTGGCAGATCTGAAGGAATTTATGTGTTTTGTAATCATGCTATAGCAAACTAAAACTTGCTGTAACACTCGTCCCATAAAGGACTGTACAACTGCAATGTGTTACAGCACTTGCATTTCAAGATACTATAAAGAATTTGTTGGAGTGTGCTTACTATTATATGTATATATATTATATGAATCACATTACATCAGATAAAACAGCATGTTTCTTGCCATGTGCTTACCTCAGCACACAGCAGGTGAGTTGTGCTGGATATGTTAAGTGATAGACACAAGTTTTTTTTCTCTAAGAAGTCAAATGTTTTCTAGACTGTAAGTGAATGGTTTGAGATGCTGACACTTTTACCTATTTTGACAGCCAAATCAGTTATTCAAAACAGTCATAGGCGTTTATGACAGCCTGAGTACTTCTAGCTTATCTGAAAATAGCTGCCATTTGCTTCGAAATGAAACACTGATGTTGTTCTGTGAGACTATCAGAGTTTCTTTTTTTTGTTGTTGTTCAATTTTTAAAACGTTTTAAATTGATAGCAAAAGAATTTTTCCCAGAAAGGACTTGGGAAAAGGTTAATTAGTTCTCAAGACGAGTGAAGGAAGAAATATGTTTGTCATCTCTAGTTAAGAGTCATTTTTACAGTAGTCATGGATGGGAGGTTACAGGTATCCAAAGCGAAGGAAAACTTAATACCTCTAATTATGAACTGTAAGATAACTATAATAATGTATTGATACTTTCAAAGCCTTTTGAAATTTGTATGCCTTTTCCCAAACATTCCTCCCCACAAAAATAAGATCTTCTTCATATATAGTAAAAATTTTCATTCCTTTTTGGAATGAAGCCTTTGAGGGGAAACCATGTTAGAAGAAAGACAGGAAAACTAGTTTTTCACTCGCTCTTAATTTTAGCTTTTTTATTTGAGGGTAGGGTCATGTGGAATTAAGCAGATAAATGCAGGTCACATAGCAGAGTTGTGTCTGAGTTTGACCACAGGCTTGGTGCAAAGTGGCAGACCTCATCATTTCATATACCAGTATTTACCTTAATGGAAGTAAAGCCCTAATGTTTGCTGTAAATTGCCATCATTCCATGTGATATGGTGGAGGAAAACAGTAGGGATCCCAATACGACTTCTTTTTTGTTGTTGCTCACCTTGAAAAAGTACCTCTTTCTCCTATAACACAGACATGTTTCAGGAGTTTATAGGTGAATTCGTGGCAAAGAGTTGTAGACTTTTCTTCTCTACAAATAGGAACTTATTAATACATTAACTTATTTATAAGACTTCTTAATACATTAACTTATCTATAAATTATTTTATAAGCAAAACCCAACAATATATGCATTAACTTATTTATAAGAATTACACTATCACACATTTAAGAAAGTTATTAAAGTAAACATAGCATTTCCTTATAGCTAGTAATAAAATGCATTGCAATTATAGGTTGGTTGGTTTATTCACGTATCTTAGCCTTTCCAAACATGTGTATGTATTTAATAACTTTGTTTTATGCTTTAATGTATAGCTTGCTCCAGACTGTCTGTGTAGAAAATCCCATGAAATATCTTAATAATTTGGATTTGTGGCCTTAATTTAGTAAAAAATTAAACCAGAACTTCATGATTAGTTTTTCCACTTTCTTTTACCTGCACAGGAACTGGGAGCAGTGTAGCATCCAGTACAAGGGAAACGATGCCACTGCATCTTTGGAAAGTGCACGTCTGACCGACAGAATTACCTGCGCAGATAACGTGCTAATGAAATGTCTTGGAATGTGTTAAGTTGGATTGGATATCAACCAGTTCCTGAAGAAAGAAGGTTTGGTATGTGAAATTTATCTGTGTAAGACTTTTTTTCATTTAACAAGTAATTCACTGTAACGAAAATTAAAATGAAATAGCTTTCACTGTAGTGTCCAAAGAGAGTTTACCAAAGCAATACCCTAAACAGGTTAGGGCAGAGGTAATTTTTTGCCCACAAGGTGTTTATGAAAATATATTTATTCTTTCCCAAAGCAGAAAATTATGCTTGTTAAAATTATATTTTCTAAGAAGGAAGATTGTTTATAAGAGAATTTTTACGTAGTGCTTAATTTATGGTTTCTAGGAAGAGATGGTTAAAATAACGTCCAAAGAGAGGTGGTCCAAGGGAGCCATTGACATACGTTAAGATCTCCTATATTTACAATGTCTTTTTGATAATTTTATACAGATGAATTTTCATATGGAGTTTTCAAAGGAGAAGAAGGAACACCTTCTAGTCTATCCTATATTTCCAGAGCAGTTTGTTTTATGCTCTGCTTTAAAAAAAAAAATCCAATATGGGCTGTTTTGAAAACAAGAAAACTGTAACTAAAGGCATTGATGGATCGTTACATTAACAGTTCGTCAACAGCTAATCTGAGACCATCTGTTCTTTAGTGGTCTGAAAAGGTTAACAGCATATGGATGTCTCTACTTGCCACATAGTATAATGTAGACTTTCCAGGATGAAGGAATGGTGCTATAGTGCAGGACTTCTGGCAAAACACATTGTGCTGAGGCTCAATTCATGCTGCCAGAAGTGGCCACACAGGACATAGTTTTTCCAGGCAGGCACATCAGTAACTCAGTGTAATTATTATTATTATTATTAGGCAATGTGGTTAAGCAGACTTAATCAGCAAATGGGTATATGTCAAGGTGAGAGACAGGTGACAGGTGTTATTGAAGTCTTAGGCCTTTATTTTGTAATAAATGTGGATTTTTTAAAAAGGCAAGGTTTTAACAAATGACCAGAAAACAGTATCTTCAGAAAAACTCTGATTAATGAACAACATATTAATTATCTTCTGCAGAAGATGGATTCTTAAAATTCTGCTGGTATAATCAATTTTTGATATAGTGTCATAAAATGAATAGTGTAATCGCTGGGACAGAGCTGTTGCATTTGTGTGGAGCCTGGCAGAAGGGATTGTGTTTTCCAATCAAGCTGTGATTAGCTGTTCCTATGAGGTATTGTTAAGGCTACAGCTATGCCTGTGCCCAGCTATGGATCCTGATGGTCCAGGTTCTGATCAATGGCCTTGACCATGCTTTCTCACCATAGATGGTGCAAGAAGAAATGACTATGCAAGTTATCTTGGTTTGTTTCTTCTCTCTTTATTACCAGCATAGTTTTTATCACAGGAGAGAAAGTGAAAGCACACTTTTCTAATTCCAGAAAGTTGGATTCACCATAAGGACACAATGATTCTCTGACTTTCATTGCTATGGAGACAAGGAAGAGGTAATTGTAGTTTTGTCTTTTTGTAGGTATTTAAAATATATAATTCTGTAAGGTTTTGTAAAAGGAAATTGTTTGGGTTAGTTAAAATATCACAGGGAAAGATTTCTCATTCTTGGGAGTGTCTGGGTAGAAGGATAGCAATGAAGGAAACTGAATTGGGAAGAAGGTAAACTATGGCAAATGAAGGAAAGCTGAAAATGCACTAAAAGAGACATTTGAGAAGCCGTCTCCATATATTGTTGATTTCCCCACAGCAAAGAAAATTTCTTAGCAGATGAGAGCCTGGCTCTTCATTCTGCCATCTTGAAGTAAAGTGATTGTAGGAGTGCTTTGAGTTACTGCTCTCAACTGGGTACAATACTTGAGGGCTTTTTGTTTGGCTGAGAATACTTATTTGACTCTAATATAGGTAAATTCATGGGAAGGTGCAAAACTAAGAAGCTGAGGAGATGACCTGTGCTGCAATGACTATGCTTTTATTAGTATATAAAAACTAGCTAAAATGTGTCAAGAATATTTCACAGTCCTCCTGTAGAGACTCTTCATCCTCTGCAGTAAAAACATGAACCTGTCACAGTACTCATGTAGCTGAGTTAATGAATCTAGATCATTTATGAAGTCTGATGTGGACTTAACCTGCTTTTTAGTTATGGAAGCGTCTGGCTGCGGTAGTGTTATAGCTGTAATATAGCTGTCTCTTAGGACAAGAAAAAAAAAAGGTAAGTTGTCACAGGATAGATCATGGCAAATGTTTCAAAGGTATTATCACAGAATGAAGTAGATGAAAAGTTATTTAAAATTAATCATCAGAAATGTCTCTGATCAATTCTAAAAAAAAATTACTGAAGTATTTCTGAGTGGTTGAGCAACCCCTAGAGCATGAAGTAACACTTGTATCTGTAAAAAGAACTAAGTGAATAGGGATTACAAATTAGAGGCGTTTATTCATAGTAGTGTCATAAGAGGAACAAGCAGGAGAATAACATTACTCTGTCAATCATCTTATGTATCTACATTCTTATGGAAGCCTTAAGAAAAAAAAGTTTGAGAAATACAGTAAGGAAGAGGAACTGAAGGTCTTGTCACGGGGTCGATTTTATGATGTAACTGGCATATAGGGACCTGGAGGAATAGTTTGAGTGATATAAATCTTGAATAATATTTGAATTTGGCAGGATTATAGCTTTCCAAAGAAAACAAGGTGAAAATGTATGGCAAAAAGATTAAAAACACTCTGAAGGTGTATATTTAATACAGGCTCCGAAACAGGGAAGCTGAGTTTTGAAGATTCTTTTGTAAGCTTTTATTAAACTCCAGGTTTAATAGTTTAGTTTAATTACCACAACATCATGGTTAGAATATAGACTACATTGGTTTTCACTGGTTTGTGGCTCTTTTAAAAAACAAGCAATAAAACCCACTAGGTAAAAGCACAATTAAAGTGACACTGAAATTGGAGAAATCAAGAAAGTGAAAGCTAGTCGAGAGAGGTGAGAAAGGAACAGGAGCAATTTGTTGAGGACATGCCAGTGGAATACAGCTTTGGAAGATTGATCATGAAATAATAGAGTTCATGATCTTTAAGAAAGAAGGGAAGATAGTTAGATAAAACAATAGATTTCAATAAACTCAGGCAAGTGATGGCTTGTGTTTCCTATGAACCTAGACTAGCTGAAATATGGTTGAAGAGGCTGCAAAGAAATATAACTTTTTTGCTATTTTTAATTCTTTTAATGGGGGAATGAGGAAGAGAGGCGAGAAAGAAAGCATAGCAGGAGTCTGGTTTGGATAAATCATGAGTTGTTAAATTGTTTTAAAAATTAAGTACTCAAGAACTAAGGTTACTAAGCGTGAATATGTAGGTGTAAAAACAAAAAGGGGAATGTACAAAATAAAATGCAGCTAGTAAAAGTATTCAGACATTGTTTCTGTTTGCTACACTAAATATTTTTTCATCCCTACTTGGTGAAAATGAAAAGTTACTGAGAGACAAATATGACAGTCCAGGTGTTTGATATGTTTATTTTTCCTTCACTAAAAAGGCCAACTGTGATTACTTGAATGAGGCAATTAATTTTAATGCCAAAAAGGTAGACTTTAATGGAGAAGAACATAAAATAGGTGGGTTATTTGTTTTCAAGTTAGTTGGACCACATTAAATTTATCCAACAGGCTGAATTAATCTCAGAGCCGTTAACAAAAATCTTCGAGATGTCAGCGGATAGGTAAGGCTGTGGAAGACCAAAGGTGGCATCCACGATTTTTTGAAAACATAGGAGAGCGTGAAAATTACAGATGAGGCAGCTTAATTTCAATTTCAGGAAAAGAGGTAAAACAAACACACTGCTTGTGAGCACCTACAGGATAACAAGAAGCCGTCAACAAGGATTTGTCAAGAGCAAATCTCGTACAGCCAATGTAATTTGCCTCTATGGCAGGATAACGAGCCTTTGGCAGAAACATCCTCGATGCATGTCTTGCTTTTAAAAAAATCTTTTGAGATTTCTATAACGTTCTCCTGAGTAGACCAGGGAGATTGACTCAAGGTTAACGTGTCAATGGTTAGAAAGAGCACTCAAAAAGCACTTACCTGTTTCACTTTCATTTGGTCTGTTTTATCAAGCAAGTTTCCTTAAGAATCAAACCTGGGATCCTTTTCTACTAAATTTATTCATTATTGATCCACAAAAAGATAATGTGCTTGTCAGATTTCAGACAACAGTAATCTGAGAAGGTTTGCGATCAGGATAGAAGGTGATATTTAATTCTTGATAAATTAGAGGTAAATCTCTGAAAGAATGAAGAGCTTAGAAAGGGATAATACATAGACAGTAATAACCAACTGCACGAATACAACATTAAGAGGAGTTGTGCAGCAGGAGTTCTTCTGGAAGTGATTTGGGAAATATTTTGGATCTCAAATGGAATCTGAGTCAATGATTTTGTGCTATTTCATGGAAGGAAATGCATTGGGTTATCAAGCAGACTTGGCACTGTAACAACAGGCTCTACTTAGGAGAGACTCCATACCTAATGTTATCTCATCTAATTTGCTGGGTTTTCTCATTAAAATTTGCTTGCTCTAATCTCTAAACAAATGTGTATCAATAAAAGTCCAGTGAGTCAGTTACAGTGTGCAGTATCACTGTTCAGTGGCTTATTGCTGATGAATGGAAGAGATATTTTTTTCAGCTTTAATTGGAGACAGGTTTAAAATAAACAGAAGAAAATAAATAGGTCTTCATACAAATCTGATCAAGTTGTGAAAGCTCTTACTGTGGGACAGTATGAGCGTTGAAGGCTTATATGGGTTTAGAAGAAAGGGTGAGGGTTTGGGTGACAAATTCATGAGAGTTAAAAAGGGCCAAAATCACTGCTGCTTTCTCACAAAGACATTGAGCTATAAATTACTGGGGATTTGGAGTATATTACAGGGAGGTATTATTGCTGATTTCTATGAGAAGCTGGACATAGAGTTAGATGGACTTCTGAACTAATCACCTGCTAGTTTCATTTGATTTGGTGTGGGGATAAAAGTGGGCTCATAGCCTCTCTAAGAAATTTTCTGACTTTATGCAAGGAATGAGTTTTCTTGTCTAGAACAAGTTATGATTAAGTGCTACCTGGTTGTACTGATACAGTAACCAGTGTTCAGTGATCCTACAACAAGCTGTAGCTTCATACAGAAACCTGCTTTTACTTTGTGTGAAAGTCATTGACCTTCTGACTTTCAAATCTGAATTTCCTTCCTGACAGATATGATATTAGTGTCATGGCAGATTATGGATTTTTTTTTTGTAATGCAGGAGGCCATAAGCTACATAAGCAGTATTTTGTTATATACATCATTAGATTCTTCCAGAGCTCATCCAAGTCCTTACTCAGCTTTCTGCTAATTAACATGCTTCACTGTATCAGAAATGGTAATTACTCTCCTTTAGCTTGCCAATTGCATGTTTGCGTGAAAAGTAGTATATACACTAACTTCTACCTCCTGTCATGGCTTCCTCATCCCTGGAAGTGTTCAAGGCCAGGTAGGATGGGATGCTGAGCAACCTGATCCAGTTGACCCTGCCCATAGCAGGGGGGTTGGAACTGGGTGATGGTTAAGGTAGAGGTCTCTAATTTTGAAGCCTTGGGCCCATTTTTCATTTGGAGTTTTTCAGGTTGTTTAGTTTTACTTTTTTAAGACAATGGTCATCTTCATATCTTAATAAAACAAAAATTGAATTATATGCACTACTAGGCAAGCATGACAGAACTTTTTGCTAGGGGGTGTAAGGTGTGAAAACCTGTGGGAAAATCTTACTCTTTTCAGGTTCCACTTGAGAACACTGCAGTGCACTGGGAATGGATTCACTCTTAACGGTATTGAAAAAGATAGAAGCTGTGGAACAATGGAAATCAATGGTTTGAACCTCATTAGAAGTCCTGATAAAAATTCCAGAAAGCCAGATGGCAAAGTAAATTTCTCAGTATAATATCAGTGCAGAGAAAGTATATGATTAGTTGTTCACATTCTGCAAGGATAGAATTATCAGCAAGGAAGCCAAAGCATTTCTTTAAAAGTACTAGACTGTGCTTTTAGAATTACTGCACATCTGAGTTAATGTAAATCATTTACTCTCCAAGAAATAAAAAAAATTGGTTTTTACAAATGTTATAGTGTAAAACTCAGGCATTGGATATCTTGATACAAGATTTAGACTTTGCTGAAGGCTAGACGTGTATGTTATTTGAACATCAAAGCTAAAGTCAAAAGTCCAATTATACATGCTGGAAAACACAAACACTTTGGTGGGTATTTATAGATTTGTCTTTGTAGTTTTTAACTCATTCTTCTGAGTTAGGAGTAAAGTTTTGAAAAGGATGTTTCCTGTACATATGTATAATGAAGCATATGTGCCTTCAGCTAAGCTGTTCAGTTTTTGAAAAAACACTTAAAAAGACAAAATGAACAAATGATGTGGTGGCCTAATAGCCAAGATAATCACAGTGGAGAAAAGATTTCCAGGATATTCTACCTCCTACTCTAGTGAAAGCATTTTATATAAAGCATCCACTTGATAGACTGGGAGCATTCGGCAAAGAATAGACTAAAACACAGTGATTTCAGAGTTTTCCTGGAAGGAAGAATTTCCAAGTTCAAATCTTTCCAGAGGAAGAATTCAATCTAGGCCCTACATATGCCAGGCAAAAGTGATCTGATCTCATAGCTACTGAGCAAATAAGAAATTACTGTCATACACCATTATTTTCTGTTTGTCATTGCTTCAATGTTGGCTGTAGTAATTTGTAATAAAGATTTTCATGTTAATTTATTGCTGTGTGCAGAGATCTAAACTGAATGCCAGTGCTTGCAGGATTATGAGCTCTTTAATTTTGGTTTAGAAATGATCACCTGGTTGTAGCTGAAAAAAAGCTTTGTTTATTGCTGAATTAACCAAGTAGTAGCTGGTTCACTGCTGGACGTCCTAAACTCCAGAGGGCTGATGACGGCATGAGCATAAGCCATTGCCCCCTTCATAATTTCTGTTGTGGTAGCTCATGTCTGTTTGCTCAAGACTAGGCGTGAAAAATCAGGAAAAGAAGCATTTGTTAACTAAATGTATTTCTGTATGTTAATTTGACTGGATTTCAAGGGCTGGTGGTGCCCAGTTTCAGTCTAGGTGTTGGAGAGTTGACTATGTTTAAGCTCGTATTATATCTGAGTTTTGAGCTGTGCTGGATTTCACATTCTTTAAGTTTTCCCTTTGCTTGGTAAGAAATCTTTTACTGTGTAGAGCAACATGGACATGCCAATTTTGACTTTCCCAGAGTGTCATTAAATGTATGGCTGTATGCAATTTTCTGTATTTTTTTCACCCATAAATAGGGGCAATCTTCATTAGCCGCACAGTATTACTTTGCATCAAACTAGTATCCATTTACGTGTGTGAATAAATATTAGTGTTTCTATCAAAACCATTACATATCAAGTCTTTTCAGTTCAGACAATATAAAAAATAAATCACTGCTGTTTAAAAAAGCCTGAATAAATGGTATTTGATGACCTGTGATGCACGTAGATATAAATTTAAGAACAGATGAATCTTCCTTAAATTATGCTAATTAGGGTAGCTTTAAAAATCTGCACTAAAGATAAAACAGGTGATAGAAATGTACACAAGCAAAATGCAAAACTAACTGACAAGGGCTGTCTGTTGCACAGTAAAGTATACAGTGCAATGGAAGCACTTTTGAGCAATTGAGCACTGAAATCTTCCTTCTTTGTAGTCTTCAGACAAAATCAAAAGTAGAACTGCTGGCTAGCAGATGGCAAATAGCAGTAATCAGATCCCAGCTTCAAAATCTAAAGCAACCTGAATTATTCTGTTTCATTTGCATGTTGTAAATCTAATGTCTTTTTTTAAACACCTCACCCTTCCTTTTGAATGTATCGCCTGTGTCTCCCCTATAGAGGACTGGCTGAATGTAGGATGTGGCTCATTATTGACTTGTACCCTTTGTGGAGCTATTTGACTTAATTATACCAATGTCTGAGTTTATCTCTGTCTACATTGAACATTTAAACAAGAGTAACTCTTCTTATTAAGTGATAATTGATGAGATGACATGGGTAACGAGTCTCCCTTAAACAGGATGCAGCTCATGATAATCACAGTTCCAATAATTGATCATCAACAGCTTACTGTGTAAAAAAACCGTCATTAATACATTATTCTATATAGAAATACAATTCTCATGTTCACAATGTAAAAATTTATCACAATAACAGCACTTTCTCTATCCTCAAGACAGTTTATAACCCTGAAAAATCTCCCTAGTGTGGAATGCCAAGTGTAGCAGCATTTATCTACTGCCTGCTAACTTTGTAATTAAGAGTGAAACTAATATGTGCTGTCTATTAGAAACTACACGCATATTTCCTTCATTATATAGTTCAATAAGGTATTTCATAGGTCATTATATCCAATCTAATCTTCCAGGATTTTAAAACTGTATTTTCACTTTTAATCTGTATTTTTTTTTTAAGGCACAGATATTAAAGTTGTATTTATAATGCAAATTACTAATGCAGTTTGTATTTTTGAAGTTGTAATAATCATTCAGTCCTTGGAGTGAGTCGCATTTCAGCCTTTGTCTCCTTAACCTTTTGTTCCTTAAATCACTTTGTGTGTATGGTTGTTCTAGATCTGTGTTTCTTGACGCTGTAGTTAGTTCTGTTTTATTGTGCAGTGCATCTGCAGTGCTGCTGGGAGTAAATCCGATGATCTCAATACTGGATCAAAGCCTTAGTCTCTTGGGTCACAACCCTGCTTAATGTTCTTGTGCAGACCCTGCCAGGCTTCCACTAAAAACAGCACTTTGTGCTCATAAAAAACATTTATTCAGGACATAAGCAACCAAAAGGGAAAAAAAAAAAAAGAAAAAAATAAGGCAGTATAGAAAGTATCTGAGGCTTTTGAGTTAAAATGAAAAAAAAAAAAAGAAAAAATTGTTTATATCAGCTTTTCATTGTATCTGCTTACTGTGTTGGTCTGTCATGACCAAACTCCCAAAATTAGTCCTTTATTGTTTTAGGAGGAAAAACATGGGAAAAATTAAGACTGTATTTTCAATACACAGTTTATAATCCTGGAATGACAAGGATATTTTGATTTTTCAGATGGCGATCTCTTTATTTTACATACTTTAGATGACCATGGCATTATTTTATGAAATATAGAAGCTCCATATTATTAAGCTGTAGTAGTATATAATGAGAAAAAACGCAGCTCTTGTTTCCTGTGGGAGAACTTGTCTGATTTTGAAACTGTATCAATTGAAAGCAGAGGAGGAATCCATGCTGTAAAGAGCTACGTAGTTCCCCAACAATAGATAAACAGATGTAACTTTGAGGTAGTGTCACACCCTGCATACAGTAGTGATAACTATCCTTACCACGTCTGGTAACTCAGGGAAGAAACAGTTTCAGGATTTGGGATCATGGATATTTTTTCTGTTCCATGATTCCAGCCAGCTGCTTCCCATAGTTGCGCAGTACCAATACAAAATTTGTACAATTTTTAGTTATTCTAATCTTAACCTTTGCAAAGATGTCAATAGAAACAGTCTGTGAGTGCTGGGCACTGTCTGTTGAGGAAAACTAGGCTGGCACTGACATTTGATGTTACCTTCTGCCTGACCACAAAAGACCAATTTTCTACGCCAAGGCAAGGGCCAGCTGTAATTTTGGGAGGTTTTAGCATTTCATGACAGTGGATTGTGATTTCTGAAAGTTTTTCTTTGCATTTAGGTGTCTTTGCTAGTCTTGCCAGTACAAATATCTACCCGCATTTCCTTATCCTGGATAATCCTTCATTTTTTTTAAAAAAAAAAGGAGAGGCGAGACATGAGGGGAAGAGGTTTGCAGATCCTTTAGCAAAGAAGATTTTAAGGCTTAAATAACTGCTATGTGAACTTATTGCCACATGTAATGCTACTTCTTGATTTATCACCTTGGAAACAGCCTGAAGTCTTTGTTTTGTGTACTAGCTCTACAGTGACTTAAAACCAGTAGATGAGTGAAACATATATCTAATAAGACTTAACTCTTCCTTGGTAAGAACATGTAATCGGGCATATTAATTGCTTGATTCTGGCCATAATTTTTGAAATGAAAAAAGCCTTTCACGTGAATGAACAGAGTTCTTACCGCTATACTGAGTTCTATTTTCATACCACTCCTCCTGCCCTTTCAAGAGCCTTCTAGACAGAGGGATTTACTGACCCCCAAATTATCTTATCGCTCTTTGAAACAGCAAAACCTTTTTAAATTTTGGGTGTTTATTTTTTCTTCTCACCTAGCTGATATCTATTTTCTGTGCAGCTATTATTCTTTTAAAGAAGAATAACTCTCTGCCTGGGCTATTATCCTGTAAACGGCATCTTCTATTGAAGAGTTTGAATACTAAGATGTAACACCAAGCGTGTGCGTTTCTTCTAGTAGTGTAATGAGTGTAAAGCAGATGTCTTAGAAAATTACTTGAATTATGCAACCTAATAGTTGGATGGTGTTATTTTGTTTCTACTTGTGAGTCATTCACAAATCATTCTCAATTTCCACTAGAACACTAATGATTAACTAGTATATGCTAAATGATGTTAACCAACAACTTTCACTTATGACTTTTTTGATAAGCGTTCATTTTGATGCAAGTTAATGGCCTCTATTTAACTCTTACATAATTCTGCTTTTTCTTATATGGTTTAGAAGCCAAGAAATAGCCAAAAAAAGTGGATGCATGTGAATGTGACAAAAACTTGAAAAGCTAAAAAGTTGTGGGGAGCTATCATCTTTGGAACAGCCTGTAAATAACAAATACATGATAATAAGATAAATGTGTTAGGTTCAATGTTTTTATTTTCCAGACATTTTGGCTAAAGAAGTCCATACTGTTTTTCTGGAAATACCTTAAACTAAAACTCATAAAACTAACCTGGTATGGTGCTGTTGACTCAAAGAATTACAAGAAGTCAAGTCTTGAAAACTCCTTAATAACTTGTGCCAAGCTAAGGAACTTATGCATGCATGCTTGTGTTTGTATGTCTGTGTGTTAGAGAAGTGTTTATTAAATAAATTGAAATAAGATACTTCTGTGTAGACAGAAGGACTTTGTATTTTCTTCAAGTGATAGTATAGGAATCCTATTAAACAGACTAAATGGTTCTGAATGAAATGTAGGAATCACAGCACATCTAATTTAATGCTATTCTATTTTTCCTTCCGATAGTTTTCACAGAAAGAGGATTGATATTTCTCACAGTAGTCTCTCTTTCGTGTTGCTTTTGTAATCTTCACTGATATGAATTAATATTTAGCCACTTCTCTTTTTACTAGATTTTGTTACAAGCGTGTAATATCAGAATTCCCCTTGAGCGCAATCCTTCCAAGTGCAAAGCACCATGTATCTCTAATTCCTCTGGCTTTCTCTGTGAGCTGAGGCCAGTCAGTGCTTTGAAAGACTGTTCTTTAATTTTGCAAAGCCCTGAATTTAATATTATTTTGGCCTTTTTAATATTCTGGGTTTAGAATGTTCACCATGCTACAGTATTTCACAGAGTGAATGAGTGACTACAATTTTAGGATTTGAATTGGGGCTTTAAGTAGAAGAGGAGCAGAATATATTTCCTTAATCTGTAGATGAGATAGTTTAAATAATTCTGCTTTCCAAATTGTAATTTTCCGTTTTCCCTCTATGAGTTTTGCTTCTATCATTTCTTCCTGGAAATCAAAGATTTTGTTTAATTATGTTTATTAAGACTTGTGTGAACATTTTGTTGTTTAGCGGATATAGCTATATGAATGGCATAGGCTGAGGAGTGGTAAAGTCCGACCTTACTACTTTCTTTGCCTTAAACATTTCATCTGAAGGCTGGCCATTTGTGCCCTTGGTTTGTGGCATGCACCCATCGCTCCTATCAGACAAGCATGGACCGCGTAGTCGGGAAGAAGCTACTCTTGCAGCGGCCACGTGTTCCCAGAGAACTGCTCTTGCCCGTGGAGGTGGTGATTCTTCCTTTTTCCCTTCTTTCCCTCTTTTCTCCTTCTCTCTCTCTCATTTACCTTATTGTTTCTCGACTGGTGTCGGTGTGCGTCGGATTGGACCCGAGTGACCTTGGCTGTGTTCGGGGATCAGATTGTGATCTGAACAGATTGAAATCGGTTTTCCTGCGACTTTGGGAAATTGCACCCCCATATCTCAGCTATGCGCCCGAGTATTTTGGTCTGTTTATTTTGGTTGAAGACAGAATAATTTTGCTTTTGGTTTTCGCCCTGAGAGTGACATTGTCGGCATCCAGATTGCCACACAGATAAACGAACCACCTTCTTTCCACTGTGCAGGTTAAAGAACCCGGACACAAGAGTGCACCTGCTGGATCCAGGGCATGACAGGATGGGGAGATATTCTTTTTTCCACTGCTTCCAGATCTACTTTTGATACTTCCATTTGCTTTTTGAAGCTATCAACTGATTATGTTCCTAAAATCTATAGGTATAGGTGAATTAACATAACAATTAATTGGTGATTCTTCAGATTTCCTTAAATATATAACATTTAACTTTGTATTTCCTGGAATGTATGGAGGCAAGGTAGCTGTATTGTAAAGTCAATTGCATTATCGATTAATATGCAAGGGGAAAATGCAGAAGGACTTTAAGATACACGATTATAAGGGAAACTTTTAAATTGCTTGTGGTAGTTGGAGTTATTTCAATAAATACATATGGAGTAAATATATACTAAATTAACCATTTCAATTGGTTGTGACTTGTACAGTCCCCTGTGATATACACAAATAGATTCTGGGATCAGTATGTGTTTGGGAGTCTCTAGAAACTATTTGCTCACTAATTTATATGTTATTAAGGAACAAATTAGAGGAAGTCATAACGAAGGGCAGTCCTCATATGAGAGGTCGTAGAGAATTAACTCATCTGACCCATTGCTGAATCAATCCTATCCCTTTTCCAAACAACAAAATTCAATTAACTTTTATGAATTATTTAGCCTCACTGAAGTCTTAAATAGTATTAATATTTGTATTAGAGCCTATATTTGCAAGGAGTGTAAACCATTTCTTTTTTATCATCAATCGAACTCCAATGTAGATTGCAATTTTCTATTTCAGTATTTTAAGAAATAACTTCTTATATACACCTGATGTTGACTGAATAATTTTACACACTAACTGCTGCTTATTTTTATGAATTGGCTTAGGAAAAGTCAGAGGTTTTGTGTAACTTAAATGACAGATTTTTATTTTTATTTTTTTTTACTCAATGGCAACCTTTTTAACAAAAGCTCTTAGAACTTTAACATTAGCAGATTAATAACAATCTGCTAGTTCAACCCAAGGAGAAAGTAGTTTGAACAGTTTTGCCAGAAAATTGCTAGGGTATTGAAGTGTTTACTTCTCGTTTGAGAAACCATGCTGGAGAGAGTGGCCAAGAATAAAACAGGATTAACTTGTAGGCAGGAAAAAACTTATTTCTTGAGTGCCTCAAAATATGAAAGATTGTCAGTACTTCAGTCACTTCCTGCACTGCTCTTAATGTGATAGCAAAGATCTAGTTATCAAAACTGAGAAATAAAAACTTGAAGACTTGACAAGCCAATCGAGATCATGAGAACGTCTTTTGCCAGTGCTCAATGAAAAACGTAGACTGAAAGGTTTGAAGGATGAAGAGCAAGACTGCGTAGTTACTTAGCCACTGTTGCCAATCTTGTGAAAGGAGGAGTAGTTCAGTGCACCTTACTCATGCAGCCCTGTATTCAGACTCCTGGCTGAGAATTGGAGTCTGCAATAACTTCATGGTTCTGCATCTACACTGGCACTCAGTCCTGAGCGAGGTGCTTTGCATCGGTTGAATCTATGGTGCCTATGTATGCAAAAATGAAAATTAGAGCGGGGAATAGTGTGAACTGTATCTCTAGACCTTAAATCATTTATGCCAGGATTTTGCTTCTCAGGTATTTTGGCCGTTCCGGTTATACTGTCAGCACTTCTGCGTGTAAATGGGTTACCCAACACCTGTGTATTCTGCCTTTATTTGAGCTTGGACAATATTGCTTCACATCCTCTCTCCTTGAAATATCATATGCTACACCATCAATCAGGTATTTTATCAGTCCCCTCTGATTTCTTTTGAATTTCTTTAGGCTGATATAATATTAAATTTTACTATGATTTCTTACTGCGTTATTTCCATTGACTTTAATTAAACGTCTGAGCCTTGTGGATCAGGATAACTTTTATTAAAATAATAAATGGATAGTCTTTACAGGTTTGCTTGTAGGTTCTCCTAGTTTCATCAAAGCCAAAGACTAAAGACAGAATATGGTTATAAGATAGATGGTAAATCTGAAGACTGAAGAATTTATTATATTAATTTCAAATGCAAATTGTTAATTTTTTCTTAAGAAAACAAGAGTGCAGCGTACTAAGCAAGCTGGAAAGATACCTTTTTGAAAACCCCAGGCAACTGCACATCACACCTAAGAAATGTGATTGGGTGAGGTAGGAATTTACTTACAAAAGCATAGAAATTTCCACGGAAACTTGGCATGTTGATTGTAGATGTTGAATAATTTAGAAGTCAGCACTGCTGCCAATGCAGGTAAGATATGCTAATTCCTGCTATAAGAGTGTACTCTTCAGTGCCTTTGATTTTACTCTCTGCTCTTACAACAATCTTACCTTTTCAGTGAATGAAACTCAGAACATATTTTTCCAAGTGTCAAAGCTATATGTGATAGAATGGTAGCACACTTAAAACGTACTGTTTATAGTTCTTTGATGTGTACAATACTATAAGCTTGGCTCTAAAATTTATTGTAGATGTAGAAAGATGCATACACTTTATCTTCTTCCTTTTCAGTAGTTATAAAGATGTAGTTTATATGCCACTGTTAATTATTTGATTGGTTAAGTAGCAATTTTAATGTTCATTATTAGTATCATTATTAATGAACGTATTTATATGTTCATTATTTAATGTTTAGTGTTAGTATTGATTATAGTACTCAATTAGAGATTTCTACTGTTGCTTGTAGTAGTTCACTGGTATTTCTGGATTGTACATGAACTGAAACATTATAAAAATTTTTGGCTCTATTAACCTGTTTATCAGTTTTGTCTTTCTTTTGGCATACCTGTGGTCATTTCTGGTAAGACAAATTTAAAAGTCATTAAGGAATGGAAGATTGTACTAAAGTCAGTCTAGATTTTATGCCACAGTCAAATTTTCTTATGCAAATGTTCACGTACTTGTTAATATTGCACATCTGGCCTAGTTAAATGATCTACAGTTAAACTGACAAAAATGGGGATGGCTTTAAAGTCAGGTGTTTGTTTAATTTCAACAATTTCAGATCCATATCTTCTGCATAGAGCAGCTTTTTTGCTTCAGTGGGTTATTTTTTCACTTGAGAACTGAAGAGAACTGAACTTCGTATGATTTGGTTGCTACTCCCCATAGAAGATGTGGCTAACAACCCTTTTCTCCTTACCAATGTTCTATTAAAAAAAAGTATTAAAAATTGTATAGATGCTTATAAAACATCAGTACGAGGAAATGTTAATAAATTTTGATTGGATATAGAGTGTATAGATCTTACATAGTGTGAATTAAAGAGTGTCAAAGCCACATATTTGATCTGGTGCCTAGCAGAAACAGTGAATAATTGTCCTTTAGGTGAATAAAATAGTTCTGTGAGAAAGGTGAACATTTACATAACTTAAGTTTGCACCAAAATCAGAATTTTACACTTCAAATGGTTGTCATTCAATAATTTTCAGGTCTCTGAAAATATCTGTGACATTACAGTGTGCTTAGGGTAGGGCAGGTTCTGCAATAGCCACTTGACCAAGAGACATTTTTTACAACAAGATTAAAAGAGTTCAGGCCAAGGAAAGCTTAGGTAAGCCCTGAGATCCTGCGCTGCCGGGTCAAAGCCCTCTGCCACTTACTAATATCAGCAAAAATCATATTTGCTGGGCTATACTTGAGCCTAATGCCATTCTGATTGAGTACACCGAGTTAAATTGAATAATGTGGAGGGAGATTACAGAAGACTTCTTTGTGGACAATGTATTTCCTGGAAATGACAGTGAGACGGTCTGAATTCCTGACTGAAGTAAAGGGTGCTGAGCCTAAGCATTTGAAAGTTCCAAAAAACCTAATGAGCATTACCTAATTAAGAAAGTCTTAAGCTGATTTCACTAAAATAATTCTGTTTGAAGAAAACATTTTAAAATGCTATGCATATAGCGGAAGATAAGGCAACTTTTCACAAGATTCTTTCTGTAGAGCAATATGATTTATAAGATTGTCGTGATGCAGAAAATAACAGTTAAAATTTCCACATTTCTAAGCAGTATTCTTCAAAACACCTAGAAGCAATTGTATAATTTAGAAATATATAAATGCGGTAAATTCGAGCAATATGCCACCAATCCAGATACAGTTTCAATCTTAGCTAAACAGTTTACAACATAAATACCATCCCCTGAGAGGGTTCCGTTTCCCCTTCAGTTCTTTGAATGGTTTATTTTTCTGTGCCTATGGTTATGACATAAAGATTAATAGGAACATTCTGACTACAACAGTAGCGTCTTTTTCTGACACATGCAATGCTATGAATCCTAAACTCCCCCCAAATCCTCTCAAGGAATGGAAACAGATTTTGAGGAGTAATATATACTTTAAAGTTTAATTTTATAGTAGAATGCTTTATTCTATTAAATAACTTCAAACAGTTTAGAATGGTTTGTTCAAAACATATTTAGCTGTCAAAATACCCATACAAGATAAGTAATATCCTTTTTTCCAGATCAACAAATGGAAGCGTAGAACTTAAACAGCTGGGTTTTAGTATCCCAATAGTGAAGAAGTCTTGTGAAAGACTTGACCGCCTGTTATTTTTGTTGTTATTATTTAACTTTTTTTTTCAACCTTTACCAGCTTCACTTTTTAAAATGCACAAATAAGCAGTCATAGTATATATTTTGTGTATCTAGATACAGATAGATATAGATAAATACATATATGTGACCAGCAAGCTGATGAAGTGCGAAATTAAACCATCCAAAATGTTCCTGCTCACTGTGAATGCTAAAAGACAAACTGTTGTTACATTCCGTCATGAGCTCTTTCCTCAGTGCTTCCAGTATCTCTTCAGCTTTGTATTGTGTCATTTTAACAACGCCATTAAAGTAAAAGTATTACGAACCCTCTAATATCAACATAGTGACCTGTGAAGTAAGAGGGAAATTGTATTAGTGCAGGTCATCTTTCTACATAGACATGTAAGATGGGTGGCTGAAATCTAACTGTTTGCTGTAGTTTTATTTTAATCCTCTGGGAATTTATTAGCATCCTTCTCCAATGCTAGTGCTCAAATCCTGCCTGTAAGAGAGCAAATAAGTAAGGTTACAGAAATGATTTAATAGAAAACATATTCCTAGGTTATGCAAATGCAGCTAAGGAAATTATTGTGTTCTTCCGGGTTTCTCAGGCTTTGTTGTGTTAGAGGAAAGATACAGAAAATAATACGGGTTTCCCTCTGGAAAAATAATTTTTTAAGAGGATGAATGTATCTCCTAGACAAGCGAATAAAGAATGCAAGTCATTAATATTGCACAATCTCCTCATCACAGATTATAGTGAAAAGGAAGTAAGAAAACTGTTATGGAGTTGTTTCAGGAGTGGATTATGTGAACTGCATGTTTTTGTTTACTTCTAAATCCTAGTTTAGTAAGAGAATGAGGAAGACTGTTGTATTTTATAAAGAAAATGATGGCAAACTATTCAGATCTTAGACTGCCCCTGAGTAAGGTGGTCATGGTTGCCCAAATTTTTAGTGTTTTCAGTAAACCCTCAAGAACGGTGGCTATTCAGGGATATGTTTGGATAGAAAATCTATTAAAAAATGCTGGGAATGCTTTTTCAAGCAAAAAATACTGTTTTCACATATCCCTAATTGCTCTATGAAAGTTTTTCTTAGAAAGCTGGAGTTCCCTATGACTTATATTTTTATCTGGTTTTCATTCATATATGTGCATTTTGTCTGCATTCAAAGGGAAGGATTCAGACAGAATGTGTCTCTGCCTTCTAACTGACCATCACTGAAAATTTGATTTTCTTTGAAGTGTAATATAAAGACAATTAATTGCTTCATCTTTGTGTTCATAGAAGATTTGTTTTCTCTTACTGTTAGTGTTGGTCGGCAATGTTGGCCTGTAAATGCTAATGTTTCTGGTGTAGGAAATTTCTTGAGATGTGGTCAATTAACATAAAAGAACGTATGGAAGGCTTGTCTTGATTATGAATTAATACTTGGGATTTATAAACCCCATCAAATATAGGGCTTCCAGGATGTTATTTGGTCTGTTCTGAAAACTAAAATCTACTTTATTCATTGCCACAGCATAAAATAAAATTCTGTAAGTTACAGATGGTTACCAAATTGACAATGCATTTACTGAAGCATAAATTTCCAACCCACTGAAACTCTACTTCCCATGTGCTCAAGAGACTCCTAGAATAACACAAAGCGACAATATGCATGGGTATGCAGGCAAACATATGATGCACGCGGCATATGTTATACCTTAACTTCATATTGAGCTGAAGGGAATTGACAGAAAAAAAAAATGCTCTTAGGAAAAGGTTTTTATGGTACAATCAAAACTTTTTCTCGGTTCCAATAGGATGGCCTAGAGCTGCGGCTATTCAGCCCTCTGTGACACTCTATACCGCTGGCCACGTGCGTGGTAAAGGTTTCTATAGGTTTCACACAGCTACTTGTCAATACTAAGGCCAGGAGCTTTCTCGGTGATTGTAGCTACTACAGTTCTGTTCTAAATAATGGAATTCTAGGCTTACGATATGTTGATTTAAACTTTGCAAGTATGTTCTTGCTCTCCAAACATAAACTCATATTTACAAACATAGCGCGTGTGGAACCTACAGATTCATATTGCGCTGTAAATGAAAACATACGGTCTTAAAACCAGTGAAGGGAAGGCGATGCCTTAGTATGTAATGTCAAAATAGCAGGCAAGTCTATCCATTTAATCAAAATATAAACTTAAGGTATCAGAAGTATGCCCACTATCATATATTTATATAAATACATGTACACACACCGACAGTGCTACTTTAACATTTATGTGAGTGTGTGTTTCCAAGTTCTACACGCAGATATTTATTTTTCTTATTCTTATGGAACATGGTTTAATAACTTGGACTCTGCTGAAAATTTGATGCTTAATCATCTTTTTTTTATTTTGCTCTTTATTAGATATTGGTGGGTTGTTTTTCCAGTGGTTATTTTCTTACACATATTTTTTAGGGTCAAGGCTGAGGTATAATGAATGAAAGGGAACAAATCAGGTGCCTGAATACAGCTGTGTACTGGCCTTCACCTTCTGCTCCAAAAAGGCATGGCTTCTTACTTTCTATCTTCCAGACCTGTTTCTGTGACTGAGACACCACAAGGTATCTAATATGGCATGGGATACCTATATTTATAGATCAATAACGATTATGAAGTTGCAGATTTTTTTATTTACTAATTCCTGTCACTTCCAGTTGATTTATAGAGTGCTGCATTTGTTGTTACTTTTACCTCTGAATGCACACATCTGAGCTTGTAATTTTGGGCCCTAGAAGAAATTCTAGGCAAATAAAAACCAAGAAAAGGAAGAGCCAGAAAGAAATAAAATACAAGGAAACAAGGAGAAGTTGCCCAGTACTGTACCTTGTGATAAACTGTGATGCTTCAGTGAGAAACAGACTCAAAGACCTGTTTTTTTTTCTAGAACTGAGGAGAAACTTTATAAATCTGAGTATATCTTTCCATTATCTCAAAACTATGGGCCAAAATCACTGAACAATTTCAGAAATCATTCAGAAAAGTAGCTTTCTGAAAGCTACTTTTTGGTTTAGAGACACAGCGTTACTAGAAAAAAGAGGTATTCTTTACTTTCCCCTGGAAGATCAGTAGTAATAGCTCTTACCCAAGATATGAGAGACCAAAGTTCAGTTCTCAGGAGGCAAGAGGGTCATTGTCTATCAAAATCCTTGTCTAAATCCCCACTCTGAACCAGGTGGAGAGTGTATTTTTGTGTGTATATTACACTATCCAGGTAAAGAAATTGTAAGTAATTTCAAGCGTATTTTTCTGCATTTTTGTAGCAGGAACCAGCAAATATATTGCTATAAAATATTTATATAAACTCTGAGCCAGAAAGGGAATAAGTCACTAACTTGGTAGGTGGAACATTCACCCGGGAAAATGGGATGTGAAGTTATCAGTCTCTTCTCTAAGTCTTAAAGATTTATGCAGGGTGGAATAACTCTATATAAGATAATAAGAAAAGCATGCCTCAATAGTCCACCTAGGGCACTTTCTCCAGAAATAGTAAATGTGAGCTCAGATCTGTGCAGGCAGAGGTCTGTGTTGGGACTGAGTCTCTGACTGTCTGGGAAACAGCTCTAAGGAATAAGCTGACAGAAAAAACATTCCATCAGTACCAGTTTTATGAATCTAATTTCTTGTTTTCTCGCACATGATGAGGATTTTTTCCTTATTTGGTTTTATGCAGATAACTTTTGCCCCTCTTGTTTAGCTGCACAACATAAAATTCAAATAGGTCCAACTTTTGAAAAGTATGGCCTCAAGATCGCCTGTTTTTAAGACACCAAATGAAGACTGCTAATTCATATGGATTTGTCATGATTAATAAGGAGCCTATGTTCTTTGTGACCGGTAGATTTTAGTTTTCCTTTTAATAGGTAGACGAAAGGAGGATGGGGACTATGTCTTTTGCTCAGCAGTAGCGTGATGGTGAAGTCAGTTGAACCATCTGCATTTCTCTCATACGCATTTCTAATTCCCAATTAGAGTAAAGAAAAGGAGAGAAAAACAAAATTATGGGAATGTTCTGACTCTCTGATAACTGGTTTTTGTACCATGATACAATTGTTTCTCAATAATAATGAATAAATGGCAATAACGATATTCCTTGTGCTGGAATAGACATAGTATAACTTTTAACACTTCATAGTCAAGGAAAAGGTAAGCGTCTGGTCTCTCGGGAATTGCCACTCTTTTGGATCATCTGGCAGAAAGTGCTATATGAGAAGCACAGCTGGGTCTTCTTCTCTCAGGAGAATCAATTGAAATACCCTGGTGTCAGACTCAGCTGGCTGAAAACAATGTATGTCCAGAATTGTCTCCCAGTTGCCTGCAAAAGGCTTTTTTAATCTATCTTGCGCTAACTGGAATTAGTTCAGCGTTTCAGACTGATTAATAAGTGTTTTAATAGTATTCAATACACCTGTCAGTCTCAAAGAAATACGTAGATGTAATGAAAACTACTATCAGAAATGTCAGACTCAAAGACAAAAAAAGCTAATTATTTTCTAGAGAACACTACCACAAACTAAAGTAATTACCATAATTTGTTTTATTGTTGTAAAACCAAATATTTTAAGCTTCCATTGCTATGCAATGATACAGTTCTTTCCTCACAACTCTGCATCTGTTCCTTGTGCTCATGGTGTATCACTGAAACTGGCTAAACATTCACAAATGAATTCGGGATATTTTTTTCTGAGAGAAAAAAGTACACAGGAAATGACAGAGACTATGAGGAAATTAGTGACTTCAATTAATACTTTCCTAACATTTTATTTTAAATTTTAGTTGCTTAATTTTGAAAATTAATTGTTTAAAATGGCAGATGGAAATCGATAGTGTCAATGTCTCGTTCCATAAAGCTTTGAAAATTAAAATATGCACTGAAATCTAGCATATGTTTAGTAAATACATCAGGGAAATCCATGCAGATTTCTGTGCTGCAGATTCTTTTTAAATTTCCAAGCTCAGAGCACACATTCCCTATTAAACTTTAGCATTAGGAAAAAAACAAAGCTAGAAAAAAAAGAAACTGCAATGCTGCTGACCTCAGGCTCTAGAATTCTTTCAAAAATTGGTTGTGTTGCATTACGAAAGAGTAACCACTATCTATCTGCGCACTGTGCAATGTGACTGGTTGCTTTTGAGAGGGGAAGGGCTCTTGAGTTGCATCAGGAGATTATGGTCGATGAGGATGCTAGGATACCATACGCATACATGTATTCATTCTGCTTATTAAGTGCATATGGATTCCTTTAACAATCGTAAATCCTCCCCCTCGCTTGCCTGTATCATGTTGTTGTGTCTCAAACTAGATTGCACAACTAAAATAGACTATAAGAATTCAGAGATGGAAAAGAGTAAAGAAGGCAATTACCTTGGTAAGCAATAGTTTTTTTCCTGAAAATAATTATCATCCCCTTGGATTGTAATGAATATTTTCTGCCATTTAGTTTCCTGTATGAATCTTAGGATTTGATTTTAACTGAAAAGCTTTAGCATCCATATACTTGAGAAGAGTTTTCTCCCCTTGGTAACTCCAACAACAGTGTGCAAGTCAAAGCTATTAGTACTCAGGCTTCACAGAGGACAATAACCAATAGTCTTGATGGATTCTTCCCTTACATCTTGTTCCAAAGTCCTTTAAGCGTTCTGAAGAACTCAGCTCGGTGAAATTGTATTTGTAGAGTTTCCAGATTTATAAAACTATTCATTTTATATTACTTGATATTAATCTATAACAAAACATTTTCAGGACTGTCAGGAAATATGCTCTGGTAACTCAGAATCTATTGGTTATTTAATGTAAAACTTACCAACTAGTGATTCAGAAAATATGTGCAAAAATTGTGTCTCTGGGCTGTTGTATGTGGTCAACATTTAGATGTGTTATTTCCTAAGGTGGAAATTGGTTTCAGCTAATATGTACTTCTCAGGACAGTGCATGGTGATATTGAAGTAAATGCTTTCTTTTGTATTTCTGCCTTTTAATGACATTTTGTATTATCTCTAAAAAAGCAGTCTTTTGGGTTTTTTAGAATCTACATTCATCATTTTTCAACTTTCATTAAATTCTTTTTGTTTGCCTTGGGAAAGCCATTCCATTTTTATTGAACCCTGAAGCTTACCTTTTCTTTTACTTACTCTAGTCATATGATGAAGTTGTGAAAGATTTTAGCCTGTAGACCACTTCTTTGGTATCATCTAGCAAAACAGACACTATAACAGACTCTCTCACTGAATTTACCTGGTATTTTACATTATAGAAACTGGATGTATTTTACATTATGGAAACGGGAACACTTGATTCAATCAATCTCATCATGAAAATACATCAGGCATGAACTAGACTTATCAAACCCTCCCAGGGCCTTTAAGAAAATGTTAAACATCTTTGTCCTAAACTGAACTTCCTTAGTTTAATGTGCTTATTCCTCTGACAACTTGAGTTTTATGGAACATTTTATTGAACTAGAATAATACTGAGAGATATCTAGGAATATAGACTTCTCATAGCAGTCATATCAGCTATACTATATATAGGAATATATTTGAATGTTTTCTACATTAACAAACACGAGCTTATAGGTGAGAATATATGGTTAAGCATTCTGACATTCACTCTGGAAATATTTGTCTAGCGGATTCATTCCCAGAGAGTATTATTACCACTTTTAAAACAGACCATTGCAGATTCAGCTGCTATTAGTTGTAACTGGTTTCGGGATTATTGTATCAGTTTATATGCCATTTTATTTCATGGTTAAATTGTACTAAATCTCCCTCTTCATCTTCAGTTCCTTCCCTTTCAAATATTATTTTTTGTAATATTGCTACAGATCAAGAACAAAGTCAACGTTTCTCGGTGCTTCCTTGTACTGAAGTTAGTTGCATTGTTGTAGATGTTTATATGAGTACATCCTGCAGTTATTTCGGTATAAAATACCCATGAAACTACATCTCTGCTCTAGGGGAGTGAGAGATTTATACTTTCTTGAAAAACAGTTAAAACCAGTAAGGTTTTCTGTGTGTACCTGAGTTGTCAGTTTGTTCTGAACACAAAATGCTGCCCATAATAAAAGTACCAAATGGTCACGGTAAGATATTACCTCTAATGGAGTCACTTTAAGCCTTATGAAGGGACAGGGAGAATGATTTCTCCATTGTCTGATAAGACAGTGCCTAAATGAGAACAGTTTTGGTACTTCCCAATAATGTGTCAGCAAGTGCGAAGCTGTGTCTGGAGGACTGCCAGGAGAAAAGGTGACAGCCCATGTGAAGGGCTTTGGTGGATCGCACCCAACTCGTTGGTTGTAAATTGACTCAGTTTCAACTAAGTACACATTCATATTTTCCAACAGCTAAGAAATGTGACTAATACAATTATTTGCATTTATGACAATCACATTTTTTTTCTCAAGTTATAGGATGAATGTAATCCTGCTCCTTTAGCTCCATATTGGGAAACTCATTGCTATCAAAGATCTTTAGGAACCGAACAGGTTTCTCTAGTGAACATAGTGCTGACTTCTCTTGGCAGATTGCACTGATTGTGTTGTAGCTCATTTGTCTGTTTTCATTCAGAGATTTCATTACGGACTCTATAGTCCGTCCATTTTTTTCTCTCTGAAATTAATGAAAATTTTAGCAAATATTTTTCACCCGTATTTATTTTTACTAAATGTAGCCAAAGCAGCCAAAACCTGTAACTGTTCGCATATATTAGCCTCATTATTCTAAGGAAATCAGATTTGATTGATCGTTTTATTTGTAGATGTATGTATTTCTGCAACCACCTCTCACGTTTTAGTCCACAGATTAATATCACAAGAGTGTCTATAGTCTAAATTACCTCAAATTCCTACATTTTTAGTGAAAACTGGCATTTAGGTAGAGAAGAGAGATCTTATTAGTCATGTAGGTTACAGAAAGTCTGTAGTATCAGCAAGGTTTGTATAGCACCAGATAATATATATGAGTGAGGGCCGTTGCAGAATAACAGAGCTTCAGCTCCTGTACAGCTACGCTACAACAATGAGGAAAAGCTTTCTTTAGAACTAGAGATGAAAACCGCTTATCTAAAGATAGGAATCTATATGAAAGGAGGCTCCCCCTGGGTCCATGGTGTGTAGAACAACCTATCATTTAATTTTGTTTGGCTTATGTAACGCAATTTCTATCTAAAGAAATGAAAGCGTGCATTAGAGTCATTATCAGTTTTGTTGCTTTCCTTGTACCTGATTTTCAGATCTTCAGAATCGTATCTTCTGTTCTGTAATAAATTAATTGTATTTGAATTGTCTGTCATTGACAGGTGGATTTCTTTGTTTAAACATAAATATGAAGATGCTGATTTATTTGGATTTTTGAATGCTGATTGCATGATAATTGTGTTGTCTTGTGAATAAATGAATTATTTTCATATTATGTTAATCTCCTTTCCCTTAAAGCCTGCATGAAAATTAGACTGATTTATTTACATGTATGGGTGAATACCTAATCCAGAAAGATCTATTTTTGGTCTGTAGAAACACTCTTTTCAAATTCTTTCTATATTTTTTTTATTGCTGGTAATTCTGGTTAGAGCACTACAATGCAACTGCGAGAAGTAGTCTTTTTCCAAAACAACATTGCATGCAGGTTTTTCTGCTGTAATTCTACAGTAATTAATTCTACAATGTTAATTTTTTTTAAAAAAAAAAAAGCAGGAAAGTAGTAGAAATGAGGATTAGGCCTGCAGTATCCTACATACTGTATAAAGCATGTATTTGAAGTTTCTGCCTATCCAAGAGGGTTTTTTTTAAATAATCAATAGCCTTTGCTGGTGTTATCTATTTGTTGCTTTAAAGTTATGTTATATGTTGCATGAATTTTCCATCTATTTCACAGCTGGAAACACACTTTGTGTGTAAAGACAAAATTTTATTATTAGCCTAAATGAAGTCTTAAACCTCTAAAAATATCATCAGTTGAGTTATGATGATAATAAATGTTCAAATTATACATAGTTAAAACTAACACATACAAATATTCCGGTACCTATCACTTTAACTCCAGGTCCTATGGTCAATGGCTTCACTTACAGAGTGGAACAGGGTACGGAAAATCATGAGCATCCTGTGACCTTTTTTGGGGAGAACTATGATGTTGGTGCTTTCTTTCTTATTACTGTAGGTTCCGAAGAAGGTCATTTTAATATACTTACTAATATGCTCTGTCTTGTTGCTTCTGCATTGATATGGAATTCCACATCACATTGCATTCAAGTTTACTACAACTCATTTTTCCTTACATATATTGATGTGTTGAACGCTTGTTCAATATATCAATAACTTTCTTATTCCTAAAATTGGTTTTGTCCGGTTGCATTTTTTGATGCTCATTAATTGACCATTGAGACAATTGAATTGCTTATAGCACTGAAATCTCTGGAATCATCATTTGGTTGTCCTTGCAAACTACTTCTGTCATCCCATGCTCTTCTCCTGTTTGTGACATTTTTTTCTAGGGCCTTAGATAGTTTAGTCTGCACAGATTAACTGTTATCGCTAGAGATTTGTTTCAGAAATATAGATATGACAGTAAGCATTAAACCTTGCAATAATATAAAGCTAACAAAAGTTAAAACAAAATAGGTTAAAGTCATGTTTTTCATAGTTGTTTTTCCCACAGATAATCATGTTAAAACAAGTCTCCTTGCAGGCTCTGACAAGCTCAGAAAAAAACCTGACAAGTCCCAAGTCCTCAGTTATTAGCTTAATGCAGACCTTGTGGAATACCACAAGGAACAGCAATACCATATTCACTGGGCTACATAACTATGCTGGCAGAATTTAATCCAGAAATTTAAAGTAACTATTGTAAGGGTCACATGTGTTTTTAATTATTTTTCTTATTTTCTTCTGGGTAAATATACAAAATCCTGGTACCTCACTTATTTAGTACTTACATGTCTTGACCAGAAAAATGAATAATCTTTTTTTTCCCATTGAAATATTCATAAACATGAATGGTTGTTTTATTACTGGATATCAGTAATGTTGATCACATAATTTGCTACTTCATGCTATTCTGCTTCAGAAAAATTGTATGCGAAACGGGAAAATATTTGTAATTAATATCTATACTTGATCATATAAAGTGAAATCCATAGCATTTAATGTAATATTGAGGTCAAAGAAAACCTTACCGTAGTTTGGTTGGTGGGAAGTATATTCCAAGCTCAATGTCTCTGGTATCAGTAGAATATTTGAAAAGAAAGGACATATGTTGGCATGGCAACACTGCTTAACTCGTAGTTGTCAAGGCTGCTGTAATTACTTAGCAGAAGACATAGGTCACAGGAAGAATGTTATCAGAAGCAAAATTGTTCCCTCTTCTTCTCAACTTCCAGGTCAAAGGTTTGTAGATAAACAGAAGTGCAGTTTGACTGGAGGAACTCATTCTGTCTTGCCTTGGCCCCAGCAAAATCTCATCTTGGTACGTGTTTGTTGTTGTGTGTTCTGTATGTGAACCGCAAATTATTTTGGTGAAAGCATCTTTTCCTTGTTTACATGATAAAGTGTCTGGATATGAAAGAACAGATTGTTTACTCGTTTGCGGTGTTACTCTTGAACGCTTGTTTCAGAAACCACTACTCAATATCTCAGATCAACACCATCTGACAGTAGGTACTAAAATACAGATGAGTGTATCAAACAACGTTTTTTTAGGAGAGAACAATCAAGTACAGTGTATTTTTAAAGGAAGGTTGAAGGAATACTTGCTCATTTAGAGATAGAATGGGTTTGATGTGCTAGAACTGGAAGGCTGGTAGAAAGTGGTTGCCGCTGGATTGCTCCAAGGTTTGTGGTAGGTTGTAGATTAACACATCATCTAAACCATGAGCTGTGGTCTCTCATCGTCACTGTTACATCTGAAAATTGTTCTTCTCAGCACAAGGTTTTGACATTTTTTACCAAAATCGGAATGACTTATTACCACTGAAGACTGTTCACTGCATATAAAGTTTGAAATTTTTTCTCTGGCAGATGCCATAATTTTAAAAAAGAAAATTCAATGGTTGTTAATAATCATTCTGCATCTTCAACTTCATTTAACTTGCTTACAAATATGAATCAGTAAAGCATCTCAGAATAAACAGTGATAATTAATTTCATAACTAAGAGACTAAAGAATGGCTAAAGAACAAAATATTTATTGGTATTTCTCCTCTCTTTCTTGGCACCTAAAATATTTTGCATGCCTGGCTAGCAAATACAGACTTTAAAACAAAGATCGTATGCTGCATGTGCATCTCAATGCCACAAGACATGTGATGATGACTTGACTTCCGAGGATTGCTATGAAGAATATCTATTAGAAAAGGTTTCCACTAAAGTTTATGACCCCGCTCTTTGTTTTGGCCATTGGCTGTACCTTCTAGCACTGCAGCCCTCTCAGTTCCCACTTCAAGAAAGACTGAGCTTCATCTTTCATCTTCATAATTGAAGAAGAGGAAATGTATTAATGATTTCAGAGTTGAGGTTCTTTTGCCACAGTATGACTTCAAACTGTGCTTAAGAATGATATTGACAGACATTTTCTTTAGCTGGTGTTTCCAGAACATTTTAAAAGCTCTGTTTTTCTTTTGTTAAAAGGAGGGATATTACTGCCTGTGTTGGATAATAATTTAGGAAATTATTAAGAAACCTGTTAAAAGTCTGGTTGAAATTTAAATTTTTTATTTTTTTCTTTACTTTCCTAAAGTTGTGTACACAATGTTGTAAAATTTCCCTCATATAATTTTACACATGGGTTATAACATCCACGATTTCTGATAAATGACTTGTAAATTAGAGGCATTATGGATTTTAATGGTACTTAATCTTTATTTCTATTTTCTTCTTGGATTTATAATATACTTCTTCTATTGATCCATACCATTAATGCACAGATACGCTAAATTTATTTTCTGAGATTGATCGTGCCACGTGTAGCTTGTTGGCTTTAACATGAATGTGTATAAGGAGAAGAGTCTTTGAGAAGAAGGAGCTACTACTTGAAACACAGAGGTCTTTTCAAGGAAAAAAAATCCCAGGGAATGTTTCTCAGTACACATAACTGGGTTATCAATAGAGATAAAGCCTAAACGGAAATTCTTCCTTTGCTTTACAGGAATACGGATTCTCAGTTGGTATAAAATAGGCATAACTCCTTCAGTTTCAGTGGACTTAGACCACTTCATCGTGTCAATGTTTATAGTGTCTGCTTGGAGGATAGAATCCCAGTGTCCTCAGCTGACTTTCAGTTAAATAATCCAGTAATTTATCTGAGTAGCAGTCTCAAGGTAAAAATGTAGAAATGTTCTTGTTGGAGCAGAGAAACAGAATAACAAAGCTGTCTTGAGTTCACACCTTGCCGAAGATACTAATTGAAATCAAAAAAGCAAAACAATTTAAAACAAAGCAAAAGCAATTAGCAAAAGAATATAATAATAGTGACGATTACCATTTGGAAATGATCTTGTTTGTTTCCCAGAAATCTTTATGAATTAGATTTCATTGAGAGTGTTTCTTTTGTAATTGACTCATCGAGTTATCTCTTAGTGTTTAATGGTAATATTTCACTTCACTGAATTTGTTTAAAATAAGGTAGCAGAGATTTTATCCTTTTGTGTTGTGTGGTCAGGTTCGTGTATAGTAAATACAATCTGTCAAATCTGCGAGTCGTGGCTGCAGTCTGTAGGACAGCTTGCTCAAAAGAACTCTATAATATCTTGTGCAATTCACTATGCACAACGTTGTACAAGGGACAGTACCTTTAGAGGCCACTATTTTTTTCATTGATGCTTCTTTATCACTTCCTACCTGAACTCTACACAAGGACTTCATTCTACCCGCATAAAAATCAAAGGCAGCCTTGAAAAGTTAATGAGACAAATGGGGAAAAAATACCCACTGCAGCAAGGTGGAAAAAATAAAATGTTATCTTAAAACTATCAGCTCAAGAGCAGTAACATCAACCATGTACTGCCTGTTGCCTTGCGATTCTCAGTCAGTTCTGGGAAAACCCTAGACTTCTGATTTTTTTTCTTTTTTTTTTGTTTTCTCTATTGTTCCTAAAATGTTTTGCTGTTTCAAGTATTTATGACTTGATGTCTCTTTGGCTGTCATCATTTACAAGACTTGTGGTTTATTGCTATTGATATAACAATTTTATTTTCACAGTGGGATAAATTAAACTGAAAGCGATTCAGGACCAAGGCTGAATAAATGTTCTGTGCTGAAAGATCACAGTTGTCCCATAAGAACATGGATGTCTCTTAGTATTGAGGATGTAGCTGACCTGTGACTGGTCAATTTTCTTTGGCTACGTATGCCGCTATTTTTGGGTAAAGCACAATGTATTGTTTCCTTCTCAAAGTGCTTTTTTATGGAAGATGTAGTCGCTCATAGCTTACTGGAACTCTCCTGTCTTCCTCGTGTTCTTGAAGATGGAAGTCTTATTTCAGAAGACCAAGGCACCCGTAGCTTTCATTTTACATTTTTATTAGTAAGAATAAAAAGGCTTCTTCCCCTGTTGGTGGTAAACATTTAAAGTTTCGTTGACTGAAATGAACTACATTGACTCAAAGCACTTGAAAACCACCTAAATTTCTTACTTATTTCTGGTGGTCTCCTATTTATAGGTAAGAATACAACCCAGACTTCCTGGTTCAAGACTCCCACTGAGTTCTAGATAGTTTGTAATTGAAATTCTCAACAGAAGAGAATGAGAATACAGCGTTTAGACTGTACCTCGGGATTTCAAAGGTCCAGGTCTTGGTATCAAAGAATTAAATGTTGGTTTCCTTGGGTACAGGGTTTAAATTCCCCTGATGTTAATTTTTCTTTTTTTTTTTTTGTCTATATGTATCTTACATTTGATCTTTTTCAGTGAGAGAATGGCCTCTCTTGGGAGGTGGGAAGTAAAGGTTTGGACCTTTTTCTGTAAGGCAGAGCTCACAATTAGACCTCTCAGTCTCTAAAACTGTCTCTAACCCCCATAACTACACTGCTACTACTGCTCTTTCCCCCTGTCTTTGCTGGAATCTGTGTCCTATTAGCTCTTTTCTCCAAAGCTACACTCTGTCTTTAGAGAAGCTTCTGAGTGGAATCCTGCATTTCTAGCAGATGGCCAGGGGCAGGGTCTGAGACTCCTGCTGTCCTCAGAGCTGATCCAGTGGATAGGTCTTGACAGGACCATACTGTGGGGTTTTTGTAATCCTACTCTGAGATGATGTTTGTGCTCTGTAAAGGGAATGTACACATTTCAGACGGTCTTCAGGACTTTATTCTAAAGAGTAGGCATTGCACTGAAAATCTGTGATGTAGTGTACTGAATAATTTCAGTGCTTATGCCCTTTATCAGATCTGCCATTTGACCTTGCTGTGCCTTCACTCTAAAACAGTTAATATTTTCCAACTCAGCATTAAATATTACGATCTACGAGGATAATACTGACACTATACGTTCTTTATTTATATATACGTTGGGAGGAAGTCAAGTTCATCCCTATTCTGATCATGAGCTTTAAAAAGAAATTACTTCAAGCTGGAATAGGTGCAAAGAAGAGCTTCTAGAATGGTTGGAAGATGGGATGTAAAATTTAGAAAAACTTAATTTACCAGCTCTGGTAAAATGAACGCTGAGACAGGTATGAAGGCATTATCAAATCCTAGGGATCCAAAGCAACTTTTAAATGAAGGCAAGCACCTAGGAGGACTTTGAAGGCAGAATGTTGTGAAATTTTATGCTAAGCAATTGACTGGCGTAAACACTAATTACATTCTGATAAGGATTTCTAGTAGACTCTCAGTGTCTCATCTCTAACGTTTCTTAATTTCTTTGAACTTCTGTTTCATCAAAATCCATGAGAGTTAGTAGTATAATGAAACTATTTGTAACTAGTAAGTAAATCTTTACGTTATGTAATATTTTTCAGCTGAAATTCTCATTATTCTAGGCCAGGTTTAATTTATGTTATTTTGGAAAGATATATTGCAAGATGTTTGTTCCAGAACCATCTTCACAAGCTGCTTATGCATAACAATTTTGTACAGTTTTAAAATTAGTTGAAATTTAGGAATGTAATTCCATTCAAGAGTCTACAATTTGCTGTTGGTTTCTGATTTTTAAAATAAATTTGTAGTTAAATGCTCATTGTAGATACTCATTGCTATGTTTTATGAGAAATCAGCGCCACTCTTTCAGCTTTGATACTAGAATTTAATTTTGCCTTTTGACATCTTATAAAAGAAATATTCTTTTGCTTAAATTTTCATAAATGTATTTTTGCAACAATTGATATATTTATGCAATAACTAAGAGGGCTAGGAAAGGAAAAAAGAGATATGGTATAGAAAGCACTCATTGAATAGCCTGTCTACATTTCATATCTTACATTTGACCTTCAAATGAAATTAGAAAAAATTCCTGTGATAATTGTGTATGCAACTATTTTTAAGATATTTTCTTGTTCACGTCCCAATTTCTTGTACATATCAGTAAAGATTCAAGTGTTTTTTAGACTTTGTGTATTCTTTCTGACATACAGATAAAATTACTGTGATATGATTGCCTTTTTTTTTGAATTTTACAGTTCGCTTTATCTATGTTCTTATTAGTCTCACAATAGCACCGGTAAACAACGGTGCAGTGTGAGATATGTGGGATATGTGTGATATCTCTATAATAATTGCACTCCCACACATGTAATTTTAGGACTTGCAAAACTTGTTTTCTTTGCTATTTCTCACAAATCAACAGAGTAATCAGTTTTGTATGAGAGACAAAAGAAATACTCCTGCTTTTCGTAGTATGTGGTGAATTTAGCCAGTGCTTCACTTTAACAAAAATCTCAAAAATCTGAGATAATGCAAAGTTAGACATTGTTACGGAATGTGTGCCCCTATGTCAAGTGGAATAATATTCTTCTGGCAGAGAAGGAAATAGGAGCCAGCCTTGCGGTCAGTGTGTATTTGGGGTTAGTGCTTCAGACGGGTATATGAGATCATTATTAATGTTCTTATATCGGGTTGTCTTTTGTAGAAATTGGAGAGAATTTCTGATCTCATCTTTGGACATCTCTTTTTATAGTGAAACTAGAAAACTTTTGGTGAGTTCTTTAGGGATGAGTTATATCTTCTGAATGGCAATCAGAAATTATGTTCCACATAGCTGTACTGTGGTCTATAGTGAGACACTGCTGTTCCTGGGTACTTTGATGACTTCTCTTTCCAAGCAATAGGTTATTTATATTCATAAGTGCAGTCATTCATTCATATGTATTATTAGGTATAATTATATCTTACACAAGAAGCAAGAAAAGTATATTCCTAGTTCACAGGGAATGTGTCATAACAAGATAAAGCTCTAGTTTGCTAATGCCAATTTGTGTTGGAGTAATTGAGAGGTAGTTACCCATATAAGTTCAGCATCTGCACCTCTGTTAGTTGCTGAACAAGTGAAGTAAATGTGTTGTGTATCCAAAGTACCTCAAATTCTAGATTCACAGCCTGATTGCTAAATTAGCTGTTGTGTAGCAGGTACAATTTTCTATATGTAAACTTACTGTGCAGCTATTATATGTATTTCATTGGCCTAGGATTATACTCCTTTATTAAGTCTCTGGTAACACAAGATTTCTGTAGGAAAATGCTCATTTCCCTGAATCTAACCATAATAATAGTATTCAATACCAATAAAGTCATTATTTTGTTTTGACTTTGTGGCATGTAGTTTTAGTGAGAGTATTATATGTCTTATTTTCGTTTGTTTGTTTTTAAAGAAACCTTATAAAGAGTATCTTAATGAAAAACTACATTTTTCAGCTTGATCAATCCAGTGTTTGCTCCTAGCAAGAAGTACCAGGTCAACTACCTCTCTCCAGCTGCTACTAGCTAAACTTTGGCTTTCTGAGGCTGATAGCAAACAGAAAGGAAATGACTACTCTGAGTCAGGACTGAGAAAAAATAAATTCAAAGAAATAAGGTTTTGGCAGCTAATCTTTAGAGGCTAAATCATGCTTTCATAGGCAAGTCTTAATAAGAATCTTTTTTTAGAGGCAAACAACTGGGTCAGTTGCCTGGGGTTGGCACAGTTAGGTCATCCAATGGGCCATGAGGGAGAATATAAATTCTGATCTTAATACTTACATGGAGAATATATGTATTTTTAGAATATATCTCTATATTAATGGCATTAATTCTGTCTTCTTTATGTTTTTATTATAAAACCTTTTATATATATTCATCACTCTAAGGGTAACTCTTTTCAAGCTCACTGTGAGTTATATGAGATATTATGGCTCTGGCTTTTAGAGACGCCGATCTGTACTTGGGCAGCTCTTAAGAAAAACAACCTTTCTTCTTATAGTTTTTAATCTCCCGTCCATGTCTGTTTCATGCTCTGTACACATTTCACATCCCCTACTCTGTCAGTACAGGTGATATAATTTGATGCTTCCTAATTGAACCTCTAAATAAATGCCTTATGCTTAGTTGTTTTTTATTTTTCCTGCCTACAAAGCTCTTGTAAAAATGTTGCACAAATGTGTAGTTTCGTTTACTAGCAGAAACAAGTCCTAGCAATGTTTTGTTTTCTTAACTCAGCTGGAATGAGATGAGTTACATGGGATACAGGAAGGGAGGAAGAAGAACTATGTTCAACTGAGGTGACAAATGCAAATCCTTCTGTTACCTTGAATTAAACAGTGCTCCCCTAAAGGGTAATTTGAACAGTGCCTACATTACAGTGTCAAGTGTAAAATCGTAAATGGAGAGAAATTGCCTCAACTAATCTATTTGTCAGTAGGGAGGGGAAGTAGAAAACTATATATAACTTAGAACCTGAAAGGTTTTGCCCTTCTCCAAAAGAATAAAATAATACGGCATTGAATAATGGTTTTGATTCTAGTTCTAAATTAGAAATCCAATTTGTTCTTATGAGCTCCCTACTCCATTTCTTACTGCTCTCAATTCTTCTGGGTGACATTGTGAGATAAAGCAGAATTTACAAGACTGAAATAGGTAAAATTTTCTAAAAGCTAGACTGAAACATGTCCAGAATGATGTCTATAAATTGTATTGCTTTTATTAATAAATACCAAATATTCCCATATAGGATAATTAAATTTTATGCTTAGAGATGTGTTAAATGCATATGCCAAAGCTACTTTACCCATAATTAGTGTTGCCTATTGTAGGAGATGAAATATGGAATTTTTAAGCTATTGGAATACAGTTTTGTGTTAGAATTACATGAACACAGGCAGAGGAAACAGAATTGGCAGAAAAAAATACTGTGAAAATAAGTGATTTATGTCATTTGGAACTCAGAAAAATGATATGCTATACAAGTGCTACTTAGAATATATGTCTATGTTTAAATTGGGATTTGTCTGCTGTGTTAAAACAAAATTTTGTGTGTTTGTCCTACTCTAGGGTGGCAGTGGTGAAATGAGTCAGGTCATTATTTAAGTTATGAAAAAGCAGTGACATAGTTTAATGAGGAAGAGGTCTTCTCAACAGAGAGGTAAGTAAAATTTATTCTTATTTTGAAATGATTTTCTAAAGAAAAGCAATAGAGTAAGAGTCCCATCTTATTCTGCAAATTCTGCATAGGCAGTCTGTGCAAAGGGGATTATCCTGTATATGCCAACAGTGAAAAAAAGTAGAAAAGTACATTATGAGTCTTACTTTTACTGTATACAAAATGTGTAGCATGCAGTGGAAAAATGACCAAACATAGTGTACTTGAATTTACAACCAAATTAACTTAGAGAAGTTAACTCTTTCTTAAGCTGTGATTGTGAACTGTGGACTATATTCAGTAATGCTGAAACTCCCTTTGAAAGTGATAACTGGAATTACTGTGTAGGAACTGAGGTGATCATACTTTAGACAATAATATAAAACTGTAAAACCATAATAAATTGTGAAGTCTTAAATAAGAAATATTTAACATTCAATTCTATTTTCATACAACTCATATTTTGAAATTTTAGACAATGAGGTGAGAGTGAAATTCATAAACAATGGAGACTAAAAAAATGCATTTAATAGGTATTACCAAATGCAAGAATGCGCTTTGTGGGTAACTGATAATGAAGGACTCTGGAATCCTTTGAGCAAGTTATTACTGTAAAAGGTCCATCATGAAATTTGGACACATATAAATGAAGCTGGAAACTGTTTTTGTTAATCTGGCTGCAGACTCTTAGAACTGCAAGTGCTATATATTGAAAACATGGCAAATGCAGAACTCTCACTGAAGTCAGTATGAGTTTTACAGTGGGTCTCTCATATGAATTATACTCTTAGCCTTATTTTCTTGACACATGACAAAGGTCTCCTCCTAACATCCATAATAAATGCTTCCTTTTCAGTGACATCCACACTCCTACTTGTTCGCTAATACCCACTGTGCTTAGTTTTATCCCTAATGTAAATTGTTAGGCTTTAGATACTGGAAATGTTAGCATGTTGTTGCTGTAGGCTAAATGTAATTCTTTTAATCTTGATGGTAATTTCCTGGTTAAATATTTTAAATAAATACATTTAAATAAATAACTTTGTACAAGTAATATTAATTAATCATATCACTTTAGTACTACATTTGCATATTCAGTTATTTCTGACTGTACTTTTTAACTTTTATTTTTGGAGCCTTGTTTGGCAAAGAAGGATATGCCTTGGTTTGCAATCATGTATTTTAATGACCACGTTTTAGTTCTATTAGTATTAGTGAATATAGCGAAAAACTAACATAGAATGTAGAATCCTGTTTTTCTCAATGGTAATCTGTAGTCACTGAGAGATGATAGTGAGTTGCTACTGTGCTCTCCTCTAGTTTCAGGATGTTTTAAAAGACAAAACTGTGACTGAAATTCAGCTTTTATGCCAGTGCCTTTCATCTGTTAAAGATAAACTAGTTAGATATGGCTGAGATATTGTGTGTGTTCTTGTGTAAGGCAATTGTAGCACAAATGCTTTTATTGCGTCTAGGACATTCCTGAAACAAAGAGAGTTCATTTCAATTCATGCATTTTCACAGAAACTTGTTTTGATGATTCCTTGCAGACCTTCGTTAACTTAAGCGTAGGTCAAAGAAAATCAAAGGGGTTCTAAGCAAAGACACAGCTATTGTAGATGTTTGTTTTCTCACGAACAAGCTTTTAAAGGATCAGGAGACAATCAAGAGATGGAATACAAGTCTTATTGTATTTGTGGCCTTGGCATAGAGGATATAAAGCATAGAGTGAGTCACTGTTTTGAGACAGAATTGAAGGGTTTTTATTTTATCTCATATTGTTTGATCTTAATGTGGATCTTCTGTGACTGCTTTCCCTGTCCAGTTTGAATGTGGCTGAACTCCTCATGCTTTTAAGATTGATCTGCAATATGAGAATTGGTTCTTGCTTTGAAAGATTTCCTATGTTGAAGTATTGTCTTTATGATCCTTTTATATTTTTAAGGAACAAAAAAATTTAGAAACAATACTAGATTTCACTGAATGTCACACACAAAGAAATTTCCTCCTACGGGACGAATTCAATACATGCGTTGCATAATTTTATAGGTTGTCCACAGTGTTTTGCTACTACATCTGACTTAATTTTATGTCCTTTTCATCTTTCTGTACTATTTTTCTGGCCTCTGTTTTTGCTTTTTGTTTTTGCAAAAATGTAATTTGAATTTCAAGTAACCTTCTTATTAATGTTTCAGAAAATCCTTGGACTGAGTCGGTAAGGTCATAATGAAAAGTCTTTAAAAGTTAATTTTAGAAAACCAATTTCTTTCAGTCCGTTCTATATGCATGACAATTTCCTTGGCTTCGTATGCATTTTACAAATATACATATGCAAATATAAACACAGTTTTTAAGTAATATTTGCTCTCACTGCCCCTGTTCCTGCTGCAGAGTAGGTCTGAAATAGTAAGCTTTCCTGTTTGGGGCCTTTTTTGTTTGAAAATAATTCTGTGATCCAACTGAAACATCACACATTGCCAGAAGAATAACAAGCTGAGAAATATTTTGAGTGAGAAATAGAACAGTGAAGCTTTCAGGAAATGTGAAGCACAACTGGAGAAGGCTTGCACGGCATTTCATTCTAAACAGTGGATGTCTTCCAGAAGGAAAACGCTGGCTCCAAGCACTGTTTCGCAGCTTTTGGTTATATCCAAGAAAGTAAATGAGTTATGGTTCTTTTTACAAAAATTTGAGTGTGGTGTACTGCATAAAAATGAATTGGAAGATCCATATTCTCCCTTAAACAAACAGGCAGGGAGACCAGTGAAGTACTTATTACAAAATGATGAGCCTAAGACTGGGACAGCAACAGGGGAAGGGGCTACTGGAGGGCTCGGAGTCCCGTGACATTTCTCTTACACCAGGACAGACTCCGTACAAGATGAAAGTAGAAGTCCTAGACGTAACAGAATTTACCAAACCAAAGAAATCTGTCCAGAATGAAGATAACATTGATGGTAACAACAGCAAAACAAAGAGTCCGCTTAAAGAAGACATGGCACTATTTCAATCCCGTAGTAGCATTATGGATCTAAAGACCTGTGGTAGCAAACTCATTAAGCAGGGACGTGCTTTTAGTCTTATGATACTATAATGGTTTTGCGTCATGCTTATCAATATTGGAGTAATTTATCTTATTGTGACAGTTCCTTAACTTGACCAGTTCCACCAGTGTGGTAAATGGGGATTTCCTCACCATTGTCTGAATCAGTTTCTATGAGCCATAGTGGTCCGCATGCAAAATAAATTGTTCAATTCTGGACCACGTTTAAATCCATTTGTAGAGAGGAATTCAGTATGCCACCCCGTTCTTATTGTAACATTATGTTCAAATGTAATGGGGGCACCCCAAAATGTTTGGTGGGTATGTTCAACCACAGTGGTTCAGCACATGGGGTTTCTTCAGGCACATTGTTCTGTACAACACTTTCATTGATAGCCATCGTACTAAGGAGGCTTCCACTTGTCTTTGTGCCTACAGAGGTCAAATAACTTGCCAATACGTATTGTGGCCAATATTGGCCGGTGCATGTGGCATTCCAAACATTATGAAGGTCAGGATTCTCAGGACAGGCATAATTTAGCGAGGTAGCATTTTCCCTTCCCATGTACATCAAGTTCTGTACCAATGAGAAATTGCTTCGTAACATATCCAGTAATGCTCCCTTTCTGTCAAAGGGAATTGCCACTAAACGGGAGTTTGTTTGGTGTCATTAGACAGGTTGTACCTTGTGTCCAACTCATTATCCTTGCAACCCCATACAACAGTTTGAAAGGCAGGTTTTCCTACATCATTGCTCAGGTTCTTTTACTTCTTTGTGTTCATACTCTTTGTGGAATATACACACAATTGCTGCATCTAGAACACGCGTGCAGACATTAAACCTGTGCACGTTGTCCTACAATTACACATAGAACTACACGCTTGTTTTTTAAGACTTCGGTTGCCAGTTTAAAATAACTACACAGAAATACATCAGTAATCCTTTGTAAATTTTCCTCCTGCCAATCAGGCAAATATTTCTTAAAGTAGCTTTGGATATTTGGGGGTGCCTGATCCATGAATATACTGATGGCCGGTGCTTTATTAAAAGGGTCACCCTTCCATATTTTAATAAAGCCTTTATTTGATGACATCTCCTGATGTGTATGGAATAGAAGGTAAATAGAATAATAAATAGAAGGTAGGCTAGAGCTTTAAACATAAGATTTATAAGGAGAGGTAATGCGTCTTATTTGATCATCTGATATAGACAAAAAAAAGAATCAAGCTTTTGGGAGCAGACATGTTCTTTGTAGGTCACTTTTCTATTTTATAGGGCAGATATTTATAAAAAAGTAATATTAATTATAGATTATAGAAGTTGCTAAGGTAAGTTAGATTTTACTTCCCTTAAAATTTGCAAACGTAATTACTTTTCCATTTACCAAGCTTTGATTATCAATTCTTAGATAAATATCTAAAATGCAAATAATCATCTGCATTTTTAGACTACTCTTAGAATTTCTTTCTCATAGTGGAGCAGTAGAGCAGATACAGGTTCACTGATTAATCAGAACCGCAGCATTACAATATCTCAGACTGTTAGTTCTGAGGTGAACTTTAACCATTGTTGCTCACTGTTTTTCTGGTTTATTGGACTGTTTAGGTTGCTGTCTGTAATTATAAGACGTTTTGATTTCCCATCTTTTTTTTATTCTAAAAGTTGGCTCTCCATATATTACAGAACTAGTAAGCATGAAATCTATACAAAACTTTACTATATTCAAAATAAAAATTCCACTAGAGGGAAAAAGGTGGAATAAATGTATTTTTTTAATTGCACTATACATTTAAATCTGAATGCGAAGAGTTGTTTACGCTTTTCCATTTTCCTAATAAGTAAGCTTTATATAACCATTAATGAGTGACTCTTTGTAATGGAGAAAAACTATTTTTCAGATTTTATATAACATAGATATATAACATTTTATATAACATAGATAATTCAAGAAATGAAGGACAGTATTGCTTTTGTTTTGACCATATATGTGGAACAATCCAGAATATGGTGAGAAAATCTTAAAAGCGTGTTTAAACCCAACCAAACCATGTTTGCAAAAGTGATTTAAAGTTTTTCCATTAATTTTTCATGAGACAGACTAAGTGGATAAATTATTTTGAAACTGGGATTTAGTCATCTAAGTCGCTTGTTACTTAGTCAAACTTTCAATTAGCTGAACTGTTCTCTTTATAATTCATATTGAGCAATTTCCTGAGCAGCAGTATTTTACAGGTGAAAATCCATGGATTGCTGATTTACTGAATAAGAAATAAAATATGAAAATAATGACCTCTAAAAAGGTTTTAATTTATTGCTTTTTCTTTTCACTTGAGGACACTCTTATTTTTGTTCTGTGAGTTTCCCATTTTTCTTCATAGCACTATTTTATGAACCATTGGCATATGTACCATCAGTTTCTGCAACTGTAAAATTATTTTAAAGAATTGCAGGATATTCTCCTTGGAACACAAAACTACTCAAGCACCAGTTTTAAGGTTTTTATTAAAATGCCAAAAAGAATTATTTTAGTAAAAATAATAGCACTGATATTTAAAAAAAATACCAAAAATCCAGAAGGAAACCCTTGGGGAAAAAAAAAAAGGTTTGAACAAGTCTCGTAATTTGCCCAAAATCTTTTGTTCTTTAAAAAAAAAAAGTTATATATATGTGCAACGGCCATGCATTGTGCATGGAGTTTCTACAGTGCAGATCGGATTGGAAATGTTATAGAGATGATGTTAGTAGTAAAGGAAAATTATTTTTCATAGAGATACAGGACACCAGCCTTGTTTTAAACAGTAATCCTAGAGGGTAACAAGGGTGACAGTGCTATGTAGACAAAGTTATTTGTCCTGAGTCCTCTAACTCCTGAGTCCTCTAACTAATTCTTCCCAGCATGATGAATTGTTTTGGGTATTTTCTTAGATTACACTAGTAAGGAATAAAAAAACAATGGCAATCGTCACATTTATTTCAAAGGAACTCACGTACAAAATATCTTTCTGATCCACAGATAAGCAAGGAACATTCTAGTCTATGTGTGTTATTTAACACAAAGACAATTTTGACTCTGTAGAGTATATTCTTAACTAAAAAACAAGTACACCAAATGTTAAAGCTAATTAAAAAGGCAACTATTTTATAATGGGATCAGCTCATCCCTCTTGATATATCATTATCCAAATGCAGTTCTTAAACTATATGAGATCTTATTTTGCTCAGCAGTATTTGTTCGTTAGCAATCCATATGTATTGAGGTAATGCAACTATTTGCAGTTGAAACTACTCTTGTGCTCAGAGGGCTATAAAAGCATCTCTTCATGTGATAACTTGTACTTTTCCTTTCTTTGTTTTATCATAAGACATCCAGTTCTAGCAGCTTACTTTCTATTTCAAATATAGTTTATGTTTCCGAAAGGACTTGGAAGTTCTGTTTTAAGCGTCTTTTGAGACACATCTGAGTTTTTCTTGTTCCAAAACACCGTCATCAATAGGTAAATTTCTCTCATGTTGTAAATGTTATGTCGATTTTGTTACACAGAGCTGCAGAGTTATTTTAAAAGTGGCTGGCATTGTATCGTTCCAGTAATAGGAACTTACTTGTTCATTCATTTTTGCAATCTAATCCTCTACGACCAATGTGACCCTTCTTCAAGTCTTCTGTAGAAAAAATTCATACATGGTAGATCTATCTTTCATTAAGAAGAAGAAAAAAAAATACATTTCTTTATGTAATCCCTTACCAGGAATAAATTTAGTTTAGGCTGCCTCCAGTTTTATCACTTCGTAAATGTCGGATTTATAAAATGTATACAGGCTTTTATACAGAGATGGAAAGATTTAAGTTTGTGTCATCTAATAACTTTTAGATACTTCACTGTTGGGTTTTTCTGACTTAAAAATGTATTTCAATCCTTCTGGTTTTCCCATTTCTCCTTTCATTTTTAGACATCGCTTTGATTTGCCGAATACAAGAATTTAGTATATGCAGCATAATTTTCCAGGATACCTGTCTTCATCACATCTAACATAAAATCACAGGATAATCTGGGCAGGAGGGAATGTCAGGAGGTCTCCAGGCAGTGCCCTGCCTCCTGACCAAGCAATGTCCTGAAAACCTGCCAGGAAGGGGACTGCATTGCAACCTGATCCAATGCTTGACTTTCCTGCTGAAATGTTTTTTCCTTCTGTCAAGGCAGGAACAGTCTTATTTCACTGCTTCAAAGCTCGATAGCAGTACTCCACAGTGTCAACAATTCATCATCTGTGATTTTGCAGATACCGTGCTGAAAATAGCTATGTATTTACATTTTGTCTGATATACACATATTTAGCACATTCCCAGCCCAGTAATGGAATCTGTGTACCTGGCTCGTACAGTCACTTCAAAAGAAGCTGCGTGAATTGAACGACACATTCAGATATATATTTGGAAGCAGTGCCTCCTAAGCGTGTCCTGCAGAGTCCATGATGACAAATGACAAGATCTTCTGTTTCCTGTGGAAATTATTATTTTAATAATAAATTTAATTGAATTGTGTTAATTTTGTAATTGCAATGCCACCTGGAGGCTTGAAAATCGGTATTAGCTGAAAAAAAATTTAGAAATATTACTAAATTTAGAGTTGGAACATCAGACATATGGTACATGATCATGACAAAGAAATACTAAATAAAGCAATGTTCAGTGTTAATTAAAAGACTAACATTCTTAGTTGCTAATAATAAACAATAATACAAATGGAGTAGACTTTTAGAAATTATTCTCCAAATTCTCTCTCTGTACAAACTGGAGAATAAATAGTGGCAACATCAAATAGTTTTTCTTAGAAAAATGGAGCTTCCACTTTGAGGTGGAATTGGTAAGAAAGTAAATAGAATCTACTTTTTACAATCATTTTATTATCTAAATGCATCTTTATCTATTATATACTTCATCTACCATTTGCTGTTAAATTACTGATAATTTTATAGATATTTTTTAATGTTACACAATGTAACATGATTGTGTGGAATTTTTAGGTGTCTAGTGCAACATGTAATGAGCTAATGGATTCCAATTTATCACTGAACTAGCTGGAAATAAAGACGAGACTGAGAAGAAGAAATGATGGTAAGCAATACCGTAAAAGTCTGTCCTACATTTTGTACTGAAAAGGCTGTGGAAGAATGAGAATGAATTTTCAGATGTTAATATTCTTTATGTTTGTTTCTCTTTGAGGACTTTGTTCTTGCTGTGTAAGTTTTTCTCTGGTCTCACTATCTGTTCAGAATTAAGATATTTCAGATAGCACAATGGTAATTTTTTTCTTGTTATTTCGAACACACACATTACTGCTTTTCCTGTGCTTTTATGTGTAAATACAAAGCCCGGCATTTTACCAGGCACTGAATATCTGAATTTAATTTCAAAATACAATCTGAAAACAATTAAGTGTTTTAAGAAATGTTTATTTCAATGAAAAAATACTCTATGATGTAGTAATGCTGCTTCTTCTATCACGACATTTGGAAGCCCACCTCATCCCCAAAGCAGCCACTGTTTTGAATAACAAAATCTTAGTTGTATTTTAAAAAGGGGATATATGTGAGGTTGTGGGGGTGTGCTATTTTTCTTTCAGAAATAACTGAAACTAACTGTTCCAAATGGCTCTTGCTAGTTAATTTTACACTTAAAAATATCTTCCTGCTGAAATGTCAGTAGATGAAGCAATACTTCTTAAATAATACTGTTCGCTGATGTTATTGCTGTCATTGTTATGTAGAAAACAATACTTTTTTCATGCTGTACCTCATCAGCAGACACATTTTCTTTTTACCTTTGTTGTCTGTCTATGTCACCTAATTATTACGATTAGAAAGGCAGAGAAGTTTTTGTTTCCTACTCTAAGCTTTCAAATTGGTTTTGCCCTGGGCAAAGCTTTCTCTTGCTTCATTCCTTCTTAGCTACTGTGCTATCAAAATACCAAAGAACAACATGGGTCAAGAAAGTCAAAACAAATCCAGCTACTTGCCAGTTGTTCCTTGTGACTCCATATGTCCTGTCTACATCTGTTTGCCTGTCCACACTGCGCGTATAATGCAGTCCGGGTCAAGGGCTGAACGTCTATTCTCATTCCCATACCAGATTGTCAGCAGAGTTCTAACTCCTGGACCTTTCATTAGTGGTGCAATAATGCTCAAATCGGTCAAAGAGCTTGATTAAAAAAAATCTTTAGGATTCTATTTTATGTCTACAGTGCTGCAAGTTGAGTAATAATATAGTGAGTAATTAAACACCTGAATTAAAAGGTGAACGTCCTACTGTGTCCTGAGTATTTTCAGGTTCGGGTTTTGCAGATCGTTTGAAAGAGAAAGGTCATTTATTAGAGATCTCTTTTTCTTCCTCTGCTAGCTTTCAAAAATCAAATACCAATCTAATAAAAGGATAACTTTATGCACATTTCTAAACCTATAACTAACATTTTCAGTTGTACCTGATTTTTTTTTTGGTAATAAGAGTGAACACAGCGTATTTGGTTCCATAGGCATTTTGTACGTATTGGGGCCTCCAGGAAAGCATTAATGTCGATAAAGGGAAATAAATGCCAAGAACCAGTCTTCAAACTGTGATTTTTCATGCAGATATGATGTAATAGCTGTAGAAATACCAGAAAAAAATGAAAAAATATGCATCTTTGTTATGAGAATCTTGAGGGCACCATTGGAAAAAAGGCCATACTGAATCCTATGGCTTCTTGCACTGTATTCCTCTTCCTTTACAGTATTACAAATTGGGAGGGTCGAAGTTTGATGTGCTGCCTTAAAACTGTTGTGGATTTTTTTCTTTTTCTTTTTTCTTTTTTTCCACCCGGTACTGCAATGGCATTTTTTTGGGGGGGGAAAGAAAATAGCTAGAAGGGGAAAATTGAGGTATTGTTTTTGCAGTTCCTGGTTGGTTGGTTTGACCTCCATAGTTTGTTTTCGTAAGGGCGTTACAGTAAAATCGCACATATGGATGATATTAACCTTTACTGTATCTTTTCTCAAGGGTAAATTCTGTCAGTCTCACATGGGAGAGCTGTGTATCCTGTGAATACTAATGAAACGATAAAATCTTTTCTCTGTCAATGGAAAAATTGTCAAGAGTTCCCATTAAAACAGACATGTGACAAATCCTTTATTCTTCATGTATAATAATCGAGATCTCTATTACATTGAAATTTTGTCCTCGTATTCACACATATGCTTAGTACAAATACCAAAGGGAGATAAGTATGTAAGAGGTTATATTTTTTATATTTGTAACTGTGTAAATTAAGGATACTTTAAAAAGTCTGCTACCAAATTTTGGTATGAAAAATCCAGCAACAAGAGCTTTCTTTGTCTGAAAATAATTCCCGTAACTTGGCAATATTCAGTCTGGTACAAAAGAAATAGAAAACTTTCATATGAATAAGTCCCAAATTTAAGATCTGTTATGACAGCTGAAGTCCAAGTGAATTTGATTTGTTATTTTGTTTTAATTTTCTATTACAGTCTTGCTGGATTTTTGAGGGGATAAATTAGAGAAGCATTGCCTCGTACATCAGTGATTACGAGTATGTGTTAAGTGCACCATGAGTATGAACCAATTGCTCATTTTAACAGAATAATACTGGTAAAACACTATATTCTGTCTTGAAATTGTGGCTTTAAATTAAGTTCACAAACCTTTATTTAGAATTCACTCCGCTGATTCACAAAGTCAATTTGACACCAAAACAGAAAACATTGCGACTGGATATCACAGAAATTTTGCTGTACGACAGAGAGGTTTCTACATCTCGGTTTAATAGTTTAGGGCAGTAGCTGTAGCTGAAAGACTTGAAAATCTGGTCCCTATTTGGTAAGGCAGTCTGCAAGGTTCCATTCAATCCCGGATAGTTTTATGCCTAAACCACAAAAAGCCAGTCTTCAAGCAATTTATCAAATAGGATTGAAGCTAATCTTTAATAAGTTTCTATACTGGTGGTGGATTTGAAACGGGCAGAGTGATTATGACTCAGAACATCTGGCAGTTAATTGGAACTATGACTCCAGTGCATTCTGAAATCTGTTTATGTGATTTCTTACATAATATCTGGATTTAAGGTGCAATTTCAGTAGTGTAAGCTAGATCACAATAGCGAGACATCCATGATGAAACTTTTAGCAGTTAAGGGTATCAGTGAGCATAGGAAATTAAATCTCTGATAGCTTCTTCTATATTGATTTATGTTTCCACTTTTATTGATGGAACAGTTTGTATTTTATTAATTTCAGGTTAGCATCAGATTTCTACATGATCAATCACTTCTGAAAATAGAGGACAGACTGCTATGTGATATTCTTGAAAAACCTAGTTCTCAAGGTTTGCTTTTTGCATACAATATCTTCTACTTCAAGTTTACAGCATTTCTACAGAGGAAGTATGTTAGCTTTTCACTCTGCAGTCATTCATCTAATTTTTCAATAGCTCTAAATTTAGTGAGTGAGGTAAATAAAATTACATTTTCTTAAGTTGTGATAATAGTAACTAAAAAGGCATCTGGCAACAATTCTAATTCCCATCACAATCTAATGATCCCTTCCTACACCAATTCATTTAATAATAGTACTATTTTTTTGTTTTGTTAGTGAATAAATTATTATTAATGCCTTCTAATACAAACTTTAGCCTTACCTTATAAAAATAAAGCTAATTTCCTCTTCGGCCTTTCATGGCCCTTCATGCATAGAACAGATTTGATTTTTTATAGAAGACAGACATGCAAAGAAGAAAAAACCCTCCCCAGCTCAGGAAAATGTTTGGACAGAAACACTGTTAGAAAAAAAACCACAATTTATCAAATGGCACAGCTGTTCACTGTTTGTTCATAATGATCCCTTTTATTTGGGTGCTGTTTGGTATTTATAGCTAATTAACTCCCTCTTACACTACCCAGCAATCTGCATTTAGAGAACATTGAAATAGGTTGAATTAGAAACAGCTAAATTCATAGCGCAAATTCGGTTAATTCATTGTAGGCCAGAGTAACCAAAGCACTGAAAGATAATTTCAGGGTATTTTTTTCTGTTACTCTGCCTTTATTTTTTAAAATTTTACGTAAAAGGCTGAGTATAAAGAATTTCAAAAGTTACAGACACTCCAAAAGCAAATATCTTCATTTTCTTATGAATAACCTTGAAGAAATGGACTACTTTCAAGGTAACGTTAAGCAATTGTTTCCACTGCTGATGTTAAACTATGGATATGTGGGTAATGTTTTGTGAGAGTAAAATGGATAATGATAGCTTGTGAAATAGTCTTCCCATATAGATGGAAATAATTTAGCCATTACTTGTTGAATATTTGCTTACATAGCACAGGTTCCTGGTTAAATTCCACAGTAATATGCTGTATATGCCTTCCCACCACAAAATTTGGAATTTAGGTTTTTTTCATTTCCTTCCACTGAGCTGCATTTTGAACCAGAATTAATTACTTTCATTTGATGCTTTCCAAGTATGTGTATCAGAAAGAACAGTTTGGGGGTTAATATTATTTTTTTTCTTTGTGGTTGTTTTGGACTGGTTGGATTTCATACTTCTTTTTGTTCTTAGTTCTCATTTACAGTATGACCTTAAAAAAGTCACTTTAGGGTAAATGTCCAACGATGTTTGTATATATTTCATACAGTCTGTTGTAAGTTGATGTCTTAGAGCTTTCCCATGCATAAAATATGGGATAAAACCATCTTTTCATAAGTATTTTCCAACTTGATTTTTTTTTTATTTCACTTATTGAACTTTAAATGAATCTTTCTTATAATTAGAGGTAACAGATGTAAGGGACAGAAGGCCTTGTTACTTATTTGGCTTATTTAATAAGCTTCTTTCAAAAATACATTTTTGAAGAATGTATGTGCAGTTGTTTCTGTTGTAACTGCATTGCACCTGATTGTTGGGCTCCTTCCCCGCCTTGCACAGAATGAGAAACTTTGTGTGTCTCAGATATGGGAAAAATTAAATTTCCACTGATTTACGCTGCCAGACTTTTCAGTTGCCCTCAGTCAGTGCCACAGCAGTAGTAAAATAATTGTTTCTTGTCTTCTTCAGTGTTTCCTGAATATACTAAAATGCATTCAAATAAAACAGAATCCTTCTGGCTCTGCACATCAGCAAGAAAATATTAAAATGTTATTTCAGTATTCAAATGGTGGTGTTTATTTGTATGTTATTTAATTTTCACTGACTTTAAGGCAAGATAATGTTCCTATCCTTAAAGTTTAATAGCACAAGTGGGTGTTAATTCTGATAGAGTTCAGGAACCAGCGATATAATGATGCCAGAAGCTTAATAAATAGAAAACTGCTGTAAATTTTAGTAATACAGTACTAGTAACAAAATGAGCAGCCAGTCTGCAGATGAGAGATTCAAACCACTTTGAACAGATCTCATGTTCAATTGAAAATCATTAAAGAGGCATTTCTGATTTAGCATCTGGTATTCAGTCAGAATTCATAGTTCTGTGAAATCTATAAAATAAGTGCTGTTTATAAGCTTGCTGGTCTATTGAATCTGATTGTAACTTCAGTTGAAAAACCTTATCACAAATATAAGCAAGAAGAAAAATGTGTTATCTCTGTATTTCCCTAAAAAAAAACCCATCTCAATGTGAATTTGTAAACATTGAACTACATAGAAGTCAGTGGCGAACTTTCAGCAGACTTCAAGTACTTCTCATTACTCTTATTTCAGGCCTGATATCTTCTTAAAGATTTCTGCTATCTGACCAAAGTATCAACTCAGGAAAGCACTGACAATATCATCCAAACTTACAGAATAACAAACTTAGCTTTCAGCTTATACTTGACTCCGATTTGTGTGACTCAAATGCGTTATCACAGTGGAAGGGATTTGAGGTTCAATTCAAATAAATGCCTAAACGAAGCCCTTAGATGGAATTGGAGCAGGGGAGAAGTTTACTTTCCATTTTGCAATTTTGAAATGTGAAGAATCATTATAAAACCCCAAATACTAAGGAGTGCTTTCTTTTTCATTTTATCTTAATACGTGCCCAAGTAGATTTACATTTCTGGAAAGTCAGACGGGTGTTTTCTGAATTTTTTTTTTTTCTTGAATTCCTGTATCTTTTACTTCTTGATCACTGTTTCTTGTTCCTCAGCCCTTTGTATCCTCCTGCCCACCATTAACTTTTATATGCATTGGCCAACTTTAGCCCCATTTAACAAGAAGGAATAGATCTAAGGCATGGGAACATCTGAAGGTCCGCAAGACTTTGGTCTGGACGTGCAGACTCCAAAGGTATTTGTTTTGCTTGCTATTCATTTAGAGAGAACACTTTCCCAAGAATCAAGAAGCAGCAGCCGGCTAACCACTCAATGTATGTCAGGCTGCAAACTATAACAGCATATACTGTTCAGCAGGATAAAAAGAAATTGTTAGTATATATCGAATGGGATGAAAGATTAGGAAAAAGAATAGAGTGAGGTGGCTGGAGACCGAGGAATTTTTAAAGGGCTGAGTCGTAGAGATATGAGGGAGCTGAAGAAATCAAGCACAGCACTTAAACTCACAAAAGGCCAAGTTTTGTTAGTTTTCCTGCTCAGATGATTATTTCCTTGTCTTTCCAAGAAAGCAGAAGTCAGAAACCATCACTACATTTCAGTGTAGCTGGGAGATAAAGACATAATCCATAAACAGCTCACTATGTTTAATACATTTGTTCAGAATAATACTTACTAGAGATTGTTATCTTGTGGTCTTATATAATTCGTTAAAAGAACTAAATGAAGTGTCTCAAAATTGCTGCTTCAAAAGGAGTTCTGAGGCATCTCTGTTTGGAGAGATGTTGAAAGTAAGGGTTACTGAGACATACTGTGTTAGTCCTTTCTTTGTGAATGAATTTGGTAGATACAGAAACATCAAAATATATTAAGAAAGCCTGCCAAGGTTTTCCTTCCAGACATTATGACCCTTGTTTGGTAGCAAATTCTGTGTAGGTTTTAAAATGTCTGCATGTTTCAGCATATACATATTTTTAAGGCTTTGCATCAGATGAAGGGAAAGCAGACAGTGACAAGATTTGCTGAGTGTATAGTGTTTATAATCTGACATTTTCAGGACACGGATTTTGACTAAACTAATTTACACCATCAAGCCACACTACTTAAAGTATCTGACAGCAAACCATCTTCAAGATGTGTATATGGCTTTCTTCATTTTATAGATCTAAGATCCATCAATTTTGTTCTGCAGAACTTAATCTTCTTTTCTCCTTCCATATTATGGCTATGGATCACTATTGTAGTTGCTGTTAGCTCCACCTTTAGTGTCTTTCAAGTCTAAATGAGAGCTCACCTTCTGCTGTCAAGCCCTGACTTCGCTTTCGTAGAAAGTCCACAAATTATTCATGGGTGGATTAAACCATAACCTACAGTACTGTGCGTATCTAATTTGGCCCCTGTTATCTATTCAGAAGCCGTAAGAAGTCTGACTCACTGCAGCCCACTTCCAGGATGAGGAGGAGACTTCAATAAAAGCATAGCACATAATTGCTGGCGAGAAGAGACTTATACACCAGACATTCACAGTAAATAATTGCTCTTCAAGAGGGAGGGACCAATATTTGTTAACTCATTGCCTCTTGTTATAACATATGAGAAAAGCCACGTGTTATGAAGCTTTCTGTGAGATGACAGAACATTAGCATTTCTCAGTTTTGCAACTAAACTGATCTTTCTCAGTGTTATACTCTTTGGCTGCAGCTATACCCCAAGCCCTAATGCTAACTGAAGGACAAATTGCATCAGAGCATAAAACACTAAATTGTTTGGAGCAGAGAGTTTCGTCTAGAATAATTTGAAGTGAGAATATTTGGGATTTGGTCAACAGTAGATTAGTAAACTGGTGAGTTGATGTAAAGATTACTCTGAATATGAATTTGCACATAATTTCATTTCAGCTACTGAAAAAACAGCAAGCAACAAAGATGTGAAATGGCAATAATTATTCCTGGAGTTTGTGAAATACAACATTATATGCTTTATAGTTAAAAAACCAAACCAAACCAAAACCCCTTTATGGATACATCTGTTCCCTGTAACTTAAATAGCACCCCTCCCAAGGATACTATTTGGATTTTCTTTAATGTGAAATTTCCTTCCAGTTTTATAATCTATTTTATTTCTACTCCTATTGTTTTATTGGTGGATATTTAAATTGTCTTGCTGAAATGTAGTCTTACTGACTAAGCAGGATCAAAATTCAACTTTGCTGCTATACTGAAATTGTTCCAAATTTATACCAGCTGTTCCTCATGAACCCTTCGATGACAATTTTCTAGTGGCCTGGTACATGCAAGAGCCCATTTTCATGCATCTTCTGGACTCTGTGCAATTACTGTATCCATCTTGGTCTGCTGTTTTGTGTTTAAAGTGCCAGAAGCTTTACTCTAATTGGATTTGTATGAAGCCAGTTTCTACTGTACAGACCCCTTATATTCCAAAATTTTACATGGTGCTGCCCTGTATTTATTGTTTGTATTTTCTTTTTGGTCACATGCAATCTCCCTCCTGCCTCTGTGTTTGGCCGCGCTCATGCTAACAGCTTAAGTTTTGCCTTTAGTGTGTACCTCCTGCTACTTTTGATATTGTTGGCACTGATGGTCGGTGCATCTAACTGTCTTCTTGGTACCACAACTACAGCTGTTTGAGTGCCTCTTAATCAGACCATCCACCACTCGTTCTGTGCATTTATGGTGCTGTGAAATACAGTTTCACATAAAGTGGAGAGTTTGTAATTTTTTTGGACTAGAGGATATATGTTTTCAGAACACTGCATGAAATAGATGTAAGACCAAGGACAGTTTTATTCCTCAGTAAGTTTCATGCTACGGGGCAAACTTTCCCCATGAAGGATGTATTGCATTTTAGGGCATTAATTAAAGAAGATAAATGCTATATAATGTTATGATTAAAGTCTTTATGCTTTTCAGAGAAAACAAAATTATATCCGTATTTTATTTTACCTAAGAATAAACATTTTAACTGTAATATTGAGGGAAAACAAACATGCACAGCAAACTACCTCAAGGTTTCCAACACTGTGAAGTCCCTCAGTGCTCAGCTGGTTCAGTGTCTCTTCTATGTTATTCCTACAAATCTCCCCTTCCTTGGCACAGGGTGTAGTCAGGCTGAGGATTAAAGGCAATGTGATTGATGTTTACTGCGATTTTTCAAAGTGGTATACAGAAAAACAGGTCTATAGGAAGTCATCATCATCGCGCACTGCTGATAAAATCTGTTCAGTCGTTCACTGATGTAGACTGAGGTATCTCTGGTGCTAAAGGAATGGAAACAATGGTGCAGTTTCTTTCCTTTGGTTCTTTAATTTTGTGGAAAACAAATTGCACCCTGTGAGGTGACAGGTGATCCGAGTTTCCCAAAGAAATACTGGACAAGTAGGGCATAGTGAGGATTTAAGTGGTGTTATACGCCATGAACTTGGTTTGCCTATTTAGAAGCACGTGCTGCTGTTTTGTGTGAAAACGTTATGTGCACGTTCATGAGAACATAACTGTTCAGATACAGAACACTCGTGTTCTATCAGCGATACGCTGGACTACGCATCTTCCAAAGAAATTCCCAGCTTTATTTCATGCTGCCTTTTCTTGAGCGGCGTGAAATTGCGTGTGTTGGGTGGAAGGCAGTATCTCGTTATTACAGTATCTCTTCCTCATTCCGTCTTGTTAGAAGTTATCCCCATGTTTAATCAATTGTTTCTACTGCTCTGTGCACCTGTCCAGTGCCACCAGAGTAAAATGTAAGGAGAGAGGAAATTCTGTAGGGCAAAGACCTTTCTGGCAATTAAGCTGGCATTGCATACTGCTGATTTTGTTCTGAGAGAGAACAGAAATGGAATGAATATCGTAGTTGTTGAATAGCAACTGGGTGCCGTTTAAATTCCAGAAAAAAAAAGTAGGTAATTACTGAAGGTAATTGTAATTTTAGATTAAATATGCCTGGGAAAAAAAATTGCAATGTATAATTAAAGGTGGCAAAGGCAAGCACTTAAAAGTTATTACATAGCAAAAATTAATGTTACCAGCATAACCTTATTTGAGCTTCCTTGTGTGAGTGGATTCTGATACTGTGCAATTACACAAACCTGTTCTATTTTTAACATAAACTTCATGCTTTGTTCTATACACCAAGATAATTTAATTCACCTAATGAACAGAGGTTCAATATTTCATTTAATCCTTCTTGTTAATTGTTGGCACCTTCGTCTGACTGGCTTACTGGATACCACCAGGGCTTTGATCTAAGGAAAGAACCGTTAATCACTTCACTGTCTGTGATACATTTCTCATCAATACAATGTATAGGTGTTTTTCAAACATTAATTTGATTTTTGTGCTTTCATAATAGCCCGGTGAAATGGAAGGGGTACTATTTCCATTTCACAGATAAAAACTAAGAAACAGAGGCACTGAGGTGAAAAGCTTTTGCTAATTTCACAAACTTGAATTTTGCATATTTAAATCAATGCTCAGAAACGAAAAGTGCAGATTCAAGAGCCTGGAGAGAAAAAACGGCACTGCAGAGCTACTGATTTCCTATGAAGTGTCACAGAATCCAGTTTCCCAGGGCCCTTCTCAAGTGCTGTAACCAGGTGATTATTTCCCTCCCCCCAGCACCCTACATCATTTACTGTATGTCCTCCAACTCATTCTATAGATGAATTGGAAATCTTAGAGACAAAATGAGCAAGTTATTCAAGCCTAGCGCAGATCTACCTTGTGCATTGAATGACCGAAGAGGGACAGTTTTTAAGGAATTTTTAGTTTCAGTGAAAAATTTTACCTGGGTTACTAGGCTTAAAAATTAAGTGTATTCCTATAGGATCAAATAAATAAAGGAAGGATTAAAATCTCCACTTCCGTAAGTCTCCTGAGTTTACAGATCTTAATTAAAGAAAGTATCAGGCTTTTGCATTTCCTCTATGGTGTGATAAAAGCATAAGGAAGTTGGATTTCTCCTTGTGCTTTTGTCTTCTCTAACACCTTTCTTCAGAGTACCTGAATCTGCTTTTAAATAATCAATTAAAGTTTGTTGCACCTTTCAGGAAATTTTCAAATCAATGTTAACTGCTGAATAGATATTGATGCTGTAGTAATGTTAGAAATAAGAAAAACTGGGAAAAGAAGACTGAGCAGCCAAAAAGACAACTTTCAGCTAACTTTTTTATATTTGCGTACATTTTGTTACTTAATTGGAATTCCGAATCCATTTTAATAATTCTGCTCTTTTAACTTTTAAATTAAGGTTTTGAAGCCATTTCACTTGGTGAGAACGTAAAATAAACTGTCTTGATGAATGTATCAAGAAGGAATTTGCAACTCTAGTTGATGTTCTTATCTTCCATCTTTTATTTATTGGACAGTCAACTTTGATGGTATTTCCTGGAAATGGAAATAAAAATGGAAGTGTCTCCCTCCTTAGTCCCAAATCTTACATAAAAACAATAAGTTTAACACTGGAACTGTTCATGAACTGATCTGAACAGACAGACCCCAAAACATGAAATTTAGGATTTTTTTTATGGCTTACAGCGACTATTTATCAATATAAGAATGTCTGGTAGAGACAGTCATGGCACCCACGAAGCTTATGTGGTTTTGGAAGTGGCAATTTAAATATACTTGTGGTATCCAGTACTGACCAAAGTGTCAGTCCTCTGTCTTATATGTCATGGCATGTTGTTGAAGTTGTAGACTAGAAAATAAAATTAAAATAAAAGACTAAATGAAATGCTGAGGAAGCAAAAAAGAGGAAAATGTTGTTTGCAATATCCAATTTTGGACAATCCATTACTACCTGCACATGTCTGCACTGTCTCTCTCCCTTTTCTCATTCAAATTCCCTGCTTTTCCTCCATAGTTATATTTTTCATACATATCTAAAAAATATGTTTATTTAACATATAGCACACTATTTCCATTTCCCCTCGCCAAATAGTTGAGGCTTCTGGAATACCAATGATTCTGGCTTTTATAATAAAGCAAGTTCTAAAATATAATCTTTCAGGAAGAAAATGTTTAAATAGCTTAAATAATCTTCACTTTGTTCTTGATCAGATTCTTGGGGAGGGGATGGTTTCTTTTCCTACTTCATTGTCTTGTTTTGTGCATATTGAAAGTGTTCTCTTGTGCTTGAGGGGAGGAAGCAGTTTTCAGAAGTTCAAGAGATTTATTTGACAGTTGAGGTAGGTGGAGATAGCGGTATTGTCTGAGAACCATAGCACCGTGCTTCACACAAGCTGGGAAATGCTGCTGTGACAATGACCTTGCTGTAAAAATTAACATATTTTATTAATAAGTTAAAATTAGAATGTGGATAAATTATGATATATCTTTAGGCCAAACCGTTTCTGACAATGATTGGCATCGCCTGAAGAGACTACATTTTGCCGTCTTCTTTTCCCTCTGGGCGTTTTGCTGCTAATGGAGGCACTAAGGGATGGTGTTGCTGTGCCCTACAGTTGAACTCTTATGATACCTGTGAAGGAAGGGCTGAGGCAAACCCCAGGGAACCGAAAAGAAAAGGAATGTGGAAAGCAGGGTGCATATAAAGCAAATAAAATGAAAAAAAAATGGAAACAAAACCAAACGTGCAGAAAAAGTTGCATTTCAAAAAGAGAATGAACTTTCTCTAACTTCTCTTATTATGAAGTGCCTTTATAGAGCTGTACGTAAATGAAATTAGTAGTAATTATTTAGGTTAAAAGAGTAGGATTTAGCCATTAAATAATTATTTCAAGTAGATTTTACTTCAAAGTTTTCTCAATAATAAAATCTGCGACTTAACATACTTTTATCTTAAAATACTTAAGTTCACTGTATGTAAAGCAAACTCTTCATGAGCACAGCATTGCTGAAATAGAATATGAACAAGTTCCACATCTGAAAATGCCATTTCAGTAAAAAAAACCAGGATACAATGCTGAATTTGTATTATTTGTGACTTAAATTCAAGTAGTGCCTTTATTTGTTTCCTGAAGTAGAAAAGTGGAATTCCTCAAGAACATTCAATTTCCAGAGCTGCAAGTGTCCGTGAAAGATGTGGGAAAATATTGTAATGCCTACAGTAGATTTTCATTGCCTCCTCCTAGTTATATGACCGAGGACTGCAGCCACTGTCACCATCCTCGTGTGCTGAGAGGGACAGAGATGAAATCTTAACAGAAAAACTATTGCTTCATGTGATCTCAGTCTTTGGCTCTGATTTTGTCTTGATTTTTCTTAGAGAGAGTGCCAGTGTCTTCATACTTGTCTATTTGCTATGAAATGGTCTGTAAAAAAACAGAAACTTAAATTGCTAAATCTAGATCAGAATATTAAACACTACATACAGTAATTGTGTCTAAGAAGTATTCTAATAGAATGTAAAGACACAGATTGTGGATAATAGTAAATCTCATGGGTGGAGTGAAAGATGTTGGGTGGAATTTTGCTGTAGCTGTTTGGTTTTTTTGTTTTTGTTGCTGTTTAATGGAATTTTGAGTTATGTGCTTACGCCTCTATTAAATCTTTAGTCTTCATCCTGAAAGTGCAGTAATCAGAATTAACCAGAATTGGCAATAAATTATCTTTTTTTAAAACATAAAACTTAATAAATCACAAACTTTTGATAAGTTTGCCTTCACTTTTCCATTCATAAAGAACCTGAAGCAATTTAATTGCGTGATTTCAGCCTGGCTGTGTGGCAAATTTTCTAAACTTTCACCCTAGATATTTAAATTACTTTTCTTGCCTTATTGACAGGCTGAGGCAATTAAACCTTCTATTTAAAACAAAGAAACAAAAATAAAAATACAATTCCTACAGTTTTTCAACCCGTCGATGAAAACTGAAATCTGTAAAATGTGCCATTTGCTTCTTGCCAACAAGCGTATCTTTGGGCTAAAGTCATTAGCTACTATGTATTGACTGTCTGTAAAAGTCTGAATCCTACCCCTGAGCTGATGTCTTCGTTATAGCTAATACAGAACTGTCCATGTGTCTGTCTTATAATGAAAAATACCCCCAAACTGTTGACCACTTAAGGAATTCCATAAATTTCTCACTTAATTATAAGCAATAAATATAGGTAGAACTTGGCTTGTTTTCCAGTTGAGATATATCTAGACAGAGCTTATGTCATCCTTAGATGGCAAGAGAGACAGGGACACTTGCTCTTTTCAAGCCTTCACAATGGATATATACCACTTTAAATGCCAGATTTAACCATATATTTTTTTGTTTGATTTCTGGGTTATATTCTGTCAATACACAATGAGAACAAACACCTTCAGGGTCTTTGTGCAAAGCAATCTGCTGCACATTTAACTCTGCATATTTATTACATTAGCAAATTAGTTAAAAAAAATAGAGAATTGTTGCTGAAACGTTCCCACAATTGTATGCCAGGGATGTGACACAATAAAGCTCAGAAGTCAACATAATGTTTATTTTCTTGTCCTCACTGTGAATATGTCTCTGTCATTTGTCGGTATCCCAAAAGGCATCTTGTGGTTCTACAGAATCTTTTCTAAATCTGGAATCTTTTAACTTTTAGAATGTTCATTAAGGGGAAAACAATCTATCTTACATGCTTTTTCCCTCTAAATACTTTCCCTAGAGAAGATATCTCAAATTTATAAATCTTTGATGTAATAATAATTTGTTCTTTGTCAACATACTTAGGGATGGCAAGAAAAGAATCCTTGACAAACATATTTCTTAGGCATGACAGTGTAATTAAAAAAAGAAAAATTCAAAGACGGCAAGAAGCCATAGACAGCAGCGAAACAATCTTTCATTGAGAGAATGAGAGAATAAAAATACAGTCAGTGATATCATTTGAGCTTTTGTCCCACTTATGACTACACAATTTGATCATTAATTTTAGATAAATAGTGTGTTAAATGCTTTTAAGGATGTACAAAGACTACTGTCTCTTTCTTCTTTGTCCACCTTTGCTGGAGTTATTAATTATATATTCTCTTTTAAAAAGTAACATTTCCTACTAATTAAACTATTGCAAAGATAAGGAGGGATTCTTGTTCTTACAGATAATAACAATTGATTTGGGGATTGGGCTGAAAGTGGTTCTGTAAAATATCAAATTTTCTTCGGAACAGCAGGGGATCTGTGCTGCTGCGCCTCTACATATGGACAAAAAAAAAAGTAAGCTCTGCAAATTAGAGTTCAAACCAATTAAACTGTTAAGTAGAGCTGGCAAAAATATTCAAAATATAGTTTTGGGTTTTTTTTAATAAATCAGTTACTTTTCTGGAGTTTTATGAAAAATCATCATAATAATAACCATTATTTTCAAAATTCTCAGCTGCTACTACGGCAGTCAGCGTTGCCGCTCTGCTCTGCTTGCACCAGTGTCCCCTGGCAGTGAATATATGCACAATACCGAGCCCTTTGGTCATTCCCAACAGGGCACCTGCTGGAGCAGTTCCCCACTCCCTCCTGCTCATGTGCCAAAATGATGGATGTATTTCTTCCTGACCCAGAGCTTTCATCCAGACAGGTAGCACTGAGGGACTAAAGCACTGTTCTGCTCAGTGGAGGAGCTCTGCCCCAAAGTATAGATTTGACCTAAGGATTACTAGTTATAACAGTCTGATTTATCTCTCTCGTCTCCACCTGATCAGAAAGATTCCTGAGTGCACAAAACCTTCTTAGAACTTTATGATGAGACAGAGGTTCTCGGGTTCCAGCTCAATAGTTTATTGAGCAATTATATCAGTATGCAGAATGAAATAAGAGTCCATCAGACTCCTCTCCTGTTCGTTCCTTTTTGTATGGTTTCTCCAGCTATATCTGGTGCAATACTTGCAGCTGTTATATAAAAAAAACCCCTATGTTAATAATATTCCAACATGATTTCATTCAGGTATATCAGCAGGTAATGTAAAGCTACCATGTTCCTATAATTTAATGAATGGTTATCCTCTGCAGCTGTAATAGATCACATTGCCTATGGCTGCAAAGTAAAATACTCAGTTCGAGCCACCATGAAGGTGGTTCAAATCAATGGATTTTGATTTGAAATTTTTATTCAGTACGTATATACTTTATTAATGCAGCTAGTTTGATAGGCGATGACTTGTGAAGTCACGGCAATGCAGTCATTTCTAGTTGGGGGACCGTTCCATAAAAGTTGTTCAGGCATATATTTAAGAAAATTGAGCCTTAATACTGTGTAAATACTGCTGGGTAGAACTGATTGTAGAAATTCTTTTGTAATAGTTGCTTAGGTATAATAATAATAATCTTGAGAGCAATAATGTAGTTACACAACTACCGACAAGTTCGAATCTTCCTCAAAACACTCCATTAAATCATTCTGTCATTGTCTGGCGTTTACCACCTGACTAAGGAGTAACTGTCTTGCATATTTGCTGAAATACAAATGAATATGAGAAAGAGTATAAAATTGCTCAACTGATTTGGAATATTAGGATCCACACTATCCAAGTGATTTGTTGATATTCCAGTGATTGCTGTTTTCTACCCAGTAGCCTAATGTGAATTTAAAAATCTTTATTGGTGACGTATCTATCTATATAAATATAGAGAAATATAAAATATTTTTTTGCATTTGTTTTTGCCTTTTTTTTTCTAATTTCTCTAGAAACTGGGGGCAAGAGTCAATTTCTGATAGCTGTAGTAGAGACTAACACATAGCTTCCTGTGATACATGTGCTAAGTCCTATCTATTTTCTTTCTAATCAAAGATGATTATTTTTTTTCATGTGTGCATGGAAAGGGTAAAAACTCCCATGATGATTATAAGAGAAATCTTATTTGAGTTATTAAGGCTGGTGTGCACTTCCACTCAATTTTCTCATCCTAAAACAGAATAAAAAATCACAAGCCTGACAGTCCTTGCGGTGCTTAAACCCAGGGTGTAAATAAACAACTTCTTTAAGTGGTTTGATGGTGGCTTTTTCAGAAACATGCCAAGTGTCACAGGTATGTTATTTTGCCTCTGGAAATAAGAAATAAGAAAGCTTTATATAACAGCTAGAGGGAAAGGCTACCATAAAACCGGGCATTCATGTTTGTATCCAATTTGTAATTGATAAAAATGTATTTCCCAAACCTCCACAGGAATGTGTTCAGTATTGTACTGGTGCTAGATTCTACTTATCATTAAACATAGATGAACTTTCCCACATCTTCCAAAGGAAGATACTGGGAAGGGTAAGAAAGTTAAATGGAGACTACTGTACAAATAAACAGAGCAACTGCAGAGACTGGGTATTTTTTTTTTAGCTGGAGAAAGTGTGCAGTTAAATCACTGATCTCTCTGTAAAACATGCATGTTTTGAGCCTACTTCTGGTTACATTTGTGGATGGCATTAGAATGTGTTCTACATCAGTGCACAAACTTAAAAGTACTGGAAGAAATTAATACTGTGAACCAGGAACACTTCCATAATTACACTGAAAGCACCCAGTAATTAGAGACACGCTATTAATAATGTTACCAAAATACACTTAAAGACTTCTAAAGAAATTTCAGTCTAGTTTAAAATTTCCGAATCCCTAAAGATATGTGGAAGGAGCTAAATCTCCATTTGATATGTCCAAAACAATCTCAGTCCTGCATAGCTGATCTTTAAATTCATTAAAGAAAACTCTTTCTAATTAAAGTTGCATCACATAAAAAAATGAATCTAAATGAACTCATCTGGTAATGAAGATCTTGTTATGTTTGCTCATAACGAACAAACTCAAACTTCAATGCATGTTTTTTACAGAACTGCAGAATTATTCCTTATGCGTTTTTTTACTGTGGTAGATGTCATAGAAGCCTTTTATAGCAAAAGAGCATAACGTATCTTTGCACCAAAAATTGCATGATATTAATGCTTTGCTTTATGGATATAGACTGTTAGAGATCGTGTGGAAAATACAGATTGATTTTTGCTTCGTGCTTTTAGCAGTTCTGTTGGTATGTTGTCCATTGCATTAGAGGTTCTTTTTTCCCCCCCTTTTTTACTGCTGTTTCTAGCTTTGATGTAAACAGGGAAAAGCTTCTGTTTCAATTAATTCTTCTCCATCAGACTTTGATAGTTGTTGGATATGCAGAATAGCTTTTCACAGTATTCCTTCCAGCAATAGATGTGAATATTTTCTACTCTCTTGATATAATAAGTCAGAGCTTCAGTCTATGTGTGTGTTTTTAGAAGCCTCACCGTGACAAAGGAGTTGTTCTTTTTACCTGAAATTTGCACAGCTTTTCAATATAGGCGTTCTTGTGGGAGACAATCATCTTTGTCCCTTCCTGACATTCTCTGCTGGGTGCTTTGATATTCAGCAAATATGAGTACATGTGCATGCTTGTTAGGATGAAAACTATTTGTCTCCTCTAACCTAAGTAAATGACCTTACTTGGCATGATTTCTGTTTTGCAGTATGTAAGTTTCGAAAACTTTACTCCCAGGGAAATAAAGTTTTGTACTAACATAACTTTTTCCATCTTTCTATCTATTTCCTACTTTTTTTTTTTCCCCCCTCTCAAGTCCTTTTTCTTTTCGGTAATTTCAACAGGTCATGCTGAGGTTTGTTGGTGCCAGACTTCAATCACTGTATTTCCCTACTGAATACAAGGTAGTCTTTCTTCTGTTTTCAAATCAATACCTTACAGCTTGAAAAATAACCAAACAAGATCAGAAACATGGCATTTAAGCAGTCCTACCGTAACAGCCCAGTCTTCATGTTTAGAGTTAAAACTGTTATTTCCATCAGCTCTGAGTTTTAATGCCTTATATTCAAAACAAATTCATAAAAGTTAAAAAGTTTCTTTTTGAACTGATTTTTTTTTTTCAATTTGATCTTTATATAAGCTACTTCCCCCCATCCCTCCTTTACTTTTTAAGAGTGTAGAAAACACTTTCAAAGTCAGGGAAAGCTCTAAGCCAGAGGACATACACCTTTTCCACTTTTTTGTGCTTCAGGCTAAGATAGTTTGACTGATCGCTATCTGACTAGTGGTATAAAGTATAAATCATGTATGAAAATGTCAGCTGAAATACTAGTGCAGCCTCATGCCATTAATTGCATTTTTTTAATCTTGTGCCTCTATTATCTTCAGAAAATCCCCAACATAACGCAGTTCCAAGTGCCCAATACTGACTTTGGGGAGGGGGCAGTGTTGTTTGGTTTGTTGCTTTTTGTTTAATGATGGAAAAGTTGAAGGGATACATGTTAGGTTTTTGAACTGCTTTGTAAGATCAGGTCAAAAGATTAAATGGGAGAAATTCTTCCAGTTCTACTAGTTGAGGTGTATCCTCTAGACAGGAAAATCTAAAGGTCTTCTGATGTACAGAGGTATTCCTGGGATTACGCCAGCCAGTGGAATTTGGTCACTGTTTTCAATCAGACAACACTGTATACCTTTACTCAGAACTATTTCAATTCCTCTAAGTTATAAACGTGTATCTAGAGATACTCTGGGCCTCATTAAAATGAACTATTTGATTCTCTTCCTTTGTGTGTGAGAGGAAGGAGAAAACCAGGAAGGCAATTAAACTTCTTCCTTTAGAGAATGTTTGGCTGTATGAAAGAAGCAGCTGATAAGTCAACAGATACTGCTCTGAAATATCTCCAGCTTCAAAATTTCTAATTTTATATTGACTTCTTTGGTAATGACAAAACCTAATTGACTGAAATGTATAAAAACATCTCACAGAATGGGTTTACCTTTTACAAGCCATACAATCTGCTTGCATTTCACATAATAATTTCATATATTTTCAAAGAGGAAACCTAGTGTTCACATGGACAAGAAATGCATTCTAGTCCTCAAGTTTTCTGCCACTAATTGTCTTTGGATTTGAGGATTTGGATTGTTTTTATTGTTGAAGACTGTGGCTTGGAATTGTTTGTTTCTCAACAAGGAAGAAAGGATTGATGTACTGGAAACTGAATGATTCTGACCCCTCTTTGTGTTTTGTTCATTGAACTCAATTAGCTTGTTTGCTGTACCAAACTGTGCACTATTCACCTTCTCGCTAGAAAGCCGCATTTAAAACTGAATCATTGAGCCAGATACAGTAATCACTTGTATAATAAGGAAATTTCAACAAGTTTAGCATGACCTCCTTTCTTCCTCCCGCTCCTAGAACAAACACTGTCAAAGGAGAGGTCAATTGGAAAATGAGGACCTAAACACCATCAGCGTGGTCACAAATAAAGCATAAATGCCTCACACACATGAAAAGAAGATCCTTTTACAATATCATAGCTGTAATCCAAATGAGACTTTTCATTTTGTTTTTTTCTTTTATAACAGACATACAGCTAAAAGAGTCTGTTCTGTTTCCTAATAGCTCAGATTGCCTTCCTCCCAATAACTGTTTAAAGACGAGCTAGGTTTACTTTATATCGTTACGCAGACTAAGTAGTAAAAAGATAATAGCAGCTTCAATTTACTTAAAAAGTAACGTCAAAGTTTGAATTAGTAAGGGGAAAAATATCTTGATATCTGTCTTTCAGCTGCATGTTACACATAGAAGTTTTAACTGCTTGAGTACCACTGAATTAATAACAAGCTATGAAGCTTCTGTGGGTCAATAAGATTGTACAGAATGAGAGAATAGTCAGAAAATCTGCCTGTGGAGTGATGAAGGTACAAGAGATACGAGGATATATACACATATATGTTTTGGCTCTTTTTTGCCTATTAGTTTAAAACCAGAGATGTCACCACTTACCCTAGAAAATAATTTGTGCCTTGGATTTCAGGCATTTTGTAGATAATATTTTTGAAGATATTTAAGTGCTAACGTTTTCCTGTAGGTGGAATGCGAATGTCTTCCATTACTGGTGTGCTGCTAGGGGAACATGCGGTCCAAATGGTTTAAGACTTTTTTGTTGAAATCAGTCTTCCAGAAAGCTTCTGGCAGCAAAAATAGAATTTACTCACCTTTCTTCTTTCTTATTTGTTAGCGTAATGTTAAAGGATTTTACTGTAAGGGGGCAAAAAAAAATAGAAAATTAAATTCGAATTAAATAATCCTTTGTAAATAATCAGATCCATGATGACAAAAGTGGAATAGAAAATGGCTACGTTCTCAATTTTGTGGTTGAATCACAATTCTATAGTAGTTTTTTTTTCCTTTCATCCTTTTATTTATTTATTTCTATGACATTTTGGTAGCCTAACAGTTTCCCCTTTTCCTCTTGTATTTATACTCTTTGATTAAGTACAGACCCGAGATCACATTAGAGTAAAGATGTTCTAAACAAGAGTCTGTAAAAAGTGCTTCAGGAAAAAATATATTTGATTTACGATGAATTGTTAGGATATAATGTAATTACTTGATAAATTACTTTAATATTATGGCTGAATTTATTGAATCGATGTAAGCCTTTTTAAAAAATATAAGCTTGATACTGACTTAGCAGTGATGAGTATTATCGGAAAATATATTAGCATTGTTAGAGCAATAATTTTTTAAACTTGTAGATCACATAAATGAATCCATTTTCTACAAGTGAATGAATCTTCTCCAAGCTTTTAAGGTGTCAATCACCAGCTTTGTTCAGTTGTTAAACACAAAAATGTTTTTATTCTGTATACTAAATAATGGTAATTTCTCTTTTTTTTTTTTTCTCCTGAAACTCTAGTGTCTTTTTTTTTAATAAACAAGAATATATAATAACCTTCCGTTGCCATGTTTAGGACCAAAGTAACTTCTATTGAATAATTTACTGCTGTATATTGAAAATTCTACAAATGAAAAATCTAGGACCAAAAAGCATTCATTACTTGTATAGCTAAGCTGCACTTAGACACAGTATAGAACAGATATCACAGGAGCTTCACGAATGAAGCTGTAGCTGAACTCAGTTTTGCCTGGTATATAAAAAAATCTCAAGATAAATTATTGATCAGCTGCATACATTAGGCAAAATTTAGAAAACTTCATTTTCGTCTTCCCTTTATCATAACCTGTGCTGCAGATAAGGCAGCCCACTAGTGCTTTGAGGTGAAACTGTGTGAGCTCGATAGGGCAGCTAAGCTAGTTCACATGCGTCTGTAGAAGGGGCAGTTGTTATGCTTGATACGGTGGTACTCGGCATTCTAAGCAACAAGTACTTTAGATGGTGCACTGATAAATATTATGTGTCAGGGAACATCGACACTGTTAACTGTATCAGCAATATTTCAAATGCATATTAAAAAACCAGATTTTTGAATTACCAAAAAAAAAATTATTCTTGTTCAATAGCTTAGCAATTTCCCTTAAAAACAATGTAAATCACATTTTCCATCTGCTTTTGGATCTGATTTTTATTGTTTAATTGCCATTTAAGAGGGTTTGACATAATTATGTAGGAAAACATTCTTATAAATAAAAATACACACTTTTTCCAGAAAAAAATATTTAAATTTCTAATTTCAAGGGGGGAGGAATCCTATGCTCTCATTTGCTAATACTTTCTTAGTAATCGTATTTATCAAGGTTAAAGAGCATACTTGTCTCTTCTTTATTTATCAAATTATTAATTTTTCCAAGTAACTGATGGTATATTTTAGTCCAAAATAATAATGGAATTTAACAGATTACTGTGCAGGCAAGGCAGTTGCAGATGCATTTAACTAAAAGTACCTCTCAACTGTTTCAAAACTCAGTAGTTGGGCTAAGCTTCTATTGGAACTCCAACGCAGGTATTTAGCTGAAAGAAGCAATTCCAGTATTTCCAGACAAGCCTATGATAGCACTGCATAATCCTTAAAATTTTAACACTGATATTACTTTAGGACTTTTTATAGCAACATAAAATTTTGTTAAGGTCACACAGACAGATTCCAACTATTCTGTCAGCAGATGAATTACAGAGGAGTTCCACTCAGTGTCTGGTTTGCTTTAGAAGACATTTGTAGGTGGAATCCACAGCTTAATTCCTGTTAAATATTTTACTGATGGATTAGAACTGTGAAAGTGCTTTAATACCTTTCTCTCACGAATTGGTGTGGAAACAGTGTCTTTGTTTCCTGAAATAACTTCTCATATTTGCAATTGATTTCAAAATGTTATCTTGGGAGCTTTCAGGTCACGAAAGTTGAAAGATAAATTGTGCTGCTCATCTGAATGTCGGGACATGCATGCTAATCGGACATTTATAAAACAGCAACACAATAAAAACTTTCTGGAGAAGGAGAGACACTTTTGTTCACCGGATGGCTTTAGGTTAGCTGGGGCTACTCTTTGTAATATTTATTACTCAACCGTCCTCTAATGAAAATTCTATTTAACTTCTGTCATTGTTCATACACCTGATTCATAAGTCTAAATGGTTTTATGCTCCCATTTTACCTATTAAAAGGTCCAGCTGACAATATAGCACCTTTGTTCATATTAAGAGTACAATATTATATTAAATACTCAGATGTTACAGCAGGATCTGAGTTTCAGGGACAGCATCCTCAGAAGAATTTTGAGGACAGTTAGCAATATTTTACTGTATTTTAGTATTACTGATTTTCTGTTCTCAGAGGTACTTGTAAAAGGTTTTTTTAATCTAACATGTATGATTTGGCCAAGTACAGTCCAAGCTTCTCTCTAGTTGCCTTTTTTTTTGATGTCAGCCTTAATGTAGGTTTAAGTTTCTCCTTTCTCATTAGTACTCGGCTTTTACAGATTTTTTTTTTTTTTTTTTTTCATTTTAAGTAACTTCTCCATTCAGTACTACTTTCAATATCTTTCTAGATACCTAATATATGGAATGTATATTGATTTTTGGCAGGTCATTTTCTTTCCTATCTTTTTTTATGTAGGGACATTAATGTATAAAGTACTAAATTCTTTAGTGCTAGTCAGTGAAGCCAAGTCCATAAATTCTGAAAAGTGGGAAAGCACAGGAGCAATTCAAAAGAATTATAAGAGAACCAAAAACTTGAGACAATTATATGTTTCTATACTGCTTGTTTTTTTAGTATTCAGAATTAACAATATAAGGTGTTTTATGTAGTTTTTCCTTTACATAAAGGCACAGGAGACATAGAAGTGAACCCCCTTCCAGCATTTAAAATAGTAACAATGACTGTCCTAGGGTAAGTAAATACTTCTGTGACCTCTGGGCTGCGTGAAGTTTTGTTCTGAGATCTGATTATGTAGAAAAGCAGTCTACTACTCTGGTTTTTTTTCTCCTTCTTGTGTTTGGGCGTTTTCAGTATTAATGTTCAGAAAATCATAGAATGGTTTGTGTTGCAAGAGTCCTTAACAATCACCCAGTTTCAACCCCTGCCACGGGCCAGGACAACTTCCAGTACATCAGGTTGCTCAAAGCCTCATCCAGCTGGTTTTGAACAGTTCCAGGGAAGGAGCATCCACAACTTCATTGGGCAACCTGTTCCAGTGCCTCACCACCCTCACAGGGAAAAATTTCTTCTTAATAGCTAATCTAAATCTCTCCTCTTTCAGTTTGAAACCATTACACCTCATCCTAACGCTGCACCGCCTGGTGAAGAGTTTCTCTCCAGCTTTTCTGTAGGCCTCCGTTAAATACTGGGAGCCTGCTGTATGTCCTTCTAACGGCTGATCCACAGGGAGTGGAAGCGTTGGCATTGGCAATGTAGGGAAGTGTGTCTGTCTACTGTCTGGCTCTTAGCTGTGTGACTTAGAGCTGCAGACAAATGCTTAATTTCTTTGATGATTGTGGACTTCTCCTGAAGGAACTTGTTTAGCTGACAACAAACATTACATTGCTGCCACATAAAATACGAAAAACAAAGTTCCAAAATAAATAAAGCTAATGGCAGTGTACTTCTCAAAAATTATTTATTAAGGCAAATTCCCACATTACCAGCAGTATTTCAGCAACTGTCTGCCAGTTATGCTTTCTTTTTTAACAACAATCCCCAAATTTTTATTCACTTAAAACAGAATTATTTATGCCTATTCTTTCCCTCAAATCAAAGATTTGTTGTAGCTTTTGTTTACAAGGGTGTGGTAAGACTAATTAAGTGAGAGTGCTGATTTTCAGTGCAGAACTATAATGGTTCATTGGGTGTTATTTCATGACTAGAATATCTTGATTTCCTACAAAGTTATGAAGTTAGCAAAATCCCAGTTGGGTAACAGCTATGCAGGAAAAAACCTATTTTTTTTCATAGCAACAGGGAATTCCAAATCAAGTCACCTCTTTCCTTCATGCTCGTGTCTGCATGCCTGCAGGCAGCACAATGTGAAGTACTGATTTCAGTGTGCACATTTCATTCAGAATTTTAATTACTATGCCCCAAATTCTCAATTTCACATTTAGCAGATGCTACTTAACCAGTAACACAGACTAAGAAATGAACAGCAGTCATTTAGCAGTGGTCTCCTTGAGCTTCGTTCCATTTACTACTTTTTCCTATAATTATGACATTTCCAAATCTTGTATTTAGACTTCTCCTCACGAAACACTCCAGGCAAAATAGATGCAGTGATGACCTGTTTACCTGACAAAGATCTTAGTTCACTTCATCATATGATGAAAATGTATTTAACTCCTATATTCAATTTAGAATTACAGGATTTTGGAGGATGTCCATAAGGATTTGGAAGAGGTATCTTCTTCACTATCAGGCATATACTTGCCTGAGTATCCAGGGAAAGTGAGGTATGCTAAGAAAAAGGCTATTCCAGCTAATTTAAGATTGCCACCCCCTTCCCTTTTGCATACTGTTTGATACTGAAGTTTGCCTAAAGCTAACATGTTTTGGTGTTAGCCTAGACTGTCTTTTTATGTCAGTTTCTTCCAATTTACTGTTTATTAGAATATATTTCAGTTAGATTAAATATAGCGTTTTCCTCTTATAGTACCTTGGAAACTCCACATTCAGATCATTTGCTCCAGGGCAGTGCAGGTATCACTGGTAGCTGCTTTCATAGACCCACAAACACTGACTACAGCAGCACAAATTGCATTAGTTTGCCAAGAATTGTTTAAATATTCTGGCTGGTAAGATAACAATGCTTTGTAAAAGCCTGTTTCATATGCTGACTATATTGGAATTCAGTCACTTCCTTAGCATATCCTTCTCAAGAACTGCATGGGATGTCTGCAGGGTTATCATTGAATACTAAAGGGATAGAAAGAAATCTAGATTTCCTATTTTTATTTTTCTTCTTGAGTTATGTCAGGGTTGAGGAAATGCTCTGTATAACAGTCAAGAGAGTATTTAGCTGATGATGGAAAACAACAGAGTAGCTGCTATCATTGCTACAGCTATCCCTTTGAAAGCCTCATCTGCATTTTAAGTCTGATACAATCATCTTTGTGTCTTGGAAGTCAAAGCACAGAAAACCTTGCTGCAAGTCACTCCTCAACAAAAGCACTGATCTTGTCTGATTGCTTATCATTTACTGTAGAAAACTCTTCTTCCCAAACTGACAAGTATCACAAATAGTTTTATGCTATGAGGCAAATCGCCTCTAAATTTTCATGCCACAGATTGATTTTGGATGTAACTTCAGGTTTTATGTGGATCATCCATATTCTCATCAGGATGCCCCTTTGCATCCATATGATGATGCTCACTAAATCAAACAAACAAACAAAACCCAAACCACAAATCACCTCTGAGGGAATCCTCAAAAGCCTCACGAGCTCTATTGTTATGCAGATGAAGGCAGCACATCTGCCTAAGACAGGATAGTGGACCTGTGATTTCAGAATTTTAGTGCTACTGGCCCCACTCTCTTGTATGTGATGATCTTCAGGTTTCTGCTAGGGTCTGAGTCTTTATTAAAGCAATTTATACTTTTTCTGCATGAGCTAGATGAGGGACGATATTTCCTGTACTCCTAAGGCTGACTGGAGGCCTTGATTATGGCCCTTGATGGGGCCAGACACTGCTGAGTGGTGCCCAGTGGTGGTGCCCAGTGGTAGGACAAGGTGCAACAGGCACAAACTGGAGCACAGAATGTTCCACCTGAACGTGACATAAAAATTCTTTGCCGTGAGGGTGGTGGAGCCCTGAAGCAGGCTGCCGAGGGAAGGTGTGGAGTCATCTTCTCTGCAGCTACTCAAACCCTGCCTTGATGCCGAGGGAAGGTGTGGAGTCATTGTCTCTGCAGCTACTCAAACCCTGCCTGGATGCCAAGGGAAGGTGTAGAGTCTTCTTCTCTACAGCTACTCAAACCCTGCCTTGATGCCAAGGGAAGGTGTGGAGTCTTCTCTGCAGCTACTCAAACCCTGCCTGGATGCCAAGGGAAGGTGTGGAGTCATCTTCTCTGCAGCTACTCAAACCCTGCCTGGATGTGTTCCTGGGCAGCCTACTGTAGCAGAACTTGCTTTAGCAGATGCGTTGAACTCAATGAGCAATAGAGGTCCCTTCCAACCCCAACCCCGATTGTGTGATTCTGTGCAACGGGTCACCAGAAGACTAATTCAACCCACGAGATAATAACCTTTTAATTTTTCTAGCTGGATAATTTGTCATCGTCTGATTATTTCTGTGGAACTGTAAGACATACAAAGCAAAGAGTAGTATAGAAGCTATCACTTAGCCTAGTTCAAGAAGGTTATGATCTTGTCAGGTAGACTATTATAATCACATACAGCTGTTTGAATATCATTCTAAATGATATTCTGAAAATGTGGTTTCAGAAATACTCTTTCTCATTCCTTTTAATCTTTTTAGCCTGTAAATAGATTATAAATGGAACTGCAAAAGCAGAATGCAGCAGCTTAAACACACTTAGCAGATCTGGTGAATCCTTCCTGTGGAAGGATTAAAAGCTTTTACATTAGTATTTGTAGACTCATATCCTATTTTTTCCAAGTTCATAACTCAGCTGGAAGCTGAAGTTTAACTTGATTCCCAACAACGAGCTCAACATTTGAATGCAAGTCTGACTTATATACAGATAAAATAATTATATTTAATAAGCGTGTGTTTAATGAGATGTTGGATGCTTTACAGGTTAGAATACAAACAAACTCTTCAGAGAATAATAGCAGCATTGCATGTTAATGGCCATGATCAACAACCTCACATCTGGACCTCTGTCTTTGCTCTAATTCAGAGAAAAAGTAAATCCAAAATTAAGTAGAGCTTTTTTAAAAGCTTTTATTATTTTAGTTAATCTTTGGGATTTTTCTTGTCCTGGTTAAAAACTAGATAGGAGCAATCAGCTGTACTGCCAGAAAATACTGTCATGAAGTTTCCAGTACTGTTGTACTTGCTTACTGAATAGATGTTTTTTTTCCTGTTTGCAATTTAAGTGTCTAACAGTTTAAAACTGGTGAAGTATGCACATAACAAGAAAATATAAAAAGAATTCGCCATGTAAAATCCTTGTAATTAAATATTAATATTACATTACATTCTATTTAAAAAAAAAATAAATCCCAAACCAAAGGATGCAAATTCTCTCTCCATCTTCTATAAGAATAGAAACAACAGAAGAAGAAAGGCTATATAGCCCACAATCTAGCTGAGAACAAAGGTCTGTTTAGCCCCCAAGGAATGGCCAACAGCAGGTACGTGGGGAAATATTTTTCCTAGTAACTTAGTATACTGTGGTACTCTACCATCTTGTAGCAATCTTTGTCAGAGGAATGTCTTTCACAGTGAGGGTATATTTTTGTTTGGCATGCTCAGCTAATCAGTAGTGGATAACTCCCATTGCCTTAGCTTTTACAGAATCCAGAAGCAATTAATTTATTTGTTAAACTCTGTGTGGTATTAAGAGCTATGTGCTAATGAAGAATTACTTTCTTGTTTTGAACCCGTCAGTTGCTAGTTTTGCTTGATGTCTTCTAGTTCTTGTATTCCAAAAGATGGTGAAATATATCCGTGTGCTCACCATCATGCCACTCATGACTTTTTTAGGCCATTCTGGAAATCTAGTGGTCTTTTTGCTCACAAAAAAAACCCCACCCCCGGTCAATTTAGCCATATAGAAAACATTCCACATGTTTTTACTTTGCTATGCTACTACTTTTACTGTTTTGCTATCCTACTTTTACTACATGAATGACCTGTTATAGCACGAAGGATTCAAAAACATGTAATGTATTTCTATGCTGAAACAATGGTGTTTTCAATTTTGTTCTCTATTCATTTCCCAAGAATAGTTAATGTTCAATTGCTTTGTGGACTGAGCTGATGCTTTCATAAAATTGTCTGTCATATTTCCAGCTAAGTGGTAACAGCTTGGCCAGAGCCCAACTCTGTAGATGCAAATTGAGATTATTTTTTTTTTCATTGTGCATTGTTTTTGTGTCTGAATGTCATATTTTTATCTGCTGTTTTATGAAAAATTTATGTGAGTCTTTATGACTTTCCACATGCCACAGTTCAATAGACACTAGCAGGTTTATATCATCCCATTCCCTCTTAAAAAAAAAAATAAAAAAGTATAAAAAAATGCTCTTTGCCAGTTTTCATATGTTCCCTGCAGATTTTCATCTTGCGAATAAAAGGGCTTAATTATTTCTGTAATGGAAGGATTAGTGTTCCCATGAGCAGATTCTTTCTGTTTAAAAATCATTGTAGGTATAATAAAATGCAAGTAGTTCATGACCAATACAGCTGCTTCACAAATTACTGGAGTTAAATAAAAAAAAAAAAAACCAACAAAAAACCTCTAATAAAATCCAAATCAAAAAAGCAAAACAAAAGTACCCTTAAGAAATTTTAAAGTACCCTTAAGAAATATTAAAAAAAAAAAAATCCAAAACAAAAAACCCAAAACCCACCAAAAAAAAAAATCAAGATAAAAGAAATCCTTAAAAGGAGAGGATTAAAACTAAAACTAAACTTAACTGGTGCCATTAATAGATAGTAGCATTCGGGTTAAGACCAGGGAGAATAAATTAGTTGAGAAAAGTAACAATAGCTGACACCTAAGCAACCTTAAATGTTTTTGTGGTTTTTCATTCTAGCCTTGCTAGAGAGGTTTAGGGGTGTTACATAACAGTCACCAGGAGAATTCCTCTACTGCAGCTATATATACATCGTATTTTATTATATATTGGCGAATGAATTTGCATTTCTCTGTTCTCATTTACATCAGTTTAACTACTGGCTTCAGACAATTCATGGTTAACACCTCTAAATGTTGGGTTAGTGTCTAGTTCATGAACAGAAAGTTACCTGCCTAATGATTGTGACATGAAATCAGTGCATTTTATTATCTGGTTCTCATAATAGGTTTATGTTCATTATAAACAGAAAGCATTATAGATTTGATTCAGTGCAGGCAAGGAGTCTCTCAGAACTCCATTCTGGAGTGGAGTTCCATTGGATAGATGGACTTGCTTGTCTGTCTATTCCTGTCTGATGATAAGGCTTTTCCCTCTAAAAGCCTCCACAACCTAACAAGACAGCATTTAGCGTGGGGGCTGCAAAGGTTTGCTTTATTTTCTTCTATCTTTTTGAAATCCTTTGCTGCTACCATAGGAATTGGCTTTATGACTGTGAGACTTTCACAGCTTGGAATGACTCTCAGGTTTTTTGGGGACTTAATGAGTTCCCAGAACAACTTAAACTGGGTATGGTAAAGGGAGACCTTTAAAAGTTCTCTTCTGTTTTCTTACCTTTTAGGAAGTAACATCAAACTCTCCTTTAAATATAAGTCTACATTTCTGATTTGATGCAGTACTGCAGCCCAAGGGCTAGCCTAGAAAAGCTGCTGTAAAGCACTCAAAGCAGAGTGATAACACCACATTATTTAAGGTCTGTCTTTATATCACATGTTTGTAAAAAGAATTAGGTGTCTGACTGAGTGCTAGCATTCTAGTCTGTTTTTGATAACTCTTTTCTGTGACTCCCTGTAGTCTTTGATCAATTTTCATCACTATTCACTGAACAACTTCATGTTTACTTATCTATTTGATTTTTTTTTGTAGAAGTACTTACAATTAAAATAAATCCAGCATGTTGTAACATTAGACTCCTATCTTGTCCTTGTGCGAACGGTACTGTAAAATGCTGAATTTTGGCTGACACATGAAATTATAAAACTGTACTTCAGGGGATGTTTTATGTTATATCTACTCCAATTTAACTAAGTGATAGTGAAAGATGCAGTCCTATCATCGATTCCTCTTGTGCCTCTGTTTCCTCCTCTACATTATATTTAGCATTATATCTAACAGCGATCTCCCCAAATACTAGTTTTCCATCAGATTAGTGAACTGAACTGCTCCAACCTTTACTACTGAATTCAATGTACCACAACCATCAGGGAAAAAAGAAAGTGCATCTTTCAGTAGAAGTTTCCAGTTACTTTAATTTATACACACTGTGCCGTCATGCTCTAAATTAGTAGATTGCTACTAGACTTCTGACTTGCACTTAGTGTATGTTTTGGACTATTTTATTTCACAGGTGGAATGCAATTATAATATCTCAGCTAAGTCTTTGTTATTGACACTTTTAACCTTTCTTGAAGCCTTGGTAGCGTGCTGCCTTTTTGTAAAGTATTACTGCTGGCATTAGAAGCAATTCCTGATTTATTATTATGTGTCAGTTTAATTAACATGCTGTTTCACTCCCTCTTCCAGATTGTTAATGAAGATGTTAAATAAACAGGACCAAACAGTGATCCCTGCAGAGCTCCACCACACACCTCCCACTAACTTGATACATTGCCATTTTTCATTACCTTTTATTTGCACTCAGCTAGCCATTTTTAAATCCAAGCGACAGTACTCCATGTCCAAGCCAATTTGAATTAATTTTGCAAGTAAAGATTTTGTAAGACACTACATCAAGTGTTTTACTCAGACCAGATATATTACACATGCTTTCATCCACTAATTTTCTAAAGCTATCAGAAAAAGCAATCAAGCTTTGAAGATTACTAGTGCACCCGGCCAGCTTTTTGCTGGTCTATTCACTTACAAAACCAATCCTGGTGTTATTAAAGAACTGCCACTCCTTTTGCTGATGACTGATTTAAAACAATGCATCTTTGTAATCCATTACCTTCCCTAAATAACGTACAGCCCCAATTATTCCCCCTGACTTTTAGTTTAGGGCTATAAGGCATGTGGGTTTAAATTTTGTTTGACAGACAGATCTTTTGCTTTAAAAGAATCCATTATTTTGGTAGCTTAGCTTATGTTTATTTTGCCCGTTTCCAACTGTTAGCTTGTAACAGCGGTTCTTCCTTATTCCCAGTATGGAAGCAAGTAGGTCTTGCAGCACCACTTTAATTATATCAATGAAGGAACAGCAGACTGGCAGTAGGGGTAAGAAATACAGTATAGCAGGACTGGCTCTCACCAAATCAGGTTTTTCCCTTTCCCTCGCGAGACGAACATGTCAGTCAAAATAAACTTTCTCTCCCTACTTAATTTCTTCCACCTGCGTTTTATCGCTTACTTGCGTTATAAATTTTTGTATAATACTTAAGATTCTAGCCACTTGGACTTCTTTTTTTCTTTTGGCATGTCCATTCCTTATTCTTATGGCTCCCTAAATCTGGTCCCGTTCCTTTAATACCCCTGCCCTTCCTAACGACCTCTTGTTGCGGTAAAGATGTATTGTGTGTGTTTGCCAGATGTGGTCCGGGGCACAGAGAAACTTGGTGATATATTTCATGTTGCATATAGACTCTTTAGTAAAAGTGAGAAGGTTTCAGGTTCACTTTTTCTTCCTAAAGCCTAGCCAATATACTGACTACTAAGCTGTTCTTTTATAGATGCCTTTACTGAAACACTCTCTTGCTCTTGCTAGCATCAGTCTAATCCAGTTCTTGGTGGTCTTACCTGAGGCTCAGTTCTGCCTCTAGATTATTTGTGGTGCTCTTATTGGAATGACTGCAAAAAGTGTACTACTGTATTTCTCAAATTTTTCTCATACTGTAAGTCAGCTTATTCAGGATAAAATTTCCAAACAGAAATGGCACATTTACACAAATGTTGATTTTTAACTTTTCTTTGTAAACTTCATGAGTTTAGGTCACTGGGATACTATAATAGGTGTATTGTTTATTGGTATTTTTTCTTTATACTTAATTTTCTTTACCAAAATCAGTAGTATCTTCAATTTGTCTTCTCATGGTGAAATTATTACATCAGAATACTCAATGTTTAACTTGCTTGCATGTGTTCATGCCTGCATGAAGGCTGAAAACACATTGATTTTCTTTCCAAAGATAAGAGAAACAAAGGTCATAGCTCTACAAAAGTCTAGTTTCAGCAAGATTAGTGCATAGACTACAGCATAGCTCGTTTAATGAGAATAAAACCTGAAGATAGGGAAACAAATGTAGCATTGTTGGTTTTGATTTCCCAGAGGAAAGAGTATAAAATAATAAAATAATTTAAAGTATCTTTTAAAAAAATCTCTAATTAAAACGTAAGCAGTATTGTATAATCCTATTTTGAGCTGGAGACGAGGGAAGTAGGCCTCATTTTACTCTACTCTGCCTTTATAAAGTATCCCGCATGAGATGTTTCCATGCATGTTGTGAAAGGCTGGACACACATTTTGGGCTCTTGCCGTGATATTTAAATGAGGATGCATTTCTGGGAAGATGCTGTTTCACGGAAAAGCTTCTGCAGTAATGCTTTCATGGCTGTGCAGCGAGACTGTCAGAAGAAGAGCAGAGCTTTGTTTTAATCAGTGTCTGTAATCCTTAAAACCAAAGAAATTGCTGATTAACTCAATATGATAAGAAATGGCTGGTGTCTACAGCAAATTGCCTGGAGTTAAAAGCCTCTTCTTTCCACTGAATGACCTTCCAGAGTCAAATGGTCAAGTGTTTATTCCCATTTTTCCCCCATTCAAGCTCAGACTGAGGGCACAAATCTTCCAATTGCCACAGGAAGGTGAGGGTTTTCCTTTGATATCCATCCAGCTGCCCCACGGAAGAGGGGCTCGCTGCCAGCCAGCCAGGGCTGTGCCTCAGAGCTGCTGGGAAGGAGGAAAGTGTTGCCCAGCAGTTTTTGTGGCACAACAGCATGTGTCTGTACTGATAAAAACAGCTTGTGAGGCGTAAAGCCCCTCTGATATCCCCGTGCCGGGTGCTGCCTGGCGACATGGCATTTGCAGCCGATGGGAGTGTCGATTGGCTGGAGGGAAGGAAGGCTCTGCAGGGGGATGTGGGCAGGCTGGGTCAGTGGGCTCAGGTGGATTGTAGGAGGTTCAACAAGGCCATGTGCCGGGTCCTGCATGTGGGACGCGACAACCCCGTACAGCGCTACAGGCTTGGAAGAGTGACTGGAAAACTGCCGGGCAGAAAAGGACCTGGGGGTGCTGGTGGACAGGTGACTGAACATGAGCCAGCAGTGGCCCAGGTGGCCAAGAAGGCCAACAGCATCCTGGCTTGTATCAGAAACGGTGTGGCCAGTAGGATCAGGGAAGTCATTGTCTCCCTGTACTCGGCACTGGTGAGGCTGCACCTTGAATCCTGGATTCAGTTTTGGGCCCCCCAGTACAAGAAAGACATTGAGATGCTGGAGTGTGTCCAGAGAAAGGGGCTCGAGCACGAGCGTTATAAGGAGCGGCCGAGGGAACTGGATTTCTTAGTCTGAGGTTTCTCAAATTATTTTGTCTCCCAAAGTTCTGTGAAAGGCGTTAAACTTGAGAGTCTTGATAAGTGCAAATATTTTCACAGTCTTTGCCGCCCTAGCACTTTGCGTCATGACTTAAGAGGTTGAGATGGGACTCAGCACACCAGGGATATTCTTACAGCATATATATTTTCCAGCGGGATCTGGACCTGTCACGGGCAACGTTTCTGTGCTTCGTCCTGCTACCTGGGGCTACAGCCATAAAAACTCAAGTGCACATATGTTCAACCGTGTCTCAAATGAACAGCAGTGTCTCTAAATCACCTAACTCAAAGTTGTCACATTGTACTGCTTGGGCAGTAGAATTTGAATTGCCTGTTTACACTCATCCTTGGCAGTGTTTTTTCTAGTTTAAGATTATGTTGTCATTTTTCTTCCACAACTCCCTTTTAGGTTCTGTACTGCTTTGCAGAGATTTTCCTTAACACAGTGTTAGTAACCGAGATACAGAATAGGCAAGTCAAAGGATGAAGATAAAAAAAGAACATCAATGTTTCTGCAGCAGAAGGAAAAAAAGTAATGAACAGTGTCTTTTTGGAACATTCAGATTTTTATAATACATTGTTCAAGATTAAGTTCTGCTCTTTGGAAGGCTTTTATTGTATCTAAATGAACAGGTATGGATTTCCTGTGGGCTTGGAGGGCTAGAATGAGTTTTATTCCTGTACACTTAGATGCCTGGGTTTGTATCTCATCTTAATAGGTGACCTACCTCATGGATAGGTCCCTGTTTTGTTAACTCCTTCTGAGCCACTCGCCTTAATAATGGGCCACAAATACTGAAAGCTTCAGCAATTATACTTCTCCTTAAAAATCTAATGGAAGCTTCAGAAACAGCTTCATCTTCAACAACATGTTGCAACTTGCACTTGATGCAGAAATAAAAATGCTCATTTCACCTTATGATTGACCTTAATCTCCAAATTTGGCACAGTAACTCCTGAGAGGTTAACTGAATTTTCAGTTCACCAAACAGAAGTCTTTAAAATATTTGCTGGAGTCTTGCTCAATTTTTCTCATGTTTCAGTGATTTTCTGAAATAGTTAGTCCAAACCAATGCCAAGATTTAAACAGCTTCCTGGCATCTGAGGAATAGAAAAGTTTGGAACATTCAGTACCAACTGCATAAGTGTGTTTCTCTTCATCATAATCTAGTGCTTTAAAAAGATTATTCACAGACATTCAGGTCCAACAGTGGATGTTGTTTTCCGATGTTGCTAGAGACAACATTTTGACCAAAAATTAAACCACAGTTCTGTCCCTGTCTCTCCTTTTGAAAAAAAACAACTATTTGTTCTATCTTTGCTCCTCATGTATGATCAGTGGGGCTAAGTAGGGTATTGTGTGATGTTTTAGGTGAGGAAAAAAAGGTTCTGATGAGATATATAAATGGTGGGAATTTAAATTGGAGATAGTGAACATTGGAGGTCATGAACTGTGGATTTTTTTTATAAGGCAGGTGAATTAGCGGATAATGCTTTGGGAAGCGGCATTTCTGTTTGAAGCTTTTTAAAAGCTTTTTATGACGATCAAAACCAAGAAATAACTTCAAGTGTTAGTAATTGATCACTAGTGTTACACACTGCACTGCAAGAACTAAACTCTTACGTTTTATGATTTTTGTCTCAGCTATTAGGCCTGGCTAAGAACTTAACCGAAAAAAAAAAGAATTAGCAAAACATACTTGAACCAAACTGAAGCTTTTGCCTATTTGTGTAATTTCAGGAGTTGGTATTACCTGAAGAAAATCCAACAATGAGAAACAGTCAAAAAATCCTAAAAACTGCCCAGATGGCTAAGCATTTCTGCAGTCTACAGGTTTTCAGCCTGTGGCACTTTCCAGTAAGTGGGGAAAGATACCTATTTTCAGTTAAATGTTGTGAGTGCTTGCTCTTTGCTGTTAGAATAGCTAAATGCTTGAAGTAGGTGGACACAGGAGAAACTTTTCAGATCACAGAGCAGTTTGCTTGGAAGAGTAATGTCTGTGTGTCCCTTTCTTTCATTATGATGATCATTAGGAACCAGATTAGTTTACTGCTTCTGAAGCACTTTATAATCCAATTTTATTCTTAACAAAACTGGCTGCTTATCCGAAATCTTATTGTAACTTTTAGGCTATAATCTATTTCTGATGTCTCTATGAAAGACAAGCTCTGTCGTTATGTTCCCAAAGGGATATACCAGTAAACCTGAAGTCTGGGGAATAATATTGGAAGATTACTGTTTCTTGTCATATATTTCTGTTTTATGGCTTTTAGAGCACTGGAATGGCTTAGTGGAGAGAAAAAAACTGGCAATGAAGGGAAGTAACTATTAATGCCCTATCAGAGCTTGATGGAGCTTGATATAATTAAAAAACTTGTGATATCTTCAGCAATTGTAATTCCAATTATTTGCTAGCTAAAGGCAACTTGCACTGCTTCAAGTTAGGGAATCATGTAAATAGCCTAATTAATATAATTTGCCTTATGCTCTACTAAGAAAACAAAACCAAATATGTCATTTTTTAAAAAAAATAAATAAAATGGTATAAACTAAATATTATAAATTTCCAGTCCCTTTGTAGAGCAAACACTACATATTACAAGTCATTCTCAGCATTTCTAAGTAATTCAACATAATTTAATGAAACTATGATGGCTTGCTTTAGCTTTACAACTGCATGACAATAAAAGGAAAGCGTTCCTTTGTGTGGATTAGAGCTAGTTCTTTTACAAAATAGTGTGTAACAACATGTACAGCAGGGGGCCAGAAGATATAAAGAAGGTTTCATCATCTTGTATCTGCAGTCCTTTAATATCAAGAGACTTCTACAAAACTTAAAATAAGTCTTTGAAATATTCCATGCTGTGGTGCTAGAAAGGTACAATAAATAATACTTCTCTTTTTCCTCATGTGGAATGAAGAGATAAAGCTATTTATAAAACTGTAAAGACTTACGAATCATTCTAACAGGTTGTCATATGTTAATGTCAGTGAGAATTTAATCACCCAAGGTAAAAAAAATCTATATATATATTTTTTCTCCAATCCTATCTTGTTTTCATAACTCTCTCTATTGACAGATTCTCTCATGATGATAAATTAATGGAATGACCAAGACTGCAAAATGTAAAACCAGCAAAAATACAAGGACTGAAGCAGTAGATTGTTTTTAAACTGTGTGGCAGTTTTATTTTTTTGTTGTTGTACATTTACAGGATCTAATGAGGAGTCATTGTGCTCAGTACTGTACACCTGCTTAACAGGACAATAAAGGCATAACAAATAGATAGGCTGTGAGGATTCAGATTTATATAACAATAGCTAGATTTTTTTTTTTCTTTTTGGAGTGTTGTTGATTCAGGAATGGAAAAGCCTAGCTTAGGAGCAAAACAATTTTATTAATTAAAATTGTTACAATGTCTGCTTACCTACAAAACTGTTAAGTGTCAATTTTAATTTGCAGGCGAGAGCTTAGAATTAGAGTAAACGGAATTCTTTGACTCTTGGCTACTTCCCCTCCTGTTAAATCGAGACACTTCCATGGGCTTTCAAATTGATCTCGTAGTGAAATAGACTTTTCTGTACACTCCTGAACCAAAGAGGAGTTTTAGAGAAAAATAAAGATATGCAGTCTTTTGGGGGCAACTTTGTAATTTTCTGTGCATCTTTCAGTTACTCCAGTATTGATCAGGCTTTTATCTAGACTTGGACAGACATACAGCATTATTTGGTGACATCTACCCCATATTCAAATATAAGTGTGAAGCCTTATGCTATGCTTCTCATGCTTTATTTTGTTGTTTGAAGTGTTAGAAAAAAAGAATCTTAAGTATCATCCTCTCCTTCAAAATACTTTCATGCCACCTCTTGAATTGATAGCTCTAGTTGTCTTCTTTATAGTGTAAGAGCCATACAAAAAATTAAAATGTAACATTTGACTTCCTTTATTTCCTTCGATTCCGTAAAGCCCTTGCTTGAATCAAGGCTAGCATTGTCAGACATATTGTCAGTGTGGAAATCTCATGTCCTTATTCATGAAAGAGCGTGACGGATCCCTAGGTCTGCCTGTCATCCAAGGAGCAAAGTTCTGTGTTCCATCTCATAGTCCAGCGACATGGGAAGCTGAAGGTGTTAACATTTCCTCTCTGCTCCTAGATGTGGCCTGAGGCACTTGAAGGGGTGGGAGAGAATAAAAAATTATTTTACGCATAAACTAGGCACGTTTGATCTAGAAGCCTTTCACTTGTGCTAAGTACACTCATATCTCTTTGGGTTTTCAGATATGATCTCCATTTCTGCCTCTAAGTTTCACGATGTAAGGGTTATTTCCAAGCTTAGATTTTTAAATAAGGTATTTTACTTATTAGAAATGCAGAACTTGCTCTGTATTACTTGACTCCCAGATGAAAGGTTAGTTGCCTAATCGAATGGGCTTGGTGGCTATGGTAGAGTGCAGAGTGTTAAGGCTGTAATAGGAAATCAAATAGCTCATTTCACAGCCATCAAATACATGCTGAGCTGCCTGACTGGTTTATGCTGCTTTATCTTTTAGGACATAAAGCCTATTCTTACTTTATGAAAACAGTACTTCGTGTTAGATAATCATTTCATTTACATATAAAGGTTACACTTAATAAAAATATATGAACCAAAATTGCAACAAAGATACAACATCATAAAACACCTTTTTTAAAGTGCGCTGTTTTTTTCTCTTGAAAGGCTTCATTGCTTTTAAGACAGGAGATATTGCTTCAGAACTAAAGATTTAAAGCTTTTTTCTTTTGCCTGTAGTAAAAGTAATAAAGCTTTTTATTGTACAAAGACTGTAAATATATTTAGCAATAATTTCAACAGCTGGAAGTGTCTAGATGTCTGTAGTGGAAATACAAGGGTCATATTTACCTAGGTTTGGCCTAGAAATTTCTATAACCTTTTTCTTTCCACCTAACCAGCACTGAACAGTTATTGTTTGTTGCCTTGTAAACGCTGGGAGACAATCTCATGGAAGAAATGACTCCTTGCAGTCAGAAATAGGATACTGCTGTGACAAGTTTGTTGTGATTATTTTCTGTTGTTATCATTTGTTATGATTGTTTACTGCAAATAGGGATCATTCCTACAATCTGGAGCCTGGCACTTAAACCCCTGGGAGTTCCTCCAAGGCTCTGGAGCAGTGTAGTCGGATGATAAAGAACTTTAGTACCTTAGAATAACCTGCCAAAAGAAACTTGCTATCTTAAAATTGTAGATGCTGTTTAGGGAATCTGTGGCAAGACCAATAGAAAAGAAGGTTGATGATATGACTCGAAGAGTTGTCTGGGAAGAGTCTTGAAGGACTTTGTGAATTGGCCAAATATCTTCCTATAGCTTTGTAGGTTCCACTTTGTTAGTGGAATGATCTTTATTATAATATTTGTATTCCAAATATATGAAACACTTTAGGTTGGTAGAGGACCAGATTTAGGATATAGATAAAGTTAATTCCCTTTAGAGATGGAGAAAGTTGAGAAACAAATTTATATCTATTTTCATTCCTTCTAGTAACTCATTGCCTGTCTCAGTAAACACCTCAACATTGCCAGTGTTTCGTTCCTAGATCAATATTAATATGTTGTCATTGTTTCAGTTTTATTTTATACACCTGTTGACTTAAGATTACAAGCATACTTTCAACTCCTAGACCTTACTATGCTCTGAAGAACTTCTACATAGTAAGCAGTGGAGGAGTGTATCCTTTAACTCCCATTATCAAATAATTATAATTCTTCTGCATTTGTATGATGTGAATTATGACCAATTGTTGTGTGGGTATAATCATGAAGTAGGAATAAAAAGTCGAGCCCAGATACTCATTGCTTATGAGGAAAACCGTAATCAGTAGTAAATTTTTGATGAGTACTCTTAGAATGCCTGTTGACATTACATAGTGAGATGGATTTGTAGGATAAATACTTCTACAGCTTATAGGAGAAGAAGGGAAAAAAAGTACAAAATATTAGCAATTCTGCTATTGATAATTTTGGATTTTTTTTCCCCACAGTTACACCTAGGTCTTTCATACATCCAAATTTTTCTGGACGTAGTCTTTTCCCCTAGCGCTTAGAATATGTATGTTTCGTGTGAGGTCCCAGTCAGTGGGAAAAGCTGCTCTTCCTAGCAAGCTTTAGGACTTTAGAAACTTCAAAGGAATTACTGCTGTGCACAGAAAGGGTTCCTGCACAGCTATATGTGTGCAATGTGTCTGGGCTGGGGTGGACCTACTGTATGTTATTTTCTGCAGAGAGCCAGCTGGGGCTCAGCAAGATTGGTACATCAATATCAGTCTACTAATGGAAACCAAAACTGGTTGTATGAATAGTTATGGGTGTCAGTGCTGTACCTGAAAGTGTCATAGGAAAAGTGTGACTCCAGCTGTATGAAAGGCAAACATGCTGACTGGAGCACAGATTTGGGGTGACTCTTGGGTCATGTATTGTACCTATTAGGTATTGTGTGACCTAATGTGAAGCATTTATATATTCTACTATCCTTTGGTTTTGTTGATCTTCTGTTAGATTTCTATCCTTCTCAAATGACATCTATTCTGCCTTTTGTACTTTTAAACAGAAGGGGCCATAGTGAAACAAACGCTGATGAACAGAACAAACATTTCACTCAAGAATCTTAAATTTTGTCTTGTAATATTTTACAGTTCAAGATAGCTTGAAGAAGTGATATTTTTATGTCTCAAAGTTTTGAAACAATACTGAAACATCTAATTTTTGGTAGATACTTGAATTGAAACATGATAAAATTGTCCATGAGCCTCTAGAGAATACATGAAGGGTAATGATAGTAAGTAGGGAAAGAACTGTGTATTGTAAAAAAAATGGACCTATCCAAACATACAAGAATAATTGAAGATATCAAATCAAGGGAAGTGTTATTGTACTGATAATATGTTATTTAAGGGAGTAAAGTTTCCTATTAAGGCCAAGAGAGACAATTTTCAATATACTCAATCATTCTTGGGAAGCTTCTTGATGAATATAGTATATAGGATTCAGAAAAGTTGTAGGACATTGATAAAAACCTGTCAGAGTTGGAACTTAATGTGTATAAACACAATAACTGAAAATTTTGGTTCGTTAGGGTGGTTTTATTTTGGCTTTGTTTTTCGGGGGAATGTAGGAATTACTTGGTTTAAGAGAACTTAAAATGGATGCATATATAGTAACATATGTGAGATTTGACTTTTTTTTCCTATCCTGGTCTTTCAGACAGTTAACTTTATAAGTTTGATGGAAATATCATGTGTCAATTGTATAAAAGGTACCTCCTTCTGGAATTTCTACTGAAAAAAGCCTCATATTGGATAACGAATAAATATTCTTCCTTGTTGCTGATGATATTAGTACTTACCATGGGATTCATGTAAAGATTACTCAGGCTGGTTAAGCGTGTTGGCACCTCTGTTTCTGCAATGATGTTAATAGCTATTTGAAGTTCAGCTGCTATCGCTTGATGAGAAAATAAACTTAGGACTACTACATAAATTATAAAAGAAGTTCCTGGTGAATAAATGTCAGGTTATTTCCTAAGGCTGAAAGCTCATAAAGAAGAGGGAGACTTTTTTTCTGACGGGTGAAGAAAAAGGACTGAAAATGAAGAAAGAAGCTGTAAAATAATGCATAACTGTCTTTTTTTTTTAAGGATAGTCAAGTGTTAGAAATTGTTATTAAAACAGAATTGAGCTAATTCTAGGTTTTATATCTGCTATCAGTGCTCATTTTTTTATGAGGTGGTAGCAAGCACTGTATACCATTCATTTCTAAACTATTTAACAGTATATTTCTGTAGAAAGTAGAAGAGGATTTTAAAAAGTAGGTATGAGTAATAGTTAGATATGTCAATTAATTTCCTGTAGACAAGCATGAGATTGTATATTTCTGTGAAATTGGATTAAACTATCTCAGCAGCTGACAAAGTTACTTTATTTGCCACTGAAAGGCAACTGTTCCAAAGCCCCTAGAATGGCAGGTGATCTTTGTTACACAAATTATCAAATAGAAAACAGTGTTATCAATTTATATTTTAAACCTGTGATATGAGTTACTGGACATGATTGTAGGAAATGTAAGCGCTTGACCAAACCATTTTTCTGATATCCTTTGGGATATGAAAAATTCAACGACTGAATTTAGGTTTTGTAAAGCCATCACATGTTCAGCTGGTGGAAACTGACAGTGATATTACTTGAATTAGATCTGTTTTATAAAGATTATATGCTTCTGAGTGTGAAGTCTAATGGTAAGTCTAATTTCCACCTGGCTTGTCTTAAAGTAATACAGCGTATTATACAATAACGTGATTTATGTCTTCATTTTGGGTAACGTGAAGCATAAAGATATTTCTTCCACCAAAAATAGGCTTTTAATACATTCTTACTGAATATCAGTGTTCTCTGAGTTCTTATAGGGAAAGACAGCAAAATAACAAGAGGAACTACAAAAGTATTTGCAAAGGAAGATTTGTTTTTACTAGCAAAGACAGCTTAGCAGTAGGTTGTAATAGTGCAGAGTCAGAAGAGCTTAGGTTAAGCCTGTTGCAGAGCAAAAAACTGCTGAAGTGTGATAGTGTACAAGTACAGCCCATCTCACCAGAGAGAACCAGGGGACTGTGAAATAAATGAAGCAAGTTTAAAAAAAAGGCAAAAAATTCCTTTCCCCCCTTTTAAGAAGTTCAGTATGATGGGGCTTCGTAAGTAAATTTCACAATTTAGATGCAGACTAACTATGAAAAAAGCGTATCTTTGTGCTTCCTTTAATGATTTAATTCTTCCTTCAGAAACAGAAAGTTAAAAAGTATAGCATTTGGAAAGGAATTAAAGAGGAAGAGGTTAAATTTTGAATCTGAATCTACTTCATGAGACGGACCTAAGATACTGTTTGAATCCATATTGCATCAACGTTCTAAATACAGTAGAGCATGACATTAGCATTTGTCTCTTACAGGAGACCTTGCCCTCATCTGTACCTTTATACCACAGACATACTGCCTTTATTCCATAGCTCACCGAATGTGAATAATTAGGTCACAAACGTTTTGAAAGTTTGAGCAGAAGGAGATCAATCCATTTTGACTTGGAGAATTTCATTCTGGTTTATATCATAGTTAGAAGCATCACCATCTCAAGTCTTACAGAAGTTAAAAATCTGCCTGGAACGACAGAGACTTTAAAGGCTGAATATAAATACTATTTCACTGCAAGTATGTGCTATTAAAGATGGGAATAATGCTGGATTTCTAGTTCAGAAATAATGGTTTCATGTACCACTAACACATGTATTTTATTGGTGATGTAGATATTCACGAAAACAGAGCTGAGTGATATATTCATAGTGCCTATCTGGGCTGTACTTTCATGTTTATTGAAAAAGTAAGCCTTTTAATGTGGAGATAGTATCTGTCATCAATTTTGTATTGCTTTTAGCAACTTTAGGACAGTCTGGTAAATGTGGAGGAAGTGTTTCAATGTTTGAACTTTATGCTTATGGTGAAACAAAGTGAAAGTTTACCCTCTCCTCAGGTAATTAGTTTTTAGTACAGCAAACATTTTAGGATGATATAAGATCTACTGAAAAAAAATATAAAGTAAAATGAGAAATGGAATAAATTACAGACAAGTGAAGGAAATGGGGAAAGTTTTAAGAGAAATTATTTTATATAAAATAGTTATTATAACAGTTACTCATTAAAACGGCAGTAATAAAATCATATTTATAGCTGAATAAGGAATCTCAGTGTGATTAAGGTATGGAAGTAGCTAATTGGACTACTGAAATATTAGGAAATTGAAGTGATGAAAAGTATACAAATGAAAACGAAAGTGCATAAAAATTAATGAGGAGGTTGAGATAGGAAATGGAATAAAGGAAAATAATAAACCAAGTAATGTATAATGAATAAACACATAGCTGGTAGACGAGTTGATACAAGGGCTATTGGAAAAGTGAATGGATACTCATGGCCTCGGAGTTGCTATTTTTGTAAAACCTTTGCAAAAGTACAGTCTTTGGAGTTTATTTCTGTACAGAATGATGATTTCTCCTTTACATGATTTAACATTCTACAAGGTCTATTTGCTGGCAGTGGGGTAGCAAGACTTTTATCAGTAAAGCCTGTCCACAGAATGCTGGTGTCCCGTGATGCTGAAGGAAGCTATTCTTCCCTGCTCTCAGCTACTTGTTTCCAGTTCTGTGTCTCCTTGTTGTGGTACCAGAAATGTTGTAGTACTGAAGAACTACTCTGGACTGTCTGAAATAAATCAGCCTCTGCTTTTATGGGGGGAGGAGAAAGGGTCAGAGGTGGGTTTTGCTGGGCTACCTTTAGACTCTATTTGTTCCCAAGCACTTTACATAGTAGCTGACGTTTCATTATGTCCCTGATTTTAACCAACAGGGTAATAATACATATTTACAGTTAACTAACCCTGTAAAGAACTTTGGCCTCTGAGATACCCTAACCTGAAATACAGGCAGAAATGAAAACCAAACCAACCTATTTGGATTAAACCCATTCTTTTATTGTGTACAAATATATATCTATCTATTTAAACTATATGTGTCTTATACAGAATAACCTTATTATTTTGAATATATGTGGCTAGAAAGGTTAAACCCCAAAAGCGTATTGTGCTAAACATACATATCTCCAGTCATTTCCACTCCTTGAACTTAACGTAAAGAAAGCAAGGAATTTAGATTTAGATGGCCACTAGGTTTTTAGTTTCAGAGAGTACAGAAAGCTGGTTTCTAGCAGATATTACTGCAGTATCTGAGAATTGTCCAATTTAAGAGCAACTTGAAGGTGGTCACAGGACTGAACGTAAGCACCATCAAAATTTCTGTGTACCTTCACTATCTACTTACTTTGTTATATTTGAGGTAGTCACAATGCAGTCTATTTTCTTCTGAGTGGGAGAGAAAATCGAGTATTCTTCGGTAATACAAATAAAGTCAGAATCCGAACATAAGACTAATGGAGGGAGTGAAGTGAACCGCTGACTTCCTTTCTTTCTATTTGTATTGTATTACACTGCAAAGGGCGTCAAGAGGTCATTTAATGCAATTCTTTTTGCTAAAACCAGATTAACAGATCCATGTCATTTCAGAGAGATTCTCATCTAGTTTTCTACTAGAGAAATTATGCAACTATCCCAAGCAATCTTTTAGATTAGCCCTACTACTAGGATGTTTTTTCCCACCTAATATCCAGAATTGAGCTTTCTTATTACACTTTAAACCTATCGCTTATTCACTGTGGACACAAAGAACAGATAATTCCATTTCTCTTTTCAGCAGCCTTTTGTTTTCCTGATGATTGGTATAATGTTGTCTGAACTTCTAGTCTTTGTCTTTAGGCAAACTACTGCAATTCAATTATTCTTTCCGTATAGGTAGTATTGATTATTCCTAAGTATCCTTGTCCCTAGCGCTTGTGCCATTTAAACTATATTCTGTTTAAGAGTTAATCTCTACCTCAATAAATATATCATGCTTAAGGGTAAACAAACCTTTTTCATACAATATGTAAATAATTATCAAGGCATTTGCACTGGGCATTGTAGAAGCCAAGTTATAAATGGGTTGAAGAAAGGATTATATGCGGCTGTTGTGGAAGATAAGTCCACCGGGGGCAGCTGAAAATAATTTTCCAAATGCAGTCTCTAGCAGAGGGGTTCTGAAACTAGGGATTGTACCTGGGAGAGAAAGATGAGGAAAGGGTTGTTCTTCCTTTGTCCTCTTTCTTATATTCTTTCACAAAGCATCTGCTACAGGCTATTCCAGTTATGATCTTCTTCCATTTTATTGTTTCGTTTTTAAGAAGCTTAGTGCACAGTGGTTTACATACGCATTTTATAAATTTGTTGGTTTATTATTTCTGATAAAACCCATAAAAGGATTATAGGCCTCTTATCTCCCACCAGATTAATTGTGAGCTAAAATAGCAAAGGTTAAGAGGCTTGCCATTTCCTTTTTGCTTCTTTTGCAAATGGCTGCCTAAGTATCTCTAAAACATTTATCCTTCATCTTGTTCATTAGTTGTTGACCTATACCTTATAATACAAGTTTCATTCCTTTTTAAGATGGAGGGAAAACATTATGCAATTGTGGAAATAGTCTCAGTCCTTATAATGTCTAATTATTTTTCGAACTGTCTTTATTTCTTGGTTTCACTTAAATTTTAAGGCAGAGAATTCCAATTTCAAATTATTTAAGGAAAAAGTATTTTATAATGCTTGTTTTTAACTGGGCTCATTTTGGGTTTATTGATTTCCCTTTTCTCCTTCTTTTTTTTTTTTTTTTTATTAAGAAATTTGGCTGAGATTGGTCTTTGGAGGAAATAAATTGATCCTGTGCAAGCTGGATATTATTTGTGGGTTGGGGGAAGAGTCAATTAATTTAATGCCAGGGCTAATATCTATCCCTTTTTCAGCTTCTATTTTCTGACTCATTTTGTAATTTCTTAGTACTGCTTATCTTCACCTGGCTTTCAATAGTGTGACATGACCATGGAATATTATTTTTCTTTTATCTGCTTTGGAAAAAGATTGTGTATTTTGATCTCCAATCTTGTCCTTCCCGGATTGGGTTACTGCAGTACTTTTCTCTGTGGACTGCAGATGGAAAGCAACGGAAAACTGTTAACTGGAACAGACTGCCAGTTACGTGATAGTATTTCATGAATAGACCTTATATAGATTAATTGTCAATTCACTTTAAAATTACATTAAGTTTCATAGAATCATAGAATAGTTACGGATGGAAGAGACCTTAATGATCATCTAGTTCCAACCCACTGGCTCAGGCTGCCCAAGGCCCATCCAACCTGGCCTTGAACACCTCCAGGGATGGGGCAGCCACAGCCTCCCTGGGCAACCTGGGCCAGAGCCTCACCACTCTCTCATGGTGAAGAAATTCTTCCTAATGTCCAGTCTAAATCTGCCCCTCTCCTGTTTATACCCGTTCCCCCTGGCCCTGTCCCCACAAGCCTTTACAAATAACCCCTCTCCAGCTTTTCTGTAGGCCCTTCAGGTGCTGGAAGATCGCTATAAGATCTCCTCTGAGCCTTCTCCAGGCTGAACAACCCCAACTCTCTCAGCCTGTCTTCATAGGGAAGGTGCTCCAGCCCTCTGATCATCTTTGTAGCCCTCCTCTGGACCTGTTCCAACAGCTCCATATCCTTCTTACGTTGAGGATTCCAGAACTGGACACAGTATTCCAGATGAGGTCTCACAGAGAGGAACAGAGGGGCAGAATCCCCTCCCTCACTCTGCTGGCCACTCTGCTTTTGATGCAGCCCAGGACACAGTTGGCCTTCTGGGCTGCGAGCGCACGTTGCCGGCTCATTGTCGAGCTTCTCCTCGACCAGCACCCCAAGTCCTTCTCTGCAGGGCTGCTCTCAAGCACATCATTCCCCATCATGTACTGAAAACGGGGATGCTCCGACCCAGGTGCAGGACCTTAAGTTTGTCTTGTGATGTGTTCCTATGAGAATGAGAGAAACTTTGCTAGGATTCGAATGTACTAGTGGGCCTTAACTGCCCTGATCTGCCCCACTGCAGGTACTGTTCGGTCAGGTCTCAGCTCCTCGACCGACTCCCTGGCTTGACTGGGGCTCTACCTCATCACCGTGATCTTGCCAGAGGATCCGGGCTCTTGGTTAAACCTGCTGCCATCTCTGCTCTCCGTGAGCAAAGTTTCTGCATGACAGGGCTGTCTGCTGGCTGTGTTAGATAGAGAGTTTGGCTCCCCAGCTTTAGAAAGCAGTCGTCCCTCCTGCACCCTCCATCCTTGCCTTCCAGCAATCGGCTTAACGGGGTGGGGTGGGCTACGCTTTCGGTACAATCCCCTTACAGGCTTGTGCATTTTTGAAGGCCCATGGTTCTGCATTTTGTTCCACAATTCATACTGTCTCTTGGCATTTGAGATGCTGTAGTGTTTGATTTGTTATTCAAAACTTCTCTGCAGAGCTGTTTTGAAAAGCAGTGGGTTTTATCTTGTAGAATGCTGAGGTGTACTTTGTCTCTTCCACCTGTGTGAAGGAAGTATTAGTTAAGATGCATTAATTCAGAACTTAATTGCAAGATGTAAGATAAAAGAATAATACAAAAGTAGGACCATGTCTATGATCCGTCCTAATGCCTTCATGAAATTACCAAAGAAGGGAATAGTACTGAACCAAACTGAAATAGTACAGCTCTTAGTCTCAAAAAGTCTGTTGCCTTATTGTCCTGTACCCAGTGTCTTCCTCAAGAAACAAGCAGACTGCTTTAAGAAAATAGATGAATGAATAGCTGTCCGAACACAGCCCTAAAATGGGAGTCTTTTTGGATGAGGAAGATTCTGAAACAAAAAATGTATTTAAAAAATAATAATTAACAAGAAGTGTTTCAGTTATTTAGAAAGAATGGATTGAGCTGAGTTAAGTCAGTCAAATAAGAAAGGATTAAAGTTTTTATGGCTTGTTGCAAGATAATTTTACCTTTTTTTGATTACAATCTTAAGCCTTAAAGTTTTGCTGCTGCTGCTGCTATGAAATAAACTATGGAGAGTGAGGGATTCTGTAACACTTTTTTCCAGTGCCTTTTAGTGACTTCGCTTATAGCATTATTGAGGGGGAGTAGGTTTTTCTCTAGGACAGAAGTAAAAGGTGAGTGACAGACACACAGGACAGTGGAATGAGAAGAATGATTAAAAATTATCAGCATGATTATGAAGATACCGTGGAAGCCTGGGGACTGCCTTACAGGAGCTGTCTTCCTTTGTTGCCAGTTTGATTCCAATGTAAAACAAAAATTGCATTTATCTCCAATTGCTGAGTTTAAATTGAAATTGTGGACTCTCGGGAGCAGCAGCAGATATTCTTTCTTTACAGGAGCTGCTTTTCCGGTCTAATTACAAACCCACCTACTCTTTTATTGGGAATTGCTACTAGAGGGTATGGACGGCAATAGTAAAGATAGGGATGGGATTGTAACAAACTTCTTTTTCATATCACGGACAAACAAAAGACTAGCAAAATCCATCTGTCTAAGTAATGAATTGACTTTTTGTAGAAGGTCTAGCCTCTAATATTTTAAAAATGTTTGCTAAAAAATATCAGAGGATTCTCTAACAATTTCATACCCTAACAAATAAAAAAGTAATTTTGAATCCTCCCTACTCTTTGTATTGCATGATTTACAGAATATTGAATCTTAGCAAATATTTTACTTATTCCTGTTTCAACAAAATAATGCAAATAGACAAATTCTAATGTCAAAAAGACACAAAGATGAAATGCTTCTTATGTATGCTTTACACTTTGATTGAAGTACTGGATAAGTTGTTGAATACCAAAAAAAGAAAGTCGAGAATGTGGCAGTTAATCAACCTGTGAGAAGAAACTGGTAATTTCAGATGCTACTGTAGCCAGCAGGAACAGCTGAATTGGGCACAGTTTATAGGTGTCAACTTCAGCTGCCAACCTCAGTTCATAATTACATGCTAGATTAGCAACTGAGTTGTTACAGTTTACATTCCTTGTTCCTTAGTTGTCACCGTGGAGTAGCACTAAGCTTGAAGAGGGGCAGAGTGGACAGCTGAGGATAATGAAGTTTTAGCTGATTTAGATTAATCTACTTACAAATGAGAGTTAAATTCCTGAATCATAGTTAATATTTTTCAGTGGCCTTGACTTTGACTTTGTTTTATATTGCTGACCTACTATAATTTCTAAAAGGGAATGTGAATGTTACTCCTCTACTGAGCAGTGGGGAGCTGGCTGTTGAATTTTATAATGTGGTTTACCTGAAAATCTTCAGTGCAGGTTCATAGAAGCGGCTGAAGAGCACACAGCTAAAATGCTACAGTTTATAATCATTCTGTTCTTACACCAGATCATACTGTTTGCTTGCAGAGGCCTCAAGCTTCACTGAGGTTTGATCCAACTGTTCCTGACCACATTAAAAACGAGCTGCTGACAAATACCTGGACATACGGCTCTATCTTTGTGTTGAGTTGCATTGAGATCATATGTTTACAGAAAGCAAAAAGAAGAGCTGCGAATGAGTTTGAATCAGCAGTTGAATGTCTGTTATATTTGCTTTCTTTGGACAGACGTTGTCTTCCTTGCTTTGTAGTTATTTATTTATTTTAATTGATTGCTCTCGTTGTCCCCTGAAACCAGAGTGTCCTGATGTTTTTGTCATGAAGTAACTTGGGCCTCTGTCATAGTGTAGATCGGTTATCATTCTGCTTCAAGATACATACATGTAGATATATTATGCCTTGCGGAAAAAGTTCTGCACAGTAAATAGAATGTGGAAAAAGTTCTGCACAGTAAATAGAATGTGGCAAAATAAAACAACCGTAATAGAAATATATATTTTAGAATGAGATGAATTCTTTGTTAAATACTGGACAGTTACTAAGCATCTTTATGAGCCAGATAGCATTCCTTGTTTTCCTTAGCAACTTCTGTAATTAACAATGACGATAAGTAGTTACAGGCAAGATATTTGTGCATATATATGATGGTTTCCTCATTTGCTAAAAAGGAATTTATCAGATTTGCATACTTTTTCTTTAGTAGGACCTCTATTGCCTTTATAAAGTTTTGAAATATCTTGAACACAGCAGCAACTTTTCTCAATCATTTGTATGCTCATCTCATTTACACTTTACTTGTTAGCTGAAAGTAGCATTACTGCAGAAAAAATGGACATTTCAGAATGGGAATGTCTGTGAAGTTGTATCTTCTGTTTTTTTGAAGATAATAAAAATTAAACTAATTAAATGCAAAGGAGAAAAAAAAATTAATGATAGTTGATCTTATGTAGTGGAGTGTTTGTTTCCTAAAAACTTTCAAAAGATACAGAAGTTGCAAATTGTTTTGGAACGCAAAAACAGACTTTAAAGTATACAAGAGCCAGCTCCATGGTCATTATACTTACTGAACAGGCATGCAGGCAAACATAACATGTTTAAAAAGATGCAAGAAATTTGAAAGGCATCCAGTTATATCAGACAAATGGCTTTAGATGAAGACTCCAGCAGAGAACAAATTAAGAATTGGCGCAGAATGTGGGTGATAGTTTTGGTCTAATCTAGTAGTATACATTTTAATATCAATAGATATGCTTAGTCGAAAAAATGGGTTGGTGTAGTTCCTGTGGATTCCATAAAAAAAAATAACTCTTTGAATGGCCCTGCTATACAGTATTTGATGGTAAAAGATGACTGAAACAGCATTCAGCATAGGCAAATGTAGCATACGTTCTTAAAGAATCTTTGGGCTAAATGGCTCCCATCCCAAACGAGGATTGACTGTAACTGTTATCCTTCATAGGCATTTTGCTAACCGATTTTTAGACGTGAGCTTTGAACATGTGGAGTGGTTGAGGGGACTGGGGCTGTTTAGACTGGAGAAAAAGAGGTTGAGGGCAGACCTCATCACTCTCTACAGCTATCTGAAAGTGGGCTGTAGTGAGGCAGATGTTGGTCTCCTCTCCCAAGTCACAATTGATAGGATGAAAAGAAATGGCCTCAAGTTGCATCAGGGGAGAATTAGATTGGATATTAGGAAAAATTATTTCACCAAAAGAGTTGTCAAGCTTTGGAACAGGGAAGGGGGGGAGTCATCATCCCTCATGTATTTAAACAACAGGTAAATGTGGCGGTTAGGGACATGGTTTAGCGGTGGTTTGGCAGTGCTAGGTTAAAGGTTGGACTCAATGATCTTAAAGGTCTTTTTTCAACATAAATGACTGTGATTCTATTCCTCTAAAGACAGAATTGGGAGTTGGCCTCTGCCCTTGTAAAGTGTAATCACTGGCTGCTATCTCCTGCATGCGCTCATGAATTGGCTTATGTATGCATGCAGGTAGAAGCTGCCTGGCACTAATATTAGGCTGATATCAGGCAGAGTGGTGCTTCTGTGCTTCTTCAGCCTGGTGTGTCAACAAATATCTGAGTGACGCAAAGTACCTGGGATAGGGATGGCGTACACTGCTCTGGGTACAGTTGAGATTGTCATTTTTAGTATTGTACCCTTAACGTGTAAGTTAAGAGAGCAAATGTGTGTTGCCTAGCACAGCGCAAGGAACTGTTTTGCTGGCTCCACTGTAACTGTTCCGCTCACTGATGGGATTAGCCTTCGCTGACAAAGACAGCAATGATATGGTCATTCTCATGTTGGTTTAGAGTCTCTGTAAGGCCCTAAAGGATAGTGACTCTTGCTCTTTCTACAAATAACTACACTCAAACCAGAAATAGGCCCTCATTTCTTCGACTTCATAGCTGAAGCAATGCTCTTATCAAGAGTCCCCATAAAGGAAAACTTAGGTGGGAGAAAAGCCTGAGAGTATTCAAAAACAGCTAAATGTCTTTAGATAAGTGCTAATTGGTTTGTTTTCTCTTTAAATGTTTCCCATTCTAATTTTCCCTTGACATAGAACTCCTTTGTCCAGTTCTTGTCAAAATGTGGATACTTTCTATCTTTTTAAAATGTTCATTGATTGTCATGTAAAAACCTTGTTGTGTGTTTTGAAGAATTCAGTGTTAAGACATCTACACAAAGAGAATTTTATTATTGTTAAGTACTTTTAAACATTTAACTTTTACATGGGTTTACAGCGTTATATTAGCGGGGAGTTCCTGCTTACACATTTTCTCTACTGTACCTTCTGTGTCAGTCATCTGTCCCGTCACCTGCTGTGGTCCTTCCTGCCTCCACAATAAAAATATTAATAAACACATGGATTTCTACCAGTCTGACTTCTGGGATTTCAGTGTAAAATTTCTGCAGAACTTTGTTTTATTTTGTGCTGAATTTATACTCGGATATGTTTGACAGGGATACATACGATTGTCTATATATCCCTTCAGTATCGTGAGTATGTACATAACATCCTTCAACATGTGTTATACAAGAAAATATGATATGCTGTGTTGGACTATGCTTATCCCAGTTGTTTAAATCTCATTGTCAGAATAAATTAGTGTTTCAGTTGCTCAATTTTCTAAATAACATAGCCAAAAAAAAATTGTGTGTCTATTTACTTTAAATACTTACTGTACCCAAGTTCATTTTCCATAGTTTGATATTTAGAACACAGTACCTAAATGAATCTAGTTCATTTTGAAGTTATCGTGGTGGTAGATATTCTAATGAATAGTTTTATGACTGATTAGCTTGATGGCATTAGCAGAACTACGAGACTGTAAAGGCAGTAAGTAGCACAGAAGTAATTTAAAATAAAAAATAAAGAAATATCAGCTTTGTAGTCCGATCGCTTCAAACAAAATATGTTCCAGGGAATACATTTGGTATAGATTTCATGTATTGTATGTGTAAAGACTTCTGGTTGGGTTTTTTGTTTGCCTGTGAAACATTCCTGTCACCTACATGGTGGTTATGCAATATAAACTGTTTCTCATCCTCAACAAGCTTATAATATTTTTGTGTGAAAGTGGATCATGTGTTTGGTCATGTATCTTTGAATGAAATGGTTCTAGTCTCGTAACTTTATAGTGCACAAAGGTGTGCACATTATTGAAGAATTTATTTTACTCACATTAATTGATTAAATAGAAGTAGTATTAAACTACTGTGCAATATGTTTGAGTAGTGACTATCAAATAATAAATTATGTTAAATTTTCTGTTTTGTAGCTAGGAGATGCGTCTCACGGGAAAGATTAAATCTGAAAATACGGTCCTTTGGTGGCTTTAGTACTCTACTGAATTAAGGCTTGCTTTATTTTAATTAGAGAGCGTCAAAATAATCCATATGTAAGGATGCATTTGAAACTTGCAGTATTTCAAATGGGCAAACATCAGGAATTTCTGACAAGTATTCCCTAGAAAAAGGTCTGATGAAAAGATGTGGGAAATCTTTATATTTAAGACCAACCATATTCCTCAAATTAAGCCCATATTTAAAAATCATCCTCCCCTATCCCTGCAACCCCCTAAATTTTCAATATCTTCCCTCTTTTTTGTAATGAAAGGATCATTTTTGTTGCTTTTCTCATAATTGTCTATGTAAAAATCTGGGGTTTTTTAATTTTACTGTTTAAATTGGCAAGATATTAAACAAACCTTATAAAAATTAATTAACTATGGATCATTTTGTCTCCAAAAAGACCTCTTCCAAATTGAAAGAGAGCAAATAGAATTTCTTTGTTATCACTGTGGACTAAAAGATTTAAAAACACTATTAGTGCCTGCATCACAAATGCTGAGTCATGGAACTTCAGTGAGTTTATCTTGCTGTAATGTAAGTTTAGTTTATCTTTTATCTTTCATTTTAGGTGCACTTACTTAGTGAAATCAGAATTGTTTTTCCATTTTAATCAGTTTTTTTGTCATGATGAGAATAGAGACTTGCTCCATGTTACCATAGTTTCCTCTCTGTCCTGTTACCATTAGGAAGATCATGGGAATGCATTGTATATGCAGATGATCTGACTGCAACTATTTCCAATATACTTTTCTGTGTTTGTGAAATAATGGAGAAAAGATTTTTTAAAGAAGTTCACAACTCTAAAAAATCAGTTAACATTTAACAGAACCTTTAGGACATGCTGGTTCAGAAATGTGGCATTTTGCCATCAAAGCACTCAAACTTTTTGCTGATATTTTAATACTGTTGAGCAATTAATATAGGAGAAAATCTATTTGATTTCTGACTATTCTGACTACTATATTAAATGCACAAACTTTAAGTGAGGCTTACCCTGGAGAACAGTAGAAATAATGATGCTATACTGGAAATACTAAAAAAAAGTGTTTGTTGACTTTAAAAGATTTTTACTAAGTATCATCTTCCACACGATACTAGTGTGGAAAAAAAAAAAAAAGAAGAATTATACCTTATTTTCAAAGTGTAAAGTCTGCAAAACTCTTTCCCTTCTTGGAGAAAACATTCATTGTGACTTTGAGGACACCAGAACTTCCTCATATGCATTAAAGAGGAAAGTCATTAGGAACTTACTGAGGGTACGTATTACCAGCCTTTTTCAAAGTATTTAAGTTCCTCGAGTAGCCTGTGATGCTCTGCACAGCATAGACAGACAACCAGTCCTGGTCCAGGACCTGTTAGTTTACTGTTCCATTTGAGCTAATATAGTTATATTCAGAAAGAATCTGTGAGCAATGACAGCTTTGTATAAACATGTAGTCATTTACTGTCATGTCACGGTTAATGATGGTATATGATTCCAGCCAGAGCATTGTTAAGTCATTTCATTGTTAAGCAAGTTGACATATACACCTGACCTGATGTAACCTACCCGAAGCTAACCTAACCTCAAGCAACTTAACCTAATATTAACATAATACATACATAGTATATAGAGGGATAAGAGAAATCCAAAATTGGCCTCACATGAGAGGAACCCGCAATTCAAGAATTTTCTTGCATCTAAGCATAGATTCTGACCACGTGAGAGTATTTGAGATTTCCACATGTAAACCAATAGAAATTTGTCCTTACTTTACACTGCTAAAGGGAAGATCCAGTGTTTACCTTGATTCATAGGTTAAACTTTGTAATTTATGGAGTTGGTCTTTGAACTGAACATATGTTGGGAGGAACGCAGGTGAATATGTTGAAATAATGGTGCAGATGTACAATAGAAATGTTGCTGTGTGGACATCTTCATAACAAGCAGTGTGTTAATTCTGTGGGAACTAAGAGGGTTGCAATGAAGGCTGCAATGTTCAAATGCTTTTGCTTCTTTTTGCATTTTAGTTTTCTTCAGGATTTGCATTTCACACTTGGTCAGGTCAAATGGATTAGAGGTATCTATTCAGCAGTCCTTTTATGGGGGGGGAGGAAGGTAGTGATAGAGGCTTTTCTTTTGGTTTAGATTTTTGCTTGTTTTTTTTGAGGGGGGTATCTTGTTGGTTTTGATGGATTTGGTTTTGTTGTTGCTTGGGGTTTTTTTTTATTATTTCCTTTGAGGCTGTATTAACTGGACATCTGGTATTGGAGATTTTGTCCTCTTCCTTAGAGGCATGAGTTGCTGCCATGCCAGTCTTCTGATGTCTGTCCAGAAGATTCTGTAGTCAGTAAGACATGCTGAGATGTGGGTTTAGTTATCCTGGCAGGTTGCTAAAGACAAACAAAAGATGGGAGTTGCCACTGTGATAGCAGAAGCCTGTACAAAAAATTTCCTAAGGAGTTCATACATAGTAATACAACATCATTCCTACTCAGGAGCTCCCTAAATGTATACTGTGTATTTCTGGGAATTCCAGTGTTGTTATTGTGCTCACTTTTGATGCTTAATAGCTAGTACGAAATGGTTGTTTATGGAGTGAAAATAAAGCATTTGCATTTGATTACCCTTTTTTTTCTAAAAAGCAGGGGATTGTTAATTGATGCAAATCAAATTTGTTGCTAGAGTCTATTCGATCTGGTACACTGTCACTGGCCATAAATATGTTGTGTTGTATGTTTTATATGTTAAATATTATTATACAGTTAAATAATACTTCATCTAAAATATAGTTCATGTTACTCACTTCAATTAAACCTGTTGATGTTAAAGCAGGCTGTAGAGCTTAGCGTGCATCCTGTTTCCGGCAATAAAATCTCTTCCCTTAAGCTCTGACTTTTAGAAGACTTGTATGATATTTCCAATATTTTTAAATTTTTTTTTACAAGATTCATTAACTTGCAATGTGATCGAGAAGTAAATGTGTTTTATGGAACTATGTCGTGGATTATAGGCAACTATTTGATACCATAAAGGAGATGTTGTATTACAGCCCTTCGTAATAACTCATGCTGACTTCAGTTTGCCTCTCAAATTATGTGCAGATGTTAGTATTAGCTATATTGGCTTGGGAGCCATCATCACCCAGACATAAAACCATGAGCGAAGAATAACTGCTTTTGTTAGCCTTGTGTTTCATTCAGAGTAGAATTACTCATCCAGAAAGAAAAAGTATGATGAATGAATTTACTGTGAAGTGCTGGCAAATGTACCTGCAAAGTACATTTGAAGAGTCTGAAAAACAATGATGCTAAAATTATGTGGCTAAGTAAAACACCACAGTCTGCATCATATTCATTCCATGTATCCTGGACAGACCTAGCTATGCATATAAAAAGGTAGGTTCTGAAACAAGATCTTGGCACTTCTCATTGCTTATTGAAATTATTGAGAACAGTGGTTAAAAAAAATCCAGAAAGGCAGACAGAACATTAAGATTTATTAGGAGGTGAATAGAGACTGGAAAATAAAGAAGATCAATATGTATATCTCCCTAAATCCATACTGCACAGGCACCTCATTTTTTATTTATTCCTGTCTTAGGATGTAGTAGAAGATGATCTAGATAAGAATGATAAAAGTTCCATTCTACTGATTATCCCTTGTTTTTAAGAGTAACAACTCGGTTATGATAGGAGCGTTTAGGCTGGAAGAGAGATAACAGAGAGGAAATAGAAATGACATGGAGAAAGAGAACAGGAGGTAGTTGTCTCTTACAAGATGAGAATTAAGGGCTATCAAACTCAGCAAGTGTTTGGCTCAGTATGATTAAAGAAAACAGTTCCTCACAGCATGAAGTTAATCTGTGGATGTTTGTGATCCAAGCATTGTGTGTAGATACTGAAATCTGTGTGGGTTCAAAAGCAATTGGACAAATAGATGACAAATTCAACTTATTAAGACTGACTGTATGCAAAAGAATTTCTTCTTTTCAAGAAATTCTTGACCCACAAACCTTTGGATTATAGAACATTCCCACAGAACACTCTGTACACTCTGTCCTTGTATACTTGTCATGTTCTTACAAGCTTACTCAGTCATCTCTGTTGACTGCAGCTGCAAGACGGAGTATTGAACTAGATTGATCTTTGGTTTGACCTTGTATTTCTTGTCTTACAAATGAGATTACTCACGTGTATCTGTTTAAAAAAAAAAAAGTTAAATAACTTAAAAAATCTGAAAGTAAAAAGGGCTAACATCTACTTCCAACTAAAACCTATACATATTACGACTCCTTGATTCTGACTTTGCATGGAAAAAAGTTAAGGCTGTAGCTCAGACTGAGATGCCTCATTAGATTAACTGAGAGTGTTAACCCAACTCTTTTTGGTTTTCTGAAAGAACCTGGAAGCTCTGAATTAATTTTTAATCAAGATCAACAAATCAAGAAATTCAGGCAGCAACTCTTCAGTGACATCAACCTTTAGATAGTTTACATGCAGGAGTTTCACAGAATCCCTCATGGCAGAAGGGACCTAAGTGACCTCTGAAGACCATCTAACCCAACCCCAGGACTGGAGCACGTTGCTCAGGACATTGCCCAGTCAGGTTGCTACTCAGTTTTGCTAATTTGGTTCTTTTTTTCTTAATTATAGATAGATTTTTTTTGTAGTTTAGTCTTTGCCTATTTCCTCTTGTCTTCTGGCTGCGTGTCACTGAAAGGAGTCAGGCTCCAACATTTTCACCTTGTCACAGTAGGCAGTTATACACATTGATAAGACCCACCTTTTGATTTGACTTCTCAAAACTGAACTGTCACAGCTCTCACAGCCTCTCTTCATGAGACAGGTGCTCTAAACCTTTAATTATCCTCATGGCCCTGAATTGTGGCTCTAACTTAAATCTGTTTAAACAAAGCCCATTAACTTTTAAAGACAAGATTTGAGAGAGTTGATTTGCTCCCTTTTTTACTAAGCTTTTCTACTGGATTTGATGCTTTCTAATATGACTGAAATGGCCATGTGAAGGAGAGAAAAGACTTTTTGGTATTGTTGTGATTCTTATTGAAATGTTATACATTTAACATGTACCTTTATTTACAAGGACAGAATTGTGGTGTGTCATAGGAGAAAGCCATACGAAGTGCTCTGAATAGGAGCACGATCTATCTCACTTAGATTGATAAATGTCTGTATCTTACAAGTCAGTCTTTGATTGACATAGATGTTGAGCTCCTATATAAAATTTGAGTTTACAGTTGTCAGACTTGTGAAAGAGACTTTTTATTTTTTTCTCTATGGAACATTTCTGAATATAACAATGTCTGTAGCACTATTTAGCGTTTAATTATATATTCAGCACTTTCTTGGCAAGAGAAAGGTCTCTTACTATCTATAAAGATGTGCAAAATGCTTTTTCTTTCAGTATTACCTCCTGTTCTTCAGCAGACCTTTAGACTATTATGACTTGTTTGCCTTGTTATAGGCAATTCACTTTAAGTGCAAGTTATTGTGTACTGGATATCTAAGCTTCTGCAGAGTTTTGATCAAGTATAGTAAAACCTTCATTTTCTTTCAGTGTTGCATATTTTTCCTATACTACTCAGACTGTTTTAATATTCCTCTTCAGCAGTACTTGCTTTCATGAAGAATCAATATCTGTTTCTATAAAAGTAGTGAAATTGCTAAAATCTATTGCACTGTTGAAAATTTTTCACTTATTCTTGCCAAGAATTAGCTGACGAGTTTCAGAAAGATAAAAATCAATAAACATAGTTCCGGATAAAGAAGAAATGTCTACTAGAAAAAAAAGGAGCTAATAATTATTTTTAAAAGAATATGTATTTCTTTCAATTTTTAGCTAAGTATATCTATTAAGTACAGAGCTGTCTGGAAGATCTGAATGTTAAATTAGAGGAAGGGAGTCTTGAAAATGAAAAAAAAAATCACTTTTTAAAGATTGAGATGTCACTTCCCCTCTTTTCAGTTTGATACTTCTTAATAATTTGATTCCATATAATTTAAGATTGAGCTTTGAATCCATATTCGAAGTTAGGGATAGAGATATTTGGGAGTGGAGACCTTTGGGGACTTTTGTAAGCTGTGATACTCCAAAAGTTAGGAAGAGGAGTACTGTCACTTCAGACATGTGTGTTGTCATTCTCTGAGATCCATGGAGCAATTCTCCCTCCACTGTCCAGTCAAAGGTTATAGTGTGGAAGTCAGGATTGAGAAAAAGTAGAGTAGAGAACTTTCAAGGCTATGAAAGGTTGTTACATTTTTTATGTTTAGGTGAGAGCCCCTTCTTCTTTTGACAGTGTTTTCCTGCTTTGAGGTCCATGAAGGGGCTTCCAGCCTCTGTTCTACCTTTTCTGTTACTATTTATAAGAAGCAGTCCCATATTTGAGGAATTATTATAATTATAGTACAGTCTGAGCTTGGCAGTATGGTAAGTTTGTTTGCTATGGCTTCCAGTAGGACTCTGCCTGTTCTTGCTTCAAAGGCTGTCTCTTCTCACTGCAGCGTATTTTGAAATGCATAGAAATAAACAGTGACTATAAAAGAGACAGCTTTTGAACCACATGGGTGTATTGCCTGGCAGCAGGAATTACACGTGATTCACAAGAGAATTCTTATTACATCCTTTTCATGGATTGTCTTTAGTTATTGATCAGGACATTTTTGGCTCAAGTATGCGTATTTTCCACTCATAAGTTTGTAACCAATCATAGAACCGGCTGATATTACTGTGATATATCAGAAGTATCAGTGATATTTCTGATGGCTTATTACACCGAAGAATTGTTAAATACTTCTGTAACAAGAACCTCAGAATTTGTGAATTTACCATTTTCTAATTAATTTGCAGTTTTAGCAAATTACAGTCACACTAGGACCTACGCTTAGCTTTATCACCCTAAACAGGGTATTCTTCATGTGTTACACGTGCCCTCATTTAAGTATTTGTCATTACATTCTACTAAATTCAAGTCTTTATTGTCCATTAAGGTTTGTTCATTGATGACCAACTGGTTTTCTTTAGAACCCAATGCATTATTGCAGTCATAGTGATCAAGAGATTCTCATTTCTTTTGAGACAGTCTATTTTCAGAAATACTATCTGGAGCAAGTTCTCAGAAATGGCTGTGATTGAATTTTGACTTACATGTCCATTGTTCCTAGTGCCTGGAATTAAAGTATCAATTTAGTATCTACAGAATATATTTTAACCCTTCCCATGCACAGTGTAGATTGTCATCTAAGTAATTGAGAGAAAGACAAGTACTACAAACAGGAGAGCTTTGCACCTTTAAATAATAGCTTAATGGTTACAGTCTGTTTGGAACCATTTATTCGCTATTCCCTTTCATGTCAAATCAATGCCAGTTTTATAAATCTGAAACCACCCATATCCTTCTGTCTCTGTTAACATGCAGTGTCAGCAAAAATTGTCTCTGGAAGTTTTTGAAGCAGAGTTTTGAAAAGATGGTAGAAGTGGGGGGAAACTTGTTGGTGGATTTTGTTTATTTATATCTCCTTGGCAAATGGACTTAAAAGTTCAGGTTTTAGGACCCCACAGATTAACAATGACTCCTCCAGTATCCCTGCCCACACAATGCGTGTCAGGGGTGGGAAAGGGTCAGGTGAAAAGGTTGCATTGTGCAGCTACGTGCGGCAGCCCTCATTCTCAGCATGATTGGATTCGTGCCAGCCCACACAGTAGTCATGTACTGCACAGTTTTGAGCAGGTAGCGAGAGTGAGATGAATCCCTGAAGCTCACCCATCTGCAAGCACTCAGACTTTGTGAAGAGAAAATTGATAGTTTTCCATTGCTCTTACTAATACGTTATTGCAAATATCTATTCCACTTGAGATGTTTATGAAGAAAAATGCCTTGCAACTTCAGAGAACTGGTATGATGATTTCTAGCTATTTTTAGTTCACTATTGCCTTGATTTGTGCTTACCTCTTTGTTTAGGAAGAACAGAAAACAACCAACAGACGAAAGACAACCTCCAAAACCCCAAACCAAACCCTCCCCCTCTCCTCTCAAAAGCAGGTCTTCAGTATTTAAGAAGGCCTTTGGGAAAAAATCATGTTACTTTAGATGCTTTTCAGTTTTTGTTTTTCTACTTTTCATTGTTTTTTCCATCCCTTTTATGTTTAATCCTTATACAGCAGTCTCTTTCCTAATCACTGCCACTTAACAGAGTGCTACACAATTTGTTCTACTATACATTATAGTAAAACATACAGATCTCGGGAGCTGGTTTTTATTTAACAGATTCTTACTTAACAAATGTTTAGATAATTATTAATTCATATTTCTTGAATTTAGAGCTGTTGATCATATTTCTTCACTCTTCTATATTTTAATCCACTAGATTTTTTTTCTTTTTCTCAGAAAACTGCATAGTAATTAGTATAATACTTGTTACTAAGTATAGGTGGTATGCAAGTTTTGTTATTTCTACTTTTGAATAAAGTCACAGAGGAACAGCCTTTTTCAAGTTATATAATTTCCATGTACTTTTTCCAACCACTGAAAACCTAAGAAAGATAAGAAAAATCATAGGTACCTAGTTGTTAGTGTGTGCCTTTGAAGGTTGTTAAACATTCTTTGAAGGATACTGAATTTCTGTAAGGTAACATGATGATAAAGGAGATGAACATCTTATTTCCACACAGGCTTTTTACTAGGATTTGGCTGCATTTGCAAATTGCTAGAACAACTCAAAAGATCTCTGGAATAAGAACCAAGTAAAGATTCTTGATGTGTTGTGGTACATTAGGAGAACGAGAGTTCTCATGATAGATAAGAAGATTGTTATAAGAGGAGAACCAAGATGCTCTCTTGCACATAGGAGGAACATTCAAGGCTTTTATTGTACTTGGTGACTGTGGATTAATGCTACTACCAGATCTGCAAGCAGCTGTATTTTCAGAGGGTGTTCTGTCTACTCTCTTATCGATGAGTGGTGACTGCTTGTTTAAGGGCTGAAAATTTCCTCCATTCCTCAATGGTGTGGAATGGTTTTCTGTGGGTTGGGAGTGATGGGGATGGTGGTTCTTGATCAGATGTATAAAGTTTGGTGTAGTTTTGTGGTTTGTTTGGGTTTTTTTTCTTTTTTTGGGTGAGAATTTTGATGGACCATAGTATACGAAGGTAGCATTCAAGCCATGTATAGAATAGGAAATGAATTAGTAGCCTATAAAGACTTTTCTGGACATGCAAACTGACAAATCTATGTGCTTATCTTCTCTTGGAAAATGCTATTGAATAGCTATTGCTTGAACTGAATCTGTTTTCTACAGAAAAGCAAATTATTATAATAGTTTTGCAGTGTAAATTGCCAGTTGAAGGCTAATTTGTAAAAAGGATTGAAGTCTATTGAATTACTTTTCTAGTCTAGAATGTGGAAAGTACTCTTGCTTTTCAGAAACTGTAATGCAGAGCAGTAAAAGTGATAGCTGCATACAAATTAGTTCAGGAAGCTGTGTGTTTACCTTCCTCAGTATTAAGCTTGTGTGTAATCAGTATGTCTTTGGAAAAGAAATGAGATTTCTGGTGACAGTAACCAGTCAGCACAGAGGGACAAATAATCAACAAGAGGACAAACCTTACAATTTAACAATGGCTTGAAGATGCTGACTGTCAGTTTGGCCAAACATATATCTTAAGTAGTTGGATACTTCACATTTGAGCTCCTTTTGTGTTACTATTGCCAGACATAGCAATTTATGGCTTGGATTTCTTTGAATTTGTGGAAACAGGTAGTTGGGAAAGTTGTTTTCTGCTTATTCTGCTTTTATGTAGCATCTGAAAGTAGGGTTTCTGCTCTCTCTTTTTTTTTTATATGTTTATTTTTAAAGAAGATGGTGTGTAACACGTAGTAATTTTTGGTTTACTTAGTTCCGGACGGTGCTGAAAACATTTTGGTACTCTTGAATGAAAATCATTGTAATGATGTAATCTTTTCAAGTGCCTCGTATGAGACTGATTCTAGATATGAGTGGAAGAACAAGAACTCATAGAAAGTATGTGTTTTCAAGGGGAAAAGATTTCTCTTTAAAATTTTTAAGTTCTGCTTTATCCATTGTTTTGTTAAATTCAAGCACAGGCAACAAGTTGTCATAAAGACTTTTGGAAATGTCTCCATCAACCGTGAGTACAGCAACCTTGAGAAGTAGGGTTCAACCAGCAACTCTCACACATACTTTCTCTAACCAGCTGAAGTACTAATGAGTAATCAACAGGATTGGGAAAATTTACAGCAGGTCTGTTGTGCATTTGGCCCAGCGAGCAATATTTTGCTGCTGTTAGGTGTCTCAGCTTGACATCTGGTGATATATCTCAGATGCTTGAGATGAGCTGAGAGTAGAGAGATGGGCATCTGGGGTACAATTTGCTACTTTAGAAGCATAGTGTGACGAAACCTCAACACCTGGAAGAAAAAATTTCCTTTGCTTCAAAGCTCTGGTGTTTTACTGTGAGGGCAGATGACACCAATTTTGTTTCATGTTATAAATTCAAGCCTTGAGAGATGATCTATGACTGAGAATATGGCTATAAGGGTAGAAGGAATAAAAAGAGCTTTCCTGTAAGTGTATAGTTTTAATTTTTGCTTCCTAGTGTGAACAGTGAACTTGTTCTCCTCTTAGTAAATATTTTTAGTAAATATTCTTGCAGACTGCAATCATCTGCAATAGTTTTTTTACTGATAAAGACAGAAGATCACTAACTCCTAAGCTTGGAGAAAGTGTAGTAAACATTTCAACATCCAAGAACGTGGATTTTAACAGTAAATGAAGAACTCAAAAGTGTACACTTTGGCTTTGATGTAGCTAAGTATGTTGAACCACAGAGATTTGAAAGAATTTGATAAATACTGCAAGAGAAAATCAACCTCCTCCCTGCAGTCTAATAAATAATTTTCTCCACTCTCTTTTAACTTATTTTGCAGAGGAATGGAGTAGAAAGGTCTCTACCAAAACATTAAACCTCAGAAATGTAGCCAAAAAAAGCAACATGAGCTTGGAGTTTTCCCACTGAGAGATGGCAGGTTCTAGCTGTAATCTATGCCATAAAAACCCTACATATCTAATCTCTTTCCTGCTGCCGTTACAGCGCTTCAGCATTGCAGTGTAGCACTGTATGCTTTATCAGAGTACCACAGTAGAAACAGGTGCAGTGGATTATAAGACATGTCAGTCGACAGGATTTCCATACTGAAACCATTGCTTTTTTGTGATTGCTTAATGCTGTTGGTTTGAGCATACACTACAAATACAAAAGAAGAAATTTTAACAAAGGCAGTATGTACAAAGAAAAGTCATCAGTGGTACAAAATGCTTAATAGTCCCTACACTGACTGGCGAATGTCGAAAGAGTGGACAAAAATCACAGTATACTAGATATGTGCTTGTATGACTGCAAATTTTATTGTTGTTGAGAGGCAGAAAACAGAAAAGTATTTAGTGTAAGTTTTTGCGTCAGCTTCCCTAGCGTCCCTACTCACTAGAGCTGTTGGGCTCCGTTCCCTGCTGTTTTAGTTAATTTTGCTGGTGGTACTTAAGACATTTGTAGTTTAGAGGAAAATTAAAACTGTGGAAAGGTAGCAGGTAACAAAACAAGGCAACAGGAAATGCAAATCCTGGAATAGAAGCAAGAGCTCCTAATGCATCTTTCTTGGCCAAATATTGCTCAGCATTATGTCATTATCAATGATCACATAAAAACATTTGCATATTTCAAAAACTGAGATCATAACTGACATTAAAGCTGACTTTCAAATTAATGCAGCACAGTAGAAAGAATTTATAGTGTCAAAAGTGATGGTGCTGAGGACCTGATGTCCATGTTTGCTCACTTCACAGGATTCAGCTTGTTAATTGGGTGTCTGTTAATGGTTTGGTAGTGATAAATATGACCTTGGAGTTCATCTTTTGGATTACAGATGTCTGAGAGGAATTCAGTTTGGGCACTCTTAGATCACTCTGCAATGCTAACTGATGTAAAAAAGGGGGCTACAAGTGCGAGTCCTAAAATGCCGATACAGACACACCATTTGAAACCATGTGTCAAATCTAGTATAATAATGAGACTATTAAATGTTGAGTCATCCTTGTTTCCCTTCTGTTCAGGGTTCTGCAGTTTTATCTGTGATGTGTCCAAGAAAAACATTTGAAATACTGGTCATTAGAGTCAGAAGGAGAGTCCTGTGGCTATCTATACATGGGGTATGATTTTCTTGTGTTTAGTTACCGAGTACTCTTTCTTGAACGGGGTATGTGATGAATTTTTGGCTTGGGATTTGTTCACAGAAAGCCTCCTATATAGAGCTGAAGCAATAAACAAGTCATCAAGACAAAGGAAAGACTTCATTATATATGTCCAAACAGAAAATTAAATTGTTGTACTACTCAAGGGTGAATGTTTTCAGGTACTAGAGTAACACAGGTAGATAATATGCAGGCTGGAAAATGCACGTATTTGCAAGTGCTTAGTACTGCATAAACATTTACGTATTGTCTTTGTAATCTGTCTTAAAGGCTGTGGTTAGTAGATGTGGAGGCTTTGATGGACTCTGTGGTGCTACTTCAGTCTGTGCAAGTGAAAAGAAACTCAAGAGTGAACACTGCTGCAAAGACTTTGTTGGATCTGATCAGTTGCTTTCATACTAATAATTTTTAAGGATTTTGATGTGAGTGGCTTTCACTTCAAGCATCCTTGCATATTACTGTCAGATTTAGATTCTGGAAAAAACAGAGTTGCTATAATTCATCACGGCCCTGGTTTGTCGTCTTGACTGAGCATGCAAAAAAAAAAAAGTACCTAAAATTAGTAACAACAGAAAAGATGCTGTTCCCTTGCTCCTAAATTCCACAGTTCCCCCCTCACCATACATTAGATGCAATTACTTGGAATGAGGCATGGTGAGTACTGCTTTAAAAGTTTAGCTATGCCAAATTCATCTCCTGGTGCTGTGAAATCACAGAAGGTACAGCAAACAGACCGAGTTGGGGAGATAACAGGGGCTGGTTTTAAATAAATAAATAAATGTGGAAAAAATTTATTTACTTTAAAAAATCTTATTTAAACATCACCTCAAAGCAGGTGCATCAGATGAGATGAAAACTTGAACAACTGGTGAAAGATGAAGTAAGGTCTATGTTATGGTAGTTCTCTACTTTGATGTATAGTGTGTGTTTATGAGATACTTAATAACTGTTAAACAAGATGGAACAGAAAAAATCAGACTCAAAAGGAAATTAATTTTGAAGGTCATAGACTTGAATGTCACAAATCATATATAAGGAAAAAAAATCTAGTGTCAACTGTTAGGGGTTTTTTTGCGTGATCTTACTGCATATTCCTTTGGTTGAAAATACAACTCCTTTATTTGTCATTTAGTGCTGTTTCAAATCATCTGCTACCTTATTTGTTCCACAGAAAGAAAAAGTATGAAAAGAGTAAGAAAGTAATTCTGATGAATGAGACAGGAGCAGTTTAACCTTTCCTTTGACATTTCTATAAGAAATTTGGTTAAGTTTATTATTTTTCCAAAAAGTTATAGAGGTGAAGACTGAAGCTTTGGGAGGCAGGAGAGAGAGGAAAACAGCTTTGAGGCATGCAAATTAGCCCAAATCTCTCAAACAAGCAGAATTTGTCCTCTTTAATTGGAAAAGTTAGAAGGAACTCAAAGCTAATTTACACCACAGAGTGAGTGACAAGTGAGTGCAAAGAACCCTGCATTGCAGGCTCTGGAAATGGAAGTAGCAGGGCAGTGTCAGCAAGACAGAGGTCAACAGACCAAATCTGGCACAGTGTTAATACGAATGTTCTGCTACCTGGACCCAAACTGATGTTCTGCATCATGCCTTTGAATTTTATCTCTGCCCATTGGGGACCTTGCACATTTTATTTCTTTCTAAACAGGAATGGACTTAAGCAAATATCTGCTTTTTTAATAACTTGCTGGCAACAAATATTTGAAACCTGAATATCTGTTCATTATACTGGCAAGTAGCCTGACAATTATAGAATATAGAATTTATAGCTGACTCAAAATAAATTAGAAATCTGGGTAACTATCTCTAAGATGTATGAAATTCAGATTGAGACACTTCCACTTTGGCCTGACATTCTGGTTTTGAACAGATTGGAGCTTTAATGACCTCACAGATGGAAGCTGGAATGTCTCATGAGATATTCTTATCTAGAATTTTGAGAGGCCTGATTTCTGCCCTAAGTTTGATATAAATATATGACTAAGTGGAAAAATGCTTTTAAATACTGAAGATAATTTTTCTTGTGTGTCTCTTACAATTTAAAAAAAAGTAGTTTGCCATGCTTTCAGACTCTGTGGTACTTCAGGAGTGTTCTTCAGTGAGATAAGTCATATCTGTTTTGCATTGTCTATGAGAGTTTACCACCAAAGCTAGTTCTTTGATCAGATATATGCAAGGATTTCTTCATTAGTTGCAGATTTAACTAATGTACGCATTACTAATGTAATGCAACGTGGTTTTTGAAAGAAATTTCTGCGTTAAGAAACTTTCTCAAACTGACATTGCACCACAAGAAATAAGCTTTGAAATAAGCTTCATGGAATAGTCAAGTGCAAGACAGTTATTTAGTTGATTGATGAATTAATAAATAAATAAATAAACTCATTTATGTGATCTTGCTTATATGAACATTTTTTGGTGTCAAAATCATGGAAAACTGTAACGCAATCCACAAACTGTACAGGTGATGCTGAAATGAGAGCCAGGGTCCCTCATTCTGAGCCACCAGTAGGTGAAGCAATGTCTCAGTCTCAGTTCTGAGTCAGGCTTGGCTTGCATAGAAAAATCTCAGGGTTAAACATTTTTGTCTCCTCTTCATGCTGAGGAAGGTGATCCTTGCTCATCCATGTCTTAGCAAGACCTTTCAGCTAAGGAAGATGATACTGAGAAATTATTTCTTCCTTTTGCTCTTTATGTGACTGTCAGATAACAGGGGGCGTCAGGAGGAAAGAGATTGATGTTATACAAACTCCAAGTTAGAAGGGAAAGAAACCAGATCCATGGGAAAATACTCCAGAAGTTAATAGAAAATTATTATATATTTAATGAAATGCTATTTAATGTCTTGCTATTTTTATTCAGGGATTCTACAGTAGAATTGTATGGAAAACATCAGAAACACCTAGCAATCCTAGTATGATTCCAGCATTTCTGTAGAACTTGATGGAGTAATTATTAATACAGGATTCAAGTTGTACTGTGTTAACACAACCTCAGTTCTACATTATTAGTTGAAATATGGGTCTATGAAGCTGAAGTCAGAATACATAAGATTTCTGGAAAATGTCCTCTTTTTCTATATCAGAATCAAGGATTCCCATTTTAACTGTCGCTATTTTATGTCTTTTAGAGTAGTCGCAGAGAAAATGATACAGGCTGACTTTTTCAGCCGTGCGTACACGTGACATGATTTTCCAACATCCATTAAGGAAAATAAATAGGGCCATTAGGGAGAGGGAAAGTCTTGGCTCCTATTGCCTCTGCTCTGCTTGTTGAGTAGCTATTTAAGAGTTTGCTTTAATTTGTGGTTAAATCAATATTGCTAATGAGTATATGTGATGAGGCTACTAAAAAAAAAGAATCACAGAAGCGTTTAGAAAAAAAACAACCAAACACAAAAACAAATGAAGAGCATTTAGTAATGTCAAAGTAGTATCCGATTACATACATGTCTCAAGGCTCCAGAGACGCTTACAATCCTTTTACTAGGCAAAAAGATTAAAAATAGCTCAGTTGGTGCATGTGAAGTGGAGACATTTCTGCTAATTGAAAGAGAAAATGAGAACTGATAGAAATGACCTCTTCACATGGCTTTATCTTATCTATGAGATTAGTGAAAGCAGGTTAAGAAAGCCTTGTCTAACATTCAGTAACAGTTAACCTTCTAGCATTTGTTTGAAACTCTAGGCAGCCGTCACTTTAGTTGTATGGAAAAGGAAAAAAACCAACCAAAAAGTCCAAAGCAGGAATATGAACGGCCACAATCAATTTTCAAATACTTTCCAAATTACTTTTACAGAATAAGGAGCATTACTAGCTTTCCAAATAGAACTGTATTTCCATTCTTTGCCATGCTCAGAACAAGGCAGGCTTAGTGGATGTGTATTCTGGTTTGTCCATCTCTTTAATCCTATCCCCACCTGGATCCTTGCAGTATGTCATATGCATGTTTGCTGTAATTAACTTCAATTTTGCAATGTTGATTTACAGTAAGAGAGAGTTTGGCCTAGATTTTTAAAAGGCTGCCTGACTGAAAGGAGATATCAACAGGTATTCAAAAGCTCTTTTATAACCTCTGTGGAGTAATTGGAATATTTTGGTAGATTCAAAAGAACAGCAACTCACTAAGGGATTTAAACGAAGCTAATGAAAGAAAGCCTTTTACTTAGAACCAATGAAACTTATTAGACTTTACAATAATTCTTCTGAAGTGGTTTTGAAGCCCTGTGGCTTGCTTTATTTTATTGGAAGATGAATTGGACAATACACTTAACATACTGTGGGAAGCTATGTTGAACTAGTGTGAGGAAGTATTAAATTGTGTGTTAGATATTTTTTCCTCTCAGCTCTTGCTACCACAGAGGAATTGAGAGAATCTGAAGAAAAGAATAATCCAGACTTTGCATGGTTGCGATAAATTGACTTCTGTACAGGAGAGGCTGCACAAAACATAAAACAAAACAACCTTTCAGTGATTTCCCCAATGTGAGATTGTGGGAGTGGTTCCTGGTGGTATTATCCTTTGTATGTTCTTTGCTCTATGTCCAGGTGTGTATGTAATCACAATAATAATCTGCTACAGTATAGTTTGTGTATTCTGAAGCTCTGGCCATTATTAGTAAGATATTGATCTAGATGGGGCATTTGCCTTACTTTCTGATCCATTTTTATTGTTGTGATCACCTTTCATTGCAAAAATTACCATGAAAGTTTTTACAACATTATAGGATTATTTTTTTTAAGTGTTTATTTTCTTTTGAGGTTCAATCAAACATTTTGTTTCATTGTGATTTATTGACAGAAACTCCTGTAGAAAAATGGCATCCATTATTAAAAATTCCCCCAGGAAATCTCTAGCAGATGAAAAACTTTAGTGGCTATAGCTATTCCTCCTTTGTTGTTTCTAGCTGTGCTTATCACAATGCCAACATTGTATTCTTCTTAATTGGAATAACCATAACTTATATCCAATAATTTCATGGAAAATGTTACCTAAATCCATTTATTTCATAACATCTGTTAAGGTGTTTGCCTGTCTAAAAGTTGCTTCTGTCATGTCCTTTCCACAAGTAGGAAACAGAAGATGGGGGTTTGCGTTGTCTGCTTCTCATATACGATGTCATACATCCTTTTCTCGCGGACGCTGTGCCCTCAGAAGACAATTTGCCTTTAATGTTGTATGTTCTTGCACTCACTTGCAGAGATTGTCACAAACCCAAGCAGGCTTCTCATAACTTTCCTGACTTCTTAGGGAAAAACACTCATCTTATTTAGCATTGTTTGATGCTTATATTTAGAGATTTCTGTTGAAACAAATTAAGAATAGAAAGTTTCCTAGTAACCACCACCTCCTTCAACTTCTAGCTAATGGATACCGTAAAGGATGTTTGTTCTAGTGTGCCCGTGGCTTATCAATGCTGTTGTCAGAAAGCGGGCACATTTTCAGGCAGACTACAGGTGGTGTTGACATTTATGGATCTCATTTTCTCTAAATAGGCTGCTTTGGAATTAAGATCATATTCAAAAGCTGCCTTTCAACGCGGTTTTATTTCTCTTTGAAGGGAGAATTTTGTAAATTCTGACAATTAGCATTTTTAACAGCTTGCACTTTAGAAGGAGGGTAAGAAAGTCAGCACCCACAGCTCTACCATGAGGGATTAAGTAATTTTTAAACTGGAGGCATTCTCAGCTCGCTGTAATTAGCTCTCCAATAAAACTTTGCTCCAAAACTCAGTTAAAATGGCATTAACTTCAGCTCGCTCTTTTGAAAAATCCAGACCCTCACCGCAATGCTCCACTGTTCTGGGTTTGTGAGGAACATCATTAAATATGAAAGACGGTAGTGCTTTTAAAAAATATTTTTAGTGAAAATTATCACATGCCAAAAGAGACAAAACTTGTCTCTGTAATTGTGAAGGCCTCATTTCCCTGCCAGTCATCCCTGTGTGGCTGTGCCTTTCCCAGCAGCTTTTCTAACAGCACAGTATCACCCATTCACATTTTTTTTAAACATTGTCTGAGATTTTATTCAGTGTGTTTGCAGGTGGGCGTTTGTGGAGTGACAGGATTTGCAGATGGTCTTAGTGGATGGGATGAAGGTGATACGATGATAATACCTTGTAAAAAGAACAGGCTTTTGAAAATACACATGTATAAATTCAGTTTTTCTTAACCGGTCTCACCTGCGTATTTTCTGGTGACACAGTGGGTGAATCAAAGAACTGAAGTAGGACACAGGATTAGTAAACACAGAAGTCATATTGGTACTGTATGAATAGCGTGCTTGCTATTTAGATGTTTAACAGTTAACCTAACCTAGCTACGTGGGGCAAATCTTGCTAGACTGCTAGGAGGTATTTTAGGTAGCACTAGTTTCTTTATAAGTTGTTCGCCAGGTACAACATGGCTATGATACCGAGAGTCTCCTGTCTCTAAGTCAGAAACCTTTGAACATAAAGCACGCTAACCATTTCCTTTGTGGTACATATTTCAGCAAAGGTAACAATTTACTGTACATTTGCTGCCCCACAGTATCTGCCAACCCATAGTGTTCTGCAGTAAATACAACGTAGGTGATGCAATGTTTCCTTATTCATTCTTTTCAGGGACAGGTGAGATAATGTAATTGCAATGAAGTCCAGTGTTTGCAAAGCAGATGAGAATCTTTTTCTTAGCTGTGCCATACAAGAATGCCCACTAATTCCCTTTATTTTGCACTGTTTCTTTCCTCTTAGCAAGATGGACTTTCCCTAATTGTCTTTCTTGCAATAGTTACAAAAGGACGGATTTGCTATGAGGATCAGGGCATCCAAAACAATCTGAACAACATCTTCTTATGAGCATTTCAATACAAAATATTGCACTGACCTTACGTTTTATTTCCCTGTCATCACATCTGTGTTTAACAAGCACTCCTTTTCACCATGCCAGGTGTCTGTTACTATTTCAAACATCCTTTCAAGGCATATTAATTTGGAGAATATATCTGAGGCACAGTTTTGATGGCTGAAACTTTTCATTTACTGGTGTTTTAAATACTTAGTTAAAGCCAACAATTGTATGGGTTTTTTCCACCCCATTGAAAAGATAAATTACATCTGGGTCAGAGTAAAAGCTGAAGACGTTTTAGCCCAGTTTGTAGGTTTTTGCTTCTCACCACAATGTAATAAGTAAAGAATGATTTTCAGAATTGCTGACGTTGTTTCCTATGTGATTCCATGATTTTTAAAAATGTCAAGCTGTATATTGCTCAACTGTAAATCCTAACATGAATTAAAAAAAAAACCCAAAATCATCTATGGCTCTACCACATGCCTCAAGGCACATAGTAATAGAGTGATTTTTCCTTTAATAAAGAAATTAGTTGTTCACAAATAATGTAAAGATAAGATACTTCACATTATAATGGGAATTGTTGCTGAAGTGATATTCTTTAAACCTGAAAATCTAGTTTTAAGAACAGAAAGTCCCCATAATTCTCCCTGGACGATCAAAGAAGCCTTATTTAAATTCCAGTTGTTTGAAATGCATTGCAGTTTGTAAACCTGCAATATGAATTTACACTTCTATTAAAAAATATCAAAGTCACCTCCCAAGGTTCTTCAGCTGTGAGCGTGTTTCTTTTAGATGGGCAAACTAAGGCATAGAATAATTAATTAGTTGTTCCAGGTCAGTTAGCTTAGGCCAAAACTATAATAAGACATCCCAAATGTCCAATATACAGTGTAAGTCAGTAAACTGATGGGGTTTTACTTTCTTCGCTTTAAAACCATGCTATTTTGGAGCGCTTTGTGAGGAAAAATAAAATTTCTGCATTTCACTTCTGGTTCACAATAAACTTTTAAATGGATGTTTGATTGGTTTTCTCTTTTTCTCTCTCTTTCCTTGCCCATGACCTGAGGCAGAGTAATCATATGTGGTTTTGCTAGAAAGGCTGCTAAGCTCTGCGAGGTGTGTGAACCATAGAGGAAATAAAAATTGTTTGCATGGGCACCCCAACAACCTGACTATGTGACCTCAGTTACGAGAGTTTCAGTATCCGAGTCCTTCGCTTGAAGGAGAATGTTGATAGTTGCCTGTTACGAGGCCCAGCTGTGCCATGTTGATTGGGCTAAAAAGCTGCAGGCTCTGTAGTTTAGTGTAGTAACTGCTAAAATCTTTGCCTTTTACTTAAATTGAAGTAACTAGTTCATTTTTCCCCATGTAGCCTTCAGCAGCATGTAGGTAGAAAATTAACAGAAGAAACAAAACACAACAAGGACATTACATATACAATATTTTGAATGTGTCACAATTAATTCTTTTATCCTGCTTTCTTTCTAGTAGTGATATGAAGAATACACAAGCTTCAGTTGAATTACATCACCTCACTGTAGCTTTGTTTGTAATTGAAATCCAGAAGGTGTTAATGCCAGATTTGTTGTAGCTTTGAGAACAATCATAACCCTAGAGTTTTTACCAAATGCTTCTAAAAGTTTTAAGAAAAGTGCTTAGAAATACCTTTCATGATGTCTTTTCTAGATATTTCTAGGTAGCAGCCTTCAACCACACTTACTACTAAACCCCCAAACAGGTTCAACTGCTATGTGTTAAATACTTCTTTCTCTGCCAGGTCACAGCTGTTTTATATTATGTTTGCATTTGGACCATCACACCTGGGCTTCTCAGGAAGGCATAAAATGGAGGAGTTTGTAGTTCTTCCCCACTCTCTACATACCTGCTCTGGGGGTGAGTAAAAACTTGCTCATCATTTTAGAATCCTTACTTTCATGTGAAAAATGTGCTTCTACTGTTGTGTGTTCTGTTGAATTTTTGTACTGTTGTGTGAAGGTCAAAATAACACGGTCTGTTCGAGAATTGTAGGAAATTCATGTTTAAAAAAAATGTAATTTTGTCTTCTTTTTCATAGTTTTACTTTAAAGAAACCAACAAGATAAATCCTGGGAAAAGGTGGAATAGATCTAAAATCTTGTAACTTTTAATTTTTTCTGTAGAATTTGTAGTCTGGTACTGACCCAGACTATGTTAAAAGTTTATACCTTACCTAGAGAAAGTGATGTAATTGTTTTGTTAATTTCAGGATTGTAATTAAGTCAACTGCAGTGTTTTCAATCCTTTTCTCACAATGTCTCAATGAATAAAACATCTCCCAATGATATATCGTCTATTTTTTAAACATCCTCCTAGATTCCTCTCTAAACTTGTTCTAAATAAAGGCACTGCCTTGTGCAGTACAGTAGGTCAATTTGCTTTTTACAAATTAGGATTTCTGCTATTAATTGGACAGATTCTAAAATATGACAAATCAAGGACTCGTAATTGTGCCTTAAAAGATCATGAATGAATTTTTCATGCTTTCTTGATTTGTTAAAATGTGTTCATTTCTCTGTGGATAGAGAATAACAGGCAAGATACTAAAAAAAAACCCCTTCATTTATGGGTGTAGGAGTGAGAAAGAAAGCTTAGAAACATTATTAAAGGCAGCAGGGAATCTTCAGGTGAGAGGAAGAAAGCTTGGGTGTAGTGCAGAAGTAGTTAATTATTAGGTGGGGATTTATGGGGTTGCAGTGGAGAAACCTTCTTGGAGGTAAGTTTTGAGAGAAGAGAAAAAAAATCTTGAAGTGAAAGGGTGATTACAGACAGCAATGATTGTAGCAGATGTATATGGAGACCAGTGAAAGGGAGAAAGGAAAGCAAACAGGAATGAGTTTTGTAGCTCAGTCCGAACTGTTTGGCACTAATCAACTGCACCTGCATTTAGTAAGGTAACTAACCCCAGAATCAAAAGTCTTTATAAGGGGTTAAGGTCAAGCAGTTTAATGCTTCTGGTTGTCATATTATCAGATGACTGAGCTAGGAGTCCTTAATTAGATGCACGGGTTCTGCATGCAGCGTGTCGAAGGAGTGAAGCACTTATTGAATGTGAGCTTTACTGGAACCAAGAAGGTGGTTCAGGGCTGTATAATTTGACAGAAGGAAATTCCTGTGAAAAGAGAAATTTAGTCTGGCAAAAAAAAAGCTAGAAAAAACTTCTGAGGAGTACGACTTGATAATTCATAGCTCTGGGAGGCTGGGGTGCTAATACCTGTGCTCTCTGCAAAGTTTTGTCACTCATATAACTCCTACTCTTCGGCTACCTGTATGTTGTTAAGCCATCCAGTTTGCTGCTTGAAACCAAGTCACTTGCTCTTCATCTAGATCTGGCAGTTGGTTTTATAGTTTGGGGTTTTTATTTTACTACTAACATTTAATTCTAATAAAAATCTTTATATTCCATTCCATTCTACAAGCTAGATTTGCGTTTACAATGATGTGAAAAAACTTCAAATTCATAGTAACTCTGTGGACAACTTCAACACTTATTTTTAATTCAAAAGAAGCCAAGTAACCAATTATGCATGTTTTCTGTTATTGCTGGGCTGCAGGAAAAAGTAGTGTGTTTTTGCATATGGAGTACAGCATCATTAAATAAAGAATAGTTTACTCCATCAGCTCCAAATGCACAATAGTATCATAAAAAAAAAGTCTTTTTCTCCTTTTAGGTAAGACATTTGTTTTATTGTTAATGGTGATTCAGATTTAAGCTATGGAATTTTCTTATTTTACAGACTTTGAGTCAAGTTCCTGTTGAAAGTCTTTCCCTTTCTGTTGCAACAGAATTGTTATTCTTACTGATTTGTTTCATTTACGTTTCAAAAGGAGGGTAGCAGAAAAAAGCAAATTACTTTGTTTTCTTAGTTTGCCTTGTTCTAATAATAAATGTCTTAGGAACTCTGAAATGAATCTTTAGTTAAGCTTCTAAAAAGGAATATAGATATTTTAAAGCATTAATGAATCTTTTATTCCAGTAATGGTGTTAAAGGAAACCATCTAAGCACAGATTGTTTTGCCAGTTATTCCCCTGCCCTGCGTTAAAAAATGTTTAGCCTTTCAAATCTTTACTTCTTCAGATTATTTCCAAGTTAGAATTTTGTTTCATATATGTAAGCTCTTAATGAAGCTGTGTTAAAGGTATTACTGTTCAAGTTGCTTTGTCTTGACAACGAGTGATTTCAGGAAGAAACTGCTTTCATGGGATACCATTTCAGTCTGCTTGATGCTCCTTGCTTTTAATCTTTTCTTGGAGAGCTAGCTTACGTGTCCACTCATACTAGGGAGTGTACACATGTCCCACCATTCACCGTTGATAAGATTCCCGCATTCTATTGCTTCCCTCAACCTGAATGTGGAGAGCAGGATGTAGTTTATGTAATTTCAGCTTCTCTCAGAACAGGTTATTATAATACCTCTATCTTCTCATGTAGTAGAATTTAAGACACAACCACAAGGACTGACCTGGAAATTAATTGTTTATGTGGAGGAATGATTAAAGGTGTCTTGATTTTGTTTCGGTTTGGTTTTTTTCCACCTACAACATAATAACGGAGTAACTTCAGTGCTCCTGTTCCTTCTTCCTGTGCTGCCCTTCACTGGCGAGGGATGGCAACGCTGGCAACTGCTGGTTGGAGCTGTGTGTAGGTGTGCCGGTTGGGCAGCTCGCTGCTGACAAACGCAATGCACTGTGTGCTTTTACTGCACCGATTGTCAATGGGTCTCTTGTACCCACCGGCCAAGTTGTCGTAAGAGATGTAAGAATAAAATAAGGAATTGATAGGTACGGAGTGTGCTAGATTAGTAGGTAGGTGGGGATTCTGGAAGATGAAAAAATGGGATATTTGAATGAAATTTAGGTAGAGGAAGATTGGAAACAAGAAACTTGTTTGTAAGAGGGAACAGTGTAAGGAGGACACGGATACTCCTGGTCATAGTGGAAAAGAAGAATGAGGACAAATAATCTTGCAGGGGAAAAGAAGGGAAAAGGAGAGATTATGGCTGAGAGGAGCATTAACAGGCATATGGGGCTATTGACGTGGGAAATTGACATTTCAGGGGGAATATCGGAGGGAGGTATCTGCTAGCATGTGAGAATATGTGTATGGCCCCACAGGAAAGCCTTAAAATAGGCATCCAATTGTGTCCCACCAATTACTGGAACTGAGATGGGACAAACAGCAGTACCTTTGGCAACTGCTGCTTTGCGCTCTCTGGGCATAGAAACTAATAAGTATTTTTTAAGTAAAACATTTCTTTTGTTTATGCTTATGAAGATGAATGAGAGAGAAATCACATATTTGCTGGCTTTACATTTTAGCTAAGTTTTCTTATTCGTCCATCAATTCTCTGTGGGTTTGATGTTGCACTCTGAAACAATCTTTGCATCTTTGGGTGCTAGCTAGTGACCTTTTTGAAATGTCCTTTCCTTGCAAACACCATTTACTGGAGTCATGAAGTTGTGAATGCCCGGAGACTTGATAAAAGGAGACTTCATATTGCACTCTTACTGTAGCTGATGATTTATGATAGAGGACTTGTTATACTGGAGCTTCTCTTTCTCTTTATTTCCACCTCATAGTTTAACTTGGATGGCCTATGTGTTTTCCTGTAGGAGATGTCATTTGAACCTGGATGTAAATCTCGGAGTGGTGGTGTTGGCAGAAGGAGGTGTTTTTCTCTTAGATGCTCTTTGTACAAAAGTGCACAGTGTGGTATTCTGCAAAAGTCCTGGGAGTGCAGTTTTTAACTGATGTTTTACAAAGTCAAAGAGCAAATCTATACCAAAGGAGAAAATAAAAAAATGTGCTGCTGAAAAGCCACACATTAAGGTACTTGATTTTATGTCTGTACAAGCATTAAAAGAAAATAGCAAACCAGAAATCACCTACTTATGTTTCTGTGCTAAAAGAAATGTAATTTCACATCTGAAATGCAACGAAGATTATCATGGGAAAAAAAGATATTTTTAGGCTTTCAATTTTTATTCAGTTTTCCTCTGGGTAGGAGACCAACAGGAAACTAAACTTTTCAACATTCTGAATATTCACAGGGCAAGTACTGACACCCATTGTTGGGATAATTGGTCATTTGTTTAATTAAAATGCTGACAAAACATTATACCACATACTGGGCTACCTTTTTTCACTGTTGGGTGAGTACATCAGGAAGCATAGAATGGCCATTACCCTTCATTCATTACATTTATTTGGGGTGTGTTTTGTAAAGCTATACAGTAATAGTCTAATCCTGTGTCATCTGTGTTGCGGAGGAGGATCTTAAAAGTTTTGATTCCTATCTAACTCTATTGCTACAAGGAAGATATTTTCATTAGAAATTTGATTTAGGACACAAGTACTATGAAGGCTTCAGATTTTAATTAAATTATGTTCATTTTAACTAATTTGTCTTAACTAGATGGAAAATATGAACTGAGATTAGTGTTGCATGAAGAGGGAAATCTATCTCTTGAGTTGCTGAGCTTTCTAGGACTTAAATTTTTCCTAACATAAATCTGACTATTCCTGCTAAAGCTAATTATTCACTTGTCTGTGGTGCTCAGATGCTATGAAACAGACACGATAGACTACAGTTACTTAATGTGGACAGCAACAGCCAAAACCCCAAACATTTTAAAGGTTCTCAGGCCAGTTTAAATTTATTGAAGTACTTGCTAAAGCTTGAGAGGTGCTTTCAAAGCATCTAATAAAGTGCAGTTCAATCCTCCGAGGAGTATAGATTAAGTTCTGCATATGAAGGGCAGAGATATTCAGTTGGAAAGATTACAAATTCTTTTGAATGTGGGAGAATACCAAGGACTCCCTGCAGTTAAGTGTCTGCAGTTAAGTGTCCTCTGTGTGCCTGTATGACTTTGCCCTTTTGCCTGTGGGCTGAAAGATGATCACCTTCAAGCTTTATCCTGAGACTTTTCCTAATAACCGTTGTTAAAGAACAGTTCCAAGGTGGCATTGTTTTAAGTAGCACAATAAAACCTTATGCTCAAGGAATGAGTGGAAGCTGTTGATGTTTCTTAGATGATGTTGATACCTCCGGTGTCTGGGCAACTATTGCTTCTCTTAATGTATTGGGTTATCTTGTAGAATCAGTGAACTCTTAGGCTTGATACTCGTTTTCCTTTGCATTGTTTTGGGAAAGGTGGAAAACCACATACAAAGCTACCATCTTTGTATTGCAGTAAACTTTTCATTTGATATAATCTGATTAATTCTCTTGACTTGGGTTGCAGCAGCAGCATACAGACCAGCAAAAGTAGTTATAGTGATAAAAAGAGCTTGTTTTCTTGAATAGGAATTGGGCTTTTCTTTCAATGATGTGTAGATACAGATTTTTTTTAGAAAAGAAATAGATCTGTATGTGAGAACTGTTAAATGTCCCTGATGAAATTAATGGTTAGCTCTTTATATTAGTGAGGGTTTGGGTTAACTCTGTTTCTGATGTTACCGGCATCTAACTAGTGGCAATTAGGCTATCAGTTTAGAAAGTATAATTTCAGTAAGTGACATAAACGTTTTTACTAGGAAAGCAATATATTAAGCAAGATACGTGACATAGCTGTAGTACAGTGGGAATTTGACATCCTTCCAAGGGCAACTCTCCTTTAGGTACTAAATAAGTAGGGAACAGAAAATTTCTGCTGTAGTACTTTTCATTCTTCTGGGTCAAGACACTTCTCCGTTAAGACCTAGGGGAGCCTGGAAAGATTCAAGGGCATGAGCAAGGCAAGAGTGTCAGAAAGGCTTTATGTACACTAGTTCCATAAAAAATATTTTTTACCACTATCATTCTTTTCTATGTTGTTGCTTCTTCATAACTAAGTCAAAACTCAGTATATCTGCAGGTCACATTGCCAATATCCTGCTAGATTCGTATCGGTGTCAACCTATGATAGCCTCAAAAGATAGCTGTTGGTACCACAATAAGCACAGCTGTGATTAATCTGAGGGGCTGTATTCTATTGTGTTGCTGAAGAATGTAATTGGAAAGCAAAAGACATCATGCCGGCAGTACTGACTGAAGATTGTCTACAGAAATTCTCTGATAAGAGAAATACAGGACAAGAAAGAATTTTGTGCATCTTGGCAACAGTGTGAGAACTGTGCTTCAAGGGCAGAATAGAAGTCAGCCTCGCAAAGGGGTGCAGACAGGTTGTAGGGAAGACACCTTCATAAGACTGGCAGAGCTTTTTTCCTTGATATTGCATATGCAACTGAATCCAAGGAATGCTAAAGTATATCTGCTGGGGTATCTGTGAACCAGAGGATATACTGGTTTTCTGTTGATTTTTTTTTTACACTGAATTTTGCGGTCTTTAAACGCTGCTGTTCGGAGCTGTAGATTTTGTAATAGGTAGTACGCTATAACAGACAAGTTCTCATTATTGAAAATGTCTTCAAGGTAAATGCTGCAATAAAAGTCTTAATATTGCCATGTTTAACCAAGTGACTGCATTGATCTGATTTCTTGACTCTGTCACCTCCTTGTGAAGAGACAGTGTGCTAAAAACCTATAAATGGGATGTTTAGCTTCCCTTCTTACTGAATGAGCAAATATAAGCTGAATGGGTAAGTTACTTAGCAGGATTCAATCAAAACTTTCCAATAGGTAGTTACAGTAGCTGAGGTGCTTGCTCTAAGAAGGTCCGATTGATAACCAGATGCAAGTGACTGAGTGGTGCAAACAACCCGGAAGGACAAAGGTAGTTTTCAGTAATATAAAATCTAAATCCTGATAGCAGAAGGGAAAAAGTAAAGAAAAGGAGACTTAATGCTTTATTTTAGGACCAAAAATACCTGGAGTGAATTGCAGCAAATGATGAAACTGCTTCTAAAAGGGAAATGATGAAAGCCTCATCTCATTATAACTGAACTAAACAGGCCAATGCATTGTAATAAGAATTTCTGCATCATCTTTTGACAGCTGTGTTAGTGACATGATAGGTCTTTGATGTTTTACACTTTTCTGATTACAGAAATATTTTTGTAAAGTGAAATCTGTTTTCATTAGAAATAGTAAGATTTTGGGGGCATACTGGCGTACATCAGATACTATTAGAAAGGAGTATCTAAAAGGACAAATTTGAATCTTTTTTTCTGCACATACCATCTGTGCATTGATGAACTCATTAAAATATTGCAGCATTTCATAGTTTTTCATCCTTCTTGAATGTTGATTTATTTGTGTGTTAACCTCTTACTTTGCTTTAACCTGATACAGAACCAGTTTACTACAATGAAAGGAGAGACCTCCTGCTGTTAGAACAATTTGTCAGTGGGTCTTAAGATGCTAGACACCTTCAGGACCTTTTAAAAGAAATGTACGCATTTTCTTTCTATAGTAGTTAGAAGGCATGACATGAAAGTAAATCTGTACCACATTCTGATCTGTATAGTATTCAGATCTAAATGTTGACTTCCTTGCTCATGGACATTCCCAGGTTTCTGTGTCTTTAGCCAACAGAAGTTTGCCTGTGCTAAGCGCAGATCTGGTACCAATGACTTAAAAGATAGTGCTTTTGCAAAGAATTCATACATGAGTAGTTGTCCAATTTCTGTGGCTGTAGTATAGTATAAGATCGAGGGGGGACGAAAAAAGTTTGATGTGGTCAAATTAGGTCCTGGAAATGAGTTTGTGAGTGTTTCTTGCGCATCCCTTAGGTGTCTGTTTCAAGGAATCTACTTGTTCTCCAATTCCTGTCTCTACTATAAAGCTCAGAATAGTCTCACCATGTGTGGCATATATAAGAAATTAAGATCTCAGTGTGTAAATCAAGGAAGCAACAGATAAGACAATGGCAAATTGATGGCAACAATGCAAAATGCATGGATGTAATTTAGAGACAAGTAGGTACTATTGTCACACTTGAATAAGACTGCTGATATATTCTATAGACTAAGATTGACAATATATTTCAGAGTAAGATATCTTAGAGCTCAGTTAGCTTGCTTATTATGTCTCTAGTAATCTTTTATTTTTCTTTAAGGAGACTGGAATTATATTTTTCGTGGCTTAAAGTTGTTAATGTTGCTGTTCATCCACGTTTTCTTTGTTACCTTAGCATGGCTAAGGTACACTGATACAATTTTGCTGTTCTTATGTAAACTATTTGAATCTGAATTTCTTTACAAAGAACTACATTATGTAAAGGCAAGGATACAAATTGCTTTTATAATATATTTATTCAAATAAACAGACCAAATGGCATAAGTCATGTTAGGACTGCTATAGGTGTAAGCATGTGTGGGTTATAGTATTTAAATCAAGCATATGTTTCCACAATGGAGAAATAGCAAGGGGTTTTCATTTGTTTGTAGTACGCAGTTATTGCAATAGGAGAGGGCTGTACATAAATTATGATCAAAAACTGGTGTGAAATACAGCTTCTGTATGTACTAGGTATAGAAAAGTGTTGAATTCTTTTAATGAAAAAAATTTGTCAGTGTCTCTGGAATATGAGACGGATCATCTTGAATTTTGAGTCACTATTTTCCTGATGGAAATTTCACCTGCAGAGGAGAAACAAAGAAATCATTAGGGCTATGGGGAAGAGGAATTTTAATTGCCAAATAGCATTAAAAAGAAAAGTATCATAGGGTTTCTTATCTTAGAGTAGATAAAGAATATTTTAGCTAAATTATTCATGCTAAATATTTTTGTTTGTGGTTTACAAACGAAACAGTACCAGGATTTATATCTTTGTTCTTTCCTTTTGAGCGTGCTCAAAGTCAAGTGAAATTTGGAGAAAGAATCAAATAAAGCCTTGATTTTTATTTTATTCTTTTTCCCAGCTTTGTTTATAAGTAATCTAAGCAAGGTTACAAAATCAGTTATCCTGAAAATTAAATTTATTAAATACTATTTGTTTCATTTGGAACTGTAGGATGTCTAAGGAAATAAAATTTGTAACTTTTGCTTATATGCCATCAGACCTGATTTTTTCATACACCGTGGTGGGTAGCTTTTAGAGTCTGTATTGCTATTAGCAACAGGCATTTCTTTTACTAGTGCAAAATAAATATGTAAGCAGTTGTCAATCTGTACACTGTGGATTTTAAGCAATGATCTCTTTAAAATGCAGTTTTGTAACTTGAAGTCCTTTGTATACCTGATGACTCCTGCACGTCTTAAATCCTTTAAAACAAATGGAGGTAGCCACTCCAGATGTTCTTACTGTAATAATCTATTTACTCTTCAGAGCCCACAAGGCCACGGTTATGGTTGTAGATAAAAACGGGCAATGCTCATTGCTGAGCCTTGAGGGTGAGTGCTGTGGAACAACTCAGTTCTGTAAAGCTAAACACTCACAACTGTGTGTTCTTGTCCGTATTTCCAGCTGGATGGAGTTCCTGCCTCTGCTGGTCCTTGAACTGTTCTCAGCTGTTGTTCTGCTTGACAAAGGTAGTGAGATAAATGTAAGCTCTAGAGCCTCAGTGCCGCTGGGTGATAGTACGAACGACTGTGAGACAGTGCTTCGCTTGCACCAAGTCCTTTTAAGTTTCCTGGGTTGTTGTGCTGCTGAAGGTCTGAGGTTTGTGGTTTGGTTTGGAAAAGGAAGGGCAGGAGGGAAGCAAGGGGCTGGAAGAGTGGGGATGGGCGCTTTCCTGAAGAGTGGCCTGTCCCCAAGAAAAAGAGTAGCCTGAAACTACGTGTAACAGCGAGAGGCAAAAAAATCAGTGTAACTTTGAGGTGAGCTATTACTGGTTTAAAAAAATGTCTCTATAGGAAGTAAGAATAGATTTAATTTATTATTTATTTTTTTTTGTGAATAGAGCAGTCAAGCCTTTCATCCTCAATTTTAATTCAAAACTCTTAAATTCCAATTATTTTTTCTGCATTGTTTCCCATTCTCACCCATTGTGCAAGTGTAAAATGAAGAAAAATTGAGAACAAACAAACAGAACCCGTGAGACTGAGTAGTTTGAGTAATCCTTACCTTCATTTCCAAGCACAAGGGAACAGGGAAGGTTAAACAGCATGGTTTTCTGCCTAGGAGCTCCTGGGGGCTTGCATGGCTGCACTTACCAGACAGAAAAACAGGCTTTGCGACTGTGGCTTGAAGGTATGCATGAGTGGCAGGTGAGTGGGGAGAAAAGTGAGGGTAAGAATATCAAAAGGTTTCAGTTGTACTGGGTTTTTTTTATTATCCTGTTTGTGGGGAATAGACAGAGAACTTACCGCTTTAAGACTCAGAGGAGTGTTACAAACATCTGCAAAAAGCATTTGTATTTCTTTTCCCTGAATTGACTGTAAAAAGCTGCTCTGAGATCCCATAGGGCCTGTGCAATATATTATAAATTGCTTGACTAAAAGAAGTGTACACTATTCATGTACTACTGCTGCCCAAGGCTACTCTATTAAAACATCATGTGTTCACTATATCATATTGCCATTCCTTAATTTTTATTAATAAGCGTAGCTATGCAGTTATTTGCATACTTTTTTGGTAGACTTCTCACTTTGCTTTCAGAATAATGGAGGGGCAAATAAAAATGTATGTGTTATGTGGGAGGAATACAGGAATGCTTAATATTCATAATAAAATATGTCAGAAAATAAACTTAAGGCTTCACTAATTCCACCAACTGAAATTAGGGGGTTTCTCTTTTCTCTAGTTAGAGTAGCTGCATGGTACGTCAATAAAGATGGACATAACACAATCCTATGTATTTTCCAGTTCAGCATTTGTTTCTATTTAGTCGTCTTCTCCGACTCACTTGCACTGCATGGTGCCTTTCTCTGTTCATTTCAATTGGATTTCTTGCAGAGTAAGATGCTGCTGTAGGGTTGGGAAGGTAGTAAAACATAGCTTTTGGTTATCAATGAGAGTGGATACTTTTTTTTTCCTGTCATGTATGGCTTTTAAGTTTTTATCTATTACGGTGGGCAGGTATCTTGTTGAATTTTATATTTCTATCCCTGATGACCCCTTTATGTTCCATAGTGATATTTTATCACCACTAGACAAAATAGCCATTTAATTTGTGAGCCCTCTAACTACAGGCTGTGTGCAGAGTACATTTTTAGAGCAGCATGTGATAGAGTAACTGATAATAAAAACCCTTGCATCTAGATAAAAAAAAATCTGTTAGAGCTTTCATATGAGAGAGGTTAATGGATTCCAAGGAAGAAATGAACTGGAGTGTGTTGTCATTCAGTAGTACTGAGGTTTGATTTCTTTTATCAGGCTGAGTAATGACTGTAGGTGCTTGCCCTTTCCATATCATTATAATTTGCAAGAAGATGAAATACTGAGGACTTGCTGTGTTAGATGAGGAATAGTAGTTGACCGTTTGCTTGCGTATTCATGACCTGGTGCTTATTTCAAATAAAATGAAGAAATACAAAGGACTGGGTTTACCTGTTTTTGAAGCGATACTTAAAATGGAGGATCAGCTCATGCACTTGCTCACTCTTTCAGCTTCATTGGAAAAATCTGACCTACTATAGGTTTCTTTGGCTGATGGATAAGGATGCATCCTGAAAACAGCCCACGAAGAAAGCAGAATGTCCAATTGCTCTTCTCGAGAACTGGAGTAGTTGCAATGAGATTTAGGTGCTTAGGTTTTCATATCTAATTTTCATAAACAGATCACTGAATATGTTCAGAAAAAAATTGATTAACTCCTTTGCTTTGGAATTTTCAGACTTTTGCTTAGCAAAACAGTCCAAAATAACGTGCATTGGTATTTTACTGCCATCAATATAGTTAAGAAATCTCTGAAGAAGTGAAACTAGGTATAAAATGAGGGAAAAAAACTGAATGTCTCAAGTCAACTTAATGCTTTCATTTGTACGTTAGTGATGTAAAGCCTTCCTTTAGGTTTGAAGTTATTCAATACATAGAATAAATGGATTAAAGTTGAATTGCTCACAGGAAAGTATAATCTTCAACAAACATTATGAGAAATACATATTTACTATTTGCAGAAAGGCACTTTTTCCCCGGCTTTTCTATGTAATCTCCACATCATTAATTTTAAGAAATAAAAAGCAACTCTACCACATATTGTCTATTTCTAAGATTCAGGTTTCTTACTTTGACAGGATATCAGAATATTGCCTGCATTTATAGGTACTTAAATTTCCGTGTGTAATGATATACACAATATTGCTTGCTGTTGTACATTTTATATATTCCTCCTGTCAAGATAAAGATAATGGATACATTAGGTTTACTTACTATTCCCTTCTTGTATTCTAAAAAAAATGTGGATGCCTTTTCAGAAAAGCTGTCTTTATACATTTTCTAGTTGATGCATTGAATTACAATGCTCATGTCAGATTGTATCAGGCATACAAGAGAGCTGAATGATGCACCTCCAAGAAAGGAGGCAATTAGATGACCTTTTTTTTTTGTACACTGAGTTTTCATTTTATAGTTACAGTCTGATAACAGAGGGTGTGTGTACTAGGATGAGGGAGGAATCTAACAAGTAGCTGGAAGCTAAATGCTAACAAAGAAACTGCTTTGGACATGATCCCTTGATAAGGAAGATGATGGATGGCGGTGGAATTTTTCCCCATCCTCTTCTTATGGGAAACTTGAAAGTGGTCATGTTAGTTCTCTTCTTAACTGTCTGCACTTCTTGTGTGCATGAAATTTCACTTATGAACAGAGAAAAGGATGTTTCACTAAAGATAGTGTTAAGAAAATGTACTATGTTAAAGAATCTTCCCTGTGTTTCTTCAAATAGTGGAAAAGCTAGCACTGTCAATGAATCTCAGTAATGCTAATGAGGTTTTCTTCCTACTGAAGACATAAAGACCAATGAAACCTCCTTTTGTTAGCTTAGTTCTACATAGATGTCTTGCAAGCCTTCCACAAAAAAGTGCCCCCAAGTGGATATATGCCAGCTCAAATGGAGTGATTACCAAGATGTGCAGGTGTTTTACAGTTAAAATTCTGGTTTTATTTTTAAGTTTCCTGATCACAATGAATGATAGATTTTTTCTTCAGTTTCAGAGGTGTCAGCAAGTGTAGTATATGGATTCACTTTGCTAATGTATGTGTTAATTGTGAGAATAAGTAGAAACGCACCACCAAGGCAAAACACTGCCTTTAGTGTATTTAATTTTGTCAGCTGACCAGAACTCTTTTTCCTGTACTCAAATGATATGATAAATCGGCTATGACAGGAGCTGGAATATGGACCAACATAATACTCAAATACTGTTTTTCATCAGATGATTTGAGTAATGCTGGGGAATTGGTAGCAAAGCAATCATTTCATAACCTAAGTACAACTCCATCCACATAAATCCTGCTTGGGTGCAATGCAGGTGGTTTTGTCAAGGTACATTTTGGTGTTCTGGAGGTATTAGAATCTAACAGATTTGTACGAAATGCTAATAAATAGTAATAGAATACATGGGATCTCTCTTTACATCATAAATCATCCTGTGTTTTTTCTTTATTATGCCTCTGTTTAACCAAAATACATTAGCCTTGTTCTGGAATCCAAATGGGGCAAAAATAAGTGGTCTGCTCTCAAGCCTCAGATATTAATATAAACTGTCTCCCAATTTATTTATCCTGTTGTTGTGCAAGGAGAGAATATTTTTGAATTATGAACTGTGTTCTGTTGTTTTGGAATCTGTGTTGGATTTATGTAGTGAATCTAGAATTTCAGCAGTAAGGATTCTGCCACTCCGCTTCTCCCCACCATCGTTACAGTGGAACTGACAGGTCCAGCCCTACCTGCATAAATCATGGCATTGCTCAGCTTGACTCTGTTCTATTGACAGCTTTGAGCAGATCTGTCTTTCAGTTGATGGGTGTGGAAGCCAGACTCAAAGCTGAGTTGTACGAAAATACTCATAAAATAAGTTTGCTTCCTTTCATGACTGGTTGGAGAAATGCAAAGGCAGTTTTATAATAGGGAAAACAAGCGGAGTGCACTGTAGGAGATGGGAAATATCAAAGTAGTATTGTGGGGGTAAATTGTCCAGCGTGATGGTTGGTCATAGGATATGAGAAGTGGGAAAAACATGGTTTAGTTTGGAAGAACAGAAGAAAAGCTGACTGGAAAAAGAAAATACTGAATTAGGAGTCCACGTTGTTAAGCAGAGAACAGAAGCTGACAGACACTGTCCTAGGCTGGGTACAAATGCATAATACATTAAGTAAATATGTCAATTATTAAAAGAGGGAAGTTCCTTTTACTGAGGTCACTTGCCAAAAGAGAGAGAGTGCGCAGTCTTACAGATCAGATATTTGATAGACTTTGGCGGTCTACTTGTCATGTCTGAATTGTTGTAGCTTTCCTATGGATGTTTTTTCTGTGCCTTCATTTCCCACAATTACAAGAGGATGGTAACAATCCCTTGCCTGATCACAAAGATCTTGAGCTAGTAGGTTGTGTACTGTTGAGGCACTCTCTTTGTTGGTGGGAGCTATGTGCTGTTATGGCTGTTTGAAAGGTAAAAGAAATAATGGGTATTTGATCTGCAGTGTAATTGTTATTACTGTCATTTTTTTATGTAAACAGACTTGTTGATAGAGATACTGACTGACCTATTTCATCAAAAGGACTGAGTCATATCAGAACTTGAGATCTGATCACGGTATCCTACTGGTAGGAATGAATACAGTTAAGATTCAAGGCAGTGAAATTCCATTATCCTCTCTAAAGCTGAGGACAAAGGAAAACCAATGCAGTTTCTGATATTGGCTGCAGAAAGATTTTTCTCAAGAAAAAGCTGGGAGTTCATCTCTTCAGGTTCAGATCAAGTTGGAGAATCGTTCAGGAAAATGACACAGTCTAAGTAAATGGGAGTAGGAAGAGGCCGTAGGAGTCACATCTCTTTGCAGTTATGGTAAAAACTGTAGGAGATTTTCAGTGTTTTTCTTTTTTTCTACTGAGTAAATGATTGTTTAAAGTTCTGTGTATTCTTGTTACTTGGTAGTGTTTCAATATTCTCTTACAAGGAGGCTCTGGAACATAATTATGCACAACTCACAGAAAAGAGTACTGGCTTCAGTTATACGTTGGTTAAATACATTGAGAGAATTTTCACTGAACAACATGTGTTAGTCCAGATTTAACCAAGTACAGAACTCTAGTCATTTGCCTTGTCACTAGAATTGAAATTTATTGGCTTTGTTCCTGACCTCCATAAGTTTCCTCATCTCATTTTGCTTGATAACCTGCCTAACAATAATCTTTAACTATATTTAGAGAAAGCTCTTGTGTTTTAAGGTTTTTAAGTAAAAGTTATTGTGTAAATGCCCTTTGCAGTTAAGTACTTTCAGCAGGATTATTTAGGAGTTCACAGTTACCCTCTTTGTCCATGATTTCCACACACACACTTCTTTTTCTTTTTTTCTTTTTACTTTCACAGTGAGAATGTCTATTTTCAATAAGGCCATTTATAATAAACAACAGGTGTTGTGGGTGTTTCCAGGCTTATACTTGCCAAGAGGAAAGTACATAATCCTGTACTTGACTGCAGGGACAGCCATTTCTGCCATTAGCAGAGCGTGGAGCCTTGGCTTACAGACTGAATTCTGGCAAACTTTGCTCTGTTAAGTGCAAATGGGATTTTATTCATTGTGTAGTCTCCAAATAAATATATGTGCCTGTCCAAATGTATTGTTAAATTCTTCAGCGGGAAAGAGCTTAGATTGGGAGGTTTGCCATTTTTCTCTAATTAGGAAACAAACAGCACAAACAGGGACCCGTATAATTAAAACCTTTGTTTATCCAAAAGGAATGAAAAAAAATAAGCAATGATTAATGTACGTGTACTTTGGAGTTCTGTCTAGATTTAGAGTTTTATCTTCTTTCAAACTAAAACATGATGTTTTCAGTATAAGGTGATTAAATCTAATTAGTTACCGATGGCGTTGGTGCCCAGTATTTATCTTCAAACCTACGCAAGCCTCAGCCTCTCTTAAATGCTAGAAGATTTCGAATACCTAGGGTTCCTTATGGTGTAAATCAAGGAGGAACAACTCGTGGTTTAAATACTACATGTGGTAATAATCTCTACTTCAGGAAACAAGTTAAGTGTTTAATACCTAAAACAGTGTTTTTGAAGGTGTGGTATATTAGCTCATCTTACCTTTTTCCTATAAATTAGCATGTTTTTAATATTTCTTCTAGTATAACTGTCAGAAAACAGTGTTTCCACTGCTTAGTATAGGTCTGACTTGACTGGAAATTTGACATTGGCTGAAAATGATAGGAGATGACTGTACACATCTCTGCTGAGGTAGCTCTGTATTCTATCACTATAGTTAGTATTTTATTCACTCCTGTTAGACTAAATTACAAATGCTCACATTCTAATTCACATGGCTATACACATCACGCTTGCCACAAAGCACAATTTTAATAAGGTTGTAAAAGCTTTACATTGCTTAGTTATTTAGTACCATATATATGTTGAAGCTTTTCATTTTTCCCTTTTTCTCCCCCCAATTTCTTAATATGTGTGAGAAGATGCTTCATGTGTTGTTCAAACTAGATATATTTTCAAAAGTTACTTTTCTCCTCCTTTAGTTTTCTTCACGAATAAAGGAAGTTCTCATTACATAGTCCTTGTGGTGTCTGTCAAAAAAAAAATCTTTGAGATGCCAGTATAACAATTTCTTCCTCACTGTTTTAACTTGTAAATTTATGTAAGTCTCATCAGAAATTCTAATGACTTAGGTCTGGCATCTCACAACTGGTTAGAGGGCACTGTGAAGTATTTGAGGGGTTATAGCACTTTTGCTACTCTGAAAGAATTAGGACAAGAGGAAGGTATAAGGGCATATTTGTGGAAAAAGAAATTCATGTGTCCGTTAAAAAGGTATTCCCAGAGCCTAGAAGTTCAAAAAGATGCAAGGTATTACTATGAACTAGCATATCTTGAATGGCAGGGCCAAAACATTGCAAAATTATTGGTAGTTTATTGACAGTTTATCTATACCTTCTATAGCTGTTTAAACAGGAGATTTTATCTCATTGGCTACATTATTTGCTTGAACTTGGGATAATATAGTTCATATGAAGTGCAAGAACCGCGTGCTGTTCCTTCTGTTTCAGCTACCTCGGCAAGTCAGCTTTTTTTTTTTCACTGAAAAGAGAAACTAATCACACAAATTAACATTCTGTTTTCTTCATTCCCCATTGCTTTTGCTTATAGTGATATCTCAGTCTTCATTAGTGCTTTTGACAGTTGGCCATGGTTACTCAACCTGAATTTTGGAACTCTGTATTAGAAGTCTTAATCAGCTGTCATCTTGAATATAGAGAGAAATTCTAGGGATCAAACATTTCTTATTTGCTATTGAGGACATGTGTATCAAGGCTTAATGTGGGTGGTGTTTCGCTGTTAAGCTGTGCATGAAATAAAATTATATCTTTTTTTTTTGAAGTGGGTTATAATAAATCCTGCCCCCTTCTTCCTCAGTTTCTGCGTTACCTCTGCTTCTGCCCACGCTGAGTATTGGGACCGTGAGACTACACAAATTATTAGTAAGGAGCTGGTTTGAAGAAGTAGAAAAGTGTGTATGTTCTTAAACATGGCTGACTTGCTGCTGTTCTTCAAATGAACTTTTCTAGGGCAAAATTATTCTAAGCTGCCCAGTACCCAACCCCTCTGTTACGAAGATGAGTCTGATTCAGAACTTTTTGTCAAATTTGAAGCTTCTTGAGGTCACCAACCCTGTTGTCTTTTTCTCTCAATTGAATTTTTTGAAGGTTACTCTGAGGTTTAGTTGAGCAGCCAGGCAGGCCTGGCTTAGCAGACTTTTAATGAAAGCATTGCTTAAAAAATATTGATGTGTCTGGTTTTCTATACAATTAGAGTAACTTTCCTCATTCTGAAGGTGCTAACACTTTGTACTCTCTATGCATGTACCCATGGATGACGAGTGTTTAGAGGACTGTTAATTCTCTTAAGGCTTGATCTTAAGCCAATTGAGGTCAGTGTAGAATCTCCTGTTACCTTGATTGAAGCTTGGATCAATTTTTATTAGCTGTCAAATCTATGAAATACTGTATGAATTTTGAATACTTTTGCAATGTTAAATTAAAACAAATTAGGCTATTTAATATATCTTCTGAAAAACACATGCAAATGTTTAAATATATTTATGGAACTCTCTTGAGAGCGTAGAGGAATGTGTAGGTTCTGTTGTTACCTTTTGATAATTTATTTTGGTTTTTTTACTTTTGAGATCTGATTCTGCATATTTTTAGAGGCTTGCTGCTATGTGTCTCTATTAGTTTATTCAGGTTTCTGCTGATCAGCAGATGACTTATCCCGGAATTTATTTATGGGCTCCTGACAGAATTGTCTATCATGCAGAAACTTTGTTACCACTACTAATAAAACCACACAAGCCTTCATTCTTTGACACACAATCGACTTTAGGAGTCAATTCCAGTGTATCTTGTACTCTGACATCCTACATATTTTCTGAGCCTTTGAGACCCTTCATTCTGGTCCCACAGGATAACACTGGGGAGTGAAATTATAACTTTCTTATTCTTGTCTTATCCATAAAATATGTCTGCAGACTCTATCCATATTGTGTAAAACTTTGATTAAAGTGTAGTTATGTCACCAGTTCTTTGGCCAAATATAGATGGATCTGTAACTAATTCTTTCTAGATTTGTGGAATGTTTTACTCTGCGAGAAGGACTATATCCTTATCTTAATATTTTACTGCTGTTGCATCACTAGGAAATAGAATGCTATATTTAAAAAGCCAACTTAATTGTGTTTTCTTTGAATTCCTTGGTTTATCCTTTTTATTATCTGGCCAGATCAGAGAAACAGAACTGGATGAATAGCTGAGTACTCTTGCAATGTTATGAGATCCTGGTCTGCAAGAATTTGTTTTAAGTTGTTTGGGGAATTAAATGCATTTCTCTACTCAAAAATACCCTTTCCCACCATGAAAAAAAAACCCAAAAAACCCCAAACAAAACCACAGAACACAAAACAGCAAATAACCCAAAATACTCAGCAACATTTTGGTCAAGTAAAAGAACTCTGCATATAACTAATTAGGAGATAATGTTCTTATTTGTAACTGATTTATTTTGTGGCATTTTAATGAGGTATTACCCTGGTATATTGCATGCCAAAGAAATTGTAAATTTTTTATTAATTGTGTAATATTGGAATATCTCATTAGTTTTAGAAGTCCAGTTTTAATGGGGAAATTCTTTTCCACCCTGTAACAGTAAACATGTCCTCTACAGAGTTGTTAGTATTTTCATTTTAACATTAAAAAAAAAAAAAGGGAAGCAGAATAGAATTACTCTGCATATTTATCAGGCTGGCGTTCTTCAGCCTGAGGTTGGCTGTCTTTCATTAACTCCCCCCTCTTCCGTGAAATAGGACACACAAATATTCTATGTACATCCAGGTAAATGCCACAGTTGCAGAACCTCATTATATCCAATTTTATAGAAGAAAGGACTAACAGGTGCAAAGACACATGTGCTTTCACTGCCATGAATATACTATAATCCTCTGAAACACCTCAAAATGTGATGCGTAATATGTGATGCTACATACCCACATATGGAACAGCGTATCCTCCATACCCTACAAGAAACTTTAACGAGCATTAAAAGAAAAGATTATGGGTTTATTACTTCTGTAGAGTATCAGAAAACTTGTTAAGTCCTCACAGCTACCTTCAGGACATCTGGTCTTCCGAAGAGATTGCCAAATGATTTCCAATGATTTTTTTAAACCCCCATTAGCCTTCCTAAAAGCCTGACATTTGGCATTGTGCAGTACTCTACTCTTTATGTCACTGTTCCTCTAGGCAGTCTTTCTTAGTTTGGTGGGAACTCTTCTGTCGCGGGTAGGCAAATCCCGTTTGCTTATATCCTTTCCAAGGACTGAGAGTGATACCTGCCTGGTATATAGATACTGTATGGCTGCTATCATCTCACAGTTTACCATCTCTCATTGTTTCTTGGCCACAAAATCTGTTCAGAGCTGATTTGGCACATCTTTAATTTACAGCAGGGATGTGCTTAAGGATAGGCTATAATGCAAACTTTCTGTATGTTTATACAATTAAAAGAAAATAATCGTTTTGAACATATTGCATCTGCTGCTGTTTTATGGGTATGTTATTACAATTTTATGCAGCTCTATTTAACACAGAACTAAAACTGAAAACACAGTTTATTAATTTAGCAGGTTGAACTTTATAGATATTTTTTTCCTGCTGCAGAAGACGCTTTGCAAAGAAGAATTTAAAGTAGAGAAACAATAAAATAAAACAATTGTAAATTATCCCTGTTTAGGAGGAACAAAATGTTGCCTTTTTGGGGAAAAAAGTAGGCAAGAAAAGGTAAACTTAAGGATAGTTTGAAAACTAATAGCACCACTTCATATTTGCAGTTATTTTCAGGGAGAGAATTTACATTTTTTTGTCCTTAACCCATTTGCATATTTGAATACAACTGACTCAGACTTGTAATATGAAGCAGTTTAACAAACTCAAGATGATTCATTGCAGAATTAACAATTAAGCTATATTAACAAAAATGCACTGATTAACTTCTCTGGAGGAAAACTCCTGTGTATCTAATCAGTGCTTCCAAACAGATTCTTTTGACCTGTGAGCTCCTTCCTGTTGGTTCCAGAAATGGTTCATAACCGAGGAAGGCTTCAGTGAGCTGCAGCTCATAAACCAAAGGTTTTCTTTTGTAAATTAGCTCACAGGTGAAAATGCATAATGTCTACGTGTGTTAAACTTATGGTATAAAGGACTTTCTAGAGCAGAAATTTTTGGACTTGAACCTTTTAATTCCTTGCTCTTTATTTCAGTGATCCTGTGACCATGTGCGCAATACATGGGATGATGACAGTGTTGGTCAAGCATGGTTTCAAATGTTTCCAAGCCCAACTTGTCTGTTATTAAGAGGTTTTGAAATGGCATTTTTGCTACGCAAGTGCTTATAAGTGTCCTGGTTTTAAAATAGTCATTTACTTCAGAAATGTTTTTAGTGATAAATACTTCAGGGAGTGTCCACATCAAATGACACTAATTGAATCCACATATGTGCCTTAATAGATGGATGCACACAGATAATTCAGACCAGCTCTCATGAGCACCGTGCTTATCAGTGGGGTGTCAAGCCAGAATATTAATGCAACGTGTATGTTGTAATGAACAGCCAGTTGAAGATGAACCTCTTGGCTGTGTATGCCATTCCTTCCGTGAGATGTAAAGAAAGGACTGGAAGAGGGGAAACATAACCTAAAAGGTTAAAGAAGAGATATAGAAAAGTATTCACTGACCTGATCCTGCCTTGAAGTGATAGGAAGAACATGGGTGAAAGTAATGTTGAAAATAGAGATTGATTCTAATACACCTAAGAAGTACATATAGGAGAATGGATTTTGTAATTATCAGTGGACTGAAAGGGTAATATCTTAGAAGTAAAGTTTAGAAGTCGGATTTAGATAAAGGAAGGATAAATAAATACTATTTGTGCTAACGTAAGTCACAGGGCTTGAGTCGTGGATTAAATTGTACTTAGTCCAGTCTTGTAAGTGGGAATGATAACCAAACCTTTTAATGTAAGGAATAATCTTCATAAGTCTAATCTATGTCAGGTAATGATGTCAGGAGACAAAAGGCAACATTATAGCATTTGTGAATATATTCCATTTTGTACTGCCATCCATTTTGCAAAATCATTGCTGAAGTTAATTTGCCTTCTTTTTTTCTTTATTGAAACATTTTCAGACATCTCAGACTGTAAGCTGAGCTGTGGACAGCTGTAGGTTTCTCCATGCATAGTTCATCTAAAATATTTTACTATGAAAAAGAGTAATCGCTCCAATAGAGCTTACAAAATGGGGCAGATGCTATAAAAAAGCCAATGCGGTCTTATGAAATAGAGCAGTATCTCATCTGTTTTTCATCTGTGAAGTTAGAGTCTTATTTTTTGCCTTTGTCCTTCACTTCATATCTCTATTCTAAGATTCCAATGAAAATACTAATACTCCCTGGCACCATAAGCAGGTCACAACTCAAATGAGCTCTGAATATTGTTCCCAAGGGAACCAAGAACTATGTCACACTTGCTCAATTTCAACATACATATATTCAGAAATTTTGGAAGTGAGGATATGCATTGAAAGTTATGTTCTTAATATAGTCAAATATGATGAAATATTTTTTTATGTGACAGCTCAGCTTGAAATGCTTGCTTGAAAGGAAAAATAGTGCTTTTTCTTCCTGTGACTTATTTGCAGATGATGAGAGGGGAAGAATTAAAAGACTTATTAAAAATATAGCACTATTAACATTTAAATATTCAATACTGGATGCAAATAAGAATGGAGTATAAATTTTAATTATGACCACAGATTAGAGAGTTTCAAAAATATGATTGTAGGTTTCACAAATAAGGGTCAGTAGAAATTAATTTTTATGTCCCTAAACATAACAAGGTCTTGTGTATGGTTGTGATCTTTATGTTAAGTGGATGCTGCAGGAAGTACTGTTTAATCGTGGGACTTCAAGAATCTATCTGGACTTTGTAGTATGTACAAACAGGGAAGAGCATTACAGAAAGTTTCATGTTTACAAAAAAAAAGTGATGCATGTGGTTGCCCAGGGCAACAGAATGGTTTTTCTGACTAATTTGGCTGAATTAGAGCTCTAGAGAGCTGAGCCGCTGCCGCTGTAGCGAGAAAGGTCAATGTATAGGAGAGCAGCTTTTATCCATTGCTGAGATGGCTGCTCCTCTGAGGAGTAGTAGCTATGCTTAAGCCCTCTGCTTGCCTTTGCGATGGTAAGAACAAGTCAGACTGCAGTTCTTTCTCTTGGTCTGACCCATTCTTTCACATCCCTTCCTATATCAGGAGTTGCTGTTCCCTAGATAAGCCTCAGCTCCTTTTTGGAGCAACGAAACTCAGTTTTGCCTATGCATTCAGAAGCTATTAACCAGCATCAACAACTGCGTATTCAAGTGGATATTTTTTACCGAGTTAACTGTGTTTAACTTTACATACTCAAGAGTAAATGTAGCGTCTATGAAAGTGATCGTTACTGGAGAATATCTGTAAAGCAGCTTTGACTACCTTATTTCTTAAGCAGTGCCTTGTGTCCGATTCAAAAATCAGGAGATTCTTTTGTTGTTACTTAAGTGAAAGCGAAGACCTTAGGGGGGAGCGGGGATGGAATAAATACATATGACTCTGACAGCTGAATAACTGGTACTGAGGTATGTGAAAAGTTAAGTAATTGAAAAACATTTCCCAATACAGTTCTCTGCATATATAAGAAGACAAAAAAATAATTTGGTAAACAATAGCAAACCAATCTGTGTGGCAAAGAAATCGGTGGTTCTTACAGCTCTGTGCATTATGCAGGAGGATTTGTGACTCCATACTCTCTACCCATTCCTGGGTTTGTATTAGAGCAGACAATGTCATAAAATACTGCACTACATCATATCTGTAGCTCTCAATGGTAAGTAACATCTGTGGTGACTTTTGTATTTTATTTTCATCAAGGTAAAAGACTTACAGTCTCAAAATGTCTGCAGAATTAGATCACAGTATCAACAGAACAAAGTTATCCATTAGAATGCAGCATGCTCATCGTGTGCCCAGATACATGTGGTTTCTTAGGTAACAGTGAAAAAGGAAATGTTTCTTACTCTTCTTGGTAAAAAAATTATAAATATGTTTATATATATTGAACACAATGAAACTAAGTGTTTATTTTGCTAGAATTGGGGAGGTTGTGCCATTTATTGCACATGAAGAATATTTCAGTGACAAAGCTGCTGGGTGACAGGTTGATGTTTGTTTTTTTCAGTTGGTAGTTTCTAAACTTCTTAGGCCTATTTTGTGTTGTAGAAGTGTTTTTGTTGTTGCTTTTGGGTTTGTTTCTTGGTGAGTGGGGACTGGGTTTAGTTGCAAACCCTAAGAGAGATTGATTCTTGGATTGTTAAGCAAATATTTTAGCTAATACGTTTCAGAAGTATTTGAACTTAGAAAGATGTATCGCTCCCCTTTTAAGATGCTCAGCAAAGGTTTTGTAGAACTTAAAGGAAAGGAAAATGTGTATTTTCATGTATGACCTCATCTTGCTTTTACTGAAATCAGTGTCATCTTTCATGGGAGTACCCCTTAATCACAGAAGAAGGATGAGAGTATGCTCTAAACTGCACTTTGGAATTCATTGTGGTTTAATGTTATTTTATCCATACTAAAAAATATGCATGCAAACGTGCATTTATGCACATTGAATGAAATATAATTAACACTGTCACAAAAAATGTGAGTTCTTCTGGTCAACTGTTCCTGAAGCATTTGCAATCCCTGCTTTGGTTTTGAACCTTGAATAAAAAAAAAATACCAATTTTTATTTAATTTCTGCCTGTGCCTATGAAAGAGGTTTTGAAAGAAAATTAACTGCCTTATACAGCAGATTCATGCTGTCTCCTATTTGAGATTCTATGCATATCCTGTTATCTTCGATCAGTGTTTGATGCATTGTACTGGGGACGCATTCCAAATGGGTCATTATTTCCTTCTCTTTAGAGGAGTTTTAGACTGCAGATCTAGATGGCTTCTTTGGCCCTTTTTTATGGAGTTCTTAGGTGGATTTTTCTATTCCCAGTCTAGAACATCTGTGGAATTGCTCGGAATTATGAAGGGTTGAAGAAGTAAAATATAATGTAAGTTTAATTTTGATCTAAAGACAATTAAGCCATTAAGAAAAGTGGTTCTCCAAATGTCTGTGAACTTCTAGTTTCCATGCTGAGGCCAAGATGTAGACATATTTTTATTAAACAGAAAAAATTATGAATGCACATGATGGTCTGCACTATGCGGAGGGAAAGGGTGGGATGGAAAAAAATCCCTCATTCTTTGAATAACTCATCAAGAAACTCATACCAATATAAAACTTTTTCATGAAGCACAATCAAATTAATACTGTTGGAAAGTGATAAGATACAGTAAAGCACACAGATGTCAGAATTGAATTTTCTTGTTCTCACCTCTGTATTTCAAAAATAGTTTGAGAGTAATGGATTGTGTTAGTAGGAGGGAAGAACTTTCCTGCCTTGTGCTGTAAAGATCAGTGTAGAGATTTTTACAGCTCAAATGGGATTCTGTGAATTTGAAATGGAGGGGGACAGTAACTAATAGGATGTGGAATAGGCTTTGAAGTATAGAAGAAGGGGAAGAAATACAGAATTCAGAAATGCTGATGAGAAGGAACCTCCCCCCCTTCAGGTGAGAAAGAGAGAGATAAAAATGAGTGCAAATGAAAGTGAAGAAAGCAGTTATGGCTAAATTGTGTGGAAATGCTGTGTGGAGTGTTTTAGTCCACAGCAGATAGGAGTAAACTGGCTGAGACTGACTGAAACATGACATCATTGGAATGAGGGAAGTGCCAATCACTTTGATGCTACAATATTTTTCTTGTGAGTTTTCTTATGATTTGTTTTAGAAGTACTGATTATTAACATAAATAATAATTTCAGCTTGTGCATAATAATTCTTTTGGGATATGGTATTTCCAAAGAAAGCTGGAGCACATGATCCAACTGTAGTATTCAGGTTTGAAAGAAGAGGGCAAAAAATCCTGTCAAACTCTTCTTGCTGGAGTTGCAAGAAGCGAACTTTGGCTTTTTTTGGATGTAATATTGCAAAGGATAAGTGTTGGAAAAGGAGAGGGGGAGTGTCTGAGATGCTGTAGAGTGCTTTTCCATATCTACAACTGAGGAACTACTAGGAAGAAATGTGGTTATTGACTGTAGATGTGAAAAAACCTGCTCATTTTCTGCTCTTGAGTCTCCGAGAGCTTTTTCATTATGATTTTTCCTTGGAATATGCTACTTTGGTGAATAAAGAAACATTGGTGGAGAAACATTTTTTGTTACATACCTGTTAAGGGTATGTAGTGCCTTGCTTTCTATATCTCTTCCTATTCTTCTCTATGTTCCATCTTCTGTATTAGGCAGGGGAGGCTGCTGCTGAGGTGTACTGACACTTATGGAATCTCAGAGAAAGTAGTCTGTCTGCCTCACGTGCTTTCAAATGTGCCGAACAGTGGTTCTCAACAGGAAAGAACCTAAGAGCAAATAAAGGAAAGATCATATTTGGGCAAAAAAAAAAACCCAGCTCACACGTGGCTGTAGAAGAATGTGCAGTGTTGGGACACAGTGGCTCCAGTGTCAACACTTCTTTGTGAACTAGGGTCACTTCACAGCACATTGCAAATCCCACTCTTGCTTTATCTTATGTTTCAATTGTCCAAGTCAGGAGGACAGAACATATTTGTAAACAGAGCAGCTTGTTATGTACAGTGGGAAAGAGAAATCCACTGCGTTGCAATACAAGCAGCAAAACCCTGCTTAACATCAATAGTCGCAAACAATATCTGCCTAACAGAAAACATATGCAAAAGAAGTGTGCTACCTGCTGTAAAAAAACACAGTCAATGGTGCACTGACCCGACACAGAGTCACAAATGTAAATGGAATATGTGATACAGAACGGCAGACTGAGATTAATGAGAGGTGGTATTGCAGTATGAACAAGATTGCTATTATACTTTGTTTTTTTAGGGACTGATTCTGCTTCTGCCACAGGCAAGAACAGCGCTGAAATCTGAGATTTGTTTTGTAACTGTTTAGTAACCCTGTAGCTTGTTGGAGAGGCTGGGATTGCAGCTTACAGTTGTAGTGGTATTGTTCCCCGCACTATTCTATGATGCAGGCATCTGTTTCACTTTGTTAGTGTTGTTACATCCATGCACAGAAACAGGTGCTGTGACTACTAAGGAAGAACACATGCAGGGAAAATATTAACTTAAATAATATCAAAAGATGCTAAATACACTTTCTGTTTTATCAATATAGAAATCAACACTAGAAATAGTTTGAGTACAGAGAGTAGATACTATATGGGTGCTTTTTTTGGTTAAAACTATACATAAAAATAATATTTTCTTCTCATACCTTTCATTAATCTGGCTCTGTTTTTGCAGACAACACTGAACATCAGAGAAGCAAGATGCCTACAAAGATCATATTATAAATTTTCATCATATTTCTTCTTTGTTTTTTATTGCTTCCTTGCTTGCCTTGACATTTTTATGCGGATAAAGTACAGTATCAACATCAAGTTGTTCTCACACAGGTTTACAAAGGAGAAAAAAAAAGTGATTTGATAAACGAGATGAAAAGGTGAAAGAAAATACTGGAAGCCAAGCTAAAGATAGAAGGGAGTTTGCATGTTTTTTCCTCTTGTTCTTATTTGGAAAAAAAAAAAGATGCATTGATCAATTAAAAGAAAACTAAGTTGCAGTTTTGCTGATACCTCTCATAGCTGCTAATGTAATGCAGTGTTTCCTGATGTATGAGGCTATTTGCTGCCCTTGCTAAGGTGAAATGAAGAAAATGTGAGTGTGCATATTAATTTTCTTTAAATGGTGGAGTGGGTTTTTTTGTTCTTGCTGTTGGTAGATTTTGATAAGAGGTACCAGTCCTGAATTTGTCTCAGATCACAAGACAAAATTCTATCCTTGAACGCTGAGTGCAAATTGTATGCAGTGAATACGTATCAAAGGGGTACATAGTTATTGCCATTTAAGTATAGTTAAACAGTATAAATTTAATTTGCATAAGGTGTCTCAGACTAAATCTGGTATGAATTTGTGCATTCTTCCTGTCGCTGTGGTGTTTCATTCTTGTCTTCCCTTTAATTGCATCAGTCAATTCTGCTACAAATAGTCATGTATGATAAAGAAATGGAGGTTACATTGAGAAGCATTATCTAGTGCTCATCTGTATCCTGTGGATCTTCAGAATGGAATTACAAGTATTTTGTTACAGTAAGCTTGAATATATAGAAAGAGTTTTATGCAACTATGGTGAGGATTTGTATAAAAAGAGCCTAAGGGAAAAAACATGAATAATCCAAAATTGATATGTCATTTATTCTAGTATACATGGTTCAGGATTTCTTTGTAATTTGGATGAGAGTTGTTTTATTTTGGTTTACATTATTCTAATTGTGTGAGGTTCTTTTGTTTGTTTGCTTGTTTGGAGTTGTGTTTGTGTGTGTGTGTGTAAGACACATGAAAAAAAGATAGTCCAGAATACGTAACAGGCTCAGCATTGCTCGTCAGCTGGCTCTTGAAGTGAATATAGGCTATAATATTTACATTGTGCTCAAAGCTTTCAAGGGTTCAGAGTTTTAAATTGGTCCAATTGCTAATTGATGATGCATAAAATTGTACTATAAAACACAATATGAATTTCTTCGCAAGCATTCAATTAGGATACGATGTATTTCAGAGTTTTGCAGCATAAAAAATCATGCTGGATCTCTTTTAATTTTCTTAACAGATCTGAATAAGTGTTTTCTCAGTTGAATAATTTTTTCTAGAAAGTCACAGTTTACAGGGTTATATTCACACTTTCCTTTTTAAAGGAAGTGTTTATCGAATGTACCTACCTACCTAGGCCCTATATAAGGATATTTTTTTCTGTTATGTCTTCCTCTGTTATAGGTGAAAGAAAAGTAGTGCCATGACCCTGAGGTGTCAGGGTAGTTCTCCTAAACTACAAATATTCCTAGCCAGAGTATGTTAGTCTTCTGTTGGCTTCTTATAGAGTAGGATAGCCCAAAAATGAGTTCTATATTCATATCTCCCTGATATTCAGAAATGCTGTATTATGTAATGGTTGTGTTCGTCCCTAGTCTCTGTAAAGTCCATAGCACATCAGTTTTTTTGGTAGCACTTAAAAGAAACAAAGCTGGAAGGAAGTCATTTCATTATAATGTACTGAATGAGAATAACCAAACCTTAGAAGAACTTGTTCCACTACAAAATGTAAAAGAAAAGTTGTATTTGCTTTGGAGGCTTTGCATTTCATTTTTACTCTTAATTTTCTGTTGCAGAATGCTAACTGAAGAGTTCCAAACATTTTTAGTTTAAATTTACCAATTTCTGTTGTCTTTAGTACGTAATGATTTAACCAAATGGGAAAGCTTGCCAAAAAAGAGTAACATAGACGGATTGATTTAACTGAGCAGAGGACAATTGTTTGTTGGCATAAAAATGTTGAATACTTCCAAGAAACTTGTACGCTTCTGAAAAAAAGTAATTTAAAGGCTCTGTTTGAAATGTTCCTGGTTATAGCACCTTTTTTTCCCCTTACCTCCGCAAGGAGTATCTCTAAACCGAAATCCATTCACAATGATATCACATTTATGGCAGTGGAGGTTATGACCCCATTCACTTTTTATGGATAAATTATAATTGTTAAAACCCTTGACTGGCTTCTGCAATGGGATTCAATATGCAGAGTTTAAAAAAGAAGAAAGAAAAACCTGCTGTGAAGTCCCGCAGAGCTGAGTGAATGGGGAGCACAAGACGAGTTATCTTTTTGAGCAGAGATTTTGACTCTTCAAGATAATGTAAAAAAGAAAATATTATTTGAGAGCTCGCAAAGCTCTTTCAGTAAAAATGTAAAGATTCTGTAAGGAAAGATGACTTTAGCCTTTTCTTAAATTTGGTGTTTATCCTGACATTAAACATGCACAAATTTTGCCAAAGGGAGAGCACAGTTAACAAAATCTAATCAAAATCCAACATTCTTGCTGATCCAGCTAGAATATACGTTTCTCAAAAAATGATTATTTAATTATCTATTTATTATTTCAACATGTGTTTTAAAAATAAGTACGGAAAGAGAAATGGAATATTATCCTTCCTTCACAATCTTTTCATCTTTCTTGGAGTTTCTTGTTTAACTTCCAGAAATAGCAAGAATCTTCAAGAATAAAATACCCCTTCTGTTAACATAGGGCTCATGACAACCTGCTAACCCTGGGGGCTTAAGATATGTTATCTAACAGTTGTAGGTGGTGGCAGAAGAATGTTTCTGTTCTGTTGTCCGTCATATGCCAACCACCTCTGAAAGAAAGGGGGTACTTCAGTCTACGGAGCTAAAAATCTCTCATTGGAATTTCTGCTGGAACTTCTGTCAAAGGTTTTAGAATGCATTCCTTTGTTAGTGGAGGCTTTTTAAGTTTTGAGTGGAGGTTGCTTTCTTTTATCATTTAAGGGGTGAATGTTCTTGTCCTGCGTAGTTTTGTCTCTCTTTAATGACATAATCTTGTCAAGCTGTTGTTACTGATACTTTATAATTTACATTTTAGCAGGTGTGGGATATTTTAATTCTGTGTGTATGGATCAGTTCATAAGAATTCACAAATCGTCATCGCTGAGACACATGCATGTACGCGTCTCTAGCACAGGAAACTATGTCAGCTGAAACATTAGCAATATGTTTAATCAGCAGTACAACCAGAGCTCCTCTGAGTAGCAGAAATTGCAGATCTTTGGCTGAGCAGTAAATTCTGCAATGCAAAATACTTCTAAAGAATACAAAATGTAGCAAATTAAGAGCACCAAACTAAATTTATGGTCAGTATTAATAAATGTGTTGAGTGAAAGCTGCCTGGAAATTTATATCCATGAAAACAGACCTTTAAAATGTTCTGTCTGACTGTGACGTAAGGTTTCACCATGGTCTGGTTGATGAGGCTGGCTGACTTCAGTAGCTAGCTGCTTTTCATATATTCAATATATGTTTCTTCTGTGGGATTGGCTACTCATTGTTAAAATGGCCCTGGTAGAAGAGAAGGAATAGTCCTGAATGTTAAATTTACTTGCTTTCACTACAAATGATCGCTAAACTGGAATGCGTTGTGGTGCATTTAGACTCTCTCAAGACTGGTAGTATTGCCATCATATGGATGTCATAGGCAATCAGTGTAATCACTGGTACACAAATGGTTCACTGGTAATCTTATTCTCATGTAAGCACAGATTTCCATAAACCAAGGAACTGGGAAAAAGCAAAAACAAAAACCAGAGCTAATTCTATAAACTGTTTCCTAATTAAAGATCCAACTCAGGCTGCTTCACTGTCTACTTCATCGCTCTGACCTAATTTGTTCCTGAAAGAAAGACAAACCACTTCCTTCAGGGGGTTGTTTCTCTAGTGGCAGAGGATCTCGGAAATATACGTGTTCTTAAAACAGTTAAGACAGTCAACAGATCTGGAATAAGAGATTTTTTGTGTATGTACTCCTATCTTTTCTCTGGGACTTTTTGGGGGACCAAGATCAATGCAGGTTCCTAAACAGATTTAGAAAATAAAAAATTACATGCCATGGTTTGATGCAGTTTTGGGGCATAGTTTAGCGGACAGGTCTTGGAAATTTAAGGGCCACAATGTGTCTTGTTTCTGGTGTCAGGAGCCCTTTCCTTTACAAGTTAATTTAGAGGCTTAGTGTTGAAATAACATCATTGTACTGGGCTTGGAAACTTTCTTTTTCCTATTATGTTATTGATGTTACAAAATGCAAATAACACACAGAATAACCAATCCTGTGGATTTATTGTACCTTGACATCTATAGTCTCTAAAGCAGTGCTTTCCGAAGCCTTTTGGAAAAGGGTTTTCATTTTTGCTCAAGCTGAGTCAGCAGTGCTTCAACTACTCCAGGGTGTGAGAATGACAACTAAATTATTTATTATCTACAGGTGTTTATACTTAGTCATTTTACCCTAAAGCATATGAATTCCAGCTAGCAATTAAAGGTAGTTAGCAGTTTTATTACTAATGTAAACATTTGTATGGATTAATTATAGCCTCTTTCCATGCTCCTATAATGAAGAAACAAAAATGTTACTGATAGATGTTATCTAGTACTTTTTGACCTAAACAGTGTCACTGTTAAATGTTTAAGAAGTACTACTCTGAAATAAAGTCGTTTTCCTTCCATAATAGGAATTCAATTTTATTCTTGTGAACTAGCAATGCTTTAATTGCAAATGCATGCTCCCATGGTTTACACAGCTATGGGATATCTGATATAATTCCTTTTATTGCTCCTTTTGTTTCAAGAATAGAGTCCTTTCTGCATTTTGCTCAGAATTTTTTGTCCTTTTCTTTTTTTTTGGCAGAGATTTTCACAGTCAGTAGTGGTCACAAAAATCTTTGTGGGTGTTTTTTTTTTTTTTTACCATAGGCAAGTACTAACAAAGAATCAAAGGAAAAGTAAGTAGGAGCAACAGAAAGCAATTATTTATAGCAAAAATAGCCATCAGTTGCTATGCCAAATTCTTTCAAGAGCCCTTTTCCAAATACTAAACCTGTATGGTTCTTTTTGTTAAATTTGTGGTGAAGAATACCTTCATTTTAATGTAGTTTATTCTCCAGTGGCTGACGCAAAGGGAAGTAAATTCAGGTTCTCTGTCCTTTCCAAGTAAAGTTTTGTTGTAACTTTAATAATTATTTCATGTAAAATAAGAGAATTTCGGTCAAAGCTAAATGTGAAGCTGCATATTAGGCTTCCTGTACCCAAATAATACATCCTGTCTTTAAAATTTTTCCCAATTTAAAATTTTCCCTTAAGACACGCTTCACTATGTTGAAATGAGTACAGCACAGGCGTATCTATGCTTACTATGCATAGCATAGGGAAGTGTAGGCTTACCCTCTACTTGTGAAGAATAATTTAATCATTTTGCTATAATGGGTTTCAGGTTTCTAAAACAGTGGTTTGGGATCATTAATAATATCTTACACATTGATTCAGGAAGATTGCTAGCAGAAACCACAGTGAAAATTCAGTACAAAAGGGAGAATGCGTTCCATGTAAACTGGTGTAATGGCAGAGAGTGAAATAGTAATTTAGACAGTGTGGAAACACTTCAGGTTATTAAACACTCTAAATACATTGAACAGACATGAACTGTCCTGGTAGGCTGCTCATCTGAATCTAATAACTTCTTTCACAGAAGTTTGGTTTTGTTAATAAAACAACTTAACGTCTTTAGTTCGTTCTTTTTGTAAGATTATCTCTTAATAACCTCCAGAGAACAGAGAATTTTGAGACTACTCCAGCTGGTTGGTTTGTTCGTGTTTCTTTGTGACAGGTCCATTAGCTAGGTCTTTATATGCTTGCTTATGTTTTTAAATATTCATCTCAATTGGTGATCCAGGCTGTTAAGATGTGAAAATACTGTTTCATTAAACCAAAGTATGCATAACTTAGAGGCAAGTTTCATTGATGATTAAATGAATTTGCTAATGCAAAGTATTATGTGCTTGATGCAGACAGATAATTCAACATGAAGATAGGCTAGAAAGGTAAGAGCAGGAAGGACAGAGCTCAACTTTAACAAGAAAATGGAAGGACATTTCCCAGGTTCATCAGTGCAGAAGGAAACAAATATTAGATGTTTTGATTTCATGTGGAAGGTGGTCTTTAATAAGAATAAAATAATTCGGAGTATCATTTAACTGGTCTGAGGTAGACTTCATTTTGACTTGGATATTTTACGGTTACAGCACTATTGCAATTTACCACTCAAGTCTAGAAGGAGAGTGGCTTTGAAAAGGTTTTCAGAGAAGTTACACGTGGCTGAGTGGTCTGTCCGTGGCCTCCACTGATCAGTTCATTTCAGTGATAATGGATGCTTTCAAAGTTAATGTGAGAATACTTCTTTGCATTCAGTGTGGAGAAAGCTCTGGGAGGCCTTTCTGCAGCCTTTCACTATGTAAAAGGGGCTTATGAGAACGGTGGAGAGAGTTTTTACCGGGCCCTGTAGTGCCAGGACAAGAAGCAATAGTTTGAGACTGAAAGAGAATAGATTTACATTGGAAGTGAGAAAAACACCCTGTTGTTGGAAGTGTTCGAGGCCAGGTTGGATGGGGCTTGGAGCAAACCAGTCTAATGGAAAGTGACCCTGCCCATAACAGGGGGGTTGGAACTGGATGATCTTTAACGGTTCCTTCCAGCCCAAGCCATTCTATGGTTCTAAGAAAACTGCTGTTTGTGCTGTGATTAAATGGAGCTGGCGTTTATGTTGGTTGCTGATATTTGCTTCGGTTTCTCTTTGGTTTATTGAGCACATGTAAAGAGGGCTGTCTTTTGGCATGGTATTAGTAACATGATTTCCTAAGTGTGCATCTAGATCAGCCGCTGCTCTGAAAATGAGTGACTAGAATGCTGATGTTACCAAGTACGTAATAAAGTGCATTGAATTCTAAGGAAACAATTATGATTTGATTTTCTTAGGTTGAAATTTGATAAAAAAGATACTAGAAATGGTACAATACTCTTTCATTTAAAATATTAGCTTAGCAACGTATTTAGGTGTAAAACCAAACAAAATTTGGCCATTCAAAAACATTTAACAGGTCTAATTGGGAAGTGGTATCAAAATGGATTTTTTCTAACTTGTTAGACAGTGTTTATCACAAACAGCAGAGGAGACAGTCTACAGAGTATTGATTCTGTCCCACTTTAGCTGTGCTAGGATAATTACTAGTCAATGTGCTAATAAAAAAGTTTGAAAGTAAAATGCAAGTGATTACGAAAGCCGTAAGCATTTAAAATTGTTCTTAATGATGTTGCTACAGTTTCTGTTACTGGAATAGCTTTTGCTGATATATATTGATTTCTACTCAGATGGTTGTCTGGTTACAAATGATGATGTTTTCATCTACACTGAATTAAGGATTTAGAAATAACTTTTGGAATTAGACTAATTAAATGCTTATTAATTTTTTAATAATTATCACAACATCTTGGTTTCTGCCTGGGGGTTTTGAACAAAAAAGTGCTTCACCCTTTTAAATTGAGGTAAGGAACTTGTTTAATGTCATTGAACCCAGACAATAATCAAGATCTTAATTTGCTGAGCCATGCATTGCTTTAGTTTAGCATATACATTAGATATAACACAGTCCTTGAAGATAATCTTTCATTTGACTGGAGATTGACTCAAGTCTTAGGGAGAAAAAGGTTTTATTTCATTTATCTGAGGAAATTCTTGTCCATTTAGGAATTTATCTTCTTGACGTCACTTTAAAATGGGGTGAGGAGAACATGGATTATTACAGAGGGGGCTGTGCTATTCACTTATAGTTACATTTTCTCTAGCTGTTTTTTATCTCATGTTTAATTTTTCTTGGTTTTCATCCAGTATTATAGGAGAAGTAAATGGTGTTAGTGACTTTTCACAGCAACATCCAGGGTTGTTTGGTGTTTTTTCTTTTTTTCTAAGTTGTAGCTGGCTAAGAATCTGGCACTATGTGCAAGTAGAAAAAAAACTCTGCACCACCTTGGTTTCTAAACATTGCTTATCCACTTGCGTAATGATACTGGATCAACTGTCTTCTATAGGTCACTTCAAATTTCCTCAACTGTATTTTATTCTAGTGCAATTATATAGCACTTAAACCTTTAGTCACTTTTCTTGCTCTTTTCTAAAAGCCCTTTCTCTGCTCTGTTTTCTGCACTTTCAGTGAGCAGAGGCATCTTATTTCTCACCTGCAACTGTATTTTCCTTAGCAGATTTTTGTGATGGACTTTGTAACAGGCTTTTTGAAACAGCAAGTCAGATGCTATCTTCATGCTTTTTCAGGAGAAGAAACCTGTGTGAGTAGAGGAGAAAAATTCCTACAGAGTAGAATTGCTGCTTCTTTCCTCCGTGTAAAATAAGCAGAAAGACTTAAAACTAAATAATGGTTGAGATCAATCTTGATCTATTTTTCTTTTCAGACCTGGAAGCTATTAAATTGCAGATCTCAGAGTTGATTTGAATATTTTATTAGCATCCTGATAATTTATTTGGATCCAGAATGAAACAGTCAGTGGGGTCCAGTCTATCTCTGGAGCCTTCCTGATCATTCTTGTATGACTTTGTTCTAGCATTGCTTCTTTTAGTACTTCTATCCATATCCTTGTACTGTGGAATGAGAGCTGAAATAGCACTTATCTTGCACTCTTTACAAAACAGATTAAAACTTTCATTTTTAAGTAGTTTCCCTAAGTTGCCTCTTTATTTTCATTTTTTCCAGGAGACTTTGATTCTGTCACAGACTCTGAGCTTCTATATGCTTGGAAACATCGTTTTGTTCCTTGGTTAATTGCTTTCTCATGCTTTTTAAACTTTTAATTTCCATCATTCTTTAATCTGCCGTCACTTCACATATTGTCCCTTCTCCAAATTATTTTGCCTTAAAAGACAAGTCCTTTGGGACTAGTGGGACTTACTAGGACATGCAATTATTGTCTGGATATGGTGCTAGTTGCAGACAGATTAGTTTGGGGATAGGTTCAGAAGCTGTGAAAGTATGCCTTCAAAATATAGCATCAGAAAACAGCAGCTCAAGGTTTTTGGAACTTAAGAATGTTTACCTTACCAGAAAAAAAAAGAGCATTGGGATTTAAAATGAGCTATCAAACAGATAAACCTTCCAAAGAACCCAACCAACCAATAAAATAAAAAAGAAAAGCTCCTTTGAGGTGAAAAACCTGAAGAAACAAACTTGGGGACAAGGACGTGTATGCAGAGAACTTATTTGCTTTCAGTGCACGAAGAGGGTTGTGTGGAGAGCTGAGATATAGCAACAGGTGACGGCAGAAATCTCTTGCTTATTTCCTTAGTACCCTGTCACCCTGCTGCTTCATCATTCAGCTGTACCCTTAGTAGGAATTATGTTCAGTGCCAAAAAAAATTTAAAATAATTTTGTTAGAAATATATCACAAATATTTTTTTACATTACGCACTGGGTTCTGTTGGCTATGCTTTTAAAAAAGGACAAAAATCTTCTTACCAGAGGGCCTAGTTTTTCTAGCTAGGATAACACACAAGTGAGACTTTTAACGTACAGACTTTTCATGCGTAAATGAGAGGATATTATCTAATCATGTTGTCTGTCTTTAAAGGTAGAAGTTCTTTACCTGCTGCAGCAACATCTGCTTGCTTTTATTCAATTAAACAGCTGCAATATGTTAGAGGAGTTTGTGCTGACTTTCCTCTTCACTGTGATTTATCCAAACATCATCTATAACAGAAGAATTCTTTACACTGCTGCTAGGCACTTAGCCATCTGAAGATAAGTAATTAAGAAGTGTCCTTGCTTTTGTATACAAAACCTTATTCTCCAATTATTCTTCTCAATCAGAACAGAATGTAGTCTGTGAGTGTTTCTCTTGTATTAGCTTCTGTTATAATTAAAAGGAATGCTAATTATCTCCTGATTTTCCTGGCCTCAGACTGGCACAAGGATGTCTCTTCCTGCTCATACAGCCAGAGTTACTCCTGGCATACCGGTGACTCCAGCTTTTCTGACCGGCATAATTCTGTTCTTTTAATTTGTGTGGTGTCTTTTGTCTTTTATGGGTTAATGTTTTTATGTCTTAAAACACTAACTCCTGGAATCATGAGGTTTAAGGCTAAGCATCAAGCGATGAATTGGTTCATCAACTATTTTATTATCGGTGTCATTTTTAGAATTATTTCATAGGTTTGGGTGTCTGTCTCATGATTTTCAAAGTCTGGGCTTGGCAATGCTTAACCTTACTGATCTTTGAGGATTAACACTGACCTTCTGACTGTGGTAAAACCTTACTGAAGTATTTGTTTGCAGGCTTAGGGTAAAAATACTGGACTGAATTATACGTGGTCCATACTTATATCATTCTTGATACACCAGTAGTTAAAATATTTTTATGTTAGCTTTTTTGTGTTAAGATTTCTATCAAAGCAAATAGTATATTTACAAACTGACTCGCCTAACTGTAGCTTTGGTGATTAATGGTTATTTAGGACCATAGAAGCTGTTTTCTAAAATGAAAAATTATTTTTGCTGCTCTTTAAATGAGGATGGTCTTGTAGAATAGCTCCAAAGAAAAAGAATCTGGTAATTGAAATGCTAACAGATCCATAACTTTACCCCATTATTATCTAAATAATTTTGTAGATATTCAGCATAATCTCTTTTCAAATTCCTTTGTGGGTTGGTTTTCCCAATGCAGAGGATCTTGATGAAAAGAATCAATTAAGACTGGAAAAGCTCTGATGGTATAAATATCCTCAGTAAATAAATTGTTATTGTATTAGATAAAACATGTTGATTTAAAACAGTTGATAAACCCTATATCTAGTCTGTGGCATATTCTCTGGAAAAACTCCCAGATTTCATAGAATGAATAATACATGAATATCTCTTTATGTGATTGAGTTGACTGGTTGCGATGTTTCTGCATATTCTGTTGTTTGATTCTGATTTGTTCTCTGTTGAGAGCTTCCTAACCAGTGCCTTCTGAGACAGGGGAACAGCACGGAATTGCTGCTCTCGGATTAGTGCATTGTATTGTCTTCACATTAGACAGCATCAGTGATGAGAGTAATATTTAATTTGGAAGGTACAGTCATTGTAAAATCAAGGAGGCGAAGTAGTGAGATCAAGGGTGTGCTAGGATGTTAGCGTAGTTATTACTGTCAACCACCTTGTCAAACAGTAAAGATAATCCACTCTGTTCAGCTTCCAACATAGAAAGCTGGTTTTGCTATCATAATTTTCAGGTGCTGAGATGCTATTTAGTTTTTGGTATTTAATTCTTATTCTTCACAGAGAGCTTCCTATCTTCTTAATTTCTTTAGAATCAAATTTTAGCAATTTATGTTTTCAGTCTCTCGTGCATACATATAAAGCTCCATTTTATGAATGTTATGTGTATTCACACAATATTCATTCAATATTCATATTGTTAATAGTAAATACTTCTGCAGGAATGTGTTTCCATGAGGATGTTCTTAGGGGGTTTTAGTATTTAAAAGTATTTAAAGTATTTTTAAAAATTCAGGTCTAACATTAAAATCATTGAAAACAAGGGCTAAAGGATCATTTTATCAGTTATGCACTGGATTTTTTAAATTGCATAGAGCTCAACGTCTAGATACCCTGGAGGTGGGGGGAGGCAACTTAGGAAAGGGAGGGATGTGGTGGATCAAGAATAAAAGGTAAGATAAGAAGTGTGAGAGTCAGTAGGTTGCAAAGACAGAAAGGCAAATACAACAGAAAGAATGTACGGTGGATGATGGGGATAAAATGAGCAAAGGTGCATTGATGAACATAAAGACATCAGGGAAATACAATTCAAGAGATGGGAAAGTATAATGAATTGCACAAGTAGGAAATATTAATTCAAAGAAGATGGGGTCGATTTGTTTATGACAGAAATGTAAGGAGACTAGCACAAAATGAAAGCTGGCTAAATACTGCAAAAATATACCTGCAAATTAGTATTCAGGTTTCTAAATTAATCTTTTTCGTTTTACTCAATTTTACAAATGCTCAAAACACTGAACTTAACTAGGGTGAATGTTTGCAGAGAGGCTGCAAATGTTGTGTGTTCATGGGTATGTCAGAATCCAGCATGTACCTGTTGTGTGGAAGGCATGTGTAACTCATGCAGAGCACAACTTATTTTGTGTAACACCACTGGAAATTTGAATATTATTGTTCATGGACTTGAAACAAATTACGTTTTCCTTTAAAATATTTTAAATTCACTAAATGGAAAAAAACAACACTCAGAAAATCTGCGATATCTGTATAATCATAAGTATGTACGTACCTCTGGTATATCATGTACGTGCCTCAAATTATGCTCCAATTTTCCAAATATGCTTTATAAATTATTCACTATGCTCTAATTAATAAGTCTGAAAGCCTAAAATAAAACAATAGAAGACATAAGTAATATTGAAGATGTCAGAACCAAGACTTGAAAGGTCAGTAAAAAAAAAAAAAAGGAACAAACCGAAGTCCTCAATCCTGTTCACCGTATCTGTGTAAGTAATTTAACTTCTAGGAGAAAGTATACAAAAGTCAGCCTGGCTATTCCTAGGAGTGAAATTATTCATGAGTATAGAAGTTTACTGGGTCAGGCCCTGAATCAACAAGCCGGTGACTGTGAAAGACAGTCCAGAGCTGGAGAGTGAAAAGGAAGGTTAATGAGAAGCACTGGAAAGACAGTCATTAATGTGGAAATCGAAGTCACCTAGGCTGAGAGTGGCGAGCCTGAAAGGAAGAATGCTTCACTCTCAAAGTCAGAAAGAAGGTTAGAAGAGAAGCCATAGGAAGAAAATCCTGCTTGGGCAGTAGCAGTGCTGTCAGATGCTGCTGAGTGGTAGCTGACCAGCAGGTTCTCTTTTGAATGCTGAATAATGTGTGCTGACTTGAGTGTAACATCTGTCTCAACTGGGAGCTGACATACAGATTCTGAAATAGGATGCTTTGTGGGTTGTTAGACTCGGTGCAGGTGAAGCATATATTTACAGTAAAAGAAAAAATATTGGATAAAATTTTGTCAGGATTTTCCCCCTTATTTTCTTGCATTTCAGAATTCTGAAGTTAAAGTAATATTCTGATCTGTCAATTTTTAAATCCGAAGCGATGACAAATTTTGAATATTCAATTTGCAGCAACATTTATTTTCAACGTTCCTGATCCCAGGGCCATGAAATATCCTGGTAATGCAACTGATTATTTATTTGTTATTGCACCCACGAAAGTCTGTGAGTTTGGTTTGGTTTTAGTTCCCCTAAGCTCTTGTCCTATTTAATGGCAAACTAAATCATTGATGTGTTCTTTTAATCACATTCACTGCCTTTATCCTTTATGCTGCTGCTTTGAATACCTGGGGCTTTGTGCTTCTTTAGTTCCATATTTTTAGGAAGGTGTGGACCTGTCAATGAGCACCAAACCTAGGTGGTCAGTAGACCGTTTTCCACACTGTCCCCATTCTTCTTGAGTTATGCACTAAGAAGTTGAATCTTCTCCTATTAAAGCTTCTGAGTTTCTTGGAGCACATAAGCCTCATGGGTCAAGAGGCTGTCTCCTGAAAAAGACAGCAGCATCACCTCTTCTCCAATAGCTCTGTTCTCTGCTTTTGTGTTTGATTTGATAGCAACACTCAATATTGTGAGGGTAGAGAGGGTTTGCCAACTATTCCTGTGTGCATGTGCCTGTTACGAAAAGCGTTCACTGCCTTTCCTCTTATTATAAAAAGTTAGGATGTCAGAGCTGACAGCCTGGTATGTGCTGGGACGACGTGCCAAGAAAAGGAAACGTGGTGGAAGAAAGAAGACATAAATATTGTACAGCAGGTCATTCAGTGAAAACAAATGGCAGAGATGGAGAAAACGCTCATGGTGGAGTTTGCACGGCTTTCTTAGGTTAAAACTGTTGGTAATGTTAAATAAACAGTTCAGAGGTCCTGTCTCTTGTTTGCAGTAGTGGCTGCCTACTCTTACAATACTTTTACTTGTAGACAGGTTCTGGTGTGAAGTTTGACAGCTGAGCTAAGCATATCCAGTTTATCCTTATCTATTGGCCTCCATAAAGCCTGATGTTGTGTCGTACTCTGAGGTTTATGCTTGGGAGTTTGGGATTTCCCCTAAGGGTGAGATCTTGCCTTGGGAGCAGCTTCTTTTCCTGTATGGGTTAAGGTCAGGCATACAACCAGTGTTTTGCAGCTCAGGTGCTGCTTCAGCTTTGTTAGTCTCATTAGGTAAAAATGCTTGCTTTAAAGGTAATAATAAGTGAGCACTTGAAAAGAAAAAATTGATTGATCAAACTATAAAAAGAGCCTTGTTCCTGGAGGGCATATGCTGAGAATTGTTTTATATTGAAATGTAACTTTTTTGAGTCCTGTTTTTATCACTTGGCTTATCCAACATCGAAAACAATTATAGCAGTTATGAAAGACCTTGAATTTTTCCTCAGGGAAATGCTATCCAAGAAAACTTAAAGTCCGGGGTTTCTTTCTGTCTCTCAGTTAATATTTAGCATTTATCCTAGAGGAAATATTAGCATTTATTTTAGCATTTATTTAGCATTTATCCTAGAGGAAAAAAACTGTCAAAACTGAAAGTTATTTCCCCAAAGCATGTATTTACTGTATCAACTGAATTTAAATTTTGTGATTTTATTGTCCTGAAGTCTTTCTTAAGATGAGTAGTTTTTAAAAGTCCCTGATCCCAGTTTGACATGTAAACAGCTCTAAGATGACCATGGAATGATAGAAAAAGAAATCTCACAAAACAGGCTTTTTTTTTATTTTTTTATTTTTTTTCCCCCCACTTAAAAGCTATTCTCTTCCAAGAATCCAAGCTTCTTCATTGTTTGGACAAGAACTGTAGCTGTCAGTCAACATTTGTCAAAATTCATTCCCGCTGTGAAGGAGCCCACTGCTTCCTGTTTACTGCCGCAAAGAGGAACCTCATCTATAACACACAACATGCAATAATCGTACTCACTTGACTTGCTATGAATTGGGGTTGCGCTGCATGATTCGAAGGGAGTTTTCATTACTTCCTTGGGAATTCTGCAGCTGAGGATATGCATGTTAATTATAACATTTTACTTTGAAAACATGAGGGTTTTTTTCCATGTTCTGTATTTAAAATTGTGAAATAGAAGCAACCATCCTTCAGGATCTCATGTTGTCTCAGTGGTTTTGGAGAAAACTAGGTTTATTTGACACTTCTAAAGATGAATTATTTATTTATTAAGTTAACATCTTTAGAATGCTTGTGATAAGATTAGGAAACTGGGCTATATTCTTTCCAGCTTCTGTGTACCATTGCTGGAAAGAAAGATCCTGCAGCCCAGTCTATCCTTGGTTCAACTGCTGAATTTGCACCACGGACGAAGTGTTGCGTTGATTGGGCTTTGCAAACTTGTTCTCGCCTAACTCTGTTAGTGTAGTGTTCAGGCCAGAGTCTTTCTTTAGTTCACAGAGCTTCATTGGATCTACGTGGCCAGCAGCGCAGACGGAGCAGGGAGTGGGTTAGAAAAATCCCTAGGAAAACATTCTTGTTTCAAATAAGGAGTTGTGAACTGGAATGTACAGAGGGAGCTAATGTTTAGGGAAAGGTTCATACTCAATTTTAGACTTTAACAACTCCTTAAGCTTTACGAGTTCATGATATGATAGAACTGGTTTATTGCTCATAGTTTAATGTTAGGGTATTTTCCTGTCTTCCTTCTCTAACTTCTGCTATACAACCTCCTCCATCTTTGCAACATGCTTTTGCCTACCTGTGTTTTTATGCAGTTATAGAAATATATCGCTCCAAATTCTTCCAACTTTGGATCACATTTGGATCTGTTTCCAAACTCTTGTGTGGAGGATGAGGACAAAAAAAAATAAGTTCGAGTATCCTTAATGAACTGCTATTTGCTGCCTTCTTTCTGCCATCATTTCTTTAGGCAGAACTGTAAATTCAGACTTTCAGTTCTTCTTTGTACTTGATGAGAAACTCTGCTTTTCTGTTGCCAAATTGTGAAGGTATGAAGTTGATTTTTTTTTTTTCTGTTTCAAAAGCTTTCACAATCTGAGAGGTGACTTTTTTATACTCACCTTACTTATGGCCCCCAAAATGCTACTGTCTTCTTTAAGATATGCTATCCATGTGGCTAATCCAATTGACAAATAAAGAAATTAAGAGCTTTCACACTTGAAGTTTGTGCGTGTAGATACAAAAACGGCTTTTATGTCTGTTAACTAGTTAATATATATGTGGGGGATTGTTAGGAGTTGCTCTACCAAGCAGGCAAAGCTCTACTAACCAGGCATGGTAGAATGCTGTCACTAGAAAGCTGTGTGAGGAAATGTACACGTATGAGGATTCTCCAGTGAAGAGAATCATGGTTTGAGTGTGCTATGTGTGCCTCAAGCAGGCATATTTACCAGATTGGTATGGTGAGTTAGAACATTTTTTACTTTAATCCAATAAGCTATTGCCTAAGAAAAAAGTTATTTGTGTCTGACTCCTGTGTAGGTTTCAGAGAATTGAAGGAGGGTTCCTTTAGCTCTGTTTTTTTTTCTTCTCCTTCTGAAGAGACAATGATTTTCACACACTCACAAATGAAAGGAAGTATTTAGCTGATTGCCTCTTGTTTATGCCCTCCATGCTTCCAACAGTCCTGGCTTTTTGCTCTGAAGTATGCTTGTCTCTCTAACTTTCAAAAGATCGACACTACTATTGGTAGTAAAAGATCTCTCTTAAACTGTATATAAAATTACTAGTATTTTCCTATCCACAAGTCTGTTTATATACAGACTAGAGCTTACAATATTTAGCTTTAGTGTCACTAAAGCTTACAATATTTAGAATAGCTGGATATGCCATCTTCTGATTTTTGGAGGGTTTTTTTTAGTGCATTTGAGGTGGCTGTACCGTGGAAGCAGAACTCTGTTTTACAGATGTGTAAAACTAGACTTCATATCCATAAGAAGTTAAGTTTACTTTTTAAGTGAAATAATGTATCAGGTCTGTAATAATTTTTAGTTCTAGTAATTATACAGTATCCAAGATGGGTTCTTATGTTATGGAGCTGAAATCCAAATAAATAAAATCACCTGTGCCCTAAGTGTATAATTACAGAAGACTTGAGAGTTGATTAAAACTGCTGCAGCTACAGATGTTTCGCACAATGTTAGTGATTTCTGGCCGATATATCTTGTACAGAATTAATGAGTGTCTAGGGTTATGGGTTCCTTCCTTTTGGTTTGGGTCATTAATGTGCTCATTACAGCTTAAAAAGTGCTCTTAGCTGCCATTTTTTTTTTTTTAACCTGGAAGTCTCCTTTCACTGTGACTCCATGCGCTAAAATTACTGGTTTGTGCCCAGAGTACCTTGCAAGGTGTTGAATGTGAATGCCTCTACGTAAGACTGGACGTGAGTGATGCTTTGCTACTTGATTGAGCAGGATGGAGTAGATCTTTTTGTGTTCTCACATAGTTCAGAAGCTTGCTTATATCCAGGAGCCCGTCTGAGTGCAACACATTGCTGTGAGATATTTCTGAGTAGTTTTGTCCTTTTCTCTCTGTACATGTAATTATGGCCTCAGAACTCTTAACAGAAAAACAGATTTTTAAAACATTAAATAAGAAACTGAATGAAATATTAATAACAATGTCATTCCAAAATGCAAGTTTTGTGCTTGAAATCATGAAAATGTAATCGGTTTCCAACTTCTGTTACTTTACACTGAACTCCAAACAGCATTTGAGGTTTTGTTTCTTTTTAGCAATACTTATGTTGTGATTTAATGGTTCTAGTTAGCAGGAGGTTAAGATTAATATTTATGATAGTAATGAAATTTCCTATATGTAGTGTATTGTTCTGAGAACAGTCTTAAATTTTCAGAATTAACAGAGCTGCTAATTAACAGAGCTGCTAAAAGTCTGCGTTTTTTCCCACTATTTTATGCTCAACTTTTCCTACATGAATCACTACTCCACAAGTAAGTTTTTTTTCAGAAAGACAAAAAAAAGGCAAAGGGGTATTTTGTTCCTTGGTAGAGAATAAAATAGTCATTCAGCGTCATTAGGAATCAAGATCAACGGGTGGAATGCACCATTCCTTTGTAATGAACATTCCTTCATAATTATATCTCTGGCTCTGCCAATCATGCATATCCTCAATTTTTCGAAATATGGAATGGAATTGGGGTTTGATCCTTTCTTTATCAGGAAATTTTAAATATTCTACCTTATTTAAGATTTCACATTACTGCATGACTGGCTCCACCTATGTATGTGTGAACACTCTTCATGGATGTTGAATCCATCTGCAATAAGAGAAAATTATCCTAGTGTTAAGATGCGTTAGATGGGTAAATAACAAAGGCTTTGCTCATTTTTGCAGTGGAAGAATTGCCCTAATGACATAAAAATTGTTTTGGAAAGAAGCATATATTGGGTTAACACATAGACATTGTACTCTCAGGAAGACGATGTCCATTTGCGGCTCTTATCACAAATGAAGAGTTTGCTGGTTGGTAGTGAGCAATGAGTTTGCTGGCTTGTTCGCTATGCAGTAGATCTGTATGTTACTGGCATAGAAAGCCAAGAATGTACTGTTCCAATCAAAGTTAATCTTGTTTGAAATGATATAGTCCTTTTAAATATCTGGGGAGGAAAAGAACCACAGTACTGATGATTGCATACAGTAAAGACCTGGTCTCTCCCATTCGGTGTATTTGTAGACTAGTATTAGTGTTTCCAGGCATCAAGGAGAACGTCTTCGTAACTTCATTAGAAAACTGTACATCACTTTGTGCTTTAGAGTTGACAAATCTTGCAGCTGTGACTTCTATAGTCTTCTCCTCCAAAGCAGTTACACTGCTAAAACATTTAGTATAGATTCCTTTTTTTTGTCTCTGAAGTACTGTATGACTCAGCAAGCTTGAGTGGTCGCAGATTTTTTTTTTTATAAAAACCCATCATGATAACTAATATATCTGATGTATGATTTTGGTGTACATTGCCAAGGGAACTGTCTTCAGCAACGCATTCTTCATTGTACTCATGTGTTGTCTGTTGGAAAGGACTGTTCTTCTAAGAATAACTGCTGTAATTGGTTTAAGCTTAGTGACAATGTCAAGCTTATTTAGACTGGAATTTATTTCTGGGATTTTTTTTCTTTAATAATTTCCCCGAGTGCTGCTTTGTTGTTACTGAGAAAAGAAAAATTAAAAAAAAATAAAGCATGACGAACCAACACTCTTCTCCATTCATCTGCCAAGCTTCTATGCTGAGCAGGAGGAAATACGCTACTAAAAATTTGGGAACAGAGTAGTTTGATGAAACGGAATAGTGAGCTAAGAGAAACACAGCCATTTTTTGTACCAAAACAATAAACAAATTAGTACTTAAGAATTTTACCACAAAGATGGCATAGGAAAAAAAATATAATTAAGAAAGAGGGCGTTCATGCTTTTAAAAAGTTGCCCATTTCAGTGAGCTCTATTGACTGCCATATTCGAACAGGCAATTAATTCCCTTCTCTCAACTCCTGTTGGGTCATTTTTCTTGCTGAGTTTCTGAAAACACCTTGTTAACTTAAACTGTGGGTATTGTTTTCCTATGGATAATTGAATGAGAAGCAGTAGGTTAGGGCAGAACATTTAGTCAAGAGCTTTTGTTTCCTATATATGGTGTCAATTCCTGCTAGATAGCTTCTCCACTTGCTGGGTTACATCACATGGTATCCTGTTCCATACGCATCCAGGAAAGCTCTGTATAGCTTGCTTTTTCTTCCTCTCTATAATTAACCCCATCTTAAAACAGTAGTTGATCTATTGTTAGTGCTGATGAAATTATGACAGTGCAAGTGAGGTTCCAACAAATAAATTCTGTCTTAATTTGCTAGTTTTCTATCCATTTATTTGTATTTTTCTGGTGATATCTTTTTCACACCCTTAAATTTGAATATATTCACTTTCTCTTTTCAGAAGGGGTCTCCTTTCCTTGAGGAGTGCTAAAAAGGGCATGTGTAGGCAAAATGAAATAGTACTCACAAGTACAGCAAAATCATGCCTAAATTAAATGTCATATACTCACCTGTTTGGGGGTTGAGGTTGTGTCTTGGAATGTAAGTACCAGAATTTTTGCTGTAGTTCTAAAGGTCTGGATTTTAGTTTTCCATATACATTAAAACTGTAACTACTCCCAACCCAAACACAAGCCTCCAGTGGTGGTTGGATTGTTGACTGCTGTTTCTAATGCTTTGCTCCTTTCTATGACCCTTGTAGTTGCAGCTGTTTTGAAGTTATGGGATAGTCATAGCAGTAGAAGTAAAAGTCAAGACTTCCACTACTCTTCTGCATAAACAGAGGACATTTTTTGTACTTGTAATGCCTTGTATTGTTGTAATACCCGAGCATTACTGGCAGACAGCTCTTGCCTCAACAGTATGTTTGTATCTGAAGAAATTAAGAATTCTGCTTCGATATTCCAAAAGTTTTCATGCTGTAAGGAAGACCTTTTGGTACACTTGGAGAGCATAAAGGATTCATTGAATGTTAAGCCCTGTAATTCGGGTAGCTTGGAGAGTCTTCTTGCTTTTCTGATTGTACCAGTCTAACTTGTGAATTATAAAGGCTCTTCTTGAAACTAATTTATTGCTGTTGCCTTTGTTTTGGTTTTTTTTTTTTTACATCTATGTGCAAAAAATGTCAGCACGAAGAGCAGTAAATTTACAGAAATTAACATTGCAGAATACAAGATTTCAGTGATAAAAGTTGAGTCAAGTGCTATCTTTTGTTTTTATATAAGCTTTATGTTTGCACTAAGTCAGTTTTTTGTTGAGAGAACTGCATCAGTTCCTTACACTTTACTTGTCATGCTGGTTTGTAACTTCCTCGGGTAATATTGTTTTCTTTGACAAAAGTACACATAGAACAGTATACTTTTCATGTAGTTGTAAGCAGGCACAGTATGTAAACCTTTTGTGCCATCACTTGTAATTAAGTGATTAGTTGAATGAGTAGTGTCAAAGTATTGTGTAGAAATGTAGCCTTATTTGCTAGTTTAGATGACTTACAGCCTGGTACTAGAAATATTACATATACCATTTTTAGCAGCTCTGTGTACATTAGTAGGATTAGTTCAAGATAGGAACAATGAACCATAACTGGTCTTAAGTTATGTTGTTTTTATTTGTTTTTTCAAGTGACTTTAAGAAGATTCTCATACCTAGTAATTAATTGGCCAACTAGGGAAATCTGCCATAGGAATAAATGGAGTTCAAGTAGTCTTTCCTACCAGCTAGCATTTGTCAGGAAAACTTTTCTTGAAGACTATTAAAACATGCATGAACAACTACCAATTACTTAGTCCAGGGAGAGTTTCTCACAAAACAGATATGGAAATTATCATACAATAATAATAAAAACAGTGAATAAGTCACCTAGGGCGTGAGCATATGTGCTCCTAATGACTTCAGGCAGTGGAGTATCTGTCTAATTAAATTCATCAATGTGCTTCAATATCAGCTTAAACAGTTGATTCCAAACTGAGAAAACTAAAATTTTATTTGCATGAAATACAGAGCTGCAAATCTCAAAGTGACATCGGATATTAATCCACAAGTTTGTTTTCTATTCCTATGAAGATTTTCTGTTACTTTTTGTCACAGAAAGTGGAGTGTCTGCTGGCTAATGCCTGCCCACAGTCGTAATTCTTGAATGCTGAAAATTTTTTATGCTTCAGGATATGACAGGAATGGAATGATCTGTTGGGGGACATTAATGTTGGTGTTCTTGTCTCTATCACTTTTGCAATGTTCACTACCAGTGAAAATAGTGGCTGGAAGTATTTATCAGGAAGGTGGTGAAATAGAAAGCTTGCTCATATTTAACACCTGTGTGTGATAAAGCGAAACTGTTCTTTCTTGCAGCCACAGGGTTGAAACAAATGAGGGTCATAAGATGTACATCTTAAAATGGAGATGTAAGACAACAGGGACCCACCTACATCTCTTTTTTTCTTCTTTAATGATGGATTATTTTTCTTTACTGAAAATTCTGTCTTTTCAAGTCTGAAATAACAACAGTTTAACCGTACTTCATGCCACATCTCTCTGTGTTGATCTCACTAGTGTTGATTGACTAATAAGCGGAAAAGGGAGGTACAGAAAAATGGTCTGGCAGCGCTGGGTGTCTGATGCTGTGGATTCTAGACAAAAGTGGGAAAACTGTTTCAAAACAGATATGATAAAAGGAAGACAAAATGTGGCTAAAGGATAAAATATATGTAGACTTGTTTCTAGAAACACAATGCAGAATAGACCTTAACAAACAAAAGATGACCAGTGTGTAGTTGCCTCGTTCCAGCTTTCTGTAATAACTTCTGTTTCTGCAAATGGACACTCTGGTTTTGTGATACACTATGCAGAGTGCTTCACCCTGAAATAAATGACAGTGCTTTGAGGGGTGTTTCTCTGTTTAGCACATGGCTGAAGGTCGGAGCCTGTACTCGGGCACTATAAACAGCTGAGCAAGGATGAGATGTTGGCTTGCTAGTTGGGATGATCTTTCAGCTTCTGTGTTTCTTCTGCTGCATACGCTGTAGCATCTTGCATGAAGATTGAACCGCTGTTGGGATCTACAGTTTTGAATGAGGCCCTGAGCAGAAGGACTTAAAAAGCAGAGGAAATGCATATATAATTGTAGCTGAGGAAGACTGTAAATTTGTTAAAACCAGGTGGGAATAGTTTAGGATTTGTTGCAGCAGGGTGTTAGGAGCGTGAGGCTGGGATGATAAAATCCGGAATGCAGTGATGCTCTAGATGAAATTGTGAAGGATTTAAAAGCCACTTTTCTTCGGTAATTACTCTTGTATATCTCTTCCAAATATGTTTCTTTACATTTGGTTGAAGAAATAAGGTGGACAGAAATATGCACATAGCTAAAGGATGGAAAATCTTGTTCTGCTTGTAACAGACTTTGCTACTTTTCCATGATATTTGAGACAGAAGTTGTGCATGGAGATGGTTTTTAGAAGTCTTAATTGTACATTTTTTTCTGATGAAAAAAGAAAATCTACCCAGAAAACCTATCAATATATATATATATGAAAATATATATATGAAAATCTCATGATTCTACATGGACATTTTATTACAAATTTTAAGCATATGTTGTGTTCATTGGCAAACCTGTTTTGATCAGAAACCTCAAAGGAATATGAGCTTTGTTTCCTGAGGAACTTGAGCAATTTGTTTCTTTTTATTGAAGTAATGTGTAATTTGTGAGACTGCATGAGTTAGGTGTGAAATCAGATGAACTTCAGTAGTTCCAGTTATGTTATGCTGTGGCTAATGCCAAAGACACCCTGTGAAATGAAATTGCTGAATTTCACACGGCACATGTACGTAAGAAAACAGAAAAGGGACTTCACTTGACAGCCAGTAAAGAGAAATCTGCATTTCTCTTGTTCTAGCGGCAATAGAATAAAGGGTTTCTTTTCAAAGTAGTATTATGTGGATATTAAATAAAACCCAGCCATTTAATTCTGTGTTCTAAAGTGGCTTAGTCTTTTGCCTGTACGATTCTGCCAATAAATTTAAACTGGATCAGATACAGCTTGCAAAAGCTTTCAACCATTTTGCTCTCATTACAGAGGCTGATGCAGTATTTCTGAGATTCCAATTTTTTGCTTAAATTAATTTTTTCAATTGCAGCGTGATTAAGATTATAAAGCATTTCAGCCTTGAATGTAAATGTGTTTCCTAAAAATAGCTTTCAGAAAACAAGATTAATGTTTACCATAATGCATACACTTATAAAAAGTTAATGTTTAAAAATAAGACTGTCATGGTGTTTATTTTGGGGTTTTGTTCTGTTTTGTTGATCTGTTTTCCTCGAAGTTATGTAAGTCAGTTGGACTTCAAGAAAGAGGATTGAGTCTTAGCAAATCCGTGTGTTGTGCGTGCTGTTTTTCCTGTAAATGGCTGATATTGATTATACATTTGTATAGAGAAAAGAAGCAAACTAAAGACATGATGGGTTCCAGTTGTTCATAATTCTAGCAGACATAATATAAATTAATTGGAGAAGGAGTATAATTTGCTTGAAACATGGCAGACAATAGTATGCTCCTCATACAAGTCTGGGAATATAGCTTGGTTTCTGGTTGTGGTTTCTATATCTCAAATTTTGTTTGTTGATTTGGTGATTTTTAGTATGGTTTTAGTAGCAGCTTTCTATATATAATCACCTTAATGTATCTCTGCTTCAGATGTGAAAATATCAAAAGCCTACAGGAAAGAGGTATCTGTGTGTATTTTAAGTATTGTTGTATGCATATGCTGCTGTGACCTGCTATTACTTTGAGAACTGACATATGCAGGAGTTGAAAGTCTGAGTTATAACACAGCATGTATATCTCTGGTATAGACTTGATATTTAGAGAGGTCATTTAGACTGTGAAGTGTTAGGTTTTCATTTATATTTGGGATATAAATTCTTAAGGTTGGTATACACTTTGGGATACTTAATAATGGACATTTGATGTTTGGTCATGACTCTTTTTGTGACCTCAGTGGTTTTAAAACTACATTTTTGATAAGATTAGGTTGGAAGTAAATACATGAAGAGTGGACTTCTGTTTCTTTTTTTTTAATTATTATTCTTATTGTAGATGAATGCTGTGCCTTTATGTCAATATTACTGTGTTGTGTTAATTTTTGATTCATGTGTAATGTTACTATTGTCTATTAAAAGATAGCTTAGGGTGGCGTGGAGTGGCCATATTATGTAAAGGGTCACCTAGCTGCTTGCTTGAAATAAGAACACTGCACAATAGATAAATACTCGTATTGCTTTTTGTCGTGGTTTCTAGCAAAGGTTATGTCAAATTCCTGAAGGGAGTGGAAACATGCGCTATGTCCCTTGTCAAGCGTTCCTCTTGAGAAAGGATACCCACTAACTGTATAAAAGCATGTGCAGAATTATTGCAAGCCTTCTGGGTCTGCTTCACCAAAGCTGTTAGTGTTCAAGCACCTTGTTTTTCAGATTGTAAAGCTTCCCCTTTGCCTTGTATTTGAAGGACAAGGCTGAACACAGAAGCTGAAATAGCTACCCGTGTCCCCATGTAGCGCTAGTATAAGTGAATCCCTGCACATACAAGGTTGGTCTAGGTGAATAGTCTGAGCAGCAGCACAAGGTTGGGACTGTTTGATAGAGACAACTATTCACACTGCTGTTAAACCATCTATACTGAGCTTTTACAGTATAGAGGTTAGTTAGAAAAAAACAAATCAGTCTTTCTCCGCTGAACATTAAAAAAAAAAAATCTTAAAAACCTGAGATCCTAAGTTTCTAAGTTAGGGTATTTGATCTTTAAATGTTTTTATTGGTGCATTTGTTCTGCAGAGGTGGAAGGGATATTGAAATTTCCCCTGTATAACCTTTCCAGAACAACCAATTTGTTGTTGTGATTTTGAATTTAGATGTTTTTGGAAGGAGATGGGAGAACATGCAGGCAGTTTCACAGCACTATTTATATTTTATTTAGGATTAGCAGTAAAAAGCATTATGTTCACACCTTTTCTATCTCTCTTTGCTTTTCCTGTCACCTCCTTAAGAATTGTACTGAAGTGCACCTTGAAATGTGTTTTATGGCATTATGATTTGTAGAAATTTAGGGGTCATGAGATACCCTCTGATGTATATGATGATGAAAAAGGGATGTGTTCTACAAATGTGTCAAGAAAAGAAGAAAAAAAACAGGTCCAGAACACCAAAAACTAAACAACTAAACGTGTTAGGATGTGTTAAGCAGCAGTGAAAGGGACCAAATGGGAACATGAGCAAAGCAGGTGCTCTTTTAGTTCTTCTTTTACTGAATTATTCTGAATGCACCATAGCAGGTGTGAAACCAGCATTTTTGGAGAAGGTAATACTGCCATGGAAAACAACTGTGTGTAAAACTATATAGGTAATATAGGGCTGTTAGAAAAATATTAAGTCAAATTTCATAAAACGAGAGAAACTTGGACTCTGCTTCATAATTCCGCTTTGCTACAAACAGATGCAGATACAGCTAATAATGTGCAGGGTTTTTTGTTTGTTTTCTGTTATTTTTTTTAAGAAGTAACTTTGAAACAATTGGTTGAAACCACTGAGAAGCATTTTGTCTTGTTTTGAGATGCCAAGTATTTTAATGAGCTGTTGAAAACATGGGATGTCCCTCTTATGTTATCTGCCTGTTTTTTAAGTGGCTGTGAATGTGAAAATTGGTTTGGTTCTTTATTTAAATAGAACTAAAGGAGAAAATAATATATTTTGAAGAGAGCATGCATGAGGAACTTTGACTCTCCAGTGCTGCTCTTTAGTGAGGTGAATAAGTTAGTACTGATGATGCCTCTCATAAGAAATGTGCTCTTGCTTTGCCTATGAGTCAAGCTTCACTGGGCACTATTGATCTAGAATTTTCTTTCAGAAAATCGGTGTAGTGTTTTGTATTTGGAATAGATGTTGAGGTGGTACGCGAAGTAGAGGGAAGTTGGTTTCCCATTTGCTTTTTTATGAGAATAAAATTAAATTATTTCCTGGTGCTGATCTGGAGAGCAGTGAAAGTGGATGTTTTTTAGAGGTAATAGCAAACCTTAACAAGGGCAAGCTGATTGTCTCTCCAGTTGTCCTGGGTCTGATAAGCTAATGCTCTGGGCTATTGATCCTTCCTATGATGTGTTATTTTTTGTTAGTCTCATTAATAGCAATTGTTTCCCCCCAAACTCTCTTTTATCCTCTTTGATCAGGGAACTTGTATGTCTTGGCCCAGTTTCAGTCAACACCAATGTATCTGCTGTTGAGCACCCTAATCTCTTTCTCCCTCTTTAAACTCATATTTTCAAAGTGCATGAAGAAAAAAAAATACCATCAATAGTGAAGAGAAGCTAAGGAGCAGATGTAATCACACAAGTATCTTATATTGGTTATAAATAAAATCTTAATCATTTAAGAAAATACCACTTCTAGTGTAAAAAGATGCTTGAGGAGCTATGCTATTTTAGAAGTTTCCTCGGTTTATCATCCTGTTTATAAGTCTATATATGCATCTGAAATGATCCTTGGTAAGATAATCTCACAGTATATTAGTTGAAACATTGGTTAAGTGTTCTTTATGTCTGGGTTTTACGTCTTAGTGTCATCCTGATACTGATTTTTAACTGTTCAGTAAGAACAAATAATTAACAGAATGTTTTTCACACGTTGAGGTTCAGTGTTTATAAACCTTGTTAGCCATGGTCTGTTGATAACCAGGAATCAGCATGCTGGTCTTTATTTGTGATGTCTATGCAGTTTGTAATTATTTACATCATCACTATAGGCTTCTGGTGCTTCAGCTATATTTTTACATTTCATTCATACGTTATGCATATGAAAGGAAGCCATAGGCCAAAGGGTTTGCCAAATTGATACCTTCATCTAGAGTCAGTGCAGTTTTTAATTTTGGAAATTAGAGAGATTTCTTCAGTTCATCTTTCACCTATTTTTCCTGCACATCTGTTCCTGAAATCAAGTAGAAAGATCTCTGTGCTGTGGATCACAGCTCTGGTACCTTAAAAATCAGGCATTTGAAGTGAGAGAATCTTTGTGACCTAATATTCCAGTTGTTAGAGAGAAAGAATTACTTGTTTCTTTTAAGTGAAAATTCAGTGTTTTTCCTTTGAACTCAAAACTTTCCAACATTTCCTGCTCTAAATATACAGCTGTAAACAGTTATTAATATTGATTAATATGTAATGTATTAGTGGTATTTCACCTTTAGTATTGGTTTTCATACATTTTTGATTGTATGTGTGTGGAAACTGAAAAGTCTACTTTCTTCACTACTGTAAATAACTTATATAGGAAATGAAATTTAGTGTTTTCAATGTTGAGGCAATTGTGCAATACAGGTGTAAAACCAAAAACTGAAACCAAAATAGTTCTTTTCTGGATGGACTCATTTATAAATAGTGGTACGTCTTTGCATTTGCAAATGCAAAACAGAGTTAATGTCAGAAATCCTTTGGGACCATACGTTGGAGTTGGAAGGATTTTTGTGTTATGAAGTTTAGTTTGTAAAGAAATCATAGACACATTTCCACCTGAAATTACCTGTGCTTTTGATGGAGTGTAGGAAACAAATGTGTATGCAGAAGCATGATCAGGATGGACAAAGGAGACACACTAGCATCAAATGTGCCTTTGAACTGAGTAGATGGTCATTGTGAAACAGAACTGTACTCAAAAATAGAAAGGAGATTAAGTCTGGCACGAAAAGAGCAGGATAGAGGTTTTTTTGGAGGATAGAACTAAATGTTCTGACTTCAATTAAAAGCATCACTGAATTTTCAAAGCTAGCAGGTTGTGTAATAGGGAATAAGGTGTGTGCTCTTTGTGAGTTGGTATATCTTAGTTATAGATTACTGTAAATAATGCTGATATGAATGACGTAGATAATATTTTACTGGTTGCTACGGGAACCATATTCACTGGATTTTTTTGTTGTTGTTACAGTGACAGTTGGTGTGTATTTTAGTATGATCTGGACAACTAAACCTGCAGTTTTCACACAAGTTTTCTCTGCAGAAAGCTTGATAAAATGATACTTTATTGTTTGGATCTCTCGATTCAGCCATTGGAAAATTTTGAACTTTTGGATCCCTATTATATTTCTAATAAACATTATAATAACTTGATATGATTTTAAAGAGGTAAATAATAGTTTTTGCCTGATTTTTGTTACATTTTAGAAATACTTGACAAAGAGGTCTATTCTGTCATTTATGGTACAATAGTCCTAGTGCAATTCATTGCTTGCTTGTTCCTACATGTGCGTAATGGACTACTGTGCTAATCCTTTGTACAGGATATTCATAGGAGTCAGTCAGTCCTTATTCTTGCACATGGTATGTGTTTGATACAGATTTGCTTTTCTTGTTGAAAACTTCCCATATTGTATCAATGAATGCTTTCATGGCTTCTGTATGTTTCTAAGAAACAATAGTATGCTGGAAAGTAATAATTACTTTCAGGCAAATCTTTGCGAGTGTAACTGCCCTAAGCACCTGTGTTGCTTTTGGTTTGAGTATAGCTACATATTAGTGAGCGAAAAAAGAAGCTTCTCTCAAACTGTCTTTCATGGCACTTTTCTTGCAGTCTTCTGCTTGAATATGGTTTCTTTTAAGCTTTGGGATTTGGTCTCCTGTAGCTGAAAGAAAATGAAAATCTCTCTCTAGCAGGAAAAAGATTTCTTGCATTTTTGCCTCTGATGCTTTGCCATATAGAAGCGTTCTGTGACTGAACAGACTGTTTCTTGATACTGTAACTTGGCCCAGTTTCCTGCAAGAAAAAGAAAATTGTCAGTGCCTTGATATGGCAAATCTTGACATTTGCAACACAACGTACTTGGAAAAAAATTCCTTAGGTTGACAGGTCAAGCACAGGAATCTCAGTGCACATAATGCAGGGCATTTGTGCCTCAATTCTGGAGACAGTCACAATCCCTACTCCCAAGTACTCTTCATACTTACGTTGTGAAGGTCTCTAGTCTTCAGTTTGCATGTTTTATTTAGTGTATGCACAGAAGCAATGGATTCTGTACCATTTTTCTTTGACAAAGGAGGTATCATCGTGCACAGGAATTACTGTTAGAGATATGATGTTCTTTTTAAAAAAAATACTGTAATCATAGGCAGGGCATTACTAAGGGTCTTAGTTATGCAGCTGCTGCCTCTGGAAATGCAGGCTGGTTTGTTCAGTTACACCACAGATACATTACAGACTCATTTCATTAAACTGAACGTACATCTCCAATATACAGTTCACGTTACGAAGCAGCTTTTCATTAAAGGATTAAGGTGTTGCCAGTGCAAGGCACTAAAATTTTATTATTTAGATTCTGAGAGGGCTGAAGATGTTTATGGGCTACATCACAGGCTCCAACCAGGCAAAGCTGTGCAAAGATTTCTTCTGGTTTCTCAGTGAAACACATTAAACGGTTTGGCCTGTCAGTCTGGTCCCTGACACACAGGGGCCTATATTACACAAGGCAGCAGAATTTTTAATAACAATTGTCTGGCTGTCTTAAGAGTTCAGAGCCTCAGGGGACAGAAAATCACCCAATGACAACTGTACTTCATTTGGAACTAAATATTTCTCTCTCTGAAAATTGGTTAATATCTGGTGACTAAAATACAAGGCTTGAGATTTAGGACATCTCATTCTAGATCCGGAGTTGTGTTCCTTTGGACAAGTTCCTTGTGTTTCTGCTTTTGCGTTTTAGCCTCTAAGAAAGAGGAGCTGTTTGCTGAAAACTTCTGTAATCAAGTTGCTTTTTAATTGGAGTTAAGCTGAGACAGGACATGCCTTTACTCTTCCTCTTCTCTCACCTTTTAGCTTCAGTTAGAGAACACCTACATAGAAGTGATACCATATGTAAGGTCATTTGCTATACGAGTTTTTAGGATAGAAGAAACTGCTGTAAAAAGTGTCTACCAGCAACACGTGCTACTTTGAATGTTTACATAATTAAAAGGATGTTAAGTCTGCTGTTTTGTAGTGTTACCTTGCAGTTAATGTCCAAGCCTTTGTCACCTTTACAAAACCAAAACAAAATCCCACAAAATCCCCCCATTTGTTCGGTTGTTAGAGCAATGTTAAAAGTCATAAATATGGAACTTGGAGGATGCTCCAGCCTCAACAGATAGAATTTAGCGTTGCTGCCTATTAGAAAAACTTTTATCATTGCTGTTTTAGAAATGGATACTTTGTTTTCAGGACCTACACTCTTGGATATTTGGGGCAGATAAACCAGCGTGAGTACAAGGCTTGTAATCCTCTCCCTTCTGCTCATGGTTCAAGGAATATATGGAAGAAGCAGTAGGTGGAGGCAAGAATATGGTTTCTTGATAATCATTACATTAGGGAAGTGAGGAAATCCATGGCATTTATGCAGGTTAATGGAGGGGAAATAATCTTTTACAAAGCTACTTTTCCTGTTCCCTTTCTTCTTCCAATACCTTCTCCTTAAAGCTCTTCTGCTTCTTATGCGTATATAAGTGCAGAGAAATGAAATAGCCTAAATGATATGTATATGAAAACCTACTTTATAAATCCATTTGTTCACATTCATCTTCCATCCACATAACTCACAGCCTTAGAATACTCAAACTCTAAACCGCTGAACAGCCAACTAGTTATGCCAGACTCTTGTACTCTCTTTTAACCAATCCTTCATTTATTTCATTCTGTACGCTCTCTGAACAGAACTTTAGAAGCTAATAAATTAATATTTCAGCTGTTTAGCAGTCTGTTCCACTGCAGCCCTTATATCTTCGTCCGTACAATATCCTGAAAGACTTTATGTGCGGAATAAACAGCCTTTGCAGTACATGATTTCAAAGCTTGAGTGCTCTGTTACTTTACTGAATGCAGTAAATTTTAGGATAGATTGTAATCCCATTCATACTTCAGCTTTTAGAATGCCTAACAACTCTTAGAAACTACAAATCATTACATAACTGAAAAAGAAAAGCAGTGTGCTGAATGTGTAGACGTTTTATTGTGCAGTGAATTTATGTGTGTGTAATTCTGTTATAAATACGCGTCTGACAAATATTCTTTAACTTAATGTAGTACCCATTTACTGTATTAATTCATTCATACCGAACTTTACCGTATTAATTCATTTTCTACTTGGAACAATCATGTTTTTATATGAGCTGATTGAAGTTGTCTGTTGTAAAAGATTCATTGGATTCTTTAAAAGCTTTTCATAGCAACATATACTAAGCTATATATTAAAAATAAAGATAGATTATGTGTAGAAATAAATCTAACATTCTAATAAGAGCTTGAAAGCCAGCGTTACGATTACTTCTTATATGTAGGATCTTGCTCAGTACTGATTGAAACTCATAAAATAGGTTGCATAGAGGAGAATCCAGTATCGTGATCAGCGAAATGCTTTGTACTTCAGGTTAATGGACTACCTAGATTTCAGCAGGTCTTGGCAAAGGTTCATGATGTAGAGTTACTCTTACTTGCCTGTAGTAGTCTTAAGCTTTCCTTGAGCCTGTCTTCCATCTGGAAGTTTAGGTAAACTGTCAAGGTTAAGTCACTGATCATACGGGCCTCATTTTTCTTAAGTGTTCTGGATGTCTCGGAAGCATTAAGACGCGTGTATTTGTTTGCAAGTTAAGGTTCTTGGTTGCTGTTGCTGAAATAGCAGGTTGAGTCGTATTGTAAATTCTACCTCTAGGAATTGGTAGGGTATATGTCTGCTCATGGGAGGTCAGCAGTTCAAGTTCTTCATCCAGTAGTACTTACCCACAGGTATTTTCTGTGTGTTCTGGCCAAGAATTTAATGAGCCTTGAACTTTTCTGTACACTTTCTCTTCTGCTTTACAGATGGTCTTCAGATTATGCTGAAGGACAGATGAATAGTGGCATGAGGATCCTGCTGATCAGTAGAGAATTTCAGTTTTCAGTGTTTTCTGATAACTTCCATGACTTCTTAAGGAAAATGTGCCTCTTCTATTCCTCATCCATCATGCAATTATTTAAACTGTTGAAGCAGGTAGTCCTACTGCTCCCATTTGTACTGCTGATTTAGCTTGTTACTCAGCTCCTCTATGCCTGACGGCTCTCCCCTGTAAAACGTGTGTTGTAAGACTGCTTACATGAATAAACTGGTTTTAAAATTCAAGGTTGGGTGACTGCACTGTGGAAAGCTAACTCCGGCACAAACACTGCATACAGAATCTTTAGTAGGAAGTAGCAATTACTTGGACGAGATTATTCAAATACAGAGTATGTGCTCTGCAAAATATGATTACAAAATTGGCTCTGAATTTCTCTACAGATTTGGTGTAAAACTCGGAGACCCAGAGCGGATTTCAGAAGACTGGGAAGCATGTATTATTGACAAATATTACGTACGTGGAACACTTGATGGGGGCGTTTTTTTTAATTTGGTTGATTTGATGGGCTTTTTAAAGTGAATTCACTCTGGAAAAATTTGGCATTTGGAAATTTTGAGGCAACTGCCTTCAGTTTTTATTCATGATATTATATTCATCATATTATATATACCATATATTGGTCAAGGCTCAAAAATGTCAGAGATGGTAAATAGATGACTGATGTCTGCTGAAACAAAGAAATTTACACTTAATAGTTTAATTAAACATTTTCTGAATATTCTTAGGTGAAAGGTCCTGTAGCAGTAAAAACGCTGGTGTGTTTCATGAAATATTTATTGATGCTTTTGGGCATACTCTTTGGTTTTATATAATCCACAAGTTTATGCTTACAAATAGCTTAAAAGAAGCATTTAATCCAGTCACTGACTTGCTATGTCTTCCCAAAAGTTTTACTTATTTTCCTAGTGGATTAATTGACTTGACAAAACACATTTCCTGAAGTGATGGTCCTTAATGCTTCCAGTAAATACCTTTGCCTTTGTAGTGGGAGCTATTTTGTGTCTGGAAGACTTTATATAAATGAAGTGATAAAGAGTCACTACAGATAAGATGTGCTTTTGTGTTTCTGTTTTGTCTGAGGAACTTGAGCTTTACTTGGGCTCTGAGAGCAGGTGTGATTTGTCTTCTGGGTTTGTAGTGTTCTTGAGTCACATTTTTTAACCCCTTTGAAGTGCTAAAGTGTTTCTAGGGTGTATATTAGACTAGAATGACATTTTTTTTCTTTTTGAGAAATAAGAAAGGTTGAGTGTGTAAGTGTTATCTTAATGAGATATATCTGATTATGTAAATGTTAACAGCATTAGATGTGCTGCCAGGATACAAACAACTCACTTATTGATTTAAGTTGTAATTATAGAGGTCAGTAGGTCTCTGTTCTTCTTTTGACCCTAAGAAAGCCCCCATACATTCTCCTTCCCTACCCATAGGCAAGAAAAATCAGCTGAGGAAGTTCGGACTTGTAATATGTTTCTTCTTGCCTGCTCGACACTGTCTAAAAATGACAAGACAAATGCATTTCTTGCATCCTTTATCTAGATCTAAAAGGTATATTTCACGTTAAAGGATGTCTGGCTTATGTAGTCTGTCACATGAGGGTTTGGGTTTTTTTAACACTGAAGAGCATATGTTTCTTCTGTCTGCAAAGACTTCTGTGGATTTTTATTCCTTCCTATTTTTCCAGCTTTATACTGCCCCCAGTTATAAGAAAGCAGAGGTCATACAAAGTGACTCTTTAGAGTTTGGGTACTGCCACAGTTACGAGCCTCACACTTTCACTCCCTGCTTCTCAGCTTTCACAGTTTACCTGTGAGATTCAGAATTTCTCAGATAGGGAAATGTCAGAGTGACAGTTTGGCTTAGTGTCAAAGTGTTGTGGATTCTAGTCTTGAGCTGTCAGACAGATTATAGTCCAAAAGCAAATGAAATTATTATTCCGCCACTTAAGATGGCAGATCGTAGATATTTACCTGCATCTGGTTCTCTGTGTATCAAAATATACACCTCATCCATGTATGAGTATTTCACATGCAAGTACTGAGCAGGGTTGGTAGAATCAAACTTGACCTAAATTCCTGCCAAGGAAAATTGCCCCATTGAGCTCCTGATAATCTAGTTTAGTCCAACATGGAAATTGGGTCATTTGGGGGTATATCATTGCTGCAATGTAAATGCAACTTATAGAATACCTGAGAATTTTTAAAGAGCAAGTCTTAAGGGAGGAGTATAAAGGAGCAAGCTCCTACATACAGGTATTTATCATAGAAGGGGATCAGTGTAGAGGTACAAGCATGTGCTGGGAGAACTGTTCACATCTTTCTGTCTTCTATAGTTTTTTGGTCAGGGGGAAAGTAACGTTGGAGAGCTGTCTTGTATCTTTCATATGGTGCAGCAGGGTGGCTGCTGGTGAGTAGAGGCAAGAGCTGATGGTAAGCAACTGCAGAGGCACCACCCAACTGCCTGATAATTGGCCTTTGTCTCTTCTCCCTAGTGATATCAGGATTATTATGGTTAGTATTGTTCCACTTTCCCTTGCTTCTATATTACCTGATCATCCTGTAATCACCTATTGCACTAGTGTGTTCCTAGAACTCCAGCTTCTGGAGTTTATTCTGTACAAAACCTCAGTATCACCCTGCTTATCCATAGAGGCCTTTGAATGACATCCTCAAGGAGCCAAGCCAGAGTCCAACTCTTTTGTAATGAGTCATTTTTCCAAAATATCTTAGCCACTTAATCAATGGCATACTAATCCATTAGCGTCAATATTCTTGCTGTGTCTTCCTGAAGAGTTACATTTTCATTGTCATCATCATTGTCTTCCTCAGAGGAACACAAGTTGATTGACAGTAAACAAGGTGGAGGGTGGGGGAAGGAGCGATGATCAGGCATTCAGTCTTGAAGGTGAAGTGGCTTTTCAGCCTCTGAAATATGAGTATCTCTTCTGACTGCTGAGCCTGGTGATTTTGCTCCTGTCTTCTGTCTTTCTTACTGTATATGTTCTCTCTGTACAGAGTTGTATATTTTGAAAGTACTTGCACATATCCTCTCTTTACAATAATTCTTGAGGGGAAAAATTGTTTTGCTGCCTGTTGAACTTGATCATTCTGAGACTGAAGATGATTAGCAGAGCGTGGTATTAAGTGATAGGTGATGGAATTCTGAAACAATGAGATAGGCATTTGATAGATAATGATGGCATATGTCTACATCTTTTGTCAGCAAACTTTTATCTCATGACTTAGTTTTGAAAATACTGCTTTTAATGTGGTTCCCTAGAGGATTTTCTCTATGAGAAGAAACTAGCTGTCAAACATCTTGGAGTGCTTGGCGGGCAGATGATTACAAAATTGATTTGTGCATAAGGAGAACTAATGGACTTGGGCTTCCTGCAGTTTTTATGTTAGTCTCTTACACTTCAGTACCATATTCCTTATTTTCTGAGCTCTCTTGAAGTGTTAAGAGGCTCATGCATTTCCTCCCACCTCCAATTGCCCCTTCTTCTACTTTCTCAAACCCTTCCCATCTTCTGGCTGAATAATAGATAACAAACACTGTAATTAATTCCAGTTAATTAATTGTTGATTATATGAAAAGAGAACCATTGAACTGACTTGGAAGCCTTTCCTATGGCAAGGAACACTAATTTTGATATTATTAATCTATCGCTGTTAATTTCCTAGCCTCCCCCCCCCCCCCCGCCCCCAAATCAGGAACTTAATAGTCTGTGAATCTGCTGTGCTTTTGTCCTATTGGTTATAATTGGTCAATCAGCTCAAAAGTTATCGAGTATAACTGACATCCAAGTCATGTGAGTGTCATGGGTTCTTAAACTGCCAATTTGCACTTCACAGTGTGATTGTGCCAGCTGTCTTTTCGTAGAAAAGCTGGAAAAAAAAAAATCTCAAATGCCCTTCTAACCACATCTAGAGACAGTTTCTGGGGAATAGTTAGAGATATTTTTGTAGTATCCCTGAAAGCCTTTACTCTGTTAGCTTGCAGGTCTGAGATAGACATCGGGGCATGGAGAGGTAGTCACTTGTGATATTATTATACCACTAACAAGTTCACCCTGCTCACAATTTGAATGCAATTGCACTGTGAATGTAACCAAATTAGTGAGAGAGCAGCTGAAATAATCACTCTGCTGAAAAGTGGCAGTCATGTTTCAGGGCGAAGATCATATGCTGAGCGTTGGTAACTTTCTGTTACAGAACAAAAACTTACTGAGCTGCTGTTATGGAAGAGCTCGCAGTTTTGCGAGTGTGTACTATGTGTGTAGTCTTGTCATTGGTAGTATGTATTAGCTTGCATAGTTTTCTTAATTGTTGGTTGATTAATGAAAAAGTTGGCACTGTATAGGGGTTCTACAAAAATCGGTCTTTATTTGGAAGTTTCATTATGAATCCGTCCGGATAGTCAAAAGTTCTACTTTGTCAAATACTTTAGTAAAACAATTCTAATTTCTGTTTTCTTTTCATTTGCCTAAGGTCACACATTTTGGATAATTACTCAAACCACGTAAAGAAAATAATTTACATTTCCCAGCTTTTGTGTGACGGTCTGATTTACATGATTTCTTCGTACTGGTTAAGGTGAAGTCCAGCTGTTGATCTCCTGTGAGCTAATGTTTCTCTTTGCCAGGTTCTTAGTCTTGTGCTGCTGGCAGGTTGGCACATTCTTCCCACTCTGCCTTACACAACTTTCAATTATCTTCTTTCTGCTGCACTGGCAGGGGTGCTTGAGCTGCCTTAATAGTTTGTTACCCAGCTTATGATAGCGTCTCCCTTTCAGAAAAGGAAATGGCAGAGATGGTAATTAGATGTGGGTGAGCGTTGTCTGACTCTTTCATGGAAGACTGGAGGCTGTTATAACAAGGTTGACTCTGAAACATAGTGTAGATAGACATGAGTATTTGGATGAATTGTGTAGTGCTTAATGCCAAGAGCGGAAAGGAAGGCAGATTTTAAAGTGTTGGCAACAGTAACAAAGGGGAAGAAAAAGGGGCTTACTGAGATGTGTGTCATCTGTGAGCCTCTTCATTAATGAGTTTAAAGGTATCGAGGGTGTTTAAAATGTTGGGATTTACAATAGAGCACAGAACAAATGTAGAACTTAGAGGAATCTGTCCGTGGGAAACTTGCTGAAGCCATAATTGAAAATGTCTGAAAAGAAAAAACTATTTCATTCTTCCCTGCGTTTGTATCAAGCTACACAAGTGTGTTATTTGTGTCTAGTTCCTTTAGAGAAATTCTTTTTTCTAGGTTCTGAAGAAAAAACTTGAGGAAATGGTAGGACTTGTGCTTTTTGAAAAAATCTCACTGAATTAATTTTTCTTTCTACTTTTATTTTCCCCGTTTATTAATTTACAGAGATTACAAGAATTATACCATAAATGAATTCTTAATTCAAGCTAATGTAAAACAACATATTTGGGAGATAGAAATGGTAAGCCTGAGAAAACTATCTGAAATTGTGAAGCTTTAATTATTTTAAAGAAATGTTATGCCAAATTCTTCAAAAAAAACTATTCTACTCTTTGCCATAGTCTTTCATATGTTCACAATCATTACCTCTCCTTCCCTTCCCTTGACAAAAAAAGTAAATTAATTAAGCACTATATTTATGCAGTTATGATTCTGAAAATACAGGGTAGTATTTACAACCCTAAAGCCATGTCAGTTTTCAGTCATAGTTTCACACTTTGACATTCCTTTTCATGTTGAAATAATCGCAGGAATAAATGATTTCATTTAGATGTCTCTTACTATATCTGCATATGAAATAATTTTTAAATGACAGGAAACTATATTCTAATTAAAGGGTAGGCTTGCACATTCTTACTCATGGGACAAGCTCTCGTACATCTAGCAGTATGCATTTATTTGCATAGGAATACCTGTGAGGGTAAATGTTGACATGAGTGCTTCTGCACCCCCTATTTCTGAGGGCCATTTATATCTTCAAGTGAGAGGAGTTGATGAAAGTGCTCTGATTACTCACTTAAAAACAGTCTCTTGAGGTGGCGTTATAGACAACTTCTTTTCACCAGCCAGACAGGTTTTATGAAGTAGCTGAAATGAAAAAGCCACATACACGACAACGTTGGATGTCCAAGAGATACCGGATTCCTCCTTTGCAAATTTGATTATGATTCACTTTTCAAAAGTGATTAGTTCATTAAAATAGTTGTAAATTAAAGATTAAATACTTTCTTGATATAATCTAAGCCCTTTTAAATAAGAAAAATACTTGTAATTTCTTTTTCTTATTTTACCTTTTGCATAGCTCTACAATGTTTTCTCAAGTGAATATTCTTTGTCGTCACAAACAGTCTGAGGCTGTTTATAGCGTGAAGTATGTTTCATGGTCACCACCGTTCCCATGTATCAATAGAAAGAGGAGGCATTTCACATTAATATCAATGTCACAATTTGGTGTCCATACCAGAAATATATTTGTTTCCATGGTAACTAATTATTTAACAAAAAAAGGGGAGGGGGAGCAGTAGATTTTGGTAATAGACTTGAAAATAAGATCAGGTCATAAAAGTGATGATGAAATCCATGCAACTTTACTATATTTAGTTTCTTATTTTCTTTAAAAGAATCTACAAAAAGGTATAAAACGTCTTTGCTATCAGCTTTGTTATTGAGCTGCACTAAAATTTAGTAAAGGACATGATTCAAGACTTCAGTCCTTTGAAATGTTTTTAGCAGGTGTAAATGTGATCTATATGATGTATAGAATTTTGTGTAAGTGTATTGGCTAACATAATTATTAGTAGTTCTGTGTTGATCTTTGAACCCCTGTCACAAACCCTCCTCATTGCAAGTCTGAATGTTCTCCCAGAGGATACATGCGCATGCTCTTGACAGTCTAGAAAGACTCCCTTTTCTTCCAGTACCCAAATGTGTGCCATGAAAGGGGAAACATCTGCCACCATTCCGAGTCTCGAGTTTTCTTGCTGCGTGTCACTGTTGACACTTTCCTTTTCTCTTTGAAACTTCTGAGCTTTCTCTGTCTGTCCTTGTGTTGCTTCTGAGATTCCTGGCCGCTTTCCTCACCCACGTTTCAGGTATTTGTTGCAGCCCTGGTGATGGCCACTGCCATTATTGTCATTCCTCCAAGCAAGTCCAAGACGAGTTCTGTTTTGTTTCTGAGATGATTGCAGCTGTCAGGGATTCGTTTCCCTGAGCTGAGTAGGCATTGTCAGAGATCTTTTTAATCACTTCTGCCAACAAAACTCCTTGTAACAGGCAATTCCTTTGTGAGACAAGAAGCTCACCTTGAGGCTTTTCTGACTTGGGTCCAGTGATCTGTGAAAGAGTGGTCCACTTCAAAGTGCTGTTGAACTTTAGGTCAGATTTGTCTTCCCTATGGGAATAGGGCAGTATGTACACTGTGAAGAGCAACTGCCTATGTCGCCGTGTGAGGATGTAGACCTGAAGTCTACCTGAAAGAAAGAAGTCCTGCTTAGCTGTCGCTCCTGTTCCCCATCCATGACATGTAGCTGACGCTTAGTTTTTTCCCATGCCTCTTTCAGAGAGAAATGGAAATGCCGGTGAATGGGATCTCTTTTACAATTCCTATGCTGAATAGAAGGAAGGAAGAGAAGTTTGTCTTCTATGTGCGCAGAACTTTGAAGTCACATATATTAGGGAATGAGTATAACTACATGAGAAGTTACATACAGACTGTATCTTGCTGCGAACACACGTTACTGGTATCAGTAATGTTAGATTTGGATGCATGCAGTCACGTGAAGGGTTGTTTTCAATCAGAATTCTGTTCTCTATTATTCATGAACAACTGACTGAATTTACCTGTGATCTGCTGCACGCGGTATATAAATATTCTCCATATGCTTGTTCATCCATTTTTTAAAATATGAATAATAAAAAAAATTATATGAAGACTTCAGTACATCAAAAGATGTCAATATATGAACCAGATGTATTCTATAGTACAATAAAAATAGAGAAAATTTGGTATAGATCAAAGAAATGTCATAAGCTGTTGCTGCATTTCAGAAGTAAACATTACTTAAAAATTTATTAAAATCTATCCAAATTATTTCATGGGATAATTTGGGAGGGAACTTGATATAATCTGCATTTGATTTATATGTAATTTTTTTAAAAAATAAAAAGTGATTTTTTTTTTTAAATCCAGAGAGCACATGATTTCTAGAAATAAGAGCTGTCTATGACAGAAAAATCTACTGTGACCAGAAAGTTCAAGGAAAAAAAAAAGTATGGGAGACCAAAATTACTTCAACAACCAATTTTGGTTTTGAGGTTGTTTGGGCATTTTTTTGTTTGGTTTGGGGTTTGGTTTTGGGTTTTTTTTTTTCACTTTTCTTTTATATGATATTTTCTTTTTGTGGAAGGCAAGTTGCTTGAAATTTCTAAATTGGGCTCTGGAATACAGGAAAGGAGGTTGAACTTTATGGATTGTTTAAGGCCCTTTTTTCTCTCATTATTTATATACACGTATACGTATTCAAAGCTTTTGTCATGCTGTGGCTAAGTAAGCAAATTGTATTTTATTTAGTGGCTTCTGTGTGATATTTTCCATCTACTTTTTACCATGCTCATCAAATTAGGTAAAGGATTTCATTAAGAGTTTCTGAGAGCCTCACTGCTTAAGGAGTGATACAGTGACTGATTGAACAAGTCTTGCTGACGGATTTAGGCTTTCTCTAGTCTTTATGGTCTCAGGCAGACAGGATTATACATAGATGCTACTGAGAGGTGGTGAGGATGTGTCTGGGGAGTATAAGCTCTCTTTGGATTTTCTTCTGCCTGCATCTTGCGCATGGAGCTCTGGATGGGAAAAGGATTCTTGGAGCATGTGAGGGAGTAACCACCGCCTAAGTCTCATAGGCAGTGCTAAACATGTAAGATACAGGAGTAGAGAATATGTTGTCCTAGAAGGAAAATGTGAGATAGCAAACAGTGGTCTAGTGTTATATCCTAAACAAAACAGGTCTTAATAGTTTTGGTTTAAACAAACAAGGTTTTCCTATCAAATGTTTTGAAAAATATGTAAAGTTAAGATACTTGATTTTAATTTGTTTTAGATTTTTTTGGTATGGTCTCTGTTCTTCAAATTCCTCTTTAGAGAGATACAGCAGGATAAAGAATGCCTTGGTAATTATAGCAGTTTTAATTGTTTGCTACGTTTACAATATTTCTTTTGTTTTCTCTCAAGTTGTTCTCACGTGGTGTGTATGGTCTGTTTTTCAGTGCTGGATTTGTTCTTATGAATCTGTAAAATGCACAGCAGAGCTTACTTTTTCTGGAGAAAAAGGTTCTGGTATTTGGTCAGCGTTGAATATCGGCATGTCTGAGGCTGGGATACGAAAATTACATGTTTTAAGAGGTCTGCTGCTTTGTCAGCTTTTTCTTTTTATGCAAACCAGAATTGTCCAGGGTGGTATATAGTAGCATTGTGTATTCTGTTACTATTGCACTCTGTCCCCAAACTGAAACTTTTGGTCAGTTTGTGACTTCTGTTTAGCCATTAAATGGTACTTCAAAGTCCCTTCCTCCTCACTGATGAGAGGTGTAAGAGTGTTCTTTCACGCTTGCATAACCTTTGTCATCAAAGCACTTTACTGGCTTTTATTCTATCACTTCATCTATTTCTGACGTTTGCCTTCTCTCTTTCTCTGTAGTGAAAGTATGGCTTGTAGCTAATGTCCCTTAAATCCCAGAGGTATACTACGACTGATGATAAAAAAGAAAATTCTTATGTTTTTTAACTTCTTGACCCAACATTTCTCTGTGAACAGAGAAGCAAAGGAAGATAGCGAGGTCGGCAGACCTGTGATCACCAAGTGGTTGGAGGCAAAGGAAGCAGGAAAGCTATTTTTGTGGTGTGGGCTGCTGACCACAGTTTTACTGGTTGGAGAAATCATAGCCAGAGGTTTAAATAAGCTCTTGTTTTTCAAAAAATGTCAATGGCTGTTAAGGTGTTGAAATTGGAAATCGACCAAGTCATTGACTTCTCCCAGAGAAGGAAAGGCATTATGAAAAATTCTGTGAAAACCAGGAAGAGACTCGGTTTAGAACTAAAGGAAAATAATTGCAAAATGAAACTGCTCGCTCTCGCCTTTTCGGGGATTTGAGACAGTCTTCCTGGAGTGCCTCCCTCCCATCAAATTCGCAGCTGTTTCTGGCAGGATACTCAATACTTTGCATGAATAAATGCAGAAAGATATTGGCAATATAATAGTAGAAACTTATTGAAACAATTGAATCTTTCACAACCACAGTACTATTTTACTGGATTAACTGTTTATGAGGCAGTTTAGGGTAAGAAAAAATATGGTCAAGATACATGTGGTATTATTGTAACAGAGGGATGCTTTATGTCCTGTAATGCACAACAAACTGTATGTTAAGTATATTCAGTCATCTTCCTCCATAAAGCTGGATTCACATGTAAAAATATAGCTGGGACTGGGACTGGGGTGGGGGAGGCAAGGGAAGTAAGAGAAGAGGAAATTATTTTTCTGAAAAACTGATTTAGATCACATGAAGGCATATTAAGTTGAGAGAGTTCAAATGGGATTATTAGGTGGCTCAAGTACTTGGCTCTGGGTGTATGTATTTGAGATGGCCAAACCCAGTCATGTCTCATAACTGATATCAACTGATACTTTCTTCTGTCTTAAAGTTTCAGATCACAAAGTAGAATTATATTAGGCGTAAATTAATATTTTTGATGTTTCTGTCTTTGAGGGGAAACTAATGACTACGTAGTATCGGAGACTAAAATATGGCTTGTTTTGCCTGCTTTTGAGGACCCTATATCAGAATAGATGTAATATTCTCTGGCAAAATAACCAGGAGATTCACCCTTCTGGTATTTTTTCTTTTTTTAATATCTATTTTGTGGCTGGAAAATTTATATCTCCAGCACATTCAGTCTAGCATTTTTCTTCACTACTAAACTATGTGTATCTACACATTTACCAATCTTAAAATGCTTGAGAAGAAATTATGATAGAAACAAATTAAAAGAATTTAAAGAATACTCCATGAAAAAATAATGTTGTTCAGGACTGTGGGTGGGTCTGTGGTTGCTTCACTTTTCATACTAGCTGGATACTGGTGCCTGTGGATCTGAGTCATCTGCTCTTTCAAGATGCTAGCGCTCCTTCAACACACGCAACTGTGCTGTCTGAGAGATGTCTTCACAAGCAGGAGAATACCTGTTTCATATCTCACCCTCAAAATATGTGACCTCTGGACTTTGCAGAGACTGAAAAGCTGTCATCAGTGAGAAATTCTGCAGCTTGAAAGACATCCTCTCATTTCTGGGATTTTTCAAGACGCAGCTGTCTCTCCATGCTATTTCTTGTGGATTTCTTCTTTGTGGCTTGTATTTGTTATACTGAACTTTAATCTGTGTGTTTAGGAGTGAGCTTTGAATATTTGTACTCCAGGATCAAATTTTACTTTGATTTATAAGAGCAATCATGGAAATAATGCAGAATATTTTAAAAGATCAACCTCATTTATTCTTATTTCCATTACTTATTATATTGCTATTATAATCTTTGTATTATTGCTATTTTTATTATTTTATTGTTATTTAATACGGTTGAGGAATTTTAGATAGCATATGGCCTCCATAGCCTTATTAGAAGTCCTCTTATACTTCAGTTCTACTAAATCTCCGAACATTTCACTCTACGTGTTCTTGTCAAGGATACAAACGACATTACTCTATAATTTTGCTTGCTTTGATGACACTTCCATTTTACTTAAGCAGTACATATTTTTTTAATGAGAAAATGAATAATGAAACTAAGTCTAGACAATGCAATTTGTGGTGTATGTGCTGAAACCCCTCTTAATTTTTTTATTGGTGTATCACCTTTTTACGGAGCAGCCTAGTACAATCCTATGGTAAGCTCAACTCCAATAATTCAATCATTCTAGACAATTAGAGAAATAATACAGAAAAATTTGCAGACTAGCTCAGGAGTGTCTAGGATGGTCACGTTGAACTCTGTCTTAAAGGTCTTTTCCAGCCTGAATGATTCTGTGTGATCTTGCTTTGTTTCAATGGTCTGTAAAGCACAGACTGAGAGCCATGAGAGTAATGGGACAATTCAAGGTCTGTATTCTCTGAAGAGAAGCAATGAGAAAGACTGGAGTTATTTGACTTCCCAGTAAGTTTGTGGAAAAAAGCAACCCTTCTTCCACTGCCAGACATCTGTGGTGTGGGATTTTTCTTCTCTAAATTTAAAGGGCAGCAGCAGAGCAATCTGTTGTTTGTATAGAAAAGAGTGATGGTAAAGAAAGAAAATACACTCAAGGGAATATCTACTCTGCTTTAAGAAGCCACTTGAAAAATAAGCACAGGGAAACATTTGAACAGCATGCAGTACAGAAGCAGAGGAAAATCAGAACACAGTGGGTAGGTCACCAATATAGAACACACACATGGAGCGTGTTCTTCCCTAAGAAAAAATCCATTTTTAAATTCTTGTATTTCTGAAATCTACTGAAGGATTACATCTGACAGGAGGACTTGAGAGTATTCTGAGCTGTGAATATGGTTTTGCTTTTCCCTTTCAACCTGAGCTCAGAGTTCCAGGCCAGGTCTAAATCAAGCAGGTGGTGTTACATGCAACAGTGTGGCGTTTCAGATTAATGAAAAAGACATATGTGAAGGTCGTTTGACTATAGAACAGTTAAATTCACAATACTCGAGATGATAGTGTTCTGGTTAGATTTTTTTGTGTTAGAATTTGCAATTGTGACAAGTGATTGATAACAAGATGTAAAAATAGCAAACATTAATTGGTAAGAGCTTATTAAAAAGGGAAGGAATTTTATATCTACTGATAATAGGTGATTCAGATGTGTTTAATTCTGCTAACAGCTAATTTTGAATTTCTTAGAGGGTCTTGCACTGACTCTGCTATTAGGTGCTTAGGTATTTCCTGGACTCCCATTTTGGCAACCTCTTGTCTTCTGAAAGACTTGTTGGTGGAATGAAAGTTCTTAGATTCTTAGACACTTTTTCTTTCTTTCTCTTTTTAGATTAGAAATTATTAGTTTCAATACAGATATGAAACTATTGATTTTTATAAGTCATGTTTACTTTAAGTTTTTCAGATCTACCATCGCTTTTCTCTGATGTTCATGTCTCAAAAGTGCTCTGGAAATAAGGGTCCATATGGACTAGTCATTTCATTGGCAGCTGTTGAATTAGTTTTCAGTCAGTTCATGACTTTCTAGAATATTTGTTCTAGTTTTGGACAAAGAGTTTCTGTACATCAGCCATAAATTATAGTAGCATATGACTTCTGAACTAAAACTAGCTAGATTTTTTTCCCAAGCTATGGAATATTTCCTTGGTGTTTTGATGAGATGGTACTTTGGTTGGTTTGTTGGTCTTATTGCTGATCTCTCATTTGTTTTACAGATCAGTTCTACTACTTTACTTGGAGGTTTAGGGATTTAATGGAATAAGCTGTTCTCTGTTAATACCCGGGAAGTCATGCTTGGTTTGTGGCCTCCATGATGAAAATCGATTAGTTTTGCCTTCTTTCTATTTACAAAAGTGTTAATATCAGAAAATCAACAGTTGGCTGCATTTCATTAAAATGCTCATAGACATCAAACAAATTTAATGTCTCTGGTTACTTTTGTTCTTCTCAGGGATCCAGTAAGAAAGCTGTGAGCATTTTTTTTTTTCCTTGTTCATTAGGTTTAGAAGTAGTACTTGCAATTTTATTTATCTTTAGAAAAACATGGATTAAGTTGGAATCTGCAGATAATGATTCTAGATTCATTAGTATTCACTGTTCAATCTACTAGGCCAAGAATCATAAAAAATATATTTTGCTCAGACATTAAACTATTTATCCATAATTTTAATGTTTTCTCTCTTGCTATCATTTTTTCGCTGCAGAAAAGTGAAGTATTAAATAGCTGATCTTCATGAAATGTAAATATTGGTTGAAGAGAGAGACCACACCCTCATTTGTGATTTGAAAGCATCACCTTGCATCTATTTGGGAGATGAGTTACTGTTCACTGTTTTTGTCATTGGTGTTTTCCTGGTATTGAGAATGTCAGTGATATACCACAGTCCTTCTGCATTAGGTCTCATTTGTACAGGAATTGTGTAACAGAGTAAAGAACAAAATAATGAAACAGTAAAATTAGGAGTGAGATAACAGATAAAATCCCACCATCAACAATCATGTAATTGGCAAATAGAATAGGAACTTAACGCCTCACAAACATAAGGAAGTGCAGGAAAACAGAGTCAATATTGAGTATTGTGACACACATTGGCATCAAAATTCTAGGGGTCTCATTGGTGTCAGACTCCAAAACTGACCTCAAAAATACTTTGTTCATCCCGGCTAGGTTTTCATGAGGTAGCTCCCATAATATAAAGGGTCAGTGGTGCAGATAAGAATGGAGACTATTACTAAGTTTGATAAGCTTAGGGTCTGTCCTTTGTAACCAGAGCAGAACAACATTAATTCTGATAAGATGCACCCATATAGTAGGTTAATCTCAAGATACTTAATTAATTATCCTCTTAGAATCAGTTTCAGATTACGTATTAGGCTTTGATTATGTATTGTGTTCTCAAAAAGTTAAATCTTCATCAGAATCTTACATTGAAATACCCCATTTCTTTTGAGCTTGAGTGGTTAATAGCAACATCAGGAGCAAAACTCTCTTACTTGTCATATTACTTCATGCTTGGGTCAGGAAGCCCCAAAAGTACATGAGGGATTCTGGTTCAATTCCTTTTTGCTCTTGTTCATATTCATCTTCTTCAGCAAGGACACAGCTTGTATATCCTTATCAGGAGTCCCTGGACAATAGCTAGGAGGGCAAAAATCCCTGAAGTGCACACACATCAAATGCAGGACACAGTGCATGAACATCATGTCTGCTTAGTCTTACATTCACCTTTGTGACTACTGGCCTGGGACTTCAATATAGTTCAGTTTTTCTTTAGAACTAGTATGTGCTTAATGCCTGGAGATTCCAGTAAAATGAGGGCTTATTCCCAACAAAATAGAATTGAACAAAATTTCTGGTTAGAAAATGGAGAAACTGAACATACAGTAGTCTGAGATGAAAATATATAATTCAGACCTTTTGTTTGCAATGTAAACACTGCTAGGAGCAAAACTACATTGCACCAAAGTTATCATAGAATCTTTTGTAACATAATAGTGCAATGTAGTTTTGCTTCTAGCTCCTCAAAATGTTTCTACTGAATATGCTGAAATAATTTTGACATTAACAGTGTGAGAGCTTGAAAGAGTAGATGTAGTGTGTAAATATTCTGTTCCTGGTGCACTTTCGGTAGGGTGTGCAAAGTTTGGGTAAATAAAATCAGTGGAAAAATCTAAGATGGAAAGGAAGAGAAAGAGGTGAAACAAATAACAGGACAGAAAATAAAAATAATGATCAAGGCGGGTGCTACCTTGCTCCTATCAGTGGATGAAAAATAATTAAATGTATCCAAACAGACTTGCCCATTGTTATAGGATTCTTGTTGTTTTAGCTTGTGTGATTCAGGAACTGGAAAGAATCTCGCATTATAGCAGAATCTGTTCAGTGAAGCTAATGCTCCTTGAGAACATCTTAAGTGGATATGATTTAAATGCATGTCAGCTGGACCAGGTGGAGTTGGATGACTTTCTCAAGATGATCTCAAATTGTGTTTCCAGCTAGTAATATTTTAGTTTACCGTTGTCATCAGTAAAGAGTAACTAGAGGATGAAATGCATCCTGCTCTCTTTCGCTAAAGGAGAAGTTTTGCATCCTGTCAGGTTTATTGCTCATATTTGTTGCTACACGGTAGTTTGTTTGCTGTTCTTTCTGTAATGGATGTGGCTCTCTATAACTCTCCTGGAATGTGGGATAGTCCTAGGAAAATTTGGTTTGTCCGGGTTTGTGGAGGCTTGTCCCGGGCTTGAGCCAGTTTACAGGAATGCCATGCCATTAGTTGCACAGGCATAAAAATGTCCAGTGGGTTTGTGATCTATGCTGTAGTAACAAATGTGGCATAAATAGATCAGATGGGCCTTGGCTGTGTCCTTTTTAAGTGGAAGGAATACCACTGTACACTGAATAAACTTGACCCACAATTTACTTTGCTTGTTTCTGTGTAGGCAAACTGTATTTTGCAGAATAATAATAATTTTTCAAGTAAGCAACAGTACGGGAAAATGGTTATTGTACTATAATTCTAGAATTCTGAATGGAAGATTTTGCTTGGGTTTGGGTTTTTTTTTAATTTTGTTTAGGGTTGGTTTCATCTATTTCTTTTACAGAATGAACCTGTATTAAAAAGCTTGCAAAAATCATCAAAGATAGACAGGAACTAAAAATTGACATCTCGCCTAACCGCACAACTGTCCTATTGATTTGTTCATAAAATATGGACAACATACTTAATACTGCTTTTATCCAATTTTTTGAATTCTCTGGCCTTCTGTTAACTGCATAGTCTGAAAACTTCTGACTTGTCTAATATGTCATTTTCTGGAACACTCTTAGTTTTAGAACTAGATCCTATAGTCCTTTGATATTATTTTGCTAGTGAAACCTGCTGCTTGAATTACTATTAGAAGAGGTATGTAGTACAATTATTATGGACAGAGTCTTTTTTGTTACTTTTCACATTAAAACGTTCCATAAAAGGTAGTTGACTACACAGAGAGAAAACTCTTGGGTTTGTCCTGTCCTGCGTTAGGGTCAGATGGAGCCACCTGGCACTAGATTTCTCCTTCTCATGGACATACTAAAGAAGTAAGAAACTCCCGGTGTGCTGTGTGGGGCAAAAGAAAAATAGAAGTGAGCACGCAGAAAACCTACACCGCAGCAGGGGCCGAGACGTCCGAGGAAGAGTATGAAACATTTTACCTAGAAGTATAATGGGGCATATGTTATTTTACTGCAGCCTAGGAAGCCCTGAAGAATAGTTTGATTGAAAGCAAGCCTGAGAGTAAGGGAAAAGCCTATAAGGATGCAATAGGAAGACATTTCTTTACAAATCTCCTTTATTTTTAATCTCTCACAGTCATTTTCAATTCTCTCCATACCAAAAATTACTTACTCTTTTGTGATTTTTCAAAAAAAAAATGGCATTTAAGCTTAAAAGCCATTCTGATCTTTTTAGATGTGGTTGGTTTTAAGAAAAGGTCTAGACGGTTTTTTGTCAAAGCTCTGACCGTTTTGAGCTCCTGTCATTGTAATAGGTGCTGACTTGTTTATGTATACTCTCAGCGAATATTGCTAATTTAAATGCTATTTGTGCCTCCTGATGTTTTTTTATGGAATTATGGGACTAAACAAATTAGATTTGCAAAAACCGTGGGTTTGTATGTTTATTTTTTTTCAAATGCATAAAGAAAAATGGATGGGTATTGTGTACATATGGATGTTTTCTTGTCACCTGAACTGACCCGAACCAGGAAATAAATTATACTTTTTATGTAGAAAGAGCGCAGTGAAAATGTAAAAGTGGGAACAAAGAGAAGTAGGCAATTGTTTCTTAGCAAGAGGCATAATCTCCAAACAGGTAATACTCTAATGAGAGCTGAGAATTTCTTTCTCTGCTGAAGAGCCTGACTCGCCTGATGTAGGCTTTTAGTGTCTCCACATCTGAGATGTCCTTGATACGCTGTTGTTTTAGCAGCATGTTGGTGTTTTGAGGCCAAACAATTACAATTCTAGCACGGTTACAATTCTAGCTGGAGTCAGTGCTCCCATTAACAATAATGGAAGTTGGATCTCTGCTCTTAAACACAGTGCACGGTATTCAACCATAATTGTCTATTAAATCATACTCTCTTCATCATTTGGTATTTCTCCCTCTGACAGTTCTGTAAACACATCAAAATTGCTTTCTTGGATGTGCAGTACATACCCCTTTTGTATCCTTTGAGTCATTTCTGCTAATTTAAGATGTTCTAACGTGTTGTGCTGGGAATTAACTACTGAAGATGGTTAACCTATCGATCTGTTACCCCTTTGCTTCCATTGCTTTTCTCCTCCCATTTCTGTACTCTTCTTTTTTGTTGTAGCTCTCATGTTAAAGATAGTCTTCCAGGTGAAATCACACATACAGTCTAAGAGGGTTTTTTATGTGGAGTTCTGTAGTAGTAGCTTTTTCATTTGCTTGTAAGGAACAGAATGTTTGATTGTATTATTTCTGTTAGTTTAATATATAGTTTTGTGAATGTGAGTAGTGAAAACAGACTAGTTTTATCTTATATATAAAAAAAAAAAAGAAATAACATCTTGATAAAACCTTTTAACTTTCAGAGCTCCTTCTGTTCATTGTTTATGTATGGTTCTGCAGCCTGGATAATTTTAGATTGCTACTCCCATTGAAACCACGGGTTTTGAATGTTTAAAGAATGCATGAATACATCTTTATTGAGATGATCTTTGCTTCTATATTGTTCCAGTTTCTTTGCATCCACTCATACAGTAAACTTGATGGGAACTTTTTTCTCTGTCGCCCAACTTAACATACTTTTTCCTACCTTCAAAGATATAAATGTCATAATGTTCTTGGAATAGCAGGGTTTGTGCAAAACCCAAATATTTATTAAACTTGGAATAAATACCTTGCTGTTTGCTTGGCTAAACTACATCTCATCACAAGAAAGCATTTTTATTTACTTTTAATGACCATTTCACTGTGCTATTTGCTCAGAATGCTTTTCTTAAACTTCAACAGGGGTTTCTTCTTCTACCACCTTGTCTTTGCTTTCGCCAAGAGCATTGCTGGCCTACCAAGCTCATGGTGATTTTCCATGAAATGCCATGGTCACTGAAAAATGACACTTTCCAAGTCCTAAGGTTATGTCAGAAACTTCCTAGCTGAGATCAGTTGAAATAAGTGCTATGCATATGTGAAACTCACATAGGTGGACGTTTATTTTGTTATAATACCCCTAAGGAATAAGGACAGTCAAATTTAGTAATATAATAAGACTCTATCAAAATACATATATTAAAGCATTTTCATTTGTGCTGAAGTCTTTGCAATGTTAGCAAGTGTTTGCGATGTAAACGCTACAGGCTTTTCTAGGTCATTTAGCATTATATGAGAAATCATTGCTCTGACCCCATATGGCGAAGCGTCAGAAGCTAAACAGATTCGCAGGGCAGGGTCATAATGCACTATAATCCTTGAGGACATCAGATGCTGTTTAGCCAATTCAAAGCAGCTTGACATTCCTTTCACTAGTGACACTGTTTATTTCTCTCTAATAGTTCTGTCATAAAAACTAACTGCAGCAGACAGATTTGATATGAATTTCCTGAAGTAGTTTCAGGAGAGGTGGACAGGGCTTAATTCTAATATATATTGTGCGTTAGTTGTTTCATACAACAAACTCTACATCTCTTGGAAGCAGAATAAATCTCTGGCTCTGGTGTTTTTTTTCTGAATACATTACTAGGTCATGTGGGAAGAGGTTAGGTACTTTGAAGTAGTGTGGTTTAGTAGTCAAATCACAGAGGTGATAGGCCTCCTACATTCTATTTTCATAAGTATTATTTGCTATTAATAAAAATCCCATTACACTTCCTCTGATTTCTCTTAGACGTTCATAGTATGAAGGAGAAAAATTGCTTCTGCAGAAAGATTCCATTGGTAGGGACCTCAGTAGGCCATCTAGTCTGTCTCCTGATGCAAGAAGGAATCAAAGCACAAGTAGATGCTGGCAGAACTTATCCTAAAAGATCTCTAATGATAGTAACTTCACATTTTCTGTAAGCAATCTGTTCCGGGTCTGCAATAATTCAGTTTATAAGTTGGCATTTTAGCAATCCGAACCATAAAACTAATATTACACATTGCCAGAAGAATACTGGTGGATTTTGCATGAGAAATATTGAAGGTGATTTTTCATAGTAAGCACAAATGTAGTTTCTGTCTCCGTTTGTTGTTATAGTAAACCACCCAGACAGAGGGCTTACCAGCACTTTAGTATGTGTGTGCACGTGTTGGAAGGCATGTATACATACGTAACCATGAAAACTGCAATACCATCAACAGTATTTAGAAACATCCTGTTAAAAATTATTAGACCTTTCTAGTGCTGAAGCTGAAGGACTGGGAATATGGTGATTCTATTCATAGCAATCCTCTTGCAAGAGTTCAAACTTGTTAATTTGTACACATCTTTTCCTTACCTTTAGAGATGATATAATGTTTAGTCATCTTCTTGAGCCTTAAGTATCTTTCCCTTCATCTCAGCTTCTTAATGGTTTTGCTTTACTTCTATTAGTTTGTTTTATCAGACCAGAATTATTTTCTATAAATACACTGGAATTGTATCTTAATGTTAAATATGTTTTAAACTGAAAATAAAAATGTTTCATGTAGAACATACATGTTTAAAGGCATGTGCTAATGGTATAGTTTTTTCTCCTATGTACCAAATGTTTGTAGAGGCTGGTTTATGTTATTCATCAAGGTCAATTTTGTGTTCTGACTCCTAGGTAAATATAGAAGTGTTTACTTAAAAACTCGTCAGGCTAGAATTGCAGCTTGAGCTACATTTGCTATGAATACACAGGAAAAGAATCTATGTCTAGTGTGTATTGGCTCACAATGCTATTATTTATATATTTATATGATTTATTTATAAATGGACCTGTGAAAATATTGTATATTTTCTGGATGGCAGTTGCAGTCAGAAAAGAATGTCTGCTTTTCTGCTGTTATCTGGGATGTTACTCAGACTGAAGTACAGGCTTATTTAGCTCAGGCACTTCGCAATTTCCTTTCATCTCCACAAAACTACTGTATTCCCAAAAGCATCATTGATCATCCATCTCTAAAATTATCTCATGACATTGTTCCTCTTGTTACAATGTTGGTTTTTTTCTCTCCCACTTTTTTCTCTTTTTGTAGATTCATCTAATATATTTATTCTCCGATTAGTTTTCTTTTCCTCCCATTAGAAATAAGGTTTCAATCTATTTTGTCTCTTCTCTTTTTTCAATTTTACCATAACTTCTTAGTTTCAGTCATTTTAGGGTTTCAGATATGCTAGATTTTGTGTTTGGTTTTTTTTTATGTATCTGCTAGGAAAACAGCAAAGAAATATCTGAATGTTTTCAAAATTGCTGCCACCAAACTCCACACACTCCTATGGTTTGGTTGATTTTTTTATATCTAAACTAAGTTGTTGAACAGCACGGTCCTAAAGAAGTTCAATGCTGTACAATATTTGATCTTTGTGTCTGCTTTGACTACTCTTTTCAGCAAGGAACAAATGTAATGATGCTACACATGACTCCTCAGATTGTTTTAAGAGCAATGCTATGGCAAAAGCTTTTTAAAGCTTTTTAAAATTCATGGCAAGCAGAAGAATGTATAGTAACTTCGTAGTGTTCCTAGTCTCAGTATGATAAATAGGAAAATTTTTTCTGGGGTCAATAACGGACCTTTAGTCTCAAACAATTAATTAGTCTTTCAGTTGATTGTATTTTATAATACCAAGCTAAGAAAACTAGTTCAAATGCTTGGCTTGCTCAGTTGATGTTTAAATTTTAATCTGGACTGAATAAGAAGTGTGGAATTCTTTTGTTGCCTGTCAGCATTTTGTATTGTCCATTGGGAATCTTGTGCAACTTCAGAGGAGACCCATCTGTTTTACTGTTCTTCTCATTATGCCAATCAAAAAGTCACTTCTAATAGCATGAGAGAGCCACACAAGGTTTTTGGTTGAGTCGCAGAAGAAAATGAACCTCCCTACTCTCCTGCCATAAAGAGTTGTTTTTAGTTCTATGAATTAGCGTTTTCTAAATAGAGCACTCAGTGAGCTACCTTTTAACTCAGATTTTAATTAGTTGATGTAATAACTATTGAATTTGCTGTAGGGATATGCCAGTATTATTGATATGACAATTAAATGCAAAATGATTAGTCTATTAAAGAAATACTAATTGACTTTTGTCTTACTAGGCTAAATTATTAAGAGCTGATTGGTCAAAACAAAGTGAACTGTATCTGTAATTATTAAGCTCTGGATTTCACTTATGCCACTCATGTTTTTTTTTTTATTTTTATTTGAATAATCCTCTGAATTGATAGATATATATTTTCAGGTGGATTTTAGTTTAGCCTGAATAGAAATTGCAGTCATTTGTCTTTATTGTCCATGTGTAGTGGAAGGGTTTGTAGACGAAGAAGAAAGCTTTCTAGATGATATGGAAATTGTTATATTTTGATAGTGCTGACAGGCTTAAGCATGTTTGCTGATAGGATTCATTGTGCTTAATATAGGATCTTAATACAGTAACTTGACTTCTCTGTAATGTAGTGTGGCTTCCGCAGTTAGCAAAGTGTGTGTGAGTTGTGCCTGGTGGTATTTGTTTAAAGTTGATCCTCCTTGTGTTGTTAGGAGCTTCTGTTCATTTTGCACAGGCACGGGTTCTTGCACAAGACGTGAAGTACTGTACCATGTTTTTTCTGTCTTGATCTTTTCTGCATTATCCTTACAAACACATTGCCTTATTTGAAGTAGAACTTCAGCTAATTTGCTGTCTATAGGCATAAGAGTCATCCTTTTCCTTTTGGGATAAGTCTTGTCAACTGTGACGTTTTGAAAATATATGAAATCCAAAACTCTTGTAAAAACACAAGTTTAAGGTGTCAGAATGAGTTTAACACCTTTTTCTCTTGTGGTATTTAGGTAGGAAAATAGAGTTAAATTTTAGCTGCATTGTGATAGAGAATTGAATTGTTTAACTGTTAAATTGAAGTGAACTCTTACTGACAGCTCTTATTTATCAATTGTAACCGTTTGTGTGTACTAAGTATTACTCTCCCTTCTCTTCCAGTCCTCACAGATATAGCTTCACGATCAAGATGTACGAAGACAAGGTAAGGACATAAATTAATGTTAATGATCTTAATTTGCTGGTTTGGATTCAATTTTTGCTTGACTTTTTGTTCCGCTCTTAGAAAGCTCTGTATTCATCTTGAGAAATTGTGCTCTTGTGTTTCTTCTTTCATGAGAAAATGTTTTAAGTTTTATGGAAAATTTTCCCCTTTGTATCAGTGCGGTACTTCCAGTTTTCATCATTTGTCTCAGTTTGTCCTTTGTGGTGACTCTTGAGTTGCTGCTGTTTTTTCATCACACTATTGGTAGAGCTTAAGCAGAAATTTATGAAAAAACACTTAGTATTTTTTTAAAAATTCACTTTTAGCTAATTTTTGATGTTCATGTGTTCTCATTAGTCCCTATTTTCTTACCTATTTTGTGCTTTTTTGTGTCCAAATGATGTGGCTTGAAATATTCACTCCATTTATTGAAAAGAGACAGTAAAATTGGAGCCACATGTAAGAGCGTTGTACAGAGTACTAACAATTTTGTGTAGCTGTGTTTCTGATGATTGCGGAGAACAACACACCTCATTTTCTCTGGGATGTGTTTGTTAGGTTTTGGATTTTAAAATACACGTATTGTATCATTTCAGGAATATCTGAGATGTTTCAGTGTTAGCTAGTAGTAAACATAGTGGTAGGAGAGGATGAATACTGATGTTGAGGTGAATCATGTGGAGATGGGTAAAAGGAAATGGCATATTGGGAGCTGTAAAAGTGCCTCCAGTTTTCTTTCTAGTAGCGCTCTGTGTCTTGGTTGATAACATATCAAAGGAACAACAAGAACAGCTGTCTGCTTTGTTATAAAACTGCCTACACATGCTACTCCCCAGGCAGCCCATCCCCTAGTCCAGGGGATCACCAGGCTAACAGCACGTATCAGACAGCTGTCTGCCTTCTTAAATCTGTTGTTTCCCTTCTCCCAAGCCAAGCTCAGCGGTTCCGTGTGACTCTGGTCTCAGTATGTCAACAGGCAGGACTTCTTGAAGCTAGATGGTTCAGTACCGTTTATTCTTTTTTCTGTGGGAAGGACAGAAAAAATAAACCAACCTGAAGAGAGAATGAGATGGCTTAAATTGAACTGAGGGAACTAGTTTTAAATGTCTGGAATCAAAAGTACGCTTTATGAAAGGGGTGGGAGGGAGCGGTGTGTATGTGTGGAGAACAACTTTACTAGTGGAGTTCGGAGAGAATTGTGAAGATGCTGGTACACCAGAACGTATATCTGAGCAGAAATTGAGGTAGAGACAAAAAGATAGTAAACCCCATAGCTGAGACCCCAAACTTCACCCAGAAAGGAAAGTAATTACCTAATTAGAAAAGAAAATCTCGTGATGAGAACAGTAGAAATGAAGAGTGACGAGTTCTTAGTGGACTAGATTGAAATTTGTATCAAAGGGTATGTTGTACTTTCAAGAACTGAGGCAAATGAATGTTTTCTGAGCTTTAAATTGAATTCTTTATCTGTAATACACTGTAGATGTAGTCGAGGTTCTTGCATGTCATGGAGTAGGAATGGCAATCTGGAAGTAGAAGAAAATAATTAGGTATAATCCTACGATGCTGATAATTATTCAATTAAGTAATATTACAGAAGGTTTCTTATGCAGTAATGTTTTAACAGGAAGAAGCATAATGTCACTATGGTTTTTCAGTCACCGGTAAAGAAATCACTAATTTCTAACCATAAGAATAGTATTTTTTTTTTTAAAATGGAAGTAACATGTTATGTTTTCAGTCCTCTTTTTAGATCAGTATTTTGTTTTGCTGCAAGCAAATCACCTGAAGAATTAACTGCTGAAATAGATTTTTTTTTTTTTTTGTATGTACACTCAAAAGAGACTAGTTTAAAACACACTTCATTTAGCAATCTAAAAAAATCAAATCATTATCACAAAGGTTAAGTTCCTTAGATTATACACTCCACCAATGTTCTCAAACTCCATTTCAAAAATTTCTAAAAGCATTTAGAAAAGAAACAAACAAAAAACCTGAAATAACTGAGAATATTTTCAAAATTCATTTAAGTAGCTTTCTTATTACGTATGCGATACTGAAGTAGCTTCTTTTTTTTCCTTCATTACATTCATAGAACTTCAGTGAGAAACAACATGCTTTATTGAAATAAAGATCTAAATGCAATAAATCAGCCTATATATTTATACAGGTCTTTCAAAGAAACCCGAGCACCGACTCTTTCTGCTGTAGGCCAATTATATGTCTTAAAGCTGAATACATGGGACAAATAATGATTTAAAAATACAATATCAATAAGTCTCTGAAGGAGAGGAACAACTTGGTATGCAGGAGAAAAATTATCTACGAAGAAGAATGGAGAATAGTAGCTACAGCAGATAGGTGGAACTACATAAATAAAATGTTCCTGGAAAGCTCGAAAATTAACAATATTTGGAATGCTTTTAATTAAAGTTTTGAGGCAGCTGTTCAGCTAGGAGATATAATGTAAATGGGTTCTTGTACAATCTCACGTTCGTTTATATAAATGGAAACAAGTAATAAAATTATTATGAGGAAAAAACCTTGAAGTGTAAAATTCCTATGATTACATTTAAAAAGTAAGAGTTCAATCTTTTGCTCTTTCCTTTCGCTAGTAGAAAGTTAGGAAATAATACTAGTTATATATATCGTATATATTATATACATGACATTTTAATTTAACATGCTGTTACCTCAAAATTTTATTTGGATCATTCCAGTAGGTGTTGAACGTAGAAGAAACTTTTTGATAAAGCTGTAGAACGTTTGTAGATTTGAGGGTTTTTTTCTTGTCTAAAAGCAGAGTATTTTACATAATTGGAGAGGACAGTATGGGAATCTTGAAGGGAAAAAAAGGGACAGGGAAGAAAGTGAGCTGCTGAACACCCGAGTGTAGATGTTGATTATAGAACAACTGAACATTAAGAAATAAGAAATCCATTTTAAAAGCAGCTAGCCAATACAGAATCTGTTTATAGACGCATAAGGTATTGCAATGTGAATGCCGATCTGTTATTTCATCATTAAACTGGTCTGCAACAAAGAGGTATTTTATAGTTTGAGATTCCATTTTCTAAATCATTTTGGTAATATTAGGTCTTTGTTCCTTCTGAGAGACAGAAATAAGTTCTCTTATACAAATATTCAGCTGATATCTTTATAAGTTTTATAGTTCCCATTATGAAGAATGTGAGTGTATTTGCATCCTATGATAAAAGAAATGTCAAAGGATTTCACTAGTCTCAGTTTTCGTATAGGGAACTTGATACCTTGGATCTTGTTTTCAGAAGTGCTGGACAAATGCAGAAATTGTAGAAAACAGTACACTTGTGGTCATTATCAGTTAGGAAATGAAATGAAATTGCTTGTTATTTGGTACCATTTGATATTCAGTGGTGAAGATCAAAACCTGGAGCTGACTGGAACTTTTTTTTTATCAAAGACTCCTGCAGTGCTGTACATGGAACATTCTTCCAAAATAGATTTAAAACTCAATTATGAAGTCTCATTAATACTATGATGGTTTAGGTTATGCTTTTCTGTTTGATTGTAAGGTTTTTTTTTTCAAAGCTGCAGATCTCTGAATGTGTGAAAGACATGTCTTGGGAAAAACAGACTGCAGTAGTGGGTATGCGTATCCTGTTCTCAATCTTTTTTTCGGAAAAGGAACGTGAAATCTTATTCCCTGTGGAAAAGGACACCTCACTTTTCTTTGGCAGAGCTAATTTAAATCTTTTCTTTGCTGCAGTGTTAGCACTTGAGACAGAAGTAAAATAAAACAAAGAGGAAAACATTAGTTATACTGGTTAAGTTTACTATCCTTATACACTCCCTTGAGGAGTATCCTTCCCTTATATTTCTGATCTGAAAGGCCAATCATAATACTGCCTCCTACTCAGGGTTTCTTTTTTTTTCAAAAAATTTTCTTCTGTTCTTAAAGGTTTTCTCTATGCCTTTTCAACGCAAAGTGGGTCATCTTCAACTGCAAGCTGTTAAGCTTTTGCAATCCAATTTTCAAGAAAATTAACCAGCTTTTTCTTACCCGGATCATATGGGAGCCCATGTAGCCTGAGGTTTTAATCTTGGATCTAGTTCTCAATATTTCTATATTGGTCTGTAAGATTTTATCTCCTTTCATTAGACTTGTGTGTTCAGGCTTTTCCTTAGCTTTCAAAAAGTAACAAATTTTTCTTTCCAATTTTTATTCTTCTTATTTCACACTTCTCAGGCCCTTGAGAGATTCAAGCTCTCTTTGACACCATTGTTTTTGTCGAAAATCTACAGGGGAGAAAAAAAACGAAACAAAACCCAATTTCTTAGCAACATTTCTAAATACACTTTTTGCCATTAATTAACTTGTTCTCAGAAGATGGATATTCTCTTCCAATTTTTTGACACTATAAAGTCTCAAAATACACATCTATGTAATATTGGTGTTTTAACATTTAAAGTTATATTTATTTAGCTATGTGTTTTCACAGACTTCTGCAAATTTAATTTCTGTACAATGGGAAAATAAAAGTTACTAAATGTGGCATTCTGTGGCCTGATATATGGAACGTTCCAGTCTTTCTAGATAAATATCTTTTAAAATTAACTAATCTATGAAAAAGAAAAAAAGCTCCACAAAATAAGGTGGTTGGTACCCTAAGTAGACCAGTAACCTCCTGTTGGAAATGCAATTGCTGGTCTTCCCCTAAATTGAGTAGTATGTAAAGTTGGTACCTGGTCATATACGTAGGAGGATGGATTTGTTTTTTAAAGCTTGCATTTTATGACACCCAGAATGTTTAAGGTTGTCCATAAAGGAAAAATTCAGGCCAAGTTATAGTTGTGCTCATGTTAATTGTGTTTGGTTATGCCAAGGCACTCTTACTCGTTGAGGTTACGAGACAACTATGTGGCAGTAGAATGCTCTCGAAACAGCACAGGGGCGTCATAAGAATGCCTTATTTTCTTGTTTATATCTACTCGGAAAAAGTATTATATGGCGTGCGTTGTAGTAAATTAATTTTAAACTTAGAAAACGCTCTTTCTCTTCTGCAGGGATTTGGGACGGTTTATGGCTTCAGAGTTGTAATAGTAACGTTGCTAATCACCGCTAGTTGGGCATTGCACCAGCCCTCTTGTCCCATTGCTGCAACGTGATTTTTAATCAAAATCTTAATTGAGTCCCTCAGGAATTAATCACATTCATTGGACAGGAAGGAACTTATAAGATCCAAAAAGCACTTGACAAGCACATGAGGTGTTGAAGTCCTAGGGAAAAAGTACAAATAAAGGGGAAATGAATTTCAGTTTGGTAACAATTTCCCACTGAAGGTTGGAAGGGTATGGAAACAGTCAAAGGTGCTTCCAGTTGTTTTTCAAAGGCTAAGATAAGATAGGACATTACTAATTATATCTAAAGAAAGAGGATATGACATTTATTGTTGATGAAGGGAAGAAAAGTCTATCAAGTTAAAAAGAGGCTCCCTTGCCCAGTTTTTATTTTTTATTTTCTTGTTTCCTGAATTAATTCACGTAGTATATAGGCTTTTTAACATTGTTTTAAAATCATTATTTTTACCTATTGAATGCGCTGTCATCTGGATAATGAATCTGAATGGATCTTTCTAAAACATTTAAAAAAAAAATCAGTCTGAGAAGCTGGACACGTTGCTGTTCTTCGTGTTTTGTGCTTGCCACCGTTTGACCACTACTGAGTCTGTGTTAGCAAGTTTTACTGCTCATTAGTTCTAGTTAGTTTAACTTTTTCCTCAGCAGCCTGCCGCATCAGAACATGATGATCAATAGTAAAGCCACTCAAAAACTACTGTCTGGTGAAATAAGTGTCTAGAATGAGAATCAATGAACTTCAAACAGTGGTAAATTTCTACAGAGCCATCTGTTGTTACTGCTGCTCTATCCAGTTGCAAAATTTTGATAAATATGTAGTTATTGCATCAACATCTCAGCCATTTCCACAAATACTCTCCTTATATACCTGAATATTTGTGGAAAAAGATTTAAAATGCTGAATTCTGAGAGTACAATTAAATAGTATTGTAGCGTTACTCCTGTAGGTTAGTCTGGTTTCGTTCGGTTGTTGGTGTATACTGGAAAGCGGTTAGAAGTCCTCCTCTTTTTGTTTGTTATAAAATCGTAGTGAATAGCTGAGAGGTCAGTGTACAAGGAAAGCACTTCAAGGACAAGTTTAAGGCACATCTTGATTTGTGTGGTGTCGGCTTCACAGTGTGGAAAGCTACAGCTGAGGGCTGTCTGCTCTGGAGAGAAAATGTACTCACACTGTCAAAGCCGATGAACAAAACAGGAATGACACTGGGCAGCACAGAAGGTGCCAGACAAAAGAAAATTCAGAGAGTTCAAGATATTACACAGGTGGTAGCACTTTGCACTACTATAATGTGAAATTCTGATTAATTTCATAACAGATAAGATGAAAAAGATATTTTTCATACTCTGAGTCAGTAGAAAAGCTATGTCTCTGTCCTTACTTGGCTTCTTCCATTGTCGTATAGGTGATCTCGTTCTCTCTGGATATTCATCTTTCAAGCTTTTGGTCTTGGATTTTCCAGCACAGCTGTTTTTCAGAACAAACCCAAATGCTGTCATCCCTCAGACATCTCCTAAAAAAAACCCAGAAGTTCTTTTCTCCCTCCAGTTGGAGCATATTGCAGCCGTATGCTGTTCTAGAGTGACCTAACTTACTTAGAGTTGTATTTAAATAAAGCTTGTCTTTGAATGTGTGTTAGTGGTGAAAATGAATCATAAACAGGATTTAGTGGGGACAATGTGCAACTGACTGGCTGGCACCTTAATAATACATACTGTTATAATTGTTCAAAAGTAATGGTTAGCCAAGTAAGAGGAGTGGCGTCAGCAGCACTAAGGGCTTTTCCTTGGCTCAGAAGACATTAATGAGCACATTTTATGATAAAAAGAAGCTCCTCTAGCATCTGGAGCTATAGTGTGTTTACTCTTTTAAGATACTCTGTGTGTATTTTGGGAACTGAAACATTGGTTGGAAATATCACCATTTTTATTGTGTTTCCATCAACTCACAGAGTAGTAATTCCTCTATTTGTTCTGTAGTGAAATTAAAGGGAAGTTATTCCTTGGATATGGGTCTTGTAACAGTTATGATTCCTTTATTTCTCTCCATCTGACGTGGACGTATGCAGTTGTTAATAGAGTTGCCCAGCAATACTTTTTCATCTCCTGAGCAATATCTTCTTCTTATTTGTTTGTCTCTTTAGTGCTTTCTCTGGTAAGACAGCATAAAGATGATCCTGCTGGCAATTCAGGTTTACAATCAGGTTTTTGAGTGATTTTGCATGCACGTAGAACAGTGATATTGGTAGAACTACTTCAAATCCGTATAGGAGTCCTGTTAGGAGAAAACAGGTTGACTTAAATTGGGCAGCTCATACTTCTAGACTAGGTATGAAGAAAAAAGAGGGGTAGTAAAGATAAATTCCAACTGTTGCCCAGAGTACTGCTTAACCTCTAAGAAGTGATGAAAATGTGAAAATAAAAACCATCATGCTGTCCTTCCCTAGAATAAATGCAAGGACTGTACCAATGCTGTCTAATAAACAGAAATCAGAGCTCCTCCAGGAAGGAAAATCACTAACAATTTAGCATTGAAAACCAAAAAATTTACTCTAGGATGAACAGAAAACAGCAAAGGAATGTTTTGATTCTATTGACATGAGATGGCATTGGGAATAAGTATTCCCAGAGAAATAAGTATATATTTTGGCTGATATATCAGGAAGCTTTAATAGATAAGAATAGTAAAGTAATCCAGTTATTATAAACCTCAAGGGGAGTTAAGAAAAGCAGATAACAAAATATTTTGCAGATTTAGAAGAAAAAAGTCCACAAGAGAGATAGAACTTTGATCACGGAGGATTTTAATTCTTGAGATTTTGATTGTGATGACTATATTATTCAAAATTTTTTTTTTATTTTAATAGCGCATTTCTTAGTAAGACAATTTGTGGGACAATTCATATAGTCAAAGGTTATTTGAGAGCTAATCCTGTGAAGAAGACAAGCCTAATTAATAAAAAAAGGAGCATGTAGGAACCTAATGATCACAGTATTATCTGGACATACACTTTAAGAATAAGTAAAGTAACAAAAGTTTGATTGTGAAGCAGCTGGTGTTGAGGGAATATTAAAATGCCCTAAGGAATTTAAGCATCTATGTATAATACAGTTAGCCACTTAATAGAGGAATTTAAAATGTTTAAGAAATTGTTAGCAGCAATGATATTGTAACTCATTTTAATTAAGTTGTATTAATAAAGCAAATGAAAATTATTAACTGATGAGCAAAAAGAAGAGTGAGAACAATAGTCAGATGATTTCTTCAAAATATTTGCAAGAATAAGCATGATAAAATACATAATTATAAAGAAAACTGCATGAAACTTAAGATCATTAGAGAAGTGTGAAACTCCAAAGAGTACTGTTACACAAAGATGTATTCAACTAACAAACTACTTTGCTAGATTTACTTTTTATGGTAAATATTAAAAATAACTGCTTCAGTGGAGCAAATCAGTCAAAGCATTTGAAAGCTGTTGACCACCTTAAATGGTCCTGCATATACCTTCCCTTGATCTGAAATAATGAAGTAAAAAGAATGGATAGCAGTATGTTGAAATGAAATATCAGGCAGGAGAGAGAGATTTGTGTCAACGCCACAATGATATGTTAGCTTCAAGCCAAAGCTTTGCCCTTAGTGAGGCTGCCATGTTCTCTGGGGAAAGCAAAGAGTTTTCAGTTCCGGCTGAGTCTGAAGCTGCTTTATGAGTGGAGGCACTTAATATCTGGCAAGAAAAGGTTTCTAAGTAGGATCCACAGTTTTCTCAATTTAATACCCATCTCACTATTTTATTAAAGTTACAGGCACTCCACTGTTAGATACCTACTAACGTAGGATATGAGTGGAAAAAAGTAATTTTAAATTCCATTCATTTTGTCTCGCCTTCACCGCGGCAGTCTCCTCTCCCAAGGCTTTGGATAGCACATTCATCCAAACACTTAGCTCAGATGAGTGCATTTTCTTGCCTGTGTGCACTCTAATGATAAAATAAATGTTGTAGGGAGATAAACATCGTTTGGACTTCCTACTGTGAGGGTGTATATTAATTTCCTCAAAACTAATCCATTTTCTTAATTGTTGTGCCAACAGAACGCTACCTTTCTGCGGTTGTTACACGAAGGTGTGCCTTGGTCTTTTGCTGCTGATTGACAGAAATGAACTATCGCCATAGCAACAGAATGAATTAATTAAGAACCAGTCACATTGCTAGACTTTAAAACAGGAGATGGGAAACTAGCAACTAATCTGTGATAAAACATTATTTTCTGTCTCCTGTGATTTAGGAGCTTAAAACTCCCCCCGTAAGATGGATCTGCATTTGAACTTCCTGAGGTATATGTAGTATAGTTAAATGTCAAATTTAGATTCTGAGGTGTAAATTAAGGCAGGCAAACATTGTCTTGTAAAATCATGGCCACGTAGATGTCTTTTCACGATTATTTTTCTACCTACCAAAGGGAGGAAAAATCAACAGTATAATGGCAAAAGCAAGACTAATAATAGCTCAGCATACTGATTTAGGGAATTAGGATGCTCTCATCATACCCTAGATCTGCTCTTTTCCATATCCCGTGATAAGCACTAGCCACGTGCTTTGTACCTTTGGCACAGGTGTGTCTCATTCTGCTGTGATTTTGCTTGTGGGAATCAGTCTGGCTCCAGCAGCAAATATTTAGTGACCGTCTTCAGAACAACTGATAGCCTTATGCTGCTGAAGAGAGACATAAAAATTGAGAATTGTGGTGTTGGCCTGGAGTAGAGAGGGATAAAATGTGAAACTCAGTATTTCAGACTGACCTGGAGTAAGTGAAAATGTGTATGCCTCTTTCTGATGGTGACTAGAAATTCTATGATGAAACTGATAAAAACCATTTTCAGTTTGGCTTCATAAGATTGACCTGCCAGATAAAACCTAACTAGATGTAACAAAAAAATTACTGTTCACAGACAAGGAAATCAGCTGAGTTTTACTTAGAGAAGCCTGTATAAAACCAATTCACGTGCTCTTTTTTTTTTCTACCCCTGCTCATCATTTTTAACAGCAATTACCAAAACTAAAAACTTTTTAGAGGTGTGGCTACTTATGTCTTTTAAAAAGATATCATTGGCCATTGTGACTTGTGCCTATGTTTTAGGTGGAAACCTTCCTGCTTTGCAAAGCACTTAGCCTGTGTACTGATACCATAGAGGCACACACTATGCTCTGCTTGAGAAGCAAGTGCTCATTCTTTATTGGTCCATAGCTTTCATGAGTCTAAAATTGCATTATTTAGGCTGGAATTTATTTGTTTTTAATAACAGTATTTTCTGGTTAGCAGTATTATAAAGACTGTTTTCAAGATATCTTGGAGGGTTTTTGAACTCCAGCTTTGGACTTAGGTATTTGCAAATGCCAGCTGTTATATACAAAAGAAACTCTTGCTTCAGGGTTCTGAGAGATTAATTGGGAAATATGTCCTAAGTATATCCTAAATTATCAACTGACATAAGGCAAGTAATTAGAAACAAAATGTGTTACTTAAAAAAAGTATGCATTTGTGTGTATGTCTGTCTCAAGAATATTTTAATCATTGAGGCTGCCAGCATTAACTATGTCAGCAATCAGGAATCCAAAGCAAGTTCAAGATTCAATCACATTCCGTACAGCATATGGTCCAATTATGGAATTATTCTTAAAAAATATATCATGGAAATACATTTCAAAGGAAAAAATGCAGGTAGCCTTTCTTGTAACGTTTTCCATCTTCCTAATTGCAACTTTTTATTAGGAAAGCTGATGCTGCGTGACCCCAGTTAATGATCTACACCAATTTGTACTCCTTTTAACTGTTGCTTCAAAGAAGGGTTTTCAGTTTAATCTTTTTACTTTTGCTGAAAATGTCTTTCTTTACATTTTCCTCTATGGGGTCTTCATAAGTTTAACAGCAGCGCTATTGCCGTTTACATATGGCAAAGGTTAGAGCCTTTTGAAGAATACAGGTGCAACAAGCATATTCAAGTACTGAACTTTATAACCTTATCAGTTATGTTCCCACTTACCACATCTACCCACCACAAAACACCGTTACAACTATCCTCACCTATTGATTTGACCTTTGTTGTTGTTTTTTTCCCCAGTATCAATAAATCAACCTCTTAAATGGAATGAAAATCCAAAACTTTGGTTTGTTTTGTAACTTCAGAAGGGAGTCTGGGATGTAGATGGTTGTAACCTTTCTATGCATCTTGATTAGAAGAAATTTTGATGCATATGTCTGAGTTTAAAAGAGATGCAGAGTTATCTGAAGTCTTTGGGTGCAGAACTTTAAGAGTTATAACTGAGTATAGTTCTTACTGTATATTTAATGCTTTGTGCAAATTTTGTGTATCTACTTTGTTATAACTAAATTGTCATACATGCATTAAAGGTCCAAATTTTATTTAATAAAGGTGACCGGAGGCGTCATTAGCAGCAACAATAGCATAGTGAATATTCCAAGGCTTGGAATAGGCATTCTCTATTTTCCAGTTGCAAATCTGATTCAATGCAGACATTTTATTAACAGTGACAATATAGTGCTGACATTTCAGCACAGTTTGGTTACTGTGATATAGCAACAAATTTCATAGAAGAAAAATATCCCAGGAAGCCTGTCAGTAATAATGTTCTCATGCTTATTTTAAAATTGCAACCACAAAGGAATAATAAATATATAAAGAAAAGTTTGTGAAATATGAAAATGGTATTAGAGCTTCCTGTCCATGTGCTATAATTTTCTTTGTTTATACTTCACCTGAACTGATAAAATTGTTAGTGACATCCTAAACATCTCCCACTGATATAATTGCAGCTGCACAATATTAGTTGATATGTCACAAAAAGGCTTAGATTTTGTATTTGAGGAACAAAAGGCAGCAAGTTATTTGAATGTTATCACAAAGGACTTGTACTGAAAATATAGTAAGGGGAATATAAAGCAGAAATAAGAGCTATATCACCTGTAATAATTAAGCTTCTTGACTCATGAAGTTAATGAGTGAACTTAACTCCTTTTAACTGTTGACTTGAAAGATTTGAAGGACTGTCACGTATAAGGGTTGCTTTTGTATCATAAAAACATGGTGGAAGACAGCAGAAAGTATTTTTTTTCAAAGGGAGAAAGGGGAAGGGAAAAGTACACATGGTAACAGGTCACTTTGAATAATCTGTTGCACCAAAAGAAGACACAACTAATTTGCTCACCTGTCCTCTACCTCACCCACTCTCCAAATTCACTATTATCCCAACTAAGTCCTTTTCAAACCACTGAGAGAGGAATTACAGAGATGTGTGCTAATTCCAATGCTCAGTTTTTGGATCCCACCCAGAATTTTTTGCTGGTGGTTACAGGAAACCAACTAGTGTCAGCCCAACGCTTAGGCAGTGGGCATATGTCACTGTCACACAGCAGGGTTCAAGGAAATATGCTGTCAGACTTCCTGGTGCATCAGAACAAGGACCCAGATGAGCCGAAAGCCTTCCTGCTAACACAGATAACTGCTGCCCCTATTACTTTTGCTGCAGAGAGAATTAGGAGGTTTGGAGAGTGAGGATCTCGTGGCAGATATCCGAGTCCTACAGCAGCCATCACCTCTGACAACGTGAAAACATAGAAAACTCATCGTTATGAGAGAGCTTTCTGACTGGCTTTCCTGACCTGCCTTTTCTTCCCTCTTGTTCTCTTCTGCAAAATATGTGGAACAGCACAAGAACCACAGGGGAAGGTGTTCTTGCCGAGTTAGCCAAGGGCTGCCCAAGTGCATGGATTATTGCTGCTAAACTGGGAGTTGAGTTTCCTGGACTCTAAGCAAAACCCCTATAGCCACAGATCCTCTGTTAGATAATAAACTTTAATGAGTTGGTCATCTAAATTGCTGATCTTCATAGCTTTAGTGGCCTGGAGCCGGTGTCCCTGCTTGTCTTTGTTACCAACTGCGCCTACTGGATCTGTTCACTTTAGCAGTTCCTGCCAATCCTTTCCTATCTGGGTTCAGCGTCAGTGGTTCTTGCTCCCTGTACTCTCGATGGGATGCCCGCATGGCTGTGCCAGCTGCTCGCTGCTCTCTGCCAGCACACTGGCTGCAGCTCTGCTCTCTCTCTGCTTTGCTTTGCCAGACCCTCACTCAGCAGCCCTGGAAATGTTTTCAGTCTTTGTACAAAAAATTTAATGCCATGTGATACCCACCTGCAGTCCCTGTTGGAACTGGGGCTGCTCTGATTACCCAAACGTAGGCTCGTCTTTCTTGAAAGAGGGTGAGGCAGGAAAAAGGCCTCAAAGAGCTTCTGGGGTTGTCCTGGGCTTGAGTCCACTGCTCCAGCCTTCCAGAGAGCGTAGCCAGCCCCATTGACTGCAGGAGCGCACCGGGAGAGCTTTGGCTGGAATAACGTCTAGTGATTTCTTCACTGATATTACTTAGCTGTTTGTCAATTTATTTAGAATTGCAAGTCTTTGTGAACAGTTGGTTTCTAAATAAATCCTTAATTTTGCTGCAAAGTGTTCATAATAAATACATCTCCAGCTCTCATTACATCTTTGGTTTGTATTGCAAAAACACCTAGAGGTCTAAGTTGACATTAAAACAACTAGTATGCTAGAAATTGCACGTGTAGACAAAGTAAAATATTTATATGAAGAACTTTTCTGCAAATAATACTTGGGGCCAAAAAAGCGTCATCCCATTTGATGATTTGCTGTTGCATTGATATTCCATAGGAAAGTGTGCACTCACAGCCCAGAAGGCCAACCATATCTTGGGTTGCATTAAAAGGAGCATAGCCAGGAGGTCAAGGGAGGTGATTTTGCCCCCCTACTCCACTCTACTGAGATCCCACCTGGAGCCTTGCCCTCACATCTGGAGTCCTCAGCACATGAAAAACGTGGACCTGTTCGAGTGGCCACAGTAATGATCAGAGTAATTGAATACCTCTGTTATTAAGACAAGCTGGGACAGTTGGGCTTGTTAAGCCTGGAGAAGAGAAGGCTCCAGGGAGACCTTATAGCAGCCTTTCAGTACTGAAAGGAAACCTACAGAAAAGATAGGGAGGGACCTTTTTAGCAGGGCCTGTAGTGATAGAACAAGAGATGACTTTAAACTGACAGAGGGGGAGATTTAGGTTAGATATAAGGAACAAATTCTTCACCGTGAGGACATTGAGGCACTGGCCCACGTTGCCCAGAGAAGTTGTGGATGCCTCATCCCTGGAAGTGTTCACAGCCAGGTTGGATAGAGCTTTGAGCAGCCTGATTTAGTGGAAGGTGTCCCTACTGATGGCAGGGGGTAGGAACTGAATGATCTTTAACATCTCTTTCAACCCAAACCATTCTATGATCTGGTGTGTTTTGACTTGGACTGTCTCGGCAGTGAAAAGTTCGTGAGATTTATCATATAAGAAAGTATTTTTTCAGATGTTATCATGCACATCAAAAGGAATTAAAACATAAGGATTTCATCAGTGTCATATTGGTATAGGTATTTTCATAGTTTTAACACAGTGTTGAATTAAGTGACATGCTTTTTACAGTAATGTTTGAGAAGTCTACAAACAGAGAAATCTACTGGTGAAGTATAGGAATTTACATTTCTTCACGATTAATGCCACTGGCTATAAGAATTGTGTGCAGTCAAGAAAATGTATTGTCTGCTATCTGTAGCAGCTTTGACACCTATTTTGTGGACTGCCCTTGGTACGTTTTGTGGTATTTTTCCTTTTATTGCATTGGTTGGGTGGATTATGCATCAGCTATCAACAGTCTGTTTATGAAAGAGGGAACACTCTGGGAATTGTCAGTAATATCTTCTGCATATCAGTGCATAATAATGAGCATTTGCCATTCAGTAAAACTGCTGTGGTCTGCAAAAGAGACAGCTTTATGCATTTTTTCCTTTAAAAAATGTCTTGAGAGGAGAATTATTATTTTTTAAAATAACGATTCCTGGAGAGATATGAGGGAAGTATTTGTGAGCTTTTGTGTACAGGAATGCTTATCAAAGTAGAAGAGGTACTATTTCTAATTCACATGCACATTTTAACAGCATATAAAATATTACCGTATTCTGGAAGTGTAAAAAGCTAACAGGTCTTAGTGTTTCAGGACATAAAATTCTGTTCAATAACTCTATTTATTCACAAATGTCTTGATAGTGTTTTTTTTTCTTTGCCTGCTTAGGTACGTGCTACTGTATTTTCTTGAAATGTATTCCCTGGTTCATAATTTTTACATGAAAGAATTTAAGAGGAGTGCTTAAAAAGCAATAGCATGATCTGTATATAAAAATCTTTAAATTAAAAGAAATATTAGAAAAATATTTTACAGCTTTCTGATATTGTCGAAGTAGGCTTTCCTCAGAGCTGTGGCATATCTTACTTTAAGATGTCTTTACAGCCTATTTTGTTGTTTGTATGTGCCGTGATGATATGGAGCTGTGCTTCCAAAGAGGATGGAGGAGCATCTTGATCCTAGCGAACTTAGAAATCCCTGAGAATCTCTATTGAAATTTGTGAAAAGTTAATTGAGTTTGCATCTCAGGCAACATAGCATGAAGTAATGTCAAGGCTATGCAGTCTGTTCCAGTATAGAGTTGCCAGGAAAATACAGACATTGCTGACTCTCTAGCATATGTCATTGAAGTGCGTGAAGCATGTAGGTAAGATACGAAAATGTGCCTTCACCTCATGTGCTGCGCGCTGGTGAAAATCTGAGTAGCACAATATTGCCTTTCTCTTCAGCTGGCACTTGCACAGCAATTTCCCTGCAGTGTTTTTGAGGAACCAGTTTGCTTTTTATATGGAACATTATCTATGTAAGCGCTAATAATGTGGAGGCTAGGTAAGCCACACGCTAAATTAGAATTAAGGCAGACGGTGTTCTGTAGCTGCAAATAGTTATCACATGCTTTCAGAGGGAATGCTTTCACTGAGTAATAGAAGAACATAATGGTAATTTTTGCCTTCAAGGGAACACTGGCAAGGCATTGGCAGATATTTTGTTATTATTTTTTTTCTTTTTCGTGCCTTCTAGACTACTAATAACAGTTCAGGCTTGCAACGGTCGTAGAAGTGACTTTTTATTCCCCATCATTAGGTTTGTTTGTATCTATAGGATGAACAGCAAAACTAAAGTGGTCAATTTATTGCCGGTGAACTCACAAAGGTGTTGCCAACTGAGTTTCTAACTAGGCATTAAGGGCCCATATGTATCCTCCTCCTTTATTGTTGAGGGATGCTTTGTTTTAGGTTTTGTTCTTGTAATAATAAGGCTAAGATTAAAATCACTACTGTAAGACTGCAAACTGAACCTCAACATAGTAAGAAAAAAAAAAATCAGGAAAATAATTTCTAATTATCATTCCATCACATGTCTTTACAAAACTGAAATTAAGTCATTAATCTGTTTATCAAGACTATTTTAAATTTCCAGCTTGACATAGCAAAACAATTCTTTCTGTTGATTAGATGAAACCTTTTTGGAGAAGAAAGTGAATATATCTCTAGGGATTTTATTGCACTTGGAAATTATTTTACTTCAAGGTTTCTTGTATAACCATGCTACTGTTATTTATGGAGTATTTTCACATTAGAGACTCCTAAATGGCATCTCATGGCAAAGTGGACAGAAATAGCTGTAGATCAATTCTGTGTTCGGCCAGAGATCTTTGGAAGATCTATAACTTTTTGAATATGAGGAATGCAAAAGCTTAGAAAGTTTACTTCTGATGTATTTTATAGTTTGGAAGCTAAAGGCGAAGTATTTTTGGAGTGTCTTTTTTAAACAAAGAAAAATAGCAGAAATGCTTAATGTCTAAATTTCTTAAATTTAATTTAACCTTTCTTCAAGGCCTTGTAGGTTATAATGGAATTAAGGATAGTTTATGAAATTAATTTAGGTTAACCATGTGAAAGCAGTAAGAGCAGAAGAAAGTTTGAGGAAGCACAATGTGCCTTTTTTAATCAGGATGCATGAAGATGTTTCAAGTCAGCCCAGACAACAGCCTCGGTTTTGCATCAGTACTCTGAACACCATTGTTCCTTAGACCTTCAAGAGCGGTCTGTTTCCTGATTACATGAAGAGTAATTCTACAGCCTGGCCTGAGTACATCACATTGTGCCTACAAAAGGAAGGCTGAACTTTATCAAGTGGCTGAATTTACTTCATCCTTTCATCATTCCACTACTAGCTGTTCTAGGACTATATTCTGCAAATGTAAGCTGTATGCCACTTTCACTTTCATCTATTCTTAACTTGCTATCTAAGCCCTCAACACAGATATATGTTTGAAACCTATTTGCAAAATCCTTTTATACAAGAGTCTTCACAGCAAAAAGATTGTCAGTGTTCTGTTTTACAGCAAGCAGTCATTAAAGCTATCCGTTGCCACTGTAACTCGTGTGTACTTGAGCTAATAATAATAATAGGATTTTTTTTCTCAGTGGCTCAACCTTTCCTCGAGTAACACTCTGTCATGACCAAGTTTGTAATTTATTTTTAATTATTATACTCTGTTCTGTCCCTTATATAAGTACCATCAAAGTTTTGTCATTTTTTTTCCCTCCAGACTGTTAGATTATAGACTTAAGTAATTAATCCACTGCCAGAGAGAGAAGTAAGATGGAGATGGAGGATTTTCATAAGAATTTAGGGGACTACATCTTATTGGTCTTCCTACTTCCCCATGAAAATTACTTCAGCTGTTCCCCTGGGATTTCTCTGCATATTTTTTTTGCTATGCTACAGGAAAAGACGTGCAGCTTCACTTCAGTGCTCTATGTGACATACCTCTATTGGTAGGTAAAAATGCAGACAGTTATTTCAAATGGGAATCACAATTGAGGACTGCAGAAAAGTGTATTTTTTTCCCTAGAGACAGAATGAATCTTATCTCCGTTAGTTTGCATTTGGCAGTAAAATCTGTTGTGCACACCTTATTGGAAGTCATGAGCTCTGCTATTTCATTTCTGTACCCGACATTCTGTTGAAGTGGTTTTTGGGGCAGACTTTACTTAGCTCTGTTATTGAGTGTCCTTTTACTTTAAAAGAAAAAGTATTTAGAATACAGTTCACCCTGGTATATGTGTGGTCACCAGCAGTAAAAAAAAATTTGCAGTAAAATGGAGTTTTAGAGATTTGTGAGTCTCTTGCCATTGCAGAGCTTTATGCTTACCTTGTTCGATACACCAGCTCACATCCTAGCACATTAGTGACATCAGTAATTTCATCATCATGAACTGCAAAAGAGAGTTTTAATTCTAAGAAAAGTTCTAATTCTACAAGTGTCTTTTCCCCGTTTAATAAACACCAGTTGAAACACAGATTTCTGCCCTTCCCCCGCTGCAAATATTGTATATCCTTTGGACAAACAGGTAAGTTTATTTAGGTTTGAAGTAACACCTCTGTTGACTTAGGCACCCTAACGAAGAGTGAGATCTCTTTGGACATCTGCTTGTTTGCAGCTGCTTTTAGAAGAAGTTATTAGATTCATAAAATCACTTAGGTTGGAAAAGACCTTTAAGAACATGAAGCCCAACTGTAAACCTATCGCTACCCAATCCATCTCTTAAAAGTGTCCCAAAGTGCAATATCTACATGCCTATTAAATACCTCTGGGAATGGTGACTATTAGGTGCTGGTACTCAGCACCTATAATACAGGTGCCAAATATTTTGGTGCCTCTCGTTAGACAAGAGCTATATAAAAGGAGAAGTTTAGGTGATTTGGTTTTTTTCTTTCTTTTGTCATCTGTGCTTAAACTGCCATGATACAATAAACATACTTATTATAGGTATTTGTTTCCAATTCTGTGCTGCTCATAGTACTGATTCTGGTCCTCTGTGTCAAATGATTTCATCCTAGAATCCACTCCATGGTGGTTGTTCATGTGTAAATATACACTAGTATGTATATGTTCACAAGGTTGTGCTCCAAATTCCAGTTGTTCATTTACTTGACTGTAAAACACTGGTTTAGTTGACAGCAAATATGTTTTTGTGCTGTAGAGCTCGAAACTTTACTAGCTGAATATTTTCTGTATCAAGATTTTTTTGTGGGGTTGCCAGGTAGCTTTTCTCAGAAACTGAATTCTTTGGGGATATTATGGAGAAAAAAAAAATCAAATATCATAACTGTATCTAGTAATTACTTTTCTGAATCTGTTCTTTTACAATGCTTCTTACTTTCTGCTCAGTTTAATGTAGCGTAGCTATGATGTTAACTGTTTCATAATGATTGTGGTAGGAATCTGTAGGGACCCAGTTATGGTGCTATTTTGCTATGAGATTAGAATGTGGAAAACACATAAGGGCAGAAGTCCATGGAGAATTCATTACGATGTTAATTTGATACCACTGTGGTTATAGCAGTGAGATTTCATTGTAAGCCTTTAGAGAACTTTTGATGATGTGGAACTGAAAAGGTGTCAGTGTGCATTACACTGTCGTTAGAAAATAAATCAAACACTAAGAAAACGTCATGAAAAGGAAATGTTAGCTAAGAGTTTTTGCAGACTAGAGAACCTCCCTGTATCCTTTCATTTCAGCTTCTCATGTTTTTGTTTTTGACGATTATGTGTAAGATTGCTAGCTGTACTTCACCGGCCAGCATTAGAACTCTCACACAGATATCATCCTTTGTTTAAGTGTTGAGTGGGTTTCCTCTCTTCTTTCTTCTTGACCTTTCACAGGTGTAAATTACCCTACTGGTTCACGGAAATTAACTTAGAAGTGCTTATGATGCCAGCTCCAAGAGTACTAAGCTCTCTAGACTGAGTAAATCACAGGACCTGGAGACTGGATTTGCTCACTAAAGCCTGCTTGTAGAACGCATCATTCCATGGGAAATCCCACCTAATCTCCCCAATATTACAGATGGACAAGAGCTGGAATAGGGCAATAACAAATCTGAACTTCGAGTGGTTTTTAAATGGTCAGAACAGAGGCCAGATTACATATATCCTTGGTTGGAAGGAAATCTTGTCTTTGCATTTCAGCATGAGTACCTTTTGGAAGGAATAAAAAATGCAGGAAGGTGAGAACTTTTGAATGTACTTTGCTTGTGTTTTTTTGTAGAATTATTTGGTAAAATAAAAGTGTAAAACTTGAGTCTTAGCTGCTACTTCTTTAAGCATATGATTTTTATGTTACTCTTTCACTGGAAAAGATGATCTAGAAAATTGTGAGCAGCTTAAAAAATGGAGTTTGAGTTGAAATGGAGAAAGGTTTTCTGATTTTTTTTTTCTGTAGTTGTGTTCTGTAATTTATGATTGTAGGTGGACGCAGAACTTCAGAGACTTGTTTGCATTAATGTTTTTGTGTAGTAGGAGCTGTGTAATCTGATCCTCAGTTCTCTAAACTGTTTTCTGCCATTGATTCTTCAACATAAATAAAAAGAAAAAAAGAAAGGAATGTAGTGCTCCATGAAAATGAGCTAGCAATTCTCCTTTCTTACAGGTGTGAAATCACTATGCCATCATGTTTCTTTAGATTAATTGCCTAACGATGTTCATCAGCAGAACAAGATTATGCCAAAGTGTTCTTTAAACTGGAATTATGTCATATGACAGCAGACAGGATATAGCTGGCCTGTTATCTCTTTTTTTGCTTATTGTCTGACTTGATATGCATCATCTACTATTATTGTTCATTTGTCTGTTCTCTGTGAGAATAGACTTGATGTTTGACCAACTTGAAGCAAAGCCTTCTTGGATATGGGTGATACTGAGAAAAGCTGCAACAGAAGCTTGCAGTGCTTCAAAGCTTTCTGCATAATTTACATTTAACTCTTCATGCTGATAGGTTTTTATTAATCTTTGATCAGATTCATGTGGGTCATAGTGTGCATAGGCATCTACTGTTGGTTTTTACAGTTAAATACTTTTATAGGTACAGTACATTGCAAAGTCTGTGCAGGGCAAGTGCTTGTCATACATATATACTATGACATGGAAGACCAGTTTTAGTCCTTAATAAACTAGATGGAAGCAGGAAAGAAATGGCAAACCACAGACATATTCGTTTCTTAAAGTTAACGGCTACTGTGGCTGTGAAAGTGGTCCTTGGGGAATACATGTTTTCTTTACAAGGTAACTTCTGTTAGATGAAGTCATTGGCTGATATATATAAAAGATGTATTTATATGTTATAAATCAGTTATATTAATGATATCTCAATAGACTATCGGAGACTGAATTATATTCACTGTAGCCGAATTCAGCCAAAGCTAAGTTACCTTTAGAAATGAGGTTGACTTCAGAAATGGTGAATATTTCAAATTAGAGAATAGACTAAGGTCCTCTTAAACTGTAAAATAAACAAGTGTGTGGTGGATTTTCTTATCACCTTGATCCAAACTATGTTGTCAAGTATTGCTAAAGGAAAGCAGTGCCTTTGTTGATGTAAAGCCTCTCTTACAAGTAACTGTCAGCTGAGATAAATGAGAAATACAGCTCAATTCGTTCCTAAATGTACCTCCGCTGGACAAAGATTTGATATGTGAAACAGTTTTTAATGCATCTCTAAAACATCCTTCTGGTCCTGCCTAGTTTGCACAAGTGACAAAAAACTAAAGAAAACTGGTTTTAAAAACTGGTCTCTAAAGCTGAGATCAATTTAATCTCTGTAAGCAGAGATGTATGCAAATATTCTCCATTATTTAAATGGAACATAGAGCTTTTGCTTATGGTCACTATATGAGCCTCTGCAGTAGGATATTGGCATGTCTCTAAATGAATAAAACATAGAATGGGAACTACTGTTTACAAGGAATTTAACAGTAGTGATAAGATCCATCTATAAAGTCAATGAAAACTATTTACTAAATGTATTAAACAATAATACGCTTCAGAGAGCCTAAAGATAAATATTCACACACAGATATAGATAAGATACAATTCAATGCACTGACAGAAAATCTGGTGTAGCATTTACAACATGTGTGCTTACAAAATAAAGAATATCCTTAGTCCAAAATAGATGTCAAGTCCTCGTATTCGGGGAAGAGTGGGGGTTATCATATAAATCTGAAACTGTAAAATATAACTTTTATGAAAATTTGTTGAGGTTATGCTTCTGAAAGAATCGCATAATTAAAATGGTATTGAGATTTAGAGACAGGTATCCAGACAATGATGAAGCAATTCTGTCCTGTGTCAAAAGAGTGTATACGATCTACTCTGAGCTTCAGCTAAACATTTTTCGTGTTTTGTTAAGGGGCTGTTAGTTTCTGCTTATTTTGAACAACATCACTCTTTGTTTTGTTAGAAAGAATGAGAAGAAAATGCAAAGCTACTCACACAGTTGAAGGATACCAGTTCCTGTCAAACTAAAAGCATATTGATTTTTGTAACCTTTTCCAGTGCCAGGTGACATGAAAGACAAAGTTTACAACCTCTTTGCAGCATATCAGAGGGCTTTGTCATTATGAAGTCATCCTTCCTTTGTAATTTTTTTTGAACTTTTAATTCAAAATCCTTTTGCCTAGGATTCCAATGTATACACGTGGCTTTATTTTAAAAAGAAGTTATTACGCTGATACGGAGATGGAATGTTAGGCCGCAATGCCTTTCTCCTCTCTTCCAAAAATCTTGCTTAATAACAAATGCATTGATTTTAAACCTTGGGAAATATGCACCTGTAACTAGTGTGTGTTGTATACAAAGTTTAGATCAGTTTAATCACTTTTACACTGTTTCACAGCACATCATTTTATATGCTCATGTAGCTACCTAGTGAAAATATATAACGTAGTCTTTGTACTACAAAGTGTTAATTTATAATGATTTTATGTCATCTAATGTAATTATGGCAATGTGTAATTTGTACTAGTTGACAATATTTTGGCAGAAGCATCTGCTGTTATATTTACAAGACATTTCTACCTTTTTTTAGTTTTCATTGTGCTCAGTTATTCTCCTGAGCTATATAGATACTAGTACATAAAAATGGCTGTTGTTTACTTTGATTCTCGACTAGTTAATCACATATTTTAATATCGCAGAGCTTTTCGAGAGAAATTATACTCCTAAAAATCCATTATATGCAAACAGAAAAAGTAATGAAGTTCCACTGGTACTGAAGTAATTTCACACCATTTAAAGCTAAGCTGTTTAATATTTTCTAATCATTTGCTTATAAATTCTGGTCTGTCTCCACCTAAGTCTCTGAAAGATTTTTACTTAATCTTTATTTTCATTATCTGACTAAATAACTGGTGTAATTCCCAGACCTCTACAGAAGCCATAGTTAGGTTGGATGGTTGAGGCTAAACATTTCAAAAAAATATTGTGATTGCAGTGAGAGTCAGATTTCTAGAAGAACTCAGTATATTGGGACCTCTTCGGAAACTGTACTTATTTATTTGTGGTAGGTACTTTGCTATCCAAACAGAAGCTGCTACCTGCTGAACCCATCTCGAAACTGGTCTCTTATTTTCATTGTTAATAGCTTGAGCTTCTTTCAAATTCAGATCAGACTACTGAGGAAGAGCGTGTGATTATCATTTAATTTATATGGTATTAAATTTAACGTTTGTGTTTTGTTCATGCGTCATTAAATATACTATCATGGGATGTTTAGGTCTTTATTTTGTGATAAGGGCATATTATGTGGTATAGTGAAATTTATACATAAATGTGTGAGAGAAAATGATTTTGCAGTTTATTCTTATTTTTCCTTTGCCAGATCATAGATGCCACAGCTAGAGAATTTTGTGGATATTTATAGTTCTGTATGGTACAAGTAAGTTTATATTAGCATTTTGATTTGGATCAGGACTGTGTGTTTAAAGTTAAGTCCTGATTGTCTCAGGGTTATCATGCTTTCATATGCATCAAGAGGCAGCCTTGGAGCATGCCAACTTGATTATTTTTGCATGAGTAGATGGATTCCAGGAGAGCATTTACCTGTTGATAGGTACCAGATTACTCTGTATTAAACAGTTCCACTCTCAACAATAGAGATATTGTGGACCTTGGGTCCTCAATACCAACTGTGTCATTCTGTAGACCTTCTCCTATTTTGCAGCAGTGTGAATTTTACCTATGAATTACTGTTGAATCAGAATGAGTTAATGACACTGCCAGCTTAGAATTATTAAGATTTTGATAGATAAGAATGTGATTCCTTACAATTTCTTAACGAGACTCTTACTTTTTACATTCGATACAAGAGTGTAAGAGGACATAATTTGCCACACATACAGGGATTAGAATGCTTCTCAGAAAGAACAATAGAGGTCGTATCTCTTTCCTTAGAAAGAATTAATTCTAAATGTAATTTAATAAAATTTTTAGCAGTATGAGAAACATTAACTTTTCTTAAGCGGTCATTAGCCTGTGCTGTTAAAAAGCCAGTGGCTACATTCAACTTGTAATGCTAAGGCAATTCTGTTGTTGGAGTTAATGGAGATTGCTTCTCCCAAGGACTTTAGAAGCAGTTATGATGCACAGTATATATGGAATTCGATCTCGATGCTACTTTTCTGTTCCACTCTGATATACTCCTTTAGATTAAGCTGTTCCTTTGACACATTGCTTAGTTTCTTTGCATGTGCGGTTTGTTATGAGTTTGTATTTCTTCTCTGCTCAACATGGTATCTCATGATTTATCATGGTTAGGTTGGTTTCCTATTACTCTGTTCTATTGCAACATTTTCAATTCCAGTTACTTTTTTGCCTCTTTAGCAGATTTCTTTTCACAATTTGTGATCAATATAAAACAGAGAAACTTTTGCAAAGCAAAGTAGTATTCGTTTCTCAGTACAGGACATTGTCTAAGAAGAAACAAATACAACAAAGACTAAGATGCATATTACCCAATCTAAGCCCTAATCTTCTTGTTCAAGTTTATGTAGACATTAACATGCTCAAAGCCTCACTCCAGTGTTAGGTTGGCTGTGATAGATTGCATCTCTGTAGTTTCCAGTTTAACCTGGTTTATGCAAATGCCTGGGGATCAGACACTATTTTTGCTATGTTTTTCCATTAGACCAGCAGAAACAACTCCGAGATATCTTCCGAGTCCACTGAGAGACCTCTATATGAAATTACTCCTTAGTGTTCTATGAAACCACACACGCATATTAATCAACCAACAGCCGCCTGCAGGACTAATGACATTAAGACGGCACCTTGTTTTTTACAGCACTGTTTCAAGATATTCTCAATGCTTGCTCTATTTGTACCTCCTCCAGCATAGGATTAATGGACTATGGCAGCAATTCCCTCTCCCACTTTAATACAACCCTTGCTGATCCCAGATGTTTGGGAAAACCTCTGAATTCAATCCTATTGTAGTTGGAAAAGGTATTAGTAACTCAGTAGGTGATTCATTTTCTTTTGAATTGGTACTTGCCCTGGAGAATGCAGTCGTGCCATAGCAGCCCATGTTAAGGAGGAGATCTTCATTCTTTGTTGTCTGTAGGTACTATAGGAGACTTTAAGAAATGTCGGGGATGTCCATCCGTTTGTAATCCCTTAGATCAGAAAGAACATTGAATATGGGATAAAATACTTAATATTTTGAATCGTTTCTTTGATTTACGTTGTGAGAATGAACAAGCTGCTCCCATTTCCCTGCCTGCCCACTTTAGTGGAAGACAGTACTCTGCATTTCCCTCTGTAGCACCGTACTGCTGTGGAGTGGCTGCTGCACTGAAAGGCAGGGACATTTGTGGGTAATCTTGACCCTCTGTATTAGAAACTGGGGAAAGAAAAAACTTAACAGTTGCCTGTGGCCATGAATGTCCAGCAGAGTCTAGGGACTGAACTGGGGGCGTCATGAGTCAGGATGATAAAAGCAGGACATTTCCGCTATAGAATGCACAGCAAAAATACTTGAGAATAAGTAGTTGTAATTAGGGAATTTTAATAACTGAAATCTCAGGTCGGTTTGGGTTGTGCTTTTTGTTTGGACTGGAAATGTTTCTTTAAGAGACTATTCTGACATTTCCAATTTTATACTTTAAAAGCTAATAAATTTTCAGTTATAATTTACATTATTGCTCTTTGTGGATTTTATTTGCTGTTCCAATCACTATATAAATATTTTTATGGCCTGGAGAGCTCGCTTTAGCAAATTAACAGATTTGTGATCTCTACTAATTGCATTATGAATCATTTAAGACCCATCACCAACAATTGCTTTTGTTGTCCTTTTAAAATTCTTTTCTGTATGTTTTCATTTTAATCCTTTTAATTCATTAATAAGTTTCCATCATCCAACCATAAGGCTGGAACCAACACTAATGAATTATTTTATATGCCAATTCAAACTGTTGTACATTAGCGATAATAAGAAAGCTAAATTCCAGAAAGACCAAAATAGTTGCAACCTTTTCATATTTATCAAAGCTCCTGCATCAACAGTGAAGATGAAAACATTAGGTACGCTGTTTTGTATAAAAAAAAAAAAGAAAAGATTTATTTGTATGTAGGAAGACTTCAGCATAGTTACTAGCTACTGAAGATTGTTCCATTCTATTAATCCCTCCCAAAAGCTTTGTTTCTGATCACAAGATTCATCTAGTGCAATTAGTGAATATGAAAAATTTTAGCATGTAATTATTCAGAATAATAAAAATATTCAAAACAACAACCAGAAGAATATGCAGAAAGCACAAGAAATTTGAGGTCAAAGTGGAGAAGCAGTTTTGTATTCAATTAACGAGAGCACAGAGAATCTATGAATAAATTTGCCATTTGCCCCAAGATAATAGTATTTGAATGTCCCACATCTGGGCTTTTGTTGTGCTGAAAGGAAGTATACTCCAAAGGTGCAGGCTTTTCCCCAGGAAGATCCTGTTGCCATTTCTGACAAATTATTTTATGTCAGCTGTTATTGCAATGATGCAAAACTGCTTCCTTCTATCAACAATTAAATATTCCTTTGGAATCTGGAAAAAGCATTTGGACGCTTTTAATTTCCTTTGATGGAATTTGTAACAGGAAGAGTAAAATCACTCTGTTACTGAGAACTACATTTTGTTTATAGTTTAAGGCATTCTAAGTAATTTGGGGGTAGATTGTGATTCTCTGAAATTGCATTTGAATTCTTATTTTAGCCCCTGCAAGGCTCCATCACTCGCTTTGCAGCATCATTCATATGCCTTTTGTTTTAGTAAACGGTGCCACAGCCTAAGTGGACCTGATGGTTATTTCATAACCACATTTCTCTTTTGCACCTGTGCAGGACAGCTCCCATGTCACTAATCTGTTTTTGCTTTTCTGGGCACGATAAGAAAAAGAGAGAACATATGGCGACAGAGCGATACTTCATTCAGCTTGATGTATTTTTTAGGAAATAGCTTATATGCTGAATCAGAACATGATTTACTTTTAAGATGTTCCAGACCATACTGGAGGAAGTGATTTTACAATACAAATTCCTCTCAGCTTGTCTTGACATACCGATCATCATCTGACTTGAAGAGCAAGAACAGTGCTCTTTCTAATGCAGTACAGCCCTTTCTAATGATTCTGTGCTTAGGCAATGCTTGAAGCCAACTGTTTTTGGGGAACGTGATCGTTCTTCAATGTTTCACTCCTCTTAAATATTTGAGTCCCCAACCCAGCAGTTTATTTCAGCAGAACTGATCAGTGTTGGATTGTCATAGTGTCTTCAGTGCTTGATATCTAAGCATGTCACACACAAATAAGCGGCATCAACTGACCCCATCTCCCTAAGACAATTTCAGGATCAAGCCCTAATGACTGAAGCTTTCAAACTTACCGTGATAATATCCTCTTTGCCCAGCCAGTGCTTGTACTCAAGGTAGTTGCCCATTGCTCACAAACCTCTGCCCAGGATGCCTTAGTTCACTACTGAAATAATTTAGCTGAGAAGACTTCAACAAACACCAAAATCGAGTGATCTTGGATGCTTGTCTCAGCAAATAACCTTTCTTGCAAAATATTAATGAGACTTGTACCCAATAAAAGCTGTATTTTTTTAACATCTCACTGCCTGGGATTAATGTCGATGCAAATCTCCTGACACTATTAAGGTGTTTAAGATAATATAACAGTTTCTTTCATGTAAAACAGCTTCATTGATTCCAGAGGTGTATACTCAATACAATACCACTTATGTTGTCATTTACTAATTAATAATTAAAAAAAATAAATTTTGTTGAGTTTGTATTTGCATGGTTAATAATGAACTTAGCACCATAATTGAAGGTTATTCTATTTGCGTGCTACTGGCAAAATTATCAATAATAATCCCATCCAGAGTCAATATCGTGATGCAAATGTGTTTCCAGTTGGTGCTTGTAATTAAATATAGATGCTTCTTCATGATTTTTAAGTTATTCATTCATGTTCAATAGGTTCTTTCTAAGCTATTGCTGAAACTTTTCTTTCTTGCAGTTGGACTGAGGCAGAGTAATGACGTGCGTATATTTAACTGTTTTTAAGAACTCATATCACAGTAAATGTTGAAGTTCAAATGTATTTTGTCAGATTGAGTGGCATATCCATGTTTTTGAGACAATTAGGTATTTTTAACAAGGTGGCTTGTAGTTGTATGATCATCAAGGTGTTCCCCAAATCTGAGTACAGACACTCTTTTGCATCGTTTTTAAGAAAATGAGGTGAATTGACCCCCCCTAAGCAGACTAAACTTTTATAAGCTGTAAAAATCATTTTTGTGAGAGGCCCGAGCAGTGCTTGGAAACTTTCTACAGGACAGGAGAAGCAAAGGCTTTGGTCTTCCAACTGAAACATGGGGCACGTATTCAAGCTGACTCCAGGTATGATTGTGTATCGTGCCAGCTTCAGAATTTCTTAAAGATTATTAGTTATCTCTTTATTAATGAGGACTATTAGCAAATATTACATTGTGTTAAGCATTTACATACCAGCAAAGTCAGTCCTAAACCTGGAAAACTCAACGGACTCAGATGTACAATTTTTGCTGGGTTGCATCTTGTTAATACGTTTGAGAGTCAGAGGCTTTACACTTAAAGCACAGGAGAATATATGTTTTTAATGAACCTTAAAGTGACTTATGCTTTAAAGTTGATGAAATACCTCCATGTGTTCTGGTCTATTATGCAGGGTTAGGAAGTTGTGGAGCTCAAGATTATAAAAAGGCCATTGCTCTTAATCAGCTATGTTATTGGCTGAGTGATTGAACAAGTCCTGGGTGAGAGAACCCAAGGCCGTTGTGGTCAGCAAAGTCCAAGGGTGGCTCGAAAGGAGCAGAGCAAATCGTGTGAGTAAGAGGTAAAAGGCCAGGGACACTGCTGGGCTGGACGAGTGCCTCTCAGACACCTGGGCACACGTCCAGCCCTGAGCATTTTATGTGAAACGGTGGGTGAAAGTATGCAGCTTAACATTGGGTGATTTATTTGTTAAATATTTGGAGATAGTATTTATTACGTTAAAACGGCAGAAAGAATTTCAGGAGGAGAAAGAAATATAACTACTAAAACAGAAGTTTTGTAGGAATCTTTGTAAGATGTTAATAAACTGGGCATCAGTTATTGGACATTTTTAGATAGGTAACTAATAGTGTTAACAAACAAAGACTTCTGAGGGGTATACTCAGAAGGCTGGAAATTGTTTAATAACCAAGCACTTTTTTTCCTAAGTTTTAAATAGTGCTACCCAAATGGAATTTTTTTTTTTTTACTATAGCTTAATATATCGCCTCTATTTCCAGTTAAGACTCAAACTTTGTGATTTTCTCTTTCTTGGGAGATCTGACATACTTTAAATCTTGCTTCAATCAGTCTGTACAAAAATGCTACATTAAAAAAGAAAGTTGAAAGCATAATATTAGTAGGAATAAAAATGCAGTGCAGGAAATACAAATTAAACAATGTTGAAGTACATTCTGTGATAGGAAAAAAATGGATATGAGGAGAAGGGCTGAGGATGAAGTCAACTATTTTGAACTCAAATCAAATGAAATGAGGAATAATCCAACTGCAAATAATAGTAATAAGAGCAATGTGTTAGTTTTGAACAAAATCTGTCTCAATTTTGGAAGCATGTTATTTGCAGTGGATTTAAAACTTCTCTAGCTTTCTTTTATAGCTGTGAAAGAAGTAATTACAACAACAACAAACCCAAACAAGCCACACCCTAAAACAAATCAGCTCCAGAAGGTGGGGTTTAAGAGGTTTTCTGTGATTTCATGGGCAGTAACAGAGGAATTATACTTCAAGTCAATAGGGTAAGGTAGGTTAGAGTATCCTGTAACTGTTTTTTTTTCCTCATATAGGCGCAGTTTTAAGATAGTTCTTTACACTAAAAGTGAGAATGCAAGTGCTGTATTAAAATAGGTGAGTGCGTTTGCTATTTGAAACCTGATATGAACAATGTAACCTGCACCTATATCTCTCTTTATGGCCACAAAGATAATATTTAGATGATCAGCGCTCAAGTACTCTGAGTTTTTAGAAATGGTAGCAGATGCAGATTGAATTATTCTTGTGATTATCATCAGACATGAAATGATAGTCCCATGAGAGTGCTTTGGGAGGTTTAATCAGTCATTACAGATGAAGCTGGCAGGATGGAGAAATGGGAAGGATGTACCATGTGAGAATTTCACCTTTCACGTGAGAGTAAACATATGTACTTTTGACAACCTCGTTCTCCAAAGGTATTCTGTTTTCTTCTCTCTGCCTTCCAGTATGCCAATAAGATGAGCTTTTAAAAAACGATACTTTTTAATTACTAATGAATTGGTCTCATTTGTCAGACTTCTGAAAATGAGAACACTTTTTTTTTTTCCAAAGCCCCTTTCCTTGTGTGACTAAATAGCTAAGTGGTCTTTACTTCCCAAGGGCTGTGCAGTCAAGAAAAGGTGGAATTAGGCAATTAACAAAAGAACAGAAAGCAGTGAAATAAGGAAGAGTCTTCTGAAAAAGTAGGTGGTATTCTGAACTCCCCACAGCCATTCTGTGGGGTTCCGCTTAATTGAGATGAATAACGTGGTTTCATAAAGAAACCAGTGGAAGATGACTATTTAAACTTTCTAACTAATTAATAGTTTCTCGAGGGTGCTCAGCAGTGGGGAAGTTAGTGCTGCTTATGCTATTACTATGTTGTCTGCTGCACTGTTTAGTTTGCCTTTCTGTAGGAAAACCGGAATATCCTTGGTAACAGATTTGTCCATCTTTCAGGGAGGGGAGGGGCCAGTTACTATTACCATTGGGTACTTCCTATTACCTACATGCAGTCACAGTTCCAAGACAGTTGTCACCTGTCTGACTGTTATAGATAAGAGAACAACATATGTGTAGATTTACTAGTTCTTATTTTCATCTTTGCATCAAAAAAGAAATGAGAAATGTAAGATTTTAATTTTTTTTTTTTAGTATTTATGTTTTTATTCCTTCTGTGATTCACTGAAATGGGCAAGTTGCTAAAAATTTGCAGGCGTCGGGTTATGTATGCGAGCTACTTTCCTCAAGAATATGACACCTTTTCTGTGGCCACTTCATCCTATCCATGTCTCAGAGATCTCTGCCTGTGCCTCACCAGAATGTTTTCATAAGATGATAATTTTCTTGCAGACAGCCCTTTGAATCTTTTATGCCAGACAATTAGATCTCTGAACATGTGAGGATTGGTTTTATGCGTTTACTGCATATTCTTTGGAGTATACAGGACAAGTACTGAACAAACAACAGATTGCACCTCTTTTTGGCAAGTTCTCGATGCTACCTGCAGAGCATGTGGGTCTTTTCAGTACTTCCAGTAACTTAAATGTTTTCTGAACGGTTTGAGTTCTTTCTTCTGAGTTACATGTCAGTGGATTTGGTCATGTAACTGCAAACTGGTTTGCTTACATCATGTCCATTCTGGACTAGCCCTGTGAAAAGCTTTGTTCACTCTCTGTGTTGTCACGCTAATATCAGAGAGCAAGATTGTCTTTGTTTCCTCCTTCAGCAGCTTGGCTAAAAGCCTTCTGTTCCTACCTAGGAGTTACTGTGGTTTTTTACAGGTGTGAGACACTCAAACATTTCCTAAAGAACATCCTTTGATGGATGTAAGGAATTGTAATATCATGGATAATCTGTTCTCAATAATGTCTGAACTAGAGGAACAAAATTTTGCATTGCTTATAATCTTTCACATTGCCAATGCAGGAGCTAAGATTCAAGAAAGCAGTTGTCACTGTCTGGCTAAGTGTGTAAAACTCTTTATTACATATGCTTCCTTCAGTATCTCTTACTGTTCTGCTGCATGTTATTTTTCCTTCTACCTGTCTATGGGCCCCTAGTGTGTTTTTGTAGAGGAAGTCAGATAGATACAAACCAATAAGTATTTGCCATATGGCCATTCAGTACATTATTTTTCTTGATGATATGTTTGTTTTCTAAGCCTTTTTCTTTACTACCACTTTTCTCTACTTTCCAAATTCAAGTAGACTTTCTGGATGGCTCAGTTACTTCAAAAGTACTTGACAAAGTTATTTCTCACTAGGAGAAACAACAAACTTAATCCAGGTTATCCTCTGTGCTCTCTGAGAATAGGTGCCTTCTTAATCCTATAGAGAAGTAAACACTGTTTTGAACAAAAAATTTTTATGCTGTAAGATTGCTTGATTTTTATTTATTTTATTTTTGTCCAGAACGGAAGAGAGATTTTTTACTTTTACTGTTGTGTGAAGAGCTGAATCAATACAAGATAAGACCTCAGAGGCTTTTTTTTTTCCTCATGTTGAACTATTGGATAAGCCTGTATCATTTTACACCTTGCTATACATGCTGCCTTCCTCCACCGCTTTCCATGGCAACCTGTGGAGTATAAAGTCATACCAGGAATGCTGTTACACGACAGCGGGGGAGTAGAACATAGCGGTCAACTTCCAAAGTGGTCCGTTTCATTAATGAGCCTTTGGTATTGACTTAGTCATACATCTGTGTTCATTGTACATGTCTCTGACATGTTGCTGTTCGGCGGTGACTAATGTTAAACAAATGCACAAAAAGGATTAACATATTCATGTATCGAGCTAAAGTCTTCTTCACAGCTTTTCTATAGGTATCTATTTTACCAGTTGTAAAATTGAGTGGGGAAATTTGCACGAGCAGCCGTTCAGCCTTGATGCTGCCATAGCCTACAGAGGCTAAAGGCTGGGAAGGAAAATGGTGTTGTCTATAAAGCTGACGATCGGAGAGAAACACGAAAGAGAAAGGAAGTGCAGAACAGCCATGCAGTGTATCAAAAGGCACAAGATGGTCAGCTGTAAGATTATTAAGATAATGGCATTAAAAAGTAATTGGATTTTCAATGTGTTAGGTTCCTTTACAGTAGTATTGCTAGATTTGTTGTTCCATAAAGCTGGAAGGCTGCGTATTTGAGCTTTTGAATCCATATGGAGGCACTACTACCTTACATAAAGGCATACAAACACAATAGTTTAATGTCACTTTTTAGAACCAACTTGATGTAAAGGTGTTTGACTCTGTTGTTATTATCATTTTATATGCTGATGTAAAATCATAGACGCGAGTTGATTTTCTGGAAAATGCCAGACATATCTTTTGTTTTTCTTGGCATTTCTGATCTTCTTCGATTTTGAGCTCTTGTAATGAGCTCAAATACTGTAACTCAAATTCCCTTGAAGTCTTTGTGAAACCTGCAGAGCTCAATCTCTTTGAATTATGACATGAAAATTCAGTTTTTCAGTTGCTACTGTTATTCTTGCCTTTACCTTCTATGATGATGAATCTTGGCTATTGTACAGAGAAACATTGAACTATCAGAGTTAATTATTTATTTGGGAAAGCCATAGCCAAAATATCGATAGGCATTACAAAGTGATTAGCAAGCCCTGTTATTGTATTCTGGCTTGTTTAATAAAATTCTTTTTATTTTCTTGTGTTTTATCTCCAAAGTTTAGGAAGTTTCTGCCATCTGGAGAATACCCCTACTTGGTATCTCACAAGCACACACATTAATTTTTGCCATCAAAACAGATCTATTAAGTAGTGCATATTGGAAAGTGAACAGTTGTTACTGTTGCATCCAGAAGTATAGGCTTGAATGTTTTCATACTGACCTAAGACAGACTTTTTGTTCTTTATTCTAGGATTTAATAACAAAAGTAAAAAGGAAATAATTAGCTAGATAATGAATCATCATTTATTTTTCCAGAATGTTTTCTTGTTTATTTTTCCAGACTGTTTCTTGTCTTAACTTTGGGCAATGGAAGGAAAGCAATTTGAGAGCTTTACTACTTCACGTAGAAAGAACACTGCAAAATAGAGGTCATTTGCAAAACTGCTTCTTGTCTTTCAAATTAGTTTTTGCCCATACAGAACAAGGACCTAAGTGTACAAATGGTCTTTCCTCTAACATTACACAGGACAAAGTTTCCTGAGGCCATCGCGACTTAAGTGTATTATTCTGTTTATCTCTTCGGTCTTCTTGGACTCAATTTTAATGGTGGGATCTAAATTTTATACAGATCCCTTCATGTGTATATAAGGTCTTAATTTAGAGACTCTTTTTGCCTCTCTCTAGTGTGAGCTCTTTGTACTTTTTCCTTCAATAAGCAAGGAAGCTCTCATACTTTCCTGTAATTTCTCTATGTGTCATTCAAAAAGTCTTATTTAATGGGGAGATATTTCTGTGTCAGAAAATCAGCTTTTTGATTATTTGACACATCCCAGACTCTGGTATCTTGCAAAGATCACATTTCTACGGAAAATGCTGCATCTTGTGAAGGGAAGATTAAATGCTAATTTAACGGCAGTGTAATGCCTGTAGCCTTCTGCCTGCTTTGCCAAATCCTCTCTTCCCACAATATCAGTTAAGTTTTTCATGCAGAAATCTGGGGGCAAATTATCTTACTGTTTGCACTGGTGCAACTTGTGAAGTACCTTAGTCAGGCAATGACATCAAATTCCAAGCTCTAGTTGAGGTTTTGCCCATTCTCTCTGCCACAATCAATACAGGGAACTGACTGCAATGTGAACAGGATCGTGTTGGCGTTATGCTCTCTTGAGAACATTTTCTGGTAGAAAGGAACAGGAATATTTAAAGCGTACATAGGAGCCTCTTCAAAATTCTCTGCAGCTGTAGTTTGACAATATTACACAGACTGAAATGTTTGCTTATCAGAAAAGCTGAAATGTTTAAAGAACATTGATCTACATTTCTTGTCAGTTTACTCTCCATTGGCACAACATTTGGAAGGATTCTGATTTTATGAAATGGAGAGTGCCTCAGACTTGCATCTGCAGTGAATACTCTGTTACCTCTTTTTGAGCTTTGGAACAATAACTCCTTCCCACCTAAACACTTACAGAATGTGAAACATATGATAGATCTGTGCAAGTTGTTCCTATTTTCCACCTTATGTTATAATGGCAACTGCTGCCAATCAACAAAACAAGGAAGTTTGGAAATAGCAATTTTCTGTGAATGCCACAGGCTTCCTTAATTTCCTTGAAATTAAGTGCAGAGACTGTTCAATTGTTGACATTTCTCAAAGCTGAGATAGTGTCAGTGTTACCGACACAAGATGTTTAACTGCTTATATCAACTTTGTATGTTCTGTAAAGGAGCTCTGCCAGATCACATGACTAGTTTTCTGGTTCTTATCCAACCCTGTCCAGAAGTTGTGATAAAGAAGTCAGATGGAAAATTTCTATCAGAATGGTTTCTTTTTTAAAGTGAAAGAGGCATTTTCGTGATAATTTGCAGCCGGCTGAGTTGCTCAGCAAAGCCATGATAAGCGAGAGAGTAGAAGGTTAAGTTATGCAGGACTTGACAGCTGGCTTTCAATGAGAATTACAGAACTGAATTGAATGTAGACACAGAAATTATTAGTCCCTTCCTTTCCTATGGTTTCTTTTGTATAACCCCATGTTACTACTTAATAGCATCACTTTCTTTAAAGCTGTGAAGCTATGGTCTTACTTGATCTAATTTGTGGGTGTCTTGTTGCTGTATAACCATGGCAATCTTACAGAAGTGAACGCTTAAGAAAACTGATGGGGATACAGTAATGGAAATGTTCCTAATTTTGCTACAATAACTCTCCATAATCTGCCCAAAACACTGGCTGTTTCCTTCTCAGCAAAGATTTAAAAGCTGAGTGAGTTGCCACGTTACTTAAGACTTCGTTATTTTTTACAAAGTATACTCCAGAGCATTTGCTACAACATTATGAAGTATTATCATAAATGATTAAGCTGAACTATAATTGTCAAAATATGTGAAAAAAGCACATCTGGCAAGCCTGTTTTTTCACTCTCTAATTCACAGGACTCAGTAATTCACAATGGATCCTACTGACAGTGCAAATAAGTAAGACTGTTGCAGGGTAGGCATGTGGTTCTCGCCTTCCTCTGACACTGCGGACACGTCTCGCTTGGTTTAATCCATGGAAGCATAGACCTGAGTTAGATAAAGTCTGACTGATAGAATTGGGGAAGCAGACAAGCACAAACCTTGTCGATCATCAAATTCACCCTCGTGCAGCCAGGTTTATGTAATCATTTTTGTATATTGATTAATATAACTTGTGGGGGTTTGCATCTGCTGTTTCTGTTACCTTTTTTCCCCCCTTCTTTACTAGATAGGTTTACTATAATTTGTAACCTAAGTGTGATAATGGCCAATTTATATTATTTGTTCCTGTGCCAGCATCAACTTTTAGCTAAATTGGTTCTTTGTCCTTGCTGCTGGTTGGTTCTGTGATGAGAAGGAGTAGCAAAAACATCAAGTCCTTCTCAAATTCTCTTTCAGGAGGTTATACAAACCAAGAATTTCTAAGTTTTAATTCCCTCAGACATACTACTAGTGCACACTGAATTTCTTTTCCTTGGGTGGAATTGTTTATATTATTCCAGATGAGGCCTTACTGATACTTTCAAAATATCTCTCCTGATTTAACCTCTCACACTTGTATTATATTACAGGCTTGTGGTCATTTTGTGATTAGACATTAGGTCCAGATTTTTTCTTTTGATTCCAAATAATGAGATGTTATTATAAATCTCCTATAGCATTGTTTTAATAATATGACTGTCAAAGAGAATATCTCTTGTTCCGTGATAAGATGGTAAAGGGAGGATGGCAGAAGTGGGAGATTCCTAGTTCTTATTTGGTCTGAGTCCCTGAAACACAGTAATCGTCTCCAGCTGACATTTGCCTACTACCATTTTCTTTCTCTTTTCTGTGAAGTTTATGAAAATGTTTTTGACAGAATTTACCTTTACAATAGCATTAAGACAGCATTAATAGCTGTCTCCAAGTCTGATTGTGGAGGTCCTTAATGGATCTTACTATTCTTTCACTATGTTTCTCTAAGGAGATTTTGATCACAAAAGGTTCTGCACTGACTTTCTTGTTCTTCTCCTATTTCTTCACAGTACTGTTGCATGAGGCTACTCTACTACCATTCAGTATCTTCCAGTAGTAGTGATACGCTGAATAATTGCTTCAATTCTGTCATGACCGCATTGCTATGATCTCTGATTCACATTCTTTCCAAGTTTGCCCTCATTTGGCTCCTCAGGGCCTTTGTTTTAACTTGCTTTTTTCTTTTTTTTTTTTGTCTTTTCTGGCTGACACCTGTTATGTCCTTCACTACATCGCACCAGATCACCTTTGTTATCTCTAAATTTCTTTGTCTTCTCCACTGTTCCTTTACTTGCTAGTCCCTTTCATCCCATGCAGCTTTTAAAGAACATCTTCAAAGCAGGGCCCATTTTTTCCAGTTTACTGATCTCCCAATTTTGGATTTCCTATACAGTTTTACTTGTAATGTGGCAGTTGGTTGCTATTTGTAAAACACTTTGAAACCCTTAAGTGTGTGTAGATGCTGGTTGTTTCATCTTGCATGACTTTTCCGGATAGAAGCAGAAGCTGAATATTTTATAATTACTTAACTCCTCAGGGGCTGAAACAAAAACTCCTGAGGGCTCAGAATAAAATGAGGTATTATATATGCTAAGGTTCATCTCTTTTGCATCCTTCTCCTTTCAAAGACTATCAGATAGTATAGAAGAGGTGTGGTTGAAAGGTTCAGGAAATTGCCTTACGGAATCTGCATCCTCAGCAATGCTTTTGCTAAGGAGTAATACGTTGCTGAATCTGTTGATCGTCTCCCCTGCTTTAACTCTAGGATATGAGGTGAATATATTTGAGTTTTCTCAGTCTCTGTCCAGAGGGGTCACAGCTGAGAAATCTTACATGGCACGAAGCTATCATCACTTCTCTGCCTAGAGAGCCTGCGCTCGAGCTCCCAGCCCAATCTAACAATACACGAGTGTCTGTTGCTAAGCAGTACAGTTAGGCATATTATGTACAGAGGGGGGCAGTGAGGATTCAGCAGCCGACTTAAATTATCATTTCGAAGCACTTGAATAAAAACTTGGCCTGAAAAGTATCGAATATTTTAAAACTCTAAAAACCAACTGGATTTTACCTTTCGTATTCGATGTTTGTGTTGTGGCAGAGCTGTCCAGGCTGTCGCGAGTAATTAAAAAACCTGAGACAGACATTAAAGGTTCCTAAGTCATCTGATAATACCAGGTTTGCAGGTCCCTGCTCAGAGTGTACAGGAATAATACAGACATTGCAGGCTGGGTTTGGGGGCAGGAGGGAAAGTTGAAGGGTGAAAGTCAAGGTGGACAAAGTAACACAGCTACATAAGAATAGCTACACCGGGTCAGAGCAAAGGTCTGCACTGTTCAGGATGAAGCAGTTCTCAAATAACAGATACCTACAGGAGAACTTGGCGAGCGAGTACTTTGCAGTTTGTCTATCTGTAATTTTTTTTTTTTTCAGTTTTTTTGGGTTGGCAGGTAGTATGCTTGTAATTAATAACTCTTGATGGATTTTTCTTAAATAAATGTCTGTCACTTTTAAGCCTTGTGTGTTGTTTTATCAGGCTTAGGTTAGAGGAAGGGGTAAACAAGGTGTTAGAATAAGAGATGAGGATCTGGAGAAAAGCTATAGGATTTCTAAGGTCTAGGAGTGAGCTTAATGGAAGCAAAAGAGGACCCACTAACAAAAGTTGATAACAAAGAAAGGAAAAGCAGTACGGGAGACAGCAAGGAGGGAATGGACATAAGGTCAATAGCTGATTGGAAAAGATGGGTAAATGGAAGCTAGATGGAATGGCAACAGGAGAGAGTCTCAGGAAAGCTGGAATTGTGTGTGTTTTGAGCGTTTCTGGAAATTTGATTCTTCTCGTATGTTTGAGGTCTTTAGTGAGAAAAATCAATCTGATATTTATTTTGAAACTGCTTCCTATATTCTCTCTGTCTGCTTGTGAAGAGGAGGTGTGTGAGATTTATAATTAGCATCACACTTTTGAGAGAAGGCTATGGCACTGTTTTATTTTACGGTTTGGATGTCACTAGTTAATAAAGGTCTATCAATCTATTTATGAGCCTGCTACAGACCAAGAACAGAAATGTATGAAGACCTCAGAAATTATTTATGATACATTTACAGCACAAATAGCTAAGCTGTCAACTATGATTGTAAAGTTCTTCCTCTACTTCTGCACTGTGCTTTTCATTTAATATGGCTTTGTTCAGCTAAACAATTCATAATTAAAATAGGAAATGATGGAAAGTTAGAAACAAACCAATCCTGTGATGGCTTTTAATAGCTGTAATAAAATATTGAGAATATAATGTCTGCCAGTGTGGTGTAGACACACGGACTGTCTGTGACTGTGAAGTCAGAGCTAGTTAAAAGAGAATCAAAATGGTATGGAGACATCTGAAAATGTAGAGAGAAAGACTTGGAAATTCTACAAGGCTTGAGTCTGAAAAGGATATTTTTCTTCCAGCAGTTTTGGATTTCCAGCCTGAGGTAGAATTCACCAATGTTTCCTGTAACATTAAACCTGTGTGTCCCTGAAGTGCCTTAAGTTAACTCAGCTAGAAAAGAAATGTATACATGCTTTGCAAAGAAAAATTGTTCTGAAACTGAGAACATAAAATGGTTGGTCTGGCATCATGGTAGACCTGCGCAAACAGATATGTCTTGGAACAGACGCTGCTATCACGAAGTCACATCAATCATTACTCTAAAGTTATTGAATCCAGGCTTCTGGATTGTGCAGGTCATGACATGAGTTGATCAAGTTCCCGTGTCAAACAAATCAAACACTTTCTCCAATTGTTCATGGGATGAGAGAGTTTTAGAATTTCATTGCACCACAAGCAGTAATCCTTCATGTGACTTTTCAGCTGTAACATGATCATGGCCACTTTATATGCATTTATTCCTCTATCAATGTTATTTTTGAGCTTAAATATATGTTCACTGGGTATATATGTATTTATGTTTTTATATATTTATATTTATGGATAGCAATCGTAACAGTTTGCAGCTTTCGGTTTGGAAACCTAAACAAATCAGGCTCAGATAGGCTGCTTTCTCTTCTCACCACCCCGATAGGCTTGCTCCGTGCCTATTCCACAGCAAATTCATCTTTCTGGAACACAATTACATCCAGTTTCCAGATATTACAAATGAGGATATCTGCTGAAGATTAAATTTCCTGTTTCCACCCTCACACCATGCTGATGTCACATAACATTTTGTGATAGACTGCACTACTGGGTTCCTTGCCCTTGTCAGCAGTTTCCAACTGTTAACATGTTGTCACAAAACTCTTAGCAATATTAATAATGGTCTACTTCTACTGACAGAAGATGACTTAAAATATTTTTGTGAAGTATAATAGTTCAAGATAGATAATCCTTTAAGTGATGCTCAGAGAAAAAAAAATAACTGGCTTTTAATTTCTTGCTTTAGGAGATAAAGAGCTGACATATTTGTCAGAAAAGAAAGTTGAGTGATTTTTGGTGCTTCTGGGCCCATACAGAGTTGAGAAATTGCTGAAGGAAGGTGACAGAGCAAGGAAGATGGAAAACAGCACTGTTTCCTCCAGCTTCCCTGCCAAGGCAAGATTTCAGATATTGTGTAGTGTATTAGACAGGTGAAACTATTTTATTTAGTGGCTTCTGCAAGAGATGTTTTACAATATTAAATGATCTTTTTCTGGACATAATCTAAAAGTTTCTCTGCGCTTGGGAGATTGGCATGAGAAATCCAGTAACTAAATTTTCACTGATTTTTATGGAGAGTATCAGTGGAAATGCGAAACTAGAATTAAACGTAGTATGCTAACGGTAATTGTGATATATGGCACAACAAAAGTTTTGGTATTTTGTTTTGATTTACTCTTTTAAGCCATCCTGAACCTCCATAGTATTCAGAAGTTTGTTGAAAGTCTCCTGATGCTGACTTCCTAAATTAATGGATTTGACCTCCTATTAGTAATGTTTTTGACCTTTTTTTGTTCTGAAATTCTGACTTGCCTTATTACATTAGTTCCCCATATTCTGTTTCCAGGCATATTTTGTTAATACAGAGGTGGATAGAAAAGAAAATTAAGGGAGAAAAAGAAAATAGAGTAGTATTTTCCAGCATCCAGGAGATCTACAGGGGACCTGACATCAGTAATGCTATGCTATATTTAGTTCTGGAGTTCTGGCCTAGGAATCAAAACAGTTATATTGGACCATATGTTACTTGGACCACACTTTAATTGCCTAGGCAAACCCCCAGATATTAATTGGATTCCCTAAACTTCAGGCTCTTCTTTTGAGGATGTTATATTTAATAGTATAAAATTCACTGTTGCATTCATAAATAATGATGAATAATCTGCATTCCTGGTTGTTTGTCATGAACACTGTTGTATTTTATCCTTTGATTCTGTGGGGAGGAGCCCAGTGTAGGAGACTCACTGGAGCAAACAACTCTTTTTTTGTGGTAGATGTGACAAGACCACATACGTGTTGGTCTCTATCCTACAACATAATCTTGGTATCACAAAGCCTGATGGTGTACACAAGTTGTGCATTTTCTTCATACTAGGCTTAGTGCATAAAGGAGATTTTAATGGTTCCTGAAAAAAGTCAGTCAAGGTTTGAAATATAAAATAAAATGTATGGCTCAGTATTCTTATATTCATCTCCACCCAATGTAAATCCAATGCCTTCAGAACATATTTGGCTGCAAAAGCCTAAAATAATAGTAGACTCTCTTCCCTGCCTTTTATGTGAATTAGCTTCTCAAGGTGTCCCAGGAGATGCCCATTAAAAAGTACCATCAGAAGGACAGTTAGCAGATATGGTGGTGGATGTTCATCTTTTTTTTTGGTTGGTTGGTTGGTTTTTTCCTCCTCACCTGAGTTTTGGTGAGAAATGCAAATCCTTCCCATTTTTCCATCAATGTCACCTTTCGGCATGAATTGTTCACCAAATGCCCACCTAGATGCTGGTGGAGCTGTGACTGTCAGAGTACCTCAGGCAGCCTCCCGGAATACACAGTGAAGGAGAGAAGAAATGCACTTGCTGCACTTGCTCTTTTTCCTCCGATGTGGCCATCTGTGTGTGGACATGAGAAACCCAACTTTTGCAGCTCTTCTCTAATATTCTGTGAAGGAGGATCAGAAAACTTTAGATGCAGTTTGTTCCTCTCTTAGGGAACGTGTGTCTTTGTGAAGGGAGTATGTGTGCAAGTCAAATGCGCATAATATCATTCTGAAACTGATAAAAAATCCTTCATGCTGCAGGGAAAAATTCACTTGCTAGTGACCAAAGATGCCTCCTGTGTCAATTTAACAGCTGGTCTTGTTTTATTGGTTTTGAAATGTTATCCCACGTCCCGAAAATTCATGAGGTTGGAGAGAGCTGTTGCACAAGGAAAATCATAATTAAAAAGGAAGGCTCGTTAACAGTTTTTGTTTACTTATTACACTTGTATCACCTGCATGTTCTATATTACTTCTGTGTACTTCATAATGCGTCTTATTGCACGGTCTCCTCCTTCTGCCTGCGTACCCTGAACAAAGTGGAGGGAAAAGAGCTTTTTAGATCTACTCAAGAAGTTATAAGCACCTGAAAGTATGTGCATTGTTATCCAGATATGTGTACAAGCAATTATTCAGCCCCTAATAGTCTGGACGTCTGTGTCAGGAGTAGTATTTTCCTGCCTTCAGAAAGACTGATGTTGCAATACAGCAGTTATTATAGATTGCAAGTGTTATGGCCTTTTGTAAAGGAAAGGGAATACTGTCAAGAAAACATTTTACAGTTTGGAGATGCAGTGAGATGAAAAATTAAGGAACTATTCTTTCTTATATGCTTCTGTAAAATCCCATAGACCACATTTTCCTCTGCTGTATTCCCTTAATCCCATACGGTATACAGCAGAAATTGAAAGGAATTTATATGGGAGGAGACTACGCCACTTGTATCAGATTCATATCAGAATAGTTTCTCGTGCAAGAGAAATTCTCCAGTGGCCATTATCAATCAAATAATTATTCTGAGCCACCTGAATACTTGTCGCTGATGCTGTAACAAATCAAAGATTGTTATTTCACAGATACGGGTGTAGTTGACTAGAAAAAATCCCTTACCGTGGCCATTTTAATACTGCAAGGAAGAAAAAAGAATTCTTTGTCTCTATGATTCTTAACCTAGATTTAGTGTGCTGCAGAGATATTTCTCTGACATGTTCAATGATAGCAGAAAAATATGTGGTGGTGCATTAAAAGCTGTAGAGCAAAGGAAGTTTGGGGAACTTAATCAGAGCCTTAGGCAAGAAAAGAATGTCTAACGCTGATATGTACATTTTGCTTTTGCTGTAGTTAATGAAAAATGTTATACCAACACTGGTTTTTGTCCCTTATGGTTTAGCAATGCAGAACCAATCCTTTTTATTCTTTGTGTTTTGTGTTTTTCTTCTCTTAATGTTACTTAATCTGGAAATAAAAATGTTTGATTTCTGTCATTCCCCTTGGCTACTTTGCTTAAAATGGTGCTTAATTGTTTTCCCTTTAAAGGAAATGGTGCTAGGTTTAAAGGTTTATTATATTTTCACGGATTTTGTTTTAAGATTGCCTTTTTTTATATGCTTCTCCTTGACACCTGTCATAACATTAGGCTTTTCAAATTCAGCCACCATCAGTCTGAGAGGAATTGTTAGTGAGTTGTCAGGTTTCAACAAAGGCCAAGTCTCTTTTCATTCTTTCCTAGCAGCACTAATCAAGACAATTCTTTAACTCAGCACACTGCAGTAAGTGCCTTCTGTTATTACACAGGTCATCAGGAAGACTTGAATGAACTGCGTTGGTTTTGTTATAAGCAATGGATGCTTATGTTCCTTATTTTCCGTGTGTTACTGCCAACTTCCTTACTGCAATTATGAGAAAGGGCATTTGGAGAACCGTTCCTGTTCTCCAGTGGACTACTTAGTGCCTCCCTCAGCTCTACAGGGTGGTGGTTCTTTTTGTTTCTTTTGTTTGAGCAGAGATGCTGCTGCTTGTACTTCAAGTGCTGGTACATTATTGATCAAAGCATAGAAAAAGCACAAGTAACTTTTGAACTGAGGTTGTATGGATGAGAGAAATTAATTGTTGCCAGGAGCTTACTGTTTTCTGATTTAATATCAAGGTATTTGGGATTTTTCCACTGGCACCGTCGTAAAATTCTTCTAGCCCTAATTTATATAAAGAATTATTTACGCTTAAAACTAATAATCTCTCAGCTTTTAATATTCCTCTAATGTTTCTCTTCAAGTTTTGGGTTTGTTTTTTTTTTTTTGTACACACAAGCTTATTCCTGACTTCCAGATTTCATTTCCCTGAAACATGTTGAACGATTCTATTTTCCCACCTAGTTGTCTGTTTGAGTAGGCTGCAGTCAAATTTGGTTACAGCTAATTAGAAAAACCTTGTTTCAGCACTTTGAAGATTGTCTTTCCTTCATAGCATAAACAGTTTTAATTCTGAAGGCCACATTCACCTCTTGTCTAGAGCACTAAGACCGATGAATTGACTGCTCCTGAGGTTATGGTTCCTGACCTGAATAAAAAAGCAATAAATCAAAGTATGTTCACTGGCATTGAAGCGGGCTCCAACTGTGTGGAATCAACATGCCAGTTCCAAATTGTAATTTTGCTAAAAATAGCATAGTTTAACAATTTTGACAGTTGTAAACTTGAAGGATCTGGGCAAACTGTCCATCTTGCCGTGTCTCATGTTCTGTCAACTGTGCATCTTTTGAAAATAAAACCAGAAAAAATGTTGACTATCCCTCATTCTTTGCTCGATGTACCCATCCCTGCCCTCTGCATCAGGAAGCACAAATAGTGATTTATCAAAGGTAAAACAGAAGAATCCTTTAGTGAATGGTGGCTCTAGAGTGGGAGGAAAGGTAAATTTTGGATTCCCATCTCCCCTTTATTACTTCTGTTTTCTGGGTCTGTGTTTCCAGGAAATAAAACACCTGTTAGCAGTAATGTTACAGTTCATTGGGTCTTACAGGGGTCACTCTGCAACTGATCCTGTTCCGTTCTGTAGTCTGGACTGCCACGTGTCAACATTTTCTGTCTTTTTTCCTATCAAGACTCATCACCCAATCTGTAATTCATCCTCTATTCAGCAAACATTTAAGCATGTATTTAACACTAGGCATATTATTTGTCCTTCAGCTTCTCTAGACTGCATAGGCAGGTTAGAATCAAACCCGTATTTAAATGCTTAGACAAATCAAGCAGCAGTTACTTCACGCTAGGGAAAGATAAATAAAATAAGTTTTTTAAATCGTGGTTCAAGTTTGTTAGTAATCGCATCCTTAACTCTTTAGTTGACTATTTCTGTGACAGAAAAGTATGTGTGTTATGTATTCCTTTAACGCCAATTAATTGCTCTCTGCCTCACAAAATGCCTGAGGTTGAACCACATTTTGCTTCATCAGAATTCAACATCGCTATTGGTCTGTGGGGAGAAAAAAACAGGAATTAGAAGAGACAAGAGCACAGGGGAGCAGTAATCTTTTATTTATGTATAATGCTGTACATTTCCTAACTGTACTGTGAGTTTTCCTTCTAACTCTTACTAATTATGGTGACTGGCATGTGGCATGTGATGGAGCCTCAGGAAAAGTGGGATACATACAGCTGTTCAGATCTGGCACATTGCATTCGTGTTTGCGTTTCCTGGCAGGCCAAACTCCTTTTTTTTCAATGAAAGAAACAGGAATGTTGCAATTTTCTTCAAGTTGTGTCTCTTGCACAAAAGATTTTATTAGAGTGAGCTGAATTACTTTCAGCTGTCCAGAGGAGTTGTACACAGAATGGGAACGTGGCTCCAGTAAAATGGTTTCTCTGAATTTTCAGAGATCATTGCTTGTAGCCAGCTCTTCCAGCTCTAAATCACTCACATATTGCTATCTTTTATCATATCTGGTAAAAAAAACATCAACAACAAAAAAGTTTGGCCAAAAAAAGAGAATGGTTTTATAGAGCATTAAGCACTGAAAAATATGTAGAGCTGTTAAGATTGTGGGGTTTGTCTTTCTTCAGAGGAAGAGAAGGCAGAAGAATATCTTCATATCATCAGCATTACTCTTTCAAGGTCCTAAAATACTTACTCCTTTTGCAAAACGTGTTTGTCGCAGTCATATTTCCTTCATCATTAATAATTTTGTGAGCTCAGGCAGAAGCCTTCCTTACTTCTAAATGTGTACCTGCAGAAAGTGGTAATGATATACCAAGCTTTCTGCTCTTGAGGCTAGATTTGTACCCTGTTGTGCAAATTGAAAGTGAGCCAAATAAATTCTTTCCCACTCTTGGGAAATATGTGTTATGCTATGTGCAAGACGAGGAGAAATGTGTTAATTGTTTGACACTTCATCATTTACAATACTCATTAACAGGGATAATGGTGATGCCATAAATATTGACTTGACAAATTTTTTTTAGATGTGTAAGGTAGCCACTGCACCCTTAGTATTCAGATGAGACTTTTCAGAAGGTTCTATAAGGATCTAGTCCGTCCATCTTCAGTCCAAGCAAACCTTTCTTTGTTTCCAACTTCTTCCCATGCGCATGATGTTAATATTCACATTTTCAAAGATGAAACCATGGATACACTGGGACAGGGAACTACAATATTACAACTGGTGAATGCTCTATGTCCTCTGTGGATTTGTGCCATTGCTTGGTAATTTTCATTTTGCTATTACAAAAGACATTTTAAATATAGCAAAAGTAAATGTTCTTTCTGTTTTCTTTTCCCAAGGCATCAAAAAAAAAAGTGCTATTTTATTAAATTCTCTTTTCCTGTGAAGCCTTTCTTTAACGGTCTTTCAAATGGAGCCCAGGGATATCCTTCATCATTTCCTCTATTGGTTTCTTCTCACTGTAAACTTAATGGAAGCACTCAGGCTTATAGCGAAGAGGAAACCCACAGGCGAGTGACAGAAGCATCGTAAGCTTCAGGGAGCTGGTTTAACATGGTTAATTAAAGGGGTGATCAGTTCAGGGCAACACCAATGTGACCGATTGATAGACAAATCTCTACAGTCGGTCTCTAGATGAACGTTCTAAATATGAGAAAAGACCTATCAACTTCTTGGAGCCTACGCTTACTTGTCGGGGGGGAAAGAAACCCCCAACAGCAACTGCAAATTATTACATGGAGCAAACCCGTGTCTTTGTCATTTCCTGCCTTAAGTTTTGGTTCCCTAGTTGTGCAGTGAATTACATAGGTTATCTGACTAGATTACCTTCAGTTTAGTACGTTAGCTTTGATTTAGTCTTGGGTTTCAGATCCAAAACTATGGGGGAAGTTGCATTGTAAATTCAGCTTGCTCAGTTTTAGGCCAGATCAGATTTAACATTTTCACTGGGGAACTTTATGAAAAATCAAGAGTTTGCTAACGAAATTTTCCATTTGCACAAGTTCACGTGGCATAGTGAGTAAAGAGGAAGATTAGAATGTTATATGAAAAGAATTTAATGACTTTGAGATATATGGTAATAAAGTTAGGATGCGATTCAATTGTACAGAAAGACTAACTCATGCTCAAGGAAGAATAAAAGAATTCTGCAGTAAAGAGGATGCTTCTCTCTTCCCTATATTGTGACTGCGGTCTCCTTGTCAATCCTGTATCCGTCAGATGTGTTGCTGTTACGAGTTTGCCAGTTCCTGAGCAGACTGTTTTCTTTTGACTAGTTATTGAGGCAATGTTTAGAGAAGGCTAAAGCAAATCCTGAAGAGCTTGCAGAAAAGCACAAGCCACAGAACAAGTGATTTGTTGTGTGAATGCAGCAAAGAGTAGCTCTGTGTTTCAGGTGTCTGTGACTCCCCAGTCAGTGGCAGAAGCCTGAGCTGCTTCCCCAAGGGCTGGTGGTGTCCTTACCCCATCGCTCCTGCCGTTTCCTTTGTTCTGGCACTAACATCTCTATTTGTGGGCTGAACTGACTTCAGCCAATTGATATGGCTGAAAACTGAACCAAAAAAAGAAAGGGCAAGTTTCTTTCAGCTTTCAGTTCAGTTATCTAACGCAGGTTACCCCATTAAGCGAGAGCGCTTTGCTTGCACAGGACAGCCAGCAGGGCTGAGCGATTTGGCACTGCTTTTGGCAACCACAAATTTATGCTGGATTAAAGTGACTGTGTTACCAGGCTGCGCTCAAAGACCTTTCATCAACTGTTATACATTAGTCAGAGGTTTGCATTAACCCTAAAGCTAACTAAATGAATATATCGGTGTATATTGTCACACTGCTGCCACCTCCACACTTGAAGCCACTGTTACACTGGGATTCCTTTTCCAGGTTACTGACTGCGCAGAAATAATTTCAGCTCTTGGTTTCAGAGGACTCAGCAAGGCAACAAAATGTGTCTAAACATATTGGTGATTCACCTGGCTGTGCTGCAAGGTTTCTGGTGATTTGCCACAGGAACATAAAAGTTTCTTGGCCAAGGATTTCAGTGGAGTACATCCAGTATGTGTGGGAGTTATGCGCTACTCCCCTTCCCCCCACTCCCCAATATACAATGGTTTTGGGAAGACAGGTTTGTCTGAATGTTTGTTAGGTCTTTTGTTTGGTTTTGCATGTTTGAAAATGATCGCAGTGCCTTAGCGTATCATCTAGATTAAAACATACCTGAGCCTGTAAATCACTGCAGATTTCAGGTTCTCATGGTTATTCCAAGGAAGTTATTTTTGGTTGGCTGGTGTTATCACTTGGGAAGTTTTACTGAGTGTTGCTTTTAAACAAGAGCAATAGGATGCTCCTCACAGTTCTTTGCTACAGTGTAGTACCAGATCACTAGGCTACTTCTAGTGCTATTTCTAAATTCAGGTTGATTCAGTAATTAATATTAAAGCCAAAAAGTGCTAGGACCTAGAAATGACCTCTTAGAACTGCATCATGCTGGATGTTTGGTCAGTTTATTTTTTTGAGCTTTTGACAATTTTTAAAATTTCTTTAGTTCTTAATATTAGCTATTTTTAAATGGTTTTGGGTTTGGATGTTAAAATACTAAATGTAATGTTTTGAAAAGTATTATGTCCTTTCACTTCCTTGCGAGTCATTTGTTTCTCTGCTGTATGAATATTAACAAATACACAAAATTTAAATGCACACAACCCTAGCCATTCTGCGAAGCCACAGTTGTTGTATATGCAGCTACACTGTAAACACATCATAAAACCTTTTTAATAGTGAACTGACATGTTTATATGCAGCATATGTATATTATGTTATATTCCATGTAATTGTGTGTTTATACTTCATTGTACTATATATGTGGTATTTTTAGTCCTATAAAACTTCCAAAGGATTTAATGATTTGTGTAGGTAACACCTTTTATTTTCCTGGATTTAGCATCGTGTAAATACCATGGGGCTTTCTGAGCCCAGTGCACACTTTTGGGACAGGGTGCATTTGAGAGTTGTTTTTTTTACTGCCTAACCTTCCCTTGGATAGAAGAAGGAAGACTCGGGAAGGAGTGAGGAGGAATGATGATAGTGGCTCAGGCTGGAATTTGGCCAGGACACCAACCTTAACAACTGGATTGTGTAGGAGCTTGTAATTCCCGAGAGCAGAAATGTCTAGTTTTTATATTTTGCCTAAAAGACAGAGCCTTTGCTATGTCAGGGCCTCTTTTAACACCATGTAGGATTATCAGTACTAACTTAGAAATAAGAAAGTCACAAATGAGATCACTGTCACTTACTAAATTCTTCATAACAGAGCCTCAGGGAGTTGAGAAAATCAGAATCTAGTAGCATCTTTGTTCTCTCTTTAGGCAAGCTGATAATAGTGTTTGAAATAGCTGCACCCAAAATCACAAAGCACAGTAAGAGACATGTTCTGCCTTCCAAAATACCCTCAAAGTGTGACAAAAAATGGGGGGAAGGAGATTGTGATTAGACCTCATGTCCTTCAAATGATCGCTTGAACTTCTTTTCCTGTTTTTCAAAGTGAATATGCCAAAAAAGAGACCAAAGACTTGTAATTTCTTCAGCTACGTTTCATTTTAACACAGAATAATAAAGCAACTCTTTAGAAGGAGAAAACACAGATTTTGTGGAAGAAGGTAAATGAGAGGCTAAAAAGCAAATGTACCCTCTATCTGTCAGGGCAGGGGCTCCTCCAGGCTTTCTTTGTAGTTCAGCATCTTTCCCTATCTTCCTGAGTTGCACAGGCTATCCACAAACCCCTCATTCCTTCCTGGGAGAGGGGAGGCTTTCTTCCACCTCTGAGGTTTGGTTCAACGCTCCCCATCGCACCACTCAGGCTGCTGCAGTTGGCCGGGTCCATGCACTTGGGTGCCGGGGCTGAGCCACCACTTCCCTGCTAAGGAGCAAAGCCCACATCAGAGAGGTCTCATGGGGGAAGTGAGCAGAGCCTTCCTCCCCTTGATCTTACTGACCAACGTGACAATTGACTCTGTTCACAGTCTAGTGACCAGACCAAATGTAGGTTCAGAGTGACAAAGAATAGGAATAATATGGCAATGTCCTATGTGGGGTCTTGCCAAGGGTCTTTCTAAAGTGACTAGAAAGGTGGTGACAATAATGAAAGGTTGAGATGTGAGGCTGGAGAAGATGTTTCCATCTATGTTTCCTTTATGCATTAAGATAAATTGAAATTAAAACATCCTGTGAGGAATTCAATTACTTCAAAGAAAATATTTTTAAATACGGGAGGGGAGAATACCTGCATTGCACTGTACATAATAGCCATTTACTGCATGGACCAGGGATTTATTTATTTTTTAAAGTCTATGCCTTTCTTAGACATAAACTCAAATGGAAAACTCTTCTCCTCAAGTGATTTGCAGAGTTTGTGTCCGTTCCCGAACTAAAACATTAAGGCTTCAATAAACAGCGGTAAAGCTCAAAAGTACATTTGGTATCACTGGAGATAAGTACGTTTCTGCAATATTTTGAAAATTATTTTATTATGATGTTTGACCCGAAGGAACTGTGTGTCTAAAAGCTTGTCTGCTTCTCATAGCTGCATCATTTGGTTTAATGAAGTAAATTTCCTCTCCTCGCTAAAGCTGCTTCTCAGAGGTTACTTGGCCAAAAACAAAAAAAAAAAAAAAGAGAGAAATTGTTCATTGCCTTAGGGCTGAATTTTAATGTACTTTTAAATGATTCAAAATAAGGCCTTTAATTGTCATTAAAGCAATTATTGCAGAATGACTCAACAGTCTAGCCAGCATCATGATGTTTAGAAAAACCAGTTACGAACAAAGGCAGGGAGATCATGGGAGAAGGTGAAATGTGAAGGGGCTTATTCCAAGGTCTTTAGGTGGAAAGCGTAATGTCAGCTTGATGGGCAGAGGAGGAGGAGGACCAGATTTGCTGAAGTGTTCTGCATCTTGAGTGACAGTCCATTTTGAAAAACTGTTAAGGAGGTGAAATGATGGCATCACTGGAGATCCATCCTCGGTTGTGTTCAGAGCATTTCAGTATCTGACTAGACCTAAAACCGAGATACGCTGAGAATTATCAAGCCTAAATGATTTTAAATTACTTTCAGTTGGACAGATTAAAAGAACATTTCCCAGAAAGCTGGGAGTAGTGAAATAGCCTGTTTTATTTCTAGCCATGTCTGCACGACACCGAGTTTGTGATTATGACTGGAAGTTACTGGCTTATATTGGCCTCATCATTAAAGTCTGACCCTGCTGTTGGAATATGAACTAATGAACTAATTCCAGACTGTATTTAAGTCTGCTGTTCAAGAGAAGACATTCATATTTCTTCTCCCTTAGTTGCTCTCTGGAGCCAAGAAGGGCGAAGTTCTTGAAAACTGATAGATTGTGCTTTGTCCTCTGAGTGCTTCGGATGGAAGCACGTGGGTGTCTGTCAGAGTACAACCTTCCATTTTGATGAATCCATAATGATCTTTCCATTTGGGTATAGATTTTTGTCTTGTTTAAATGTGTTCCCCCACTGCTACGATACATGCTATGTGATCTAAATTTCCTAGTCTCCTGTGACCTGGGCAGTGATAAGCGCTGCGTGGAATAAAAGATCCCTGCTTCCGTTTGGAGAACAAACTGTGTGAAAAAAACAGGGTGCTTTGGGATTGTTAATTATTAACATTTTTAATTATTTTTTTAAATTATTTACTCTGCTCTCTGCCATAATAGCAGCAATGTCCTTATATGGAGCAAGTGTGGCTGTAGGGGATTTAGAATGTGCTTGGTTTTGCTTTTGAGCTTGACAGCCATTTCTCACTTTCCGTAATAATGACAGTTAGCTAGGGAAAACGAGGAATATTAATAGAATTTTAGAGTGCTGTGTTTCTAGAGTAAAGACGGAAAAAGCTTTAGCAGGAATAAGGAAGAAGTAGAAGGAAGGATTATTCCTGTTTCCTAGTTTCTGCTTCATTCTTGTTTGCAGCCTTTTATTTATACTGTTTTTCTAAAACTAAATGTAATAAAAGAAAAAGTCTCCATCGTGATTTGTTTTTGCAATATTCTTTGGCTTGTAGGATTACACTCTCCTCCCTCTCCTTCTCTGTGCAATAACCAGCCACCGTAAATCCAACTATACAACCCTTGAAAATAAAGGGTTGTGCCTAGGAGAACTGAAACAACCTTAAACTTGCATGTTCAAAAAACCCAAAAGATACAGATGAAGAAGCATGAGGCTACTGAAGCTCTGAAAATATTTGCGGCATGTTATTGCTAGACTAGATCTGTCTGAATGTGCTGCAAAACTGACACCGGTGCTTGGAGCTGATCATTCTCTTTAGAAAGCAATGAATTTCCCTGAAAGTGTTTGGAGGTTTTGGATATTTTTTTCGTGTTTCTACTTTCATCTTGAATTTCTCTTTTTTTGTTTTAATGTTGAACTTGTATCTGCTCTTCATCTGACAGACAAGAGACTGCAGCCCACTTTCTGAAATGTGTTTGCAACTACCCAAATATGTCTTTGACAAGCCCGATAGTTGTGTATTCATCTTATTTCTACTGCAACACACAAATCCAGCGCTAATATTACATTTATCTTTTTCTTCCTTTGTTCTTTCTCTGGTTAAAGAGAAGGGTTGTGTAAAAATGCAGTACGTGCATTACACATACTGTGATGTGGTGACACTTGTCACGTTTTCAGTGAAGATATAAGTGAAGTTAGAATCAAAATTTCTCGAAACATTTTTTTTTTTGTTCTCTTTCACACTGGTTAGTTTTTAAAAACGTTAATCAGTTTTTTGTTCGGCACTACTGGAGTACTGAAAGCATTAACTGAAAATCACTTTGATAAGCAGAGTTCTGATAAGGTAATAAGTGGCCTCAATTATTTAATGGGTTCAAACTGTACTTTCTAAAAGGCTGGGGTCAGGAGCAGTTTGTATTACTCAGAAGCACTTATTTTCTGCCAAAATAGTCTGAATCACCATTCTTTTTTGTTATACATTTACAGTGTAAAACTGGTATCAACAAACAGAAAATGATAACATGTACTGCTCTTCAGCAGGGTTCAAGTTAATGTATGGGAGTGCTAATAACTACCTAAATGAAGTCAGTATGTGCATGCTTTGAGTGAGGACTGAAACACTGTGTGGTGTTCACTAGAGACTCTTGGTAATATTTGGAACCTCTAAAATACCATTTTTAATCATCCGTGTTCACAGAAACTGTGATTATTTTACAATTATTCAGCCTGAGGAGCAGGAAGTGGTTCATCTAATTCTTTTTAACAGAAAAGTGCCCCTGCCACAAAACCACAAATTGACTAACGCTTCTTGACAATGATAAAAAAGCAATTGCATGGATCATGAAGAACAAACTCATTGCTCACCTTCAAAGAATATCTTTATGAAAAGGGCTAGGCACATTAGTGGGAAAGCATCTACCAGTAGCCACTTTACACCTGAAACGTGGGCAAGCGACCTGTTTTGTTCAGGTAGCCTAAATGGGGAAATGATAGGGCTGCTAGCATTGGAAAGGGTTCCTTTATTTATACATTATAAGAAAGTTTGCTGGTAAACACATTCCAACGAGCAACTGAGGTAGTTTATAAAATTATTCTGAGTTCTACTGTACAATTAGTACCTGTTAATGTTTGGGCCTAAGCATCTCTTTTAAGACTTTTTTTCCAGTTCTTGAAGTAGTGAATACAGAGAAGAGCTAAAAGCAGGGACTACTTATTTTATTTCTTATCACTCTTTGCTATTCCTTTTTTCCAAGATAAACTGGATTTTTTTACTGTCTTGGGAAGTTTTTCTACTGGTAATTTTGCAGCATGATGCAGATAATCTTTGAAAGATTGAGAAAAATAAGAGGCGTTTGATATTCTGTAGAAAATGCGGAACGCATCAGATGAGTTGGCAAGGTCTGAGAAACGTGTGTCTATAGTACGACATGGCTCCATTCTGGAGTTTCTTTATAGTATTGACTCAATGCATCTTGTTGCTTTATTATACTAAAATAGAACTTATTTCACAGCAGTCAGAAGAGGAACACGTGAGAGATGGAAAGGATTTCTAGCCATTGATTTGGTGCAGTTAATAAGACGCTTTTCAGACAAGTGCAGTAGCTAGTACTTCCTTTTACTTTCTGTGGCCTCCCGTCATCCCCTTCCCGTCATGTGTACGAGAGACTGTGTGCCAGCACTTCTGAGCTATGGGCTTTGGTTCGCTTGTCAGCTTCATTGCAGAGGGGGTTTTTGTTGCTGTTTTGTTTTGACTGTGCTGGGCTTTGTCTCACAGATCAAGATTACATTCTTGAATAATTCTTACTAGTAATGTCAGAAAAATTTTGTAAGAGCCAGTAAACACGTCTCTTATCTGGCAGTAGTGTGTCACACATGACCCAAGTGTGTTTATATTGTTGGACTATGTCAGGACAATTACTAGAAAATTGGAGCCGTTCCCCATTGTACCTCCAATATCTCTGCCCCAAAAGGACAGCAAACAATCATTTTTTGTAATTGCTGGGATTTTTCTATACATTTCTGGAAAAAATACGATAGGCGTGTCATTAATATTATGAAGAGCTTGGCACTTTGCTGGATATGATTCCCATTTCAGATCTTTAGCCTTGGCTAATATACCCTTATAACATCATTCATGATCTGCTTCTGTGTTATGTACTCTTAAGAGTAGAGAAATATGATTTTCTGGTAAAAATTTATACTATGGTGCATAAAAAACCCAAACAGCCACAAACAAACCAAACCCCAATGCTTATTGTTTATGCAGAGGAAGCCTTTGAGTTGTAGTAGATCCTCCTTTGGGGGAAGAAACCAAGTAGTGTTGCCAACTGGAAGAAAGCAAAGAGAACCATGTGAGGACACATCCTGACACATGGCTGACAGAAAAAAAATGAGTAAAGATTTAACTTACCTTTAAATATCTTTCTTTTCCTGAGACAGCTTATTTTATTCCTCATCTGCAGCTGAAATACTGTAGAAATTGTGTTTGGGAAAACTTTGCTGGGCTTCAGTCAGTTGCACTGAAATTAGTTACTGTTAAAACGTACTTCCAGTATCTATTCTGCTCTCTCCTGATTTCTTTGAAAACACTTTTCCTGTTTGAGGTTCAAGTGCTGGAATCAGTAGGAATTCACTGCTATTTGCAATTGTAAATTTGGCTGCAATTTAGTTTTACCTTGGTAGTCGGGACCTGCAGAATGATGACAACATCTTTGACTTGTTACTGAGGGATTCAGACAGCTTTTTGTTTCCATGATGGTTGTTAATTTGAGGGGGAGAGAGATGGAGTTTTCACAGGTAAGTGGTTTGAAAGGTTAACAACAGAAATAGATATGGTTGTTGGACCTGTTGTGTCATAGATATGGTTGTGTTGGACCTGTGTTCGCTACCTTCCAAAGGGAATGAAACTTCGTGTCACCTTAGATATCTTACAAGAAGTCAGCCCTTCCCAAAGCTACTGGCCAGACCAGCCCTTTCCTATAGCCATCAAACAGAATTTACAGATCTGTTCTCTTCTAGTTCAGTGAAACTTCTTGAAGGTTGGGGTTTTGTTTTGTCTGTTTTAGGTCGGGTGTTTTGGAAACACACCACTTTTCACTTTAAGTGTCTCTTGTAGAGTTTTGATTTTATTCTAAGGTCCTATGTAGGTTGCCAGAAGAAAAGTATTCTCTGAAGGGGTATTCTCATCCTCTGTTTTTGTAACTTTATTGATCGAGTCTGTCCTTCAGCTAGCCTGGACGCTATAACCGTGTTCCACTTTCTGCGTAATACTTCCTGACATGCTAACAGCTGGTAGGAATCCAGGTATGTGCTTTGTGACTCTGTCTTGGACTTAGTGAAAGTTATTAAACTTCAGCTATTTGGGGAAAAGTGTTTCAGCCGCAAGGTACCGATATTTTGCAGTGCAATATCAGAAGCTGTACTACAGTATCCTTAGGCAGAAATATAAAAAGGAGCCTTGCGGTGGGTGATAGTTAATCTCATTCCTTTCCTCTCTTGGTTATACATAGCCAGATCATCTCCAAACAAATCCTGCACGTGCACTGTGTGTACTTTCCTTGTACACGAGGCTTCAAACCTTCCTGTACTCACACGCATCATGTTCATAGTGTGCTGATGAGTCTCTGGAGCCACGGATATGGGCTGAGAACTGTATTTGCCCCTGAAGCAAAACAGCCATTGAAAAGCTGATTTAGGGCTTCAGGACTTGACCTTAGGTATTGTAGATGTTGCCTCGGTACTGTCAAAGAGTCTGGAACAGCTGTGCCCGGGGCTTTAAATGAAACAAAACAAGAAACAGTCCTTCATAATCCAGAGGTGCAGGGGAATAAATAAGTGGATGTTTGAAGCTGCCATGTCTTCTACTGGGACTTAATATCTGAAGGTTATTTCAGAAAATGTTTCCGTGTTATCACTAGAAATTTTCGCTTTTTTTGTTCCTTGTTCATTCCCTTCCCTCACCCTCCTCCCCACCTGAGGGACGGGCATATATGAATAGTATCGTTCATAAGTGTTTCACTAGACTTCATTAGAGTGAGGCTGAAGGTTTCATTATTCTTTAAGGGTGCATTAATAAAACTACTGTACGCTTGGGTTTTTTAATACTATATGAATTATTCTGACAGTCAGTTTGCAAAGCCAACATATCAATCATTAAATTAAAAATGTAGTAACACAAATTAGGGTGATTCAGGAGCTGTAGAACATGTGGAACAATATGTTCTGTGTTTGGAAACTGATACAGATTTGTCCTTCAGATGAGAAAAGATAGCAAGCAGGGAGATGCAACAAATTACAGTGAATTTATCCAGCGGTCCATAAAAACATCTGTTTCCCCACATCAGATACTATTATGCATGTTTCATCCAGATCTCTATTATCCTTTTAGCAAGTATCGTAGCAATCTTTAATGATCAGCTCTATAATGTTCGTTTGCGGGATGAGGTGTTATTTATGAATTGCCTGACACGGTGCTTACATCTAAGGAGGAGGCAGCAGCACAGAAAAATCAAAACAGATCTCCCCACAATTAGTGCTTTTGTTTGCTTGACAGAAGGTGCAAATGAAATGCTCTCAAAAATCATGTTGCTGACTCACGATTCCATGAAGCAACATCTCACACAAGGTTGCATCAGTTCTGTAAGCCTAATCTAGTGTGCCCTTGTGGTTTCTGGTGCTCTGGGGAGTGAAACTGTATCTCCTCCACTTAAGTGAGGAGAGAGAAATGATTTTAACCTTAATAAATATGAGGGACTCAATGAAGTACTCAGAACAGCTTGCTTTTTCACTTCCTGGAGCAGAAAGTTCTTTTTAAGCATCTTTTTTCCTTCCTCTGCTGATTCTGTGAAAACTGTGTGGCTGCGAATAACATGTTGGATGTTTGAAGTAGTTCGGTGAATGTGAGATAATGAAGTTGTGGCTAAGGTGCAGGACGTTTTCAATGGCAAGCCTTTGCCTGTGGATTTTTCTCCTTTTTGAATTATGTTTCAGCCAAGCTGCTTTAAAGCAGCTTGCCCACACTAGAGATAAACCCATGCAATGCATTGCTAGGTCTGATGTGCTTATCCAGTACAGTCTGCTTACCCCAGTTGTGTCCGCATAGCATTCGTCCCAGCACATCCAGTGTCAGCCTTGGTGCCTGTCAGCAATAATCGTGTAGAACGGGAAAGTCTGTGTCAGTGCATTCCTGGTGCCTAGGGCTGCCGGCTCCGTGCTGCCGTGCTTACTGGGACCAGAACTGTAACCTTTTTAATATGTACTCTTCAGCGACAATCCTGTCGTTACTGTGTTTGTGTGACAGAATTAAGAATAGCAGCAGAAATAAAAAGACTATAAAAAAACCTGTTCGCAGTCAGGACAACATGTTCACTATCTGCTGTAGACTCACCACTTGCACGACCCAAGGAATCGCGGTGTGTCTGACCTGTGTGGGTTCGGCTGCGTGCAACCTTATGAACTCGTTCAAAAATATCTGCATTCTTAAGATATGAGATATAACTTATTATTCAGGCTTTCTGCTAACCGCAGATTTAAAATCCCCGGATATCTCTCATCTCTGGTCCTTTCAGGGCTGTGATTTTGATGCTGCCTGTGAGGATTGCAGAGGTAAAAGCTGTTTGTTCTTGTTTGCTCCTTATCTGTGCTGTATAAGATGCATGAAATATCACAGTGGTGGAATAAAGGCAATAATCGTTTCTAATAATGAAACTGTTCTGAAAGGGAAGACCTAGATTTCTTATCAAGATAGTGTGCTGAAGTATTTGCATAGTAACTGGGCTATAATTACAGATTCATCTCCTTTATGTCTCTTAGCTCTCAGGCTTAAGTAACTGGATCCTTTAGAGCAGTCGCTCTTTTTCCTGGGAGGCTGGGTGTCAGGCAGCATATGTTAAGGCTGTGTGCAGTGGTACACTGACTGTGAGTAATGAGTGTTGATAAACTGTTTACTGAAGCTGGCTGAAATTCAGGATTTGTGTATTTGTGGGGGTTTTGATAGTTCAGAAACATTTCCATTTTCCAGCAGAGGAATATGTTGTTGGGATTCCTCAGAAATTTTAATGCCTGGGATAAATTTAGCCTAATTTTGACCTTTCAAATTTTTATTGTGGAACTTTTCGTTGATTTTACATTTTAATACTGCTATAAAAACAGCACTGGTGACTGAAAATACACTAGCATAAAATAGTCAAAACTTTCTATTTTTGTTTTATTTAAAAATCATTAGCATCAGCTGTTACTTAGGCCCTCTGATAAAACTTCTCCTCTAGATGGGTGTACGATGAAAGAACTCAGCCCTGTCATACGAAGAGCTTGTCTGAGCGTTGTGAAGCACCAACAGGTGTGATATGGAAAGTGTTGCCAAGCACTACTACTGCACAGGCCTTTTTAATTTCTTCTTATTGGTGTACTGGTAAAATCTAGTCCTGCTAGAAAGACTGTTTTACCTTTTGGCTATACAAGACTCTGGCTAAAAGGAGTTAGGCAAAAGGGTCTTTTCCCCAATTCAGGTTAAGCTCTGTCAGGTCTGGAGATGTTCCCTGACAACTGAGGGCTGACTGTAAGCCAAAATCCCAGAAGATGTGATTATTGGGGGAATTTTTGTGTACAAGAATATTTGCAGCCTCTATGTCACTAAATTTATTCTCCCAGAGAAACCAACCTGCAAAGCCTCAAATGTTTTTTGCTCTCTGCAGAGAGCTTGCTCAGAAAAAGGCACAGTATCATGAACTTGAGAGGCAGAAATTCTGTGTCAAGGTGACTGTGAGGGTACTTTTAGGTGTATGGCGGAACATGAACAATCCTCTCTGGAGAGATGAAGAACATTTTTCCTTCCTCCTTATAGTCTCAAGTTTTCTGTATATTTATTTGTAAGCGGTGCAGGGCTTGGTTAAAAAGGAGACTGTCCTGTTGTTCTATCCATACCCATTACATTTTAATGTATTCCTAGTTGCTTCAGGCATCTGAAAAAGTTTGAATTTCCTTAGTTAATATAAACTGATTTTTACTATGTTAGTAAAGGTATAATTCTTTTGTTCTTCTTCTAGACACCAGTTGTCTATCTTTGTCCTTCAGTCTGTTATCAGGGCAAATAGCCTTCGTGCCTGAACAGTGTCTGTGTTGTTATTGATTATCTGCTCCCTCCTGCCTGTGACAAACTTGACTTTTTCACAGGTGAGCTGAGATGATCTTGGCAAGTCTCCGACACTCGGTATGCTTCCCTCCTTGACAAGGGGGATGCCATTGGAAGCAAAAATCTAGTGTGGTTGCTGTGGTTTAGCTCCAAAATTGAATTTTTGGTGGTATGTTTTTCACCATGGACTTGGTGGTACCAGCTTTGATTCCATCTCATCTGTTGTGAGATGGCTATTTCATTACTTTCTAGCAGTGAATACTAACCAGCCCTTCATTAAACTGGATGGTTTGAAATGATGGGGGTGATTGTTGGAATATCTTAACCAGTGGCAAAACAGAAAGTGAGATGTTCCCCTGCTGATATCTGCTCATTCTTTGGGATGAAGCAGTAGAGCTATTCCTCCTGTACATTGTGGCTGTAGCTGAAATAGGAAGTTTGCCATATGTAACAAAGTAGAATGTGGAAAAAACACGATAATTTTCACGTCTAAGAACCTTTTAAAAAGATTAGAAGCTTTCTGAATCGAAAATTAAACTATGTTGGAGACCAAAAAGTGCCGCAGGATTTGAGAAAATGTGTATGTTTGTTGCTTGAAAAAGGAAAGAACAACCAGGAAACTATAAGGAAATTGCCCTGATATTGGTTCTATGTAAAATAACGACATACTTTATTCAGTAGTTCATCAGCAAATTTTGGCAGCTACAAATTTAATTAATACTAGCACTTTTATTTGGAAACAGGCCTTGTCAGGCAGACACTTAGCATCCCTTTTTTTTTTTTTCTTTTGTGGATTATGGGCAGGTTGATAAAGGCAAATTAACTGACATTGTGTGCTTGAACTTCAGAACTTAATACTGCATGACATTTTGTTTAAAAGCTTGGATTTAGCTGTGTGTCTTTTAAAAATTGATTCATTGGTGGATCTCAAAAGATAGTTTTGAAGAGAGAGACCAGTGAGACTTTGTAAGAGTAAGAGACTGAGTTGTGGTCTAACATTTACTGTGATTATCAGCGATTTTAATTGTCAATGAAATTTTTTTGCAAAGCTTTCAGGCCTTGCAAATATTGGTGAAGCAGTAAGAAAAGAGAAGAAAAGTTGCTTTTATTGTGTTATCCAAGGCTGTTAGTTTAACACATTTGTAAAGGCTGTCTTTAATAAAACCAGCACAAGTTAACTTCTCGGGGAACAGTGAGCATAGGCTCCATGAACCTGAAGCTTTTAATGTGCTCAGATGAGGTTTAGGGGGGCTGCTGGAAGAAAACCCCCAAATACAAGCCCTCAGTACAGTGCTGTGGCTGAAAGGAAACAAGATCTTTTAGATACATGAAGAAAGTGTTAAAAATATAAATGGGAAACTGATCTTGTTCCTGGGCACAGCCTTACCAACACTGTCACTAGAAATTTTCTGCCATGTTCTGGTGTCAATGCTTCAAGGGATACAGAAATACTGAGCAGAGGTTTTAAAGGGGTTAGAAATGTTTCTTGGATTGAGGGGGGAAGTTTACATTCAGTTTATCATTCAGTTAATTTAAGAAACTGTTGTATAGAAATAGATAAGAAAAGAAGATGGAGAAGGGATACAAAGAAGATGGACCAGTGCCTGGGCGTTGCAAGCATCTTCTTTAGTGGGTTCTCTTTTTGCATCGTATTCATTTGGTTAGTGCAGACCAACAACCAGATTTGCATTGCAATTCATTTTCATGCAATATTTTCTGATTATTGGGCCTTGGGGGGATTTTTGTCTTTTACTGCAACACAGGTGTGTTCTGTCTCTATTCCATGTCTGCTTCATAAGCTTAAGCCTTGGTCTCTCCTTTACCCGTTGTACGCATTTTAGTAATTTTAGAACTAAAATATTCTGCATTACTGAAGACGGTGGGGTGGGCAAAATTGAAAACCTGAAATGCATAGAAGAGCAAACAAAACACACAAAATAGTATGTGGTTCTGTGAAGGCTTAGATTCTGTAAAACTCAGAAGGATAAATAAACCATGGCAATGAACCGCAGAGACCTGAATAGTTGTGTGCCTTATATCACTTGGCAATGCTATAAAGGAATATGTTTCATGTAGTTCAGGCTGAATCATCTGGATCCAACTCTATTATAGAGATATTAACTTCTGTGTCCTTGTATTTTGGATTCTGTGTTACATGGGAGGTCAGACCAGACAAAAGTCTCTTCTGGCTGAATTCATCTCCGAGTTTGGCATGCCTTTGAATCATGTGAAAGTAACGAATAATCTAACAGACCTTGAACTGATTTCTTATTTACATAGCAATGAATTCAATATAAAAGAGAATAGGCTTGAAGAGAATGAAAAAAGAACTCTTCTTTAATACATATGCCATATGGCTCAGTGCCATTTTGAACTCCTTCACGTACTTCTGAAATAGCAAGTTTCAACAAATATCTACAAGGATGTGAGCTCAGATCCCTCAAGCAACATAACTGTGACAGCATGGTCTCCATCTGAGCTAGTCAACTTTCAGTTGCAGAGTGCATTTGTTGGATGGGCTACCTGTGTTTGAGATTGAGTCGTGTGATGCAGACAAGACATTTTGATGTCAAGAACTATCATCTTTCATTTGGGGATATCAAAGCATTTAGATTATATTAATAGAATCTTCTTGATCTAATGAGGTGAACTGAAGGGCAATGGATAATGATATTTCAACATCAGAAAAAAATGAAGGCAAGATATGTTCATTAGCCATTGAGTGTTCTAGTAGTATAAAATGTACTTAGCTAATTTTTATGTCACTGTGGCAGAATTGTGAACAAAAGATGGATTTAGTATGTGTGTACAGTAGTCAGCCCACAGAGCTTTTCATGCTTTGTGCCAAAAATGCACTTTCAAAACTAGCTCAGTAGGAACAGAAACAATAGGCTACTGCCATAGTTAAGTACTGCGCCTTTCCAAATCGGTACTCAAACCAAAGAATGCGTGTATTTAGCCAAAGGACTACAGCATTTCCAGTGGATAAGCAAATATTTTTTTTTTTTTTTTGGGGGGGGGGGGAGGGAGGGAGGTAGTGGGAGGGGTGGTGCAGGGACAATAATCAGAAATAGACTAAATATGGTAGTTACATACATTAATGACTGAGTTGACTGACATGCGATAACACAGTGCTATTAACGTGTCTCAAAACAAGTTTAATACTACTATAAAATGGTAATTCAGACAAACCCCTACATTTAAACAGCATTAAGGACACCGAATAAAACTCACAAAAGCAAGAAGTTTTAAAGCAAATGCAGGGAGGCTACAGTTTAGCTACATATAGACAATGCAGCAACACAGTGTGCAGTAGATAGTCTTTATCCCAGTTATCTGGCTTTCATCAAATGCATTAAAATTTTAGCAGTATTAGAGTATGTGAAGACCTAGGATATACTTTAAACTGTAAATTTTACTTTAATCACATTTGTGTTTTAAATCTGAACTGGAAGCAACGTAGGTTTTCAGTATTTTTTAAGAACAAATACCCTTTTAATATTTCCTTCTATGCGTTTTATCTCCCTTTTTGATGTGCCTAGGGAAGATGACAAGATTAAATCTCCTTCACTGAAAGGATTTAATTGTGGAAGTATTTAATTACTTCCTATTAGCCGACCCATGTGTGAAGGTTTTCTCAGTCAGGATAACGCCATTTCAAAATGTGGGGGTATGCTGGAACTTCCATTTCTGGGAGAACCGAGTCAGATTTTGAACAGCTCACCATGCAAAGGCAGATCAAAAAAATTCTTGATGCACAGCCCAGATATTTGTGTCTCAGGTTAGATCATGCATTTTTCTTGTTTTCCACATGTGCTTGTAAATCTGAGAAGGGAACCAGCAAATGCCAGTTGCCAGGATGTATCAGATCTTGTGTCAACACCTGTTTTCTCGGGAGAAAAAACTCAGCCACTGTAATTAGAAGCTCGAAAATTAAATATTTGCAAAACAGTCCACTCCTACTGTTCAATCAAGAAAAAAAATTCGTGTGTCCAGGACTGTGCCAGTGCCCTACTCAACAAATCATTATGCCTTCGTGTGATTTGTCTTTCTGGTTTCTATGCTTCTTTAATTTTTTTTTTCCCTAAATTTAGTGGTGAGATCAGCTAACGTTCACCATATTATGTTCTTATTTCTCACAGAAAGCAGAATATCTAGTCTATCATTGTGGATCAGACATGTGGAATATAAAGTGTGCCCTGCTCCAGCAGTTTGTGGAGGATCATAACCTAACATTCTTACAAGAAAATATGGTTAGTTCTCGAGGTCAACCAACAGTATCTTATATTATAGTGCTGCTGGTATTTGTGCGTTTCCCTACAGCATTCGCTCGTCTGGGCCTCTTTGTAACCTGTTAGTGCTCAATAAACTTAATACAGTATGAACATCTACCTGAAATGATAGTGCACTTGTATAAAACTCTTCCTTCGTGTCTGTTGAGTTGTTCCACCGTAAGCAGGTACATGTTATTTGGGTATTTCTAAAAATCTAAACTCAAACTATTGCTTTTGGTAACTGCACCCTGATATTTGTGGGCAGCTTTCTGAAACGTGGGGGCAGATAAGCCACTAGCACAAGTGCAGGAGATAAAATACTGTTTGCTTTTGGAGAGGGCTAAACCTAGTGTGTGTGTAGGTGTGCTCCAGAAATGCCCTGGAGGTGTTCCAGCTGTAAAACGGTGTTCGGTTCATTCGGACAGACTCGAAAAGTATGTAGAGCAACTGTCAGGTATGTGTCACTACACTAGCTGTCCCACTCTAGAACCATCACTGTCATGCGGTGCTGGTTGCCAAAGTACCTCCAGCTGTGCATGGTGATACCTTGCGTAGAGAGATCATCGCTGTGCTTAACCCCTTAGCAAGTCTCTGGCTTTTGAAGCCACTGGTTTTGGATTACATCTTGTTTGGTTTCATGGCCCTTACTTCCCCTCTGCAGGGAGTGAACTTGGGAGTTTCCTTTCAATGTGGCATAGAAAAGTAGGCAGATGCTGCTTCCCTTCACGTGTAAATCTCCTAGGTACGCGCTGCAGAAAGCTCTGTAAGTAAATAAATAACACTGACTTTTCAGAAGCAGCTAATGTTTATGCAGTTCTCCTTCTGCTGAAGTCAGTGAGACTCTTACCAAAGACTGAGCATGATGGTGATGCCATTTGAGAGAAATGCAGCCATATTCTGGAATGTGTATGTCTCTTTTTTTTAAAAAAAGAAAAAAAAAATATTTAAACTGCATTACAATTGTGAAATTCCAGGTTTAATCTGTGTAGCTTGTTTTCAGCTTAATCAAGATGTAATAATGAGAATAATTATTTGTTACTCAATACTAGCAATTAACATAAATGTTATTGTTCTATGATTAATAAAGTATTTTTTTCTTCTCAAGGAGTCATATGTTAGGCCTGTCTGTGCCTGTGAGTTTGCACGTGTGCCAGTGGTGATGTGTAGAGGCACTGTGATTTCCTGAATTTCAACATTTAGCGCAACACTGATTGTCAGTACAAGTAGTGTCCTGTAATGTCTTTTATAGGAGATTGTAACTTTTTTTTAAAGGTCGGATTCTTCCTTCTAGATATGCTTGTGCAGTTCTTACCTAAATCAGCATCAATGTCCAACTTTGGAGTTTTGCCTGAATGTCTCCACTTACCGCTTCAGCAAAGCTTTTTCAGAATGTGTACATGGGAGCTAGATTTGGTTTGAAGACCATTCTGTTCAGAATAGATGATTGGTGGCTTTTACGAGTGCAGCCAGCTTAGCTGCAGTTGTATTATGTTTCACTTTTTTATTTCTGAAGGGAAATAAGACTATTTGAAATAAAATGCTCCCAACAGCTCATGTGTAAACTTATGGATAGTACCTGCGACAGTCAGCTTTGCATCAGTCGTCTGAAAGCTGCGGTCAGCAGTGCCGACGTGCCTTTGGTAGGGGAAGAGTGAATCTGCCACAACGATGGGATACTGGCTGTGCCCGAGAGCCTTGAAGTACAGCTCATCCTGATGAAAACTGGATTAAGTTAAGAATTATTTGCTCAACTTGTATTTAAAGAAAAAGCCCAGCAAAATCAGCTGCTGTAAAAGGTAAAGATACAATGCAGTTGTACACAGATCTATTCCTTTTGTCCTCTAGTAGAGGAACCATTTTTCCTCAGGATACAGAAGTTACAAACTCTCTTTCGTAGAACAGGAGGGGCAGAGAATGGATAAATAACTATTGTCCTCATGGACAATACACCAGGAAAATAATACACTTGAGGGCCGTATTGCATTTTGTTGCAGTCTTAGTTGATAGAAAGAACAATGACAGTTTCTGTGATGACGAGTGGTGTAGGAGACGGTCATGTTGAGCGATGTAGGAAAGGCTCACGTTACCTATTAACCAAAGACTGAGCAAACAGGTTGAGCCAGTTGCAGTCCTTCCCCACTCTCTCGTGATCTTGTGGCTTGACATCAGCGTTGATGGTTTGACCATGTTCATGTATTTCCTCTGAGCCAATGTTTATTGGGTATCTGAGTTACAGATTTCACCAAACAGAAACATTCCTCCACTCAGAAATTTTATAGTTTTCCAGTGTAACTTTGAGAAAGCTCCAGTTTCTTTGCTTTGTTTTTTTTTTCCTTGAGGCCAAAATGAAGCCCAGAAACTTGCATCTCTATTTAGTGTGGAATGCCTAGCTGGTTTAAGAAAGGATGCAATTCCACAGCTCCATGCTGTGGGATACATGATTAAGTCACTAAGCCATTATGCTAGCTGAATGCAAGTGTCTGAAAGTTAATGGCAAGCTGAATTTCATCCAGTTCACATGCTTCTAATTATGACCGGCTGGTGCTTGTAGGTCTTATGCCAATAAAGACATCCAAAAACTACAAATGTAACTGGATCAGAGCATTTGGCTTAAAGTAGCTGTCAATTAGGAGGAGAATGATGGATTCCAGATATCTTTTTGTGTCTATGTGTACATGAACTGTGTGTTCACTTCTTTTTTTTTTTTTTCCCTTCCCCAAGCTCTCTCTGCACTGTAGCAATAGGATGTGCTGTTTCAGAACTACGTTGGAGGAAAAGTTCCCTAGATACCTCCTTTTTGGCAAAGTGTACTATGCTTGTAGTCTTTTAGTTTAGATATTCTCCTCAATTGCAAATTAGGCTAGTTACCTCTCCCATGAAGTAAATTCATAATACATTGATTTTAGTGGAATTATATATGAGAAAAAGAATCTATAGCTTGTCTAAATGAAGCAGTTTACCAATATAGCTGTATCAGTGCAGTTTTACTGCATCAGTCCTGTGTATAATTTCCCATGTGTATGCCTTTAATCAGGAATAAATGTGACCTAACTAGAAAAAGACCATCTTATACCAAAATAAGTGTTACAGCAATAGCATTAAAGGTCCACTTTAATGTTCTCTCTCAACTGCAGCTTTTCTAGCTGAAGAAGTTAACATCCTGTATCAGACCTCAGCTCCCTGTTGCTACTGCATGGGTGGAAATGTCTGCCCCTCCAATTTCTCTTCTCTGTTTGTTTTCTAATGAAGTTTATTAAAATAAGTTTGATTAGCATAAGCATTTGACATTGTGATTTAATTTAAACTTGCAAATTGAAATCAAAATGATGACCGTTGGTGGGGTGAGTTGAGTGTTTAGGAGTGGCTGCTGTTTCGAGCATCGCAGGAGCAGGTAAAAAGGGTTTAAGCAGGACATGCATAGTGCTACTGAGCTGTGCTTTTTCAGATAAGAAGGAACAATATCCTGAAATGTTAATCAAAGCTGATGGAATTAAGTAAAATGAAAAGAAATTGTATTTCTTTGTGTAGCATCATGTAGTCCATGTTTAAAAAATCTCTTGAGATCTGTGTGCTGGAACCTACAAAAGCATTTCTCAGACCATCTCACTGAAAATGAGTTGTAAAAATGAAATTTCATTTTGTCAGTATTAACATGCAACTTAGACCTGAATGTATAGTCTGAAATGTATGGAGCAGATTTTGGCCCCGTCAGCTGACAGATAGAAGAGTGAGTGTTCACTTGCCAGAAGAGTGAGTGTTCACAGTTGTTTTTTCTGTGGATTTATTCAGCACCATTTGTCATGAATTAATGATCAATTGTTAATTCAATATTCACTTTTCCAGCTGCACTGATTAGATGCAGAAATCTAAAATAATAAGTCACATGGCATTGTTTCTGTTGCCAATAAGATGAGTCTAACTTGAATAATATTTGAACAGCTCAAATGATTCAAATTAGCTCATGGAAATTGAATTTAAAATATGTCCTGTGCATCTTCACATGTACAAGCTTAGCAACTTGTTTTCTCAAATAGTCACGACTGTGTTAAAATGGAGGAACAATTGCATGTGCATGTGCAATGCGAACTAATAATTGTGCTCAATATTTTCCATTGTTCACCTTCCACTAAGAAATGTCACAAATTAAATACTTAACTTCAAATTTTCCTCTGAGAAGAGGTAGGTAATCAGGACTCCGCTGTGATTTTTGTGATCAGCTTTTCACACTGGAATAACCTAAATCAAGACCCTATTCCACACTGTGGGAGTGCTTTGAGATGAGGATGAAAGACTGATAGACTTTGTCCTAAAGAATAGTCAATATGGATTTCACTTGAAAGTGGAATTGGTAGGTACTGGGAGGATACACGGGCAGACCCAGTTCTGTTGTTTTGGTTTTTTTTTTAAATAGGAAAAAATAGGTCATTGGGCACTGACAGAGGCTGCCTAGGGAGGGGGTTGAGTCGCCTTCCCTGGAGGTGTTTAAGGGACGGGTGGACGAGGTGCTGAGGGTCATGGTTTAGGGAGTGTTAGGAATGGTTGGACTCGATGACCCAGTGGGTCCCTTCCAACCTGTGATTCTATGATTCTATGAAAAGTTGAGATTTACCCTTTAGCAGAACTGCTTCACGATCAGAATCAACAGTGACACAAACCGAGCTGACAGAAAGAATTGCATGTGAATGATGGCTTAGCATAATTGATGCCTACCTGCCTGCTGTAAAAGGCTTGTAAAACACATGCTTTTTACTTTGAGTTGGTAGAGTTGTAAATGACGTGTAGCTGAGATTAGAGAGGAGGATCTTACAGCCTCTTGCAGCTCCTAAACTGCCTGTGCAGGGACAGTCGTAGCTGTGGAATTTGCTGAGAGGGTTCCTCAGGTGCAAGAGATCTTCCATTGGCTCAGCTAGCCAGCAAACTGTTTCTCAGATGTACAGTGAAGGGGAAGAAAGTTAAATCAGGATATATTGTGCGCTTCGGTTTTTGCCTGACAAGAGTAATACTGGCATGACTGGCGCCTAAGGATATAAGGAAACTAGAATCTCAAAGAAGAGGTAGTATCTTCTATTAGGCCATGTGAAGTAGCTGGAAGAGGCAGCCAGTTTTCCAAGACTAAAGGCTTTGTCTTGATCCTTGGGTACCCTGCAGGGCCCTGAATACAAGCAGCCGTTCCAGGAACGCGCGGTGATTATATGTGCAGCCTGTCATCCTGTTTTGCTCTTGTTGTTAGTGAAAGGTCAGATCTGCTTCCGTTTGTGTCACTGTTTGCCTTTACGTTGAACCTATGTAGAACGAGCATAAATCTAATGTTTTGTGGCAACTTGTAGCTTAACCAGGGGTGAACAACAGTTAATCAAGCCCTGTGTATGAAATTCTGGTTAGTTCACCTTCTTCGTGACTTTGAGGTACAATGTCTTGATGTGGAACTCCAGCATGATCTTTCACATAAGTTACACCTGATTGTCTTATGTTTGATTTGGCTCTCACAAGGTATCGATAACTCTAATAATTAAGGAAGCTTTATTCAGCTTTGAATAAATGCTTACACTTTGTTTGATGGGGGGCGGGGAAAGAACACCAGCAGCAAAATCAAGTTATTTTCTATTTCAAACCAGTGTGAAGGTGAGTGTACTTTGGAGTCTTCATGTGGATTATAGGACTAGATCTTTCTGTGTATGCTACTGTATCTTTATTTACTGCATTTTATCCTGTTGTCTTGATCTCCCACGTTAGCACTGATGTACAGCACACAAAGAAACATCACTTTTTGTGACCTTTTAACTGTTCTGTCTGTGGCTACCTGTGTAATTCCTCTGATGCGCATCCTGGAAGATTCACACATAAGGATTTGTAGGGAAGAAAGGAAGTCACTTCGGTTGGGTGCAGCAGTATCATTCTGAGCTGGATTTTTCAAAACAGCTACTTGTTTGTTTGTTTGGGGGGTGAGGAAAGGGATGGTGTTTGGTGTTGGTGTATTGTTGGGTCCCCCCCCCCCCCCCCCCCCCCCACTGTGCTTGCAATTTTCAGACAATTTGCAGACATATGACTCTGAAAAGAATTTTTCTCACAGTTCCAGCACATTTTGTCATTTAGTGGCTGTATCTGGTAAATTACACAATCATGTCACCGACTATCAGTAAAATGCTGTCCACTTAGGATTATTTTGTGTACTTGAATTCAGATAATAGTTACTTTTCACTAGCTGTTTCATACAAACTCACAAGAGAAGTAACCTCTGTGAAATGAGAAACAGCAGTTGAATGCTATTCTGATCTAAAATGCTAGGAAAGGTTATGCAGTTTACATACACTAGGGCTTCCTATAAGATATTTTGGATGGTGATATGTGATTATTGGCATTCTTTGAAGCAATCAGACTTAAACTTCTTTCAACAAAGAGAACAAAAAACAAGTTCAGTGGAAATGGAACAAGAAGCTGGAATATAAAGAGAAAAAAAATCTCTAAGGAAGTACGTTTTCTAAAGATCTTTCATGTTTACATTTCTTTTTTTCTTACTGTGAATAGAACAGTGTGAATGTGGTAACAGCAGGGCTCGTTTGAAACTTGTCTAGGGGAGTTCTGCATATGCAAGGCACACAGAATTTACCTTTTAAAGTAGGCTTGTTCCTTCAAGGCACCGAATTCCTTACACTTTTATTCAAGTCATTCCTCACAGAAGCTCTCAAAAATCATTAGAATCCTGGGCGGAAAGTTGGACATACTGTAACTTTCAGAAGGCAAATTCACTCCTGGTTTATCCCTGGCATAGTTGGACTGTAGAGAATTAAAGTGAAGATTAGATCTGTAACTGCCACACATTCTGTACTGTTATGAACATTAAAAGATGTTTGGACTATAACAAGCAAATGAGTTTCAGCTATTTAAGAAATTACTGACACTCAGCTGGGAATTTCACCCTCATTCCCTGCCGCTGCCCCCAGCTGAGGTGGGATAATTGACCATGAGTAAATTCCTAGTTTATTACAGTATAAGATCATACCTTGTAGGTTAAACCACTTTCAATGAAGATGTTTTCCATTTACACAATTGGGACTGGGAATAAATGCAGTATTATTTTGTCTCAGTTGAGGGTGGCATTATTATCAGCCAGGACATTCTTAAACTTTCTGGCTTGGTCATCTCTATGTTTAGTCATTCCTGTAGAAAGTTTCTCTGGACATTTTTAGAAGCAGTATTACATTTGTGGAAACTTTTGTCTTGCACATATTGGAGCAACCTACATTTTTCTTGTTCTTTTTCTCTCTTTCTCTCTCTTTTTTCTTTATTATTTTATCTCAGCTAACAACCACAGGATTAGATGCTTCTCCGAGAATCCTGCTAGGTCTTCCTGGCTTTCTTGCAAAAGCAGGTAGGATAACCTGATAGAAAGCTACTCAGGGCTCTTCTGTGATGGCCCTTTGCCCAGGTGTAATGACGGTGTAAAGGTTACTACTTAGAGACTCGTTCAACTTAGCAACATATGAGAATTCCTGTCATGACTGCCTCTTTTGACTGTGTCTGCAGATGAGAGGATTGTTGGGAACAACCTGTGAGCCATCAAAGTAAATGGGATACACCACCATCCTGCTCTCTGCCTTCCTTTGTGTAGTCTTTAGCCTGGCAGATCAGACATAACCGGTGGAACTACAAACTGGCTGATATGGTTTAAAGTCAGCAGGTCCAGTGAGTGCAGTCTTTACAGACTACATTCTCTATAGGCTGCGCAGCTGAATAGTTATGTTATGCATGGTCAGCGTTCTGGTGCTTGTATCTGAGTTTTCCCTAGCATAAATAGTTTGAAGAAGATCAAAAAATGTCTCGGAGAACTGCAATAACAACTCACAATTTCATAACTCTTTCCTGGTTTTTGTTGTCATCTTCTATACGAGTTGTCTGTGCCTGCCTGCCAATTTATTTATATAATTCTTGCTGCAGACATAGAATTTTGAACCAAATCAATGTCCTTGTTCTGTTGTGCTTTAATTTACCTGTCACTTAACTGACTTTGCAGCTTGATATTTCATGTACCTAGTCATTTTCCAGGTTTCACCAAATTTACTGTTGCAGAAATACTGCACTTGGAGTATCACACATCAAACGTGTATGCTTTGTGTTTTATAGTCATATTGTGTTTTCTAATGCTTATATAGGAAAATATTCAACTCTTGTCTCTTTAGTTTTCTATTTTCGCTTCTTTGCTTCTACTCTAGAAAGTTTTTGCAAACTTTTACAGATATTATGAGACTGATTCCCTGACTCCGTTACCTCAGTTCTACATATGTGTGATGCTCTGGGTTGAATTGGAGCACTATCAGCAGAGTGAGCTGTGAGAGTGCTCTGGGTCTGCCCGTTATTTTAGGGGAAGCATTTTAGCGCGGTTTTGTATCTGAGAGTCTTTCTTATCATCTTCTTTATACGTGTGCAAGTAAAATGAGTTATCAGTCACTCAAATTAAATCCTGTATGTGGAATCACCTATTTAAGGTAGTGGCAATTTTATTTGCTCTATCAAATTGGCAATTTAACCTTTTGTAGCTAATGAGACCTACCTCTCATCAGGTTTTCAGTGACGGGAATTTCTGGGGACCCGTCAATACATACTGCCCATCAAAGGGATCTAGACAGGCTGGAAGGATGGGCAGAGGGGAACTTTATGAAACATGCCAGGAACCACTGCAAAGACCTGAACTTGGGAGTGAAGAATCCTGGCTACCTCCCGAGAACCCTTCCAGCCTGGATTTTCCTATGATTCTATAAAATGTAATTGTCCCTTTAAAAATATATATTAATCTCTTTAAATATCACTGGGGAAAAAGATACGAAAGCACATGTGTCTAGCAAGGAATTTACTAATTCTTGCAGCAGAAATGTATCATGTTGCAATATTTCAAGGGGAGAAAAGTTTAAGTCCATTTAGGCTCTTGAAATAAAGATAAATTGCATTTCAGTGATGAATATGTTCAGATAAAACGAATTGTGTATACATATATTTCTGTTGCATTTTGTAAAATGATGCTTTAGAAAAAACATTGAAACATTTTTTGAAGCTTACAGGCAATCTCCCTGAACTTGCTGATACTTTTATTTATTTTAATATGATACTTTGAAAATTTTTATAGGTTTTTAGAAGTGCAGACATTTCTAATAAATACGTGTAGTACAAATCCATGAAATATCATTGTATTGGAATGAAAGATATAAAAGGTAGCAATAAGGCAGCCTTGCTCTGGACATCAGGAAAGAGGCCAAGCATAGCCTAAAGCAGTTAGTGCAATATGCTTGTAGAAGTTGGTGAAGATACCTTTTACAACTGAATTATTTGAGTGGTCCCACAAAGCAGAGAATGGTTTGAACCACTGTTTTTTTCTGATATTTTGACAGTACTGAATTTCCACTGATATTCCTATATTCCTAATATTCCTATACCTACAATATGACTGCGTAAAGGATGTCAAATTTTTCTAATTTAGAAGAGTGGTAATTTATTGGTGCAAATGATAACAAAATAAAGAATTATAATTTATGGGAAGAGTGATGCCCAAAATAAATCTCTTCCATGTAGGATCCATTTCCCCTTCTGTTTTGGAGATCAGGTATACAGGTTCTTATCTGCACAAAGACAAATATTTGGCTGAAATCACCTTTCCAGGAGTCATATTAAGCAGTAAAGCAAAGCAACTACATTTTACAACATAAAATTCTTCTAACTTATTAGTTAGTATGGATTTTATTCTGATTACTGAATATACTTGTCTATTTCCATTAACAGTAAGATATTGCCGAATGTTATATCCTTTTGATACATTTTGTAAAAGAACATAGTCTTCTATACACACTATGCATACTTCTATACATACACACTATGAGTGATGTGACCACCACTTCTTCCCCACGGTAGCAGGAGAAATTTTCACTTCATGTGCCATTTTGGACCTTAAAATTTAAGCCAGTCTTCCATCATCTTACTTTTATCTTTGATTGCAACTTGCAAACCTGTGATAAGTTCACCTTGAGTGCTCTGTTCTGTCTTAACAGCTGATGCTTAACCTTTGTTTCAGATGACTATTCAGTGTCTAATTAGCTTGGTCTTTAAAATGAAAAAAAAAAAGCTCTATCAAACATGTTATAAAATCCTTCCAACTCCCTTATCATTCTTTCTCCCTAGCTTCCTCGTTTTGGTTTCTGAAATTATTTTGTATTACTCCCTCTTTTGTACTACCCTTTACAGAATCTTTTCTGATCTCCTGGTTGCAACAATTTTCTTTGTTACTTTATTATACACATGATTATCTTTTCCTGCAATTACAATATCAGGGCTTCTTCTGTTGTTGGCTTCTTGTGATTGAGTATCCCGTTCAATCATTTGTAAGGTTCTGTAATTACTAGCCATTCCAGAGCATTTCATTTGCTACCTAATTTTGTTGACGAGTTTTTCAGCAATGCAGAGAGTTCCTGCTTACTCTCACTTCATTACTTCTGAAACCTTTTAAATTTTGAAACCTATGATTTATATTATATCAAGACTACGCGTGCTTGTTGTCCCTAGCCCTCACCTTTCACATTCTGTAGTCACAGCAGCATATACTTCCTCTGTGATTTGTGTCTTAATGTGAAGCTGCAGTAATAGCGGGATTTATGCAGCTGGCATTCCTTGCTGACTATCCACTGTGTTCCCTTTTCATTTTATTTTACCTTGTTCTCACACTCCTGAGACAACCTGAATTTGTGAATTAGGTGGGAGAATATCAGAATTCTGCTTAGGGGTGAATTGTGCCATGGTCCTTTGGCTTTTTCCTAAAGCTTCAACCTAGCAAAATCATAGTTTTCACACAGTCACAGTCTAAAATTAGGTCTGATTTTTTTTTTTTGATGTGCTGCATATTGCAGCATAGTGCTCAAACCCCTGTTTGGCTTTGTGCTGTTTCTCTGTTTATAAAGGTTTTAGAAGCGAAGCAGCAGATTCCGAAATAAGATAAACAAAAGCTCAGACCTTGCCATAGGCTTACTGATTGTTTAAAACGAACAAGAAGAGGTCATCTGTTTTAAGGTTCAAGAACTTCTTTGACTACATTTATGCCTTTCATGGAAGTTTTATGTTTGTTTCAAGGATGAGTCAGTTTAAAAGTCTGGGGCTGTTTTTTTCCCTTGTACATATGCAGGAAAGCAAAGAGGATGCTCAGATTCCTCAATTGGCCCAGATCAGTTACCTCTCATACGCACAGTGCTCTGTGCCTTAGATAGATAGATAAAATGCCTTTTATGTTTGTCAGTAGCTTTTGTTTCCCTGCTCCATTTTTTCCACATTTCCCCCAACAGATATTTTCAGCCTCTCTTCTTAAATTACATTATCTCTACTAAAGAAAGAAATGCATCAAGAGTTGAAATTTCAAACCCACAATAATCAAGTGGGTTTGACATTAGTAAACAATTGAATTTATTTTTCTTTACCTTTAGGCTGTGCTCGGTTCACTCGTATGTATGAGATTACTGTAGTGTTTCAGTCTTGTCCTTGTGTGCGCAGGACCCTCTCCTCCAGGTGCGGCTACAGTATCCAAAGAAGCTGATTTGCTCCAAAAGGGGTTCTGATGGGTCATTTGTGTTGGCTGTGCATCATTTTTTTAGCTCATCTAATGAGTCTATTACAGACAACAGCAAAATAGTGAAGCTTTGTGTCAAAAAAACCAGTATCTTATAATAATCACTAACATAATCCTACTCTTTGGATGGTCTAAATGTGTTCTCTTCTACTAAATCATTGTTGCAACTATTTGAGTCCTGTTTAAGCAGCTTGGATATTGTGTCAGAGTAGCACATCTCCAATTACATTGTGCTTTGATTGCTCTCAGGTTTTTTTATAGTGTGACGTGATGTGTTATGAGATTGTACCTGGAGAGACCTTATAGACACCATATAGCTTAGTGAAGGTGGCGCAGAGAGATATTGGGCTCCCTACATTCAAGAGTTGTACCTACTTAGCATCTTTCTAGGTGTTATTCTGTGGTTATTACAGCAAACTTTTCTCAATTTTTCCGCTGTCATAATCAATTTTTTGGTCAATCTGAAAGTGTACTTTTTTTTTAATGCATAAATATTTATAGTTCTCTGTAGAATGTTTCTTATTTAGTTCATAATAGAATGCTTGGCAAAACCAGTAATTTTAGTAAGATGAACAATGATAAAGGAACCATCAGAAACTTGCAATGAAGCAGTTATTTTGCATGACAGAATTAGTAAGGTAGTACAGAAGTGAAAGAGAGGGTGCTCATCTATTATCTGCTGCTGTAAGTCAGCCTAGTTTGTACAGATCCCTTCTCCTGAAATATTGTTATTCCGCCGCTATCCTGTCTGATTCTTCTTTTTCCCTGTACATAATTATCTCATAGTATCCAGTATTCTATCTCTTTGCTCTTTCTTGCATGCAGAACATGTTTCCCGCAATCTGTTCACTTCTCCCCGAGTGTCTTTCTTAAAGGAATCAGTTTACATTGACACTGAGTAGACAGTAGGAGAGTCCTGCTGGGTGCCCTCGCTATAACCTGATTTCCTCCCTATTTGTTCCATGGGAAATGGTTACCTGCAGTGTTTAAACACACTTTTAGACTGCTGATTCAGAACTAAACAACTTAAAAAGCATACAGAAATGAGATTTGCAGGATCATTTGGAACGTTAAGGCTTTTGCTGAAAGCATTTTCAGACAGCAGTAGTTGTAGTTATTCTTACAGAGTGGCAGAATGTTCGGAACAGAGAAATTAAATTCTTGGGTTTCCCAGTCATGCCATAGTATTGCCTCTCTGTGTGTATTAAAATTGAATTAATTATAACTCTGTCTCCTGCCAGTTGCCTTTTGTCAAGCTTCAGTATATTTTGCTTGACCAGATGGTTTCAGATATTAATTTAAAACACTTCTTAGGATCTGGACATCTCGGTGGTTTTTGCAGGAACTGTGGAGCAGCTGACAGTTCTGGGTTTAGCTCAGGTAGGCAAAAGTCTTTCTTCATATAAAAGACAAACAAATAAGCAAAAAGCCCCCCACTAACTGGCGTTTAGCAGCCTGTGAGAAATTAGTTTGGACTTTCTTAGCTAATCCTGAAAGAAAGCTACATACCCAAAATATTTGCTGTTGATATTAGCGTGCATTTAGGTTAACAGTCCCTTCAGGACCTGGTGTGCTGTGGTCTGTGTAGTACAGGTCTATTCTGTGGTGGGATGAACTAACCATTATTTCAAAGGTATAATAAATTGTCTTTGTCCACATTATAATTTCATTTAAGATTTTGAAATATCTCAGGATTAAAGGTATGACATAAATATATAATATTGTGCGCTCTTATAAATCTTACCTACTGTAGCTGAGGTATCATAGAAACCCCTTGAAAAATAGCAGAGTTCAGTTTGCCAATTGTAAAAGCTTTAGAAATACGTCATTTTGGTAGGATAAATGGATTGTGAGTGCTAACTCACAGAAGTGGAGAGCACTTGTCTAAATTTGTATTAGTTAATGAACTAGTAAATTTGCCTAATCAATGATACCAGGACTCTATTCTTTGTGCAAGGGGTAAGTATACATCAGGAATGACTGTATCAATGATCTAATTTTTAATGAGGTATACACACGTTACTGAGATAGGTAAAGGCTCTTCCAGCTCTAATATGTCCTAGTTAAATCCCCACAAGTACAGCAGCAGTCAAGATGGATCCATAAGCAAACTGACAGAGAGGAGAAACAGGATTGCAACTCTTCCTTTAATGTTCAAGAACAGATATTTGCTTGGACGTGTACTTGACCTGTTTGTTCAGCTGAAGAGCAACCACTGCTTTATCCAATAAGGTATTACAGCTTTATTTCAGCTATTTATCAAAACCGATAGGGTCTGTAATCCATCGAGTTTTCAGCATCCTGACATTACAGTACCTTCCAGTGATGCTCAGTGCTTCTTTGTCACTCATTTAGGACTTTGGTCCTGATCCTTACAGTCACTTGCCCTTCTGCTACTCTTTAGCTGCTACATGAGTTCCTTACGTGGCCCACCAAGGATTCCATGTTTTTCTCTTTAAAGAAAAATCTCATAAAGCCAACATGAAACGTATTGAAACCAGAAAGAGCCTGTACACCTCTTCCTTTGTAGCAAATACCTCCCAGCAGGTCTTATTAACTTCAATTTAATGTCACAGTGATGTGGCTTTTCCTCAGCTCACAATCAGTGAGCTCACATTCCTCTGCAAAGACTGCGTAGACATATCTGACTACAACTTTATGAGGGTGTTTAGCCTTACAGAGTCGAAGCTCTGTGGTGTCATTTGGCACAACAATTCTTCCCCATGAAGGTTTCCAACTTTAATTAGGACCATACGTACTCGTGCTTGAGTCTGCACAGTGGAATGGAAAAATGAGGGAAGAAAACAAAGATCACAGGAAAATAATATCCCTGCTTCATTCCCTGTCTTTGTTTGAATCCATTTGAATTATTTAAATTTTCAGAGTTTTCAGAGACTTCATCATATTGTATGCTCTCGTACTGTCTTGAATTCTAGGCCTCTCTGTGCTTTTACTGCCTTTCAGAAAATCGAATTCCTGGAAGAAGTTTTTGATAGCATTAAAAGCGCCCACAGAGGGGATGGATTTGTGCATCTATTCTCTGCCTTACATATACTGAAAGGCAGGAATTCCTTCCCTTACAAATGCTACTTTTTCAGATAAATTTCACAATTAACAGTACATTTCACATAGTGAAAAACAGTGCAAGTATCTGTCTGAAGTATTCTGTGTTGGCATTACGACTGTGACAGCTGTTATACATTATGTATCCAAAGCTTTTGTCATGCATTTGGGAGGAATAAGATGCACAGCTGATGTACAGTTCGAACTATGTTCCTTCATAACACAAGGAAACAATTTAAGGCTTTTCAAATATATAAGCATTCACAGAAAAAATATGCTAATATTGTAATATACAGCAGAAATAACTGCATTGTCAAGACATCATTGTTCACCTGTAACAAAGGGATCAATTCTGAATATGAAGCAGCAACTGAATATAAGAAGGGAATAAAAGGGAAACTTTTTTTCAGATACCTCCCTTTGTTTACTTAATAAAAGTAGAGATTTCTCAGTGTAAATTACCGGAATAATGTTATAGAGAATAATACAAAAATTTGCAAGTGATACTGTTTAGGTTAAAATGTATCTAAACTAACAGGTATCTCACCACTAAAAGAGTCACCTTTGAGTTTGTTATCTTTGTGAGGGATTTCATACGTTGTCTCAACATACCACGTTTACAGGATTTGGCCATTTGTGGCGCTTTAAACTGAATCAAATAGGTCCTTCCAAATGATACCAAACTTTACCTCTTGGACTTTGTAAAGTATTGGTGGTAGTGTAATAAATCCCTGTGCTAAAAAAAGCATATGTATTGTAATGAGGAGTAAGCAAGCTATTCAGGAAATGGGGGTTGCAGTCAGAGTCCATTTGCCAAGCAGACCAGAGCAAAAAAAAACTCCAGCAGCAAGAAGGAAGGGTGTTCCAGACTTTGTGAGATGCTCTGTTGTTCTACGTAGATGTACCTGTGGATTCAGGAAATTATTTATAAACTTAGACCTGTATTTGTTGCCTTGGGAAACTCAATCTGGCAGAGCATTCTAGGGAGAAGAGAGATAAAAGTGGTAACTAATCAGTTATTTATTAGAATTTTAGAATTCTATCATTATTTTTATTCCTTGGAACTTGGAAAACAAATAATTTCCATATTGTTTCACTACTGCTTGTTTTGATATAGAACAATTCACCCTTGAGATGTTAGTTCTCGTTTGTTTTATGTAGAAGAGTAATAACATATTGTATCACAAAATAACCTAGACAAAAACAGGATTTAAAGCAGGCTTTATAAGTAAATGAGAATTTGAGTCAGATCTAGAAGAAATGGAAATTAGTTCTTTGTATATGCAGCATAAAGACATTCCTGGAAAGTGGAAAATTACCATCCTTTGGAAGTCGTTCAGCACACAGTTGATTCTGGCCCTCTCTCAACCTAACTCTGACACCATTTTAGATCCATGTCCTGTGGGACGGATGGGATAGTACAAATTTTACACGTACCAGTCCCAACAGTTTCTCTTTGAGCATGCCAAAAGTACACAGTATGTAGGGATGAAATGCCAGGACTAAACCTTGAAAGTAACAAATGTGAATAAATAAAAATAAAGCCTAGCACCAAACATAAATAAAATAATAGATAAAAATAAGTAAAAATAGACTTCAAAAATGTGTCAGATAATACTCTGGTGTTATGCAGTTAACTAGGGATCTAACACATTTTGACAGAGTGTATCAGTCTATGTACGCAAAGACAAACATTTTATTAAAACAAAATATATCAGTTTTAAAGACACGCTATGTATTCTGTTCCCTGAAGAACCCTTTGAGAAAGATGTTCGTTGAATTTCTGTGCAAGTTGATGAATTATTGGAGCTAACAAAGCAGAAATACAATTTTCAACAGGTTAGGCTTAGTTTGATCAACAGTGCACTCCAGTACACTGCTTCTATAACAATGCATCTATCTTCATATGTCAAACAAACGCATATTTGTGTACTATAAAGGAAAGTGTTGTATGGTGGGTTTAATGAAGTATTCTATTAGTATTTCTGTATCTATTTTTTTACTGTATGAAAATTGCAGACAAGAAAGTCAGCGAAATGCCCATTAGAGACAGATTTTAGGCTTTATGAACAGACCTTAAGACGTGTCGTCATGTAGGAAAACAATATCAGTTATGAGGTGGAGGAATAGCCTATGTTGTAAGGCATTGACAAAGCAAATTGCTGTTTCAGCACATTTATCTCAACAACTTTTCAGTGCAAAAGCTCAAATGCTGTGTTGCCATTTGTGCTTCTTGCTGCCGAGTTCTCCATGAAAATACGTGTGCTGATTCTTGTTTCTTTGCTGAGTGTAAGCTTGACTGAAAGACTACTCAAAACATAAAACTCCTAATGTTTTCTCTAATTTCCCTTCCAAAAGTGCCTGTGGCAGCAGAATGCCATTGGAGAGCCCGTGCCAAGTAAAAAGCTCAGCTACCACATGGTGTAGGACATCAAGCTGCGCGGAAGCTTCTTACACACGAGACAGTAACTAGGGGCTGTGAAACACTAAGGAAAAGGTGTTTGAACCAAATATGCATTTCTCTGCTCTTTTGGTACCAAAACATTCAGAGCAGTGGTTTGAAGCAGTCTGACTTGATACTGAAGAGAAGGAAATTACTGTCGTGGTTTAACCCCAGGCAGCAACTAAACCTCACAGAAACGTTCAGGATGGGGGAGAGAATGGGAAGGGCGAAAGTGGGGAAACGTGTGGGTAAAGGTAAAGTCAGCTTCATAGGTAAAGCAAAAAATGTGCACACAAGCAAAGCAAAACAAGGAATTCATTCATTGCTTCCCACTGGCAGGCAGGTGTTAGCCATCTCCAGGAAAGCAGAGCTCCATCACACACAACAGCTACGTGGGGAGACAAACACTGTAACTCTGAATCTCCCCCTTCGCCGCCTTCTTACTCCAGCTTTATATCCTGAACATGGTGTGGAATATTCCTTTGGTCAGTTGAGGTCAGCTGTCCCAGCTGTGTCCCCTCCCAACCTCTTGTGCACCCCCAACCTGCTTGTTGACAGTGTGGTTTGAGGAGCAGAAAAGGCCTTGGCTCTGTGTAAGCCCTGCTCGGCAATAACATAAACATTAAAAACATCCCTGTATTGTCAACACTGTCTTCAGTACAAATCCGAAACAGTATTATTATGGAAAAAATTAACTCTCTCCCAGCCAAAACCAACACAACTACATACCCGACCGACATCCGTTTCTCAAATGAGAAATAGCAGCCGAGCAAGTCAGAGACATATTGTGAGCCCATTCAAACCTTTTGTTGCTGCAATCAGTGCTGTGCAGTGAAAACAAGCTTTTAGAATAGAATTATTGTTAGCTAGGCAATCCTAATGATGAATCTGTTCAGAAGTCTTTGTTCTGCTGCAAAACAGCAATGACTGATTGCAGGTGGACTAGGCTGTGACTATTCCTCATAAATACTAAAACACATTCTTTTGTGAAGTTCAAGGGAATAGGTAGTGCAGGACTGTTTTTATCAGTGAAGTTCAAATAATCTTTTTTTCTCTAAATAAACTATTCCATTTATAGACACGGAAAACAAAGCTTTGCAAGCAAGAGATGCATAGATATGCATCAAAAGCTTGCATTCATGTTCGACCTTTAGAACTTCCTCCTCCATTTATTTTGGGATCCGTGTGATTATCTCTTCAGACCTTGTATGATGTAATACTGTGGTCTATAGTAGCTGCTATAGATGCATTTCCCCAGTGTTAATTTTACTGTATAAAATAAGCTCCAGCAATGTGGTGACTGGTTAATTGAACTATATAACCCTTTCTGGAATTTGTGACTCCAAGCCACTGAACGATATAATTCATCTCGGACTTCTTATTAAAGTCCTCAGTGAAATCGTAAAGTTATAGTGGTATATTAGAATGCAGAGAGTACTTCTTGTAACCAAGAAAGCCACCTCTCCAGTGGGCCTTTAATAAAATAAACGTTTTCTGGTGGTGTAGTGCTTATTTTTAGCTTATTCCTGTTTCAGCTTAGAAATATTGCATCTAGAACAATTCAGAAAGCTGTAAAATGTATTCAAGCAGAGGAGAAGGAGGAGGAGAAGGGAAAAGGTCATGAAGAGATTTAAATGTTAAAGTAAAAATTTAGAAATCAACGTGATTGTTGCATAGCATGACATTGTGATCAGTAGAGTACAGTGGAAATACTGAATTTAGAAAGAATAAACTGCCTAACAGCATGCTCCTGAACCATTTGTTATTTCCTAATTAAGGCTTGTGAAAGGGCAGTTTATAGACAATTATAATAAGCTCAGTGTGGGAGATGTCAGAGTGTAAAACAGACTCTCTGCAGCAGTGGAGCTTTAAACATCTTTAATGACAAGTGGTGGTAGGTAGATGATACAAAAAGACTGTTTTGACAACATGATTGATTGAGATCTTGAAATATATAAGCAAACAAAAAGTGTGAATTCAGCAGGAAACCAAAATTGCATGCTGCACAGCATATAAAGTACAAAGAGAAGGAGGGCGAGGCTTGTGGCAAAGAAAGTTTAAAGACTTATTTGAAAATTAAAAAAAAATCATACTTGGGCAAACAAGCAATTGCTGCTCAAGTCAGGATTTAGCTTAAAAATATAAAAGCAGTTGTACCAAAAGGTACACCTTTCTTCTTGAGAGCACAGTATCTGTCTCGCTCAGTTTAAGGGCAGCCACTTCTAGCACCGAACTTGTCATCCTCTGCAGCACGCACCTCTGTGCTTTACTGCGCCTGGTTTAACATGCATTATATGTCCTCAGCTATCTCCTTCCTCTGTATATCTGTCTTCCTTTTTTAGTCCAAGCCTAATCCCTTTCTTGCACTAGGAAATCTGAAAACCAAAGATGGTCATTACATCTCTTTGGGAAGAGTGGAGCCTTAGGAGATTGTTGAAGAGTTATCTGTATTACTTATTGACATAAAACCTTTTGTAACATTAATGCATACATGTAGGACTTTCATCCATTTTTGACCAGCCTGTGTTTTCCAGTTGATTAAAATGAGAGCACAAACAGGTCAATGCTAAGTGCTTTTTCATATACTCTTTTCTGTTGTGACACGGCCAAGTACACTCTGTGGCAAGCTGCTTAGTTCAGTGTGTGGTTCCAAAGTGTCACTGGGGACAGAGGGGTAAGAACAGGGTGTTTTAGATTATTTCCTCTTTCAGTTTGACCTTTGAAAGATTTGTGAAGCAGATACAGTAGAGCGATTGGGTTCTCTACATTCGCCTCTCTTGGCAAGCTAGCAAAATACCTATATAATTAGTAGGAGAGCCTTTGTCAGTGAGGGAGAGTGTGTGTGTGTGTGTGTTTGTGATCTTGTTAAGGCCACTGTGTTTCCTTGAATTCTGTTCACCACTTCAATATCTGTCTTGTCTTTATCCCACCAATATGTTTAGTAATCTTAACAGATTTTTCCTTGTTTTTCTGCCTTTGCTGCATGAGTCATTGGAATAGTTTGTGACATGCCATGCAGATCTTTGGATGAAATAAGAAACATGCTTCTTGCTACACCTGCATGTGGCTTGACAGTTGAAGTATCAACAAATACTATTTCTGTAGAACCCAAACCCAAATATGTAGCTGTTGGGTGTGAGACTTCTATCACCTATGTCTGTCGTATCACTTACAGGCCACTATTGAAGTTCTTGTCAGGCACTTTGTGTTTGACACTGTGTTTTGTATTCCTTACCTTACTTAAGTCTAATCCATATCTTCTTTTTCTGCTAACTTTGAACAAGATCTCAAAGATAATAAGGGATACCTGAAGGAGTCATTCTCATCGTGGATAGGTTCAAACCCAGAAGCTCTGAGTTTGTAGGAACTTTTCGTAAGTTGGGCTCTGAATACACATTTTGTGAACTAGATCTCACTGGAAGCTTTTCTGGAGTCTCCGCAATTGTTCCTGTGTGTCTTAGGTAGGCTTGGAAAAATGTTATCCATTGTGGCTGTCTGACAAGGAAAATAGGTACAGAGAAGGAGCTGGTGGTACTTTACTTTCCCAAGGGTATATTTTTCAACCCACTTCTGTTTCCCAAATGCTGATGTTTTATTTGCATTTATAAAAGTCTAGAAGAATAGAAGTTATGCAGAATTAGATGTTTTTAGAGGCAGTTGACAGAAATACAAAATTGATCAGTATTACCTCATTTCCTACCTTCTCTGATCCCACCGTACAGGATCAAGGAGTCAGCCACTGAAATAAAAGTGAGAAATTCTATGTTACAAAAAAGCTTGTTTATGCTATATTCACAATCTGGAATTACCTAAAAGAAAAGGCCATGAAGGCAACCGTTTTCAGAGGTGTTCAGGAAGGAGGAAAATAGCTGCTTTTTTTTTTGCAGCTGTTGGTCAAGTCTAGGATGACTACAGGAATAAAATATTGCAGCTGGCCAAGGCTCAAGGTGGAATTTTTAGCTACCTGTCTACTGCGGAGCCCTATATGGCTGTGAGTGTAATACAGAGATGGAAAATTTGGTTTTACCTTTTTCAGATTCATACGCATGTGAAAATTAGTGAGTAGGCACTACCTGTTACACCCAGCCATGTGTTTTTCTTCTGCAACCTGATAGTCTGAGGCAATTTAACAAGTTGAATTGAAATGCGAGGAAAGAACATAGAAAATGATCTTTGTTTTCCTTGTAGCTATTTTTCTGTCCTGTTTGCCTAATGTAAACCCATACATCAAAGTGGCACAATCGTGGCACCCGAATCATATGTGGTACATTTTGGAGCTCTGCACAATCTTCACGGCAGTTAGCAGGTACAGTACAAACATGCCATTACCGAGCAGCTTGTCAGTGTTTTGTAGAAGAAGGTAACAGAATGGAGAGTATCAGAGAGATATCAGCCATTTAAAATTCCCCTTCTAATAGCTGAGCTTGCTTGATTTTTATTTCTAACTGTTGATATCTTTTCCCTCTTTATTCCTCACAAATCCCTTCACTCCCCCATCCCCAAGTTCACAGTATCTCTGGCAGAGGCAGGCTGGGCAACCAACCAGTCGAAGCTGTAGAGGCTGAAGGGTACAAAAGGAGCATTGAAGTGCCTTTGCTTCTTTGGAAGGGACTGTCTTAGTTCTAGATTAAAACCTTCCAAACGCTTCCCACAGTTTTACATGCTGGCTGTAGCAGCTTTCTACACACCTTTGGCTATCTTTATTTTGGATCTGTAGTTGAACCTGTTAAGCTGTTGAGTATAGTAAAAAAACCAAAGTTGCTGAAGGGTTGGTAACTTCATTTAACCTTCCCTGAGATAATGGCCATGGGGTGTCTTGAAGCACCTCGATTGTCCTTCAGATACCGATAATGTTAGGAAAGCAGGATTTTTATTAAATACAGTGACTGATTTTTCCTTTCAACAATGAGGTCTCTTTCATGCTGTGTCATTGTTATTATTAAAGGTCTGTCCGTCCTGCACAGTGTATGGCTATAATCTCTCAGTGGAAAAACAGTCTGCTTTTCTACTGTGATATCACTGTATTCATCCAAGATTATTTTTTTTTTTATTTCTACCTCCTGTTCTTTTGCCATCGCTTGCCAGTATTCATAAATATGTGTTATCAGCTCAACCTCTCAAAATTTGCCTGGCAGAATGCATCTTTCTTTTCCAAAGGTCTCTATTTAATATGAACCACGCTCCAATCATTTCCAGCACCTGTTCACTGGTTACATGGTGCATCAACAGCAATTTTAGAATTCTTCAGCAGCGTGACAGCTTGAAATTGTCATTTCTTTACGTACACTAGATGCACTGAAATCATGTTAGTGCAGTTGTCATTTTTCTTTGTACTCAAACATTAGATACGTTTTTGTGCGCTGAGATGGGCGGTGAGCAGTTTTTCACTAAGCACCACACTCAGTTTCTAGGAAATGAGAAGGGGTCTTTTGCACAGGGCATATGTCAATGGGTATCCGTAGCAAGGGGAAAGCTTTTTGAAGTGGTAGATATGGACACTTCATCTTAGGACACAGACGATCCTGCCACATGAAGGACTTTTTGAAGCACTTCATTATAAAAGGTGGAATATCATTACCTTTACTAACAGGGATCGAAAGCAAATAATGATTTTGGTTTAATGTGTGTAGCACTAACGAGCAAGAGAGACTTTTTACTCAAAACTGAAATGAAAATATAAATTATGTGATAATCACTAGAGGTAGCATTCAAATAATTTTATTGTTTTAACATGTCACTTTAAGAGTATTTTAGTGTAATTGGATGAATGAAGTGTGCATGTTCTCATGTGAGGGGTTCCAGGAATGATTAGGTACCAACATCTCCATGGTTTGGATGGCTCAAAGCTTTAGATATTAGTTTTATATCCAAATGTTCATTGACACATTCTAGATAATGTTGGAAGGGTTTTTATTTGGTTTCAGCCATTTGTATTAGCAATTTAATGAGTCCCCAAAACAGTCCATGATCTCACTGTGCAGACTGCTCCAAGCACTGAGGGAAAATATCTGCCGTGTATCCCAGGGAATTTACTACCTGTGCATAAGACAAGGTAACTGGTGAATTCTTAGAGATGAAGCAGACAGTAAATTGAAAGTGGTTGCAGTGAAAAATATCGAGCTCGTCCACCTACTTATTGAAACCTTGCAAGGGTTTCAGTGTACATTTTAGAAAGTGATGCTTTAAAGATTAACTAATGACATCATTTTCTGACTTTGGTTTGTTTAAGCAGTGCAGTGCTCACTGCCTTCAGCCAAATCTGCTGCAGGTACAAAGATCTGCTCTGCAATGAAACTGGTAATGAGCAGGACCGGGGACTACAGGGTGGCTTCTCAGTCACCTCTGGGAAGTGAACAAAGGGGTTTGATGGTGAGGGAAGCCACAGTGTTAGTATTTGCCTTGTGTTTGATGTCAGCAGCAGAATAGAAATGGGATGGTCTCCTTTCTTCTGTAAAGGATTAAATTATGGGTATCCTTATAGTATTTTGGCAGGAAGTTGTGGCCAATCCAGACTACTTCTGGGCCTTGTGGTTTCACTACTCGTAACTAAAGAACGATAAATTCTAATGTTATTTTAACATTTCCATCATTTTTAGAAATAACTAGATAGAATAATTGTAAATATTCTTCAAAATACTGATATAAAAATAGTTTCTTGTTTCCATTTTATATCAAGCATGATAAAGAATCAGAGAATGAGTTGTGGGGAAATAAGTGCTTTTGAAGATTGGCTAAGCAGCGGTAGATTAATCAGTGTTGTTATAATGGGGTGTCTTACAGTTGTGTCTCATTTTTTAGAAAAGTTTGTATGACTTCGGTTCTATATCTGAATTTAGATTAGTACGACAGTGCTCTGTTCTATATCTGTAATACTCCAATCCTACAGTTATACAAAAGCTGCATAATATTAATTTAGATTAATTATTGCGCAGATTATGTCACTATCAGCAGTTAAGTTATGTATGAATTAATTTACCTCTCTATGTTAAGGTTATCACTAGCACAGTCAAGTAGGTCCAAGAAATAATACAAGAAATACATTACTTCAGTTTCTTAAGCAGACAGTTCAGGTCTTAATTGATAGGCCATCATGGTCAGCTTGTAAGGGGACCTCTGATGGTGTGATGATGCTAGAAGAATAATTTCTAGTGCTTACAGGTAATTTCTCTGCCTCTAGCTCTCTCATGACTTCTCTGACATGTACGAATGACATAGCCGGTACTCATATTCAGATGAATCCCAATAACTCTCTCTCTTCCTGACCTGTCATCCAGTTTCTTGAACTGTCACTTTGAAATCATTTGTTTGCTATTTTGTCACTATCTGAATGTTACCACCTTTATAGCTGATCTTATCATCCACTTCCTCTACCTTTATCTCTACAGTGTTGATACAGTCATTCCTTACTGTCTATCTTGTAAATATTATATTAACTCTGACATTTAAAATGGTTTGGTTTTCTTTCCTCTGTTCTATTCATATCTTACCCTCAAATCTGTGTATTGACTTAATTATACTCCTCCAATCTGGGCCTCCTTTGTTATCCCTATGGATGTGCAGAAATCATTTTGTTTCCATTTCAGTTGTTCTTTCCTCCTTTTATTCTCACTCCTCCCATAGATTCATCAGTACTCCTCATCAGTGAAAACTGTCTGCTCATTCTTACACTCTTTTGTTGTGCTGTTTCACTTGATCTATTCATCCCTCTTCCTAATATGACCTTTATTCCTTTATCTTGGTCTGTGTCTGAGATAATTAGTTCATATCTGGAACGATCTTTCTTTCTTGTCTATTGAGTAACTTCTCTGTTTTTCATTAGATTCTTCCATACATTCTCCCTTGAAAATCAGGTCCACTGAAATCAGTAGAGACACTGAAGTGACTCTAGTATTCTACAGCATGTCTTAAGCAGTCTTTTACCTTTCCCCTATCAATAACCCAGATACTGATACTTAAGCTATTGTCCTTTATCAAACTGCCCTTTTTTTTTTCCTGTATACAGTAGATTAAAAGTCTTTGAGGAAGAATTTCAGTCGTTTAATGTACAATAAACATGGAAATAAATTTTATTTCATCATGGAAAGTCTTTCAACACTAAGGAAAAAGACATTTAATTGTGTTATTTTATATTTAAATGGACACAAAATGGAGAGAATGAGGAACAGAAGGAAAATGTACATTATTGAACATTAATATTTTACTCTAAAAGAATTAAATATCCCAAGGAAATAACAAAAACAAGTTATTTCTTCCAGATGATAGTTAAAGTTTGATGAAATAATAATAAAAAATTAATCTTCTGGTTGAACAAAACCACTCCATATGTTGTTAAACATGCCTAAATTTGAATTCAATTTTGTTAGTTTTCTGTCTCAGGCAACTGCTGTTTATAGGGATCAATTGTCTACAAATAAAGACCAAGACATTCCCTTTTTGTGTGATCATCTGTAATTTTTATCACGCAGTTTTTCTTTTGGATCTTACTGCTGTTCAAATCTTTGAGGGCAAGACGGAAGTAAATGGCAAAACAGAACAAATCCATGTGTGAGAAGCATTTGTCTCTATGTTCATGGAACCTGTTGTACTTAAATACTTAGAGATTAAACACTGATTCTTTTTTGAAAACTAAACTGGTCCATTTAGGAATATTGTAACCATGGAAAAGACACCTTATGGATCTTAGAGCATTGTTTTATATCTTATTTGTATTTTTCCATCTGCCAGTGCAGCTGTGACAGTGCAGCAGAATGACATTCTTGCACTTTGTGTTCTGCATCTGCTCCATAACTCTGTTTATCTCTAAACCTTTTTGTTCTGTGCCATTCTTCACGCTGTCTGTTCTGCACACTCGTGATCTTTCTTCTGTTTATCATTCCTTGCACTCTAGTATGTATTATCATATACCATATCCTTCTAAGTTCATTCTTCACATATGCCGAGATTGTTGCAGCTGTCTTTTTTGCAATCTTTTGCAGCAGACTCACTTCATGTCCTAGACCTTTTATTAAAACTTATCTTTTATTTCTGTTTTCTTGAAACCGTCATTATTCCTTCTAACAACCACTTTTTTGTAGCTAGTACCATTTCATTTCATCTAGCACCCAGGTCATTCTCTCTGTGTCCACTATTATCATATCTGTCTGTTAGTAGTCATGGTAAATGCATGATAAATGTTCTTTTGGGGAAATTTCTCATCTGCCTACTCTTTTGTTTTGCATAAACTGGTGATTTCCCATGTATATCCTTTCATTTTATGTGCCATTACTGCAAGATCTACAGATTGCTATAATGTTCCTGCAAATGTCTGATATGCTGAGTTCATGTCATAATTCCTGATGCTCCAGCTTGATGCATTTGTCCCTGTATCAACTGCAGGCTTTTTTTCCCCACTCTTTCTGCTGAGTGGTAAATACAGCCTTTTTGTAGCTGGCAGTTACCATCTCAGGAGGTGTTCCTTTCCATCCAGTTCATGTGATGAGATATGTGCTTAACAACTTGTCTTTATGAGTATCCCATGTATCTGATCTGGGCCCTTCAACAGGCTGTTCTGGTGGTGTTTGCACTAGGATTTTAGCTTGGTGATAGATTAAATAGAGGAGCATTTACACACTTGTAGACCAAATTTCACTTTTCACTAGAATTTGTCCCTGTCAGATGTGATGCTCGGTTGGTAAGGTAGCGAAGGCAGGATCAGCTGGTGTAACCTTGCATGGTTGAAGCTCAACAGAATTACTGAAAGTTCAGCCAGCCACAGGATCAAGAACTAGCAAAATACCCCTTGCAGGTTTGTGCCTTGATTTTCAGCGTGTGCCCACCCTGAAGCTAAGGATTGAACCATTCCATTGCTGTATTTGCTGTGCTTCGGGGCCGCGTGGCTGTAGAAAACGTGTAGTGACTGCTGCACAGCCAGCAGGTACATCCATACGGGTCAGAATACCGTTTGCTTGATTAGAATGTTGGAGGGCAACATTGAAGATTCAGCGGCACTTAAGAACCCAGGCTGGGACTTGAGCTTTGGAGAGAAAAAAAGTGTTCCCTGGTATTATTCACCATGCAAAGACAGTCAAAGCAGGTGGTCACTTTATACTCATTTATGCGTGATATATCTCTCTACATCTTTGTAAAGGTATCTTCTAAGAAAATAATGCATGTGGCAAAAAGCCAGCCAGGAGAGCAGCCAGAGGAAAAGTTGCTGAAGCGCTTTGATTCCCCGGCATGAATATTCTAAGTAGACAGATACACGCTAACTTTACCTGCTACCTTTAGCACACACATTTTGTTTCAGCTTGGTACTGTGCAGAAAACATTAGATGCTTTTGACACTCCTGCTGCCCACATTACTTTTAACAACTCAGCTGTGGAAGCTTTTTCAGAGCCTTGGGGTGTTGTACTTCAGTATGTTCATTCTTCTCAACTTCTTTTTTTAAACAAGTTTAATGAAACACATATTTAATTAGCAACACACTAATGAATAAATACAAACAGATATGCCCCTGTGCGCAACGCTGTTGAAGAAAAATATCAGTGTGAATATTAAAAATTAAAGCCAGCATTACAAAAGGCAAATATGTTGAATAAATAATGGCTGCCACTATTTACAGAGCACACGAAACAAGAAGGGAACCTCCCTTATTAAAGATGAGGAGGTTGGGGGGAAAAAATACAGAAAAGCTGCAAGTATCTGCAATGAAATTTTATTGTACACATTTTTTTCTCTCTTTCATTCCATCCCTTTGGGACATGGTCTAGTTCTTTTTATTACACTTGTGAATGTGTCGAGCAACTTGCAATACAGTGGATCATAGCTTAGGTGTTGGATGGTAGAGGATGAAGAGGCAGTGCTGCTTCCAGTGCACGGGCTGATTCTTTCAGCCATGTTACAGCTTGGAGCAAAACGCTGGCTTAACTTTTGCAGATGTTTCTGTTCTTAGTATGTACAGATAGACATTTAAGAATCTTTGAGACTTTTTGGCAAAGAAGAAAGTATGTATTCAAGCTATTTTTGTTTCAAATTAATATTATTTTGCCCTTTAGTTTCGCCTATTTTCAGTATCTTCAATTCCTCTTCTAAATTGTGTTTAGTGACTTTGTGCACTGAAGAGTGTTTGATTTCTTGTGGTTTATGGGTAGATCAGTGGTAGATCAGACAATTTCTTCATTGGGCCAATTTCAGACATATTTAGTATCTAAAACTACTCCTATAATCTCAATACTGATAAAACAATTATCATTCTGCAACACATAATTGCAGAATAGGCTATAGTTTCTAAGGAGCTTTAGAGAACTCCAGAGGGAAACATACAATAGAAGTATCAACTGTTTGCTAGTGTTTATAGGAGTGATTCGCTACCATATGTATTTTCTGCTATGATACTGAGGTTGGGAGTAATGATAAATGCATAATGCAAGGCTTTGTATAATGCATTAAGTATTTAAAGACATTCCTATAGGATCGTGGCCATCTATTTCTGAGTTCTTCGTCAAATTGTGTTCCACATCACTTTTTTTTCTTTTCATCCTGAATTTTAAAAACCTACTCTTTCAATATAATTATGATCTGTACTCTGCCAGCTTGTGTCTAACCAAACTCTTTGCCTTGGGGATTTGAGGATGTTGAATACATAGTGCTGTGGAACAGCAACGCGTTTTCTCTTAAGATTCAAACATAAAAATAAAAAACAAACTAATGATCAAGAGGTAGTCTCACACAGACCTTGAGAATTCTGTAATGATTTAGAGACATATTTCTCTTTTACAAAATCAAAATATATCCCAAACTGAACCCAGCACTCATCCTCTAAAAGTGCTGTTTCTTCTTCATTGTTAATTGATAAATAAAAAGCTGTGTTTGTAATAGTTACATAGTTCATACATTCAAGCGTATATTCAGTATTTATTCCCATCACCCACTTTCATCTGTGTAAGCAGAAGCCTTTCACAACAAGAGTCATGGATAAACAAGAACTAGCAAAGGTTGTTCATGCAGTAATATTAAAAGGCAATCAAAGTATATAATTCACACTATGGCTTGAACAATTTACAGCCATCACACTTCATGTACCTGAAAAGCTCCAAATTGCAGCTGACTTATTGTATACTGTGCAAGGAGTTGTCTGTTTTTTCCCATGCTGGGGGCACAGCATCTGCACTAATAGGCTGCCAGGCTGTGCTGTTCGTGCAGCCAGGTCCACTTTGTTTGCTCTTACCCCTCTGCTTTTCTTCTTGCTTCGGGGCTACGGGTGAGCGCACACCTGTGTGCTGTTGCTGCTGAGAGTGGAACAACACACTGCCAGGATGTAACCCCAGCCAGAAAGTAGACACCACACAACCCCTTGCTTACTCTCCCCCAGTGGGATGGGGGAGATAGTTGGAAGGGTAAAAGTAAGGAAACTTGTGGTTTGAGATAAAGATAGCTTCATAGGTAAAGCTAAAGCTGCACATGCAAGCAAAGCAAACCAAAGAATTAATTCACAACTTCCCATTGGCAGGCGAGCGTTCAGCCATCTCCAGGAAAGCAGGGCACCATCACAATTAATGATTACTTGGGAAGACAAACAGCATCGTTGCAAATGTTCCCACCTTCTTTCTTCTTGAGCATGGAGTCTTTTGGTGAGGAATATCCCTGTGGTCCGTTAGGGTCAGCTGCCCGATATTTGTCCCCTCCCCTGACTCTATGTTAGCACCACTCAGCAGTAAAGAAAACGTCCCTGTATTATCAACATCATTTTCGGGTCAAATCCAAAACAGAACCTCATACTAGCTACTATGGAAAAAATTAACTCTATCCCAGCCAAAAACAGCACAACACCCCTAGGCCTTATTCCCCTTTTCTCCAGGCCTAGGAGGATAAAAAGGAAGCACCTCCTTCCTAGGTTTGTGGCTCTGATGGCTGCTGCAGTTTTCTTTGAATGCAATGAGGTTGTCTAGAAAAGAGCCATGTCTGTAGAGAATGAGTTTGTGTAAAGATAGAAATTAGAGGAGACTTTCTTTCCTTAGTGCAAGATCAAAAGGAAGGACATGGACATAAAATACAGCTTTGATTGCATTGCTGCATTAATTCTGAGCTGACTAATTTAGCGATTGCTGATCAAGAGTGGTGGTTGTTGACCTTTCTGCATGACCTTTCTTTTTTGTTTGTTTGGGGTTTGTTTGGTTGGGTTTTTTTTAATAGGAAATTCTATTGAAAGATAATTAAAAATCTTGTAATAGATTAAGGCAGCACTGGGCTCTCACTGTTTGCCTTCAGGTACTGCAGAGATAGACCAGAGCTTAAGACCTGAAAATCCCACCTGCACTCTTCCTTAATGCAGTACTGCTTTTGAACGCTGTTATGTAGTCACTGTGGGAGTGGAGATCGTTCTCAGGATCACAGTAGTGAGGGAACTCAACCATGAGACTGTGTCTTTATTAAGCACAGGTCCACACTATTAGAAATCCGGGAGATTGCCTGTTCTTTTAATGAACTGTATGTTCACCTTCAAAATGATACTAAAAAACTATTCAAAGTGTTTCTGCCCAAAATATGGAAACTTTCTTTCAGTATATTTACCAAAGTGGTCAGAATGCCTTGTGACTACAAAAAAAAAAAAAGGAATACTTTATGATTTCTTATATGTGGCATAGCCAAAGGGATTTCACATAAAAATATATGTGCTGAAAAGAAATATGACAAAAATATTCTTCTAAAAGCTCCTTGAGGAATATCAAATGGATCCACTGATTCAAATGTGAACAACATTTTCACATTGGTGGTCCATTAGTCCTTCTTTTTCGATGAACCTGGAGATAAGACATTACAATGCAGTCTGGACACGCTTTCCCCTCATCTTCTGTTACTAAGCAACTTCAGTGAAAATGGAAAGACGAACTCACTGGTATTGATGTGGTGGGTACGAACACATCCAGGCTGCAAACCAGCCTGTTGTCTGTAGAAGGGATAAAAAATTATCCTTTGGAATAACAATAAAATCCCCAATCAACCCAAGCTGATTATGCTGTAAACTTCTTTGCTGTTTCCCCTGTTTTTTGTTTAAAAACATAAGACAAATCCAGGGAACATTGCAGTCCAATACTCCTCCAGTTTCCTCACCACCTCAGACAGATGGTAGATGAAAAACTGGAACGGGATGTGTGCTGGAAAATGCACTATGTACCAACTTGTCACCTCTCTGCTCCTGCCACGGCGATGCTGCCGGTGCACAGAGGTGTTCGCTCCGAATTGTGTAGGTTATTCAGTTTATCTGATCATCAGGATCAGATCAGCAGCAAATCACAATTCTAAAAGACCGTAATGGGTGTAAAAAGTAAAGGTATTGCCAGAAAAGAATGGGAAGGGAAGAGTAAAGTGGCTCAGTGTAGGAATGGAAACTTTTAAGATGTAGTAGTATACAGCTCACAAGTCAGATTGAAAGCCTGGCTAAGAGAATTGGGAGGTAAATACAAGCATTCCCTGCAGTGCTTTATAGCTTCACTTTAGAAGGACTGGGGAGAAACAGAAAGATACTAAATGAATTGAGAACTTTAATCAAAAGGACTAAAAAAGAGATAAGCTGACTAGAGGAAAAAAAAATGCAGGTTAGCAAACAAAGAACAAAGAGAGTGTTTGAATACAATTATGAAGAAATAAGGAATAGAAATAGGGCACTCATGCAGACAGAGAACAGGGAGGGAAGGTTGAGCAAGACAGGATTTTTTGAAGATCCATATGGAGTTGTACAGAAGGTATCGGAGGGAAAACAAATGCAGAAGTTCATCTGTCTCTGAGAACCTAATTGAAGTGATGGATGGAAATTGGGTCAGAAAAAATAACAAAATCCTCCTTCTCTTCTTCCCAATTTTCCTTCTCTTCCTTTAATATTTATGTGTGTTATTAAAGAAACATTTCTGGAAGGCACTAAGAGCAGAAGCTGTGAGTATCCCTGCAGAGACTACCTTGCAAAACGTTGAACATTTGAGACAGGCTTCCTCCAAACGCAGAAATGGTGACTAAACTGCAAATGACAATTTGAAGATACGTGAGAAAAGCCAAACTCAGATAAATGACAGTGCAACCAAGGTAATAAAGGAGACATATGAAAGGGCAATGAGAAAAAGCAGCATCTGCCTGACTGGGAAGGAAGGAAAGAGAAGCAACAGCACTGCAATATATAGCAACGTGCCACGGTCAGGGATTGACATCACCAGCAAATGAATGCGAGAGTCTCTAAAGCTGCAATGGACTGATCTTACACACCTCTGGCTGACACCCCCGTGGACTCGCTCTGCCTCGTTTATAGTGTGGCAGTAGGAACATAGTTTGTCATGTTAAAGCAAATGAACAAAACCCCACCTTTCTGAACTGAAGAGTAAATAGGATATTGACAGTCTGTTCTTAGAGAAACATCTTCTAGAGTGGCAGTAAAAAGCTGTTAAATGGATTTGGTTTGTATCTTAAAGCTGTAGTTTGACAAACGTTTCTTCTGGTGGCAGTACCAGCTTAAGCAGTGTGTGTCCATCTCCTTTCCACCCCATCCGTGATGACACTAAACTGCTCAGTGGTGCAGGTGGTAAACCAGCTCAGTGAAATTGTAGAGCACACAAGTGATCCAGCTACTCCATGAGAGCTTCATTGTTTTCCATTATGGAATTTCTCTCTGTTGACATGCTGTTGGATGTTGAGGAGTTAAAAAATTCATTTCATTTTAAACCTCAGTGAAGCAGGTTGGTTTATCAGCTACTGTTTTTTTTTCATATTGATTAGGGAGTAGTTACACATTGTTTAATTTTAGGATAGCTGAGGAAGTCAGACTCGTCAACCAAACCACTGAAAAACACAGAGAGGTCCAATTTACAAAATCCTTGAATAAAGACTTCACTGAGCCTTGTTGCAGATGCAGGAGTAGGATGGTGGGTAGAAGAGGAGCGTGTCAGATCTTAAGAGCAGTGGGTGCAAGCACTGCCCCCAAAATAAGCTTGAGAATAGTTTCTTTTGACACAGGGCCTGAATGGTGATATGGTTTTGGTTTCTGAACAAGAAACTCTTGATCTTTTTTAGGATTCATTTTTCCCATTTGGATTTACAGAAAGAATTTTGTTTGTACTCTTGCTGTATAGCTGACTCTTTCTGAATGTATACCTCGTTCATACAAGCAACTCTGTCTTCCAATGGAGACAACTCTGTGAAGCCCAAAATACTGCGTACCTTCCAGAGTCAGTAATTTATGATGTGCTTATTGACATACTTTATTTGAGAGTCAAGAATGCTTGCTCACTTCCCAAGGATAAGTGCTTTATTCACACCATGGGGACTTCTTGGTTGTGCTTCTTTCTCTGCAGTCACTATTAAGATATCTTTACTTTGGTATTCTGGATCAGGGTTATAAAATGCTGCAGGATTGTTTCTTTAAGGCAGTGTGTAAAATGGCCACAATGTCTTATAGCAGGTGACTTTCTGACAGGCACCACTACCTGATTTATCTTGTGATCTCATGATGAAAACTTGGGTTGGCAACAGCAAAGAGAGGCAAACATTCAATTTCTTGCTCACCAGGTAGGCTTTATTCACATGCAGGCTTTATGCCAACGATAAGAGGTTGCAGTTGGCCAGATGGAGTTTTAATTCAGTCTTCTTCAGTCACCCAGGAAAACCGGTGGTAACACCAAGAAAAAAAATCTGGCAAAACTGGAAATTCACAGTACTTTAAAAAAACTACATATAAAATAATATGTAAAATGACAACATAAAAGCTACAATAGTCCCTGGAGAGTGATTTCTAGCTTGGAAGATAAAAATGGTTAAGATCTTGTAAATACAAGATTACTCGATTCATTGCAAGTAGTTCAAAATTGCATTAATCAAGAGAGGTAGCTGTTGTGTAATGTCATCGTTTCAGTGAGAGAGCATGTGGCTGTTTGTTTGTTTGCTTGCTTTTCTTTTTAATCAAACACACAAAGTTGGGTGAAACAAAGAGATTAAGAAGCAAGAAACGAACAATGAAATTATTAATAGGCTAACAGCAGGCCCACTACTTTTGACGAGCCATACTTGTTCTCTGCAGGTGTCAGATGATCTGATTTAGGCATCCAGTAGATGATTCTTCATTGCTACTCTAACCTACTGAACCAATTAGCTCTCTCATTAGTGGTTTTACCATCATATTCATCTCTTGGAGAGGCCGTATTGCCATTGAAGCTTTTTTAAAGGACGTTAATTGCCTCTACCTGAAGCGCTGCATTTAGTGGTTCTTGCTGCAGCCAGGAAAAGGGGGCAGTCTGTCCCAGGCCCTGATGTGTTCTCCTCAACCTCTCCCCACTCACTGTTGGTTGAGCAGCTACGAGTATGTTCTGTACAGTATTGTCATTACACTTGCTAGTAAAAGACTACGAAGATGCTCTGATTTTGAGTAATTATTCCCTCTTCATGTGTTTCTTAACAAGGTATATTGAGCATACTTTTACCTTTTAGACTCATATTTCTTTTTTTCAAATAAAGTTATTTTGTACCACGGTACACACACAGTTGACAAAGAGGTAGTCTTTCCGCAGTGTGTTGTAAAGTGTCCTGTAAGATATTACCTGCAGTCTTAGAATTTCTCCCCCCTCACGTTTTACTCTGTTCCTTGGACTCACCTTACTGCCATTCACCTTCCTGAAGAGCCAGGAATTTCTTATTTTTCTCTCTTTACTTGGAGGATACTACCCTAAAAATCTCATGTGAGATTGTTCGTGGAACTAGCAGAGTAATGGAGGTCAGAAGGGCATGGAGAGGAGAATAGTCTCTGGAAACCCTACCTGTATTTCACTCACTAGAAAGAAAAGTACAAAATTGCCTAGACCAAGAGCAGTGACATGCTGAGCAGGCTGATAAGGGATAAACATCTCCACTGTCACACATCAGCTGGGAGGGAGGGCAGGGCCAGATGAACACCAACCAGCTGTGGTGTGGCAATTGTATAGACACTTTGGTGTGTGCTGCATGAGGAAGCCCTGCTTTTTTTCCTGTGTTCTTTGGCTCCCAGACTGATGCCACTACCCTGCTGGCAGATCAGAATTGGCTAACGTCTACCAGCTTGGATTAGTGCAGGTTTAACAAGTTACTGCCCTTATCTGCCCACGTAGACATGGCATTAGTTACCTTTTTCACTCTTGGATCCCAACTAGCTTGGTAAGGGTTCTGTATTCAACCATAGCACTGTGTTTTGCCACCTGGGTGTACCTTTTGGGTTATTTAACTTTGATCAGTGGCATTCTGGCAATAGGAAGGGAAAATTATGCCCATCAACCCCAGTCAATACAGACATATTGTCCTATCTTCTGAGGCAACACGTCTGAACTTGAGAGGGAGAGGGATTTCACCGGGGTTTGTGCCTGAGTGAGCAGGACAGAATTGGGCCACCATTTGTAAACAGGAGGAAAAATAAAGGAAACACCTGCTTTAGTTTTCAGAGAAAGATTAGTGTTTGTGATGGACATGTTTTTGCAAGGTTAGTCTGGCAGGTCTCTGCAGACAGCACTATCCTCCCCTCTGTCCTTTACATTTTCTGTAAGTATTTCAAATGAGTTTGAATGTCTCCGAGGAACTGAACACTCAGGAGCAAAAAAACATTTTCCTGCAGATCAGAAATGACTAAAATAGCTTAGATCTGAGAATAAAGAGCAGCCTGTAGTTTGTAACCAGGACTAGCTGACTGCTGCTGGGGCTGGAGCCAGAGCAAGGATAACAAGTACATGTGGTCATTTAGGGGGAAGCAAGAAATCACCATGCACCAATACATGTTTTCAAGCTCTATTTTGGGATCGTCAAGAGTTTCGCTCTTAGCAGCCTAGGCATGTCTATTGATTTGCATGCTGTGGTTTCTGCTTGACAGATATGCTGTAGATTTTGGAATACTTACAGCTTAAAAGAAAACTCAAAGCAGCCAAAGAAAGCAATTCTAGTGCTGATCTCGCTTTAGTCTTCTCAGGCACAGTTACTATCACAAGAGGAAGAAACAGAAATAATGATATCAAATCAATAGAGAGAGAATGATTCAAAAGAAGATTGTAGTGTATGAGGATATAAGAGAAAGGAAAATAAACTGGGAAATGTGCTGCTGCTTATGGGAAACGGTTTGGATGAAATCTTGATGCTCTCTGCATTTGTATGAAGATGGGAGGCAGGATTTGGCCCTTGATGATTATAATTCTCTCTTCTCGGCAATTTACTGAAGCTTTCAATGAAATTATTTCTCAAAAATAAAGATGTGTGTGTCAGTGTAAACACTGTGATCAGTTAAATGCTAACTAGCATAGGTTTGTGAAGTCTCATTCGTTAATCTTTCAGACTGTAAGGGAGAAGAAGCTTTTGAAGTGCAAAGTATTATCATCATCATTATACATTGATAAAACGGGTTTTGTGCCTCATTCACATGTGAGAATGCTGAAAGTGGCACAAGGGTGCTAGATCTGTGCCAGATCCTGAGTCTCTGCTGGTTTCCCCATATTCACCTCACTCAGAGAAGTCTGAAGGGGTGACAAGATTTCTGATGTGCAATGCCTTGAATTTCCCTCTTTACTTTCATACTTTCTGTGCTTGAACCGCTATGGCATCTGTTGACTGTTTTTAGATCGTTTCCATTTTTTGAGGGATGTCCGGCTCAAATACAATGTGATATTATTTAGATGCAGTTTAAAAAACTCTCCTTTCTCAAAGTACTTGTATGCAAAGAAACAGCTACTTATGACTGGAAAATTAGTAGAAAGGGCAGAGACCACAGTGATGGGGACAAGAGATACAGGGAATTCATGCACTGATGCAGTGCCATGAAGGCAGCTGAGTGTGCTCTGCCTGCACTCCTAGTGAGCCAGTCAACAGCTCTACAACCTGGTCACAGATCCTAAACTGTTGAGTCCTGCTGGGGGTTAAATGATATTGACCCAGGTTCAGTGGTGTGCCATGTAGACGTACACCAGATATGAGTATGATCACTTCCTATTTTTCATTTTTAAATTGCCTTTTGTTAAATGTATTTAAACCAGAAGGTGAATAAAAATCAATGTCACTGATTCATACGGGTCACGCGTCTTGGCTGATACGAATCGGCCAGGCAGACCAAAAGACAAGCAAGGTACATATTGGATCCGAGTCATCGGAGACCAGGGCTTGACCCTCATGATCTCTGAGTCTTATACAGAGTAAGACACGTGTAGGATGGAATATTTTATTAATGAGTGTCGGTTTATCTGTCCTCTCTGCTTCTCCCTACAGCTGCAGCCCTTTTTCACCCCTTTCACTAACAGCATTCTACCAGCTGGAGGATGGCCTTGGTTTTGATAGGGATAAATGTAACCAATGGCTTCTAGAAACAGAATATATGAGGCTGAAAAGCTAGAAAACTGATTTGATCTTGCCTCAAACCAGAACACTTTGTGATACCTTAGAAAGGATCTTTAAGGCAGACAGATAAATACCCTTACAGCCTAGCCCAGGGAAAGCACCCTGCATGCGGGGAGCGATGTGGAGAAGGTGACTTTTTAACGAGCTGGACATCTCTAGAATACGTGCAGGCGTGTGTGCTGGGTTTCCACAGTGCTCGTAAAGTAAACTGTGAAATTCCAATGTCTTGTATGAGTCGAGAATGACCTGTTGCTGTTTAAAACGTTGCACTTTTTCCATCTGAAACCTCTGTGAGTCCTTTATCTTTATTCTTAGAGCAGAAGTAGCCAGCTTTTGAAAGCACTACATCATAGTACAGCGTAGCTACCTGGAAAGGAGAAGTACATCAGAGAATCATACTGGGGATTTTGCCCCTCATTTTTCTTCTCTTCTTCAGATAAAACTTGAAGATGTCAGGCTTCTTAGAATAAAGCTATGAACATCGGAGGGGACAGATAAAGGTATATCGGCTGAACTCCCGCACAGCTATCTCACCCCCCACTGCTCACAGGGAATGTTAAGAGAATAGGCTCTTATAGGCAATCTCAATTATCGATAAATAAGTGGAAATCGATGTTTGGCCCTGGAGTTCGGTACCTGAAAATGCCAATGAAGTAAGTGGGGCTATAAAATCACCGACTTAAGATCTATCATTCTGAAGAATCTGTAAAGCAGCATGGTAGAGGGACAAGGCGTGCTTATCTCAAGGGACAAGAATGAGTCAGGAGAGCTGGGAAGAAACAAAACTTCTCCCATGGGGATTTTCAGAGAAAACCTCGTTGAAAATATTCCTGAGAAATAACTTTCTTCCTGTACGAGAATTAAAAAGGACAGGGGATACTGAGAGAAGGGGAAAAACTTTTCCCATTTGTGTTACTTTTTTTTTCCATTTGCTGGAAAACTATGTGCAATTACAAAAATATGTTTTCTTGTGCTTGTTTTTTTTAGTCAGAAAAGCTGCAAGAAATTCAAAATGTGAGGAAAAACATAGCCTCAGCTTACTTACTGTTTTCCATGTACCAAAAGATGCAAAGCATTCACAGAAAGCGTAGAAAGATATGTTTTCTGTAAATTGTATTCTCACTTCTAGAATTTACTTTGCCAAAGTTGTTACTTCTGTATGAAAGAAAATCTTCTTTTACAAAAGCATTTTATTTTGTTGAAAAACATTCAACCAAATGTGGTACTCAGGAATGTGCCAATCCTCTTTTCAATTTTTTAACTTCATAATCTTGTTTGTTTGTTTGTTTTACCTTGATTTTAAGGTATGCTTTGCTTACCAAATTAATTACATGGTTTGCTCTTCTGCTTTGTATGATTTTGCCTGAGCTGCTTGTTTATTAACCAACCCTCTACATAGCCAAAAAAAGATAAGACAAAGCAGAACAGCTTAGTATTTTGAAAATAAGTCAGACCTAGAGACAGTGACTAAAATGTTTCACTCTAATGATGAGTGAGTTGCATACTGATTCTGTGGGTGACAGATCTCTTGAATAAGATGTGTTTTGCATTCTGTACACAACAGAAATTTAACTTTAAAATCTCACAGCAGCTCTGTTTGTCTTAAAAAAAAATGTTTTTCAGAAATCTACACAGTCTAGAAAGATTACTGAGATTTCTACCATAAACTCTCACCTGTTCTTAATAGCTATCAGTACTGATTCCTAATTTATGCATGCTGCTCAACTCAGAAATATTTACTTTTATGTGCTTAGCGTGTGAATCCTGACAAGTTAGGTAGTTCTCCAGCAACTTTCAGAAGCTTTGAAAGATCAAGTAGTTAATTAATTTCTGCAATTACATAAAGCCCAGAGATATTTCACAAACTTCTTTTTCTGTATCCTGAAAGAAATGAAGTCATTGGAAAAGCCTCTGCTTCTTGAAGTAAGAAACACAAACCTACTTTGATACTGGAAGCATATGATAGCTTGCAAAAAAATGGCAATAATAATGAATTTTTGATGTGTCAAATAATAATAAAAATATGCTTTCATCTGGTAATCTAGAAGTCATGCACAACCTCAGTTGATTGACACTCATGCCATGTAAATGTTATTTTGTACGGAAACTATATTTTCAGCTTTATTCTTTTAATTTTGCACACCCAAGCGTGAGAGACATATTCAGAGGAGATGTACTACTGCACTTGAAGTCCAGCTCCCTGCTCTTTGGCTTTAACTGTTATTCAACACACTTAAATAAAAACATTGAAATATCAGGCATTATTAGTGCTGCAAAGTTATGCTGTTAGCATGACTTTTGGCTGATAGTTTTCTTACTGCCATGTTAAAAGCAATGCATGTAAGTGCACTTGTTTGTCTTCTAGAAGACCTTGGCTGCTGATGCTTGATGCTTAGCTGCTTTACCTGACTATCAATTTACTAAAAAAAAAATAATCGTTAGCTCAAAATTCAAAGCTGATGGTTGGAGAGAAATGGTAAATCTGGTTTGACTGCTATTTGTGGACCACTGAGTCGGTGGGTTTGGTGACGATTTATTTTTTATTGCTTTGCTTGTATTTGCTTGCTCTTTTTTTTTTTTTCTTTGTAGGTAGGTCAAGATAGAAAATAAATCTCAGGAAATTTCCAGGCAAAAGTCCCCCCCAATCTGCCTGGGCTCGCATGAGTAAATGTACATCTGTGTAGAATGAGCACTTGGGTTAGGAAGGTGGTAGAACGCACAGTGACTCAGAGGGTGCTCGGGGGCTCCTTTCACATTAGTGTGTTGTGTGACTACCACAAAATTGCCATCTTGTTATTTGTCATTTTCATACCCTATAGGTGTCTTCAGCTAGTGGTAAGAGAGATCTGTCAGCAAGCAGGTTCAAAGAGGAAGGTTTTGTGAAGAGGAACTAGTGTGACTGAGCTCATTTAAACTGTTTGCAGATTGTCTGAGGAGATCAAGACTGTTATGGATGTGTTTGTTCAAACTTGCTCAATTAATAGTTTTTATTTGATCTGGGGGATAAACTGTTTGCAGAGCAGTTCAGTGTGAGTGTTCCATCGATTATTTGATATTCTGTGTTTATCATTAGGTTTACATTCCTGTGTTATATACGAGATGCAAGATTATTTGAGAAATGCCTCATCTATAATGTGTAATAGATCCTCCATCAGGGTAATGAGCAGCAGCCCTCAGAGTTCGATAAGAGGAATAGTTAAGGTATTCATGATCACATAATAGAGTTATAACTGTGTAATTTAGCTGAGTTATCTATGCAAAGAAATGGGTGGACACTCACAGTTTTGTCCTCTTAACTTTTGTCCGATTGCCTATATCACATGGGAGCAGGAAACGTGGATAAGTCCCAAGGGGATAAGGAAGATTTCCCCAACAGCCCTCTATTTTTCTACTCAGGATGAAAAATGACTGAGCAATGCTAGAAAGCACTGTTTTTTCTGCTTTCTCTTCCACTGGGAAAGGCCAGAAAGTTAATATTTCATTACAAAACTTCAATAGTCCCTGACTCCAACAAGAAAGTTTGCTACAGGGAGAGGCAGCACAACTCTGGGCATTGCCAGACCCCAGCAGAGGAACAGCCTACGGAGCAGCACAAGGAAAAGCACAAGGCTATTATTTTCTGGGAGAACAGCACAGTTAGAGTAAAGCAAATTATCAGTAGGCATTTAACCATTCTGGAGACTATCATCTCCACACAAGTATTTGGATGCTAGTGTTTCACTTCATAGCTCACTCTGCTTGAACCACACAAACCTTACGGATACAGTCATGCGTTGACAAAGGAATGAGGGGGAAAACACCACAGAAATGCACTGTATCGTGTCCCTCATATATATGTATGCATAAATACACATACAGTGGCATGCTTGGTAGAGAAATGGGTATCTCTGTGAAGTCTGGAAGTCTGGGGTGAGCCTATGTGTCAACAGGAAAGTGTGGCTAATGTGTAATTCTTCTGTAGGTACTATTTATGCCAAATAACTTTAAAGTTAGAACTAGGTGCCAGCCTGAGTGTGGGAAAATCAAGGTGTATATATTTAGCTTGTCACTGCAGCCTGCATAGCCCAGAAGAGCAGAATGAGCACAAGCATTGGCAAGGATTTATAACAGGTGTTGGTTTTAATGTAAGTTCTTGCTGTGATTAAGTATCTAGTGAAGATCAGGGTTGGAGTTTGGGGAAAAACGTGAGCATTAAATTATCACGTCTGCTTTTATGTTCTGTGTGACTTCGAAAATGGGGCTGATGGTTCATTATTAGTCAAAAGAAGCTTAACCAGATAAGGGATAGGGCTAAAAGTGGGGAATTACACATTTATACAGTACATTTGTGTTATTCAGCTACACCTAGAAGTCAGAGTACAGTTACCAGTAGGGACAAGAGACTGACATGTCTTCTTCAGCCATGTCCTAATGTCAAAGAAATGGAACGACTAACAAGTTTTCTTCTCTGCCTTTTTCTTGCTGATACAGTTACATGTTAAGTTAAGGCTGGGATTAGGTCCAGGGTTAGGGTTAAAAAAAGCATATGTGACTTAGGGTTTCTGTTTGGACAGGGAACAAAAAATGAATTAAGTAATTGCTATTAGCCGCCTAGAAGTGACTAGGAATGGGCTGTCTAAAAGCTCACTTATGTCAATCGGGTTTATTGCTCACATTTTTGGAGGCTCAGAAATGTAGAAGAACAACAAGGCTTATCAAGAATGAGTTCCTGATGTTTGGTATTTGGGTAAGTAAAAGTCCCTCAGTTGCGGCGAAAGCTAAGTGTAAGGGAAGTCTGGGGAATCAAACATTTCTAAGTCAAATTTATTTCTGTATTCTCTAAGGCAGGGAAATGCAGGATGAGTTTTCATTCATCTTAAATGCATGATGTTTGAGGGGCTGATATGAGCTTCCATCTAGCTATTGGGTCCCTGATATGGTGAAGGTTAGTGTTAGGGCTGTGGTTGAGGGATTATGATTAGAGTTAAGAATTTGTGAACAGACACATTTCTGAATTAGGCTGAATATTCTTTTCTATGCCGAGTGCAATAGGATAAGTGAGGTTGTCAGCAGTGATGAATGACAACTCTTTGTTTTTCTTCTGGATTCTGCTGTCCTGGGTATAGTTAAGACTACTGATAGGATTAAGGATAGAGAAAAGACGTATTTATGAATCAAGTTTATTGCCACAGTACTGCTGGTTTTCTAGGATAAATATAAGTATGGACTAATAGATAGTGTCTCTTTTTCATCAGAGACAAATCATCTGGATTCCGATTAGGTCAACAGTTGCTTGAAGTTAGATTTGAAAAAGAAGAATTTTTGAGTTAGATTTATTGCAGTATTCTCCCAGTCCATGAAATCTAGGGTGAGGGCTGAGTTCTTTGGAAGGAGTAGCTTGTGTTTAAAATCCCTGGTATAGTGATATCTGTGGTTAAGCTTGAATGTCAGTCTAATTTTGCCAAAAGAAGTGTTTATGAGTTTGCATTGGGTAAATTTGGATAGTTTTGTGTGAGTGATAATGTCAATAACGTCAATGATACAGACCTGTTTTGCCTAGTTGTCCTCTTGAGTGAGGTTCAGCTACTTAAATGACTGGGATTAGGATTTGAGGGGAAAAGAGTTATTTTTGATTACTGAGGTTTATTGCACCACCCTTCTGGATGCAGATGTTAAAGTTTAATAGCAGTGCGAAGGGAGCATTTGATGTGTTGATATGACACAAATTTCCAGTTAGAGCAAAGAACAGAGTTAGCATTAGGGCAGCGTTTGGGAAGGAAATATAAGGGAGGAGTGGTTTGTACGTAGTTCTAATTTACAGTCTTGTTACTTGAAGATACGTAAAGGTAGAATGAACCTGATGTTGAGGTGGGATTGGGAATAGTTCAGTTTATAGCTGGATCCTCTAGGCATTGGACAGTCATTTTATGGTCTGACGTAGGCAGGAACAATGATCTGTATTTTATTTTGATGAAAGTCATTTTTGTGCCTTTAAAGCTAGGAGTACGCTTCAGTTAGCATTAGTATTTGGGAAAGAAGGGATTTAAAGTTTAAAAAATGTTTCTCAATGCTGCATACCCAGAAACCTAGGATGGATCCTAGTACCAATACTGATGATGATGATTTAAGTTTAACATTGGTCTAAATAATTGATTGAATAAATGGATTGAGTAAACTTGAGGGCAAGGCAAGGGTTCCATAGTTGCTTGGGTTTTAAGGAAGAAAAAATAAGGGATCTGCTTGTACTCCTGGACTTTCCAGGTCCAGAAGAGCTGGAGGACAGACTTGGAATAGGCTTGATGACAATGGCGAATGTCATACTCTTTTTTTTTTTTTTTTTTTGTTCTCCCCACAAGTAGTTGCAGTGTTCTGCAATCCATATATGCCAAGTAAACCATCCTGTTTGGCTATCTGCAGAAGAAAGCTCTGAAAAAGAACTAGATAGTGTAATTTCTTGGTTTTCATGATCCATGTTTCCCTTTATTTGTTGGAAACAATTACTCTTCTACCTGAAAATATGCAAATTTGTGGGATGAATAGGATTAATTACAATTCATATCGAATTGCTGAAAGTTCTCAGAAATCATTTTAGATATTTCAGTATTTTCTTCCTACCCTGTGTCTGTACGCTAGAAAATAAATAAATAGCTATATGTAATATACTTAGTTTTTACACATGCTGATTACTGTCTCAAGTAAACAACAACTTTTTGTTATTTTAAAGAAAACTAGTATTTTTTCCTCCTGTTCTTGCACTCAGCGTAACAGAATTTCTGGAGGACAATTTTGCAAATGCTCTGCAGTTGGTATCCATTTAAAAATTACGTTGTTGAAGACTGACGCAACAACAGAAAATTCATCTGTGTATTTGAAATCCTATCTGGTAGCTGCAGTTAGCAAATTGACAAAATGAATATCTAAAATAACGAAATTTGTCAATAGTTTTCAATGTAGAAGCACAATTCTTACAATTCTCATTTGTTTTGGGTTTGGGTTTTTTTTTTACAGTATTCAAAATGTTGCAATAATTAGAAAATGTATTTTTTTCTCAGAGTAAGCTACAGTTAATCTTGTTGGAGTGCCTATTAAGTGGATATCGCCTCAGCTGTTGGCTGTTTGAAACCTGGCACTGATCCTAACAAAGCACAAAAGGCATGCACCAGTGGCCAGGTAATGCGGACCCTGTAGTGCTTTCTTTCTTCTTTGAATTTAAATTCCTTTCCTGGACAGGAGCTCAGTCTTTGAGCTTTGCTTTCTTTTGCCTTAGAGGACCTGCAAGAGTTTTAATATCCATGGACAGGATTCTTTTGAGAGAGGTATCTCTTAAATCTATTTTTAGTTTAAATAACCCTAAATTGGTAGAGTTGTTTTGCTTTCAGATGTGGAAAGGGTAGAATATTTTCTCACTTCACTTCCCTATATTCACAATTATTTGTTGCAGAACAAAATCAGCCACACATGCAGCACCCCTTAGGAAGAAGCAAAGAAAGGACTAGCTCAAGCGTTAATAAAAGAGGTTTGAAATGCCAGATACAAAACATATTTTAGAGTGCAGTTCTTAATTGATCATTTTCTAAGAACAAACCTAGACATTTTCCTTAATTTCTGTAAAATAAACTTATTAAGTTTGAGAAGGTCAAGACTTCCTTTGACTAGCATAGGTAAGGGGCAATGGGATGGGAGGATTTTTTTTTTAACTTCTCAGTATTACTGCCAGAACAGAACAGTTATTTTAGGACAGCTGAACGTCAGCTGTGTGATCAAACTGGTGATCACAATCCACATCCCAGTGAACAAGCATATCTCCACAAAATCTGTCTGAGGAGCTTAACACACACTGGGCAGTTTTAAAAGAATCAAGTGTTTGTGGCATTAATCCAGCAAAACACTTAAATACATGAGAAAACTTAAGCATATAATAGTTCCACTGAAATCAATCAGACTGTAGATGTACTCAAGTGCTCTGCTGGATCAGTGCCTGCAGGAATGGTGACAGAGCTCTACCTCTTATATCTTAAATATGGTTTCTCCATGGACTGTCCCTGAAGCGTAAAGATCAAATGCCATTAGGAAGTATGTGTTGCTTACGCTGTACATTGTCTGTGGATAAATTGGCTTAATTCTTCCATGCTGCATGCCTAGCAATGTTCTTGGCACTAAATTAACTGGCGGGGGGGGAAGTTATTGAGCTGTGTACCTGATTAAAATTGTATCAGAAATGGTATGGGCAGTAGTAGGGAAGCGATTGTCCCCCTGTACTTGACACCGGTGAGGCTACATCTTGAATACCGTGTTCGGTTTTGGGCCACTCACTACAAGGACATTGAGTTGCTGGAACGCGTTCAGAGAACAGCAATGAAGGTAGTGAAGGGTCTGGAGCACAAGTCTTACGAGGAACAGCTGAGGGAACTGTGGTTGTTTAGTCTGGAGGAAAAAAGGCTGAGGGGAGACTTTATTGTTCTCTACAACTACCTGAAAGGAGACTGTGATGAGATGGGTGTTGGGTTTTTTTCTCAAGTAACAAGTGATAGGACGAGAGGAAATGGCCTCAAGTCGCATCAGGGGAGGTTTAGTTTAGATATTAGCAAAAATTTCTTTACCAAAAGAGTGGTGCCCGGGGAAGTGGTGGAGTCAGAGCCCCTAGAGGTGTTCGAAAAACATGTGGATTTGACACTTTGGGGCGTGGTTTAGCAGGCATGGTGGTGTTGGCCTGATGATTGGACTTGATGATCTTAGAAGTCTTTTTCCAATGATTAATGATTCTATTAAAAGTTATTGGTTTTTAAATATCTTACAAGTGAGTCAAAAATTGTGGGGCTCATAGCAAAAATAGACTGATTTGGTCCATAATTTGCAGACATCAGAATTTTAAAGATGGAAATGGGAGTTGACAGAGATAGGTTGCGCTTTTCATGATTGTTCAAGGCTTTTGATGCCTCCTTGCCTGCACTGCAATGAAAACAGGCTCAAAAACTTACAGGAGAAAGGAGAGTGAAGGGGTTCCGATCTTTGAGACAATAGGTCCAGTTATAATAACACAGAGTGAAATAGAGAAGGAAAAATAATTCATAGCACATCAGATGCCCAATAACTGCAGTAGGCAGTAGTCAAGCAAAAGTGAATGTTAAAATCTCAAGATATCAAGTTGTGTCAGTAGGGATCTGGCAATTGAGAGGGGCAATTGAAATTTGTTGCTGTCTGCGACAGATAGAGGGCTGTTACAGACAAATACTACATCTCAGTGCTGTAAAAGGAAAAGAAAGGAAAAAGAAAAGGAGTAAAAAGGACAGGGAGTTTCTACTTTAATTTTTGCTGTGGCAAGTCAAGAAAATGATCATTTGCAATGGAGTTGCTTTGGAATAAGAGGGGAGAATCCAGCTCTGAGAGGTCTGTAATGGAATCAAATTGAACCAATTGGCAGAGAAGAAGTACATTTGAGCAGAAAAAATACTGTGCTGAACTTGAGCTTTTGAAGCACAACAAAGAACCACAATGGCCAAGCAGGACAATGAACAGGAGAAGAAAAATCACCGCAAGTGGTAGCAGCTGAAGGATGGCTTTAAATTTGACACCTGCAGAATGGTAATAGTAATTATGTTTTGTTCTTGCTCTTAGAAAGGGGAAAAACCATTGAAGTAGGGTGACATAAAATCTAAGCATCAGGAGTGGGGCAGACCATGTAATTTAGAGCTATTTCAAAAGGATGCTAAATGGAAAGATGGAAAATAATAGCAGGAGCTAAATTTTCCTCCCTCAAATGACAGCAGTTTCAGTCAGAGTCCTTTAAGTGCTTCTGGCAGGAAAAAAAATAAAAGAAATTGTAAAATATAGAAGAAATATAAAAGAAATTAAAAAGTGGTTTTAACCGACAATTGCATGTATTGATAATGTAGGGATTTCTTGCCAATTTATTCTGCATGGCTACCTTTCTACAAATAACAATGCTGGTGGTGTTTCCACTTGTGTCTCAAAAAAGTAATCCCAAAAAACGCATATCACTGCTATGTTTAGTATCCTGAGAGTCTTAAAACAAGGGGCAGTTCATATGAAATTAATAAAATCAGGAAAAAAATATTCTAAGAAGTAAATTCACTGAATCTTTGTCAGATAAAATTTTGTGAACTTGAACAAATTAAGGACAAATTAAACAAACAAAATATTTTTTAGAAAGCAAAAGATTCAGTGCTACATTAAAAAACCCCACAAAACTGATTGGGTGTTTTGGAATGAAATTCATTTTCAGCCTGGATAGCATCCATCTAAAGATTTTTTCCCCTACAAATTAATAGCATAAAAGTCCCAGACTGCATTAAGTCTTATTCAGAGCTATTTTGTGTTTGCTAAATGGAATGTGACAGGGATCTGAAACACTGCTATACTACTGAAAATAATTAGTTGAGAAGTAACTTGATAATTTTACCACTGTGAAGAATGAATAGAAATCAACCTTCACTTTAATTATGTGCAAAGGAGAAGTATAATTACCTGCGCAAGATACTAATCAGAGAAAATGATAATACATTCCTCTCTTATCTAGTAGATAGCAAACTAGCTTGCTTAATCTGTTCACCTCTGGTGTATCAAAGATAGCAAATTAGTTACTGCCGAGCTATCTATATTCTAAGGTTACTTGAAACATTTTATTCAGTCCTTGAGAGAAATGCTTATGTAGAAATTTTCAAAAATAAAATTACCAACTGCTATTTGAATATTTGAAAGTTAAAGGAGAAAGTCAAAATCACTTTCTACAGCTTCGGAATATGAATGAACTGTGAAAATGTAGGTTCCCCAGAGGTCAGAGGTGGTCAAGAAACAAAGACAATGCCCCTGGCTAATTTTCACAACCTTCATGTTTGCCAGACGTGGTTGCTAGAAGTGTTTTTCGAGTCCTTTCGCATTGGTACGATTATTGATGCTTTTCTACTTTCCACAGGACCAAAACTCAGGGGCATGGTTTAGTGGTTGACAGGAATGGTTGGACTCGATGATCCTGGAGGTCTTTTCCAATCTAGTGATCCTGTGATTCTGTGAAAACTGGGACACTGTTCTTAAAAGTGTAACTCTGCGTCAAAAGCAATGTTTATGGTGGCAGGCACGAAAAAGACTTCCCAGATCTTGAATTGCCCATATGTAAATTAAAAAGAGGAAAAGCTGTAAGAGAAAAGTGCTCTTTCATCTTCCCTGTCAAAAATACAGGAGGTCTAACAGGTAAATTTGTTTCTGTTGCACTGAGGAAGACATACAGGACTTAAGGAGATTTTTCCAGGTGGACTTGGCAGTGTTAAGTTTGCAGTTGGACTTGATGGTGTTTTACAGCCTAAACAATTCTGTAATTCTATTGCACGTAAATAAGCAAAAACCTCTGAGATTTTAACCTGAAGTGTGCTAATTCCCTGTGTGTGACATTACAGTGCAGTAGCAGGCAGGAAATGTAGTGCCCAGGCATGGTTCTTCCAATGGAAGCCTATGAGGTGGCTCTGCACTTAGCTTTCTTGTAAACGCAGTGAAGTTTGGCTAATGAAGCTATATAGCAGCTGAAGGCACCCTTGCGCCTGTCTCCATTAAAACAATGAAGAACAAATCAATAAAGTGAATCAGGAGATCATGTAGTTATATTATGGCAGTAGTCAGAGAACACCACAAGGTCAGGAAATATTACAAACTAGGACTGGGGCATTCTCCGTGTAATGAATCTTCTGAAATCAGATCTATAGAAATCTGCTAAATGCGATAGAGCTGTGCGTGTGAGGAAAATTACCTGGTAATGGTTTAAACAGAGTCTGTTTGTAACTTACTGAAAATGTTGTGTTCGATCTATATGAAAGTCTGTTTAATCTTTGGCAAGGAGTTTCCACAGTCAGTATTTGCCTTCTGTTTTCTCGTTGAGAGGTCTCGACCCTGTAGGTCACCAGAAATTTAGTGGTAGTGCCAAAGAAAAAGGGTCAGTTTCAGCGATCAGAGAGGAAATAATGAAACAAAATTTTTCATTGTTCCCGTTTCCTCCTTTTAATCATGTTGGTTTATTTGTAGCAGTAAAACTGCATCCAGTCTCAATTCTGGCTCTCATAATTACTTCATGCCAGCTTGAACAGGAGGAGAAGAAACATTAAATGCATCCTTTGCATCATCTCAAGCTTGGTGGAGTTGCACTATAGGTGTCTTTGGCTTAGCGTACACTTATCCGACAGGATGTTTTGTATTGTAACCTAAGTTTGTCCGTGCTTTTTTAAACTAAGGGGAAGTTTCTTAACCCCAGTTGCATTTCAGACTCAGTCTATTCTGAAACTCAAAGTGTGTTGACAGAGTTGTCTGTGAATGTGGTGTAAAGGTAGCTGAGAGTGGCGTGGTCGAGGTGAGGTTAGCCTAAGCATGGAATCAGATATAGCTGGTAGTAAAACAATAGTTTTAAAAAGTGCTCTGGACTACCTATGTAACACTTTCAAGACATCTTACAATGATCCATCTACATTTTTTTGGTGAAAACTAAATATAGCTCAACATTAGTACTACCTCAACAACGCAACATTGTACCATTGACCATGGCTGTGTGTGGAATGAATGCAAAATAAGGGTGAATTGCTGGAGCCCAGAAAAGATAGCTCCTAGTCCTCCCTTTCCCCTCATCTCTGTTTGAAAACTGTAATCATTGTCTTTTCAAGAATATCTGTTGTTTTCTGAGCTGCGAAAAAGCTTTTTTTCCTCTTGATCTTTGACGTACATGACAAGATACTGATGCATGGCAGTGAACGAGGACCAACGGAAAGCGTCCACTTTGATGGCATACCTTTTCACTTTCCCTCTCCTTCCCTCCACCTCACTTGTGTTACAAAACATAAGTATTTGAAACTGATTTCACCCATCTCCACTGCAGATTTTTGAGGCAGAGATTATTATGCACACTGTGATTAGTACAGCAAGGTCCTCGTGCCCACTGAGTATTTCTAGCCACTACCATAAAATAATTAAATTCCTGAACACTAAATCATCAAGATCTCTACCTCTTTTATTGCAGTGGTGGATGCCTACTACATTTTCTTGGAGATACTGATCTGTATTTTTGTTATTATTTATATTTTATCTCTTCATCCAATTGAAAAAGAGCAAGAGAAGATTTCTTTTGCACTCATTCTTGACCAAAATTGACAAGGAAATGTCTTTGTTTACTTTTCCCCAATCGTTACTTAGATCATATTAATTTTCTTTCAATTTTTTGTCTGTAGGACTGATCCTCTAGTTTGTTGATGCAGGACTCCCCTTTAGAGAGAGCACTTTTTTACTGTTCTGCCACAGCCTTTCTATGCCTCCAAATCAGGTTTAGGTGTTTTTCCTTGAAAAAGTAGTTCCTGCTCTGTCAAAATAGAACCAAATATTGTGCTTTACACATTAATCCTAGAATCAGAGTGTCAAAGAAAATAATCTGTTTAATTACTTTTTATTGCCTGTGGTAATTAGTTATATGTCATGAAAGATCAGATTGCATCTGGAGTTAATTCCCTTAAATTTTCTCATCAATATTATATTAATCCTATACATATTTTACATTCCCCCACCCACAATTTTCAATAACGTTTCGTTTCACGTGAGCTTCTCTTCTGAATCTTCTCAGACTTTAGAGGAAGTTAAAATTGCTGTACTAAGGCCACATTCAGAGGACCAGATTTGCACACTGTGTATCTTCTCTTTTAACAGTTTTGTGCTTAACATGTGTAGTGACAGAGTTGATAAACTGGTGTGAGGTATATGAATGTTAGATTATATTTTTTCTTGATTTAAACACTTGGCAATTTTTTTTCTCATAACTCTGTCCATAGAATACATTTTGGAGTCTGTTGGATCTCAGGGTTTTGAGAAATCCAGTGATTTTTTTTTCTGAGCCACTGCTAACTTTCTGGGTTCTGTACTGTGTGCTCTCTCACATAGACGGAAAAGTTGTTTTCTAAAAAGTGAAGGGAAGTAGGAAAGAAGAGTACCATCCAAAGCAGAATGAAGGTGGGTGTATGTCTTTTTGAGCTTTGTCTGTCATTGAGAATAAAACCTTGGCTTTGCTTTCTGAGGACTAAATGCCGTTGATAGGAGAGGGAGATGAAATACGAAGTGAGAAAGAACTGGGGAGACTTAGAGAAAAAAGAAGTATGTAATGTAAGAAGTACGAGATGAATGTTAACAAGAAGAAGTTAGGAGACATTAAGAAAACATTTCTTCTGGTGACGGCAGGTTCTGAAGGTTATAGATTTTTCACTCGCTGTGAATTTTTAAAAGCAATTCCGATAAATATCTCTCAGGAATGTTTTGGGAGCGGTTATTCCTGCTTTAGGCAATGATGCAGACTGTGCAGTTTCTCTGGATCTGCATTATATGGCTTAGTAAGGTGGGAAATAAATGATAGGGAGGACTGAGGATGAAGAACAAAAGAATTTGGAAGGCACAGTGAGGAGAACAATCTGTTGAGTGGCTGTGGGGGCACGAGGACTGACAAAACCAGATCCAGCGACAAGTAAGACTATACTAGAATACAGTATTGGTTTAAAGTCCTAGATTTAGAACTTTATAGGAATATTATTGAGAGGTTGTGGTGCTTCTCTAAGCTGTTTTTTCTCCAGTTTTTGCTTATGGTTACTAAAAACCAATTTTGTGCAGTTTCTTGTTTAGTTTCTATATGGTAAAATCAGTGTCATCTTCTGTGTTCTTATCAGCATTGATGTGAGCTTTAATATAGCTGCTTTCAACTTTCCTTTCATAGGAACAATTTTTAGAGCATGCTTTCATTATCCAGTTGTATGGAATAAATCAGAGGTTTTACTCTTCCTCTCTTCGTTGTGCTCTTCTGCCAAGCAAAGACTTTTTCTCAGACTTTTTTCCTATCATCGTCCACTCTAAAATCAGAATTAAGATATTGCAACATTTGCAAGGAGTCTTTAATTTTGACAATGCAAAAGATACATATATGTCCCTGTATTTATTGAATAGTTACTTATTACATTAAGAGGTAAACAGGCAATTAACCGATTTACATGCACAACTGGTGGTACTGATTGAACTAAGGAGCATCTGTTCAGATTTTTGGATGTATACAGATTAAACACACACTGAAAATTTTATTTCTGATGCTATTTTATATTAGCGGCTATGGGGAAAAATAAAAACAAAATTCAAACTGCTTTCCAGATTAGATAAACAAACCCTTGGGTTCTTGCAGTAAGCCTTTAAGACAGGGTAGAAAGCTCTAGAAATCACATTATGTAATGGTTCTGTGTGTAGTTTCTCATTTCAAGTGAATCACAGATGACAGTGGGACTTCTTATCACCGCATTTATCTGCTGCGACTACAAATGTATTAAGATGAGTTACTGTGTAATTACGATTGCTCCAGACAGATTTATTATGAAGTTACCAGATTGTTACCCCTAAAAAAGCCTGTCTTATTTCATGATAATTATGCAAACTGGTGTCATTTTTGTGCACAAGTTCTTAAGTGATAATAAAGTAGGCACTCTTCCAGTTTAAATAAGCAATAGAAATTAGTTACTTCCAAAGAAAAAGGAGATGTGAAATACAAGATTTATGCTTACAAAATGTTCACCTGCGGAACATGCAGGTGAAAATTTTAGAGGATGAGTTTCATCCCCAATGGAACCAAGTGGAAAAGAACACTCAGTGCACAAATAAAAAAGCTACTGAAGTAGTTCAAACAGGAGGACATCACACTTTGTATGGTATCCTTAAGTTTTGACTTTTAAATCATTTTTATTTGTTTATTTATTTCAGTGTTTTATCTAGATTAGAGTGAGGGTTATAGCCTACTGTACTTATTTGTGCGGTATTTTGTAAAACCTAGAATGGAATTTATTTAGTCAGACATACTGGGTTCTTGTTATCATAACAAATTAAAGCTTTCATGTGTGGAAGGGCAGTGTTTCTAAATCAAACTCAGTGTCTGGCTCCATGGAAATTCATCACCAGTTTGTCAAGAGAAATAACCAGCCCAAAATTTTACCAGAAATTCAGAGTGTATATGTGGATTCTGGAAGAGATCTGTCACTTTCTCTTCTGTCAGGCTGTGTTTTCACGTTCCTCTGCTGCCAGCTTCAGCCCGGATAAAGTGTTGAAGTACCACTGGAAAATCTGTCTTGACAGTCTGACTAACCTGACCAGATGTGGGTAATATAGGGAATTTTGTGCAAAACCTGGACTAAAAAGTTTTTCCACCAAATTTTGAAAAGCAAAGGAACTGAATGATATTTGAGAAGAGGGTCAGGGAAGGACACTTTTTTTTTGATGCTTATCCACATGCTCCCTACCAAACTTTGGAGCTTTGCCAATTACTGTTTAAATCTGTATTCATGTCCTTTTAGAAAAGTTAACATCTGGTGCTGGTACTGACTTTTCCAATGACTTTGAGTATAACAATAGCTTTCAAAATCTCATCACTTTTCAAAATAATATAAATAATTAACTTAAGAATTCATTGAAAACACACAAGGACACAACTCACCAAAAAGTTGTGAGAACACTGACGGAATAGATATTGAGGAAAGAAAACATTAAATAAAACCCAGAAAATGAAACATTACCATCTTTCAGCTCTCTGTCTCATCTTCAAGGAAGTCATCCTTGTCTCACTCAGGATCTGCTGTGTGTGTTCACCTGCACTGCTATTGAAAATGTGACAAACAGCATCATGACTTGGCCACAGAAATATATTAACACTTAACAAGTTTAACACAATTGGGAATGTCCAATATCAACAGTGCCTGTATCCCACATTTTGATTTTTAGTATCTCCATATTCAGGCTCCACATATTGTCTGCATCCCGAAAGAAGGATTTGATAGATTTGTTGCTTGCATTTTAGGTAGAAATCCCCAGTCGTTTCGCTTGTCAATTTTGCTGTGCTGTGGAGTGTAAGTTCTTAAGTGTTTTTCCGTATTCCAGAAGCAAGGGATTCGGGTCACTTTAGTGACTAAATAGTAGTTTTGACATTAATCCAAATTCTGTTGCAAAGCATATGAATAAAGCTCCCTGGAAGCCTCTGGTTCACCTCACAGTGGTGTAACCGCACTGGACAGTGAGCAGTCATTTCTGCAAGATGATGTACGGTATTACTTAAGTCACCAGATAATGTAACCGAAGTGTCATAGAGAACACAAGCACGTTTTAAGAATTGAAAACACATCTCTCAAACCAAAAAAATGTCATTATTCATTATTTAGAAATTCCATAAATAATTGACTCTGGCTAAGGAAGTAGGTGAGGGTTGCATTGCAATAAGGTATTTCTTTTTCTTTTAGTAAAAGAGCAATGTATTTATTCTGAAACAAGTTTGCTAATGTATGTATCATCTACAGTCTGTTTGCTTTGAAGAAGTAATAAAGCCAAGTATGTCTTGCTACACACTTTTGTCACCTGCAGTATTTTACACAATTCTTTCTCTCTGATAACTAATCCCAAATCCTCTTTGCTGCTTTTTAGACAAGTCATGCTGAGTTTTTTAGTTCCACAATAAAAGAAAGCTATTTGAAAGCGTAGTGAAGTTGTTTATGGGGGAAAAATATTTTCTGCATTGTATTTTCTGATGCATTTTCATTTGAAAGTCTCGCATCTTTTAATTCCTTGGTGAATAAAGTTGCAGATTTATTTACAGTTTTATATATAAGTATCATTAAAATGTATATATTTTGAAGTAAAAATTTGCCAGCTTATCCAATAAGACAGATTATTTTGATAACCTTGGAATTCTCATATGCTGAAATCGTTATCTCCTGGAAATGCACAGCAGCGTCAGCTATCCTCGAAGTACAATTTCAGATACTTGTGCAGCGCTGCTGTGTGTTTCTATTTCACCAAAGTAACACAGGATGCTTGAAAGGAGGCTGCACCCATTGTGTTCAGCAGAGTGTTTTGACAGAGAGAGTTCCCACCATGTATAAAACTTTAAATTGTATTTTAAATTAAACTAAGCCTTATGTTGGTGGCAAGGAGACCATGTTGCTGAAAAGAGACATCGTTTGTGACAAAAGCATTACAGGCGTTGAATGTCAGACACTGTAAAACAGTTTCCCTTCTGCTTTAATTAAGTGAGCGCCTTCTCAAACAGCTGAACCTCAAAGGAAATCGCAGTGAATCCCGTTTTTCCACAAGCAGTTGAGCTGCTTTAAACTTTACTTAAAAAAAAATAAACCAGGAGTTGGTTTGAGGATCCCAGTTTAAAGTACATTTCTAAACGGTGATAAGGAAAATGAGTTACCAAGAACAGCCGAAGGAATGGATAACAGTAGTCAAAGGGCTATATTGCAGCTACATATGTTACTGGGTCTTTTAAAATAACAATTTAAAGAATGTGAGGGAAATTTATCACTTTCTTCCTCCCCACTCCATTGTTTGAAGATCTATGTTCCCCTTTTCATTGTGGGTACACGCATTTTTTTCAGCTTGAGTGATCACCTGGCATCCAGAGATCAATGGGAAGTGTTACACAACCGTGTCATTACATGGATTTCAACAAGCAGATGTTAGTAAGAAGAGTGCTTTGACCAGTTTTTGAAGCTGTTGTCAAATTGTGGCTTAAACATCAGAAGAACATTCTGCAAATTTACATAACCTTTACGAAGTCTGAAAAATTAATTTATGTTGAGCATCACTCAGTGCTCATTTCGAGGGGAAAAATAAAACAACAACTCTTTGAATGTCCTTTTCAGTTGAGCTTATATTTATAAAATTGGAAAGATAATAACGAAGCAGAATAAAATTAACAGCAACTGCATATGTGCAAGTACTGCTTTGGATGAATGTATTACAGAAGTCACACTGAATTAGAACCACACAAACTGTTGCAGCCTGGGACTGGAGTGGGATATAATGATGTCATCCTTGAGGCTAGAAGCTGAAAAGCAAGATTGCAGCTTAAGAGGATACTGCTAATCTCTGCAGATGGGCATATACTCTGTGATTTTATGATGCAGACGTCAAGGTCTCATTCTCAGAATTGTTTTCTACCTTTTTTCTTCTTTTTCCACCTCTTCTATTTTCAGTATGTCTCAGTTCAGTGCAAAAAAAAGAACTATCTAATTTGTTAACTTCAAAGTTGAACATTAAATTTGAAGCGGTGATGGATAGGAGAGCCTGTTCTGATCTAGATTAGTACCATGTTTTCAGTGGTTTGGTTTTTTTTTAAAGCTTGGGAATAAGTATAATTTAGGTTTGTTTTTCCCATGGTGAAAAAGATTTCATAAGCTCTGAACTGAAGTGGTGAAATCATCACGATGCCTCCTGAGCCTGGCAGATGTTTATTCCGTTTTGAATCTGAACCTCAGAAGAACTGGTCTTTAAATTTGTAAGTTTGAAGGACAGAAGGGGTCAGATCATCTAGTCTGTTGATTTAGATACTCTGTGAGTCTACTAAAATGTGCGTGATTTAAACCTGTATTTCAAAAAGATATTGAAACCAGGTTCAGAAGATGCTCAGGTCCGGTTTATGTCTTAGATACCAACCCAGAGGAACAGCCCTCTCTCTCTGTTTGGATTTTGTACCTTCCTTCTTTTTTCCCTGAAAATGTGAGGGAGCTTAATGTGTGAATTCTGTGTTTGCTTCTTTGCCTCAAACACAGGAGGACAAGAAAATTAGAATTTCTTTCCAGTAGAGCATAAGAAATACTTTGATGTGTTCCAAATGCTAAAATGTCAGGGATAAAAGGGCTTGCTTTGTTTTTAATCCAGGAGAGAGAGAGTTAGAAAATTTAATATTAGTAGAACTGCTTTCGTGCATTTTTAAGCACTTCAATAAATGTGTTCTTGATTGGATGTTAACTTTCCCCTGTAGTGTTTGCAACCCAGGAGAATATTAAAGTAAAAAATCACTTTAAAAAGTTAGAGGATTGCAAGTGATTTTATATATATTCCAGTCTTTAGGGTCTTAATTTTTCTGACTCATATTAATTTTATTCCATATTTATAGCTTAAGTGAGAAGAGAATCAAATTCAGGAGATCCATAACTGTGTATAAATAATTACTGTTTATGAATATTACCACACGAATTATAGAGAGGATGGAAAATCAAGAGAGACGAAGTGAAAAACTCTCTTGAAAGATATTTAAGTATTTAGCTCGCAGTGTTATATGAGAAGGGCTCAGAAGCATAGACAGGTTTTATATTTTCTAGTTGTCTGTTTGTACGTTATTAGCAATCCGGCCTTTTAGAGGAAATTCTCCCATTTAATTTCAAGTACTTAACTGAGGAGTTTGTGTGAGCAAGGCAGTCATCACTGGCCCCGTGTAAAATCATGAAGATAAACAGGCTAAAATAAACATCTTTATCTTAGCTTTGTGGCCAATGGAGGCTGATTTGGCCACTGGACCCAACAGCCTCTCCTCTTATCCGAGCTCGTAGCATAAGCATTTGAGTATAGGACATGAGACCCTCTTTAGTTCATTTAGCATGAGACTTAAAAGGAAATTACTTCTTGGACTTTGATCTGCTGGGATAATTTAATGTTTCTTCATGCTTGCCGCAGAGAATGTGGCGGTACTGGGACACCCAGTATGGGAACCCAAGAGATGGCTGTGATTCCAGTAAGTGCTGTGGCCCTGCCTCTTAAAAAATGTGTTTACATGGACCAGTTCCACTCTTATAATGCATTCCGCATAGGAGAAACCGAGGCAGTGCGGAGTGGCACAGGTACACAGAGGCACAGCTACGTATTTATGCATATGTTGGCTTACCTTCTGCTCAATTAATTCTGCTGAGAACCAGCAGAGAGGTAGATACAGTCACCTGGGCAGTACCAGCCTCACGCAGACGGCGCTTAGAGTATTCAAGCTCATTAGCTTAAAGACGCTTTGAGTATCACTCACGCTTTCTACGAGTTTGCTGAATTTATCCTTAATTTATACAGTGGGAAATCTTATTTCAATCTACAGGTAAAAACGTAGGAGGTGGCAAAGCTGAAAGACTGAAGTAGTTTTGTGCCTTGTGCCCATTCTCTAAAGCAGTGTATGAATTTGTTGCAGTTTTCACCCAAAATGTATGCAGTTAATTTCATTCATCTGTCTTACTGACTTGTTTGGTGGATTATTTTTTTTAAGGGTTTCCAGTAGTCAGGGATAATGTTTGATTTTTTTTACTTGAAAGACTCTATACCGTATTTATTTATATATACATTGAAATCAGAATGCTGAATATTATCTCAAATACTCTTTCTTTCAAGAAAGTCTCCTCTTTATGTACTGTTTGAATTCAGCCTTGTTAAGTTTGCAAGCTCTCGTGAGATCAGGCACAGAAAAAAAGGAATAGCCTAAATTTCTCCAAGTAGATCATTGCCCACTGAGCCGAGAGTCCAGAAACAGGAGACTTTCACACACCTCCCTGTAACAGATTTTCTTTCTCGTATATTGGGATTTTTATAGATTTTTATAACCTTAAGGCAAAATTATGGCCCTGTCTGTACATCTAAGAGTGCAAGATAGGAAATTAAGCCCCTGACCACTGGACCAGCCCCTTCCACCACCTGAGAAACACACAGGAGGACAGAGCACAGGAAGAGAGGAAGGGTGGTAAGGATGGGGCTGCCTCTCTGCCTTCTGCATTTCACATCATTTCAAAGTCCATATATATCCTGAAAGACATGGGGTATATCTCGTACGAGGTTGGTATAAGAAGGTTACTCTCAGAGGTTCATACCTGTAAGTCTTTCTACCCACACCTGTGATCACACAGTGTCGTAAAATGGCTGGCTTGCACACAGGGAGAAAATATTCCTCAAATATTAACAAGTTTGAAATGTATTTAATAAAGAAAAGACCAGTAAAGTTTGAAAATGGATGTATAAATATTTATGAAATTACAACAAAAATAAATATTACAAAAGCTCATCTGATTAAGACAAGAGCTATGACAATTCTTGTGAATTTTTAATATTAAAAATAAACGTTACATTAATGAGTCTTCATTATATCGTTAAACATTTTACTTTGTTTTCTGTAGAGAATTTTATTTTTACTTGACATACTTTTTAAAGTGCCTAATGGGCTCTTATGACATTTGTAAATGAGGCAAAACATAAGGAATATAAGAGTTAATTCTTTATATTCATCACTAATTCAAACTAATTTATCATAAGGGAAATAATAGGGAAGTAATCTTTTCCTTTTTTTAATTTACATATAAATAGGTCTAAATCACAAAATTGGGATACAGATTTTAAATACTCCAGAGTCCAAACTGACTTAATGTGTGGTTTCACTTTAATTTATTATAGCATAGCAAGGACTTAGATATTTGAAAAAAAAAAAAGAAAATTCAAACTGTTCAGAGATGCTAGAAATTGGAGATTGCTCTGATGTATTTCCAGTGGCTTGGATGGAACCAACAAACGTAATCTACTTGAACCCAGTTCTTTTGTGCCTTAGGGACTAAGCTTTTATGTATCATAGCCTGGTCCCACAGCATTTGCCACACAGCATTGATGTTAGGCTGTAATCCATGTGTTTCTTCCGCCACTGAAGACAAAAAGCAGCTCTGGTGCACAGTATGAGCTGGGAGCCCAGCATCCCTTGGTTCTTACCTTAGGTGCTCAGTTGGTTGACTGGTTTCGGATGGGATGAATTGGTTAAGGTCGATTTAGGTAGGAGCAGTGAGCATAAAGAAAGGGTTTGCTGTTTAGAGTGACTGCCCTCAAACACTCACTACTATTTCATTTGCGCTTTTCCCACATTGGCCACAGAGTATATTATGGTGGCATTAGAGCCAGGTTTACAATTAATATGTTTATTTGCAGATGTACCAAAGATCTTATTTTAGCTCTACCACAGTAATGTGCGTAGTAATGCGATGAACTCAGGAGTGATTATATCATGTATTTAGATAGTGTGTCTAGTACAAATGGACCTCAGCATGCTTTTGGCTTCGCTACCCTGGCTGAAAGGGAATGAGAAGCTCCTGATCCTGCCTTGCACAGCGATACGAGCTGGTCACTCCTCAACAAACTACATTAAATGGGTGCTGGATAGCCAGGGTGATGCTTCTCTTATTACAATTGATCATTTGTCATCTTCTGTCCACATGGGTAAGGGAAAAAAAGGCATCTTTCACAAGCAAGACTTGCCATGTCACAAACAGTGCATTTAAATTGTCCTTCTCCTACACCTCTGTCCCACACACTTGGGATCACTTCTTGATCCTCCAAGAAACCTGCCTTGAGGCTGCTGGCCTCTATGCTCATAAAAAGAACGTGACTCTGGGTAGCAGTATTGTTAATGCCTCTGCATTTAATATTGACTTCTATTGGATGTGATGTTTGCATGTGTGATATTAATCCAAAGTGTTCTGAAGAAGAGGTTGGGCAGCCCAATACAGGTGGTGGTGTCTTCTTAAAAGTATAATCTGATCAGAGACAGTTTCTTTCATGTTTTTGCTTAGGGTATGACTCTTCTCTCTGTCATTTCCCCAGGCTGTATCCTCTGTATATGAATTTACACTACAGTGCTTCCATTACTGTGGTTCCATCAATGCACCCTCCGGTAATTTACTGGATTAAGCAGTATCATTGAAAACCTGGGTTTGCCCCAGTGCACAGCACCCATGTTAGTGGTTTGCACTGTGTATTCAGTGATGTTGTTAGAGCGGATCACGTTTCTTTAATGGACAAAAGGCATCAGTTTTGTGAATTTGTCTCAAATCTAATACTGTGTTGAGACCTCTTCTGCCATTAGATTTGTGCACCCCACTAAGCAAAGCAAATACTGATGTTCTCTGTGCATGGAATAGCAAACGTATTTCTTCACAAACATTTGAATTTCTGTCAAACATTTTAGCACATTTACTTTTTGCTTTGCCCTCCCTCTTTGTGCATTTTTTAAGCAAATTAACTCAGAAGAAAAAAGTAGTTTACAGATCAAAAGGAAATGTTGAATTATACACTTTCTTTTTCTCTCTCTCCCAAGACCGGTAAATGCCTCTTCTCAAATAGAAACTTGAATGCTGCCACATTTTTCACACTTCTCCACTGATCCAGTTCCAATGTGATTATCTTACGCTGTTCATGCAGGAATGCAATTTTACAAGAAAGGCGGGGACCAGAAATCTCTGTATTCCACAGAAAAGGTGAGCTTCTTTAGGAAGCCGACCGACCGGTCCTACCAGTAGATTCACATTGGTTACAGCTTCCCCTACCTTTTCTTTATTCTTGCCACTTTTTGGAAACATCAGAGACCTCTGCTGACTATTGATCTTTCTGTGATGTCTCAAGAAGTCTGGCTGGAGCTGAACGCTGCATGCATTGGAACAAACTAAAGTTGTGACAAAAGAAGAGAAATCCCCCTGGCCCTTGCTTTGCTTTCAGATCAATTTCTGTAGAGTTTCCAATAAAACAAACCAAATAAAAACTTTATCAGCCTATTGAGTTACGGAGTTATTAGATACTCTAGATTTCTCCTTCATTTATGGTCTTTTCATAAAAATCTTTTTGTATAGCATCCTGGTGCATGACAAAGACTGGAAAAGTAGGAGCCCTGCTGTGCTTTTATTTTCTTTCTCAAGCTTTTCCTTACCTGACCTCATCCTCTGTCTGGACAAGCTGTTCAGCAACTTTTGGGCCCTCAGGTAGGTATTGTACAGAGATCAGCTAAATCCTACAATTCAGGCTATAAACATCTAATAGCACTGGACTATGAATTGGGGAGGGAAGAGGGACAAATGAGATGAAGACTTATATTTGCCTTCCTTCTACATCATTATTTTTTAATTACAAAATATTTCTGTGTAATGAGAAGTGATTCACCCTGTTTTCAATGCTATTAGGAGAGATAAAGTCATTTCTAGCATTCAGATCACCTTAGTTCCTTCCCTTTTCCTTGTCTTAATCTTTCTCCAACTTTGAGGAGGATGTTTAGGTATTTAGAGCAATGACTTTATTACCTGGAAAATTAGGCTACTTCAAGCATGCTGGTGTTTATGAAGATTTTTGAGAGCCTCCAAAGAAAAGACAGTATGTTATTTTGTCTAGGCATTGTGGAACAAGGTTATTATTGCTCCAGAACATAACCATGACCCTGAAGAAGCTAATAAGTTTTGGATAATTTACATCTCAAATAATGTCAGCGTCTGAGCCCTTGAAATTCCTATAAAATATATAAAAAAAATAAAAATAAAAAGTAATGTTAAACATTTTATTTGGAAAGAAATCGGAGGTTAGAAGAGGGCATGGACTGAATACATTCACAGATTCTGTTATGCTGGCCTTAATGTAACTTCTGAAGCATATTTGAAATAATTGGGTCTGCTGGAAACCTTCCAAACTATTTCAAGGGGCCAGCAGAAGAATTGGCTATGCTATATCTAAAGTTTAGTTACAGAGTCTTAATTCTTAGATGCATAAAAGTCTTCTAAAAAAAAAAAAAAGAGAAAAGATTTTCTTAGAACTCTTCACTCGCTCTTATTAAAATAGCACTTCTCTGTACAGACAAGTTAATCATGATTGCCAGACTAAAGATTCTGTTAAACATAAAAGCTGTCACAGCCCTTGTAGTGAACTGCAGCTTAGAGAGAAAAAAGGCCGAGATGATGCTGTTAGAGAAAAGGTTGTTCAAATTGTACAGACACCCATCATAATTCGTGCTAATGATAAACAAACATGCAATGGAATGAGAAAAAGATGTGCAAAAGAGTTCCTAACATGCTGTTCTCTCAGTCCAAATGTGCTCAAAGAGGGAATCTGTGCCTTATCTAGAGGAATGCCAGAGATGTTAAAAGGTAGGAAAAAACCCAGATTTATTGCAGTTAGCTGAGCTGGTATCATGATTACTTTGTCTTATCTTTGAGCAGTTCTCTTCTACAGCAATGTCTTCTTCAAGATCAAATGCCAGCAAAAAAAAAAAAAGCATTGCTTCTGGGGTGAGATCAGTCTGCTGATTGTTCAGTTCTACAAAGTACAACAGCATGAAAACAGAAGTGACTTGACATCTAATTTACTCACACGAATAGCCACGCATTAACTGACTGGCAATTTCCCTTAGGCGACAGCAGCTGGCTTGCTAGATGTAGACTTTCTGGTTTTGCTCTGCTCATCCTGTTCAAATCCGACTCACCTGGAGTTGTCTGTAGCAGGAGATCGCCCTAGCCACGGTAGTAGTGCTTTATCTGTTATCTTTTAACAGGCAGATATTAAATCATTACTTTGCTATGACTTCTCGATAGCTCGAAGAATTCATAATAACCTTGACACCTCTTTAGAGATTTTCTTTTCTAAGCCAAGGAGTCTGGAGGGACTTTAGGTTGAGCACAGTCTTTGACTGACTGGTCTGGCCTTGTCAAATATTATGGAGAGTGTTATCATGAAGAGGCATTGCTATGAGCCGAGTGGAGCTACATTTTATATTGTGCAGGAGGTAAGATATATCAGAACATATCTGAGGGCTGATCAGTTAAGAACAGTCATTTTATAGTGTTAATATTTCCAGTTAATTTTATATTCAGGCTTGAGAAGTGCTGCAATTCTTACAAAAGGATTTGTATAAGGGCAGTCTTAAAAATTACAAAAGAAAGGTGAAAAAGGCAAATTGCACTAATCCAAGTTTGAAGAGCCCTTCTTGTGATCCTTAGGGATTGAGTCCCAAAGAAAAGATCTGCTTGTGACTGAGATCTGACACAGGGTTTTCTCAAGTGTCTACTCAAAGACGCACAATACACCCCTCTGAAAAGTAGTGAGAACGTGCCAAGCAAAGCCACTTGCCCACCATGAGCTGAAGTTTCTGGAGAACATACAGTGCTTTCTGTGCTTATGCTTAGTGAATTCAAAATAGTGCAACAAAGGAGAGCTAAGACAACTACCTCTGACAAGTGCGCTAAGCCTCCAGGAACTGGCACAGATTACCCTGCTATAAGAAGGTGCCACAGGAGACTGTCTATCAAAAGTTCTGCTGGCAGAAATGAGGTGTCATGTAGCCTGTGTGAAGACACGAGGAAAAAGGAGGTACAATTTGCAGAAAAGGCCACTTGCCATCATTTAGTAAACAGCAAGTGTAAAAATTAGTATGAACAGGCAAGATGTTTTACTTTGCTGCATATGAATTTTCCAAGAAGCGAAGCCCACCGTCGCTTACGCTCTTGCAGGATTTAGGTCATCGTGTTTATCTCCTTTTGTCTGCCCTAAGAAAATGAGTGTTGGTGACAGTGCTTTGACCCACACTTATATTAGTGTTGTCACACAGTATTTGTACAGTGCCATTGTTATACACACTGCTTTGCCTTGAAGGGTAGGACAGGACAGTACTTTGGGAGACACAAAAAATGTTTAACCAAGAGGATTGCTATAAGATCTTTATTTATAATGTGTATATCAGAGCCTGACACTGTTTGGTGGATGGAGGCATAGAATTTTTCTCATCTCAAGGCATGCACACAACTACTGCTGCAGTTCGCAATTGCCAGTTATTAAAAGAGGAATAAAATAATCAAAAGCAGGTTGCTGCAGTTAGTTTTCTGAAAAGTCTTCTTCATGTCTGTACTGTCTTTCAAAATATACTGTATTTCCCTCCCACTACTGGGTGGCCGAGTGGGTTTTCAGACCCACTGTGATAATTACCACTTCTCTGCCTTTGCAAAATGTTACGCTTCTATCATTTTAACAATAGAAGATGGAGGAGTATGGTGAAATATATGTAAGCGTGCGTGTGCATGCTCATGTATATGTGTGTGGAGAGAGATTTATTAGATATTGCTGTCACATTCCTAATGTGACAGTTCAGACCTGAACCTGCTGGGTGCCTTCAACTCCCACAACTTGATTTTTCAGAGGTGGTGACTCCCTGCGGGGCTGATTGATGCCAGAGGAATTGTGTTTGTTCAGCACCTTTGTAAAGGCTGTCCCTTGCTGTCTTCAGTGAAGGTGCTCAGCACTTTGCCACGTCAGGTTTCTCCCAGCACATTTTCAGTCATACATAATGGCTAAGTAACTCCAAAGCTGCCAACAGTCTTTTCAGTGTTATCATCCCAACTGGCAGTGAATACTACAGTTTATAAAAAGTTCAGGAGTATCACGTATCTCCTTTCCTCATCCCATCATTCAGATACAGGGTATAGTAATTCTCTTCCTTACTGTATCTCTCAAACGCCTTCCATCCCTTGATGCTGAGTGCTCTTTATAGTATTATGTCAGTGATCTCCTTACACTGCATATCTGTTCCTCGTCCTGCCTCTCAAATACTTATAATACGGCATCTCCCTTCCCTGTAATCTCTCTGAGATACTTACAATGCTTCCTTGCCTTGTCATACCTTTCAGATGCTCTGTATATTATAACCTGAACATTTCTGTGCTCACCTAGCCTAAAAGATTGCCAACGCTCTGAATGACAAAAATGATCTAAAGAAAGAAGATGTAGTGAAAAAGTAAAGGTTACGTTTTGCTGCACTCAGGAAGGATCAGCATGGCTTTTCAGGTCTACTAGCCAAGCAAGGACTGCAGCTACAGCATCATTTGTAGTTCCAATTTGCCTGGCAAATATCATGAAATTTCACAGTTCTGGCCATTGCATTAGAAGAAACCTGTACTGGCAGCATGCAAGGAAAGCTAGACATCGATATAATTCACTGAAAGGATTTTCCTGTCTATCAGATAGAGAATTAAGTCCCCACTAGGTAGTAAGTTGTGTATCTTCATTCAAATCATGGAAATAGTTCTCCACTGCTTAATTTGGCAAAACACGCTCCGAAAGACAAATTCTCTACAATCTCCCTGAAATCAGTGAGACTGTGCTGAGTTTAAACCAGCCCAAAATTTGATCTAAGCACTTCTGTAAGTTATTTGACTAAACCTGTTTCTTGAAATACGAAGCACAGGTTGCTTGTGCTGGCATAGAGATATGAGATACATCTCACTCCACCTCCCAGACGTTCCTTCCAGTATTTTGCTGGTTGAACACGTTACCATCACATGTGGTTAAAGAAGAGCGAGGTGAAGTGTGAAGTCCTGGTGCACCAGCTAATTGAGTAGGAATGGAAGCTGTAAGAGTATACTGTTTTATCTCACTCAAAACCAAGAAAGGGAGATATTTTCTATTTGTATCCAGGGATGCTGCAGCAGGGAACAGGTTTTGGTTTACGCCTGTAGCCTCTACAGTTATACAGGAGCTAAAGTTCATAGTCCGCATATAAATACGTGACTATTTGGGGTCAGTGGCTCTATAGTGTGTGGTACCAGTGAGCACTCTTCCTTTGGGTGGGTATGTCCTCCTGCTGTTTAAGCTTCCTGTGACAGGCTCGGTGCTAGCACATCCACTGCTGTGCTTAGTGCAATGGGAAGCAGGGCTCAGATCTCACCAGGAGTTACCATATTATAGTGGGAGAGGGGAAGAATTCTACAGACCCCAAGGTAAGCGCCTCCTCTGTACTTATCATACAGATACTGCATCATCTGTCCTGCTGGATTACAGAGAGTTTGGTTGGATCAGCAGCTGCCAGTCTTAGCCAGTGCTTCTGTATCTGTACTTCTGTACTAGCCTCCCTTCCTGTACTAGGGGAGTGTTTCACCATCCTTTACTGTAATACGCTCCAGAAGTAACATTTCTGCCCTCCGTGGCTGCGGTGAGTGATTACCCCAATGCAAACCCATGCTTTGTGGGCATCAGCAGTGCTGCAGTGGCAGTAACTTCCCATTCGTCTGCAGCCCCACTGCCACTGAGGCTGCAGACACCCTGCTGGCAGCTTGCTTAGGCTTCATCAAGGATTATAGGCAAATATCAGAACAATAATAATAAAACTCCCCTCTTTTCCATATACCTCTGTCTCAAAATTTTAGTTGAAGCAATCCATTCTTGTGTGAATGGTTGTCAGAACCAAAATTTTTATGTCCATTAGGCATTCTGCTGTTACCTCTACTAAGCGATGTAAAGCCATCATCACTTGTTTTAAGGCTGACATCTTCAGTGGTGCCTCTCTTCACACATCAAGTTTTTCTTCCCTTTTTGGCCAGTGGTGGTCTGTTTCTGTTTTACTCTTTCTTCAATCATCACACAGAGTACGCTCTCTATCCATTCTGCTTCCCCCATCAACAAGTTTTGTTGCATCTGCTTCGAACTGATAATACAGGAGTGATCTAATCAGAGGTTGATTATCCTTTTGTGTGGAGGTAGTTCCATTTGGATGGGCTCTAATCTCATTAACACTACTTTCGTTGTCTCCATCCTACTGATGACATCTGCAGTTCCGTCAGCGTGATTAACAACCTGGTCTGGTCTGGCTTTTGGCATGTTTAATCCTGATTTATGCCTGTATGGGATGAGAATCAGGCTATCTGACTTTCTCCAGCTTAGGAATTTGATCCCTCCAGATAGGGTTTTTTTCTTCTTTTTAAAGTATGATCTAGCTGTTGTTTTCTTCCTTCTTTTATATTATCTGGCCAATGAAAATGGTATTTTTCCTCTAAATGGATAATTTTATTACTGTCATACAAGTGTAAGATTGCTTGTTGAAGATCTTGCCTTGGAAGACTGAAGTAATAAATCAGTTAAGAAAGTGGTATCATATTGGTGGATATGCTTGGGGTTTGTAAATATTTTAATCTATGCCTATTTATTGAGCCATCCTAAGAGGTAACTTGGAAAGTACTGATTTTATGAGTGACAGATAATCTACTATGGTGAATGCACTGTGATTTAGTTCCGCAGCAGACTTGTTACCAAGACTTTGCAAATTCCTTTCCTGAAGAATTTGACATTCACTGTTATTAAGTCAAAAAAGCAGCACTTGCTCTGGATTGCAGAGCTGGCATCACTCTTATGAATATTTCTCTGTTGAATTTTTATTCTTTGTTATCCTGGAAATTCTGCTTTAGGTAGGCCTCTTTCTTTTTTAATTTCATTTTTAATTTCATTGTGTTTTTGTGGAAGTTGGGCTTTGCAGTGGTATCTTACCCAGCATGCGTCATGGATCAAGTCTTTGCAATAAAGGAATATGTTTGAAATGAATAGTAATTTTCAATGAACGTCAGTCTAACTGTGAACTACAGGAAGAATAGATTGCTTTATTTTTTCCAGGAACTTATTATCTGAAAATGGAAAGTTAATTTATTTCTGGAGCATACCTAGGTTTCTATTGTGATTGTACCTGTGATGCATCCAGACTGCGAGATAGGTAGGCAGAGAGGTCAAGAAGAAGCAGAGAGATTGCTCGCACAAATTCCATGTCCGTAGCAGTAAATCATCAGTAAACAACACTGATCAGGCAGGAAAGCCCTAGAAAGAATGGTTCAGTACATAATATAGTGAGAGAAGCACATGCAACTGTGGTATTGAGAATACCCCTTAAAGTTCTTCTTGAAGTATTAGAAAGGTTAGAAGAATTTCTTTTGTAATTTCTTAGCATTGCCACGCGACAAAGACATTCAGTTTCTGCCCTGCTGACCAGGACTCATCTCCTGCTGCTCCAGCTAGAAAACTCACTGCCTACCGAAAGCAGTATGTATCTGAAAAGAAATATTGGGTAGAAGGGAATAAAGTATTCACTTCCAGTCCACTGAGTTGGTGAAAACTGTTCAGGTCTGTGGTTATCAGCTGACAAGCATAATTGCAGCTTATAAATGACGTGCGACCACTTGAGAGTTTGGCAGCTCTTCTCTTTGAAGATGTTTGCTAAAGCTGCTCATGGTATGATAATACCAGAAAAGTTACATAAAAGTCATTGGGTTTGCTCTCAAATAAAAATAACCGCCATTCATAGTTGTTCTTCTCTGTATCCTCCCTGGAAAGAAATGGCATTTAAATATGGAAGTGAAGCTGAAATAGTGAAGGTGGCTGCCCACTGTTCTCTTTTTAGTTGAAACTAAGAGAGTAGAGAAGACATGGCCTGAAGCTGGCCACGAGCAGTAGCAGAGGACAGTGTGAAAGTGCCTAAGGATTCATGTTTGGAAGGAAGAAAAAGACAAGAGGGAAGGGAGATTTTTGGCACAGGAAGAAGGAGCGGAGCAGTTACTGTTACTTGTATTATGTTAGATGCAAGAGGCTCCAGCTGAGCCAAGAGGCTTGCTGACCTGGTGTTTGGCACTCCACATAAAGGAAGAGTAATCTTGCTCTGGAGCATTTATAATCTGAATAGGAAGTGTATGGAAAAATTAACTACTCTGCTCTTTGATTTTTTTAGACAGGTAAACAGAAGAAAATTGAATTTAAGTGACTCATTCAGAGTTACATGGGGATTCTGTGGCACAGCTGGGAATAAACCCAGATAATCTTTCTTTCAAAGAGCTGGCAGTGTTACCCATCTCATTTTATAGTCAGGTCATTGAAACCAGTCCAATGCCTTTGCTGGCACTCAGAAATCTATCCTGAATGCATCCCAGATCTGTCTCTCTTTCCTGATCCAGAAATGCTTCCAGAAATCTCTCACAGCTTCTTTCAAGTGCAAGCAATTTTCTTTTCTCTGCTCTTTGCAGGAATTACGCAGCCCCAGTAGTTTTTCAGCTCTGACAGTGTTTTGAATAGCTTATTTTTCTTAACTGAAGATGAGAGAAGCCTTTCAGGGTTCCTAAGGAGAAATGAATTACTGAAGGGAGTAACATTTCTCCTCCATTCTCTCCCACCTGTCCTTCTAGAGATGGTTCTAACAGCTACATAAAATGGCTAGAGAACTACATGTAGTTTGTAACAAGCTACAAAATGCAGGTTAAGAACAGCTATTGTTAAACAAGAGAGGTCATAGTCCAAAGGGCATAAGAGGCATGAATATTTTCATCTCACCTTTTTTGCTCTTGGTCTCTACTGAGCTTTTAGCAGTACTAAAAGCATACAGAAACCACTGTTCAGATTCTTTCTGTATTACCGTATCCATGGCTGTCACAGGGAAAAACACTTTCTTTGTTAATGTACCTCTGGTAACTCTCAGGTAACAACATGAAAAGAACACAAGGAAAACAATCCCACTTACGCTTTCCATTAGAAAGCATGATGCAAATTGCAGGCGTTAAATAAGGAAAGGACAAGAGATGCTAAGCAGCCCTTGAAAAGCTTCCAACTGCTTCCAACTAGTTTCTGAAAAATGTATTTAATTGCAACCGTGGTATGACCTTTTGGTGGCAAAAGAAAGCTCTTGTGACCCAGCTCAGCTTTCCCTAGTGTGGTGTAAGCACCGAGTTTCCCTGAAAATAATAAAGCAGTAAGTAAACTGGCAAAAAGCAGCAGAGACCAAAACCATACACTTTTCTTTCTGTTGCTAACAACCACGAAAGTCATTGTGGACTATTGTAATTGGAGCGTGCAGTAGGATTTTAGGACAAATCTGAAACTCTCACCTAGGCTGATGACTGCCATGTTCCCCAGTGTGGAACAGAAGGTGGCCAGGCAGAGGTCCCCCGGCAAAGAGGCATGCAAGCCCAGATCCATGTGATGGGTATAGGACAACTGTCCATGGCCAACTCTCCTCAGGACACTTCTACATAGCCAGCTACCCATGGGGATGGCTCTACACAGAGAGACCCAAGCACCTGGTAGTGCACGGTCCAGCAGATGCCACCGGTTCTCCTTCCCTCAGCACACGTTGATTTCTGCAAAGTCCTTGAACATTGATGAGTGCCTTTGCCAGGCACTGAGGGCATGCCGCATAGGATTGTCCTGTGGACAGCTGGCTGCCATGGAGAGTTGACTTCTACAGAGAGCTGGCCACAAAGAGTTGTCCCTTTCCACCGCATAGCCTCATCCCAAGAGCAGAAGTGCTAGAGGACGCACTCTTCAGTCACTGATGCTTTAGTGCAAGAATGGGAGAATGTGCTTCTGGATCCACACTGATAAACCTGCACAGTGCTGTACTGTCCCCTGTGGATTTCCTAGCCTAGATCTTCACTTTAATGTGTGGGAGCTATTGAGTCAACCCAGTGAAGCAGCCCACTGAAACTTTGTGCAGCCAGCAGTTACACTAGTTGTTCAATACGAAGTGAGTGCCGTTGCTTGTATCTATACTTGTTCTTAGACGATTCCACTTTTGAACAGACTCTGTTTGAATATCTAAAGGATGTCTTTATTATTATAATCCCTTTGAATTCAATATGGAATATGAAATTCTCTCTGGTTTCTATTATTTCTCGCACTGTCACAAACAGTAAAGGTTCCAGTAGCTGAAATAATTTTATGGCTAGTTCTCAAGAGAGTCCAGGATTTTCTCTTGCTTTGTTTCATTTTTGTCATGCGGTCCTCTGTAAACACAGAGTCCTAAGCATTGGCAGTCAGTGTGATGAACTCCCCAGCTGTAGTTAGAAATCTTGGCCTAGATCGTTAAGAAACTTAACAGCAAAATTAATAAATAAGTGCATTTATATTAAGAGTAGATGGTCAGTATACTACTTAATAGGGCAGATTTATCAGTGCTGTATATTTAAATAGAATGTAAACGTAGTCAGTAATCCATGTATTGCGAAATTTTAAACTAGTGTGTTAAATATAGAGCCATTTTTTCAGTTTGTGAGAATTGGCCTCACTCTATTTCATGTTGTAACTCCACTGAATTTGAGTCATTTTAGTCAACGGAACTAATCCAGTTTACTTCAGCCCGGAATCTAATCCACAATTAAGACTGGGTTTACAGTAAAGGTTGTCTCAAAGCAAAGTTCTCGTGTAGTTTGAAGTGATCAAAATTTTCCCTTGCTTAACTCTCAGTTCCTTAATCCCCAATTAATATTTAGATCTAAACACACATGTGACTTTTCCAAAGAACTTTCAAAGAATGCTCTGAGTCACTCCAATCAGTTCTGAAGCACAAAATACCCCTTGGTTGACATTCTGAGATCATGAGCTGTGGTTATGTGTATTTCACTGTTCACATGGTAACAGAATCAAAAGAAAATCATAATGAAACACAATGGTTGGATTCAGAAATAGGTTACAAAAACATTCTTTTGAGCAACCTTAACAATGGAGAAAAGATAAATTTACATTGGGCCAAATTCAACCCTGTTGCTGTGCCTATTAACTCAACTAAGCTGCACCTTGGAATAACTCAATAATTAAGTTAGATTGTTTCAGTTAGACTTGTACCACTCCCACCCTCCTTGAAATGCTAACCTGAAAATAATATGGCTGTGAAAAATCAGGACTCTGTATTTTCATTAACTCTTTATATGTCTTCATTTAAAAAAAAATTAAATATTTAACTCAAATTTGCATTAGAAATTGATATTAAAGCTGCATTTACCAGCAGAGATGAGCCTCTGATGGTTTAAAGCAGAAATAGCTTCTGTATAAGGATGAGAAGAAAGGAATGAAAAAGACTTAATTCTGTAGCTCTAAGCTTTCCTTTGTCTTAAAAGGTAAGAAAAGAATTACCATGGAAACCTGCTCACTCACTTCTTTTCATAGAAAAAGAGTTTGACTTAATTACTATGAACTTGTACTATCTTATCTTAAAATAATATTCCAAGTCTTTTTTCCCACCCAGTGTATTTATATGTGTCAGAAAGAGCTAAGGAAAATGCTATCTGAAGGGAAATAAGCATTTGTCTGTGTTTAAATCATAGCTCTTGCTCTGTAGCAAACATTTTTATTGCTGTTGTGAAATTCACACCTCTCAGGAGGAAACCTTCTTATAGAATCTGCTGCTTTCTTTCTGCTCCTGTACCTGTATGTAAGCAACTGTAGCAAATCTCTTTTAACTGGCAACAATAAAGAACAGTAATTGCACACTTTAATTTAAAATTACAAGAACGTTCCTTCCTTTTCTGGAGGGAACCTTCTTCTTTAGGCCACTTTCCAGAACTAAATGCCTGATTCTCAGAAAAGGAAAACATTGCCTTGTTCCGATTTACAGAGTCAAAACGTGGGGTACAACAAAAATCTCTGAGCACTCTGCTTTTTCACTCTTGCTTGTGTGCACTCCATTTGTACCATCAGTGAAGATGCTAATCAAATACTAGAAAACTGCGATGAATTTATACCTGCAGATCTTGGGTCTGGCCCTGAGCAGGGTTTGCTCCTGAAGCTGCATCATGCCATGAATCACCCTGTTTCTGAGGCTCCACTCCTATTGTTCCCTCCCCTCGCCTTCCTTCAACCAGTCCCTCACTCTAGTGGGGAGTACGACCCCGCAGCTGTTAGAAGGTATAATTTTCTTCATGGATTTCTTCTAAGGTAACTTACCTTGGCCAGCAAGACCTGCTCTGTGCTCCTCACATGAGAGCTTCATCCAGACACTCGGCAGTCTTACCCAACTCAGCAGTCATGGAAAGTGGAATCAGTTCTCAAAGTGAAACCTTGACAGTCTAACCCACAGTAAATGTATCAAATATCTTACATTTCACATCTAAAACTGTGGCTTCTCTTGTATCTCAAAGTACTGCACAGGCTTTTGGAAGTGGAGGTTCAAAAATTTTTTCCCACTAACTGGCCCCGGTGAGAGTGGAATCTGCACTGCTGAGTGACGTAGGAACAGAAGGGTATTGTTGATTATATCTGAGATAATCCTTGGTTTTCACATCACATCTGTGAGGCTTCCAGTCTTCTGCAGTTAGACTGCCAAGAATTATATCTTTGGGAGTTACAGTTCCCTATAAAAAAAGGCAAATAGAGAACTTCCAATCTAAAATAATTTAATTTAGTGGGAGAAAAGCTCTAGAAACCAGCAAAAAATGAAGTTTCCTCGAAAGGCCACAGGAACCACCTCTTTCCTGAAGTTCTTTACAGTCATTTTAGAGCTAGACGGCTAATATATTTGCACCCCCTAGAAATGTATGAGACTTCATATTTTCAAGGCACTTGGTTTTAGAACAACATAAGTTTGTGGCAATCATACATGTGTTTAGTTGCACTGGGATAAGTGAAGTCCTGTTTCCTGTTTTTTGGTACCTTCGCGTCGTAACAGCAATCCAGAAGTTTCTTAAAATAAATAAGAATCTACCAATACACTCAGTTTAAATATTTAAACTGTTGTTATCTTCTGATATAGTTTGATCATGATTTTTCCCTGTGTTTCTCTGGGTGGAAAAGACAGTAAGAGACACAGAGAGAATATGGTGACTTTGAGTTGCGTATAAAGACATTACTTCAATTTGAGTTTAAAAGCAAAACATTAACACTTGAATGCTCTACATGGGCAGCATGTTCCCCTCTATCATTATCTTTACACATCAGTAAAATTGATACAACCCACTTTTACATGTTGACACCAAAGTTGTTGAAGCTTTGACTTTCAACAGTTTAATTCAGCTGGTTTCAATAATGCTTCTAACATACAAAGATCAGCCCCAACTTTAGTGAGGAAAAACTGTATTTTCTGGTATCTGCTAAGCTGTGTGTCACGCGTTACTGTAATAACTACCAGGGATTAGGTTAATAGCATTACAGCTGGAAATGTTACTTCCGGCTTTGTCAGAGACCTGTTTATGATTTACAGGGTTAGAGTGATTAGTAGTGCAGATGCAGGCTCTGCTGGTTATAAAAGCCTATGTTGGTTTGAAAGCATAGTTGATTCATTTTCTGGAAGAAAAATATGGTATGTTACAGTAAAAAGTGTTGCTGGGTGTGAAGAATCTTGGGCTCATTAAGGATCTATTCACAGAAGTAAAATAACCGTTGATAAGTCGCTGCTAGGATCCCCCCCTCAGTAACTGGGATGTCACGTAGCAGCAAGTATTCCAGAAAGGTATGAAATAAACTGATTCTGAAAGCACATAAGTGTCAAATCCCTATAACCCACACGATAATACGTCAGGTCTTCCAAGAGCATAGTTACATGGAAAAATGTCTTCATGGCTAAGTGCCTGGAAATTACCACAAAATCTCATTGGGTCTTATTGTGGGGACTGTCACTTCAGGCAGTCCACTTAGAAGGAACATAACGATACTTTATAACAGTGTAAAACTTGCATGGGTAATGCTCAATTTCCATTATTGAACCGCATCTTTACAGACAGACACTTCTCGTTGTTCTGGATGTCTTCACATCTAAACTAGGCTTTCAGCTATGTGGGGCCTTTCATCTAACGTCTTGATTAAATGCAGCCTTCGTGTGAAAACGGTGGCTTTAGAAATTAGCATACTGTCAACTAAAGTAACGCTGTCTTTTACTGTTGCAAATTCAGTTTTTCTCATCTAAAATTTTGAATCAAAGTAAATAAGATTGTTGCATCATTGAAGACCTTATAATAGAAAAGAATGTATGTTCTTTCAGTTTTTCTATTAAACCATCTTCTTTAAATTGTTGGCACCGGTGTCTATGACAATGCTGACTATGATCCACACCATTAGAGGTCAACTGATGCTGTCCTTTCATTCCTTGGTTTTGTTAGTTCTCTTATGCTCTCACAATCTCAGTTCAACTTCTTTCTTCCTAAGTGGTTTTCAAAGATCGACATTTTCTTTTGGTATACTGCAACATGGAAAACTACTGATTCATACTCGCTGTTCTTCAAAGCACGGGAAGGAGTGATTAGATTCTGACCACAATTGTGAAAAGTCCTATGTCTCTTTTAATTCCCTTTCTGCTGCTTTTTTTCTTAAAGATATCTTGCTAGCTACAGCTTTCTATAGATAAACAGGCACCGTGTTGGCAAACTTCACACTCAAAGTGAAGTCTACAGAATTTGCATTTGTCAAATTTTACAACGAGGTGGAAAAATGGCACTCCTTACTCGGAACAAACTTGAGACATAATTGCTTGTAAGCTAAGCGGATATCAAATTCATTTTGTCATGAATTAAATCATGCTTTGGCTTTGCAGATTGCAGCTCTCAAAAATGGACCTTGTTTACTATGAATTGTGGGGTGTAGTACTGTATGAAAGAATTGATGGTATATGATATGACTAATAGAATACCATGACTCCTATATTGTCTTGAGACAAAAGACAGCCTGAATCTTTGCCCAGACTTCTATATCTGTCCAACATTTCAACAATGGTCTAAGATGTTGGCCAGTCACCAGGTGGTTGTGCTAATGGACTGTAAGTCGTCTTAGCTGTTCCTCCACTCTGAAAAGCTGTCTGAGGAACATCTTTTTTGAGCTTCAGGTAGACAGACTGCATCAAGAGAAGAAAATACATGTCTAGGAGTATGAAGAGACATAGCTGCAGGTTATAGTGTCGTGAGGATTTGTGGTAAAACCAAGCTGCCACATAAGCTGTTGCTATTTAGCCAGTAGGCTATCTTGGCCTCTCTGCCTTGTGTGATGGGGAGGGTGTGCTACATTCCCAAAAGCATGCTCTTCTTTTCTGTTTCAAGGGTTTTGTGAACCCCTTGAGTAGCAAAACCAAAAGCCTCATGTAGGTGCAGCCAAGGTTGGTATTGCTCACATCTGCAAAATCCATTTGGTCCTTTTGAAGAACTTTAGTCTAAAGGGTGTTCTAAATTTATTCTCCAAGGTAGTAAAAGACTGGGCTTGTTGGGAATTCAATCCAGCTCTCCAGGAGGCTTCCTGTCACTGTTGCTGGGCAGCTCCAGTACCAAATGGCAGCTGTGATTAAAAGCATGACAGTCAGTGACCCTTAGCTTGCTCTCATAGCACAGGACCTTAAAAATGCTTCAGTGAACCTCAGAGGAAATTCAGATCACAAGAGAGACTCTTTCAAATTTGCCTAAAGGAACTGAGTTGTTTGGGTTTGGTTTGTTTTTTCTTCCTTCCAGACTGCATTTGTTCCTGGAAAAAACAAAGGATGATTGAGGGACAGTATTTGCCCAGGGAAAGGTGGCTTTGGAGTGAGGAAAGGATAATGGGGGTGGAGGGGAATTACAACTGCTTTTTGTTTGTTCGCATGTGCTTTAAGTGCTATGTTGCTGAAGCTTCTAATGCCATATGGCGGAACAGCTGATGGTTAAATGCTGATGCTGAAACATGATGCTGACACAGCAGATGCTAAAATGTGATTGGGACAAAGATGATAGCAAAATACTGAAGGTGAAACACCAGTGCTGAAAACGATGATAAAATGGAAACTTCTGACGTCCCTCTGTTAGAAATCATATTTCTGGAGCTGGCAATAACAATAACATCCAGATGATGTTTGGAAGGCCAGACTGGAGAGTTGCCAGGTGTGTGGGAAACTAGTAGAATTGTCAGCTGTTTTCTGGTAGGAGATAGTGGGCAAAGTTTCTTGCTCCTTGCTCTAAAGGGGAGGACACAAATGCTTTAGTAAGAAGCAAATAGGTTGTGAAGCTTTCTTTCCACCTCTCACAGTCCACCCAGCAGAAGCTTGTATCGGCTCTATGTTGGTCTGACAGAGATGAGAGAGGCTGGCTGCAAACCAGCAGGTTTCCAGCTGGTCACAACAGAATAATGAGGTCATCCAACACACACAGAGGCTGTTTGCTTTCTTGTATCCCTTAACATTTATGTATTTTTTATGGTTCTAAACATTTAGAACAAGAGTTTTAAACATTTAGTTGCAACTAAACATAGTCCTGTATTTTTTTTTTTTTGACAGGAAAACCCATTCTGGGGTGCGTTTGTCTAAGTGTCTGAAAGATGGCTTTAACCTTATTAGCAGATATGCACTGTGTATCTTGTGAGGCACAGGAATGGCATTTTGTTTATCAAATACCCAAGCTGTTCTAGAAAATCAAGATAACTTAAAAAACAGGGAGAGGGCCAAGTAACTTCATTGGTGATATAAAAGTTACAAGAAAACGTAGTCAAATATTAAATAATCTCCAGTCCAGTTCTCTATGCCCTCAGAAAATCCAGGGTAAATTGAGCAGCTCTCTTTGGCATCAGCTGCTCTTTTTTCCTACAGACCAGATTTTGTTTTGCTTTTTAGCTTGTTGACTGCAAGTAGCTCAAATTGTAGATTATAAAATTCATATTATTAAAATTCTCTGTGATTATTTCAGTAGCCATTTACTTGTCAAAGTCTTGCAGTAAGGAAAGAGTTTGACCACTAATATGTGATTACCTGGGAAGGAGGTAGGGCATGGTCGGTGTTCAACATGTGAAATATGATTGGAAGGCTTCAAATTGTCTGTTTCCTTTGAGGGTCCTGGCATGTGTTTCACTTATTTGTTTGCAGGTTACTGTGTCTTCTAAAAGAGTGTAGACAGGCAGCAAGGAAGGGGACTTGATTCTGTCTAAGGTACCATCTGCTGTGCTTTGGTCAGATGAGCTCTGAACACAGGCAGACCTGAAGGATGCTCCTGGAGTACAGAGAGGGCACTAAAAGAAATAATGAAAGATTTAGGTGGCAACAAATGAGAGAAGCAGAGAGAAACCAGGACTCGGACACGATACGAAGCATGGGAATTATTTACCTAACCACTGATACATAGCGTGGTTTTAAAAACCTTAAGGCATTGAGCTGTCTGCAGGGAACCGTCTGATGAGATACATGACCTATGGAAGACCTGTACCCCCTGAAGACCTGGTCCCCCAGGGGCCCTGTGGCCTCTCAAAAGGCATAGCATGCCAGCACATAGATACACGAGTCCCTTCGCCATAGTAATTGGAGTACAGTTTTTACAGATAGCCGCTCTTACCTTCTGAAGTGATATATAAATATAAATAACGTTAGCATTAGAAGGGAGTTGATAGCCTTTAGCAATATACAGGATTGGGCCTTGATCTCAACTCTGAACAGGAGTGTGGGAAATCAGACACCACCATCCCTTTCCTCCAGAGAGAAACTTCCATAGTAACAGACTAAAAATGTGAATGATTAATTAGTTATTTTAGAGGAAATTCTACGACTTGAGTTAATTTTATTGGGCATTCATGTCCAACTCATACCTTTCCCAGTTCCACACTTGCAGTCTTTTCCCCAGACTAAACCTCTCTTTGGAGTTCCCCTGGGAGGTACTGTGGTGGTTGTTTTTTTGCTTGGTCAAAGTGACAAAAACATAAAAAAAAAAATCACTATAGAATATGATCTAAAGTCTAACAACACTTAAGCCCAGGAAAGCAGCTCCATCATCTAGGCAGCTGCTGATAACTATACAGAAGTCTCTAGCACAGAGCCTAGGGGAAGGAACACAACTGTTGTCCCTGGGAAAGTTCATTCCAGTGTAAAAGCTTATGGTTAAATCAGTTCCAAAAATGTTCTTGAAAACTAATTTGCACTCCAGTGACTTGAGAAGAGGTTTGGTGTTTGGTACCTAATAAAGATAGCTAGCATTGGAGGGGGGGATGTTATTTTAATTATAACAACACGGTGATGGTATTTTCAGGAAGGGATCCCACTGAGTTCTGACTGCAGACGTTTCTCTACTCACAGCGTTTAAGCAGCTGCCAAAGGGTTTTCGTTAATAGGTTATTTGGATACAGTGTATGCAGGCTTATGCTCTGCTATCACTGCTTCACAGCCCTTCTTTCCCTTTCTTGACTTTCTTGGAAAGATGAGCCAAATAGATTCAGTTGGAGCCAATGCCTCAGATTAGAAGGCAAGAAAGCAAGTGGTGAGAGGCAGCCGGTATTGCAGCTCTGTAGCAGACAGCAGGGTGAGAACCCCAGCCCCTGAGATCACCAGACACCCTAATCCCACTCCACATGCAGAGCATTTGCGGGACAGCTTTCAATGTCTGCGCACCCGAGTTGGCTGATGGAGTAAAGCCCTCCTAAAATTTGTAATGTAACCGTATTGAGGGACTGGGAAACTCCAGCTTCAGTCTTTACACGAAAGCTCTCGAGCTGCTCATTAGTTTTTGAAATCGTACCATTTGTGACTTGTTGCATTTTGCTTTGCTGGTGTAACTAATTGCTACTGACCTTGCTGGCATTTAGAACTGCTAAGGATCCGCTCAAGGGCGGGAGCTGGGACCCAGCATTTCTCCGCACCGAGCAATGCATAGTATCGCCCGGTCTCATCTCACGTATAGCGCTATACGTGAGGAGTAACTGGGTAGGAATCATGAAGTCAAACCAGTACAAGGTGAGGGTGAGGCCCAACTACTCATTCTTGCAAAGTCTCTCCCCCTGAGAATGTGCATCTGTCATTGTGCTTCCTCAGCACAACTTGGATACGGGAAGAACTTAGGAGATAGTTGGGGCTTGTGAGAGCTTGCAGCTATTCTCAGCTCCATTCAGCTGCGCATTCACATTGCTTAGAAGATTTTACAAAGGTATTACCATCCCAATCAGATTGTAGTGCTCTATTTTATGTATATTAGAGTCTCTAACCAACAAATCTTTATGTGAAAAAAAACCTGAAAATAACTCTGTGTAAATCATCATCAATTCTTTTATTATTCATTAAAGTAACATTAATCATAAACCTCTTTGGTATTCATGTGGATGTAATATGTAGTTCCAAAGGAATTATGGATTAAAGGGGACTTAAGCTCAGAACACTCAGTTCTCTATGAACATGCTGTGTTCATTATGTTAGATTTAGTGTGAACTATTTTCTTCAGTATTATTAGAAGGGAGTAATGGTTGAGTTTCGCATTTATTTGAAAGTGATTAAAGTAAAATTTTCACCTTGAATAAAACAGCATCATATTAACAATTTTTATCATGCCCACAAAAGAAATCTCTTCTCAAAAGATTGGAAATAATCCTCTGAAATCTACCTGCAGCTGATTATATTAACCCATGAGAAATATACATTTCCACCTCTATGGATTTTTTTTTTTTTAAACTTTACATTGTTGAGGTTGTTAATATCGCTGCTACTCACATGCACCTGGGGGTAATGTTGTGATCAGTGCACATTCACTCTTCTGTTTCTGACATCTGAAGGCCCTACATTAATATTCTAAGACTCATTACTGATGTAAAAACTAACTGGTTTATTGAACATTGCATGTCTGGCCTCGTGTCTGCATAGTACTAATTAAAAATCACAAACTTCTTTACCAGCAGGAAGCTTTGTAAAATGCGGTGTGGATTCTTTAGAGGATTTACCGTAGTCTCTTTGTACATAAACCAGAGGGTGTTTTTCCGAGACTCTTGTGAGTTTAGAGGTATTAATTACAGAAATAATTCTATGATGAGAATACTAGGCTGGATTCTGCTCAACATACCATTTTATACCACAGTACTAAACTAGCTCTAGGCGTGAGAGGTCTGATGATGAGAAATGAGTTCATACAAGGAATTCTGAAGGTTGGAGTTGCAGTGGATCTCATTCCTGCCTCTGAACCTACCATGCAGTAGACACTATTTGTGTTCCAAAACACTCACCTCATCTGAAGGACAGAAAGTCCTCCAAATGCCTGGAAGTGGGCTCATTTTTCAACACTGAGCTTTTCATGTTTGAATGGAGATTTACATTAAGAACTTTGTGAGATAGCGTAGAGGGCCATATTTTATCAGACAGTGGATTTCTTTTCATTTTGTATTAGCAAAGTGTGTGTAATCCTAATTAAGAAATAAGTTAATCCTAATGTCAACTGGCATAAATCCTGTGGGGAGAAGTGTTTTTGTTTACAAAGTGCTAGAAGTATTTGCTTGCCTTTGGTCTTTGTGTCATCCTTGTTCCTGCACAGCCTAATCTAAGGTCAAGAGAATCATGGAATCATAGAATTGCATGGGCTGGAAGGGACCTTTAAAGGTCATCTCGTCCAACCCCGCTGCCATGGGCAGGGACATCTTAAACTAGACCGGGTTGCTCAAAGCCCCATCCAACCTGACCTTGAACCCCTTGAGGAGCTTGTTGACTGCTCTTGCAAACCCTCAGCTTGTTTGGTGGAGTGTCACAAGAGGTTTTGTGCTTATCTGGACACTGCTTAGACTCCTCGCCTGCCCTTGTCATCCACAGTGCAACTTTTTGCAAGCTTTTGGGGTAAATCTTTAGGTTAGCTTTTTTACTTTTAGGAATTCTGAAATGCCATAACTTCCAGGCACTGTTCCTACCATCAGACATTTAAATACCCTGCCACAGCTGTGTCTGAATGTTCTAACCTAGCTTCAGATAACTTAAACAAGTTTTTGGGTTTTCAGAAGGAAGGAAGCAAGCTTTGATAACGAAGTTGTTCAGAATTGAGAAGAAATTCCAAAAAGTCAGAATGAACTCCAATTAAAGTTACAAATAACCCCTTTTAAACTTCTTTGAGCCATAATATGGTCTGACAGGATCTTCATTCAGCCTGGATTTCTCCATGACAAACACTTTCCTCACTTCCAGGCCCTCCTGACGGCTGCTCTGTGTTGTTCTCAAAATGATTGCAGCTTGATTCCTCACAGAGAGATTCTTGCAAATATGTGCAGGCTGAGGATGGTGGGCATTGCGGTGGAGGCTCTTACCTACCGCTATCACTGTGTATCAGTGACTTCCACTAATTGAGTTAGAAACACGGTTCTACCCTCCTTCACACAGGCTGTCAAAACAGACTGGGGCATTCTTTCAGAGAGATTTGGGGTTTGTTCTTTGGTACATGATTTTCTTAAGGATAAATCCAAGTCGCAAGTCATGATCCACTCAAGTGTTCTTAGGTAAACTGAAATGGCTTCAGAGGTAGGCAGATATTAGGCTGTGCTCTGAACCGTGGGGAGTTTCCGCTGCTTTTGAGAGGTCCGGTGAGGAAAGCTGCCCCCAGGAAAGGATTGGGGCAGAGAACGGAGCCAGTTCAGCCTGTGGGGGAAAGTTGGTGGGAGAAGGGGAAAACAAATCCCTTTTCCTGCCACTCCATAGCACATTGAAGCTTGGATTCTGTAAATATGCTTTTATCTAGAATAAAGATGGCTGTGTAAGAAAAGCTATAGCACTAAATACCTTCTTTAGTCTGTAGGGAACTTTTATCTGCAGCAGTCACAGCTCTCCTGTTAGAAATCAGCCCCTTTATCTCTTTTTGTGTGAAGCATGGTGCAGGGGGGATAGAAGAGTTTCTGCTGGCTCACGTGGCACACAGCATTGTGTTTCTGAACCTCTCTCAGTTATTAATAATGAATTAGTCTTCACAATACAAATATAAGGAAAGATGGTTAGTAGTGTCATTTTTTTGGTTTTAAAAAATGGAAGCAGTGAAAAATGAAGAGAGCTGGTCAGGATCTTACCGCACCAGAAATTGGAAACTGAACATAGGTTTCCTGAATGTTATGCCCATGCCCTGGCTGGTTTTAAAATTTCACATTTCTTTTATTACTAACTTGCCCCGGAGAGTTTTTTTCTTTTTGTCCTATTTCTTTCCCCTTTCTTTCCCTCCTGTCAGTGTAGTACAGAGATCCATGTAAGCATAACTTCACATTCCACCAAAAAAATTGAACAGCCTCAGGACACACTGTATTTGCAACATAAAATGCCATTTTGCAAGACAAAAGTCATATTGCTGTTACTGAAAATAGTCAGAAAATCATAATGCCGTGTATTGCAACAGTCCATGTTGTTCAAACGTGCCTGTCCTTTTCTCATGACTATTAACTATTCTTTTGTTCCTGGTGTTCCTTCTCTCCTTTGGACCACATGCTGGTCAAAAGATACTTGCCGGTTTGTACATCAAAGAAAGAAAATAAACGAAGGAATGGGATTTTTCACTACCGATTTCTGATTGCCTGTAGCGTGGAAGGCTGCCAAGAGGAGCTTTCACGTGCTCAGAGACCAGAGCTGCTGGTGCTGGTGCCTATGTGAGCTACCTGGTAAGCTGGGTCAAAAAACAGCAGGCAAACACTAACCTTTTTTTCCAGGAGGTAAGAAGACTGGCAACATTCATTTTCAGCTGCGTTAACTCTTTTGATTGCAGTCCAAAAGACAATCTTGCAGCAACCATCAAATCAGAGCAGCTAATGCCGCTTTGCTGTTATATATTCTGTTGGTACAGCCAGGAGCACTGTCTTCTTGCTCTAAGAGGGATCTTCAGTCCCTGTGTTCTGTTACAGTTTTTAATCACGTGTTTCTATCATATATATCATAGGTGAGGAGGGAAAAGTGCCCAGGTACCTTTGATATTCAGCCAGGATAGATTGCAGTAATGTTCAGGCTGCTCTACAGTGTCCTAAACAAAGCAGCAGCAGAGCAGAAGCAGAGAGATGTGAGCTGTCTGTACCGACGTTGAAGTGTACCCCAATTTATGCCCTGAGGAGCTTTGCTGTTCCTGGAAGGTTTGGGATGGGGTTTCTCTTGAAGTAACAAAAGATGACATGCCCGACACTTCCTCTACACAGCCCTCTGCTTCTCTCCGAACACTGCCACTTTTCAAGTGCTTCTCACTATTAGTGGTAGCAGATGTGTTTAAAAGTTGAGGAACTCTCAGCCTCTGCCCAGGCTGCTATGCCAGTGCTCTGATTACCAGGAAAGGAAAAAATACGTTGAGTGAGTGAGAAAACTCAGAGAGAATCCCAAAACGTTAAGAAAAAAATCTGCCCCAGTGAAGGATTTTTTTACTGGGAGTGGTGGGGATTTGCTGTAGGCAAAAGTGAATCTTTTGAGTAATTGGGCTGCGAGTGGGAGGAGGGGCAGAGCTGGAGGCTCCCACCCCAGGGTGCTGCTGCTCTGTAACCTCTTCGCACCTATTGAGCTCAATGGCACAAAAAGGTGGCCCGTGCCTTGCAGGGAAAGGTCTGCAATGAATAAACATCTTCATTTTAAATCACTGTAGGCTCCCGATTTTGCATTTCATTTTCAAACGTAGTTATCCAATTTTCAGTTTAGGCCCTCTGAAGTGTAGAAAAATAGAAATAAACTGCAGAAGAAGGGGAGAAAAAAACTTTAAAAATTGCTAAAATGATGCACGAAGAGAGAGAAAAAGTGACCTTTGGTTGGGCATCCAACAGTGCAAAGAAATTCTAAAGTAGTTTACTTTGAAGTACATTTCAGTCAGACGGATTTTCTAGCAGTAAGATCAGGCACTTAGCAGGGATTGCATATAATTTCTACTCTGTGCTTCAAACATAATTATTTTTTTTCCATTCAGCACCAACAGCTAAAGCCTTTGGTCATTAATAATGACTCATTCTTCACCTGCACCATTTGAGCTACATTTGTCATCTACTTACTAACCTTTAAAAGAACTCAACCTGACTCTTCCTCTTGCCTTGTCTTTCAGTTTCTGGTTTGTTTTCTCTGCGAATGACGCACCTTAGAATTTGACGTTTACATAGGATGCTGTACATTATGTTAGCAATACTTTTAGATTGCGCTTGTCTTAATTTTTGGTGGTACTATTGTAAACTACTACATTTTACTGTGTTGTTTAGTTTAATCTTCCCATACGATAGCAGGTCAGGATCGGTAGGTTTTGTGGAATGAGGAAGAGGTTGATATGGTACCTCCAGCACCAGAACTTTCTGAAAGGTTAGCTATCTTCTGGATTAACTATTCCGCCTCGTACCTGGCAGGGAGTTCTGGCTCCTTGGATGGTAACACATTTTACAAGAAAATCTGTAGTTGGCATCTGTAAAAAGACCTAGTTTAATACCTAGTTAAGCGGGCCAGTCATCAATGAGGAGTGAAAGCATCTTTCTCTGTATGTGAAATCCAGCAATCTTTTAGCAGAAACGCTGTTGTGTTTCTCCTTGCTTTGTTAACAGCCTGGGTGCAACAGGAGGTAGATGCTCTTTCACCTCATACCCTTCTTACATTTACGATTTGGCTGAAGACCAGGTGAAGAGTGACAAGTTTAGCCTTTGCGCCTGTTTTCTACACGCATCTGTAGGAACTGTCATATCAGAAAAGTCCAGTCGTGCCATTTCATCTGCTGTTGTGTCCTTAAAAATTGCAAAGACCTAAAGACCTCTGGTCTAAACAGCAGTTACAGAACTATTCTGTACAAGAAGAAATATTTCTACCTGGAAACTTTTTCCATGATTAACATAAATTCTGTTAGTATCCATATTATTTTATGAGAAATTCTTTCTGTTTTACCAGTTACAAAATCCTGTGTTCTAGCAGTCACAGCAACTGTAAGCATTCCTAATGATGGAAACAAACCTCGTTCCCACCAAAATCACTGTAAGTTTTGTCAGTGACCTTCATGTCAGGGAGAGCTGGCCCTTTTACAGAATTCAAAAATAAACTAGAGCTGTAAAAACCATAATATTTTCTTAAGGGAGTCATCCTTTTGTGTTTTCTTTCAGTGCCTGAAGTGCCTTTTGTGGAAAGGTTACTAACCTGCAACAGATGAAAGTTAAAAGAACATGGTTAGAAGGCAAAGTAAAAGTAAGTTATGAACATATGGTTGGTAAAATTATTTTTAGAAACGAAATATAAGAATGTTGAAAAGATAGGCAACCGATGCAAACCAAGGTACCATAAATTTGAAGAAATTCATAATCAAATATTTATGGCTCTCTTTGCAGTGTTTGAAAAATTAAATTATTAAAAGCAAATATTGTGGCAAATAGGTTCTCATCAATCTCAATAAAAGTTACATTTCACTATCACTGTCACATTATTACTTTTTTGCTTTCAGTCTTTTAAGATTGAAGAGAACAGTAACAAACTCCAGTAACAAATCAAAGCTTTTCAATGTAATTTACTTGGTGAGTAATTTCTAATTGATTCAGACTGATGGGGCTGCATAGTTTGATGTATTGCTGAAGTGAGAGATACTTTGGATGAAGTGAATTTATAAGCACCTCTTCTTCCAAGAAAAATGGCTGCTATATTTCATTTTGTCATTTTTAGCTGTAGCAATGTTCTTGTATACCTATGTGTGTGGACTCGGGAAAAGAAAAAACCCAAAATAGCATGCACACCTGTCAGGAACCCCGATCTTTTCCCACAGTGGAGCAGGGAGCCAGATCCCGTGCTGGGTCTCAAGCACAAGGAATTGGACACAATGCGTATTTACCCCATACCGGCAGCCTGGTGCGCGCGTACCACTCGCTCCTTTTCTCTCTCTTTTTTTGAACGTGTAGTTGCTTAGCAACATAATTTAGTCACCTGCAGGTCAGGGTTCAGATCTTGTTAATGTCATTGTGAATTAGAAGGAGGAAATGACTTTGGGGGTTTTACAGCTTCTTTGTGACATTGCTGTTAACCAAAAGGTTTGTAGCATGTTTGGTGGAAAACCTTCAGTGACTGCTTGTTTTTTACGTGATTATTTCCATACGAATTCTGTAATACTTCTAAAGTGAAGAAGGGAAAGGCAAATCTGACAAAAGATCTGTTATTTGATATATATATGTTGTAGATGCTAAAGGTCAGAAAGAGTACTTTGTACCCAATGACAAATTGCTTCATTTTAGGGCAAATTAAACTCCAGACTTTGGAAAGAATTGTTCCAATGTCAGTTGTGCTCTGTCCTCTTGTCTTTCCCCACAGCACGTTCAGGGAGGCTTTCAGGAGAGCAGTTCCCCACCACTTGTGCTGTTGCTTTATTTCCCACAGCAGAAATCTCTGAAGGCTAATGCCTCAGGGGAACGATCTAAATTTAGCAACTACAAAATTCATCTTGAATTTTTGCTTCATACACTGGCAACCTCTCGGATACCGTTTGATCCTTCCTGCTTCAGCCTGGCGTAATAATAGCTTCAGCCCTTCCCTGGCATCCTGCTTTGGTCAGACAGAGAGAGGTTTCCCGGGACCACCTGCTTAGTTTACCATGGAGGATCCGAGACATCCTAGCTGATGCAGTCCCAAATGCTTGGAGACTCGCAGGGTCACCCAGGCTTGGAGAGCTGTGTGCTTTTTAACCTCCAGGGATGCTGCACACCCATCAGATCTGTTCAGCTCAGCAGACAGAGCTGGAAGAGTGGGGCCACAGCGCCAGGTCGAGGATCTGCAAAGGCTTGGAAAAGCAAATGGGATTTTTGCATGCTCTGGGTGTGAAGGAAAGGCTTTGCCATTTTGATAGAAATATTTGTGTAGAGCTGTCAGAAGGGTTTTTCCGCTTCGTTGGCCTAACCAGTTGAAAGGAAAGCATGCATACATCCATGTGTACATATACATATATCTAGTGTGTGTGTGTTCTTATTATTCTTAGCTGTTTGGGTGAAGATTGAAATTTGATCTAAACTTGAAGAATTTGGTCCAAAATTGCATATTGCTTTTTTAGGATCATAAACACTTTCTGTTATAATTTTAAAAGTAGCTATAAAAATCCTAAGTAGAAATGTCATTGAAAAAATAAGAAGCCATAACGTTTTCCTTGGAAAATAACAGAATTAAATATTTTGCACATATTGGAAAAATGTTTCTTCATTGTTTAGAGCCAAAATAGTTTTATCATATTGAGTCTGAATTCATGGGTAATTACAATCCTCCCAAAATAACATTTCTTGGTAAACTTATTATTCACTTTTTTTTTTTTTTTTGGCCGATGTTTGCCTTTGATTTCCTGATCAAATTTGTATGCATTGCTCTTGTCTCTATGTTTTGAAATCCCGTGCTAATGGCTCTGTCCTGCTGAGGTTTTCACATACGCGCTGTTTCACATGGGCTTTGTGGGTCAATTGTAAGCTGTGCGAGAAGCTGCAGTTGTGTTCACTGTTCACAAACACTAGTAATCCCAGGATCATTTGCATGGGTGATTTGTGGTCTAGAGTTCATTAATCTTTTGCTGTGACTGTTCATTATTTGTGCTATGTGACTGGTCAGCTAAGACATATGGGGCCAGATTGCCAGCTGCTGAAAATCAGCGTGGCTCCGTTGATGGATTGAGGCATGCTGGCGTCCGTCTGTGACGGATTGGAGCCTGGAACAGAGGGGCTTCCCGCTCGTTTGCCAGGCTTTGAGGACAGCTATGCTAGTTTTTGTAATGTATGAGCTTCTACACAGGTGAAATCCACCTGTGAAACAAGCTGCCTTCAGATACCTTGCTTATGTAAACATTTCAGATCTTGTAAAAACAACTAGTGTGAGCAGGTGTTTGCAAACAGGAGTTAAAAAGGCAATGAATAAATAGCTGGACTAAAAGCTTATTTTGATGTTTTGGTTTTTTTTTTATTTTATTTTTGGTCAGGTGACTCCCCAAATACAAATCCAATTGTTTCTTAGGTGATTGTTCTCCTATTTCAGAAGAGATGATGTAGACCATATTCTTGACTCCATTTCCTGCAAAAGTTTCAGTAGTGACAACAATATCACGCAGCGGTTATCTTAACGCATAAAGCCTGAGTAACACTATAACCCGTTATTTACAGGGATTGATACAATAAGAATCAGTGATTCAGGTTAAAGTCTATTATAAACTGATGCTGGCAGAGGGCCGGTGCCACACTGCCAGCGTGTAGTCAGCTTTGCAGAGGGGAGTTCAAATCGCTGGCAAAAGGGAACTTTTCCAACTTTTCTGTCTTTTCATCCAGAACTGAGTGGGCAACAGCATCTATGTAAAGCCAAAATGTCTTGTGGGTCCACCTTCATATGAATTAACTGTAAGAAGATTTCAGATCCGTTGCTCAGCTCATGCCCTTTCAAAGTTGTTGGTGTTTGAGGGATAAATCGCCCATGTAATAGGTGCTAATTGAGATGAAGGTTGCCGTGGGTAGCTGGTGAGATAGCACAATGGCATTTAAAACTGAGAGGAGGGAATATATCGTCCTTCCTTTCTTCTGGGTAGCATTGGCATTATGATTTTAGGCTCATACCTGGACGTCTCAACCTCTGCCTGTTTTGCACCAGTCTCCAGCAGCCCCTTTAATGCCTAACAGACACCATCCTTAAACTATGACAGGAATCAAAAACTCAGAAAAGCGTGGAGGTGGAAGATTTGTCTTGTTCCCCATCCCTTGTCCCCAAAGGCAAAACTTTGAAAACTTTTGGAAACTTTTAATCCATGGATCTCAAAATGTTTTCTAGTCATTGACTTTCACAACTGGTTTCCTACTTAAGGACAAGGCTGGGAAAAAGAGAATTTACACAGTTTGTCAAATGGCTTGTAGAAAATCCATAGCAGAGCTCAAAGTAGAAGCCAGAATTCTTTCCTCCAGCTCTCTGCTCTTTCTCCAGACAGTACACATCATACCCTTTGTTCTTGTTTGTAGAACAGTCAGGTCTTTGCTAATGACTAGCTAAAACTCAGAACCCTGATAACACCTAATAAAAGCAAAGTCAGTGGAAACACACAACAGTAGAGTGAGCAGTACATCAACAAAAAAGTCATACTGAACAGCTAGATATTTTGGGTTTAATCATGAAGTTTTATGTTTCCCAGCCACTAGAGATTTGGGTATTCAAGTGAAAGGAATGGAGTATAGATTTTAAAAGGCTTTATCTATTTTTTTATCTACCATGTATTGTCTCAAAGATTTTGAAACCTAGTAGGAGGCCAGCTCTGTGAGGCTGTCGTGTTCAGTGTTGGTGGCTAGAGACAGGTATTGTATGAGGGCAAGATTCCCTCTTTTCAGTTTTCTATGTGTGCCTAGTGCTCCAGGGCACGCACAGAAATGAAGTGGTTAAAAACAAACTTCTCTGTAGGTAAAGTTTCTTTTATTTTTCTTTGTAAACTTTGGAGAAGATGTACCAGTTTTGTTTTGTGTTTTCCTTTAAAAAGAGAATCAACAGGGCTTGAAAGGAAGTGGATCTGTAGAGCTGTCAGCAGAATCTATAAAAGAGACTCTCTGGGAATCCCATCCACCTCTCCACTTGCAGGCAAAAAGACATGGAAAATAACACATCAAAACTACATTTCTTAAATATTTTATACATAACGTCCAATGTTCCAGTCTTCACAAGAATGCCAGATAGCTGTACTTCCTTTAGTGTTTTATATATGATACTTTAAAAACATCTGAAATAAGTTTATACTTTGTATCAGCTACCTATAGCAAACTGTCTTGCAATCAGGGCCATATGTAGTTCTGTTGTATACACTTTCTTAAAGGTATTGCCGGTGTAGATCTGGAACCTCTCTCTTGAAATATAATAACTTCCTTAGCTTATTCAAGGAAGTGCTGTTCTTGAGCTTGTATTTAGGACTGTGATATGTTCCACTGGCAAATCTATAATCAGGTCGCAGATGAGTCTGTGATTCACAAGAATGGATTGACCAAACAAATATCCTAAGCCTTCACGAGACACAGCAGAGTGAAAATTAATTTGATGTAATGTTAATGACTTGGCGAAAATATAAATGTCACCTGGGAAGTCTGACACCATGCCTCTACCGTAATCAAAAGACCATAGTGATTGTACATGTGAATGGGTGAAGTAAAATACAAGTTTGGAATATGGGAATCCTTATCCAAAAACTGGTACAGATAGAAAAACATAACTCTACATTTTAGTTAATTTAGCAGCGTAAACCCCTATTAAATCTTTCTATATTCCTTCATTAACTGCAAGGTTGCTTTATGCAAACACAGTTTGATGTACATATTTGTGCATGATTGGCACTGAGATCAACCGTGTCGAGTTTAAGTAAACATGAGCATACAAACTCAAACAACAAGCTATTTGCCCAGCAAAGCAACATAACTCTCACAAACAGAAAGTTGCTTCTTCATCTGGACTTAGAAAACCTTGTTTTCCTAGTGTATTCCTGCACTAGGAGCCCTGCAGACTTGGGTCTTTAAAATGCACTAAACAATTCTGTACGGATGCAATCAAGTGTATTGTGAAGCACTTCAGTTTTACTTATTGGCATAAAGACACCTGCAAGGTAAGGCTTTTGAGATCTAGCTGCCTCACTCAAAAAACAAACTATTGCAATTGTTGCTCAGTTACAAGAGCAGAAGAGCTGTTCTAAAGCAAACCTCCAACCTCTTTTTTCCATTATTTGATTTAATGTAATGTTTGTGAGAGATGCTGTAGGTACAGCAAAAAATCCGTTATGTATATAATTGAATTAAAGTTGTGATTTGCCTTTCTCGTTATAAAAACTCGGTGTATGCATGAATGTGATTCTGAAATACTCATCTTTCTTTAAGAAGGTATGACGTGTAAGGCCCGTTTTCTGAGATTCCCTCCCGATATGTAGGACAGGAGAGGGTGGGAGGGCTGCCTGCAAGCTGCTTTCACTTTGCCTGCACTTCAGGCCTGTGCGGAGGGTGACTGGGGAAATTCTGGGTGGCTCAGAGCAACCTCACAGACCACAAGAGACAGAGGAAGCACCATGAAGCAGCAGCAGTGGAGGTGATAAAGGTGGTATATTTCTTTGCACTCATGCTTAGACATAGTAGCTGCTTGGAGCAAGAAAGAACAGGCATCAACTTTCAGCAACTGAAGGCTTAGGTAAAATCCAAACTCAGGAATTACACGATGCAGGAAGTGTTAAAAAAAAGTGCAAAGGATTTCCTGCCAAACACCTTCAATCATCCCGTGCTCTCTTTTTCACTAAAACTGATTTCGTACTGTCTGTGACACGGCAGGTCGTGAGCCCGACGGGGTGTTTCTGTGGGCAGACATCACAGCTCCACACAGCGCAGAAAGCAGAATGTGACTCACCTGAAAATAGAATCTTAAAAACAGGATTGAGGGGAAATTGTTTTGTCCTGTCCAGGTTGTGGCAGACTGCAACAGAAGATGATCAGTGCTGTCTGGAGCTGGTCTGCTGTGGGAGAATCGAAGCGATGAGTGTGTGCAGCATTTTATGCTGGTTGGCTGGATTTCCTACCTGGACTTCTTTGTGTCTGACTTCCAAGTGTGCCTTTACATCCCTTTGGAGAACAGCTTGCAGGGGTAGAGCAGCCAGGAAGGAGGTGAAGGATCACTGTCTGCTGAAGATCTTTTTAGCTTTCTTTCTAAAACCCCCAGGGAGTCAAAGGGGGAGGTGATGTGGGATCAAAAGCAATAACGGAGAAGCATTTGAAGGGGTGACTTTTTAAAGATGAATTGTTTGGTTGAAGATATTTCCTTCTCTTTACTTTAATACCCAGCTGCTGAACTGAAATCTAAACGTACCTGGTCAGTGCAGAGCATTGCAAACCTACAATCCATATGTTCAGACATTACTTGCTTTGTCTTTTCTCACCCTACCCAGAGCAGGAATACTTCCCACAAACAAGTACACCCCTGTGAGCCTCTCACACAGAGGCACCTCGTTACAGATTTAAGACTACAGCATCCAAGAGCTTTAAGACACTTCAGAAAGAAGAGAAAGCTGCCATCTGTCTCTTCCTTGTTTCTCACTCCAAATGGCAGAATACCTTTTTCTGACCCAGCTCTTCCCATCTTTTACCCTCTAAAGCATTAGTCAGAATTAAATGCCAGTGTGTTATTCACAGGGGAATAATAATTTATTTACCTGCCTGTGCAGTGGAACAGTATGTTAGAGAAGATAGCTAAGCAAAGGGAGACAGTTCATGTCTCTGAAATAACATACTTCTTATTTGAGGATTAAAAGGAAGGGGGGGGGGGAGTTAGAGTAAATAAATAAATCTGCATTCCCCTTTACATGCAGCTTTAAGAAGGTGGAGTACTTCATGCTTAAGAGTAATTTTGTCAGCTGGATGACAATGTGTTAACGATGCTTAAATGCAGAAGAGCAGAGCTGCGGTGGCTTTTGCCCTAATCAAACAGCATGGCAGGGAGAGAAACACAGATGTGATTCTGGGGCTTTGAAATCAACAGATCTGTGATAACAGAGGCTGCATTTTCACCTACAGCTGAGAGCCGAACAAACAATACGCTGTATCCAGTGCATCTGCCTTTAAAAACAATTGCTATTGCAGCAGTCTAAAGGTAAGAGAGCCTAATGTAGGTACTGCATCTTGGGGTGTTCCTAGAGAATAGAGGATCACAATATGGTTTGTTATTTTTTCAGACAAAAGACCCCTGTGGTTACACAACTTAGTCTTTAATTACTGTAAAAATGAAGTACCCATACGGAACAGCTTGACTTTCCCACTGGACCAAGAGAGGGTGAGTTTAAGAGAGAAAACACCTGAGTTTGGCTTGTAACGTCTCTCTTGAGGTCTTTCTCTGTTTCGTACAACCGTGCCACTGGCTTCTCTGATTGCAAGATCGATCTTTGGGGGAATTTTTGTCTATAGTATCTAAGAGAACCGTATCTATGCCTTTAGAAATCCCCCTGTCCAACCTTTTCCCCCTAAATAAACTCCTTAATACCTAATAGTGTGCTGAGGGGGAGATAAAGATAAATAGAAAGACCCTTCTGAAATGCGTTTACTTTGAAGTAGCAACACAGGTAATCGGATGTATAAGAATTATCTTCCAATTCAGGATCTTTATTTGATGAGTTTAATTTAGTATAAACAAGCGACATACTTGGGCTTGCTAAGAGCTGTTAGTATTCTCTTGGTGCATGGAAAGGACAGGAGATTTTCTTTTTGTACATCATGTACTACTAAGTACAGTGACTCCTTAAAGTTGGTACAACTTCCTAACACAAAGCAGAAAAATTCACAAAGGAATAAAAAAGATATTTTTTTTGCTGGTTTTTAAATAGAAGTTCTCTGTAGGCAGAGTTCAATTGCTTTGGGGTGGAATCAAAGGGCCAGTAAGGAGGAATTTTTTTTCACCTTCTGGAATTTGGATGTCTGGCTTTTATGTCAATTGTTGGTAGTCTGTATTTACCGAACAATGCCTCATATGAAGATAGCAAGGTAATTTGATATTTGCTTATGAAGGCCCATTTCTAAAGCAGTGGTACAGGAATTTTCAGTGGTTTTCACCGGGACCATTTGCTAGAACTTTAAAGAAAACTGTTCTTCAACAAACAGCCATTCAGAATAGACTTGTATTTTCTGTCACCTGGGGAGAGGACGTTTTCCCTGAGAAGGGAAAATTAGCGAAGCAAAACTTCAGACCTTTTGTGCACAGCTCATGCACCACAGCTTTTTCCTTATAGCCCCTTCTCACAGGCAAGAGCCACGTTTTCCTCCTGCAGCCAGACTTAAAGCACTGTCATTCCTCTAAATGATTTTCAGATCAGGCTGGAAGCCAGTCTTCCCACCCACCCTCACTATTTATTTGCCGCAGTGATGACAGGCCCAGCCAGTGCGGAGTAAAAATTTAGTTATTCCTTCCATGTGAGACAGCGTTCATAAGCACAATTTCCTGCTGTGTGGGAGGCATTCTGTTCCTGTCCCAAATGTCTCTATTATCCCTTCTGACTATGGTATTCCAGGTAGACAAGAAGGCAGATGAGATAGCCTCGGATCTTTCCCAAAATTGCCCTAAGCTTGATGCTTCATGATTAAGAGATTTCACTGAGCAGAGCTTTGTCCCTCCAGCTGAGGCAATGGGCCAAGCAGATATGCGGAGTTTTGAGAGGGACCAGTCACAGAGACTGAGCCATGGAGAGATAACAGGTATCAAAAGGAGAATGAGGCAAGCAAAACTCTACTTGCAACAGAGCAGAGAAGGGTTTAGAAAAAAATCTTTTGTGCTTGTTCAGATTTTTGTAAATCCCAATATGCTTGAACATGGGCTCTTCCTTCAGAGAGCGAAATGGCTCGCAAAGGAAGAAGTGGTTAGAAAATTACCTTCTTGCATGAATTCTCTGTATAGAAAGAAATTTATTTGCAAAGGTATTTTTTTTTTAAGATCTTATAGGTCTTATCAGCTACAGCTTTATCTAGAAGATTGTGGAAACTGCAAGGGCTTTTTTGCTCTGTACCTCTGAGGTTCATTGTCAAGTGCCCACAAAGAACTTAAAAAGCATTTATCCATCTTTCACCAGCATGACAGACCCTGTTGCTATTCTGCTGTCCTCCAGATACCCCTTTCTTAGAAAAGCTAAATCGCTTTCAAGAAAGTGTTGTTTTCCCTTTCTTTATGCAGCTGAGCGAGATGGAGCAATTTCACCCTGTGTGACCCAGAGTACAAACTGTGTGAGTCTTCCCTTCCTATCTCTGCCCCTGGATATGTCGCCTATTTTGCTAAATTGTCACATGAGTATTAATCAAGATTGTGTGTGATGCTCACATGTGAGCTTATTATGCAACCATTCTTAACGATCATTATAAAAATCAGTTTGGCTCTGGCAGTCAAGTGGTGCTAAGCTCTCTGTGGTGGGCTGCATTCAGGGCCACATAATTTCTGTTCTGAATATCTGAAAAACAAGGCTGTCTGTCTTAAGACCTTAACTTTGCACACCACGAATCTTGGAACAAGCTGCTCAGGTAACCTTGTGACTGTAGGTTTCCAGATTTTCTGATTTCATCTTAGTTAAAGGTTTATTTCTGTAGCCCATCGCTTTTAGCCTTCAGTATTGGAGTGTTTCTAAGCTTCCTGCATGTCACAAAGGATATGCACAGAGATAAATTACGAAGGAAAGATACGTTCAAGGGGCAGACATTGAAAGGCATCTAGATGGTAGAGGGGCACTTTGAGAAAAGAAATGATCAGAGGAATTACAAACTGACAAATGTTTTGGAATTGCCAGTCTTTAAAATCTGCCCCAAGCTTCTTAATTATGGAACAGGTCCACAAGGAAAACAGTAACCTACTTCCCTTTGTTCAGCTCTTTCTGGTTGGAAGGATTTATTAAGCTAATGTCAATATTCTCCCCATCAATTTTGGAATGTCTGTCTCTTTGTTGAAACAAGCTATTAGCAGCAATAAAAAGACACTGGACTAGAATAATTTGTCTAGAGTTCTCTTGTGTGAAATATTCACAATAGTGTGAAGAAGCCACTAAGTAATATTATACTCACGGCTTGCTTTGGCTCACAGGTGGCAGCAAAATCAATTAACTACTTCTATCCATAGGAATTTATTGACTTCCACCCATTTTAGAAAGAAATGTGACTTTCAGTTGGTAAAGTTACAAAGCGCTTGTCTCGTGCTGTGCAGTTTTGTGAAGTGCTGCAAGACATTCCTTCTGTACCAGCCTCCCTGGCTCTGGGGCAATGTGTTTCATCTGGTTGTTCTTTCCCGGAACACAGAAGCTGGGAATCTTCCTTACTTAAGTGAGCTGCTAATCTAGACTCTCATTTGAAGTTTCTCAAAGTACTGGTTGGCGATGCTACTTACCTCTAATTACTTTTTCACAAACTCGAGTCAGCAAAATTTGCAGTGACTGGTATGAATCTCATAATACCATGAGCAGTGGGAAAGTGTGGTTTTGCAGATAAGGCACCCCATACTACTCATTTAACTCAGTATGATCCCCACATTATGAACTTGGCACCATACCAGAGAAGGATATGGGAGAAAGAGGCCAAGCTATTATAGCAGGTAGATCAGTACACATAAATTTAGGCAATCATTTAATGGGAGCTCAGCTAAACAAGCTGTCCCTCACCTTTTGTTCCTTTATAGATGTTTATGTTACTAATTAAGCTGTGGGTTTAGGTCTGCAAAGTAATGAGGCTCTTCCTCCTGCTGATGTCAAAATATCTGACTGTTTGCTGATACTTTAAATAAAAGCAGGTAGGAGAGCTGGCTGTAGTAATTGACTGGTTGCTTGCAAGAGTTATTTCAGGGTGAGTGCTGGAGAGGTTGGACTGGCCTAGAAATTTAGAAATAAATGTTGATTTTTCCAGAGGCTGCCGATTGGAATGTTTTCCTGAGAAGCATTAGCATTTGGTAGCATTCCTCACTCTAGGTGTGGTATGCACTAAGCCTACATCTAGGGTTTCATAAGGGAGCAGATTGTGTACGTCTCTCCTGTGTAGCCTAATTAAAATAACTTGCATACATATGTCAGTGTTCCCACTGAGTCTTATGGTATTTTGTTAACTGGTTTTCACTTTGTTGAGTGTAGACTGGGAAAGGCTTGTGTTTCTCAGCTTTTGTGGCTGACAAAGTTTTAATTGAATATATAATGAGTTTTGTATTTAGGTAATTATTTGAACCCTATAGCAGTGACAAACTGAAATCTAGAATGCTTGAGTATTTTGTTTTATATTTAAATATCCTTGTTTGAGTGTTTTGAAGACCTGAGGCTACATATTTGGATTCTGGACTGCACTCGAATGGGAGACCACTGAGAAGCAGTCCAGGTTTGCAGAGCAGAACTGCTAAACATTGTTCTTGCCCTTTTCTGCTCCTTCGGACTCTGACCCTGAAACAAAGCCATCTTTACAGTGCAAATGATGACCTAGCAATCCAAGATGAATTTTAAAACCTGTGTACTGAACCTTTGCCATGAAGTCTTTCAAGGGTAAGAGCATTAACCTAGATCTTCTGGACAAATTCCAGTCTTTGTATTTAACTTCTTATCTGAGTTCCTCTGGTAGTTCCAGTTATCATGATCTTCACCCTCTTTCATCTCTACAGCTGCCATGTGACATTTCCTTGCTTACTTCAGCAAAAGTTGCAGATTACCCAGCTCTAGTTTTAATTCAGCAATGAAGTATGCATTTTGGAAACACACACTGCTGCTAAAAGATGTTCATGTTATCTTAATCATATGTTACGTTAAAATCTGGATCAACATATAGGAAAGAAATAACATATTTGCATTTCTCAAAAGATAACATAGCTTTTTTGCTAACTACTAAATCCAGTCGGGAACTCCTGTATCAAATTATCTGAAATGAAGGGGCTATTAACAAAGAACGTTATTAAAGCACTCTGTAATAAAAAGAATTACATGTCCTTGTATAGGAAGGATTTCTGCAAAGGGTTAATATGGGTTAATGGCTTCTATCTACCATCTAAAAGCAGATAAAATATCATAACAAAAATAGGAGTGATATGATAAAAAAGGTGACTACTCAAAGGCTTAATGTGTGAAAGTAAGTAAGTAGAGTGGAGAAATCAATATCATAGGTAGTTTAGTGTTTGCTCAAGCAAAAGGTACTGTTACTTTTCCTCACTAGATCACCTGGTTCTAATCCAGATTACAAGGTAAATTCCGCCTTGACGTAAATCACTTATTTAACCCCATCAATTTTGCATAATAGAATTTGGCCATGTCTCAGTGATGACTTGAATTCATTACTGCACACAAGTGAAAAATTGAGAATGAATACATTATCCATTCAAATTATACTTATTTTTATAGCCACAAACTGATTAAAAATTCCTGATTATTTATCATAGTCTTTTATCCAAAGAGCATTTTCTGGGTTGAAGGGAGCTATTTTTTCTGTCATTACAGTCTAATACTTCGTTCATGGCTCATGAATAGTGAATGTGGACCTACTGGATTACTGTGCAGACTGAAGGTTTGCTTGGGTTTTCTTCAGTGCTATTGCTATTTCAAGCCCTTTAAGAGAGAGACTGTGCATCAGGAATCTCTACAGCAATTTTGCTAAAGTTTCTTCTGGCTTTCATCACTCAGATTTTGGGCTGTGGCCAGAAACAGAAATTTGACTTTTCCTTGAAGATGACCAAAATTAATATCAAAAAGTTGGGTTTACTATTGAGCTCCTGAGTCAGACTAAAACTGAGTGGTCAAAAGGAATTTTATGATTTATGATCTGTTCTGAATAGGGATGTATTTAAACACAGACCTGAATTTCAGGAGCTAAGAGGGAAGAACATAGAAAAGGAAGAAATGATGAAGGGTGAAACACTTCATACTCATGATTGTAGCCAGGCCCTACAAACCCAGTATAAATAGTTTGTAGTACTAGTCTCGGAGGCAGCTATTTAGCTCATTTGAACTGAAGTATCTTCCACTGTGAAGAAAAGGTTTGTATTGCTGATGTCTACTAGACAGTTAGAAAGGGCAGACTACATTTAGTTTAATGTTAAACTTCACCCTTAAAATGACTTAAAAACCTGAACTATTTACTGCACTTTGTCCCTAATAATGCATTCTTTTAGTGTCTAAAAATGAGCTGTGGCAAAGCTGCCACACAAGCATAATGCAGGAAATGGACCTTAATCGATATTTCAATCAGCCACCTGTGGGTGAGTGAGAATTGCTAGCTAGGGATTCTCCCAGGTAAATAAAAAGCTACTTGTTTTCTTGCTTTGAAGGAAGAACTGTCGAGAAGTTCACTTCTTTGGGAATTTCGGTACTTTATATAAACAGTAGTGTTCTTCAGAAAAATGAGGTCTTCGATGAATTTACTCTGAGCTTTCACAAAACCTGTTTAATATTGCCTGCTATTAATTGGGTACAGCCCCATCAATTATCGTGGGGCTGAGCTAAGTGATATGCACCGTGTGCGAATCGCACTCAGACTTTTGCAGAGAAGATTGGTTTGAGTATTTTCATTCTTTTATTGTTCAGAAATTCTTATCTCCAGAAGACGTGAAGCTGTAGTTTCTTGGTGTTGACACTGCTATGACCTCATTGATTGAATGAAGGTTGCTATGGTATAACTGCAGAATCTGGTCGGTGATATATTACGGTATCACCACTGAAAGCCCATCATCTGCCAGATACCACGCACTGATAACTGGTATCCTGCATTTTCCCTCCCGCCTCCCTCCTTCACATGGTGCCATATGGTAACTGTTGCGATTGCTGACCTTTAGTGGCTATGAGAGCGTGTCTTCAAACTACCCTTTTTATTTATTAAATCATTCTTCTTTTCAGCTTCAAGACTTTGTTGCACACCATACTTAATAGGATCATTTACTGCTGCGGATTTCTTCCTAGAAGAATCAACTGCCTTGTCCTTTGAAATCTGCTAAAAAATAATTACTGGCAGGCTGCAGTTTTCTCTCTGAGGGAAGTGAGGGCTCCCCAAGGCACTCGCTGTGCCAAACCGGTGGGGTTCAAGCTGCCTGCAGGCAGGGCAGACAGTGGAGACTGCCTACCGGTGGCTGGGATTCTGCTGGATACATTTGACTGGCCCATGCAGAAGTGTTTCAGCACATGGGGACTGGTCTTTTTGCTTCCAGAAATGTTATGTTGGGTTTTGTGCTGACAGTTGTGAGTGCAGAGCAGACCTGTAGCTAAAGGGTCTCGGTGACTCAGGAAGAGGTGAGGACTGTGGGCAGGATTACTCATGCATTGCCTGTCCACCAGGGATGGGGGCAATGTTAATATCGCACAGCAAAGCTCTGAGCTCTCTATGAGACATAAGGTGATTCAGCTAACCACAACAAAACAGGTTTGTGTAGAATGTGTCAGCCTCGAGAAGTCGGGGGGAAAATGTGTCGCAGCAATATAAAGCCACATCTCCTGTGGCATTTTACCAGGGAAGTCGAAAGCAGCGCAGAAGATGAATGGCTCGGGGCTAGGACACGGGAGGTCCATTCATACATTGCCGTCCCAGAGAAGAAGATCTTGAGCTTGAGAAGAGCTTAGTTTGCTTCTGGATATTGGGTGAAAGAAGAGCCATTGTGTGCTAAGCATGGATAGGTGGTTAGGAGGGCAGTAGAAAAGAGGGAGAAATGTGTTTGCTTCAGTACTGTGGGGAAGACAAATGACTATAAAGAAGAAGGATAAAAGTCTGTTTGCTGCAGTACAGCTAACAGACGCTAGAAATTTTCCAGCTACCCTTTGCATCCCAGTATCTAAGTTTTGACTTTATCAGTTTGTTTAAATGTCAGTAAAACATAAAAGCAATACTTTAGTTTCTTCTGACCACATACTATCTAAACTTTCTTTTCAGATTTCTCTGTCCTCTCTAAACTGGTAGAGTTGCCATCCTTCATAGCCTGGATTTGAGCTATTAAGATCAACCTGAACTGACATGAGAGAGTGTATCAGCAATGAAAAAGACCTGAATCCCTGGATTTAAGGTTGTCAAATCTCTGAAACTCCTCCAGGGATCTAAACAGCACAGCATCGCTTACACGTACTATAGGTACATTAGAGTTTTCCTCCTAAATTTTGTGTGGTGTTTCCACTTTTATCCAGTCTTATACTATATATAAAATTTTTATACTAAATACACAAAGCAGGTAGAGTGGTACGAACAGAAGAAATCGCCTAGTCCTTTTACTGCATCCTATGCAAAAGCCAGCTGATAAATTGCAAGATGCAGAACAAAGAGAAAGGAGGAGAAAGAGATCATTTCTGAATCTCCTATTTCTCCAGTGATCTGTCAACATTTTTATCTTTTTCTTAAAGGAAGTTTGATATCAATGTCTGTCATGACCAGTACGTTTTGCCAGTGAAAAAGGCTGTACTGATCTTTTGATTTGAAATTAGATAGATATATGAGGTTTTAGTTTTAAAATAACATTTTTTTTTTTTTTGCTAGTAGAGAAATCTTGTTTTCTCTGTTCCTGCTCTCTGACAGTTGGTTGGCAGAGAAAGGAGGAATAATAAGTTTTAATTATATCTCCCCAAACAAGCAGATTTGAAAGCAATGCGGGGATTACATGAGAATAAAATCCCTTCAAGCATTAACTGTCGCTGGTAAAAGGATGTTAGATATAATCCTATAAGGTTAGATGTCCAGACATCCTGGTTTAACCAGGACAGTCTAATTTTTAATTTAACGTTCTGTCATCCTGATTATTTTCTTCGGGAGGCTCATGTGTCATGTTTGCCTTTGTGCCATACTCAAGAGTGGCACAATCATGAAAATAACACTTTAAATCATCATGCAGCTTTTCTCCTCCAATTTCATCAACCAGCATCACATGTCAAAATGCATTGAACATCACAAGCCAGGAGAATAGGAATTGTATTATCTTCTGCATTAAAAAGGAATAGATAAGCAAGAGAACAAAGGAAAAGTAATAAAGAGGAGTGGGGAAAATAACTCCAGATCTATACACGCCTTTTTTTCTTTATGAGGAAAGATGCCCGTGACAATACACAACGCACTTGTCACTTTTTTTTGTTACGTAGAGCTTGAACTAAACCAGTTCCAAAAAGCTTCAGGTGCTGTCCCCTTCAGACACTTCTTGGCTGGCAGGAAACTAGTAAGCAAATGTCAGTGGAACAGTTAAGAAGATGGAAAGATTTTTTTTTCATTCTACCCATGAGCTTTCAGACTCCCTCAGACAACAGATGGGTGATCCAAATTGGGTCTAATAAAGCAAGGATAGATATTTTTTCTGAGGCTAGAAGAAGTTTGGTCAGACTTAACAGAATGTTTATTGTGCTGTTGCAATTTTTGCTTTTAGGCTGGAAGCAGAAAAATCTGCTGAAACACAGTATAGTTTCCAGCTGAAACCAGAACTGTGTTGTGAATCACATGAGAGAAGTAGATCCTTTGTGATTTTTTGAGGCAGAATGGGTTCAGAAAAGCATCTGAATTCCTTCAGGATTTTCTGATCATCCAAGCCTGAGGCTTTGCTTTTCTCATCCCTCCATCTTCTCTCAGAGTCTTATTGCAGAGAGTCACCGAGTGTTCCCTCTACCCAGCTTCAAGTAAGAACATTTATTACCCCTGAGGAGTAATTTTTAGTATTTTTAAGACCAGCCATAAGGTTTTAATAAGCATTTGACTAAACCAAGTTGTTTTCATTTCAAGCCAGATTTTCTCTTATAAATTGTTCAAGTCTCATGAATGTATTGCTGTTATACTCACATGTTCATCATCACTTCTTTTAAGTTTGGACTTCCATCTGTGATTCATTTGGAATTTCCCAGGTGCTCAGAGGCAGTGTGCGCAGAGCTGGCATCTCTCATCCAGCCTCGAGGATTCCTTGGAGGTCTACAACCTGTACAACTTACTCTCCCCTTAGGGTAGACAATAGTAAGTTTAATAGATGTCTCTTTGGATGAGTAGGACATGTCATCCTTAGACTTGGGCCAGGCACTGTGCACAGGGCCTGTCAGTTGTTACATCCAGGCTGCTTTGCAAATATGCAAGCACAGGATAATTGGTGAAGTACAGTCAGGCATGTTAGTCATACTGAGGGAGGGTCCTCTGGGAGCTCTCTCAGTGGAAGAAAATACCACTGCAGGATTTAAAGATGAGGTGTGAACAAAGCATTACCAGTCTGAGGAACTAAAAGAGCCCCTTTTTAAGTAAAGAACCTCCCTGACCTACTCCTAAAAAATCAGTAGTCATTAACACTTGGAAACAATTGCTCCATTTATCAACCTTGGATCCAAAGGCAGAGCAGTGAGAAGACTGTGTCAGTAAAGCCATAGAGATCTGATCTCTCTTCACACACTTGTGAAATTCCACCTGGCGCTAAGTGGAGTCCTGTGTGCCTGCAGGCAGTTGTACATCTACAGCAAGCCAGTGCGCTACGAAAAGGCAGGGGCTCTCTCCATCTCAGCAGAGCCACTTAGAAGCTATTGAAGCAGTGCAGTAGAGAGAGAAGCCAATTACTTGTAGCAGAGTGATTGCAGTGGGAGCCCTTGTGCAAGATCATAGAAGAACAGAATGGTTTGTGTTGGACGGGATGGAGAGATGGCCACGCCTCCTACATCCCGTCGCATGTTCTTGCAAATGCAATGGTAAAATATCCAGGGAAGAGCCGCAGTGTCCCTACGGTCAACCTCCAAAGAGGATATAAAGAGGACAAATGGGATTGTGATCCATTAGTCTCTTATTTTTCCCCTTTTTGCATATTCTGACAGGCTCTTATTGGTTGGATTTTGCCGTCAATTTTTATCATTTTTATTTTACATCAAAGAATGGAAGAAAGAAGCTTTCTGTTCTGTCTGAACAGATGAGCTCATGGGTAAATGAGCAAAACCAAACCACTGACATCTCAGTGCTCTGGAGTTTGATGGTAGTTAAAATGACAGGGGACAATCTCCCAGTTGGGCAGGACACACCCTACCACCCACTGCTGATTGTGTCGTTCAAGGATATAACTCAAGATGCTTTAGACCAGATTGTGATTTAATATACACCTATTTAAATCTGGCATCAATCTTTCCTTCTGCTTCTATACTAATTAATGTCTTGTGGGCTGTATTTCTGCAGCTAGATAGCGGGCTGCTTGGGATCCGATTTATTTCACTGGATCAGGCAATTTAGTTCTCTTTGAAGTTTTCATTGTGATTTATATTTGGATGTGCCTTTATATAACTGAGAATTAAAAATGAGCATTTATGCCTTTTTATTATTATTATGTCTTTGTGATTAAATGCCTGTCTTTAATAGTGGGTTATAACCCAGGAAGTCCTTTCCAGTTCTGCATTCCTGCACTGAAGGCAGCAGGATTGCGGGCCATACAGCATGATAGGGATACAGAGCTCACAGTGTGGTGGCACAGAAAAGGGGAACGGATTTTTGAAGATAGCTTCAAGTGAGATTTCCTGTCAGCCACTAAGGGCATTTGGTGCCGTAGGGACAGTGCTATCAGCCCTGCTGATGATGACCCAACTATTTCACTGATGGCCACAGTTTGGCTTCAAAACAAATGCCTCTCCTACATTCCCTAACTCCATGGCAGCACTGAGGCAGAGTCAATGAGGATAGTTTTGTGAACCTTTAACTATGAAAGGCACTATGCAGAAAACCAAACACATATCTCTCAGCCTCAGGCTGGACTCAGGCACGGTAGTTTATATAACCACCAGCAGCTGTTCCTTTGCTGGCTGTGGCTCAATCTTCAATGAAATCAATGGAGGGAGTAAGATTAAGTAATGCTGCAGGCACAGCTGCATCTATTTCCCCCCCTGTGGCATCACCGCTTTGCCACTTGTTAAATGAATAACCTCTGCTGATTCCTTCCCCACTCTGTGAAGTACAAAAGCAAGAGGGACTTGGACTCTGCTCTCCATCCCAGAGCAAAACAAATGGTCTGACTTGTTAACAGCCAACAAATTAAGCGAGGCAGTTAAATAAGGCCACAAATTAGTATGTTTTATGAACTTAGTGAACTTTAGGTTGTTAAAGCATTCCATATTTTTCATCTGTGAAGGAAAGGCGGGCTTCCCTACCTCAGCTCAGTGTGTCCATCTCAAAGCACTCCACCAGTACTTGTAGGTATCACATCAGACAAACATGCTGGGAGAATGTTTCCAGCATGTTGAGGAGAGCTTGGATCACCAGGCAGCAAACTTGGCTGTAACCAGAGCCAGATACCACTCAAATGTCATGCTGAGCGTGCTCGATATGACAGTGGTAAAGAAGAATCTATGTGGGATGTGTAGTACGCTTGGGAATTCACCTGAACAGTTGCATTCTCTGTTTCTTCACCTGGTCTCCTCCTTATCATCACTGTTAGCCCTGTGCTGCACGCAAGGGCATGGCAAGCACTGGCAGCAGCACGTTGCTCTTGAGAAGCAGAGCTAAGCTTCACTGTCCTCTCTCTGTTGTTTGGGAGGTACAAGGTCATCACTTTAACAGAAATCAGCAACGGTACCCTACGGTACATTTTGTTACAGACAAGGAGAAAGTGATCTAACCTTTCTCATGATAAACTTTTGGCTTGAGTAATGAAAATGTTTTGGCAATAGCTAAAAGGAGCGGTGTGCTTTGGGTAGGATGATTTCTGGCTACTTGGTCAAGGTGAAGCTGTCTCAGAGTGGCTGGCCAGTGTAAGTCTCACTTAAGCCCTCACATACATATACACTTATCCCTTAAATCTCAAAATTCCTCTGAAGTAGACCTCCAGAACCTTTTCTTCATCTTAAAGAATCCTTTGAGACTCCTATCCTGACTCTCGCACCCTAGTTCATCCTTCAGCCGCTGAACAGCCCAGTGTAACTGTGATGCTACTGAAACCAGTATTTCTCTTGCCTTTCCTGATCCAGCACTTTAGCTCCATGTGTTTGTAGGCCTTCCAAAACATTTGTATTCTAGACATGAGTAACCGCTTTTTTCTCTCCTGACATGGGATGTCATATGTTTTGCCATCAGGCTGACACGTATGCTCATACAGTACTTCTTTCTTTGCCAGTTTGTTTTACCCAAGGATAAAATCTTTGATTGTAGGAGGAATTGTTACTTTACCCTGGAGAAGGGTGAATCAGATCCATAGGTCACAAGCCCTATAGCAGAAGTAACTCATTTTCTATTTACTTAGAGAATGTAGTGCTATTTAGGTGCTAAATAATTAATATAGTGAAAAAAAAAAATGCACTGCTTCAGTTGATGAGGTGTCCCCAGAAAAGGAGTTCCACTAGAGAGGAACAGAGGATTGAAAAGCACAACACTTTGAGGGTGGCAGTATATGGGATGATTAACTGGTAATGCAGGTCACGGCAGAAGCAAAAAGAGCATGTTGTGGAAAACAGTGATTCTCTTCCGTAAATAAAGTGGCGTTCTGATCTTAAAGAAGCAGGACTCTGAAACAAGCAGACAATGTAAATAAGTAAGTAGCAGGGGGAATGTGAGAATATCAATCAAGAAATTAAGCCGACAGCATAAATAAACAGGCAGCCGTAGCCTGGGGGGTGGATAGAAGAACATGAAGTCAAGTAAAGATGTCAGTGGAATAGTTGAGAGAAAAGAGAATTTGTGCTATGAAGACAAATGGTGCAGTGGAAAGAGTCTGAAAAAGAATTTCACCTCAAATACCAAATTCATGATAAGCAGGGCTGGCCAACAAACAAATTAATAGAAGTGAAGCATAGGTCACAGTTGAAGAGACAGAATAGGATCCTTGCCGCTGATAAAACTACATTAGCCTCAAAATGTGATTTTGTATTTAAGTCACAGATTTTATATCTCAGGATTTTTTTTTAAATACCACACACTACATAGACTGTAAATGTGCCCAGGGACCAATGCATTATGGATATAAAACTGTCAGTTTTTCTTTACATTTCTAAAATCCTTCACTTTGAAAACTCATATGTGAACTCTAGGAGGGCATTTTTGAACCAAGAAGCTGTAATTTTTGTTTTTGCTTTTAAACTGTATTATCAGCAAATACTTTTCTTTCGCAACTAATAGTCTTTCTGGGCTTTATTTAAATATTCAAGAAAAGGGAGAGAAGGTCAAAAGATGTGTCTGGTAAATTTTGTTTTGTCATTTGATATATTTTCTTCTGTAAATCATCAAACTTTCTAACTAGTTCTATTTGGCCCAATGAGCCCATCTTAAACCTTTCTGATTAAGAAAAGCTGTAGAATATATCACCAGTGACAAATTAGGAGGTGTCAGAAGAGGTGTTCTCTGTTCACAAGAAAGTGTGTGTGTGTGTGTGTGAGAGGACAGTTTGCTGTGAAAGTTATATATGCAGTCAAAGAAAAAGAACTCTGGTTTTAACAAAGAAAATGTTGCTTTGTCAATATTAACATAAAAATATGCTGAGAGCAATGAAAGACAGGATGGGGCAGACTAGACTGACAGAGTACCCCATGGCCATTGAAGGTAGTGAATAGGATTCAGAATTTATTCAAACCCTTTTACATCACTGGAGCACAGCTCTGTGGGTGTTGGCCAGTTCATTGGCATCTTGTTGCAGAAACAAGCTCCTCTGTCTTTCTCCAGAACCAAATTTTGGATTCTTTCCCCTTCAGAGCCACGCGCCTTTGCACCTGTACTCGGAGACTCAAAAGAATGGGAGGATTGTGTTATTTCTTTAGATTTTTTTCTCTTACAAATCATTATTTTCCTGCATTTGCTTTTGGGAAACCCATTTTTAAGTCTAGTTTAAGCCTAAGAAATTTCATGACCTTTCAGAGCTGGGCCCCAGGGTTCTCTTGTTCAGGATGCAAAGCTGGCTAATAGGTTGTGAGGGCATTGGTTATATCTTAAGTTCTTGGGAGGAGTTGTATGTGTTGGAGGGTGGATGACTTTAATCAGTGCTCTAGAGGCTCGCTGCTCCAAGGCCAGCAATCTGCTTGCTCTGTTTACTGTGTTGAGGTTTGGTTTTGGTTTTTTCCTGGTGAAAACAAAGTGAAACGATCACATTTTGTGACAGTGTATTGGGGTTTTCAAATTAACTGCAATGTATTGGTTAAGGACCAGTGGTCTTTTCCTGTGGTCTTTATATCATGAACTTGTTTGGCATGGCTAGAAAATTTTCTACTCTTCTGCTCTGAGTTTAGTTTCATTCTCCAGAAAGTGCAGATCTCAGTGCTTTATGGAGTTTGTCTGTGGGCCTGTGCAATGCAACTTTGCATTTTCAGTTGCTTTGTGCAAACTGCATCCCCAAATACAGACACAAAACAAAGCAGGAGATAGAATATGACATAAATTACAGAAAACACTCGCTCAGAGAAAACATTTGGAAGGAATACATATAAGCAATCAATCACAAGGCTCAGGGGTAAGGTCTGTGGGACACAGCCTTTTCTGTGTTCAAAGTTGTATTCACATAACAGCAAAGCCGTTGTCCACAGTGGGATTTCTAGAGACTACTACAATACAAATAATAATAAAAAATAAGGTGTTTAATTCATTACAACTCCAAACAAACTCTGCAGAGAATTCTGTAACAGGAGGAGATAAACAACTTAAAAGGAACGGCACTCTATACTTGATTCTGCTTGCTCACGGCTGTGATAAAAGCTATTACCAATTCAGACTGGCTTATCAAAGAGGAGTATCGGGTGTTTCAATAAATAATTGGTAAAGAAAAAGCAGTACTGTTTATTAATTAGCACCTATCACTTCTGCACAGACAACTTTGTTTGCAGGAGAGGCAGCCTTAGGACCTGGCCACGTCGTCTCATTCATCTTTTATAGTTTTTAGATGCTATTTTTCTGCTTTAACTGAGTCAAGTTTTTAAGGTCCAGAGGGACTTTTTCATTACCAGTCCCAGCTTTTTCCTGTTATCTTTACTACTGTGTTAGGACTGGACACTCAGGTTGTCTGTGAAGATGGTTTTCTACTGAAGTATTTGAACCAAGGAGGTTGGACAGAGGTCTCTCCAGGGACCAGGACAGAGCAGGAAACAGGTTGTCCTTGCTTGCTGGAGCAGCTGCAGGCAACGTGTACGGTCAGGTCGGTGCAGGACAGAGTATTTGAGTTCTTGATTTCTTTAGTCTGATGCTTTGTATCAAGTCATTGGTTTTGTGAAGACATTAATGAGCATCTTTACACTTTTGTTGAGCAAAATGATGCTTCTATGGATGTAGTCAAACAGAATGTTGGTTTTAATCTTAAACGAGAGTTTTATTAAGACTCCTCATTGTAGGTCAGTCACTTAAGATAGGAATTTTTTTTAATAAAACTGCAGTCAATTCTCCTTCAATGTTGCCAGCAAACAAAGACTGACTGTTTTTAATGTACATTTCAATTTACAGTGCTTTTGGAGGCCATGAGGGAAATATATAGTCCTAACCGCTTAGCTGAAAGTTGTTGTTATGTCAATACAAAATCATTATAATAAAAAACTCCTGTCGGCTCTGAACTTAAAAAATCTAGAAATAATTTGATACGTATTTTATACATATCCATAGCTTACCTCAGTTGGAAATGGTATTATGGTTAGCTCCATTATCATTATTGCAAACGTATGATCGTAATCACGGCACCCCTGCAGAAAGAATTCTGAAAATCTCCATAGCCCCTCACTGCTGACAGGGCAGTTTTCTGTTGGAGGCTTTACATCGTGGTAATGGATCTAGTTAATGTTTTGTTGAACTAGCTAGGAGTGGGATGGAGCAGTCGCCACCACCACCTGAATGTATTGACACTTCTGACAAAGCAGAGGCTGCTTAGAGCACTTTAGAAGGGATCTCTGGAAATCATCTGATCAAATCACCTGCTAAAGGTGGGCCAGCTAAGTTAAGTTGGCCAGGGCCCTGTCTACTCAAGATATGAATATCTCAGGATGGAGATGTTGCAGCCTTAGTGCATACTTGGTCCGATGCCGGACTGGTGACAGTTTTTTCCTAATCTTTGCTCAGATTTTCTCTTATTGTAACTCTTGTCCACTGCCTGTTATCCTATCATCTGTGCACTTTCAGTGGTCTGACTTTTTTGCACCCTGTCACTAGGCAGTTGAAGAGGAGCAATGAGATCCTCTCACCCTTTCCTTTTCAAGACTGGCTACATCCAGTTTTCTCACCCTGTCCTTGTTCATTGTGTACTCCATCTCCCTTACCAACACAGGGGCTCTCTATTCTGCACTCCAGGGACCATAATTTGGGGTGGAGGTTGAGGACTTAATGCCTAGAGAAGCACATATGGATTGGTCCAGCGCTTTGTGGAGAATCTCACCATTGTATCAGGGATGCTGTCAGGGCCAACGGGAATGGAGAGCTCATGCCTGTTACTCTTGGAGGTTTCTGGCGGGGTGCTTAGAGCCCCAAAGGAGAGCTTAGTCAGGTTTGGGAGATGATGCATGGCAGCGTTGCAAGCAGTTTTCAAGCTGACTGGATGAGGTGATGTGAGAGGAGGGCGATGATGAGCTGTCAGTTAAAGAATATAACAGGAGACTTCTAATATCTTTGAAAGATGTGCAGATGGATGTTACTTTCCAGTAAGGAGAGGCTGAAGCAGAAAGCTGAGAGAACAAAATCCCCTGTATCACTGAGCTCCTGGTGAAGCAGGAAACAGGTCCTTTTATTAATGAACTCCTCAAAGAGATTAAGGAATTTTGAAGGCAGCATCTATCTATCTCTAGATTCAGCTTCACACGTGACAAATGCTTTTGCTATGAGAGTGAGCATCTGACCTTTTCCTTCCCGTCTCTCCTGCAGCTGCAGTGCTCAGCCTGCTCATTAACAGTGCTTAGTTATTAACCTCAGAATAACCCAAGAGAAAAGCCTAGAGAAAGCTTCAGCCTCCATTCTTAAACACACCATTGCAGGCTAAATGAATGGAGCACATACCATGTTCCTGCACCCAGGAGAGTTTTCATGCAAGTGACTCATGTTTGAGAAACTGCCAATATGATGCTTTTGAAATCACCTATGTGAATTTACCAGAAATATTTTGGTTGACCCAGTAAAGTCTGTGAGATGTATGGATCCATAGCCTTCCATGTGGTATAAACAGAAAACAAAGCAGATCTTCTCACCCATTTTCTTCTTTGCCATACACAGTCACGTGCTTAAAATGTAGAAAGTACAAAGTAAGAGTCTGAAGGGAAAGGTGCTGGCAGGAGCCTGCTGACAACTCTGATGCTCTCTGACACTCTTGGATACTGGTTCCTCGCTGTGGCTGTTGCAAGCACAGCTGCTGCTTGTTCAGTTGCTGTCAACACCCCTGTGCTGCTGGTGGAGAGCCTGTAGGAAACAGGGAGCTTTGCTTTTCAGGCAGTTGTGTTGAGAAACTTCCTGAGAGTTGTGCTTAGGTACAAGTTGGAGAATGAAACTGGCTCCCAGAATATACTTGCGTTTCGAATGACGATGGGAGCAGAGGCTTGCAACTCTCTCAAATGGAGGAGAGCTAGATGGTAGCAGTGATTGTTGACGTAGCCTCGCAGGTAATGACTTTTAATCTTGGAAGCAATAACATACCCAAGAAATTCTTAATTGCAGGTAACCTGAGTACAGACTCATGGTCCTACCCGTAGTTTGTCCCTGGCTTTTGCAAAAGAGCTGCTTTATTTCCTCCCCTTCTATTGACAATTTGGTTTGGGGAAGCAATAAAATCTATCTCTAAAATAAAGACCTGGCTTCTGAGATCATTCTCTTACTCTTTCTAATATTCTGAAATTATATTTTATTTCATATCTCCATATTTAATTGGCAAGATAAGAAGTCTAATTACAAACGTGGAGCTCAGCTGCCTTCACTGGAGGCTGTGTCAAGGTGTGCCAGCCCATCACTGAAGTGAGCTAGTAGCTGGCACGCCACCGCACAGCCTCCAGACATACTGATACGACTTGCAAAAGCCTCTGGATGCTAGTTTCTATTCGTTTTACAAGGCTCTTCAATAAATGATCAAGTACTGTTCTCCAGTACTTGTACTCTCCAGTAATGTGATATTCATCTTAAGGCAGTGATATTTGTCATGAGCTTCACTTCTTGCAGAAACAAAGGCCAAAGAGACCAAAAAGCTGTGTGACCATTTCATCTCCTTCCTGATAAAGCAATGTTTTCTCCTATAGCTTTTCTACATCCTGTAGTCACCTTCCACTATGATTTTTCCAGTTTACATAAGGTAAGAGGGTTACTCAAGGTTACTCAGATTCTAAGAAATAGCTGGGCTGCTGAAGAATAATCTCTGTGCAATTCAATATGTGACATTTTTCTTTGTGCTACGAAAGATGTAGTCTTTCAAACATCATGGATAGCAAACTTCTGAGCACATACTGTCATTAGATATGTAACTGCACTTTTGAAAGAGATTGTCCTAGTAAATTCCCATTTAGGTAACCTGCTGCGAAATATGACTTAGGAAAAGAAATATGTAAAAACATGCATCAGGCTTTTTGTGTAATCATATTTCCAGTATGTTCCTCACCTGTTTGTATTTACTGTTTTTCCTCAGACTTTTGTAGGAAGTGGAATGGAAACAATAGTAGCTTATTTGATCAAATATCACTAAGCAATAGTCATTCACTTAGCTCATTCTTCTGCCAACTTATAGAGTAAAAAAAGAAAATTAATGAACATCAATGTGTTAAATAAGCTGACGTTACTTTGCATTGCCAAAATCCCACAGAAAAATTGATTTTGTATTTTCTGCACTTCTTTTCTGTAGTTTCTCCTTTCCCTTTTTAAATTCCCTTGTGGCTTCAAATGGAAAAGATGTTTTCTAGTTCCTGTCAGAGGAACTTGGATAGTGCTAACGTGTGCCACAGCACAGCAGTGTCACATGTGCTGGATGCATGTAAAGCAGTGCCTCCAAATAAACTCTTGTGGAGTTTGCTCTTTACTTCTCAGGGCTATGTGAGAATGGTCAGGAGAACAAAAGGTGCGTGTTAAATTTCTGAAGCCAACCTAAGGGAGACACAGGGTGATCTTGTGCCTGTTAGAATTTACATTTCTACTAATTCTGCTAAACCACCCAAGCAAGGGGTGCCCATGTCCAAGGCTCAGGATAATGCTTCAGAAATGTTATGCTATCAGTATGTTCCAGCTATACCTAATCCTTCTCATCATTTCTCACATGAACAGTCTCACTGATTTCAGCTGGACTTCTCCCAGGCCTTAGTTCAGGAATGGCACCTAAATGTGCCTATCAAAGCACAGCTTCTTTCACTTTCGTTTGTCACTCAGCATTTCTGCCTATATAGCTGCTTTAGAGACATAAATCCTTCTCCTCCCCACTTCCCCACTCCCCATATGAAGCGTAGCCTAGAGTAAGAAGAGAAAAGGAAAGAAATTCTTGTTATATTAGGAGTAGTTTGGAATAAAAGGTGCTGTAGAAACGCATGATGGAGATCATTATCACTTATCTCTTACTGCCAAGTCTTCTCAGCTGTCGATCTGGTTGAACCTCTCTGTTGAACGTATCATTATGACTTGCTGTCCATTTGAGATCAAACCAGTCCATTCGTCTAACTTTTCTGTGTACTTTCTTTGCCTGTGAAAGTAAAGAAAAATCACCCCTCCGCAATGTATCTCTGTCAATAAATTGTCTGCATTTTGCATTAACAAAAACATATCCTTTGACAGTTAGGGAAGATGATTATTACTTAGTGCCTCTTTACTCACTACACTGCTCTTCGAAACTCAGCTGCATGCATTAATTTAAAAGAGAAAAAATAACAACAGTAAGAAGGAGGAAGACCTTACATCATAAGAAGCTCAGTTTGAGGAGTTGAACTTCCTGCAGGAAGTTATGCACCAAATCCTGTCTAGATGCTTACCTAAACATTAAACTCTGCACGTTTTTGCTGCTGCCTGGTTTTACGTTATGCGGACAAGCCATCCATGTCTTGCTAGAAACTTGACGCTGTAGCTGGCAGGGGAGACATCGACACTTGGAGATAATAGACTAGACATTCTTAAAGATCCTTTCTTGTGGAACACACCAATGCAATTTTCAGAGATGTTCTTTAGGATTTAAAAATAATAGCTGAGCTTTCTTCTTTCTCTATGGGGTATTAGAACGTGGAGGTCTCAGCATTCCCTTTGGGAAAGTGGCTCTTCAGCTGTTTACCTCTATGGCGTTCAGATCTCTTAATTGCTGCTTCTTTATTTTATTGAAGGCTTGACAAGATGCTCCACACTCAAGTATTAATACAGGGTACCCTCGCTGCCCCGCGGCACCAGCACCTGCTGATACATTTCCAGTGAGTGCACGGTTCACCCTCCAACCTAAATGCTCGAGGCAAATAGGCAGCTACAGACTCAATTCCTCCTCTAAAAGCTCATCAGCAGAATCAAGAACAAGCCTGAAGGTAGTATCATTAAAAACAAATGGTGAGTGCTATAAAAGGGCAACTAGCGATTAAAGCAGAGCATAGAAAGCAAAAAAATTAAGTTATTATAACAAGAGCTTTTTTCTTTCCGGTGAATGGTAAGGAAAGGACATATCTCAGCTTCGACATCAGAGAGCTCCTTGATCATTCCATCATGCATCAGAGAGCTCCTTGATCAGCCCTGTGATTGGTACATCAGCGTTCAATTGTCATTTCTGTGAATGTTTTTTTAATTTTCATTTTACCATACAGAATAAGCAGAGACATGACACTTATTGCATAGGTCCCCTGAGGTTAGGTGCATTTGTTTAATGGCGTGTCAGAGCACCTGGTCATTTTGCTATGGACAAAGCTAAAAGTCATCGCCCGAGGCATTCATCTCTTGCCTTTCCAGCAGCCTTGCCAGGCTTCTCCCTTCCTCCAGCTGTCTGTGTAGGCAACTGCTCAGCATAACATGAGGTGGAATTTGGCCCAGTATCTACCTCTGTAAGGCTGTAATTTTTTGTTGTTGTTGTACTTTTGTACCTGACGCATTCGGGAAAAATGCTGATATCTTGGCAAATATCTGGACATCTTTGCTGCTAAGAGAACAGTGATTAATGTGCTTTTTTGTTCTCTCTGATTAAATTAAAACATGTATTCTAACATGTCCTGGAGACATTTATAATTGTCCTTGTGTAGCCCAGCTTATCAGGACGCAGTAGCAGGTGTTGTCAGCTCAGCCAGCCAGGATTTTTAATCCTCTATGCCAACCCCTCTGCTGAAGGCCAAGGCCCAGATGCCACAACCCTTTGCTCATGCTAAGTAGGATTTCTGCAAGCAGTCCTGTTGCCTGGGATGGAGGTTGGGTGGCTGAGGACCACAACAAAGCCCTCCTGCAGCCGGTGTGCTGAGCGGCAGTGCCGTACATGCCGTCTTGCAGAGGTCTCTTCTCATTAACCCGCTTGGCTGCACTGGAGATTGGGGAAAGTGGCTTTTTAGATTTCTGAAGATCTGTGAGTTCTTGAAACAAACTTTACCGGCTTTATCTTAAATAGAGCTTTTTGCTAGTTTATCTCAAAGTGTGTTTTAGTGGAGAGTAGTAGCAGCTTTGATGTGGGAAGAAAACACAGTTTCTGTGAAGAGCCCTTTCTGTGCCCTGTGAAGAGCCCTCTCCTCCTTGCTGTTGATGTAATTCTGAGCAATGTGTCCCACTTCATCACCTCCACTGCCCCTCCCATCACTTGGAGTGCTCGAATGTAGCGGCTTGAGCAGGTTATCAATTCTGAGGTGACTGCCTTCCTGGTCTGCCCTTACCCCTGCCGTTGTGCTAACATTTCATCTTGCAGAGGTTATTCAGTCCTCAAGTCAATAAGTTTGTCTGTCTGGTCATCTACCCAGAGCTAGGACCAGCTTTGTGCCAGTTATGCTCCTTCCCTTTTTCTGCTGAATTTTAGGCAAGTGGTGCAATCTTCTTTATTTTCAGCACCTTTTGTCCCTATAATCCAACCTATCCCTCCAAAAACCAACTGTCTACAGACTTGAAGGTTACCTTTCTTGTTCTGGGATATAGTTGGAATAAGTTGCATTTGTACTTTTGCCATCTTTATCTGAGGAATAAAGAATAAACTGATTGATAGCATTTGCAGAATTGTAGGAGTTGTATGCAAAGGGTCAGGTTTTTCTGTTTCTACCATTTTGTCATTATTTTCCTTTAAGGAAGGTTAGGTACATAGAGGTGTTGGCATGAACTGGTGGAATGTCTGTAAAAATGAGTATCAAAAAGAAAATTTACAAGGTAGGACAGTGTTTGCCATGAAGTATTCAACAGCTGGAAAAAGGAATTTGTACTTGTGATATTGTTCTGTTCCGACAACTGCTTGGCAAATTTTTCTCATGTATGGAAAGGAAAAAAACAACCCCTAAATACAATATTTTTGGGGGGGCATTTTTGCAATTTCTCATTTGTGTTGCTTTTCTCCTTTAACTGTCAGCCCCAGACTCACACTAATTTATCGGTTGTGTTTTGGGGATGTAAATCCATTTGCTGTTCTGAAATGTCCGTAGACAGGGATCTGGTCGGAGCTCTGTTAGGGCATTAATCAAAAAGCATCACATAAATGGTGTGTCTGATCATAATAACGGACACTCAGGGTTACCATTGATTTGGAAGCAGATGTGCAACAGGCAGCTGAGGTTTTTATCAAAGCATTTCTGGGCAGTGAGTTACCATGGCAGTTGCAGTAAGATAAAACACCGTAGGATCTTTGAGAAGTCTGTTCTAATTTTATAGGATGCATTGTCCAGGAATTCAAAGCACCCTGTTAACTTTCACTACACTATTGTAAGGTGGGTAAATATGATTAGATCCATTATTAGACCGGCAAAAAGAGACATAGAAGTGATATGACTCCCCCACTGTGTCATATATACTGCTGGTGTCAACTCAGTGTTCCTCTTCTGTCGTGTAAGCCTGCCACAGCCCTGCCAGACAGCTCTAGGATATCTGATGGCCTCTTTGAGCAGTTTTGCAGTCTCTGGTGCGGCTGTGTTTTCCCAGCGGTGTCTGTTCCTGGTCTCTCAGAGATTCACCCCTGTAGTGAATATTTTACATATTTTACTTGATGTATCTAAAAGCAGAGTTCATTAAGCAGTCCTTAAAAAAAACCCCTACCACACAGTTCATACCTTTATTAGCATCTGTTTGCTGTCAGTGCTTTTATCCATCCCACCATCCACTTGAAGTGTTACCGTTGAAATCAGTAGACTGTGCCTTTACTCCCACACAGAGCATTTGTGGCTGAGACCATATCTTCCCCCCAACCCACACGTCCTAGGCTCTTACAGCCCTGATGTTGTACTCTTCTGTGTCCCTACCAAGGCTCCTGTTGATTACCGAGCAGCAGCAGCTGCCCTCCTGGGAGCTTCCACACACACAGGTACCAGCCAGAACTTGCCCTTGAGCTGAGTATTTTTATTAAAAATTACTCCTGTAGGCTGATTGTTATTCTTTTTAACCCTGCTATTGTCTCCCTTAGGCCAGTCAAACTAAGAAGAGACAAACTTCAATCTGTGATTGCTTTTACGCTTGTTTGTGTTTCACACGCGCTGGGAGGTGCGAGGTTCCCACATGTGCTCTCCCAGTGTGCTGCTTCATTACGTTCCAAACATTTGCAGTTGGTTTTCTCCTTTTAAAAGCAATCTGTACTCTAAAGAAGAAAACAACTCTTTCTTAATCCTATCTTCCTTGCTAGTGTTGATCTACCTTTGTCAAGACATGGGATTATCCAGGGCTGTGTGTGGACCTTTCCAGCAGTAAGCGCTTGGGATGGGGGACAAAGCAGGACAGCCGTGCTTAGCTTTAAAGCCAGCCTGAAAGAGATTCAGCTTTCTCTGGCAAGGGGCCAGCTGTAGTATTTTACTTTTGAGCTCATTCCAGCTCTAAGATCTTGTCTAATCTGTGAACACAGGGAGTTCAGTGCGGTGGGAAGGCCAGCAGTGATCCTTCAAATGGAGCCTCGGTGATTCTTGTTTAGAACCAGCCCACCAGCATGATGTAGGCGAGCGACTGTTCTGACAATGGTCCAGCAAACGGAAAAGGGCAAATGCAAACTAAACGTGCGTCATGGCAAACTTTCAGCTCAAACGCACAGTCTGCTCTCTTGGAGCATGAACACAAAAACTCTGGTGATGGGAATACATGTGTGTGCGCAGTGGGCCCAGACCTTTGAAACAGCAGAGCAGGCTCTTCTCTTCTTGTTCTTTCTCAGAAGGTATGCAGAAAAGGTACAAACAATAGGTCAAACAACTTTTTAGCCGTTTAATTAAAAAAATCATGCTGTTGCTGACTTCTACAACTACCTGAAAGGAGGTTGTGGAGAGGAGGGAGCTGGCCTCTTCTTCCAAGTGACAGGGGACAGGACTAGAGGGAATGGCCTGAAGCTCCGTCAGGGGAGGTTCAGGTTGGATATCAGAAAAAAATTCTTCACAGTAAGAGTCATGGGGCACTGGAACAGCTGCCCAGGGAGGTGGTCGAGTCGCCTTCCCTGGAGGTGTTTAAGGAACGGGTGGATGAAGTACTTAGGGACATGGTTTAGGGAGTGTTAGGAATGGTTGGACTCGATGATCCAATGGGTCCTTTCCAACCTTGTGATTCTGTGATTCTGTGATTCATCCTTCAAAATTTAGACTGTCTAAAGCCTTGTTTTTGTTTCAGTTACCAGCCCCGTGGCAACAGGGGCTGGTAACTGAAGTTACCAGCAAGACAGTGCTGATAGACCCTTCTGCCCTTCCAGCCCTGCTGCTATATTTGTAGTGGTGTCCATTAACCAAGGTGGTTTCTGAAAGTCATGGCATCCAGCAAACCAGTAGCTTCTTGGTTCCTCCTGCCATGGCATCCAGCTAACAGAGGTATTTTGTCTCATCCAGTCTGGGCATACTTGGCCACAGGTTCTTATCTCCCTTTTCTTCATTATTTTGTGATCTCCTCAAGGCTGACTTTTTGGTCATGTTTTTATAGTATTCTAAAACTTCTTGCTGAGACTTTCCCATTCTTTTCTTCCTCAGCCCTTCTTCTTTCAAAGGGCTCTCGTGGGACCCCTGCTCTTCCCTATGGTTCGTTTCATAATTCTCCACCCTGGTCTTAAAAATTATATGCTGGATCTTGCTGGTTCACCAATTAAATTGAGCAGAATAGTTTGGATTTTTTTAAAAGTAATTCTTAACACGCCTTAAATCAGTCCTATTGATTCTTCTCTCATGTGGCCCCTGCTAGGTGTTTTCAGAGAAGGAGAAGAAAAAGCATCATTTTTATTCTTTTTTCCTGACTTTTGGCTTTCATGGCAGTACAATATTTGACTCTCTGCTCCTTGTCTTGTTCTGAAACTGTTTATCAAATCTTCTTCGACAATTACTGTCTGGTCCTCTATTATTCACTTTCACTAGCTTGATTCTTTCCTATCAATCAGCTTTCTTTTCCCTCTCCAGCCTGCATTCTGTCAGCATGAAAGTCTTCTACATTGAACTGCAATCTAAGGTAAATGCAGACTTTTAACCCTTCCCACAAGTGCCCAGCCCTCTTTACCTTAATGTCAATGCAGCAATTAATTTTCTGTCTCCTGTGTTCAGCTTAAGATGCTCGAGCTCTCCATCATCTTCCCAGTCTTTCTCTGTTTGCAAGTGTGGGATTTTTGAGTCAATAAAATGGTCTTCTGCAGTTTTTGCTTACCACCTCAATGACAAGTTTCATTGACATTTTGGTGGGTGCTGTAAGTTTTTAAAGCTAAAGCAAACCCTGCTGCGGTACTATGGCTTCTCACTGATTTCTGTGTGCTTCGAATGAATCTCAGTCAAAGAACTCATCACACTAAGAACATCTCCTCCACCTAGGTAATTGTTTTCAAGTAAGACTATAGGTAGGTTGTTTTGCTCCTCAAAACAAAAGTTGTCCATTCATTATGACCACACAAGTGGATTCTGTTCCATGTTCTGCTGTAGCCCCAGGTGTGTTCTTGTCTTCTTTACATTTGAATCTCTCTGCATCCTCACTTCCCCCACTTTCACCATCCAAAGGGCCAGTATCATGGGGAACATTCAACTCAGAGCCTTCATGTGTTTACATTTTAAACACTTTCAGAGAAATGAGTTTTCGTAAGTAGGAAGTAAAACTCTGGTTTTATCATAATCATTAATAAAGCAATTAAATTGGTCCATGCACTATAAAATTCAAAGACCTTCGGTAGGTCATGCTTAGAAGTACATGTCTTTTGTATTAGTGAAGTGATAACATTCAAACGGAAATGAGAAATGTTTTCTGCTCTGTACATGGAATGTGGAAAAAAAAGGTGCTAGGATTTTACTGGATTATTAAATAAAATGTGTTGGGGGATATTCTTAATCAATGCTATTTAGTCTCAGAAAAACATGTGAAACACTGTAATTTTTCCATGAAAAAAAAATTTAGATTTAAGGTAAAAAATACTGTTTGTTTATGAAAATGATGTAATTTTGTGCAACCCAAAGCCTCCATCACAAAACTGTTCTTGCAGCAGCCTGCCACCAGTGGTAGCAGTCTGTGTGGACCAGAACAAACCCGTTGTGAGCTGAGGGAGGGATGGATTCTTATGCTCTGCAGGTTGGTGTCTGACCATATTGCTCATATGGAGGAAACTGGAAAGAGTGATTGTACCTATGCTTCATAGCAATTAGTATCAAAGCTACTTAGTTGGCTGAGATATGCTTCCTCTGAATCCTCATTTTGGGTTTCTGTCATGCTTCTCTAATCTCCTACAAAGTTACATTTCCATAAAAAACATTTCCATTTTTCCTGCTTATTTTTTGTTAAGTAGAAAGCCTCCTTAATTATGGGGTTTTTTTAATTCAAAAACTCCTCATCTAGGTCAGCGTTTTTAGAATGCCAGTTTCCCAGTTGTTATATCGCTACGCCTCAGATCCTTAATTTTAAACAATAGGAGTCTTGGAACGGCTCTTGCTTTTCTTTTGCTTCCTTCCTTCAGAGAGCTGATTTTTTCCTCTCATCACAGTCTCCATTCCAACCTCAACCCATTTATCAATTTATAAGTCTCGCTTCTTCCAGAATAGTTTTTCAGATACGTATTTTTAGATGAGAGCTGTTCCATCTTTCCAAAATGATCACTTCAACCTCAGCCACTGGAGCTCAGACATACAATATTTAAATTATTATTTATAGTACCGGAACACGGGGAGACTTTCATTAAAGATAAGGCATTAGGCATGTGCCTTGATGAGTAAAGGCACAGTGAATGATAGTCTCTACTCTGAGCACTCTTGAGCCTGGGTGGACTTGCTGGCAGAACTTAAGGAGAAATTTAACCCAGACACAGATTAGAATCACACAAGGCTGAGGATGGTCTCCAAGACTTGTCAGAGTTACCCAGCCCTGCCTTCCTCATCAGTACTGCTCCATCTCAGTGTGATAACTGCTTTTGACTCAGCACACAAAAAGCAAGAGAGATGGCAGAGTGAGACCAAACACAGGAACAACGGGACTGAGTGCCACAAGGACACAGTCACCCAAGAGAGATGCCAGGCAAGCTCAGAAGGGCACATCTGCCTCCACCATGCAGAAGAGTGCAGTACAGCCATCCCCAGAGCTACAGTGGTGGTGGTATAGCTCTAGGGCATGATAATGAGATAGTGCCTTGAGATAACAGATTACATATACAAACATGACCAGACAATTCCAGATTCCAGCATTTTTCCAGTCATTGCTAGAGGTCCCTTTTCTCCAGTGTGTCCCTAATTCTTTTGATTCCTCAGCTAGTACCAACTCACAATCTATTAGACTTCTACAGAGTCCGTTGCATTTCTGTACTGAAAGAAACCTTTCTACTTGGATTACCGTATATAGCTCCAATTTTTGTCACTAAGTGGTGTAAATTAGTTCTGTGTGACTTGATGGATTTTCTCCCTCCCCCTTGATAACAGTGATAAAAGATCTGACCCCTTTCTGAGCGTTTGTAAAACCAAACATACAAAATCTAATTTGTTTGGGTTTGAGCTTTTAATTGCTTTACCGTCACAACGTGAAACTGAGTGCTCTAGCAACCTTGGGGATTGATCGACTGATTTATAATAAGGGACTTGACCTGAGAAGGGTTATCACCCTTAGATGCAGTAATATAAACCTTTTTGGATAGTCAGGATGTTGGTGTTGGCTTCTGTTGGGCAAGGATTTGGGTACAGCTACTGAACCCTGCTGTGGTTGCTGATGAAATCTCCCATTGAAATGGTCTTCCAAGCTGCGCTTCTTATCAGGACTGAAACTATAAGAGAGAAATAAAGCTTAACAGCACTGTCCAGGGCTTCTCTCTGCTCCCAGGTGTCTGAAAATCAGGCCATGTTTCCTGACCTAAGATGGAGGAACAAACCCCCCTGCAGTTTTGATTTGGTTGGTTTCGGGGGTTGACTGCTTAGAATTAGGATTGCAAAGCAAAACCAATATTTATATGCAGAACATTCCTAGTTTTAAAGTATTGTTAATTAATTTAGGGCTTTTTTTTCCCTGGACCATAGATCGTACAACCTTCTTTAGCCTTTCAGAGGCAGCACAGGTTTTGTCTTCAGTTTGCACTGATGAGTATCAAGTCAGAATAATTCTTTTTTCCCCAGAGAAATCCCCTGTGTTTTACTCATAAATAAAAAAGAAAAGGCAGAAACATTCTTGATGGTATTTTTTGCAATTTGACTTTGCCATCAGAATAGAACTGCACACATACAGCACTTGTCGTCCCTAAAACTTACATTTTGAAAGTTCTTTGAAGATGTAAATTACAGATCTTTCATATGAAAAGTTAATGAAGGACTCTAAACAAAATAAAATAGAAATGATGACATGAAAGAGCCTTCTTATGGCTTCAATAACAAGATAAACAGTTTAATATTCCACATACTGCATTAAAAATAACAGCTGGGCTCTGTGGAGACGAATCCCCTAACTCAACTACATTGGTTTTCACATTAGCTGAGGACAATTAAGGAGACTGATTTCTCTCCCTTAACTGTCACCTCCTTTTGGCCCTCAGAAACACTGAAGGCAGCCAACACTTGCTAAGTTTTAGCAGACACCACAAGTACTTTAACAAATACAGTAGTAAAGTGTCATTACCAGCAACACTTCAGTAGCCTCTGAAGTGATAGACATATACTGTATTGACAGCCTAGAATTTTAATGAGCTATAGCTGTATTGATTGTTCTTTTTTTTTCTCCTCTTCCTCCAATTCAGACAAGAGGAAGCAAGACCCAGCATTTCATTAAAGGAAACTTTATCCAGTGATTCATATTTCATGAATACTTGTGATCGAACATGTCTTGTAAAATAACCAATTAATACAGCCATGTTAAAAGTCAGGTTGAAAACTGGAAACTACGCAACTGCATTTATAGAAGCCCGGGAAGGCACAACGTTCAAAACTTCCTACTGTATAAAAAGTTCCCAAACATGATTTTGATCCACATCCCTTGCTTCATTTCATTTCACTTTCTACTCCTCGGCTTTCCTGACAGCTTCTCCTGTGTATATTGTTCTGTGTGACTATTGCATCGTGCTGTTTGCAGCTCAGGATGTTTCAAGGTACAATGCCCATTTTTCTGCGAGTGTTTTTCTGGCGGTGGTGGGTTTTGACAGCATCACAAATGCAAGTTAAAAGTGACCAAAAGAGCAGGAGAAGGAGTAGCCTGCAATAATGATGTGCAAATTGTGTTAATTTCATAGTGGGATCCTGCTTTTTGATAGGATTTAATGCGTAATGAGCTCCTGAGACGTTATTTTTGCTTCAAAGCTTTGCTGAGTACTAGATCCTATTAAATTCTTGCAGTGAACACACCAAAAAAATACTTTGAGCTAATTTTAATAATTTTTAATTGAAGGAATATTTTTATTCCAATTTGAATATTCAAGCTGTTTAAAAGTTAACACATTCTCAAAGTATTCATCAGTCCTTTCCTTCCATAATGTCTTTATTTAGGCAGCCTGTTGTGGGTTTTTTTGGCAGAGGGGGAGCTTTTTTTTTGTCCCAGATTTGTTTTTTAGACCCGATGGAAACAAATTAAGACATTTTTTGCTATTTATTTCTTTTAAAGTGCCTGCATGCTGCAGTTTAATCTCTATTCTTTTTATTGCTGTTTTATAGTCTACCATTATTGCTTGTTTGTTTCCTTTTCTTTTTCCTAAAAGCAGAAACAAAATACAAATTTCCCTGCTAGTCCTTTCTTGTGTCTTAGCAGGAGCTAGATTTGTGTGTGTGTGTGTGTCTGTCATGCTCGGTAACGTATGTATTTCGTTCTTAGTAGCGTTGTTATATTACATTAAATCTTATGGACCCCAACAGAGACTGGCATCTCAGGTTGCAAAGACAGCTAGCGGGAGACCAAACAACATCACAATCTACATATATAAACAAGAAATGTGCTTTACTGTCATGTTTCAGGGAGGGAAAGCAGGAGCAGAGAGATCCAGTGACCTGGTCCAAGCCTTCCTAAAGATCTGGGATTCGTTCCCATAACTGCAAGACTTTTTCTTTGTTTGATTTATCCTCTCAACCTTATCCCTGCTCTCCAAAATCACAGGGAAACCTGGAGGACAGCAGGCAATCATATGGTAAATGAAACACAGCTTCGCACTTTGTCTCTTACAGGACTCTGCTCATTTTAAGCATGGCATAGGCTAAGAAATTGATGTGAAAAATAAGAGCTGGGCTGAAGGCAAACCCTGACTAAACAAACTCTGTGCCTGAGGCTCTCTTACGTGATGACCACTCAAGTTATGGCAGCAAAGAGCCTCTACTTGCAACAGGATTTGAGGCTAGCAGAGGTGAAATGCTGGTGATGCAGGCGTGCGTGATCCCAGCTTTTCTATCATTTCCTTCTGGTGTCAAAAGGGAGTGCGCACCCACACTTTGGTGACAGAGGTGGGGTGTAGCCATGAACTGAGCTATGAGCGCTGAAGGCTTTTGGATTGCAGCTGTGGTGGCCCGGGACTCTTCTCCTGCTACATTTTCTCTGGTAAATGAGAGTGACCCTAAGGAATCTGATAGTCTTTCTCTCTCCATCTCCATATTAATTTTTAGGGATCAGAGGCAGATGGTTAAGAAATGGCTTTGAGATGTTTGGGGTGACCTTGAGGAAGCTCTAACTACAATTCAGAACTGCAAATGGTGAATGCAGTAAGCAGATTAAGAGTCTGGCACTCTGGCAAATCTCAAGACCTAGTCTTATGTTGCTATTTTTTCCCTATGGCAAACTTACAGATTTCAGAACGACTTTGCTGTAGCAGTGACTTGAAAATTATAGTGAGTGAGTGTTCCCTTTTAAATAATGGATTATGAGGCAAAGATTAATTTTTGCTCAATTTTCACACTAATTCAGTGCCTTGCTGCCAGCAGAAGCATAAAGAGGACATGAATTCACAGTGGCTTTCTTTTCTTTCAAAGTCTTAACGTGCTTTTATTGGATGGGACTGTTTGTGATAAAACTCCTATCATTCACATCTGGCTGCCTACCTAACCAGAGGACTGACATCTCTGGAACATCCTTTGGATAATGTCATCAGTGAAGATAGTTAAACCACTCCTCAGCTTGTTCAATGCCTGTCAAAGGAAACCAACCCTCTTCTGCTACAGACAGAAGGTCATATACCAACAATCCCTATGACAGCCAACCCTGCTGCTGCCAGGAACCGCTTATTTTTAGGCCAATTGAAAAGTGGAGGAAGAGGAAAAGAGGGCAAAAGAGAGAGAGAAGTAGAGAGAGACATACAGCTGAGAAGAGGCGAAAACAGAAACACTATGTCCCATAGGCATTTATCAGCCCAAATGAAATGGAAACAGTGAAAGGGAAACACTGCTTTGCTTTTCTCAAAATTGTATTTCCAGTTGAATGAGTCGAAAAGAAAATATCCTTTCCTTTTCCTGTGATTTTGAGAGATCTGTTTGCTAAGTCTGCAGGCTTAGTAGGAGAGACAAGGAGTATTTATTTTCCATATATGTTGGTAATTTATGAGGTTGCTAGAAATGCAGACTTTCTGGAAGTAAAATCAGGCCATGAAATAAAAAGGATTTATTCAAATATCCCAGCTTATTAATTCTTTCTAATTCTTCACAGTGAAGGAGATGAGTGAGGATGCACACAAGGTTTACTGAATTTTAAGAGGGAGAACATCCAGTAAAAGTAGCAACTGCAAGTGTACTTTCAAAATAGAAAAAGGGGAAAGATAAGTGAATTTTATTAGGGTTTGAAATGTAATTGAACTTTCCTTTTCCTATTTTGCCATCAAAGATGTCAGAAAGAAGTTTACTGTTCTGGAAAAGGGTCTTGCATTACTAACTAAGCTGCATAAAGTGGCTTCACCTTCTTGTGCAGCAGGGTGTGACTGACGGGATGTAAATGCAGTCCTTATCTATGACACCTGAATGGGTGGAGAGGAGATTTAGAGCCTTGAGCAAGAAATAAGATGCAACTATTGCTTTCACTGGAAATTAGTGTTCCACCAGCAGCAGGAATGGGACAAACGTATTGTTCTTTATGAGGAATGTTAACTACCCGTTCCAGTGAGTGTCCATCAGTATGCATGGCTGGGTGTTGTATTATTGTCCTGCCTTAACCTCCAGAAGCCTCCAAGAGGATGAGGGGCTGGGGGAGCATTCTACTATATGAAGTGCTGTAAAAAACAGAAAGATAGAGGTTCTGCTAGAGCGTTACAAAGTCTAAGGCTAAGATGCTGCACCCGAGTGCCTCAAAAGCTTTCAGAAACCTATCCTTTTAGAATGCTTTTTGGAAGAAAAGTGTCAGCATAGCATAACCCTTCAGTATGTGCTGGCTTCTTGTCAGCACTCTCTCTCTGGGCATGCCACGCGTCCTGGGGGCTGCTTTACACTGGTATTTGGATCTGGAAAGAGAGAACACATAAAAGTGAAAGTGTATTGAATGCTAGAGTAATATGTTAGCTGGTATTGATCTCACAGAGCAATTGTTTGGAAGCCTTCACCAAATCAAGTCCTTTCTATTAGCTAACTACAGAAAAATGCAAATGTCCCAAGAAATAGCTCCTTTCTTGGCAGATTCATAGGCCCTGCACTGCCTTCTCCCACCCCTTATTCTCAAGATTTGCAACATTGAGTGTACTCCAAATTTCCCAGCTGACTTCAGGGTGTCTGTTAGTTTTCACTCCAAAATTGACACTGCATATGCTTTTGGATGTGAGGGACCAGGGTGAAAACAAAGCCCACATCCTTCACAGTTGGATTGTTTTCTTGGCTAAGAGGAGCAGCTAAGGCCCAGAATGTCAGAGCAGCTGGTGGCAGCAGTCACCACCCGGCTCCATGGGCTAAATCAGACAGGGAGGACAGAAGTTAAGATCTACCTCCTTGAATTAAACTTGTTTGGTCTCTGTAATTGAGGGAAATGGCATAAAGTAAGGGAAAGGATTACTGCAGCGGCTCTGGGTGGAAGCGTAAGCCTCCTTCCCACCTTGGCATGTCCTGACCTTGTGTGTCCGTTTCACCTACTCATCTCTGCAGGGGCTGCCTGTGATCTCCGGTGCCCCCACAAGTGCAGCTCTGGCAGAAGTACGTTAAAGCTCGTAGTGTGTAGTAGAGGAGCTGAACTCCTCCTGGAGTGTCAGTTGACTGGATGACACCGAGCAGTTTCACAAGGCAGGAATAGACTGGAAGTCTGTGATGAGACCATGGGACAGAGGGGTTTAAAGAAAGAGTGGCTCTGGAGTTCCTAGTCCAGTGGTACCCCATGGGGGTCTGTGGCTGGGGCTGTGATGGCAAGATGAGATGAGCTGCAGTTCACGTAGTGCAGTAGTGCACTGGTAGAATCACAGATCGTGATACTTTGGTGTCTTTTTTTGGAACGCTTTTGATAGCAGAGGTGGCATATGACCTTCTGAATTTGAAATCTGATGGCTCAGGAATCTCCAGCTATACTATTGGCCATCTATCCCTCTTCCTATATACAGAAATATTGCTAAGCTGAGAAAAGCCTTAAAGAAAGCTGGAGTTTCTAAGAAGCAATTCCCATTGTTACATTCGCTAAGACTTCTGGACCCCTGAGGAATACAAGGGAGGGTCTGAGTTGTAAGTATCAAAAGAAATTAATTATTCTATATTATAATTAAGACTTTTTAAATTAGCTGAATAATTAGAATTTTTTTGGCATTACAGTGCAGCTTTTCACACAGCCTGATAATCTGAAATTTTAGAGCTATTTACCTGAGTAAAAGAAATTTCTAGCATCAACAATCCTCTTTGTGTAATAAAAAGGAGTAAATAACAGCTCTACCTTGGCTGCAAGAAAAGCAGCTCTCTTTAAAAGAAGTCTGTCAAGTCAAACTTGTCCCTCAAAATATATGTTTTGTAAAAGCCTTCGGAAAATGTTGGGTCGAACTGTTTTAGTGTTATTGTGAGGAAATCAATATTTCCCTGCAGCCTTTGCAGCCCCCAAATTGTAGCATGTTGTTTGTGCAGAAGAAATTGAAAGTGAAACTGTCTAAAAATGAGAGCAAAGTAAACTGGCCCGTTTCTATATTTTGCCCCAAAAGCACCCAAGGTAAATAAAATGGCACACTTGAGTAGTCAAACATGATAAATTCTCCTAATGTAAATAGCTGATGTGTGGGAGCGTTGGTGGCATTTGGGGCAGGTTTTTGCTTTCCTTTCAACCTTTGTCCTTCTTCCCTCATCCTTCCCATCTCCTTCGATAGCTCATTACTCAGATGCTGTTCTAGATACTACCATGCAGTATGGCTTCCAGGCTTTGCCCCCCGAGTTAAAGTATCAAAGGAATCATGCAAGATCACCAAGTGCATTTACACTGAAACCAGTGAATTGGCTGCAGTGATTCCACCACCACTGGGAAACAGAAAACCTTTCCAGATTGCTCTGAAATGCCAGCAGTAGGCATCAAACAGAGGTGGGAGCACCAGTTCCACTAGATGTGATACATTTGGGACCCTGGAGCTGGCAAAGGTACGGATAATGCTCCCATGTGAACTCTGCCAGATGACATGGCCATGGGTCAAAGGCTCTGCAGAGTTAGGGCTTCATCAGGTGACACCAGGAAGAAATGAGTTTATGGTCTTCGATACTGTAGCTGCAGATGTGTATTTTGAGCTGCTTAAACTGAGTTCAGAAAGGAACCACATTGGTTTGGGAAGCTCGACTGAGACCTCCGTCGAGAGAATAAAAAAGAAGTCTGTGAGAGCTGCACCTTGCTCACAGATACACCAGTGTGGATGCACCACGGTCCTCGGAGTATGCCATGAAAGGGCAGGAAGAGCTATTTTCTGTGTGTTTCATAAGTTCAGTAGCACATTTGTGAAGGAGCTGTGCAGTCTGAATAAGCAAGGAAGGGTAACAGAGGCCAGGTGAGGAAGCTGTTCATGGGAAGGGTCATGATAATACAGAAAGACATCGGCTACAGTGCTACTTACCATGAATGCCTTAATTGCATAATGAGTTGTATTTGAAAATACAACCCACTGTTGTATTTGAAAAGCTAACCCTAGAAAATAGTGGTTTGGACTGGCACATCAGGAGTGTTTTCCTTGCAAGCTACACTGTATAAGGAAAACCCTGAGTGTGTAGTAATGCATGGGCACCACAGTCCTCACCAGCAGTCAGAAGATAACCTCTACTATCCAGGGATCTGAACAAGGACTCACCAGTTTCAGGTTAGTCTTCCCTAGGCTTCAGCTTCTGGGCATGTTAATTCACATGTAAATGCCCCAAAATTGTCTGCTACAAGGACAGCACTAGCAATCGTCAAGTTCTCCGGGCTATTTTCATGAAAGAGATATTAGCCAAGCCATTTTTATTCTGCTCTGCGCTGGCAGGGAAGGGGGTGTCTGAATGCATCATCAGACTGCATTTCGCTTGTGGCAGATTGGTGGTAACCCAGCAGTCAAGTCCATGAGAGTGAAGCTGTGAGAGTCTGAGCAGAGAAGGAATAGAAATCAAATCATTGCCACATAGGGTGAACAAGAACGCTTGAATTCTGAGACTCCAGTAAGCAAGTCACTGAGAAAAATAAACAGAAGTTGTCAGCTAAAATGGATATATTGACTGCAGTACAAACCAGAGCAGTAGCAACCCTGATGACCGGGATGAAGACATTTAGAATGATCCCATTTCACCCAGACCATACCCTTGGAAACTTATATTCCTTTTTATAATGAGCTGCAAGCATACAGGGACGGAGGATCCCATCATGATAAAGAATGCTATTAATTCAGGGACACAGGGACCAGCATGAGAGTGTGACCACTGAAAGGTTCACTGTTAAATGAAGTTGGTTACCACTTAAGGCTGAGCCTTCAGTGTGGAAGTGGGACTTTAAAGATGAGTATTTTTGTGGAGTGGATTGTGGCTTTAGGCAAATAGCCCTTTTAGACCAATTCTGATGAAAATTCTGGAGCCAAAGCTAGCTGAATGCCTGCTGACTGGACTCTGCATGATGCTAAGTTCCACAAACCTGCGGTGGGGAGAGAGAACAGGCTAGAGTTGTGATGAGCGTCAAGGTGTTGAACTGGTTTAGCATCTAAGTTGGAAGTAAAATCAGATGAGGGACTGAAGTCATGTATTGCTAAAAAAACGACTCCTGGGATAGCTGCTGTATTGCTGCTGGGGGAGACAGCAATTCAGAAATGCAGTGCTAGAGGTTAGGCGTGACTGTGGGGTCTGGGAATTCTGAACAAAATGAGGAGCAGGGATGGATGGATATGACAGAAGGGCTGAAAGGATTCTCTGTAAAGAAAAGGAACTAGAAACAGGTTTAGTCAAAGCAATCAGTACCACTAACCATCATTTTCACTAGTCAGGGTCCTGAGGACAAACAAACCAAAGCTCTGGAGGATGAGAGGGACCTTTATAGTCCTGTGGTATGTGCCCCTCTGCCCAAAGGCAGAGGGTATTTTGTCTGGACTGGATAACTCTTGAAAATTACATTTGAAGTTGATGTGATACAGGGTTCAGAAGGAACTAGAAAACCTGGGAGAAGATGTAGCTGGGTGGACTATGAACCCCATTAGCGTCTTAATGCATGAATTGGCAGAACTGTACAATAGCAATGAAAAACAAGATACTGGGAGCTCAAACTGTTATTAGATTCTGGTGCCTGAGCAACTACTGAAATTACCATTTTGCAAGAGCGCAGATGCCTGCAACACCATGTAGGCAAAGGTGTACAGTGATTTCTTATGGTGCAGGGAGTTTATCAGCTCTGCTCCTACACCCACTCTCAGTGCAAACTGCTTACTGGAGAGTGCGGCTGAGCTTTCTTGTATTGAGCATCATGTGCAGGATAAAAAAATGGGCTTTTCAGCAGCCTGTCCCTTAAACAAAATAGGTAACTTCTGATCTGACTGACTGTGGAAGGATAATACAGAAATAGAAGGACTCATAATTACCTTGCCTACAAAATGATGTACTCCTGTACATCCTGTAAATGATGTATCCTGTAAAGGCTCCGGAAATAGTCCGAACACCTCAGGATGAGGGTGAGTTACCTTTCTGCAAGTATAAGCTTGAGATAAGTTGGAGTATGGAAAGATTAATGCCTTTGCTTTAATAACAGGTCTTGATCCAAGACTGCAGAAGCGATGTAAGTACCCAAGCGGAGCCCAGAAAGGATTGTTGTCCACTATTAATAGCTTGGTGGATCAAGGAGTGCCAGTGCAATGACCCTGGGTGTGCAATTCCCCTGTGTGGCTGGCATTAAAAGGAGGTAGGAAGATGCATCTGACTGAGGATTTCAGGGCATTAAATGCTGTAACTCCTCAAACAACACCTCTTCTTGTTAAAATGCCAGAAATTACGGCTGCAGTAGCACAAAGAGCTAAGTGGTTTTCGGTCATAGATCTAGCAAATGCATTTTTCTTTAGCCCTTCAGTAGAGAATTGTTGGTAAAAGTTTGTTTTTACATTTCAGAAGAAACAGAATACTTTCATACAAGTTCCTCAAGGGTTTTACAAGCTTCTACGATCTGTCACATATATTTCACCCAGATGTGGGAGAAATTAGCCTGCAGGTCCAGGGAGCGTGTAACATCATATGTGGATCACACCTGAACTGGGGGAATTCTGAAAAATCAAGCATGTCAGCAGACAGAAAGTTTTGGCTGCAGTCCAGAAGGAAGGATTGAAAGTCAACAGACAAAAGGTTCAATTAGTGCAACAAGAGGTAAAATATTTAGGAGTAATACTAGGTATTGAAGGCTAGACTGCTGATAAACAGAGTGTGGAATTAATTCAAAAGCTACCCAACCCCACTATTCTGCCTGGCTAAGAGCACTGTAAGGCACATTTAATTGTATGCAGGATTTTATTCTGATGTTCACTGAAGTGAGTCGTCCTCCAGCTAAGCTTTTAGAGAAAACTAGGTAGTGGGAGCAGGGTGTGGAAAAGCAGTAGCTTGGTTGAGCTGAAACCAGCCCAAGCCCAAGCTGAGGTGGTGGGCTGTCTGGATCCAGGAAACCTCTTCATCTGTGGTTTGCCGGGAAGGAAGTGCCAATTTGGCACGAAAGAAAGATATTGTCTGTGCATCTCAAATCTTATTGACACCACAATTCTTTGTTAAAAGGAATGAGTATCTTTAGTCTGGAAATCAGTGAAATTGGATTATATGGTTGGAGGAAGGCCAATGGCACAACACATCGGGCATGCTTCCTTAAAATACATTATGTTCAATAAAGCACAAGATGGTGCATATCTAGCTCTAAGTTGGCGAAATGGACCATTATGGTAATGATTCAGGGAGTTAGACCTGGAAAAGGATGCATGACACAAACACCTCCAGACCTTAACAGTGCTGAACATGAGTTTCAGAGATCGCAACCTCCTGAAGTGCAGTAGCCTGTGCAGGTTTAATTGCCTCTGTCAAAATACAGCCACAGAAATTTGCTTTACAGGTGGTTCAAGTTCCCTTAGGATAAGGCTCGCACAAGATTTGCTCCAGTCTGTGTAAGGAGGTAGTGGGGCAGGATGCACCTCACTCGGTACAAGATGGAGAAATCCCAGCTGCATTGTCAGATGTGCATCATAGCAGTAGGAGTAAACAAGGGTGAAGGATTTCATTTTACTGAACGTGGTTTTTGCCCATCTAGGTATAAAGTGGCAACTTCACATAGCAGAATAGCCACAGACCTCAGGATATGAAGAATTTGGCTTCCAGAGGAAGCTTTAAGGAAGTTAGTACAGGTGAATGGCAAAAATTAGGATGTGGTGTTCCCATCTAAATGGCTCCACAAATGAGTACAGACAGCCATGATTATATTCCTTTTAAGACCGTGATATGAAGGGAGATGTGACTCTGACAGCATTGGTGGTTAAAAACTTCCCTAGCAGATGAATAGCAGCTGAAAGGTCTCACAAATCAATGGATAAAAGAATTTGACAAACAACTGCAACAGGATAATCAACAAATAGCTGAGCAATTAGGGAAACGTGTTCATAGAGCAGATAAAAGGGAGAAAATGGTAAATAACCAACATGAAGAATGGCAAGTCAGGGGTTTCCTGGAAAGGAGCACCCCTTGGGCTGCAAGCAGGATGGATCTGGCGTGAACATATATAAAGGCATTTCCGTTGTTTAGTAGGTCAAGTTAGTTCTGACAATGTGAGGCAGTTTCATCAATCATAGCCAAAGATTTAGAGGAGAGAAAAAGACTAAGCTATAGGGAAGGTTGTCTCTGTTTTTCAGAATCACATAAAGGAGTGAGTGTTAACCACCTGGATGAATGCAGGAACATGACTTTGCTGCAGTAAGAATAGCTCCTTCAGTTGTCGTATTGAGCATTAATAATTTCCTTACCGAAGTTGGGAATACTGTTGAACAGCATCAGGATCTTTCTGTTCTGCCTGCCGTGTCAGGACAGGATCTGCATGCAGCTTGGTGTTGCCTGCATTTTGCAGCAGGAAGAACAAGACCAGAAGGAGCACAGTTGCCAGGGATGCCGCCTGAAGTGAGCACATTCACCTCCTTGCTGGCTGACGTCTTCTCTATCCAAGCAAAGAGCTTTCTGCAGTCGGTGTGGGTGGGCAGTGTGATGAAACCATCGCGCAGGCCTTGGTACACTAGATACTGGCCAGCAGCATGGCATGCAGTCAGAGCTCTCTGGCGTGAATATTTGAGATGTCCAAGTTCCTTGATCATCCAGAACTGGATGCATACAAAGATGGCTTAAAGCTGCATTAATCCCACTTTTCTGGAGTCAGTCTCACTTTTCTCTGGCTGCTAGAAAAACACAGTCTTAGCCGGCAGTTTGAAAGTCCTCTTGTTTGGTTCCTTTGTGCTTCCCTCAATTTTACATAGTCCCATCCGCTTTTATTTTAAAGGTATTGTATCTAACAGGAGACATCCTTCTTCCCTGAGAGGCCAGCATGCTGCTAACAAGTAGTGTAGACATAGCCATGCACTGTTGTTCCTGTCACCTCTAATCATGCAGTGAGCACCATCACACCAAATCCCTTCTTTCCATCTGCATTCCTCTGAATCACAAGAAATACTCTCTCACCCCTCAGTGCAGTCTGAGCTTCTCTTTGTTTTCTCCATCTTTGGCCAAGCCAATGCAAGCAATCCCGTAGCTCCAAACGTGAAAACTGCCTCATTATGGTGAAGGGTCTCTAACACAATACTTTTTCCTGTCAGAGAGACTAGTTTCTTCTGCCATGAACTAGAATCCCTTGAGAGAAAGCAAGCTAAAAAAGTCTTTCAGCAGCCTTTTCTGTTCTGCCCTCCTGGTGCAGGTTGAAAATGAGAAGAAAGGGGGGGAAAGATTAAAAAAAAAGAAAACGAAAATATCTTCAAAAAGGAAGACTTTTCCAGTGCCCAAACAATCAATTGGACAATAGGAGATAATGATTCCACCTCTGTGCCCTTCTCCTGCCGGATGGGAATTTTAAACCCCATGCCTGGCAGAGGTGGTAAAAGACCTAAGTGATCCGCCTCGGCTCTGAACGTGGCACCTTGGTGATGAGCTGAAAAGCTTGTTGCTCACGTTGCAAACAAAGACTTAGCAGAGGGCAGAGGTAAAACCAACCGGGACCCGGCCTTCTAATCAGGTCCATGCTGTGAGCTCATGGTATTAATCCAGCAGCCGGTGACATCAAGGCAGGAGGCCTGCATGACCCCGAGCCCGTCTGACAGTGGCTTACACTACCCAGTACCACATGTTCCATTTAATAAACTCCATTGATATATTTAATAAAGACACCTCACACTTCCACAGTTTCATGTGTGACCTCTCTGCGGTTGCTACCGAAAACACAAAGTAAGAGAGTCAAGGATCATTAGCTGACGAGGCAAAACTGCCCTTCCCTTGCTCTTCTATTTTTCTTGTGAATATCAACTGCTTGGGAGGCAGAGATTGCTTGTAATCCTTCCTGTCTCCATTACAGAAGGCGCGGGTTTCAGCGAGAGCTTGGGGAAAAAAGTCACAACATAATGTCTGCAGTTTGGGCAGCTTGCAGTCCTGCTCACTGCCTTCAGATTCCTCATGCCAGCACTCATCTTCTGCCCATATGGGCTCCTGAGAGCCTTCAGGGGTTGAGTGCCCCCTCTTCTCCCAATTTTGTAGTGAATGAGGAGCATTTGGAGGCATCAGGGGTCAGAGGAAACCCGATAGCACTGCTCTGGGGGTCCCTGGCTGTACCGGACAAGCCAGGCAGCTTTGGCTTCTGATAAAGGTCATCTCCCTCAGCAGGTGAGGAGAAAGATAGACGTATAGTTCTGCATTTTGTTTCTAGACAGACTAATGTAGGAAAAATGTCTGGTTTAAAACGGAAAGAGAAAAGGGTTAGTTTGGTAGATTTTCTGTTAAGTTTGGGGCTTTCAGGTTTTCTGTTGTTTATTTTTATTATAATTTTATTTGGTGGTTGTTGGGTTTTTTTGCATTAGAAATAGTGTCAGTTGTCAAACAAGACTCCTGATTGATTTGTTTTTATGTCTGGCTTTCAGCATCTTCAAAGGCATCTAATTGTTCAGGACATACTGAGTAGCTGCACTTACAGAAATCAAGCTTCAAGTGGAACTCCCCTGAAAGAAGGCACCAGGAAGCCAAGATTAGTTTTCAGAAAGTTAAGTGGTTTTCATTTTTTGGTTTCTCAAGGACTCTTTCAAGGGCCAAGCAGATAGCTGGGAGATCCACAGAATGGAAACCTGCAGTTTGGAAAAGTGTGTGTGGAGGGGGTTGTTTGTTTGGGGTTTCTTTTAGTTAAATCATCTTTTTGTTTGACAGCAATTTACGCTATTTATGCAGCTGAAATGCCAGTGCATTTTTTGTGTGGACTCTTTCTTTTCAACAAAGGACTGAGGAAATTGCCACACTAATTCTCTGAGCTTCCTAGCAGCTCTCAAGCATAACCAGAAAAGCAATTTCCAACTTAAAAATACGAAGGCATAGAACAGAATAAAAGCATGCATGGACTAGTTCAGTTCAAAAAAGCCCCTAGAACACTTTGGGAAACTGTGGCTACCTTCCCATTGGATTGAGTGGATAGTTGGGCCTGTGCTGAAGACCAAGCCAGCTTTAGGTGCCCCCGGGTATTTCAGGGACACCTAGAGATGGGACAATCTTCCATGCAGCCCAGAGTGACCACCAGCCTGCCTCTGTGCCCTGGCAGAAATGACATCCTTCCAAGAGCTTTTAAACTCTTGTTGATATAAGACGTGATGGCTGCAGGCAGGCGTGGGACAGGCAGCACGAGCACCCCGAGCCTGACCAGCTGAGATACGGCACCGCTGCACCCTGAGCTCTTGGTAAAACCGAGCCTTTGTACCACACTGAGTGGAAAAAAAAACGTAAAGGGCAGCATTTTAACTCTTATCTAGGGCACACCAAAATCCCTTGTTGCATTAGAAAAATAACGTTAACGTTTGATCTGCAAGTTGGGAAACTTGGGTAGTTCCTCTCCTTGGGGAGCCCCTGTGCATTCCCAGGAATGTTGCGCCCACCAAGCATGGGCTTGCCTAGAAAAGTGCAGACACACCCCCTCTCTCTCTCTAACTCTGTGTGTATTTGCTGTATAGCTGTCCCACACATTTCCTTGCTAGCCTGTCATAACCATTACTAAAATATGCTTATCTCGTGTATGCAAATAGCAGGATATTTATAAGGTTCTTTGAAATTTCCATAATTTTGCTGTAAAAAAAAAAATCTCTTTGCTTATCTCACAAAGTGTTGTAACCAGTGTTACTTTTGTTGAAATCCAAAAATCACTCAGCAAAATAAGAATAGTCTAAAACCTGACAGTTTTATATATTTTTGAAATAGAAGTGAAAGAAAGAAAGCAAACTAGGCTTTATTATTTTAAATTAGAAAGTTTAATGCTCACCAAAAAGGATATAAACTGTAAAAGTATTTTAGCAGTTCCTAGAGAAAAGGGGAGAAGTTTTAATAATAACACCGTGTGCTTCTATATCATTTTCATTAGAAAAATCTTAGAGCACTTTCAGCTTATTAAAAAAAGAAATGCCTCAGAAGACTCTTGGGAGGTACTATAGAAAAGTAAGGTAGCAAATATAAATCCACATTATGCTCCATCTTGTGATTACTTGGAACTTCCTAGCCACCTTGGGGATATACAGCTCCCTGCTACGGCTCAGGATTACAAGTCTGACCACTGTGGCATAGCTTTCCCCGGCTGTGGCAATGCAAGGGCCTTCACTGCTTCTATCTCCTCATTTCATGGGTGAGCAAACCAACGCCTGGAAGGTTTTTCCTGAGCTCAAATGCAAGGAACAGGAATGAGCAACAGGGATAGGTCAAGCACGTTGATGGTCACGGGCTCCCACCACCCCGTGTCCTGCCTCATGGGGACGTGCAAGGATCTCTGCGGAGATTCCTCGGCCACCTCCAAGGAATCTTGGCCTGTTTCTGGCTCCATGTGAGTAGGTTCCTCGCTGGGTAGAGGAACATTCCCAGACAGGCTCTGAGACATCCAGAGAGGACAGAAAAATAACCTATTAGCCTAAATATAGCAAAAGTCATAAAATGTGCAGTGGAACAACAAAAGGAGGAAGAGATGCTGTAAAGGTAGAGGATATTCCCTGGGCTGATGAAGAAAATAATATTAAAAAAAGTCTCTGGTGTTTAATTTCAGAAAATACAATAGGCTGACTGAGTGCCCAGAAGAGGAACAGCATGTTAACATATCTTAGATAAACAGGAGCCAAACTGTTAGCCTGACAGAAAAATGAGAAAGCCCATCAATGCAGTGGGGGAAAATAATAAATTAAAAAACAGATGGTTCAAAGATGTGATTGCATCTTCAGCTTCAGTGAGAGGAAAGAAGGGGAATACATATGTATTACAGACAGGCCAGGAACAAAAAAAGCTGAGAAAACACAGATGAACAGAAGAGGCAGACTCATCATAATGAAGTTAATTAAAATAGCAGGACCTCAAGTTATTTTAGGTCCCAATGGTAGAAACCCAAGAATTCCAAGACACATTCTTCCTTAATACAAAAATTTCCTATTCAATCCTTGCTCAAAAAAGGGACCTCTTCCTCTATGCACTAGATAGTGAGTCAAAGCAGATGGGAATTATTCTGAGCTTGGAGAAAACAAAGAAGCACAAATTAATGGCTTACTGGCAGAAAGGCAGTTTAAAGCACTTTGCCAAGGCACATTTTATTCCTACACTTATCTTACATACATATTTTTTTCTCTAATTCTGTTTAGATCAGAAGTGCAGAGATGTGTATAGACTGGAATGGGCATTAAAACAAGCAGACAAAAGAAAGGGGGGGAAAAAAAAGCACCCTAAAATGTATGGTGCAATGACTTAATGACTTGCTTCATATCCCTAGTATACAGAAAATAAATAGAACAACCTCGTCTTGCCAGCTTGAACTCACCCTGTAAGGTCTGTGCGGATATATGCATCCATACCTCTGCACATATACATACACGTATGTGTGTATATACATGGTCTGAGGTCTGATATGCACAAAAAAAAAACCCTGAGACTAACCCTATAACTTGGGAAACAAGAGTAGGAGGGGAGAGACAGAGAGATGGGTATAGAACATGTTCTAACCTGTCACAGTGAGACAAGGCTCATCTCAATCGCTTCACTCAGTAGGAGTGGACAAGTGTTCAAATAGAGGTGTTTTCTTACCCTCAGTTGGAAAATGTCAGTGTGCACCAGCCCACGTTGTTTTCTCTGTTTTATTAGCAGTTTTTAGCTAATAACATGACTGTGCTTGAGCACCCACCCTATTGACCGGACCTTGCTCCCTGCAATTTCTGCCTCTTCCCAAAGCTCAAGTCAGTGCTCAAATGAACCCATACTTTGTCAGTGGTAGATGTGAAAATAAAAACAACAGAGATCTTCAATACCCTCTCAGAAAATGAGCTGTGGAATTGCTTTGAACGTTGGCAGCATCATATACAGCTTTGTGTAAACTCAGAAGAGAATTATTTTGAAGGTGGTGGTAGTTGATTTTCTTAATTTATTAAGTAAAAAGTTACAGGTGCAGTCTCTTTTTTGTGTGTGTGTCAGACCTTGTACATACTCATACGTTACTCTTCCATATGAAGAAGCACCAAATGGTTGCAAGGGCTCCTCATGGCATTAGAAACCCTGGTCAGGATCCTTTTGCTATCAGAATGAGAAGGTTTGCTTCGAAAGTGGTAGGGTTTCACTCCAGCTTCCTTTGCAGCAGTACAGCTTTAATTCTTTAGCTAGGCTTTCTCTGCCCAGGACCGTACTTCAAACACTTCTGTGAGAAATTTGTAAATAGTCTAACTGCACAAATTAATCATGCATAAACAATTTAAGATATGATATCAATTCTATTTCAATCATAATTTGGCAAGATGATGGAGGTAGAAACTCAAACTGTACTTGTGATTGAATCGTGTTGATTCTTTCATAACTATTAACACTCAAGACCTCAATTTTATGTCCCTTGGGAACAGATTCTGCTTGTGCTTGGAGGATTAGAAACAGGAGATCATGAGATGTAGGTTCAGTTCTTGTTATGTGACTTTCAACTGCTTTCTTAGCTTCCTGCCACCTTATTTTTCCCTTGTGTAAAATTAAGATAATGACATTTCTTCACACGATGGCAGCTTAATGCATTTATGTCTAAAATGCTCAGGTGAAAGGTGCTATACGTTTCAGAGATTACTGTTTATTACTGCATTTTTTATTACTGCTATTTCTGAGAGTTTCACTCTCACATATGTAATAAAGGCAAAATATTATGAACGTTTTGCCTTGTTTTGAACTTAACGCCAATTTTATTCTGAATTAATTCCCTTGAATAGAATTATTCCTGAACTACATCAACTGGGGACCAGCTGCTGACCCCAAGTGTGTAAGAACTACAGATAATCATGGATGAAAAGAGACAAAAATACATTTTATCTAAGAAGTATCTACTGTGGTGATAGAGACTGAAATTAAAGTATAATCCAGAGAGAGAGAGGGGAGAGAGAGTATTCTTTAATTAAAATCAGCTACCTCAAAAGATGGATATTCTGAGGAGTGAAATTTGCACTGTGCTGAAGGCTTCCCACTTAAACCCTTGATCATGCAAGGAAAAAGAATTCTTGAGGAGCAATATTGGCATTAGTAGGTAGCCATTGCCACTGCACAAAAATGCAAAATTTGCAGAAAAATGAGTATGTGGACAATAGAACAGAAAGATGGACAAAATAAGAAGCTGCCTGAAACACAAACCCATGATTTTCTAGCAACAAATGAATAGTTTGGCCAAGAAAGAGACTAAAGGTAGAGACTTGGAGATGGAGAACGAAAAAAATTAAACCAGAAGCAGCAGAGATCAGTGAAAACAATCAGCATTTTCTGTCACGAAATATGTTAAAAAGACTGAAATCAAAGCTTCAGATATCCTGTTCAAAATGAGCCGTCATCCCGCCCAGCATCTCCATAGCAATTAATGGTCTCGGCCAAGGACAAATTATGGTTCAACCCATGGAGATTGTGTGGACCCCCAGTAAAAGGCAGCAGGTGAAAAGCATAATGTCTTCCTCACCTTCAGTGAGAAGCTGCTTCTGGCAGTGTGAGAACCGCAGAGCATGCACTTGAGGGGAGTACTTCTGACGAGCATTTCATAGTGAATCCTGTTCTGTTCTCATTTTAGCTCCCATCACAGATGGCTTCCTGTAATACAAAGAAGGCTCCTGGCAAGGCAGTTTGCTGGATAATGTTGGAATTGGATGTGATGGAAGTATTACCTCACAGAAACACCCATTCACCAGCATTTTATTTCATTGTGCTCAGCACAGTAGATTTGAGCAGCTAGTTTGCACTGGCACTGGTTCCCCTGCGTTGAGCTCACATACAAATCTCTCTTGCATGAATCTTGCCTAACAGTTGTTCGCAGCCAGGTGGTCTCTGTGAGAGGCGGTTATGTTGCAGTGAGGGAAACTGTATTCTTTTTTCCTTCCTTTTTTAAAAAAAAATGTTCTCTTGTGAAGTGGAGGAGCTGCTGCAATGGTATCAGAGGATCCCCGACTACGTCTCTGGGGACCGCGGGCAGTGTTATGGGCAGCGGCAGGTCACCCTCCCTGTGTGCTCTGGGCTCCTTATTGATGGGGAGAGGATTCACATAGCTGCCATGTCTATAAATACTTTGTAGCTTTGCTGTACACGATGCAAATGTTTTTTCTAGGACGAGCCTAAAAGCAAATTGTCTAATTTTGGCCACACAAAATTGCAGCCAGGCAGGATAGGGTATGTGGCAGGGGACTTTTTAATGCATTGTATTAAAAAAACCCCAAATGTACAAATCATGGCTGAGTCCAGGTTCCTAAAGATAGCTGTGGATTCAGGACACATTTCAGTTCAACCAGAAGGGTTGGCTAATCATTAAAATACATCATACAGGTAATCTGGTTCCTAGTCTCAGATCTTTAAAGGTATTTAAATACCCATAGTACTTAGTTTAACTGCTGAAGTGGCTTGACCAAACTTGGCATTAGTTACCAGCATCTCTTGAAAGTAAAAAAGAATTTATGGCAGTAAAACAGCGAGGCCTTCTTGGCAATATTACTTACATTGGAAATTGGTGAATCATATTGAGCTGTGAGTTACGAGTTCTCAAAGTTACAGCTCTCATAGCAGCTCTCATCACTCCTCACTTGCCCAGTTCCACCAGTCTTGCTCGCACAGATTCCATGGTCCTGTGGGGCCCCTCTGAAGACGCAGGGCTGGCTGTTTCATGAGAGAAGAGAAGTACTGAAAGTCCAGCGATGGTGGTACATGCTGGCGAGCAGTATTCACATATTAGCAGATTTCCACTCAAACTGGCAAATAGGAATGTCTATGTTAGAAATACTGTGTGAAAGCCAAGGCAACAAAAGTCAAAATGTGCATATGAGAATATGTGGTACACACAGTATATGTCACAATGTTTACCATCACTTCAAAACATGCACCCGCCCACAGTTCTTCACTAGCGGCATCCTGGAACTTCTCCAATTGGGATTTGCTATATGAAGCAAAAGTCATTTAAAATCAGCCATTATTGTACAGATCATGAGATCCACAGTACAAGATGCCATGCTCATCCCAGATGCTCATTAATAGCACTGTGTTGCAAACAAGTCCAGGACAATTGCATGGGGTTTGTATACTTTTCTGATCACTGTGTTTGCTCAGTTGGTATATAACATTTTCAAACGGGTTGGATTAAAATTTTTAGTAAATAGCTAATTCCCCAGAAACACAGTTCTGTTGCATTCTGGAACTATTGCAAATGTAGGTCAGAGTCAGTAAGTAGGTTTAGCTAATGAAAACAGGGGCAGGGGAAAGGAAGATTTTGGGGAAGGGAACTCATGTCCACCCAGCTTGCGAGAGGAAGATGTGTTGGCACCAGCTCACCCACCTTCTTTTACCGAACAGCTTGCTGCTGTATGAGGTGTAGTGACTCATCTCTGCATCATCCTAGTGCTGCGTTTTTAGCTCAGAAAGTAAACACCTGCTAAAAGCGTGGTGTGCTTGGTTGGGTTCCCTCAGTCCCTTGTGGAGCTCTTCCATGTAGTTAAGAAAACGTGATTTTACAGGGAGGTAAACTGCGTGGTCTCATGTTCAGGAGCTCACATAATTGAACAAGTCCAAAAGCCCAGTTTCTGCCACACTTTTATTTGTGAGAAAACAGCATTTACTGGTCTGATTCAGAGAAACCTACACAAGAACAACCTTGAGCTGAAATCATTTTACTGGTGAGTAGAAGCTGCGAGTCCATTGGGGAGGGCTGAGCACCAACACATATCTCCTAGCTCCCAGGGAAGGCCTTAAGAGAATTGCAGACCAGCAGTGAATCTGACCCCCCATTTCCTGCTTAGAATGAAAACACTGACAGGTTTTTTTGTTGAGCAAAGTGTTCACTCAACATCAAAGAAACATCTTTGTTTTGTGAAAAGATGCCCTCACCCCTACACACACACAAATGTACGCACTAATTTTTAGGGCTGATTTATAAACTAAAAGATCTGTAATTAGCACAATTTTACTTGTAATTATCAGGGATGAGTTGTTTGCGTTAGTGCCAATATTAGTAGCAATAGAAGTGCACTCACTCTTTTGTTTTTAATTCTTTCACTGCCTCTTTACGTTTAGTTTGAAGGTGAGATCAGTATCTGGAAACATAATGCAATTTATGCTGTTACCATTTCATGAACTTCAGCAGATCTTCTCCCAATAATGTATTATAATTATACTGATGATCAGAACTGGATTTGAAAATACACAAAGGCTGGCGTCAACTGCCACTCTGTGTCTGACCAGACCAGAAAATGAAAACAACAGTTGCTGACATCTATTGTCAGAGGAATTCCAACTGAGTTCTGCAGACAGATATGGACTGTAAAGATTAAATGGCTATTCACTTCATCTATATACCTAATTGCTGCAAATTTTGAGACTTGCATCCTAATCTCTGTTATGCTTGTTCCAACAGTACCTCTTTAAGAGAAGCTTCCCTGCTTTAAAGCCAAATGCAGTACTCCCTGCTGTGATGGATTCCTTCTTTTTCCTTCCTAATTGGAGCCATTTCATCAGATCGAATTTTGACAATGATAGTAATTGTCATCCAATTTTAAGGCAATGACAAGATCAATACGAATTCTCAGATGACAAGTATTATTACTGGGTAAGCACAAAGAAACAAAGAAAATGAAAAATCCATGTTCTAGGGATCAAAACAGTCAGAGGCACATGCTTGCCTTGATCCACGTGTGTGTGAATCCTGTTGACAACAATAGACACTGTGCATGTGGATGGATGGGGTAGAACAGATGGCCTTTGCCAGTCAAATAGCGAAGGAAAACGAGCACCCAGTGCTTTAGTACATTGCCGTTGCGGTAATGTGGGAGTCAATTAACTTACCACCAAACAGGCTTGCAGGGAAAATTACCCGCAGCCCCATCTCAGAGAATTCTGCTTCTCTTTAACATTTTGTACTCCTTCTGTTTCCTGAATGTCAGGAGTAAATACTCAAGAAAATCCCAGTTCTCTAAGGTAAATATATTCAACATATATTTATGTAGGCAGAAGTACTTGATTATTTTTATAACATTGTTTAAATGAGAAGAGCTGATTAGTTAATGGCCCAAAGAGTTCAGATAGGGTTCAAATATGGATCTAAAATGTGTTGCAGCATCTCTAGACTTTTCCCCACAATAGTGGTTTTGGGACAGATTCTGCCATGTAGGCATAACTGTTGCCAGACACTATCATTTTATTTTAGTAGATTTGCCCTTCAGCAAGACAGTTCTTCAAGGCATTTGACCCTTAGAGCTCAACTCGAGTTCCACATTTGCTACTCAATGTGCATTCAAGTTACCTCTGTAGGACCACTATACACATTCATCTTACTATTAAACCAGATCACCCCCAAAATGCAAAATCCAAGGAAAAGGACATTTTTTTTCTTGTTCAGTATTTATATTCAAAATACAGTTTAACTGAGGGAAGGGATTTTGGCAAAGTAATACATGATCGTCATACTAATTGGCAGCTGCAATGATAACAACCGTGACAAGTTTTAGCTCTGTCCACTTCAACTCAGCCAAGTCATTAAAGGTTTCCAAGCAGAGGGTTGTGTTATGAAGCCTAATATACACTAGTAGCTACAATGGTATCCCTGGATTTCTAAACGCATTTTTAACCACCCAAATGCAGGTTCAGTAGTATTTTGATCCATGGAGGAAGGTCTCAGCCAAGCTCTGAAAAGATGTTTGTTAGCCCCCAAAATATAAATAAAATATTTACAAAGAGAATAATTTACTTTTGATGTTTACTTCAGGCTATGGTTAAGCAGGCAGTGTCTGTACTAAGCAATGCAGTGACCACCTGCCACAAATGCTGTGATATTTGACAGATCCCTTTCTGCCAAGAACTATAATTCCTATTTAAATCTAAATAGAGGAGCCATGAATGCAGATTTCTCGTCACAAAGACACTGATGTTAATCCTCAGTACACGAAAATAAGAGAAGCCAGAACGTTTTATTGGATTTTATATGGAAAATAATTAAACAGTATTTCTTCTTTACTTGTTATACAGCATCCCATCAACATTCCTGCTGAATTTTTTTTTATAAAGAAAGCCAGAAAGTTTTATTAGATTTTTATGTAAGAGAAAATTAGCATTTTGTGTATTTGAACTTCCATTAGAATAACAAAAAGCAGGTAAACAGAAATGACCAAAGAATGATGAAAATAAAGAGAAAAAGGGTAAGGAAAGCATAACACTGTTCTCATACACACAGTTTTATATTCTAAGCATGCAAACAAAACAAATGTTTATGTGCATAGGGATGTATTGTTTATGTTCACATGCCAAGCAGTTTTGAAAAACTAAGCTCCCCAAAGTTAAGAAACACTAGAAGCGGATGTGCTTGCACACTCCTAAATTTGGCCTTTTTGGTTGTATACACAAGGATGTATGCTATTTTATTTCTTTTTTTCACACGCACACCATACAAAATGGTGCAGTGTAGGCAGAAAATTGGCCGGGAGAATGATGTAATCTCTGAGAGAGCTGCTTTGCAGAAGCCTGTTTCTTTTCTGCCCACAACCCAGTTTGGTATTTTGGATGTACCCAAGGAAGTTATCTTAGCATGTTTCCCAGCAGGTGGGTGCTGCCAATCTGAGGCTATAAGAGAACGTGTCGAAGTGTGCATTTAAAGTGTGCTTATTAATAGAGGGGAGGCGGGGGGCGGGGGGAGCTGTATCCAAGGTTGCATCCTCGGCATTTAAAAATGTTTCAGTTCAGCCTGTGCTGCATTATGTGATGCATGTGGATTTTCCAAACAAAAGATGTTTATGAGGAGAGTATATTTTAAGATCCTTTCCATGACTTTACAGACCCCTCTCCAAGCAGATGGCCTGACAGTTGCAAGAAAACTATTCATAAGCCAAAAGTAGCATTTAAAATTCTTTTAGAAAGACAGTTTGTTCTTCTCATACATGTACAGTTTGAGCAGGTACTAATTCTGTTCGCAGCAGCACCTTGCCCACTTCCCAGCGCATTCCAGATCTGACAGCACAAACTGCAGACGCACAGGCTGCGGGGAACGCAGGCTCCAGCAGCACCAGCAGCAATGCGCAGGACTACTGTGTCACATCAGCGCCTTGGTCCACTCTCTCCCAGGCTTCTTTCAGTACTGGTCGATGCAGACGGGACCATTAAAATTCAGACTCCACTCACTGCTAACTGGGAGTAATACTGGAGGTACAACAGTTTGTCTTATATACTCAAAATAGGCCATACCCGCAGTGAAAAAAAATGTTTATTTAGCATTTACAAGTGCATAGAAACAAGCAGGATTAGCGAAGAACTTTCCAAGGACGTGAGTATATTTAATTCCATTTTCATTCTCAGCCTTGACTGTTTCTTAGCTGTAGTTGAAGTTCATTGGGGAAAATCGCCAGCTGAAGACAAAATAACTAAACCTGAACCTCTTGACCATTACTAATTTTGTGTATTCTGGGAGAAATCTATGGGCAATGACTTCACACAGCTGCATTTGCTGACCCTTTTAATTGCCTTCTACAGAACCTCCTACTTGAAGGAAGCGAGTGCTCCCATATCACGCACTTGATAAATAAATAATGCTGTCCCTCTGGAGACAAAAATTCCATCTCTAACCAATCTAAGCACAAGGACAAGGACTAACCGTCCTTACAGTTTGGGGGGATTGTTGTTGGTTTTTTCTCCTTCACCTAGGTAACTGAGGCTTATTATTTGTAACGTTTAATATATTTAGAGATATTTCTGAAAAATTTGCCTAATATCCTGCAGCAATGAGTTGCAGTGTTGATTATATGCTGCACAAATGTTCTCAGAATATTTCTTTCACCTTTCCTTGTGTATTTGTTCTTGAGAGAAAACAGAATAAATAGTCCCTTCTCTCTGCTTCTGTTATATCATCCTTTACTCTTGTGTTTTGCAAACTAAACAATGCTAGTCTTTTTAATCACATTTTAGATGGAAGCTTCTTTCCTCAAGTGTTTAATCATTTTTGCTGCACTTTTTTTACTGCAGAAGTACATACGTATGAATATATGCACCCCTGGAGCAATCAAAACGTCTACTCAGAACAGGTTTTAAGGCTTAACAGAGGGTTTGCTCTTTGCTCCCAAAATAACCCCTGTTCATCTCATTTTAAATTCACGTCGAGAAACAGGGTTCCCAGGTGCAGGTGCTGAGATGTGCAAGTTTAAAAGTGAGGAACAGGACAGAAAGGGCAGGAAGACTTCATCTCACGTTCAGCAATGCGGTCACCATGCCAGTCCCGACTCACTGCAGAAATGAAGCCAGACTGGTGTGAGGTAAGAAATTGCTTCTTCTCTGTGAGGATGAGCTCTCTTAAGCTTATACGTTTCAGACATGACAATTCGTAGATGATGCTCTGTTTCATCTTCCTGGGGCTCACCTTGACTCCAGTCTGCCTTTGTCCTTCACTCACTCTTTGCAGCCCTTCAATCTCTCTTTGAACAGTGATAGTAAGTTCAGATCTGGTACTACAGCGCTGCTCAGTCCAAAAAGGAACATGAAGGAGAAACGAGAAGCTGGTGAAAAGCCTTCGGGAGAAGCATGCTCTCCGGGTGGGACCAGCGTCCTCATGGAGGTACAGTTAAGGGAGCTGTTACTTCTCTTTTGACCACCTTTTGTTTTCTGTCCTACAGAAGATTTTCTCTCACTGCTTTCTGGATAGAGAATGCTGTGTGTATTTTAAAGGCCGAAGCTTTTGCTGAGTGAAACAAGCATGCACTTCATCAAGGGGAATAGTGTGGGTGTACTTAGATTAGCTGAAGACCAGGCCCAAAATTGTTCTGCGTAGGCTTCCCTTAATCTAATTTTAGCCTTCTGAAGCTTGATCATCTAGTCCAAGCTTATTGTTTAATCTTCTCCTGCAGTCAACAGAGAGGAATCAATTCATTCCATCATAAAGTAGAGATCTGAGATAGAGAGGGATGGCTTCCTGCCCTGAAAGTACTTCCCCTTCCTTTGGCATGGAATTGTCTAGGTCATGAGCTGGGTGTTTCCTTTCGTAGGCTGTAGATCTGCCTAACTAAAAAGATCCCAAAATACTTGCTCACAGATCCTACTCCTTGGGACAGTTTAGTTGCTGATCTTGGTACAAGCACTGGAGAGCTCCGAGATACAGGAGGTTCTTAGAGACTCAAACTGCCTTACAACAGTGGCTGGAAAGGGTAATTATGTGAAATGCTGTTACAGACCTATTGCAAATCACACGGCATCAGTCAGCAGTTAGATTTATATTTAGAGTGTTGATATACGGTTACTAAGTAAACTTCGCAATATTCAAATTGCTTAGGGAAAGGAGGAGAGGGGTTTTCTCCCCACCTTCATCCAGTTACAGCCCCTCTCTCTGAACCTCTTCTTAAATAAACTTAAAGCACTGCACTATCCTTTCAGTTTTAAAATCAAATCAAATATATCTTGCCCTTGGAAAGTTCTTTGTTAATCCTGTTTGTATTTTTTTTAAATGCTATGCAAACATTTTCATTGTGGATTAAGGTGCTGTTTCAAGGCAGTCGAGATTTTAAGATTCTTGTTAATTTGGAGAGACTTCTGATACTATTCCAGTTCTTTGTGAAACTAATTTCATTCAATGCCCTTTTTGAGGCTTTGCACTAGAATGCTAAATGAATACTATCAAAGGCCATATTAAAGAGGATTGTATATAGTTGACCGGGGTTCATACCACAGACTAGTTTTAGATAGTGTCTTACATTGAAAATGTGGTTCTTCAATTATACATCCTATTGCAAAAATAAAATTACCTTGAATGCTTGGTCTAGTAGGCTTATTACTTCGAATACAATAGTAAATGGTCAAATTCTTCCTTACAGTAAAGCATATCTGATTAAAAAATGAAAGAGAGAGAAATGTGAGAGGCAAAGTCGGTCAGAAGAGGCTTAAGATCAGTAAAAGGACAGTTTATAAAAAGATTCTCCATTTGAGTAGCCCAAATAATCCCAGGAATGTCTGAATGCTTTGAGTAGGAGTGTCTAAAGTGCCTAATGTTGTGCTACCTGATTTGGGACACTGTGAAGAGAGGTCAAAGGGCCAAAGCGAATATGCAGAAGCTCTTAAACACATCCGTGCTATTCACAGATAGTAGTCAGTGATTTGCAAATATATCTTCTTAGAAAAACTTAACATCTTTGAGATCACAATCATAAAAATAATTGACACAATTAGGGAACGAAAGCTGTGTTTGGTGTGATTGCAGCAATTCTCATTTATTACATTTCTAAGTGTTTTCTTGTCTGCTTTCCTAAGTCATGAGGTACATCTGATTTATTTGGAGAATAATAGTGATTTGCAGTCCTCCTCTGTTCTTTTCTTATAATGTTCTGTGCAGATGTTTTAGATGTGACTTCTTTGTACTAGAGTCCGACCCTGTGACATCACTGAGGACACACCAGGCCTTGGCCAGACAGCTCTAGCTGGCGATGCTGGCAGCTTGGTCTTGGCGTCTATTGAATAGAGTGCCTACTGCTGCTGAATATACACACAACCTCAAGGCTACCTACTGTGGTGTTTCTAAACAGACTGCTTTTCTAATTCCAGGATTACAGTGCTTAAAGGCACGTAAGGATGATGAACAAGTGGAAAGGATCTTATGTCCTTACATCCACAGGGAGTTTTGTGCCTCTGTCCTGTTGGCATTAGTCATGTAAGCCTCTCATTCATTTACCTTGGGAAGACCGATTTGCTCAGCCTTTGGTGTTTTCGTCTGGTTTTGATGTGCTAGCTGAACTAACTCAATAATTGCTTATGTGTATGAGAATTAATTATAAATTTTAACTATATAAAGCAATCAAGCGGACTCATGCTTCATTAGTAGCATGATCAGTTAGCCACTGCGATGCTAACTGACTTAATTTGCACTGCAGATACTATAGCAAGAAGGCAGTGGACATTTGTAGAACATAGGATAAAGAATTTCACCAACTCCTTACATTAAATTCACAATATCCTCCTCTCACTCAGGTAGCTTATGATGAGAGGACATAGCATAAGACTAAGCACTGTGTTCCCTGCTGAAAACTTGTGTTATGACCAAAAAAATCTGTTGGTTTACTTTACCAGAGAAAGCAAGCAAGCTACTGCTTTGGTCTAGCTGTGGTCTAGCTCGCTGGGCATGGACATGCACCTTAAGACTCTTGTGCTCTCACTTTCTTCGGACCGATAGCAAAATATTCCAAGAGTTATTCATCAAAGCTGTAACACAAGAGTGAAGAGGTTATTTTCTTCTTTTAACCACTCTCTACCTTATCTTATTTGTAAAATAAAAAATTACTCTTGGGAATATACAAAGCACTTTGAGACCCTGAACCACTACCTGCAGAAAGGAATCATTTTGTTTTCAAAAAAAAAAGCCCTGAAAAGAAACATTTCTATACTGTATGCATTGGTAAGAAGGATTAGACAGGCTGTAATCTCGGTCAGTCTGACTTCTACAATTATGGAAAATTACAAAGATTGATGTTACTTGCAATTTATCTTATTGCACAAACTTGTACAGGATGAATCTGCTCTTTTGAAATACATATTTTGCTAAAACTAGCACATATATGAAGTGATTTCTTTTTCTTTCTTATCCCCATCAGATTGATAATAGTCTGGATAGGAAAGTGCCAAAAAACACAAAAAGAAAAAGTTGGAGCAATTCACATTGTCATGGCAATATCCTAGATTTTTCAAGAAGTTCGGTTCTGTTTAGCTAGTCACTTTAATTTCCTTTGCTAACTTGTCTCCATTCTCTGCCATAATGATAATTCTTTATATGACTGTCAGCCCTTTGCATTGTGACAGCTTAAATTAATGTTTTGATATTTCTCTCTTTGTAAGAATACAACAAAGAAGACAACTGCCAAGGATAGGACAGAAACTGTATGAATGTAAAACAGACATTGTGCACCAATAAAGCCAGAAGGAATAATTTTCATTTTATTGCCTGTTAATAAGCTTTTGCAACAACTAATCCTGAACAGTTTGAGCTCCACGGGCTAGTGCTGCCCTTCTGCTTCGTCTGGATTGTGGCAAACTTCTTACTGGGGACCTTGGACACTTCTGGGAATACTTCAGCTTGTTTGGGTCAAGGATGTTTAATACCTAAAGGAAGCTGATTCACCTCTAGTGCTAGGCTAACTGTGTATGTAAGCTGTGGTGGATTAGCTTGTTTTACAATCATAATCATAGTAACAGTTGTTCACAGCTGAAACCCTTTGCAAACTAATATACGTTGATCCCGTTGCCAAAAGTTCAGAGGATCAATAGTAAGAATTCCAAAAGGAAACTGCAGGAGGAGGAGGAAGGATTTGAGTTTGCACTTACAAAAGAAAGGGTAGAAAGGAATTGCTTTAAGATTTTGTTGAGATTCACACCAATCCTTATCTAAGGTTCAAGGCCTTTAGCAGCATCATTCTTGTTCTTAACGTATGCTTTGAAAATCCCTAATACATCTGGCATTGCCTTAAATGAAGCTTGACTTCAATGAGGATAGTGTTTTTCCAGTGTTCTTTAAAAAATCCTTTTCAAAAGATCTGAGATATTCAGATACAGTTTAATGTTTTGGTATAGCTGAGGATTTCATTACTACTTACTCTCATTTTCTGTCTGTTTTTCCTCTCACACATTCCTTCAGGACCTGGCCTCACCTGAGAGACGAGGAATTTAAATGAAAGTAGAACAAAAAAAATCAATTAATCTATTCTTTGTGGCAGAAGCCACCAGATGATGCTGTTACTCTTACAGCTTCTTAGCATGTGAGCAAGATTTCAGTTTTTGAAGGAATGCTGCATTGTTATTAGTTTAGTTTTACTGTAATCCTCTGAGAGAAGCTAGCAGCAGAGTGTGTTTTCTGCTTTATTCTCTGTATTAGGATGCAGTTCGTAGGACAAATTACTTTCCTTGGAGTTAAATGTCAGTGCCCAGCTGTAAAGTACTTCTGGAAGCGGTAGGAACTTCTGTGATGACTGCAGGTGCCACTGTCACAGGGTGGAGAAAAAAAAAAAGGCATAAGGAAAATGTGTTCCCCTTGGGAGAAAGTCCACATTACTTTCTGTTCTATCAACAGGTTGATACCAAACCCCCAATTCTGTCATTATACAGAAAGGAGTGATAGTTGTCTAAGGCAGAAGACACTGGAGAAGCGAAGGACACTTGCTGCCATGCATGTGCTGGGCTACATAACGAGAGCCATAATGAGAGCACTGTTTGGATCACAAACCATCCTTTTGACCTGGACTTCTCCCTCTTTAACAGAGTGCTGGTCCCGGAGAGCTTCAAAGAACAGATCAAAAGTGTGAGGCATACTATTTATCATAATGGACCACAAGTGCTGAAAGCTAGGGATGAAAAATTTAACATTAGATTTGTCAAAGATTTCACTGCTGATGGGATCATTTTAGCAGAAATGACCAATGATGGTGCTTATCCATCAAATTGAAGGTTTAATATAAAAAATAAATAACACAGGAGATAAGGCTTTTAGTGGATGATTCATTTATGCATTCTAATTAAAAACTTTGATTGTTTAAATGCAAATGAAGCAAACACAGAAATGCCAGTGCATTGCATCAGCGTGCTTAAACTCCCAGCAGCAGCAGAGATTTGGTTCAGTCAGGTATAATGATGATAGGATCCTGTGTGAAACAGATGAGAAAGCTTTACTGTATCTGCAGAAGATATTGCCATGGTCTGTTCCTTACTCCGCTACCAGCTGAAATAACCCCACAGCAACCATCTGAACCATCTGAAGAAAATGAGAGCTCATGCCTCAGCCAAGCTGTTACTGGACAGCGATCTGTTAAACTAGAAAGTTTTACTGAAGGGCATATGTCAGCATTAAAATGTCTCCAGATCTGAACAAGGCAAGATTAAACTATTCTGCTTATATTAGGAGGAGTGGCATGCATATACCTGAAATTATCTTTGCCCTGGAACTTCTAAGCTTGACTGCCATTTTATGTAAAATATGTTCTGTTTACTTTTTATAGGTCTTACAAGAAAGAATAATCAAGCAGGTACAGAAATCAAGCAAGCACGTTACAGAGGAAGTGCATCCAGGCTTTGCTAAGCCAATTAAGCAATCAGATCAAGGTCACAGCTGAGATGGACTCAATAGATCAATGAGATTGAATGGCTAAAATTAATACAGTAGGAAATTAAATCAAAAGGATAAAATTGAGACCAAGTTTGTTTTGTCACTCTTGGCGCTAGCATATTTAAGGGAAAAGCTGTATTCTTTTCGGTTTAAAGCCACTATTCAGCTCATACAGTATGCATCTAGCTAGCAAAAGACACAAGTGCTGGAAGGATGCTTATGTCCATCAGCAAGATCTGCACTGCTCCTTCTCTATAGAGACCCTCTAACGCAAAGGGTAATCCTGACCTGCTTCATTTAAGGAGGAGGTACAACAACCACAACACCGTCAGCAGCTCTGATTCATTATTTTCTTCCTTAAATCTCACTGTTGTAACAAGTTATTAGCTTGCTGTTCTGATCTTCCCTTTCTAGCACAGAGAAAAACCTTTCCATAGAAGTGACACAGATGACAGCCAAATCAAGCAGTAACAGCTTTGGGGGAAAAAAATAATAAATCCAGAAGAATCTTCCTAATTATACACAAGATTTACCGAGTTTAGTGTTTACTTTTAGGGACCTGTATGTAGTGCTGTTTCTCCATTATAAAGTGCAAATATGCAAGTGTGTGTTTGAGATAAGGCAGTATCATCCTGGTATAATGAAAAGGAAATGAAAAGCATGAGTTCAAAATGCTTTATATTTCGGGATCCTTCACTTATGGTGTTGACAGCAGCTATAACAAATTTTCAGGTTGAACACAACTTACAATTCAAGTTGAATATCTCAGTGGCAGTAACAAGTCTTTCACCTCTTTTCCTATGAATTGTACAGCCGCAAGAGGGAAAAGCTTTGTCCAGAAGCTGTCCATGCTGGCTGGAAATGAATGTGCTGCTACTCATCAAGATCTTTACTCCTCTAAGAGTCCTACTCATAGTGATTAGGACCTGACCTTGTTATAGATGACGTTGCCTAGCGGAAGGGTCTTGGGCCATGTGGCCACCAAGGTTAGCGCTCACTGTGATGCAATATGTGCTAGGCTAATAGCAGGCTGCTTCTCAAAAAAAAAAAAGAGGTAAGGAGGGCAGGGTGTGGACAGTCCAGTAAAATACTTAAAAAATCAATTCTTTCTTCATGAGTTCTTTCATGGCAGTTACTTCCTCACCCTACCTAGGGCAACTAATGCAGGTGAATTCATACTCTCCCCCAAAGAAAAATACTTTTAGTTTTCCATCAGGCTGAATTTCACTTGTAATTAGAGTTTTTATAGGTCTAGTTCAAAGTAATTGCGAGGAACTTTTATTCTAAAGGAGCAGGTTTTCCTTCAAACACAGGCTGGGTGACCCTGAGTTCAGGGAACTGGGCTGCAAGGACTGATTCTGTTATCCAGCTTGGGCTGGAGAGAAGCCCTGCGTGGGGGGCACATGGAGTCTCTCCTCCCCTCACCACATGCCTCATCGGCTGGGAATAATTATCCACTGGCCAGGTCACACCGGCAATCTGTCCCAGAAACACTACACTAGTTGATGGAAACTAAGCACTGGGATATTGACTGGAGATGGGAGAGGGAGAGAAAAAGAAGTTTTCTTGCTGGTTGGCTTGCACATCCCACGGACTTATAAAGCCCAAAACCTGGTGGCTGCCTGTCTGTGCTACAGCTTGGTGCAGAGAGTGCCAGTGGCTGCTGAGGCAACTTGTGTGAGCAACTCTTCCTCAGCATGAGGGGCAGGCTGCGGAGCCAGGCCTTCTGTTTGGGCAAAACCCAACAACACCGCTGAATCAAAGGCATAATTGAGGTTTTGGCAAAATTGCAACACAGCTGCCCAAGGTCATCTCCAGTGAAAGTAGCCGAGGAGGTTTACACAGAAGATGCTAATTGGATTTTCCTTTTCTTTTTAGAAAGGTTCAGAGCTATCGGATCTCACCCCACTACAAGCTGCATGAATATGTCCAATGATATTGTGAGCTGATTATTGTTCATTCTTAATGGCTTTCCATCGCCGTAACAACGGTATTAGCATTAATATCGTGCCCAGGGCTCTGAATATGGATACTAATGGAACTCAATCGGCTCTTAAAGAACAAAGGATCCCTTTTAGATGGCACCCTGTGACAGTCAGAGGATTGGATTAGCAACTTGTCAATCCTCCGGTTTGCAGCTTTTTTTTGATGCTCTCTTGAATAGTTGGATAGTATGTAGAATTCCATTATCTGAAAAATTAATACAAAACATTAAGTGAAAGCCATGCACTATTCCCTCCTGACCTGATTATTCTAGATTATTTAAGTAAGTAGCCAGCATGCACCCTAATTTAAGTACTGAATTTCTACAATACAAAATGCTATCTTTTCTCATAAAAGAAGCCAACGGAAGAGCAAGCTCAATTGCCAATTATTCTTCTTCCATGAAATCTCTTCTATCCCCTTCAGGATAGGTTTGGGTAAAAATATAACTGAGGTGGATAAGGAAGCTTAAAAAAAGATGTAAATGAAAAATGTTATGTGTTGGCATCTGATTGATCCATTTGAAAGGAAGAGAAGGAGAACTTGACGAGATGGTAAGGAGCTCATAGTTTGTTTCGAAGGAACCCAGCATTTTTAACCTGTGCAGGGTGCTGAGCTATAATTAAGAATGGCAAGTCAGTGAAAAATCTATTTAAACTCCTGACAGCTTCTCTAGATTAGCATTTTTGACATCTGCGTTCACTCTGGCAAATCACTAATGTGATTTTTTTCAAAATTATATTTTTATTAGCTTCTTGCATATAATAACAAAGTAAGAATGATGTTACAGCCTGGACAGGTCTTTAACTCGAAAGCTCAGTACTTACAATGTGCTTAATTAGCTGCCTGATTATTGTTTTATTCTGAAAGAAGTTTTGTAAATGTGTTTTCATCTATAAAGCATCTTTAAAGTGAAAGCAACTGTTTGATTCTGTTAGTTGGTGAAAACTATAGCAAACGCTGGATAACAAAGCACTGTGATTAATTGATGTCAAGATACTCATCTCTGCTTTTCTTCTTATTTTTTTCTGAGATGGTTGAAGTACTGAATAACAAAACAAATATTTGGGTAAACTTTGAATTATATAAGCCTTTCCCGTTATTCTTTAAGGGAAGAATATATCCTCAGCCTGTTAACTCAGGTATAGGTATAATATTTTTAAAAAACATCAGTCTTCCTCAAACTGTGCACGACTTGCAATAACACTTAAGTCAGATGCACTGTGAATGTGTTAGTTTTAATTTGATAGCAAAGAAATACCATCATTAATTAGAATGCTTTCAGATTAGTGTTTGTCTTGCATAATTCAACATTTGCCAAAGTTCAGGAAAGATACGCACTAAGTAGAAATTATTACTTTGATAATGCTGCTACATTTCCCTTCCTTATTTTTAATATGGCTTTTTAATTTGGGTAATGAGTATATATCACTAATCATTTTGAAAGCCTATTACCAACACCAACCAATCCGTCAACTTGAGTTAATAATTTACTTTATTATAAAAATTGGAACTGGACACAGCTGTGGAGGACTGAAGGAAAAGGAAAAAAGCCTCCTTAGCAGATAACCTATTTTCCTCTGTGCACAAAATACCCCTTGTTCTGTTGGGACTTGTTTCCCCACTGCTGGAACTCCATCGGTAGCCATTAAGCTGCTACTCGAGACACATTCCACTGCAGGGCATTTGGAAATTAAATGCTCAAGGAATTAGAAGAAGACGGTCTTCTCCCATACTTAATTTTCCTGTGTATTATTAGTAGCTGCCTCTGCACTGCTAATGCCCTTCTCCCACTGTGTAGGCATGAGCTGTCAAGGTCATTTATTTCTGAACATGTTTACTGGAAAAATGCAGTTGCATCTGAATGATTGTTTTGGGAAAAATAAAGATCTTTGGATGAGTCATAAGTGAAGAAAAAAAGGTAATTTGAGAAGATTTCAGTAAGAGAAGAAATTGATAAAGAATATGGAAATGCATTCTAATTAGAATGAAAAGTTTGAAGACTGCACCCTGTAGTGAAATTAGTGTCTGTAGCAGACAATGCTCCTCATTAACAAATCGGGACCTCACTTTTATTACACTTAAACCAAGATTCTTCACTGTGTCCTACCGCTTAAAAACATGCATCAGTGACCACAGCACTTGCGCCTGTGGTTCTTCTTAACCCTCTGCATTCATGAACAGATAGAAACTTCTAAAGAAGCGCCAGTCAGATGAGGGATGCTACAGAGATGTGGAGTGTATTATGCTGAGAGTGACTCTTCCTTTGAACGATGGAAGAATAATAAGGGCCCTGCCTATTGGACCATGTTAAACTGCAGTGTTTATTTATTTTTAGTACAGTTTTATCTGGTGACAATGCAGTCATTATAGCCTTTTGTTGTTAAGGTGTGTGTAGATTTCTGTTTGAAAACCTTAACATAAGAAAGGCATGAGGAGTCAAGCTTTTGAAAGCAACCCCCTCCAAACATACATAACTCCAGTTCCCCAGAAGTTTTTTGTATTTTCACACCACTGCTGGTCACTATGTGGGAAGGAGAGAAAGCAAAGCAAAGAAAATAATGAAATGAGAAAATATTCAAAGAAATATAAATTAGAAGCCTTATATTTGATATTATCTAGCTTTGACATTAATGCTTGTCTGCAGCTGAGCTATCACTGGCCTTTGTAAGAATCATTGTCTCATTCTTCCCCACAGCTTCTGCATCCCGCACTCCCCTTGTGGTCCGAATCCAGGAGATGGCTCAGCCTCAGGAAGGGCAACAACAAGCCTCAGGAAATGGAGAACTGCTCACAGAAAATCCTGAAAGCCGAGGTGAGCGCAAAACTAAATATAGACTAAACTCGACATGTTCTTAGTCAATGAAATACTTTTTCAGGTTTCCCAGTGGAAAATGCCACCAAAAATCAACTACTTGCACACAAAGAGTTTAACAGATTTCCATTTTCTGATGGAAAAGGGTTTCCCTGAAATATGGTGAGGGGCATTTTGTTGCTACACACAGCCCGCGTGCTTAGAAAGCAGAAGCCACATCTCCAGCAGCTGAACCAGCCCCATCCGTCCCAGCGGCTGCTCCTGCCCCTCAGCTCTCCGGCCCATCCCTGCACCGCTGCTGGGCTGTGTTAGCCAGCACCAGGGTGGACTGGCTGCGCTGTGCCTGGCCTCGCTGTGCCAGAAGCCTTGAGCTGCTCTGCCAAGAGCTTTGTCTGCACTTTCCCCCGGCAGTTCATCATGTAGCTCCACACCGCAACAGTGATGCTGGGTACCCAGGTTGATCCTCGCCCTTGGCTCCCAACGCTCCATGGCTAAAGCCCTGGGGTGTCTCACACCAGCTTCCTTCCCTCCAGAGACCAAGCGGCATCACCTGAAAAATGCTGCCAGATGTGTGGCAACCCCGGCAGATGCTGCTTTGATCAGGGAGGTGCGCTGGAGGTGGCTGCTGCTGGCCCCGCCGTGCTGGTGCGAGCTTTCTGCAGAGCTCTCATGCTGGCAGGAAGCTTGATTTCCCCAAAGCACCTGTGTTTCAACCCACCTGCAGCTTGCAGCGAGCACAACATGTCTCTAACAGAGATAAAACCTGACTAGCATATCAAGAGAAGGCTACTTTTATTTACTTCTTTAGTTTTGCGAAAGAAAAGCGAGGTGAGGGTGTAGATAAAGGTAATAAACAACTCCAAGCTCCGGTAGCGTTTGAAATGATTCTGCTGTCTATGGTTTCTTTTGGCTACAAGTAATTCTGTGTCTGTTAAATAGCCTGTAGGGTCTTCCTACTGATAGGACCGAATCCCAGCGCAGAGCCAAAGCCACAGGCAGGAGGATGACAAACACGAGGCACACCAGGTACAAGCCAGACATCCATCTTAAATTCACTTGACTCATCTGCTGTTTTATGGGCCTTGTTCTCCTTGCTTGCACACTTGTATTCCACTGGTGCCTGTATAGCAACTTCAGTGAAGTCCTCCTGTGTAAGAGCACTTCAGACCCTCCAGACACAGAACAGAAAGGCTTTTTATGCCGCGGCAGAGCCTGGCTCCGTATACACCTCCCTGCAACCCCCTCAGCCTCACAGCTCTAAGGTTTTTTTTCTCCACTCTCCAGCATTCTTGCTGTGCAGCACTGTTATGCCACTTGGGTAAATTTTTTTTTATTAAAAAAATAGTTATTTTCATTGCCTACTTCGTCAAGAGTGCTGCAAGAACCTACCTTTGCTGAAGTGCTTTGGGATCACCACCACCACCAAAGCAGCACTGGCTGGCGACACACACGTGGGCAGGGGTTGGGAAGCACGCCGGCACGGGGGGATGCTGGAGAGCTGCGGCTAATTACAGTCAAAAATCATAACTTTAGACAATTCTAATGTTTGCAGCTGGAAAGACTTAAAAGCTATTTGCTTCTAATCTCCCTCTGACAATCAATGAATTGAACAGTAAATGTTATTAGTCTAATTTACTGTTCATCAAGAGTAAGAAATGAATAGAATAATTTACTATTCATACATCCAACTGTGTGACATGTGTACAGATCAGTTTGAAAGAAAAAGCAACATTAGTGTTCCAATTCTCCTCCCATACCTTTTTTTTTATTCCAATTAAACTCCTTTCTCATCCATAAAGCTGCTCTGGCTTTGCCCCAGTGACAGAATGACCACATCTGCTTGGGTACATATCTGCATATCTACATAGAGTAATTTCCTGCCTACCTAACTGTATCAGTATTTTCTACTGGAGGAAGCAGTCATAATCCGTATGACTATAAAGGAAACGCCTGCTAATTCTCACTATTGTCTGTAGGAAACATTGGGTACCTCCCATGAGGATGCTACAGTTGTGTCGCATCTTTAGCACCTCATCTTTCTGCTGTGGTTATCCTGGTTATTTAGGAGTTTCTAACACACAAGGAATAAATTTGGTTAATTGCCCCTTCTAGGCCAAAACTGGGATGCTGTTAGGCATTTAGAAATGTGCATTTCTTATAAAACCCAGCAATATTCATGTGTGGGAAGAATAAAAAAAAACCAAAACAACAGACCTGCAGCCTCTCTGGTCAAATGTTCTCTGAATATTTTAGATACTAAAGAGAGAATATGAGAGCATACCAATCACCTTCTGGATGCAGCAGACCTGAACACAAGGGAAGCACATTGAAAAGCCTAGTCTAAAATGACTGGAACTGAGGTTCTCAGTGGGGTTCATGTTACCTGCTGGCATGGATGCCCTTCCCACCCTCAGTGATGATTTTTAAGGTCAGAACTCTGAGCTTCCTGGCTATGGTAAGAGCTATGGCAGTCCTGGTGACCTTATCTCCCAAACCAGGACAGGACCAATATCCTCTCTATTAATTCTCCTTGGCTAAATTAATTTCTTCTGCAAGTTGCTCCAAACAGCAGCATTTTTTTAGTTCAGAGGAAATAGCTGGTAAGTGCACACAGACAAACTCTCACTTCAGCTATATAGTCTTTCTAGTACCTCAAGAGATCCCACAGTTTTTGTTTTGATAAACAAGATGCCACCTACCATCTGCCATCTCCCATTGCCTCTGTCAGGAAGTGCGGGTTGGAGAATTCTTCCAACTGGAAGAGTCTCAGCTGCCTGAGATGCACTTCAACACTGTCCTTTCATGTAATCTTTAAAGGTCTGTCCACAAACTCTGAAATTCTAGTATTGCAAAGAAACTCTGACAAAACTGAAGACAACCTTGAAGATTTAGGATCGATTTTGCTTTTAAAACTATATAAAAAAATGAGCAACAAAGCAGAAAGTACAGTTTTATCTTTTTTCCCTACTTCTGAGCTGCATGCTTTTGCCCAGAACCTGACAGTCAGACTCATTTTTGTCCTTCTCACGTACTAGCACCCACAAGAGAGATCCCACCGGTCAAATACCACAAGTCTTCCGAAGAACCCTTTCCTCAGAATGACTCCTTTCATTCTTATGAAATGTAAGAAGAGTCAGCGAGTTCCTCAGGATGAAAGTTTCCCTCTCAAGCTGTCACCCATGAAGAAGATCCCCAGAAGATCCCACTAACGCTCCAGTGGAATTTGCCCTTTTCTGTGATGAGCAAAAGGGATAAGACGCAATTCTCAAACGGTTCTTCATACCACAAAGATGTTGGGTTCATCTGGGGCCATGCATCCTGCAGGACCATTCACTCAGCTGACCTCCGTGTAGACGTGCTGCAGACTCTGAGCTAGGTGAGATAATTTTCAGTACAGATTTAGCCGGTGCCAGCACAGGCATCATGAGTGCCATTACTGTTACAGCGTTAGCAAGAAATTGTGCCAAAGGCTGACTGTGATCATGTAAATAGTTCATGGAGGAACGCAGGGATTATGATTAGCTTGTGCTGGAGGAGGGGAAGACACCTGAGAAAAGATGCTCCTACCCCTGTGGGAGCACACTCGTTGCCAGCAGAGACACGGGGGCCGGGCACAGCTCCTGCCCTGCAAGGCAGAAAGGATGGACTGCGCCGGGCAGAGCTGACGGCTGGCTGAGCTGCAGCCAGCTCTGATTTCTGTGCTAGGCAATGTTTAAAAAATAGAATCAACACATCAAATAATGTGTCATGTAAGTTTTCCATGGCAAGGAAAATAGCCCGAGGCCCTTCCTCCCACATTTGCTGCTACAACAGCCAGACAACCTGGCCCCAAAATTTATTCTGGTCTTTAATCAGGCAAAATCCGTGTGATCTCTGAGGCTGGGCTTCATGGTTTTGGAAAGAGATTATACGGTTTACTAGAAGGAAGGCACTTGCCCACTGTTCTTGAGGTCTGTGGTCACTGTGAGAGTCACACATGTTGTGCACTGCGTGCTGAAAAAGTGGAAATGTTCTCATTTGCCCCAGTCATCCCTGTGCAATGTGTCCAGCGTTACTGCTTCAGAACCATTACTCATGCTATGTTTCCTTCTGTATACACAAAAGCAGATGCTCTCCAGCACCAAAATGACCCTAAGTGCAGCTTTCACCCTGTGCTACTTCTGCTTTATTTTCTTTTATCCATGCTCTTTGTGCTGAGGTTTACCCTTCCCCATGACTACGTTGCCCCAAGAACAAGTAAAGTTGATCCTCCACAGACCAGGCACACTGAGGATGTAAGGTCACTCCTACTCTTGAGTTTTGTACCCCAGTTTAGGCAACAAACACAATTTTCAAGTAACCGGAGTGAAATTTCCCTTCAATGCTTCCCTTTCCACCTCAAGAAGCCATTGTGAGATGCCAATTTTGCCTTTAGGAAAGATCAGCAACCTGAATGTACGTTCAGCTGATGCAGATCCGAGCCAGTGCCAGCTCCACGTGGAGCAGGACTATCAAACTGCTCACGAAAGTCTCCATTTCACGTTCTCAGGACTCTGAGTCAGTCAGGTCTTTAAAATGAGCACACTTTCCAGGAGAGAAATATACAACTAGATATTAGCTTGGGTTTAAAAGCAAACAAACAAACAAACCCTGAACAGGCTTTTAGGCCATTGTGCATTCTCTCTGGCAGGCAATATGGTTTTCTTGTATATATAATAAACCTCAGTAATCAGTATTGCTCTGAGCTGCCACAACCCACTCTCTCCCGTGGTGCAGCCCCGGTCGCTCTCACTGATGTGTGCTATTTCTGAACTAAAGCATAAGGTTTATCATCCCTGCTGTTCTACCCTGCAAGCAGGAGTAAAAAAAGGTCGACTACTGTGTTCAGTCAGCATCAAATTACTGTAAAACAAGTGAGATACTGCAGCGATATATGGTGAATCTCAGCATCTTCAGTTCTCTTTCAGGTTTTTATTATATATGGGTCACAAACTGTTGCATTCCTAACAGAAACACGATCCATCAATTCACACATGCCTTCCAGATTAATATACAATATGGATTTGCACGTGAAACAGTTTCACACCTGGACATGCCGCAGAGTGCTTGATGTGCTTTGTCTGAGCTATGTAATGAAGAGCTCAGGATCATAAGCCAGCTTCCAGGCTCTCTTAGGGCTTCATATGATAAAAAAAGATGATAGGAAGTGTTCACAGTACATGGAAGATAAGTGTCACACACAGCTCTGGGCTGGGCACGTAAGAGGAACTGGACACTTCTTTTTAGTCTCCCAAATCCAAGTGGGAGTTACTTAAAACCCTACTGCAGTAACACCAACCTTCACACTGCCCGGGCAAGGCTGTCTTCATCTGAACCAACCAACTTCTCAGACAGTACAAGACCAATATCAGTCCTTCCACTGTCAGACAGGACATGAACCTTTATCTTCCCAAGCTGAAAGTGAACCACTCAATAGATCTGTGTCTATAGACCACAACACTCCCTTCCTCCATCTGTCGAGATGTGTGTACCTGACTGCTTCTGAGTCCACAGATAAAGCACTCAGCATAACACCTATAACTAATTGCACAGCTGCATCACTTCGGGGTTTGATCTGGTTTTAATTACATCTACTGAAATTCAAATGGGGCTGATGACAGGAGATGCAACTCTCTCCCCTCTTTTGAAACTGCAAAGGGAGCTGACGTCCTAAAGCAAAGGTGAGATGGGATGCACCATGCTGCAAGATGCATCAGTAGGTTCGTATGGGAGTACATTAAAGAGTTGAAGCATGGGTTTAGAGCAACAGGTGAGCTGGAAGAGTTAAGAGGGGATGGCTAAATGCATCTCCTCTTAACCTGCATCTATAGGCACCAGCTGAACGCCTAGCACAGTCCCCACAGTAGTGTCTATGGTGCCGTGAGATGCTGTTAACTCTAAGAGTAACACGTGAATTGGTAACCCCACAGGTCCTGCCAGCCCTGACCCATGTGCAAATCACAGCTTCACCCACTCCCGAGCTAACGGCAATGCCGGGAGCTCAGCCCTGCAGCCCCTAAGAGAGCAGCAGGCTTCACCTGGCAGGGGCTGGTGGCAAATTGCGAAAGCTCTTGCAATATTGAGAAAGAAGCTAATTTCTTACTAATTATTTGCCAAACAACATGTAATTAAATAGCGCAGAACTGTCTGTGATGCATCTTTGGGTCTTTAGGCCATTTTTCCCCCCTGTTTGAGGCACACTCCTACAACACTTCAAGGCTACTGCACACTGCAGAGCAGCAGAGGAACAGAGTGATAATTGAACAATTAACAAGTGATGTCATAAAACAATGTACTTAAAATAAAAAGCATAATTAAAACAAGTGAACCAAAAAAGATGCAACAGCATACAGAAAAAGCACACAGAAAAAAAATTGTTGACAATAAGTCTCATATAGGAAGTGAAATATCCAATTTAAAAGAAAAAAAATAGCACCAGAGCGGTTAAATAAAGACGTGGCATAAACTAGCAAGCCACACAGCGATTTGCCAAAAAAATATAATAAAGTTGCAAAAGAACTATTCTCTGAAGTTAACAAGTTTGGACCATAAAGTAGTCCTTTGGTGGCTCCCTGTGTCATTATTTGCTACCAAGACACCGTGGTGATGGGCTCGGTGGGAGCGCTGGATCCAGCGCTAGATCAGTAAGCAGGAAAGCAGAGGTCCCATCAGATTTCCTGCCTGGAGAGCTGTTAGGATCCATGCTAGTTCTTTAAAGAGCAGAGCTGTGTACAATACTGCACTGGAAATGACCCTGTTAGGAATATAATCTTCTGCTACAAATGAGATGTTTGGGGAAAAAAAACACTGGAAAGACAAGGGAAAAAAAAAAAAAAGCAAACGCAAACAAGGCTGCTTGCCTGAAGTTCATCCTAAAAATGCAATTTTGAGGAGCTTTAGACGCTGCCTGTGGGAAAGCCAGAGGAGGGAATTTACCTGTGGTCTTCTCCCCACAGCCGGGCTCTGGGCTGCTCAGTCTGATTTCATCCCAGCCAGCGGTCGCTGCCGCAGGCACCCAGGACAGGTGCCACGAGGTGCACGCCTGCAGTCACGTTCATTCACAGCAGGTAAATACTTTACTCCAGTTTCTCTGTTTTCTTTCAGCACATTTTTTTTTTTTTCCTAAGCACAAGTCACTAGAAAAGATTTTACAGCGTGAGGCAGACGTGCTTTCCAAGAATAATTGCTCTTTGGCTGATGCACAGGAGCTCTGCTCATGCATTTCTGGGAGATGCCTGCAGACTGCTAACTGCTCTGGAAGCTTTTCAGCCTTTGCTGCCTGCAAATGGCATTATTATTCACTAATAGCCTCAGCTCACCATGTTGTCTTTTGGTTAGTTAGCAGCTATTCTGCAAGTCAGAGACAAGGAAAGAGGAACATATGTTTAAGCAGTAGCCAACTTCTGACCTGTGAAAAAAAAACAAAACCTGGAGGGTTTTCTCAGAGCAATCCCTACCATTAGCTGGGATTTATTGGGTGGGAAAGTGTCAGCACTGAGAGGGGACATCCATCCCACATCCCTCGAGGCAGCTGCTGTTTCTCAGATGGTTTTCTAGAGAGAAGGATGCAGAGGATGTTTGTGCTGTCTCACTAACCCTAGCACAGCAGCTGCCACAGGGTCAAAACAGGAGGAGAAAGGGCTTTGTGGAGGCAAAAGAGAGGAAACTTAATGTGGTGCCCAAAAAAACCAAGACACAGCATTTCCAGATCTAAACAGCTACCCTTTTTAAAGCATTTAAATGACAAGTATTCCTACATCTCATTAAAAGTCAAGGGGACTTAATGACAAAATTTCTGCTGCTTTGTTGTTCTTTTCTGAAGGTTAGGGATTGGGTTTGTGTCATTTTGTTTCTCTAAGGTTACTTGCTCACCTGCTTTTCTTTTTGGATATTGTATGATTCTGTTATTTACTGCTCAAGCAATCCCAGGAACTGCTCTACTGACATTTCACGGTATTTAGTATTGACCAAACACTACATGATAAATCTTTATAATACTCCAGAGAGACCATCAAGGGAGCAGTTACAAATATATACATTGCAGCATGTTGTGTTCTGGGTTAAATGAAATATAAAATCACATCACCAGCCTGGGTACTAATGGCTCTATCAGTATTCCATCACACACCAGCTGCAGGTACGGTGGTTGCCATTAAGACATCAACATTTGTCGATAGCTGCAGATGGTAACTGATGGATCACTCTTTCTCTCAGTACATGGGGAAGAGAATGGGAATGGTGGTAATGTCGGCATCTTGCCCCATCCACTGGTCAGACCTCACAGGGAGTGGTGAGCACCCAGACAGACAAAGTGGCACAGGCAGTGCCATACAGTGGTTTGGTGTGATCACACACTGCCATCCTGCACGCCAGGCTCTCTGCTCCAGGAGACAAAACATTGTCAAGCTCTCAGAAAGTTGGGGATTAGTTTTGAGGTTTTGGGTAATTTATAGCCAAGTTGATTTCACCATCATTAGCTTTTGCACGGTCAAAGAAGGTTTAATTTTCTTTGGAAGATGCAGACACGTGTACAGCTAGATAATACCCTGTTTATTTTACTGACTAATTCATCACTTAAAGTGCAAGACTATAAGTTGAGAGACTAAGACTTATGCACAGTCCCATACCCCTAAATCAGGCCAATAAAAGTTAAATTCACACTGTTTGCAAGCACTTTATGCAGATGGAAAATGTCACCTTGTCTGAAATACTTTATGGCACAATGCTGAAGCAAAAAGAAATCCCACAGTGAGAGATTAAAAAGCTTCACTAATGCTTAGCTGGGAGGCACACGACTCTGCGCTGCCTCCTCCCCATGCGATGGGGAAGCTTTTCCAGGAAGCAGCATCTGGCTGGTACTCTGGCTGCGTACAGCATGGTTCCACGAGCTCTGGTGCCCTGACACCTGCCTGGGCATTATTCAACCCAATTTTGAGCAGCGCTGTGCGGGATGGCTGCAGAGGACCTGGTCAGCCCCACCGACGAGGAGCATGTTGGCTACTGGGCAAGCTGCCAGGGCCACTGAGTGAACTTGAGCTCTTGTCCCTTGTTGTGGCTTTAGTTTATCCACAGTATGGATAAAATTTAGTGTATCGTACAGTTTAGTTTATCACATAGTTTTTATCACACCTGCTTATGCCAGGTATATTTTACCACTTGGTTATCAAGGGTCTTCAAGCCACCTCTGTGCTGCCTCCTGCTACCCAAGACGATGCTACAACCATGGTGGGAGACGAACTTGTTTAAAAGCAACTTAAAAATTACAGAAAGGACCCTCTAACTTGGCCTGTGGGACACTGCAGCAGAGACTCAGCACAGCTATAGCCCACCCAGCAAATTCTGGGCTGCCCAAAGGGTGCCCCAGCACTGAAGAAGCCTTATTGTGAGCCCAATCCCACAGGAGCCAAGTACGTACAGAGCTCAGCTCCCTCCTGCTGGCCCTGCACCGGCTGAATACAACAAAGCCGCAGAGAATCAGCACGCATGGACCTGTTAAACTGTGCAAAGTCACACTTACTGAAGCAAAATCAACAGTTTCAAAAATCCAAGTCCCAGGCGGGAGAGATATAAAATGTGGGTGGATCTGTTGTCCCACCACTTGCCTGCGTTGCCCAGACTTTGTCACGGATTCCAAAGCAGCGGCAAGGCTGAATCCCTCTGCAAACTTTGCAAAGCATCTCTGAAACATTTCATCCCTCTCCCTGCCAAAAGGCAGGGGGATCGCCTCACTCCCCGTTCTTTGGTGGCACAGCCGGCTGTAGGCAGAGCATTAAATGCTCTGAAAGCGTTTTTACAGTGGGGAAGTGGAGACTCTGCAAACAGCTAATGGGTGTATTTCAATTCCCTATTAATTGCATATTTATTACTCGTCTGCTGCAAGGAAACGTCATGTTACGTTGATTAAAGCTGTGCAAGCTGTACAGTAAATATTTTAAACAAAAAAGGTTTTGATCTCTGTTGCTGTTGGGAAGGGTGAGGGAAGCTGCCATTAGAGTTGCTATAATTAGCAAGATCCATTACAGACAGTATTTCCCACTGGCTCTACAACACGCTTCGTGTGTGTCTGCATGTATTTAGACAGAATGTTATTTTATGTATACGTTACCTATAAATTATATATATATTTTATATGTATCTCGTGTGTGAGGAAAAAGAGAAAAGCAGGAAACCTATCCTTCCTCACATCTCACAAACAAGAAAGATAAAAGACTTAAAAAGCAGAGAAGAAAAGGGGGTTTGTGTGCACTGACTGAGGTCTGGGGGAGTTAGGTGCCCTGCCTGCTAGCCCTGACTGCCTAGATAACTTGTCTGATTAATTAAACCAATGCCTGTACATGCTTCTGTTTCTGACTGCCATCTCTCTGCACATATGCTTTTGGTCTCCTTCACTTGATGGTGTCAGTAATGGACCATACGCACGGGGAGATTTCACTGGGCAAGCTTTTACACATGTCACCCAAACATGGGTCAGAGATGACCAGTCACAGCCATCCTGAGCTCCATCTCCTGACCATCTGTGTGAAGTCATCAAAGGATCCCAACAACAGTCACACCAGAGGAGAAAGCAGCCCATATTTCTGACACACTGAATCATCTTCATTTCTTGTTCAGCTCCCGTTCACCCTCTACACAAGAGACTGTACAAAACAAAAGTACATGACCAGCAGAAGTCTTGCTCCTGTGCTCTCTTCAAAAGCACTCAGGTGTCAGTTTGGTCCCAGCTCTGCTCTCCCCATCCTACAGTGGCAGTGAGGTCTCCAGCCCCAGCGCAGGACCCTCTGCCCACTCCTTTTGCACTGGCTGGGGGCAGCTCCCTCTTCTCCCAGCGCTTCACTTTTCAACATTTGACATGAATTAGAGGAGACACCAGTCATACCCAGCCAAACATCCACGGATGCCTGCCACAGGACAGGACAAGCTAAAACGACGCTAACGCAGAAGAGACAGCTCCAACTAATAAACCCAGTGATGTGCAGCTCAGCAGAGTCATAGGAAAATCAGACAGGTCTCACTGGGGAGGCTCAGCCCTGGGGCTGAAAGGCTGTCTCTAACACAAAGTAGTGCTGAGCTTTGGTAAACCTCTTAAGAGTCAATATACTCTTCAGGGCACAAATTCATTACTATCTTCAAATCTGATTTCTGTAATCCCCAAACCAGAGAACAGCGGTTGGAGGAAGGCTCCAAACACTGCGTGGAAGGCAACGCACCCAACCCTCAATGAAGGGGACCATCAGAGGTGGTTGAGCCAACTTTCAGCTTTTAGATTAAGTCAAGCTTGATCACATAACACAGACATGCAAATACGAAGTGATGCATTGTATTGCATAGCCCGAGCACAGCCATTGTGTTCCCTGTCCCCATGTTGTTTTCCCAGAGTTCGTAGCTGCTATAGACAAACCAATAGGCAATTTTCAGGAGCAAAATTTGTTGTTGTCAAGTCTTTGGAGTTTATTAAGCTGCAGTATTTGACTTGGCTCATTTCCTACACCGGCTCCCTCTTGGAACTGTGTGATTGCAGGGGATGCAGCAGTTAATAACAGTAAAACAAATTTCAATCTCTTATGATTGTACAAGAAGGCTTGGAAATGTGAACCTTCAAAGGCAAAAAATGCAGAAAGAAAAACCAGAAATTATTCAGGATTTATTTTTCGACGGGGGTTTTTGAAACCCATTTTAAAATTCAAGGGACCTTATGTCTGATTTTTGAAACAAAAGTTGGCAATGCTGAAACTAAATGAGCCGTATTTACATCCCACTGATTTCTGTGAATGAAAGGGTGGTGGGGTGGGGGGGACATGACTCCATTTGGCAAGTCCCAGTGCAGAGAAAAGGAATTAAATAAACAAAGCAGGAACAGAGTACTTTCAAAAAGAATCAAACAGCATGGACCATTAATGTTTTAAGAGATAGGAGCTGTATGTGAGCCAACCATCCCCAGGACATTTATTCCCTATCTTTAAAATAGGGAATTGCATTAGAACAGGTAGAGTCTTTCAAAGCAGGAAAAAATTTTAAGGGCACTCACTATACTTTAAAGAAGACTTCAAAAACCATCTCCAGCACTGAGCTGGATAAGTTGGAGAGATTTGTAGGTTGTAGCAAGGGAGAGTGATAGGAATATACACGGAGCAAGCTGGTTACTGCAGTAAACAAACCTCCCCCAAACTAGCAGCGAGTGCTTCAGCTCAGGAACAAATGGCTTCACATCTAGAAATATGTTTTAAAGTGAGACAAGGTGCTGGGTAAACACCAGCCAGCAGCTATAAACTATTGTTACAGAAGGTGAAAGCCAGCTAGCCTTGGCCATTGGGTTGGCAAGGAAGAGCATAGCTAAATACTCCGTTCTTCATAGGCTGAGATGTAGCCTTGAGGAAGCTAACCCCCAAAGGCTTTGAAATTAAAAATGATGAAAACAGAGAAGTTTTCATTACAAAGAAGGACAGCATAACACAGCTATAGAGGCAGAGCTTCAAACAGTGCTGCTTTAAATCCGCAACAAAGCCAGCAACTGCACGGGAAGAAAGCGAATCTGCGCTTCTATTCATCCTGCACCATCAAGGGCAACACGCAGCTCGCCTTTCTGTGTACCCCGGCTGGTTTGTAAGAATGAACTATATTATCTCAAGGAAAGAGACATTATCATTAATTGACTTGCATAGTGCTTTTTCACTAATGGCTGGGTGCTGTAAAACAGAGATACTGTAATCATGCCGAGAGTTTAAAAATTAGCAAAGATTGCTGGGCTTTATTTCCCCCTGCAAAACGAGTAAGAAGTGCCACCCCTTGGGCCGCACCAGCTGGCAGCTCCACCTGGCAAGTGATGGGCAGGCTGGGGAGACCCAGAGTGCCAAGCCCTGAGCAGCACCTCCCCAGTGCCTCTCTGCGCTGGTCGCCTTTGCTCCCCCACCTGTGCCTCTGCAGAGCGCTGCACAGGCAGGTGCAGCATTGCCCTTGCCATTACAGTCCCTGCATTCTCTCCCAAGCACAGGAACTGTTGCAGAGACTGCAGGAGGTTTCTCTCCCCACTGCCAGTGTGCTCTGCCTCCTGTGCACCAGCCCCAGTTTCCTCGCTTTCCTGCAGCTCCCCTTCCCATGTTCCCAGTGACAAAGAGCTGACTGTATCACCTGCATCCTCGCAATATTGTCCCCAATCATGTTAGGTTTTGTAATTATTGTTAATTTGAAAAGCCATTTGGATCTTCCTTTTCAGGATTTGTTATTATTTGTGGCAATAATTGTAATAGCATATATAATTGTTCTATAATGCAATAATTAGATAATATGTAGCAATTATCTGGAGGAATATTATTAATGTAATAATAATTCCTTAGACTCTGTCAGCTCTCAGTGAAGGATTGAGGGGTTCAAAGACCTCTTTGGTTTTGCATAGTTTGTGGCAGATTAAAATCAGGGTATCCCTAAGGCGACTGTAACTGAATCTTGCTCCTTGTTAACCTTTACGTGAGTTAGCAGAGAGCATACCCCAGGCGGTACGACCCAACATCCTTCCATCCTGACTCAATGCCCGTTACTGGCAGCAGGGCTGGGTTTGAGTGTTTGCATCTGCCCAGCATCGTTCAATGAAGTTACTTGCACCTTGTGTGCTTCCAGGGACCCCTTTCCTATCTTCACTGAAGACAAACATGTTCCCAGATAGCATAAAGGGTCCTTAATGCAATGTAAGATCAGGTCCAGGACACTCCATTACCAAGGAGATACTTAACTAATGTTCTGCTTGTAGTAGGAGGTCACAGGAGATTTATCTGAAGAGATGCACATAGAAAGAATTAGCAGACAAGCCATTTCACAACCTCTGATACCCTCACCTTCTTAGTTGCTCAGCTGAAATGCCTTAAGGGATACGTTTTACAGGAGCTCAAAAGTGAACTGGAAACTGCTTAGATCACACAACTTATGCATTTTAAATAGCAGTGTAAAATACCGTGCTTTACAAAAGCACACTGTTATACTGAGTAATAAAGACATGCTCTGAGTGGTGAATCTGGAAAAGTTGCAGGAAGTACAATAGAAAAAAGCACATACAGCAAAACAAATCTGTGACTTACTAAAGTTTATGATTAAAATTTAAAGACTGTTCAAGTTTTATTCCCCATAGCTGCTGCTCCCTGGACAAGAAGAGACAGAGAGAGACTGACCTTGAATAATTAAGCCCGTCTGTGGCACCAGATCAATTGCTGGTATTGGCAGAACTCCACAATCAGGCATTTTGAAATGCAAGTGTCAAAGTGCATGTAACTATGGGGCTTTTGGTGCAAAGCAGCCAATATAAAGGAGAAGAGGTGAAGAGTGGGAGAAAATAGATTGTGGAGTTTTGAGCACAGTCATGAGGGAAGGATGGGAAAAGTTTCCATTTCCTAACTCTACCAGGGCAAAACTTGCAGCTGACAGAAATGCAGCGTGCTTTTTTTTTTTCGCTCCTGTAACCTTGTAGAAGTCACCTGGATCAAGCTGAATCTCTTCTGAGTGACTTAAATCCATTACCAGTTCTGGAACAGACTCTGAGCAAGTACCAGTCAACAATTTAATTGAAAATAAACTTTGTAAATCCAGGGAAACATCTCTGATCAGCATCAATTACTGAACAAACCTGGAAGTGTTTGAATCCAGGTAGACGTTGCCAGACGTGTTGGGCATTTTTGCCGCTGTTCCTGCACTCCCTCAGATGAGATAGCACTAAGGTGACCCACCAGAATGGGATGTAGTAAATTTTATAACAGCCAAGGAAGGCTTTATATTAATATCAGCCAAGTAAGACTTGTATTAATTTCAGGAGCTGTGGGAGCTCCTATTTAAATCTCTTCCCAATCCCTTGACCTACAACTGTGTACGTGGAAGAGCAGCATCAGGCAGATAATCATTGTGTTCCCAGTGCAACAGTCCTGGAAGCTGCCCTTGATACTGGTGTTGTTCTTAAGGCTCCCTGCCAGACATTTCTCTCCAAAATTCAAGAGCTTTAGGTGGTCTTTCATAGAACAGGCAAGGGATAGCATGCTGAGAGGATTTTTCATGCACGATGGCCCAGTCCCATGCACCCCAGCCCAATGGGTCTGTCCAGGCATGGGGAAGGTGGTAAGATATTTGCATAGCCCTCACAAAGCACTGGGGACTGTCCTGTTCCCTCTTTCAGGGCAGTCTGCTCTGTGTCTGCCACAGAAGGAAAAAAAGCACAATAACAAGGGAAGGGAAAAGACATGGCCGTTTCACTGCCTATCCCATAGTTTTATAGAAAGTTTTGTGGTACCTGTTGTTTTCCAGAAAGCTCCAGCCCCAGGTTCCTGTGATGAGATATCAGCTTTCCTAGATTTAGTTTCAGAGCTCATAGTGAGTCAAAATTTTCAGTTTTCTGAAGTATATGTTGAGCCTCAAAATTCCAGGAGGAAATCAAAAGCAACCCAAATATATTAAAGAAAAAAAAAGAGGATCAATTCTTAAACCAAATCATTATCTAAAAACCTTTTTAATCAATACACAGGCTGGCCATGCTGTAGTGATCTGAAACCTGGCTTAAAGTAAAGTGTGGGGCAATGAAGAAAGCATGAATTTGGGCAGCTGCTGGCCAGATGTGCTGGGGAAGAAGGAGGAGGACAATATCTTCCTCGTGTTCTTCCAACCCACAACCATTCTTTCCAAGCACAGGGCAGACCCTGTACTGACTCCAGTGCAATTATAAAGGAAGGCAGGAGACAGTTAGAAGAGCGAGGAGAAGAGATAGAAGAGTTTCTTAAGACTTACAAGGACGGCTGCTACACCATCCCCACGCTACTCCAGCTCCCACAAATGCTGGCACATTACAGGCCTTTCATTGCCTTTGTTCTCCTCTTTCCATTTCATGGGCTTTTGGTTCATACAGCTTCTACGATGGAGTGAAAGGGAATCAGCAACGCAGGCTCCCCTCCTCGGTGGAAATGCTTTGAAACTTTCAAAGAACCCAACTCTTTCCCCACACCCCTGTGTTAATATGCACCGACTCTGCTCTTGACGCACTCCATTGTAAATGATGTATGAAATGAAATCTCCTCGCTCGCCTAATGCAGGGAAGAAAGGCTCTGTAGGCAATGCTACAACATTCCCGTTTGGAGAAAAAGGCAGTGAAACCTCAGACTCCCTATGAACCCCTTTTTTTTAAAGTTGTTTCTCTTTGGTGTTGGTGTTTCTCCCTTTTATTTTTTATTCTTTTACTGAGAGTGGGGATTTGAATTCAGATTTCACAGAGGAACCCAAACCACTTGCATATATTTCTAAGCTTTTTGCAGGGATTGTGTGGCTATCCCCATCCCTCATCAGAGGGAATAGCAGCGGTAAATTCATTAGACCCACAAAGTAGCAGAGTGAAAAAAAATGGCTTAAAACTTGCAAGAGGGAAGAGACTGGGTGCATGGGGAGTAGTGGTGGATGCCACGCTTGATCTGGATTGGAGACCTCCTTCCAGCGTTTTATGAAGCTGCTTCAAAACCAAAACGTGTCAACAGTCTCCAAAGGGAAAAAGGATCAGTGCGGACTGAGAGCTGCTGCAGGAGCAAAGTCTGAAGGTCAGCAGTTTGAAACAGCAAACACACCATGGGCTGTTTCCAGAGGCGAGGGACCAGATGATGGATTAGTTGAGGGCAAAGGGAAAGTCACTGAAAGGGAGAGCGGAGAAGGTGACTAAGACATTGCAAGAGTCACAGGGAGAGTATCTGCTGGCGATAAATAGTTACATACTGTTCATGAAGCCCTCAATATGAGTTTACTTCAGTTGGACCAACCTCGGCAGCCCTTGGGCTCCGTGAGAGCCAAGTGGCCTCTGTGTACACACTCCCAGCTCAGCTCTATTTCCTTTGGAGCCTCCCCAGATCTTACTGCCATGCTTTGGCCAAGCAGAGCCCGGCTGGGGAGTAGAGTGGCTGTGCTGGCAAAGGACAGACAAGGTTAGAGCTCCTCTCCAGCGTCCTTTGGTGAAAGCAGTGCAACTCAGTAGGCTGGTTGCTGCTCTCCCCACATCCCCCAAGATACCTCATCCTTTCCAGCATGACGCTGGTGCTGTAGAGACAACCAGGCAAAGCAGGAATTAGAGCATTACAAGCCGTACTGTGTGAAACCAGACACAAGGATCCACCTGCAGCAGGTCCCACCTCTCAGGCCAGCTGACAGTCCCTCATATTAATGAGCTTTTTGATTTCCTCTGGCCAAAGTAACGTACACAGGCACTGACTGCTTCTGTCTCCTCTGCAGCAGGAGTGAAGGAGACCCTGTCCTTTGAGCTGACACATCTGGCCTGTGCTTCCAGTGCTGCCCCTGCGCGGTGTGGGCACTGTGCTGGTTTTTTTGGCCTCCTGTGCTCTGCCATCACAGCACTGCTGCCATGAGCAGTAAACTGCGCTTAGACCTTATAAAGCTTTAGTCAAGTTCTAGGGATGACACTTTTATAGCTGACAGATGAGCCACCGTTAGCTATCCTTGCTAGACTTTATGTTACTAATGAGTTTTAGGGGCTTTGCTTTCATTTTTCTTTCCCTTTTGTTTGTTCTGAGCAGCAACTTTCAGAATGACAAAAGAAAATGCTTCAAGGCAGCAGCTGGAGCTTGAAATTAATAATAAAAAGTAGTTGAGCTGATGTTTGGTTGCAGAGTCATGTGTGTGTTTCATACAACCACGATACTTCCGAGCAACCTGATTTGCATCCTCATTTTCACAGAGCCGGCGCTGGGCTGGCACATCAATGCTGCCAGGGCAGGCAAGTGAGCAGAAAAGGGTCCCAGGGCTGGAAAGAGTCAAGCAGCTCAATGGTAAGTTCCCCTGGCACCACTGAAACTGGTGGCAAATATGAACAATATCCTTGTGATGAGCTCTCCCTTTCCCAGCTCCATGCTGACCCTGTCACCTGCAATTCGCCTCGCCCTGCGCGGCACTGCCTGCTCCTGTGCTGCTAATTGCAGGGAGATTGCATCTATCAGCTCCTATGGAATCCATATTTATGGAAATACCAGAGAAATGCTGTTACACCCATAACAAATTTGCCCTTTTTAGATATAGGAAGGTAAAACCTGCACGAGTTAAAATTCTTTTTTAAAAAACTCTCAAAAAGCCTAAGAGCTCAAAACGCTTGAATAGACAAGCAGTTCTGGCATGAGTTCAGCTACATTTGACCTCCTTACTCCCCTTATTCATGAAGTTAACAGCAAAAATATCCATGTTTATCTGAGAATGGCACCATTATTTCATAAAGCTGCTTTATTTCCCTTTCTCTTTATGTATTGGAAAAATTCCTCAACATAAACTGAACATTTACTGCAGGCAGATTTTCTTCTCATTGTTCAAGGATAAGATGTGAATGGGAACGGCAGGAGGCCAGCTATTCTCTAGCTATATAAAGTGAAAATGATATTTTAAAGAAGATCAAAACCAGTAGCAAGTATTCAACCACTTCCATGAGGTGTCATATTATTTTGGCTGCAGACAGGTGACAGCAACACAGCACATCAACCCTTGTGAGCAAAATGAGACACAACAGTTTTTAATCAGACTCTGCTCAGGGAACATAAACCAGAGGAAAGAGGAGCAAATAATAAAAGCAATTCTCAGGCAGGTTTACTTGAGCTGTGATTAATAATAATAACAGTAATAACACTTCGTATTCCCAGACTTTGCCTCATCCTGTACTACTTTGGAAGCACTACCATCTTATTAAAAAAAAACCCACCCTACTATTCCCTTCCTAGGATTTTGACAGGGATAAATCTGACAACTAAATAGCAAGGGTGTTCCTAGCTGGATGGCTGGATTCTGTAACACTGGGGAAAACTGAACCCCTCTGGTGTCGCTCTGCAGGCTGCTTCTGGTTACCCTTTTGCGAATGCATCAAAACAAGCTCATTCAAGAGTTAAACCTTCAGGAAAACACACACAGCAATTCTTTGCTTGCAAATTCTTATTCTTTCAGGGCATGAACATATTCATGACGTAGCCATCCTTCCTCCTATTTGGTACCACAGGTGGTAGCTCAAGCAGGATAACTGGAATAAACATCTCAGGAGGCTCAGTCCTGAAAAATGTTAACTGTATAGTAGGTGCTCTGTCGGGAAGGAGTTTCCTTTTTGAGTCATATAGTGACACCCTGGGCAGGTTAGTGCAAGGTGGGCAGCGGATTCCAGTGATGATGCACTGAGGGACAGGCACAGCAGTGAGGAACCCACCCCTGTGCCACCACTGCCCTGTGCCATCCTCAAGACCCACAGACACCCGGGAGCAGAGCTTTGCTGCTTGCAGGTGTTTCTGGCCATCAGGAATCTGATATTGTCAGTCCAAGAGGAGAGACAAAATGTTAAGCCAAGCAGAGTGGGGCTAACTCAGCACTGCATCCCTCCAAAAGTCTTCAGAAGACCCCTGGAGTGGCACCGAATAAAGTGCTAGCAAGGCAGTAGTCAGTACCCAAAAGGAGAGAAGACAAATCACTGGAGCAGCAGAGACAGCTTTATAAACAGAATTTGGGGGTCCTTCACAACACACAAGCCTGAAAGGATGCTGCCTTGGAGAGCCACCATTTTATGCTCATAAAATTCACATAGGCGAAGCCACTGAGTACCAAACAAGTTCAAGCAGAGCACTCAAACACTCCCTGCCTGCATGTTGCCACTATCGTCTGGGGGAGAGGATTTTCATCTCCCCAGAAAGAGCGAGCTGGTGCAGAGCACCCTTTGCTCCCAGCAGGTACCCACGTGATGCCATCCCCGCACACAGGAACATCAGACATCTCCCACACAGGCGGCTCCGCCGCTAACCTCATGTCAGGCACGTCAAGGCAGATTGAGCCCAGAGGGCACTGTCCAATTATAAAGAAAACCTCAGAAAAGGTTTAGAGTTGGAGAGGGGCACACAACAGCTTTACGTGAAATTGCTCAGCCAAGCCCATAAACTTTGCAAACTCCATCCCGCGATAGTCACGCTAATAATAATCGTTAATCAGTTGTTTAAAGACATTCGCATGAAAAGCTATGGGTTTGTGATTTTTTTTTTTTTAGCTAGTATAAATCAACCTTATAGGCAAAAGAATAAATACAGGGAGACAGCTGTACAGATCACACTGTCACACCAATCACTGCTTAAAAGCACACACTGTAAATAGCAGACAAAATTCACCCCCAGTGGAATGCCATTGACTGCATGGGCAGGAGCTGCAGCAGGGATAAATTGGCCTATCAAAAATACATAAAAATTTAGAAACAGAATTCAGTGACGTGTGGGAGCGATTTATCACAGCTATGTCAGTTAAAATGACATTACCACTAGTGAACCCATTAAATATTATGGGCTCTGTTTAGATTCCAAAGGGGCCAAACAACAAAGGAGGCAGCAGTGCTTGGATGGGGCAGGAGGGAATTTACACAGGGCCACCAGCTACTCACCCAGTCCTGAGCGGAGCCTGGGGACAAACTCGGTTGTGAGGTGACAGCCTTCACCTGCACCAGTAGCACACAGCCACACGGGTTCCTGACATTGCCGGCAGGAGTGCAGAGGATTGCACCGGATCCACGTAACAGCAGTGTCAGCAGCTCCTCCATCTCGTCTCACAAGCGGGAGAATAAAGTCCATCCAAACACGGTGCTTTGGGAGCCCAAAATCGGCTCAACCTGCTGATTCCTGCTGCAGCATCCCAGCTCCGCGGCACCATCATAGCAACGTTGCTCTAGCTGGCTTTCCATTTCCAGCAGCTGCAGTTTGCAAAATGAGCCTTGCAGGGAGTGGGAGGAAGGGAAAGGAAACATCTTTTTTTTTGTGAATCTCATGGTGTTACCATGATCTCAGACCTTCAGAAAATCATCAGGCTGCTTCGTAGACCTCTCATCAGCGGTAGGAGCTGAGCATACGGTGGTGTCTTAACAGTCAAGTACAATATTTAGCTACAGTCAGAGTCATTAGGTTCGGTGCATGGGCTCATCGGGGAGTATTGCAGAGACATTGTGTATCACGGTATGTATTTAATGACGATAATCGAGTTTTCATAGAGATAGGCTGAGGAACTTTGCTCTAGTCTGGAAGCATCCAAACTCAGCAGTTCTGCTCAGGGACCCGGATTCAGGCAGTCATGTGGCTCAGGATGGCTTCGCCGACGGTCCAGCCTTGCCAGCCCAGCTGCAGCAAGCAGACGGCTCGGGAGAACACACCCCGGCCAAGGCAGAGCCTGCCAGAGAAGGGGAGCGGTTGGATGCAGAGCCAGCCTGGTGGAATAAAATAACAAGCAACTGTTTTCTTTTGGAAAAAACCAAAACCCACAACTTGCTAAATTGCCTTACCAGGATTTGATTATTGCAGATACCAGGGAAGGCAGTGTCGGCCACAAAACATTTATGGGAAGCAATTTTGTTAGGGGTATTAATATAAATAAATAGACGGATTTTTCCCAGTGTGCTTCCATGCTTGTTTTGAAAGGCTCTTTTCATTACTCTCACAATAGCTGTTAAACATGTTCTCCCATTCTCTTACACAGCATCCATGGCAGTAGCACACGGGTGCACTGACTTCTGACATCATCATGTTTTGGTCCAGTAACTTTGCGTTTTTCCTCTTCTTATTATTTTTTTTAATACTCTTAAGGGCAGCAGGTACAGGAGCACAAACAGAAACGTTACCCATTTAAAGACATCAGCGGGGAGATCTGACACCAGCGTGGGGATGAGTGCTCTGTGTCCTCCCCGCCGCCAGTGTGGGGGACAGGCAGGGACCCCCGTACAGCTGCTGCTGTACAAATGGGCCACATCCAGCGCAGGTGGCCCGCGAGTGTTCCCTTGCTGTGGTCACCTACGAGAGAAGGGGCAGGAGTAGCCATCCACGTTTCACGTAATCAACGTGCCACAACGCATTAGTCTGGAGATGTAACAGAACAACAATTGCATCTTAAACTGTGATAGTTAATTTATTATTTGCTGAAAAGCAAAGTGTAAGAAGGTTTTTTCCCACCCTGGATAAATTGTTATAAAACAGATACATTAATCTTTTTTTTTTCCCCCCATGGCTATAAAAATAGAAAGCTACCAATAGAATCAAGAAGAGAACTGTAGGTCTCATGACAGCTTATGCCCCTGAAAAGCTTCACCAAATATTTCTAGCAGGAGTTGCTAACAAACACAAACTGTATGACTGCTTGTTGTACTTCTGCTAATTGATGTTTTTACACTGTACCGTACCTAATCCCTGCCTCTTAAACACAATTTTATGAAAATTCCTTAGTACTGCAAGGAGCAATAGTTATTTGGGCTTTTATCTACTTCTTATTCAAAAATCCCAAAGCGTTTTCCATGCATCTAGGATGCCTTGTAGGCAAGAGTTTTTATCCCCATGTGACTGAAGGATACACCGAGATAACAAAACTTGGTGCAACTTGAATGATGTCATACATGAACAAGCAACAAGCCTGGCAAGAGAATAGGCTTTTCTCCCAGCACTCTCCTAACCCACAAGAGGCTTTCTGCTTGGAAACAAAGCCACACAGAGACCGTTATTTGTTTTAACATCTGTCCTCTTCCCTCCTGACTGCACCTTATTCCTGAAAGGAAGAAAAATATCCCACAAATGACCAATTTCTAGTGATAACTACAGAGAATTCTATTTGCTTCTCAGCTGACTATATTTCAGATCTCTGAGGATGACATCAGCAACATGGTTTTTACACCCATACCTGCTGTCGAGTGTGATGGTGTGTTCTCACGCCCCGGTCGCAGCACTGGCACGAGCTCAGGTTCTGACCTTCCACCAGCACAGCAGGTCATGGCCCCTTGGGCAAATGATGCAGTCTAGGTGATCTCTGCATAGCCTAAGGTCAGCTTGGATGTGGAAGGGAGTTTGATGTCTCTCCATCATTTGTCTCTTCCCAAAATCTAAGGACTGTATTTCCACAGTGAGGGGGCTCGTAAGGTGACACCACTTCTCAGCCCCTGGCCATCCTACCTGCACTTGCCTTCCCCGAGCACCCAAATAACTGCAGCCCAGATCGCATCACTGCAGTCACCTCCTCTTAATATAAGCTTCTGGACAACACTACAACATAACTAAAAGAATTCAAAGAAACATAACTAAAAGAACTAAAACAAACAACAAAACTTAAAAGGATACATTGAGAATAGATATAAGGAATAATTTTTTTATGATGAAGGTGATGAAACGCTGGCACAGGTTGTCCAAAGAGGTCATTGATGCCCTATCCCTCGAAACACTGAGCAACATGATCTGGTTGAAGATGTCCCTGCTCATTGCAGGGGGTTGCACTAGATGACCTTTAAGAATCACTTCCAATCCAAAGCATTCTATGATTCTACGATAAAACACAAATGCACTTGAAATACTTTCATAATCAGATTCTCTCTTTCCACAATCAGGTATATCCAACCAGCTCCTGCATGGCAGACAACTACTGCACATTAGCATTGCGAAATGTTTTGAAATGCTAGTGAATTATTTCCATGCCCAATGGATTATGCTACTAATCAAATCTGACATATGACTAGCCTGAATACCTATGCCTTATTTGCAGGTGGAAATTTATCTGGCTCGTACTCAAAAACAGCTTAATCAAGAGGTGGCCTTTAGATTAAAGACGAAGTAAAGTATTTTTCCAAATTTTGATTACTCGCCGAGGGTAACAAGAAATTGAAATATATTAGCAAAGTCTGTGCAGCTACAGGAGGTAAAACCAGCATAAATGCTATCACATGCCACTGGAGGGTTCAGGATAAGAGTTGGCCCTTGGACTATGTTTCAAAATCAGACACTGATTTTTGAAGAATTCAGGCAGTAAGACAAAAAGGTGGTGAGCACCTTACACACAGGAGGAATAACATGGAAGTTGAACCACAGGCTGTTTAGTGGGGCTCTGTGATCTGGATCCTGCCTCCCTTTGCACCCATCAGTCTCGCCGCAGTCTCTTACCACCTCAGTTGTCTGCCAAAAACTATGGGTGTAAATTGGACATATTGTTGAAAGCAAATGTGGCAACTTTATCCATAATGGAAGCTTTCTCAAGACTAGGAAGCAAAATAGCTTCAGAAAAGGACAACATGGTTTCTGTACACACTGTAATTTTATAGGACTGCGGCAAAATAACTGCAGAACCCAAAGTGACACATTTCTCAACGTGGTTAGAGTTCAGCACAGAATGGGGTACTAAATTAAATGTAGCTGTTGCAGGGTGATCTTCCTCTCTCAAATATATAGTTAGGCACGAATATATTTCATGCATACACACATGTATGTCCCCCTGTCTGCACATGGATACACTTACCCACAGAAGAAAGATTTTTTGGATATTCTGCTGCGACATTTATTGACAAAGTCCCAGGGGTATTGCACCTATTCTTTTTTGCATTACTCGTGTAATGCAAGATATAAAATTCTCGGTAGATGTTCTAAGTTTGTATTTAATAGACCTGGAGGCTCTGAGTGTCTTTTCACAGATTGCGTTCCAGCTGTCTGCCGATATTTGAATGTGCAGGTCTTGGTCCCATGCTGTGCAAACAGGCAGCTTCCCACGCATTTTGTGTACCAGGAGTAATTTATGAGTCTATCTATAAAGGAAATAACAGTGCGTTAAGAAGAGGTTATGTAAAGCTCTGAGATTGAGAAGTAGCTCAGTTAACTCAGTACAACTTCCCAACATCACCGTTATGTTTCAGCTGATTTACAAAAACAGGAGGCCTTCAGCTGGTGATTCATAATCTTTCCGAAGGAGACGGGGGGTAAAAAATTATAATAACTGTCTCTATATAAATCTCACGTCACTGAAAGGCTCCTACCTTGAAACTTCATATTCATTAACCATCTTTTGCAAATATGAGCATCTGAATTGAACTGCAAGTCCCAAGACACTGTGGGATATTCTGGTACCAACCAAAGAGAGGAAAAAATCAAATAAGAGGCGATCACCATTTTATTTTCAATCTCACACCACAAGGATTTCTTCCAAATTGTCACTTAAAGCAGATCCTACAGGCAATGCATTGGAATCCACATAATAAAAGCGCAAAGGGAGCACCCGGCACCCCTATCAGGAGCCACGGAGGAGTGGCAGGACTCCAGCGGGGCTGTCCTGCCGGCTTCAGCACCAAAAGGAATTGGTAATTGGGGCTGGGGCCTTCTGCTTGATCAAAACAACAACATTCCTTTGCAGCATTCCTTTTTTTTGTCACCAAAGGAGGAAAACAGGTTGTAGCTATCAGAGACACCTGTTTTGAAGACCTGTATGCAAACCATTTCAGTCTTAGCGGATAATGGAGTCTGAACAACAAAGCCTTGCCTAACCGCAGAGCAGGCTGTACTTAGCAGCCTTGCACCACTTCACGATTGCAAACAAGACACAATATGCAAAAGTTGCAAGCCGCTCAGTTTAACAAGTTCAGCATTATTTATTTAATGTCCCTTAGAACATGAATAATTAAAGTGGACAATGACCTCTTAAACAGAAGAAAGTTATCAAAATCCATATGTGCCACCTCTCCACCCAGAGAGCAAGCTGAGTTTGCTGCTCAGCTCAAGCCAAAGGGAACCAGAGTAGAGGTTTCATCTTTCATCTAGGAAGTTGGTACTCCAGCCATCCTCACCATGGCACTCACCTGCAAAACGCATCTTTCTACCAATCTGCATGTAAACCGCTTGTGTCTGTCATCAGCGCGTAGCTACTTGCGGGCAATGGGTAAGTGTGAGCAAGCAAATGCCATCTGGTACAAGACTGTAGCGAGAGGTCCCCCGATCGAGGCTGGTGCTGAGATATGTCCCCAACACACTGCAGAAAAGGAGGTGTCTGGGTCTGAAATTCTGGTTGACAGTCAGGTTACCCAGCCAGTTGTCACAGACACTGTGGTGATCCGAAGGCTTACCTGAACTGTTAAATGAAAAATTTTATTCCAAATGATGATTCTCAAAAGCATTTTTCTCTACCTTAAGCCCAGGTAGTGCCAGCACCAAACATTTCTACTCTCATGAAAAATTCTATTAATTTCTCTCTTTTTTCAATCTCTGTTCTCCCAGTTTTCTTGAGACCGTTATTAACATATTATGCACTCCTTTTTACAGGCGTTTCTATACAAACATCTCAGGGACAAAGATCTAAACAAAAAATGCAGTCAACTCTCTTCAAAGCCTACCAATTGCTTTGATTTGAAGATTTCAAGACAAAGTCAACTGTGGGCATAGCATTTTTTCTACATTTCTCAGTCGACAACATTGCTTACCTCGAGGGGATTCTCGGTGGCTTTGGGAGTATCTCCCAGCCCCCATCACAGGGGCAGCTCCAGCCCCATGCAGCTATGGGTGTGCCGTGGGGCTGGGCACAGGCACTTCCACCTGCATGGAACTGCATCATCACCACTGTCACGCAGGCCAGCAATGTCAGGTAAATGGATCCACGTGGATCAGGCTCATCTGGAAATTAGAGATAATAATATTTTCCTACATCACAGATCCATCACAGGAGATCTTCATTAGCGCCAGTGAGGCAATCAGAACATCACCATGATGAGTGCCATAAAAAGCTGTCCGTGAAATCTGTCAATCACTCAGCCAACAAGCTTGATCTGAGCCCTACCCTCTCTCCTCCTGTCACACAAGTGAGACAGCCCAAATTTAAAAGCCAAGGAACTGTCTGCCATTTTCTCTGGTATTTTAGCCACTGAGACTCAAACTTTGCCAACTGTTAGCACCTAATGTTGCAACCAGCACATTTCAGCTTTGACTTGTGAGATTTCTGGCGTTTCACATAAAAAAAGATGCTGCATTCCTAAAAAAAAAGTTCTTTTGCAATAGAAGCTCCTCATGAAAAATTATTCACACGCGTTTTTCACCAAAGTGTGTTGAAAGAAAAAATAAAACAAGAAAAAGCCAAGGATAAAGCAGCAAGCAAGCAGTGCTGGAAATCTCCCTGGGAGATGAGACCCTGGCTGGTGCATGATCTGCTTTGATGTCTGGTTTGTAGGGCCAGAACCTTCACAAGTTTCACCATCTAGACAGGAAGAGCTGAAATAATCACCACCAAGTGACAAGGCTACACAAAATCTTCCCCTCTGGGAGATGATTCTACCACTGTTCGGTGCAGGGATGCCTGTGCCACACAACAGAGCAGCACCAGGTCTGGCACTGGTAGGGCTCTCTCCTGCACTCGGCCATTTCTTACAGTTCCTCCAGGAAAGAAGCACTTCCAGGTGTGTTTTCACCTCAAGGATCAAAATCCCAGCTCTGCCAAGCTGCCAGTTTTCACAAGCAGCCCCAGCACCCTGCCCTCCTCCTCCCACTGACAGCTCAGGATAGAAAGCCAATTCCTGGGTGCAGTCTGACACCAGACCAAACTGAAAGTCGGAAATCAAAGAGTAAGAGAAGTAGATTTCGTTACAGACTAGTTAATCCAGCAAAATGCTCCTGGATAAAGGTTGATGATATTCACTTCAGGGTAATTTTGAAATAAATATGAGGATTCACAGAAGAAAAAAACACAGTTGGGAAAAGATTATTTTTGAAGCATGAATATAGCTCATTTCTAGACCCCCTCCTCCACATATCAATTAATGAAGCAAATCATCCGTCTGAATCAAAGATGTGGGAGAAAAACATAGTTATCTATTTGAACTACAAAAAAATTAAAGGATTTAAAATGAAACGTATAATTAGCCTGTAGGACTCTCTGCTGTAGGTTATTGAAGCAAAAAAAAAAGAGCTTACTAACTTTCAAAAAAAGGACTCGACAGTTACAAGAATAGCTTCTGCTGCTCCACAAGAGAGAGGAACATTCATCCTCTAGAGACAGGCAGGTCCAGCCAGAGCTAAGCTTCAGGGTTTGTAATTCTGCCCCTACACAGGCTCCAGCCTGTATCACATTTTGCCAAGCTTTGAATTGTTTCATAGTTTTTAAATTTACTAGATTTTTAATCTACTTACATGTGCAGGAGCATCTCCCTGCCCTGGCATGCACCATGGTCCCAGCCCCTTGCTGGGACACCTCTCCACGCATTCATAGGAGCCACCTGACTTTCCCTGGACCGTAAGGGAAATTAGGAGAGCGCAAACATCAGTGAACAAAATCCTTCATATGTTTGGTCCTGTGTTGATGCTATCCAGTGATTGTAACCGCTGAACCTCCATCGAGGACGCTGGCTCTCAGTCCCCTGATATCAGGCAATCAACAGACAGCGACAACACAATACCCAACATATAAGCGGTTTCATTCACTGCTGTTTGTGCTCCTCTAATTGAAGGCAGGCAAGAAGCACTGCACATGGCTATTTTCATCAGACCCCGGTGCTGCAGGACACATAGCTGATGAACACCAGCTGGCAGCAGGAGGACGTGTTCCCACCAATTAGCTGTATGATGATGCTCTGCAATCTCCTCTGAAGCATCTGGCACAGGCCACTGGCAGACCCGGCTATGGGATGAATTGGCGCTCTGTTGCGCTGTGACAATTCTCACGTTATTAAAGTTTAGATTGAAATGAGGAGTTCAATGTCAAATCTACAAGCCCAGCCAAAGACTCAGCAGATGCTGCATATATAAACACATACAAGGGTTAATATTCCTCTGGACAAGGCTGGCACTAGCTTTCCCAGATAAATCGCAAGAACACCCCTTAGCAGGCCCCTTTTTTCCAGAGATCATCACTAACATAAACATGAAATACCTATAGGTCACATCTGAAAATCCCTCTTTATCACTACTATTTATTTGCAAATGCAGTAGCTGCGAGAGACCCCAGGCAGGACCCGCACTACTTATCTTCCACCACGACTTGGATCCATGCCTAACCCTAAGCGTGTTTGTGCTGCTGCTACTTGCATCAATGCAGAAACAAGTGCAAAACACCATCATAGAGAGCTAGAAGCAATTTCATGCATTCGTGTACTTCTGAAACCAGCTACCCAAAGCAGACAGAAAACTCCTGCTTGGTGCCTGCTGATGAAGTTTTCAGATGGGTCTCAATATGATCTAGTCATTCCCAAATTAATAGCCATTCGACCCCTCCCCAGGTAGAGCAAAGGTTTCACCAGCTCAGTTAAAAATTTACAAGTCATTTGATCATAATCTGAAGAAAAAAACCAAGAAGTGAACAGAAAATTATTGCCTTGCAAATAAGATCACTTTGACTAAGTTACTTGCATCCCTTCAGAGGAGATTTAAGCTTTTTCTCTCTTCCTCTGCAATCTGGCTCCCTTTTGAAGTTGAAAGAAAGGAAGGTTTGGGGGCTTTTTTATTTAAGAAGAAAAAAACCCTTCTCCTCTTTGAAAATATTTTTCTTAGACAATTGCTGTCTCAAATTTTAACAAATACTCACTAATTTGCACCTTGTTCAAAAGCCAAACAGTAACTTTGATTTTTTTGTCTACTGAATGTTACTCTGCTTTTTTTTTGTCTTGGTGGCAGAAGGGAAAGTCTTAAGGAAATCAAACTACCAGCTCCATTCCAGATTTCCTCAATTTGTTATATAATTTCGTAAAAAGAGCCATAAGGCCACTTGGAGAAAAAAAAGATTCTTTTAAAAAGAAGAAAGAAAATAGATTTTTTTTTTTCACCCGTCTTCTTGTAGATGAAGTAGATGAGACTAAAAAAGGTGTTTCATTTGAAACATTGTATTCGAGCCCAAGGAAAAAAGCCAATAGCGTGTCCCTGCTAGGTATTGCGATCGCAGGGACCAGACAGAGGAAACAGAGAGATTTTCTTCAAGGACAAAAAGAAAGGAAGTTTTGAAAAAGATGAGCTCGATTTAAAACATCCTTTCCTCCCCCCTCCAAGCTGTATGAGAAGAGATATGGAGTTTTGTTTTCCAGAGGAGGAGAATTTGGGTTCTGCGTGTTTTTTACAGTGGGTGCAGAGCGATGGGCAGGACAAGGAGCAGCAGGGAAGAGCTATGGATACATCTCCCTGCAACGCTGCCTCATGAATATGATAGGGCTTTAATGACAGAGCAGTATTTTAGGAACCAGATGCTAAGGGCTGCTCGGGCTGCTCTGCGTTGCTCCAGCAACAAGAAGCTCATCTGAACGGTCAGTGAGATTTCCCTTGTGAGAACAACCCCATCAGGATCTCACGGCCAGTGGGAGAGGGGTGGCCGAAACAACAGGGAGCAGAGAGGTCAGCACCTTGGTCCTCTTGCACTCCAAGGTTTGCAGCAGGTGCTGCAGCATGGCTGGGAGCAGCCCTGTCCTTGCACTCAGGGACCTGTGTCTCCTTACAACTGCCCCATCCGGAGAGGCTGACCAGCCCTCCCACTTACCCAGAACCCCAGAAACAAGTCAGTCCTCCAAAGAGCTTAATGCAGAAGTCTCTCCACATCTCCTGCCGTGCACACGCATACACACATGCACCAGTGCGCGCCATTCATACATATGCATGCCCACGAGGGAAGCGTAATGAAATGCATCCAGCCTGTCCTCTCCCAGAGGGAGCGGATCTTCCCGCAGTAGCTCGTGATGGAGCACATGCACCAGCTCCTCCGCACCGCCACCCAGGCCAAGCCGACGGCCACATCAAACCTGTCTTATCCAGCTTCCTCCTCCAGCGTGGACTGAGTGCACTTTAACCTCATGCCCAAATCTGCTCCAGCTCCCTGCTGCTTCACAGCTGGAGAGAACCCCGAGGCTGCTGTGTGCATGGTGAGCATCACTCGAGGCTGCGGGTCTTTCAGATCAGAGGCAAAAGGTGAAGACAGCAAGAAAACAAAGGGAGTGCAAGAGGTCATGAAAGCCAAAGGTGGTTCTGGGAAAGACAGACTGATTTTACACCAGGCACTGGAACCGAGCGGGGGTGAAGAAGACTAAATGGTTCTAGGGAGAAAACACAGCCTCTGGTTTGTTGTTATTTATCAGTTTATGAGCGCTGGTGTATGCTGTGGTGGGTGTGTTTGCACATCTCTAATCAGCTAAACAGTTTGTATGTAGCCCTGGAAGAATGGCAAATTAACCCAGGATTCTGGTGCTGGAGACATTTTGTACTGAAATGATGCTTTTGGTGGCAGACTCACAGATTCCCTCCTGGATCACACACTTGCATCCAGGATGTTTTCTCTCCAATACAAAGCTGGTGAAAACAAAACCAAACAGCCAAACACCCTTTCCAACAAAAATAAATGGAGCTTAACCATCAAAACATATCTGCACATTTCTGATACTTGCTTATGAAAAATTAAAAACAAAAGTCAAACCTTCAACAGCAGACTTTCAGGTCTTTTCAGCTCACATCATCTTTTCATTTAGAAGTTTCTTACAATTTTTCAAATGCTTTCAGGTGAAAACCAAACCAAAGTTAACCTGAACGACACTTTCCTTTTTCTCTTTTCATTTCTCTTCTCATCAAAAATTTCCCCCTGAGACTGCCCCCACCGGCTCTCAGATCTCCGGGGAGCTGAAAATGTGGCTGCTCTGTAGCTTCGTCAAGGACACAGAGCCAAGCCCAAGGAGTTTCCATGGCTCCATTCCTGCCTGTGCCGCATCACCTGAACTCAGACACTGTATAAAACCTCATGGCATGGCTAATACTGCAGCTGAACTGCTCATATGTGCCTACATCCATCTCTGTTTCTTTCTTGTGCTGAAGAAGATGGACTGCAGTTTTTTCCAGCATGTCCAAAGCTGCATCTTCGTGGTGAGGATACAGCAAAGCAACCACCACCAAGAAGCAAAGGAGCCCGAACATGTGCATCTAGTCAAACCCTTTCATGAGTAACTTCATAATGCTATACAAACAAAAAGTATTCTGCATCAATATAGATTTACCACAACACTTTTACAATAAAGACAATGGATATGAGTGAGTTAGCACTGCATTAGGGAGAGGGCTTCAACTGCATCTTGTTTCATTACCAGCAGCTCTGTACCTCACACAATCATTAAACATACACTATAAAGCTATAGGTGTGTGAGGGGAAGAGGGATGGGATGTGTGGGGCAGAGCATCATTTCAGGGACCTGTTTCTGCTCCTTCAAGACACACAGCAGGGTCATCGCTGTTTGCCTTTTCCTCCTTCTACTCTTTCCCTGCTTGATTTCCACAGATTACAAAAACAGGTTTTATCTTTGCTGGCCCAGGTTGTTTCTCCCTCCTCCCCAGCCGCATTAAAAGCCGCAGGAGGGTATTTAGGTGAGGAAATCTTTGCAGAGAATCCCCTGCTAGGTCCCTGTGGAGCATCAGGTTTGTTCTTTCCAAGCTCCATGCAGCAGAAAAGCATCTTTCAAACAAACCTCATGCAAAGACAGATGTGCAATCCCCAGCAGTGATGAGACCACTCCTGCCTGAGCTGGGACAAGGATATAAATGCCTGTATTACCCTCATCCCGGGCATGTCCCAGCCCTGCTTTCAGTAGCACATAGGTTTCCCACATCCCCCTTGGGGTAAGGCAACTCTGGGCTGCACCATTCTCTCCCCAGCACATGGGACTGATTCCTGCCCAGCAGCTCAGCAAGACAGATAAACATCTCCTTGACGCAGAGACATTTCTGCTGTTATTATTCTTTCTTACCCTTTTGATAAACAAAGTAGGGAAGGCAGAAGCAGAGGTATCCTCCTCCTTGCTGCCAGCACCCTTGTACTCCCACAGCCCCTCTCTGCAACTAATTGCCCAAGCAGCTTCACTGGCACCCCAGGGAGAGGAAAAGATCATTATCGCTTTCAAAATGAGACCGTGGAGAAAATATACAATGAGTCCAAAACAGTAATTGTATTTCCCAGGGCTGGAGGGGTCCTTTGCTGCCAGATCTGTGAAAAGCCTGGCTCTGGCTCCTCATCCACGGCCAGCGCTGGGCAAATAGCACGTTGGTACGTAGGGCACGTGCTGCTTGCTGTAGGGCAGGGGAGAGATGTGCTAATGGTGCTACCACTTCTGTGGTAAAGGGGTCAAAAGCTGTCATGACAGCCTCCTCCACTGCTTCTGCGGCACTGGGGAGCTGTGTGGAGGGTTTGGCTGCAGGATGCTACGTGCCCCTAGTAGGCACAACAGCCAGGATAAGCAGGTTTACATGAGACCACATCCCGCAGAAACCCTGGCCTGGGCAGGGCTGACCTCACCACCTCCCCTTCAAGACCTAAACACCTTTTGAAAGCCCAACAACCTTTAACCTGCACTGATATAGGGCTGCTTACATGCAACCGAGCCTCTCCAGCAAGTCCCCACTCCTTCTCGTGTTGCACTGCTGGTTTCACGCCAGCAGCTGCTGCAGCCCATGATCCCCTATGGCTTGTTCAGATTGAAGCCGTTGCGTTTGTTTTCTTTCACTGTTAACTTTCAAGTATAAACGTGCAAGCTGGGCAAAGTGTTCCTAATGCCCCATATGTTTCCCCTCAGGAGCAGAGCAATTCTTTCATATGCTTTATGCTTTTAAGTTGTTGCTGCTTCTTTTTTTTGCAGTCTTCATTGCTACAGAGCCAGGAATCAGGCTCGGGGAGCGGCTGAGCATCTCCTTCCCTGAGATGGGCAGCAGAACAGGATGCACAGCTCCTATCCCACAGCTTCATGCTGCACCTGCAAGCTGGAGTGCCTCTTTCCAGCAACTGTAATGAAATGCTTTGAACATAAAAATGAAAAGAGAAAAGAAAAAGGTGCCCCATTCCCTCTCCTGACACATACACCTGCACACACACGCTCCTGCGGACTTCTCCTTCGCCTGATATATCAAATGGCTGTGTCTTTTTGAAGTTACCATGGCAGTGAGAGCAGAGCAACAGCATAACTCGCAGAAAATGAGAGAGCAAGGGAAAAACACTGGCACAGGGCTGGGGAGGACAGAAGGGGTCTGAGAAGATCTTCTGATGTGTGCGAGATATCGTGCAAGAGAGGCTTTCCCATCAGAGAAATTAAAATAAGCAAATAAATATCCATCCATGAGAGAGCAGACGAAAAGTAAAGAAAGATCTAAGAGCAGAACTGGGAATAGGGCAAAGGGAGAAACAAAGCAGAGACAGAAATTCTACTAATTAGAGAACAAGGAGTGTGTGGAAAGAGAAACAGAAGAAGGTGAACCACGGTTTAGCATCAACACCTAGAATGAAACTAATTCCAGGAAGCAACAATTTTGAAGACAAAACATGCAGAAATGCCAGTGATGGACAGCTTATAAGCAGCCAGCTCAGCCATCACCACCAGACTCAATAGTGGCATTGCACCCAAGGCAGCAGCCCATGTCAGACTACCTCCAACACAAGCCTAACCCCATTGAACACCCTGTTGATTGGGGCTTCCTTGCATTGAGCAGCTCAGTACAAGGCTTGAACTCAAACCTGTTGCTCATCAGGAGATCCCATGTCATCCTGCTCAGCCTAACACAGCAGATGCTCTGAGCAAAGCTGGGCTTAACCCACACACCAGGCACATCCCTGTGGTGTGTTTGTGTGTCATGGCAGGTAGGGAAAAGGTGGATACTTCAGAAACCTCACACAGGGAAAAGAGAAACAATTTTCTTGAAGGTCAGGTGCTGTTCCTGCCTGCATGAGCTCGCACTGTGTCGTTCCATTTGTTCTCCATGTCCACTCTCAGATCAGTGTCCTGTCTTTGCTGCATGAATGGTAAGATTATCCTTCCATCTGCATCTTGATAATGTGGACCTGGGTGCTCACTTAGAGCCCATGACCAGCGTAGGAGTCCCTTTGTATGGCCAGTTGGGAAAATACCACTGACCTGTCTTCCAGACAAGATCAGGTATCTTCTAGTGTGGGTCTAATCTACCCCAGCAACAAGGACCCGACATTTCCATCTTGGACTATTCCACAGATTTCATTGCCAGAAAGTCATTCAAAGCATTCCATTTTTCTCAGCGTGAGTCTGTACTCCCAGTAGAGCCATGCTAAATAATTCCTTCTTGCTCTGGAAGTTTAAAATCTTCATATGTCATATTGGCACTGTACCTTATTTAAAATGGTTGACATTTCTTCAATTTTAGGCTTACCTGGAGGGTGCTAAGCAGAAGACCAAGAGAGTGGAAAACTTTGCAAAGCAAAAATCTCACAGAACAGGAATGTAGGATGAAAACAGCAACCCACGCATATTTAAATACCAGCATCCAAAGTGAGCAGGATTATGATTGCTTGGCCTGAAACAAATGGTTCCACTTTTGCTGTCGCTAATACCATTAAATAACCAAGACAGCGAATGCCGCTGATTAGAAAATAGCACAGAACATTTGCGAGTACTAATCAACTTTACAGAAATGTTAACTTTCAGACCTAAAAAACCCTTGACGGTGTCCCTGTGAAGTTATTTCGGGTGAGGCTCTGCATACCGGAGCTGTCCCTTCGCATTAGGCTTGATCCCTGCTCACTGTGTGCGCACACAGCAGAGTGCACCCTTAATGCTTTTCAATTACATGACAAGCAAAGCAACTTATTGGTGCTCTTTATGTTAATGCCCCAATATTTTTCATATTTATGATATCTAATTACGTTTGCTCCTGATAGTGATGTAATGTTTAGGTACTGAAGATTGAGAAGACTGCTCTAATGTTAATATATTTACATTATTAAAAAGTAATACATTACATAGGCAGTCTGCTGCATAGGGCTGGATTTCTAGATGAGCTCTCAAGGCAAATCCATTATCTTCTCCCTCCTCCTGTCCTCTGAACAGATTCTGATAACTAGGATTGACTGGCAGTGTTTAAAGTGACTGCAGCTGGTATCATGGTGCCAAAAGGGAAAAGGTATCTTACACATGCATGAAATTAAATAGGCCCAGGGGTCTCAAAGGACCACACTGCATTACCAAGCAGAGGAATTCAAGACATTAGCTCAGAAGATCAGCATTGCAAAAATAGTGCAAAAAAAAAAAAACCCTCAAGAGGGCTAGAGAAAGGCAAACTCCCCTGCGCAGTGCCATCAGAGGCGCTTTCTGTGAAAGTCCATTATCTGGAAGAGAAGTCTCCGCAAGCCCCTCCAGTTTCAGATTGCCTTTTCCCCTTTGGTCAGGGAATTGCACATGTTTGATGATCACCAGGGTGTACTGAAGAGCCCATTGCCCTCTTCAGAGGAGGAGAAATGATGTATTTATAGGAGAGGTTGAGTTGTTGCGTTCCCTAAGGATCACCTTCTGGGAGGGACACATTCCCTTTGGGACTGCATCCTCCTCCAAAGTTTCCTCACTAATCACATCTTCAAAAGTTCACCAAAGAAGCCAAGACCCAGACTGCTGCTTCATACATTTTTTAGACACACCTCAAAGTAGCTAACTCAAAGCTAAAATGTGTTGTTCAGTATTATATGTCTAAACAATTCAGGAAAGATGCCAACACAAGTGAAAACTGGGGTGACAGGAGGCAGAAGCTATGGTTAGCCTTCCACTGGGGGATATTCACAAACCGAGCAGGTGCTGAGCATCTTCATCTCCTGCTGTGATCTGTGAGAACCGAGTGTGATCCACACCTCCACTGTAAATTCAACATCTTAAATACTGGCTCCACATCAAAAACCCTAAAGAGCCCTTCTCTCATAGCAAAAACAAGCCATAAACACACAAGGGGACTCAAAGGCGTCCAGCACTAACAGCACTGAAGGATGTATTGAGAGAACAGTCTCTTCAGGAGTCATTTATGAATTTCTAATAAATGACGAAGAGGTGCTTTAGTGAACAGCAACTGTAGCAGCAATGCAGCCAGTGTCATTTCGAGGCTTGAGTGATTGACATTGGAGAAGAAAAAAGACAAGTTTGGGACACAAAAGCTCTGATAATAAACACTAGATAACAAAAAGAAATTAATAAATAGTTGCAGAATCCTTACTGACTACAGGAAGGTCTACATGATCACCCATGACCTACTTATAGTCTATCACCTGTATATACTGTCAGACACGCATTAGAAACCCACTGCATGGGGCACACACACTGGAAGGAACACTCAACACCAGTGCCCACCAGTGAGGGCAGGCACTTTTGCCAATATTTAGACCCTGGAAAAATTAATTGGATGATGGGGAGATGAGCAGGTGGACCTCCGGCACCTGCTTCACCATAGGTATTTCCATTCAGTACAACGTGCTCACATATTTTGAAAGGAAAATATACGAAAGTAGGTCTTCCTGGTTATTTCTACTCCTTCGGATGTAATTTCTGTCTCCTTAGAGTGATGTGTGCTTACACCAAGGAATTGGAAATGACTCCTGAGTCAGTAACAGCGGTGGGGAGGACAGGGGTTGCTTGCAAGTCAGAATTCATCTGCATCGGTAGAGAAGTTGTAAGGCAGCTTCTGTGATTTCTACCCAAATTAAGCCTAGCACAAAGGAGGATTTTCAACCTCTTCTTTTAATAAGCACAGAGCTATAAGGACAATTACACTGAATGAAGTAAAATTAATTAACACACACATTTGGGGACTAAAAATGCTTATTATCTAATATGTATGAACTTGACCTAGCTTAAAATTAATGACAGAGGCAGAACGTACACGGCATTCAGGTTATATAAAACTGAAATAAACATGGTTACGAAGAGAGATGTTGCTGATCCCTTTAACATCAGTACTGTGAGAGATAGGAAAAGCGGATGAAAGCATGCGCTGTACATAACTTTCATAGAAATTTGCTTTGCTTGAGCTTGTACTTTACATGTGTTTTAACAACTGAACTTACCGGCAGGAGTGAGCTTGGCAAAGTGAATATTAGGTAATACTTCTACGAGTATTTACTCGAGCTGAAATTCTCTTTTGGAAAAAGACAAGCACAATGCAGCACTCCACTTTCCGGGATGCCAACAGCACTTATATAATTGATTGAGTTTGTGGTTGCCTGCGTCCTGGCATTTCAGCCAGGATGCCTGCTTTAAATGCTTGATCAGGAGTTTTTATACTTGAAGGATTCTTTCAAGGAGAAGCATCCATCCAGCCTGAGAACAGAAGTATGCCATGTGGCCTACTGATCCAATTAAACTGACCAATACACTCAAAATCCAGCATCAACAAATGTGCAATTAATTAATCACATGCATGCAATCGACAGGCCACAACTTATTCATCCAATTTATATAGCAACATATAACTGAATTATGAGGAAATTCAAGAGCATCATAAATTATTTGTGGATTACGCTAAGGCAAAGTTTATTAAATAACTCACTCCAAATTACTTGGGCCATTTTATGTATGATGGAATAATTTTGGTGCATAAGAACTTCTTGGATGATGTTAAAGGGCAATTCTGTCTGGATAGCGGCTGTGAAATCACATTTGGCATCTCAGAAACTCCAGCTCTGCGTGCTCCTCTTATGACAAAAGCATATGAATGTGTAGTTTTACTCATCAGCCCCAAAAAATGAGCTTAATGGAAGTAAGGCACCGTGAGTCTGCCTGTGCTTTCTGATAATATGAAGAAAAGCCCCTTTGCAGACTAGAGCTACCAACCACCCGCACTGGAAACCCTTAGGCCTACGCTTGGAGAGCGCTACCAAAAAACACCCAAGAACGTGCAAATAATAGAAATAAATCCATCGATTATTGTTTTCAGGGCAGAAGATCTGTGTTTAATTATAGTGCCCATTTCCTGAGCCAAGGCAAGGCTGTTTTCTGCAGTGAAGCACGCGCGGGGTGTTCCAGCACTTCCCTGCTCCTACAGATGCAGGGGAGGGAGGAGAATTGGATGCACATGGTTCAACAGGATTTGGATCAAGGAAGTCTGAAACCTGGCACGTCACATGAATCCAGCAGACTCCTGGGTTATTTACGTATCCAAATAAACTCTACGTGAAAGGAGCAAACTAAAAATCTTCCTTTCTTACACACACAAGTCTGCAAGACCCTGGACCCACCTGGGCACAGAACAGAAGGGCAATGCAGAAAGGATAAAAGGAAGAGCTAACTTCCCATCCCGCTGCAGATGCAGTTGCTAAGAACACCCTCAGGAGCAGATTTCCTGGGGTCGGCTATGCCAAAGACAGGGAAAGGACCACGAGCAACACACTCTCCCTGCGCGAGGGTTCCCAGCTGATCCCAGCACTGTGTGGCAGCTGTTGGGATTTGCCAGGGAGGATGGGCTTTCTGCAAACCCCAAATGCATCATAGAGGAGGTGTCAGTGCATGGGGCACAAGGATGAAGCCAGGGAGAAAGCCCTTCCCCATAGCTGCAACGGGCTGAGGCAGCTCTAGGGACACAAGGGTTGTCCCCGCAGCACTGGTGACAGGGACAAGCAACAAATAACAGGCTGAAGTTGCACAATTCCTCAATCAGAAAGCCACGGATAAGAGTTTTCTGAACTAAGCCACAGGTTTATATATGTAACCTCATTTTTTTTACAGTGAAATCTCCCATATATAACTAGCATGTAATTCCTTACTCACTTTAATAAACCCATTTTTTCTAGTGGATAGATTTCCTTCACTCCATCTGCCCCCAGATCCACATTGGGATATAGGCCTGATTTATTCCTTAGGGAAAAAGACTGCTATAGCACTCCTAGGTGCTGTGAAGCAGTTCCTTAACCCTGCAGAGGAAGGACCCTTTCCTAGTGGTATTATTAGCATTCCCTACTACTCGCATGTCATTTTTCTTCGCACTCTTCATTTTTTATTTTTTTTTTATTTAACTTCTGCAGTGAATTTTGCTTCAACGCCCACACGTCTGCTATTGAAGCCAATCAGCAGGATTGACTCAGGTAAGTTCTTTTATTAGGTACTGATTTCTTTGTGTCTGATGTCTTTATCCAGACACCTTTGAAAATCCCATTTTGGCTGAGCATATTGAAGCAAATGCCTCACTCTCTTTCATTAGCAATTTTAGGGCAGCACTGGCAGGTTTTTCACTCTCTGTCTTGAACTCAGGGGGGTAAAAAGCTGCAGTGGTTTTATTTCTTTTCACTGTCTCCTGAGGATGTCCTGCCAACACTCCCCCACCTCCAAAATCGGACAGAAAAATGTAGGTCTTCAGTAGTCCGATGGGTTGAGATTTGGAAGCAACAACACTACACGACACTGGCTTTCTCATTTCCTGAGACTAGAATTAGTTCTGCCACCAACATTTTGCCCAGGGCCTCCAACCCCAGGAGTGCTCACAGTGTGTGTCTCTCTCTCACAAATTATTATGCTCCAATGAGGATGTTCCTAGCAGAGCTCTAACGTGTCTGGCACAGATTCATGTTATATCTGGGTTTTGACATTGGGCCTGCTCTTATAGAAGTCAATGTCAAAATTCCCTGTGAGTATTGGAGCACGAGGATCAGGCCCACTCCTCTGATTTATGCAAGTTATTTTTATGTGATAACAAATTGGAATTAATCTGCATTTTAACACTTAACAAAAACCAATAAAAAAAAATATCCCAAATTAACATCCTCCTTAACCTTTATTTTTATCAAGTGTACTAAATCAACTGAAGATTAATTGCTCTGAGGACTATGCCAAATGAGTGCACATTTAGTTTACATATTCCCTAATGTAACATGAATTGATGAACTTTCTGAGACACATATGATATAAATGATCATGATGTGCCATTCTTAATTTCTTTCAATCGTCTCTGCAAAAACACTTCGCTCTTACAATGAGAAGCATGTTACTCGCATACCAGGCCCACAGGAGGGAAGAAAAAGCACCTGTAAGTATTTGCCCCTTTTGGCTGGAAGAGAAACTATTCTAAAATACAAAGGTTGAAATCTCTGCTCACAGCCATATCGTGCCCTGTGCAACAATCTAGATCCCAGGCAGCCGCTATACAGCAGACCAGGAACCAAATGTTCTCACTTCCAGAAATGAGAAATCTGAGTCAGCCGCATCACATTGCCATAGTTCTTCCTTCATGCCAGCTTCCCCAGAAACACCTCATCTCAACCCCCAACTCACAAATTAAATCTGTCTCAGCTAGTTGAGGAGGAGAAGAGTAGTTTCTTCTCCCTCACACATAAGCAGCACGGGAGTAAGTCCTGCCCAGGGCTGTGTCCTTACATCCCACACAACGAGTGGAGCCACAGCCTTGCCCTGAAGAAGGGTGAAAAGTGAGTTGGTGATGTTCTGCTGTTTGATTGGTATTTGTTACTCAATGAATGGAGCACTGTAAAGGTCTGCATGTGCTGCCTGCCCTCTCCTGCAGGACAAAGCACTTCTGTTTGAGTGAAGACTTCACAAGGACCTTCTCTGCTTCTCCTGCTGACCAGTGTCAGGGGTTCTTCGTGGCAATCCTTCACTACAACATGCGATTACCAGATGTTTTCTATACCATATGAGTCTCTCAACCTTGTACGACCTTGGGCACATCTCTAGTCCTCAGTTTGACATCTGTTAACTGGGGCATGATAATGTGTTACAGGTTTTAAAGCCAAATAGGATAAGCAATCATCTGAGTTGGACTGCTGTATATAGAGGCCACTGGACTTCCCTGAATCCTCATTGGAATCAAAGCAAACCTCTTCAAAAATGTATCCTGCTTTGATTTGCTCATAGCTAGACTCTGAGGATCCAAAGGAAATGTGGTAAATGGTGCCAATGTTAATTACCATCGCATCTGTATTCGGCGCCCTGCCTGGACTCCCACACTTTGCTGAGAAGAAGAGTCCAACAGAAAGGTTTGCTCTTCAGATAGATACAGACTAAGATCAAATCCCACTTCACCTTTCCTGTTAAGGTAGTGAATTATAAAAGTAACACATTATAATTGTAATATCTATCAAATAGTCCAGTCCCTGCCTTCAACCATATGGTTTCTCCCTGGATCTTGCCAAACTCCACTCAGTCGATTGTGCACCAAAGAGGGGATGCCAGTGCTGAGTTTGCTCTTCCCATTTCCTCTCCACACACATCCCAACAGCTCCCCAGAAAAAAGAGGGCCACATATCCATTAACCTTGATAGGCGCTCCTGCAGTGCAAATAATAATGCTCATGGTGATCACAGAGCGCACTGCCTAGGGAGAAACTTTTCTTCTGTGACACCTGTGAGCAATCTGGAGCCATTAGCCATTTCACTCCAATACTAATGATGCTCCCTTCAGTCATTATCACTTATTTTTTTTGATAAAACCCTACAGTAAAGCTGAATCTAACAGGTCATTAAAAGCCCAAGGAAGCTCTGACTGACTTGATCCCAATTGTTCCTTATGTCTGACAAAATTTTCCCTATTGAGCATTTGACTTGCATTTTATGTTGCCTCATTAAACTGTGCTAGACTTTAATCAAGGTCAAATGGGGGCAAATTTGCGTTTCCAGAATCCAAACAGCTTGTGCCAGGGTGCTGATCTGCAGCTTGTGTTGTTGCATGAGCTCTCCCTGTGGATGGAGCCCCACAGATTTCCTTATCATAGGGCATGATCTGTGCCCCACAGGACCCGTGGAAAAGCCAGGACCCATGGTTGTTTATACTTCATTGAAGTCTCATTCAAACCCTTCCCCAGTGCCTCTGAAGTGAAACGCCCAGATGAGGAGATCAGTGAAGAAAGAGTGCTGTGTCACAGCATGAATAAAACATATTCTAATTTTATCAACACCTAGAGTTCCAGTCTTTAAAATCCTGAGGTATTTTTTTTTTGCTTTATAAGGTATATGATGAACAGCCGATTACATTTTTGATATCTTTTAATGATCGTAATTAAGTATGATCCATCATTGTAATTTCACCACTAAATCAAGGTAGATCACCATAACAGTCATGATAAATCACGCTCTTTGCACAACTATTCCCGAGGATGAACCAGAAAATGAAGTTAGAGGACTTGAGAACCTCTTTGCTCCGTCAGCGGGATACTTAGCAGCAAGCGCATCCTGATGGCATGAACACAATGCGATGAGTGGAATCACTCATCTGCCCTCAGATTCACAGGCTTGCATGGTTCTTTCAAGAGCTGTGCTTCTGACTCACCTTTCCTACATTTGAGAACAGTAATTTTCTTGGCCATCCCTTCTGTTTGTCTTCCTGAAAGCCCAGGTTCAGTGTTTCTTATTTAAAAGAAGAGGGTATCTAAAGAAAACAGCTGCTTAACCAATTCCCTCTGCAAAGCCTCATGTAAATAGAACACTGCTTTTAAGGAATATGAATAACTGTACAGTCATGCCAGCCACGACTAAAGCCAAAGCCCCCACCACTGGAGGTCAGGTAAGACCCCTTGGCACTATCTATATTTATCAATACTCTAGATTAGTCTGCAGGCAGTTTACAATGGGGCAATATATCCTCTTGGGGGCCATTAAGACTCCCAAATCACTTCTGATATTTCATCATATATTGCTTAAGAGTAAAAATCTTGATTGCACTAACGAGATGGATTTTCTTTGGCCAAGCTGATGTCTGAAGGTCTAAATGGTCTTTTCCTGACTTTCCTGTGCAATTTCAGCTCTGTTAGACACTGTTCTACAGTGTTACACACCACAGATGGCTGCCTACCCAAGAAATGTGAAGAGAGCTCTTGAGAATATAAAAAGCAAAAATCTTATGTAAGGTTCTCAGCCCAAAACTTGAGCAAATAAATGCTGAAGTATCCTGTTGACTGCTCTAGGACTCTGAAGAAAAAGTAGAGTCATGCTAATGTATAATATTGGCTTTTCCAAGTAGTTTTTTTTTATAAGGGAGCATGCTTCACCAACAAAAGCTCTCAGCAGCTCATATAAAAGGTGTACAATAATCATCATCAGACAAATGGGGAAACTGAGTTTTGCAGGTGTCAGATACTGTTCTACAGGATGCCAGTGGCAGACTTTTTCTCCGAATCCACTAGGCATGGTTTCCTCCTAAAGAACGCAAAGAGGAAAAAAACAAGGTCCCTCGAGAGGACAGTAAAGATGGTAAATTTCCCTCATTGTGGTCCAAATGAGAAGTACAGTAAAGGCAATACATCACAACCGGATTCTTTACTCTCCCACAAGCTAGCAGAGGGCTCCCATCACTCTTGGTCTTCTTTCTCACATTCATCTTAATCAAGTCTCTGTCATTTTCAGGTTCGGGTACAGCGCTCTCAGCTCGACCTGCCTTTGGCTCTGTGTCAGGGGTGTCATATTATCCATCCGTGTTACAGTGGTAATGCTTGATAGCCAGGAAGGTCATTTCATCTCTAATAATTCCCCCCAAAGGGGATATGAAGGTAGAATGATTACGGAGTCATATACCTTCTTGCAGAATACCTCATCCTCTTTGTTGCTAGATTATTTAAATGATAAATGGAAATTGGCCAAGGGAAAATCACTTAGAAATGAATTGTGGTCATAAGCCATAGGAAACGCATTAGGTTTCCAGAAAGACAAAATAAAAATCAAACGTTACTCTCTTTCCCAGACATAGCCTCAAAACAATTGTTTAAAGCATTTTACATTTAACACCACATACCTCTTATTAGGGAGGAAAATACCATGAAGCAGGGTACTAGTTCTGCAGAGGTCCATCGCTGAATGAATGGCCCCAGAAACTGAAACAACTTGTCGAAACCCAGACACGGCACTCTGATGATCCAGAGAGAAGGCATATGTACATCTAGGCTCTGTAAGCCAGAGGCACTCGCATGCTAATCTTAGACTGTGCCAAGCTAAGAGGAAGCAGAAATGCTCCTATATAGCTCAGAAAAAAAAAATAATTGAGATCTGAGCTCTTTCCCACACAGAATAACAATACTGCAAGTATAAAAAAAAAGAAAAAAATCAAAAATTTATTCTAATTTTTCTTCACACTGTCATCTAAAGTTTTGCTTTTGCTACTGCCTTTGTTCATGTTCTTTGAAAACCGAGTAAATACCTCTTATAATCACCTCTCTGTGTAGTCAGCTGGGAGATGCAAGCAGAGGAGTGCCAGTGAGGATGGCAAGGTTCATCCCGTAACTCTGCCACTGCGCAGCCGAGTTGCCTTGGGCTACCCAGCCCAACATCAGAAAGCTGTCTCATATCTCCTGATTGCAAAATGAGGACTGTAATAATACTGCTGTGGCTCTATGATGTTTAATTAACATTTGGGAAGATCTCTGCACGGTATACACACTGTCAAAATGCCAATGCCTTTGCCATGTTGCTTACAAGATAAGAAAATGACAGCAGGTAGGTTGTGGTCGTGCTGGGCCAGCCTGCACTGCGCTGAGCAGTCCTCACCGGTACCACGTACATGCTTGTCTGTCTGCTTGTGCCCATCTACTGTCTCTTGGCTAATGTTTAAATCATAAGCTCTTTAATGCACAGGCATTTCTTGCTCAGGATCAGTGCGGTGTGGGATGCTGGTTCAAGGCTAAAACTCAGAGGCATGTCAGGAGTACAAATATTAACAATGTCAATGGTTGCTCTGCTTTGTGGCATAGGTTTAGTTTGTGGGCACGTACCGAAATCCACCTGCTTTCCCCCCGCCTCTCTGTGTTTCTTCTTTATTGACAGCTTAATCACCTTTATGTCTGCTGCTTATCTTAGAGGATTTTCTATGAATTGCATTCACTTACTTCCACTGTGACAATCTCTACACTTTACTAATTAACCGCCTGGTGGACACGGTTACAAGCCACAATAAACATTTTCTGTACCAGAGAATAATCATGATGGTGACACTTGACCTGAGGGTTTTCATATCTTTTGATGTTGGGGTTTTTTTTTTCCTTTTCTTTTCTCTTTTAGTCTTAAGACTTAGCTGTCGCACTGCAAATGCAAACAGATGTTTCACATCTTATGACTCAATGACCCATTCCGCAAACCTAAAACAATAAAACTTCAGGCACTGATGTTTCTATCAAATGAAAAGTCCATCTACTCCTTTCAGACTAGTACAAAAGATGAAAAAAAAATAAAGGTTAGCCTAGGGGAGCTTAGTCTCCCAAACCCACCGAATCCTTGGAGACTACCAACAATATTAGCAATTACTTCTCAAAGCAAAGCTGAGTTGGCATGGAGACCACCAAGAGCTGGGTCTTTAAGAGATCAGCTCCTATTCAACACATATATTAAGTGCTGTATTAAGAACCTACTGAACCCCAGAAAAAATGTAATCACAGAATTATTTCTAAATGGACTCTTTAGTTTTTCATAAGTCAAGGAAGGGGGTCATGAATAGAAAGGGCAAAAATCAGCACAGAGAAACATTTACCTCAGCCTCTCTGGGTGTCATTAATCACCCTTTCTGCAAAGCCTTGTAGAAAAACCATTAAAATTTAAGATAGGAGAAATCGCTGCTATTCCTACAGCTACAGCTATTGCTGCTGCTACTACTCTTAATTAAGGTCTGAGAACAGTTAAACATTTAAATATGATAAGACTTAGAGGTGAGCTGACTTGCCAAATGGAGAAAGAAAACACTGTCAAACGGAATCAGGAAGAGGAGCCCAGGCGGTGAAACCAGAGGGGCAGAGAGGTGCAGGATGCGCTGCTGAGCGCCTGGCAGGAACCGGCAGCTCCTCCCGAGAAGAGAAGTCAAAGTTATATTCTGTTTCAAGCAGTAAGAATGAACACGAGTGCTAAATCTAAAAAGGCTTTTCTGCTTGTGTACCCTGAGACACGTCTCAGTGGAGAGGGCATTTGTGAGGGGCACCTCATGGTGGAAGGGAAGGAGGTGGTTGAACAAACAGTAAGCAGCCTTCCCTGGAGAAACCACCCAGGCCAAGAAGCAATATGAAATTAAGAATAGGAGACAGAGCCAGAGGCTCCACATTTTCAGGCCTAGGAACCTGGGTCTGGAAAAACTGTGGGTGATGAAGGGGTTCAGCACCATCGCCGAGTACAAACAACTCAATTTAGCTTGTGCTCAGAAGAGGCTGTGAGCATTACCTGGGAAGTTAGTGTCGTATTGTATAATCCACATTTGCTTTATGATGACACAGTGTCTTCCCTGCTGGATATTTTACCTTTCAAGTAGTAAGACAATAAACTACAGTCCCTGACAAGAAATGTTTTCACTGACATTGTTTTAGAAACACATGTTTTCTCATTCACTATCAGCGCCGCCTAAATCAAAAGAGGTGACTTTCACAATAAATCAGATAAGAACAGCTCAAAATTGATATCTGCCAGCTTGTTTTCTCCCTTAATGGTGCTCCTGAGGCAGGCTGAGATGCCTTTAGCCATAGCAGCCCAGAAGATGGGTATGAGGAGGATGGCATGACCCCAACAGAGCTGGACCGCAGCATCACAACGATCCCTGGCCTTGCATGGGTGACCGCCAAACGCCTGTACTAAGCACCTCGCGCTATGATGAATGACACTGCATAAAGTAGAGCAGTATGGGAAGTATGCAGAGAAAATACATGAAGAATTAACTATTTCCAAGCCCTAAAAAGTGCACTGCTGAACAACATCGTTTGAAGTTGTTGCAAGCCTTCTGTACAAACACAGCCACTGTGACAAGTGGGCTTCTGCCTTAATGATAATTATGGACTTTTGCCTCCCAAACTAAGGATGTAGATGCCGAATAAAAATCCAGTGCTGTGGGTTTGATGTTCACAGTTAAAGGCTTAGGATTCCTTCCCCTACAATCACAGCTGTATCCTGGGATGTACAGGATGAGTTCTAATGTAAATGACAACAGAATCATCATCTTCAAGCATCTAAGCAGATGTTTGTCCAGCTGGGGATGAGCACAGGTTGTCTCAGCAGCTGTGAGTCTGCGCTGCACACCTGCACTCTGCATCCACAGATAAGCTGTAACCCTACGTTATTCTTCTGCTTGGTCATTTGTGAGGTTTCTGGGAGGATGAAAGAAGGGTAAATGGAGGAGCTGTGCACCACAGTTGTTCATCGTGGGCTGCCACAGCTGGTGAAGCACCACACTGAAGCAAGGCATTAGTAAGAATGCCTGAGAGGAGCAGGTGGATTGTGATTAGTTATTTCTTCTCTTGCCCCGGGCTGAACTTTTCCTTTGCTAAAAGAATGTTTCTTACACACAGACAGATAACTTATTTTTTTCCATTGTCTGCCGTCCTCGTTTTCCCCCACACACAGTGGATCCAGCTTCTTTACTCAACGTGATGGGTTTGTTCAGATGCCTCGGTCCCATAGGGTCCCAAACTTGAACAGAATCAATGCTCTTATTTTTCATGATTCCCTCTTCCCTAAATGCTCAGCAAGACCTCCCAGGTCACCAGCCAGAGCTAAAGCATCTTCAACACTGCTGCTGTGTACCAGCGCTATGTTGGGTGTCCTTTCTCAACAGGCCCCATATCAACCAACCATGTATTACAAACTCTCCCCAGAAACAGCTAGAAACTCTGTTGTGCACACTGGCTGATGAGACAGACTCAAACTAGAGTCATTGCCAATGCTGGAAAGGATGTATCTCTGCACACACTCCAAACCCAGTCACCACCCACCATAGTGCACACAACCTTCATAGGCAAAGTATCAAATTTCACTAGCTCCAAAGAGTGAGAACTCATGTTCGCATGCAGGGATACCATGGAATAGCACATGCAAGTTAACAACTCCGTAGTGATCTTGCCTCTATAGGAAGGACATCCCTTGCCCTCCTAAAATCATCCCCTTCTCGTTACACTGTCACTGTGCTGCTAGTGATTAAGGCACATTACTCAGATACCAGCTTCCACTTGGAGCCTTTACAACCTCTTATCCAGAGCAGGTCTGAATTTTTAAAAGTTCTGCATTATGTCTCTTGCATTTTGTATTCAGCTACACAACCAGAGCTTTGTCTGTGCTCTCATTATCTCAGACCTCCATTAACATAACATCTTCCCTGATCTTGAGGAATTAAAGCTCACAGTGAACCCTGCTGCCAAAATCGGCATCTTCCTTGACCGCATCACCACTTTCTAGAGCATTTCCGTAGCCCTGATCCCTGTCACGTCACAAAACCTGTACATCTTTGCACATGTTGTCCGCACCACTCTTCATCACTCCCAGTCCAAGCTGACACTCACTTTTTTAGCCCAATAGTGAAAGCCTCTCCTGTCTTATTCTCCAGGAAACACTTATTTTCTCTCCTTACTGGTCAAGATTATACAGAGCCTTTGTAAACATCCACTTTGTTATTCCCTCCAAACATTTCCTTAAGATGTCAGTTTGTGCTACAAAAAGATAGGCATTGATTAGACAACTCTTGTTTTGCAAACAGCATCTAAAAATGTGACTAGCTTGTCCAGATAATTCTCTCATGCTCCTCTTTTCCATCCCAATGCCTGCATTCTCTGTTGTCTTAAGCTAAAAGTTTTAGAAGGTGGAACCAAGCTATTTGTACAACAATAAGCACATCATGGTCCTGCTCCACACTTAGAATCTGTGGTTAACGCTATAGTAGCAATAGGAAAATTTCTCCTTCCCACTTCAGGTGCAGTTTCCCATGCAGTGTAGGGACGGCACCTCTTACAGATGTCTTCTGCTGGCTTCTATTTCTATTCAACATTTCTTTTCAGTGCCTGCTCTCCATTTCAACCTTCTTTCCTTTTCTCTTGACACCTGTCCCCAATTTTTTGTCTCCTTCTGGAGTTTTTGTTGATCTGCCTTTCCACCATTCACTCCTCTTACTCACATCACTCACTCTCAGCAAAAGCCCCCCTTGTTTATGCTACCTCCTGATCTCCGGTCCTGCTCTGCCTCCTTCCTGCATTCACGTTTCCCTGGGCTCTCCTGCCTCCCTCTTCACTCTATCCACTGATAGTTCACATCATTCGCTCTTTGTTCATCTCTCGAAGCACTGGCGTATCTCACTCAAATGGAAATCAAAATATCTGAAAAGAGGAATGGGGCACAAGACCAAGCCCACTGCCTTGTCTCATCCCGCACACTTCCACTGGTGCCAGCTGTTCCAGACAAGAGTATTAAAATCCCATGGGCAGCCTTAGGATTCGAACTCCGCCAACGGAAACATTCAACTGTAATCCCTAGTAGTCACAGATCATTCAGCATCTTAAGGCAGAAAATTTCGTGTGTCCGTATTAAAAACATTATCATTCAAGTCACGGTTATCTCATTACCATACACAGATGCGGGAAGTCCAGCAGGACTTGCTGCTTTTCTAGATCAGGGAGAGGGATGAGGTTCTGTATTGCTCCTGCTCTGCTGTGATGGAGCAGAGGGGGCAAAATTCCATCTCCAGAGGAAAGACCACAAACACTGCTCTTGTGTGCTGAGGGACAAAGTAGCATCCTGGGGACCTACTTCAGGACATCAGAACAACAGTCTGTCCTTATAAGTGTCCCAGACAGCATATCTTAACCCAGACACCCCTAGTACTGGTTAAAGGACCCAATGATTACCACAAATCCACATTGACTTTTGCTGAAACCTTGACACTACTGTCCCATCTGACTGCACGCATGTGAAGAAGCGACTGGCATCTGAGAAATCCACTGTCTCTGAAAGTTCCTCTCACCTGTCATGTACCTTTTCCGAGTATCCTGTTCTGCTGGGGTCTAGGAACCCCATTGTAATTCATCTTTTGCTACAATTCTGGACTGAGCTTTCAGATTCTAGCAAACTCAAGCCCATGGCTTACAGATCCCATTGAAAAAAAAAAACAAAACCAAAACTTTTGCACGGCTCTAATTTTCATGTTAACATTTGCTTTACACCTCCAGGCTTACTAGAAAGCTGTATCTGTACCGGCAGAGACCTTAATTTGTATACAGAAACAAAACAAAATATAAAAATTAAACATATGAATTCAATTGTTGAAAAACACCCTTTTACTAAGGGTTCAAATATAATGATACCATAATTTAGAATAGCCTCATGTGGGTATGTGCCTACTGAGAGCTGTGAGAGGAAAATAAACCACATTAAAATACAATTCCTCTAGCAGTTTCTGAGACGCAATCAAAATCTTACAACAGGGATTTTTCAGAAGACAAGTTTCTAGCTCAATAATATCTATGGATTGGGTAGTCCCAAATGACTCATGTGGAATTTTTATTCCAATCTAAAAGTGGAAACAATCTTTATGTATACACGTGTGCAGTCTTCACCACTGGAATAGCCGAGTGCCTCATGCTTGGATTCTTGTCCTTGTAAAGCACATATAAAACTGGAAATTTAGACTGTAAAGCAGAGATTAAGACACAGGCATTCATCCCACCCACCTATAAGCACCCTAATTTATCTGGTTTTGTTAGCGGGCTGCTTTCCACAGATGACCTCTCAGGACAGATGCTCTTATTCCCACTGGCATGGGAATAAGGGGGAAATAGATGATGTAACACATGGAAGTCCTCAAAACACTGCTGGCAATGCTTCTTAAAGGGCTTTAAAAAAATCTAAGGTGTTGCAGCACAAAAGAAAAGAATTTCTCTTGAAATAACTGTTGAATAGAATTAAAATTCTAAAAGGGAATAAACGGTCAATACTCTCAGTGGAGGAGGGTATCTGCAGGGATCTGCACTTCTCAAGGCTGTCCAGCATATTTGTATTTGAAGTACGAAATGCACTGTTTTGGTCTGCAGCGTCTATACACGTTCAACTGGAACAGGTACAGAAAGAGCAGAGATGGCCATAGCTGTGAAAGGGCTCCCATCCAAGAAGTCCTCACCTGGCTGTGATTCCCTACCCCAAGAAAGAGATATGCAAGAAGTCTATAAAATCAGGAATGTCATGGATGAAAAATAAGAGGATAATTATCTACTATTTTCCACAATACAAGAAGTAGGAGACATCACTGTCTGGGAAGGACTAGTAGCAGGTTCACGAGAAGCTGAGGCAAGCTCTTTTTCCCATACTACATTGTTAAGCAAAAGCATGGCTGCACCCAAACCACCTTCTACTAGCAGATAATGTTGTCAGTCACTGAGATCCAAGCGTTTTGGTTGTTTTTGGTTTTTTTTTTTTTATTAAATAGAAACATATCAGAGCAGATTTTCCAGTCACATACGAGCATGGGCTTAGTCAGCCCTTCAGTAGACAGCAACTCCACAATTGCCCCTCCATCGAGTCCAGCACCCTGAGCTAATCCCATAAATTCACTGCCTCAGCAAATTCAAAGACCTACAAGGTACCAGAAGAAATTCTGGCTCCTTGCTTTCATGTCTCTCCAAGTCCTTATGTTTGATCAGAGGCAATGACTTTCACTTAACCATCTGACAGGTCTTGCCAGCCTTCTCAGTGATGTTTGCACAGACCATGACACTCACAAATGGAAAGCAGCGTAAGACCACAGTCTGAAAAAAATCCTAAATACCTATCACACAGTCTCTTCTGGCCTATCCATCTAGAACTGCTATGATGGTCTTCTGCAGCAAAGATACTAAGAGACCCTGAGAGTATTCTCAGACAATCTCCACGCATTTTGCAATCAGACCTGCTTCCGATGGCTGTGCAACAATGCACATGACTCACTCCCAGATGCTAGGAAGCATGAAGCAGAAAAACATCCATAAAGGATTAGATCACAATCCCAGTGACAGCACTGACGATTACTAAGAGGGGCAGAAAAAAGGCTCGTATTAAAGACTTTTGCTAGAATGAGTATATTTCAGCATTTAAAATTCTTTGAAGACTAAGTCTGTGTTAAAAGATACCCTTGCTCAGAAAAAGGCAACCTTTGGCAGGTATTATATGATACAGCTATGTGGCCATCTGGAATTTGCCTTCAATCATTTTCATTGATTCAGAGGCATTTTAAAATGCTTAAGTTACTACATCGGATTTAAATTTCAGATCAATGTTGTCTTTGCAGAACTGCTCCGTTTTGAAACATGGTTTAGCAAACCCTGCGCAGCGCAGCGAGGGGCTGTGCCAGGCCAGCACTGAAGCTGGCACCCCTCCGATTCAGGCAGCTATTGACAGCAGCCTCCCAAATCTTGTGTTAATTCTGCTTGCAACTTTCAAGATCTCAGACGTCCTGGATGGCACAAGGTCTTTGCACATTAAATTCTTCTACTGGCAACAAAGATGGCTTCAATTACCATCTTCTTGGCAACTTATTAACTAAAGCCGAACAGTCTTAGTGTAACTTGGTTGGGTCTCTGTGTGGCTGGCATCTGCTTCCCTCTCATCTCCGTGCGGATGGTCAGATGGCCAGCACATGCTGGCTGTCCACATCACCTGAACTGCTGCAAGTTGCAGAAGCAGCCTTGCCTTGGGCGCTCCTCTCCTCCTGCTCATCCCAGGAGCTCTGCGTGCCGAGCTGGCACAGTATGGTTCTGGCCCCTGCTTTATAGGGCATAGCAGAAATCTGCCAGGTGCATCGCTGGGAACTGTCCTTGTGCTCAATCATAATTTAGCAAGAACGCTTGGATGATTGTCTGCTTCATACAGGGAAGGTGAACTCCATCACCCCCCTGACATGATCGCCCTGCTTGGCCTGCCCTCCCAGCCCAGGGGTTTCCTTTCCCCCTCCAAGTCGAGCCTTTGCAGCATGTTCAGCTGCAGACTTTTCCTGACACTTGCTCCTACTCTGCTCCTGTCCACTGCTTTGCAAGAAGCTCCTACCGAGGGGATATTAGTTCAATCCCCTGGTGCCTCTTTCCCAGTGGTTGTGCAGGGAACGATACTAATTACTGCATTACATCCTGCAGCTAGAAAGGAATTCACAATGAAGCTGACAGAATGAGACTGAAGGCTGAGTAAGAAAGTGAAACCCGACTGTTGGCATAGCTGTGACGACACCACAGGACACAATTCCGTCAAAGGCATCTGCCTTTATCCCAAAGTAAGAGAAACAAAGATACAATGATCAGCCACAGCCTTGCATGAGTAACAAGAAATACAGCTCCTCCTGGCTGTAAGAGGCTGCTGAATCTGAACTATAAAGCCTTTTGCTAAGTTACACGTGAACGGGTCTCAACTGAGATTATATTCTTCTATGTTTTTGTGCAAGAGTGATATTCTTTTACAAAGCTCAAATGGGAAGAAACACTTCCTCCTTTCAAGCTGTACACAGTCACTAAAGCTTTGTGCCCTTAAATACCTGACATCAAAAATTCTGAAGTCAGAGACATTATCATTTCCCCAAGCTTTTAGGGCTGTTCTATGGAGGTAAATCACTGGCTGACATGTAGAAAACCAACAAACCTTGAAATAATTTTAGGAGAACATTCCTTTTTTCCTGCAGTCTCAAAACACGCATTTAGGTATTAGTATCCAGGGCACCTATCGTGACAGTCTTTAACAGCGATCAATAGAAGGAGAAATGCATAATCGATACATTGATGAGAACAACCTGACCTTTCCACAGGAACTACAGGGAAAAGGAAGCATTTAAAGAAAGTTTTAGTGAGATTTCATAAAATGAATTTCAAATTTGCAGAAGGTTCCCAGCTATATATAGATGAGGATTGGGGGGCAGACATCAAACAACTGCACATGCAAAGGGCCTCTGGCCAGCTTCTGGTCCAACTCCACCACACAGCCCATCTCACAGCTTATTTGCATGGCAGCCCAAGGTGAAAATACAAGATCAAGTGGGAAAGAAAATTAATAATCTGCTGCTGCAGATGCAGAGAGCTCTTAGGCAGGTTGAGCCTCCTCGCCAGCACAGCAGAAGAGCAGCACGTTCATAGGAGCTGGGGTGCCACCAGCCCGGCACCCTGTGCCTCTGGAGGGCCAGCGTGGGAGGTGGCAGCAGAGGAGAACATAGAAATGGAGGCAAAACTCTGCCCCAGCAGCTCTAGAGCCGCTACGGCAGCAGAAAGGCAGGGCTGACCCTGATGCTTCGAGAAGGCACACTATCACTGCAGTGCCCGGGGCATCAGCAGGATAACTCCCTTGGAGAAGTACACAGCTAATTAATTCCCCACATACTGTGCTTTGTATGTGCTGCTGAGCAGCCGCCATTGCAACCAGAAATTAGTCCAAGTGTGAATATGACCGAGTAGGCAGCAGTTGACTTATCTTTTGCTGATGCCTGGCCACCCATCATCATGGCAACACCAGCCCTAATGAGAATTTATGACAAGCCACCAGCTAGGAAAGCTCACCTGGGCTGGAGGATGGGTTGTGCACCAGGCCCTGGGCTTTTCCTTTGCTGAGAGGGCAGGCACACATTTTGTTTCTGCAGAGGAAAGGGATAAATGATGGCAGAATAAATCGGAGCATGGAAGCACTCAGTCTGCTTCACACACCCAAAACCCTTCGTTCCCCACCAGCTGTGGCCAAACTGCACATGGGGGTTGGTCACAGCAGTCCCTTCCCAACTGCTCCTTTTGCCATGGGTCAGCACCCTTTGCTGTGAATCCCTGGGCTCAGTTTTCCTCTCCTGCTTGCTTTTCAGGGGAACCCACACGGGGATAGAGCCGGTAGCCTTCACAACAGTTGGAGGGGACCCGTGTGGAGCACCTCACAACCACATGGGTACAGCCACGGGCTCAGGCAGCAGCCTGAAAGGCATTCCAGGGGATCTAACTGTAGTAGCAATCAGGAGTGAGGAACTGTATAATCTTTCCCTACAGGTGATTTTGCAAGCAATTATATAATTACTACTTTCAAAATTGGCATAAAAGTACCATAAAACTGTGCCAAACTGAGCTCAGGACTTAAAAACACTTGAAAACCTTTGATACAGACAAAAGGTGGAACAAGTTTATATCTGCAGCGCTTGGAGGGGACTCCGTGACAGAGGCTCAATTTTTTATTCTGCTGCAGATTTCCTGGATGGTACCAAATACATCATTTATCCCCATTTCCAAAATGGGAATAACCTATTTCTATTAATTTGCAGCAGCACCGTAAGCTGCTGGAGGCAGCTTTACGTTGCCCAGTACAAGCGTCTAGCCCCGTCAGAATTAAAACCTCAGCATTAATAAGTGTTTTCATCGCAGGACTTGCATGGTATGCTCAGACTTTGAAAATTCCTAATGAATTCAGCAAAGTACAAGGCTCTGCCTCGCACTGACAGTATATTTGGCTTAAAACCTATTATAGAGAGATAAATAGATATTACAAAGTATACATTATGTGTACATACATATATACACACACAGAGTTTTTCTTTAAAGCATCTCTGTTACATTTCTTCTTTAAGTGCTATTGCTTTCCCTGTGCAACTTCAAACCCAGAACCACGTATTTTAAAGCAAGGAAATTATGACCAAAGGTATAAATAAGTCTTGGTGTACCACTGACTGACAACATGAGCTTCATTTTCATGCTTTATAACAGCACCTGAATCACTAAATATATTTCTGTTCTTGTAAGACAGCATTCCACATAACTTTTATTTGTGAATAAAAGGCAGAAACGTGCACGCACTGTGCTGGAATCGAGAATAAATTATTTCAGCAGAGTCCATTACTCCAGGAAGCAGTCTGAATACCAAATCTGTGACATAAATATAGACCGAGACTAGCACTATTCCATCACCAGCAACATCTGTCCCAGACTCCCAAACTACCCTTCCTGATCCCAAGTCAAAGCACCATCACTGCAAGTCCTCCCATTGTCACCCACAGTCTCGGGGTCCAGCATCAAGGGGTTCAATCTGCTGCCACACACTAAGCAGCCTCACACTTGGGTAAAAACCCACCAACTTGCTGAGTTTCAGCCCACCAACTGTTACCACAATACAGTTGTTGCTTTTTTCACAGGCGCTTTGGGTACAAAATGGTTGATGTATCCAAGCAGCACCCAACAATGTCAACTAAAGGCAATGATGTGCGGAGTCAGGTCTTCACTCCTACACCTCCATTGTAATCCATGTTCATCTTTCATTGAAAGAGAGACCAAACCTGTGTGACCTGCATCTATTATTCCCAACACCGAATGTGGAACAATCTGCTTGGTGTCAGCAGTGTTTCAGCCATAATACTGAAGGTTAAAGAAAGCTACAGGCAATACGTACAAGAGTGCTGCCTGGGTTTAAAGAGCCTGAGTCCTACTGTCTGAGGTATTTGTGATCATTTATTTCAAATGCCACTCTGGCTCTGAGGACTATATAAATAATCATAGCAACTGCATCTTTCCTGTCTATCCACTACTTTAAATGCCTTTTCCACCCCAGTCTTCCCATCAGCAAAGGATACCTTCAGGGTATCCTCGTATTTCTAAATGTCCCAGAAACTGCAGATGATTTACTCTCACAGTCCTAATGTAGCTCAATCCATTCTCATTTTCTATTCATGACAGCAGTAGTTCGCTAAAGAACATTGGCTCCTATCAGTTCATATCGCTCATGACAACTTTACAGTATCCGATATAATTTCTAATTTTTGTGCTTCGAATGGCAATGCGCATCCCAGCAGCTGCGTGTTCCAGGGAAGCGCGAAGACACAGTCTGCATCCTGCCACCAGATGGTACTCCATATGGACACAGCAGAGGAGGACACACTGGTGCTGCATCACCAGTGGCAATCCAGGCCCTCCCCCCTCACCATATTCTCTCTAAAGGCTGTACATGGTGGTGGGAATTGTATAGCCCAAGTTCTATGTTAATTTCTGAATGCTACGTAGACCTCAAATGTGGTGGAGGCCACTTCACTTGGTGCATTTTTCTGTTTCAAGGAGTTGCAGGCAAGTGTAGCCAGTCTTTGCACTCTCCCCTAGGCTAGTTTGCTGAACTTGAGCCGATTCCTCTTTGCCTGTGAGCTCCTGAGCACCATCAGTATAGCTGCAAACTCCATGTGGAGATAGATGGCATTTCTCCAGGGACACGCGTGTCCCAGTATGGTTTCGAGGTCACAGACTGGCTGCCATTTGGGTGGTGCAACAAATCAAAGCCATGACTGCTGCCAGCCAGAAGAGATCTTAACTGCTGCTCATTCTGCCAATGCAGAAGAGAGAATCCCGGTGTAATAGCTAGATCACAATTTCTGTAATTACTTATTGACCTGAACATCTTTACTTCTACCTTCAGGTAGAAAATCTGTTTGACGTTCTGGAGCAGAATCATCCAGATACGATGATTGGACTGTCACCAAGGAGACTATCTCTTAGTGAAGTAACATGCCCATCCCTAAATGAGCCATGGATCTCACAAACTTGTTACTGTAAGGTCCTCTGTACTCTTCCATAAGGGTTACTCACTTCTGAAACCAGACACTGGATTAATGTTTACTTTCAATACACAGAGATCAAGACTTGTAGCACAGGCTCTGCAAGACATCTGGGTGTACAACACACATCCCACTTCCCTCTTCCTCCACTCGCCTACAGCTGACAGCACTAGACACAAGGGAATATCAACCAACTATGTGCCTGGAAGCTGGGCTCAAAGAGGGGCAAGTCTGCTTTTTTGCTGCATAAGGAAACTGAGCATCTTCTGAGCCACTAGCAGCCAGCAAAGCCTGTTAATAATACATGCACATGGATGAGCTTTCCTTTAAAGTGAATACCAGTGGTCTCCAGCACAGTGACCACTGCAAGAGGAGGGCAGCGGTATCACCAGCATCAAATATTCCAAAATCCTTACTCAAGACTTCAAACTGCTTGAGGTCACCTAAATAAGAATAAAGAAAATAAATGCTGTGCTCCTACTTGCTTTACTGTTCCTGAGCCTTGAGGATGCATTTTCTTCTCACGTACAAGAGTTCTCATGCAAGCACATCTGCCTGTATTGGCCGTAACCATGACATCCTCTGGTGCAAAAGCTGGGGATGCAGCAGCAGCCTGTGCTGCACCTCCAACCTCTCTGCAAGCTGCCACTCCAGTGCCACAAGGAGAGCACAACGTAATTTGATCCAGCAACCAGGTCTACTCCTGGCGCTTGCCCAAGCCAGGTCTACCTCACATTTTGCTCATTGACACCTGATGGACTGCCAAGACAACGCAAGCCTAGAAGTGATGCACGGTTCTCTGTGAGAAGGTGAGGGAGGGGAAGAGTCAGGCATGTGCCTGGACAATTGCTCTCCCAAGAGCTTCCCCTGCTAGAGGAACTGCTGAGACCTTTTTTTCCCCGAAATCCCAATGGGCAGGAAAGTAGCTCAATGACTCAGTACCAACTCAGGACCGGTTCCCCAGGAAAAGGGGCTCCCAACCCTGGCCCTGTGATTCTTTCTGCCTCATGAGTGCAAAGGGAGCCATCCAGTCATTAAATCCTCTTTGATCTTTTTCCGGAATAAAAGGCTAAAGAAGAACAGATTGTTTTCCTTAAATGTGAGGGGAGGGGGGGAAGGAGAGAGGCTGAGGAGAAACAAAATTGGCCTGCTAGGTTCATCTCAACCATAAGAAAAGTCTTTTTAACTTCTCTTAATGAGGACTACTTTTTCCAGATACTACCTAATTATTGCAAATTGCTTCATCTTTTAATTGTTACTGCAAGGCAACTAAACATTGTTACGTTGATTGCTCAAGAGTGGATTGTTAATGGCTTTAATCATTTGATAATCCAGTAATACAATCAATGCAACTCTGCACCTTGTAGGAATAATTTTTGGATCCACATGCTACGAAACATCTATTGCCTTACCATATGTCAGCTTTTGTGGGCCAGATTCTGCCAGTCTTTCTTAAGTGCAGCTGTACTCTCACAAAACACTAGTCCCACAGATTTCTGTGGGAAAACCCAAGTAGCAATGACTCATTTCATATAGGGCTGGCCAAATCAGGTAGGCAAAGGGGAAGCCTATAGATTTGTGTTCTGCACTGCAGATGAATGCTCTGTTGCAGTGGGAGAGAGGAGATAAGTTCACACCTGTGCAATTGTCACAGGGGCTGGGCTCTTGCTGCACACAGAATTATGCTGTAGAGCATATTTTCTAAGGAGGGTTCTGGAGGTCCAGAGCTGACAAGCATGCAGATGGTGCAAACTGCCTGCAGCGGGGAGAAAGAAAGCAGCAGGGGCTGATGCTGGCAAGGCAGGGGATGCTCTTCCTGGGGCCTCCAGAGATCAGTCACCATAACTGTCAGAGCCACTTGACAAGCAAGACAGGAGCTGTTTCTTACCTTCATGCCTTTGGTCTCACCGTTGCTCGGGACTGATCCTGGCAGCTGAGGTCTGATGTAGCTGGATCCAGCACATTTTTGCAGCCTCATTCAAAAGTAGTAGGATCGCCGCTATGTTCTGTAGGAAGCCCCAAAGAAGAAAATAATCAGACTATTTGGAGATGCAGCTCCCACACGATGTAAAAATAACAGCATTTGGCTCTTGAGTAGCATTTAGCCCTCACTAATTGAATCTCAACCCCCTTGGCTTTAAGGCCCTTCATTATTTTGTTGGCAGAAGCTCTTGGTTTCCTGAAGTTTGACTGCCCCAGAGGAGCTGGGCTGGGCACAGGCAGTCTGTGTGGGTATGTAGCTTCTGGGCTAGGAGTCCCACTGAATTCTTAACTGTGGGGAAAGCTCAGCCCAAGCCTAAGCACCAAGCCAGGAATGGCCACCAGTCCTCAAGCAGAGAGAGAGACGAGACCTGCCCAGCTCAGGTGCCCACCAGCGCTCGTCACTGTGGCACTGTGCACCAGTGACACAAAAAGAGGAAGACAGGAGGCTACGTGCAACATCCAGGGAGGTGCAGAGCAGTTCAGACAAGTGTTCAGTGGGAGTGCAAGGCACAAAAGGGGAGATGCATGTCACCAGGAGGAGCTCTGCCTGGAAGCGGAGGTGTGGGAATAGGTGTTTCTTCCCGGTAGACCAGAGACTACGGCCATGTCACACTCAGACAGATTTTTTTCCTTCAGGCTGAGCATTTTTGGAAGCTCAGCTGTCCACCAGGGTTGCAGGACAGGACAGGCCACCCCTCACTTCAGCTGATCTCCCCATGCAACTGGGAGCAGTTCTCACTGGGGAGGAAGGGTCTCCCCAAAACACAATTTTGAGGCATAAAAACAGCACTGGAGGGTGAATTCCTTCAACGTTGCTGTGAGAGAGAGGAGGCGAAGCATCACCTGACACAGGTTCAGTCAAAAAAGTCAGTTCTGACAGACAGCAAGGAGACTAATAAACTAAAGAGTTGCTTTGATTTAGTCTTCAAGGAAAAGGAGACAATTAAGAGGCTGTGTAATTCAATAACAGTTAACAGGGGAAGGAGCTGTCACAGGCAGAGGAAGGAGTACTGACAAGCAGATACCCCACAGAGGAGAAGGGGCCTCAGGGCTGGAAAGACCAACATGGGGCAAGGTGACCCCACGGCCTGGCCCCAGGATGAGGGAGGGCAAGGGGGCAAGCGTATCATTTCTCAGGGGACCCAGGGGGAAATCAGGATAAGCACGGATCATCTTCCCTTTACTTTTAACCCTAGATAAAACAAAGGGGCATTTAATGAAGCATGCAGAGGAAGTACACCTCCAAAAAAACCAAAAAGATGATGTCAGAAGTTAGGCAAACCCCATCCAGGGCAAAGTTTGTCAGGGTAATTTAGCCCCAACTTTTCTAAAGTTAACTGAGATCAGAGGGATTCATTTTTACTAAGGTTTGATTTTTCTCATGGGCTGGGAATACATTCTCCATCAGTGGTCAAGGAACAGGTTGATGTTCGCTAGACAGGGAGCTGCGGTGTCAAGCAGGACCAAAACCAAGGGGATGCTCCAAGAAAGCATTGCCCTTGAAGCCTTGTCTCCCTATGGCAAATGGAGCAGTACCCAGTGCTGGCATCAGCAATCACCTAAAGCAGGCGTGTGAAACTCAAGCTGGTTCTGGCAGCCAGAAGCCTATAACAGAATTAGTGAGATTTTGTTCTCTGTCACTTCTCCTTTTACTTAAAGGCAACTTCTACCCCCAACAGAGCAAGGAAAACCTGCTAAAGTTAAGCTCTTTTGAGGGGCAGAGCATCTGGTTGCACATCCAGGTGCTGGAACAGCCAGAGGCATTGGGATGCTGCTATCTACCCTGGCTCCAGGAGCTTGACCTTTTGGGTTATCCCCTTGCTTTAGGGACCAACTTCATCACCTCACACCAGCTCTGCACAGCCTCTACCCCTACATACTGCCTACCTTTATGCTCATGATTAATTAGAGCCCACAGGACTGAGCAAGTGGCTTGCTGATACGCCTTCCCAGAGCGGGACCAGAGAGCTACTGAACACAACCATCATTTTACAAATCCAAGCCCTCCAGCCTGCCCAGCGTGCCGGATGAGAAAGCTCTGGGAAGCGGTGAGTCTCATTACAGGATAAAGGCCTCAGAGCTTTTTTCCACGATGTAATATGATATTTTAAATTCAAGCTTCACACAAATCCTGTGCATTGGTATCGGCAGCTCATCAACAGACAAGGGCTCAGAGACCATCGTGTCAGATACTATATCTATCACTAGGAAGATCCTCAGGCAGGTGGCTGAAGCTCACAGATCACAATTCTTATTATCAAAACATCATGCGGCTCTTCACATAGCATAAATAAGATAAACTACAAGAACAAAGATGTTCTGATTAAAAATACATGTGTGCATACCTCAACAGTTCAAAGTCCAGTGGGCAGAAATGTTAAGTGGGGTCCCACTGAGTGCCTTGCGAGGTCAATACAATTCAATAGTTTTATTAACAACTTGGAAACCAGACCAGGGGTATGCTAATCAAATCTGAACATTTTACCAGGATGGGAGGGTAGCAAATAATTTGCAGGACAGAAATAAAATACAATACGAGCTTGATAAATTAAAGAAGTAGCCTGCAATCAATACAAAGAGATTCAGCAGGACAAATGCAAAAGATTAACGCATAGGAAGGAATAAAAAAAAAAAGGAGAGAGGCTGTATGGAGATATCTGGCCAAACAGCTATACAACAGAGAGTGGTCTGGGGGGATGATCGATTGAATAGAAGTCAATAACATCAGGCTGCTGCAACCCAGCAAGGTAATTATTCCACTCTTCCCAGCACTCGTCAGGCTGCTGTTTGAAGCAGCACACCCAGATCTGGACATCACACTATAACGAAGACAGACAAGCTGGAAGGAGTTCAAAGAACAACAAAAATGCCAAAAGACTGGGAAGGCAAAAATCTTTGTATGCGTGTGAAAAATGAACCACAAGTGTGAGACCCGAGTCTGCTTACGTTCCCTACCATTCCTAGGACCCTGCTGAGACTGGAGGAGTTACAGCCCCAGGAAACTGAGGTTGGTCTCAGACACAGCGTGGGGAGAGACACACTAAATAACATGATGCTACAAATGGGCAAAAGGGATGCAACATAGATGCAGGGATTAATTAAGGCTCATTTTGCCCTTGGTGAAATTACAGCACTAGGCCAAAGCTCCAGCAGAGAAAATTTTGGGGAAATTTTACTCCAGAGTGTTTCTGAAAATTCACAAAATGAAAAGCAATAAAGACCAGAGACCCCCTCTCAGATGGGAGCCGAGACCAACCAGAACACCAGCAGAAAGAAAAAAGAGAAAAAAACATACAATGCCCATAGAAATCTGTAAAACCACTCCAGTCAGAAATGCTCCACTTCCTACCTGCCTGAAACAAGCCCCATCAGACTCAGCTCCTGCAGACCACCTTGACGATGATGTCCCCACACAATGCCCAAGGCTCCCAGGAGCCTTTTATAAACTCAGGATAGAGCCTCGCCCACCACCTCACCCTACAGAAGTAATGCACCACACCTGTGCAGCTCCCACTGCCATCAAACCTGGCTGCAATTAAAGCAGAAATGACTTCTCCACCCTTCAGTGATGGCTTAGAGCTGACAGAAATCAAAGCTACTTGGCTGCATCTGGAAAAAGGACCCACAGGATCTTCCCTCCACCCCAGATAGCTCTCCCAGCACTGAGAGCCGGAGAAGGCAGCACGAGCTGGAGGAAGGCAGTGCCTGGAGAGGAGCCAGAGCATCGCTCAGTGCTCCAGCGTGGAGACGGAGGTCTGCGACTCCGCAGCACAGTGTGCAGGCTCCTGCCAAAAGCCCAATTGCACCATCTGCCAAAATAATATTCCTATTTTTAATATCTCGTTTAAAGGGAAACATTAAAGAGAGAAAAGAGAGAAAAATAGAACACCACCACGCTGATTAGATTTCTAAGCTCTGTAAGGAATCGCACCAGACAGCGGGTCTGCTTCTTTCCTGTCCTTCCCACAATCAATCCTCTCTCCAGAGGTGCAGGGCTGCTGGGTCGAACACAGGGAAATGCACCACTGAACACCATGCTGCTCCTGCCACTGCCACTTAGCAAGGAGAGGAAAGCAGGGAGGTTGGAGAAGATGAATCAACATGGTTCATTTCTTTGTGAGGAGCTGCTGCCCTGTCCTATTTCCATCCTGGAAGCAGCCTCTGCAACCTTGCTGCTCCTGGAAGGCGCATAGGAATTACACCCTAAACATGAAAGGGAAAGGGATGAAAGTGAAGGAGAGAGAGAAAGAAAGATGGACAATCCCTCTGGTGAACAGAAAGGAAACGCACAAGCTGTGTGTCAGAAAGGAGACAGCCTGTGGAGTGGGCAATAGTGGTTGATGCTGAATTAGCAGGGGAGCACAAAGAGGCAGAGGCTGGGAGCTGCTGCAGCCTTAGCAACTGCTGCCAGCTGATGAGCCAGGGCAGGGCCTGATCCTGGCTCCTGGCCAGCCAAGGGGTCCCCCTTCCAAGAGTGGCACCTCCTGAGACTCGCCCAAGCAGCTCTCCCACTGAACGACAGCCACCACTGCTGATGCTAATAGAATTAAACATTAATATGCTAAACAGAATGAAGAGTGAGAGAGGGGCTTGGATTTCTCTAGGTAGCAGACATCTCTGAGGTTAATGCCTGCCAATTCTCATTTGCTCTGCGATGTCAAAATCCGTGTCCTTATTAGCCAGCTCATTAGTCCCCCGAGGCCAGTAGCCCATTAGTTCTGTCCTGGTCCTCGACAGCACTTAAGGCTTTCAAAGAGACTCACTCTTGCTGCGGGCAGTGTTTATAGCCGACGTGTTCCCACCTGGCATCCACAGCCAGGAGCCCTCACAGGGGACCAGCCTGAGTTTCCGAGACCAGGCCAGGGTTGTTACAAATCTAGCCTCAAACAAAGTGCTCAGGAAGTGCTGGTTTGACCACTGTCACCCTGGCTCGGTCGTTAGCGGGGTCATCTTGCCATGTTCTTTGTGCTCTGAACGGTGAGTTGGACTTCCTCACCTTCCTCTTCCTCCTCCAAAACGTTTTGGATCTGCTCTGATGTTCTCATCATTGACTTTACACTATGGATCCTATGGGACAGGAAACTTGTCTTCTATTTGCCTGCAAAACATAATTAATACTAATAATTAGCAGGTATATCAGTTAGAGACAAAAGATTACCAAATCACACCAGGCTGTTCGTCCACTAAGCTCAGCCATCTGTTGCTTGTATGAGCACAAGTGCAAGCAGGGGATCTCCAGCTGTGGCTCCTGCTGACGGGACAGCAGCTGCGGGAGCTCAGGACACCAAAGCTGAGGCACTGTGCACCAGCAAAAAGTTCAGCCTGTCCACTCTTACTACTATAGAGATTTTTTTTCAACAGGTTGTGAAGCTCTTCATTAGTGACACTTGTAGCATTATATCTATCTTGCAGACGGGGAAACTGAGGCACGCATGGAACACAGGGAGCCATATAACAGGACTTGGCCGAGGTCAGGCAGCAAGCTGGGAACATAACCTTCTCTGCAGCACTCCTATTTTCCAGTCTTAAAATAATTCTAATGTAAGACTAAAAGGGTGAATAGTGCCACCTTCACCTCCCTCCAAGATGTGTATTTATGTGACTTACATAGTTTTCCTACATTTACGTAGCAGGCCGTGGCACTGAAATAAATTTTCTCTTCCTACAACCATGGTTCAGTTTGGAGCCACGTGTTCAGTGTGGATAACTTCCCAAAGAAAGATCACCAATGGCATTGAGAAGTAGATAGGAAATTTGTCCTGGGACCATTTTTTTCTACCTCCAGGGCAAATATTTCCCCAGAAGGTTCCCCCTCTGCAGGCAGGATCTTCCATTTATTTCTATTCCCAGACCTCAGATTCAGCAAAGCACTGAAGCAGGTACTTACCTTTAATCAAGCACATTAGTCGCCCCATTGAAGTCAATGGGACTTCTCAGGTGCTTAAAGCTAAGAATGTGCTCAGAGTGTGCCGCTAAACCAAGGGAAGTGGTGGCTGATGAAGACAGAGAAAAAGCAGTCAACAAATGAACCAGAACCATCTGCAAATGACTCCCAACTGGGCAGGCTGCCTTCTATCTCCTTCTCCTGCTTTGCTTGCTGAAGAATTTTTCATTATGAATACGGATCTCCTGCTGCTGCTACTGCTTTTAAGTGATGCTCAGTAAAGCTAAACCCCCAGGGTACACAGAGACACAGCCAGAGCCTCCCACTCACTGCTTGGGCACTTCCAACCCAAGCTAGAGGGATGGTGACAGGAGGGAGGTCAAACCACAGCCACGCTTTGGTCTGGGTGGGGAATAATCCCAGAGCCTTCATACAGGGAAAGCTGTAATGGTGACACTTCTACTTGAGTCAGGCTAGCCCAAACCATGGCCCAAACATACAGGCGGTGGCTTCCCGAGACAATGGATGTTCACATTACCAAACACTGGCCAGCATCGAGTCCCACAATGTTATCCCACGACTGCTTTTCCCCGGTTAAACTGTAGCCCATATGCGGACACCTTGAGAAAAACTTTGCACAAGGTGTTCCCTGAAAGTCTTCCCTCATCTACACTGCTTGCTTTGTTGAGCATCTTCCTCCACGCTCGGCAAAACCAAGTGAGCAGTTCAAAACTGATATGTGGTCAGTTACATTTGTCGGTCTGACATAATCGTTAACCTATGTTAAAATCTGTGGTTTGCAGCCAGATGGCTGTGAACACTTGTGACTGAGGGTCTGCAGGGGTGAGCTTGCTCAGCTACCTGGAGCCCTTAGAATGAGTACTTGGCAAAAACAGATCTTCCTAAAATCTCAAAATTCCTGTTTTACAAAAAAAAAAAAAAAAAGCCCTTAAAAATGCACAATTTTCTGGCAGTAAACTACTATAAAATATTCAAAACATTCGAAGTGTGTCTTAATGTAAACCAATTCTTTGCTTTTTCAGGTGAGAAGCTGCAGAAGATCTTGCCTTAGTTCCAGGCAGAACTGTTCAGCGTAGCTTGTGCCTGTTCTCCATTGCTTTTTAAAGACATTATGGGTAGCAGATTGATTTTTATTAATTATTTCTGTTGAAGCAACACCTAAGGCTGATCTGATATTGCTCTTATATTGTGTAGCAATAGCAAATAATGAGATTACCAGGTTGTGTACTTTCTCTGAAAGTGCTGTATTTGCAACTTGTATCATTCGTTGCAACATACCCTGTAGACAGCATTTATCAGAGGAACACAAAAAGAATCCATAATATTCAGCCAGCTGTTGGCACCTCCATGATAAGATTGTGATGGCCATTTGAGGAAACACTTGAACGAGTTTCAGTGCCTTCCCCATAAAGGCTGCACACAACGACCACCACAGACAATGAAAAGGTAACTATCAGCCTGCTTCAAGATGCTTGCTTGAATGGAGACATAACTTATAGAGAGGTACTTGCTTTGTGAACAAGAACCATCAACGCCTGCAAGTGCTGGTGGGACTGTTCTGTGAGAACTCCTCTTCCTCTTCGGTGCAAAGTCGCCTCTCGCAGCATCCAGCGCCAGTGGCTAACTGCACCGACTGACAACTCCAGACAGTCAGACCAGCTGGGGAGCAGCAGGCCCACTATTATCTTCAATCAGTTCAGCCAGATAGTTTCCCTTATTATCACAGATGCATACGTGCCAGACAAGAGATGGATATCTATTCAACAAGAGGATCCACTGTACATGAAGGGAGAGAAGTGCTGACAGAGAGAAAGTAGCTTACTATTTAAATCCCGCTTTAAAAAAATGCCTTTTTTAATAAAATTTCCTTAGAAGAGTCTCTCTTGTGTACACAAAGCCATGGGGAAATTTCCCAAAGGGTACAGCAGAGATTACAAGATACAGCTTAGGCTGGAGCGTCAGGGGGTGGATGCTTTGAACTCAAGGGGTTTCTAAAAGCACAAGGGAAATTCTTCCAGAGCCAGAGTATTTCACAGTGTTTTAATAGGGGACAAATTACTCATTTTTCCTACCCTGCAGATCTGCCCAAAGAATCGCAAACATTTTTCCTCCCTCAAATCGTTCTCTAGTGAGAGTGATAACAATACATCCCCAACAGTCTAACTCCACCTATAGATCTCAAAGCACTCGATAAAGTTTCACAGGTTTCGTGAGAGCTATTTTTCAGGGGCAGGGAGAGGTGAAGTGACTTCACTAAAGAGCTAACCTAAGTAGTTGAATCAAAAAAAGACCTTATTATAGTAACACAAAAGCTTTGTTTGAGATACTGCGATTTGACATCATCCCAAAAAATATAATGCTTTAGGGCATGACTCCATAGCCATTAACGTTTGTGTAAGGCTTTCCATTGACATCGGTGGAAGCTGGGTCTGCCTTTTAAAAGCTATCCCTTCATCCACTCAGACAAGCATGGGGTTTTTTTCTTTCCTTCCCATTTGCAGCTGATGTTCCCCAGCCTGTTTTCTGGAAAGCGACAACTTTTCCATTTTCACATAGAGCAACTTTATTTCCATGGTACGCCAGTCTGCTTGGGATGTCATGGCATGGCTCACAGCAAACACTAACGTGACATGACAGGCAGATGCAACTCGCTGAGCTCTGCCTCAGTAGGACAAGCCAGGGAAGAAGTTTAAAGCAGCTTTTTCCAAGGAAACATAATGGAGTGGGAGGGGAGAATGGGAAGGCTGAGTCTCCTGACTCTGCTTCCAGACAGAGAGACACAGAGTTTTAGGGCCAGGTTTCACTACGGGCATGGCATGGCACTGTATCGCCTGAGCTGGTGGGGACAGCAAGGGCACGGTCAGCCGAGCCAGGGATGACCACAGCATCCTAAGCAAGGGTGACCCATCTCTCTGCATGATTTACCAGCTCGCAGTCAAACAGCCAAGTTGTGTGCAAGCTCAAGTTTGCTTCTCCAAACACCCAGGAGACATCCTTTAACAGAGGGACAAAAAGAATAAGTCATGTCATCTACCCAGGCTGTAATACCTTGGAGTGACATCAAGACACTAAAACACGCAGGCGAGTTCCAGAAAGATGGAAATTTCCCATGGCTGTGATGGCACAGTGCTCACTCTCTGGAGAGCTGGTCAGCGAAGTGCCGCAGCCTAGAACCTGACTTTGACAGCATGGCAGCCATGTAGCTTCTCCAGAAATATTCCTTCTCAGTTCCACTGCTTCATTGTCTTCCTGCATGTGCTCCCCTGCTTTCCTGAGTCAGGCCTGAAAAACTCCCAGCAAGAACAAACATTACATCAGACATAAAACAGCTCAATGCAGCGTTGGACTTGAGCCTCCCTTCACAAGGTGCTGTATTCCAGCCACACACCAGACACCATCATTCCTTGGACAGAGTGAGTATTTATAATGACCCCAGAGCCTGCATTAATTCATTTACTGTGTTCCAGAAACTGGAAGACAACCCTCAGCTTCAACAGGACATTGGCTCAAGCCCATACACATCAAACTGTATCTGCAACATCCAAGCTGTCCCCATCTGTTACGCTGACTGTGAATTTGACAGATGAGAAGCAAGAAAGAGTTATAAAATACAATGCGCGCGCCCTGCTCTTGTGCAGATGTATGAGGCACACTTAACTTCTCACATAGAATATAGTCTCAGTTGTCCCCATGGACGACCAACGACGCATCAGCACCAGCACGCGTGCCAGGCTGTCAGCACACATTGCTCAGTGCAAGCAGAATTAAGGTCAGCTCACATCTTGCAGAATCCCAAACATGTACTTTTCAGGACCTTCAAGCAGGTCGAAATTATTAATATCAATATTTATTAATATTCATTAATATCCATTCTATACAGTCTAGAATGAAGTCTTGGGAAGCTGAGAAGCACTCTCTAAAAAGGCAAGATTACTTCTTCCAGCCCGCTTTGCAGGATTGCTGCTCTCCAGCCCCGGCACTGGGAGAGCCACAGGCTGGAGAGTGTGATCTGCTCACCCTCCCACCTTCGTCTGCAGCACAACCATCTCTGAATCTCCCAGGACAGGGCCTGTCCTCATAAGATTCATGGCTCCCTTTGGCTGCATGAAGTCTCCAAGGAGTCCGGGAGCCTGTGGGTGCTTGCTACATCAGAAGCGAATAGCTTTTATGGTATCTCCTTATCCAAACACTCAAGATGCTGCTGCCACCTCACTGGTGAAGCCACTTGGCAGCTGGCACAGCCACCTCAGAGAAGGTGCTTTCCGGGAAGGGTTGGTGTCAGGATGAACAATGACAGCACAGCGGCGCTGGGAAGCAGCACAACAGACTCTTAACACAGAAATTACTTCAGGCACAAAGAAAACACCAACAAAGATCATACTCAACAAAGAGAGGCAGGAATTTCACAGCAGAAGAGAAGAATAGAGACTATAAAAGCTGCTTTCATTTCACTTTGCAGCTCTGTACACGGACAGTCAAACATCAGAAACGTTAGGGCTCGGGGCACACCGCAGGTCACCAGGATTTCCTCATTTATTGCTTATTTCTTATATAAGCTCACTATAAACACAGGAGTCCTCATCCTCTTTGTATTGTTTGGAAACAGGGAGACTGAATAGGATCTTCTCTCCTCTTCCTCTGAAGGGCTGCTGTAATGAGCGGAGGATATAGTTCACTTCTCTGAGAGAGGAGGCTATTAGAGCTGGTGCTAAACACCCACATCAGAGTGGCTGCAAAGCAACAGCTCCCTCCTCTCCTCTCCTGGGAACTCACAATCCAGCAACATCACTCAGGAAAGACAGAGAGGAAGGCACTACTAAAGGACACTAACTAAAGGATTAATTCCTCCTAGTCCCACACACAAGCAGATATTCTTCACACCAATGTTTCCCTGTAAGGAGCAGGGCTGAGGATGAGGTTCAGCCTCAGGAGCTGGAACAGGATGGCTGCAGGGAGCAGGATCAGTGGGAAGAGGATGTCGTGGTCAGTATTTGACTGGATGCTTCCTGATGCCAAGGAATTTAGGTTCTCCGAAAACCCCTGTCTCAGGGCTGGGTTAAGATCTGCTGTGACCCTGAAGTGATTATTGCTTTAAAGTAGGTTAGTGTGTTAATAAATTAATTATGCACTGGGGTAGCCAGTTGTCTGAGGAGAAAAGGATTAAAATTACCTCTTAGATAAATTAGGAGCAAGATGTCCTGTGGGGCAGGCAAAGAAGGGAAGATCTGAATGCAAAGGAGTCCTGCAGAAAACCCAAAGAAGAGACGGGAAGTGAAACCTGCCCTGCGTGTCCATCACTGGAGTGCACGTCTTGGTGATGGGGAGCCTGCCTGAAGTTGGCATCCGTGGTATTGATTAACAGCCAGGAACGGTCCCTGGGATGGAGATCAAGGGCTGAACGTCTGCTGGGGGCTGGTGGGGAGAGCCTCGGCGGCGGTGGTGCAGTAACCACTGAGCCCAGGCAGCATCGTCACCGCTCAGCAAACAACTACCCAGAGAGGCACGAGTCCCAGTGAGGACACCAGCGGGCAGCTAAAGCTGCCACAAAACCAAGGCCTATCAGCAAACTATCGGTAGGATGAGATAAACACTCCAGGAGTGCCTCGTCCCTCCTCCCCTGAGCAGGCAGTGATTACTAAGGACATTTCCATGAGCGGTGTATGATCTTTATTTTTTTCATGCACAATGACCTTTAAAAGTACTGGCTAAGCTATTTGCATTGCCTGGCCCAGAGTTTCAACAGACAGCAGGAAGACGAGCATTAACCTTAACGGCTAAATCACTTCGTGCCACTCTGAAGACGGAACACTCCCATGAGTGGCAAAAGACCACTTTCATTTGATTATTATATATTTAAACAGCAACAAGCTTCTCTTAAAGCTCAAAGTTACCTGCCCGTCAACGCTCCCCCTGGCTTTCTGCAGGGCCAGCCCCCATCTGGAGCTTGAGCACCATTTTGGGATGCTTTGTGGAGGAAGCAGGACATCTTTGAAGGCATCTTGCTGTAATGAGGTGGGGTGGAAGAGGCCATGCCCCACCACAGCCATCCTGTCTGCAATGGCTCCTCTTCTCCCACCACACAGGAGCAGACATCAGAGAGCTGCAAATTCACATCTGACCCCCAAACCACCCTGCAGCACTTAGAGAAGGTTTGTGACTCCTTTGTGATAGGATCTCACATATTCTTTTTAAAGAAAAAGGATTTGGGAAGGTGTAAGTTATATTTATACCCACAGTAAAGAAGCAGCATAAAGAGCATGTAAATAAAATCACAACCCCCTCAGCACACTGCTTAGGTGAAAATACCTGCTTTGGAGCAGGTTTATTTGTACGTTCATAAACACAGAGCCCAAAAGGACTAAGCAATGCTGAAATAAATTCCTGGGAATTGCAGCACTCATGGCAAAATGTTTTGTGTTATTCAGCCAGCTCTGATAATTAAATCTCACATCCAGCCAAGGTCAAAGTATGGCCTTCATCCAATGCATATTTACTTCCATGGAAAGGTTTGCAGTGATCCTAACAGATTCCCAGAAAAGATCAGTTCACTATCCCTCCCACAGGCACACAGCCACCTCCAATAATACAGCTGTTTCCTAGCACCTCCAAGCATTGTTCTGGAATGATTTTGGAAGGAAGACACAAGCAAATGCTAAGGTAACCAAACTGCAAGGTGTGCATGTGTGCTCTGATCCAGCCAGAGCACCCGTTCAAGCCTCTCCCCATTTATCACATCAGCTTTCATAGCTGTTTAAAATCTGGACCTTGCAGAGATCGCAGAAGCCACTAAGCCACAGCCAAGGCTCTAATTTTTGTCCAGGGTGCTGTTATTAAGCCACTGATGTCACATCTCGCAGCGGATGGCTTGCAGCCCACCCAAGCACTGAGTGCGTTCTGCTCCAGCAGCTGGGTGCAACCGATCACCACCTGTATCTCCATATATCTGTATGTACAGAGAGGACACGCTGCCTACCCATGTGCAGAACAGCATTTCTCACCTGGCTCTGCTTGCTACTTGCTTACTTCTCTCCTTTATCCTCCTAAACCTGGGCTATACCTGACAAAGCCATCCCAAAGAGAGCTCCAGGCTGCAGAACGCTCTGGACTCACAGTCCACTCTACACACTAACACTTGCAATGGGGCTGTACCTGCCCAGCCAAAACGAGCCCTGAAGCATGGACATGGAAGGATGAACATGCCTGGGGGTGCACAGGCACCTGGAGAAACCAGGTCCCTGCCCAAGAGGTTGGTGGCTGCTGGCAGAGGGCATGAGAGACACTGGTAACACCTCCAGCTACCAGGGGAAAATTTGACAGAAGACATCTGTCAAAGCCCCTGGTACTACAAACTACTGGAGAGGAAGCATGTGATGGTATTATTGGAGCTTGTATTGTGCTGCTGAGCAGAGCTATTCTTCATGTCCTTTTGTCACTTAAGAGAGACTTTTGTGACAGCATTTGCCTATCACTTGTAATTCCGTGCAGGTTTGTAAAGTGCCCTATTTTAAAAAAATGCCATACATTAGATTTTCCCATTCTCATTTTTCTTGATGTACAATACTGTCTAAATCAGTTTAAGATCAGGCCTGTACATCATCTCTGGAAATGAATACAAATACCTCTTATTCCAAGTAAAATTAAATAATCAGGAGATATAGTGGCCATTCACGTATTTAATATGAAGAAATGCAAAGCCCAAAACTTCTTGCTGCTGTGAAACCACCCACACTGCAGCTTCTCCACCCCTGATGTGGCCACACCAGGGAGAGCCAACCCCAGCATTGTTCCAGTCAGGAGAAGTGCCATGAGGATAACACCAGCCCTGCCCTGATGACTGCACCCAGCAAGCCCTGCACAGGCACACAATGAGCAGGAGCTGGAGCCAAGGGGCGGCATCGGTTCTTCTGTGGCACAGCTCTGCCTTGCAGCAGCCCTGGAGGCCAGAGGTGAGCTGTGAGAGGCTCCCCAGGGAGCACCTCATCAGTTTTTTTTTCTCCTTTCCAACTGCCAGAGGGATGCAGGCACTGAGCATCATATTCGCAGGTTGCCAAGGGCCTGGGGACTGGCCCTCAGTCACATTTAAGTTTTCATGCTCATTTAATCCAAACCATACCTTAGCGTTCGTTGCGGGTTGCGCCTGCCTAGCCCAGCACAGGCTGCATGGGGTCCCCAAGCACTCAGCCCTACGCAGAGCAGTGTTTGCCCTCGCCAGGACCAGCAGGGCCAGAGCACAGCTGCGCTCACTGCCCAAGAGCAATGACAGGCATCGGGGCTTGCAAAAGATGCTAACAAGGAACAACTGTCCCAAGGCAGCTCCAACAGCCTTGGTGGAAAGACAGATCAGGAGAGAACACAGTGCATCTCTTGAAATTCATTACCTCCTTTTAATTAGCTGCAATTATTCTAATTGGATACCAAGAGGAGGAGCAGGCACAGAGGCTAATGGCAAGAGGCTGGGGGAGCTGCACGTGCTGGCCACCCTGGCTGGTCCTGCCCAGGACCCCAGACACCTTTTGTTTGCCAAATGGTGTGAAGCCACGGGGTGCCATGGCCTTTCAAGGGGCAGCGAGCACGCAGGGGTGAGCACGCACCTCATCCTTCGCCAGCCAATGCATCTGTCCTTTGGGGCAGGGAGCACAGGCTCAGCTGGACGCGACAAACCCCATCACAGCCTGCACCTCGCACCTCCTCAGCTCTCCCCACCCTGCTCCAGCAGCCAGCTCGGCCACCCAGCTACCCACCCATGCTTTGTATGCCCAGCCATGCCTCCAGTCATCAGTATTAGGCTCTTCTTCGACTGCTACATGGTGATTTTGTTTGGGTGATGGAAGCTGAATGCAGTAGTCAAGGCTGACACATAACACTGATTGATGTATTGGCGCATAAGAGTTTTTATGTTACTGGCAAGTGACTATCAGGCGGTGTGACTAGCTGCGTGCCCCTTTTAAACTCGCCAGCAGAAAAATAAAACATGAAGCAGCAGTGAATGTGGCAGGAGTGCTAAAGGAAAAACTGCCTGCTCAGGCGCTAGAGCTTGTTCCACAGCCTGAGGGGCAGAAAACATCTACCTAAAAGAGCAGCAAGGACTTTGGTTGCAAAAGGAGGACAGGAACCCTAGGTAAAGGAGGTGTTGAAACTCATGCTCTGGATGAGCAGAACTGCAGAGGTTCAGGGCTACCAGCATCCTGCCTTCTCGCTGTCTGAAGATATGCCTGGAGATGGCCAAGCATACCCATGTCCCCTTGTCCTCCTTGAAAAGGACCTGGGGCATCCTCATCAGGAGCGTGCTCGGTCTAACTCTACACTGGCATCATCACACACCCCTGCAGAGCCAGGGGTTCACTACAGGACAGGTGGTCACTCTCTCCTCTACTGCTCAGCTTCTCAGCAGCATCAGTCAGGATCGTTGCTGCCCAAGTTGGAGTCCCAGGCAGCGAGAGAGGGAAGTGGACTCAAGCATGGGACTTGACTAGTAGCTTTTATGAGCTTTACACAAAAAAATTATGCCTTTATAAAAGCTTAACAGCAGGCAGGCATAAGGCCATGAGAAACAGGGAGGTGGTAATGGTCTTTTGAAAGTAATTCCTTTCAACCATAAAACCAAGACTTGATGAAAATGATAAGCCATGGGATGTGGCTGCCGGATAGTGTATTAACATAAATGCTTCAAGTAGCAGCCGCAGCGGCCTTGCGAGTCAGCAGGAATGGGGGGAATTATCAGCCTTTTCAGCTGACATGGGGAGCCATTGCATGAAGAGCCCCACAAGGGAAGTGGCAGCAATAATTAATTGTTGGGCTGGAAATAGGCCCACCTGTGTGAGCCACCTCTCCTGCTCTGCAGCCGGGGCAGGGGCAGGACAGGGAGCAGGTGCTAGAGAGCAATAACAAGATGTTGTTTCATACCATCTCATCCCACCTCGTTCCATCCCATCTATTCAAGGCAAAATACTCCATCATCACCCAGCACATGTTGTGGAGAGCAGATCTTGTTTTTATCTCATTCACCATCTTTGCTCTTTCTTCCTACTGCTCACTGGGAGACAAGCAGCCATCCCTAAAGAGAGGGCTCTCAGGAGACCTGTTCCCAAATTCAAATCACCCTTACGCAGGGAAGATGCACCAGACCACGGTGTCGGCAGGCTGGGATCATCCTCCCTGCCCTGTGCTGCCTGTGAAGCTCACCCTGCCCGCTCCCCATAACAGACCCACAGTTAGAAACACAACTTCTGACAAATGATTTTTCAGAATTCAAATGTCCCCTTACAGAACTAATATTCCAGTTCACTGGTGTCCCTTCCAGGAAGATGCGATTTGGTTGCACAGTCTATTATGTTCTAGAATGTGAAAGGTCAGGCTTAAATGGGATTTTTCATTGTAAAAGTCACCTACATGAATGACACACACCACAAGGCGTTTGTAAAGTAGAATCCAGGATTATGGATGCACCATTTACTTCTGTTTATCCCCCAAAACAGAAAACGGGAAAATATTTACCTCTCCCGAGCCTTCAGCTTAAGAAATTTCCTGGAGCTGTGTGAGCTTTGGGGACAGGCTGTCAAACAAAAGAGAAATGCTGGGAGCAATTAGCATGGCTGGGGATTAAAATCCTGCCCTGAAGTTTCATTCTGCCTTGGGATCCGTCTCAACAGGCATGAAGATGCTCTTTGATTGGGTTCAGGTGCTGGCAAAGTGGGATGTTGCCTGCAGCACAAAGGGCTTCAAGCAGCAGGATGCTGGTGTGTTGGCAGGTGCTGTTGGTGCTCGCTGTGGCCGGGAACCACACGGTGTGGGTGCATGGGGTTCAGTGCTAAACACAAGGCCAGTCACGGGAAATGGACCGACAGGACTTTTTAAGTCTGACTATGCAGTGGTTCACGAGGAGGCATAAGTGCTAAGGTCAATGGTTTCCCTCGCTGCTCAAGAGCACCCCACCCCATCCCAAACATGCCCTCTGCGGGTCTAAGCCCCATCTCTCTGCACCATCTTTCAGATTTCTCTTCAAGCTTCTGATTTTTACTACTGGGATAAAAGGGTTTTGAAAGCAGCCTCCTCTGAAGACTGAGGGGAAAAAAGGATCAAGATGCAAGAGCTGGCCTGAGAGGGGAAAGGTTGGGGGGACAAAAGAGAACAGAGCCACTTTGCCCTTTCGGGATCATGCATCCTGCTCTGGCTTACTGCAGAAGATCCAGAAGAAAGGGAGAGCCCTTTCAGCATGGAAAAGCAGAGAAAGGTTCAGCACAGAGAGCAGCAGGAGTGAGAGCAGCCCCATTATCTGACAGAAGTAGAAATAAGACTGGAGAAAAGAATGACTTAAAAATAAAAGGAACATTAAAACCAGTGTTTCCCGGAGCATACATGTGTGTGTTTCTTTCCATGAGGAGGGCATTTGGAGGGATAAGCAGGGTTAAAGAGCCTCATTCATCTTCCCTTTACAACTGTGCTGACTCAGAACCCGGTCAAACAAGTTTAATCTTTTTAGTGACAACAAAGAGAAGTGGAAGGAGGGTGGAAAGGAGCCAGCCTGGATGGGCAAAGAGAGAGAAAAGCGCAGAAAGAAAACTTCACTTTTAGTGCTTTCAGTTATTCATGCCACCACAGAAATCTGGCCTGATGGGCTTAGGGAGAGAAACAACGTCATTAGAGCTGTGGTTCTGCATCTGTCCTCTCCCCTAGTGATGTCCCGGTAGGATGGTGGGGACTCACTGGAGACAGTCCTGGTGTTGCCACTCCAAGCCCAGAGCATGGGAATGGACAAGAGAGGGCAGCTGGGCAAGCAGGGGCAGTGAGAGGAGGAGGTCGAGGAGGACACTAGAGACTCTTTACTCCCAGCCTTACACGCTGTCACCAGCGCACAGCCCTTGCCCGGGTGCCACCACCTCCTGCTTCCAGGGCACAAGCAATGATCACCCCGCTGGCTGCATGCTGTGTTCAGCTATCCCTTGAAACACAAACCTCAGCTTCCATCTCAGTCCTCTATATCTCTGAGTTCTCTGGGCCGGAAAAATTTCAGTGCAGGGTAAAGAAATAGCTTTTTTTCCTTTATGGAGAAGAGCGGCATGAGGATACTGCTGTTGCATCTGGCTTGAAATGGAGGCATTCATTAGCAGCACTGCTCTGAAGGAAAATGGCCATCATCTATGAAAGAGCTAACACTTTAAAAAATGAAACACACTGTACAAAATAATCCTACAGTGGCTGGAAGATGAGCTCTTTTTCATCCTTAATTTCTGTAATTCCCAGTCATGCTGAGTATGATGCATCCTCATTTATAATGTAAGAGTTAAGGTTGGGGCAACAATTATTTTCAGGATCCTATAATCTCAACTGTAAAATTTCACCCCAGGCTGAAAATGAAAGAGCAAATCCTTCACTTTGGCATGAGCTGTATAAGACACAAAGCAGTTCCACTGCTAGCGAGTTACGCAAATATAAATGCACATTAGATTCCCCACTTAACATTTTTTTCTGATCTTGAGCCAAAAATAAGATCTGAACCGAAATATGAATTTTTCATTGCATGTTTCTGATTCAAGATGTAAAAACAGACTTCCGAGGCTGCAAGCATCTACCTGTTTTCACCCACCTCCAGAGCCCTGGAGATGGGTTTGCTGAGCACACACCCTGCAGACAGCTACATCGTCTGGCTGTGCTGCCAGCTGCTGCAAAGCCGCTCCGAAATGGCTTGCTCCAGTCCTGCTCTGGATCCATACCTGGCTGCATGCTGCCAGTCAGCTCCAGAAATTAAAAGGCAAAAAAAAAAAATCCTGGCTCAAGGCAGCAATATTAGCAAATGCTGCAAAACACAGACCCCCTTGGAAACATCTGCACAACAACAACGGTGCACATAAACACAGAATCCCAGCTCAGCAGACAGCACGCAAAGCAGCATCTGTACCTGGCCTGGCCACGGTCTCTGCCACTCACTCTGGTTTGTGTTGCAGTGAGCTCTGCTGACCAAGCCACAGCACTTTGGGAACACCCAGCCTCGGAGAGGAGGTATTTTGATGGAGAAGTTCATGCTCTGCCAGGTTTGTTTCCTTCCAGCCCTCAACGGGGCAGTTTTGATCAGAAAAAGGATGCACTAACACGTGTGTTTTGCAAATGCAGACACGAGCCCTGCAAAACACAGCAAACACCGAAACGGTGAGACCTGTCAGGGATGGGGTGAGCAGAGACCCACCGGGATCGATGCCAACAGCAGCTCCTTCACATCCACTGCCAGAAAGCACCCAGGCATGCAGTCAAACCTGGCCATGGTGCAGTGTGGGCTCTGCTCCTTTGGTTCAGTTTGATGTTGGGTTTTTTTTTTTTTTTCCTTCCTTTTGCTTCTTTAAGGAGAAGCGGATTCCTTGCCACTGGAGCAGTGCCCAGCAGGTTGGGCAGGGCAGGCAGCGGGCTGGGAACCCACACACGGAGCGCCTGCCCTCCTGGCCAAGCACTGGGACACAGGAGAGGAGCCCAGCAAGGCGAAAGGACTGAAGCACTTCTTTTGGTCATAAAATTTGATGCTGCTATGACAGGCTGGGGAAACATTAATTACCATTATTATTACTCTGGCCATTATAAGGAGGACTGGTCTCTGCTCTGGAGACGTCTGCCCTGGTTTGATCTGGGAAAGCATCCCAGGACAACTCTTGCATACCTGCTTAAAATTCAGCTCATGTTGAAGGGCTGCTCTCATTTGGGCTGGAGCAAGCAAATGCTGAAGGGACTTTTTTTTCTCCAAGCAGAGCCAGAGCAAGGCCACACAGACACAGGGCTGGGAGGAAGAACAACTGGGGAGATTTTCCCTTTCAAAACACCAAGATGCTTTAAAAGACATGGCAAAGCTGAGTCTGCAGGAGAGTCTGTGCCATAGAGAGCAGAGGACAGGCAGCAGATGCGTTTGCAGGCCATAAGGGAGAGGGAAGCACTAAATTTCTGTGCAGCTGCAGAGAGCTGTGGGTGCAGCTGTGCCAGAGGTGGGGGCAGAGCCTCTGCCTTCGTGCCTCTGCCTGTCATAGCTCAGGCAAACATGCCCAAAATGAGCTTCAGGCACAACTTTTCATCTTCGGCTTAAGAGTGTAAATAGCTGATCTAAACCAACCCGGCTTATTTACCCGAAGTGAACGGCGGCAGAGGCTGCTCCATCTGCAGATGGCAAGAGTGGCAGCCCCAGCATCAGCAGTGAATACCTGAGTGGCCCCGGTTCCTGCCTCCAGTATTGACTGAAGAGTGGAGACCCCATCACTGAGTAGCCTGCAACAGCTCCACGAGGTCCTCCCTGGTGATGCTCATGGTGTGAGAGGAAAGTCAGAGCACTAATTTTAAAGCTGACTGCAGAATTTACACACATGTACAGAAGGCTGAGAGATGACAGAATTATATAATTTGCTTGGTACAGATTTGCTGCTCAATTTTGCAAAATGTAGCGTGTGATGCAGATTGCTATGAGTGTTTGTTTTTAAATACCAGATTAAATGGGCACATAAAATTACCGTAGCCTTGAGCTGATCCATTGCTCTATGACATTTAACGTTGGGTTGCATCAGTCATGCCACGTTGCATTGCATCACATAATGTAATGTGACATGACTGATGAATCCAGACCTCCTGCTCCATCACCAGGGAAGCCTCACCAGCCTGAGAGCCATTGCTCAGACTGATGGCGCAGCTGGTCCTGCCATGCTGCCTCTCCTCTGTGGACTCTCCATCCAGGCCCCTCCAGGAGATACAGGCACAAGGGAGGGACAAGCAGGGTCACTGGAGCCTAAACGTGCCATTAAAAAAAACCCTATTTTTATTTTAACTCTTTCTCTTGGCTCTGAAGTTGTGTCCCAAAACATGCTCGCCTGGTGCTCAGCCCCCTTGGTTCTGCCTCAGCCCCTAAGGATCCCTCCGTGTGGGCAGGCTGCCAGCAGGGTTGAAATGCCTCCAGGCTGGCAGAGGGCTGCACACCCTAAATGGGCTGATGAGATGGGGATAAAAATCCACATTAAGCTGCAGGGAAGCAAAATGGATTGGAGAAAGCATTAGTTAAATCCGCCAGTGAAAGGAGCAAGGGGGCTTGCTGTGCCGCTGATGCTGCCTTTGAAGCACAGGATATAATGCTCTTCCTTGGGCTAGGAGGGAGGACACAGCCCAAGGACCTTGTGGCAGTTGGCTGGAGGTGAAGAAGGAAGGACAGGTGCTAAAAAGGCAGGCAGAGATAAGAAAGTGTGCTCTGCACCTCCTGTCAGTCCTAAGCCTGGTTGGAAAGGATGGTGGAAAAAACCCACATTTTTTTTTTCCCTAAACTGATCCAAAGATGGACAACTACTATGCAGCACTAAGTCCACCTCCACAGCCCCAGCTGTGCTGCGATGATGCAACTCACCACTTTCCACGAGATGGAAATACTGTGCCTATGCCTTGCAAAGTCCCTCCTCTACGCCCCCAGCACAGGATGCAGCCTTGGCCTGGGACGCTCAGCCCCACGGCTTCTCCCTGCTGCCCACATGCCTGGAGCTCCTTCTGGGCATAGCCTGTAAATTAGATCAAGAAAACGATCTGGGCTAAAAATAACCCAGATATAATCCTTTAAACTGCCGGAGAGGCAATCAAAATTACGATATTTAGGGATTTGCACGCAGTGGCTAAACCAAGATTATCATATTTAAATTAGCAAAGGAATGAAGGTCCATCTGACAGAGCCAAGGCAGCGGTTCACAGGAACACCAGCAGCTGATCTAACAGAACCAGCCCCTTCATGGCAGAGCCAGGATCCAGCCAGTGCCTAGACTCACCGCTGCAGTCACATTCAGCAGAGAGACAGTTAACTGTAGTAAAATGGGAATGAACGAAGGGAGCCAAATTGGCATTTAGTACTTGGAACAAGTGTTATCCCCGACAGAGCGGTCACAACTGCCTTCCAGAGAACAACAAGTAGCAGGCGTTCAGAGCACATTCCCTCAGACAGCACTAAATAAGAAGGATTTATTCATCTACTACCACTCACATAATTTCTTACAAATGATTATTCCCTACGTGTGCCACTCTGCCTGGATGCTTAGCAGCAAAAACACGGCCAGAGCAAGGTCAGTCTGTTTTCTGCCCAGTACGCCAACGGTAGCAGGCAGTGATACACCCAAATACAAGTGGTGGGAAGGGAACAGGCATCTCACTATATTCACGGCATGTTTGCTGGTCCTAACTTGATAGATAGAGCCTCTCAGGATACACACCGTTTAGGCACAAAGATGTGTGGGATATAGGAGCATCACCCCTGCTAAGCCCAGAAATGTGGGCTGCAACATAGAAGCACAGGAACTATCAGGTGTGTACACCCCAAACAACAGTCAAAATGATCCACGGACCATAAAAAAATACACCAGAAAACTTCCCAAAGCCCATCATGGGGTTAAGCTTTGAAATATCTCGCCACAGGATTTTGCAGATGATAAAAATTTACTTGACTTCATGAAAAGAAAGGAAATGAGTAGGAGAAAATTCCCTCATGGGCTGAGGCATCCCACCCCATCCCGTCCCTTCCCAGCCTCTCAGCCCCACCACAGTGCTGGGGGCGGCAGGAGCCCCAGGGAGGCAGTGGGGCAAGTTTGCCTCTTCCTACGCGCTTCCCAGGGCTTCGGCCAAATCCCCTCCCAGGGTCCGCAGCTCAGGCTGGAAAGCCCTTTGCTGTGACCTGTTATGACTGCTCTTAAATCCTTAAAACAGCTTAGTTTAAATGTCAGTGAAAGATCACAGAGTAAGAGCACATCTGTACTCTGCTATCACGGTTCAGCTGACAGGAGGTAATTTGTTATGCTGCTGTAACTGGATCCTATCTCCAGCAAGTCCTCAGATGCTAACATTGGTTTTGAAAGTGAGGTGGGCAGTCCAAGCATGGAACAGGCTTTGAAAACTTTGCCCAGGACAGAGGAGCTACCATCAAATTCTCCGAAGACATAAAACCCCTCCTATCTCTTTATTTCCAGCAATAGTGGGTTAAAAATTCCTTTGTGCTCCTATATGCACTGGTATGTTATTTAATGCCCTTCCATGAAGACTTGCAGGGCTCCGCAGTGCTGGCAGGTGTGGGGGGCAGCTCAGACAGTGCAGGCGGTGGGGCTGGGCTGTTGCCGAGCACAGCCACGGCCCAGCTCACCTCCTTTCTATGATTCTCTAGACACTGTAAATAAAATCCATTTCTAAGGTCTCAAACCAATGAATTTTCCCAGCGGATCTTTACGAAGTTATTTAGTTCAAGTGTCTTCGTAATTGTGATAGATTGAGACAATTCGTCCCAGCTGTAGAGTGGGCAGCAGGAGGGAGTGGGGACAAACATGGACATTGGCTCGAGCCCCTGTAACAGATTTTATTTACGCCGGGGACATCCATCAGGGCACGGCAGCCTGAGAGGCACACAGTCCATCTTCAGACCAAGAGGGAACGGTGGCGGAAGGCACCGCCTTGGGAATAAGCTTGTGTCAAGGGCTGTACAGAGCCAGGCTAAGGACAGCAGCCTTCCCCTTTAGAACAACCCGCAGGGCTTAAATGGCAAACTCACCGGGCACCCCAGTTGAATGGTGTGATTTAAAAGCCTCCCAAATCCAATCCTTTAAGGAACGAGATAGAAAACTACAGCACTACTGGGAAAAGAAGTCGCTAAGACATCCTGGCTACTGAGAATCAGATGGCAGGAACAGCAAGGAAGCTGCTATAGCACAATGTGCTGTAAGGTTTGATACTAAAAGAAAAAGAATTAAATGTATAATTTTACACAGTACTTAAAGAAAAATCTATTTTCATTTTCAGAGATTGGATTTCCTTCCTGTGCTTCTCCCAGGTCATTTTCTTTCTACTCGGCCTTATCCTGGTGATTTCTCATCACACTTCCAGCAAGTGTGAACGGTGAGTTGCTTTGCAGACTCTGTTCCCTCCAGACTTAGATTATTATTCGCTATTGATTCATTGCATCCACCCACAAAGATGCGTATTGCAAAATATCCAGGAGCACTACAAGAAAAGCAATACAAAATACCATTAAAAATGTAAAGAACCACTCATCCAGACAAGATGCAGGATATGAGCAACGGCAGGTTCATCAGGCTGTGGCATTGACTCGCAGCTTCCCTTCAACAAACCCTAAGGACTCTGAGACAGAAGAAGAGAAAGGAAAAACTAGTGTATAATTCTGGCTTTGCCCACAAAAGAACATCCACTGGAGTGAACATAGAAGCCCTGTTAGGAGGCAATAGCAGCAGGCTCCAACTTTTCCCCAGCCCAGCCAACAAAGTGGGACACATGGTGGTGTGCAGGAAGAGACCACGGATCTCCTGCAGCCCAGTCTCGGGTATCTCACTGGGTTCTCTAGTCAGCTAGAGCAAGACCACATCCACCCTGTGTAATTCCACATTCCATGGCTGCCCAAAGCCACTGATGATGCGAGTTCCTCACAGGTGACATCACCTCATGGTGATGCTCTGGAAGCACCCACAATTTCCCTGTCTCCCTTTCCTTGGCCTTTCCCTTAAGGGCACACACTGCTTTTTGGAAAACAAAAGAGAAGGGGAGGGGAAAAAATATATGTTTCACTGTATACTCCAAGCAGAAAAAACTATGTACACAGAGCACACAAATCACGTAATTCAGGGCTTTGTTTGCAGAAATTTAATATTCATAATGCACCTGTTTTTGTTTTAGTGCTAGCCATGAATATAACTGAATAATTGCAGCTGATTAAAGACAAAAAAGAAAGGAAATGTTAACACTGAGACAAACAAACACTGACTGTGTGGTAAATAGAAACACTCAAGGATTTAATTCCCTGAATAAGGGAAGGGAGGGGGCAGTGAGAGCAGAGAGCTCCTGTCATTGAATTCCTCAGAACCGATTGCGGCTGGTGTTGCTGGTTGTACTTTCCTACAAATAATTTACAGCGCTAATGTAGTTTCTGCTGTACAAATGGTTGCAGCCCTAGTGTAGTACTGGAAGTTTTTCTTCTCCTATGAAATACAAGAATTCACATCTTCCTCCTGTGCAGGGCATCACTGCCTCTGCCACAGCTTCTCCTGGAGGGTCATGTCCAGCTGAGCCAGGAAGGCTGGAACCACTTCAGCAAGGCAAGGGGAAAACAGTGTCCAGAGCATGGGAGAATAGCTATGAGAAATAAAAACACCTTTCCACACACTCGGCCCTGGTCCTCACACCTCAGAATGGGGAGGTGCCACCCGTCCCACCTGACGTGCCATGCCCCGCTGTATCCCTAACCCTGTGTGGGGAGCATCCTTGGGTCCTTCTCTATGGCACAAAAATAAAGGCCTCTTTTTCAGGCAGCAGTCTTGAAAAAATGCAGTCGATTTTCTGACTCCTGGTCAGATTTTCCACCAAATTTAACACCCTACATGTCGTGCTCAAAATACAGGCTCTAAGAGCATAAGGCTTTTATTGTTAAGGCTAATTTTATTATACAATATTACAGCCATTCGAGATATATTGTATCCCCTGGCAGTTTCAGGAAAGTTTTTTCCTTGTATTCATTAGAAGGAAAATAAAGTGCTTGCAAAAACTGGGAAATCCCCAATTTCAGTTAAATTGAGAGCATTTCAGGGACTTCACCTTCAAGAAGGCAGCAAGATAATTTACATTCTGACCTAGATTTCTAACCCAAATGTATTTGCCTGAATGTGAAATGACATTTCATTTGCTCAAGGGTTCTATTTATTTATTTAATTATCAAAGAAAAGGGGCAGGGGGAAGGCTCTTTTTCTCAGATCCTACCAAAAGTGTTGGGAAGAGACAAGACTAATTCTCTGATCATGCATAAGTGGGAGAAGAGCTGTCCCTGAGAGGTCACTCTGCCTGCACATTTGCTCTGTGTGCTAAGCAAGTCCAAAAGCTGTGAAAAAGGTCAAGTCTAGATTCAGCAAGTGCTTCTGCCCAGTGGGACCTCAGCCCATGGTCACCCCATGCTCTGGCCCAAGTGCCATCAGGAGCAAGGATGATAGCAGGAAAACCCAAAGATGTTTCGGGCCACCCAAGACACTTTCCATACGTTTCCAGAAAGCTGACTCCCAAACAATGTGAAATCAAAGTTTTCACACGTAGGAAAAATACTATCTCCATCTATGGGAGAGCCCATGAAATAGCTCTGAAAGACCTTCAGCTACTGAACATTTATTTTACCTTCACAGTCTGTGAGTTTCTGGGTTCCTCCTCCAACCAATTCAGCTCTCCAGCACAGAGAAGGACCAACAGCTCCTCTTCTGCAGGATGGAGGAGAGCAGCAGCCAGCAGCAGAACAGGCAGAAAGGAGAGTCCTGGTGACCCCATGCCTCCTACAGCACCTCCACATCTGCTCCTGAACCTTTGCTTTCATGCTCCTCTAACTCATGGCATTGCCACCACCTTGATAAACGCCTCATCTCACCAGGAACAGCACTGCACAGTCTATGGCACTCAGTTTCAAGTGATGTTTCAAGTTCCCTGTGCCTTTCTCTCTTTGCAAATTTCTGATGGAATCACACTGTATCGAATGGTTTCCTACTCCAGGAGGAACAAGGGCAGCAACAGATCTGAGCCAGACAGCAATAAGACTCACCAGCAGGTCCTTTGAAGCTCCCCACCTAACAGACTCTGTACAAGGCCTGTAAGGTGGAAGAAAGTTTTAATATTGCACAACAGAGCTAATCATCATAGAAAAAAAGCCTTTGTGCATTGTGAAGTGCAGGTCAAAGCAGCTCAGCTCAAGTGCAGTCAACAACCCCTTGTTCTGACACAAACAGATGCTCATCACAGAGAGACAGATGAATGGAAAAAGCTGGAGAAAATGACATAATCACAGAGTAGCACCTTTAAATACAAGTGTGCTAAGATAAAACTTGCCCCTGCCCTCCATCCGCTTACTGGCAAGTCCCTGGAATAGCTATGCCTGGTACATCACAAGAATCTAGTCATTAGCTCTGTATTTGCTGGCAGCCAATGCCTGACCTGCTGATCTGGCTAAGAGGTTTATTTTCCTCTACTTTATTCCTGACAGTGTCATCTTTCAAAAGGCACACATTTCTCCATCCTGGAAGCAGCTTAGCATGGTCCCTTTGAGGACAGAAGATTCTCAGAGAGATTTCCAAGCGAAATGCTTGAAGTGCACCTTGACTCCTCTCACTGGGGACCTGTTCCTCAGGCTGCACACATCCACCAGTGCTATTTGAGAGATAATGAGAGTTAAAAACTGCCTTATGGCAATAATAGGGTGTCCCTAAGGAGCTCCTGCCTCTTGGCTTTGCTGCTGAGCTTCTGGCCATCAGGGTTTGTGCCATCCTCACAGCCTGTATCTTTCTCCAGCTGCCACTGGAGATGGCCCCAGCACTCATACGGCTGAGGCTGTCTGCCCTCTGAGTGCTGGGTTCTTTACCTCCACCCGTTCCTGTCCTGTCTGACTCTGGAGATGAACAGTTCAGCCCCGTGTGACTCATCTGGGTGATGGGTGGATAATGAGAGGGGCGAGTGTTTGTGCTCCACGGAGCTCCCATTGTTCCTGGCTCTTTGTCTTCCTGCCTAACGCTCACTGGCCACCTGCCTTCCTCCCCAGCCTTTTGAAGAGGGATTCTTTGCTTCGCTTTGTTGTTCCCCCTGCCCCAAGCCGCCCACGCCAAGCGATGTGGGCTCCGACCTCTGAAAGGAGCCAACAAAGAGGCAGGGATGCAGCTTGCCCGGGACAGCAGCACAGGGTGGGGGGAAGAGCAAGACTAGGTAGTAGGCAAAGAGTGGATCTCTCATGCTAAAAGCGAACAAAATAAAACAAACACAGCAGAGGAAAAAGCGTGAAAGTGAGGCCATCGCTCATTATGGGAAATATTCATACAGCAGAGGCTCCTCGTAAATTATAGAGGAGCTTCTTGATGAGAAAGGCTGTGAGCGTGGCTAGCACCTTCCCTCACCAGCCCCAGCCGCTGCACCCGGGCACCAGGCAGCGGCTGGACCATGTGCAGTGGCCAAGCTCACCTTCCTGCAATTCCACGAGCTGCATGGGGCCTCACGCAAGCTGCAAAAGCTGCAGCTGGGAGATGGCTCCAATCTGGACGGGCAGTGAGACAGAGAGGATGCACGTCAGAGCTCAGAGTGGGCTCACAGCAGCTCTCAGTAGCAGCCAAGTCTCAGCACAACACACTATAAGTACAGTCGGCAGCACGTCTGTCAGAGGGATGCAGTTTCTATATCACTCTTGAAGCATCCAGAGCCATTAGCGTCTGTACAAAACTCAGTGCTACCTCTTTCTGCCGTAACGGCGACTCCATGAGGCTGCAGGGACTCCAGCCCCACTGTCAGCAGGGATAACTCTTCTGCTGTAAGCAAGTGTCTCATGCCCACATGCTTCAGCAAGACCCTGCCCAGCCACGGCCAGCTGGCCAGTATACACCCTGCTCCCTGTCAGAGCCCCTCTGCCTCTCTGGGGGGACCACCCGCGCATCTTGGGGTGTGAAGCAGCCCCAGTTTGCATTGCCTTCCCACAGATCTCCTGACAAGTAGAGGGAGCAGCCTCTTGGGCACCACCAGGGAAGAGCTTGGCTGACACCAGAGCAGAGCCACGGCAAGAAGAGGTTTTGCACCACAGGACTGTTCTCACGCAGAGAAGCCACCTTCAGCCAGTGGTGGGAGGCAGAGTGACACTCCTTGGCACCCACCACATGCTCCTGCGCTGATCTATGTCCAGGACAGAGACAAGTCTCCCCATGGACATAAAACTAGGATAATAAAATAAATAACTATCTGTTCAAGCCTGCAGACTGTGAATGCAGCTAAGGGGATAAATCGCTCCCAGCTAAGCTGAGCCCTCCTGGCCCCAGCCCACCAACTTGTTTTGTGCAAATGCCTGCAGGTCACAGCTTGGTTCATTGCGCCTCACCTGATGCATCTTGAAATACCAACCTCCTCAGGCAAAAATTGCAGAGCTGAATTAACTATAGCAATTGAATCGACACATTTCTCCTACCAAACGCAGGCAGCACAGCTCCTGTTGCCTGCAGAGCCAGGCTCCACGCCGAGATAGCCTTGTCTGGCAGGCTGCTACTGCCCGGGCTGCGGCTGGGCTTGCAGTACGACCCTTCCAGCCCCTTCCCACCTGGAAAAGTCTGCCAGATACTGTACTGTTGCAGGAGATAAGTGCTGCTGGGAAGCTGCTTTACATTATAAGGAGCACTTGCATACAAAAAGGCTTACAAAAAGCTGCTATAAAGAAGCTACTTATTGCTGTAGCTCCAACCTAGCAGAAATATTACAGGTACCACAGCACACATCTGGTAAGACCTGGCAGTGTAAGGTTTATTTTTTACCTCCCTCTGGTTCTTGATTTACCCTGCATGGGAGGATTAGCATACTCCAAAGAGCCTGAAAAATGCTTTGCAGAAGGGAGGAAAAGAAGGGCAAAACATTTTGCAAAGATGAAACACACATGCACCGACATTTGCTGGTCCTGGGCAGGAGGTGTCTGGCCAGGGGTGCGCGACAGGCTGCAGGGAGCAGGAGAGAAGTGGAGGAGGGTGCTAGGGCAGCCAAAAGAGCAGGTCCAAGCCCAGCCCCACCTCCCAACCTTGCAGTGCCTGATGGGGGACTACAGGCAGGACAGAGAGGGGACAGAAACGCGGGCAGCAGGAGACCTGGGAAAAACACCACCTTGTCTTGCTCAGCCTGCAGCTGTGACCTGCCCAGCAAGGCATCACCCTGTTTGCCTTCCACAGCCCGGGGACCTGGCGGGGAGATGCAGCTCATCCCTGGCCTTGGCTGTGACAGGAACTAGTGGCCTTGGCCAGCACAGAGGCTGCCTGCTGGGGAAGGGAAGGACAGCAGGGCCAACTGCCCTCAAGGATTTTGGCACTCGCTTCTCACCATCACTAGCAGGGACACAGCTGTGGCAGTTGGAATTTGTCGGCAGAAATCTCCCGGTATCAGCAAGGCTGCATGGAGGGGAAGGCAGCCCTCCCCAGCCCATTAACATGTCCTGGTTCTCATTCCCACACTGTTAGCACATTATCCCTTGGACCAAATTCCAAGGCCTCGGGAAGCAGCCGGTGGGCATGAGCGCTCTCACTCTATCCAAACCAGGGAGCTGTTGCACAAAGAAAGGGCAGCAAAACCCAAACACCCTTTCACCACCCACCCAGACACTTGGCTCTGGGTGATCAAAGCCTTGCCGAGGAGCAGCTCTCCATGAGAGCTCATCCGGGAAGGTCTGATGGGACGGAAAACATGCACAGAGGCGGCAGGGGGGCAGGCGGTTAGCCCAATTTCCTCAGGAAATGAAGCTGGTTGAGTCACAACTATTAGTCACAGCGCTTAATGAATTCTAAGCCCTTCGGCCAATTTCAGAGAAAACTGACTGAAAGGGGAACCCTCAAGGCATCAGGATCCTGGGAGCTTTGGGGGAAGGCAGCCTTGGCTGCAGGGTCTGCTCTGAAGAGGGACGCGGGAATTGAATCTCACCAATCCCACCCCTCACAGGACTTAGGGTTCCAGCTTCTCTAATGTGACCCAAATTGAGCCCCACAAAAAGGAGGATCATCCAAGTAAATCACCCTAAATTTTCCCCACAGTGCATCCCTGGGGAGCAGGGACACGAGGATGGGCCACGTCTCACTAGAGAGGCAGTCAGCTGGAGCAGCCTCCATGCCCAGCGAGGGGTTTGCTCTGCTCCAGCCCATAGGTTGCTGATTTATGTTTAAAACACAGACAATTAAATTACATGGGAGCTGATGCTGCTTAATGCATAAAGGTACTGAAATGCCAGGCCTCATCAGGTTATCGTGTAAATCACCATGGTTAAGCAAAAGCACAAATAGCAGGGCTGAGCACGCATCCCCTAAAACTCCCTGCCACCAACAGAGCCCAGAGGTGCTTCGTGACAATGAGCGGGACTGAAGCGCTTGACCTCCCAGGGGGGATTTTGTTTTGGGGATTACACCTCAAATCAGACAGAACCACACAGAAAGGAGAGCCAGGCTGCAAAAATTTACACACCAAACCGTTCAGGTTCCAGTGAACTAAAATCAATACGAATAAAGGAATACTAAGAAGAGATGCTGTGAGGATGGATGGGGAAGGAATAGCTAAGCATCTTGCTAGGGAAACGGCATCATCTTGCTGAGCTCCAGGCTGCTCAGTGCAGGGCAGGTTTAGGGGGCTGTCATGCTTCCTCCCTCACCTCAGCCATATCTCCCTGCCCTGGCCCCAACACCAGTGCTTGGCTGGTGGGGTCCTGAGCCAGGCCGAGCAACCAAACCAGCAGAAAATTCAAACCTGCCAAACACAGCCCCATGCAGGTGACAGAGCACAGGAGAAAAGCTTGTGGTTGGCTGTGTTGCTCTAGAGGCAGCAAGCATCGGTCCTTGCACTGAGCATTGCAGCTGGCTCAGCCACAAAGCTGAGTAGTGATGGAGCAGAGCACTGTCCCAGCTGCCAGTCACATCAGGATCCTCTGCAAATCCCCACCCAAGCCATGCTAGGATTTTCTCCTGCAGGGAAGCGTTTACTTCTCTTCAGGACAGAGCCTAGCCTGGGAAGCATCTGCAGATGTTCCAGTGCCTTAATGCTGCCTCAGAAACAGGCCATAAGCCACCAAAAGAGCTGAGGCTTTGCTTCACTTGCCCTTTCTTAACATCTCTGAGTGCTGGACTTTTGCTGCTGGTTGATTAACCCGTTGTGATGAAGCAGCTTTCCTGTCAAGTGTAGTGAAAAAGGAGCTGAGTGCAGGGGGGGGAGGCATGGGAGAGCAGGGGAGCAGCTCCTCTCAGCAGGTTTTCTCAGCAGGAGCGAGGGAACTTACAGGGCTTCAGGGATTTCATGGGAAACATTAGCACTGCCAAAGGTCACCCATTTCTGTGAGAGCTCCACAATTCAAACAAGCAGCCTTTGCAAGCCAATTAGCAGCAAATGCGACAGATCTGGATTTTATTTATGTAGCATCTAGCAAACAAAACCAGATTTCAGCCCCTTCTAACATGGATGTGGAGGCTGGCAGGGCCACATGCCAGGTCACCTCTGCCTGCTTGGTGCATTCACCATGTCCCCATGGGCACTGGGGCTTTTACAGCACCACAGACTGTGGCAAAAAGAACACCCTACAATTTACTGCCAGTGCCTCAATTATATTCCCAGCCCATCCTTGGGCATATGAAATTATTAGGTGGTAAATTTAAGCTGAAAAAACAAGGAAACCCTTTTACATACAGAACAAAATTACTTGATACAGTTTATTACCACCAGTTGTTGAGGTGGCCAAGAACACAAGCTGCTTCTAAAGAGACCAGATTTATAAATGGGGGAGCAGATCGGCTGGCTACCAAACCGAGCAGCCTGGCTGCCATCCCTATTTTGGGCATCCCCATGCCCTTTGCTGCTGGAAGCCAGCAGGCTCTGCCATGGGAAAGCTCAGTCTCTGCTTCTGAGACCTTCTCCCCAACATGTGCTGCTGGACAGGGTTGGAGGCTGAGCACGGAGCTGAGTGCTGAGTTGGGCTGGGCTGGCACAGCCACCGCTCTGCTCTGCTCGTGGGAGGGAAGGTGTTGAAGAGCAAACCTAGAGTCAATGGCACCCTGGCAGGAGCCTGCAAGTAATCCAGCTGCGCACTTGCAAGGCAGGTATTTGGGTGATGGTTTAGATCCAGGCATCAAGCAAGGCCTCCTGGTTGGGGGCAGCTACCTGCAGAGGATGTGGAGCTTTTTTATGAAATCAGTATAAGATGGAACAAGTCAGCCCATCCTCATGGCTCAGAGGGCAGGCCCACCTGCGGCGCTGCAGCAGAGCCTGGGGATGAATTCCACACACCTTGGCCAGACTGGCCCCAGTGGGCACTGAGGGCTGAAGTACCCCCAGCAGAACAGAGCAGGAGTCCATCCCAACAACCTGGGCAAGGCACTGTTCCTTGGGCTGCAGGCAGGAAAACCTGTCTGGGCATGGGGCTCACACCAGCACCCCCCAAAAGCCCCTCCACATCCACAGGCAAGGAAAACTACTCCATTCCCTTTGTCACCGATTTCTATCCAACGTGCTGCTTTGTCCACACTGCGAGCCATGCAGCAGCAAAAGCATATGGTGCTGTTGGATTAATCACTGCCACTCACTGGCACAGTTCACACACACATCAGCCCAGCAGGAGTAGTACTGAGCTTTGTCATCGCAGAAGTACTTTTCAAATATATATATAACAAACCTAACATCAAAGATCCTGAAAGAGAAACTCCTTTCAGATGATATCCCAGGCTCAGCCTCTACAGAGCACAAACAGAAGGGATGAATGATGCTGGAAACAACAAAGAGAAGTAAATCATCTCCTCTGGATGAACTCAAGCTTAAAAACTGAAAAAGGAACTTGTCTTGCCTTTGTCTCTGCTGAAAATCCACCTCCTGCCTGGACAATAGGCATCTGTTCGGAAGGCAAAAGGCAGCCGGAGAGCTGGGCTGGAGCTTGGTCAAGCCTTTATATAACACCCCAGCTCACCAGGGAAACAATAGAACCTGAGCATTTGCTTTGATCAGCCTATTCAGACCTCCATCATATTAATGTAATATGTTAATCCATAGCAACAGGTCACACTTCTGAGGTGCTTTTCATTCAACAATCAAGACAACTCCAGCAACGCTCACCTGCACCTCCCAGCGCTGAGGTACGTGAGGGTCTTATCTCTCCCTTCGATATGATCAAACGGAGAAAGAAGGAATCTGGCCCAGGACAGTGGGCTGAAATGGGCTTTGCAGGGCAGTCCTTGGACCTCTGGGGATGGTTCGTACAAAGAAATGCCCAGCACACCTGGCATCCTGCTGAAGCTGGCTGGAGTAGCCCAGGCTTCAAGCTCACCCTGCAAATCACTTGCCCTCAAGTTGGCAAATGCAGCATGGCATCATTAGGGACCATGTCCCCAGGACAGCGGGAGAACAGGCAACACCCCTCTCCAAAAGGCAGTGGTGACCCAAGGCTGGGAAACACAGAGCAACACCCAGTCACCGTGTGTCACTTAAGGAGAGGCATCCCCAGCCATTATATAAATTGCTGATTCGCCTTTTAACAAGTTAGCATTAATATTTATTGCAGCATGTTCACAATTGTAAAGATCTTCATTTAAAATGTTTTGTGCCTCACACCCTGTCAGCAGGGAAAGCACTATAAGGCAGAAAGCAGGCTTGCAGGCTCTAATGCAAAGTGATGGCTCCAACTTCAGAAGGGAAGCCTATTTCCAGCAGGAACATCTGCTCTCAGCGTGGAAAGCGGGTACCTAGTCAAGAAGGCTGGGAGCAGATGGAATGGGAAAGTTTCTCCTCCTCTTGTCACAGAGCCTCAGCAAACGAGGTTCACCACCTCGCCAGATTGCCTGCTGGGTGACGCTGCCGTCCCGGGCTGCATCTCCACACTTTCTCTTCTTGCTCCAAAGCAGGCGAGGAGCGGGGGAAAGGGTTTAAATTGTTCAGTGCAGAAAGAGCAAACTTGATTTAGACATGGTGCCAGAAGCCACAACGCTGGTGGTGATGCAGTCTGCGTGGTCTGCATCACCGATGTCAGGGAAGGTGAGAACTGTCTGCACGTCAGGAGGAGGAAGGAGGAGAGGTTGAGCTGAACCAGCCAAGGAAAAGGTGAGAGGACTGTGAAGTAAAATAAAGATTAAGGTGGAAAAGTGAGAAAAACTTAATGCTAAGATCTGTTAAACCTCTCTTGCAAAGCCTTATGCAGGTGCTTAACTTTGCAGGCTGTGAGTAATCCAATTAAAGTTGTTAAATCCTGCGGAGACTTAAATTCAGGGGAATTAACGTTAGCGCGCAAAGTTAAGCGCACACTTACTGGGCGAAATAGTGTGAAAAAGACTCCTTAGGAGAGAGAGCTTCGTGACTTGGAACTTTTAGAAGTGGAAAAAAACACCATCAAATATATCAAGAAATAGTCTTGCACTTGGTTGGAAGAAGCGTTTGATGTGACCTAAAAGTCTCTTCCATCTCCGACTTCTATTAGTCTGTGACAAGACTTAAAAGGTCATCTAGTCCACCCCTTTGCTAATGCAGGATTATTCCCCACTGCACAGTGCCTGTTACTTTGTCCAGTCCAGTTTTAAATGAAAAGCCTTGCAAAAATTTCCTCTTCCCAAGGACCATTATCCTCCCAATTCTAATGTGTTTCTTTTTGTCAATAGTTCTGTCAGGATAATGAAATCCTCACTGTGCTAAATTGCTAAAAAAGATCTAAAAGTCGAATCTTCTTCTAATATGACATGAAAGTGCTAGTATAAAAATAGGATTGTATTAGCGATTCTCCGCTGTATTGTATTAACATCCTATTTCACTTAAGAGAGGCAGGACTGAATTATCTGCAGATTCTTCCAGCCACTACTCTTACAAAGCTGTATATTTGGGGTTCAGGGCTGCATGACTTCCCATTAAAGCAATACAATAAAATCCTATGCAGCATGCAAAATGCTGAGGCAGGAGTTTACGGCACGTGCCAAGCACAGAGTCCAACCCTATTCTTCGTTGCACCCCAGCAAAGACTGCAGGCTCCGTAACAGATGCTGGGAATGTGGAAAGAGGCGTAGGAAGGCAGCGGCAGGTAAGACTTGAACTGTAGAAAAAAGGACAGGCAAGAGTTCAAGAAGAAGCAAGGCTTAAAATGTCCATTGTGGGAGTGCAGTGCAGAGGTGGGATGAGAGTCCCATTTCTCCCATTCACAGGTAGGGACTCCGAGCCAGACCAGGTGAGAAGGGGAAAAAGCTGGTGGTAGGGACTCTACATGCTCAATACAATCAAAATGGGCACTTGTAGCCAATTTTGAGGGCATGCCAAGAAATTAAGCTGCCAGGAGGAGGATGGATGCTCTCTGCGCACTTCAAGGAACGAAGGTCCTTACATCCTTCAGAGACAAGCCAGGGATGGGGAGAAGCAGTGGAGGGTTTGGGACCAGCACAGAGCCAGTATCTCACCTGGGAGACGGGACAGATAGTGCCTGAGCAAGCAGAAAGCAGAAGCAATGTTCTGAGCACTCTTGATCACCATCAGCACAGCCCCGACCCTGGCTCGGTGGTGGTTTGTGCAAATCCTTTGCCTGTTGTTTAGTGGCAGAGACAGGTACTTTCTGGCTGCACTGGCTTTGAATGAGCTTTTACACTAGAAACCTCACACAACCTATCCCTACCAAGTTTCAACAATGTTTAATGCATTTTTGCATTCTATTGTAATAAAACACAATACTAACATAGCTCCATTTTTTTTCCTAAAAAACAAGTCTAGATACTTTGAAGGCCCCTGTGCTTCAGTGAAGCTGTCCATAGCATCTCACTTACCAGGAATACAGAAAAAAAAACCCAAAACAATTTCACCTTGGTTCAGCCTGGTTCTAGTCACTATTCCCTGCATGTTCTGCAGCCATGCCCTCCCTGGGATTTACGGGGGCTTATTTTCCCAACACATGCTCCCTTCATTGCTATTCTTTTTTTTCTCCTCTTCCTCTTTTTTTTTTTACTGCATAGCAGAAAGCTATTGAGTAGAAAGCCAGTGGGAAGCCACAGCTATTGTATCGCTGGTTTAGTTCCTTATCTGCTGAGAGGTCCTTTTGTGATTGTGTTGAGGAAGGACAAGCAGACAGCACCTTTTATCACCAGCACAGCATCTCCGAGATGAAAGGAGAGGCAGCGGGGATGCAGATGTGACGCTAAAGTATAAAAATCCACCATATGGTAAAGATTGCTTCAGCTACAGTCTGGTCAAGATGTTGACACTTTGGTTATGAAAAGCAATATGTATCTCTCTCTTGGTGGTTTCTGTTCAAATTAAATGTTTTGTATCAGGCAGAGAACTAATAACGAGCCAGGTTTTCCCTTGACAGAGGAGTAGTAACAAATATGGAGCAATGTGAAAGCTGACTTGAAAATTACTATTCCCATAGATGCAATAAATGTACAGATAAGATTTGCTTAGAGGACTCAAATGAGATAAATGCTAAAGGTGCTGCTGGTGGAGTCCAAAGGGAATGGGCAAAAGCAAAAAAGTAGCATTTAAGAAATGGTCTGACCTGTCAACGTTTCTGTTAACACCAAATACCTCCTAGACACCAGGTACCAATTCATCCTTCTGCAAAACCCCCTCCTTCCCATGGCTAAGTGTGAGCAAAGAACCGGAGAAAAAAAGGTATCTGGGTACAAATCCTTGAGTGCTCAAGCCAAATCAGCAAGACATGCCTTTCTTAGTGCCTCTGAAAGGGATGAGATGCCTCTACGCCTACATGTAGATATATACGAAGGCAGAATGCGCTGCCAGAGAGCAGCTCTGGGGGCAGCAGGCAGGGCTCAGCCACAAACCTTACAGTTGTATATGTGGAGCTGCATCTTGGGCTGACATGGAACCAAAATTGCAGCCGCGCCGAGAGAAATCAAGTGGCAAAACCAACACAAAACCAGCTAAGGTTGTTCCTGTGATCAACAGCATTCTGGAGGCGCAGCAATTCTGATCTGGCTCAGACTAAAATAAACTTTGCACATAAAATATTTAATACCCCAAAGTCTGTTCCCGAGGCTACACCCCGCGGCTGTGTACCCCGCGCAGGCAGGCTGCCGTCCCAGCGTGCCAAGCTGCGCACGCCTCTCCCCGCGCATCCAGCATCTTCCGGTGCTTAATGCAAGTTAACAGCAGTGGCAATGACTTATTTAAGAGCAGATCAAGAAATATCCCTGCTCTCTTTGGAGACTTCAAAAGCAGCTGAATGCTACCAGTATCCTCCGATAAAGACAGAGCTTTGCTGTACCGTCTGCCTCAGGGGAACCTCACAACACTGGCAGCAGGAAGGGGAGATGCGGCCGCCTGAAGGATGTCTCGGTAGAGGGGGGACCCTGGTGCCATCCAGCCCCAGCCCTGCAGCTACCAGAGCCACTGCAGGTGGAGGGGAGCCAGCACAACCCTTGCCCTGCCAGGGGCCGCATCCTGCCAATGGCCTGTCAGGCACTCAGGCTGCCCAGCCAGGGAGGTGAGATGTGGTTGCTATGGAAATGGGAAGAAAAAAATGAGATTTCTTTCCCCTGGGGAGTACAGCACTGGAGCCCCCAGCACAACTGCGGGTGACAGCGTTGAGCAGCTTCCCTGTGCCGTTGGCGCCAGGGAAGAGACACAGAGAGATGCAAAGCTGTGCCAGGGTTCAAATACCAAAGCCAATGATGGAGGAGGGATGGTGCAGACAGCCAGAGCTCACTCCTCGCTGAGCACATCTCTTACTCCATCCAGCCAGGCCAGCCATCTCTGCGCTACACCTTCATGCCTATGAGCTCCTTTCCAACAGAGGCAGGGAACGATCCAGACGAGGACTATGGAGGTCACTGAAAGGTGGATTGGAGGTTTTCCACCAAAATTTAGAGCAGGAGACTTCAGCCTTCCTCTTGATCATGAGCACAAGCAGGTGGGACTGGAGCAGAAGGACAGCAAGAACAATATGCTCTAATATACACCTTGGGAATGGCTTGCTGGTGGAGGACAAAAATGTCCTCCAACAGATGACATTTTTCACTGGGAGCTGGGGAACCAAAGCCCCATGGCCAAAATCTCCACCCCAGGCTGAGGTTGATAGGAGATTTGATATTGATTCACTGGGGCCAGGATTTTGTCCTGTGATTTAAACCTAACTCCTCCAAAGAGAATAAGATCAATTTTACAGAGAATCAAATAGATAAAGAACAGCCTTTGAGCCTGTGAGCAGCAGAGGCAGAGAAGGGAGTTTAAAAAAAAAAAAAGGGTTCTTTCCTTATCAGGAAAGTTAAAAATAAAAAAAAGGATAGCTAGAAAAGAACCTGGAGAATGCTGTTTGCTCATTTTTCCTTTTCCAGTCAAAACAACCCCGCCTCTGTCTGCTCTGCTCATGGGCACTAAGGAAGCAGAGCAGCAGAGGGTTTCCTCATAGCAGGGCCAGGATGGAGCTGTCGTGGTCCCCATCCCTGGAGCCCCCAGCCCAGCTCCTGCACCCCATGCCTGGTCTTTCCTGGGCAGCCCCGGGCAGCTGCCTCAGCCCTGCAGGGACCGAGTGGGTCCAATGTGCTGGGGGCTCACATCTGCTAAGCCTGCCACAAGTGATGGGAGAGGATGAAATAAGCTGGTGGTACAGAATCCATCTGCATAAGCAGGAGAGCCATCTGCAAAAGGGGCCAGGAGGAGAGGGCGAGGTGGGGAAGAGGCAGATTCAGGCTTGGAACAAGGAAACCAGTCCTGCCACAGCAGGAGAGCGAGGCCACACTGGAGACCCTTGCCCCAGGGGTGCAGGACCCTTCTACCCCAGCTGCCTCCACATTTGAGTGACATGAGCGCCCACCAAGCAACTCCCACCCCTCCAGTCCGGGAAACGGGAAATCCTTGCACTGAGCTTCTCTCTCAGAGGTTTTATTATCGTAATTCCTTTTTATTTTGGCCTTGGAAGACAATTCATCACACTCGGGCAGTACTGACTGGTCCCTGCCAAGGCTGCTGCTTTGCTCCAGCACCATCTCCCTGTAAAGCACCGGGGCTACTTTGAGTTCCTTCCACCCTTAAGCCACACAAGGGATCAGCCTTGTGTTTGCCTTTGACCTTCTGCTGCCATTCCTTCCACCTTCCATCGCCCTGGAAGCAGCGCAGGACCTGCAGGAGAAGCTTCTGCAGGCAGCGATCCCCCTGCCCATTATTTAACTGCAATCCAGAGACAATTTTTCTTGAGAAAAGCTTTTAAGCTTGATCAGCGATGGGGTTAATATTGTTTGCCACGTGTCTCAATTTTTTTATCGGTATTAATGGGAAGTGCCACGGCAGGGCTTTCTCCAGCAGTTCTGTGGTGGTGTTTAGCTGGGGTGGGTTTTTTTTTAAACACTGCCTGGCAATGACTGATCAGGCTGTCAGCACAGTAGCTACCAACCGTGGCCCCACAGAAGCTGCCCAGATACCCCTGCCAACGGCATGACGTCAGCCTTAAAGCCCAGAGTTTGTCCCCAAAAAGCCACCCTCGGCGCCACAGCCCGTTCCCATCCCCACAGGCTGGGAGCAGAGGAGAGAGCTGCGCAGGGCTGCGCGGCAGCAGAGGTGAGCTCTATAATTGTACACCTGCCTGTGTTTGTTCTCAGATGGCTCTTTGGGGACGCTCTGTTACATCACGTTCAAAAGAAAAGGACAACAACACAAAACAAAAAAAACAGATGCAAGTTAAACAAGTGGAAGGCCCGCTGGGGCTGCCGGTGAAGTTGGGCTCCCGTGTCTGCCCAAGGCGAGGAATTGCAGGCAGCCACACAGCAGGCAGGCAGTCCTGCACCTTTTCCCACCGGCACCACAACACAAGAGCAGAGCTCGGATCCAGAAGCAAGAGAAACGCAGGACAGGGACCTTTGCTCCCCCCTTCCCTGCCCTGAATACTCTGTATTTGCAAGGCCATGCTTTAAACTGAAATATATATAATTTTTTTTCATCTGTGCATTCAGGCCTTTGATCTCACCAATTTATTTGTTCTTGTCTTTATGGGCTTACCAGTCAAAGTGTATGATAATTCATTGCTTGTTAATCCAATTTGGCTCTATTTAGATATTCCAGTTTAACATCAAATACAATATAAAATATTGTCCAGAAGAAGCAGAAATGAGATCCATGTCTATGAACCAGCTCTGAACGCTGCCCAGTGAGGGCTGGCGGCTTTCTTTGCTAATTTAGTCTGTCTCTGGCTTCACCGAGACAATCTTCACAGCCAAGTCCCTCATCGCAGCTGAGGGCACAGCACCTTAGGGTGAAGCACAGCACCCCCATGAGCTCTCTCCCATGGGAGAGCAGGGGCAGCCAGCCAGGCACAGCTCCAGGATGCTGGGGAGCTCAGGGAGTGGCAGGCTGGGTTCCTCCAAGTCTGGGGCATTCTTGGAGGGGGGCAGAAGCTCCCTGGGGAGCTCAGCCCACCTGCAGCATCCACTCTCTGGACCAACTGCTCCTGTTTATCAGTCACACACGGCACAGACCAAAGCCTGCAGTGCAGGGGCGAGACCCGCCTGGCCAAAGCCAGCCCAGCCCCATGCACCTCACCAGGGCTTGCTTCAGCTCAGGATCAGGCCCTCTGTGGAAGGAAGCTTGATGAGTAATAAGATTTAGCACATCCCTATGGGCCAGCAGCATTTCCAGACAGGTACACTTGAAAGAAGGATCCCTTTTTTATGTGTAGCACACTCTCAATCACTCTCCCTCCCGCCACCCACCTCAGCCCTTCCTGGCACTGTTATTTATGCAAAATTCGATGCCACAATTACTGCTGCTGTCTCAGCAGGGGAGACGCTGCAGCTCTTTGGGGTGCACTGATGGGGGTGGAGGATGGCAACAGCTGGCCAGGGAGCATGGCGAGGACATGTCACCGACCTGACACCTCCGAGACCCCAACTCACTGCAAGCAGGAGCCCACAGCCAGCACGGTGTGCTGACTAGGGTTAGAGGAGGTTTATTAAATGAGGAGAGAGCACAGCACCTCCAGGGGCCTGGTGGGTTCTGTCAGTGAGCCAGGCAAGAGCTGCTCTGGGATGCTGCAAGCGGAGTCCTCCCTCCAGGGTGGTTTCAGCCTTGTTTCCACTCCCAGCCTGCGGGCCGCCCATGCCGGAGCCCTGGGCTTTACATTGCCCCACTGCAGCCCAGGCAGCCCCACAGGCATTGCCCTCCTTCCTCTGCCTCCCACTGTTGGTGCCCAAGGGCAGCTCACCAGGGTCATTCCCCCATGGACAAGGTCAGTCCTTACCTGGAAGAGAAGCGCAGGGTGTCACGGCTCCGGCACTGGGTCCCCAGCGCAGGCAGGGTGCACAACTGGTGGATGCTGCAACAAAGCTTGCGTCCTCCTCAGGCACAGGCATCGCTCTGAGGCAGCACCACTGATCCCCAGGAAGGCTGCAAACCAACCCAGACAAAGCATACCCTGAAGACCCCAAACCCCACCATCCAGCCCTGCACAGCCTGCTTTATCTCCTTAACTCCTCCTCTCACCCACCTGCAGAACATCTCGCTGATGAGGGTGTAACCAGGCCCTGGTGCTGGGCTGGCTGCAAACCATTGCTCAAGGTGACTATGGCGACACACAGCTGGGCTGGAGCTGAGCTGGGGCACCAGCCAGGATCCACTGCATTGCTGGAACCTTCATCGTGGGGTCACGGTGGCAGCGGGGGGCATCCAGCTGCGGTTAAATCCAGCTGCCTCCCACTGGCTGTGCGCCCCGACAATGTGGAGCGATGCTCAGGCACGCAGCTCAAGAATCTTCCCACCTCATGTCACTGTTCTCATTCCAGTTCCACACTGGAGTCACCTCGGCTGAGCCACTGAATGAGCAGAGGCGATTTGGGGAGGGCATTTACCTCTGCTGGCTACAAAGCACTCGGATGCTCCATGCATAAGAGCAGACCATGAACAGAACATTAATTCAGAGGCAGTGGATGCTCCTCACCATCTTCTCAGAGCCTCTAAACCTTTTATCACCAGCACAGCATCTCTGAGATGAAAGGAGAGGCAGCGGGGATGCAGATGTGACATTAAAGTATAAAAATCCTGAAAACCCAGGGAAAATAAGTCTCTACTGCGCCTCAGTGGAACAGTGAGTGTTGGAAGTGTTTCTTACTCATGCCTGGCCCTCTTGGAGCCATTTCCTCCAAAGGTGAGGAGGTGGCAGTGCAAAGGACCAGCACAGTGCCCATGGGGCGAGAAGAGGGGCTCTGCCACAGGCAGACCATGACAGGGCTCAGAGCCCGCCGGCCCCACTCAGTCGCCTCTTCAGGCCCGGCCGAGCTCTGCCTATTTGCAGCTCTTGGTGGCTGAAGCGGATCAGCTGTGGGAGAACTGGATGGGTAAAGGGCTGGGGTGGCACCCAGAGGACAACACGGATGCCCAACCATGCACTGGCTTCTGCAGGACCAGCACCTGGAGTCCATCAAAGCAAACCCACTTAGGCTTATTTAACCAAACACTTACTTTCCATTTTATTCAATAATTGCTTTAATACTAAAATGCATTAGATGCTCAAAGCAGAGAAAAGAAAATCACATTTAGGTGGAAAACAAGGTTCTCATCAGATGAAAAAGACCCAGTGTGGCAGGTACACCATTTTGAAACAGAATTGTAATAATTTAATAAAGCTGCTTTATCATCTTCATAAAATAGACAGAATGGTGATTCTTTTTTTTTCCTTTTTCCATTTTCTTGTTTACAATGATTCAATCACTGTGAAAATGTACATAACATACATATCAGCATATACAACAATTTATTCTTCATATACTCGGCAACGGAGACACCACGACGAGACGTACCGCGCTCAGTCCCGCGGCAGCTCTGCCCGCTGTCGGCAGGCGAGCAGCAACGGTGCCGTCGCCGGCTCTTCCCACTGTTCCGGTGCGAGACCCGTGGCTTGTACCTGCAACTCTGCACGGAGGTGCGTGCTGCTGGAAACCAGTTTGCGTTAGGTGCGTTTGAAAATCGTATCCCAGCTTAGACCAGCTGAACATCAGCTGATGCCGATAAAGGATCCGTCCCAGCAGTGCTTGCAGCGGGGTCGGCTGAGCTTCTCCCCGGTGGGTACCGCAACTCACAGGTTGGATCAGAGATCACCCATAGCTGCGAAAGCAGCTGTAGCAACAAGATCATCGATTTTCCCCAATGACAGACAAATGTGTTTCCATTCATAATTAGATTTCTTTTCCCCCCCCAAGAATAATTTCGACATATTCATCAGACAGTGTGTTCTTTACAAAAGCAACTTGTTTCCTATTTGAAAACAAAAAAAAAACAAAAAAAAAGGAATTCACTTCTGCACAACGTGTGATCCACAGGCCATCTCCAGCTTCACAACAAACAGGGAACGGCAACAACCTCAGCAGGATGGTGCTCGGGGGGTATTTTTCCAGCCATCAGTCATTGTCCCCAGCCTCCACGATCTGTCCCAGCGCAGCCCGGAAGCCTCGAGGGTGAGAGTGGCCGGGGGTCCCCAGGGAGCAGTGAAGGGTCCCTGGGCCAGCACAGGGTGGGTTCAGCCTCTCCCTTGTCCCCAGCCCCGGGGCTGCTCCAGATGGGGTCCTTGTCAAGCTCAGGGAGACTCATAGGTGGTTGCTGCTCCCTGGATAAACGGGAGCAGAGCAAGCTTGCCTGGAGGAAACCAACAGATCCCAAAAATTTTTTCCTAAACCAAATCTGGGCACAGGTTTAAGTTAATAAAGAGCACAATAATTACATCTGGAACCCTCCCAGTAAAAGCCCCACCTGCCCTGAAGCCTTGAACGTTTTTTGCATGGCCAGTTTTGATGCAACTAGGAAAAAAAAAAACAAGACAGAATGTGATTTGCCCAGGAGCCCTGAACTCATCTCAAGTGACACAGAGGGACAGCGACAGGAGTAGCAAAATATTCAGGAAAGGGACGAGGCAGTGGAGCCAGGGCCACTCTCCGGCTCTCCCCTCGGCCCCGCACAGCAAGGACATGCTGGAGAAGGGCCCCTCGCTCAGCATCCCCGGCTGCAGCCCGGGTCAGCCCAGAAAACGGGTGTTTAAACGATTTTCTTGGAGGCATAAGGGTTTACTGACCTCTTTAATGCCCCCTTTTAATACAGAATTATTTCACATTCCTTCTCAGCTGCGCTTTTATTCAGAGTGGCAAGGAACATTTCCTCTGGGTAAATTAGAGAAATGTTTCTATTTTTTTTTTTTCTTCCTTTTCGGTTAGTGTCTATTTTTTATCCAAAACGCTGGGCTGGTGGTGGCAGCTCCGCAGGCAGAGGGCAATGCTCAGCAGAAATTAACAGCCAGAGCTCTTGGGGCAGCTGGGGATGATGATGGGGCAGCAGGGGACGGGAAGGACCCACGCTCCCAATCCCTGGGGGATGGGGAGCAATGGGGGGAGCTGGGTCTCATCCTGCCAGACGGACGCCGTGGGGCCGTTGTCCTGGGAAGCCACAAGGATCTGACAGGCAGGGCATCGCAGGCTCTGTTGCTCAGCAAACACATACAAAAATCTGCCCCGCAAAACACACTCAGAGTTGACAAAAACAGGTAACATCAGAATAAATCCAGTCTAAGAGTTACAGAAAATCCAGTTACTCCAACAGTCCCAAGCCAGCCCCTTTCTTCTTTGCTTGTGTTACAATAATACACGCATTTGGGGGAAAAAAACTAGAAATAAATGACAGCAGTAACAGTACGCTGGCAAGAAACACTGCAGGAACAGAAATAACATATCCCTGAAAAATGGGCTTAAATTCCAGAGGAGAAGGGAAAATCCTCAGTTTGCTTTCCAGAGGGATGCAGGACATCAGGTTAACGCGTGGGATGGGAGCTGAATGAGGTAGTCATCAACACCAGCGAGGGAAGCATCACATATTTCATTAAACAACTGGGTTTTGTCGGTTGTTTCCCAAATCCTGGCCCTAGCAAGTGGCAGGGGGAACACACTGACTGCCGACCTGTCTCGGACTGGCTACGACTTCAGGCAGGATCAATTTGCCCTGAAGAAACAAATGGCTGGAGCTTAATTTTATTTTGAGGATAATAATGACTGGAGCTTGTTTTCTTGTTGACATTTTTAATTTAAATAAATCAAAGTAACAAATATTTTATCATGATATGGTAGACCTAGAAAGACTATTTCTCTAGAAACCACTAATTTCAACTTGCTGGTACAGCAAACATTGGCAAGAGCTATACATTTTCCCTTCCATAATCAACTTTAAATTCTAGGATACATTATTTAGGGTAGGAAAATCTGTCTGGTGAAGGGTTAATAATAATAATAATACACTAACTGAAATTCTCCTACCTTACTCATACCTCACTGAGGAATTATCACTGCAAGAGAGCAGAGATCTGTTAAAACCCTTCCCTCTCTCCCTTCTACAAAATGGCTATTAAAGTAGCTCAATTTTTAAATCAATTTTATATGAGTAAATTTGCACCCACACAAAAAAGTCCTTAATTATGAGAAAAAATAATGAATTGCTTTAATTTTTTCTCCATTAAGAAGGCACATTAATTGAATTAGTAGAGTTGTTACATATCACCTGTCTGCCCCTAAATTAACATCACTATTGCTCACTCCGTACTTATTTATGATGCAGGGGTAGAAAGAAATCAGAACAGTCTAAAATCCATGCCATGGTGGCATACAAAACCACACACACTTGGCATAATCATGACTGGGAAATGCTGACGTGAAAGTGTGTGTCTAATTGAGAAGGTAATTTAGATCCCTTAAATAATTCCATCACTTTGACTCGGAAATGATCTGAGATGGGGGATATCTAAATCTGAGAACTGGAAAAAAAAACCCAACCCAACCATCTTCTGGAAATTTTTTCCATGCATTGTTTTGTAATTATGCAAAAGAAACGGATAAGGGAAAAAGTTCAGCACAGTGCATCCGACAATCGCAATCCAGGCAGAATTTTCCCCAAAATGCCTTCCCGTAATGCCCTGTCGCTGCCCCGCAAGAGCCAGGGGAAGCTGCAGGCGACGGCGGGGGCCGGAGGAAGCGTTTGCTCCACCAGCTCTGAAAACTGCAGGTTCCTCAAAGTTTAACTAAGACGATCGTGATTTGTTTTTCTTTAAGCTTGAAAGCCTTTTGCCATCACTAGACATACAGTAATTTGCAATATCAAATACAATAATAGTACAGATAAGCATGTGACAGCAAAAGGATCCATAAATGCAGGGGTGTCCATAGCAAAATAGCAACATCTTAAAATACAAACAACCTCGTGTTTGGCGAATATTAAAACTCACCGGACTGTCATTCTGAACAGTTGCACACAAGAAATGGCCGCTATTTTGTCTAGACTACAAAACCGCCAGGGTGATTACTAAAGATGTCCGAATAAAGAATTTGCTGTTCAATTCTCTCCAGGAATGAAAATTTATCTTTGTTTTGAGATATAAAAATATATAAACTCCAAGGAGGGGATACCGAGCGCTCCTGAGGACCAGGGGGTCTCGCCTCCGCTCCCCGCCGCCCACCGCCTCCCGGCAAAAGCCAAACACCAGCTACTTTGCTCCAGCTGCACACCCCTGCTGCCTGTTGAGACAAGTGGGATTGTCACATTAACGATAGCTTCATTTATAAACAATACATTTAGGGAAAGCTTTTAAATACAGCAATCTGTGAACCATTGGTAAGCAATAAAAACAATCTGCGCTGGGAATCGTGCGGTCCCTCATCCTCCTCCTCCTCACATCAGGTGCCGCTCAAAGGACGATGTCTTTTAGTCTCCGGGCGCCAGGTGAGTCCTTTTCCCGGCGTTCCTGCAGAAGCGGGTTGCCCTCCTGCCCGCCACTCTCGCTGTCCGCCCCCCGGGGCTCTGCCTCCGTTGGCCGGGAAGGACCACTGTTCCCAAAGGGCTCCCGTTCCCGGTTGCCGGTGCAGTGCCCAGTGCCATAAGGTGCCACCGGCTTGCCGGACAAAGGGCTCTTCAGGTGGAGGGGCGAGGTGACGGGGCTGACGGCCTCGCAGCCGTTTCCCGCCTCCCGGACGGTGCCGCTCACCTTGGGGCTGCAGGCGGCCGGGTCCACCGTTCTTTTGCCTTTGGGGTTGGCGAGCCGCTCGTCGGCGAGGGGCTCACCGCCCTCCTTGCCGAAGGTGGCGAAGGTCCTTTTTGTGCTGCAGTCTGCATAAGGCTCCGTGTCCACCGCCTTTGCCTCGATGGAGAGGGCGATGACGTTCCTCCCGTGCTCAGGGGACTTGGCGCGGCTGGGGACTGCACCGCGGGGCATCCAGCACCTGTCCGAGTGGCCCAGGATGCGGCACTCTTCCCTGCAATGAAATCCTTCATTCTGATCTGCATGGAGAAAACACAAGGGATGGTGAAGGGATGAGCCCTGTCGGGGTGCTCACAGCCCCCTGAGCCTGCCTGGGGTGGGGGAGCCCCTGCTGAGCCAGGCGCTGCCCATCACTCCCACACACGCAGCTGTTATCCTACCCCAAACAGCAATCATTTTTACAGCAAGGCTCATAAGAAGGAATCTTTCAGTCTTATTTCTCTGCTGCTTTAACGACTGGAGTCCAATTTCCAACAGGTTGTGTGTCATCTGCTACTGCCAGACCTGCAACCTGGGGAAAGGAGTTACTGCTGCGAATCCATCACAGCAGGTCTGTCCCACGTGGCAAACCGCTCGGAGACAGCACTTTCTGGGTTTAGCAACCAGTGCTAAAAGCCACCATGTTTTAAGCTTGGTTTGTCGTGACACTTAAGCTTGACTTTTTGCAGAGGGGGGAAAGGAGCAGAGAGAAGGGGCAGCATTTTTTTTGTGTGTGTCTGTATATGTGTGTTTTCACTTTTTGCTTTATCCCCACTGACCTCCCACACAACTAAGGCTTTATAAATCTCCAAGACTGCCCACTCCACTGAAGATTAAATGTGTTGTTCCCATTGCTGGAGCTTTGTTCATACAAGAGCAATAAAGATCTCTTCTCTCAACTTGGGGCTGTCCCGACACCACTTTACTGGGATGAAATATGCAGTGGCAGTTTAACCCTTTTCAAGGACCTTCCATGCCCGGATCTGAGGGCTTACAGATATGTGCAAACCCTCGTGCCCAATGCTTGTGTGTGTCCCTGTGCTGCCAGCTGATCCCAAGGGACTGCAGGGCTTCACCTCGCCACCACTAAGGCCCAGGGAAATGGCTGGGCTTGGCAAGTGCAAAGTTGGAAAGCAGATCCACGAGTCTCAGCTTTCCCAGCCCTTGCTGAGCATCCCACTGTGGCTCCCACCAAACACCGCAGGCTCTCGGCTGCTTTTCAGTTTCAGTGTACGACTTTTCCTTCATTTGATAAGAACGTGTAATTGCAGCCAGCCCTCATAAAGCACGACCTTTCCCTATGCAAAACATAGCTTCTTCTTATCGTAACCTATACACACAACGCAGTGTTAAAGCACTAATGCAATTACCCATACAAGACCACGGTCGGTCAGTGCTGGTTTGATGGATCGAAGCCTGTGAAGGTGCAGACTCAGCCTGGGTTTGCTTCCCGTCTGTCTGCAAACCATTCATTTTGATGCTTTGTACATCTGTGTGCATAACCTCCGCTCCTCAGACACATTGGTATTTCCACCACATTCGAGCACTAGGGCGGCTGATAAAAATTCTCAGCACATAACACAATGCACCAAAATATGAGCAGCTTAACACTTACAGAGAATAAACGAGTAAAAGGCAGACCTCAGAAAAAAAGAAGGGATATTTTTTTAAAGGAGAAGAAGCCAATTAATTGAAAAATCTATGAGTAAAACATAAGCTTTTTCTCTACATCAGAGCAGCTACCTGGTGGTGCAGAGCATGGTGCTGGGTGACTGTGTAGGAGGTCTGGGTTTCAGCAGCCACCTTTACAGCAGTTTGAGAGAAGGATGCCTGAGCCTTACATGCCGAAAAACCTGCACTGAGATCTAAAAGCCCATGCTCTTATACTTTGATTCTGTTACTTTCAAGTACTTGAGAAAAATAAAAAAAAATAAAAAAATAAAAGAAAAATTGCCCAGAAAGTGTTGCTGTCTGCCTATTTATCCACAGCTTAACTTCAAAAGGGTGCTACAGGCGTATAAAGTTGTGTAGTCTGGCTGTGATAGCAGAGGACTTGGTGATGGCTGGAGGGGCTACAGAAATATCTTGGGTTCTCATCCCCGATGAGACACTGATTTATTGTGCTGTGTGACCTTGGGCGCATTGCTGGAGCACATATCACTTCAGTCTCTCCACAAAGATGAAATGCCGGACCTATGCACACACTGGGCTGGCTGGGCCAGCATGAGAAGGCATGACCGGATCGCACCCAGCATCACAGCTCAGCCCCAAGTCCACAAAACCAACAGAGCCAAGGCAAACCACGCTCCAGACAGGGCACAGGTGGGTTCATCTTGCCTTTACTCATCTATTCCAAGCTGGCGCATTTTACAGTCAAAAGTAAATCGAGGACTTCACTGATTACTGCAGTGCAAGTGGATATTCCTTAAAACATAGACAGGGATCCGTGGTTTAGGAGTGGATAATTAAAGACCACTGGCACAGTGCCTATCTGCTGGGGAGGTGAACCACTTCGGGCACCAAGATGTTTGTCTGCAAGTCGCGCCAGCAGCCTGAAATGCAGGCAGGAGATGAGATGAAAAGCATTACATTAAATAATACCTTTCAATCTTTTATTTTATGAAGGGAATGTAACAAGCATGAAGGGTGCTGAGCTGACAGGCAGAGGGACAGGAGTCACTATCCATTCACAGACCTGAAGACAACGAGTAGCTTCACGGCACATTCTGCCTCCCTGCTCCTGTCCCCATCACACCTCTCAGCTTTGGGCTGCAGAGACCACATCCCACAACCAGAAACCGTCCTGCTCCCAGGGATGACTCTGGGCTCCCCAGACCAGCCCTGACCTGGCAGCAGACCCAGGGACCAGCTCACAGCCCTGAGCAGGAGCCACTTCTCCATGGCAGAGTAAGGATCTTCGGCCACCACCTCCTTAACATTGTAATTCATATAAAGTACTATTTTTACACCACCAGCGTGCCCTGCTGATACAAACAAACACTAAAGCACACCTCTGCTATCCCAGGTCCAAAGGCAAGCTCAGAGGGGTCTGGGCTTCTCCAGAGGGCTGACCCAGGGCCATCACCTCACATTTTCCTGCGCATCAGGGAGCAACAGCAGCTGCTGCCCCAAAGCAAAGGCAGGCATGGAGCCGCCAGCATCACTCCTGGCGCTGCCCTTTGCAGCTAGGTCTGACTCACCCAGCCGTAACGGCACCCAGGACAGTCATTCACATTCACAGGCTCTTTATTGTACTGTTCTGTCTTGGTTTTTACCACTTTAACAATTGGAAATAGGACAACAGGAAATTCTTTTACAGCCCTAGACCTGCCCTAGTCAATACGACCGTTACTGTCTGCTCTAAAAATGGTTCTTAATGCAAGAAGCAAAGCCCAAGTAATAACAACCACCGCACCACTCATGACATGATGAGTGGCAGGCAGCCAAAACAGGCAGCTTCCCACCTCCGCACCTGGCGCACCGATGGCAGGGGGTCAAGGAAGCTGGTGTGAAAGTGCTGCCCAAAGGGCCCTGGCAGGAAGCAAAGGGAGCAAGGAACAATGAAGAAGCAGCATTGGGTGAGCAACACCGCAGCTTCAGCACTGCTCTGCATAAGTCACAGAGCAAACATGTCATCCTGGACAGGAATCCCCAAGCAGCCCAATGCCTGGGGCTGTTCAAGCCACCCTGAACTGGGTTAGGCTCTTTAATGAGCTGAGCACATCGTGGGCATCCTGTGGGGAGAGTCCTACTGCAAATCAGGGTGTAGGGATAACTGCGTTGCATGCAGGCTGTCTGGAGAGAGCAGGGGTCATGTACTGGTGATGAGCATGCAGCCTGGCACATGAGGTGTGCAGGTCCAGCAGCAGCAATGCCCATTTTTCAGCTGGTCTGCCTTCATCCAGCACAAATCCAGAATCTCATTTCGGAGCACCTTAGGGCAGAGTTGCTTTTAAAATGTTCCCCAAATACAAAACGTCCTGGCAGAAGACTCACCATCAAGAGGCAAGCAGTTATCCTGAACTCAGGCTTGGCAGAAAAAAAATCTGTCATTGCTAAACAGAAGATCTAACATAGCAAATACGAAATAAAATAAAACCACCTCTGGAATAAGTATGCTCCTCAACAAGTATGGCAAAACCCATGTTGAGCTCCAAATTTCAAACCTGCTCTACTTGTACCTCAGGGCACCAGCACAAAGACAACTAATAATAGAGCCTGGCCATTCCTGAGAACCAGTGGCTGCTGGAAGACCCAGTGGGAGAGACGACAGCACCCATAGCTCATCCAGAGGCAGATGCACCGCCCATGTCACTGCAGGGAACAGGAGCTGGGGACAACGGCACAGTGACACGAGAAGCAGGGAGGTGACATAAAACACCCAAATTCCCAGGGCTGAACACAGTCCAGCATGAAGGGGTCTGAGCACCCTGCTGCCTGCACCGTCAGCACTTTCCAACTCCAACATGAAAGCTTCTGTCAAGAACAGTGGGGAGACGGTCCGGATGCGTGGGATCCGGGAGCCAAGAGGAGCCCGAGAGGAGCGGGCAGAGGACATGGGTGGGTGCTGGAGCAACAGAGCCTCCAGCTCCTGCTGGCACGGGGCCTTCTCTGATGAAAAAGAGGGACTAACAAACACCCAGGGTGTACAAGTGCTTTCAGTCTCCTATTCAAAGCCTGCGTACTCACGGCAGAGCAATACGAAGCCGGTGTGCAAGGCGCCCATTCAGCTCTCAGAGCAATTGAATTATCTCCAGTGGAATCGCAACGCTGGCCAAAGAGACAAAGTTAAATCGTAGCAAGGTGCAAGTGCCTGGGAATGTAATATTCCTGATAAATGGCCAGATGACATGTGCTGTTATACAATCTAAGGTGCAATTTGGGAGATGACAATAGTCCCTGGAGTTTCCATTTTCAAACAGCCACTCGGTTCAATCCAATCCATGTCAGAGCAGCTTTGCTGAGGTGAGTAAGTAGAGCTCATTTGTGCTATTACATGGGGAGCAAGGAAAAGGAGCGGAGTCACCGCTTGAAAATGAAAAATAAGAAGAAAAAAAAAGTGCGACTGAAAGAATCACAGCCTGGCTGGGACATGAATGGGGCAGGGGATGCATGGGTGAGCATCGTACCGAGCGGCCCCAACCCTGAGCCCGCAGCCCCGTGCCAGGGCAGGCGTGCCCGTACCTGGGCCGGTACCAGAGGTACCTTTGTGCAGGAATTGGCTTTATCTCCACATTTCAGTGTTTCTTCAGCAACTGTATGATTATACTGTAATCACGATGACACTGCTCCTGGGTACAGCAAACAGCACGATCATTAAAAAATTCATTTCAAAATCTTCCTGGAAGCTAATAAATTTTACAGCAGTTTCAATCCTTTCTCATTGCAACAAAGAAAAGCTTAGTTCCAGACAAATTAAAAGTAAATTGATTGCCTTAGGGGAATCTATTCAAATATCACTTTTCCATGTTAGAAATCTCTTCCTGAAACAAGAAGAGGAAAGCCAGGGAGAGGCAGCACAGGAATGATGTGGAAAAGCAAATCGTTAAATCTCAGCTCGCAAAACTAAAGCGGGGGGGAAGATATCAAACTTAAAATAAAATGCAAATGTCTCACTGGGGTGCAGGCCTAACATTTGTGACGGAATTTATGAATAATAAATATGAATAAATAGTAAACATGAAGGGATCAAACATTGCTGTTGTTGTTTACTCATGGTTAGCCATCTTTCATGGACAATGCACAACTGCATTATTTAACACTCTTCTTCCAGATACTTCGAGGTTTCTTTTCAACTCCAGCACCTTAATTTTCTCAGGAATGTGCACCACAAAGCGTGAGGCATGTCCCCGAGCCACAGTGCAGCACCCAGCACCCTCGGCACACCGGCGGGGCCCACCCCACCAGCAATCCACTGCATTATGCTCCAGATAAAATAATAAGCTCGAGCGAAATACAAACAGTCCCCAGCCATGGTTCATCATCTGCTTATAAATTAAGACTCTGCACCTCTCTTTTATCTTCCATAATAGCATAATATCAAGAAACAAGAGGTGGGGAATAGTGTATTGTATTTTTGACCTATGGGCTTTTACAGAGCTTACTTCGTCTTTCCTAATAGGAAACCTCCAGTCTATGCAGAAATGTAATCCTGGCGTGGCTTCCCTTGCACAATGCTTGGAGGATACTAATAACCAGGGACAGTGACAAATGCTCTTTACCCGCAACAACGAGCCTTTCTTTTCCTCTCTTTTGCCATTGTTTGGGGTTTATGCAAGTTAAAAAACACTGTATTTTTAATCCTGGATTGTCTGTCCCAACATAGGAGGTCAACATTGCTTGGAGAAAGCAAATGCCTGCAAGGAATTATTTTAACAAAACAAGGGATGTGAATTAGATTAATTTATCCGGCAATTGCTGATAAGGACCCAGGACTGAATGCAGCTCACGGGCAGCGCTTCTGCAATGGTCAGCCCAGAGATGTGATGGGGCTTGCTCCTGGCTGCTGCAGATACACACAGCTCCCAAGAAGCACTGAGAACCCATATTGATTTACATCAGATGGGAAGTTGGCCCATTCAGCTCTTTCTCTGCTCTATATTACCATTAATAATGCCCTTTCTGCTGCAGAATGGTCCCTGTATCATGAATGGGGACAGAACACACTGACACATCTGGCGTGCATGACTAACTACACACCAGAGGGCTAAGGATAGATTGGTTGCAGAAGATTTTATCTGGAAAAACATCTTCCAGGGCATGCCAAAGCATTTGGGATGAAAAGGTGGGTTTAGGAAGGAAAGCAATCATCTGAAGCAAAAGGAGCTCAGTTTTGGGCACACCGTGCGCTACAGCAGAGCCAGACCCAGCAGGGATGGGCTGGGGTGCAATTTAAAGCTAGTTACCCCTCCTTTATCCCAGACCACGGGCCAATCTCCACCTCATTCACGTGGCAAAATTAACTCCCCTACAGAAGGCCAGCAAAGACACAATTTAAACTCCCAAGTAATCCTTTTCTGAGGACTTAAGCAGTCCGTAGACCTCATGCCCACCCCTGAGCCAGGGAGCGAGGGGGATTTCATCTCTAAAACTTTGCTACTGACGTCTCAATACAGGGTTCATTAACATCCTAACTGACGTTGGGATGCAAGATCCGGTCCTCGGAGAGGAAAGCACTCTGGGATCCAGTAGACCTTTTCCATCTCAAATCATTATGGTTTGTAATTCATAGGCACAGCTCCCATTAATGCTAATGGCAGTTACTACGCTGCCTGCACAAGTGCAGAATACAACCCTTTGACTTCACTACTGGAATTCAATTTCATTAAAACTGGATACAGAGGGAATGTCCTAAATACACTCTTTCTTATATTTTTTTTCACATTAATGTAACCATTTGAGTATATTATACCCTGCAGAGATGGAAACATTTCTAGTCTGTTTAAACACATTTCCCACAATTGGGAGCAAAACTTTGTCTCCATTTATGCCTTTGACACCAGCTGTCTTCCATTTAATAGGACTTTAGTTGCTAAAGCAAATTAATCCAAAGGTTACTTTTCTCCGCTATTGTCAAATACAAACCAGACAAATTCACATATTCTGTCAGGGTAACGCGGGACCAGTCAGGCAGCCAAATTCCAATGACAGCAATAAATCGAATTATTACCCTGTCCCATTCAAAATTAGGCGTTGCTCAGAAAATAGCAACTCGATGATTCTGATAAAAATCCAACAAAACAGAAATTACAGTTGAGGGAGATAAGATGCAATTCCCAGCCGCTTGCAGCGGGCCAGCTCCTGGCCCAGCGCCTGTGGGAGCAGCATCCCTGCCCTCACTGCAGCCATAGCGATGGACAACCCTTGGAGGGCTGACAGCCAGTGTTTTACTGCAGCCTTCTCTGGCATCTCTTTTGGCCAGGACGAAGCAGCACAACCCATCCTCATCCTCTCCCCGTAGAGCTGTGGAGGCCATGGTGCTGGCAGAAGCGAGGATGCAGACACAATCCTTGTCTGCCCCTTCCTCCTGCACACCCGCCCAGCGTGGCTCTCCAATCCCTGAGAGGTTTCTGGTGCTTCCACACAACAAGTGAGAAATAAAGGAGCCGAGGTTATAAATGCTGATACATAATTTACTCCTATTATCAAGATTAAACACATCTTTGCATGCTTAGCATAAAACAACTGCCTTTCCCCAGATTTCTCAAGGACATGCATAAACTTCATTATTATCTAAATAATCAAAAGAGTATTTCAATAGAATATTTAACTGTCTGCCTACTGGAAACTCACAGCCTTAATCTAACACTGATCCTCTGTTGTCCTTCATGTAAATATTGTTGGGACGTCAGCCAAAGCCTAGGGAAGTGAGCTTCATCTTGGTGGATGGGAATCTCTCGTGTCAGATACAGTCAGCCTGACTAATGAGACCTACAGCTTGCCAAAACCTACAGCCTCGCTGTCTGTTCCAGCCATTGAACGCGCTCAGAAACCCAGTGGCACCAGCCCAGCAGTCTACAGATCCCAATCAACTATCAATAGCTTAAGTGTAAGTGATTGTGTATGAAGTACGAGCCAAATGTGTTTCCTTTTTCAGTTTTAGGACCTCCAGTATTGTTATTGCACCAGTAATGCTTGCACGGAATTAATCATAGACGTACCCACAAGGCAAAACACTATGAGAAGCTCTTTGTACTTTTCAAAAGTGTGCAGCTCTGAAGAGCGGAGGGAGCTGGAAGGCTTCCCAGCACGATGGGGCGTTCCCCACCATTGAGAGATAGCTAGGCAATTTTTCCCTTCTTTTTTTTGAAAAAAAAGCATTGGTTGCAGGCCATCTCTCATCATGACATTGACCTTGTGTTCCTCCACTCTGGAACCCAGCATCATTGCCTCCCCAGTTTTCTCCTTCAACTCTTTGGAGGTTTTTTGGATGAACACAGCGCTTTTCCACGCTGGTGGATGCTCTTCTCTGAAGAAGAGGGTTGTTCCAGGATGAGATGCTGGCCTAGGGTGGCGGTGCACCAGAAAATCCCACAGAGGGATGACCATGGGGACAGGTCTGCAAAAGCTGTTCTACGTTGTCCAGCATCCAACAGCACCTACAGTCTGATCCAGCACCAAGACTCACTGCAACACAAGGAGTCTGCCCCAGCGATCAATCTACACCAACCAGCCATCGATCTGCTTCACAACAACAAGGGATAACAGCAAAGTCAGGGAAATGCCAGATGTGGGTTAGACTGGTCCTATGGCCACCAGAAGAGATCATGGCATTGCCAAAGCCCAGGAATCTGTGCCATTTAACTCAGCAGAAACTTCATTCTGACAATTAAATTTACCTCCATTAATTAAGAAAGTGATTATAGTCTATAAATATACACATAAAATTACTGTAAGGTCAAAAGTCAAACCTAAAATCTCATTACAAGCCTAGGGAAACTACATGACCTGCAAGTCATGGACAAGCTCAACTCACAGCAAGGCAGGTGGGGTTCCATCCCATCTCATCAGCCCTGCAGCCACGAGGGCAAGATGGAAAATGAGCCCTCAAGTTTGCCTGGGGCTGTAAATTGAAAAGCTGCAGGGAGATGACCGAGCAATGGTAATGGAAAAGAAGCGTATTTTCATGACTGTATAAGTACTGCAAGGAAAGCAGTTGGTTTTGTGGCTCCCAGCAAAGCTGATGTCAACTCACGGACACCGGGGAACTGATGCCAGGTCCGATGTGGGTGGTCTGCATGCTGCCCTGGGGTCCTGCCACGTGCTCCCGTCTGGTGGCAGAAGGCTCCTACTCCCCGAGGTGGGCTGCTTCAGTGCTGCTCAAGCATGGTGGACTTCTGGCCCAACCTCTGCCTGCACAGCCTCCGATGAGTCCCAATTTCTCCAAGGCATGGTTCTGCAGCGCTGCCCCAAGGTCAGGCTGGATTGCGTTGGCTCCTGGCCCTGGTTTACAGGGCTGTCAGCTAAATTGCACCACGGCATCATTACTCCCGGTGATGGTGTGACAGACAGACAGAGCCCGGCTGGATTTTCAAAACCTAAGCACTTTGCAACAGTGACAGGCAAGGAAAAAAAACCACCAACCCACAACCCTCTTAGTCTGAGCAGATTTTATCTGGAAACACCCAAAGCTAGTAGGTGTAAGACCCCACAAAGTCATTCCTCCTGAACCACTTTTCTGACCAAACCTTTTAACTGTCACTGGGCAATAAAGAGCGATAGGTCTCATTCCCAGCCAGCACTACCTGATTAGTCTAGTCCCCACCGCATCCTTAACGCAGCCTTTCTTCAAAGCAATGCTGAAATGACTGATGTAATTTGGTGCTTTCAGACAGAGTTAGTGCGAGGAGAAGAGTCAAGTTCATTATGTTGGAGTTCATCACAGGGCTGAAGCAGCTGCAAAGATGCGGCCGATGGTGGGGCTGAGCCGCCAGCCTGGCGCCCGCTTCTGTGGCAGGAGCACAAGATGCACTGTGGGCAGGTAGGTTTAACTCAAATGTGGCCCTCTGTGGTGGGAAGGTGCCTGATTTTCACCCCAAGTACAAGAAGAGGAATGCAACGGGAAGGCAGGCAACGTGGTCCTGCAGCAATTCTGCTGGAGCCTCTCTACAGGGATCCACCCTCGCTGTCTGCAGCACACAGATGTAATGCTGCCTCTTTGCCACTGCACGCTCGCCTCATTTCTAAAACACTTACACATGCAGCTTGCATTAGAATTAAAAAACCATTAAACCTCGGAAAGGAAAAACTTTGACAGGATGCGTAATATACTAAGTATAATTAATTAAATTGGATGAGGCACTGGGGGACGAGAGAAGAGTGGATGGAGACTGTTCTTGGAAAAGGGATGGTAATGCACTAATGTTCAGTGTGTGCCATTAAGTAAGAAACAGCCTTGGAAGAGGCGAGGATGAGCGACGGGAGCTTCGAGAGACGGCACCAGCCAGTTGGGCACCTCAGATGCATCGCAAAGAAGGTATAGCACAAAATGGGGCCAATTAGAGCTCTACAAAAATGATAACAAAGGCAGAAAAGGCACTCAAGAGATGGAAGAGCAAGAAGCAATACCCTACCACTGACAGCCTCCTCCAGATTGGTCCTCCCACCCACCCTGCTAGGACTCAGGGTGATGGACCACCTTCACCGCCCAGCACCAGGGTCCTCAGGGCCAGCATGGACGTTAGAGAAGGCAAAAACGAGATTCATCCTGGAAAGCATCTGTCTCTCCATGGCATTATTCTCCAGTTATTTGTACCCCAGACACGGTGTCCCAGCATGGGTAGCACCCTGCTGCATCCATCCCTTACGGCAGGAGCCGGCAGCAAAGCCAGGGTAGGAAGCAGCAACCAAAGCCAGGGCCAAGGAGGGAGCATCAAAGGCAGCCCCAGCCGACACAGCAGGCACAACATGATGAGACAGCCATAGTCTGGCTGTTCAGCAGGACAAAGTTTTAACAGGCTTAACAACAGCATCAGCACTGATCATTAGGCAATTACAGCTGCTGAAAGTTGACAAAGCACCAGGACCAAATGAATTATCTCCCCAAATCCTGCAGGCAGGAGCATGGAAAAGAGAAAAGTCATTGTCAACAGCCTCTGATAGCTCACTGGGTACAGAAGCAGTAACTGAAAACTAAAGCGCTGCTCATTTACTTGCTGTTTGGAGAGATAAAAGGGAAAGTTCAGGAAATGAGGTCTTCAAAAACACTCTCATCATTTAGGGAGCGGTGGGAGGGAAGGTCCTGGAAACACTGATACAGCCAGCATTGCTCAGCCTCTGGGGACGTCTGATTCAGCAAGGAAGGGACTGTGTGTGTTTGGAAAGAGAAGGCAGATTTTGGCTGGGGGAGTTCACTCCTGAATCATCCCCAGCACGGTTATTTGCTCAGTTCTGCACATTCCTGCACGGCAGCCAGTGCCGGCCAAAGGGACAGCCGTGAGTCGTGATTTTATCCTCGAGGATGTGCCAAAACCCACTCCTCCAGGGATCTGCAGAGCCTAATCCACATGGGACCATGGCAATTACCTGCTTTGCTCCCTTGCAAACCACAGAACGCTCAGTTTTGTCACGCCGTGCTTCTCAAGCACAGCCCTTCACTTTGAGTGACTAGGCATGCTTTCAGGAAAAACATGCAAATGTGATTTAAACTCTAAGTGATACAGAATATATCACATCCCTTGGGAATCTGTTCCAGGGGGTAATTATTCTAATTCCTAAAATGATGTGTCTCACTTGCAGCTAGAATTTTCCAAGGCATTCTCCAGCTGCAGTTGTGTCTTGTTCACTGAATCAGAGGCGCTTGGTAGCAGATACCTTCTCCCTGAGTTCACTTCTGAACACAGGCTGAGATGACTGATGTCTGCAATGAAGTCCAGAGCACATCCCCAGAGGGTGACACCTCTCTTGTGTCCTATTTCAAGCCCAATGGTCTCACCTGAGTCCTGATGGATTCAACAGGCTTTGAGTAAGGTCCTAAATCTCCAGACACGTGTTTGGAGAGTGAAAGCCAATGCCTTTATCTATACCCAGAAACTCCTGAGACAGAACAGTCTCCAGAAAGCAAGGGACAGTATTGCATTGACAAAGCATTTCTGCTCCACCTGATGTGCCAGAGCTCAGTGGCCCCTGCAAGGCACGTCTGCCTAGTGAAAGGCTTGTGTGGATTTTATAGTGAATTAAGGGGACATATCTGCCCAATAACAACGGGAAGACTGACAAAGCAGAGGTCAGGTGATGAGGGAACTGCAGGTTGAATTGTTCATTTTAATTACTTGTCTTCATTAATGTGAGGTTCTTGGATCTTACAGTGATGACTAATGGGTTGAAATATTTGCATGAATGAATACATTTCCATAGAAAGACACGTGGCTCAAGAGTGGAACAGAAACAAAAATTTCTTTGGATTTTACAAGGGCGTTTCCACCACAAGATGAAGTGACTTCCCAGAGCCCATAAGCGTACCAGAGGAGAGCAACCCTAACTGCGAGCTAAACATTTATATGAAGGCTGAAAGTGCCCTGAAAAAGCACGGCTGAAAGTGGAAATAAGCGATGAACAAGGTAAAACACAGGTTATACTTGAGCTGTATGTGTGTCCCTGGCACCGGAATGAGTTGGATACAAGCATCAAATCTACCTGTTCTCCTGACAGCACTGAGAGGAAACAAAAGTTTAGAACAAGCCAAACACATTCAATTTGCCTGAATAATTTAGGCTGCTGAGTTATCATGTGCTTCATGGACTGTCATCGAGAGAAGCTGTATTGCAGAGGAAAGGTCTGTAAATCAATGCATCTGAGGGACCAAAACTAATCAGAGAGTGGCTGCAAAAGCACTGCCTGTCAGAAAAGATGCAGGACATGGAAGCCAACCAGCGAGCACTGCAAGGCAGATGGCAGCCCCATGCTCCCAGGGATGGCTTCTCAGAACCTGCTGTAGGAGATGCAGCGAGGCCAGGAAGAGTGGAGCATCGAGAAGATACAGCTCCTGTTGATATGTGCTGGTGAGCAGCACTGTCAGTGTCACAAATAACTCAGCTGGTAAATGCAGAGAGTAAAAACCAAATGAGAGTCTGGTCTATACATAGTGCCCACTCAGGGAGCCACCTGAATGTGCCAGACCCTCCCCAAAGGTATTTATATCCTCCACTAATGCACCTACTGCTTCCAAAACCACTTCTGCCTCTCTGACCTTCCCTGAATTCCTACTATGCACAGTTCTGACTTCAGATTTCTAGTCAAATTCCTCTTCTCAAACAGGAGCTGCCCCTTTATAACTTCTCACTGAGCTGTATCTAATCCAGAGACACAGTTAGTTCAATTGAGAAAGCCGTTCCTCTTGCAGGGCAAATCCAGAGGCTCCTCACCTGGATCAGGAACAGTTCGCCTATTAAACCAGCTGACTGGAGAACGTGCCTGAGCAGACGAGGCAGCACCGTCTGCTGTACTTTCTACACCAGCTACTCTCCTGCTTCATCTCTTTAATGAAGCCGAAGCTTCCAAAGCAGTCAGAGGAAATCAAGTGCCTGACCTATTTTGGTTTGCAAGCAATGCAGACACCCACCTTCCTTGGGCTTCTTGCAAAAATTTCCAGCCAACATTCTTCACTCTTTCATTTTTCACATAAAAGAGTGTAAGAACAACCACAAAACCTACTATCTCCAGCACACACCCAGCAGAGCAGAGTCTAGAAAGGGCCAGAAGCTCCTCACCTTTAACTCCCACCAGCTGCAGGTGCTTAGCACCCCACAGGATGTGGCACCCCTCTGACTTGCAGCCAGCCCTCCCACTGCCGCGGGGAGCCTCTGGTGACCGTCCCCACACCTCCACCCATGCGGCAGGGAGGCTTTGGCGTGTACAGCTCTCGAGTGCTTCCATAAGGCACACGGTAGCATCTGTGGTGAAATCTCACCAAATGATCCAAGATAGTTTTCTCCAGCTGGGACTGACTGAATATAGCCTGGGCGCTGGATGATGTGGGAAATCAGTCGTAGCCGAGCACAAATTGCATGCACAGAGGTAATTACTGCAGCACAAGGTTGGTAGCACCACTACCCACATGACAATATATCTCAGCAATTTTCATTTCCTATTGCTTCAATTCAAAGAGGGATTTTTTCATCTTTTTTTTTTTCTTTGTGGCTCAATTTTCTCATTTTTCTACAGGGACTGGTGTTAACCCAGGATTTCTTCAGGATAAAGCTCCACTTTCACTACAACTAGTCATTCTGTGTATTCAGATGTCCTCCTATTACTAAACTCAGACCTCAAGCCCAACCCATCTCGACCTGACTCTGCTTCCCTGCCCCAACGTGACTGTCACTGCCCAAAGGTGAAGTGACACAGTGGTGGCCGCCGGTCACCCGCAGCGGGCTGTGGATGTTGGTAATGAAACAGAACGTGTGAGTAGCTAATGAAGCTGGTTACAAAGCAAGTCATTCTCCACACTCGAAAAAGGGTGAAAATACAATAAGGAAAATGGAACAAAAAAGCGTTTCTGCTGATAAATAAAAACACTAACAGAGCTAAGGCTGAGAGTGGGAAAGCTGATCATTACTATTACAGATACTCGGCACAAATAGGGCCATGTTATGCTTACTGTGATCATACACATTGTGGCTAGTGTATATCTATAATATATTTGCTATAAAGAACTTATTTTCCAAACAGATGCAGGGCTTAAATGTAGGATGGAAAAGGAAATCACTGAGCAAAGGCAACACAAAGCCAACCAGAGCCCGGCACAGCTCCATGCTCCTGCTTCCCATCCCAGCCCTCTTCACTGCATACCTGTGTGTCTACCACGAGGAAAGGCTGCCAAACTTCTTAATAATTCTGTGACCCATTTAAAAAGATCTACTCTCTTACATTCATATATGCTGTATGAGAAATAAAATATAGCACTCGTGAGTTTTGAGTGGCAGCACTTCCCTTAAGACAGATAAAAGCTGCAAGTTCTGTTTGGTGCCGGTTATTACAGAGTTTTGACTTATCTATTATTACATAGATCATTTAGTAAAACATCCTACATACAAACCCAGTGGTATGTCTCCCTTCAGCAGTTATCTGCAGGAACTGGAGCAGTTTAGACACTCACTCACACACACACCATACTTCAAAGACAGGTGGGCTCCTTCCCCTGCACCCAGGGGAGCAGAAAGGGACAACTCTCCAGGGAACAACTCTACCAGGCTGACTCTCCATGGTGTCAACTCTACACGGGGATTGTTAGGGTTTTGGGCTCCCCATGGAGAGTTGTCCCCATGGAGAGTTGGCTGCAGAGACTTGTCCTACAACTCCCAATGGAGACGCAGTCCCCTGTCCCACAGCTCTCTGCATTGTGCAATTGTAATCAAGAGAGGTCCAAAGAGAGGTCTTTATTTCACTTACGAAGTTAATTGTACCATTTTTTTTGGGGGGGGGGGGGAACACGGAAACAGGCATGTAATTTATATCACCTGCTCCAGAGATGCTGGTCCAGCACCGCATCCGAATCACCCCTGAGCTGCCGGGTGCATGTTTTGATACAGCAGGGCAGGATTTAACCTGATGGTAACTGCTCGTGCCCAGAAGGCTGCTCTGAAACTTGCTGTGCCGTGCACCCCGTGGCCACAGAACCGAGGCTCAGCGCGCTGTTTGCAGTGATTATTCATTTAATAAAGGGCCCTGTATTTTCCAGCGGCTGCAAAATTGATGCAGGTTGCCATGGTAAGCACACACTTTCCCATTTAGTAGAATAATAGACAGCTTTGTATAATTCACTGATTTCAGATGATTTCTCACCCCAAGAGCAAGTTGCTCAAGTTACATAAGTCACCTGTTGTTGAGTCAATCTGGCAATTTTAATTAGAATAAATTTTTATGATTCCTCTTTGCAACACTTAGAGCTGCTCTGCCACCAGAATGCCGAGATGTCTGTAAATTATACAGGTTCCAATCACATCTTTTTTTGCTGTTTTAATTACAGTAACATTGCAGCATTAATCATGTAAGCCTCTGTTAAACAAGTAACAGCCATCCTCCATCATAATTAAAAAGAAAGGCCAAGCAAACAGGAGCTTTGGAGTTTACCATATTTCCTCTGAAAATTGTATTTTAACTTAAGAGTTTCACAAACAGTAGTTTTATTTGGCTCTAATTAGTGTTGTGAAGGAAACACCGAAAGGTTAATAAGAGATGGTTAGTTTGTAATGCAAGTTTCTCGGTGCCAGCCCCAGCAGTTCAGTCTGTTTTCAGAGTCATTAACGATGTAGATTGATTACAGGAGGAGATCAGGAAGTGCTGGCTTGCTGCGTTAGCAGAAGGTTAGGTTTTATTCATATACCTTCCCTACTGCTAAATATGATGGCCATTACCCTGACCATTTTGCTAGTCTTAACTGCTGTGAGACAGAAAGTGTTAATGGTTTCCTTAGAGGTTACTGGCAAAAGGAAAAAAATCAGTCCACATGAGCCTTTTTTCAGCTTGTTTATAAGGGAAAAGGAAGCTGCAAGCTCAACGGAACTGATTATTTATCTTAAAAATATTTGAAAATCCAAGCATGGGGTGGTGGTTTTGGAAAAGGATGCTTTGGGAGAGCCAGGGTTAGCACCGTCCTGTCCTTCAGCTGAACCCTGACAAAGATCTTCTCTGCAAACCTTCTGCTTGAGCTGGAGTTCAGGAGTGATTAACAAAACGAAGCACAAATAGAAGCAAAAACTATCTAACCAGAAACACCACCTCTTCATATCTCCTATAAATTGCTCTCCAGTCACCCAGCAAAAATATGGGTAAGCAGAAACTAAATTTGACAAAATCTCATTAAGAAGTACAATAAAACACTAGAAACCCTCCAACTTTCTGGGCTGATCATTCATCCATTACAAACCTACACAACAGGGCACGGATCCAAGTTTAATTTCATTCTCAAAGTTGCCAAAATATTCACATCTGGTGAATGTTTTCTGTGGTTACACAGAAAGGACCCGAGGATCTAAAGGTTGTAACTCCTGTGACCCTGGACTGAGCAACTTCAGAGATGAAGACATTGCAAGAATTACCTTTGATGGAAGGAACCTTATAAACTGAAGAAAAGAGTGCCAGGAATGAGGGATATATGATAGTGCTTCTTATGCAAACAAAAGAGTTTACACATCTGTTTGTTATTTAGTTCTGTTGTTGCAGAAAGGGATTGGTGTTCATTTATTGCTATGGATATGACTTCAATGTCACCCTGCCCAACCATCAGTTTCCAGTAAGGACTCAACCAAGCTGCGCTCAACGCTACAGAGCTATGAACCTAAAAAAGAAACAACAGGAGGGATCTGTTTGTGCCAGTCAGAGGGTCTGTGTGTTTAATCCATCTCCTCGAGTGACCTCTGCCTTGCTTTGCTGTGATGCAACGCAACAGTCAAGCAAGGCGAGCCCACTGGTGGGGCAGCCTGACTCACGGCCCAACTCTGCCTGTACCGTGTGCCTGGCAACGACGAAGGTCATCCTGGAGAGAGACCTGTTAATTTGAGTGCTTGAAAGCTTTTCTTCCGGTTAGATTCACTGGTCTAAGAAAAGATATTACATCCCTCTGTGAGCCTGGTTGGGCAAAATGAAGAGGAGCGGGAGCATGGGGAGGATGAAGAGAGCATGTACAAAAGTATCAGTAACCACCACACAGCTACTCATGAGCTAACTTAGATGCCTAATAGGTAATCATTTAAAATTGTAGGAATCATAAGAAAGCAACTCCGCTTCTCAAAGCCCAGCTTACCCAATCATCATAAAAATCCTTCTCTAGGGTTTCAAAGTACTTTGAGAAGCTGACTGCTCCCTCCAGGCTGGCCACTGCGGGAGCACCACTGAGCTCAACGAGGCTGCTTTACTGAGAGATCCATGCAATAATCCAGAAATCAGAAGAGCTGTAGTAATTGACATTGCCCTGTAAAGAAAGCTTACAGCGTTTATCCATCTTAAGGGATGTGCTGTCATTCACATACAAATGTTATACTCTACATCTTGTGCTGCATATATGAATACGAGAAAGTAGGCATTTTATTAATTTGTATAAACTTCCAGAGAAATGCAACTATATTTCCAGCTTCCAAAGCCCTAGAATATGTCACTTAGGTCTTCATTTTCATACAGCTCTACATGTAGCCTTTCTACAGAGTAAGGTGGAACAACTGCTGGAAATCAGCTTAAAAAACCAACAGTTTCTAATGCCTGTGTTTGCCCCCAGTTAATACCATTAGCCATGTTCTCAATTCATGCCTGAAATGCACACAGATACTATGGAGATGAGCAGAAGAGGCAAATGGAATATTCTAGATAAAACCTGATCCCCTAAATGATGATGTATCTGAATAATTTGGGATGTAATCAGCAAGAGAAGTTTCAGTGAATATCATGTGCCCAGCCCTCCTTTACATTCAAGCCTATTTCTGTACTGTGTGATAGTATAAAGACAACTTAATATAAGCATTTAAATATAACCCATTTCTATTCAAAGAACCCTTCGTCTTGCTGGAGTTTACGAGAGTCAGACAATTAAACTATCTAGGTGAGCAAAGTTACTCAAATGTGGAAATGTATGCAGGATCAGGTCTTTCCAGATGACATTTCACGCCAACCTTTACTGCTGATCTGGCACCAGAAAAATGGAAGCGATGCTTTTAGAAGCAATTCTCTGAAGAGACACATTACTGACATTGCTTAAAAACCCTCTCACTTTGATTGTAAAGCTTTTTCACTATTTTATGGCTGTGGTGACTATTTCTAAAGCTGGCTCTTTTATGATTAGTGTGTGTTTATTATTTTCATATTTTCTTTTGGATGCTATTTTTACCTTAGACAGCAAATCACTGCTTCATTGGGCCAACGATTTTCCTTCTACAACTGATGGTAAAAATACTGGTCAGCACTAGGAATTAAGATAAGTTTGAAATCTGTTGCTTCTATCATTAAAAACACATATTTGAAATAATTCCTTTCTGATTTCCATGCTGGCGAGAGCTCCTATTACTTATAGAGTACAAGTACAACTCCGGCTCAAGGCAAGGTGAAAAAGATGATACTAAACATTTAAGCAAATCCAGGTGGCCGTACACATCCACACAAAGTAAACAAGCCAAACCTGCACAAACTATGTTTGGAAGAGGGTAAAAGGATTTTTTTAAAATAAGTCCCAGTATGAGTGAAACCAAGAGAAGAATAACTACCTGAATCACAAAACAGAGTATCTAGCCTCAAAGATGCTAATTCAGGTCCTGAGGGATCTAATCAACCTCTTTGTTGAAGTAAAGATAAAACTTTTTGACAGCAAATGCTTTCTGATAAAATGGAATTTTCAATTACCCTGTGAAACATCTGGTCCGTGCTGCCATTTCCCAGGAAAAGCACCGCCACGCTCTGCAATGTTGGAAAACAATTCACACTGAGATTTCTCCATGTTGCTGGGAGGAACAGGTGCCAGGAGCTTCAAGACCAATGGTAAAGCTCCTGTGGCCACCAGCATCACCCATGGAAGCAATGCTGATGGTGGGTCTTCTGCCTGGCACCACCACGCACTTCACTCTCTTCCTGGAAACCACATTTTCCTCCGGTACTGGATTTTCAGTCAAGGTTACACCAAAACATGGAGAAAATACACACAATATTGTAGCAAAAGAGGACAAGATACAAAGGGGGACACAAGGATTTTTCCCCATCTTCCAACAGACTTCACCAGCCAACCTGAAATGTCCTTGAGATCCAACAGATGCTTCAAACCTTCCCTTTTTCTAACAAATCCATTTGGAAGTTCAGCTAAGGACATTGTTTGGAAAGGAGTGCATATAAACTTCTAGCAGTGCTTAACACCTCCACAAATAAACAAACAATTAAACAGCAGCAAGGCAATCGTGAAAGGTGGAGCAGCACAGGTGCCCGGTACCCGCCTTCCTCAGCATCCCATTTGATATCAATTAGCAGGGGAAGGAAAACAATTCTGGGTGATAATGAACTCCAAATTGGGTACATATTAGAGCAATTAAAGCCATCTTTTCAACTGATTAATTTATAATCAATAATTAAGATCCTGAGGCAAAGAAGGACTGGGCAGAAGTCCTGCTCCCAAAATAAGAGACATGGCTGAGCTCCAGGCAGTATTTCTGATGACCTACTGCTGCCCATTAAAGCCTGATACCTTCCATGTTACGGTTTGCCATTTTTCTGGAAATCTAGGTCATTTCAAAGAGCTCCTGCCAGCAGGACTGGCAGCCAAGAGTGGCACCAGGGCAGTGAAGGGGGTACAGGGCCTGGAGGCCACCTGAGCATCTGCAGCAGGTCCCTGAGGCTCCCATGGCCAGGTCCTCACCACCAGTGCCAGGCTCACATGGTGGTTTAAGAACACTAAAGGCCTTGGACCTACCCACACCCGTGCCTACCTCACTCTGCAGGAAATCCAGCATCTCAGTAGGCAAAGGCTGGCCAGACAGGTCAACACTAGCCCCCCAGTGCCACCACGGAGGGATCATCTCCTACCCCCGCGCTGCAGGATTTCTGCCAAGCAGCATCTTATCTCAGCAGGATTACCCACCCAGCAGATAAAGACTCCTGAATTATCTGGGTGAAGTCTGAGAGTTGGCTGCTCACAAAAGTCTCATAGTGTTGTAAGCCAAGGTGCAAGCCCAGCAGAGCCTGGCCTTGGGGGCAACTCGCTGGGCTCCCAGGCAGCAGAGACCATTAGCATTGATGAGCAAACTGTGACAACTCTTCCAACACACCTCTGTGGGATTACATGAGACACATGTTAGGCAGAGACATTGAGTTAAGGCAAAGCATGGCGACAGGAGCTGCCAGGCTCTCCTTCAGCCACAGACAGTGTGCTTGGGGTGGTATTCAGGCAAGTGGTTCTGCACACCCTTGGCATGGAACTTGCTGTTTCCTCCCTGCTCTGCCACTCTGACCCAAATTTGGTAAAAATTACTATGCCCAACCCATCATTTTAATCATGCAGGAATCGCTGTTATCACCATCATCTCAGCATCTTGATTTTTGTGATTATTTTCTGCAGTCCCTACTCAACAAATCAGCTCAGAAAATATTCTCTTTAACCTTTTTTTTCAGCTTCTGTGACAGTAATTGCTAACCTTCCCTGTCTGCACTGCTCCTGCCATCGCTCCACAAACACCCCGATGACCTTGCAGGTGAGTCCTCCCTGCTTCTCAGCAAGAGACAGCACAGGTCCTGCAGGACACGAGAGCTGAACCCAGCACACCTGCCTGCCTGTAGGTCCAGCTGGATGGCAATGAAGTGCTGGCATGCCAGCTTTCTCCCCGAATAAACCAGAATCAAGAGCACCAATCCTTAGGCCATCACAGGACTGGGAGCCAGACTCACAGGCTGCCTTTGGAAGTCACCTTCTGGAAAGACTCCTAATTTTGGGGAGATATTTTACAGGCAATGAGGAGTTCTTGTTACAATGGATTGGACCATATTTATTTCCATTTGACTCCTCCAACAAGCTCTGCCTCCAACTCATCCTCTTTAACTCATTTGCATTGTTATCTGGTGCACAACAGAGCCAGCACGCAGACTTATCAGAAATGTAATCTCTGTAAAACCCTATCTGCAGTCCATTGAGATTGTTTTTTTTGCTGAAGGAATGTGACAAAAAATTAACAGATGTTGCTCAGACCATTCAACAGGACAGGAATCAATTATGAGCATTTCTGCTCCTACAGTTATCCCTTACTGCAAATGCATCTTAGGAAACCCTCTCCTGATCGAAATGAAAAAGCATTTCTTTGTAATAGAAGAATAATAAATGATAGCTATCAGCCTGCATTCTCTGACACGGTGCCGGTCCGCAGAGAATTAAACTGCCACTGTACAGTTATATAAATGTTTAATTTTTTTCATCTTTGGCCACAGTAGGGTTGTCTAGAAATACATTATCGCTGCGGATGCCATCCCTCTCCAATTAGCGTGGCTGGCAGCGTGGAATGGGTAGGTGACCTCTGCGTTCCCCTCCTCACGGAGTCTTACAGGGTTAACTACGGCCATTTAACAGACTCTATCGAGAATTAATACAGCGATCAGCTTCTCTCCAGAAAAAAAGAAAACATTCAGCAGCGCAGATGGCAAGAACTCTCTCTCTCCCGTTTGACTCTTTTATGACAGCAAAACAAAGGCTTTTAATGATGTTTACCATGAATTGAATTAAACAGCTGAAGACCAGTTCATAATCACAGCATTTTGTTTTCATATCCTTAAGTCTTTTAGCAGTGGGGCTTCCAGTTGAGCCTCAGCTACAGCTTATCTCAAGATATAGCCAAGCGCCCTGAGGCTCCCCTGCGCCGGAGCACCAAACCGCATTCAGGCTTCTTAATTGAAAAAGACAGGATGTTTGCATAGGATGTTTGCATCAGTCAGACATTAAAAGCGACATTCACGCCCAAGTACAAACGATGGCTTAGGCTCAGCTGAACTCCTCTGACTTCTTTCCTCTAGCTAATACTGGTCTGGTTTCAGAGCCGGACTTCATCCCCGCATGTGGGGATGTGTGAGAGCTGAAAGCCCACCACCTATACAGGTGAAAAGATACAAAGCGCTCACCCACTGGCCTGAGCTAATCCCTCGTGGGATGCCTGACTAATTGCCTACATGCTCTGATGACCTTTTGGAAAAGTTGCCCGGGCAGCGCCTGTGTGTGAGCTCCAGAGAAAGCGAGCAGAGTGCAGGGGAAAGGGTGCACCGCCTGCACTCCAGAGAGGAGCACTGGCAGCAACCAGCACCATGCACGGCACCAGTAATTCCTGCCCTAATCCCAACTCCGACGCTCGCTCACTATCAGGCAAATGCTCAAGGCCTTGAGTTTTCTGCCTATGAAATAGAGGATAATCCTAACTGCTTGCTTACCTGACAGGCGTAGCGTGAGGATTAATTTATATCTACCCAGCACTCTGATGATGTACAGCGTTATCCCCAGCAAGCGCTAAGCATCCTTACTGCGCACCCAAGGCCGCATCAGAGCAACCGAATGGGGCATGTGGAAGTCAGAGGGAAGGTGGGCAGCCCCCCAGGACGCACAGTGGTGGCTCACCTTGTTCAGGCCCCTGGGACCCCATGGACGGAACGCTGGTGTTCAGCACATCGTTGACAGCTGTGTCGCAGTAGAGGCCCCGCTGCACGTCGTGCTCACTGTCTGTCTGGTCACTCTCCTCGTGGCCGCTGTCCTTCAGACTGTTCCCCTCCAAGTCCTTGAACGTGGAGCTGCTGGGGGAGACACAGCCATCACTTACTGTGGGGGACAAGGTAGCCCCTGAGGCGCTGCGGTGAGACCGTGCCACCACCGCTCAGCCTCACATCCTGCAGGGACAGGGAGGTCCCCTGGCACCACAGCACCCAGTGGCAGGGCTGGGACTGCTCCCCAGCACAGAGAGCTGAAAGAGTGGGCAAGGAGCACAGCACTCCCTGCTCGGCACCTCTGCACCCCGAAACACAGCGTCCAGCCTGCAGCACCTCGTAGGCTGCTTCTGCCCACAGGCACGGTGGAAGCCCGGGGGTCAGGCTGCTGTGGATATTATGGAAGCTGAGAGGGAAGCCAGACTTGAAAATAAAATTTAAACAATATATATATTAAAAGAGCTGTTGCTATAACTAGGATCCCTCAAGCTCTATTACCTCATATTGAAGTTACACAGCGTCTAAACCCTCATTTTTTAGGTTACAGGTCAAATCCTAATCTCTTACAGTTTGGAAATAAAAATCTTCCTGGAAACAGGAATTTCTTTTCACAATGATGATGCCATTCTTATTTTTAACAATAGTGATTCTGGGTCCAAGCTCACACAACTTTAAGGAGACGTGATACACAGTTAACTCCTTGACATCGCCTGCAAGTGCAGTCACTGCCGGGTGGACCTGAGTGCTGAGCAGCTCTCAGATTCCCCTCAAGTGCTGAGCAGCTCCACCATGGCTCCCAGCTCCTATACTGGAGGGATGGAAGAGTTTCATTCCTGGCTGCACTGGGGATCCTTCCACTGCTCCCCGCTGCCCTGAGAAGGGGTGATGCCCCAGGACACCCAGCTGCAGTGAGCTGTGAGGTCACGTTGAGATGCACCTGCCCCAGGTGGCACTGCCACCAGGGTGTCCCTGGGGCCACCCATCCTGTGCTTTTTTCCACACTCAGACTTGGCATCAGAAGTCCACACCTACTGGTGTGGAATCACCTGCACCCATGGCCACAAACTTTCTCGCTGGCTGATTTGAGGTGAAACAGTGGTGGAAGAAGGCACTTGTGCTTCAAAGCCCAAAGAGCTGGAGATTTTCATTACTTTTAAAAGCCCTTTTGCGTCTCCACGGAAACCAAGCAGACCACCTACCATCTGATGCTTTGCAAAAGCACACAAGGGGGGAAACTCTGAAATACACACAAATTGGTAAACCTTCAAACATTACCTTTTAAATAAAGATGTCCCTGTTGAAGCCACTGACTTTCATTCCAGGCAACATCAAAGAATTTTAAGTTAAGAAAGCACTACAAATCTACAATTCATTTGTGTGCGCGTAGATGAGTAAGCGAGGCAGGCAGACAACACAGGAAAAGTACAAATAGATTAATTAAAGTGCTGGATTTGAGGAGATTCACTCACCAAAGATAGAAGAGCTACAATATCTTCATAAAGGCAAACGATGAAAATGATGCCACAGTATGTTACTGAAAATATTTTTTGTTCTTAGATGTCTGCACAACATTCCCAGCACTCGTTGTACTTAAGATACGAGACAAAGGTATAAAGCAAGAGGAAACGCTGTCCTACATGGAGCTGCTGTTCATAACGTGCAGGCAACCCATGTTACAACGCATTTATCTTCCCCGCAGTGAACCAGACCGTAATGCAGCAGCCACACGACATGTTTCCGCGGCTGACACTTCTTTAAAGGATGGGCAGGTCTCGGGGAATCGGCAGCGGCAGCATTTCCCAAACAATACAACCTGGGAGTAAGCTCTGCTGCGGCAGGCGGGAGCACTGCTTGCCTTTATCTTAGGTGTGAACACAGAAAGATTAATAGATTTGGGTTTATTTTCAGGATGCTTGCAGACTCTCTGGTGAGGAGCAGCATGGCACAGGCAAACCATCTCTCTCACAATCACATTAGCATCGTTAAACATCATGAGCCACACAGGCAAATATACCTGTCCTCCACTAGCTGAACCCGAGCTGCTTAAACAACATGCTCGCAACTCCCTTACTCCTTATATTTTTAAGATGTAAAAAAATGGGATCTCAGCCAGGCAGATAATTGGATTTTTTTACTGCTCAGATCAGATCTCAACACTTCAGGGCCAGCTCCTGCTCTCTATTACACCCCTGCTACCGTGATGGCTTCTGCAGAGCTCACGGGCACAAGCCCACCAGGCGTGGGCACAGGCACAGCCCCATCTCACCCACCGCACGCCTCGGCCAGTCCCTGGGGAGGAGAGGGGAGGTGGGCAAAGAGCTGCCTGCATCCTGCGCCGGCGGACGGCCCCCAGCCCCGCACTGTGGCTTGCTGATGAGGATCAATTGTGCTGTGTCAGTGCCTTTCCCTGCCTCAGAATCAGCCGGGGAGGCAGAGGCAAGCCTGGCCACCTGCCCCACCGGGGGATGCTCACCTCGTGTTTAACACAATCCAGTGGGGTTCAACCGGGTAACTTCAGCATTAACCTCCCTGAAACATTTCTTTGCCACTGCTGAGCTCTGAGGATACCAATACTTTATCCAAAGAGTTAAATTCTCCCAAGGGTAATTGCCAGCTTGCCACTGAACTGATGATTTCCTTTTTACCCATGGAAGAAAAAAAGCTTAGCAAAGCGTTGTTTTGCCTTGGAATTCAAACTAAAACAGTGAGCGTCTATCCAACCCAATTATCTGCCCCCAAATGAGATTTTTTTCCTCTTTTCCCCTGCCTCACATGGCAGGGAGATCTCAACATCCAAATCTATCATTTTATTCCTATAGGTTCAAATAGAATAAACTCTATGAATTTAAAAGTTGTCAGGGTAACAGCACTCCACCTAACTCGCTGTAACTTCCTGGTGTGAAGGAGTCAAAGAGGAAAAGAAAAGACCTGTCTTTATTGCAAACCAAGAGCAAAGGGACTTAATAGGAAGTAAATACTGTTTTTAAATTCAAATGATTACTCTTGAAACGTTTTGCATATTTAAAAAAGCAAGTAGTATATAATGCAGTAAGGAATAACATTAAATAATCAGGATTTGGCTGGGCAAACCCAAGCGCTTTCAGACGAGCCTACGTACCTTTTTATTAAATGAGCTCTGCTGTTCACGTAGTTGGAATCGAAGGAGTAGTTTTCAGTCTGGAAGGAGGAAAAGAAAAAGGAGATGGTTAGAAATCTCATTTTCCCACGTCTGGGAACAGCCAGGTTTACAGGGCCAGGACAAAAACAATCAGCAAACCCCATGGGAGGGAAAGACCACCCCAGTACAGGACAGATCCCAGTGAGCAGGATGGAGCTGGGTGTGGAAAACTCCTCCCTGTTAGTCTTTCCACCAGCTTTCACCAAAGAAAAAGGCTGGCTGGTCACCACAGAACAATTTGCAGAGAAGAAACAATGTGACTATGCTCTGTTACAAAACTAATTGCTTTTAATTCCCTGATGGACTCGGTTCTGTGTGTGTCAATTTGACTGAAAGTTCAAAAGGTATTTTTCTTATTAGTGCATAATTAACATGTTAAAATATTTATTGCATAGATATGTAAATGCCAGCAAGGTAATCCCCTGCCGGAGAATTTAATGCGGGCACTTTTCTTTGTTTTACATCATTTCATTTGCAGAGACAGTAGGTTCTGTTATTAATAAAAAAGCAAACAATAGGTGACATGCTTAAAAGTTGGAGGGGAGTGAAAGCAGGTGTGGGGAAAGTCAATGGATTTGTCATTTGCAAGCAAAACCCACTAACTCCCTCTGCACTTGAAACACCGTCTTTTAACCTCGGATTACAAAGCCCCGGAGTTCTGGTACTTGCAGCAGGTAAGGAATGAAAAAAAGCAACCAGAAGGTGGAGAAGAGAGCAGGGTGCTACTGCCCAGGAAGCCATGGTGGGAGCCATGGGACGTGGTGGGTGCTGCGTGGTGGGATGTGGTGGAAGCCACAAGGTGGGATGCAGAAGCTGTTACGTAGTGGGATGTGTGGGAGCGGCACGGTGGGTCATGGTGAGGCCTGCATGATAGAATGGGGTGGGAGATGCATGAGTGACAGGGTGAGTGACAGTGGAAGCCCGTGTGATGGGACGTGGTGGGATCTGCATGGCCTGGCCAGGATCCTTTCTGACCTTCAGGTACGTGTACCCGTGAGGAAGCAGGTCTGCTTGTACGACTCAGGCATCCCAGTCTGTCTGTCCACCCACCCAAAGCCCCACAGATCCACAGAGATCTCACCTGGGATCCCCACCAGCGCCACCCCTGTCCCGGGGGATGCTCCTCGACTCCACCAGACACCCTGGGCAGCAGACGGAGCAGACCCTGCTCTGCTCTGCTTCCTGTGGGCTGACAGCAGTGTCCTCCCAGGACAGAAGCAGGGACAAGCACCTGCCCCAGCAGCCCCATCCTGCCTCCTCTCCACTACAGGTCCTCCTTGTCCCAGCCCTGTGGCCACTCTCCTTCCCAAAGAGCCGCTCTGGGATAGTATGGCCTGTTTTTATGGCAATTATGAACATGGTAAAAATAAATGCATGCATCTTTAATGTCTCAATAAATAAAGGAAAGCAGAGTCTGCTGCTAACGTAATCACAACAGCAGGATGTAGGGAGTGGGGCCGCTGCAGCAGAGCCGAATGTGAAATCCAATCGTACCCCAGCAGAGGTTACACTGCTTTGCCAAGATAATAAAGCAAAGGCAACGTGGTTAAGTGTGACCTTTTCTGAAATACAGCACAATATCTAATTTACCAAACAGGAGCCTCCCAGAGAGAAACATGCAAGGAGCTGCGAGCCGGGGGAGTTGGCCTAGCACTCCGCGCAGCTCAGTTATTACTTTCACATAGTAATTACTGCTGGAGAGTCACGCAGGAGATTTACTGCACAAACGACTGGTCCCTGCAGTTCCTGCATCCTCAGTCCTGCAGAATGCCTTTGATGGTTAGAGCTCAGGAGTAAACGAACACAAGTATTTTTAAAATATGTGATGCCCAAGACTTTAAGCGCCACAGAAAATACCTGATCCTGTGTTTATCCTTCAATCCTGGCACTGCCACCCTGTAGGAGGGATGCTGCCCCACAGCATCCCCCCACAGCAGTCTCACGCAAGATCCCAGCCCCACAAATATGCTCAGAACAGCCAAGCGATTGAGGGTAGAAGGGATTGGAGCCAGTTTTAGAGCAATCCCTGCTTGGCAGGGAAACCCCTCCATCACCCTGCGCTGGCAGATGTGGGAATGGCTTCAGCAAGCCCAGATAGTCAGCTGGCTCTGTCCCCGCATCATCAGCCCCACCACCATGCCCTGCAGCAGCATGAGACACCCTACACCCACCCCGACGTACATCAGCTTCAACCCCTGTGTGTGTACATCCCAGCCCCAGGAAAACCAGGAGAGGAACGGGTGGGTGGGAGGAGCTAATTTCAATAGGTACACATACATTATAGGGCTTTAAATGCTTCAGAGCACTGATGCTGCATGGGCGTAGGCTTCAGAGACCAAGGAAGACCCAGGGCCATCTGCAGGGAATGCAAGCTGCCATCACATCTCCTGCCACAGCCCAGATACACACCTTGCACTAAATCCCCCTCCCATCAACATCACTTGGAGCTTTGCTATTGATTTCTGACCCGAAAAAAAGATCAAGTCCTGGCCTAACTGAAATCATTCCGCAATGAGCAATTCCCCATGATTTACGTTTGATAGAGTGGCGTAACATCCTTTCCATGCAGACTTCCTGGTCCACGTGTCCCCTCTGCTTGGGACGCTCATCACATCACCAACACAACCCATCAAGTCCACACACAAGCGAGTGGGTTCCCGTGGGGTTGGTCCCAGGCAGCATCCGTTCCCAGGCTTCGAATCCCCCACACCACCAAAAGCAGCACGATTAATGCTAATTGCTTCCAGATTTTGGTCAAAACAAGGAGTGACATGGCCACAAGGATGAGAAATGTGCTTCCCCAGGCTGTGAGTTTGCACCCTTGGTGAGGTGCCACCCACAGCTGCATGAGGGTAGGCTGCCTGCCCTGCCTGCCCTGGCACACTCCTACTGCTGCACAAGGCAGCCCAGCAGTTTGAGAGACCTTTCCTCAGCTATGGGATTATCCATCAAGGTTATCTCCATGCAGGCTAGGGGATCAAAACAGAAAAATAAAAAATAAATAAGATTTTTCATGGAGAAGGGTTGCTTTATAGCTTGCATTATTCAATTGAAGTTCCCTTGATTTAATTCTAGTTCATCCTGCAAAATGCAATCCCTCACAAACAGAGGCAAAATGATGGGGAAGGAGAACATCTCCAACATGTCAACATTTTAATTGGGAAAAGATCCACTCCCTCTCTTAACGAGGCCCAAAGAACAAAGTCAAAGCATAAAAAAGAGGGAAAAGGTAAGGCTGGCTGGTGCCGATGAAAGTGTGCTCTTCATAAACTGCATCATCAAGAGGCCAGCCCTTATCTTCTTATTTTGGTAGAAGCAAACAAAGTGTTACTTTCTCACTGATCAGCATCACTCCTGTTGAAATCAATGAGGAGCTCAGCCTCGGACTCAGCCTCTCCTCTCCATGTCCAGAGCCGGGTCCAGCACGGACCTCCTGAACAGCGCTGCCAATTTGTATTTCCTGCTCACAGTAACACGAATAAAGGATGCTCACGCTTGTCAAGATCAGACCCTCACCCTCTGTGCCATGAATAAACAATAGATTCAAGACATCAAGAAGCACCAAATAACACCTAGCACAAAGTTTGTAGTCTCAGCCTGTATTTCTCTTGGAGCAGAGAAACCCTGCTGTTTCACAGGCTTGGGATTTGCCTTCCAGATGCAGACGTGTTGGTGTCAATGCCATCAAGAGAGAGCCCTGGCTCAACACACAGTTTACCAGTGCCTAATTTGAAAAATGCTTGTATTTAGCTGCTGCCCTAGCAACACAAATATAAATATAATAACAGACACACTCAGAATCAAGCAATCAGCAGGGAAATTTAAAACTTTTTTTTTCCCCAGTGGCTGCTTTTGGTTGAGAACTGCCAATTCCACTAAATTTAAAAATAAAAAAAAGACGTACAAATGTCAGTACAACTCTTCTTGACCTGGATATCACAGGGGGAAGAAGGGTGACTTCTCCATTAGCAAACAGCCAGTTAGCAACAGGGCACTGCTCTAACGACTGCTCACTCTCTGCCTTAGAAACAGAAATAAATCCCAGAGGATCCAAAGGCAGTTTAAGGGGAATTAATGCAAGTGCCAGTGGAAAGGTCAGCAGGCTGCGGCGACTCCAGGCACAACCACTGCTGTGGACTGATGGAGAAACAGAGGATCCCGGCCGAGGTCGGTTCCAAGGTGGGAGAGGGACATGTTTTAGGCCATGCCAGGAGGCTCAGATCAGCACAACCGTGTCCCTTCCAGCCCATTCACCTCAGGACAGATGCCCAGGATCTGGCTTCTTCTCATTCTTCCTTCTTCCCAGCTATTTGAAATGTGCTCTTTTTTTTCAAACCAAACTCCATGGAGGTGAAAATCCAGCTTTCCCCACTGTGTCTGGATCTGGGCTCTTGATGGGGGGTTCGGCTGCTTGATCCACACATCTGCCCCCAGCGAAGTTCATGGTTGTTTGAAGCTGGACCCATCTCTCCTGACCCAAAGTGACAGGTATCAGTCCTTCCGCCAGTCTCCACCTCAGAAGATGACTTTAAAGCATCTCAGCACGGGTCTTTTTGCCCTTCTTCTCACTTCAGGGTGAAAACATCTCTATCTTTCTACAAATTATTGTAAACCTGCTGCAACCTCCTGCCAAAGCATGTAGGGACCCTTCACAAAATCAGCTTCATAAAAATGACACATTTAGCGCCACTTTTTCAGGGTTATCCCTTGAGCCTTTTTTTTTCCCCTGCGCGCCTTGTTAATAAAGCTTGCATGTCACCCTTTATTATCAAAAAACAGAGCGGACCTTTCTCCAAGGCTGCAATGTGCATCTCTCCTTTTGAGTTTCAGAAAATCCTCCTGAAACACGCAATGGCTCCTCATCCTTTGCATCAAGCCGCACATCTTCACCAGGAGCACCAGTCTCCTGACCTTCCCTCTGTGCTGCAGGCATCGTCAGGGACCACAGAACTGGCAGACTGTTCCCAAAAATCCATAAGGCCGCTCTGATGGGAAAGGCAGGGCTTGTAAGACCGCATCTCCCAGTCCTCCTGTATCCTCGGTCCTGTTCTCCATGGGCCAGTCAATCACAGGCTCCAGCATCTGCAATAAAACTGTTGCTGCCTGTTAGGAGATCTTGCCAGCACTTAATTCTTATGGTTTGAACTATATTGCGGGTGATATAGAATTCATGCAAATTAAATAAAACCACTCCAGCTGCACTTGGGAAACAGGGAAAATTTCAAAGTAGGGACCAGGTCAAATGAAGTATGCATCCGCAATGAGGGAAAGTCATTATCATTTAGCAAGCTGCTTATTTACTCCATGGGAAATAAATAAGCAGTCTGAGACTCTTTCCTGCTGAGAGCAGACACAGTACAAAAACCCACCAAACACCGAAATCTAGCCCCATGGCCCCAAGAGGAACAGCCGGGCTTGTCCTGATGCTCTCATGGTCAGAAAGGCAGCCAGTCTTTCTCTGCACACTGGCAGGAGACTCATGAGATCCAGCTCCGGGCTAGGAAAGGATCACAAAGGACGTCAGGAGAGATTTTCCCCCTTTGCATGTGACACCGCATAATTAGCCCCTGTGCTACTGGCTGCTGATGAGGACGCCACTGCCTCTGAGCATCAGTCAGGGTCAGGATCGGTGCCTCAACCACCTGAGGAGCTCTGCTCCTCCTTTGCCACAATTGCCACCGGCTCTACTCAGGCTCTGATGGCATCTGAAACCATGGATGATGGTACTGAGCACCACAGCCACTGCCTGAGGAGATGTAACAGAAGACAGACCCATATTTCACAACTCGTCACTCTCCAGAATCAGCACCTCCAGATATGGTGGGTATCAGAGATGCAAGACCAGACCAGCTCAAGTCTTTTGGTTAAATCCCCCAGCAAACCCTACCCAAACAGCTACTGGTGCTTCCACCTTGAGGGAAAGTCAGCAAATGCTGATGGATGCAATAGGGTGAGCAATGCCTGCGTCAAGGCCTTTGGGATGGCCCCAGCTGGGCACCAGTCCCCATCAGCAGCTCTAGCCCACTCCAGAACTGCTGGAGCACAAGCCAGGGGCGCTGGAACAGACTGCCAAGGGAGGTGGTCGAGTCGCCTTCCCTGGAGGTGTTTATGGAATGGGTGGACGAAGTGCTTAGGGACATGGTTTAAGGGAGTGTTAGGAATGGTTGGACTCGATGATCCAGTGAGTCCTTTCCAACCTGGTGATTCTACGATTCTATGATCCAAAGGGATGCAGCTCTGCTGTGTCAATAGCCCCAGGTAAGATGGAAGGGAAACATGAAGTATTTCAGTTCTTATTATGGAGCGTTTAAGAGCCAGTCACCTGGAGGAGTTTAATAGAGGTTAAAAGGATCTGACCTCTGGCATCTCCCCTTGCAGCCATTCCCCCATACCCCAGCTCACTGCTATAAGCCTAAAATACAGGAGATTGCAAACTGTAAACTAGCAACTTAGTGTCTCTGAAAAAGTAAGTGCATTTAGCATCTGATATTGATGTTTTATAATTAGATGTAATACAGCAGATCATTTTCCTGCCCTTGATCAATGAAACCAGGGTTGGTTTTGGGGTTGGGCTTTTTTGCAGACACTCTGATTGCTGCCTAAACCAAATGAAGCAGTGCCTCGCTCGGTTCAGCAGGAATGAGCAGAGACGAGGATGTGCAAACACAGCATCCATTTAGATTTACTATCCCCGAAATATAAACAGAATGTTTATTTCTGACCTTTTAAGCACTAATTCCAAATTTAATGAGGCACAATGAACATTCCTCAGAGCCACACTCCATGGCTGCTTAACACCACCGACCCTCTAATTATTACTGCAGCTTAAATAAAGGGCATTTGGTTCTGATGGACATTATTAAACACCGAAGGAACTGAGTCCAGCCTCCATTTTCTCTTGATGAAATAAAAAGCATTGCAGTGAAATCACTGGGAGAGTTCATCCTTCAGCATCACCCTGCTCATCAGAATGAGCAGAAGTATCAAACCAGATTGCATTACGGCACAGGCATGCCCACTAATCCGCACTGAACTCCTGTCCCCTCCCCAAATAAATACAGGCTTTCTCATTTTTTTGTCTGAAAATGGATCGGAGGCAGGAGGAAAGAAGCTGCTGTGATGTGATTTTGAAAAAGGGCGTAGGATTAGAAACCCAAATTGAATCCTGAGAGCAGCAACACACAATGAAGCCATAATTACACTCCTCAAAGCCACAAATAGTGTCACCCGGTTGAATTTGTCAACATAACAGAAATCCACAGTATGGTTATGAAGAGCAAAAATGCAATAACAAAAAACCTGCCGTACATTCGGATGACACCTATAAACCCAAAGCTCTCTGGTGGCTGCAGCCCAGGGGTGTCCCTCCAGCAGCACAGCTGATGCAGGCACCTCCTTGGCACCACCCCCGCAAATCAATCAAAAAGCAAAATACTGACCCAAAAGACTTTCTAAAGGAGAGCTCAGAGGTGCTTTGGCTGGACTTTGGGAGGCCAGCAGGCTGGCAACGCCTCAGCAGCTGCCCAGTGCCCCCCCCGGGGCTGGGGCGGGAGGAATCTCGGGGCAGGGGGGGCAATGCCTTTCTCCCATGTGCCCACGGATGGGCATGAGTCTGAGCTCACCAGCCCATTAGGGCACAGCCTTCTGCACAGGGGAGCTGCTTGATATAGCAAGGAAAAATCCCTGCAGGGATATAATAGCCAATAAACCTAATAAAAGGGTTTTTTCCCATCACCTGTGCCTGGGACTTTCAGATGTGTAATGAATCCATGCTTGCAGCTCCCAGTGTGGACTACACCCCTCCCTGAGTAGTGCAAGAAACAATCTGGATCTAATCAGCAGCCCCAGGGTAATGGGCTATGACTTACCGATTTGTTAAAAAACCTTTCTGAACTGTCCTTTCCCTGTCTCCTGCCATTAGGAATGAAAACAAATATAACAGAGGAACCTTTTTTTAAATGTTCTCATCACTAGAGCTAAATAAAACTCCTTGTCATTCACCTTCTGGAGCGGCAGGTCAGGCCGTTGCATTTGGTAGAGAACAGGAGAAATCACAGATTTGTCACCGCAAAAAAAATAAAGAGAAACAAAAAAAAAAAAGAAAAACCAAAAAAATCATTGCAGCTGAGCTAAAAATAGAGAAGGTGTGAGATGCTGCTGCCAGCTTAGCACATCAGAGTGACGAGATGCCCGGGTCGCCGCTCCACCAGCTGCATCCCTGTGCACAAGCCCTGGGGCAGGCAGAGGGGCATGGGGGCACAGCAAAACGGGACTGAGAACCAAAAGGGGCAGCCCGGCTACCATGGGAGCACCTCACTTTGCTTCTGCATCCCAGAGGAGATGGGGACAGCCCCGAGGCTCCTCAGGGCAGTGAGCAACGTGGTTCACAGCAGCACCCAGCCCCATTTTTTCTGATATTTGGGCGTGCAACAAGTGCTTCACATTATCACCTTACACCCCGCAGGCTATTTCATCCTACAGCTTCACCAGAGGCCTGATCCTGTCCCGTATCTGCCCCTGGCACATGGTCATGCATATCCAGCTCTGGCAGTGAAACCTCTGCACCAGTAACTCCCGCCTGGCTTCAGCTAAAATTCCCCAGCAATGGCGGATAATAAAACTGAGAACACTGCCCTGCGTGCTCATCGCGTTATCATTTACATTGTTTATCTGTAATTGCATGGGAAGGCTTGCAATCAGGATAGCCTCAGCCAGCTCCGGCTCTCAGCCTCAAGGGGATTTTGCTCACAACAAAATTATTTATCAAAACCACTTTTCCCCTATTTTATTTTTTTTTTTTTTTTCGCTACTTGGGGAGGAAAACACAGCTCTCCAGCCCACAAAATTACCCTGCAGCCATGAGATGGACTGCAAACCCGAGCAAGACTGGCTTTCCTCCCTGCTCCTATCACCATTCTTGCTGGCTGCGGCACCAGGTGCCGAGCACAGGTGGGCAGCAGGATGCGACTCCCGGCTCAGCTCCACTCCCCTTGAACCATGCTGCTCCCAGAGGTGACCCACTGGCTTCAGCATCCTTGAGGACACACCAGCACCCTTTGAGCCACGCTGCCAGCTAAAAGGCATTGGGAAACTAAGGAATTTAGCCAAACAGAAGCCTGTTTTCTCCCAGAATAAACCATAAATGATAACAACGTACCTGCCAGGTTAGGGGATCTCTCCTCTGGTGCTAACTGGATGCCCATCTCCACCCTTGTGCTGCCCGCTCTCCCTGCCTGACAGCCACCCCATGTTATTAACAGCCTGGTAAACACAGCCCGTTGGTTATTACAAAGATGCCAAAACCTTACTACTTCTTGTTCCTTCCAGTTAATGTACCATAGCCGAGGATGAATTGCTATTACAAGGAACTAAAAATAAAAATGTTTCAGAGGCCGTAATTGGCTTGTCTTGTTGGGCTTTTTAAGGAGCCAGAGTACCAGTTCCAGGCTATTAGCCCGAAGGTTGTAGGAGAATGGTGTAAAATATTTCTTCATTAAAACCCTACCTTCTCCATAGAGGTGTTTTTCTTCAGGTTTTTCCCCCCTTTCATTCTTTTTTATTATTATTCTTTTTAGAAGACTTGCGTTATCAAATAAGCTTTAGCTAAAAGAGGGCTTTGAAAGCCCAGAGGTGATATAAATAGACAGGGCTCGGTGCAGCTGGAGAACCAGCCAGAGCCTTCACTCATCTATTCAGGTCATTTTTCTACAAAACTTACGTAATATTCCTCAGTTGCATTTGTAATCTTGGGCCGTTTACAATAATCAGAATCAAATCTTGCAAAGTCCTCGGGGAAAGGGTGCTCCGTGCTGGCAAGCATCCAGCCCACAAGTGTGGGACAGGACCACCACCATCGCAGGCTGCAAACCCCCTACAAGGCAGGCAGGGGTGCCCAGGAAGATCCTTGCGATGGGGACTGTGCGGTTTTTTTTGCCTTTTCAGGCACTTTGGTGATACTTGTTTATTGAGAGCCTTAGTTACCACCATTACTCAGTATCAGCAACAACCAGGACAAAATCAAAACCACTTATTCAGTAAAATTCTTCTTCTGAAAGAGGAAGATGCTCTGCAAAGCGAGGACTCAGCAGCTTGGCACCAGCCACCCTGATAAGCATGGTGACAATGCACCAGCAAAATAACAATAATATATGGTCATGACTTGAAAATTGATTTTAAGACCTGCTGCTTGCAGAGCCCAGTCCAACCAATGGGGGCACCTTGAGGCTGCCCTCACCACCTCCGAGGAGCCACCACAGACCCTTCTGCAACAACGGCTCAGAGGAGCACACCATTAAAATAAATAATAATATCAATAATGACAATGACCAGTCTCTAGATAACGCTGCACAGCAGGGGAAGCTCAGCAGAAAAATTACAACAGAGTCTTTTGCTCTCTGCTTTTGCACAAGAAGGATGACACATTTCTTTGTGGAACAGCAACCCAACAGGTATTTATTACTTTGATTCTGTGATTTGCTGCTAGAGGTTGCTGCTAGAAGATGACTATTTCTGTTAGGTACAATTGCTATTTTTTGATAGTGTCTAGGCAATACCTTGTTAAAAAGGGCAAAACAACAGTTATTAATTACCCTAATTAACCCAATTCATAAGACACATTTATGTGGCTGTCATGACAACTGCTTTGACTAACTTGCCAAGAATAGCTTAGCTGTCCATTCAAATAAATCCCTGATAATTACTAGTCTAGTTTACTGGGCTTCTGTGATAATAATAATTAGTGCTACTGTACAAAAGGTCGCACTAAACAGTTTATGAATGATGCATTTCGCATGGTGATTACATGAGTCATGCAGCATCCAGCAAATGGACACAGCATGTTTCCAACGTGTAGAGATGCGATTAGATGGGAACCTGTGGTTGCTCTTCCTGCAGAGAGCATGGCGGGCAGAGAGGAAGAAGTTATTATGGTTGGAGGAGAAATAACCAAGGAGAAGTTGGGTGAAGCTGGGACAGCCACCAGACTGCATCCTTGACAGCCGAGGGGTCCATCTATCCATGCAACCAGCCACCACAAACAAGGAGATTGTGCTCTACTGCTAATGAAGGCACTGGTAGACACCAAAAACCTTCCAAGCCTCATCAGTCACGTGTTGATATCTCATCTGACCACCTCATTTCCATCCCTGTCAATGACAGATCCCTGTCAATGACAGCTCACCTCTCTGGTTTTGGCATACTTTCCCATTACTGGGTTTCAGGATTAATGTCAAAGGGGTTGAAGGCAACGCAAGCCAGAGCTGAGCAGCTCAAGTCCTCTCTGTCTCACATCTGCAGGAAGGAATCCTCCAACTGCAGGAAGGAATCCTCCAACTTGCAGTTTGTGTCTCCCTACAACCAGCTGTAGCTCCAGCACATCCTGTGGGTGCTGGCTGTCCTGCAGGTAGCAAGCATTGCCCAGCCCAGCATCGCTGCTCCTGAGGCTGCTGCAGGTACGAGAAGAAAGAGCTACCTCCCCTATGAGGAGCTATGCTCCTGACGCAGCTATGCTTTCATGCACCTTCACAGAGAGAAATTCAGGCCCATCAAATGCCATTTTTCCTTTACTGAGGTTTGTAGGTGAAAACTGATCCGTGGGATTCCCTCTGACTACATCTAGGCAGGAGCAATGGGAGATGGGACTGTGACGCCCCACCGCAACACTGCAAAATCCAGCAAAACCCTGGGCAGACCAGAGGAGCAGGGCAAGGACAGAGGCAGCAGCACGCTCACAGAGCTAATACAGAGGACAGCTGCCAGCTCCATGGAAATCGATGAAATCACCCCATTTAGAATAAATTCTGATTAAATACCACTTACGGTCCTTATTGTCCATCCCTTGTTACCTATCACAAGAGGCATCTGCATGTAAATACGGTCTTCATCTGCAAATATTTGTCTGCTACGGCATTCTCCTCCCTCACCCCTACCTGAACTTGCAATTATTCTTATTGATTGACTTTAAGAGAGCACCACGCACATGCCTTCAGCTGCCACGCGCCGAGCAAACAAGGGAGCAACGCCAGGCTCCGCTGTAATCATTACCGGGGCGAGCAATTGCCCTGTCACACATGGCAGGTTACGGCTTCAGACTGGAGGCAGCAAGGCCAGATGAACGCTTAAAACGTCGTTACAGTGTGAAAAGCGAGGATGTAGAAATGACACCTCCTTTCTCAACAAATCTGTTCCCGGAGCATCTCCCGGCTCTGCGGATGGATGTGAAATTTCATCTTGTTAAGCCTGAAGAGCCAGCATAGCCCTTGGAGGGGGAACATGGGCTCATGTCCTGTTCATGTGCCAGAATAAGCTCTGATGAGGACATCTTCAGTCTGGGGGAAGGAGGATTTCAAGTCCCGAGAAGGATTTCAGTGCTGGTGCTTGAGCCCAGGCTCTCCCACGCATCACCCTGTGAGGTGGCCAAAACATGCGCTAGAAGATGAGGTGCTTTTATCAGACCAGTGAGGAGAAATCAGGGAAATCCGACGCTGAGCAGAACCTTCTCCAGTTTTCCCAAGTGAAGTTTGCAGCTTGGTTCAATATGTTAGTGCCTAATGAAGGTTTCCCCCATATTCTGCAGGGTATAATCGTTCTCCTCGTAATGAACATGTGTTAATGGCATATTAACACTGACAACATCTAAGTGTGGAGAACAAGAGATGAACAAATTCCAAAATTCAACTTTGGTTTTTTTTTTCCCCCAAACAAAAGAATCCATTGCGCGGCTGAGCAAGCCCCAGCCCAGCAGGAGCCCATGGCTTCCACAGCGATGCTGCTGGCTCTGGTCTACGGGCTCACCATGGGATGCAGATCCCACGTGGGACCATGGCTTTGGTCTCCTCTAATCCAGGCTCTGCAACAAACTGCAGCACACAGGGAAGGATCTCAGCGCAAGCGCGGTATTTTCTGCCAGACAGGGGACACAGCCATGGCAGGGCTGAACCAAAAAGCAGAGGAACCACTCGCAAATGTCTGGAAAAGCGTTTTACCGGGTAGACAGGTTTGGATGCTGCTTCTAAGCCAACAGCCATGTGGATTTGATTACTAAATGTCACTGAAGCTGGGTTGCTGCCAGAGCATCCAGATGTGAATCTGAATATGAAAAGTCCAGAAGGGAGCAGGTGACAGGAGTCGCAGGCACAGGCACTGAGCCCCCATCCGGTGTCGGCATCCCAGCCCATCTGGGTTTGCATGACCGAGTTTACATAAGCTCTCAGGCAAGGAAAATAACACACATAAAATAGGTGGTTTTCTGGTTTTTCGTCATCGTTTGTGAAGACAGCTCCCCAAAACCCTGACAGCTCCTCAAAAGCAGCATCAATGTGCCCTATTGGCGTGCTGCCCACCGCCAGGTACTGCAGGGAGGTGCAGATGCCTAATTCCCTAATTGTCCAACTCCTCCCACCAGCACACATTTAGATTTCCAGATCGATAATCAATGCTAGAATCAATAACAGGGAATTTAGCTACATTATAAAAACAGTAAAATCAGCCAATACTGAGAAATGACTATTGAGTCTTGTGTTTTCTGTACTCACTTAGTCTAATAACGGTGAATGATATTTTCCAAGTACATTATTCAGCAATAAAACCGCCGAATTATTTGATCTCTTTCTAACCTTTATGGTTCTAAGCACTCTTTTTGACCCAGATTGAATGAGGCAACATCTGCAGAGCCTTTCACAAAATTGTACTCAGCGTGCACTATTGTAGGTCCGCTGCCAAAGATAAATGTTATTATTTTAAAGCCATCATCCTCCTAATAGATGAGCAAACGCACTGCATTAGCATAGCCTGCAGAGCTCGAGCACGGGTGAGAAAATGCCAGAGGGTTTTCGCTTAATGGAATTTTACATACCTGACTTAGGATGGGTTAATGCAATCCACCAACATGGGAATTTTAAAACCTGCCCTGTGGCATACACCTGCCACTACAAAAGATGGTATAATCCGACAAGCTCCAGATCCCCGTGAGAACCATGAAGGATTCACGTCGAAATCTCCGGTGGCCAACAGGGCTTCGAGACAAGGACCTCAGCTACACGGCTTCGACGCACACAGACCTACACTATTTATCACAGACCTACACGATGTATTGGGCACGAGGAGGAGGAGGAGCTGGGGTGCCGCTTTCCATCAGAGGGGGTGTGAAGTGCAATACCTGCGATGCACAGCTGCCCGCTGCAGCACGAGCAGTCGCTGCACTCAAGACTTCCGCAGTCTAATGAGAACTTGCTGTAATTCCTTGTTAAACAGGGACTCACGTCAAGGCTAAGTCCTGATCACTCATCCAGCTGACATAAGCCATTACTTTCTTCCAAATTTAGAGTAGAAACTAGAGGGAGACACTGAAGTAGTTACAACACTGAGGTGTCTTCTTTATCAAACCCTGCAATGGGTGCCACGAGTAAGCTCTGCCCCAACAGGAGCAGTGAAATTGGGAGCCATCAATGGCCTCAGTGTCCCTTTGCTGAGCCCTGGGCAATGTTCTCCTGGGGACATTTGGGACCAGCACCACAGCAGACCCCAGGAGACAGCCTGCCCATATCCCTGTGAGGATAGTGCTGCCTGCAGAGCACCCCATCCATTGCCAATTCAGAGCACGCTCTAATTTAAATTATAATTACACTTATAAGTACACAGATTACAACTATTTATGCCACAAATAAGACCATCCTGTATTTTAATTAACAGAAAATGATTGGAACTCAGCTATAGCCTCTACTGGGAACAATATCTAATCATTTATTGAAATGAAGCCATGCCCAGCCCCATAGGCAGCCTGGCAGGGAAGGGGGAGTGGGCAGGGCTGGGGGTTCCCCCCATCCAAGCCCTCACACAAGAGTGGCAGCTGCCATCAGACACGGCAAGAGAAGAGGTCTCCTGGGAAAGACGGAGGGCTCATCGCTGGAGAGCGTGCAGGCAGCGCCTGTGGATGGAGGCAGGCAGGGGATGAAGGGTGGGAAGGCTCTGCCTTTGCTGGCTGCTGGAAAGTTAGGAAAGACGCAAGGAGGGCATACTCAATGAGACCACAGACCTGGGAGAACACCTGGCTGAGGAGCTTATCTGGCTCAAAGCCCTCAAGAGGGCCTTCAGGAGATAGCAGCTGAAAAATATGGCTCTTCCACAGAGCCAAGCAGATGCACATGGGGTTATTCAAAGGTGACATGCACTTGGACTAAACCATGCTTTTGCATGCAGTGCTTGCTTTATGCAAAGTAAATGACAGGGAGAAACCACAGAGTTCAAATCACTCAATACAGCAGGAGCGAATTTGGAAACTGCTACGAGAAAGGCCATAAGTAGCGTGCAAGACCACCCTTTTAATGTACTTCTAAAAAAAACTTACTATATATCTTCCCTAATTTAAGCAAAAATTCTTATCTGCCATGTAAATATAGTTGGAGAAGCTTTCATTATAGACTTCAACAAGTAAGAGATGCATCAGAAATATGCATCAGAAATTCAAATTTACTAAAACAAAAATGAGTTCTCTCCGCTTTCAGCAAAAGTGAACCATAAAACCCAAACCGATCCCATAAAAACAAATGAAAGATATATATGGTTATAAGACATATTATATACTTATTTAAATAATTAGGTACAATACATAATAGTTCTATACACAGTTTTATACTTATAAATACATCACATATATCATAGTGTATAGTATATGAGAGACAATATGATACATAGTATATAATATAAATAAAGATATTATCATGATATTGTTATATATAGGTCTTGCCATCAAAGGAGAGCGGCTTTAATGTAAATACAACTTGGCTACTGCTACCACATACCACAAACTGGCCCTAATTCCTCCACAGAACCTTGCAGCAAATGTCCTTGGTCCCACCCCACCGTGGGCTGGAAAACCCTTGGAAAACCCAAGAGAAGCTGGGATGGGGTCGCAGCCCTGCATCACCCATCCAAAAGCCAAACCCTGTTGAACTAGAAGCTTGTCTAAGAGCGCAGTAAGCATGGCCATCCGTGAGAGACGTGGCTGAACATGAATGGGAGCTGGCGTATTTATCTCTGTTGCAAGGTATTCAAATGAATTTTTCCAAACGGAGAACTTGGGAGTGATTACATTAGGAGATGCATAATTTAGTTAGGCTGACCTCGAATGGAATAAAAAGCTGCTGATTTCCATAATGTCGGCTTCTGACACTCAGCGAGGTCAGGGAACATGCAGTGATACACAAAACACTTTGGGAGTAGTTAAGCGGAGGGATAGGCTGGGAATTGCGATTTCAGGGCAGATTGGGAGGGAATTGGGGGAGCACCTGGGGAGGTTTGGGGTCCTCTCTCTGCCAGCTGTGGTCCCCAGGAGGTGCAGGATGCCCACTGGTTGCCCCAGCAAGGACCAGGGAGCTTTCCCTGGGGAGGAGATAAGCAGGCGATATCTGAAGCTGAAAGCATTGCTTCTCTTCAGCAGCCTCTCAAAGAATAAAGGCTGTAGATAGCTCCCAGACAGGGATGCACAGCGCAGGAAGGCAGGAGCTGTGACCTGTGCTTACCCATGGCGGTGCGCATCGCAGGCACAAAAAAGTGCTGAGTTACAGTGACCTCCCAAGGAGAAAACAAGACTGGCAACGCACGATCGCTGCAAAGCCAGCCTTCCGACTAGTCGAACATCATTGCTGATAATGCTTTAATTACTATCTCTGCCAAAAATAAGCCTCATTTCAACAGCCTGGCATGTCTCAGTGCTGCAAACTTTCTCCGGCTTGGAAATTATCTCCCCTTTTTCTCTTTCTCTTGCTCTATACACAGTATTACTCAGAAGCAAGCCAAATCCCTTCCAATTATGTATCATGACATTTCCCCAGTGTTACACTAAAGCAAGGCCCTTCACTTATAAATGGCATGGTTTATAACAAATTGTCTGTTATACCAGACAGAAACTGATTTCCTCAAACCCAGCATATTAAAGTGAGTACATTCATTCTGGTTGTAACACACAAAATGTGATTATAACAGACACTTTGGGGGCTTTTTAAGGCTAGCAGAGAAGAGGAGGATAAGCTGGAGGGGAAGAAAGAATTGACAAGTAGAGAAATGACAGAGAAAGAGGAACAGCCACGCTGATTTCATTTCTTACAAAACAAAAATCTTTGTGTGTTGTAGAAATGTGCTTTAGTTAACACCGCCAGATAGCCAGAGCAAAAACTGCCGGTGCTGCCTGAAACGAAAATGGCTCTATTGTGCTTAGAAAACCATTTCCTACAGTGAGTAGAACACTTTCCAGGTAGTAAAAAGCATATCTGAAACCACCGGGGCCTTATCCTGCAACTGTTGCTCAAATAATCTCCGCTGCCACAAGGAGTCCAAACGAAACCAGTGCGAGTGAGGATTATGCAGGAGTGTATCAAGGTTGAGGGATTAGACCAGGATTATCACTAAAATCAGTAATTCCTCATCTTACTGATGGTGGCAACCAGGCTCAGGAGGTGGCAGATCACCACGGCCACAACACCCTGAATCTGGGTCTGGGAGCTGTCAAGCATGAAGGTCCCTGGAGGACTTGAGTCCTGCTGGATCAGTGGTTGCTCTGCCTTGACCTTCTCCAGCAGGATCTACAGAAGCAGCACCACAGCAAGGCCATGCCTAATCCACAGCCTGCTTACAGCGTAACAGCAGCACTGTTGCTTCCCTTCCCTGCTGCTGGCATGACACAGCCACCCCGGAGCTCAGAGTCAGTCCTGAACCTCCATTCTAATTCCACCTTTGTATATCCAACCTCTCAAACAAGGTCCCATTTCAGACCTCCTCACGTCTCCCACATTGGGTCCTGCTGGGGACCAGCCACCACTGCAACCCCGGGCAAGACCAAGGGGCAGAGCAAGCTGCCATGCCCTAGGAGATGCTCTCCAGCCTGAGGCAGCCACAACACTTTGGCATGGTTTCCCAAAGCTTTGCACAGATTTTGGATGTAAAACTGCCTCTGAAACACAGATGCAGCCATTACATGCACATTGTTTTCTCTTAAAACCATGAAGCCAAAATCCAGGCATGTAAGTGTTACCCAAGGGTGGCTACTCTATATGCAAGTCGTGTCCCGGGGATCCTAAAAGGCTCAGCATTCAGACCGGTTTCCACACCATCCCATTGCAATGTGCATTTTTATCAAGGAAGCCGCTTAATGGCTCCTATTAATTTGGGGTTTTAATCTCCTGGTACAACTTCCAGTAATACACATGCAAAACCTGACAACAAGCCCTTTTGGTTTCAAAGCTGACTTCTCCTCCGGCTCAGCAGGAAGGAAGAAAAAGCCCTCAGCAGCAGCAAAGCCTCTGACCGGCAATGCCCTTGCAGCTCCAACATGTCCCACTCTCCCTCCTGCAAAACAAGTCGAAATACTAACAGGGGCCAAGCCTCCTGCTGTCAGCCACGATCACCAGAGCTGCTCACAAACTCTTATTGCCATCGCTGCCGACAGCCACAACAATGCTAAAAGGCCACAGGCAGGCATCCCTGAGTGGTACCCCAGCACCCAAAGGACCACTGAACCCCACCAGGGATAGGACACCCCCTTGGGACATCCCCCATCACCTCCCAATGCTCTCTTGGCAGCCGCGCCATGCAACAAGCAGAGCCGGCAGCTGAGCTTGGCCCCCACCCAAGGCAAAAAGCTTTTCAAGGGTCGTCTTAAATATTTTTTTGCATACTCAGTTTGCAGCCATACTCAGGTTGCAGTCCTCACAGATGCTGCTGTTTAATTCTTTATGGATCAGCAGGGAAAGGTGGGGAGCACCAATGAACCCAATTACTGCTGGCCCGGCACTGCCAGCCCTGAGACCTGCCACTGCACATACCACTGCCACAGCGCGGGAGGAAACATTTCCTGAAGCTCCAAAAACAACCCATCCTTGGGGACTTTATTTCAAGGTTCCTGACTGTTAAAGCAAATGAGCCTCACATTAAAGACCAGCTACGCATCAAGCCAAAGCAAACGTACCGCTGCTAGGACAGCACATGTCTGCAATCACATATTCCCAGCCAAAATCATCATATGCTAAGCGACACCACCAGCAACATGTTTACCTCCATATTTTATCTTTTATCAACGAATGCTTTGCCTTCCCACCAGGAAAAGTCACTCCCAGGCAGAGCGGCAGCGATATCTCCCAGATGCTGACACCTTGTAAAAGCTCCCAGGGGAAATGCCAGCAGCCTTGTCACTGGAGGCGATTCAAAACAGTCCAGGCAAAGTCCCACTGAATGCACTGCAGGGAATGGTTTGGCTCTGGAATCCCTGGACTTGGGCAGGAATTTAACGTTTCAAATCATCGTCACCTGGAGATGTACCAATAGCACACTTCATACGCATACCATCACACCGTAACCCCTGCTAAGGCACTGATGGGCTGTGGTGGGTGCAAGGCTGCTTCTCCATGGAAGCATCTTTTATGGACTTTCCGTGTCACCCTGCATGCTAGGACAGGGCTGTCACGCTGGTCACTGCTGAGCCTCCTGACCCTCAGGATTTTTAGAAGCCAATTGAATCCACACTGCCAGCGGGATAACTTCTCTTGCAACAGCTGGAAGCATAACACAGAGGTTCTCTGCCAAATAAAACAGACGTTCCCACCCTAAACCAAACTTCCAAGCAGCTTCCAGTTGGGATTTCTCCTCTCCATGCCCTGGCCCTGCCCTTTTGTCCAAAAGCATCCCCAGGGAACAAGCAGACCCATGCCAGGACATGCTGCTCCTTCCAAGAGCACCCACCCAAGAGCTGCTGGTCTCCGAGCAGGGCTGGAGAGCCACCGGCTGCCCTCCTGCATGTTCGCAGGGCTGCTGGAGAGCACGGTGCAAGCTGGCGCTCCATGGCACTCATTACAAGAAACGAATCTGTTTCTCCAGGTGAGGTACCAGCCCTTTGCAATGCATCCCACCTGCATGAGTCATGAGGAAACGTGGCAAGCTGGAGGCACAGGGAAAAGCAACAAGCAACCCAGCTCCCCCAGAGAAGGGTGCCCAAGGTGGTGGAGGTCCTTGGAGAGCCCATCTCACTGGACCCCAGGTTGACCGCTGTGTCAAGGAAGAATATGGGTAGCACTGCCTTCTACCTGCAGCTGTCTGTTAACTTTATGAGATCAGCTATGATGTTCCCAACGCTCTTTCCCTCCCCGCTGGCACCACAGATCTTCCACTACTGGCACACACTTCTGGCTAATGCTGACATGTGATGGATTTTACAACTGAATTTTGTCTCCGACAGTGAACCAAAGGCTGACAGAGTGTTCCACTGGTTGGTGCCCTCAGCAAGGCACTAGCCAGAGATGTACTTGAGACCCCTCTCCAAAAGACACCAGTCCAGAGAGGGAGGAATTCCTCAGGGACCACCGCTGTCAGCATCCCAACAGCAACGGTCACCCACAATCTTGTGACGTAGCCCCCAGGCAGCTGGGCCCCAGCTGGTACTCAGGGAAGAGCACAAGCAAATCTGAACACCGATGGGGATCCCTCAGTATGTGATGGGTGGTGTTTCCCACTCCCAGGCTGCCTGAGCACAGCACAAGGCGCAGGGAGCTTTGGTAGCAGCTCTTCTGCCTTATTTAACCAGACACAAGCTTATCCCAAACTGCTCCCCTCCAGACTAGGATTCCAAGTCCACGCCTCTCCCCATCACAGCATTTGGGAGCAGCAGAGTCTGCTCAGCTCTACAGCTGGATATACACAAGGAGAATACACAAGTGCTTATATCCAGGTCATTCCCATTTAGTTATTGCAAAGAAACTCTATTACAGCTTTTATACCAACACCAGAAGTTAAATCAAGCTTTAATTCTCAGGACCAGCTCTGGGTCACTCACACCGTAGCCTCTCAAACGCAGGCAGCTGCACTAGAGTGTTCTGGAACAGACCTGCAGAAGTCGCTTCCTTGCAGCATCTTAGCAGTTACCTTGAAAAGCCAATGCTGTATGGCAAGAAGGCGGCACATACGAGGGCAGGAGAGACTCGAAATGCAGGCTGGGCAGAGGGCTAAGTGTCCACAATCCGTCGCGGAGATCCCAACAGCTCCCTCCTGACTGTCTTGTCATTAAAAACTGCACCTTTGCTTTGAGCTACAGACATCTGGGCTGCGAGCACACCAAAGCTGGGCCAACACCAGTACGCAACCTCTTGGGAACTGGTTCTGTAGCCTTAGCGGAGGTTAAACCCCAGAGTTCAACAATACCAGGGTTGCCAATACAAACGCTACAGGATCAGGCCCACCAGCACCAGCCCTCTCCAGCAGCCCTGCAGACCAAGTACAAATCTGAAGCAGCTCCACTGTCTTCGGCAGCATCATTTTGCATTTACACCAGCACACTGAACGGAAAACAGCGCAAGCCATAAATATTTCAGCTGCTTTTTCAGCTTTGTTATTCTGTTCAAAGCAGGAAACATGACAAACCTTTGATTGTTTTGCTTAATACCAAACAATAATTCAAAGAGAGACAAACAAGCAACATTAAATGATGCCTGTGATGTACAGGAAAGCCGATGAATTAGAAGAACCTGATGAGGATGGCGTGGATCCGAGCAGTCCCTTTCCCTGCCTTCGTCAGGTACTGTGCCTCCCTCAGTAGCCAGTGTGCGCCCGTCCCGCGCAGTGAGGGGACAGCCCCAGGCCAGGTGCGCACACAGCCATACCGGGGCACCCTGCACTGCCGGCATCCCCACAGCGATCCGCTGCCTCTAGAGCAACAGCCACCAACATCGCTCTCAACAACCTTTTAAAAAACTCCTGTGGAGGCATAGAGTGTTGCTTCCCTTGAGCAGCACCACATTCAAAATCCACTTGCAAAGTAGCCACCTCCAGTCTCCCAACAACATGGCAGCAGCCTGGCCTGGCCTGTCTGTGCCAGCATCCCTGTCTTGGCATTTCCAGGGGTCTCTGTAGTGCTTGAGGGTGAAACAACCACTCACAACCATGTGTTGGGGCTGCCCCACAACCCACAAGCTCTCTGGGGCGGCCCCTGCTCATCCTCTATCACTCCCTTGCCCCGGGGTGTCCAACGCACAGAAACCATCACTGTCTGTTCACTCAAAGCATCATTACACCAACAGAACCGCACACTGCGGTCCACGTGCAAAGCCGCTTCCAACGCCCACCCGCACTCACCTCTGGCAGCGGCATTCCGTTGATGATGAGGTCGGGCTGCTGGGGACTCTGCCCTGTGAAAGTGTGATGATAAATGTGGTTGGAAGTGGCATTCCTGTTGTTCTGGCTCTCCACGTTGAGGAAGGTGCTTTCGGAGCGGCGGCAGCCCAGTGGCAGGGTCTGCTGGTGGTAGTCAAAGTAGTTGAGGGATGAAGTGAGAGAGGAGCAGCTCACGACATTCATTTTATCCGTCTCTTCCACGTCCCGCGGTACCAGGCGGATATCATTCTTGCTGATTTTCTTTTTCTTGCTTGATTTCTTTTGATGCCCGTAGGAGTACTCTGCGATTCTGGGGGGAGAGAAGGAAAATGAATAGCTGAGAGCATCCTGAATCCTGCCCTGCTAAGTACACATGCAGGAACCCGGAGGGCTTGGCCCCCATCTCCATGTAGGCTTCTTAGTCATGCACATTACGTCATGCTTTGGGTCTGATGGCACGACAGTCTTTAGCTTATTTTCATATGTATAATGCTTTTAGGTCAAATACGAAAAATAATGGGAAAGGAGAATGCCTCTGTTTTTCTCAAATGTTTATAATTGCTGATATTTAGTTACTAGGAGTAAAGTCCAGCCTGCAGAAGAGAAAAATGGAGATGTTAAAATCCATGAACTGAAAAGGGTACCTGCATTCATTTCCATGCATAATGAAAATGAAAACGAATAATAAGGATTTTAAAAATATGATTTAATTTGGTCTCTGTAATGAAAATTCAAAATGAATAGCGGATTTCTTTCCCAGTTCATTTTCCATAGCAATAAATAAAGCAGACCCAGAAGCAGTTCTAGCTGGCAAGCTCCATTCTCTCACACTCCAAAAGCTGTTTGTTTATTAATGCTTTATCCAAATTGCTGGTGTTTTGACTATCTCCTGATAATACCTGATAACTTGAAACCTTTCTCCAACGATCCTATCCCTCCCTCACTCCCCGACACGCACAATCGCTTCTGCTGGGAAATGCTTTCGTCTTCCAGAAATCGGAGAACAACTGTGTTTTGCAAAGAGAAATGATCTTTTTTGACCTTTCTTTTCTTTACTGCAAGCTTGGTTTTCCCCTGCCTTTCTTTCCGTCTACGCTTCCCACCTGCCAAAAGAATCAACTGATGAAGTGCCTTGAATGCCTTCTGTAAAACACCAGAGGAAAAAAGTTATCATAAAACACCACCTGAGCAAATAATGACAAATATGATTGCACCTTGCATGTTGACTGGGTATGCTCGGCTCAGAGTGGCTCCTGTTTCCATAGGGAGCAACACAGCCACAATCAATGTCCCACAGATGAATTTCTACATGCACAGCACCGGGAAACTCAGTATTTCTCAGGGAGCACATCAGATGCTACCCACAGTCAGCAACAAACATTTGCAAGGCAGGACTTTGCTCCTCTTCCTGTGATGATAACAGCATTAAAAGAAAAAGATAAATAAAAAGAAAGAAAAAATCCAATAGCTGCAACAGAAATAATGGGATGAATAAATAATACACTTTATCCTGAAAGGCAAATATTGGACAAATATTCTTGTTCCAGAAAGCTAATTGCCTGAGCATGAAAATGCCACCAAGTCGAACTGCTCTCATTTAACCTGATGTGCCTCATAAATTTACACATTTTATGAAGACTCTCCAGCAGCTGTTGAGAAGAACCACTAAAATAAGGTACTGCAAAGCCTAAAGGCACGCATCCAGAGCGAGGAGAGGGTGCCCCACGGCCACAGACGCTGCTGAGCCTACCTGGTGCTTCTCCAGCTCTGCAGCTGACTTCTCCTGCTCAGATGCACACTGATAACAGCCCGTGCATCCCTCTCAGCGTGCAAATAAATCAGAGGAGGCACGGATTTCTGTTGAGCCAACAATCTATATGCTGCTGACTCGTCTAACAATGCTTGATGAAGCTTTAATTGTTTTGTTTACCTAAACGTTTAAGTTTGGCAATGTGAGAGCCCAATTATTTCCTGCAGGCATTCATTTTGCTGCCCTTTCTCCATTGACCAATTATTTAATTAAACTGCACTTCATTAATCCCTAAGCCATCACTGTAAACCCAGGGCTTATACATATGCGCGAGGCTGTTAGGGGCACCACCACGATGTGCTTTTTATCCATTCAGGTCCTATTCTTATTTAATGGGCCGAGCTGGCAAGAAATCTGGTATATGAGCTTTCACTTGAAGCTAAGCATCCCATAATACAGCACAGACCGACCTTTATTCGCAGATGATTTTTCCCCCATCGAGCAAAAAGGCTTATAAACGCACTTTACACTGTGAAAACGCAGTACAGAACCCAAACTCTCCGGCATTATTTCTGCGTAAATAAAACTTTAAAGACCGCACATCCCCCTGCGCCGCTGAATTGCCGGGGGCAAGCGTGCGTTTCCAAGGTAGAGCGAAATTAATTTCCATCCCTCCCTTCTGAACCGACTCGGTGCCGAAGGAATGGAGAAGTCATGGCTATTTCACTAGTAACAGGATTAAACCATTTATGAGGCATTGCAGCTGCTCTTTTATGGCATCTGATTGATATTCATGTGTGGTTAGCATTTGTCTCCTAACTTGTGTAACACAGAGAATAGTAAAAGAGAGACAATAATCGCCGGGCTGTTACATATTCAGGGGACTGGATTTTGCCTATCAGCCTTTCAGCAGCTCACGGCACAGGGCTGACCTCCCCTCCAGCATTTCGGACCCAGGAGCACGCATCCAGCCAGGGCAAAATAACGCAGCGCTGCAAAAAAATCCTCGCTCACCCCATCGCTCCCAGTCCAACCGGCCATGCTGAGTGCCGGAGCGATGCACTGGGGGGGAACTGGATGATTTTCACCACTGTTTTATCCTGTTGGCCCCATCGTCAGCCATGGAGAGAGGAGCCGCATCAGGCGCACAATAGCTCTTTTGAACGGCAAGCAAGGGGATGCCACCACGGCCGCTCACCCCGTCTGCTGCGGGGATGCTGCGGTGGGTTTGGGGCTTTCCCTTCATCGTGGTCCCAGGGAGCTGCAACGGGGACACGGGGCTGCCAACGAGAACCAGCCATCCCGCTGTAAAACTGTTCTCCCCCCTTCTTGCCACGGAGCGCATAAAATCAGGGATGCTGCAACAGATTGTCAAGCCGCGCAATTAAGTCGATTCGTTACTCGGCACAGATTTCTGTGCTTCTCCCGGAGAAGAATTTTTTAAAGCTTCACAGGAAATTTCCTTAAAGGGACGCAAAGCTCAGTTTTGTTCCTAAAGCAAATTTCACACCGCACTCCCCCCAAGTAAACAGCAGCAAAAGCAGCAAAAGCAGCAAAAGCAAAAGTAACTGTGACGGCAAAAATCAAAGCAGACCCAGCAGGTGCAGAGAAACAAAGATTTCTTTACCTGCAGTTGTAGGTCCTGATTTCCTTGTTATCCCTTTTGCACTTGACTGCCACGAAGATCATGGTGACAAAAAGAATGGCTGCGATAGACCCCAGGGCAATAATGAAAATCAGGGAGAGGTTAACTGGTCCTATGGACTCCTGGGCATCCAGGGCTGGAGACAGGTATATCAAAATCAAGGCAGAAGCCGAGAGAGATGTTTTTCCATGGTCGTGAGCCACAACGATCAGCTCGTAGGCTGTCTTTGCGTTCTCCCCAAAGGCTCTGGTGGTCCTTATCTCTCCATTGACCTGGTCTATCTCAAAAAATCCTCTGTCTCCTTCCACCATTTCGTAGGAAAGTCTGCCATTTTCACCCTCATCATAGTCATCTGCCTTGACCACCGTCACCAAGTAGCCGACCCCTGCATTCCTGGGGATGTACACCTCCGCGGTCCCGTTGACCAGCGGCGGGGCCGTGATCACGGGGGTGTTGTCATTGACATCCAGGACAATCACCCTGACAGTGGCATTGCTCTGCAGAGAGGGATTACCCCCATCTTTTGCCAAGACCTTGAACTCAAAGGACTTGGTCTGTTCATGATTGAAAGACCTCAAAGCATAGATATCTCCAGAGTTGGGGTTGATGGAGACGTAGGTGAAGACAGGCATGTCCCTGACTTGGGAAGGCATGATCTGGTAGGAGACACTGCCATTGAGGCCCAGGTCGGGGTCCCTGGCTGAGACTGAGAGGAGGTAGGCCCCCGGGGTGTTGTTCTCCTGCACGATGACCTGGTAATAGGGCTTGGAGAAGTGGGGATGATTGTCATTCTCATCGGTGATCTTGACGGTGAAGGACTTGGTGGCCTGCAGGGAGGGGACGCCATTGTCCTTGGCCTGGATGGTGAGGTTGTACTGGTCCCTCTGCTCCCGGTCTAGCCTCCCATCCACCAGGATGGTGGAGAAACTCTCATACTCCTGAAGCCGGAAAGGCACATTGCCAAGGAGCTTGCACTGCACCCGCCCGTTAGCTCCAGAGTCGCGGTCCGAGACCCTCACCAGGGCGATGACGTACCCTGGAGGGGCGTTCTCGCTCACCTCCACCAGCTCGCTGTTGACAGAGAGCAGGTTGATAAGGGGCGGGTTGTCATTGGCATCCTGGACGCTGATGGTCACTTTGCAATGGGCAGGGATGGAGTTAGGCCCCAAGTCCTTGGCCTGCACGTCCAGCTCGTAGACGTGACCCTCCTCATAGTCAATGGCACCGCTCACGGTGATAAGGCCACTCTGGGGGTCGATCTGGAATAGCTCCCGGGCCCGCTCGGAGACATAACTGTGGAAGGAATAGAGGACCTGGCCGTTGGTGCCTTCGTCCGGGTCAGAGGCATTGAGGCGGATGACCGGCGTACCCAGTGGGGCGTTTTCAGGCACACTGACGGTGTAGGCTGGCTCCTCGAAGAGCGGGTTGTTGTCATTGGAGTCGATGACGCGTATGCTGAGCTCCACCGTGCCGAAGTTGGGTGGGTCGCCACCATCCAGCGCCGTGATCACATAGCTGTAGTGAGACTGAGTCTCACGGTCCAGGCTCTTCTCCACCACCAGCTCAGCAAAGCGGGACCCATCGCCCCGCGTCTTGGTCTCCAGCCCAAAGAGGTCGTTGGGGGTGATCTCATAGCTCTGCACGCCAAAGCTGCCTGAGTCCGGGTCGTAGGCACTCTCCAGCGGTACCCGCGTGCCGGGGCTGGCCGTCTCCGAGATCTCCAGCTCGATCTGGTCGGTGGGGAAGCTGGGCGCGTTGTCGTTGAGGTCCTTGATCTCCAGCTTGATCACGCAGATCTCCATGGAGCTGGACATCACCTCCAGCGAGATGACACACTTGGGGCTCTGCCGGCACAGCAAGTCCCGGTCGATCTTCTGCTTGGTCACCAGCAGCCCCGACCCGGGGCTGATGTCCACCAGGTGGGGGGCCGAGTTGGAGACCACCCTGAAGGCGGCGGGCTGCCGGGGGTCCAGCACGAACCCGGCGTCCCGGGCGTCCTTGGCGACGTTGGCGATCACCGTGCCCGCCCGCTGCTCCTCCTCCACCGAGTACTTGAGGTTCACGAGAGCCCCGGCGCCGGCCCACAGCAAGGCGGCCCCGAGCAGCGCCGGGAGAGCCCCCATCGCCGCCCCGACGCCCGCCCGCCCTACGGCCCCGCCGCTCTCATGCGCGCAGCGCCCGCGGGCGGCTGCCGCGGTTCCCGCGCGGGGCTCAGGCGCTGCGAGCCGGCAACGCCGCGGCCGGGCCGGGCATGGCGTGCGGGAGCCGAGCCGAGCCGAGCCGAGTCGAGCCGAGCCGAGCCCGCTCCCGCCGGCGCTCGCTGCGGCGGCCGCGCGCCACTGCCCGCAGTCCGGAGCGCCGGCGGGCGGCGCGGGGGAGGGCGGCCAATGGGGGCGCGGGGGCGGGGCGGGCGCGCCGCGCCTCAGCCAATGGGAGCGCGCCGAGCTGCGGGGGGCGGGGCAGGGGGCGGGGCCGGGCGGGCGGCAGCGGAGCGGGGCCGGCGGCACGCGGGGTTCCAGGGGCGCCGCGTGGCCCCCCCCACGCGGGGGACGCCGAGATCCCGTTCAGCCGCTTTCCCTCTGGGAAAAACCCGCCCGGCTCCCGCGGTGGGAAGCGGCACCGCCGGGCGCTCCGGAGCTGCTCCGGCCCCCGCTCGCCGGTCGTTGCAGAAAGCCCCAAGGAAGCGTTTTCTCTTAAACATGAAATCGAGCGTCCGTTGTCCGTGCGCCGGCGCCTCCCCCGCGGCTCTCGTTCCCGGGGCAGGGAAGACGCCGCCGTGCCCCGTGGCCGTCCGGAGCCCCGAGCTCGCAGGCTCGCCGCCCTCCCCCCGCCCCGCCCCGAGGTTTAAAGAGGAGCCGGAGCCGGCGCATCCCTGCGGCGGGGCGCGCCGGCAGCCCGCGGGCGGGGGAGGCGGGGGGACGGGTCCCGAGGCGCAGCCGCCGCCCCGGTGCCGCCCGGCCCCCCCGCGGCCCGCCCAGAGCCGGCCGCGCCGTCGGGCCCCGCCGCGCCTTCCCAGGCACAAGGGCGCCATCTCGCGGCCACGGCGGGGAGCGGCCCGGAGCCCGCCCGGGCAGGGGCGGGAGCGGCCCCGAACACCCTGCGGGGACGGCGGCACCCAAGGGGCGCACACGGCCTGTGGGCAGCATCCACCCACGGACACAGACCGCGGGACAGTGTCCACCCATGGGCAACATCCACCCACGGGCACATCCTGCGGGACAGCATCGCCCACGGACACATCCCGTTGGACAGTATCCACCCACGAACAGCATCCACCTACAGACACATCCCGCCGGAGAGCATCACCCACCAACAGCATCCACCTACAAAGCACATTCCGCGGGACAGCATCACCCACGGACACGTCCCGCGGGACAGTATCCACCCATGGGCAGCATCCACCCACGGGCCCATGCCATGGGCAGTATCCTGCAGGACAACATCACCCACAGACACCATCCCACATGACAACATCCACCCACAGAAGCCATCCTGAGGGACAGCATCTGTCCACAGACACGTACCGCACGGAACAGCATCCATCAACGGGCATTTCCCATGGGCAGCATCCTGCAGGACAGCATCACCCACAGACACCATCCAGCAGGACAGAATCCATCCATGGACACCACCTCTTGAGACACCACCCATCCAGAGACACTATTCCTAATGACACCATCCCCCGGGACACCCATCCAAAAGACACCACCCCTTCCAGGGACACCACGCCCTGGGACACCCAAGGCACCCTCTTCTCGCTGGGGTGTCCGAGACGGATGCGTGGCCTCTCTGCTCCTGGCTGCTGTGTCCCAGAGGAGCAGGAGCACAAACCCGAGGAAAGAAGAGCCCTTGCCAGGCTACCCCTCTCCTGGAAGTAGTAGCTTGGGTCACCACGATCCGCAGGGAAGTCGAGGTGGGAGAGTGCAAGTGGGCAAACCCTCTGCTGCTGCTGCATTTGCAACATCTTCCTTGGAAAAATTAATTCTGATGGCTCGAACTGTGCCATGTGGATTGAAAACCTGGCTGAAGGATCATAAACAAAGGGTAATTGGAAACAGGGGGAGGTGTTTATGGGGTACTGCAGGGATCTAGGTTAGGTCTGCTCTCATTTAATACCCTCATTAATGACCCGGAAAGAGGGAGTAAACTACACATTAATGAATTTGGCAGATGATGCTATATTGGGAGGTGCTGTGAGCTCCAGCAAGCATGGAAAATTAACGCAAAAGGGGCCTAGTGAGATTAGAAACACGGGCAGGAAACAGCAAAAGGATCTGTGCCTTGGACAAAGGTAAGTGTGTGCAGCTGGGAGGCAAACGCAAGTACGAGCCAACAGCAGAAGGGGCAACGATGGCTGAGCCAAGCTGGCAGCACCGCGCCCAAGCGGGAGCAACACCCCAGCGACAAACGGTCTGGGATGAGGGGGACAGCGCAGGGAACCCAGGGAGCTGATGTGCGTCAGAGCCGCAGGGAGGGATCGGCTTCTGGTGTCCGAGGGCAGCGTGGGGGTGTTGGAAGGCTCAGGTGTGGCCGGACCAGAGCGTGGAGCTCCTTCGGCACAGAGGCGTTGGCGGCAGTTCAGAGGGAAGCCACGCAAATGATCAAAGGCACGGAGAGACTGATTTCTGAAGGAAGATTAAAAGGCTTAAATATATATATTGCTTGGCTAAGAGCTGTCCGTGGGGAGACAAACTTAAGAGCCTTACAGATCTGGTTGGTGTAAATAGAGAGGGAGGGAAGGAATTATTTAATAGAGTACAAGGGGCATCAGCAGAAGGGATGACAGGAAATGAAGAAATGGAGCATTTAGGTTGAATGTCACAGGGGAAAAAATCCCCTCTGCTGACAGCAAAAATTATGAGGCTGCGATGTGGTTCCCTGGAGGGAGAAAGTTCTGTGGCTTGAGATATTTAAAACCAGACAGGATCAGTCTGAATGTAAAGACACCCGGGATGAGCCACTGGCAAGGGGATACGTGGAGGAGCGAGAGCTGGGCAGGGACACACCTCATTTTCCAGCTTTTTCCACTGCAGTGTTTCTTTATACATCACATATATAAAAGACTTGCATTTTTTATTTATTCCAGGTATGTATTTCTGTTGCTGTAGAGGAATTCACTGACACAACGGATGCAGTGCCAGGCACCTTGTAGCCAGGCAGGGCTGAAAAGGCCTTGAAATTAGAGAAACTTCACCTCCATGTAGGTTGTGAGGGGTCTAGAGGGGGGTTAAGTGACTGGCAAAAGGTTGCTGAGACAGTCCATGGGGTTTATCCCTGGTGTCTGTGTCACTGCACAGTGTACTGTGCCCAGGAGCACAAGTTCTCCTGTGGATTTGGCTTCTGTAGAGCATCTTGTATCTCAATGGCTTTCTGCAGGATGCTTTCTAGGTGACCAAGGAGAAGCCGGGCCACAGCTGGCCAGCTGCAGGGTACCTGTAACCTTGGTTAATGCTCCATCCTTTCACCCCCAGCTAATGCTCAGCTTGCTAGAGGCTGTGACAGGATCCCTTCAGAGCGAAACAGGCATCGATTGCAGCCCCACCCCTCCCCATCTCCTGCCTCACTGGAGGTCTGTGAGTGCTGTCAACGAAATGGATTAATAGTCCTATTACCAGTTCAGATGGATGGCCAGGGTGAGGAGAAAACATCGCGTCCCAGGGAACTCAAGTAGGCACATTAATAAAGATGCCACATGTTGGCTCTGAAATCTAAAAGCTTCGCTCCACTCCTTGCAACACAATTAGTTTATCCAAAGCCCAACAATCCCATCACGACACGCCTGCCGGTATCCGCACCACCAATGGATGGTGGCCTGGGTGGAGGAGAGGGTGCAGGTGACAATGTGGTCCTTGTGTCCCCCTTGGCCAAACTCCTGGCGAGAGAGCAGCCCGTTTTGTAGCACCCTCCTCCAGTCGTACTGCTGCCGGGGAGCTGCCTTGTCCCCCTTTGTGCCAGCTCGCTGCCCCTCGACACCAGCCCGAGGACCTGGGGGGCACAGGGCCAGCCCAGCCTTCTGCAGCGGAGGAGCTTGTGTGACAGGGTGGCACCGTGGCCTGTCAGCCAGCCAGCTCGCTGACGGGTACAGGTGGTGTGTAACGAAGATACTGGTTCTGTTTCTGCCCATGCTGTAAAATAAGGAAAGCTTTTAATTAAAAGCAAGCGGTGCAGGTTGCAGCCCTTTGTTTGAGCGCTAATGTGAATGACTTTCCTTTCCAGCCCAGCATTTATAGCTGTCTCTCTTGTACCTGTCAAAAAGTAAATCTCAGGATCTAAAACATGTATATTTAAAGCTACAGTATCAGCAGGCTGTCAAGCTGGGGTTTTTTATTAAACACTCTTTGTGCAGGGAGTGAGAGGAAAGGACAAAGCGCAGGATGAGGCCAACAGAGGCATCACCCACACCCAGGGCAGTGTGACAGCCTCTCCTCCTGCCTCTGCCCCTGCATCTCTTGGGATGCGCTGCTGCTACAGCTGGTGGGCTTTGGAGGCTCAACCCCTCCCAACGTAGCAAAGGCTTCGCACCAGTACCCTTCTCTGGCTGATGGTACCCGAGCCACCACTCGTACCCTCCGCTGCAGCAAGGGAGGAGCACAGCCCACTCGGACCCAGCTCCCCCAGCACCCCATTTCTCCAGGTGCAGTGCACAACTGGAGAAAAAGTACAAAATAGTCTGAAATTTTGAAATTTGTTTTTAACATCAAAGAGGAACTTTATCTTCTTAATTTTTCAGAACCTTTCTTTTAATTTCACATTTCTGAAGTGTTGTTTTTCCCCCTTTCTGGCACCTTTTCCTTTTAGCTACTAGGTGAAGTAAAATAAATGATGTAGGTTTATTTTTTCCCTTTCTTTGCTTATCCAGTTCTGCAAAACTTGAAAGCTTTTCAAAGCATCCGGGTGTCGGGAGTTACAGTTTAGGTTTGTGCTTTTTTTCTTCCCCTAGCAATGTTTCTAATATCACAGCAAAGTAAAAAAAAACTGTAGCATAGAAATGGGAAACAAAGAAGTAGGAAAACTCAGAGAAAAATCCCTAGACCATTCAGCCATCAGACATCTGCCATGTGTGGAGAAAAGGAAGACCTACAAAGGAGAAAAATACAATATTTTGTATTTGGGAGGTGTTTGGAAAATAAGAGAAAATATTCAGCTTAGAATTAAACACACAATATTTTCCCCCATCATGTGCGAATTCAGTGCATGCTCATTCTCAAAGGTTTTGGAGCGAGAACAGCCTGGCCAGCTCTGCCTGACAGCCGTCTGAGAGCCAAACTTTATTGAGCATCCGCGGGACTTGCAGACATCTGTCCATGTAACTCTGTTAGCAGTTTGCACATAATGCAGATAAGAGCCCGCTGCTGTAAAATATTGAGTCTTTAGACTATAAAAAACTGTCTTTCTAAGCTGAAATCTAACTTTATTTGTACTCCCACGATTCCACCCAAGTCAGCAGGGTTTCCTGGCTGTTAGCAAGGCCAGCGTCTGGCACAGTCCTTCCACAGGAGAGGTTAAAGTGCCAAAGAGAGGACAGCATCACTCTGAGGAATTCGATAAACTCCTATCAGTCAATAGTTTAATTCACTTTTACTGATGCAGCATCTTTTATCAAAGATTACATAATGCTGAATAATCATGAAGCACATAATGCAGAGCCAGACAGGCAGTTATAATCAGATTTAAAGCCTATATTAAAAAAGTGACAGGTGCAGGGCTAATTCTCCACTCCCGCACTGGTGTCGGTCCAGAGGAAGCCCGCTGGAACCACTCCTGATTTACACAGCCTGCCTGGCGGCAAAACATGGGGAGGGGAGAGAAATAATAGGATGGGGCTTTCTGGAGATACCGAAGGAGCCAGACAGGCACATCTCATGCAAACGAAGACAGTGCAGTGCCCAGCGAGGAGCTGGACAGAAACTGGCTCTCAGCAGCCTACACGGGGCAATATTGAGGCAAAAGGCAGAGAGTATTATCAACCTCTCTCTTCCCAATGTGTTTTATTAAGATGCAAAGTGAAAAATGCAGCACGATTCAGGGCGCCGTTAAGAGGTGATGCAGCCTTTCGCCCCGCCAGCTGCTGCCAGCGTTCATTACCCAGCGCCTACTCGATGGTCTGTGGCAAAGAAGAGCGATGGTTCTCAGGCCACTTCCCAGAGGGCTCATTATGGAAAGCTACCACTGTAATCGGTATCTGTGCTGGCTGGGTCAGCTGAGAGGCCAGGGCCAAGCAGGATGGGGAGGTGTCACCCCCCGGGCAGGGGACCCACAGTGAGAGCCATGCACACTGCTGAGTGAGTCAGTCCCGCAGCTGGCACAGCCTCGCCGTGGCCAAGGTCAGCATCAAGCACCAAGCAGCATCCTCATAGATGACTGACAACCATCCTGCTGTCTGCTGCAGGATCACACCAAAAACCATGCGGCTTGGTTGATTTGATCCCATATTTTACAAGAAAAGCTGATCTGAGGGTCTGAAAAGAGCCTGCGTCCTGGGGTCGTTGCAGCACCCAGAGGTGCTGAGCGCAGCAGCGTTCCCAGGCGGTGTGGTTCCAGTGTGTCTGTGCAGTGGAGAGGAGCTGTGAGCAGGTCCTCACTGCAAAGGATGATGGCAGTGCCAGGGATAGATCCTGGCTCCACACATGCTTGGCTGCTCATACCACTGTGCCCCCAATCACATGGGCATAGGGCCACGTTCATCAAGATGCCCTATGCCAAATTCCTGCGGCACGCTCAAAACACAGTGAAAGGAAAGCAGACTCATCCTTGCTGATGCTGCAAAGCTCATGGTGCACGCCTGCACGGTCCCCACCTGGAAGCCAAGCGGGACCACCAGCCTCGTGTGCAGACTGGGGTCACTGGTCACCTTCTGAGATGTTCCCCCGGCCCCTCAGGTACAGCAGCACACCTGCATCCAGCAGCCTGTGGGAAGACACACGTTTCAGCCGTGCTGGCTAAATATTTCCCATGCAATCAATTCCAGCGTATAAAACCATCAAACAGCATAACCTTGTGATCAAATGGCCAACAGAGAAAAGTGCTTAATATTATCCACTCCAGATAATGAGCTGTATTTCCAGCGCAGGCCCCAAACACACATCACCACGCACTAAATGCCATGCAATTGCCTGCACAACAAGTTAAGCAAAGATTAAAAGCAAGGAGGAGAGAAGAGGGAGAGTAGAAAGTGAAGCACAGGGAAAATGCAATCTGTGCCATCAGCGTGTGCAGAAGCAGAGCCAGGGGAACGCTGCAATGCAGTTCAGTGCACAATTGTGTGGTGGACCTTCAGGATGGCGCTTTGGACGCCTGCCTGGATTTACAAACCGTGCGTGCTGTTACCCACACAGGTGAAGAACAGACGGCCTTAGGGTTTACAAGACAGCAATGCCATGGATGAATTAAGAGGCAACCAAACTTCTCTCTGCAGGAGATCCGCCTGCCGGCGAAGGTTATCCTAGGTGATGGGAGAATCTCCGCTCTTTCTGCCCTGCTTACAAATAGCACATCTTAATTCAGTCTCCAGGTCTTTGTATGAACAAACAGATTGCGAAGGTCGAGGGAATAGAGACACCAGGGGAAGGACAGTGATTTAGAGAAACAGAGCCGTGCAGCCTCTCTGGTCTGAACAGCTACACGGCTAGCACACAGAGGTTAGCAAACTCTGCACAGCCACTCCAGCAACATCCATTCTGCCTTTCAAATACAACTAAATCGCTTATTCCACAGTTTTTCTTTTTTCTTTTCTCCCCTCTTTGCCTTTATTCCAGCATGCTACTTAGGCTGCTGCTGAGCCCATGGGATGGGAAAGAGAGTGCAATGCTTCCCTCTTCCAGCAGAAATTAGATATCTGGCACTGGCAGAGAGCTGACAGTTCCCAAACTTCACTCGCTTTTACACTTGAGCCACAGGCCTCCTGCCCAGCATGCCAACAGGCAGGAGAAAGCATTTCTGGGATATACAGCCTCCTGCCGCAGTGCTGAATGCCAGCTGGGAAATTTCAGCAGCGCTTCTCAGCTGGCGTGATTTGCCCTGGCTCTGGAGCAGCCAATGGAGATGTGTAGCACCAGCTGAGGAGCAGCCGCGGGGCCGGGACCAGGCTCTGGCTCCATCTCACCAAGGTGCCCGTATCAGGGAATCTAGCTGTGCTTCCTCACTGGTATTGACGTAGCAGCATTCAACAGTCTGGTGTTTCAAACACTGCCTGCCTGTATCTTACACGCAGCAATTAGTCCAGGCACCAATCCTGCCATCCTTCCCTCCTCCTCCCACTTCTGCAGTGCAGATGTAGAGAAATCACAGAATACACCCATCAAAGCCCCAGCTCTCCCCCACCCCCAGCATAGCCGTGTGAATCATTTTCACCCACCAAACTGAGATTTGCACGTTATGGCACCCCACCTGTGCTATCTGCGGAGAGCCTGATGCTCCCATACCACAACACAGCCGGGCTACCAGTGGTGTTCCAGCAGAGCGCACGGAGATGTGAATGTCAGGGAAAGCGATTTGTCACATAACATTACCTACAAGAGAAGGGAGAAAAGGCTAGAAAAATGCTTAACAATTGCTGTAATTATGGCCTCTTCAAATGGCTACACGATGTCAGACACAGTGTAGGGGAAAGGGCTGGCATAGCTTATCATAACTGAACCCAGGGTGGATGCTGTTCCGAGCCAGTGATTAATAGTCTGTTAGGATTTGTTTTGGCCTGGCAAAATGGAGTGTAGTGTCTCAGAAAGATGCCAGATGGACAGCCTGGAGCAGACCCCCTGGCCAGCCGCTGGCCACTGCAGAGCAGGTACTGGCAGTGCCGGCACCAGTGCAGGTGGTCACCCAGAGCCACAGGGTGCTTGCTCCTTATTTGTGGGGTAACTGCATCCTGGCAGGGTCCGGCTCCTGCTGCTGCCTCGGTGCTCCTTGAGCTGTTCCTGGCACCTTGCAGAGCAGGCGTAATGCTAGATGCAAAGGCCAAAATGCTGGCAGGATTGCTGGCTCCTGTCCTCCGGGCAGCACCGGTGGAGGCAGCTTCATCATCACACTTGCATCAGGTGCATCTCCACCACAAATTTGTGGATCTCATTTCTGGCAGGAGTGCCAGGATGAAGCCTTTCTCCAGCAGCCCAGGCTGGTCCTCCTCCCCTTCCCCAGCCCACGGACTTCATTTGCTCCAGGGCATTGAGACATCACCCTACCGGCAGCCAAAACAGCAGCAGCAGTCCAAAAGCATGAAGCATGGTCCTTCAAGAGTACACCCCCACCCCCACCATGGAGTGGATGTCCTGCCCGGAATGGAGCTGCCTTCCCTCCAGAACCTCAGGCCAATGTGCCACCACAGCCAGAAACCTCTCCTTTGGAGGCCATGGCAGGGAGACAGCAACTGTTCCCAAAACCATCCAACCACTCACACCACTTGGCCTCTTGGAAAGCAAGAGGCAGATCTTGGCTGTGCATGTGATCAGGTACCAATATCTCAGTGTATTCTGGTGCCAACATATCCTCCAGTGTGAGGCCAAGGATAAAAGTGAGTCCAGCTGGGCCACAAGATATATTGTTTGGATCAGGCTGAGAATCACTTATGCAGTGTTTTATTAACCATAATGGATAGCTGTGCCTAGTAAAATGAGTAATAATCTTGTTTAAGGGGTTGCTCCTGAATCACACAGTGGTGTTGCCAATGCTGCAAGCTTTCCTCACTGGTCTTCGGGCCAAATTCTTTCCTGGAGCAAGTCATCCCCAGAACAAAAGAGTACGAATCAAATACGAACGGCTTCCTGCCTTTTTTTTTTCTTAAGAATTGCAGACAATATGACAGGTAGCATCCCCCATCTCACAGTCCCTCTTATTTTCACACTTCATCTCCTTTCAGTCTGTCAGGATTGCTGTCTTACCCAGCACTTACCAAGCTCGCTGCTCCACATCCAGCTCAGGTGTTTCCCGGGAACAGAGCTCTGCCTGGAGTAAATGGTCAGTGGCTAATGGAAGGAAACAGAGGAAAAAGTAATTTACATCAGCTAAGCATTTATTCTGTACACTGCTGTTTTGTGATCATCTATAATTTTAACCTATTAACAGCAAAGGATACATCTATTCTCTGTGTTTGTCTTGTTTACGGCTGATACGACCCCGAGGGACTGGTCTGCTATTCGAGGGCAATTTTGGAAATTCCATGTTTCCACAATTTTGAGCAACCCCTGAAAGCAAGGGGGGCACCTGGGGAGGGATGCTATCCTATCTGACAGAGGAGGTCTCTTTTAAGCAAGACACGCTCACGAGCAGCAAAACATGCTGCATCAAGACTGCCAGCCAGCTTTTGCAATGATGAGACACACCGGCTCTGGGTAAAAAACAGAAATGTAGAGCCAGGGGACAGCAGCCTGGGAACAGAAGGGCAGCATGCAGATCTGGGACTGGAGACCCAGGCTGGGGGACCGACAGGGAATGCACTGGGATCCCACAGAAAGCGGACACCCGGAGTGAAGCTCTGCATGCATGTCCTCCTGAAACATCCCCTCCCTGGTTCTCCAGCCCACACCCAAGGCTCTCATGAAGCCAAAGCTGCCATTCAGGGCTTCAAGCTCTCCTGCAGCCAGGGAATAAATAATCATTAAAGTTAAGGCAAGTACCGTGTTCAAAGGAAAAAGCAGCAATTACAGTCTAGACCACGTGGCAGGATTACGTGATACATTACGTGAAAAAACACTCTTCCTGGCAGAGGTTTAACATATACCCCAACCCTATCATCATAATTTACTTTAATTAGTGAGCTAATGAGCTGACGGTGCTGTGGAGCTAGGACAGGCACTGGGACATAACTGAGTGTCCTGATGGAGGGAGCCTTCACCGTGAACCATCAGCCACGCACCCCCTGCACACCCTACACGGGGCAGCCCTAAACCTCTGCTAAACCGGGAAAGGTACAGGTGGGGGACTCAGCACCGCAAAGACCGGCTCAACCACCCACTCTGTCCATGGGTGAAGGCCTGAACAACCAGCCCGTGACTGAGATCAGGTTTCCAGCCCTGAAGAATGAAAACACATCTCGTTGAAATTCTGCCTGCCTTCGCAAACAAAGCCCGTGGCTGGTTCTGGGCTGGGTGCCCCAGCCCTGCCTGCGCAGCCCTGCCCACAGCGTGGCTGGGAAATTGGGGACCCCACACTGCCAGAAACACCACTGTTCAGCCTCCTTTAAACAACAAATACAGGGAAATAAACATAAAATAGGTCTCTTGCGATGCACACAAATGCCACGGGACCCCACGTAGCCAGAAACACCACTGCTCAGCTTCCTTTAACCAACAAATAAAGGGAAATAAACATAAAATAAGTCTCTTGCAATGCACACAAATGCCACAGGGACCATCCTCTTTAACACAAGCTGGTCCTCACTGGAAGCTTCCTTTGAACTCTGTTTTCTTGCAAGCCCAGGACCGTATCTTCCCTTTCCTTGCTGCTATCAAGGCCAGCAATGCAGGCAGGCTGTCCCCCACTGCTTTCCCCAAAGGGATGTTCCTGCCTGTGCACAAGGAAACGTGTGTTCTCCAGAAATCACAGCCACCACCGGCAGCTCTGCCCGACGGGGTCTGGCTCTTGCCATCATTCACACGCTGAGGTTTTCATGGCTCCGGGCACCTGCAGAACCTAAGCTGGGACGGACGGAGTTGGTTTAGGTATTCTGCAAATTTGCAGCAATGAGTTTATTGGAAACATTTAGCCTTCTTTCTGTTCATTAATGAAGTTCAAACATACTTTGATTTCCTTCATATTTGCTCATTATTTGAAATTGCAGAGGGATGCTTTAATGGGGATATTTCAGAGCGGGGACTGCATGCCCACTGTTCAAAGGCAGGCAGGCAGCAGCCACAGCACGTCCCTGCTCCAGCCCCGACAAGCTCAGCGGGATGGAAACCTGGCACGGATTCAGGCTCCTACCGCCGCCCCCCAGACCTCCTCTTTCTGCAGGCAGACTTTGCTCCAGACGCAGAAGTGCTTGCTGAGAGCAATTTAAAAGGGTTTGCAAACACCAGCATGGTTCTTATTGAAACAAATATCCACCAATCTGTGCTGTGCTCTGAGAGCACCAGCTCTGGGAAAGAGCACATCTCCCCAGCTGGTTTGGACATGGTGCCACGGCAGCAGTGTCAGAGCCGCTCGGCCACAGGCAGCCTCCTGCCAGCCCTGCCCAGGCTGTGGGGCGCACAGATGCAATGGGACTATGCTGCCAGCACGGGGAGAGAAGGAGGGAGGTGAAGGCAGCTGGAGGGCACGAGAGGACACCCCATCACCAAAACGTCCCCTGCAGTAGGAGAACCCAAGCCAGGGGAGGTCATTGTGGGCACCAAGCACATGCTCCAATCTATACCTGCTTGGATAATAAAGCCCCATGAATGCAAGACCGCTGTGCAGGCAAGGAAGTGCAGATGAGGACCACGAGGCATCTCCTTTCCCTCCTTCTTCAGCAACCCGCCTGACCTGGTTCAGGAGGTCTGAGGTGACCCTGGCTGGTACAATCAAACACACAAACCCCTTTTTAATCCTGGTCACAACAAGGACCATTGGTGACACTGCCACATCTGCCAAACTGCAGAAGGAAGTCTCATCCCATGCATAGTGGAGCTTCCCTGCCTGGCCATGGGATGAGCAGCCACTGCAGGGATTTCCAAACAAGAAGCTGACACGGACCAGCATAAAGCTTTTGTGTGGATGCTCCCGATCACTGCCAAAACTTCTGCGGACTGAATATTCCAGATCTGCTGTGACATTTGGGTATTTCACATATATCACACAAGCCCAGTTTATTTCAGGAATTATATGGTGATGGATAGCTAGATGTAAGGAAAGGCCATTATACGCTATAAAAAGCTGCACAGTCTTCCTGCCTGCTCCGTGCTCTGTGACAAACCATCTGCTTTGCTTGCACCTCCCTTTGTTTATCCTGCTCAGCTCAGCTGAAATTAAAATTGACAAAAGCAATTTCTCCCGATCAAGTTGGAAAGATAAGGAGAGCGGCTGCTGCACACACTGCCATAGAAACCTGGGCTACTCCAGCGTTTCATCCTCCTCCTCCTCTCTGTGCAGCAGCTAAGCCTGTGAAGTGAAGTGCCCAGCTGCAGTGGGAAGATCCTCCTGCTCGTGCCAAAGGAGAAACACAGATGGATTTAGCCACGGGAGATCCATCTTGCAAACGCAGTACTGAGAAGGAGTTTTGTTTTATTCGTGCTCTGATCCCCTCCCCTTGGATTCAGAAGTACAAAGTGGCCCCTTTGATTAGAAAAGCACATTTGGACGAATTTGGAATTATTTCCCGTTTGAAGGAAGGGAGGGAGAAAGGCAGCGTATTTTCTCGGAGAACATTTCTGGAGTGCTTGAGAACCTTCTAGGTTATATTTACACCACTAAAGCACTTTTCAGCTCAAAGCGCTCTGCAAAATACAGGTCCAGGCTGCAGACACAGCTGTAGCTCAGCTCTGGCACCAAGCCTCCAGATTCAGTCTCCCCACACTTAAGCCCAGCCTCCCACAATACACCTGCATGGCGCTGTAAAAGCTGTAGGATGAGAGAGAGCCCCTCATCAGCTCTTCCCAGCTCAGCAACCCTCTGCTCAAAGGGCTGGAGCACACACATCCCCCTTTAAGCCCAGCTGGGTTAGCTCCTGCACCCTATTTGCATTCCACAGTGCCGCACTGCCCATGCAAAAGCCAGGAGCCAGAGGCACAGAGTGCAGCTTTTAAAAGACAGGGGACCTTCATATTTCTACATCCAATTTCTTTAGACATGTTAATAGCACAAGGCCTCTTTTCTCCAAGATTCAGGAGCAGCTGCTAGAGTCTCCACTGAATTAAACTAAGGGCAAGTTTTATGTTTTGAAGGGAGATTTTTGGGGTCTGGTATTTTTTTTTAAAACCTGAGAGCAAAGAGAGACATCAGAAAAACATCAAGCTGCAAGACATGCCATTTTCCCTGTGCTGGTATAACTCAGGAATAGCTGAATAAAACTGCAGTCCGTGCTCCTGACAAATTCCCTGGTGGGCTGAGTAAAGACTGGAGAAATTCTACTCCAGAAGGTAATTGCATTTTTTTTTTATTTTTTTTTTTCCTCCTGAAGTTTTTAGAGTTGTAGGAAGGCCCTGAAGCAGAAGCCCCTTGACTCACAGGAGCAGCAGACCCGTGTGTGCTGGAGCTCACTGACATGGGCTGCACACAGGGCTGATGGGCTGCAGGGACCAGTTTTTGCAGCGCAGCACAGCAAAGTAAGTTGATCATCAGATGTCACACCTCTTCTGCTCACTGAAGTCACAAGTGGAGGGTCGGGAGACCCCCAGGGCCTGAGAAGAGACCAAGGAGCACTCTAGGTGGGAGCAGGAGCCTCATCTACGCAGACCGCACTTTCTTGCAGGCATCCGTGGCTCCATGACCGCCGTTGATAGCAAAGAAAGCCTCTCACAGACCAGGTGAAAAGCAAACAGAGGGTGTCTCGATTCCCAGCCAGCATTTAACCTCCTTCCTCTATTGTGCCAGTCTTATGTGAGAAGCCCCATTGCTCTGCAGTGCTGCAGCCCGAGACACGAGGCACTCACTGCCACCAATTAATCAAGATGACCGCTTTGATTGCATTACACATCAAGGGGCAGATAACACCGATAAAACCCTCTGCAGCAAGGCGGAACCAGAGCGACAATGCCAGTAAATCGATAGAATGATTCTGGATTTGCACAGGATGCGTTACCTTACGATCTGGATCTGTTCCTGGGTTTGTCCAGGATAAGCAAGATTAGATCTGGATCAATCCCGGGCTTACTAGGGCTAAGCAAGATTAGACCACGGATCAGCCTCTGTATTGATTGTATAATTTGTCACTACCATGCTTGGGGAAAAAAATCCCCCGTGCAGCTAATGGAGGCTGCACCAGCGTAAGGGAGTGGAAATGCCAGCGCTGCTCCCCTCGCTATATTCATTAGACATGTCATTCACTCAGCACAGTCATTGTTTTCTGTGATAACTTACTTAAAATTCAGCAGCACACTCTTCCCCACATTTAAATAGAAACAGAGATTTACCCCCGGACATATATTATGCATTAAAACAGTATTTTAGGAATTGGAGTAAGAATTCACCTGACTCCTCATTTATCTGCAGCTAATGAGGCTCCACAAATCAACACTCCGTGAATGCTCCCGCCCAGGCGAGAGCCGGAGGGACCACAACACTGGGATGGCGCAAGCAGAGGGAGCAGCATGCGGTCTGGGTAGTAACTCGGGGGAGAAGCATCCAAGGAAGCCGGGTACACAAAGAGAATGGGGAATGATCCGCAACACCACCTGCTTGACAGCGTCTGCCGGCATCGGCCGATGCAATGTGATGTTTTCGTGTCTGGGATGGAGGACGTGACTTCTTCATCTAGACCTTGCTAAGTTGCCCTGGGATTTTGAAGGGTTTGATGATAATAATGACTGGTTGGGGTTTTTTTCGCATGAGCTGCTTTTTATGCATGCCTGACTGCAAGAGTTAGAAGGAATCAAAGACTTTGCAAACCTTCTGGCAGCTTTAGGGATCGCAGCCCACTGTGAGCAGGGAGGAGAGGGAAGAGCTCTCCTGGCCTCTGAAGTCTGCTCCTCCTCAGGGAGCCACGAACAGTTATTTCTGCAATATTGCAACTGGATCAGCTGAGGAGGAGATGACATGAGATTAATGAAATAATAGTGCTCTGTGGGCTGAGCAGGGCAGGGTATTGCCCTGGTAATGCTCTTGCCAGCTAGCTGAGCATAGGCGGGGGAAACCATGGACACCAGCCTTCTGCTCTAACTTTTTGCCTCCAGTGGAAAGGATTTTTTTTTCTGTCTGTATCTCTCCTGTGCGCTTGTCCCCTCCTGGATAAAGGAAGGTCATTTCCAGGTGCAGCAATGACGTGTTGCTCAGTTCTGGCTGGTGCAGTAGCTCCAAACCACTGCTTGCTTTGTTTGCAGTGTGATGAATACACACAGTGCTTGTGACATATTTATCCAAACAGAAGTCATCCCCAAAATTCCTCTGCAAATTTTCACAAGGTATCCATGTCCCCTTCTTATTGACTGCATTATTGAGAGTGTTATCTGCTGAAGAAAAGCATTCTCACATGCGTGGTGGGTAACACCAATAAATCACTGGGTGATGCTGCTGCCAGGGAGATCCTGCTAGGGAAGGGGTGGGGGGCACCTGCTGCTGGGTTTATCGCCCCCACGACTCCCCCAGTCCCCCTCTTCCATCCCAGACTGTAAGTAAGGCCAGGCTTTGCCCTACCCTGTGCACCTGGAGCCCCTTGAAGGGCTCAGCCACCTTCTGCAGATACCAGCTTCTGCAAGCAACCCCACACGTGGTGTTTTTTTCCCCGCTTATCCCAATAAATACGTTTCAGTTAATCCAATTTGCTCTCACATCGAGTAGTGTCAAACACAGCAGCTGCCAACCAAATATTAAAGATACAAAAAATAAATTAAAAATAAGGCAGCTCCAGCCTCTCGCTGGCGGTTCGGGAGAGGAGGATCGGTGTGGGCATCCGCACATTACGGAGGGCAAGCAATTCCCTCAGCCCTGCGAGGCACAGCTGGGGTACGCTGGCAACCAGCAGCAAATAACATAGGGGCAAAGGACTAAATCACATTTGTACAGCCTCCTCCCCCGTGTTTCTCTGCATTATTAAAGAGAAAACATGTTCTCTTGTAGTTCTTTATTCTTTCCCTTTTTGCACTCAATTCCTGCAGCTGGTAAGGGAACTCAATCAAATCCTCCAAGCCCAGGCTTCAAAGCAATGTGAAGCCATGGTCTGGGACTGATCCAGGTCTACAAAGATGCCCCAGTTCCTGCAGCAGAACAGAGCTGGCTCTTGGATTGGATGGACCTGGAGCAGACCTGGGTTCAGCAGAGCCAACAGTCACTCCTTGACGGAAAGCTCAGCACCCAACACTTGTAGATTTGAAAAGCAAATCTGGGTCCAAACCTTGGGGAAGAGCCATGCCCAGGGAGCGGACGCATGGGCAGCTGTCACTGACTCTGCCCAGGACCATCATAAGCATTGAGGAGGACCACAACAAAGCAAGAGACCAAGGCCACTATGGTCAGGCAGTGTTTGGAGACAAGGGCAGGCACCACACACCACTGTGAGCCCCAGGTCCCGTGTCCTCACTCAAACATCTCATTGGTCTATGGCAATTGCAATGCCACGTGAGAACAGCATCATAGAATCACTAGATTGGAAGGGACCCACGAGTCCAACCATTCCTAACACTCCCTAAACCATGCCCCTCAGCACCTCGTCCACCTGTCCCTTACACACCTCCAGGGAAGGTGACTCAACCACCTCCCTGGACATCGCACCAGGCTGTGTAGATACTTCATGAGCAGCCCATAAGCTCCTCATATCTCATCAGGGCCTTGGAGGACCAGCATCATTTCCCCCAGCAAAGTGACTCCCCACCTGCACCACCTCAGCAGACACCATGGGTGGGAGGAGGTGAGGGGGACAGAGGGGCAGCCCCACATAGGGGCAGGAGGCAGGGAGGGGGTACTGCTTCCCCCCAGGGCACGAGGTTAGAACAGGCGACAGCACCTCTATTGGAGAATGTACCCCTGCAGAGCTCAATTGATTTTTTTTTAAATTAATCTATTTACAGCAGCCAGAGCGGAGCGAGCTTCAGGTGCCATTGAAGCGGCTTTCCCGGCGCCTCACATTCAGCAGTCGCATGGTGGGATTAAGTCAGATAGGGAGAGGAGTCCCAAGCACCTCTGGGTTCTGCCACCTGAGGTCCACACACCCAGAGCAGGGTGCAAGCCACCTCCTAACCCACGATGTGGCATGCCCAAAGCATCTCCCCACCAGGGCAAGGCTGGGCAAGCAGCGAAGGAGCCCCAAAAGCTTTGGTGAGCAGTGTTGGAGGGCCAGACCCCAGCAGCTCTAGGTGCTCCAGCCCAGCAGGACCCCCAGCAGCCTGCATCAGACATCCTTCATGCTTTGGAAAAAAAGCTTAGAGCGGATGATCTCTCCTTTCTGTCATTAACCTGACATAATGTCTTTCCTGCTGACAGCTTTCAGGCTCAGCAGGTTTTTTATAAAATTCATTATCAAATATTGCAATCACAGTCACCTTTATTGGGCTCTGCATTTACAATAATTAGGCCAATAAACACCGATTTATAAAAATGACAAACGGGAACTCCCAGCAAGCAAGAAAAATGTGCTTTCTTGAGTGAGCAGTTTCTCACAGGACAAAAAATAAAGATGTGGAAAGGCAGAAACCAATCATCATAGCTGATGGCAAAGTTAAGCAGGTTCTCCTGGAAATTTGCACGTTCCAGCCAAGACATTGGAAGGGACAGACCCAAGGTGCAGAGCCCACGGCCAAGCAGCCCAGCTCAGGGCAGGGGCTGGAGCACATCTCCCATCCCAGGGGCTGCAGCCCCCTCCTGCCACAGAGCCAAGACAGCCGAGGAGTGCGGGAAACGCTGGGAGTGCAACAGGAGGAGAAAATTGTGGCAGGTGGCATGAAGAGACAAAGAGCAAGGAAAGGGCAGGGGAAAATAGGAAGGAGCAAAGCAAAGGAGGAGAGAAAAATCCGACAGAAGGGAAACGCCTCAGCAGGGAGGGGGAAAAAATCCCTGCCAGGTAATGCAAGAGGAATGCAGAGCAATAGGAGAGAAAGAGGGTAAGATGGAACTTCAAGCCTTGAAGGTTAGGAAAACATATAAGAGCCTCAGGCGCATGGGCTGGGCTCAGTCCGCTGCAGATGGGCTCTGGGGGGCACGGGCTGGGCACAGCCCCTCGAGGGGACATTGGGTGGAAGGTGAGGGCAGGCACTCCACACACAGCAGGAGTGCGCAGTCACCATCCTAAAGGCAAAGACTCACCAGGCTGAGGAAAGAGCTGAGGTGCAGCCAGCCCAGCCCTGCAGCAAGGAGGCAGTGAGTTTGTGGGGTGCAGCGTGGGGCCAGCCATGGCATCGGTGGCCCAGCACCACACCAGGCGTGAGCCAGCTCTCCTGCAAACCCCAGGATGGGTGTGAGGAGAGCCTGATCCAGGCCTGAGGCACTGGGCACCTCGCCACAGGGCAGTGGCTGAGTCACCCAGGTTTTTCCTCAGCCCCCAGTCACAGCGGGACAGCAGCAGGACAATTCGCAGCAGCTCCCAGCACCACCACACGCAGCCCTGGAGTGCCAAGAATCCTTCCACTTGCCACTGGTCAGGCAGCAGCCTCAGGACAGGGCTATCTCTGAGCACCGCTCACACGCGGTGCCCAGGGGCGGCGAAGCCTGGCGGCGCAGCAGGCGTGCAGTGCCCACGGCCCCCAGCAGCCAGCCCGCTCTCGCAGGCAGGCGAGCGGTGCATGCCACGGTACATCACCACCAATATGCTTATCGTCTTCTCTCCGCGCCCCCTTTGCAGCCCATCTGCGATCACACATGGCTGAGGCGGAGAGGAAGCTGCAGAGGAGGAGGAGGAGGAGGAGGAGAAGGAGGAGATCCCCCAGCAGCATGGCAGCATGGGCACGCAGCCCAGCCTGGCACAGGTGCTGTGCCCCTGCGGGAACAGGGCTGGTTAATGCACACAGCGCTGCCGTGACCCCACAGGTCCCATCTCACCTGCATGCCTCACAGCCTCCTCTTTGCTCCGTTTCCCATCTTTTTGTCTGCATTTGTCCTGATTTCGCCTTGCCAATGGTCAGCTTGCAGCACCCCATGCTCCTGGAGCCCCTCAGAGCCCTGCAAACCTCCTCTTCCAGCCGAGGGGCAGCAGCACAGCCCACCTCCCCCTGCAACCCTTCCATCCCCAAGCAGGGGCAGCTGAGCAGCGTTGGTTCCAACTACCTTTGCTCATGAGGACCAGCTGGTGCCCCAGGTGGAAATGTAGCTGGCTGGAACACCTCCCCAACCTTGGCACCCCCAGGGCCCCCCGGCTGCCCGTGAGCATCTGGAGGGGATCCAGCCCATGGCAGCAGCAGCTGATGAACCCTAAAATCCACAGAGTTGCAGATTCTTCCTCTGCTTTTCTCTCTTTGGGGCAGGGATGGACAATCATGCTGACTTTGGTTATTTTTTTTTTATTTTATTGATTTTTAAAATAGCCCTTTTTTTCCTAAAGGACCCTGAAGTCATGAACAGCTTGACAGTATGTATGAGAGCTAAGAGGTAGCAGCTGAGCTTGAGGCACAGGGGAAGAAGGAAAGGCTCCGTGGAAGCATCACTGAGAAAGGACTGAGCAAATTGCCACCTCCTGAGCCTCAGGATCTCTGAAGAAGTCTCAGCACACCTGGGAGGCCAGGGCATTCACCCTCCTATCACTGGGATGCTGCAGCTGCGTGTAGGCTCAGAGGACAAGGGAAAACGATGCTTGCAGCGTCGCAGCACGATTAATTGCAAAGGCCATCAATGGGAGATTTAATAACAATCAAAGAAAAATTAACTGTGTTGAAATTCTTCAGTTTAATGGATTCCTTCTTGATTAGTTGTATTCAGGAGTAATCTCAGCTGTGTCTTTACTTGCTTTAGTAAGTAAACAACATTAATACATCTATCAGGTGATAGATAACTGATTCAGTGGGAAATGTTCAATGTGTTAATAATAAATATCTTAGGCCTACTAAGCAGTGATAATCAACTGGTTATTCCCTTCACGAAATCCCAGCATCATGCAGCCATTTTTATCAAAAATTTTCTTCTTGTCGAGTTCACGATCAAGGTGAGATACAGACCTTGCAGTCCCTCAAAAGGAAACCTAATGCCTCTTCCCATGCAAAGGTCTTCTTGCTGCTGCTGGAGAAAACCGGAGCACCCATCCATCCTGCAACAGATCAACACACCTGCAGCATGACATCTGCACTTCCTCGAGAAACCCGGATGGCCCCATCCGCCTCCTTCCTTCCTCACCTTTGTCAGTCATCATAGATTTACTTGCTCCTAATTAAGCAGGCTGGCAATTTGCTGCCACCAAGGGAGCACTTGCATCCCCCTGAGCATCCATCTGCTGCCACGAACATGGAACCCAAAACCAGCAGCTGTAGAGCAGCTTTGAGCGATGGGGACCAGGCGGATGGTTACTGCAGGGCAGAGGGAGACACCAACCCCATGCTCCCCAAGTTACCCTCTTCTTGATTTCCTTCCTCATACATCCAAGAGGAGCTGTAGACTATTCCTTCAGATCCTAACAACCCTTAAACTACTTTTAATAAAATGCTTTTCGATGCGACACCAATACACACGTAGCTTTCAATTACATTTTAGCACTCCCAGTAGGAAGCAGCTCTTTATTGGGAGAAGTGACTTATGATAGTGCAAGATTATGGGTTTGGTCTTTGCATTACAGATATTTGAAGCTTGGTGAAAATAAAACCTGCTCAGCACATATTCCATAGATGAGCTAAGCCTTGTGCACAGGGAGGCATTTCTGAAGAAGTTAAGTGTTTGAAATAAAACCGTGGAGTCATCTGGTAGAACAGAGACATGAAATTGTTATTTATCAAGATGAAACCAGCATTTGGATAAAATTCTCTGGCGTTGTTAATAACTTCTGTTGATGAGGGAGTCGCAAAGGCAGAAATGAGGTAGACGTCCCCCTGAGCTCAGAGGAGTGGGATTTTTCATGGGCTGTGAGCAAGGAGAAGCATGCATCTTCAGTAATAACTTTCTGAGCGGCTCCATCACAACGACCACCACGCATTTATCTTTTTCTGTTCTCTCCAAAAGCTTTGTCAGCTTTGAATAATCTGCTGTGGCTACAGGCTGTCACATGGCCACGTGCATCTCCAACATGAAGTCCAACTCCCTGAGCAGTTTTATCATAATGATTAAGTTGCTTAACTTAAATCAAGAATGTCTCTGGAGTTCCCTACGACAATGTGAACTTAAGATAAACAATGAATGATGAATAGGCCAATTACTGAAACCTCCCTTCAGCTGAGGCCATATGTGGCTAGTTGATAAGAAGAGGTATGCATCCTCTCATCTGGCAAATGTTACAGAAAATGGGATGGTTTGAAGCAGAGACAGTTCTGCGTAATCAGCCACTGGCTAATGAGCAATTTCCTTTTATAAGTGATTTTTCCTTTCCTCTGTTTGCTGTTCGGGATGTTGGAAGTGAAGAGGGAGCCGGCAGCCTGACCAACATGCATGCAAATGCTTCACCCTGGTATAAACCATTGCTCTCTGCCCCTGCAGCCGGACCCCTTCCAAGGCACAACAGTGGCAGGAGATAACTGAGGGCTGCGTGGTGGTGCTGTACGTGTTTCCTGAAGGTGAGTAAGCCTTTCCTGAAAGACCCACTCAAACCAGGGCAAGAGACCATCTGTAAACCTACCAGCAGCTCGCTGAAAGCTTCACGTGCACAAGAGCAGAGAGGAAGGACAGACACCTTGGACATCTTGGAACACACTGCAGGACCACGGGACAGACAGCTTGAACCGTGGAAGCAGCACCCCAGACGAGCTGTAAGCCAGTGTTCTGGTGATATTTAGGGTCTGAGGCACCTAAAAGAACAAGGGAAGAGGCTTTTCCCCTACTGAGAGATCCCATAACAGCACCCAAGGAGAAGAGGCAAGGGCTGGCAGGGGTGGATCCAGAGGTTCCCCGCAGGATGCTGCAGCTCCATGTTGCTCCCCCCGGCTCTGTCCAGGAGCAGATGCCACCACTGCCACCATACCACCCTGCCGCGAGAGACACGAGGCACCATGTCCTGTGGTAAACAATATGATTTACTTACTACCTATGGAATTGCCCAATTAATTCTCTATCCACATTAATATTATGGCTCATTTTTAACTTTACTGTCTCCATCGTTCCAATTTAGTGCTGCTCAGAGATGCTGCCGCTGACCTTAATGGGTTTTTCATTATAACAAAGAGCATCATATTAATCATGATGCATTTTCAGCTGCAGGTTGCTGCCCGAACCCCACTGCTTTGGGGAGCTGCTTTTTAGTGGTTTGGGGACCTATTTTATTTCTGCCAGGCTTCTCGCCCCTGTTCACACTGTGTACAAACCTTCATGCTGTCCGGGAGGAATTTCTTGCTATTACATTTCCAGGCACAGAGATTTTATGCAGCAGTCAAGCCACACTGCGGATATGATAGATTTTTCTGGGCAAATTGGAGAAAGAAATAGAAAACCGAAAGGATGCACCAGTCATAGCCAATGAGCCTCTTATTGTCCTGTATAAAAATCAAATGCCTTTTAATCATTTCAAATGTTCTTCTGGGTATCAATTAGTCACACATTAATATCAGTATTGCTTCTCTTCCTCAGTTCACATAAGATTAAATTCTCCCCTGTCATACAGACTTGTGCTCATTAGCTTCAAGGAAAATTAGTGATTGTTCCCTCTTCATTGGTACTGATGGGAGATTTCCATCAGAACTGCTTTTTATACAGAGAACCTGATTGCCATCTTAAAGAGACTGAGGGTTTTTTCCTGCAAAACTGTTGTCTTTTCATCAAAAATCCATTATTTTTTTTCCTCTGGAAACCCTGAGTGCTGAGCTTGAGCACTGGGGAATGGGGAAAATAACCCCGTTCCTGACCAGTGTCATCTTATTGTTTCTGTCCCTCTCTGTATCCCAAGGATCTCTCTGCCCTATAGGATCCAGTGGCTGTCACACAGCCCACAACTTGGGTCTCACAGGGTTTTGCTGCCATCATCCTCCCTGGATGAAGACTGGGTATTTATACCCTCTATATGGAGAGCAACAGCAAGAAAGGGTTCCATCCTGCTCTCTGCCCAGCACAGGAGCCGGTGAGCACAGAGCTGAGTGGGCGCCGGAGCTGCATGTGCATGCGTGTGAGCCTCTGCGTGTGCATGGATGTGTGCATCTGTGTATATGGATGAGTGTGCACGTCTGTGTTTGCTCACCCCCATTGCTCCCAATCCCTGCCCAGTTTTGCAGGATGCAGCAAAACAAGGCCTCCAACCCAGCGGCAGAACCTCTCTTTATCCCCCACCCACTCCATCTCCCGCACTTGTCAAGCACTGGAAGGGGCCGACGATATTTATTGAGTTTTATTAACTCCCAGCCCTGGGAGGTTCTCACCTCTTTCAGCTAATTCAGACTCCCGACTCCTGCCGGAGTTACAGTGATTGCCATTAAAAAGCTTGACATTTACCTTACAACAGTAATAAAATAATAATGCCTAATTTGGTTTACAAGTGGTATTTGCAGTGTTTCCTGTGCTTGGAGTGGGGGATATTGTGAAGATCGCTGCTATGCTGATCAATTATATCTGCTTAACGGCACTGCTGTAATTCTTTCCTGTAATCATAACCATCTTTCAGTAGAGCTGCTCCAAAGTTTTCCTTTGAAACTGTAATTTTGACAGGAAAAGCAAATGTTTTCAGATACTTCAGTTTCCAGTGAATAACAAAAGCTTCAGAGGTGAAACTTTCTGGGGAAAAGTGGAGAAAGACAAAGCTGATGTCTGCACAGATTTTGCTGCATTTAGATTTCCAGAGACTTTCAGATGTTTTCAAAGGCTGCCTGTGATTGCTTTCCATTAAAAAGTGATTTTTTTCTCCTCCAAATAACCTGCTGTCTTTCACTCGTCAATATAATTCCCTTTTGTTATTGGCCTCTAAAATATTAAAAAACCCTGATGTGTTTTACGTCCCCCGAGCAACTGCTACAGAGTTAAGGGAAGGGAAGATGGCCCCAGAGCTGCTGCTGGACTGCAGGGTGAGGATGGATCTCCTGTCACCCTGGAGCCAGGGAGACCAACCACCCCACCGCCCCTGCACAATGCATTCCCAACTCCACTTCTGTCCTGCTTGGATTTACCCCCAGGTTGCCAGCAGTGATGCCCCAACACGCTCACAATGCCAGTGCCGGACTCACTAAAAGCAATTTCTTTCTCCATTTCTCACTCTGAGCAAATCTCGACGTGGATTTCCTTCTTTTCAGCACAATTTTAATTAGTGCATGATGTACTCTGGGTTTTTATGAGCGTAAACAGCTTGGAAAAACAGTGCATGCCAGCTCCTCTACACCAGGGAGCCTCATCCTGTTCAGACTAGAAACCTCATGCTGGATTTGAAAGCATTTCTTAAGATGGGTTCATTTTCACGAAGAAATGGTACAATTTCAACAAACGGAAATTTTTTGAAAGTAGAAAAAAAAAAATATATTAGTCAGGAAATTCCTGGCTAAGCCGACTTTGGGGCAAGGATCCGTGGGGCGGGATCCCACAGCGTCCATGGGGAGAGCTCAGGCTTCACGCTGTGTTGCTGGGGGCCAGCAGCAAAGGCGGGAGCTCTGCATGTGCATGCACAGACACGCATACACACACAGGTGCATTTGTGCACACACACTCATGCACACACATGCAAACACGCATGCACATATTGCACGTGTGTTGCACACGATTTAGTAGTGGACAGGTACAGTTGGAATTGATAAATCTGCAAGGTCTTTTCCAACCTAATGGTTTTATATGTATGCATGCACACACATGCACACCCTGCCATGCCCACGTCCCCCTGTCACACAGGCACCCCGACAGCAGATCCCGCGCCGCCCCTGCTGCAGAAGCACCCCAGCAGGTGAAAGCAGAGGCGAGCAGCCCTCGAGAGCAGCAGAACCCGCATCCTGGCAGGACCAGGAGCCCTTGTGCAGCCTGGGTGCCTCCAACCACCAATAAGAAGTGGAGATCAGAGCAGAAGGAGCAGAAGTTAGAAGAAAAACTGGGACCCTAGACCTAGCCAACGCACGCTGCACAGAGTATCCTTGTGCAGGCTTGTCTCCAACAGCATGGGAATCAGTTGCACCATGCAAACAGCAAGTGTTGCGGGAGAGCCCGGGGCCCAGCAGGCTGTGGGGGAAAGCTGGCTGCCGCTGTCATGGGGGCGGCAGTAACCCAGCCTTCCCCTCTCTATGTGCAGCCCAGAGCCTCTGTAACTCCACCTCGGCGCGGGCTGGAGTCCTTGCACACAGAGGAGACCATGGGAGGGACGGCTCGGGAGAGCCCGGAGGACTGCCGCTTTCTGGATGTGAGTACGTGTCTTGCTTTGCCACCGTGCATCTTGTCAGCATGATAAATGTCTGATATGCATGTGTACTCATCCCTCCCCGAATCACCAGCAGACCTCTGGCTATCCCTGTTTTGTCATTAATTAGGCAGAAGCATCCAAGACGCGCAAGAAGACCTGCACCAGATACCAGCTCTGCGGACTGCTCTTCAGTGCGCTGCTCATTTCTCTTATTCTGATATTTTTTGGTGTCAAATATCTCTGGAACCCAACACCCAGAAAAGTAAGTAAAAACTCTCTGATCCAGGGTTTGAGTGCCGCTTCCCCAGTCAGAGCTGTCCCCCTCAACTCAATGAAAGTTTTCACTACCCCCCAAAACCCAGGCAACTTTAGAAAATGCATTTTCTTAGACCACAAGTATTCATAGGACTATAAAATATCTTTGTATTATGCATAACTAGCTTTTACATTATACGGGCTGAGGTTTTTTCTCTGTCACCGCATTCTTTCCCTAACTGACAGTTACAGGGGATGGGAGCTACGCCACGAAGAGTTAAAGTTACTCTTATTTCACCGGCAGCAAATTTTATGACAAGTAAGAAAATATTTTCCATTTCATTTCAATTATCTTGCCAGGAACTGGTGGAAAAGTCATTATGCCACCGCATAAAGAGGAGAGAAAGCCAGGACGCAGTGGTGATTGATTGTCATGGATTATATTTCTTACTTTAATGTGTCTGCAATGTGAGGGGATGGTGAGACGGATTAGCTTTTGGAGGAGCTCCTGCTAACTGGATTGGGCTCGTTTATTCCCAGCTCCTCCGACAGACGCTACTGTAAGTGCTGAGCGTGCCGGCGGCGGCATCTCTGCTTGCTCCGGCCAAGATCTTTGCAATTCTGCCAAACCTCCTTTTTCTTTGTCCTATAACCCAAGCAAATCACTTAACCTTGGAGCTAACAACCTACCCAGCGCTCCTCGTCCTGCTCCCCTTTGAGTTTCCACGCTTGTCCAGCAGGTCCTGCTTTGCACCCTGGCGCCAGCAGGTTTTGCTGACTCCCAAGAGTCTCCAGAATTCCCATGGGCAGCCAAGGCGGTCTCTTTCCCACGGTGGCATCTCTTCTCAACTCCCTGCCCCACACCACAGCGGGGCTGGCCTGGCCAGGCTGCCCTCCCGCTGGGCAGAGGAAGAGCCCTGCTCGCCAGAAACTTTATCTTCTTATCAAATAGAAATAAATACCCTCAAAATAAAAGAAAAAGTAATAAAAGCCATATGTGGCTCCAGGCTCCTGCCAAGACAGTTATAAAGTCTCTACTGTTCCTCGAAACCCAGGGTGGATGCCAGCTGTGGGGGGAAGATAGGCTGTTAACCCCCAGAGGGGAGTTTTGATCTAAGCCAGCAGCACAGAGGCATTGCAGCAGCCTTGGAAAAGTTATCCAGGTTACCAGCATCGGAAAAGTTATCCAGGGAAGAGGCCCTTGGCATACTCACTGGTGGGCACTGTTAGACAATGGAGTCCATTGGTAGTTCCAAAAACCCTTTGCAACTCCTGATGGGCTGGAAAGCAAAGCACGAGGTCACAGGAAAGCAAAGATATTCTCACGGTGAATCTGCACTCTGATGCTCCCGGCGTCCAGCATCACCACATCTTCTGTGGCTGCAGGATAGTGCTTCTCCAGCTGGGAAGAGCAGGATGGGGGACACTGAAAGTTCCTAACACTCGAAAGTATAAACCAAAGGGAATTAACCTCTTTAAAGAACAAAAAGTGCTTTGAGTCCCTTCTTGCAACCAGAGAATGGGAAAAATCTTTAAAGAAGATTTGTTCCTCCAAGGGGTTGCCTTGGACGCTGCGCTGCCCTCCGTGTGGCAGCATCCCTGCTGGCTGGCACAGCTGGAGAGCGAAGGCGGCGAGTCAGCTAGCGAGGGGTTTGTCGCAGCCTCGCAGAGGGACATATTTCAATTATTCGCGAGCAAGTGTCGTCTTCAGCCCTATAAAACATCTCACAGTTCTCTGAGTGGCACGGAGCCGGCCAAGCTGAAATGGGTTAGCTGGCCACTGCGTTGAGAGAAGTAATTATACGTAAATGGAGAGGCACTCGAAGGTAAGATGCCACCTGGGATCCTACCCTCCTAGAAATTATTTATGGCACTGTGTGTATTTTGTCAGTCAAAACCGGCAGCCTTCCAGCCATTTTAGGCTTCAGACTATATTTTCCATACCATAAAATCCATTGACAGCCGTATATCTTTATAAAAGCCTCCTGCTGACTAACAGGAGACGCTCATGGCTGCCAAGGCGCACATTGCTCTTCTAAATTTTAAGCAGGGGTAAAGGTACCTGGCAGTTACCCGTGGCCAGTTCTGCGCCCAGGCTTCCTCCAGCAGTTGTAGATTGGGGGATGCTGATGCTGAAAACGTTCCTAAGACGCTTTGAACCCTCTGACACGGAGGGACTGTGAATCGGGACTACAGGCAAAGCCTTTGCCCCTCCGTGGGGTGTTGCTGCTGGGTCAGGGTGCTCCTTTCCTGCTCTGCAGCTGTGCCAGGAACTAACAAGGGCTTTCCCATCCCTGTGCCTCTATCACTCTCCTCTACCCTGTGGACTTGAGGGGTTTTGCACAAGCCCTTTGCTTCTGCACGGCACCGTTTGATTTAGGGAAGGAGACTCTCCAAGGCTCGCCAGCTCTCACCATGCCAGCAGGATCATTTTTGTGATTCAAATAGCATCTGCCACGACTCATCCTTTAAGGGTCAGGCATCCGCAGAGACTGGAGGGCTGCCGGGCAGGCTGAGTGCGGCGAGCACCTGCGAGGAGGAGATGGCTGCTCCCCTCAGTGCTGTTCACCCCGACTCCCCACGGGGATGAGCGCCGCCAGGAAGCCGGCTGCTATGCCCTGAAGCTCTTCAGCAGCCCTCGAGGAGGTCTTTGATCCGCAGGCAATCCCTGATCTCCTCCAGGCAGCGAGACACTTTTACTTCTGCCTTTCCAGGAAAAATGAAAAGCACAGTGATGGAACAAGAAAGACGGGGATGCAGTGATGGAGCGAGCAAGCTTGGGATGCAATGATGGACCAAGAAAGACAGGGACACAGAGATGGAGCAAGAGAGCAGGAATGCAGTGATGGAGCAAGCAAGATGAGGACAGGCGAAAATGAGGTCCCTTAGGCTCAGAACATCAGTTCAGTCTGGGATGTAAACAGGCTTGTCCCACAGAAAACACTGGCAAGAGCTGAGACACAGCAAAGCTTTTGGTGCAAGTGTGGGATGAACATCTTCTCCTAGGCTCGACACATATTTCCTGCCTAGCCTGGCCCCATCCTGCCCTCCTTGCCAGCCCCAGTACCTGGGAACTGATTGTTGCACTATCCAGACAATCGTCCTGGCTCAGAATCGGGACATGGGGAAGAAGCCAGCCCCATGGCAGAGTACCCAGCAGCAGGGGTCAGGTCCCCAGCAGCAGCCTACTCACCTGCCAGCTGGGGTGTGACATCAGGTGGGAGACTTAGGTGACCCCCAGGTGGTTTTGTCCCTCACAGGTTTATGACATGGAGCACACGTTCTTCAGCCACGGTGAGAAGCAGAAGATTGTGATGGAGATTGACCCACTGTCCAGGACAGAGACCTTCAGGAGTGGAAACAGCAGCGAGGAAATCCTGGAGATCCATGACTTCAAAAATGTGAGTGTGTCAGAGTTTGTCCCCAGGATCCTGCCCGCTGTCTTACAGCAGGACTGGCAGGATCCCTTAGGACACCGCAGGGATGCTGGAGCAAGGCACAGGATGATCAGGAAGAGCAACGCTTATATGCAGACTCTCTAGGGAAGGACATGTGTATCTACATAAGCTTCCACTCATATTTCATAGTGGTGTGGTTCAGTTCCCACAAAATACATCCTAAAACCAAGACCTAGTTATTGGATTTACCCTTGCAAAGGAACACAATCATCGTAAATCTATCCAAGCCCAATACATTTGTCTGTCTGGAGAGCATTAAAACCTTCTGACAATGTTGTAGGCTCTCTCTGAAACCTAATTAAAATTTGTAGGAAAATACCCTGTTCAGTGACATATGGCAAAATTTTCAGCTAATAGCCAAGCAGGAACTGGGGGCTGAATGTTCACATAACCATAATGGTCAGATGCTATTCTGCATATTTTTGACAACCAGAGCTCACAACAGTTATAAGGAGAAGGGAGCGGAGTACAATTTTATGACTATCTGCTTTAAAATATTTGTAAAATGCCCAATTCTCCCAAACAATAAAATGCAATATCCCTTAGGAGAACCTGTTAGTACATCTTAGCACCGCCGCTGAACAGATTTTGCACAAAAACATCAACTGGAAAAATACAACTAAACCCTTATCCAGCTGTACCCACCGTGTGCTGGAGTTATTTATCCTCCTGCTTTGCCCTGACTGCTTTTATGGTGTTTGTTTTGATGCTGCAGGGAATTACTGGCATCTTCTTTGTGGGACTTCAAAAATGTTTCATCAAGGCTCAGACTAAAGTCCTACCCGAGACGACAGAGGCCAAGATCCCTGAGCTTGAGGTAGGTGGATAAAACAGGACACCCCTCTGCCCCCAGTGAAACCCACTCCTCTCGCTAGCGCTGGGAGCGGGGCTGCCATCTCCACCACACTCCATCTGCTTCAGCTTTCCCTGAGACTCTACAATAAAGAAATAATGAGTTGCGTTCGCTTCATAAAATGATCTTATTTCAGAGGATTGCTTCTAAAAACAACAAGTGGGAAGAGACGGGATTAGACAGCCAACAGACACAAACCTCTCAACACAATACTGGAGATCAAGAACAATAATCCTGTCGTAGTCAAAAGGTTGCAAGGCAGCTCAGGATTAGCAGGCACCAATAAGTCAATCAACTTGTTTCCTCCAAGCATTGAGCCTCATGTTCTCAAGCAGAATGAGGCAGAAGTAATGAATTTAAAAGAGCGGCCACATCTAAGAAATGCGATTTGAGAAAGCGCTTGGCGTACAGCCCTGCGAGGCGGAGAGCTCCAGGCTGGGGCCACCTCCGTGATCGACACAACCATTCTCCCACCCATGTGCCTGGTCGCTTCTTACATCCGTTTAAATTTTACCCACTGCATCCTTCTGCAAGAGCCACAGGCTTTGCGTGCTGCATGAAAATAGAGTTTAACTCTATATTTCAACCCCTCTCTGACAGCGTAACCCAGAGTGATGCCTCAGTTCCTCAAAAGCAGTTGTCCCCTGTCCTTGGCTCCATCCCTGAGGCCTCAGTGGTTGCTCAGTCCTGCGGCACAGCCCTTCCATCCCCCCATTTGCAGGATGAAGGGCGTTAGCTGATTGAATCTCTCCTTAAGGAAGCCGTTGCAGATAAAATGCCAGCAGGACACATGTTTGAAACGGAGCGTGGGCAGAAACATTTCCCTGAATCATGACCCAAATTCTCAGAAGCCAATTCTTTGATTATGCCGTAAGAAGCTAATAGATCTTCTCGCCTACTGCCATAAAAGGGATATGTCTTCCTAAACTTTAGCAGAACATAGCCCCAGGTAGAGAGCTGAAATGTAAAACCCAGTGAGATAAATGTAGATTTAGGCTCCAGTCATCTCTTCCCAGAGCCCTCACACTTCCAGGTCCTTCCGGCAGCACCTTTCCAACCCCACGGCTTTCACTGGAGATCCCGAAAAGAACTCAGACTGGGTCAGGTTGCATTGGCACTTTCCTAGGACTTCCCAAAGCCATAAGGAAAAACTCTATAAAAGAGAAATACAGCTCCAGACACCTTCTGGAGAGAAAATTGCCATTTGCCAGCTTGCTCTATGGGCTACCACCACCAACATACACAATGTTGCCTCGGCAGATAGCTTAGCACAACCCATCTAATAATCTTTATATATCTCCTTCTCCAAGTGCCTGCCAAAACACACCATAGAGTAATGCAACGGCAGAGACCTGTGATATAAATTACTGAATAAGGCCGTGCAAAGAATTTCTGCAAGGAATAAATTAAAGTGTTCAATCACAAAATCGAAGTAGCAGAAGGAGAGAGAAACTAAGTAGTAAAAGCAAAAGCATAGAGGAGATGTTTTAATCTTGGGTTTTAAATACGCTGGGGTTCTTCAGAAGGCTCTTTCAGATGGTGAAGACTGTGCAGGAGAAGGCTCTTGAAGCATGATGAACAGAGGGAAGAGAGAGCAGGGTGGTAGTGGCTGGAAGTGGGCAGGAAAGACAAAGCTCATGATGGGTCTCCTTTCGTGAGCACCAGTGGGGTATTGCATGTGCACCCAGTGAGCACCATGAGCTAAGGCAGAGTAAGAGCAACTGCTCTCTGGGAGGAGAGAGATGCATCTGAGTAAACCAAGGGGAGGAGAAGCAGCCAGCAGTGGGAAGAGGGTGCCTCATTACGTCAGGGGAAATCTTGCTCTTCTTCCAGGGAGAAGAAATCACAACCACTTACTTTGAGCAGTCCGTGGTCTGGGTCCCTGGAGAAAAGCCCATTCAGAACAAGGAGTTCCTGAAAAGCTCCAAAATTTTTGACATCTGCAGAAACGTAACCATCTACTGGATCCACCCAACACCAATAGCAGGTACAAGGAGCCCTGAAATTTTCATGAGCCCCCTTGCTGGGACCAGTCTTGCCACCTACCCGTATCCCCTCTGCCATTTATCCCAGTGCAACATAGTGGGAACCCATTTCTGCTGCCTCATTATACATTTCAGACACGAACACAATGTTGGCCATGACCATGAGAGAACATGGCTAATAGGGGGCTGAAGTTTCTCACTACAAAGTGCTCGTCTCTGCTGGCTCCCCACTGCCCTGTACTTTGTAGAGTGGCCACCCTTCTCATAACATGGAAAAAAAAAAATAAATGAAGCCCTTTGTACATGCAAAGAAGCCAGCACTGCTGGAAACTGGGACGCCTAAATCCTCGTCTCCGCACGAACATCAGAGCATGAGCAGACATCTGCATCTAAATCACACAACGGGGTTGCCACCTCCAGCTGCTCACTACACAGCCCTTGCAGAGGTTGTGGCCTCTGAGATCCGCCAGTGTAATTACCCGCTCTCTCTAACCCACTTCTATCCGAATGAGCTAGTTTAAAAACCCCCACTGAGAAAACTCCCTCTGCTCTGCAGCTGCAGAGATACAGAAGCACATCTTGTCCCCCAGGGGTACCAGTCAGCTCACAGACATTGATGGTCCTGGAAGTAAGTGGGCATCAGGGATCCCCAGTGAAGAAGCTGCTGTCCTCAGTTGCTCTCACCTTTCTGCTTCCTCTCTCTCTGCTGTTAACCCTGCTGCAAAGAAAATTAATGCTGCTGTGGGTCTTACCTAAACCACCAACAGGTGCTGTAGTTGAGTGTAATCTGCCTCAAATCATGTTGCTTTGTTGGGGTTCTCCAGGACCAGAGCTCACCATGAGGACATGCTTCCTTGCACCTGCAGCCCTGTGCTGGGGATGCCAACACCACCCACGGATATCCATTACCCGTGGGCACAGGGAAGGGATGGGCCATGTGGTTTCTATCCTGTCCTCCTGCCATATTATCTCCTACAGCCCTTCACCCAGGCTTGGTAAGAGCAGGAGGCAGTGGAATACAGCTGGTTTTCTGGTGGGGTTGCTCAGGTTGGAGTCTTTTCCTCCTCTTCATGTGTCACAGCATCAAATTTTGGTGGAGATATTAATGCCTGTTGCAGCATTTTTCCTCCTGCACCCTGGTTGTTGACAGCAGTGTTTGGGCTCTTCCTGTAGCTCCTGAACTGGCTGACCTTGACGGGGCAGACGAAGAAGACTCTGAGCTGCTCGTAGACAACCAGGACTGGTTGAATGGAGGGAGCAAACATGAGGCGGAGAAAGTTGTGCAGCTGGGACCAAAGCGCCGGGCACGGCAGCTCACCGAGGAGGACCTGCCTGTCAACGACTATGTGAGTGCAGGGAATTGCATCCTGGGATTTCCCCGACGTGTTCTTGGGGTGCCCTGGCCATGGTCCCAGGGCATCCTGGCTGTGCTCCTGGAATGTCCTGATCATGTTCCTGGGGTGTCCTAGCGATGCTTCTAGAGTGACCTGGCTATGCTTCTGGGGTAACCTGGTCATGGTCCTGGGATGCACTGCCTGCGCTCCTTGGGATGTCCTGGAGCTCCTGGAGTGTCCTGGCTGTGTTCCTGGGGTGCCCCAGCTGTCCAGTCCCCCTCACTGCACTGACACTGGCTCTTCTTGGCAGTCGGAGAATGGGCTGGAGTTCCACCCCCTGTGGGATGAGAGAGGCTACTGCTGTGCCCAGTGCCGCCGTGCCAACCGCTACTGCCGGCGGGTCTGCGAGCCCCTTCTGGGCTACTACCCCTACCCCTACTGCTACCAGGGTGGAAGGGTCATCTGCCGGATCATCATGCCCTGCAACTGGTGGATCGCACGGATGCTGGGCAGGGTGTAGCATGTGCTGCGTAGCACCCAGCACTTGAGTACCACTCCATGCCTGCCTGCCGCATCGCCACCTATCCGGATGCACCCTTAAACAGCCGACACGCAGGTCATTACCTGCTTGATTGCTGGTGAGCGTGCAAGCCCACCGGCCACAGCACCTGCATGGTGCACGCGCTGCCTGTCCCCACCCCGCATCCCGCACTGCTCCCGTGGGGCCAGGGGAGGCTGTGCTCCACTGCATCGTCACTGCGCTGAGCAGCAAGAGGCAAACAATAAACGTCTTGTATGAGCGATTGCAAAGAAAATGGAAAGTCATTTAGTCTCAGTCTATGATGCTTAATGGGTCTGAGAAGTGATCTAATTGCTCGGCTGCCTCGTCACGAGCATCCATAACTCAGGTACTGGGACTGCCGGCACTTGACTCGCTCAGAACACGGAGAAGTCCCTAATTTGCTCCCTGATGGCGCTGGTAGTTGTACAGCACATCCTGACCCTCTGTTCTGGCATGCTCTGATGTGTTCGGTAGTTATTAGTGACGGCTCAGGAGTGGCACCAGTCCCTTCGGGAGCGATGTAGAGCACGGCAGTGTGCCCGCGAGGTGGAGGCAGGAGCAGGCGCAAGGAGCCCCCGGGGAACCGAGCTGCCAAAGCCAGAGGGAGCAGAAGCATGGAAGATCCCAAATGCCATCAGCTCTCCCCAACCCTGTGACCAACCAACAGGCAAAACCTGAGCTGCAGGAAGGAAAAAGGAAGTCTTTGACACTGCAGCCACCCTGAGCAGGATACGGCCTGCGCTAGAGCTGGGGGCTAATGGCCAACATCGCTGTGCTTCCCCTCTGCAGCCTTCCTCTGCTCACAGCCTCAGAGCTCGTGCCAAACCCCAGGTTCCAACTTTCATCCCAGGGAGCTGGCTGCTGCCGAGGAGCTTTGACGTGCTGCAGGTGAAACCCTCCTCACGTTACCAAGGGAGCATGCGCTGCCACGGCCAGTGCCCTCCAGGGAAATGCCTGGATGAACGAGCCTGCCCAGCCATACGCACAGGGCAGAGAACAGAGTTTGGACTCTGCTCACTGCCACTCTGCAGGCTGCCAGCCATGGTGTCCCAAGGGCTGCTGAGCCCTCCCTGTATCCATGTAGCTCCCATGGGAATGGGAGTGTGTTTTAAGGGCAGTTCCTTCTATCCCTGTTCATGGCTGTGCTGACAACGTGATTAAAACTCTGGAAGCACGGTGCAGCAGAGCTGCCTGCGTGGCATCCCAAAGCGACACCACAGAATCACAGAACGTTTGGCATTAAAAGGGATTTCTGGAGCTTACCCAGTCCAACCCCCCTGTTAAAGCAGGTTCACCTACAGCAGATTGCACGGGAACGTGTCCAGGTGGGTTTTAAATATCTCCAGAGAGGGACGTCCCCACCAAGCAGCCTTGGGGATACCAAGCATTTCTGACAAGTCCCCCGACATTTATCCCCCTGAGAGAGGAGGTCTGAATGCAGTAGGGGGGTATGAAATCCACGCAGCCACAGCTGCTGCAGGAAACTGGACGTCTGGGGCTGACCAGCAATGCTCATGTCCCGGCTCAGGCGGTCCAGACAGGTCACCAATGTGGATCCAATGCCTTCGCCAGAACCGCAGTGTCCCAAGTCTGCCTGGCATCTCCCCCAGCACACACCTGTACCTCCAGGAGCCTACTGTTGTCTCTCCAAACGAAAGCAAATTGTCTAAATAACCACTATTTAACTAGGGAAGATCTGCACACCCTGGTGGCTGCAGCAATGAGCAGGCTGGACAAAGTCCTCAGGACAAGACAGACAAGTCAGTGCTGGTTTTGCTGCAGCAGCTCAGAAACACCTGGGCTCCCTGTGCCTCCCTCTGCTGGCACCATCTCTGCCCACCTGACATCGCATACCCTGGGAATGAAGCTGCCTGTGAAGGCAGGGGTGAGCACCAGTGCAGGGTCCCTTCCCTCTACACAGGCTTTCTGATAAGGATGGATTTACCAAACGTGGCCCTTCTTCTTCCATGTTCCTACCCAGTCTCCATCCATTCATTAATTGCTGTCAGCCATCTCTTCACCGCAGTTGCCATGCTCTGATGCACTCTGCCTCTCTGGCTCAGCCCTGGAGGCTTTTGGCCTGATTGGTCTGATTTACTCACCCAAGTTAAAAGCAAAGTAAAGATTTTAGGTATTCCCCTCAGGTTCCTCCATCAGCAGCGAGGCTGCCCCGTACCCGGTGATTTGCTGCACCACAGAGCGGTGTGGTTGGGGCAGCTCACCCAGCGCTAGAGCAGCGTTTACTAGAGGGCTGACACTACGCTTAACACCTCCTTTGACATCTGCCTCCTCCCCAGGAGCAGAAACAGCAGCCCCGGCAGCTGACCAGCTGCTCCAAGCCACAGCCCTTGCGAGTTGAGTGCTCCAGACCCCCAAACCCCCCAAAATTCAGCAGGAGGGGAGTTTCATGGCACCACTGTAGCATCACACTCGCTAAGGAAAAGGCTTCCTGCCAAAACAGCCCCAAAATGATCAGTATTAAACGAACATAAAAGCTTAAATCCATGTTTCTTTCTCTGTCGGCGAGAGGCTGGTGAAGAAGGCAGCTCCAGCAGCGCTGCCCTGCCCTTTGCTCCAAGCAAGCGACTGGCAGCAGAGGATGAATGCATTTGCACGGAGCCGAAACCATCCGCCCAGCTCCTGGGCTGGGATGCTCCAGGCCTTCTGCTTCAGCATGGTTACACAACCGCTGTTATGAAGAAAATTCAATTACAGAAGTTATTTGTAAGCACAAGTGCCCCAGTGAGCATCAGAGAAAGGCAAGCTGCGATGGTCCAGAGGTTAGCGGCTGGCCCGGGGCAAGCGGATTACCTCCCAGGGAGAGTTTGCTGTTCTTTGCAGTGACTTCGAGCAGAGGAATTTCCAAGAGATGAAAAGAAAAGCCAAGGAGGTTTCATAGAGCAAAATATCTTAATATTTATTGTGTTTCAGGACAAAAAGAGTTCTACCCGATACACAAAATGAGTTAAAGCAGCATATAATACTGACAATAAAGTCACAGCTGACTCGGTGCAAGGACACCTACCAAGGTAAAGGCACCAGGAGCTACATCACCAAACCTCACTACAGCTTACAAAGAATCACTACAGCCAGTACTTTAAGAAGTAAAACTACAAAAAAAAAGTATATAAAACCCAGGGCAGGGAGGAGAGAGAGTCTGGCAACAAGCCAAGACCTTGCTGAGCTTCAGGCAGGCAGGGCTGTGATTTAACAGCACAACAGCCCCACCGCGAGAGCAACCGTGTCTGTAGAGCAAGGGGACATTGAGGAGCTGCTGGAGATGAGGGAAAGCATTGCTTTCCCAATGGAGGCACTGAAGGCGAGCATGGGGAGTCCCGTGAGGCTGCCAGCACGGTTGGCTTTGGCACGGCACTTGAACGCGCTGCCGAGGAAAGAACCAGGAGCTGCAGCACCTGGGGGAGCGCATTTGCTGTAACCACCACAACTACACTAATTATCCCACGCGGTGGCACAGCAGAGTAGTGTCAGGACAAGTCCCTGAGTGCATCAGGACAGCTGCTGCACTCATTTCTATGAGCTAGTTGAGAAGATCAGTCAGTTCAAAGCAAGATTTCACCAAGTGGCATCCAGAGGAAAACTGGAGGTGGTGGCATCCTCCCCGGCTGCGGAGAGCATACCCTGCAATGCACAAGACAAAGCATTAACAGACAAGGTTGGGCTTATACACAGCTTAAAACAATGTGGCAGGAACAGTTCTGTAGGTGCCTTCTATCCCCACGCACTCCCAAAAGTGGTACCCGCCACTGTGCGGAAGGTCCCCAGGGATGACCAGGCAGCAGCCAGGGATGCAGAGGCACACACCAGCCTCATCATTGATGGACAGACGTACCCGGCCACAGTGTGCTGGGGGCCAGCTACACCATCTCATACTGATTGTTCGTGATGTACTGGGACAGGCAGCAGGAGAGAATGATGCCAATCAACTGAAAAAGAGGAAAAAAAAATCCCATACATCAGAGATAGCCAAAATCAGAACACAGTGTTTTGAGGGAAAATCCTAACAAATTCTTCCACTTCTGTAAAATCCAAGGATGGAAAGCGGGATTTACAAACCACAACACAGGCTGCTGCGCTCTGCTTTGGAATAACTAAGAGGCTGAAGCAGAGGATCCTGGCAGGTATCACCCAAACAAGCTCTTCACAAAAGATGCTCGGCATCCCATCCTGTTGTATTTTGTTCCATGAAGCATCTACTGTTTTATGGTGATTTCAGAGATTACACAGATATCAGATGCGTCACAGCAAATTACACAGCCACTAGAGAAGAGCAGACACCTCTCCCTGTTGCAAGGACAGCAGGGAAACAAGGTTGCTGTTTTCACATCAGCATCCCAAGGACACACTACTGTTAACACAATATCACCTCCCATCCCCTATGCAGACATTTAGGGCCAGATCCTGCAGGAGCCTGACCTAAACAAGTGAAGTCAGAGGCAGATTTGCATGATGGGTCCCTGCCGGCTGCAGGACACAGCCAGGCTTGCTGCAAGAGCAATAAAAGCCAGGAACCAGTTACAACTCCCAAGTCTGGCATCAGCTGAGATAATTTCATGGCTAGGAGCGTGCAGCTCACTGTCTGCGTGTCGGTCACATCTCGGTGACCCCACAGCAAGCAACTGAGGAGGAAAGCGGGGTGAGAGCCTGGGCACAGCAGACGTGCTCCAGCTCTCGGGCTCTCCCAGCCACAAATAAAAACACTTGGTAGCACAAGCTGCAGCCAGGGGCTGTTGAGTCCCACCTCTCTCCCCTGTTCAGCACATCCATTATGGGAAAAACGCGGCAACACATTCATTACAGGAGAAGTATCTTGGCAAGGTTCCACTTTGCAGCTCGTGCCACAGCCTCCATGTGCTGGATCAAGGGGAGGTTGAATTCAAGCCCCTCCAAAGTCAATGCTGGCTGAGCTCAGTCTGCAGCTGCTCAGTGCCAGGAGTCCAGCAAGCTTCCAGCAACCAGTTAAAGGCCACACTTCCTGCAGCTCCCACTGCAGTGCATTGGAAAACCCTCAGCACCTCGGGAAACCCCACCGCAGCATCAGCGTGCCCCGTGTTGCGGAACTGGGGGCAGGGGCCTCTCATTTCCTGCTGGGATAAAGCATGCCGGAGAAAGGGCCAGTGAGCATGCCACTGCCGCGGCTCCTGCAGGAAGTGTCCTACAGGATAAAATAAAGGAGAGGTTGGGGTGCGGGAGGAAGAGGAAGCAATCACAGGGTAAGGCAGCATGCAAGGTGTGAGCTGCCAGAACAAGCAGTGGCCCACTGGTGCTCACAGGCACCCAGCCATGCAGAAGCAATGCCAAAATGCCTTGCTGATAAAAGGGAGGTCGTGGGTAGGAAAAGGATAGGCGCAAATTTGATCCTTGCCAACAGCAAATGCAGGGAGCTTGTCCAGGACAGCTTTGTTTTTTTCTTGAAATCAGTTGTTTCAGATAGGAGCTTTTTGCAATTAACCTGGGCTCACAGAAACAGAGCTGGTGGTTCAGCCCTGGGTTTAAGAGACTGGAGAAAGCACAGTGGGGAGATTAAACCCAAGGGGAATCTGCAGAATAGCTGCTCCTCCCTGGCTGAAACAGGCTGTGCCTTTTGTACACACACCAGACTTTGCACAGAAATTAAATACCTCCGGAGACATTCTAGCTTCACTCTGCACTCCTCCAGTGCCAGGCAAGGGAGATTTACCTGGAAGCACGCAATGCCAAAGGATATTCCAGCCACAACGCTCATTTTTGACTCCATTGTTGATGTCACCAGGAAAAAACAACCCTGCAGAGGAGGGAAATAGAGCATGTGGGTTCAGTGCTTTTCACGCCCCAGGAGCAAAAGCAGCAACTCCCCAGTGCACTGGCAGATCCAGGAGAAGATGCCCTCACACAGGCAGCCCAGGGCTTCTGGCTGCCACCCTCCTGCCTGACCTTGTCAAAGTCATTTCCCTATCGGTGCTGCGCCAACCAGCCTCCCAGCCTGGCCACGCTATCAAGGAGAGTGCTGCCCTTGGGCTGCTCCCAGTGAGAAGTGCTGGGTTAAGCAAAGTGATTCATCAGAGGAACGTCCCATGCATCACCCAGCCATCCCTACTGGATGAGGTCACCTGCGCTCAGTGTCAGGTGAGGACTTTGCACAGCCCCTGGGAGACTGCCCAGATGAACTTCACTGGGGAATGACTGCTTTATTCACTTGTTCTCCAAAACACACAGCCCTGACTACAAACACTTGAGTCCAGCTGGTGCTCGACCCCCAAGGAAGAAGTGAGGAGGAGCTCAGACATGAGGAAGGGTTCGTTCCTCCATGCCCTTCCCCTGCATCCACCCCAGAGAAGTCCCTGGACCACAGAGCATCTGGATTGAGAGAGCAGTTCTCCTTTCAAGCCCTGCAGGGAAGGGCAAGGCCCTCTCCACCTGCCCAGCTCTGCCTTCCCCACCTCCAGGACTGGCAGGGGTTTTTCTTCTGAACTTAACTTACATCCACAAACACTTTCAGCTTGGCTTTGCTCAGGTCTTTCAGATCTTCCTCTGAGCAGTCATCTTGGCTCTTGCAGCAGCTCCGGGGGATGCCGCTTTGAGTGAAGTACTCAGTCTTCTCCCAGTCTGAGTAGTTCTGGACCCCGCAGCAGTGCAGCTGGAGAGGGAACCATGATTGGGGAGCCCAGCCATGCTAGGATAGTGACCTCCCAGTCCTACCACCACTCCCACAGCTCCCCTGCCCTCACCTCTCAAGGAGCCACCCCCATCTTTTGCTCCCACCCAGCATCTTCACCCCAACTCAAAAGCCCATGGTGCAAAAGGACCCTTAACACTGCAACGGCGATCCCAGCAACACAGAGGGTCCCAGTGCCGAGGTGAGAACTCCCATCCGCTGCCAGCCAGACGCCAGCCTGTGGCACTCACGGTTCTCTGGATGGTGTCGACAGCCTCGCTGTGCTGGTTTGCGGTCACATTGTAGTCCCTCAAGGCCAGGTTGAGGTTACTCTCAAAGTTTGTCTTAATCTGCAAAATTAAGAAAGAGACAGGTTTCTGCGGTGGCACCGTCCCCTCCAGCGCTTCGGGACCCACAGCCCAACACCACCACAGCCCTGCATTAGTCACTGCTTGGTGATGGCAGAAATGACTCTGGCCATGGCCAGAAGACATTCCCCTGGCCACACAGGTAATTAAACGCTGTATTAAAGGGCAGACTGGGATGCACTGTGGCAGCAGGGATGCCGAGTACAACAACAAGCATTTACACAGTGCCAGCTTCCTCCGTAAACAGGCTGCTCCGCAGCGCAGGAACCCTCAGAGGAGCCTTAATTACAGAAATTATTGCAAAAGACAGACCAAAGCCAGAAATTAAACTGCAGGGCTATTTTGCCTGCTCTGGTAGACGGGCAGCGTGCTGTGCAGGTGGACCCTCCACCCATCCTCACCCTTATCCAGACCTTATGGATCCTTACAGGGACCAAGTTGCTTTTTGGGCTGGTTTAACCCTATTTTAGCTAAAGTAAGTACCACTCCCAGCAGCGCCTTTGTTTCTACAGCGACACCTGCAACCGCACATGGGTTAAAACCAAGATCAAACTCGCTCTGCAACATCAGGGGACAGTAGTGGCCACCCAGACTCACCTCGTGCCTGAAGACGAACCCCACAACAGCGGCAACCAGGACGATGAGGAAGATGAGGGACAGGAACATGGCATACTGCGGGCAGAAAGGGTGGGATGGGAGGGAGTAGGGTGGAATGGGGTGGGGTATGCTTGATGGGATGGGGTGGGCTGGACGGGATGGAGTGGATGGGATTGGGTTGAGGGGATGGGGTAGATGGGATGGGGTGGGGAAGGATGAGAAGGGAAGGGATGGGATGGGATGGGATGAGACGGGGTGGTGATGGGATGTGTCAGGGTGGGTCAGGACTGGTTGAGATGGGTCAGGAGGGGATGGAACACCTCCCTGCCCCATGCGGGGCCACCCACCAGCTTGAGCATCCAGGTGCTGCCACGGCAAGTGGCGAAGCAGCCGAAGGTGCCCAGGAGGACGACGACGGTGCCGGTGCCCACCAGGACGAAGGGGACATTGGTAGCCTTCTCGTCCAGCAGAGAGAAGTAGACGGCCAGCCCGACCCTGCCCCAGACGCCCACGGCCAGCAGCACGATGCCCGACACCTGCGGAGGGACAGAACCCACCGCGGCTCGCGACTGTCGCGACAGGGCGGCGGCGCGGGGCAGGGGCGGGGCGGCTGCCGCCCGGCGCTCACCCAGAACACGAAGGTGTAGGTGAGCAGGACGCTCTTGAGGCAGGTGATCACCGGCTTCGTCTGCAGCCGCCGCGACGGGGACGCCATGGCCGACACGGGCCGCGGCCGGGCGGGACGGGGCCGCCGCGCCCGCGGGACACGCCCCCAGCAGGCCACGCCCCTCCCGACCCATAGGCCACGCCCCCACGGGTCCACAGTCCGCGTCCCCGTCCTTAGACCACGCCCCTCGCCCTAAGCAGGCCACGCCCATATCTGAATGCCACGCCCCTTCGTGACTCACATGTCAAGCCCCGTCCTCAAGCCACGCCCCTTCACGCCCACAGACCGCGTCCTCCCACTCAGGCCACGCCCCCTCTCCTCCGCCACGCCCCCGGCTGCAGGCCGTGCCCCCACCGGCTCTACCACGCCCCCTCATCGATAGGCCCCGCCCCTCTGCCTCCTCCCCACCCCGAGCGGCGGCGGAGGGTGCCGAGCGCTCTCGGAAATGGCCGAGCGGGCGTGGAAGCGGCTGCGCCTGCCACCGAGGCGCCCCTCCTCTGTGCTCAGCGCCGCCTCCTTCCTGCCCGCTGCCACCTCCTGCCGGGTGCCACCCTGTACCTGCACCGTGTCCGCGCCTGCCTGTCCGATGCAACCCAGTCCCTGCTCTCCAGCCTACGCTGCCCCCATAGAATCACCAGGTTGGAAAAGACCTCTTGGATCATCGAGTCCAACCATTGCCATCTGCCACTAAACCGTGTCCCTGAGCACCTCGTCTGCCCGTCTTTTAAATACCTTCAGGGGTGGGCACTCCACCCCCTCCCTGGGCGGCCTCTGACAGGGCCCCATCACCATTGCTGTGAAACATTTTTCCCTGATATCCACTCTGAGCCTCCCCTGGCACAGCCTGAGGCCATTCCCTTGTCCTGTCCTCTGTCACTTGGGAGAAGAGCCCAGCTCCCTCCTCTCTACAGCCTCCTTTCAGGTAGTTGTAGAGAGCAATAAGGTCTCCCCTCAGCCTCCTCTTCTCCAGGCTAAACAACCCCAGCTCTCTCAGCCGCTCCTCGTAAGACTTGTTCTCCAGCCCCTTCCCAGCTTTGTTGCTCTTCTCTGGACACGCTCCAGAGCCTCAACATCCTTCTTGTGGTGAGGGGGACAGAACTGAACAGAGGATTCGAGGTGCAGCCTCATCAGCACTGAGTACCGGGGCAGAATCACCTACCGGCCACACCATCTCCTGCCCAGGTGCCCGTTGCAGAGCAAGGACCGCCTTGCACCACAGCACATGGCACAACTGCCATGCCAGCCAGCGATGGGCATCCTGCCCGCCATGGGGCGAGTGCCTCATCTTCTCCTCTCAGGGCTGCAGGCTTACCAGCTAGCTTTCCCCATACCTCTGCTCCTGCAGCCCAGGCAGCACCAGCTCTGTACAGTGGCCTCCCAGCAGCCTCCTCCTGCTCAGGACAGCTGTGTTATTAATTAGTGTGCTTACAGGCCTGGCCACCACATAATTAGTGCATTCAGGCAGCGTGTCCGCCCACTACGCTCTGCGCCAAGCCTCCTACCTGTCCATGCCAGGCTCATCACTCCCCTCCCCTCACCCCTGCTGTCTTGTACTTCACAGCCAAAATCCCAGGCATCCCCTTCCTCACCTCCCTCCCCGCCCCTTGGGATGCAGGACGGTGGGTCCTAACAAACGTGTTTCATTACCTCTGCCTCGCAGGGGCTGAACTTAAGTTGGAAAACAGACCCCAGCTGGAAGCATTTGCCTCCAGACCAGTTTCTGAGCCCGTCGTCAGCAGCAAGATCCCTCCCTCCCTTCTGTAAGGAGCTGGAAAAAGGGTCCTGGCTCCTGCAGTCTCGTTCTCGGTGCTCCAGGACTCCCATTCCTAGAGCCCAGCAAGGCTTGCATAGGCTCAGCTATGCTCTCTCCTGCGCCAATACAAGCTCCTGGATCTACTGCTTGCAAAGAAAAAAAAAATCTAACAACCTTTTAAAGTCTCAGAGAAGCAGGAGGCGCGCTGGAAAACGGTCGATCCTGGGATTTATTATTTTTGACAATCTCATCATTTTGGGCCTGACTCACAGCTTTTGAATGTTTGGGACAGAGAGCAGAAAGGAAAAGTAGTTTTGCTCAGCACGGGCAGCGAGGACAAGAAGGAGGGGAGGTGCAGTGACAAGGCGACGGAGGGGGCTGTCGCCCTGTTTCCAGCCCTTCTCTGTCCTCGCCGGGGCTCGTGGTTGTCCCTGGAACCAGCACAGCAGGCAGGCTGGCCATCCCCTGGGCCCCCAGGATGGCACAGGAGACAGCCCCCATCCTGCTGGTTGTCCTCGCCAGGCTGGTGTCATCCACATGGCATGAAGGTGAGCGCTGGGGTGCGTGGGCATAGTGGGGCTCCCCGGGGACAGCAGCATGCAGGGTCCCGCTCCCTTCAAGGGAAAAGGGGTGCAGAGCAAGGGGTGCCATGCTGGGGAGAGCATCAGTGCCTGCAGGGCATGGAGAGCCTGCAGTGTAGGCTGCATGGTACAGAAAGGAGCGGAGGGGGTCTTGGTAAACATCCAGAGAGAAACAGAAAACCAGTCTCTCCATCACACCCCTGCCTGCGGGAGTGTAGCTTTCTCGCTGACTCCTTGCTCCCACGGGGGCTCTTGACCAGCAGATGTTTGCCTGGACAAAGTGCTCGGATGCAACCTCCCTTGCAGCCAAGCAGCTGTGTTAAGAATCAAAACCCTTGTTGTGTTTTGGAGGGGTTCCCCTTTCCCTGCTCCCATCCCCTTGCCATGCTGCTAGCACGGCTGGCTGGGGATGCTCCTGCCCAGCGCAGCCAGAGCTGCGAGCTGGCCCCAGGTGAGAAGGAAAAGGCAGTGCCCGCACAAAACCAGAACATCACAATTAAATGGCACATCTGCCTGCGGGGACACAGCACACCCCATTCCTGGGGCCCTGGCCATGGGCTCGGCAGCCCCCTGGGAAGCAGCCGTGCTCACCGGGTCCCTGAACTGCCCACTGCTGGACCCATGGATGCCACCTCCACGCTTGCCCTGAGTCCCTGTGCTCCCTAAGGCAGCCGTGGCAGTGTGGGAAAGGCGCCAGGGTAAAAGGCTTGTGGAAATGAGTGGGCGACTTAACGGAGCTTGTGGGAAGCTGTGCGGAGTCACTCTGTAGTAAAGTTTTATGTCGGAAAGTTTTTTAATGGATCTTCCTCCCCATGACGGCGGGGCTGCTGCTTGGCTTGCCCTTGGCAGACATCCCCTTCCCAAAACCCTGAGATGAGTGAAGGGGAGATGGGGGCGGCTGCAGTGGGGCTGCTGCTTTAGCCGGGGTCCCTTCCCAGACTGAGCATCCCCACCATGCTGGAGTGGGGACTGCGGTGTGGTGGCGAGGAGGGGGCAGCGCTGGCTGGGGCTTGAGGAAAAGCAGCGGAAATGTGAGCTCAGTGCTGGGGAATGCTGTGGCCAGCCGAGGCACCGCACGGCCGAGGGGCCGTGGGGAAGGATGTCGGCCCTCTCCCCCTGCATGGCTCACTCCCTGTCTGCTGGTCTCTTGTCCATGGGGACATAGTGTGGGTCAGAAGGTGGCCTGCAAGGATGCGATCCCCACATCCAAGGAGCACAGGGCCCCCCTGCACAGCATGGATGGCGTGAGGCCAGCAGCTCTGGCCAAGCCTGTCCAGCACCGTCCCTCCAGCAGCTTCGTCTTTCCCTGGTGCACAAGTGAGGGGCTGCATCCCTGCCAGCCCCCCAGCAAGGCAGCACATCTCTCCTCCCTTGCCTTGGCCAGGGGCTCCAATGGGAAGGCAGCTTCCTTCCTTCCCTTGGGAGGCCTGGTGGCAGGGACAGTGCCACAAGAGGGGGTGGGAGGAGGACTTCCCAGCAGTGCAAAGCTGGGGGTCAGTGCCAGCCCACTTTGTGCCAGCACCCGTTTCCTGCCATAACCACAGCTGCTCCTGCTGCTGTTTAGTCTGCGGGCTGGTGCCAATGCACACCACAGTCGCTGAGGACTGGGCTCGCTGTCTGCCTGGCTTAACCCATGATAGCAGCCCCAAGCACAGCAGGATTGGTTCTGCCCAGGGATGGGATTGCTTGCTGGAAGTTGTGGGATGCTTCAGGGATGGAAGATGCAGCTGCATGGGGAGGCATCATCTCCTGTGTCACAAATTGTGACACAGCCCGGTCATCTCTCTCCTCCTTCTCAGGGTCTGGCTACTACACAGCTGAGAGCCACACCAATGAAGTGTATGTGGAAGAACTCCCTCCCGAGCCTGCCCTAGACTACCGCCGAGGTACAGCATCCAAAGCCATCCCTCGGGTCCTCGTTGGGAAACCGAGGCATGGCAGGGCTGAGCATCACCCTCACCTCTCTCCTCTCCCCCAGTGCCCCAGTGGTGTGCCACGCTCAACATCCACCGTGGAGAGGCCACCTGCTACTCGCCCCGGGGGAGCTCCTACCGCAGCAGCCTGGGGACACGCTGTGAGCTGAGCTGCACCCGCGGGTACCGGCTGGTAGGGCCCAGCACTGTCCAGTGCCTGCCCAGCCGCCGCTGGTCTGGGATGGCATATTGCCGACGTGAGTGTGCCCTGGCCATCAGCTTGCCAGCATCCCCACAGTTACTCATGGCAGTCAGTGCTCTGCCTGCCAGCATGGCAAAACAGCCGCTTCCCTCCCCTCTTTGCTCTCTCTGTCCCAGAAATCCGGTGCCATGTGCTGCCGGCAGTGCTGCGGGGCTCCTACGTGTGCTCAGCTGGAGTGCAGATGGATTCCCGCTGTGACTACAGCTGCCTGCCCGGCTACCAGCTGGAGGGCGACCGGAGCCGCATCTGTATGGAGGATGGGCGCTGGAGTGGGAGCGAGCCAATCTGTGTAGGTAAATTCTCACTCTACTGTCTTCCAGCCCCACAAGGGCAGGCCAATTTCTGTCCCTGAGGTGCTTGCCCATATCACCCCCACACCTGACCCAGGCATTACCCGGCACCAACTCCTGCACCTCTCTACCCTGGGACCCCCGTCCCACTGTCACTGAGGTGCCGTTAGCCCCGAAGCATGGGCCAGTGTAGGGCACGTTGATCCGGAATCGAGGCACCCAGGGCTGTCTTTATGGCAGGTCTTACTTGGTCCAGGGTGCTTGGGCTGTGCGCAGCATCCCTGGGGCGGCTGAATGCCAGGATCAGTGCCTGGCCCTCATAGCCCTGCCCTGGCACCCACAGGTTCCCCAATCCTGTCTCCTCCCTTCGGGCAGATATGGAGCCTCCCAAGATCCGCTGTCCAGACTCCCGGGAGCGGATAGCTGAGCCAGGCAAGCTGACTGCCACAGTCTACTGGGACCCGCCTCGTGTGAAGGATTCTGCTGATGGCATCATCAAGAGGTGAGGGTGGAGGAGCTGGGAGCACCACTGCTGAGGGCTGGGGACCACACTGAGTGCTCCCTCCCAGCATCCTGACGGAGAAACACATCTGCTGGGTGTAGGGTGATGCTACGGGGCCCAGAGCCTGGCTCTGAATTCCCTGAAGGAGAGCATGTGATACGCTACACTGCCTATGACCAGGCGTACAACCGAGCCAGCTGCAAGTTCAGCATCCGCGTCCAAGGTGAAGCAGGCTTGCCAGGGGCTGCTGGGCTGGCACGCTGTGGGGCATGGAACCCAGAGCTGGGGCCATGCCCCACCACCCCTAGCCCTCACCCTGCCTCCCTCTTTGCAGTGAGGCGCTGCCCTGTCCTAAAGCCTCCGCAGAATGGCTACCTCTCCTGCACCTCTGATGGCAACAACTACGGTGCAACCTGCGAGTACCTGTGCGACGGAGGCTATGAGCGCCAGGGCACTTCCCTGAGGGTCTGCCAGTCCACCCAGCAGTGGACAGGCTCTCAGCCCCTTTGTGCACGTAAGTGGTGTGGGACAGGGGAGGACCTGCCCCCCAGACAGTGCCTAGTGGTTTGGGGGGCTGCTGCCCAACAGGGAGAAGGGGTAGGGAAGGGGTGATGAGAGGCAAAATGGCGTCTCCCCACGCACCAGCCTCTCCCTCCAGCCATGCAGATCAACACTGCTGTGAACTCAGCCACCAGCCTGCTGGACCAGTTCCATGAGAAACGTCGTCTCCTTGTCATCTCAGCTCCTGACCCCTCTAACCGCTACTACAAGTTGCAGATCTCCATGCTACAGGTGAGGAGACCCTCAAGCCAGACCCCTTGCCACCCAACGCACCCAGCAATCTTTCATGGCTCCCTCCTCTGCAGCAAGTGGCCTGCGGGCTGGATCTGCGGCACGTCACCACCATCGAGTTGGTGGGACAGCCCCCACATGAGGTGGGACGCATCCGGGAGCACCAGCTGTCCCTCAGCATCATTGAGGAGCTTAGGTAAGGGGATGATGTCTTTCCTGTGGAGCCCACTGTCTGCAGGAGAGGAGGGGGGACGGGGTCACCTCCAGGGACGGCAAAGCATGAGGTTGCAGCTGGGTTTGTGGACAGCTGCTTCCTGAGGCCCTGAGTAAGAGCTGGGAGCCACCACCCCAGGAGGTCCTGAGCATGATTGCACGGGGTGGTCAAGCTCAGCTCCAGCCTGCAGCACCCCCAGCCCTGACAAGCAGCTTCCCCTTGCCTACATCTCCAGGCAGTTCCTGCACCTCACCCGCTCCCACTTCAATGCCGTGCTTCTGGACAAGGCAGGCACCGACCGTGAGCGCTACATCTCCCCTGTCAACCCTGACGAGCTCTTTGTCTTCATTGACACCTACCTACTGAGCGAGCAGGAGGCAGCACGGCGGGCACAAAGTGGGGACCCCTGCGAGTGAGGCAGCACAGGGGAGACCCCCCCGTCTACTGCCACCGGTCTCAGAGGACAGGTATCTTCCTTTCTGCTTTTCTAGTTGCCCACCATAGAGGAGGACCAGGCTGCTGAGGACCTCCAGGGGAAGGGGGAGCCTCTCTCCAGCTGCTCTGGCATAGAGATGCGAGCAGGGACAGGGATGAGAGCCACGTGCCAGCAGCATCCCCACTGCCCAGCGCTCAGGAGCAGCCTCCAGCTGGGCGGTGGGATGGCTCAGCCCAGCCAGGACCATGGTGGGAGACGCCAGAACCCCTCTTGCTCAAACACACAGGGCAGGGTGGAGAAGGGTGTCCAACACTGGGCTGCCAGAGCAGAGGACAGCACAGACACAGCAACCACCTCTAATACAGCAGCTCCACCCTCCCCACCCCATGCACAACCTGAACCTGCTCCCTCCAGCCTGGGGTCAGCCGTGGCAGGCAGGTGCTGCGCTTCCAGGTCCTGCCAGCAAGCCTTTAGCATCAGTAAAAGCAAACAGTCTCCCACTTGGCAAAGCCAGCAGCCATCAGCACACAGCATAGCTCTCCCGAGGGCTCACCGTCCCCACCCTGCCCTTTGTTCCCCCAGGGCACCCTTCCTGGGAACTGTTTTGGAAGTAGAATATTAACTCGAAATAAATAAATTTGTATAAAAGTGAGTGTTGGCAGAAGATGTGTCACAGAGAGGCCTGGGAAACGAATCATTCCTGGAGAGCCTTGTCCCCAGACCTCCATCCAGGGCTGGGCTGTGCACAACTGCCCCACATCCTGGAGCCAGCAGCATACTTCAGGAAGAGGGTAGAGAAGACAAGTAGGGAGCAGACTGTGAAACAGAGCGGGTGGGAGGAAGAAGAATGGAAAGAAGAAAAAAAACCAACCACATTTCAAAGCATTTTGCCAGGGGGAAAGAAGGGAGGGTCCACAAGCACTCCAGTTCAGCCTGAAGTTTAGTGCAAAGCCTAAGACAAAAGGAAAACCCTTTAAACAAAGCAAGGCCAAGAAGACTTTCTGCCCAAGCCTGTTTAGAGAAGGTCATGTTTATTAAAGCATAAGTAAAATAACAACCATGTTTGGCAGCCCTGCCAGGCCATGGTACGAGCTCAGCTCTCGAGCAGCAGTGCCAGACCTTAGCCAAGTCCCAGTGCCACAGCCTATGGCCTCAGCTTGGCCATGGTGGAGCGGAGCTGGAGCGTCCCTTCTGCCCACGAGCCTGGGTACTGGCGCATCTTCTGCCACAGGTTCAGCTCCTCACCTGTGGAGTCCATCCAGTCCACAGCCTGCCCGTTGCTCATACCTGGGAGAAAGAATGGACATGGGTAGCAGTCCCTGCCAGAGCAGCCTCCTGCTCACCATGAGGCAGCCCCAAGCAAGGCTGCTTGTTCCCAGGGTTTGACCAGATGCCAGAGCTCCTCACCATTGCCCACTCCTAGACGGACACCCCCAAGGAAGTCATTGCTGGATAGTGGCTCCCGGTCCCAGACTGTCAGCTCCAGGCAGATGTGCTGCAGGTCCTCGAGGCTGATGCCATTGTAGACAAAGGTGTGGTTGTAGTGAGGGTTCAGGGTCTTCTTCACCACAGGCGTCTTCCTCTTGGAGGCTTTGTTTTTGTGTGGCAGCAGGTAGCTGGGGGAAGCAGCCCTTTGGATTAGCAGCACGTATGCAACTGCCTTCTGCCCCAGGGACTGGGCATCTCAGCACCTCGGGACCTGGGCTGTAGTCCACCTTCCCTGACATGGCCCAAGAAGAGCCACAATGGTCTGCAAGCAGGCTGGGCTCTCTGCCCCAACTCCTGAAAAAGCAGTCGACAGACTGCATGTGATCTATGGAAAGGAGAGGGCAAGAACCAGAGCCTGCTCTCCCCCAGCCATGCTGCCAGTGGCTTGGTGACCTCTGGGAAGACAACGTGACAGCAGCTGGAGCCCTGCCCTGCATGCAGCCTCCCACTGCAACCTCTCAGCCAGGCCAAACCCATGAGAGTGTTTACTACCAGGAGCATCTCAACTCTAGGCAGGGATGGGCAGACAGTGACTCTAAGGGTACCAACGCAGGCAGCAGAGCACAGCTAATGGAGAGACTCGATCATCCTGCAAGCAGATCTGGGATGTGGACAGGGAGGACAGTATCTTCATTGCCCCCCACCTGGGACCCACGCTCACCCCTTGACAAAGCTGTCTGATGTCCCTCCGGATTTGGCAGCTGTAAGGTTCTTGGCTTCTTTGATCCAGACCTGGAGCTCACCACCTTCCCCTGTTTTGCCTGGTAAAAATCCAACACAGCAAGAATTAATCAACCTTAATTTCCATCACTGCTAACTTCTAGAAAGGTTCTGCTGAACAGCCTTCATTGCAGAGGCAGGTATAGATCCCCAGCTGTATCTCCTCTGGCCTCCTCCCTTACTGGCCTTGCCTGCTGCGGTGAAGGCAGACAATTGCTCCATGAGGGGCTTGATGGTCCAGCCCAGTCCGGCCCCAGGAAAGCACTAGGACCACGCAGCCAGTCTGAGGACACCCAGGTCTGCCCTGACCCAGAGCAGCCTTGCAGGTGTTGCAGAGAAGGCTACAGTGGCACCACCCAAGAAACCCACTCAGATGCAGCTCACGTGGCCATAAGCAGGTCCCACGAGCTACACAAAGATACCAGAGCTCCAGCACTCACCCTTTCTGCCATTCCCAGCCCCAGGGTGCTTGGGAGATGGAATGTACTTCATGGAGACAACCAGCTCCCCCTTGTACTGCTGGAGACCAGCAGCATCCGCCCCAATCTGCAAAGAGGCAAGGCTTATCAAACATTGCCAGAGAGGCCAAAGAAGACATGGTGACAGCCTGGTCTGTGTGCAGGACCTCCCCATGCTGGGGCAAAGTGTTTGGCTTCTAGAGGTGGTTTAGGTAGCACAAATGCCTGCAGACCCTCCCCAGCATCACCAGGTCAGACTCAGACCAGCTCTTTTGTGATCCTACTTTGGCTCAACCAGCTCCCTTAAGAAAACCTATTTAGGGGGTTCCACAAGCTGCTTGAGCCCCCGCAATGCCAAAGGCTAGGCCTACAGTACAAGCTAGTCAAGAGAACCAGAGTTTCAAAGCTCCACAGCAGCATCTGCTGTTGCCATCAAGCTGTATGAAGGCCGTCACTGCTCAGCTCTGCAGCCCACAGCAGGATGTCCTGGCCGATTTCCCCCATTTGTTTCCTTGAAATTGGCTCCAGTTCCTCCTGGCTGGGAGCTAGGAAGAGCTGCGTTCTTGGAGCAATCAAGCACGCAGAATGGAAATGTCTGATGGGGCAGAGATACATCCCGCAACATCCCACGGGGATTAACTGAGGAGGAAGGGGGAAGCTAGGCTCAAAGCAGAAGATCTGCCCTTCTTACTACAACAGTACTCCTGTCTGCTTCTTGGCTCTACATTTCTCTAAAGATTTGATTTGGCACAAGCCTTTCAGCAGCTCTTGGTCAAGGTCCTGCACCCCTCTGCCCACAGAGGGCCACCTCCACAGCCAGGGCCAGGCAAGGGAGGCTGCTGTGGGTGGCAGGACAAGCACCTTGCCATGTAGAGGCAGAAATTCTTCCAGGTGACTCTCAAAGTTCCAGGCATCCAGTGGGACCTCCACCTCCCCCAGGAATGTGTTTCGGCCAAAACGATCGTGGTGCCAGACCGAGAACTGCAATGTCCTTGCACGCAGGAGGGACTTGTTAATCTCGTACTAGGAAGAGAAACAGGAAAACCATCAGTGAGTAGGCAGTGCCAGGCAGGGGATAAACTTGGCATACACCATCAGCCACGGCTGTCAAGCAGGAGAGGAGACAGGTTTGAGGAGCACTGGATGTGCACAGGAGACTGTTTTCCTTTCCAAGCCTCCTGAAACCTCAGAGTTCTGGGGCAGTGGTGCAGGAGCCCATGCTCTTCAGGAAAGTGGTCCTCAGAACCTGTGCAAAGCCAGGACCAGGACTCATGGCACGCAGCCATCCTACCTCTTCACACCATAAGCAAAGCTCTGCCAGCCCACTGAACCTCAGGTGTTTTAGAACAGGAGACCTCAGCAAACTCAAGGCTGTGAGAGCCTGGAAACCAAACCACAGCTCTCACTTCCCTGCTGTTAGAAGAGAGCCTGGTCTCAGCAATATGCTGCCAGGCTCAGGGATGGAGCCAGCCCTTCCCACCACCCTGTGGTGGCCACAGCAGGGACTGTGAAGTGTAGTGCCAAGTGTTTCTGCCTTGGGGTCCAGAACTCCTTTATCTCTGCCTCTGCAGCCGTGCTGCTGGCCCTCCCACAGAATCACAGAATCACAGAATCACAAGGTTGGAAAGGACCCATTGGATCATCGAGTCCAACCGTTCCTAACACTCCCTAAACCATGTCCCTAAGTACTTCATCCACCCGTTCCTTAAACACCTCCAGGGAAGGCGACTCGACCACCTCCCTGGGCAGCCTGTTCCAGTACCCAATGACTCTTACTGTGAAGAATTTTTTTCTGATATCCAACCTGAACCTCCCCTGACGGAGCTTCAGGCCATTCCCTCTAGTCCTGTCCCCTGTCACTTGGGAGAAGAGGCCAGCTCCCTCCTCTCCACAGTAACCTGTGGAGTTCACCACTGTAACCTGCCTTCAATGGTTCAGGAGCCTTCTTCATAGGAAAGCAATGTTCAGGGGTAAGCAGAAGGCCTCTGGCTCTGGGAGATGCCACAGAAGCCAGGACACACATTCACATCTGCAATTGTGCCCCAACCCCACCGTGGCAGTGAGGGCTCGCAACCGTGGACTCATCAGAGCAGTGACCTAACCTGGGAGTGTGTTTTTCCAGCTTTCAGGCTACAGTCTCTGACCATGGGTCCTCTGCAGAGCCCATCCATCCCCTGGTTTGTTCCAGCAGCATCCCCAGGCTAAATGCCTGCCTGGCACTGCAGCAGGGAGCAGGCTGTACCCCAGCCCATCCCCGCTCACCTTCAGCAGCTCATTGTACAGGGGGTTGATGGTGTTGCGTTTGATGGTTGTCTTGCGTTTCCCTTGGCGGGATTTGTCAGGCAGGAGGTAGGTCTTCACGTACCTGAATAGAAGAACAGGCAGAATTTCACCACGGTCTCCCTACAAACAGCGTTCCAACCCCCGAGGGCAACCCCAAACCTCCTGCCTTGACAACACCCCCCCTTACAGCTCCCACCTCTGGTGGGCATCGCACAACCCTGCTGAGCACCATCAGCAGTGTCATTCATCACCACCCCCGGCTCTCACGGGTTGGAGCGCTTCTTGCCCTCGTCCCCGTAGGCCAGCTGGCGACACTCCTTCACGTGAATGAACAAGGTCTGAGTCTTCTCCTCGTAGCTCAGGGAGAAGGAAATTCCTCCGGTGACCACAACGTTGCCGAAGTCACCGGCCTCGCTGTAAATGCTGACCATGCTTCCCAGTGTGCTCTGGAAGACACAGTAGGGCTGAACCAGGGCAGCATCACTTGGTGGGTCCCTCTTCATCCTCAACAAGGCCACTTCTCATCCCTCCTCTGCACAGACCCTTTGTCACCCCACCATGGCTTGGGATGGCCGCCAAGTGCCTCCCACATGCACACAGGCTCCTGGAAGAGAGCTGGGTCTCTACATTTCGATTCCCTTCAAGGAGAAGAAGCCCCCTCACCACAGGAGCTGCCCTCCCCATCTCCCTCCCACCTAACCCATCGGCATTGCTCTTTTCCATCATGCCTTCCTGCAGCAGACCAGAACCCAGCCACACTGCAGGGACTTACCGAGGAAGTGCCACTGCGCATGCTGCCGCGGGCCACCCTCTGGCGATGGATCTCCACCAGGTTATCAATGTCTTCCTCCTCTTCCTCCTGCAAGGAGAGACGCACCAGTCACCTTCACGGGGAGCACTAGGACAAGGCCAGACAGACAGACGTCTCCTCCACTTGGCAGCCAGCTCTACAACTTGCAGAGGGTCTCACCAGCTCTATGTTGAGGCCAGGGACCGACTTGCTCCTGTCCCCCAAAGAGCTGCCTTCCCCCACAAAGTCATCCGGGCGCAGGTCGATCACCGACTTGGTGTAGTCTGCATGACAGAGAGTGAGGCATGCAGGCCTTACAGAGCCCTCCTGCTCCCTCAAGCAAGGGGCTGCCCCAGCCTCTCCCATCTGCACAGACAACCCAGGGAGAAGCACATGCCCTCCTCCTGCCAGGCTGGCTCCCAAGCTCCCCCCGTGCCCAGGCAGCTCTCACCCGCAGGCCTCACCACCCGCCGGGGATTCTTCTTGAATATTGTTTCATGGTCATCTACCAAGGCACTGCTGTGGCTCCCTATGGCAGCATCCTGCAGAGGAAGGGTCCCTTCAGAGCAGGGCAAGGCCGGGCACCCCATGGGACTCCCAGCCCCACACCCTACAACAGGGTTGAGCCTGCAGAGCAGCAGAACGCACTCTTCCATCGGAGAGAGAGAGTTTGGAACAGAGAGGGAGCGTCAGGCTGGAGGCAGCAGGTCCTGTAGGTGCAGCAACCTGCTTTCCATCTTTGACAGGGGCAGCTTTCTCCAGGGAGTTACTCCTGCAGAGGACACAGAAAGGTCTCTCCTAGGCCAAAAGCATGGCTGGGAGAGGAAGCGCTCCCAGAAGGAGTCGTCTCCCAACAAGGTCTCTGGAGCACCCCAGCCTGGGGAACAGAGAACCTGCCTGCCCAGGGCCAGGTTTCAGCCCAGCCAGAGGAGCCAGCTCCCCCTCAGCAGACTGAGAAAAACACACTTGACACAAGGTCCTCATCCTCTGCCAGGCCAGCCTTGCCAAGGACAACCCACTCCCCACCCAGGGAGCCCCTCACCTGCCCCGCACACCACCAGGACCAGGTCTGTAGCCATCCAGGCTCATGTTTTCCATGGACTCTGTGTCACTTTTGCCATCCCGAGGGTCTGAGGCATCCAGAAACAAACTGCAGACAGACAAAACCACAGGTATATCCTGTTTGGCAAGAAGGCCGGTCTGAGAGTGCTTCTGCATGATCAATGATCCAAGCGGGGTGGTAGCGTCCCTCTCATCCTTGCAACAGGCAAAGGCTGGCACCCAGAGACAGGGAGGTGGCAGGGAACCTCACCTGGGCCCCTCCTGGGGAGCTGGGGGACTCTGCTGCTGGGCTGCAGAGGAGCTCTTGGGCTCGCCCAGCTGGGCTTTCTGGAGGAGAGTTTGTCCCACAGTCTCTCTTTTGCTGGCTGGAAGGAGAGAGACCTCAGGAGGACTATTGCTCCAAGCCCACTGCGTGGGGCAGGAGCTGCTCCCAGCTAACGCCATGCGCCAGGGAAAGCTGGAGCATCCCAGAGGGCTGGGCTGCAGGAAAAGGTGTCACTGCCGCACCCCTACCTGCCGACCTGTGCCGCAGGGACAGCCGCACCATGTCACTGCCCAGCCGGTTGGCAAAGCGGTTGACCCTCTGGTCATAGAACCAGTCACCTGTTGTCTTCTTCAGCTCTCTGCAGGGCAGGGAGACAATGGGGGACTGCTCCCTGCACCCACTCCCTCTCTCCCCCAGCACTGCCACCAGCCAAGGAAAGCACAGACGCAGTGGGCATGTTCAGCAGGCAATTGTGCAGAGACAATGCACTGGACAGATGAGGGGCCCAGTTGCATCTCCAGCAAACATGGGGACAAGACAAGTTTTGTAGGACAGGGGAGGCCCAGAGGGAGGAATCTTGTGGTTCTTGAAACACAGGCTGCACAAGGGGCATAAGAAGATGCTGGAGTCAAGTAAGGAGAGGGGGGTAAAGGAGTGAGGTGGGCATGAAGGAGACACAAGACCAGGGCATGACCCAGCACACCACCACCCAACCATGGGTGCCCACCCCAAGAAGTGACAGGAGAGACAACTGCCCTGCACTGCAGAAGCCCAGCTAGGCTAAGAAAAGTTGGCCATGGGGATTCAAGCTGGGGTGACTGGGAAGAAAAAGAGAACAGGAGGAATGTACAGAAGGTCCCTGCCACTTGTTCCTGGGTACTCACGCTTCCTTGGTGCAGACTTTGCAGCGCCACGAACTGTTGGGGCTGTAGGAACGGCAGTCCCGACACACCAAGTGATTGCAGCCCCGGCAGGTGTTGGCCTTGGGGCTGATGCGGCTCAGGCTCTGCTGGCAGCGGGCACACGTCCTCTCGCTGTAGCGCTGGCTGCCCCGTTTTGCCCCCTTACGCCGAATCTCCAGGAGCTCATTCTTTAGGCGCCTGCTCGGACCCCAAGACGGGGAGTCGTAAGAGCTGCGCCCCCCCAGCCCCTATGCCCCCAGCACCCCCAGGTGCTGCAGGAAACTAGCACCTTGCCTGGCCCAGCCACATCCTCACCTGATTCTCCTCTCCTCTGCTTTGCGGAGCTCCTCATCCCGCTGCAGGACCTGTAGGATCAAATCCTTCTCCGCGTCCGACAAGAAGGACAGATCCACAGCCTCCGACATCGCTCCCCTGGGGATCGCTCAGCAGAAGGAGCTGCACACGGCTGTGCTAAGAGCAAACAGCCGCTTAGCTCAGCCCCACCACGGGCGCGCAGCCCCACAGCCCAGCTCCGGGTGTCTGCTTCCCGGGACGGTACCGGCTGCCCCCCTCAGCCCGGTTCCCGCACCCGGGACGGTGCCGGCTGCCCCCCCCCCCCTAGCCCGGTTCCCGTACCCGGGACGCTACCGGCTGCCTCCCCAGCCCGGTTCCCGTACCCGGGACGCTACCGGCTGCCTCCCCAGCCCGGTTCCCGCACCCAAGGCTCCTCCTCCGCCCCGAGCGCCCGCACCCAGCCCGGCCCTGCCCGGGGCCGCCTGCCAGCCCGGTGACTGCAGCTCCCTTGGCAGCGGGGCTGCCGCCCAGCGCCCCGGGGAGGAGCGAGCTGCTCCGGGTTGCTGCACCCACACACCTACCCCGGGCTCGGAAAACTGTTTTGCGGCCCCACGGAGCGGCCAGAGCGGCAGCGGGAGCCGATGGACGGGACCCCCCGACGGATGGATCCCGACAGACGGACACCCCGCGCGGTGCGGCGGTGGGACCCCGGCGGGAGAGACCTTCCCCGGGGCGGAGGGGACCCCGTGCCGGACCCCTTGTCCCGGAGCCGCTGATGGGGCGCCCCCGGCCGGACCGGACCGGACCCGACCCCCTCCCCCGGCCGCCCGGTACCTGCGGCGGCTCCGGCGGCTCCGCGGCGGGGCAGGGAGGGGGGTTAGCAGTGGTGCCGCCTCCTTAAAGGGAACGCGCCCGCCCCGCCCGTGTAGCCGCTTCCCCGGCAGGATCGTAGGTTGGGAAAGACTTGTGAGATCGAGCCCAACCCTACCTGTCCACTACGAAATCACATCCTTAAGCACTTCATCTACTCGTCTTTTAAACCCCTCCTGGGATGGACACTCCACCACCTCCCTGAGCAGCCTCTGCCGGTGCCTGGTGACCCTGGCAGTGAAGACATTTTTCCTAATGTCCAGTGCGACCCTGCCCTCACTCAGCTCGAGGCCATCCCCTCTCATCCTATCCCCTGTCACTTTGGAGAAGAGACCAGCACCCGACTTGCTCCACCCTCCTTTCAGGCGGTTGTAGACAGTGATGAGGTCTCCCCTCAGTCTCCTTTTCTCCAGGTTAAACAACCCCAGGTCCATCAGCCGCTCCTCGTAAGAGTTGTCCTCCAGCCCCTTCACCAGCTCTGTTCCCTTCTCTGGACACACTCCAGGACCTCAATGTCTTTCTTGTAGTGAGGAACCCAAAACTGAATCCAGGATTCAAGATGTGGTCTCACCAATGCTGAGTACAGGGGTCCAGTTCCTTCCCTGATCCTACTGGCCACACTGTTTCTGATGCAAGCCAGGATGCTGTTGGCCTTTTCAGCCACCTGGGCCACTGCTGGCTCATGTTCACCTGCTGTCACCCAGCATCTCCAGGTTCTTCTCTGCCAGGCAGCTTTCCAGGCACTCTTCCCCATGCCTATAGTGCTGCACAGGGCTGTTGTGTCCTGGGCCACCACGGCACACAAGGTGCTTCCTCAGGGAGCTCCTGGTCATAGAATCATAGAACCATAGAATCATAGAATAGTTTGGGTTGGGAGGGACCTTAAAGATCATCTAGTTGTTTCCCCCCCGTCCCCCCCCCATGGGCAGGGACATCCCACTGGCTCAGGCTGCCCAAGGCCCCATCCAACCTGGCCTTGAACACCTCCAGGGATGGGGCAGCCACAACTTCCTCTGTGCCAGTGTCTCACCACTCTCATGGTGAAGAAATTCTTCCTTCTGTCTAGTCTAAATCTGCCCCTCTCCAGCTTATACCCGTTCCCCCTCGTCCTTTCACTACAAGCCTTTATGAATAGCTCCTCTCCAGCTTTCCTGTAGCCACTTTGTGTACTGGAAGGTTGCTATAAGGTCTCCTGTGAGCCTTCTCTTCTCCAGGCTGAACAAGTCCAACTCTCTCAGCCTGTCCTCATATGGAAGACGCTCCAGCCCTCTGATCACCTTTGTAGCCTCCTCTGGACCTGTTCCAACAGCTCCACATTCTTCTTACATTGAGGATTCCAGAACTGGACACAGTATTCCACATGAGTATTCCACCTCTCGAGCTGTGGCTCCAGTGCCACAAGCTGCTCTCCAGCCAGCACGGCTGGGCAGAGCCCATCTCAGTGCCTGGCATGGGGCATCGTGCCTCAGCCCCTCAGGCTGCTCCCCGGGTGCGCTTCCCCACAGCGCTTTCAGGGAAGGCAGCTCCTCCCAAAGAGCACATAGATGCCGGCACAAAGTCTACAGCCCAGACGTGCAGTTCTGGGTGCCACACTATAAAAAAGATCTAAAGCTACCAGAGAGTGTACAGAGGAGGACACAGAGTTGGTGAAAGGTCTAGAGGGGAAGTTGTAAGAGGAGCTGCTGAAGGCACTTGGTCTGTTCAGCCTGGATGAGACTTGAGAGGAGCCCTCATAGCACTTTACTGCTTCCTGACAAGGGGAGGAGGAGAAAGAGGTGGTGATCTCTTCTCTCTGATGACCAAGGCAATAGCAGGAAGATGTGCTAGGGGAGTTTTTGGCTGGATATTAGGAAAAGTTTTTTCATTCAGGGCGGTGGAGCACTGGAACAGCTCCCCAGGGAAGCAGTCATAGTGCCAAGCCTGACAATATTCATGAAGCATTTGGACAATGCACTCAGACACATGGTGTAAATTTTGGGGTTGTACTATGCAAGGATCGGAGTTGGAGTTGATGATCCTTGTGGGTCTCTTCCAACTCAGGTCATTCTGTGATTCTGTGCCCTCCTGCAGTCCCTGTGGTGCTCAGCATGGCAGCGGGTGACAGACTGAGACCTGAGCAGCTTGGCTGTGGTGTCCTCCCATGTCTGCCTGCAGCAGAGGATGGCCCCGACACAAGGCTCCAGCCTCTGCCCTTGTCCTTCATGGGCAGAGATAGGCCCTAGCAGGGCTCTCCAAGCTCTGCCCACAGCAGCAGAGGGAACAGGGAAACCATGAGCACACGTGGCAGGACAAGGCGTGGGGCTCACATCCGTGGGGAGGTGGCTGCTTGACACACAGGATGGCAGGGCAGCATGGGAGACAACTGGGAGCAAACAAAGCAAACATAGGAACACCTTTTTATGGTTGGATTTGATGCTCCTAAAGGTATTTTCCAACCTAAAACAATCCTGTGATTCTGTGACACAGCTCTGCCCGCACATTTGGCTGTGCTCCGTGCCACAGGACAGGGGAGAGGCAGAGCTTCCCAGGCCTGAGGGAGAAGATGGGATATCTACACAGGGAAAACCCATGGGGATGCCAAAGGGCCTCCCTCAGGGGCAGAGGTGTCCCTGCCACAGGGCTACACCCACAGCTGCACAAGAGGTGGTTCCTATTACACAGGGCTTCGGGCTTGCAGGCAGAACTGAGGGAAGAGGATGCGGGCAGATGCTTTGCTCCACAAGCTCTTCCACCCACTGCCCAGGGCCCCAGTGTTCCCAGGCAGGACCCCCACACCTGCACTAGTGTTCACATTTTAATTAGACATTAACAAAAGAGATGGGAAACATCCATTTTTTTATTGCAAAATGGTAAGAAAAATACAAGATGAATGGACCTGTTTCCAGTACAATACAAAAGCACACTAGTAAATATATGCACAAAGCCTGTCCCTGACTCACTGAAAGAATCTGAGGAATCTGAGATTTATTCAGCCCTGAAGCTCTCTCCCATGTGATAATGGGGCTGAAAGTCCTACCACGTGTCCAAGATCTGGGCGGCAACAGACAGAGCTGGGGCAAGACTCAAGGCACTTTCAGCCCCAGCTTGCCCATCTTTTGCCGGGATGTGCTCCTGGAAGGATCTCGAGCTGTTGCCGGGCAGTGCTGCCACCTGGGAACGAACGGACATAATGTGCATCCAGGCTGGCAGCAGGCAATGGTGGCATCTCCTGGCCACCAGTGTTCCAATACCATTGTTTCGTGGTCACCTAGGCAGGCAGTGTTGGACGGCACTCGAGGTCCAGAACGATGTGATGCACATGGGGCGCATAGGACTTCACTGGCTCGATGTGCAGGATGTTGGTGTGCCACTGCTGCCCATGCAGCTCTGCCAACAGCCCCCGGATCCGTGCCGACGTGGCTTCAGCCCACCTGTGCCACTCAGGTCTGATCCTGGCTTCCACTGCCTCCTTCACACTGTCCCCCATTGGGTTCTGCGCCTCTCCATCAAAGCCGGCTCCCTCAGCTCGTTGGACTGGGGTCTCCACGTTGTGATGGATGTGGAGGATCCCACCTGTGTCCTTCTTTAGGACATGGCAGGCCACTGGCCAGCCTTCCTCTGAGCTGGGAATCAGCCCCAGGTTCACCCGGTCTGCTACATCCCGCAGCTCCAGCTGGAAGAAGAGGGAAAGTGAGGGTGATGACATGCAGGAATGGGGACTAGGTGGCTGGGGGGCACTGCTCACCTGCCTGCTGTCCCCGTGGTGGATGCGGCAGCGGTCCTGCACACCGTTCAGCACCAGGTTCCTCTGCAGAGCCTCCACAGCATGGCTGTTCCACTCACAGGCGTGGGCGAAGGCGGCTGCTGCATGAACCAGATACGGCAGTGTGAAATAGCCGATGCCTGGGGACAGGAGAAGTGGCAGTAGCTGAGGGCAGGGTGGCCAGTGCCAGTGCCCACATTCCTTCCTGAAGGCAGGATTGGATATAGATTACCATCCCGACTCTCTGTGTCTGTATTGCTCCAGGTTGGAACAAGCCCAGACGCTGGGAAAATGAAAATTCATCCCACCAAGCCTCTGCAAAAGCAAAATTTGTCTTGAAAAATATTTAGAGAGGAGCTTATTTTACTTTCAGCCTCTGGCCATTACCTCAAGACCTTCCCTGCTCTGTTTTCAGTGCCCAGACTACCATTTATTTTAATTATTCCACAGCAGCTTTATGAGTGCCACATCCTTTCTGCGTGGCACAAATTGGAAGCACTAGGTTCCCTAAGCATAAAGCAACGGCTCTCCAGACATAAAAACGCCTGATATGATCTCCCTAGTCATCTCACAGCACGGGACACTTCAATTAGAACCAACCTGTCAGTGCAGGCTCAGGACATCTACTGGACCTTTTCAGAAGCAGCACCAAGGGCAAATCTTTTCCCTGGATCCAAATGATTCCCATAACCAGCACTAGGTACAGAGCAGTGCTCTGCAGAGCCTGAGTGCAAAGTCATCCTGAGTGTCCAAAGGCAACACGGACACAAGAGGTACAGCAGTGCCAAGTTAGCTGAGGGCTACCAGACGGGACAGGAGCTCTAAGCTTAGGTACGTTTCACATCCGTCTGGATGCCATCAATATCTGCATCACTGCTCTCTGCCTGTCTGCCTGCTTCTACAAGCCTGCCCTGCCAAATCCCTTCCCATCTCCATCACCTGCATAGAGATCCACCAGGACCTCCCCGGAACAGGGCAGTGAGGCCACTCGCAGCTTCTCCGTGATGTTGCCCGGTGAGAACATGCACTTGGTCACGTCAAATGTGTACCTGGGAGATATTGCCAGCCTGGTAAGGGTAGCCCCTTCCCTGTGCTGACCGCATCCTGCACTGTGGCTCCTACCTACCTGATCCCATTGTCCACGTGCTCCACCCAGCCGTCCTGACCCAGCAACAGGGTGACACTGGGGGACCGCATCCCATCGGGCAACACCCGTCCTCGCCTGGCCAGCCGCTGGGCACCCAGAGCTGAGGCAACCGTTTCCCAGAGCACTGGACCTGCAACACAACCATCCTGGGGGCTTTGTGAAAGGCCAGGGCAGCTCTGCCGGCTGGATCTGGGCAGGCAGACCCTGCTCCTCCTTACCCAGCTTTTCCCATGGTGCAGCCCTGAAGCTGTCCTCGCTCAGCAGGATCAGATCCCCATGCCGCTGCCAGGCACGGGGCACATCCCGCTCCAGCTCCTCCGACCAGCTTTCACCCAGCAGCTGCCGCAGCTCATCCCGCAGCTTCTGTGCAGGCGTCCACCGGCGGGCTGCCTTGGAGGAGACAGGGTCCTGTGGGAGGGATGCGGCACGTGGGGCTCAGACCCTGCCACCCCACATCAGGGCTCAGGGCAAGGGGCCTCTCCCAACCTGGAGCTGGACCAGCCCACAGGGCACCTCCCGGGGCAGCCACAGCTGGTCGAGCTTCTCTTCCAGCACGGGCAGTGCCACTCGGCCCCCTGGCACCTGCTGCAGTCGGTAGCGCCTATCCAGGAGCTGCTCCTTTTCCAAATGCTCCCTGCAATGCCAAGGACCAGTCAGACCTTCCCTAGGCCCACAGCCCACCTCATCACAGGGAAGAGAACCCCGGGGCATGGGGCTGCCCTCTGAACTCTCCTCCTGTTGCCCTGTGCAGTCTCACCTGAGGCGCTGGGCAAACTGCGGTTCCGTGGCCAGCGCAGGGACAAGAACATCCATGGCCTCCATCCTGACAAGCCCCAGGATGTCACCGGCTGGACGGGACGCAGCCACCTGCCAGACAGGCACAGGGCATCAGGGACAGGAGGGAGCTGAGGCTGGTGGGTTTCCTGGCACCACCGCGCTGGGGGCACGGGAGCCTCGAGGCAGGGGGTGGCTGCCCTGGAGTGACCGGATGGGGATGCCCTGGGAGTGGTGTCCTTAGGGGATAGGAGTGTCCCGGGGATGTGGTGCCCTAGCAGTATTGTGCCTTGAGGACAGAGGTGTCCCAGGGATGAGATGCACTAGGAGTGGGTTTCTAGGGGAATAGGGTTATCCTATGAGATGGGAGCGTCGCAGAGGATGCCGTATCCTAGGAGGTGTGATATCCTAGGAGTGGGATGTCTGGGGTACAGGGGTGTCCCAGGGGATGGGGTGCACTGCAAGTGGGGGGCCAGGGGCACAGGGCCGTCCTAGGAGATGGGGATGTCCTACGGCACGCGGTACCCCAGGAGCAACCCAGGGGATACGGAGCTCAGGAGGGTCCTAGGAGATGGGAGCATCCCAGGCGATGCGCGGTCCTCGGAGATGTGATCTCCTAAGGCAGGGGCGTCCCAGGGGAAGAGATATTCTAGGAGTGCGGTGCCCAAAAGACGGGGAGCCCCGGGGGACGGGAGCATCCCAGGGGATGCGGTGTCCTGGGAGCGCGGTGCCCGGCACACGGAGGGTGTCGAAGGGCTGTCCCGGGAAACTCTCCCAAAGCTCCCACCCCCCTCTCCCCGGTTCCTACCGAGCAGGCGGCACCGCCCCCGCGGCCCGAGGAAGCGGAAGGGGCGGTGCGGAGCGGGATGGCGGGGCTGTCGGTGAGGGACCCCGCCGTGGACCGCTCCCTGCGCTCCGTGTTCGGTGAGCGACGCGGGGACCGGGACGGGGACGGGAACTGGGCTGGGAATAGGGACGGGGATGGGGATGGGGACGAGGATGGGGATGGGGATGGGGATGGGGATGGGGACGGGGATGGGGACGGGGATGGGGACGGGGATGGGGATGGGGATGAGGGTGAGGACGGGGACGGGGACGGGAATTGGGCTGGGAATAGGGACGTGGCAGAGGATGGGAACGGGGACGAGGCTGGGGATGGGGGTGGCACTGTTCCCCTGGGAACAGGGATGGAGCTGGGGATAAGGCTGGGAATGGGGCTGTGGGCAAGAGTGGGCAGGGGGTCCGGCTGGCTGGTTGGGCCCTGCCGCTCGGCGCTGATATCTGCACAGCCTTCGGCCTCTGTGCTGAGCAGTGGCCATGGTCTCTCTTCCACAGTGGGGAATATCCCATACGAGGCCACAGAGGAGCAGCTGAAGGACATCTTCTCTGAGGTTGGGCCTGTGGTCAGCTTTAGGTGAGAATGGCTGCTGGAGTCCCCCCCACCCCAGTTCCCCAGGGTGAAAATCCCCCCCGTGCCCCAGGGGTGCGTGAGGCTGTGCAGGACCTGCTGTGCAGAGCTGCCTCCGATGGGCAGGAGAGGAGCAGTTGGGGGTTGTCTGAGGGGGTTGTCAGTCTGTGGCAGTGGTGCTTGGGGTGCAGATGGCTGGGGTCCTGTGTCCAGGTGGCCTGGAGATATAGAGTGGAATAGTGGGAATGTGGGCACGCAGCTCCAGGCGGGAGGCAGCTGCCCTGCTGCTGCAGGTCAGTCTTCAGGTGCTGGTCGTGGTCTGTGCAGAGAGCTGGATGCAGCCTCATCCTGGTGGCTCCACAGGGAGGATTTCCTGGCTTGGCATCAGGGTTCAGAGAGCTCTCAGTTAAGGGCTTGGGAGCGCCAGGAGCCCCCTGTCCAGGCTATGACCCTAGGAGCTGCTTTTGTGGGGTCATGCAGAGCATAACGCTTGCACCAGTGGCCATACTGGACACCAGAGCTTTGGGAACACCCATTGGCCTGAATCCAGGAGGCCTTTGGGCTCTGGCTTAGGGCACACCTTGGCCTGACCCCAATGACTTCACTCTGCTTCCCAGCAGTTCTGTGTACCCTGGTAGCCCCCTCCTGAGTGTTGGGGAAGTGTGGACACTGTGCTGCTCAATGCCTGCGCTGCCCTCAGCGGTGGTGGTTCTCTTCTTGCTGTGCAGGTTGGTGTATGACAGGGAGACAGGAAAGCCAAAAGGCTATGGCTTCTGTGAGTACCAAGACCAGGAGACGGCCCTCAGTGCCATGCGGAACCTGAACGGGCGAGAGTTCAGCGGGAGGGCCCTGCGTGTTGACAATGCGGCCAGTGAGAAGAACAAGGAGGAGCTCAAGAGTGAGTCTGGATTTTGTGATGCAGAACACCCTGATGTCATGCTGTGCCTGGCCTTTTCAGCCTTACGAAGCATGCCTCTTCGGGGAGGCTGGCAAGGAGGAGACCTCTTTGAGCTGGCCTGCTCCATGTGATGTAGCAAGTGGTTTCATAGAGGGATGTGTGGGCTTGGCTCTGTGTTTTCTCTCCCAGGTGATCTCCCTGTTTTCAGTGCCTCCCTTTCTCCATAATGGTGTGGTGCTTCTAATCCCTTCTAATAAGCCTGCTAAAAACGGCCAGTTGACGTTGCGGTACAAGGTCACAAACTCTGTTGCAGGTTTGGGCACAGGCGCACCCATCATAGAGTCACCCTATGGGGACCCTGTCAATCCTGAAGATGCCCCCGAGTCCATCAGCCGGGCAGTAGCCAGCCTGCCGCCCGAGCAGATGTTTGAGTTGATGAAGCAGATGAAGGTGAGTGAAGCAGAGGGCTGCACTCTCTGCGCGAGCACCAGTACTTCCTCCACTGCCCGTGTCCTCGTAGCCCTATTTTTCCTTGCCAGAGCTCTGACCTGCATTTGTCTTCTCAGTTGTGTGTCCAGAACAGCCCTCAGGAAGCCAGGAACATGCTGCTCCAGAATCCCCAGCTGGCTTACGCTCTGCTGCAGGCCCAGGTGGTCATGAGGATTGTTGACCCGGAGATCGCACTGGTTTGTCCCTTGCTTGCTCATCTGGGGTTGGTAGGATATCAGTGGCAGCCTGTTGTGGAGCAAGGGTGGAAGAAAACTCCTTTCTCCTTCTTCTGCCCCTAGAAAATTCTGCATCGTCAGACCAGTGTTCCTCCTCTGATCCCAGGCAACCAGCAGCCAGTGCCAGGACCAGGGCCTGGACCGGGACCAGGGCCTGGGCCAGGGCCAAACGCCCAGCTGAATGCACAGAATACCCCCTCGTCCCAGCCACAGCCCATAGTAAGAGCCTACACGATGCAGGTGCCACGTGTGGGAGAGACGGGCATTGCCTGCTCCAGCTCTCCCAGCTGGGCATGCATGCATGCCCGAGTGATGGGGCTTCCCTGAGCTCCTGTTTTTCTCTCTCCTGGCTAGGGTGGGCTGCATGTAAACGGCGCGCCTCCTCTGATGCAGCCGCCCATGCAGGGGGGAGTGCCGGCCCCTGGACAGATGGCAGCCCCTGTGCAGGGCCCTGGCCCCGGCCCCATGGCTCCAGGAGGTGAGTGCGGGGGATTTGGGTAAACGGTGCTCTGGGCACAGAAGTCCTGCAGAGAGTCCCACCTCTACTTTTCCCTTAAATGGAGGTCTTGGCTCTGTGGAAAGCAAATGTAGTCCTGTACCATGTGTGCGGTTGTAGCTGCTGCCAGTGATGGTTCAGAAAGTTTGCTTATCTCTGTGGGGCACCGACACCATGAAAATACACCTTTGGATGCTCCCCCAGGAGCTGGGAGGGGGAAAGTATTTGGGGCCAAAGGAATTGGTTAGTGGTGCAGGGATGGCCAAGGAGGGATCTGAACTCTGCCTGTTCCCTCTCAGGTGGGATGCAGCCACAGGTTGGGATGCCAGGTGGAGGTCCTGTCCCCTTGGAGCGCGGACAAGGTAAACAGACGTTGGCTAGTGCTGTACGTTACGCGACCATCACTGCAGCGGGGACCCAGGCCGCAGGTGCTGAGCAGTGCTGTGCCAAGCCCCCTGCCAGTGCCCTGCAGCCTTGCCACCCCTGGTTTCAGGGCAGCTCCCACTGCGCTGGGCTGCACTTGGGTTTATTTGCTTAGGCGCAAGGCTGTGGTGGCAGCTCTCCTGCTTCTAGGGCCCCAGCCCATGCAGCAGTTTTGCTCCCAGCTTGTCCTGTGTGTGCTGGAAGCCAGGGGAGCTGCCAGTCCCCGCAGAGCCCCACAGAGCAGGATGTGCCTGTGTTTTCCATCTCTCTGTGAGCCTGTGTCTGTCCCTGTGCTTGTGTGGGCAGGCAGAACTTGCTCCTCTCTGGTTCCTGTCCTGCTCCTTTGCTGCCTGAGTGCTAGGAAGCAGCTTGTGCTGCCACCCCGTCTCCCAGTGCTCCCTACGCTGTACCCAGCAGAGGGTGCTGGGTCTTTGCTTTTGCTTTCAGCAGTGAGTGCGAGGCTTGGCAAGGAATTTCCTGGTAAGAGATGGCTTGGCTTTCCCTCTGCAGGCACGGTCTGTACGGCCCAGCCTCAGAGCTGGATTCCTTACGGTTCACAGGTTGTGTGGCTGCCCTGTCATACTGTGTGACCAAAGTGTTCCTGTTCTCCCAGTAATAAGGCGGTGGGCACCCCCGTTGTTTTGACTTGTGTCATAGGCCTCGTTTCAGGAACATGGCAATCCTCTTCTGAGACCCTCTGGTCTTAGGGATTCGGGGACAGCTGACTCTCGTTTTCTTTGGGGTGGGTACCATCTTCCTGAGAGTGACATGGTAGTTCTTGGTACCTGGAAGGTTTTGGAGAGCAGACAGAAAGCAGGCACTGGGAATGCCATGGGAAGCTGCGGGCAGGGGCAGAAGCTGGTTTGGTGTGCGTTGTGGGGCCTCAGAGAATGCCGATTCTCTCAGCAAGACATGCCCTGCCTGTTTCTGTGGTGAGTGAGGGAAGGGCCGTGCCAAGCTTGCTGTCCCACCTGTGGTGGCAGAGGTGACCTTAGTGGAAGAGACTGATAAAGCCAGACCTACAGCATGCAGTATCTTCTCTGTAGGTTTTCCATGGGACTTTAGGGAATGGAGGTGATCCTGCAGGCAGCACTGTCTCCAAGGCCGAGTGCATGTGTGCATACACTATTTACGTGTCTGCTCTTCTCCCTCTTTTCCTGCTGCTTGCCCAGGGAACCTGCAGCTCTCGCCCGTGGGACCTGCCAGGCCTGCGTCTATCGAACGCGTTCAAGGTATCCCAGCACCTGCCAGCTCCTTCCTTCTGTGGAGCTTGTTGTGGAGTGTGCAGAGAGCAGTTTTCACCCCGCTGTGCTCAGGGCTGGGGACTGGCGTATCGCTCCGTATAGCCTGGTAGGGTTAAGAGAGGAAAGAGACAGGATTTCCACCATGACCGGAGGAAAGAACAGGCTAGTGTTGTGCTCAGAGAGACACCAGTGGAAAGGGAGAGCCTGCTTGGAGAGGGCTTTTGCCTAGGATCCAGCCCCCTTTCACACCTTGCTGCCAGGAGCCTTCCAGGTCTTGCTTTGCTCCTGGCTCCACATCAGCAGGGTGTTGATGCTTGTACTTGTAGGGGCTGCCACGGGGACACCCATGCTTGGTTTGGCCACCTGATGCCATAAGGAGTTTGAGGTAGAGCCAGAGAGGGGAAGAGAGGGATAAAGTCAGCAGGCAGGGAAAGGGCTTCGATGTGCTCTGGCCTTGTGTGAGGGGCTGCTTCGCTGGTGTCAGCGCAGCTCACCCCCCATGACCTGGGAAGCAACAAGGCTGCCCTGCACCGCAGCCCCGAGAGCGCTGGGGGACAGTCTCAGTACGGCACTGCTCATGCAGATCCTCACGAGCTCTTGTGTGTCTCCCTGGCAGTGCCCATGCCAGACCCGAGGGCCCCTATGCAGCGTGGACCTCTACCTGCTAGTGGCCCGCCACCCCGAGGCCTTTTGGGAGATGCCCCGAATGACCCTCGCGGAGGGACCCTGCTCTCAGTCACTGGAGAAGTGGAGCCCAGGTGAGGGGAGAGGGAAGGAGAGGAGCCCTTGGCACCATCCCCTGCCCAAGGGTGACCTCTCACTGAGGACAGGGATGGCACCAGCCTTCTGGGAGTCCCCTGTGCCTGACTGGAGGCCTGTGTGCTGCCAACCGCAGGGGCCGGCCCGTTCCTCTGGGGATGGGGCATCCCCAGGGTGATGGCAGCAGCCCTGTGGCACTGGACTGACAGCACCCGTCCCTGTGCCAGTCTTGCTCTGCTCCCCCTTGGCCGGCTTTGGGGGCAATCTCAGCGCTCTGCCCAGACCGTGCCAAGCCAGCATCTGATTCACACTCTCTCGCTTTTTCTCCTCCTCCTGCTTTGCTCTCCTCATCTCTCTGCGTCAGAGGTTACCTTGGGCCGCCCCACCAGGGAACCCCTATGCACCATATGCCTGGTCATGACAGCCGTGGCCCGCCCCATGAAATGAGGGGGGCACCCATGGGAGAACCCCGACCGCTGATGGGAGAGCCGCGGGGGCCCCTCATGGATGCTCGAGGTGAGAGAGGGGGCATGGAATAATGGGTGGCTTAAGGCATACAGACAAGGAGTCAGAGTGGAGCCCATTGCCCTGATGAGCAATGTAGGAAGGGCATTTGGGCAGTGAAACAGCTGACTCCAGGGCAAGGAGGGACAAGTCCCACGGGGCGAGGGACTTCCTTCAGTCCTGATCCACTCTGCCTGCCCCCAGCCCTGCACCTGCTGGGCATTTGCCACTCCTCAGGCAAAGGAGGCAGCCGGCTTGCTCCCATGCTCCCTGCGGTGCTGCTTCCTTCAACAGCTTGCCTTGTCTTTCTCCTGCAGTTGGAAGAGATCCCCGAGGGCTGGAGCCGCGAGGATTGGAGCCACGGGGGCTGGAGCCTCGGGTGCTGGAGGCACGAGCCCTGGAGGCACGAGGCCTGGAGCCCCGGGTCCTGGAGCCACGAGTGCTGGAAGCCAGAGCCATGGAGGCCAGGGTCATGGAGCCCCGGGGTCTGGAGCCTCGAGGGCCTGGTCCCAACCCACGTGGCCCCATGCCTGGTGGCATACAGGGTCCTGGGCCACTTAACATGGGAGCCAGTGGCCCACAGGGGCCCCGCCAGGTACACACAATGCCTCTGTTCAGCTGGTTGAGCACCAACGGTGCCTCGTGGATTGGGGCTGGGCGGTGTGATCACATCCTGCAGCAGCTAGAGAGGGGAGGACGTCCTGCAGAGCAGCACCTCTGGGAAGCGCAAGGCCTGGGTCAGTGGCACTCTGAGGGGTTTAGCACCCCTGTCCCATTTCCCAAGGCTCTGGTCACCTGCTGGGGACAGGATGATGCTTGGATGCTCTCCACCTCTTCCTGATGCACATGAATGAGTGCAGGAGTTGGAGGGAGAGGAGAGTGTGTAAAGCACACAGTAGGCTATCTGTCTTCATGGTCGAGCATCTTCAGGCTGTCTGTGAGGGAATCCATCTGATGATCTGCTTTACATTCCTGTATTTGTATGGCTGAGTTGAGAGCCCTTGTTCCTTACTCCATCTCCTGTGCCTGCAGGTTCCTAACATGGCAGGAGGAGGCATTCCTGGGGCAGGAGTCCAAGGAGCTGGTCAGCCTGGAGGCTTTAGCCCTGGGCAGAGCCAGGTCACTCCGCAGGATCATGAGAAGGTGAGAAAAGGGAAAGGGTGAAGCACTGTAATAGCACTTCCTCCATGCCTGACCATGGCAGGGACAGCCCTTTGGCTCCGATAACCCGTGGCTGCTCCAGCAGGGTGGTCTCTGATTCTCCCCTCTCCCCACAGGCAGCCCTTATCATGCAGGTTCTGCAGCTGACAGCAGACCAGATTGCTATGCTGCCCCCAGAGCAGCGGCAGAGCATCCTTATTCTAAAGGAACAAATCCAGAAGTCGACAGGGGCACCGTGACAGGTGATGTCCTTAACCCAGCCTCACCTGGTGCCTGTTACCCTCTGGTAAATCAGAGCTGTTCAGAATGGGGCTCTGCCATGCTTTTCTGTCCGTGCTGGGGCTCACTCCTCCCCTTCCTTCTTCCAGGCCTGGCAGGGATGTGGTGGAGATGCCATCTGCCTGGACAGTTGTGGCAGCTGCTTCCCGTTGCTGTCTGAGTTGTTACTGTGTTTTGGGAGAGGTTGCCTTTTTCCCTCCCTACATTTTTCCTCCCATTCATCCTTTTTTTTTTTATTTTTTTTTTGTGTGTGTATATGTTATGTTTGAAATAAAGTGGGAGAAGAGTTTGAGTAAAGCTATGTTTCCAGCTGCCTTGTTTGGTCTCTGATGGAGGCTGGAGCGGGAGTGTTGGGTTCTGGGAGCAGTCTGGCCTGGCTCCAGGCTAGTCCAAACCACTCGCCTTCCTCCCATCTCCCCAGCATCAGGGCAGCATCTGCTCATGGGATTTTACGTGCTGTGCTGTTCACAGGAGTGTCAGGGAAGGGCAGGACAGGGAGCTCGGCTTTCTGTCCCTGCTGACTGTGTGGGAAGGGCTCCGTATCCAATTGCTGTATCGCTTACCAGACCGTCCTGCTCAGTGAGGGTGGTTTTCCCCCTCTTTGCATATCCTTTAGCAGAATTTGTTGCCATTGCCTGAACCATGTTTGAAGCCAGCCTGCACACTGGTTAGTGCCTGGTGCAGGCTGACTCTGGCAGCAAGACCCTGCAGAGAGGAGGCACCTTACCCTGCTTTTTTATTGCAGCTCTACAAGTGAGCAAAGAGAGGTTTCCCTTCGCTCCTACATGGATTTACTACCATGGCTCTTACTGCAAAGAAAGCAAGTTTAATTTACACTTTTATACAAAGGGCTGTTTAAACCCAGAGGGGCATTTTTAACCCCCGGTGCCTGCTTGGTGTATTTGTGTCCCATCCCTGTCCTGTGGTTCCACCCAACCTGCTGGGCACTCCCAACGCTTCCTGCGGCTCTAGCAGCACCATTGCAGCATGTGCCACTGGTTTCTCGACAGGAGATCAGTGCAGAGCTGCAGGCCTACTCTCCCGGTGGGCACCCGTTGTAGACCAGGTTGAGAAGGCAGCAGTCTTTGAACCTGGAGTTTCTCATGAAGAAGGAGTACCTGGTCGAATCTTGCCTTGATTCTGTGCAGACGCTCTTCGGTGTGTGCTTATCCTCAGCCACGCTGACTCGCTCAGGTGTTGAGGTGAGATCAGCAGGATCCCCAGCCTGCTAGGATATCAGCCTGGCTGCCACTTAGAAGTTCTCCTTGTTGAAGTAGAATTTGACCTTCCTGGGATCCAGGCTGGAATGTTGGTGGCAAGACTTCTGCAGGCTCTTTGCCAAGGCCCCTGGACCGCACAGGAACACACCGACCACCGACCTGTGTACAGCACAGCACTGTCAGCACCGGGCAGGCAGCTCAGGGAAAAGGGATGTAAGAGCTTTTTTGGGTTCCTGCAATCTCAAAGGGATGAGCACACCCCTCCCAAACCAGCACTGGGTGCCAGGGAGAAGGGGGTGCCTCACAGCTCCAGCACCATGAATCCCCTGCGTGGCTCTCACCTGGGGTGGGCTGCAGCCACTGCCGCAAACTCACTGTTCCACATGGGCCGCCCAAAGATGGTTTTGTGCCTGAGGCCTGTCACTGTGTCTGTAGCGGTGTCGAAGCGGAGCGCCACATTGTTGGCCTGGGCAGAACAGGGACAGTGAGGACCCCAGCGACCACCTGTGAGCCTACCTCTAGTCCCTCACCACAGAGGAGCATCCATTGCTGATGTCCACCAAACACCACTCCTGGACTTTCTGCCTGCAAGCTTTTGATGTGCTTGCCCTGCCTTTCATGCCTGACTTGGCCATCCCATGTCCCTCGCAGCCCTGGTTGACTCACAATGCTGTTGTTCCAGCCGGTGAGGAAGAGACGGTAGGTGAGAAAGTCTGCCTTGCCTGACTCTGCCATCTTCTGCTCCAGCGAGGCAAGCAGGTCATTGAACCAGGCAAAGGCTCCTGTGTCCCGGCACAGCCAGTAGAAGTAGATCTGGGATGCAAATGGAGAGGGTTTGCTCCAGGTGGAGCAAGCAGGAGTGGAAGGATGCAATGTCAAGGACTTTGAAGCCTAACATGGAGAAACCCATGGCTGGTCCTATTGGATACCCCATACCTTCTTCGTCTTGAGGGTCTGGTCATCATGCTGGAACTTGTACCAGAGGGACTTCAGAATGGAGGCAAAGGGGGTGACACCAATGCCTGCTCCCACTAGCATAGCTACCTCGTACTGGAACACATCTTCACTGGCTGTGCCAAAGGGGCCATCCACCTCAATCCTAGCAGAGAAAAGGCCTGGATAAGAGGTATGGCCTCCCCAGATCCCTGGGAAGGTCTGTTTTGGTGCTCCCCAGCCTACCTGGGCATCTCCAGCTTCTGTTGCTGGAAGGTGTCAATGAGACGCTCGGTCCAGTCGCCAGCTGCCCGGATGTGGATAGAGAAGAAATCCTCCTCGGGTGCTGAGGTGAGGGTGAAGGGGTGCCACTCCAGCAGGGAGATTGCGGGGCAGTTGACGAAGATGTACTGCCCCACCTCCATCCGGAAGCCCTTCTTCTGCATCTGCAGCTCCAGCACGCGGGCAGGGTGCATGACCACCTGCAGCGCAGGGACAGGGCTCAGCACCAGCCTGATTCTTGTCTCTGAGCCGAGCGGCTCTGGCAGCAGCCCATGGCTGCCTCCCCACAGCCACTCCAGCAACGACCTGCGGCACCGGTGGCTGTGGAAAGGACTTAGCAGCAGGCCTGGGTTTCTGCACCACCCACCTTGGTGACAACCACCTTCTGCCACGCACGCCAGATCCGGAGAATCCGCTCAAAGATGTAGAGGAGGACAGGGGCCAGAACCCACTTCCAGGACTGTAGGAATGGAGGAGAGCAAAAGTTTTAGGGGCAAGGTAGGGCCGGAGCATCTCGAGGGCAAGGGAAGGGCTTCTACTCCTTCAGCCACCCCACTGCTGTCCTACCTCAGCAGGGATGCTCCCAAACTCGGGGTCTTTGCAGCAGTCATGTCTGCAGTCCTCCTCCTTGTGTGTGAGATAATAGGCACAGCGTTGGGGGGACACCTCCTCCATGCTCTCCTCCGTCTGCCCACGCACCAGACCACTGCGGGGAGGTGAGGAGTGAGCCTGGGGGCTGGCTTCTGCCCTCCCTGCGTGGGGCCAGCTGGGCCAACCAGCCCCAGGAATGGGGAGCCCACTTGCTGGACCCACTCCGAGGTTGGCCCACCACGGGTCTGTGGCCACTGCCCCTTGTTTTCCTGCCTTTGAGGAGCAGTGAGGTGCCTTACGCGATACCATGGATGACAAGACCAGCAAAGTAGATGATGAAGAGGTGGTGTGTGTACCAGAAGACCTCAAAGTAGTTCCTGCGGATGAACTCAGTGGAGGACGTGACCATAAGAATGAGTGCCAGCGTAATGATGACCCCCGTCAGTCCTGGGATGGTGGTGAAGGCCATGTACTCGACGGTCTGCAGGGGTCGAAGGATGGGTTAGGGAGGCAGTGGACGGACGGTGGCAGGGGGTCGGATGCTGGGGCCAGAGCTCACCGTCTGGTTGGAATGGATGGGGTTCAGCCACTTGTTGCTGCCCTGTAGGTGCATCTTGGAGAGGACAGCGGCAAGGCTGCCATCGGTGGCTTGTTGGCTGTGGTTGTAGCGCTCCAGGTTGAAGAGGTGGGCGATGGTGTGCACGGCTGGGCAGGGGACAGGCGGTCACCCACCTACTCACCTCCCCGTCCCCACCGGCCCCCAGCCCAGCACGGGGCAGTACCTGTGAGCAGGGCCAGTGCATAGGCCACCAGCTTGTGGAAGGTGAGGTTGTGGTCCAGCTGCTTCCGCAATGTCCGCCTGCAGCACTGCAGGGAGAGGCAGCAGGGTCGGAGTGGGGATGGGGAGAGTGATGGGGAATGGGGAGAGTGATGAGGATGGCCATGCTGGCTATGCTGCCATGGGACACTCACCGAGCAGGTCCCGCGGAGGAAGGAGAGGAGATTGCGGCAGACAGGCAGCAGGATCAACATGCTGTTGAAGTTGAGGCACTTGGCTGATGCTCGTGCCCACGCCAAGGCAGACTGAGGAAAGGAACGGGGGTGAGTGTTGCTGTCCCCTGCCATAGATGAGGTACGTCTGCCTCCATCTGCACTGCCCCCCATGGCTCTGCCCAGCCTGGTGCTGTGCTGGGACCAGGACAGGATAGGGCGAAGTGATGCTGAGCTGGGATTCAGTGATGCTGGGCTGGGGAGTAGGAGGGAGCATAATGCTGGGAGTGGAAGAGAGCAGAACTGGGGACTGGGAGTGATGGGATTGGGTTGATGCTGAGCCAAGAGAGGAGGAGGATTGTGAGCTGGGACTGGGACAAGACAAGGACCAGCATGGAGCAATGCCAAGCTAGGGACTGGTGGGCTGGAAGAGGACAGGACAAGGAAAGGGCAGGGGGTGCTGCAGCCCCCACCCCATTGCAGAAGGGCTCCAAGGGGCATATGTGCCCGGGCAGGCAGGGTGCTGTGAGGGAGGACCTTACCCCAAGGATGGCCCTGGTGTAGAAATACCGCTCATCCCGGTCAAAGAACAGAAAGTAGTACGTGAAAAGGAAGATGTTGATGCCCAGCCAGGCTGCCTGCGGGGGAAAGCCGCGGACTTGTGACGGACCCTGGCCCAGGATGGCCCCTCACCCCGCAGCACTCGGGTGTGGAAGCAGCAGGAGAATATCAGGACAGTGCAGCCCCTCCTGCTTCCTTATCAGCTGTGGCAGCATGCACGGGGCTGGAATGAGGGGCCAAAGGTGGGGAGAGGTGTGGGAGTCTTGCAAAACCACTGTCTTGTCATCTACAGCCCTGTGCATCACCCATGCATGAGGAAGGAGGAAAGGCAGCTGCAGGCAACGCCTGCACGGCGAGAGGGCAAAGCCAGAGGGTGGCTGGGGCTGAGCGGGGCTTCATGAGGAAGACTATGGGAGGAGGAAATTGCACAGGGAGCTGCTCACCCAGACCCACCGTGCTGCTGGCCCCTGCCTGACTCTGCCGCACCTCACACTGGTCCTCTCACAGCCACTGATTTTTTGTTGAGCTCCCAAATCAAAACCACTTTGCCTGGCATTTGTTGTGATTTTTAGTGGGGGTTTGAGTTTTGTTTTTTTTTAAAAAGTGATCTAAAAAATGAAGATAATCCAACTTTCTGCAAATCCCCATTTTCCCATGCCTTTGCATCTCCTCACACAGTGCTGAACTGCTGGCAGAGTGCCGATCAGGCAAGCCCCGTTACACCAGTGATGCCACAGCACAGCATTGGCAGATCATCCCTGTGGTGCAGGCTCCTCACGCCAGAATCAGCTCTCACAGGAGCTTCCTACTCTCACATGGGGAGAAGAGGCACATGGGAAGCTCCCGGGAAAAGCAGCAGCATTTTTAAAGTTTTAAACTTTACTTTGAGTTGCATATTCCTTAAGACAAGTTTTCTGAACGCCATCCCTCCCCTGGCTGCTTGGGCTTTGCAGTTTGGCTGAGAAGAGGGACTGCTTGTCACTCCATGCAGCCCAGCGTCACGACAGACCCTCAGCCCCAATTTCTTCGGCAACCCCTCTGGGACCCTGCCCAGGCTGTGCTCCCCATAGCCCCCTACATCACCCTAGCCCCTCCCGGCAGATAAGCCCCTCCAGCACCAAACACTCACGAGGACGGCGGCTGAGAACCAGTGGTTGACCAGCCAGTTGCCCATGGTGCGATGTCCCCGTTCCTGCGTCTGCTGCCGCGTGCCACTGATGGCTCAGGGTTTTATCGAGGCAGCAGGCAGTGCGGCAGCTCCCACCACGGGAACGGCACCAGAGGGACTTTCCCTTGAGAGACCTTTGAGGAAACGCCGGGCGGTTTCAAACGCCACCTTCCAGGAAGGCTGAAACTATCGGCTGGTCCAAAACCAGTCCCCTGTGCCAGCCAGGCACGGTTCCCCACTGAGAGGTCCTCTGTGGCCCCAAAGCTGGGTGCTGCAGGGCATTGGGTGGCTCCTCTTGGTGTTTTTGCAATATTTGGGGACAAAAATGGGCTTTTTTTAAGGTAGGGATTTCCTAGTGGGAAGAAGTTGTGGAGGATCCATCCTGTGCCCTGCTCAGCACGTGACCCACCCTGGTAATCCTCACCAGCCCCCCTGCCCCTGTTTGACAACAAAACAGCCAAGGGAGAATTATCCTGGGGGAATGGCACTGTGCCAGGGCCAGGACCCAGCCTGGAGACCCATCCTACAGATCCATCCCAGGGAGGGTGAATTAAGACTGAGCAACCAGCGCTTGAGCACCATCAGTGCAGTTTGTGGGCACCCCAGGGTGCTCAGCACCCTCAGTCTGGCACTCAGCATCCTCTAAACTGAGCTGACCCCACAAATGGTTTTGGGGGAGCGTGGGGATGTCACGCTCTTGGTTTAGAGTGAGGACTCCTGGGTCCCATCAGCATCACCATTGCTGTGTGATCCACCCTTCTTCTGCCTGCCCTCTGCTGCAGGCTCCAGAGCCCTGTGGTGCCCAGCACCGCGGCATCCACTGCTCCTGCTGGGAACAGAAGCCGATGCGGGGCCTCCCACCTGGAGGAACAGGTTGGGCAGGATTGCTCTTTGCTGGCGTGCAGGGTTGCTCCTGGCCCGCAGCCAGGGCGGCGCTGACGGAAGCGCAGGATGAGGCTGGGCCCTGTCCCACCATGCTTCTGCATCTTATCAACCTCACTGCGGGGCTCCCCCATCCCCGCTTCCCGCTGGCACATCTCCAGCTCAGTGCTCATGAGTACGAGGGCTACACGGGCAGAGGGTGTGCACACCTATGTCAGCCCCGGCAGTACAATCCCCACCCTCTGCGTGAGTCACCAGCTGCCCAGACGCGCAGTCACAGCAAAGTTTCTTTACTGCTCAAAACAGTCCTGCGGGCATCCATGGTCCTGAGGTTACCATATGCACCACAGTGGGCACACGAGGGTGTCAGAGCACCCCAGCGCACTGTGCACCGCATGGCAGACAGGCGTCAGGTCGTTTACGGACCCCATAACTAGTCCTTCATGTCCATGTATATGTTCCTAAGCAGGTGGGCACACTCCCGTCCCCCTGGAACCATGGGGATGCACTGGGACCCACTGTCACTGCAGGACCAGGAGGCACCTGCCTCTGGCACAACTTGTTCTACAAGCCTGAGGGCACAGCCTGGCACTGCCCGTCCCTGTGTTCATAGCCAGCTGGAGGAGCCAGTTGCTGGCTGTGCCTCAGACGATGCTGTGCCTCACACCGGGCTCATGAGGCGCCTGGAGATGCAGAGGGGTCTCCGGGAGGTTCCGCCGGCAGCAGACGCAGTGCAGGAAGTCAGCGATGTTGTGTCGGAAGAGTTGGCGACAGGGGTGCAGGTACTGGAAGAAAAGGAGCATGAAGTAGATGCCCAGGCAGTAGCCAAGGAGCAGCTGCACCACCAGCAGTGGAGTGCAGATGTTCTCATAGATGTCTGTCTTGAAGAAGTACCAGAGTATGACGAGGGCTGTGTTTTCCACCAGCCGGGCCACGTAGTACACGACCACGCGGCCCCAGTTCTGTGACTTGTCAATGAGGTCCCTGTCGGCCAGCTTAAGCTGCACGGCCGACCAGCAGAACATGTTGATGCCGGCGTAGAGGAGGGTGAAGGCACAGAGCACCACCACTGTGCCCAGACGGCTGAAGTTCTTCTCGATGTTGTCAGGCAGGCGGGTGCCACTTCGCCAGAACTGCACCCAGGGCAAGAAGAAGACCACCAATAGGTTGGCCAGGGCTATAGGGATGATCCAGTGCTTGAAGACCGTGCTGAAGAGCACAAGGACAGCCACACGAGTGGAGATCTCCAAGCTGCGCCACAGCACGATGCAGAGGAAGGCCAGAGGCCGCAGTTGGACCTTGTAGTCATCGTACTTCACCTGGATGGCCAGGATGTTGCAGACGAGTGCCCCGTAGGTGACTGACACCAGGCAGATGCCCATGAGGATGGCTGCAGAGAGAGAAGACAGGGCAGTCAGGCAGCGCTGGGGACCGGGTTGTGTGCCCAGCCTCTCTGCTGCCCTGGGTGCGAAGCATGGGGTGGCAACCCTGCATGCAAAGCATAGAGTATCAGCCCTGCGTGCAAAGCGCAAGATGCCAACCACCAGGGCTTGCAGCAGGAGGCTCAGTGTGAGCGCTGCTGGGACAGCTCACGGCTGCGGGTGACAGACCCCGTGATGCGGTGGCTGTGAGGGAACTGCAGGAAGCAAGAGGCTCTGCTCCCAGCTTTTCTCCCTACACCACTAAACCAGAAGCCTTTGCCAAACTGAGCCTGTTCGTGTGCTTCAACCAGACTCCAGCCCCCCTGCCCTGTGCAAGAAATTCTGCTCAAGGAGGAGTGGGGCATGGCCTGTGCTGCAAGAATCTCTGCCTTCACCTGCACCAAAACCCACACCGCCATAGCCCACCATTCCCCGTGGGAGCATCTCAAGAGCTGCCCTTGTTTGGGGGCTGCGAAGCCAACGTCATTTGTAGGGAACACCGGAAGCTGCTCACATTCAGTGCAGCCAGGAAAACCGTGATGGAGAAAAAGGGAAGTGTCTGACTGGTCCCAGTTGTGCTGTGCCAGCAGTGCCAGTTGCGAGCTGTGGGGCTGAGCTGAGACAGCTGAGCTGTGAGGGAATCACTCGAAATGTGTAAACTGGGATTTGCTTCCTGCATCTGCTACTGGAGAAACGCTGGGCTCAATCCTTCTGTCTCCTTCTACTCCAACTCCCCAAAACACCCTCACAGGGGTCTATGGCCAAGGAGAGGGTTTCTCTGAGGCATGTCCCATGTTCCCCTTTCCATGAGCCCACCATGGGCACTGGGGACAAGGCCTGAGCTCCCAGCGCAGCTGAGAGAGGGCGATGGCAGCTCCTCCACGAGGCACTGCAATTGGAAAGGTGCAAGAGCACTCCCGCGTGCCCAGCTGGGGAGCACGCTCAAGTGGGAGTTGAAAGCTTGCTTTGGCACATCCAGTCCCTGAGCAGATAAACACCCCAGGAGCAGGTAAAAGAGCCTGGGAGGGGCAGCGCTGGGCTGGGAGCTTCAGCTGTTGGAGAAGACACGGAACTATATCTGGCAGAGGGAGACCAGTGAAGCCAGAGCCCATGCTAGCCTGAAAACCCAGTAACTACTGCAGACTGGAGCAGCCTGGGACAGGGACACGGCATCTTCATGGGTCAGGGCACTGGGTGGATGGCACAGCTCCATAGGACAGATCTCTGCAGGCACTGTGGATGGAAGCAAAGGCTGGTGCCTTCCCACTGGTCAGCTCTTCCCACTCTTCCCAGCCTCACTCCAAGGTGGAAAGAAGAGTGCCAGACATAGGAAAACCAAACAGACGACAGTCAAGTGCTGAACCTCTGCAGCTTGTGCTCCATGTTTAGGGGAGTTGGTGGCAGCCATGCCCCCAGCAATCCCCCTGAGCTTTGTTTGGATGCCACACTGGCACATGCAGCAGAGGAGCTGCCCCCAAGCCTGGTGGGCTCCTGCCTGCATGGCTCTAAGGGAGGCCATGGGCCTGAAACCCTTACCTCGTGCAGGAGGGATGTACTTCTCCAGGACGCTGATGTAGAGCTGGAGGGTGAGCTGTGGGGTGGAGCCCAGGAAGGCCTGTATGACCGCCATGCGCTTGAAGGCGTTGCGGTGGGTGGCCAGCCGGCGCACAGAGTGGCCCACCTCCTGCTCCATCTCCACTTCATAGCCTTTCCGCAGCCGCCGCTTGCGGGTGATGGTGACATAGGGCTCCTCCTCCTTCCCTGACCAGCAGTAAACCACCAGGGCCTCCACACACCTGTGGGGACACGGCAGCCGTCACCCCCGCCAGCCTCCCCTTTGCTCCCCAGGCCTGTTTCCAGCAGCTCCAGTCTCCTCTCACCCTCGTGCTGGCCAGACCTTACTCTTACTGGGCTCAGCCCAACTGATTTGGGAAACTGCTCAGAAGCGCTGCCGGCAGTTCCCAGCCCTGCGATGGCAGGATGAGGGCAGCATCCTGGCAGGATGAGGGCAAGGTGACATTAGGTCTGTGCATACGCCTGGTGGCTGCTCCTCTGCTCCAGTACTCAGGGTGAAATGTTGGGAGCAGGAGGACAATGACCCCAGTGAGGGGTGAAACAACTGCTGCAAGAGGTGAAGCATCTGTGGTAGGAAACCACAGCTCTGCTGGGAGCTAGAGCTACACAAAGGGGTTAATCGCTCTCCGGCTCTGTTTTCCCCATTGGCACAAAACGCATCTCTTCCTCTAAGCAAAGACAAGAGAAACCTTCTGATACCATCTTTGATCTCTCCCCTTGAGCAGAAGGCTTCTACACATTCTTCTTGGTGGGAAGGCAGGAAGGGGAGCGCAGGGTGAAGCCGGGTGTGACATGGGCTGATAAGACAGGGCTTCCGCAACCCCCTCCCTGTAGGGCACCCTCACATGCAGGCAGGGGAGGCGGTTTTCTCCCACGCTGCTCCCCACTGCAAGGCCAGCGGGTAGAGGGACCCTCAGCCCCTCCACACACAGCCATGAGGTGGGTGTGCGTGGGCCAGAGGTGATCAGCAGAGGAGGACCCATCCAACAGGCTTGGCTTGTGCCCAGGGACGAGCTGGCTCTGGGATCAACAGGATGTAATTATTTATGAACATTCACTAAGACAGCAGAAGTTGCTCTGTTTCAGACCCAAATGGAATGAGGTTTTTGGATAAATTCTCTTGCCAGATCAGGCCAGTGCTCATGGCTAATTCCAGACTCTAATGGGAAAAGTGTTTTATCCAAAAGATCTGGCTCCAAGGGCAGTTCCAGATGGCTGCCAGTGCCCTGCCAGACCTTCTCAACAGTCTGGGCTCCATCTCCACCCAAGGAGCCCCCTCTGAGCGGCTCTGGCACTTGCAGGCAGCCAAGCACCATGGTAACCACCTCAAACAGCTGTGATGAGTGTGGTGAGAGCTGCGGGACCACCACAGGCCAGCACGGGCTGAGGAGGACCCACAGCCCTTCCTATGGCTGGCAGTGCCACGATGGAGCTCCCCAGCCGCCTCTGAAGATGAACCATGGTGATGAGGACACCACTAGCACCCTGCTCGTTTCCGGTGACAGAGGAAGTGTGGTGCAGGCCATGGTGTTTTTGTAGCTCTACAGGTGTGGTGCACCCTGAAGCATGGCTGTCAGCGTGCCCTTGGAGAATGAGCCCTGCAGAGATGGTGGGTCTGCCGGGCCACCAGCTGCACCCGCTATGTAGTCTTGCCGAGCAGGATTGCTAGGCTGACGGCAGCATTCCCAGGGAGGCACCACAGCATTCCCAAGGAGTGAGAGATCTCTCCAGCTTGTGCAACATCCACCCTCTCACCCTCCTCTACCCAGTGGGGTCCAGTGGCCCCCAGCTCCTACACTCAGCTCCTCTCCTCCACAACCCATAAGCCCCACCCATCCCAGCTCCGGGGACCTTTTAGGGAAGAACCCCTGTTCCTATTCACCCTCAAGCATCAGCGCTCTCAGCAAAGACAATGGCAAAATCCAAAGGCAGAGGGAAATGCTGGCTGCAGAAAGTGACCCTGCAATGAACCTGCTGGTGGCCGAGCAGAACACTCTGTGGGCCCAGAGCAGCAGTGCCCCCAGGGAGAAGGGGGCCAAGGACTCAGCTGGAGCAGCTCTGGGCACACTTGCTGCATGGCCAGATTTCTGCTAACAGCCAGTGGCTGGAGAGTGCTGCTCAGCTCAGCCCCCATCTCTCCTCTCACCTGGTTCCCAAGCACCATGGCAGGGTCCCTGCATCCTATGCTGGGGGTCTCTGCACCCCTTGCCAGGGATCACTGCATCCCATGCTGGGGTCCTCACATCCCATGACAGGGTCTCCATGTCCTATGCTGGGGATCTCTGTGTCCCATGCCAGAGCGCCCTGCATCCCATTCCAGGGGGCTCCACGTCCCATGCCAGGGATCCTCTCGTCCTTTGCTGGGCATCCCCTCATCCCACACCAGGAGTCCTGTCGTCCCATGCTGGTGTCCCCATGTCCCATGATAGGGGTTCCCACATCCCTCGCTGTGGTCCCTGCATCCCACACCGGGGTCCCCACGTCCCATGCCAGGGATCCCCACATCCTTTGCTGGGGCTCCCTGCATCCCATGCCAGGGGTCCCCATGTCCCATCCCATGATCCCCATGCCCCATGTCAAGGGTCCCCACACCCCATGCCAGAAGTCCCCACGTTCCATGCCAGCATCCCCACATCCCACACTGGGGTCCCCAAGCCCCACGCCAGGGACCCCTTGTCCCTTGCCGTGGTCCCCACGCCCCCCATCCCAGCCCTCGCTCACCGGATGAGCGGCCCGAGCTGGAGCAGGTGCAGGAGCAGGACGAGGGGTCTGTCGCGGCTGAGGTCGCGGTGCACGAAGATGAGGGTGAGCTGCACCAGGACGGAGGGGCAGAGCACGAAGAAGATGGTGAGCGCCAGCCAGAAGCGATCGTCGGAGTGTCCGTAGGAGAAGCAGAGCGCGGCGGCCGCCGCCCCCTCCCCGCAGAACAGCGCCGTCGAGAACACGATGCCGAGCGGCGGCTTCGCCCGCGACGGGGCGGCGGGCGGGCAGCCCCCGGGGCCGCGCATCCCGCTCAGCCCCGCCGCGGCGCCATCCCGGGCTGCGGCGAGACAGGAGCCGGGCTGCGGGGCGGGGCGAGCGGGGCGGCACCGGCCCGGCCCCGCGACCCCGCACCGGCACCGCCCGCCCGGGACCGACCCGGGAGCCCCGCGGCACAGCGCCCCTGCTGCACCCCCGCTCCGAGAGCACCGGGGCACAGAGCCCCTGCTGCACCCCTGCTCCGGGAGCACCGGGGCACAGAGCCCCTGCTGCACCCCTGCTCCGAGAGCACCGGGGTACAGCGCCCCTGCTGCACCCCCGCTCCGAGAGCACCGGGGCACAGAGCCCCAGCTGCACCCCAGCCCCAAAGCCCCACCTGCACCCCTGCCCCAAAGCCCTACTTGTACCTCTGCCTCAAAGACCCTTCTGCACCCCTGCCCCAGGACAGTCTACCTGCATCCCTCCCCAAACTCCCCTCCTGCACCCGTGCCCCAACACCCCTCCTGCCCAGGAGCCTCTGCCTCAGGACACCTGACCTGTGCCCCTACCCCAACACCCACCTTCACCCCTGCGCCACGAGCCCCTGCCCCAATTCTTCCACCTGCGCCCCTGCCCCAACACCCCTATCTTTATTCCTCCCCCCAAGACCCCCATCTCTGCAAGAACCCATGCCTGAGCACACCCCACTATGGTCCAGACCCACATTCCAGGCCGCCCTGCAGCACCCACCCAGGGATCCCCCACCCCCCAACCACAGCCCTGGGCACTCTGAGCCTTTGGGCACCTCCCTAGGACTCCTCCAACATGTCCTCACCCACCTGGGCCCCAACAGCAGCAAGTAACCCAAACTGCAGCAATGTGGGGCTCCCACCTGGAGAGGTGCCAGGCAGCCCCAGGCAGTGGGACAGGAGGGGATGCCCGTGTGGGCACCAGCCCTGCCCGCATCTGCCACACCTGCCAGTGCTCCCTGCACCCACCAGCACCCCAGTTCTGGGGCTGACCCTGAGCCCCAGCCCCAGCGCAGCCTGTGATCCTGCGCTCTGTGTGTGGGAGGAAGGGGGTTGCCAAAGCAGGGAGGGTTTTGGTTTCTCAGAAGTCAAACTGCAGCAGGGACACCCCTTGGGGTCGGGTGAGCAGTTGGGGTGAGTGCGCAGAGTTGGCCTTGAGATTTGGGTAGGGTGTTAAGGGGGAGATGTGGCTCCAGCATCCTGGGTGCTCCTGCACCTGGGCGGGAGGTGGTGAAGACCACCTTGTCCCACAGCTGAGCAACAAGGTGCTTCTCCCATTGCCTTCAAGGACCCACCTTCAAGGTGATGGGTCATATGGACTCACTGACAGAGCCAGAACTTACATTGTTGAGCCCACTGCTCAGTCCCACATCCCTTCCTGTCTATTCCACCCAGGGAGACCAGTTGACCTCCACTGCTCAGTCACCAGTGCAGCGGTGGGAGCTTCCCACATGGATGACCATGGGGCTCCCTGCTCTGCCTGGGACATGCCCCGGCCACGGGCACCAGCCCTGCCTGCCTTTCCCCCACCAGCCCTGCCTTTCCTCCTGCGTGAGCACAGTCAGCTGCCAGCACGGTGATGCACACACGCTGTCTCGCCCCAGCGCGTGCTGCCTGCCAGATTACTCAGTCCAGCCTGGGCACATGCTGGCTGGCTGGGAGAGATGGGACAAGACAAGGAGGATTTGAGGTCGGCCAATTTTCCCTGATTTAGGCAGACCGGGAAGTCTTAGGTAACTTATAAAAGGCACTGGGTGTTCATTCCTTGGCAGCCAGGCCAGCTCACAAGGAGGTGCCCACACTAATGGCAGGAACGCTGTGTCCAGCACTTGCCTGATCCTGCGCAAGCCAAAAGCACGAAGCCTCCCAAACCCCACTTTCCCTCATTTTACCGGGCTGGAAGCGTTACCAGAGCTATCAGGCTTATCAGCAGCAGAGCTGGGAATGAAACCGCCTGAGACCTTGGAGGCTGAGTCTTCCCCAATGGCAGCTCCTGCACAGAAGCAATCTTGGTGGCTGCAGCTGCTCAGCGCTTTCTTTTCCTTCCAACACTGGACAGCTGCTTTGGGAAACCACAGACACCATGAGCTCATAGGGACTGGCCTGACCAGCGGGGATGGGAGACCTATGTGTGATCACTCAGCTCTGGAATGATAGTTACATATTTTCAAGCTGTTTTTAGAAAACAGCCTCTCCAAAAAAATCCAGAGCAGGGCAGAGGGCAAAGGGAACGGCGTCCAAGTGAAGGAGCCTGCCCATCAGCTGAGTGGCTCCTGCAGACGCCTGGGGTGGGAGCTGTGCACGGGCAATGGCTCCACCAGCCCTAGGGCTCAGCCTGGCTTGGCACTCAGCTGGCAACGGCACATCGTATGGCACTGCCAACAGCGCCCACACTTCTGTATTAGCAGCAAGAGCAACGTGCAATTTATACCATTTATGCAACTTCCATTTATCCAAATTAAAAGCATCCCCCAGGAGCCTGGCAGGCCACCAAGCCCTCGGCTGAGCAATGCCTGGGCTCCAACTCATCATATTTTTAATTTCATCTTTCCCTGCTTCATGATGAAATACTTAAGAGCAATTGTTTAAGCAGTCAAGAATTCCAGTACTGCGTCTGGGAGCCTCAGCAGCTGTTAGGGGAATGGAGGAATGAAACGTTCTCACAACAGTTATTATCCCATTTTCTGACCCAAGCATGGAGAGGCAGCAGGCTGTTTTCTGCTTCACGCTATGAGTCACCCCTCAAGCCTAACCCTACTTGTCTGCAGCTCAGCACTGTAAACAGACCATGAAACCTGTCTGTAACACCGATAGCATCGGCGAGCGATCCTGCTCATGCTGCCTCCGCCACTCCCTGTGCCTGCCCGCTCAGCGCCTGTGCCTCTGCCTGCAAACCCAGCACGGCTTGAGCCGCACAGACACCCTGTGACACTGCTGTCACAGAGCCGCTGGCTGACCCAGAGCTGCAGCAAGCCAAGAGGAACTGCCTTGGGAGCTAAGGGCATCCCACTCGAGTGTTGCCATGTGCAGCGGCCAGATCCTGGGCCAGCAGAGCAGGCACCTGCTGGCCAGCCCTCTCTCTGAGCCCTCCCAGGAGAAGAGCAGCCATAGTCCATACACATGAAGAGACCTTCGAGGTGATGCAGTGGAAGCGCCTATTGGGGTAAAACCTGAGGTGCCAGAGGGAGACTAGCCTGGTCTCTCTAGGATCGCTTAGGAAAGTGAGGGAGTTTAGATGGTTGGCAGGTTATTTATGTTACAGCAGCTCATGTGTTTTGCAGACCCCAGTGTCAGGAGCTGGAATAAGAAAGAAAGGCGAGAGGGAAGGAACACTGTTTTCCCTGCACAAGGGTGGCACTGTGTCACCTGAGTTCCTGCTGCATGCACTACCATTCAGTAGTCTCTCATCCAGGGATGCTCAAGTTCAGCCAGTGCATACAAATCTCAGTTCTCCTGTTCCCACAATATGTGCCCTGCCCTGGAGAGCATCCCGTTTTCATTATTTTCTTAATCCCAGCCTTCATTATTTTTTTAATCCCACTGTTCACACAATGCACTTCGAACACAGGGTTGTGGCAGTGTTGGCTGCCTGTTGTGGGAAACAAGGGATTTGCTGTGGAGTTTTTTCAGTCCTTTGCATGCCTGCAGACACGCAATGGTATTTGTGTGTGAGAGCCCGTGTTGTACGTGGGGTGGGAGCAGGCTCCCTCACTGGCTCTCACTCTGAAAATAGCCACGTCTGCTTTATACATGCCTGCCTGGCGGCTCAGCTTCTGTAAAAGGAGAAGAGAAAAGCCGTTTGGAAATGGCAGAGGCTTCTTGCCAGAGCCCTTAAAGAGCCCAGATGAGGATTGGTGCTGGTACATTCCCACAAGCTCTGCTCGCCTCTCCCCAGAGCGCTGCCGCTGCACTAGGACCCGAAGCAAACATTGCTAACAGAGAGCTCGCTGGGACATGCCAAGAGCTGCCGGCTTCCCAAATATAGCTCTGCACACAGAGGTGCAGGCAGCTGCTCAGGGTGTGGGGATGGCCGTGCTCATCCCCCATCACCCTTTTGGATCTCAACACTCCCTAGGAACATGCTCTGCACTGAAGATTAAATATTCAGCTGGTGCCACACGGAGCAATGGTAGGGACGTGATGATCCCCCAAAGCCCCCGTGTGCTGGAGGCAGTGGAAATCACCAAGTGTTCCCCAGCGAACAGGGGACACAATTGTGTCCCCCTCAGTGCAGCCACGCCGCCCTGACTGGAAGGGCTGGGAGCTTCCCAGGAATTTGTGAGCCGGGAACTTTTTACTTAGTTTGTAAATGGCTCTGCGAATCACTGATTTTCAAAGCCTAAACTGTTTGGATTTTGCATTGCTTTCTCAATAACTCAGCTGTGTTTTTTCCTGCCCCAGCAGTCTGTGGAATAGTTTCTCGTTGGAGAAATATTTTTTCCATTTGCTTCATCATGTGGCTGCTTTTGCCACTCAGTTTCCTCATCCAGCTTTGCTCCCTTATCCTGCTGGGAGAAAAACCTGTCTGCCTTGAGGACCTCATCCTTCTAAATCTCACTGCAGGCTGGAGGCTGTGCTGAGCCCACCACCCGGCTTGGTGCTGCTGGAGCCAGGATGCTCCTCTGGCACGGGCCATGCCACTACCACCTCACAGCTTAATTCTTTAACAAGAAAATAGAGTTGCCTTCCTTGGGTGCATTTATAGGTCTCTGCAATAGTTACACGTTTTGAAATCGTGTCTCTTTGGCTACAATCCCAGCTCAGGCAGCAGGTGATGCTGTAACACTAAACGAGGCAGGGAGGGTTAAAATTACTTTTAATTAACTGATTCTCCTGGTCCCACCTACTGGAAGAGTATATAGCCCCAGCAGCGTCTGTGCTTGCTTGGGCATTCTGACAGGCAGGAGGGATGGTTTATGCTCTCTTTTCCCCCCGTGCTTTGCTGCAGGAAAGCAGCAGGAGCACTGTAATGCTCTATATAAAAACACTGTGTGAGCCCAGGAAGGGCTTGTAGCCATCGCAGGGGCATCACAGAGCTGTGTGAAGCTGGCAGCTTCCCCATGCGGCAGGGAGCGGAGCAAACCCTGGCACAGGACCCTGTGCTGAAATCCAAACCTCTCCTGTGAATTTGTGTGTGGTCTGCCTGGGAAGCACCCAGTCAGAAATTGGGTATTTCATCCAGCTTTGGTGTCTGCCGCAGGTTGGTGGTGCCGATGGTGGGGGAACAAAGACAGCTCCAGAAACGCAACCTCCCTTGCTCAAAATAGCTTGCAAAATGGTTGTTGGCATGGCAGCAGGGAGCGTGGCCAGTTTGCACTGCACCCTCTGTGCCAGGCAGGCCACAGTGCAAACTGGCCATGCTCCCTGCCACCACGCCAGCCTGCCAGCAAACATCCCCCATGCCCCAATTCATCACCAACAGGTCTTCTTGTCACAGGCTGTAATTATCTTGCATTTCCAGCCTGACCGTGGGGTGTTCGTCTGTAATTAGCTCTTGGGATTTAGGAGCTTGTATGATCCGGGGTTATGGTTAGCCACCAGAGCTGTCCCAGGATTTAAAGGGACGATGCAGCTATTTGCATATATCTACTGACTCGGTGTGCTGGTGCCGTTGTCCGATGTGTTAAATAGAAAGAAGAGTCCCTTTGCAAAGCCTGTGCATGTCCTCGCCCTGTCACGGCTGCCTTTTTGGGCAGAGCTGATGTGGCCCCAAGCCATGCAGGACAGCTTGCAAATATTTCTGCCAGGACTTTTTGGTCCTTCCATCATCTCAGTTTTGGTGCCACCCCAGCTCGAGGCTCACGATAAATGCCACAGCCCCTAGAGCTCTGTGCTGCCCACTGCTTTCCCTTGCAAGCTGCCATTCCCCTCCTGCAAGCTCCCCCAACCGTCCCGCTGCCTCCCCCCCACTCTGCTCCTCACCCTGGGGCTCCCGAGCAGGGGGTCCGGGTGTGCCCGATGCCGGCTTGGGCACATACTCACTGGATCGAGGGAAGCCAAGACAGGGCAGCCCGCCAGCCCGCGTCCACCTGCGCTTCTCTGCAGTCCCTGTAGTTTCCCCTCCTTCCCTCGCCTGCGACACTCCAGCAGGCAGAAATAGCCCCAAAACACGTGCTGCCTTCCGGGAAGGGATGCCAGAGGCTGAGAAGCCCTGGTGCCCCGGGCACAACCCTCCCTCAGGGGCTGCCACTCGCACCAGCAGTGTTAGGGGATCCAGCCCAGCACAGTGCTGGGGCGCGGTCCGGTAACAGATCTGGTGAAGAACATCTCCGGTTATCCACTCAGATAATAAATTTTGCCTTAGAGTTTCTCACCTGGCAACAGTCACCACGGAAACCCAGATGGCTGCTGCGGGTCCCCACTGGCACTGCCGGGGGGTCCCTGTGGTGCTGGCAGAGGGGGCTCTGGCTGCGCCCTGGCTGGCTGGTGGCGTGGGCGAAGGGCCAGCTGCCCACACAGCAACCTAAGCCCAGGCCCACGAAAACGCCCACTGATGCGGGCATGGCCCTCATGCTGCCTCTCCAGAGACAAGTGTGGGTTTCACCAGATTTGGAGTGGATTTTGAGGTTTTCCTGACAGCTGAGCCATGTCTGTGTGCATTGGGAGGGGGAACCCGGAGCTGCCTCAGGAACCTGGGGGGTTTCCCGATCCCTGGTGCTGGACTGATCAGGGACTTTGGACACTTGTGTTAAAAGCAGTGGGGCCTCAAGTGCTCGGAGAATTGGTGCCGGAGGGAGAGTGGCACTCTCTGCTCCTCAGCGAGGCTGTGCTGCTGTGTCCAGGGCTGCCTGTTTGTAGTGCCCGTGGTCATGTCTCTTCCTGTCCCATGCCCAGTGTCCCTTGGCAGTGCCACCCTTCAGCACAGAGACAGGTACTGCTGCTCCCAGAGGGTAATTTCAGCCCCACTACAGCTAATTTTGCAAAAGCCTTCCCAGCTCTAAGCTGCCTGCAAACTGCTACTGGTCCTGGCAGGCTGCTGGCACAGGCACAGCACCGCTTGGGCAGAGGAGCAACCAGGAGAGGCCATCAGGCTGGGGACAGAGCTCCGTCCCTGGGCTATGTTAAGGCAGTTGGGGCGCAGTCCTGCCGTGTCGTCAGAAGTGCGAGAGTAAACAGCCACACCAAATATCGTTGCATGCGGCCATGATATCAGTATGGAAACTTCCTCCATTAATCATTAACCATGTGTGGCTCCTTGACCATGGCATAGCATCAGGGAAGGTCCCACCCAAGGGCGGGTGCCAGGTTTCCTGGGCTGGAGTGAGGGGCTGTGCCCAATCTGAACTTGCACTCCACATGGCCATTCCAGAGATGTAGGACACCCGGTAGTGTCTTGGCCTATGGCTGGGGCTTGCCTGGTCAAGGTAGTGCTGCTGGCATATGGTGATTGAGCACAGATGGATTTGAGCCAGCAGGATCCCCGTTTGTTCTCTGGTGTGGCTTTTGAAGGATCTCATGTCCTTATCCCTCTGGGCTCCACTCCCCCCCATCAAAAGCCGCAACTCGGACAGACCCTTGCAGCCTTGTGTCCTCCACACAGAACAGCGGTTGCATGCCGGGGAGGGCAGCCCCGGCTGAGGGAAGCAGCAGGAAACACGAGGAGCAAGATAAGAGCTTCAGAGTTGCAGATCACAGAGTTGAGGCTTTGCTGGCTCTGCTTCCTGCCCTGCCGTACAACAGTCCCCACCACCTCCCTGCTTCCAGCCAGGTGCGTGCTCGGGCTGGTTAGTATTTTTCTTCCCAGTGGCACAGGACCTGCTTCTGCTCAGGAGGTGCCTCAGGGGGCATAAAATATCAGCAGTGAGCAGTGATGTCCCGCAGCCTGGCGCAGAGGGGACCTATGGGTGGGCAGCAGAGCAGGCACATTGTGCAAGGGCTGCACCTTCCAGGGGCTGCAAAGAAATATCTATGCAGGAATTACACAGCAAGAAGCCAGGGCCACCATTCATAGAGGAGACACTAATTTAGCTGCAAGCACCACGTGGGGTGTCAGGCGATGACCCCATCGCAAGCCATTTAAGCCAGCAATGGAGGCATGAGGTTGCCTGGTGCTGCGCGGGTGCAGCCGGGTGGGTAATGCAGTGCTGTGTCGTGCCACCCAGCACGGCGGGTTGCCCCGTGGCACTCCATGTCCCAGCGGCCACCGGCCCAGGCCGACCCACCAGGATTAAGAAGGCTGTGAGGAGTAAGTATTTTAAATCCAGATTAGATTTAAGCAGCTGCTACGCAAAGGGGATGTGAGAAGGGGCTGCAAGACGAGGACAAGAAGGTGAGAGGCTGACTGGTGCTTCGGTGATGAAAGAAGGGGCTGAGAGGGCAGGGTGCAGTCCAGGGGGGTTGTGCCTGGCCAGGATATTGCCCAGGGACTGGCTTTTGCACCCCAGCTTGGCTTGTGCGCACCAGGCTGGAGGTAGCAGTGCTTGGGCATGTGATGTGGCATCACAGGTGAGATGCTTCCCACCGTGGGGAGAAAGGACAGGTAGGAGAATGAAGCATGGGGACATGCCAAGCTGCTCTCTTCATAGGTCCTGAAGAGAGGCCATTCCTCCATACCGGGCTGCCAAGCATGTTCCACCTCTTCTCTCACTGCTGGTCGTGGTTGCAGGCCATACAGGAGCCCATCAGGTAGGTCGCCATGCCTGTTCCTTGGGGCTCCCTGGGTGCTATAACCTTTACCTGCATGTTTCTTGGGGCGGACACCATTGCGGAAACACTGTGAGAGTGGTACCCGTTGCAGGGACCACCCCTAAAATGCAGAGCAAGGCACGCATGTTCTCGCTGTCCCAACAGCTGGCAGGAGCTGGGCAGGCAGGGGAGAAGGGTGAGCAGGGGTGTGCATGCTGGAACAATCCCAGCAGGGTTCCTCCTGTGCAAAGTCAGCAGCACCCCAAGAATGCTGGAGAGTATGAACTGAAATGCCTGCTGTGTTTGCCTGTGTTAGGAGACCCGGGCTGATCCCATTGGGTTGGCACTGCACCTGCCCAGGGAAAATATTGTGGCCATGAGGGGGTTTATGGGTTTATGGTCCTCTCCTACGAGCAAAGACACATTGCCGTAATGCCAGGGGTGGAACTGCACCGCCATGCAGTGTGGTCTGTATTGTTGAGGGAAGAAAACACTGTGAATGACTACTGTAGATTATCAACCACAAGGGGAAGTTTCTGAATGTCACTCTGCTGAAGCACGTCACTGGAGACCAAAGAGGACTGTTTAGCAACAGAAAAACTTCCTGTGTCTAGGCAGAAGCTTGTAAAGTGTCCTTGCTACCTCTCCCTAGCTGCGTATCCTCATAACTCACTGACCAGGAAGGACACTGAGAGCAACCACTACCTGTTTGCGTATGAGGAACAACCTTTTTGGCTTTTGCATATCATTGCTTAATCCTATATGATGTGAAAAGAAATCCTTGCCGTAGGAAGCATGTTGAAGGCTCTGCAGTGTGACTGTCCCACAGTGCCAGGACAGCTCCAGGCATCTGTGCTTGCCCTCACTCTCTCCCAGGCAATCACGACTGTCTCTGCCTTCGCTCTCAGCTCAGCCAGAGCCTGTGCCATTGTCCTATCCCTCTCCTGGCTGAAGTGCAGCTGCCATGCACAGGGTCCCTTGCCTGGGAGCCCTGGGACCAGCAGTGGTCACCGCTCCACAGGGAGCACAGCCTTTCTCTGGGATGCTCACCCACTGTTGTTGCTCTGCAGGAAGGTGACCCTCCTTGTCGTGGGGCTGGACAATGCGGGGAAAACTTCCGTCATCATGGACATAGAGAGAGGTGAGCAACAGGACAGCCCCAGAGCCTGCTTTGGCTAGAGGCAGTAGCTTTATGATAGAATCATAGAATTGTAGAATAGTTCGGGTTGGAAGGGACCTTGAGTTGGAAAGATCATCTAGTTCCCCCTCCCCTGCCATGGGCAGGGACACGTCCCACTAGATCAGGCTGCCCAAGGCCCCATCCTCCAGGGATGGGGCATCCAACAGCTTTCCTGGGTTTCCTTATTATGGTTCTTTGCAAACAATCATCCAAGCCTTGAAGGACCAAGACCCTTGAAATACAGCTGCTATGCTGTGGGAAGCGGGCAGGGCACTGCCTGTGCCCTGGGCAGCAGTGGGAGCGGGGATGTGGCTGGGAGAGGAGGAGGCACACGCTGCAGGGATGCTCCAGGGCTCTCTGTGCCAGCTCTCTGCCCTCTCCTCACACACAACGCTAGCTGGCGAGGTGCTGCCCGCGGTGCAGCCCGGCCAGACCCGCCTGCGGGTGGACAGGTTCGAGGTGACGCTGGTGGACCTTCCTGGGGGCCAGCGCTCCCGCAGCACCTGGCGCAGTCACTACAGCGCGGCCCATGGGCTCCTCTTCGTCTTGGACTCCAGTGACCTGGCACGGATGGAAGAGGTCCGCAAGGTCCTGAGCCGTGTCCTGAGTCATCCTGACGTCTCCGGGAAGCCTCTCTTACTGTAAGGCCAAGTCTTCAGGATGTGACCTGTAGGGTTTGGGGTGGAGGGAGCAGAAACCTGTTGCTGGGGTTGTGGGGAGCGTGGCTGGGCTGCTGTGGATGTGGTGCCCAGGTTGCTGGGACATTAGGATGCCAGTAGTGCTCAGGAGTTGGGAGCATCCTTGGAGTGGGGCTGAGGAAGGGGCTCCAGCGCTGCTTACGGGCAGGGGCAATGTTTTGCCTAATCAAAGCTGAACCAGGACAAACCACCCAGGGTGTTGGGACATAGGGACCTTGTTGGTGCTCAGGAGCTAGTAGCATACCTGGAGAAAGGCTGAGGAAGGGGCTGCAGCGCTGTGTGCAGGCAGGGGCAATGCTTCACCTAAGCCAAATCAGGTCAAAGCACCCAGCCTCCCCCACCATCATGTGGTGAGGAGCCCAGAGGTGGAGTTGATGGCCGTGCTCCACTCTCCTCATGCCCCAGGCTGGCCAACAAGCAAGACGCGACAGCTGCCCTGCTGCCCTGTGAGCTGATCGAGCGCCTGTGCTTGGAGCGCCTGGTCAATGAGAACTGCTCGCCTTGCCGCATTGTGAGTGCAGGGGCTTTCCTGTTTCCTGCTCCGTGCACCTCACCGGCACTGACCCCTTGCCCATCTGCCCACAGGAGCCCTGCGCGGCCAGGAGGGACCACCCCATTGGTCCAGCCCGTACCACCTTGCAGGGGCTCCGCTGGCTCCTCCGTGCCATCCCTGCCACACCGCTCCCACCGCCCAGTGCTAGGGTAGCCCGCGCACGACCACCCACACGCAGGTGGGTGCGAGGCTCCATCCGTGTGTGCCTCCCTTCCCATTCCCTCTCTTGGATGCTCACCCCTATCCCTCACCACACACTTGCACCGCCAGGGACCCACTGCCGCCCGGGGAGGATACTCGAGATGGAGCAGCGAAGACGGGGGAGCACCGGCCCATCCGCCACCTCCTCCCTGTGGTGAGTGAGCCACCCGGGGTGGGATGGGATGGGATGGGATGGGGTGAATCGGTGGGCTGAGACCAACAGGATGAGGTTTAATGAGGCCAATTGCCAGGTCCTGCACTTGGGGCAAAACAACCCCATGTGATCTCAAAGGTCTTTTCCAACTTAGTTATTCTATGATTGTATGATGGGATGGGATGGAAGGGGGGCTCCAACTCCTTCCCCTCATCCCCTTTACCCTGCCCAGGAGGAGACCACGAAAGGCCCTGGCAGGAGGAAGAGAAAGGTGAAGGTGAGGAAGAAGAGCTCGGGACAGCCAAGCCCAGTTGAGGAGCCAGAGGGACCAGGAGGAGTGGGTGACAGCCGTGCTGGGGCTGCCGGGGGGCTGCTGCCTCCCAACCGGGTGGGACAGGAAGAACCCACACTCACTGTGATGGCTACCCCGCACCCAGGTAAGAGTTGGTGTTACGGGCACTACTGGCACCAGGACCCCCAGACACACCCTATAGGGTGGTTTGGGACCCAGCAAGGTGGCAGCACGCTGGGCTACTGGTCTCTGCCGTCTCCGTTAGCTTTGCTTTCAGATCAGCTGAGCAGGGTCATGGGAATCTGACCAGGGAGGAAGAGAGGCACCTCTAAGCATCTCTGCAAGGGTTGTTGCATGGAGGTGATGGAAGACTGTGGATCCGCCAGTCCTCTCATCTGCTTTGGTGACAAACTCATACTCACTCAGATGTGGTGCCTGAAATTTCGTATTTCTCCATCTAGTGCAGGGCATGAAAAAGAAGAAGAAGAAGAAAATCAAGAATAAAATCAAGTCGCAGGATCCTGCCATGGAGCAGCAGCGTGAGGAGGTCTCAAGCACTTTTGGTTGGTATTTCCCAGGACAGATTTTGCTGAAAAGCACTGGGAGGGTCTGGCCTGCTGGCAACTGTGCAAGAGCCCTTGGCCGTGGGGTGCTGGGTGTGGGGATACGGGCACAAGCAAGTGCTGCTGCAGAGCAGTGTGGGCTGTTGGGCAGGCAGGTGCTTCTGCCTCTGCCTTTGGGTAGGCTGCAGGGAGGCCACACGAGTGCACTGTGCTGGAGCCTGGGATGTCCTTGCAGCCCTCGCTCAGCTCAGCCTGCCAGCCTGGACCCTGGAGGTTGGACCGTGTATTAGTGTCTGGTCACTTTCCTTCCTCCCCAGACTTGTACCGTCGGGCGATGCTGGCTCTGAAGATGAGGCAGGAGCAGAGGAAGCAGCAGTCTGCCATTGTCCCTTGAGCAGGAAGGCACATCCCAGGGAATGTGACATCCCAGAGGACTCCAAACTGCAGCAACAGTGGGACCCACACTTGTGTAGGGCTTCTGAGGTGCTTGGCCAGCATCCTGGGCAATGGGTTTTGGGGCATGAACAGCATCATAGTCCTCTGCACAGCTTGAAAACCAGGGATCCACAGGAGTGAAGCAAAAGTGCCTTTCTAAGATGTTATTCTAGCAGCCAGGCACAAACCTATCTGAAAAGGGAACAGCTGGACACTTGCTGACCCTGTGTTAGTATTCCATGGAAGACTCAGCCTGAACTCAGCTAAGCCGGTGGAAAAGAGGAAGATCAGAGCAAATATTCCAGGGGAAAAAAGGTCACAGCCTGGCTTGGCCTCTCAGTCAGTCCTTGTCTGCTGCCCAGACAAGTCTAATTTCATGCTGCTGAAGGTGGGAAGGCAGTCAGGGGTGCCTGCAGAAGAGTTTGACCTGGCCCCCAGCCACATCTTGCAGGGCTGTCAGGGGCTCTCTCACACCCAGTGGAGGAGGGTGATGCCCATGTTGTCTGTGCATCCTTGCAGCTTGTCAGTGAAGGCTTGCACAGTTCAAAGGCAGATGGCTTGTGGTTGAGGCCATTGGAGGCTCCTTCCCAAGAAGGGAGCATTCCTCCTGACACTGCCATCCTCCCAGCACAGGCAGTGCTGACCTATAAGTAACGCAAAATGCTCCTGTGTTGCTGACAGCCTGGCACCTACAGCCCAGGGCAGCTTCTGAGCTGTGCTGAGCTCAGCTCTGAGACAGGAGAGTAACCAGCATCCACATCCCAACACAACCCATCCATGACACACACCATGTCTGGCAGAGAACAGCTGTTGCAAAGCCGTCCTGGAGGGCTTGTGCTCCCTGGCTCCGGCTGGAAGTACACATGGAGGAAAACCAGCCATCAGCCCTGGAAATACTTCACGTGAAGCCAGGAGTGCAGCAGTTTTCCCTCCACCGGTGTGACAGTGTTGGGATTTCAGTTGTGCTCAGCAGCAGAGCGTGAGTCACCTCTCCTGCCCTCGTTACTGATTAACAGGCAATTCCTTCACAGTCCAAGGGAAGGAAAACTGGTAAAGCCCTTCCCTCAACAGGGCTGAACATGGCAAAGAAGAGAAACTCTGGCTACTCTGCCTTGCAGTCTGCTGTAAAGTTCTGTGTAACTCTGTCAGATTCAATTGTCTGTGACTATAGGGATTAATTGTAAAGAACTTGCAAATAACAAAAGCAGAAATTAATACAGCACTTTTGGTAAACCCTTGTCTCCGTCTTGGGGAGCTCCCTGTGGAGCCCGGGCTGTGAGTGATGTGCAGGGCAAAGCGGGGAGTCCCTGGATCCCTTCTCCAGGGGTGGGTCAGACTGTGAGTGCCCCCACAGGTCCAACGTGGGCTGCTGGCTGAGCTCCTGCTGCCACAGTCACAGATCTCTGCAGAGCCACGGAGAGAGAAATAAGAAAGTTTCTCTCTGCCAAACGAATGCTGAGGTGACATCCTTTCTAACAGCCGCTTCTTGCACACCCACCAGGTCTGGGAGGAGGCCAAGCCTTCCCAAACAACTGGCACACCAAACCAGCCCATGGCCAGGCTCGCTCCAAAATCCTGTGCAGTGTGGGGGCTGAGAGGGTTTGGGAGCGTCCGGCAGCAAGCTCCCTCTGGTGCTGCCCGCGGCTCCTGGCACTGCAGCTCCTCGACATGGGCACCGCAGACACATGTGGGGACGGCGTGCCCTGTGTGACACCCAGAGTTAGAGAAGACGCCCAGCAAGACAAATCCAAAGTTGGAACTGGCCCAGCTGGCACTGCTGGGCAGCTGGGTGAAACTTGCCCTGTGAGCCAGCTGTAAGAAACCAGTTGGGTTGATGTAATACACTTTCCCCTAACGTAACGATAACAAGTGAGTGCCGCAAACAGGCACTTGAAACACATTTTGAAATCAGCCCCCTTATCATGGTGTTTCCATGGCTGTAGAGCAGCTAATCCCTACTACAACCAGGAGAAAACACTGGTCTCCACCAATAAGGAACGTGGCTTTTATCTTCTTTAGAAGGTGAGCAATGACTCCATGTTAAAAATGGTTTATTTCAAAGTCAGAAACATCTCAGAAATGAGACCTTGAGATTTACGTGGTCAAAGATAAACCAAAATATAGCTATTATTGGCTACTCCATGTCATGGGGCAGTGGGCTGGCTGCTCCTGCCATGCATGGAAAGCAGTGGCTATAGCACAGGTTGCAAGCTTGGGGCGGGCAGGACTCCTTTTGCCGTTGTTCTCCTGCTATTCATCTTACAGCCTGATAGCTGAATAACCAGCAAAGGAAGGAGGTATCTGGGAGATACAGTCCTCAGCGGCGCTGCCAGCAGGGCAAGGTGCAGCTCTGTCTGGGCAGATCCCAGCGCATCTGATTTGCTGGCAGGTGCAGGCGTGGTGCCTAGCAGCGATGCTTGCCTTGTCCCCAAAAATGAGGTAGTGATGAGTGACACCCTCACATGAATCCTGGCTTGATCAGAAAGTGCCAGTGCTCCAAATGTGCTGAGAAGCACGAAGCGATGCAACAGCAACTGCCCCAGGGAGACCCATGGTCTGCCTACTGATGCAGAAAGTAAATGGTATCAACAGCATTTTCTGCAGGGAGGACAGGGCACAGCAAGGTGATGTAATTGTGCTTCAATTTAAGCACTCTTTTACTATCTAGAACAGGCTTCCAGAGGAGATGTCTCAGGAGGGTTGGGTTAGGCAGAACCTGGATCCTGCTTCCATGAGGGTTTCTGTGGTGCCTCAGCCTGGGCTGTGGTTGCATATATTGCAAACCAGTGACACAGAAGCGTGTGTGAATTTTGCATGTCTGCAGCCCACTTCCCCTTGATGGTGCATGTTCAGGGGAACCTGTGGCTGCCAGCATGGCCACTAGCAGCTCTCTCCATGTCTGTGTCCTTCTAAGCCTGAAGCATGGAGGGACAGAGGGAGGTTGTGCTTGTCTGAACTTTGCAAAAGTTGATAGATGTTTGTACAGTGCTAGGAGGAGATGAAGAGAGGTTTCAGTGATAGCCTGTGGGCATACACCTACACGGGGGCACGGCTGGTCCCACCTCGTCACACCTCCATGGGTGTGTACAATCAGATCTTTTTCCTGATGCATCTTATGACTACCAAAATTTAACTCCATGGGCTGAAATTTGGAGGGCAGAAGACAAACTACTACACTTTTGAGAAGAGAAGTGGGAAAAGCATTGCCTGGTCAGTGCTAAAAATCTGCAACCTGGTTGCATCCTCTAGGGTGCCTGCAGGTGCTCCTCATTCCCCATCAGCCTCCCTGTAATGCTCAGCAGCTGCTCTGTGGTATAAATAAAACCAGGGCAGAACCAGGACCTTCACAAGGTTGGGTGTCAGGAATCAGAGGATGAGGGAGGTCCTTCACATGTGCCTCTTCTCTCCATGTGTTGAAAGGAAGGTAGGAAACTAATGGAAGTTTTTTTGTCCTAGAGTGGCTTTGGCTGTTGGGGAGGTGACACCCTCTGGTCCCTGTTTTTCCCATCCCCACACATAAGGTATCACAGGTGCTGGTCAGGCAGCACTAAGGTGTGGTGCTTTTTCTCAGGTTATGCTCCTGCTGAAAACTGGTTACAGTGGGTATAGGACTAAATAGATATGAGCAAGGTTAGTGGATTCCAAGCCTTGGAATGGGCATTTGGGTTGATAAAAGTCTGGACTTAATGTTATTTTGAGCTCAAAGTTGCTTATTCTGAACACTTCCTCACACTTGCAGCTCTCACCCTCTGACTCAGGAGGGCTGGGTGCCAGTGTGCCCTGGTGGCAGATTCCAAGCAAGCCAGAACATGGAAGAGTTGGTAGATATTTTCCTACTTCCTGGGGAAGCACAGCAGGGCACAGCCAATTTCCATGAGATCATCCAAAATATCCAGTGGGAAGGTGCTGCCATGGTATATTGGGCAGCTTTTACCCCCTCCGGCTCTCAGGGGCTGCATACATTGGGTACCGTATAACCATCTACAGGGGTTCTTTGGGGGTTTTGTTACCAGTTGTAGATCCTCTGTTGTATTACATTAAACACCAGCACCAGGGTGTTTGTTGTCATGTACTCCACAGACTTGTTGGAAAAAAACAAAGCTTAATTAGGTGAGAGGAACTCCCTAAGCTTCTCTTGATTGTCATGGAAGATGCTAGTAAGACTTTGCAGGGAGAGAGAAGATAACAAGGACTGGAAATTGAGGAAAACATGGCATCTTTCCCTTTTCAGGTTATATGATCCTTGTTGGAGATGACACTGCTGGCAGGAGGACGAAGGCTATAATCAAATTTATTTAATGGGTGTTTTTGTCTGAGGGCACAAGGGAATGTACTGGAGTCTGAGGTGTATAGATTTGTCACATCATGTATGAAATCCACTCATGGATGTTTTTCCCCCCCTTATAAAAAGCTTGTTTTTAAGAAAGGGGAATTCTGTTAACTAAAATTAGTAGTCTTTTATAAATCATCACTCTGTAAGTTGCTGCATATTTGAATAGGTTATTTCAGACTCTAAGGGGAAAGTGCCTCTTGAGAGAGACTACCAGAGTATTAATTAGAAGGGCTTTTGCTACATAATATCACTGGATATGGGATCAAAAGCCAGTTCATTAACCAAAAGTATTCATTGTGAAGTCTTCTGTAGCAACTGGAACACAGGTCTTATCTGTGTGAGAACTTTCACCCTATTAAACTGCTTTTATATTTCAGTGCAGCTGGGTAAAGCAAGACTTTAGTCCAAATCCCTGACCTGTGGCATAGATCTCTCTCCTGCTACCCTGTTCTCTGCGTTAGCCTTTACAACCCACTTGCCATGCACAACACACATATAGGAAGAGGTTTGGGGTTGTTTTCGTAGATCTTTTGTTTTTTATTCTGGGCTCGTGTTCATAAATCACAAAGTACAACTGCTGCGCAGGCTTGCAGTTATCAGCATGTGAGCTCTGTACCCTGTTCCAGCAAAGAAAGCTGCTGTTGGAGTGATAAATTGATTAAAAATGGACTTGGTTGTGGAGAAAAACACGTGTGAATCTCCTCACTTGACAGAAACTGCAGCATGGTGTCTGCTGCTGAATCAACTTGGTAGCGTTCAGTGCAGACTCAGCTTTTGCCCCTTCGTTTTTCCACGAAGGCTGGTGGAAAGCCCAGAAAACTCTCTGGGAGGTTCCTGCTACCAATTGTGACTTCCTCAAGGAAGTCGAAAGTCCAGAGTAGATGTTTTTTTGCACAGGCTGAAAGGCAGGGCGTTGGAAACTGTCACTGCTCCAGGTCGTGTGCCTGCTGATCAGCTCACCCTGGCAGGGCAAGCAAAGGGCGATGGAGGGTGGCTTTGAAAGTCTCGAGTGTGAACAGGCAGTTCTGTCCTGTAATCTGTTGGCAAATGTGTTCTCATTTCTTATGAAACAGCATTTGTTACCAAATTGGTGAAGGATTTGCCTCATTTGGGAGAAGGGGAGGAAAAAAATGGTGTTGTCTGCTACTCCTTGGCTTCCCCCTAGGAAAGGCAGAGAAGGGCTTCTGGCATGTACAGTGGAGCAGAAGGCAGGGATGGAGCCCTTCTGTAGTCTCTGCAGAGTGCTGTGACCACGACACAAACTCAGACTTTCCTAGATGGAGATGGTGCTGTGATGTTTCTCAAGGAGGGGAGGGAAATTGCTTCGAAAGCTGGTAGCTGTGGTGGAGGTTGGCAGGCAATGCCCTCTCCCCAGTCCTCTTGCCCAATGTGAGGAGGAGCTCCGCAAGCAGCAAGTCACCAGGGAAGTCACGCCTTTACAATAAATTAACTGTTGGATTAACAAGATTTACTTCAAGCCATCACAACATTAAAGATAAACCTGTAACGCTCATCAGGAGGTGGGGTGGACCTTGAAGAGAAGTAACACACATCCATGGACTTCATATTCCCCTGGGTATTATAAAATCCATCAATCTGAAGACAGAAATTCCAACTCCTGCTCTTTCGGCGACAGCTGTCGTCCTCCAATTGGCCACACGATGGCACAAGAAGCAAAGAACATTGCAAACATGATTTTTTTTAAGCTTAAAAATAAGAGCATGAGTGTTAGTGTGTGCCCCCAAGTTAGTAGGGAGACCAGCTCCCACCCCTTGCTAAGCTACCTGCCAGGTACTGAGGTTCAAAAGCCTCCACTGCTGTGAACATTAAAAAGAGGGGTTATAGGACACGGAAACTGCTTTGTAAAGGTGTTTGATGGATTCTCCCAAGTTGTGAGTAGTTCACAGCAATCCCTTGAGTTGCTCTGTTCACTCCCTGGTTGACAATCTGCTGAGAGTTTGGCTGATGTATTGGGTAACTAGTTTTTTATGGTAGTTGAAGTGGTGATGGGTCCCAGCTGAGTCGTATTGTGCAAAATTCTCCCTATGACCTGCCCTTTGCAGTCCCTTTGCTGTGGGGAAGGCAAAACTGGATGCAGGATGGAATACCTGCTGGCTTCATGCAGGAGGCCCTTTGCTACTGCCTGTGCTGTGTGTGTTATCCGCATGGGGACTGGGGGCTTGTGGCATTAAAAGGTGCGTTAAAAGCAGATTCCTTTGTAAAAGACCTGTGAGCTGATAAGAGTTGCTGCCAAATCAGCAGCTGAATCACACAGGCTGTTTCAGGGTGTGAAAAAGCCCAGTCAGGGTTGTTTTGCTTCCTCTCTGTGGGGATGGTTTCTGCTGAAATAGGGGTTTCACTGTCCTAAGGCCACTGTGTCAGCAGCAAAAGTGGGGTATGACAGTTGCCTTGACCTCTCCTGTGAATTCATGCCTTTGGCTGTGCAGGGTCAGTTGGGAGATGGATGGATTTAAGCAGTCTGGTCCTTGACAGGAGGATATGGTTTTGCTTTGGCTGAGGTTGCAGGAGGGGGGAGAAAAAAGCCACTTGCCTGTGCCTGCTTCCCAGCTGTGCTGACTTGCTTAGACTTGCTTCCTCCAGGAGCTCGCTGGAAGAGGGTCTCTCTGACACCTTAGGTATGGTAATAGGTTAAAGATAATCACTATCAAATGCTTAATTCGTCAGGACAGTTTGTTCTGCAGTTTTAGTTCTAACTCCAGCAACCTTTTTAAGAAATAAAGACAGAAGCATTTCAAACTAAACTGCAATTCGTACAGAGTAAGAATCATAAAGACAAGTGTAGCTGCATGGATCTTCTCTGCTGGTGAGACCAACTTCCCTTCTAAATAGTTAATGGGGGTAAGAGATTATGAGTAACCGTACTTGTAGGAATATATTGTAGAAAAGAATAGGGGGGGGGGGGGGGCTGTTTCTACTTGGACAGGTCAGCCAGGCTGCCTTGGCCTTTGGAAACGTGCAGAAGCCTGGTCCTGAAGGATGCTGGTTCATCGGGCATCGTTGATCTGTTTGACACCCACTGCAGAGCACTGCAGCAGGAAAGATGTCTGAGAACAGCAACTCCTTCTAGCCTACACAAACAGGCTAGAAAAACATCAGAAAAGTATCAAGAAAGCAGTGCAAAAGCTGCAGTACACTGTTGATCCAAGTTCAGTTCTCTGTCATCTCTTTGTGGGGGAGGGAAGTTCAGAGCTGAACTGGTTAGGCATTATATTAAGGTGTTTAACAATTGCCATTCATTATTTTAAAATGTATTTAAAGCTGCCTAGCATTGTTTCCTGGTTTCCTCTGTTGTGGTCAGGCTTTTGTGTGGAAAGGTGAGTAACAGAACAGCTGCAGAGAGAATAGAGGAAAGGTTGCACTTGGGATTGAGATGAGTGCTGGCTGTCCCCTCGGCAAGGCTGCCTTGCTCAGCAGAGATGTAGCAGCCTTCACCGACCCACATACTGCTACCCAAGTATAATTGGGGTTAAAAAACTCCTGGTTGGCTCCTGCCTGTCCAACACCTAACTGCTATTTCAGTGCTGCCCAGGGCAGGCTTTCTGTGAGAACATAGATATATCATGCTGTGCAAAACTGCTGGACTGTGGGTGCTTAAGCAGAGCAAGTGTGACTGGTTTTAGCCTTAGTAAAATCAATATGGTACTATTCTTGCTTTAAAAAAGCTAAGTGAAAAATCTCTGTGTGTTTTCCAGGTCCCTGGAAGCCCTCAGCGGCTCTGTGGCCTCAGTTTTGGTGCAGCAAGGTGAGTTTTGTTTGGTTTCAAGGGAGAAGGCTGCTTTAAAATAGGTGCAATATTGGCTGCTGAAATGACAGTGGCTTCTGGCTGGTGGGGTCAAGCAGCCCATCTGTTCCTGGAGGTCCTTGAGGCTGTTGGCAAGGGACAGCCCCAGCAAAACTCCCTACCCTGTGCTGTTACAGAGGATATTGCTCCAAGAAAAGCTGGTTTATTACCTGTCAGTAATGATATCAAGCATAAATGAAAATGCAGATTTTTCTTAGGTTATATCTTATCTCTCTGAATTTTGGTGATTTATGTGGAAACAAATATTCTCATGCTCTCTGCCCTCTGGACCAGGGAGATGCTCCCTTGAGGAAGCATTTCAGCTGAGTGTTGTTTCCAGCTGTGTTATCCCAGTCCAGAGGGAAGAGGATACAGGTTGGTCTGTGTGCTGCCAAAAGGAAAGCTGACTCGGTTCAGGGGCTGTGCAAATCTGCCCTGTGGGTTAGGCTGGGCTTGCTGGCTGGCAGGCTTAGCCACCCAACAACACAACAACAAGGGTCAAATCAATATCTAAGAATAGTTTTAAGTGTGTTGTGGTGGGTGGATGTGGCTGGTAAGGTTATAAACTTCAGTACTTGAAAATGCTTGTTTCACCTCTATTCTTCAAAAGGCTCTAAGCTTGTCATTACTATGTAAAGGGCAATAACAGTGCTCTAAAACTTATGAAGACCAAATACAGGAAACCAAAGAAAAGTGAAGAATGAAATTTTCAGCAAAAGCAAAAAGATTAAACTGAAATCTACGCCACAGGTCAGGGATTTGGGCTAAAGTTTTGCTTTACCCAGCTGCACTGAAATATAAAAGCAGTTTAATAGGGTGAAAGTTCTCTTGCAGACAAGGTCTATGTTCTGATTGCTACAGAACACTTGAAAATGGTTAATAAATTAGCTTTTGATTCCATATCCACTGATTCTGTAGCAAAAGCCCTTCTAATTAATACACTGGTAGTCCCTCTCAAGAGGCACTTTCCCCTTAGAGTCTGAAATAACCTATTCAAATATGCAGCGACTTACAGAGTGATGATTTATGAAAGAGACTACTAATTTTAGTTAACAGAATTTCCCTTTTTTAAAAACAAGCTTTTTATAAGAGGGGGGAAAAACATCCGTGAGTAGATCTCATACATGATGTGACAAATCTATACACCTCAGACTCCAGCACGTTCCCTTGTGCCCTCAGACAAAAACACCCATTAAATAAATTTGATTATAGCCTTCGTCCTCCTGCCAGCAGTGTCATCTCCAACAAGGATCATGTAACCTGAAAAGGGAAGGATGCCATGTTTTCCTCAATTTCCAGTCCTTGTTATCTTCTCTCTCCCTGCAAAGTCTTACTAGCATCTTCCATGACAATCAAGAGAAGCTTAGGGAGTTCCTCTCACCTAATTAAGCTTTGGTTTTTTCCAACAAGTCTGTGGAGTACATGACAACAAACACCCTGGTGCTGGTGTTTAATGTAATACAACAGAGGATCTACAACTGGTAACAAAACCCCCAAAGAACCCCTGTAGATGGTTGTATGGTACCCAATGTATGCAGCCCCTGAGAGCTGGAGGGGGTAAAAGCTGCCCAATATACCATGGCAGCACCTTCCCACTGGATATTTTGGAAGATCTCATGGAAATTGGCTGTGCCCTGCTGTGCTTCCCCAGGAAGTAGGAAAGTATCTCCCAACTCTTCCATGTTCTGGCTTGCTTGGAATCTGCCACCAGAGCACACTGGCACCCAGCCCTGCTGAGTCAGAGGGTGAGAGCTGCAAGTGTGAGGAAGTGTACAGAATAAGCAACTTTGAGCTCAAAATAACATTAACTCCAGACTTTTATCAACTCAAATGCCCATTCCAAGGCTTGGAATCCACTAACCTTGCTCATATCTATTTAGTCCTATACCCACTGTAACCAGTTTTCAGCAGCAGCATAACCTGAGAAAGAGCACCACACCTTAGTGCTGCCTGACCAGCACCTGTGATACCTTATGTGTGGGGATGGGAAAAACAGGGACCAGAGGATGCGACCTCCCCAACAGCCACTTGAGGGCAAAAAACTTCCATTAGTTTTCTGTCTTTCATTCAATACATGGAGAGAAGAGGCACATGTGAAGGACCTCCCTCATCCTCTGACTCCTGGCCTCCAGCCCCATGAAGGTCCTGGTTCTGCCCTCGTCGTATGTATACTATAGAGCAGCTGCTGAGCATTATAGGGAGGCTGGTGGGGAATGAGGAGCACCTGCAGGCTCCCTGAAGGATGCAACCGGGTTGCATTTGCCTTGCTAAGCACCCCTTAGGTAGGATCAGTTGCACTTAATTGCCTTTACAACTCTGAATCAATGTGCAAAACTCAGTGTCTGGGATGCTCTCTCAAAATCTGCTTTCTGACTCCTCTTCTTTTGTGATTTGAGGTTAGTGAAGGAGTAAACAAAGAATCATCCTAGTCTTCACAGAGTCAGATCTTTCTGTTTTCACGTAACAGCTGGGTGCTGCTGCATGGTGCTGCCCCATGGCTCCCCAATATGCGGAGCACCCCAGGATTGGGCTCACCTTCCCCATCCCACCCCTTAGAGCTCAGGCATCCTTTGTGCAGGTGTGAGGAAGGCTGAATCCTAAAGAATGTCTGCATCCAAAGTTGGGAAGCAATAATGAGACCCACAGTGCTTCACACCCCCCCCGGAAAGGCTCATATTGGGGGGAAAAAAATACATATTCGTGCAATACAATAGTGGATGCACAGCAGTAGAGATACAGTGGCATGAGGTTTAACAAGGCCAAATGCTGGATCCTGCACTTGGGGTACAACAACCCTGGGCCGTGCTACAGACTAGGGGAAGAGTGTCTGGAAAGCTGCCTGGAGGAGGACCTGGGGGTGTTGTTTGACAGTGGCCTGAACATGAGCCAGCAGTGTGGCCAAGAAGGCCAACGGCACCTTGGCTTGGATCAGAAATGGTGTGTCCAGCAGGTCCAGGGAGGTGATTCTGCCCCTGTATTTGGTGCTGGTGAGGCTGCACCTCGAATCCTGTGTTCAGTTTTGTGTCCCTCGCTACAAGAAGGATGTTGAGGCTCTGGAGTGTGTCCAGAGAAGAGCAACAAAGCTGGGAAGGGGCTGGAGAACAAGTCTTATGAGGAGCGGCTGAGAAAGCTGGGGTTGTTTAGCCTGGAGAAGAGGAGGCTGAGGGGAGACCTTATTGCTCTCTACAACTACCTGAAAGGAGGCTGTAGAGAGGAGGGAGCTGGGCTCTTCTCCCAAGTGACAGGGGACAGGACAAGGGAATGGCCTCAGGCTGTGCCAGGGGAGGCTCAGAGCGGGTATCAGGGAAAAATGTTTCACAGCAATGGTGATGGGGCCCTGTCAGAGGCTGCCCAGGGAGGGGGTGGAGTGCCCATCCCTGAAGGTATTTAAAAGACGGGCAGACGAGGTGCTCAGGGACACGGTTTAGTGGCAGATGGGAATGGTTGGACTCGATGATCCAAGAGGTCTTTTCCAACCTGGTGATTCTATGACCTTAACACCAGCTCGCTGCGTGCGGGCACCTCCTGCCCTGGTGGGACAAATCGAAGGCTCTCAGAGGAGCTCTGAGAGCTACAAACCTTCAAACCCAAAGGCTACACCGCCTTCCGCAGGCTGTTGTCGGGCTAGAGAGGGGCAAGGAGGGGTTAAAGGAGCCGAGCGCCGCCGGTGGCTGCGGGAGCCCCGGCACTACAGCTCCCAGGCTGCTCCGCTGCCGCCAGCGCCGCCTCCGGGGCGGTGGCGGGACAAAAGCGGGGGCGCGGGGGAAGTGCTGCGAGCCCAGCCGAGAGCCGTGCTGAGCTCTTCCGAGCCGTGCTGAGCCCAGCCGAGCCGTGCCGTGCCGGGCATGGTGCGGGGCGGGGGGCAGCCTGGGAGCGGCGCCGGGATGCAGCGGTGAGCGCCGGCACCGCGATGCTGCGCCGCAGCCTCAGCCGCCTGGTGAGTGCGGGGCTGGCGCGGGGGCGGCCGAAACTTCATTAGTGGCTTTATTATCATCTTACCCCGTTTATTTTCCGAGGGGGACGTGCATCCTTGCAGCAGCAGCTCCCTCCCTTGCGAAACCCCCCGGCAGGGCCCTGCCCGCGCTGCGGCTGCTTTGCAAGAAGTTGCTTCTGCTGCAAGAGACCAAACCTTTGTATTTTTTCACCCCCCCAAAAAAAAAAAAACCCTAGAGGAGGCGACTTTTCAGCCCCACCGCAAAGCTCCCGCTTAAAGACCAAGCGAGCTGCAGGGCAGCCACCAGGGTGCTGCCCGTATTTTTGTCCCCAAATACGTTAAAACCCCCTCCCAGTGCCACATAAGCTACTCGGAGATTTCACCGTGACCTCATTGCTTGGCTTCAGCTCTGTAATTACTCATTCTTCTTTCCTCTCTTCCGCAGTAAGTGTGGTAAAACCAGTGTTTTCACATCATTTCTGGAGCTCCTGTTTATTCGGCAGTGTCATTTATTGCGCAGTGCGTAGTTAACAAAGTTCCTGGAGTTGGAGCAGCAGGCGTACGTTATTTGTGCAGCTTTTCCACCCTTGGAGGCTCAGGAGCTGTTTTCCCGAGGCGTGTTGCATCTCTTACCTGCCAGAATCATGGGCTCTGCCTGCGGCTGCCCGCAAGGCCGGAACCACCGGGAGATGGATTTTCATATTCACTTTTGGTTTTGAGTGAGCTGTTTGTGCTTGGTTTCCAGGCTTTCAGCATGAGGGACTCTAATCTCCCTTTTGAGCCGGAAAGTAGATCTGCAGCAGTTCTGGGTGGAGGGAAAAGAAAGAGTTGCCTTTCCCATTTGTAGGTTGTGTTTCTGTCGCAGGCTTTGGGTTAGCTCTGTAGAGAACACACCTACTGCAATTGTTGTCTTGCAGCCCCAGGAACAAATGTATCAGATCTAACCTCCGTGCTCTCGGTTTCTGACTTCAATGACTTTGAATTTAGCTCTGCCTTGTGTTATGTGCTTCCTACCCAGCCCTTGCAGGAGGTTTTTTTTCTACCGGGAGGCATTTGGGGTATGAAGCATCTCCGCTGAGTTTAGCTAGAAGCGTTTTTAGGTGGCTGCCTCCATTGAGCAGGTACCCACGGAGGTGCCTGGCTCTGCTTCAGCTCCAGCATTCTCATGCGTGAAGCGTGACCCTTGCACCACCCGGTGATTCTGCACCATCTCCACCACCTCTCAGTCCCTCGGCTCTGGGAGGTGACATGCACCACTGCTGGGGCGTGATGCCCACTGGAGTAGAGAAGAAACAGTCCTGAACACTGAGCCCAGGTATTTCTAACCGCCGTGTTCAGGGCTGAACTGTTTTTGCAGCACGTGTTTGAAAGGTTAGTAGTAGTTTTCTGCTTAGGGGAACAACTCTGCTCAGGGACCAGGGCATCTGCAGCGTTGTTGAGGGGTTTTAGACATTTTTTCCACCTACTGGCTTTGTGAATGGTGTTTGAGCGGCAATGAGCTGTATTTGTTATCAAGTTGGTGCATGTGGCTCGGGTCCCCTGACGCTGGGCAGATAACAGCTCCCACCGCCCTCCGGACTGCTGTGGCTCTGCCCCATCCTCAGCCCTGAAGGGTCTCCCAGGATGTTTGGGTTGGTTTCTGCTCCATGGGAGGAGAGGACAGCCTGCAGCGATCTCTGTGGGGCACCACCAAGCTGCTCTCTTGCCCTGGGGCCTGTGTGGGTAGCACAGGGCTTCAAGTGACACTTGTCTTGTGGCGGTGTCATTGCAGAAAATTCACTGCAGTTAATAAAGGCTGCAGATTATCTGACACTTAAGGTCCCATAGGGCTACTCGGATGAAAATTGTCACCTCTTCACTGTGTGGTCTCTGTGAGAAGCTCATAAATACTACCGGATATTAAAAATCCTCTTTTCAGATGTATTTCGCAGCTTAGGCATGATGAATGTGCCTTGCCTTATTAATATGACTGTTATGTGGCTCTGTTTCTCTCTCCTGTAAACTTTTCTATCCTGGATAGAGTATCAAACGGGATAGTAAAAAGAGCAAGAAAGGCAAAGTGATGTATGTAGGTCTGCCCTGCTACCTTGGAGTATAGACCGATGCTCTCTGCAGAAACAAATTGGATTCTGAACTTCAATTTACACCGCAGAAATCATTCCCACTGAAAGAAGACTGGGGCTGGGATCACTGCGGGGAGGCAGGATTGAATTGCCGTATTTAATCCACTTTCAGGAGATACTGTCAACTTGAAATATAGCTTTAATTCATTTTTGGAAACGGATTCTGGCATTGGGGTCTTAATTTTCAGTCTCATGCTACTTGTACGGCAGTTGTGGGGAGGATGTGGCAGTAGAGTGGGGAAGTGTATTGATGACCAGGGGAGAGTTTGGGTCCATCTCCCTGCGGGAGGCTCCTTGCAGGACTGAGGTGAGCGCAGCCCGCTTCAAGACTCGCTTGGCAGACGCCTGAGAAGCGCTGATCCCTGTGTTGTGCATCAAAGACAATGTGCTTTTTTACCTTAATTACTTTTCCGGGATTCTTCTGAAGCGTGCAGACTACTGTACCTCTGGGCCACAGCTATGCATCTCAGCTCTGTTGACATAGCAGGACCGCTGCTGGTTTGGGCTGTCACGAGAACCAAGTAGGAAATGCGGAAAAGCTGATACTCCTGTTGTTTTCAGTTCCCCCTCCATTTGCTTTCATGTGAGGCTGGTCTGTAAGCGAGTCCTGGAAGCTGTTTCCCTGCTCATGGCACAGGAAGGCTGGGAAGGGAAGCACCCCAGGGTGCTCTTCCTCCTCTCAGGGTCCCTGGTGTTGGCTGAGCCCGTGGGCTGGCGATCATCCATTGTGGCGATCCTGCTGGAGTCTCTTGACTATACAGTTATTGCAGGTCCTTGCTCTGGTATTTTCCTGTTCTTGTTTAAACCCCAGGATAAGTAGGAAAAAAAACAGTCTGTAACTGTGAGCAAATTGCGTTTTGTGTGTTTGTGCTCTGTCTAACAATAGGACCTTAGTTGTGTTATTCCCTTTTAATTAAATACCTTGGGACCTGATCTTCTTTGCAGCCCTGGTAAATCCCTGGTGTTTAGCAAACACTGTGCTGGTTGTGAGCTACTGGTTCTCAAGAACCTTTCCTTGGTGTTGGGTGAAAGAAGATGCCTCTTGAGTGGGCACGCAGTGCTTGTCCCTGGGCTGGACCCACAGTGTGACTCGATGCCTTTACCTTGCTCCAGGCTGGTAATGATATTCTCTTGTTGGGCTTCTCCTGGGGTCTCCATCCATCTGCTACACAGCTGCCAGTGATGAGGGTACCCACAGGTTGGTTAAGGGGTCTGTGTGGGGTCTCTCACCCTCTGTCGTCGTCCTCTCGCCGGGACTTGTCAGCTCCCCCAGGTCAGGATGTGTCCCTTGGTTTCCCCGCTGGAATGCTTTGGGCTTGCCTGCTTCACAGCAGAAGAATGGTGAGGAAGGTGAAGGGGGGTTGCATTGTGCAGCCCTAAACCCAAGAGGCTGCCTTTGCAAACAACTGCTACTCTTAGGTGCTGCTTTCATGTGGAGCTTTTCCATCTGGGGCTCATTTTATCTGATTAAAAATATTGCTTGGAAACTGCCATGAAGCAAGGCTGCAGGGGACAGGCACTTGAGGCCAAGCTTTCATGTCACTTGTGGATTGTCACCTCTTGGGGGGCTGTCCCAGCCAGGCATCCTGGGCTCTGCTTTGCTGCTTACTTTGTGTCCGCCCGCTGCACCCACCGTGCCTGCCAACAGCAGGGAAGGATTTCTCTCATTAAAGTGTTTGCAAATTTCCTTTCCAAATCCTTACCCTTCCTGAAATGATGGGAGGGACTGACCCAGTCCCTGTGGGTTGTGGCTCACGTGCGTACAAGGGGTGCCTGGTGTAGGATTAAGAGCTCTGTTTGGGCTCTGCTATAGTTTTTTGAAGCCCCTTTGGATTTTTTGAAGGGTGTCTCATCCCAGGTGCCCTCCAACCCCACACACCCGGAGAGGTAGACTTGTTCTGCCAAGGACGAGAGTCAGGGTCAGGATGCCCCATGGCAAACAGAGCGGTAAGCAGGACTGGCGCATGGTAGTTTGTCCCCGCATGCCCTCAAAGCCCTGCCTGGCCCTTTTGGGGAGGAACAGAGGCAGAAGGAACACCTTGGAGAAAGCATGTGTTGACTCAAGAGGTGTATGCCAGAGGTTGGGCAGATGATTCGAGCCTGTAAGGAGCAGGGCGGGCGGTGGATGCTGAGCCTTGTGGGGCTGGTCCTACCTGGTGCTCTGCAGGAAAATACCCCTATTGAGACTTGTTGAAATGGCAGGAAATGAGAAACAGCCAAAGTTGCTTTTTAGAAGGGAAATAAATTCCATGTGCTGGTGATTGGCAATGAGGATTGGGTCAAGGGTGGGTGGGGAGAGTTCCTGGTGCACCTCGTAGTGCTGGGGCAGATGACTGCCAGCTGCTGCCCACCCTGCCTGGCTTGGGGTGATGCTGGAGTACATCTTGTAGGAGATGTCTGAGTCTGGGGTGAAGGATGCTGATTTACGCTTTCATCTTCAGTTTTTTCAGCAAATGTGTAATAAAGTCTATTTTGGGATGCAGCACATCTGCGATTTTCTTTCGTGTTAGCTTTTTTTTTTTTTTCAGAGAGTGTGAACCAAACAGAGTGTGTGGTTGCAGTTCCTATTCTAATAAGAAAGAGGAGCATAGGTAGGAGTTGGAAGCCTTGAGAATTGCTTTTTTGTCCCCTGCTCAAGCCATGTTAACACCTTGAGAGCAAGGCTGCGTGTCAGATACCTTGTACCTAACTGACAACTTCTGCATGAAGCATTTTGCTTTCATTAATGTGACAAAACCCCACAAGCAGCAAAGGTTTGTGGCTGGGATGTTTCTGTGACACTGGGTGGCAGTTCTGCATGGGGAAATCCCACGCTTCAAAAGAGCATGGGTTTTAATGAGGTGACTTTAATTTTTTCATGAACGTTGCTGTATTTTGTAATGTGTATTTAACGTGATAACGGCGTTTCATGCGCTCAGGGCCACTTCCCCTATAGGAGCCACAGGGCAGCCCACGCTTGACCACAGAGAAGACAGCAGAGGCTCAAATTGGGAACCTGGAGCTGCAAAAAGCGCTTCCCCGGGGCTGCAACCTCTTCTTGATGCCCTTACCCTGAAAAATAGACACAGGAGATTCCTAAATTCCTGAAGCCGTTTCTCTTTACCATTGCAACGCACACTCCTTACCATAGGCTTATTCCCAGAAATAGCTCAACCATTTGGCTAAAAATAAATGGAAATCAAACAAAAAACTCACCTCAGACAAGCAGCTGCATGGAAACATTCGTGTGAGCAGTTGGAGTTTAGAGAAGTTAGAAATCACTGTAAGGAGGGAGTGGAAAGCACCGGTCAAATATTAATGCTGAGTAACACCGCCAATTAAACCTATGGTGTGCAGAAACTTTTCTGCAGAGAACTACATGCATCTCAAGGCTGTATTTTATTCTTCACTCGAAGCCGTTTTTGTCTCCAGTTGGTATTTTGCTAAGAATAATAATGATTGTCTGGGCTGTGCAGGGAAGGTTCCGAGCTGAGCTGACTGAGTTGCAGCTGACGGCATGGCAATTTGCTTTTAACAATAAAAATTGTAAAAGCAAACAGGCCATCTATTAATAGCAGGCTTTTCAGCCTTGCCTTTAATTTCATCCTGTTGCCTTTGGTTTATGCACTTCCTTTCTGATTAAAACTGCTGCTTTCTGACTGTAACTATTGATGTCCTTTCTATGGGAGAGATTTTTTTGTTTTAAACATTAACTAAAAGCAAAGCTGGTAGACACTGTTAATTGGAGTCTGTCAGGTGAAAGAAACCTTCACACTAAACCAAGTTGTTTTTCTGACAGTGACCATGTTTTTGGCATTGCAGGTTGGGTCCCCGTGAGCATCTTCCTCCCATGGTACCCACACTTGTATCTGCAGCATTGTACAGTGGAAAAAAAGACGTTGGCTGCTAATTCCTCAGGGTGCAGGACTCTGTGTCCCATTGGGAGACTTTGATCTGCTCTCTTCTGTGCTGGGCAAACACCAGGGTGGCCAAGTGGGTGGACATCCCTTGTGACACCTGCGGCTGAGATGGAGGAGCTGGCATCGTAGAGGCAGGGATAAGGGAGTCACCGAGCTGCTGAGAACCACTGGGTGTCTGGGAAATGGGAATTTTCCAAGGAATTGGACATGGGGTGACTCGGTGCACTATTAATCCATTTGCCTGTCCCTGAGAACGTTTGCTTGGGGGATTTTTCAAGGGAGTTTCCTGTGTTTAGTTGTGCATAGGAAGTGGGTGCTGAGGCTGGAGTGCAGTGCAGAGATTTTCCTATGTGGCTCAGCTCAGCCAGTCACTTTGGTGGCCTTATGCTCAAAAGTGTCCCCCCAGGTCCCCAGCCGAGCCCTGCCAGAAGAAGTAAGTTAGGTTACGGTGGGCTCCTGCCCTGTGCTGGCCAGGCTGTCCCCAGATGATCTTAGAAAATACCTTACCTGTGGGTTTAGACTGAAAGCTGCTTCTCATTGCTCATCTCAGAAATATTTATGTGCTTGCTGAACTGTGGTGTTGGGAAGGATGGGCTGAGTTTTGCTGAGCAGGTTTTGCCAGTGCTGTACATGGGGTGTTGTGGACTTCACCTGCGTGAGCTCTCCCCCAGCATCCAAACCTGGGCTTTGAGCTCTGTGGATGATATTACCACTGCACATTAGCCCGGAGAACCCTGCCACTCATCGCCTACAGCCTCTGCCTCCTCATCTCTTGCAGCTAGACAGTATCTTTTTTTCCCCCCTATTTTAATCACGAAGCACTACTGAGGTTCTGTGGGGTTTTTTTAGTATTTTATCCCTTGTTTGCCCAGAGATTTGCAGCTTTCTCTAAGTCGTGGGGACCGTGCAGATGCTGGGCTGCAGGCAGGGCTGATGCCCAGCAGGTTGGGGTGCTGGGCTGGGACCGTTTTTTGCCCACTGATGTTGAACAGATTCTGCTCGGGAGCCTCACACTACTGTGCTGCTGGTAGCAGTGAGCGTTGCGTGAAGGACACGTCAGCGAAGTGTGCTGCGCTCAGACCGCATCTGGCCTTCAGGGATGCTGTGCCAGTCGGAAAGTGTGTCCTACTCATTGGAAATGGGTAATAAGGACACTGCTGTTCATGTTGCTGATGACTGTAAGCCATTTCTATTATTATTATTTAATGATCTCTCTCCTGTGAGTCCCTGCACCCTTGCCGCAGGCTGGCTCTCTGGTGATGAGGCAGCCCTGGCTGCTCTCGGTGAACCATCGCACTGCAGTTGGCTGAATTGCTTTGAATTATGCACTGTCTGACCAGCAGGTTGTTCACTGGTGTTTGCCTGAATTGGTTAATATCTGATCTGGGCAGTTAATATTCTGCTTTTTGTAATCAACTTGGCTCCAAGATTTGTGCGTGGAGCTGTTACTGGATTGCCATCACCCTTTCGTGGCAGGAGAGCGATGCTGGTACTGCCTGCACACTGCAGGGGATGTGCAATAAGGGGCAAGCTGATTTAAAGCTTAGTAAACTAGCTTGTAGCCTGGGGAAACAGTGAAACCTTCCTATTTTAAAAGGTCCTCTGGCTCCTGCCCTCACCTGGCTCCTGCCTTTCACCAGCACGGCTGCTGGCTTAGGAAAAGTCTGTTCTGTCTTGAGGCTGCAGTGACTTCAATATGTATATGTGCATTAAATATGCATGTATGCATTAAAGACACATTAAATATACATATATGTGATATATATAGGTGCCATATGTATTAATTTTTGCTTAGAATCGTAGAATAGTTTGAGTTCGAAGGGGCTCTTTCTTGGGTTTAACCAAGATCCGGGGAGCTGATGGCTGGCAGTTGGCACAAGGTACCACTTTGGTGGCTGCAAAGTGCATTTGGATGCTGAGTTGTGTGCCCGCAGGGAGGGCAGCGGGGTTAAGTGGGGAGGAGAACCGGACAATGCACTAGCGGGCGTTTGCTGGTGGAAGGGAAGCAGTCCTGGGTTGTGCTTTTGCTCCCCTGCATAATTTTTCATTGTCTTATAGGGATGCTTGCTGCTACGGATACTGATCAGAACCAATACTTTGTAAAATATCTTTTTTTAGCTCCTAATACAATTACATCCACACATGATTTGCAGTGTGTCCGTCTCTCTTTGGAGTACCTGTTGCATTTTGCTGACTTCAGTCATTTTTTTTACCGGAAACTTAAGTCATTTTGCTTGAGGTTCAATTCCAACCAAAGCCAGTTGGGTGTAAAAGTATGCCTGCTCTTGACATCCAGCTGTAATTGATAGCTTTGTAGTTCAAAGACATTTGTCCTGTTCTCCTTAACAAATGCTTAATGCACTTATTTTGATCTGGCTGTAAAGGGCTTTTTTGTTTTCCTCCTGCAGCAGAAAGGAGTGGTAAATACCTGCAAGGCTATTGTAGCCTCGCATTTTGGGAGCAAATCTGGCTCATTATTTTTGTTCACAACTGGAGCAAGATTCCTGTTAACCTCTTTTGTGGAGGAGTGGTGCTTCACTGAGGGCTTTTCACTCTGATTTCAGCTGAATTTTTCAGGATCTGTAAGTGAAAGGACCCTTGGTCTGAGCCATCTCCAAGTTTGTGGAGAGCTTGGCGATTTCTAGGTGTGTGTTTTCAAAGGGTCAGCAAGCAGTCTTTGTCTGCCCTACCTTAAAGTATGCTATACACCTTAACAAGATTTTATAAGGCTATTAAAGTGAGAAGCAGAGGCAACGCTCGTTTGGTAAATGTAGTTTGTTTGCAATATTCTGACAAAATTGCAAAACAGAAAGATCCGATTTTCCTTGTACAGTGCAAGATCTAGAAAAGCTGAGTAAGACATGCAACAGGCAAGACGAGACAATTTCAAGCATTTCTTTGGTATTGCAACCCCAGATCTTTTCAGCAGTAATAAAAATAAAGCACGACTAGACTGCAGCGATGCTGTGCTCCCTCGCCCGGGTCTCAGTTGGCTTAAGAGGAAAAAGAAAGTCTCACTGCCGGGAAATTAAATGTAAGGGGGAAAAATCCACTTTGTGAGCAGCCCTGCCATCTTTTATTATGGTTTCTGTGTAATTCCTCCCCAGTGTTCACACAAAGCCAAGCGGCTGCTGCCTGTAGGGACCAGGGGTGAGGTAAGGTCCTGAGCACCGCTCAGTGCTGCGGGGGCTCAGGCTGCGCTCAGGCACCCGCTCGGCAAAAGCAAAGCTTAAAATGCAATATTGATTTGTTTTTTCTTTTCTTTTGGCTCGTGGAGTGGTGTTTTTCATGCTAGTTTTGTTCACTCCGAGTTGTAGAAGGCTTTTATTCTGTTTTTTATTTTTTTCCCCCCTTCCTTTCAGCTCACCTCTACTTATAAATGTTTGCTCAGGGAGGGAATGCAGTAAAATTAGCTGTGATGCCCAGGCGGCTGTTATCCTTGCATCAGCCAAATTAATGTTGTAGAGTACATAATTTCCGTGAGGCTGTTTCTTCCAGTGAACTTGAATGGATGGAAGTGGGACTTCCCACTTGACAAGTACCATTCCGGTAAGTGCAGGGTGGGAAGATCAGATGTATAAACAGAGGAAACCTTGGGTGAAGGCACTTGTCTGAACTGTGAGAGCAGGAACACCCTTATCCCAGTGCCCATCTAGGGACAGGGACTGATGGGATGGGAATGGTTGTGAGTCATCTCCTGGGATGCTGCCCCGTTCTCCAGCACAGGATGGGCTGGCTTCTGCAGCTGATAGTGCCAGGATGGATCACAGTGAAATGCTTCATGCACCAAGCCCGGCATTGCCGGGCCAGCTCAGACCTCATCTCCAGGTCCCTGTGGATAAACGGTTTTCCCTCCCAGTGCAAAACCCAGTGTTGCTTGGTGCGGGTGCTCGGTCAGCCCTGAGCAATGTGTGCTTTGCTGTAGCTGCATTACCCAGCCTGGCAGGAACATGAGCCAAAAGGATTTCCTGGAGATAAACAATTCTAGGCCACATGTTGAGAGTTTCTCTCCTGACTGGGTGGATTGCACTGATCCAGTATCCTAGTGTAACTGTGTCTGCAGCCCCCAGGATAAATCCGTTGGTTACTATAGCATCCAGAGAAGAAAATACTCCAGACTGGCTCTAGGGCATGTGGAGCTGATTTTACTGTGGAGCAAGGGATGAAGTAGGTGATTTCTCTCTCTTTTCCTCCTTATTTTTTTGCTGCTGTGTCTGTGGGAACGTTTCTCTGCAGAGCAGCAAGGGGAGCGTTAGAAAAACACAGCTTTTACTTCTTTGGTGTGGAAAAACTTATACTGAACCAACGTGAATGAGCAGCATGGGGGACTGGGACCTCAGAGCTCGGGTACCCATTACAGGGGGCTGGGGTCACCCCGTGATGCCATGTGGGGCTCGGTCACCCCACACAGCCTGGACCTGCCCTCCCAGTAGCTGTGGGGTGGGATACACAAGGATGTCCCTGAGGAAGATCTTATTCTGGGGGGATGCGGGCTGGGCAGGTCTGGGTACCACCTCTTGCTTCTGGGTTGCTGCGGTGATGTACAGCCTGGCAGGGGGTCTGCAGCAGCCAGACCGGCTCGCTTCCCAGGGGAGAAACTGCTCTAAGAAATGGGCTGTTTGCTGTCTGGCTCTGAAATGCTGGGAAAACTTAAAAAGGGATGAAATGTCTGTAGGTGGCAGAGGTCAGAGTAATGTCTGACCGAGCTGGGATGCGTAACATAGCATTTAGGGTTTTTTTTTCTTTTGTTTCCATAACTGAAGAACTCGGGCTTTTGGAGGACCAGAAAGCAACGGGAAAACCAACAAATTATAGCTTTGCTGGCTGATGCAAGCATTGACAATTGCAAACTTGGGAGTTTTTTTCCCAGTTTGCTCTTAGTTTAATTTTTGCCAGGACAAATCACTGCTCTGAAAAGCTCGCTGCCCTACTAAAATAGCTGCCAATGAGCAGACATATGTGCACAGCTTGAGCCGGGGAAGGGAGGGAGGAAGAAGTTTGAAGACAGGAAGACCTTGTTGTATTTGCTTTGTGACCTCTGCAAAACATTTCGGCTTTCATTCAAAGTCCTTTTTCTGTTCTTGAGTCTGAAGTGTTCCTATGAGCCTGAATTTTATATGCTGGCAGCATGCTGGCCGAACTTTTCTTTTGGACTGCTAAAAATAAAGATATGCTGCCTGCATTTCAAGATGAGCGATGGTTTCATAACCCCGGCTGCCAACAGGGCAGCGAAAAAGAGTTGAGGTCCTGAAAACTTTCAAAGGTCGGTGATTATATTTGAACAAGAGCAACAGATTTTCCAGAAAACGGCATCACTGAAGCAATTCTACCCCAATCGATAGCTGATGGCTTTGGTCTGGGATTGGCTTTCTGCATCATATGTGAACCTGACTTTCTGCAAAGCGCTGCTGAACTGAAGCTGTGATTAGGGACGATGTGGCGTATTTGCTGGGAAGTTGCAGTACTGTGTGGTTTGGGGCTAGGCTGCCTTCACACGAAAAACACAACTAACCAAACCTAGAACAACACCAAAAAGAAAAAGAAAGCTCCTTTCAGCTGTGTGTGGCATTCCCTGAGTCTGTGAGAGGGCTGTGCCTTCCTGTAAATTTATTATCTGGGGGGAAAAAACACTCTTGTATTTCCTCTCTCCACCCTTCTTAAATCTGTCAAGTAGCCTTTTCCTCTGTTCTCCCAGCCTTGCCATTTCTCTCTCTGCTTTTATCGGTGGCTTTAGTGGCTAAGTTAGCTTTTCCAGGAAACTCAGCATGGTTGGGCTCTGCTGTTCTCCAGCCTGTCGTCCTTGATGAAGGTGACCTTCCTGCAAGCCCATGTAGTGAAGCTACACGTCCTTGCAATGGTGGGAGCATGGGGATGGGCTCTTGCTGGGACCCCTTTGTATCTCTGGATGCACCTCAACTTGCATTAAGGATGATGCACCGTGTGTCAATGTTGCTGTTCGGCTTGATCTGGGGGCTTGCATGGTTACCCCTTCACCTTGGCTGGAACTGGCTTGTCCCTGACTGTCTCTCCTCGGTGAAACTGTTCTCTCCATGCTTGAAATATCAGTAGGAGCTTCAGCCTCAATGGAGGAAAAGGGATACTGGTTTAAATTTCAATCTTTTTCTTTCCCAAGGTACTGGCCTTCCCTCTTCCACTTAGGGATGAGCAATGAAAGTCCCCTCCCGTGGGAAATGAGCTTGCAGCTGTGCTTGCTTTCAACCCTTTCTCATGGACCTATGGGCTCTTAGTAGTCTAAATGCAATGTTGGTTTTTCTCCGAGGACTGTGCACGTTATCGACCCTTGGCCACAGGCAGAGGGGAGAGTGGTGGAGTTGATCCCAGTTGATGGAGTTCTCCCTGTAAATCAGGAGACCTGCCTAAAAATGTGGTCTATGTGGGTAAGTAGTCCAAGCTGCTAAATTACTGGGGTGGGTGGGTTCTCAAAGCATCACTTATACTTGCATAGAAATGACTGAGGAGAAAGACTAATAGAAAAAATGGCAAGAAAAATTTCAATTAAAACTATATCATTTGGGCAATGAGGTCGATGTCCTGAGCGACTTTCCAAGGACAAGTTGGGGAGGTTATGGGACACTTATGGAGGCTTTTTAAAATCGTGGATGTGTTTTTGTTGATTCTACTGGGGCTAAATGAAACGGGCACCAGAACAAACTGTTTTGGGGAGGTGGTGTTATTTTTGCTGGCTTTTTTTTGTAAATCAGGTTGTCTTCTCTACTACTTTTATGATAAATGGAACAATACAGAAGTGATTAGACTTTAAACCATTCATGAGATCTAAGCCAAATAATGTGATTTAATCTTACTTCTGCATATATTTAATGTAAGCTGTGATTTCATTGAAATGTTTGAGCTTTCTACTTGTTCTGTATAATTATCTCTGGTTTTAGCAGATGGCTTTTTTTGAAATGCCTGTGGTTTTTATTAGGTCTTATTTTTCTATGAGTTATTTGTGTTTACTTTGTGGCTTGAAGATATCTTCAGCAAACATAAAAGGAGTTTCTTTCGATTAGTTAGTTCTGGTTTAGGTGCTTATAGTAAATCAAACAGTGGGCTTTTTTTTTCTGCCACTATTTTTTTCTGCAAATGGGGCCAGCAGGTAGCACAGATGCTTGTTTTCCATATGGTGGATATAATTACACTGTGTTTTGCAGCTGCCCTAGAAATAGCCTGCTTAGAGTGGCTTCTTGTCAACAGTGGCTGCAGAGCACAGGTTCGCCCCTTCAGTTGAACTCGCTTTAAGTCCATTAATTTTTACCCAGGCTTGCTAATTTTTACCCAGGTTTGCAACTTTTATCAAGTGCCAGCTGGGTCCTGTACGTGGTGATGCGATGGATTCCCAGAAATTTGGGAGGGCAGGTGAAGAGGACCCTCTCTGGTAGGCTGGCAGGAGCTGTTGTGTTGGAGCAAGACGTGTTTGTGGAACATGGGCATGGAGGGAAAGAGCCATGAAGGGAGGCTTGCCCAAACTCAGGGGAAGAATTTTGGGAGTGCTGTGGACTGCAAATGTAATCATGCCGTCTCCAACAGCTTCAAGTTGTATGTGATGTTGGGTCATTAGGTGCTGTGGGCTGCAAATGTAATCCTGCTGTCTCTATGTAATGCTCCAACAGCTTCAAGCTATGAATGATGTTCGGTCATTAGTTACATCCATGGACTTTTTTAGCCCTGATCTGATGCCTTCAAATCATACCTGTTCCTAAATCTCCAAAGAAAAGTTTATAGCAAAATATCAAGCCTCAACTGACCTTCCATGGGCGTATTGATGTGTGTAGATGGGCTTTTGACGTTTAGACAATGTAAAAAAAATAGCCATTATCCCTAATGCCTTCTTTCCAGAATTGTGGCTTCTGGCAATAAGCAGGCTTTGTGCAAAGCTGGAAGTACAGGAAGGTTCGGTTACATCAAAATATTTAATAGAAATCTGTTTTGTATTTGCGTTTGTCCATGGCATGGGGAAGTCTGTACTGCAGCAGCAGCACTTTGCCCTGCCGTGCATGTGGCAGAGTGTGCATGCCTGCACCGATGGTGACGATGCCATTATTTATTGCTGCAGCCTGGATCCCTGTCCTCCCGAGGTGGGAGATATCATAAAGATAGATTGTGAGCTGCCAACTCGGAAAGATGTTCCTGGCAGAACAGCTTCTCTAGCCTCATCTCCTATGATTTGTGTTTGACTCTCTGGCTGTTGTCTTCCAGCTGAGCTCCTTCAGGAGAAATCTGGTTTGGATGCCCTTCTGAGAGGTTGACCTACTGTTGGGCTTGGTTAGACACTGGGGGAGTGGAGCAAGAGCCCTGAACTGAAGCCTAAATGTTACAGGATCCACCCACGTCTTTGGGGCTGGTGATGCAAACAGGATGGTGGTTCTTCTCTAAAATACCTCTTTTGCTCCCTCCTCTTGATTCCTGGGGTGTTCCTCTGTGTCTGCCAGCCGCTGGGAGCTCTTCTGGGCTGCTGGGACATGGTACAGCAGAGAGGGGACTGGGGTCATCCTCAAATCCTCATGGCTTAGTTGAAGGATGCAGAGCAGCTTCCCACCACCCTGTCCTGAGGCTGTGGGCAGTCTGGCACTGCTAATCCCTATGGATAGCTCTTGTTCTCCCAACACTCCTGCAAACACCATGCCTCTGGCAGAGAGAGGTGATAAAGTGCATGTGGGGAGGATGCAGTTGTTTATTTTCTTAAATAATCCTTTTGGCATGCCTGGCTCTAAACAGCAGAAGCTCTGGCTTTTGCTTGCACTGACTCCTGCACCCTGTAGCTTTATAAAACCCCAGCAGGCAACGATGCAGCCCTTTGAATTCTATCCAAGTAATATTTTCCTTTTTATTTTGCCGTCAGAATTAAAATTTTTGATGAAAGGCGGTTGGGAAAAGTCATCTAAATCCTCTCCCTGCTGATCTGCATATTTTATAATTTTCCCTAAAGCCTGGCAGTTACTCCCTAAATCTCCTCTTAAGTCTCTGTTGAGAGCCATTATTAAGACTTAGCAATCTATTAGCAACCCAGCGAGCTGTTTGAGGTGGGCTTGTCAAAATATGAGCTTTTAATTGCCGAGCTGAGCCAACGCCTCTCACTGCAGGTGTCACCGTAGTGTGCACTTGCTTTCAGGGAAGTGAAAAAAGCAGAGAGATGTGGCGTGAAACTTTCCGGCTGCTCGTGTGGCTGCATGATGGTGTGACGTGGAGGGGTGGTCAAGGGAAATGAAATGCCAGCAGTGGTAGCACTCTGGTTAGACCATGGAACAGGGGCTTCTCCAACTGCCACCACCACAAAGGGCTCTGATGCACCGTGGAGGATGTTGCTGTCATCTTTGTGGGAGGTGCTTCAAATAAATAACTGAAAGGGAGCTCAGTGGTGAAAGCCCACCTTTGGAGTCTGTGGTGATAACTTAGTGGAGAAGAGAGTAGTGGGCTTGGTTAGAGCTGGCCACCATTCCTAGGATTTGGCTTGTCTTCTTCACCTGCTCTGTGTTCCAGGTTTTCCATACCTAATTACAGATAGTCTTGCAGAGTAAATACTTGTATATATTTTTTTTCAAGAGTGTTTTAACCAGAGCTTTGTTGTTTACCTGCCGATGCCTGTGTTTGGCAAATCCTTGACCCTGCTCCTTCCCACCACTCTGCCCACAGCGCAGTGCAGGGAACCTCTCGTTCCCTCTGCGCACTGAAGGGATGCTCGCCAGGGAATGCACAACTGCCTGGGAATGCAGTGGGGACTTCTGGCTTAGGGACAATCTGTCTCTGCTCCCCAGTTCCGCTGTGGCGTGGGTGAATGGCTCTGCCTCTTGCTCTTGGGGCACAGGTTGGTGAGACACGCGGCTGCCACCTCTGTAGTGTAGTGGAGCCATCAGGAAACCTTTTTGAGGTCTAGTTTCTCGTTCAGAAGGTGCTATTGGCTGCTGCAAGTGGTGGTGATGAGGCTTGGGGGGGGGTCAGCCCGTGCTGGGTGGTCGTGTTCCCTGGGTGGGATTGCGTGTGCATGCCCGATCCATTTTAGGGGAGCTGGTTGTGTGTGGTGGAAGTGGGAGCAGCTGCCTGGGGTGCTGGTGGCTGCTGCTGGCTCTGCATCCAGGTGGTGTAGGGATGTGGTATGGGGATTTGAGAAACTTTGTTCTGCTCTGTCAGCCACTGGAAGTTTGAGGGTGGCTGTGGTGAAAGTAGTCAGCGCACCAAACCGGGTTTAGGCATGGTGTAAAAACACTTCTTTAATTAAAGATGCTACAGAGATGGGTGGGGAGCAGGGGAAGGGAAGAGCTGCTGCATCCATTCAATTGCTGCTGCTCCAGGTGCATGAATAGGGCTGGCTTTGATTTTTTTTTTTTTTGTTTTAATTTATTTCTTTTTTTTACACTTGCCCCACAGAGCGGTTAACCCTGGCCTCGCTGTCTTTGCGTGTCTGTTTTCAGAGTACCATTTCTTCAGCAGGGTTTTGCTTGCAGCTCAACAAGCAGCCTGAGACAAGCCCTTCAGACAACCAGGATGCTGAGCTGGACCCAGGGCACACCAGGAGTATCCGCCCCTTGCTGACTGAGTCCATGCCAGGCAGCTTGACATGGGATAGGGATTTGGCATTTTTGGCATCTGCCTTGGTGGGGTTTCAAAGCAAACAAGCTCTAGGGTTGAGGATTAATAAGACTAAGAGGAGTATGAACAGTATCTGCCTGCTAATGCCCTTGAACCATGAACAAATGCTGCTCGTGTTTTAAAATCAAAAACATTAAGAAAAATTTAGCTCGTAAGACCACTCTTTTTTTCCCCCCGGATTGCATCAGTTCTTGGTGGCCATTTTAAATTTATATTGCAATTTTAAGTTCAACCTTGCAAAATGCTTCCCAGTTCTTTGGGAACCTCCTTTGGCGGCGAGCATCAGTGGCAGGGACGCTTTGTTATAGGCAAGGTGGAACTTGGACAGAACAAACAGGTGATTTTTGAACTATGCAGAGTTTTTTTTTTCTTTTGAAAATAGACTTTTCCAGTTTACCAAGAATGTTGTGCGGGCTGGGCAGCCCGGAGCTGGAAGCTGGTGGAAACAGAGCCCACAGTGTCGCTGTGTCCACCTGAGAGCCTTCCCCAGGGCTGTAGGTGCTGGCAGAGACCTGAGTTGACTCTGACAAGTTTGCAAGGGTTTTCAAATGGAGTTATAGAAAATTAGAAATTCAACATTTAAGAATTGCATGTAGTTAGAAGAGTGCTGTTTCTTTTAATACATTCAGACACCTTGTTTACTTTGTGTTATTTCAACATGTGCTCTTTTGTTTAATTTGCTGAGTGCTGTGAACTCCCCTGGGACACCTGCAAGGGCCATGGGGATGGCTGGGGCTTTGCTCGAGCCCCTTGTTGCCCGTTGCAAGTAGCTTCCATGGCTTTGTGCGAGGGATGCCACTCTGCTTTCCCCTATATCTGGGTTTATTTTGCTGTGGTTCCCCCTCATCCGTCCCTCAGCTGCTGAGGAGCAGAGGAGCTGTTGTCAGTCTCCCGTAACACCAGATTGCCATTCACTTGTGACATATTCTGGTTTAAAATAAAACCCCAGCAAGACAGGATGGCATCCCCAGCACCCTGTGTGTCTTTTTTTTTAGGAATTTGTGATGTGAATCTACTTCATTGTTTTGTTTTTACCTGAGATAATAATAGCAGAAATACACCTTTGTTTTTTTGAAGCTAATTCCCAAGTCTGCGTGCACCAATGCGTTGGTGAGACATTTCAGGTGGACTTGAAGGTTTGAGAGGAGAGGACGTGTAAAGGAGGGTGTAGTTTCCATTGTCTTCCATGGGGTAAAGCCTGGAGCCGTTCTAGAAACCCAAAGGCTGAAGGATTCTCCAAGTCAGGACTAGGAAGAGATCTGTAGAAGATAAATTATATTCCTAATGACTTGAAGTGCTCGGTAAAGAGAGATTCTTCTTCAAGAAGGAAAAATTGCCTGGCGGATGGGCACAAGCTGCAAGTACAGGCAACAGCCGTCTTGAATAGAGCAAGAGCATGGTGGACATGAGCAATGACCTGTCCCGGTGGTGTGTGCAATAGTCTGTGGTCCTGGAGGATCAGTGGCTGAGCAGCAGTGGGGACCCCAGCTTGCAAGCTCAACAATGCCTTGATTTTGCTAAATGACTTTATATGCGCCTCTTCGTTCTCCATGAGGGGGATAGAGAAGTGAATTTTTAAGGTTCCAGCTGCCTTATCTCCAACAAAGGATGTGGTGCATTCAGAAGCTGGAAGCTATTAACTGGACTTTTTTTTTTTTTTTAGCTAATTTTTCCCTTTCTTGGTTGCTCCAACAGTGTGCTGGGGAAGAGAAGCGGGTTGGTACACGCACCGTGGTGGTTGGGCACCGTCCGGTTTCAGAAACAGATGCGTATGTGGCACAGAAGTTCTGTGACAACAGGATTGTCTCCTCCAAGGTGAGCTCAAGGTGCCTTGTGTGCAGGTATTCCCTGCTTGTGTATTCACCCTGATTTCATTTGATGGTGGGTTTTGAATTTGAGAAACTCTGAATTCCCTGAGGATGGGTATAAAGGTCCCTTTGCAAGCGGAGCATCCTGGTACACACTTTACATCACAGCTCCAGTATCTCTATTAGTTGTTTTTATTTCCTGTCAGTCCTAGTGAGGGGGTGTACAATTTTTTTCTTCCAGGCTGGGTGAGAGCAAAGCACATGGATACATTGATTTTGTGGCGTGTTTTTGTTTGGTGTGTTTTGAATTGTTGGTGTTCTTATTTCTTAAGGATTTCTAGCGTTCCCTTTGGGTAGAAAGGATAAATTAAGTATAATCCAGCACAAGACAACAGCAGCTTGGATTTGCAAAAGGGAGTGGGGATTATTTTCTAAATAGACAGAAAAATACAACTCCCCCGTTTTTTATTTTTTTTGTTCCATGGTTTTTATCCCTCTTGAGATAGGACAAAAATAACCATGCTCTGTTTACCCCTTTGGATGAAAAAGGAAGCATTCTTACGGTATTAATGCAGCTTTTGTTTATGGTGGAAAACGGCGATGACACCCGTCTGCCTTCTGCTTAGCTTTTTTCCATGACATTCATGAAGCTGTTTCAAAAGATTTGAAGCCAATTCGAGTAAAATATCAAACAAGTGGCATCCAATATTGTCAACACAGCTGGATACATACTACATTGCTCAGGATTCATGATGCTCAGCATTCAATCAGGCTTCAGTGTTACTGTACTTGAGCTGTAAGGGGTGGTCCTTCTCTTTTCTTTTTTTTTATGTAGCTTGGATTTTATTTGATTTGATATCTCTGTGCTGTCTGAGTTTATATTGGGGAAAAGTTTTATGTCTAACAATGTTTAACTCCTGTAGCACTCCCACTGGCATGCAAGAGGCGTGGAGTCTTCTTACCTGACCGATCTCTTTTTATGATTAAGTGGCCGTTGGTCTTGAGACTTGGCTGCTTATTATTCTTTGCTTACTCCAAGCAGACTGAAAGATCAGATATCAAACCCATTAATTTCCATGTTGTTCTTAAATTCTACTTGTTTTCCAAAGCAAAGGATTCAGCAGCCTTGTTAAAATGATAACAAAGCACAACCTAATCACAAATTTGTATGGACAACGTGGCTTTTTTTAATAGAAGAGCAACTCTAAGGTGTTTTTTTTGGAATTTGTTGGGGGAGAAAAAAATCTCTGCACTGTACATTACCTCTTCATGAAATCATTTCTCTCCAAATGCTTGTCTAGAAGTTGTTAGTTGAAAGGGATCCTGGGCAGGTGTGGGTTTTTTTTGTCATCTTCTACCTTTCACCATCTCCAGCTGTGTGGCTTGGGTTATTTTGACAACAGAGAAATAGTTGCATACCTTAAAGCAAAGAAACAAAACATAACTGAGACACTTCCAGCTGTTCAGGGAACCAATGGAGAGAGCCAGAGCTGCAAGCTGAAGCAGGAGCTCAGTGGCATCTCAGCATCCCGCTGCATCATGCTCCTGGTTTTAGAGCAGGGATCTGGACCTTTGCCTGACACATGCTAGGGCTGGTCAGACAGCTCGCTTGCTGGGTTAAAGAGAAAAAAATCTCTTTCTTTCTGTTTTTCTTTCTGGTTTTTGTGTCCCAAGTCCCTTATAAGTGCATGTCTTGGTATGTTTGTGAATCTCCTCTCTCCCCACAGTACACCCTCTGGAACTTCCTCCCAAAGAACCTTTTTGAGCAGTTTAGAAGAATTGCCAACTTCTACTTCCTCATCATCTTCCTCGTGCAGGTAAGAGCTTTGATGCCAAGGTTTTTTGAGGTTCAAAACTGATTCTGTTGGTGCTTACGAGTGTGTGGGGTTGTTTGGTTTTTTTTTCAATGTTATAATTCTGGCAAATTGTCCAAGGCATAATAACAGTTAAAATATTTGAGCCAGTCTGAGATGGTTTGAATAAGTACTGAAACAATATTAAAACCACCTTAAATCTTTAATCATTAAGATCAGTCAAAAGATGAAAGAACTTTTGATGCTACAGAACTAATATCTATTTTCTCATCATCTTTATTACTTCTGCTTCATAACTGTATCTTCCCAAGTTATACAATACTTAAAAGTCTCAGTTATAGTGGGTTTCAAGGCAAGCAGGAGGAGAGAGAGACTGTGCTCACTAAAATCCAGAAAGTGCGTAGCATGAGCTTTGGGAATGTGAAGCTTCAGGAAGTCACTCTACAAAGACAAAATAGCTATTTTATACATGGAAAACCTTTTTTTTACTCTCCTTTTAGGCTTTGGTTAAGGGGCAAATCCTGAGCAAATCTGTGTACTCATTTTCTGTTCTGTCAACCAAGAAAAACGAGGTGTCAAAATGTATTGGGGTGAAGGGAATTTGGGAGGATCACCGCAGTACATTTACTCACCTCTTAAGTCCTGAACTCAGGCTGGGAGTTCAGCAGACAGCCTGCTCTAGGGCTGAAAATGGGCATCAAAAACTCTGCCCCAGCAAATTAATTAGCACCGTGCAGCAGCTGCAGACAGCCTGCTGTTAGGTGGCTTCTCTGGGGTTCTGGTGGTTCAGGTCTGGGGTATCGCTCTCTTCTAGGCTGCATGTTTAAAAGGCAAGTGTCTAAAATGTTTTATCCTCACAGTAAAGAGTTGTGGCTTACAGTCATTTTGGTAGCTGCCACGGAAACGAGGAATCCTAAGATAACAGCCGTGGATGGCTCCTCCTGACAGTGTTACATGAAAGGCCAATTTACCCTGGCATCTTCTGGCTCGCTTCTGTCTCTTGATTTCATCGATGTTGCTCCATTTTGTCAGACTGAATTTGTAATTTGCCTCGAACTGAAGCAATGCCCGGGAGTCGGGATGTCCTTTTAGTGTAGTTGGCCATTTAGTGACACGGTATTACATTTTCTCTCTTGACCCTGAGGCCATGGAGAACATGGGATATTCTTGATTATACTTAACAAAACCAGTTGCAGCTTAGGCACGGGTGTATGCAGGTGAGAGAAGAGCCTGGCTTCTTCCTCCTTGTTTTTATTCTATGAGCACTCTAAAATAAAGGAGCAACACTCATGCTCTATGAGAATAAAACCAAACCCAACCAAACAAAAACAACCTTGACAGCACTAATGTACTCGCTGCCGTATAAAGTAACTGACTGCCCCTGGGCGCTTCTTGGGCTGGAAACATCACATGCCTTAAAAAACACTCAGGGCAATGCCATTCATTTAAAATACCAAGTTTATACCTTGAAAAATGGCATCTAGAGCTTAAATGTTGGTGCTTATCTTTAAACTACTTAAAATTAATGGAATTGCCCTACTTGCTGCATGAGGAGTGGAGTACCACAGCTCTTGGGGAATTGCCTGGTGCATCTGCTCTGCCTGCTGCTGAAACCCTATATCAAAATGTGTGTTACTCTGTGACTTCTACTTCAGCCCTTGTTTTAGAGTGAGAAAGTGCATGCATTAAATGTCAAATATCTATTAGCACACTAAGAGGGATCCAAATAGCTGTTCCTTTGGTTCACCTATTGCAATGCTTGAAGGAAACTGAGTGAAATCCTGGTAGTAAAGTCTGGTCTAAGGTAATCATAGTCCAAGTGTGTTCATAGGCAGACCATGCTGATGGCAGTTAACTAATTTAGGAGGTGCCAGGACTGAAAAAATGTCTCTTTTGATGGAGATGACTTCTGAACTGTGGCCTTCAGTCTCCTAAACAACGAGTCAGGAAGGAACTATTAAGTAAAAAGAGGATTTTGTCACTTTTAAGTGGATCCAAATTAAGCTGTTGAGGTCTTAAACCAGCTCAAAAATAACTTCAAAGGAGTCTGCCTTTGATGTTCTGGCACGTTGCTTGTGTGTCCCTCAGCTTTCCACCAGCTGCGAAGGGCAAGAGCAGTATCCAGCCATGGTATGTGCAGGGAGTGCAATCTCCAAATGCACAAATGAGTTATTCTGGGAACTTCATCTGATATTTGTGTTCATACATCTATAATGCAGCATTTGTGTGGACAGAAATTGTATCATTTATTTAAACAAGTACAACTGCATCTTGTCCTGTGCAGAGAACTTTCCCCCTGGGCAGCAGAAGGTCCTTTCCTTTGCTCTTCTCAGCTAAGAGCTAAAATTCTTCTTGCATTCCCAAGGTCTGTCCAATTTTTGCAAGGTAACTTTTGGTTAAGTGGCCTGAACTTAGTGTGATGGACTCTCAGTGGCACAACATGCTGTATGCGAAGTGTCTGTGTGACACTTGGCATCATCCTTGCTCAGGGTTGTTCCTCCAAAGTCTAGTCTCTGCCAGACTTCCTGTTTGTAAACATTTTATGCCCATTTGAGTGAGATAGGGCTTTGTTTTCCTGGAAATGTTTGTTGTGCTTATCTTTGTTTACCCTCACACTACTTACATCGTACACCACTCACCTGGCTGCTTCTTGTGGTATTTTCTCTTCCATTTCAATATCTTCTGGCTCTTCTCTCTTTGGGTGCAATAGTGCAGGGTAAAATTGCAGTGTATGGCATTTCATAGTGTTAAAAATTTCCACATAGCTTCCTCTTGGCTGATAAGAGCAGCCCTGTCTTTAACGCAGCTTTTTATGAGCAGCCTTGAACAATAAAGATATGGATGCTGCTGTTCATGAGAGTGCCAGGGAAGCACAAACAAGCAGAGGCAGACAAAGTCCCTTTGTGGGGACACAAAGCCTTTCTGCTGAGCTTCCCCATCCCTTTCATCACAGCACTCTGCATCTGCCTCTCGTGCTCCCATCTTCTCCAGTGGCAGCGGGAGAATGGCCAGTTCCATGTGCCCTGGTTTGGAACGTGAGGCAAGGGTGCAGCTTGTCCTCCTCTTACGTTATTCCCTCCCAGTAATGAACCTGTTCTGCCATTCTTACCCTTCTGGCCCAAAGAAACAGCAGTTTCCCACAGCCCAAAGGTTTAATTAACACTGAAGTGGCTTGGTCTTTACTGCAGCACTGCCTCAAGTGCTGCACCGAGCTGAGGAAGGTTCCAGCTACCTACCCCAAGGCCTTCATGCGGTCACTGTGCTTAAATCGTCCTCTGAACTCCAAATGTGAGAGCTTAAAGACAGAGCGTGGATTTCTGGTTTTACTTAAATACTCATGCTCCATTCTGCAATGTATTTCATAGACAATTTGTGCTGACGCTTGTTATTTTTAACCTCTGAGTGTCAACGGTTCAAGACGACTGGTACTGTCCTCCCTCTTATAACCAACTGTGTTTTAGGGTTCAGATGTACCCTGTCTTCACTGCCAAAGAGAAGAAACGGCCCTCCTGTGGGTCAGTGAGGAATGAGGGAATGTTCATTCCGTGCGTTGGTGCTGCCTCTACCCCATCCTCTGTCTCTGCCTCTGTCCTCTCCAGCACACCCCATGGTGGGAGCAGGCTTGTTGGCATTGCACGTTGAGTAGTTGCATTTATGTAGCCCATCCGCAGCAGCCCTTCCATCCATGCTCCTCACTGGAGCAAGGTCAAATTAAGGTTTGAAGCTAACTTGATAGGGATTTTTCCAACCTGAGGACATCTCGTGGTCTTCGGGAAGGAGGTATTGTAGTCTTCTCAAGATGGATGCCGGTGCTGGTCCTTCTCATGTGCCACTCTCTTCCTCCTCTGCTGGGCTGTGACTTCCCCTCAGTGGGATGAACACCCTTTTTGCCCCATTATTAGAGTTTTTCTATCTTCTACTGTCTGAAAACCAGTTGCCAACAGTGCGTTTTTTTGACTCTTCACAGGTGATAGTGGACACCCCAACCAGCCCGGTGACCAGCGGCCTCCCACTCTTCTTTGTCATCACCGTCACAGCTATCAAACAGGTACAGGTGTCAGTGTGGGGAGAGGAAGGTGCTCTTTGGGATGTGTGGTAGAGAAAATGATGAGCATGTATTTGAATACACTCAGAAGTTACCCAAAAGGGCTGGTAGGTTTGGTGAACCCATCTCAGAAGGTCAGACGTGTATTGGTTCTTTTCAAGAGAGGCTGCATGTTGAGTCTTGTTTTGGCAATGTAAAACATCTCTATATGTATTGTTGTAAGCAAGCTGTGAGGGTCGGTAAAGGTTAGCACTGTAGTTCTGGCTTCACTTGACTTTTTCTTCTCATTTTAGAAATGCTCTCCGGGTCTTTGCAGAATGCAGAGATGTGCTCCAAATATAGACCACACTCTGCTCACATGTTGGTAAATAGAAAGGGCAGGTTCTGTTCCACCACTCAGCTGATAATATGTAGTCCTCATCTTCTTGCTGTGCTAAAAGATCTTTCTCCTCCTATCGTACGCACATGTGCCATTTAAAATTTCCTCCACAGAAGGACTGAATAATAAAAGAAGTTTCTTCTGCAGGGGCCAGAAAGGGAGAGCTAGAGTAAAATCCATCTGCTTCAAATCTGAATGGTTTATTCTTTCAGTGAGGACTGAAGAGGAAGAGTCTTGTCCTGCGTTACCATAGGAAAGAGTTGCAGGGTGCTAAGTGTATTATTCATATTATCAGCCTGTTCTTGCCAACGCTGAGAATAATAGAAACATGTTACAGTAATTTAACTGCTCATTGCATGTGCTGCATATAGATTATTTTTGTGTGTTATTTTAATCTGTTCTGAATCTGTCAAATATGCATATGAAGTTTTTAAAATAAATTGATTCAGTCTGAGCTACTCTGGTTGATGTTTTGTCAGGCGTGAAGGAGGTCTGAGGACTGCTTAATTTATTCATTTTTTTAATCTCTCCTTCTCTCTCTGTCCCTACTCATCCTCTTTCATTAGTTTACTTGCTTCGTTACGAGTTCGTGTTGCCTGTATTTGTGTACCTAGGGATACGAGGACTGGCTGAGGCACAGAGCTGACAACGAAGTGAACAAAAGCAATGTCTTCATTGTCGAAAATGCAAAGCAAGTGCAGAAAGAGAGTGAAAAAATCAAGGTAACTGTTAACAGAGGACTCATCTGTAGCTATCCTTGAAGCTGATGGGAAGATGAGGGCAGAGGAGGAGGGATGTGCTGCTGTTAGATCTGCCCCGGTGTGCTCGCTTTCAGAGGAGATGCTCAGAGAGCCGTTCCCGGTTAAGGAGTGAAGCAGCCTTTGTTTGATTGCTTTTGAAAAGCTGTCTTGCAAAAGCTGTACCGGGGCTGACAAGTGACAGATCTGTCAGCGTTTTGCACTTCTCTGGGACATGCAGTCCTCTTCTATTTCCAACTCTCCCAAGGACACCAGGAAAGTACACTAGCTTTGACGTTAATTTATCACACCATACTTCAGACAAGTACAGAGTCTTTTGCTTTATCAAGATTTAGCAGCGAAATAAATACTGCGCCACGTGGGTGCTCTGAATTGGTGGTAGGTTGGATCGACCTGTTGGGCTGTGGAGTGATGCTCAGGGATCCAGGCATCTCTTGAACACTAATTTCCCTTATAGCCAAGGTGATTTCTCTTAGGCTTTGAGGGAAGCTAAATCCGTAACCACCTAATGAAAAACGAGTGGGCTTTTAATGCAAACATTTCCTTTCTTCCAGGTTGGAGACATAGTAGAAGTGAAAGCGGATGAGACCTTCCCCTGTGATTTGATATTTTTGGCCTCGAGCAGCAGTGATGGGACCTGTTATGTCACTACAGCGAGTCTCGATGGCGAGTCCAATTTCAAGGTGACGAGGATGGATTAGGCGGCATTTGGGAGCTGGTTCTCAGGGGTACTTAGGTGTCTGGAGCTGCCACTGAGGCAGGCACTTGTGCGGGAGGCATGTGCTTAGGTGGAGGAGCTGCTGCAGAGCCATCCCCATGGCCACATGGCTGTACTTAATGCTCTTTCCTCTGTTTACTTGATATCAACCCTGGAGTGCTCTGGGGATTGCTCGTTTTCCATTTTGTCTCTGAAAGCCATTTCTGGTGGCGCTGCCCCAAATTGAATCGATCTTTATCGATAACTGCTTCGCTGCCTTATAGCCCATCATGGGAAGCGTGTTAGTGCTTCCCTGCTCCAGCCGCACATCGTGAGGTCTGGTGCCTCAGTTGCTTCAGCTCCCTTTCCACACTGCTAATACCTCTGTTATTTAACCAAGCTTTCCCAGTGACTGGATCTGGGACTTTTTGAGGCAGTATTCCTGGATTCATTTGGAGAGTTTTTCACCAGCCTGAGAAAAACATCTATTCTAGGATATTTTTTCTCTCCCCTTCCCTTAATCAAGCAGTGAAATTCAGTATTAGTCTTGCTTAGCATGAATCTCCTCTTCAGTTTGTTTTCTTTTATTTATTCATGTCTCCCCTTCTAAAATAAGGGAAGAAGCAACAACTGCAAAAACTTACATACATCAGAAGACATGAAAATTTGGTTATGCTTGTGCTTGATAAATGTTTATACAGGTACTGGCAACTGCAGTAATAAGAGTGGAAGACTCTTGAAAATGACAGGATTCATTCTGGAGTCAGTGGGAGTACCATTGTGATTTGATATGTATTGTATGGGATCTGTGGCTTCTCTTTGTATGGGCAGCCGTAATTGGTGCTTGAAATCTTGTGTAGGAGCTGACTCAATGCTGTGCACCGTACTGGTTCCACTTGTGCAGAGGAGTAGAGCTTTGAAGTGGCTTGAGGCTAAAAATAGATAACCATGTTAAATAGGCAATTGCTTATTTGTGTGAGGTATATCATATGCATGAATTCACATTACTTTTGCAGAGTCTTGGCTCTTAGTAACATTTGAGTCTGCGAGTGTAATGCAGAACTGCTATATTGAGTGCTGTGGTAGGTTTTATTCTTGGTTTGTGGATTCCTTTTGGTGACTGGGAGATGTCTTCTCTTTCTTGATAAGATGAAGATGAGATCAAAGGGGAAGAAGGAATAGAAAAGCAGGTGTTGTTTGGGGAAATAGGTCTAACATTAGGAACCGGGGTTTGCTGCAAAAGGAGGATGAGGGAAGCACGCTCAGGTACTCACAAAACCTCATTGCACTGGTATCTGCTGCCTAGCTGGTGGGGATTTTTCTGGTATTTGGGGCATGTCAGGTCGAGGTATAGAAAAGATGCCTGGTAAGTGAAACTGGAGCAGAACTATAAAAAGGATTTTGTTAGGGCTCTGTCTTTGAAGTGTGAATTTTCAGTCATACATTATCTAAAAGAACATGTGTTTTCTAAATACGCTAAGAGACTGAGGATGTAAAGATCGTGGTATTGATTAGGAGGAGGCTTTGAAGTAATTGCACGGTGTCCATGGTGACAGGAGCAGTGGATGCAAAACGCCACACAAGGGTTGGTTTTGGTAGTGGGTGCTGCAAGAACGGTTCTGAGTTGTTTCCCAAAAGCTGTGATTTATACCAGAGATGCGTGTGTTTGTGCATCTGCTTTCAATACAAAAAGCCACGCAGGTTACCAAAACAACGTGAAGGTGGGTATTTATAATGTCGTGACTACAGCGTGTGTAACGTAACAGTTCCTCCCAGGATGCGTAAGGAGGGGGATGCAAACGTAAGGAGTGGAGGAAGCTCTTTAATGAATTTGTTTATGAAGATGGATTAAAGCAGCCTACCGTGACTTGGAGCTGAGTAGCTTCTATAAATAGGGCTTGGAAGGCAGCGAGCGAATCCTTCGTGGGCTTTCCAGTTAATTGTGAGAGATGAACCTTTGCAGCAGCAGCTGCTAAAAATAGCTTGGAGTCTGCTGGTGCTCTGCCTGATCCCTGGGTGCTGGAGCTGGCTTCTAATTACCTTCAGGAGTGGGCGGGCTGGTGGTCCCTGGGAGCCCCTTCACCCCAAGGGCACAAGCGGCCTCCTTCACCTCTGATAAGGCAGCGGCAAGTCCCTGAAGGGAACCAAAGATGCTCTGCTTTTGGTGCACACCTTACTGAAGCAGCAGCTCTTTCCCCCTGTGGTTTCTCTTAAGCTTATTGACTTCAGTCTTTTGCTGAGAGATGCTTCAGTTGCTTTGTGGGAGTGGGGTGAGGACTTGGTCGAGCTGCTGGTTCTGAAAAGCCTCTGCGTGGTGGTATTTTAAGTAATGGGGTATAAAATTTGGGGACAGGCAGCGTTGCTGGGGGCTTGTGGTGAAGATGCCTGTGCTTCTCTGCCCAGACTCACTACGCAGTGCGAGATACCACCGTGCTCTGTACAGATGAAGCTATTGATACCCTCACCGCCACAATCGAGTGTGAACAGCCGCAGCCTGACCTCTACAAGTGAGTGCTCCTCCCTGCCCATCCAGCTCCTCCTGCCCTGCATCTGGCCAGTGTCATCTCACTGCAGACATATGAGCACCATCTGAGGGGGATCTAATAAGTTACAGTTCAGCAAAGCGAAGGGCATTTTCTTTTCATCAGAGACCAAAAGGTTTCTCCAGGCAGTGATAAGCTGCTGTGCTTCTTGCATACGAGGATGGCAAAAAGCGACCCTGTGCTTCTTCAGGGCTCAGTTTCTTTATGGTAAAACCTCCCTGGTGCATCACTTGCCATGGTGTAATGAGCTACTTTTCATCAGCTCAGCTGTAGTAACGGTCCATGTGCCTGTTGTTAGGCTGCTCCCTCTCTCAAGTAAAATGCATCAGGCTGAATCACTTCCAGAAGTAAGCGGCCTTCGTGGTTACATCCCTCGAAGGAGGTTTGCTGGGGTGTGTTGCACTCCGTAATGGGGATGTGCTGGGGTGTGTAGGCATTCTCAGGTTCTGCTGCTCTGCTGATGGATGGCAGCTGAGGGAGCACCGCAGGCTCTGGAGGACGCATGGCATCCCCCTGTCCTGAGGGCAGCCACCCCTCTGAAGCGTTGAACTCTGAAATGCACTCATTTACGTGTTTGCTTCCATATTCTGTCAAGGACTTTATTTAATATGTCTGTAGCAGCTCCTTATATCATTAATGTATTTTTAATAAAAGTTTTTCATATTTTTATTGCAGATTTGTTGGAAGAATTATCATCTACAGAAGCAACCAAGAGCCTGTAGCCAGGTTGGTCTTGCAGTTGTCTTGCTGGCCCTCCAACGAGGTTGGGCATCCACATCAGATTTCAAGAATCTGAAATTGTGCTCGGGTCTTTAGGGAATGGTGTCTTTTCTTTAAACATTCCAAGTATTTCATTCTTAAAGGAGGTTTGTAGTTAACCTCTCCACCTATGCTTTTCTGCCAGCCTGTGTTTTGTTTGAGTCCCTCGTGGGGAAGCAGTGCAGGACCACCTGGTAGCATCCTTTCCTCCTGATGGGGAACTAAACCCAGGCAACTGCAAAATACTGTTTTTCAAGGGAAAGTGGGAACTTAAGCACCAATCAGAATTTTTTGGGAAAAAAAATAAGCAAATTACATTTATAAGTCATCAAAACCAAATGTTTGTAGTCAGAATAGTGCTGGCAGTGTTTTGTGATGTGGTGGGTATACCCAAGCTTTAAAAGCAACAAGCCAATGATGAGAGTTTCAAAGAGAAATAAAAACATGAATGGGAGAAGAATAAGCCGTTGACTTGGTCATTGATCAACTGTGCTGAAATAGACAGATTTTTCAATGCTTTTAAAATCATATTTTTGTGTAAGTCCTCAAACATATTAGATCTAAACATTTTGCACTTATTCCTCAAAAGCCTTACTGGTCATCCCCCATTACATTTGGAACTTTGAGCACCAAGAATTGTCTGTGTAAGGGGAAATGGAAGTAAGAGAAAAACAAACTCAAGCAATGCTCAATTCAACATACATATCAAGTAATTAGATCCTCTGTGTCTAAATTATAAAGCAGTTTGAACGTTCTTTAAGTGATATGATGTTATAACTTCTTTTGTGTTTAGGTCTTTGGGTCCTGAAAACCTGTTGCTGAAAGGTGCTACCCTCAAAAATACCAAGAAGATTTATGGTGAACAATTGTTATTATTGTAGTTCTTACCTTATTTATTTATTGATTGATGCTGAACAATTGTTATTATTATTGTAGTTCTCACCTTGTCTATCTATCTATCTATTTCTCTGAGTAGTTCTGATAAATAATGACAAGTGTACATGTTCATCACTAAATCTGGAGAGGCAAAATGCTTCTCTACAGCTTGTCTGCCTGGGCTTTGCAATTCCTTTTGTTGAGCAAGCTGATTGCAAAGCTAACATGGTGAAATTGGGAGATACTGGTTATATCTGCAGTGCAACCAAGCTGTGCAGGTTTTGTTAGTACACTCGAGCAAGCTTTGTTTTTTTGCCTGAGATATGAAGAGCAGGGAGTTGTTCCCAAATCCTCGGCTTCAAACGTGTGCTAGGCTCACAGTCCCAGCCACTAGTGATTGAAGGTGGTGGGTGTACGGAAGACTGATGTTCCTTCTGACTGTATGTGATCCATAGGCTCCTGCTCAGTGCTCTGGGATATGTGCAGTTGCATTGCTTAACAGCCTCAGAGGCTTCTGTAGTTGAACATTCCTTGGGTGATGCCTCTTTCATCGACTGGGATTCGAGTTTCATGTAAACACTGATGCTCCTTGTGGCTAAGTGCAAACTGGGTCCCTCCTGTGCTGCGAGTCCCTTATGAGCCTTGCTTTAATACCCTGTAGGAGTTGCAGTCTATACTGGAATGGAAACAAAAATGGCTTTGAACTACCAAGGGAAATCTCAGAAACGATCTGCTGTAGAAAAGTAAGTATTAGCGAGAAATCGGTAAAAGCTCTTGTGTTTGGTTTTTTTTTCCCTAGATGACTTGTACAAAAATTATCCCTTAATCTGGTGCCTTTTGTTTCAGATGCTCTCTCTTATTGCATAGAAAATCTGTGTATTTGATTAAGCGTATCTTTCAAGAAGTTTAGTAGCTTTTTTATTTAAAAAACAAAATTAAGAGATGTTAAAATACATGAACTGACCCTGAATATCAGCACTATGAAAAGCACTTGCTCTCCTTTCTCTTACGAAGTCTTGTTCCTTATTTGCATGATTTTCTGTATAAAAATAGCTGCAAGGATTTAAAAAAGAAAACTCTTTTTCAGATCTATCAACGCTTTCTTGATAGTGTATTTGTGCATCCTATTGAGCAAAGCTACTGTGTGCACGACTCTGAAATATGTCTGGCAGAGTAATCCTTTTAATGATGAGCCTTGGTACAATGAGAAGACTAAAAAAGAGAGGGAGACATTCAAGGTAAGTGGATTTGTGTTTCAGCACCTCCTCCAGCTTCGTTTATTCTGATGGTTTTATTTAATCTGATAGTGTGCTGCCAGCACTGTAGGTACTGTTTCCTCAATAAAAGTGCTGTCATTTCCTCCTGCTCCTGACATTTCTTTCCTACCTGTGTCGTGCTTGTGCACAGTGATGCTTGCATGGAGCTGGGCAAAGCATAAATAAATACATTACAGAAATGCAGCAGGCGATTTAACCTGGATCGTTGTCTGAATGCAAGGTATCTTTCAGCTTTGAGTAGGCAAACTTAAATTGAGGCCATGTTAAACGGCTTCCTAAACCTTCTGAGATGCAGGTAGTCACCCTGAAAGAGTGAGTGTAAGTGTGTAGTAATCGGTTACATGATGGATTATTGAGTAGAACCTGTTGGGGTGTCACTGCATCAGTTGTGCCCTTGTCATAGCTTGAGAGGTCTTGATGCACTTGCTTCTTTTTTCTGGTTACTTGAGATCAGAATGAGTCTGCAGCAGCGTGCTCTTTAGAGAAATACACTTGAAAAACACATTGTTTTGGTCACTGTGAAGGAGTGTGTTGTCTCATATTATACCTTTGTGGGTCTGCAGAAGATAATAAGATTGTCTGCATCAAAGGAAAATATAATTTGGCTGTGTATCTTAGCTGTATTCATTTTCAAGTTTTGTTTCTCTATTTAACCTTAGAAGAAAAGCTGTCTAAAACCCTAGAGGACTTGTGATAAGCTGCCCCTGAGCTATGTCTGATGGGCACAGACTGCATCATCTTCTCTTTCCATTGCAGGTCTTGCGGATGTTCACAGACTTCTTGTCATTTATGGTCCTCTTCAATTTTATTATCCCCGTTTCCATGTACGTTACAGTAGAGATGCAAAAGTTCTTGGGCTCTTTCTTCATCTCTTGGGACAAGGAGATGTACGATGAAGAAATAAAAGAGGGAGCATTGGTGAACACCTCGGACCTGAACGAAGAGCTCGGGCAGGTCTGAATGCGCTCTGTTTGTGTCTGCTTGGATGAAAATGTGGATGAAAATGTACTCCCTGATAGGAACCCTTGTTGTGGCAGTCCCCTGCGGTCCCCTCAGGGCAGAGGTTCAGCCGGTTTGGTGGCACTTTCCATTTAATGTGATTCTACTTGCTCTGCGAAACGGATAAGGTTATAAATAGTGCATGAAAGAGCAGGAATTGGGTCATGCCGATTGTTTCCATATTGGGGAATATCAGGCGCAGCACTCTGTGTGCCGGGGTGGTTTGCTTTCACTGCTTCAATTAAAAATTAAAAATCTTCTGTCTTTTCGAGGTTTGACAAAAATGTCTGCCCAGTTGTCTCTTGGGGCACGCAATGCACACGTAGCCACGCTGCTGCTGGCTTTGAGGCAATTAGAGACAGCTCAGCTTCCCTTTCTTATCTGTGCTGGAAGAGTCTGAGTGGAGCCTATGTGTAGGGCCTCCTGCTTTTTATTTTCCTTTTAAAAAAAAAGATTTATTTGGAGTAGTCATTGCCTAATCTAAATAGAGCACCAAGCTGAAATCCCCCAAAGAAGGCAGCAGACCTGCAGCAGTAGGTCTATAAGCACTAGGAGCTCTAGCAAGGGACCTAATAAAGAGGATGAGGGGAAAATTAAAAGAATCATAGTATCATTTGATTGAAAAGACGTTTGAAATGATCAAGTCTAACTGTACCTGTCCACTACTAAATCATATCCCTGAGCACCTCATCTTACCCATCCTTTAAATACCTCCAGGGATGGCGATTGAACCGCTTCCCTTGGCAGCCTGTTTGACTACCTGATAACCCTTTCAGTAAATAAATTTTTCTGATATCTAATTTGAACCTCCACTGGCACAACTTGAGGCTGTTTCCTCTTGTCCTATCGTTTGTTGCTTGGGAGAAGAGACCAACACCCACCTCACTACAACCTTTTTTTCAGGTAGTTGTAGACGGTGATAAGGTCTGCCTTCAATCTCCTTTTCTCTAGACTAAACAACCCCAGTTCCCTCAGCTGTTCCTCATAAGACTTGTTCACCAGCCCTTTCACCAGCTTTGTTGCCCTTCTTTGGACACACTTCAGTGCCTCAATGTCCTTCTTGTAGTTAGTGGCCCAAAAAGAAGTGTCTGGAAACAGATTTTTTCAGAAGCTGCTTCCTGCCACCTGTGTAATGGACTGATAAACAAGGAGCTGCTCCTAGAAGCAAAGTAGTGGCAACTACCCAGTGGTGTAAGCCCTGTGAGACACCTGTGTCTTTTTAGGGGGACAGGTTAGGATAGCAGCTACTCTCCAGTATTGGTACAGATGCACTAAAATGCTCCTGCGTCTTTGCTTTTTGGGAGGCTTCTTCCCCATCATATGGGGCTGAGGTTGCAGCGAGACAACTTGCCTACTTGGTTCTAGGTGGAGTACGTCTTCACAGACAAAACTGGGACCCTGACAGAGAACAGCATGGAGTTCATCGAGTGCTGCATAGATGGGCACAAGTACAAAGACTGCATTTCGGAGGTGGATGGCTTCACTCAGACTGATGGACCCCTAAAATACGGCAAAGCAGAAAAGGTAGAAATTCTGTGTGTTGGTGACTTGTTAGGGCTTTGTTTTCTGCTCCTGGGTGGGTAAATATAGCAGAAGCTGGGAGAGAGTGTTGGGTTTTTTGTTTTAAAATATGCATAGACAATTACAGTCAAGTGCTGCGACGTGGGCTCGATGCATAGTATTAAGTTGGTAACGAGTCCTCCCTCTCTCCTGCCTAGAGCCGTGAGGAGCTGTTCCTGCGAGCCCTCTGCCTGTGCCACACCGTTCAGATCAAGGAAGCAGACCAGGTGGATGGGCTGATAGGACATCCAGAACGCAAATACACCTATATCTCCTCTTCCCCAGATGAAATTGCTTTGGTGAAAGGCGCAGAAAAGTAAGACTATGAAGATGCTGTTTGATTCCCTCTCTGGTGGGAGGGAGGTGAGGGTTCTCTGAAGGTGATAGGCCCATTTTCGTGGTCAAGACTGCACCTCTCAGAGAAGCATGTTGTGATACCAGTGCTGGGCCTGATCTGCAGCCCTGTTTAGCCGTGCAAGCCTGTGGGTTTAAATGAGCTCTCTGTAAAAGGGATGCTCTGCAAAGAGTATTCCCTGAACAGCTTCTCAGCCGTAGTTTGTATTCACTGCTGAGAGCAGCCCCAAAGTGCGGTGGTGCCCGGTTGGGGCAGAGGCTGCTTTGCTGGAGCCCCCATAGCCATTTGTTTTAATCCTCGAGAAGTGGAGCCCTGTTACCTTGTGCATGTTGCAGCCAAATTGCTTCCTTTGCATGCAGTGGCAAAATAATAGGATGGGTTACTTTAATCAAACCCACAATTGAATCTTGCTGAAGATGCTCAAGGCCAGGTTGGATGGGGCTTTGAGCAACCTGGTCTATTGGAAGGTGTCCTACCCCATGGCAGGGATCTTGGGACTAGATGATCCTTAAGATCTCCGCCAACCCAAGCCATTCTATGATTCTGCTATTGCCAGCCCCTAGGTTGTAGGCAGAGCTGTATATACTTGCTCATGGCTTGTAAATCTGCCAGAGACCTAGGGAACTGCATCCAGAGTCTCTTGGCATCTGTGTGATGTGGCGCCCAGCTCTCCAGTTCATGGGAGCGGTGCCAGAACATCATAGCAGGCGCTGCATAGAGAAGCAAACGTCCAGTCAGGCTTTTTAGCTCAGGCTCGCTAACTTCTTTGCTCTTCTCTGCAGTACAGGAGGTGAAGCGAGAACGTTGTTAATTAATAATATATGTGCCAATGGGTGTTTTCAATGTTGTTCTGTCCTTTTGTTTATTGACAGGTATGGTTTCACTTTTCTAGGACTTGAAAATGATTTCATGAAAATACGAAACCAAAAGAATGAAACTGAAATGTAAGTGCTGCAGGGGCCACCACGGAGCAGGGATGCTAGTGTTGCACTGGCTCCCACTGGGCTTAATTGAGTTTCGTCAACGTGGCCAACGTGGCCAACCTGGCAAAGTCAAAGCAGTTCCACGAGGGCTCTCAAACCATGCTGACCTGCAAAAATCTCCTGTGTTTTTTACAAAGCACAGCACAGTAGGGTGCAGGCTGAAAGGCGTGTTTGCAAAAATCTGCTGGCGGTGTTAGTGGTGTCTAAATTCAGGTCCATTCAGTGCCCTGCAGTCCCATCCATGCCCAGCTGTGCAGATGGCTGCAGGCATTCAGGGGGTGGCTACTGATCTTACAGACTGGGCCTCGCAGTGGGATTCCGTAAGCGTAAACTGCGTGATATGGTTCCCTTCCCTGTAACCTTTTTCCCCCTTCCCAAGCTGAAAATAATTAGATTTCAGCGTGCGCTCACAGTTTGGAGGACATCTGAGAATCACTGACCTAATCCCAGTGCTCCGTGACAACTTGCCTTCACAAGCAAGCTTCACTTCTTACTCCTCTTATGGTGTTAGTTGTTAATTAAATGCCAGAGCTGATGTCGCTGCCTGCAGCATGTGGTGCCCTGCTGCGTGGTGCCCAGCCTCGGGGCTCGCTGTGCTGCAGGGTGCCCACACCCTCAGACCCACGTTCAGAGCACCACTGGAGTTTATTTTTTTTTAGTTCTTTTTCTTGTGCAGTAGCTGTAAAAAATTCATTGCCCAGTGGGTGCTGCCACTTGTAGAGTGTATTGATTTCTGCAGCTCGTCGTTAGTGATTTTCTGTCTTAAAGTTGTTTTTCTTTTACTGGGCCTAAGCTTAGTTTTTCTTTTTCTAAGGTACCAGCTTCTCCATGTGTTGAACTTTGATCCTGTCCGTCGCCGTATGAGTGTCATTGTGCGAACCACCACGGGTACAGTTAAAATGCATTTCTGGACTCCCATACATGTGTACAAATACAAAACATATCCTCTTTTTCCTGTAACCCAGAGAGGTTAAGCTATTAGGTTTTCTAAGCTGGTCTAATTAAATTCTGTACTGGATCTGGTTGGGATAGAGTTAACTTTCTCTGTAGCAGCTGTTGGGGACCAGCAGCAGGGATGGGGACAGTGACCCATGGAGAGCTCCCTGCTTGCCTTGTTCCAGTCTGGAGGTACAAGTACAGCAGAGGGAAGGTGTGAGACCGTTTGCTGAGCAGGATGGGTTTTCGATGGGGATAGCAGACGAATACTCGGAGGTCAACATCCTTCTCAAATGTTGGTCTTGTAAGGTATGAGATGCTGATTTTGCCTTCCCTGAAAAAGTTGCCAAAGCTTCCAAGTGAGGAAAAAATAAACTGCTTTGTCCAGCCTGTTGCAGAAAGCTTGCTCAGAGGCAGGAAGGGCCACCCAATGTCCCATCCTGAGGTCAAACAAGGTTTTGCACTGGTTAGCGTAAGGCCACTTTTAGTAGGCAGCTGGGCTTCTAGCTGTTCCTTCTTTAATCTTGCCAGATTCCCTCCCTCTGCATTATTTGCTCATTATTGAAGCTGTTAAATCTTTCTGCAGCTTGTGGATGCTATAAAGTACTTATAATTTGCTTTTAGGAAAGTTGCTTCTCTTCTGTAAAGGAGCAGACTCCTCTATTTTTCCGAGGGTGCAGCAAGAAGAAATCCAACAAACAAAAGTCCACGTGGACCGCAACGCTATGGTGAGCACGCGGGTGGAATTTGGCTGGCTCCTGAGGTCAGGAAAGCATTATTCCAAAAATAGGGATGTGACCTTCCTTTGGAGGGAAGTGTTGAAAATCTGAGTGTCACTTCACATTGTTTTGAAGTGAGGCTTCTTTCCTTTTCTGTTTCTTTGGCTTTCACCTTTATCTGATTTTTTTATATACTTATACGGTCTCCATCACAGTTGCGTCCAAGCATCTCTCAAGCGAGTTTAAAAATAGAAATAACAATAGCAGGCTGTTTTCTCTGATGGGAGAAGTGTTTGGTTGCAGTCATGGAGACACCTGGTCCCTGCTCTCCCTGCTGGATACACTCTCTCGGCTGTGGTCCTTCTCTGTTTCTCTCTGCCATGTAACACGCACATAATAGCATAACCACAGTTACTCTGATGGGAAGAAGTTACTGTATAAACACAGAGAAACTGATCTTTTGACTCAAGCCAACAGATTCTCATTGCTGTCGCAGTCAGTGCTGATGGGAAACACTGATGATGGAAAAAAAGCACTAAACCTAAAGTGAGGAGCTGAAGAAAATCTGGTTTTAGGCAACTTGTCCATTCTTTTTGCTTTCCCTCTTCCTGTCAGGACGGCTACCGAACACTCTGTGTGGCGTTCAAAGAACTAACTCAGAAGGAGTACGACAAAATTGACAGACAACTCAATGAAGCTAAGATGGCTCTGCAGGACAGGGAGGAAAAGATGGCAAAGGTTTTTGAAGACACAGAAGCAGACATGCATTTGATTGGGGCTACTGCTGTGGAAGACAGGTAAAGAGGTGACCCCCAACACCGGTACTGATTTCTCCTGCAGTTTCTCCCTGACATTGCATTGTGGCCCTGAGTTGCTGTTGTGGAACTGAGCAGCCAGGCAGATGCTGGAAGTGTCCAGGGCAATTAATTACTGTGACACAGCCCATTACACGGTGCCCTAGTTGCTAAAATTGGCCAGTGTAGTAGAAATTAGGATTTATTAATGAAACTACAGAAGTACTCACACTTCCAGAGAGTGAATTAAGCACACAGTGTTAATTTGCACATCAAAACAACTCATTTTCACATGCAATTATAGTAACCGCATGTGTAAATTAAGCCTTTACTCCTGACTCTTCGCTCTCACAGTATAAAGCAGTGATAGATTTTTTTTTTTGGCTGCATATAAAAATTTGAGATTACAGACTTCTAATCCCTATTCCTGAGCAGTGGTCTTTCCAGCAAGAGGAAAAATAATTGACTTCTCTTGAGCTGGTATTTCCTACCTACAAAATAAGGGCTAAATGGATTAAGTGTGGGCCAACCTGAGAAGAGATATTTTGCTTCTGCTTGCAGGCTGCAGGAGCAGTCAGCAGAGACAATCGAAGCTCTGCACACAGCTGGCATGAAAGTTTGGGTGCTGACAGGAGACAAGATGGAAACTGCCAAATCCACCTGCTACGCCTGCAGGCTCTTCCAGACCAGCACTGAGCTGTTGGAGCTGACGGTGAAAGTGGTTGGTGAGAATGAAAGAAAGGAAGATCGGCTCCATGAGCTGCTGATGGAATACCATAAAAAGCTGATTCAGGATGTTCCTAAAAACCGGGGAGGCCTGAAGAGGTAAGTGAGCAAGAGGACCCAGCCCATGAGTGTTTCAGATGCAGATCAAAGTTTATAGAGAAATAGAACGATGTTGTGGCCCGGGGCACTGGCAGCTTGCACCAACCGCAGCTGGCTCCTTCGCTTCGCTCATCATCTCTAGTATTGGCTGGTTTGTAACTTAATTACTCAGTTCTCTTAGTGAAGGGCGCACGTTGAATTTGAGCTTTTTAAAACGACCAAGCCCCCCAAAAAGGGATGTGAAGATTAATACAAAAGCAGTTTCTTTTCCACTAAGGTGATGCAAGCGGCTAGATTGACTCCTTAAAAATCAGATTTTATTTTCAACCTTTTCCTCATTGTGTTGCAGAAGCTGGACGTTGAGTCAAGAATACGGCCTAATTATAGACGGCTCGACACTGTCGCTGATACTCAACCCTTCTCAGGACTCCAGCTCTAGTAATTACAAAAACATATTTCTACAGATCTGCTTGAAATGTACTGCAGTCCTCTGTTGCCGGATGGCTCCTTTGCAGAAAGCCCAGGTATTTACTCTACTTTTAAGCATCTGAAGCACACCATTGGTGATGTCATGCACTTTGAATCCATCAGCTGAGACTTGACCTGGTAGTCTTAATCAGCTAGGACTTCTCCAGGCTACGTGTAAGCCTTGCCTGAGCTTCAGAGTGTGATGGAAACAAACTTGTCCTTCAAATCTGAATGTAGAACCATTGTTTAACACATTCTGAGGAAGCCACAAGTCCCAGGCAATTAGAAATAAACAGAAAAACCTTTGTTTGTTCTTTATTCCTTTCTAAACTTGTCAAGTGGAGTCCATGACTTCCTTATGCCGGCTGGTGGTATCCACGCCTGATAAGCAGTGTATTTCTGCACCTCTTTGGTGGGAAGGTTTCCTGTCTCCTGGAACGTCTGAGAGGCCTTGCCTTTGGGAGAATGGGTTCTGGCAGAAGAGGAGGACAGGGTGCTGCGGCCTGCCATTTGTTTTTAAATACTGTCTTTCAGCCCTGTGCAGCTAGATCTTGGCTTTTGTTCTGGTTGGTGACTGCGAAGGAAGTAATGAGGGACTTTGTTCATCAGAACTCTCCAGGTGTTATTTTGCTGCTGTAGAAGCCCAGTTGCTTTTCCTGGGGGGCTCTTGGAAGTGAGGCTTTTTAACTGAATTTTTGGTTTCTGTTGCTATCATCTTAAAATCTTTTAGATTGTGCGGATGGTGAAGAACACAAAAGGGAGCCCGATAACACTGTCCGTAGGAGATGGTGCAAATGATGTTAGTATGATTTTGGAAGCCCATGTTGGAATAGGTAAGACCCCTGGTTTCACCCATCTGACACCTAAGACCTGTCTGCTGTTGTTGGGGCTCATTGTTGAGGCGCAGGCAGAATTTCTGATTGCACACGGCTAAACTGATCCCACTGAAAAACGCAGAAAGTCTGCTGCTGCTTTCTTTGGAGCCAGGGTTTGACTCCACATGAAGGCTTAGGAGCATCATATACTGTTAACTGATAGTACCTCTCTTTATCAGTCATAAGTGCAGACTGAGTTCAAAGACTCTATGGCCAAATTCAAGCCGGTAAAGGTTGCTTGCTGGTCAGAAAAAAAAAAGCACGAGTAGCAAACAGATGGGTGGTCACTGGCAGTGGTTGCAAAGGCACTGTAATGAAAATATCAGACTTTATTAGGGCTAACTGGTCACAGCTGCTGGTAACTCAATACTGAGGACCTGCCTGTGTTTTCTGAGGGCTGATGCTCAGATTATGTGGTGTCTGCTCTGTCTGTATGACTGACAATCAGGCTGGCAACTATCCTTCTTTCTGCAGATTGATGTCAGAGATAAGGGAAATACATACGGGAGATTTTCTTTTTTTAAATAGTGCTAAAGAAGGGTCAGTGGAAAAGAAAAAGCAGCTTCTTGATTTGAGGCTGTTGGAAATGCTGCAGTGCCCTCTAATGAATGGGATCAAAGTGCAGTTTGTTGCAAGCGAACAAAACTGTCTTTCTTGAGCTCTGCTCTGCGGGGATGCCTCAGGAAGCCGAGTTCTGCAATGGAATAGCTAGGCTGTGGGATATGCAGGCAAGCCCACAGGAAAACCAGTTCCTTATCTCTTATCAGGTTTGCTTAGGTACTCTTCACCACACTCTGTTACATAGGAACTCAGACAGTAACCTAAATATAGCTGAGAAGCTCCAGAGGCAGGTCGGAGTGGTGTGGAGCCAAAACCACACTACATCTTCCAGCATATTACTGTTTTGCTGTCCTAGGGCATTTGAGAGGGAAATACTGCCTTTGTGCCGCTGTCGTGACTCGGAACACCGAGTGGCATGAACAAACATAATGGGTAGCGTCAGTCCAGATTCCAGTCCCTTAGGGATTAAGCCTTTGCGATAGGATCAGTTCAGATTCTGGTCCTGTGAGAATTAAACTCTTGCCGTGCTTCTGTCTCCAGGTATAAAAGGCAAAGAAGGACGGCAGGCTTCCAGAAACAGCGACTATGCTGTGCCAAAGTTTAAACATTTAAGAAAATTGCTACTAGCACATGGGCATTTATATTACGTGAGAATAGCACACCTTGTACAGTATTTCTTCTATAAGGTAAGGATATGTGGGCAGCTTATCTCTTTGTTTATACTGTGGGTTTCTTTGACAACAGAAAAAGTAGTAAATAGGGGAAAAAATGTATAGGTTATTCTGTAGTTCTGTTTTCCTTCCCTAGAACAGGCTGTGTCTCTGGTGTGCCTGTCAATTGAAAGCAGTGCTTAGAGGGGAATGTGAGCATGACTTTATTCTGGTGTCTTCTGCAGATACTAACTGCTTTTTGGATTAGTTTTATGCGTGGTAGAAAACAGTGCCCTAACATGTCTGATAACAGGAAAAAATATTTGGATTTAAATTGAGAATACAACCATTTGTCTTTTGTTTTCCTAGAACCTTTGCTTCATTTTACCGCAGTTTTTATACCAGTTCTTCTGTGGATTCTCACAGCAGGTAACTTCTAGTAACATGTCTATAAAGCCACGATAGAAAGCAAGAGGCACAGTGAGGCTTCCTAGCAGAGACTTAGTTTTTGGTGTCCTGTCACTTCCTCATCTCTCCTTAGAGGACAGTAGGAACCGACCTCATTGCTCAGCACCATATCTGAAGCATAGGATTTTTGAGACCCATAAAGAAAAAGAAAGAACTCTGATTTCTTTCTTTTCCCAGCCACCACCTGTAAACACAGATGAACATCTTCTCTAAAATAATGAGAGAGGCCTTTAGCTGGTTTGTCAGCACCTGATTTTGCTACTTCTACTTTTCTTAAGAGAAAAAATTTCCTGATCTTTTCTCCTCTGCTGCACTTGCCTGCTTTAAAGGGGTGTCGCAAAAGGAAGAACAGTAGATTCTTTTGTGACAGCCTTTAAAAAAAGACATAGTGAGTGTCATCAGAGACTTGCTTGGAGTCCGAGTGAACTTCAGAGGACAGATCCATGTGATGGGTGTGCTCATGTGCTTGAAGAGAAGAGCTTTGGCTTTTGTGTCTATTTGGCTCCAGAGTAATGGTTAGGAAGAGTAAATGATAGGAAATAATTGTCTGCTTCTCTGGGAAGAACCATTTGCCTTTTTTTTTTTTTTGTTTTGAAAAAAGAAGCTGCTGCTGTAGTTCCTCTAAAACAGTCTAGTCTTTAGAGAGTCACAGGAGACATCAAGTGTATTAATAGAAACAGCAGCACAAGAGCAGCTACAGAAAAGCTGTGATAAGAGCTCTTTAGTCACATTTTTCTGGAGAATGAGCTGGAGATGAGACCAGCCAGTAGCAAAGCTTTCCAACATTGGAAGTGAAGTTTCTGTTTCATTTGACCTATTCTTCCTCTTTTAAGCCCCTGTACGATGCTGCTTATCTTACCATGTACAACATCTGCTTCACATCGCTACCTATCCTGGCTTACAGCCTCCTGGAGCAGCATATCAACATCGACACGCTGACCTCAGATCCTCAGCTGTACATGTGAGTACCACTGGTGTTGGCAAGCCTCCGTGCAACTTGGTTAACCACGGTTTAAGTTCAATTGATGCAGGGGTGTAAGCAGGTGTACCTGTCCCGTCTCGGTGATAGGGTCACCATGAGCTGCAGAAAGGACTGTTTCTGTCCCTGCTCGCTCTGCTGCTTCAGCATCAGAGCTGAGCAATGTCCTGTTTACTGCCTGTTTCTACTTATTTATGCTCTCTAGCAGTATCTGGCCTAGGAAAATTCACCACTGTGTCTCTGTGAAAAAATAAACTGCAGGTGGAATTCTTCATCCATATGAAAAATCAAGCTGCGAGTGTGGCCAGACCATTCATCCACGTTAGCTTTGAGCCAGGCAGCATGAGCCAAGAACATGATAGTGTGTGTAATGGATGAAGGGGTGATGTAGCTTTCAGGAGAAAAAAAGATCCATTAATTTTCAGAAAGACAAATGTTCCTGAAGCCCAGATCAGGCAGGTAGTTTCTCAGTTGATCTAAATGGATATCCTCACCCCGGCTTCCCCTCTACAGGCCAAATCCCAGTATCAGACCCTATTACCAGGGAACTCTGCTCTTGGATCCACACACTCTGAGTTTTCTGCCATGTTACCCAGGGGAAGCACAGTTTAAGAGGAACCTGTCTCTCTCTGTGCTTTGCTGGTTGCTTTTTCTCTTCCTTTGGTTGCGACTGAGGGGGTTCCAACGTCCCATAGAAACAGAGTTTCTTCTCATCTTCCTCCTACCCTTGCCCACACACACGCGACTGGCTGTAGCCCTTCAGCAAGGACTAAGGAAGGTGCTTCTTTAGGAAAGTCCCCGTTTATGCATCTCTGTTGCTCATTCCCTTGCCTGACGGAGGCAGGCTCACCCTTGTGGGGAGAGACAAAGTCAGGGCTGCTCCGGTCAGTGCCTCCAGTGCAAGCCCTGTCCCCATTGTGTGATGCTCCTCAGCCACGGCAGAGCTGTGTATGGCAAAGCCATGCTTGAGCTAAGAGCGATGCCTTCGCAGGGACAGCAAAGGGAATTAGCAGGTTCCTAAAGATATTAGATGAAATTTGCTTAGTTATAGAAAAATCAGCAAATGCAAGGGCTGTAAGGCTAGGAAGAGGGCATGGGTGCTTTTGAAATAAGTACTTAAATGCATGATTGATTAGATCTCAGTGTTCCTCCACTCGTATGGGAAAATGGCACTGCATGTATTTTTAAATAAATTGGTAATTGAATATTGTGCAGCATAGAGCAATAACAGCACACCCCTGTGCGTTCACCTGGTGGGCTGTCTGAACTCTGGGGTCTGTCCATAGAGAGAAAACAGATTTATTGTGCAGGCAGATAGCTTTAGTTTGAATATTCATGACTGTGCATGTGCTGCTGAATGCAGAACGACTGCTGCGCCTCTGCTGTATGAAGTGCTGAGTTGCTGCAGTGCAGATCTCTAGTCTGAGGCGCAGCAGAAAGCCTGTTTACGATGAGCGCTGCAGGACATCAATATGAATGCAAAACAGAGCTCGCGGTGAGGAAGTTGGTCGTATTTTCTCTCCTTGTGATAAAACCCACTTACAGTCTGGTTTATCCATGCTCCTTACTCATACCCAAATTGCAATGTGTTAGAGCATTGTCATTACATCATCGTGCATGGAATTCAGTAGAGATTTGCTTTGGAAACTGCAGTCACAGGGACCCAGCACCACGCCAGCTGCAAGGTGCTGAAAATGGATATGTTGCTTTAGTAGTTGGGAAGAAAAATGAGAAGAAATGGGGATTTTTGGTTTTGCCATAAACATACTTTTATACCCCATCAATCTTCAAATCAAAAATCAAATAAAAAATAATATGAAAAGATAATGATACAGGAGACTTTTCTAACTCCCTTCTGCCCTGGGCTTTGCTTGCGGTCCGTGTGGAGCTCTGCCCATAGCACATCCTTTTGCTGCTCCTGCCTCTGTGCCAGATTTCATCCTATATTCCGCCAAGATCCTCCTGCTGCAACCCCCGTGCTAAAAACACCCACCAAACGACTCAGGACGTTATTTTCAGCCTGTGCAGAAAAACACAACTTCCAAGATGGGGACTTGCAGAGCTTTTCTTAAAGAGGGGGTTTGTGCATTCAACAATAAGTTGGAAACACACCACAGTTTTGCTACATCCCATATGACTTTTCTTCCCCTATTGCTCTGGTTTTAAAATTCAGCAGTTAATGTCGAATACCATGGGCAGTGTAGGGGCTGTAGAAGAGGCTCAGGACAGTGTTACTGCTCTTTGCTTTGGGCTGGCTTGGATTTTAATCCAAGTTACCTGTCAGAGAAGGACAAAACAAATGGGTATGATGAACCACTTATGATCTGTCATGATTAGCAGCTGCATATGGTGAATGTTGTTTATGCCTTGTACACTGGCAGATATTTATGTGTTTTACTTCCTTGTCTCCTACAGCAAGGGCTTGCTCCAAAGCCCGCTGATCACCTGGCTGCGAAGGGCTTTGCAGCGCATCCTAAACGTGACGGTGATGTTCTTGTTACTCCGTCTCTTGGCAGGAAGGTTTCAGATAATGCAATGCTGCAGTGGAGGCCGTTCCTGTACTGGACCTTTCTGGGCGCCTTTGAAGGACTCGTGTTTTTCTTTGGGGTTTATTTTCTTTTTCAAAATTCATCGTTGGAAGATAACGGAAAGGTAACGCCACCAAAAAAAGAAAGATGGGTGTTTCTTTTGTGCACTGCTTGTTTTATGCACCTGGCAGGGAATATCTACACGCTTAATCTGTGCTGTGTGTTGTGAGTCTTGTCCGACGGTGTAGCCTTGCTTATGGTGCGATTCTGCAGCGAACACTTGAAAGAAAACGTTTTCCAAATTGCCATGGAAACAGGGCAGAGCTGATTATACTCACTAGGTAAAATAACTAGTCTTACACACAGCTTTATTCCAATGCAGTGAGCTTTGCACAGTGCTCTTCCACTCTTCTGTGTGGTCCCAGGTGTTGGCCCGGGGCAGGAGCAGTGTCCGTCCTTCCCACCACTGTGCTGTGTGTAATTTGGCACGTGTTCAGCAGGTTGCGAGTAACTGAATTAGCTCGCCTTGATAAGATGCTGCTCATTCACTCAGACATGGTACAAGGCTGCTAGCATGCTGCACCTGCTTCGAGGGGTGATTTCAGCCACCCTTCCCCCTTTGCAAGGCTGCTGCTGGGGTTTTGCTACCATTTCAAAGCCAGCATAAGTCAGCACTGCTGTCAGAACGAACGGGCAGTTCACCCTGCTGTCTGCTCGCTCGTGCCTCTTGTGTCAGGACAAGCGCTTGCATCACCGCGTGAGCGAGGTGTGGGTGCTGCTGTGGGTTAACTTGCACAGAAGGGCAGGGGGAAAAGATTGAATTTATGTTTCTTTTTCCTTTTTTTTTCTTTCTTTCTTTTTTTTTTTCTTTTTTACCTTTTGCGGGTTAACTGAGTACAGAGCAAAGCATTAGTACTGTGCGGCTGCCACTTGTGGTGACTTGGGCAGTCTCAGGACCTTTCCCCAAGGGAATATGCAGCATGTTATCAGGCCTCAGCTGGTAGAAGACTTCTTTATACCATCACTTGTGACCTTTAAATACTTTAGGGTTTTTGTAGCAACTAACACTTGGAGAACAGCTGATGAAATTTATGTATGTATATGCACATGTTGCATCAGTGCCAACATTTATGGTCCCAGCTGTAAGCAGTCAAGCCCCTGTATTGTATATTCAGTGCTTTTCTGTATTTGTAGCCATTCTGGTTGTGTTTGAATAAAACATGAAGCACTGAGATGTTTTGCAAATGGCTTGAGAGGCCAAGTCTTATGTGGCACTACAATAAGGTCTGTGGTTATGTCCTGTGTTGTAAACACTTATGCCTGTAAGAACTGCTACCAGCAATTGTTCATAATATCCATATATGTTTGATTGACTCCTTTTTCGCTCCTATTGACTTTTTTTTGCATTTTTTGAAAACTTTTACATTTCACTTTCTGTTTCAATGTATGCATTCAGATCTTGACAGCCTTTGGTAAGCATCCCTCCCATTCATTGCCATCATTTGGATTAATATACAGTATCTGCTTTTCTTTGTCGTGCGTAGTCACTAGTACCTGCAAACCAAACCAGATGGAAAAATACCCATTGGTGCATTCTGCAAATGGGACTAAAATGAGATGATGAGCAGAGGTATCACGGGAAAGCAGAAACTCAGTAAATTACCAAGAAATCATGAAATACAGGTGGTCCAATGACTTGTATCCTTAATCAATATTGCTGTTAGTAGGAGGTTGTACCTGTCGCTGTCCCAACTCTGGGTCACCCGTCTGTGTGGCACTGCATGGCACAAGGTAGTGTAGTTGGTGGCGAGTCGTGCTGGGCACCCAGCGCCTGTCTGAGCATCCGTCCCTTCTAGCAGTCGCTCCATCTTGTCCTTCCGCCCCAGTCCCTGCTTGCACCCTTGTCCTCGTTGTTTCTGTGCCTCTTCAAGGAGATGACAAAGACATCTGTGGCAACGTAATGTGTTTTTCAGGTTTTTGGGAACTGGACCTTTGGGACGATTGTTTTCACCGTGCTGGTTTTCACTGTCACTCTGAAGGTTAGAATCTTCCTTTCTTTTTCAGTCACTTATTTTTGCAGTCATTTTCCAGTGTTTGTGTATGTGCTGTGATGCAAGATCACACAATCAATGCAGTAAATGTGTTGAAAATTAAGTTACTATGAATATGTCCCCCCCTACACTTAAATCTTCTCTTCCATACAGGCAGAACTTGCCAAGTAGCTTCTTGACCACTGTTCTGTGTAGAATATGGTCTATATATATAAGGGGTGTGCTGGTCTATAAGCATTTATGATTTGTTTAAATTACTTTCCTATTCTTTTGTCCTCTTTTGAGAACTCTAGTTGATTAAAGTTTACTTTTTCTCGTAATTTGACCCCTTGTATTCAAGAGGAGAGGAACAATAGAGAACTTGGGATTGTCCACCTTGTTTCAGACACTGCTAAGCACTGGAGGGATCACAAAAGCACATCTGTCAAATAACAATAGCAAATCTGCTTTGTTTCATGGAGCTTTCCAGAATGAAGAGATTTTATGAGACCTTACAAAAGGTCTTTTGTGCTGGGTTCAGGGCAGCAGGTGGTGGCAGGAGGCAATTACAATCCCTGTAACCTTTAGACATTTATTTCCTGTAACATCAGAAGTTGCATCAGATGTATTCTATTAAAAAGTGTCAGCTACAATTAGAAACTCACTGCTTCCCTGTTGACACTGTGCCAGTCTGTAGATACCTAAAATATTTTCCCTGGTGTACATATGCCACGAGGTAGCTGTTTAAAGAATTTTCCACCTTATTGTAAAAGCAGCCTGAAGTTTCATATATACAATTTCATATATACAATCAAATTCACTCTGTATTTAATGCCTGTTCTGTCTTTTTATTCACGCAGCTAGCGTTAGATACCCGATTCTGGACGTGGATGAACCACTTTGTGATCTGGGGCTCCCTTGCCTTCTATGTGTTTTTCTCGTTCTTTTGGGGAGGAGTCATTTGGCAAGTATTGTATCTTCTTTCCGTGGTGTTTTCTTAGCGGAATGCCAGCAGCTCTGGCTTTATTGGGGACGTGGCTGCAGCATCCTCGTGGTTGGGCTATCCAGACATTTATAGATGGCGGAATATTTGAACCATGCTCCTTTCCCTCCCGAAGAGATCATCTAAAAGCAGATAACAACCTGGTTGCCATCCTGGTGCTTGGTTTTGGCAAGAGATGGTTTGCTTTTCTCCCCATGGTTCTGAGGCCTTTGTCTTCTCTGGGAGGTTCTGGGCTAAATACTTTAGGATCTTTGTGGATAAGCGGATGGGAAAGAAAGGAAAAATTGGTGGTGTAAAGAAACCCAGTGATATGGAAGGAAAGAAAAGATGAGGTAGACGCAGAACAAGAAGACGCAGCAGTCTGAGGCAGCTTAAGAGGGAGAAATAAAACAGGAGAAAACACAGATCTTGCTGCTGAAATCGTGGATCTGAGTAGGAGAAGTAGTTCTCATTGATTTGAGTGCAGACAGGATTTTAGGCTTAATGTGTTGCAAAAGCAGGCAAGCAATAAATCATTGCAAATATTATTAGTTTTCTATTTCCTCTGCTGGAATAGGCATTCGTGTTGGTGTTCACAGTATCTTTGCTTTGCCGTGGGCTAGTGGGTCATTGGCTAGATCCTTGACCCAGCAGCCTGCTAGTAAAGACCTGGAAATAATTTCAGTAATTTAATTGGGGTCACAGGCTTTGTTCGATTCTTAGCATTCCTCACCAACAGATTCAGATCTACAATCTCACCAAATCGCTGTGCTGAAATGTTTGAGTTTTCTACTGGTAGATTTAACTTGCATAGCTCAATAATTTTGAGTTAATGCTAAGCAACTACTGCTTTGGCATCCTTGTCATCAGTTATTTATGAGGGATTTTTCACAAGCATCTGTTGATTCTCCTGCGTTATCAAGGGAGGAGGGAGAAAGGCTCAAATAACCTATTGGGACCAAGAGTCTGTGGATTTCCACCATCAAAAGCAAAACAAGCTACAGCAATGTCCAAAGTTGAAATGGAATTATCTGTTTTTCAACAGGGTGAATGATTTATCTTTCAGTGATAGTAGCAAAATTGGTCATCGTAGCATAATTCAAACTCCTCCCCATCCCAAAATTAAGCAGATGTGGAAGATGCAAAATACATTGTGTAAGGTGACAAGACAGTCCTCCAAAACTAGTGCGGTTGAAGGCAGGAGATGCATTAGGAGGATGGACAGTGTGTTTCTGTGCAGGCTGTATCCATCTCCATCTCAGTGAGAGACGTTACTGCTAATGGTTTGCTCTGAATCTGCGTTTGATTCTGACCTCCTTGGGAAATCAGTGTTAACCAGAATTTATTTGTATCCTTTCTTTTACAGGCCTTTTTTGAAGCAGCAAAGAATGTATTTTGTATTTGCCCATATGCTGACTTCTCTTTCCACATGGCTGGCAATAATTCTCCTGATCTTTATCAGCCTTTTCCCAGAAATTCTTCTAATAGTTTTAAAAAATATAAAAGAGAAAAGTCATCAGGTAAGGAATAAGTCGATGTATCGCACAGTATTTTTAGGAAGACCTCTCTTACTTTTAAGCACCAGATGAACCTGTAACATTGCAGTGTACTATTCACATCTCAAAAAAGCTTTCTGGACTCTTGTCGTCTTCTTTCACGTGCCAGAAGCTCATCTAAAAATACTGCCTAGATATATAACTAGGAGAGGCTCAACCCATGCCTTTCTGTAGTTGCCTTCACTAGCTGGAAACCTGCTGTCTCTTATAGAAGTGCCATAGCCCTTTTCCAACATGAACTGATCATCAAATGCGCCATAGTGTCCTAAAAAGAAGCTGCTTGTTTTTATGTCATAGGACATGCCCACGGTGTTCCCCTTGGGTATGTCCTCCAGGTTCTGGTGCAGTGGGAACAGGGTCAAATCTTGTCACATCTGCCCAGGGCTCGTGCTGTGACGTTAGCCTGCAGTGTCTAGCTCTCCTTGAAAGTGGCCTGGTTTCTTAACACCTTTCCTCCACTGCTGAGGAGAAGGGTTCGTTTGAGAGGTGTAAACTCTCTTTATAAAAAGTTTTTGTCATCACTCCTGCAATTGCTGAATGCGCTGTGCTGAGACACCCGCTCCTGTCCCTTGCTCTCTGCTTGCCCAGAGGTGCCAAACATCCCGACAGCACCGTCAGCCCCTGCTCAGCCTGGCTGTGCCTCCGCTGCTCCCTATGCCTGGCCTCCCTCCTGCAGCCCCTCTCTTTCCTCCTGCAACATCAGCAAGTCCTGCCTCGGGTCAGCATGCAGCATCTTGCCTGGCCTCTTGCCATCGGGTTTGCGGGTCTTTAGGCAGTGGTGGAGCCCAGCTGAAGGGACAGGGGTCACCCCCTGCTGTCACCCAGCAGGTGTTGGCAGAGTGGGTTTGGCCGTCACTCTCACTGGCTAAAGCAGAGGGGACTTCAATCTGCCAGCTGTGCCCTGGACCAGCACCGTGGTACCAGCTCACCAGTACCCAACTGGTCTGACTGTGTCCCAGGAAACCATGGGCTGACTTTCCCATACTGAGGTTCGAAACAGGGTTCTCCCCTAGAATTTTTTATCCCATGAGGCTTCAGTGGATTTTCCTCACCTGGGATAATTTATCTTTGGTCCTTATTTAAAAACAAATATTATCTGGATTACAAAAAATATTCACAATGAAGTAGTAAAGATTTTCTCCTCCCATAACATTTGAAGTACAAGTTTGGCACAGTATCAGTGAGGTAGAACATGTATCTGCATGACAAAAAAAAAACCCTAAACTGTTTAAGGTGAAAGTAACGGAGATGATATAAGAAGTGTAGCTGAATTCTTAGACTCTTCATGTAATTTATTCCAGTTAAATTTATTCCAGTTAAATATCGCTTAATTGTTTCTAGCCTGACGTCTCTGTTGGCTGGGAGTGAGTTGCTCTCAGCCACAGACATAGGACAGTTTGAGGCCGGTGATCTGGGGGTTACTGAGCCTCAGCTCCACACTTCTGAGAGGTGACCCATTTTCACCTTTAGCTGATGGCCAGAAGATCCATTCCCCGGTGCAATACTTGCTTTCAAGAGTGCTTTATATGCATTTTAAAAGTCTCTTGTGAAATCGTTTAGCAAAACAAAGTAAGTGTCAACTAGAAAAGTCTCTTCGCCTGTGCATAGCAAATTACACACAGACTGAGCCTTATTTAAATGTACATTTTGACTAAGAGCTTTTTAAGCCTGAAGCAGATAGCGGCTCCAGATGTCTGTATCAGCAGTCAGATGCTGAAGTCAGTCGCCTAAATTTTAAATGTATCTAAGTCCAGGTTGATGATTTCAAATCAAGACCCTTTTGAGAATCCTGACCTTAATAATGAAAAAAAAAAAAATGTATTTTTTCCCAGGGGACCAAAAAGTGAGAAATAAGATTAGGGCAGTTACTTAGGTGCCTGAAGCCCCAGCTTGAAATCCGAGGGTCCCTCTGGAGGGGGAGGATGGACTGAGGCCAGGTTGATGGGCATTTGCCCTTGACCTCAACTGGACCATTTTCCTCCTGAGTTTCCTATACCACAATGCATTGGCTCTGCTCAGTCTTTATTAAATTTTCTGTGTGGAAGTGTTTTGTTTTGTTTAACTGCAAGGCGCATTTGTGTTTTCCTTGGTTTCTGCCTTTCTCTCTCTCGGACTGCAATTTTCTGTCTTTTGTGCTGTTGTGAACTAGGTATCGAAGCGCCTTCCTTCCTCAGGAACATCCACTATCTTCATGCTTTCTCAAACTTCCAGCAATCACAGCTTTTCTTGGAGTGAATAAGGTGATTTCTTTTCTGAGTCACTATGTGTTGCTTGCTCTACTGCTTTTTCCCCTCTTTCTAACACCTAACTCCTGAAAACTCTTGTTTAGATTTGCTCACCCAGCAAAACCCTGCTTTTTTTCCCCCCTCCTCTTGCTTGAATTCAAATCTTTCGCTTAAATATTTCGTCTGTCTCTTCCCCTTTGGTCTCCTGCTGCACCTCAGGTGGGTGAGCTGGTCGTGTTTGGAATGTCCACGGGATGTGGTTTTGGCTGACGCTGGTTACACTCTCTGTCCCACTGTAGTTTTGTTTATCACTGGGGTTGATACAAACTTCTCTAAAGCACGAGGCAAAGTGGACTCAATTTTGATGCCGCTCTGGATGACCTAGCAAACAGGTTTGGTCTAGGAAGAGCTCCCCAGGTGCCTGTATTGCCCAGTCCATCCAACTTAATGCTACTGTTGTTCTTTATACAAGCAAATAAGCCACTGTGCTCAACCCTCACAACACAACAGGGGATAGTCTTGGAAATTACTGACTGTGGGGATGATGAGGCTACCCCAGAGCACAGTGCCTTGTGTTTGGTTTCGCTGCAGATCTCCTGTATGGCTCACTAATTTAAGAATATAATTTACGAGGAGATCAAGGATGGTTTACTGCTTCCTTGAAAGCACCTGTAACATAAACCTCCAAGCCTGAAGTTAGTGATTTCAGGAAGCGGGGCTAGTTTCTGAATACTCTCCGTGCCTCTTGCACTGCAAAACCCATTCAGTATTAATTACTGTGTATTTAGACAGTGTGTATCGCTACATCCCTTATGATATTACTTAGCTGTGAAAAGACCTGTGTGTGTCTTATATTGTTTGACTGTTAGGAAGGGGCAAGTGTTGCATATGCTACAAGTCTTTTTGCCTCGCTGTTGCAGAGCAGCAGGAAGGTACCTGATTCATTGTCGGCCAGACCTTCTGTCAGACCACTTCTTTTAAGAACATTCTCAGATGAGTCTAGTGTGTTGTAACAGGTACCCTGCCCGAAGGAGTTGGGATGGTTTTAAAAGGCCTTGATTAACCGAATGTAACCCTTCCCCCCCAAATCAATTAAACTGGTTCTTATAATCCTCTTGACTATTGGTGTGGGGCACCTGTCCTTGTGGAATGGAGATGCAATGCTTGGGATGCATTTTAAATTGGGGATGCCCTATCCAACCTCTACAGAATCCCAGGTGTGCACAGATCCTCTCAAACTGAAATATTTCACAGTATGTAAACAAGTGATTCAATATAACTGATATTTTAGCATAATATTAACAGACAACTTAGTCTGGTGAATACAGTCAGTGAATCTTGCTAATGGGGATTGTAAAAGCTAATGCTGGTGTATTCACAGTGAAGTATTCAGATCTCTGCTATTAAAATGATTCCAGTATTGCATCTGAATTGTACCAAAATCCCTTTTTCTAGGGTGCATGCTGTTCTGTCAGATGGAAATAAGTACATTTTAATTCATCTGCATAGATTGAAACTAAACATGTACTTCTCTGGTACAGTGGGCATGTCTCTGTGTCTGTCTGTATATACACAGACAGAGAGCATCCTAGTACAAGTTTACTTGATTTTAAACGTCGTAGTAAGCTGATAGCAGAATAAAAAAAGTAAAAGTGCCCAATTGAATTCACAATTTCACTTTTAGAGAGATGTTACGTAGCTGTGTGGTGTCCACTGCAAACATAAAACTGCTAAATTTCTGCAAACCTCTCCTACCTTTGTAACCACACATACTTGTAAAGAAACCAGTTTAATCAGAATGGCAAAGTTCAAGAGCCAGACTTGCCAGAGGTCCAAATCTATGTGCCTTAAATCTGTGTTTCTGCTTGCCCAAGCACTGCTGGCGAGCCAAGCGGCCAGCCCTTCCCTGCAGACGTTAGGTGGTGCTCTCCGCTACCATATACTGGTGCGGACTGGTGTGGGAGGCAGCTGCACTGGGATAGAATGGGAGGCACAAGGGACAGTGAGGCACACGCTACTTCTAGACTTTAAACAGTGTTTTGTGGATTATTCAAACTGATTTACCATCCTGTTACTTGGTTGTGAATGAAATTTGGCACTTTTATCATGATCTAATGATTCTTCTTCAGTAAAATTTTAAGTGTTTTTTTTTTTTTTTTGTTAAAAATAACGCAAAATTCTATGAATTTCTGAATGTAACAATTGCAAAACATGTGCGTTTTCCTTCTGATTTTTGCAGACTGGCCCCTTTGATCTGCCTAGGTTAGTCTCATACAAACGTATAGAGAATGGTTATGTGAAGACTGAAGATGCTGTTACTAATTTGGCAGAAAGACATCCTCTCAGGATACTTTAAAGTGCTCCATACAAACACTGCGTATTGTCATGCTGTAGGAAAAAAAAACATGGTTTTAACCTAACAGTTCTTTTTAATTAAGTACAGTAAGCAGCGGTGCTGATAAAGCAGTAGCCAGGGCACTGGCCCCACGGTACCCATCTGTCTTTGGTCTTGTGGCTTCCCCAACCTCTAAAATGATTCTGCCAAATGAAAAGTCTACGTCATTGGAGGCTGAGAAATCCTCTGTGAATTCATCCAAAACAGCATGAATCGAAGTGCAAGAGAGCAGTGCCAGCCCCATTTCACACGGGGGGGGGCTTCCTCTGCCCGCTGCAAATCTGTCTGAGAGCAGCAGAGAGCTGCTGAAGTCTCTTGCTCTGCCTGACCAAAGAAGTAGCACAGACTTTAAGACCCAGTAACGGCTTCTGAAGGTGCTGGGGAGGGAAAGCCCGCTCCTCTCACGCAGAAGCTGGATACAGTCCTGTGAGCATCTCGCCTGGTGCTGGGGCTGTGACCCCTCGGCCCCCTCCCAGCCATGGGTTGCCAGATGCATGCGGCAGAAATACTTGAAAACTTGGGGGATATCTTTGCCGACGGTGCAAAGCGTTCGGTTGCATATCCTTCCTCTGGGTGTGACGGGAAGCGATCTGTGGTTCATACGCAGTAGCAGTATCCACGCGGAGACACGCTGTGCTGGGAAGTGCCTGAGCATCCTCCGGCGGCCAGTTTGCAGATGGGTTTATTCCTGATGGAGGAGGGTGACGGAAAGGGCATTTTCCCTCATATTGTGGCTATTTGTGATGGAAGGAAGCTTTTGTGGGGAGGAAAGAATCTCAAAAGTTGGGCTGCGCCAGAGTTTCAACCGTTTTGCCTGGGCTGCTGTGGTGCAGTTGCTTCAGCATTTTGAAGGCCTGAGTGACAGTGCGGCCCTTGGAAGATCCCAGGGATACAGGCTGTGCCTGTAAACCCGCAGGCATATAAAACTGCATCTTGAGTTATTTGCACTAAGAAAAAAGAAGCTGGTTTAAAAATGAAAGGAATACCTGAACCTGGTTTCATTTTACACTTTATTTGATTTTTTAAAGCGGCATGTTCTTTTTAAATCTACCTGTACCATGGTTATGGGAACTTTTCTCTTTAGGCTGCGCGCAGCAGAGGTGAGATGCTTGACTCTCGATATTTTTTTTTCCTCTGATGCTTCATTTGTGGAAAAAGCTTTTTCGTTGTAAGTCATAAGCAGAGATGGAGCACCATGTGCCACTGCCGTTTGGTGTGAAGGTCCCCCCCTCGTGTTCACTGCCTCTGGCCCTGGTGCTCTGCAGAACAGTGTGGAGGAGCTGCTGTGAGAAGCATTCAAATCTCATTTTGGAAGTAGCAAGCTCTACACTGCAACTGGGTTTGGCTCCCGCTTGATTTCTGTCACTGAGATGCAAAGAAACAACAATTTGGGACTAGATGGAACATTCCCTTCATCAAGTTTTGCTGAACTGCAGACTTAATTTCTGGAAGATTCGAGTCTTGCTGTCCGGCTGCCACCCCTGAGGCCCATCTTTGACTCTGGTGGAAGCAGGATGTTCATCAGCTGCTGACATGCATCACAAGGACTTTGCAATGGACCTTACCTGAGTGGGAGAGGGGTGTGTGTAGTCCCCATGACTGGTGGCTGCTTTTCTTTCACCCAGCATGGGAGGGGATGTGCAGACAGGACCACTGTATCATACACACTGCACTGGCCTCAACGCAAGTGGTGTTTGTTAGCACCGTGTTAGCAACCGCGGCTCAACTCCTTGCTGCATGCAAGTAAGGAGCTGCACTTCCAGCATGTCCCATGGGCAAGACTTTTTTTTCCCTTTTTTTTTTTCCTAGCTCATCTCACAGACCTAGAATTCAACTTGCAGACCTTGTCCCATTCGGAACTTTTCTTGCTAGAATGTGGTGCCTACAGATCAAGTATGCGGTAAATACAACAAAGATACGCTCTATATGCCAAATCTAACCTTTCTTCTTAAATATACAATTGCTGACTTGTGTTTACACAACCTTTAAAATGTGGGCACTGAAATGCCTAATTCCTGTGATTCAAAATCATTCCAAGCCCAAATGGTCCCAGCCCTGACACTTTGCTACTCAGTTCGCTTTTGTGTCGTACTCTACTCCTAGGGTCAAAGTCTGTTCCTGTGAAATTCAGCTGGAGGTTTTGCTGTTGGTGTTAGTGGGAACAGAGTGAAGCTTGCTATGTGTGTGAGATGTGTGAATTTTCTGAATAAAGCCACGTAGCAGGCTAATTTCTGCAGCCTGTTTTAAGACAGAGCCTTCTGAGAACCAAATTTTTCGCTTCCCATTTCCAAGTGTCCTGTCTCAGGATGGAACAAGCCATCGCAATAGCTGTATGTTCAAACCCAAGGCACGTGTGGTGACAGGTGGATTGGAGTTCATTTGAAATGCCTTGAATATCAGCTCTTCTGGGAAAATGCAGGTTTTCTTGGATATTTAGTTAGTGCACTGCCGGGAATGCCACGACAGTCAGGCTGCTTTGGACCTGCGAAGGAGCTGATCCTCATCATTCAGCAGTGAAATACCTATTGTTGTGAATGCCTTGTGAAATCAGGGGAAACAGGAGACCCCTTTAGGGATTAGAGAAGGGAAGAAAATATTATGATAGTGACTGAAAGGTATAAGCCAGTAGGATGCTGAGCTGGCAGTAACCCGACAGTGATGCTGTGATTATTGTTCGTGTACCATAATACACACTGCACTGTTACAGTGCTCCTCAGTGAGCTAAAAGGTCAGTACAGGCTTATCGGTGGAAAAACTTGAAGGAAAAAAGGCTGGGTTTTTTTTTTTCATAATAATTCTTGAAGTTTAATCACTGGTTAGTGATACCCTCTGAAACCATTACGTGATAAAGGAGGAACTTGGTGTAGTCAGAACTACTTTTCAAAAACTAATCCTAATCATTATGAGAATATTATAAATGACTTGGAATTGTGCATAAAGCTTAAAATTCAATTTGTATACACACAGTTGAAAAACGTACATAATACTGCACCGTTTATCCAGTTTCCCAGCTGTGGAATTTTTTTAAAAACCATGTAGTATGTAGAAAATGTAAATTATATACAGGCAATGAGAAGATACATTTTCGGCTTCTTGCAAAAAAAGGACTGCAATCTTACATTTTTTTCACTTAAATGCAATTTTATACATCTATGTTGCTTTATATAAAGGAAATTGAATGTGAATGTTACCTTTTATGAATGCAACTTGCTCTTTTTTCATTACAGAGACTTTTGTTTGAAGTAATCAATAAACTTTGGTATGTTGTTCTGATTAATATTATGTTTGTTGTCTGTCTCGTCTCCTGGGATGCTCCTAGGCAATGGCTCATAATGTGGGCTTTTACAAGGCAGTATGAGGGGCACATCAGCATTTTCGCTGGGGGGTAGATGATGCCTGCGGGGTTGTACTTGGTTCTCTGATGTGGAGCAGCATTTACCTAAGGAAATACTGATTGCTTCTCATATATTTTTGTTTTTCCAGCAAAGCATTAGCAATTCAGCTGGTAACGGCTGCTGGGTTTAGTTGTCCTGTGTCCTCTAATCCCATTTCCCTCAAAAATAACATTGAATTTAAAAAGTGAGTCCTGCAAATTAAGTAAACAAATTGATTTAACTTTGTAGAAGAGTTGAACTTGGAGCTTTAGCTGACGTTTAGGAAGTGGGGGGAAAAAAAATGCAGGTCCATGTGCCTGACTTCCATATGTGCATGAATAGTTTTTCTTAATGCTGTGCATTGGTTCTGTGTGTTGTGGCTACCTGTAATAAATGAACATTTTTTGGTTCAAAGACTAGAAGCGCACCAATGAGGACTGTCCTGTGGTTTGTAAACTGCCTAGAGCTGGCGAAGTTCAGGCCAGATATTTGCATTGATGAAATTCTAACAACACAATGAAACTGCTAAAGCGAGAGTCACAGTGTTTGTAATACACAAGAAAAATTCATAACTTCATTTTTCATTTTTTTTTTTTCAGGACATGACTCTGTTTCAAAGCAAAATGTTTGTAATGAAAACCTGACAGTTTGAAAAATTCTGTTTTGGCTGCTTCGATTTCTTCAGCTCCCATGAGCCACCGGAGGACAGATGGCTGTGCTATTTAAAACAAACTATAACCTTTAAGAAGCAGCTTGTACTACTGGAAACCAGATACACGCATTGAGAATCCTAATAGCCTGAGTGAGCGATAGTGGAAATCATCTGAAGAGCTGGGAAGGGTTCTACTCTGAGCTGGCTACCCAGGCTGATGGGGCAAAAGTAGTAAATGTAAGCAATGGGAGAAGGCTGCGGGTCATCAGGTATTTCAGAAAGCACCCAAATGGCATTTAAAATGCCTGTGCAACCCTTCATATTAGAAAGCAGAAGCAATGTCACTTTCTAAGGTGTTTTTTAACAAGGACAACAATTTTTTTAAAGGTCAGGCTGCTGTCATGTGAGGGTTCTTGGCATGGGAAGAGGCCGCGGTGTCCCTATCCCTCCCTGTTCGCCTGAAGCCGTTGCAGGAGATGCATCCACAGCGTCCTTGCTGCTGGAATTGGTGTTTGCTGCTTAAATTTTCACATGTCTGGGGATAACCTGCTAAGCTGGAAAATACACTGTGACCTGCGGAAAGGGTGTGTGTGTGCACCTGCGTGTGTGTTCCTTTCCAAAAGCAGGGCTGTGACAGTAAATAAGGCAGGTCTGACTGATGCAGAGAAAGTAAGAGTGGACTGGAGTCCTTTCTCTTTTTCACACTGACGTGACAGGTGGCATAAAGCCCTGATCCTGATGAAATCAGCGCAGATTTAACTGACTCCAGTGCGGCCAGGATTTCAGCTGGGCTGTGAAGGCTCTGTTCCTCCCCCACCAGCCTAGAATGAGCCCACAATGGATGGTACCCCTGGATCGAGGGTGGCACTGCCTTCTGCGCGTGAAATTCTCCTAAAATCCTCATTTATGAAAACCAACCAGAGCTTAATCACTTTCCAGGACAGGTGCTTTGATGTCACTATGCTTATTCCAAAGGTGAACAATTCTTTTTCAACCTCAATTTGGCTCCGAACTACGTTTAGCCAGCTTTGGTTTTCCAGTTCCCAGCACCACCCTAAAAAATCAAAGCCCTTCTGTCCTGTTCCGCCCATTGGAGTTTGGGCATGAAAGACCAAGCGGCTGCTCTGCATTGCAGTTGGGGCTCAGGGGCTAAGAAGGGGGCGTGGGGCAGATCTGAGCGTGAGGAGAGGATTGGTGGAGGAATTGCCTGTACGAGGTGATGGACCAAGCCTTCCAGATGGTGTAGCAGGAAAACTGGGATTTGGGTAAGGCAGGGAAAAAAACCATTGCTAGAGTTAACCCTGGAGTGATGAGAGTAGGGCTGTATCTTGGTGAAATTATTCGGCACCTGCGGGGCTGCTGGGACAGAGGGCTGAAGTGAGGGTGACAAGTTACATTACCCTATTCAACCAGCAAGTTGTTACCCTGGCAGCCATCTGAAGAAGGTGTTTTCGAAGGAGGGACGAGGAGATGGGCTGCACTGAGCTGATGGGGACAGAAGGGCATTATTAAGACTCTTGCAGAAGCTTCTAATCAAGCAGTATTTCCAGTGACGCAATGAGGCTGGAGCATTCATAGCCAGCTTGGCGCTTGCTTTCCACATGGTCCCACAATGAAGTACAAGAGCAGCAACTCTGGGAAGCCGTAGAAATGAAATTTATGTTTTCTCCAAATTGTAATAAAAATACATGCTAGGGGGAAATAGCCGATACGATTACGCAGATCAGTCTCAAAAGGGGATTGCATCACTGTGAGGCTTCACGTTTCTGTGGTTGCCTAAAACGGAGCATCCCTGTTTGACCAAGCAGGTGTTTTGGAAGGGTGATTTCTAAAATGCAAATAAAGGCATCAGTTCCAACAAGACCTAGCTCTAACCTAGGGGTGGGGAGAGAAACAGGGGTTTGGATTTCATTTGGGATTTTTTTTCCATTAATCTGGAATTAATTAAATTAGTAGGAATTCTCCTTACAGCTTCTCCTTAAGATTTAAAGATAAAAAATTGCACCCACATGAAATAAAGCAGCAAACAGAAGTGCTGGAGGTGCTGGCAGGATTTTCTCCAGCCCTCTGAAAGGGATCTTCCTTTCGCACACAGGAATATACGTGTGGAACTCTTATATGTGTTCAGAACGCTGAACATTGTTATGCAACTGGATGGGAAATTCCTTTAAAAGAAATACCCTTGTTTCTGGCTAGCATTGTTCCTTTTTTATCTGTCTCCTTGTCCCTCTTCTATCTCAGCTTATCGTTCCTTGGGCAGGCAGAGAGTAACGCTTGTCTCTTGAGGAGATGGACGTGCCGAGTCACTTCTGCCAGCGTAAAATACAGGCAGCCGGACGGTGACTCTGCTGAATGTGTTGCTGGAATAGCTGAGTATTTATTGTGAAATGCCTGAAAGGAGGGACTGGAAGCAGCCAGGTTTCCAAAACAAGAATGTTTGTGGCCATCGAGCTTGTAAATGAATGATGGTAAGGAAAAGCCATGACCACTTATCATTCAGCGTGAGCAAACACAGCTTTTCCATGCTGAGAGCTGGCTGCTGTTGTCTTGCACCAGCTGAATTGGCTGGAAAAGGTTCAGCTTTGGCATGTGTAGGATTCCTGCTGGCATCCGCTGCCATGGTCCAGCACAGCCCGTTTCCATTTTCTATTCAGACAGCAAGAAATGTATTGATTGCTAAACCTTAGGGATAACGTAACTATTTCTACCGGCTAGCTTTATTTTTCCCAAAGCTGGTGGTAAAGTGAGATCACTCGGAGGTGGTGAATCCCGGTTGCAGCAGGTCATGCTCTGCACAGCAATAGGATGAAAATGAGGCTCGCAGCACTTGGATGGGCCTCCTTTCTCCATGAAATGTTGCGGTTTAGGGAAAATAGCATTCCTGCGATAAGCACAGAGAAGGAATGTGGCGTGCCTGTCTGTCCAGGCTTGTAACCTTATATATGCCTATTTTATAACCACATTTTACTGCTGTGCACCTGAGCTGGATTTTTTGATGGGTAGCGCACATGAACTCTCCCTGTCACACAAGATGGGCTTTATGACCAGACAGAAAATCACATATTCAATCTGTTACGTTAGTGAGGATCTGCTGTGCTCCAAACAAGGAGCACTGAGTTTTTCCTTGAGAATTTGTGTCAGTGTAAGAAGGGACACAGTCTACCAAAAGATGGGTTTTTTTCATACAACCATTGTTAGGCGATGGGTCATAAATTAATAGCCCTGACTGCTGAAGTGATGGAAAAAAGGCTGCTATTATAGTAGGGAGCATAATTAAAAGGTTGTTTTGGAAAAACAGGAACACCCACATCTCTGTCCTGCCTTCCTGGGCAGCTCAGGCTCCTGTTGAGAATGAGCCGGCATCGTTTGAACCTCGGCATCGGGGAAACTGAGGCTCATGGTTCAGGCCCGTGGAGTTCTGGCCAGCTTTGACTGTGGCGTGGCTGAATGTAGTTCCCATATATTGGTCAAAGAATTTGCCAAAATGCTGCTTGCAGAGTTTTTTTTCCTTAGGGAAGTGCTATAGGCATTAAGGTGTGGAAAAGCTCTGACTGTGTGACAGGTGACACTGGAGAGTGGTAGTAAATGGAAAGATTTTTTAAAAAGGGAAAAGTGACGAAGAAGATGGGGGGGAAAGGAGAAAAGAGAAAAAAGAGGAAAGGGGAAAAGGAAAAAAAGAAAAAAGAAAAGGGGGAAAGAGAAAAAAGAAAAAAGAAAAAGGAAAAAGAAAGATAAAAGAGAAAAGAAAAAAGAGAAAAGAAAAAAGAAAAAGAAAAGAGAAAAAGAAAAAGAAAAGAGAAAAGAAAAAAGAGAAGAAAAAAGGAGAAGAAAAACAATAAAGGAGGAGAAGAACTACAAAAGAGGAATAAAAACAGAATAAGGTGAGGGAAAAGGAGAAAGGGAAGAAAAAGGAGAAAGGGAAGAAAAAGGAGAAAGGGGAGAAAAAGGAGAGAAAAGGAAAATAAAGGAAAGGGACAAGAAGGGGAAAAGGTAAAAAAGAAGAGTAAAAAGGGTGAGAAAAAAAGGGGGATAAAGGAAAAAAGGGGAAGAGAAAAGAGGCAGAAAAAGGAAAAAAGAGGAAGAGAAAAGGGAGAAAAGGAAGGTGAAAAAAGAAAAAAGGGGAGAACGGTGTAGAACACGAAAATAAGAGGGAGAAAAAGAAAAAGGGGGTGAAAGGGGGGAGAGAAAAGAAAAAAGGGGGAGAAAAAAGAAAAAAGGGGGGAGAAAAAAGAAAAGAGGGAACGAAAAGGAGGGAGAAGAAGAGGAGCAGAGGCGTTGAGGGGCCGGCGGAGGCGGCGGGGCGGGCGGAGGCGGCGCGGGGGGGGCGGGGCGGCCCCGTCTCGGCGCGGTCGCGGGGCGGCGGGCGGCGGGCAGCGGGGCATGGCCCGGGCCCCCGGGGCCCCGCCGGGGGGCACCTCGGCCCCCGAGATGGAGCGGTACTACTGCCTGCTGAGGGCCGCCGCCGTCCTGGAGGCGGCCGCCGCCGGTGAGGGACCGCACCGGGACTCGGGTGGGACGGGAACCGGGGTGGGCACCGGGAAGGGGACCGGGATGGGGAATGGAATGGGATGGGGATGGGGACGGAGATGGGGACGGGGACAGGGACCGGGAAAGGGATGGGGATGGGGATGGGGGATAGCGATGGGGATGGGGGATAGGGATAGGGATGGGGACCGGGAAAGGGATGGGAATGGGGATAGGGATAGGGACCGGGAAAGGGATAGGGATAGGGACCGGGAAAGGGATAGGGATAGGGAGAGGGATAGGGAGAGGGATGGGGATGGGGGATAGGGATAGGGATAGGGACCGGGAAAGGGAAAGGGATGGGGATGGGGATAGGGATAGTGATAGGGACCAGGAAGGGTACAGGGATAGGGACCAGGATGGGGAAGGAGATGGGGATGGGGATAGGGATAGGACCAGGAAAGGGATGGGCATGGGGATAGGGATAGGGAGAAGGACTGGAATGGGAACGGGGAAGGGCATAGGGATGGGAACCAGGATGGGGATGGGGACAGGCATGGGGATAGGGAAAGGGATGGGGACGTGGATAGGGTTAGGGGACAGGGATGAGGAAGGGGCTGGGAAATGGGATAGGGATAGGGATAGGCTTTCCCCAGGCATCCCTCTCCATTCCCCCTCCGTTTTGGGAGCCTGCAGCCCCAGCACCAGCACCCACAGGTGCCCAACCAGGGATGCGAGTTCAGGATGCAAAGGCGAGGCAGGTGCATCTGCGGGTACTCGAGTCCATCTGCCCTGGGAGCCTCCCGAGGGTTTGTCACACCAGGGTTGCTGGGGACTCCTTTATTTTGGTGGATTGCATGGTCAGTGTCGAATGGCTTCAGTTTTTAAGGAAAGGCTGTTTCACTTTGTGCTGCTGGCATGTCCTTTTTCTTACTGGAATGCATTGCTCAGATGTGCCTGAAGAAAGATTGTTTTCTGTTTGCCGGCGCTCATCCTCTTCTCAGATTCCCCGTGGCCAAAACCAAAGAAGTTGTCCCTGAAAAGTTGCATCTTGCCCTAAAGACTACAGTGCGCCCTTTCCCGGTTTCTGAAGTAGAAAAGCAGTGGATGTGTGTAAAGTGTGTGTCTCTGTAATACAGACAGCCTCTCTTCCCTCCCTCATTCCCGGGTCTTTAAACATTGCTTAAACCCAGGCTGTGTTGGGGAACGCACAGAGTTGCAATGATGTTGCTGTGGTTTTATGGTTGCATATCTTAACATGAGAAGGAAATGCAATTTGCTCCCTTACTCTCAGGTGTAAGCTGCTCTTGTGCTTCAGCTGTGTTTCCTTTGATGGACAATGATCTGCTCATAAGATGCGCCAAGCCTTGACTTTTTTGGTATTTTGTTTTCTTGTGGGGAGAACCGGATTTTTTTGCAGTGAGGTCTTTCATAATCCAGGAAAGGTGGTGGCATCTTGGATGACTCTGTCCTCACTAGAGGATGCATACCCTCTCGGGGGGTGAAGGCACTCATCAGTCCTTATTAGTTCACAGCTGTCAGAGTGCTTGGAGATGTGCCAGGCACAAAAAAGACACACTGACCCCAAAAAAGCTTGCAGTCTAATTCCAGTTTCCTTGACCTCTTTGCAAAGCACAGTTTAGGGTGTGGGAGGAATTTATCAGGGGATAAGTCACAGGTGAGGACTTTACCTGTGTTTCAGGAGGTGCTTGTGTACATGCTTTTTTGGGATGATGTTCATGACAGCATCTTCCACTCCACTGTGGGCTGTCCTGCCTGCTGGACCCATGCTGACCTGTTTGCTTGCCCACACCCTGCAAACGGGATAGGAAAATGTAGGCGGAGTGATCGCAGTTATTTAGCAAAGGATGCTACTAGAATGGAAGTGATTAAAAAAAACTCCGATCCTCCTTGCGCTGGTGTCGGTGATGAACCACCCACACTGCTCCAGCAGGAGCTGGGTGACACAGGGACAGGGATGCAGATGGTGAACATTTTCTATAAACGATGTAATAGAAATTGGGTGAAAGCATGCAGTGGATTTCTCCTTAGCGTGAGCCCTGTCTTCTGAACAGCTCTTGCCAAATGACCCTTGTGTAATACTCATACAAAATCAAAATATCTCCACAAAAGCACACTTGTGTGGTTATAGCTGGAGGATCTGGATGCATGATTTGGCATCTGCATGGATTCTTAAAATGAGATATTGAAAAAGATACAAAGTTGGGTAAGGTTCTCCCGATCATGAGATTAAAAATAAATCAGAAGATTTTTTTTTCCTCATTGCTAATTTCTGAGCATTCAGCCTGATCTCGGACGATGTTTTAACCATTTCCCTTCCTGTATCAGTACTGGAAACCTGTTGGTCTTTTCTAGGAGAAGATGATGTTTCCCCTGTATCTACCTTACAGTGTGATATAAGCCTATATAAATCCTAAGCCTTTTACAGCCATTCTTGTCTCTAAAATGGCTTTGGCTCCCCCAGAGAGCTGTGGCAGCACAGGACCTGCAGCCTCTAACATCTCTGTGCCACCATCGGTCTAGAGCCCTTTAGATGGACCACAGAGGAGTAGTAGTCTGGGAGCAGTCAGTAGTACGTGGGATGTGCTTCCTCTCCCTACATCACATTTGCTACAACTGCCATTTAATGGTTTATCATTCATTTACCAGGACAAAAGTGAAGTGACAGCAGGGCTGTGTGGGAGGGAAGCAATTGAAGTGTAAAACATGGTGGCGGAAAGAGAAACTTCCAACGCAGACTTTGTCACTGAACTGGAGGATGCTTGGAGGTACAGAGCTTCCCCCGTGTGCCTGGAGGTGGGGGACTTGGAGCTTGGATAAAGCCTTTGGTCATGCTTGTGGGTAGGATCCTTTTGTTGAAGTTGGTTTTGGCGCACAGGACTTGCAAGGGAATCCCAGAGCCACAAACCTAGCAAGCGCCCTCAGCCTCATCCTGCCAGCGGGCAGCTCTGTGCCAACTAACACACGTCACTGTTACGGTGGTGTGTTATGGCACACGTGAAGAGCACAACTCGGGTCCCATGCTCCACTGCCAAAGCCTCCATCATCCCATCTGACAGCTTTCCTAACGCAGCAAAATTGAGAGTCAGTGCAAAATTGGGGCCAGAGGAAGAAGAGTGCAAGGAGCTGTGGTGGAAGTGGCTGGGTGGGGCTGCCCTGTCTTCTGAATCCCTTTTCCTCCCCGGCCATGCCAGACTTGGTTTTACAGCGGGGCTGAGTCAGGAGCTCCGGCTGCTGGCAGCTCCCAGGGCAGAATTGTTCCCTGGGAACTCGCACTGGCTGAGCCACCTACATGGTGCAATTATGCATCTGTTGCTCCATGGGTGTCTGTCCAAGGGCTGGGTGGTGTGAGACAGACAGCAGGCACCAGTGGTATCCTCCTCCCCATCACTTTCCATGCCGCTGACCTTCTTCAGCCACAGGAAAGCGATTTGCTGGATCTGGAGATGTGCTTTTGCTCAACAGAGGAGTGCCAGAATTGAGCATTTCCATTTTCAGTTTGGGAAAATGTTTTTTTAATTTCCCTCACTTTGCGGCAGAGTTTCCAGGTGATACCATCATGGGAACTTGACTGTACGGTTTAGTTTCCTGGCTCTATGGGCTATGAAAGCTATTAAATTGTTCCAATAACTTCGCTGAACTTAATTCCAGGTTCCTAGGCAGGTAATGAAACCCAAGGATTTACTGCTATTACAGGAGTTACTTCGTGCACGAAGTTGGAATTTGGCTTGGGAAAAGCAGTGCTTGCATGGCATTGAATGAGGATGGGATACTTATTGATGCGTGTATGTTTTTATTTGGCTTTGGAAGTCTTTTGTGCTGAATGGGCTCTGTTTTGGAGGCTGTTGATGTTGATGGGGTGGCAGATGCTAAACACACCTTCCCCTGCACAGCTGGCCAACGCGCCCCAGCGCTGGTGTGCAAACACCTGTAGGCACTTTCCTGAGTCTGTTGTGAGGGAGAAGTAAAAAATTGGGAGTAGGAGAACATTAACAGTACATTAAAGCTCCTAAGTATTAGAAATGCAAGAAACTAGATTTTCTCAACTCCCACACTGTGACTGAATCCACGAGGGTGGGTGTTGAGAAACTTTTATTACATTTTTTGCAATAGATGTAAATTCATGTATAGTTGAGCTGGCGTTTATCTTTCACAATTTTTGCTTAGTTTAGGGTGATATGAGAAGGCAGTTTTTCTGGTTGGTTGTAAAAACAACAGAGCATCCGGTGTTTTGTTCCTGTGCATTAGCGGCTTAGCCACAGCGGTAACTGGAGATAGCATGTAAGCCTCGAATTTACTTTTGCTTCACCTTTTCTGAGCAAAGCTTCCACAGTTTGCCAGCTGTTAAATTTAAATTAGAAAAGATTTCCCCTAAAAAACCCCCATGGGCCTTAGCACAAGGGACTCCCTGGACCTTTAAACCTCCCCTGAGCATCCTCTTCGCTGGTAGTACAGCTCAGCCCTGGCTCCTGAGGATCTTTCTGCTCCCTCCAGCTCCCAAGATTGTATCAGAGGATGACATTCCCATGAATGTGGGATCCTTAGCTGGCTGCACCCTGTCCTTCTGGCAGCGATGGCCTGTGGTCAGCAGGAATGAGGTTTTGCCGGTTTTATGTGTCAGTGAGCCACTGCAGCTGTGCTGTGCGATGCCCTGGGTGCTCCTGCTCATTTGCAGCTGGTGTTTCCCTGCCAGGTTGCTGGAGGGATGCCTGGGAGTGGGAGGCTCCTGTCCTGGGGCTTGCAGGCTTGGCTGAGAGTCTCAATCCAGGGTCACTCTGTGCACACTTGGACATGGTGCCATCTGATCCCTCTTCGGCTGCCCCAGTCAGCTCCTCTTGGAAGGTGATGATTCAGCTGGTCCCGTGAGGACACGCCTGCTGCCTGGATGGTGGTCCACAAGTCTGGACTGCACTGAGTTCACATTTTCTCCCTATTTCTTATCTTTATTTTTCTTTCATGGCATTTTCTTTTGCGTTTTTACTCTTATCCTCAGTGTGTGTGAATCTAACCCATTTGAAAAGGTCATTCTACTTTTCAGAAGCCTCATGCTTTTTTTTTGCTGTACGGTTTCTTAGCCAGTCGTACTCCCAGGTTTGGGTGATGGGAACGTGTGCCTGCACTGAAGCATCAACTGCAGATAAGCCCTAGGAGGCCTCAGCAGAGAAGCACAGCCACTAGGTCAGAAGAGAGGACCATCTGGTGCTGTATCCTGCCTCCTACACTGTGCTGGAGTGGGTGCTTGGGAAGAAGTAAAAGAAAGAGCTTGCAGAGTGAGCCTTCCCTTAAAATATCCTCCCCAGTCTGACAAGGGATAATTTAAGCAGTCATTGAACCTGGCGTGGTGATTAACTTGTCATGCCTATGGATGTACTAACCGTCCTGGGGCTTTCCATGGCCTTTTTGAAGACCTGGGTCTTTTTGATGTGTTCGTGCCTGGTGTGACCGCCTCGTTTCCCATTTGTGACATGCGATGATGCTCCTGGTAAAGTTTAAATAATGATTTTTGCTGGGACATGCTCACATGTGGGCAGATACTGCATCCATTTGGTGAGAGGGGTCTGTGTTTGTGCCCACGTGGCTGTGAAGGATGGCGGCTGTATCGGGGAGGCAGTCCTGCACAGGGCATGGCTTTGCAGGGGACGAGTTCTTTTGAAACGGTCATGTGGTGGCTGCTGCTGAGCATCTGTCACATCTGGCTCTGAATGAGGTGTTTTGCTACTCAGCTGATTCAGTAGAGAGCTCGTGGAGCTCTCATCTTCCAAAAAAAAGGCATTTATAAACCTAATCTCATTGCTAATCTTTCCCTCCAAATGAAAACCTGGTTTGGACTTGCTGTAGTTACAAAGCAGGTGCCTGCAGGCTGAGCCCAGGGCTTGAGGGGATGCAGATGCTCCCGTGCAGCCCCACGGCCACAGCAAGGTGCGAGCTGTCCCCGCGGGCAGCGGGGGACAAAGGGACTTGCAGGAGACGAGGTTATTGAAGCTTTCTGCCATAAATATTTTAATGAGTCCTTTGTGTCGCTTGCTTGGCACAAGGAGTGGCTGCACCACCTGGAATTACAAACTGTTGAATGTGCCAGGTTTTAGTGCAACAGCAAAAATTGTTCTTAGCTGAGATAGCTAAAGGTGAATTTGCTCTGCCTGCTTCCCTGACAGCAACAGGGCCTTATTTTTGCAACAGGTACCCCAGCAGCAAGAGTGTCAGGGCAGGGTGCATGAGCAGCTGAATGTGGTTTGGATGCATACGAGGGTGTGTGCAGCCCACAGCTGCAGATAGAAATGACTAACGATTACATATATAGCTTCTGCAACCTACCTGAGATCACTTGCAAAGGTAGAAGAGGGCTTTGGCGGTTTTTGCTCTTTGCACAATCAAGTCTCTTAAGTTTCTTTAGCAGTTGAGCTTCTGGGGTGTGGAGAGAAGGAAATTTGTTTGATGCTTTACTGCAGGGTATTCATCACATGGGGAAAAGGTCCCGACGGGGCTAAACCAGGCTCTTACCTCTGGTAGAGAGGTATAATTGCAGTATAAGGCTGTTTTAACCCCTATGGGCTCTGCAGCTCTGGATGACTTTGGTAGAACTGAGTAGAAATGTGTCTTATTAGCAGATGCCTCTGCTTTTCTGTCCTATGAATTTTTAGAAGTCCCTGATATGGGACCTGCAAACCCCTGTAAGCCAGCTTGCTGTGAGCTCACTTGTAGAGAAAAGTGATCCCTTGGCCTCAGATCCCCAGGAAGGAAGCTGTTGAGTCCTGGCTGGTGGATTTCATATCTGATCCTGAGACCTTCAGTTCTCCAGCGCATCCAGAAAGCGGTCCTGTGGGTTGTGGAGACCTTTTCCTACCCAGCTGTTCAGGTTAGTCCAGCTCCATCCAACAATTAGTTCAGCAGGGTTTAAACACCTGCCCTTTAATCCCAACTCTCACACAACCCATACAGATGTGGACACCTACATCAGCCTGATGGATGGGGGCTCCTGGGGTCTTTTCTGCTCCTGTCATCAGACGTGCTCATGGCCCTTTGCCAACATCATATCCTGTTGGCTCTTTGTGCCAGTTCCTATTTGCAAATGAGGAACTGAAGATGTGGGAGACACAATTTGATCCCAGCTGCCAAAAAGGTTATTCTCAAGGAATTCTCAAGCCAGGAAGCAGCCTCAGGACCTTGGCTGTCAGTTCTCTGCTCAGACCAGGTCCTGTAAATAAGCTTTTGGTGAGTACAGTCGGCCTTGTTGAGAAGCACAATGTCCTATTCTCTGCTATGTGTCCTCTGATGAACGTGCTGTTCAGCATGGTATCTCCATCAGCATTGTGCCACCTGGCCAGCTGCCAGCCCCACCTGGCTCCAATTCCCTCAAACACTGTATAAACACCAGCTCTGTGTGCATGCAGCATCATATTCCTTTCCTGGACAGGTATGGGGCAGGACAGAGGGGTGGAAGGGTGAATCTGGTGATGTGAAAATTCAGATCCTACTCCAGGTATAAGCTTGTTGGGGAAGCCACGGCTTGGAGACCACACAGGTGCGGTATGAGCCCTGGGAGGCTACTGGTTGATGCACTGTGCAGGCAGTAGCAGCGGATCCCTGCGTGCCTCTGTGCTCCTACTTCGCTCCCTCCTCACAGCCAGGGACAGGTATTTTGTCACCTGGAACCATGCTGTTGGACAGGCTTTGTGTAGACCTCGTGTAAGTGTACTGCTCACAGTAGGGCAATTTGCAAATAGTACAAAATAGTATTCTTTTTTTTTTGTCTAATAACTCCCTCTGCGCAGCTATCTGGACATGGTGTGCTGATAGGGAGAATGGCAATGTTTCTTGTTGTGTACTGGATTGAATCCAAAGTCTTTAGAAATTGCTCAGTGAGAAAGCAGGGTGAGGCTCAGCATCTCACTGGTTAGGATGTGCACCAGGGCAATAGAGACTTGGCTTTCCTGCAGCAAGCTAGGGCCCCAACTGCTGCTTTAGGGTGGATTTCTATCATTCTTCCTGGAGGGGCTCTTTGGCTTTTGTAGATAATTAAATTCCAAGTGAAAGTGTTCCCCATATCCAAACTGAGTGCCCTGAGCGATGGGCTGCAGGGTCATTGCTTTTCAGTGCTTCTTTATGGCTACAAAATGGTATATAGCAAGAAGGCTTTGGGGGGGAAATTGCAGTCTGGTGAGTTGATCTTTCTCCTGAGATACAGGGCTGTGTTTCTATTCTTTGCCCCAATGAATATTTAATTTTGCAAAGCAGAGCAACTTCAGCTAGAGAAGCTGAAAGGGCTGCTCTCTGCATCACAGTGGGTTCATGGTTGGGGCACTCTGCTCTAAGGGATTTCTGTAGCCACTCCTGCACAAAGCAGATGAGACAGGAATGGCTTAATCCTCACAGCCAGCCTAACTTGTGCTCCATGGGCTGTTCTGGGAAGCTCACACCAACACTGGCCTCTGATAAGGGCGTCTGTGGCAGCCAGGAGAAATCCTGCTCATTGAAACTCCCTGGTCACCAGATCTTCCTGCAAACACTGTTGGTTTGTGTAGGTCTGTGTTATGGGCATTGTTAGCCTCAAAGGAACTTCTGGAGGCAGATGGGCCTTCGTGCAGTGAGACAACCTGAGGCAGACACTGGCTAATGACCCCAGTTAGCCCAGAAAGTCACCGAGGGAAGTGGAAATAGGTTACAAATGTGCTGATTTGCAGCCTCCTTTGGCACCAAATAAATGGTGCTTCATCGGGTATAGATGTACAATTGGACAAGCAGGTCATGGAGAAGCTGAGTGTGATCCTTTACCCTTTTCACTTGATTTACTTCAGTTTTGTTTCCTAGACTACGGCGGCAACCCTCGCATGAAAAGCTGCTATTCTTCATTCATAACAAAGCCATCTCCAAGTGGATTTTGTAGCTGCAAACAATATTTGGTCAGTGTTGGGAAGTGTATGGTGCTATTTCCTCAGCTTGGCAGATGCCTTATGCAGCTGCTGTCTGCCGATGCTGTAGGCCTGCAAAGTTTGGGAAATGAAACAAAATAATAGTTACCAAAAAGCAAAGCATTTCAGAGTTTAATTGAGCTTTAGGAGAGGAATTTGCACTCGGATGGTAGCTGTCTGCTCTCTGAATGTCACCGCAGACCTCCACCATACATGAAAGTCCCACTGTGCTTGAATCACCTCAAAAGAGAAGATCTCTAACAATAAGCATCATTCTTACAACTGCAGTCTGTGCAAAAGCCTTGAGAGGAGGACTCAGCAAAATGTGTAGCCAAATGATGGGCACGGGACAGGTTTAGCGGGGTTCTCTGCCAAGCCACGTTAATTTTTCTCGATGGGGTAGAGAGCTCTGTATTTCCCTTTTGTCTTTTCCCCGCTTGGCTTCACGCATCCTTTGAAACTCTGTGTCATGGCAACAATCTCCTCTGTAGAGGAGTCTCTGAATGTAATAATTGCTGCGGCATTTTATAAATACCCAGCTCAGAGCCTATATAAAAAAATGTCACTACGCTGTTATGACAATTTATTATCCCAGTGCTGCTTGTATTCGGTAAGACTCTTAAGACGTGAGGTCAGACCAACTGTGTGGTGATAGCAGTGTAGTTGTAAAGAGCTGTGGGACGCTGTAGCGCAAGGGGTTCAGGCTTGATTTTGTAACAGCACAGGCTTTATTTGATAAGAGCTGATGATCACAAAGCCTCTTTTTAGGGGAAACAAATGGACTTGCATGAAACCTTGATTTCCTTTGCCTTGGGCCAAGTGAGATGCAGGCTGGCTATACTCTTCCTAGCCAGTGTTGGGCAGTATCCTGGGGTCATTTTGGTACTGTCCCAAGAGTGTCCTTGAAATAAGAATTGCTCAGTTTGCTAATGAACATCAACTGAAGCCTTGTTTGAGAGGCGGATATCTTTGGTGCCTCACTGCCTTTCACCACTCTTTTTCCAGAGGTTAGTATTTGAGGACAGAGGCCATTCTTCTGTGCAGGATTTATGGTAGTGTCCAACTGCAGTGCCACAGGCACGGCAACTCACTTGCAAGTTCAATGCTCAGTTTTCCCCAACATTTGCCCAGGGGGTTTGATGGCCCGTGCAGAGTGAGCAATGAATTAGCCAAGGAGTGGCTCTCATGGGACCACAATCAGTCTGTTGTTGTGCCCTGACCTTACCAAAAGCACCACGCTCTGGGGTTAAAGCGTGCATTTTTAGATGATATTTCTTTTTCTGGAAAGCAAAGTTTGAAAATATCTGTGTAAAACTGCAACTTTCCCCCCAACCGTAGGTGTTTACAGCTTAGTCTAAGGCTGCAGATTCTAACGTTGTTCTCAGCGAGAAAATGTCTTGTGAAACTTGTGAATTAAGTGATTTTTTTTTTTACCATGCAAAGGTTAATCCCCTTTCCTCAGCCTGCCTCCAGGACAGCTATGATAAACCAGCATGTCCCTCCCATGTCACTGCAGAACCAGAAACAAAAGCTGCATTGACTGTAAAGCTGTAGCTGAGTTTGCTTCTACTGTTGAGCACTTGAGTCACGTGTGGCCGTTATAGCGCAGGGCAAAACTTTTCCCATCTTGCTGGTGGCTGCATCTCTGGAGAAAGCCAGGGGTAGGCAGGGTGAGCTGACTCTGGGGGCAGCCTTCACCCCAACTACAAATGCAGACAAGCTGCTGAGCCACCCCTTGCCATTCTGGGGCAAATATGTGTGCATGGCCGTGGGCTTTTGTCTTGTATTTTCAGTGATCTGTGTGTTCAATATCATCTGCTTCCTGTGTTGGAGCTCATTAAGTTGTTAAATGTGATTTTTTTATTTTTAATCAGTATGGAACTACTGATCTGGGAAAAAAAAATCGACTAATAGAGAAGAAATCTGTTGCCACTACTTGTCCTCAAGTTGGGTGAAGCAGTTGAATGAGAGAGAAATATTCAAACAATCTTTGCAGAACGAACTTCTTTCTTACCAAGACCAACTCTGAGGCCTGTTAAAATCAGGAATGTTTCTGTAGATGCCAGAGGGACTTAGGCTTGATCCTTAACAAACAAAAATAACAGTTTTATCTACAAGAGGTGAAAAAAGCTTTGAAGAGTAGAGAGCAGCCAGTGGTCTGCAAGGGCTGCAGGAGGCAGAGTATCCCCCACCTCGCACACCTCCGGGCTGCTGTGCTGCAGCTCAAACCGCTGATTAAAGGCTTGAAAAATCCTTAGATAAAGTAGAAGTGACCAGAAAGCTTTTGAAAAAAAGAGTGAAATAGAATAAATATTGATTATGCTGAAGTGTGCTGAAGTATGCAGCCTGTGTGATTTAAAACAGCCGAAAGATTACTCCCTAGGACCAGGTCTGTAAAATAATCAGTGCTTAAAATTTGATTATCAGAAAGCACAAGGGCTATAATCTGTATAGATGTGCTTTAAAACATTTATTTGAAGGAACAAGGATGTTTAATTTTTAGCTATCATTCCATTTATAGATAATCCAGAAAAATGTCTGCCAGCTATAAGCTCCTCTTGTGTTTATTGAGTCTGGTTTTTGTTTCCTTCTCCCAGTGAAAGGTAAAATTATGTATATTGTTCCAGTGTGCTTCATTACCACTGAGATGGTCAGTGTGCGAAATGTGGTATTAAAACAGCCTCTCCCATTATTTAATTCACAAGAAATCTAATAACTGAACATAAGAACAACAGCCTTTCCAGTGCCTGTGGCCCTGTGCCAGATCAAAACATAGTTTCAGAAGCTTATTTGCTCAAAATTAAAGACTAGAACAGTCTGAAAACCCAATCTTCTTTCCAATGCGGCAGCCTTGGACGCTGCTGTTGCCAGCAGAAACCTTGGCCCATTACCTTGCCGTGGCTGGGAGGCACAGGGGGAGTTTGTGAAGTAGGAGAGTAAAATTAGTAACTCCAAAATATAACAATTAGCATTGAATATAGTGTGTTGAGGGGATAGCACTCAACCTCCTAGGCCATTCTCCATTAGTGCATTTTGTGGGATGTATTTGCTGCTGACTTACAGTGTTTTCCCTGCTAGAGCCATTAGAAACGTTGATTTCTAGGAGAATTGTATATCTTTTGTTACAGAATTTCATCTATAATTTAGGAAAGCTGCATTTGGTTCAAGTCCCACCTTTGAGTTAACACCTTGTTAAACGTCTTCACTTTGGATTTTTGCCTCCTTTTTGACTGGTCCTTTTGCTTTTTTTTCCAGAAACCGCAACGCCCATCTGTGCAAAGGACATCAGTGATGATTTGATGAAAGAGTTTGCTTTCCTTTCTGGTGAGTATGGTGAACTTCTCCAGGTCTCTCTCCCTGTGCAGTAATTAAATACTCCAGATGAACTTCTGTGCTATTTGGCAAAATGATACTCCACACGGGATATTGTCCATCGAGTGGTCTCCAGTGCCACTAGAAATGTTGTTAATAAAACATCGATACAGTTTGAAGGAGCATATTAGGTTTCTGTCTCAAGCCATACTATTAAATCTCTCTACCTGCAAACAATCAATGCATTAACAAGCATTTTGCTTTGAAATTTATTTCTATTGGTTCCAGACCAGCGTGCTGTTTTGTCCTTGTGTTTCTGAATTCTTTTGGTGTCCTGTGTAAAGTGTGCTCATTAAAAAAAAAAGGAAATATCTCGTACCTAATAAGTTTGTTTGTACCGCCTGTGCATGTGTCTCGTGCTTGAAATCATTGGCAGGATTTGGCCCAGTTTTGCTCTTCTGGTGATGTCGAAAAACCTCTGTAATGGTGGCAGCGTGTTTTCTGACTTGACTGGTGGCCCTGGGCTTTGCTGCTGGCCCTCCTTGAAAGCATGCACAGGGATGCATCCTTGTCTTTATTCCAGGTGGCCGAGGGAAAGACAAGGCTTGGATTATCACCCTCCCTGACAACGCTCGCTTCAATGAGGTGCCTGAGGAGATCGTATCTAAAGTCTTAACATACCTAACATCAGTCCCGAGGTATGTCGCTCCCTTGTAGCTCCTGCCTTTGATGGGCAAAGGTGTTGGTCCTGCCTGGGTCAGGCAAGGGATCTTCAGGATAATGCTACGCGTCGGGGTTAGGGGCATCTTCAGCTCTCAGAGCAGGTAAGAAGGAGAAGATGAACAAAGCAAGCCCTTACGGTGTCCAGGTGTGATGTTTAGCGTGCCAGTAACTGCAGAGTAAAAAGTGGACATCATCCCTATGACTTGTCAGCCTACATGTATCATAAATTTAGTTCATTAAGTTTCTAATTAACAGCAACCTTTCCTTACGCTTTGACATGTGTCATCGCTTTAATTTGCCATGCCACTGCAGAGTAATATTTTGACACGTACAGATAGCCAGTCATTACCATGGAAAGAGAAATGTAACTGGAGGAAGAGACTAATTACAGGAACAAACCGTTTGGGGTCCCCATTAGAGGCGATTGCTCAGCAGTGTGGCGCAACTCCCATTACCCGCCTGTGTGTCTCAGGGTTAAGCGGCTGACAGTCTGCCTATGCCACATGCAGGGCTGTATACTTAGATTAATGGCCCCCCGATTTCTTGCCGCTGAGCCTGGTGACTCACTAACCTGGAATGCTTAATTTCCTTGAATAATGCCTGTTTTGGCAAATTTCTTCCTGCAGGGAGAGCAGGTTTGACAGCAGCTGGATGGGAGCTTTTCATCAGCAGCTGCCTTGGAAGAAATAGCGTGTTTAGCCACCTCTTTAGGGAAAAAAAAAGACTCCTGGTTCCTCTGTCCTCTTTTTGGATGGACTCAGAAGTTTCGTGGGCTGCTGGCCCACAGAGCACTGCCCCACTCTGGACTGGAGCACGGCATGGTGTGTGCCGGCCAGAGGATTTTCTCCTTTATGCTGTGTAGGCAACCCATGTCTGTGCAATTGCACTTTCCAGCTCTGCCCAGTTTCTCCAGGGCTTCTTATTTCATATGGCTGTAAACACCCTGGCATTAGCATGGTGAGCCGTCTTGCTGTCCTTGTAATAGGCCAAATTCAATTGAGAAACTAATGAAAGCGACGAGCTTGCTGGTGATTCAAACATGTTCAGCATGTTATTTATAAAACTACTTTAATCATGCTTCTCTGCCTCTCTTACCACCTTAACAGCCTGCCTCAATACCTGACTGTCTTAAAAATGTGCTTTTTAACCCTGTGGGGTTGTTAAGGCTGTAGGGGAGCAAGGAAAAGCATCACGCAGGTGAGGATGGAAGATGTCTGTTAGCTCTTGTACCTTGGATATGTGTTCCTCGGCAGCATCGCATCGTAGGATCAAAGCTCAGACTTCAGGCCAGAAAGCCCCTAAAAGAGGTTAATATTTGACCTGTATGTCAGAATTAGCTGTGGATGCACCCATACCTCTCTACCACATCTATGGATGAATACAGGCATATCGTGGACATATCAAAACCACACAACACATGTGGTGCCTTTCCTGTGCAATCCACAGCAAGGTCTGCGTATGTCCTGCTGATACTGGTTGGAGAAAACCTCATGGGGTGTCAGGTTTGTAGTGTTTTGGCAAGCTGAATTCCATGAAGCGTTTGTCTCCTGGAAATAATTGTTAGGTAAAGGAGATGGATGCTGTAAAATATCCTTCGCTCTGCAAGGTGAGGGCTTTAGTAACAAAGCCAGGAGGAAGAGGAGTCTTTTAGCCAAGTTAATTGTACTTTAGGATTCCTGAGAACCGTGCTGCAGGCATGCAGCCGCAGGAAGTGCTTGTATGGAAGAGCTGCACAGAAACCAAGTCTCAGGTCCCCACTTTTCACACCCCGCACATCCAACTCAAAATGCACGTGGTGGGCTGCCTGCTGAGGGGCTGCCTGCCTGCCTTCAGGCGGTGTTGAACAGCACTGTGCAGTGGAATGCTTGAAGGAGAGGCACAGCTAAGTGCAACATCCCAGTATCTGCAGAAAGGAGACCTTAAGAGCGATAAAGCAGCATTTTATCCAGGGTTGGACTGATACAGCGTAGACTTTGCAACAAATGCTGATCTTTTGTGTAACCTAAAAGAATTTTTTTCTTCCAAGGTAAGTCAGAATTTCAGTAGAAGCTTGAAGGGGAAAAAAACCCAATTGTTACAGTAAGTTTGTTATTACAATAAACTGTCGTAATTACAGTTAAAGGAAAGTAAAAGAAAAATAGTGCTGTCTTTGAAAACTAAATTCCTGCTGTATACAATGATGGTGCAGCCTGACCTTGAGCGCTGTGTGCAGTTCTGGGCCCCACAATTTGAGACAGTTGTGAAGGTGTTTGCATCTGGAGGAGGGCAACAAAGCTGGTGAAAGGGCTGGAAGGAATGCCCTATGAGGAAAGGCTGAGGACTTTGGGCTTGTCTAGATTGGAGAAAAGGAGGCTGGGGGCAACCTCACTGCTCTTCCCAGCTATCTGAGGAGGTGAAGTGGAGAAGGAGATGCTGATCTCTTCTACCTGATATCCAGTAATGGGACATGGGGGAATGGTTCAGAGCTGCACCACGAGAAGTTTAGACTGGACATGAGGAAGGATTTCTTTACTGAGAGGGTGGTCAAACGCTGGAACAGGCTGGAGAGGTGATCGATGCCCCAAGCCTGCCAGTGTTTGAGTCATGTGGACAAATTCCCTTAACAACATGCTTTAACTTTTGGTCAGCCCTGAGTTGGTCAGGCAGTAAGACTAGATGATTGTTGTAGGTCCCTTCTAGCTGAAAAAGTCCATTCCGTTCCATTCCATCTTGTTTGACTATCCAGCTTTTTGGTAGTTAGACAATCTCTGCTGTGTTTCACTTAGACTGGAAAGTAAAGTACAAAGTGATTTAGAGCTGTGGCTGTTAATACAGAATAACGACATACGTAAAGGGTGCTGTTGGCTATAAATACCTCTGAATTTAAAAATTAGGCAGCAGGTCCTGATAGCGTGCTCTGATCCCAGCAGCCACAGGGAGTCTCTCACTCCTGTGATAAATCTCACAGCTGCAGACTCTGGGATCTGATTTCAAGTCCTCCTTGCAAAACATCCCAAGTCTTTATTTTTAGTCTGGTGCATCCTGCAACACGTACAAAATCAGGGGTAAGAAAATGTGACAAGAAGCACCCGGAGAGAAATAATCCTTGATCTGGTTATCCATCTCCATCTTTTTGCTGCTGGATGCAAATGATCTCTCCCCTTACAGCCTCAGTGAGAAAGCATTGATTTATTTTTATTGTCATTCTAAAAGGTACATTGCAGGACTGGAAATCTGATAGACCTGCAAGGCCTGGGTTGCAAATAGTCACAGACTTGCTCCACTCACCCGAGAATACATTAAAAAAATTCAATAATAGGTTTCAAGGCTTTTGGACAGCTGGGAACTTTCTTCTTTGTGTCTGTAGGGGAACTGATAAAAGTAAATTAATATGCTGAGAGGCTCCTTTCTGAATATAACCTTGTACTGAGTAAACAGCATACTTTGGCATACTTTTATTAACTGACAGTTCACTACAGTCTGACTGCCTTTTCTAAATTATTTGGATTCTGGGGGTTTTCTTCAGCTTTTATTATGATGATAGTAGTGGTGTGTAAACTGTTGGGGTTTTTTTGGTTTTGGTTGCAGCCTGTTGGGAGTTGGGGAATTGTTTCCCATGGGACAGAGACCTACCTTTTAAAGTTTGAGGCTGTGCTGTAAAACCAGAGGGTTTTATTTTTACCTCCAACACAAGGATCCTCTTGCCCACCTCCCACCCATCATTTAACTCATGAGTGTGAACAGGGCTGACAGAAACCTGCGTTATTGTGTCATGTTGCCAAAACTATTTTAGCTAAAGAAGGTTTATTCTGAAGAGTCGTGCCTCATCCATCTCACGATGTGTAATCTCGGACTTTGTTACATGCAGAAGTTTTGTGTGTGACCCATGTGTAAAATATTCATTTTCTCTGCTCTTTTCTGCTGCACCTCAGTGGTAATGTATAAGTTCACATGAAACTTTTGCACTGCGGGTGTGATGTTAGAGATCCATAAGATGTATTTGTAGAACAGCTTGGGAGCTGGGTATCTCTACGTGTCTTCAGTCAGTTGTTATTATCAGCCAAAGGGAATTCTCTTTCTTTTTCCGCTCAGCACAGCTGCTAATTCCTTTTAAATGTATTTGTCAAAGGTGTGGCTATCACAGACAAGAGCATCAAGATGTGAATTGAATGAAGGCTCCTGCACTGGCTTCAAGCATCTTTTTTTTCCTGTAGTGAAGCTGCCAAGTGTTGGCTGCCATGTGATACTTCGGAGTAATCCACCGTGTGTTTTTGCTTGCCAAATACAAGAGATACGGAGGACAGTGCTTGCATTGGGCAGCCCGTATGGGGCCATGCCCAGGGCAGACAATCTAACCCAGCCCTCGGGAGCCAGCACGTGTACTGGGAGCCTCTCTGCAGCACTGAGATGCCCGCAGAGGGTGGTGTGGGACGTGGCTATCCTGTTTCAGCATCCGCAAAAAAAATATTGTAAAAATTACCTAAGTATCCTGTAAATACACTCACATGGTTACAAGCTGGCATACCCTTATCTGTGTTCGAATGTGATTCCGGTTTGTAATTCAGACTGCCCTGGAGTGTGTATTGTCATGGGCTGAACCTGGCTGAGTTGTACCCAGCTAGCCTGGAAAGGCAATATTTGAATTACAGACCAGATCTCACCTGCATCTTAGATCACCCGCCAGACTGGGAATCTCTGGTACTGCTGCCTGGCTTGGAAAGACTGGGGATTTCAAAGCAATTTAAAGGATTTGGGCGTCAAAAGGGATGTCAGGAAGCCTGTGCTTACAAAGTGATCCAGAGCGTGCTGGAAATTGCCCTCTAGCAATAACTGCTGCACCAGCGGGGCCTCAGGAACTGCTGGGGAAGCCACAACAGCCTATTTCAGCTCCAGCTCCCTTCTCCCCCATCCAGGCTGGCATCTCCCTTCTGTTAGTGGGTTGGTGTCACCTCTGTTGCCCTGGGCCAAAACAAGATGGGAGTCATCACTTGGTTGCATCAACCCAGGCAAGCGGGTAACAAGCTTTCTAGAACGAAGAGCTGAGCAGGGAGGACGGGGATGTGCATCTTGGGGCAGAAGCTGGTGGAGGCCGTTGGCCACCTCTGAGCTGCTCAACAGCTGCCTTTGACCTCTGCAAAGTCCTTCTCAAGCCCAGTGCAGGTTTCAAGGGCAACTTCCAATCCTAATGCCCGTTTCAAAGGTGATGCATGACCGTGGGCTAACTGTAAGATGGGCTTCCCAAATTTCTTGCTGGAGTCTGCTCAGTGAAATGTTTTCAAATGGAATATCAGCAGTTCTGGAAATGTCATAATATGGTTTGCATTCTGTGTTCTTGAGTCTGGGGTTTTTTTTGGAGGAATGAAGTCATATTTCCTCAAAATGTTATCTAATTACTTGGAATTTTCTTATCTATCTTGTAGTCAACATGAATCTGACACCAAATTTATCCTAATCCTGGATAGAAGATTGGATACGTGGACATCGGTCAAAATGACTCTCCAAAAAATAGCAGTAAGTCCTTTTTTAATATTAATTTCTTTTAGTGTGCTAAGTCATTATGCCATTATGTATCACTTTCAGAAAACACTGGGAACTAGGAGCAATGATGCTTGTGCTCTCTCTCTGGGTAGTATTTTGTTTTATGGCCCTATAATTAATGCAGTCACAGCTCTGTGCCCCATTTGAATGCATAAATGAGCTGTATCTGTATTAGCTAATTAATTTGCTTGCTTTTGTACTTTTTCATAGTGGTTCAGATGTGTTTTATGCAATGTTCTCTGCTTTTGATGGGTGGAAAATTTGTTTTTCTAGGCAGTGGTCATTAGTGAGAATATATTTTACCTAGTGTCAGTGACTAAGTGTTTGGTTCTTAAAACAGGCTTCGCAAACATTTGCATGTGGGCATGGGTGGAAAAGTCTATTTTAAATGCGTCTGTATTCATTCATGTATTTTAAATGTCTATTACACATTTGTGCACTAGACATCAGATTCTGAACATATCTCAAAAGTAAGCTTGTTGCAACTCAGCAATGCATTGTGTCTTATGAAATCAGAACATGGTATTACAGTAGTGCATGCAGGTATAGAAAAGTCATATTTATAGATATATGGATAGGTAGGAGCTAATTGATAAATGCTTTCCTGTGCCATGTGGGTAAGTCAGTGAAAATATTCTAAGTGTATTATTATTGCCTTTGTTTCTTCTTATAGTCATCGAACAGTTAAAGGCATTGTTCCATCTGATAGAGAATGAAGTAAATGGCGTATACTGAGAAAGAAAACTCTTACCTGATTCTGCTTAGATCTGATAAAGTTAGATCTCTTGATGTTTTAAGCAGTTAATACTGGTGCAGCTGAACTTGGTATTAAAAATCTCTGGCTTTGATGGCATCCAGCAGGAGGAAGAGGAGGTTACCTTTCTGCAAAGTGCGTGAGATACCACTGCCGATATTTTGGGTTCTGACTTTCCTGAATGTTATAAATTGAATTTCCAAGTGTGGTTACCATACCATTAGAGAAGCAGGAGCATGTAAAACATAGTTATTTAAAGTGATCATCAAAATTCAGTTCTTCTGCCAGCATTTGAGGGAGTGCTAGTACTAAGAGCATCCTTTAAGGATGCTGCAGTTGCTTTGCATAGTTTGGAAGTTTCAGATGTGAAAAAATCCTGTCCTAATTTGTAGCTTTTATGGGAGGGCCGTTCGTTCTGTGTTTAATAAGAAAATTTAGGTATTTTGTGACCTTTGAGCAAACACCCTGTTTGTTTACCTGTGTGCACCGTGTGCCCATGGAGAGAAGTGGCTTTGCCAGTAGCAGCGGGGCTGTCCATGTAGATTATGTGGAGGTGCTGTTTGCAAAGAGGAACTGAAGAGCAGAAAACCTGTGTCCGCTAAATCTTAAGACTTGGGAGTCTTGCCTTAAAAACAGGGTCTGGCCCTAAAGGGCTGTCTTTGTGCCCAGGGGGTGTTTGACTATGCTTATCTTTGTGCAGCTAATACAAAATATTAAATATTTATTTATTTATTTCCAATCATAAATCACAACCCACAGTGCAATAAAATAATTTTTTTTATAGTTGTTTGTATACTTTTGGAATCTTTGTAGAATTTGGAATAAAGATGTGCAAATAAGCTGAATTTGAAATGCACAGTGTCCTATTTTTTCAGCATATGTATATGCAATTGCAGCTCTGTGGTTGTGCATCGGGTCCAAAAAAAATATTGGTATCAGACTGTATAGATTTTTCTTTAACTCTTTGTGTAGGTTTTTAATTGCCTGTGCAGCCCAGGTGCTGCTTCCTTGGGGAGCTGTGGCTGTGGGGTCAAGCCTCAGGTTTTAGAGGTTCAGGTTTTATCTTTAGAGCCTCAGGTTTTAGAGCATCTTTCCTTACTTTCCGTCCCCAAAATCCTAAACAGCTTCCGAACGTCCCTTTGAGAGGATTTCAGGGGGAAGAAGGGAAGGGCAGAAGCCCTATGCTGGGAGCCGAATCCAAGGGAAAGGAGCTGGCCCCCGTCTGCAGGATGATTTCGGGCATTCCACCTTAAAAACGCACCCGGCGCTCGGCAGCAGAGCTGGGTTGCCAGCCGGGAGCCGGCAGGGCTGCTCGCCCCGCTCGCCCCTCTCGCCCCGCGGCTCGCCCTGCCGGGAGCGCCCATCCCCGGGGCATCGGGGCGATGGCGGAGGCGAGCCCGCGGCGGGGCGGGCGGAGGGCCGGCAGGAGTGCGGTAAGGCTGCGGGCCCGCCGTGCTGCAGCGGCCAAGGACGGGGGGGTAGGGGGGTGGGGGAGAGAGGCCTCTTCCTACAGGGTTTGGGGGGATGGAGGGAGCCGGAGGGGCGGCCGGAGCGGCTGCGAGCGGGCGGCGCGGGGGCGGTTCGTGGGGAGCATCCTCGGTGCGGCGTTTGGGCAGCGCGGTCCTGCGGCGGTGCTGCTGCCGCTTCAGCGGCTTCTTCGCCCAAACCGGGCGGGGGGAGAGGCTTTATTTATTGCTCTCCCAGTAAGAGAAAGCCTCCGGCCCTAGGTAGAATCTGTGCGGCGGCAGCGATGCTCGCAGCATCTTTGGGGGTTAAAGATGCAGGCGGCTGAAATCGCGCTATGGAGCTTCATTTTGGCTCCGGGGGATGTTACAGCTCGAATTAGCGGTACCTGGCGTCGTGTGGTGTGACTTTTCCTTGAAGGGGCAGCAGAAAGTCATTCCCTTCAGCATCTGTGTAAGGACCGCTCGCCTCTAGCTCCATTCCTCAGAAAGAAACTTACTGGCAGAGATGGCTTTTTCTTTACATTTATTGATTTCCAACCTCGTGAATGTCCCAGTGAGCTGCAGGGAAGAATATCCTTTGAAAACTGAATTCTCAAAATTAGGAAAAACCACATTAAATGCATCAGGTTGAGATAGTCAGTGAGGAGGTAATAACTGATGCTTTCATTGCGTGCCCTTCTTTGTGCTTTATTACCCCAGTTTGCCTATATCGATTCTATCTCAGCTATCTACGTGGTTATAGTTGAATGTCTATTTAAACAACTTGCTGAACTGAGGCCTTAAGATCTACACATCTGTGTCCTCAGAAGGGAAGGAATGTTCTGAACATGGTCTTTGGTCAGTGAGATAGTTAATAGTATTGAAATGTTGCCAAATGCCTGATTTAGTGGAATTACAACAGTTAGTTTTTTGTCTTTCCTGATATGCTGCAGAGGAGTAGCAGAGGGCAAAGGCTTTAGAGGGCAAAGGCTTTAGAGGGCAGGTTCTTCTCGGTGTTTCATTACATAAACCCAAGTTTGTCAAATGCACAAGATTCTTTGCAGTGTTATAAATAATAAGATAAAACATAAGGCAAGATTAAGGACTCTTTTTGTCTTTCCTTTGTTGAATATATTATGGTGAAGGTTTTTTTTTTTCGCCAGCAGTACCTTCAGTATCATTAGCATTCAGTTTACAGGTAACTTCTCTACACTTCAGTCCTTAGAAGAACTAGAATTTTAGCGGAGATTAAAAAAAATACACTTTCTTCAGGAATGTTACCTCTGAGGAATTATTGGTCTATCTTTGTATATAGATAGATAGATAGATAGATATGACTATATATATTTTTCTAAATATTTCATCGTTTCTCTTAAGTCTCTAAAAGGGCACAGGATTTGGTTTGATTGGTGACCGTATTTAGGCAAGCTTATTTTTTGGATTGTTCATTTTTTCCATGCTTGAAATTCATTAGGTATCATTTGCAAAGCTGTATTGCTTCTTTTATAACTACTTATAAGTGCTGACCTTGATCTTATACGTATAAGATCAGCTGAAAAAATCCCCAAATGCTTTCTAAATTGAATGAAAATCAAATCATCTGTCCTGGAAACCCAGCTACCTCTGAGATAAAGCACATCAAAGAGTGAAAGGGATACAGTTATGTGTGTATGGGGCATAAAGTTGTGTCAAAGAAGAATTTGCTCCAATGGCAGACGTGGCAGAAGGATATGGCTGCCAGGTCTCCTCTTGTACATTGTGTGGAGCATGTCAGCATCCTGCATTCATGAAACCAAAGGCACTTTTGCTATCAGAGAGGTGTTCCACACCTTTTCACTATTGCAGTGTAGTTTCGACTGGGAATTCTGTTTGTCTCCCGATCACTGGTCCGTTTTCCTGGAGCCATGGGTTTCCTGCCCAAGGACCTGTAGAAGACCTTCAAAATCTTCAGGTTCCCATGGGGTGATATGGTTTGGAGACCCAGGTGCTTACTCCAGGAAGTCTGCTCTGTGCATGAAAGGTGCATGACAAAAAGGACTTGAAGGAGGGCAAAGAAGACTCATCGCTGCTCACAGTGCCAAACAGGGCTAAAGAGGGCAGGGGGTGGAGGAGGATAATGAAATAAGACCATGGGAGGATGTATCTTTAGCTGGTTGTTCTTCTCAAAGATATTGCTGATGCATTTTTCAGGAGAGGGTCAAGGTAGGAACCTAAAGTTCAGAGGCATGAATACGCTGTTGTGTTTCTGAGCTGGAAATGGTGAATTTCCCGAAGTGCTGTGAGACTTTACCGTTGGATTCATGGACTCGTGACCATGCAGAAGGATCTAAAATTGCATCCTCTGAGCTCCTTTAATGCATTTTAAGACTACTGACCTCACAGGGCATTTTTTCAAGTCAGTTTGAGCCATTAACACCAGGGGTACAGGGCTTGTCTTGGAGCAAAAGCATCCTATCCTTGGAGGTTTGCAGCTCATGGTCACTCCTTGGTGATATCTTCAAAACCTTCTTGGGGTATGTTACTGTTGTCCTGTCTGCAGAGAAGTGCCCACTGGGAAATGAGCAGAATGTAAAATGAGTCAAACAGGGACGTGAGGGTGGGCGTGAGGGAAAGACACATGATGGACTCACAGTTCTGCATGGATGGGCACATTGCTGTGAATGCAGGCTGACAGATCAGTTCCTGGGATGTCCTAGTGTCTTGGGGTGTGCTGGAGCATGAAGAATGTGAAGTACTAGCCAGGTCAGCCAACAAGCCTGGAAGAAGCAATAGCAGTGTTTACCTGGTCCAAAAGAGAGCCAGTGCAGTGAGGTGGGAGAGGCAGCCAGCTTTTCTGGGACTTGTTGGAGGCTGAGTGTTGAACTTGCCAGAGACTTTCCAGTGAAACATTAGTGTCGTAATTTTTCAGTTCATTCAAATATCTACCAACCTGTGCCAGTTCTGGTGGCGCTCTCATCACTGAAGGTTTTCTGCATCCCAGGCAGAGATTCTTCTCAGTCTTAAAGTAAGGAACCAGTCCAACTCCTGAGAGATACTCACTAGCCTGTGGATGATTTTCTTTCTAGTGATATGGGAAGCTCAAGTTAAAAATCCTGAGCTGTGTGTCCAAGGTGGGCTTCTCTTCAGAGCCGCATCTGCTAGGTGGGCTGTGGGAGGGCCTGCCTGTGGTTGTCTTGCAGGAGAGCTGATCATCCTTGTAGAGCCAGTTAATCAGGGACTGAAGCCAGAAGCTGCACCTGGACCGCCTGCAGTCTCTGTCTCAGAGCTGCGAAGGTCTGGTGATTCTGTGGCCAGGTTTAGACCTTTGGCCCACCCGCAGGTTTGGTAGGGTTGGAAGTTGGCCCCCTGGGTCTCGTGTGGCTGTAGCCATCGCTGCGTGTCTGGGGCTGGCAGCCGTTTCGGAGATGTTGTGTGCTAACCAGGTGCTGTGTGACAGAGGTTCAGAGCCCAGGTCCCGGAGCCAGCACAAACTCCTCCAGTATTTGATGGTTTGCTCTTGTTTGTAATGCCAGATCTTTGTCCCTGGCACCATTCTTGTTGACTTCGAAAGGGTATGAATTTGGCATTTCATTCACATTAATTTATTCTTTTTCTGCTCCTCCTTAAAATAACGACAGATCAATATATTGAATTTATGTGGCTTATTTGATCCTAAAAGTCGCTGTCCATTTCTAAGAGGAGCTGTGGGCAATGGAAGCCACAACCTGACCTTCCCTACATGAGAAAACATAGCAAAATATTTACAATGTAGTTCATGAATGTCAGGTCTCAGCTGTAAATCATGGCTTTCTTGAACAATACTAATGCGTGTCTATGGGAGCAATCTTTGTTTTGAAGGCATAGATTAAATGTCCTGCAATGCGTAATACCTAAACATGTTCATTGCTCTCACCCTTGGTGTAGATACCGTCATTTTTCTTGGGTGATAATGGAGGAGGATAATATAAGGAGGAGTATATGGAGAAATGTAACCTGGCCTGGCAGGAAAATCATACGTCTTAATTAACTCAATTCTTTGCATCACAGGCTTATCCATAATTTAATGATATGACTTCTACTTCCTTAAAAATTCTTTTTCATTCTCAAGCACCCTTTTCACAGATCTATTTAAAAACGCACCTGCCAACCATATGCTTGAAAAAGGCTCCAGCAGCATAGACAGGATATTCCAAATTCTTACCACAAATTAAATGTTGCCTGGTAATTACCAGGGACAAGAAATGTATGCTTGTTGCAGTTATAGGATGATTAATGAGTTTGGCACTAAATTTTGCTTCCCCAATCTGTCTGTCATTCCCCTTGACGTTCCAGCCCTCTGTTCCCTGTTAAGTTGTAATTTCACTCTTCTAAGTTATAATGCTGAACACGATATAAAGTATTAAAGTTTATAATAAGTGGCCTTCCAAGGCGTGTGGTTGAACTTCTGCCTGCTCCGAAGGGCAGTGGGACTGCGCAGTCCTCCTGCAGTTACATCTTGTATCACTGTATCACTTAGAGTTTCTCCCTGCTGTTTTGGAAGTAGGAAAAAGCTGTAAGGGGCAATCAGAAAAAAATGCAAAATCTCTTTCCAGGCATTTAAAAGCTGTTGTTGGGCCTGCCGTGTCCCCAGGTTGAATGCCGTCTTTTTTTTTCTTGCAGGCATCTTTCCCAGGGAACCTGCACTTAGTGATGGTTCTTCGTCCCACAGGGTTTTTCCAGCGCACCTTCACTGACATTGGATTTCGGTTCAGTCAGGAGGATTTTCTACTCAAGTTACCGGTAGGAGCGTGCAGAGATGTTGTGCCTGTATGTGATTGGAGGCTGCCCATCCACGTCGGGTTGGGGACTGACTACAGGCAGCAGTGTGAAGAGTAGATGGAGTATCTCTGCCAGAAATGCCCTATTTCCGCCAAATTTCTCTCCACAAAACCTCTCCTGTAGCATTTTTCAACTCCCTTGTGCACAGTTTGTTCCCCAAAGGGCATGGCCACGGTAGTGGGTAGTGGGGTTCTCCTCCTGTTTTCATGCCCCTGTGTAGGCTGCTTGTCTCTGTGGAGGATAAAACCATGCTCAGGAATTGTTTAATGTCTGAAAAGTCAGAAGACATGTCTAGCGAAGTTTTCGCTGTGAAATACCACCCATAATTGCTGCTTTCATCTCAGCGTAAACTCCATACCAACATCATGTTGATATTTATCTCTACGGTAACAACTGATATAATTTTACATTCTCAAGGCAGAGTTTCCAGGACTTCTAAACCCACCATTATTAGAGGACATAATAAGAATATTTAAGAGAACAAAAGTGCATTTGTGAAATCTAAGGTTGACACAATTACAAATCCACAAAACAAAGTAATGTTTTCCTTTGGGAAATAATATGATTTTCACAAGCTGTGAATTTTTGCTCTAAAATTATTGTCATTTGCACAGTTTTGAAAATTCATGCTTATCAGAGGGCAGATCAAGACATGAAAAAACTCATGAGTATGTATTTATATGAAATGGGCCAACGCTTCAAGATGCATTAGAATTGTTATAATTTTTCCAGATTAGTCGTCATCCCTTGCAAAAACCTGTGTTGCTTCTGCTTTCAGCTCTGTTCTGCAGTCAGGTACTACAGCATCTCACTGTGCTTTTCATTTAAGGAAGAAAGCACTTGAGGGATCAGGGTTAGCTTACCCTAATGGTCAAATACATCAAATAAAATTCATGTTAAGCCATAAGCACAAGAAAAAAAGCCATTCTATGGACAAACCAAACTTTTAGATACATAAAAGATTTGTAGGCTTGGTTTGTGTATGCCTTGGTTAGAAGAGATGATCAGCCCCTAATGATGTTGCCTTGTTTGCAGGTTGTTATGCTGAGCTCAGTTAGTGACCTGCTGACGTACATTGATGAACAGCAATTAACCCCAGAGTTTGGAGGTACCTTGGAGTACTGCCACAGCGAGTGGGTCATCTTCAGGACTGTACGTACTCATTTCCAGCCCACTGTTTCCAGTTTGTCTCCAGCACACTACTTAACTCCCTCCCTTGTCCTCTTAATGAAGCTGTGAGTGAGGTAGCCATGATGCTAGATGGCCCTGTAAAGCTGGAAATATCCATCACCAAGAGGCCAAAAAGATCTCCAGGGCCCTACTGCCTGGAGGTGGTTCCCAGTGTAGGTTAACCAGATTAAAAGGGAGATAAAAAAGGAATTACAGGAATATGTGAGATGGATCCTATGGCAGCTTCTGCTATGGACCTCCAATATATGGTAGGAAAAAAATATCTCAGAGTGCACAAGAATAAGCAGCAGAAAACAGAAGTGTCTTTGCCCTATATTACGCTTATTTAAGTCCCTGTTGTGGATTCAAGTTGCACTAAAAGCCACCCGGCCATGTGTTGGTGTCCACTAGCTAATGCACTGCAGCACACATCAGCTCCACGTGCAGTGGACATCCCACCCACCTCTCTCAGAGCAAGCTGCTGGGTTGCCCTGCAGATCTCAGCCTTGGCTCTTCACATACTTTCAATGAGCAGTACCAATATCCTGAACCCTAAGCTGATGGTGATTATCATTTCCTACCAGGCAATAGAGAGTTTTGCACTAACTGTGAAGGAAATTGCACAAATGTTACAATCCTTTGGCATGGAATTGGCAGAGACTGAGCTACCAGATGACATGTATTCAATCGAGCGCATCCTGGCCCTGCGCACAGAAAAGTACTACCAGCTCAAGGTATGTCTCATCAACAGCTCCACCATTTGTTTCCAAGCCTTGTTTGCACAGCAAGAAGGGATTTCTGGGGTTTGACTGCCTGTTTGTTTGGTGCCCGCTCCTGCTTCCCTCCCATGCATGTTTGCATGTTGACAGACAAAATAAAACACAGCATGACTACTTCTGTATGTTACTCTTACATTTGCCATCCACTCAAGCAAATTACCCTGCCAGCATCCAGCAGACTGTCTCAGCTGCCGCCTCCTTGCTGGCTGCAGAAGTTGGTGTCTGTGGTGTGCTCCGATTGTGGGCTTTGCATGTCTCGCTGGTTGGAGGGCGGGTTGGAGGCTTTGTTGCCTCTAGGTTTGTGGCCTCTGGTGGGATTCCTTCTGCCTCACCTCCACGGCTGGAGGAAGACGCACACAAAGATCATCGGGAGGTCTGGAAGGATGTTTTATTCTCAGTTCCCTCTGCCTGCTGCATTTTCCCCAGAGAGACTTAAGGGAACTGCACTGAGAGCATCCAAGGTGAAGATTTAGTGCGAGTGCTTGGTACGGGGCATTCATGATGCAATCCCTGTCTTCATGTGAGCCTTCATGTTTTGTCTTACACAACATTTGTGTCTTCACTATTTTAAGATTTTTTTCACAGAATCACAGAATGACCTGAGTTGGAAGGGACCCACAAGGATCATTGAGTCCAACTCCTATCCCTGCACTGGACAACCCCAAAATTTACACCATTTTCAACTTTATACCAAATTTCCAGTTGTGACTTGTGATCGTCATTACAATTATTACTGGAGTGGAAGCTTTGGTGCAGCCAGCTGCTGCTGTATCACGCTGGTGTCTTTGCTGCTCCTGCTTATTTCTGGGGACAGCGCAGGCCCTGACCCCAAACCCTCGCTTCATAAATGGTTCCCATGCTAACAGCCATCCTGTGCGGCTGAAGAACGAGGTCCTTTGCTTTATGACACGGTTGGTTTGACAAAAGTCAAAGAATTGTATCTATTTTCATTTATAATCACTTGACAGTGAGTTCCCAGAAGGCTGCCTGTAAGAAATATGCAAAATGACATCCAAAGTGTGTTGTGTGTAGACATAAGTACACGTACGTGTGCATGGAAAGTATCATTATAGATACTGCCAATGGTCCTTTATTTCTTCTTAGGAAATTAAGAGAGCTGCACAATAGAACAGCATCTATGAATATTGCAATATGACTGACTGACTTAAACTTCATGGTTAGGACTAGAGCTAAGGTGTATGGGGGCAAACGCCGGCTACACAATGTAGTCCTGTACGTAAACCAATCCTCTGTGAAGGAATAAAACATCTCATGTGTTTTCATTTGCATATAAAGCACAGCAGTGCTCAGTACAAGGCATCTGTTGCTTCTAATGCTTCATCTATTAATTTTAAATATCACAACCACTCATTGGCTTTTGTCTGAAATGAAGTCCATTAGCTTTTTTCTTTTGTTCCTTCCAAGACCATGAAAGATGAAAGCAGATGAGAAACTGTGCACAGATTGTGGTGACAACAAGACATAGGATTATTGTCTCTCTCGTGACAACCCCAAGATTGGTACAGCTGATTCCTGAATTCAGATAATGGGTCGATGAGAATAATTTGCGTAGCTGTGATACTGAACAGAAGCTGGTTGCAAACACAATGAGAAAAAGACAGAAATTAATTAAACAGAATGATTAAGAAATTAACCTCTTTTGTACACTGAATGGGAAAGAGTCAAGTTAACACCTGTTTGACAGTCAAGCTATTTTGTTATGAGTATAATGAAAAACTTTAAATCAAAAGGGGAATATAGGGCTCTGGAGAGTGAGATATAAGAGGGTGAAATAACAGCCACCTGCAGTCTAAAGCACTGTACCACTATGGGATCCTCTTCCTATAGCCTCATTGATGGAGAAGCACGGCCTTCAAGCTGCAGAAATACTTGGTTGAATACATGAACCTGTAGGTACATATCCTACACAAACCTGTCCACTCACTGAGACAGACCCATGGTAGTGCTTTCCTCCTGCTTCTTGGATCATGTTGTGGCCTGATGTTTTCATGTGTCCCAGTTTCCACCCAGCCTGGTGATGAGTACGCGGTTCTTCCAGCTCTAAGGGCTAATGTAGCATCATGGGATCTGAAACATCTGCTGGGAGTCTTTTGGTCTGATGAGTACTGGTGCTTCATTTTATACAGGGAAACTAAGGCAGGAGAAACATGAAATGACTTATGCTTACCTCACACAAAGTAGCCTGAATCAGAAATCTTTTTTTGTGTTATACAGGAAGATATTACGGCAGTCACAAAAGAGGGAAACTTGCTTTTGAGTAGTTTTGAAGAGCCTGACTCTGGGGAATGCAGTCAAGACCAACACCGTGAGAGGCCTGGGGACTGGGAGACTGTGAATCGGTGAGTGCACTGTGTTCCTAATTTGCCTGATTTTTGTGTGGAAACACATTATTTAGGTGTAGATGTGTTGTTTAGGTCACCTATCAAACAGGTAAAGACAAAGATACCAGAGTTTTGCTCCAGAACCATCAAATTCCTTGGTGGCTTTGGTCAAATGATTTTGACCTGTCCTGATTTCCTCTCCAGGCTGAGATGATGAGGCTGTGGAGCAGTTGCAGGGTTCTCCCATCCAGGCTCTCAGGTATTATTCAGATAAAAGGAGATAGCAACAACTGCTTCACACAGGTGTCACCATCTGTGGTGATGATTTCATTAAACTTCTGAGCTCTTTGCAAGTCATATGTACATATCCAATGACTTCTCCTGAGAGCTTGGATCCTGACGACCTGCATAGGTGATGTTTAGGGCTTGTCCATTCTCTTCTTGTCCTCTGTCGGCAAATTGTTCAGTACTGTCCTTTTTCTGTGCTCAAGGTTACTTGGTCAGCTGCGTGAGATGGAGACTGCTTTTGATGGCTTCTGGGAAAAACATCAGTTAAAAATGGAGCAATATTTACAGTTGTGGAAGTTCGAGCAAAGTTTTCAAGAGGTATGATCAGATGCAGTTCTGTTGGCAGAAGGAAGAATTGGAGAGGAAAAGGAGGGGGAGGAGAGAAGTTTTTGTGCTTTTTATTGTGAGAATGTTTAATTTATACTACTGGAAGTTCCTGGAATCTGACAGGGCTAGCTAGCCTGGGGAGACCACTGTGCTTCCTCATCCAAAGCTAATTTAGGTATCGCTGCCCTGCAGTCACATAGGTTTTGCTGATAGAAGCATCTTTGAATTTTGAAATTAGTTCTTGGACGTTAGTTTTATTATTGGATTTAGCAGTCTTAGCTAAAGTGTGATTAATTTTCTTCTGAGAATTATTTTCTGCCTGTGCTTTGTATCCTTTTGCAGCAGTCTTCTTCTTTGTGTCTAGGTCAAGAATGCCATTGAATTTTTAATGGGTCAGCAAGCGGAGCTGCCTGACACTGGCGACAGTGTCGCCCAAGTGAAACAGAGGCTCAAGGACTTGGGTCATTTTGATGGTATGGCTCAGGTGAGATAATTTTTCACAGAAGGAGGTGCTAATAAAACAAGAGAGGCACATTCTGTATTTGGGGTAGGAGTGTTTTTCTGAAATTACCTAATTCTGGTTTAATTTGTTGGTAAGTGGCTGCACAAAAGGATTGATTTCATGTCTTTGCTCTATGCAGAAATGCTGTGATCAAACTGAAAGCCAGGAACAGGATATTTAATTATCACAGCTAAAATAAATTGCTGAGCCACCATGAAAATCCAGAACAGATAAATGTCTGAACATAGGGGAGGCGTGGGAGTTAATAAGCTGGAAGAAAAATTATTTATATGTTAAATGCTTTAGCAGTGTTAATAGGCAGAGACTTGTTACCAGGCACATGGAGAGGCAAAAAAAGTCGCTGTCTTGACGTGTCTGTAATTTGAACATAACATATGGATGAAGAATAAGAGATATAGTGGCAAGAAGAGTGAAGAGAGATGATTCACAGGAGCCCAACTAAGGATGTGACTTCTGCAAAAGGGTGTACTTAGCAAGTGGGCAGGGTCAATGGAGAAATCACAAGGGATCTGAACACTGAAGCTGGAGGCTTCTTTAAAAATAAGAGTTCTAGGGGAAAGTTCTAAGTTTTTTTAGCCATTTGGAAGAAATGTTTGTGGAAAGAGGTAGGAGGAGCAAAAGGCCAGGCAGCCAGGATGCAACAAAGAAGCAGTCCCAGTAGAAAGCCAAGCCTGGAAAAATAGCGAAAAAAAAATAGCATGTCGTTTTCATCAGGCTTGGCTGCAAAAAGCCTCATTTGTTTTCTGCAGAAACTTTTAACTGCTCAAATTCCCTTTCATGCTTATGAGCATGGTATGCCTAGACTGGACATCAGCTGCATTTTTTAGAGTGCAGTTCCTAGAGGAGTAATACTTTACCAGCAGCCATTCTCAGCATTGCTAGTTTGGTGAAATACTCTTTTTGGATAGCCAAAGGTTATTTCCCAGATGATGGGTGTCATATTGTCCTGCGTAAGCCACACATTCTGGCTACTCCTCGTGGCAGTCATCTCCACTTGTACCTGAAATGTGGTGAGACAAGAAAGTGTATGTTGTTATATGTAGATGTTTTGGCATTATTTCAATAATTGTGCAATCCATTCCATTCAATTTCATTGAAGGATCTGATAGGGAAGGCTCAGGTGGTGATACTACATGGACACCAGCTAGCAGCAAATCATCACTACGCACTCAACTTGATCTGCCAGCAATGCAACGAGCTGCGGCACCATTCTGATCTCTTGTCTGATGAGATCAAGAGGAAGCAGATGCGACTGCAGAAGACCTTGGATCTTCATACTCGCCTTCAGCAGGTAAGAGTTCAGAGAGTGCTCTGAGAAATAGGTAGTTAGCTTCTCTATGGGGTTACCCTCTCCACTTCTTATCGGGAAGCATCTGAAATTTTCTGCAGTTCATGGTAGGGAAGGCTGGAGGAGTGTTTCACCCCTCACTTAGCTGGTTAAATTAGTGAACGGATATATGCTGGTACTGTGAATAGTCAGCAGAAAGAGGTGGGCATCTCCAGAGGGCAATTCAGAACACCAGCGCTCAGCTGCTGCTGTTGGTCATGCTTTCATGCTGAATCTATGTATTAATTGACTTTCAAGGTTTTCATACCCAGTGTGATGGAAGTAATGCTTTCAGAGAAACTCCAGCCTTTTTTTCTTAGCCATTTATTAAGAATGAACATAACTGACTGTAAAATAAGGTGACAGATTGGTAGATAGGCGCAGCTGCTGTGTGCTAGCATGGAAGTGGAGTCATGTGGCTCCAACGCTTTTTGATATCTTAATCAGCATCAAATATTCATTTAGGAAAATTCACGCTAATTAGACCAGAAGGCACACGGCTGTAATATGCTTGAGGTCATTAAGAGAAGCAGCAAAGTTTAACACCTTCCAATTTCATTGTTTGAGGGGGACAAGGGAACTTGGTTGTTCTTTCTGTGTGCTCCACTTCAGTGTTGCAGTAATCTGTGGGGACGGACGTTAACTCAGCAGCCTTTTGGCTGCAGGGCAGTGTCCTTTCCTGGGCTCCTTGCAGTCCTGGTTGGTGCTAATGGTCTAGCCAGTGGCTTTGCTGGAGCACACTGTGGTCTTTCTCTTCATGGTGTCCCCATTTGCACCACTGGAGGTCCTCTGTTGTTCTTGGCTGCAGTATCTTCTCATGCCTATGCACAGCACAGCGTGTGAGTGCCCGCTGAATCTCAGCCTGGAGTTCACCTATAACCTGTGCGTGTTAAATGTCAAACTTTAAACTGCAATTTAAAATCCTTATTATTTTTAAAACATGAGTGTAATTACTTTGATCATTCCTTGCAGTTCGGGCCTGCACTGAGCTGTCTCAACCTGTCTGGTTGTAAACTCTGTAGTGCCCCCTTCACCTTTCTGAGTTAAGTAAATAAAGATCTGCTTATCATTTAGCTCAGCTATGCACTAAACAATACCTCTGTGTCCGTTATACCACTGGGTTTATCCAGGTATAAGTGGAAGCACAGCTTGGCTGGGTATGTTGAGGACTGCAGTCACACCCCAGAAAAAATGCGGCTTTTCTGCTTTCTAATAAAAATATAATAGCTGCTGAGATCTTCAGGAATACTAATTACCTCTAAGTTGAAAATACAGATCCGGTAAATTATATTACTCATGGGAATCTTGATTTAGAAGGGATGCTGCTCATGGTCTTGCTCTCTGTGTTTGCACTGTGCTGTTACCAGGCTCTGCAGTGCTGTGATGAAGGTGCCTACCTGCTTGCCAACCAGCAGATGGATAAGTGCCAGTCTAAAGAGGGCGCTCAGAAAGCTCTCCAGGACATAGAACGATTTCTTGAAAGCTCTTCAGCCTACTTAAATGACGATCCCCAAGCTCTACAGTATGATTTTGAGTCAGTCTTAACATCTGAACTGAAGGTAAGCAGCCCCTCTGCTTCCTTGTTACACAAGGGAAAAGAAAGATCAGACTTTGTTGTCAGCTTTGTAGTCCTCTGTTTTGACCCAAAATGCAAAATAGTGATAGTTACTTGATCATGGGAGTCTTTTTTACTCTCTGCAGTGCCAGATACAGTCAGTGCAGGTCAAGCTTGAAAATGTTCGAAGCATGTTTGAGAATCGTCAGTCTTGCTTCAAGAAGCTGTTGGATAAACACGTACGACCTGTCCAGTTAGTAGCCCCTCGACCAGAAAATCCACCAAGATCAAAATCACCGTTATTCTCTCCTAAACATGGTAAAATATTTTTAAGTTTATGGTGTTTTCAGCTGATAACAGTGCTTTGAGACAGTGAGAGTAAGGCTAAGGATGATTTTGAGAAATTAACTAGACCCTGCTGGCTACAGAGTTGTTGTGTAAGGCTGAATGTATATGAAATGATTTATTATCTTTCCAATTCTGGTGTCCAGCTTCCCATACCTGTGTGAAAAATGGGGCTGGTCATTTGGTATTTATTTTCACTTCCTACTCAGTGAAAAAAGACAGTCGTGAACAGTGCATTCTTCCAGTTCTGCTTTACTAGCATCCTACTGGGCTGGAAACTGGTGAATTAGTGCTACAGAGAAAGAGGTCAAGGTTTATAAATTTATTAGCGTACTTATTCTCTGCAACAGTCTCTGTAACTGTCTTGAGTTGGAACTGACATAAAATTAGACTGATATTTGCAAAGGAGCTTGGAGAAATGAAGAGCTCAGATCTCATGAACAGAAAGGAGAAGCTGGATTCTTAACTCCCTTTGATTCCTTGAGGCTGTCTTCCTCAAATCCCAATTGTGGAAAAATTAATGCCCATAAAGGTACAAATTCTGGTTGAAATGAGGTCACTGAATGTTCTGCCTTGATTTTGGTAATGGGGTGTGGCACAGTGTTAGCTTTAAATGCTAACGTAGAAACTTTCATTCTTGGAATCTTTGCATGTATCTGGAGTAAAAGTATTCCGAAGTAACATTCGTGTAGTTTAAACCAGGGAGATGCTAAACTACATGGGAATATTAAATTCAATGATCTGTCTGCATAAAGCAATTAAAAATTTGTGTTTTAACACAAAATCTTTATGATGAATTCATGAATCTTGGTTATGGTGGATTGTAGCAGGTGTCAGACAAACAGTAAAAGTGGCTCCAATTCAAGGACTGACTAATGTAAACAGCCAGGCTAGTGGGGAACGGGAGTGAAGCTAGATGCGGTGAGGAGAACTAAGCTGCTCAAGATGCAGGCCAGTGAAGCCAATAAATCCAAACTTTCCTTTTCCCCAGGCCAATGCCACCTTCGCTAGCCCACACTGCCCACTAAACCCCTTTCCTCAACCGGGAAAAAAGCTGAGCCTTTAAACTAAACTATGGCGCATCTTACCCAATTTAACTTTTCCAGCTGTCTAGAAACAGGAGAGTGTTCAGGAGGAATTATTGACTGAAAGAGTAGGGGTAGATGGGTGGTCACCTCCGCGGGATGTTGTGAGACCATCATCAATCAGCTGGACTTATTTCATGCCTTTATGGGATGCACATTTTTCTAGCAAAGGCACTCAGTTGCCTGCAAAGCACGGGTGTCTGCTATTAATCCTCTTCCTGAAAGAGAGGATCAACTGTGTTGAGATAAGCATAGCCCACAAGCAGGGAAAGACAAAAGGCTTCTCTTTGGATAGATCATGGCAAGAGAGCTTTTTAATAAGGCCTCTGTTTGACACAAAACATCAAACTGCTGCAGGCCTGCTGGCGCGATGTGCAGTGTCAAAGACGCATGCTGGGCTCCACCTGCAGTGCTTTGAGATGGATGGGTTTTATGGTGTGGATTGAAACCGAACCTCTTCTGAGCACATTACTTTTGTCCTCTTTTTCTCTTTTTCCTTTGTTCACCCCTCTTCTCCCCCTTTCCTGTCTGAGGACAGATGCTTCCTCTTTCATCTTTGCCCTGCATTTGAAGCTTGTCTGATAAATGTGGTTCTAATTTTGAAACCACTTTTTTGGGGGGGTAAAAACAGTAAATATAGCCTGTCCTGAGCCATAAAGTGTAGTGAGATGTGGAGAAGAGGTACAGCAGGCTACGGCAGAGCCCGAGTGCTAGGGTGAAGTCACTATCCCAGCAGGTGATGTTCCTTTTGGTAGTTTATTTGGTTTTATTTTTTTTCTATTATTTGCACAGGCTTCACAGACTTTGTTAGGTTTTGGTTACAGAATTCGCTAAATGGCCTTTTTTTTTTTCTGATTATTGTTTACTTTATGGCTTTTATGATCATCTGTGTGACCTGTGTTATTTGGTATTCAGTATTGTTGTTTGAGATACCCTTTATTTTGTCAGTTTGCTTCTAGCATTAGCGAACTAATTAGTCATTCTTAAAATGTATTCCATAATCATTCTTAAAATGTATTCCATTTTTCTTTGTGACTTATTAGTTTCTGTCTGAACCAGCTCGTTCTCTATAGATGTGCATTACATAATTATCTTTTCTTCTACCCAAGGTGTGGATTTTAATTCCAGTTTGAAATTTTCATTTGATCTCTCTCTCCCTGGGAAGAAAACATCAAGAAAGACTCCAAGTTCTCGCAAGGTAAAAATTATTCATGAAATCTGATTGAGTTTTATATACTTGATTGTGCTTAGACTTCAAATTTGAAGGTGTTTTTTTTTTTTTAAACAAACAAACAAAACCAAACCATCCTTTCATATCCCTGTGGTTTACTTGGATTAGTCCAGTGCCTGAGATCTATCTTGAATTGTTTTTCTAAGTCACAGGTATTGATTTCCTGTGTGTTATTCCCTGAACTTGTTGTTCTTTGCCATAACAAGTGATGTCTATGAGAAAAACTCCGTATTCGCAGATATTTCCCTTGTGGAAACTGTTCTCTGGTCTCCGCACTAGTGAATTACATTAGCAGTATTTTCAGGTTTTCTGTAGCAGAGTAATTTCTGGGAATATTTGGTTATCCATTATCCACTATGCCCTTTTAAAGTTTTGTGTCACAAAGGACTTAGAATCATAGCATCATAGAATAGTTTGGATTGGAAGGGACCTTAAAGATCATCTAGTTTCAACCCCCCTGCCACAGGCAGGGACATCTCACTAAATCAGTCTGAAATCAGGCTTTGACTTCTTCAAAGGAAGTGTATTTCATCCTTCCCCAAAGAATTTCCATGCTGACATCAGGGGCTGGGTTCGTCCTGCCTCTGCCATGACCTCCCCACACCTCTTCCCAGTGCATCCCATTTCTCTTCCAGATCGAAGTAATGCACGACTATCAGGAAAAACGGAATTCCTTGCAGTCTTTTGTTTCAGACAGTGATGACAACTTAGATATACTAAAAGGGTAAGCTTTCACCCTGTTTACATCAGTCAAGATGATGCTTATTTCTGGCCAGTCCTTGCCCCATCCATGTGTTCCTCCAGTCTGACCTGGGTGTCATCTCTTTCGTTTTTACCTGTTTTATCATCTTTCTGTTGGTTGCTAATGAGATTGTGCTATGTTTTGGTCTAATTGAACAGCACTGATTACCTGTGGATTTTTTACAGACATAGTAATAACATTTTTTCATAATTTTTTTCATTATTTTAGCCATGTCATAAATGAGCTTATAGAAACTGAGAGAGTGTACGTAGAGGAGCTCTTCACTGTGTTGACGGTGAGTGACTTCTTCCGGTTCCTCATTACTGTTCCCCTGTGATTTGTACAGAACGGCACCTGCCACTCTGTTAAACCAAGCAAATATGTGGTGGGACAGGTTTCAACCAAACTGTCGGATCCCAAGCTGGTCATAAATTTTCAAGTTTTCTCCCTAGTGTTTCTTTGTTGGAGGCATCTGCAGGAACAGTTGGTGTCAGGATGAGCTTTTCATCTAGGATGAGGGAGAAGCCTTCTGTTTGTACACAAAAGCACTGGCAATTAGTTTTATCAGTGCCTGGAAAAATGTACAAAAATCTGGGCTGTTTAACTGTTTCCTAGTTTCTCTTACCTTTTGTAGACAAAGGAAAGGAGCTTGTGTTTTATCCTTGGAAGGATTCTGGCAATGCTGTGAAGTTTGCAAATGTATAAAGCACATTTCTTTGGAAACCAGATTATAATTCCTTGTGCTGCTATTTTAGATGCTTCTACTTTATTCCAAGATAACTTGCTGATCACCAGAAGCAGTTAGCTGTTAAATACCTCTTCCTTCTTACATTTCTCGCACCCAGGAGCAAGCAGGACATAAACCTGTGGGACTGCAAGTAGTTACATGGAGATGCCCTGCACCCATTGGTTTCTTTTTTAAACCATACTCTGTATGATAAAGCAATTGGCAGGTGTGCAGGTTTGTCACTGTGCATATCAAGTCTAGAGAGAGAAACAAGGACAGATAGACTTAAGTTTTCTGAAAACAGTATTTCCTTTAAAGAGGGAAGCCGGCTTGCAGTGGTTAGGTATAAATGACTAATTTTCCAGGTACTTATCTGCTACTGCATCCTTCAACTAGAAAATGCCTGCTTAGTATAAGGAATGCCTGTTCCAAACACAGTGAGTGTGAGAGATTAATTTGAGAAGCCAAAGATATGCTGTACATATTGAATAGATTTTTGCAAACAGTTAAAAAGGCTTCAGTCCTGTGCAACTCTTGGTGACTAGCGTGGCCAGCTTGAGCTGTGGCTAATGGTCTTCTTGATGTCTTCTTTGCAGCAATGGTCCTGACCTCTGGCTGTGCCTTCTCCCTGTCCTACAATTAGGAAATTTACCACATGTGGTGAATGTTTTTGCATTGTTGCAGTGATGTGATGTTACTTAGAGGAGCTTTGCATTATTTCCTAGTTCCACCCAATAATTTGTAGTGCAGTAGTGTTCCTGCCAGCTCTTTCCTGCTTGGGAGGCTGTGATTTCAAGAGGCAAGCGAAGCCACAGAGGACAGAAGCCCTGAGGCATCAAGGAGAGTGAGACTCTGGTGCTCAGCAAGTCTTGTACAACAGGAAAAAGCACATTGATTTTGGTATTCGATTTCAAGCCGTCTGCTTTGTAACAAGCTTCCTCATGCACTGGTTCTTGTGAGGTTGTGTGTAACTGCACACCCCATGCAAACGTGTTGTACTCTTTTGTCCCATGGTTGTAGCAGCAGATGCGTTTAACCCAGACAAGTTTTTCTCTGGGACCTATCCCTGCAGTCAGGCCATAGCAAGGAGAAAGCAGCTGCAATTTGCCTTTGAATAGAGAGCATCTCTGCAGTGCTGGCCAGCCCCATAAGGCTCTGCTGGACCACATCACCTATACACCCAGGGACTGAAAGACAGGAGCTTAGGAACAAAAATAAGGAAATAAAAAGGATAATGCACTTTGAAACAAACAGATTGTATTGGAAGTCTGTTCATGTCCTGTTTTCATCTGCCTTTGAGGAAATGCCAAGCTAAGGACTTACAAACTGAATGATGAGCCCATTTTGCATCCCACAGGGCTACAGAGCTGAGATGGATAACCCCGCCATGCTCATCCTTATGCCTCCCATCCTGCGGAACAGGAAGGATGTCCTCTTTGGAAACATGCCTGAGATATATGACTTCCACAACAAGTATGATGCTGGCTCTACTCCTCGTTTTATCAGACCGATGTCCTCTAACGATACCTAAACCATGCCTTGCTCACTGCTGCATTTTGTCTCTTCTCCCATCTCTTGCAGAATTTTCCTGCATAGTCTGGAAAGCTGCCTGGGAGCACCCGAGAGAGTGGGATTTTGTTTCCTAGACAGGGTGGGTGACTCATTTTCACATATAAAGCAGACATGAAGGCCAATGTTTCTCCTGTTTTATCACACTCTGCAACATCTCAGTTATGTCGGTTAGTAAGATGCTTCTGATATGCAACCAACAGCATATATATATACCAACAGCAAGGCAGGGAGCATAGGTGCGTGGCCAGCAGCAGACCAGGGAGAGCAGCAGTTGTGTCTTAGACCATGGTCTGCTGTGATTCCCAGCAGTGGTTTTTTTCACCCAAACCCTGTGACTTTTAGATATTGAAGTTGGCAGCAGGGATGAAAGCAAATTTTGTTGTTGTTTATGTTATTGGCTGCCTCGCAGGTTTGTGTGTGTGTGTGTGTGTGTGTGTGTGTATGTGACTTGTCTTTTGTCTTCCCTTACAGCGAGAGGATTTCCAGATGTATGAGAAATACTGCCAGAACAAGCCACGGTCGGAGTCGCTGTGGAGACAGTGCTCCGAAAGCACCTTCTTCCAGGTGAGCTATTTATTCCTCCCAAGGCAGGCATCATCCTGGGACACTCACTTGTCCTAAATACCTTCCTCAGCACTACAAAATTTTGCAGCATGTTCTGATTACTTTTGCATGGAAGCTTCACAAAAAATAGCATCTGGAGTTTCATGTTCACAAGGAGTTTAAGGCAGAACAATTCATTATATTATTTTATGTATTTTTATAAATTTTTTTAGTTAGAGGCACCGTATGACTTTTTTATATCAAATCTTCAAAGTCATTAAGCCATACTAGTCATTCTGTTAGAATAACTAGTTATGGTTTGTGCAGAACTAAATTAATCTGAATTCTTTGTTCCAGGAATGCCAAAGAAAATTAGAACACAAGCTTGGGCTGGATTCCTATTTGCTCAAGCCAGTGCAGCGCCTGACAAAGTACCAGTTGCTTCTGAAGGTATGTCACATTCTGCTTTGAAAGGACATCAGGAAGTAGATTTTTTTTCCAGTTTGTCTTATTTTTCAATTAAAGTTTACATGTAAATCAGCACCAAGCCTTAGATCACATATTGCTTATCTTGGCCCTCCATAGTGATTTTCAGTGAAGATGAAAATTCACACACCTGAAAAAGCAACAAGTGCTTTTAGCAAGTCCATTTTTAAGGGGAGAAAGATGTTTGAATCTATTCAGAGATGCAAGATGACAGAACCACTTCTAAGAAAATTGAACCAGAGATGATCATAAGAGTATGGTGTATGCAATAAAAGATACTGGTGCATCTCTTCTCCTCAGGTTGTTATAGTGCCTGTAATCTTTAATGCATTTATTCTTGCCTCCCCCAACTGAGGCAGGGCAGAGCTGTTATTCTCGCTCTGTCAAGTTGGAATAACACTGACATAGTGGCTTCTGAACCCCACCTTCCAGCCTCTTGAATGAGATGTGAGTACACATGAATCTGTAAGTGGGTACAGGAGATCTGAAATGAAAGTGATTTTATATCAGTGATCTAAATCCATAATCTATCTTCCACTTCTTGACTCGAAGGCTTTGGATTTTATAAATTTTGTTCCTTGCATCTGCCAGCCTGAAGAGAATCATCTGCTGCGACCTCATTTGAAGGCATATATGACGTATTGGCAGCTGATGGAAAACCTGATCCTTATTTCCCATTTCTTACCAAGCAGAAAAACACAACACGAAGAACTCAGATGAGCGTGGTGCCACTCTATAGCCTGACACTGTCCTTAAAAAAATCCAGATAAAATAGGCCATGCTTCAGCGATCTGTTCAACACCCTATACTGACTGTGGTTTAGAGTGAGTCGTTTTTCCAGTGACATATGAAAAAAAGAAACTTAGGCAGTGTAGGTTGGAAAACTTAGGCATTGGAAACTTCGGGTGAGATGGAAAAGTCTGCTTTGTTCAAGTGCAAACACGTGCTCTTCCATTTCTATTTTCAGGAGCTGCTGAAGTACAGCACGAGCTGTGATGGAGTTCAGGAACTTCAAGAAGCTCTGGTTGCAATGTTGGATTTGCTAAAGTCAGTCAATGACTCTATGCATCAGATTTCAATAACAGGATATGATGTGAGTAGATTTGGGTAATGAGAGACCTTGCACAAGGCCGGATGATGCACGGGGAACGGATAGTGTCCCAGAATGTGTGAGCTAAAAAGGTATACTAGAACAGCTACAAAGTAAATGGGATCAGGAAGCTCTTACAAGTGACAGTCTTCCATCTCATCTCAGAAATTTGGAAAATATCTGCATCCAAAGGAGTATCAAGTCCCACACTTGCCACCTTGTGGTTCTCAAGAGTATTTTTTCCAGCATGCGCCTTAGTTATTCCATGGCTCACCTTATAATTCACCTGGGGTGTCTTCATAGAATTTCTCATTCAACACTTAACTAAATACTCTCTGAGGCTGATTTTGATCCTTGCCCGTTGAGGTGGTTGTGTTTCCTAGGGCTTCAGGGAAGGACGAGGGGATGGCTTTCTAAACTGCTTGCTCCAGACCTGTCCTCCTTGAGAACTCCATCCTCCAAGACCTTGGTTCAGGCTCAAATCTCATCTGCCCTTTCCCACTGAAGTATCCAAGAGCCTTTCACCTGGACTTCCATAGGAGCTGAGGAGTTTTCCTGTCTTCCTAGTTCATCCAGTTATTGACTTGTATCCCTTCACATAGACTAGATGCAGCCCTGCATCTGAGACCTTTGTGTCCCTCCTGGCACCATGCCACCACTCCCAAAAGATCATCTGATCCTTCCAGGAAGACCTATTCTTAGGGTGATGTGACTTGGAACAGGGCTGGCGCCATCACCCGTTATTGTTTGGACTGTCCTCTTAAATTTTACTTAATGTCTTTTTCTTTCTTGTCTTTTATTTGTCGTGCTCTCACCAGGGTGACCTGAGTGAACTGGGGAAAGTACTGATGCAAGGATCTTTCAGTGTTTGGACGGGACACCGAAAAGGTCCAACAAAAATGAAGGATCTTGCCAGGTTCAAGCCAATGCAGAGGCATCTGTTCCTGTATGAGAAAGCCTTGGTCTTCTGCAAGAAGCGAGAGGAGCATGGAGATGGATATGACAAAACCTCATCTTATAGCTTTAAGCATTTTTTGAAAGTAAGGATTTTTTGGTTGGGGCCATTGCCATATGTATTGTAAAACAATAACTCTGCAGACCCAGAGAGTAACACGGTGGCTTATTTTCTGCTATTAGGGGTCATAACGCCCTGTATGGAGGTGTCATACCCATGAAAGGGTGTTGTTTGTCATAAGCTGTGAAGACCCCATAGCTGAAGCAGCATCTGGGAGAGCCTATGGAGTCATATAAGTAATGGCATCTGCAGGGGAAACAGTATTGTGGACAAGTGCCAGGGATGACAGTGTGCCTTCCCTACTCCCTTACTCTGTTTTCCAGTAGTGGAGGTGAGGGAATGAAACTGGGGAGACCCTTTGTACCTTTCCCAGCCCACCTGGGCAGAAAGGGAGTTCCTCACGACGCTGATTCCCAGAAAGATCCTTTGGGCTGGGATCTGGCTGGATCCTCATAGCCTGGAGGATCCTGGCCGTTCATGAGCCCTGTTTCCCAGCCAGGAGGATGTAGAGATAACTCTTCTTCCTCTCTCATTGCCTTTCTCCTTTGGCAGGCTCTATCTGCAGCTAAAAGTACAATTATAAAATGAAGAGAGTAGCCTATGGCAAAATATGAGGGACATAAAGAAGTGTCCTGAGCCTATAAATACCTAACTATTATCAATAAAAATCCCAAACTGCTCCTCTAAAAGAGACCTTCTGGCGTGCTGCATGTACTGAGCATTTCTAATATTGCATTTGGTCTCAGTAGTCTGCGTCGTTTTTCTTGATAAATAAAAAGCCCGGGGGGGGGTATATCTTAAAATGCAAAAAAAAACGGGCACTTGGAGACTGCGCCTTCAGCCCCAGATGCTGCAGGTCCCCGATCTTTGCAGGGCCTGGGGAGGGAGATGCCATCAGCAGTCAGAAAGCCGTGTAACAGCAGATAAGTCTGTTCAGCTCCAGTGCGTGTTACAAATTGTGTATTAAAAGCAAATCCCAGGCCATATGCTTAGGTACTTAAATGTTTTTCCCAACCAGCATAATTTTCTTTCTTGAGAGCTTGTTTTCCCTGTAGTACTTGTTCTACCATATGTGCTTTTGAAAAAACTGAAGAGGTGGCAAGAGGAAAGCCTGCTCAGAGGAGAAAATCCTGTGCTCAGAAGTCCAGGCAACATGGCCAGGGTTTTTCTTTGCCTCAAGAGGGCTCATTTTCCAGTTGTTTGTGTTGTCACAGTAAGAGGTTGGGGTTAGAAGATCCATGGATGCTGCACGATTACATCCTCACACATATGTTTTCAGAATTGCTGTCCTGAGGGTGAAATCTTGTTTCTGGAGCTTGACATTTGTTTTGTTCGTGATAGCATCAGGAAATTATTTTTCTTTGCAGGGATGTTTTCTGAGGATTCAGAGTCAAAGCAAGCTGTTGGGTAGAAGCTGAGTAACTGCGTGTCTGTAAAACAAACAAAAGAATCCCTCAGGGTAATGGTTTACACGCTATGTAAAATATCCAGTGGTAAATACCTCTTCAGCTGAGAATCAATTTCTTAGAGGATGCAGGTTCGTAACTCACTGCAATGCCAAGTAAATCAGTCTGCCTTGCACCACTGTGGAAGGCGATGCAGATGAACACCATCCCAGAGCTTTACACTAACCCACCTCAGTCTCCATTGCCGAGAACAACAGACTGGGGATGGTAAATCCTGGTCAGGGGGAGGAATCGGAATTTCAAATCCACTAACGTGAATGATAAATGCATCTATTCTTGGCACTTTTCTTTGCATCCTCATAGGAGAGCAGCTACATTTTCTAATATCTTGATGCCTGGGCAGTTTTGTAGGATCCTTTATATAAACGAGTGTGCTAAACAAGATGCACAGAGCTGGAAATCGCAACAACTGGATGAGGTGCTCCCTAGGCTGCCCTTTCAACATCTTTCATATATATTTTTTTTTTAAAGTTTTAAGTTCCCTAAGATCAGAATGGAGCCTGATCCAGCTTTCTAAGGCATCGTGGCACTGTGCTGCTCATGATAAACGTGTTCAAAACATTCAGGACTAAACTGCAGATTTTAACCTATGCATTTGTAGACACCAGTAGATGAGTGTAAAACTGCGAATGTGCAAATGGTCACCAGCTTTGATCATCTCCTTGCAAGCTCATCCCTGTTCAGTGCAGGTCTCTAGACTTTCGTAAAATGTGACTGTACAGGACTAGGTTGAGAGAGGGATCCGAGGCAAGGAGAGACTGCTCTTTAGTGATGAACCTTTCTGCATCTTGAGGCTAACACTTATTCCAAAGTTCAGAAGAGCTCAGCTGTTTATGCCAGTGAAGGGGTGAGGAAAGCTAATTAGCAGCTTGCTTCGTGTTTCCTGAGGCTGTTCCTAGTCACTGAAAAAGGGCACCAACATTTGAAAAAGTAACAGAAAGCTTGCCCGGGTGACCTGGTTGGTAAATGGTTGTGGTCTTTCAGACCAAAAGCTCTGAGAATGCATGTATTAACAAAGAGGAACAGCAATGTTAAACAGATGTTCTTTCTAAGGCTTTATTTATATTTATACTGGATGTATCTAATCCAGTCTGTGAGAATAATTTATGATAGGTGATACTATCCTTATTAGATCTGTTTCAAAACATGTGAGTGGGATACTTCAGCTGTTTTTGACCATCTCTTAATCAGTGATAAATTGTTAGCAAGCTCTGCTTTAAGTGAGAAAGATGCCTTATGCAACATCAGGTATTAAAGTATTTATAGCTTTATGGCATGCTTGGCAGGTGGATCAGATGTGTCCTGTTGCTGAAGAGTTTCTTTGTCTCTAATCATAGTTTGAGCTACTCATTCAGGTGGGTCACATTGTGCAGATCCTGAATTATGTGGGCCAGGGACCAAAAGACCTTAAACTGAAATTCCTGAAGGAGTTAAGGGTTTCACAAACAGGTTTTAAACATCACTGAGAGAATGAAACATGGAATTTAGTGAGTAAATAAAGGATAATATGGCAGAAATAACGTACAAGGAAAAATGATGTACCGTGCATTTATGAAGCCTCACATGCCTCATCTGGGAAATTTCATTCTGAAAGAAGTACGAGATGACTTTTCAGTTAGTTCCACTGATTCCCAAATGAAAAGTCCCCTCAGGTCCATTGATTGGTTTCAGAGAGCTTTTGCAAATACAGCAAGCTGGCGGAAAGTCAGATAATGACTTTCAGTTGCTAGTGACATTAAAGTTGATGAAATGTGTTAAATTGGGTGAAAGCAGGTTTGTTTAATGTGCTGCAAAAAGTCTGGATTCATAGGGACGAGGGAGAGATTTATAGTATGTCTAATTTTTTGGTTGTTTTGGATTTGCAGATGAATGCAGTTGGAATAACTGAGAATGTGAAGGGAGATCATCGGAAATTTGAAATCTGGTATAGTGGGCGAGAAGAGGTGTATGTCGTGCAGGTTTGTAGCTTCAAAAATCTGGATATTTGTACATCCTCTTAACAATGTTAAGGAAGTGTCTCCCATTGACCTTTATGGGATTATCAGACTTTTTAATGTGCATATCTTCTTCTTCTTTGCTTATGTCAGAGCTGTCCCAGTGGCTCACCCTGGGTGTCCAGTCCAGAACTGTAAAAGTCATCTTAAAGTTGAGGCAGAATTGCTCCATGGAAGTGCAGCCTTTGCGGATGAAAACTCAAATAGATCAGTAGTTGAAAAAAAAAAAATTTATAGTGCTAAACAGCTTCCGTGAACCAAGGTGGGAAACAGGCCCTGTGCTTTAATGGGCACAGACCACGTGCTTCTCTATGGTTAAACATCAGAACTGGTCCCAGAGCAAAGGCTTTGACTCCATGGTGCTGTTCCCAGTAATTTTGTGATTCATCTACAAAATACCAGGCCGACTGACCTGATTCCTTCCTGATTTTTTTTCTTTCTGTAGCATTTTTAATAGACATGTCTGGAGGTGAAATGTTTTTTCTAACAGGGTGTTCACAGGAAAACCTGTTGTGAAAATATCATGGGTTGACAGGGTTTTTTAATAGATCCCCTGCCCAGCTTTTTTTCTCCATATTACAACACAATCGCCAACTTAAATTAATAAAGCAGATGTACATAGCAGAGTATATGTAAATTTAAAAGGCAGATTTGGCCCTTTGGGTATTTTGTAAAAGAGATAAGGTGCATTCACATGTGTGCTTCTGCCTGCACTCCTTGTGTCGTAGTGATGGCTCCACAGTTCCCACTGTGTTTGGATGGGTGTTGTGGGGATCGCCAATTTTAAAAGATCAAAATTGTTTAAAATATAGTGGTGGCTTTGGATGAATAATGATTTCAGATAATTACAGCATGGAAAAGTAAGATTTTATTTATATGTTATAATGGATGATTCTTAATTCAAAATTCAGACTGTTTTCCCTCCTTCCAGGCCCAAACAGTAGATCTGAAGATGGCATGGTTGAATGAAATAAGAAAAATTTTGTTCAAGCAGCAGGAGCTTATAAAAGGTATCTTTGACCAATTTTTCTGCAGCATTCACTCTGCAGCAGAACTATTTTTCCAATTTTCATATTGCTAATCTTCAAACAACTGATTCTCACCAAAGAATTCCTTTTTAGAAGAAGCCTAATAGCAAATACTAGAGTGGGGTCTTGCATTAAAGGGAAATAACATAGTTTAGAGCAGTAGAGGCCAGGTGCTTATGTGAAAATGAATTACAGAGGTACATTTTTTTGTCATTACCTTGAGGATTATTTCACATTTGTTATCATAGGCTTAATTCAACATGATATATAGCAGATACCCAGTTATAAGCATATTAGAGTCTTCAGTGGCATGCTTACTATTGGATTTGTGCTAACATACAATCTTAATCATAACTAAGTCTGTGCTTCGAAGTAGACTCTAGGTCTGTTTTTCGCTAAATGGAAAACATTAGCATTGCACAAAAGCTCTAACTTTTAAAATAATGCTTCAAGTGTGACTGTTACTACCAAAAAGAAATGAATTTTAAGCTGATGTTTGACCTCCCTGCAGTGGAGAAGCAACAGCCCGGCTCGTGCACGGACCAGCTCCCACTCTCCTCCCAGCTGAGTGATGGGTGAGTCCTGGGAGCTCACCCAGAGGCTTTCTCTGGTACCCTCCCATTGCTGAGCACCCAGTGCCTTCTGGCCGTATCCTGCCTCTGCTATTTCCCCCACTCCATTTCTGTCCAAGACCTCTTTGTAAATGGCAGAAAGAGTGTACTGTGTTATTCATCCTTTGGTGATAGGAGTCTGGGGACGGGGTTTGTAAGGGCACCCTCAAGTGCTCTCCTTGCAACTCCTCTGCAAATGGAGACAAAGATCCAAAACAGTGCTCAAATTCAGGAAAGGAGATACCTACGTCATTTCCCCTCCTAAAAAATTAAGCCCAGGCACTGAAGTCTTTGACCTTTATAGAAACACATATTAAAAAGTACCATTATTATTTCTGAATCTGTTTTTAAAACCTCGTGGAGTTTGGGTTAATTCATGAAGTAAATCTAAGATTGATTTCTTTTTTCTTAAATCATTCAGAAAACAGCAGAGAGTCTCTGTAAGCTCAGAAGAGAACGACTCGGAGCGCACCAGCCCAGTGATGCTGGACAGTGGGCTCCTGTCCCCCCAGAACAAGTCCCACAGAAGTACGGACCCTTCCCCTTCCCCCGGGGAGCGCTTTGTGGGTGCTGGGGTACCTCAAACTTGAGCTACACGCTGTCTTGCAGGCTGGCCAGGAATGTCACAGTCCCTGGAAATCTGCGAGGGGCTGGAGGAGTGGTCGGGTAACCAGTACCTCTCCAACTGCTCTGACACCGAGGAGGAGGATGGGAACCAGCTGGTTAGTACAGAGATGCCATATTCCCAAAGCTCAGGGTGCTGCCATTTTTTAATCATCTCACTTTGTTTTACATCACTGGATAATGGATGTGTCTTGTCCATGTCTCAGATTTTCTATCTCTCAAATTGGGGAATGAGGAGATGTCTCAGCCACAGTTTCTTAAAACAATTTTAATTAAGGTAGCTGATAGGGCTCTGTCATGTTCCCTGCGGCAGTCAGAAATAACAGCTGCGTGATGAGAAATGTAGCTAAATGAGACAATTTTTTTTCTTACAGTCTCCTGGAAAATATAAAGCCCTTGCAGACTGCAAGAGGAGAGGATCAGAGGACCTGCTGGTGAAAAATGGGGATGAAATTCAGCTTTTGCATGAAGATGGTGAGGGACAGTGGTAGGTATTTTAGGATTGCTTTGCCTTATCTCTCAGAGCCCACAAGGCAGTCCTGTGCAGTCTCGTGTGCCTGCTGATACACTCATGCTTTCTGGTTAAGTTTTAGACCATTCCAGAAAGCTAGAAAATTAATTCCCTCTCCAAGACTAGAGGCGATAATCGCTGGCTTGGCCTGGGAACACATGTCAGGAATTTCCTTGCCATGGGTGTCTGGGTAAGCTGTGTTCTACCAACATCTTCACAGCCCTTGTCATGGTTTTCCTGCTTCAGACGATGCTTCAAGTGAGAGCTGTTTGCCCACTCCAGCTCAGCTGCTGTCTTTGGGCTTATTGATAGCAATATTGAGTAATTGCGAGATGTTTTCCTCCCTCAAACAGCTGTATGAGTGTTAACTGGTGAATGGCTGTGGACCATATTTCTGTTGTATTTAAAGCTGTGGCTCACATGATAACCCTTCACAGCTGATTCTCTTCTTACGCTGGGAGCATTGCCTGGGAAATCACCATACCCAGACTTCTGCCTGTTGAACCATCAGTATCCTTGTCTTGGAGGGTAGTGTGCCCTCTTCTGATTTTTGTGGCAATTTGGCTGATATTTCTGGCTCTTTCCTTTCCAGGCTGAATTCTGACTAGCTCTCACAGCCAGCCTGGGGTCTCAGTAGGAGAAAGTGCAGTGTGTTAGTACCTTTTTTGGGATATGGGAGGGATGATATAAGCAGGGATCTGTATCAGATTTGTGCAGGCAGCAGCCCGTAAAGGCACAGACACAAATGCCCTGTGGAGGATTCCTGGCAGATATCTACAGCACTTCAGTGGAAATTAGAACAGAATAGAACAGTTGTAAGGGACCTACAGTAGTCACGTTGTCCTACTGCATTTTGCAAAATTCAGTATGTTTTGCTGAATGCTCACCACCTCTCATGCTGGTTTTGACCACTGCCAGGCAAAGATTTGTCAAACAAAATTTTTTTTTTCCTTTTTTTAGAGCAGATTTCTCTGCATGAGTGAGATGGAGAAATGTCATATATGGACATGAGTATTTCCAGCTGCCTTCAGCTTGGCTTGGATTTATTTATACTACCCTAACTAAATTCATCCTACCAGTCTAGTTTAGTAGCAGAGGACTGAAAAACGTAATTGCCCTCGGCACTATCATTAGTCAAGGGAGTGATAATGGAACGTCTGGAGAGTGATGCAGGTGTTGGACAAGATAACTCATGCTTTGGAGAGTCCTGTTCCTTTCCATTGACCAGAGACGGACCCAAGGCAACTGTGCTCCCAGTCTGGGTTTTCTAATTAGGTTCCTAAATTTGGGTGGGATTAATACTTTAAATGCACGCCTAGCTCTTGTTAAAATGTTTCCTTGGTTTGAACTAATTGTTGGTTGTACTAGCAATTGTGTAGAGTGTGCCCATAACAAACTGCTCCTGGGTTGGTATGGTTTTTTTTACTAATACTGTTGTTGTTCAAAGGTTGGTGAAAAACCTAAATAGAAGAAAAGAAGGCTGGATTCCTGTGCACAGTCTGCAGATAGTAGTTGGTGACTGCAGATTTCGGAATGCCAAAGTCACAGGTATCATGTAGCACGCCTAGCAGAAATATTTCGTAACTCCAATCAGGTCTTTTAAGCCATTTGCATTACACTTGATGTACTAAATCTGGCTGCATATGCCTCTGCGGGGAAAAAAAAAAAAAAAGAAAGCAGCTACTCCAAAAAGCCTGCAAAAGTAGTACTTTTTTGTTTGTTAACACCTTAGGACATTTCTGTGACTTTAGGCACTAGTAAATTAAAATCAAGCATTTAAAAACGTAGATTTCTTTGCGAGAGCACTGGGTAGAAGATCGGGGAGAAGAGATGGAGTCTGATCAGGGATTCCCATGACTCTTTTGCCTACGCGCTGCTGTAGCTCAAACCTCATGTGAACAGGAGTTACCTAGGGCAAAATCTCCTCCTGCTGCAAAAGACGTCGTGGTCTGACCCCCAACAATCTCAAGGCAATACTTCACTTCTGCAGCCCCACTTCTGCCCTCTTTGCTGCCTGCTGGTTAATTTATCATTAGAATAAAGTTTATAAACAGGTCACCAGGTTTTGGCAGAAGGCTTCTAGTCTCAATATTTTTCATTTTCTAGCCATTAATGTACATAGAAATAGACAGTGCTTCATAACAGATGACACAAGAAAATGCCTTAGGAGCAAACTGTAGCCCTTACCGTGTATGCAGCATCACTGCTCCATGTGTTGCCTCATCACCATGCTTGTCCACTGCAAATGGGAGACCAGGGTTTGTGATGGGAGAAGCTCAGGAAACCCACGTAGATTGAGTCCACTAGTAATAATACACTAGTTATGACCATATGAAATAAATTTTGCAAGTAGAATTTTTTTCAAATACTTCCTTTTTGTCTAAATCTGTTGTTTTGATGGACATGAAGGGAGCCTTCTGAAAGGCTTAAAATTTCAGTCAGCTCTTGATGGTTTTCCAGTATATTTCAGTGAAATACAGGAAGGTAATTTTTTTTATCCTCTTATTGCAGGGCAGCCAGATTTCACAGGTTAGAGGTTTTCTGACTTGGTGTAGTGGGTAGCTTGTAGTGGACTAACAACACAGCTGAGAGGTGTGCTGCCACTCTGGAGCATCGTGTGCTGTTTTCTCAGCAAGGCTGGTTATCATACCTCAACAAGTCCTGGACCACAGCCTGTGTAGGAAGTTCCTCCAGCCATAAATGCATCCTGCAAACACAGCGCTAGCAAACTTGAGCACTGGTTTGCTTTGTCAGTGGTCACATCCCCCAAAGCTTAGAGACCTGCATCTCCAGGCTGCAAAAAACTAAGTAGTTTAGTACAAACTAAGAATTTCACAAGGCAAAAACTGCAGAAAGTTCCTCTTGTAAGTCTCACCCTGCTGCCTAGGTGCTTTGCAGTCTTGTTGCCAGGATCTTGTCGCAGCACTGAGGCTCTATTTTCCCTAAGATTAACTCTGTTCTCTCGCGCTATTGCTGATCGTGTATGCAGTCTTTAGGCATGATTCTAATTTTACATGCACCCCAGGCAATACTGTAGGATGATGTAGGATGTTTTCTTGCTATTTCCTAGAGCTTTTCAGTGACATATCCTTACAGCCATAATGTAGTTACACTCTGAAAACTGGTTTTCAAACACTACCTTTGCATTTAGCAATTCCCTTTCCTCTCTGGACTGGTCATTTTATACTGCAGGTGACTTTGTAGCACTGACTGCTCTGTCGTGGACTGGATTGGGCTCTTTTTTCTGCTTCCTCAGGAGATGGAGCTCTTGCTCCAATATAGCAGAGGGAGAATTAGGCATACTGGAGTTGTAAAGCAAAGTAGGGGCAGGAGGGAACTTCATAACCCCTACATATTATTACTTGCTTGTGCTGAAACACTGCTTTGCTTGTGAGCAGGGTAAACTTGATTAACATGTTCAAGAGTCCCCAAGAGCACGAGCGTGCTGAAGTTGATTCAGAGCTGGGGGAATGACAGTGCTGGCCATTCAGAGGGGTAGTGCCGCTGTTATTGCTCAGCTTCAGGTCACCACAATAAATAAAAATATGTTGCCGATCGTAGAATTTCACAACCAGATTTCACAGAGATTTGTTTTTTCTATTGGGTTCATATTTTTTCAGTGCAAAGCCTTTCGCTAAATAGATGAAATGGTTCCCTTATCTTAACTTTTCTTTCTTAGACTTACACTGTGGCCATAACAGAAACCTCCCACCACAGACGGGATAGCTGATACCTGCACACTTACAAGCTGTTCCTCTCCCATTTTGCTAATTGTTCCAGTGTTGGGCCAGTGCAAATCGTAATGAAGTTATAGGGAACTTTCTGCCCATTTAAACTTGTCAGGTGCGTGTTTGGTTAATGCCCTACTCCAATATCATTGCCAGCTTTGCAAACCTACCATCCTCCTGTACCCAGCCTCTGAGGGAGAGCCTATGTGCTGAGCTGAACTTGCATTATCCCAACAGCTCCACAGATGATTTTTCTTCCTTTCCTCATATCTTGTATAGGTAATTTTCCTCATAGATGAGTGGTTACTACTGGCAATGCCATGGAACTGTTGATAAAGCAAGTATTTTGGTTCATATGTTCTTTTACAAAGTGGATGGCGGGGGGGAAACCTTTTAAACTTCCTGTAAATCCTAACCTGGGTATGGTCCAGGAGGTTTTTTTGTGAGAAGACAGCTGGCTTGGAGACCAGTTTGATAACCAGTTTTCCCTCTGATGTGCCTCTAGCTATAATTTCTGAGATTAGGCCTTGCTGCTTTCTTCTGTATAGATTTATTCTGTCTCCTGTGCAAGTCCATGGTGGATTTTTTTTATGCATATGCCAAAGAAATATTGGAGGTGATAATGCACAGATCTCAAAATGGAAAAGGTTTGGAGAGCACTCTGCTCAGAAGAAGCAATATTCAAAAGATAGCTGCTGCTCAGATTTAGCTGTGTGTTACCAGTTTAAGTGGTTTGATAAAAGTGGTCAGACATTGTCTGGTCAACTGACATGACTTTTATACGCATTAACAGGGAGATGCAGGATTATCTCTTCATTTCCCTTGTGCAGGACGCACATCTTGGGGAAGGTGAGGGCTGCAGCATTAGAATCCCAGCTCCTCTTCCACAGTGGGGCAGGAGGCAAAACATTTCTGCAAGCCCCCTGCTTACTAAGTGCCAAAGATGATGATTTACAGTACTGACAGCAAGCATCTATGCCAGTGAAGGAAAAGGTATCTCACCTCTTGGCTGTATTTCAGCATCCACTTCATGGCAAACAGAGAGTGGAGGCAGCAGAAATGAGGTCCTAGCGGTAACCCAAAGCAGATGTGTGACTTGTTTTCACTTCAGTGACACAGTGCTTGTGTTCAGCAGCACCTCAGCCTCCCCTCTAATTGAGGTTAACTCTGTTCCTGCACATCTTTTCTCTCAGCAGTGGTAAACAGATGCAAGCAGAAGAAAACATATTGTTCACTCCCAAATTTTCACAGAAGAGCAAAATGGGGCCAAACATTTTCAGCTTTTTATCACCTGACCTTTAAAAGCTGGGCAGAGAGAAGGGCAATGTCTAATTTCCACTCGCTGCATGGAGGTTGCTTGAGACTGATTTCTTTTAGAAAGAGCATAGAATAGAGTAGCCTGAATAAAAAAAAGGAATTAAAATAAAAAATGGAAGCAGTGATAAATTCCTTTACTTATGAGATTTAATATAGAAAATGAATATTGCTACAAGTTTCAGGTTCTTTTAAGCAGCAAAACCGTTTTATGGCAGGTTTAACTTAAGCCCAAAGGCAAGAAGCGTTCAAAGCAGCTGTGAATGGATGCTCTATGCCACTAATCTGCTTGGTTTAGGGAGGACACAAGCTCCTGTTCCGCACCTCAGACCCTCTTGTAGTTTGTTTTAACACCCCGCTTGCCAAGTTATCTCTTCTAAGCCTTAAGGGGCTCCCCTGTCTGTGCTTTTCATGCAATAAAGCCAAGCAAAGTTTTCTCCCACTGGTTGTGCCTGAAGGACCGAGCTTGCATGTCCTCTGCTCCTGCTGGCCAGGGCAGTGGGGATCAGTCCTCTTGACTATGCTGAGCTTGAGGCAACCCTTTACGTGGCTCGAATCTGCCCGATAAGAGTATCATACGTGACTGAGCTCTTGCAGGCTGGCTTAAGCATGTTAGCTGAAATGCGCAAGTTTTGTCAAAGTTCTGTTTCAAGTGCTGCTGGTAGTTTTGCAGATGCAGCACAGCTGTTTGCACTATTACTCACGCACTTTAATGATTGCAGCCACAGGCTTTCCTATTTATGCAGGGTCCATTAAAGGTAATGTTGATTATTTTCTTTTAGCTTTTGAAATGTAAAGCAGGGTCTCCTTGTACAAACTGCAATGCCAGCCAGCTTCACAGAACAGCTAGTTTGTAACGCTGTAGAAAACCATTTTGAGCCTGACAAAATAAGGAGCCTAGAGAAGACATCTGCTGGCCACACTGTGATAATCAAGTGATAGGTGATGGAAATGAGTCAAACCCTGTGGTCCTGCCTTAGATAAGGCTCTCACTGAAGCTAGTGGGAGTTCAGCTTTTAGGGAGAACTGCAGGAGTGCTCTTATTTTTTTTTATGTTATACAAATGTTACATGATTACAGGGAACAATGTATTTCTTGGAATAAGATGCTTTAATATTAACATCATTCTTCATTACTTTATAGATGCTGCCCTGTGTAACACGAGAAAGTTTAGTTCCCCTTGAATTAAGGGTGAACTAGTAGCATCCTATTTTCGATGCTCTTTGGAAGCTTTCAACTAAGTGTTACAGAGAAATAGCACAATAGTTGGAGTTGTCCTGTACTATTCATCACATTCACAGACCTCCACAGCTTCATCTGCACTGAACGGGACTGGGGTCCTAAACAGCTTCTCATAGTCATAAAGGAAGCCATTCTCTGCTCTTTCTTTCTTTTCTCCTATGGAAAGTACAGTATTTTCTTAATTTTACCTGCTGTTTTTCCATGACATCCATCACCTTTCATCAGAGAAGTACACTACAGTTTTCCTGACACTTTGTTCAGATGCTTGAAATTTCCTCTACAGGTTGAAGGCTTTACCTTCTTATTAGTTGACAACTGTTGAACTTGATTACGAATAAAGGAGTTGAGTTTTGGTAAACCAAAAAAACCACAAAAACCCAAAAAACAAACAAAGAAGCTCAATCATGTCCTGATTAATTGATTTTATGGATGGATTTTTCTTAAATATCTACTTCAGCTATGTGAATGTAATGTTCTGTAAGAGCATCATCCGGCTGACTCACATGCGAAGATGCAATAATGCTAAAGATCCTCTTTTTGCACTTAGGGTCTGATTCCAGCCCATTGCAGTCAGTCCCATTGATTTCAGTGAGGCTTGGATCAGGTCAAACTGACAACTCAGGGTTGTCACCAATCACTTAGGGTCCCACCGTGTCCCAAGGCTGAAACCTGTATCTAGCAAGTGTTGAAGTTTACATTAAATGTATGTACTTTCGGAACACGTGCCATAAATCAAAGTTAAATGTCCATGTTTGCACTAAGGATGTTCTTGTGATAAGACTGTACTTTTCAGCATCTTTAACAATAATGTATCTATTGAATTTTTGAGGAAAAAAAAAAGAATATTGCACACTCATAATTTAATTTTGTGTTTCTTTGTCTAGTTTTGCTTTTGTAGAACATAGGTACAGGTGGTTTGACTTTTAAGGAGATGTGTGCTAAGAGCATCTGACCGTGGTGAGAGCAGGGTTAATAATGTGCATGCAGTAGTGAATTTGCTCTGTCCTGTCAAAATGAAATGTTTTCTACCATGGACTAAAGGGGGACCTTTATGACCTGACTTTGGTTTGTGAACTGTGGACTCCAGGCACAATACCAAGTTGTTTTAAGTTAAGACATACTGGGGTATTTTTTCTTGGTGACCATTTTTGTAGGGAGGAATTGTTGAACTACTTAATAACTTGGTTGCCTCGGGAGTTCCCTGGCACACTGCCACGTGGTGGTGGGCAGTTGTCCAGTTCGGGTGGCCAGTATTACGGGTAACCCCCATACACCCTCCAAAATGTGACCAGCCAAGGCTGAACCGTGCAACACCGCAAGACCCAGGAAGATCCTGGTGTTCTTCAGCCACTGGCAATCATAGCAGAGAGGTTTTAATTCACTGAAGGTTATTTCTATCTCCTTTAAAACTGGTCACAACGCACTTGCTAGGTGGAAAAGTAGGAGTCTCTTTAAGTTATTGTTGGAGCTGTTTATAGTGGTAACAATTGTGGTAACAGTACAAATCTGGAGGTTCAACTGTAAATATTTGTCTCAAGCATAGCACACATTGCATATTAAATGGTTTTAATATTTTTTTTTGTCTTCCATAGTTTTAAATCGAACCTTTTTTTCTTTTTAATTTATGAGGTTGATAAGTTCTGCAAATCTGAATGTACAGTCTGAGATTTTTAACATTTGAAACTTTGCCCATGACAGTATGTTACCTTAAGTATGCAGTTGAACTAGGCTCTTCATGTATATGTTATTATAATTTCCAGTAGAGAATTTTCTCTTACTGCAAGTTTAAATGAGCTATATTGTACATGTACCTGTAAAAAAAGAATGTGTTAAATCTATATTTAAAGATTAAAAACTTGTTAAATAAATCCATACGAGAATATGCAATTCTGTCCAAAGACATCTCTGCTATAATTCTGGAGAAAAAAAAAAATAATTCTCATAGTGCTGGTTTTATTTAATTTCTTTGGCACAAATATAACCTTCTTACGTGCATTTGATTTTAAAATAAGCAGTGGCAGATGATCCGATTAGCTTCTTGCTGGATGCAGTGGCAATGAAATCGGGAGGGGCACCTTAGCACTCAAGCTGATGTCTGAAAGAGCAGCTCTTGGAATCCTGCCCTGGCTCGGGGTGTCTCCATCGCCAGCCTCCCCTGCATCCAGCACTGAGCAGCACCGCGGGGTTGGGGGCTGCGGGGCTGTGCTTGTGGGTGGGCTCACAGGGGTGGTGTGGGCATCAGGACCTCTGCTTGGCATAACCTTCCCTGGGATGCCGGTTCTCCTTCTCGGTGCCAGAGCTCACCCCAGGCGTGGAGCAGGCACTTCCCAGCAAGGTTTTTCCCACTGGCTCAGACCATACATCAGGATGTGCTGGGCTGCCTGTGCGCAGGGGACAGCCTGCCAGCTTGTCTGGAGGAGGCAATGCACCATCTCCATCACCACCAGCAGCATCCCATGGCTCCAGTCTCTGATATAACACAATTAGTACAGAGACAAGGACGGGTAATGAGCATTAAGCAGTTCTCTTTATAATCCTAACAAGACTCCACAGAAATCATTAGCATGAAGTCTGCCACTGCTTTTAAATGAGCCTTTTACAGGTTTTAGGTCAGTTATACAGCCATTTCATGTAGTCCAAAAGCAGGAGGTGAATTTCCTGCTGCCCATGATCTATCTCAGCTTGGCTTGTGTGAAAAAGTCTGGCTGAGTAGGCTGGGGGGTGCATTGCTTTGAGTGTTCACCTTCGTTGCGGGCTCCTGCTACAGGGACCACGCTGGATGCTGGTGCCCGAGCTGCATCTGCTGGGGAGCAGGAGGAGAGCAGCACCTTCTGGGCTCCCCTTGCTCACGGTACTGTGTGGCAGTGTCGAGCGTGCTGGTGGCATGCTGGTCCATGGCACATATGAGCCATGCCAAAGCTCATCCACACCAGACTCCGCACTGAAGATTTGAGGACTTACACACTTTCAGCAGTGGTGGTGCATTCAGGAAAGCAGTCATGGGTAATTAAAAAGGCTTTTTATTTCCTTATTACCACATTTCCTCTATGTTCTCTAAACTTCTGCTTCCAAGAGCAGAAATTAGTTAATTTAGAAATGTTTATTCAACTGCATTGATTTCTGAAAGACATCTAGATAGTTATGGTCTCCATTCAGCAAAACAGTCCACCCCTCAGCACAGCAGAACCTCCTGTGGCTTAGTCAAGCCTCGTGTTTTCCTTTATCCACTTCACGTACTTGGAGACCCTGGTGTAGATGCCGTATTTACCTGGCTTGGCACATTCCTCACCCCAGCTGGTGATCCCTGTGAGAAACCAGGTGCCCTCAATCTCAGTGGTGTAGGGACCTCCGCTGTCCCCCCCGCAGGTGTCACTGCCCCCAGCTGAGAAGCCTGCACAGAACATGTTCTGCAGAATGCTGGTGGACGTGCTCTTGAGGCATGTTGGCCGATCAACGAAAGGCACCTTGAGGACTTGCAGGATGGTGGCTGGCCGGCCACGGAAGAGTGTGCTGCCCCAGCCACTCACCGTCCCCGTCCCATGCTTCAGCAGGGCATTGGTGAACTCTCGGCTGCCGATGCAGATCGGTGTGACGTAACTGTTGAATTTGAGTGGCTCATCCAGCTCCAGGAGGGCGATATCATTGTGGTGCTTGTTGATTGTGGCGTTGTATGTGGGATGGGGAAGGATTTTCACCACCTTGCGTCGCTGCTCTGTGTTGTCTTCCTCATCGGTGTTGTATTCACCTGCAGAGACAAGCGTGGCATGGGCTCGACCCCTCCATGGCAGGACCAGTGACCGTACCCTGATGATGCCATCCTGATGCAATACAACCACAGCTAAGTGGTTGCAAAGGGATGAGCGCTGCACACCCCAGCCCTTGGGCAGCTCTGAGCCTGGTGCTGGCAAGCCCGCTTGCTCCTTGGCAAAGGGCATTGGAAGTTCCCCCTCAGCATCACCTCCTCAGTCCCCGCAGCCAGCAGGATCTGGACCACCAGATATGAAACCAGGCATGCACCAGCTGATCAAGTGCCAAAGGTCCAGATACTTTTGACTAGTTTGGTAGCAACGTGTCTGCTCTCAGAGTTTAGCACCCTCATAGATAAGTAAGGATGATGTTGCCCTGGCTTTAAAGGGGGGAAAGCCTCTAGAACTAAAAATCTTCATTTAAAATAAATCATTAACTGGTGAAAAGAAACTCGACCTTCCCTTTTCCAAAAACCACACAGCTATGGGCAGATGAGGTGCAGAGGGCTACGAAATGCTACCCCCATGCCCCTGATGCTCCCAGGTGCCCACAGGTCCCTGCTACCCGCACGAGGCTCAGCTGCTGGCGATTCCATGAGGCTCAGCTGCTGGCCATTACAGGGTGCTGCCCACAGCTTCAGGCTCCTGTGATTGAGTTGCTGGCAGCTGATTACTTCCCCCTCCCGGCTTGTGTAACAGGTAGAGGGAAGGGAAAATGTTTTGTGGTCTTGGGTTAGCAAAGACACTTGGGCAGTGTCTGGATCTGTAGCTGAATTCCCTCTCCTGCCTGTGCTGAAGGCTGGAGAGCAGGATGACTTTTCCTGCTTGCTTTCTCGCAGCCCAAGAGGCGCAGGATGTGTTTAACCCCTGCTGCGGTATTTCTCCATGCTTTGCTGTAATCTGCAGAATATACGATCTCCTCTAAACAATATCTGCAGTGCTGCCGGCCCTGGCAGTGTCCTGTGTCTGCTGCATCTGCCTCTGAGGAGCGACACGGAGCCCGGCGAGAGAGGTGAGGCAGCTTTCTGTGTTCACATTAATGCTGGCGCCTGGCGAAGGCGGATTTGGTGGTTGGTACTGCTATGTGCTCTTGTGAGGTTTTTTTTGCAGCGGAGTGTGAATGTCAGCTTCTTTGCAGGCTGTGTTTCTACACTGTGAATGCAAGACAGATGTGGGGGAGACTTTCAGAAGGTTTTTCTTATGCTGCGGCTGCTTACTATTGCTGGGCGCCTGCAAATAAGCTTCTCCTCAATGTGGAGAGGCAGGCAGGGGAGTGGAATGCTTCTCCCTGCTATCAATTTTTGGGCCTCCTAAGATACTACATACAAAGCCAAACATTTAGTATGAATGGACATGAAAGACTCAGATGTTGCCCATACAGCGTAGGTGGTGCAGGTAACGAATTCAATAGCACTTGAAGCTCTGCAAATTCATGTTTTGCTTTCTTGCTGCCTGTCCAAAGTCCTGCCCTGGAAGCCCAGTGGTGCAGAGTGGTGTAAGTGTAGCTGGCTGATAACGTATCCTAAAAGGAGGGGGGTGTGACATGCAGGAGAGAGCCTGAAAAATGAGGCAGTTTGCGTGCAGGTGCAACAAACACAAAACCTCTGTCCAGGTGGAAATGTGATTTTCTGGGGGAGACTGTTTTTGTACTAGGCATTTTGTACTTTCTCCTGTTAGCAGGTAAAAGGCTGGGCTTTGCACTGGGCTCTCAAGCAAAACTGCCTGAAAGTAGATAGCAAAAAAATGCTGTTTGAAAGCTGTGAGACTCATCCTGCTAGCACTGGGCAGGTGATGTTCAGCCCCGTGGCACTCAGTCTCCAGGGACTGGCCAGGCACACCCAGGAGCTCAGTCACGTTAACATGGAAGAGGAAGGTGCAGCTGAAACCCTCTTGATGAGCTTGTTTCTGCAGATATAAAGTCAGTGCTTCAAGGCTCAGGTAGAATGTCGTTTTTGATACTAATACATTTCATTGTGTTTAAACAGAAAGCATAATTGTTCCGTGCCGCCTCTCAGTGCTGCTTGTAGCAGTTTCTAACCAGATCAGTGTTCCACTCCTGTACCTTTCAGTGTAACTCTCCTATACTAGATACTCATACAAGGGAGAAACAAATAACCTGGGGAAGCTGATTCTGACACAGCTGTGAACTGTGGCACCGCGATGCTTGCCAAGGGCCTGCACTGAGTTGTCAGCAGGCGGCCTAGCAGGCGGTCTGGAATGGCTGGGTACCAAGAGTCAGGGGCATCACCATTTTTCAAGCAGAGATACATTTGTTTTGTAAAGTAGCAGCACCACTTGCTGTGCAGTCTGGGCATACTGCCCCTGCCTAACTCCCTAGAGACCCCGCTGTAAAAGCACCCTTTGCCACATCCTAGCCTGGTTTCTCTACTTCAATCCGTAAAACCTATTTAATTCTAAAGAATTCAAGAGAAAAAGTAATAATCTTCTCCTTACAAGGACTTAGTCAGGTTGCTGGTGCCCCTCTTACACCAGCTACACGGATCCACTATGAGAGAGTTGCATGAAAACTTAGTGTGACCGTGTGACCCCCCTCCAAGATGAGCAGAAATCCTTAGTGAGGTCCTATGTGGCCAGCGGATATAAAAATCCATCGCACCAGCTCGTGAAGCAGCATCTTAACTGAAGTCTGCTAGGCAAAATCTTGGGATTCTCTCTGACTCAGGTGGGATTGCCTGTGGCTGGGTTGAACTGCATTTGCAATGTGGTCCAGCAGTTCCATGGCTTTGGGACCGAGGCCAGACCCAGCTGGAGGTGGTGGTACCTACAGAGATGAGGCTGCCGAAATGCTGCCGTCTGGGACCTCAGTGCTCCAAAGCAACTTGTTGCCTTGCTTGCCCAAGGTGATGGCATGGGTCCCAGGTTTCTGGGCAATGCCTTGTGTCTACTTAGTGCAAGCTTTGTCCCACATCCCTTGCCTGTGCTGGCCCGATGCTGCCTGAACCACTCACCTGCCACAGCAGTGACATCGGCGCCTGGCTGCAGGCAGTGTGCTGCTGTCACTACCCATTTCTCATTGATGATGGATGCGCCACAGAAGCCCACACCTTTGCTGTTCACCAGATGAACCTATGGGAGCAAAATGTAGGGAGCAAAATGTAATCACAGCCATGGGGTTGTGAAAATTGGTGGGGGAAAAAGAGTGGGATGTGGGGGTTTTGTTTGGATGTAAGACAGGTTGCATGTCAGTTGTATAGACCCAGATGCTGCTCCTTGGGAAGTCCCTGCCCCTCCATCTCCTGCTTTCTCATAAATGTGGCAACCACTTCCCCACACATGTGTTCCCGCCCCATTGCACTTCTCCCCCCGTTGCTGCCAGGCTGGGAGGGCAGATGGCCCTGGAGACAAACCTCAGCATAAAACTCGGTGTCCAAAATACAAGCACTTCCACAAGTACATCCTAAAAATGTGTTGACAGTGACTACATCTTATCTAGTTAACTGGGGATGAAATCTTAACTACCCATTTCATTTAGGCCTCTAACTATCTCAGCATTCATGGGGAACAAGCCAGGACATCCCTTACAGTAAAACTTATAATTAAGTTGAACAGCTGAGTCGATGGATTGTGTTTAAAAAAAGGATTTCTTTATAATTCACCCCTTTCATTCCTTTCACGTGACATGTCTCTTCATCTGTCTGCCTTGTACTTTCTAGGCATTTACTCATTTGATGGCTCGTTAGGCAGAGGCACCTGAGTTTTAGGGAGCTCATTATCTGTAAGGGAAAGGATGAAGCTCGACCCCAGTGATGAATGGGAGCTTCTCCCCACTTACAACCACCCCATCCCTGGGGTCCCGCGGAGGCTCTGCCACTCGAGGGCAGTGCAGGCTGCTGGTGGGTGTCAGACAAGACAGTGGCATGGTTTATAAGGCCTTTCGCTGACATTTGAGCCCCAGAGCTGCCCCCAAACCCCGGGGGGAACGTAGCACTCCTCCTGGCTTCCTCCTCAACCCCAGCAGTTTGAGCATCTTCGTTTACCAGCTGGCAAAAGCGCAACTAAGTTTTTTTTCAGAGAGTGCCTGGTGAGATAAAGGTCTCCACAAGCACAGCCAACTAGCTAGACCTAGTGAGCTTTACTGTGTTAATTTAGTTTCTTTACACATACTGATTTTGCATGTTTAACTTCTTGGTTCTCCTCCTGCCTCTCTGTGAATGCGTGGTAGGTGCCAGCATCACCCATTTTTTGCCCCACAAAAGGCTGGGCCAGAAAGCAATGTGTGGCTAGGGCAGCAATACAGCCTCTTCTTTTACAAAACATGACCTCCCAACAAACCTCCTGCTACTGCTTTTGGTGGCTGTGTATGTCCCCAACACATTACTGGCTTCTTTAGCTCTGAAACGGAGGGCAGATGCCTGCTCCTGACCTTTCTACGTACACCCTGCTCACTGCTTCGCTCCCTTGGCAGACATAGAGGGATCGGCTGATCTGCATGAATGGGCATTTATGTCCCTGCGTGGGTAACTTTTCACTGACATCACCAGTGTCAGTCTGTACCATAGCCTGCAACCGAAAGAAATTTGCCATTCCTAAAACCTCATCTGAATTTATTATTTTGCAGCCACTGAGGTTTCTGTGCTCACTGAAGCCTGAATAGAATTTAAGGGCAGTAGATGGCTTTGAAAAAGATTCAAGCTAGGAGCTAACTTTCCTTTTGACAACAATTTTAAAGTAGTTACAGTGCAGTGGGTTGGAAGAGGCTTCTTTGCAGCCCCCCTTCATCTGTGATATGACTTTTGGTGAGGTAGGGATGACTGTGATGTTGCTGGTAGGATGTGGGCTGAGTAACGAAAGAACAGTTGAATTTGGTAGATGTCATAGAAGGACAGATCCTTTGTTGGTATAAATTGTCATGGATCTGTTGAAACTGATGGAGTCAAAAGAGGAGCTGCACTGTTCCTTGTGAAGCTCTGCCTTGCAAAGCTCCCCACCCTCAGCCTTCAGCTTAATCTTGATAAGTTCATGGACTTCCGGGGAATCTTTTGTTATAGCTCAAATCTGGATCCTTTGGGCCCTGCAGATAAATCTGCTGTGACTCTTCTGCTAGGGTAAACCCCCAGCCAGGCAAGTATTCTTCCTCTGGCATAAAAGCATATACAGAAAGAAGCTGTTAGACTGTTAGACTTGAGATCTATTGCTAAACTAACCTCAGAGATGGGCTTTGGGTATGGAGAAGTTGATCCTGCATTCAGAAGGAAATGAAAAGACAGACAGATTGCTGGAGTTACAGGAGAACTCTAGAAACAGCCAATACCTGCCAAGGCACCTCGCCTCTCATGCTGTCAGATCCTCCCACAACCCGGGTGCCTGTCTTAATTACTGGTGTGATTTTTGTAGTGGCAATGGTGCTGCTTTCTGTGATGTTGTCCAGCACCTCCTCGTGAGCATTGTCGTGGTCTTCTGCGGTGATGTTCCAGTGCTCAAAGGTGTTTATGGCTCGGGTGAGCTTACTCTTTGCTTCAGGAGCTGTGATCCTCCCACAGGGATAGGGCACTGGGAGAGAAACAGTCACAGTTACGACCGGCTGCCTGTCATGCTGGGAGTTGCAAAAATCAAAGGAGCATGCAAGGAGAGAAGTGCTGCCTCGTCTCAGCGCCTGTTTTGGGATCAACATGGGAGACGCAGGGCCGTGAGCCGACTCCTGTGTTCTCTGTGCAAACAGATGCCTGTGGCTTTGAGCAGCAGCACCGGTAACATGCAAGAGTAGAATCATAGAATAGTTAGGGTTGGAAGGGACCCTAAAGATCATCCAGTTCCAACCCCCCTGCCATGGGCGGGGACATCCCACTGTCTCAGGCTGCCCAAGGCCCATCCAACCTGGCCTGGAACACCTCCAGGGATGGGGCAGCCACAGCCTCCCTGGGCAACCTGTGCCAGTGCCTCACCACTCTCATGGTGAAGAAATTTTTCCTGCTGTCTAGTCTAAATCTGCTCCTCTCCGGTTTGTACCCATTCCCCCTCTTCCTATCACCACAAGCCTTTACAAATAGCCCCTCTCCAGCTTTCCTGTTGGCCCTCTTCAGGTACTGGAAGGTCGCTATAAGTTCTCCTCTGAGCCTTCTCTTCTCCAGGCTGAACAACGCCAAATCTCTCAGCCTGAGTAGCAAAAGCACAAGTTGTTTCTGGGGTTTAGAAATGCATTCTGAACAGCTTTTAAAAAGAAGAAAGCTTGTGAGAGAGTGCACGCGCCTGACGGGACAGTGCAGCTGTGCCTTTATTTCACGGGATGCTGAGGTGCGTTCCTGGGAGGGTTTCTGCAGTAGGCAGCTGGGGTGCTTGGCTGACATTTCTACAGCAAGTAACTCCAGTACAACAAAAGTCCAGCTGGGAGAGGGCAGGAAATAATATCTGCCAATTGTACAGATAATCCTGCTTGGCACCAAGGTGAGGAAAACATTAATAAACTCTTACTAGGGTTGTAGATTTTCTCTGTTAATGAAGATCTCATCTGTAGGCTCATTTCAGACAAGCTCTTCCCATTTCTCTCCTGCGCAGTGTATAGTGAATTACTGACGATTGTGGCAGTCAATACAGTAAATAGCATCAGACGTTGTCTTTAATCTGAAAAGCTTTCGACAACACTGTGCTAACAAACATTAAAGTAGAATCAGATGTAAGTGTGGCCTACTGAGATTACATATTTCCTTTTGAACAGTCTGCTTTAAGAATAGGACTTAAATAAGTGCTGAGTGATGGAAAGTACTGCCCATGAGGTTAGGCTGGGAAATGAATGTTTCAGAGCCAACAAAAGTTAAGCTTTTGCAGGAAGGGCAATTACTCAACCTGGAAGATGATCTTGTTGCTAACAGTAAAACTTTCTGGTTCAGTGAAAATGATACAGCATGTTGGGTAACATTGGCCTGAGTTCTTAACGATCTCCATTAACAGAAGAGCTCCCAGCCTAAAATACTTCATACACTGCTTGCTGAAAGTCAGCACTTTCGGGAGCTCAGAGTGTTCCCGGCTGTAGTTATCAGACCTTCAGAAACGATCTCACCTATGTGGGTGCCTGCATGCTAGCTTAGGCGTTACTCTCGGATGGCAGAAATATGATAGCATCAAATGTAAAATTGACCTTGGGTGTCAAAGTATTTCTCTATTCAATCTCCTCTTCGCTCTGCCAGATGTGCTTCTGAGATGTTCACGCCAAACTAAGTTGCTGTGTTGTGGTGAGGTAGCATTGCATGTGTTGCTTTAGAGATACCGTAACAGCCTAGGAGTGGAGCAAAGTAGGGAAATATAACAAGAACCGACTATTCTTTAGTCCTTTATGAAGTTGCAATCTCAAGCAATGCGTTTCTGCTCCACCCCACTTAATATGACAGCTAAACCACAGCCTAGTTCCTATTAAGGGTCTTTGTGTGCAGATACACACTATTGGGAGGCCAGCATCACCACTAAGTTTGGCTTGTTTCCACATAACTCAGATAATTATAAGGCAGTGTGTGATGGCCAGCCATCAAACAGACCATCAGGAGGATTGTCTTTTGTTCTGAAAAATTCCAGAGCACCCTTGATGTAGGATCAGTAACTAAATGGTAGCTCCTACTGGAAGAATATGGGAGTAAACTCTAACTGAATGGACACCAGTGTGTATGCTGGGGTAGCTGAACATCACGTCTGCCTCCAGGAAACTACTGATCCAGATCTAGAAATATAAGATGGCTGCAGCTGGGAGAGGTGTCTGCATAAGCAGCTGTCTGAAATGAGCTTTTGACTTGTAAACAAACTCCTGAACAACTATCCTCCTTCTCCGCCCACCTAGGCTAAAAAAACGCGGTGTTTAAATTGTATCCTTCAAGCCTGACCTCACATCTGGAACTGAGGAAGTGCAGGGTCAGGGTCTTCACATTTGCTAAGGAGGAAAACATGGCTGGATACCAACAAGATATTGCATTTCTACAAGATTCATGTATCTAAATCTAGGACAAGACCACAGAAACTTCCACCCAAATCTCTTAAAAACATTTCAAAATTTAACCTGCAGGTTCACAGGACTTTCCATCTTCATGAAGTCTATAGCCAGGGGCACAGGAACACACAACTTTCTGTGGCGGGTCATGCTTGCAGAAGTGCTTGCAGCCTCCGTTTTTAATAGCACAAGTGAAGTCTGAAAGAAATTAAAACAGAACTGTGAAACCTCCTTTGAAATACAACTAGTTAGAGACTTGTTCGGAATTTGGCCTTGGGACTCAGCCTATAATCCACACTGGTTGTTCCAGACTATGGAAAATGGATGCTTGGTTGCAAGGAGAGTATCCTCCTTCCACATAGTAGTGAAAGAATGCGGGTTGAGGAAATGGCCCTATGAGAGGTTCTGCTGAGCTCTGGAGCAGCCTCTGTCCTCCCAACAACTGTGCACTCTCTGAAATTTGGCAGCCTGACCATAAAGGACTCCTGCAAATATTTGGTTATGAGCCATGTGATTTCCCCACTGTTGTGCTGCTCTCCTCCCACCCCATGCCTATGGCAATCCAGCCCCAGGGCAGATGCTAGTGGAAAATGTCATGTGTCAAAGAGAAGCAAACCCTGAAGGTCTTTGTCCTGGGATTATCGCTGGGCTCTGAATTTAAAACCTCAAGCGAAGCCGTATGTTCTTCTTGACGTACCAATAAATCATCACAGCCTGATGTGGAAGACCAGCCTGTGAGATTCCTGTGTCCTGCCCATGTATTCTCCCACCCCATCTTGCACCACTCTGTGGTGGAAACACCATCTCTTGGAGATAGGAAACCACTGATCTATAGGCGGCCTTCTAATTCTCAGTCAGTTCTCAAATAAATTCACAGCAGATTAACTCCACTCCTACTTCCTCAAGGACACCTCCCTTCCTGTAGCCATTTTAATGCCATCATTTACTATTTTTACCGAGCTCCTTTTCACGCCTCACTTCTATTGCTATTTTTGTTCCTGTCTCACTTCCACGATAAATCTGCAATGAGACTATTTAAATTTGATGCAGCTTTGAAATGCTCTTTTTAACGTACGCTCTTCTCTTGCCAGAGCAGAAGCACAACTAGAAAGAGAATCTTTTATTAGTGCAGTGAGTCTAGCACATTATGCGAGTCGCACAGCCCCTGATTATATTATAAATATAAGAGCTCAATATCCCTCTTGCTTAAATTATCAGCTGTTTGGTTTTCACACACTCCTCAACCCATCAGGAAAATATTTGCCTTTTGTTTGCCTTCAGAACCAAGGTTGCTACTGATAATTATAATTATTAATTTAGCATAGTGCCATTGAGAGGAAGTTGCAATAATCCTGCCCTGCTGAGCACCTGCTGCCCAGTCTGGCATGAGAAATGGAGAGAAGGAGACCAGAGGGGCCCCACTGGGGGTTGATGGAAAACTGTTCCTTTCGGTAGGTGAGCACGTCATTCTTGATTGACGAGCAGCCCTGGAAAGGCTTGTGCTGAGGAGATAAAGGAAGGTCTCTATGTCAACATTTGAGCTGGCAGCTGCAGTGTGCTGAACAAAAGACCTTGATCCCGAGTCTCAGTTGAACAGTGCGTAAGAACTAGCAGTTCGGTGCTCAGTGGAGATGAAGCTGGGGCTCCACTGAGTTCAGGAGAGGATGGAGACAACCACTTCTATATCCTTAGGTATGTTCCCCTGTAATCTCATTGCCAATGGGCTGAATTTGCACGTTCATACACTGCCTTACAGCAAAGCAAGGTATGGTGTGTCCAAAACAGCCCTTGAGTAGGATGAAACTTATGCCCACTTTGAACCAATGGGATTTCAAGTAAGGAAGAACAACCTCCAGTTGAGCACCCACGACGTACCTATCTCACAGTTTCTGCCTTCGTACCCAGCTGGGCACCAGCACACATAGGAACTTACTGCGTCCTTGCAAACGGCTCCATTTTTGCATGGATTGGGGTCGCACTGGTCTCCATCTTGGAGAGAAGACAGGAGAATTAATAAACATGAGCATCCAACACAGCTGGTGCCAGACAAGCACTGGAGCCTGGTTCTACGTAAGTCTCCTGTTAAAGATGAGCAAGAGACTCCATACTTTCCTTCCTTCCTTGTAATGGAAAATAAGTCAGATCCCAGCACTTAAGTGCACAATAGACAATGTCAGTGCTATGGGGTAACGGCAGCAGTGATTTACCCAAACTCCTAATTATGTATCCTTGTCCTGCATAGGTTAATCCTGCTCGTTTCAGCAGAACCCCTCTTCGGTCTCCCGCATGCAACAACATGTTGCATGTCTCAACAGGACATCATGTCCTGGCTAAGTTAGGCAAACAAAGTTAGAATCTTTGCTTCCTCAAGAGTGGTTAGAGAGGATCTTTATTTTAACACTGCCATCTTTGTTCTCTGAAGGTCTGGGCCTGCCCATTTGGGTTTGTGTGTAGTAGGACTGACAGCCCTGATCATTGCTCTTTCTTCCTAAGCCTTATATCATATTAACTGCTCTAGATTTTTCTTTACATGTCAGGACTTTTATTCTCACAGCTGCCTACGGATGAGGCTTTAATAAAAATACTCAGTATTGCAAAACTAGTGACCTAACACTTTGGAAAAGTAAGTCCACGATGTTAAACTACTGGAAAGTGTGCTTTAAAACAGACATTTTGGATGATAGGGGAATATATGGCGTTTATTTTTTTGTAACAGCTAACTGGGTACAGTGGCATTGAAACAAATGCAGTGTTGAGTTCTATCAGGTGGTTTTTCAGAGGACAGTCCTACAATGCGAATGTAACTTTTTTTCTAATTTTATAGTCTGAACTGACTAATATGAATCACTTAAGGCTTTTAAGTGAGATGTTCTGGGAGCTTCAGCAGTCTACAAAGAAGATCATTTATTGAAATGTCCTTAAAATTAGTTTCAGATGTTGTAGTGAGCATTGAAATCGTTTTGGTAAGGGACTGAGGAGTCATTTGAGATGGAGGCTGAAAGAGGAACAGTAGATGGTGGAGAAGCAAGGATTTGGGACCACTGGTGTGAATTGCAATCAGCTGTTTGCTATGATCATGTTGAGGCCTCACTTTAGTATGGCATTTCCAGGCATTCACACTGTGCTTGCACAAGGATGTGCCTTGTCTGGAGATCTCTGCCTGACGAAACAGTATTTGTTGTTTGCTGGAGGGGTGTTAATTATTGCTGTTGTGTTTTACTCTATGCTACAGCTGAAATTAAGTGCTCAGAGTGTGACCTGGGCTCAATGGGTCCAATGGTCTGTGTGATCAGGTTTTGTTCTGAGGTTTTTGAAGTCTGTTCAAAAAAGCTGCTTGAAGAAAGAAAATATTCAGTAATTTTTTTGGTTTGGGATTTGTATACAAATAGAACAGTCCCAGGGTGGGTGGCTACAAGATTTAGGGTGCATGACTCTGACTAGCTGTGTCACAAAACAGTTTTTAAATGCTAGAACACATTCGTTTCAATAAACATCTTCTACTTATGCATTAAGACATGAACATTATGCATTTGAACATGAAGAAAGCAACTCTTACCAATGTATGTATTCCAAAACTCCATCTGCAAAGGAAAAAAAAAAAGTTTCCCTTGATTTCTAAACTGGGCACTGCCTGACTGAAGACTTGCAGGAAAACACTCAACTCCGTAGTCCTAATGGTGACCAACAAAATTCTCAGTTCCAGCTGCTGGATCATGAATAACAATAAAAGGCGATAGATGCTGCATTTGGCCCCTGCAAGTTTTCCCCTTGCTGTTCACTCTTTCCCTCTCTGTGCCTCCTCACCTGAAAGGTGTAGAGGTGCAGTCGGGGGGAATAAGATATTGTCATTATGCAGCAGCAACACTTACTGTTTTCTCTGTGTTTTCAAACACTTCTCGGGCTTCTTCAAAGCTGCATTTTTCTTCTATGCATTCTCTCTCGAGGTTCCCAGGAATGACCTCTTCCAGTCTGTTTGAATTGGCTCGCTTTTGCCTCTGCAGAACTGAGTTCGCCTCTTTGTTCTTGATGAAAACTGCAATTTGAAAAGTAACAGGATCTAGAGCGGAGCACATACCATGGTGTGACGCACCTGCGACAGGCTGTCAGGGCTCTGTCCTCCCAGAAAGCTCTGTCCTCCCTTTTCATGCATTCCACTCTCCATTGCCCCAAGACGAGGGACACTTCAGGAGTGTTATTACCTATTTGATGTTTCTTTCATGTATCTAACTTAAGTGCAGTCTGGACAACCTGGAGTCAAAGTAGTCAATAGAAATGACTGATGGAGAGTGGGTGATTAGGAGCACTAAAGTTTGATGCTTAAAATACACTAAAGCAGATGGTGTGAGTACCTCCTATCATAGATGCACAGACCAGAATAAGCTATTTGAGAGGGGAAAATAATAGGCTTTTTCGTGCTGCTCCTTGGTGAGGTCTGTTTTGAACACAGAAATTGTCCTGCTTTAACTACCTCTGCCTATTTTGGCTGTGACAGGCCATTTGCCTCAGCAAGCAGCTGCACCTCTTGAAAGCCATGGGCAGTTTTCTTCTCTTCCTACTCCTCACCCTTGCCCATATGCCTGGGTGCCACTATTCCTATGGCCATGCCAGCAGGAGGTGCGACATAAGCCCTCCTCACCTCCAAGGCCATGCGTGTTCACCTTCAACTTGCTGGCCAGGCTCCTGGGTAGAAACGACCAGCAGAAAGCATCTGGCACTGCAGGGGCTCACAGTCTAGGTGGGATGTCCACGGAGATCCCCAGCCTCCACATGGTGGCTGCCTGGTGAAGGGCACAAGGACGTGCAGTCCTGTCATGGTGCTGCCATGAATGCTTTCCCAGCTGGGCCACACATCCCATTGGCAGGGTCAGCAGTGACAACCTTGCTGCAGTAGCCACCCAACAGGGCTTCTTCTTGACTCAATTCTTGAAGATCCCTGCCTCTGCTGAGCACTCTTCGCCTATCCCACAACTCTAAAAAGGACATTATTAGCCCAGAGGAGCTTTCTGATTTACCTCCTCAGCATCTCCTCTCTCTCCACCCTCTCTTAGCGCTTGCAGCCATGTCCAATTTTGTCACCACATGCTTTTCTTGGAGCTGCTGGTGGCCACCCTGGACACAAGTCCTTCTGTGGAGGCTGTGCACTAGAAGGGGTTTGGACACATGTGGGTCTGGCCCTTCCAAGGTTTTTGGAGAGCATGAGGTCAGTCAGGTGGGCGGAGGGGAGAGTCAGGGGTGAGTACCAGCTTCTTGTTACTTCTCATGGCTAACTCCTTCTGTGGATCCAGAGCAGATCCCAGCCTCTCCGTAGCCACAGAGGATCAGTTCTGTTGAACACTCATGCACCTGATGGGGGTTGCTCTGATTTACACCATGTCACTGACGATGTAACCAGCCCCTTCACCAGGAGATCTCTCTGGAAGAGTCTGAACTGATTATTTTTGCAATGCTTTTAATTATTGTACGACAAGCTTGCAACTCTGTCTTCCTCTGGCTGGAGCATTTTTGTTTAAAAATGAAAGGCAGTGCATTAAAATTCCAACCTTAGTCTAGTGGTTTGGCAGTAGATATTGACAGGTAAAGCACTGACGTGGGAAAATGACAGGCTTGTTTCAAGCACTGCAGCCCCCACGGGGTGGTCGATACCCTCTCAGACGCAGAGTTGCGGTTTATGCGTATGATATGAATGAACACCCCTAAGCAAACCTCCCCAGCCAAGCCAGAGCCTGGGAGTGTGGAGGCACAGGGGGACGCAGTCTCCCTAGAGGAGTCCTGCCCCTTCCACCCATGACATGGGCTGCGACCTCCTGCTTGTCCCCAAGCTGGGCAGAAAAGGTTCAGGTGAGAATGATGGAGCATGCCTCTTTGGTTTTGTAGCCCTGTTGGTCTTTCCATGTGCTTAATACTCAGGGAACCCGATGCAGGCATAGTTGCGAATCACCCTGTGTGAGGTGAGGCAGGTGTATTAGACCCACTCCTTCATCTCTTCGTAGTGGGATATGCCGTTATTAACCCACTTAATGGAGAGAACTCATTTTAATGAACGCAGCTTTGCCTTCCTCAGATCCCTCTAAGCCTTTTCGGTCGCTTACTGTTCCCACATGCTGCTTTACAAGCAAAACTTGATTTGAACAGAAGGTTACAGACTCCCCCCCGGGATCATAGGCATGGCACACACCCTCTCTGGACCTCAAACCAAGAATATATTCACATGTGACTTATCAGCTTCTGAAACAGTATCTGAGACACTGAGATGGGTTTCTGGGCTAAGGGCTTGTGGGGAAAGGCTTGTCCTGCCAACAGAATATAGTATATTCTAGGAGGTACGCCTGGGTGGGTGGTGGTACCAATATGAGATTCTGCTCACTTTTCATTGCTAAATAAACTTTCTGTAAATAGATTTTTTTTTAACCTGTTACTGACAATGTTTGGTGCAAGGTTGGCTTTTCTTCTTTCACTAAAAGAAGCCACTCACCCTGGCTGTGAACCAGCCTCTGCTGGAACTGTTGCTGCTACAGATAAATCAAGCAACATCCTTCATTACTATGTGTGATTGCCCACATCCATCAACTACTCTGTCTTGTCTACAATTTTGGCCGCATCTTACTGTCTTTGTTAAATTCACGCTGAGTTTGGCTTTAAACAATTCTAACAGTGGCAAATCCAATGACTGTTTTATGGATGTGAGTACTTGTTTGTACTGCAGGACAAAGTGATGGCATATGAAGAGGTGTGGATGTTACTACACTAGTAATGCTCTCCGCTTTTTTTTCCTTCTGTGTGCCAATGTGTGCATTCTAAAATGGCTGAATCAAGCTCCGAAAGCTTAAAAGCTGCAAAATCTTGAAGAAAAATCCCATTCTTAAAATTTATCCCTATGATACATTCTGCATAAAATCAGCATAAACCGCATTGTTTTATTCCCAAGAACCAGAGCTTTAGAGAGAGGAACCACGAAACACAGCAGTCCCCCTGAGCTCTCGTCTCTTATGATACTCCACAAGCTGTCTCGCTGTCAAGTGACAAACAGTCTCTTTACCTGTGCCAGTAACCCCTTGCACCCAAATGTGAAGGACTTGCTAGGTTTTAAATGAACCTACCTGTTCTTTCGACACCAAGACAAACTCCGAGAAGACAAATGGAGAGTATGAGGGGGATATTTGCCATCTTCTTCCCACTGCCCTAACCTCTCGCTAACAAATTGTTCGGATGGTGGAGCTCAGTCAATAGTTCCAAAGTGCAAGTGCTTGTTTATTTATTCTGGGTAACCCTTTAATTTAAGGCCCCCAGATGTGCCGTTGGTGAGCCTTGCAGTGGCAGCATGGGTATTATATGAGAGGGCACGTCCATGTACAAGAAACCTGATGGGTAACTGCAGTCCTTGGGCTCATCTTCTGCCCTGAAGGGTATTCCTGCCGTGTTTAGGGGGCTGAGTATGGCACAAGATTCAGTATGGTAAGCCTCTTCGAAGCTCTGGGTTTCCCATTCCTATCCAACAGGCCAGATAAAAGCCCACAGTAGCATTTTCAAAGGCTTCAGCATGGTTCACGTTATGCCCAGAAGAACCAGCACAATTCCCTTGAAGAGGACCCTACAGGCGATGTTTTCGCTCAGGCACCTGTTACTCTTGGAGCTGTGTCAGGCAGCACAGTGTCATGCAGGTTATCTAACTAAACACCTGGATGGAGTGAAGTGAGAGTATTGGTCCATTATCCAGACCTGCTGGGGCAAAGCCTGGAAACACACTGAGTTTTCTAGGTCCTGTAGTTGAGGCCACAAGAAGGAACCTGCTACTTGGTGGCTTGGACAGTGGGCTGGCGTAAGGATGTGCTGATAAAATGCCAGCTTTGGAGCAGGAAGAGTATGCAGGCTCCTGGCTGCAAGGCAGCCTTTGCCCAGGTCAGCTTCACGGGCTGCTCCTGATCTACACCTGATCAAAGAGTGGACTAAAATAAAGGGAAGATGGGGGAAATGAAATAGGAAAAAAAAAGACGATTTTCACATAGAAAAGAGAGAGTGGGTTTTCATATGAAACAATTCATTTTTAATGGTGGGTTACTTACAACTTTTAAAACCCATTTCTTCTCTTCTTCTGACTTTCCCTTAATATGAAGAGCTATTCCAAGGCGAGTAATTGCTTTCGGGGAAAATACTGAATATTTAAAAAAATAAATTAAACATTCACTTCTGGAAAAATAAAAAATCTCCTCCCCACCTTTTTCCTCGAGGACCTGTAAGGAAAGTAGGCCAAAATCATTCATCCCACTCTGGGGAGGTCTTGTGGGCTTTTTGCCAATGACGTGCCCCTTAAAACCTGCTTCCCTGTTTCTGTAGGGCAGAACAGAAATCCATTATCACACCCATGCACTTCTGGGGCTTGTGGTGCTCTGGCCAAGTACAAAAAGGTCTTGGGTAGAAGCATTTTAAAGTAGAACTTCATCTCTGGGTGTGGTGGTGTTGCCTTTTGGTATTGGTTTAGCTCTAATATAATACTTAAAAAGAGCAGCAAGAGGCCAGCAGGCTCTGATGGCTTGTTAAAGCAGAAGAGCTAGAAGAGGAGAGCTGGCAGAGCTCACTAGTTCCCAGCAAACCAAGATGGATATTCTGCTATTGTCCACACAAAGGAATCCCACAGCACATTTCACGGTGCCACAACTGCTCATAAGGAGGCAAACACCATCCAGCAAGACACAGATGATGTATCGTGTTGGATGTGTCCATGTCTCCACTGGCTGGAGAGCTATTAGTTGCTATGAGGCTACAATAGCCCTTAGGTAGTTGTTAAATTGTTTGCTTGAGCTTATGAACCATAAATTCTGTGTACTCAGTCCAAAAAATTAAAAACATTCCTTCATGCAGCAAATAGGAGACATTTATGGTTGTGTATGGTATTTGGAGTTACTTTTGATTGCAGAAAGGACCAATCAGCTGCAGGTAAATATGAGATGCTGAATGTGAGTTACAGCCTTGTGAGATCCATGTTGCCTAGGTAGAAAAAAATCCTTTATTATCCCTTTCTTGAGCAAACAAAAGGTCCTGAAACCTATAATTCATCTTGTTTCTTCTTGCTTCATTTGAAATTATCTTTATTCATCACTGAGAGTAGCTTTTGTTATCACATTTCTGTGGTAGATAAATGAGTTAGGATGAGGTAATGTGCTGTTGATGTAAATTGAATGCAAAGTGAAGAAGGTAATGATCATCTCTCATTTTCTGTGCATAAGAAAATGCAAATATGGGAAAATAAATTGAGCTTAAACGCTGAAACAATACATATCCTGTCAATAAAGAGGAGTGTAGAGAAAGGCCTACCATAACAAAGCATAATTAGAATCTCATTACTGTAAATATTTTACTTTACAACATAGGTCAGTCAAATAATTTCTGGTCTGTTGTGCACGTTTCATGTGTAATAATATTCAGAGCATTATTGCTAATTAATCTCAGCAGAAAATGACATTATTAGAAAAAACAAAGCTATTAATACAAATATTTTTCTGTTTGCTACTATTGCTGTCAACTTCTGGAGTGTTAAATTGAATGCAAAATGTTTCCTTATAATTATTTTGCTAACAAAATCCCCAGAATTGCAATCCCTATTGTCTGCACTTTAGAGATGAAAGCTTTGCTGTTTAGGTGTGTGACATCAATTAAATATCAGATCTGGGTGTGTTTTGACTTAGTGTTCTGTGTTCTCAAACAAAGGCTATTGAAAATACACAAGTCATATTCCTTCCTATTAAAAAGGCTTTTAGTACCAGTGAGCTGTTAGGAGATGTGTCTTCTGTTTTGAGGTGTTAAGTTTGGGGCTTTTTTGTTGAAAAAATACCTTTTATTTTATTTGTTGGAGCAGAACATACAGCCGCTGGGCATCTGTTTGGGTCAAAGGCAGAAGAAGCCGGTAGGGGTGCAGGGCAGTGAGTTCCCAGAAGGGCCACCACCTTGTTCTTGAGGACTGCCCGTCTTTCGGAGAAGCTTTCTGCTGCAAAGCAAAATGAAGTTTGTGAGAAGTCAGAGCAAGAAAACTATTTCCATTTTAATCTGATAGATGTTTTAAAAAATGTGCTCTGGCTGCACCGATCAATAATGTTAACCAGCCTGATGGCTTGAGGATCTTGTTAAAGGATTGTTCATAATCTCCCTTGTCTCCAAATACACTCTTTTAGGCAAAAAATCCTCGCTCAAAATCTTAAGCAAACTGCGATTCTCCCGTGCCCTCTAGATAGCTGTGGTAAGTAATCTTTCCTTAACCAACAGCAAACAAACTATTTCTGAATAAAAATAGGGAAAGTAATGCTTGATCATTTTATTTTCCTTCTTTATTTGATTGCTTTGAAGTCCCTTGCTTTTTATGGAGCACTAGTTGTGGGAAGTTATTCAAATATAGAGGCAACACAGCCACAGAGTCCTTTGCAGTGCCTATCATTTTGTTGTAGTTATTAACATACTGGAGGCAGTATCAATTCTGTTAAAAGTCCCACAGCCACTGAGGAGACTAAGGTGTATTTGGACACCAGTAGCGTTAGTGACCTAACTCATGACCTTACTAATCCAAAGGTGAGGATATGCCCTCAGCTTTGACCGGTGGCATGGAGAAGCCTTGTCCCTGCGGCAGTGGCTCTGGGTTGGTGGGATCGCAGGTGCATGGAGGTGCTGCTGCTGGCTACAGATTTGTTCTGCAGGAGGCATGTTCAGGCATTGGTGATGTGAAATGGCAACAAGGACCAACTCTTCAGTGACAGCAGCATACAGTTTGTGCAGGAGCAGTGCTGGGTACTATCTTTGAAAAGTCCCTCCTACTTCCCTTGTCCATCTTGAGGCTTTCAGTTCCTGTGTTAGGCATTTTAATTCTGTTTTTATGCAGAGACTTCAATACTTGTGCCAAGAAACAGGCTCCCCTTGCTGAATTCCCTCCAGATACATCCATTGCAGTTAGCACTTTAGCTCCATCCCTCCCGTTTTGTTCAGTTTTTAATTAGACTCCTGAACAGGAGCATACAGCAAACTCTGCTTTCATCTGGGAGATCCTGTGGCAGTGAAATATTTACGGGAAGTAAATAACTGTCAGAAAATAAACAAGTCCCTGAATCTACATGAGTGTAAAAGTGCTTTGAAATATTCTCATTCGAATAAAAGCTCCTCACATTGAATGGCAGTAAGAAACAGCAACACAAGCAAAAAATTCCCAATGTAGAAGGTAAACACAATTACTAATTCATGGAGCAGCACATTTCACAGTAGCAGCTTTAATATCTATCTTTGCAGTTTGATTTAAAATAGGCCAGATTAAAAGGAAATCTAGATTTGATTTGGTCATTGTCATTTCAGAAAGCAGAGTGCAAACATGGATAGATGCACCATGCTGCTGAAGTTACTCTAAATTTAGACTTTGTCATCTCCACTTCAGACTCTAGATAAAGCAATGAAACAAAGCTCAGAGGAGGCAGCAGCTCTTGCAGGTTTTCATGGGTCAGGTAGATCACAGAGCCAAATCATTATAGTACAGAGAAAAAACTAAATTAAATATAAGCTCAAAAGCTGGCTTGCCACTGTGTCTTGGCACAAGATGACATAACCCCTGTAATAGGCCAGGCACACGTGTGGGATACAGGTTTGTCTTGCCCCAGGCTTGCTAATGTGAATGAGAGTTCTGGAGGTTGCTTTGAAACAGATCTCTGAAAGATCTTCCTCTCTCCTCCAGAAAGCCCATCACTCCTCTCTGATACTGGTATTAGTAGCATAGTGTCCTAGAGAAATACTCCTGGACCAGGACTCTGTTAAAAGAGGTTAATTCCAGCCAGTGGCATCCAGCTAAGCAGAAGGAGCTTGTTTCCTTCTTTGTTCATGGGAACAGATTTGTCTCGCCTTGCTCTGGTGTCCTTTTTTTTTTGGAGGAGAGATGTGTCTCTCCCTTTCTCTCCCTTTCTGTTGACAGAAAAGGAGACTTGACCAACAGCTTACACTATATGCCAAACTATTTTTGGTAGTTAAAACTGGGTGAAAGTAGTCTCAGTCAGCACACCCAAACCTACCACAGTTAAAGCCCTTACGCTTAACTCTACAGTGAGCTTAAAGTAATAGCATTCAGAGGGACTGAAATGAAGTGGGAAAAAGAGATATTCCTGAAATAGCAATTGAATTGCCATTGGTCTGGGTTGCATCATGCATATGCTGTTCAAGATGACTAAATCCAAACTAATGGTGGTTCATTACCTTTGACGCTGTGGTTGTGATTGAAGCTGAAATGAAGGTGTATTTATAGACATTACTCTGTTTTGTGGCCCAAGTAATATCTAGATGCTTTTCAGCTGGAGCTTGACATAATTGATGGGAGGCTCTGTTGGTTGCTTTAAGAATAATTTTTTTAACCTGTACTTGGTATTTTTGATACATGTGCTTTCAGTTACCACCTGCTTTAGGACAAATTTCTTTTGTCTTAGTGGGATCTGATCAAACTTTCACATGGTGTAATCCTCATCTGACCTATGTGGTCGACAAGCTTTGTCCATCCACGACCTTCAGAGAAAGTCTCCATTGTCTGCTCACATCAACATATATACGATGGATGAAACCGCTACTCTGGTTCCAGAGGGAGACACTGCAGTTTTTCAGATCCCAGGCCCATCAGAGGTGTGTGAAATGATGAATAGTTAAGACTGAATTGGCTTTTCTAGTGAGTCTGACCTACTTGGGCTTCCTCTTCTGCTCCCCTGACCTAGTGCCCTGCAGCGCTTTTCTTGCTAACAGCATTCACTAATGGATGGTTGGATGCTCTGACTTGCCAGTTCTAACAGAGCCAACAGGGCTCTGCTATGAAGGTTAATTTGCAGCCAAATTCACCAAGAGAGATGGCCAAAATCCTCTGCAATATTTGGGCACCGTTTTGAAAACTCAGGAAGGATGGTAGCTGTGTACCCAGTGGTTGCTTTCAAAGGGTTGATTTTCACTGGTGTGCAGTGCAGTTACTTCCCTCATGGAGGAAGGAACCTGCTGATATAAAGATCTACCACGACTGTTTGCAGGTGGGTTTTCTGGTTTCTGGTGCAAGGCAGGCACAGAAGCTTGGGTTCATCTTTCTGAATTTCATCCTCTAATAAGAATTGAGAAGTCTGGGAAAAGGAAAGATGCCTGTCTAGAGGTTCAGAGACCCAAAATATCAGACACTGCGGATAAGGCTGGGCTTTGAAGCACATTCCTCACTGTGTTGACTCCATGGGGAGTGTACACACCTGCATTCCAAGTCCAAGGGGAAAATGACACCTTGGTGACCATATGTATTTAGTGCCTGTAGAGTTGGCTGTGTCAGGCCTAGGCTTTGTTCAGAAGATATTGGGAGCCTTCACAGTAAGAGGGTGGATGCAAAAGGACAGATAAGGGCTGGAAACCCAGGGTAATTGTACAGAATACAGCGGTGCTTCATCAGATTTGCACTGGTTGAATTTTTAGTTGAAGTTGCTTATTTAAACTTAATGGCAGACGTCATGAAAGGCTTGCTCTTAATCTAATACAAAGTAATCTTAAATAGCACATCCCTACCCTACCTTAGGAAAATTCTCTATCTTTGTCTGGCTGGCACTCTTTGCAGCTAAGGTTGTATGGCTAATTATGGATATACTGTTTGAGTTGAAGCATATTGTAAAGTTCTTAAATCAAGTGAAATATCTCACATACATGGAAATACAACCACTTAAAAGATGCAGTGTCTAATATATGACACACACTTTCTAAATTAGGCTTGTCTCTTTGAAAAAATGCATGAGATCCACAGCTCAGGCTTAGAGCATAATTTGAAACTGCAGAGGATTATCTCAGAAATCACAAAAATCATCTCCCACGGGCTTTTGATTGGTGCTTCTTCACATCAGCTTTTTATCTTAAAAGCTGTGTCAAACTCATGGAAACATGGAGAGTTTGTGATGTGTGGTCCTTCTAAAAAGCATCACAACTTCTAGCTATGAATCCTGATTTTAATAGGTAAATGCTATGTATGCTCTTCCTATAAATGAATATGGGTCTGAGTGTTTATCTTCCAACTGCGGCTGCACCTTAAAAAGAATGCAGGGTGGGAAAACAATTCAGATTGCTCGAGTTGTCCAAGTACTGGCCTCGTCTTGATCTTCTGTATAGTAGATTTAGGGCTAAGTTCTGCCACTCCTTCATGCCAGCACAGTTTGTTTCACTGGAATGGGGTTATGGGCTGGCCATCTCTTAAAGGGCAACTTTGCTGCAACACTCTGTGACTACAAGTCTAGAGTGATGGCAGCAATGCCTGTCTCAGTCCTTGGATAAAATCAGGCTAGGAAGTAAATCAGCTGGCAGGACTTCACAATCATCATGCCAACTCAGTGGGTAGTTTATGTAGTGCATCTATGAGGACCTGTCCTCCCCTCAGCAGTTTAACCAGGTCAACACTTCTGAATGGTCTCCACCTGGTTTTTCTTCTGATGTTTTCTCTGGCTAGTTTGCTGCGCTCTTTAAAGCATACTGGGAATTTGCCAGGCATATAAGAACGGATGGTGTGTGCCTAAGGAAAGCTCCGCAACAAGCACAGCAGACAGAGACTGGAGAGGTGGGACTTTATGAACCAAGAGCTTTCAGTTTCTCCAGGCTGCAAGTAATTAATGTTGAGATGTGCTCATAGAGTTGAGACTTCACGGGGGAGTTCAGGCACTAAACCACAAAAGGAAATGAGTCTATTTGTGCCTTGAGCAGGTGACTGGAGTTAACCACCCCAGGAGCTCCTGGCAGTGCTGCTTGATCACCCTCCATCAGCAAGGACAGTCTCTGTTGGAGCTAAATGATTGTGGTACAAAATGACACCTAAAATAGCAAGTGTTATCCCATGTAGCCACTACTCTGCTCCTTTTATGAAGGAGATCTGTCAGCAAACTCTGTCTCCTCTTCAGGAGAGTGATGAGGCAATCCTTTCCTCCCTTTCCCTTTCTCCCTTCTCTCCTCCTGCTCTTCTGCATTTCTCTAAGGCTATTGAGTACTTTTCAAGTCAGCTTAATCATAAGCAATCTTTATCACAAGCAATCTTTTCGGCATTAATATAACAGCAAATTCAGATGCTGCTCCTGGCTGTTATGGACATTTGCACTAACACAAGGCCAGGAGACAGTACTGCTGTGTCAGCACAGGAATAAATAACCACCTGGGGCTGAAGGCAAGCAAAACTGAACCTCAGGACTCTGTATTGTCTGCTCTAGGTTTAAAATACTCCTGGGAGGTGAATCTGAGGAACAAAGCTCAAAGCTAGTAAATATTTTTGACCTATGCTCTGGCTGTGGGTAATTTACAACACACACAAAAACCTGATCTGGGTTATGTCCAATTCACAGAAGTTTATTTCCAAGGGAGTTATTTATAGACTGCCTTCCTGGCTCTCGGGTTTCTTGGGGAAGTGTCAGAACATCAGCTCTCTGAGCAAGCACCATAAAATTAAAATTTTCAATTTTAATGGTGAAAAACAGTTTAAGGAAAGTAAAATATTATCCAACAAGTCCTTCTTTTCACTTAAAGCTTTGAGTCTTGAAATATTTATTAGCAGTGTCTCTACTCTGCAGCACTGTTAAAAGGCTCAGCACCATGCTAAGGAAGAAAACAATCCATTTGATTAAAAATGAAGAGCAAACGCCATTCCTAAAGAAAGCCTTCAAGTCAGATTACAGTGTTTGGAAAAATCATCAGCAGTTTTGTCTTTTATGTAGTATAGCTAGAAATGGGTTTGGTTTTGTTTCCTCCTTTAAACCCCCTTTTCCCTACAAATTTTGTGGTTCTTTCTCATGGTTTGACCCTGTAGGAGCAATGGTGATATTTCTCTGGGCAAATCCACCAAGTGGGCTCCCTGAATTGAGTTCTTCATGTATATCATGTTCTTCATTTGCTGATGTGGGGCCCTTGGGTGCTTATTGTTCTATTTTAAGTTCTATTATTTCCTTGCTGTAGCTACGTAGGAAACAGTCTGCTATAATTTCAGAGGATTATAGCTTGAGGTTTGGGAAATGGAAGGAAACTTTATCTCCCCATGCACTGATCAAACCACCTGTACTCTTTGTTTCTTAAAAAAACCCCCAAAACTTAAAATCTTTAAAATCATTCTTTACACAGTAGCAAACAATGTTGAAGAAGGATGTGGTTACTGAATAGAATTTCAAATTTAATCTGCTGAAAGTTGTCAGGTGGAAAAGGACCCCTTGAATCATCAGTGCACATAGAGCTGGCATTGCTTTGCCTGGGGAGGTGTCTGGTACCCTCTGAGAAGAGGTGTATGATGAAAACCTTTATTTAAAATGTGAATTCCCAAAGAAAATTAGCTCATGGTAGAAAATGTTCCCATTTGTGCATCTGTGCAAAGTTATCTTCTGTAAGGTTTATTGGGTTAACTGTAGCTAGAAGCACCATGTTAGGTTGTTTTAATCACTTAGTAGTGAATGTTTAAGAAGTTCTTCTTACATGAAAGTTCTGAGTTTGTGTTTGTGTGCGCACCCCATCATTGCATGCAGGATTTGGTGGAAATAAAGGCTTCACAGTGGCCATCTGTGCTAATGTCTCTCCACCAAGAACCAACGGAGAGGTGGAAGGGGTGTTGGAGAGAATGCGATAGTCTGACCATGATGGGGCTATGAAAAAGTGCCAGAGCCAGGATAGAGAGCTCTGGTTTTCTAGAGGGCTAATCCAGCTCCCTGGCTCTTCTTCAGGCTAGACCTACGATGATAAAACTAGCAGCGTTCTTGAAGGTTCTGTACAAACAAAGGGGCGATGGTGCACTCCTGTCATGCATTAAAGCTACCCTATGTAACCGAATTGTCAGGGAAATTCTCTAAGAGATGGAGCAATAAAAAGCTTGATAAAAGGAAATATTATCCATTAAATGAGGTAAGACTTTCTCACAAGTGTGTAATTTCATAGATAAGCAAATATAAAGCTAGGTAATACACCATGTCTTCATCTGAGCCACTTAACTTGTTTTTTGCAATGTATGCTCAGCCCTCGCTCTTAAGTCTGTTAATTTGGTCTGTGAAGATTATTGCCTCTGTCTTGTCTCTGGTAATTAGAAATGTCTTCTAAATGGCCCAGCTTCCCTCTCTCTGGTGCCAGAAGACAATAGATATTTTGTAACTGAGCCCTTAGCTACAAGCGCTGCAGCAGTTAGTCTTCATTGCAAAAGATAAGGTGGCACCAAAACTGTTGATGGTAGAATGAAGGAAAACAAATTATCGTGCCTGAAATCAAATGAGTTTTAATTAATGCGTCTAATTTGTCTAATGAAAGTTCTAAATGTCATTTGTGTCTTCATTGTTGCTCTAAACAGTGACAAGCTCATCAGAGGCAAACAAATTGCAAAGTGTGTCAGTAAAGCTAAAATATACCAAAAGTTAAATAAGTAACTTGGGGAAGAAGTACATTTTAGGAAAACCTTCTGTAGCCCTGAAGTTTGTGCATCGCATCCCACCTCTGGGAACTTTAAATACCAATTTATCCCCACAGAACTAGGATTTCTACTTGCTTTCAACTAGAGAGCATGAGAACTGCTGCCAAAAACCTCATACTCCCTGTCTTTTCTCTTGGGAGGAGAGTGAGCTCTCCCTGTGTGCCCTAACACAGAAAGGTCTGGTTATGGATTCCTTCTGCAGATGCCTTCATGGAAAACCAATATCACTGAGCAGTGGTGCTGCCTGCAGAAGGGGGAATATTTAGCTATTTAGCTGGAGAAGGAATTCTGGCCTTCCGTAAGGTAATTTATTCAGAGTTAAATCTGAGTAACACCTGTTTCCTAGCACAGGCTCTGTAGAAACCTAAACAAACTGAGCTTGGCATAGACCTTTATTTTTCCTGTCCCTTTCACTTTTTCCCTCTGGTTTCATCTCAGAAAATACAAAGTATGTACCTACATAAAAGAGTAAATCTACATCTTGCCAGTGTGAACATAGCTTTCAGGCTGGAGATACTCTACAAGATTGAGGCAAGATCTTGTTGAAGTTTGTTGTTGTTTGGCTTTTTTTTAACCTTAGTTTTGTGTCCTGCAGGAGAAAAGCAACAATCGTATAAGAACCGAAAAATATAAAGCAGTCATAAATAAATCTGAGCTAGCATCTAGGGATGGCTACATCACCTCAGAGTAAGGGAGGATTTTGGGAACAGCTTGGTAGCAGTGAGGATGGGGAGCACGTGAAGAAGTAATAGTCAAAACAAGCTTAAAGGCAAAACCTGTTAAAAGTAACTGGATGGGACAGTAGGAAATCTGTAACTGGACTTCTGGGGACAAAACTGTATCTATGACCACAAAGTTCAAGTTTCATCTATGCTTCAGCCCTGTGCTCATTAAAGGAAGAGCTTTTCAGGTGGAATGACCCACTGAAAATTGCAGAATTGGTCCAAGTTCCTGAAGGTGATCTGCAAAATGAAACAGAAACAGATGGGAACATCTCTCTTTGATTTTGCAGCTAGCCCCAGAGCCCCCCAGTCCTTTGCTTCTGATCTTTGAGTGGAGCTGATTGCGTATCTTTGAGGCCCTTGGTCCTAAGCTGCAGAAATAAAAGCTCAGTGAGCTGAGCTTGTTGCTGCTTCACCTCTAGGAGTAAAAACAGCATGACAGTCTGATCAAAGACTTACTCCAGTGGGGGTCTTTCTCTAGCATTTTTGCACAGACACAAAGATATATAAATATTCTGCAGAACCTGACATACGTGATTAACAAGCATATCTTGTTGTTCATGAATTCTTTCTAATAAGAGGAAACTTAAAACTAAGACAGGCCCTTCTGAAAAATAAGGCTGTGCAGAGCACAAGTAAGCATTGTTTCTCTTCATCGTTTTTACCATCCTGCAAATTTGATGCATCCTCATTCTGCTGATGCTTACATGTGTGAATAATTTGTCAGGGATCTTCAGCCATTTCTTCCTTTTACGTTACACAGAATGGTGTTCTGGCAGATCTCTGTAGTCTTCTATCCTGTAGCTTCTGTGTGGTACATTTAATAGTAGAAAACAACCAGTGCTTTGAAATAAAATTTAATTTAAGTTCGCATGTTAGATGCAGAGAGGAGTTATTTTGTTGTTGTTGTTTTCTTTTTCTATCGCTCTTTTTTTTTTTTACCTGCTCCAAACAGGGGTGCTTTTAAGTATTTGGTGTTTATGCTTCAAGCAAATGCAAATAAAATAGTGACTAAACTAGCTGGATTTTGAATGTATGCGGAGAACCACAAATTTTATGGACTGATGATATTATCTGAAAGGAACCTCAAAGAATTAGATTGAATAGTGAATCATAGAAGGAAAAAATTCCTTCATGTCTGCCCCTGTGGGTTAAGGGAAACAATGTTTTTGAAGGAGTCTGATGTAGTATTTTTGGGTGAGATTACAAGTTTGATTGATGAAAACACTTGGGTTGATACAAGAGAGTATATATAGACTTCTGCAAGACACATGATTTGGTACCGCAGAGCCTTTTATATTAAGGAACTAGAGAGTGTGAAAATGAATATTGTGTATATTAAATGAATTTAAAACTGCCTAACTAATGGTCCTCAGAATTATCTCTGTGAGCTTTTGGTACTGTGGGATTGCTCCAGGGCTCATGTTTTTCTCCATTCCCACGATACTTACCAGCTGACTGGAAATGGCATCAGCCATAAGATTCCTTCTCACAGGTTGGGACAGTGCCATGGGGAGAAATGGCAAATGACGGGCAGTGGAAAAATATGCTGAATGTGAGTTTACCCATAGCCAAAATATTAGTGTGGCTCTTGAGCACATAAGAGTCTGGGAAGCGGATACTGCTTCTATGCTAATGTAATTGCTATATGAAGAGCTTGTCTGGGTCAGCACTTCAAAAATGGGTGGGGTTAGTCAGGGTTCCCTCTAAGGAGATATACCAAAATAGTTAGAAGGATTGATTAACTCGCCTTATTGTGAGAAATCTGAGCAATTTTCTTAGCTATAAGAGTAACAATTTTGTACTAACCAAGGCAAGTCTTAACCTTTCACATCTGGAGCAAAAGGTTGTAAGGGCAACCTTTCTGATATAGCAGATGAAGCTTTAATGAGATTTTAGAAGTTGAAGAGAAGTGTCTTTACACAAGAAATACAAGTGAATAATCATTGGCACAGTAACACAGGTGATGGTCAAGTACCATTTATGGAGAATTTTAGATGCATTTGGTATTGATGTAGAATTACAAAATTATGTGTTTGTAAGACCTGTGGCTCTACTGTGCAATTTAGGCTGGAGGTTCAAAGCAATTTTTTCACCATGTACCAGAGTAGGAGTCCAAGAGCCCTCTGAATTCAGTTGCAGAAGCTGGCCTACTTATTTCTGAGCACCTGGTATCTTACAGTGTGGGGGAAACATTGTGGTTTCAGCAGTGTTGTGGAGACAGAAACCCATTCTGCCATATGGGTCTCTGTGAAAGGTGATGAGCATCTCCAGGACTCTGTAGGATCAAAGCTTTAGATCTGATTTTTTTCTTTTTCCCACTCACTTTGCGCAGAGTGAAGAAACGAGGATGGTTTTAAAATAGGAACTTTATTTCTTATTCAACATTCAGTCCTAAGAATTGATAGAAACAGTAGCAATTAGAGCGTTTGAGAGTGAGTAAGGAGCTTCTTCCACTTCATTTAGTAAAGAAGCTGAGTTGTCTCCCCTAGGCACTTGACTTGCAGCTTGTGTGACTGCAGATGGCTGCCACTTTGAAAGAAGCCTGTAATGTAAAAGCAACTCTGAATCATCCTGCTTGCCTTTCTTGGCATAACACCACTCCACTTCGCTGCTCTACAGAGTCTGGAGTTCATGGGTTTATCTTCTTGACTGGCAACACAAGGCACGCTGTGCAACCGGGACTAATGGCAGGTGCCCTGGGGAAGACAAGAACAGATATTCTCCTCTACTGCCTCTACAGGAGGCAGCCCATTTAGCAACTAGCATCACCTGATGCACAGTGCTCCCACCTAAGCCTTCATTATTAACCAGGGGAAGCATGTATTTTGTGCTTCTTCCTCTTGAGATCAAAGCTGTGATGTCTATAACTGTTGTGTGGGGTGGGAAGCTGAGTGTTTCTGGGGAATAAGGAAATGTGAAGGCGCAGCTCTGGCTTGATAACTCAGAGTGATTCAAAATAGATTTCTCTATGCAGTGCAAAAAGGTTATTACAGCTCTATGAAGAGCCACAAAAAACAGTACTGAAGCCTCCAAACAGGGTGTCAAGTGGATCCACTGTTCTTTCAGTGATTTAGCTATCTCAGGGTAGCAGGATTCATTTACGACTGGTGAACGCATTGTGACTGCAGATTCATCCTCTTGTGCTAGTTTCTGTTTCCCATCTGCCATTTTCCTCTTTGCTTCTCAGTCAGCTTCAAATCTTCTTCCCTTGCGGGTGGAACATGCAGGAGCTCCTCTCATGCCTTCTCCAGTGCTGGTGCTGTGCCGTCAGCAGGAGCAGCCAGCTCCCTCCCATGCGGCTGGAGGATGCATCTCCCTACAAGTTCATGTAATGTCAGAAATGAGCTGACCTGTGGGTCCTGAGCCATCTTCCACCTTCTAAACAGCAAATTGCTGCTGAGCAATTTCCTTCTCTTTGGGTATTCTTGCAATGCCAAGTAGGATGTTTGTAACCACAGCAGAGAGATATCTTAGGGGAAGGGACCCAAGGATGCCATCTAGACCAACCTCTTGCTCAAAGCAAGGTCAGCATTGAATCTGGAAGTGGCTGAGGTTCTGCTGACAGAGGACAGAACTGGTGCAGCTTCCTGTGCTCTTGAGGCATGTCTCCATTTGTTGGGCTCTGTGTTTCTTCACCCTAGTCTGCCTTCCCTCTGTTAAACTACCTAGGGACGGAAGTCCATGCTTTTCTATGTCAAAACTCATTGAAGTACACTGTCTATCGCTATCTGGCTTCCCTCACTGCAAATGGAAACTCTGATGGGCATCAGAGTGGCTGCATCTGGTTTAAAGGCTAAATAATATCAAATGAATACAGGCTGGATCAAAATGGAGGGAAGTCAAAGGCCTGGGTAGGTTTTGGAGTGTCAGCTTCCTGCAGTCTGGGAAGCCTTTCAGGTTGTCTTTCTAGTTTAGCCACCAGAAGAAAAGTCTGTTTCATTGTAGGCTGGATATTAGCTAGTGAAGAAGTGGTTAAGCCACTGGCATAGGAAAATGGAAGCCTAAACTGCCCAAGAGGGTGCTGTATAAATTTGTCTCTCAGCTACTGTTAAGAATGAATGCTAAATAATTGCCATACCTGCTTCCCCAGATGTGTTTTGACCTCTTGTTTAATTATCTTTCCAAAAATTGTCCATTCCCGAAGTGGCTGGTTTTTGCTGAACAAACTGCTGCCAATGTGCTTGAAAGAGATTATTTTACAGGGAGAGCATTTTCACAAACAGATTTAATGTTCACTTTTCTTTCTTTCCCCAAGGGCTCTCTACCTATTTTTATTCCTTATATTCCCTTATCATGCGGTGGAAACCAAGGCCCTATTTACTGAGAAATAGTTCGAAAAGCCTAAAACTTTCTATTTCTATAAATAAATATGTCTTTAATGCTAGAGTCAGAAGCCTGGTTTTCTAGAGATATTTCTTTGGTAGAAGCAGGATAGCTGCTTGACCTTTATTCTGCCTTAACATGGGTGAATATTGGAGTCAGGTTTGACTTCGTTTTCCCACTGGAAATTCCTGTACACAATGAGGTCTACTTTGCTTTCTCCATCTCTTCACAACTCCTGGGTAGTTATGGAGGAAATAGATTATCTTCTGTGGGGAGACATCTCTGATTCTGAACTGCAAGTTTAGTCATCAAAATGGGCAGCGTCTCCATTGCCCCTTACAAGAAGCCTCGTTTTATTTTCCGTGCTCCTAAATTAGCTGATCAGCTCTGACCCTGGGTGACTGCTGCCTTTCGATAATGAACACAACATGCTGAATTTCCTCCTGTGCTATCAAAACTTTGGGATATATTTGCTATTTGAGTATGCAAAGTGCTGTGATGAAAAGCTTGGCTGTGTCCTTACTCAGCAGAGACAACGGATGCAAATAGTCTGGGCCAGTGGGCTGCAAAATCAGAAATGACATTGAGGAGGAGGATGTGAAGCTCCTGGTGAAATGGTGCCGACGGTTGCTGCTGCTGGCTTGTTTGCATCCACAGCTGCTGCCTGGAGGCTCTGGCCCCAGCCTGAGCACGGGAGAGCCAACGCAAACCAACAGCAGCTTCTGTAATGAGGATGTTGGTATGGACGTGTTGAAACTATCACAGAGAGCTCTATCTCCCTGGATCCCTGTCTGATGTATGGTGGTGGACAGCAGGAGTGCCAGCTTTCCTGGGCACCTCCTATATGTGCAGGCTGACAAAGCCTGGGCGGTCCACGCCCCAGGGGTGCAGGGCTCTGGTGGGACCTGGCACCGAGTCCCCCTCTCATCTCCCTTGGCAGCCCAGATGCAGCCGAGGAGAGACAGCCAGGCTGGACGGCAGCAGAATCAGCTTTGTCTTGGTTTCTCAGTAATTAAATGTATTACTTCTCAGCCAGTCTCAGTCAGTCTTGAAATTTACACGGAATCCCAGATGCGTGTCTTATTTGCTGAATAATGTTTTGCAGCTGGATTACTTTTTTTTTGTCTGTGATGCAGGAGAAAGGGCTTGGGTCTCTGTTCCAGCTGGTGTCTTCTGCACAGTCTTTCCCCCATGTATGAGGAAGTGCGTTGTCTCCCCTTGTTCTAGGACAAAAACCATCCATCATCACCACCCTGGGGAGAGGCTCTTCAGCTCCAAAGGATGCAACTTGAGGCTTCTAGTACTCCCACTCTAACAAAATGGCAACTACTCTCCATACTCTTAGTAAGGGATAGTCTCTGCCATCCCTTGAGTAGAGAAAGGCACAATTCTTTGCCTGTTTGGTTGATAGGAAAATCCACAGATGGTTGACATGGCATTTACAGGAGAACTGGACAGATGTCCAATTCTGCCAAGACTGACACGTTCACGACATAATCTTTTTTCTCTGTCTGTGGCTCTACTTGTCACATTGTGCAGTGCTGATGCTTCTCAGAGAGCTCAGTTACTAGCTAGGCTGCTTTGGCAAGCCTTTATTCTCAAAATCATCCTTTTAAAACCTCAAGTGAGCTCAGGAGAAGGACTGAGCAGTGTTCTCTGTGCCTCACTCTCAGCCTACCCATAAGAGCAGTGGGTAAAACAGAGACCTCATCTTGGGGCAGTGGGTTTGTTCACAGCATGGCTTACCTGTTTGGGACAACTCAGGTGAACATGACAGTTCTTTGTCTTGCTCTTGGACCTTCAGAAGCGATCGTGTGCCTGGCAAGATACTAGGCTCCCCATTTTCTTGACTCCTTGTGGCAATAGAGGGCCATTCGGGGGCAAAGTACTGAGATTTGCAGGTTTGCTCAAGTTCATCCCTAGGCTGCCAAAAGTGCCTAGGGCTGGTGGGACAACCAGTGCTACATGAACTTGGCAAGATTTTGGCCCAAAGCTATCAACACCTGCTGTGTTCTGATATGAGGCTGTTTGGGGAAGTTTCAGGTGTCATTAAAAGCTGTTTGCCTGCTGTCACTGCAGGTTAAATAGAGGTTTGACCCCAATAGCAGTGTTAGCTCCTGCTAGGGAGAGCTGCTACTGCTGGGGGGAGCCATTCCTGCCTCAAGCTACCCTCTGGAAAAAAACATTTGTGCATTCAGCAGCAGCATTCAGGATGAAGAAAACAGGCTTTTCGGCAGCCCAGTCAGTAAATAACATGTGGCACATTAAATGAGATAATGGTATTTTTATGTAGGAGAGAGACAGGCCAATCATTCATTCACACTCATTTTTACTGTGTGTTTTATTCTCTCTGATTCAAAACAGCCAGATCCGGGCACCTTTCCTCCATTAGAAGAGCAGACTTCAAAATCCATCTACATATCTCATACTTGAAAAGGAATAATGCCTTGTTCCATCAAATTCTTAAGGCAAATGTTTCTCTGCATCTCATTTCGAATCCTCTAAAACTAGTTGTTCACCTCAATACTTCTAAATGTAAAAATCATGTAGTGATGTCCACAAACTAAGCCCTCAACTCCACCAGCCACCACAGAGAGGAGAAGGAAAAGCGGGGCACATCTAATGTCCATTAAGAACATCCATGTGAAGTTCCCAAAGACAGCAGACTAGATTGGGTTGGTCCTTGTCCAAAAGAGAGGATGAATAGGAGGACAATAAATTTAGGGGCCAGTTACTACAGGTAGACTTCTATCAGGAAAAAATCTGTATGCAAAACCCTTCAATTTTGCATTTCCTGTGTACATTTGGGATTCCTTTAGCTTTTTCCCCATCCTCCTCCTTGTCCTATTCCAGTGAAAGGGAAGCAGCCGTGCTTGCAGCTATGGACTAGCAAATACCTGGTTGAGGAAAGGTTTGAGGCTGTAAGCAAAGACCTAGAGATGTGAAATTAGGAAAGGTGAGTTCCTAACTTTTATTGTTAATCCTTTATTAAGCTATGCCAGGGCTGTCGATCAAGGGCTGCTGTGGAAACAGGCAGAGGACCTGTGCAAGCTTCATCATACTGTGAGACTAGATTTAGACTCATAGGTGAGGTTTCATAGAAGAGCATTCTTAATGCCTTGATATCCCAAGAAATCAGCTGGATTTGAAGTTCAACAGATCCATTATGACACAAACAGTATTTGTGTTGCAGGAAAAAGAGTGAGTGTTGTATCCTCTGCAAAAACTCAACCTTCTTGGTGAATACAAGCCAAAAGCATCATTCCCTTCAAGGGCACTGGAAAGCAAGTTAGAGGAGACAGTTTGCCAACAGGCTAAGTACCAGCATGTGTGCTTTGTCCCAGAGGCACAGCAGATTTTGAGTATCCTGGGAGCAGCAGCAGGAGGAGCACAGACATTTCCTCCAGGATCTGATTAATTGTAATAGATTGTTTCAAAAATAAGGATCATACTTCAATAGGAAAGTATTTATTAAATCATTGCTAAATGCTTTCCTCATCTGCCTATTGCATCATATCACGTGTCATTCACTGCTTTCAACACTGTGGTGGAAGTTCTCTACATGTAGATAATTAGCGTATCTTTTTCTATTATCTGCAATGTAACTCTCACCTCTTTAGCTTTTCAATTTTCACAGCTTTATTTCAAGGATAGAGAATCTTGTAGTGTAGGGAGACTCTTGATTTGATGGGAGCTGATGAATAGGCTAAGATAAATACTTCTTTGAAATAATGCACTCGCTGGCAGAGTGAATCAGATGTCTATGTTGCATGATGGTAGCTGTCACTTTATTAGACTTCTTATTTCAGCATTGAAGCCATGCTTTGTGGCCAGTTATTCCTTTCCTGCTTTGTAATTTATCATCTACAGCACATTGATTGTGCACCTAAAATATTTGCACGTCTACTCAAATGTAATTTGCAGGTAGAAATTTCAGTTAGCAGAACAGCACCAATAAAATGAAAATGCAGTAAAATCCTTCAGAGTTAGGGCAATTTTGGTGGATGGCAGTCAGGCAGCTTTTTGGTGGATCACTTGATATTTATTTGGAGATCTGAGGGAAAAAATCAGAGCTAAAATGATGAGCTGTAGATATCAAGCACTTTTTGTGTTCCTAGGCAAACGGATGTGCTTTCAGAGCTCAAGGTTGTCTATGGACCACAGTAAAGAAAGAAACCAATTATAGCTCCTAAAGGCAGTGAGAGTTCCTCATTCACACTGATTTTAGGAGGTCATCATGGTTGTTAATGAGAGGCTAGAACTTGTAACTTCTAGTATTGCCAGTGAAAAGGTCTGTGCATCCATCCAAAGTTGGAGATTCAAAGTTACCAGACAAACTTGAATGATAGACTGACTCACCAGGGTGAGTCAGGGCTTGTTCTAGAAGGAGAACTCCTTTCTGCTTTTTTTTTTTTTTGTGGAGAAATAGTGTTGCCTGTGCTTCTCAATGAAAACAAAATAGTAAAGCAGGAAGAAGTAATAAACTTGCTCATAAAACTTGCGCAGGTGGTAAGAGTCATCTAGACCCATTTCATGTTCTTTGCAAATTGCTCTAGGAATTTAGTAATCTAGGAAGATGCAACTGCCTGTCTTTTCTCTGGAGTCTCTTTGTACTTTGCTCACTGCAGCAAAATCTCTTGAGGTACTTCTTACATTTTCACTTGAACTTGTGAAATGCTGGAATATGTATTTGCAAAGTGAAAGTTTCTTAGAGTATTGTTCTCTCTAAAACGGCAGTGGCTTTTCCGGATATCTTTCTCTTTTGTTTTACCCAATTCACTAGTTTGTCTAGGCAACATTTTCCAGGCAATGTTTTGAAAACTGCTTTCAGCCTGACAGGTAAAATGAAATAGGAACTCTGCCTCCTCTTTACTGTGGTCCTTTAGAATTGCAGTTCCCGTGTTGTACCACAATCGGCCACCTCCAGCAAGATCTGCTGCAATGTTACGGTCAATCTCCTTCTGTCAGGCAAGGAGGGACATTTGTCTGCAACAGACTCGGAAACCCTAAGAAATATGCTGTCTAAACAAATGTTACTTCAATTATTGGATTGGGTCCAAAATCAATTTGTAATCACAAATTTGGGATTTGGATTGCAGCTTCCAGCTCCTTTATCTCTCCCAACTGACTTTTTGTGGATGACTTTATTTGTTGCTTAAGGAAGAGGGTGGGTGGAGTGACAAATGGAGAAACGCAGTGGAGAGCTGAAAATCCCGAGCCCCCAAACCCTGCAACTCAAGAGTAATAATATCACAGTGTTCAGAAAGATTAGTCTTCTGATCCTGTTGGCAGAAACTGCTGTTTCCCAGCTGGTCAGCCAGCTCTGGCATCCTCCAGTCACAATTGCAATTGAGAAATGACTGGAGAGCTGCTTCTGTGCTCAAATCCTTGCTGCCAGATGTACAATTATCACTACTGAAGTAGCAAAAAAGCCTAGCTTGGGAACACAGCAGGCTCCAAGTAGCTTGATTTGCTTTCAACAGCTGTTTCATTGTATTTTGTATTGTACTTCTAATTCTTGACCATGGCTGTTGTACCTCACCTCTTGACTTGTGCTGACTGTGATTTATCCTGTCGCTGTTATTGCTTCAAAAGGATAAAATATGAGAATGTTTATAAGCTCGTGCAAGATTTTTGGCTGCAGGGAGGGGTGGAAGGGGCAAGTCTCATCTCAATGAGAAGATCTGTTTTTCTTCTTAACAGATCTATGGCTTCCCATCTTGGCTTCTCCTTAATTACTATGAAAATGGACTAAATATTTTAAGCAAATCAGAATTTCAAGAAGCAGTTACAGCAGTGCCTCTTGTTCAAGTGTGCACAGCACTATCCACGTCATCATTGAATAATGAATTAATAAATATCTTTGAAGGAATTTTTAGCCCAGAAAGCACACACCATTTTAGCTTCCAGGCAACTGCCCTATTTACTGTGGTTCATTTTTAGCAACACTATCAGTCCTGGAAGTAGCCTTGTCAATATTTTAGTTGCTTTGGTGTACAGAGCCATAGCATTCAGTTGAATTGTAATCCTAAATTGGCAAGCAAATAGGTTTGCTCAGCTTGCCTGTTCTCTTTTTGGTAATAGAAACTTGGAAAATCTTCGATACAGGCTAAAGATGAAGCATCTTGCCTGATACAGCTGTGAGATTCTGTTGTCCACTCTCTGATGCTGCTGATTTGAAGGGTACAGAGAGAGTTTGCCTACAGGAAAAATCCTATCACAGGCACATCTAATACTTTCAAAGACAAGGAGAGTTTAATATTTAAATTACCTCTTCTCTCCTCTGCTTGGGAGAGAGTTCATCTCTTGCTCCCCATGTTTAAAGGCGTTTATAACCCACAGAACCAAACCTGCTAGAATGTAAAGCTAAATTGAGATTGAGATGACAAGCGTTTGGACTCAGCTTGACCCCACTGCATGGATTGTATGGAGCAAATGCCCTGGCCCACGCTCCTCCTCTGCATCCATATGGTTGAAGGAAGTATGCTGAAGGCAGAGGGAGCCACGGGAGGGACATGGGTGTGCTGCAGCCTCCCTCCTGACCCCAGCGGTTGGCCCTGCCTGAGGTCCACCTGGGCTGAGACAGAGAGGGGGACACTGAGACAGAGGCAGGTCTTGCAGGGAAGTTGTGATGGCTGAGAGCCTGAGTGGCACATGGGCAGCATGATGCTCTGCTCTTACCTTCCTTCTCCTTAGCAGCATTCAGGATGGTTCACGGACTGCCAGTCCGTGACACCCCTCCCAGTTAGATGAGAACTGTATCCACCCCTGGAGATATAAATCCCTGTGGCTACAACTTCTACCCCAAGAGCTCCTGCAGGTTTCATATCCGTCCAGTGGCATTTTTGTGTTTAAATTCCTTTCTGTGACTCCTGCTGCTCTGCAGGGATGTGCTGGTGACAGAAAAAAACTGTAAGATGCAGCGAGTAGGACCCACTGTATAAGGCAGTGATGACACATTAATGATTGACAAGTGCGTAAAGTAAATGACCTGGCAAATAGTTTTCCCTGAAATCTAATTTTATAATAGCTGTATCTAGCTTTACTTCTAATAGTGAAGGTAAAAAGATAAGATGTCTGGGGAACGTGACTTAAAAAAAATAGAGTCCTGGTAAGCTGCAAGTGAGATGGGATTTGGGTTTAGTGTTTAGGCTGTGCAGATAGAGAGCAGTCAGCAGAGCTGGGCTGTGGCTGGAAGTAGGGTATCAGGTCACACAATTCTGTAAGATGAAACCAACATTTTTTCAGGCCATGATTCAGCTTGGCTCTAAAGTATGTGTATTAAATCCCATTGACTTCAGTGGGACTATTCCTGTCCTTTTAAAGTTACACAGGGCTTAAGTATTTTGCCATTTAGAAGCTTCCCATTGAGACATAAATTCATTCTTCCATGTAACTTAAAAATATCCCAATGGCAATACTTAGCTCTGGCTCGAAAAATCCAGGGAAAAGACGAATTGCACTTCTCATTGAGACACACTCAATATTTAAATAACTAGTTGCTGTGGGCTGTTTTCTAGATGAAATTACATGTGCCTGATTTACCTAAACACATTGAGGTCTACAGCTCTTAGCTTTGTTTCTCTTCAATTTCTTTAACATATAAAACAACAAAACACAGTCTTTGAAGACTAGTAGATCACTTATATTATTAGCATTGATGAGCCTGACAGCATGGCACTTCCATTAGGAGGTAGGTAACAGCTGTGATGGATCGCAGGGGGAAAAGAAATATTTGGCATGGAGAAATGGACATGGTTTTGAAGGCTCCACAAGGCAGGAAATAACATAAGGAAGAGATGAACAAAATGTAGTCTCTCAGGGCCACTGCATGAGAACTGATAGGAGAAAACCTTCTACTCTGGGAAAAAAATAGTGCAGAGAAAACTTACAAAGCTTGTTAAGACTTTGTGAAAACAATGCCAAATGAAATAGTTCTTATTGAAGTATGTGCTAAGACCTCAGCTGTGCCAGTAGAGCCTGTAGGGCAGGAACACTCAAAAGTCCTCCAAAGTGGACATACCCAAAGGAGCAGGTGGGGCAGGTGGTAACACGGCTTGTGAAGGCTCCTGATGCTCCCTACCTCAGGATGGAAATCAGCTTGTGTAAGCAGGGAGAGACAGGAGAAACAGCAATGGAAAAGTGGCCTGTCCATCCCCGGTCAGCATCTACCTGTGTGAAGGGCTGCATGTAGGTTATGTTGTAACACTCTCATAAGATGTGGGAGGACCAAAGTAACCCTTTCACAGTGAACTGGCCCTGGTGAAGACAGTTTCAATTAAGCTCCTCTAAGCTGTATTTATTACATGCTACTCCTATACGCAACCAGCTTGTATGATATGAATTAGTAGCTCAAAATTAACTGGTCAAATGAACTCACAGTCATGTCTATGAGCATCTCTATAGCTAGAAGTTAGTATTCAGTCTGGCACTGCAAAGCTGATTAATATGAACCCTTACTGTAACTTCCAGTGTACTATTTGATGGCACCCAACTGATGTAGTCCAGTGAATCTGTGGTCTGACTTGGAGCCAAACGGAGAACCTTAATCTTGAACTAAACCTCCCTCTGCTTCTGCGGGGTGGTAGTGAGCCAGTTGATGTGCGCACAACTGCTCTTTTCCTCCCTCTTTTGATAAAAAGCATCTTTTCCCATGGCTAAACTGATAGTCACTGAATAATCTCTTCATTGCAGAAGATCTTTCCTGTACAGCTGAATAATTTTTTTACAAATGGTTTCTAAAACCCAGTAATAGCTTTGTGAATATCGCATCACAAAGGAGCTGTCAGTCTGCCCATCTACTGCAAGCAGGAGTCAAACGTACAGTAAACCCTGTAAGAGCTGTCTTGCAGGGAAAAACTTTGACTGCAAACACAAAAATTGTGATTTCAGGTTATAACACGTCTGATTCTGTGACGGCGCTATGCAGCACTGTAGGGGAGTCATTTGCCTGGCTTAATTTCTGAAAACAAACTTAAATAATTCCAGCTCTGGCAGGCATCTGATATGTGTGCTTTGCAAAGGCAGTGCTTTTGCAGGGACTGGTTTGCTGATCTCTTGCCCCTTCAGTTGTTGTTCCTGTTTGTATAAAGTGATTTAATCGACAGTAATTCAGTGCCAGAGTGTTTCATACTCACGCTGTGCGGGAACAGCTGATGGTACCAGGTGGAGAGCAGAGGTGTCATCAGCCCCAAGAAGCTTGTATGGAAATTTCAGCCAAGGACTTTTTTCTTTTTTTTTTTTAAAAGGCCAAGATATAAATCCTTGAAAATGGCAGTTGATAATGGAAATGCTGACTCAACCGTAGCTGTAGTCACAGTGGCCCTGCTATGACTCTGCAAGGAGAGAATAGATTGTTGTCAGCAGATGACTACATTTTTCAATTTTAGGAGCAATTCTCTTGATGCGTTAACCTTATTTACACTTGTTTCAGTACACTCATGTCTTTCCACTGAATGTCAAGGGCAGCTCAAGAATTAAATAGAATTAACAACGTCTTCCCACGTCCTCCACTGTAATGTAATTGCTTCACCTTTGAAGCAATGAAGGGGTGGCAAAAGGTTTTTGGTGTTGAACAGCAGTGTGTTGTTATACAGATGGCCACCAGATCCTCATCTTGGCACACTGGTGTGTATGGAGACAAGTCCCTTGAGGTCTATTGTGTCACAGATTTGCATATTTAACTTTAGGACATGATATTATGTCCTACATGATATGATTCATGATATATGAATTCAAGGAATCAGTTAATAAGCCACCCGCGTTCTTCTCTAGCGTCTTGGAGTATCAGTATAGATAGGTGGGTGTTGTCCGGGGTCTTCAAAGAAGATAGAAGGATCTGGGCATACAGTGGTTGCACCACATCATCTCTTTAAGGTCACTGAAGTTTTTGGGTATCATTCAAAGTCTCGGATTTTCAAAGATGCTGTTGTCAAAGCACCTTCCAAGCCAGATGTAGTTTCCATGTGTACTTAAAAAACAGTGGGAAGAACTTTAGTAGCAGAGAGGAGGAGCATTAGAAAGAGAAAAGTTAAATGGTACAAACACACTCATATTGACAAAGGTGTGAGTTGTAAAAACCGGCTTCTAGTGTCTGATATCCTTTCGGTCATTTTTATGTAGGAGTTTAGGTACAGATTTGGGTGGCTAAATATAGGTAGCCTGATGTTTATTACGTGAAATATCTGTTCAAAATTATTCAACATCTTCCTATTATATTTTAATAACCAGCATTTTATCACAGTGTGAAACTGTCTGAACAAAAATCCTTTCAGAAAGTACTTCTTTGCTGCTAGTTGGCTAACCCAGGAGTGATTTTCTTTATGAAAAGCAGCTGTCATACTCTTCAGAAGATGAACATCTTTGCAGGCTCTAATGAGAAAAAAGAGCTAACCAGAGTGTGAAATCTTATATGCCCTCTACCCCCTACAACTTTTTCTTGCTGGAAAGTTAGGTGAGAAACTGTTTCTCTTTCTGTAGCTGCTAAAACCTGCTTGTTAGAAGCCTTGTGCACAGTTTTGGAGGAAACTGCCATATCGGAGGGTTCATCTCAAGCCTGCCCAAAAGGATTTCATTTACTCAGATAACACGAGCAGTGTGTTGTGGAATATTCACTGTGCAGTTGTATCATGCTTGAGATTAAACCCTAGCTGATGAATGAACCCTTCACTTCTGAATGCAATTGCTAACCATTAAAGCCTTAAACCGGCAGTAGCCCTGTAGCACACAGTCAGTGAAATTGTAAAGAGCTGTAACTGTAACCTGTACTTCTTCAAAATAATTCCACTCGTATTGTGCCCTATAGAGACTGAATGCTTGTTCCACGCTATACTAACACAGTGTAACACTGCTTGTCCATCCCAGCGTGGATCCTTGGAGCTGCAAAACATCGAAAAAGGTCTTTGAAGGCTATAAATATCCCAATGTTGCTCTCTGTTTGTAAACCAGAGCAATGGAAGCTAAATATACGCTGACTCCAGTGTGACAGATTCTGAAAGCGATTCTTATTCATTTTGATTCTTGCCTAGAATAGCTTTCTTGCAGTCCTACTTATGAATCGTTGAAGAAAACAACACTGACAACCCACCCTTCAGCCTTGCGCTGCAGACAAGAAAGGTTTGGGTAATTTTACAGAGCTCAGCTAATTGCCAAGTGAAAAAGAATACTGGACATTTCCTTCTTTTCTGTACAAAATCCAGACTGCCATTAAGTGCCATGGCCAGGATCCTTAGCTGATTTAAGCTGGCACTGCGTTATTTGGTGTTAATTGGCAAGAGGACCCAGCCTTGTGGCTTTACTAGCCCAGCCAATGTTTTGGGCTTCTCTGGATGGCACAATGCTGTCAGCAGCTGCTGTATTCTTGCCGTCTGCACCATGAGCTCAAAAGGTGGTGAAATGAAAACATGAAGACGGAAGTTTCTGAAGGGAAGGTGTGCTGAGACACAGTGCCTGATGCTCCAGTGGAGGGATCTTCCCCATAAGAGGGCAAATGCAAATGCTGCTGGGAAGAATCAGGTGTGTAAGGGGGAGATTGGGGCTGCTGCTGATCTGTTAACAGCTGGGAGCACAAGGAGCAGAGAGAACTTCTAAGAAACAAAACACATCTAGGATTTGTTATTTGTTATACAGCATGTGTACAACCTCTCAGGGAATACAACCACATTTACACTTTAAGGTTAAAATCCAAAACAGCAGAGAAATGCAGATGTTATTCCTGCTGTGGGAATAGTGACGATTTCAAGGGGGAAAAACACAGCAGAGACATGAGGAAATTAAATTTGTTCCTTCAGGTGGCACTGACATCCCAACAGCAATGTTGTTTCTCCCCTGCTTCATGCACGTCAGCAGCACTGCAAAATCCCCAAACTGCAGGAACTGCAAATTTACACCTGTGGGTTCTTCCTTCTCCAGGAAAGGGAGGCAGCGGTGCAAAAACAGATGGAGCTCTCAGCCAGCTCAAAAATGACACGCCTCAGGAGGTGTTTTATTTATGGAGACGTTCAGATCAAACAATCACAGAAGATCTTTGATATCAATTGGAAAGGGGAATCTGGTTCCTATGGCCCAGTTCTGCCTTCTTTCAAACAGATGCTTTAAACTGAGGGGAGAACAAGAGGGCAGCAGGGACATCCAAGCTCCAGCTTCCCTGTGAGAAGCCTGGGCTGATGGAAGGCATCCTTGATGTATAAGGTTAATATAAGATGGAATGGACAAGGCACTCTTCTCCTTCTTACAGTATAAACTAGAGCAGGGTTAATTTTGAGGTTTCAAAACTGCATGTAAAATGTTAATGTCAGATGCCCAAAATATTGTTAAACACAAGTGATTCGCGATTTAAAATATTACAAGCCTGCTATTTTTAGTGCAGAGGAACCTTTAGTCATTCTACATTTAGATGGCTTATCAGAATTAAATAAATAACAGCAATGGTTACTGCTCAAATTAGGTCTGTCTCGGTTTCCATGGCATCCAATCTGTTATCTCCAATATTCTTGCCAGGATTTGTACTGGGGCTCTGGGACAGCAACATTTCTTATAAGGCTTATAAGGAATTATCCTGTAGCAATTTCAGCTATATGGTTTCTGTGAAACCCTGGAATAAATGGATTTATTTAAGATGTGTTGAAGGTTTTTTTTATTCTTTTTTTTTTTCTTTTAAACTGTTGTCTATTTTTAGCACTGCTGCCTGCTTTTATGTGATGCTGCTTTAACCCTTTTGTTGATGTGTTGATGTGCTGTCTGACAAACCTGTGCAGTGGCTGTGCCTGTTGCATTACTCTGCGGGAGCAGAAGAGGATGATGCTTAGATGCCACCAGCAGAGTGTATTTGAAACCCAGGGCTCAGGAACATGGGATAACATGAGTCTTTGCTTCTGCCTCTTTGGTACCTCACAGTCCTTTGAAAGCAGCTACACAGGAGTGTTTCCACTTGTTCTGAGACACCAAGTGAAGCCATACTCAGAGAAAAGACAGCAGTACTCTGTCTGAGCCCAAGAACTTTTATCTGAGGCCAAGACAAGAAAATATTGCCTACACTTTGTTGCTGGGTTCAACGTAGAGGTAGATGGGTGAAATGCAAGGACCTGTGTTATGCGGAAAGCCAGGCTGGATGAATTAATGTTTTGCTCTGACCTGAGACACTGTGCCACTATGCATTAAAAAAGACAGTAATAATCCCAGCTCAGAAGAACACGGCATGCACAACAAGCTGCATAGCTGCAGAGAGGAGGAAAAAGTATTTATGCTGTAACAGCTGTGTATTTTATTTCTTTATAGCTCTTTGGTTAACATTACCTTTTATGGGTGTTTTTTTTTTTTAGTTCCTTGGCCATTAGAATTTTCAAGTGAGAGTTTCATTAATCTTTTGGTTTGTAATGTTACCTAGGACATAGATCCTGTTCCCTTTTCCCCTCTGGTAAACACTGATTTATTTTGAGTGTATTTGCATCCCGTTGTGAAGAAAATTTGGATCCGTGGTATTTTAAAAATCAATGACTTATTTGTTTTCTAATTTCTAGGTAATATACCTAAACATAATGTACTATTATATAGCACTGAGATTTATGGCCAATCATAGCCAGTTCTAAACAACACTTTAATATTTTTATAAGAGTGAGTGACATAGGAGAGAACAAGCACTTCTACAGTGCCTTTTTTTCAGTAGATCTCAGGAGGACAGTGAGCGCCATAGTGAATAATTTGATGTTCAATGCTTACATAATTGTACCTCAGTCTTAAGACAATGATACCAACGCTGCCCTGCAGATTTTCAGCTGGCATGAATTGGCGTCCTTTTGCCAAGCATCAGTGGAGCTGTGCTGATTTATATGAGCTTAAGGTGCACCTCTAGCACATACAACATTTCTACCATACCTCACATGGAATTTGATTTACTATGAATCATGATTGAAATATAGCTGTGTGCTTAAAGTAGGGAAGAAATGATAAAGTACTTACTATTTATAGAGTCATAGCTACTTTTCAGAGCCAACTGAGCAATTCCCAAGTATAATCACTATACAAAGACTTTAATATTTTAGTGCTCTGTCACCCTGTGGTCACTATAAATTTGCTGTGGCTGGGCGTGCAGCCCCAGCACAAATCTATTTGTTAAAAACACTTATCTAGGCAACTGCATTAATGCAGACACTGGCTATTCGTGTTTGCATGCACCACCTCTTGACCTGCTCCATAATGAATGGAAAAGGGTTAGGCTGAGCCTGTGAAACACCGCATGGCACCAGGCAGTGGGTGAGATCGTGACTATGGACTTAGCAGGCGCTGGAGCACCTGTTGAAGTTTTTTGCATGGAAAAGGGGGTTAATGGTTACACATTAATTGTACCCAAGTTGTTGTAGTAGCTGTTTCAAGATTCTTGTTACTGAAGCCAGGGTGAATGAAGCGCTACAGGCTCTCCTGTCTGTGGCCTGGACAGAGTTTCTTTTATTCTTGGGCTCCATATTTTAGTGCAATAGTTTGCTTCTTCAGTCATATATCCTTCTTGAATTCTTTGGCTCAGTTAGTATAAATCAAGGAAAAAAATTAATGTCTAGCTTCTGCAAGTCACGAAACTTTCAGGTTTTCTTCAGTGTCACAGTTTTCAAATGTGACTGAAGAACAGTTGTCCTGCATCATACCAGAATGTCATCAGCTCTCTGTCCCGTCTCCAACAGTGACCAAAAGCAATTCTGCAAAAGAGTATAAGAATAAGATAGAGGTGTAGTGGTACATACCCAGCTGCTTTCCCAGCTTCCATTTGTTTGTTGTTCAAGGATTTCCTCAGGTGGAGGCATTTGATTTCAATGGTTATGATGGAGTTTCCCCCCATGGATTTTTCCAACCACTTCATAAACCCCTGTAAGCTTTGAGCATCCACAAATATGCAGGGCAAGGTGTTCCACAGATCCACTGTTTGCTGCTGGCAACGGCCTCTCTTCTTCTTGGTTCTGAACTTTCTGTCTACCACTTTCAGTTGCTGCTCTTCAGTTCTTGCACTGAGAGACAGTGAGCAAGTGTCATAGAGCCACCAGATAAAGCAGGAGACCCTAATCTCATGTGCTTGCAATCTAGCCTGTGGAACAACTGTAAGAGGTACGTGGAATAAATGAGCAGTGGGAAAAAGGATTTGGGAACCATGACCTCGGCATGATGTGAGGAGGCTACATCTGCATGGAGGGCAACAAACACCTATGTAGCCTCTAGTGAGGGAAGGATGTTTCCCACACTGTGTGGATTACTCTGCTGTGCCTCTTCACTCTCCTTTTCTGAATATGTTGCTTTTTCCTCTGTCAGGAACAGGTTCTTATTTGTGAATACCTTTGCTGTTGCAAATATCAATATTGCTGCAGCATTTGGCGCTTTCCAGTTAACATGCTGAACACCAGCAGAGTGGAAACTGGTGTGCAGATTACATAAACCACCATCACATTTCTGTCTTGGAAGTAAAGCAGTTAACTCTTTCTGACTTAATTCATTCGGGTTGAGGGGCACCAAGGGATTGGACCCGAAACACAGCAAATCAATAATACACACTTTGAGCTTTGTGAGCTAAGAATAAACACCAACCACAGATCGAGTCAAATGAACCTGTGCAAGAGGCACGGGGGAAATGTAGCAGCGGTGTTCTGTTATTGCAGGTCAATAAAGGCTAGATAATGTTAGGCTTTCATTACTGATTAAAAAGATTTCCTTGCAAATGTTATGAGACTAACACTGAGCTTACTGTGTGCACTGAAAGGGTAATGTTTAGAAATTATCATTCTGCACTATCCCAGTGGAGACATGAATAATGGTGCTGCACATATTGCTGCCCTGGCTGGAGCTGGAGCATGTCCTTCTGCCCGAGTCATGGATGGAGTGGGCACACAAGGAGGGCAGACCTGTTTCTAATGAGTGAGTGAAGGTTTGCAGGCCACTCTGGACTGATGATATCCCATGCCCACAGACAGCAACAAGAGCCTTTCTCTGACTCAGTGGGATGCAGGACCCTATCAGCTTTTCTGGTGCTTTATAGTGCTATACCAGTGACCATTCAGTTATAGCTGAGGAGGCAATTTCATTACATATACCTATTTTTAGGTGCTTATAACTAAAAAACATTACCCTCTTGGTGGGAATTTATCACACTTGTTCGCAGTGCAAAGCTGATATATAAGGCTTGGCGGATCTGCAGAAAGATGAAGAGCAGCTGCTTGGGATGTTTCCCAACTGCGTTTTTCACCAATTAAGAAATTTGTTTTCACACAGTTGGAGATTTTTTCCTTTAAGATCTTACCTCAGTAACATGCAATGCACAGGCAGTGTGCACTTTGCAGCCTCATAACTCTGGTCCTAAAGCATATTTATTCAGAGATCTCAAAGGCATTTGTTCTCCTTGAGGAGCAATCGGGAGATATATTGGATCTATCAACGTTTAGTCTATCTAAATCTAATCTATAGCTCTATAAAATCAGGAGCTGCATGACCTGAAATAAAAATGGCTTGCCTTTATTGTCACGACTGTACGGCAAAAGGAAAGCAGCACAGACTGCCAGAGACAGTGCTGGGCAGTGAAGCTGTGGGTGCTCCAGTGCCAAAATTGGCACCAGATTGCTCTGCGCCTCGCGTTTCTTGTGTTCTCCTTTCCCCATCACCTCCATGGTAGTTATACCAAAATCCTCTCAGTGCTATTCTGCTGGGCTAGAGCTTTCTTTTTCAGTATTATGACAAGCAAGGCTCCATCACCTTGAATCTCATGCCTGATTTACACCACTTTCCCCACATTTCTGTGACATGCACATATATACAGATGAGAGCTTCTAGTTGACTGAAAGGTAGGGGTGCAAGGGCTGTTTGTCAAACTGAGTCAAATGAAAAATTAGTTTATTTTAAGGGAAAACTTTCCCCTGGGTTGAATTTATCATGGCTCAGAGAAAGAGAAGTTTTTCTTAGCACTCAACAGTAACACTACCAGGCAGAAATCTGATTTTTTGGGGAAACTTCCTGGACTCAGAAATTTGCATGCTTCTCCACAGAGGGGTAGACACAGAGGAGGTAGATATGCCTCCACAGAGGCATTTAACAGCTGAATATTTCATTTAAACATATTGTTTAAAGCTGGTCTACATTTCTTTGGATGTTCTGAAGAAAAACCTGGGAAAAATATTGTCCAAGGCAGAGCAGTTAAGTCTCAAAGAATGGTGTTGGGAAGTTATAAACCTGTTTTTAATTCAACACTCTCAATGTGTGTTACCTGCTGCAGTGGTGAGATACTGACCCACTTCCCAGCTGTGCTAAGAGAGTGACGCGGCCAAAGGCCCTTGGGAGGGTTTGTGATAGAAATGGCACCAATAAAGAGCCCTCTAAATACTTTTCTATGCCATCCCTTGAAATATTGCTGAAGGAAAGAATGTTAAAGGGATTTTTTCTCGCAAGAATTAGACTTTCAAAGTGTGTTTCATGTTCCCCAAACACGGAAATACGCATCTGTCAAGAACGCAGGGAGGTCTGTCTGGGGATATGGAGAGGACTAGGCTACGATGGGCAGCCTTGGTAGGGAAACACAAGCTCAAAAGAGCTGGCTTGTTCAATATTTTCATCAAAAATCATTTGTGTATTTTGGGGAGCGGAGGACCAAAGAGATTCAAACAAGCGCAGGGTGCAGACTCTGTGATGGTTTGTGGGCAGAGGGTGGGTGTCGGGGCAGGGGCAGCCCAGCTGCCCTGCAGGAGGGTGGCAGCAGTCGGCTAATGCCACCCAGCTGGGCTGGGCTATCAGGGCAGGTGCTGATAAGCAGCATTTCCCCGTGTTTCATGTTGAGGGGCCTTATTTTCAGCCTAAGCGCAGCTCCTGCTGAGCCCCTGCATAGGAAATGAGGCACATACGGTGTGTAAGTGAGGGGAGAGGATAAATACCTCTAGCAGATAAGCAGAAGACATGCAGCAGATAAAAATACACAGCAAATGGGGGGAGCAGGTGCTTGCACTAATGGACCTGGGGATATGGTCATGTTTGGCTCCTGCTTGTGAAGTAGATAGGGAAGTGGTCCACAAGTGACAGATGCAGCAGCCACACAGGAATTAGGGGTCCCTGATCCTGGGATCATAGAGTATTTCAGCAGTAAAGAGCCAGAAAAAGTGAAGATCTCCTTTCTATCCCTGCACTGTATTGTGGAGGGTGCCAGAACCTTCGAGGAATGAAAGAATCACACTCTCCTCATCTCATCTCATCTCCAGTGGAGCAGTGATCATGGAGAGGTACAGTTATTGCCATCGCCACATCATTCTATAGGGTTGCTTTGTCTTGTGTTTTTTGTCTGGAGGGAGCGTCTTCTCTCATATTTCTGTTAGTCATAACTTGTGCAATATCCACAAATGCTGTGATCTTAATTTAATAACAACCCCTTCAAATAACACAAAAATGTCTCATCGCTCCAGTCAGATGCTAAATGGAAGTAACAGGCTGTCTGGAGTCCTGGGAAAGTGGATCATTATTTCTCTTAAAGCCCTACTATGAAATAAATATCCTGAGATCCAGTAAAAGATCTTGTCTGTCTGGTTGACATTTGGAATTCTGTGAAAACCTGATCATGCAGCCCACATGCTGGCTTTCACCGATAGAAGTTATTCCTTGCCCTTTTTTCCTCTGTGTGAGAAATTTAGCTCATTCCATCAATTTCCCAGCATCTGAAAGTTAGGTGGCTGAAGGGGAGCGAGAGGCATAGCGTTGTGGAACTTTTTCAAAATCCCATCTCCGTCTCGAATCACAGAGGCATGAAACCTCCACCCAGGAGGTTTCAGAAGTACCTGTCCAGATTTGCTTACTTTCAGTTGTTATTGACTTAAGATTCAGTGCAAGCAGTTATCTCTGATTACTAGGACAATGTGTTAATTTCCCATTTTCCCTAAATTTCTTTTAATTTTTTTCTTAATTTGCCCTTAAACCGACATTACTTTGGTTTGGTATCAGATGGGTGCAAAACTCACAGTTTGCGTTTAGCACAAGCCCAGGCAGAACTAAAGGGTTCTGGCAGGGTTCTTTGCTACTGAATTTTCTGGGAGCAAAACAAAATATTTCTTGATTTTTAATCCTGGCCTGTCTGTCTTTGGCCGTTATGATTTTTCCCACCTGCTGTGAATAAAACTTGAAGAGAAGATTTATGTGGCTCCCTGCAGCAGGAATCAGTACATTCACAGCACCACAGAAAAAACACTAATCTTCCTTTTCTGCTTGTAATGTCTCTTTGCAGATGGCTTGATTTTTATTATCTTTATTCCCTTTCCTCCCCCCTAGAAGATACCATTTGGGTCATTAGCAATATCAGCATTTTCTATGCAGTTCTGCTAGATATTTTTGTCAGTCTCGAATGAAAACGGTGCCAGATGGAAGCCCCATGCTCTTCATAGATGATCATTTCCAGCATTCTTCTGCGAGGTTGTGTAACATATGTCCACGAGAAATTAAAAATGCTGTTTCCTTGTATGAAGTGCATATGCTCAAGGGCAAAGAGAAGGTTAATAAAATAACTAGCCTGGACTGTTCCGTACTTTTTAAACAAATTAATTTCCTGAAAAGAAGTTACATTAACATTTAGATTGGTTGTTGGTTTGTTGAGGATGGTCTTATTGCTAAAACCACCTGTATCTAGCAAGGCAGTCATGAAACACACTAGCAAAAAAAAACAAAAAAGAAAGAAGAAAAAGGAGTTTTGCAATGAAAATAGTGATCTCTACTACCAGGAGGAGGCTTTTTTTTCTGGTTTGATGTTTTCTTGTCGGGTTCCACAAGAAGCTTGGGCAGGACTTCTGAAAGCAGTCACTGTACTGGTATAGTAACTAGGCTGAGATTTCTGCTGCTGGCATTTGGGTGCTCAATTACCATTAAATGAATAAGAACAAAACATCCAAAGCCCTGTACTAACTCTGAGAAGGCCTGCTGGGGGCAGCTGCCCTTGCTAACCACCATCTCTTGCTTTAGCATCCAGCCTCCCTCCGACAGCTCTTCTCCTTTCATCATTTACATCTCCTCATTAGGTCATCTTTGTTATTTAAGTATGATACCCTTGCATCTGTTTGTATGTTTTTCTGTGCAAAGTGCTACATACATTCATAGGAGCTATTAAAAACCCCTATCCTTTAAGCTACTGAAAGAAACAGGGACTGCAAATAGCTGTAATAAACTTCAAGAAAAATGGCCAAGCATCCCTGTTCTTTTGAAGTGCGGGGAGGATGACTTTACAAACCTTTAACTAACTGTGTTCATGCACAGAAAGCACTTCACTTCGTTTGTTGTGGGCATTTGGCAAAGGGAATCTTTGTCAAAAACAATGTCCTTGTGTTAATGTATGTAAAACTGCTTCACCCAGCTTTTGTGTCAGGCAAGAGGAAAACACGGAATCAGTTACTGGGTGTTACCTGATGGGTGGTATCTTGTCCAGGAGAGGTAACTAGGTTGCTTGCAAACATGCTATGCAAATTTTTAGTCTGCTTTCCTAAGGAAAAATGTCTTGTGATTGTGCTGTCCTTCTCTGTTGAAGTCTTTGGTCAGCTCCAACAAAACTGGAGAAAAGTGCAAAGGTTGCAAAATATTGGCTTTCTCCAGGTTTCACAGAAATAGATAGGCAGAAAGCAGAGATTACTGCAGAAAAGACAGCATTAGAAGCTCAAATCATCTTGGATGACAAAGCACAGAGATATTCATGCTTGTTGTCCTCCATCGGCCACCTATGCAGTGGATTGGGCACTCACCTGGAATGTGGAGAGATGTAACATCAGGTCCCTGAACTGGAAAAGGACCTAAGCTGAAGGGTTTTACTGTTTAGTGGATCTTCTGACAATAAAGCTGTCTTTTTTCTCTTCCTCGTTCATACATCTCACTGGTGTAAATGGTGAAGTCCTCCCCAGGGAAGATGTGAATTGAGAAAGGAGAGTAGTGTGTCTTGTTCATTCTGATTCCCCACTACTTGTCGACATTATCCTCACCCATTCCCAGACATCATGCATGCTGCCACTTCGGAAAGCATCAGGGCTTTTGGGAGGAGGGAATTGCTTATTTGGGAGGATTGTTTTACAGATGTGGTTTATTTTAATATCCCTGTGCTTGCCTGGGCTGTTTGCCAGGTCCTGAGCTGTTCAATGCCAAGTCAGGTTTTAGGAGACTGTCAAATACATTGGGAAAGAAACTGTGAGTAGACATCTGGCTTTTCACTGTGTATTCAGAAAGTTCTCTGAGAACCTGAGAGGCTGGGAGTCTTCCATGGATTCTCTGAAAATTAGCTTATTACTTGACTGTTAAGCATATTGTATATGCCAAGTAATTAATTTTTAAAGCAAACTTTTCTAGGACTTGGGCAAAGGAACAATTAATTCTCTGGAAATAGATCCATTATCATAATTGCTAATGGATGCAAAACTGCCTCAGACACAGATGGACAAAAAAATCCTTTCATCTCTGTGATTAGGGTACCTGAAAGTCAGGTCCAACATGAGTGACATGTGGTTAGCCAGTTAAAAACTCCATCTTGCTCTAATTGAGACTGCTGAGCTCCAGCATGTTAGGTGGAGGAGAGGGCGCAGGTGGCTCCTTCCCCCTCTACCACGGTGACCACAGGAGCACCCACCTCATCACCTTCTCCTCTCTGTGGGGATGTTCTTCCCCTCATGAGTGTAATTGGGATTTTCCACTGATGAATCAGTGAATGTAATGCTATGAGCATCTCAAACTAGAGAGACATCCACACCCCCAAAAATCGCGCAGACTCAGTATGTCCTGTTCTGAGAGAGAGGAGTGTTGTCCCTGCCGCAAACACTTACCAACCAGTTTTGTACAAAAGATGGGTCTGTGTCTCTGCAGCCCAACAAATGGGGATAACCAAAGGAGATACAGCTGTGTACAAGACAGAATAAGACCTCTTCTCCCTTTATTATTGAATGACAGCTTTGTGGCATCATTCTGCAACAGATCTTGTATCTTCAGCTTGGTTTATGGTTGAAAGGGCATTTGGGAACTTGCAAGATCATAATTAATATTTACACAACCCTGCCCCCGAAAAGCAGCTAACAAAGAGGAGCCAGTGCCATGCAGCTGCCAAACACCACGTGTTTCCCTGACTCCAGGGACTTTTGTGCCTTGCAGGCAGGAGCCTCCCCCTGCCTCCAGACAGCATCCTCTGGGTGCTGGCTCTGCTGCCCAGCAAATGCAAATAGGCATTTGCAACTGGCTAATGTACTGGTGAAAGATGGGAAGGGGAGAAGGGAATAGAATAAGAGGCTTTTATGAGAGTTGATCTGTTGCTATTTAATCTATAGCGACAAAGGCATCGTTAATAGAACATGGGGAGGATGATGAGACGAGCCAGACCTCAGGCCTGAATGCTTGAGACATCTGGGAACACAGATGCCGCTCTTCTGATCTGCTCAGCATCTCATGAGCACTGGCATTGTGTTTGTAGAGCGTCTTCTCGCCTGGTATTAGATGATGTGACTTTTTTTTAATTGAAATTTTAATTTTTATGATTGAGACTTAGCACATGTCAAGCATTGTTTTTTCTAGCACCTAGTTAACAGTGTAGGAAAAAGGAGACAGAAGAGAGAAAAGAGACAAATGGACAGTTTGTAAATAATCAAAATGTTTTATGGAACTTTGTTTTCTTTGTGTTTATACAACAGCACTGAGCAGGCGTGTAGTCTAGAATGAAGACGTCTAGTTTGGGTGAAAAGCCATGAAAGTAATCAATAAGTAGTATAAACCACTGTAACACTGCCCTCCCCTAGATCAGGAGGACCGGAACTGTAATTATAGTTGGTGGGAGATGAACCAGTGAGGCTGCTTCATGCACAGGTATGCTAACAACAGGAACATCTGTGCAAATACTGCAGGGTTTTGATCCTGCATGACAAATGAGATACAATGAGAACAGCTCTCCAGAAGCCGACGTTCAGCATCAGAGGCCATCGTGTAATTAAAACGAATCTCAGCCTGGCAAGGGCATTTATGGCTTCTACTTTAGTAAACTCTGAGCAAGTCTGAATCTTGCAGTCCTAAGCAGAGAAACAGCCATTTACATTTCAAACGTAGTTGCAACTCTTTCCAGAAACCACAGTGCAGGGATGAACTGGCCTAGAAATGCTCCCAGGGAGGTTGGGCTGCCAGCCAAACATTGATTGAACCAAGCGACAGAATATGAAGAATCACATTCACTAATTTGATGTGGTCATGGAAGCGGGCAGGAGGACTTCATCCTGGTTTTCTCGAGCTGTGGTGGAGGAAGCAATTTCTCTGTGCTGTGGGATTTCAGCACTTTGTGATACAGCAGCATTTGGGAATAAGTCATGAAATACTGCAAAAGGGCTTAATTTCTGAAGTACAGCACACTGTTTGTAAACAACCTCAGTGCTTATCATTAGATTCAAAGTTTATGTACCACCAAGTACTGCAATCCTCCAAGGAAGAAACATTGACCGCTTTCATTGGGCCATGTTCAAAAGCCGATGGATGGAAGGATGGAGAGGCTGGGCTGCGCTATCTGGCAAAACCAACTATCTTGCAATTAGATGTAAGAAATGTTCTGAAGTGTCGTCGCCAGGTTATATTCAGCTAATAAGCAGTGATATGAGAGCCCTGCAATTGTGATTACTGTTAAGTCATTTTCCAGGTCATATTTCACATGGTTTACAAATGTATCTGCTTTTCTATAAAGTTGGGAAGTCCTTTTCTTCATTCCTGCTTAAGATGAGTCTGAGATAAGTAGCCACACCTTATAAAATAATGCCATGTGGTCGGGTACAGAGAGTGGATTCTTTTAGAAGTATCCATTTAAGGAATGCAGATTAATTACAAATTCATCTGAGTTTGACCAAGTGTGGCAAAGCAGAAGAATAAACATGATTTTTCGTGACTGCACAACCAAGTAGAAAAGTACTAACAGCATTTGGAAAGAAACAATGATAGTTTTGAGGGGAAGAAACAGGCATCAGCCTCCCCTCTACAGGTAATAACACCACAGGCAGGGCTCTCAGTTCTTGGAGTTGTGCTGCATGACGCTTCACAGGCTTCATGAAATGAGTTTTGGCACTTACTAGACTGTAGGGAGCACATTGCCTTTTTAAGTGGGAACTGGTCTTCACACGGTTGAGGGCATTATTGACCAAAGGAAGCTACTTCAGTACTATTGGATAACAAAGAACCATAGAACAAGTCATAAAACACTTTCTTGGTACAGCAATGTTTTATGTTGCTTCCTGGATGGCCCCAGGAAAAAAGACTGGATTGCACAAGACTTTCTTGTATTTGTCGATGTGACTTTTTGGCAGTTTCCAGCCTTAATTTCTTGCTGGAGTGTGCTGGCTTGATGTTCTTGCAGGCCTTCCTGAATTCCTAGTAGCACAGTTAAAACAGCGAGCTTGAAGAGCAAATATTTCTCCTAGAAATAACCTAGTTTTCCTGGGGACCAAAGGTGCCCAGATAGTGCAATGGCATTTTTGAGTCCTGCCTAAGTCAGGAAAGGGAAAATACTGAAACCGCGTACTGGGCACAACTCAGAAGATGAAGAAGTAGGTGCTTCACTTGTGAAAGTGAATGTAACAGTACTTCATTACCGGAGGTGTTGAAGAAGTGAATTAGAAGTTATTAGTGAAGAGCTCTCAGTTCATCCCTTTTTCATGAAGATGCAGCTCTTCTAGGTATTCTTGATGGAAATTGCTCTTACAACTTTGCTCCAATGTCAGGAATAGAAACTGAATTGTTTCTTGAGAAGCATTATCCTTCCACACTAGACATCAGTAAATACAGGTGTATCTAACCCTTCACACAAGGAAGGGAGTTTTTAGTTGATAAAATTCCCCTTTTTCAAATTATTGGCTGCCACTGCTTGTTTCAATTATCTTTTAATGGAAAACCAAATATGACAATATGTTGAACAGATTAACACAGTAAAAAGATTCTTAAACTGCTTATAGTCAAATTAGTTTAAATTTACTGGGAGGAAGTCACTTGAATTGTTGACTTCCACACGATATTTGGTGAAGCCAATTCACCTGCAGAATAAAACATCTGACCCTCCCGTGCACATTACTGGTCTGTTTGGCTTTTTGCTTTAACAGTAATCGCTGTGATTAGTAATTGCTACATTAACCGCTCAAGATTTTCATTTAAAATCCTGGGGTTTTGTGATGTCTGGACAGCGGAGGAGAGACGCTAAAGCAGGCAGTGCAGTGATCACCAGCTTTGGGTGAGCAGAGAGCCAGCTCCCGTCTATGCGATTGCTAGGGGTGATTTTATTCTTATGGGAGCAAAACTATTGCCCCAAACTAGCAGGCTGCTGGGTTATAGTGCTAGTCACTAGATGGCAATGCAACATGCAGGCACACAGCAGCCTACATCCCCCCTCCCTCGCCTCTGGGGACAGAGCTGTTTTCTGAGGACCCGACAGTGGTGTGGAGACTGAGATTTCTGCTCTAAAAGTGGTTGGTGGCTGGTCATGTGAAGCTGTTCTCAATGCCTCTGGCTCTGTCACTTATCCAGGGTCCAGGAGGAAAACAAAAAAGGGGCACAAATCTGCTGCTGGTTGGGTGAGATGTGGCACATCCTCACCTCTGCCCAAAAGCAAGGGGTTCCTCAGGCACAACCCAAGCCTCCTTCCCAACCAATTCAGGCCTTGTGGCTCCCTGATTTTTCCCTCTGAAGACAATGCTTTGACCTGTGCTTGTGTAGGAAATTTTGCTGAAGTTGGCTGATGACAGGTTAGCAGCACGCCCTCTCAGAAACTCACTGTTTTGGGAAACCAGCCTGAAAACGCTTCTTGGGAGAAGGAGGTACCTTTTCTCTACTGTAGATGAGGAGTCAGAAAACTGCAAAGTACATATCTCTATAGGTGAACACCGCTTTGGCAGTTCTCTGTATGCTGGCTCTTCTGCCTCGACAGGACGATGCTGTCGCTTGATAACAGCAGCATCCAGGTAGTGCCTTACACAACAATCTGTTTACATTAGCTTTTGTCATGAGAAGACAACAGTAAGCTGCTTGCCTAGGAACATCTGTTTGCATGAAGGTCAGTGGGGTATAGTTTCGATACAAGGATTGTTCCAAGATGATGTGTTTCACTTGCAGTAATGTTAGAGCTAAGTATTTCTCAGGAAACCTTTTAGCCCTTTCAGAGTGACGTTTTGCTTAGACCAAACGTGGCAATGGCATTAAGCATCCTCTTTGACTGTTTCCCGCAGTGGGACTCTAACACATTCTTATTGCTAATATTTGTTTTGATTTGCCAAATGTCTTCAGTTATTGATGGCTCTGCGTTTTCCTGCACCAACAGTGCAAGCTTTCTGATCTAATGTCATACTAGAAAGGAGCAGTTCCCTGGCAGATATTATCTTTTTCTTTCCCTTTTATGTTGGATTTAGGTGCATGCATCCATGTTGTTGTCCTGAGGTCATGAAACACAGAAACACTGGTCTGCAAGAGACCTTAGGAACCACTGGCAGGATATGCCATGGCCATTGCCAACGCCTCCTTGCCCTCCTATGCTCCCCTCCTCTCCCTCCAACCTTCTTATTGATGAGTTAAGAAGCTGGAGGAAAGGACAGGTGGGAATACAACAACACCATGCATGAGATGGGTGCTCAAGGGCTCTCCTCTGTCTCCAACAGCCTTCCTGCTGGGGAACGTCGCTGCATCACTGCGCTCCTCGGGAAGGGTGACAGCCCCCAACAGCCAAAACCATTTGGGATGTGGCATGGAATCTGCTTCACTAGTTATAAAAGCATCTGCTGTCATAGTAATGCAGTGACCTAAGCTCTATGTGCAAATGTACCGCAAATGTCCTGGAATGCCAGATACTCTAAATAAGTAGAATTTTTGAAAGGAGTCTGGAGATTTCATAGATTCCTCAAACTGCTTCTGGTGGAGCGCTTTCTGGAACTGGTAATGAAATCAGTCGTTTTGCAACACTCTCCAGTTTAATGCATACAGTCTTGTGGTGGCAGCTTTTAAAAGCTGTTTGTCTCATTAAAGTTCAGTTAACTTATTTCTGAAATTAGAAACTTTTATGATTAATGACTTGTGGTAGTTTGCTTTAAGAAGATGCTTGCTAATCAGCCTTGTTTTTTTTTCCAAAATCACTTCTGAGACTTGTATTATTGCCTTAGTTACGACACCGTGACAGTGATACTTGGTACTGCGAGAAAAATAATGGGTAATGATGCAATTTGTGCCTACAAGAACTGTGTCTGAGGAGCAATTGAAAACTACATGGTTGTAATAACGAAACACAAGGATATTTGGTGAATTTTCCAGCTTTAGCAGAAAAACTAGTGTTCATTTTAATGGAGATCTGCCAGGCTGAAACACTTAAGATCATGGCGACGAAGAATAGGTCACATTCATCTTCCCTTGCTTTCTTTAACCTCTGTTAGTGCCTCTGAACTGTGCTGACATGTGAATAACATAGGCGCTAACCTTTCCATCGTACATGTGCTCACAACTGGAGTCGTGAGTCAGAAATAGCAGTTTCTTGAACAATTATTTCCAGACACACACGAGTGAGGATGACAGCACTGGGGTGTTATCACTGAAAGGGCATCTGAATCGCAGCTCCCTGTGTTTTCACAGTGTGGATGCTGGAGTGTGGATGCAGGGTACAGATTGTGGTGACATCTCTGCTCCTCCTTGAGCCCAAGGAGAGCGTGCAAGGGATTAATCCTGGGTTTCACAACATCTCACACCAACTGAGAAATGCTGTGACCCATTCTGATGATGTCCCTGGGTGGTCCACACCCCATGGTTTTCAGCTTTTACTTCCAGCTGGATTCAGAAGCCTTCATCCTGTGACTGAGTCCTGCAGTGGTTTGGGGGAAAGGTATGAGAGCGACTTTCCCCCGTGCAGTATTGCTGCCGTGACAGCCCCGGGTCATACCTCACAGCTGGTGCATTGCCCAGGGCGTGCTCCTGGCTCTGTCAAAACCCTGGGGGTCACTCTTTGGGGCCAAAAGCCCCCTCAGAAGCAAGCAGCCAAGTCCTGTTTACCAAATATATTTCCGTCCTGTGGGAGACAGTGATTCCTTTGTTAAAAAAAATAAAAGACAAAATCCTCTCAGAGCCTGGATCTCTAAGATTAGTACTTTCTGAGAGAAAAATGTTGTATTTGCTTCCTCTCCATTCCTTTGGGGTCTGTTTTTTTCCCTGTTATGTATCTCCTTGTTTGTTGTGATTCCCTACTTTGAAGCTAGTTATATCGGGCTACTCCTCTTTGTATATCATAGTGGGATTTTTATGCAATACTTAATTCGGTTATCTTTAAAATGACAGACTTGGCCCGTGCAATCATACTCCACATCTCTCCTATCCCTTTGAAAAGGAATCCTGCTAGGGTACTAAAGCAAGAAGTGTTTACAGAGTGACTCCATGAGTATAAATAGCTCGCAAGCAAGAGCAGCACCTGCCATCTTTGATATGTCTTGCACTTCCCACAAATCACTCGTGCGTGCTGGGTTTGGTCACAGCTATTGTTTGTGCTAAGCTTCCTCCTACTTCTATAATCCTCCTGTTTAAATGGATGGGATATTTTGCATATGGTAAGGATTTTGGGGATATTAATCGCAGCCAAGTATTTTGTGGACATGACATGCTTTACATGTGCGTGTTCTGCCAAGAGTAGAGAAATGGAAATGTCGACAAGCACTGCGCTTTAAATGGAATGGATATGGCTCTTTCAAAAGTGCCTTGAGTCATGCACTTTGACTCTTATTGCTTCTTTTAAGGAGTTGCTGTTGCTTTCTAAATACAGCACGTCTTGGTCGGTGTATATGTCTGATAGGATCTGTGGGTTTTGGTGGGCTGGTGGGGGCTGGGCTATTGCCACATCAGCCCGGGGTGGTCTTGGATGCATCAGTCTCCTCGTGTCCCACTGCCTGACACGTGCCTGCCCATGGGATGGCAGCATGCTTTGTCACCAACTTGGGTGTCTCCATGTCCATTCCTGAGAGGGTCAACAGAGTCAGGGTTTTGCATCCCTTGAGTCCTGTCCCTGGGGCAGTTCCGGCCAAATCACACCTCTCCTGCTGGTGGTGGCTTCACAAGAGGGATGGCTTCTGTGACCGACTGCCTGCCCATGCGGTCTCTCTCACACCAGCGAGATGTTTTCTCCTGCCATGCTTCCTGCAGGACGGAGTTGAAGCACAGTCTTTCCTCCTTCATATTGGTGGAGGAGTAGCCACAAAATTACACTTAGTTGAAGCTGGAATAAGACCATAGTGTCCAGGGTTAGATAAGAATGAGGATTAAAAAACAAAAACAAAACCAAAAAACCCACTTTTTAAATTGACAACATCTGATAGCATGAGGCTGTGCAAAGAGCTGGCCAGTGACAGCAGCACCCTGAAGAGCATTATCCATCAGCATGTCCTGGGAGGAGAGTGCAGCTGCTAATGATGCTGGGGTCCCTGTTACCAGTGGCTTCTCAAATAGTGTTACACAGGTCTGCTGCAGAGAAAGTGCTGTAAAGGAGGAGTGTGGAGCAATCATAAGCATTAGAGTGAATGTTTTCTATGCAAACCCTTTTAAACAGGACTGTGTGAAGCTCTTTTCCTTGGAGCAGCTCCTCTGCACTCAGTGGATGATTTCAAGAGAAAGCACCAAGCAGGTGGAAGGGTAGGGGATGGTAAGCAGTCGTGTGTCCAGAATATCCTGATTGCTCATTGCAAACGTCCTTCTTCTTAAGGAAAGATCCCAGCAGCACTACCAGTTTTGTTAGTTGTACAGAATAAGCTCGATAAGATCTCCAAGCTTGAGGACCTGGATGCAATCCCTACTCACTGAACTCTTCTCTCCACTTCATTTCTTTGGTGGAGATGAAGATGCACATTTTTCCCATGTTGAGCCAGTACACGAAGCAGAGAGGAATTACACTTTTCAGTTCAGCTATTTTTCCCTCTTAAAATCCATTCTTTCTGAAAGTCTGTTGCATAACCTCAGGTTCATGAGCATGAATTTTCACTTTCAAAAAAAGTGACCACATTTTCCAACACTGAATAAATCTCCATTTGTATTGTCCTGGTCTCTGACATGTTCTAAAGACATTTGTGTTATTTGGCTGTAACATTATTTTTTCATTTGTTTGTTTTTAGAATACAGCACCTGCTTCTTTTGTATATATCCGATTCTCCTTCAGTCTTGTGAAGCCAATAGATGGCCAAAATATAAGATGCCATGGTTTTGCAATGCCTTTAAAAAAGCTTTAGATGCTTAGTTGAATGTATTCATCTGCTTTGCAAAACAAGAAAAGATGGTACTTTAGGATCTACAAAGACTCGAGTTTAACTATTGACATGATACATTCAGATCACTTGGCATTTGGTCAGCAGCCTGTTCTGAAAAGCATAGATTTTATTGAGCATACTCTTTGAGCATACAACTGCTTCTCTATTGTTGTATTTTCCTTCAGATACAGCCAAGGTCATTTTTATATGCCATTGCCTGTAACTGCTGAAAGGAGAGACATATGTAGGGGTTACCCATCCTAGTTAATGCTGTCTGCCGTATCCAATGTGGCTTAGTTTTCCCTCAAGCTTGAAACTGCACAGCACAGGCCTGCTTAAAAACTGCTCAGGTCGTTAAGAGTTTTCCTGGTCTTCCAATGTTTAACCAGACCCTGAAACCCTCCCCTTTTTGTGGGACAGTATTCCAGCTGACCGAGGCTTTTCTTCTAGTTTCTGTAACGTGTTAAGAAGGATCTGGATAGTTCCCTCAGCTGAAAATGTACTTTATCATTTGTGGTGGTGACATTAGGCTCGTAAGTCTAAAGTGAGGAGAGGGTTGTGCCATGTGGAGAAGTCAGCTGGTGGGGCGGGTGCACTCGGGAGGGAGGTAATGCCAGTTGCTATTTCAGTCAGCAGCAGATGTGTTGATATGCCTGTGATGTTCCTCAAGATGGCTCAGGGAGCCTGAAGTTCATGAACGATTCTTCTTCTGACTCCTGCTAATTTTAGCCTCAGAGTGTTTATAAACAGCAGCATTTGTCTCTGCTCCTGATCCAGAAGGATTTCAGTCCCATCCCTGCTGGCATCTTCCCTAGAGGAAAAAAACAAAAAGGGATACAAAATAGGAATAGCTATTAAAAGATGCTGAGGGAGCATTCAGATTGATGGCAGAGAAAGCCAAATCTCATGCCTATAAATAATACATCTGCAGTTATCATAGTGTCATGAGAAACCAGGAAGGATATACACCTAGGAATAATTTTCAAGGAGAGAAACGGGAAACAGGAACCTGAGCCTGAAAGGACCATTAATGGTGCTTCAAGGCAGTATCTAGCAATGGCTCAGGAAAAGACCAAAGCAGAATGGCATGAGAAGAAATAGTCAAGGTATAGTTATGTTTAACAGCTGTCACCAACACTAAGCCCAGGTGCAGTCGTGCCTGAACCAAAATGCCAAGCATTACCGTGTACCAGTTACTGCATATGACATTCCTGATCTGAATGCACTGTTCGGCTACTGCTTTGAGATGAAGCAAGAGCAAAAAGCCAGAAAAAAATTCAATTATGTCACCAAAGTTCATATGGAGCTTTAGAAGTAGATTTTAAATACACACAAACCAGTTTAAAATTCTTTCCCTTTCAGAGTCATGACCTCCAAATGCAGTTCTTTGAACAGGGAACATCTCCTAAAGTGTGTGTGTTTTTCCGTTACACAAAGGATGTGCAGGCATAATCCTCCTGGGTTGGTGAGGCAAGGACCTACCCTCAATGCCAGTTTGAAGGAGACAGGCTGTAGCTACATGCTCTGCCTTGAACAAATCCAAATCCCTCAACTTACCTGAAGTCTCCTTTGTAACAAAAGTCTTCAGGTCATGAAATACTTGACTTCCGGAGCTAAAGTTTTGCTTCTCCTGAAAGATGAAGCTAGCTACTAGACTGCTGTCACAGCCAGCCACCTTGTACAATGGGAATTGAAGGGATCGTGAGGACTCAAGCAAATCCATAGAAACAAAAGGGACAAGTCTTTCTCTTTTCTTTGCTTGTACTTACTTGTGGCACTGCGCGGGACACTAGGATCAAAACTCGGCTGACGCATGAGAAATACCAACCGCCATCTGATTAAGACATATGAGAGGTTTCTGAGGTTGCTACAAGTTCAGCTCAGTTGGAAATGAACAGGAAGCCTCGGAGACACGTGGTATGGCCATTGTGCCATGACCAGAGGGAACAGGAGAAGCAGCATGTAAGTGCTCAGTGTAACATAGGTGAACTTCATCTTCCGATCCTAGGTGAGCGCTAACCTAGCTCATGTCGTAGTGAAGGAAATGCCAGAAAAAATTCCATGAGATGCAGCTTAAAATTGCTGCAAGTTAAAGAGAACTAAGGCATCTGGGATGAACTGCAAAGAGCTTTGAAGGGGAAGACAGTTTAATGCAGGAAAGGAACAGAAAGTAGTAGGGGGGTAATAGGTTCAAGACAGAGGAAAGCAACTTATTTTGTGGCTACAGAACTCTAGCACTACTTAGTGCATATGAGTATGTTCAAATTAACAGAAAATATCCTGCCTTATGCACTGTAGGCTTCTTGCAACACTTAACATTTTCTTTTAAGCTGGATTTCTTGAACCAGTTTCATGTCTTTCAATTTTTCCTTTAAGGATCTACTCTGAACTTTGAGCATAACTGGTTTTTTAGATTTCTCTGAGCCAAAAAAATAGGTCTCAAAAAGTATCATTACATTCCTCTCTCTGTCTCTCAGGCCTGTAAAAATCAAACACTGATGAATTTTTACCAAGCTTAAGGAAAAAGTCAGGCTTGGAAAATGTTATCCTATGATATAATTACATATGTAAACCTGCAGTAATGTTGCAGCTCTACTTGGCAAGTTTCCTTTCAAATACTGCTGGATGATCTTTTTCCTGCAGTTGCTCTATTAGCTTTGTGTGTCTGAAACTCTGGTGCAACTCCAGGGAATGCTCAGATCAATCATTTAATGCTTATCACAGAACTTGCCTGCCTATTACCAAGGTGGCCCAAGGCTTTAATGTCAGATCTCCCATCACACTGGGACTTCATGTCCATCTGAGTTTACCTCTGGACTTCGGGCCCAGATTTATACCACCTACTTTTTGCCTCCCCATACTCTTACTCAGATACTGTTTTCTCACAGCTGCACAAAGGAGTGAGATCAGCCGCCACTGCCGGTCTGCACCTTGGCACAGTCAAACATCAAACCTCCTGTTCCAGCTCAACTTCAAAGCCTTTGAAGTTTTAAGACTTGTCCAAGTAACAGAGAGAGCTGTAAAGGGAAAGCTATAATGCAGAGGATGATGGGCTCTGTGAAGAAGTACATTTTCCTCTTACTTTGTGCAGTATAAAGTAGCTAGTGGTGGCTACTTTTGATTTGTTCTTCTTGTTATTATGTTTAAGAGGGTGTGCAACCATCTTTATCCTTTACTTGTGCTACCAATAGCAGAGGAACCACTTCCACGGTCTTTAATCTTCATGCTTTCTATCTTTCACCAGCCTTGGGAAAGGGGCCTTGGGCAAAAATCTGTTTTGATATCAAGATACCTGGTTTCAGTTAAGATATTGAATTCTTCCTCCTTTTTTCCCCGCTCTACCTGCAAAAGTTGAGTCTGTGGGTGTCCAACAAAGGCTATTGAGTAACAACTTTCTTTAAATTGAAATTTCATTCCCCACTGCCTCCCCTGAGAGGAATTGAGCTCTTATTTTTTCATGGTCCTAACTTCACCAGCTTTGTGCACGTGTATGCATTTGTGCAAACTTCAGAAGAGGTAGAGGAGGTGGTGGTAAAAAGTGCAGCTGCAGCACTAACTGCTTGGCTGGTATCATTGGTTTACGGCTGTTCTCACCAGCTCCTGTCTGGCAGCAGTAATATGAAGAGACTTCATAAAAGACATTGCATCTTTGAGTTTACCTGTGAGAGCACAGATCAGAAACAAGGAACCAGTTCAGAGTCACAAAGGTGTGTTTGTCTGTCTGCTTCTCAAGGGTAGGACACAGATAGTGGTTCTACCTTATGCCACGCAGTGCTTCGGGCTTTGCTGCCAGTACTGGCTTTACATAAAAGTCCTGCAAAGCACTTGGAGAGCCTGTATTGCATTCTCCCTTTGTGATATTGCTGCCGCATTTACTTACAAACCTGTGTCCTTCGTGTTTCCCATGTTCCTCAGTTTTAGTGTGCTGGTCATAAATGGTTATTGGATGTATAGCGGCTCTGGTGTCCAATAGATGCGCTGGTGCAAAGGGGATGAGATTTCTTGAACAGATGTATTTCACCAAAATTGAGGAGAGAGGCGACCTCGAGGAAAGCCAGACTGCCAAGTGGTCATCCACTAGAGGTAACGTAGGTAGGATTTTGAGACAGGAAGCTTCTTTTATAGGTCTACTCAAACTTCCCAGGCTTAATAAAAATCCATGTAAACATTTCTGCTAAATGAAGATTTCAAGTGATAATTCATACATTGTGTTAAATCCTGTCAGTGATCCCCATAAATACATTGTCATGTGGTATTAATGTAACCACTAGCACCCCCAAACACATTTTGCCAAAATTCACTTATTTCAGAACTTTATGGTATGTTTCAGGATGGTTTAGTTTCAGTAAATCCAGGACTTACAAGGTCTGCTGTGAGCCTTTATAAGATTTGTTAGCTGGGGGTGAAGCTCTGAGATTGCACGTAGGAGATGGTCTTTGTACATTGAACCACTACTCTGTGGGCTTTTCTAAAGCTGTAAGAAGAACTTTCCTTTTCTTTTCACTTTTACACCAAAATTAATACCATACCCTGTTACGGAAATGCATGGTTTTGTAAACTGTGATCAACACGGTTTAGCAAATGTATTGATATGCAGACTGGTCTATTTTAGACTTCCAATGATCTGGAAGACTTTGATCTCCAGTGCTAAAGGCTTTACATCGGTGTCGTGCTTGATCCAGTAGCCTTGATCGGGATTTGCCTTGCAGTTCGCAAAGCTTGATCAGCCAGAGAGATCATTGCACAGCAATGTGAGATGCTCCATTTCCCAGGTGCTGAGCACATTCCTCAGCACAGAGAAGCGATCCAAATAGTCAGGGTCGCAGCAGAGAATGCTTGATGTCCATTAATTTTAATTGAAATATTCATAGTAAATAGGTGAGAGACTCACTACACAAGTATGATCATTATCCCTCACCACTAGTGTCTGCTTAGGGCTTCTCTGTTTATCAGATTGAATTATTTAGAGAAATTAAGCTGCAATCTCCATACTATCCATTAGCTGGAACTCTATTTGCATGTAGCAGTTGGGTTTTGGCAATCAAAACCAGGAAGATTCTGCACAGCAAGCTGTCTGCCAAAAAAAGCTGCTCTGTGTAGCACTTAAGACTGCGTAGGAATAGGAATGGTAAAAATAATACAGGGACCAAATTAAACAACCAGTACAACAAGGATGTGCTTGCTAGAGAATAGGCTGTGCTTTGCCCTGTATTTAGTATTACTCTCATCTGTAAATCTTTGTGGTTTTTGTTAAAGCACACAGCTGGTAGTAAAGAAATCTGTGCTAGCATTCCAGTAAAAACAGTGGCAGGCTAGGCAATGAGGAGATGTGTGATGGATTTATTTGGACTGATTTTATAGGCATCGTTACACAACAGTATCAACAAAACTTTAGATATGGCAGCATAATCGTTGACTTATTTTATCATAATGCAATTGATGCCTCCAGATGCCAATATGAATATAAATATAAAATCTGAAAACAGGGGTAAGTACTTGTATTAGTGAGACTTTATCATGTCTGAAATCTTAAATTTAAGGCCTAACCCTGCTCCGCCTGAATGCAGGGAGAGTTTCACCTCAGATTTATCTGGGAACATACCAGGAACCATCACGACAAAGCCAATTTAAACTTACTGGACTGATTTAAAGGCATAATGTAAAATTCTCGCTATATAAAAGAATGGAATCTGGACCTTTTACAAATCATTGCCTGCAAAAGAGAAAATTTCAACCTGAGAATAAGCCAAAGAACCAAGAAAAAAGTACATTGAGGAGCAATGCTGCCACACTCTATCTATGCGAGTTCCAGAAATCCTCAGGGGATATATGTCTCTGTAGGTATTTTACTAGGATAGGAAAAGCATGTTCATGGCTTGAGTATGTGTTTAATGGACAAACCATACAGCTATTGGTCGTTAAGCAGCAATAGTTGTGTTGTATAAAAGCACTTACAAGTTTACAATTTCAGATTGTAAATGATACCCGACTTACCCAAGCTTGTGCCAAGTCAGAACCTTCTGGGAGATGTTTCTGGAGGAATAAATACACTTCGCAGAGGCACAGCTCCATGCAGCACGTCAGCTCTGTTGTGCGTGTTTCCAGAGAGATCCTGAGCTGCAAGTATTTGGAGAGCCCAAATACGATCTGCTGTGTGTATGTCTGGGCTGCAAAAGCCTCATGTTTCACACTTGCAGCTTGTGAGACTTTGCTGTGCTTGGGGCAATCGCCTTTGTCCCTCTGGGCAGGAGTGCTCAGAAACCATAAAAGGGTATAGATGATGCTTCAACTGTTCGTGCTGCCTTGCTGCCAGTCAAGGTAGTTGACTCCATCACAATCTTGCAGGAAAGATGTGTAGCTACAGCGATGCACTACATCTGACCTTAAATCGTGTTCTGTTCCACCACCCTCCAAAGAGAGTTTTGAACTTAAACCTTCCCTAAGGCACTTGGGTGGATATGGAGCACCCAAACAGCATTTGCACAGGACAATTCAGATTTCTTTGGATTAAACTTCACTAAAACTTCTTCCTCTGGGTAGCTTACTTATCCAGAGGTGCAGAAATTGTTTCTGGTTCAGAAACTCAGAGAATGCTGTCAATGAGAGGTAGAAGCTCCATGTCAGGGCCACATACAGCAAGTTTCTGCATAAGCCTGGCTCTGGTATGTAGCTTGTTGCGTATCAGTTCTGTCATTACAGTGTCCGAGTGCTTCTCAGCTTTCACTATTATAGCTGTAAAGCAATGAGGTGACGCTTTTCCCTGCTATAGTTGGGAAAGTGATGTACACAGATAATAAGGCTCAAATTAATGTTTAAATATTTGTGAGTCAGCTAACAAAATTTTGTTGCAGAGCCAGATCTTACATGATTTACCCTAAATCCAGAGATGCTCACATCCAAGCAAGGAAGTGATGAGGGAATCTGAAGACATGAGTCAGTGCCCCAACCTCATATACCCTCTCCACTAGAATGCTTGAGCCATTGAGATAGCTTTAAAAGTAAAGGCTGCGCACATTGTACTCAGACTGCAATAAATCTTCATGCAAATTTCCTTATATTTTGCATGCATAACATCATATTTTATTGCTGTTTTAACTGACACTTCTAAGCTTTGCAAACTAGTAAGGGGAAAAATTAACTTATTTCAAAACAGCAGGCTAAGCTCTCCATGCCCACCAGTAGGTACAGTTGCTTTGCAACATGCTGAGCTGCTGACTTTTTCCAGTGTTTAGCTTGAGAGTAAAGGCCTCATTTGATCAATGTAATAACCTCTCCAGTAAAGTTTAACGCACCTCCTGGCAATGATGAGCACGGCTAACGTAAGGCAAGTTCACTGTCATTACTAAGCACAGCATTTATCAGTGGCCTCTGGTGCTGGAAAGGCCTCAAACCAGAACTGGAAATTATCTGTAACTCTCATCAAAGTGGTTTTGTAACTCTCACTACAAATGCTTTTGAAAATCAGGGTCTAGGTAAGTTGTATTGGACAGCTGAAATCTCCTTGCTGGGGCTCACCAGCTACTTCTGACAACACTGGCTTAGCTGAACTGCAGAATCTCTCCTTCCCCACTCCTCCACTTCCAACTCTGGTTTCAGTGGTCCAACTTGGACTGGAGAGAAACACCTAAGAGAAAGGCCAATTTTTTGATCTTCTTGGCAGGTTAAAAAAAGAAATAATCACTGAAAAGGCTCAAATAAAACAGCTTTACATTGAGAGCACTCCAAGTCCACTATCATCAGAGGCTTCACTGAATCATAGTGTCATTTAGGTTGGAAAAGACCTTTAAGCTCATCAAGTCTAACTATAAAGTTAACACAGCCAAGTCCATCATCAAACCATGTCTTCGAGTGCCATACGTATGCCCCTTTCAAATACCTCCAGGGATGGTGACTCAACCACTTCCCTGGGCAGCAAATCCCCATGAAGCAAACCTGACCCTGCCAGGACAATTCCTTCGTTCCAGATACAGAGCAGAGGTTGGTCACGGAGTGGACAGATGTATGGTGGTCTGGAGGAGCTTGAGGTTTGGTTTTTGGCTTTGTGCATTTCTTAGGGAAAGGTAATTTAACAAGCGCAGTCATGAAAGTGTTCCAAGTGGCAGCTTTGATCCCGGCTCTTCATTCTTAGCTTAAACAGCCCTGATTTTCCTAATCACACCTGACCTCCAGCCACCTGTGTGAGGTGGGAATGAGACTTTACCCCACGCCGTGGGGCAGCTGTAGCTCCTTTACCTCCTTTACCCAGGTGATGCTCTGCCTCCAGGCAGCCCGGCCACCCTTCCCTTGGGGCGGGAGCCAGGCTGGGACCCCGCTGCTCACGGTAAGCCGATCTGCCCTCAGCTGTCCCCGGCTGGAGCGAAGGGAGGGTGAAGGGGGAGGAATTTGGCTCCTCTATAAATAGCATCCGCGCAGCCCCGGTGGCCGCCGCCAGCCCCGGAGACCCCCGGCATCCCCCGGCGGGGGCTGCGCTTCTCCTGCCCGGGGTCGGGATAAGCGCCCGGAGGCCACGGTGAGGGCCGTACCCTGAGCAGGTTGCCTTCTCCAGAGGGGTTGCCAGCCCTTGTTCCCCGCTGGTCTCGGTGAAATCCATGGCGTGTTCCCCCCAAAACAGACGATTTCTTTCTTAAGGGGTGAGGTTAGAGGGGGGGGTCGCACCAAGGGGCTCCCCCAGGCTCGTCGCGGCTCGCTCTTCCCAGCACTTTATTTTCGGCGCTGCCGAGCCAGGGCCAGGCTCCAAGGGGTGCCGGCTGCATCGGGTTTCCCCCGCCCGCCTCCCTCCGCCCCTGCCCCGCCGCGCCGCTCCGAGGAAGTTTTGCCCCCGCGGAGAAGGACGGGGCGGGGGGGAAGCAGTTTTGTCGCGCAGGTGAGAGGAGCTTCGGCTGCTCTTGGGGTGGGGGGAGGTTCCCTTCCCCCGTGGGAAAAGCGCAGGGGGGAACGCGAGCCCCGCTCTGCACCCCGGGGCAGAACCGCAGGGTGGGAGCGGGACGGCGCAGGCTCTGCGCGTTCCCCTTTTCCCTCCAGCCTCCCTTCCCGTGCCCTCCGGTTAAAGGGAGCCCGATGTCCCCTTTTTCCCTCCCGCGTCCCCCGGTTCTTGGCACTCCCGCGACGGCAGCAACAGGCTGCCGGGCTCGGGACCGGGCGATGCTAGGGACCACAGCCCCGGCACCGCAGCCTCCTGCCTGTGGGCTGCGGGGTGGCAGCGGCGCCCCGAGGGAAGGGCAGGCTGCCTTTGTGCCACCCCCAGCGCTGGGGGCACCGTCCCGGGGCTGAAAGGCAGCAGGGATGCGCGCTGCCCCCCTCGGTACCGCTTCGATAGGGTCCGGGCTGGGTGATAGGGAAGGGGATGCGCGGCCCGCGGCGGGGCTGGAAGGGGCAGCCCCAGCCCACCTTGCCGCTGGCGAGCCTCAACCTGGCGCTTCTTCTGCAGTGCCGGAGACTCGCGTCCTTCTCCTCCTCCTCCTCCCTTCTGTGGCTGCAGCTCTGCTGCTCCATCCCATTATTATTAAGGGAGGATGCGAAAGAAAAAGAGATAAAAAAAACCCCAACCCAACAAAACAAAACCAAAACCCAACACACGCAAGCAAACAGCCAAAGACAACCCCCCCCCCCCCCCCCGCTTTTCCCACCCCTCCCCCCGGTCGGTGGGACTTCCAGGACCGGCTGCGCTTCCCTGGCCCTGGGGAGGGGAGGCAGAGCCGGGGAGGCGGGGGGAAGGAGGGGGCCGAGGCCAGGCAGACACAGAGAAAATCGCTTTTGTCTCCGGCACGGCGAGCGGCGCAGGGGCCCCCCGCTCAGCGCCCCGCTCCGCTCCCGCAGGCACCGCGCCGGGGAGCGGGCACATCGCCGGCTCTTCATTATAGAGATCTTTTTATCTTTTTTGTTTGTTTTTTTTTTTTTTTTTTCCCCCGTCCCCTCCCCTTCTGTTGGTGTTATTTTTGCCTTTTCGGCGTAGAGGATCCCCCCACAGGCGCGCACGCTGCCCCCCGCCCGAGGTTTCTTTGGGTCCAGCCGGAATCCGCGACGCTCCTGGGGATTTTCCCACCCAAGCTGGGGTCTATGAGCGGGAAGGTGATCAAGCCCAAAGAAGAGAAAGATGCTTCCAAGGGTAAGGCAGGCGCAGCCACTCCGATAAACAGCATGTTCCCCGGCTCGACTGCGGACAGCCCGACCTTACCGGGCCGGGGGGGGTGCACAGCTCCGGGCAGAGTTCGGGGGACCCCCCCCCCCCCTTCCCCTCCCTCCCTGCACCGGGGGTCGGTGCCCGGTGGTGCCCCGGCCCCTCGGCACGGGGCGTGTGGGAGCATCTCAATGCGGCACCGGTGGAAGTCGGAGCCCCCCCGGCTCCTTCCCACCTCGGCCGCGCCGCCTCCCCTGCCGGGTGCTCGGGTTACGGAGCGGGGAGCCATCGCCATGGAGACGCGGAGCCGAGGGGCCGGGGGGGCATGCCGACCCCCCCCTTCGCCCCAGGTGGGGCTGGGGAGGGGGGGCTGCCCCAGCCGGGCTCCGCAGCGCCGGCCCCGCACGCAGGGATGGGGTGCCCGCTCCAAGGATGCGTTCCCGGGGGTGTGTGCATGTAGGGATGGGGAACCCGCTCCAAGGATGCGTTCCCGGGATGTGTGTGCACGCAGGGATGGGGAACCCGCTCCAAGGATGCGTTCCCGGGGTGTGTGTGCATGTAGGGATGGGGAACCCTCTCCAAGGATGCGTTCCCGGGGTTTGTGTGCATGTAGGGATGGGGAACCCGCTCCAAGGATGCGTTCCCGGGGTGTGTGTGCACGTAGGGATGGGGAACCCGCTCCAAGGATGCGTTCCCGGGTGTGTGTGCATGTAAGGATGGGGAACCCGCTCCAAGGATGCGTTCCCGGGGTGTGTGTGCACGTAGGGATGGGGAACCCGCTCCAAGGATGCGTTCCCGGGGTGTGCATGTGTGTGCATGCAGGGTGTCCCGCTCCGGGGATGCGTTCCTGGGGTGAGTGTGTGAGTGCAGGGATGGGATGCATGTCTGGGAGTGTGTGTGTGTGCATGCAGGGGTGGGACACCCGCTCCAGGGATGCATTCCCGGTGTGTGTGTGCATGCAGGGTATCCCACTGTGGGGATGCATTCGTGGTCTGTGTGTGCATGCAGGAATGGGATGCCTGCTCCCGGGATACGTGCCTGGGGGTGTGTGTAGGCATTTAGAGATGGGGTGCCCGCTCCAAGAATGCATTCCCGAAGTGTCTATGTGATGCAGGGTGTCCCACTCCGGGGATGCATTCCCGATGTGTGTGTTTGCATGCAGGGTGTCCGGCTCCGGGGACACATTCCCACACAGGTGGTTCTCCCCCTGCATCCCCTGAGCTTGCTCTGTGGAGTTACCTACGTTGAGGACGTGGGATTAAGTAGCTGGGGTGTATTCTGGGGGGTGTGTGCTGGGTAGCTCTCCATTAAGTAGTTTTTCTGTGTATTTGGAGATAAATCCATGTATCTTCTCAAATATGCAGCTGTGTAGTAGGCTGGGGCTGGTGGGGTACCCAGCTGCATGCTTGTGGCCTCCCTGGAAGAGGAAAAAACTGCTCCTTTTTTGCTAGTTATATGGAACATAATGAGCACTTCTTTGTTATTTACTTTTTTAGCAGCCTGAGAGGCCAAATCAAAACAATTAATAATTTTTCTTTATTTTTAAACTTCTTTGTTTCTCAGTTTTGAAAGTTTGTTTTTAACACTGGACTTTTGAGACCTTTGTTTTGTATTTTTATGCTCTTCCCCCCCCCAACTTTGTCTTTCCAGTTCACTTATGTTCAGAACCGTAGCATTAACATCAGATTTTTTTTTTTATTTTTCACAACAACAAAATACAGTTCATCATTCAGATGCTTTGCAAGACGTTACATTTTCTAAATAAATATTGTTTGCCTTTATGTTAGTTTCTTTGATGTTGAGTATTTTTTTTTATGGTGGCCTTATTCTCTAAAGTGCTTTTTAAATAATATATTAACCAATGCAGAACAAAAGATTCCTGCCTTTCTGAGCAATTATTTTGCATGGTTTAGAACTGTGTTATAATCCTACACAAAAAGAATTTGCCACACTTGTGTGAAAGCCTGTTTTTTCAAATCAAACTCACATATTCCATTTTGTGCTTTGATTACAAGTCTTAATGATTTTTGTGGTATCAGTGTACCAGAAGGTGTATGTTCTGAGAATCCCAAGAAAAACAACTGATGCTGGTACTCTGCTTCCAGGAGATGCTGGTACGCTCTTTGAGCTCGTATGAAAACTTTCTTTGTCACCACAAAGTAAAGGTGCAGTTTTAGATCCTGGGAGGAGCCAGTAAATGTATGAGGTGGCTCGGTACTTCTGTAGGAAAGTGAGTGGTCATTATGGTCTGTGAAACGTGCTTTTAAAAAGGATCCAGGTACAGCGGTAAGAAGGCACTATTTACCAGTTAATTTATAGGCTGTATGGCCTTCTTCAGTCTCTTGTGTAGTAGATTAAAATAGGAAATGTTTTTTCCTTTGAACCACCTGAATTTTTATTGGGTAATTATAAGTATTATAGCTCTTAATGGGAATGTTTATTTTGGATCTAATCATACTAAAACCAGGCTGTTGTGGGGGTTATTATTATTTTTTTTAATATAGTGAAAGAATAATTCGCCTGAAAAGGATGTGGTACCATTTCCTGCATATTTCTGCAGCTGTACTGTGGCACTGGGTATACTTCGGTCCTGACAAAAGCCTGTTTTTTGAGTTAGTTAACTACTCTTTCAAAGAACGGTATAATCGGGTTTCACATCAGAGTAATTTATCGTGGCAATGCCTTCATGTACCACACATTCTGTAAGATTTACGATGTAATTTTAATACCTGCGGTAAAGGCAGGTGTCCCAGGACTATATTTTCATTAGAAAAATGTGGAGTACTTTGTTAGTGAGAACCGTTTGGGAGTGAGAAAGCCTGACAGCTTTCTTGTGCATTACAGTGTCAGGCATGAGAGGAGACTTTGCTGTAGTTCTCTACAGGACTTGGGGAGGGCCGTGTTCAGCTCTACTGTAAGGAGCTGCTCTGTGTAAGTTGTTGAATGGCACTTTCTACAGCCACCTTTTGGAGTGGGGCTTTATAGAAAAGCCTGATTTATACAGACCCTTGAGGCAATGGATTTTGGTAGGAATCGGCAGAATCCAGTATAAGTAGTTACTGTCTTGAAATGGGTGTTTTCAGGTAAATTTCTCTCTCTCCTAAAGCCTGTGGTGGTATCAGGGGAGTTGCACTGGTACCAGAAGTACCAAAATATTTTTTAAGAAATAGGAAGGGTTTTTTCCCATGTCTTTTCTTAAGCTGAAGAGGAAGGTAACTGCTTACTTCAGAGTTTGTCGGCTCCACTTATAAGTCATGCCTTGAAAACCCAGTGATGACTGTTTTGCTCAAATTTTGGTTGCTTTTAAACCTGGCTGTGGATGTTTAAGAATTAACTAACTCCATCTAAGTAGAGCTTATGGATTAACATAATGAAGTCAGGGATGCACACCTTCACTTTCTACAAAATGCTGCATTAACTGTGAATGCAGATGGATCAGATGGACAAGGATTGATTTATTTTTTTTTATTTTTATTTTTTACCTGTGTGTTAGAGAGCTACAGGATACTGTGTAAGCCCAGGTAGCCTCCAAGCTGTCTTGCAGCTGTAGATTGACAGCGCTGCTGCTCCAGCACGGGGGCTGTTTGTGGTAGCAAGTGGCTTGTTTCAGAGAGTACCTTTGTCCCATCTGTGTTGGTGGATTCAAGGATGGAGCTGCTTCCCAGGTCTCTTCTCACTTCTTTGGGGTTAGCAGGAGCGTGAGGATCTGAGTAATACCAGCTCAGCATCCTGCTGCTGTAGTCTGATGGCTGGTTAACAGAGGTTAGTTATGTGCGCAAGAAATAACCCTAGGTGCTTTCCCACTGACAGCATTGCAGCTCCCACTGGTCGGGTTCTTCTCCTGCTGCCGTAGCTGGTGTGTGGATAGATGAGTGTTTTACAGGATGGGTGACTTTCCCCAATTCTCCCTCAAAAAGCTTTTGCTTTGCACTTTGAGAAGTTTATCCAGTGTTGCCAGTGAGCCTTTGGGCTGTATCAAGACAACCCATTTTGAATGAAATACTTGATAACCTTTTATTCAGAGGAGAGGTGTGGGGCAGTAGGAGAATATAGGGCATTAGAAAGTGATCTGAGACCTACTGAAATCCTTGTGCTTTGGATCTGGGCCTTAAAGTGCTCGTACTGTCTAGTATTACAGCCAGATTTTTTTTCCAGAGGCTGCTTTGCAATTTGTGTGGCTCCTCCAAGGAAAGTCAAGGGACAGAGCAGAGAATCTGAAACTAAGTCTGCGAAATGAGTTTGCCTGTATTTGTTTTTCTTTATACTAGCTGGATTATATACTGTTGCCTTCCCCATCGACGCAGATGTAGGGATGTGGGTGTGCGTGTCTTTTCCTATCACCATGCTCTCACTGCAAGAAACTTCAATAGCTTTGCCCTGAAGTCTGATAACCTCAGCCATAAGCAGTGAGAAAATGCAGAGTATATTTTCTTCTCCAGAAAGAAATATAGGAGCATTTTTTAAGCTGATAGCTTCTAATCTGAGAAGAGCGTATTGAAATAGTGACAGTAAGGGTGAAGACTTTGCAAGTATGTGTACTATTCTAATTCAGCGACAGCAGAAAACAAAGCACTTAAAGAAAGCACTTGGCAGGAAAAAATAGAAGTCTGAATTTTGAGGTATCTGTTACAGCTTTCCCTGGCTTTATGGGAATATAGTATAATGCAGCTTATGATTGAAAGGTCTGTAAAAAAGCTGACAAAAATAAAGAAGCTGATCTCAACAGTTATATTTCTATAGTACTGAATCATGAGAAAGCAACTTACTTCAGGGACTGAAGAAGAGCAGCACAGAGGCAATGTGTAAACTGACCATGTCTTGGTCTGAGTCCACTGAATCAAAATTAGCAGCAAGTACAGACTTGCATGAGAAGGGGGAAGGGAGCATGATGTTAGCATTCTTTTCTGCTGCTTGGCTGGCTCGGGTGGGACGCAGGGCATCTCTTTATCTTGTTATGGGAAATTTGGGTGCCGGTTCTTTTGCATCCTAGACAAAAAGGCCCACCAAACTTCACCACTAGCTGACACAAGAACTCGAGTTTCTGTTCAGGCAGATATTTGCCAGCAGTAGACTGGGTCTTATTGTGGTCAATTGGTGCTATTGACTTGTGATGGGTTTGTATCATAAACATTTAATGACGCTAAAGAATGAGTAGTTAAACTCAGTGTTTTAATTTTGTTCACTTCACACTAGAAATCTCTGTGCCTTCTGTCTGAAATCTGAGATTGTGGATCAACTTTGAATCGATGCCTGCATCGCCCACTGGCAAGTGACAGCCAAAATCTGAGGCACGGCCCACCCCATCCTGGATATTAATGCTGCAGGTTACAATAGATACTCAGCTCTTGGCTGAGGTTCTGATCCATTCAAAATTCCCATTGACACCAGTGGGAGTTCTCTGTGTCTGCTTGTGGCATTGCCTCTGATTAGTGGGTGGTTGTTAATGTGCCCATGCTTGGAATATTTACAGTAACTACCTCCTGTTATGACTCATTATCTATGACTGATTTTGGTTCCACAAGCTGCAGTAACTCTTTATAAAAGAGACATACATAAAAGAAACATCCTTCACTCTAAATGCCAAGACAGCGATCCCTGACATCTGTTGGTGAAACACCTGCAATTAAAAATGGAACTGGCCTTTGAGATCAAGATGCCAATACGTTCCTGACAATGCTCTGTAATAGTTTTCAGTGTTAGCTAAAGGAATCCACAGTAAATCAGTATTTCTAGGATTGTTATACTGTATGTTCTTGTATGGCTGCTCTTCATGGCAAAGAACTTGTGTTGTTTGGAAGGTAGTAAAAGATAGTAAACTTTTTTTGCTTCTAGAGGAAAACCTAATAGTTGCTTCCTGGCAGGTGCCAAATCTCATCTTTGAAGGAAAGACTCCCTGGCAGGTGAAGCCTGGGGGATGAGTAGTCCCACAGAGCATTGCAGGGGGCTGCAAAAGGGTGACTACCAGCATCCACAGCAGATGCGTAAGAATTTGTATGGCTCAGGCTTCTGGCATCTCTGGTCTGTGGCCACCCACAATATGCTGGAGACTCGTCATTAGATGTATTTGTGCCATGTACTGTGATTTCCTGCAAGGCATTGGTCTTACCCCCTACGCTTTGGGAATTTTGTGCTGCAATGTAGTCTTGGGTCAAATGGATGTTATTTTTCTTCCTCTGTTCCTCATTTTGTGTTATTACTAGAGTGTCTTTAGGAAAAGAGAGAGCTCCAGATTTATATGAACCACTTTCTCTGGAGCAAAGACATGGCAAATCCTGTTCCTCAGTCTCTTCTCTGCAAGCAGTGAATCCATGCTTCTAGAAAATCATCTGTGAATCTCAGTGTGCGGTCAATCCTGTGTACAAACAAAACATTTGAAAGTCTGGGAAGACAAGCTTCCCATCCTAGATGACCTACAGCTAAGTATTTTCAGACCAAGATCTTTGTGCCAATGTGTATTGGAGACAAAAAATTGCTCTGTTTTGCCGTGAGATTAGAGGTGCTTGAGTTTTGTGTGATTTGGTTGTGGATGCTCTTGTGGATTCAGTGGTTTTGAATCTATTTTGTGGGACTGAAGCTTTCCTAGCCACTAGGATCCCTATTAGCTGAGCCTGTCTCCCCGATCTGTGTGCCACGAACATTGTTTTCCTCTCCTCGGCTTTGTTAGCCTGACAAAATTCCGCACTTCATTCATGTCTTGGCCAAGTTTACGTAAAAAGACATATGTTAGAAAACAAAATGAAACAACTAAAGGAGTATGTTATTTACAATAATACTTCATTTTTTTAAATTTTTTTCTTTTTATGGTAACGGGTAAAGGATTTCCATGAATTGTCTGATCTGGTTTCTTACTCAATGTTTGTATTGTTTGCTGAGAGAAATGAAGGCGAAAATAATTTGAATTGCACCCTCAGGCAGGTAACAATTCAGTTCTTTTCATGAAGAGAGTGTAAAGTGAGACTGTCCTCCACTTAATTAGTTTTGTGAGAATGATGTATAAGGCAAGGTCAGCGCTAAAGGAAGAAAGAGCTGGCGTGGATTGAATGCTGCTTACGTTGTTTGAATAATTGGAGCATCACTCTGAGGTGGGAGGGAACAGAGGGACTGAAATGAAGTGGGAAGAAGAGATATTCCTGAAATAGCAATTGAATTGCCATTGGTCTGGGTTGCATCATGCATATGCTGTTCATGATCGACTATATCCAAACTAATGGTGGTTCATTACCTTTGACGCTGTGGTTGTGATTGAAGCTGAAATGAAGGTGTATTTATAGACGTTACTCTGTTTTGTGGCCCAAGTAATATCTAGATGCTTTTCAGCTTGACATAACTGATGGGAGGCTCTGTTGGTTGCTTTAAGAATAATTTTTTTAACCTGTACTTGGTATTTTTGATACATGTGCTTTCAGTTACCACCTGCTTTAGGACAAATTTCTTTTGTCTTAGTGGGATCTGATCAAACTTTCACGTGGTGTAATCCTCATCTGACCTATGTGGTCAACAGGCATTTGCTGGCTTTTTTGAAGTGACTGTTTCTTCTCTGCATGTCACTCTTGGGTGCCAGGACAGGGAATCCAATAGCACTGCTGTATCGCTTTGGTGAGCTTCTCTCTCTTCTGCGTAAGCTTTAATGTAAACTTTAACAACTCATACTGGCAACGCAAATGTGGGATTTCATCAGCAGTAATGGTACCTGTGGGTACTCATGTAGTTATTTTTCTCATCTTCTTCTCCATCCGCTTAAAACACACTGTAGCAAGAGGGAAAATACACATGTGATGAGTTGACCCTGGCCAGACACACCCAGCCCTTCTATCACCCTCCTCGACATGATGGGGAGACAACCAGAGGGAAAAGCTCATGGGTCAAGATGATAAAGACAGGAAAATCACTTACTAACCACCATCACAGGCAAAGCAACATTGACTTGGGAAAAACTAATTTTTGCCCATTGAAACAGAGTTGGATGGTGAGAAATAAAGACAAGGCCCAAAACATCTTCCCCTCCTTTTCCCCAGGCTCAACTTCACTCCTTCATTCCCACCTCCTGTACGTCCTCCCGCCTCCCTGGCAATGCAGCAGGGATGAGGAATGGGGGTTGTATTTGCAAATCTGGTGGTAATTGGCACTAAACTGGCTTTGTTTTGGTTTTGTGTTAATTTTGTGTATTGAATCCTTGGAGTTTTTCTCTCTGTTGAAGGTGAATTTTTCCTTACTTAAAAGTATTTCTGTTTTTTGTTAAATAAAAGGAAAAAAAACAGTGCAGGACATGAAGGATACAATGGGAATAAGGTGTGAAAGAACCAGGAAGGAAAGTTTAAGAGGAGGAGGACAGGGAGGACAGCTGGTAGGAGAAAGAAGTCTTGTAGAATGAACTCCAAGTGATCTGCAGCACATCAACTGCTCGCAGCCAGCCTCAAACACTCTTACCTGCAGAGCAGACACGCAAGTGGAGAGCTTGCTTCTGATTTTTGTTTATATCAGTCATTTCTTCAGGAATAATCAAAGTCTAAGAAGGTGATAGGCGTTCCCTGCCCCACCCTAGCACCTGTATGTAGCTCACTGCTATTGGCTGCAATGGTTGTTCAAGTAGCTTAGGCTGGAGTTACTTCCACCCATTGTCAATGTGCTGTCAAACTACTTATACAGAAACATTTATTTCTTTGGGTATTACATCTACTGTGAATTTCTGTACAGCTCTTTTATGTTCAATAGACATAAAAGCTTCTTACGGTGCTCTTATAGCTCATCTGACCGAGCTGTGCTACAGTGCTGCCTTGAAAATGTTAATTTTTTAAATTGTAATTATATACAGTGGTCTGAACTGCTGTCACTTCTACTTTGTTTCTCAGAGTGCTGCAAGAGAATAAGAAACTGTGATGGAGCCAATTGCCACTGAAAGCCATTGTCACTTCTTATGGGGTGCAGAGCTGGAATACCTGAACCGTGAAAGTCTCTTTTCTAGTGAAATAAAGATGTGTTGGTATTTTGGGGAGTTGTAGTATTGGTGGGCGTTGCAGGCGTATGCATTTCTTGGTGGAATCATTATTTGTAATTGTTTAAGACCATCATGTAGTGCAGGTGCTCCCTCCTATCCTGCGCTGCAGATGTTTAAGGAATAAGTCTTCTGACTGCAAATAGGAGAAAGGTCTCTGCAACCATGCTGATGTACAATCAGTGCAGGTTTGTCATGTGCTCTACTTTACGTTTGCTTCTCATCTTGCATACCAGTGACTGAACATTCAGAGCCTGCCAAAAATAGCTTACTGTTTTCAAGTGATTGGGCAAGGAGAACTGGAATGACTTGCTTGTCTTTTCTCTTCTTCTCCCTCTGCCCTGCGTTTGTTTTTTGAAGAAAGGATGTTATCTTTTAAATTTATTCTGGCGGAAGTTAATAAAAGGGGGTAAAAAAGGAATAAGTCAAAAGGGATCCAATAGCAAGTCTCTTCTTGATCACCTAATAGGAGGGCTACAGCAGCAGAAGGACTGTGATGCCAGTTTCGGGAGCTGGGAAAAGATTTCAGGGACGAAGTGTGACCTGTTTCTGTTCCACCCAAGTGTCAGGATACCTCCTAGCCAGGGAAGACAATAAAGCAGTAAGTCTGTTTTAATGGTGGAGCTTGGTTGGCATCTGGCCTGCTGAGCTCACAGACTTGTGTTACTTGGTCCCTGGTTTCTTTGGTTTCTTTGGCTGGAAGAGGGATTTTAGTTGGTTCTATCACATGATTTCTGTGAGCCTGAGAATTAGAAAATGGTATAAATAATAATCTTTTCATATAGGGTATCTAGCGGTAGGCAATAGAAAGGAATGAAAACTTTATTCCTGTTCATGCAGTAACTCATATACAAGGAGAGGACAGCACAGAAGATAGGAGGAAGGTAAAATTGTACATTTTTCCTAGTAGTGTGTTCAAGAACAGTAGATGCTCTTGTTTAGGATACTTGATTTAAGTGACAGCAATGAACGTAGAGGAGAGTAGGGTTATGCAGAGCTGTGAAAATTGTCAATTCTGTTTCGTGGTGATTTTAAACATTTGTATTTGTTCACTCACTGGGACATCAGCAAAACTTCTTTGAAGCTACTCAGGAGAAAGGCATGTCAGAAGTATTGTAAAGAAAAAGAGGTTTCAGATTTTCCGTCTGTGACCTTGTTCCACACTTGATCTGAGAAGCCCTCCAGACAAAGCTAGAAAGTTTTTGCAAGGCTTTTGAGTATGATCAGAAAAATTGGTTAGGCACTTCTGAACAATGTTAGGAATAGATTTTGGCATATATGAGTTTTTCACAAAGCACAATTTCAAGTTAGTGGTGTGGAGGATGGCAAGGAGCATAGTAGCGAGGCAGGGAGGTTTTACGTGTGCTCCTTTTGTAATGGAAGTGTCTTGTTTTTATTTCTCTGCACACTGAATGATGAAGGATGGACTTTCAATTGCACTGCAGTTTTTGGAAGGAGTAAGAAGTACCGGGATGAGAACGCAAGGGGGACAACTGGTGATGGAGTGGCAGGAGAAAGCAAATCCTGTGAAACTTTGAATGATAGAAAATTAGCTTTGAAAGGCCTCTGGAGAGCTTAAGGAAGCTGAAAAATGTAATGGAAGAGGGGATATTATAGGCATAATTTGTCACTGTTTCCAGGAGGGTAATAATAGCCTGGCTATGTATTTTCTTACTGTCGAGTATGGATTTATGAAGACCAGAAAAGATCTGATGGGAGCATCCGGAGACAGGAAGTGATCAGTGAAAAGCGTTTCAGTGGAACCAGGGTTAAGGGAAAGATGAAGTTACCAGTGACCCAGAGATGGAGACAGAGAGGCAACAAGGAGGAAAAGGAGCTTATGAATTTGCTGCAGCTCCAGGGCTTTTCATAACAGGACCAAAGATATTGGTTTATCCTCACTCTTGGCAGGAGATGACAAAACCATTATCGTTTGAGCCACTGAAGCTGTTGCAAATACTGAGAATATAAAGAGAAATACCTTTGCATACCGGGTTAACTCACCGAGTTGAGTGCCCAGGGAGGTTTTCCACTGGTTGGATCTTTTGAGGATTGCAAGAAAAGCATCCAAATAGTAAAGTGGCAGGAGAGGCTGAACCTCTAACTAAGAGAGACAGAATTTGGCTTACAAATAGCTACACTAAAAATAGAAGAAGGGAGACCCAGCTCTGTCTGATGTGTAGTAGTTTGGTCCGTCAGAGCTAAAGGATCTAAGAAACGTGTCATCTACCCTGACTTTTCACCTCTTCAATGGACTAATTGGGGAGTATCTGCGTGGTGCTTATTAAAAGTTGTATCCTATGTGTATGGGTTCAAACACCCAAGAATGAAACTAGTTGTAGTGGAGCCTTCTGACATCCGAAAGTGAAGATTGGAATTACTACTTGGCTTTATTTATTTTTTTTTTTATGAAAGCTGCAGAACTCGGTCACAGAGAAGATGAATAAACTTCCTGCTATGATGAGGGTGATGTGGGGGTATGTGCAGATTTCCATTGAATTCGAAGCATACACTTCTACCAGTCTTACCTGCATAATCATATCAGATATAACTATTTGGGATTTGGAGGACAAATCTTGCTTTAACTAATAAAGTACTCTTGAAAGAAAATTTAGACACTTTTTTTTTTCTAAAGGCACAAACAGGGTTAACTTCTGTGTTAGTATTGAAAGCAAAGAAAACCCAACAGTCCTGTCTTTGAAACTCTTAGCAGTAATACCAGGCTGTAGTGAAAATCTGACAACTTTAAACACTGCAAAACCCCTTGACAATCTGTCCTGCAAGGTGCCAAGCATCTCTAATTTTCATTTTCAGGAAACTCTTAGTAGTGTGGTTTGGGCCCCGTTATCAGTGAATGTCATGTATTCCTATCATGTCATGTTCCCACTATCACAAATTCTTACATTAAATGTATTTCAGATGGAGCAATTGACTGTGTATGAGGAAGACTGAGTGAGTGACAAAAGGCTTATAAAAGAAATCAACAGAACATAGCACACTTTCATTCCTCTCATTCAGACATGTATGAATGAGCTGTTTGTCGAGGTAGTACCTCTGTCACTAAGAGGAGAACATAATGCATTACTATTCTTTCATAAAGTTGGTAAAATCGTTGCTGTTTATTCCTCAGCAAATTATTACACTGTATGTGAAACACCCTATTCTTTTATACTACTTTTCTTAAAACATCTTGGCCTTCTTGGTAGGATCTCTAATTACTGTTTTTATTATTGCTTTAAAACTTTTCAGCTATCATTGTGCATGTATTTGCATGTATTTGAATAACTCTGCAGGTAAGAGGTTTGATAGCATATCTGTGTTTATTTGGGTGACACCTTATAAATAACAGAAATTGAACCAGGTTAGATTGAAACACAGTTTGTGCTGCTCAGTATCAGTCTTGCTGAGTAATATCCTCAGTGGGAGCATGATAGACTTTGCATTTCTTGGCGCTGACTGCTGTTGTGATAAATGAAGGATGAATATTTTAAATATTGGGTCTCTTTTTCTTTTCTTTTTTTCTTTCTTTAGGAAGACTAATACCTTTGTGTTGAATCAATGTTGTGTTTTAACATAAGCCTGAAGATGGCTCGAACAAGTGGTAAATTTTGTATTGAGGCTTGATTCTGCGACGTGGGCAGATTTTGTGCGTAGGACAAATTGCCGTGATAGCTCTGGTGATTTTAATGGAGACTTAAATATGTAGGACAAATATATTTGGCTCCTAAAATCTGATTTTGTGAATCAGTAGAAAACCTTGTGGTGAATAAAAGGTAGCAGAATCCTGTGTTTAGTTTGCAGCTTCAAAGATCACCTGGAAGATGTTGCAGCTGAAACAGCGCGGTGTGAAGTTTTTCGGAGTACTGTGTTGGATGGCCTTGGAGGCAGCTGCTGCTTCTCCCCTGCTTCTCCAGTTCTGCTGTATTAGAGCAGTGCGTGCTTCAAAACTTGGCTTTGGGGATTATGGTATCTAAAGTCCATAATTCAGTCTCTTCCACTGTCTTCATATTTATCCTCCTTTACTTATGTTTTGCCTTTGTCCACAAGCATAAGGATTATTGACTCAAAGGTCCTGAAGGATGGTCAGTACATTGATGAATTGTCTTTAGAAGGTGGTGGCATCAATTTTTGACCCTGACTGTCTGTCTAGTATCACCACAGAGTATGGAAAAGTTAGTTTTATATGTATTTTCATACTTGCAGTACACTACAGGATGTCTCTGTGTTTTACCATGTAGAGAAAACGGCTCACACTTCATAAATTCAAGCTAATACTACTTTGATTAGTGTAAGTTTATTGCCAGATAAACAATATCTTTATATGGAACATGACTGTGCTTGTAGGCTTAATACCCTGGCTGCACTGATATGAAAAATCAGTGGGTTGGCTGATGATTAGGCCCAGCTAACACGGCGTCTCAGAGCACCAGGCAGTTTGAAGCTTACAATTGAACTGTGGGATGAAACCAGATCTGCCTTTGTTTTGAACTTTTAAGTCTCATAGCAATGAAGCGGGCTGCCCTAGTCTGCCTAGCTTTATTTTCCAAGATGTAATTATTCCTTGCTCACTGACTTGAGTAAATCAATTAAAACTTTGTGTATGTGTAACAAGGCTTTGACGTAAGCTAATTGATTAGGACATGCAGGCATATGAGTAAGGCGTGGGGCAGATTTTAAAGCAGAAGACTGAAGCTTCATGAGAGCTTTCTTTCGATGTAGCGTAGCGGTAGCTATGTTCCCATCTTCTGTAGTAACAGAATTTTCACTGTGTGCTGTGATACTTAACACTCCTCTTTGCTTGTACTTGGGTCAGTCTCTTCTCAGCCTGTTCCGTAGGAATTGGGTTGTGTCTTGGTCCATTTTGCTTTGTCTGGAAGATGTTAAGGGTCCATGTGAAGGGGACCTCGAACTGCAAAGACTTCTGGTAGCCCAGCTCTTTCGGTAGGCTAATGTGGTTCACTAATTATTTCCTGCAACTTGGCTACCTCTGGAAACTGATCCCTTTTTCATATTCTCTGCCTCTGTGGGATCCCATCCACAAGCTGAGATGGGATCACAAACACGTAAATCCTTCCTGTGCTCTTGTAAGGACCTCATAAATCATAAGGACCTACTTTTGATCGACCTAAAGTACTGGAGGGCACAGCGAAAAGGGAGTGGGCACCTTGCCAGTGTTTCCTGCAAAGAAAAGTTCCTCCCTTATCCCCAAATGGGCAATTGGTCCTACTCACAGTGTCTCGACGCTGCTCACACAGCACATCTGCTGTTGGGCGGAGGGATGGCAGCTTGTACCACCAGAGCAAGCACATGAGGAGAGGCAGGAAAATCAGCCTCTGTTAAGGACCTAGCCTTCCAGTTGGTCACTCCACATTATTTTTAAAGTTATAAAAGTTCCTCGCCCTTGCTTTTCCTCCCCAGAGTATCTTCATTCAAGCTGCATGTGAACTATTGGGAATTGACGAGTTTGTTGTGATCCTGAGTCTGATGTGGTGGTGGGTATCACTTGCTGCAAGCTCCTCCTTTTCAAGCCCAGAGGGAGAGCTGATGAAAAGCAGTGTTGCCAAACCTTATCTTTAGCTACTGTCCTATGGGGATATTTTTTGTTGTTGTTTAATTGTTTGGAATTTTTTTCTATTTGCAATGCTCCTGTTAGGGGTGCTCAGGACAGCATCGCGTTGTGTGTTTTTTCTATCCGTATTACTTGGTGGTCCAGGCTGCTTGGCTAAGTGCCCTGTGGCTGGTGGATCTGTGCTGTTGATGTGACTGACACGCTGCTCTTGTTGCAAGGTATCCTGTAAAATAGGCATAGTGCCTTGGGCAAAATTAATTCTTGGTATTGATGTAGTTATTGCGTTTTCTCCTCCAGCCCCTTGCAAATATTGCTGTTGTCACATTGACTATATTTTATTGTCCTGGACAAAGACAGCTGAGGCGATTCTGTAATGCAAATGGCATATAGATATGTAGGATGTCCTTGGGAGACTCGTCCTGCAGCCTGATGTGGCACTTACCAGTCTAATGGGATATTTTTGTTTGATTTCGTGTTCCCAACATGCCCACTCTGCTTGGGTAGGTGAGAGGGCTTGCTTTCCAGGAAACATCTGTAGTGCTCTGTGCAAGGTGCTTTTGTCACATGCTCGCTGAAGACTCTTCTCCAAAGAAAATTTGGCTGAAACTGCTTTTTTTTTCAAAAAAAAAAAAAAAAAGAAAAGAAATCTTTATTGATCGTGTATCTCTGCACGTTTATTTTTTGGCTTCCCTTTAAGTTTTCCTCTTTCCCTCCTGGTTTTATTCTTGCTCTGGGCCAGGCTTGCTGTCAGATAGGCATAATGAATTGATGCAAATCCCGTGCCCGCAGTGTGGACCAAGCTCTCTTGTCTTCCCTTTTGTTACTATTAATGCCTTCCTCCATCTCTTCCAGCCCCTTCCCTTGTCATGCTGACAGCTAAATTGGAAACCAACTACAACTCTGCTTTAGCAGTATTTTGCCTGAGGTGGTAACAATCGACTAAAAGTGACTCAGATCATGATTTTTAATTAGTTTGATTTTTGCCATTGACTTTAGGAAAAAAAAGAGCGATTCTAGTCCCTCTTCATCCTTGGTAAATTTTATTAAGCCATCCGTGGTTTTGAAACCCTCAAAGACTTTCAGCATAGAGACATAAATGTTTGAGTGAGGCTTACCTTGAGATGCTGATGCACCCGTGGTATTTGGTTTCTAGTGGGTGACAATAGTCCTGTTTGGTCATGCAGAAAATTGCCAGTTTGAGGGGACATGACGCTTATTGATTCCTGTGAGAAGTAGTTTTTCATATGAGATTAGAGGTATTTAAATGCCAATTTTCTACTTCAGTTTCAGTTGTACTACCTGTAGTATTTTTCTCCTTAGACTGCTGGTCCTTGCTTTTAGAAGCAGTGGAGGATTATTCAGCACCCGTAACTGCAGAGATGAGTGATGACATGTGTTTGTGCTGTTTGGCTGTAGGACGAGAGTAGTCAGTTTGCTTTAATTTTTAATGCTTTGATTCTTTGGCAAACACCAGAGGTGTTGAAACTACTCACTCATGCAAAAAATAAATTATGCATACATACAGGTTTGGTGCCTGAAGGCATTTTCACAGGGTGTACCTTCAGGCATGCAGCTTAAAGAGCTGAGACTCTTCAACCATACACATCTATACTGTGAAACGACAGAGATACACCTCTCCAAGGGTCCATATAGACCTTCTTCAGTGTGTTACCACCTCCTGCCTGCCCCAGCTGCAATTCACTGTTCTCTTTGTTGGGCTGATATAACAAATTGTAGATAACTTGAATACCAGTGAGAATTGTTTGAATATCAACACACCAACACCATCTTGAATAGCAGATGCTGCATCGAAAACGTGCAAGCAATGTTGTCCTTCTGTCTGTAAGGTCCACTTGGGTGCAAGCTTCGGCTGCCCCATGTTTGATGGCTTGAATGTAGTTCTAGGTTGGGTTTGTTGAACTGTGGTGGTTTAAGCTTGTATGAGATGTGATCGATAACAAAGGCAATTCAGGCACTGGTTAATTTGAAGTTTTATGTCCTTCATTTCCACAAGATGTATTTGTTCACTTACATTATCTTCTAATTGTATTTCTGAACAATTTCTTGCAGAGACCTATAACTCTGTTCTTTATATGAAAGCTGCATTTTTCTCATGGGGCTGTAATCAGTTAGTGACTTACTGAGCTCAGCTTTTGCTGTCTGCTGTTGGCCTCTGTGGTAAAACTTGAGTTTTAGTGAGCAGAATTTTTCTATATTTTTCTCTCCCTTATGAAGGAGATGCTTAGTGGGATGCTTTTCCTTGCATACAGATGAATTGTTTGTGATTGCCCCCCACCTTGCATGGTCTTAAGTTATTTAAAAAACATAATTTGTAAATAATTGTCTTTTGCTGTATTTAAAAAGCACCAAATGGAAATAGTTATGATCCATACAGTCCATTATTAAAAGTCTCTTCTGAATCAGAAAATGAGGTCTTTATTGAAGATAAAGCATTTCAAAACACAAATCCTGCTGGCTGGTGCTGGACTTCAGATTTTAGAGGTGAGAAAGTTAGTGCCTTCCTGACACATGAAGAGCATCTCTCACAGCCTCATCAGGAGGAGCTGCTTGTGGAGTGAGTATAAGTCCTTTCCAGAAGTAGTGATGAGGCCAAAGAAGGCTCTTGACTTTTTGTGATATTATTTGGCTGAAATGAAGGGTAGGAGGCCTTGACTGGCACGCACAGGGCCTGTGAGCTGATGTAAAATTCATCCTTGAAATTATGGTTTGACACCACAAAGTGCTTGGTGGCACTGAGGCTCCTGGGGCATCATATGCAGGACCCACTCCTCCACTGAAAGTCTGTTTCTTTTTCCTATATTAATATTTATTAATGTTGTCCTGCCACACTCCAGGAAGCAGTGACCTGCCGTAAGAGTGCTGGGTATTTATGGGAGATGTGGGTGAGAATAAAATTGGAGTGTGAATGGGTTATTCAGGGCAGTTCACAAACCTGTCCCTGTGGTACATGAAATGTGTTGGGGCACTGCTGTGGGTAATTTTATTAACCTTCTTAATCACCAGGTGTTTGATAACCATTACAGGGAGGACAGTGGGTGATCATGAATAGTCCTCTATGGCTGCAGCTTGGTCCAGGTTTGAGCTGGCCCTGCCATCACTGTCTCAGGTGGTGTGGCCAGTGTGTCTGGCTGAGGGCTGCACCTCTGACGACGGAGTATGCCCTTCAGCTTGTTTGTTCAGCATAGGGAAGCTTTCATGTCTAATCTTTTGTAGTTCCTCCTTAATCCAAGTTAAAGGTCTTCTTCAAGGAGAAGCTGAGTAAATAGGTAGTAGTATACAGGTGTTATGGTGAGATGATTTATTAGCGCACTCTGGTCTGTAGCAGTAATAAAAAAACCCCTGTAAAACTCTACATAAAACGTCATTTCTGATAGGTTATAGAGTACTCATCTGAAGCCCAAAAGATTATTGCACACTGTGCCTTCTGCCTGAGATCAACAAGTATGATGTAAATGAAACTCTTCTGATCAGATTTATCTTTTGGCCTTTTTATCCTTATAAAGGTGAAGAGCTGGTCAGAAGAGGTTTATTGCAGTTGAATGTCATCCAGACTTCTAAATTCCTATCTCGTAAATGTATACCAAAATGTAATAGTTGTACTTCTGAATGTTTCTGTGCTTTTATTTTTTTGAACTGAGTACACGTTTCTGTGGTCAGACTGCTCTCCAACTCATTACACCCATGTGTTGAATGAACGAATATTCTGTGCTCTGGTTTGCAGCAAAAAGGGTGGTGGAGTGTACTTGCAGAGCCACTAGATACAGAGAGTTGTCTCCAAAGCCATTAAGTCCTTTTTCAGCATAATACACATAATGTGTGAAAGCTTTCCTTAATTGAATAGTAGCTATTCAACGTTTTTGAGGGGTTTCTGCTTTGCTTCATATGTACAGTCTCCACCGCAGTGCTTTCACACTGAAAGCAGATCCCCAAAAGACTAAATTTTGCAGGCTGTTCAGCTAAGTAAATTCTTCTCATTAATGATAAGGTCTGTACAACCTGGTGCTTCTCATTTCAGTGCAAACGCTTTTGATTGACCACATAAGTCCTCAGACTGTCCTTATTCCTTATATTGGTGGTTATGCAAGGAAATCTATATACATAGCACTCCAGCTGTTCTTTTTTTTTTTCTGTTTTCACATAGCAGTGTTGCTATTAAATGCTGAGATACTGATAAAACTTCTCAACAGATCAGGATTAGCTGGACAAATTCGTAGCTTGAGCACTGAGCAGACAGGCAATCTTGAAAGCAAAATGTCAAAGGACAATTGTGCGTTTAACTGTTGATGTTCAGATGGGCAATACAGGCTCAGGATTATACAGTTATTGCTCATCATTGACTTTTGTCTTTGCATTCTGAAAACACTTCTGGGCATCTCTGAAAATAGCATCTGTCTCTGAATATGTTTAGAAAAGCATAGCTGCTGAAGAAGCTTAGCTTGAAATCTTAGTGCTTGTTATTGGAGGATAGAGATTAGTTTAATGTACCTTACAAAGGCACTTATTTTCTTTTCCAATAGTATCATATATTCATTATATGCTTTTCTGGGAAACCAGTCTCGTTGTGAAATTTGTCAAATGGTTGTGGGGTTTTCTTTTGTCCTCAAGCTTTAGTGATTTAGTGCCTTTTACTTAGCCAAGTCTTTATTTTTTCTCTTCCTGGTAAATATGCTCAGGCTAAATCCACAAGTCCTCAGTAATGCCTCCGTGATAGAGTTGGTCTGCAAATACACTGTGTTTACGGTTATTGGATGTTTTTTGCATGTATGTAGTGCTTTTGACTATTTGTTGGCTGCAAGGAAAACAAACAGAGGAGAGGAGAGTGTCTGGAGATGAACGACTCATCAGTAAATGCCTGTGAGTTGTTAAATGACAGCGGTAGGACAGAAAACAGAGAAAGATCAAGATGTGGAGGTGTATAAACTGTTTTGTTTGACAGGAGACACTCCCTTCCCCCTCAGCTTTAACTTTTTGTAGTAAGAAAAATATCACTTAGGAGAAAGAAAAATCAGCATTTCTGTGTGTTTTGTTGCTTTATACCAATGTATTTAGGTTTTGAAGACGGATCATGCTGGGAAACGCCTGCAAATGAATAAGACCCACTCAGACCATGGGATGCTGAAGTACCCTCTGTAGAAGGGAGAGGGAGCATCTGCAATGCACACCAGAATGCTCTGCAGTTGTGACTCCAGCTGTGAACGGGCTGGCACATCTGCATGGCAAAATACAGCTCTGTGCAGAGTCACTGCCTCAGGACCCGGAGGCTGCGTGCCTGTCAGCTCGCTGCCGTGTCCCGTGCCTTAGCCCTTCCTCCCACTTGAATATACAGTTCCCATTTTGAGAGGAGCTGGCACTTGCCTGCAGCATTCTGCAGTGTGATGTGTGGTGCAGTGCAGATATACCCCTAAAAGTGCCAGGAAAATAAAGCGACACAGGTACTCTTGAGCTTATTACAGAGATGCAGTTTTAAATTTCTACTCAAGCCAAACCCTTCTACATTGAAACACTAAGTTTTTTAGCAGTGTGTCAAACTTGCTGCTCTGTAAGGGTCTCTGTCACTTGATAAGGATGCCAATGGGTTTCTTGTCCTGGGGGGATCATATGCTGTCTCTGGTCCTTCAAACACTCGAGAAAATATAATAAAAAGAGGCTTTGAGGCAAGCAGTTCTTACAGACTGAGACAGGCATCTGGCGCAAGAGAAGAGAGTGAAGCTGTGCCTTGGGGAGGAATGTCTCCAGCCATTCACTGCTTCATGGGTCCCATAGGAGCACTGCCTTGAAGTTAATTTGGAGCTGGATTTGCAGGCAGGCTGCTGCACTGTGCATCAACACCAGCTTCCAGGTGGATTTGCACACCCCAGCTGATCCCAGGATGTTCCTCTGGAATTTCTCAGGCATTTTCGCACCCTCTATCTTCAGGCCTCCAGCTGAGAGGCTGTCGTGGGGGTGAGCGGTAGTCTGGAGAGCTCTAGAGCTGGTGCAGACTGACCAAATCCAGCCTCTTTCCCTGGGCTTAATGAACAGCCTTGGTTCCTGATGCTAGAGCCTGGTTAGAAAGGCCTGTGCCCTTTGTGTCTGTGTTTTGTGATCTGTTATTTTTCTTGGCTCACTCCCTGCTGACCCTTTTCTCTTCCTCAGGTCCAACCTCCTTGCTCCACATCTGCCAACCTTTCTTCTCTCCCCCTCAATGCCCTCCTTTCCTCCACAGGTGCTAACCATCCTTTCCCTAAAGGTGTCTAATTAAATAACATAATTAGGTTAATTAAGAGCAATTGTCTCTAACCTGTATTTAGTGTGGACTTCACTTATGCTATGTCAGATCTGGTGAAGGGAGACTTGTCCAATCTTCCCTAATAAATTAGTCAAATAAATGACATGCTCCTTTCTGTCCTTAAACCATCATGACTGTAGCAGTGCCGCACTTGTAGGCGTTAATTTATTTGTCCAACTGTGTGCAGAACAGGCCCATGACTGATGCAATTCAGTGCTTTTTACTTAATTTTTTACAATTATGCTGGTTAATTGGAACTTTTGAGAGAGCTTTTAGTTGTTACAAATATGCAGGTGCTTCACTATTTGTCTGTAGTCCTGCATTATAACAACTTTAATCATCAGCCTGTAATGTCTGCATGTTAATTACTCCTTTTGTGAGATGAGGTTGGCAAATGAATCTTCATCAAGCAACTGATGAGTACATCTGTGACTTGGTAATTTAAAACTAATGTTAATAAGGCCAGGTCCTGGTGGGAATCAACTGGTGGTCTTTGTTGCAAAGGTAATGAGTCTGGCTTTCCAGTTTGCATGCCTCCATTTTTAAAGATTGGCTAAATTAGTAACCAGAAGCAGATGTGAAGGATATTATCTAATCTGTAGATGTTAATTACATCTGTGTAGATTAAGTCAATCACACTTCTTTAGAAATACAGGTGTGTACCTTCTGAAACAAAATGTTAAGAAGGCATGTTCTCTTTTCCAGTGATGATTAAATATGTGTTCCAAATGGAGCTGGTATTTCAGAGTTGCTTCTGCGATGCTGTCTTCAGGCTTTCATCAGACACATTTTCTGTTCTCTGCTGTTCTGTTACCACTCGTGGTTCACTTGAGCAGGCTTATTTGGCATGTGAGCCTTGTGTTAGTCTGTGCACAGATGTGACTGTGGCCAGCGGCTATGAGGCAACTGTTCAAGCCTGGGGAAAATGGGAGTTAGATATGCTCTTGTTCTATTTTTCCTTCATAGAGGTATTAAAATAGTACCTCTTTCATAGTGGATCCTTCCAGAGATTAGTGATTTGTATTCCATAGTGAAAACAGTCAAAATGAAAGCCCATGTGGGTTCGTGTGACTGTAACTCATCTGACCTCAGGAGAATAGAACTGACCTGTTTGATGGAGAGTAGCCCCCAAAGTGGCTGTACTCTAGCTTGTTCTGCTCAAAAGTGGTGAAACTTAGTGCCAAGACCTACACGCAGAGTGTGTTTCTTGCAGGAAGGGGTACTTGCCCTTATGAAGAAGTTATATTTTTCACGGTGGGGTTTGCATTTCATGCCTTGGTCTTAAACCATCCCTTACATTAATTATGCCCTGCTTACAGATACTGAAGATCTCACAGACAGTATAAAAGCAGTGGTCAGATGATACTTCTCTGCATCAGTGGATTAAAAGAATGGCTGGAGCCATCTCTGTCTGAATCGACTGTTGCTGACTCTGTTTGTCATTATGGCAGTAACTTTTAAATCTGAGAATTGGAACTACCTGGCATGCTGGAATAGAATTTCTGCTAGTTTTTTTTGTGCAGCAAGTCATATTTTACTATAACTTACAGCTTCCCTGTTAATGTAAGTTATAGATACTCAGTAACTTTGGAATACTGAATTTTACTCTGGTAAGTTCAAGGCAGTATTAGTATATACTTTTATTCAACTCTAATACAGAATGTTTAAAAAATGAGCGGGATTTTAAATGTAAATGGCACACATTTAAATGGTAGCTCTTACTATGTGGTAGTCTGGTGGCCCTGCGTGTTCTAGATTACATGTGAATGCTTCTTGTGCGAGAAGAAAGCAGAGGCAGAAGATGTCTTAAAAGTAATAAACCACAATTGATTCCTTATGTTATTATATTCATGTTCAAAACCAGGTGAAGGCTCAGTAACATTTGCCAGTGAGAAAATGACTTGCAAAGAGATGGAGAGAGTAAAAAAGGAAAACTGGTTGGGAAAGTAGTGTAATAGCTAGTAGCATATGGTCAAAGTAATGCGTATCTGGAAAAACTACGTGTGTATAGAAAGATATATGTAGACTTCATTAGAGTTCTAGTGCTATTACTTGTTATCCTGCTGCTGCTCATTTCTTCTGCTGTTTGCTGGAGGTCCCATCTTGTGTTTGAATGGGCAGTGATAAATTATTGTATTTGGGCAGTGTCCGCTGCAGTCGGCTTTGGGTGACTGTCTCCCAATCTGATGTACATCACCGTGGTGTGGTACCTGCACAACCAGCTTCTACTGGACAGCATAGAATTTGAGCAGAGCACCACAGGTGTAGTAGCTTCCCTGTCTCTCTACAGCAGCCTGGTTTTGAAGCTTTTCTGGTGAGCACGGCTGGAGTTTTCTGCAGCTGCTAGCTCCATCCTCATGTAATTGCTGCACTAGAGCAGTTACAGAGGTGAAAGCTCTTGGTGATGAGATGGACTGAAAGTGGTGTGTAGCGTAGCCAGTGCTGTCACCCAAGGGTGAAGAACAACAATCACATGAGAAACATTGGAATGGGTATCTGAAGAGCTTACTGCCCTTCTGTGCAAAAGTTTAAGTTGATGGAGGAGCCATCTCTACAGCATAGATAAAAATCTGAAGTGAATAGTGTTTAGCCACAAAATGGGTCATACACCTTCTTCTGATATTTTTTATGGTTTAAAATGGAAAGGGAGAAAAATCTTTCCTTTAGGCCGACATAATTAAAAAAACTTGTTGTATGCTTCACAGAGTGACCAAGTGACTTTGTTACTCTCTTATGTAAAAGCAATACAAATTCCAAGGAGTAGTATATACAGACATCTATTTTGCTTTGCATTGAGAAGTATGTAAGGTTAATATACTTCAGGCAGTTTTTGTGTATATCCTTGGAGTATTAGATTCTGGTAGTTAGCACAATTATGAAGTTTAGCAGGCAGTTCTGAAGCTGTTTTGACAAAGCTGCAGAGGGCTTTAAAATGAGGTGCTGAAAGGGGTACACTACAAGGGAAAATAGTTTTGATACAATCAGTATGTTGTTGTAAAGCATTCAAGCACAGGGTGCTATGTGGACTTGACTTTGCCATAATAGTGACTTTTGACTTGGTGGAGAGGAATATTAACAACAAAAAAGATTTCCAGGAAGCCTGTTCGGCACAGTAAAAGAACAAGCAGAGACAAACCTATTGGCAAATGCACACTGGTGTAAAGGTCTGAGCAGCAGCTTTTGTTAGGAAAGTACCGCCTTTCACAATACGTGGTCCAAAATGCAGGAGTCTGTGGTTAGTGATGGATATCTGCTGCCAGTTGCCTAGATGCAAAATATCTGTGAAGTTAAATTATTTGGATATATGTGAACAATGTGAAATACAAGAAAATGATGCAAATATATCCAAGTAGCACTCTGCCTTTGTAGCTGAGATTATGGCTCCCTTGTTAGCTTGCACTGCTGAACATTCACCATAGCAGCAATTCTTAGCAAATGCAAGGTGAAGTATAAGTCCTTAGGCTTTTAGTTTTGTAGTTATAACAAATCACATTCAGCCTCTACATTTGTTGAAAATATGACATCCTAGTTTGGTTTCCTTAGGGCAGTGATGTGCATGATCACATGGTCTGTCAAACATTTTCACCCATGTAAAGCATGAACCGGGCAAAGTCAGTGGGGCTCTGAAATACAGCTTCTGCAAATTTTATGCAAAGCCTTGTTGTGTGAAGGAAAAGGACCCAAACAACCAGCACCTTTAATAAGGGGTGGGAGGAATAGCACCTAACTTCTTGCATTCAGAGAGCTGTTGAGCTGTCTGATGCGATCACGTATGTGAATCAGCAGCATAGGTGTTCACCCAGATGGGGCAGGAAACCAGGGAAAAGTGGGGAAATATTGTGGAGTGGAATGTGCATGGACACTGCAGATGCTGATAGGAGAGATGGGGGGAAAAGTGACCAGTTGGCAAAATATAGTCATCACTTCTGTATACAGAGCAATTTGTTTAGTAGCTGTGCTATTAAGTGTTGTTAATCTAGATAAATGCTCTAATCCCATTTAAGTCCATTGCAAAGCTCCTACACTGACTTTAATGAGACTAGAGCTTCTTTCATCATTAGTTCAGAATTTTTTTCTTGGAGCATGTGCATGTGAGGAGGGAATGGGGAATTAAAAGAGGGTATGTTTTGAATTGGAAAGCAAATGCACAAACGCTTTTCTGTAAGAGGGAGAAATGCTCTTATCTCTGCTATTGAGGAACAGAAATATTTACCCACTTCCTCTGCCTGTACCTTCTAGGTTTACCCTGTATCTCAGCTGAAGAAAGGCTTGAACAAGGCTGTTTTCTGGGTACTTCAGGAGCAGGATGCCGAATGCAGCATTGGTCTGACCCAGTGTGACTGTTATATTGGAAGGAAGAGCATCTTTGCATTGTACGTGTTAGGGCTTATTTCTCTCTTTTACAAGCACTAGCATGGGCACCCAAACCCATGAGTGGTGGCCAGTGACTTGGAGTTTTAGCTTTTGTGCTAAGAGGAACTTCTAGAAGCCATTTTTTTTTGCTTTAAAAACAAAATCTCTAACACCTCTGTACCTGGAGAGGCACTGCATTTGATGGAGTTGGAGACATCTCTGTAATGGTAAAAGAAGGCATTCCGGTGAAGATTTAGAAAGTATTTCTTGGGGGCAAAGTATTTCCTTATGCACCCATCCTTCCTTTTCCTTAGATTATACCTGCTGAAAACTATATGCTGCATGTATGATCAGTAAGTTATTCAGTTTGATGTCTGTTAAGGATCAAAGAGTTTTGCATCTTCCTTCTGTTCTGTCTGTGAGTGTAGCCAGTTATCAAACAGATGAACAAATGAATAGATTCCCAGTGCATCGTCCGTGCTTGGCAGAGGTTTGTGAGAGAAAATGTCTTTGGTGTCTTGAAGGAGTAAAGCAGAATATTGAATTTTGGTGTTAAGTAGTGGTTGTTATATTGTGTACTATCCAGTAACCTCTCCAACAGAAAGGACTGGCTTTCAGATTTGACTTTTGGCTGGCTGGGCTCGCATTTGTGTAGCAGTGATTTCAAACATTAAGTTGGACATCTTATACTGTGACAGCGGAGCCAGCTCTGCAAGGTGAATGTTTCTTCCTAGACGCTGAGCACTCCCTGCTCCAAATTAAGTTAAGGAATGGACTTCAAAAGATTATATGTGCACAGAGCAAGAAGCAGCCACGTTAATTGACTGATTTGCTTTGTTTAATTTTTGATTTAGTTAGAATGCTAAAGTGATGACTCAGTGAGCCATGCTAAGATGTAATCTGGAAATGTCATATATAGTATGAGTAGTCCCTTCTATTATAGAGTCTGATCTGAATATTAGATTCATTTCATAATTGATTTCATCGGCAGGAAGAGCTACTTGTGTCCAAAGTATTGCAATTAAAAAGAAAAAAAAGAAGGAAAAAAGCAAACCATATAGCTTGTGGCTGTTGATGGGCTGATGAGCTAAACAAGTGGTGTGATTTGCTTTTCAGAAGGGCTGTTGCAATTATAGGACAACTGCAGCTGAGCAAGTGCAGACTGTTTTATAGGAGAGGCTGTGCCTCAGTGCAGAGTGTAGCATGACTTAAAGACAGCAAGAAACTGCAGTGTTAATTTACCGGATTGATCCTATCTTGAGGAGCCTCTGGGGGACAGCAGTGCAGTTTTATACTTCAGAATGGTTTTCACTTATTAGGCTTGCCAAATTTTTGGGAGATTTTTCTGTATACTTGGGACCTGTCATAAAGAGACTTTTTTTTTCTAAAAAACAAACAAACAAACCAAACACACCAAAACCAAACCCCCCAAAACCAGTGCCCTTCACAGCACCCTCATTTCCCATCCTTCCAAACCCCAAAACATCACTCTGAAACCAAATACTTCAAGTGTTTAAATGCAAGCAGTTGCTTTGGCTGCATCTTTGAGGGTGTATAATTTAAAGAAACACAGATCGGGAAGTACAAAACCTGCCATTCCTGCACAAACTTAGTGTTATAACAGCAGGTGCGTATGTAGTCTTTTCTGCTCTGGCTTTACTGGTTGAACCTGCAGCTCTGTATGTTGTGAGTGGAATTATGGTGCTGAATCTCTTCTGTGAAAAGATCATATGCTGATGCTCTTAGAACCATAACATTTCCTGATTCTTCAGTTCCACAACTGTAGGACTTAAACATGGTGCAATGTGGGTGATTATATTGCCATTTTATCTAGATCTGGATGTGCATGCATGATAGGAATAACATTGACAAGGGGGAAGTGTGGGAATCTGCTGATTGTGGAGCAACTTGGGATAATTGCAGAGAAGGAAGCTGGTGGGACGAGCTGTGGAGCTGCTCAGGTGTGGTGTACAGCAGCTGGTGTGAAGCCGTCAGTGGAGGGACAGTTTCTCTGCACATTGCAGGGAGATTACAGGCAGCTGTGGGGCTGCTTACAAGTGCAAAGTGAAAATTTGTGTTGGGAGTGTACTAGTGCTGTAGCCCCCAAAGATTACAGTGATTCATGAGCAAATGAAAGTCAGTGAATCAGGCACTTTACATATGGCACCACTGTGGGTGTTGTAAGAATGTGAAAATCAATGAATGGGACATATAAATGATTCAGAAGAACAAAGATTTAATGGGACAAGTATTCTTTTTCATAAGCTGTTAATCAGTCTTTGAGGTGGAAAAGAGTCTCTGTAAGATGATTTTGGCACTTTGGGCTCACTACCCTGTGTTGGGAAAGGCAAAAGTAGAAGTGGTAGCAGTACCATCTATCTTATGAAATGTACTTTAAAAAGCAAGAGGCCATGATACGATGGAGTAATTCTTTGGCTTGACTGGCAATGTTACCTGAACAATGTTATCTAAACATCAGTGCTATTCCTCTTTGGTATATCACCAGCACGGTACATGGCCTTTGGCAGAAGAAACTCAGTCCTGAAAAGCATGCAGACAATGGTGGCAAAATCATAGCCATAGGAGTAGTCCTTTTGGTTAAAGATGAAGTTCATCAGCTTTGAACTTCTCACTTTTCTCTTTGTTCTGTGAAAGAGATATTTAGGGGACTTACCATGACTTTAGAGAAACCACATATAAGACAACAAACCATAATGATGAAGTACAACTGGCAACAGAAATGTTGTGTAGCCACTTCTGCCTTGATTTCTTGTCCAAGATCTGTAGTTACTGGCATACCTGTTTTTTCTGTTATTACTATGCTTTATATGGAAATTTCCTTTTCAGAACTGAAGAAATTGTTCTTTTATTTTAGTCCTGTTTTTCCTCAGTGTCTGAAAAAAAATCTTTTTAAATACCCAATGGGAATATGTACTTGCTAAGATAAGTGAATTAGAAATAGAACAATGGTCAGATTTATTTTGTTCCTGTGTACATTCAAAATTAGACTCAATTTCATGATGTTTTTTGCAGCTTGACAAGAAGTAATTGTTGCTAGTGAATGTTTCCAATGCAAAAGTCTCAACTGTTCAATGTTTTTGCCAGCCTATTGCTATTTAAAAAAATAATGGGAACATCTGATATTGGAGGCAGAAGTGAAGATGAAGGGTGATATTTTCTCTTGAGTATTTTTTGACATGCTTAATGAGGTGATACAGAATGCTTTTATTCTGGTGTTTTTTCAATACTATTTAGGAAATCTGCATGTGTATGTGTGATGTATAATATATGAAAACCATAATGAGTGGAGATCACTAATCTTTAGTCTCTGCCCAAGGCATCATTCACCACGGTATCTGAGCATCTAACAAATCAATTTGCTTGCCATTCAGTCTGTTTGACTTCTCTGCTATATCAAAAACCAACTGAAGTTAATAGTGAGGCTTTTATTGATTTTGTTTTTTTATTTTTTTTTGCAGTGTTTGGATCTCATCCTGATTTAGTTTTTCTTTCCTGTTACTTCCCCCTTTACTCTTTCTGATCCCTTATCTGAAAACCCCAAACTCAGAAGGAGGGTGAGCTGCATTTCAATACGTGCCAGCAGGACTTGGGGGGATCTTCAGAGAGGGAGATCTGCTGATAAGGAAGCACTAAGGGAGCCCACAGCAGCTGAGATGGATTTGCTTAATTTCTTCATATTCTGTTTCTCACAGCCTGGGAGGACTGTGGTTGGTGAGGCGTTATCAGAGGCTCACAGGTTGTGCCTATATAGAAGCTTATAAATTGGGGTCAGGGCTTTGGGTTGCGATTCTACTGTGAACAGAATCACGCGGGTTATGGTGACATGCTCTGAGCACGCAGCTGTTTTTGTCAAAGGGTGTTGCAGGACCAGTGTGTCTGCTTGGGACTGCATTCATTCAAATGATTGAGCTGAGATAATTTTCTTATACAACTGAAAAACTCGTAGCTTTGTGTCGTGGGAGATAGGTTGTAGTGGCTCAGCAGCAAGTGGTGGTAAAACACCATCCCTCTATTGTGATGCCAGGGGATTTCATTCACAGACTGAGCCCCTTAGGTCTGAGTGCTGCCTCCATAGAGGAAAGGGTTATCTTCCTAGTCTGTGCTGGCAGTCTTGGAAGAAGTTGGAGACAGGAGGTATTCATTTTTCTCTGTTCCACCTGGAGAGCAGTGGTAGGGATGTAGGGAGCTTGGTCTGTGTGTCGATTGCCAGGATTTGGCTGCTGCTGAGCTCCTGGGAGCAATGGTCAGGGGTGATGCTCTGCATAGTCCTCAGTTGCTGTCCTGATGAACTTCACCCTGAGTCCCATAGGTCTGGTATTCACAGTGCAGGACTTGCAAAACCAGAGTGAAGCTGCCTCCTAGCAGTGAAGAAACTGCGGTGCTTCTGCAGTGAGAGGAGCTGCGCCTATTAGGGCAAAAGTTGAGTTATTCAGACAGTTGTATCTACATATGTTTCAGGTTTTTTTAGGCCAGCTATGAAGGCACGTGAAAGCTGATGAGTTCTCTGATAACAATTTCACTAAATGATATCCCTCCCCACACTAAAAGCCAAAAAATCTGTAGGAAGATCTTTTACCATTTTGTTGTATTCTAAGGTGGAAAAATTACGACAAATAATTAGGGGATAATATCTGATGATGTGGTAGCTATAATTATTGTGCTTGTTTTGCTGCTTAATTAGTAAATCCAGTGCTGGCACGTCTGCAACTGGATTCCACGGAAGTGCTGTTGCTTTGTGGACAGGTGTTTAACAAACCCAGGGGGTTTCCGGCATTAACTTCGTACTCATTCCAGTCTCTGTAAAGGTTGAGTTAGTCCATTCCCCTTGTAGTCTCTTCATTTCCAAGCCTGGAGGTGCCACATCGCACCTTTGTTATTAACTTAGGAAGAGTAGGATTCAGTTAGCCTTTTGGTGTTAAATCTGTGATGTTACTTTTGTGGTAGGGTATTGACATAGTGTAGTATAACAGCTAGTTGCTAGTGGCTTTAACTACGCAGAAGGAGAATGGCCTTTTAGATGATGGGCAGAGTAGATTTTGTCAAAGACACTATTCTGTAGTGCAGCTATGCTAAAAATAAGACACCGAGATTCACTTTATTCCATAATAGTGGGTAGCATAACTGAGAGTTCAGCCAATTAGATGTGATTTCTTAAAAGCTTTTCCATTTATAAAAGCCAAGTTGACATTGCTTGCAGTGGGGCATTGTCAAGTAAGTGATTTTATTCGTTTAGGTGTCAATCCTTTGAAAGTTCTACCTGGCAAGTACTCATGTGTTTCAAGCCAAATTCTGTTGCTTTTGTCTTCTTTTGTGAATATAGTTTCAGGGTAAGCGATGGAACCTCTCGCAAATCTAATCAATGTGATTGTAATCCAGATATTGAACTGAATATTGACATCTGTATCTGCTTTAAGGGAATATTGAAGCTGTACTACCAGATGTCACAGCAAAAGGGAAATGCTAAAACATGCTTTGGCAAACCACAAAACCATGGTAGTGAGAACTGAAATACAAATACTGTTGCGTGCAGTTAATAATAAAAAAAAAGGAGGTTAACTTCCCTGTTCAGGCCAGCCTGATGACTTTTATGGCAAATGTCAAGTACTTGTCAAGAGATTACTAATTACCGGTTTAAGGCGTACACCTTACCAAGGATCGTAACTCTTGGAGGCCTTACCCAAGCTAGGTATTAGTTCCTCATGAGGTTCAACAAGGCCAAGTGTAAGGTCCTGCACCTGGGTTGGGGCAATCCCTGTTTTCAGTACACGATGGGGGATGATGTGCTTGAGAGCAGGAAGAATTTCTTCACGATGAGAGTGGTGAGACACAGGCACAGGTTGCCCAGGGAAGTTGTGGCTGCCCCATCCCTGGAGGTGTTCAAGGCCAGGTTGGATGGGGCCTTGGGCAGCCTGAGCCAGTGGGATGTCCCTGCCCATGGCAGGGGGTTGGAACTGGATGATCTTTAGGGTCCCTTCCAACCCAAACTATACTATGATACTATTATATGAATGCAGTAATCTAAGAGATGGTCCTTGCCTTGAAAAGGTAAGTTTAAAAGGATAGGACAGAAGAAAGAAAGGGGTGGGTGGGAAGAAGAATAAAGGCCGAGTGAGCTGTAGCTGCTCACAGCTTTTAGTGATAAGTTGCAGCAGATCTGTTGGTGACTGTTAAATGTGTAGAGACACAGCTGCCAAGGGAGACCATTAGCTGCTGATTGCTGGGCACTGGGAGGGTATCGGTTCATGCATCCTCAGTGCTCATATTGCTCCCCTGGCACTTGCTGCTGCTGCAAAATGGACTAGAGTGAACCTTTGCCCTGACCTAGGACATAAGTTTTCATGTCCATGTGCCCTGGCTCTCAGTCCAGTGTCTTATTCATTGAACTGCGCTGTCTCAGATGTATTTGTTAGACAGTTCATCACACTTGTGGTGCGTTGCTTTTTTTTTCTCGTTTGTTTTGGGGCACTTTGATATCAGTATCCTTTTTAAAATCGGTTGATTATTATTATTTTTAAAATCGGTCTGTGCTTATAAGGCAGGTGAAGCCACTTTTCACTTGCAAAAACCCAAGAAACTAATGAGAAAATATTTTGACATAAGAACTTTTTTTTGTAACTATGATTAGTGATTTGCTTCATTTTGTTCCACTGAGATATCATTAAACTCAGCATGCTTTCATGCACTATTTATGTAACAGGAAATCACATATGTTTTTAATATCCTTTCATTTTCATAGACCTTTCAAATGTTTAAAGGAGCAAAACATCTCCGTAGGGAGTTTTTCTCAAAGGCAACTTGGTATCCAACCTCCACAATCAGTAGTGTTTGAGTCCTAGCACCTTCTTGTCTCTTGGAAAAATCTCTGCCCAAAATCAAAACTGAGCAGACAGCCCAAAGACAGGATTACCTCTATTGCTTTCTTACAAAACTGTTAGTGCCTTCTGTCTGGGGATGTAAGGGACCCATTTGCTTGCTTCGTTTATGTATTTATGAAACATATAGGTAGAATAAACATGAAGTGGGGAAACATATGAGTCCTGCTATCATGCCACGTTTTCATTTTTAGAAAGTAGTATCTATGCAGTGAAGTTTAGTCATGATGTAGGTGTGTTCACACTAAATGCTGAAGCAGTAGAAGATAATTTTAAAATTGAATTGTGCTCAAAAAGTTTCATGAAACACAACAGGCACCGTGCAGGCACATTAAAGTTAGTTATCGCGTTTTCTCTGCTTAATCTGGAAATGGAGTGAGCTTAATAATGAATTCTCCAACTGCCCAGGCAGGCAGGCGTATGAAAACAAAAGTACTTGATTTGTCTATGGCTCTGAATTTTTAATGAAAACTCAAGTCAATCTCCTATGTGGAACAAACTGCCTGAGGACTTGTATTGGAATGATATTCTTCACCGAGTTTCATACTTCTGTGGAGGAGAATGCTATGAATACCTCATGATTAAGTCACTTTGTATCTTGCCATACAAGACTGTAAGAGTATAAATTATTCAAGTTTAGTGGGTGTTAAGAGACTTCTGCATCAGTTGTGCTCTGAATATAGAAACTGGGAGGCTTATTCAGCAAAGAAAGAGGTTTGAAACAGCTATTGACAACTTTGAGAAATCTTGTTTTTAAAAAGAGTGAGAGGGTGTGACTAGTCAAAAATATAATTGAATGAGCATGTGTTTTTTTTAACTAAAGATGGTTTTTTTTGTGCAGCTCTTCGCTACCAGTGGTGAAATCCTAATGTTAAAGTAGGGTTTGGGGTTTTCCCCCCAAGTTCTTTAAACATATTTTGGGCAACACTATTTATAGATATAAACCAGAATCAGGTTCTTTCACTTCTCCTTAGTGTTGTCATTATCTTTGTGTCTAGGAGCTGTACTCGTAGATTAAGACAGACTGTACTGGTGTAGGAAAGTCCAGTCCAGCATTTGTGAAGATGATGACACAAGACTGATTCAAATCAAGTGGATGTAATCTTGGCCGTGAAATACCTACAAGGTCTCTTATTACCTTCATATTTGTGGTGAAGAAATAATTGTGATGAACACGCAAACAATGACAGCTAAAGATGAACTTGTGAAAATACCGTGTTGCTTATTAGGGAGTTGTAACAAGAGAAATGCATGAGAGAAGGAGCTGTGGCATTAGTTTATCATGCAGCACTGAGGTTTTAGAAAGCCACAGGGTGTGCTGCCACTGGCTTGGAGACGTCACTGCCATATCAAACCGCAGAGCAGCCGGCTGCGGGAGCGGGGATAGATCTGGCTGCCTGGCAGCTGTCATTCCCCACTCTTCCTGCCACTGGGGCTGGTGTGGCAGGGGAGTGGGCAGCCCGATAGTGCTGCTGAGAGCCAGTTGGGAGCTGCTGGAGCATTGCCCTGTACACAGGGTCCAGCAAGGTGATGTTTTTTTTCTTGGTGCTCTTCTGCAGGGCTGTCCAGCAGCTAATTTAAAGTTGTAATTGGTCCCTGGTGCCTGCTCAGGCTTCAATTCTTTGCACAAAGCAAATCTGCTGTAAAGTTTTAGAGTAGAAGCACAATAAAACTCAGGCATTCCTGAATAGGACTACTTTTGACTGTCAGCATGAGCCAGTGGAGAACTCCCCTCTGGAAGCAGTGCTGATGCTCTCCTTGCTTGTTGGTTTGTACCTCCCTTGAGTAGCTGCACGAGATCAACAGACCTCGGCCAGGGGATTTTCATTCAGGCCCTGTATTGTCTAAGGGGTGTGCAGATATCATATAGTACACCCACAAAACGATAGTGAAATACTATCCAAGCCTAAATTAGGATGCTCGATAGCTAAGTACAGAGACAAAAAAAATCGCTGAATGAAAGATCTGCTGGTTTGTTGACTTCATCTGTCATTGTGTTTCAAGCCAGCATTACAGCATGTGTATATATTATATGCTCAAGGCCATATGATGCCTGTAATCATTGCTAAGATGTTTTAGGTCTGACACCTCACAATTAAAAAGAAATAACACAAAACAAACCAACAAACCCAAACCCTCAAAACAACAAAGAAAAGCCACAACATACCCTTGCTGTAGAAAGGCCCTGCTTGTGGTTATCCACTGAGGACCACAATCTCCTTTCTATAAGGAAATTATTATGTATGTATGTATTTGTCATGGTGGTCTGCAGAAACTAAAGACAGATTACTGATTTGCATTTAAGATAGTTAAGTTAAACTTTATGAGCTACCAAAATTTTATGTAGATTGTCCTCATTTCTGTTAACTGAGAAGTGATTTACCGTTTCCCTTTGGATACCTAATGTAGTTTTCCTCTTCCAAAGCATTATTGGATAGCTGCATCACTGAAACAGGCTTTTTATTCCCGTTGGTGGGATCTCATCACTGTCCTTGTTTTCAAGTCAGCTCAATAACTGTTCGTGGCTTCCCTTTCCTGCATGTCTGTGGTTTTTTTCTGTTCACTTAGGAAATATCAAAATACATGAGGTTTGATTGCTTCAGGAGTTACACTTAGATTAGAGAATTTTAAATGCAAATTGAGGATAGCTGTTGTTCAGTGCAGAAAGTTGCCGTGTCCTCTTTGGTATGTGAGGATTTAAATTGGCCTTTCAATAGAACAGTACTGGAAGGATATTAGTAGAGGGATATTAAATTTTACTGTTTGTTGCAGTATCTGTATTCCTGTGACATGAGTAAACTTCTTCAGCTCCCATTTAATGGTTTCTAATTTTATGAGGATTTCTGTATGGAACAGTCCCTTTCTCGTGCTTGTGTTTCTGAATTTCTCTCTTTTCTTTGTTGCTTTAGCTTCTTTTCTAGGCTGGTCTCTACAGCCACCTGCCTGATCTGGCTTTTCAGTCGTGCTGTCAAAGTTATACAGCTTACGTATTTGGTTCACATTTACTGTTTTCAGTTTTCTATGGTTAGTTTTCTTACGCAGTTAATCCCTTTTCCATATGTTGAATATATGGGCTGTACATAGCCATGACGATGCAGCAGTAAACAGATCCTGCATATGATGAAAATGGATCCTTTTAATTAATCTTGCATTTCAATTTGTGTGCTTAAAATTAAAAAGGTCATACAATTTCAGTTACTTGTGCTCTTTTTGGTGCTGCCAGCAGTAACTATAGTTTTTACTTCATCCACATAACCTTGTCACCCCCTTTTCTTGCCATTTGTAGCGAGTGTCCATCTCCTATCCTCCTGTTTTGTGATGTTGAGACCAGAATGTAGACCTGTTCCAGCCTGCCCCTGGTATGACTACCCTTGTTCCCATGTGTGTTATCGTCACCTGTTTGTGACAGTTCATTTAAATATCTTTGAAAGTTCGGTTCCATGTGCCCCCCCTCCTCCTCGTATATACCAGGAGCAATTCCTTGTGCATTTACTCCTGCCTAGTTGCTAGCGTTGCAAATCAGAGACACCTTTTGTGAATGGCCTTCCCGCGAGGGACACAGCATAGTCACAAGCATTTGTGGTGATGAAACCCTTTCTTGTTTACTTTGTATGGCCCTGCAGTCCTTTTTGGTAAAAAAATATCAGAAATGAAGGGCATGTTATGTACATGCACATCACAGTAGGATTGGAGGACCGTCAGGGTGTTGCGCAGCTATCAGGGTTGTCAAGTTGTGGCCATGGAAGAGCTCAGCTTTTTCCTCCTAGCTCCTCACCTATCTTGCAGGATGAAGGAGAAATCAATGTTCATTAGAAGGCTCTTTCACAACATCCTATGTAGAGTTTAATTCTTGCTTTGGAAGGTAAAAGGGCTGTGGGGAGCCTTGCAGAACTGAGTCTGTCGTTTACAGAAACCCAGGTGCTGCCAGCACAACAGTTACACTTCTGTGCTGCATTCTCTGAGAATTTGGCACCTACTTATTGATTGGTTTTGAATTACAGGTCCCCTTTGTAAAGAATTTATGAGACAACTGCTCTCCTCAAGGGCCTGAGATCTCTTCCTTGCATGCCACTTCTTGGAACTGTCTTTTTCTGCCCAGGTATGAGTATTTTGGGCTAGTCATTTTCTATCACATCTGTTGTTGCTGGTTGCTGCACCAAGAGAGTTGTATCTTACTGATATTTTTCCCAATGAACAACTCAATGAGTAAAAGTGTAATTTGGCAGACATCTGCCAGTTCACAAAGAGGCACTGTTTACAAGTGAAGGAAAATTATTTGTTGATATGGTGATTTTGCAGTATATTGTATACTGCAGCCTCGAAGAGCTGCGAGCTATCTCACATTTAAAAATAGAAAACCAGAGAATGTATGGACTGCTTTGGGAAATGCACTTGAGATCGGTTATTTGACATTGAAAACTAAATTAAAATGTATATTTTCTGGGAAGTCTAGACACTGCGGTAGAACTACAGGAGAATGTCACAAGGAGAAGGCCGGGTTTTGTTCTTACATCAGCTTTGGCTGGGAAAGCAGTGAGAAAAGCTAGAAAAGGTTTTTCTGTAGTGGTTGTGACTGGTGGATTTAACGTGAAAATTACTTTTTCCTGTCTTTTTTTTTCCTCTTTTACTTTTCAAATGCCCTTAAAATGGATGGCTTTTTTGTCTTGCATCATTCCCTTTGGTGTTCTGTCTGTTGGCTGAATGTAGTTGTTTCATTTTTAAGTCTTTACTACCTCTTTTTGCTGAAGACACCTTGTCATCTGATCTCACTGGCAGTGGGTTGCCACATTCCTCAGTTTGTGGATTGTTTGAAAACCTTGCTTGTCATTAAAGACTCATAGCAAAACGTATGCAGAACAGGAGGTGTCAGAGTAGGTTCAACAAGAAACACCGTACTCAGAGAGTTTTCTGTGTTTGAAAGTACTCAGCAGAGATCGCATCGTCTTCCCTCTTTTCTTTAGCTTATACAGCGAGTCCAACCAGGTTTCGGGGTATGGGTTTTTGTTCTTAAGTTCCATATCCCAAGGCTAATGGCAGCAAAAGGCTATTTGTCTACTAATCTGGTAGTACAATGGATTGCTTTTTCTTAAGAGAGTGTGTTTTGGAGACTTTTGGATTCAGCCCTTTCTTTTGTAGATAGGGTTCCCATTGGTCCTGTTTGCACCAGCTGTGATTAAAAGAAGTTAAATGCATACTGAACAGAGACTGTACAGCCTGGCAGGGTAGTTCTGAAGCTTGTGCTTTTAACAGGCAGCAGAGACAGTTTGAAAACTGCAATCTCTTTGTCCATGGTCGATGGGAGAAGTGCAGGAGTGCATATGGTATGAGCATGGTTGCTCACATAAAATGCATCACTGCCTTCTCATCAAGGGATATGTACTGTTAAGGAGATGTTACCGCTTAGTTCTGTGATTGGGAAGCTACGTGTTGGAGATTCATTAGTTAATAAGTAAGAGTGCTGTCTATGCAAATTAATCAAGTGGGAAAAGTAGGCTTTGAAGCATATCTAGAAATATCATTGGTAGTGCAGCCAAGATTCCCGCAGATGCCTAATATGTATCATCAAGGAAAGACTACTGCATCTGAGAAGGGACTCATCCAGGTCCAGGCTGTGTCTGCATGGGTCCCTCGCCTGTGTTTCTGCAACAGCCAATGCAGTTGCTTTGCCGCATGCGCGTAGGTATTTTGGTGGTCTTTTTGTCAGTCTAGGAGAAACTGGGATGCAGTTGTCATCTTATGATACTTTCTCAACTTGCTTTTAGGGACTCTCTTGCCGTTGTGTGAGTTTTCTTGTAATGCATAAGGTTAAATGAACTGGTGCAGTTCAGCTTGTTTGCTTCGCAATATTCGTGCTCCCCTCTGCTGTGTATAGTGTTATAATATAGTCACCATTTTATCCTGAACTTGTAGTATACTTGTGGCAGGTAGTTTGAACAGGACAGAAAAATGCAAAAAGGTTTTGGAGGTGGAAGAGTCTATGTAAAACTATTTAGACGAATAGTGCCTCCGCCTTCTAAGGCTCGGAGCTGGCATTTGGCAAATAGCTGGAGCAGTTCAACACAGTGTCAAGTGTTCTTACAGCCAGAGTTTACTGCTAATGAAATGACCTTTTGTCAAGAGCTTGGAAATGTGTTCAATAGATTAGTTAATAAAAAGATCAAAATTCACGTTTATTGAGGTTAGAGTGCGATTAATTTTGATGACACCATGTCTGTAAACATATGTTAATTATAGAATGCTCAATCACAGATGGTATTTTTTGAGGCTTAATTTAATTACCCAATAATAAACATACACATCCTATTTTCACTCAGCTGGGAGCAGGTAAACATAGATGAAGAAACTGTTTGAGAGAGATGCTGTTAGTGATCCAATTAAAATAGGTAAGCATTCATTTGTAGGTTTGATTAAGTGACTTTTGAAATCCTTTGAGATGGGTTGGCATCAGTAACAGGTTGGTTTTATAAGGAAACTTCTCTCCCTTCTTTTTGTGCCTTTATTCAGAGATGAGATAAAAACCGAATAAATAATTGCATGCTTGATAAAAGTAGGTTTTATTTATCTACTGAGAAAATAAACTGCTTGCGGGGAAGAAGGTCATACATTTGAAGTTATTAACTGAATTTGTGTGGTGAATTCTTGGTCTATTTATTGCTCATGACAAGATGTTTTCAAACATTCAGTAAGTAAAAGTTTAAGTGAATTGGCCATTCTCAATAAGTTTATATTCTGTAACTGGTTGAGTCTAATTCTGTTAGTGAGATGGCTGTACATGTACAATATTTGTTTGGTTTTTTTATCTCTGGTATTTGTTTACCGTGGAATTCTGTGCATGCTTCCCTACAAATTATTTTAAAAGACAGGATAGTTTAAGATTAGAAAAATCTTGGATTTTTTTCCATAGGTGAATTATCTGCTTTGCGTGACTTAGGTTTATGACTTCGGAAAAGTAATTTTTTCAGAATTGTAGCATTGATGAGCATGATAAGAAAAGTCAGCCGAACATCTCAGTTGTCTAGTTTTCATTTTTTAAAAAATAGTTTTTCTTTTAAAGACAGCTTAAATGACAGTATTTGAAAAGAAATTTGAAAGAAAATTCAGACAAATCCTACTTTAGTGACAGCTTTTACTCAAATAAGATTTTAGTTTTCGCATTTATTCTGTGCACACTTTGTTGTAATGGATTTCAATAGCAATTAATTGATTGGAAATTAAGTAGTAGACTGGTAACTTCTGATGGAGGGTATGTACAGCCAGGTATGATTTATAGGTCTGCCAGTTTCTTTTAATTTAAGTTTTTCCATGCAGAACTAACTTTAGGACAGATTAAATACTTCGAAAGGAATAATAGGAAGTAAATGTTGTGAAAACTGATCATTTACTTGTCTGTTCCGGTATTTTGCTTCTTTTTCTTTTTCCTAAGAAAAAGGAGAGAATGTATGTAATAATAGGACAGAATTACACCACGCTGTGCAAAAGTGTACCTCCTACCCTACTACCAGAAACTCAGGAGAGTTAATTGAATTTGATATTCAGTCTGTAGGGCTGAAAACTCTTAAAAGCTCGTGTGGTGTTCTCCTGATGTGATTAATTGGTTGGAGAAATAATAGCTTGGCGGCTTTTCTTCTGTAGGAGGACTACAGCATATTTTCCTCATTTTATTTGGTGAATTCTTTAACCTTCATAACTTATCTTTTTCCAAATACAAGGCAAAAGAAATAAAAGGAAGTATTAGCTTGGTTTTTATGAGCTATGTTAATTTGTATTCTTTAATGCCCTGAAACAAGCTATGCAATTGCTATCGCTATGCCAGCATTCATCTGTCAATAAATTACACTTAAATTCTTAATGATTTCTTGCAGATCTCAGCATTCTTTTTCTTTTTGAGGTTCTCAAAACAAACTGTGTCCCATAGACAAAGTGAAGTCAAGCATCTTTATTATTTTTAACCTGATGCAATATATACAAAAGTGTTGTCATGTAGCAACTGGACCCCCTACTCAGGAACTCCTCATTTGCCTTTATATTTATAAAATAGAGGAGATCCCAGCTTGTCCCCTTACTTCTTTTAACCATTTCACAAATTCTTTGTATTGGGACAGATTATAGTTGCTTAAACACCACTTTATTTTTTTTTTCATTCAATAAATATGCCAAATCCTTTATTTTACAAGCAAGTCAAATTAATGCACAGTGTATTTCCTTGAAGCTTTCCAAAGATCATTGTGCTGCTTTATGCTTTTAATTCTCAAAAGACTTTCTAAAGAACTTCAGGTATTAGATATTCAGGGTGTTGATGTTTTTTTTGTTTGTTTGGGGTTTTTTTTTAAAGAAAAAAGAGGCAAGAGGGAAAAAGCCCTAAACCACATTTGTAGAAGCTTATAAGTAGACCTGTGCTCCTTTGGGTCAGGTGTGTTTGGACTTTGGGGTGTTGCCTCTGAAGCCCCACCAGTGCTGTACCTGTGAGGTTGCACCAAGGACATCTCAATGTTTTGGATGAAATCGTGGAGCTTCTGAAGACAAGAGCTGTTGACTATAAAGGTGTAGGATTACAGGCCAGGTCTTTTATTTGGTCATGTCACATATTTGATCAAATGTCACAGGGCCATTTGTTACAGTACACAGCTTTTCAGCTCCGTGGGAAGGGGCGATGCTGCTGTGAGACTGGTTGTGATGAAGCTGTGCCCGTGTGAGCCCCCAGAGCGGCTGCCCGTCACCCCCTTCCAAGGTGAAGCGCTGGCGAAGGGTCCCTGGGCTGATAGGGCAGAGATGACGGTGAATGTCACAGCTTTGGCACTGGCCAGGGGTGTGAGATGCCGTTGTGGCACCTTTGGGGCTGCTTGAGGAGCTGCCAATGACCTTGTGAGCAGCAGTACCCACAAGAACGCCCCCTCCCTCCTTGGGGTCCTTGCCAGCCCAAACGTGACATTTTTAAGGCAGTGCTATTTGTCTGCTTTTGCTGTTAGCACGCGATGGAGTAGCTCGTTTCTACAGATTTCAGCGGTGACAGTGTTTTCACCTAAGGGGCCCTGGTGGCTTTCTTGCTCTCCAGAAGCCTTGTTCATCTCTGCCCAGGGGGCTGACTTGCATTTTCTCCGTACTTCATTGCTTCATTTTCCACATCCTTTCCACAGCTTTCAGAGACAGGTAGTGTTGTGTCAAGGCTTCTGAGACCATTGACATATTTGTTTCTTGAATTCATCGGCTGCTTTTTCCTCTTTGCTTACATTGTTGTTGGCAAAACAGCATTTTGTTCTGCTTGTGTTGAACAGGAGTATTTTTCTGCTCCTGTATCTTTTCTCCTGGGGTTTCATCCCTCCTTATTCTCTTCCATGTGGTGAAAGTGCTAAAGTAGACTCTGTTGGAAAGTCTCATTAGAGCTTAGTGGTTCAAAAAATAATCCCCTGAAGTCCACTTACAAGCCAGCAGTCACGTCCTGGTAGGGTGAAGCAGTTTATCCACAGCAATATGTATATTGTTCATGTAACAAATATAACCATGATCTGCATTACCCTCTACTGTAATTCACTTATGGTGTAGTTCATACAAAATATGCCAGTGTAGTTTAGTAATAATCTAAGCATTAGAACATGATAGAATGCTTTTTCGGGCACCACTTAGTCCTGTTATATTTTTTTCCTGGATTTTCTGGACAGAAATATGTACACACTCTTGAGTTTCTTTGCTTGTAAATATGTCTTGTGGTGTGCACAGTGAATATGTCTTGATTTTTTTTCCCCACAGCCTGCAAGTTAATAGCTCTTGCTGGGTGCTCAAATATTTAGAAATCCCCCAAAAGCATATGAAATAAAGTTCTTCCCACACAGAAATTCCAAGGCAATGTGCCTGCGGCAACGGAGACAGCGCTGCCACTTTTTGGGTGTGGATTAGAAATAAATAAGTTAATTGCTATTTCTGTGGCATAGAGGAAAAGTTGGAAGTCTTTCTGGCGATTTGGTTTGTAGCAGAAGGAAAGTCGGGCTGCTGTGTAATCAAAGAGCAAACAGCCTTGCTTCTGGGGCCACTGCATACGCTTCCTTCCTTGTGGGCTGAGGCAATGGCTTTGGCACATACCAAACCACTCGTACTCAGCCCTGTGGCAGCTACAGAATTCAGTTTTCAAACTTCTTCACAGTGCAGTTTGGACGCTATCGAAGACATCCTCACTCCTGGCTCATCTCTTGTCTCAGTAACCTTGGCATTCAGGACTTTTCACTCTTTCAGTTTTTCCTTGAAGTGCCAGAATAGCATGACTATGCTACCACAGTAGATTTTGTTTTACTCTGACAATCGTGTGGAAAAAAATCCCTTTACAAACGCATCTGATAGTATTTTGGCTGACAAGAACACCGAAACCTATTGAAGCAGGAGCTTATTTTTGGAAGTTGTATGACTATAACTCAAAGGGAGCATGTTCAGGGGCTGCAGGCAGGCTCCTAACAGTTTAGAGAGGGCAGAATTGGGCTCTTTTTTCTGTATGGTAGACATTCCGAAAGCCTTGATTGCTTTCTCTAGAGCTGTTCCCCTCAAACATCTCTGAAAAATCAAATGCAGTTTTAAAGACTTATTAACTCTCCCATGGAGTATATGCTAAAATTAACTGACTGATGTGCAGTTCTGTAAGGGCAGCTTGTACTGCTTTGGACCGAAGGATGCCAGACCGTTGCTGAAAATGCCTTTGTTCCTTGTGGTCCTAAAGCTTCCCACAGTTCAGACTATTACTGCAGGTACTTGGAAGTTAAAAACTAGAGAAATGTGTTCTGTCAACACACACAAACTCTGTTGGTACCATCTTTTGACAAGCTTTAGTGAATGTCTCATTTAAGAGATACCATCGTCTTCAGATTTGTACCGTGCCCTGCAAGTGCATGCTGCGTATCCTGATTTGCAAACCGGGAAGAATAATGCTATTTTAATTCTTCTTTCTCTGCTCCCGAAGCTCACAATGTTTCTTTGCTTGGAACTGTTTCTGCACACTTTATTTCAGTCATGAGAAGCCTGAAACAGATTATGTTGGCAAGGAAAATATTCTGCTCTGTCAAGTATTATAACCTTATTCTGGTATCAGCAAGTCATCTCGAGGAGGAGGCTAAAATTAATTCTAGCACTATTTTGTCTGATGTCTTCATCTGGAAACTCAAAGCCAATGCAAATTGCAGAAGGGAGGTCACATGAAGATATCAGATGATTACAAGCTATTTATTTTGGATGCTTTCTTAGCTCCTCAGAATATATAAGGAAAGTGGATAACGAATCCAAACAAACTCTGGCTGGCATAGGTTTCTCTTTGCACTTCAGAGGGCCTGCTATAGCTTATGATTTACTGACTTTTGAAAAAGAAATTGGGGTATCTGTGGATCATATCTTTACATGCAGCTGGTATAAGTACAGTAGCATAATTATGAATTCAGCCACCGTGTCTGTAGACCATATTCTCCTGGTGCTGTTACTGCTGAATTCCTGTGGAGTGAGAGCAGGGTCCAGTCCAGCGTGCTGCATGCGTTCGTGCTGCTCCAGCCAAGTGAGAGTTAACTGAAAGCATTTCTTGAGCTGACGTACATGCAAGGGTTTTAGGAAATATGTCTGTGCCAGACTAAAATTCAGGCGATTGCTTTCAGAGGAAAAGATGCTAAGGGAGAAAAATGCCATGTTTGGCAAACACAAGAGGAAATTCTGACCTTTGTTTCCAGCATGGAAATGCAAAGAGGCTGTAGCTACAAGATTAGTCTCAGGCACGCTTCGGGTTGTGCATGCACTTGGGCTGGGATCTTACAGTGACTCTGAGCATAATCTGTGCGGACACCGTTGTCCCTGTGCTGCAGGAGCACCCTACCAGAGCAGGCTCTGAGCATCTCAGCAGGAGACAGTGTGGGAGGGCACGGGAGGAGAGCAGAGAGCTTGGGTGGGTGAGGTAGTATCTGTCATTAATTCAGGGAAGTATTCAAGCATATGTCCAGCTTAGCACATGAGTAGGTCCTTTGGAGTCAGTTGGACTATGCACTTGCTTAAAATATCACAGAGCAGACTTCATTTGTGTGTTGGTGTGTGTAATTGGGAGCAGAGTGGGGAGGAGTGCAGTTGTGGCGCTCAACCCACTTCAGAGCGATCTGAAGCTTTGCCTGCAACCAGGAGCTGCTGCTGGCATTGCCTTCCCGAGCCACCTTGTGCTGGTAATTGCCAAAACAAATCCTGCAGCTCTGGTAACTTTGAAAGCTGGCTGTTCCCAGGGGCTGATGGTGCAAGAAGTTTAGGAAGAGTTTGGTGAAAAGATGAACAGAAACTGCAGGAAGTTTGTATGGGCTTTATCTTTTATGTTAAAGTTATGATTCAGGTGAATACATCACCTGGGTTAATTGCATTGCGTGGAAAATCACATTTGATTCTTTTTGTTTGGGATGAATAGTAGAGCTGTAGTCATGTCAAGTGTACTTGGAGGTAAATATATCTATTCACTGAAGCTTCTGCATATATTCGAGATGTTACATGGTTATTTATGCTAATAAACGAGATGTGTAAAATGTTACTAATTTGATATTTCCCTTTGCCTTCCATGCATTAATTTCACTAAATCTAAGCTGTTGACATCTAAGCCATCTCTGTAAAAGAACTCATTGCAGGCATGAATGATATTTTTTCCTGTGAATGCCTTATCTGTAAAATTTGAAGTTTCAAATTGGGTAATTGTAGGAAATCATGGTAATGACCTTTGATTAAGATTGTATATTGTTTAACGAAATTTAACTAGCAGGCTTAGATCTGTGTTTCAAAATACAGAACTAATAGCAAAATTGTAAGGGTCATTACAAAGTAGCTATGAGCAGAAGGCACAGGTACTTGCACCTGCATAAAGATGCTACATTATACTACTTGATTCTTGGAAATCTCTCTTTAAATGTGATTTTTGGACTTGGAAGTACTTGAATTGACAGTTTCAGTGACTAAAGTTTCCCTTGAAACTCCTACGATACTGGCAGGACAGTGCAGGCTGCCACTGCCACGTCCTTGTTAGCAGAATATGGGAGGAAGGATAATCTACTTTCTTTTTTCAGTAGTCCCTGACCTCCTTCCTGAGTTTCTGATAGACGTCCTTTTTAGCAGTGGTGTTCTGGGAAGACTGTATTTCTCATTTGAGTTCCTAGGGCATTGGTGTTTATCTCTGTGTTGGCCCCTAAACATGTTATGGACAAAGGCTTACAGCACTGCAGGTGCAGGCTGCAGTGAAGCAGGTGACCAGCAGGCAAGGGCTTCATGTTCCATTATCCAGTAGACTTCTTAAAATTTGTGCACCTGTGATTTCAATTGCAGACTATTTCATTAATATCCCCTGTATAAAGTAGTTTTCAAGTGCTGTCGTTTCAGCCAATTTGAGTAAATGTGTTATGTGTAAATATATTCATCTGTTAGAAATCAGTCTTTATACTGATTCTCCTCTATTTTCTGATTACCATTAGTCCCACGTTTGCTGAATCCATGGTATATATACTCTTGCTCTGTAGCTATATGAACAAAAATAGGCCGTACAATGAATGTGTGTCTGCAGGCAGGTGCTATTGCTCAAACCTTACTACAGGTGCTCCATTTCTGTCTCTGTGGTAGACGCGTGACATGATGATTATTTAATGTTAAGCTACTGTTAGTTCGTCCAGTTAATTCTATGACTTGATTTCTGTAGGCCTACTTAATGAATTTATTAGTAAGACTGGTATTTATATTATGCTATTCATCCAGGACAATCCAGGTTCCTTTGCTTTGAGCTACAGTAACTATTAACAGCAGAAACAGATTAGTAAAAATACTGAATGGAAATGGCATCATTCTTCCAGAGATTTCAAAGCGCACCGTGAAGGTGGTTATTTGCTTCTGTAAACAGGAGAGAGATGCAAAACAGGTTAGTGAATTGGCCACAAATAGTGTGTTGGTAGTTGTGGTAGGAAAAGGAGACTGCTGTCCTGTTCACCTAATTCTTTTACAGCTTCAAGAAAGACTGTAAAAGAGATTAACTGAAACCCTGGAAGAAACTCGGTGTAGGAAGAATATTTGTATGCGTATTGTAGCATACAGGACAGTGTATTGACAACATTTAATAAATTGTTTTGAGACTTGTTGTGTAAGACCGCTGTGATCAGGGCTGTAGCTTTAATCCAGTTAATGTTCAAATGAATAACGTTCTTGTTACATGATATTTATAAGACTTTTCTTTGATTTCTGATGGTGGAGCAGTAATATTTTCTGCTTTTAATAATGTATTGAAGAAATATATCCATGTTCCTTCAAAAAGCAGAATTTGATAGCTAAACCAGTTGAGTGCTGCAGTACTGCAGTAGTGCAGTGCCAGGCATAAATAAGTTGTAGGCTTAGTGGCTAAGCGGTGGCAGCTATTATCATTATTGAGTTAGTCCTTTACTGTTTGTGGCTTTTCAGGACTGGATTGGGTTGTGATCTTTGTTTCATCTTTTGCACTACTTAATCTTCCAAATATGTTTCTCTGTCCTGGATTATTTCCTTAGACAGCAGTGTGCTGAGCAGCAGTATTTTTTTTTTTAAACAAAGGCTCGGGAACCAGAAGAGAAGAGGAAGAAGAGATGGGGATTTGAAATCTTTCATCTCCGCTGAGCCATTGTGAATTTAGGATCTAGGGCAGAGTGTTAAAAAGAATTAATCATTAATGAGCCAATAAAGAGTATTAAAAGACAAATTGGCTGAACCTTTCTGGCCTTTTTCATTTTCTTCTATGGAAACAAAGTATAGAGTGCCAGATGATAAATAGCTCCAGTCCAGCCATTCTTGCAGGATTAACATCATAATATCTGGAATACTAAAAGCATCTACTTTTTAGCATGTTAACCAGATAAAAGCCTTCTCTATTGTGCCTGTTTTATGTATGCAGAAGCAGAGAATAAACTTCTGCTTTCAGAGCACTCTGCTATGCTAACTCTTGCATTTTCTTCTTCTGCTGCTGTGCCCCCCAAGAAACTGGTGAGTGGATGAGTACTTCCAGCAGCAGTTTCTACCACAGTGGTCAAGTACCTGTACCTTCTACTCTGCCAGGGTGGATTCAATTCTGTCATTATCCACACTGCTGCATGTTTGCGGGCGCACCTTGTCCCTCCTGCAGCAAAGACTGCCCTCCAGTTCTGCCAAGGAGCTCTCAAGCTGCCTGTCCCTTGCCACAGTCCGGTCACTGCTGTGCCAGGTTCATGCTACCACCACCCAAAGGGATTTTGATGCAAGTGGCTGCTAAGTGAAGTGCTTATTAGCATGGGAAAGCAGGAGGTGTTACACTAAGTATCCACCAGACAAAACTGAGCTGAGAAATGTGGCCTTTCAAAGCAACCAAGTGTGATTTCTGCTGCTGGATCCAGCTCTCAGCAATAATTCAGATGCAAAAGTGAACAGTACTCACTCCTGTGATTAGTAACGAGTTATGACTTCAGATGTTGAAACCAGGAAAGAAAAATTAAGTTGTTTGCGTTGGTTTAATTTCTAGTGGATTCATCATGATGCTTCACTGAAAATCAGAGGATTGAATGCATTGCAGCTTTATTTGAAAGTTTCACTTTTGATACTGATAGAATTTTAAACACCTTTCTTGCCGATGCATGAAACTGGATCAACGTGCTTAAATGTCTAGTCCTGTGAATTAATTGTTGAAGCGATGTAGAACCTGCACTTAAAAAGAGAAGTCGGTCCAGTGCCTGCTGAGTGTGAAAAGCATTTGGACCATGTGAAGGCTGTCACAGTAATCAGAGTATTTAGGTGGGGTTTAATATTTGAGTTCCTCAGCCATGTTATGAAAATATTTCTGGCTCTGGCATACAGGAACACCTTGTGGAGCTCACGTGCTCAAGGTGAGCAGGTAAGCCTTGCAGTCAGAGCCGGGTAAAATGTTAAACTCGATGAACATGAATTCTCTGTGCATCACTCAGGCATCATGAGCATGGGAGGTTCATGAATACGTATTTCAGAATATAATTTGACTGAAAGAATAAATTTGGATTCATGGCAGTTTGCTTTGTACCTAGCAAAACTGTGGGGAAAAACATAAAACAGGTTGCAGCTGTCTTCCTCCTTCTCCTCCCAGCCCACCTGAGCTCCAGCCGAATTCTCAGAGGGGGGCTCGTGCATTTCCCTATCTGTAAGAGTCAGAAAAGACAAAATAGCTCTTTTCCTCCCTTACGCTCTAGAAATTTTCCATCATTACCTGCAAGAATCTGAATGCTGTTGCTTCCTGCTTAGGAACGGAGCCATTCTCACATCGTGATAAATTAGTGGCTCAGTGACATGGGAAGCGTTTGGTGAATTATCAGTGGTTTGCGTTTGGTCATTTTGTTTTTCTTTCTTGTCTTTTTGGTAGGCAGGTATCTACTTCATGATTCTTAAAGCATTTCAGTGTGTCCTGACAACAGTCATGTTCTAGAGCTCAGCTAATTTAGTCAGCAGATATTTGTGATAAATTAGTGTCTTTGTGACACATCACATGCCCTGCCAGCAAAGGGCACCTTGTTTCCATTGTAGTTGATTTGGAAAACGGAGGACTGATCTAACACAGGCTTAGTTGATTACAGTCGTGGAAGGCACGTGGCTCCAAGGTGAATGACTGCAGAGGTGGTGTCAGATGTTCCCTGAGACTGAATTTGCTCAAGTGAAGGACCAATGTGAAAAGCTGGAAAGGGTTCAGTAAAACACTCACTGGTTTGCCTTGATGCGTGTCTGAGTGAATTGGCAAATCCTGATGTTCTTTGAAGTTCTGCATGTTGTTCTTATCAAAGGTTTAGGTAGTATGTTTAAATGCAAATAGAATCAAACTTTTATAGTTGGAGTCGATCTTTTGCCCTCTGAGGGTGCGTGAGCCCCAAGGGATAGAGATGTGGTTATGGGAATAAGACGAAACTAAAACACACTTCAAACTACATTCAATAATCTTTTTGAAAGAAAGAAAGGCAGAAGATGTAGACTTGTAATTTGAAATTGCATTTGATATTACATTTCAAAAGTGTGTTAATCTCTCCCTGTGTGGCTATTCACTGATCCAAATGATAAACTGAGCTCAAAGCATTTATGATGATGATGACGCCAACATACAAAGGAAAGAAAGATCAACAGTGATGCCAGAGACTGTGTTGGTTTCTGTTATGTTACTGCTAATTGCTGGTGGGACTTAAAATGTACTGATCAAGCAACTCTAACCAGTGATAGAATACGTACTTTAGATCTTCCTGTTTCAGGTCTTATGGGCTGTTGGGGTGAGGGGGTGGATGATGTGTTTATCTGTGTGTAACATCTCTTTGGTGCTGTTATGTCTGGTATTTAAAAAAAAAAAAAGGGGCAAACTTGTTCTCATATATTCCAAAAGTGTGGAAGGAATTTTGAAGTCATGCTGTAGTGTAAATCGAAGCCTGAAAAAAGATGCTATGTTCACAGTTGTGACTGCTACAGGGAAGCGTTACTTGGGATTTACGCAGTGTGTCTGAAAAACCCTGGGACTGGAGTGCTGGAGGGAGGCTTCGGTGTGAATAGCAGCTTCATGTCAATGGTGCGGGAAAGTGTAGGTGTGTACCACACCATCAAACACATTGTTACCTTTGTTCTGGTTTTGAAACCAACCATGAAACTGCTGTTCCAGGGAGGCTCTTTGGTGAGTTATCTAATGGTCGTCGGAGATGACACTGCATTACTGCTGGATGAGGAAGACACAGGCATTTTTGTGTTAGGAGGTGGGAAAACTCTTACTGAAGTGATGGGACTGCTGCCTCAGCAGAACAGCTGTGTAAGCTGCAGCGTTCGGTATCCCACATGCCTACTTCACTTCCTTAGATTTTTGTCCTGAATTTTCTTGATATGAGGTGTTTCCAAGAAGTTACTATGGTCTATTATATTCTTACCTTCTAGTTTCATAACAGCTCTACAATTAAAGTTAATCAACATATGCATATAATAAGCCTTCCAGTAGTGCTAGTTAATCATGAGGATAACATTTCTACAGCCTGGCCACATGCAGTACTCATAAATTAGCCAAAACCAGCTTTTCTAACATAGTACCCCCTCTTAATCTTCACAAGGGAATTTTCTGCAGAGCTATTAGTGACTTAAAGGAACCCATTTGGCTTAGAAAAGATATGGTTTTCAAACCTTTCATTTCCATATTCTTTACACTGAGAGCCCGCAGAGGCAGGCTGCTAATACACTGAGGGTCCACATTTGTGAATTAGGTTTGTGTTCTTTTTTGGCTAAAGAAAGCAAAGGAAAAGGAAAGCATTTATACTTACTGTTGTATTTAATCTGCTTTACAAATGTATTTTTCTGAATGTAAGAATTGCTGATTCAAACCATTTTTCTTGTCTTGAGACTGCGTGTGTGCTTGGAGCATGGTTAATGCTGCATACCTCTGGGTGTAGCATGGCCTGTGGAGTGCTATCTGATGAAGGATGTCCCGGCACCCTTATGGCTATTGTAACGTGATTAATTTGTATTTAATATAAAAGAGAAAATAGCAAGGGATTTGGAGGTCAATGCATCTGGTTCTCCAAATTTTTCCCAGGAGATAAAGCCAAGATAAACCTAACAGGATGGAGGCTCAAGTGCCAGGAGCGGCAGTGCTTTGCTATGTGACTTTTCCTGGCTTTTGCAAGCTATATCAAGCAGAGACTATTTTAATTGAGCCCTTTTCTTCAAAGTCCTCTCCTAACTTTTATGTGGATTGGGTTTCATTACTTTGCGTTAGTAAAGTAATCCACATTACTTTACTATACCTTCCACAGACTGTACAAAACCTGAAGCATGCACCAAAAGACTGGGAATCTGCCCAGACCTGTGCTTTGCTTGGCACCTTTCTCACGCAGAGACACTGGTTGGCATCCCAGTACCTAAAAATATGAGGTGAAGGATGACCACGAGCTATCTGTCTCAAGTGTTATAAATGTGTGGTTTGTGTTAGGTTGTGGAAAGCACAGCAGTTTGTAAGGGGTTAACAGGCTCCCGTATTTGGTAGTTTGGGGAACAATGCAAATAGAAAGGAAAGCTGAGTAAAGGTAAGCTAAGGAGAAAGGTGAGTCTCCTGCCTTTTGACTGGCTGACGCTGGCAATGTCTATAGAGATTACAGTTGAATGGTTTTCCAGATATTTGCTTTTTGTTTTGTAACCATTTTGTGGCTAATGCAGCAAGCTCTGAGGAAATGAGTTCGATGCGGACTGACGCTGGGAGCTTTGTCCGCCTTCTTGGCTGGCAGAGCTGCCTGCCCGTGTTACATGCAGGCACCGCTCTGTCACTTTGCCCGCCTGGATCCGGATGTTATATCTCACAGAAAAATTATGCAGCAAAATATGATGCTTCTTCATGCCTAAATAGTAAAAAGATCATTTCTGTGTGGTGAGTCTGGCCAAAGGAGGAGACTCGTTTAAATCCCCTATTACGCTTATATTATTGTGGATGGAGCCCGCATTGTGTAAGCTCTCAGCTGAGAAAAGATTTAGCATCGTGTGAGTCAAGTGCCTGTTGTTCAAAGGATTGCAGTTTGCATACTCAATGAAAGGAATCTTTCTTCTATTTGGACAAGATCAGTGAAAGCCTCTTGAATTGCCTTCTTCTCAGCCTTTTAAATGTGTTTTTTAAAAATAACTTGTCAAGCTACCAAGGGAAATAAAACAGCAGGTAGAGCATGCAGCAAAATATAAAGAAGTAAAAAATAACTTCAAAAGCTGTATGTGAAATTTTCAGTCTTTGAGAGTCTTTTTCATTATTTATGTGACGGGAAGTCTTCTTTTTCCTCCCCTTCTCCTCTCCTCATCCCCCCCCCCCCCCAATGGATCTGTGGGGAAAAAAGATGAAAACTTGGTTCTGAAGAGTAAATTTTTAATTATGTTCCTTTTTGAACTCTGCAGAAGGGATAGTGAAATAAAACTAAGAAAATAATAAAATACAAGGTTTTTTTCCACCTGTTTTGAGTGGAGGATGTATGGCTAGAACTAACCTTTTCTGGTGACACATAGGAAATGAAAACATGTTCAAGAAATGTCTGTAGAATGCTCTAAGGAGATATTGTGCACTAATAAGGTTTTCAATCAACTGAGATAATTTTGGGGTGCATTAGTCAAAAGCCTTTTCCATATAACTGCTTCCAGGGACTCCAGTGAGTCTGGAAATAACAGTAAGTCTGTGATTAACCTTTTACCTGGAATTTACTTTCACATGTTTTCCAGAACAGCTGATTGTCAGGTGCAAGTCCACTGCAGTCTGGTGCTGGTAGTGCAGACTGGTTCCTCTACCACGCTGTGGGGAAAGCAACTGTCTGCATGGTGCTGGGAGCACTGACAAGCCAAAGAGGAGATAGCTGAGCTGAATTAATTCAGAGTTTCCATCAGGTGGAAAATGCTGGCATTTTGGCTGGTTTGGGATTTTTTTTTTCGTCCTAAATTAAGAACTTAGGTTTGGAAGGAAAGGACTAGATTTTTGAGGTCTAGGTTGATGCAGCTCTTGAGCGTTGACCACTTCAGAAAGGTCATCATGCAGCTTCTCATTCTTTTGTTCCTAGTGTTGGTAAATCACCCAAAATTCCCTTTAAAAAATTCCCATCACACAAAAGCAAGTTGAGAACACAACTATAATTAGGATCAAATTTCTCTGTGCAGAAAATCTCTCTGTGCTTTGGAGGGTTGTGCCTGTGCATGGCAGGAGCGTTGGAACTAGATGATCTTTAAGGTCCCTTCCAACCCTAACTATTCTATTATAAAAAAAAGGTTCTGAGATTATTTTAAAGTTTATAATTTAGCCATTTTTTTTTAATTAAAAAAAAAATTAAGAGATCTCAGCAGTCCTGAAATGGAAGTGTTTTGTTGCAGTACGTGGGATGAAGTACTCTTACAAATTAATGTTTCCTAATCAGTGTTTCCTAATTAGTTTTCCCATGGCATATTTGTTTCTTTGCTGCAGTTGAGGAAATTGAGCTGTGCCCAGAGGAGGGTTTGGAGTTGTAAGGCCTCTGCATTATTTCTATAATGCTCTGGAGTCAGATAAATCCCTATGACTTGATCAGAGGAAAAGGTGCACTGTGACAGGTCAGTGCTTGGAACAAGTGAAATAATGCTGGCTTGAACTTGTTGCTGTTCAGCAATACCTTGAGAGCAGTAAGGACGCAATGTGACACACTGTGAATTAATTCAACCCAAAATGTCTTAGGGCTGTTAAAATGTATTCTGATGTAACTGGAAATGGTTCACTTAATTACCTTCCCCAAACAGTAAAATTTGAGTAAATTTTCCTAGTGGAAAACTTACAATTTAAAATTTCTCTTCGTAGAAATTGTCTAGAAATTGTTTTCTGTTTGTGGCTTCTGCTTTGATTCTTGACAGGCTTTCTAGCTTTGAAAAAAGTGTCATCTGGTATAACTTGAAACAGTCCTAAGAATATATGCAGAAGAAACACTTTTGTTTACTTTTTCTGCATGTATAGGGGTTGACTGAACTTGGGGACTCTGTTTCACTTTGTATTTATGTAGCTCTCTGAATGAAATACTTGGAAATGTAGTGCTGGCAGACATCACACTATATTACATATGCTTTGCTACTGGGATGATCAGTTGCTTCTGATGAGGCTACTGAATGTTGCCTGATCATTCATTGTCATTGCATCTGCAGGACAGACCCACGCAGAAACAAGAGCCATCATGTGTGGATTTATTTTTAAGTAATTCTCTCAAATTCACTGTTTATTCCTTTTCCTTCTTCTTTCTCTTACATTTCTTGCATCTTCTGCTATGATTGAAAAATCAATTCCAACACTTCAGTGCAATGCAAAAGCTCTTTGGACAGAGTGAGAGTGGGAATATACCTGCAAACATACTTGAATGGTGTACTAGTATATAAGTCATAGACACAACTTGTCTGATGATGCCAAATGGGGGTAAACAAAACAACATTTTTTTTTTTGTAAGCTACAAATTCCATCACTGCTGAGTTGCCTGTGCCTTACAGTCAGATATGTCAACTTCTTCCCAAAATAATCAAAATGGAAGATAAGCTCTAAAGAGATGGGTTAAAATTCTCTTCTCCTTGTTTTGGTTCCAAAGGATATCATTGCTCATCCTGTCCTTTTCTGTTTTGCCAGGCATCAGATGGTTCAAAAGATTATTTTAATTTATTTCAGTTTTGCTGCTATACTTTTGACACTTCCTGAGTAATATAGTATTTGACAGGGCTTGAAGTAAAACTTTATTCTATAAATAAGCTTCCAGTTTTAATAAAGTGAAGGACAAATTCCACAGGCAACTATGCTGAAAAGTTTTGCCTTGTCCACTACCTTTCTGTTAACCCACGAGCATACAGCTGAACCATCCTTGCTCTGTGAAATAGATACCATGGCAGCTTCAGGAGATGAAAAGAAATAGCGCAAAGAGCTTCACTGCCACCCTGGGCTGTGTATTTTCTTTCCTGGTAAATAATTTAGGACCCAGTCCCACAAATCTATTGTGATGTGAACAGCTACCTCAAAGGGAGGTTCCACTAACAGGGAGAATTATTCACAGATGTGGAGATCTGCTAAACTGAATCTTTATTTCTATCCTCAATGACACAAAGTACCTGTGTTTTCCTGGGAGGAAAATGCAAAGGTACTGTTGCTAGCGCTCTCAGCCTATGGAAATTTGCTATGCTCCCTACTAGAGTAAAATATTTGTTGGTTTTGGCATTTTTTTTTTTATTGTGTCTTCAGCGGAACACATTTTGCATGTAGCCCCTGAGGTCTTCACCAAGGGTGCAGATGTTGCTACTCTGATTTGCTGTTTCCACCCTGAGCTTGCACAGCTGGCAAGGCAGTGGGGAACCAGATGACAGTGGGTTTGGTTTTGTCCTTGCTATGTTTTTGATCTGGTCAATCCCGGTTGTTTCCTCCTAGAGCACAATCTCACTTCCTACAGATTTATTCGTGTTTCCTTCCTGAATCTCAAACATGCTTTTCCTCATTCTCCAGCACGTCCACCTTCAGCTGCTCCATTACCTTTATGAAGCCATTGCCACTTTGTGTTATTTATTGCTTGTTTGCTAAACAGCTGGAGTCATGCTGAACTGAGAAATGATTTCTCCTTTCTTCCAGTCACCATCTGTAATGTGTCACACCTTTGAGACAGTTTCATGCTCTAGATCAGAGAATTTTTAATATTGTGCTTCTGTCTGGAGTTTTGATCAGAATAAATCTCAAATGCTCACAGATGTTATCCGCCAAAACAACTTCTAGCTTGGGGCATGAGGAAGTTGTGTTTGAAACATGTTGATGACACTGTACCAAGCACAGTGTGGGTCACAGTGTATATAAACTATCTGGTCAACATTTTTTATTGTGGCTTTTTATGATACAGTAGATGCTAGAGCACTGCAACCATGTGCATTTGCAGCAGACCCAGCGTGCAGCAGCTGCCTCATGTTCAGCAAGCAAAGGATGGAATATTAGATTGCCGCAGGCATTTCATCAGCAACAAGGGCAGCAGAGACTCTACCACATCATACCCTGGGCAAAAAAGCCATTTGGAAAAGCTGCGTATAACACATTGTTCATTTCCTCAGTCTAGTTAGTCCATGAAAAATCAATATCACTGATGAAAGTATTCCTAAATGTGAAAAAATCTGAACAAAAAGGAAAATACTTCCTTTAACATAATACAACAGAAAACCCTGAGGTTATTTAAAACAACTGGGCAGCTAAAAGACAGGGCAGAGATGCAGAGAAATCCAGAATACACAGCTCTCCCTCACCTAAAGGGAAATGGGTTTTGCTGTCTTGTTCTTTACTTAGCCTACATGAAGAATTATGTGAGAAATTAGTAAAGATGCTGCTGACAATGCTTGGCTGCGATTTGGTCTTTGTACCTGTGATGGGAGGGCACGAAGTGTTACTGAGGCGTTGAGGAGACCACTCGGTTAGCTTATGTGGAGCCTGGAGTCTGCTAGCTGTTGCGGCTGCTCTAGGTGAGCCTTCTTGGTGTGTCTGGAGTGCAGTTAAGTGATGAATAGGATGTTATAACGTGAGGGAGCAACCGAAAGGACCAGGATTATTTTCTGTGGTCCATTTTTGTTGCAAAGCTGGTGTCCCGTGGCAGTTCACGAGCTCCATCCCCTCAGGACTGCTTTCCTCCATGAGCAGAAAGGCTGGATGATATTTCTCCCTGAGTGGAGTTTTGTCTTCTGCAGGTTTTGGCTGCTAAGAAGCCATCTGGAGGTGTCAGCTTGCACAGACTTGCTTGCCAAGCTGTGTTTCATGCAGAGACCAGGTAACACCTGCGAACCATTCTCTGTGCAAAATATCAAGTGCTTTGCAGGTGGCACTTGAAGTGTTGATGTACGCCTGGAATGAGCTAAACGGTTTGTGTCATGTCTGCCCCAGGAGCTTCTTGTTCCATGTTACAAAGCAGCATACACTGACTTTCAGATCCTCTCGGCTTGGCACCTTGGGCTGTTTGGGAGGAGACTCGCAGCCAGAGCTCCTTATCAGATTGTCCCAGAGAAATGAATCCCATATCTATCAGGGTTGCTGCTGACCAGAGCTCTTGTAGCGTTGGAAGAAATGAGAAGCTACCTTATTATTTTAGTTTGTGATAGGAGGATGGCGCTATGGTTTTAAGTAGACAAAGGATTGCTGAGACTGCATGTGATAGTGATGGGTGTGCGTGCACTTGTCGGTGAGTATTTTCAGTGACCTCTGTTTCATTTCTTAGCTATTTTTATACTTCCATGAATATAGCATAGGTCGTGTGCTTTTGGATGGGCCAAAGGAGAAGGGCAGTAGAAAACTGCAGGATTTAAAATACGTATTACAATATGGCATAAGAAAGTAACAAAACAATGCTTCAATTTCTACAATGGGAAATTTACCTTATGTGTTTTGGAACAATATAAGAGGCTTTATGAGTCTCTTGAGGGAGCAGAGCATTTCTACTAAAGGTAGAATAATGGAAACTTTATGGAATAAAAATTTTAAGCTACCAGTTTACTCCTAAGGAATAACGGGTGGGAAAATAGTTGTGAGATGATGTGAAAAAAATCGTAGCTCTAGCATTGCCGTAACAGTTTGAATCAGTCTCTCAAACGATCTCATGGAACATCTGTCTTTGGTGTACATTCCTATTTTCTTAGTAGGAGTAGAAAGAAATGGTATTGCTTTTAGAATTTTCATAATACTAAGCTTATCAAATAGCATACAGTTTGACTTGTCTCTTAACTGGTTGTACACAAAATAGGGCCTCCAGGCTTGATCTTGCAAAGACTGTGGATCTAAGAGTAAAACTAAGATCACGCAAAAAATTTGAGTGGCTTACATTCACAACTGTTCTGGTCATCAGTTGATCCATCTCACCGTGAAGAACTGTGAGTTACACGTGTCATATTGGCCCTATTTTAATCTCATCCTTAGTTTAATGGAGAAGACACTGCCCTAGAAAGTAGGGGTATGTCGGGGAATAGAAACCTGCCCACCTGCTCTTTGTTGTCACAAAAAAATATAGAAATCATTGAAATGTTGCTGTCAAATTCCTGTGTTTTCAAGTCAATCTCCCTGTTTGATGTGGGTTATAGTGAAATCAGAGCTGTCCAAGTCTCTGAATATGTTGTCTGGTTTGAGCTTCTCGGAGGACTTCAATGCAAAAGCTTCAAACTGCTTCAGTTTTGAAGTTGCACACCGCTATGCTCGTGTTGCCCAGCAGCAAGCTAAGCACAGCTTAGGTACTTTGAATTTCATGCAAAGCATACTTCTAGATGTCTAAGCTCTTGCTTGAGATCTTGCCCCTGTATTTGCAGTCTGTAGGTGGTGCCTATGAAACAACTATATTGGACAACTACCATTGTTCAAATGCAGTGAGCCTAATAATTTCTTTTAGGAAAAAAAAAAGAAGTATTTTAATTATAATTAATATTAGACCTACAAAGACACAAATGCCAGCATGATTTATTTCGTTTAGCAATATATTCCTCTCAACTGAATTATGTGCAATTGTGTAGACGTGGTCACTTTAAATATTTTATGGGATTGTATAATGTAAGACAGAGTGCAGCCTGTAGGGCCAGCAAGAAATATTGCTGTGGAACTTTTTATTTAATTTTATTTCAGCAGTTTAATAATTCATTTTAACTGGATTTGAACACGAGAACAAGCTCATAGCTTGAGTGTGACCTGCTGTTATAGTTCTTGAATTGAGAAGCCAGAGGAGGGAAGAGGAGTCTTGAATAACCGGCAGAGATGAGCTGCGCATGTGGTCAGGTTGCCATCCAATGACAAATATCTGACTTGTTTGCTGCTTCAGAGGCAAAGTGTGTTAAAAGTTTGAGCTGACTAGAATCTTTCTGACAAGGTAAGGTTATGTCTTGTGAAAAATACAGACTTGCCAAAATTAAAATATTTTCATTAAAAAAGGAATGGTTCCTATGGAGACTTGTCTTATTTGCTATTTTACCTGTAGTCAGGATTTTGCTCCTGAAAGTCCTGAGAGAGAGGTGAGAAATCCAAACGAGTACATCACCTTCCCTGGCAGTATGATAACCAGGTATCAGTCATGGCCTCCATGGGTCTGTGCTGTTGTCATTCTTGGCATTCCTGGGATGTCATAGGATCGCTTTCCACCAGCTGGGGCAATTTTGAACCTTTCTGGGTTTGGGCAGGGTAAAACTTTACTCACTTTCTATCTTATTTTTGAAAGGAGACAGGAAGGACCATCAATGTGGTCATCTGCTTCTTGTTCCTGCTTATGAGGACAAACTATATGAACTTCTGACTTATGGGCAAAGGTACTGTTTTGCAGTGGACGGTGGATGCAGCAGAGCCCAATGGGTGCTACTGTAAATAGTAAAATGCTTAGTGTAAAAAGGGAGGAATTGTCCTATGTGTGTTCGTGGTTGTGTTGTAGACCATTCCCTTGTGATCAGTGATTCTTAATTGTCTGAGGGGCCTGATTCAGTCAAGTCCCTGAATACTTCTGCAGTGCAAAATGCATTAAGGATGCTCAACACCTTTGTAGAATGCTGACTTCTAACTAACACAGTACATGACCCATAGCTCACCTGATTTTCATAGTTATTTGCCTTGTTAGAAAAAGTCTGCCATCTTTATCAAGAGAGAATGTTTGAATTTATTTGGAGGATGAAAATAATCTAAGTGCTTTTCAGGTTTTACATCTGGTCATATCATAGATGGATTTGAGTATGACTTATTTCAGTGAGATAATTAATAACACAGCCAGCTTTAAACATAACATCCGCAACTGCTGCTCACTTCTGGCTAATACAGCACAAAATCTGTCACTAATGTGCTTTTTGTCTGAGGATGTCTGATCTCTTCTGATTTTTATCTGCTTAAAAATGTTTGCTTGCTGAGGTAAATGGCTAGAACTTGAAGTATAAAGCACCATGTAAATAAAACAGTTGTCCATCTAAGGACTCTCAGCAGGAACTGTGTAAATAGATTACAGTACAGGTTATTGGGAAGGTCATCTGTATCTTGACTTAAACTCTTTTTTTCTTCCCTTTCAGAGTAGTGTGTAGCCTTTTGAGGCTAATGCAGAACAACAGTATCTCACCTAATAACTCCTCTGTTAATAAAAACATATCATTGTGGATAGATCTAAGGTTTTGCATCTTGCTTTGATAAAGCAAGAGATGATAAAAACCTCTACATTTTCAAAACTGAGTTCAAAACTTTGTACTCACAGGTCTTTTGGTTATTTGTGAAGTGTTCCACGAGAGGTAAAGGCAATCATAATTTGATACAATACATCTTAGTATATTTGTTTTACTTGGAGTAAATGTACAGATTTTGTATCAGTTGCTTTCTTTTGTCCAACATGACCAAAGCTGCCTCTCAAGAGCTGAGATGTAATAGCTCCAAAATAAGAAATGCAGTTACAGAGAGGCAAAGAGATAAAAGCATGAGTTCCTGCAGATCAGTTTGCCCGTTCTGAGCGTGCTGTATCAGAGCAGCCTTTGCTTCCCGTGACTCTGCATCCACTTATGCTTCAGCCTTGGTGCCCAACAGTCCAGATGGAAAACATTCCTGTAGGGAGGTACTTTTACCCTCCTCCACCAGAAACCCTGCTGGCAGTTCCTTTTCTGGAGCTGTGGGTCTCCATCCTGGCAGGGAGAGGATGGAAACCATCTCCTGGTCCTTTAGGTTTCTATCTCATACTTGCCAAGAGACATCTTGTGTCTTCAGTACAGTCTGGCAGGTTTCCCTTCACCCTTCCCTTTCTCCTGGCCTATCTTTGCAGGCACCATTAAACCATTTCACCTCTACATCTCATCTTGGTCTGCCTGCAGCGCTGAGGGTGTGTTTTTTGTGGTCATGTATGAATGGTAAAGGGTGGTTTCTTTTCCAGTAAATTTAACTTGCCCTTCTCCTCACGCCAGCTGCCAAAAGTTGGCAGCTACTGAGGAGACTTAGAATCTAAAGAAGTTACTGATATGTTTTATAAGTAGGTCCTTTGGAGTAGAATAAAACAAATAGGATATTTTGGTTTGTGAACAGATGAGAAAGACTTGAGGGAAAGATGGATAGGGGAACTGGATGGATATGGGTGATTTTTTGGGAAGTATCCAACTAAGAAACAGTAATTTTAAGAAATTACAAAGGGTTAAAGAATTATGAAGGGTTTTGCATAGCCGACAATTTTTTTCTTATTTTTGGGCTTTCTTTTAGGCAAATCTAGATAAACCTCAGAACTGTTGCCATTTCAAATCAAAAGTCAATCTCAAATCAAAATTTTGAGTATTTTTTGGCTTACTTAAATAGGTGTTTCTCACTAAAAAAAAGTTTGTCTGAATAATATCGCTTTCTGCTTATGACGCTAGACAGCATATTTTATGAGACATTTGTGTTTTGACAAAGCAAGCTCTGTCATACAATTTGGTTTCACATATTTTTATACCAACACTTAAATGTTGGGCTTGAACTACTCAGCTGTAAGAAATTATATATATAATCTCCTTACAGTCACATATTCTTGCATGCTGAAAGGGTTTGTTAGCATAATTTGTAATTCTTCCAGATAATTTTAAATAATACTTGTTTTAGAAGGAAAATGAAACTGTGAACAGGAGCTCAGAAAGCAGCTTTTCATCTGCTCATACGAAAGGCAACTGCTGAGCTTCCAGCAAAGCTTGCCAGTAACTGAATGTTGCTGTTGGAAGGATCCCATACTTGGATTTGAACACATTGGCCAACTGTGTTGTATAGGTGGCCAAAAGAATGAATTCTACTTTTAGAGAAAACACCTGTCCTTGCTGCCTCCAGTCCTGTGCTGTAGATTCCTCTTGGCAGGAGAAAAGGGTAGAACGAGCGTACTCTGTTTTGAAAAGTACTTTTGGTGCTGCAATAGTCTATTCTTACCTTCCAGATGTACCTCTTAGAATATTTTTTTCTTACAATCTCTCCATGAAGTCTGTGCACATGTATCCCATGTGACTTCCAATATTTTCATCCTTGGACCAAATTCTGTGTTAAAGCAGTGTTTGGGCAACAGAGTTGCTGCACAAAGTACCAATTTTACTTGGGAGCTATATCTGCTGTAAATTAGATAAGGTAGAATCCATACAAGAGATTGCATTGTTGTGCTTTACAGTCAGCTCGTGAAAAGTGGGAAGCATCACGCGTGTATTGAAATTCGTGTTGCACTGAGAGTGCTAATTGAGACTTGGACAAACATCTTGACTCTTGAGTGGGCAGGCTTTTGTGCTGAAACTTCTCCTTTTTGAAACAGGATTTAGAAAGTTGCGTGCGTTTATTTTGGTAGAGCCCCTTCTGTAGAAGAGTGAGTCATTTGAACCATGCTGTTTGTTCATGAAACAGTAAGCAACTGGCCAGTTTTATGATTGTTTGAGCTGGACTCTTTTAGTAACCACGTTTCTGATAGAAATACTCCATGTTCCAGAAGAAAATTGTCAACAAGCTTGTTCTGATTCTTCATTTCAGCAAATATTTGTGACAGTCACTTTACCTCCAGGATTCACAAAACATAAATACGAATGCGGCTAGAGCAACTTAAATAGTTTATTTGAGCGAATATTCATAGGAAAATGAACTGATATATTTGCATGGAGCTAAAACTTCCTTCATCGTGGAGGTTGACCAAAGAAGTTAAGACTCTAGCTGGAGCTGTCAAGGAAAGGCATAGGGCAAATGAGCTTTCTTACTTTAGGCTTGGAAAAGAAAGAAGAAAGTTAAGATCTTAAATTCCTTCCCGTAGCATATGAGTGCTAGAAGGAATGTAATTGCCTAAGTGATAAAGCTGTTGTAACACCAATTTTAAAAGGTGAAATTTTTTCTGTGTGTGTGCTCCTATGTATTATAATGGAACATGTAGTCAAGAATTTGGCATTTTCCTCATGACTTCTGGTGTGTTGAGTCATCACATAAGCTCTGTTTGCTCTTCATTATTCATTTATTTCATTACCTTATTTAAAATGACTTGAAAGAGAGAGTATCAAAAGCCTCCAGCTTTTTTTGTTCAATATGTTCTTTTTATTCCTAAAAAAAAACCCCTAAACCAAAAGTATTTCTATTTACTAAGCAGTGAGCATCTGCACAGTGCCAGGGCTGAGCTGGAAATAGAACAGTGACTTCACCAGCTAGTTTTATAATGGAAAAACTGCAGTTAGCATATATTTTGCAATTCATGTGGTTGATAAAGCAGTGTGAACAGCTTTGCAGTGACTGAAACTTCATAATTATATCAACACGAAGAATGAGCCAGTATTTAGATGTGGAGTCAATTCTTTGTTGCCTTCTTCCTAGAAGTCTCCAGGCCATAAGAATTTAACAGTCTGTGAATAAATAACTGCTATTTAGCTCATCAGAGATGGTGTTGCAATTCTTATTGCCTCTGAACTTGCTTAAAGCTTCCAGATTTAATAGGAAAACTGCAATTGCAACTACATAATTGTTCGGATAACTATTATTGCTTGTAATAACATTACTCACAGTTTAATACAGTGTAATAGAGTATGCTTGATTTTTGGGGCAGAGCAATGACATACAAAAGCACCCTCTTCAGTTAAATTCTAGGAGCCAGCAAATTTTTTAGAGGGTTGGAGGGAGCTATTACATAAGGACAAATATTTACTTAATGTAATCAAACTCCTCTTTAAATCAGAACAATGGTGGGAGTGCAGTTACTATGGTTCTGTGTAATTTTGTGCTATATTTGGCAAAATTTGGCAGGGCTAAAGCCACAGCTGATCATCTGATTTTGTAAGGGAAGAGAAGAATGTGGCAGAATATTTGCATCCTTGATCTGTACTCAAGATGATGTCATAGGGTCCCTTGTTAACCCTGAGCAAGGAAAAATAAACCCAAGAAATATTTATCAAAAAGCAACTTAACAGAGCTGTGATGTTGAGTGTGATTTTGAAAGATGCTATATTTGGATACCTTCCCTCCCCTCCCTTTCTGTGCTTTGAACAATTGGTCTGAAAGGACACCTGCCTTGGCCTCCATCCTGATCTCCCTACACCCTTGGCCCAGGATCCGTGGTCTCACTGGGCTGGCCTTGATCTACTTCTGATTTTCCAAAGTACTTCTTACTATAAGCTGAGTGAAGCTGATGGGCAAATCTTTCTCCAGGTCATGCCCTTGAAATACTGATTTACTGACCCCCAGTACGCACTGGAGAAGGTCCTATTCCCCTGAGCTTTTCTGGTATGCAGAATTGTGTCAAGTGATGGACAGATGGAGACATCAAAATAGGTGTAAATTTGACTGTGTATTTTTACAGGGGCTTTTTGTTTGGTTTGGTGTGGGTTTTTTTTGAAATTGATCTCTTGCAGTTGAGCTGAATGAGAGTTCTGCGTATTGCTTAAGACTTTGAACATGAGACTGCAATAATTAGTGAGAGATAATTAGCACAATCACATCCAACAGCTTGATGCCATCTGATGTGGCACGGAATCTTTGCATACTTCATAAATAACCTTTCAAGAGAGCATTTCGTGCTTCAGCAATGTAAAAAAATAGAGTGCGGGAGTGACAATATGTTTTCTTGAGGACATTATCATCTTGAGGATGACATGCATTCTCTTTGCCTTTCACCTGTTTCTTGGTCATATCCCATTCCCACGTGCATTAGAAGAACACTGAAGTTACAGGCAGTTCGGAGGGCGCGGGAGTGCCCACTTGGGCATTACATGCGAAGTGGACAGTATGTCATTGTTTCTATACTGATACCCTGATGGACTAAATACTACAGCTGGCAGAAAGAAGCAGTAAAAGCATATGGTGAAAGGAAACACTGTGTAAGATGAAGCTGGGAATATGATTATTTTTCATAGGTGGCATCAAATCTTTGAAATACCTCACCTTTTGCATTTTTATGTTAAGAAGAGCATACTTAATTTATGACTCAAATAGAAAAGTTAGATACTGTTAATGCAATGAACAGAAATGGCATTTCTATTTAGCATTTGTTAAAATCACAGAAGGTGAAATTGCTTGTTCTTTAAAAGTAGTCATGGCTCTAACTAAATTTTTTTCATATTTTTAAGTCATGTTTTTTCTCTCATTTTATTGTGGGGATATTTTAAACTTGTCTTAAAAGTACTTAAACTTTATCTGTACTGAAAATACAGGCAGAACAACTGAAATATTGAGAATATATGCAAAAGAGTTACCATAATTCATTCAGACATCTAACTTCTATTTTTCCCTAAGCAATTATGTCAATCTTTTTTAATAAGCAGTGTTCCTTGCAGTTTATTGTGGTGGATAGGCTGGACAGAGGTAATTATAGGGTAGCTGGTCCAGTTTAGTGGTTTTCAAGCTAAGCAAAAGAGACATGATATGGAGAAGCATAAAATACTGTATTTTGGGAGGTGCAGGTCATGCTTTTGTTGTTGCTTGTATTTTTCAGAGTAGGTAGCATGTTTTGTCTTCTGGAAAGGGAACTCATGCACACAGCCGTCTGAAAATTGATAATCAATCAAACTAAACATTGAATCCAGAGCCAGGGCTTTCCGGCAGTAAACTTGGCTTGGCAGCATGCCCTGATGACGTTTCTAACCCTTCTGCGTTGTAGTTCTGCACTTTTATTTGGGAGCAATTACATTTACCTAGAAATCTCAAGTGTAGTTGGAATTAGCTCATGTTTGTCTAGCTCTTCAAGAATGTAAAATATATGATCAAAATGTTGATTTATCTGATGATTCAGAAGAGAAACTAACTCTGAACATCCTGAAAGCAAGTTTTGAATCCAGAAGTTATGAATGTACCGTTAGAAGATACCAGTCAGACTTGGCACTTGGCCTCTCTTCCCCAATACATGCTGTCCTTCCTTAGGGACACGTGGTTTCTCTTTCTCTGTCTCCTTTCCCTGCTTCCAGCCCACCTGCCGTTCTTTGTTGGTTTTTGTTTTAAGTTTTTTTTTCTATGAAGTTTAATTCTTCTTTGCCTATGGTAAAGCCTTAACAAATCGTTGTAAATAGTTTTGCCCCTTTACATTAGTAGCAGGATTATTTGCTTGGTTTGCTGCTATTTAGCCTGACTGAAACAAGCTTCTGGCATATAATTACTTATTCTGGTCATTAAATCCCTGTTAATAATGTACTGTATTAGATGCCATCTGTCTATTCGGAGATACTTCTGTCTGCTGAGTCATAAGGCACTGCCTCAGATGCTGGGGTAGGTCTTTGTGTGTGTAATGGATGCCCCATTTGTGCCTTTCTGGAATCTGGGATAAGAGTGGACAGACCACATCTCATCACTTCCCTTACTCCAGAGAAGTTGTGGGAAAGCAAGTGGATTTTCAGTACGCCACAAGGAAAACACAGTGTCGTTGAACAGGCAGGACTGAAGAGGATGAAATTCATGACAATATCTAGAGCAATTTATGCAAGAAATAACGTGAACGTCTTTATTATTATCAATTTAGGAAGACCTTAATCAGGAATGGCAATGTATTCTTCCATTGGCTGCTAGCTATTTTTTAGATGAGATTTCTCTTTAAAGAAGATTCTATGGAAGATCCAGTTTTTAAGCAAGGCTCCCCTTTGAGTGATGGGAAAGGAGATCAGGCCCATGAGCTGAATCAGTGTCACAGGATACAAACCAGGAGGTTGTCAGGGTCATGTTTAGCAGAAGAGCACATTTACCCTGCTCTGTTCCACCAAAAAACTGTTCAGAAATGTTTGTTTGTGATCCATGTTATGCAAAAATTTTTCTTAAATTACCAGAATGGTTCAGTCTGGTTCAGCATTTCTAATTTTTCTTAAGATTTGAAGATTTATGAATGCTGTGCAAAATGCACGCATTATAGGGACTCTGAAGCAACAAAACCCTGAGGCAGGATCGTGTTTGTAAACATAAACTTTACCCTGGACTCCCTTCAGACCTTTTTTCCTTGTTTTTTTTTTTTTTTTCTAGCAGCCTTATAAAGAAGCAGTGCTTTGATATGAATTCTTCTCAATTGAAGTCTGGGAACCAGTTTGCTCAAGATGCTAAAAGATATCAGCAAAATAACTTCATTAAGGCTCTAAAGGCTTTCCACTGATCTCTCATAAACACCAGCTTTCTCAGAGACATATATTAAAAATTTTGGGTTCATTTTTTTCACTGATTTATGTTGCTTGCCTTTTGTTCCTTTTAAAGATAGCATTTGTCTTGATGTCTAGAGGATGTTATTGGTCCAGTCAGGGAGAACCTCTTCTAAGAATGCTGCCTAAAAATATCCAGCGAGATGCAAGAAGAAACCAAACTGAGCAAGCAGAAACATTTAATTTTACCTATCCATAAAGAATCCGTTGAGAGATTTTTATTGAAGGACCTGTGCAATAACTCATGCAGTAAGTGAAGGAGAATGTGTGATTTCCCCTGGAAGATAGGCAAATTGAATAAAAGTTGTATCTCTAAGGTTAGGACAGCCCAGAGAGCTCATCAGCTGGATAACCCGGAGGCAACTTGAGAACTGTCATCTCAGCTGTTATCAGTGGAACTAGCCAAGGAATCAGCTGCTGAAGTTATTAGACTACTTTCTACTCGGGCATCTGGTTCTTGCAGTAGGCAGTTTGATGCAGCCCCTCTGTGCTGCCCATCCTCTTCCATGTATGCTACCCGGGCAGGTAGTAAACTAGAAGAGTCTCCTGATTGGGTTATTAAACTTGAAAAGGTGATGGGTTTTAAAATGTGAGTAGTTGCTAGACTGATGATCAACTGAAGAAAAAAAAGCCTTCCACCCGCGTCATGGAAACGAGCATAACTGAGTAAACTGCTGGGATACTGTTTTCAGGAATTTTGCATGCTTGTCCACTTAAAGTGCTCGGTAAGTGTTGATAGATTCCTTGTGTGAAGATGAGTAATAGCATAAAAAGGAGATGTGTATTGTTTGCCCAGTGTGACCTCAAGTAGAGCTACTGCAGGGCGCGGGGAAACGGTGCATCCCTTGAGTCAGGGTAACTGGCTGGGTGCCTGTTCTCAGCCTGTGGTGGACACAAGGTTAAATACTCTCTCTGAAGCATTCATGAAGATTTAATCAAGCGTAATTAGCATGCCTATTTCAGCTAGTTTGTTTTGGTTCCCCTTTGTGGTGAGGACAGAGTGCATGCCTAGGCAGGTGCTGCTCCGGGTGGCAGGTGGTAACTCACTGATGCATAGTAATTCAATTGTGTATCCGGCCTCTGAGAAAATTTTTTTTAATCGCTTCTCTTGATGGATAAGACAGTTTTCCAATAGCATAAATAATTCCTCCAGCCTTTGAAAATATGTTTGAGTTAAGTTTAATTACAAAAAAAAGTGTAATTGGAGGACTGAGGTTGATTTCAAGCATATATTCTATTTACGGGTGGGAAAACCCAAAAACTTCTAAGCAAGAGGAAGTATAGTCAGAACCTGATGTTTTGATGATTTCTCTGTAGTTGACGAGACAGAGGTTCTGTAAGGGACAGAAGTAACGGAGGGAGTTTTGACAGGTTTGGAATCTCTCTTCTTAGACTCCTGTGCTCAGCTCATCCATGCTCTCCTTTGCATCTCTCCTTTCTTTGGTAGAGTGAACTCAGTCTCCTGTGTCCAGGTTAGCAAGGCAGTACAACTGGTGACTGCTGGACGTCTCCTCTTGAAATGGATAAGGAGTGGTTTATAACTACCTTTCCATCATTGAGGCGCTATTTTGGATCTCTCTTCTTTGCCTGGATATTGGTTTGGATTAAACTTTTGAAAAATTAATATTTTTGAAGCCTGTCTCATCTTAAGACACAGTTGAAATTTGCAGAACGCTTCATAGAATTAAGTAGTAGAGAGGTGGACAGATGGACAGTAGAAGCGTCTTACCCCTTTTTTTTTTCAGGAAACCAGGTTAAAAATGAAAGGCTGGTACTTTCCTGGGAGCCTTGCACTGACTCCTTGGACAGATTTTTGCATTTTTGGATTAGTCAGGATAAACCCCTAGATAATATACAGGAAGAGCAGTGAGTTGTGAAATGAAAAATTTTTCTGCAACAGGCCAATTAGTGTTTTGCTTCTGCATTATCTATAGAAGCTCAGTTCAACTTGATGGATAAATATTCTTTCTATAAAACGTGCTTTTATACGTACACTGCTTTTATTGCGTATTTTGAAGGTCAAATTAAAAAACCTGCTCTTAGATGGATACTGTGCTGCATATTCGCTGTTCTCGTGTTACACATGTATATTCATTGTACCGACTTCTTTCTTTGCCAGATCTATCCTTTGTCTTTCTGTACATGAAATTATTTGATCAGTTTTATACCAATATCCTGCCTGCATATAGCTAGGTTTAAAAATAGACTGGCTCAGCCGTGTAAAGATGAGATACCTGAAATCATCTGTATGGGACAATTGGGATTGCTTTAAACGATGGGACAGTGCCAGCATAGTATTAACTATGAATCAGGAGAGCATACTCAGGGGCTTTAAATCAAGCAGGGCAAATCAGTCTTAACTTTGTTAGACTTGCCAATTATAGGTTTATTATGTAGTTTCCTCCACTCACTGCAGAGAGGTGTCTATTCAAGTACTTCATAGTCCCTTTCGCTGTGTTTTTGTGTTTCATATACACAAATCTACACTTTTGGTATCTCAGGAAGGCTTCAGGGATGTTATGATCTTTTTGGTTTCGTGCTGCTTCAAGAGCTGCATGGGATGACTTCCCTGAGGTCATCCCAAGGAGCCTTGTTGGCACTTGGAATTGAATATAGGGTTGTGAGTCACAATCCAGTGCCATCACCACGTGTTTTCTTCTGGTGTTAACAATGGCTCTACATAGCTTTTATTTGCAGTGAAAAGAGGCTTCATAATGGTTTTGATGTGGTTATTTCTGCTGCCTGTCTTTTCCTTCTGTTGGACTTCTGTGTCTGTGCTGAATCTTGAAATGTTAATGAAGTTAAAGCAGTGAGTGATTGGGATGTAGGATGGGATCATTAACGTTCTTCTGTAACAAAAGTTTGAGTGAAAATGTTACTTTAAGCTCACTTTCACAGTATTGTTATGAAAAGCAATGGAAAGAGCCTGTTGCTTCTGATTTTGGGATGGGGTACAGTTGTTTCCAGTTTGTCTGCCAACAGGATAAATAGAGCCCCAGATGTCTAGAGGCCTTTAGTCCAAGACATGATCACAAAAGCCTTGGATTATAAAGATGTATTTTAAGAGTTTCCTTCCGCAAAAGCCTTTCTGTTATTTTTCCTCTTTGTAATACAGATGCTCATTTGTAGGGGAAATTTTATAAACATGGCATCTGCTGCCAGTGATTTTGGAAATTGCTGCTATTTGTCAATGGCTTCCTTTTGCAAATTGCACAAATTAATTTTTCTGCACATCTAAATATCTCTTTCGAGATGTTGTAGTTACTCCAGCTGAATGACAGGCTCTTGCTGTCAGCCTGCTGTACCCGAGGAAGCTGCCTGCTGTCTTCTGACCACTGGTAGTACCTGGTCAGGAATTCTAAAGTGTTTTTGTCTGGAATCCTCTAAGAGTGTATGCATTGTAGCAAGGAAGTAGAGGGCATGTGAACCTCACTGAATGATGGCTTCAAATTTCATTTGAAGTTTTGTTCTAAATTCAATGTTAGTATCACTTGGTTGGAGATGAGCACTAAAACAGTGTTCTGAAACATAAATAGGATAATTGTTAGGCAGACCTGCTTTTATTTTAACACAAATCCAGTTATTTTATGCTACATGTGCTTGAAACTCTGGAAATGGTGGAGAAGAAACCTGACTTCAGAATTCTTTTTAAGAAGGGATGAGACTCATTGCTTGGATGCTGGGAGAGCGGCTCAGAAGCGTTAGGGTGTGTTTTCTTTGTGCGCAGATTGTTCCCTAAGTAGCCACCGTGAGCCATATCAAGAGAATGAATTGTGGGCTTGGTGAGTTTTTTGTTTAGTCAGTATGTGTTCTTATGTTAAGTTTGCCTTTTATATGCAACCATGAATTTTTACAGTAAGGAAATCAATAGGATGTTTTTGGTTTTTTTTTAACTTCTTGGAAATCTCTTACCTGGAATGAAATATTCCTTGCAGTTGTGCTCTTGGGTTGCTGGATATCCCCCTGTGGGTAGTACAGCATTAACATGCTGACGTGCCTGGCAAACAAAAGGAGAAATTTGGAACAGAATCTGAATACACGGGTATCTGCTGTTACAGCAGTTTTCTTTAATAAATGCTTCTGGCCAGACTGCAATACCCTATAGCAGATTTTAGCCAGCCGTGGAGTGTCTGTCTGCATGCAGGCTCATCTGGATGGGTGCCCAAATAGACCAGGTGCCTGGGAGCCATGGCGCACTGAAGGACAGCAGCTCCTTTCGGACATCCAAACGCAGCAGGGCTTGAGAGCTATGAGCAGACTGGGCAGTTTCTGGCCTCCAGAAGGCAACCCAACTGAGTGGGTTGCCCAAAAATCAAGAACTTGAAGCATCTGCTAAATCCAGTCCAATAACGTGGCAGGCAGAGCTGCCGTGCTGCATAGTGAGGGCAGGCTGTACCGCTGAAGCTGTAAGTGTGCGTTTCCTTCTTGATTTCACTTGTCTTATTTCTTTGTCATAACCAGTGTGTAACTGAGTGGTTGTATTTAGCATTTTGTTTTCGGAGTTGGCTTTTTGCAGGCTTTTTGTGGTGCCCAGGAGTGTGATCTTTTCTCCACACTGGGGTCTGCCGTACAGCTGAGTCAGCCAAGCAGCATTTGCTGCTCCTGGGCAGGGATTACATCCTGAAGAGGCATCAAGTCCTGGACTGAGAGATTATTTGAGAGAAATTTACTCCCTTACCTGTTTTTCCTCTCCTCGTATTGCCTAAAGGCAGTAGTGATGGCATGTGGTTTGGGATCAGCTCTAATCTGCCCTTGGCTTTGCTTCCCGAGGCAGCCGGTAGCTGGTGGATCTCCTTAAAGTCTCCTGTTGAGTTCATCTTGGCAAAAGCTGCCTGCTTAAGCAGACTTTCATTGTGCTGGTATTCATTCACCTCCCTGGCTTGTCAAAGGCCAGGTTTGGAGGTCCTGAGCTGGGCTCGAGAGTTCATAGGTGCCCTATTCCTTAGCACTCCTCAACTGAGGTAAAACCCATAATCTAATAGTGCTGTACTGAGAGTTGAGTGCTCACGTGTTGCTTGAACTGATGGAAGGGGAAAGAGGCCTTGGCATCCAGGTTGGGAATGATTATACTTGCAAAATTCATTAACTCCTTGAAAAATGCCTTTGCCTGGGAGCTCTGCCCTCCTTCCATCACACTTCTGTCGAGTCCTCCCAGCTGAGTGATTTGAACCAGGTAAGAAAAAGATGAAGGGGCTTTTGGATTTATTGTATTTTCTGTACGAACTCTAGTGTGAGCAATACCTAAATCACTAACAGTCCTGTTAGCTCTTTGGTAGGTGATGCTGGTTTATTTTTTATGATACTGTTGGTTTAAAAACAAAACAAACCAACACCAAACATACCCTTAAATCCCCTGTCAATTTAAAAGGACCCTGGTGTCCTGGCAGCGTTACCCTGCAGTACTTTTTAAGAATTGCAACAAGAGATTTGCCCAGAAGTATTCCTAATGGAGAGCAAATGGCCTTGGATTGCTTGAAATCAGGCGTTTACAAGTAGAGGCGGACAGATATTTGGCATGTGCCTAATCTGTTTTTCTGTTGAAATGAGGCGTGTTTGTTTTTCTTACTATTGGTTTAGAAAGGGTAGGGTCTGTTAGACAAACCTAGGACCTGCAAAATCAGAGTGCTTTTGTGCTAGTGGGGAAGTACAACTAAGATGGGTTCTTGGAAATGTCCTCTTCCTTAAAACTATTCAGGTGAAGGGCTGTAGCTGATGCCTTAAGTCTAAATAAAAATAAATATTATCCTTGAATTTATTCTAAATAGGAGCTGTTTATTCTCTTGGAAATACTTTCTTCTTTTTTATTACACGGTTGGAAAAGTTGCATGGTAGCCTTCAATCAAAAGTTGGAATTAAATAATGCAGTAGTCATAGTCTCACAGGGCAAATAATTTTTTTACCAACTATACTATCCTGAAGATAAAGGCAGCTTAACATATAAGCATCTTGAAGTCAGGAAAAAAAACCCCTAGTACTGGCCAATTTTTATCTCGCATGTAACTGAAGAGATACAATTTTGATATCCCTGGCATAATAAAGTAAACCCCAAAGCATCTTGAGATGATATTATTACTGAAGAAGGAAGAGATGAGGCAGATATTTCAAAAGTTAAGTTCGGTGTTTCTTTGACAGGAAAATGTTTTATATTTTGTTGAGCAGGGATAACATAAAACAGACTAGTACCTTCTGTGTGTTAGCTTGGCGGATAAAAGATGGAAAAAAACCCACCCCAGACTTTCAACCTACTTAAACTACCTCTGCTTTTGACCTTGAAGAGATGACAAAACCATTAAGGCAACACCTCCCCATTCTCCTTCACCTTGCCCCTGTCAACATCAGAAGATGATGTCAAGCTGTTTCGCTTCCCTTCATTTTGTGGACTTGTGCCATTTACAGTAATTAAAGACCTGGATATCTTTTTATCACTGGGTTCTATTTTCAGTCTGATGTTTATTCTGTGATGCTGCAAAAAGAATGAATACTGCTACAGTAGAAACAGCCAGAAAAATAAGTCATTTTCTTAACAACGTGAATTGTGTAGGTTTACGCATAAAATAGGTTAACTTACAATGAAGAAAATGGAAACACCATTTTTTCATCTGATTGAAATACATTTTTAATACTTTAAATCCAAATATTTTGTGACTTGGCGTATTCTTCTCAAGTTGTCATTTTATGGTGAATGTGCATAATTATCTTAACTAAGTGCTATCATTCTCTACTGAAAAATTTGTAATTTTTATCTTCAGTCTCATTTATTAATACTACTTCTTCTCCTTCTACACCCAGACTGCATTGTTCTGAAGGTATTTTATTTGAAGCAGAGCATAATTTAGATTCCACTCTGTCAAATTAGTTTCAAGAGGAAAATTCCCTGTAATGAGACATTAGGAGAAGTGTGGTAAAGATCTAGAACCAGGTATCTGACCTGCTAGTTCAGCTGCTCCTAAGGCGGATGGAGTGAAGGGACCACTGGCACATGTGTGGCAGTCGCTTTCTGGTGTCAACCGTCTCCGCTGCAGTGGCCGGTGCTGACAAGAGATGGAAGAAAGGGAGAGGAAGCAGAGAGAAAAAAATCTATCAGTGCTGTAATGCACACTTGCATGTTCGTGTGGGTATCTATTTTAGCTAACGAAGAGCTCAGTAAGTGTGGTTATGATATATCTTTAAATGTGGGATCTTTTTTTTTTATATGCATATACTCTCCTGCCCTGTGACTTGCTTTTAAAAAGGTTTTGGGTAATTGTGGGCCTTGCAACAAATGCACAGTGTTAGATGAGTGGGTGGAAAAAGGGCACCTAATCTTAACTGTATCTTCACACCAACACAGTTAAATCTTGTAACAAAATAATCCAGGTGATAATACTGTCCAGTTTGATGATGAACAGATTTTTAAATGCTTTTATAGGAAATGAAGCTTTTTCTAGTTGGAAGTGAATCTGTTAATCAGCATATATCTAGCTTTTCTTGGAATGTTTTGAGGGTTATATTGTAACAGCCTCTGTCAATAACAATACTGAACAAAACCCACCTCCTAGATTTCTCTAGTGAAAAGGCATTTGTCTCAGGAATTGACTTGAAGCTGATTTGATTTCGAAAATCCATGCCACGCTGTTGTTTTGGCTCCAGTGTGTAAGCTATGTCAGTAATGGCAAGTGATTTTTCTTTTTTCTGTGCAGATAATTTTGGATTCGTACAAGTGATGCTATATTTTATAGTAGCTAATCTTTGTCTCATTCATTTTGAAATGAGTTTCCAAATGTTGTTCTGTGCTGATTGGGTATAATTTTTAACTTGGCATTAGAACTGTTAATAATGACAGTTCTCGGTAGGAGAATTTTATTTTTTAATATTGCAGTTATTTTTAACATGGAGACATCTAGCAGATTTCATCTTTTATCTCTATATAGGCTTTTTTGGAGGGAGAAGCTTCTTAGCAAACTTCAATTCTTCACTATTTTAACAGAGATTAAAGGAAGCAATACCTGTAAAGCTGCTTAATGACAGAGCCCACGTGGTATCTTCCTTATTTAGCAAGTGAAAGGTTGTCTCACAAGTCATGACTGGTGTCAGTTAACTATATAAGCAATCCTCTTGACTTGAACTGGTCTGGTAAGGATGATTACAAGGTTGAGTCTTCAGCTATGGGGCAGCCCAGTGGCACAGTCTCACAGCTTGAAGCCCAGGTTACCTTGCAGGCAGCTGAGCCTGGGTCACCACTGCAAGACTGAGTATTTTGTTGTCATGTTTGTCACCATGCTTTATCCTCTGAAACCTTGGTGACATCCAAGAACTGGGTCCGTTTGTCAGAGAGCCGCAGCTCTCTTTTGACAAAGATAAAACAACCCAAACAAACCAACCTCTGCAATATGTGGGAAATTTCTCCTCAAGAGAAATTACTGGTTTAAAGATGTATGGGACTGAATTTTGAAGAACCATATCGGCTTGATCCAGAGCCTGACTCAGCCCACTGTCCTGTAGATGTGGCTGGTAGCCAGTCTTGCCTGGTGTTTTCCTTTACCCGTTTCTATTCTCCGTGAAAAATATTTTCCATGAAAAATGGAGAATAATTTTTTCTGCTTCTCTTTTCCTATGCATCCCCAACATGCTTCCTAAAGTCAATGTTCAATTTGAACTTCAGTTTCTGAGTTTTTATTCAAAGGCTGCTCACATTTTTTGTGCAGAAAGTACTGCTCGGAGGTAGCAGTTCAGTTGATCTCAGAGTTCTCCTTTCTATATTCCTCTTATACATACGCTTTATATCTGAACTGTTGCTCTTGTAACATTTTTTTCCTGGCTCTTTGAGGTAAGGCTTTCTTTGTTTCTCCACTGTTTCTAAACAGTTGTGCATATTTATGGTGGTTTTGCGAGTGATGCAAGTACCTGTCAAAGAAATCACTTTACTGAGCAGCAAACTACCCACTCATCTTCAGTACACTTAAAGTATGAAAAATCATCTCACTCCTAACAAAAAAATGGTGAAGTTTGGAAATGCATTGAAAGAATATTGCAATTGTAGCAGTACTTTCTATACCAAAAAGAAAATTGTGCTGCTCTCAGAAATATAACTCCATCCTTGTTGTTCTTGTACCAGTCATGTTTACAACCTGTTATAGCTTGAAGGATTTGTTGACTGTTTTTTGATTTGCAGCTATTACAGTAACAAATTGGTGGTGATGTCATGAAGCAGTTTAAAGTGCCTCTTTCCAATCCTGTTCCATCTCTATAATAAAACTGACATTAAACATTAATGTGTGTGCTTTTTCTGATGAGCAGAAAGAGCTGTAACAGTATATTACTTTTTAATTTCTGATTAAGACTTTAAGAGGGTGTCTTGTTCTATTATCTATGCAAATTGGTGGCAATGATGGCAATAAATCAGAAGAGAAGGACTTAAAATAAACTGCAGCAATTGACTTGATTCACGATTGATTTCTCATGCTCACCAAATCCCTGGATGCTTTGTGGTTTTCCTTAGAGTGACAGAATTGCTTCCCTAGATCCATGATACTGAGTTGTCTGGATTTCTTGGTTTTCCCTTAAATTGTGAGTATGCCTAGGACTAAAACTGAGCATTTTCAAAATGAAGTTTGTAATAATTGTGAGGGGATAAACCGATCAAGACAAATAGATGTGCCCATTCAGAATTTGATTTTAGAGAACAAGAAGGGTTTTGATTTGGTTTGGTTTTTTTTGGTTTTTTTTGGCTTTTGTTTGTGTTTCATTTCATTTTGCAGAAAACTCTGTTGCTTCTGAGACATTCCCTGCAGTCCTTTGCCTCTTTCTTAGTTGGACAGTGAGCATGCCTTGGACTGTAGCAAGACATGAATGCAAATTAAAAGTAAGTGGTGAAAGGAGTGACATCAGAGTGATGTTCCACCTTAGGCTTAAGAAGAGACATGACTGTTCTCTTAGCGTACATTTCTTTCATGTCTGAGATATTATATCATTCTGTAGAATAACATGAAATGTTTTGTAGTGACAGCAGAACTTGATATTCACTAGTAAGTTAATGACATTGAAAAGAATATATTAAGTGTAGAGACACATTTGTCTGCCATTAATATTACTTCGAACAGAATTAGGCTCATAATTCATAATATGGATTGAAAACTTCATGATATGTAAAGAAGAAAAGAGCTGTTAATATATTTCAAGTGAATGAATGCTGATAATACCCAGTGTTAACTCACCGTGTCAGTGCTGCTCATATTTTATCTTGAGAATAGAGTTGGACGTGCTTATCAACTTATATCAACTGATCCACATTGACTGTCAATATATGAACTCTCAGCCCATAGCAAATACGAGTTAATATGATTAAACTTACGCCTTCTTTAGTTGTGTGCTAGGAGAAGTTATGATACTAGGAACTAAGCTTCTACACTGTTACTGCAGTCCTGCTGATGCACAATAACTCATTAAACCCTGCAACTGAGCCCTTGTCCGCTGTTTGCAAAAACCGATGTTTCGTTTCTGGCATTGCATGTTTCTGCTGAGTCCACAAGAGCTCTGCAGAGTTTGCCTGTGTGTGAGGTTGAGGTCAGGCTGGACAATTTACAACCACATTAAATTCCACTGAAGCCCTTACCTGAGGATTTGTCCTAATAATTTTCAGTCATATGAGTGTTTCTGCTCATTTCCCATAATTAATTCAATTTTTGATCTATTGAAATTTTGTTCAGTTCCCTAGAGTTCTCAGCAGGATTAAAGATGAACTAGTTCAGATAAGATTTGCGATACAAGAAGCTGTTTGGTTTTAACGCCATTCACTGTGACGGACTATATTTTGTGTGTTATATTTTTCCAATCTATCAAAGGCAAAGAAGAGAATTTGTTTTACTGGACTGATGAGGAGCCCAGCATGGGTTTTAAGAGCGTTGTACTTTGGTGCAGTAAATATCTATACCTGCTAACAGGGAGAAAAGAACGAAGGTAGTTTGATGGGTAAAAGAAGGGAGAATGGAGAAAAAGGAAGGAACAGGACACCAACAGAGACAGAATTGATGAGATAACGTGGTTACACAGAGTATTCGGTGCATCTCTTGGATATTAGCCATGGTTTAAATTGCAGCTATATATTGAGGAGCCTCTGTGAGTGAGTGGCTTATCTTTGTAATATTGTTTTGTTTGGCAAGCAGTGAGAGAGAAGTGCTCTCACGTGAGCGAGTCAAGCGGCTTCAGTGGAGAGAAAGGGAAAGAATTGGGGCATATTGAAGAGTTTGTGTATGAGCATGAGCATATGCTGGCACACATGCAAAAATGATGGTTGGAAACAATTACAAGAGAAGATAATAACATCTTGCAGAAGCTAGGAGCTTGTGTGCTTTGTTTTTCTTAGGCCTAATGCACCTTCTAGCCTGAGTAGGAAAGCTGTCTAGAGAAACTGTTAGGGCTCTGTGTCAAAGTGTTACGTTCAGCAGTTATGACATGCTCTACTAGCTCTTCCACTGACTGAAAGAAATCTTACTGACTCGAAGAACAGCACTGCTAATGGGGCATCTAAAGAAGCTTTCCAAATCCCCTTAATTATAGCCATTGATAGTAATATGTATGATTGTGCACACTCAAATTCTTGGCAGTATTGAGGGAATATGTGATATGGATGTGTTTTTCATGCCCTGTTTCTCAAATACCCCCAAAACAGTAGCCAGAATATCAGGCAGAAGGCTTCATTCCAGACCTCGTGGAGATGAGCTCTGTCTCTGCGCAGTCCAGGTGATCGGTTTTCCGGTTGATGCAAAGGTGGCTTTAATCCTATGTTGCTGTTAAAATTTAGTTTCCTGTTGCCTTCAATAAATGTATGATTGTGACTTCAGTGCCAGAGGTGTGTGAGGTGAAAGGAAATGCTCTGCAAAGGTGTCAGGTAGTGCCGTCAGTCTGAGATGCCACAGTGGAAGGAGCACAGTTTGCTTTTGAACTACTATAGCAGTTAAAAAAAATTCAAGTAGCGAAAGCTTAAATTGGTTCTTTAATTTCATTTAAATTGTTTCTTTAAAGTGATTTTAGTATTGAAAGTTATTGGACTGTAAAACTGCTTTATTTGACCTCTTGGAAGTAATTACAGACCACATGCTGTGCTTCCATAAAGCAGGATCTGTTTTATGAATGCAAGGTGGGAGAAACTACCAGGTACAAGGTGAAAGTTTAGTTGCTGAATATGCAGAAAGTCTGCAATGAGCTTTTGAAATTTTAGAAGCAATTGGCTGACATAAATTAACAAAATCTTAACAAACAGCGATTTTGTAGATTAAGACAGATTTTAATTTCAGTGCTCTTGATGTCGGAATCAATGGATGTGTGGGGGGTTTTGTTGGTTTTTTTTAAAGGCTAGAACATTTACTTTGTAGAATAATGGAATGCCTGCTTTGAACATAAACCAACAGAAAATGGGTTGTTTTGCTGAAGAATGGCATTCTATTGGTTCATACATCTTCCTTGCTTTGCTTGCACAAATATTTCCACTGACATCAAGAAAACTTTCGTCTATACAGGTGTTAGTTTGGGCCTTCCCAGAGTCAATCACAGCCCATAATATGGGAATTTTGCTGGCTTATTAAGAATCAGATGTTAGTTTAAGTAAACTTTTTCAGCTGAATTTGAAAACAAGACTTTTAACCTTAACCTGTCTCCTTGGGAAAAAATTCAGCATTGGGGTTAAACTGAACAAGCAGGCTACGTTTTGTTCCTCCTTGAAGTATCATTAAATTCAAATGGAGGAATGACAACAGGCTTGAATTACGGAAAAAAAAAAATGGGTCCTTCTTGTGTTCAAAATAGAAAGATCATCTCATTTTTTTACAGGTCTTCTCCCACAACGTGACTTCTGGGTTTGTTTTCCCCTCTTATACATGCTGCTGAAGCTGTGGGGTCACAGAAGTCACTACAAAATGGGCTTCAGGTGGCTGTGCTGCCAGCTTCTGGGTTTTTTTATACCTCAGATATGATAAAAACAAGCTTTTGTCTTTGTCTTCTCAAAAATGCAACACAACCATCAAGAAGTTGCTTTGCTCTTCTGAGACCTTTCTTACCAATGATGGGAATTTTAGGAAGGGCTGTGAAGACAACAGCAAAGCATAGAATTGTGCTTACTAAGCAGATTTACAGGATCTTTTAATCTGCCACTTTACTGCTCTACCCCGCCACTGTCTATTAATGTTTTCCATTTTGACTTTAAATGAAATTGCAGCATGGAGCTGAATACATAATTGCATTTATTTTTCAGATCTGTGCTTGATCTAAAATAGCACATAAAAACAATAGATATGTTCTGAATCTGAAGGAAACTTTGTCAATGTGTCTTACTGACAAGAATGTATATTTTTAACTCAAACCAGAAATAAAAATAAAAATACCTTTGAAGTATCTTTATCTTCTTGAAATGAGTTAATTGCCAGAGAAGTGTGATTCATAAAACAAGAACACATCTGACACTCTTTCCCAGTAGTTCCTGGATGAGCTGATGAACCTCAGATTGTGGATTTGAACTCATTTCCCTTTTCAGCCTGAGGGAATTTAAACGCCTTTCTGCTGCTTCCTTGGAAAGTGTCTAACTGCTGACCTGTGGAGTGAGTCTGGGCTCAGCTGAATATTTAAGGGAATAAAGCGGTGTTGAGAAGATAGATTGAAAACTGTCCTTCTCGCTTTGCTCGTGGTACAGTGTAGTCACGGCACCTTCCTGGGCGATAAATGCTGTGAGTTCAAATCCACTCAAGTACAGGCAGGATATTGCATTGCAGATGAGTGTTCCAGCTGCTAGTGGATGAGAAGGGAATTGCTGACATCACTGCTGGTTTATTAGCCAGACTTGACCCTTCTTTTTTTTAACACCTAAAGCTACTTGGCAAATTTAACCCAAATTATGGCTTGACCGAAGCAGTGTTCTAAGGAAGCTGTGTGTTAATCGGACTTCTTCCCTCTCTTTTCTCCATAATGAAGTGTGTTCTGCCATTGGGAAGGTGCATCTTGCCCACCATGTTAAAATACAGCAAACCAATCTCAGTGGAGCCTGTATCAAGTGACTGAATGCATTAAGACCTCCACTACATGAGCATCCTAGCTGGCCTGCTGAAGGGTACCTCCCTTTTGCTTTCCCTTCTGCGCCACAGTCAGGAGTTGGGTGTACTCTGCAGCTTTTCTGAGACAAAGTTGTTCCATGCAGGGGGGGTTTGTGAAGCACAATAGTGCTCAAAAACTTTTGGAGGAAATTTGAGTAACAGTCATTTCACACAAAGTGATACTTTTAAATGCTAATAGGCACAGACTGTGAACTACCATGTATTTTGGTGAATGCTTATCAGTGGCACTGCTTGAGGGAGTGCAAGCATTTGTTGGTGTCTGGAATATGGTGTTAAATCATATCCAATAAGTTATTCTTTTTCTTTCCATGCCAGATTTAGAGATGGTTCTGTAAAGGGCTATATAGTCATGTGCAACATGTAGGTTTAAGCTTGACCTCTTTCTAGGGAACCATGCTGGTTTTACCCAGTATGGTCAATTGGTAGATTTTGATTTGTACAATACATAAAAATTATGTTCTCTCAAATCTGTAACATGGGAGATATGTTAGCCTACAGATAGGATAGACCATCCATTGAGCTACTGCCAAGATGCTCCTCTGAAGGTCTCAGGCAAAATTGGAGCCCACAGAGAGTCCCTTCCCAGCTGGGGGAGTTGTTGAGTTGTTCATGCCCATTTCTGTTTTCCTTGTGTTAGAAGAATCACTGATTTTTTCAGTTTGTGCTTAGCACAGTCAGGATATTTTGGGGTTTTTGAGTGTTGAAAGTTGATGGCAAGGAAACCAGTGTCCACTGGGAAAAGTTTGGGAAGTTCATGTTGCCTGTGATTTAATAGAGAGAAACTGAGGATGTTTGATTCATAGAGGCTAGAAAAAGTTGTGAATCGGAGGAGAAAACAAGCATCTCACCTCAGGGTTTTTCATGAATGTTCAGGTGAAAATTCAGTCTGCTACCCACATTTAGGAAAAAAAATAAACAGTGGAGGCTTGTTTTATTTGTATTGCTTTTTTCCTTAGAGATGCTTTTTTTTTTTAAGAGGGAAAACACATTCTTTTAACTCTTATCAAGCAATTTCCATGTAGTTAATTAATTCATTCATTAATAAAGCTTAATTTATATACAGTGATAATAGCTTGCAGGCTTGCTTTCTTCTCTTTCATTTTCACTGAAAGATAAAGCTGGATGGTTTTTTATATTGCCCTAGCTAAATCCTCCCTAATCAATAGATACTGCAAATCACCTGACTAATTTTATCTAAGAGTCATTTGAGGAGGGTAAACTACAAAGCTTGTGCTTTGAGATGAACCATCTAGTGAGTAATATTTCAAACAGGCCAATGGATTAGAACTTTGCGCATACTTTGCTTCTTGTTTATTTTTGAAGCGCTACTTCCTACTGCAGTTTTTTTCCAAATCTTTTTTGTTCTTTCACTTTTTAAAATCTGCCTGTTTAATGTCATTAAATCACCTAGTAGGTTTTGATAGATGTTTATTATTTTATATTTTTCTAGGTCAGGCATGTGCATCTCCCAGCAGAGCAGCGATGGACAGTGCTTTTGCTCTTTTAGACCCTGCAGCTTATAGAAAAGCAATTCAGTGTTCTTGAGAGTTGCAGGAATCCTGGCACCTTTTGTTTAGTGGTTGGTGCTTCCACTCCATAAGCAAGTTATTGCCTAAGCAAGATACTGCTTTGTTGATGTTGCCTGAGAGTTTTCCCCTCCTTTTCACTTTCCTAAAGCGCTAAGTGGGACAGGGATTCAGGTAAATGTTTCCTTGTGCTTTGCGCACATACTTGGAAGCTGTGGAATTCTCTGCAGCCAGTCAAGGTGATCCCTTTTTAATAAACTTCTGAGCTACTTCTGCTTAAACATACAGTGGTGGCAACTATGTGAAATCCAGTTTAAATACTGATGCCCCCAAATTTCTCTTTGCTTGGTATTGGCTGTGGGCCAAGCAGGCAGGAATTAACTCTGTGGCTGTTCTTTCATTAAATGTGACAAAGAACTCAATTTATTGTTAAGCTGGTGTGGGAATTTCCTGAGGTTGTATGTAGGAAGTTGAGAGCAAAGCCTACAAGCAATCTTGGATAACTCAACGAAAAATTAATTCAGACTCAGGAGCTGTTATTTTGGTGTTGGTTGTTATTTTGGGAGAGCCCAGATTTAGATTAAAGGAAGTGCATCTTGAAATGTTGCATGTTCGAATTGAAGTGCACAGTGGATTTCTTTTGCCTTTGTCAGCATTACCTTGCTCTCTGAATACGTGAAAACTTGCAAAGAAACGCTTGTATATTCAGTGTACAAGTAGTGCAGCGTATCAAATGATTTTTTGTGTATGGTGAGGACTACTTCTCTCCGCTGTGTTCTGTGCTTCTCTTTCACATCTATAAAGTGAAGCTATCTTTGCTTGCTGAACGTGGATAGCAGACTCTTGCTAGGCTCATCATTATGGCCTGGTGACACACAGACTTTAGCTCTCTGTGTGCAGGGACTGCCTTTGTTATTATTTTAAGAGTATGTACGCTCAGTTCAAGTCCATGGCACAGAATCCTTGTTGTCTGTATGGTGGTTTCCAAGCTGAGATGCATCTGTGATTGAAAATTCCCTCCTGGTCGATGCAGAGGTAACTGCTTACTTGATCCCACATTTCTTTTTTAATGAAAACTTGGATTGCAGAGAGAAGATGAATATAATGCTAGTTTAGTGAAGTTAAGGGGGAGTTTATTTTTAAGACGGAAGAAACACTTGGAATTGCCTTAATTTTTTTTGATCCAAGAAGTGAAAACCCTAAATGAGGTTTGAGCACTGGGGCAACAGAAAAGCCTGTAAGAAATTTTTTTGTTCTCTGTAAATACTGGTATCAGTTGATCTATGTGGTTCGATTTAATATGATGGCCAAACAAACTTGAAGAGCTTGTGTAATGTGGCATAAAAAGGGATGTTGTCTTTATACTTGTATCTGTGATTGGATGCTGCTGGCACTCTGAGCTTCTGCCTTTATTTGTTCATTTCTTAAATTGCCCGATTGTTATATTGTAGTTTATTTTGTAGCTTTCTGTAAGTCTATAAAATTTCTAACTTAATGCTAAATGATGATTTAACAAAAATTGCTGGAGTGTTTTATTATCTTCATGCTGTTATAGATCTCCAGCTTCTGACATCTAAAGCTTTGTCTGTACCAATTCTAGTGAATTTTTCTGTGACAAATATTAAAGCTGGACAATCAGAACAAGAGATGAAACTCATAGACTTAGGCCAGTACAAATCAATAGCACATGAAAGCAAAAACCAAGAGATAGTTACAAGCTGAACTATGTTGACAGCTTATGGACAGAGTTTCCCCGTACTAGTCTGATTGAAGTTAAATTTGGCCTTTGCATAAATTGAAAGAGAAAAAAGCTTAGATTGGGCTTGTCTTTGGCTTTCATTGTCAGTAAATATAAATGACTACTGGTGCTTGGACTGAAGCGTAATGATGGTAGCTTCCAAGGTGCAAGAGGAGGGGGATGTTGTTACTGTATCAGAATATCATACTGCCTTCAATTTCTATTATACTGTCTTCAATTTTGATTTCTAGGATAGTTACTGAACCATGTTCAGAAAGAGTTTGTGACCCTTAGTATGTTTCCAATGCTAAACAGAAGTGCTTTGCATGTATTTCCAACAGTGCTGCTCACAAACTCTTAATTAATTAACATTTGATTCGCTGATACTAAACTGTGTGATATTTTGTCTTTACCAGACAAAAGTCAGCACCCACACTGCAGTGCAGTTCACAATAACTTCATTTCTAGCACAGCCACAGATCATCAGTTGCTCTGAATTTGGTGAATTACTTGAAACCTATGTTAATCTCATAAGGGAAATCATGAGAAGGTGGATACTGTGCAGAGCAGTGTTGTTACTGAATAGATTAAAGATGTGCTCATCCGTGATCTTCTGGAAATGTCAAGATGTGGTAAATTAGCAAACATTGGACTGTGTTTAATAAAAGTACTTGTTAAGTTCCCTCCTTGAAAGCACACAGTTAGAACCCCAGCTGCTGTACTGTTATTGAACAGTGTGTTGCGACGAGGTGTTTAGTCTCTACATGAAATTTGAATGCAAACATATTAATCTTATTCTCAGTCCTTATCTGTAGGCATCCTCGAAATATTTCCCTGCTTTGTAAGATTTCCCTGGCAGACTGGTGAGCTGCAGGGACCTTCTCTGACAGTGCAATAATGTGCACGTCCCAGCCGGCTCAAGGCCATCAGATAGCAAAACCTCTTCCCACCGCTTTCCTATTCGACTACGAGAGCACACTTTGTCACTGTCGAGAAATCTGCCTTATCAACAGCTGCCTCAAAGCTGGCAATTCCAACTCTACCTGCAACTTAGCATCTGTGCATGTGGCAAGGCTTCCTTGGAAATGGGTTTGTCCTGCCTGAGGGAGGTCTTGTCCTGCTCTTTGCAATTGGGACAAATGTGGAGCTTATCACGTTGATACAATATGAAGGCCAAGAGTGGAAATATAACTACACCTATCGGGATGCAAGAGGACTAGATTTTCCTTGTTGTCTTATATGACAAAAGCAAAAGATGGAATAGGGGACTTTGAGCATCTGTAAAATGCTCCTGAAATGGGCAGTGCTTGTAAAACGAACATCAACAAAATGCTGCTCTGTGCTTCTGCTGAATACTTGCATCCTGCAACCATTTGCAGCTCTGTGTTTTGTTGCAGTTCTAAATACCTTAATAGGGCAGAATGTGCTTTAAAAAGTGAAATCAGAATTATTCACAGAGGAGAAAGGGTAGAGCAGAAATGATCAGATAACTCAGCTGTTTTGAAATGCACATTGTTGTATGATCAATACTTATTTTGAGAACACATACCTAGTGGTAGTTCAGTAACCTGACCGGACAGGTCTCTGGAGGATTGTCGGTCTAGTATTCAGTAACTTCTGAGCCTAAGGATGCTCTTCTTCTCAGGGAGGTTGGGCCACGCTGTTTCCCATGGATGCCAGCAGAGTGAGAGCACTAGGTCCCTTGCAGGGTTGGCGCCCGTGTCTGCAGTAGGATATGACAAGTTGCAGAAGTTAAACGCAGACAATTAGCTTAAGGGAAAAATCTATGATCTCCACCAAGATAATGTACTCAGCTGGTTAACAGGGGGCCTGCTGGTCTGCAGATGCTGAGTCATTTACTAATTGCTTCACTTGCATCATTGCATTAAATCCTAGATCTGATCTCTAGTTCTCTGCTATGCCATAGAGCAAGAGGAAATCATGTGCTGCTTCCCATCTGCTGGCACGCTTTGGGCTCCAAGCTCTGTCTGGAGAAACAGCACTGGGAGTCCAGAAGCATTGTGTCCTCCAGCTCTGCTGGGTCCAGCTCAGCGTCCTGCATGTGGAGAAGCGCACTATGTGTCCACAGGCTGGGCATGCTTCAGAAAATAAACAAGGTCATGCTGGGTCAGCCTTTGCTGGAAATGTGTCTCGTTCTCTCTGTATTGTCATCTTTAAAAAAACCCAGAATGTTAAATTAGTGATGAAAGAGATTTTGGTGGCCCGGGGGTGTATTTGCAGTACAACGGACAGTGAAGCAAAAGCTGCAAAAAATTAAATGTTCATATCCTTTGAAGTCAGGCTAGGGTACTGTGATTCTGTTTTGATTCATGCCTGCTGGCAAAAAAAAATAAAGCAGGTTGTCAGTGAAGAGAGCCTTTCTTTAAACCTATTTATTACAGCTAAAATATTCAACCTGCTGTTAGTGTATTGGTGCTGGCAACTGTTGCAAAATTAGTAATTCCTCAGAGCTGCCAGGAGACAAAGCTAAGGGCCTGAAGTGAACCGACTCCTGCGTTGCTTGTCACTCTTGGAGCAATGTTGCGTCATTCTGCAAAGGGCTGTAGAAACATCTATCAGATCAGCAGTGGGACTAGCAAAGCCCCGTGTCTTAGAGCACCATGGCTTGTGGTTGAGTTGTGCAGTGGCTGCTCAGACTTTTGCCCTGCGGGTACTTTACAATAGTGTAAACCTCATTCCCTTTGGCTACTGGCATAAATGGACAGCTTCTTTTAAAAGCTTAGAGGAGGAAGGGGCACAGTGTGTACTTGGGCTGCCCAGGGAAGTGGTTGAGCCACCATCCCTGGAGGTATTTAAAAGATGTGCAGATGTCATGCTTGGAGGGGCATGGTTTAGCAGTGGACTTGGCAGCGTTAGGTTTACAGTTGGAGTTGATGATCTTAAAAGTGTTTTCCAACCTCGATGATTCTGTGACACATGATAATATGCGAGACGCAGCTGGTCCAAAGAACCAATAGCTCTGATCACTCCTCAGTGAGCTCAGGTGACACGCTACCACACAATGACCGCTTTTACCATTAGATGCTGGAGAGCAGTAGATGGGGGTCTGGTGTTAGACTGGGAGAGTGCTCTCTGTTCCATCTGATGCAGTCAGTGAGGGACAGACTCTCTGTGATGTCAGGAAGTCTGCAAAATACACGTGTGCCCATTCCTGCCTCTCATGCTAGTGGGATGGATCTATGGCTCTCCAAAGCTGCGTGTCACTGCCTGTCTTGGGGGGGTGTGTGTGGACATGTAAAGATTTTGCTGCACACATTTTTGGTCCCTGATTGCAGTGATAAATGAATTGAAATACACTTTGAGGAATATTCTCAACCAGAGAAAGAAAGCAAAGTCTGTCTTAAAAATATGAGGTGCACAAGTACAGAAGCCACTGAAATGCCTATGTGGCATCAAGTTTAGAGAAACTAGATTGAAACGGATGTCCTCTTCAAGGACTGAATGCACGTGCTGCGCTGCTAAAGTCTGTCTTTGTGAAGCACAGGATGTTTCACTGGCTTTATTAGAAGGTTCAGTCTTCACAGCTGTGTTTTCAGCATCTTAAAGAAATAAATTGCAAACCCCCTGAGCTTGCCATTACCTACTGTGAAATGGCTTTCTCTAAGAGGAGTAGCTGAGGACCTGAATGCATAAACTTTGTGTGACCTCATCTCTGTGGCCCTGCATGAGTGGGGGGTTGTTTTAGATGGCCTCTAGAGGTCCCTTCTGACCTCAGTTATTCTGATGTTCTGTAAAATTACTTTGAGTATATTTACTGGAAGTAGGAACTATTTTTAAAGCAGGATGCGCTAGATTTGATTTGCTTAAATTCGTTTGTTGTTGAAACTGAAGTTCCATAATTTGTTGTTTTATTTCTTAATGCAGTATCCCTTTTGAGTGTTGCAAATATCACACCACGCTTTTTGTCTGCTTGCGAACTTTGCAGGAAATCAGTCTTAAATTACATAGACCACTGTCTGCATCATATGTTGCTTTTGGGGAGAACTACTAATTTTTGTCTGATAACCTCTTCCAGTCAGACTGCACGGGCCAAAATCTCACTGTGCTCCATCACTCCAAAATAATGTTTCCGTGGACTGGGGGAAGGCACCAGAGCTGCTGCATTGGTGGCTGTTTTGCTGGTGAATGGTTCTCCCTCTACTCTGGCTGGTTTTGTGATGCTAAACTTAGCATCTCACTGGTGCACATATATAACTTCCCTTCTCACCTTTTCCAGCTCACAGTGTCTGTGTCTTCTACAGAGATTTCAGTGTAAACATTCACAACGAGAGTGCGTGGATACAGTGATGTGACAGCCAAGTGGTTAATTATAAATGAAAGAAAAAACCCTTTAAGCTGTGCCAGTCCATTCAAGTGATCCAGATTTGTCTGATAGCCTGTGTGATCATGCTTCGGTTAACTCTGTCACAGTGGATTTTCTGTGGTTTGCAGCCTCCTCAATGTTCAGCTCTTGTTCATTGTTTTTGACACTGAATTTTGTTGTAAACTTTTGAAGTGGTCAGAAATGATGAGCTGAAAAAAAAGAATGAACTGTTTGTTTTTTTTTTTTAGTCTTTCTGCTAGATCTTTGAGACAAAACCAAGCGTGGTATTGATGGAGAATTTATTTGAAATACAAAAAGGGATTCCACTGTCCATACAAACAGTAAATGGTATGTAATTGTAATAAACAGTGATATACTATAATTAGGTGCTAGTGTTATAAAATTGTTTGAAAATCAACAGATGTGATAGGAATGGGTACTATTTTTAGACTAGGGCTCTAGATGAGAGAACAACAAAATTCTAAACCAGATTTTGATTGATTTATAGACAGATAGGAGAATCCAGAGATTGGGGAGCATCTCTTCTGATATAGGACTGACTGTCTAGAGGAAGATCTGTGGAGCAGGTGCCCATATCCCTGTTGCCCAGGAGCGTACACAGCTGTCAAATGCAGCCAGGACATTTATAGGGCTAGCAGGGGACTTGGAGTGCAGGGCTGAATGAGATTGTGCTGGTTTTTGCCTGCCTAAGACTATCCCTAGCTTGCCCTCTCAACGACTGTCTTCGTGCTCTGGTATCTGGCATCCCATGTGCTGCCTGCCACAGCAGGAGGGATGGAGGCTGCTGTTTGTATTACAGCTCCGTAAATCACTCCAGCAGTGAGCATTTTTATGCCTGTGATTTAACTCTAGAGGAAAGTGCTGCTGAGGACATGACAAAGGATGGAGCAGCGTGGAGGGCTTACACTGAGGAGTGCTGAGGATTTAGATCCTTTTTATTTAATTTGATTTTTTTTGTAGTGTAATGGTGGACGCTGGCATAGGAACGTGTAGGCTTGAGCTCTTGGGCTTCAGTGACACAGTACGGATGGCCACGGCCCTGATCCGAGCAGGAAGGGGAGAGCTGCCATCAAATGCAACACGGGAGAGAGCTAAGCAGGAGTTTTGGTACCTCCAATGCTAATAAGAGTGCAATATATAGCCTTTTTACCAACCTCAGGAAAGTCCTTGTCTCACACTGGGGAATCGATGGGCTCGATGTGGACTGCAGCTGCGCGACCCATCTCTGCCCCCAGCTTTGGAAACCCTCCTTGCCCTCGGTAATTCTCACTGTAGCTGGTATTCATCGTGACTCATGTGAGCTTCCTGTGTGAGAAACAGTTTCTAGGCAGAGATTTGTTACTGTCATCACCTTTAATAGCTTATTGGAAAAAATATAAAGACTAATTTTTTAATATATTTTAATTTGTTAATCTTTTATTATGCTGGAGCTCGAAATCTCTGGGGATATAATTGGAGAAAATAGCAATTGCAGGGCTTGCTCATGCTAGTAGCCTCTTCCCATAGGTACAATATGTTATCGCAGTGTGTCTAAGACATTATTTTAATTGGTCTGATGCGGACCTTCCCAGGATGAATGATTTATCTTCATTTTATTACTTCGTTTCTACTTCATTACTTCATTTGCTACCTGTCATAAAAGTGGAGACAAAGAGGCCAGTGTCTGTATTGAGGATGCAGAGTACTAGTGCCTTTTGTAAATCATTCTGATGGTGGTGAACTTTTTTATGTCCGTGATCTGAGTTACAGAGGAAATTGGTGCTCAATTTCTGAACAAGTAGTGAGATAAAAGAGCAGGAATGCCTATTCTGAATAATGGGGACAAAAGTTGTGTCATGGTCAGTGGCTGTAAGTTGTGAGAATACAGGAGAGAAAACATAAAACTCGTAACTTATTCCTCCATTTTTTCTCATACTATAAACTCCTGTGCCCTAGGCAATGACAAATAATAAAAATAACAGTGAAGTAAGAAATGCTGCACGATGAACTACATCATCTTAATTTTTTTTCCCCTCTCCCATTTTCCTAAGAAGAGAGTACAGGCAAAGCGTTGCTTTTTTCAGTGTCACTAAAAGCATTTAAGTTTCAATGTAGTTCGTTGGCCCTGCTTTCTGCGTTTTATAGCTTGAACAATTTGTGAGGGCAGGTACTAAAGAAAATGAGCCTTTTATTGTTGGGCGGATAAAGTCCTTGAAGGCATGGCAGAAAGTAGTAGGTGCTATATGTCTCTTGTCTGTGTTACATGTCTTCAACTGTATGTAGACCAACCCAACAGACCATCTTCTTCTTCCAGCCATTCAAAGTCATATCTAACGTCCTCAAGGACTGTCTTCTTACTGATGTTAGACTGACTGTGGAAGGAAGGAGAATAAGTTTGCTACTCCTCTGACTGGTGCCAGCACAGCAGCGCTGGTAGTGTTCCAGTTGGAATGGCTCCTGGATGAGTGGCATCAGTCTGCAAAGTTTGTTCTTTCGTTCTTGTGTTCTTTTGGTATTTTTTCTCTTCTTTCTTTATTTCTTTCTTTCTAAAAAGCTCTTCAAGATTTGTCATATTCTGATTCTTTACAAGTTTGTTTATCCACTCCTTGTCAAAGATGGTATTTTATGGTGTTTTGTATGTGCATACGCATAATGTAGTGCTTTATGTGTACACGCTGGAGGGGAAGGTGTCAATGTTCTACAGCATCGTGTAGACTATGAAATTTCAGTGGCTCTTCAAGAACTTAAAAATGTCACAACTTTTTCCTAGAAGCCCATTCTCTGATTCTTTCTGCTCTCATGGGAACAGGATCATGACAGCATTCCAGAGGCTCTCATTGTATTGTGCACTTGTTTTCTAATTTTGTTCAAATTGCAATTGTTACATTTCTTTTTCCTGGGAGCACTTTTGGCACTGTTTACTGAAGGTGAACTTGCAAATATGTGATAGCTTGGAAAAAAAATAATTGCCATTTACTCTATGGCAAATGCCTTTCTCAAAAGCATCTTAAAATTTAACGTGTGGATGATACTGCATGACTAAAGGCCTTAGCTAGCTGACCGTTGGCATCCCTCTAAAAATAGATTGCTTTCAATGTTGGCTCTGTTTCAGCAGCAGGTGGGGTTGTGCAATGGGTCTTCATTACCTCTGGCACTTTCTTAGTGAAGCATGTGAAAACTAGGCAGGTTTTCACTGTCTATTGTGTAGTAATATCCTGCATTTCTCAGTGGAAAGGCTTCCTGTTACCTTATACTTTTAAAATGTCTTTAAATAAAAGAACTATTGAACACAAAGATCAATGCCTATACAGTTTAAAGGTACACGCTATCTTTTGATACCAGTTAATCTAAGTATGAATTTATTGATTTGGTTAAGCCTAATATTAAAAAGAGCAATTCATGACTAATGTTTTATAATCATCAGGGCTTATGAAACGTAACGAAAGGATTGAGAGCGCTTATTTTGAATTAAGGCATGGATTAATTAATTAATGGACAGAAGTACAAGTTTGATCTGTTGGAACTTGAACCAGAATTTCTTTCGTATTCTTTAAATTGCATGTAAGGGATCTTATTAGAAACCAATAGACGTGTGAGAATTGGTTTTGTATCTAATGATAAAAAAGTATCTGGTTCTTTTTATGGCTGTCTTTGGGAGAGGAGAAAAAAAATGCAACAGAACAGCAGGAGTGCTATACTTGAAAAATGAAATAAACCTTCTGGTTTTAATTGTTGTGTAAACAATTTATCAACAATGATGAGATAATTTGAAAGTGGGAGCTGCGATTGATGTTGCAGTGTAAGTGGAAAATTGATTTCAAACAAATATAATCCCTTTTTAATTCTTACAAGAGGAAAATGCCATTTTCGGTGCTTGCCTTTTGTCAGATTTCAAGGCTCAAACAGCTCTAGGACTATTGGAAGTTGGACTAGATGATCTTTAAAAGTCCAACCCAAACCATTCCATGATTCTGTGACTATCCCCATGTTACGTTTTTGACTTAGTAGTAACTATATATATTAAAGGAGAGGTATTTGTCGTAAAAATTTATGGTGAGTGTCAGTGACATAATTGCTGTTGCTGAGCCCATAAGAGAGTTATACTTAGTATTATTTCAATTAATGCATCAAGTGTAAAAAATAAACTAAAACACAAATTAAAACAAAAAAATATATTTTTAGGAAAATATACTCAAGTCTCACTGCAGGATTGTCTATATTTATCAGTCTTGTGGAATTTTGGAAAGCACTGTTAAACTGGGGTCTAGAGTCCATGGCTGCCATTCACATACTGTCTCAGCAGCTGGAGTTATTGTAGTTGCAATTTCCAAATTGTATCTATCCAGATTCAATTAGAAGTGTGTGTTGCATAGTAAAATATGAATTTTTTTTTGTTTGTTTTTTAATAGTGCATACAGGAGTGGGCAGGTCTAGAGGGGGCTATTTAAGAATGAAGTATCCTACTAGCTTTGATGTGAGGAACTTCCTTGGGTCTATCTGTCTATATAAAATAGAGTAAAATATAGTTGGGTTGTGAAATATCCAATGAATCCTGCCAGACTGTATCAAGCCACCTGGTCCAGCAACCTGCCTTCTGCAGCATTCGGGCCATGATGAATGGCATGACTCCTGGTTATCACGTAGGGTTTTTGTTTTTTACCTCAAATACATGCCATGTAGCTTAATTTATTAATTTTTTTTGTTGTGTTCCAACGTCACATTTCTCTTTAAACTGTGTTGAAAACGTTTCTCTTCTTTTACAGACTTGTTATTGCCACTTAGGGTTTCTGAGTTTTATTTGCACAGGGGAGATCCATGAAAGTCACTGGCCGTACCATCTGTATCACTAGTTCAGAAATTACAGTACGGGTACATCCTCTGTTTTCTTCAGCAACATAGATCAGAAAGGAAAATTTTGCCATTGTATCTTTCAGTCCTTAATTATGGTAGTATGTATTCAATGTAATTTTCTCTACCCTTTTATTGTTGCATTTGGCCTATTTCTGTTGCTTTTTGTGCACAGACTTATTGATTAGGTAGGATCACTGTCTGCTTGACTGAAGATCAATCTGATTATAAGTAAAGGAGCAAATTCCTGAGAAAATAATTAGAACCCTTATGACATCCTGAATCACTCTTCCAGTAGACGTGGTGGAGTCAAACTTCGTTCTTTTGAATGTGGTACACTCATACATTCAAATGAGACCAGGAAAGACCAGGCAAAATCAAAGAGATAAGTCACAGTGAAAAATAAATCCCAGATACAAAATTAACCCTTCTTATGCTGCTTGTTTTCAAATTATTCTTTCAGTCACATTTTAGAAGTATTTCAATCTTGCTATTGATATATTTTTTAAGATGTTTATTTTTCTACATAACGACAAATTTCTGGCATGTCATAAATATGCATAAAATATCAGGTTGGAAATATAGATCAAAGTCAGCCAGTGTCCTTCCTGAATGACCAACATCTAATGCAGACTGCTTTTTCATACTGTGCAAGTCAGTGAGGCAAAGAAAGAAGCAGATGTCATTAGAATGACTCTGTGATACCAGTCATGCAATTATATCATGCTGTGTTCACATTTCACTTTTTCCAGAATTGGGTCACTTTTTGCATAAAGGTTTTTATATTGCCAAAACCTGTGCATCTTTTAGATTTTTTTTTAATCTCTTTGGAAATACCCCCTTAGAATAAACTCAGCAAAAAGCTGAAACCAAATTAGGCGTCCAAATAGAAAAGATACATTTATAAAGAACTTTGCAGCATGTTGGCTGTTCTGAAATACTTTCCATTCAGAATGTTTTTTGTTCTATAAAATTGATAGTTCACCATCTTTTTATTTTCCTCAAGCTGAAACAGAGTCAAGAGCTGTACTATGTAGCGGTGAACTACATTTCCTATTCAGACATCTCCTATCCATCCCTCTGGAGTTTTAAGTTTTAATTGTATACATTTTCTGTCAAGTTGCAGTTCTTGTTTGTTATGTTCTTCAGGTAATGTAATAGAGAGCAATCTGTGCGCTGCATAAAATGGTTTGACGTGTTCATTATCCTTTCTTCCTCACACAGCAGCTGCAGTCAGGTTAGATGATTTTGCAGGTCTTAGCTGGTAGGGTTTTATATTGTAGGTAATTCAGGTTTATGATGAAAAACTATACTTGTTGGATGATTTCTTCCCACTTCAAAGAGAGAGCATTAAAAGACCATTTCAAAACTTGTGTAAGTAACAAGTGAATTACCTCCACGTATATGTACTTGTGCTTCATCTCGGCTAGCCTTTGTTAGTCAAAAAGCAGTGGAAGCATCCAGAAAGAACTTTCCTGATGTTTTGCTGGTTTCCTTAGCTGATCTCAGTTTACTGACACTCCTCTATGGCTGAATGATAGCTTTTTTTTACTTCCATGTCTTAAAATAGCCTCCACTGTTGATAGAAGAGGTTTAATAAATAGAAATAAATTAATGTGTAGCATTTATTAGCACAAGATGTGGATGGCTTTTGGCTAGGAAAGCTGCTTTGTCAGGGAGAACATAAAAATGGAGCAGAATCAATCACCAGGTAAAACCTTAACGCTTCTAGCGGGCGATGAAAAAGGTTTCTCATGTGCATAGAGGAAGAATGCCGGCTGCGCTGCCCCCTCTGGGTTCAGCCCAGGATGCTGCTGGCTGTTTTGGGGGTGGCTCACAGAGTCATTGGCCTCTGTCTGTGCCACTGAAGACATCCTTCCTGGGGAGCCCTGTCAGCCACAAGTTTTCTATCAAAAATTATTTCCCCTGGCTCTTCTTGACCCTGCACTGGGGGTACCACCTCTGGAGATGAAAAGTTCATTGTTGTCTTGTTGGCCCATCCATGTAAATGGCTTCTGGGCTAGCACTGATGATGAGGAGATAGTGGTACCAGCGCTGATGCTTGGTTGTGTTCTATGGACGTTTGTTGACTTGGGTATTAGTTTGAAATTTATTAAGCTGATTTCCTCCTGAAACAAGCCAATTGCAAGGAGAGCTGGGGCAGGACAGCACCTGTCTCCAAGGTTTGCAGAGATTTTATGCTCACACTGGCTCTTAGGCTTATACATTGTCCTTCATGCAGAAATCCAAGGTAGCTTGAAAATTAGTTCCACATCACATGTAATTCCTAATAGTATCATTTAAAAAAAGTCTTTATTCAAACAAATAACCTTTATGGTCTGGATTTAGTACTCCCAATTGTTCCATTGTTTAATTAGCAATGTGTTTCTAAGCCAGAGAGAAAATCGACGACTCTTTCAGTGTTATGATTTTAGGTGGTGTGATATAGAGCGAGGTAAGTCTTCATAGGTGCCTGGAAGTTCAGGGGCAAGACTTACAGCTATGGGACCTGGACCCAATACAGGGAACATGCAGTAGATGGGAGAGCATGCTGGTACAAGTAAGTCTGCTACCCTCTGTTCTCATGTACCTGCAAAGAGTGCAGCTACTCGGCTAGATAATTACCAGTGGAGAGCATCAGCGAGCGCAGCATTGCATGGCTGCTGCATTGGTGCATGCACAGTTTGTTCTTCTCCACTTTTATGCTGGCAGAAAGTGTGATCCGCATTACAGGCAAGTAGTGAAAGGAAAGCTAAGGAAAAACAATCTGTATGTGAGTAGTACTTAAAATTGGGAGATATTTTCTATTACGTGCTTCGCTGATTCTTTGTTCCTCTTGCCTCATTCAGTTGCTTTTTTCTAATAAGTGTACAATTGATTTTATTTTCATAGATGGCTTGGAAAAGATTTTTTCCCATGCAGGTGAGGGATAGTCAGGATCGGTACATTTGTCTGCCTACTTGATATTAGACTGTAATAATTAGAAGGCAGAATGACATGAAAATTGCATAAGGACAGCTGAAATGTCAATAAATCACATTGCCCTCCTTTTCAGCAGGGGATTAACTCAGTTATTTTTTTAAATAAGGTGTCAGTGTACGTAGCTATTTAGGAATTTATTTGTGGAATGGGAGAGGGTGGGTACATCCTAACTTTGTGCCTCTGAAACACAAATCGTTTTTTCAGTGGTGCCCCAGTGCAAATCCTGTTACTTGTGTCCATTCAGAAAGCTAGATAAAAGCACAGATGCTTTTCTTTTTATACTTATTCAATATTTGAATTAAGGATGAAGTCCTTTGTTTTATTGTTTTCATCTTAAAATCTTTAATCATTATGCATTCCATAGATGATCAAAACAAAGAAATGATTGCCATGGATGAGCAATCCTGCATAATAATGCAAGAAGACGTCACAGAAACTGGGTATAGATGGACATGAGGAAGATAATGTTTTTTACTGAACTGACATGGAGAATTTACAGAACATCTCAGGGTCACAGAGTATTGTGAATAATGAAATGCGTGTCTATGCACAGAAATGATTATCTGCATGGGAGAACACAATAGATGAAGGAAATATTCCCTTTGCATAAATGCAGAACTGCCAGTGGTTTAGTTTCAAAAATTTTCTCCTCGCCTGTGATAAATAGCTTGTATTAAAAGCATTCATGCCTGCAGACAAAAAAGCTGAAGAACCAGACAAATTTTACTTTTTTTATGGGTGTTTTTTTGGTTTGGGGTTTTTTTTTTTTTTTGCTGTTCCTATTTAAAGATTTTCTATATCTGCGAGCAAGGGTGACATCGAAGGTCAGACAAACTTAAATTAAGCTATTCTCTGATTTTACTGAAGAAATACTCTCACAGTGTCTCAGTGGCACAGTAGGTAGTCTTGAAGTCTTCAGTGTTTGAACTGTGGCAAAGCAGGGAAAGAGGAGGAGATGTTTAGATGGAAGGGTTTTATATCTTTTCAGGAGGCTTTTTCAGTAAATTTATCTTTGGTCTGTTTTTCATAGTATAGGGATAGGCTGGTTTGGCAGAGCTAAGGTGCCAGAAGAACTAATGCCAGGTATATTTTTAACGTGATCGTGGCCTCCTGGTGACTTCTCCGAGCATCCTGCTCATGTTCCAGGACAGCATCACCAGAGCTGTTTTGATTCCTACAGATGCTGGGCTGATTTTGCCTCTGGCAGGAGCTGCTTTGATGGGTAGCATGTGTAACTGTGTAACTTCATAGCAAGATGTCAGGGCTTCAGTGGCTGGTTAGATTAAAGAAGTACTGATTAGTTCAATTGTCCTACAGATCCTGCTTTTCTTTTTGATTAGATGCTAACTGAACACACCATAAAGCTGAAAATCTTCTGGAACAGTAGGAGACATTTAATTGATCAAGGCTTTTAAGTTGAGGTGGGATGCACCCGAAAGCTGTGGTGTACGGGGAGCCTTGTGATAAAAACAGCTGTGCACTGTTTGCCCTATTGGCAGGAGAAGAATATGAAATAGGAGCTGTGGTGTCTACCATATCTTCTTTCCAAAACGTGGCCCATAAGAGGTATTTTTACTCCAGGAGACCACTTTGAGGGATATCTAGAATCATAGATGACACTTTTGAACTCATTTATAAATATGTATCTCAGTCTGTCACTTTTATTATTAGGGTACAATTGAGAGCATCACCATGTGGTGTTTGTGTGGATGTGTTATCTTGGAGTGTGATCTCCAGCTGGCTACGTGTGTGTGATGAGAAGCAAAGGAGAGAGAGCACAGTGCTGCTGCTTACTTCTACCAGTAAGGGAAAGTGGGAATTTTTGCACTAATTGTCTGTAACTGCCTGAAAGTTGATGCTGAGGAGTATGTCTAGGTAAGTCTGGTGCGTTTCCATCAGTCAGCAGTTGTCAGAGCAATTTGGAAGTATGTGAAGGGAAAAAATTGCAAGCTGCAATACCTTGACATTAAAATATATCATCCAATGAACAGCTTCATTTCCTAAATTGACTTCTGAGTGGTAAGACACAACTATATGTATGGAGCTCAACAATGCAGTTCCTGTTGATGCTAGAATTCAACAAGCTGATTTGCATTTGTAGATGTTGTGGAAAATGTGTTTGCAAAGGATTCACAGAGGCATGAAAAGCTTCTGGATAGGCTGAGGAAAAGGAAGGAAAAAAAACCCAAATACATCGCTTGCAGAGCTTTAGTGGGAGGAGTTCCTGCAGCATTGCAAGCTCTTGGTGGAGCTTCCTGCACTCTTGTAGGAGGGAACTGTGACAAATATTTTTTTATTAGGAAAGTGGAAGTAATGATAAATGTCACATGTGTACTGTTTGTCTGAGATGTGCATGACTGTAAAGAAACAGATGGTTCCTTTAATCATGAGCATGTGGCTCCTCCGTCTAGGAGGCTTTTACTCCTGTACAGATATTCTTTTTAAGAGGGAAGGAAGTGAAATCTCCTTACATCAACTCATTAAAAATTACTAGGAACAATAAAGATTATTAGGAAGTCAGTGTCCAGTAAACTACAAACATTTTGCCTAGAGCAAGCTAAAAAAAAACCCACAAACAAAGTAAATGCTAATTCCCAGATTTATGTTTGTATCCCAGTATTCATACAGGGAGCTAGCAGAGCCCAGGCGGTTCTCTGTCACACCCTCAGGGGTCCGTCCCCCATCTGCACATACTGAGCTCGCACGCGCTGTTGAAAGGTGCAGTCATGCACCCTGTAATACATGCTGGTGTGCAGACATTTACAGGACACGAGAGCATGAGAATCGTACCTGTCTGACTTAAGCGTTTTTGTGGGTTTTGGATTTTCCCACTCTGAAATATTCCACTTGCTGCTTGAATGCATTCCTGAGTGTTTATTTTTGATAAAGTGAGATGGACATGTGAGTTGGAATGCAAGCTGGGTTTGGATAATGTGGGCTTTTTTTTCCCCATGGAGTGAGTCTGCCCAGCAGTGATTAAATGGAGAGAAGGTGCGAGTCCATAGGTCAAGGTAGGAAATGTGGTGCCTTTTCTTCTCTTTTTGTGCTGAGGGGTTAGAACACCCCAGTCCAGGGTGATTAGGCTATTTTGCCAGGCTCTTTGCTTTGTCCTCCATGGTCCTGTTTTCCCTTGGCTTGTGCATGCAGGGCTCTGCCTATATCTCTTCCTGACACCCCAGTTATTTCCTTAATGCCTGACTACCGCAAGTGATGTGCTGGTACCAGTCCTTCCCGAGAGGTCACCTCAGCCCTTTTCTTTGTACCCCACAATGGTGCACTGTAACATGAAGATAGTCCTTCTACAAGACCTTTAGCAGCTCTACTGCTTTGAAACAGTAGCTTGATAACAGAGACCATTAATCTGATAATTACAGGCCTTTATTTCACTTTCTGAACATACTATGAATAGGTTTATTCTTTTGCTTTTAGTACCTCTCTGTTTAAGAGAAGCCTTGTTCAAACAAATCTGTTTCCTTAGTGTTCTAATGAATGACATACTGTAATCAACCTCTTATGGGTCTAATGGCACTCCATCCATAATGTGTGATTTGGAGCAATGCTAATTTCTTCAGTCACACTGAGAAATAAGGCAGATGAGAGTATATTTCTGCAGCTAGAAAGATAACATTGCCATGTTGTTTTAAGGGCCCTTTGGACAAAATTAAGATATATCCACTTCACGTGGCAAAAAGCATAGTGAAAAGAAGACTGAGGGGCTTCACGAAATATCTGGCAGCACTAGATTACGCGCTTTGGGATCCTTTGTGAAGGAGACATGAAACTTTAAAGAATTTCTCAGTGTGATGATAGTAAAAGGGATGTGAATCACTCAGACCACCTGTGCAGATGGCTCCAAAGAAGTGTGTAAATACTGTCCAAATCCCCACGGTATCACTTCATTCTCTTGTAACGTAGTAGTTACTAAGGAACGTATTAACTATTCAGATCATGATAGCACAATAAGAAAGGGATGTTAATTATTTAGCAGGTTACTCAGGAGACTATCTGAATAAGAACTGAAAAAGAATTTCTGAAAGTATTTTCAGAAATTAAGAGGCTGGGTAAAATTCTCCTTAGTTATCTCTGAGCAGTCCCTTTGAAACCCTATCACTTTCTATGAATACATGGAAGGATCTATATCGGGTAGTGAAGGAAAGCAAAAACTAGTCTGACATACAGCCTTTCTGTAAAAGACTGAGATTGGCCAGCCTGCAAGGAGGACATTGCTAAAGTGAGTTTCCTTTAGTTCAAGTGAGAGAAACCTGTGTTTTGAGGGCAGAAAAGTTCTGCTTCTAGTCTCAAATTCTACTATGTGCATGCCAAGCTTTCCTCCCAGAACTGGCGGCTTAGTTACAGTGGATGCAGTGGCTTGAAATGCTTAGAGCTGCTTTGTGTTAAGCTATTTAATTTCTCTGATGGAGAACTCGGAATTAGTCTTACTCAAGGATTTCGTGCTTCACCTCCAGCTACTGGAATGGGTTGATCTAGTTCAAGGGCTGGGCTTAATTATTCCAAATGCGATGACTGGAACACCTGTAAAGGTCCCTGCTTAAAGGCTAAATGCTTCATTGATTGTCTTTGTACCTTCTTTTGGTGTCCTTTTTATTTTATTAAGCGCAGAAAGATTTTTCTCCTTACCTCTGGGCAGCAGCCCTCTTCACAGTTGATTTTTATACTTCACAGCTTACGTGGGCTGCACACCAAGGCCATAGGTTGGTTCTTACTGTTTCAACCGTGGCAGACTCATAATTTGTATTTTTTGTATTTTCTTTCCTGTACTCTTAAAACCTCTTTCCCACCAAATATAGGAAGGAGTTAATCACTTTTATCTGTAAATGCATGTCTGTCTTCACACTACTGTCTGTAGTAGAATTTCCCTTCTTAATTAGTGAAGTAACCTTTTTCTGGATGAAACAGAGACTCAAAATGTTACAATATTCTTGTGTTTTAATGGATTTTAAGACCTGAGCAAATGAAGGTTTTCCTATTTCTCTGAAGTTTCCTTGAGAGAGAAGAGGCATTTTGCACAGCAGGTCATCTCTGATGGTGTCTGAAAACAAGGCTGCAGTCAGAGAAATATAGATGGTAGCTGCTCTAATGAGCGTAGCTTACATCAAATTGCTTTAATGAGTCAGTGCAGTTGTGTTAGCCTTATTACGTTTCTGAATTAATGGCATGGAAGGAAGTTTGTTAGCTTGAAACCAAATCAAACAACGGCCTGCCATATTGTACGATGACATGAAATAGCAGAATTTGAATTTAAATTTGCTTCAGACTGTGTGTGATATTTTCTATTAATAAAACATCCACGTAGCAAGGGATAGGTGTTAAAAGAACAATCCCAACCGTTAGGGTGCCGGTTCTGAATGTATAACTGCGGGTGGCTGTTTCAGATCAGCGTTGTCTCTCTTTTAGTTTTAATGGCAGTGAGCTAAAGCTCCTGAACAAAGGCAGCCCTGCCCGTGGTCATGTCAAGCGTCCTATCCCTCCTCTGTGTGTCAGGAGCTGCACACGTGTGACCTGCGTAGGACTGCCAGGCTGAAGCCAGTCTGCCCTTAGGGGAAAAAAGCATGGTTTAATTGCACACGTGACAACTTACCAAAGCAGAAGCTCCAAAGCAGTTGGTCTTTAACTTGGTGTGCTGTGGTGCAAGTTTGGGATAGTCTTCCATCACATCAGTCTTATTTTTAGTTGATGAGGTGTCAGCTAGCACAGGGTTTATCTTTTGCCCAGTCAAGGTAAAACCTGCAACTGTTCAACATGGAAAGCTCTTAGTTTTTTGTATTTTTTTTTTAAGTTTCGTGTAGTGTGGGTTTTTTGATTTTGTTTAGTTGCAGTGGGAAGAGTCAATACAGAGAACTGTTTTTTCTCCCTTCCTCCATTTCAAGTTTACCGAGGATAGTTTCCTCTTGATTATATGTAATGGTATAGAGTTCTCAATAGCTGTTATTAAAATTTCTGTGTGATACTAGAGATAGTATATATTAACTTTCAATAGGGAAATAGAAGAAATCGTGAAAATTACAAAATGCAGTAGTAGTTCTGAATATGTGATGCAAACTGAACAAATTGTCGAGGTTAACTGGAGGGTAGCTGTTAACTTCCTTTGTGAAGCTGAGTGGAGGTCCTGGGAATGACAGTGACCAAAAGGTATTCTTGTTAATTATACTGATCCTGAGACATTAGAATTGTTTAACAGCCTATGGATAGTGGGAACACCAAGTCATTATATGAGTACATGATGAGATTTAAAGAACAAATCATTGCTGAAATGGAGTGCTTAAAGGCATCACTTTAAAAACAAAAAAATGAAGAAACTTTTCAACCATTAATGAATGTTTGATACTCCTGAATCAGGTGTGATTTTAAAAGGGCATGTGCAGTCCCTAATTTGAAGTGAGAGAATAATGAATATCAGAGACTCAAAACTTATCAGGTTAGCAGAAAATCCTCCCTTAATGTTTTGGTTTAGTTGGTTATTTTTTTTGTTAAAAAAGGTGATTTAGTTTACCACCAAGCAGAGTTTCCTCAAATTAGTCTACAAGTCTCAGTGGGGAAACCAAGGCAGTGCTGCTGCAGGTGAGCTTGCAGCACGCAGATCCGAGGCAACCAGAAATCCAAACTGCAGTTGCAGAATACAAACAGGGCCACTTTGTACTGAGTCAGAGATTCACTTATGCAAAACCTTTAGGACCGTGCCTCACCCAGATGAGTAAAATGCACTTGAACATGGTGGTAGCTAAATAACATTGGCACCAGAGTCCTTATGAGAGCTGAGGTTATGCTGAAGGCTTTGAAGAGAAGCCTCCGAGGCAAGGCACGTGCAGAGCAGCTGGTGGGAAGATTGTTCCTTTGGGCGAGGGCATGTGAGGTACTGCCTGATTGCTTTGGAAAATCATTCTGAAATTGTTTTGCGAAGTAGGATGTCAGGTTTGGATTTGCTGACATCACACAGGAGGATGTAGGGGAAGACTTTAACAGATGGGAAAATACTTCACAAGAGAATCAAAACGGAAAGATATCTGCAGAGATAGAGAAGGGAAATCTGCTTTTCTACCAGATACACAAAGGAACAAAAGTGAAAGCATGAGGTACCATCAAAGAGTTCAATAATCAAAGGAGAAGATGAGGGGGAAAAGAAGAATAATGTGACTTAAAAACCAAATTAACACCTGGAATATTGCATGTGAAAATGAATCATGAAACTTCAGTCATTTAGGTTCAAATTAGCAAAGATTAATTTGTATATACCGGAAAAATTGCCTATCAGGTTTTTGTTATTGCTGTTATTAGTGAACAGTTTTGTTGGAAAATACATCTGCAAAGTCTATAATCTTACATTTAAATCAATATATGCTACTTGTGATGTATTGACTGAAAATGACAGGTAATGAATCACAGTCTGATTGGTTTGAATTTACACTTTTTCTTTTTTTTACAAGAGGACATGATTTAGAATGTGTAACTTTGAGCCTGCAGTTTAATGGTCTTATGGAAAGGAATACTATAGAAGCTGGAGAAGGTTTCAGATTTCTGTCTACTGGCTTTCAGGGCAGCACCATTGATGCTGGAGTGGTTGCTAGTTGGTATTATGTTTGAGAGATGTCTTCCGCTTCTCCTGGAAGAGAAGGATAAGAATCATGAGAAATTGTACAGGTTTTGAAACAGAGCATGTGAAGGTGATGGAGTAGATGACACAGCACCAAACGAAAGGCACTGCAAAGACGTACAAGACTAAGGCAGAGATTGAGGTATGTGTTGGATATGTGCACGCAAGTGCATATATGAACTTTTACACACAAACTTTTAATTGGAAGCATGCTTGGCTATTTGGGGCTCTAGTATAGATGTGTCATCCCAAGAGTATTCAGGTTAAGTTGGTTTTGTAGTCTAAATCAATTTTGGACCAGAGGAAATGGCCTCAAGTTGTGTCAGGGGAGGTTTAGATTGGATATTAGGGAAAATTTCTTTACTGAAAGAGTGGTGAAGCACTGGAACAGGCTGCCCAGGGCAGAGTCTCCACCTCTGGAGCGGTTCAAAAAATTTGTAAGTATGGCAATTTGGGTTTAGTAGGCATGATGGCATTGGGCTGACAGTTGGATTCGATATTAAAGGCCTTTTCCAGCCTTAATGATTCTCTGATTCTGTGATTAATATTTGAAGAGGGGAGACATGCAGATTTTTCTTTTCATCTCAGGGTCTTTGGTCTCATGTTTGTTAGCTGATGTGTTGTATTAAACATTCGTCTTAGATATAAACTGTAATGTGAGCCTCTCATGAACTCCAGGAGCACTGTGAACATTCCAACCTGAAGAGCCTTCATGGGTTTTTTTCATCCTTTCCACCACTGAACATTAGCAGAGCTATTCCTCCACCCCCCCGATACACTACCTGACATTGTGCTGCACATGAAGCAATATCTTGTAGGGCCAACGAGAACAGTTGATCACTGTAATGTAAGTTTTCATAACTGCCTCTTTACATCTTGACAAACTATCATATCTGCCCTTACATGAACCATCTTATTTGATAAAACGAAGGAGAGGGAGGGAGAAGTAGCAGTCCTGGAGTGGTGGCAAATTACCCAGGTGAAAGAAAACAGATGTTACAATGGATCAAAAGGATACAAGTTGATTCTCACTCTGGGAGCATAGCCCAGGCCTGTTATGTTGGATGGAAAGTTTTCTACTGATTTTTCAGGGAGCTGACATGGATTCACAGCTGTTCCAAATATGTTTCCTCTCTTTTACTCTCTCTTCCTCTGCCTCTTGTTCTGCTCCAGGACACTGTAGGCTTGCAAGTAAGCAAATGCTTTGTGGCTGGTGTCTGTTTTCTTGGAAAGACTTCAATTAGAAGAAAAAAAAAAAAGTAATTAAAAAAAAAAGGAGGAATTTTGGGCTGGAATCTTGCTTTTCTGTAGAAAAAGTTTGGTTTGAAAGTTTTCATTCATCTTCCATCAAGAGCTTTCTCTCACTTATGTACTTTCTGACAAGTCCTGTGTCAGATGCGGAGAACAAGACTGAAAGGAGAAAAAAAACCCCAAGAAAATAGAGAGATGTCAAGAGTATCAGGGACAGCAAGTTTTAATTTTACTAGGATGTGAGAGAATGGGAAACCAGTTTAGGGATCATATGGATGCAAGTCTTGCTCTGCCTTAGTTGCTACCAGGCTGTGTTTCCAGGGTGCAGCCCGTGAAGTGGGGGTTAGGGATAAGATGCTAGCAGTGCTTCTTGAGGGTGAGAAGGAAAGTCTGCATCTGGCATTGAACGGATGAGAGGATGGGAGCTGGAATGTCAACTTCTGAGCCAAAATAAGGGTAGAGGTAGCTAGGCTTGGTTGTTTATCTGAAGCAGACAAAAGAAATGAACAGCCACCAAACCCCTGAAGGTAGCTTGTGTTGCTCATTCCTTCTGTGGCTGGTAAGGGGATATTCAAAACAGGACCAAACTCTCATTTTTTATGCATTACCAATCACCTACTGAAGAATAACTTTCTGTCAGTAACAACCTAGATTCACACCAGGATCCGCATCAATTCCCAGAGCTGTCACTTCTTTCTCTTAATAATTTATTTGGTTCTGTAATTGCTTTGCAGGATTTTCATGACTTCGAGGGAGTGAAACTCCACTACAGATCTCAACATCTGAGCTATACCATGGATTGTGTTGCGTGCTGAAACTTGCTGACATTTATTAAAACTTGCCATTGATTTGGGTGGTCAAACTATGCAACAACCAATATGCAAATATACTTGGAAAACAGATTATCAGTCTGTTCCTGGCTCTGCAGTGGACAAGCCAGTTGCAGTTTACTAATATTTTCATGATCTCTGTTTTAATTGTGAAATTTTTGGCTGATAATGAGGAGTAGATCTGACCACAGTGAAGAAACATCCTTCCTAACTATTGGGTTAAGCCTCAGGTAGTTGGGTCAAAGAAATCTGTATTTAAACTGTGCACTGTGGTGCATATGTGGTCCACAGTCCTCTGATAATTTAGACTTGATCACAGCTCCCTGCCAGACTATGTGTTGGTTTCGCTGCCGTGCAGAGAAGGGTGAATGATATGGGCTTATTCTCTTGAGCCCTGGGAACCATCAGGAGTCCCAAGGTTTCAGCATAGCCATCAACTCCCTTCCCATAGCATTAGGCAGAGGGGATGTAGTGGAATGGGAGAAAGAACTGGCTGTGATATGTTTGAAGAGAAAAATGGATGGTGAATCATCTTTTAGGACTGTTTCTGTCCAATGAGTGCAAGCAGAGCTTCCCAAGCTCTTGCAAGGGTATACCACTCAAACTTTTCAAATCAACGCTTGACTTGCAGAAAGCCTTTGCACTTCATTGCGCTGATGCGATACATAGTTGTTCTGTCTGCTTCTCTTAGGAAAAAAAATCCTTGTACTCTAAAATCTAGCATTATTTGGATAGGTACTTTTTTTCCCCCATTCCCTTCAGCTCAGAGTGATGTGGAGGCTGTTATTGATAGGGTTGCTGGGGAGAATAACACTTTTAGGAGGGAAAGTTGAGAGACGAAATGTAAGTAGAACACCTGTTCTCCTGGACCACCCTTCCCTCCACGCCTCCTGCCTTCTGGCAGCGTGCACCCATATGCAAGCCTGATGGAGGTGGGCCCTCCTTTGATAATGAGCTGAAAGCAATCCTCTGAGGAGATGCTCCTGATGTAACCTAAAAGTAGCTGAGAACCAGACCAAGAAGATTTCCTAACGATTACACCACCACAGATGTCATCTGTGAAATGCGGCTGTCTCGGGGGTGGGAGGCATGTTTAAAATGGTGCTTAATGTAAATTAAGTGACCTGTCATGGTTAGAATAACTAGTGATGAATGTTGGAATGATTTAAAAGGTAAAAAGTTTAAGTAACTTCATCAGAACTGGTTTTGATTTAGACTTGTCTAGAGAATGGATATAGGATTGCTGTTAGGTTACATTTTTGTTATTTTCTCATTTTAATAATAATAAAATTGTTCCCTCTTTGGGGCAAAATCTTTTAACTGTGATAATGAAAATAGAGATAAAAAGCTACAGTGTAGTTTGGGGAGGAGTCCCTATATAGCACAAGGAATTGTTTCCATGGGACTGTAGCATCTCAGTAGAAATTCTATTGTTGTGTAAAATATACAAACCTGGGCAGCCACAGAGCCATTTATATGTGCTATATATAAAATGGAAAGTTTGTCTTTGCAGCTCGTCTGCCCTTGGTGTTTGGTCATTTTGCCTCTTCTTTTACTGATTTGCTTCCCTTTATTACTCTTCAGCTTTTCTTGAAGAGTGTTTCCCACTTGTCATTCAAGTTAATCCCAAATGCAGTTTTCTTCTACGTGCTGAGCCATGCCGAATGCTTTTGAGTTGATGTTATTGAATATATTGCAAATGAGGAGCTCTCCTACCACAAAAATTTATACATGGACCTTCCCAATCTTGGATCCCTTTTATAAATTTTAAAAGGGCTGGCAATGGTCTATAGTTTCAACTGTTAAAAATACAAAGCAACATATGAAATCTAGTAACTTACATATACCAAAATAATTTTTATGGTGTTCTTACTCTGGTCACTCTAGCACTCTTTCCCTGACGTTGGTGATATGGCAAGGATACATATGAAATCTTTTCAAATACAACTTGTCAAACATTGACTGCTTCATGTCTACTTGTACATTTTCTTGTAGAGGGTGCAGGGGTAGTTGCTAGCTAGATGTCTCAAGATTCAAAGAATAACCTCTTTCAAGTAAAAAGCAAGCCCACAAAACTCCCTTTTATTCAGAAGTCATTGTACAGGTGCCCATACTATAACCACATGTTAAAACCAAGATTAAAACCAAATTTAATCCTCCATATCTGCATTGGCTTCAAAGAAGAATGAGTTATTTGACCATATTCTTAGTCTCTATCTATCTATCTATCTAAAAAAAAATCATAAATAAGTTTATGAATACAATTATATTTATGCATGTACCCCTTGCAGGAAAAGTCTGTGTATTTTAGTACTTGGCTGTGTAGGTGCCTCAGTGTTTCACAACAAAGGTCCCCCATGGATTGTGTGATGTGCATAATTCATGCTTTACACTGAGTGTATTTGCTGGCCGGAGCCAAACGGACAAGGTAGAAGAAAAAGAGAGCAGAGCTTAGGAAGCTGTATCAGAGAGAAGGACTAGAAGCCCCAAAGGCGTCTGCTAGATTGCTCTGCTGTCATTCTTTGCTGAATGATGAAGAGAGTGTGAGAAATGATTGGCACATTTTTCAAACATATTTGAGATCTTCATCTTCGCAACTGTAGAGCTTTGGACTTAAATCCCCTTGGACTCAAGGGGGAGGGCTGGAGTAACAATTGAGTGTGTGCTTCCAAGGGTATGTTTTGGACCTTTTCCTTTAGCCATAATGAGTTGACAAGTTTGTAATTAAATTGGTGAGTATAGACCACTAGTATGGTGCAGAGCTCAAATTAACCTCAAAAATATTGCACTGAAAACTCGAGGAGATTAAAATCTATTGTTTATTGAAATTTCTGTTTTAGGAATCACAGCAATCGGCTCTTCCTGCAGAAGCCACTAGTAAAGCATCAGAACGAGGCAAATGTGAGAGTTGTTTGTGTCAGCATCTGTAGTACAGGACAAAAATATTGGTCCCCAAATAAAGCAGGAGTGGGGAGAAGGACGCCTTCAGGTGAAACAGTTGTGACTATAGTAGGGAAGGACAGGTGAAGAGTCTAGAGGGTTTTTTTAGGTAGTTCTGGCAAAAAGAAACTGGTTTTCAGCATCATCTTGCTGTTCTCCAAAACCTGCTGCCACAGCTTCTGTTCTCCTCTGCTCTCAACTCGGTCCTCTTGGGTTTCTGAAGGGATGTGACCACCAGATAGTGTGAGAGGCATAGCCAGGCAGGGGATGGTGGGGTGTGGACCCGTTACCTTGACGGTGATAGCATTTACATGATAAATATAACGTTGCAGTAAATTAAATTAACTATAACTGGTCAAATAAAAGCCGTCTGCTGTCTGTAGCGCTGTGTGTCTGCTAGCCAAAGTTGCCTGCTTTAAAGGCAGGAACACTTTTGTCTTTTAGTTGGTTACTACAGTCTTTGAGTAACTGTATTGGACCAGAGCTCATATTTACCAAAGAGTACATATGTCTCTCTTGCAGAAACTCTTGCAGTATCACCTTATACATCTTTTATGTATTGCTGTCTCTTGCTTCTGATATTTTTGCTGTGAAGGGAATGGAAGTGTTGGATTCAAGGAACATTTTATGCCTTCAGCAGGATTCTTTTCAGTGATGTTTTTTCATTTGTTCTGAGTTTCTTAGTAAAAAATGTTAGGAAAAAAAATTGTCTTTTCTTAGTCTGATTAGCTCCAAACTTTGTGAAAAGTACTACTTGCACTCCCGTTAGGACAAGTTAAGGGAGCTTCTTCATCATTTAATGCAAATCATTACAAAACAGTAGCTTAAAAACCAATTCAAGGAAAACATTCTTCTTTGGAAAAAGTCCCCTGGAGAACATTAGTTAAAATACTTATACTAAGAGTCATCTGCATCAAGCAATCACTTATGGCTTACTGTTATTATTGAATTCAGAAATCCTCGTCGTTCTTGTGGATTCCACTGAAGGCGGCACATGTGTCAGAAATCTTCTACGATTTGTAAACATTTACATCAGTATCTGGCAAGAAAAATTTAGTTGTGGCAGAGAGGAGGAATCTGCTTTCGGAAAGGTTCATCTGGTGGCATTTTGCAGCATCAAATGGCCTGTCTCAAAAGAAAAGTAGCACCTTGATCTGACTAATTTGATCAGCATAATTTGATCTGTGACTGCAGAACGTCTGATCTGTAATTTAAAAAACAGGACTTAATCAGCATGGAAGGGGAAGTGCTGATCCGGTGCGCAGTGACATGTGCCACGGAGGCATTTGTTCAGATCTGTGGGCACCAGCAGAAGAAACAGAATTTTAAAAAAACATGTAATTTTTTACAGTGAAGGATTTCCTAATATGAACTTGAATTATTCAGTGGTGTTTTGTTAGAAATAAAAAGGACCAGGGCAGGGCAGGTGGTTCTCCAGACATAGTCCCCTTTCAAACCCTTTGTGTCCTCCCCTCCTGCCTCTGCTGCCTTAGAGCAAGGTGGCTTCAGTCAGCTGTGGCATCTTGCTGCTTCTTGACGGGGATGCTTAAGAAGATAGGGATGCTCTGTGCTTTGGCTGCTCTTGGTGGAGGTCCAGGAGGGAAGGAACATTGTCCAGCACAAGTAATTTCAGAGCGGTGAATTATTTCAGGGAAAGCAAGCTGGCAGCTTGACCAGAAGTTCTTGTTGCTGACATAGTTAAATGAATAAGCAAGCAATTAAATAGAAACTGTGGCAGCCTCAGAAGCGTAGCGGTCCCCTGCCTGCCTCCCTCCCTCCCTCCCTCCTCCCCGTCTCTGTCGCTGGCGGCAGAGCAGTGCTGCAAGCTGGCTGCGTTTCACATGAGATGTGGCTAAATTTCTCAAGAAAAAAATATCCAGAGGGACAAGACACGATGCTCTCATTTCTGACATCTTAAGCTTGTCACAGACGCTGAGCCTGTTTCACCCAATGTGATTATCTCTCCCTCTGTCAAGGAGGCAGATGCCTCAGCTAGGAAAATATCGTCCCCAGCCTGTCATCTGGATTCTATAAATGGAAACAGGCCTTTGCAAAGCCAAAAATTATATTTAGTTGCAACTATGGGGGGAGGAAAAAAAAAGAATGAAGTCCAAACCCTTCAGAATTGCAATAGGAGCAACAAAGCACTTAGATTAGCTGTAATCATCTTCAAATGTTTATGCATTCATTAAATGTAGACTGCATATATAAAAGTTATTCTTCTGTTACTCCTTTTATCTTTACCGAAAGCATTCACTTGCCAGTCAACTTTCTGTATACAAGCCATAAATATTCAGCTTTTTCTGGAATAGGTTTTACCCAGTATTTGCTCGTTTTCATCTCAACTCTCCATATGCCAGCAACAGCAAAACGCTGTGAGAGCTGGAGGTGTGCATTTAGGTGATTTAGCCCCGGATTGCCTGAAAAAGCCTTATCTGGCCAGGTCTTATTAGCCCTGTGATAGAGTGAGCCAAAAATAATATTAAAATCTTGCTGGTTTAAGCGTGAAGGAAATTTAAACATTGTCCATGCTGCAGGAACAACTCGTAAGTGTCGTGTTACTGCTCTGTAGGATAGACATGAATGGCTATGAGAGATTAGTTATTAAGGCTCAGGTTTTAATAGCTTTCTGTGTGTAGTGCTGACTAAGCAGGCTGAACTGCCAGTGTTTTAAAGGCTATTCAGGAGAAATCAAGGAGACATTTTACAAAGTGTTTCACTAAACACAGAGTTGGGTCAGCCAGAAAGTATGGATTTGCCTAAGAGTGTCATTCTGAATTTTTACTTCTCTAGAAAGTGAGAAAATTTGTCTTGGGCAAACTCCCATTTTGTTGTTAGCTGAGTTTCGTCATGGCAAGCAAATGGGAAAAACTCTGTACACTTCTGTAGGAATGTGTGTGGAGCAGAGTCTGCCTGTAGCATATGCCATTGGGGTGATTCCCACAGCAGCATACCTGAGATGGAGAAACAGGGGTAAAGGGAGTGTGGGGAAAGCAAGAGTACTCATCAGACCTTGAATTGGAGGAGAAAGGGAGACAAAAACATGTAGAATCTTTGATTACACCGGTGTATCGTGTTGAGTCCCTGGAAGGAGGGAGGCTGTGCAGACTCTTCGTGATGATCAGTCTGGCACTGTAGAGCACTCAGTTCCCAACTGCTCTGCACCAGAGATCGCTGTCTGCTTTTGTGGTTGCAATCAGTTAAATAAGAGAGCTGCAAAAGCTCCTTAACTTACACATGGGTTTGAGATCAAATTAAAGTCCTCTGGCTTTTCTTGGGGCTGTGGAAACCCAACTAAAGTATACAATGAAGTAGGATTTTGTTTGTTGCTGTTGCTCAGTAGGGTTGTGTCCTCAGAAGGATGGGAGGCGATCACCAGAAGAAGGTGAGCAATTGTGTGTGTTGTCTATGGGCGTGGAAACGTGTGCAAAGGCAGAGAAGAGCACAACAACGGGTACTTGCTTTGCAAATGCCAGTTCAGCCTGTTCTGTTTGGATATATTCAGGGGTCAGCACAGAGCATTCTGTTATCAGAGGGTTCTCTAAGAGCATAGATGAATTAATTCAAAAAGGCTTGGTGATGTCAAATCAAAGCATAATTGCATTTGCTGTCTCTTCAAGGAGGGGGGAATGTGGAGATGAAATTAGTGATGAACCATTCTTGATATTTTACCCTCCTTGTTGTAAAAACCTGTGGAGATTATTGATAGTCAAAACTCTATTTTTTAATTTTCAAGGTGAAGATGTGAGCCATTGCTTCTGAGGCCTTTTCGGTTGCTGGCTTCCAGCATGGGTGTGTTGCTGCCAGCAGTGAGGATAAATTGTGCGTTGTCATCCTACCAGACTCCAACCCCATCTCCCAACTCGAGAGATTGTGGTCACAGGTCTATGCAGACTTTTCTGACGTTGCCCTGTGCAGAAGAGGGAGAAAACCTTTCTTATAGTCTGTTTTCTCCTACCTGACCTTACGTTTGGAGTGAAAACATGGTCAAAGGCTGCATTGCTTCTCCCTGGACATTGGCTCTGCCAGTGCTGGGTTGACAGGGCCTATGCAAGGGTTGTGGAGCTGCCGTGGACTCTAGGGCTAGAGGAGTTGCCAGGTGTGCAGGTAGCTCTAGACTCCTGGAGCTCCTTGGCAAGCCTGCGGGTTGCTTTGTGGATCTCTGAAACTCTAACCAGGTCCCCAGGAAATGGATTGTGAACCCTCGTGAAGAAATTAATGGAGAAGTTGACTCTGGAAAGTTTTACTGAGGGCTCATCTGAGAATGCTGTTGTACTGCTATGGGTTCACTAGCAGATACTTGTCCATTTGCTTTTTTTCCTTCCTTCCTTCCTTGGTCTCTCTTTCTCCACACTGTGATTTCCTCTTCTTCAGTGGAATTTGTTTGCTGTTCGTTACTTAAGTTCTCTACCCAGAGGCTGGCATTTTTATTTATTTTAGTATTCTCATTTCTGTTTTAGGTTCAAAATGAAAATAACATTGACCAAAAAAAATTAGAGGCAATAACTTTTCCAGAGAACCGAGGCTTTGAAAATTAATTTTTTTTCTTCAGTACAATTTCATGGGTGCACGATTTCTATTACATGTAGACCAATTGCATTGCAACAACTGTAAAAAAAATATTTATTTTATGTCTTGTAATGCGTTGTTTATGAATGCATTATACTTATAATGATTCACTTACAGGACTATTGTGACAACAGCACCTTATCTTTAAAAGGCGAATTTGCAATATGAAATATTTAACTAACAATAAGAAAGAGAACAAATGGACAAGGCGCATATAAATTGACAGCAATAACAGTATAATACCTGCGCTTTATATGGGTTTGAATAGCAGAGAAACTAAGAAATCCTAATGGAGGGAATAAACCTAATTTCTATAGAAAATTAGAAATTAGTCTGGTTTCTGCAAATCTCATGTCATAACACGATCATTGAAAAACTCCTTAGAGTTTGCAGGCCTGATTCAGAGAGAACTACAGTGGTAATATAAATGTGATCCATCGCAACTGTGCAAAGACCACTGGATAACTTAATCCTGCAAGGGACTTACTTGGGAGGATCAGAATACATTTGCCAGATGCGAGATAATGTCAAGTAAATATTTAAAGCTGTAATCGTGCCACAGCATGTTGGAGGATAATGAAAGGTGCTGATAGGGAGTTAAATGTAGTCAATTTAAATAGGTTATTTAAATGAAGGAAAGCAGTGTTGCAATTTTATATCTTGATGTAATGTCCACCTAACAAGAAGCATACCAAGGCAAGTACACTCCTGTGTTTGCTGAAAAGTGGTAGAGACTGCCTACTAGCTTATAAATACTTTACTGTCTTTGTTTCCTGCATCAGTTTACTGTGACTTTCCAATTGTGAGTTTCTACGCTCCATGTTGACAGTTCATTTCCTGCATAGAGTGTGTGGAGCTAAGGAGTTTTGCTTAAGTTTGATGCTCGGGTAGAAGTTGTGTTGTCAAAGTACAGCCAGGATGTATTTGGACACTGCCAAGAACACCAGGGCTCAGAAGAACAGTTCAGCAGTGGAGAGCACTTGGGTAAACACCTTGTTAGTCACTTGTGCCTGTTTAAATTTTTACCCTAAAAAATATTCTGGGAAACTTTGCATTACTTCACTTCTTGTTTTCTGGCTATTGCCTTTGTTATAGGGGGTTGAGTGATGGACATCTACTGAAAGGAGTGACTACTGGGGCTTTGACCTCTTTCTGACTAAAACTTTAGCCAGATTCCTATTATTTTCACTTTTCTGAGAATAAATAAATGAGATGCAGTGAACATATAATGCGTCAACTCTCCACACAGTTTTTGTTTTCTTCACCCACAGCTATTTCAAGTGGCCTTCCAGGCAACTGCCCACAGCGGGACACTTTGTCTAGACATGATGTGAAGCTAAAGCTGTTAGTCAGACTCTATTAATATATGATATGCAAAGCATAAAACTTCAGCATGTATCTGTCAGATATGACCAAGGATATCTCTCTTTCATTGTCTTACCTGGTGGGAGGGAATGGTTTCTGATGGATAAGGGCAAGGTCTAAGCCCCAGTGTCATGAGCAGCCCAACACTGCACAGCTGTGGGAGTTCTCTGGTAGTTGGGTGGTTGAGTCAGCCCTAGTGTCTCCTAGAGTTCTCCTCAGCTGTGAGACAGAACAATTACAGCAATAATTCAAGTCAGAAAATTGACAGAATCATTTAACGTATGTGAGAGTGACAGTGAGTCATTTCTGATCATTGTGTTTAGCAGCCTGGAGATCCACAGGCACCTAGGATAGCCTCAATCCCACATCTGCGTGACAGCTCAGGACAAGGAGAAGCAGCTCAAAGTCACTGTGTTCTTCCTTCCAGAGAGAGCTTCCTATGGGTTTGGTCTCAAAGGACCAAGGCAGTGAGAGGTAGGACCCATTGTAGACAGGGGTCTGGTGGGGGTGGAGTAGCACATCTGTTATCTGCAGCCTTTATCTCCTTCTCCTTAGTGTGGTGGCAAGCTGGTACATGCAACAGTGAGCACATTAGGCTGCATTGCTTGTGTATCAGATGTCAAATAAATAGTTAAAAGCAGACTAAAATACTAAGAAAGTTTTACAAAAACTCTTTTTAGGATTTTGGTTCAGGAGCTGAATACGTTGGTAATATGGAAGTTACAGATTAGTATATTCAAAAGTAAAAGGAAAGGTAGACTTGTTTGTAAACTGCAAAGACCTCATTTCTTAAATGAATTCTGTGAGAACCTGTTAAAAATGTATTTGATGTTCTCCAGCAGTCACTTAAGATGTAAGTGGAGCTGTGGGGGCTAATAGTGAATATCGTGTGAGTGTTTATGTAGCATACAGGGCAAGGAGCAATGGAAAGGCTCCTACCACTGGTGATTGGGAACTGTGCAAATACTGCTGAGCACACGGTTTGCAAAATTGAACTGTCTAAAGTAGCACAATGCTCAGTAATGAGTGTTAGCAGGACCTACATCCTCGAGAACTTGTTTTGACAGTTGAATGGGCCAAATATTCAGCTACTGCAAATTGCTCTGAAGCTTTTATGGATTTATTTTTTTTCCTGTTTAACTGGACCTGGTATGAATCCACACGTTCCAGACATTTACAGCAACAACAAGCCCTTTTCATGTTATGAAGGTTTTGAACCAACTTCCAGAGTAAACGTTTAAATTTATTTTGAGCTATGTAAAGGCCCGGTAGGCATAAATACAATAATGACATGAAATAGCGACATGTCTCTAATATGGATGGTTTCAAAGCAGTAGGAAAAGTGATTGTGCTACCACCAGAGGCAGATCCCCAGCTCCATCCAATCTGCAGTATGCAATGTCCTTGGTCTAAAGACAGTGGCTTTTTCTTCTACTAAAATAAAGACTATCTACTAAATTCTAAAAACTAAAAGCTAATTTGTAGCTCAGTGTTGAAACAATATATTTTTTCTAAGAAAGGCATTTGTCTTTGCTAACTTTGATGTACTGCTATAAGCTAGAGAACCGCAGTATTCACTTCATGCACTGGAACGTGAAATGTAATTTTTTTTCTTAGAGCTCTGCTGTGCTTGCTGCCTTGGGTTATTTTTTATGTCATTTACAGTGCTGAACACCAATGTGAGCATATTATGCAATGTAGTGTAAAAAATATACACAAAGGCAATAAACTCCACTATTATTTCTGCTTTAAGAGAACAGCCTTATTTGATCATTTTTGATTTCTGAAAAAGTTAATTCCAAATAGGGGTTTGCAGCTTGAGTATTTACGAGTGCACATTTATGTGTGCTGTAGAAGTTCCTGATGCAGACCCGTCTCCCACGCTGGCAGTGGATGGTAGCTGTGCAAGATCGGGGAGCGACAGCTGCCCAGGCATGAAGATCACCTGTAGCAACATCTGAATTTCATGCTAAGTTATGTGGAAATGCGTGCTGGTTTGTAGAAGTTCTAACATTTATTTCTTTCCTATGACTTTGTCACTCTGCCCTTCCCACTGGTGACAACATGTCCTCAGTCATGAACAACTGCAAGGTATGTTGGCCTTGGCTGGACTGTTTTGAGCAGACCAGCGATCTGCTAGGCCAGCATCACTCATCTGAGTTATTTACAGTTTGGCTTAAGCACAGTTCCTCTCATTTTTTTAACTCTTTTTCACTAGTGCGCAAACGCATTGTATTGAAGTTACTTTCAGATCAAGCTTTACTCTAGAGTGACAGCGCTTTTGTTTTCCAAATTGTGTGCACAGACATCCTAACACACCTTGGAGCACACAGGCATCATTGCAAATGTACCCTGAGCTACACCAGTGGAAGCTCTCTTGGTTTATCTTCCTGCACTGGTTCCACACCTACTTGTGAATGACATGGCCCTGTGGCATTGGTGCTCCTATTGAGTGAAGGCAGCTTAAAACAATGGGAGGAACAATAAGCTTAATTTTTAACCTACTGAAAATAACTTCCATCCATGTTAATTTCAAGTTAAATTAGATAATATTTTTTTTTTCTTATCTGAAATTGTTTTTCTGCTGTTCATCCAGCAGCTGTGTGCATGCATGGCTCTTGCCAGAGCCACTCACCCCTTGGGGCAATGCTGCCAAACCAGAGCAGCATACAGGGGTCTGCTGCTTCCCAGGACCACGGCAACACGCTGCGCACCTCTCCGTGGCACGCTGAGGTATTCTGCTACTGCTGATTAGTTTTCTGTGCTTTGCTTTGAAAGATTTCCTCTGAGGCCATTTCTCAGAACAGCTCTTTCTGTAATGAGTTTGAATTTTAGAACACTCCATTTCTTGCCTCCTTCTTTTTGTTAATCCACAGTAAATGAGGCAAATAATTGGGAGGTGTCACCTGTCCTTTCATGAATGGTCCTTCTGTACTTGTCCCCTCCTTCCAAGTGAAATGCCTGAGAGCTACAGGAGTGAAGAGTCTCTGAAACAGAATCTTAAGACTATTGTACTGCTGCTGCTCTTCTGTTCCCCAGGAGGTGTGGCTGATCCTTCTTTCAGCTTTCCAAGAAGGATGCAGTCTTTTATTGGATTATTTTGTTGCCTTCTATTTGTTGGTTTCTATTCCTTATTCTTCTCTTTCAGGATTATTCTGATTTCTGTTAGATCTTTCTTTGTGATATTGAGTTGTTGAGTTTTTTCTCTCTCACTGCTAGAGAAGTTTATGGCTCCTTTTGTAGCCCTGCTGTTGTCAATAGATGCTCTATAAATAGGAAGAAAAAAGCTACAGGCATTCTCACTTCTCTTGACTTCCTGTGTCATTTGAAACTATTCTCCTTGCTCCAAATAGGGCTAGATTAATAATTAAATTCTTATTAAATTTATGTTGCACTAGAGCATTCTAATATTTCAGAAGCAGTGAACTACAGCTCTCCAAAGCTCTCTCCAAAGCTGTTAGCTTCCCACTCATCCCTGGACCTTTCTACAGTTCTCTTGCCACCTCCTCCTCTGCTTGCCTGGTTTTCCCTACCCCACAAGGATATTATCTTAGAAACAGCAACATTTCTTGCTTTTTCTCCAAAACTTTCTCAATGGAGAGGAATGTAAGTTCACTGTAGTGCATTATGTGAATTGAAGATATTTCCTGCATTGAGCTGGTCACAGTGGGTTTTGAGGTGGGTAGGGGTGTGTGAGGGGTCGTGAGCAAACTCTTGTTGCCATCCGGGGCTGCCTCCCATCTCCTGTCATCCACAAGACTCCTTTCCTTGCATTTCTGCAGGAGAAAGAGGAATGATTGGTCCGCAAGCTGTGTGCCTGTGCATTAGGTGGCAGCCAGAACTTGATCTGAAGATACACAATCTTCTGGTGGCTGTGCAGCTTGAGTGGATTATCTTCTGAACTTGGCCAACCAAGTCTCATCATTTCAGTATCCTCCCTTGAGCCAACCTCTACTTCTCCACAGAGTGTCCCTGATAAGCCTCTGGTGTGCTTACAGCTTGCCGTAGGCTGGTCTGTGTGCCTGTTGCTCTTGATACACATACTCCAGAAAAATGAGTAGTACACTGTAAATTACTATCTTGTCAGCTGTGGTGCATGAAGCAACCCACCTGTTTGGAAAGCAGCCAGCTTGCGTTTATTTTAGCAGTTGGGAAAAGCAGAAAGCCACTTAGAGTAGGCAGGGAAGCAATATTTATTCATTCAATGGCAAGCATGGCAAAGTGGTGAACGGAGCTGCAGAGTTAAATAAGAGTGGGCACACGTCTTGCATAGCAAAACTGCAAATCCTGGTGGCTGGGAAGGAAAAGGCAATGCGTCTGCACAATGGAGAGTAAATTGTGGATGTTACTTAGCTCTTGATGAACGGGAGTGTGGATCTTCTCTTTATCACAGCTTACGTGCAGGAGGCTGAAAGCTCTTCCTAGGAGCATCTGGAGGGGAATCTGAGGTTCTCCCAAACCCTGCTCTTGCACGTGGGCACAGTGAAGTCACGGTTATAGGCAGCTGCATCACTGAGTAGTGGCAAGATTAGAATTAATCGAAGGCTGTTTGGTAGTAGATGGGTACGCAGACTAGCTAGGAAATTAGGCTATTACAGAAATGTTAGTGCCCCTTCCACAGGGGAAAGAGGAGATGCATTCTTAGCAGAATTTAGCAACAAACTTTTGATGTTGGATGTCACTGTCTTTATTATGCACAAGGATCTAAATACAGCCTTATCTTGACTAGTCTTCTTAGAAGACAACAGGCTATTACTGCTAGCAGTTAATCCAATTACTCTTTTAGGTCAAGGGGGAGTGTTCTGTACAAATATTTTTGGAAGATCTGAAACAATTATTCTGTGTGATTACTCCGAAGAGAGCATATTTCAGAATTTTCCAGCAGATCAAAATTTTAGAAATTTCTGCTCATATTGGAAGAAGTGTGTTCAAAAGAACTGCAGGCTTTTGATTTTGATTGCCAGACAATAGTTGCTTATTTTAGCAATGAAGATATTTCACAATTGAATGTAGTTTCAAATCAAAAAATAAAACCACTATCTAAAATCATCAGTGAAATTCTCCGATGTGGGGGTGAAGACAGGATTGTGCAAACCTTAAGAATTAATTCAGAATGAAATGTTTTGCCTAAAGCAGGTTTTAACCGCATCATTTTGGTTCACTTTGTTCCTGGTTCTCTAATGAGGATTTTATTGAGTGTATAGGAGGGGACTGTGAAATAACTAGCAATGATCTATCTAAAGCATGGAGGAGAAGAGAAATTTGTTCCCACTTTCTTGAGGGAGAAGGTGTCACATTTGATGAGCCAGGTTGGACATTCTGCTTTACACGTGCTCGACGAAGCTCTGAGAGCAGGACTGTAGCATTCCATCTCCCCCACAGCCTTCTGCTTTATTTCCATCTAGGAATGAGGCCTCCATGTAGGATTAGGATTTGTCAGAAATTTTTTGGGGTGCTTATGCTGCAGCTTTCTCTGTGACTGCAGCAGTCGAGGGCTGTTAGGATCAGATTCAAGCTTGTGTGGTTGGTTGCAGCTGCTGCTGGGGTAACAAAAACCAATACAATGAACAAAATCGCTATTCAATGCGGGATGGGGATGCTCCCCCAGGGCTGGGTAAATGCTGAGATCCAGGCTGCTCCTGCCTATATAAGTGTTTGGGAATATTTGCCTTACATGGCAATCACAGCAGGAGCTTGGTTGTTTGCTTTACCATAAGGATTATTGCTTGGACATCAGTGATGAATTTCAAATGTTCCTGTGATGTTTGTGCTGTAAATAGGGGTTTATCCTCCCTCTCCCATCAGACAGAGAAAAGAGCTCCTAAACCATTTAATATTCAGTCCCAAAAGCCTCAACTCCTAGTAACCAAAGCAATCTAATTTGGATCAGCAGTTTGAAAAATCATTAGTTCAAGTAGTAAAAACTCTCTATTAAACAAGGAATATACTTCCCTGAAACTGTAAGTATCGGAGCTCTTAGAGAAAACTGTTGCCAATCTCAGAATTTATGCTTTAGCCATACATGCCATAAAACTGTCCTTTAAAGATCAGTTCAAAAATAAGCACAGAGAAAGAGTTGCTATAGAGGAGATTTATAGTAATGGTTCGAGAACAAAAGACCAGGCACTGCTTCCTAATAAGAAGAGTGAGGGAATTGTGCCGCCGTGCCGCTGGCAGGCTGTCATCCGTCACAGATCCCATCCAGCAGCAGCCTGCGGATGTAATGAGAGTTTTCATTTTGTGCAGTTTTACTTTTGAAATATCATCTAAAGAAACTCAAGGTAAAAGTTCTGTCTCCCACAAGGTGTTTTTGCTGGTTTGTTTTGTTAACTTTCGAATGAGTGTTTCTAGTGTGGTGCCTGGTTTTGGTGGTGTTCTGGGAAGAAAGATGTAGGGCAAAAGGAGAGACTCCAGAAATGGCTTGTTTGGAATAAAAATTTGGCTGCTTCTGTGACATCTCTCTTCGTTGTGAAAACTGCAAGTCAGAGTGAACCAGACTTAAAAGTTGCGAGCACACAGATGAAAGCTGAAAGTAAGGTGTCTGGGTGACACAGAAGTGCTGTGGCTGTTTGGTAAGGATATTTCATTGGGGTTTTGACAAAGATTCATAGGGAAATGGCATGGATAGACAGTATTGCCATTAGGATGGTTTGAGTGTTACACAACTCCAGAATAGTATTTTATTTTGTCTGTTAATTAGCTGGTAAGTAGTTTTATGGCCTGATCAGGTGGCTAACATAAAAATCACACCTTCAACTGGAATAGATTAGGCAGAAAACAAAGCAGTAATGAAAAGGAGCAAAGGGAATTATTATTGCATGTATGCCTGAGAGTTTTTCATCAGCTGCTTCAACTGGGAAATTGTTATGGAAAAATACCTCACTTTCCTACCCTTTCCCTGTCCTGCCAGCAATCATTTCAGGCAAGTTATTTTGGAGAGGTTTTTCTATATTTGTTCCTATAAAAAGCTAAAAGCAACTTGATATCCTGATGCTTTCCCTAAAAGGGAAAAAACCATTTCTTGCATAACTCTGAACAGCCTCCGGGGCCTGGGTAACCACTCATGACCTTTCTTTCCTTTTTGTGGGTGGAAGAGGCAGAAGATGAAGGAGGTGCTCAGTGAACATCGCTGCTTTGTTTCACAGCACAGCCTGGCAGGCTACACTGGTGCGGCATGTGCTGCTGCTCTTATTTTTCAAAAAGGAATCATACTGGGGAAATATTTTGTTTACAGCTGGCTCCCTTGTGACAAAGAGAGGGGATTTGCTTCACTTTGTGGATGCATGATTTAGGAGATGCTTTAACGTTCTTCATGGCTTGAAGATCTAGCGTACAGTCATGACTTTAGTCCTTCCAAAGTGCCAGAAAATCTCATTGATTGCAAGTATAAGTATCCTGGGGCTCACAGCATGTAAAACTAACCGGACTAAGAAAAGTAAGGGAACTGAAGGAGGAGGAAAGAAATTCATGTTTCAGGTAATGATCTGAAGGTTCATTCAAGGAGGGAGTGGATTCATGAGAGTGTAAATTTTTTGTGTTAGGTTATGTCATATATACGAGAACACCAGTCTAACAGAAACATAGGGGTTTCTTTTGCCTGGATATCAATATATATTTACCCTGTGGTTGCTACAACCTTTAGCTAGCAGAGCAGAGTGCTCTCCGTGTAAAACAAGAAGAGGGGGAGGAGACAAGCTTCCTTACAGCTTTATTAAAGTCTGAATTATATCAAAGATTATTCAGTTGGAACATGAGCCGAGGCCTGTGGACAAGGTTGATGTTATGGTTTCTGGCAATTCTAGATGGAACTAAAATGCGGTTGGACATAAAAGAAAAACACAAACCAGCCGAGTGTTTAGCTGGTGTGTTTATATGAAGTAAACATGTTTGAATTTCTCTTGAAAAACATCCTGGTGCCGGCAGTCATCCTAAAGATCACTTTCCTCTCCCTCAGTAAGGCTTATAGGAAGAAGGAATTTTTTTTTCCTACCAGCTTGTTGACAGTAAGTTTTTATTATTGTAATTATTATTTTTTAAAAAACTAAGGTCTATGCTACGGGGTGATATTTGGCAAGTTCAATGCTTTGATGTAGGAAACATAATAGTTACTGCAGCTATTTTATGCTAACTACTAAGCAAATTCCTCTCATGTATACACAGCTGCTGTGGTTTTGGTCTCTATCAAATTAAGAGGAGAGGATGGGGGGAAGAAAAAAGGAGAGAGATATATATATTTAAAGCTGTTTATCATCTTCCAACTGAGAATATGCAACTACTTTACTAGTATCTTAATGACCTGTGTCTGTGACAAATGAAGTCTCTTGTTTTACTCATGGGAAGACAGAAGTGTTTTACCCATGAGGATGCAGAGTACATGAGGTTGAAGAGCTGCTGAAGTATAACAACAGAAGCATAGCCGAATATTGGAGGGTGGCAGGATGACTACACATCTGCCTTCAGGAAGGTGGCCGAGGAAATGTAGATATACCTCAATGAAGGCTGCTTCTAACTGTTCTTGAGAACAGCATCCACGTGATGGAGTGAAGCTGGGCATCTGGCAGGCTTCTCATTGTTCTTCTGTCCTTGTTGAGCTTGGTGTGGGTTTGGATTACAAGCCAAATTAGCTGATTTAAAACTGACTCGTGTATCTGTGCATTACACAGAGAAGTGCAAGTGTATTCTTTGCATTTTTGTTAATTACCTAAAATCTGCTCTTTCTCTCCTACTCTGGTGTATTTGTGATTCTTTCATAAGCATGAGTTTAACCCATTAGCAAAATCATAGCAGATTCCTAGCGATATTTCTCCCTCTTTCAAAGTGTTTGTTCACAGTTGTTTAATAGATCCTTTTGTGATTGTGCACTGTTTATTTTTAGTCATCAGAAATGGACATAATCAGGTTTTTAAAGCTTTTTACATTAAATTCTGTATCATTGAAACCTCCCTGTGGTTTGTTTCTTGGGACCCATAATTGAGATCCTATAGCTGTGATGTCAGTGACTCTATGAGTGTGTCTGGCTGTCATCCTAGCAGGGAGCAGAAGGCGTTGAGGTCGGGGGTACTCCTAGTTTTGTAACAAATTCTTAGCCTGACTTGAGGCCATTCATCATGTTAAGAGAAGGTTTTAGCTGTTCCCTTCGGAACACTGACAGCAATTAAGGTATCCATACATCACTTGAGCATTAAAGCTTTATTAGTGCTGTGGTTTCTAGGGTTTGCTCCAGATGTCAGTGCTGTGATTGTCCCCCTCATTTACACCTTCTATCCTGTATTCTAGTAACCCAATGTGCTTTTGTTGATTTCAGCATGTTCTTCACTTATTGAAGATGTGGTTCTCCTTGTGGCTTGTTGGTATTTAAATAAATCTGTGTTGGGGTGGCGATATGAACCATATGGTGACTGATAAAGGGCTTTTCCACCTATCTTAGTGATCTTACCTGAGATAGGGGTAGACCTACCTAATGATGTCAAGCAATCGTTTGCCAAACACTTGTTGAATGGAATCTGTCTGTGGAGTTGTTTTGCAGAGGCTGTATGAGCCCTCTGAGCTTACAAAAGCTGAGAAATCATAGCCCGGTGCCAAACAGCTCTTTTGGGGAGAACAATAGGTGCTTAAACCATACCTCTGGGTAATCACTGGTATCTCTTTCTCCCCTGCAGACTCTGTTTAGCAGCTGCTAGCCTGATTTTTGCTTTTTTTTTTATTTATTTATTTTTCCACTGCAGTGATAGTCCAGCACCACACAGCATTGAAACGTGTGGGTAATTCCCTGAGCGTCCACAATCGAATGGGACTTCTCAGGAAGGACAGCCTCTCGGAGGGTCAGCCCAGGGACATGCATTATGCCCAAAGCTGGTTTTGACAGCAGGGCATGTCCTGCTATGTATCAGCCAGCTTGCTGGCAGAAGGTAGCTGTGTGTTTCACTCCTCTGCTGGCTATTCATGTTTCATGGTGCACGTTATCCTTTATCCCTGTAAATGTCAGGGGGATGCGCCACAGGGCTCCCGCACCATTGACGTCAGTGGCACAGCCTGCTGATGGCTTTACACGGATGCTGGCAACACAGCTTCTGCATAGTGTCTTTTTGGAGGAGTGACCCATCAGGGCTTGTTGGTCTTTGGCTTATCTTGGGTGTTGACTCTTGATAATTACTCCCAGCAATTTGTCCTTCAGTTTCAGGAGTGTCAGTACATTTCATGGACGCATACACACCCTTTAAACAAGACAGAGTAAAACTAATATTGTTAAGGGAGCAATTATATGGCAACATGGACCTTGTGTGCTGTTGACCCAACACTCTTTTTTTGAACCACTAGTCTTTTCCTATTACCTTATGTATTGCTTTTAATGATGCTTTATGTGAATTATTAGTGTGTGTTACTGTCGCTGCGTGTAGTCTAATGAAGCAACCACAGCCAAGGTGCAAACTGTCTCCTATGGATTAATGAGGTCTTAAAAGAAGGTGACTGCCTGCTGTGAAAAGAAAGGCTATCAAGTTGAATCACATATTTTATCAGCTAGATGCGACTCTTACTAATACTATTCTTAACAGGAGAGAGCAATATCAAGTGCATGAAAAATGCAAGAGGATCGTATTTGTTTGAGGGGACCCATGTTTAAATCTGATAGTGTTTTTAAATTGACTATCCGTTGACAGATATTTAGGAAACAGTTACATTGTTTGAATTAACAACCAACATCTCTGACATCTCTAGACACATATAAACTTATATAGTGCTAGTACAGCTGCTGTTTTAAACTAGCCTATCAATAGTGACTTTCCTGATCGTTGGAATTTTACTTTCCTAATGGTAAAGTGGGTGTTGCTGTAGAGTTGGAAAATCTCCGCTTGGTTTTGGCTGTGGTTTTATATCTCTGCATCATACTATAAATAACTAGTAGTGGTTAGAGACTGTCTTCTGAAAAGGCATTTAATTTTTGTTCTTGAGAGAAGATCTGTGCCTCAAAGCTGTAAGCTGAGGAATCTCACTGTCTCTGTTGTTAAGGGTTCATGTTTTAGATAGTGGAAGAGTGTTTCAATTCTTTCTGGTAATGTAATAGTTTGTGGTAGCTGGAGCTTTCTGTATGCTGTATATTTAATCTTTTTATCATTTAATAGTCTGACTCCATTCAGAAAACATTTCAGACTGCATGTCATTTGTATTATTAATGGCATTATTGATTTATAAGATCACCTTTAAAAATGAGTTACTGTTTTACAAGAAAACCACCAAAAGGATTAATGTGCTTTCTTTTTGCACATCTACTCTACTATCCATTGAAAAGGATGATCAAGTCAAATGTCACTGGTTTATACTGTGTATAATTACATATCGCGTTAGGGGCATGTTCTTTTACTTTGGGGAATAGATACACTGATGTTGCATTACCTGCAGATGTGGAATGATTGCTCCCTAATGTTAACATAGAGATTGCTTATGGTGAGGTAGTAAAAGCATGCTTTGGTTGTTTTTTTTTCCTTAATCTGCATGCAGAGTAGATAAAAGTGCTATAGGAGAATAAAGCAAAGACATAGGAGAGAACCTTCTATTTGCGTTTTGGAGCAGGGTGTTATTCTACTATTTATTATATCTGCATGAAACAATGTAAAGTGTTGATGTTTATGAGAAGTGTGGTTTATAAAAGTAAATATTTTCCCCACCCTTCTACCACCATGACTAAGATACTTTACACTTGAAATTTTATTTTCCTCCTATAATGTTTTTTCCCTTCCTTTCTCTCCCCAACCCTGACATAATGTAGTTGATTTAATTCTGTAGATTGCTTTCCTCAAGCTCTAACTTGAGTTCATTTTGTTATATGGTGACCACAGTTATGGATGACGCTCCCCCTGGCACACAGGAGTACATTATGTTACGGCAAGATTCGATCCAATCTGCGGAATTAAAGAAAAAAGAGTCCCCTTTTCGTGCTAAGTGTCACGAAATCTTCTGCTGCCCACTGAAGCAAGTGCACCTCAAAGAGAACACAGAGCCAGAAGGTTTGTGGTGCTATGGATCCATGTTCTGTTTGTTTCTATTATTATTTTTATTTTTCCATGTATGTCCCTAGAGTGTGCTGTGTGTTTTCCAGCCTGTGTCAGTATAGTGCAACTGATGCAGGAAGCGTGATGCACTCCATGTCCCCCTTTGCTTGCCTGTTAGTGTCTGATTCAGCTATCACGGGACACAATAATATAAGCCATGTACGGTATTATTTTAGACAAGAAGCAAAAAGACGCTGCTTTTTCTTAAATAAAGTTTGTTTGTTTCAGCTCTCATCATTACACACTGCCCGTTTTCTTGGCTGCCAAAAGTTGCTTGCTACTTAAACGGCATCAATTCCTAGTTGGTTCTTTCTAGTAACATTTTCTGAAGCTGCACTTTGCTGAAAATATGGCACTTAGGCTCAGATTCGGCTTGTCCCCAACACCTTTCACTCCATAAGGCTTCTGCATAGCGCTAGAGAATGCTTATGACAGCTGTACTTCAGTGAAGCAGGATGAAGTTTGTATGTAATGCACGCCCGGTTGCATTTTGGAAAATGAAATGCATGCAGAGCAGAAAAAAATAAGTAGAATGTTTTCCTTTTCAGATAAAGCAAAGGTATGGTCTCTTCTAATGCTGTGTTTCTCATATGAAATTATTGATGAGGTGTCTATATCTTTAACTTGTTTGTCTAGTGTATATAATCTTAAGCTATTTTAAACTATATTTTTTAATATTTTCTCTTGTTGTTCAATGTATGTTTTGCATTATTGCCTTATATTTCACATGGTAAGCCTTTTATTTTTGCATAAGCTCTAGTATCCGCCAAGACAAATAATGCTACTGCTGGTAGATATGTTTTAAGATTAAATATTCAGGGCTGGATTCTGCCATAATTGAGTCTGCAGGAATGGCAAGAATGAGAAGATTGGAGCCCTTTCTCACAAATCACTTGTATTATTCTCTCTGTAATAATGTGCATCGGTTGCTCAGCTGTCACTATTAGCCCAAAATATTTCAGTCAACTGCTTTCTCCTGGTACATACTCCAAATTTTTCATGAACGTTCTTTGCACCACTTCTGGGAGATTGCATCTTATATTTTAGTAGCACCTTACTGAAATAGCATTTCTTTCTCATCTCACCAGAAATATTGTCTGACACAAACGACTGGTGTGAGGTGTGTAGAGAGGTTTTTTGTTTCAGTGAATATCAAAATTGTGTTTTGAAAACACAAAGCCTAATTCTCTTCTCAGTTCTTTGTCTGACTTGATGGGAGTTGTGTTTTCATAATTCTGAACTCAATAAACATAAAGGAAAGGTGAATCCCATAGCACTTTTCTGGATTAACAAGTATAATGAATTTCCTATCATCTGTCAGGATTTGTGGTGTTCTTGAGTAAATTATGAACCTAGAACTGTTCATGTCAAGCTCCTCTAGGAATATGATAACAGCTGAGCTATTAGAGGTGCTCAGCATACTTGGCAATTGATATTTGGTGAAATGAAAGGTTCGATGTGAGCCACAAAGAGAAGGGCCCTAAACTTGGCATCATTGATTTATGTGTTGTATTTCACTTTTTCTTTGTGCTCACATGGAACTCCAACAGAACCTGATGGTCATTTCAATGGGACTTATACTAAGAGATGAATTCCTGCTGGGGACTAGCTCTTCGCTAGGTCTGATAATTTTCAGTGAATAAAATGATTTACACACTAATGGTTCGTAATGTTCAAGAGGAACACAGGAGGTAGAGTTGTGCTGGGCATTTTATCTCCAGAGCGTGATTCTGCTGGGGAAATGGTTTTGTTCAATGTTGAGGAATTCTGGATCCGCAGGGAGAAGCTTGCAAGGTGCAGGCTCTAAGTGATGACCTGGGAAGCATCAGTTCTGCCATACTGTCACCTGGAAGCCAACAGTTGGTCTTCTCAGATTTTCCATAAATCTGCATACTCTTTCCAACAACAGCTGTGCTACTCCTTCTTCCATGGCATATGATGTTGTTAATCATTCTTATTGAAAATATTTAGTTGTAAGAAGAAAGCTTTTCATATTTTACTGCGGTATACAAGAATGAGTGTCTCTTCCCCTTTCCCTTTTTATCCTTTCTCCTCTCCTCCAGGAATTTTGTATTACTAGACAAAGCACAAGTAGGTATGGCCTTGCTGACTTATCCCACAACCATCTGAGTTGATTGAAATTCACAAGGGTATCAGTTTCTATTCTTGTGTGATTTATATATGTATTTCCATGAAAGATGTTGCCTCTAGCATGAAAGAGAAAATATATCTTTAAGAATCCATTTAGCCTCTGCAGCTTAAATTTCCTGGGCTGCGTTGCTCTTTTTCTTCCAGATCTGTGAATTGCCTGGCAGTGGTGTGTGTTAGACCCACTTGAAAGACTGATGTGTGTCATCGGCAGTGGTTTGTTGGCATGAAGATTGAAAAATTTTAGGTATGGAATGGTCTGAACTGTGCTTTCAGTGCAAACACTAAACCAGTTCATTGAAGTTAATGGAGTGACTCAAACAAACCCTACCTGAACACCTTCTAGTGTGAACTCAGCGGTTAACAGCTCAATTGTGCTATGAGGGTGAATGAAAATAAGTGTTTAAACCTGTTGCTGCAGCAACATTTACACATTTTTGAAGGTACTGGCAAGTACGGCAACTAAGAAGCTATTAGGAAACCTCTCCAAGTAAAATATCATTATGGGAGTTTTATGGAAAACTGCAGGCTTGAAAGACTCTGCAGAGAGTTTAAAAACATACCTTTTTAATCTGCTGAGTAATGACATGGGAAAACATAGTAAATCCCTTGTGTTTCTAACTTTCCTAACTCTAACTATTTCATTTAGATGACAGGTTTCTTCTATGTACTTTTTAACCACTTTCATACAGGGTTAATGCTTAGGGCATCTTATTTAACACTTCAGGACTTGCACTTCCCAGGCATGCATGATGATAATAGATAAAAGATTTTCCTGGCTTTTTGTAGGGGTGTTTAGGAATGTTCTCATCTTTGCTATATACCACCTCACTCTGGTATCTGAATCAGATGGCCCATTCTTTCTCTTATCTTGGGCCCATTTTTAAAAGCAAGAGAAGGAATGAGAAAATCAGATCCATGTTTCCTAAATTAACCTGTCTTGAATTCTTGTTCTTTTCCTGACCCCCTACCAGCCTGTTTGCAATGTCATCATTTTGCATAGCACCTTATATGTCTCAAATACACCTTAGCAGAATCTGTCCAGAGCCAGTACATTTCATATCAACCTGGAGGACACATAGAAGGTCCTTGGTCCAGTAACTATAGCAAAGATAGTGGGGTTTTAGGTGGTAGATGTGGGAGGAAGGTGGAGAACAATAGGAGATCACAATATCTTCTCCAAATGTGGAAACTTCCATTCAGGTCCAGTGCCATCAAGGTATTGTCTGTCAGTCTGGATCGCAGTTCAAATAGGATGCTGCCTTTCCTAATGCTATGGGAAACTTTGGACTAAGTTAAAAGATGAACTGCTTTTTTTTTGTCAAAGTCATTCTGCAGTTTACGTTGTCATGGATCTCTCAAATGCAATAAAACAAGTGAACCTAACATCCTTACCTGGATGCTAGGTCCTCTGGGCATTGTGCATGGTTTACAATTACATCCAAGCAGCAGCAAAATACAGGGTGTTTTTGTAGCTTCCCTTGAGCTAGGAATACACTGCTAGCAGGAGAAGGGCCATCTGAAGTACATTTTGCAGCTATTTGTTCTCTTAAATAGTTTAAACATAAGCTGCTGCTATCTGTATAAAACATGGTTACATAAAAAGAAGTCTGCTCCTGGAAAACTAATTTGAGTTGTATTATTGCATCTAGAGAAGGGAATATAATGAGAAAAATGCTTTTTGAAAACACCCATTGGTTAGTCACAGTCACATAATCAAGAGTCTTGGCCTCTTGCCCACAGTTCTGTTTTCATGTGGGGGTTTTTGCCTTTTTTTTTTATTATTTTTTTGGTAACATTTAGTCTCCCTCCAGGCATACATAACCTTTTTACACAGCAAAGCAGACGAGCATGGCAAAATATGTATTGGGGATGGAGAGAGGGAAATCTGGGATAGCAGCTGGTAATGAGTAAAGGCAGCTTCCCTCAACCAACAGGAAATCTGATTAGATAGAAAATGTTAAGGATGCTAATGTGAAACAGGCAGCTCTGTGGTTGCCCTTGACAATGGCTTGTTATCTTCATCCCTAGCAATGGGATGACTGGCAGAGCCAGTCTTGGGGGCGAGGAAAAGGTAGGACATTTAAGCACATTATGTGGGAGGCTGGCTCTTCTGCCTCCTCTGTGTGCACACATGGTTTTGTCACCAGCAGAAATTCAGAGCCTTTATGGTGTCATACTGAATGTCCCTTTGCTGTTCCAAGTGTTGTGTCACCACTGATAGTACTGTTACTTGGCACTCTAATTATACACTTTACTTCTAGACAGATCAGTCCTATTAGCCCAGCTCCCTCATTTAATTATGTTAATACATATCCATTTTTGCATTTTAGAGGAGGAAAAGAAAGAAGGGGGAGGAGGACCTGTATTTGAAATCGTGGAGAACTGTGAGAGGATTTTAAACTTCAAGTATTGTTAGGCACTGAAAAAGACTTTATATTCCACTGGGGAATAATAGAGATGAGCCATGTGAAACATAGGTCCATTCACCTCTGCCATTCATGTCTGAGATCACCTGGCAAACTTGTCTGTACGGTTCAATGAGGATGTGCAGCATCTGCACTGCTGGTGCATTCAACCTCAGATTGAATCTGGACCTACAGCTGCCTGGGAGGAACTCACGGGTTCGTTGAATAGGAGCTCTGACTAAGGTACATGATCCTGTTTAGGAACTGTATTAAGATGATGGTCCCTTCATATTAAATTGATCATATTTTGTAATATTCTGTGATGTTTTTCATCCCATTTGCTATGGTTCTTGTCAACAGGAGTTTTTAACCCCTTCCTGCTGCACCTAAGCTCTCTGGCCAGGAGGAGGAAGGAAAGGAAAGAGGGAAGGCAGGCAATGTGCTATTGCCTGATGTTAGACCTTGCAGCTCTCAGTACTCTTATCGTCAACCTTGCCCTCAGCAAAACCTTGGTTTTGACTCAGCTTTTGCCTGCACCTTCTGTGGGAAACATAGAAGCTTTGACTTGTCTCACTCCGAAGTCCTGGCACCGGCAAGAGGAAGCAATGAGAAGTGCCTGAGCCTTGTCCAATACTAAATGAAAATAAGCTCTAAGTCCTGTCTGTCTGGATACACGTGGAGTTGCTGAGCTATGGGACCATATCTGTAGTGAGGGATGATCTGAAAGGAACCACATAGACCACAAAAGCCAAAGTATATGAAGCTGCCACTGTTGTAATGGCTTCTTCCCCCAAAGAGAAACCAACTTTGACTTCAGCGATTAAATGGTAACCTTTTGTTTCGGGCATTGGGAAGCAGTGGTTACGACTGCACTCTTATTTTCTTCAGATGCTTTGTACCTAAAGCAGAATAGCTCAGTCTTGTAAGTGTCTGGAGCCCTCTTGCCCTGATCCTCCAAAGCCTTTAAGCCCACAATTAACTTTAAACATGTGAGTGCTCCTTGCAGAGTCAAAGGGGTTGGGATCTGTTTGATGAGCTTAGCTGAGTGTAGTCTGGCTCTGGCTTGGGTTCAGGCTTGGGTTTCAGACAGTGCAAATCCAGAGTAATTTCACCAAAATCCAAGATTTACTCAATATTTACTTGCAAGCAAATGCAGTCAGAATTCCCTCATAGCGTTTAATCTGGTTTCTTCTTTTCTTACTCTCTTTGGAGTTTGTATAGTCCTTCTTGCCTCAACAGTTCATGACTGAACATGCTTGTCCTCGTAGCACTGCTATACAGTATGGAAATCTAATGTTTCCCATTGTAAAGGGGGAAGTGAAGAACTTGGTATTTGGGCATCTCATCAACGTTAGTAACAATAACTCTGCCTACTGAGCACTTAGTACTTAGCTATTATATTTGGAGCATTCTGGGCTGTGACACTTCTAGCCATGTGGAAGTATCACAGAGCTGGAAATTCAACATTTTTCCATAGATTTATACTCATACTTTGATTTTTTTTTTGTATGCAGACCTGCCTTACTGGGTGACTGTCCTCACAGGGTCATCAAGTTGGTGGTCCCAAGTCCGTAGGTAATAGATACACCAGGAAAAACACTGAGAGTTCTCACAGTACTTTTACCTGCTCTCTCACTTGGCCACAAGCGACAAATTGGGAATTAAGTGATTTGTTGAACTGAGTTTCCCTGATGGAAAAATTCATAGACTCAGCTCTAATAGTGAAAAGTAGAATTGTTATCCGAATTTGTACTCTGTAGCATTGAAGATGTTTAAGTAAAGGCATTAGGAGCAGTTTTAGTACTTTAACTTCAAGACAAGGAGTTTTAATTCTTCAGCTGGAGCTGGCCTTGCCACTGAACAGGTCATGGCAACCTAAAGAGAATTCTTATCTCTTACCTTACCTGTGTACTCTTCAAGGCAAATCTTTTATCTATACCTTTTTCTAGTTTGCTCCCACCTCAGAATAAATATTCATTATGCTGTCAGATACCATCTCCATATCTGAAATAGGACATTTAGACTAAATGAGTCACCCTGTTCTGTTCTCAACTCATCTTTAGAAGGACTCTTTGAGACCTTCAAAGAGAGTTCTTAGTATGGAAAAAGGCCTTTGTCTTGCTACTTTTTAATTCCATGATTCTCCTGGGAAAGCATCAGACTTGACTCGTCAATCTGTCCTCATTTTAAATATGAAGATGTAGTTCTTTATTAATAATGAATGCTCTTCTTTGTACTTTATTCAACTACATGGCCCGTCATAATTATTGCATGACCCTTCATGAGTGGTAATGTCTGTAGTATTTAAATATTGGCCCTTGAGTTGAGAGCATGCCAAATTTTTCATGCTGTTCTAGATTAGGACAACTCCAGAAACAAGGAATTGTTAAACTTTTTGGTTATCACTGGAAAATTGTTTCCTTTCCCAAGGCAATCACTTATAGAAGCATTTAGGCATGTCTACTTGGTGCAGCAGAGCGTACTGCAGAGATCCCCTAGCTATCGTCCCAGATCTGTGCAGCACCATACAATGGTGTTGGTAAGCTCAGCGATAATTAGCTCGGGTAGCTCACAGTATTACATTGCAGCTTGTCTGTGGTTTCCAATTCCAGGGTTAGCTCAGCCAATATCGAACTCGAGGGTTTCTACTCTTCATTCCATCATCAATGTGGGCCTTCAGCTTTACCCAGACCTCAGTGAGCATAACAGAGGTCCAAAGATTGCAAAAGGCCAAAGTTTTCGAGAACACTCAACTAAAATTATCAAATACTTCTTCAATAGCATTAGAGTGTCTGGGTAACAGTCAGTGCTCAAACTGTTTCTTGCTCAGCTCTTTTCCCATTGGTATCTATCTACAGAGATTTCTTGCAGTGTATAAGTTGTTCTGTTGTTGTCATAAGACTTGCGGGGTGGTAACTTCAGGAATGGAGGTATTTTCACTTGTGTACCTGACTGCCCTCATGGACATCATTGGTTTGGAAGCTTTGCCAACTTTGACTTCAGTGTTGTGAAAACAGATGGAGCTGCATAAAAAGAATCTGCCACGGAGACCATCCACAAGACAAGATCTGTGACTGCAATGAATGCATTGCTAGGTTTTCAGCCTTTGGAAAAAGGCATTAACAGCATTAAAACATGTTTTTGGTGATTGATCTGTACTCTAATCCTGCCTTTCCTCTGAGCAGTCATACGGTTTTTCATTTCTGCAACAGGTAATGCCAAGTATGACACTTAAATGCAAGAGTTGTTAAAAATGTAGAGTTTATTTCAGTTGTGCACCTTTGCTTAATTGGTTCTCCTGTTTCACTTACTCTGAAAATCCAGTTTGTTTGAGTCAGTAGTTGAAGACCAAGTTTTATTCTGTAGTTGCTCCTACCGCTGATGAGTATGATTGTCTCATTTCAGACAAGTGGCAAAGCTGACATCAAATGTTGCTAGTGTCTCTCAGATACCATTAGCAGGAAATATTTAAGCTTCACATAGGATGTTCACCTCTAATAATGAGCAATAGAGTTAATCCAGAGTTCATATGACTGGCCTTTTTACAATAAATTTAGATTAAATACACTCAAAATAGTCGTAAGCAAAAATTTGAGTGGAATTTGTCCTGCCAAATGCAAATTAATGGTTACTTTAACTCACTTGGATATTAACTTAGATTAAAAATGGTGAGAAATTTTGCTGGTCTTTGTACTAATAACAAAGGAGCACATTTAGGAAATTACTATTTTAACTGTAAATAATTTTATATAGTGTATTTAATAATATGTGCAGTGAAAAGTACAGTCAGTATGATATAGTTCGGGATTTACAGAAAAGAAAACAGAGTGCTGGCTATTTCGAAGTTGAGGGAAGCTCTGAGTCAAAACAAGCTTTCCTGCTGGTGCAGAAGAACATATGCTTTATGATATGCAATTGCTACTTGAGAGGAAGTTATATATTCTCTAAAATTCACGTGGAAGCTCTGCTTGGTAAGTTTCTTTGTTCTTTGATAGCTTCCCTCTAAATAACAGACAAGAAGGTTATTTAAAATCATTTGTGTGCTAGGTTGCTGAGACAGCTGCCTTCAAGGCATGCTGATTAGCCTTGAGGAAGACTAAGCAGATCATCAAAGGGTTCCTGAATTAATATGGACTCATCTTTAAGAGTGATGACCTTCTAACCAAAAATCTGTAGGCTGTTTTAAAGGATGGCAATTTCTTTTGTGAAGGTTTTCTCTTGGCTGCTTGTTCTTTGACACACTAAGGTACGTGCTTGTTCTGTGTGTAAATAATATTTCTTTCAAATTCAGAATAAGGGAGAATATCTTCAGGACCTAATAGCAGCAGATGCTCAGCTTATTCAGGCTGGTACCACCAGGAACCATGAGAACTCTTATGAGTTCATAGTTAATAACTGCTGAACATTTGAAGATAGATGTACTTTTCAATTGCTGAAAAACACTTATATTCTTTATTCCTATCAATTTTAATGTGAAAGCAAGTTGCGAAGGAGCGTGGACTGATTATCAAGATGAGTAGAGTAGCAAACAATGATAGGAAACTAGGTATAAAAAGCAGCAAGGAGGAGAGGGCAGTTTTTGAACCAGAAGGCATCATAGTACTGAGGAGGAGAGGCTGAAATGGGAGCAGGTGAGTCTAATAATGGGGAAAAAAAGTCTGCTAAGAGTGGTTGAAGCTGGTGGTGTGGACAGGTGAGCACGGCGCTTCTGGATTAACTTGCTGGCTGCAGTTGAGATCTAAAATTGAAAAAGAGAGGCATCCCTGTGCTCCAACAGAATTAGAAGGCTACTGTATTGGAGAGGAGCTAGAAACTCCTTCTAGATGGAAACCTGAAAGTGAGAGAAGTGACCTGGAGAGGACAGAGCTCTCCAAAGAGAAACAGATGAATTACCCAGCTGCAAACAGTGGCAGAGAAAGATAGTCCGTTCTTCTTGGCTTGTTCTGCCTCACCCTGTGAAGATTGGACCCCATGGACTGACCAGCCAAATGCACAAAGCACAGCAGCTTCTTCTCTAACTGTATATAGTCATATGCATGAGATGGTGTAATAATTTAAACAGTGGATTCTAACCGCATAAGTAGATATCCAGACCCTCAACTTATGTATGAACAATTAAGTACATTGACTGCTGTAGAACACTGTCAATTTCTATCCGATCAGGTGTATTTATGGGCAGATTCTTTAATTTTCACATGCAAATTTTGCACATGCTATTTGTTCATCCAAGAGACTTAACTGAGGAAAATCACAGAGTAGGGCACTGGGTATTTGTTCTTGATATCTCTCCTACACCAGAATTTGTACTGCCTCAACAGAACTGAAAAGGTGTGTTTTAAAAACTAATGTCTCAAAAGGACGTTGTTAAAAAACAAACAAACAATCCCACCCAACCATTATGCCACTTTTTTTTCAGTGGTGTCTTTTGGAGTTGGATATTTTTTTTAGGAGCTTTTTTGACAACTTTTAAAGTCAGCTTCTTTCTAACGGAATGATGTTGAGACAGACGCTTGTTGACATTTTGTCTCTGTTTAGTTCTAGGGAAAGAATTCTGGCTGGGAGGCAGGAGGAAATGGGGGAGAAGCACCCAGTTAAGCACTGTCAGCTTTTCAGTCTCCTGGAGTTGACGTATGTGATGACGGCTTAGTTTTAAGGACACAAATGTGTAGGAATACGGATTTTTTTCATAATTCATAAGTCAAGGTTTATAAGGAAAAACATGCAAATCTAAACCCACACACCAGATTTCTCAAGAGACTTTTATTGCTGTAGGTTGGTTAGAAAAACAACTTTAGTTAAAAGGTGTAGTTGTACTACTTTGATTTAGGATGGAACTCCAGGGAAGGATCAAAACAGATTGGTTCTTGCAGTTGGTAGTTTGAGCAAATTCACAAATAGTTCAGGGCTTCTTTATAGTCTTTAAAAATCTAGTGGTGACAGTGTTAGAGCATAGGAGAGTTGATGGCTGATTTTTCTATCATTGTAATAACAAGACTTGTTATATCTTGTACAATATAACTTGTTCAAATTGGCCTTGCCCCATTTGAAGTCAATGGATCTTGAAGCTGTGAAGCAAAGGGATTGCAGAAGTGGAGTGAGTGTTGGCTGAGAACTGGCACCTAATGCTTTCTTCTAACTCTTAAGAAAGACTAAATACTCTAGGTTGATTTTATGTGTAGTGCTGCCAAGTGTTCCAGGAATCTTCTGCCACTCCATTAAGCTTAGCTGCAATGAAGGTCCTGTAAAGAACAAGTGATAATGGCTTTGCCTGCTTCAGCTACCCTTAATAGCCCTTCTTCTCAGCAGTCTATTAAGAAAACAAGTGAGAGGGGAGGAGAAGAAGAAGAAGAAATCCATATGCACAGAACTGAAAGATCTTATCTGGAACTATGTCTTCTGCAGCTTTTAAGAGCGTCTGTGACATGAACCCCAGAATCTTAAGAGGGGAATTCTTTCAGAACTGTTTTTGTTAAAGAAGAAATATGGTTGACTAAAAAAAGGGGGGTGACTATGCAAATGTGCCATGTAATTACGTGGGTCACATTTCAGTATGGCAACGTGAACTGCTATTGTCCCAGGACAAGTGTATTTCCCATTCCTTAAAGGGTGTGATTTCATTAAGGTTAAAGGTTTGGTTCTTACTCATACTAGGTCATTCACACATTTTGATGGTTGAAAGGAACCTCACAGTGACCTTAAATTATTCTTTTAAGAATGGTATATTTTCTTTTAGTTCCTTTCGTACAAAGGGCAAATAAGAGTCAGAATTATGTAATTCCTTAATAATTAACCAGTATATGAAATGGCTTAAGACAGTCCTGAGATTTTTTTTGTAGCTCTATGCTATAATTAAGTCTATTAGAGTTGAATAATGGGAAAGCCAGGAGTATGTTTTTCTTTCTCATAGTGAATGAAGGAAAATGTCAATGCAGAGAACGGATGAGACGTTCTGCACAGTATATCAAATTGTTCTTCATGACAAAATCACATATTAGGACAATTAATACAGAGGTGTTGTGACTAGGTGTAAGAAGTGCTGAATAGTGTCAAGTTCCTAATAAGTGCTCTAAGTTCATGTCGAGCAATGGAAGGTGGGAATTCAATAAAGAGAAAAGATCTTTCTATGCATGAATTGTATATAAATTGAGCAGCGTTCTGCATAGAAGAGTATTATAGCAGGAAGCAAGGAACTAACCTGACCCACAAAGCACAGTAGTAAGTTTTCTACTTGGATTTCAAGCTTGAAAGGATTAGGTTTCTGTGATCTGCAAGTGAGCTGCCACAACTCAAGGCACAAGTGACATCTGAATAATGGAACCCACAGAATCTCTTCCGACTGCAATATTAAGCCCAATACTTTGTTTGACTCAAATATATCTCTTTGAAAGCCATCTCTTCTTCAAGATTCAGCATCTTCCTCATTGCGCTTTCCTCTCAAAAGAGAAGATAGCTCTGAAAAATGGTTGATACAATCATCCTTAGTTAACTGTAAAATTTCCTTTGTCTTATACTGTATTTTCTAGACATTAGGTTTTTACATATTTTACATGTCAAAATTTTCATTAAAGTATACATAGAATAGCATGGTATGTTAATGGAAAATTGGTTTGTGTGGAGTCTTGTAGAAAGGAAGTTCCCCAATTGCAGAGCATCTGTCCAAGGACAGTGTGCATCAGTGTTACGTGGGAAACTGGGCAACAGTGGAGGGCACCTGTGGCTTCCCCACTCACAGGGAAGGTGTGGAGCCCTTGGGACAGTTCCAGCAGTGCCTCTGGAATGCTAGTGTATGTTTGGTTAGGGTTTTACTTAAGTTTACTCCAAAAGCATTTGGGATCCAGTTGGGAATTATTTCCAGGTAGCTCATGAGCCCAAATTTGGAAAATTGTTTTCAGTGGATTTGAGACCCATTCATTTGCCTGCAGAGGTCTGTCAGCAGAAGGGATGTGCTAGGAAGTGCTTAAGGGATGGTGTGTTAGTGAGGCTCCTCCCATGCTAAGAGGTGTCTAGAGAGAGAGGCAGAGTTGCGCTTCAATGAGAGCTGAAGTGCTTCTTAATAACTGAGAGGCTGAATGAAGCAAAGCTGTTCTTTTCTGGAATTCTTAAATTAAATTCCAAGTATGTGTCATTTTTTTAATCTCTCCTCTGCCCTTCTCCTCCATTTTAAAAGTAGATTAATACAGTGGAGGGATTCGGAATCATAAGTTTAAAACTAATGCTCTGAAAATGTTCCTGTAAGTTCTGGAGTTACAGCACGAAGATATTGGCAGGCTTTCTCTAATGTCTTCTCAAACTTGGGTCTTAAATATCTTATAATTTGACAGTTGTCCTGTTTCCAAGGTCTTAATCATACTCTCTTTGATTATGGACCACCATATGTACAGGGAATATTATCAGAATACTGTAGCTCTCAAAGCCTCCTGTAGGTTTGCCATGAGAAGCCTTTCTTATCTCTTCCAAGCTTGCTGTCTTGGTACTGTCCTCTCTGTGCATCCCTGGTGTCTGAGGAAAACTTAACCTTTGTATTGCTCTTAATGCCTCGAGAGAGATTTCCTAAGCAAACAAATTGTATTTAGATCGGGGTTATGTATGGTGAGAAGATGGGGAGGGTTGAGGGGAAAAAGGCCACATGTGTTTGGGATTTAATGGCGTGGTGAATTATGAGTAACTAATTGGAGTGGTGTAATTGAAGGCAGTTAATTGAAGCAGGGAAATGCATATTTACTAAAGGGCTATTACTGCTTTGTTCTCAAATAGAATTCAGGCATTGGCAAATTGTAAGATGATTGACAATTCATTTTAAAATTACACAGATTTGAAACCCCTTGCTCCCCAGTCTGCCACAAAGTTTAAGAAATTGGCATAAATGAACGTAGAGCTATAAGGCCAGAGGAAGGCTGATACAGCTAGTGAGCTAGTAAGGAAATTGCCTTTTAAATCCGTTTTAACAAAGCAATAGCAAGTTGTTTTATTAGGGCTTCTAGAGAGCTGCATATGCTATGTTTGATCTGATCATGTAACGTATTGATCGGGGGAACTCTTAGCCATAAGGAGGCAAGCATAGGTTACAGAAATATACACTAAATACATATTTAAAAACACCTATTACAGAGCAGGACTTGAGGAGGAAGAGGAAAGAAAAATAGGAAAACGCTCAAATTTGGCTAGCAGGAGAAATATTACTTGAACTGCTTTAGATTATTCAGCTTGGTTCACAATGGCTTTTTGTCACCAAAAAAATGTCTTGATTAATAGTATGAAAAAGTAGGTTTTAGTTTTACAAATGGTACTGAATTGAGAGTCAAGTAGATAATGAGAAACAATTTAATCTGATACATGAGGAGGATTAATTTTGAGTACCTGGGTTGTAATAGGGCAGCACAGCTCAATGCAGATAAATGGAAGATAATAAGCTTAGGAGTAAAGAACTCTATAGTAAATGACTGCTCAGATAGATGCTGCAGCAAGCTGACTCGGGGAAAAAAAATGAGAAGTTAGTGGAAAAAAAAATGCCTATTCAGCAGCGAAGCCAAAGAGAGGAAATGGGATATCAAGCTGCTGCTGTTGAAAGGGAGTAGCAGAGGACTGAATCCACTGTGGTTGGTGCTCACCAGCGCACTGTAACACTGGCAGTGGAAGGGCAAAGTACAAATTCCAGATGGAAACACAACTCACACTGACAGAAAAGATCCTTAAAGTTCAGAAATCTCTGCAGAAAATCTTTTTTTTTTTTTTTTTTTTTCAGAAAAGCAGGGTATTTGTGTTTTTGTAGCCCATTGGCAGAAGACATAGAGGTTTTCTACAAATTCCAGGTGAGAATTTTGATTCATATAATTTGGGATTTGTACATTCATGAAATTCAGAGCAAAACTGGGGAAGCTGTTGAAGGAAACCCCACAGAAGTCCCCAGGGTTCAAAAAGGGAAGCCCATACAATGGAGCAGAGCTCTCTTGAGAAGTTACCTCTTTGGCATCATGAGACTCAGTCATTTTTATAGCAGCATCTGACTGGGCTGAAGTGTAGGGCAGTATGATGGAAGGAACCAACGTGCAAGGTTCAAAAGAAAAGAAATATAGTCTGTGCTATAGCAAACTTATGGGAGCCTTGCTTTTGGAAAACATTCCTCTGCCCTCTCTACTTAAATCTGTAATGGTTTGGCCATCGGTGTTTTTATTTTTCATCGTTTCAGCATGTATTGCTATAATGACATTATTCAATTTAGATTTTCTATAATAAACATTTGTTGGGTAATATTAGTGCTGTTGTAACCATAATGGGCAAGAAGTCAGACATGGTTCGTAGGAAGAAGCCCTGTTTTTAACTCATACTAGAAGATGCCACTTTTCCTTAAAGTTATTGCTCACTTCATACCTCAAGAGTGCCATAAATGCCCCTTTTCAGTATTTCCTTCCACTTGGCAAGACTTCTGCCTCCTTTCCTGGCATCATTTGGTTCTGTTTGCAGTCTCAGCTCAGGCTGGCTGTGAGGATCATTCTGTGTTTACTTGTGGTATAAATAAATAGCATAGATCTCATGCTTACACATTGCATAACCATTCTTGAAAGGTTAGCACAGGTGGCAGAGCCTGCTCCATAACTGAGGTTACTAAAGAGTATGTGCTTTGAGTTAAGACTGAACATAGTCTAAGCTAGACAGCAAAGCAAAAAGGAGTGGTGATGTCTGTTGTTACTGTAAATGGATTATGGTAGTATCTATCTGTGGTTTAGTGTTGTCTCATATAACAAAAGCTGTTTCATTCCCACCCAAAACCGTGACAGTCTAAGTAGAAACTCTCAGGTATTATTTCTCTGTCAAGTAATAAATCTATATGAGGATCAGTTAAAACACATGATTTCTGTCCGTTCTCTTGCTGCTGGTAGGAGATCAGTAGCACTCGATGCAGTGTGTTACAAAGACACTTCTCAGCTCTGAGTGTGGTTGGCCCAGTGATTATCTTCTGCATGTTCCTGCAGCATACACCCACCAAAAATTTTGGGTTAGATTCTGAAGTTTCTAAAGATATCCAACTTACCTTTAGGGATAAAATACTAAAGGTAAAAGACACATAGGAACAGCGTACTTGCCTCTAGTGATTTTCCAGCATTGCGACTTAACAGTGATTTAATTAGAAAGGCAAGTAATTAACGAGTGAATATTAATTGAAAAGCAATAGTTTCAGCAACTGTTCTCTTGCTCTGCTGTTAACATATATATCTTTTAAGGTCATACTCTATAGAATCATATTCTTGTAATGCCTCAGATATGCCACCTGTCAACGCTGAAACATGGAAGCTCATTTAAATGTATGAGCTGGAATTGGGGTGTAAAGCCACTTGCACGTCATTGTGGGAATGATGTCACCTGGCAGCTCTTGTGCAGGGCGGCACAACTTCCTGCCCACAGAGGAGAGTGGCCTTTGTCCCCGCTTGCTCCATGCTCTGTGTGGCCCTAAGGGTGCCTAAGCCAGTGCTGAGCCCGTTCTTACTCAGACCCTTGAAAAACTGAAAGGAGGAGTATTCCTGGCAGGCTCACTTTCCGTGGCCCACTATATCAACATAATGGTTGAAACTACGTGTGAAATGGATGTAATGCAAGTGCTCCTGAGCTGTGACATGAAGCCTGGGTGTCCTTGACAGTACTCAAGCTGGTCATAGCATCTTCATTGGTTTGTGTGGTTTTCAATTCATGCATCAGTTTGAATACATGAATGTGTTGCTAAGTTTTCTTATAGCCTCTTTTTCTGCTAATTGTATTTTTATGGCTTCAGAATTCAAAAGCAAACTTTATTTTTATACAGCTGTGTGCATGTCCAGTGAGGGTCTTGACATGAAAGCCTTCTCCATCCACAGGTCCCTTGGGAATCCAGGGAGTGTAGGAGCCCTGCTGCTGTACTAGGGTACTTTTCAATTATACATTTTCTTTGTCATGATCTAAATCGGAGTAAGCCAGAATGGGTTTAACATAACTACTAAGCCTTGTTTTGCCTTTTCACCCATTGAATATACAGCTGTGAAGGTGTTTTAATAGAAGGCTATACTGTAATGGGTTTGATCTCATATGTTAAAATATATGATCTCAACTGTTATTGCAGCTAAGCAATATTCACAGGGGACTGAGGAGGTGTGAACCAGCTTGTGAACTGGGGGAGTTTGGACTTTGTGAATTGGTCTGGTGATAAGAGTGAGAGCAGCTCAGGAGCATCTGTTCCCTTTGGTCAGATGCCCAAACTCTAGTCCACTGTCCGGTGCTCTGCAAAACTGTCATGCTGCCTATCTTGCCAGCGTCGATGCCCTTTTCAAACACTATCCCATGCTTACTGCAACCTTGTTGATTTCTGCCAGTTCAGCAGGGCCAATACAGGTTTACCATGACAGAGATGCTGAGCTGTGTAACCTTAATGCAATTCAGTAGTTCGAATTATTGATACAGTCTCATAATCCAAAAATCTGGAGTCTGTCACAAATGTCCATCAGTGGTCTGAAGGCCAATGCTGTTAATGCCATGTGCTGATTTTGCAGTGATATGGAGACACCCCTAATTTCCACAGTCTATGTAAATAGAAAGTAATCTGCAAGAATAGTGTGTGAGACCATGCTGTATGGGTCATGCCAGTGCCCTGTGTGCTGCTCTGTCTGTGGCAGCTCCTCTTACAAGTTGTTTTCTGAGCTTGTTCAGCAGTGTTGCCTGACACCAGTTCTTTTTTGGCCCTGCAGCACCAACTATGTAGTAATTATTCTAACACTGCGTTGTGCAGACTCAGGAAAATTATAATTACCCAAGGCAATTTTATACACATTACAAATTTCTTTTACAGTTATCACTTTAAATTAGGACAAAATGCTCTGTGATTCATGACTTGATCCAAGGCTCCAGCCAGAGAAAGAGAAATGAGTGTAAGGAGGGAGCTGATTTTGTTGTGCACGATGTTTTCCACTTTCATACAACTTCATGGTATGTCCAAGACACGTACATGAAAACAGAATTTTCAAAACAGAGATCAAGTACTTTTCCAGGGTGTGATGTGGACAAGGGAGTAATAAGAGTTGGAGAGATCCAGAAGAGACTCATCACGGGTGGGTTTTCAGGATCTAACCTCGGAGGTCCAGCCATGGAGGCTTGGTGGTGTTACTACTTTGTTCTAACAGGCTTGAGATAAATGTTTCCATTCACAAGCTCCAGTTCAAATTTAACTGTCATGAAGCATGCATTTCACTGGTCAACTCCAAACCTGCCCACCTTCAGACCCATGTAAAAGACTGCAAATCAAGTCTCACCTTTTTTCACTTAATTTCATAGATCTGGCTTTTTAAAGAAAAATTTGTTTTAAAATTAATACAGTCATAAAGGCAGTTTAAATTACAGATTATTCAACAGTTACTAAAGCCTCCCTCAACAGATTTGAGTGCAAGACTGAAAATGAACTGTTATCTTTTCAGTTATACTTACAGAATGCAGATTTGAATTGCAAAAAGGACATTAAAAATAGCTTGTGCAATTTAAAACATACTGAGTCAAACTGACAAAGCAGAAAATAACATGAACTAGAGATGCATTTGTGTGCTATATCATGCTAATTATTCTGTTTTCTAAACCAGGAGCAGCTCAGTAATATATGCTGTTTCCAAACAAACGTATGTTTTATTAAAATAAATTAAGATAGAGTAAAATATAGCAGCGTGGGATGGGAAAAAGAACAATTATTCAGGAAGATTAAACTTGCTGTACATCAGAGGCTTGTGGCATGTCCCCACTGGGATTTTCTCTACTGTTTGTTTTTATCTGCAAATTTTACATCTGGACTCAAGTAATTTTCTGTGCAAGACTATGAGCATTACATGACAAAGATAGAGCACAGAAGAAAAAGTTGTCCAAATGTTGTACATAGATGCTTGCTTAAAAGCTGTTCTGGAGTTCCAGTAATCTAACCTTTGAGGTTCAAGAGGATAGCAACAGTAGAATACGTAAAAGTGGGTGGTGGTTTCTAAATGTTTGGTCTGAAAGCCAGACCTTTTATATTTTGGATTAATCTACATTATGTAACTGCCTGGACACAATGGATATTTGATAAAAGAAGTGTAACCCCTTGTGGCAGCAACTGTGTTAGACAGGCAGTCAAAGTAATAGCACATGCCCCTTGCGTCAGGGGCTAGAGTGGTGAGGACTCTTCAAAGGAGATAAGGCATTTCTGTTCTTCACAGTGAGGCAATGTGTGGGTTTTGTGCTATTGACTTGTGCAGCCAAAACAGGTTCCAGAGTTCCACTTGACCTATGATAACACCATAAAGGTTTATAATGCCATTTTTCTTATGCAAGCTGATATCCATATGTTGTGGGCAGACGTGATGCTGCCTAGCACTGTGATGTGATCATTCCTTACATCTGCATTTTATTGTACGTGATACGCCTGTGAGTGCTGGATGCCCAGAGATCCTCCCTCCGGCTAATCTGTCATGTTCCCTTGACAGCTATTAAACAAGGGTTTATCAACATGACTCAAAGGTACCTTTCTGGCACTTCTAATATGTAGAAATTTCAATAAGGAAACTCTCTAGCTACTTGCTGATGCAAACCATGCAGCAAAGTCAAACCAGATGTCCTTAGGAAGGTTTTGATCCAGCGTCTATTGAAACAACAAAGCTAGGTCTTCAGATGAACTGAAGTTTACATCCAAAGTGGTTGAGTGCGTCAGGCTTCGTGGTTTCTTTCTGCCTGATGTGTGGTTGATAATTTGGCTCTAGCTTAAATCACTCAGGTTGTGATTAGGAAGAGCTAAATGCATAATATCTCCTGTGTGGTTGGGCCGTATCCTGCTCAGGTCCAGCTGTTTCAACCAGTACAAACTGTAGAGGTGAGACCTTGGGTCTCTCTTGAAATGGGGAGTGTGATCAGGTCTCCCAGGAGTGCAGGCAGAGGATGCAGGAATGTTGCTGGTGCAAATGTAGTCTGGAAGTCGGCTTTGAGCCTGAAGTTAACTCTCAGCACAGATGCTCCCTCGTAGTCCCTCAGCTGCAACTACCCATGCAAACAATGACTGCTTAGAGACTTAAGATGTGGGAGGGTGTTAATCTGGGTAACTGGGTAAAGTTTACTGTCACACTATTTCTGGCCATTGACGAATATGTCTGTGGTTGAATCTGATGACTGAGATCTGAATGCGATTTCCCTCAGACACTTGCTCTGATTGTGTATTGGCCAAGGCTGTTTTAAGTCTATTCAGTTTGGGGTGGGCATTGCTTTTTTTCTACACTTTTATGCAAAGTTCTGGTTTTCTCCATAAATATATGGCGTTTAAAAAAATAGACTGAGTTCTTGATAAATTGGAGTTCAAGGGCGGGGTAGGTGGGAGGTGGTGTACATGGGTTCCTGGTATCCATGCATCTCCATGAAAGTGCCAGTGATCAAAATATTTAGTTGTAGATTAATTGCAGCTAGCTTTTGGCAGGGTTCCATATTCAGGATTTTAGGATTTAAAGCACTCTCATAGTATGAAACAGAGTTGGCAGGAGAAGAGAAGAGCAGGTATCATTACTGCAGAGTGTGTATACTTTTTAATATCTGGCATAGATGGACATCCATTTCTACCTGATATGGCAATTGTTTTATTTTCCTGCTATTATTAATGGTTATAACCTTGTAGAAATTTTTCTAGGACTCAGTTGTTTGATACATTGTCCCATTGTGGGTAAATAAGGGTGTGTTTGAAAATTGAAGTCCTGATTATTTTGAATGTGGCTATGGTGTTATATCACTGTCTTCTAGGGGCTATGGCCTATGCACTGAACTTTGTATTTCTGTCCTACTTACTAGCCCTTCCTCTGTCTGCATAGCTTCCAAAGACTGTCATAATGTAGCTCTCAGTGGCACCACTTACACCTTTGGTAATGCAGCTTTGCTGCTGCTTAGTGATAGCAATCAGAGTCAGGCCGAGTTGGCTGTTGGGAAAGCTGCGTTCAAGTGTAGGATAATAGGTAAACTCCGCTTACAATAACACAGGCAAAATTGTTTAAGAGGAATCTTGTGAAGATAAGTGTATCAAAGACTGGGAAGGACTTAGTTGCCGTGCAAATCAGAGCTAAGGAAGAGCTCGGGCAAGTTATGCTGGTCAGCGTTTGAAATGAGGAATAAAGCTGTACTTCAGTTGTTGGGAGACAGCTAAGAACCATCACTTAAAACAGAGATAGTGCTTACATAGCCCTTTAGGTAATATTCAGGTCCTTAAATATGTCTCTGAGCTGTTGTTCTACTAAATTATCCTACCCATAACAATACTTGTAGACAGAGCCATCTATTTTGCTCTTCTGGAGTTAATTCTGTAACCTGTGCTAAGTATTGTGATACCTGCTATATAATACAATATTAAGACAAGCTGAACCTAGAAAATAATAATAAATATGCATCATAGATTCTTGTATAAATTATATTGAAGTAAAGGAAGTTTCAAGTACAGAGATGCCATCCAATTTATTTAAATTTCAGTGGAAAGAGAATAAATTAACTGCATTGTTCCTTATTTTCTCAGAACAAAGAGCAAGTGCAGTGAGAAATTTTGGATCTGTGAGCTTATGGAAAGGTGCCACCTTGCTATGCCTTCTTTGTAAACTCAGCTGCAAGTTTTTCATTTGACTGTCTTGGGGTTGTGATGGAGCTGAAGTTGATTTGGCGATAAACCTCCTGGTCTGAAGCACTTCTAGACTTGCAGATGCAAACCATGGCAGTCTTCAAACCTCTCCCCTACGAGATCCCTTGGTGGCGAAAGTGTTTTTGGCTGAAGAGCAAAACATTGGTTTTGTTGTAAAGATATATGGCAGGGCTGGCAATTAAATTCAGTGCTTGGATTAGTGAAAATAAAGTACTGCGAAGCAGCATATCAGTATTGAGTAGAATGTGTAGCATGTGCTGCCTAGTAAACTGTGACAAGGACTGGAGATGAGGACATCTGAAATAAATGTAATAGTAGTTTAAAAATCATTCAGAAGTAGATTACTCTGAAATGTGATTGCTGAGCTCCGTGTTCCGTGAGTTGTCTGAATGTTCTACCGGTTGAGAAAACATAAGCGTCAAGGTAATACATTGGCAAAGTATGAAGTGTCAGAGCAATGTTGATGGTGTGGGCAACAGCAGACATCGTGTTGCCCCAGGCAGCAGTTATTTTATGAGTCAGCTTCAGAAAAAAAGGAAGAACAGAACGTGTTTTTGAAAATAGGAACTTGCAGTAGGACCCAGTAAATCTGAGGTTATTGTTAATCAGAGACATGGCAAATAAACATAACTTTTTCCCCCACCTCTGAGAATTTGGAGTATCTGTGGTGCAATTGAATCCCTTTCTCGTTTTAGTGGGTCTGACTCAGTATGTGGAAAAATGGGCATTTCTGATGGGGAGGGGGCTTTTTCTTTCTCTGTTTCTATTTTGTTGCTTAGCAGCTGAGCTGCTGCTTGTACACTGAGCACTGCAAGCGCCGTGCACGGTAGGAATGAAAGCTCTATTTGTCATCTTGATAAATCTTATTTGTAACACTTCTGTAAAGGATGTGACAGATTAGCTGAAGGAGAGATCTGGGGACATAGGGTAGCATACAAAATTTAATTCTGACTGATTGGATGTCACAATGCAAATGAAGCATGGTCTCACATGAAGTAGTAATTACAGCTGTGTTGTCCATTGCTTTGTATATTATTTGCGTTCTCCTATTGATTAAAAATATGTTGCTATAGTAGCTGGAACATAAGTTTTCTCTACGTGTCTTCTCATGTTTTATTGATTTTTTTTCCTGCTTAATAAAAATGACAGTCCTTACTTATTTCTGAAAGGAGCCAGTTGTTTATAGCTTGTATGTATGTATCAGCAGCTTTTGTTACAGCTTAAATTTCACAGCTATGTAGGTCTTGTTGACAACAACAACAGAAATAAGATACGTAATTCGCTCATAACGTTTGAGGTTGTTTTTTCCATAGTTCCCACTGCTATACCACCATGTGGAAATGACAGCATGGTCATTCTCTGTCACTGTATCCACAAGCTTTTTTCACCTACAGGTAGCTGGACAGTCAATCTTGTCTCAGCCCCACCACTTACTATGGGGATATATTAAGGGTAAGAAAACTCTTAATTCATTTTTACTGGGTCATCTTCTTTGGCCTAGGCTGAAGGCTTGATCAAACTGAAACATTCAATGAGTTCTTCCTGTTTTTAGTAAATATTAATTTAAAAAGAAATCTTCGGAGAAAAAAATCTCTAAATGGAAATCTGTCACTTAGATATATCCATTGGACACCATTTCCAGGTGTTGAAAATGGAAAATAAAAAATTAACCTTTACAAAAAAGATGAATTTCATCAAAAATAAAATTAACAGATACTCTGATTTGAAAAAAAAAAAGATTTTTTTTCATCAAATTCTTCTAGTCTGTTTATATTTTGAAATGGTTTGTGAACTGGTGTATCATACCTTTACAACTCTGTGTGCTCTAAAGAGGCTTAAAAGAGGCAAGGTATAAATTATGGAAAGGCTGTATGAAGCTACAAAATCCTTCAGCTGAGAGTAGATACGCATTTCTTCCAGTGGCGTGGATTCATTATTTTTAAGACTCTGCATTCAAAGCCAAAATAGTACAAAAACGTCCAGAGCTTTGTCTGTAGTTTCTTGGGTCTCCATCCACAATTTAAGTCAAGTTATTGATAGCAGAAACAATGGTTTGTCAGTTTGCAATGCTAATTATCTCTTCAGAGCAGGATCTGTGTCTCCATCCCTTTGCAGGTTCAGTTTATGAACCTGATTGTGGCTTCTAGATGTTACCATATTACAATATTGCATTATCTGATGACAAAGATGGTAATTTCATCCCTTCCGAGCCTTAATGTGCGATTTGAAAACAAATTACTTCTTTTTAGCTGAGTGCCTACAAGCTGTCGACAGATGTAGGAGTATTTATTTAGCAAAACTTCCACTGCTTCCCTTCCATGCTATCAGTTGTTCAGTGAAATAAGCAGATGACACTGGAAATGATGAAGCGAGAACATTAGACTTCTCTCTTTTAACCCATCTCTTGAGGCACACAGATCATATTTTTTAACAATGTATGCTTGGTAGCTGAGACGTTTCTTTTTCTTTTGTGTGTACTGAGCTGGAGGTGATTTGTTCTGCCTGTGGTAGGCATCGCCACTGCGGTGAGTGGCTTTATCAGCTTGAAAAAGGTGGGTGTTTGAATTTGTCGTGGGCCATTCCGCATGGCTATTCAGACGGAGCAGCAGGCTGATACTATCAGGTTTTGGAAAAGTAGCAGTGTAGTAGGGAAAGCATGTCCACATGATTAGGATTGTATTTACTGGTGTCCAGGATACTGAGGTTTTATTGCTGGCTTTGCCTCTGCTTGGCTGAATCCCCTTGGATGAACCAGAGCACTCACACCCAGGTGGACTTGGTTTTCTTCCTTCCATATAGGAGCTGGTCTCCTTTGATGAATAACATGGGGTTCCTTGCAAACTGATCTTATAACTTAAACTTTGTTGAGATGTCTAAAATTTTAATGAGGAAAAGTGATCTCCTGGGTGATCAACCATAATAAACCATTTTCCATTAGGAGCTGCAATATGGAGATGAATGAGTGATGTTCAATAAGTAGGCTTCAGCCTGGTTAGAAGAAAAAAAAGTGTCGCACTTCTTAAAACTGGGACATTTTGGTGTCTTAATTCAAAAGTAGATATTGTGCTGCAGATTGTGTAAAAAAAGCCATTAAAACAGGTCTTTTTATTTTAAGGAGAAAGAAAATGTTTTATTTGATGTCAAACTGAAAAAATCAATTACTTGGGGAAGCTGAATGGATTCAGTTGTGCATGGTACTCTGTGGAAACAGAATGGAGGAAAAAGCAAGGTATTGCACATTCTTCACATTTTTATATTCATTCAGGGTCAGCCGTAATTTGGCTCTCAGCATAGCTGTCATTGATTTGTAATCTAATCTCGCTGAGAGCACTTGTAGGTAATTCTATAAGTCTAACAACAGGTTTCTGCTTCATATTTTGTATCTGTGAGATTTGTACCTGGACTTTACAGGCATATAAGGGGCTAATTTTTATAGTTCCTGTGCAACCAGTTTAGTTTAACATCTGATTGTAGAAACCTAAATAAGATGTTGACTTTTTTGTTTTGCTTTTTTATTTTTAATGTCTGGAAAGGGAGTATTTGAGAAGTCCTGGTTGCTTAATGTCCAGCTAATTAGTCTACTAAGTGAATTGTGGGTATGCTGATGCATGGCAGCCAACTTATTATCCAGAAAATTATAGTGACCCTTTTTGGTTTTTGCATGAAAATGGTAATAAATTCAGGATATTTTCTCAGTAAATAATTGTGTGAGCTGTGTGCTAGAATTCATTTTGGTTAGCTGTAAAAACGGTGAAACTATGGTAATTAAAGAGTACATGCGTATTCCAACAAGCCATTCAGGTAGATGAGCTGAACTATACATTGCAATGTAGTCAAGGTATAATTTAAGAAGAGTAGTTGAGGTAAAATGGAAAGACTTGTGTAAGGCAGTGATAAGTGACAGGCTGACCCTAAGTTGTGCTGGTGGGTTGGAAATGGCCATTTCCCTATGCACTTGCTCTGGTGAATGACTGCCTCAGTTTTATAATAATGTAATATTCACTATTTACACAGGCAGTTGGGCCTTTCTGAGTTTTCCCAGCCTTTGGCAAACTTCAGATGATCTGCACACAGGCTCAGAGTGGTTCAGTTTAAGCTGTTTCTGTGTTTAGGCTTTTGGTGCTGATATGATTGAGACTAAGCAGTTCTATTCTAAGGCACTCTGATCCTGTGAACCGCTGCTCACAACTCCTGAGAGAGGGCACTCCTGCTGAACCCAACCTAAGCATGCTCTGTGGCATTCAGTCAAACCAGGTGCTGGGGATTCGGATATGTTCTTGCCTCATGTGAAGATCTCTAGTCATCTTTTGACGTTAAAATTCTCTTGGTCAAATCCCAAACTCATATATGGTCTGACGGGATAAATAATTGCTTCAGTAAATAGCTACTAATTGTTACAGTCATCTGACTGTCCAGTTTTGACAAGGTTATTTAATAAAAAACATTGAGTGTCAAACATCCCACAGGTAAAGGTTTGAAGGCTGTAGAGCAAAGCAAAATTCTGTTCTCTTGTCACAGTGCACTGGTTCCAGTGCTTACGTCCTACAGTAGAGCTGCAAAAGTGCTGATGACTGAAGAGTGAGTCTTTTAATTGCATTAAGCTATTTAAGCATTACAGATCTTAGCATCCTTCACTGAATTCTCTGAGTATTTTTCTTCTCATTTTATCCACCAAGTGTAATTAACATTATTACTGCAAGATGTTCATCTTAGTCTTGCTTTGTGAAAAATTGATGCTGGTGTCATTTAGGTGTTTTATCTAGTGGTCAGACAGTGGCTTGCAGAGTAATATTCCCCATGGGAAGGTTACATTTACCACGTTTCCTGTAGGTTTAATTGCAGCCAAAGTTAAAACAAACACGGGATGCTTCACGAGTTGATTGGAAGAGCACAGCAAAACATGGCGTGGAGCATAAAAAAAGAGGGTCATTTTAATCCTGTCTCCCAAATTATATCGAATAGCTGCAGCCTGGTTGTTAAAATACCATCTTAGCAGCAGCAGAGGTAAGAAAACAGGTGTTTTGTATCCGTATCATCCTTGTGCAGTGCTGCACAGAGTCACCGCACAGCTGGTGATGTACAGTGCTGAGGGGATCCTGCTTGGTGTGGGTGCCCCAGCCATTTCCCCCCGGCTGTGGCAATCAGACTCTGCAGTGTGTAGCATCAGGGATCTGTGCAGCTCGCACGGCCTCGTCTGGCCACCCTGGGTACTCATCAGGAGCAAGCCAGCTCTTCCTCCTTTATTCCAGAATATTTTTTCCTCTGTTCAATTAAACGAAAGGGCTTGGCTGTCTTGTAGGAGCAGCCTACCGCTTAAACTACAGGGAAAGTTGGTAATAAGTGTTTCCTCACATTCATTTGTTAGAAGACTGTTAAGCTTGACATAACAAGAGATAAATAGTAATCTGCCTTTCACCTTTATATTCATCAGTTCTCTGGCTTAAAGTTGAAGAGCTGAGAAAACTTGTCAGCGCTAGGTGTTGAGTCAAATATATACAGATATTCCTGGGTAAAAGAATATTAGACACAGTATCGTCGATGCCTGGCTTCTCTGTAAAAAACATTCTTCTCTCTTGCAGTAGGGTGAAATATTTGTGCGTGTCTCCAGTGGCACTTAGCCATTTTTAGTGTTTTAAGTAGGTACTCAAGTTCCCTATTGACTCCTTTGACTGGATTGCCAAAAAAGGAGTTGCTGTTACTGTACATCAGTCGTGTGTTCAAGTGGCCATCTCTGTGAGTGACAGCTGCGTGGATGCACAGACTATGCCTTCATGTATTTTAAACTAAGGAAATGGATGGAAAGAAATCAGCATTCCACACAATTTCCTCATATGACCTCTTCTGTTCAGTGTTACCTTGTTTTATCCAGCATGGGTAGTGTTGTTTATCCAGTCTTTAGGTTTGCAGGAGCCTAAAAATAGCAGAAAGTGCATACTCCCGTCAGTTTAAGTGATGTGTCATCAGCATTGAGAGAACATGTACAAAAGAGTAAGGTTGCACCATCCCCTGTCCTCTATTTAGGGCAGTTAAAGCTTGAGTTAACAGAATGAACTTGGAATTCTTAGAACTTAGAGGCATCCCAAAAGAGCCTCATGTGCTGGGGTGTAATTTGGTGAAGCAAAATTTGCAGTTTGTTTCAAATCCTGACATGAGGGATAATATGTAATTGTCATTATACTTTTAAAAAATATTTTCTCATCTGTGCTTAGAATTTCTAGATGGAAAACTTTTGCTGAAGTTTAGCTCCTTTCTGCGGTTTACTGCAATTTCTGATATTTGTGATTATTTCAACACCCAGTTGGGTCTGTCTGCCCAAGATGAGAAATACAGATGAGAGCTAATGTTTCCGAAAATCAGACAACTTTAGGTCCCGGCAAGTCCCATAGCTAAGATTTCTTGGCTGCTGCACTGACTCCAGGAGCCCTTCTGCTTGAAAATGGGGCTGAGATTCTGTGCTTGAGTCCTCTAAGTTGGCAGCAGTCCTGGTGGCAGCTGTCTGCATGGCATGTCCCTACAAGTGAAGGTCTGTGTTGCGCTGTTGACCTGCGGCTTTTGCAGGCTGAGAGCATCTCCTTATGCTGGTGAAGCTGCTGTGGCATGAGTCTCACTTTTCTCGGGGTTAGACATGCAATTGTAGATTTAGGTGCCTGACTTTAAGCACTTTGTGTCTCAGCAGGGCCACAGCCTGACTTTGGAAAGCCTCTGGGTGATGACAGATTTTAGGCATTAATGATCATGACTGTGTTGAAACAGGAGCTAGGGAAAGGAAACTCCATTTGCCATTTCACATCCCCTAAATCATTTCCCACAGATGCTCATATTTTCACAAGCAGCCTGTTCTCAGAGAACAGGGAAAGCACAGGCTCCTGTGCTGCACAGAGAGCATCTCCTCCTTGTTTTGCTCTTTCTGTGTATCTCTTGGCGCTGATGGATTTTCCAAATGTCCCAAACAGAAGATGAAACTAGCTGCTTTTTTTATTCTTCCTCAGCTTAACTTTATCCCATTTTCGATTCACATATCAGTTGGTGAACTGTTTGGCTGCCGGGAGCTCGGGGACTCACTTCTTCAGAGGAATTCAGAGCTTTCCTGTCAATGAACTTGTAGCGTCCATAACAGAGATATTTTGTTCTTGTTGCTGCTGCTGTTGTTTAAAAACTGTTTTTCAGAAACTGTTCTTGCCCAGTTATTGATGGCAGAGTCACTTGTTTGATAGTGGAGTTCAGAATAATGTCTTGAGAACAGATCCTTAACTTGCTTCTGTTGTCTTCCCTTGCTGGGTATGGAGCAGTGCAAAATGTTAGTCCATTTCCAGGGTATGTAAATGTGAAATAAAAAGGAACAGTATACAGGGTCAAATTGGTAAATATTGCTGTATATTTCCAAGGATCTATGATCTTGGGATCTTCACCAAGCCCTGAAGTCAAGATCTGGCCAGATTCTTAAATATCCATCAGTCTTTATGGCCTGGTCATATTTATGCAAGCAAGGCACTGGCAAATACGTACCTTGGTTGAATCTGCTCACACCTTCAGCAGCTGTCCAGGTACACCTCTAAATATCTATATTGAAAAGGTAATATGACTCACACTGTACTGCACAGATAGGGCATGACTGAACTGTCTCCTGTCTGCCTGTCTACTTTTCTTGCCTTTGTTGCTGTAGTACTTAACAACATGATGTCACTGAAGTCTTCTGCCCATTTATTTTTGGGTGTCTCTGTTTGCCAGTTACTACCATAAAACCCAAGAACAGAGATGGGTGACTCCTATCTGTCTGCCCACGTCTGATAGATTTCTCCGAGGCTACCATTGACAGGTAACTACTTGGAAGGCTGATGTACCCTTTTGGGTCTCCAAGGTGACTGAACCTGAATATCTGGGTGAATCTTCTTTCAAGCACTGCAGCTCAAAGCAAGGTTGCTTAGAACAGGAATGCTAATGCTTGACATGAGGAGAGAGACCTGATTTTTATGCTGTTGTGTGCTGTGGGTCCATTGCAGAGCATGAAATATGCTCTCGGGTTTTTAACTTGTTCATTTCCTAGTGCTGCTGATGCTGTTCCGTAAAGCCTTCCTGCTGGAATGCTGTTCCCTAAAGCCTTGCTTCCAACTTTTCCTCCTTCATTCGGCAAAGAGAATTAAACGGGAGCAGGACTCCCTCTAATGCTGAGAGGTGGGCTCAGAGCTCTCAACGCTTCAGTTGAACACTTGGTTACATAGTTGCTTAATTAAAAAAATATAATTAAATTACCTTGTTTTGCAGCTGCTTTTTTTTTTTTTTTTTTTTTTTTTTTTTTTTTTTTTTTTGCAAAGGAAATGAAGCCGGGAGTGTTTAATGGTGCAGGGCCAGATTTCGAGTTTATGAGTTGGAAGCCAGGGGAACAGCACAGAAGATGTCATTAAGTAGCTGGCTTTCAGGCTCTGTCCCTCAAAATGCACCTGAGTGTTTCCTAGTGAAGTGTTGGGGCTCTGAAGTGCTTGCAGTGAGAGAAGTGCATTTTCAGTGACTCGGAGCCTCAGGTGCATGATGCAAATCGTGGTAGCCCCATCATTTAAGCGCTATCGAATGTTATGTCCATCTCAGTGTATAAGGCGCTTCCTAACCTGGCTTGTGTCAGGGGATACAAGTGGCTTTTTTTGGTCATTTCTAAAGGAAGGCTGCCACCGGGGAACCTGCGTCTGTGTGAGCTCTCATGGGCGCTGGCAAGGCTAAAGGTGAGCTCTGAATGCATGACTGAAACTTGGAGTTGTCACCCTCTGTCAAAGGCCTCTGACCATGAACTGTGCCCAAATATAGGGTATTGTGGCCAAAAACAAAAAAAAAAGGGGGGGGGGGGTCCGAGCCTCTGTTGCCTAAGTTAAAGAATAGGCAAGAAGGTGTGTCTAAATATTACCACAGGATACAACAAGCATGCATCAAAAGAAGGGATTATTGGACAAGCTTTTCTCCCATAACTGTGCTGATTTGTTCTGGGATGTGATTGTTCTCGGATGGAGAAAGGGCATCTATTTCTGGGACCATCAGCCAGAGATGTTTTATGAGCACAAGATTTTTCCAACAGAGAATTACATGGCCCATTTCCCTTAATATCTGTTTATACCTAGAAAGGGTATATATATATATATATATATATATATAATGGAAAGGGCAGATGTGTTTCATAGAAAACTGGAATGTTTTAAGATTTGATTCTATTCAGATCTGGGACAAAATAGAAATAAATCCCTAGTTTTAGGGCCTGAGCGTATCTGGGATACAAATCTGGGGCCAGCTGCTTATAGGAATTCAAAGGAAAAGATGACAAATAGTGAAGAAAAGTGATGCACTTGCTGATGGTAGAGCTTCATTGGTAATTAACCCAGCTGAAATTTCTCTATTAAGGATTATTATATTTACAGATGAGTAAAGTCCCAGCAGTGCTTGACAACACTTTCGCTTTGGCAGCTCAACAGGCAGTGAAGTGGGGAGTGAAAACTACCATCATACTAAAATAGATAGAAATTATCCGGGTTATGAACTCTGTGGGTTTTGTGGATTTTTTTTTTTTAATTTGACACAAGATAAATTACAAACAGTTATTGAGAAATTTGCTGATTTCAGATTAATTCATAATCAGACCTGCTGAAAAACTTGTGGTGGTTTTGTGGAATCTCTCCACTCAGCTCTCGGTGTACAGGTATGTCACTGGAATAAAAAAATTATTAAATAGCCTCCTCTAGTGGCAAATGTTTTATTGACTTTCTTTATGAGTGCTTGGCTTGCTTTTTGACCTAATGAAGAAAATAGGCCAGAATAAACGTCTGCAAAATACGTGGTGAGAGCTTTTCTTGGTCTGCTAGAGGATTATGCTTGTTGTTCTGATAAACACACAAAGCATCTTTTATTAGCAAACCTTTTCCTGTGTGATCAGTTCTGCATCTGGATGTAAGTATAGTGCTGGGACACTGTATCTAATAATGAGAATGAAGGTCTGATGGATGATAGATGGAACATAAGTGTCCATTTAATGTATTTGTGGTTTTCACTCACACTTTTCTAGTAGTGTTTGGTGCAGCATCTTGTCTGTGGTATGGAAATTTGGAACAAAAATATGGAATTCTGTGCTTAAATAAAACTTCTTTAAGGCATCAACTTATCTGACAAGGATGGAGCCTTCCATTTATACGTATACAACTTCTGTGTCTTCACATGAGGAATTCCCAGATATAAATGTGATTTGAATCCATTTGCAAAGTGTTTTGCTTTTATTGACCCTCTGACAGGGAACTTTCCAAACACTCGACTTTCCAAAAAGTACACGGCGCTTTCTCATCTGACTCACATTCAGGGATGTCTGCTCATCCTTTTCTGTTCGCGGCTTACGTCAATCTTTTCAGTAATTTATTTTCATATGTTATCATAGGAAAAAAAATGATGATTTGCACTGTTATAAAATATCAGCAGAAATTAAGAATAAAATCTGAAGAATTAAACCCAGCTCAAATTTGTGTCAAATTAAATAACTTTCAACCCATTATTTTCTGCCAGTAAATAGTGTAATCATTAATTTTTAGAGCTAATTTATTTGATTATCATAAATGAAATTACTTTTATGAGCACTGTGTGTATTGATTTTGGCTGTAAATGCTTGCATGCTGCTGAGGGAAGAGCTTTCCTTCTGAGTTATGTTTGCACAGAGCGTTTGCAAATGGCATGGGTACTGCAGAAACAGAGGAGTCGGAACGGGTCGGATTTGGCAAGAGGCACTGTCATTTCAAAACCATCTGCTCATTTCTGAACGCTGCCGCCACTGTGGTTGGGCTGACTGCCATTTGGCCAGGAGACGGCTTTGGATACTTCATGCTTGACCCTGACCTGGGTCTTTGGGATTTCCTCAGGTAGGGAAGTAGTCATCAACAAACTTGGATAATTTGGGCTGCTGGAGCTTCATCTCAGGGAGATGGATGTGGAGTCTCTGCTGACCTCCTCATCTCTGATATCTGCCCAGTATTTTCTTGCAGTTGTTTTAAAGTGATTTTAAGTGGGGTTTTTCAAAAGCACTTTAGGAGGTTCCTTACCTCTGTGTTAGGGAAAGGTAGTGGGGTATATGCTTCAAATTCTCTTAGGTGCTTTTGCAAACCCTATCACAAACACGAGCAGCATTCAGCTCTCTTCCCTTAACAGGCAAGCTAGTGAACGGGTAATCTTAGTTTTGGTCTCTAATGGGAAATAAGGAAAACGCTTCTTTTAGCTTTAAAAATTTCTCTCCAACACCTGGAATACCAGACACGAGTAGGATCATGTTGTTATGAGGGCATAGATTAGACATTTGTTGTGTTTTCTTTTCCATGTTTAGTGAGTAAGTAAAAACTGTATTTGAGGTAGAAGTTTGCTGGTGTAACTGAAATTTGCTTTCCAGGTATAGTGGATCTAAAGGATGTCATTACATAGGGCTCGTGTAAATACACTGGTGGCTATAAGAATATTTGTACCTCTTTTTTTTCCCCCAATGTTTGCTCTTTGTTCATCAGCATTTGCCCATATTATGCATGGAACTTTCCTTGGGATATGCTAAGAGCCGAGCAAAGAGTGGGGCTTTAAGCTGCTGCAGTCATCCTGCCAAAAGCCTCTGCAAATACACTGGGCTGCCACCACCTCCCTGGTGCACAGAGAGCATGGGCCGGTAAACTAATGTATATTTGCCTCATTTCCCCCGTGTATCAGAGTAGGAAATGTTTCCAGATACCTATCTTGAGTGTGGCACTACAAAGGTACTGTGCTCTCTTGGGTGTCCTGGGAATGCTTGACAAAGCAGTCTGGCTGCTAATTAATAGTAGTGCTGCTAAATCCAAGGTAGTCTGAATGTCTCTGCGCTGTGCCACACTGCCAAGATTTGGCCTTTAGATTTTCACCAAGGGACAAACTCCTGATAGTAAATATTTACTTTCCCACCCGCAGCTGCAAAGTGACGTGATGCAGATACCAGGTCGTCCTAGCAGGGCAGCTTTCATGTCATCCTGTCCCTGTGCAACTTGTGGGTCAACACAATCATGGGCTGTTGATTTCAGGATGAGAAAATAGGAGTTGCTTTTGATTATACTTTATTTTGCGACTTTACTGAAATGCTCTGAATAGAATAACAATAAATATTGTATTCCAAGTAAAATACAATAGCTTAATAAGTTCAATCTAGTACTTATTCTATCCTTCATGCTTATGGTGTAACAGTGGGATATTGCAAACTATTTGCAGGTAGGCAACGTAGTCTCTCTCACACTTTACTGCTTTCAATTCTAAGTCTACTTGTTAGTCCCGCTTTTGCAAACGAGCTTCTGTTGGGCTCAAGAACTTCTAATAAGTGTTATAAATTGTTGGGTTAGTTTCTGAATCTTAGGAGTTTGCAGCTGATTAGTTTCATGTACTGAAAAATCAGTATTTGAAACTTGCCCTTTCTATTGAAGTATTGTTTTAATTGCAGAACACATTTAAAACATGCTGCATGGCTGTTGACATGAACTGCACAGATGTTTGCAACTTCAGTGCTGTTTATTGCAGTTTGCAGCCTTACAATCAGCACTTAACTCCAGGTGCCTGTTGAAATAAGCAAGGTCCTTCCATAAAAATGCTGTTTTCTGCTTCCTAGGGTTGTACCACCAGGTGGCACATGAAGCCAAGGAAAGAAAGCGGTAATTCTGCACTAGCTTCCCTCAGCTTCCTCTTAGTAATTAGAAATAGAAGCATTCCCAGCATCAGAATATTAAATAGTACCACTCTCCAAGGGGTTTTCTCCTTATTTTGGATTCCATGACAGAGTAGTACAATCGGGTCAAAAAGAGAGAAAGGAGAAACAAAGGAAAAAAAAAAATAGCGGAATCACAGATACTTCCAGGCAAATATACAAATATCTGATACTTTTAATAATCTGATGTTCATATACAATGAGATTAATTGAGTTGCTTTGTTTTGAGGCTAAAATTTAAACAGTTGAATGACACTGAAGATATAATGATCACTAATACAAAATAGTCTACGTTAAAGCAACAGGCTGTAAAACCCCAGATGAGTTTTTTGTCTGGCTGGGCAGCAGTCCAGAGCACTGTCTTCTCCTTATTCCCCCTTCTCCAAGAAGGCAGGAACCTTCTTTTATTCATCATCTGTATTTCCCTGGAAGGTTTCTAATGCAGCTGCTGTTCAGTGTTGCATGATGTTGCTGTGGGACTGCTGAGACATCAGTGCTGTGCTTGCTCATCTGTATTTTACATTTGAGATTCTTTGGTCGTAACAGCATCAGCAGAACTGGAGCCTGAGCTCTCAGGTTCTTCATGCCAGACAAACTAGTTGGAGATTTTGTTGTTGGATTCCAGGAAATAAAGTCAAGCCTGGTTGTTTTAGAGGTTTTTTTTTTTTTCTGGAGGTCAATTCAAAACCTCAAAGTAGTAGGATTAGTTGAAATAGGAATGCTTATGCAAAATTATTAATCTGATCCTGTGTTTCAGTGATTGAAAGGGGCTATTTTTCTGCCACAGCAGAGCAATGATTTGTGCCGTTTCTCTTGTACCCATGCCAGCTTCTTTGGATGTATTAGGGCCCTTATTTCAGCATGCACACTAGACAAAGTTTGCCTGTTGTGGAGAGCATACACAGAAGGTAGAGCTCTGTTCTGGTAGCGTGGCTGTGATTTCTGAGAGGAGAGTGTTTTTGCTGCACTATCCCTATATCAGCTAGCAAGGTAACGTGGGGAGTGGTGGTGTTGTGGTCACCTGTAAAGTGAATAGGTGTGGCACATAATGGCATGGGTAAACTGATCAAATTGTGCTTTAAAGGGGGTTTGACTTTCTACTGTCTCTTTTGGAGGGCTACTTTGAGCTTTCCTACTTGGACAGTCAGAAATGTAAATGTCATTTCCAAACCATCTTTTCTTATTTCTCTGAGTTGTAAACTCATCAGTCATCCACTAGCTATAACATGGCAATCTCCCATAAGTACTTCATAGCAAATTCAGCTTGATATTTATTGATACATCTTGAAAAAAATGTTTAATTACAGGTTTTTTACAGATTCTACTTTTAGACATTTTACTACAGGTCCTACACCACAGCATAAAGTTGCTTTTTTAAACTGGTGCCCTGCAGACATAACTAATACTGTAGTACAGGTAGTGACTTAGCTGTTCTGAATGCAGGCATCTCAGAGGAGCCGTATTCCTTTATGTTAGGTGGTTCTCATCATATGCTGAGGACACATAACAGACATAAAGCGATCAAAACAAAGTGGAGAATAGACACAAAGTGTATTTTCCTTTTATTAGTAAAAACAATAAACCAAGTTAATATGCAATTATTAATTAGATGCTAGTCGGGATTAGCTGGACACAAGATATGCTTTCAATATGCAATTTCAATTTTATCGTAAAACTGTAAGAATTATTCTGAATCACTTAAACCATTCTTGAGGTAGCTGAAGAGTACAGAATACTCTAATTTTAATAAGTGCCGTGGAAATTTTAGGGAGTTGTCATTACGAATTCGTGTAGGCTTTGGGGAAAGGAATTAAATGCACTGGTGCTTGTGGGAAAGGAACTACATTTACAAGCAGATTAACCTTGTTTATAATTGCAAGGCAATGAGCAATGCCACTGCTGGCTTTTGACTGCCTGACAATAATTGACATGGGTGACGTGAAACCTGTCGATTCAAGGTCAGTTGTTTGAAATCAATAGAACTCAGCAGGCGATTAGAAATGAACTTGAGTACATTCTTCCACGTGGGTTTTTTACTTGTTTTGGTGAAAATGGTGTCATTTCCAACTGGAGACATCTCGGAATCAACTTGATATTTGCCACACTGAGTTTTTCGTGGTGTGGTAATGTTTGTTTCTGGCAGCAATAATTAAGGGTGGTTTTAATTGTATAGTGTATATCAGCAATATTCACAGCTTGATTATAAGCACCTGTGGCCTAATAAATAGGGAATATTCTGAAATTGTGCAACTCACAGCATAATTTGTTTCTGAAAACTTGTTGCAAATTCCTAGGACGTAAGCAGCAGTGTGTGTTAGTAAACACTGAAATACTATTTTGAGAAAATTGTTTATTAGTAGTAAACTAGCAAGCTTCACCTTTCAGGTCTAGATTCAGCACCACATAAATGCTGAAAAATGTAAAAATACTTCAGTGACTTCAGTTGCTAGGTCACATGTTAGTACCTAAAGCCTAGCATCTGGAAGATATATGCTTTTCTGTGACTTTAAGGGTCTGATCCTTAGCACACCTCATGCATCTGCAAGGAGTTGTGTTAAAAGACTTAAAAAGTTACAGCTCTTCAGCTGGAGTTCACTGATTTTCCTCCAGATGTGCAAAGTGGTACGTGTTCACTGCTGGTCCATTGTACTGCAAAATAAACCAAGCTTATGCATATGTGACTTCTAAGTGTGTCTTAGGGGGAGTGGCAACTCCTGGTGAAGAATTGGAGCCTCTTTAAATAGCTCTTCTGTACTACTCATAATTATGGCTCCACAATGACCAAATAGCACATAGAGACAGTGTTTGCCTTCGAAATCTGACTCTGCTTCTAAATTGGTTAAATCTCATTACTTGCATAAAATGTGAGCATGGGCTTAACTTGCTGTGCTGAAGAAGGGTGAGTTAAACAAGGTCTCAGTCAAGGTCAGCAACAGAAAATTCAAATCCAGCCCTTGATTAACACAGTTGAAATGAAACTGTTGTCACATTTTGGACCAAAGTCTTTGCAATAATGTACATCTTCAAAACCAAATCTTAGTGTTTTCTTCACTCATCAAAACTGCATTAGGAGTAGCTGACTTGGTTGACCCCAACTAGAATATCTTCAGTATTTTTCACTTAATACAAATGTTGAAAAAGGAGCTTTTCTGAAATGCAGAAGTAAAGATTAAAAAAATCAGAAGCTAATCATTTCAGAATTGTTAGCAAATGTAATTCTTCTAAGAGTTTTTTATGCTTGTAACATTTACAGTACATCAATAATGCAGCTTATTTAAAGAAGAAAGAAAGTATGACACATATTCTGCCTCATGAATGTTGTTGAGCTCTTCGTATTGCAAAATGCCTTACAATAAAGGGTATCAACTGAACTAAGCACTAGGCTGCTGTGGCTGGCATAATGCACTACAGTATCCTGTTACAGGCATTCTTTGTAATTCTAGGAGGCAGAAAATAAAATTCAACACTCAAAAATAATAAGCTTAAGTAAATCATGTAGGAGAAATGTACATTTATGTCCAAGAAATGGTTAGATGTTGCCAGAACAATACAGCTACATTATGAATCTTTAATGATCTCTGAAAGTCATAATGGTCTGTCACTAATGCCCATTAATGATCTCTCTATACCACGGGTATGGGCTTGATGTTTCTGGCCGGTACCTTAGAGAATACTTTAAATATGCCTTAAACTTTCTCTCATCTACTCTCTGTGTATCTGCTCCAAATGTAGACTGCAATTGTCTGGATAGGAGCAGCTCGTAAGGCAGCATGGCTTTGGGGTTAAGAAAGTCTTATTCAGGTAAGATGTATTTAAGCAATATTTTTATAGGAAAAAAACTAGCATGTATTTCCTGGCAAGTAATCCTCTGTAGAGATGATAAAATATATAAAGAAATTGAAGGCTAATATTTGTTAATACTAAGAATGTGATTGTTCTTTGACTTCATGAATTTTCTTTGATAACTCTAAAAATACACTATTCAAGAAGGAAAAGGCAAGTGTTACTGTTAATTCTTACTGATTGAAATGGTAAATATACCGAATATGCTACTAAGCTGGCAAATTTGTCCAGTTTTAATATGTTTTTCAAATGTCGCTCAGATTGATTTTACGACCTTCTAAATATCCGTGCTACATATTTAGTTAATTTTGTACCCAAGGTTTTTTTCAGATATAAAGCTTGCTTTAAAGAAAAAAATCCAGTAATTCAATTTCTGGTCTAATTGCCTTTTATGAGAGTACTGTGCTGAACATTAACTGAAGAAAATCTTGTTATGGTGTTAACAAGTTGAAAATCTTTTTAATACAGAACCATCAGCTTTTATATATTCTTTTGCAAATGTCTTAGCTAAAAGCTTATGATGGTTTAATTTATTTTCTTTAATAATGATAAAGTGTGTTCTCTCTATTTGGTACATGAAACAATCAGTTTACTGTAAGAACCAACGCCCTATGGATAGAAGAGATAAACAAAGCCAAGGACTCTTGGAAAAATGCCCCAATATCAAACAATAATCTGACAGGCAGTGTGTACAGAGAGTTAGGTATTAACTGTGCCAGTTAGATATTAACTGTCTAGAACATATATAATTCTTTATTAGAAATAAATCAACATGATTAGTAAACAACTTCTATGACATTGCACAAGGCATCCATGCTTTTTTCTCTTCAAAATTAATAGTTAGTAGTTCTAAGTAAACCGTAGGATGCGAAGCAAACAGTCTGCAGTTTGGGCAAGTTAAAAATGTATTTAGCTACTATAATCACTTAATATGTAATGCTAATTATTAGCTACTAAGTGCATTTCTATTTTCCAAAAGCAGTAAGCTTTTATGGCATTATTGTAGTGGAGGTGAAGTGGGTCTAAAGCCGTCAAAATTGCTGCTGTAGGTTAGCTTTTGGGGAATATGTTGCCTAGCCACAATATAATAAAAAATACCAGCAGCTGATTATGGACCTTGGTGCTTGTTTATAAACCTGGTGCAAAGGCCCTGGGACTCGTTCCAGGGCGTTACAAAGTGTACGGGGTGATGGAGTGGGGCAGGATGCAGTGCGAGAGTGGCTGTGCGGCGGCTCAGCACCGCGGACAGCGGCTCAGCACCGCGGACAGCGACCCCTTTCCAGCTCTTCGCGGGTACCCGGGGCCTTTACCTGAGCCACCGGGGAACACCCGAGAGTGAGAGGCGCCCGGTCCAGCTCCGCTTAAGTATAAAAACGAAGTGTTACACGCAGCATCACAGCGTCTCTCTCTGCTTGCCTGAAGCCTGCACTTTCAACTTCATTGTTAATTACAGCCCGAGGCACCACTTAACATTTGTTGTAATGAATATCACCAGTGACCGAAACAAAACTGGGAAAGAAAGTGAATGACCTTGCTGGAGCAGTTACAGGAACTAACTCTAGGTGTCCCTCTTGTTTCTGGTTTTAGCAGTAATTCTATATATTTGGTTTTTTTGACTGGAAGCCTGTCCCATTCGTTTGGTTGATAACTGTTTACAAATTAATGTCCTACCGCTTGCTTCCTGTACAGGAAACACTGTATTTCCCAAAAGCCTCCTGAAAAGACTTCACATCAGAACTTTTTAAGTAGGCTAAAATTCATGGCAATAATGGTTTAAAAATATAGTCACTGAGTAAGACATTTTGTATATTACGGAGCTGGGAATAAAGGAGAAAGGAGGTGGAAGTTTCTGTGATCATTACCAGCTCTATTCTGATTATCTGGTGTTTGTGCGTCTCAGCATTGTTTGGACATCTTGGGTTTGCTCATATTTGCAAGTTAGGAAGAAGAAATGCAGAAAAAAATGCCTTTATGTAAGTGAATTCACACTAGGAATGTAGAACCCATATTTGCAGAGGTTTGACATGTCCAATTCCAGTTACAGTCCAGAGGAAATACAGATACCAGCAACTTCTGGATCCATATCTCTTGCTCCAATCATATGAGAGGAACTGCCTGTGAATCCCCGCAGGCCTCACAACACACAAGAGTGCTGCACAATTTAATGAATTCTGTGTGGCTATGTGTTTTACCTCTGCAGCTGTACATGTGCCTTTTTACAACTAGAGCCTTTAACCTCTTATAACTGCCCCATATATATAGGAGACAAGAAAACACAAGGAGGTCTTCCTTCATTGGAGTTACATGGAATGGACTAAGTAGAATTAGTGAAATTATAAAATTGAAAGATCAGCCAAGATAATGTCTTACAAGCCAACAGGCTTAGTTCTGTGCCTCAGAATCTAGTTCTGCTCCTTGTCCTTTCCTTCCCAGCAATAGCTTTCTGGCCTTGGAATGGTTTTTTTTGTAGATTAAGCTAAACTAAGTTTATCTTTTTTTAAACAAGATTAAGTTGACCTCAACTGAAGGTTAAGGACATTGAGATACTGATGGGGTTTTTGTGACTACTGCTCATTAGAAGCATGTTGTAATTTTTAATGAAACAAAGAAAGAAGATCCTGGTAGGAAGAGGTGGAAAATGAGAATGATAAACAAAGGGAAGAGGGTAGGAAGGAGAGGACAGAAACCCTGATGATATATCATAATCTGCTAAATATGGTGCCTCTCTGCTGTAAGTTTAGCTCAGCATGATTTAGCAGTATGACTAGGGAGTTGAGAAGGCCATACACATGGACTGGGAATTTCATTAATATCATGGTATTATACTTGTATCTACTTCTGCAGCTTAATCTACAAGTGTCGTGATGGTTTTAGATAGAAATGCAGCTACAAGTTGGGCAGTTATCCAGTCTCTATAGAAGCAATTGTGTCCTTATGGTAGTTCAGCTGGACTTAAGCAAGAAGTGACAGTACTCAGCTCAAGCAGATTCGTATCTGTGTCACTGATTTCTGAGCATTGTTTCTCTGCATAGCAACAAAATCTTTCTGTGCTTTCTGATGAGGTCTGTGTCCCCAAAAATACACCCAGATGCCTAATGCAAATATTGGGAGCAGCAGCAGATGTTCCACTATTAGCCTCCTTCTCTGAATTGACTTCTCTGAATTTCTTCTGATTTGCTTGTGTAGAATTTGCATACGCAATTTTTCTAGTCTCTAGACCTATTTAAATCCAATGCAGAAAATGGCTTGTGATTCTTGTTCATGTTTTACTGGCCAATGTTACTTGTGAGTGGTGTTTGCAAAAAGAGTGCATCTAACTTATGCTAATGAATTCCCCTCTGTTTATTTATGATACGTGGAATTTTCACCTCAAAATCCCTGTGTGATTTATAGATATCACCTTTGCTCTGCTCTTGCCAGCAGCAGCTTCTGTAAAGCCTGGAGTTGCCAAGAGGCCAATTGCTGGAAGGTGTATGTGTGTGCGAAGTGCAACTACTTGGGCTGGTTTTATATTCACATGTACTAGTGAGCACTGCCAGAAGCAAGAAACTGAGCTAAGTGGACCTTCACTAAGTGACTACTTAGTTTTCATGGTGGTAAATATTGTTTATTATAAAGATGCATTAGGTAGATTACACTCCTTATCATCCTGCAACAATAGTTTGGTAAGGCGGAGATAGAGTTTTCTTTCATGAGGCTGTAGAAAATAATAGTTCCTTTTTGGATGGGAATGAATTGCCACTTGGAGGTGCCTTTCTCTCTTGTTTCTTGGTTGTACTGTGCAGATATTTGGTCAGATGAGCTTAGTTAAACCAAATTTTACATCACTGAACTTAGGTTAGATATGTCTTGTTATGTCACCAATAATATCAAGATTATTATATGGTGAACTGAAACAGAATCCAGAAGTTTGGGCTCATAGCGCTTTTCCTACTCCTAGGGGACATACCTTCCTTCTGGCTACTGAAAGTGAGACCAGCTTTTTGGCTTAGGTAAACTGGTTCCAGTTCCATGGCAGTGAGTGTAGCAAGGCCCCACTTGCACATTTGCAGAAGTGTCAGCCCAGTGCAGGGTCTGCATCCAACACATGGAATTTTTTGCTTAGTCCCTTTCATTTGTGACCTACTCTGTTCACATTCTCGTTTGTCATTGTGGAGTTGGTGCCATGATCTCAGCAGTCAGGTAACAGTCACAGAAAACCATTGCCAGGCTCTTCTGATGCCAGCCTGGGTAATTTGGTTTCATTATTAGAAAACAGATGGGTCTTACATCATTAACAGAGCAACAGGAAGCAGCAGGCTTGGCATCCATCACATGATTGCAGTGAATTGGGCTCTGTAGTTACATGAAGCCAAGCAGGGGGGCAGAAGTTAACTATTGAGCAAAACATGGCTGTGAGAAGCTGGTAGAAATGCTTGGTGAGAAGGGGAGAACTCTCAGAGGCTCTAATTCACTAGAGACCCAGTGAGTCCATTTTTGTCAAGCTGTTTACAAAGGAAAAGCATCCAATCTCTGAAAAGGTGGGAAAATATCCATTTGAGTAATGTGACAATTGCTAGACACCTTGCTTGGGTTCTGTGAAGGACTATTTATGGTGTTTTGTGATGTGTAAAGCGGCCTTATGTTAAGTTTGACAGTGTCATGTAGCCCACACTTCTCACGTGTCCCATCCTGAGAAGTAAATATTTCAGGGATGATATGCTGTCATTTACATTGATGTTTCTGAGAGTCATCATGCTGAGAGGTGAGTGAACAGTTACTTCTGTGCATACTGATGTGGAAGTATTTTTTGCTACGGCTTTGTGGTGGGCAGAGAGAAGTTGGTTGGCTGCTGCTGCAAGTTCCTGGCTCAGGGTGGGTCCCCGAGACACCGGAATAACACGTTCCCAGTCTGGGAGCCCGCAGAGGTGTGGGAGCTGATCTCTTCTGTTTGTTCTGTGACCTTTACCAGCTGATTGGCACTGATCTTTTATGCACCGCATAGATGATCTTTTGTGGCTGACATTTTAGGATGACTGAATATGGATTAACCTAGGCAAAAAAATTTCTGTTTTTCTACCTTCAAACAATGTCCTCCTTTTCGGAAAAATGCCTGCACCAAGTCAGATCAAATCCAGTTTTGACTGAGGCAATGCTGTAAAGGAATTGGAATTCACTGCTGGAAAAGGGTAGAACTGGAGTTTCTCTCATTAATATTTTCTTTGAGCACCAAAAAGAAAACTGGTGTTCTTGATGTGAGATCCAGTGGCCATCTGGAGCATTTTGTGGGGCATTCCAGTTATGAAGAGGCTCAGATTCTTGTCAGAGTCAGTGAACCTCATCCTAGCAAACTTGTGCAGGTAATAACAGGATTAGGATACGAGAACCTTTTGTAATGCATCAGGCGCATAATTATTTTTTAAATGTCTTAGTAGTCTTAGTGAGATGACTCACGTGTTGAAGATGGAGACGTGTGTCTCTGCTTTGCTGGATGGAGGCCAGTTTCCACGCATCCGGTCGAGTGCACAGGTGGTACTAGGATCTCTTCTGGTGTTGGAATTCATGATTCTGTACTCTGAGAAGACAAAAATCAAACAACTGCCTAATCCCCTGAACAACGAGTGAGCTCCTAGGTAAAGTGGGTGCAAGTGAAATGTTTGCACTGGTGCCGCAGGAAATTATTTTCATTATTTTCCTGTTACTGAGCAGGGCTGTACAGTGCACTTTTGCAAAGAACCATGGCACAGACACACAGGAACATCCGTGTCACTGTTTACAAGGGCCCTTTGCTTTCAACATAAAAATACTTCTGTTTACAGCAGTACAGCTCATATAAAGGCCTGCAGCTGGTTATTGAGGCTGAAACTTACTATTAAGGTTAATTTTAATGTAGCCCAGTTGGTCTGTTGACTAAAATATCCTTAAATTTGAGCTCTTGGTCTGCAGCTGCCTGAAGGCCTGGCTCTTCCCCTAATACCTTTTCCTACCTTGTGCTCAGAAATAAACCTCTAGCTGACTCTTAATTTGGCTTGCATCTAGGGAAAAGTAGGCTTTCAAGGGTGGTGAATTGGACAGCAAACCATGCTTATCCCTTGAGCTGAGAGCACGCAGACACTCGCTGTTCTGCAGCACTTGTGTCCGGCCACGGAGCTGGCTGCAGAGGAAAGGCTGAGTCATTTCCACAGAATGTTTCACGGAGGAGCTAAGTGATGTGGGGCTTAGGTCTGAACAGCTCTGTTTCCTGATGAATAGTAATACTGTTTACTTAGAAGAGGAAAAAAATCACTGGGGGCCTCAATGCTGCTGTGTCACAGCCAACTGGATAAAGTCTTGTTTGTCTCAACCTGAGAAGAGAGAGAAGCGATTCTGGTGGCACTTTTCAGAAAATAATTTTCTGCTCTCTGGGAGCGTAGGCAGTGGAGATAGCCCATAGCCTTGACTGCTGAAGCTTTTTCTGTATTCTGTTTGTTCTGTAACAGCACTAGTATGATACCCCAGCAAGAACAAAAGAGCCTCTGAAGGGACTCCTGGCATCCCATGCAAGGTTGCTTTTTTTTTTTTTTTTTTTGGTCACAGTAAAGCACCTTCAGTCTTGTAAATGTACAGAGGTGGTTTGGGGTTTGTGCTGGGCTGACTGAGGTCTGGAGCCGGATTGTAGGGTTTTTTTCTGGTCCTGATGTTCATGCAGCATATGTTTTGCTGATCATCTACCTGTTTATGTAGGACCTACTATGAATCTTTTGGTACTTGTTTGCAGAGGAAGAAGGAAATAACTGAGGACGGGATATTTTGGCCAAAAATACTGGCAGTAAGTTCCTGCTTTATGGCAACATGTCATGAGAATCATGAATGCTTCTGCAGGGCACAGAGGAGCTTGGGTCCCTCCACAATTTACACATTGGGCTCCTGTGTCAATCACCAGCGCACTTGAACAGGCAGCCAGAAAGTGCTGTCTCTTTTCCACCCATTCTCTTCTCTGATGGCAATGCTGCACTGATATGCTACTCTGCGCTTGATCACATCTGTTGACATTCATGTGCTGAAATAGCATAGATGATCAGCAGTTGGGGGAGAGGAGTTCCTCTGCTCGCAGGCTGCAGCTGGCACCAGGCACGCTGCACAGCCACAGTGGCTTGTCAAAACTTGAAGCTTGTTTCATGACAGTGAGGCGTGGAGCTGGCTTATGATTTTTCATCTGTTCTCAGTTTTTGTGCACTGTTTGTTTTGCTCAGAATCTACCTGTTTATGTAGCATCTTCTACAAATCTTTTGTGCATAGGATAGACACAAACTCATGGGAAACAGCAGTGGCCCGGGACCTGCCACAGTACAAACCATTCAAGGATGATGGAGCAAAGTTTTGCACTCTCCTCTAGTTTGGTGAAACAGTCAGTGGTGCTTCAAAACAGTGGAATTGCTGCTGGGTCAAATCCCAGCTCCAGGTAGCTCATGGCCCTGTGTCTGGCAGTAACTGTACAAGTCTGTCTCATGCTGATTTCTTAAGAGGTGCTTAATTCTTGATTGAAATGCAGCTGGCAATTTATTCTCTCACTTTAAGTGTGCCGTGTTACAATAATCACATACGTAGAAAGAGGATGTATGCTCAAGGAGTGCCTGGTCGTCTTTTACATTCAAAAAGTCACTTGGAATGTCATTTTATTTTATTTTACCTTTTGAGCATGGTGGGGAGTGAACAGCTCTTGCTGTTCAAAGAAAATAAAGCTGTTCCTTGAGATTTTTATATCTCTAACACTGAAGTAGTCCAAAGATTGGTCTTGTACCAAAGGCGTTTTCCCAACAAGATCTTCATTTTCATGTGCCATTTATAGTAAATGAAGACACGTTTGTGGGAGTACCAATAGATGGAGGGGTAGGTTGATCTTGCAAAAAAACTGGAGGACTGCTTTTTGAAACTTAAATCTGATTATGCATATATGCTATTTTTATTCCTCTTTTTAGTTATCTGTCAAGGAACATTTGTGCAAATGAATTTTCTTTATGGATTTTAAGCATGCAAGCTGGAATGCTGGCAGAAAGATATCCTAAATACTGCTTTCGTATAGTGCGTTTCCCCAGAATTTTCAAGGTTAGCCAAATTCTGAGTTCTGGTTAGTCATAGTGAAAATGAAATGTCATCTGACCTATAGGACAGATCACAATGAGACAGCTTCACTTTGATCTGAAGATCAAACGCTGCTTTGCAAGATGGGAATACTTCTGATGCAATGGGTTAGTCTCAGGAAAAACAAGTCTTGCTTGTGACTGTATTGGAAGTGGAAAGATGGCAAAATCATAGTACGTTACCGGTGAGTTGAGTAGGATGAGTTTTTACTAATAATATCCAAGTTGCTGTCTCTTGGGTTGAATTTCACATGTCTTATGTGGACTGGCAGCTGATGGTAGTGGTGGAACTTGTGAATTACAGTTATTTTTACCCTACTGTTTAACCCAAATAAGAAATTAGGAGTATTTATTCAATGTGACTATGTGGATGCCATGAAGTGCCTTATAAACAAAGGTGAGTGAGTGTGTATATACCTATACATGTATGCATACATAATTCTTGCACAAAAGAGATGCTGTGGATGGTTATATGGGGCTACCAAATGTAATATACATGTCAGCTGTTGAGGGCGCATGTTGTGCTTTATCAGACAACATCTTAAAACTTGTATATTATGGGCATTTCTGTTATTAAGGCCAGGCCATGCAACATGTTTTATTGGGACAGGAATTCTCAGTTGGAGGAAACAGATTTGAACCCGTTGTGAACTGTTTCTAGTCCAGGGGAGGACTGTAATGTTTGCAGAGGCACAACCAACTCCTTTTGAATTGAGCTCTTTGAACTGAAGATACTGGGTAGCATTTCTGCTGTGCTTGCCTGGGACCAGGATACAGCCCCAGGGAAGGAGGGGAGGACCGCCTTGCTTTGCCAAGGGTGTGTGGAGGAGGGGAAGAAGGGGCAGGTATCCTGTGAAGCCTGGCTGAGTCTGAAAAATACAGTGCTGTCACACCAACCCACCTGCATCCCTTCTGTCTTGATAGCCCCAGGGGAGCCCTGGCACTGGCCCAGGGCACACAGGATGCAGCTCCTGGACTTGGGAGGCTGAAGCCCTTTGGTATCAGAGTTCCTGCTGAGCTCAGCTCCTGCAAGGAACCAGCCCACAGCCTCTCCAACTCCACAGGCGTGAGACATTGCACCCTGCTCCAGCAAGTGACTGAAAATCCCCTCTGCCTTGGGGATAAATTCTGTCAGTAGTTGTTTGCCTTCAGGTTTGCGAATCTCTGTTTTGTTTCACTCCTGAATTTGCCTTATTTTAAGCTCCAGCTGATGAAAATATACTGAAGAGCAGGGGGGGCAGTAGCAGAGGGATCCCCAGCTCCTCCTGCTTCGTATGTCCTGGGGCATGGATGTGTGCAGGATTCAATGTGCACTGTGCAGGACATTAATCACAGTGCAGTGCCAGGATCCGACACCAAGCACTGCTCCAGCATTGCGACACTGCTGCTTCTCCCTGCTCTGGTAACCCTGCAAACTGCCCCCCACTTAGCCAGTGGACATAGTGGCACTGTGGGGCACAAAGGGAAGAAGGAGAACATGGTAATCACAAGGAAATTACTCTCTTTGAGGTTTCCCTAGTCTCTGCTAGAAAACTGGAGCTGAGAGCAGGTGCGAGGGGGGAAGGAAAGGCAAGAGAAACAGTCTCCAATCAGTCAGTGAGGAAGAGAGGGGACCATCCTGTGAGGATGAGGAAAAAGTAGGGAGGACCTATGGCTGGAACTCCCCTGCCTGCCTCCCCAAACCACCTTCCTGCCGCCGGCCAGGTGTCCTCACTCTGCTGCCAGAAACCTGGTGCCAGCTATTTGTTCATCACAGTCACGTTTGTTTGGGTGTCTGCACCTCCCCAGGAGTCGACTCTGTCAAACGCAGGTACTCGCAGCCCGTGGGGCCGGCAGGGGTGGGCAGCTGAGGTGCACCGGCTCCCACTGCCCACCTTGAGCCCCCACCTTCCCGCTGCCTGCACCCCGCGGACCCCTCCGCAACTCTCCACACAAAGAGCCACTGGGCAGATCTCCTGCTTGTTTCCTTGCCCAAGAGAGGAGGAGGAGGAGAAGGAGAAAGGAGGAGGAGGGGAGGGTGGTGATAAGGGGCTTGCTGCGTCGCTTCATTTCTGTATCCAGCGCACAGCTCGTGGGGTGTGTGCGAGTGCGTGCATCTGCTGCCTGAGGACTACTGCGGCTGCAGTCTCAGCGCTGAGCTGCTGGCAACCAGGCGTCAGGGGAGCTCTGGGTGTTTACCAGCTGGTGACAAGTGTTGCAATGCAAAAGCCGAACGCGTCTGTGAAGAGGAGACTGCGCTGGCAGCGGCACCTGTAAGGAGCAGAGGGGAAGAGGCTTCCTGAGGCATTCAGCAGCAGGCAGCCAAGGCTCCAGGCATCAGCACCTCCTCCCAGTGTCTCCATCACTGCTTGCTTCGGGGCTCTTCTTAAGGGAGAAGAGGAAAAAGGAACCAGAAGACCCCTGCAACAGAACAGCCCCTGCTGGAGTCTAACAGGTGTTTGGTGGGATTTGAATGGGGAGGGAACGGGTGGGGAGAAAAGTTAACTGGAAAAATTTGGGCTAGGAAAGATGCAATGATCTTGCACCAAGTGGATGTGCCATGTTTGCATGTGAATAACGCATCTGGAGAAGCTCCGAGGGATGTCTTGCAAGTGATCTGCTCAATCTCCGTAGAAACGCTCACCTCTGCCTGCAAACTTTCCCCTGCCAGAAGTTGAGAGGAATAGAAAAGCACCGGAAAATCAAAAGGGGAAGATATCAGCGGACAAAAACGCTTGAGCTAAACTGTTGCATCCTGACCCGGGGCTCTGGTGCGAGCGTCCCACTGGTGCCTCCTGGGCTCCCAAGCCAATTGGCAGTGGGTGGCATTGGCCAAGGCACCCGGCAGTGTCCCCAGCATTGGGGACACGCCGAGCAGCATGCTGGCTGCGGTGCCCGCAGCTGGCAAGCAAACCCCGTGTGCCTGACCTGCCGGTTGTGCCGGGGCGGTGGCGGCCATGGCTGCAGCCATCGCCAGCTCCCTGATCCGCCAGAAGAGACAAGCCAGGGAGCGGGAGAAGTCCAATGCGTGTAAGTGTGTCAACAGCCCCAGCAAGAGCAAGGGAAGCTGCGACAAGAACAAGTTGAATGTGTTTTCCAGGGTCAAACTCTTTGGCTCCAAGAAAAGACGAAGGCGGCGACCAGGTTGGCAAGGGTTATATGTTTGGGGGGTTGGTTTGTTTAATGCAAGTTGGGATGTGCATCAGGCACGGGGAGAGGGGGACCGGTGCTTTAAGGCTGGTAAAATAAATTTACGGGTATTGCCACCCATGACTTGTACGATCTGATAGTCGTGGGTACCACATGCCAGTCCTTTCCCCTTTCATGTTCATCTGGTTTATTTGGATAGCACACACCACTACTATCTGCCTCTCTTGGACACCTGTCTGCACCCGTGTACCAGTAATTCAGTAGTCTGTCTTTCTATAACACATACACATGTACAAACACACGTGATTTATTTGTGGGGGAGATGCTAGAAGGGGAAGTTCCCATACATACACCTCCCTCAGTTGTATGTTGAACAACTTAGTTGTCTAGGGATTTGGTTTTGTCTTCCTGCTTCACAGAATGCCTGTGCTGTGCTTTATTTGCTGATTGCAGATGAGGCTTTTTGCTTTTGCTGGCACCTTTCAGAGTTTTGCTTCAGTGCCCTATTCCTTTCTAGGAATCTCATACATGCATCTGTCCTGCAGGCACGATGCTCTCTGTGTCAGGGGTGCGAAAGATGAGGCATGAAGACTTAGTCCGTGATCTGAGTGGGGTTTTTGTACGTGGGAGGAGCAAAACCCTGTGGTAATGTTGCTATCGCTTTGCTGTGCTGAAACATTGATGCCATTAGCCACTTAACCTGTCTACTTTTCTCAGCAGCCACAGGAAACGAGCTTTGCTCCTAATTTACCAACAGTTTGGGATGTATTATAGCTAAAAAGCCAAAGTAGGGTTGGATTAATCTCATGTCAGAAAAGTTGGTAGATAAGAATTGTGCATCTCTAAGTACCCTTATTTAAGGTTTCTAATAGGAAGGAATATACTTATGCAAACTGTTGTAAGCCTTTGCCTTCGGCTCCTATTAAAATGAAATACAGTAGGAGAGGTCCCGAATGTCTTTGATTACAAAAACAAGGCGTCTTATGCAGATATTGGCTGTTGGAAATGACACATCATACCTTCACAGTTTGTTTATCTCTGAATTGAGTTGTTGTGGAGCGAACTGCAGAGATGCATCCCCTCCTGATATAGTTGTGTGAAATGACTACAATGCAGATGTCATTGGGATTCAGTGGAAGTAGACCTTTTTTGCAATTATTCCTGGTGCATTACCCAGATATCTTAAATGACAGACTTGACAGCAGATCCTGTTGCTGTTTACTTTTTGGTCTAGAATGATCTGAAACTGTATGAGTTTTCTCGCTTTCTAACTGTGAATCTGAAGATTATTATGAAAAAAAAGACATCTATCCTAACTGTGCATTGTTTTGATCTTTCTTCTTCTAGCTGATGAGGTAATTACCTCAACCCTTATGGTAATATTTATTTTACAGTTCCACACATTGCTGGATTTCAAGGTTCCCCCCTCAATTTTCCATATGTTCATTGAGTAGTTTATCACTTCGGATGCTCTACGGAGCTCTTTGGAGCAGCAAGGAATGGGGGTTTGTTTATTAGAGCTGCAGCAGTTCCTGTGCTAAATGTTTGCTGCTATATATTTAGGCTCTCAACTGTCACTATGGTTCTTATTAGCGCTATCGTAGTAGTCCTCTTTTTCCTCTCCATTTAAGAACTCACACCTTTTTAGAAAGCAGAATACGCTCTTTGCCAGCTCATTTCTAATCTTAAATGAGATAGAGCTGAGCTCCTGAGGCCAAGCAGTGCACTGTTGGAATTTGTATTCACTGGAAGGAGGTTTTACTGTGCTACCTACATTGCGATCGAAAGTGGCATTTAATCATTTTGGTAATATATTTCAGAGATGTAAATTTGATCTCAACCAGATGAGAAGTGTTGCAAAGCTGGTTGCCCTGCTTTTGTTTTGGGTGTTTTTCATGTCTCAGCCTTAAGAAGAAATCTGGAGATTTGGTTTTAACATCCTGCTTGCTTGGAACGGCACATTAGGATTTCCCTCATTAATCTCGCTATTGTTTTTTTGCAGAGCCTCAGCTTAAAGGTATAGTAACAAAGCTATACAGCAGGCAAGGATACCACTTGCAGTTGCAAGCAGATGGAACAATTGATGGAACAAAAGAGGAGGACAGTAGTTATAGTAAGTGACATGAGAATAAATGGTGTGTTTGTGAATTGTGGTGTCTCATTCTTCCTATATAGGTCCATTCAAAATTGTTGTCCTGGGATGACTGAGCGAGTGGAAGCGGCGTAAACACTGTGCTCACAGTGCAGAAGTCTTCCCGACTTACTGGGTCTGAGAGAAATGCTAATAAAAATCACTTATAGAAATAATGAACCAGAGGAGGTAGTGATGACACATATGACAAACAAAGCAAATGTTATCTCCATGGTAATCCAGAGAAGTTCATTGCTGTCCTTTGGATTTTATTAGATTATTTTTTTCGACGGGGAAAATTCGCTCGCCCACTCAGAGTGCCTGAAATAGAATAACGCTATATCCACTCTTAAACAGGGGCTCATTCAAACAGAGCTGTGTTGTTTCACACAATGAGAGTTCATCATCATTTTAAAGTTCACATTCCCTATTATTATAGTTTTTTTACCCCTTCTAAACTTAATTATACCTTCAGCTTTTAACCAGATTTCCCTCAGCTTTTCTGTGAAAAAAAGTTTGGGATTTGTTTTTATTTTTGCAACTTTGTTAATTAATAGAAAACAGGAAAAGACAACTAGAGCAGTGAATTGGCTTGTGTAAATAAAATATTTACGTGTTTTACGTAGTTGTACTCTTTAGCTTAAGCTATGTTTCTGTTCTGAAAGGAGTTAGGTGGAGCGAAGAGTTTGAAGGTATTTCAGGTCACTTAGACAACAAACCAGAAAATCAACAGGCAGACTTTCCTCTTCAATTATTAAAAAGCACTGATTTAAGTGCCATCCTTTTCATATGAAAAGCATTTGTAGGTGAAACATAATTTCATTTCACTTGAATATGGCAGAGTAAGCACTAGACGCAATAGGAGATATCCGATCTTGTTTGTCCTTTCTGCACCCCTGTATTAACTTCCAAGTGACAGGAGGGACCTGGTTGTGCTGCTGGAGAAGCTCTCCTCGGCATCCTTTGAGGGTGCCGGCTTTGGGATGTGGGATATGTAGGGATATGTGAGATCTATCTCCAGGTTCCCCACAAAGACGGATCGGTGCAATGCTGAGTGGCTGCTGCCATCTTACCGAGTTGTCCTCAGTGCAGCCACAAAATCCACTCTAAGAGTGATCCTTACACACCTTAAACTTTGCATTTCTTTAAAGTGAATGACCTAATAGTTATGATGTTAAAAATCAATATTGATCATTCACAAGTTCAGAGTATTTCTGTAAATTATTTCTAAAAAAGATTAAGAAATAGGTAAACCTTACTTTTTACATCAAAGCATGATATTGGTGTAAACTTTTAATCTACAAGAGCAAATACTTGAAATTATGTCCTTTTTTAAGTGAACGTTTCATTTAAATGCTTTGCTTGCAGTTGCTCTAATAGGGATCCTGAGATTCAAAAGAAGATAAAATTTATGAGAATCTGTTCCGTTGATATTTACATAAATACATCTGTTTCTAGGATATCTTCATTTTCACTGTGTCCTTAAATTTACCATAACCTGGTAGGTTAGCAAGCAAATCATAAAAACTCCTTGTTGCTCGATACCAGCCTTCTAAAATGCTGGATACTTAAATATAATGGGTGTATCCCAGAAATGGTTGCAGCTTAGCTGCAGTATCTAAGTGTTCAGAGCAGAGGAGGATTTTATCATTAAAAAAACCCACATGCTTTTGAACATATTCCTCTTTTACATAAGGTAAGTGTATAGACCTGAATGTCCTGCAGTCTTGAATTCATTTTAATTACCATATTTTTAATGGAGCTAGTAAGACAACCTGATTTATCCTGTGTATCAGAGTCCACATAATGGGGTTCTTCCTAAGCCTTGCTCACATGAATATTAAGTGGATCAAGCCCTCTAAAATCCTTTCTTCTAATATCTGCAGGGACATCTCTTGTCTAGCCCACATTCATGCACTACAGGAAAATCACAGGACTTGTAGCCCCCTCCAAATGTGGAAAGGAGACTGTATCTCCTCTTCTTTGCACTTCTGAGGGATATCGTTGCTTTTGTCACCTTCACTAAACGTTTGCTCCAAGACCATTTACTTGTCAGTACAGTGCAATAATAAAAACTCCACTTAACAATAAGAGGAACATCCTCCAATGCTGCAATGGCCAGCAGCGTGGTTGCACGGCATGAGGACTCTGCAGTTGAGTTTTCTAGAGCAAACCCTGCCTCCAGACAGAGCATTGGTCAGTCTTATTTAAATTTTGGAATGTTTCTTCCCTGTTTATGGTAGAGGTGAGGAGAGCTTGCACGCCCTGATAGCCAGCAGCTGGTTTGTGCTCCTGACAGCAGCCTGGGCCCACGATGCCACCCTCTCCATCATTTACTACCTGGAGCTGAGTGGGATGTTTGCCTGAAGATCCCCTTCAGCTCCTGACTTGGGAGCAATTATTTCAAGGTCTGCAGACCCACTGCTATACGCAGGGTTCACAAAAACAAGGTCTCATCCGCAGTTGAAGGGTGTTTAAAAGAAAGCTGATATTTTGGAGAGCAGTTTAGGAAAAAAAGTGAAATATGGACTTGAGGAGCCATAGAACACACCAGACCTCGATTTTAGCCAAGAGTCCATGTAATTTGAGGAAGCGTCTTGTGGAGAGGAGAGCCTGGCTGAGAAACAGATTTTGCCTCATTAAATGTGTTAAATAGGGCAAGGTTTTAAATCAAGGCAGAATTTATTCCCCAATTTTGGCAAGACGAAAAAGATTTGTGGACTGATAAATTAGCGAAATACATGAAACAATATCTTGCAGAAAGCATACGATGGTCCAGGTGGCCGAGCCAAGGATGGCACAGAATTCACAGTAATGTATACATTCATAAATCCAGCTGTGGCCCACTGCTTTGTATTTTGCAGCTCGAATTCTCTGAAAGCTTGTATTTCACAAGGGCCACAGCAAAGATCATCTCTCCCTTAGACATCACCAAGTTTTTCATTACAAATAGATATTAAATCCTTATTTTACACAGCACAAATGTAATAGCGGAAGGCTAGGACGCAAATAACTTTGCGTTATCTTATGCTAACACAAACTGATTGTAGTAGCAGACAATTTATTTTCCTGTGACTTTGTTTGCCACCCCTTCTGCCATATGTGTCCACATAAGGGTCAACGGCTAGAAATGCAGGAACATCTGAAAGCTGTGCTCCGTGGCACTGGGAGCTTGCAGAGAAGGGATGAGCCTGGCTCTGCTGTTGGCCCCTTCACCATTCACTGGTCACAGACAGGATACAGAACTTGGACTTGCACTTGCTACTGTGCAAGGATGGTGGGACCAACTTCTTGTGCTAAAGGGGACATTCCCCTTTTTTCATGTAGTGCCAATGGCCTGTTGCCTTGGCGATGGCAGCTGGAGCGTCCTGGCTGTGTGTCTGGCTGTGCTGGCATAGAACAGATTGACTGCACACCCCTCCGACAGCCAGCCCCTCTCCTCCTCAGCAGAGGCAGTCGGCAGCAGAGCCAGCATTACTCCCCCACAGCTCTTTTGCAACTTCCGATAGTGTGTGCTACAGAAGCTGCTAATCCCACCAATGTCTAAAACAGCTTCTGAGTGTGCCCATCCTTGTCTTGCCTCGAAATAGAGCAGATATGTTTATGTCAGGAGGATACGATCACCTGCTGAGGGAAGCAGCTGGGCACCCATTGCAGTGTCTGCCCAGACCTCCCGAAGAGAATTCACTCAGCCTGGTATGTCTGCTCACCTTGCCAAGCGCAGCACAGTCAGGAATCACTCACTAAACCCATCTCTGTGTCTTGTGACTGTGAGCTATATGTTTTCCACTGTCCCAGGCTTTGCCCTGTCCTCAGCTATCTACTGAGAGGTTCATAGCACTGTTTACAGTGGAGCCCATACTCATACCTTTGTGCTGAGAATACCCAAACGCTTGTCCTGCTTGTAAATATGCCATTAAGAAAATGCCATTAAGAAAATGCCTTTTGAGAGAGACCTTCAGGTTCTGCCTGGATACTGAGCTTTAAATTGTGCTCTCCTGCCTACACAGAGATCAGATGCTGCTTTTGGAGGCTGAACTGCAGAAGAGGACTCTCCAAGGGAATATTTTCTCCCACAAAAAAATTCAAGCGTTTGGTAGAACGAATGAGAAATCCATTTCCCTAAGCATTTTCCTGTGCTGAAAATCTGAGCTTTGTTCACCAAAAACTTTGTTCACCAAAAACAGAACTAGAGGATTAGGTTTTAGTGAAGAGAAAGCCATTTCTGTTGGTTTGCGCTTGCAAGTGAGCATGAGGAGGGGCTGCCTGGGTGTGTGTTTGTATCTGCATGTCCACTCGTGTGTTTGAGAGGGAAAGAAAAACATGGGTATGTTTATTTGTTAGTTCTGGCTATTTCCACCTGCTCTCCTATATATGACTACTGTAGGAAATTCAATGATTGAAGGTGCCCCAATCTCAGTGCAGAGCCCCCGGTAGATCACAAGCGTGCCTGCACAGCCGGGCAGACTCAGCCCAGCCCTGAGCACATCCCTTGACTGCTGGCTGCCCCCAAGCCCATAGCAGCTCTTCTTCACCGAGCCGGGGGACTGAGATGCTCATGTTAACCTGGGACAGCACACGGAGCTGGAGGTCCAGCTGCCTGCTGGAACAGAGTCTCTTTTCACCGGAATTTAGTCCTTCATCCCCAAACGCAGTGTTAACTACTGGCCGTGCCTTTATTGAAATAAGGGATGCATTCATTTGCACTTTCTTTTTTTGATACTATTGTCAACCCCACACTCAGAATTTAGGATCCATATGAAATGCTGGCAAGCTGCAAATTTTCTTTTAAGTAAATATGACCATTTGAGGGTTGTCAGGCTGAAAAAGGGATTTATAATGGAAAAGGGATTTATAATAGGTCATAATTCTTAGCTTATACTTTTGAAAGTAATAAAAGTATTTCAAATTCATAATTCAGTTTTAAATTGGCTTCAGACAATGACCATAAATACCGAACTTCAAACTGAAGCAGACTGGAGTTTTCTGGCCAAGTAATAAACCATTGGAAATAAGGTAATTGCCAGTTTGGCATTACTTCATCCCATTTCTGCATTCATACAACAGATATAGAAAAAAACGCTTTGAGTTACGATAACAGTACTTGAAAATTTTCTTAACTCCCCTTTATTTTCAGTCCTACGTATTGAGGACAGGTGCTGTATTCAACTCGTTATTACTTGTATTCAATTTTAATGTAGCTATGAATCTAAGCTATGGCAAAGCTTTGCTTTTTCTTTTTCCTTTGCAACTTCACAAACAAGAATCTTCATTTTACGAAGAGGTGTTTCTCTGCTTATAAATACTGCCACTATTAGCATGTATACAAGCAGAAAAGCAAGCAGACCATTCGAAGCAGCTCAATTTTGAGAGCACAGATTTAGGGCTTGATATAAAGAATGTGCTGTCATTACATTTCATTTTGAAGCTTAACTCTTTTTTTCAAACCCATTCTCTTCTTAAAAAGAGGAAAAAAAATCCTATGTGTTTTGACTTTGAGATGTTAATGAAAGTTTCTAACTTTTCTGAATTTCATCTTGCACCTTCCTTGTGGTTAAAAATATTTACTAAATTTGTTCTGAATTTGCAAAAAAAAAAAAAAAACCCAAAGCCAAAACCAAATTAAGTGTGTTCAACTCTACTCAGAAAACCCTGGATTCTGCTCGTGAGGCGGGTAAGTCGTTTTAGCTTTCAGTACATCAAATTCACTGTCTACGGAATGGGAGAGGATATGTTGATGTCCTCTGTAGATAATTTCTGAGCTATTGGTGGAAATTGCTATAGAAGACTGCAATAATAGTTGTATTGTTCTATAGCACCCACAGAAATTAGTATATGCATGGGTAGGCATTTTTGATTTGGCTCTCGTAGTTATGGTTTAATTCTCTATATAATCTGTATACGCTAAAGGATTAATTTTTCTCTCCATCTCCTTTCTCTCCTAGCTTTGTTTAACCTCATACCTGTGGGTTTACGAGTGGTGGCGATTCAGGGGGTTCAAACAAAATTGTATCTGGCAATGAACAGTGAAGGATACCTATATACATCAGTAAGTAAACGTTTTAATTTTTTTACTCCCTGAAATTACGGTAAGAACTTAGTATAATTTCCTCTCCTAAGGAATCTGCTTATTACCTGTAGAGGTAGGATTTGCCAGCAAATTCAGTATAGTGGTAATATTCTGGTTTTAGCTTATTACTCTGTTTCCTTTATTAATACATATACTTATTCAGAATCAAACTGTGTGCCTTTGATGCAAAGTGGTAATCTCAAAGTGTGAAATAAACAAACACTCACAACTAAAACCCCCAAACAGAAAGGATGCTCTTTCTTGGTTACTGTGGGTTGATCGGACTAATCAGGGCAGGGTTACAGAGGAAAAGAGACAACTTTGTGAATCACACATACGCCTGAATGTGTTTTATATCTTCACATGTAATTTCTGTACTGTTATTAAAAGGGATTATTTTTTGTTTGGCCAGGATTTTCAAATAGACATGGAATATAGTAAGTGAATAAATGCTGGTATAGTGAGTGAAGAAATGCTTTATTTAGCAGTTTTGATGAAGAATGTCTGTTAATAGTTTCCAGTAGTATTTTTTTCAAGAGAGTAAACAGTGTTCTTGTGAAAAAAAAAAAAAAAAAAGGATGTTTTAAAAAGTAGATCCCTTTTCAATTAAAACCATTTGGTTAAACTATATTCAGGAGTTTTAATTACAAAGTCTTAATAGATTTTTCCCAAAGAGGAAAATAGAGGAAGATGTAATTTGCTATCTACTACAAATTTTTCCCTTCGCCCTTAAGGTGCCTTTAATACTGATAATGATTAAGTAAACTTATTTAAATATCTTATTTGTTTTGCAGTCCTGACAGCTGGGACAAGGGGCAGCTTTGCATATTTTTCCTCTTGTATCTGCCTGAGCAAAAGCAAATTAGAACTGGCTCTGCTGTGGGACAAAGTAAAATTTCAGTGAACGGCATCAAACTCCACTTTTCTTTTTGCTCTGGCTGTTTGCTTAGTGCGGTTAATCCACAGATTTGTTTGCAGGGCTGTAGCCACACAGCCAGATCGTGCAAAGTCCTCTTAATCCCATGTAGTCACAGTCCTGTGGCTGCACAGTGCCATTTACATTTGCAGTGCAAATGTACCTTTGACTGCACCGTGTGTTTTCATTTACATTGGCATCCTCAGCTGCACTCCATTCTGGCTGCCCACTCGCCCAGAGAGCTCTGTGCCGTGCAAATATGCTCAATTTGAGTAGGTCACTCCTTTCATTGCATATATTCTGGAAGAATCAGAAATATTTTTGCAAAGATGCAGAAAGTGGGATGGGGACAGATTCTGCCACTGTTAACACACAGTGCAGCAGTAACTTCTCGTTGTGAGACGTTAGCATGAAGTCGAAGGGACCACTGAGAGAATGAGGTATCACTTCTAGTATCCCTTGATGTGAGGATAAATAGTAGAATATAACTCTTATTTTGCTTAAGTCCAGCTTTTCATTTGATCGGTATTGAGGCTACCTGGGCAGAGCTCGGAGCTTCACTTTGGTTCTAATTTTTGATGTTTGCATCGATTAGGGGTAGTTGTGGTCTCCTATGTTACCATGAATACTGTTTTGTTTGAAGCCTTTAATGTCTGTGAATGTAATAGTTTATGCCATTCCAAAATTAACTGGTGACATCCCTCTATTTCGCCTTTAGTAACAATTGTCATTTTTGTTTCCTTATTAGGCAGCTATATTTTCTGACATTCATTCTTTTATTCTTCTCGAACCTGATGGGGTTGGCAAGGCCTTAAACAGACTTTTGTTGTGGTGTTGTGTCCCAAATTTATATTTTTAAATACTCTTCACAAAGACAGGTGTCCATTTAGTGTTAATCTACTTTTCCAAAGAAAGTTCGTTCTCAGTAATCTTGGGTTTATCACTTAGTGCCTTCTGGTTTGGTTGTTTTGTCATTTACAATAATTGCAAGAAACTGTCTCGGCAGCTCAGGTCTGTGTGGATGTGCCCACGGAGGGAACATCCCTAGTGAGGAGCATCTGCCCCTACTTTACTTACTATGCAAAATGGTTGCCAGAATTTTAGTCCCAACACAGTTTTTTAAGTGTTTCTAGCACTTCTTTTGCCGATAATGGTCCTTTCAGTAAGGGATACAGTCTGACAGTCTGATGCGTGGGAAATTAGCTCTATATTTTGGGCTGGATTCTTCGTTGATATAAATGAGTCCCAAGAGAGCTCAACTGATTTATACCAGATGAACACTCACCTGTTCAAAGGATGCCAGCAGGGAGTCCAGAGAACACATCAGCTCTAGTAAATGACATCCATCTACACATCCTGAGGGTTTCCAAGCCCTTACAGGGACATATTCCAAATGGGATTTGTCAGGAGCTGACAGATGGTAACATGGGACTGATCAGGAACAAAAGCCCCACAAAACACTGTCAGATTCCCACAAAACACTGTCAAATTCCTGAAGCAAGAATATATGGGAAAGTAAATTGTAGATAACTATAACAGATAGTTACAGCATTTCCAGGGAGAAATGAAATTAGCATTGATGGTGCAATGTAATAGGGAGAGAGAACATTGTAATCTATGTCACAGTCCTTTGGTTTTGGTTTTATTGTGACTCTGGTGCTTCAGTCATGCTTCTGTCTGTGCAAAACTATTTCCTTCAGATTGTATTGCTGAAGGCTCCAGATTCATTCGGTAAATGGTTTGAAAAACACCCTACTAACATGCCGTCCCTGTTCCTCACTGCGTGCTACTGTCTATGCCTTGCACCTGACAGCAGCACTTCTAAAACACTGCACCTGAGAAAGAGGCCATTAAGTCCATGGCAATTACATCACTGGTAAATAGGTAAATAAGATATCTGGCTTATGGGAGGATAAATGGAGGCTCAGCTAAGTGCTTTCCCACGCTCGCACAGGAAAACACATTAGGGCAAACCCACCAGGTGTCCCATTTCCATGCATCTTGAACTAAATTGCAATATTAAATCATATTTTCTTCTCCTTTTAGTGACTGTGGTGAATTCTTATGTTTTGTTCCTTGTGATATACTTTTTAGGTTTGGGCTGTGCAGCTACAAAATTGACAGAGCTGATTCTGAGTGTCCTGCATATGTAGAAAATATGTCCTAGCCACAATCCTTTACAGTTGTTGGCAGATGGAGAATATCTAGTGGATCTAGTTTGCTAATTTATTGAGCTCTGGCTTTGGCGCTGCTTCTTTCTCCCTAGCAGTCTGGCCCAATAGGGATTTGGGTATCTGACCTCAAAGGCAGTCTGCAGTGTGGTTTGCTTCTGATCCAGTAACTGTACTCATGAATAAGGCGAATTTGCTCCGCGAGGGGATCAGTGATGTATAATAAATCTGCAGAGAACAGATATCTGTAGTTGGCTGCTAGAGTCATAGATAGTTTGCAGCATTTGTCAATTAGAGCAAAAATAAGATTTTATTAAATGTAGAGATAAAAGCTCCTTGGGGACAAGGCAGAAAGGGAAAAAAAAAAAAAAGACATTATGTTAAAATAAATATATAATTACCTAGATTTGTTATGGAAGCACATTAAAGTCCTGGACTACCGGGAAGGAAAGCGACATTGGTCCTCCCTGCAGCCTACTGTGCTGTCACAGCTCACCCTGCTCTGAGCAGTTTGTGCTTCCTCTCCACACCATCTGGAAAATGCATCTCCACACTTCTGGAAAATGGAGGGGGTTTTGTCGCCAGTTTCCTACTAAAGTCGATGAGCATTGTGTGACTGCATCTCCCAGACTGAATCTACCCTCCCTTTATTTGGAGGGACCTTGTCAGGAGCTATTTGAAGCCATAGCTTTTCCTGCTGTATGCTGCTTGAGCATCCTTTAAAATGAAAACACGGGGACTGATTCATCCCTTCTTACACCAGTGCTGCTGTAGATGACTTAAACAGTGTCATGGCACTGCTGTCTTACGCAACCATGTAATGAATCATGCCCTTTTGTGTTTTGGATGGCTTTTATTTTACCTCATTTTTCTTGCTGTGAATGGCCACATCTTTCAGATGACCACCACATATGCTATGCTTGAGGTTTTCAAGTTTCATACCCTGTGAATTCCTTGTGTTCTTTCGTTGTCTTGAACAAAAGAGTGAAAACTATATTTAAGGATCTGTTTGTCAGACATGTAGTCCTAGAGCTATTGCTTTCTCATTAAAGTGATTGTGATTTGACAGAGGAGGCTCATGGTGATACAGAGCAGCAGCTGAGTGAAGTTCATTAAAGGGAAGGCACGTATGTAGGTGAAGAGAATTGGGTGTACTGCTTGAATTCTGCATAGGCTGAAACATAACCAAAAATATAGCAAATTTTAAAAAATAGCCTAAGAATATTTAACAGCGTATTTTTCTATCAACCTTCATGTCTGAGTTTTGAAAATGATGTAATGATTGTCAGTGAAATACGTACGTGTCATGCAGAACATTTCAGCCCATGTAATTGTGTGGCTGTTTAACCAGGATACATTGTCAGAAACAGTAAAATTAAATATGTGCTTTGCATCCTTCTGGCCAGTCTCGGGAGCCATGCCACTCAGCTTGTGAGGAGCACTTGTTTTCCATCTTATCATATCCTGCACTCCTGTGGTTTGCCAAAGTGTTTGATTTAATAACGAGGTATGCAGGTAAGCTTACAGCTTCTCCCAGCTGGGACAAGCGGGCTGACCAGTGTGCAGATGTCAAGGAGAGCATGGGATCAAGAGGGTCCCCAATTTGGCTTTCTCTTTCCCATCCCCACACAAGGAATGCCAGAAATGCCCAGCTCCCCAGCAGCACTTCTTGGAGAGGGGCAGCGGTACGAAGCCTTTCCACAGCTTGTCCCCGGGCTGAGTGATGCCCTCAGGGGCACAGCCAATGCACTTCTACCACCAGTGGTGCCTGGCACCAGATGGCTGCTCTCTGGAAGCAGCTCCCACAGTGAATGAGATGCGAATGTCGGGTCCTCAGCACTAGCTCTCACATCTGCTCCCGCTGGGCTGCACTGACACCACTCGAGAAGGCAGCCAGACCGTGGCCAAGAGTGGTCCTTTCCCCTGACAGTGTGTGATAGGGCCTAGTTTGTCCTTCTCTCCTGCAGTCTTATAACTCACCTATTGGAAATTTAGGCTATCCAGCCTTTCGTAGGATGGGTATTAGGAAGTATGCTACATGGCAGAGTTGTTTATGTTGCTTTGCTCGCTCTTCCAGGGTGTCCAATATGTTTGAGTTAATAGAGGTACTGTACAGGGCTTAATTTTGCCATTTCTTGTCTGATGCACTCAGTACAGAGTTAGAGTAGGTTTAAGGAGCACTTTGATATAATACCCTCTGCAGAATTTTATATATAATTTAGCCTAAGAGAGCATTCAGCTAACTTTGTCCTCTGTATATAAAATAGACTGTCATATATATAAGTTTGCTACCTGTACAGAAAGTAAATATTGTATGAAACGTACACGATTATAGCCAAGAGAAGTTAAATGTGATTAAATTCTCAGAGTGATTCAAAAATTGGTTTTGGTGAGCTGGAGAGAAGAGAAGTTTGTGCATATTTTAATACTGAGCAGTGCAGTGGAGACCTGCTATAGCTAATGGGAATGGCTGGGGCATTTATAATGAATTACTGGCAAAGAGCATTTTTCCACCTTAGGGAAGTAGCACAAACCAAGAGATAGGGGAGATAATCAAAAGCTTCATCTAGTTAAATTTGCATGTCAGTATAAATCATTTTTTACTATGAATGCTCAGGTGCAGACAATACATTAATGTAGTTTATTCTCTTCAGTGATAAAATCTCAGATATGGCTGCAGCACATTTTTCTTTTCATTGCAACACCTTACTCTATGCTGGATTAATGTGCAACATCCTCACAGCGAGGAAGGCTGCTCTGGCCCTCCCATGACCCGTCGTCGTGCTGACAGCCCTGACTGCTCACGCTGCCCCATAGCAAAGGTGGGAGAGCGGGCAGGCAAGGTGTGAGGTCAGCGCTGGGACAGGAGCTTGCTCTAAGGAGGTTCTCAGGCATTGTAAGGCCATCCCAAACTGATAAATGTTTTCTGACACCTTCAGCCGTGGATACTGCTCTAAATTATGCCAGCAGCTAAGCTGAGCAGATGCAAACAATTGTACTTCAGTCTTACAGCAGTGTTGCAGTGCAGAGGTGGATGCTGGCTGATGTCTGGCACAGGAGAAGCTTGCTGGGTCTCCTTGTGGCCTCACAGGCTTCCAATAACACTGCCCAGATGGGCACTCCCTGGCTCAGGCTGTGCTCATAGGCTCAGCCTGTTACCAGGGAATCTGGCTATGAGTTTTTAGGGTTAATTGTGAGCCAGGCTGTACCTAGCAGTGTAGCTGCAGTGCTCATGGCTCACAGACTTGTCTCCCACTTGCTGAAGGGATCAGCAGCCCGTGACTGAGCATGCTGTGCCTGTCTGGACCTGCTCTGTGGCGTGGGACACTCCTGGGAGTCAGGTCCCTGGGGAAGCAGAGTGGTTTCCTGCAGCAGGTCTCACATAATGAGATATGTGCTGGTCTTTCTTAACGATATGTGCGGTTGCTTCGTGGTAGGTGAGAGAGATGGATGTTATTTTGTTCAGGTGCTTGTCTCTGCTGGGATCAGTGTGATTCCAGATTTCATGAGAGAGACTGCTTGCTGGAGACAGCAGGGAAGCAGGGAGGGCATTGCCCTCCCATGGGAGAATTAGTAGGAGAATAAGCAAGATGAAAGTCTGGAGCTATTACGCTGCTTTTTTCTACAAGTCATTCCTTAGGCATCTGAAATCCACAGAGGTGCTGCTATGCATCCATCTCCTCAGTACAGGTGGTGGGAGGTGAGGATACTCATCACCTTCTAGGATGAAGAGCTCAAGCATGAGAAAGTGATGCTTCAGGACTGTGCACTGCGCAGATCCTGACAGATCTGCAGTTAAATGTTTGTGAAACAGTTTCCTAACAGAGTGGCTGTTAAAAATCAGCAGTGAAATTGCAGTTTGTGCAAAAAGAGTTTTAATGTCCTACAAGGTAAATAATACACTTGTGAAGTAGATGAATACTAAAATTGCATCCACTCTCTTCGTAGTCATTTACTAATCAATGTCAAAGTCCTTGGGTGAAAAGACAGAAAGTCTATGTAAGCTCAGACTTCAGATGTTGCTCATAGCAGAAGTTTCAGACTTGGAAATCTCGGAGATGTGGCTGAAATGGCAATGTAGCTCGTAAGGCCCAGTTTTTCACTCCATTGCACTGCTCACTGTGGTCACAGTGACACAAAACCAGCACGATGCCAAGAAAAAAGCCTTGGCAGAATTTGGACCAGCACCTGAGTTTGATAGTTTGGCACCTGGATCACACACTGCTTACTTCCAGCACCATGTTTTGGTCCCTTGCCAGCAAACAAGGAATACAGATTTCCAGGACTTCCAGGCTACTCACAACTCTTCACCATCTTGTTGCAAAGCATGTTTGGCAGGCGAGAGTTGTAAGCAGATAAGGACTTGAGCAGACGGTGTGAGTTGCAAAGTGCGAGAATAAAAGCATTGCCAGGTTCTTGGCGTGTTCGGTTGGGATTGCATATTCAGATCGCCAAACAACGGATTGCATTGCTATGATTCAGCAAAGCCAATAGGAAATGTGCTGCTTTTCTCTCTTAAATTTGGTGTAGGTGCTAAATGTGAACAGCGGTGTAGGTGCCACGCCTGCAGGGTAATAGGTATGCTTGCTCCCTGTAGGGCTGGGCTTTTTTGCAGTTTGCTGGGAAAATATGTATATTAGTAATTATGTAGACTTCTGAGTTGTTGTCTTTTTTTCCTGATATGTATGAAATATCTTCAAGATCATAAGCAAGATAGCTTTCCAAACTTACCCTGTTTTTTTCTTTAGAATGTAACTTGATTAACAGGAAATACCATTATGAAACCTCAGCTTCTTTCCTACATTTGCCTTTCCTTCTAGAAAGCTATCTGCCTTCCCTACTTCTGCCCAGAAGGGCTTCCCCTCCCTCTCGTGCTGCAGGTTGAGTTAATGAGCAGCTCTTGTCACAGTGACTCAGCAGTGCTTCTGCCTTGTTATGCTCACTCAGTAACCTGCCGAGGAGATGGCTCACCCCGACGGCACTCGCAGCCTGCTGCTGGCTGCAAATGCCCATCTGATGATGAACGCCTAAGTAAGGATATTGGAGCAATCAAAGGCAGCCCCCAAAGTCTCCCCAAACCAAGAGGAATTGATTGGTACTGGAAAACAAACTCAGAACTCAACTAGATACTAATTGAGGATGACACTGAAACACAAGGATTCATCGCATTAAGTCTGCACGTCGTTCAGCTGGGGAACTCCATGGGCAATGGGATAGCAAGGATGCCATAATTTTGGGAGTTCAAATATAATTTAGGCAGATACTTGAAAGAATGATGCTGCAAAATACAATGATGTCATGTTTGGTGTAGGAGTGTCTTGAAATCATAGTTCACCAGAGGCAGGGGAAGTGCGCTGGAAAAGTATTGGGATAAAATTCCCCTTTTCTTATACTCTCCCATAGGCATCTGCAGTAAGACAGTCGCTTGAGAAAGACAGTCAACCCTGTTGCTGCGTCCTGTCGGTGTTTTCTTTATGGGTTAGTTTTCAGGAGCCTGTTGGTGCTCTGGTGAGAAATATCCAAAAGTCTTAGTTAAGCCTGGTTAAAGATACACAGGGAAAAAAAGGGGTTGTGGTGAGAGTATGGGGACTGGGAATGCAGGAAAAGCTGAACAAGAAGATGGAATTGTGCCTGTTTCTGCATATGCATGTTCCCATGCCTGTTCTTGTGTGTGTGTACTGCCTCAGGGCAGGACCCTGAGTTTCAGCTGTTGCAGCAGTGCTAGGACAAACAAAATTTGGCAGCTCCTCTAATAAAACTAAGTAAAGGGCAGTTTGGTTTCCCAAAATGACTATCCATCAATTCAGGCTGGCATCATCAACAGATCTGTCATGTTGAGGGTATAGGAAGAGACTTTATTAAACACATTTTTGTGTCTTTTCATCTTCATGTAGCCCTGCACTTCCGACAGTGCTAAGAGGAAGTAACTTCGGTTCTGTTCTTACTTGGCAGCCTCAAGAGAAATGTTTACTGCTTTCTGGCCGTTTACACCCTTGCAAACCCACTGAAAGCATCCTTTCCCTGGCAGAACTTTTATTGCAAGTGATGAGGTGCGAAAACTGAGAATCCAGCTTGACTGTAAAAGTTCAAATCGCATTTGCAGTTTTGTCAGTCAAAAAGCATCTTTTGAAAAGTCTGCTAAGCAAAACTGATGGGGAGTCAGTGGACAAGTAAAAAAGATTTGCTATCCCCAAGATTCTGAAATTTATGGTTGCTTTTGGGAACTGCAGCACAAGTGAAGGGCGTTTCCAAAGAGACCTCTGTTATTTCAGTCGCAGAGAGCTTGAATGCCATCCTTTTGGCAGGATTTCTCATTACTGAAACCAGAGACACCTGTATGAGTCCCAGAAAACAGGATAAACATGGTGTGATAAAAGAAGCTAGGGAGGGGCAAAGGAACAGGAAAGTGGTCACGTTTAGATTATGTCCTTGAAGCTTTGATATCAGCAACTAACTTTTCCATATGTAAGCTAATTCTTGGAGGTGGGCCTGCCTGAATTCCTGGATGGAAAATCTGAAAAGCATCTGGGAAAGAAAACAAGTCAGTTGAATAAAAATTGTATGAAGAAACTTGCATTTCCATGCTGAACTGTTTCCATTAGGTGATCTAGGATTAACAAAGGAATCAAAAATTTAGAATGGATTAGGGAGTCTTTGGATATAATGCCAATATAATATTTTACCAGCAGATTGGAGGGTTAAAATAGTTGAACAGATAAGATTTTTCATATTTTACGTACTGTGGATGCTACAGGTGCTAATCACACTATTTTTCATTTTTGTAATTTTACCCAAACAGCACTGAATATTGAGCGGTATGGTTCTTCTAAAATTAAATCCACCGGGGAGCTAAGCAAAACAGCCATGATAATTGCTGAAGTACAGTTCTGTTTATTTAAAGCCTCAGGAGGTATCTAAAAATCAGACAGCTAGTTTCAGAAGCACAGCACAAGAGGCTGTCTGCTTTATAAAGCAGTCTTCCCCTTTCCTTATTCTGATGACTTTGAATGCACATTAATGAGGGAGTCAATTTAGACTCTTCATCCTCATTCCCAGAGTATTTGCGAATATTAAAAAATCCTGTTATGACATAGCAATGTTGGTCTTGTACCCACGTGTTAGTAGAACCTTCGTTTGAGTTGACTGGGAATGGGCAAACCTCAAAGGACTTGTGAGGGACAACAACTCCAGAACTTAACATTTCAGGGAAAATGGGCCTGGCAAACTGAAGAGAGGGGTCTGTTCCTCACACTGACAGTATGAATGCCTCCAAATAAACTGGAAAACCTGCTGTATTTTTAGAATGAAGATGTCTCATGGAGCTGGTACACGAATCAAAAGCAGAATTTCATAAGTATGAAGGTTGCAGTTCAGGTTTTAGGCAAAAGTTCATATCAATTCTCATTCCATTCTCATTATTTCACACCAGTGTGCTCGGACCTAGAGGAGCATCTGCTGCCAGCTGAGCCGTATTGACACTGACAGAAGGCACAGTAAGCTCAGAGTAAATAAGTGAATGATCAGAAACTGAACAAAAAGCCCAAGAAATTCTGATAAGTGAAACAGACACAGTTTGATGTGCAGATCTGTTCCCTTCACCTGATGAACTAAGAGTTTAATGTGTTTGATAGTGCAAACCCTTTCTCATGTAAGTAATACTTACTCAAGCAAGCAGTTTCGTTGACTGCCTGCCAGAAAAAGAATTAATTTGTCTGGGTATGATTTTCAGGATCTGGACAAGGCAGCCATTGATTTGCGATAGGAAATTTTTATATGATTAAAAAATGAACAGAGCATTTAGACCAGTGAAGTTTAATGACTAAAATAAGTCCCTGTTTGCCTGAATGTCCCGTGGTCTGGAATGGCTATCAGGAAAAGAGAGAGCTGCAGACATCAGTCCTGGATCCCCAGAGGGTTTACTCAGTGTCATGGGCAAGACTTGAGCCCTTGGCTCGGAGCCTTCTCTGGAACCAAATGCCCGGGGCTTCGTTTTCAGCCATGCACCAGCTGGACTACTGCTTTCCTATTGAAATAGTTCTTCCAGGTCAGAACCAGGTGTTGTTTGTTCACGAACAACCCTTCTTTTTTTCAAATACCTTTTGGACATTTGCTTTTAGGACTTAAAATTTTCTGGCAGCCTATGTGAAAATCTCCAGTTCTCCGGGCGCGGGGGAACATTAGCAGCAGGCTCTTTCTGCAGTGCTATCCCGGTGCCAGGAGCATTGTGATAAGGTTCACTCGTTAGTACAGCATACTTTCTTCTGACACCTCTCTGTGAAAGGCAGTGCATTCCTGGTGTCACGGACGAGCAAGGATGACTGAGTTTGCGTTATCACCATTGGGCGTCGTGAAACTGGAGCCAACTTCACTCACCTATTTTTGCAAATCTTGACTTTAATTTATGCTTTTGCTGCCTCTGTGTGAAATAAAGATTTAATGTGTATTCTAGACAGAGGCTGGGAACTTGCTTCATAGGCAGTAAAGTTCGGCACAGAATCCCTTAGGCTTTTTCTTGGGGAGATTATTGCAGCTGTAATAGCAAAGACCTGAAAGAGCTTTATGCAGTTTGATGATTTCTACCACATTAGTTAATTGTTTTTCAAATTTGCTTTTCTAATCAGTGAGATGCCAAAAACCACCTGTTCTCCCTAAGTGTTGCAATAGCAGTTTATATTTCCTTTCATTATGCTTGTAGGAAGAGTACCAGAATGGCAAGTATTTATTAAAAATAACTTGCAGCTCTTATAAATAAGCTGTAAATAATATTTTTCTTCACAAAATTATGTCCAGCAGCAGTGGTAGGGAGAGAGTATTCCTTGTTCATCCGCCAATAGCCATTGTACTGATAATATGTCTTCCTGAACAACATTGATTTGATAGCACTAAAAGCACGTGTTTATGCACCATCTCTATCACAGAGCCCAGGCAGCACTATGTTTCGAGGCCATGCTGTGATTTCCCCATGGTGAATCCCTGAAGAGCTTGACATTTTCAGCTGCGAAGGAGGCAATCTAGATCTGTGTGTAGCTTGGGAATATCTATGCTAAGGAAACCAACCCCATTTCTGCTGTTAACCAAGGAGATGAGCATGGTCACCCTGGCTTGGCCATGAATCATCTGATAAAGCTTCATTTGCTTCCCAACGGCAAACCCTCTGCCTTTGCAGCCCTTCATTTTATTATCACAGGAACGACAGTAAAAGAAGACAAGTGATTTGTTTCCCCCTCTCATTTAATATTAGGCTTTCTGTTATTGAGCTGTTTTGTTTTCCTCTGGCTCTGACAGTCTTCTAAACAGCAGTTGCTTCTCTTATGAAACAATTGGAGTCGATGTGGGTAATTGTGGTAGTTACGGCCTTTATTTTTTGATATAGCAGTTGTCCGGTGTTGGTAAAATTAGGTTGTCATTAGACTGATCTCTCTGAGGACTGTTTACTACAGAAAGACCAAATCTGAGCATCTCTGCTTTTCTCAAGACAAATGTTGAGTAACCTAGAATTGAAAGTTCCCTGTGCATTGGATCCACTCAGGTTGTACCTTCCACATACCCACATCACTGTATCACCTGCATCATACCATGAAGAAAAGAGTTTGGTCATTTGACTGCTGTTTTGGCATTTTTAAAGCTCTGTTGGTAGAGAGACTGGTGAGGTATTACAGGTAGGGTAGTTCTTAAGCCTAAATCAAAGCACTTCAAGCCAATATTAGAAGTTTCCATTTCTGTAGGACAGCAATAAATACAGTAGATACGCAAACAGCCCAAATTACTCTTCTAAGTAGATAGTTTTGTGAATTTATATTGATTACTTCAAAAATGGATAAACATATTTTCTACCCAGTTTCCTGAAAAAATAGGTTCACAAAGCTACAGAAAATTTCATTTCTCTCTAATCTTCAAGATCCAGAAAGCCTGATAAAATTTTATTTCCTTGGAACAAGTCTTCTGAAATAATATTTTTGCATCACTACCAACCTGATGTTACAACCATTTCGTTTCTTAATATAGCGATAAGGAACATATCTGTTCTACAGAAGATATGACATAGTAATCCATATCTAGAGAATAAATAGAGATGGACAACACCCCAACCTTTAAGCAGGGTTGTGGAGCTCTGTGTAGTTATGTACTGGAACCTGGAATAAAACTTCTGCTGAGATTTGGAGCGAGGGGCAGGGAAGCCTTCAAAAAATAAACAAAGGAAATAGAGGTGTGCCAGCTCTCAGGGCTTTTCTCCAAATGTAAAACTTTTGGTTCAGGCACCTGGATTTAAGATTTAAGACAGCTTTTTTTTCTTGTTCAAATAGGAATCACCACAAAGCTAACTCTGTGTTTTAACTTCATAGAATGAATTTAATTTCATTTCAAGATTTGTTTTTACTGATTCATTTAACCCTTCCTCAACACTTCCTGCTGGAGCAGAGATATTAGTCTGTTGCATGTGTAAGATTTAGAAGGAGGCAATCATGCCCCTAAGGCTAATTGCATCATCTCTGAAAGACTGCTTGTGAATAATGCATTGCTATGGGTAGTTAGAAGTGGAGCATCCTGCTTGAAAACTTATGTGTATGCAGGTCAGCAGTGACCTGATAATACCAGTAACTCCTTGAAAGCTTCTTCCTGTCCATCATATATGTGCAGCTGCTATACCAGTTCACTAGATATTCTTATGAGAAAGCTGGTCATAGGATCAGGCTGTGTTTGTGGAGTTCATTGGAATATTAAGAGTAAAGAATTTTGTTTCTTTTTAGAAAACCCAAAGTTTTTGCTATTTACAGTCACAGGGATCATTCGTGCCCACATTCAGAATCCATCAACTCATTCCAAGGCCATAACCAGGAATAAACGACAGGGGATTGCAGTTGAATAGCGATGGTCAGGCACTCAGCAGTCAACATAGCCCTTTTCTAATATCAGCAGCGCTGGGAAGGCCTCCTGATTACAGCAGTGTCCTTGATCACTGCTTGAGAGCACGCTGCTGATGCTGGAATGCTTGCCCTGGGATGTACAAATAGCAAACTGGAACTATCAAAAGGAGCATGTGGAATGGTACATTTCAAACGCAGTGTCCACCTCTCCAAGCATTTATTTTTCACATCTTGCTTTCTCTCCTAACAAGTCACAGCAGCGTTTATCACTACTCATGTCACTCTGTCACTTAGGAAGTGTTTCATCAGTACATGGTATTGTGTGACACCGTATATTCCAGCAAGCGCAATACAGAGAGTGTTGTACCAAGCGGTAGTTCAGCCCAAAAGAGCTCATTTTGTTTCTCAGTATGATTGATATCCACCATCAGTTTGGATGTTGCATACCTGCTCTCAAGCATGAGTGAACTGCCCATTGCGAAGCGTTGGGCTGCTCTCACGGAACCTTCCCCCTGACCCCTGATTTTGAGTGGCGCACTGCACAGAATTCTGCATCGGCTGATGCTGAGGAGGCTGCAGCCACATGGTGTAGGTGCAAGCCAGGCTGTTCTAATTCACGCGTATTCCTGGAGAGGCATTGCTGCAGAGGAGGGTGAGTGGGATATAACCAAAGTGTATGGCCACGCGTAGTAGTGAAAGGTTCCCACTAAGGGCTGGGTGGACTGACCTTTTCTCACAGCTGCTCCCAATAAAGGAAACTTCAGTATCTTTAGCCTCTTCTTCAAACTGATGAAATAGCTGTATACAGGTTTACATTATGCATAATGTGCAAACAGCTCAGAAATTGCCTTGCATCAAAATCTGCCATCTCAGCAGCCCAGGCATTATTGAAAATGAGGTGGGGAAAGATACGAGTTTAAATTGGGAGGAAAATGCCGCAGCTAGGCAGTCTTCTCTCAAGCCCCAAATGTCTGTGGGCCAAATGTGTTCTCATGCACTTCAGCCCACAAAGGTCTTGTAGGAGAGAGTGAGAAACTGGTTAAAAATAGCTGAACTCTTTGGTTAGGTTACATTCTGGAGAAAGAGTAAGAGTGGTAGTAATACGTTTATGTCTTCAGCTTTTTACATCTCTGAACATGAATCACTGAGACTGCAGTACACAGAAGGGCGAAATGCTAGTGCTTGGCCAAGCTATGGCCCATGTCGTATAGTCATGTCATTGCTAACTCCAGCGAGGTCAGCTTTTCACACTCATATTTTCATTTGCAGGGCTGTTTGTAAGCTTTTGAAGGAAGTGAGGCATGCCTTTCTTCACCAACTCCTTTCCTCTCGACCTTGATTTCCTCTTCTTTTCATCAGTCTCTGAGCATTTGACACAGTCTAGGGAAGCAAGCACTCGAGCTCCCTAGCTCAAGCTGACCTTTTCCTGCATGATATTACAGTCCTTTTGTGCTTAGCGAGCTCTTAGTGTCCTGCTTAGCAAACACCTTGACATGCAAACACATGGATAGTTCAAATTATGGTCATCTAAGCCTGGACAAAAAGAAAATACCTCTTAAGGGCCCAGTAATTGATGCACAGCAGAGCTGTTATCACTGTAGGATGGAGTAAGAAACCTTTCCCAAGACCTTGGCTATTCTGGAGTGATTTCCACACCCCCAGCCAGTGGGTTACAGTGGATAAAAGCAAATTAAGGACCTGAGTCCAGCCCCGTGCCCTCATCTGTGTACCCGCTGCAGTTGGGGAGGCTGGTTGAGATCAGGCATAGAAGTATGAGGGAGGACTGGAGATCCACATTCAGTGCACTACACCATCAGTGCAAACAGGATGGGTATTAGTTGAAAACCTACAGGTATTTTTGTGCCTTATTAAAATTGTGTGTGCTTGGTTTGGGTATTAAAGCTTCTTTATTACTTTAACTGACTCCTTGTCAAATTCTATGTAATAATTCTGAGGAGATTTGACTGGCAGCAAGCACTGGATATTTAAATTCCAGGAACCATTGCTTTTATTTTATCAGTGGGGTTGGTGATAGGACCTTAAGGACATCTGGTGGGATGTAAATTTAGATTCACCTGTTAATGTACTTCTTTCCTCTTAAATAAAGCAATTTTCCTATGAAGTGCTTCTTAAGAAAAAGCTTTGAGACCCTGTCTGGAGAGTACAACATTTGAGTCATAATGAATCCTGTAACAAACAGATGATGTATTATTAGTTTTTTCCAGAGCACAACAGTGAAGTGTATTTTGTAAGGCCTTGGAGAGTGCATGTATTTAATAATTGGTATAGAAGGAAACTGGAGATGATATAGAAACCACAGTGACTCAAATGTTATGGGTTTTTTTTAAGCATGGATATCAGTCAGTTAAAAAAAAATTCACATGCTCTTTCCACCTTTTGTTTTCTTTCTTTTTTCTATTTCTTTTTCCTTGAAAGTTAATATAGCTACTGCAAAGTAACATCAGACTGTTGAAAAGCAAGTAAAGTGTTTGGGAGAATTTTATTTAAATTTATTTCTTTACAAAATTTCCTTAAGCATATATACCACGTTTGTGTGCCTGCTTGGCCATCCGATGATGAATCTGACTCTACTTCTAACATTAAAATCCATTAACCAGTTCTGACAAATTATAGTGGACTGAGTGCAGTTTTCAGAGATATGTTCATTCAAGTTTTATGTAACAAGGCAGCTGGGAAAGGAAGAGAGAGATCTGACCCTAAGGGGTCATGGCCCTAAAGAAAGAAAGGCTGCTGCATAGCTCAACTCTTCTCAAGGGAAGCCACTGGGGAAGTAGGAATGCCCTCAGGTTGGGAACCATCAACGTTTGCACTTTATTAGATGCTAGAGAATACAACTGCTCAACCCAGATCCTGGGAAACCAGCCTTTGTTCAAGTGACTGCTTGTGAAACTGCCAGTTTTTAAGGCCCAACCATGAATTATCTGCCCAGGGGTTGTTAAGGCTACTGGTTATCTCCAGTGTATCGAATGACACTGAGGATATAACCAAGAGTAGTGTCCATAGTGCAGCTACGGTGTTGCAGTTCCCTATGGAAAGGAGGGTCAGAGAAGTCTCATTGAAATATTGTTTGTCCAGAGGCCAAAAGTGCAGTAAGTTGGTGTTCTTGGCTATGTTACCTATCGTACAAAGTATTTAATAAGCAATGTGCATCCAACAAGCTGATGTATCTGGAAGTCGTTCACTCCCTTGGCTGTATGGCGTACTAGCTTTCTACTTACCTGTATTGTTGTGTATAATGGGTAAAGAAGGCAGAAAATCAGCATTACAGCAATATCTGTCACCAGTGGCTGTAGGAATATATTAGTAGTAGTCATCATTACTGCAAAGACAAAGATTTGTTGTAAGATAGCAAGGATTTTAATTCTAAAATCTTTCCTGAATCAATTTGTATGCTTTGTCTTCCTAGCTGTAGTCCTGGTCCTACAAGCAGAGAGCCAACATCGACCTGCAGCATTTCTGTTTCCAGGATTGGAAACTGGGAAAGCATGCATGCATGTGTATTTTAAGTGCTTAGCTTTTCCTTTAAACCCAGCAGATCAATCAAAATACCATATATCTTTGTAAAAGAAAAGACGTTCTCATTAATTTTCATCCCCCACATGTAGCTTATTGCATTATACTGAAAAATCTGATCTGAGAGATCCTTTCATAATGTAATATGTTGCAGAATAAATAATGGAACCATTTGCTCCATAGGTATTTTGTCTTTCAAGGATTTGGCCAACACCATTAGTCTGTTGGTTGTAGCGAGTGTTTCTTTGCTAACCCAGGTGCACTAATGTAATACATCAAGGTGCACAAACACAATCTGCGTAGCACTGGCTTTGGGTGCTGAGGGCATGTGTCTGCTCTAAAAATCTTCCAACTTAGATTTGGTATCTTCATCTGCTCCATCCAGCATCCTTGCTGGTGTACTCAACACCTGCTCCATTTGGAAAATGCCTTCAAGTTTAGACACTCAACAGAGTGTCTGAAGGTTAAGTAAATGCAATTGTCGAAGTAGTAGGTGCCATTTAAATGTTAAATATGTCTATTAAAGACATATTCTACCCTCAGTCCTTGATGCTTTACCTCTGCCCCACAATCCTTTTCCCATTTAAATCCAAGCAGATAAGTCTTCTGACAGCTCAGTGAGCCACAGCTATCACAGAGCATCATGGCAACACAGTGGTCGTGCCTGGCATCCGAGCTGTCCCAAAGGCATTAGCAAATGTCCTGCTGAGTTGGTGGGTAGGCATTCCTCTGACCAGGTGATGTGTCCAAGCCACCACCAGGCAGCACAGTTTTTGCTGAAGTGCAGTCTGAGGGTGACTAAGGTGCAGAATTCTGGTTTCCCATCAGATGGAGTAAGTTTTCATCCTTTTTTTGGCTAGTGCAAGCTAGGATAAGAAATTTAGTTGCTTGAAGGGCAGCAATGCATAGTCCCAATAATTTTGCCTTGTGAAAGGGTGGTGAAGGCATTGAGTGTCCAAGACGCCTGTGTGTCCTTTTTCCTGTAGCACAGGAAATGAGTGCATGAGTTCAGTAGATCGGTAAATGTGGTCCTCTCAGTGACTGTGCAACTGTTCGGGTACCCTTTCCCACCCAGGTCGTTCTCAGATCAAAAGGCAGAGCTCAGGCAGCCTCCTCTATCATGAAACCCCATAAAGCCCACAATTCCTACTCTTTACCCTTAGGTGCTTTGAAAGCTAGTGCACTTCTGGGTTGGGCCTTGATAATTACCGCATAGCTTTTATCTGGGTAAGAGACTGAAAAAAATCCGTCTGCTGTTCATTGCTGTCATTGACCACTCAGCAACACAAAGTTGTCTCTCTGCTGACGATGCCCTTCCTTGGGATGATAAAAAACAAATTTTATTCAAGGAATAGCAAGGTTTATTAACAGAAATAATTATTGATGAAAAAGAAAAGATTAGTTAAGAGAGAATTCTAACCTGCACAGCCTCATCTTATCTTTTAGTCTCTTTTTCCTTGATATTTTCTGCTTCAAGAGTAAAAACTTTAATGTAAGCCCTACTTTTTTTTTTGCATGCATGCATATTCAGGGTTGTAAATGAAAGGAGAGTGGCAGTTTTGCATTTAGTAACTTCACACCCACACACCTCTTTTCTTTCTGATGCTGACACTTCAGCCTTTGAAACGGCTCCCAAGAGCAGTTCTTGGATGCAGACAAGTGAAGATCTAAAGAGGGAACCTGGATCTGCTACTGTTCACACATGGCACCTGGAAAAGACTTTGAAGAAAGGCTCTTTTCTAGATGAGATGAGTAGCTCAGAAACTGTTTCTCATTAACTCAGGAGAAAGCCTAAAGCCAGTTTTAAGAAGCGACTAAGTGTGTGAAGTTGTCTAAGGGCTTGTGAAGACTGGGGACAGAAGCTAAAATCTGGTACCAGTGACATTAAAGGTGAGCTGGGCTCTCTTCCTGCCCACGGAAGAGGGCATTGGATTCCGTGGGATGCTAGGCAGGGGATCCTGCTGGCTTTTGCCTACTGGTTCCAGGGGCCTGACATGGATTTGTAGGTACACTCTGCCCTGCATCTTTCTGCCTCTGCAGAGGGGCAGAAAGCAGCTGTGGCTGTTGGTTATACCCAAACCCCTTCTCTGTCGCGGTCGTTACCTTGCACAGGTGAGCAAAGGGTGAGTTGCCACCTCCCAAGCACAGGCTGTTTCCTCAACTGGCTTAGTACCAGACACTGTATTGGATTTTCCCTAACTTCAGTGATTCCCTCTGCTCCTCTTATCATACCTTTTTTATAAACAACTTGTTAATTTTTACCACAACTGACTTTTCTTTTCTTTTTTTCTGTCACTTCCCCTCTTTTCACATCCACTTTTCTCAATATTTTATTTATTACCTGTCTTTTTTTTTAGCCCAGAATTTATTACATCCCTTTCATTGCTAGAAGACAGGGCAGATTTACTTCCCACCACTCCTCTGCCCCTCCTGTTCCTGGGATCATTACAAGTCTGGTTCAAAGCTATAAAAATAACAAAATACATTTCACATTTTGGAGCAAAAGGAGTGGTTTAAAAACCCGTTTCTTCTCTCACTTGCTTCAGAGGACACCCTGGCTTGGAAGGACTTTTCTTTCCAAATGCAGCTCAAAATAGGCATTTATTACAAAGAAAGTAATTTTCAATTTGAAGTGCGGGTGGCAGCATACATATTCAACTCAAATCATATATATTTTGAGTAATTTAAAATTACCAGAGCTAGGAAGCCTATGTGGTGTAAGCCCTAATGATCCTTAGTCTTTCACAGCACAGCACACAGTTTCATGAGCTCTGTTTAAATTAGCATCAGAGTGTGTTTGCCTCTGGGAAATAACAGTCCATTTCTCCCAGGTAAAAGGATGTGCTTGAATTGCCTTTGCAAAGCCTTTGCATGAACTGCTTAGGAATGTGATCATCTCTGTGAAACAGAAGCTGTATCATTTAAGCACCGTCATTTGTATTTGAAAGTCAGCTTGTTAAATAAGTGAAAATGTACAAAAAGTGTTCTGCTTGCTAGCGAAGGTGTATGAGCCTCCAAAGCCTGAAAGTCTGATCAGGGCTTGGGCGTTATTAGGTTTGTTATTTTTTTCGGGGGGACAAAAAAAAAGAAGCCATGGAAAAATCCATTGATAAAAATAAGGCTGAAAACTCAGCAGAGAATTACCAAAGGGAAAAGCCAGTCTGAGAGAGGGGAGACAGAGAAGGAATTAATAAAGCAGCAGAAACAGGGAACGAGAGAAAGCAGAATAATGTAAAATATGATATATGGCAAGTATAGTACACATCAGACAGCCATCCATCACACCTGAGATTTGATTATTCTTAACTAAGTACCAAGTACAGCTGGGAAAATTATTAACTCCCCCCCCGCTTCCCTTTAAAAAATTATTCTGGGAAAAAGAAGTGTTGGGAGAGAATTAATTAGTGATGGGGAAACTAGGTATTGGAAGTTGAACCCTTTGACACATACAGTCATGCATGGATGAGCCAGGTGAATGCAAACATCTGTAGTGAGGATTAAATAGAGCCGTGTTCCCTGTCTTCTTTCCTCATGGTTTTAAAACATTCAGTAATTTCCCTCAGAGGAAATAAATTTTCTGAAGAACATCTTCTCCCAGCGCACATACGTGTATTTTCTCTCTGGTCTGCAATGCAGTTTTGTACAGGAAATTTTAACGTTTCTTTATACCAGTCTGTGGAAGCAAGACCATTGCATAGTTTTCTCCTGCCAAAGAAACCTGCAAATACCTTATCTGACTTTTTGGTAATGAATTCATTTGTTTACTTGAAAATGAGTTGTTCGTTTTGAATGAGACAGTTCTCCTTTTCAACGCAACGCTACTAGGATTTGAGTTTAGTGGCAGAGTTGCCGAAAAGAAACATTTGCAAAATTCTTTGCAGCTCTACGGGAGAGGCAAAGAGGCAGTGTTTGAACTCTCAGCAGGGTTTTGTTACTCATCCTCCACTTTTTCACAGAGCTGCTGCTGCTGCTGCTGCCACGGCCGCTGCACACGTGGGTCGCAGAGGCAGCATCAGGGAGGGCCAGGGTTTTGCACCAGGCAGCCACGCTCGCGGTGGTGCTGGGGGGACTGCCTCTGAGTCAAGCCACAGCCCTGCAACACAGGTAGTCATTACTTATTTATTTGTAAAATCATTTAATCCACTCTTTGCGAAGCAGCGCTCATGTTTCTGAGCGAGGGACTGGAGGTTAAACGAGAATGACTGGCGAGGGCTCCATTGAACAGCGAGGGGCAGAGACCGGGCAGCAGCTCCTTCAGCTGTGTGCAGGCATCTTCTGTGCCTTCCCAGCCGGCCAGATCCTTCTAGTGGGCTGAGGACAGCTCTCAACATCACAAGCAACAGCCTTGTGAACATGAGTCTGGGGATCCAAAAGGCAGAATTCACTCTTTAATAGCCCATCTTTGCTAGAATACTGCTAACAGAGTGGCCATGATTTATGAAACATCAGGGTCTGCTAACCAGCTATCGCTGAGCACACTGATGGCAGATGATTTTCAATATAGTTTGTCCTGCTTAAGTTTTTTTTTTTCCAATGAAGCTAAACGAAGGTGTTCCCTAAAGTTTCCAACCTCACTTTATCTGTAGAAGCGATGGCAGATATTTTGGGTGTGGGTTTATGTGGAGAAATACACACTTCTCAGATTTTCCTGAATGTGAAAATGATTTGAAGGGACATGTTGAAATTTTCCTGAAATTTTTACATAGAGCTTGACACCAAGAAGTAAAGCATCAGCATGAGTGGAAAACATTTAAAATTGTTAAAAGTGGTGTGAAATATGAGAGCAAGAGTTAGCACAGAGACTGTGCCTCCAACCTAAATTAGGTACCTAGTGAAGCCTTCCCTGTGGCGCGCTGCAGGTAAACCAAGTCACACTTGATGCTAAGGATCCGTTTGTCACTGTTTTACAAAGGATTAGTCCATGAGAGCCAAAGATTTGAACTTTTTCAGTAATTTTTGTCTCAGTATTTGTAGGCTGTGATAAAAGAGTTTTAAAACCTTAAGGAAAATTGCTATTATTTTTTATCTGCAGGGAAGGGCAACCCTGATGCCAGGTGCAGTGATGCTGCTGTCAGCTTTCAGTGCCCCGGGCCAGCCAAGGCTGAGTTCTCTTGGCTAAGTCTTGCAGCAAAGGCAGACGCTGTGTCTGCAAGTCTCCAGCCTATTTTCAGGGCTCTGTACACCCAGATCCTCTGGTCCCACCAAAGGGAAGAGGCAATGGAAGGAGGGCTTGTCTACATGAGAGCAGTCAGACATGCAATTTGTCCCCAGCACATCCCAGCTAGAACGTGTGCCACACTGTTGGTGTCAGGAAGGCTGATCCCTCTGCAGGTCTTTGTTGCAGCGAGCATGGATGACCCTCTGGTCCTTGGCATGACCACACAAATGATGATTCGGCAGCTTGTTTCTACAGTGCTGCTTTCAGAGCCTGCAGTGCTACTGTCTGACCTATGGACTGACCTATTGAGCTGTAGGAGTCTGTCCCTTAAATCAAGGAAGGCAAAGAAGTAACTCAATTCAGCACAAATTTTTTAAGTGCCTTTTGTTCTGTCTGTTTTTATCATACCTTAAAATACTTTTCATCTCCCTACTAGAATTACTTTTACATATCAGCTGATGAGTTTACCTGAATCTGTGCTTTTCTACCCAGAGAAGGATTTTCTGAGTCACCAGTGCCTAGGATGTGAGTTGTCCAAGCTCTGTCCTTATCTCCCTTCCAGGAAATGGCATGCAACCTGCAACATCTTATCAGAGACTTGATTTTGTGAAAGCAGCATTTGCTTTTGCATCTTCTCAAAATTGGGGTCCAAGTACTGGGGTTAAGCAAAAATATTGCATTAGCATTTCTCAGATGGATGTGAGTGCTCAGAGAAAGCCTGCGTTCTTTACAGTCCTGTGTTCATTCTTGTTACATTAGCAGTACAAGCAGTACATGTTTTGGCGGAGGTTAAATCAGTTCAGAGCTAGCTGAAGAAAGTGGTAATTTAATAATAGTGATGTGCTCATTTAAATGAGGTAATGTATTTTTTTTCCCTGTAAATTTTATCTAATTCTTGTTTGCTGCAGTTTGTGTTCTGCTGTTCATTTGCTCCATAGTAATGATTGCTCTGGAGATGGATTCCAATTCCACTTTTACCCAAGCTTTATGTTTCTTATAATCATTCCCAAGAAGGAACAAATTATGTTTCCATTGCAGGGAAGAATGTAAGGAAATGGTTGTTGCTTGAACGAGAACAAGCAGCAATTTCATGGCTTGGTTGTTCCTGGAATGGTGGTGTTGACCCAGGTCTACTTTAGTTCTCACTTGCCATGAGAACTGATTTTAACACATTGTTTCCTGTGTATGGTTTGCACCTAGTAGTAACCTTACCTACCTACTCAAGGCAGAAGAATGAAATGCAGCTGGAGGAAGGTCTTATATCATGACCACCTGGGAGCCAGGACCGCCCACTCACTTAACCTCCGTGCTTAGATGTGATGTTACAGGATCATTGCTATGAACAGAGCCTATCAAGGTTTTGTTGGAGGAAGAAGGGTAGTTTGGCTTGTTTCATCTGCAGGCTGTAAACAAGGTATTTTATACAAGGTATCCCTGCTTAGGATGATCCTCACAAAAGGCAAAGAGCTCTTGAAGTCTCTGTCACGGACACATTGCACTTCGGCTCCTGGGAAGCACAAGGAGAAGCAGCTGGCAGGGTAAGGGCCAACTTCTCACTCTTTTCCAGAATCTTGCAGGAAGGGTTTAAAAATGCTGATGGCTGATTCATAGTGTTTGTACTCAGAAAGCTACGTGGATGGTAGCACTTCTTCTCCAATCTCCTATCAGCTATTCTACAAAATAAATTACTGTCAGTCTGGAGTATGTCTGTGCTTGGTGCATTCAGACCTCTGAATATTGATAGCATGCAGCTGATCTTACAGAGTAATAAATGAACAGTTAATGTGAGGCTAGAACAATGTTGTTTTTCAGAATCTCAGGTCTGACCAAATGATCTTAGCCCTGAATACCCAGAGAGTACATTAAGCGCTGGAATTGGTATAGTCTCACGCTGGGCTTGGGAGACCTGAACAGTTTATATAGTGAAATCAGAGAAAAGGAAGGTATCGGCCCCATTTTGCAGCATGCACAGTGGGAAGAAGGCTGAGATGATGCTGTGGTTCGTGATGGATGGGACCCAGTGAGACATCCTGAGGGTGCTGCTTCCCCCCCATGTTCTGCTTTCACAGAGCAACCTTAGAGATGGTGTGGTCCATTTAGCATTAAATCATTCTTTATTAAAAACAACGTATGCCTACTGGGCATTTCATTTTCTGTTTCCCTGCCTTTGAATATGTTGTTGTGATTACAGTAACCAGTCGTGCACTTTTCTGAGACATTATCTGGTAAAAGCATTTTCTTTTTCTGTCAAGAAGTGATAAGGGCTAAGTTACAACCTCCCTGAAAGTGTTATCCTGTGGAAATAGTCTCTTGCGTATCAGACAATATACTTGCTCTTCCATGTCAGTCTCTTTGTAAATAATTCTGTGACTCTGTCCTTTTTTCTCTGGTGATAATCAGAAGTGGCTCCATTTCTGTACACTGAGCCTCTGGAACATCTTACAACCTTCTGGTGGTGTACTGTGGGTGGGACTAAAAGAAGGCATACCCAGGATGGAGCTCATCTGGGAAACCACTGTATGAGTTAAGATGTTGCTTTTTCTTACCAAGACTGATTTTTGCAATGAAAAAGTTAAGCAAGCCCTGGAGATCTTCCTTACAATTGCGTTACAGTAGTTACTGCAAATCTCCCACTTTACTATAAAAAGAACCGCTCCACTTTTAATTGGGAAATGTGCCTTAAGTGCGTAAGGGGCAACATTTCAAACTTGCTGGGATCTGAATAGCATCAGTAGAAATCATTAAATAAAACAGATGTTTTCCATTTGATAGTCAATCCAAGGATAGTGGTTAGACCCTTTAATGGAACTAAATGAGACACTTAGTAGACCACTTCCTACTGCTCCTGGCTTTTACTTACAGCATCATCCAATCAGTGAGCATCCTCTTGCAGTCATAGCTGTGAAGGTCACTGAGCCTGCCTGAATATGGCAGTGGTTTGAGCCCAATGCTGGCGCACAGCAGCATTCCCACACTGGGTTAGAAGAGTCTTCTCCCCACAATATAGTTCCTCTGACCTGCAATGATGTTTTCTCTGCAAAGTCCTTGAAATATTTGGAACGATGGTGCTGTCCTCAGCGTAACAGAGCAGCATCCCTTGCTGCCGAGAAAGAAAACCTCTTCGTTCAGCAATAGCTTCCCATCTCCACCTCATGTCCCTTCTGGGGTGGAAATGCTGGGAGCAGAGTTGGGGTTCATCCCACACCAGCGCAAAGGATTCAGAGGCAGATGGCAAAGCCAGGAGGCAGCACTGGGAGCAATCCCCATATGGGAGCTGACAGGCGGAAGGGTGCCAGGTTATTTGGGTTGGGAGGGTCATTGAAATACAATCCTGGCAATACTGTGGCTGAAAACGACTCGGGCAGAAGAAGCAGCTGTTTTCTCAGGTCTGCGCAGGTGCAACTGAGTGCTAAGTAGAAAGTCAGTAAAACAAAAAGGGAAAATGTTGTGTGGGCCATTGGCAAAGATGCCTATTCTTGAGTTTGCCATAGCTTTGAGGTTACTGAAAACACTGATACTCTGCATTCCCAGTCAAAAATATAAAAGGGACTTTTTTTCCCCCCTAGAAAACGCTGAGCAGTAAAGCAGACAGAATCAAGTAGTATTACTGTTCACTGTTAGCCAGGAAGGAACAGCTGAGACTAATCAGCTTTCATTTAAAAGTACAGCATTCCCTCTAAGCTCTTGTTGCTGCCGGTTTTATTTTCTTATTCTTAATCACTGCTCTTATGAATTTGAATGGATGAAAGCTTTTGGAAGATACTTGGGGAACCAGCATCAGGGATCATCTGGATGAGGTGCTGTATAAAGACATCTATAAAACAGATCTGTTCATCCATAAGGATAATCTAAGATTTCAAGAAAATAGAATTCAGGAGAGAAAGCCTGGGAGAAAGATGACTGGATCCAGTAGAAAAGCTGGCAGTGTTGATTTTTAGAGTTCCTGGGGCAAGATTATGAAAACATTGTATTGTTGCAAAAAATGTTTCAACATTACAATTTCAGTTTTCTTGTTTTATAATAGCCTGAACAAAGCATTTTAAGAATATCGTGAGGTGGTTTCTGATATTTTGTTTGTTTAGTGAAAAGATACAAACTTTTTGTTTTGATGTTTATTTGAAATAAGAACAGATTTTGTAGTCTTGCTGTTTCCCATGGGACTGAGTTTGTTCCTATTGGCTCTAATGATACCTTATAATTTGATAGAGATGTTGCAAAAATAAGTGAATTACTGAGGGGCATTTGGGCTTCAGAGAAGCCTGTGAAGGGGTTTGCAGTTCCCATTGCAGCTCAGGGTTTGCCTGCTGTGCTCCAGGTGAGGATGGCACAGGAGGCAGAAAAACGTGTGCTGGATTGGTGCAGCATATTGCATAGAGCAGAACTTGGATGCAGTTGGCCAGTGCTTTTATGTGGGACGTATAACAAGAGATTTGGGCAAGTTGTGTTTCCCAAGTTCAATATTTGGTGTTTTTTTCAACAGCAACAACTTGGTCTGGTCATCCTCAGTAGATGGATGGGATTTCTTGCGAAATAATAATACTGTAGTTTTGCTCATAGCAAGCACTATAGATAAAGAAGTTTGTCACATAATAGTCATATGATTGAAAGATTATTACTTTTATAAAAACAATTTATGAATTCGTGGCCAGTGGAAGCCCGTATGAAAGACTGTGAGGAAACTAGAACAAGACACTGTCCTGCACACTGAAGTACTTTGCATTATACATTTAAAAAAGATAATCTATGTAATTTTAAAAGCAATTTATTCAATTACTGAGATAGAAAGAATTATAATTTCGTACAACTGCTCTATTGATTCCGTGTTCAATGTGTTAGTGAAGATGGTAAGGAGTATCAACTCTTACAATCTACATAAGAAGTTGTCCTAGCTATTTCACATTTATAGACCATTAAAAGATCTTGGTATGTGTGCAAACACCTGATATTTCAGTGGATCAAAAAGTCCCGTATTTTTTCAGCAGCCATCTTCCCTTCTAAAGGACGCTATTGAAATTCATTGTAAATTTTTGCTTTTGATCAGCAGTCAGAGTTTTTCTAGCTTTCCCTATTCTTATTCAAATCTAGAACAAGTATTATTTAGCTGTGCTTGTGGGTAATTTTATGAAAGTAATCACCAGAAAACCTGAAAAAGACAAGGTAGATCTTGTGTGTTGCTCCTAGGAGGAAAACAGTTAACAATAAAAGAAATCAAACCACAAATAGGGGTTTTTCAGTTTTGAGAGATGAGATTTGGAAAAAGCAGTGTCATTTGTCACCAATATATCTTTTTGATGCTGAAGAAGAGATGAAAAAGAAAGCTTTTCTTTTATTTTTCAAATATAAAAATACAACAAAAATAGGTCACACAATTTAGTATGAAACAGGTCATGGTTTAGAGAAATCAGTGCTTCTAATTTGTGTATTTCTTGTGGGTTTTATCACTCAACACCCACATTACCTAATTATATACACCTCAAATCAAAACTTAAGAATAACTTGCTTATTAAGATCTGTCATTGCTGTTGGAAAACATGTCACGGCGACATACATTTTGTTTCTGGCTTGCCTTGTCACCACCATTGCCACCTTAATAACCCACTTGCCCCCATTTACCCGTTGTTTTTCTACGTGGGTAGAGACGGGGGAGAGCTCAGCAGATTTCTCGCAGGGGAGAGGGAGGCCTTTGGCTGGGATCTCTCTGAATCACCTTTGCAGAGCGTTTAGCAAAACTAAACAGGGAAGACCCAAAGTGCATGTTACTGAGATCTGTATCTGTGCAAGCTTCCCAATTCTCTGATCTTCTTTCTTTTTCAGGGATTAATTACGTGTTAGCTCACTTTTCAAAGGCATTTTTTACTGATGCTATCTTTCATCTTTTTTCCCTTGTTATGCATACTCTTTTCATACTTGTCACTGAGGAATATTGGGACGGAAAACTTTTATCTCTTCCAATATTGGATTTTGCTTCATGATGTTATTGCTGTGTCTGCAACAACCCAATTTCCTCCTCCTCTGTATATACCTTTATTGCTGAGTTATTACCCAGGTAAATTTTCTCTCTTGTCACTCTGCTATTTGACACAAGTTGATTAATTTAATAACAGAGGTTATTTTTCAGAAGCTCCCTGAAAAGGCTATCCATTCAGGTGAGGGACAAAGGCAGTGAAATGTAACTGTATATCGAGGACTTTATTTTACTCTTTGGCAGTTGTGCTGAGCCTTGGATACAGTTCCCCAACTTGGGATATTGTCTCTTCCAAGATGGAAGAGACACCAATGAAGAAGCAAAGAAGCTATTCATTAAAGCTGAGCAAATACGGGGTGGGGGGAATGTGAATATTCACTTAATTTAAAAAATAAATTAGATTTAGCTGTGTTCTCATCCCCTTTGGCATTTATTTTCCAGAACTCTGCATCCCATCAAATTATACTAGTTTAAATGTTCTCAGAAAGCTCATTTTTAGCTAGTATACTGAATTATTTGTATGACCCCCAGGGATCAGTTCCTTGTAATTACACAAATAAAGTACTTGACTTACTTGTAGCTACGTACGGCAACTGATGCGGCGGGCAGTTGTTGATGCACATTAACCGTGTTTTACTGGTATATAGTGATCACCAACAGATCCTCCCATCAATTTCCCCTCAACACCACCGTGGACTCATTTTGGCAGGAGATGGAGAAGCTTTATAGTGCACAGTGCCTAATTAATTTTTAACACCATAGTAGCACTTTGCTGTTGGGGTAGCCGAGTAGCCGAGCTTTCTTTTGATGCCAGCCAGGCAATGCTGCCAATGGTTTGCCATCACCCAGAAGTTAGTAGAGTGCTGCCCGCAAGCTTTATCAGTCAATAATACCCCCAAAAGTTCTGCAGTTGGGCAGTGTAAGTAGAGCAGTGTTATACAGGAAACTTTAGCTCTAGAAAGCAGTAATTAAGTTGCAGAAGACTCAGTCTGAAAATGCCCCTGTGTTCCTTGGTGTGTACCTTTTCTAAGAAGTCAGAGGACAATGCAACTGCTTCACTTATAAATGAATGTTACAGATACAGAGGTAAACAGAAATGTGAAGGTAAATACAGAGGGAGGCTTTTATTTGCTGGGAATTGTCGCTTTTCCAAAACCAGGAGGTTTGTACCCTCAGTAGCAGCTTCTCCTGTTCCTTTTAGCTTTGTATAGGGAAAATGTGGCCATACTCCTTCTATGAACTTGAGGCTGGATGCACTTGGGCTACTCCTAGCTAAATCCTCCGTGCGTCTGCCCGACTGTGAAAAAGTTTATGGAAAAAGACAAAAGGCAGGTTTAGCGTTGTAGCAGGACATAGCAGGGAGACCACAAGGACTAGGGCTATTCCAGGACTTCTAAAAGGTTTAAAAAACAATAAACCAAGAGATTCCTAATTTGTCTTGGCCTCACGGTGCTGGAGAGCTCAGTGGAGTCAGGAGAGGCAGGAAACGGCTGTACTAAACACCACAGTGGTGCAAGAAGTGTTCTGGGGTTTTAGTCCATGCTAGGAGATAAATTCCTCATTTGCCTTGGGCAAAACATGCAAGAACTTGGTTTCCATGTCTTTCTTTGTAAAACTGCTCATGTGGGAACATCATCCAAGCTCAGGGAGGTGCTGCTGGCAGACAAGTCTCATTTCCAAGAGCAAGAAGGGAATGCAGGGAGTCAAGCCTTGTGATAAACCGGGAGAATTATGTTCCTAAATCATTGCAGTGCTTCCACTAGTTTACTCTAAATATTGAAATTGCTACTGAGACTAAAATGCAAGTCAGCTCCGAGTCTTTTTATTTGTTTTGAAGTTTTTGAACATTACATTGCCACCTGCCTCTGAGACTCCTTTCCTGCTGCCTCTGATGAATATTTTTTCACCTTTACCACTTTTATTATTTGATGTGGAGTATCTTAGGGTACGTAGGTCCTTCTTGTGTGTGTGTGTGTGTGCGCATGCACAGCATGTTCAGAAAACTAACAGAGCAATTGAGCAACAACAATATTGTAAAGGTCTCTCATGATGAAAGGCTAACTCATTTACGTGCTGAGTAGAAAACAGCCCACTAACAGATTAAAACTTACAAAGAAGTAATCAAACCAACTCAGTCCAAATGCATTTTTTTTTTAACCAATGTGAATTAGAAGGGGGGGTGTTAGACCTGTTGTGATTTGCATCTCTGCATTTGTTGTAGAAGTAGGTTATTAGTAAATCACTGAACCATATACTATTGTGTTTTAGAGCTAGCAGATTAAAAATCCCAATGATGAGCCACCATGTACATCGTTTGATGGCTAGGTTGCAAGCTTTGTTCATGTAATTCACATGAATTGTTTAAAAAATATAGATATTGTTTTTCTGTCTGCATATGTAATTCAGACCTTTGCATTCTTGGCTGGTATCACTACTTACTGCACCTACTGGAGCAGGAAAGGTGAATCTCTTATAAGTTGGGGTTTTTTTTCCTAAGCACATTTCAACTATGTAAATGTGATTACACTCAGATATTATTTAGTAGTCTTCATTTTTCACAAATGCAAACATTAATTACTTCTCACAGCTGTAATCTCTGCTGTTTTACAAAATAAGAAATTGAATATAGTGGTTTGCTCGTTTTAGTAGGTGCAGCTCCCTGAAGTTTGTCTCCAAGAAATGAGGCCGTTGCAAAGAACCTTGTCTCAGGCCATACTGGGGAGTGTCAAGTTTGAATTAGGCAACTGCAGTGTTCTGACCCCAAATTGCAGTGGCTTATTTGAAAGGTCAGATGAGGTTGTGTCCACACAGAAGATGACTTCTAGACCATCACTTGGCAGACCTCTTTTGTCTTTTTCAATAATGATAAGGTTTCGGTGACAACAATACATGAAAGATGGCTCTACTGCAAAGACAAAGAGCCTTGCTTTCTGTATAATTACTTCTCTGTCTAGACAGGTCCTTGCAATCTAGATGTTGGGTAGGCAGCTGGTTAGTTTGCTCTAGGTTTTTATAATTCATTTTAGACCATGTTTGGCAAGCTTGCTTTTAAAAGTGATATCATAGGCTGGCAAATGCTGTCTTCTCTCATCTGAGAAAATGGTGAGAAATGATTGGGATGAGATATGTTAGAGACAGAGGCCACATTGGTACCAGCCCGTGCTGCTGCCCACTGCAGTGACCATGCAGGGTACAGGCAGGCAGGGGAGAGTCTCTTGTTGCTGTTTGTGATGGTTTCTATAATCGGAGAGAGGGGCAGAAGGACGAGGTACATGGAGACAAGACGTGGCAGGGAAGTTTCAGCTCTCTTTGAGCAAATGCCAGGACTGGAGCCATAGGACAACCTGGAGTAAAGGTGATTTTTGTAACACTCGAAGAATTTCTGCCTTCAGGGCCAGCAAAGCTCTCTCTGGGTTTCAGCCCCACTGTGTTCAGGACAACAGGACCTCGCATACCCCTGTATGTTTGAAGTATGAGACTTCATTATCACATCTCCTGCGAGGGGAAATAGTCTCTGCAGTGCAATAGTTAGGCTAATCAAGCTGACCGTTAAAAAGAAACTCCGTAGCCCTAGATGTTTTGGATAACTGTTGTGAATGCTTGTTGCCCTTCTCTGATGGGCTCCAATAAATCTTCACATAGATCTTTACCGTGTTCGCAAAAGCTGCTGGCGTTCTGCTGATGCAAAGTGTTGTTTAATAGATGGGAATTCCTGCCAGTGCTGTCTGAAACGTTTTCTAGTCCAAGCCTAATTAAATTTCCTCAGGAAACCCATTGCCAATCAAACGTCTCTGGTTTGTTCAAACCTCTGATGCTTTGGTTCGAGACAGTCATGTGAAAGACCAGCAGGAGCCCAGGTAGCAACACCTATTAGTAAGTTGTCTGGGCTTCCCATTACCAGATACTATTTTTAGCTGCTCTGTACTTTGTCAGAATTTGAGATTTAAAATCTATACGTTTTCCATTTCAGACTGAGGTTTGTGGGGAAGTTTCAGCTCTATCACTGCAATTATTTCCAAGAGTTAGACTTGGAAAACATTTTTTTTGTCATTTATATTCAGTCAGAGCCTTGAAATGGAACTTCCTTATGTCTTCATAATATCTGAAACAAGAGAGCGTGTTCAGTAGGTACTTTTGCCAGTGTTTAGTTTCAGCATGAGCTTCTGCAAATCCCTGTGGATATCCATTAAAAGCATATTGGGGGGGGGGGGGGGGGCAGATAAGTTTTTCCCTGAGTTTGTCCTGAGCAAAAGAACTAGGCAGGACTTTTTTTCTTCATTCTTTTTTATCCTTGGACAGCTGGGGAAAAGATCATAAAGAGGAATGGTAGCAGTGGGGCAGGAGAAAGGAATGAGACCGATGGTGGAGAGTCAAAATGGAAGGTGGAGAGAGGCTGGTGGGGCAGAAGGTTTTCATCTACACAAGCGTGCTTCTCCCCTCCCATGCCAGATTTCTGAAGTTCAAACGCGTTTGAGTTTTTTGGTCTGGAAATTTGTTGACCAAATAAATTTTTACTGCTTTCGTTAGTTTGAAGAGACAAGAATCTGCATCCCTGTTTATCAGTTGCTCCTCTCACTGCATACCCGGTAGCAGTGATGAATGACAGGAAGGGTTTCTCCCCCAGAACACAGCGCTACAGGTTTTGTGTGTAACCTGTGCTGCTGACTCCAGCATAGGATGCTTTATTCTTCTGTTCATCGTACAGCAGAGAAACACCAAGTTCCTCAGAGGAATCCTTCCCACTTCCATGTTGCAAACTTTCCGTCTGCATCGAGATGCTGTTCTGTGCATTTGCAGGATGGGCATCAGCTCTCTCCCCAACACAGGATTTGCTGTTATCCCCCTGCTATATCCCCAGCTTTAAAACCAGTGGTGTAGAAGCCCACAGAAGAGGACCCAGAGTAAGACAAGGGTGAAGAGAGGATTGTATTTGAGGATGGCAACACAGCATTTTACTTCCCTTCTCAGTGTGATTATTTTGGCTCTCTAGTTAAGCTCTCAGAGAATGCAAATTTGTCAGTGGCAGCTGTAGGAGCCTGATGGTAGAAGAACAAAGTAGGAATTTATAGCGTGCATATAATTGTAAAGAGAAGGATTTTTTTAGTGAGAGATCAGCAGTAGTGCAGAGTAATAATCATCTTAGAGGGTGACTCTCTAGAATTAGTTGTTATTTTGTTTGAGTCCTTTGAAATCGTTTCCATACTATATAATTATCTTAAATTTTAAGTGCTTCCTGCAGTGATAATGTGTGCATTTTTGCATTCTTATGTAAATGCTTTAACAGTTCCCAGTGTAGAATTGGAAATGTCATTCAAAACCAGGTAATGGCTTTGCAAAATCTAGGGGAAGAAATTAATCTTTTTCTCCCACGTCATTTTACAGTTTATATTCTGTGCTTGTGTGGCTGTGTTTTCAGCTCTGGCAGAAGCCACCTTTCAATAACAAACATCCAGTGATGGGATACACTGAAGCAAAGAGCTGAATTTCACCAATCTGAACTTAAAAAGACAATAGACTGGCAGCCAAAATGTTATGTCCTGCAGAAAGAAAATAATTACTCTATTTACTCAATTAATCTGCACTCAGACATCCTAGGCTAAGCCAGTTACGAGTAATTATAGAAACATTCCACTGTAATGAAAGTCTGGGAATCCCTGATAAGATGATAATTTTTGTGTGATGTTGCTGAATTAAGTAAACACAAGTAGCTGGTCCCTCTGAGCATCAATGGATATGACAAAGGTCTGAGACCGGGATCGAGGTGTTTGGGTGTAACTTTTAAAAGTTTCATGCAAGTCACCTGCTCGAGAAATCAGTCACTGCCAGTCTGGGCACCTGCAGCTCTGCCAGAGCCAGTCTGATGTACATTGCTTCCAGTTTAGCCAAACACCACCAACTCACCTGGCTGCGTAGGTGGCACAGATTAAACTCTGAAATCCAGGGAAGAGTTAGTTATGTTGAGCTACAGATGCTGCTGTACCTACGGCTAATTTACAAATGCAAACGCAATGCCTAAAGCAATATTTGATGTTCAGTCTGAGTCCCCTGAAGGTGCTGGGGAGGAACAAGAAGGGATATCGATAGGTTGTACAGGGAAGGTACATTTGCCTGTTCAGACAGTAGATTATTTTGCAAGAGGGAGAAAAAGAATAAGCCTACAGCTTCCCTACAAGAAAAATGTCAGTTTGTGATGCAAGGGGCTCACTCGCACTGTAAAGCTAATGGTGGAGGTTGTATTTGAAGCAAAGAAACAAAGCAGGAGTTCTGTGTGGTACTAAACTGTGATGATTAAAATATGAGGTTTAAAAGGCACTGTGTTTCACTAAAAAGCTACGGCTTAGATTTCAAAGCAGACTGGGAGTTCAGCCGCGTACCTTCTACTAGTTTCAAAGAAGGATTTTTGTTTAACTTTACTGAGATGTTTTGAAAATTGACATAAATTCTTACATATCATTCACTTTTAATAGTTTAGAACTCAGTCCTGGAGCATTAACTCAGGCAGAGTCATGATTTATTTCAATGGGAGCTTTGCCAAAATAAGACTGTAAGGTTTGGGGGCTGTTCCAGTGAAGAGGAAAGAAATCCCTGTAAATATTGCAAAGCAAAAACTGTATCTCGGATGTACCCAAGGTAATTTCTTTCCATTTCAGCAGTCAGATTGCTGATGCCAAGGCTGATCTGGGACAGACTTTCCCTGGCTTGGAGGAAAGCAGAACTGAAATCCTCTTGAATAAAATACTTGCTATTAAAGCTCACTTAACCCATCTCATGTTGTGACCGGGGACAGCAACTTGGGGCCACCTGGGACAGTCTGTGCCGCTCTGCTGAGCGTCCAGCAGGGCTCACAGACTGGCATCACCGCCCAAAGTAATTCTGGGGGAAGAACAGGGCCAGCACCTCTGCAGCAAAGTTTGTGGTTTGGTAGGAAAAGTCCAGCTTCCTGTTCACTTTTCCCACTGTGTATCTCACCCCTGTGTCAAACACAGCTGATCCACCTTCCCTTCCCTTCTCCAGGGGTAATTTATCCCAGCTATAGTCGTTGAGAACAGGAAAATCCCAGACTGACCCAGCTCCTAACTTTGCTATTTAAGTGCCTGAAGTAGACGAGATGAATCAGAGCTCGAATTTGCACATGCAGGTCCAGTTTTTGACTCGGATCCTCAGGGATATTTAGCTAGATTAATCCTATTTGTTTCATTGGTACTCCTATTTTGTTTTAAGTGGTAGAATTTAAATGGCATTTAGTTACCCCATTTGGTCTCCACAGGCTTAGCCTGAAAACTTTCAGAGTCCAAGGATGTCCCAGGAGTCTCGCTTGCCTGTGGGAAAACCGCATTTCTGAACTTGCCAGCACATATTCCTTGTGCAGACTTCAGCAGACAGGTGATAGGGTTCAGCAGCATTTCCCTTGAGTCCTTAGCCTGCTCTGCCATTTTCCCTCAGCCTTTTTTGCTGCTCGTTAGGTTATACTAACAACAGGTAGCCCTGAACTGTGAAACGGAAGATCAACCAGAGGGTAAATTGAAAGGCAATCACCTTTTCTGATCGACAAGCTCACTTTTATACTTTCAATTGCAGGGTGGTTTAGCTCTCTGGTTGCAGCAGATATTACTTGCTGACTTGGAAGTAGATAACCAGATTTTAGAAGCAGAACTGATCCAAGGCATTTTAGATTCTCAAGAAAAAATATGACAGTAGCTTTCAAACTAAGCCTTGGACTTACCTTTCAGATTTCTCCTTGCAATATAACCAACAGCATTTGTTAATCTAGTGTCAGAAGTTCTGTGTTTTATCTGTGCTTAAAAGGGCTTCCTGTAGCAGAGATACAAGGTTTGGTTTTAAAATCAAGGTGCTCACATCATTCATCTTTTTGTATGATTTAGGGATGAAGATTGCTCTGCACTAGGACCCTTCTGAATCTTTTTCCTGTCAGTTCAGTGGGTCAGAGAAATTGAGATTGAGTTTGAAATAATAAATGTTCCTTGAATCAAAGTCTCAGGAAGTCTGAGAGACTTGCTGGTACAGGCGTGTAAGCCAGGGAGTGGTCGTGCCTATGTCTGACTTTAGTGTTTTACTGCTTTTTCCTCTGTGAGATAACTCAGACTGGCAACAGCTCACCTGTCAAAATATTACAATACAGAGACCTGCAGTGTTTGGCTCATGGAGTGACTGCTCCACACCGTTCCAGAAATCCGTGATTGTAGTCCAGGCTGTCTTAGGTTAGAGCTTTAAATTGCACCTCCCAGAGACATTTGGGTGTCTTCCAAGTTTAAATTACCTTTGCAAGTGTTTTACCAGGGACTCGTTTCTCCTCTGCTGCTTAGACAGAAGCAGCACGGTGTCTCCCAAAAGTCTGACTCCAGAGTAATCTGTTACACAGCCCAAGGGCAGCAGGGAGGCATGAAACAGCCAGATGACAGACCCTGGCAAAGTCCATATCGCTGTGTGGGAAAGAAAACAGAGCTTTATAAGCTTATCTCTGTGTTCAGGCTGTCTCTTAGAAGAACAGGGGTTCCCATCTGACTGTGTACTTGTTTTAGAGAATAATTCCTGTAAATCACTGAAAAAGAAAGCATGTATTCTTAACTTCATTAGGACAGATGTTGGAGGACTGTTAGGAGGACATGTAATATTCAGCCCAGTTTCTAGCTATTAACAGCATGGTGAGATGTTTGCAGAAATGTTTGTTTCTGCATTGTGTGGCTTGGTGGTTCCCGTTTAGAAGTAACAACTATAAAACCCAAAGAAACTGTATTTTGGAGGCAGCTTTGTGGGCCTGTCTGATGTTTCAGTGAGGTTTCCCCAGGGGTCTGCGTGGGCTGGTTTCCGAGGGGTGATGGGGATGTGGAAGTAGCTGCTTGCTGCTCTCCCTGGCTGGCTGAGCAGTTCCTAGGGATGCGCTCAGGCTGAGTGCACTGTGGTTCCAGGGCTTACTGTAATATGAAGCCTCCCATTTCTTAAGCTACGTGGTGCCAATTTGCTTGTTAGAGCAACGTAGTGTTTTAAATGTTTGTGTATGACTTCCCTGAATTACACACAAGCTCCTGTTACCTGCGTCTGTTGCAGTGGAGGTTGGGCTCTGCTCTACTGCACAGTTTTTTGTGTGCAAAGAACTGGAAAACTCCCTGAAACTCGAATTTCCATTAATTTCACCCTCAAAGTGTTGCGTATGAGAAACATGTATTTGTCATTTACAGAGAGAAATTTAGCCTGTTCTCTGCATAACTGTCCCTTCTTCGGTGGGATCTTCAGCTGATGAAACAAATCCTTTCTGCCAGTTAGAATCAACTCTCAAATAAAGGGTCACTCTTACATCTCATCTCCCTTGTATAATCCTTGATTATCTTGTTTTTAAGGTTTTTTTTCCACCTGAAATCTCTCAAATCCCTCGATTAGCCTGCCATCTAATACAAACATCCCTCTGAGATCCTCTTAGCGGCATATGTTCAATAGCATAATTTAGGGAGCCACAAGGGCAGAGGAATTCCAAAGACCATCTCTGTTCTATATCAAGAAGCAGGGTTTGGCTGCCAGTCATGTCCTGGCACTGTCAAACTACTGAGGTTTGAAAAACATCCATCCATGGCATTCATGAATAAATGGATTGCAGTAAATCAGGCTCATTTGAAAAGGTCTCATTACCATTTGGTCGTACAGAGATGCTGGTTTGGTCAGGGTGGAGCTAACAAACCCCTTGAGCCTCTGGCATTCCCATTATTATTAAGCTCAGTCCTTTTTATTTACACCTCATAATAAGTAAGTGGAATTAACAAATATCAAAGAGCCTGGATTACTTAAAGCAAGGCGTTTAAGTTCCTTTTTAGACTGCCTGAACCAAAAAGCTAACCAAAACACAGTAAAGGCATGGGTAGCATTTCCTCTGGTCATAACACCGGGTCCTGAAAGAGTCACTGCTTTTGTTCAGTGTAATGAGCTGCCTCACTTTCCCTGACACTGACGTTGTATGTGTTAAAATTTAAAGGATGCTGTGTAGTGCTTTGCAGAAGAAAAAACTAATTAATAGGCGTATTAGTTTGATATTGATAGTGGTTTTAGAATATAATGACAATCCAAAGACTATGCTGCATTTAGTACTTCACAGAGGTTTGCAGTGGGTTCCCAAAACATATTTGGTATTACTGATAGAGGTGAGGCACCTCTACAGCAGCGATTCCAGCCCAGGCAGTGCAGGGAGACAGCCTAGGGAGAGAAGAGCAGCCCTTTGAGAGCACTGCTAGCTGCACACGAGGAACAGCAGCATACAGAGCAAATGCCTTTGCTGAGAACTCCGTCAAAAAGGACGGTGGTGAATGCCAAAGTATCGGCTAATCCATAGTACCATAAATATGCATCCACATTAATAAAATATACAGGCCAAATGGCAAGGCTGTCCTTTCGTGCGGAATAGACTCTAAGCTGACAGTGAAGCAAGGATCTGTTTGATGTAATGTGGCATTATTTCTTCTCCTGCTGCTCATGCTGTTATTTATCTTCCATTTGCAGCTTCTCGCAGTCAGTGAGCAGAGGCAATTTCTAGTGTGCAGAAAAAGAGCTCGTTCAGCAGCATCTCTCTCTTAAGCGCTTCCTCTGGGGTGGACCCCGTGTTTCTCCTTTCATGTCAGCGAGGCGGCATGGTGGTAGTTTGGGGAGGTCAGAGCTGAGCTGAGGCTGTGCTTGGGAGAGCTACCTGCCTCGCCTTCAGGTGGAAGAGCACTGTCTCCACAAGTTTACCCTCAGGAACATAGGGTGGCACCTCACCAAAGCGGCAAAGGACAAGGAGATCACTTCCACATCGATTTACCCATCATAACTCACAGCAGTTGTACAGACAGGCTTTCAGCCAGGTTGCAGGTTACCACAGAAACAGCATTCCCCATTATCACGTATTCCCACGGGAAGGACTGTAGCACTTGTTCTGACTGTTGTTCGTTCAGCTGCGCTTCCCTCAAAAGAGAGAAACCTTTGTGTGCTTTCCTTTTTTCCACATAATTTTAGGAGCATCCGCTGCTGAAAGGGTCATGTCCCTGCTTGTCATTAAACAGACAGATTTAAAGTTTGCTGCAAACACTGATTAGATTATTGGGTTTTAGCACTTTAATATAAATCTGCATAAATTCACGGATGACAGGCTGAAGGAGATCTCTTCCATCTCCTTACCCCAGGGCAGATGTCCTGTATCTAGGATACAGCAGTAAATCCCACACTCTCCTCATTAGCCCTGCTACTTCTGCAGCGCCTGGCTGGGGAGCTCCCTGGCGCTCGGGAAGCTGCAACCACAAACCTGTTTGGTGATGCAGTGCTCCAGAAGCGCTGCCCGTTCTTTGTACTGAGGGCAGGTAATGCCTGTGCTGCCTGCTGAACCCCATCCCAGCTTACCCATCTCCTGCAGCCCCTCACAGCCCCTGTAACTCAAAGCAGCATTTTGGGATGGTACAGCCGGGGAGAAAGATGCGGCAGCAGAAAGGTGGTGCTGCCCTTCTTGCCCCTTGCTCCCAAGTGGTGTTTTAACAAATGCCAGCCAAGCCACTTTGTTCCAGGAGCAAAGTAACTGCCGTGTGCTCTGCAGCCCCAGCAGCACCAGTGCCGGTTTCCACCAGTGGCAGCGATCGTGTAGACGAACACAAGAATAATTGTGTAAAAGGGCTACTGGAACAGGAACACGTTTCCTTTCTCAGCTGCTCTTACCAGCTTGCAGACATTTCCCCTTTGCAGCAGCCAGGCTGACAAAGTGTTGTCTCTTTGTGCCACTGTCGTCTGCCGGATGGTGCAACTTTTTCTTGGCGCATTCTTGCTGCAGCTTGTTGCTGGTGGGTGGAAGGTACCAGGCTTTGCATGATTTCACTGTCCTTGTGTCCCACTGAGGCAACAGCATACAAATCCAAAGGGAGAGCTGTCAGGGAACTGGCAACTCAGAGGAATAAACCACAAGTAGTTCACTCAAAACAAGGTAATTGTGATGCCTCCTAAGGCTCAGGCTCCTCTTAGGGCAAATGGCATGACATGCTGAAGGCCTTTTCAGCGAATGGCAGCGGGCTCAGGGCTTGGCCATTAAAATGGGTGGGATGCAGGGCTGTCTGTAACTGAAAGCAGAACACAGTCCCCATAATTTAAAAGGAGTTTTTCAACTTAGATACAATTTTTTTTACAAAAAAAAGTAGCGTGACACACTTAAGCTGAGGACATTCTGCTCAACAGCTGTGTCGGAGAGATTTGACAATACCAGGATTTGATGTCAATTATAACTTCTAGAAATCTGATTGCAATGGCTGGCAGGTTATCTGTGTAATAATGGGTATGTTATAAAATAGGTTGCTTAGCGTCTTTGGGGCTCTCTGCTCTAGTTCTGGGGAAGAAAGCTGTCCTATCTGCCTTTTGCTTCCTTCTCCCTTCCTTTAACTTTTAAGCTTGGTGACACTGCTTGATCAGAGGGTCAGAAATACTATAAAATTGGACTGTATTTATCAGAGACACAACTTTAAAGATATAGAACTTTTGTACAAATGCACAATAGTGAGGCTGAACAGTAAAGACCGTTTCACTTTGTCATAAGGCAAATAGCTGAAAATATCTTACCTCTGTTATGCAACTCAATGGTACAGCTTTTTTTTTGAGATGTTATGTTTCAGGTCTGGAAACGATAGAGGAACAAAAATTGAAAGGATTCAGTGAAGGGTAATGAAAATGATTAGAGGCAGAGAGAACTTTTCATATGAGAGAGATTTAAAAAGATTAGACCCGCTTAGTTAAGACAAGAGATGAATAAGCGGAGACATGATAGAGAGATGTGGGGTAATGAATGGCACAGAAGAGGCGCGGTGGATACTTTTATGTGCTGTTTTCCAAAATTAAAAGCTGAAAGAAGAAAGCTGTAAAAAAATAAGGCAAGAAATTTGCTGATGATAAAAAACAACAATGGACACATTTAAAATATGTTTTCTGCCTACACCTTCTGAATTCACCTGTGGAAATTACTGTCACAGGGAACACAGATAATGAGTTTAGGAAAATTATGAAAAGGATTAGAAGCTCTGGGGAAAAACATGAACCCACTAAGAGGAAAAGGGAGTTCTCCAGTGGCTTTGAATGGGAGCAGGATTCACCAGCTGGCATGATCCCAAGGCTGCTGAAATGAACTGCCAGCCTCAGTGGGCTCTGGGTATTCATGCACTCTGCACGACTACCTGGGCACAAGATATAGATAATCACCTGCTTCAGCTGCCTGCAGTGATGTAAGATGACTCTATTTCTCACCCAGGTTGAGCAGGCAGGATCTATCCCAGCATGTTTTCAAGGAGCACATCTTTTCCAACATCCCTGTTTTCTGTAATGTCCATGCGGGTCATGTATTGAGGCAGCTCCCGATTTTCAGTTGACCTGCTCGGAAGGTAGCTTTTGGTGCTTTGCTCAGCCAGGAGGGTTTGGTTCCTCTGCTTGACTGGGACACCTGTGAGAGATGATCATAAGAAGCCGTAGCAGATCAGATCCAAGGTTGAGCAAGTTCACCACCAAAAGATGATCAGTGACACATACCTAGAGAAGAGTATTTCATCATAGTGTAGAAGTACAAGGAAAACATGCAGGATGCTTCCATCTCCCATTTTCTATCTGAAGATTACCTTAGCCATAGGCAGTGCAGGTGGTAAATAGCCGTTGACCAAAACTGGGAGTGCAGTCCACCAATCGAAGGGCTTTATCATACAATACCTTTGGCTAGACATTGAGGAAATTATTTTAATCTTATTTTTTGAAAACCCAAACCCATGCTTTCACTAGTAGAGAAGATCTCTCTCCAAAGAGTCTTAATTACAGATAGGCTTTCCTTTATAGATTTCTAAGCAGTAAGAGGACTTCTATATGTGTGAAACAATAAAAATTAAATATGATTTTTAAAATGGCTTCTAGATAATAGCAGGATTGTACCATATATGTTGATCTTCTCTGTTAGTGTGGTTTAGAGCCGAAGGGCATTTAATGCTTAATGAACCTTTCCAAGTTTCACAAAACTGGCCATGTTTAAAGAATAGTTTCTTCCTTTTCACATATCAGAATTTCACTGATTTTTGAACTAGGACTGGCAAGTCTGATGCCCTAAAGCCACAGAAATTAAAAAAGCATAGGTACAAGCATTGGAAGGTATTGAAATATTTATAGAGGACTTGATCATTCAGGAATTTGCAGTGGTTTCCCTGTACCATGTTTCCAGGATCATCAGAGATGCACGTGTTCAGTGCAGCTCAGCACCGATGCAGAAGAGAAACATTTGGGGATAAAGTGGGTCTTCTTTCCTTCTTACTCATATCAAGTAAATTACATTTCAGAACTTTGTACGCCAGATTATGAAAGGCAGCCGTGTTTGACATCTGTCAGGTGTTCTCCTGGGCATCTTGCAGAACTTTTAAACCACGTTACAGGCTTACTCTAACAAGATTAATTTCTTCTGCGGTAATCAGAAGAGTGTCTTCTTTCTGTATGTATCTTGCATTAGTTCTCTTGCCCCGATTAAGGCTTGCTTAGGTTAATTAACACAGTCACAGAAGTGAAGCATCACCAAAAGACAGGGGAACAGTAACATGATCGTGCACAGTTCCCGTCTCAATTAAATTTCAGCATTGTTTACAACTACCGAGTCTTTTTCCCTGGATTCATCAGGCAGTGCATCCATTCCATGGGCAGAGCATGCTGAGAGGTGACACACCAAGTTTTAAATAGGTATTCAATAATGTGCCTAAATGCCATTTAAAATCTGGCCAAAGATGTTCTGGAACAAGTTTGCATGACTGATGCACCGTTAAGGCTAGAAAAAGAGAGTAATCAACAAAACTTAAACCTCTGCATCTCTATATTTGTAATTAATAGGGGTTTTGCTTCAGTTCACTGTCTACATTTTTCTCTGAGTTTATGTATCTGATTTTCTGTGTAAGGAACAATGTTGAGGGGATAATTACAGGATCTTTCCAGTGCTTTTCCTGTAGATTCATAGAATACCTAGTGACAACCTGAGATCTTAGTCTGGAGATGCTGGATATCTAGCTGCTTCCTTGGGCTCCATTATACTATTTCTGGAAGGTTTGTCCTATATTAATTTATACACCCCTGGCAGTTTGTGTTTCACTCGATAAATTCATGCCTATTACACTGTCCCAGGCAATTCCATGCTCTGAAGTTTTTAGCAATCACCTTCCAGAAAAATTGTGCCTTTCTATCACTTCTGCCAGTAAGCAGGCTTCCTGATGAAGGAATTAAGTGTCTTTTCTATATAAGTTTTTATTTAATTTTCTTCCTTGCCTCAATGCTTGGCCAGTCCACGTGCCTTTAGTTTGTAGTAAATTCAAGGAGAATTCCAGCCTTACACAAATTCCTGTTTAGCAGTAGTTTCTTCATTCTAGCAGCAGTTATTTCAGCTTTACAGCACCTCCTGAGGGCTTTGTGCTACCCGTGATGCCTCTACGAGAACTCACCTGGAAGAGGCGTAGCCAAAATAAAGCTGCGCACCGCACTGATACAGCATCTGCTTTCAAAAGCCCACACAGCTTTTTGATGAGCATGTCTTTTGCTGTGACTAGTGACTGTTGTATACAGTCACAATTACACAGTCAGGCTTCCTAATTGCAGTCCTACAAGATTTGTACATATTCATATTTGGTGAATTGCTCCCACTGAAATCACTAGGATTCCTCAAAATAGGTAAAATTTAAGCGAAATGGCAATATTTTTGGATTGGAACCTATCTGTGGGAACTAATAGATCTTATCCAGATTAAATAGCTTCAAGATAATTGTATGTTTCCATTGCTATAGCAAACAGCTTTTGGTGGCTTCATGACTGCCAGTTTCTTCTCACACTGGTGATCTAAAAGCTGTTATTTCTGATAACGTTGAAGTATTCACATCTTGTGCTGTTGGTATCGCTGCACATTATAGGGTGGTGATCCAGTGGATACACCCTGGAACTTCACATGGCAAGATGGAGAAAATCAATCTCTGTTAATAAAAAAAAGGCAGGGTCAGTGGTGCAGAAAATCACTACTCTGGAGCCTTAAAGAAGCTCCTTCAAAAATTCATGATTATAGAATGGAATCCTGGGCTACGTTATAGTCCTGAAAAAAATCATGAGGATATGGAGGGGAAAAAAAAAATCCAATTTTCATTAAGTGGAGAAAATAAAGAATAAATCCCATACGTAGAGTCATTGATCATATGGAATGTAATTGTATGCTGAATATGTAAGAACATTTTCCAAGTTTCCCCAAGTACCCAACGCTTTTTCCAAATACTTTTTAAATTTACTTTTTCTTTTCTTGTTTGTTTATTCATGCCCCTAGCATTAAATCCATCTAAATAAAATTTCTAATTGTTCTGGTCAACCACTGTAGGGTAGCTGCAGGACATTAAACCTGTGGTGATATAAAGGCATTTAACAAACTCAGTATTGACCTAATGACTTAAACTTACTAATCCATAAATTATTTGTTAATCATGTCCCCTGCTGACGGCAAACACGATGCAAAGACAGTATGCAATAGAGAGAGCAAGTCTTTGCCCTCTTAATGTACACAGTGCCTACAGCCATGCTAATGAGGCTTCTGTACTATGACAGAAACTTGAAGACACTAAAAACCTTTTTTATAGCAGATTTCCCATTTTCTGTCTATGGGAAATCAGAATTCCTGCATCGTGATCATTTAGAGGCCAGAATAATTAATATTAAGTCTTGCGGTACAGGTGGGTGTGATGGCTGATAATTTCAATGGTCTTTGGCTTGAAACACAGCTTTTGCATAATTAGATCAGGAAGAATTCCAGCTTCACTTTTACAGTATTGTAACGTTCAGCCTTGGCAGACCCACGGTGCACTATTTGTATGGAAGACATGGGATTATTTTACATGTAATCTAGTCAGCTGCCTGGAAATAGCCGCACTAAGCGAACGCTGTGTAGCCTTTTTACCATATTATTATAAACCAAATTATTCTTTTTTAATTATTTTTCCCATGTTTAATACAGCTGCGTATCTATTCATGAAGGAACATTTCAGTAGTTCAGCTGAACAGCTCAAAACCAAGAAGAAGCTCTTGACAGTTCATCTTCTTGCTTACTTAAGCATGGCTCAGTCACGACTACAGTGAATCCAGCACTTTCTTTAACTTTTATTTATTCATTCATTCATCGTTAGGGTGTATGTGTGAGGGGCCTGGGTGAATGCAATTGACTGTCGTGTAGGTGCCATCACCCTTGACTTCTGGGATAAGCTGAGATGGAAATACTATTTCAAACAAATACCTGCTTTTCATCTGTTTTGTGTAACAATATATTCATAACATTGCACTTCTCAAAACTCATTTGAATTATTTTCTTTGCAAAAATGGACAAAGAAGACAGCTGAGAGGCAGGAGAAAACTGGTCTTAGAATTGAATACTTTAAAACATCTCAATAGGATCAGCTATATGAGCTGGAAAAGATCAGTTTTAATTAGGGCACTCAGCCCTTTCCTAACTTTAATTTGCACTTCCTCAGTAAATTATTAAGGAATTTGCTAGCAAAGATAATATTATGGCCATTTTGCACTTGATGCTCTGCACTGTATTTTGAACTGATGTGCTGATCGTAGCCCTGTTCATACTCAGTTGGGTTGGCACATGGACTTGCTGATCTCAGAAACGCACATTTTAACTTTAGTACCCCCAAGTCAGCACATTTTCCAGCATTCTTCATTCAGAGCTTCCCTCTGCAGTTCTTCTGCCCTGCTCTTTTTTTTTTAATGAGTAGGGAAGACGCGCTGGATTAACCTAAAGGCTGGTGATGGGTGGGAACAAACACTTGTGAAAGTAAGCAGCTGGTTAGTATTCCGGAGTAAGCAGAGCACTTCAGCTTCTGCAAACAGCTCATGTGGGAACAACTTTTATTTGGCAATGAGGATGCCTTTCCCACTGTGCAGCACCTTGATGAAGTCGCAGTTGTTGGGGAGGAATTAAGCATATGTCAGTCAAGACAATGGAGCATGATTCTGTGCCAAGCCAGTCAGGTGAGCGAGGTGGTCTGCTTTAGTGCCGGAAAAATTGGGAGGGAATTTGTTGTGGTAAGTGAGAGGTGTCTTTTTTTTTTCCGTATCCCACTGTTTGTGGTGAGAAATCACCATCATGGTCATTATTGCTGAACTGTGGGATGCTCCAGGGTGGGAATTGCTGCCTGTGATGCTCATGGGGGTGACCGCCAGGCTATTGTCTGGCTGAGCATGACTCAACTGCAAATTCATTTATAGCAGCACAACGCTTCCACCGTAGTTTGTTATCACAAGCCTTACAGCCAAGAGAAAAATCAAGGATGAATGACTTTTTTACTGTCTTTCTGTCTCCCCACTGCTTCTGTCCCTCTGTTTGAAGGGGCTCTGTGGGCTGCTGGCTCCTGCTGCTCATAGCGAGGTTAACTTGCTTCCTAAGAGAGCCAGAGTCAATGTTGTGGTTCTGTTGGCAATCTGACCCTCTGTTGCTGTGTGCAAGCAGACCTTCTGTACCCAAAACAGCTCCAAATTACTGTACGTGAACCATAATCTTCCGGCGGGAGCACTGTAGTTTTTCATTTTGTTGCTAATTGGATGATACACTCACAGTCGTCTTTGTTAACATGGATAGGCTGGGCAGTGAGAGAAGGCTTTTATTTAGAAATCTTGCAAAAATGCAGTGACTGTCCCCATTTGACAGCAATTGAAACCAATTGTCAATTAACTAAATAGACAATTAGCTTGAAAGAAAAAAAAAGAAAGAAGAAAATTGCTTACTTCACACGCTTTATTGAAAGTAATGCCAGTCAGAGGCTGGGGGGCCTTTTCTTTCTTCTATGAGAAGACAGAATGGCAAAAGATGTGGAGAAAATGCCATGTTTGGAGTTTGGGTTTTTTTTAAACACCATATTTTTCTCAGATAGGACTATTTAAGAAACTAGATAAGAACATCTTTAGCTCCTGAGGTACTGACTTTCCTTTTATTTTTTAAATCAATATTACGATCATTATGCAAGCACCATTTTTCTCCTTTCTTTCACACTGCTGTAGGATATTTTAAGCACAAGGGCAGCTCCACGGAAGCTGGTTGCCTTCACAAGGAAAGACCAACAAACAGTTGGCTGCTGTGCAGTGCAAGGACAGGCAGGACTGTGATATTAATATTTGCATCACCAGCCCAGGCCTTTCCTGCTTCAGATTTTACTGAATTTTATGGGTCCGTAGGTGAGATGTCATCAGAACTTGCAATGGTAAAAAAACTGAATCCTCCAGAGGCCTTAGAAAGCAGGTGAATGGTGCTGTCAGGACTGGTACTTTAATCTTTGCTTCCTCCAAGACCCGTGTTTCATGTCTCTGTCCTTTTTTGAATCTGGACAGTAGTGCCAAGAGGTATTTCATAGAATCAAGACAATTGCATAGTGAAAGCCAGTGACACCATTGGCAGGAAGAAAAAGTCTTTCTCATGGATTATTGCTTTTTATTTTAACTATTAGCCCAATGCCATCTCCCGAAAAGATGTAGTCCAATTCAACATGAAGTCTTGATGCTATACCCTTTCAGTTGTGGTACCATTTAGCTCTTGCCAGTCCCAGAGCAGAAGCTAACGTCTGCATGGGGCTCTGACAGCTGGGCTTTCAGTGGTGATGCACTGGGCAGAGGGCATAGATGAGAACAAAGAGGCAGCTGCCTACAATCTAACTTAATATTGCTGGATTAGTGAGAGATGACCATTTACTCATGGCATCCTGTCTTTGAATTCTGATTGCACTTTTCTCATAAGCAGTTAAGGCCAGGAGTCAATGCTCAAAGGCATCTAGTGGCCTCACTTCTCACCTGTGGGGCTAGACCACAGCTGGGCCATTGGGGTTGACATCAGGGCTGCATCTGCCTAATGACCATCAGCTGCATCAATCAATAATTCTTCAAAAAGATTTTATTATCCTACTTTGAGCTGCTCGCAGCATCGTTTCATGGGTTTCAAATTGTGTTACTCTTTTGTTAATACTTTTAGGGCCCATGTTTCATAATTGGATAGTGAAGGGTGAGAGGTACATCTTTTAACTGTCGGGAAAGCAATGAATATTGGATGCTTTTTTCATTAACTGATGCGAGATTCAGCACTGCACGTATTGATCTATTGCTTTCTTACAGGAACATTTTACACCTGAATGCAAGTTCAAAGAATCAGTATTTGAAAACTACTACGTGACGTATTCTTCAATGATCTACAGACAGCAACAGTCTGGCCGGGGCTGGTATTTGGGTCTTAACAAAGAAGGAGAAATAATGAAAGGAAATCACGTGAAAAAAAATAAACCTGCAGCACACTTTCTTCCAAAACCATTAAAAGGTAATTGCTTGGGTTTGCTCCATCTATATGAACTGACATTGTTTTGTGTCAGAAATGTGTTTCTCTACATTAACTCTCCGTTCTCTAATCTAACCAAATACACATATTAGTTTCTTTGTGTCCAAAGTCCACAGTGTCTCTGTTACAGATAACAAAGACTCTACCTGGAATGGCTCAAACGTGCTCACAGTCCGTCAACAACTTGCTGTATAGCTTGTCAATCTGTGCTTTATCTTACAGAATGTTTGTCTATTTTTGCCTGAGATAAAGGTCTAATTTGCGGTGTTTATTAAACTGTAATTACTGTGACATCAGCAGGTTACGTTAAAGGTAATAAGGCATGTGGCATACGTATACTGCTTTGTATTAAAAGCCAGGACCTAGAGTCATCCCCGTTAACTGAAGCATCTGGATCAGGACTTTGGTCAGACTTGAGTCCCTCTTTGGTCAATGCAAGGAGGGAGATCTCAATTGATGTATGGAGGTGTCCCTTTTCTGCAGAAGAACCATCTTTCATATGCTCTTTCCTCAAGGTAGGTGGGTAATTTAACTAGGAGAGGGAAGGAGCTGTTTTTTTTTTCCCTTCTCTGAAATGTCATTTCCCTCAAGAGGAGCTTAGAGATTCTTAGGGAGTGTTTGAAATAGAAGAGGTGTCCTTGCTATGTTGCATTTGCTCCTTACATTGCATATTGCTGAATGAAAAGTCCCAACATTTTGCAGCTAGACTTTGCACCAACAGACTGAGTAGCCCACAATGTGCTGATGTGTACCTCTCTTTTGCTTTGCAGTGGCCATGTACAAAGAGCCTTCTCTCCACGATCTCACAGAGTTCTCAAGATCAGGAAGTGGGACCCCAACAAAGAGCAGAAGTGTTTCAGGAGTGCTAAATGGGGGTAAATCCGTGAGCCAAAATGAGTCAACGTAGCCAGGTTCAGGCAAGCCAAGTGCTCTCTAACAGAACCTTACCTCTGGATGCAGTTGAATTCTTACTAGCAGTCTTTCATCCAAACGTTCAATTGCCCAGGACAAGCCACCGAACTTGCATAGGTCACTCGTTTATCAGCCATTAGATCTACTGGTTGTCAAAGGATATACCCCAATAATGTAGAATATGCTTGTGCATATCACAAGGCACTTGGATAGCCAACAAACATAACTGCGGAATAAATCTCGGAGAAGAAATGTCCAGCTCTTTCTCTCTCGCTCTTTCTCTCTTTCTCTCTCCCTCTCTTTCTCTCTCTCTCCTATGCTTTGTGGAGTACGAAACAAAAACATTTAACAGCATTCACTGCTGATAAGAATTTGCTTTCCAACAGAAAAAGACCACTTTTGCTCTTCAAAGGAAATTTTACTGCTTGTATGTTTTATAGGGGCAAACAAAAAACAAACATGTAAACTCTGTTGTTTCCTTGGCTTAACGTTTTATATCTAAGGCTTGATAAAAAATGTATCCTTTAATTTGGAATAGTGCAACTTTTCAATTTCTGAACTCCAATGGGTCTTTAAAGCTATGTCTTTAGAAAAATAATTAAAAATTCAGGGTTGGAACTGAGAGTTAGTCTCAGGCTCAAGCAGTGTTATTGTGGTTTTAAACACAATGAAATATAAATTTTTATAGATTTGTAGTTTCTGGTAAAGTTCTTGTGCTAACCCCAGTCTGTAGGAACCGAGTTGTTTTGTTATCCCAAGTGGAAGTTAACAGAAAGGGATAAAATTGTCCTCCAGTGTAGATTTCTCTTAATTCCATTTTGTGTGTCATGTTGAACTATTGTCGTGGCTTCTTTTCTAAAGACAGAAACTGTGGAATTAAGGTGACTTAATTTTTTTATAAGAAACGTCTTATTTGTAAAAGTCCTTCTTTCACTGTAACAGGCACGTGAATATTGTGTAGGAGGAAGCGTTAGGACAGGTTACCCCTAAACAACATATACTTATACATGCTATTGGAAACAATTGTTTAAAAAATGTAGTTAGGTTTCCATTTAGGTCATCATGTCTGTTGCATGGGAGAAAGTTGGAATACTGGCATAGAGTTGCATGATGTGTAAGATTTTGTGCATTAATCATCGTTGGATTCTGTGCTCCAAAACTGACATAGTTCTGTACAGGCAGCTTTCTGCCTTGTACAAAAGAGTTGTTTATTATTTGTTGTATACACGACCATGCACTGAATAAACTATTTCTATTAAGATGTACTTTTTAAAAAAAGCTTGTTTGATTATATGATGTACATCCATGATTAATTTCAAAGGAAAGGGTTGGCAGTTAAATTATAAAGTTATAAAAGATACTGTAATTAATGTTCAAAATCTTTCTATGTAATGGGTTATTCCCCTGTAATGCCGTACACTGTACAACTGAGAGCATATACTTTCTTTTGGATATTATTAGAATTGGTCTTATATGCCCAGCCGAGATACTCAAAACATAGTGACAATTATGTGCCACAAAGTCTTGGTAACGGCCCCTCTGCCGTGCGCTGCTGGAGCCCCAGTGAATTGCACTCCTCTGCTTTGAGCTTCTCCAGCTTCTCTGTGTCTGCCCTCCTTGTCAGACTTCTTTAGTGCAGCCACGTAGAGCTACCTCGCAGCACACCTCCCAGAGCCCTCACTACAGGGGGTCCCAAAGAGATGGGGTAAGCCAAGCACTGCTTATGTCAAAGTGGCACCTTGAGGATGCTCAGAGTTTGCTGTGCATCATTGCAGGTCCACTTTAAGGGCCAGCTTTAACTGGCCTTGAGGAAAAAGGCTGTCACGCCTCCTGCCTTTGCGCACATGCTCTGGAGAGAAAACATACCTCTCTCCTGCCTTTTCTCTATGAAAATATCAGTGAGAAGTTTTCTCACCTACGACATCCGAGCAGCTCTGACAGGTGAGCTTCACTCATCAGGGTGTTTCAAGAAGTCCTAGGAGGAACAAGTTTTCCTCATGGGTGGCTGAAAAACCAGTTCCAGAAGGGAGTAATGGAACCGGAGTTACAAAGCTACCTATAAATTTTAGCCTGACATTAAAATCAGATATTCTGCTATCTGCTCTGTGTGCATCCTGCTTGACCAAGCTGGAAATTAGACCTCAGACCAAGCTGGGGCAATTTTATTATTTTTTTTTAAATGTTGGGGCTGAGAGAAGAGGGAAGGAGATTACGTTTCAGATCAAACTCTTAGATTTGTTGTTTTGCAGCAAATAAATAGTAGGCAGAGTGCTGGCTTTCTGAACTCCCATATTGGAGCAGGCTCCCCAAATACCACTGTCGAGCTGTCCTTAAAAGGGCCTGGGGGTCCTCAACTCTCCTCTTTCCAAAGGGTGAAGAAGGTTGGAGCACAACCAATGTAATAGAAATACTTAAAAATTGAAAATGTGGCTATGATTGTTGAGAGGTTTTGATAATTCAGTGGGCCTGGAGCATCTGTTCCCTTCAACTAAGTGGGTTACGCCCTCGTGGAATCTTAACCCTCCCAGCCCCAAACATCAGACTTTCTGGGGTATATGTTCCAAAAAAAAGGAGTCCAAGTGCCTTAGGGACATAAAACCTGATTAAAAAAAATATTTGTGGCAAATCTAGTTCAATGTTGAACATTTATTCCCCATCCTCAGTACGTCCATCCTGGAAAGTGAAAGAAAAATGCTCACAAACTGTCCCTTCTGATGTCTGACCAGTCTTTTGTATTGACATTGGCATCAGCTGTTAAGCATCCACTGCCAAGTCCCTAGTTTCAAAGATTTCTAATGTACCAAGCTAACAAAGACCAGTCTTGGATGAGATGAGAAGAGAGATATGGTACTAGATGAGCCATCAACAGCTGTTTCTGACAATTATGTTATGTTTCTGACAAACCTATTCCAACAATAGTTTTCCTTTCAGATTATTGTGGACTGAAAGGGCAATACTCTTGACTGAAGAGTCACGATAGACAAAAGCTCATGTAGACTATAGGCAAAGTGGGGGATTACACCCAAGATTTTGCATGTAGCCTCCAGAGCCATAGACTGAGAGTTAATAAGGAGAAACAGAGTTAAATGTGCCTTTGCAGACAGTGAAGTGAAGGTGATGTTCTGAACCAGCCAGTAAAGAAGTCCCTTGGGTAGACAAGAATGGGGCTTCAGCAGAGGACCAGATTTAGAAGCCAGACTCTAGAGTATTTATTTATCCTTCAGCATCCATAAATTAGAAAGTTGAACAGATGACTCCTAGATAATACTTTCCTTTCAGAAATCCGCCAGCGTTGGGAAAATGTCTGCATTGATGACTGTTTATCAAAAGAAAACAGCCACTGGTCAACCCATTGCGCTCTGCCACATGAACAGTGGCAGAGTGCAGTAAGATGCACACCTGGAATAAGGCCAAAGTCCCAGGGTTGGTGTGAAACCAAGCCCTGCACTGGCTGTGAGCACTAGCAATCTGCAGAAGGCTTGGTCTCTGGACCTTCTGTTATTGCCAATGTGATGGCTGATGCCTTTCATCAGCCATTTCTCTTATTCCTGCCTCTCCACCAGTGCTGCTCATGCTCTGTGCAGCATACCACAGGCCTGGAGATGGCTTAGGAGGTGCGAAACAAGCACAGCAGCTATCTGGTTCACCTGAGCTACACCGGGAGGAGCCCTGAGCTGTCTTATTAGAGGCTGACAAATACCACCTGCCAACCCAAAAGGAAGCAGGTCACCCATGAAACTGGGAGGAATACGGCTAGGAGCACAACTGTTCTAAGGCAAAATTGCTGCCTTTTTTTTTTTTTGTGATCCACCTGTCAGAGCTGCTTTCTTGGAGGTCTCTGCAGGGGGGTCAGGCATTTCCTGCTTAGTTTGGGGGCGAGGGAGGGTGGGAAGAGCTCACCTCTGTATCACAGAGATCTTCCTCTTTTTCTTTTCCTTTTTTTCTTTTAATTTACCTCATGCTACCTCATAGCATGGTTGTATCTCTGTAGCCACTTGCTCAGCCATGTTCATCGCTGGCTTGACGGAAGACAATTCCTTACTTGGGGGAAAATATGTCCAAATTACCCCAGGGATGAACAGTGCCCCTTCTGCAGCACCATCTGGTGTCCTCACCGCTGGCTTCCAGCCCACGGGCTAGGTTTTCCAGTGGGATAAAGATGGTGTAACGAGCTCAGGGATGCTGTGGTACACCAGACCTCTCCCCAGCTGAGCACCAGCACGAGAGCCAGGTCTGGCAGAGCTCTGCTGTGTCTTGAGTATCTCTGCAGGAGACCAGAGCCACCTCTAATGGGTTTAAATGTCTCCCTTACGTATCCGTGACCAGGACACTTTTGCAGGACAGAATCTGTACGTAACAACCTCCTATCTTCTAATAAATAATTCTCTCTAAAACAGACTCCTTTTTGTCTGGGCTCTGATTTGTATCTCTGCAGATATATATGGGTTCTCCACCCTACCACTGGTGCACTACCCCATGGATTAGCTTTCCTCATGCTATAGATCCTTCTGTATTAATATTGTCCTTTTACTGTCTTCCTAAACCAGAAAGCGGCTTTCTGGTTTAGGAAACTTGAGGAGCTTGAGAGGGTCAAGTTAAGACCATCACTGATGCATTTTTACCAGCTCAGAGAATGGCTACTGTAAATACTGTTTCCTACATAGTGTAACATCAATACAAAAGCCACTATGCTTTTGTCTGACGTTGGCCCTGCAAAAATGACAAAAGAATAGCAGAAAGCCTATTTTAAATAAATTAGGAAAATGCATTACCATGCAATTTACCCCAAATAACACCAGCTTTGAGGAGATGTTCTTGACAACTTAAAAGTCAGAGTAATATTTTAAGAGACTCACTTCCCTGGCATGAGTGAGCAGAGCTGTGGGGCTGTGCTCTTTCCTGGCAAGCTGACACGGAGGTTGGTGCCTCTTAGCAGGCAGGGTCCTGAAACAAGCTGGGTGCATTGGTGCATGGTGGGTTTTACTGCTGATAAGGTATAGTAGCAGAGCTTACTCTGCTTTGGGAGGGTACCTCAGGGTTGAAGGGCACTCAGTCACACTGCCCTTCTGCCGTTCCTCTCCCTGGGAAGTTTAAATATTAAAGGAAGACCCAAATTTGAAACACATTTTGCATTAATCAGAGAAATTGAAGTAATAAATTATTCCATCTCATCAGGAACAGGAAGACGGTTTATAGGGTTCCCTTCAAAGATCCCTATTAACAATTTTGAAGTTAAGATTCTTAAATACCACATTACTTTCAAGCACCCATAGATCTAATTTTCCCACACACACATATATTTGGCATTTCTCACTTAAATTCAGCAACTGGAGGGACAGGATAAATGCTTTCATCTCCCATGGGTTTCTCAGCATTGCAAATTGTCTGCCACACTCCTTTTTTGAGCTTTGTCCCCTTGCTGAGGACAGGGTCACGGGTCCACCAAGGCCCATCACATTCATATATAGAGAAGGAGTTGTCCCTGCCCTGGTGTTTGTAGCACACAGAGCTTGCTGATTTGATGAGATGTTGATCGGGACTGAGCTGAGCTGTCGATGGCATACTTTGGGGGATATACAGCAGACTGGCAGCTCTCTTGCACTCTGTCTTTGCTCCTTTGTGGAGATGTCTCAGAGCACGCCTCCAGGGAAGCCGAGGGTGAATGTAAGGATTTTGTACTGAAAAGGACCGCTCAGGCACTGACGGCAAAATGCTGTTTGCTGTGGCCGAACAGCTGCGGCAGCAGCAGTGCTGGGAGGACCATGGCTGGCGCCTGTTAAAATTAATTCATTAATGAATAAACTGCAAAGCTCTGAGAAGTAATTTGTCATGATTCGTCATCCACACCTTGAAGAAAACCAAGGTGCAAACAAAAGCCCTATCCAACTGGGGTGGGCGGATCATTCTTTTGCCCTTTCCTTTGCATATTGATTTAATTAAAATTATTGGGCCTGGATTTACAAAGCAGGGCCCTGTACTTGGAGTGGGGACACAGACTCCATTGTCCAAACTTTTGCAGCAGGGAAGTTTCATAAAGACAAGAACTCAGAGCTCTTTTAATGTTTCCAGGCAATACTGTATTTTGAAGAAAACCATAGTGAGGTCTAAGCCAAAGTCAGTGAAAACTGTCTTCTCTTTTCCCTACTGTGAGGTCAGGATCAGCCCTACAACCAGAATCTCTGGAGACAAAGGTTTTTGGACACTCTCGTAAGGGACCAGGAAAAAGAAAAAGTAGAAAAGAATTTACATGAATTAGTGTTGTACTCAGAAACCCTCCAAAGGGCACTTGGAGCATCCCTACTGCTGCACGTACAAGTAATGGGAATGTCCGAAGGAAAATGACTCTTGTTCAGGCGTATTTCAGTGACAATGGCTTCACTGCCGGTTCCTCCAGGTCACTGCTTAGCTCTACCAAAATGTTTTAGAACAATGAAGCAGAAGTTACACTTTGCTTACGATGAAAAGCAAAAGGCCAATAAAGGGAGATGAAGGAGGGGATGGAGCTTAAGAATCAGAGAGGGGAACACATTCTCCATAAGGGACAACAACACCACTGCCATTCATTGAGTTTGCAGGACTCAGCTCACATCCTGACCCACGACCAGTACAGCAAAATAACATGGCACAGTTCAGACTCCTTTGCTGTGGATATCTCAAGGTCTGATCCTAATCTCAGTTGCAGAATACACCATGGACTCCTGGTAAGTCTGGAGTCCCATGCTGATTTAAAGCACCTTTGTCTAGACCAGCAATTTTCCCTGTTGCTGAAGGACCTCAGACATTACCTCATAGATAAGTATGCTACAGTGTTAATCTATGAAATATTTTTAGATAACAAAATTAGCTGGTTCAAAGCTTAATCCTATTTCCTTCCCAAATGGTTTCCTTCAAATGGTACTTGAAATAGTTTTACTTTCCCCCATTGTCTGACTAATGCACTGATGAACATTTCCTTCTGAGCTTCTCCTTATTTTAATTGCCTGCTCATCCAACCGTCCCTTCTGATAATTAAGCAAGTTAATAGTATAGAGTGATCTTTAAAAATTAAATTTCTTTCCCTGTTAAGCAAAAGCAAAACTTTTGTTGTTGCTCAAAGGGGTGGGTTTTTAAGTTTTTTCATTTCAAAGAACGATTATTGCCTTTGGAAGCAGTGGCAACATTTGGGAACCTACTTGCTACACAGATGCTGATGAAAATATTACTTTGCATTAAATAATACAAAGGTTTTACATTAGATTATATAATGAGGTTTTTCTAGGGAGTTTCAATCAGTGGATCTTATGATCACTTAATCAGGGCAGACTGAATGTTACAAAGAGGAAAGCAAAGGAAATCATAAAGCAATTGGGAATATGGATACTGCTCTTACCAGCTAGTGTCCTCTTCTGCTTGGATGGTCCATAAGGTTCAACCTATGAACAATCACCAGTCTCACCTCGTTCACTAATGCTTGGTCCTGTTGTATCTTTTTTCTGCAAATTTAATCAACATTCAAGATGCATGATGTGGAGCCCAGGCACATGTCAGTCTCCCACGGCAGATCCATGGCATCCCTGCTGTCCTGGAAAGCCAGCGTCATATCAAGAGTTTTCCCACTGGAAGTCATAGAATCATAGAATAGTTAGGGTTGGAAGGGACCTTAAAGATCATTTTGTTGCACCCCTCTGCCATGGGCAGGGACATCCCACTGGATCAGGCTGCCCAAGGCCCAACCAACCTGGCCAACACCTCCAGGGATGGGGCAGCTACAACTTCCCTGGGCAACCTGTGCCAGTGCCTCACCACTCTCAGAGTGAAGAAGTCACTTGCTGAAGGTCCTTCTCCTGAGTGCAGCCCCTCACAACATACACATTGCAGAGCAGGGGACGGTACCTACCCAGTTACACACCTGGCTCCAAGAGAGCTTTGGTAACTGTTCACCCACGTCAGAGCCAGCCCCCAGCACGTGTCTCTGTGGCATGTCACCGAGACAACTCTAAATAATTTTCATTTTCAATGGAGACAAAGTCAGAATTCTTCCGTCATGCTCTACACACAGCAGCCCACTCAGAGTTTAATTTCTGCCAAGGAGGAAGAAGTCTTCATACAAGCACAAGTACATATTACATACACACACAAACACATATGAAAGATACATATACAGAAACACACACACACGCTCATAAATAGATATAAATACACATTTTTAATATATATAATAGGTAGATCTATGTACATGTAGCAGCTTATGTTATGAGCTCCCTGGAAAACCGCCTGAACTGCTGAGAATTGGGTCCGCCACCAGCAAGATCAAGGAATGCATGGTGCAAAATGGGCTTAAAGCAGACAGCAAACCACTTCGCCAAGGCAGTAGACTGAAAAATGTCTAAACCCCTGCTAGCCTTGTTCATACAAGCACTTTCACAGCCCTCATATTCCCCTTGGTACCGGCTGACCCACCTTGTACAGCAAGCAGGAATGGACTGATGCTGTGCCAGAAGTCTTTTACTTCTCAATCAAAGTTTGCAGTGGGAAAGGCTTTGATCAGTCAGGGTGAAGCGCAACACTGAAGGATTGCTCAGCAATGGCATGAAAGAAGAAGGCAGACTCCAGTCCCTTAACCAACACAGCAACAGGGAGGGAAGGCAGCTGCGAAAACTCCTCAGAAAGCTGCTCAAAGATCTCAAGTCTTTGAAAACTGTCATGGAAACACAGAAAGGTTTAAACAGCTGACAAAGATGACCAAGTTGGATGGAGCTTCCCAAGCAAGGTGAGACGGGATGTGAGGAAAAGGTTAATCACCAGCAGGGTTAAAGGAAATTAAAAGTATACGTGCAAAGAAGGGCTGGGAAGAGAGAGTGGGCCTGGGAATAACCACTGAGTGGGACGGTTTTAATGATGATTCAAAAATGGTGAAGAAGTTTTTGAAAGTTGGGCTGCCTACAGATCCAGACATTTGTCTTAGTACCGAGAGTCTTCATTAAATGCCAATAAAACATCCAGCCATCTGGTTCTGAACCACCGAAGCTGATCTCTGCTCTGATTGATTGCCCAGAGCACACAGTAAGTCACCTCCTCACGCTCCTGGAAAATGGCTCTGAGAGGAAACATCACTGTGGTACAGAAAGGTCAACAAAAAACGAATGAGCTTATCAAGCCCAGGACTATTGCATCCTAGAACAAATTGGCTCAGGGATAGTGGCTGAGGAGTGGCTTTAACCAGTTTTATTTATCATCTGAGCCTTAGGCTAAAACCATTTTGTTGCTCTGTAACCAAAAAGAAAGCACCGATTTGTAAGCTGAATTTGTAATCAGATGGTTTGTGTTAGGTCACATACACAATGAATAACAGTGCATTATGAACGAATAACAGTACTTCATCTGTGTCCAAATGGACTTCAATTGATTGCTGTGAACTTATCAGCAGAATCAACTGAAAGTTTAGCAGCAAACATGTACAATTCCCCTGTCCTGCAAATACTCTTAGAACAAAAACATCTTAATCTAAATCGCTCAAGTAGCACTGGTTCTTAAAAGTGAATGCTGTGCTATAAAATAGTGATACATGCCTAAAGGTGTATGAAAATGAAAGCATGAGACAAATGCAGAGGAATGATGTAGCTATGACAAACAATTGCATAGAAATTACTGTAAATGTCCTTTTTCCTATTAACAAAAGAACTTGAGCCACTATAGGGAACACCTGATCTGCACATGACAGAGAGCCATCTGGACCATGTGGTCCTGCCTCACTATCCTTCAAATGCTAAGAGGGGATGATGAAGATAAAGAAATAAGGAAGCTTGTCCTGGTTTGGGAAAAAATAATGCACAGATACAGAATAAACATCTTCTTGCTATATAATAATGCATCACAGGGATGAGTGAGACTGGAAGTCAGCTTGAGTGTGCCCAGCTCGGGAGTGCCAAGGTCAGCTAATGTCGCTGAAGGCCACGGTCTAATCTGGCTTGACTGCCTGGGAAAGGGATTTATTGGGCTGAGCATACCCGGAATTATGCCTAACTCTGGTCAGAGAGATTTATCTTTTGCTTGCATAAAACTAGCATCAAATGTAGTGTAGTAAACCCCCACATTATAGTGTTCCCAGCTCTCTCACTAACATCAGAAAACAAATGAGACAGTGACTTGATGAAGGAAAATGTCTGTGCTGTTCGTCACAGGTGTTAATGTGTGCAGCCTTTGGAGGTAACCTTTACAGTACTTTATGTATTCGGCACCAGCAGCCGAAAAGGACAGCAGTGTGAAATTCCCTACAAGAACCCATCCTTCAGCCTCAAAGGCTGAGCACTTACTTGAACAGGACCTTGATTTGTTCTGATGAAGGCAGCTGTCAAACCACTCAGGGAGCTATCCTTCATAAGTAACCATGATATTTAAACCCCACGACCTTTTAAAAAATGTACGGCCTGGCTTAAAGGGCAGCCTTCCTGAAATAAATTACTCTGAAAACTCTTAGGTCAGATTTTTTTTAAAAATCCATAATGGACAGACATCACATTATTTTACAATGAGAAGATTAATCACTAATATCTGGCAATTGATTTGTAAGCTACATTTATTTATGATGTGTTTGTGCAGCACCATGCACACCCTTATCTATTATCCAGATCCCGAGAAGTTACTTAGTACAAATAAATCAATGCAATTTATCGATTAGATTATATAAATACTCCTGCAACTTGGACAAGTGGAAGTTTCTGTAGTCACTCATTTATGGGCTGGTAGCTGGCAAATTATGACGTGAAGAAAGCCAAGGCAGCTGGTGAGCTGAACGTGGACCCTGCAGCTTTTTTCCTGTGACTGCCCATACTTTCTTGGCCGATACAAGTCTTCATTCACGTTAGTGGTTCATGCTGCAGTCCAAGTGAGAGAGGGAGAGGGGTGATTTTCTCCTCTTTTGACTCAACTACAAAGTATTTGCACAGAGTGCTGGACCCCTTTAGTGGTGGGATGTTATAACCATAACAGGCTGCAGTCTCTGAACCGGTGTCTGACCAGATATAGAGCAAAAGGATGGCAAGAAAGCACCCGCAAAGTCGCATCACTCTTTTCCTTCAGCCCCTTACTTTAACATTTTCCTTATCATCAAACCCATGCAAATCCTAGCCAAGAAGACACTGCATGTATCCTGCCGCCACTCTCCCTTCCCTCCATCCAGCTGTTGTTTCTTGTCTCCCGCCCAGGGAAGCGCAGCGGGCAGCCTCTCTGGACAGGCAGCAGCTGCACTGCTGTCCTGCCAGTGCCTATATCCCATACAAATAAATCATATGTGCACAGCGATATCAGCTCTTGAGCATCTTAAGTTGAACATCCTAAATTAAATGACATTCTTGACTGAATCTTTCTGCGTCTCCGTTCGTTATTTATAAAGTGATAATGTTCCTCCCCTGCCTTAGTGGGCTTCACAGAAACAAATTAATTAATAGTTTGCGTGTGAAATAAACAAACATGACTGGAGTAATGAGTCTCACAGCAAAAAACAAGCGGAAACTGTATTTCATCTTTACAGCAAGGCTGAGCGGTATGCAGTAAATGAGGGCTGGGGCCACACACTGAATGACGGGAAGAAAACAGCTTTTTGAATCGCTGCCCACTGATTTGCATCAGACAGTCTGCTCAGCAACTGAGGCAGGGCCCCCATGGAAAAAACAGCATTTGATCACATAAGGAGCCATCTCTGCAAGCCCAGGAAAAGGGGATAAGACTTTTGCTGCTCCTCGTGTGCTTGACTTTGCAGTCTGAACACTGTCATATAAACTTGTCTGTTAGATTATATAATTTAATAGAAATTTAATAAAGTTTATGAAGTTTATCTGTACTATTGCAGCTACGTACTGGACCGGGTCCTTTGAAAGTGCATTTGTTATGTGTGCAACGGTTCAAATTATCCTGACAAACGCAAAACAAAGATCTTACATAATTCACTGCATCTGGCAAAGATAAAATTTTACATGTCATAACAACACGTATCAAAAGAATTATGTAAAACTCACCCATAATTTAAAATGTCACTGGAATTGCTTCATAATCAGGGCAAGGTCTTTAAAAGCCTCCCTGTGGAAGCTGAAACCTCTGTGACAGAGACTCAGCTGAATGAATATAGGTAAAATACACGTGTTAATTTCTTAATTGTACTTGCCACTTGTACGGTGGAATTGGAAGTACCAAAGGCATTCACACAGCCTCTGTGCCCAGCAGCACCAGATGAGCTCAAGGTGGTCTCCACACCCTGCAGAGATGCTCCTTCTAAATATCTGGGTATGCCCTATAAATTGTGACTTCTTTTATAGGCAGAGGGCTATCAAGTGTGGGCATTGTGCACCGAAACTGCTGCTTAAAGACAAGCTCTGGATGTCCTGCAACTTCACAGGATATCGTGGTCCTTCCAGCCTGTCTCCCATGTCAGGCCAATGTGATGGGTCACACTGGGGGTGAGGGAGAGACCACCCAAACGCTACGTAAATTCATGAGACCTAGAAATGTCTTATCCTTCATTAACTTGCATGTTCAGCAGAGTTTTACAGGAACTGAAGAGAAGAAATGAAAAGTGGATGGCAGGGAACAACTTAGTGACATCTAACATCAAAGAATAAAGAGATAAGGGTTGTTATTTAGACCTGTCAAGTCTCCGCAGCATCCAAAGGGAGAAAGAAGCCGTGACCTACTTGCAGAATTAAGAATTCATCAGGACATGGGTTTTAGGATTCAGGAGACAATCCACCCTCTAAATCCAAATTTCTGTTGTGAAAAACCCAGCTCTGGCCTATGACTTGGCCTGAAATGCTGCTTCATTATTTAGGCTAAATCCACTCTCCTCCTGCCTTCACTTCTGTCATCTCTCTGCTTTCATTCGGTCACTTCCTGGTGTGTTGCAGGTGATGCTAAGGTGGTACAAAAGGCACTTGGCGCAAGCAGGGCACAGAGCAGCAGCTCATGCGGGGCTCCGTGCAGCTAATGCACCTTGCCAAGAAACTGGGGGAAACAACAAATCTGCCTTCCAAAGCACACGAGGGCTAAGAGCTGTGGGGAGATGGAAGGAAGAGGTCAGGGATGAGGCTGTGCAGGTGGCAGGGGGAGGGCTGGAGCTGGCAGGAGCTGCAGAGGTGCTGTGCCTGCCCCACACTTCCTTGCAGCTACCTGAACAGGCCTTGGCAAGAGCCGGTGAAGAGTCATAAACCTTCAATTTGCAGGTGCAAAATTCCAATTTAATCTTGCAGGTGCAAAACAACTTGCGGAGCAAAATTCTTTGCTCTGCTTGCGTGGGTGGATTTCTGTCCTTCCCAGAGGGTCTTTCCTTCTGCATCGTATCTGCGAAAAGCAATATCCTTGCAGAACCATCACAGCTGGTGAGCAGCAGCTCTGCAGTGGGTGTGCAGGAACAGTAGAAGCACAACTTCAAACTCTGGGCTAATATTATAACTTTCTTTCATTACGTTCCTTCCTCTGTGTGCAGAGGAACAAGAGTATATTTTTTTTGTCTACAAAGAGAGCCCGACCTAAAGCACCTGAACAGAACTTGTCTGGGGTGAACAAAGGATGAAGTGCTCAGCCCACAGCTGTTTTCTTCCTCTCCTCTTGGGAGAGCATAGATTCGCAGGAATGGGCTTTCTCTGGGCTGGAGAACAAAGCAGGCAGTGTCACCGACAGCATCAAACCCAGAGGGACTCCCGCAGAGAATGCAAGCTTAAGAGAGAAAGGAACAAAGGGAGAATACTTTACTGCAGAGGGGCCTCAGGACTAACCATGACCAATGGAGGACTGCCCAGAGATGGAAAGAACTGCCCTGGTGATGCTGAGGAAGGAGCATCCCAGGTATCAAAGAGGCTTCGGAAAGATTGCTCACGCGTGGTGCATGGGGGCAGGGGGAAAGGGGATGCTTAACTGATCTGCCTGGCCATGCACATCTGTTCTCTGGTAACTAAAGAGACACCAAGTTTGGTGCTTTTTTCCCAAATCTGAATCTTTTTGCTTCAGCGGTTAGGTTAATTTAACCTAAAGAGGTGGGTTGTGCCCCAGTGTTGGAAAGGGAAAAGAAAGGATAAGGGAGGATCAGAGGGGGAACGGTTGTGTTTAAAAAACTCAAAAGTCTACTGCTGGTATTGTCTTGTCCCAGCCCTCAACAACTGTAACACCAGAGCTCTGTTCTCAGATGCAGATGTTAGAAACATCTGTGCATTGCAGGATGCCTGAAAACCTGGGTGGGGCAAATTTTCAGATATTACTCAGTTTCCCAAAGCTTGCCAAGGCCAGGAGCCAAACACACCAGCCTAACAACAACCTGCCAAGCTTGATTCCTGGTTGCTGCCGGTCCTGCTGTGTTCCCTGTCTCCTGCAGTCTCATCATATTTCCTGGATTCTCCCCTCCCCAAATTTATGGCACTGCATAAAAAGAAAACATGAAAAACAGAAGCACCAAAGTAGCGGCTTAAATTCTCACTCTCAAGACACAGCTGAATAAAACAGTAGAAAACACAATGCAAAACTCGTGTAAATCCTAATTTTCTTATTTTTAGGCTTCTGACTTTTAAGCTTATTTGGCTGACCTCGTGGCTTGGGAAATTTATTAATTAAATTAGCACCTCAGTTTATGCTAACAGATTACCAAGTTCATTTCACCATTGCATTTGGCCATGGAAAACCATTCTAACCACAGGCACTATGCGCACCACAATTAAAAATAAGAAAAATGCCCACTACAAGCCATAAAGCTTCCAGCTGGGCAGAACTGAGCTCCACTCCAAAAGATGCAAACATGGGAGATGAAGGAGCAGGTCAAGAGGGCTCATTCATGTTCTTGTGGATATTATGGGCAAGGTAGGAAGTAAGTAAATCTAATGGAAATCAGTCGGGAGTTTTGTCACCAGCTTCAGTGGCCTTTGTAGCTATGGGATTCCCTGTGGATTCACCCTCCCGCAGGTCTGCTGGCTCCTGTGGGGCCTGGGACCCACATCATTCCAGGTAGCATTGCCTCCTTCTTCCCTGAGGCACCAAATAAAAGCCTCTCCTATGTCTTTTCTACAGCCTTCGGGGACCACTTCCAGCTAACTGTCACCAGTCATGTCCTGGAGACACTGGGAAAGGAGATTTTATGTATTTCATGTTGAACTGCTGAAGTCTGTATTTCCTTTGTTCCTGTGCTGTAGCTTGAGGCGCGATGTGTGCAGCAGCGGAGGACCAGGCTGGGTGAGTCAGCCACTCCGAGCGCCAGGGATGGTGGTTTCCCCAGCAACGGGAGATAGAGAAGAAGAAAAAAAACCCTTTGGAAGAGCTTTTTCCCTGTAAACAGGTTCTCGCTCCTCTCAGCAGCCTGCATGCTAACCTGCACACACACACACACTCCTGCCGCTACAGAAGAAAGGCTTGATTTGATTATCTGCGTTTTGTTTTGCTTAAGTTTTTTGTTATTTTTGGAGGTGAAATGCAAAGCAGGAATTGGCATGATCAAAACCAAGCAATTTGAGACCTCCACAGATGCCCTTTAAGCAGGGAAAGTGAGAGACATTGCAATTATTCTTCAATCAAAGGGTAACAATTAGCAATTCATTATAAACACATTCATGACTCCTCAAAGCTGAATTTAATCACAGGTCCTTATGCTGGGCTGTAGCAGAGTAGTGAGTTATTAAAAAAAAAGCAGAAACGAGAAGCATAAGGAGAATTATCAGATATCTACTGAATTTTATATTTGGGGAACATCCCTCCCTAGCCTCAAGGGCATAGTGACCTATCTCTGTCTGTTCCAGAAGACTCAGAAATGCTGGTGGAGATTGCCTTGTTTTCCTCCTGCTGCTCTTCTCCCCTGCCCCAGGAGGAAAACTGCATCTGAAACTCCTTTCTGTCTGCATCAGAATCGACATCCCTCGGTTATCCTCGCTGCATCTAAAAATAGCACGGGGAAATCCGCCTGAGATCAAAGCGATTCATTTACAAAGCGCTGCGTGAGGACAGAGCTCTGCAATTCTCATTCCCATCACATCCACACTAGTCGCATGGCAGGAATCACACCGGCACTTTGAAAACATGGGGATGGCTCCCTGCCTCTCCCTCGCCTCACCCCACCAGCACTGGGGAAAAACAAGTGGGAGGAAAATTATTCAATTGGTGCACGGGGGCTGGTGGGGACATGGAAAAATGGGTTTTCTCTGCACGTGTCACAGATGATGCTTCCCTCTGGGCTGTGCTTCAGCAGCCCTCTGCAAGGTGGAACAGGAGTGGAAAGACTAGAAAATGAGGCACAGCCTCAGCAACTAGAGAAAGGAGTGCCAAGCCACAACCACACATGCCAAGGGAGACAAGAACATTGAGCGCATGAAACTAGAAATAATGGGCGAGTCCAATGCTCCTCCAGCAGCCAGCCCACCCCAGGAGGTGATGCAGGACCCATCCACTCGGCGGGAGGATGCTACAAAGCTTTGCTCTGAGATCATTGTGCAAACTTCCAGTCTGAAAGCTTAATTACAGTTGCTGATTGAGCAGCAAGCAAGCCACTGCGTTACAATATTATGCCTTGGGATAGCTAACACTGTGGCTCTCAATGCAAATCTCAGGATGATCTGACAATTTACCCAACAGATCCTGATACTGGGATATGCCCAAGGAAAAATTCTGCTTTTTCTTTCTTTGACATAAAAGGTTTGTTATCAATAAAGTTCTGCAGAAAAAAAAAAAAAAGGATGAATTATAGTAAGTAAGCCACTTTCAGAGACTGAGAAACTGGAAGACAAAGTAGAACAACTGCTGTTCCTTCTCTATATAAAAAGTAAAGGCATCATTTTTAGCCAGTTTCACGATTTCTGAACACTCAGGGGAAGCATTACCTGAAGATCTGTACTGCTGACAAAGTGTGTCGCAGGGCTTTCATCCACACAGGGCTTCTGTTTCTGAGGATTCACATGGCTCTGGCTCAGGGGATGTGGCGCAGTGGCACGGTTGCCCTCTCTCCTGACGTGCTGCCCAGGCTCACAAGGGCTTGCAGCACCCCTGTTCTCTAGCAAACTTCTCCTCTTGGCTAACAGCGGGCAAGGCACAGTGCTTCACTAACAGCACTAACACTAACAGCCAAAAAAGAGTCAGTGACAGCCAGATTTCAGGGAGCTGAACTGGACATGCATTACGTAAAGATAAAGAATCTTTGTCATCAATGACTTGTACATTTTTATATTGATCTTTCACCATCAAATATAATTATTGGGATAATAAATAGGTCATCACAAAGCTGAAATAAAAACAACCTAGGCTTCTTCAGCTTTGCCAACAACATCTTTCAGCCGAGCAAAATATTCAGTGAATAGTCTGTTTCTCCACTATAGCTCCTCTTTTTTTTTTTTGCCTAGTGAATTGTGTCCTGAAACTCCACTATTCACAAATATAAGAAATCACTTCCTGGTTTACATTAATACAGTGCAGCCAAAAACTATCCTTGCAAATCCTTCAGATATTGATCTTGGTGTTTGCTGAGTCCAGTAAACTGCCATGGGTGCCATCCAGCCCATCAGCTAAACCGCACCGCAGAGGTGATGCTCAGCTGGACAGCCTCAGCCCACCAAGGGTTTGCAGATGACCAAGCAAGCTCTTCTCAGACACATCCACTGACCCGGGTGTTTCCCTCATATCCCCATACACATCTCGCCTGACACCCCTGAGGACTGTGTTTTATTGGCATTGTCTGAACAGCTCAAATACCCTTCCATGGAAAGCGCAAAGACAAATACTCCCAAGAGTGATTTTGCAGTATTCCCTCAAATGACTACAAATCATTGCTCCCTAACACACATGCTCGAAAAAGCCAAAATCTTAAAAAAATATATATTTCATCATAAAACCCATCACCATCCCGGTTTTTTGTTTCTTTCCAGTTGCTTGAGGGGCACAATGTTTTGCTGAGGGAACTGCTACGCACCAGAAGAACGTTACAGCCCATTGCAATGCCCAGCACCCAGGGTAGCATTTTCAGAGACACTGACCTACACTATTAGTTATACACCAGAATCTCATCATAGGGAAAGAAATTACAGCAGACTGGCCAGGATGCAAGTCTGAGCTGCTGATTGCAAATGCTAGTCTCTCCCTGTGAAAAGCAAAGCTGTAGCCATAGCGAGGGGGTTTGGGGAAAAAATTGCTGGACATAGAGGAAAATGCAGAGCCAGTTAGAGGGCTCTGATACAGCCCAGCGTTCCCAGCAGCACAGGAACTCTTCAGTCTTCCTGGAGCTGTACAGACAAAAGATTTGGCGGAGACCTCACTGCCTGCAGTCCCGTTTCTGCTTTGAAACACACAACTAGAAGAGTTCACTGCCTGATCACTATCCCTGGGGTGGGCTCTGGTTGGAGGCTGAATGCAAAAATTGCATGCAACAGTCAGTCACTTGCTTTATGTGAAAAGAAGCTTTGACAAAAAAAAAACTGTCAAGGAACGTCTGGAAAAGAATGAGTGAGATCCTGTGCTTAAAGTACAAGACATGAATGGGCTGCATCTCCTGCGAGGCAAGGCTCTGAGCTTCAGGGCACATGAAATAACCACAGGCATTCAGCTCGCTCACCCCAAACTCACTCTCCCACTGTCTTTTATAGTGCAAGACAGTTTTGAATGGATTTATTGCCGTAATTGTTTGGGATATTTAAATATCTGAGATACTGTACTTAAGAATCCTATTTAAGTAAATATTTTCTTCTATATAATTTCATGGCAATGAGGCTGACAGTCCAACTAATTAAAGAGTCTAAGCTTGTATTGGTTTGTAATTAGAATATCAAGAAAGAACTGTGGGAAGGACTGGTGGCCAAGTCATCACTCAAAAGGTCTGAAGAAAGTTTAGGCATTTTTTTCAGATCCTTCTCTATTAGCACTGCAAATACCACATGCTTTCATACCTGTGGTACTGAGACTTCAACTTCTCCCAGAGCAGACCTTAGGTGCACTGGTTGCAAACTGCATCTCAATTGCAAAGAGAGTGTGCAAACAATCTGTAATTGAGAATGTCAGAGACTCCCGACTGACTTCAATAAAAACATCATCAGACTAGAAAGTGAGCATGTCCCTCACCTGCTGTAATTGCCAGTATGGTTTAAAATCACTTTTTCCTGCACAAACCGCAATCACAAGGTCAAGTATACATGAGGAACACCCAAGCTCTTGGTTATATGTTGGGAGAACGGGAGGCACAAGAGGGATGCTGAGCTTGGCAGCTGGTGGACTGGCTGGAGTGGGATTTTGTGTCTGCTCAGGTAGATGTGGTTATTCCACACAGCAGGTGGTTTCTGACTTCTCTTTTCCTACATACAGCTGGAGATGGGAAACGATATGTTTATCGTGTAACTGTAGAGTACATGTAAACCAACTGAGGTAAAGCCCTTCTACTAATGCCGTAGTTTTACATCTCTGCACCAGTGAGGGTAAGAAAGGCCCGTTTTGCTGTTCCAGCGTTCTAGTTTATTGCTAAAATTCACTATGCTGTCTTTCATAAATAAGATGCTAAAGGCTTGGGTAAAATCAATGCTAATAAGCACTAAACTATATGAACACTGATTTGGAGTAAAGGGGTATTGTGCCTTTGATTAAGTCATTACCCACCCTCCTTGCAGTATAAAATATTTCTGTCTTAAATTGTTCATGAACAGTAGTGTGCCTTGAAATACACGGACAAAACCACAATTCCCTTGACAAACAAAAAACAATTCACAATCTACCCTAGGGACTACATTTTGGTTTGGTATTTTTGTATATAATTAGGACAGTACCATTCCTTAGCTAAATAATGCCTGGGACAGAGCAGCCAAACACAGCAAGGCAGAGAATCAACAGCAGGTTTAGTATTTAGGATTAGTCAGTATCCTAAACCTGAGAAAGTCACTGACGAGCGTCCTCTTGAGAGTTTAGAATTAAATGCATCTAAAACATTCCTGAACCTTCGAATCTCCATTTAAAAAAAAAAAAACAAACAACCCAAACAAACAAACAAAAAAACCCAAACAAACCAACAACCACAAAAACCAAGCTTTGCAATGTGAGTCTGGTAGCAACAGTCTTGTTGATCCTACGTGATGCCTAGTTGCTGGAGAAGAAGCACTTCAATGCCTGCCCACAGAGCAAGGACAGAGATGTGCTCCTGCCTCACGTCGATGCTGGTAGAGGACCAGAGGAGTTCAGGTCTGTTCTTGTCAGGGCCATGAGTCCTTTTGCTTTCAAGAAGTAATGTATCAATAAATAAAGAAATCAGGTCTTGGCCCTGGCAGCACTCTGCAGTGCCAAAGAGTATCTTTATGCTGGCATAGCTTTCATCCAACAATTAAACCAAGGCTCTACTGTCCCTCCTCTGCCTGGGCATGAACGACTGAATAACAGTTTGTCAGAAAGAGCAGTCACATTTCAAATATGTCAGTAATACCCGATGGGAAATAACTACCCCATCATGCATTGTTAAAGCAGTTCCCTTCAATATTAAATGGAGATCAGCCAGGCACACCATATTAAAAGCTCATTTCCTCCAAACCTACTACAAATGTCAGAGCTACGTCACCACTCGCCTTTCCAGCTGGAATGCGTGGATCCAGAATCAAAGGGGATAACTTGCACAGACGGCAGCCACACCAGTGTTTTGCCACAGCACTGCAGCACTTACCCCCACAATGTACCCCTTGCAGCCAGCCAGCTCCTTGCACTGAACTATGTGACTTTTGGAGGCAGTGAGAGGAAATTGCTTATGGAAAATAGGGATCTACAGCAACGCTTCTGGGCACTAGGCTTTCTAGGCAGTCTGTTTCAAGCTTAAAACATATCAACTTTCACTTGTGCATGGTGGAAAAGGGCTTCAAAGACCTGAGTCCAGAGGCATCACAGCAGGGAACCCACCTGGAAAGGTCTCAGCTGTTGTATGGATGCTGCTCCTCCCTATGCAGCCAGCACAAAAGAGGGGATCCAGCTGCTGCCACCTCCCCTCGCACTCTGTGATTCCCTCTGCTGGTTCCAGCTTCTCCCAGCCGCTCTCCACACCAGCAGAGGGATGCCATGGATGATCCCCAGGGGCCTGGCAACCCCTCCAGGACTCCAGAGCAGGATTTGGGGGTAGTTCTGTTCATTATAGCCATTAATGCGTAGAACAGACTGAAGCTGCTGTGCACCCTTGTCCTTCCTCGCCCTCCACCCACACACACTCCCATGACAGATCCATTACACGCTCCTGCTCACACCTGCATTTTGCAGAGCTCTCTGTAAAAGAGTCGGCTTTTAGCAGGACTGTTTGCTGTCACGAGCATTATATACCGAGAGGATAAACACCACATGCAGACATATTGTGGGTAAACTGTAGAACAAGATTATCGGTATTATCTCCATGTAATTGTGATTCCTGAATTTAGGGATCTCCAGTTAAAAAAAAAAAAAAACAACAAAAAACCCAGGATTAAAATAGAATTTGGCAACAATTCCAGGCTAAAATTTGATGCTTTGAAATAGGGAAAAAAAAAAAAAAATCCCTGAAAAATTTATCACCCTTTACTAAGAAAAGAACTCAAATTACAGGAAATGTGGCTTGAGCACCAGTGAGCTGCAGAGTACAATAAACCGCACACTGATTTTTGTGTGCTGTGCGCCCGTGGTGATGGTTGTACCTGCACAGGCACTGGCTGGGCAGGTGGCACCGCTCCTGTCCGCATTTTTCAGGATGCAGCGTGATCAGCAAAAGGATAGTTACCTGATCCTGAGAGCAGTCAGACCTCACTTATGATTGTCAATATGTTTAAGTGCCATTTGTCTGTTTTGTTTTAACCCAGGAAGAATCTTGACTAAGTTGAAACACTAAATCTGTGCAATTTTTTTATCTAACTTTAGCTTAAGCAGAATCTTTATTAACCATTTCTATCTCTGATCACCCGGTGATCCTTAACAAGGCTGTTGGGATGGCAGCCAAGTAAAATTCACACTTATAAGTGCTCCGTCCCACTTAAAATTGCCTACTGGCAATGCCAGCTAGTCTCCGTAGGTGTCAAAACCGCATGTCCAATTATAACTCTCCAACAATCACGGCAAGGAACAGGCAGATGGCTATCATATGCTTAAAGTATCATTTCTCCAGTAAAGCACCATTTGTTTGCCCTGTCAAATTAAATATTTTCCTGTTTGATTTTTGCGTGTAAGAGTGAATTAAGAAAACCTGCCGGTGCTGCAGAAACATTCTGCAGTGCCTTGGCAGGGTCTCCGTCACCACAGCCGGAGCGGCTTGGGGGGTCCAACTGCCCAGACGGTGATTAGCAGCATCTGGCCTTTTGGCAAACCATTTGGGCACCCCGGCTGGTAGTCGTGAATTTGCCGGAGGGGAGATCTTGGTGCTGAATGTGTTAGTAGGATTGTCTTGACCTCCTGTGTGACACCTCTTCTTGACTGAGCAGCCTGCGAGAGGGGTATTATTTCCTTTCCAGTGTCAGAGCTCACGCAGTTTCAGTCTGCCACCTCCACAAAGGGGGCTTAAAATAAAATCATAGTAGATATACCTTTATGATTGGAGCTAAAATTACAAGTTTCGATTGAAGCAGGCTTGCCTCGGGATTCAGAACAGCTCTTCCTACCTCTCTATCACTTGACAGTAATAAAAGTTTAATTAGAGACAGAGGGGAAAAGAAAAAAATCAAAATCTGAAACACTTCAGTGGGGTCTGAACCCAACTGGAGTATCTAGCTGTGGCCAAACCCTGCCCAAGAAGGGTCTTGTTTATGTACAATTGCTAAATCCACCACCTAAACAATTTTATGCGCTCAGTGGATAAAGTACTTATATTACCACGCATTGTGCAGGTGTTGCTCTCCAGAAAGTCAGCCTAGAACTTCCCTGCTAGAGGGAGATGAGAGGCTGAGGTCTGTGCAAGCTCCAGAAGGAGAATCAGAAGAGACAAACCTCATCCATGCCAGCTAGATCTAATGGAAGCACCTGCATTGCTTAACCATTACGTGTCCTGAAATGGTGCAGTAATGATACTTCCAGTCCTCTGCTTTAAACACAGATGCAAATTACAGCAATTATAAGAAGCCATGTATGAAACTGTGTGGGGTTAAAAAATGTCTATGTACTCTCTCTTAGGCATGCAGCACATGATAATCAGAAGTTATGTCTACAAAGTTGATCTAATAAATGAACATTTATTGGAATTTTTTATAAAGTGCCTAGTTAGAAGAATTTCCCTACAAGAAACTACTTAATCATTTTACCTTTCACACATCTGGTAAATTGGCAATGTAGTCCAAACAGAAATCATTTTGCTGTACTTCAGATTTACCCAGTTTTAATGAGTCTCTGGAGGTACAGGGATGGATTTTGCTGCCAACTACCATTCAGCCTAATATTGCAATGGAAACATCAAACTAGAGGAACTCTGTGTCCCTGCTGTCAGACTGCCATGCGATAGAGTTAGCACTCACAGAATGGGAACAAGAGGCATCAAAGATAGACAAGGGAAGGAAATCCAGCAGTGAGACCCAGACCTACTTTCTCAGCTGAGTTAACTGAATATTCTTCTTGCTTATTTGAGAATGTGAACACATAGTGACGTGTTCTGTTCAGGACAAAAAAAAAATGCTGTGTTCAGACTAGAATAAAGGCCAAAGGCAGAGGTTCTTTCCAACCTATATTATTCTATGATCTTAAGGAATGAAATAATTAAATTGTACGTAACTACTTCTTAGGGGAAAGAAGAAAAAAAAATACAACACTGGCCTGCAGTTAGGTTCATTTAGGGCAAAATTCACAGCTCTCTTAACAGCCTTTTGACAAAATCAGTGCACAAGCAATGGGTATTTGCACCAGTAATGCTATACCATGAAAGCCAGTGTTGGAAACCCCCTCTGCGCAAAATAAAACATCTTAAAATTATTTTAGGGACCTTAAAAAGCACAGGAAAGATTCCTCCTCCTTGAAAACAAGACATGGCAGCAAAATCTCTGCAACACATACAGCGATCCCAGCTGCTAGCCCACAACTGAAAGCACTTCGAAGGCAGGGCTGCAAGAAGCTTGCCACCTCATAAAACTACAGTGCGGTCTCTTCCTCTGCATGTCCTTACATATTAACAGTTTCTTTATAATCAGCTGAACAGTTGATAAGCATTAAAAAAAAAGATGCAAAGAAGCTAAGTATGGGATACCATCATTCCTGTTACTGTAGCTCCACTTGTACAAGAACTTATCGTCAGAAGGATGAAGTGCAGAGGCAATACTGAAATCTAATCAAGAGAAATACTCTCTTTCTGTTAAAGTGACCCACCCTACCCCATTGCCACCCCTGCAAAAAAATTGCTAAATCAATGGTGAATTTTCAATCAAAAATCATTGTTCACCTTAAGTCAGTAATATTCATGCACTCCGGCCACAATCACACTTTAATGAAGACTTTTCACTTCCCCCTTTTCAAAGGCTCTCACTTAAACACATGCTTATCTTTAATAAATGGAAAAAGAAATCAACACGATGCAGTAATTAAGGGAGAACTGCAGGCTTATGCTTCGAATCTCTACCAGGAAATGGAAAACTAAAGACAAAATTAACTGAATAATTTCCCAAGCTCAATATATGCCAGATAATTATATCTAATATAGAGAGATATCCACTGATTTTTGTTCAACATCAAGAAACTAGAAAGTCATTAGAGAGAAGAGACTTGAGATAATCGGCTAAAAGCCTTTAGTTGGATTTTGAAAGTTCAGAGGAGAAAGTATGCTATTTTTTTAACCTTCAGAAGAATGTCAGAGTCCTCATCTAGCAGCAAGAGCTGCAAGATGAAGGCAGAAACCCATACGCTCACACTACGGAACAAAGAGACTCTAAACCCCTTCTGAAATGGCTGCAAAACAGAGCTGCCTCATCTCACACTTTGAACAAAGGGCTCCCATGATGTTCCTCCTTGTACCTTCCTCCTTAGTGCCTGCATCTCATGTCATCAGATGTTCTCTTGACCGCACAGCACTGGAACAACTGCATCTTAACATCCAATGTTTGAGGTCTGCTCTTTCTACAAAGCAGCCCTTGCCTGGGGTTAATGAAAAGCACTTCACTGACAGAGGACAATGACACAAACGTCAGGTCAGCCTTACAAAACCCATTTGCAAGAGATGAATGAGAGCACCAAGAGCTGTGCTGAACTTCATTAATTCTAGTCACTTGGTAAAATGCATTTAAAGATTTCTGTTTGGTTAACAAGGAATACCAGACTTGGTCAGCAGCTGTCCATTGCGGGGGCAACTGCAAAATTTACTGCTGCTTAAGTCACCTTTCATTAAGGATCTCAATTAGCTGATTTGTGAGAACAATTATAGTACAACCTGAAAATCAATAAGTACATTTCAGAGCAGACAGATAGATTGCATTTTCTTACCTAGCTTCCATTTACCAAGGCCAAATGAGGCTATCACTAGAAAATCTTATAAAGTCTTAGAGCCTCTTAGTTAGAATCTAGTTAGAAGCCAAAATTCCCCCCTTCATTTAGACCCTTGCCCTTCCAGGGTAAGATTGCAGAGCGTTTCTTAGCATTTTATAAATGGTTACCATTGAATGAAGTGGGTTTAAGAGATTCTGATTAAACCCATTCATCTCGTATCAGATGGAACAGAATAAAAATCAAATCCTGGGAACATTATAGTTGTGGAAGGCAATCATTTTCAGCCAAAAATTAGGATACATACACAGCAGCCTGTAGACTCTAGGGACGTACCTGGCAATTGCCTTCTTCTATAGGTTTTAACACATTATAGGAAGGAAAAGAAAAGCAAGGGACTGATCAGGATGCCAAACGACTTCTTTCATCCTTCTCAAATCATGAGGAACACACACTAACTCAGGAATTAATCTCATGTCAATTAAACCTCTTCATGAGTGATGAAATCTTTCTTTCCCGAAACTCCTTGTGTAGCTTCCCCAAGCACCAGGACTCAGCCCTACCATAGATGGCCTCATGGTAGGTTCATGAGGCGACTGCCACACTGGGCAGTCCTGCACACGCCAAGTTTGCTTTGCATCCCAATGCTTTTGAGACTCCGCATCCCACCTTGTGGCCACCCTGACCTGGCACGTGGGCTTCCCTAACTCATCCCTGTTTCCACAGGTTAGATGCATCATCATCAAGTGGCTAGAGCTTATCAACTCACCCCTTGCCTGTCAAGCATCCCAGCTCTTCATGAGCATAGTATCTCCATGGCAAACAGAAGTCATGGGACTTCGCGTGGCTGGCTATGATATGGAGGTTAACTTAAGTCTCAGTAACTTGAATTTGCAGGGCTAAAACGCTGGAAACAGCCAGTTAATACAGGTGGGAAGATGTGCACAGCTGGGGTTATACTTCTAAATCTTAATATTCACAATGAACAACACTATATATTAGTATTCAGAAAGTCTAGCAAGGAATGGGTCCTTACTGGTTAGTCTTTATGTAAATATAGTACCTGGACTTTCCCTGATTCCTTTTAATTCTCTATTTACATGTGAAGCAATATACTTGTAAATATAAGCCTGTACATTTGGAATAATTATATTAATTCTAGACAGCCAGTTCGGGTGGAGATATTCGCAGCTGGCACCTCTGAAATCATCGCAACGCTGCTTCAGACTCAGCCTTTTGCATTCCAAGTACATCACAGTAAATTCCACTTTTCCTGGAACAGCTGCCTCGGCTTCTGTGCCATCAAAAAACGTCAACGGTGGGATAGGAACAGGCTTTCAAAACATAAAAATCATTCCAGATACAAACGTTCAGCAACAACTAAATGAATACATGAACAAAATGTCATTTTTACGTCCAAGGCTATATTTCCAAGAAATCACTGTTTAGCATGGTTTGTATTAAAGAAGTTGCTAGCCAGCTTCTTGGGCAAACTGACCTCTGAGTTTACTAACCCGTGGTAGCATTCATGGGCTTCATTCAAGACTACACTTATAGATCTAACCTTTAACAAGTAAGGTTGAAACTGCCACCTGAAGAACGTAAGATTTTGTGATAAAAGCTGGAAACTACACACGAGGTGAAAACTGGGGGTGTAGAAACCGGATAAAGAATGATTAAAAAACACCAGCGTAATGTGAGCACACCAAGCACAGTCATCTAATCATCCTACCACACACAGGGTGGTAAATCTTCCCCTGAAAAGCCTTGCAGCCCTTCTACCCTCCTCTGTCAGGCTCTGACAGTTGCCTTGCAGAGCCTTCCAGCAGGACACAGGTGCGTGAGGCACCTTTGTCTTCATCTGAGCCTGATCCAAAGCTAACTGTAGTCAACAAATAGGTATACATGGCTTTTAAGAGGCCTTCTAGCTCAGACCTCGAGGATCTGCAGGACAATTGCAGTCCACCTTTGCTGCAGTATCTCAGCATGCCCAGGAGGGTTTTTAACCAGAAATACAAGCAGACAAATTGTCCCCCTGCCCCCAGGGGAAGGGAGGCCTGGGTTTCTTAATGTGTGCTGCCTGACTTTGTCTACTTGTTGCTGCCTTGCTTGGGGGCACAGATCTTGTGTGAAGAGCAGACAGATAGACAGAGAACTTCACTGCAGAGAAAGCAGATGTCAAAAATGTCAGGTTTGCATTTAGCTGTGAAACCCTCAAGTCATCGAAAGAGGGTTGTAACTCTTGATTAATCTCCTGGGGATGACAATTTTAAGCAGTTTTCTGCAGCCTTTCACGAAGAAAAATCCCCATTATTTGCAATAGGAATGGCAAGTTATAGAGATCTGGAGTGAGCAGAGTTTCAAGCTAAATCAGAGCTTGAAGCCTCAACTCTTTTTTTTCTTGCAATGAAAAACAGAGAAAACATTTTCTGCAGAGGACTACCGTCTCACATTGTGCAAAACCTCAAAGGCCTTTTCTGTCCTGGTCTCTCTCACTGATACAAATAACAGCAAAGGAGTGAAAGACAGCCAGAGTGTGAATAGTCTTAAGTAGTCAGTTGAACCCAATCCCACAAACATTTTTCTTCACCAAGAAAAGCACAAGGCAAACTAGAACAGGTATTAAACAACAGTTTCACTTTGCTTGCACAGTTTTAACAGAGTTATACCCTGAAGACAGAAAGCCATGTCCTATCTGCAGAACACAGTTAGCTCAAAGGTGTTTATTTTCCTTGGTTCTGTTCTTCAACTGCCCCTGAGGCAATCAATACATGCCCTGAAAAACAGTTGTATTCACTTGCACAAGTATCTTTGTATGAGCAAACAGACACTCACGGTGCTCCATTCTTCTGCAAAATAAAATGCTAAACCAAATTATGATCTATTTTTACTTAATCATGCAGACCTGTGTATCACACCAATAGAGCTACAACCATCTATATATCTCTTTCTATAAGTGGCAAGGCAGGGTCTGTCCTATTCTGGGAGTCTGGATGTATTTAAAAGTAAAGCCTTCAAGTCTGTATTTTTATTCCCAAGAATTTTGTGTTTGACATCTTAGTGCCCTAAGCAGATTTCAAATACGGGTAGGATTTTCCTGCCTCCCACTCTTTTTACTATAAAAGAACTACTGGAAGCCCCCCACTATGCACAAGTTTTAAGGCACTCAGATTTCCCAGTGTGGTACATCTATAGCTGAAATCATCCTGTTTCTGCTGTTGCTGATTGCCAGTAGGGCACAGATATGAATGGAAACTGTAGGATAGAGGCCTTTACTGACTCTATCAGTGAGCAATAGCTTCAGCTTTCTTATGACTTCTTTTTTCTGACTTCCTCATCACGCTGCAAACACATCTGCAATTCTGCCTGTGAGGTGGTGTCTCAGACCCCACCAAGGATCTCTGTAATTCCCCACATTGGGAGCACCTCCTCAAGCTCTGGCTCATGATGCAGCATTTCTCCATGGCACTGCTGCCCAGAGAGAGGTCAGATGCTGCTGGGGAAAGGGATATGCGAGCACTGCAGTCAGGCAGACCTTGGTGAATGCAATATGTGCTGCAATGACTCTTTTTTTACTACCTGTAAGCAGCTGGTCTAGCCTAGAGCAGAGCAGGGCTGGTGATCAGTAAGGATGCTGGTCCATGAGCGCTGCGAACAATGCAGTCCTAGGGCTTTAGGCCAGTTAGATCACTGGAACAGGGACAGCTACTAAACAATTCCTGCTTGAGTTCCATTGACCGCCTCTTAACACTGTGACGGTAGCCATGCTATGTATGAAGCAGTGCATAGTTATACAGCATGGACTGATTAGCTTTAATCTATGGGTACCGGGTATTGTCTGAGCTAGACAGAATAATGATTTTCTAAGTGGGAACTGGAAAAAAAAATGCTAGTTTCATAATACATGCCAAGAGATAGGTGAAAAAAAGAAGATATTCACTCATCATATAGACACATCCATTTCTTCATACTCAGACAGGACTCCTAGTTTTGTTCTAAACCTAATTAGATTTTAAATGAGATTCCAGCACCTATAATAGCTTATTCTGATTGTTCTTTTTATAACATACAGGCACTGAATATTCATTGTGTTCATATGATTAAGTACCAAATCAATAGATATGACTAGTGGACCTGTTAGAATTTATGCTTTGCCTTACGAATACAAAGACTGAAGTCATATCTGATGCACAGTTCAGCCTCCCTCTTTGAAGAGTCGCTGTGACTGACATGGCTGGTGATCACAATGAAAATGCAGGAGAATGAGTAATTTCATTAATTTTCTGCATTTAGGATTAAAGAAACCAAAAGGACTGTTATAATATGGGATGAGCTTCCAAGGCTTTACCAGCAAATAAGAACAATCTGACTTGAAACAAATGCAAAGGGTCACTGCTCCTAAAGCAGCAAATCCTGGACTCTGTCCCCTGGCAATGGGCGCCTGGGTTGCTGGAAGGAGAGGACCACAGCTGTTAGCCTGATATGGCCCTAAGCAAATGGTGCTTATGAAAAGCAAGACAACAGAGGAAGGAAAAAAGAGTATTTTTCCAAGTGCAAATCACACATCCTCACTCGTGTAAGGCAAAGAAAAAGTCATTATGTCTTCCTAGGGAAGAGTCTGTCAGTTTAGCAGGATGAAAGAAGGGAACCTGTGGTGTGTTATTCCTATTCCATTGCAAAGACAAATGTTTTTCTTTCCTCTATCTCACATGACAGCTGCTGGCTCTGACAATGAAGCAGACCCTTCCCATCAGAAGCACAAGCAACCTTCTGTCATTGAGAGCTGCTCACTTGTCCTTTCCTGGCCTGCAGGTCTCCACTGCTGATATCGCTTCATCTGTCCATCACCAAAATCACAGTACAAAAAGAGGGAACATAATTGAACAAAACATTTCTAACCTTACAACAGGAGGAAACAACTTCCTGAAGCCATGAAACACGTTGCTGGCAGCTCAGCTTGCTAAGATCAGGCAGCGAGTGTGTACATCATTAATAAAGGAGCAGCAGCTCCTTAGCACATCAGAGTTTTTTGTTCCCCATTTCAATAACCTGAAAGGCAGAAATTCCCAACCATGCTCAAAGGATTTGGACATGAAAAGAAGTTCAGAGCATATCAGCACACCTGAGGAGGCACCAGGCAAGCCATGCATTGATGGTGTTTGTACACAGATAAGGGCAGTGCAGAGCAGAGACATCGGCCACCCTGGAAACTGTGCAGCCAGGCACTGTATGGGCTTCAGGCAGCAGGACAGCAAAGTGGCACCGAAGTGGTCAATATTGGACTTAACAGCTCTTCAGCTGCCCTCCCACATGACCTACAAGTGATTTGCAGCCCCCAATGTTTTTACCAGCCCCCTCCTTCAATAGATTCTCCCTATTTAGGAAACACTGCCTGAGCTAATGAGGCTGCCCCGCAGCAGAGTTAATTAGCTCACATATAGGACTGCCGGTTGTGTTGTCTCCAGCTTCCAGTCCAGTAACTTGATTTAAACTTCAGATGTACACTTGCAGTTCAGAAACAAAATGTTGATAACTAATACATTGACATGATTGCTCTTGTTCCAAGTCAAGTGATGTTAACTGAAGGACTACAACAGCAAATTTTATGTTAACTCTGGAGAAGGGACATGGTGCAAGAAGGAATTACAAGTGTGACATTCACAGTTATCTAGATACGATTTAGTTGCCCTGTATTGCTTTTTAGTACACATTTCCCTCGCCTGCAAACTACAGCTACAGCTTCTGCCATCTCTACTTCCACCATAGCTTCAACAATGCAAGACCTTTACTTTTTTCATTCAGCTGGGACCTCAGAATTCCCCTGACAATTTTTCATGCCTGTTTTCCTTTGACCAAAATATTGTGAACGTAGATGCAAAAACAGTTGGAAGCTTTGGCTTCCACTTGGCATACTTGAAAACTTAATAATTTCTTTTGTTACCATGGAACAGAGAGAAAGTGTCTTCTAAGACTCTTGAGAAAGAAATTACCTCATGTTTGCGCAATGCCCCGCAGAACCTGGACCTGATTTACAAATCAGATCATTATAGCATGACTCACCACACAGGAATAAATGCACTTTAAGGTAGCTTGATTGGGAAAATCAGATTAACATAAGCAGTCTCGATTTTTGTTGAATGCCAAAGGACATTCAAGCAGCAAGGGAAATACAGCAAAGGGAATCTTGTCAAACACACATTTTAAATCGCCAGCAGAAAGTTAACCAAAGTATTATTGCAAATCTGTGGAAAGAATTCATGCAGCATTAGATGAGACAGGCACCCCAAATTTCAGAAATACTTTTCATTACTACACAGATCCTGGTCACCACTAAATTACTGTTATGTGTTGCTTCCCCGTTAATTACCTTTTCAAACCACGTATAAATCAATGAGGAAGCATCTCCAGAAGAGCCCATGTTTTGGTAGTGTGTTTCTGGGTCTAACACAGCATCCACTGAAATCAATAAGAGCTTTTTAAATGACTTCACTGAGTTCTGGAACAAACACTGGATCAAACTAACAATGCTCTTGCCTACGATAATCAAAGCATCCTCATAAGACAGTTAAGAAATGCAATACCATCAAATTCATTTTAAAACAATCCCCAAACTACTGTTCATGGTAAGGTCGAATACAGATATCTCTAAATTTCTAAACTGTACCTAAAGCTACTTCAGCCTGCTAGCATGAAATAGAGAAACTGGAACAATGTTATTTGCATGTAGGGCAGCACGTCCTCATCTCCTGTTCACATACGACATTATCAGAGAATTGGGCAATCTGAAGTCACTGTGGTTTTCACAATATTTTTCTTATCTTTGAATGGAGACAGTATGGAAGTACATACCCTTCAAGCAGGATATTTGACTGACCTGTAGCCCAAATTCTTTGATACAATGCAACACCAAATACCGTGCCAACATTCCCAAAGGAATCCTGTATCTTGCATTGCTTGACAGGTACAACCTGTGCTGTATCCAGTTCCTGGGTTTCCAATCTTTTTTTTTCTGCAAGGAGGAATGTGTTGTCCACAATTCCAGCTGTTTCTCTTATTCAAAAGTCAAAACGATGCTAGCAGTCCCACTATTTCTTGGGAAGCCGCCACACACACAGAGCAGCACATCGAGAAAGCCGCAAGATTCACTACATGCCGCAGTGAACCAGCCTCACCCTGTGATCCTGGTAGTATCACAAGCAGAATTAAACAGCTTGCTTTAAGATCGGGAGCAGAACTTATTAACAAGCTACCAATGAGTCACGCACACCTATAGAGGAGTTTATAAACTACGCTTATGTGGCTGACTGGCTTATTTAAAGCCCTTAACGTATCTATATGTGCTATGAAAACCTCCTTCAAGCACAACAGCCAAGTTTGCTAGTTACAGTCCTTCCTGCCCATGCAGGGAGGTCTGTTTGCTAGGACTCCAGGTGGTCAGCAGCCCGTTCCTCCACAGTTCACCCACTCGCATACAGTATCATGAAGCCCAGATGCACAAAACTCTAGCCTTAACATTGGTTTAGCTCTTCCCTTTCCACAGCCCTTAAGAGCCATTGCAAAATTAATAAGATAGGGCGGAAGAATTTCTGCCACAAGGCAGTAATATAAGAGAAGCATATAAAAGCTGTTTACAGAACGTGAAGACCAAATCAAGTCCTGTTGGGTAGTTGAAGGAGGCATAATTCTCTGAAACATCAAAATCTCAGGTTTTCTGTAAGGAAGTATAACACCTCTTCCAAAGGGCAGAACCCAACTAATGCAGGCAGTCCTGCAGTATCCCAAATACTTTAATCTAGGGATTCCCAAATATACTTCACTCCTACAGTGCTGCTAACTGCCATAGCAACAGCTTCACGCATGCTCTGGACGACAAGGCATTAGGCATCTTCACTAGCATCCTCCCCCACTTTGCTGGGGTATGGGTATCGCTGCCAAAAGAGGCAGCCCTGACATCAGGACCTAGATAGATGCTCACCACCCACTGCAGCGGGGCTGCAATGTTAACTCTGGAGAAGGCTCAACTTTCCCCAGAAGACAGAAAGGTGAATGGAAAATGTGCACCTCTTTAATGCCCAGTGTCTTGTGGGCTTGGCTACTCCCTGGAGTACAACTCTCATTGAAGTATAGTAAAACATGACATCTCTAGACTCTGGCCCTCGATATTACAACACTGCTCTACAACATTATTGCTCTCTGCAAAAGCTGTAGTAAATGTTCTTGTCCTGGAAAAAGCCTAGGGGGTTAGTCTGGTTCCTGCCCCGAGTCTTGACTGTCATGTCTGGAAGTTGTTCTTCCCCTTCACTTTGCACTCCCCATTCCGGGAACATTTTTCTTTTATTTTATCCCTGAATTCCCTGTGGGTTTTCATAGCACATGTAATCCTTCTGTCTCCTCTGTCAGCCTAGTCCCAACTCAGGACTGTTCCTCAAACGCACTGTGTCTTCCAAATGGAGTTTTGATTAATCTGGGATTGAGCAACCCTGGCCATCTGCTGCCATCAGAAGAGGAAAGAGGCACTGTGCTGTAAGTGATCATTTTTCTCCGGTAACTTCTAAGGAAAGATGAGGGGCCAAACCACATAGTCCTTACTTGAACTTGCCCTACAGGTTTCACCCCTCCATCTGGATGCTAGTCGCAATTTCAGTATTTCTGTAGAATGTCTCGTTCAACCAGGTAGTGCAGAATGTGGGGTCTGCTCCGTTTTGTATGTTCCAATACAATAGAAAAAATTTGCTTTTATTGATGAATCTGACACCCTCGGCAAGATAGTAATTACATTAAAAATCCTGTTCCAACTCCCACTGATGCATCTATTTCTGGAAAATGCTTAGTCTTGTTGTTTAATTCCCTGTCTCCAGATAAGTTGAGTGTGAAATTTTAACTACACAGGCTACTTTTACCTAGAGATCTACACTGTGCCTTCCTTCAGCTGGTGAAAAATTGGTGCAATTTAATTTTCTCCTCAATCTATATCAGCCAAGAATCTGTCCTCTCAAAACTATGTTAAATTATGCTTTCATCAGCTGCTAAATTTCATGCCATATTCAGATTGCTCCTGCTGTTAAACACCTTGGAGATGCTGATACAACTGGAATCCTGCGAGTCACCTCTTCTACAAGGAATGAAAATTAGAAACCAGCTGGAGGAAGATCATGCAAAGAAAGGGTGAGGGGGACAGAAGGACAAGGGGAAAGGTGACGACATTGCTGGAACAAACAAAACCAAAAAGACAAAGAGCACTGCTAGCTACCCCAAGAAGAATTAAGCAAGAGTTACTGACGTGGGATTAGATACTATTAATTTTTCTTTGGACTTCTGTGGTCCCATATAAAATTCAACATAGTCTGGTTATCAATTTGAGCAATAAAACTACTAAATACATCAAGCCATGGTGCAATAGGAGCAGCTTATGTACCTGGGCCTTTGTGGGCAAAATAATTTCCTTTTAAGTCTGGCAGAGTTTTCTAATTACATTCTCCAAGCCTGCCACTTGTACTTTTGAGGGAATTGGAACTTTAAGGCAGAAGTTTCTATTTCCAGACAAGGCTGAATTTGTTTCTAGTAATTCTGATGTTTGCCAGGTTTAAGTTTAATGATATTAGGTCTTGCACAGGGAACACCTTCCTGTCTTTTGCAATATGCTAAATAAAAATTGGATGTCTCAAGTGATGTTTGCCTCTGTCGTTATATTTCACAGAGTATTTCCCCGAAAAGGTGCAGACCTGGCCCATGTTCCCAGCTCTGCTGTTGATTTGCAAGGTCCTCACCTGCCCACGGGGTATCTTTAGATGGTGACGACTTTGGGACAAGCAGCTCCCTCTGGGGGTTTGCCAGTCTTTATCTGGGCTGGAGCCCATGCCATACGCACAGTGTTAGTGTGTTATGCTTAGTACACACAGCCCATCTACCATTTCTCTTACTACAAATCACTTTGGGTTTTTTCCTATATATTCCAAATTCCTAAATATTCATGCTAGAAACACAGCAAGAGTGGTGTAGCAGTAGCAAATAGGAACTTCAGGACGGGCAAAGAATCAGTACCAAAATATAGCCTGAGAGCTTACATGAGCTTTGTGCAAGTGCTGTTATGCCATCACATCATGCCAGCATGGCATCCAGGATCCAAAATCACCTCTTTGCAAAGACCAGCCTGCGGGAGCAAGCTCCAGTCTCACCAGCATGTCAGCATGGCCAGGATGCAGCACCAGGGCTTTGGGATCAGCTAAATTCTTCAGGCTCCCTTGGAAGTCAACAGCAATAAAAATGTGGGCTGAATGAGCCTCCAGAAGACCTGATTTTTTTCCTGCAGACTACCAAGAAAATTATTTTAGCTAAAGCTAGATGACATGAAACCCTGCCCATTTGCCCAATGCATCCTTGCTGGAGCAGAGTGACTTCTCAGCTCAGGTTTGTTCTTGACCTGCCTGTGAGCACGTAGAGTGCAGTGGCAGAAAGCTTATTGACTGGAGAAAGCAGCAGATCCTAAACCGCTGCTTTATCTGCTTTGACCTTTGCTTCCTGGGACTCTTTGTCTGGGGCTGCAGAACAGACTTGCTGCCAAGCCATGTCCAAAAATAGGGCACTTATCTCAGCAGGGCTTCTCTCACCTTCTTCTGGAGGTGAGCCGTGGGGGCAGCATGGCCTCTCCCTTTTGATAGACAAGTTTTCTTATCAAAATGTTTTGCCCTAAGAAGTTCCAGCAATTTCATTTCAATTTGATTTAAATATGTCACTTTCTCCTTTCTGAATGTGTAAAGTTTGATGGGGCTTTTGTGATGATGAGTCTTCAGCTGAGCTGGGTTGGAGAGGAAACATAAATAAGTCCCATCTACAAAAACAAGCTGCACTCACTTTCCTCCTACTACAGGTTTTCAGCAAGTAGGTAAGTGCAAAGAGCAGAAACAGAACAGCATGCACAGTGTGGGTGAGCACTGGACTCTTGGTTGACTTTTGTTTACACATTTGCGGACCTTCTCTTGGGTTAAATCACTGTGTTTCCTTCGTTTCCTAGAGTAAAGGGAGATAAGAGTACAGCTCCTCTCATTTTCCTTATCTTGTGAATGTCCTCTTTGCTCTGCTGAACAACCTCTCTCTCCCTCAGCTGACGGCAGTGGCAGAGGGGCAAAGGGAAGGCATGTGTGTTTGCAAAGCAGAGGGGCTGGTCGCTGCCTTCCCGCTGAACTCATGTATTTTATATTCACCAGTCATGGAAAAATAAATTTTTTTTGCCACTTTTGGTGGTTATCACTAGATTGAAAATCTTGAGTAATTTGCTCAATTGGTAGATTTGTATCTGCTTTGGGGGTTACAAATTGAGTCCTTGTTTCACAAACCATACTTTACTACAAAAGCAGTAATAACACTAACTGTATAGTGAAAATGCTTTCCTCTGACATATGAAATTAATTTATTTATTGGTACAAATCAAAATAAACCACTTTGAAGTGCAAATATTATTGTGCCCTTTAGATTTTACTTTGATGAAGCCTACAATACCATTTCTGTTAACCATCTGTTTAAATCTTAATTAAATGGTGTTTCCATATGCAACACAATCACATCATCCTCTATAATACAAGGATCTATAGTTGTTCCAAAAATTAAATACTAAGCTTTAAAAATTACACCTTCTCTATTGACAGCATTTGTTGTAAATTATTCTTAGTTTTATTTGAGTTCTTGCAAGGAAGCACAAACTGTGTCGACTCTTCATGTGTTTGATATAAAAGATTTCCACGCTGCAAAGATCTGCAAATATGAATCGCTCTTTCTTTGATGGGTAGGTGTTTTCAAGTGATTTAATTTTTTTGAAGTCTTCCCAGAAGCTGAAATGGTGCTTAACAACTGGGTCAGTTTCTTCAGCCCTTCCCAAATATCATCCTAATGACAGAATATCCAGCACACTGGTGGCCAGCTCTCTCCATCCCAGCATGCTGGTGTGCAGTATAGCCTATTAGAGAAAGACCCTCTAATTTTGCATCCAGCATAATAATGACTATTTCCAGCCCTCTTAATTCATCTGCTTAAGCTGCTGTGTCCTGCAAGGAGTCAGATATTTAGGGATCTCTCCAGCAGAGGTATGGAGGAAGCATTTTGGCTAACTTAACATAGACTTCAAATCTCGGTGGCTGAAAGTAATTTGATTCTCAAAGCTCAGCCTTTTCCTCAGAAACTACAGACAAAAAGCTGAAGGAAACCTCGAAGACAAGACTTATCAATTTAAATGTATACGACTTCAGGTATTATCTGTTTTTCTAAAAGTACCCTCAGGTATAAAGGTTATTCTTATTCCATGGCGTAAGAAACAACATATCATTAACCTAGCCTTCATTTGTTTCCTGGAAATACCTTATGCTAGTGAGTCACATCCTTTGAGCTCAATATAGTCACACACACTTGTCGAATGCCCTTTTCCAAACACCTCAAATTTGTACAATGACAAATTCAGTTAAGAACTGAAAAATATTGTTTCCTGCATGAAAAAGCAAATTTTCCAAAGCAAAGCTAAAGTGTCTATTTGTTCTCCTTCCCCTCCAGGATTCCCACTTGAAGCTGATTTAAGAATTTTGGGTCAAGCTTTGCTCTCGCATATACCTACCTATTAATACTCCACTAACCATAGTCTTGAGGTGCTTGCCTAGAAAAAACAACAGGATTTGTGGAAAGAAAATCCTTGCTGAATTCTTGGTTTTGCAAGCACTGCTGTGACACCACTATGTGTGAACTTGCCCCGGGTTTGCCTGGGTAGCAAGGAAGCAGCAAAGCAACTGAAAACCAACTACCCACATGAGTTGCCTGTCCACTGAAACCTGGGCTGGAGCAGGCTACTTGCCCTAACCATACTGATGCTGAAGTATTCTCATCTGGCACATTTTGCCATCACCCTGCATCTCCAAGAACCTGCTTTTGGTAAAGCTCTTAGGATGCCATGACTTCCACCTCGTACAGGGTATTTCCCAGACTGGGACCCCACAAATCTCACATCCCACCAGGCAAGAGAGCACTGCCATGTCCCTGCATGAAACTGGGAAGCCTCTACTCTGTAAAGAGCAATCCACCTTGCTGGTCTTGGGACCATGTTGTCTAAAACTATTAAAGTTCTCCATTTTGCTCATTTTTGCACCACATGACTTAAAGACCAGTTCCCATGAAGACCCAGCTTAGTTTCTCTCCTATGGGGCATTTGTATGACAGAATCACAGCAGCATCACTTTCTGTGAACTCACTGAGGGGATCGGGATCCCCTCACCCCAAACACCCTGGAAATCTGGACCTCTGGTGCTTTCCAATATTTCCATAAATGTCCACCCTCCACAGTTTCTCTGCATCTATGGGTCACAGGCACCAAGTGCCTGTTGGATGGTGCCCGCTGTTCCCAAGGAAGACCCAAACCTCCAGCTCAAAACGGCTTGTTCTCCTAAGCAGCAGCAATCCTACATCCGTGACATTTGTCTGGAGGATGCTGAGATAATGCCATAAGTAACCTCTGCCAAGACATAGCTGGCAGGGAAATATCACTAGTAGCTGGTTTCGTGCTGCCTTTCTTGGTAGTAAAGTAATAAACAAGACAAGAAGAGCTCTCAGATACGCACAGATCTTCAGCCTCTACTGCAGTTGCCATTTGCAGACCAGAAATCTCACAGTTCCATCAGAAGGGAGCAAAGCATGGGCAGATCGCTGCCTTCATTACTGTCCAAAATCTTCTATGTGCACAGGATGCAATTACTCCCTCTATAAGGAGTCATCAATAAGTGACTGTTTCTAAGCCAGAATGGAAATGGAGGTCAGGCAAAAGAGATTGTCTCAGTCCCCGAGTGAGCTCTTCAAGGATCTTGCAAAACTGATTCTTGGTGTTTGCCTCCCAGCTACAGGCTGGCTCTGGCAATGCATGTCCTCTACTTTCCCAGTATCAGCCTGCCTAGAGCAGTACAGAGACAACCTTGGGGAGAGTTGGAATTAGTCTTTGATACATTAAGCTATATTTTAAGATGGAAGTTTGCACCCAGTGTGACAATGTGCATGCTAAATTTCCCACACCAAAAAGTAGCTGTTTGATGAAAACTGGAACTGCTGACAACAGTGACAATATAAAGCCATCTTAGTCACTTAAATTATACAGTGGTAGGCTCAGATTCTCGCACTAAGGAAAGGAAAAGTGACGATATGGAACATACATTGAAAGCAACACTTTGCTTCTTGAAATGGATTAGTTTTCTTCAAGATTAAGCCAGTGTCTAGAACTGCACAACACATGCCAATGTTACTGGCAAAGTCCAGCTTATAACAACAAAGTGGTCGTCTAGTAACACAGAATAATACTGTGACTCTGCTTTTAAGTACTTGCCTAAAGGTAATGGTTATAGTTCAGCTTTCAGCAAATGGAATATTTTATTGCTACCATGCCCTTGAATCACCGAGTTGGATTCAGCCTTTATTTATGTTCCCATCCTATGCACATCAGCATGTTCAAGTTGGCCTGGCACCATGCTCCGAGAAAGCAAATTTTGCATGAGCCAGGCTAAGTAAGGACACGCAGTCCACCAAGCGTTGGTCGCATATCCAGGTAACAAGCAACGGGCCAACCATAGCCCTGCTTCAGCAATCCCTGCTTTGCAATACTGAATTCTCAGCCTTGATGGTATGTGGAATAAGATAAAAATGCAAAAGACATATTGCTGTCTATAGAAAATGCTCTCCTCAAGGCATTGCTTACACATTGAAAAATAAAGGGCACTTTTAGGTCTAGGAAAAGCAGTAAAAAAAAGTTTTTAACATCATCTTTCATAAACTAGCCATCACCCTCAAAAACACAGCATCCAGCAAGCAACAGAGCCAAGCCGCAGTTGAGTTTTATTTCTGATACCTTCCACAGGGACAGCAGGGCACTGTGACAGCCACGGCTGTACCACGTGTGGTACTCAAATGTCTCAGCCCTGTCACAACCACATAAGACTCGGCTCTCACTTCCTGAACTCAGTGGCAGCTCCTCACCCCCTTGCTGGCTGTGTTTTGCTCCAAGCGCAGTCTACACTCACACTCCACAGGTGTCTCCTGTTTTGGGTAAGTGTCCTTTATTTTTGTTGCAATAGTAGCAGCTATTGTGGTTACACTGAAGAGCAGCTTTTACATTAGCAGGAAGCAAAGGAAAACCTTGGGATACCACAGAAGGGACCACCTCAGGGATGTGATACAGTTATCCCATTGCCATAGCAACAGCTCCTGCTGGTGCCACTGTCCCCATGCAAGTGAATAGGAAATGTCATTGCGTGGCACCCAGGAACTTGCTTTCTGTGTACAGACAGCGGCTGCTGCTCTGGCAGCCTTCACAGCCCTTGCTGGGAAAAACCTTGGCTGGATCTATCGGTTCTGCAAAACTTACATCACCAATGCAAATGCAAAGAGTGTATTAAAAGCATTTTGGGGATTTCTTCACTTCCTGAAATATCTGCTACCTCGAGCGATGCCTGTCCTGGCAGCAGGTTTTGAGCAAACAAAAGGAAATGACATTTGGCGAAGCCTGTACCTTCCATATAGCTGCTAAAAGGAGGAGTGTTTGAAATAAACAAGTAAACTCAAGAGTAAGGAGGAAGATTTTTTGACTAGAAGGGAAGGGAAAAGCAAATTCACAACGAAGCACTAGCAGAGCATCAGCCCCAAGGGTGAGACTGGGCCTATTTCAACAGGCTGTTTTCTGTTCCCAAAGCAAACTTGGTCACTGCAGTGACTAAAGTCACCTAGAGCTGGTGCCAAAATTATTTAAAGAAAAAATAGAAGGAAAGAGCCGCATGTGAGAGCTCTCAGCCACATATGCCACAGGGTTATGGACCAGTCGAAAAATCATCTGAGTGAAACAATTAGGCAACTAAAAAGAATTTTTTTTCTTATAATTTTTATAGTGGTTTCCAAAAAGCAGAAAGCAACAGGGATGCTGATGGACAGGCTGAGATAAGCTCAGGAAGCCTGGCTTGTATCCAGGAAAGCCGCCAAGTGCGGCTGCCTGTTACAACCCAGTGCCGCATTGGCAGGCAGACACGGCAGCTGCCACGAAAGGGTTAAAAACCACTGGTGCTAGCTAAAAGAAAAAAAAATAAGTAACAAAAATCAAGGGGATGCTTGATTGCAGGCAGCTAGTGCTGGAAACCCAGAGGCCCTCAGCAAGCCGCTGGGTTAATAAGGAGGCCCTGTGGTGAGGGCTGAGGGCAGCTGCCCACCAACCCTTGGGATGAAGGGAGCTTCCCCTCTCACTGCCGAAGGCTGTGGGGCAGCAGGGAGAGGATTCCCCTTGGGACTGTCCACAGGAGGAGAGATGGGTTTTGGTTTTTTTTTAATCTGCTGCTGGTGATCCTGAAGCGGAGGAACGCACGTTGAAATAATCGTTAAAGCAACGTGCTTACAGCCTCTGAAGATGAGTGGTTGCATTCCTGGAAGCACCAGGCACTGCTCCTACATCAGCAGTTATGGAAAAGGGCCAAAAAGGGCTCTCTAAAGAGACAAACTTGTATCATTTTGATTTCCTGTTTACCTATGGCAGAGCTTCTTCTCTGTCAAAGAACCCTTGAGAAATAACTAGAATGAGGAAGGCAGAGCGGACAAAAGAGAAAGCTCAAAAAATTACATTCTTTTTTAAGAGAACTTCTTGAGAATAGAAGTGAATCTGAGCCCTGAATTAGTGCCGAGAAACCCCCAAAGCATCGGTGCTAAATGCTGGCTTTGAAGGCATAAAGTTGATGGTACTTGGATCTAGATTCTACAAGGGATTTAATTTTAAGTTGTGAATTGTCCATTCAAGAGTTTTCAAACCTGTTTCTTAGCTCTTCCCTGAGGCAAAGCCTGGCCCCCAGAGTGCTGTAAAGGGAAGGCTGCCAGGTGCCAGGTCAGTCCTGCCACACAGGGTATGTTCAGATTTGCATCTGAATCAAATAGCTTTTAAGGACCAAGAAGGAACAAACACCTAAGGAGTCAAAATGGCCCCTAGCCTAACACGCACAAGGTGAGCTGGGAGGACACAGCAAAGCAGCGTGGAGGGACTCAGTACAAGCTCCTTCCTGGAAGGGCAGCTGCTGGTGGCCCATTCATGCTGTGGGCAGAGCAGGAGGAGCAGGGAGACACTGTCAATAAAATGAAAGCAAATCCACATTCAGTACCAGAAGAGCGTTGTCAAGACTGGGGATGCTGCAAGGGCAGGAGAAAAACAGGACTTTAAGGGCACTCGTAATAACAGAGAAGGAGGATGGTAGAATGCGGAGCTGGTCCACAGAGTCATTTGTATAGGTGGAAGAAATCCCTCCTCTATCCTAACTATGAGAGCTGCTGATGGCATCTGGCAGTGCACTGAATTCGAATGGTCTCCACAGGGGACTGGGCTCCACGTCTTAAAGTGATCACTGCCACAGACCCACCACTCCCGTGAGGTTTTCTGCTGAAAATATATAAAACGGGAACTGTCTCAAGTCCCCATCTCATGGGGAAGTAACTGAATTAAGTGATTATGTATATATCTATGCTTATACACACACAGCTGAATGTGAAGAGACCATATTTTTTGAAAAAAGTGTTACATCAGGGAACGGACTTCTTTTGGCCTGCAAGATAATTGAGCTTTCAAATAACAACCACCAGTTGAGATATTTAACATCCTTCCTCCCACATTTAAAATAAATAAATAAAGCAGACAAGCAAGCCTGCCATCCTGTCAAAGCCACTGGGAAACAAGGACAGGCGAGAGGAATGGTGCACATCAATCTGCATTACATTACCTCACCAGGAAGACTTGAAGGGACTACAGAACATTTTCATTAATCTTATATGCCACTGCTCTATGTCATCCCAAATAGCAGGAAGATGAGATGAAGCCAGCAGCCACAGCCAGCACACGGGCCAGAGGAAAGAAAAGGGGGAGATCAGCCATACCGCTCACCACAACAAGATGAGAGGAAAGAGAAGGGGACTTAGTGCCCAGCCTAGGTTCTTCCAGATGAGCAAGAGTTTTGCTGTAACTGATAAGAGAAAGACCTTTGAGTCTAGAAGTTCCCCACCTTTCTGGAGCACCTGGAGTAAGTACTGTGTCGGACCAATCTTGCTCATGTTGGAGCACCACAGCACCTCCATGTGCTCCAGTCAAGATTTGTGGGTTTACAGCTCCCTGGAGATGATGGTGCAGAGGCTCAGCCTGGAAGCACGACCAGGGACAGCATGAGCTCGCTAGGATTGGCTACCACACAGCAGGAGACACAACAGTTCTCCTGCAAGGGCATAGGGTATCCTCACTCTAGCCAGCCAGCATGCAATGGGAAAACACTTTGAATGTACCCAAAACCATTAATACACAGAATCCCCACCTTGCCAAGTTATCTGAGGACCATGTTAAAGGTGATCATAGCCAATGAGCAGATTCCCATGTCCACTACTTCATGTTACTACTGTACCGAAGTTGATAGGCTCTTAGTACCAGCGCAGCTCCTAGCAAGATGATGATGGGCACGTTTATGTAGGCAATGGAGCATTTGGCCTCTCAGTCCACTACAATATGCTCCTTAGTTGGCCATGGACCCATGAATGTGTCAACTTCAGGCAATATAAGCTGTCCCAATTAAAAAATAAATCAATCTGTACAAACAGCCCCCCAAAATGATTTAACTCTACCCCCTGGGTTGAATCCTGGCTAAATCTGACACACTTTCAAGTGTTTCCCTTTCAACACATCATCTGCCTCTTTGTTTGCAGCTGCCACAGTGTGAATTACTCCAGGTTTATGCCTCCTGTCTTGCTTCTATTCATGTGCCCGTGATATTAGCACAGAGACACACGGAACGTAGCTGTATTTGAGCTTTTTCAACCAGAAAATTTCTAGCTGTCCTAATTTGGTGCTGTAGATGATCAGTAGAAGGGGGCAGGCATAAAAGAAGGCAAAAAAAAAATACCAAAGTGACCCAACACTGGAGTATTATCCCAAAAACCAGCTCCTGCATGATGCTTTCAGTTCAAATCCAGTCTGACATTAATAGTTGCCTTAACTCCCCTAGAGAAAACAAACATGCTGAGACTCAGTGTCTAATACAAATTTGAAGATTTATTCATCAAGCTGGGTTAGATTTATAATGGGTCAAAAAAACTGGCAAAAGTACTGAGCTCTAAATAATTTTAGTAATTGTCAGACCAACGTTGCAAGTACACTAAGAAGTCACCTGGCACAAAGGCACCCACCGTCTGTGCTACATAGGCACTCTTTGAAGAAGATAAGAGGAGTCAGAAACAGGCACAAAAGAAAAGCGGCTTCCAATGTCTGGCATCATTTCACATCCCTTGTACAAGCAGCCCCAGAGCAAGTGTTACAGGTTGGGGCTCTCTCCTGAATTACTGTCTTGTCCTCGCTGCTGCACAACTGAGCAATATTTCATAAGCTACTTATTCAGCCAATGTTGCCCTCTTTTGTTTGTGGAGAAGCTCTAGAAGGGGAGTCTCAGCGTCCTCCTACACACATACACCCTGGCATTCACTCTCTGTTGGTCCCTCCAGCCTGTCTGCAGTTACTTTTTCATCCATGTTGACTGAGAGGAGCCCGTTATGAAGATACCCTAAAATCAGCCAGGCACCAGCTGATCACATCTGGGCCATGTACAGTCTTAGCACATTCATTTCCATGTGAATACACCTAAGGCACAAATTTACACTTCACAATAATTCAGAATTTTCTTTTCTGGGGATTTTTGTATCAGTAAAACCACAATTTTTGACAAAGGCGTGAAATACAGATGCAAAACAGTGAAATCAAATACCCATGAGGGTATGGCTTTCCTCATTCACTTGAACGTAACACAAAAGTACCAGCAGTTTTCCACATCATTCTGCTGGCACTATTATTCAAAGTTTAAATGCCTCTTATTAACCAGCTTTGAAAAACAAGAAATAGCTAGTATGGAAATTGTACTTTGAGAGCTAGAAAATTAACTTAGTACTACAAATAATGCGCTAACAAACAACTTCAAAAATCATGTTCAACCTTGTCACTGAAATAATTACTGTCTCAACCAATGGGAAACTCCTACCCTTCAGTAACCATGGCAATGTTTAAAGGTTGCCAAAGCCCTGCAATTATGGATTTCCCAATAGTTTCCCATGTGATGTAGGAACTCAGTGTATCATGCACAGAAAATCAAGGCTTCATGCCACAGAACGCAAAAAAATGTACTTTAATTATCACAACAGAAAGGGATAGTTGGCCAAAAGACAGAAACCAGAATTACTCAAAATCAATATAAGACTGCCACCAGCTTGTAGGATGTCTCTTATCTGCCTTGTTAGAATCAAAAAGAGACATAGACTTTATGTATCAAAGGTTGTGCAACCAGGCAATTCAATTTTTGTGAGCGTAAAACTATCATAGTTATGAATATGGATAAGGCTGCAGGCAGAGAGGCCTCTGTGCAGCCCATCAAACGTTGCTGGAGTAAGCCGAATGGAAAAGACTCCATCAAAATTACTTTGGCCTGCAACCAGCTTCCAGAGCTGCTAACCTGAAGATGCAGAGCACAAAAAAAGAAGGGCTCATCCCCTGAGTACCATGAATGGGATGAAGGCAAGGCTGTCGAATGCAGGTCAATATGATAAGAGGAGATACCAGTGCCCACGACAGGACTGCCCTGGTCTCGGATGCACCAGTCACACACAGGACTGCCCATCCTGGACACACATCACCACCCTGTTCATTCTTCCCCATTCCATCTGGTATTCTCCTTCCTCTTTTTCCCAGGTTATCTCCAAGGTTCTTCTATCACATTCACCTCTCTCACCTCTTCCCCTTCTTCCTGGTCCCCAGTGCCAGCACACCTCCACATCACGATCTTGGCCCCACAGGTGCCTCAACACTGTTTCCTTTACGTTCAGTCATTGCCACCCCCACATCAGTTCCTGCCATCAACAAGCCTGGGAGAAGTCACACAGGAATATGTTATTCCATCTAGAGAGCATCTTTTAAAGGAAAACATCACCTTTTCTTACAAATTGTTTTACTTCTCCAGCACAGAGTGTTCAGCCCAACAAAGAGAACTGTCCTCTCCTCACCACTTTGATGCACAAGTTGCAGAGGCAGATTACATTAATTATTGCAAATAGTTTATTTAAACTGGGCTAACACAGCAACCTGTAAAAGGAAGGATCTGCTGTCATCAGAGGAGCAGCCCATCCTCCTCTGGTTCTGCACATAGGAGAGGAACTCCCCACCACTTCAGCTCTCCCCAGGACAAATGACCAGACTCCAGCTCTTCCACAGGGCACACGTGATGTCTCAGCAATAACGTCTCCAGCAGGCTCAGCGGCTGACTTTAGCAAGCAATGCCAATCTATGTATTATTTATCTTTGACACTTGAGATCACTGCAGTTAAAAGCACTTTCCTTAATTTTCTTGTCTTGCTCACTTTGAGTCTAATTGAGCCTGCACGTGCCAAGTGAAAAGATCTCAAACATGCTTGGTATAAACATTGCCATTCGCCGTCTTTGTAAGTAACCATCATTCCACACATCCTTTAAGTGCTGGACTGTCCTAGCTCTAGGAATATTGCTAGGGGGAAAACATACTAATTGATTTTGCTTCTGCAAATCGATGCAAGTTAGTAAGTACATATAAGAAACGTCAATCATTTAGCTGTCACTCCCATCTCCTTGTCAACTCCCTTCCCTCCTAAAATATTCCTCAAACATAACAGAATTAAGCAACATGTCACTGGGGGAGAACACACCTCATACTAAGGCATTTCTTCCCCCAGACAGAACTGCCATTAGCCCTCTTCACACCAAATCCTTTCTCCCCAAGAGGCTATTTCACCATCTACTTTTTTTGCTGAAACTACAGAGGTATATGACAGAGTTAATCTTGAGGGAATTTTGCTTGTGAAATGACCTTGCTGGTGCTTTTACTTTTCGTATTTTGCTGACTCATTCAGGAGACCACCTCAGCCAAAACTGGGACTGTGGCTATACAACAAACATGCACAAAGAACAGCAGCTCACATTTGTTTTCTTGTGCCAGTGCCTGCAGAGATGTGAGACAGAGCAGCTAAGCAGCTCTTCTTGCCTACAAGTGCCTGAATTCATAATGAGCTTTCTTTGGGAACAAACGTTCCAACAATAAGGGAGTCATTTGGTTTGACACAACAGCAAGTTTCCTTTTCCCCAAAGCTTCCTAAGGGTTAAAATTATTCCAGAAACCATCTTCCTTTAAAATACACTTGGACACCCTGGTGTCTGCCCACAGCTCTTTGCTCTTTGCAGAGTTGTTCACATTCATAGACCAGTAAAGGAGACTTTTGTGGCTGACGAGGAACAGTGATCACAGAGCCAAAAGTATCCGGATTCGTAAATGTGGAATTGAATCTTTACTGAATTTGTGATTATTTCTCAGTAGTGAATCGGGTAAGTCTTTCATTTAATGTGATAATTACAGGTGACTCACCTTTCCAGACACATCAGGGTTTAATCAAAGAATAACAGCCTAAAGGCAACATCATTGCTGAGCTGGAAATGTGGAAGAGGCTAATAAGAACAGACCTAATACAGCACATCCACAACACAAGGCAGACTTTACAGTGACCTGCATCATCCACCCTTACAGGGTAATCATCCAAATTCTGGATTAAGTTAGAAATAAAATAAATATGGCAAGTGGATGAACTGAAGAACACATTACTATCACAACAGCTGACATCCTCACAGCTTCCCTTACGTAAACAGAGAACAAGCGGTCTTGATGGCAGAAGCACACACATTTACTGCGTCACAACAACCACCATGAGGAGCACTAACTTTTGTGGGTACAGATATCCTAAGCATGAGTAATTACATAAACTAAAAAACCACAATGTGAATATAAATTAATTCTCAAACTGGATTGGCATTTAAGCCTTCAAGCATACAGATATTTTTGTATGTGTACAAATACATTAATATTTCCATTTACTTCAGCAGGACAACACACAGGCTTCACATTAAGCCCGCTCTAAGTGTTTGTATGCTTTAGTCACACCAAGTATCATTTTACTGCTAAGATACCCTCGAGTGGCTCATGAATTCAGCAGCCCCTAGATTCCCAGTGCTGCTGTATCTATCACTAACCCTGCATGACACACAGTAATTATAGGCTGCTGTCAGACAAGTAAGATCCTCAACAAGTAGAGCTGAGCTCTTGAACATCAGCGTGCCAACCAGACAAACACGGAGCTCCTTTAAAAAGAGAGATTAGCTGAAAGAAAGCAGGCCAAATCCTGCTCTCATTTACTCCTCTTGGACAGGCTGCATGGATTTGGCTGCCAAGATGATTTGGCAAGTTGCAGCCCTCCAGCAGCATGAACTCTTTTGCATAGCTCCTATAAACAGAATGCAAATGCAGGAGCTGAGCTGGAGGCTTGCTCTGCCGCTGACGTCGGTGCAGCTCTGCAGATGGTTTACACTGGATCCTAATTTACACATGTTTCCAAGTCAGACTTCCAGTTCTGGCTGGCTAAAAGTACCCATCTTTAAATTCCTTCTCGCTCACCAAAGTCACACAGCACAGTTTAGGATGGTTATTTTTCTCTTGGTAAAGGGATGAAATATTTTCTCATCTTTAAAAAGCGAGAAAGGGGACTTTCCTCAAAACATTGAGTAGAGACTAAGCCTGATAAAATTTAGTGTAGAAGTAAACTATTACATGAAGTCTTAGAAATCAGATTCCTGAAGCCAAGGTAATGGGACTGTGTAATTCTCATTCAGAAAAGCAAATAAAAAACTGAAAAAAACCATATATCATTCAACGACTTGAACAGGAACACAGCCAGGCTTCACCGATTGCAGTGCCAATAAGTTCTCTGATAGGGGAAATTTGTTATGGAGGCTATTCATTTTTCTCTTTTATCGACAGGGATTTCAAGATTTAGTAGAAACTGCCCAGCTGCTGAACTGTAGAATATGGAGATAATGGGTCTAATTCTGCTTTGACTTCCAAGGCATCCCTAGGATTTCAGAGTGTTTAGGTCCTGTATGATCCTACTCTCTACCTTTGTGACTACACCCTGCTAGGACAGAGGAGCTTGGCTTAGGAAGGTCAAACGAAGGGAAAGAAACTGCAGTGGAAACAACATCAAGGGATTTTACTGCTCCACAAAGAACATCAGCAAAGCACACACAGCTGTCTCTCCTCATGAGCCTGGGTCTAGCAAAACAAGGGCAGATTTCTCCACCATCGGGCTGATCACGTTCAGCCCACCAGAGCTGGAGCAGAAGCAGCTGTGAGCAGACAAATGCACCACAGGGAAACATCTCCCCGGCAAAGAGGAAGGATAAGGAAGAGGAGGGGAGCAGGAGATCTTTTTTTCCCCAGATAAGACCAGTCTGAAGGTGCATGTGTAACCCAGCTGGATGTACTCAGCAGTTCAGGCAGTGACCCACCTCACCTCTAAGCCACTCTGCTCAGACTGGATGCAAGCATGGACAGGGCTCCCAGGCTTGTTCCACAATGCAGGCAAATCCCAACTGGCAAGGCTACACTGGCTCCAGATTCCCAACAAGCCCCTGATCCTGGGCAGGTGAGGTCTCCCTGCAGCAACTGCGCTGTTTGTTAACAAAAAAAGCTAAACAGGAAGCAAACCAACCCATAAAACATCAGGTACATTTTTAGAAACAATACAACAAAGCAGCTACAGAGAAGGAGGAACAATGGAGTTTATCTTTACCATTTCCCTCAGGCCACTAAGAAAACGTTGATGAATCACTAGAAAAACTTGAAAATACACTTTTGGGGGTCTATCATATCTACAGACTTAGCAGGAGAGGGAAGGAAGGCCGGCATAGGGATTCACTCACCTCCAGTGCACTGCCAGGGCTCCTCTCCGCCTGCTCCGCTGGTCCTGCATCCCAGCTGCAGACCTTCTCCTTATTTTCTCCCATCAGGTGACTCTCACAGGTGTTAGACCCCATCACATGACCTGCAATACCACATTAGGAAAAACTCTGTTAGTTCTTTTGATGCACCCAGGAGGGACACCCTAGCAAGCCAGCAGTCCTGTTGCAGGCAGAATAGCACCACAGACAGGAGACTTTCCCTCAGTGGCTGCACTGTAGAGATTTTGAGGTCTCCATATTTCATTACAAGCCCATTTAGCCACCAATCACAGATATACAGTAGCCACTTGGGCAAATTTTACATCCTGAAGTATTTGCCTACCCTTGTGAAAGGAAGGCAGTGCCAGAGCTGGTCCCCAGTCCACACAAGATGCAGCAAGAGCATCCCCTACCTACAGACTATGGAGCACTTCATCCCATCCCCAAAAAGGCCAGTTTAATCTCTCACAGTTGGGTGCTTGGACTTTCAGTCACATTTTGAAACAAAAGTGAACCTCTGCATTTAATTTGTATGAGATAGGCTTTTATGTACAGCATCAGTTTGTGACCACATGCTACGAAATAGCTGTGCTTCTATTTATGCAATTATTTCATAGTATCAGGGGTAGTAACAAAAGATGAAACAATAACAATAAATCTAAGCAAGTTGTATGCAACAACGGTTGGGGTTTATACGGAAGGCAAGGCTGTGTAGAACAGAAAAACAGACCTTCAAAATTTTATTTCATGTAAATCAGTTAACAGATATCTTGAAGTGTAGCCTGAGAATTTATTAACTTGATTTGTTTTATTTAGTACTTATTAATGAGATTTGTAAATCAGCAGCACTATTTCTAAATATATTTTATGATGTATAAGTTCATTTCTTGACTTTAAACAGCAGTTGAATCTTTGTGTCTTATGCTGATCTCTAAAATTGTGGGATTAGGTGTACTGGCTGTTTTATACATCTGTTGCAATATACAGTTTAAGGACCAAGCTGTAAAGAATGCAGATGTAAAAAAACCAAAACTATATATATATAAAAATCCTAGCATGTAAGGCAATAGGACAGCGATGTTTTTCTCACCAGGAAATAATTTTACAAATGGAACCCATATTTCTGTAAATAAACATCTGCTTTCTCATTAGCTTCACATCAACCTATACTGAAATATACATCAGAGAAGTCTGTCAAAGCAGTCACAAAGGAAAAAACAAGAGCGGAGTTTAAAAGCCAAGCCTTCAAAAATTGTTATGCTTTTCAAGTTTAAGCAGTAAATAGGACAGGAGAATGACAGGAGAGTTGGCAACAGAATCTCATGGCTAAAATAAAATAGGTTTTTTTTTCTTAAAACACAAAACTTATGTTTGGTCAGCTGCCACAAGTGCTTTGCAGAGAAGGGAGATAGACATAAGATCCTGACATACTGTAACATCACAGCCCTAAAAAAATGCAATCAGGAGTCCCAAACCAACTGTCAGCCAGCAAAACAAGCCCAGCAGATGTGGCTGGCAGACCGCAGAGCACCTCAGACTCCAAAAATTTTCTTTCCTGCTTCTTGAGAAGCATGGGATGAATCTAGTTTTAAAAGAGCACAGGATCAATACCAAAGAGAACAGAATTAGAAGATATTTAGAACAAAAAAAAAAAAAGTCATGTACTTAGAAATACAGAACAGTCTGTCATTACTGAGCAAGCACTCGCATTGCTGAGTCACCCACAGGTTTGCACAGCAGCAGGTGGCATTTCGAAGGTCTGTGCCTTGCTTGACGAGGCTCTGCAAAACTAACACGGAGGTCCCAAGGCGCAAAGAGGGGCTTATCCCTCAATCTATGCTGGAACTGAGAGAGCCTTGTTTTCCTACAGAGTGGGAGTCAATGCGCCAAAACGTCCACGCAATTCCCCTGCCTCTGGTGGAGTTACCTCCTACACAATATCCTAATTCCCCTCCCCATACCAAGTACTGGGCTGTTGGCTTGAGATTTCTGAAGCAAGATTAGATCTGGCACTGGAATTTACACTAGAGGGAATTACTCCCTTTTAAGAATCAAACGGGATGGTATGGGGGATGCTCTGTTCTACTTTCCAGCAAAAAAAAGACATTTAGCAATCTACCCCCACAATGCCCCAAGCATTTCTTTCTCGGTCGAAAAGTTGTTTGCCAGAAGAAGCAAAATGCTCCAGTTTGATCCAAAAAAATGACTGAGCATGAAATGAGTAGGACCGAGATGATGCTCAGCGACGTGTATTATGGCTTTGCTGGGAGAGACCAGAGTGCTCTGCACTTCACAGGAATGAAGGGTCTTCCCTGGATTAAAAACAAAACAGATGAAGAAAAGCACTTGAAGCTTTTCTCTTTAGCCTTAGATATTCATATTACTTTAAAAATTCATTTCAAACCTCTCACAAGAAAAAACATGCTATCATTTGGTTTAAAAGTTCTAGTTTGCAGTTCACAAAGAAAAATTTCATATTCCATTTTGAAGAAGCGATATTTTGTATAACCACTTCCCCTGGCGTCCAGTCTCAGAAGAAACTATAAGCAAACACTGAAACACTTTAAATAGTTTGAAGTGCCTTTCAGAGAAAGCTGAAATGTCTCACAACAAGACTAAGCAAATAGGGGTATTCCTGGCCAGCACAGCTGCTGCACCGCCTGTGCTAAAGCCCAAGGGCATTTCATAGCCCAAGCAGCAACTCCAAATTGTTTACCATTATTAAAAATGGCGTTTTTAAAAGCAGTTAATACTGGTTTAAGCTCACTGTTATTGAAGACAACCGCAGGCAGAAATAAGTAATGCCAGATGATGCTAACCTGGATGGTGCAGCATGTTTCATCTCCATGTGGTGGAAGTGAGAAGCACGCAATGGACTCCACCCCCACAGTGACTGAGTATCATAGTTCAGAAATTTGAAGATACTTTCTTTCTTCCTCTGAAGGTTGCCAAACACATGACGTGATGCATCAGGGAGTTTTGAAATAATTAGGCAAATCAGAAAGCTGGAAGCTCAAGGCTTTGCACCTCTGAGCCAACTCTGAGTTCAGATATTTTATTTTCCTGTCAGCATATCATTGCATCCTCCATTAAAAAAAACCCAAACGTAATAAAAACAAACTGATCAGGTAGATTTCACTTCAAAACCATATGGATGCTGTTTTTCAGGCCAGCCGAATTTCCCCACTTCAGAGTTCTCCTAGTAATTCCTAACCAGCTTTTCTATTCCATGTTCCAAGTGTTTGGGAAGGAGAATCCAGGGCAAAGCTAAATTTCAGTTTCATCAAAATTCTCTCAAACCATGTGTCCAGGAATCCCAGAATTCAACCTTTGCAAGTCAACAATCTTTTTGACCACCTTAAACTGGTACCCATAAGGAAGGAAACCCAGAAAAGATTGCTTCAAAGTGAAGTTAACTCCTGCTAAGGATCTGTTGCTGAATTTCCCAAGCAGCCTGGAGGAGGAGCACAAACTAGGGCCTCCGTGCAAACATGACAAGACATCACCATTAACTACTGTTGTGCGGTATTCTTGTGTATATTTAGGCTAAAGGCTTCAAAAAAATGTACCAAACAAGTACAGACACAGTGCTGTTTGTAACTCTATTAATAAACTAAGCACTAAAATGTGCTAAGATTATTTCCAAAGGAAGAGAAGTTTTTGAGCAGATAGACGCTGTCACTAATCTGGGGCAGGACAGCTGTACGGTACATTTCCTCCCATGCTGCTCATGAGAAAGCAGGGCAATAACTTTGACAAAGTTTAATGCATCCCCATGCTGATGTAAAACTATTAATAGTTCTAGATCATGGTCTTAAGAAGCCCTGAGAACATATGAATCATAATATAATGACTAACAAACACATGATAATATTGCCTTAATAAAACCAAAAGCCACTACGTTGTGACTTATCAAAATTAACTTTAGAGATGGGAAGCCTTGGGGAATCTCCCCAACAGAATCCAGGTGGGAGAGATCTCATGTTTCTTTAATGCACTCCTGCTCTATTTCCTGTTTATGCCTTGAAAACCAGCTCTATTTTCAACACAGCTGGGCAATAAATCCCAGGTGTCACCACAATAATTTTTCCCTCTACCTGGTAGAAGCAGAAAGACTTCCTTCCCATTTTAGCAGCCAAAGTTTCTTTTTATGAGAGTATTTCATGCTTTTTTACCATTTGGGTAAACCTCAGGCAACTAACTATTCGCTATGTGTCCCCTGCTACACACACACATCCATTTTCTATTTCTCTTTCATGAGTCCTGCTACATCATTTTTAACTAGCGCTCCAAAATAATCACACTGTTTTTTTCAACACTATATTTTTTAGCCCTGTTTTAATACCCTATTTACTTTCTCTGATTGCCACTGCTCGTATTCTTTAAATTATCATGCAATGCTTTCTATGAGCACTAAAATCACTGTGCAATTTCAAAGGCAGAGAGAAAACAAAGCTCTGCGGCTCCTGCTTTGCAAGAAGGTGCCTAGCTGTGCGCCGGCTCCTTGCTCACAAAGGCTGTAACTCCATTCGGGGCTGCGTCGTTTGAGAGGAAGGGCAAACTTTAACACCAAAAATGGTCTGAAGAGGATGAATTGTTATGCAAAAAAAAAAAAAAAAGAAAAAAACAAAACCACAAACACAGTGCGCCCAGAACTGACAAGTTATGTGTAAAAGGTAGAGTTCAAACTTAAACTGACCGAGAATTTTATGTTGATGCAGAGGCAGAGAGGACCAAAGATGTCAGGGTGGTCCGACCCAGGAGGGAAATGAACTGGCCACCCAAACATAGTTATTAATGCAAATTTCCCAGACTAGCACAGGCTTAATTTATTCTGTCAGTAGAAGATAACATAGGAAATAACCGGCTGTTGTGTGCCACTCAACATGCAGCGCAACCAATTACCACAGGAATCCAGCAAGACGCAGAAGCAAGGCCAGCTGTGATGGTTCATTCTCTCTGCTTAATGTTTTAAAAATTTAAGCTGCCTTGAGAGTGAGAGCAGAAACCAGCAAACCACTGAGCTTTCCTACCTTAGTCCTAAACAAGGAATGAACAATATTTTTATCTCGCCCAGAAGGTTGGCAGCAGGATGCTCAAGAGACCCAGCGGAAACCCAAATTTGCATCAGGAAAGAACTGACCCAGGGCTGTGCTTTGGTCAGAGGATTGCATGGATCCTCCAGATGAAGTTGATGATTCCCCACCAGATTGTTTTATCAGTCCAGGCAGACTTAAGCACAGATTTACAGACCTACAACAAGGGAACTTGCGGCTTTTCCATGATAAAGCACCACAGTGCATCTTGAAGCAACACTGTAGATCTACAACACGTTGACAATTACTCCTGGCAAGCAGGAGATTGAAAAAGAGGTGCTTTTATGCAGAAAAGGTTCAAATGCTCAACTGGACTTGTGGATGGCCCAACCGCTTCCCAAATAAAGACATCAGCTTCCTGTAAAAATAATACTAATCACAAACAGCAAACTTAGAAGAAATGCAGTAATTGGAAAAGCAAAATTAAAGTGTAGGAAATATTAGTAGCCAGCTGCCTTATAACCAGCATCAGATACCCTCCCGGAGAGAAGGAAAGGAAGAAACTGATCTCCAAACACTACTGCCTCGGAGAGGGAAGGGAAGCAGAAAGGCAACTAACTACATTGTCGGGTGACCTACCCCCTTGTGAGCATGTTGGCTGCTTGAGGAAGTCATGTATTATGCACAGATTAGATACAAGAGGATTTTGCTTGGACACAAAAAGCATGGAAGGATTTTGATCTGTGGACATTGTAAAATATTAGTGATATTAAGAGTATTATTTTTTTGTCAGTTTAAAGTTCACAGCTTCTTTACATAACTAAATAAATTACTCCATTATTCATATTTTTACAGCTAGATAAATATTTTAATCCCTGTTTACTGCCCATAGCTTTAACTAACTGCTCTCTGTAATCCTTTTATAAATCTTACTTGTAATGCATTTTATTTGATATAAATTCTGAGCTTTCCGCTAGTACTTTCAGTAATTTATGTTCCAGCTGCATGCCATGTTCTACAGGCCAGATCAGAATATTGCTGATCTTCTGGAGCCCTGCTCCAGAAGACATTGTGGCCCAAGACTGCAACAAGAATTTAAAGCAGAAATATTGCAGAGAACAAGCAACAAGCAGAAGCACCTCTGACTACGCATCACCTGAGTACATGCAGGTCTTGGAAAGGTGTTTTGGTCAACTGCAAGGGCATGTGAGTCCAAGGGTTGGCAGTTTCCTGAAGAACTTTCTGTAGAATTTTTTGGTGGAATTTGAATTACTTCAAGAGAAACAAATATACAAACACGCATATACACATTATTTAAGCAAGCATCTTCCTGCTTCTTCAAGCAGGTGTATCTACTACACCAGCTAGGGATAACAGCAATAGATGACACCTGGGGTTACAATCACAGTTTCACAGCTCAGGACAGTAAGGGCAAGCTCATATCGCTAACCTGTTACAGCACAGGCAATTGAAGAGTTGCAGTGTTTTTCATGGTGTGATCAAATAATACTGAATAATGAAGAGCTGCAATTTTGTGCAAGAAGGTAAATGCTCCAGAATTGGTGTAAACAGTTCCTTTGACCCTAAATGGGTGAAATTGTTCTGTAGCATGCAAGCTAACGCTTACACAGCTGATAAAAAACAAGAGGTTCTTCAATAAGCACAGAGCACTTGAAAGGAACTGAAATCTCAGAGCTCTAAGCAACACCGTGTCCTCAGGTCCCAAGGCTGTTGTTCTTGGGAGCAACACTTTTTCTTAATAGCCTCAGCATATACTTATTTGAGCTTACGTATTTTTAGGGGGACTGTTTGAGTCTCCCCACACACAAGCTGAGCTGGTCCCTTCTCAGAATGTTATTTTTCACTTCTGAACAACTTTTCTGCTCCCAAGTCCATATTTCTGTAGGTATCTGAGACTATGAAGACCCTGGGTAAAAATGGAAGTGTTTGGGCTCTTCACAAGCTACCCAGGACACTATATACCAGTCAGACAAGATGGTCAGAAGCTTAGCATTTCATTTCATTGCTTTAACACACTCTTCTGTCACTGAAAAGAGTTGCAAACTCATGATGACCATTGATTGTTGTTGCAAAGCCACTTTATGCTCAGGACAGCACTAGTTTCACCATCAAACCTCAGTTCATCTCAGCTGGAAGGAACGGTATTTGCAAGTAATTGATGTAGGAAACCCACTGCAGGCTCAGGTCATAAATTCATAGTGTCTCAGCTCTCCCATGGACTGGCAAAGGATGTCACAAGCATCAGCTTCTTTTACCTATATAACAAGAAAAAGTAAAACTCCATGACCTTTTATTGCAGGTTTTTTTTGAGACATTATGAGGCCGGGCTGTTGCTGTTAAGTGAATACAGAACGATTAAGGATTTTTGAAGCAAAGCGGCTGATTATATGTAATATGTTGGTTATCTCAGTCATTACCCTGAGTAAATGTAAAACTACTTCTTTTAGATTGTTAAAGTAAGATGGGTCCAACTCTAGAATGGGCTTTTTGGAGCCAGAAGGTTTTCCTAAAATGCCACTAAGCACATTTGCTTCCTAGTGCTCCAGCCAGGTGACTCAGAGGACACGGATACTACTGGATTAGTCCCTCTGGCACAGACATCCTAAGGATCGAGATGGACTGAATGCAAAATGCTAAAACAACTGTAAAACTAACACAAAATTAACAAGCCATTGGCAATACCCATCAAGAACAGAATGTTAATCTTTAACATAACTGCCTCTAAAAATTAAATATTTCAATTACACAAGAAACCAGAAGATATGAGAATTTCTGTCACACCTGAATGCTTCAGTTACCACAGTGATGAATCAAAATAATTGCCTGGTCCAGCATTTTGTATGACACTAAATACAGTGCTGGATCTATTGATCCCTTACATGAACAGCTCTTTGAACCTCAAGTGAGTGCCTGCTTGCTTGTTCTTGTTTCTTACATTTTAAGTTGAAGGAGGAAAGCATGTTTAAATGTCATATTCTGCCAGGAAGATTGCTCCTCCATGCATGTTTTTATTCATCTTTGTCACAACATGTGTTAGTATTCAGGTTGGGTTTCTCTCATCGTATCAGTTATTGGTGGTGGTCTGGAGAACTTTTCAATACGTTTCCATGAAGTTGGAGGGAAAGACTGCTAAATTATTTAATAAACTCAGCTATATAAAGCCTTTGGAGGGTTAGTAAACAGCTGCTGGCAACCCAGCACTGAATCCTCTCAACTCAAGGGTTTTCCATTGAAAACGTGCTCCTATAGGACCTTCTCTGTCCATTTTCAATCAAGCTCTGACATGCTTCTGTGCTGCTTAGTCCCAGCAGTGGTGCCTCCAGACAGCAAAAGCTCCAGCCAAGCATCCTGAGTTTTGACATGATTGGAGTCCTCATCCCAAGCTCCAGCGAACACTGTAGCGTGTGATGCTCCTGGTTGCACTCCTTCTGCACCACGAAGAACTCCTAGTATTTAAAAATCTTTGAGTAGAGAGGGATGTTTCAGAGTATGGACTTTTGATATGTTAGGGCCTCATCAAAAGGAAGAGATGAAAGTCAAACAGCCTCTGAAGGCTTTGAAGTTCCAGGTGAAATTTCTATAGCAATCATAAGAGAGAGACTGTTATGTTTGAAAATCTGATTTTAGATAATTAAAAGCATTGTCAAATAAACACAATGAGAAGTAGACAAATTTATGCAAACAACATCTCAAAATTCACCGGCCAGAACCAGAGAAAAGTAATGCGCCTGTAACAACACTGCAAGAGACTAAGGTATTGATTACATTAACAGGGAATGACATTGTGTAGCCATACAGACTTCACTCTGAATATCTTATGAAAGGCTTGCAATCCAGCAAGATAATGTTCATGCTTTAATTTTTATCCAGCTCTGAATTTAAAATATCTTTCTGTCAGAAAGAAAATTAAAGGATTTCAGACACACGGTTTGATTCACAGAACTAATGAGATGAAACTCCTGATTGAAGGTAAAAAAAACAATGCATTAAATCAATGGGAAAGTTTCTTTTGAAGGATTTGATATCAAATCAAGATTTGACACTGCTGTGAACCCCACAGGTTGGAAACATCTCAGTATGAGATGCTGACTTTCTCTGAAAACTTGGGTCCATCTGGGCCAGAAGGGAAGATCTATGGATTACTGAGAAGAGCCGTCATCCAGACAAAGCAAGAGCACAGGGCTTTCTTGGGAATTGCTTCAGGAATCAGCAAAGGGATATCTTGTTGCTGTGTTAGATGTTGATTCTGACACTACCTCTTCCACGAAATCTCATTTTCCTCTGCCACCTCTGGTGCTGCTGTTCCTGCTCAGCCCCCACCTGCAAAAACACCTGTGCTCACTTGGAGGCAGCCACATGCACCTGCAGCAGCATCACAAGAGGTTTGCAGATCATCTGCAGCTCCTAGGAACACCAATGGCATCTGCATCCTCTTGAGCCATCAGTTGCAGATGGAATGACTCACCCAGCCTCTGTTGCCACAGCTGCTTCAGAAAAACAGTGACAAAATTTAATGTCACAGACCAAAACTGAAAAAAAAGAAAGAAAAAAAAGAAAGAAAAACACAAGAAAAACCCAACCTCACCCTTTAGATATTTGAAACCTAGGCACAAGGGAGAGGGTGGAAGATGATGCTGCTGGAAAGACAATCATTAAGAATGAAGGATTTTTAGCAATATTCATTCTGCCCCTTGCAACCCTACACTTCTTTCTGATTACAACAGCGTAACATCAATTTCTGGGCATTACTCCATGGGATGAGAAAGCTATGAAAGACTGTGCATCATGCAAGAAAAAATATGGGTTTTTTAACACAGTGTGCTAATCACATCCGTCCCTTGTACTCCCCACTCTCCAGAGAGGTGGTGGGAGGGCTGGCAGATGCTTAGCTTGGGGGTCTTTTCTAAACTCTCCAGCACAGACTCATCCTCAGCCCTTTAGGTGGTGGGAATCCACACAGAAACCTCTCCAGCAGCAGCTCTCAATCATCGTAATGAGCAAGTAACTCCAGCATCAAGACCTGGGAAGCTCTGGTGAACCCTTCCATAACACTGGGGCGTGTCCTGGGGCCTCCTCCTCAGCTTCTCCCAGCACTGCAGTGGCCAAGGGGAAAGGAGCATCACAGTGAAAAAAACAGTCTTACCATGACACTGATCAGGATGCCTGGTCTGCACAGAACCCCAGAGGCAGAAGGTTCAGTAAAAATAATAATGAAAGTTCACTTTTTGTAATAACACAAAAGAAAGTGAGAAGACTGTGATATAAGTAACAGAGCCCCTAGGTTAACAGAGATTAACAGCAAGAGGTTTATTAAACGTGAATCATTTCCTACTTATTGTCCACAAACGCATCAGAGTGTGCTTTTCTTTTCTTTTTTGTAAGCCAAATATGTAATTGGCATTATTAGTTTCCTCCCCCTCTCTCCCTCTCCTTTAATTTTAATTAGAGCATTAGGGGGGGAAATGCATATTTGATATGAAGAACTGGGGAGGGAGAATAATAATTCTGACTGTTTCAATTATTCCTACACAAGATGAGCCAGATTTCTGTTAGAGCTCAGCCTCCACAGTCGGCACCGGATCTGAGCTGAGGCCAGTACACGGTGTGCTTTGTAGGGCTGAAGCACTGGAGATACCCAGCCTTTGCCCAAGCGCCAAGTGGGTGCAGGGCTCTGCCTTGGTTTGATCCCAGCGATGGAGCTAGACCCTTTCAAACCATCAGCTTCACTTGGAAATTATGTCTCTGGAAAAGGAAAACTTCCCATCAGCAAAGCACTGCTTTAGGTTGAGCATACTTTTCTTTGCAACTCTTGATTATCAGAGGTACCTTGATGTGCTGGAGGGAACCGTCCTCCAGCTTCACTTATCTGTCACCATCAGACACTCTGCTTGATGTGGATGGATTTGTTTGCTCATCTTATTTGATCTCACCTAAACCTGCCTTTTTCCCTGTTCCTTTCAATACTTTATCAATGCTGTATCCCCCCAGCCGACCTCTCATTCCCTTACCCAACATGGCTACGACCAGCCTTGCAGCTGACAGGGTGTGCGCACACCCCAGTCTCTTGTCCCAAGCTAAGCTGCACTGCCTTGACCTCATCACAAAATTACACGACGGATGCACGGACCTCAGGACAGAGGCTTTCTCTGCCTCCTTTTTCTTCCACCTCTGGTTTGGGAAACATTTAAGATTAGAGCTGAGAAAGTCACAATGACCTTTGAAAACCTGTTTAGTCTTCCTCATTCAAGAAACGCTTAAGGAGTGGTTTTGTGCAGGATGCACTTACGTGTAATTATTATTCTTGAAGTAGCAGAAATATATTTCAGGTGGTGTATAGTGTTTGTAAAACACTGCCACATGTGTGTGTATGGAAACCACAAGATACAAATGCCATATTATCACCACGGCTGCATCAGTTAATTCCATATCATTTTACCAGCATATTTACTCTAGCGATTCAAATGTTTAAACTCCAGCTTGGTTTAATTGGTAAACATGGCTTTATTACAAACACATTTCTCCAAAGCAGGTGTTAAACTGACAATCACTTCCAACCTGATCTCATAACCAGCGGATTTTTCAAGCAGTGCATTTGCAAAGTCAGTAAGGAACATGCTGAGAAGGGGTTTGGACCGCTCTGATGCTTACAGTAACACAGGAGGAGATGGGGCTGATATTTCCAGAACTGCAAAAGAAAGTTATGAGTGCAAAGCACTAACCATGCTAGTTCCATTACTAGCACAGGCAAGATCAGCCCACCTCTGCCATCCCTGAAACACCTGCACACACAGAGATGAGCATGATCTTCCCGTGACCTGCCCAGCCTGCCAGAAGTTCTGCACATCAGCATTTTAGAGCTAGGTGGTCATTTGTGTTCAAGAACTAGATTTAACAAGTGAATTTGACTCAGCTGTGAATTCATCTCAGCTATGAATTCAGCATCCATACAACCCACTAAGTCATTTCAGGGCCTGTATCTGATTAAAAGTAAGTGAATATAGAAATGGATTAGAGAAACCCAGACCTCCAAGAAAGATGAGAACTTGTAGTTCCTTCACAAGTCTGAATCTCTCCCTGTTTCACAGAAGCCTGAATGCCTTGTCAATCCTCTTAGCTACAAGCCATAGATTCTTCGGAGACAACACACTTACAGGAGATAGTTTCTCTCAAACACACAATTAATTTTAAATGTATTAATTATTTCCCACAGAGAGTGCTGCAGCTGTTCCCGCCTACCAAAGCAATACCTATGTAAACAACATCTCTCTAGGATGTTATCTGGAGAGGTGCTGCCTGTCAGCTCTGATTCAAACCCCAGTGCTGCACTCTTTCCCACCAGTACAAGGTACACTGGGATAGCTAAAACTTTGCTGGCAGAACTCCAAGGCAACAGGTTTACAGTGGGTTGATTTTAAAATCAGAGAATTCACAAAATACCCTACTGAACTGTAGGGAGGAGGTAGCAGAGGGCTGAAGTTTACAAAGAATGGGTTCAGTTACCTTGGCCAGAAAACCTGGAAATATTATTCCTCAGTTGCTCCCTTGGTACCTGCAGAACTGCCACCTCCATCCAGGGAGCAGAATGGACAGCTTTTCTCTGAACAGGCAGAGCCAAGCACACAGTCATACTACAGGGGAGAAACTTTGCTGGTGTCCCTATTGCCACTATGCAAGAGGGGAGGGAAAAGGTGGCTATGACCAAAAATTATGCAACTTGCTCACTTTCCTTGCTGTCAGAGTAACGGAAACATCTGACTTTAAAAAATAAGAAGAACAGAGTGTACACTGTTCCCTGGAAACCAGTAACTTGCATCTCCTATCTATTATATGCAAGCTGTATATAGCAGAAAAGCTTAATGTCAGAGCTTTAGAAAAGACCTTTTCCCCAAGGCAGATGCTAGAAAGTACAAAGACAGGATTTCTGCTAACTCTGACCAGATTCAAGGGAGTCCCCAGTCTACTGACATCTCTTGGGCAGTCCCAAGGATGGGTGGGGTTTGCCTCTTTAGGAGTGAGCCTCTGAAACGTAGCTTTTGCTTTCATCACCCTCAAACACAACTGGTTCTTGTGTATGAATGGGTGTGCTGTGACATTTTGGGAGGCGATGCCAGCAGAAATCTGCAGAGTACTTCCAGTCAACCAAAACACTTTATGTATAGAGCAGGAGCATGCTAAGACAAAAAGCAAGGGCTTGGTATCATCTTACTCAGGAGGGGATCAGTTTCTTGTGCCCTTCATTTCTAGTTATTAGCTTACATCAAAGATCTAATTCTGAAGATAGTTTCCTGCTTTAAGAAGAAATAGATGCCCAAATCAGAAATCCATTGCCTCCCCCCAAAACAGACGAAGACTGAGACTGGTGGGCCTGTGGGAATTTCGAATGCTTCACAACAATGACATTTAAGGACGCAGCAGGGCAAATACTGGGAGCACTTGGGTAAACAGAGCTGATTTGCAACACAGTGTCTATGCAGCTAAGCCAGATGAAGGCTACGCTTCAGGAGATGGCATCTTCTACCATCCCTTGGATGTTTATTGTCCCAATCCGATTTAATTCGACCATTTGATTTGTAAATGGACAAAGCCTGCAGAATTTGTAAATTAGTAGGGTTTACCCAGCAAAAGTATAAGCCCTTCTTTTGTGTACACAACCAAAATGTAAAGCAGTAGGAAGGACTACCAAAACCAGACATTACTGATGTGCAAGGTGCTTAGAAAGTTAACAGTTTCTACAACTTTGGATAGACAAAAAGTCATTCATTATATCTTTAAAGTCTAATCAGTATGAAGGCAACTTCAAAAACGCCAAAGCATGTACATGGTCTTGATGCATTATTCTTTGAAGACGGCTTTTGATGCTTTTTCTAAACAGAATAATTTTTCCACATAGTATTTGATGTTGATGTGCAAAACACAACCATGACATCAAGAGCAGAGTCTAGGCGTTAAGAACTCCCTCTACCTGTGACCTTCTGATATTCTGTAGGTGACTGAAGAACACAAAAGAAATCAGATAACTCTCCCCATTCCATCCTTCAGCCACAAACCTTCTTCTAAAACTTAATACCTAATCACATACGTTCAACCTCTAGTTTACCTCCCAAGTAGGGGATGTATTTAAATGTTGTTCTTCATTGCTTTTATCCCATAAAAAGCGGGATATATGTTACAGCACCACCATCTGATGGAGACACGTGAATTCAAGCCCCTGCTTTGCAGATTTCCTGTGATCTCAGACACACTTCCCAGATTGTCACTGGTTACACAGGCAGAACGGCGACTGGCCCTAATTGCAAAGAATGGTTATTATTGGGTTTGTGAGCATTTGTTTTACCCAGTGTGAGCTGCAGGGGACTGGCAATGCATCTGCTGGCTGTATCCCATGGGGAAATGCTGCATATGGCACATTCTGATTTGAATACCTTAATAGCAAGGAATAGATTTCTCTCCCAGTCACAGGATGAGCTTTTCAAGGCAACTTGTTTTCACCTCAGGCCCCCAGGCTCCCTTTGGAGAAGCAGGGAATCACATCCAGGACCCCCAAGCCCCAAAGCAGGGCATTAAGCACAGGGAATGGGCTGTTCCAAGGCAGAACTGCTGGGGGGCTTGTAGCCATTCTTCTGGGCATCGCCAGCACAATTCAGTTTTGAAGACTGATGCCAGGCCATGCATCCTATCTGGCAATGATCCTTCCTTCCCCCTGAAACCCTAGCCCACTTGGATAGGAAAACACACTGCTCTCAGAGCTCATCTTATACACACCTGCCTCTGCACTGAACCTTTTTCCTTTTCAGTAGCTGATTCTTTACAGTTTTCTCTTTCATTACTTTGATTTTAAATGTGGCATGCCACAGTCCCCTCTGCAGTGCTCGCCTCCCCCTTCCACATCTGTCTCTGAATAGGAAAGGCATGGACTGCACATTTCTAGCCCAGTTCTGAGCATGGAACTCCAAATCTAGCCACGTCTCCAAAGGGAGAGCTGTACATTCCCTACCGAGCATCACCACCTGCAGCCCAGCCCCACCCAGCCCCAGCTCCCAGCCTGCCCAAGAGGGATGTTGACCATCAAAGCTGCAAGATAAGCAGCTTGGAGTACTTGATGGATGGTCCTCCTCACTGCTTTGGCCTCTGTGGCATCACACTTTAGACAAGAAGAATGATCTCAGAGTGTGTGTATGTGTGTATATATGTATATATACACACATGACAACTCAAGAATGGAGAGCACTCAGAAAGGAAGGAGCAGAATTAAACTGTCATTTTTACCCAGAGAGATGAGCCTCAAGATTCCCTACAAAATCATCCATCATTTAATGCATTTCCTGAGGGGTTGGGAGAAGAGAGCAATGAGCAGCAGGGCTGCAGCACTTGCAGGTGACACTGGTGTTGAGATTAGTCCAGATCTCTGCTTTGCTTGGGGGTGACTTGGTCCACTGGACTAAAACTGCCTATCCAAAATTACAGCTACTTTCCAGTACTGCCTGTGAAGCCCATTTCCGTGAGCTGTGTGAAAGCCTGTGCCACCTTTCTCTGGGGAAAAGTAAAAGCACGGCAGGGCTCAGAGTATGCAGTGTAAAAGCAAGGACAAGAGATTACAACACCTACATTTTCGTACTCCATACTTCCAAAGCAGTGAATGACTTTTTCAGTTCCATTACTTAAGAAGAACTCTAAGGAGAAGATTTCCTGTACACCTTCCATATATTACCTTATAAAATCCTACAGATATTCACACAAGTGTATTTCTCTTCCTTAAGCTCCTTACAACACTGCTTAAGAGGAAAAATTCCACACAAATAGAATAGTTACATTCATACATTAAATATGATGAAACACAAAGCACATATGAGGTGCCTGTGAAAAATTTATGTGCACATTTATTTTCTTGTAAATACTTTCTCCATTAAGATTCTGGCTTGATCCTTTGTATAAGATGCAGTTCTGCCTGTGAAGCACAGCCAGTGGAGAATGGCAAATACAACTTTTCTCTCAGTTAAGAGGATGACAATGATGCCCAACACATCAATGGAATCTCAGTCTGTGTTAGCATTACTGATGGAACAGGAAATTGGATTCCACTGGCTAATCCATTGTTAATGATTTCTCTTCACAAATATTCTTAGTCTTCATTATAACTTCTTGCTGTTGGAAATAGTTTAAACTTTGGGAAAAATATTCTTGGAAGAATCAATTATCAGCACAGCATCTTCTAATGTTTTGATTTATTGATTTTTCACAGGTAAAGGACCTTGAACCTAGGCTTGGCTGGAAGAGATCGAAGGAGTACCATTGCCTCAGCCTCCTGATAGCAAACAAGGCAAGTTTTCATAGGTTTAAATTACATCTACAGGAAGGGCCCGGTGCACTGTAATTTCACAGAATGGAAATTCTTGATTATCTTCATTAGTTTGGAATAGTGCAAGTTCAGGCTGCACCACAACCTCCTCATAGCAATGTAGTCTTGCAGCAAAACCCTCATGCCAGTAATGGGCACGAGCAGTACCCGGGTGACAATGTGACACCATAGCATAATGTCCTCAAGTATCCTTCCTTGTCTCTAACTTGAAGGCCCCCGTTTTTGTTCTTCATCTCAGATGTTGTTTGGGCTGACAAGATTTGTTACAGCACAAAGTTCTGCACATGTGCTTAAAGCTACGTTTTAGACATATGTTAAATAGGAGGAGATAAATAGGAGGGTGTCTGAGCAGTGAGTCAGGACCTCTCCACACTTCCCACTAAACATCACACCATAAAAGTCCTGTTTCTCCCTACTTCTCTGTCTTAACAGTCTGTTAGGCGTTTATACAGCAGTAAAGCATCACCTCCTCTAAGTCACGGAGAGGAGGTCCTTAGAAGGCTAATATCTCAGTGGAAGAGTTTGTCCCTTGTCACATGAGCCCAAGGGGAGCACAACCTCCTCTAGACAACTGAAAAACGAAAGAAGATACCAGGGTGTGAGAGCTAATCTACAAATTAAACAAGCTAAGCAAAGGTACAGATGTTTTGGTGATGAGAGCATATCAAATAGCCAGACAAAACTAAGTTAAGTTTGGTACCAGGTGGAAAGTGGAACTGCCCAAGAATACAGCTCATAAACAAGTATTGACCCCTAAAGCTTTACAGCTTTGCTCTGGTCAGAGCCTGCTGAGACCCTCTGGGGTTTGCACCGTTTCCAGACAAGAATAAGGCTCTGTGCTGAAAGTGCTTGAAGGGAAGAGAAAGTAATATATAATACAGTATTTCCAAGCACAAAATAAAGTTTCATGTTTCCTACCAAGCTCCACAGGAGATTCTTCAGTATTATGCATTACTTGAATTTTAGAATGGTTCAAGCAAATACATCACAAATAGCAAAGGAAATGTGTTTCAATAACACAGGTGTCCACATGAATATATGCATGAATCCTGGCACATATTTTTATTTTGCTAAGAATTGAAAAGCTGCCCTCTGGCATCTCTCATTGCTGTTTGCTGTAAATCTCAGATGAAAATGCAAACAGGAAAGGACACAAAACTCATTGGGAATCCTGAAGAAACACTGCATCAGCCCAAAAGGCTGAAATTACTGAAATCTGCCCAAAGTATCCCTATAATTAAAGAGCAGCTGGACATCCTATAATTTTGGAGTGCCATTCAAACTGGGCATCCCAGGTAGAGACAACTCACAGAGTTATCCGATGAAATGCACTATATTCATGAACTTTAACCCACACATGCTCACTGTTCCCCCATCACAACAGCCCTGCCTGAGCATCTCTCTTCTTGTCCCTGTCATCTTACCCATCTCCTCCGGTTTTGGTCACTCTCAACCTAATGACATGCAAGCTGCAAAGCTTGCAGGCCATGTCCACGTATGTTTATTTTTCTCCTCTGTGCTAGTTGCTCCCTGTATTAAGGATGTTTTGTTCTAGATGAATCTCTAATTTGCTTCTTTCAACACACTCTGCATTGTGTTTGCACTCATTAAACAGAATATGACACCAGAGATAGGGAAATGGATGCTATTTTAAAAATAACTTAATGGCTAAGCCCTTCATTTGATGATTCAGAAAGAAGCAGAGGTCTAAGTTTTCCCAGAGAATATAGAATGCTCCAGTTATTAAACAGTATCTGGATTCCCCATTGAAACATTGATCTGATGGGAACGTCAGTGGCACAGAGACCACCAAATACACACAAGTCTATGTTCAGTCTGGTTTCATCCCCTTGGCATAGGGGAACCCTGGTTACTAAACCATTTGGCCAAAAAAACACTCCCGTTCCATCAGACAAATGACTGTACTTGGTCACATTATACTCTTGTTTGGCATTTGCTATTAAGCTTAACATTTGCAGTGGTAGCCCAAGAGATACTGCATTTTTGGAGGCAATGGTCATGACTTTTTCCCCTTACAAGAATTTTATCTTCAGCGGAACAGAGTCTAGTGACTGCCTTTAATTCACAGGCATTTGCTAACAAACAGATGCTTGCCTTACCTGCACTCCAGGTTTGCATCATGCTTGCTTGGGTGGTGTTTCCACTGATGCAACCAGGGCTCAAGTAGTAGGAAAAAAAGAGGGTAAGCAGTTATTAAACAACAGGTTTTCCAGACGTCCTGAACCACAATGGAGATACACTCAAAGAAAACGATGAGGCAAAATTAAATTGGAAATTTTAAAATACAATTACTATTTTTACTACAAACCACAGATTTTGGCCACAAGCAACACTGAGATACTTGGTTCCTTGAGGTATCAGACCACAGCTAAAAATCTCTCAAGATGTACGTGTGAAATAACCTTATTACCTGCATTATGCTTTCCTATCTGTTTTACAGCTGTTAACTCCTCTGACAGCGATGTTTGCTCAGATTAATTTTCTGGCAACAGAGACTTAAGGTGGGCAATCACAGCAACCCTCCTCTGTTGGGCAACCACAGCTCCTAGGTCATGACTGCTTCTGTGCTGCAGCACTATAATGAAGAACAGCCTTTCTTTGCAAAGATACAGCAAAGGAACCACTCAGGAATCTTTACCAAAACACAGAAACTTCCATTTCTGCTCTTAAAAAGCCTGTCTCCTATAAGGCTGCTATTCATTAAATAACTTGCTCTGCTTGCTCCACACGGTAGATGTTCTTCTCCTCCAAGCGCTACATTTCTTTAAGAAGAAAATATTAACACCTGTACCTGGTTGCCCACCTTACTTACCCTCCCAGAGCTCCTCGGGGAGCAGATTTATGCTGGACACATTTCCCACAGTCATCAGGGTCCTGATACCTCTCCAAACTGACTCCAGACCGGATTGAGCCACTGAGCCCTTGCAGCTGGTGGTACAGGCAAACAGACCACACTCAGCACTGCTCTATCAAAGAACAAAGCTCCTTCTTTTGGCTGTTTATCCGTTATCCCATTTTCACCTAAATGAGCTCGTTAACTTAATCAGCAGCCTCTGCTAATCCAGCCCGTTTTAACTGAAAAGGATTGGAAGTGATGACAAGTGCAAGGTGCAAGAACTGCTGTAGGGAGATGGCTGTGAGTGCAGAGGGACTGGGAGAGAATAAGTTAAGAAGGTCTAGGTCAAAATTCCGTGGAAATGGGCAGATTGGAGAGACCTCTCTAGAGCATGATCACCATGAGGCAGCACTGCTGCTGGTCCATGACCCTAGACTAGCGCTAATAAATGCATCCTGCCTGATTAAAAAGGCAGAATTTAGATGTTTTATTTATTTTTTTTTTAGTAAGTAAACTTTTTTTCCTCACCCAGAGGCAGCTCTGCGTTGAGCAGGGAGTTCCTGTGTGGCCATCTCTCCTGGCACATATCGCAACAGTAATGACTGCTCCTTTAATCCCAGCATGAGTAGAGGAGTGAGCACAGCTGCAGAGGGTGCCTGTGGGAAGGGAGCATGGAGACAATATCAAGCAGCAAAGATCCGCACAAACAATTTAGCAGTAGTTCAAACATCTCATTAATTTAATTTATAGGGAAAAGCTGTCAGCCTTAATTTTAGTTAAACACTGAACCACAGGTGAACCTTGCGCCTGTGAAAACCCCATAGAGAAAAGCTCCGTGTTTTCTCATCCAGCACCCTGTGGCCTTATTAACCCATGTCAGAAAGGTGGGAGAAAGCCAGCACAATAACTTCCCGGGAAGCCCAGGACTTTTTAGGCAGTATCACATCTGCAAGCTATGCGTTTGCAGAAGAAACATAACAGCCGCTGTGTTTCCATGATGTCATAGATTGTGAAAAAGCAAAGCAGCCACAGCTGAAGGGTGGAAGCTGCTCTCCCTGTGTTGGCTCTCTGTTACATACAGCACTTACGCCTTGCAGTTTTTCCAGTTTCTCTTTCATGCCTAAATTCTGTCAGTTTGTAATTGCGGGTGGGATAACAGGGTCTATAATGCCTACTGTAGTGGCCTGTTAAACTCCTCACATCTGTAGATACTTTTGATGGGCTTGAAGTGAGGACTGCATTCTTATTTCTCTGCTAGTTAAATGAGAGATAAAGTATTGCCCCACTAGAATTTTAGGCTTTTGTTTGCCTGGGACAGGGCTAATAAGCACTTACCAGGAAGCTACTGTTGCCAAGACTGGGTGTGATTGAGTCTTAAACGCTTTCCCGTCCAACCAGCTCTTGCTCTAATTTTCAGTGGTGGGGTTACATTTCCTGCTTCCAGATTTAGCTTCTTCAAGTCACTCACCGAAAAAAATATGTTGCCAAAGGTGAACCTGACCAGGAGAGACTAGTGATAAATACACTGCAAAAGCACTTCTCCAGGGCAAAGGTCCTTTCCTCAGGCTGAACCAGCAGGCACTATCTAGGATCAAACTGAGAAGGACGCTCCATGTCACCTCCTGGCTGGACAGGATGTTGGTGCCAAGATGCTGCAGGTGCAGTGAATTTTGTGTTTCTCTCCACTCCCTGATTTCTTTTGGACAAAACAGCTGGAACACAACCCCATCTTTGAATAGTCATCCTGGTGCAAGGTGTCTATGCACCTCCATTGTGACAAAAAAAAAAAAAACCTCTCTGAGATTTCAAGGAGTGTTTGTTTACGTCTCAGCCTTGAAAGCAAGTAAAAAATATCCAAATATATTTCTCAAAAGCACCTGCTATGCCCTAGCATCTCCTACCAGACCCTCCCCTCACAAGACCAACCTCATGCAGGTGAGATGTGACCCTGGCATTGGCAAATTCTCCCTGTCTCTCTCATACTTCTTTCTGCTCCCTGTATGCCAGCTCATACACTGAGTATTGAATGTAATATTCCCCCTACACTGGCATATCAAATCTCTTTCTGTATTTCAGCTGTACCTGTTTTTCATATCTTCCTCACTTGCAGCTTTGTTTTAAGAGTGCATCCTCCACAGTAATTTCATAGGTTTCTATTCCTAGCTTCAGGAGAGGGAAGGGAGAATCTAATAATATTGATGAATAACCAAGCTGCTGCTAAGAAGTCTGCCTTTCCTTTTATTTAAAAAATACCTGCTAGAAAAAGTAAAAAGGACGTCTCACTGCAGGCTGTAACAAATCTGTTAAGTGATAGATTAAGGGCCATGTTCCCAGGCACATCGTCAACATCAAGGAAAGAAAAGATAGTATTGCAGCATCAAAGAGCAGGGACAGTCTAGAAAGCAGATCACTTCACAACAACTGACACCCTGAAAGGTGGACCCTGTTGAAAAGCACATTTAGCTTTTACTTTCCTTTGAACAAACACCCACCCATTTCCTGGGGTTGTCTTATTTGTTGAGATCCACTTACCAAAGTATATTGGAATAAACAACACTGGCAAGATGAGGCTTGCAATGACTTTGGGGCTGCTTGGCAAGGGTCTTTTCCATGTGATTTATGCTTGCAACTGAGCCTTCCCATTGGAAAACATAGTCCAATCCCTGCCTAAACTGCACAGCAATAAGCCAACTTACATGCAGACCCAGGGTAATCAGCACAATGGGTTTGCAAAGAATCGCTCTAAAGAAACAGAGGACCTGAAAAAATGGTGATGGAAGGAGACAGCTGCTCAAAGCGCTGTCATCAGAGCTCATGTAGAAAGGTGGGAAAAAAACAATAAGGGAAAAATATTATTAAATTGTGACTGATACCTTTGGGGTGAATGCACAGCTGTTTCTTTATTACATCTAGGAGCAACATTCAACGCTTGGGCCACAGCAAGGAAATAAAGGCAACAAAACAAGTCACTGCAGTTTTGAGAAAATACACTGATTGATTTGTAAGTGCAGGGAACAAAGTGATGTGGAGAGGGGGGTCCCTGTGCTCCATTTGCCCCAAAGCACTGCTAGAAATCCCCAGTACAAAGCACGAAGGTACAAAGGCTGTGACTTTTTTGCACTAGCTCTTTTCCTAAAGGAGCCGTCTCCTGTTTGAGATGAGCAATAGTAATATCTTCTGTGGTTTTACACAGGCACAAGGTGGCCGATGCAAGAGCTAACAGACTGCTTTCTCCTACAAGTGCATGCCAGGAGACATAATTAACAAGGAAAATTAAGAAATTAGAGACTCAAAATTAAAAATAAGAAAAAAAATTGCTGTATTTCTATTAGATAATCCTCCTAAGCGAAGGGAGACTGTCCACTCACAAACCAACTCAATAACTAGGTCTGTTGTGCTCCTCTACAGCCATGAGTTTGCTGCATATGTGTTTAGCAGATGGATATTTATTGCCCTGAGCTAACGGGAGCTCTTTTGGCCATTGCAGCTGAAGCTGCTGGGCCAGAAGTGCTGGTTTCTCACTCTCTCATCCAGCCAATGGAGAACCTCAATGCTGCCTTTCACTGCTTTCACTGATTTATTTTAAGTCCCTTTCACAAACCACAAGAAATTTTCTTGATTAGGCAGAGAGAAGCTTTCCTAAGGTGGAGGAAATGTTAAGGAGAAACAAAAATTAAAACAAGATGAACAGCAGCGATAAAGTTTGGGAAAAAAAAAAAAAAAAAAAAAGACTGAGAAAAATTCAGGTGCTCTCATAAAGCAGTGATTTCCTGAGGAAGAGCTGACAGAGCCATCTACTGCTCATGGAACTCTGCAGCTCCGCAGCCGCATCTGCACGAGAGCCTGGGCTGGCAGCAGGGACCAGCCAGCCACAGCCTGCTCAGATCCCTGCTGCCTGCACAGGGAAGCATGGGAACATCTTCCCAATGCGAATTATGTTATTAGGCCTATTACTTTGTAACATCAAGGGAAAAGATAAAAAATTCTGCAACATAAAGGAAAGAATAAGAGGCCGATAAATAATACATAAAACAAGAGGCAGACATTTCTCATAGCCTTTTAAAATGATTCTACATGGGTATAATATACCATAAATATCAAAGCTGCAGTGCAGCCCTTATATGACAAGTCAGAGACTAGTCAGAAAACACTTTCTGACATCTGAATCATGGCCACTTAGCTATTCACTTTTATTGTGGTGGGGGGGGGAAAAAAAAAGAGAGAAAAATTAATAGCATCTCTCAGCAGAAAGTTATTTCAGGTCTTCTACTTTGCAAAGGGAACTGTCATTTCATTATTTTGGTGGGTGTAATGGCACATGCTGTACCGACCATATGCAATCAGAGAATTAAATGCTGGCTCAGATATGAAGACATAATGAGATACACACATTTTTTTAATGAGAAACATTATTGAAAATAAAACCCAGTACAGTGCAAAACACAGATGTCTCCGGCATTATAAAACTTTCTGGAAATGTATTCTAAGTTGCAATTGTTACAATTGCTTAAGGATCTTTCAACTGAAAGTGCTGCTTTAAATTTTTTTCCAAGAAAAAGTTCATACAAGATGCATGGCACATATTTAGCAGCCCAAGCCTTTGCCAGTCGTGAACTGGTGAGGCTAACCTGGGAGAACCTGCTTGTGACATTGGAGACTTGTGATATAGGTTGGTTTGGGGCGTATCTCTGTGCAGAGGGATCTGGGACGGCAAAGAGATTAAAGTCCTTTCTTAACAAGGGAGGGCTTGTAGATCCCGTTCCCAGGTGCTCCTGACATTAATCCAAATTCAACTAGAGAGCCACACTAGAGACAGCCCTGACTTCCGTGCAGGAAACCTTTTGCTCATGGCTGCTTTCCCCGGCTGATAAGGGAGAATGCAACAGGAGTCAGCAGGCAGGAGCTGTACTTCTGGTTTCCACTGTCCCACTGCCCTTCCCTGCCGTTCCATCCCCACCTGCACAACGGGTACAGCTCCAGTGATCTGACATCACTGGGGGAAATGCTCTGCCAGTCTCTGCCACTGATTTTAGTTAAGTGGATGGGCCACCCAGACCCTCTTATAAAGGGTATATATCTTCTTCATCCTCTCCCACTTCAAATGCTCTGTCCTGTGTAGTCTTCACCTATGTGACAGTCTCTCCTTAACGTGCAGGCAATCCCTGCCCAGAGTTCACCTCTGTGATTCCCACCTTGCGCAGCCATCATGTTACCTCTGGAGCTCACTTTGTGTCTGGTTGCCAAAATGGGAATAGATAAGCAGAGAGTTGAGGAGGAAGAGAAAGGGCAAACAGCCACTTACTGCACTTAGTGGTGGGTGGGGGTTTTGCTGCCGTGCCAGCAGCACAAGCTCATAAAAGCCAAGGGAAGAACGTGGTGCTCTCTCCAGCACTCGCAACACGCAGAGGGCTCGATCAGTTTGTGTAACATGGAGCCAAGCAGCAGCTGTTCCAGCCCAGGTGCACGTCACCAACAGCAGCTGGTACAAAGAGCTTCCTTCCAAATCCATTGCTCTAAGAGCATCTGGAGACCAATGCCAGCTAAAAAGGCTCCCTTTCTCCACTAAAACTTTGCTTTGTTTGTAATTTTTCTCTCAAAACCATGTCATCTTACCTTCATTTTGGAGAAAGGCACTAAAAACACATATTCCGTCCTTTTCATTATGGCAAACAGGAAAGACAATGGTGATTGTTGTTGACTGTAGAGCTCTGACTTTTTAGCTACTCATAAAATTTTACCACTTCAAAGTGATTCCTGGAGGGATATTTATTAGAGGAGTCTGAACTCATCTCTGGCTGAAACTGGCTCTGTCTAGCTATCATGAGCCACATGTGGTTTCAGATTGCCTCTGATAGCAGTCTCCAGAACAATGTAACCCATAAGTTTATATTAAATATTTATATGACACTACTTTGTGCTCTTCTTGGTTTAATTGTTCTTTGAAATTCATCAAAATGTATTAGCAAAGTTCATTACTTAACATTATTTGTACCATTTAGTATGAATACTCTGCTAAACAAACAGGTCTGTCTGCATAGGCAGAAGCAAAATGGCAAAGTCCTACCTTGGCTCGTGCCGGTCTCAAAGAGAACAGGCAGCATAAGCAGGCTTCTGAGCTCGGATCAAATCAGCACCCTAATTCCAGGCAGGAGTACAGTTTATTTCAGAAATTCAGTACAGAGAACAAAAAATGCAGTTTCCAAGGAGGAGAAAGACTGTTCTGGCAGACTGAAGTGTATTTCTTTCTTTTATAAAGAAAACTCATGATATTTCAAATTAAATAAAAGCTTTTTAAAGCTACGGTATGAATTTTCCCAATTAAAATGGAAGGAAAGTGTTAGAAGTCAAAATTTTGCAATATAGTCAGAACTGGCATTTGGGTTTGTTGGTCTGTGTTGAAATGAAACAGCACAAGACCTTTTGGCGACTCCAGAACATTTTGCAGATTTACAGTTTCAATAAAAAGCACCATTGTATACGACAGAAAGCTTCAATTTCAATCTAGAGTAATCTCATTGTCTCTCACAGACACAGACATCACTGGGAATAGGAGGGGGACCACCATCCCCGACAGCCAATAGTGTCATTTACAACTGAGAAATTTATTGGGTGGAGAAACATATGAGCCAACTCAAAATGTCCTGCTGGAAGACCTGCAGGAAGGGGAATAAAAGTGCGCCAGTATGGATGAAGCCATTTGGAAAAGTGAAGACAGATGTTCTCAGAAACATCTACCAAGTTTAAGCTCTTTTCTTTTTTTCCACAGAGGGTTCTCCAGTCTATTTTCCCAGTAGCATCGTGCTGAAAATTCCTAAAAAGAAATTCTGAAATGACAGAGAACTGCATCAATTCCAAACTAAATCAAGGAAAAAGTGAAGGGACCTTTGTGTGACAACCAGGGCAGTAAGTAGTTACCAATGAATGATTTGCTGTGTAAATCTGGAACATGCAGTCCAAAGCAACAGCAAGGCAAGGATTTCCTCAGTTATAGCTGTCTTTCAGCAAGATGAAGCAGATGCCAAACATCTGGACTGAACCACAAGGAAACATTGCTAGGACATTGCATTGAGGGCCAGGAGCCAGATGTTGGGCTAGGAGCTGGCTTGAAAAAGGCTAGGACTGCCAAGAAGAGAAGATGCTTTTCCCTGTATAGCCCTGTGTGAGTGTGGAGAAAACAGATCATGAATACTCATCTTCATCACATCAGTCACAAATACTCATCTTCAGTCTCTGTTCCTCTAAAGGGGAGCAACTAGTTGTTTGGAGAAAAAAAAAAACAAATGGATGAAAATCCAAAATTTAGAGGTAGTTTTATGTTAGCTCTTTATCAATAGAGTCCCCTATCTCTTCCACACATTGTGTCATTTGCTCTAACATATATATTTTATCATCTGTATCAGAAAATGAATGTATGTTGTTGACTTTATTACTCTGATCGGTAGTATTTTTCCCAGCTGATTTTTATGTTGCTCCTTCCATCTGCTCGGATTCATTCTTAGGGCTCACATCACAGAGGACGGTCCCCATCACCCTCGGGTGCTCCCTATACTGCGATGGAATCAGCAGTAGCTCCCTGCTGAGCTTTTCCTGATGGAGCTTTCAGTGGCTTGGAATAATTCCCCATCACTCTAGATTTATACATTGCTGTAATCACACACATTTAGCGAGGCTGAATACTAAAGCAGAAAGTTAAAAAGCTCAGAAGTTTTTTCAAAATCCAATTAGATGTAATTAAAATATTTATATATCGGGTGCAAGTTTTCCCAAAGGGCTCTCTCTCTTACAAATATCTATAACACTAGGTGGGGGTCACAGTAGAATCCGATCTATTAATTGCTTTTGGAGCATTTTAGCATTGCTATATTTCCAAATTAATAGCAAGTTAAAAGGATTAACTCAGAATAAAGAGAGTAATACCCAGACATCCAGACAGTTACCGTTTATAGCAGCTAACAAGCTGGAGCAGAGGAAGAAGTAAATTCAGAGCAATGCGAGGACCAAGTGCCATCTTGTGGATCCATAGGCACCGCACAGGATATGCCCCAGCCACATCACAGACAGGATTTAGTTAGGCACAGGATGGATTTGTATGCTGTAGGCGTAGTGACTGGTATTAAAAGAAATCACTTTGTTGAAATCACTGACATGCTCTCCCTTTAGAAGACTACAGACATCACCTTCAAGATTTACAGTCATCCTATTACTCTGGCTCCCGAAAGAAGTCCATAAAACTTTTACCACCCAGTTCTTGCATCACAGCCATAAATTCCAACTGTGTTTTATCTCAGACAGCACAAACCGGGCACTGACTGCAAAGCCATGCAGAAGCTGCCGTTGTGCAGCAGGGAGCGTTCACCGCCCCAGAGTCACACAGAGACAATGTCACAGTCCAGATTTGCCAGTGCAGGGGAGACTCTCCACCAAGAAGTCAGAGTTTCTCCCCTGCATCGCTCCCAAAGATAAGCTCTCATTGCTCAAGTGGTCCTTCTGCTTCTGCTTCTCCATCATTTTAAAAATCCATGGTACAGTGCTCAGTGGAGGGGTAACACCAGATCTCTGGTACCCCAGAAGAACACGCACTGCTGCTGAGAAAGTCACTGGCTGCTCAGTGATGCCAGACCAATAACCTGATTGTTTTGCTAAAGGGACCACATGCTATTGTCAAGTAAATTTCTTGGGGCTAGGAGAAGAAACACTTGAAATTAGTTTTTCCCACTTTTCAAAGTTACCAATAGTCATGTTACACCAAAAAAAAAAAAAAAAAAGAAAAAGAAAAAGCTGATTGCTGAGAAGAGCCAAAAGTTTCTCCATTTAAAATGTTTCTGTTGGAAACCTTTCCTAGACCTCTTTCCCAAAACAATCATAGCAAGGAAGAAACTAACTGTGGAGGTCTTAATTCTCCTATATCTTCTGCTTATTTTCCAGAAGTAGAGCCTCGTTCTCAGAGGACTTCTGCAATCTGCCTCCTGTCAAGATCCAGTAGCTGCCAGCAAACCGTGGAGTGAGAAGAATTTTGCAGCACTGTGCAAGGAGAGACTGCACACAAACACAGATAACTGAGTGTATGTTTACACATCAAAGTGAAATTCATTACTTTCTCTTTTGTTCATTTGCCCATTATTATTTTACCCTGCAGAGGTAAACTCCAGTTTTTATAGCAGCCAGAGGATGGTACAAAAGTCCTCAGGAAATGGTTAAGGACAAAACCCACAAAGCAGCTACTCCAGCTGAAGAGAGAGGAATTTAGCAGTAGGTTAGGAGTCCTATCTTCATGCTGTCCAAGGAGCAAAAGCCAGGCCAGACATCCCTCATGGCTTGAAATGTCTATGAACAGCCCGTACCAATGGTCTGAGTGTAAAGAGATATGATTCAGTCCATTTTACTGACAGAGCTTCAAACAAGAGATTCTGTTAAGAGGAATGAAAATAAGGTCTCAACTGACTTCCAGCCTGCCTTCCCCAATGCACACCGCATGAGCTACACATTTAAATCCGCTCTGTGGTTCCCTCTCCCTCCAGAGCAGGATTGGCTTCTCTGCTGTACTGCAAGTACACCATAGACCAGTTCTGGCTGATCTCTGCATGCCCAAAACCTTCCCTTCATGAAGTGAGAGTTGTTCTTAAAAACATGGTTATCTTGAACTTGCAAGACAGCAAGTGAATAAATAATTTAAAACTTGGGGGAAGTGTCCATTTAGATTAATGCTAGGCTGAAAATAGTGCTTCTGTTCGAGACACTGGATGACTATTATAACATCCAGTCCAGTTTAATGGAGTTAAATTCCAGTTACATGAAGTTTCTCGGAAAGAAATGTACTATCTGTCACCCACTTTCTGCTCCATTTATCTGTAATGGAGACAATTACTTTAAAAATATCTTTCTTTGGTAGACTTACATGCAAGTCATCTCTCTTGGCTAACTTTTGAGAGACATACTGCGATGATAAACATAAAGCCATCAACTTTGAAAGCAAAGAAAGGTGACCTGTCTATTGATACCGACAAATCAGGCTGGGAAAGAGTCCAAGGAGAAACACAGAAGGGCTTTCAACCCAGATCAGTAAGCCTTCCCATTTCTTTCTCCAGAGATGGAGGTCAAAGCAGGCAGCCCAGACTTCAGAAGCGAGCCAGCTGCATGCCTCCGAACGGGTGAGAGGCGAGATCAAGTGCTCCACGAGTGTCCGAGGGCTCCTGCATGGAGGCGTGGACAGGCACAGGCATCGTCCTTCCTCTTCCCTCCCACGACCAAGGCGACAGCACATATTTATAACTCACACATTTATAACTCGTGGTGTCCCTGACAGACCACACATGGACTCTTCCCACTCACTCCTCCACTCACAGCATTTTAGCACTGCCTCTCTGAGGAAATTATATCTCTAAATTACCCTCGTAAAGCCAACAGTAGGTATGCCTCAGACACCTGGTGACCCAAACACACGCGTGTGTATGTCTCCTCTCTCTGGAGACCCTCACTAGCAACAACCCCAAAAATACTTCAGAAGGTTTCACCCCTCTTCAGGTGAATGTTTTAGTCCCTGCTAAACAGCTCTTTCTTTCAGGACAGTAATATAAGTACTGTCTCCCTGGATTTTTTTTCTGCCAGATGAGCCCCTTCCGTACCACAAAGCCTCTTCCAACCGAGAGATGCTCTTGCACCAGTGCGCTCAGTTTTCAGAGCAGCCCAAGTGCTAAGTCTACAGTTCCACCGCAGACTAACCCAGGAGTATTCTGTAAAGCAGAGAAATGCTTTCACCCATCTTTGACGGACAAGAGGCAGACTCGGAGTCAGAACCAGCGAGGTGCCTATAAGAGAGGTTCAGATGGAGTTAAGGTAATTGCAGATGAAAACCGCCATTTACTCCTTCGCTCTGGTGATGTCAGGTCTCTGTGTGATTTCCACCTTCACTAAGTCCCTTAAAAACCCACTGGAGATACCTAGAGCTGCCCAGGTTTGAGCCATTCATGGCCTCCAAGGAGAGCAGCATATCCCCCTGCACGTCCCAAGCGGAGGCAGAGTATGCGCGGCCCACACTGGCACAACAACAGCACCTCAGACAGTTTTTCCTTAATAGGGAGGTGAAGGTGTCCCCATTAGCACCACCACCACACTGGAAGAACAGCTTACTCAGCAGAGGTCAGGAGAGAAAGGGTGTCCCTGCCGCCTGTGAGCTGAGGCCACAGGGAAGGATGTCTCTCAAACTTTAATTTAGTAAGGTAACATTTTACTTCTGGAAAATAACTTTAGTAAAATAACACCTTGTTGGCTGTAAGCCAGTGGCACAGCTGGCAGGGCCCCAAGAAAGCCACATCCGACCCCAGCCTCACTCTACCCCTTTCCTGTTCAGTCTGGAGAGTCACTTAATGAGATTTTCAGACAGCTCTAACACGGGCACCCACGCATGCAAATGGCCCCTTTGGGTGCCAGGCCTGGCTGCGAGCACGGTTGCACCATCTGAACTGTAGCATTTGCTTCATTACTGCTGAAGAGTGTTAACATCTGAAACCAGTTGATCACCTTTGCTTAATGAGCCCTGTTTTCACAGGTACGGTTAAAAGTCACATGCCAGGACGAAGCAAGACCACAGAGGAAAACGTCCTCATGTGAGGTTTGCTGCCAGTTCAGCGCATGTGCATCGCTATAGCAAAGGGAGACCACGGCTTCTTTTGCACCCACCCTTTTGCGGGAGAAGGTTTGCACCATTTTCAGGGCCTGCCCAGGAAGGAAGGAGAAAAATTTTGCTGTGCTTCAAAACTTGATCGAGACTGCCACCTACTAACAAACAGTTGAAGTGACCAAAATTGTACCATGTTTCCAGACAGAAAATCAGAACAGAAGCAGGAAAAAAGCTAGAAGACTCGCACGTGTAAAGGTGTTTAAAATTAAAAGGATGTTTCCTTCTTCTGGTTGTGATGGTGAGAAGGCTGTTCACGCTGCCTCCCCAGGGTACAGACACTTCCTTGGGTGAATCAACTGCTCCCAGCACAAAATTCAGACTCGGATGATTATTTAATTGATTATTTTAAATTATTAAAAACAATCAATTATTTTATTGAATTGATTATTTTAAATTATTAAAAACAATCAATTATTTTATTTAATTGATTGTTTTGTCTTTTCTTTCCACCTATGAAATGTCCACAAGTGCACCACGGTTTCGTAGGACAGACTATTTGGAATGGTTTGACACTTTGCGAGAAGTACATGCACTCCGGCATTTTGGTTAGCCAGAAAGGCCCAAGAACAACCAACCCATAAATCAAAGGAGGGAGATTAGACTATGGGCCCAACCATTCCTGTACTCTCCCTGTTCTCAAAAAGCAGATAGAGGAAGAAAATTTCCACCAGGTTTTCGTGACTTTTCTTTCTGTCTTCTGACCAGCTAGTGGAAGCTGTTTAGATTTTACATTTCAATTCAAAACAACGAAGGCTAAGGAGACATTTCCAAAGTTTTCTTTTTGTTTTGGATATGATTCCCTACTGACAGGTACAGTTTCTTAACATGTATCCTAATAGTCCCCTTAAGGAAGAAGGAATTCCCCTGTATTCCTTCTCTTCCAGTAGAAATTAAGTACACAGCTAGGCATTTACTTACATAGTCATTCTTTGGGTCTAAGAGGAAGCATTTCTGGGACTTCCTGGAAAGAAGATTTCCCACAGAAGAATTCATTGCAGAGCTCCAGTGCCCAAGTGGATGCCTTGACCAGAGAACCATTATGGCCAACTGGGAAGAAACAACTTTTCTTGTGAATATAGGATGTAGCTTTTGCATGTCACGTTCAGTCGATCTTTTTGTTCACATTGTTCAGTAGTTTAAATTAGTAATTATATCTCTCTAAACATACACATACATCATATAGTAACACACATACTATTATATATTATATACACAGAAAGAGAGTTAGAGCTAGGTATCATTAATCTTAAATATTTATATCTTCCTGGAACAACTAGTTGACAGCTGCTAAGCTACTGGCAAACTGTCTGCCTTAAGTATTTTTCCCCTTTCTTTTGGCACTATGCCTCTGGCTTGGTTTCAACTACACATTGCAGAGACTGTTCAGAACAATAACTACACACTGTCTCGTAAAGTAAGCTGAGGAGTACATTCCCCCTCCAATCACGCCTGCAGCTCACTAACAATAATGTGACTTACACACATTTGTATGGATAGAGGAATTAGCTCCGCTATGGATCAAATTACTCTTCTGTCCTTGCTGAAGCTCCCCAACACACCAGCTGAACCAGCGGAAAACTCACTTTGCAGATGGGTATTTGGATTAACAGCAGGAGCCACAAAGAGCTTAGAGGGACAGAAAACTCAGGTTCTGTGTGAACTTCAATGCAATCTATATTTTATTCTGCCGATAGCTTTTTACGCTTGAACACTGCCACTTTTCTCTGTTTTGACTAAGTTTACCCTGTGGCCAACGACAGCGCAGGAGGAACGGTGCCCAAACTGAACCCCAGCAGCTTCACTTATTAACGTGTCTCTGATCCCTCTGTCTCCCGTACTTCCTTCCCCTGTCCTGTGGTACTGCGAGAACTACTGCAAGAGAGCACACTGATTTTAAAAAGGGGCGCAGGGGGACAGCATGGATAACGTTTTGAGGCAGTGATGTATAAAGCCCGATTCCAGCTGTCCTGCCCTGTGTACAGTCACACAGGGAAAGGCAGAAGGGATTGGATGTTCTGTGGGCCCTTCACCTCAGCAGAGATGACTTCGCGCCACAACAGACTCGGTTTCACAGCAGATGTCGTTCGTAATGCTAAACAAGCAGAGGGTAAAGCAGTGCCTGGCCCGGGGAGATAGAATCTTTCTAACATTTTGCAGCCTGCATCATCTGTCCATGAAACACTATGGACATGTGCAGCATTTCCTTAGCCAGGAAAAACGTGATGGATAATTATTGTAGCCGTACAAGTGAAGTCACAGGGAGCCTGTGAGCATGAACGAAGAGCAGTTAGCTAATAGCCTAACAAGCAGGATGCCTACAGCCCATTAAAGAACTAGCAAAAGGCTTACATAAGACACCTGTGGTATTGTACAAGGAAGACATGAAGACCAGGAAATGCCTAAGTACAGCATTTAAAGATGTACAGAATAAACTGAACATGTGGTATCGCTAATAAGCGGCACTCTCATGCATGCTTAGCATATAGGTAAAGTAAATAACAAATCAAAAAGTGTATGAAAGACAAGTGAGAGAAGATGCCAACCAACAAGAGAAGCAACAACTGCAGTACCGAGGACTGATGGTGTACCTAAATGGGGGGTAAGGCCTGGGTTCTCTGGGTGACAGCTGGAAGCCACTCTGCCGTTTGCTGCTGAAGACCTTGCGTTGTGCTTGCAACTTGGATGTCAGAGCTGAATCAATACAGAATTCACTAAAGGCAAAACCGAGTGATTTGGAGGGAGAAGAGGACACGGAGCAGCCTGCATTAATACTGACCAGAAGGTGAGTGGCCAGCTTGAAGATACCTTGGAGCAGTCCTGGGAAAAAGGAGACAAATTGCAGCAGTGAACAGACTACACTCACCTGACATTAAAACACTGACATGGTTCTATGTTTTAGTGCACAAAATCCATCAAAGAGCGTGTGTTGCATTAACTCAATGTATTGAATCCACAGCTTTTCCCTTCCAGAGCTAGCGATTTGGGGAAAAATATCTTTAGCCACTAGTGGTCGTTGTTGTCCTGTGCAGCAAGAATTCCCAGAGTTAGGCAGGGAGAGAATACTAGCAAAGCATTTCCACGAGCTTATTTTCACCAGGTACAAACCATAGTCAAAATTTTAAAGTCAAGCATGAAACGGTACCTCTGCTCATTCATCTGGAGATGAACGGGTGTTAAATTTACCTCTTCCTGTAAATTATATTCAGCGTCAAGGAAAACACAACAGTTTGACAACAATTAGGTATCACAATGAATTGGAAACAGTGCAGCTAGCCAAGCAGATGCTGCTTTGTTTACGGAGTTTGTGTAAACATTGATTTTGATGCAGCTCCTTTTATCCCATGTGCACGTATGTCCCCCAACCTAATGACAGGCAATTGCAAAATCACAGGAAACTATGATACCCTGTTTTGAGGAAGTTTTGTGTGTTTGCCGAGTGCTTATACAAAGCAAGTGCTCAAACAAAGCAGATGCTGCTTTCTGTAGCTTCCCTCAGACAAAGTCTCTGCAGTATACAGAGTTAAAAATTTAGGCCCAGATTGACAAAGGGACGTAGGCTTTTAACTGCTTCGCTTTTGGATATCCAGCTGGTGGAGCAGAATTCACAAATATGAGTAGGGCATTGGAGAGGCAGGGCTGAAAAGCATATTTCAGTGCTGTGCAGAGTTACCCCGGCTACTTTATACGAGTTAGTTCAGGCAGTAGAAACAGTACAGCTGCTAGTCCTTCTATAAATCCCACAAAGTATACAAAATGTGGCCACAACCATAATTAATAAGTTGAACTTTAAATGTCTGACTGCACTGGTGAAAACTGCAGTACCTATGGACTCTGAGATGCTCTGGCTGCCAGGCATAGTTTTCAGAGATCTACCACATGATCTTAAGTGGTTAACTCTGTATTAATTGTTTCTAGGAACCTGTGATTCTGGAGGGTTTAGATCTCAGTTCTGTTTTGGGATCTACATTCATCCGTGAAAAAAAACAAAAACAAAAACAAACAACTTCCACTCCCAAGCTTTGTTCCCCCTTTCAGCTGATTCACTCCACAGCCTAAATCCTCCTCCTTCTCATCTGCCTTCTTCATGCCCAAGTGGGACAGAGTCACCTAAAAGAAACACCAAAGGCACCTCCCACTTTCAACTTCATTAAGGACAAGGGCGCAGACACTTTCCACCCCACTGGAGTTAACATGCTGTATTATTCCTAATCTGTCTCGAAAGAGAGACAGCCTTCAAGAAAAAAAAAATCAAACAGCTCTCTGATGAGGGTATATAGAAGTTCTGTGTTTTGTGGAGGGTGTATTTTCTGAGTTCCACATTAATAACAGCATTGTCAAAGCTATTCCACAAGATTAATCCCAACGGTTAGAAGTAGAATATTTGCATTGAGCAATTTTGCTAGAGAAAGGGTTAATAAAAAATGAAGACAAAAGTAGGAGGAAGGATCAGTACAGTAACTGCCTTCACTTTTTCTCATTTCCTGCATTTTACAGATTATAAATTGAGTTACTGTAAAAAACTCAACTTTTAGTAAAATGTCATGTTATTATTACCCTCCAATTATAATCACTAATCAACACTACCCTCTGCCTTCTCTCTGTTGGCTTCAAATAACATTTCTGAAACTAGAAAGCGACATCTTAATTTTAAAGGTACTTCAAAAATATGAAAATTTTAATTATACATATATAACTACACATGTATATAACCGTATGCATGTATATTCACACATCAACACACATGCAATTCCCTTTCACGTGAGCAGGAGCTTTATAGCTTGCTTCAATGGAGCCAGATATCCGCTGTTGCCGTTAGGAATTTCTCCATTGACTTTGCCGGGCTTAGGATTATGTCTCAACACTATAAAATGAGAAAAGGAAGAAGGAACTCTGGTTTTCCAGAAATCCTCATGTCATCTCCATCAGAAGCCTCTCGGAAGAGGCCTTTAGAGGAAGGCATTACTCTTATACAGACTATTAAAGAGAGTTAAGCGAGCATCAAATTTCCAAGTGTCTTCCTCATTCGTGTATAGGAAACCATTATGAAGCAGATTCCTACTTCCTAAAAAAAGTTTTTCTCTGTCTCTTTGAACTTTTGTGAAGAAATATACTCAATACTTTCATACTCGAGTGGTAGATATATTCAAATATGTTCAGATCATTCATGCAGTAGGAGATGTTCTAGACACGCTGCTCACTTACTCACAGACTGTCCCAAAGGCTATGCACTCATTAAAAGAAAAAACTGTTAAAAAAATTAATTTACTTTAAATCCAGTTCTGCATAATTCCATTTTAGTGCAATCTATATTCATGCAAGCATTTAAATATTCTATTAAAACGAATCCATCATCAAATAACATGGAATCCAGCAAAGTAATAGCTAACATCTTAGTGTTAAGCCTCTATCAGAGTCACAACGGTGCCTTGATACCCCCTTCATTTATTTCCAATTCTGGCACCTGTAACCATGGCAACATACACTGAAACCTTTCAAGCAGAACAGAACTGACAATCACAATAGCAGCACAAAATACCTGAGGTGGGGAAAAAAAGAGGAGAGGCACAAGCAGGTAGTTGTTGAAATTAAAAGCTAATGACAAGAAAACAGCTGGAAACAAATGCTGGCTCACATGACCATATTCTCTAGGCAGATATATTTTTGCAAACCTGGTCTGCTCCATCTTATTAGCTGTGGAAAGGGCGGTAAAATAAATATTGTTTCAGCAAAGAGCAAAAGTGTAAACTCGAAAAAGTAAGTTGCATGCACATCCAGGAAGACTCAACATTAGCCCATGGAAATGTAGGTATTTTTTTCCAAAGGCATTCACAAATGTGCTTCAGAAAAACGCCATCCAGCAAGAAAGAAAGAGAAGTCACCTTTTAAAGTGATTCTAAAAGAATAATTCCATTAGCCTACATCAAAGGAAAGGTTTGAAACGAGCATGAGTTAATAAACCATATATGTGTAAACTGGGATAACTTCCTAGACATTTAAGGAATCTAATTAGCATTTGAATGCTGTGAAGCAAGAAAAGGAAATTCTATCTTTAAACTGTAACAATCAAAACTAGAAATGAAATGGACCTGCGTGGGAGAGCCAGGCAGGACGCAGCTGCAAGGTTAGCTGCCAAGGTTTATGGGGCTGGAGCTGAAAAAAAGCAAAGATCAAGGCCATCACAAGACCTGCCAGGAAAGCTTGTAGTTTTTATCTGTTACCCCCAAGAAGCTGAATGTAGAGAATAGAATCAGAAACACAAGAGATGGACTGGAGCCGGCCTCTCCATTGCAGCACTCCACTCACCTCACAAGCTATAAGCCACGACTCAGGCATCAAAACCACCAGGAAAGTCAGTGAGTAAGGCTCACTGGGAAAAAGAAAAAAAAATAAGACAAGACAAAAGCAAACAAGATGTTAAACTAGACAGTCAAGGGAAAGAGGCGGCGCATCTAGGGATTTCTCTGCTAAAAAGCTATAACCCACAAGAAACCAACATGAGCTATTTCACCAAATCTTGCTTTGAGATTGCATAACTCTTGCCTAAGGGGCTTCATATACTCTCAAAAAAATTGCATATTATATTTTGCCTGTTAGAACCCATGTGGTCTCCTTTTAGATACCTTTTTTATCCTTAGATATCAGAAGGAAACATAAAAATACCACAGCAGGTATTAGGCAGAATAAATCCCATATTTGCATGGGGTAAGAGTGACAGCAAATAGGGTACTGGTTGAAGACTGTACAAAGACCTGAACCCTGCAAATGTGTGAATACACACGGGGGAAGTCCTGCTTTCCAGGATCAGACGCTGCAGACAGTTCTTCTTCCTTTTCAGTGCCTTGTGCATGAAGAGGAGGACAAAGAGCTGTGGTGGCCCTGGCACATGACTGCCCCATTTCTCTGGGTGACAATGGTGGAAAGTCTGAGTTGTCCTTCTGCTCATCAGTTTCACCCTCTTCACACTGGGTCAGAGACAAGGAGGAGACTCCTGGAGGAAGGCCACCACTGGAAAACTAGAACTAGTCACCCGAGTCTGAGGAGGGCCTCTCACCCCATGGGGTGGCTGGGACCTCAACACTCAAAAGCACCCTACGCTCTGCCTTGGGTTGTGTCTTCCCTTCTCCCTTGTCCAGGACTGCTTGTGGAGATGCCTAGTCCATACCCCTGTGAAACTGCAAAGGCACCAGGCACCTCTTGTTTTCACCATGGTGTATGATTGTGTCTCCACGCTTGTATCACTGGGAATTGTGTTTCCCACTGCTGATGATCCATCACTCAAGATGTACAGCAGCAGATGACATGGGGGGAACTAGGAATGCTTGGTTTTAGGGCAGGAAGCAGAAGGCTGGTCCATTCCTCTTTGCCACAGTCTTTTCTTCATTCAAATCTTATTCTACAATGACAACTGGTGCAGTATTCAGTAGAAGCAAAGGAAGGTCTGGACTTGAAACAGAGAAAACTGAAATGGAGAAGAGCTGGAATGTGACTGAGCATTCATGTTCTGAGAAAAGAGTCGGTCTCGCCTTTCTCACTTGCTTCTCAGGGGGAAAATGTAACTGTCAAGCCACAGTACACAAAAAAAGCCGTCATTCACTGTCATGCAGGAAGCACCTTATTCTCCTTCCTCTGGGGAATTTCCTCAGTCAATGGATTCTGCAAAAGAGTATATTTTTCCTCTACCATTATGTCTCATTGACTCCTATTTTCTTCTTTGTCATTCATAAGACTCTTTTTCCTGACCTCTGAGAACGTTTTAGATTTTCCAGCCGATTTCTGTAATGCCTTCAGGTTAATATGGGTTCAGCAATGGCAGAGTTTAACAGCGGGTTTGCAAGTAGCAGTCACTCAAAGGTCTGGGAGCACTGGGAATGGATAAGGAAAACTAGACAAGTGCAAACCACAAGGCAAAGCCTCCTCCATCCTCCTGGGACGTGTTTTGCTCCATCTAGAGCTCACAATGGGCCACTGTGCTCCACCTGCACAGATATGCACATTTGTACACTGCTCATCTGTCCTCCACACAACGTTCAAAGCCTGTGCTTCCCAGAGCAGCCACATTTCAGCTCACAGACCTGGTTCTTACCTATTCCATGAGGCCCAAACCCACCGATGCCAAGGCCAAAGGAGAACACCAAAGTCCAATATAATATGAACTTCTGCACAACACAGCGTTTCACCCCGTGACTCCTAGATCAAGCTGAACAAATTGCACTGTTGGAACATTTTCTTGAAAAAGGCATCCCACCTTGAGTTAAGGACTTCAAGTAATAAAAAAGGTACCGTGCCCATTCGGAAGTTATTTCATTGGTTAATTAATTTCACTTTAAAAATGGCCTGCTTTTTTTCTAATTTTCACTGACTTCTTCCATTTCTAGTTACAGAATCTTGTTATACTTTTACAGACATATAGCAGGTTTTCTATCTTTACTAGGGTGCTGACAGATAAAAATATTAACTTCTTATTTTTTCAAAGAATCTAATTAATGTTCCAATAAAGACAACCTTTTAACTTCAAAATCTCATTAGATCAGTTTTATGGAAAGATATTCATTTATTCTCGGATTGCTAGGAACTACAACAGTGAAAGCATTTGCATCCAGTGTTCATGTATCTCTGCATTCACTTTCACCTACAAGCAAAAGTGTGAAAACCGTAACTCTCTCTGAATTTAAAGATTTTTATATCACTTTGCACCTTCAAAGCTAATTCATTATCATTTAGGGTAAAACTACAGGTTTGATTGCTATAATGAAAAAGTTAATACCCTAGATATCTGAACAGGAAGCAACCTGTTAATATCCCAAATATTACTCTTCCATAGAATTTTACATTCTTTGCCATCCCAAACTGGGAGAAAAAGTTTATGTAACGAGAAGACTACTCACTAAACAAAAATGTTCCAGATCCATGAGAGCAAAATGCTTTATCTCAAGTTTTACTTCTCAGAAAATATAAATGAGCTAGTATTTCAAAAGAAAGAGTCCTTTGGAGTTGAACAATGAAACTTGTTCGTTGACATTATTTCAGACTTTTTTTCCTAGTTTCTTTTCATATTGGTTAGATTATTTGAAATCTGCTCATTCTTGTGAATATCTTTTAGTTTGGTGAACTACAGTTTTCTTGTAGAAAAAATTTCATCATCTGTTTGACTTGGTATCATAGGACATTTTCTAGTTTAGAAACTAAAAATACTCCAATGCGAAGTGGCAGAAGTTAGCACAAAAGGATGTTAAACTGACAAAAATGCATGTTTGAAACCTCAGCTACAGCAGGGTATCGTCAATGAGCAAAGGTTTTCCAGGAGTCCCACAGGGACCAGCTCCTAGCCCAATACTTTACCATGTTTTATCAATGGGCTCAGAAAAACATGGACATCGAGAATGTCAGAAGGGAAATAAAGCATCCCAGCAGAAGGTGGTCTGGATAAAGCAAACCAGATAGAGGGGGGAAAAAAAAAAAAAGAAAGGAAAAAAACTAGCAATTTACTGTCATGCCATACGGTTCTCTATCTGGGCAGAAAGTACCTAGGAGCCAAGGAGATTTTCCTGGGAAGCCGTGACTGTGGGGCATGGTGACCCACATGCCTGACCTCGAGTTCTCAGCATGGGCTGAGGCTTGCTGCACAACTGTATAAGGAGTTTTCCAAGGGCTCAGAGCGAGATATCTCAGTGGAAGGCTGCTGGCATATGCCCCTACATCCTCTCCCAGTGCATTGCAAATATTGCTGACCTCCTAGCAAGTGGTGGCCTGTCACTCAGCACATCACATGCCGTCTGCTCTAATTTGAGTATATTTCAATGCACCACGCACTGATTCCTGGCGCCAAGAGAAAAGAACAGTTTGAAGCAAGATCTCTCAGACCTACCTAGAACAGAGTCCAGATAATCAATACAGCCCACATTAAAACTAATAGTGTAATTTGTTACAATTTATCATCTGCATGTGCTGTTAGCGTTACAGGAGAGGAAGGGAAAATAGCAATAGTTGCTTCATAAAGGCACAAATGCCAAGTGAGACAATTCTGAAGCGAGAAATTGTATTGTTATTTGCTTCCACCAACTGTTTCTGACTTTCCAGCCAGGACAGCAGTAACATAGCAGGAAAGTATATGGCTCTCAGCATTCAGTCCCGCAGCTCTGTGGGACCAGAGTCCTAAGATTCTGATTCTCTACGTCCTACCATGTGTGGCTGAAACTAGTACAGTAAAGAAGTCTAATAGTACAGAGTCAAGTCTCTGATGGCACTCCTAGCTGTAACAGGCTGTCCTCAAGAGAACAGAAAGCCCTAACAGCACTACACACATAAAATCTCATCTGAAAGCATGGCTATTTTGTTAAAATAATGAGAATCGTCTTCATTGAACCAGTGGGCACTCTGTCATGTAACTATGAGTCCCAGAAATCATTCTCAATTACACACGCACACTTGTTCAGCAATATACTTATACCTTTCTGCCTCCCATCTGAATGTCTTTTCCAGCCCAACACCACCATCCCTTAAAATCAGGATACAGAAATGGAAGGGCATTGTGTCACTATTACTTCTTCTTTCTCAACTTGCAAATCTTCTATACTAGGATAAAGCAGAAGCAAGCAAGCACAACCGCAACCATTACCTGGCCTGTTTCTACTGTAAGACTGGTGTACAGGGCAGGAGCTGAGCCCAGGAGTAGGGCTTTATAACCATGCAGCTGTTACCTTTCTACCTGTGGAAAATGTTTTGGATTTTCTTGAAGTTATTATATTCTAATCTCATGCTTTATGACTTCAGAATTAGGGCTGAATCCTATTAGGGAGACAAAAGGCTCCTTGTAGCTCATACACGTCTAATAATGTGAGAGATAGAGAGACTATTATATTTGGCACAATATTTAGAGAAATTAATCCTCAAGCGCTAAAGATTTGAGGGATTAACAGACTGAGTGACAGCTGAGCTCATCCAGCCTATATCCTTGGATTGTACAGCAAAACCATTTGCCTTCAAGTTGAACATGTTCCTCACTTCCACCTGAGTCAGCACAATTCCTGCTTTTATTGCTCTCAGGTCCCCAGGGGGGATCAACAAACTAATAAATCCCTATTTCATGGTTTTGCAAAATTGTTATGTTCATTACTAAGATTTTATATGTCCTTTCCTCTTTTTGCAAAGAAAAGGATGTATCCTATATAAAAAAAGTATTGCATTTTTAAATCTTTGAAATTGGATTAAAAAGTCTTTTAAATTGTCCATTTTCTATGAGAAATTATGTTTAGCACTTACGCATGTAACTATGTCCACAGAGTATCATCCAGATCCTCCCAAGCTTTTCTTGAAGTAGATCTAACTAGTGTGAGATCTTAAACACTGTGTCATTCTTCCGCTGCACTAATTCGACTCAGCAGAAATGTCAGTATTCCCCTGGGCTAAACTGAGGCGGAGAGAAGCAGGGAGACACACTCCCATCTCAAGTACTGTAGGGGTGTCCTGCGGTGGACAGTTAGGAAATAAGAAGAAGCGGTCCCGGTACTGGAAAGGCACTGCCATGGCTGTGGCATCACGAAGCAGAGGCTCCCCAGCTGAGCAGACAAGACCTGATAGGGAAGGAGAGGAGATTTTGTGGTTGCCATGGCAGTGGCAGCGTGGGGCCATAGCAGGAGAACAAGAAATTTTCACTGCAAGCTTATTTTTGTAGCTTCAGAAAGAATCTGTGAAAATAGCTGAAATAAATTTACAATGAATATTTCCAATGTCTCGGTACTTTGGAGTCAAAGAAACATACGAACACGGGAACATTAGACAAGGTGTAATTTTGCTCTGAGCTGTGCAACTTTGAAGAAACCAACAAGGTTACAAGGTTATGTCCAAAAGGATCTTAAAAATTGCAGTGCTAATGTGTTTCTTGCCTTTCAGGGCTTAAGATACTAGAAGAGGCGGAGAGTTCCTCCAACAAGCACTGTCATAGAATCACAGAATAGTTTGGGTTGGAAGGGACCTTAAAGATCATCCAGTTCCAACCTCCCTGCCATGGGCAGGGACATCCCACTGGCTCAGGCTGCCCAATGCCCCATCCAACCTGGCCTGGAACACCTCCAGGGATGGGGCAGCCACAACCACGCTGGGCAACCTGTTGCATTGCCTCATCACTCTCATGACGAAGAAATTCTTCCTTATTATCTGTCCCTCTCCAGTTCACACTCGTTCCCCCTCATCCTATCACCACAATCACGTCGTCGAGACAGCTGTCAGAAATTACCCAGTGTTGTGTAAAATGGAGCCATTTACTGTCCCCCACACAAATTCTCGGAGGGAAACTGCCCATGGCAGGATGGTTTTGCCATCTTTCTTCCCAATCATCAGCTTATTTCCACAGCCATTTCTGGAAGGTAACACTTGAAGTTCCTGGGGTACAGGAAAGGGCTCATGCAAAATGTCCTGCAGCATTATGGCGCATGGAGAATGATGGATAAGACCTGCAAGCTGGTACACACCTGCATTTCAGATGGTTTTTAGGAACAAACAACGGGGAGATGGTTTTAGAGCAACTGGAACACCGTGACCTGTAACTGCGGACAACTGCATTTCGCCATGAGATGACACTGCAAAGGGTCTCCTGCGGGCATGCAGAAGACCTAACTAGAAAAGCCTCTAGAAGGATGGAGATTTTCTTGCAAGCGAAGAAAGTACCTTAGGCTGTGGATGACTCTCACTACTCGTTAGCTACTTCCCTTCCAGGATTCGTAGGACTCAGAGCTCTTAATCATGGATCAAATTAGAATCTTTATGAATAAACCATAAATTTCAATGTCTTCAGGGTAAGAATACACCTGAGAACTGTCCTCTCACCAGACAACGTGAGCAGCTACAGCACAGCAGAGAGATGGGGAGGAGGGCATCCAGCACTGGTCCCTTTTGCCCAATGATCTCCACATCTTTGGGATGCCTGTGCCTTTCCAAGCTATTGTGGTGTGATGTGTGGGATTAAATGGATAACACGAATGTGCCCTCAGTTCGGCACTATGTAATGTTTTCTTTTCCTTCCTTAAAATTATTCTTTGGCCTTAACATAGCTCACAAGCCTGTTGTTCAAAAGCTGAGGTTTCCTCTCTGCATTTCCCCCTCCTTTAGTTCAAATCACATCTAAAGATAGAGCCATCCTTTCATGAACAGAACCATTTCTTTTGCTCATATTGCCAGCATGGTTAGGGCCTTATCAAATCTCTTCTCTACTGTAATATTTCTTTTCAAGGTAGCTCACTAACCCGTACCTGTTTTTCATTTTGACCTGCAAATAGCAAAATACCATCAACTGGAAAAGATAATTACTCACTTGTGAAAGTAAGTGTTATTTTTTTTATTCTGTGATACAGGCAATACAAATGTCACTCCAAGTCAGGTTGTATTAAGTAGTTTCATGTCACATGACACTGTGTGAATTGACACACGCTGTGCTGTTGTATGAGATCTAGGGTTGCTTGTTTGAAGAGACTTTTTTCTTTTCTATTTAGGAGAAGATATTAGCTTCTATAGATATTACATGATCCATCCATTAGCTAAAAAATACAACCAGATAAAGGTATGATTTCTGATATTCACACCAAAAGAAAACCTGAAAATGACTGCTTACTTCTAAGATATCTAGTGATGGTCAGTTTATTCCGTACTGTTTATTAAAGAGAATAAAAATAAAAGGAAGAGACTACAGCTGTAAGTAAATACAATTAATACAGAAAAATAAAATTTAAAAAACCCTGCAGATTCCAAAAGTCAAACTAAACCAGGGACACAGTAACTTCTGCTTTATGTTAGTAACTGGTAGCACATTCTGAAAAGCCTTTTATGAGCTTCCGCATTGTTTCATTTTTCAATAATTTCTGGAAAATTCAAGGAGTTACCAGCAATAACTTTCACTCTGCTAACCCACACGCCAGATCAGTATCACCAGATACACAGTACTACCGCCTCTTTGTCATTCAGGTTTTATTAGAAAGGTTAGGATGGGACAAAATAATTAATTCTTTATTTAAATCACACCTCAGAGCGTTTACAATAAATAATTTAAATCAGAATGCCTGTACTGAAATCAGGACTTCACTCAGATCCCTTTTCAGTCAAGTTGGACTTACCAACTCAATTAAAATCCTCATCAGAGCTGTTTAAACTCATGCACACAAACCTTTAGAGCATTCGTTTGTTTGTTTAAGATTTTCTAGAACCTAGTACTTCTCCATGAGTCTGAAAAATCTCAGTGTAACTCTCTTGCACAGGAACAGGAAGTTTGTTACCCACCACCAAAAAGAAACGGAGAGGTTCTCCTGCCCAGAGCCTGATTATTTCACTGTACGTCAGCACCCTCTCCCCATTTTCAGAACTACACGAGGAACCAGCTTGCTCAACAACTCCACCTCTGAACAGGCTAGTGACCCTCAGTGGCATCTGCTTCCAATGCAGTGAGCCTTGCAGAAGCCTTCTACTCAAGGTGGTCTTCTCCTTCACTTCCCGCATGCTCCCCTCCACGCCAATAAGCCGTACCACAACAGCCGCATTTCCCCGCTCTCGTTGTCCTCCAAGTGCACAGTCCCAGCTTTGGATTTCTTCTTACTTTTAATTCCATCCTTAGACCCTTTCTTATGTTCCACCTCAGACCTTCTCTTTGCTATCCCTAATATTTTGGAAGCAATGATTGCCTTCATCTCCGTTTCCCATTCATTTCAACGAAAGGAAAATAAAAAGCTCAAAGTAAAACCTAGCTGAAACCCCTCCCTTTCAGCTGATGTTGCATCAAAGTCAAGGATTTCAATATCAAATTCCACAACACATTCACTTGAAACCAGGCCCAAGCTGACTATCAATATTCAGTCATTCCCTCGCGAACCAGCGCATACAATTTGTAATGAACCCCCAAAGCAAAGGAATCTCACATAACTTAATGATTTGATCATGAAAGTTTTGCCACGCTCTGAAGTTTGAAGCCCTTCAGCTGAAGGTAGAATTAAAAACATAGATTTAACTAGCTGTACCTGTAGGGTCTGTATTCCAGGCACTGAGGACAGAACAGCATCAAGAGCCTCAAAAAGGTCTTGATCCAAAGGAGAATGGAGCTCCCCTGGCACAGAGCTCAGGCAAAGAGCTGCAGGTTGTCTTCATCTCCCATCCTGGCACAGGGGGCCTGGTGGAAGAGACACTTGTTGGAGACACAGAGCAGGAACTACGGCCTCTGAAGCCAGATCTCTGCAAGACGGTACAGACACTCAACCTTGACTCTGGGGACCAGCTCCAGTCCTTCTGGCATTAGTAAGAACACGCATATAATTTCACTGTCACATACCAGTCCTAGAGTTCCACGAGTACATCTTGATCTTATCCACAGCCTGATCAAAACTTCCACAAAAGTCTGGAGCGTTACACTGCCTATAAAATAATAACTGGCACTGTTTGAACCCTCTCTGCTGTGTCCCACTTGTTAGATTGCCACAAATGCCACTGGCCAGGCCAAGCTAATGACCTCGTGCCAAACCTGCGGCTTCCACAGCACAGATTTGGAAAATCTGGCGTCACGCAAAACACTTTTTGAGCATTATTTTGTGTGATTCCCTGCATAGTTCATGTGCTCTTCTGTGCAAAGCAATGCAAACCCCTACATTTTGTCAGCAACACCAGAATCATGTACGCTTAACAACGACTGTGGTCGGGGTGTTGCATTTGCAAGCAAAACACACTCTTACTTTCTCAGTATTGGCTCCTTTATTGCAGGCTCTTAGAGCTGACAACACAGCAGAGAACTTCATAAAGAAAGTCTCATGATAGCTGTAATTTATTATGCAAATACTGTCTGCCATGGCAACATTGTATGCAGTAGTTTGCTTTATTTGCTCTGATACATGCATATTCAAATTAAGGCTGCGTACATTGTGCCTACACATTACAAAGATTTTGTTTTCCTTGACACTTACAGGAGAACAAACTGCAATTAATACAGCCTGTTTAAGCAGACAGCACCCAATTAGTTATCATCCATTTTCAGATTGGGACTCTAGACAAAAAAACATGGAGCTGGCTTCTTATTCAAAAGGAAAATACATCCAAACTACAGGTTTTCAAAGACACATTTAACTCACAATGGCCAGGATACTCACTTGGCCTTTAATGTGAAATGGAGTGTTAATTTTTCTCTGTCACCTCTTAATTGCTTCCTTATTATACTGTTCAAGCAGTTAATTGCTAGACTGAGTGAAAGAGTGTTTTCAAGGGAAAGGAAATGCCACAGCATGAAAGAAAAAAAAAAATAGGAGAGCACTAGTGTAATTGGGCCTGATATAACGTCAGTTGTGGTATTGCCTCTAATAGTAACTACAAAAATTAATAGGAAAAGACAAATTGTTTTCTATTGCACAACAAACTAGGAGACAGTCAGGAGGTTTTGTGCTCAGCTGCCATGCATTTAGCAGGATCACACTTTCCAGCAAGTCAATCTACTCTGCGTGTTTGTACACAGAGCATTTCCTTCCACTTCCTGTCTCACAATAAGGTTCTTACTTCTTTGTAGTGCCTGAGCTGTTTCCCAGGTTCACATCTCTCGTTGGACTCACGGTTATCCCCATAGCTGACAAGAGCATCCCAGTGCCTCAAAGCAGGAAACATGACTGGAAAAAGCAGCGCGGATGCAGCCTCTGTCCGTGACCGCTCTGCTGAGCCCTCCAGAGGCTCTGAAGCAATCCTGCGCAACAGACTTGAAGAAACAACTATCAAACATTTTCCTGCCATTCCTGCAAATGCAAGGAATTGAAATGATTGGCCTCCTATTTCCAGCGGTGGACGCACCTGCCAGCTGACAGCAGTTGGGTTCCCCTTTCTTGCTTTAAGCCAGCAGCACCAATACTCCTTCGCAGAAATAAAGGCCAGTCCTTCTGCAAAACAGGCATGCATGTCAGTAGGGAAAGACTTTACTGACGTCACAGAAGGAAAGCAGATATTCCAAATGCAAAGGCAAGCATTACAAGCGTTTATTTAAACAATGTGTGATTGCAGGCTCTAGTGATGATCTTTGCATGAGAATGCTAGAATTCATGATTAGTATTATTTCCTCCATCCTCTGATTGTTATTAGAGAATAGTAATTATTAATGGAAGAAGGAAGCAGAAAAAAAAAGCAGATGCCAATAATACTTTTGCATGGTAGGTTTAACTATGCCTGTTAATTCATAAGAAGAGTTAAATACAAATTTTGAATGCATTTCTTCAATGTAGCTTCCCAGTGGACAATAGAAAGGAGGTGATCCAGTTACCAGCTTGTACTTATTAGCATTCAAACATGTTGATTAACTCATTAGTGAGACTACATTTGAAGTCCTCCCTTTTATTTCCTTTTCTAAACTGTTGGTCTTCCGTTTATTTGCTTATTTGCCAGGAGGAAGAAAACACATTTATTTAGAACTGAGAAGAATGAGTCAACCCTAGCTGAAGAATAGCAAACTTTTATACAACACTTTACGAGAGTTTTGGAAATAGTACTATCATCTGCTGGGTGAAGATAAGCACATGCTTGATAGGGTTGTAATTTCATCGGTAGAAAATTATAGACAGCAAATATCAAAGCAAAACTTTACTTTTCACTAGACAGATCTCAGAATTGCAAAGAGAACTCCAAAATGACGTTCCTAATGTCAAACTGAGAGACTGGCCGGTGAAGCTCTACCTACGTCCTGCCAAAGGACCAGACTGCTTACAGTTCCTGTGGCACATTGCTGCTGTTTGTTTAAACACACTGCAGGCATTAGCCACCCACATTCTCAGCCACAAAAAAATCCCACTGAATGTGCGGAACGTGTTATTTACAGTCTCAGAGCTGAGATGAGGTTTTGGCATAAAGTAAGTAGAAGGTGTGAGTTGCATGTATCTTCACCACCTTCAACTACCTTATGCGGTAAAGGCAAATATGACACCCATCTACAAGGCTGCAGAACCTGCCTATTTGCTCTCCTAAATAGGACTGTTTTCCTTTCACTAGCTCCCACTTCTATACAATGGAAAAAATAAAGCAAGGCAAAGTCTTATTTTGCAGGACGTAATCAAGCTTCTACCACCATGCTGAAAAAAGTAAAGAGACCCAGAAGAGCCCAAAGGCATGTTAGCAAAGGGAATATAACACGATGTTGAACTTTCTGGGACTCTTTGAAGAGAAAGCCCAACAGAAACCTCAACTTATATTCCCCACATAACCAGCAATGGAGAAAGCACCCGTTCTGTAAGGAAGATACGCCAGATACCCAACTAGGATATGAATGGCTTACCAGCTCTCACAGAAGCAAATCATTCTGTAGCAATCACAGCACTAACACCCATTCCTGGCCATGCAGACTCAGGATATTCTCAAACCAGTCATAAGGGAAAAGTTTCAAAACTTTGTAGGTCCTTTTAAGTGACTATTTTAGTCCTCACTTGGTACTCTATGAAATTAAACCCCTCAGAATTTGCACAATAATGGGATTGCTTACCCTGAGATTTTCACTTGCTTTCATGCAGCAAATACCGTGTCTTGGCCAAATCCCAGCACCTCCACTGTCTCTGTGATCACTTCCACCTGACCTACATGCCTCACAAGCTTTAATTTATTTTCTTCTGTCTCACCATTCTTGCAGAACATTGAACAGTGGAACGCTGAGGCATAGGATAAATTCTAGCACAGGTAACACCGAGCATCTTTCTCCTCTGGCCTTCTAATGTCTTCTTGATTGAACATAGGAAGAAATTGTTAAAAATAGTTGAAAGGTAGCGAAAAAATCTCTCCCCCACTGGTGTGATCAACAAGCCTTTAAAACTCCATTTAAACACACCTAAAGACCTCACTTGGCAAAGCAGAATTCTGAAACTTTTATGTGAAAATGATTGATCTCCCTATAATGACTAAGTATATGTATATGTTACCCCCTATGCAGCGTCTTGCTGTTATTATAGTATAGTAACCATCCCTTTATACCTTCCTGCAATTTAAGAGGACATAAATAAGTTCTCTGAGTTAGACATAATTAAGTTGAACAACCTGATGTCTTATTTTCATAGAAATCCATTTTATTAAACTGCCTGTTTCCATTCTTGTATTTTATGTTCTTTACCAAAATCTCTCTCATTTTTCTCTTTAACTTCCAATTTGCCTTTGTCTAAGGATACTGACGATGTCCTATATAGCCTTGAAATCAATTTAGTGAGACAGTCTCTTTGTACAACAATTTTTCAATCTGTGACATTTGCATTTCTATACCTTTTTTTAATTCACAAAGAACAGCATGTCTTATCCAAAGGAAACGGGAAAACGGAGCTCCGAGAATATGAAAATCTTCTACAAATTGGTCAAACGATTTAAAATGTCCAACCTTAAACAAATCTTTAATACAAATGAACTCTTTTTGTTGCTAGGTTCTAAAGGCTCCATTTTTAATACAAGCGGAAGGTCCTCATTATAACACAATAGAGTTAAGGGAGACAATTTCTCATTCCAGCCCATGCACTTTTCCCGCATTTTACAGTCTAGGAAATAGTTGTTAACAAAATCTTTTCCTGTCATACCCTTTTTATGTATATTTTTATGTCTGTGTTATCTTTCAAGTTCAAGTTCTGTATATATATCCTGCTACAAACTTACAAAGGAAAATACCCTTGTCAGCTCCTTATCACTCAGAGTTATGATGTATTAATCCTACTCTCCTATCAAAATTCTTGCAGACCTGCTGCATTATATTGCAATGAGCCTTCCATTTATCATTCCTATACCTTCAAATGTACTGTGATCTCTATCAATAAAAGAAATGGTATACATTTCTTTTTATCTTAACTATGTAAATGAAAGAGTGAAACAATATTCATTCACATAGAAAGAAAACAGAGAAATATTAGAAAGAATTCTGATTTTAAATTGAAGTTTGTTCTACAGGATTTAAAGCATAAGAGATTTAGATTCCACATGGTAGAAACACTTATCTGTGCCTTCTGATCTACTCAGAATACACCCAAGCTGTTTAGAAACTGCCAATTTAACCAGGACTGTAAGGTCTTCTGTATCATACTGAAAAGGAGGTGCGTCTACCAGTCAGTGGACTGCAAGGGAGATAAAATATTTAGGATGAGTTAATTTCACTGAACACAGATGTCTGAGCTGAGCTATTTAACTACGCTTCCTCAGTAGTTAATGGAGATAGACAGCAGGTCTCCCACCTAGAGCAGGTGGAATGAATTTCACTCTAGAGGTAGACGGCCAACAGCTGAAAGACTGTGGACGACAAGCTTATGCAAAGTGCCAGACTCAGAGCAGGCTAAGCTAAGCAGAAAAATTCTCTGTCCCATGGGTTTGCTTCCATCAACAACTCCATCACTTCCAAACAAATATGTGCCAAACACCTGTTTGGCGTATATATCCTCCATTTATTTCTCAATAAATAAGGTACCTCTTGAGAACAAAGGAACAGCCTTAAACTCTGCACAGTTAGTAACTGTATATCCACATGGAAATCTCTCAGTTCAGGCACATGTAAAATTTCTGCTTAGGTTGTCCGCTGGATTCAAAGTTGTCCAAGTATTGCACCTTAGTAAGGATAGTGAATTGCCGCTTTTCTGCTTTAAAAGCAGGAAAACATTGGCATTTTCATGGGATGTGATGGGAAGTGAAAACACTAACAAGACAACACTAAAAATAGGGCTGTCAAAGCATCGACAGGGAAAGCTGTGTCTGAAGAAACCATACTTTGACACCTCCCTGCCATAACCTCTTCCCCTTTCTACAAGCTGAACATCTTATCAGCAGAGAGCTATATATCAAACGACGCTAATCAGCCAACAGCAGTCAATAGGCACTGAAGGTGCTTCACACAGCTGCCTAAAAGAGGTCCAGGTCCCACAGAAAACACTGCTCAGCTTCCCCCAGAAGCACTGCCAAATACGGGAAATCAAGATAGCACGATACCAGTTCAAAAGTCACACAGTTCTACATGCAACTTCTTTTCCTTTTCTGCTGATTTTCAGAATTTTTGGCACTTCTGAGTTGAAACTGTCCTCCAAGTGGGCAATTGCAAACTTTTTTTTCTTTTAAATAGAAGAACTAAGACTCTGCACAATGGCAGAACTCGAGGAGCTGATTTGCACGGAAATAACAGGACGGTGCAGTAATAATCCTGCGTTCATATGGCCACTAGAAAGTCTTCAGGTCTTATCGCTGCATTTAGAATAGGTTGAAATGATCCTTTTTCTGGGATCCTCATTTCTCTCTCAGTGATAATTAATTACAGACCCTGAGCTACATCTACAACATGTTTATATTCAAAATCTCCATAAACAAAAATCTCAGTCTGCATTTTCTTAGATACACCTAATGGTGCCAGACAGAACCCAAGAATAATTCAGAAAACACAGGCATTTCTTTTCTGAGAAATGTGGCATCTCACATCTTTGCCAATTATCCCTTTTTGCTCCAAAAATCTGTAGGTATCAGTTACACAAGCAAAGTGGCTGCTGATGCCTACATCATGCCTTGTTTCAGAACTTCAGACCCAAATTTCTCCGGCAATACACTCCTGATCAGAGAGTTTATGCTTGCTGTCAATCAGCAGTAGCAAAACAAACCCCAAACCAGGTTCTAATCTCTTGTTTTACTAATACACTTCTGGAGCAACTACAGTGATTAATGCGCTGCAGACTGATATAGGAACCACAGTGAGCAGTGCTGGTGGAGTCTTATTACTGGCTGATGCAAGGGCTTTATAAAGCCACTTCCTTTTGACTGTAGGCACAGCTTCAAAAGTATCAACAATAATCGCAAGCATCTGGAATCTGAGATTGAAAATATAAATGCTAAAGGCCCTAAGTACCTAATAAGGAAGCCATCTAAATTAACCACTTACCAAATTGAAAAAACAAAGATTAACGTAAAACTCCAAGATAATGACAAATATTATCCTGATGCTGTGTCACAAAATTACAGAAGCCCAGAAAGGCTTGGAGCAATCTCTGTAGATCCCCTCCATTCCAACCCCTCTACTCAACACAAGGTCAGCTAAAACAGGACTCAGGATTGTGTCCAGTCAGGTTTTTTACTATCTCCAAGGATAAAGACTCCATAACTACTCTGGGCAACCTGTTCCAGTGTTTGACTACTATTACACTAAGAAAGGGTTTTCTTACATTTTAAGTGCCTGAACAGTTGAATACAAATGCTGCTACACAGTGGGTACACTAGAAGACCCTCATCTCCATCTCTCCACCTCAAGGAAGCTCAATGCTATCTTTGAGAGAAGTGTTTATCCAATCTGTTTTTGAAGACTTTTCATAATAAAAACTACCACTATCTCCCCTCTCTATTTCAGTACTTCACTTTTCTTCTACTCGTTCAACTGCTTCACCTTCTGACTTCCATTAAGCTGTTAAATTTTACTTCCTCACTTTAAGTATTTAATGTGACCAAACTAAACAATCGGGACAAAATTCATTCCGCTACTGTTCCGTTAAAGCCAGTGGATTTTCTTTAGGATTGAATTGGTTCTTCTTATGTGGGAAATGGGGGATTCAGATGGAGATAAAAGAAGAATGAAAAGAAAAACTGACCTTGGTGGTCATATTTTCTTTAATCCACTAGGGCCACTCAATGAATGCATATAGACAGACCAATAATAGCGCTTGCATTTAAACTCGGGTGGGTGTAAATATAGGTAAGGGCACTAATCAGCCAGGTGGCTACATGTTACCCTGAACACAAGCAATTAAGTATAAGGGCAATTTTCTCCCAGAGGTTAGTTATTTCATAGCCAATTACCCAGGCAGCTTCACCCCACTTTGAACTGTGTGTGGAGTAAGAGCCATGTCTGCATCTGGGCCTTCAATAGATTCCCTGTAGCTTTAGCCATCAGCCCTATTCATCTTTTTCTAAAGTAGTTACAGCATCCACCTGCCTTTCAGTATTTAACTCCTTCATTTGTAAAGAAGCAAGCAGAACATTTGAACAAAAAGATATTTTTATCTTTGTAATAGGCAAGGCAATTTTGGCACTATATGTCTATGAAACTCAGCATTCACCCTTGTGTAGTATCTTCACAAAGTCAGTGAATGCACTTTATTAAACATATACACTCTGCAAAGCTGGTCTTTCAAGTGGGAACTAGGTATTGTTTTGTTTTCAGAATATGGCAGGTCCAAGGAAGATTGACTGAAAGCACAGGAGGAATATACATCCAGCAAACACAAACGAATGCTGCAATCTATTTATATAATGCATTAATAATATAATTACACCTTAAATATTAATAGAATATGCTGAATATCTCTGAACAGATACACATCACAGGCTGAGTACGTCTGTGTGTGTATAAGCAATACTTATGTTTTATTCCCACAAGACACACATTACGTTACAGAGACACAGGCAGAACGCACACATCTGCGCCTGCATCCATCCAACCCACACACATGGGCTCCAGGCGGATGAGGCCATTGCGAGAGCAAAAGTGCTATGAACTCCAGCAGCAGAAGTCACGCTGCTGTCCCACCCCTGCCCTGCTGTGTACCATCCTTTGAGCTGATTCGTTATGTATCACCAGATACTGGTGTCTTCTTACAAAAAAAAATCGCATTCCCCAGGCTACAATTCAGCAAAATATTAGAGCACACGTGTGGAACTCTGATAATGAGTATTCCCATCAAAATGTGTGTGTGTAACTGGACCAGATTCTGCCCATTGATCACCAACACTGCAATCCGCTATGGGAGCAGCTCCCTCTGGCACCTCCTATGCCTCTCTCCCACTGGTGACATAAAATGCCTGGAAAGTATGTCAGAACTCAGCTCCCACAGACTGGGATCCGCTGGAGACCCCATGTCCTTGGTGTAAGCAACACAAAAGCATCTCCTAGCCCTACACAGGTCAGTCCAGAGGAGAATCAGGGGAGAGTTGTAATGTCTTGGTGCTGTGATTTCAAAAGCATTTCTGAACTCCTGGGTCTAATTCTGAAAATCTCCTAAATTACTAAGTAGACAGAGTAAAAAGCGTAGGGCTAGAATAATAAGAAAGATATTACTACTTTCTCTGAGATTTCCTTTGCCTTTTCTCTGAGATATTTTAATGAAAGAGACATCCCAAATCTTTTTAAGGAGAATAAATCTACAGTGTGGAACAACACTCTGGACAGGCAACACATTCCCCTTCCAGAAAAGGATTAAGAGACAGTGGATAGAAGGCAGGATCCCTTGGACTTTCCAGTTTCTAGGTTGCCAAGTTCTTGTTAAAATAAGAATATAAAAGCACAACACAAATAGAATTTGGGGGGGGGAACAAAATCAAGAAAAAACAATTGAGCAACATTCAGTAGCTGCTTTTCACTCTGGACATGTTGATAAATATAAATAGGTATTTAAGTGATTTTTTTTCCCCCAACTGCCATGCTGTTTCCATGCTGCCTGAGCTGCATTCCTGCGAGGTGCCCAGCAAGGAGCTGCCTGGCTCTGGCTCCCAGGACCATGCCCGCGTCTCCCCACCCCACCAGGCACCACCAGCTGTGTCAGACTCCCCAAGGCATGTGCTTGCTCCAGAGAGGAAACATCCAAGTCAGGGGCCAGGATTTCTTTACCTTTCTCAGAGGGGGAATGTCTAAGCCCCTCGACATGGGCAGCAAAATTTCTTTGGGAAGCCAAAAGGCTTAGCCCTTTGCCCCATAGCGTGAGGCAGACATACGATTTTTCACAAGTTAGCAAAGGCAAAAAAAACCAAACCCACAATAAAATGTTCTTAGCTCACAAAAAGAGTTTACTTAAATATTTTGTAATTTCATTCTCATGGTCAGAATAGAAGAGTTTAGCTATAATTTGGCTGCACTAATTCCCATTCCCCTGCCCTTGTTATTTTCCACAAATTCCTCAGTAACAAGCCTGTCATTTTAAGCATTATTTATTTACCAGCCTACCATGGTATTGTTTGATACGGAATAGAATATTTCCATGAATTTTATTTACTGAGAAATAACAACATGAAATGAGAATAAGCTTTTAAATCTGCTACAATTAGTAGCAAAACACTAAAACTAATCAAACCCATGCTGGCAATTAGCTAGGTATCGTTGCTAATTAAGTTCTGTCCACTACAGCTATTATTATCTACATAATAAATTCATTATTTACATACTAAATTATCATTATACAGTTTACGCAGTGAATTGGAAAATACATGCAAGTTATGCAGTTAACATTTTAAAATTAGCTGCTCCTAGACTGTATCAGAAATGAAAGTTCAAATTCACTTTTGAATTGTAACCCTCCCAAGTTACAGATTGAAAAAACATGTTATATCAAACATCCACATAAATTATAAAGGCTCCTTTAAAATGTCAAGTATAGATCCTACTGTGCTTAGGATGTCAGCATAACTCTAAAAATACGGAGTGGTGAAGCAAGGGTACAATTTATAGTGGAAATCAAGCATGCTTTTCAACTTGCACGCACAAAAAAAAACGTGGTAAATCAAACAACTCTTTTCCTTTTTAAATTGAAGTTGAGCTAAAACTATATTAACTTCACACAAATTGTCTAGATGAGGGATATCTGATTGCAGTATGTAATGCAGCTGTAATGTATTGTCCTTTTTTTGATCACTTGGCAGCAGCATCACAAAATCTAACGCTGCTGTTTCAAAGAGAAACGCAGTAGTCGAATGCATGGAGCTGGCCACTTCCTTAAAACGGTGTTGGATAGGAAATCTGCTCCCTGGATCTGCATGGAGACTGATTTGATTAAAAAGGCAAACAGAAGAATCTTTTTTTTATAGATCTCATTGCAGGACCAAACCCGCAGTATCTCCTGTTGATTAATAACTATTTCCCAGAGAGCTACTTCAAAAAGAGAGCAACAAACATTTATAAAACAGTATTATTTATATTGAAAACTTGTAGCTCTTGAGGAATAAAAAAGAAGAGGTGAGGTGTGATAAAACACAACACTGAACTAACCCAAATGTAGGCACAGAGTGTTTTTCATACACGGCATAAAAATTCTTTGACTTCCATCAACAAGAGACAAAACCTCTGCTACGTGGTCTTGCAAACTGCCTCAACTGCAACACCTTCAAATAACGAGTTTAGTTATGGGAGAAATAATTAGTAAATAATACAGTTCCTAGGCACCTAATCCTTACTTTTTATTTACAGAGCTCTGCCATGCAACTGTTAGAAATCTCAGAAAAATTAGTAACCCTCCAAAGTCGTTCCCTTTCAGGCAGCCGCTCTCCAGAGAGGGATGGAGGACAAAACATTTGTTGTTGCAGATTTTCCTCCTTTTAACTCAATTTTGCACACGGTGAGATCCGCCGGCCATTTCCGAGCGGTGTCTAGAGCTGGACCAGGCAAGCGGCTATGGAGATAGGCACGTTCTTCTCCCGTGGGAGCTGCAGGGTTCTGCCCACGAGATGGCAGGCTGCAATGCTGTTTGCATTTTCCAGCCAGCGTTCAATGGGAAATAGTTTTCCCTCTCAAATGACAGCAGCCCCAGGTAGCAGGGGTGACATTTGCTTTACATTATGATACACACTAATTAATCATTAGTGATCCCAGAAGTATGTCGACTAAAAATGCTTTGCTATGGCTCGTCACAGTAGGGGCTTTCAATATTGATACTATTACACACACATATGCTCCACGGCTGGATGTTATATACCGGTGGATTTAGTGTTTTAGGCTATAGAATATCTTTTAAGTGCTGCTAATTATTGTTTGATCAAAATCCTTACAGTCAGTCAGTAACGAACTTAATATCTTGTACTTTACGCAATAAACTCTTGAGGTTAGGTCACAAATGATTGCTTGACTGGGCAATGAAATAGGATTTTTACAAACTACAGCTGCTGCAAAACCAGCTAGAACTTTTTGTGGCGTAGTCCAGGCTTTTTTAACTGGATGACATTTTTCCATGTATTTGGCAGTCTCTATGCCAACAGCCTGGGGGCCACCTCCTTTCAGGCCGATAGCAACCACTGGCACAGCTGAACAGTGCCTCAACAAAGATGACTGGAGACCTGAAAGCACTGTAAAAGATGACGCCAAACTGCGTTTCAAATATGACCAAAGCTTCATGCCACCTCAGTGAAGACACTGAGGGTTTTTTTTCCACCTCTGCCACCAAGGACATAGGGACATCAGAGATGGAATATAGAAGGTGATGAAGAGTATTAGGGAAGTTCACATCAATAGAGCTGAACAGAAGGTAAGTACTGTGCTAAAAACTGCCAGCAGTTCAGTCTAGTTTCATATGCCTTCACTCAGGACAGTCAGGAAGCAGTGGAAGAGATTTGGGCTTTGGTTTCATGCCAAGTATAAAATGGGATTTTTTTTGAAAAGTAAACACAAACCTTCTGCCTGTGAATTCTTTTCGTGTGTCTGCAAAGCTGCCAACCTCTCTTGTTCTTTCACCTTATTATCACTACACACAAGGAACCCAGAACGAAACGTCCCTTACAGATCCTACCACAGCAGTCCTGCTTTCAGTAGGTCCATCTTCAGTGATCCTAAGGAGACAACCACTCTCTCCACCCTGCAGTTAAGGACATAGGGTCCTACTTTGGCTATCGTGGTTCAGGAGTCCTTCAGCAGATCCTTTCAAATGCTCAATGATGTTCAGGTGCAGACCAACGAGGGGAATCACAAATGGTTAAAACATTCAGTAATCCAAAAATATCCTGAGCACTAAACCAGTTTGTAATGAAAAACTATAGTCACGAGAGGCTGAGAAATGCTCTAGTTGATGCAGGGGGTTTGTTCGAGGTGGTCCAAAGGTGACTGAACTCTGAAACTATATTAGAGAAGACATCCCCATAGTGCAAAGTCAGGGCCTGAATGGACTTGAGGGTTTTACCTACCATCCCTGCTTGGGTTTCCAGATGTTTAACACTCAAGTTTTCCATTGCACTTCCTTTATTGAATATTGCAAAATATAATGAGAAAGAAATCCAACAAAACAAAAGTTCTTGTTTTAAAGAGAGCCAACCAAAACCACACACCAAGCAGACTAACACCATTACAAGCTTCTCTGGGGGATGAAAGCTAAACTGTCTAGAACAATCTTTTCTAAAAAAGAAAGCTCTTGAAATCACTAATCTTGCAAGAAAAATGTTGAAAGGTGAAGAGCACAGGCTTTTGCAAAGATTATAAGGTGACTATCGATGACACTTCTCAGGTGAGTAAAGCTGAAGTACGCAATAAACATTTGCGTAGAGATTTTTCTCATCACCCGTGTGTCAGAGGGACACATGCCAGACTGGATGTCAGTTGTTTCTACCTTCACAGATGCTCTACTGGACACCGGAGATGTGTCCACGCTCATCTTACTCTCTCCTGTAAAAGCTCTGGCTCACATCCTGGAAATCCTATTTCTAATGTGAACAATCTGTTGGTACAAGTCAAGACTAGGTCACCATTTAACAGCTAAAGAACTGGCAAAGCCATTATGGATCTAATGGGTCAGGAAATCAGTCTTGTTCAAGTAATGGAACTATATTAAAACCACAGAAAACAAAATAAAAATAATAAAGGGAGAGAGAGAGAAGTAGAAAAAGAGAAATGAGAGGCTCCCAGTTCCACATGATTTCAGGACTTGGGGATTTAACAAAAATACTGAATACCACTAAACTCTTGATACAGCGGTGACAGTTAAGATTTACACTTTATTTAACTACTTGCACTTTGACTTCCACTAATGCACAGTTTGGGGATTATACATAGTAAGCCAAAATTAGAAAAAATGGGACTTACAAGGTCAGTCCCTGGATTCACAATGAAGCCCTTCACATGGACAGGTGATTTCTGAAGGGGTGAGCATACTATCACTTCAGGGTCTGCAGAAATCATAGTCTTGCATTTTGATTTTCCAAGGCACCAGAAGTTTGAAGCCCTGCAGCTACCTGCTCACACCCACAGCTTTTCCCATGCAGAATTTTCTAAAAGCAGAGCAAGGAGGAAAGTTGCCTCTTTCCCCATATGGCCACAGTCAAGGCTCACTGTGTCCACAAACCCTGTAGCACTCAGGCACATCTGCATTCAGCCACTTACATCTGCACATAATGTTTCTTCTTAACCAGCAAACATGGAGAAAGTTTTCTAATTCAACGATGAAGTAGTTAATATGTTGACATATTTACTATGCCATTCCAAACACATATTTGAGTTTTATTCAGTGGGTCCCTAGAAAGTGAAGAAAAAGCAGTAGTCAAGGAAGAGCATTTTGACTCTTACGTCAATTGATTGTTAGGCCTATACTGCACTATTTCAAAACATTTGGAATTAAACCTCATTCTATCCTTTCCCTCTCCCATGCCAAACATAACACTTATTTAAAATTCCCTCTTTTCCTGACGTACTACAGGTCTGAAAGCCCCGAAGGCAATTTAAACTTCAGCATCTTTTCACCAGTCCCCTGATTTATGAGCTTAGTTTCTACATTCTAGCTGCTTTACACTGAAGCTTAAAAAAAATGTAGCAAGGAAATAAAAAATAAATAAAAAAGAGAGCTGACTTCTAGCAGCGGGATAGTATCCCTCAAGACGTGCAGATTTTGTTCCCTTCTTACTTGTGAAACAGATGGTGTTTTATGCTTAACACAATCAGTACCATTCTCTATCTGTTGCCTTCTAACCTTCTCCACCTGTGTGAAACCCAGCCAGAGCTTAATGAACATACTTGGAGCTGTCTGGACTGAATTAGTCCCAGTAGGAGTTACCCTTCAGGTACTCCACAGTCTCTCATGGCCGTGTAACTGCAAAGGAATACAAGAAACCTTTACACTGTGGCTAATTAAATAAAGGTTTGCCTCTGCTAAGTGATTTTTTTTCCCTTCCAAAAGCAGGTAATGTCTAGTGTGTTGAACTGTTTTGGAAGTATTTGCCACTATCTTGAACATTCTGGGAGATAAGTGGCATGAAAATGGGGTCAGAATATGATTTTAAGCCACATTCATCTTCCATTTTTAAAGCTTTCTTCACTTCCACATTCCAAATTATTATAATAATGACACCTTGCAAATGTAAGATGTTACCAAAAAGTTTTTCAAAATTCACAAAAGACAAACCTTTTTGTTCATACCACTCATCCCCTAAATTTTCATTTTTCCCACCTGAAGTTCTACAAAAATCTTTTTGGCAGCAGATTATTTACAATGGAGATGTATTACAACCTGGTTATTTCAACTGCATTCTACAACCCAGAAGGCAAATCCTAAATACGCCCCAAAGACAGGCTAAAGTAATTTCCTTCATGCTAATTATCAGTTGCAAAAAATTGTCATAGTGAAGTAATTCAGCAGCCTGATATTCCTTCCAAAGTACTATAGTGAGATCTTTGAGTTGGCCTACACATCGAAATTTTTGCTGCTGGCTTTCTTTCCTTTGTCTGATGTGTGAGGCAACTCTGTCTAGTTTCCAACATGAATAAGCAACAAAACTTCCATTAAATGAATTCGACCATTGATAAGAAGAGGTAAAATCAGTTTTGCAAACTAGTTTTGACCACAGGCAGGATCTCATTGGATTGCAATCAAGTGGATGGCCAACCTTTCTCAGGAATGTTCACTAAAATAGTGAATTATCCAAGTTCTCAATCTGCAATTCTCTCATGCTGAGGTTTAGCTGTGGGTCCTGGGAATCCAGAAAGCATTTATCATAGAGAAGCGGAAGATGCCTTCTCTTACAACTTCACCATGAAACACTATCAGGAAGGTTTGCTAAACTTTTACTCAAAAGGAGCCATGTCAGCTTCTTCCCTTGAAGAAAAAGAAAACAAAATTATGACCACAACGGGGGCCAAGGTGTCTCTGTTGTTGGTACAGAGAAGGTCAAAACCATATTAGGAAAATCCAAAAGAAACAACATTCTTGTTCAGGATAGAAAAGAATGAGACAGGTAATGAACAGAGGCAAGATAAACAGGTTTCCAACAATGAGTCCTCTGGATTTTCCTCTTCTTTTGGGTATCCCTCTGTACTTCAACATTTGCTTCCCAACACAGTGCAACAGCTGAGAACCAGTATGGTAAACAACGGCTGTCAAAACTGGACTGGGAAGAGCAAACCAACAGAGAGACAACAGGAGGGAGGTGAATGGGAAGAGAAAGGCCATCAAGGTGTTATCTATAGGAAATATTTATCTCCTGCAAGGAAGGAGAAAGCTAAAGAACTACGGGTCTGGTCCAAAACCCCAGGGACATCAAACCCCACCAGGGATAGGGCCTTTCCTGCAGGAGAAATAACTTATCTCTAGTAATTCTGTCCTGGGTCTCAGCTCCTTAAAGCAGGATTAGTCCTTCCTGCCTTCTCGGTTTTGGAGTGTGAACATATGCCTGGATGCCATAAGCAGATTGTGGGATACAAGTCCCCTTCTCCTCCAGACCATTTCATGGATGTCCTGTGTCAATTCCTGTCTTAATCAAGTTGGACCCTTTCTACCTCCTTAGCCCAGGGTCCCCTGCAGGTGCTCTATCTAGATTGACCCTCCTCTTCCAAAAGTTGCTGCTTGCTACGATGATTGTACTGAGATTATTATACTAACTGGGAGTTATTTGTACAATAAGTGGGAAGGTGACACCTCAACAGACTTCTCAAAATTCCTCCCAGAGCCAGCTGGTGTAGAGGAACATTAAGATTTTTAAGTGCGTGTGAAGGTGATGAACTGAGCAAAAAGAAGGTTTCCCCATAGCACATAGTAGGCAGCTTTTAGGGTAGGAAAATGCTAAACAGGATCAAAACTTTGCTATAAGAAAACTGACAAGTTACAAGGGTGTTGTTTGAACTAGAAAAGAGGAAGATATCTAGATGTAAAGGAGAGGGCAAAAATTACAGCTGAGCCCTGCAATAGGCAGGCGGCCTCCTGGGGGGACGTTCCAGCAATGCAACTCAGCATCACAAAAGGTGGTCAATAAAACAGAGCACAGTGGTCAAACAAATGCCAGCAATCGCTCTTCCTTACACTGCCATTTAGCTGAACTCCAGGAGGGATTGGACATCCCAAATAAGAACAGAGGGGGCTTTTTGCTGTGGGCACAGGGGGAAGGGTAGCTAAAACAGAAAAGCCTTGTCAACAGTCTAGGGACATCAATAAGACGGACTGGTGAGACAGGATGATAGGACAGAAGTGGATGAGCCACATACCAGCCTTTCAAGTGATTTGTTACCAATACCTGAAGTCACATGCCGGGAGATTTTTCTGACATTTCTAAGATGTACAGGCTAAATATTAAGGGACCGTTGCATCGGGAACTTTGCCCATCTCTGTTTCTGTCACAGGGACTCACAGAGGAGAATGCAGCAAGACTGGCTGTGTAGGACTTAAAGAGAGGATCTGGTCACATATATCTCACATTCACACTGTGTAACAAGGCAGGCGCGCCCGTGATATCAGACTTTATCCTTAGAGTCACGGGAATGGCTTTAAACTTCAAGAAGCCCACAGAACAAATGGAGATGTCTGATCTGCAGGCGTGAAGAGACCCATGGGAGGAATCTGTACCAATCCTACATGTACCACTGAGATATAGGCCTGGGGAAGAGATAGTCTTCTCCATAGTCATTCTACCCACTAATTCTAGTCCTTTGCCTTCTCTACCAAACCAAACCCCCAAAAGTCTTCCTGAAGCATCATCTCTCTTACAACTCTGCCCATGGCAAGGTAATGTCATTTTAGAGAAGTGCATTGGACAAGAGCAATATTCATCAGACCGTAGTGCTTTTTGTAGGAATGTCCCATTTGGATTACAGACTGAGATAACCATTGAAAGTTATCTTTCTTCCTTAAAAAAAACCCAACACGGTACTCCACTAGCAGTGAAAATGAAACATAGGAGTTGAAGAACTAACTATAGCTGAATCACTAAATACAAAGGGGCATAGTGTAATTAAGTTCAGTGTCCTTGTGGGAGGGAATGCAACAAAACCGAACACTGTGACATTAAGCTTTAGAAAGGGGATTTAAAAAAAAAAAAAAAAAATGAGGAAGCTAGTCAAAAAGGCCCTGAAGTCAGAAGTAAGGAAATTAAAATCCTTCAACTCAGCATGAAGGCTACTTAAGCAACCATAATAGAGTCCCAGAAGGAATGCGCAGCTTTTCAAAGAAACATGGAAGGCAGGAAAAATAAAATTAGCATGGGAAAACAGCAAGGTTCAAGGGGTTATTTAAGCCAAACAGGTAGCATTCAAAAAGAAGTGAAAATCTACCATAAGGGAAGGCAATGTGAAGGAACACAAACCATGGAAGGTTCTTCCCATCATGCAGACATGTTTCAAAAGTCGTGGTGACTGAGAAATGAGCTAGGCTGAGGAGTGGTTTAAGGAGAAAATAGCTAACGAAAGAAGAAATTAGTAACTGGAAGCATGGATATCAGATGGTTTCCAGGAGTAATAACAGTGAATAAGGTGATTGCACAGAAAATAGGTTATTTCTCATCCACATGTAGGACACTGTGGGGATACAAGTTGTCTGAAGTGAGTGAGTCTAGAAGAAATAGAATGGATAAAATCAAGGAGTGGAAAAAAAAATATATTAAAATCCAAGAGATTCCTAGATCCAGTCAGAATAGGCAAGTGCTCCACAGGATGGTGTAGCTGGGCGCTGATCACAAGCTAAGATTCTGCAGCGAGCCCATAAGGAAAGCAGGAAAATCGTTGCACTGAGACACTCTTCCCTATCTCTTACCTGCTGCACCAATAGCCTCTTGATGTCTCAGCCAGCCCAGAGTGACCTCTGAGTATATGAGAAGACCTGAGGACCCTGGGAATGCCTCATGACTCTTCCAGATCATGAACAGCATAATACGTCACAGCCTTCTTCACTTTAATTTATTTGGGCTGGAGCAACACACCTTGTCACCGGCTGCATCCAACCTGCAGCACAGAACACACTCTTTTGAGCTTTAGTCATTTGTGTGGCCTCTTAAGTAATTATCCATTGCATTATTCAATGAGAGAGCACAGTGTTTACTGGATTACTGGCTGTGTATTACCTTAAAGACACAGCTCACCGGTTTGGGAGCCAGCCACGCTGTTGTGAAGAAATGAGCAAACATTTATCTTTCTCCCTGCATTTTTGAGCTACATAATAAGACTCTTTATAAAAAAAAAATAATAAAAAAAATAATAAAAAACCCCCAGCTTTTTGGGTCCTGTAGCAACCAGCAAAGTAACATCCTTGGGCCAAAGATGCAGGAGAATCATTGCGATTGGGTGGGATAAACCAGAAGTGTCCAGAAGCATCAAGGTAAAACAAAAAATAAAGCAGGCGTATATAGAAAGCGGAAAAGAGCTGCAATGTAGTCCTCTCCCAGCAGTTTGCAATTGGATGCTATGCAGCTGGAGAACCTTCCATTTGAGCTAAATGCTAGCCAGGACATAATGGAGGATAATTATACAAGGAGGTGCATAGTGTTGCTACACACAGTTAAGCAGTTGCTATGTCTCATGCCCCAAATGGTTGCCCTTCCATGAAAACAATTTCTGTCCACGTACACACACGTGGACAGGACAGCGAACCACGCCGCACAGCAATGGGTAATGACGACATGCCTTAGTATATAGACACAGACCGGTTTGTCTCGAGGACAGCAAATATGACTGCCTGGTAATCCTCTGCAGACAGCTGCAGGTTACCTGTCCAGCTAAGCTCTGCTGGCTTCTCAAAGCGTTCTTCCTGTGTTGCCAGGTGCAATGCATTTTTTTTCCTGGAAAGCCTTCTAATTTCTTGTCCTAAGTAGCACCAGAGTCTTAATTTCTTGGTTAGAAAACATCAACCGTCTGAGTCCATAAGCCATGGTAGGTCCAGGTTATGATACTAAAAGACAAATCAGAAGTAATGAAACGTTTATTTCGGAGACAGAGATGTGTCCTCCATCAGTACATGCTACTTAATATCCTCACATCCACTTCCACTGATAAATATTCAGTTAGAGGTACTGTCTGAATGAGGAGCTATTTGGGGTGACACTTTCATATTGATGCAAATTAATTTAATAAGAACTTACATGAAAAAAATCTGGAGTTTCTGAATGAGCTGTCTTTTATAAATATTTCTGGTTACCGCTGCACTCAAATATTGAGCATAAAAATGGCTGCAACAGCTCAGAAAAAAGGTCCTGCCAGCCCAGTTACTCGTCTCTGAGGGGGGATCCATCAACAGATGTGCAACACACGAGTACCTGCATAGGGCAAGCACACAGTAGTATTTATCCAGAATATTCCTTCAAGGCTATGCCTGGGGAATTCCGGTAGCAAAGGCCATGTCTTACATACAAAGCTCTGTGAGGGTTTTTCTCCTACTTTTTCATAAGGAACAGGTATTTCTCAGCCCCCTTTATTGCCTATAGTTCCAGCAATCAACAGCGTAGCTACTAAAACAAATCCCCAATGTGAATATTACCAAATGTTACCAGAACCAAACCTCAGACTCAGGTCCGATCTGGTTAAAGTTAATACCTCAGTGTCCTGTGCTTTTGTTAGCATGATCTCTGCTTTACTGATTGTAGGCTAAACTTTATTCATGGTTACACCACGTAAATCAGGATTCCATCAGAACTGAAGGAAACTACACTGAAGTGATATCACTTGTCATAGAGCAAAATTTAGTTCAGTGTTACAGTAGTCTTTTTACCAATCACGTAGCTTACGTGTCAGGTAAAAAACTCACACTGGCTACACTCCCCAGAGTCAGGAACAGGGGGAGGTTATTGCAAAATATCGCAGTAACTCTATTTGTCCAGCACTATGTTGGCTGACTTCCATGAGGAATGCGTTTAGTTAATTGAAAAGGTTTTGGTTAAAGTTTGCCAGCAAGAGATCATAGAGTTCTAGACAACACATACTGTGAGTATGAACTCCATTCAACCTTTGGAATACCTCTGTGAAGGCAGGAAATTGAAATATTGTGCTATATTGGCAACTAAATGGTCATTTATCATCCATGCTAAGTTTGGAGCACAGTGAAATGATTTTTCAACTCTCAGAGGGCCCTTATTAACAATTACAAGGTGTGTCTATATAGATACAGATTATGTATTGAAATACAGTTTCAAGAAGAATATGAGATAATCAACAGCTGTATCTGCCCTCCTATTTGCTTAAGATCAAATTTGGACTATGTTCAGAGGCACAAACACTATATTAAAACACAATAGAGTTAAGACACCTACTGACAAAAGCAAGGAAATTCACAGTTAAAGAGGAAAACACGCCATATGTTCTGCAGTACCTAGGAACAACAGGGAGCATTCAGCTCATCATTAAAGAGGCACCCAGTTGTGCCTAGGTATTGGAGAACATATGGAACACTTCCCTGCTCATGTCTGAATTTCCTTACTATTGTCAGCTTATGGATCAAGCACGACTTTTACTTTTTTTAATTTTTTTTTTTAATATACAGTTCAGGGGATTCTTTAAGGAGTTGTTTAGTTTGTAAAATACCATTTTACTTTTATAATTATCATCCCCAAAGACATACATAAATTATTTCTAGCCTACTTTTACGAAGAGTTCAGGATCACTGGAAATCACAACTTGTAAAAATAAAGCAGTGAGTTGCTCAGCGAGTTTCCAAGCTGACACCTATGGAAGGTCAGAGCTGGCAGGACTGATGTGACTTAGCGCAGCTGAAAAGCAGCTCTGAGTTGCTCAGCAGTTTTCCAAGCAGACACCTATGGAAGTTAGAGCTGGCAGGACTGATTTGACTTACTGTAACTGAAAAGTAGCTCTTTCATTTTATACTTCAGTACTTCTCTTTAAACCACCTCTAGGTTTTAATTGCCTAAGACAGTAGAACCAACCCATCGCACTGCAAATCGCTGTATATTAATTATTAGACTGTTAGGAATCCCCAGTCAGAATTGCAGTTCACTGTGCGGGGTATTGTACATCTATTTATGAAATCCAAAGTACTTACGGTCAAAGCAGCCAAGGAACTGGAAGAGAAAAGATAATGGTCATTGTCCTCATTTTAGAGCTGAGGTTTCCCTAAAGAATGAAGCAAAGGCTCTAAAAGCTCAGAAGGAGCGCTCAGCATCCTGCTCCGGCCACTTCTGCCTTGATTTAAAATCATAGCGCGGTTAAAGCAAAAAACTACCTGACGGAGCGATGGCAACGCCGTCGGCAGCGCTTTATCGGCGTGGGCACCGCTCTCCACGGGGTGCCGGGCTGTGGCAGCAGGCCTGGCACGGTGATGGGCTCCTTCCCATGTCAGCACGAGAGGGCAGCATTGCCCGAGGTCTGTCCGCCTGCGGCAGGGACAGGGGGCACACAGGTCTGCCCCAGGAGGGTCCCCGTGGAGACAAAACACTGTGTGCAGGACTTGCATGGAAATTAACACAGAATATTATTATTATTATTATTGTTGTTGTTATTATTATTATTGAAATGTAATAAATTGTCAAATTTTATAAGCTGTCACTTCTTTTATGAAACCATCCAGAAATCTGGTGTCTTTGAAGCCAAACCAATCTTGCCAAAATGCATCCTTTCGTTCAAAATATTCCTAGAAAGAGAACAGGGAAGGACTTGGGTTGGTACACACATTGGAGGTCCTGGCTGATCTGAATTATAGCATGTTCTTATGTACGCACTAGATAGCCATATGTTTTATTTTCCTGGGAAGCAAGCTAAAAGAGTGAGTTTTTCATGTTTTGCCTCCTAAACCCCTGTCTCCAAATTAGACTTTTACTTTCAGTAAAATTAAAATAATCGAAGTAGAACTTCAACTTTTCAGAACCATCTGATTTTCCGTTATGCTCTGCTTTATTCGGAAAGCATCAAACTCTTTGGACTCTGAGCTAGCCACCTATTCCCTTAACCTTATAGGATGCTGAGCCCATTAAAGCTGCTTATAGCTTTTTTACAGTTTAGGACTAAAGAGAATTGAGAAAACCCTGCTGCACAGTTGAAGACAAGCTCCATAGGGTGCAGTCCTCACATGTATTGCTTGCCAGCTTGGATGCCTCCATTTCTCTCCCAGAACCAGTTACACCTTAAGATGCTTAGGCACAGAGGATGAGGAATGGATCTGCCCTTTATCACCTTTCTGCTACTGCATCTCGGAAACCACAGAGAAGTCCCTTTCAGAAGCTGGCCAGGGGATATTTGCTGCCCTCAGCCAGTGACAACCGCCCTTGCTCAGTCCCTGCCCAGCACCACACTGAGCGATTCTTGACTTCACCCCTTGTAGTTCAGTCAGAAGAGGTCCTGAGGAATGAGCTCCTAAGGAAGAAAAATTTCTTTTGCCTAACAGGTCATTTGCTGGGGCACAAATGCAGCCTGTACTCATGGAAAACTGTCCAGCTTTTTCTTGCTTAGTAAGACAATGTAAGGATGTTGCAAGAGGTTGTTTTTAGCCAGCTTGGATAACTAAGTCTGAGCCAAATGCAATGAACCTCTGCAGGCCAAATTCTCAACTCAATCCATGCATAAAATGAAGTTAAGAATGAGAACTGATATGAAGCAAAACAGTGAAATAACCCTGTCACAGTATTGCAGCTCATTTAGGTTCCTCCTTCAATTCTTAAAACATCTTCCTTCCCCTTAGATAGAACATTAAATGACTACAAAAGCTAATCCCTATTAGTTTTAACCAGGATAATAGGTTAACAAGAATACTATGCACTAAGACCAGTGAATTATCTGACCTTGCTGATGTTGTCAGGACTGTAAGTATCCCTGGTAAGCTGAACTGTTTCACATATTTGCATAGAAGTTAGGGTGGAAATCTTGTAAGAGGAGCATTTACCGTGAGTAAAAAGAGACAAAGGAAAGTGCAAACAGTAGTGCTGTTACACTTGATTTTCTGTTCCAGCCTGCTCAGCTCTCCTAGGAAGTAATGCCTTTCCTTTCATTAAAGTCCATGAGAGACTGGATACTCTACAATTCAGATTTTAATAGTCTGCGTTGATACTGACTACTCAGTTATTAAGTTGTCTTCCAGAAGTTCACCCAAGCCCTCCAGCTGAAGAGGCTGTGGAGCGAACACATCAGTGTTCCCCTTCAGACGCCTTCCATCACCTTGAGAAGTGGCAGCAATATCTCTAGGGAAACCACTGTCATTGTTCTGCCCCAGGGCTGCAGGAGAGACCAGTTGAGCTAAAGCTGGGAAAGCACAGGCTTCTACACCCTCTTCTCCTAAAGGCTCATCTGAATCTCAAGAAATTGCTTCATCAACCTCCTTTGCACAACACTTTGCATTGACATGACTTCAGGACCCGAGTAACGCAGCAAATAACTGATGTTCCTCACCTTTAACTTGCTGAACACTTAGCTAGATTGAGGTTTTACGGAGCAAAGGATGCTGGCAGGAACCCTTGCAAGAGTTGTACCCTCCTCTTGATTTTTTTATCCCCTTTTGGAAAATAACAAAAAAACCCTAACGACTCAAAGCCTTGGAGGTGCCTTACCAGACAGCAGCATTTTTGTACCTATTTAAAATGCTAGGAAACCCTTCTTGAATGCCTGCAATGCACATATCAGTGCAGACACAAGACCAATGGCTGTCTGCACAGAAATGCACACCAGCTTTAGTCTAGCTCCATGCTTAAATACTCATCCCTCCACTAGCTAAAGAGTAATTGTTTGGTGACTGGGCTTCAAACTCAGCAACGCCACACACTAGGCAGGGAATAGTCCCACAGTGGCTTAAATCTTGGCGTCACTCTGCTCCAGAAGAGTCTCTGAGGCTGGGGAACAAACATACCGACCTTAAACTTGTGCCAGATGTCTTCTGCCATCTGCCAGCCTGCACTTTCTTCTGCAAGGGAGCTGAGCAAGGATGGAGCTGGCCTTACACACAGCACGGCACAGAGATGGTTAGCTTCACCGCATCACCAGTATTCGCACTACGCGAGGAGCAGAAGCAGCTTGCCCTAAGTAGTAATTAGTCAAACAGAAATTATATCAACTAACAGGGCACAGAAATGTAACCTTATTTCTGAGGAGCTTTTCCAAATTACCAGTCATCTTGAAAGGGTGTGAGCGTGCAAGTGTCAGAAGTTTAGCAAAGAATATATTAGCAGTGTGGCAAAGCAATAAACTTTCATGCAAGTGTCTGCAAATTTTACCTGTGTGTAGATTCGAAATCTTGAAACAGATTCACTAAAGATTGAGGGTTTTATTAAGGTCAAAAGGGTTACGCTGCAGTTCATAGGCACATTTGTTTTATTAATTGAGTCATAAGTTCTGGCAGTCTGCAAACAGATTTCAAAACATGCATCAGCTGCTTTCGATTGCCATAAGAGATCTGAAAACCTGCCAGTAAGTCTGTTTGCAGCTCTTAAAAATTTTGGCTAAAAACCTGTTTTAAACTATTAGCAATTACTTTTTGAAAAAAAAAAAAAATGTGTGCATGGAGGGAGGGAAGAGGGAGGGAAGAGGGGGGAGAGAGAAAGAGAAGCACGTATTTTGTTCAGACACAGCACCACGGTTACTGATGTAAGTGTGCTCCTCTGAAGGAGGCTGATTATTTTCTAGACAGTCAAAGCCTTGCCATTTCCCTGGTGTTCCAAGCCTTAATGCCTATCCTCTCATGCAGCTCTTGGCGTGCTTCAGAATGAAGAGCACTTGGTCAGCATCCTGCTAGACCAAGCAAAAGGGCAAGATGTCTCATTTTCATGCCCTGGTTTGAGTCTCTTGAGTGCACAGGGTATGCATTAAGAAAACAATAACAAGTGAAGCCGTGCAAAGAAAGCCAGGTACAGCGCTTGCTAAAATCTGTCTCAAACAGGTGCCAAAGAAGTACGGACAGACTAAGGAGCAGCTGGTTTTCTTATGCAGTGCCCAGCTCAAAGTGACTATGTGAGAAGGAAGAAGATTGAGCTGTGTAGATGGCGTTTCAGATAGGAGCAACTTGAACTTCAAAGCCAGTAGGTCTCTCCTATTACCCCACCACACTACCAGGATGATTTGTCAGATGCTGTCTCAAAAGCCTTCATACCCAGATGCCAAAGACAGAGCTGCCCAGTTTGCTCTGCTATGAAAGAGACTTGACTCATTACAGTTCATGTTAATGGCATAAAAGGGTACAGATCTGGCACCTCCATTTCCCCTCACTGCAGAATCAGCCTTTGAAAACTGCTATTCCGAACCCATACAGCTTTTTTTTTTTGGTTCTTCTGTGTCCACATCCCATTCCAGTCCTCCTGCCTTTTCCTCCTTCTGTGTCTTCTGAAGGCCAAGCAGTTTCTATAATAACATAAAAAATTGGTCTGAAAATGAACGTAAATTACCACATTTCGAAAACAGACAAAGATTTGTTCCGTGAGCTCATGCAGCTTTCTGGAGCCCAGAGCTCATAAGCACAGTCTGTGCCCCGGGTTCATACAACGCTTGCATCAGGTGCTGGCATGAGCAAGGAATAGACAAGAGGTGCACCCAGAATCAACCACCTCAACTCATCCCTGGCACCTCTTAAATGACTTCATACTACATTTTTAATTACACTATCTTCCTGCAATTTGTCAGATCCCACAATATAATAAAACCAAGCGTGCAGGTGCCTCAGGTCTGCCAGCTGAAGCTGAAACATCCCCTGCTTTTTTAGCACATTTATCTTATTGCAGCCCATGCAAGCAGTAACAAGCTGCTCCCCTCTTCATGTTCCCTCTCATCATACAGAGCTATGGCAAGAAAAGGCAAGAAAGGAGCACGAATGCATTTAGCTCCTCATGAGATTAGGTAGCAAAATGCCTTTAGCTATTTGGGCACAGCTCATTTGAGTGGTCTGTGGCAGTGCAGGGAAATCTCTGCTCAGGTTCCTGTTCCTTACCAATGGGGCCATCCCACCTCCCTGTGTAACTCCATAAAAAACAGTAAAAGATCTAATCATGGGAAATCTTGGTATAAAGCTACTATATAGCTTGAGGGTGCCTCTTGTTAACAACTGTAACGCAGGCTGCATAAACTGAAACACTGAAGTGTTTATTTAGCCAAGAACAAGGCTACTACCTTGTAAACAGAAAGCACCCTCAAGCTATCCCAGATATATTAATAGGACACCCAGGCTCTGCTGAGCAGCCCTGGAAGGACAAAATTGTCCTGGGGAGCCTCCAGGATGCTTATTAGTTTGGATTTCTGTCTGAGATAGTACCTCCCCTAAATATCATTTCATTTGTGGCATATATAACCTCTTATACACTGCCACGGGACTGTCCAAACCAGCACCTCAAAAAGAAATATATAAATGCATCTGTTAAAACCACAAATTTATCACTGTTTATTACTGGAGATCTTCTGGTTCTTTTCTAAGATGAAGTTGTCAATGGACTTTATTACTATTAGTGCATAAAATGGATTTAGTCCATTGCTGGTAGAAAGCACCACGTGTTTTACTGAAGGAATTTTTCCATAGCTGGAGTCAGAGGAGATAAACTATCCTGGCCATCAGCTATAGAGCAGCAAATATCTTTCGGACCTCATTAGGTTTTAAGAGCTTTTTTCAGTTTACCAACTTTACCTCTCAATTCCATACACTTTGCCTTCAATAAATCACCAGCTGAGCTATTTATTCGCATATGCATTTTTGTAGTATCAGCTATTTTTTCCAATAGAAGTATTTTTGCCCTATGGCTTATTTTTCATCTGAGAGAAGAAAGTTAGTTCTGTCCTGGGGTCTACAGGAAAGATGGGGAGAGACTCTTTATCAGGGGTGCAGTGACAAGATGAGGGGTATTGGTTTTAAGCTGAAAGGGGAGATTTAGATTAAGTATTAGAAAGAAATGTTTTCCTGTGAGGGTGGGGAGGCCCTGGCCCAGGTTACCCAGAGCAGTTGTGGCTGCCCCATCCCTGGAGGTGTTCAAGGCCAGGTTGGATGGGGCTTTGAGCAGCCTAATCCAGGGGGACGTGTCCCTGCCCATGGCAGGGGGGTAGGAACTGAATGATCTTCAGGGTTCCTTGCAACCCAAACCATTCTATGATTCTATGATTTGTGAAACTTTTATTATTGGTTCAACCAATTGAAAAATATTTTCACATTTTGGCCTCATTAGTAATCAAGTTAATGACTCTTCCTATAAGAAAAAAAACCAGAAATGATAAATCTGTGACTTCTCAGAGAGCTCCATGTGCATGGGGGCTGAAGGAATATCTGACCAAGGAACAACACTTGACTCAGGAAAAAAAATTCAAAAAAGAATTTTTTAGCATTTAGAATTGATTTGTGTGTACAGCTGACGAATGATACAGGCATTTAAGAATCTATAAATACTCTTCACAAGAGAGACTGTAATAGTTACTGGATCAAAAGTAAAAATTTGCTACATTTGTGTCCTTGGGATAGAATTTACACTTTCAGAATAACTGTTAGCAGCTAAGTGATCCTTTTCACAATTCTATTTTAAGATTGGCCTGAACCTTCAAAAAGTTTAAATGACAGAGGCTTTTCCCCATCCCACTCCTAAAAGCTAATAATAAAAATCTCCAATGGAAATCCATCAGGGACTGGTAGCATTCTTATACACGCTGGTGTCCTGTGGTATTTGGAAAAGGTCATACCTACAAAGCAATATAACCCATTGGAGATTTAAACTTTGGCATAAGCCCACATAAGACTTCAAGATGTAAGTCAACGGTTGACTCAGGATTTTCTGTCTAGGTATGACAGATGTTATGGTTGGCCACTTTGTGTGTGTGGAGGGGGTGTTGAAGACTGGGCGAGTTCACACTGTGTGAGGTACCACGACTCTAGTCAAAACTATGTCTTTCTTTTAATTTCTGGCTTTCCAGTCAGCTAGTCATGGTTCTCGAAGAACTCTCTTGTGATGTGAATATGGAAATTCAAGGTAGATTATTAGAAAGTATGCATGCAACAAGTACTGAGCTTGGATTCTAATAAGAAACACAATGAGAGGGCACATACAGCTACTTCAATTCATAAAAACATTTGTGGGACTCATGTATTAGTTTTAAAGGACACAAACTCATTTCCATCTCTTTATGTCACTATGCAGAGCAGTATGCACAGTAGCTGGGATGTTACAGTAGGAGAGATCTATTGATAGTAAATTAAAATGGTGCTCTTTTTACTAAACTGTCAAACACGATAACCAGTGCACTTTGCCGTTCAAGTGTAAAGACAGGTAGCATCTTGAAGGGCAAGGATTGACACCAACAGATCTCTCTTGTAATGAAGAGCATTCAACACCGCTTATACCATCAAGCTTACTCAAGGAACACAGTGTGTTTAGTCTGTCCTGTATACAACACGGCCCTTATGTTGGCCATTTAAATTTATAGCAGCTTTACATTTTTCAACAATTCCTGTCAAATTGTATGTATTTATTTAAAGCTTGCCCAGCGTCTGGTATTTACAAATACTGCCATATATTTTAAAGCAAGAGTAGTTCCCAATTAGCTGAAGTGTTTAAGAAAATCATCATATATTCTGAATGATGAAAGATCACAGAAGGAGGTCTCCTAATGGATGACAGGTGCAGGAATGAAAGCATCTAAAGACTGTGAGCCAAAATCTAAGAAGTCACAGAATATCATAATTCACTTTAAATTACACCCAGGTCAGAAAGTTGAATAAGACCTTTGGCTTTGAAGGTATTTAAAACCACCCCTCTTTTTATAACAGAAACAACCCCTCAAAAATGCTGACTCTTGTAACTGAGGCATCTGAAGTCAGCTGCATATGGATAATAAGTAAAAATAAATAATAAATAACTATAAAATACATAAACACCTAACTGAAAAGCATGAATAATTTTACCTCTGCTTTCAGGGAGCCTGAGTAAGCTCTAATCATCCCCAAAGATCTAGACTTTTTTGTTTGGTTACAAAACAAGGCGGGTTAACCTATATATATAAAAGCTTGCATTCACTGCACCTTGTAGCTACAAGACTATTTTTAGGCTCTTCAGACACAGCTAATTCTTTAAATAATCTTTGTCACAAAAGTAAGAGTAAGATAAACCAATTAGCTGGATGAAATTTTCCAAATCAGATTCTCATTAGACCAATACCATGATACATATTTCATTAGAACTTGCAGTTGTAGTACAGAAATGTTGCACAGACCTAAAGTGGTCCTGTCTGCCATTAAGGCAGTAGATGTTGGTATTTTGCTGTATCACAGCTAGATGCCTCTTTTTCCAAGAAGATTAATCAATAATAGTTTTCGACTTGTAAATTCTCTTAACTGTTACTTTAAAAGTAGGGAAATTTAAAACACGAAGATGTTTGAACATTTAAAAATAATTACCAAGTGAGGGATGCAGATGAAGACAGAAATATGGAAATATTACACAACCTACCTTTAGTCACTGCAGTATCACCACAACACCGTGAATACAGTAAAGTCTGGGCAACTCCATAAACCTTTCAATGGGTGGAAGTAAAATTAACTGCAGATTTAAGTCACTGACAAAAAAACACCCCATGTATCAGCATGCTGGTAGGACTGTAATCAAATGTAGACTCATTTCCAGAGCAATGAGGAGACCAGAGGGAACTCCAGACTCCGTAACAGCACCCTCCTTACAGACTCCACCACACTGTGCAGCGTAAACACACCCCTGCACCACACTCAAGGCAGATAATTAATCTTTAATGAAGTTTCATGTGCATGTTTAAAACACGTGCAAATGTTACGTGCTCATCCATCCACATCTAGGCACGTACTTTGCATGTGCAAAAGGAGACGTTATAAGTATGCTTTTTATTTCCTAAGAGCTATACCACAAATTCCATAAAGCATTCACTTTATACAATCTCAGGGTATTTGTCAAACAAGATAATACAATGAAGAGCCAGAAATGGTATGAAAAACCACTGGTAGAAAGAGATATGATTCGTATTTCTAGTAGTGGATCAGTTGCAATGGGATCTGGTTTTCATCATAACTTGGTATGAAAGCTACTGCAGCTGCTCCTCACACAGAGGTAGTTCTGTATTTCAGTGTCCTTCTGAAAACCCCAACATTTCAAAGCAAATTCTCTTTTGGGTAAGTCAGGATTAATACAAAAAAACCCACTCAGTTGTACAGCACTATTGGAGCCCCAAACTCCTGGTGGAAAGAGAGGACATGGGCTACACTGGCAACAGCATTTCATTCCTGACCCCAGAACGTCTGCCATCAGTCACCCCCATGAGTCGTACAAGAGGCAGTTTCATTACAGGTGGGTAATCCCAAATGGAGCATGGAAGGCTTCTCCACTCATTGCTTTACACAAAGGTCATTTAGCTCTTTACTTCTCAAAAATGAGCTTACAGGTACATTAAGCCATATTTTACATATATCGATTGTTTCCATTCATGTGTATTCTTTCAGTGACTCCTGCAACTATATAAGTATTTTTAAATGAGAAAGAAAAAACAAAACCCGTGTGTTAAATCCTGCCTTCTGATTTTGGGAGCACTTCCACTATAATAGTTAAAAGCAATACTGTGAAAAATATTTCCTTTCTATTTACACATTTATAGAATTCTCAAAATTTTTAGATTTTTTTTGCCAACTGAAGCACTTACAAATTGATGAGCGAAGTTCCTACAGAGAAGGAACAATCGAGTTCAGTTATCCAGGGAGAGATCATGGTATATGGTTCCAGGCTTCCCTGAAGAGGTGGAGGGTGTAACCACCAGGAGGAGCCCCAGAGTTGGGTGCCTCTTAGATTATACTTAGCCTGGCAGACAGATTTTTCTGTTTCAAAATAATTTTAAAAAGTAGTAAGTACAATTTTTAATGGCTAGATGTAAAACAGAACAATGTTCCATTTTTTGGTTTATATTATACTATTTTCTCTGTCTTTTGGAAATATGTTTTTCCCTTAAAAATAATATTCTGCTATTACGATGGTTGTAAAGTCTATTTGTAAATAAGAACTGGAAAACTGTTGCCTTTCTGAGTCTGCTGGCAGATCACGAGCACCTCTGCTGCCATTCACTGATTTCCTCAAGCAGAAATAGTCACCATATCTCTCCATGCTACATCTGCAGAAGAGGCTCCAGAGCACAGCAGTAGATTAGAATCATGCCTCAGTCTGCAATTCTAGTGTAAATCAGACCCATGTGAGAGCATGTTAAAAGCCCCCATTTCTTTACGGAGGAAGGTAAAAAAAGAGAGAGAGAGAAGACTCAGCACATCCACAGTAATATTTTCAAGTCAAATGAAAAAAACATAGTAGAGATTAAGGTGCCCAAAGTTCCTAATTTTCAACAAATACGAAGCTCAGAGGAGTATTATCTGTTTTCTTGGCCCTGAGAAATACTCTTCACAACCATTAGAAGAAATCCTTCCAGCTCCGCTACATGGGGTACACAGAATTGAGGCTTCAGAGGTCATGCTTCTCCCAATAGTTCTTCCCGGATCTTTGAATCAACTGAAAATGCAGCAGAACAGCACAGTGAAAAAAAATCACTGCACTGACTTCAATGCCTAAATAAGGCCTCCAAACCCAGCTCTGAAAACCTTTGAACTAAATTGTAGCAGTGAACTTCAGCCCACACTCAGCTGACATCTGAACCACTGAAAAACTAGTCCAATTACACCCCAGCTCAGCGACAAGGCAGCTGTAAGGATGTATTAGCCTTTTGCTATCACATCCAAACCATCTGAAGTCGAAGTCACCAGTCCTTAAATCAGAAGCAAGAAGGCAGCACTTTCAGTTTTCAGCAAGTCAGAGACGCAGGTAAAACTTCAGCCTTAAAACTAAAAAGTTTGGTCTTACCTGGGCGTACCCTTTGCTGAAGGCCACAAATTGAAAGGGTAATACTATGTCACCTGCAGGATTTCACAGGGTTTGATGCATCACCAGAATAGTCTCAGTTCAAAAGATGGATTAATGGGAATTATCAGTGGAACACAGCTACAGCACCAGTCTGCTCAAATCCCAGATGCAAGCCCACGGGCTTGTAAGCTGCCTTTCCACTTCAGGTTGGGATGTAACAGGGTGATGTGAAGAGTTCATCCTTCTGCTGTTTGCCAGTTAAATAAAGACTCCCTTTGATTTTAAATTACTCTAAGTTCTTGATTAGACTCAGGCAACCTGATTAGAAAGAGTTTTTATAAGCAACATCACGCCATTAATATACTGACCTAAAAAACACAGCAAATACAAGAAATCATCAAGGTTTGGCTATTAAGAGACAATCTGCCTGCAGTAACTTTTGCAAGGTACCTTATTTCTTATCCTTTAGAACTGATGTAATCTTTCAAGAGCTGTAAGATTTAGAAAGCCACACAACATTGCAGTTGTTTTCCTATTAGCGTACCCCATGCAGAGAAAACCGGCAATTATCACCTTTGTGGAATGTGGTTTGCCTGTGTTACATTCGCTTTGACCTCCAGCTTGGGTCAAAAGATGTCACTTTCTGGAGAGGTCTGTGGCTATTGTGTCATCCAAACAGAAAATACTGCCTTGCAGAAGGCCCGGGAGCCTTTTAAAACATGCCGGTATAACGCAGAGGAATTCCTGCATCCTCCCTCTTGCTGTGTCACTCTACAGCTGGCTTTGCCAAAGATCTTGCAGGATATTCCTCAGACATTCTCCTAGGCCTGATGGGAATATCATAGTTACACTCAGTTCATCAGTTACCTCTCTTCAAACCCACCAAAAATGGTATCTATTAGGTGCCGCAAAACTATAGTATCAAGCAACGACTCCAATCCAGCTTTGCAGTGCCCAAATCCCAACCCTTAAAGGAAAAATGGCCACGGCGTCCAAGAAACCAGGATTCAGGCCTGAAAACATACAGAGAAGTCTATTAAGTGAAAAAATCTGATACCATTTTTCTTCACTCAGCACCACAAATTAAACAAGCCCCAGCAGTTTCTGGTCAAACTCTGCCAAACCTCTGATCAAACTATTTGCACAAATAAATCTCCTTCACAACACTCTCATATTTATCAGTCAAATAATTGCAGTGAAGCCAGATGATTGGTTAAAGCCCAGAAAGCCCCAGTTCACAGGAGTAGAGAGAAGGCCACCATCCAGCTCATCTTCATCTTCTCTAATATCTACAACAGGCAGATAGACTATGGAGTTTGGTGTCTGCGCTGGTAGAGCCTCTGTAGGAAGGTTGATTAACTTAATGATATTTATATCATCAGTGGGGTATCTGCAATTCAATCAAACAGCAATCAAGTTCTGTTTATTAGCGTATTTTTAAAAGGCATTTAGAGCACGGACTGGGCACTTATTGAGTAAAACTAATAAATAAGATTACAAGAATCAAATCACTGCTCTACGAAAACAGTATTTTCTGTGGCAAGGAGCGATTTACAATCATTACTGATTGAAAAGGAATGAAAAGATGAAAGAAAAACATCAGCAGAAAAAAGGGGCAGGGTAAGCCATTTATTTTTATTTTTTTAAGTAGATTTGCTATCAGTGTATAAACAGACAGAATCCCAGGATGGTATCATTTCTCATTGCAGATGTGCACCACAAAACTGGTCTCCTTAGGCTCCAAAACTGGTTCTAATACTTTTCTTGTTTGGATTGTAACTTGACCCGCACCTTCAATTCGTGTTTTGTTCGTATATACCTTTTATGCTGGATGACTACTTGTCTTCATCACCTCAGCAAGTCAGCAGGGAAACATTTTTAAAAGCTGTGGCATTACTCAAGCTGTGAGGTGGGCGACTCAAGAGGAGCGACATCTTAAAACATTCTGCACAGGGGCAAGTAAAAAGTCAATAAGGAAATACCATAGTTAGGCTCTTTTTAACTTGCTGAAAGTGTGAGACAGCAGTTCATTTCCTGATTACTCATGTGGAAATGGTAAAAAATAATTAAGAGCAATGGCTAATCACCAAATCAAAACAAATATTAAATAAGCAAACTTGCTTTCTACCATCAAGTTCAGTGTGCAAATGAGCAATGGCATTCAAAAGCTTAGCCTTTAGACCAATATAAAGGGTACAATAAAAGTAAAAAAGATCTTTTTTTAAGGCTACATCATGTTAGAACATCAGCAACAGGAGTTATGGAAGCTGTTGGAGCCATGTGGTCAAGACTGGAACAAAACTCAAGGAATTGCTTTAAAGTCAGAAATAAACACTGTATGAAAACAAAAAGTGAGTGTACACAGGAAAAGCAAATTCTCCCCTTTGCTCATTTCATATCCCAATTACATTTCACTGCTAGTTCCAAGCTGGCCATATTGCAATGACAATAAGTGGATGTGTGGTCCTCACTGCCCTGTGAAATCTTTCACTCTATTTCCTATCCTCTGTGTAGAGCTTGAGTAGTTTTAGGGCTATCCAAAGGGGCATTGAAGCTGCAGATTAGGAAAATACATCGCCAAAGAGTGGGCAATGAGGTGTGCAGTCATCTGGGAAGGGACACGGGAAGCAGTTTGCCATAACACCAGGGAGGCATATTGCTGGAGGAAATGAAATGACCAGGACAAACAATGCCTAGATTCAGGAAACTCTGTTAGATGCACCCCTCCTTTTTCCCTATTATATATTTCCCTGTTATATATATATATTCACATCTGCCTTCAGAGGCATTGGTATTTTTCAGTCCCTGAGCTCTCAGTTGAGCTGCACTCATCTCTGTTCAGCAGAAGGCGATTGCACCCTGCTAAGGGCTTGCATGCACTTTGCAGGCTCAGCTCACTTCAAAATGTTTAAAACTTTAGAGGCTTAAGATGAGGCAGAGCAGGTCAAAAATAGGAAAGGAAACCAGAACAAGTCACCATGCAAAGGAAAGCTCATTACAACTGTTCACAGGCATTCTAAGTCTTCTCCTGCAACTGATGCTCAAGAATTCAGACATCTGTTTGTCCTTATACTAATCCAAAATATATATTTAATGGGCCATTTGTACCGTCAGCTGACTCAAGACAAGGGTGCTAGGACACCTGGGGACTGCAGACTTGAGACAAGAGTGGGAAGAGAAACATCAGCTTGAGGGGCAATAAGACTTAAAAAAACACCCAGAGCTACCAGGGTGGCCAGGAGGATAAGGCAATGAGAAGAAACACAGGGACCGCTTGCAATTTGCAAAACACACGAACTCCTCCCAGTAATCCCATTTCCTCCCATTGTTTAGAAGAACTTCTAGCAGAAGGGCAAGATCTGAAAGGAAAAGAGCAGCACTCTGCTGTACAGTTGAGATGGGATGGTGCAGGAGCACTGCGCAGTGCAACTGGGGAAGGCAAAAGGATTCTAGGATTTGCAAGTGCACACGGGCTGGAAATTAAGCTGCTGCAGCTGAACTCTAACCTAGCACCACCATCACAGTCGATTTCTAATTCCAAAGTGTTGATAAAATCCCATTGCCCACTCACGGACACTCTGAGGAAAGACTCTTCAACGTGATGGAGTCTTGTACATAACTGCAATACCTTAACCGAATAATGAGAGATCTCCCCATCACATAGGAAACGGGTATTTTTCCTCTCATACATACTCAAGAGCTACTTACCTTCAATTACACTAAAATAAATGCATATCGCTTGAAAAAAAATAAAATGGGCAAAGCCCATCTAAGAGGAAGATCATCTTCAAGGTCAGCTGTGTAGGACTCTGATGGAATCAATACCAATGTGCTGCCATTAGACACCGGGTTGCACATGCGCCTCAACATACCCTTGTGACAAAGAGGCCCACAGCCCCCTGGGTTACATGAGGAAAAGCCTTTCCAGCAGGTGGAGATGAGTGATCCTTCTCCTCTGGTTTCACTGGTGAGACATTTAGAGCGCTGGGTCCAGTTCTGGGCTCCTTAGAAGACACTTAAGGGAGTATCTGACATACAAGAAGCTGAGTGAGCTGGGCTTATTCAACCTGGAGAAGAGAGAGATCTTATCCACATATATAGATGGAGTGAATAAAGATGATAGACCCAAACTCTTCTCAGAGGTGGCCAGTGAAAGGCAATGGGCACAAACCAAAATATATAAAAATATTTAAGAATAACCTCAGTCTTTTCCCCATGTCTGACCTGGCTTACCCCTAAGTGACAACTCAACCTCTATTTCTTCCAACTAGGATTTAGGGCCTTTGGAACTGCTTAACCATCACAAAAATTCCCTTTCTGGAAGCTACCTTGCAGCATGACCTATGTCTTTTCCATCAGCTGCATGGCAGAAGAACCACCAAGAAATGCCAATCAAATGAGATGAGGAATTAAATTACATAAACCCATTTTTTTTTCTTCCTAATGATAAAACTTAAATTTCATTCTGTTTTCAGATATGAAAGTGGATCGATGTGCAACATAAGGAGGTTCTGTAAAAAGAGTTTTTACAAAGCATGATATTTTTCTAATTGTTGTAGATTAATAGTTATTCCTTCAGGACTTGCTCTCTGACCTGAAATAAAGAGCGCATCAAACCATTTTCTTTTTTACATTTAAAAACAGTATTTTACTTCAAATTTAAACTTTGTGATAAAAAATAAAGTATAATATTCTTTATAAAATTACTCTTAAAAAATTCGAATCACACTTAAAATATATCCAAAAAGTTTTGGCTTTTTCTCCAAGGAATATTGCACACAATTCCTGAAAATTTTATTTTTAAATTATAATATTTAATTAAGAACATATGGAAAATTCATATTAAACATAGAAAAAGATTCTCTTTGCATCCTGTAAAATGAAGGGGATTTTCTTTTTATCGTCCACAAAGTCCTATCGCATTTTTTCAGCCAGTCCTAGGTGACCAGGGAAAACATGAATCCTGTTTTTTTTTTTTAACAAAGGACTACGGGCTCTTCTTGTTAAAAGAGTCACTGAAAACAGTTCCTATTTTACTTACATAAAAAAAAGAAAAAAACCACCAAAGCTTGGATATCTATCTCACACACCAAAACTGCTGTGAATAACGTAGCAGTTGCATTGCAGAGGGCTATGGCTAAGGGAAGTGACTCAGATTTGAGCCACGTTGGAGGACTTCTTAATAAACCGAGGCCAATGTTTACCTTCTCTCTGCCTCCTCTCATTTTGAGGAACAGACTTTTCATTTATACCATCAGGGTGGCACAAAATCCAAAGAGAACTATATGGGAAATAATAGAGTAAGATTTTGGGTGATGTCCTGCACAGAGGAATTTTTATCTAGAAGAGCGAATAAGGAATTTCAGCAACATCCCACGTCTCACTTTATTCCAAAGATACTTGTATAACTTTAAGTACATTTTGAAGAACGCTTATTACAAAGAAGACTGTACAAAAGTGTATATATGGACAGAAGTTTATTTTAGAAGACTGAGACATAACAAAAGCTGCTTTAACAAGTAAGCCAGATATTTAAAACAGCCCCATGCTCAGCTGGTTCCAGCCAGCTCCATAACTTCTCCAAGCATATGCAGCTACAGACCTCACTCAGGTTCCCATTAACTCATTGCACAAGTTTTATTCTTTTGTTAAAGGCAGGATGCAAGAATATGTTTAAATAACCGAGATATCTGTAGGAAACATGGAGAGACATATTTCAGTATACTGAAAGCAAGCAATGGTCAGTGTTTTAATGAATCAATTATATTTCAAAATGGACTTCTGTTTTGCTTTACATTTCCTTCCCTTGTAAATGGCATGCCAACTTCAATACTTCACTCAATAAATGGCTACTAAATGAGTACAAACTTACAGGCACGTTGGTCTCTATGACAGGCCATACATAATCACCATAGAAATATATAATTACACCTGTCAACCTCATCTCATGCAATTGATTCAATAACTAACAATGTCAGTAGCAGGCTAAGCTTAGAGGTCTCACTGTGTGAAAATACTCATACATGGCTAAACATCTTGGTATTTTAATTGCCTGTCATACTGCCAAGGTTCCTATATTGTACCTATCTCCACAGCAACAGGCTAGAATGAATAAAGCACATTTAATAACTGAAAAAAAAAAGTTATTTTATAAGCTTGCAGTTATTTTATGGCTCTTACAGACACTGCAGAGTATTCTGAAGACAGCCGGAGATGTAGTTGTACTCAAGGAGAACAGTTTTTTTCTCCTCTGGGTGGATTGTATGTACGTGCACACTATGAAATAAAAATCATCATATAAATCTGAAAACCATTTCTAATTATCGCTACTGGAGAGGTCAGCTCATGCCTGGAAGTGTACACAAGTCCAGCTTGACAGGATGTTTAATCTCAACACACCAGGAATGGTTGTGTAAAACAGCTTCTTAAAGGCTCCAAGGGCTTAATCATTACATGTTTGTTAATATCAATATGATTGAATCTAATATTCTAAATTAATTGTAAGCTACGCTGCACTGAAAGGCTCTAATGTGCCCAAACGCTAACCCCACTGAACTCAATGGCCAGGCTCCCAGCACCCTTAGCAGCAGTAGGATTTACGCCTACCGTCTAGCAGTCTGTGCTAATTGCACATGAAGATGACAAGGGCAAAGTCTTTGTGGCCTGAACTTTTAACAGTGACAGAGTAAGACCAAACAGACTGGGTCAGAGAGGTACTAAGCAGAGATCCACAAAGAGATGAAAGACGAACAGGCATAGGAAGCTAATGGGAAAGAGAACCAACCATTTCACAGGAAACAGACAGGAGCTAACAGAGTATCTGACTGGTAAAAAAGTGATGTGGAAAATGAGGAGGTAAACAGGTGGAAGAACTCCTCCACACATTAGCAAGGGGTAGTTCCGGAGGCTTCAACACTTTGGGATTTTAAAATCAACATTGCAACGTAAATTGTGTTCTCGTTTTCCCTAGCACAGAGGAGCCTCCATCTGTATGAAATTTCCATGTGAAAAGTTAAATCTCTTTCAAACAATTCATAAGTTCAAATACTAAAGAATGTTAAGTAAACAGCATCATTGAAGAAATCCCCCCTACTCCCTGACACAGTAATAGAACATGAGTGGGTAAGAATATACAGATGTTTAGTTGAAATCAAGTAACATAATTTTACCACCTTACTTGCTGTGCAGACCTGTCTGGCTGTACTCCTTTTCTCTCTGATGATGGCTCTCTGAGCTCTATGTTCCTCCTCTGTGTTTTGTCTGCGTTTGGTTTTATTTCTTGGACCCATCCAATGAACCAAAATCCTTAAAAATAAGAGAAAAGGTGCAATTCTGAAGTCATCGCAGAAAAAATGAAAAAAAAAAAGGGACAATTTTCACCTACAAACAACATTTATCAAATATTTTGCAGTCAAACACTCAAGAGGAACACATCATGGAAGAAAGTTGAGCTACAACATCTATGCTTATTGGTAAACAGTTTGACATTGAAAGAACACAGGAAGTGGACGGAGAGCAGATGTTAAAGCCTATGAATATACAACACAGGAAACTAGGAAAATAAGAATTCTATCTTCTTGATTTAACTTACTGTACATAAAACTCACAGAACTTAGAAAACAGCTGATCGGCAAACACCATTTTTATAAGGGGGTTATCATCGACAACCTCATAGAACTTATCTCTGAAGACAGGATTTTCCAGAACAAAAGAGAAACTAAAGTCTCCTGTAAAGGCCACCAGAACGTCTCCCAGCTTAGGTCAGAAAAGCAAAGAAAGCCTGGTAGTGCCATGCAAACAAGGCTTCTTCTTGTGAACTGGAGCAGCAGAGAATTTATTTATAGCAGCACTCAAAGGCCAGATTGAAGGGAGATTTCTAATATGAATCTTAAAGCTCTGAAGCATTTTTAGACCTGGAAGGAGGTCCCTTCTAAACAAGTCTGTAGCAGAACTGCGATGAGCACAGCAAGACCTGTAAATGCACACTAACTCTACCAATTTTTCTGTCTCGTATAAAGGCGAATGGGTCAGCTGGGAGCAGAGAAAAGCTAACAGGATGCACAGGATGCAGAGCATACTGGGACAGAGGTCCTCCTCTGGGCAGACGTTCACCTGGTCAAGCACTCACCCCAGCTGACTCTCAGGCTGAGGAAAAGTCCTGCTTGCTGAGAGCCAAACCACAGTACTGCCACTACCCAGTAAGCTGAGAGATGACAAGGTCACTATAACCCTGCTTCCCAACACAGCCAGGTACTTCTCTACACACAGAACAAATTTCTCACCAAAATAACTGCAATCAACTTGCTTCCAATGTCTTTGTTGGAAATAACACTCACATGAGGAAAAAAAGAAAAATCACAACAAAAAACTAACAGTTATGTCCATGCATAGATAAGGAGCTGGAGATTCAGATTTTCAGCTGGCATAACTCAGTACCACTGCATTGAAGGAAAAGCACTATGCTGCTTTTCACTGTTGTGAAGTAAGGCTGTAAACAAATACACAACTCAGAAGTAGGAACAGATTATCTCCCCTGATTTCCAGGGCAGGTACAGTTGCCATCACACACTGGCCAAGCAGTCTTGGAGCTGCTCCAGAACATCAGCCTAGCGTACTCTCAAGTCTGTCCTTGGAGACCTCAGCTGGCCAGAAGACTTCTCAAAGGATGTATTTTCTATATCCTTTCAAAGCAGGGAAGTGAGGATAAGTCTCAGCTCAAAGAATTTTACAGGGTCTTTCAAACTCCTTGTAGTACTTAATTAACAGGAAGGGTATCAGAGGTCTGAGTGGATCATAATCATTGGACTCGATAATCCTAGAGGTCTTTGCCAACCTAGTGATTCTATGATAATAAAGATGATCCAAAAATTACATTCAAAAAGCCCTCCATCCAGAGTCATCATCGCTGCCCATTACAACTCAACAAAACCCAAAACAGGGACACTTCATAAAACCTTCATAGTTTTTCATATTGGCATTTGCAGGAAAAGGTCTACAAATCTGTAAGAACTGCTTTTTCTATCAACTTAGTTTATTTTTATTTGTCCTAATTAAGCTCATTTTTCCCTTGCAGCCAAAATAAAGTAAAAGGAAAAGATATTGTTCCTTTCTAAACAATGAAAATGTCAAACTACTGAAGTTCAAAATAACGATTATTAGAATTCCTTTCAAGTGAAACATTTTTTCCGAAGATAATTATACATTTTAAACACTGTTCACGGAGCAATTTAAGCTTCTAAGTGAACAGCTGAATGAAGCAAAACCCAGAGCTCCCCCCTGAATAGGAAGCTTTGCTAACACACACGCGGGACTAAAGCAGGAGTGCAGCATAGGGTACTGCTTGCCACATCTTCAGTGGTGTAAGCCAGAATAGCTCTCTGATTGTCAGGAGCACAAAGCCAGTTTACACCAGCCAAGGATCCACACCAATATCTGCAGCCGAATTTTCAAACCACAGACAAGGCCTAATTCAACTCCCATTAAAGTCAATAAAAGCCTCCCATTGATTACAGTAGCAGTTGGATCGGGGCCATACTGAAGTTTACTAGAAGTCAGATACAAGGTCTGATTACTTTTATACTGTTGCATATCAGATCCTTATTCACTCCATTATTTACGGGCTTGAAAACAAGCAAGAAATTCTGATCACACAGTCGTACAGACCTCCATTTGCATCCTTGATTGGCATGATGAGAGCTGTAAAGAAGGGTTTGAATATGTATTACACTGAGCAGTAGTGTACAAAAACCTGCAGGATTGCAGTAAAGCAATCAGGGAGCATAAAGAAATTGAAATGGAATTCCTTGGAGAAAAGGATCATTAAGTACTTAACAAGCATCACTCTGTTATATCTATTTTAGTGATGTTAGCATAATATTAATTGTTACCATCCAATCTGTTGTGATAGCTTTAGAGTTATCAAGATGCTAAATATTTTATGGTGACATTTGAACAATCAGAAAGATTAGCTGCAAAGCTCACTACCCTGTAGCCCAATGCCTGTAAAGAGAAAAAAAAAGGAGGGATCTATTTTCTTGTGGAACAAAGACAAGACAGAAAGATCAACACAATTAAATATTCAACAGATGTAATTACATAGGTAGCTAACTAATAACTCAATCACCCTGTATTTTATTATGCATTTCCAACCAGCCAACTAAGTTATACAATATTCTGAATGTCTTTGCATGTCCTGCTCCATGGTATGTAATTTAGCCAAATTTCACTTCTGGTACAGATGTTTCTTACTAAAATTAATACGGAGCTAAGGGAAGCATGCAACATAGGGAGTCCTACTTTGCAAGAAGTTAACAAAAAGCATTGGTGTTCTTCCAAAGAAGTCTCAAAGTCCTAGAATCCTACACAACACTAATGAGTGCCAGGTGCTGCTCCAGTCCCATTGAAGGTGTTGACTTAAGACAGGACATGCTTGGCAATTTTGAGCCTTAGTGTCACACCTAAGTAGGTCATGAAGCCAGAATGATATGCACAGTTCTAACCTGCATACAGGCATTTTTCAGATCTGTGGTTCATGAATTCCGTGGATGCTAGACACAAACTATAACGGAGTAACTGAGCTACACAGACTTAAATGGGCTCATTCACTTGCTTTAAAATTACACACCTGCTAGAAATGTTTGCTGAACAAGGGCTATAAAGGTTATTTGGAAGTGATCCATAATTAAATGCAAACTAGTGCTCCCAGCAGAACAATAGCAACTAATAATGATAATAAAGCTAAACGTTATCCAGCACAGAGGCAAAGGACATAATTATTGCCATATGAAATATAGCAGCACTAGAGCTTAATATGCTTGTAAGAAAAGCTTGCAAAAGCTTTAGTAACATAGGGCTGAGACTTCCACCTAGACAAGTATCCAGGTTGAGATCTGACACATTTTCAACTTCTTTGGTAAAATTCAGAACCTAGCAGCATAAACTGTTCTTCAATCAAATGGTACTACTACTTAACAATTTTCATCTTAATGTCCGATGATAATCAGAATGTTTTTAGTTATTCAACTCACGCTTATAAATGGGTATTCAGAAATAATATATCTCACGAAAAAAATATATTCTTTACCTTGCAGGAGAAAGCTTCATGCTTTTGGATTAATCTGATTAGTTAGGACATTGCAAGGCTCAGGCTGGCAGGGCTTAGAAGGGCTCTGCTAACTCAGGTTCATGCTAAGATACCAGACGATCTGGGTATGTACAGCTCATCAAGGTCAGGCACTGGCTTTTATAGCCAGCAACCCCTAAAGACCTACAGACTCTTCTATGTGGGCTTTGAAAGGCAGTGGCGATGCATAGCTAAAAAGGACACACTCCGAATTTGGTCACTCGGCATCAGCTTCACTTCTGATACCAGAAGCTCAGAAGCTGCTAGCTCAGGACTCATCAGGGAAGAAACTTCCCAGCTGATGTGCAGTGTTTTCAGTGCATGCTTCCTGCTAACTTGAAAACAGGAATCACAAAAGGTCCTGTTGAACTATGAACAAGACAAGGGCAAAGGTTCAGAGATAGCTGCTGGTCCACACATTCTCTATGATTCTTAAAGGGAAATCTCTCCTATTTAGCAACTGTAGCAGCTACTGTCATTCCTTCAGATGGAGTTCTCAGAATGACATCAAGGTACTCTACTGTGGTAACAGAGCTCCATAGGCCGTTACTGCACCTCTCCACTAGCGATGGGACCTCTGAGAAAAGACACTATCTAATGCTATGAAGGTTGTTTCTAAGATTTTTCTTTTTTTCAAGCTCAGGTAGTGATGTTTCTTTCTTTTACACTCTAAGGTCAAAGTTCTGACTCCTGCTGGTAAAGGCAGCAGGGCAATATGCTGAGTTAGTCCATGGCAAATTCATCCATGAGGCAACATTATTTTCCATCTCACTGTGGATATATTCAAGACATTTATGGTAAGAGCTTTCAGGCAGTTTTGCTGTCATTGACACTGGGCACTCAACTAATCCAAAAGCATCTTTCAGTGCCTGACTTGCAGGGCTTGGTGGCAGGAGGAGCTGCTGGCCACTTCCTCTGCCACCTTGAAAACAATGGTATCAATTTCCCTTCAGAACACGGGCCAAATGTGATACTTCTGAATAATTATATTCCAAATCATAGCAACAGCTTCACAAGTAAACAAAGCTTTAGAATAATTAAGGATGATATTTTAAAAATTACACTGAAAGAATACAAGATGACTCCACTCTGATCATCTAAGGAGGAAATGAACTGGTAGTTGGGCATCTTCGTTGATGCACCTAAAACAGTACTCTGTTGCATCTCCGGCAATAAGGTAGAAGCACAAATAGCCCTGACACCACTTAGCACTTCCTCCAATATTTGCACGCTTGTTTAATAAAAAGATGATAACTTTGCAAAAGCATAAACACAATAATCCAGTGGAACATCAGGTAAGGGGGCTTAAAGATTAAGGATTTGGGAAGCCACACATAAAAGGAAAGCCCAGAGTTCTGAAAGAAGAGTTGTTTATGCTCAGCTCCTACAACCCAAAGAGCCTACAGATGGTGCAGCCTATGAGGAAGAAAAGAAATGCTGGGGGAGACCATAACACCAGCATTATCTCAGTGACTCTCGCAGCAAGCTCTGACTGTGCTGAACACTTACGTGGCATCTGCTTGACCTTTTTCCTGACATATCACTGGGGATGGCAAAGACAACCCACGGGATACACAGAAGACCAGGACAAGGGGTGCAATGTTTGCTGTCTGTATCAACAGAAACAACTCAGGACCCAAAGCTGTTACCTGGATATCTGGGTAATTTAGAAGGTTTTTCTTGAATCACATTTCTTACAACAATTTTGCAGCTACTCCAAATCACAAACACTTCAGCCAAGTCTCAAGAGTGCCTTTAAGAAAAATGAAACCTCTTTAATCTTTTCAGTAGGAAAATCAACTTAAGTGGATAACTATTCTTTGACGTTTGAGCTGAAGCTGGTAAATACTTGTATCATAAGAAAGCTTCAGAGTAAAGATATTAGCTCGAAGGAATAAAACCAAAAGAATTAAATTCTCCAGCCTTGATGTTAAAAGTCTGCAACATTTAAAAGATTAAACAAGGATTTCATATACAATTTTTAGGCGAAGAAAAACAGCATTGTCCCTATTAGACATTTCAATTTACTTAAAATAATTGTGCCTCAGTAGTTTACAAAGGAATGATTACATACAATGTGACAATTGTATTACTTATTACCCTTGACATCACTTCAGTGAGGGTCACTCTAGTTAAATATTTCATTTGTTATAATGTCCATCTTCATCAAGCTATTTTTGAAGCAATCTGAAAATCTTAAAACATTCGTTTCTTTGTCTTGCAAAAAAAGAGGGCCCTGTTCATTTGTTCCCTTTAATACCTAGCAAATTGCTGTAGCAATTCACAAAACCCTTAAAAGAAAAGGGCATGCAAAAGAAATTCAAAGTAACTCATTGAAAACATCCTTTTCTCACTTTTTTTAGTCCTTTCTGCTCTTAAACACTCTGCCTAAGTCCAGCCTCTGTCAGGGAGGCAAAGATGCTTTATTAACAGTATCCTCATAAATATTCTGTGTTTGAATGAACACGATGAAGGATGCTTGACATTTAAATGCTTCTTACAATTTCATTTACAAAGCAATTTTCTGATATCAAAGCAAGCCTCCATAGCTACATATGAAAAAAAGTACAGCCTTCATATATTGCTCCATATATGTCTTAAACATCAGAGATGCATCACCATTTTCTTAAATCCAGATTCTATTTGTTGAATCATAACCACCAGTTGTAACGTCACTGAAAAGTACGCAGCACTAAGCTTTGGTATCTACAATTTACCTATAAATCTTCACCATAAAAGGAGGTTTATATTCTGTTCAGACTATGGAGAGCTGTAAATTATGACTTATTGTACGGAGCACTGGGGATTAGGGGTAATACGACAATGGTGTAACAATATCAACAATAGTAATACCTTTTTTTAGCTGGACTATTATGCATAAAATTATTTATGGGCTTAAAGGCATTGGGATTAAGCGTATTTGCTCTTGTTGTGGTCCTGACCAGGTTTTATGTCATCCACCATGGAGGAGAGACTATGGTTTCCCCAAGAAGAATTCTTGGGATATTCTCCATACGTGAAGTTAACGAAGATATATTTTCTGCCTCCAGATGTTTCTCCATGAGAAAGTATGTGAGTTATGATAAATCTGTTTAAAGCCCAACGCCAAGCAAAGAAGACATTTTCCTGTGCCTGGAATCTATCATCACCTTCAACTCTTCTGAATATTTCTGGCTCGTTCTTTTTTGTAATGAGACCTTAGGAGGTATACGAAATTCCTGGAAATTCAATAAAGCGCGAGTTGAGAATAGGAGGAGTTCTCCTCACTTGATTGGCAAACCCAAGGCACTTGGGTTAGAGCAGTGGCAAAATTGCTTTTTGGATTCTGATGATGATTTTAGCTTGCACTTAAAACCCAGCCCAGGCTAAGGCTTTCTGTAAACCAACATCATTGCGTAACCAGAGTCAAAAATAGCCTACCTGCTCTTCATTCTCAGTTTGATCTGCACTGCTACTTACACAAGGAGGCACAGGGGGAAGGCCCAAAGGCAGTTTGCATTGCAGTGCTTCCCCACTCTGCAGAGAAGGCATCTCCAGACCAGAAGAGCAAATATTTTTCCAGCTCAAAAGCAAGAACTCCAAAGCAATATGGCAGCTTTCCACCAAGTTGCAATGAAGGATATGTGTCTATACTGCAGTCTGATACTGGTTCCTACAAAACCTGAATTCTCTTTAGCACCCCCACTACTTTTTTGTAAATTGGAGAAAGTTCTGTGAAGTACTTTGAGACTTAAGGATGAAAGGAATAAATAAAAAAAAATGCACTGCCTTAGTATTTATTAGTTGTTATTATTATTAATAGCACAATATATCTTCATATGGTAAATATTACTTCCTGCTACTCACATCAGCATGAAATAAGCCACAGCATGGAAATGTCATCGTGCAGATCTCTGCACAGGCAGGCTGACCTCAGTTCTCAAGAATTAATGCACAGCTTTAAAGCAAGTCACACCAGAAGCATATATTACTTTATGGGTTTCTCTGTAAAATAACCTATCCCTCTTTGAGGCATGATTTAAAGACAGAGCCCACAGGACATAAATCACTATTGCTAAAAATACAAACCCCTTTAGGACATCACTCCTTAATGGCAGCTGAAATCTTCACAGGAAAAGACACCTGCCCCAGTGACAGAGAATAATCACCTTCTCAAAAGCACGTGTTGGATGCCTGCTGGAGTTAGCAAGTTCAGAGTGCCACTTCTCCTTTGGAAGAGAAGACAAGTGACAAAATGCAACCAAAAATCCATATTTCCTCTCAAAAAAATATAACTACTTTTCAAAAGGATGAATTTCATTACAAAAAAAGGTGTAACAGTGCACTAAGGCCTCCCCATTCCCGCACCCCAATCTCCAGAGCAATCAAACCAGTACCGTTAAAATCAGCTGCCTAACAGCCACCCTCACTTATTTGCTTTGCCTCCCTAAGGTACTGCTAAGAAACGGATTCAGACAGTTAATTGCAAGTAAGAGGTCTTTCTCCAAGTTTCTTTTGATGATGCACCAGCTCATCAGGTTTTTGGAGCAATACTGACTGCAGTATCAATTATTTTGATCTAATACTGATTTTCTTTCCCTTTCCACCAAAATAACAGTGCCATATTTTTTGCCACTTAGGCAATTTTCTTTGGTCAACAAGAATTCCCAGATGCTGTGGGAAACGTTAAAATGTTGATGCACAGTTCCATACCAAATTTGAATCAAATGTCTAGCGTTTATCCTGTTTTTTTAAAAACTGAGAACTTTATCAGGCTTCAAGATTTTGATAAACTTAAAACACATTGCTGCAAAATTTTTCTTTCCTCATCCTATTCATGTTCTACTGAACTGTTAAATAATTTTACAGAGCCTAATCCGTGCGCATCCACAGGACAGAGAAATATTCAGCAGAAAGAGCACAGTTCAAAAATAATCTCCCTAGATTTTGTCAAACCAACATTATCTTGGCAGAAAGTTATTTTATTACAAAACACCAGACACATTTTGCTGATAATACTAAAACCAAGAAAAAGAATGTTATCAGCTGCTACTATAAAAAATGGACAACACAAACGAGGCAGTAGATTTGGCATCAGCTTTCTTCTCTCCTCCAAACTGACTTGCGCTACACAGGGCTTAGATCTGTAGAGGCTATGGCATACATTCACTTTTGAGCAACAGCTCACCAACCCTCCTCCAGCAGAAAGCTGATGTTGAAATCTTCTAAATACCTGAGCAAAAATGCATTTTGGGCAAAAGCAGTTTTTTTCCTCTGATCTAAATGCACTGATGCAGCCTTTCTGCCATCCACTGCCCTTGTTGTCTTCACTCTGCTAGAGCAAGCGCTCCGCGTGTCAGACTCTCAGCTGGTGGGGTGGCAATAGAATTCTGCTAACTTCACAGGGACACTGCCAACTTTGGGGATTTATTCCGCGATGCTAAGTACCGCCAGTTCAGAATGAAACCTCCTCCTGGGCTCTAGCTCAGGGTACTGATACTTTATACCAACGTGCCAAGGTTAATTTGCTTAAGTTTATGAAGCATTCCATGGCTTTTAAGCTTTCCTTCCCCTCCCCCTTTACTGAAAGGTCTTAAATTCCAAAATAATTATCCGGTGTATGAAGAAAAAAAATATCTGTATCATCCAGAAAAAAAGAGAATCTCAGTTTGATATGAAGCCAGTTTTTCTGTGAATAAGGCTGGCCTGTTGCAGGAGCTCATAATAAGTGAAGCTTAACGGCTCTGATGATTAAAGGTAAAAAACTGAAAGGGAAGCTCTTCATAATACGTATCTTGGACCATGAAATGACATTCCTTTCCCTACTTATTTTCCTACCTTGCTGCTTTATCGTGTACTCATAGGCACAGCAAAATTGGGTTTGTGGTATGTTTTTGGTGGTTTTGTCTGGCGTTTTTCTGTTTCTGCATTTCTGCAATTAAATTACTTGATATCAAAAGTCATTGCCACAGAAAGCACAGCACAGATAACAAAGTTAACCCACAATTGCCTAAGGCAAAATAAAGAGACGGAAAAACTTTGTATTTCAATTTCACAGATGGAAGTGAGAAAGATACTGAGAAAGCTTAGGAAAACATAAATAAAGATAAGAATAGTCATCCAAAAATCTGTGTCTCAGAAGAAATACCCTGAAGACATTATTAAAATATTCTGGATAACAGGCAACCATCAGGTTTTATCCAAGAGCAGCACTAATCCTGGCACATCTCCTGCTTTCGACCACCTCAGAGGATATTCCTCCTGTGCACAGAGACAGTGCATACACGAAACTTCCTTTGGAAATGTTAGCCAGGTCCCAGAAGCAGTGAAATTATCTTGTCAGCAGGGCTCCCCCACTTGGGTGCAATATCACGCTGACAAAGTACTCATGCGCCAGAATCCCACTCTTGTCTGATTGCCATCATTTCAGAAACTTCTGCAATATGCTCCTGGAAGGGGCTAGACATAAAGCAAATGGAACTGAGCCTTGGATGGGGAATCGTCCCAGAAAGCATCCATGCTAGACATTGTATAATCCTGAACCATATGCTTCTCAAAAATGTTATCCTACTGGCAAAATACACCTAATTTCCATGTCTCATTTAAGATCACACACTTCTTACATAGTCTATAGAACAAGGCAGATGCCTTTCTGATTTGTCAGGGCCCTTATCCGCCTTCTGGAAGTTTCCCTGCCGACTGCTGAATACTCATATGTATCCAAAACTAGATCTTGTCCCAATTTATATCGACTAAGGGGGGAACGAAGGCCTCACATGAAAAATAATTTCATATATATATATATATCTTCCTTTCCTGACAACATCCCAGCTAAACTAGCCACATTTTCCTTTCCACTAGGCAATAAAGACAATTGCAGCTGTCAACCTAGTCTTCATCTCACCCTTCCAAAATGGCTAATACTGAAGCTGGCCACAAATTATCTCCCACCATATCTTTTCCACTCTTTCCAAGCAGGCCTTAGTTTCTCCCCTCCTCCTCATAAAAACCCCACCAGTATTTTTAGCAACTTCTCTCTGTGACTTCAGAACTAATTTTAAAACCTCTTTAGTTTTTGGTTTTGTTTCACACATCTTGAGGAAAAAGCCCTCAAATGTTCACATTCCCAAGCTTGCTGTGCTGCATTTATTCACTCACCGTGTTTCGAACGTACAAGGAGAAAATAAAAAGGAGGGAGAAAAGATGAGAGGCAGCTGTGGGAATAAGTGATAAGTGAACCTGCTACATCTAGAAACAGAGAGTGAGTGTACCAGAGTCTAGGAAGGCCCTTGGGCTGGCTATCTTCTCAGATACACACATTCAACAAGCAGTGAAATACGTAAGCATGGAAAAAATCATCAGGAATTGACAAGACAGGATTCTCCGGCACTTTTACATATTATTATCACCTAACTAGATGGGCTTTCTCCAAAGAACAGGCTGCAAATATACCCACATTGAGATTAAAGGCAAAAGCCCACTTTGATTGCAGCGGTACAATCCCACACCCGGCGGTAACACAAGCACGAGAAGTGTCTGAGCACGCCACATACGCTAAGGGCTGAGGACACCCTGCCCGATCTCGCTACGGCACTTCGCTTACGAAATAAAATGTGACAACATCCTCATTGGAAATTTCAGTGCCCAGTATCCCTGCTGCAGATAACAAAGCACAGACACCAGCGTATCTTAGACGTCCTTCACCATCCACTGAAACAGATACAACATATTATAGCACTCAAGACTGCCCCCCTTGAGACAGGACTGCCACTCTAAAGCCCAAAGCTTCAGCTGAAGTTCACATCAGTTCCTAAGAGTTGTATGTGGCTTATGGTACAGGGTTACCAAAGAGATGTGTTTTTAGCCATTCCCTGCTCCCACGCTCCCTCCTCAAATTAAAAGGCTGTGGCAAACATGGAATACAAACAAATTCCCCGTGTTCAGTGGCACACACCACATTTCTGCCCATTATTAGATGTGACAAACACAAGAGGGGGCAAAGGGCAGGACACTTAGCGATCTTGTCATACAAAACTTCTCAGACATGCTCAGTGCAGTGTGGGATTATTCCAGGCTTCCCATGCGGTGGGTCAGGAACACTAGACGTGCAGCAAAATGACTTCCTGGGAATCCTAGACAGTGAAAGATGAAAAAACAGCCCCGTGCATGTCCTTCCAGGCACCTGACATCAGTGTGTCTTTCAGGAATGGTTGACCACTTTGATCCTCTCCTTAACTATCACCTTGTTGCATTAAAATCAAATAAATGGGGAAGATTTTGTCAGGCTAATGCCAAGAATTTTGGGACAGGAAAACTTTGAGTTCTCTCAATCTTTTCCATCATTTGTTCAAGATGAGGAAGCACTGATGGCACATTCCCATTAACATCCTGCTCCCCAGTGCAAACTGCAAGATGTTTTGTGCTAGGGCATTTTAGCCTTCAATAAGCAGAAAGCACAATCTGACAAAATGTATTCCCCGAAGGGTTATATTGCCTGCAGCACCTACCCCTACCAAACTGCCTTCCCTGTAAACATCACCCTGGGTCTGAAAGTACATGGAAATTTAGATTTTGCCATTCAAAAGAGAAGGGACTGCAGGCGCTTGCCTATCCCAAGCACAAATAGTTTCTTCTTTCTCTCTTCTCTGGGAGTGCCAGGTAGCTGCTTCACACTGTGCTGATGCTTCATTGTTTATTTTTCAAGCATCTTCACAGAGCAGCATTCCCAAGCGGCAGCTCCCTTCCACAGGCTCTGCTGCTGCCTTTTTGATCTTGAGACAGAGGTGAGGGGGCTAGAGGAGGGGGATGCAGTGGGAATTCCGACCCTAATGCTATTGGTTTGCTTTCCAAGATGCTCAGCAACACTGCATATGGCAATCCTGTGCAGCAGAGGTTGTCTTTAAGATGATATCCTCACGTTCCTCTGTGACCTTTATTCCCACTGTTTGCTTTCTTCCAAGGTTGACTCCAGCTGTAATGGATACCAGAGCACCCCCACCCCAATGGCTCCTTTGTACTGGCTCAGAGGACATCAAACTCTCCATCCTCTCAACTGTTTCTCTTGCTAGTAGATGCTAAATACAGAAGGAGTGGTGAAAAACCCTGGCACAGTAATGTTTATGTGAGCAGCTGCCCTCTCCCATGTGGTTCTTGCAACTTGCTTAACCTCAGCCAAAGCATGCCAGAGATGAAGGAGGTTGCAGGATGACAAGGCTTTCTTCATGAGCGTTCTACTTTTGCTCCCTTGCTGGCACCTCCTTCCTTCTAGCGGAGATCCCAGTTATGCCTTTTCCATAAGTTCCATCTATGTGGTAGAGCCCAGAAAAACAATAAAAGGGATGTTTAAATGGCTTTCTGCCAAAGAACAAGAGACAGTGGTAGCTGTGAAAAGAAAGTCTACCCAAATTTTTCACAAGGATTACAGAAAAGCCAATCTAGTCACCAAGTGCAAAAGTCAGGATCAGGAGAGGAGAATCACATACCCAGCACGCCTTAATGTTCCTGGAGAAGTCAGCTCACTACAGGTCACTTGTGCTTCCTCTACCTCATAGGAAAGGTCTAGTGACTCATATTGACACTGTGCTTTGAGGTCAGAGAACCAGTAAAGCTTTGAAATGCTGTGAGACAGTGTTGGACCTCAAGTCTTCCAGTTGCTTTCTAGAAGTGACACCAGGGTAATCTGTGAAGAAGTCTAAACAAAGGTTTAGACATATGGGGGTCAGATTGGAAGATGAAGGGAAGATGGGTGTAAGCCCCTTATCATCTGAAGATAGTTTAACCAAGTCTTGCTACCATTAATGCCTACTGATTCAGTTGCTAGTGCTGCACGGAGGAAAAGAATTAAGCACATTTGAGTCCGAGTTGCTTTAGACCTTATCCAAGCCCCTAAACCAGCCACTGCCTTCTAGTATCAAATAAACCCTTCTACCGCATTCCTTCTGTTTGTACAAACCACGTTAATTACACTTCCTTCTCTATAAGTCTTTCCGAAAGCCTCAAAAATCAAGAGTGAATTTGAAGACTGCCAGAACAACCTAATTAAACTGGTTTTTTCGCTGTGTTAAAATATTATCTAATATAGAAAAATAAAGGTACAATTTTTGTAGAAGAATTGAAGCAAAATCAAGAAAGAATGAAGGTTTCCAGTTTGATTCCAAATCATTTCAAAATTTATTCATCAAGAGAATTCACATTACCACAAACTTTTTGATCATGATTAAACTTCTGTTTCACTGACCAATAGCAGTAGGAGTTTATGAATTCGTTTTCCTGTCATGGCTTCTAGTCCTAAGAATTTATACTTTTCAGTTTTCAAAAGCTTGCTCTTTTCTTTGCAGATCTTTCTAGAAAATTGACTGCTAGCTTAGCATTTCTTTACAGTATTTCATATTAAATTATCATTGCAGTCATCTTTAGCAATTTTAACTTATGGAAACGGGTCAAACCACAGAAAGTCACACCTACAGTTATGCTGTATATAGATACCCAAGTAGACAGTAGCGCACGCCAGGCAATGTGTGGGAGGAAGTGGCTAGAGATGTCCAAAGACTTTATTCCCACTTTTAGAAACCGAGCAGGGATCTAAATAGATCTAACAAAGGCAACTGAAGATCCATGTGGCTTCGCATGGGAATTTTGTGGCAGTCAGAGCTTCAGATCAGCATTTCAAGTGGAAAGCAAAGTAATTATTATAGTTTGTTACTAGTTTGCAAACAGCCCACTTCCCACCATGAATATTAAGTGTATCCTGAAGACTCCAGTGCTGTATCCACTGCAGCCACAAGGGGAATAAAAACCTAACAATGATATGGGTAGATTACACATGAAAGCTAAGAGAAAATCATATTACCAAACACCATATCAAAACCTATCGGAAATCAGTCTCCCACTCAGCACAAGCATAAGGGGGGAGGGGTATAATTCAGCCAATTTTACATCCAAACAACCCAAAAAATGACGCTGTATAAAATGGCCTCACTGTATCAGCAGGGCTGTGCTCTCTCGTGATTTCATCCCAAGTCCGGCAACAGCTGGTGCTTTTCAGGAAGCCTTAGAACCTGCAGACATGTGACTCGCCCAAATCTGTATTTTCTGTATAAAAAAAAGAACATGCACCATAAAAGTAAGTTTCTAATTCTCAGTTGCAAAGAAAATCTTGAAATAGGCAACAAAGATGGTCCTAAAAGCTCATAAACATGACAACAGATCCAACATTTTAAAAAACTAAACAGGCAAAAAAACCCAACCTCACGAAATTTCTGAATTAAAACTCATTAATTTTGCGCATCTAAGGCTGGCAAAGATGTACAAACTGATTGTAAAGGTGCACTGCAAGTAGACTTTGGAATTCCAAAGTCACAGATACCACTCAGGCTCCAACAACCAGAAAAAATGGATCCTTTCCTGCATGTTTTTTCATTTCTACTTCCAGCATGTGCTGCTGTATCAAGGTGGAGGCCCTGATACAGGTCTCTCATTGATACATCACCAATAGGGTATGGCAGTACTCCATCACATGCATCACAGCCCTTTTCCTGGGCGAGGAAAGGAGCTGGCCATTCAATTAAGAAAACAAGGATTTATCGGGAAGCAAGACTGGGAAAACCCACCTGAAGTCAGAAACACTGTATTTCTGACTATTTAAAAGATGTAGTCATGTTTGGGAGAGACCCATAGATTCCTCTTCATAGCAAGTTTGATGAACAACGTGAACAGCTTGATAAAGGTTTGTTTTACACAGTGTGATGAATCTGCAGCATCACCTCCTTCTTTCTGATGTGTTCATAGCCAATATCTTATGTTTTCAAACAAAATCCCTTTTGTGCTTCTTCCCCCTGCTGCCCCTCCGGCTAGGAAGGGCTCCCAACAACCATCTGCAAAGCAACTTCATTGTTTGCCTTCAAACCAGCCTTCAAAGTCTCCCAAACCATCATGCAAACAAACAGCTTGTCATCACTTAAATAGCTGTTTTCCTGAGAGAGGTCCATAGACCGATGTTCTCATCGGCTCCTTACACACCCCCATCTATTTCTGTTACCTCTTGTCTTGGGCTTACTTTTGAAGTGGTCTGAGCATAGGGCCATTTTGTTTTGTTTTAATGCATTCCCTGACATCCATGATTAAGACTCTTTGGCCTCACAAAGCAAGTAACAAATTCTAAGAAAATACACCCATTAAGAGTGATCTGCAAATGTCTGTAGACCATCTGCATGTTATTAATAAAAACTGGGAAACTCCCCTGATTTGTTTTTATTTTCACAGACACATGGTAGTTCTTCAACTAATATATGGCACAACTTGGGACACATCACCATGACCTTTTCAAAACAAACAGAAGAGAATAAATCTGGAGGCACAAAATAAAACCATTTGTGTGTTTAATGGGCCAAGTGCTATATATAAGTGAGTGACCACTGATACCAGCTGGTTTTTGATACAGGTGTGTCTACAGGACAATGACACGGCTACAAAATAGTCCATGTTTTATTTTGTCACCTATCGTGGAAAATTTTGCTTTCAGGGACTTGCGTCACTATTCGACTAATCACCCGTAAGACCTATTCCCCATCTCTCAACCAGTTCATCTTAGGTCTTACAGGAGTTTATTAACTCCTCAGTGGAGCAGTTCATCCATCTGTGAAGCAAGGACAGTATCTCACTCACGGATGTTAGGAAGGTAACTTCACCTCCATTTGGGATGTAATATTATGATGTCAAAACAACAAGAGGGGGAAAAAAAACCGCCGTCAACCATCTCTCCCTGGTTTGGTTTGGTCATATTTAGCTGCACTCAGGAACTGACACACTGAACATGCAGAATGAGCCCTCAGCACTCTTTCCCTAATGGCCAGTTAGCAGCCCCAGCTATGTATATGACAGGACATCCATCCCTTCTCTCAGCAGGATCTCTGCCAGCTCTGCCACCAACCCGCTGTGTGGCTAGGACAAACAATTTCGCTTCTCTGTGCCACCGGTTGCACTTCCATCTTTTTCAAGCTCTTTGGGACAGTTCTAGCTTCTCTCACTCTTTTAATGGAGGCAGGAAGAAGATCTCAAAGTCTATAAGGGTCCTTAGACGCTATCAAGGCATACAGAAATAATAATAATAATAAGCATTTTAAAATATTCCTTTAGCTCAGAAAATATATAAAATAATGAAAAATATTATAGTAAAGCAAAAAATATCATCATTGAAATAAACCACAGAGATCCCACAGGGGGAGAAGCACGCATTTAGAGATACCATTTCTCCTCAAAAGTCATGGCTACTGTCAAATAAAGTTGACATGCAAATCCACATGCTTGCACTTCTTTTAAAAGACAACTTGTTTCTCGGAGGTATCATAACAGTTTGTGATCTTGTAGTTGCTATGGCAGCTGCTTGTGTGTCAAACAACAAAGTACTGTATGTAGTTAGATAATGCGCTTAAGTTATAGCTATCCCAAGTTCCCAATGCTACACTAAGTTACTATGCGCCCTTAAAAAAAAGAATCTAAATTGAAGAAACATGTTTCGACATTGAACAATGGTATATAAAAAATATCTTCTCTATAAACATTGCCTTTCATGGTATTGTCAGCATGTACCTTTGCTGACTTTCTCGTGTCAAATCCCTACTACATGATTGCCAAATACATGTAATTTATTCACATAAACCAAAGTGATATTAGGATGATGTCTCAGTACAATAAAAATAATTGCATGATCTCTGTGCGTGTTTTAATTTTAAAGTTGGTAACACAATAGGATCTCTCTCTCACATTTGGTATGCATTTGCTACAAAAAAAAAAAATGGTTTAATATAAAATAAAATGCCCTGAGTTGTACCACTATATCGTTCTATGTCTTTCATCTCCTGCCTCTGAGAGCCACAACATTCCACAGAAAGTAGACTTCTATTATCATATCCCAACCATACAGCAAATGCACGTTGCCCTCCACTGAAAATAATCTCACCAGTGCCCAGGCCCTCCATTTCCTTCTCCATCCCATTGCTTTTCATAAAGGACCTCCTGCAGAAACACAGATGATTTGCAGTTTGTTTGCATACTACAGGGAGAAGCTGTAGCACACTTCACAAGTGCTTCATTTGCTCCAGTTGCTCGCTTTATCTCAGCAGGGATAACCAGCATATGAGCCAAGAGCCTTTTCCAGATGAGAGGTATCTGCCAGCAACCAGCTAACATTTTTTCATTTTAAAAAATTACCTGGGTTTTGCAGTAATACCTAAGCACAGATTGATTCTGAGAAGATAGCAACAAAAAAAAACCAAACAAACCATTTCACAAAGGCGAAACAATAGATTCAGTGATTATTAAGGAGTGAGGCCTGGATACTGAAACAAGAATCATCATCTCTGCAAAACTACGGAGGTTTAAGTGCTCAGTTCATTAAATCAGAGAAAGCCAAGCTGTCATTTCCAATGTCCTCACCAAATTCCTTTTATATTTTGTAGGCGAGAGAAGTCACATTATTCACAGTTGGGGTTTCTGTTAGCCTTAAATCATATGGACTAACAAAATCTGGAAGTGGTAGAGCCACAAGCAGTGACACTGCAGACATGAGGAAGGGAGACTCATGATCACAAAGGCTAGTGGCACCCTATCATTTCTAGTCACAGCCTAAACTCGCCCGGAGGTGAGGACAGAGCTCCAACACCAAGAATGAGCAGACACTTTGCACCAATTCAAGTGCTCAAAACACATAGATGCACTAATTCTGTAATTCTCAGACCAAAATTAGATGGCTTCAAAGTTTGGAAGAGCAGGAGAACCCTTCGGGATCCAAAGGCTTGCTCTTAACAGTACGGCGTTATTTTGAGTCTACTTGGTTGTATGTTCTCCTTGGTGGGCCAGGCCTCTGCTGCGTTTTCAGAAGCAGAGTTCTCTGGGGCAGAACATCTCTTATGGACTATGATTTTAGCTGTAGGAATCAAAGAAGGATATGGGTATCATTTTGAAGACACCCTTTCCCCATAATTTAATACAGTGTCACCAGAGAGGCCAGAGCAGCCGAAAACTGTTGAGGCTAAAACCAGCAAAGTTGCCTCTGCCCTCCCAAAGGCGCAGGGTCTCTTTCATGACCTGACAGTGCTCCCTCTAATGCGCATAATGCAGAGGAGCTTCACCTTTTACTGCTTTTCCACTGACACCACAAAATGAGATGAAAGAGTTTGGTTTATTTTTACATTTTTATGACTTTTCCCACCCCTTTGCTACCACGCTTGCGGCGTTTCCCACCCCTACAACCGTGCCCTGACCGACCCCACAGGAATGCCTATGCCGAGGAGGACAGAGTTACGGTTGCTATGGCAACGCTGCCTCCAAATTTCCTGGCCTCCGTGCATGTAACATATTAACCTTATCATTTAATTGCTAGATACGTTTCAGGGTGGCACATGGGCAATTATTTTAAGTAGATTTGCAGAGGAGAAAGAGTCATTTTGACAGGCAGCATTCATGCACATTAGGACTATTCTCTTCGTTACCCTACCACTTGACCTATAGCGCAGAGAAAGCACCTTCCTCCTTCCACCAGCTAAAATCCTCCCGGGAGTCCCTGCTGAAAGATCCTGCTTCCCTTCTGCTATACAATCCACACCAAAGGAGTGTCCACTCCACTCACTCCTTTCTTCATGGTCAGTTGGAGACCCCATGCATTGACAGGGTGGGCTTATACTGTCTTCCACCCAAGTCCAGCCAGGAGCATCTCACAGGATTGGGAGCTATAAGGAACAAGTCCTACTGCACATAGGGCCTGCCCCCTTGGACCTAAAGTTGCGCCCTTAATTTGTTATGGCAAAGAGCTCTCCCAACAGTCTTTGAGAGGTAGGCACAGTAATAAACCGAACTCCACATCCTACACAAGGATGCCAAAGAGGTGAGGCTGGCCCCTGCCCCCTTCAGTTACCCATAAAACAGCATAAAATGAGCCTCAGGTAGCGGTGGGATGGCTGCGTCACAGCCCACCACATCACAGGAGGTACAACACAGCAAGGAGGTGTGAAGGGGAGCCTGGCACCTCGCCTCCTCCCACCAAACCCACTGCTCACGGGTCCCAAACCGAAAATGCTATGAGAAAACAAACCACACACCTCCTGTTGATCCCAAACATCCTGAAGCACGTGATTCCTCCAAAAACTCCTTGTTTTCAACATTACTCCTCTGTACAGAACTTCAGAGATTAAAAGCCTACTTCGGCCCCCAGGAGTGCTGTGCAGAACTCCTCAGGCTTGTGGACTATTAAAGCTGGAAATTGATTTTGTTGGCTCTGTAATTTTCTTGACCATTTGCAGGAGTGAGACCCAACCACTTATCTCTTTTTTTTTTTTCTCAGCCACTTATTATGAGCACATGGGGGAAGGAGAGAAGTGGGAGGAATCTATTTTATTTGCTGACCACTTTAACTTGTTTATTCTAGAAAATAGCATCCAAACACATTTTCCAAGAAAACAGCATGACACTAACTACCATCAGCGGCAGGTGTGGAGAGCTCTTTGCTCAGGAACTTTCCACAGGCTGGCAGAAAGACAAGCTTTTGCCAGTAAAGGAACCTGAACCAATATAAAAACAAGAATATGTGCGCTTATTCACAGTTACTGTGTAGCTGTGACCAGTAACTCCTCACTGAACATTTTAAGTATGCAAGGCTAATGAAGTATTATATACAAGATATTTCCATCCACTGCTTCTTAACATTCCTGACAGGAATTTGGGGATTTTTCAATGTACTGCTGTATTCTACCGTTGCATGTGTAGCAAATCAATGTCTTCTACAAAAAGTACCATTGGAGAAATAGAATTCACTTCTACCTTCCCATTAGTGTCTAAAACGAAGGCTATGTCCTCTCTATGAAAAATAAACCTCTCAGCTGTGTTGAAGGTAGACAGAACACACCAGCTTAGAAAGTTCCAAACGCTAAGATGACTTCCCACAGCTTTCTTCGGACACTGCCAGCTTTACCCTCAAGGGAACAAATGGCAGAAGATAAAATTTGTAAGCTGATTAACTTTGGCTGCCTCTGTTCCCATTGTGTGTCTGCCATCACAGTAGATCTTTCCTACTCCTAGATGTTCTGGACAATAAATATTTACAGGAAGGTTATTAGGGCATGGCAAATCCTGACAGAAGGGTTATATATCATCCCTCATCCAGCAGCACCCCACAGAGGGATCGATCTAGTAGTACACGGGATGCGTGAGATACCCTAAACAGGCAAGGGCGAATTCCCAATACTGAGCTCTGTTAACTCACACCTTCTGGAGACACTGTCTTAGATACCAGCACAAGGGCAGGGATATTGTGTGCCCACCCCATCTTTTCTGAAATTGTGCTCAAAGGGCATGAGACAGAAGCAGCTGGAGTCAAACCCACCTTGAGAGAAACACCCAGAATCATCAAGCAAGAGCTAACTGTTCCAGCTGACAAAACCCCACCTCAGCTCATCTCACAGACCAAGCGGGATCACGCAGCCTTCGCTAGGCAGGGGTATTTAACAAGCAGATGCGCATATGCGGTGAGGATGCTGGAGAGAAGGGGAGCAAATACAACAATTCCCCTTAAAAACAAAATCTTTCATCAGTCACACTGCAGATAAGAAGCTTCAATGACTCAGCAGTCATCAAGGTGGAGTGGAAGAAGCCCCAGCAGCCAGGTCTGGGCTCCTTCCACAGCCCGCTCTCTCTAGTCACCGCGGGCTGTAAAGCAAATGGCAGGAACCGCAGCACTACTCTTTCAGGTTCCATTTACATTGGCCATGGGCTGGACAAGCTAGAGGAACTTGAATAGCCCAGCACTGCCTATTTTATACAAAGCAGAGCCTGAGTGTTCAAATGAAGCATAAGGAATATACATCCTTGCATTTGCTATGCCACAGCCTTCCTATGAAGAACTAGCAGTAGAAACAATCACTCTGCCTAACAAGCCTGCCTGCTCTGCTTACCCTCTCCTTTCTCTTCTGTCACCACATCCTTCTACCTCCCCACCCAACCCCTCATAAAACCCTCTAGCTGTCTCTTAAGCTCATTCATACACCCTGCTTCACTGCCCTCACTTGGCAGCTTCTCCGTTTAGTGCACTCAGAGGCAAACTGCTCTGACGATTCTCACGTTAAACGTAGCTTGTGGTGGGCGCTTCACCTCCTCAGCGGTGCACTTCCACCGACCCCAGCTCAGGAAGTCACTTGAGCATGACCAAGTGGAACCAGCTCACACCCCAGAAGGGAACACAGGAGGGAGGAAAGGAAAGCGCCGAGATTTCCATGGGGCACTTCATTTCTGTGGGTCACTGCTGAGGCAGACACTCTCCAGCAGAGCTCCCGGCAGGACTGGGGCCCTCCCTTCCACAAATCTTCACGGTCAAAATGCTCCAAACCCTTTGTTTCAAGTCTTTCTCACCCTTTGCCCTGTGCAGAGAAATGATCATATTCCTCTTTCCCCACTACCCTCCTTGAAGTTATGAGATGTTTCCCCTTCCACCATGAACCCGCTCTGAGAAGATGTCTTGCCTAAAATCCACATAGGCCACGTGGAGAAGCCTTTGGAGCTGGCCACAGTGTCCCCAGAAAAAAAAAAAACTTTTGGAACATTAGAAGCAAAACATTGGAAGCAGCTCTGCCTCCTCGTAGGGACTGCATCAGAGGTGTGGGGTGTGCTCGTTCTTGTGTGGATGTACCCCATTAACCTGTTTGCCTATTTTACAGCAGCCATCTAATAGTCTGATCAGCGCATGGATTTTCTTCGTAATAACCTCTAAATCCTCTCACACCTGCCTCCTGCTAAAGTACTCCCTATCCATGCAGAGACACACACTGTCTCTGTCCACTCTCATTCCCGTTGTCATTTGGACAAATAGTCTTCAGACACCTGAAAAGTAAGAGAAATAAGCACTCGAACCTATTTTTAATAATGTGATACAAATTGCTCTACAACCCTGTGTATCTGAATGACAGTGTGCACATTATTTGCTTCTTTCTCAGCCAGCCACTGCCTCCTCATCTGTAAAATGGGGCAATCGCACTTCTTGCATCTGAGTGACAGTGTTTGCAAACATCAAGAAATGACTCTACAGAAGCCAAAAGGGAGTACTCTATTTGCATGCAAATTCATGTAAAAAAATTAATCCTCACGTGGTTCCAGAAACATGATGCATACAAATACATTACTGGAAGCTTAAGAAATTTAGCTTAAGAAATGCAGCCAACTGTTTTCTACGCTGACTGGGGGAGGGGGAAGAATCTGACAATGCACCTTCCTCTCTTTAACTGTTAACTCCTCATTCTAAATCTAATATTGATCCTTAATTTTCCATTGGTGTTTTGACTGCAAGAGAGCAGGGGACAAACAGGAATGGCAAAGACAATTCATTTATTTCACCCTTTCTTCATTCCTTGGGTCAGCTATTCCCTCTGAATCAGTGCTAGACCTGCTTGAATAGCTGAGAATGAACCTTCCACAAAGTGTGGATTTACTTTTACTAAATCCTCTAAGTATTAAAGCTCTTCACACCATTTGGTCTTGAAGTGATGCAAGAGCGAGGTGTGGACACCAGTGACAATAAAGAACCATCTGGCAAAGTGAACTCCAGGCAAACAATGACAAGCACAAGTGAAAAGAATTGCAATGATTTCCACAAACATGTGAAATACTATAAACTGTGTGACTTAGCAGCTTCCTCCTCCCAGCAAGTAAATAAACATGTCTGCAGTAGGCTGTTTGGTTCTGTCCTTTTATATGAGCTGAGAATACACAGACACTACTTCCATTTGCATTTTGCCTTTAAAAAAAATATATGCAGATTGGTGAGCGAGGTGGGAGAGGGGGGGAAAGGCGAGAAAGAAAGAAAAAATAAGAACTAACCAGACTTCACTTTTTCTTGGTTCTTTACTGTCAGGGTGATGTACTGGAAGTCTTTATTTCTTTCAGCTTGGGCCCCTCAGTAGTTCATTCTCCTTCCAGCCTGTTCTCATGCCTTTCTTATCACCTGCTGAGGCCTTGATCATGGACAGAGCAGACAAGCAGCAGGGGACAATTAGAGAGGAGTTCAGACTTTGATCATTTGACCATATGTGAATACAACAGCTGACCACATGTTTTAAAAGACAACTAACTTAAAAGTATTAAAAAAAAAAAAATCACAAAGCAGGCATAGATACTTAAATTTACATTTTAATTATCTGGCACAATGGCGCATTCAACTTTGCAGAATATTGAATTTTTTGTCCTAAATGTACACATCTCCAAAAGGAAACCCAGCACTTTTCTGCTTCTCCACAGCCTAAATAAGGACACTCTCAGTAAAATAAATATTTGGGTTATTTTAAAAAAATATAAACAAACATATCTACCTAGTAACCTGCAGCTCCTACTGACAGATAAATTCACAAATAATTTCTGGTCCGCACACCGCCCCATTTAAATGGAATAACCCAGTATTACTTTACATTTGAAAACATGATGTATTCAGTAGTACACACATGTCATCTTTCAGTACCTACATAAGTGAATATTTTTTTCCAGGACCTTTCTGTTAGCCTTTAAAACTTAATACAAAAATACAACAGGATTGACATGTTCAGCTATTGTAGCTCTGTGGTTCAGACTGCTCACCCGTTTGCTTTTCTTAAAAGAAAAGAAAAAAAAAAAGAACAGAAGGGGGGGAAAAAAAGAATCGTCATTTGCACAATCATGTCACTTTTGTTAAATATGTAAGTTATCAAAGCAGAATGGGTCCAGTTGTGAGGAGTTTAACTGCAATCACCTGACCCCAAGTACATGGAAAAAATCATTGTTGGCGATTTCTGTATACAATAGAAGCTTTATTATCATTTCTGGAGATATACCATCCACTTATCTTCTGAACCTACCAGGTAATTAACATATTCATGAAATGGCTATTTACTCTCAAATAGGAGGATAATAGAAAAATAACACTAATTGTTTTGACAGCAGTTTGCTTAGGAGTTATCTGAGGCAACAAATGTTTCTTTTGTAGTTGTAGGAAGGCAGAATTGCTCCTTTCTGTAAACACTTCAGCTTTCTTTTCTTTCTGAATTTCGGACACTACCAAACGAAAAACGGGAGATCAGCGAGAGGAGGAAGGGGAGGATTTAAAGATTAAGTCATATTTACTTTTGTTTGGATAATAATTGTTTGCATATTCTTATTATAATGAAAACCACAGACTATAACAACATTTTGGAGAATGAGATGTAATGTGTTTTGTGAAGTACAAGCAGAACTATACCGCATGCTAACTAAAGGAAACAGTGATACTTAATGGTGCGTGAAGGGTGTGTACATAATTTTTTTAAGAGGCTTGGGCTATTATGACACACGGTCTTTCAAAGGCTATTTTTTATGTTTCTCTGACTGGACTATAAAATGTCTCCTTCCTGGCCCGAGTCTGCTCTTAATGAGGACAGAGGGGTGGGCGCTGACAGCAGTCCTGCCTTTGCCTTGCTGCTGCAGCGAGCGACAGCCGCAGCAACCCATCTGCGTGCAGGATCAGAGCCTCCAGCGAGAAAAGCACGTGCTGGCATTGCTGCTGCACCTCTGGCTTGGCTCTCCTCAGCACTCCGCCAGCTTCCTCAGTTTTACACCGTGCAGCATCACCCAGACGCCCCCACCAGCGATGCCTCGAAGCGGCCTCGAAAGCGGCCAAGGCCACCCCGGGAAACAGCCATCTCTCACACTCTCTGAGCTTGACTGGCTGCCAACACCATTCCAACCAGCTTCACGGGCCACCTCGGACCCACCATCAGCCACAGCAATCCAACCGTGCAGGACAGGAACGTGACAGCCATTTTAACGACACGTTGCATCTCCTTGCTGGGATTCAGAGCCAGAAGAGAAGGAACACAGCATGCAGCTCGAAGAGGGGAGTAAGCTCAGAGAATCGAAGAGCAAACCCCTCCAAGCCTGGCAGCTTATCAAAAGGAAAAAATAATCAGTGCGATGTTTGTCTGCAGCCCACCAAGCCTTTCTCACTCACAATATTAGAAGTTATTAAAGCTAATCAAATATGAATTATCAACAAATTTGCCACTTGCTTTTCAGCCTGAGGCTGGGAAATGAGTGGCAGAGGGTTTCTAGGCTTTCCCAGGTTACCCTGGGAGGAATTTGGGTTTGTTTTTAAAACCAAAGTTCACCTCCTCAGCACCACACAATGTCTTCAGCACTCAAAAGCAATTGTTCTCACTGAGAATCTTCCTGCACCTAAGGGCTCTCCACAATAAAATATGAATGCAGTATTAATTAAATATAGATGCAATTTCCTCCTCCTTTTTCTCCTTAGCTGCTATCACAAACATTAGTGCAGGCGCCTAAGGAAAGCATTGCTAACGGAGAACAGCTGCCGCACTAATTAAGCGCCGAGGTCTGTTGGCCAGGCATGGGCCCAGGAACCATCCACCTGACTTCTCCCTTCGCAATTCACACACAGTGGCTCCAGGCATGCGGCTTTGGTTCATGCTCAGCCAGATGCTTTGCACTCACTCGGGTTTAAGCACAGGAGAAGACACCGTTGACTTCAAGAAAGCTGCATCACCGCTGACCCCAACAGATTTTGATTTATCTCCTTAAATGCAACAAACACTTTCTCTATACGGAAGACACTGCTAATTGTTTGAGTTTGCAGAGCGTTTGGAGATATGCTTGGCAGCATTGCCATCTTTGGGAAATGCTAATGGAAAGCTACTGCCAAGGAATAGCGTTGCCGTGTATGAGCTGCCAAAAATTCTGACCCCAGCGGACAGTCTGTTCGGAGTGCTCTAGCAAAACAAAGCAAACCCTGAGCTGATGGCTGCGTTTTAGACTGCTGGTCCTCTGCCCACCTTGAGGCCATGGAAAAGAGGGGTACAAACCCCCTCCGAGAACAGCAAACACAGTGAGCAAGAGGGGAGGATCCTGCCATTAAAAGATCCCTTGCTTCCATTGTCAGACTAAGAGCAGTCCAACTTCCATCTCCATCCTGGCCAGGCTATTTGAAAGAAGCTTTTACCTATGAAATCACCGTGACAAAAGTATTTTAAAACAAGATTTGAGGCCAGAACAGGGATAGGACATGACTGGGACCTCATAGTCCACTGACTGCAACACTCAAGTGGAGCAACCTGCATTCTCATTGCTGCACTGTGGCCAACGAACCACTTCTTGTGCTGCCATTTTCTGTGCCACGTGTAAGCAGCCTTCCTCCGTCACCATCAGCACCTGCTCCTGGTTTAGCCCACTGCCATTTAATGTTCTCCATCTGTACAATAGGAGCAATGGTACTTCCTGACCTCACAGGTAAGCGTGTGTGCCTGCATGTGTGAAGATAAATATATTAAAGATTGGGAGGCATTCAGGTCCTGGGCCAATGGGAGCCATATAAGTGCCAAAGAAACTAAGACAAATGAGGGCCATATAAATAGATGGCTGGAGAGCTGCAGCCCTGAGGCTACAGGCAAGAAAGGAGCAGAGGCAGTGACCAGCACAGGAGAACCGTGGGAAAGAGCCCTGTTTGAAGTATCTAACAGAGCACCCAAGTGCCAAGGGAACATGGAATAAAGCCCAGCTCCCTCGCACTGGGAAACTGTGCTGACACCCCTGTCTTCAGGAGGCAGCCCATGGAGAAGGATGTGAGGTTGTCAAAATAAGCCTGGCTTTAGATCAACAGCTGGATAATGGAGCCCGGTCACACGCATAAGCCCTCCCATGGCTTCTGAAGAGATACCGGTGATGTAAAAGGAACCACAGCATTCAAACCGGCTCTCAGCAGAGACAGATCCTGGGCTCACCTGGTAGTGATCCTTCTCTTGCAGCAGACAGTTTATGTGGGGAAGCAAGAACTAGGCAAGCAGAGGGGTCCCCACTCCACAGGTGCTTCCAAGGCACAGGGATAGTCTCCAGGGCCACATCGATCCCCCACTTGCCTCTGTATCCCTGGTCTTGGGTGGACTTCAGTCTCCAGCTCTGTCAATCCTGCTGTGAAATGCACTTTATAAAGTGTCATAAATCATAAAACACATCTCCCCCTCAGATCCACTGCCTCTTCTGCAGCTACCGAGGAGGAAAAAAGGCACCTGGGAGAAATCTGGTCCACAAAGGTTCACAGAAGACTGCACACAGCGTCTTGCTGGCAAAGAAAGAAAAAAGAACAGAGGAAAGGCAGAGACTGTAAGAGGTTAGAGGGAAAAGCAGCAACATCTTCTGAGAGCTCCCTAAGCTTTTCTGCCTTGGAAGATTTGGGGATCTCTCACAGCTTTCAAGAAGAAGGCTGCAGCGTTTTTCAGGGAAAAAAAGCACAACATCGAAGGGCCACAGATTCTAACCATCTATGTATTTATAAAAGAAATATGATGATTCTGCCACAGTGGGTCTTTAAAGCACCTCCCATGCCTCCAGCTGGCGAAGCAAGGGGAGAGGCGAGCCGCATATGCTCTCGATTTCTTCGCTGGTGCACACAAATACTGTTAAAGCAGCATCTCTTCTGGGCTTTATTATTTAACATATTTATTAAGGCAGTATCCAGAGGCCCTCCCAGGTCCTCAATAATGTACAAACATGCAGATAGTCCCACCTCCAAAGATATTTAAAGGCAAACCACAGAGCACATCAAGCGAGAAGGAACTGGCAGAGGGGTATAGCAGAATATATCTCTTTAAATGCAGAGCAGCTGAGAACAGAGTCACACGGCTGATTAAAGGATGGGAGATGCATTTTAGCAAGAGACTTCAATCTAATTAGCTTATCAAAGCCTAGGTTCATACACACCTACGTGGGAACCAAACTGTGATAAGAGGGTTTCCCCGTCTAGCAAAGGCTTAACAGAAACTGAAGTTAAACACAGTCTAACTGGGCTGGAAGTAAGTCATTCACCACAGGTGTCAGTGATGCAGATCCATCACTACAGTTTCTCAATGAAGACAAAGCAAATTGTTTAGAAAAGCACCCTCGTTCAAACAAATTCATGCATTTCAGGATAAGCCTATCGCCTGTTTCGGAGGGGCATCAGACAGGGTGATCACAAGAGAATTATTAACAAATTTTTCTGAACTCCAAGGATTAATCAGACTGAAAGATATTTAATAGAGCAATGAAGGATGGCAAAAAAAGTACTAGAAAGCAGCAACAATACATATTTGCTCCTGTTTATTTCACAGGAAGAAGGATGAGTTCTGTATTTCTCTCCAGGTTCCTCGACTGCTTTAAGAAAAAAAAAATGTTCCCCAAATATTCCAGACAAGCAGAATGAAATGTACTGATATTTAGTTTTTGCTGGGGGCTTAGAAAATTTCCCAGGACTGCCATGCTCAGTATGTCCTCTGTTTAAACACTGCCCCCAGTCTCCAAAGAAAAGGAAAGAGATCTGAATTCACTGAAACCGATATGGATGCACTGCAAGAGGAAGCTTTTTCTAGAATTATTCTTCCCTTTTACTCTCTTCAAAGAAACTAATGTAAGAAAGTCAACATCCCCACACATGCATACAGGATGACAGTGTAATTTAGGCACCAGATAACCTGGTGTTGATGCTGGCTGCAGGGACTGGAAGGTATCAGCTCTCAGCTCTATCTACCTACCAAGTCTATCATTAACATGGAATCTTAGGAAGAGCGTAGCTTCAACACAAGAAGTCATTTGACAGTATGACCAAATCTTACACACCCAAAGCCCACCATGAAGTTTCTGAAAAATAGATCTACCTGCATTCTGGCTCTAACCTTCACTCTGTTTTGGGTTTGAGGGTTTTTTTCATTGGTTTTGGTTGGGTGGGTTTTAAATTTAAGAGCTTTAGTGGTCTTACAAAATCTCCCCAAAAACTGGAACTTGGGGGGAAAAAAAAAACAACCAAACACGACAGTGCATCACAAAAAAAATATACCTCTGACCCAACTAACCTCCCACTCCTGGATCTGCTGACCTGGCTGGGATGAGTTCAGCTGATGGCACAGGACTTTATCAAAGTACCTCCACCAAACCATGCTCACCAAATCACAACCGATCATTTTTAGGGCAGGCCTTAAACACACTATAGTTCTTTCATGGTCTTTACCTCACCTGTGCTCTTGTATTAAATATTTTCCCGAGCTGCAATGCTAAAGCAACAAAAGCAGAATGAAGCCCCCATTTTCACGTACCATACTAAACTGTTTTCCCCACAGTCATACATACAGCTGAAATCTGTTTCATTCTTGTCATTTCCAGCATTTCTGCAGTGTAAACATCATCTGAGGTAGAAGAAATCACAGTAATAAAACCCAACAGCTACCCTTACTTTTTAAAACATACATTTCACCTAGGTTTAGCCAAAAAGAGTTTAGGGAAAAAAAACCCAAATACACAGTTGTTTAAACTCCAGGAGACATTTATGCTGTTAAAACAGTGATGCCTTCACTGACTAGGGAAAGCACTGAGCTTTTACAAAGAGGCAGGAGAAAGGACTGCCAGCTAGAAAGGAGACCTTTGACAAACAAACCACTCCAGTGCACTAACTGGAAGGCCACTAAGGGTTTCAGAGAGAAAGATACTCTATGTACTACCCTCTTGGAGATGGTCTTTCGTTATTAATCTTGAAAGCAAGAGTTCAGCGCGCTGGGAGGCAGAGCCCTCCCAGATCCAGTCCTGCCATTTCTGCTCTGCACAATTTTGATTAAATCCATCTCTGCTTCCTTGAATGTATTACAAAACAGGGATGACAACATGGCATGCCAGAGCCTGTGGTGAGGACCACTGGACTGCATATTTTTGCCTTCTGCCCAGTGAAAGGGACCACAGGAGAAACCATCTCTTGTCCTCATGTTATAGTGAGATGTGATTCAGTAGCTCTTAGTAGTTCAGTTTTTCTCTTCCCTCTAGATCAGCAAGTCTGTGCCCATTCGTTGGTGACTCAGATGAAAGTATCCCCACCACCAGCTGCACCCTCCGCACAAGACAAGGCAAGAAGTGCTCCTGGCCAAAGGAAAAAAAAACTAGTTCCCTGGCACATTAGAGCTGCATCCCTACACAGCCACACTGAGTCAAGGGCTGGTCCAGTTAACACAGCTGGTCCCTCATCAAGCTGCCTTATACAGAGCTCATTTCCCTTTGTTTGCCCTCACAGGCGCAACAGCAGCATACAATGAAAGGGCACATCCCCAACAGGGTCAAGTGAGCCAAGACAATAAAGAGAACGAGATACGCAGACATCTCTCCCCTTTGTGGTGTTACTCTTGATTTTTCAAGCATCCGTAGTTACAGAAAGTAGATTGTAAATTGGAGGAGAAATTGAAACTTGGCTCTTTTCCCCATGTTTGCATTTTAAAAAGGTGGCAGAGAGGAGAGCTACAAAACTCTTGGTATTTGTTCTTTGCTGGTTTCATATTTTAGTAAACCAGACTAAAAATAAGCACGGCTAACAGGAGCTGTCAGACTTCCACTGTCACATCTCTCAGGCTGCCGAGTGCCAAACGCCGACAAGGAGCTCCTGGCATTGTCCAAAGGAAAAGTCAAGGCAGAAGGTGAAAACTCAGCTGAATCTGAAGGAACTCTAAACCTCTCACAGCAGCAGATCCCTGAGAGCACAGCCTCCACACCAGATCTCCAGGTCCCAGAGCCAGTCACCCCTGCCCAGCAGCTGCGAGGGGCTCTCTGTTGCCCAGCCACCACTAGAGGAGGTCAGAGTGCCACAGAGAGAAGGGGTGTGAGCTTCACAAAGCTTTGGGAGACAAATTACAGCCCAAATTATCATCAACAGGCTTTGCCTCCCTTCTTACCTTTTACACTTTCAGACACTGTGCAGTCTCCCCAATTTTACTGAGTTTCAGTACTAGTTAATTTTATTTAAAATCTAGATCCCAAACCAGGAGTCATCACTTCCAGATAATAGTCCTCACTTAACGATACTAAATAACGATGTTTCAGAGAATTTCAGCTGCAGGAATCAGAAGGCCCCAAGACAGTTATCCATTTCCTTTTTAAACAAAAGCTGAAGGTTTCTATTCCTTCTATTGCTTTCTATTATCCTCACAGAAAATCTTCAAAACATGAACTGAATGCAAAATAAAAGTTGGCAAACCAAGACAGCGGGACAGGCTTCAAAAGGACTCCTATTTAAACATAAAAGATAATCTTCCCATTTTTAAAACCATCTCATCACTTTGGGTGGACCCAATTGTTAATTTTCAAGGGTACAGGACTGCTTATTTTGTGGGCAAGGCTCTGACATTGGAGGAGGAACAAAAAAAAGGCTATCATTTTGAAAGATAGAAGACTGCAGACCTCAGCCAATTTCAGATTGTGGCTGCAGTTTCAGAGTTGCGTCTTGTTTACCTATCCAGTGTACTTAGAGCCTTAAAAAGGAGCAGAATTGTTGCTTAAAAGCTTCAAGTTACCTCTCCAAATAATACATTTGACATTCTCCCACTTACATGGCGATACACTGGAATTTAAACTCTTAGCCATATTTTGTCCATGTTAAAATCTAAGATCCCATCACCCTGGCAGACTCAAAAGACGCAGGACTCACCATTAGGCGCTGCTGCAGTGTGGAGCACTACTTTGAGGACAGCTGATAGTTTCACCCTCTGCAGGAGATGCTTGGATGGAGTTCTTGAATATGGGGCAGTCAAGAAGCACATCACAAAACCAGCTAGTCCTAGAGCAATGCTACCATCCCCAGAAAGTGAAAATTCCCATGGTAATGCCTTAAGAATTCAAGTGGAGAGAATAGGAGAATGTGCATTATTAAGTAACCGTCAACAGCATGAGTAGGCATTATGCATTATGCCAACTACAAGTCTAATTATTTATTTCTATACACACACGTGTGTATAAACACACATAGGCGCAGGCATACATTTAGGGAGAACAGCTTCTCCTTTTTGCTATTGCAATTCCTTCTGCAACTTTTTTCTACTTAAGAAACCCAGGTATGATCTCTCTATTCCTTTGACATATCAAGATCTGTTAAAACAAAAAAATAAAACCTTTCAGTTGTGAAAACAAGTCCTTCTGCAGCCAATATATCAACTACAGCGCTAGGCTGAAATTTCAGCAAAAAGCAAACAATATGCACTGCTTTTAATAGATATATAAAAATGTACCGCAGGAATAATGTTGAGGCATCAGAAACTAAAAAAAAAAAAAAAGATTATTGGTAAGACAAAAAAAATTTTCAAAGCATTGAAATTAAAAATCCTGTTAGAGAATAAATTCTTCATCAGCGCCCAGAGCGTTTTCCCACCTGCAATATAAATTGCAGTAGCCAGAACTCAAGAATTAGGACCCAATAGGGCACTACTCTTTAAAATACATTTGAAATGCTAATAGCTAAACTAGACATGAGTAAAGTCTATTACAGGAGCATACTTTCTAAAACATGATATTTTAACACAAGGGTGGCTGGTTTTGAACTTTAAATAAACAGTGTTACTACACTGTAAAATAAACTCTCCAGGCCCTTGCAAACAGCTTTATCAATTTGGATTAAACAGCATACATTTCGTGCGGCAAGAGGTACACCGTATTCAGTGCTGAACTTAGCTATTTTAAAAATTAATTAGGCAATTATACTCATGGGAAAACTGTTCTAGTAATTCAGCTGCTTAATCAAATCCCAGGTACCAAATTATGGACCTGATCCTGTAGTTCTTATTCAAGTCAAACTCCTATTGATGTCAGTGGGAGTTTTGCCTAATTAAAGATCAGGACATACGCGTGTGCAAGCTTGGTTTTAAACGATGGCTTTGAATTTAGTCTCAGAAATAGGAGTATGGCTCTGAATCCCAAATCGTTGCCTACAAGTTCCTCACATGAGACTGTGGGTATATTAGTATATATTTTTCCTAAGTTCGGCTCCAATTAACTTCCAGCTGTAGTCTGGAAATTTAGCTAAAGAGTCTTACAAGGCCCAATAGCAAATTGACCTAGTTTTGCATTTTTTTAAACCAATTAGATACTGTTACAAAACAAGAAGCAGGTTGTAAAAATATTGGCTATGAATCCTGCTTAGCAGCATTGTGTCATTGTTTTGCTCAGCACGGTCCACACAAGCTGTCTCCAAGGGTCTAGATGAGTAAGTTTGTTTATGTCATTCCCAAAAGGGACTGTCTCAAACACACGGATTCTGGGTGGTGTGCCCAAGTCTCTTCTGAACAGGCTGCAGCATAGAGACGCAAGGAGGAATATTTACGGTGAAGGAGGAGGAACAGTGTCTTCCCTCACACTCTTCATGCCAATTGCAACCGGCAAAGCTTCCTTTGTGGGACGTACTTCAGGCAAGAGCAGGCAGGGCTCATAGCGTCATGCAAGAGAATTGTCTTCACCCCTGGCTGCTTGTTTTGATGTCCCTAACGATATCAAACCTGATGCTTTCTGAGTGGCTGTACTGACATACTCTGCTGATCTTGCCTCTTCAGATGCCTTGGTGATGTGTCAAGGGGAATGCACAGAAGCGTCACAGCCAGGGAAAGGTAAACCAAAATCAGTCAACGAGCAGCAAATCTGGTGGAGCAGAAGACTGCTAAACACTGACAGTTGCCTAATTAGTATTAGATTCTTAAAGATAAATACCTGTCTGCCAAATAAAAACATGGGAGTGGGCATATATCCTATAGCCCTTCTGCTCAACAGCAAGGAAGAGCAGCAAACCTTTTTTGTTTAAGCAAAATAGAAACAATATTAGTCAGAGAGCACCGAGTTGTCTGTGCACTTGCTAACTTACGCCCTTAAAGTGGGAAGGACAAGAACTCGTGTGTGTCTGAAGATAGAAGGAAATCACATTTCTGTCTAATATGCTGGAGCAATTGACCATGAAAAGGTTACATGTTAGGAAATAATTATCTCTAGAGACAGCTACTGACACGGTCAGTGTCCACAAGGATTATTTCCTGCTAACCCAGTGCCCGCTGCCTGGAAGGGAGGTGGGTCTCATCCAGCCCTTATCCTGTGTAGCTCCCCAGCCCCACATTCCACTGATGCTAATGGCACTTGTGCACTGAGTGGCCCAGCAGCTGAAGCAGATAACCAGGAGTGAAGGGGTTAAGTGCCTGTCACAATAGAAACCTCTGGGGGCACTTGACCTTTTCACATTTTTTATTCAGGAATGAGCATTTTGTGCCTGTTTGAGGAAGTTCATCTACATTTGCCCTCATTCTTCACCCTGTTTGCTTATTGTCCCTTCCCTTCACTCAATGCCCAAGTGTCCCATTAAGTACCGAGCAACCTCTGTTGATGAATATGAATTTAGGGCAAAGTTACAGAGGGGACACAAATACTGCACATTGATCAAGTGACTTACAAGGAATTTTAACATACTCAAGGCATATGTTTCTGCTGAATAGCTTCCTACACATATAATACTCACCTGTCAATACTTGAGCCTGAAGGGGAAGAAAAATCACACTACATGAGAAGCCATGCACTGGCTGGAGGAATGGTCTCATAAGAGAATTAAAGATGTTTAAATGCTAAAAAACGGTAACATATGGCATTGACTTTCACGTGCTGAACAGTGTGCCACAAGAGAAGGCACAGTGATACCTGCCCTTGGTCTTTCATTCAGCAACTAGACTTTGAACTCCCTTGCGGCAAGAGGGAGGGTCTGTAAGCTTCTCTGGCTACAAATCAGTCAAGGAGGATAAATCCAGAATGAGTTTGTCCACGTTTGTTTCATTTAGAGGCAGGTATTCCAAAAAGGTACAAGCAATATTTAAGAGCTTGATCCTGCTGGGATCAAGGAGAGCTCTGCATTGGCTTAAATAAGAGCGGGCTCTAGTCTCCAAGCACGTGTGTCCAATTTGTTAATGTTTTGGGTTCAAATAAAAAACAAATCTCCAGTCTTCCCTGCATGGGAGATTCAACCACATTCTTCCACTGGGGGAGAGCATCAGGGCTTAGACAAGAAAGAGTTTCTGAATGATCTAAGTGAATTGTCCTAAGGAGACTGGCATTACTGTGAGCTTTGAACACAACTACAGAGGGTCTTTTATAGATGTACTCCAGAGGGGAGATCCTTAGATGGGTCCTTTAATGCCTGCCCCCATATGCAATCCAGATGAAATTCTTTATCAGATGGGGCCCGGATCTTGCTCCCATTAAAAGTTCTGCCACTGAATTCAGTGGGAGCAGATCTATTTGTCTTAGATGCTTATATAGATTCCCTTATCTCAGTGCCTCAAACCAGTTATTTTTCATTCTTTTGAGGCAGAGGAAGACTATTTTCTCCACTCGGCACACAGAGCACAGCCAAATGATGTAGTTGTATGTCACACATGGATCCAGGGCAGAAAAAGGAACTCCAGGTCTCATAAAACATAGACCAAAGTACTATCCCTTACACTGCCACCATAATGATCCTCCTCTGCTAAGTGGAAACACAAAAGTCTGATTAGAGCAGCCAGCTTCCTTCACCTGTTTGGACAAGGAGGAACAGAACCCCATGAAAGCACAACACTCAAGTTCCTCTCACTTCTTTCAAGTAAGTGTTTTTAACTGGTCTCCTTAAGGTAGGATGTCCCTGCCCTTCCTCAGCCACTACTGCATGAACAGGAGCCAGCCCTCAGCTGCTGAGCTGTGCTACAGTTCCAGGAAATGTCCTGCACAACTTGCACATCTCCAGTGGCAGCTTTCCAGGACTTCCCAGCTTAGCAGCCCACCCCAAGATAAAACAGTGCCCTTGAAGACCAGTAGGTATAAAACCAGCACTCTAGCAAAATGCCAGGGACCTTCGTTCACTGTCCGCAGTGTCCCAGAAAGCGGCAGGCAACAGTGCATTGTCACCAAATCGTCCTTGAAGCACACTCACAAACGACCTTTCAGGAAGATTCAGCATAGAGAAGGAGGCAGGTCCTGGACCTGAACAAACATCCACTGAAAGGCGCCTCAAGCTCACATGGAGTGTCCCTAGTCAGTGAAAACCACTATATCCCTGAAGTGCTGGAAGACCTCCAGAAAACTTCATTGTCCCCACTTCCAAGGGACAGTCGTGTTCCTCCAGTCACCATTCATTGAGAGTCTCACCTCAAGCCTCCAGGGATGAGTGCCAGGATGGGGTCAGGCAGCAGGGGAAAGCAATACTGCAGGAAGCGGGATGCTCCAGGGACTCCCACACACCAGCATAGCCAACCTGTACCATGTAAATACACCTGCAGGACATCACAGCAGTCTCCTGGAGAGGCAGCAGAATATGCTTCCCTGGCAGCTTTATGTCATACCTGTCTATAAGCCATCCAACACACTGCTGCACCTGACAGCTACTAATGGTCATTTAGCCCAGGGCCACTTGAGCATTAAAAAGGAAGGCATTTTGAAAGCTAAATCCCCTTCCTGAATCTTTGTTATTGATTACATTTCTGTTAAGCCTAAAAGGGCTGTAACTGGGAATCACACCTTCCAGTCCCCACGTGCTGAAGGTTTTGTGTACACAGAGAGAAAGCTGTTAGCAGCAAAGGGAACCCGGGCAAGATATAGAGAAAGACTCTCTGGGAGCACCCAAAGCGGAACACAGGTTCCCCACTTCCAGACCAACACCCTGCCCTATGGCTTCCTCTCCATTTTCAAGAGTAGTGACCCAAATACATAAATGAAAGCAAGCATGGGTTGTTTATTTCCAAGTATGAACAGCATTATTTCCCCTGGGCTCCATGTTTCTTGGAATTATTTGAACTGGAAACCAATCAGCCTGTATTCACTATTGATTTATTTTCTAAAAATCTCTCATCCCTAAAGTAACAGTGCCTTTCCATGTCTCAGCCTGCTGTTTAGTGACACAGTAATCTAAAAGCTATTGATCACTTGGGTCTCTACAGCCATAACACATCTTTCTAAGTGCCTTCATACAAGACTATATTTGCAACATAAGTACTATAAATGGCAGAGTATCTAATGCAATCAACAGAGATATTAATAGAGATGTAACACTTGCATAGTAACGCAGCATGGACAAGGGCCAATAGAGGCGAGCATGGAGAGGGAACAAGGATGGTCATTATGACAGGAGCTGCATTTCTCTTTGAACACCACATAGGCTGCAACCTGACTTCAGCATAAACAAGAACCTAAGCCTGGACACACACTGGTCAAACTTGCCCAAGCAGAGAAGTATGAGTGCTGGAGAGACCGAGATGGTCTCTGGCTGCTCCAACTGTTCTACTTTATCTGTGTTTCACAATAGCCTGCAAACATTTTTGCTTTTCTACTCTAACCATCAGGATTGGAGTCCCACACAGGATCTACAGCAAGCAAGAGGTTTACATCTCACGGGAGACCTGCTGTTGCAGTAATGCTGTACACTCCAGCTTCTATTGCTTTGAAGGGATATTGTTAGCAGGTAGCACCTTGGAAGTCAAGCTCTCCACTACATTTTTTCAATGCTCCTTCAATCCAGTCTGTATGATCAAAAACTTAAGAGCTCATAGTCAGACAGCACAGCACCTTAGATGACCAGCAGAACTACTGTTGACCTACCTGAGAGTCGGGCAGAAAAAGTCTATTTAGACCAAGTCCTGTTCCTGAAGAAATGAATAAGTACCTCAAAATAAGTAAGAAACAAGGCCTCCAGAGAGGAGAGTCCAGCACATTAGCCCAGCTGACACAACCCAGGAGCTACAAATTCAGATCAGAAACACATTGCCCAACACAGAGATAATGTATATGCAAGTCAATAGCTAACAGCATGCACGGCCTTAGCAGAGCAGCAGTGAACTGTGGCTGTCCAGTCCTCTCCTCCAACAAGAGCAGAGATGTATTTACTTTACCTGGGAGCTCTGCAGACTGGATGCTCTCTCATGTTCTGTGCAGCAGTGTTGTCTTAGTGACCAGATCAGGACATTTCCTCCAAAAAATGATAGCCATTACAGCAATGGGACAGCTGTCTCTGACGCTGTTAGGCAGTGCGCCCGCAGACAGCCCGGCTCAGCGACATTCTTCCAGAAGCAGCTTTCAGGAGGCATTTGTAACCATTTAAAATTTCCCACCCAAGAAGTTTCACACTTGTCAGTTTACCTTATGGCACAGGTTTTTAATTTAGTGGTACTGGAAGTAAGTTGATATGCCTCAAATTCTATATGTTAATGCCAGATGTGAACGCACTAGCACGTGTTCACACTCTGCCGTGCTGCATTTCTTGAGAAAGAATGCTGTAACACTGCAGCACCAAATACTCAGACAATCAGCAAAACTAGTGGCAGACCTGGAACCAGGAGCCCCCGTTCCTCAGCATTTCCCTCGGTGGCCTGGGGAATTCCAGCTGGCAAGACCATCTGCTAGCACATGCTTCCCAGTCTTCTAAGCACGAAATTTCCCTGGATGCAAAAGGATTAAAGACAAAAAATTGATTTGCTAATTATGAAATATAAGGAAATTATCAAATGCTTAGTCCATTGCAACATGAGAATGCATTCCAGCTGCTTCAATGCATTGAGTGGAGACTATGGATGCAAGCAGTCTTTAAATTAATGCAGGTGTCAGAATTTTTCTGCTATGTAGATCTGAGATGAACTTCTTTTGATTATCATTATTCCACTATAAAATGATGAGCTCCTTTGTGCATTTTACTGTTGATTTTTTTTCTGGAAGTCAAATATTTTTGCAACTCTTCTCAAACTGTAACTCAATACATGATACCTGCATGTGCCTTCCTAGACTTTCAGCACTCTTCCCAATGAGGATGATCCATAAAACTCTGAGCTCCTCTAATAATATGAAACATTAAAAAATAGCATTACTCATGACTGATGTTGAAGAGTTTGCACATGTTATATAATAAGCAATATTTCCTTGCTTGCAGCACTGATCAAATATTGCTGTCACTGGCAGGACCCTCTTCCCCTAAAGCCTGGAATTGAAGGGGTGGCCAGCCAGGGACTCTGCTTCCCCCAAGCCCACCTCTGACTTTCCTGTTGATCTGTCAGCAAGAACTGCCCCTGTATGTTTAAGGGAAGCAAGATAGGTCCTGGGGACAGCCGGTTAGTGACCAGGCAGAGCAGACATCTCTTCTCACCCCACTCTGCATCAGCAGGCGCTCGCTACCTGCCTCAACCTCCAACTTAGAATCACAGAATCACTAGGTTGGAAAGGACCCACTGGATCATCAAGTCCAACCATTCCTAACAATCCATAAACCATGCTCAAAACACTATAAACTAATTCGTTTCAGAGTAGAGTCCATCCTTACCAGGACACTTGTGCAATTCAGAAGCACATGTCTGCACCCAACCAGCCTGCTTTGAGCACTCACTTGGCATTATATCCTTCAGCAATGCGGGGGGAGAAGGGGCCCGGGACAGCTTCGCATGGGAGCACAGAAGCCACGAAGGGGCCCATTTCAGTTCAATTTGTTGCAGCACTCTAGATGCAAGATGAAACCTGAGAGATGAGATCTGAGCAATTTCTTGCTTCTCTTCTTTCTGGACAGTATATTAACACTATAAAGAAGGCTGAACAGTGGGGCTTCCCAACTCCATTATTGTCAAGGCCTGTTTCAAAGGCAGTGGCTGAAATGCCCAGTGCTGCCTTTGTTGATCTTGGACTCAGGTCTCCTCCGTGTTGCACTTCTGTCAAATCGCAAGGCTGAGTGAACTAAAAATAAGCTTTCTCTGGAGGGGTGCAGGAGGGGGCAGACAGGAGGAGCACTGCCTGAGCCTACACACAGTGCCCACTACCTCCACACTACTCTCAGGTTACTTGTGTAAAAGTAGGGGAAGCAGAAAAGCTACAAGAGATGCCAGTTCTCCTAACTTAAGTCCTGTGCCTGACTTTATAGGCACTAATTGTAAAGCCAGGACATGGTCTGGGCTGTAAGTGGGTGCTGCGGTCCAACCGACACTGTCAGTCAGCCTGACACACCTGCCACCAACCATTCTGGTCAGAGAGAAATACAAAACACACAGACTCTTTCTTTTCCACCTCCAGGAGAGGGTTTATTTGTCCCCAAGACCCATGACAAGCTTGTTACAGACCATTTCAATTCGAATCAACCTGTCAAGAAAAGAAAGTGGAGAAAACGCATTAATTAAACAGCTTTACTCATGCAGAAAAGCTGCCAGCGTGAGCATTTTAAATTACCTGGGCACACCTAGTGTATTTGCATTCCCTTGGCACAGCTTTACTCTGGCCCACAAAGCATCATCCACTTCATACTGCCATCTGAGCAAGGAACAAAAGAGGCTGACAGCCCAGCACCACCTTCCCCACTTGGGGGCTAGAGCCCTTTCCGAAGGATTTTCTGTAAGTTTATGCAGAAACCCTGCTCCTGCTAGATGCAGGGACAGGAAGTTTGGATTCTTCTATAAAACTAAAGACCAAGGCAAAAAGAAGCCTTCCAGAAACAAAAGAGGTGGAGCTGTGGCTGGCAGGGGGGTAACTGCATGCCATTGTTAAATATTAACATAAAATAAAGCAGTAGAAATGGATGTCCATCAACAGAATTAGAAGGAACTAAGTGAGTTTAAGAACAAAAGGTTTACTTATTTAAATTACAGGAGATGAAAAACAGCTGGGAACGCAATTTATAGCACAAAGTACAAAGCTACAAGACTGTTAAATGCAATTATATTTCAAAGTACTTTTCCCCCTCCATTTTAAACTAAACATTTACAATTATTTTAACTAAAATAAAACTAATGACAATGTAAGCCTTTAGATGTTCCATCCCTTCTCTCAAACACTTTCAAATTCAGCTCATCCTTTTACACTAACTAAATAGATTCCCTCATCCAAGTATCCTTTCAGATAGGAGACTGAAGCCTGAAGAAAGAAAACCACTGTGAGAAGAGCTTTATTTTTTAAAATTACCTCTTACTATTAAAGTCATGGACCTTAGATTGCGCTTTCATATTTGTCTTTATCACTTCTCTGCACAAAGGAAGAGTGGAAAAGTAGCTGACTAATTAACTTTACTATTTGTTACATTTGATTTGTACATTTGGTCATAGCAGGGATGCCTGTCAGTAAAGATATTTAAAGATGTTCAAAGGTTTGAGGCCTTGGGGTCTTTTTTTCCCTGCTTGAGAAAAAGAGCAGCACAGTTCAAAGCCTCTGGGCCAACGGGGCTGAGCAGCGAGATGTAGTCTGCACCAAGGGCTAGGTTTTCAAAATCACCCCGCACTGCCTTTGTCGTGCTTCCACCATCACCTGGAGAGTTTTGTTGCAGGTAAAACTCTGCCTTCACCTAAGACACTGGCTTCTTTTCCTCTGTTTCTATGGAGCTGCTATTTGGTTCCACTGGGCTCAGGAGCAGCAGACCCCAAATCTCAACAGGCAGCTCCAGTGAGTCCTGTCTATTGATTTCATTTTTATTCCAGGTGTTTTGTAGCATTGAACCACACAATCAAACCCTGCCCTGCAGAGCACTGAGACACCTCTGTCTCTTGAAGCTGTCCCTTGTTCCTTACCTGATTAGACCCTTTATTTAGAAGGCCATGGGTTCCACTTCAGCATAATAAAGGGTTTATGATCATGCAGCAGAGCTGCATCTCTAACGGACACTGCTTAAAGCCATGGAACATTCAAAATTAGAGCAAAGTGGTCTTCAGAAAAATCAAAATGCTAACACAATCACCTTATGCCACTACTAGCTTTTCCAACAACAAAGTCCAGGATCTTAGCCATCATCAATATATTACATTTTTTCAAGTTTCCTTCTATTATAATTTTCACACCTGAAATATGTTCAAGAGCTAAGTGAAACCCTTTTGTCTCAGGAAAAAAAAACAGGAAAAAAAACCAACACTTATTTCTTTCAAAATGAAATGACTTGCAACTTCTTCCTGTGACAAATTTTTCTTGGTTTAGGTCATCTTAAAAAAAAAATATATTACTTTTTTCAGATGTCAAATAACTTCCAAAGGAAAAAAAATAAAATCAGTTACTTGGACAGATCTTTTTAAAGTTAGGAACGTACTTTGAGGAGTGTTCTGAGCTACAACAAGCCATTAGTTTTGATTCACCTAAAAAAAACAAAATTACCTATTCACCAAGAATTGACTGAAAAAAGTACCAGCCCATGCTAACGAGCTATAAAAAACACATGCACATATAAATTAGTTTATATTCTTGTTCTGACAGCAGCCTGTGCCAGATGTTTCAGAGGAAGACACAAGAAGCCTTGAATTAGACAGATGTGAGATAATCTGCCTCTCACCATGGGTGTCTTCCTAATCCCTTAAAACCTGAAGCAGAAGGTTGAGTGTCTTTCCAAAAACATTGCAACACTTTCTGTTTGCATTAACTATTATTAAAGACAAAGCTAGCAATGACATGTTTTACAAGTCCTGTCTTCAGTTACTTATAGCTTTGCAAAACTTTGGAGTGAAAGTTTCATGCCAGGTATCTTTCTTGGACTAAATTTTTGCATTCTCTTTTGACAGTTTCTGCAAGAGATATTAAGGTACTTTTAGGAAAATGGCTCAAGGAATGGACATCATTCCATAAATATTACAACAAATTCTTGCTGACCAGCTCAAGGCATAAATAGCTTCCCAAGATAATAGTCCCTCATACTTCAGCAGAGGGATTTTGCTGGTGATAGATTTTGCTGTGCCTTTCGCTAATTTAAAAGAAAGAAAAAGAAAAAAATAATCACATTTGGCCAGGTTGTAAATCTTTGGGGAAGAGAGAGTCAGCGTAGTTCTCTTTAAACACCATATGCACAGAGCAGTCAGTCTCCAGCCTGGCTCATCAGGGGCTGAGCTTTATTTTCTCTTCCACTGCTCCCCAAACCACCAGGCAGAAGAGCAAAGATTTGGGATGCTGCCACTCCCAACATCCTGCTGCTTCTGGTACCAGCACAACATGAACAGGCTGCAGAAAATATGGGCAGCAAGAACCACATCTGGGAGAGAACAAATCAGGAAGAAACACAAATTTGGAGAAGTTGGAAACTGATAACAGCAGATAAAGGACTGATGCTGTGGCTAGGACATAGGAGCATTGCCTTAGGACTCGGGCACGGTAGTCATGAGAGAAGCAGAGAGACAGTAACTGGAAAAGCCACCATGGAGTGGTGAAGTCTCTAAAGGTGATTGAGGACAGGGGCAAAACCAGCATACACAGGACTTGATACTGATGTGAAGAGTACAGGAGAAAGCATGGGACAGGACCAGCACAGGGAAGAGTCCCAGTAAAAAGATGCCATGCTCAAAGAGACAGGGAGAGCTATGAGACCACTTTACCGGAGGCTCCTCCATCAACGAAATATATCATATTCCTCAAAGGTTTCAGTCCTCATTGAACAGTTCACACCTGAAATCATTTCCATGTTTTTGTTTGTTCTATTAGAATTACAGGAAATGCATATGAACTCTGTCAGGACACTGAAACCTTGATTACTACAAAGCCGCAATATTTTGATGCAACTTTGTCAAATATGGATCTCAAGGAAAAAGAAGCTTTATCCCCTGAAAACCACTGCAGTGCCTCGTGCAGAAGCCATGTCAGTACCACACAGACATCAACATCACTTCACTCCCATACAAATAACAAAGAAGTTTATTTTTTCTTTTCTTTTTTTTTTTTTTAATTCATCTAGGTGTTTCATTCAATACCAAGATCTTACTAGAGTTCACTTCAATCCAGCTTTGCTGGCTAGCAGTTCCAAATCTGGACACTTCTACACACCAGTCTAGCTGCATCCACTGCTAGAGGAACAACTGTCCAAACAAGAGGACAGGGTGATGAGGACCACATTTCACATGCATGGCTTGTTTATACGCAGAGTGATACTGGCTTAACACAATATGCAATCTTAAATCAGTTCAGCCAACAAAAGCAGAAAGCTAAACAAACAAAGGTTTTGTTTAAACTAAGTCTTATTCATGCCTATCTTAAACAAATTAGGAACAGGTTAAATTAAAGATCTCTGCTGGACCATTCCACGCAGTCTTTTGGTTTAAAAGTGAAAATACACATGTAGGCAATCCACAGGCAAGAATGTTTTTGCCAGCATACTTCAGTAAAGGAAAGAAGGCCAGATGCTCAGATGCTGAAGTACTTGCAACCACAAAAATGGAAGTCAGCTCCTCAAGTTTAACTGCAAACAAGATGTGGACAAGATAAGGAGGTGCAAAAACAGTTATTAGCGTTCTGACCAAAAAAAAAAAAAAATCCAGTTCCCAGGAGATCACTCCCAGAAGAGAGGCCTTGTTAAGACACTGTTAATTTTGAAAAATGAACTATATAGTATTCAGTATAATAATTCCAGATATATTGTGCTCAGCAAAAAGGAGAGGTTCCTTTTTTTTTTTAAAGGGATGCATTATCTTTGATTTTTATTTGGTTTGTTTGAATATTAATTTGTTTTTAAAGTCATAGCTCTACAGAAGCTTTTTTATGTCTGAAAGTCAGAATTCACAGCTTGAACCTAAGAAAAAGTCTTTAAAGGACCAGAGCCTTTCTGTATTTCCCTGCTACAGTCTCACCAGAGAGACAGCAAGAATCTCACCAAAACCAGGAAGGCTTTAGTAACAGACAAAAGATTTCATGTCAGTGGAAAATATATTCACCACAATGTAATGTATTTTTAATTATAATGTTGAGCATCTCTTCAACAGGGGCATGTTTGCCTTTGAGTGAACCCTCAACGCAGATGCACTGCTCACACAGTGACCCCATCTGCTCAAGCACTGTGGAAACACTACCCAAGTGAGCTTCATCTCACAGCACAGCAGCGTATTTGCAACAGGGGTTCTCATTGCAGTGATTTTATCAGTCTAGGTAAAGCAAGCAGTAGAGCTCAAAAGTCATAGATAGTCTTTGCACACACACAAAGGTTGAATTTGATTCATTAGGACAGGTAAGTAACCACTTTGCCCCACCTTCCCCTAACATGACGCTTATGAATATGTTCTGCACAAGACCGTTTTTGTGTCCTTTCCAAAGGACTTTTTTAAGTACAGATTCAAAACAAAGCAACATATTGAAATGGGAAAGACAGCTTCATACAAGGTCCACAAGCACTACTGCTGAGGGCAGACACAGCATTGATGAGGGGCACGTGCACGAGAGCACAACTGCGCACCGCTACGCTGCTGGGCCACCAAGCCGCTCCATAAATCCTCCCCCAGAGCAACGAGAAAGGATGCAGTGAGAAGATAAACCTATATGATATCAGGCCTTGGTTATCCACTTTGGAAAACCACCGACCTTAGCACTGATAAGGCTGTTGTCAGATTGCGTGGGGTGATTACGCTAAGTGGGAGCATGAATGAGCCTTACCCTGGGAGGAAAGATGGTTTAACGGTGTCCAAAAATGATGCAGACAGCACTAATATTGCTTAAAGCTAAGCAGAGTTCTAAGAATTACAGACCAACCTTTTAACACACCTTCTTTCAGGTGGGTACTGTATTTTTTTCCTGGCTACCTCTTAAAGCTTATTGCTGATTTTCCGCTCTGTTGTATAAAAACACTCTACAAACACTGTTACAGACCATAGCTAAGCATCTGCAAGTTATAAAACATTTAAAAGCTTTACATTTAACCTATCTACTGGCAATAAAACATACTCCAACACAAATGCACTATTTGAGACAGATGTTTGAAATATGAATGAATGTTTGAATATTCAGTTTTAAATACTCATGATAAAAGAAGCTGCAGAGACATGCCATTGATCTAATACTTGTTTGCACATTCCTTAGGGCTATGCATGAAGCATAATGGGATTTCTATGTTCCTAAACAACAAAAGGTGTAAAAATGCCTTTTCAGTTGCAAACTTTGTTCATTTATTCTTGTGGCAAAAGAATGCAAATCTTAAGTCATTTTTTTGTGCACTGACATCAAGTCTTTCTCACACAAAAAGTTCCTTAAAGAAACAAGAAGAAAGTTCAGAATAAAGTCGTGCTTCCTCCCCCACATGTCCCCTTTAAAAAAAAAAAGAGAGAAAAGAGAGAGAGAGAGAGAGAGAGAGAGAAGGAAATTTCACTTAACTCAATTGTACCTGCCAGCTAAAAGCAAAGGCTACTTAAGTGAGTGACTCTAAGCTATTAGGCATGTATGTCATTAATAAGAATGGGTTTGCAAGCTACAAGCAAAACATTTATTTCGCTATGGTCAAGCCTTCACTATATCCACCACAGGCATTTCTGCCCCAGCTCTCCGGTTAAGTGACAGAAACTGTTCAGACAGAAATGGCAAAACAACTCTACATTAAAGCATATGATGGTAGGTTATGAACATGAGCAAGAAGTTATTCTGTACAAAGCAACACTCCCTGTTAATCCGTCTAATTTTGCTTTTTCGGTCGTTTATTTGTAGAGTGGAAGGGAAGCTTTTTTTTTTAACTACAAAATTGCGGATATTTAAAATTAATACTAAATCAGGAACTGAAAGAATGGGGTGGTGGGATGCATTTTCAAGGAGGAATGTAGGAAAATAGTGTTAATGTCAGAATCAATCCTTGAGCTATGAATAACTTAACTTCAAAGCTGATGCTACTGTCTGACTGAGCACCCTATGTCTTCAAGGAAGATAAAGCCACATATGTAGTCAAACCAATGTTTAATTCAGATTACGCAGAACAATACAGAAACTTGACTGGAGCCAATTAAACTAAGCTTTCACTGACTGATAAAAATGCCATTTCGCATCCTTTCTGATCACAGCAAGGAGCAGTTTGAGAGAGTTACAGTTCTGAACCCACATTTATTGACCTAAGACATTTTTGTACTTAACATATCAGTACCAGGATTTCAATTATGACTTTTGATATTCTCCTTTCAAAACAGGAAGAATCTTTACTATTACCAGAGACAAATCCCCACAACCCTGTAGGGACTATGCAGAAGTACCGAAAACTTTTGTTTTTTAAAAAAAAGGAAGTTTCTGTGGGAGATCACTAAAAAAAAAAAGGTGATCTTCGGAAAACACAAGATACTTTGCTCAGGCACTATCTATACATTGACATGCATTTCTCCTACCAGAAATGCAGGAAAATTCAGGCCCTGTACTTGCCCATGGCCAGGCTCTGCATTATCTCCGCCCCCCAGCTCATCTGTGGAGCCTCATGGATGATGTATGTTGGCCCAGGACCCCACAATGCATGAAGAACAAGGACAGTCCTCTCTCAACTTATGTCCTTGTGGAGTAAAGCACCACAAGAAGCAGCACTTAATAGCTGAGCTGCCCAGAAAGAAAACATTTTAGGTTGACTTAGAAACATGTAGTGAAACATTTCAAAGACTTTGAAACGAAGTACTATGACTCTACTCAGTCATGGCTTTTCAGAATAACATGTACTGGCGCTGTAGACAGTGAACACGGAAGTATTCAAATACAAGAACTTACAGTTAACCTAACTTAAACCTTTTGAATCTGATTCCATGATAGCCAAAAATGTTATACACAACCCGTGGGTGCCTCTAAAAGACTACAAATTAGCACAGCTCTGTGTAAGGATAGGGTGGTCACAAAGCAATCATATGGAAATGACAACATCTGAAACTTGGAAACCAGCACCTTCATCCCTACAGAAAGAAGCCAGAAGAGTACACTATGGATCATGTCCAGTTGCAAGTCTTCCACAAAGCCCTGTTTCTAAAGGACTGCCCCCAGCGTTTCTTCTCAGTCCCTTAAAGAGTTGGTTTCCCTGTGCCTCAAACCCCCACATGAAAAACAAACGCAGCTTTATCCCTGTCTCACACATTGTCCACCTCTCTATGCAACCGCAAGCTCTTTGGGGTAAAAGAACCACAGATAAGGCTTCACATTGGAGCTGTGGCCTTTAGGAGTTACAAATACAACTAAAATTTTTGTATTTAGGGGGTAGTGAAAGACTGAGCAACCCTTGGAAGGGAGCAGAAGTCTGAAAGCAGCTGCATTACCTTAAGTCTAAACTTTGCCATTGGTATCAGACAAATGGCATGCAAGCAATGTTAACTGCCCGCAGTAAACTTCACCAAGAGGCAGCCAGAAGTGGAAGGAGAGAACAATTGAGCTACTTTCCAAGAAATTCTGTGATTTTCCAGCTAACAGCACAGCTGTATAACTGAGGAGTCCAGGCTGGTTTATGAAATAAGAGAAAGCAGTCAACATATTTCAAAACACAGTGGTGTCGTTTCTTTGGTGTTTCTTCTCCTTCCTTCACCCTCATCTCCATTTTATTGAAATTTAAAACCCACACTGCTGACAGCATCTCCCAGAACAAGGTCTGTGCTGGCTACTGCTCACTCCTCTGCCAAATGCAGACCCTGCCATGCAGATGCTCCAGTCTCTCTCCTTGGCACACAGAAACCACAACGCAGAGATTAACAAGGAGGAGAGTAGGGTTTCTTAAGAGCTTCTTCATAATGAACAGTGTCTGACTCTATATAGAGGGATAAAAGGAGAGCGATAAACTGTTGCTGTGAAGAAAGAGAAGAGAGCTTAAAAAGCCTTTCAAATAAGCAATTTCCCCTCTCATCAGTATCCTCTTGACTGCTAAGCTCTGTCCTTTGTTTCTTACCTTGAATGGTGATCAGCAATGCATGATTGGCCAAGGGGCATCAGCTGTAAGTCTAACAACACGAGCCAGCTGAAACCACCGCGGGAAGACCACTCTCCTAAAGACCCATCTGCTTTGTAGAGGAGAAGGGAGAAAAGGCAAAGCATGACAACTTCATTGGCTTTGCCTGTTTTGGCAAAGGGTAAAGGACTTGGCACCCCCCGTATCAGGTTTACTTAGAATCTCTGAAACAACTGAGGGTTGAACTTGCAGATCCCAGGAACCCCCCTGCCAAAGAACTCCAAAAACTTGCAATCCTTCATGAGAGTTTTGCTCACATCCTCAAGGGTGAGGGGTCAGTAGCCTTTCCACTCTCTGCGTGTTCTCTTAGGAATATTTCACCTGTGATACTTCAACATTGCTGTTCATCCTGGCCACACGATGAAGGGATTTCCAGAATTGGTGTTAGCCATGCAGAGACTCTAACTCGCTTCTTCACTAATCCAACTCTATTCAAGTCTAGAACAAGAAACAGAGTCAAGACAGAGTTTCTATGAGATATCAGAAACTTTCAGTAGTCTGGCACATAAACACCTATCTTGGAACAACCAAAAGGCAACATAGAGCACTTCACAACAACCAAGCAATGTGGTTTTTTGGCTATAAAACAATTTTCATGCAACACCGTTTAGACATAGAGCTATATTTCCAGTTTAGTCTTACACCGTGGAGCAAACACTTTCTCCATCCAAAAGAGCCACTTTGCCCACAACGCAGCTGGCCTTTAACACAAGGTTTGTTAAGTGATTTTTTTTTTTTTAATGGGTTACAAACAAGGTGACCCTTCCATTAGGCATTGGGTGGAAAAGGAAGGTAGAATCATGATCCTGAACTTCCCTAGTTCCCACTGACTTTAGTAGCTGTTCACAGTGCTCAAGGCAGAAAAAAGTATTAGTCTTGCCCGTTAAAGTCTATGCTCAGGCACACACCAAAGCTCCCACTTTCCTTATCCATCCTCTGAAGGCCAACAGTTCAAGATATAGACTCTTCATTCTCCTCTAGAAAACACTAATTTTCAAAGATACTTTGCTGGGGGAGGGAAACTACAGAAACACTAATTTTTGTTTATAAAACAAGAAAGGATCAAGCAGAGTTTAAGTAAAACAAAGCAGAAATTAATACAGTCTGTTACTTTTTGTGTGTGGTCATTTTTCTAAAGAAAAATGTTACTGGAACAATTATCTGAAGAACTATGACCTAGAAAAGATATCATATATTATACCTTTGCACAAATAATTACACATCATTTAGATATTAGTCTTCCTTCTCAAGGCATCGCAAGGGTGCCTTCATATTTTGAGCACATGCAACTCCCATTAACATTAATGAGACCTCCTCACATGTACAGGGTGGACAGTGGATCTCTTGAAAACCTCTGTGTTCATCATACCTGGACTGGAGAAACAACAAAAATGTAACAAAGGCAGACTCTAAATCAAGGAGGATTCAGCCACTGAAGTCCCATGCCCGACTCCCAGAATTTCTTATCACTTACTGCTCCCCAGCCCCTCATGAAACATTGCTGTGGTTCTACTCATCACAATCCTCTCCTCCCAGTGCACCTCTGTTTCCACTCAGCCTGGAGCTGGTTCTGCTCCAGGTTAGGCTGGACAAACTCACATTCCCTCCACATTGTTGGGAGTGAGTGAGAACCACTTACTGAGGATCCTGTTTCTCATATTCAAATTAGCAGCTCAGATCTAGATTTCCAGATTTTAGTTTTTACATTGTACCTTTCCAAATTTTGAGCCCACTAACACATACGGCACCCCAGCCAGCTGGTTTTGCCAGTACTTTCTGTTAGGATTATGTCAATTGGCATCCTCATTCTTCTGTGGTGTTAGCCTTCAGAATTGTCATATGCAAAGGAGAGCAGGAGTGCTAATGCTTTTCCACACAAGAGACAGTACTGCAGCCCTGTCACAACTGTAGAGTACTGAACAAGCTGTTGTTCTCAGCTGTGCCGGTGAGGAAAATGCATTTCCATGTGCTATACAAGCTTCATTCCTGCATATAATTCAGCAGGAGCTCCAAGAGAAGGAAGACGGTCACGTCGCTGTCAGGGCAGAGGAGTGGCCATTAGGGGCTTTGAGCTCTATACCCAGTTTTTCTGTTGGGAAGGAAACCTATACTTGTTGGTCTCTCAACCTCCAAAAGACTGACTACACCACTTCTCAAACCCATACAGGAGCGCTGAGAGAGCAGACAGTCTTTGTGAAGGACATTTAAAAAGCTGAAGTGCTTGTTATCCTTGTGTGTCTGCACCAGGGCTTTTTAAAAATTCCTTGCAATGCCTGCCCAGTCCTTTGCTTTTATTTCACACCCAAATCTCTGCGGCTCCAGCTCACATCAGTGAGGCTGATAGAGAGTACTCTCTCTCCAGCAAGTATATCCAGCAGTAAACTTCATAGGGCTTAATGAAACCAACAGAAATTCAATGGGAAGTGAGACACTTCAGAGTTACTGAAGATGGCTTTAAATATAATAGTAGCATAAGTACCATCCTGAACCTCACAAGCCATTATAAAATTATCACACTTAATTTATCACTTTTATTAGTAGGCTTTGTGCCCAGTAGATAGAAACAGCGCTGACTTCCACGGCTGCATCTCCTTGTCCAAGCTAGATCCTTCCCTAAGAATGCCTCCTGTGATGTGCAGCACTGTTTCGTGTCCTAAAAAGTCCTTTACTTACATAAACTGCTAATCTAAATATAACAGTTTCCATGGCCAACAATGGCTGATAAATTGTGTTCCATTTATTGGTACCACTCTGCAGTGAATATGAGACTTGCTAAAGAACTTTCTCAAGAGCAAAGTTAAGCCAGATCTAAGCTAGTTCAAGAGTGCTGATTCAGCATGCTAGTAACTTATCCCTCGGAGGAAAACACTATTGTGTAACCTAAGAAGATATTGCAGGAGGACACTCCAAAGAGGAAGAGAAGCAACGTTTACAAATTCTACTCAGCTTCTCTTACTAGTTATAACAAAAGCAGAGCTTACCTTAAAAAAAAAAAAAATTAAAAGATATTATCTCAGAAAAAAATACAGCTTCCAAGCTCACGATGCCATATTAAATTCTTTCCCAAGCTCAATAAACTATGACTTATAAAACTTGTAAAATCTTTACTAGACTCTTGACAGCTCCACATGTGTCTGTGGCAAGAAGAATGGAACTTTTTGCTAAACATCTGCTAAATCTTGCATCTTGGCTAGAACGACTGTACCCGATAGCAACACACTGTCTAATGCTTGCTGACTGCGGTCTGGGACTGTGATGGAATCTGTCTTTCTGCATGAAAACGCCACGCTGCCTTGCCATGGTGCTTTATCTTTGCCTGTATTTGCAGCAGCCATTTCCAGTAATATTGCGTAATGGCACATCTCTCAGAGCAGTTGCGCCTCAACAGTGGCACATTGTTCAATCACGGGCTGAAATTATACAGCTGCCAGCTAAGTTTTCAAAGAGGATGCACATACGGTGTCTCCATTTGCACACATTGCTCTGGAAGTTAGGAATCCAGCAGCTTTGTTTGTGAGCAGTCAGGGTACAAATCCAGGCAACAGCTTAAGAACAGCTAATAAGCGTAGTCGAAGAGATTTCTTAAAATAGCCAGAGAAGTTAGCGAAAGCAAATTTGCTCATTTGTGCAATGTACCTGAGAGACTCCGCTGTGGAGTATATTTACCAATATTCTCTCACTCTACATGTCCTGGTTTTCCAGAACACATCAAAGTGTATGTGTTAAGCAGTTTCCCCCATATATAATCAAGTATTCTGAAAAACTAATAAGTCTAGTTACTAGTCATGTTTCTAAGTTCACACTGTCCTGTCATTACTTGAAGCACCGCATCCCACATCTTTCAGGGGTCTCTCACAACCGCTTCAGACGCATTTTGCAATGGACAGTGATAGAAACAAGGTATTGGCTAGTGGCAAGTTAGGCACAGTCCAGCATAGCAATTAAGCATTTCCTATTTAATTCTTTATGAAAGATATTTTAGAAGACTATTTTCCTTGACACAATTGGCATTTTCCTGATTTGAAATCATCCTATAACTCTTGATGAGCCTCTCTGATTCAAAAGAACCCAAGTGTCCTGTGTTAATACTAGTTGGAATAAGTGGCTAAAACAGTTCAACGTGTGGATTCTACAAAAGCTTCGCTTGCTCAGAGTAGCCTTTCCAGCTTCAAGGAGAAGCTAACAATTTCACACTGTCCTGCAGAGATGCCAAATTAAATCGAGGACACTTTCATAGCCCACCAAGTTATGTTTCAAAGCACAAACCTGTAAAGTGCAATATATAGTACAGTAGATCTGCTGAAAGGGAGCTTTGCCCATCTACACCCTCTAGACTCACTGGACCATGATTTGTACATCTACAGACCAGATGAATTTCCCAGTCTTTAACGATGTGATCTTTCAGTTCTGCTTCATACTTTGAGATACTTATAAATCCAAATATTTTTTTCCAGTCAGCTATACCATGAAGAAGCTTCTAACTTCTCCTAAGCATAGCATAACAGATAGCCAGAACAGCTTTTTGCCATTTAATACTTACCTTAAAAAAATATATTTTTCTTCATCACAGTCCACCCAATGCCATTTATAATAAACGGACCTTACTCCACACTGCACCTCTGCACAGCCATATTACTCTGTAGATACTGATTTCACGGGTTTGACTGATTTTTGACAATCATTTCTTTCCTCTTGTTGTTAAGCCTTTTACTTTCTGAGACTGTCCTAACACTGAGGAAAAAAAAAAAAATATATCTAAGCTGAGTAGTGTACCCTGGAGTACATCAATGCTCAAGATATTCTTTCTGGCTTGCTCTTAAGTACGTGGTCCATCATACGGCATGGAATCCAGAAGCATTTCTCCCTGTATATCACAAACACTTTCTCTTACCAGGGTGGATTTTTTTAAATCGGTAAGTCATCTTGACAACCTACACAGGGAGACTTTTCATAAAAACGTGCAAAATACCACCATGTTTATGCCACACATCTCCCTCCTCTCCGATGGCAAGAGGAGAGAAGGACAAAAAGCATGTCTGCATGCTCATAAGACAAAAAAAAAAAAACAAAACCAAAACAAAGATCTCTCAGATCTAAAAAAGAAAATACTATGGCAATCTGGGAAATCCAGTGCACTGGAAGATGAAAGATAAATCGTGTTATGTGAATGTTGCACATGTTGTTGCTATTATCTCCAAGAGGAGGACCCCATTGTGCTAAATTCTACACACGCTCAAAGTAACAGGCCTTTCCTGCCCCAGAGGCCTCACAGCCCAAGATAAAAGCAGTACTGTTGTCCCCTCTTTTTTATAAAGGGGAAATGGGACACCAGAAGATTCAGTGATTCAAACAAGTTACGCCAAGAAATGGCAGATCTGGGAATTGACCTCGGATTCAAGTCTCCATCCCAGGATTTAATTCACACTTCATTGCTCAATATCACATCGAGTTAAGCAGCAAAACAGCTATCTGAAGACGTCTGATAGGCGAAGGAAGGGAAGTTGCTGCAGGAAGGCTAAGGAGAAAGAAGATGGAAAGAAGACTCAAAGGGCAATCACTAGCAACCTCAGGAGGAAGAGGAGAGCAGAGCAGGCTTGGTCTGAGCTCTGTAGGGCATGGGAAGTGAGGATACAATACTTGAAAGTTCTTGTTGATAATTTACATTCCATAAGTCCAAGTTTAATTATGTATTACCATGTAATTGCTGCCAAATGGGGAAAGAATCCCTCTCCAAAAGAGTAAATGAAAGGCTAAATTGTAAAGAATAACAGAATACAATGGGTCTGGGTGTCTCGGGACAGCCTCATCGAGAGACAGCCCCACCGAGAGAATGCAAAGGCTTCTGCTTCTGTGTTACTGTTTGAAAAGTTTCTTAAGGTAGGAGAGCTCAAAAGCAATCTGGCTGCTGAGTACAAAAGCTGGTAGTGCGCACAGAACTGGACCAGAGTATACAGCATTTACTGTACCAAGAAAACAGAGTGCCAAAAAAAGGAAGCTCTGCTAAAAACAGTGAGGAGTCAAAGCACTGGCCTACTAAAAGCAAATTACTTACGTATTAAAATTCAGGAAGCACTGACATCTGTCCTTAAACAGGCACTTTAAAAAAAGCAACATTACATGCAAGTGCGCGCAGCAGCAGTATTATGCTCCATTGGTGGTCACAGCTTAAAAAAAAAATTATTAAGACCCCTGGGAATAGAATAGGAGCAATTATTAAGTTGCCCCAGGAGCATGACATTAAGAACTGAGTTGCTTAAAATTTTCTGAAAACTCTAGACAGTATAAGTTGAGTACCTAAAAAACCCTACCAGCTATCCCAGCCAGTAACTTCAAATTCCTACTTCACTTCACAGTAGGAAATAAGTTGTGAAGTCACACACTTAGTAAGCTACCTAAACATTTGTCCATTTATTATCTGAACCCAAATCAATATTTCAGGAGTCTAGAAAATGTTTTCTTCCCTCGGGAAATTAGAGACAAAAGTACTCTAAGACTTAAAGCAGAGTGAGGAGGGATAAAAGCTCTTTAGAGGTGCACAGAATGATATTAGAATTTCAAATCCTAAAAATAATGTGAGAGCAGACTGACTAATGCAGAGCAGCTGAAGATATGTACACTGTGAAACTGTGACCTTTAGAAGAGCTAACCCTGAGCGTAATAGGAAAGCTGAGGTGGAAGAAGACATTTGCACAGCAACGAGGCTAGACAGGAAGCTGCACCCTGGGAACCATGAAGCTTGTGCAGGACAAAGAAAATGAAAACTCATAATGAAGTTCAGATTCTTTGAGACGTGGGGAGAGTGATACAGTCTCGCCAAATGAGATGGCTCTAGAAGGCTGGAAAACAGCCTCTCTCACAATCCAAGAGTTGCCTGAGTTGCAGGAAGTTCTTCCAATAATTTAAAAGCAAATGCTGAATTCTACTCCCACCCAATGGGCTTTACATACCATCATGAAACAGCAACAGCATTTGATTTGTTCTCGCTGTGCGATCAGAGATTCTTTTTTGGCCATGTTTTAGGAGAACTGGTCATAAAGGTCAGAAGCATAAGAGGAGGGAGTAGAGTTCACCCAGCGGACCAGATTGCTACTGCATTAACTTGGAGGTCACCCTAGTAGTCAGAGCAGAAAGCTAACCACGTTTGAGAAAACACTGTATTCTGCTGTTAAGAAAACTGATTTTTTTTCATGCCTCTGGAGCAAAGATTAGGAAGTACCTCCCACTGCAGCTTTTGGGACCTAGTGGAGTAAGAGCCAAATAAACTGAAATAGGAAACTCAGATTGCACCGAATATTTTGAAAGAGCATGTTAGTGGATTGCACTTTCCACTGGTGGCATTAAGTTATCCCTCACAGCCCAGCTGCAATCACTAAGTTTTAAATCACTGAGCTCTATTTAGTCCTATCTTCTTTTGACTTCTCCATCTTGAAAAAGTGCATTTATTTCCTCATTTTTAGGAAGAAAAAAAAACAGAAATGGCTACATAATAGGGCTACACACTGTACTTGGCAAACTGAGAAGAGTAAAACTATGTTTGGTTACTTAAGCTGTACAGGAATATTTCCCTGTTAATTCCTGATATTTCAGCCTGCTCAGTTCTGACAGCTTTCTGGCTATTCAGCAAGAAACCCAAAACCAAATATTTTCAAACGCTATCTCAAGAAAATTAAGATTGCAGAGTTCCTCAGGACAGGCATTTTTTTTTTTTAATAAAAAAAAACAAAAACAAACAACAAACAGCGGAGTCTAATGTAGGTTTGGTTTCTGCTTCTCAAAGAATAGAAATTTTCTTGTTAAATGGCTTCAAAGACTAGCAAATATTTTCCTGAGAAATTTCAATAACTCTAGAGGATATTTCTGGAAATCTCACAATTCCTGTGCAAACTTCTATCGGCATCCCCATATAGTGACCTTAATCCTCCACTGAAAGAAAGTACATAGAAGTTTCTGCCAATATATCCCCTTTCTCCAGGGAGCGCTGCACCAGCTCAAAGCCTGCCTCCATTGCCATGTTATTTCAGTTATCTGGATAGCAACGTGTAATTCTTTCAATATTACTAAGTTTGAGAGAAAGATCACTCATCTCTTTCAATCTTCTCCTTGGTAATTTATCATCTAGCTTTGGGAGAAAATAAAGTGAGAGAGTAACACTGTATTCTCTCAGGAGAAGTCAGATCTGGGACGCTACACTAGGAAAAAATAATTGGTCCCATTATCATCATTGTCTCTAGCTTTACACTTAAAGAGAAATATGTCTGGATAACTGGTTACATCAGCAATGCAGATAGAGAAGAAATTCCCACAGTGTGAGTAAGTCTTCACACACTTAGAGAACGTGACCACACACAATACACATCACAGTGGAGAAGAATAAAGCAACCTCAGGAAGTGTCCCTGATTGTTTTCAGCTGATTAAGGACATATGCCAACAAGCCTCTAGTTGTTCAGGGAAGCTTTGCAACTCGGGTAGGTCAAATTTACATAACGCAATTAAAGATATTGAAAGGTTTGGGTCTGTACGAAACTTGCATTCAGAACAATGCAAGGTACAAGTTTAAGACAATTTTGTTGTTGCAGACCAGTTCAACCAAGGGACAGCTTTATCTTTCAAATTAAAAGAGCAGGGGAGAGATTGAAAGTCAGCTTACTTAACGTAAATAGCCAATTTACATTAGCGTCAGCTGTTTGTTTCAGAACCAAAACACACACAGACTTCAAGCAGTAACAGCAGTTTTAGAAAACAACATTAAGCTGACATGAACATCAGGTCTTTGAACAAAGATGCTGCCTATTACTCTTTTTTTTTTCCCCAAAAGTCATTGCACAAAGACCTAAAGTTTTTTGGATAAATTAAACTTCCAAAAGCTTCACAGGAGGTAGAAGGAATTTGCCAGGTTGTTGGTCTTCCCAGCAGCACTGCCAGAAGTGTCTGTACCAGGTGCTGAGCAGCAGCAGTCACTACCAGCCCTAAAGGCTTCCACTGAGCTCTGAAGCAGGGTGGAACAGGCACTCCTCTGGGCATTGCTGATGCTGGCACCACCTCAGAGGTCCTCAACAGGAAAAGTTTTAACTTTGAGTTAAACGACTACCAGTGTCGCCTCCATGTTGGGCCGGGAGTGCCGAGGGCAACTTCGTGAACAGTTCATCTACACAAGGATTTCTTGCTTCTCTCCTCCCTCTCTGCATCAACTAGCTAATAAAAAGGTATTGTGTTCTCCTACAAATCATTCAGAATTCTGCAGAGAAGCATTAAAAAAAAGCCACAGTAGTTTCTTTTTCTAAAAAAAAAAAAAAAAAAAAAGATAAACTTAACATAGTACTTGGAGAAAAATGTAAGGCTTCCTGTAAATTAAACTGAACCTTTTTACATAATAGATCGCTCACAGCTATTTGTAAGGAAGTGACAAAGCTGCTGCAGATCTTAAGATATTGTAGCGAGGTTCACAGATGCACTTATGTAAATATTTCCTGACAACTCAGCTGCTACCGAAAACATTTTTGAAGTTATCAAAAAGAATTTAAAGTATTTACCACTCTAGTCATTAACTCTTTATTTGCAAAAAGGCACCACCGAAACTGTTAAGCAAAACGAATCATTCTGCAGAAAACACGAGCCGAAGCAGCAATGCTTTTAAACGTACCACCAAGACCTGAGCTCCAGCACTGCTGTCAGAGAGTAGTCCACTATCAGTTTGCTCCCTCAAGCCAACGAGCAGCAGGTTTTCAGAGTCAGAGCAATTGTGCCCCTCAGCCGGTGTTGGTCTATATACCACATCACACTAGAAGCACTCTTGTACCGTCACCTGGTTGGGCAGCTATGCCAGCACAGGTTTCCCAGTCGTTAAGCTGCCAGATGGAAGGCTGTGCTAATTTAGCCAATGCAGTTAGTGTTGTATGATGAGACGGCAAGAGCTGCAGGATTGCTCAGCTCAGCTAAAGCATGCTTGGCTTTAGCAATCTCAAAAAACAGACAGAACACTTTATCCCAAAGGCATTTCCCATTTCTTGGCATTACAAGGCAGAAACACTACCTGGCCTGGCAGTGGTCTGTTGGCATACGTATTTTATCTATAGTCACATACACAGTGCCATTCAGCTGCAGTTTCTTTTGGAGCTTATTTTTCTCTCCAGGCACTTAAACTGCACAATATTTTCTTAGTGTTATGCACATGCAAAAAGACCGTGTGAAGACTATACAAATTAGAGATAATTAAGAGCAGCCCATTAATGTTTTTTTATCACTCTAACAATCCTTCAAGAATCATTAGCAGACACACCGGATCCTGTTAGATTATGTATTTGGATCTCAGATTTGAGACAAATAGTTTTGTGAAGACATGTCTACAGACGGCTTTCCCTACTGGGTACTTATCCAAGCCACCTCAAGCATGCAAGACGTAAGATATTATTGCCAAGGTCAGCAAGAATTCACTTTACTAAAAGGAACTTTGCTATAGATCTATTTCAGATGGTACAACTCGGTGCTTGAGCCTTGATACCACTTGCCTGGATTTTGCCCAAACAGCACACTCTTGGGGGAGGGGGGGTAAAGGCAAAGGACAGGACAAAATCTCATTGCTAGGAAAGATCAGGTGATAGCAAATCACCAGGAGACCACATCTGAGGTACAAAAACTGCTTGACAGCTCCTCAGCCATGTAATTCATTCCTCTTCCCAGAGCTACACAGGGCAGATTTCACAGCAGGGCAGATCTTCAGGGCAATCTGCTTTCAGAGTTCAATATCGCATAGCACTAGGCATGCTTAAAGGAGTGTAAAAGACAACTGGACATATTTACAGCACCATCTCCTGACCAAAGTACCCAATTAAAAATCATACATTACAACAAAAAAAAAAAAGGCAATTAGATCAATTTACCTTTTTTTGGTGTCTGCTCACGTATCACCCCCATACAGAGATTTCTGCAAGTGCTTGTTATTCTTATAGAATTAACTCATGTATTTTTATTTGGCTCCTTTTAATTGTTATTTGATTTCCATGTATGGATGAGAAGTATTTATTCACTGCACCAACATATCAGACAGGTCACACAATCCTGCGGAGATTAAAGAGATTCTTCCCTCCAGAGGAAAAGCCACATTTAAAGTCAAGGAATGGTCCATGCTGGAGCACACTCTCTCCTGACTATAAAAAGAAGCACAGGCAATTTAACCCAACAAACACCCCTATAGGTTTCTCCTCTGTGGTCTGAAGATGCACATGTAAGCTTGGGTGCTCTGGCACTGCAACTGTAACATTTATTTCCTATGAAGATGTTCATGTTATAGGGCTTCAGCAGCAAACACCACAGAGGACCGAACTCTTTCTTCACACAGCTAAAATCTTGATGCAACTGAAGTTCAGAATAAAACTGCCAGTGACCCGAGTTGTGCCTGAATTTCACCTTACTTTAAGGGGATCTCATTTTTGGTTGGCAAGATTTCAACCCTTTTGAATTCCCAGAAGCTCAACCACAAATCCCTCTCCTCCTACGCAGCTGCTCTGAAACTCCCCGAGCTCCTCTAAGACGGCAGCCAAGCAAGCCTCCTTGGGAAGGCACAGGGCTTTGCTTGCAGGAGATCCCCACCTCCCCAGACCAACTTCCAGTTCCAGAAAGCCAATCTGTAAAAATCTTCAGATTGAGAACAGACTCCTCCTGCGAGTTTACCCCTTTTCCCTGCAAGTTCTGCATATCCACCACAGCAACTCCCTCCTTCCTACTTTTCCCACACCACGATCAAGAGAGCGCAAGCCTGGCACAGGCAGGACTACCAAGCTAAGGAAGCATGGCCTGAGGTTTGGGGTGCAGCAAAGGACGCCAGAGGGAAAAGGACCCAGCGATGGGATCAGGAATCTGCAACACTCATCCAACTCAGAGCCTGACCCTCCCCCAACATTTGTTTTTACAGAGAGCAGACATTAAAAACAGATAAAACAAAATCACAGTGACAGGAACAAGATAAATCAAGTAATACCCCGCCAAAAATTAAGAACCCTGCTTTTTGGTGTCCTCAAGTGTCTACCAGACACAGAGCTTATCCCAACCATCTGGCCATCAAACACAGAGACAAGACAACAGGGGGATAGATGTCAGAGCAGGACAAAGCAGCATTTAAAAGGACAAATAAAAGGATGAATGCAGCTTCCTGAGAAGAAAGCATCACTGCAGCTGGAAAGGAGAAAGGAATGAAAAAGTTGAAGGAGGTTTTTGGACTAGGAGCTTACAAACACCAATATCCACAGCCATTCACAGGCATTGGCACATTAATTTTAGGTTCCTCTGACAAAACCTGGTAGTCCCAGCAGAGTGATGGGTGTGCAAATCATGTGCGCATTGGCACAGCACCATCAGCAGGAGCAACTACGCCTGAGACAGCAGCGTCACTTTTGGGTTAATGTGGCTGAAACATCACACCCGTTACAGCAGCAGCCAGTTTGTTCAAGTGCCAAACACTGCATTAGCTAGCAGGTCATGGAGGGGTTAAACCCTCATTCTGCAAAGGCTTGCCATGCGCTTCCCACCCAGCCACCCCACTGGCTGTGGAAATACTCCCACCCCCCAGTCTTCAAGGGATGGGGTACGTTAGTCAGCTCAGTCTGGTAGAAAAATCAAAATTCCTGGGGCTCTTATTTCTGGCCAATCTCATTGCTTTTTACTCATGAAAGCCTAGAGAGGTTTTAGTCAGAAACCACAGCCAATAGGCACTAAATACCACTACATTCATATAGGAAAAGCCAGCCCTTGACCTAAGCACCTGCCTCTCTAATAGGAGACATAGATTTTGTGACTCTCCCTGTGACTTTCTTGAAGTCCAGAGATCCTTCAGGGAGAACGAGAGGAGATAAGAGGAATTCATAGTTAAAATACACAGGCAGCGCAAATTGTAATATGTAAGAGCCAACTCTCAACCACTTTGTCCTGATCAGAACAGGCCCCTCGAGTTAATCCAGTGTTCAGCAATATATACTCCAGTTGAGCACTGGCAGGATTTGTTCACCCTGTAAGTGTTCAGGAAAACACTGTGCCACCTCTGGGCTCTAAGCCCTTCATTCCCTCTGTATCAAGGGCGGTGTGTTGGAAGTCCTTGCTTCATCCTGAGCCACACATAGTAGAAAAAGCAAGCTGATTTTCTCCCTTTGGTGAAGTTTCTGTCCCTTGTGGTGATATCTTGTCAGGGTCAGTCAGCTTGGATCCCACCACGTACGCTTACAAACCATGTGAATGATCTCCACAAAACTTATTAAATAGCTTCTGCTACACATGTGTTACGCATCTTAAGGCTCCCATCAGAGAACAGCATTCAGCAGGGAGCTGCCACCACACTCAACAGAACAGGACAACAAAAGTCATTCTATTTGAGGCACAAAAACATCTAAATTCAAATTACTTCCAAAGACAAACCATGCAGCAGCTCCCAGGAGTGAGATGAGGCACCAGAGCCCTTTATGAGTTACAACTACCTGTCTGCAGGAGCAAGGGTGGCAGTCCCCAGAGCCTTTCCTCAGCAATACCATAACCAGCTCCCCACAGCATTATCCCCCGAGGTCACTGCAGCAGCAAAGAAGAGTTGTCTCACAAAAAGGCTGCCACAAACCATAATCCAACACTCAGCCCTAGAAGCCCTGAGCTCTGGCTTCCTATCTTGTTCCTGCCACCTCCCTTTACGCAGAGGACAGCCACCAGCCCTGCAGTGCCATCCGCTGAGCCACCCTCCCTTGGGTCCCAAGGTGCCTCCTACCTTCCCTGTTCAGTAGGATCTCAGAGCAGTTGTGCCACCTCTAAGGAGGTGAATAGGCCCTTCCTGAACCTTTTGCAGGCTCCTGCCATTGATGTGCCCCATAAACGTATTCTGCTTTACTTGCCAAAAACATACAGGAGCTATAAAAGAGGAAGACATCCTTCAATAGCTCCTAAAATGACTTTTGCTCCTTTCCCTAAAAAGCCACAAAATAAATTAGGGCAGAGATGGGCTGCCAAGAGAAGCTCCTTTGTCCTTGATATGTTAGAAAAGAAAAATAATTGTTGGCTTTCCATCAGCCAGCAGGAGCAACTGCTGCAGTGCCATGCCAAAAGGATTAGCACTTCTCTGTACTTCTTTGTGGACAGCTATGATCTGCTGTTCCCCAAGTCAGTGTTTCTTTATTATGGCATGTATCAAAAGAGCACCATTGTTTAGAATATGCTCCTTATTTCACATTGGAAATGGAAAATGATAGGAACACAAGGGCTCAAAGTTTGAAAGATGAAAAGGAAACTACAATAAAGAGTCGTCTTTGAGCTTACGACTCTGACATGTCACAACTGTAAGCACTGAATCATCTCCATGGTATACCTTGTGAACCACTTCCACTTCAAAAATAAAAATAAAGCGCTAGGTTTCTTTATGTTCTTGACAAAATCTGCGGTGCATGGCATTGAGCTGTGTCACATTATTTCCCTTGCAGGTGACCTGGGAGGGTTTTGAAGAAAATTGATTTCTGTTTACTTTCATATACATCTTTACAATGGATAAATAAAGTCTGAAGGATCCACCCCTCCCTGCAAACCTCCTTCTGTTCTCGCTCACTGCCCTCAATCTACTTTACTTCTTCTCAACTGCATCAGGAACATTGAATGAAGTCTCATCCCTCTATATTGACTGGTCTCACACACATATTGTGGTGTTTCCCAGTCAGAGGAAGAGCTAGGAACATCAAGCCAAAAGGTATCTTTCCCTCAAGCATTTAAGAGAGTCCAGTATTAATGCCTGACTTACAAGCTAAAATCTGATGCTCCTGGCCCAGGCACCTGCAGTAACAACTTACACAGCTCCTGCAGGTGTTCCCCCACCACATGCTGCAATGCTTCGCTACAGGTTACAGTCTGAAGTACCTCGAGCAGGGCACTAGATACTGAACAGACTCACCTTTCACTTCTCATTGAGAGTGTCAGAGACAGTACCAGGAAGATTCTTGTCTTTACTTCCAAAAAAGAGACATTTCAGATGCGCTTGAGCTTCGCAAGCGTACACAAATCCACTAACCTAGTGCAGCAAGCCCAACATCCAGAAGAGAGAAATTTTCCAACTTCTAGACTTCACCTGAACTTTAAAAGTCCCTGCTTTTGAGTCCATATGAGTAGGAGGTAGCATTGCTCTTCTCTCCACCAGAAGGCTTAGAAAGACGATCTCTGAAAGCACAGACCATCATAATAGCCCAGCCTCCACTCTAATGCAGCACACAGGACTTCTCTGAACCCTCTTCCAGCTCCAAATTCAGTAGCAACTGGATGAGCTTATCCTGAGACTCTGTAGAAGACTTCTAAGGGAAAATATCCCGCCTTGGTATTAAAATTTCCAGTAACGATTAATTCCCCATATTCCTTAGCTCAGGGGTTCCAACGCTAAGTGCTCCTAACGTGAAAGATGTACCTTTTTGATCCTGCATATTCCTACCTTGAGGCTGCATTATGCCTTTTTTCACAACATCCAAGAGTCCTCTAGTACAAAATATCTCCACCAATGTAAGTAGGTACAAAACGATGAGCATCTAATAGGGTCTTAGTTTGCTTGATTCAAAGGTGTCCATTGGTGCCTTAACTGCTCTCATGGCTGCTCCGAGCCCACTACAGTGCCCTTCTTAGAAGGTGAACATCAGCACTGACACCGTCACAGCAGAAATTAACGCTGTAATCCTCTGTTCTGAATCAATAGCCACTGGCTGGTAGCCTTTTCCAAGCTTTATAAACACGCAAAGACCTCAGTCATTTACAGTCAGACTTTTGCCTCTATACACAAGAGGAGAGAGGCAGTGGGGTTTACTGGGTTGGCAGGTGAGGAGGAATGCACAAATCCTGGGTCCTGGTCTCAGTTTCCTTGGCAACTGACATCTCTACTGGAGATGAACAAGTCGTGGCCAGTTGAACCCACTGGCTGTCCCTGTTAACAGTACACCTTTGGGCCGCATCCTCCCTCAGGAGCAAAGCTGTGCACATTCAGGTCTGTGCACTGCTCCCCACGCTGTCCCACTCCCAGAGATAAGTTATTAATCAGGTACAGTCAGCTCTCCCCAGTCTTATTTTCAGGGCAGGTGCTGTCTCTCACTATGGCTTTACCCTTGGCCTTATCAGCAAAAAATGGGGAATTCGGAGGCACAGACCCCCTTGTCCCTTACGCACCACATGAAGCAGAGGGCAGGGAGCTGCAGCGGAGAAGGGCCCAGTTGCTGCTGGGTCACCAGCCCACAGCTGCCCGCAAAGCGCCGCAGGACTCCCTCGGGTGACCGGCTGAAGGAGTTCTGAGAGCCAGAACAAAGCCCAGAGCACTAACTATCTAACTGGTAATTACTTTCTGGTGAAGACTGAAAAATGGGTCATTAAAACCATATTAAACTGTTTTCATTAATACAAAAACCTGATTTACATTTTTTTTCCCACAGAGCCATTATGTTCCAAATGCGCTGCACGGATGATTTGTTTAATCACAACCACATGGAATAGCAATTTTAAGGGCCTGTGACAATCACTTTTTTAACCAGGAAACCTGGTTTGTAATAATTGTCATGTTTTCTGTTAGCCACCCTTCCTACTGCTGTCATAAACCCAGTCCCTTTCTAAACATGCTGCCTTCCTAGTTGCACATAAAAGCAGCACAATCCACTGATACAATTAATAACACTGAATATTTAGGTCAACGTCAGTTCTATTAATTTTATCTCTTAAAGACTCGCACATTTTCTAAACAAGTCTAGCCCTTTGGGGGGTTAAACTGTAATTTGCAGTCTGGTTGTGAGCCCCTATCACATAATAGATCAATTAGGTTGAACACTCTAGTATATTAATCTTATTCACACATAGTAAAGGCAAATACGGCTAATTACTGTATTACAATATTGCCTACTTTTCCCAAATATGTATTAAGGAAAAGGGGAGTTTATTACATTGAACTATCAAATAAAATGATCTTGATATTGAACTGACAGTGAAGATGAATGCCTGTATTAATCCATCTTATTTTTCCTAAATCAATATCCATTGGAAGATCTGTTTATCATTGCTAATGTGTTGGATCCACAGAAGAGGCTTTCTCTTTCATATCAAGAACTCAGCTTTCCCACTTAAAAGTATGGTTTCTCTATCACAGCATCCCATGAATCACCGTATCATGACTTCTTTCGCTGTATCTATCAGCTTTATATTTGTACTTTCAGGTTACGAATTAATGGATATGATTTCAACGACTCCAGAGAAATGCAGGTAGTGATCCAAACCTATTTTCTGTGCCTCTCCCTGCGAACTAGCATGGCCAGAGGGCTTGTCTCCATGATGAAATTAATTGAATTCAGCTTTTAAAACTACCCAGTTAATCAAGATTGGCACAGCATCTAACTGGTCAGTGGAAAGCAGGAAAAGTCCTGGTCACATTAAGTTTACCCCAGGCAAGCTGAGGTGAGCCAGAGCAGGATTCATCCTGGTCTGCATTCACTAATTAGCAGGTACCAGCTAATTCATCCATGGGCTTGTAATAAAGTGGGGCAAATACGTACTGTAAGAAGTCACCCAGTCTGCCTCCAGGCACCGTGAAAAATGAGTTTAGATGTGACTAAATATCCTAGCAGAGACCTAATTCTACTCCCCGCTCTGCCACTGATCTGCTGTGTGATCAAGTCACTTCCTCTCTTTCCCTACCATGGCCATTCCCCCCCAGTCCCTGTCTCATTCAGCTCCTACTCAACACCCCAGAAGGCAGGAATTCCTCCTCCCGCCCATGTGGCACCCACCACAGTGGGGCTCCACAGGAGCTGGTGCTCTAGGCATTACTGTAGTCAGATGTTACACACTATTAGTAGCGAAGACAGGGCACAAATTAAGAGGATGGCTTAGTGCTCCTTTAATGTTTTACACATTAGACTCTTCCAGCAATAGCTCACAAGCTGTGAATTTGCTAAAGTGGAAACCAGGCCAATAAAAATAAAACCTAAAATCTAAACGTTTGGGCTGCCGCACCAGAAGTCTTGTATGAAACACCTGACAAAAGCAGAGATTAATTTGCTCATATAGTAGACAGTAAATTCAACAAAAATATGTCACTTAAAAAAAAAAAAGGTGCTATTTCCTCTACCCTGCTGCAGCATATGGAAAAGCTTGGATCTCAAGATTATTCCATGGGACATCACTGAAACAGGTTCTTCCACTTTTCTAAGAACACAGGAGTTCCACTTTTCCAAGAACACACTAAGCACCTCCATATCCCAGAAGGCAGCCACTCTAGGGCAGTCTCTACACCACATGAAACATGCTGGCATGTTTTTATTTATAGTTACACATACATGCACACTCCCACATATGGGAAAGAGGCAGAGCCATGGAGGATATAGGAGCCAAAAAGTTGATTTCCTCCCTTTGGCTGACACGGTTAGTTTACTATTTGCTATTGGAAACCTCCTTGCCTGGAAGTGTTTCCCAGACTTCTTGCATCCCTTCTCTGCAACTGTGGGGAAGATAGGCTATTCTCAGGTGATCCACAAAATAAAGTGCTCCACAATTGATTCTGCTGAGAACTTATACAGCTGCATACATTTATTATTTCTGCCTTGAATAGCAATATTACAGAGTCTGAGGCTACAGTTTGTCTTTTCCGTGGCTAGAACTGTTCCCAGCTAAAGCCCTTCAAACATGTAACTGTTCCCTCAGCAAATCTCATTTCTTAAGTGGGTCATCAAAAGTCAGGAATACTTTGGGTTCTCTTTCTCGCCCCCCAGGCCTCTAACTTAATAAAAAAAATCTAGAGAGGATTTAACTGCCAAGTCTAAGGAATCCAAGGCCAGAGACATCCAGATGTTTGTTATGAAAGATACAGAATGCAAGTAGCAATGCAGAAAACAAGTTCCTTATTTGCTTACAGCAGAATCAGATGATCCCTGTGCTCAGTTTACCAGAAATCAATTATTTAGGTGAATCTCTTCCTGTTTAGAAAAGTAAATCTCAGAAAGACAAATCAGTCTCTCAGTTCCAGAAAACCTGCGCAAAGCATCACTTTTCTGTCCCCATTTGCGCCAAACCGCACAAATCAATATTTTAATTATACCACATGGAGCCAAGACTTGGATTAATCACTCTGACAGAAGCATGACCAGCAATAGGATTATTGTCTTCATAGCGCCAGAATTTCCCAAGGATCCAGACTCACCCCACTGAAAAGAAGAATGCTTAAGTATACCTGAAGACAGAAAATATTCTCCGGGAGAATCTCCCAAACATGAAAGTGATGCCTCTCCTGCTTCCTACCTACACTTTCACCCACCAACAGCACCCTAGAGCGCACAGTCAGTGCTCAGCAAGGAAGAAGAGCTGGAGGAAATGGCTGAGGAGGCAAGAGCTGACTTATTTGAATCACTGCCCAGGGTGAAGGGAGTGATCACTCTGCCAGCATTATCATTTCAGGCAAGAATATATGCTCTCTTCGACGGACAACAGCATTTGGGGAACACCAAAGGCATTCCAGAGCCACAGCCACGGGAATAAGGCTTGCTCATGCCACAACCAAAGAACTAATAGGCTTGCAAGCTTCTGCCTTGGCTTCTGCCTTCATTTCTGGATACTTCCTCTGTTTTCCTCAGAAAATTGGCATCTTTTGCCTGACCCAAGAAGCCCATCCTACAACAATAAATGTCAGTGAGGCTTGAACTCTGAAACCAGCCAGGTACAAGCACATCAAGCAAGTCCCTGGTCCAGAACAGCTTCAAGCAGAGGTTTACAAGCTAGGTACATCTGTTAGATATTAACTGGGGTTTGGAGCTGCAAATACAAGGTCTTTAAAATTATTTTTTGTGCACTTCCACAATTATAAAAAAAAAAATCACTTTGATGAAAAACGTTACATTCGCAGGCCACTTCCTGGTGACTTAGGATCTCCAGATCTTTCCTGCTACTACAATGTATTTTTTTCAGGGAATGTAAGGATTAAACAGGAAAGACACAGGCACATGAATTGTTGCGACTGGACATTCAAATGAGCAGTATTCCAGCTTTGCCTTTGTTCTGCAGAAGTTCTGCACTGCATATTATTTTTAAGTATGCAACCAGCCATCAACACAGCAGGACATAATTTTTAAAGACTCCAAAGGAGCCAAGCATGTCAATAATCTGGGAATCAAAAGATGTCTCATACAGACTACACAGGAGATCAACTAGGGGGGGGCGAGTGGGTTTGTAAAGTCTTCTACAGAAGAAAAATTAACACTCAAAAAGGAAAGTTGAGCTAACGTAAGGGCTGGCAAGGAACTGTAAGAGTTAATGCTCTCTCCCTCCATTAAGCACATCAAGAGTGTTCTTTTTCCTAATGAGTTAACCTCTTATTATTCAAGTTTAATGGGGACATATATTTGTTTAACCCTATAGCCTCAGGAGTCAGAATTTCCTGGTGTTAATTATACAGCATATATGTAGACTTTTTACTAGCAACATGAAATGGCAATTCCTGCCAAACCATGAAACTAGAAATTTTGAGCAGGCCTTGCTCTGCTTGACAGATGAAGTATACCTGAAGGTTGTAAATCCCCACAGTTCCTGGAAGCTCAAATCCTGCCCTTATTGCAGGGCATGTGTTGATCTTGCTCTAGCTAGTTGAGATTTGTGCAAATTGAACTGGCATGATGCTGCCAGGAGAGCACTTCGCAAACAGCAGGGCAACACTGCCTTTCCTTTGTCAGGAAAGGGAAGCGATCCAGACAGATCACACACCAGTGTAGAAATTCCACCTGGCACTTCCTATTTTAACTCAAGTGCATAACGAAGTGACAGCCTGCACAGCACACTCTGCTCAAACAACCCTACCAGGGCTGGAGGTGGTGTTGATGTTTGTTTGTTTTGTTAATTCTTTCAAGAGAGTTGTTTTGTTCCAAGCCTCTCAGGAAGAATAGGTCCCACACAGTAACAAGATCTCCCACACCACCACAGAGTGCTGCTTTAAGCAAAAAGCCAGCCCAAGGGACCGGAACCCTTAACTATGTCATAGAAAGAACAGGGGGTACTTGTGGGCTCTGTCAGCTCTGACTTAGGATTGAGCTCCCCTCTACACATTCCAGCTCCTTCATAGCACTCAACATGAACAAGAGATGCAAGGGCTCAGGGATGAAGACCCTAACCTCTCTCCTTCCAAAGACCTACTGGATGAGATAGGACAGATCCCTCCCCTTCTCTTATTCTTCAAGCCTTCTGCTTATGAGGAGTACAATCACTCAGCCCTTTGCATGGAGCTGGCTTTGCCGAAGCAGACAGTTTCACATCCGCACATTGCTACCTACGTAAGCAAATTCCACATGATCCTTTGCCCCTCTGCAGGCCTGAAGACAGTTGTTCTTCCAAGGACCTGCAAAACGGGGTAAGGCCCAGAGAGCAAAGTGCTTCAACTCTGTTTGCAATATTTGGAAGCGCCTTGGCAGGAATCAGGACATGGTGCTGTACAGCATGACAGCTCCCATCATACAGCACTCTTGCCAGGGGATGGATATACAATCCAAACTGACATGTGAAAGGGGATGCACGGGGACATGCAAACACCACATCAGACAGCGCTAGCTGCAGAAGGGAAGGAAACACATTTAGTCCCTCAAAAATCTCCTGAGATTTTGCAGATAAAGGCAGACACTTTGGTAAACACGAATACCTTCAGAGCCAAGGTTATCCTAGTTGTTCATTCGTCTGTTTGATGATCACGCAGGTCCAGAAGAGCATAAATCCCATGACAGTAACAGGACAGATGTATGAATATGCAGAGCAATAGATACACAGCACGCTGTAGCAGTTCCCTCAAAGGTGATCTACTAAAACCAGCTCCTCAGGCCACTCATTGTTATCCCAACAGAGAAACATTAAGTCACAAGTTAGGCAGCAGACACAATAAACATCCTATTTCTTTTTTGTTTCATGATGCAAGTCACAGTTTATTTAAACAAAGAACAGTTGTCTTTGGTAGCATCACCATTTCAGCATCTCCTCTCCACCTTAATTCTCTGCTAAATCTAGGCACTGAAAAGGAAGGAAGCTATTTGCAGCAACACAGTGGTTAACAGTAGGCTGAATTTCCAGTTCATAACATGACAACAAAAATGTCCTGAAATGACAGCAAAGGAGAATTAGTTGCTACTAAAATGGAAAATCAGGTCCAATTGCCTCCAGTACACAGTGACACATGAGCTCTGACCTCCTCCAGATGAAGGAAGAAGCTGTACTTAACTCTCTGGAAGCCAAACTGCACCCTGAAGTTTTGTCCACCTTTACTATTTTAGGCTGTAGACAGGATCACCCAGGAAAGCCAGTCAGAACGAATTTAGCACTCAAATTCCGTTTCCCCTCCAACAGATGGAAGCTACACACACATGCTTCTTTTCATCAAATCATGGAGATGCTCCCAGGCCTGGAAAGGTGAGATTCTTCCAGTGTCCCATCAGCATCAACACAGCTGCACGTCCAGGGCTTCCTTCTGGGGACTGTAACGAGAAGCCACTGTACTTCCACCAACTTGCAGATCAGCTGAGCCTACCATTGCCCTTCTATTATCCTGCTTATTGCAATGAATAAATATATCAATAATTAACAGCAAATAAGAAGATGATTTGCACTTCTGTAGGGCCTTTCCTCCAAGGAGCTCGTTAATGGCACAACAGCCTTGCAAGAGCCATTGTTCTCCCATTTCGCAGACAGGGCACTCCACCACAACCAGCAGTGGAGTGCCTCCTCCAAGGGCCCCGGAACAAGCTACCAGCAAAGAGAAGCTGATGCTGAATGCTCATGCTTTACCCACCAGGCTACACCGCACCTAGGGGAAAAAATGCCAACAGCACAGCCTGCATTCCCAGACACCTTAACTGCAGCAATTTCCTTTAAGGCTCTCTTGTGAGAGAACAACATTCCTTTCTGTTGTGCAACACGGTGAAAAGACAAGATTTTTGGGGTGGTAGGCAAAGTTGAGTACAAGGGGAAAGTGGTTATTTCTAAATAACAACATAGCCATGCATGGCTTGTGAACCATGGTTAATTTAATACCCACATGTGCTCATTAGAGCTATTCACGCGCCCACTGCAATCAGCTTGTTTACACACTTATCAATGACAACTTTCAGATTATTACTTTAATTAAGAAAACCCCTTCATTCATTGGGATTATATTACTGAAACACTTTCTCTTCCACTGGGAGAAAACTAGCAGTTAGAGGAAGACAACGAACTAGTTGGTACAGCTGCCAGTTGCTGTGTGGAGTTCATGCTTCCAGGAAAAAGAGACACGGGGAGCCAACACCAGATGCCTCCATCACAAACAGCAGAAGACCAGACTGTGATGACCCAGGACAGTCCACTTGTTGGCCATGCAACCTGCCATCAGCGCCCAGTAATTTTCACAGCAAATCCTGTGAGATTTGCTCCTTTCTGAAGGAATATCCCATCAGGATGAGAGCCTGCAGCATCTTCCTAGCAGGTACTGGTGCTCCTGCTGTTTCCCAGAGCATAGCAGCTCTAGTGTGTCCCCACTTTGTACCAGTGGGTGACCACAGGCATCAGGAAGCAGCAGTGACCCCCTCAGCAGGCACCCACGAGCAAGGTGGCAGAAGCCTTGCGAGCTACAGAAGTGCCTCTTTCCCACCAGCCCCGTGGAAGCCCATACTGGAGCACTAGATCCTCAAAGTCAGTCCTCAAAAAGCTCACTGAAGGCCTTGGCTCGGGAGAGAGCCGTCTCCAGTAATGCCAACATCATTAGGAGCAGCAAGGAAGGCAGCTAGGAGCAAGGGGTGCCTGGCACCAACCAGTGCTGCTTGCTTGGGCCCCAAACAAGCACCTCAGCACTGACCGTCTGGTGACCTTCTGGTGCATCGAAGTTGGATATGAGTTGACCTGATTTTATCACTGTAATAGACTAACTCCTTACAGATCTTGTTAGGCTCAGTTCACAACAAAACCACCTGGCAAGTCAAAAATTATCATCCGATTATCTTCTGTTTCAGCTGAAGCAGGACTCTGCTGCAAATGAACAACTGATTAACAACTGGTTAACTCCATCAGCATCTCCTAACATCCCCAAGTAGTGTCTCTCAGCAGTGAGATAGGTGAGATTATTTCCCAGGAGGGGATTTTAACATTGTTACCATTTTATAGAGCTAAAGAGGCTGTGTTAATAAAATGCATAATTGAAATTTACCCATCTTTTCATACTAAGAAGCTATAAAACTTTTGCACTCTCTGTCCTAAATATCTTTCGTATTCTACAGCTCTAACTGTTTCCCCAAACAAGTTCTAAACTGATACATAAATCAGTGTATTTCCTTAGTGGCTATTTCTGTAAAGATAGTCAAATTAATCTAGGCTATGGCATCTGACTACAAAGTAGTCTAAAGATTGCATTTATACTTTTGCCAAATACTTTCCAAAACGCAGCATGGAATAAGTAATAAAGAACATAAACCCTGAAAAACACTAAAAAAATAGTAATATTTGTCTATTTTTTTCCAGCTCACCAATTCTTTCTCTGTGTTTTTTTCCATATGTAGTTCCAATTTTCCAGTATTAATCTCAAAATCCACTTTCCCTCCTCCTTTTTCAATATTAAAACCTCAGCTAGCGACACAGAGGAGATTCTCTCACACTCTCAGATCAAACTAACAAGCTGTTGAAAGAAGGCACTTTGCATGAACTGGAGTGAACGAAGGCACCCAGCTCTCAGAGCAGGCACTGCACACTCTGTGTATGAGCAGGAATATTCAGCCACCTACCTGATTTTCCTCTACGTTATCCAAGGTTTGTTCTAAAAGCTAGAAGACAGAACAAGCTAAATTGCTGCACTTTCTCCCCTGGCTTTCATTTCAAAGTTGTATTCATCTTTAATGCTGACACAAAAGTCACTGAATTACCCAGGCAAGTTGTGCATGCCGCTGTTCCAAACAACTACAGCTTGGATTCAGTAGTAAAACATTCCCCCCAGTTTCAGGAAAGCCTCTATTTCTCCCCACACATTCCGTGCTCCAAAGAATTTCCATCCCAAGAGAGCAAGCCAGAGCCCAAAGAGCATCACCTTCTGGAGCAAATGACTTACTATTAAGAAGAATCACCGTACAACCAAGCTCCGTCAAAAACACAGATATTCAGATAAAGTTTTTTTTCATTTCAAGACACTGTCTCTAAGCACCTATTCCCGGGATGGAGGCTTTTCCCTCTACACAGAATTTTACACATGTACCACAAGGTTAAAGAGCACAGGAAATCTGTGAAGGCTTCTCTCCTCTGCCAGGCAGGATCTGTGCACTGAAGGTCACCTGCCTGCTTCGGCACGCACTGTTGAGAGGGCTGGCATCCAGCTCGCCTGCCGCCAAAGCTGCTGATCCTGCAGGAAAAGACAAGAGTTTTGTGAAAAGATGACATGAACTTGCTGGTATTTTATCCCTACGGAGTCTTCAGCAGATGCAGAACTTAAGCCGCTTCTGAAAACTTCTCAATTCTTGGTCTGCCAGGTGGGAGGGGAGTGTTGTCGTGACCAAGTTACATGAGTCTTCTGATAAGAAAATCCTTCTTTGGGAAGTTCACTAGCGCATAGAAAACCACCCAGAATCTGCAATTCTAGTACCATAGCTTGGAAAGGGTGAAGAAATACCAGGCTGAAGACTCTGATGGACAAAACAAAACAATACACAAATATAACTCACATTCAACAACAGAACTGCCCAGAAGAGACACCGCTAATCCAGCCTCCTTCTCCCAGTGCCAACGAGAGCTCTGCCACCGGCTTGGATGGGATTAGGGCTCAGCTCTGGATAACCAGCTCAAGTGGAAGCCACAGAACATGCACTGCAACTGAAGCCGCTGGAACTACAGGGCAGAAATAAAGCACTATGGGCCGAATTCCATCACCTTTATCCAACCCTCCTTCCTCCACCTCAAGCAAGCACAACCCTGGCCACTAAAACAGCCCTTTTGCTGCCCAGCGCATTCTTGGTCCTTGATGTTAGATACCGGGGATTTACAAGACATGTTTAGACATAAACAGAAATCTGTCTCTAAGCAGGATCACACAAGGGCAGCCCAGCACTGATGGCACCGATAGCCAAAGTATACTCAGAGGAGTGAGCCCAGCAAGAGACTAAACCAGTGCTGACACAGCACTGGCACCAATGCCAAGTGCACCGGGAAGACCAAGAGCCAGCGGGCTCCCCCAGCATGAGAAAGGTTAGATGCTCTGGGCACTCCAAGCGCCCCAGATGTCAGAGCGGATCAGTGCCGGGGGTAGCAGGGGAGCTGAGATCCCCGGGTAGGGCTGGATAACAATGCAGGGCACAGACAGAGCAAGCGCTGGTCATTAAAGCTTGAATAGGCAGAAAGGAAAAGGAATCTCCTAATCATTTCCTTTAGCCATCTCAGCTCCCCTCCCATCCTTTCCCCCCCTCCTGGCCTTTTGAAGATGCTTGCTAATAAGTGTTAACGAGTTGCCTGACAAAGGAGGAGGAGGGGGGAAGACTGGTGAGGAAGAAAAGGGACCAGACAGAGGTCTGTGAATGCCATGGCAGATTCTGGATGCAAAGGATCCCCGGGACAGGACCCCCACCCCTGGCATGCCCATTTCAGGAGCTGACCTCTCTAACGGAGCTTTTTTAATTTTTAATTTATTCAATTTTTTTTTTTTTTTTTTGCACACCACATACGTCTCCTTCCCTTTCTTCCAGTCCATCTGAGACACACACACACCCCAGCTCACCACTGTGTCAGTGCTGCCACCTTCTTCAATTCCACCACTTGTTTTCTCTCTCTCTCTCTCCCCCTCCATTTCAGACCTCTGATCTGAGCCAGGGCACAGCTGCGAACACTAAAAACACCCTGGGCTGCCCTGTTTGCCCTGTCCTTTCTGCCAGCCACAACAAGCACATGACTCTCCCACAGCCCAGGCAAAAGACTCGGGAGTATTCTCTGCATTTTCCAACCATGTCTACAGCAGCTGCTGCTTCCACTTCGGATGATTCACCATCTTTACTACATTCAGCCCTTGCAGCCTTAGATGCTGATTTTCACATTCCCCGCATCACTCACCCATTGTACGGAGGGGCTGCACCTCCCACCAGAGCTTCCCTCTGGACATAGGATGCTGCTATTCCACTGCTCCTCTAGGAATTGTTCGTTCGCTCAGTATTTCACATCATTTTTGCACTGGACCAGCAGCTACAGAAGGCTGTGAGAAAACAGAGAATCAGCCTCAGCACCTTTTCCAGTGAAAGGGTTTTATCTCAGACAGCTTCTGGCGTGGCTCCATCACCCAAGCTGACCAGCCTGCCTTCTCAGTAGGGAACTGCAGTGCCAAAAGGGGATACCACGGAGCCTGAAGACCACATCCACTTCATTCTCACCTTATAGAGAGAAGCCATTCACTGCAAAGCAGTAGCTCAGCCCTTTTAGGAGCAACACCAGGACTCCAAAGAAAAGGGCAAAGCCTGGCTTGTTTCACCAAATCTGTAACAACAGCCTGAGCTGTAGCTCCTTGCAACCAAAATCTCCAAGCAACAAAGCTGCTTCTCTAAGGCAGTCTTTTATATAGACCCCACCCCAAAGCAACTAGCTCATTGCTCCCAGCTGGCCCATCTCTACTTACCTACAAATCACTACCTGCTGCATAGACCTTCCTCTATTTGGTCTTCCCTGACAGCCACTGGAGGTTTGGAACAGCTTATGACAGCTCTCCATTTGCATTTCCTCTTCCCAATGCCTCTAAGATGAAAAAGGTTTCTCCCTCCCATAAACACTTATGGGTCCCTGTCTACAAAAGCAGGTCATCTGTCTGTTAGCTTCACTGGGCAAACCATTACCTTCATTTATATTCCTAAATACAAATCTGAGCTTCCAAATGTATGAAGTGGTTCAACTTGAGATCCCAGCCTTGAGGAATCTCCTCCGACTGTCCCTGCTGACTGCAGACCTCTCCCCGTTTCCTGTACCAGCAGAGAGAAGGTGAAGCCACACTTACCTCTGCTATAACATCATCAGGAGGTATTTGTACCAGCTGAATCCAACCTCAATGCAGTTACAGAGTAAATTACTTAGAACCGTAATTTTGTTTCCCACAAAGTACAACTCAACATATGGATGTTTCTTAAGGAAGTGATTTTCTGAGAACAATAGTGAACTTGAAGAGACTGACAATGCCTCTTTAGTGGTTTGGCTAGGAGAAGAAGCTTATCAAGTTGTCCCAGAAAAAAAAAGTGAACTTTGAACTAGACATGCAATTTTTGAATTGCCAGAAAACCATTGATTTAGTATCTAATCAGATCATTGTGTTTTTACTCATTCATGCTCAATTCATCAAGAAAAGCAGTTCATTAATCTAAGAACGAGGCATAAAATTTATACATTGACTACTCCATTTTATTGCCAAAGCCTACTGTATTATACTTCAGTTTTATGTGCGTTATAATAAAAAGCATGTGTGAATTCTCATATTTTAAAACAGTTGTGCATCCGTGTGGTTTGAGTTAATGCTTTTGAAAACATAGTCTCCACATGATGCTATCTGAAAATAGAATCTGCCTACGATAAAACTTTGAGATGTGGTATTTTTCATTTTGTGATAAAAAGAAATCCATTTTTGGAAAAAAAGGACATTGGCCATGGACTCAGAAAATATTAAAAAAAAAAAAAAACATTTCTAAAGAGGTAAAGAGTCAAATGTACGTTGATCCAATGGACTAGTTCACTGCAGTACAAAACAATCTCGCCTTTGCTGAGGACCAGAAATACTTTAGGCACTATAGCATGAAAAAAAAAATGTCAGTCCCAGCCAGGTTGAAAGGCTAGAGTGAGTACATCACTAATTAATCTTTATATTTTACCCAAGAAGGGGGGAAAAAAATTTCAGCCCAGATTCACATTAACGTTACTCTGCAGTTGCATGGGAATAATATCATATACTAGGAAACTGGAAACATGCTGTCGGCAAATGGCAGAATTAATCTCTGTATTCTTCACATATAATGAAGTCTGCAGTTGCAGGAGGATTACAAACAAACATTTGTTCCCACTTAACTGAGTCTATTTATTGACAGTAAATATCATCAGCAGTGATAAGAATAATATCCAGTTTGTATTTTTCAGGATGCCATCAGAGAACAAGACCTCCTGCAAATAATGAAAAGAAGATGAAGGTAAATGAAGCTCTAAACATTTGTGCAACATAACATTCACGCTGCTTACGTGCTGAAGAATAGTACTTATGTCAAATGATGGGTATGATTTTAACCATTTGGATTTCCATATTTTTTAGGCCAGCTCTGTGTACTTTGAGGATGTGCTAATCCAAGAAGCAGCATGTTTACAATGCTTGGTGTCGGTGATGTAAGTAAAAGTGATACATCATCTTCATTTGCTTCACTGGTAACAGGTGCTACCATCTCTAGTCTCCATCAAAGGTCAAACACAGCTTAAAAATACTGAGCTCTATTATGCTAACAGACTTAATGCAATTTTTTTTCTGCTAAGGGAGAATTCTGTTCAACAATCAATGTCACGGTATAGCCTATTGTTAAAGCAAATTACCCAGTCCATTAATTACACAGCTATCTTTCCATCAGCTAGAAAAAAAAAATACCCCCAATTACGTACACACACTAAGTAACTTGTTGTTGCAGTAAGGCCAAAATTAATGCTGATGCAAAAAACAGCAGTATAACTCCCCTGGCTGTCCTGAAGTTAAAGCACGTTGGCCCATTTGTCTAAAGAAGTCCACGCTCTTCTTGGGTGACTGATTTTTAGTGACAATTCCTAAGTAATTGTCATATTCTGAAGTTGCTCACCCTGCCCTCCAGGGACAAGAGGCCCTCTCAAATTAGTATTTGTGTCCAAGCAGTGGGAGCCTGACTCTGTTGCCCTCCTGCCCTGGGGTACAGAATCAGTGCTGATTCACCACCCTGATGAGCTTGTTCAGTTGGAGCACCTAGACGTTGTAGTCATGGACATCCTTGAGACGGGCCTCTGCTCCTAAACAAAATATCCTGCAATTAAGAACCAGAACCTGGAGTTTTCCCATCCCAGGAGATACCTGGACTTCTAAGACCACACGGGATCACACTCTGAGGCTCCAACAATATTTACGAGTATTACATGGATGAACTTCTTAGCAAACCGTCCATTGCATGGTGACAGAATCTCCAGTCCCCAGTGACATAGTGTCAAAGCTTCAGTGTGCTTCAAGTGAGGCAAAATGACACTCAGCCATAAAACACAGTCATCTTCAGCACATTTCTGGATAGTCACAAGAGAAATAACTGGGGCTATAAAACCTTTTTTTTTTGTTTTGAACTGTTAGACTTCATCATTCCACCCAAATAGCTGCTAAAAGGAACCCAAGGTTTCATATGGAAAAAGCAGCATAGAAAGTGGATTACAGCCATTGGAAGAATGGGGGACTCATGAAAAATGTGTGTATGGTTCCCCCTGTGACAAGATCTGAGAATTCCAACAAAGCCTAGAAACCCTTCTGTCACAACTGGTTAACTCTGCTGCATAACAAGTCCCCCAAAACATGTTCCTCTTTTGCAGAAATGGGAAATGTTTACTCCTAAAGGAATCTAGGGCAGTATCTAAGGACATAGCCAAGCAAACCCAGCACTCCACCATCCAGAGGGCATTAGAGCAAGAGATGAACGTATCAGTGGTATGTCTGCAGGAAGGGGCACAGACACACATTCACCTGTCCCTCAGACAAGATCACTGGCTGAGAGTCAGCACCATGATACATTAACTCTTCCTGATCAAGGGCTGTCCGGGGTTTAACCATCTCAGAACGGGCAGCAGGAAATGGGGCTGCCTGCACATCCTGAAGGATATAGCCAGCGTCTAAGAAAGCCTGCAGTCCACATTAGATCCGCATTCATGGCACTAGAGCTTCCAAAGTGGCATTAAAGTGGAGAAGTGATACTTTCGACTGATGACTCCCACTTGGGCTCCTGCTAAAAAGTCACAGGATGAAAACAAGCTATGATAAACGATGGCTCTGACAATGTTTCCCTTTGCAACCCCCTCTGGTTAAATCCTGCTCTCATGGTTTACTGTTCACAATTATGATACAAATTATTTGTGGGTTTGTATTTCAGCCAATCCATCGCAACAATTACACGAGAGGGTTCGCTGTTCACAGAGCGCTCTTATGCAGTGAATTTGGAGACCTATATCACAGCACACTGCCTCATACCTGAGCAGTACAAATAAGCTCCAACAAATACCTGGCTTCGTCTTAGTTAATACATCTATTCAGCTAAAAAAGGGGCCATCAGGAAGATTTATGCTTATACATAAAACTAAGCATACATCTAAGAGCTTTACTGAATACATGTCCCTTGCAGCCTTGTGATAATCATGTATGTATCTTTGCAGAAACAAAATGTTAATGAGTATTCGTCAGAATCCTTTTTGCTTCACATTAAAAATACTCTTTGTGCAAGTGCTCCCAAGAGAACAAGGAAGAGAGGATGGAGATTTCACAGCCCTCTGAAGGCTTTTATACAGCATTCATCCTATTTTGTCCAACTCAATAGCAGCTTCTGCTTCAACAACAAGCATACGTCACCACCACCACTATCCCCTAAAAAGACAGATATGGATTCACGCTAAAACTGACTGTGATGAAGAAAAACTTGGCCGAGTATCATCATGTAAAAAAGGGACAGAATAGACTGAGTGGAGGTTGTAAAAGAAAAATAGTAGGTGACTAAGAGTACAGGCTCGGAATAAGAGAAAAAAGCCAAACCCATTTAAATAAGACCAATGACAATCTCAGATAGAGATTGCTTTTGGGTGGGGGCTGGCTTGGAGTTAGAACAAAAACTGAATCTTGATGTTTTGCTTACTGCACCGTTGAGGAGCTGGTGATTCTTCTTGGTGAAGATGTAAAATTGCATCAAAGTAATTTCTATTTCCCCTCTTACAAGCAAACAACCTGGCCCCACGTTTTGCCTAACCAGCTGATCAAAAGCAGCAAGGCTGCAGAGCAGGCAGCCAGAGAGGCTGTTTTCTCAGGGGAGAAGCAGTGACATTACGACTGAAGTTAAAGGCACTGAGGCCAAAGAAAGTCTGCGTCTGGACTTCAGGTTCATGCTCCCACTTCAACAGGTTTTCAAAGCAAACCTAAGGACATATGGTGCCCTTGACTCCAGTGAGTCAAGTTTTACTAGACGGTCAGTAGTGTGACACCATCCCCTGGCACTCAGCCATGTCCTGGGGCTTTTCAGCAATTCTCAGACATTTGGGTCCCATAAACAAACAGCAACATTTGTTAGCAGTGGCTGCGGAGGCTCCCTGGGGAACGCCCTCCACCACCCTTCCCACGGTGGGCACCCTGCACTTTCCAGTTCCCAGAGCCAATGGGCCTTGGGTTTCAGGCTTTGGGCTTGAATTAATGGTCATGACTTCCCATTAATTCTTCTATGACAGTCACTTGGGGAAATGCACCACCAGAGTATGCACTTCCTTGAATATTCCAAGGGCTGTGCAACATCTCCTGACAATCATTAAAAATAGGGAGGTATGAAAGCAAAACCGTGCCCTCAGAAAGAGCAGTCGTTTCGCTGTGATAATGCCGTGCAGGCAGCGTCTCTCCACAGCATCTTTCATGAAGTCCCAGTGGTGAAGCAGGACACAGATTCCCATTATTACAGTACAAGAGACAAATTATTGCCTGGCAATAACTGTTAACAAGAAGAATATTTTGTACTCTGAGATCTTTGTTTACCATTTCGCATTGCAAAAAGATTATTCAAATCTCCCAGCCAAAGGAGCAGAGACACAGGTACTAAAGCAGCTCCAAAAAGCACTTGTTTGATCCAGGCACAGCTCAGATCCTACAGGCTGTCACCACAGCACAGCACAAGCAAAGCCACCAGCCCACTTTGTACAGATCGGCTTTTCAAACACGAGGAGCCCTGGCAGTCTGAGCGCAGCCACCACCGGAGGGATTTAGGAGTACTCTTGTTTGCTGGTTTACGTCACTCCCTGGACACCAGGGCTCGGACTTCCCAGGCCTGTCTCCTAACTGCGGGAGCGCGGTGCCCTCCCGAGCCCTTCCCACCCCTCTCTCAATGCCCTAAACTGACTGATGGAATTAGTTTTGTGGAGTGAACTCAGTTGCTTTTGATCTCTATTCAAGGTGCCATCAAGGGATCTTAATAGGTAGTATCTTAGCAAACCCTTTAAGGCCTGAAACCGTCATTAAAGAAACTCCTGATTCTCACACTTGTCTGAAAGAATAGAGGAGCAAGCTGGCTTCAAATGCCAGTTGACAGATGGGAAGACATATGGACTATAGGATTGCTGATCTAAAGAGTCAGAGCCGTGGTCAGGCTGAGGAAACATACATCTTTATTTTGATGTTGACCTCAAAGGGAAGAGGTCTGAGTCAACAGAAAGGGGAAAGGGCAGAAAATATCACAAGTCTGAGGCCAGCATTGCTTTGAACTTGAGGACACATATACTAAATGGTACCAAGTTGACAAAAAGGCTTCCTGACACTCCGTGTCTACAAATTTAGCAGTCTGACCCATATAACTGCTTGATGCATTTTCAGTAACGAGCCGAGTGAGGATCAGTAACGCTGATGCAATTGCTTGTGGCACCCAAGAAGTTTGTCATTTCTTCCAGCGCCAGCTATTCACGGAGCCCCGGCAGGGAGCAGGACAGAGGCACATGGGGGCACTTCGGGTTAAAGCCCCCATGATCTTTCTGCTGGACTTTGGGGAGGCTACAGAAGTACACAATCATGCCAAGCCACAGATTATTGGATCCTTGCAGATCATTTTGCCTTGAGTCAAGTATTTGTTTCTGCACCGGCTCTATACGGAAAAACATATGACCCCATCCCAAGTCATTAACATTGCACATAGCATTTTCTAGAAAACTCCCCCTGGGACACTTAACTGTATTCCTTTCCAGCACCGAAAAAGTACTCAGGATAAAGTTTAGGCGTTTGGAGCCTTCTGCTGAATTTAAATGGCTATGCAAGGAATCCATGAAACAAATGAAGGGACAGATATCCTATTGTCTTCCCAGAAAAAAAGCAGGGCCTTTTAGTTCACTGTCTTTCTTCATGTCATCTTTTTATCACAAGTGTGCACTGATGAAACTACTTTAATGCAGTCTGTTCCAAGAGATTAAATTGAATGTCTGTGCAGAGTTTCAGGGCTCAGCAGCACTGCATGGCAGCTTCGTTTCACATCTCTGGGACACTGGGCAGGCATAAAAATAATTGCAGACTCAGAAACGATCAAGGAATGTATCCTGGCTGCAACAGATGCTGTATTAAAAGGAAAGACAAAAGCCAAAGTGCATAATGAATTTAAAAAGATTTCTTTATCAAACATGTCATTTGTTTGAAGGACTGAATTGCTGGCATCAGATGTGGCAGATCAGCTTGTTACCAAAGTGAAACATGAGGACTGCTAAGCAACGGCAATTGATGAGTCAATTGAAATCACTGATGTTGCTGAAATGTGCATCTTCATTGAATATGTCAATGGTCAGAAGTTAACCAAAGACCTTCTGGGTTTGTTGCCATAAAGGCAAACCAAAGTCTACAAAATACAGAGTGCCAGCACTGAACTTCAGAGGCCTTCATATACTCAACGGGAGCTGATGCTCCAACTACAGTTGTCTGTGAAAAATAATTTCTGACATACCCCTAACAACTGAACTCAGCTCATGAGCATTAGTGCCTCGTCCATCAAACTGTCCTCAGAGCTGAGCTAAAAGCAAGATATTAAAACGGCATTAGATTACCCAGAAACACAGTCGTCTGTCTAAGGCTGACACCTATTCCTTATGCTGATTATTTCAGCCTTCTCTTCGTGGGGACATTGAATGCTGAGGGGAACAGTTCGCAAAGTGTTCAGGCAGTTTGTTGACTGATAAAAATACAAATAAAGCTTGGTAAAAATAGAGAAGTCTATTTTCAAAACTCTTCCCCCCTCCAAAACAAAATCAAAACAATTAAAAAAAACCCTAAAAACACAATAAAACCAAAACCAAACCTATTTCCTCCACCCTTCCCAGTCATTTTTATGTTACCTAGACAGAGTTTCTTGGTTTTGATACAACAATCCCAAAAAAATCTTGTTAAAAAGCCTTTACAATGTTGAATTTTCATACTTTAGAAACTCAGACCAAGAAAGCAGAAAGGATGACTTTATACAAGCCAATTTTCAAGAGTAGCACCCACCAGGATTTTTCACTAGAAGAAAGTGCAAACTGATCAAGAGAGTGTAAAATATCTACTACAGTCTTTGGGACATATTTTGAAGATTTTACCCCAGAAAAGCAAGTTTCCTCTGAGCTTGGTAAATGACCCCCTAGCTAGACTTGCTGAGAACATGCAAGCAGATTTAACTAGTCAGGAAGAGCTTTCAGCATGGTTTGCTCTACGGGCTGCACTGCTACTGCTTTCTCTTGCCCTGATATTTCCAGGACCTCTGCCAATGGAGGGAGACAGGAGGAAGAAGTGAGGAAGAGGGGTTCTCCTGCTGGCACCCACGGAGCTAACCCAATAGCAGGAAAAGTTGCGCTGTGCCTAAGAGGATGGAGAGAAAGCCCCATGCCTGTGCCCACGACCAGCGTGCTGCCTCAATGCAGCTGCAGTGCAATGCCTGGGGAACGCCCTGGGATTTGTTAAAAATGAGGCTTTTCTAATATGCTGAAGATGACAGACCACAAGTTGTCGTATATTAAAATGGTGCATACATTCTTTCCTCCAAGTAACTAATAATGGGACAAAAATCCTTGCCAACTCCATTCTGTCCCTCCTGCCAAGGATTGTTTGAGCTCGGCTTATCCCGAGTGCCCCCATTGGGATCCAGATATAGATTAACAGAGTTTTGAAATGCACAAGGGCCACAATCATGCAATGCTTGATCCAACCCAGACCGGAGTCCATGGAAAGGTCTGCATTGACGTAAGCGGATAGAGAGCAGCACCATCAAGCCTGCTGCTGAGAAACCAGCCCCAGGCCCCACCGCGGCAGAACCCAGGCTGTGGCCTCCTAGAATGGAGGGGAGCACGGGGAAGCAGGAGGGCAACAACATCATCCTGAGGGTCCCAAGCCCAGTGGGTGTGAAGCTGCCTGCAGAAAGCCAGCCCACTCCTTCCCCCTTAGAGCTCAGGTCTGAGCCGCCAACGGGTTCCATCACCAGCCACGTCCCACAGCCCTGACACGGGATCAGCAATGTCCATGCACAGCACCCAGCCTGTGCACAGCATTATCATGGGAGGCAAAACTCATCTGGCACGGAGGGTTTCTCACCCCAAGCGATGCAAACTGCTTCCCAGAGGGCAAATCCTGTAAACGTCTCTAGGGATTCACACACTTTTGTGGGGGCTCTGCCTGAACAGCCTGCAAATGCAAAGGGCTCAGCTGGGTGTATTCCCACACAGGGACAAGGAGCAGCTCCTCGCTGCTGCACCAGCCTGGCCTCCTTTCACTCCCCTATTCCTCGTTCGCCAACCCACATCTCTTTTGTTCCTCCTTTCCTCATTCCCACGTTTTTGTTCTGCCCTCCCAGGCATCCCCAGCTTTACCCAACAGCCTGCCCTTCCATGCTCTTCTCCAAATTTACTTCTCAGCCATCATTTCTTTGGCATTCACTGCAGTCACAGGAGTAAGAATCGAAATGGGGAGACACCAGCCTTGGGGCCCTCTCCCTTTGCAGGCTCTGGTACAGCGCTAGTAGGAGCCTGTGCTAAGCCAAGGGGGGCAGCATTCATGCATGCACCAGTCCCCAGCTTGAGGCCTTCTACTCTATCACAGCAATAAAAAACTGCCCATTCAAGTCCTTTGTCTTAAAGATTTCCATCCTGGCTACAGCAAGTGCAGATTTATTGGTGGGAGCAACTGCAGGAGGAATAGTAAACAGCACACGCGTGCGTGCCTATGTGCCAGCGCACCAAGCGCAACAGAAACTCACGACAGTCAAGATTAAATATGTAACTAATATAAAATGTGTTTCCTGGTACATTAAAAAAAAAAAATTAAATGAATCATTTGGCATCTTCTTTTATGACATACGCGGCACAGTCAGAGCGTTGTGGGGATGCACTGCTGCGGGAGAACCGAAGCCAAGAGAGATGGCTGACTACGCGGGATCCAAGGGATCAGACACCTGCCTTATTATGAACAGTGATGCACAGCATGGCCTCTGCTTTCTCACAGGCCTCCACTCACGCACGCTAAATTGCACAACCCGTATCCAGTGCTGCCCGCTACCGCCCTACTTAAAGGCACAGCCTCACACCCACCACAAGAGCCCAGCCAAGAGGAAGACTCTGGGCTTCCCACCTCAAACTTCCAACTGCAGCCTCCCAGCTCTTCCACGGAGGCACACAGAACACTTCAACACCGGTTGACGCTTCAAAATAATATGTTAATAACGATAAAATCAGTAGCCACATCTTTCTTTGACTTCTGTAGGAATGTTGCCAGAGAAAGGATGGCAGGACGCAACTCCAAGCACGCTGAGTGACATCTTATATTTTCCAAAGCATCCTTAGATTTTTCATAACAACTAGCAAGCAAGTTGCTGACAGAAGCAGGATAGTTGCTTGTTTGTTGGGCAAGAATACTTCGCGATTCAGTAGAATACCAAATTTGGAAGAATGTCTTCCACTTTGGTAGAAGATATTACAAACAACTGCGCATTTTAACACGTTTTCGCATTACACATCATTCATTCTGGGAGGGGGGTGGTGATCATTTTCTGCAGACAGCAAGCAACGCTTCCAAGAATGAAAATGTTCATCGAAAGATAATGAAAACCAGACATTTAGTAACATTTTCATTTTGCATGTTTAAATATTTATAACTATGTTCATCAAACCACATGTTTGCTCTCCTAATGCTCTAGTGATTGTGTTTATGAAACGCAGTATTTCTCCGATGCCCCTTCCTTGCGTCATCTTCTCTGCCGGGCACGATTTACTCGCGCTGTGGCACTGACGACTTGCTTTTATGTAAAAGACTGTTTGAGATTAAGAACAGAAAATTGCTGAAAAGAAGCAAACATATTTTCAGGACATTAATGTTTCGCTGATGCATATGTGATTTTAAACGTTGTAGGGGGCATTTATGCCAGCTTAATTCTCTCTCTGCAATTTCTTGTCAATCTGGAAGGAAACTATTTCTTAAGCTATGGCAAAGCAATGAAATGTAGAAACAGAAGTGTGATAAAACTACGATGCCGATATAAACTATTGCGCTCTCTTTTTCCCCTAGCTTGGATGAAATTTAAATTACAACAAAGAATTTCGCTTTAACGCTGCAGTTGCTTGAGTTTGCGCTATAAATTTCTAAAAAGTTGATCAAGTGGCCGCAGCCTGAAATCGGGATGATTACACTGAGCAGGCACAAATAAGAATCCACTGTATTCTTCTCTATCCTCTGATTACAGACATCACAATATAGCTTACATAGTCCCTTCTGGTGTATTAAACATACAGGGAACCAGTGCAGCCAGGGAAGGCTTGCAGGGCTCAGCCGCACAGCGAGTGACCCGGCGCAGGACCCACTAAGTTCTTTATCAAACCATAATTCTTAAAATCTCCTGTGTCAGCTTGTAATTTCAAAAAGGAGCTAATGGTGATGCAGATCTTCTATTTTTAATTTGCCTTTCCCATTTTTTTTTTCTTAAACACCTCCAACCTGCGATTTTTTTTAAAGAGTCAGGGAACTCCTCTGAAATCAAGTCGTCAGCAACATAAAGTGAGCACCAGCAGCGTGTTTTTATTTTAATCTCAGCCCAGCATCCTCCTGAAGGTACAGGGAGTATCTTCAAGGTGCAGTTTCCACTCCTTTCGTCCTTTGCCTGCTTTCTCCACTCCCATCAGCAAAGAACAAAAAGGAAACAGAAAAAAAGTAGATTGCAATGGCACATCGGTATCGCTTTTTAAAACAAAATGAGTGGCAAAAAAAGCCAGTAAAGCAAATCACTCTGCTTACTGCGTTATTTTAAAATATTTCTGCAGGCTGAGATTAAAAATTAAATACATATTTTACTGCTGCAGCGTTGCCAATTCTTACAGTATTATGAATAGCCTCATTTAAAAAAATATAAATCAAGCTCCAGAATCAGTGAAAACTTGAGCTTCACTTTAAAACACAGGTATGTGCCCCTTTGGCCTTAAAGATGTCGTAAAAAAAAAAAAAAAAGGAAAAAAAAAAAAGGAAAAATAAAATCTGGCCAGTGAGGCTCACAGCACTGAAAAGATAGGAGAAAAAGGGGGAATAAAATAAATCCACTTTCTTTTTCTTTCTGAATCTTGTCAAATTAAGCAAGTCCATTTCAGCGGGTGACTGGAATGCGATTTTTAAATATTTATGATTGACAGGTTCAGCAAGTTCCTGCAGCTGCTTCTTTATAGTAAAAATAAATATTATGTGAAAAAAAATGAGTATTCTGGGGAACATCTGCCTTCCTCAGCACCAGGAGCCCTTGCACCAGTGGGCAACCAGAGTCCACTCCCCGCAAACTCTGCATGCATCAGAGGAACTTCAGCCGCATAATCTGCTGCGTAGAGATTTTTCTCTCAACTAAAGATAGTATTTGAGTCCAAATTCAGATTTTTCGTATAGTTAAGACTGAGTTTATCTCACCAATCTCAACAAGTTGTACTTTTTTCTTGAGGTTATCAATAATTACTGAGAAGCTCAAGTTCATGGATTTAATAGAGTGCTAATGCAAACAAAAGAAATGTTTATTTTCAGTCAGAATACAGTGAAGTGGTGGAAACCCTAAAGTCAACTGCATTCTTCAAAAGCAGGTGAAAAAAAACACAAGCATAAACCAAATGAAAACAAGGAGAAAAGCAAACAAAAAGAACAACAACTTCTTGCTCAAACAGTAAAAGAATTACGCTTATGAATTATGAAAAGTGGCAAAAATACTTGAAAAAAGAACAACATCACAAGATTTTGCACTGAATAATTTCTCAGAGAAACTGGGAGGAATTTAAAGAAGAGATAGGTAAGTAGGTAATTTTATTTAAAGCAAATGCTCTACGCTGCTTTCACTGCCTCTTGAGCTTTTCTGGCTGTAGCTATATTTTCCGAAGTGATTATTCCCTGTGGCACACAAATGCAGCAAGCTTATGGCTAGCAAAACCCCACATCCTAACGTTTCGTACCCTGCCGTGGCCCTGCCAGCTAAAGGCCACGTCCCGCCTGTGAATAAAGCACAACAGTCATTTCTGCTCCAAAAACCCACGCAGCTCCCTCTGAAGCACGGGGAGATGCGACAACCCCGCACCTGCCTGGGCGCATCCTGCAGAGAAAACACTTTTGTTTCCCTCCTTACCAAACCCTGCTGACGTTCCACTCTTTTCCTGCCCACAAACCAGTTTCTGAACACCAGAGCCGCTGGAAGCCAGGTAGGGCACAGCCTCCCCAAAAGCTTCAGGATGTCTGCCCAGCCCTCCGCTCCACTGTGCCAAGTGCCCAAAAAAACACGCCTAAGAGCCATTTTGTATCTCCGGGACTACCACGGGCCCAAACCAGGATTATATGACACTGATAAAGGACAAAACCGTGGGAATTGCCCTATTCTGCACATATATTTATGCCTCTTGGCCATTAAGCTTCTCCAGCTTCCCCACCCTCTTTCCAGCCCGCTGGTTACTGTTCCCTTTTCCAATTTTCCCAGCTGTCCCAGGTCAGGCTACCTTGCCCAGCATCCACAGGAACGAATCCCCAAAGCACAGCCTAGGTCTCCCTCGGAAGCAACTTCCCGTACCGCTCATTCAACCATTCCAAAGTCGAGCTTTGGCAATTTCAAAGCTGCCACTATTGAACGAGTTGCCAAAACAAAATCATTCAGCTAAACTCTTTTTTTTATTATTATTTTTCACCCAGCTCCTTTTATTAAAGTTTCTTTTCACAAAAAAGATTTGAAATGGAGAAACATTACCTACGCGTTAGCTAAAAGAAAACCTAGAGCAGCACGCAACCTTCTTTACTGACAATAAAAATTAGGATCTTAATATTAAAATATGTCTGCACCTCCTTAGACAACTACCTCCCCCAGTTTCTGCAGAGGGTTTTCCTGTTGCAAGCACAGAGCAGATGTCTCTAAAGCCATCCTAAAGCATCTCCTGTCAAATCTGCGGAGCAAGTCCTTGCTTTGCCGTTCTCACTCACCAGTGTAAGCTCTTACACCAGCATTTTTTACTGCCTGCAGTTATATCCAGGTGAGTAGGCATTTGCAAGACATCGATTGTATTTCTAACCCACACAAACGGCACAGCAAGGGTAACCAAATGCCTTAGTTCAGGGGATATGCAGATTAGGATTAGTCACTCTGATACAAATTATTTCCTTCTGCACACTCCACAATAAAAATCAGATTTCTGCAAAGAATTTAAAGTTTCCTCTAGAGTTTTACAGCCAACGGAGTTACTACACAAACTTAATTCCTGGTGCCGTAGCGCCGCGACACATGAACACAACCTGATCAAATGCCTTCAGGACTCTGCCTTCACAACCACTAGCTGCTAATGGCACGCACAAAGCTTGGGGAAAAAAAACAAAACAAAAAAAAGAATTTATTTTCATAGGATTACTCCAGACACAGAGACAGATATGCAAAAACAATGACACCAAAGGAATCAAAATATTCATGGCTCATAAAGCGTGGCAGAGAAGGAATGGCTCCAGCTCATCGCCTGCCTCTGCTTAGGTTCTTCATAGCACAATGAATCAACATTACCCCTTCTAGAAAACCATCCTGAGTTCTGTTTATCTCGGGACAAATCCACCTAATCCTGCTCATGCAAGCAAGCACGGTAACTTCAAGAGGGCTGCCAGGCTGGGAGAGGACAGCAGAATACAGCCCCTTTCTGTGAGCAGTCCTGGGACTCTTCTAGGGTGCAACACAAGATCCGTTATTAATGACACACTAAAAGCTGAGCTGACATGGCACCTGCTCCGCCAGCACCCTCCTGCCCCGGCCGGCTCTGTAATGCTTTTTTCCAAGCTGTGAGCATGGGGAATGCCCGCAGGTCGCCACTGCCAGGCCCTGGCACTGAAAATCATGGCTGGCTCACAAAACCAGTCAAAGAAATATAGGAAAAAGGCACAGTCTTTCCTGCTTTAGGACTCTGCATCTCCCTGCGATGAGCAAGAGCGAGGAACAGAACCTTTTCGCTTCTTTTTAACAGAAAACCTCCTCGTATTTGTCCGTGAGAGCTGAGGATTCAGCAGCAGGGTGAGACACCTCCGCTCTGGCCTTCACTCCTGGGGTCTCGGGGCCAACAGCAGCCGGTGGGGCAGAGCCCAAACGGCAGCGTCCACCAGGACAGCTGCTGTTCTCGGGGTCATGGCCCTCCTGCCCCACCTCACTGCTGCTGCTGAACCCCGTCCTTTGCAATCGTTTCACAGCCCAACAGGGCCCCAACCCTTTTCGCAGCCACCCCAAGCCCATTGCTCTGCCCCAAACCATACGCACACACCAGCTGCCTCACCGATGCCCTGGGTTTTGGGGGGGGCTGCAGAGTGGCAACCTCAGCAGACGGTGCCGAGGGGATGCAGACAACAGTTCGCTCCCTCCTTCCCCATCCTGGGCGCTGGCTCTGCTTGGATGGGGAGCGCCAGGTTGGGGGAAGCCAAACGATCCAGGATGCTGGCTTTAAGCCCTCGTTATAAAAACATCTGGGGCTGTGACACAAGCCTAAGGAAGCAACTGCAGGGACAGGCAAGAGGGCAGGTACGCCCTGTGGGGATGGGAAGGGTCCCCAAACCCAGCGCCCCGCGATGTTGCAGGCAGGATGGGGCTCCCCAAACCAGACAAGCCCAGCCACAGCAGAGCCCCCCGCTCTGGGATGGCGTTTCGGGAACCAACAGCAGCAGACGCCCCCGTAGCACCCCATCCCGGGACCCCCCCCAGCCCTGCGCGTATCCCACACCTTCCCGGTTCCGAGCAAAGCAGTAATGAAACCGAGCCTACCGGCACGTTTCCAAGCCTGGAGCGATCCGGAGAGACGCAGACACAACCTTAGGCGGGTATCCAAGGAAAACCCGACGGCCCCCAGAGGCTCCGCTTCTCCTCGCCCTCGGGAAGGAGCCGGGCAGGGCAGCGCTCCGCGTCCAGCCCCGGGCTCGGCTCTGCGCACAGCGAGAGAGACATTTCACAGCGTGAAAGAAGCACAGATCCATGTCAGGCAGGTGCACCTCGAACGGAATTATTTTAAGGAGCCGGGCTGGGCAGTGAGGAGCGGGGAAAGCTGCCTGCACGGGGCTCGGGGGATTATTTTTTTCAGATGGGCAACTCTAGGGGCTACAACACCCCTCCCACCCCCTTTCTGCCCATCTTTGCCTGCCTGGCAAACCTTTGGGGTTTTGGTGGATTTATGGTTTTGGAGGGAGAAGAAGGTAGATTCGTTTTAAGTTAATTTTTAAAGGTTTGGTGGTTCGTTTGCCCGAGCGGACCCTGCGCAGGGCGGAGGGGACGGGACCCCCTGCCTCCCGCAGTGCCCCAAGTCAAGTTCAAGACGGGCCCGTCCGGGGTCTCTCCCGGTCAGAGGAGGTGCAGAGCCCGTGGAGCGGGTCCCTGTCTGCCCCCCGAGGGAGGATGCGGCTGCGGAGCCGTGTCCAGGATGGATCTGCATCCCCGCCGGAGCCCCGGCCGCCCCGCCGGGGCCGCGGGCATCTCCCTGTCACCGGGGCACGGAGGTTCGCCGGGGCGGGCGGCTTCCGCTGTTAGTCGCTCTGGCTGCTCGGGGCTCCTCGGCGGCATCAGAGAAGTTTCTCCGGTGAGATGTCTCTACTCGACCCGTCTTTTCCTCTCGGGGAGGCTTTTCCACGTCCTAGTCAGAAATAAAGAACGAAAAACCAAACAGACGATAACGGAGGAGGTCGGGTGCACCGCGAAGCCGCCCCCGGGTCCTGCCGGCAAGCAGCCCGATGCCAGCAATACCGGTCCCGCACGGCTTGCCCGGTCCCCGCATTCCCATGATGCCTGCAAGGGGCACCTCCCCGGCCCGGTACTCACCGTCAGGACCACCCCGTCGAGGCAGCGCCGCTGCCCCCGGCTTTCCTCTCGCTCGGCGGAGCCGCCGCTCCCCGGGCTCCATCCGTTCGGGGAAGCGAAGCCGTTGAGCGGCAGAGGGCGGGGACAAAGGGACAAGAGGGAAAAAAAAAAAAGCAGCGGCTTGGAGGAGGTTTCCCCGTTATCATCAGCCCGAAAACTACCGCTCGGTCCCGGCGGCAGCGCCTCACCGAGACCGCGACGTCCCCCGCCGCTGCCCCATCCCCGCAGGAGGTCACAAACGGCTCTTTCCAAAACAATAAACTTTTAATGCTAAAGCAGTTATAACCAAAAGCTGTACAGAGTTGGAATTTTTTTTTTGTTGTTTGTATTTTTTTTTTGTTAGAAAACAATTTTTTCTTCCCCATAAATATTGTTCAGTTCCCGGCACTTTGTATCAATAATTAAATTACGAACGATAAATATGGCATCATGGATATGTATTTACAAAAAAAAGTTATTACAAAAAGGCAACTGTTATACTAAACGTCACAATCTGCGTAGAATAAACACCACATCCTCATCCTGAAAAATACTGACCGACCCCATCAGACAAGAATACATTCACAAGTGTAATGCTTGGAGAGAGAGAGAGAGAAAGAGAGAGAAGGAGAAAGAGGAGGAGAGCAGAGAAAAAAGCAGCAGGAGAGCTAGAGAGGAAAGTTCAAGACATAACAGGACTTTGGCACGGTTTAAGACTGTAAGTTTAAACAATCACCACTAAGGCGAAAGAGAATTTTCATCCTCATGTCAACATCCCACCGAAAGAAAGAAAAACGAAACAAATAAAAATAATAATAATAATAAAAAAAAAAAGTGGGGAATCAGAGGAAGAGGGACTCGGGCAGGGAAGGAAAAAAAATATCAAAGAAACGACTGTGACTGCAAAAAAATGAAAACAAATAAAAAAAGAAATCCAATCCTGAGAAAAGGACATGGCTAGTCCAGCGTCTGGGCTTGCAAAAAAACAGTAATAATTATAATATAATAATAAAAGACACCCCCCTCCGGATCCTTGCAGTTAACTAGGTGTAGCCCTATGCGGTCGTCGGTGTGGAAACTCCATTTCCGTGGGAGCAAGCTGCAGTTGGCTTGGTTTGTCCTTTTTTTCCTCTTTTTTTTTTTTTTTTTAACTTGTTCCCAACACATTTGGTCCAGTCTCTGGTGGGGCAGCAGCTGCCTTCACACATACCACTCATTAAAATTGGGGGGCAGTCCAGGGTTGTGGCCGGGGTTACTCTGGAGGGCGGCCGGCGGCGTTTTAGCGGAGTCCTTAGTGCCGGTGGAGCCCACCGCGGGGGGCGTGGAGGACTCGTAGCCCGAACTGGCTGCAGGGGAAGAGTCCGACCCCTGGGATTCGTGCACCTAAAACCAAGAGGCAGAGATGGGAGCAAGCTCGAGGTCCCAGCCACCCCGCCGAGCCGGGTCGGGATGCTCCCCCCGTGCAGGAGGGATACTGGGGACCAGCAGCTCCAGCCCCTGCTTTGCCATCCCGAGCACCGGTGGCAAAAGCCACGCGGGCTCCTGGCCACTTCATCGCAACGTCCCGACATGGGGGTTGCATTCATAGAATCACAGAATCACCAGGTTGGAAAAGACCTCTTGGCTCATCGAGTCCAACCAATTCACGCATCCCTCCAGCACCGAGCCGCGCTCTGGGAACCGGGCAGCGCTCCCACCATTGGGAACACAAAAAGAAACTACGCCATTTCCACGAGCTGTGCTCCAGCCACGGCCTAAACACCAGGGACCACCCGGGCCGTGCCGGGAGCGCGGAGCCGTGCAGCGGGCACCGCTCGAGCTCTGCTCTGCGCCGGGGAACCGAGCCCCGAGCACGCCAGCGACTGCGCATCCCTGCTCAGGGAGGAAAGGGCTGGGGCGCAGGGGTGATTACCTTCATGTGTTTCCTAAGTGAGCTGGGGTGGGTGTAGGATTTGTCGCACACCTTGCAGATGTAGGGCTTGTCCGAGGTGTGGACGTGCATGTGTTTCTTCCTGTCGCTGCTGTTGGCGAAGCGCCTGTCGCAGCCCTCAAACTCGCACTTGAAGGGCTTCTCACCTGTGAAATTCAGAGAGGGTGAAGGAGGGCCGTTCCCTTCTCCATCCCCGCCTGCCTCCTCCCAGGACAACTTTTGCCCCGTTTACCCCGCCTTGGGGATGCACGAGCACCCCAAAAAAAAATAAAGAAGGACAGCAGGGTTTGTTACGTGTCGGATAAATTGAGGTCGGCCTTTGTTACTTTTAATTCGCCTCCCACCAGACCCGTGCTGTGTTCCGGTGGGGACGGCGGCTGGGCGAGCGCAGGGAGGGAGAAGATCCGAGACAAATTCAGCGGGTCACACAGTTTTACAAGACTCACTTAAGGACACAGCTAAAATACGTTTGCTTCCTGCCTTTCCCTCCCTCTCCCCTCCAGCCGGGCAGAGGGTTGAAGAGAAGACAGAGCTGCAAGCAGAAATACTTTTTGACAAAAAGTCTCGCCGATTTAATTAAGAGAGGCGCCAACCGGGCCTAAAAATAAAATAAAACCTTACCTGTGTGCGTCCGCTTGTGAATCTTGAGGTTCTCGGAGCGGGCAAAGATCTTGCCGCAGCCGGGGAAGGGGCAGGGGAAAGGCTTCTCCCCCGTGTGCACCCGAATGTGGTTCACCAGTTTGTATTTCGCCTTGAAGGATTTGCCTTCCCGCGGACACTCGTCCCAGTAGCAGATGTGGTTGTTCTGCTCCGGCCCCCCGACGTGCTCCATGGTGACATGGGTCACCAGTTCGTGCATGGTGCTGAAAGTCCTGTCGCAGCTCTTCTTGGGCCGGCTGAGCTGGCTCTCGTCGAGCCACTTGCAGGACAATTCTTGCTTGATGGGTTGGCGCATGTACCGAAAGAAAGCCCCGGGGCCGTGGTGGTGGTGGTGGTGGTGATGGGCCGCCACGTTCATGCCCATATTCATGTTCATGTGGTTGTAGTTGTGGAACTGGGCGCCGGCGTAAGGGTCCGTGCGGGGGCTGGAGACGGCTCGGTAGGGATCCGGCCGCCCGAAGAGGTCTCCCCGCAGCCCCAGGTGCATCTGCCCGTTGTCCACGTGCCCGTTGGGAGACGTGTGGCTCGGACTCTGCTCGTGGAGCCCCGGGAAGAGCAGGTAGCCCGGGGTGTCCGGGATGCCGCCGGGGCCGTGCAGCCCCCCGGGGGAGCCGCCGAACAGCCCGTGTTGCGCCGTGCCGGAGGCGGCCTCCGCGATGCCGGAGCCGCGGTTGCGAAAGAGAAAATCGCGGGTGGAGTTGAAAGCGGCGGCCCCGCCGTAGGAGGGCACCTGCCCGGCGTGGTGGTGGTGATGGTGGTGGTGCCCCAGGGCGCTGGCGTAACCCGGTGCCTGCGGCGTGAACGCCGAGCTCTGCCCGGCAGCGAGGTCGTGCGGGGCCGCGTTCAGCTTGAAGGCGGCGGCGTGCGAGGAGTCCCCGAAGGGCCCCAGTCCCATACCACCGGCCGCGGCGTCGCGACCGGGCATCTCGTGGTGACGGGGCGCCGGGAAGCCGCCCACCCCCAGAGCCGGGAACTGCGGCCCCCCGTCCAGCAGCATCGTCATGGGCGCGGGGCCGCCGGCGCGGCGGCAGCCTGCCCCCTCCTCCTCCTCCTCCTCCTCTTCCTCCTCCCGCCCCTAAAAAAGTACAAAACCACCCCAAAACGCGCCCCCCGCCACCCCACCCCACCCCCCCCGCCCCGCCGCCGCCGCGGGCGGGCAGAGAGGCGAGCACCCCCCCGTCCGACCTAAAAACCCAAATAAAACGGCAGTCCCAAAGAGGCGCCCGCCCCCGGGCAGGGCGAGGCGCAGCGCGGCCCCGCTCCCGCTCGCCGCCGTCGGGGCACTGACGGGGCGCCCGCCCGCGCCTCGCACATAAACCAACGCCGGGGCCACGGCAGCGCCGCGCCAATGGGGAGCCGCCGGCCGCCGCCTCACGTGACCCGCCGCGCGCCGCCCCATTGGCCGCCGGGCGCTTGATTGGCACGCGCCGCGCGCCGCCGGGGACGCTGATTGGGCGCTGGGCGCCTGGCAGGTAAAACGGGGAGGGGGGGGGGGCGTGGGACGGGACACACGCGCGCACACACACACACGCACACACACACACACACACACACACACACACACGCACACATACACACACACACGGGACCGGGACGGGGGGCAGCGGCGGGGAGCCCCGTGTGCCGGCCCGGGGCGCAGCAGGTCTCCCCCCTACCCGCCTTGATGCGCGCACGGTGCCTGTCCCTATGTCCCGCTGCGCCCCCCCCCCCCCCCCCGCTTCCCCGCACGCCGCGTGAAGCCGCTGCAAAGTCGCCTCTTCTTCTAAAATAAAACCCCTTTTTAAACCCCAAGCGGCGGCTCTGGGCTGGCTTTGCTCTATGTTTTTATGTTTTCCGAGCCCGCTCGGCTGCCCCTTTTTCCCCCCGGCTCCTCCGCGGGAGAGACAGCGGGGGTCGCACCCCCTCGGCGGGCAGCGAGGGCTCCGTCCCTTCCCCGTCCCTTGGCTCAGCAGCGCCCGGCCCCGCCGCTCTCGCCCCGTGTTGTTCGCACACTCGTTTATCTTTCCTTTCCCGCCCGTCTCTCTCTTTCTTCCCTCCTCTTTTCTTTTTCTTTTTTTTTTTTTTCCCCTTTCCTTTTTGATTTTATTTTGCAAAGGCGACGTTCTTGCCTTGGAATAATTATCAGTTGCAGACAGCGCTATAAATCCACTCATTTTCTGTTCTGGAAAGCATTTGCAAAGAACTATGGGGAGCAAGAGTGGAAATAAAAGGCAGAAAGAAAGATGGCTGTAATTGTAATATCCTGAGATTTGCTGAGCCCCCAAGTCTGGCTATTGGGCAGGTCTCAGCCTCGCCGCCGGCTCTCTGCAGGAAACGTAAAATCTGATCAAGTTCAGAGACGCATTGAGAGCCCGCTTCAAGCAGCGCTTTATAACCGCGGCCCTTTCACATCTTCCCCCCAATCAGCCCCGGGAAAGGCTTCGCATTCTTTATTTTAGGGTTTGCCGGGAGGGGAAGAAAAAAACAAAAAAAAAAAAAAAAAAAAAAAAAAAAAGAAAAGAAAAAAAGTCGCCGATATAAAATCTCCCCGAGCGGTAACACCGGTGCCCGTCAAACACTCAAATTTCCCAGGCCACGGCCACCACGAACAGTCCCAAAGTTGGAAGGTGAGTCCCTCGCTGCCGTTCGTGCACGATCGCAGCAGAACGACACGAGACGGGGGAAGCCGCGGCTCTTGCGCGGGGACAGGGGGGATGCAGGACGGCAGCCTTCTCCCAGCCTTCTCCCAGCGCTCTCCTCGCCCTCTCGCATCCCCTCCGCCGCAAGGCCGGGGACAACCGGGCACCGACCTGTGGCTCCCGGGGCCGCGTTCCCCGTTTCGCAGCTCCGCGGCGGCTCTACCTGCCTGTCTCCGCGGCGTGGTAATTAATTACCTCCCGCACGTGTTGGGGTTTCTCGGCCATAACAACCTCTTCCCACTCCCCCCTCAAAGAAGTAAAAAAAAAGAGAGAGAGAAAGAAAGAAAGAAGGGGGGGGGGGGGGGGAGAAAAAAAGAGGGGCATAATTCAATTAGCCCGTCAGCTGAGCGGCTGGGAGGGCAAAGCCTCTGAAGTCGCCGACCTGGGGCGACCGAGGGCGACTGACCCCGGCTTGTGCGGGGCCTCACGTGTAGCCCGGCATTGTCTGTCCCTAATGGGATGCACCGGGGCTGGTGGCGGGGAGGGAGAGCGGGATCCGTGCGGGGCTGCGGCTGCCCCGGGGGGAGGCGGGGGGGGAGATGATGCTGAGCAACGCTCCGGCCCGGGGAGACGCGGCGAGAGAGGGTCTGTGGCCAGAGAAGCTTTAAAAATAATAATAATAAAAATTACTAAGTAATTCCGGGTTTTTTTCGCCTAGAAAAATTCCCTCGCGCCGGCAGCGGCACGGTGGGGCTTCGGGAAAAGCATCCCGGGTAGGGAATGGGTAAAAAGAAATGATCGTAGCTTCGGACGAGGACTCGCCGTTTCGGGAAGGGTTTGGTGGCTCTGCAGAAGGCGGCCCCGCAGCCCTGCCGTGCCTCGGTGTACTTGCGGATCAGGCTACAGCAATTAACCTATAAATCTTTTTTTTTAATACGTTTCCCACTTCTACTCTGCTAACTTTGCCCGTGTGTGTGTGCCCAGCAATAGCCGCATGGTGTATAGGCACTATTTACACCCGATCCTAGCTGGACTTTGCCGGGTTGGGAACCAAAATCGGCATAAAATGAGGTTTGTTTTTTTTTTAAGGACATTGTCGGTATGGCCTATGAATTCTCCTCCCGTACATTCGTAATTAAAAAAAAAAAAAAAAAAAAAAAAAGCATTATATTTTTTGTACGTATTTCACCACTTCAGTAAATACCTTTTTATTTAGCAGTATTTCTGGCCGATTCTAATTTTATTTTTCCAGAAGTGGGAGACCATCGCATCTCTCGCCTTTTAAAATCTGTCTCAATTGCAAACGTGCAAACAACAGCAACCGGAAAAGTGGTCTCGCAGGCTCCCCTTCTCCCGTCGTGTTCCCAGTGCGAGGAGAAGGCGGAGAAAGACCCCCTGCTTTACGTCAAGAACAGATATTCCTGTAATTCTCCTACACCACCCATTTTTTTCCTTTTTTTTTTTTTCTTCTCCCCCTCCTTTTTATTTTTTTCCCCTTGCTTTTGGGATTATTTGGGAATTTCGCAGTCACAAATCTCTAACCTCCCTGGAAAGCGGTGCGAGTCCCTCCGCTCCCGGTGCCCCGCACACCCACGGTCCCAGACCTCCCCACCGGGCTCCCCGCCGGTGCTGCACCCCCCGGGGCTTCACGCTGCCCCATCCCAGCACCTCTGGGTGCCAGGGGAAAGACCGCAAGGTCTGGGCCCCGCAGAGCAGGAGGAATAAAGGGTCCCCAGTGGATTCCCACTTGTTACGGCGGATTTCTCAGCGGGGCAAAGGCAGGTGAAGTTTTGGCAAAGGCTGTGGGAGCGGAGGTCGGCGGCTTTGAGGGTTTCCCTCATCCCTTCCACCGAGGATGTGAGGAAAAGGCGAAACAAACCCGCAGAAACGGCAAAATAATAAAATCCCCCGTGCCGACCCGCGAGCCTTCTGGCTAGGGGAATATTTCATACGCCCTAAATACCTTTTAAACCGCGCCGTATCGCGGATAAATGAATATCCCTAACAAGCGTAAAGACAAGTAGTTTTTCTCCTGCCATAAACATATTGCATCTCCAGTGTAATTCAATGCAAACCAGGAGCGAACGGGACGTTTCCATTGTAGCTGTCACTCAGCGGAGGGGGAAGCACATGTACATTTGAACTTCAGAGATACGGGGCTGGAGTAAACAGGTCTGACCTTCGGCAAGGGGAGGGGGCGAGGGATATCAAAGGCCAGGCGCGGGCAAGCAGGAAGACCTGAGTGGCGAGGAAATCTAAGTGCCAGCGGGCTTCGTCCTGCAGCCCAGGGATTCGGGCCGGTATCGACATCCTTGCCCACGGACTGGGTTTTGCAATGCGTTTGGTAGCGATGGGGAGAAGTTCTCTCCAAAAAGTGAACATCACCGTTCAGCTGCGTGGGAAACACGCAGTCGGGCTGTGGAGCGAGTGGGAAAACCACGAGGATGAGTTAGAACTGGTGCAGAATAAGAGGGTCCGGTCGCCCCAAAGGCTTCCGAGGCAATGCCAGGGGCAGAGGATGGCGGGGGTGGCAGCCCCGTGGGGTGCTGGACACCCCTAGGATGCCTGCGCACCGGGACGGCCCCGCAGCGGCGCGGACTGCACGCCCCGGGGAAGGACACTTTCTGGGAGAGAGAAAAAGCCCCACGCGAAGTCGTTCGTACGAGGCTCCGTGCAGACGCGGGAGCAGCTGGGAAAGGAAGCCGGGCCCTCTGCACCCCGGCCCGGCCGAGAGCATCCTCGCCCTCCGTCCGCCCCTTTGAAATCCCCCCCGAGCCTCCGAAGAGCGGAGGGGGTGGGGGGAAGTGGCGAATATCTCAATCAGCGAGGAGGTGACCTGTGACCCGGAGGGTGGCTCTATTGTCCCGCTTTTGCGGGGGACACAGACTTTAGTCAGCCTTTCTGCGTGACTGAGCCCTGAGGGGCAACCGCAAGCGCCGGGCTCCGGGGAGGCATCCCGGCGCCGGGCTCCGGGGAGGCATCCCGACCCCGGGAGCCGCCAGCCCGGTATCGGTGCTGGAGCAGAGCCGCCCGTTCCCCGGCGTGACGGGGCCGCTGCCCCCGCGTCCTGGCTATTTCCGAGCCCGCAGCCGGGGTACCCGTCCCCCTCCTGCCCTGGGCCATTCCAGGTTGCCCAGGGACGCCGTGGCTGCCCCATCCCTGGAGGTGTTCCAGGCGGGTCGGATGGGGCTTTGAGCAGCCTGGTCTGTGAGAGGTGTCCCTGCCCGTGGCAGGGATGGGAACTGGACGGGCGCTAAGATCCCTTCCAACCCAAACCATTCTATGATTCTATGATTACTTGGGAGTCAGGCGGGGCTGAGCAGAGCCTCCCAACCCGGCGGCGAGCCAAGGTGGGATGGAAAGACCCCGCCGGGTGCCCCCGGCCTTGCTGAGCCTGGGGTTTGACCTGTAGTGAGCGCGGCGATGCTCTGAGGATAATCGAGAGGGGCACGATGCTCCGAGGAACCGATGGGGGATAACGGGAGGGAAAGGGCAGGAGGGGTTTATGTACGGATCACCGGAGGAACCCCAGCCCCGCTTCCTCGTCCGTCCGTCCCCGTCCCCCCCCCCCCCCCCCGGGAAACGTCCCTGCCCGAGGAACGGGGTTGCGAGCGGGGCTGCGGGAACCTCTCCGCCCCTGCCCGCGGGGCCTCCGGAGCGGAGCCGGGCACGAGGCGGCGCTGCGGAGCGGCCCGGCCCGGCCCCGACGGCTGCCGAGGCTCCGGGCACCCCTCGGGCACAGCGGGGACCCCGCACCCTGCCCCGCAGCCCCGGGAGCACAGCAGGGGACGGAGCGTGGACGTGGGGTTCCGTACTCAGCCAACACCGGTCCTGCCCGTCCCCGGGGGCCCCGTCTGTGCTCGCGGGCTCACCCGCCTCTCCCCGGGGCCTCGCAGCAGGTGTAGACCCCGGGAACAAACCCGTTCCACGGGTGCAAATCTCCCCGTTGGAAGCGGCACACCTCGGGGCAGGAGCCCCCGGTGTCTAACTGCAGGGGGCCAAGGGGGAAGATGCCGGAGGGGCGGCCGTAAGCCCGTCCTGAGACACGTGCACACCCCTCATCCTGCAGCAGGTCCCCAAGGCGGCTGCGGGGACACCCGCGACACTGGCCGGGGCTCGGGCTCTCGCCTCTGGGAGCCCCGGTGGGAGGGAGCGCGGGGCTTCCTCCCGCACCCAGCTCTTATTCCCCAGCCCCGGGCACAGCCGGAGGGTCGGCGGCTCCCCGGAGCGCAGCCGTCTAGTGCCGCCCCTTTGGGGACCGTAGGGCAGCCCGGCGGAGCAGAGGGACCTCGGGGGGACCTCGGGGTCGCGCCGTGCACCCAGGCTCGGCTCCGGCACCGCCGGGCACACAGCGGGCAGCTCAGCCCTCCCTCACCTCTTGCGGGTTAAATAGCGCCGCAACGGGAGCCTCTTCGGCCGGTAAAACCCCCCTCGAAGCCTCGGGGCCAAAGCGGGGTGAATAACAGCAGCGGGGCGTGGGGTCTTGCCCAAACGCCCCCCTGCCCTCGGCCAGGTCCGCACCGGGGCGATTCACCGCCTCTGCCTTCAACCGCGGGGCATCTGCTAAAGACGGTTTCGCCAGCCCTTGAAACGTGTTGGAACAACGTGTTGAACGATTTAAAGTCTTTACAAAAGAATAAAAAGAAGACTGTGCCGTTTACACGGCTCGTTTTTCGCCAATCCTCCCTCCGGCCTCATCGCCCACCGACCCTTCCCCTCAACCGCCGGGGGCTTTCCCTGCGGTGTCGGGGAGAGAACAGAGCTCCCCTTCACCCCCGGGGGACGCGTCCCCCCTGTCCCCTTGGGGGGTGACCTGCCCATTCCCTCTTCCCCCCACTTCCTTTATTTATTTATTTATTTATTTTTTCCTTAAATGACTCCCGGGAAAAGCGGTGCCGCCGCAGAGCTGAGGGGTGGGATTCGCTCCGGCCCCTCTCGCCGCCTGCCCCTCTCCCTTCGGGGGATCGAAGCTCCAGCGGCACCGCCGCAGCCCCGACGGCCTCCGGCTGCCCCGGCTCTGCGGCCGCGGGGCGAGCCGGGCTCAGCCTCGCTCGCCTCTTGCGGGTTAAACAGCCCCGCAACGGGAGCCCCTTTGCCCGGTAACACCCCGCCTCGAAGCCCTGGGGCCAAAGCGGGGTGAATAAGAGCAGCGGGGAGGGGGCTTTTGGCCAAATGCCCCCCCGCCCTCAGCCAGGTTTGCACCAGCGCGATTCCCTCTGTGCCTTCGACCGCGGGGCTTCTCCCCTTCTTGCTGCCCGGTAGACGACCCCCCGCAGGTCTGACTCCCCCTTCCCCATTTTCGCTATCGAACACCCCCAGGCAGCGATGTCCGTCCCCCCCTCGCCGGTACAATTAACCCTCCCGTGTAAACGATGTGCTTGCCACGGGGTGAAAGAGTCGATGCCTTTTAAAGGACTTTTATTTCTCAGCCCGGAGGATCAGCTCTGTAACGAGAATCTTGTCGGGGAGAGACGAGGGGGGAGATCGCGGTAGAAAAGGTGTCTCAAGTGATCAACCTTGGAGCGGGCGGTGCCGGGGAGGAGGAAGGCTTTAACCTGGGCTGTGGTGGGCACCGCGCCGAAAAAAAAAGATAAATAATAATTAAAAAAAAATAAAGAGGGGGGGGGGAGGAGGGGAGAAAAAAAAGAAGAGAGAAAAAGAGGAAAAAACCAAAACAAATCAAAAAAGCAACCAAGCAAACAGGAAGCCCCGTGGCAGCCCTTGAACCGCGGCTCCCAGCCGGTGGCAGCTCTGTGCCCTCGCTGAGTTTCGGTTCCCTCGGCAGGGCTACGAGCTGGCCGCGGGACTGCACATCCTCCCAAGTTTTCAAAGCCAGGAAACAGCCATTTCTCGCTACCTTCGCCCATTCCCCGATAGCTTTCAAGGCGTCCACGTTTATTTTAAAAACTCTTCTGAAAGCTGTAGTAAATTGCGTTTGCTTGTAGCTACAAAGGAGAAAGTTAGGCGTTTGTCTCTGCTGTTGTATAGGCAGCCAGTTGTTTTAATTAAAGGGTGGGGATCCGTGATATATACACCAGATAAAAGCAAATGCACAGAATAAACTAATTAAAACATTGTGTTTGGAACACATTTTATTTCTTTTTTTGATCTTAGTTGTGTTTTAAAGAAATGTCAGCTCTCTATAAAGCAACCTTATTTCCCTTATAGTGTGCGGCGCTTTTCAAAGGCTAGTGTGATATATTTTAGAAAAGAAATCCCGCTGTGAAAGCTTGCGTGTCTTCTCTTTACCAAACTAAGCTCTTGTCAATCATGCCAAGGCATATCCAATCACCAAGTCCCTTTTTGGAAAGCAGCTCATCCCGCTGTGCTTTTATATATCACACCGCAGCATGTTTAGATGCATTTTTACTATCACTTCAGGAGCGGTGACTGATGAGAGCGCAGTTACTGTACCGGCTTCCCCAAACGCCGGAGTTGCTAACAATTTGCCTGGCTATTGTGTGCGTGTCTTTCTCTCCCTCCTCCACCTTTCCTGCCTCACGTTGCCTCTATTTGTCACGGACACTAAGATGCACGGGAATATCGGGGCGGGGGTGGGGTAATGAGCTTCCGAGGTGCCCATCACCTGCTTGGGACACGGTGGAGCCACGGGGAGGGACAAACCCCTGCGGCTTGAGGCTCCCCCGATGGCACTGGGAACAAAAATGAGGACACCCCACCCTGCAAACCCCCCCCCTCCTCCCTGCACCCCTGAGGGCTATAAGGACTCGGAGCCGAGTCCACCACCCCGCAGCTCCCGAGCCCCTCGGGGGTCTCGCTCAGAGCGGAGAAGCCCGTTCCAGGGCTGGGGAAAGCGGTGGAACAGACACAGAGGTGTGTGCCGGGTTTGAGACACCGGCGGGGGCAGAAGGGGGCCGGTCACCCAGGTCACCCCTTCTCTCCCTGCAGCCGGTCACCCCGACACGGATCGCGACAATCCCACCTCTGTTTTCTCTCTCGTTTTAACGCTAAACCTGGAGTCGTTGCGTGGGCGCAGCGTTTACCTCTTAATCCCGACGGCAAGCGAGAAAAAAAAAAAAAAAAAGACATTTTTTTTTTCTTTTCGCTAAATTTCTACACTCTAATTGAAGTCAAGTGACAAATGGTTTTTATTAAAATCCCCCTCCCTTTCCTCCGCCTCCAACTCCGAGCGCTTTCAGACAAACTGTGCAAACCTCTGGCAACGCGCGCGTACAGAAATATTCACTATTTCGCCCTTCAGTAATATATTAATATCGCCTGGTTTTGTCCCTTTTCACAGGCGCAAATTTCGGGGACACGGCTGTGCACAGACCTCCCCGGCGGGTCCTTTGATGTCACCGTGTCAGAGACCACAGAAAAGGCAGCCGGGAGGGATGGGCATCCCCGACGACCCTCCGCCTTCCAAGGCGACCTGGGCACAAAGGCTCTCGATGCTCAACCTATTTACAGAGATTTTCCCCCTCCCTCCTTTGCTCCATCATTTTATTTTATGAGATTTCGCACCCCTCGTTTGCAGGAGGGGGCTGCAAGTTTTGCCCAGCCTTTGGGGGTCTCCCCACGGTCCTTGGGGGGGATCTGGCCAGACCGAGGGATACAAAATGATTTTGCCATTTGCCTTAAAACCAAGACAGATGTGGACATTCATTTCCATTTTATTTCCCGTTTAACGCACAGGCGGTGGCCGCTGCTCCGTCGCAGCCCGCCCCGAAACGAGAACTGAAGGTGTAAATGAACCCGGGGCTTACCGGTGCCGAGGAAAAAAAAAAAATTACATTAAATATATGTTTATTATAGACTTTGGATGCCGGGAGGCACTCGATGCCCTACGGGAAGAAGCTCTCGGGCACCCGCGCTGCCACTCTGCGCCCGCGGAACCCCCTGCGCGCATCCCCCTCCGTCCCTATCCCAGAGGCATCCATCCCAGGACCCTCGGCACGGTGCTCGGGGTAAGCAGGGGCCAAGCAGGGAGTGTTGCTGGCAGTTCTCCCGCCCCTCTCTGTCCCCCCACCCCGACCCCACAAAGGGCTCCGCATCTTCCAGCCTCACCTCAGTCCTGTCGTGTTCCCCCTCCCCTCCACATGAGCATAATTAGCTGTTTTCTTTGTATGCCCCTAAGGCATTTTCTCCCATATCAGGCAGAGTAGAGGTTTTCCAGGTCCTGCATTTGTCCTGCGTTTTCCCCTTTCCTTCCCCAAACTTGTCCGTTTTAACGCTCCTTCAAAAGCAATGTTTTGAGCAGGGTCTCAGCCTTCCTGGCATCAAGCCATGCATGGGGACCATCCGGAGCCCCTTCTGTGCGCTGGAGCTGCTGCTGCATTCCCAGGAGGCTCCTGCTGAGCCTGACTGGACTGTTCTCCTTCCCCAAACCTCCCCAAAAGGGAACTTGGTGCCCCTTCACTCCAGCTGCCAGGAGGAAGATTCGGAGCCAACCTAGGGGCCAGGGTAGGGACCACGCTGAGAGGAGGTGGCTGGAAGGGCAGAGACCTCCCAGCTGGAGGGCAGCCTTTGGGGACAGAAGGCCACATCGGTAGACATCTCCCTTCGGGTTCTCACCCATTTAGGACATCGGAGGCCCTGACACTGGAGAGCAGAGCTCTGGTGGAGCACTTGGTAGGCTGGGGCTGAGCGGCAGCACCCCACTCCGAGGCCAAGCCCTCTTGTGTGCTGGCATGAGCCACAGCCAAACCTGAAGCCAAGTCATACAGCAGCTCCTCTTGCCACGTGCCTTGACTCAGAAATATTGCCCACTATTGTCACCACCAGAGGCTCTGAGCAGATATCCCCAACGCCTGGGGCTCTCCATGGGAGTAGCTCCCATATCTTTGTTGATAGAAAGAAAAGAGATGCTGTGGCAAAAGTACCTACTGGGATTGCAGCTGCAGGTGCCAGGAAAGCCTCAGCATCACCTGCACATGCCTGCCAAAGGTAGAAGTCACTGCCAGGTCTCTGATATCAAAAAGATTCACTTAAAATACTTTCAAAATACTGACATTTCAGAACAGCACTGCTGCATCATCACTTCCCCCTCCACTTCTTTACATTCTTGAACCTTTAAAAGGCACACAGATAGATACCTTTATAGGACTTTTCTCCTCTAAACAATGAATTTAGCAATTGTTAAAGAAATATTTTAAAAAGAGCAAAGGTAGAAAGAAGCACTCAAAACTAAACAAAAACCTGGGAAAAAAATACAAGACAATCTCCAGTCCCAAAGATGCAAGCAGTACATGCAAGTCAACGCTAAAACAAGCCTTCTCAAAGGCAGGGAAAACCAATCCAGTTCTCTGATCAGAACATTCAAAATGACCAGTTTTATCAGTCTCTTCCTGAGGGCACTCTTCTGGGCATCCCTGCCACTGCCACAACTGCCTCCCTGCAGCACCTGAAGTGAGAGGTGGCCAAGCACTAGGAGTGCACTGGGGGGTGTGTGTGGGGTGTTCCGCCTTGGAGCATGAGCGAGGGGCCAGGGGATTCACCCTAGACGAGGGCAGAGCACATCAGATCTCTGCAGCTGCAGTGCTGGATTTCACTTCCCGACAGTAACGGCGGTATTGATCCCTCTAAACGGTAGGATTTGGGCCTTAAGGTCTTTAGCTCATTTTTTCATGTGAAAGGTTTTTGCACCTTTCCCCTAGTGCCATGCTGGGGGAGGGAAGCTCTTCCAGCTGTGGCAGCTCTCCCTGCCAAACGCAGCTGGCAGAAACACACTCTCCCCGTCTTCAGGCAGCATTAGACACTACAGGAGTTACCTTTTGGTTTGCACAGATCCCACATTCCGAGAAACACCGAAGCTGCCCATGCAGCACAGGCACCTACCCTAGCAGCGAAACATTCACTGGGAGGGACACAGCAAAGTCCAACAGCATGAATACCTTCAAAAAAAAAAATATAATCTTCATTTCAAATACTTCAGGGAAAGCCAGACACAAACCCCAGCAGTCTGGAATCATGCTGAAGGTGCAGCCACTCCCTTGCTGTCCTGACCAGCAGCATTCAGAAAATACTACATTTTTTCTACTACACAACCCCACACACTGCAACTCTCACCCTACAAGACACAAGCCCAGGCTTAACTTATTCAAGGCAGTGATGCGCCTCGCCCGCTGACAGCGCCGAGGTGCTGTGCAGGTGGGAAGGGCTGGTGCATAAGCTGCAAAGGGCAGATTTGGCTGCCTGAGGCTGAGCCCAGGGTCAGAGCCTCAGCAGAGGCAAATCTCCCAACCCCACACCACCACCAAGCTGGTTGTGGCTTGCACCCATCAGCTTTAATGAGGATTTGGCTGGAGAACAGCAGGCAAAATTTCAGCCTGGTATCTGGAGAGACGGGAACAAGAAGATTTCTAGCCCTATGCTAGAAATTATATTCATTTTTTCACATACATTTTGAACTTTCAACATATTCATATTAGATTGATTTTTTTTTCCTGAAGTGGAAATTTTGCTGTTGGAAATTATTTTACACACATTTTTGGTGTGAAGATAGGAAACTAAAAGCTCCCAAATCCATCTGCCTGGAACAGTGTGTCAAGGAACAGCACACAAATGGCTACGTCGGCTTTCTTCTCCATGGGGTGCAAAATAATTTGGTGTCCTCAAGTCCTCACTAGGAAGAGAATAACGTATTAATAAACTGCATGGTCTGAGCTCTTCAGCAGTTCCTAACTCTTGCTCACATTGATGGCAATTAGATGCATAAATATCTTGGGGAGCAGGGTCTTTGAGGCCCAGACCATGAGGCTGTGTGTGCTCTCAGCCCCACCAAACCCCAGGCAAGGATGAGTTTTTCAGAGGTGCAGATGTTGGCACTATTTAGCTGATATTTTACAGATGCTGCTGTACAGTTCTTATATGTTTCTTCATAAATTCAACATAATTTTGTATTTGTTATTGTACTCCAGACAGCAGACAGAAAAATTATTTGGGTTGGAAAGTTTTCAGGGCATGAAAACAGATGATACCCAGACCAACTGCAGTATCACTATTATAATATCTATCATTATAATAATTTCCACCTTGAGAATTAGGAGCTGCATAAAATAGCAGCGTAAAATTAGTGTTTGGAATATAAACTCGGCACCAAATTCTTGCTGTAGCTACTGCAAAACTGCACACAAATCTCATCACAGGAACAGTACTATTGTTTTTAATGGATTACATTTCATTAGATTTTGAAGAGTATTCACATCATAAAATGCATGCAGGAAGTACTGTGTATGTAAAACACAGCCGCATTAATTATGAAAGCTAGTAAATGAATCATACATTACTGCAAATATATTATGCATTGCTTACATCGCTTTGCCATGGCATGTTTGCACGATAGAAACAGAGACTAGAAAGGACGGCAGGGAAAAAAATACTAATAAAAAAATAACAACATTAGCTGAGGATGCAAGAAGAAAGAGGGAAAAAAAAACGGAGGGAAGTTATAATACTACTTGACCTGATTTTTACAAAAAGCCAAACTAATGACCCTTGTCATATTTGAGTACCTGGGCACCACAAACCCGGGAGCCAAAGAGAACTCATGGGGTGATTTCTTCAACAAAGTTACGCGTGATTTTGATAACAGAATCTTTTGGCCTATCTAGTATCGCCAGAGCTCACGGATTTCTCTCTGGTTTTTTTCACAAAATTACTTTTCATACCCCTTTGCAGATCTTAGCAAAGAGTTGGTTGTGTACTGTATATGGAGAATGAGCTGACTTCTCAAGATGATGACTTATTTCCTGCCAAATTTGCTTTAAGAAACCACTTCATCTCGGTGCATGAGACTTCATGTTGCTTTGATTTATGGTCTAGGATATAAATGGAGATCTGTCTAGTTATACTGGAATTCAGAGCAAAATTAAATTTTTTTCTCCTATAGGAAGAACATTATTATTTCAAGCAGCCAAAACACACTATCTGGTCTGTAAAACACTCACTGTATATTAATATATTAGGCAGGGAGGAGAGGCATACCATGAGCCTGCAGAGATAATACATATTCAGCTCAACTTGCAGCCAAATCACGATGCGATGCAAGGGTGCGGATCCATCTTAAAAACTGCAGAGCAGGCTCCTTGAGAACGGGAAAAAAACCCTCTGGCACCCCTGAGCCTGGTTTCTCTCCCCTTGCTTGGGTTTGTGCTGACGTGGAGTCCCTCGCTCTTGGCCAGTGGGAAAGACAGCTCCCCGCAGTGCTAACATTGGTGAGCTGGGCTTTACCTTTGCCAGCTTTCTTTCTTAAGCAAGAGGTGTTTTCCAAGTTGGTTATGCCGTGGCTTGCACTCCCTCTGAGCCTGCTGGGCTGCTTGGACAACTGCTGGTGGAGAGGGGATAGCTGGGCTGGCGGAGCGGGGCAGGGGCTGCTCACCCGGGAGTGGCAGTACGAACCACATCTCTGCTCCTGCAAACTGCACTGCCGGCCTTCCTCCTCCTCCTGTGGCTTTCAGAGGGGCTCCTCTGCCTCATTGGCATCACTCTACTGTTGGCACCCAACCAGTCTCATTTGTCATCAAGGCTCTAACGCAAACTGCAAGAGAAAACGGAATATGCAATCGGTATTGTATCAAAGCTTTGCCCGGGCAGCAGGGGTCTGATCCTTCAGCCCATTCCCAAAAACAACTGTCTCTGGATTTTAAGATGACTTTTATTTTAGGCTCAATTTTGCATGCGTGTGTTTGACTGCAGGAACGGCTCCATCCTGTCCGTGCTGAGCACTCGCTGCCTTGCCACACCACTGTAAAGTACTGCAGGGACAGAGAGAGGCTGGGGGTTATTAGACCTTAGCGAAGACTTTCACCTTTGTTTTATATTTAAAGGATCTTTCCTTTAAATGACTCATGTTAACAAACCCTGTGGAGATGTCTGCTGGTTTTTACTACAGAAAAAGTCTTTGAAAGAAGGAAACCTGAAACAAGGAGTTTGGGATGAGCTAAGCACAAGGAGGAGGAATGCCAAGAGCAGATACAAGGGCAGGCGCTTGCTGCTGGCAACCTTTCTGATAGCTGCAGTGAGGAACACTGTTCAATAACCTTTGTTTCACAGCTGAGGGACTAGGACTGTTCTGGCACATTATATACACAAACAGTTCTGAGAAATATTCAGGTTTCTGTGTTAGCTCTTATTGCCCTCCAAGCCTGAACACCCAAAAAAGCCAGTTGCATATTCATTTTGCAGTTAGACTTCACATCACATCACTTAAATAAAATAGCGGAAAAATGTTAGTTAGAAGGGACCTCTGGAGGCCTTGAGTCCAATCCCCCCCATTCCACCCCACTAGCAGGGCTAACATCAATATCAAATCAGAATAAGCTTTATGCTATGCAATTCGGACCAGCCATGAAGGAATTACATCGCACTCCCCCTCCCAAACAGACTTTGGTAAGAACTTCCACATAAAATTCTACCTTTTTCTCACTTTTGGCTGCTTAAACCATTGTAGAGAAGTCTCAGCAACTCTACTGAGCACAGAATTGGATTTTCTAATCCTGTAAAGCTTTTGCTGCCCCAAGCACAATTCACTGTCCATTCTTAAATTCTCAACCACTGATCTAAGCGGCTGCCCTGGAGAAGGATGTGGGCTACCATGTTTAAATGGATTGGACTTGGAAAGGGCCAGAGGATGCTGAGTTCTGTCTCTGCTGATTCTGGAGTCTTTTGGACCAAGCCCTGAAGGAGCACGATGGACCCAATACTCAGAGTGCATTTTGTACTTGGAAAGTGCTTTGTGCAGGGCTGCCACACGGCCCCTGGCAGGCATGAGGACATGGCCCAGGTCCCTGCAGAGCCTGCCCTGGCAGCAGACAGCTCTGCCCGCCCTCTTTCTGAGAAATAAAAGGAGAATAAAGTGCAAATAAAAATCTAGGAACATTGCAAAGGAGATCAGGCAAATCAAAGCCTTGGGGATGCATTATTTCCATGTGACAAACCCCTTCCTCTTTGTTCGTATTCAGCTCTTGCTCCCAGATCTTTCAGTGGCACCCATGACAGAGAATGGCTGCAATGCCAACACTTCAAATTTTGGAGCTCAGGATTAGTGTGGGAACCTCAGTGGAGTGACTCTGGGACATGTGATACTCCACAGAGCATCTCTCTTCTTTGGGATGCAAATGTGTTCTTCTTCCCATGGTCAGCTGGGGAAAAACACCTGATGAGGGATTGGTTCACTGCCCTTAAACACCGTCTGACTCAGTTTAAGTTATTAACATCTAAAGCAAAAATGCTAGTGGCAAGCAAGGACCAGGCGACGAGGGGCACATCGTGCACTAGCAAGGTGGGCACGTGGGCTGGCAACAGGCTCCATCCCTCCCTGCCCCAGGAGGCTCCAGAAGAACCAGAGCTCTGTCCCTTCTGTCTGATATTTCTACCGCCTTAGAGCAAGTGAGAAAAATAAAGCCCTTGGATAATTTCCGCCAGCTCCAGGCAATCTAGAACCTTTGCCAAAGTATTACACAGAGGCAACGTTAAAAAATAGGGTTGTCTCCAAAGTCTTTTAGATACAGAGGTTGCAATCAGCATCATTCCTGGCAGGCAGGCAGGGAGACCGACATACCCATCAGGACCCCATTTTGCGACTTACAGAGCCTGTCAGGAAAGATCGATAGTTGGCATGGTAACAAGCTCATTTCCCAAGAATACAGCTCCTTTTTATTAAATTTGGCTGGCTATTGATCAGTTCCTGATCCACGTATCAAAACATGACAAGCACTTAATGAATCACAGATTTTTATTGAGGAGAATAAAAAAAATAATGATCTCACGAGGCAGCCAGGGATGCTGCCTGCTTCCGAGGGCGGCCCGACGGCTGCGGCCAGAGCCAGGCACGGTACTGGGGCAAGGATGGAAAATGACCACAAACGTAACCTACCCCTATGACATTTTCAAGGTCTGCTTTCCCCTGCCATGGATGTCTCTTAGAGCAGCATCCACATCAAGCTGCTTTTTTTGTGCTGTGTGGGGTTTTATCCCTCCTCCCTGCTCGCTCTCCATGGCTCTCTTCTGTCTGTTACTAAAGAGTGGAGCCGTGCAGTCCCTCCCCATGACTTTTCTCACAGGAAGAGTCATCGGGCACTGGAACAGCTGCCCAGGGAGGTGGTTGAGTCGCCTTCCCTGGAGGTGTTTAAGGAACAGGTTGATAAAGTGCTTAGGGACATGGTTTAAGGGAGTGTTAGGAATGGTTGGACTCAATGATCCACTGGGTCCTTTCCAACCTGGTTATTCTATGATTCCATGATTCTGCCCCTCCAAAGCCAGTGGTTTCCCAGAGGTTGCTTCTTGGACCTTGAAACTTCCCCTGCTTCTCAGCAGGCTCCCTGTTCCCAGCACATCCACACCCCGCAAGCAGCACAGCCGTGTCATACCACGACGGAGTGATTGATACGGGCAGTCCATGCAGATTTGCCAATATCTCTAAAGTTTGTGTTAAACTTATTTACCTTGTGCCTCTCAAGCCAAGCTGTTTGCTTTGCATCCTGAAGCACGTGGCCACAGCCCAGGCAGCGGCTTGGCAGGTCCTCACAGTGGACCGACATCTCCCTGTTTATCATCCTGAGGGTCCGTACTCCTCTCGTTTGCCATCCCAGAGGGTAGGTAGCTCTGGTGCAGCAGAGTACAAAATCTTCAGCCCTTTAACAAGAGCAGTACAGTCCATCAGGAAGATGATATGCCTGTTCAAATTGCTTTAACATGCATTTACATGAGAGATAATAACAGTTCCAAAGGCTTCTTCCAGCCTATTAAATAATACTCACTTAAAATTGTGTCTGAATTCATGCTGAAGTGACAGACTATAATAATCTAGTCATATCCATCCAGCATATACAGCCGACTGTAGATACTTAGAAAAAATGCAAGATATATTTATTTGCATGATACGGTATATGATAACTGATTTTTTCAGGTCATCTCCTGTGACTGGTCTGATACAGAGAAGTTGCTGCAAGAGGCCTTCCTATCTCTCTCTCTGTCAGATATCTTGAGAGAGAAAATACCTTGACCATAGGCACGAATGTGTTAAAGCTTCCAAAAAACTAATGGTTCTGCAAAGTAAGATAAAAATTTCAGACACAAGCTGAATACTCCAACCATCCCCTTGCAACCCATGGGGACGGTTACCACGTCATAACCTGTCAATTCATGGTGAAGGCCACCACTTCAAGCAGCTTCACTGAAGGAAGATCTTAAAAAAACCCACAAAAACACCAAAAGTTTTAACAAATGCATTTGTTAACAGAATTTGTTGTACGGATTTCAAAAGTGCTCAGGCTCTGAGGACAGGTAATTTGTAAGACCTGGGGAGTCTGAACTCCTTGCACTGGCTCTGCAAAGAGCAGAAGCGCAACACAATGAACCATGAGGTAGGTGATGCTCTCCCTTGGAGGCCAAAGGAGCTTTATTCCTAAACTACATGGCACCAATCCACAACAATGTGTGGCAAGGTCTGATGTGTTTGTGTATCTTGATAGTTCCTGTCCCCTCTTCACCCGTGACAGTTCGGCTCTGCACTAACAAGTCCTCCTTGAATCGCTGAGCTGAACACACAGCGACTCACGAGGCATTTTAAAGCTTTCAGCAGATTAAGCATCATACAGCAATATCACCACACATGCTAAGCAGACAGCAATATCCACTCTGCTTTACAGGTAGGAAGTAGAGCCCAGTTTATCTGCCAGCAGCCACACCGCAGTGATCCTGTACCATGGATAGAACTCAAAATCACTGATGCTCAGCGATGTTCTTGGTGCACCATGCAAAACCATGCCCACGTATACTCTTCAGGGTGCACTGCTGTTGCTCACATTCCTACAGGACCATCACCACACATCACCTGGGCTTGCTGACACTGCTTGAGCACCAGTCTGAAAGGTCACAAAAATACAGGCCAGGAAGCAGCCTTTTTTTGGGCTTTCGAAAGAAAGCGATGCCCAGAAAGCAGAGCAGAGCAACCCCCACAAGTTGGGGATGACAGGTTGCCCCAGGTCTACAAAATCACTGACATTCTCTTCAACTCAGAGCAAAGGATGAACTTTGTCATCACATTACTCATGTTTTATCCAGATGCTCAAACAACAGGGAGAAATCAGGTTAAATCAGTAAGTGGACAACAGTGATTCTCTCTGTCATAACCTCCCTCCAAGGGCAATTTTGGAGGATAAAGAGTGCTGCCTTACCCATTTGAAAGCTTAGCCAATCCCACCAGTATTTCCACAGGAAGAGCGTCATGTTTCTATTTGTTCTCTATTTCAGACTGTGCTCCCAGCCCTGTGTGCTCCGCTCCTGAAAATATTCAACGCAGACAAAATTGCCTAAGCAGCCAAAATGCCTGAACTTACCTAAAGGCAAATGCTCCAGAAGTATCTGGAGATACATCAAACTCATCATGTCATTTAGCTCCTCCTGAACTTTGACTCTGTAAGACTTTGGATTGAAGTTACACATTTGGTTGTGGAGCAGTGGGCACGGTTTGCGTCATGATTGAACAGCTGAGCTTCACACAGAGCCTGGGAGCAGGGCGAGCATCACAAGTGGGTAGTTTTTCCCCACAAAGCCCCTGGCTATACAGTGCCAGTCCCTGCCCAGCTGCGGAGCAGAAATTCAGCCCAAACCGCTTACCAATCCCCAGCTGGAGAGCTGCAGCAGACTCCCAGGCATTTCCCTTTGGTCACTTATCCCAGAGATGCTCAAAATTAAGTCAGCAAGGGCGATGCTTTCTGCTTACAAATTAACGTCCCATTATTCAAGTAGCCGGTAAAAATTCCTAAGGAAAGCGGCGGTGTGTGTTTGTGGGAATCGGCCCTTTGCCACTTTGAACGGCTTTTGCCGGAACAGTAGGATTTCAATAGATCCCTGCACTTGATGCCAGCGGGAGCCGCGGCAGCGCCCACCAGCTCTCCCAGAAGCTCCGCTACTCACTGTGAGGGGCTGGGAAAACCCCACAAACCCACTGCAGAGCATCCTTGTGCTCCTCTAAACTTTCTGAGGTGGATAAATAAGTCTAGGGAAGAGCAGAGCAGAGGGACTTGACAGCCTGAACTTGCGCTAGGGTTTAATTTAAGTTAGAAATAACATCACTCTTTCTCATCTAGATCATATTAGGATTTTGAAAGGGCAGTCATGCGACTTCCCCCGGCAGTTATGGCAGAACCGCGCTTGGAAATGAATGGAGCTCGTGGAAGCATTCAGGACCGAACAATCGGATTTATAATTAGGCCTAAAAAGGGAAGAACGCTGAATAAAAGCAGCACAGCCAATTTTAGAAGAAAAGGAAGTTCTGGATGGAATTCATTGGGGTAGAGCACTGAAGTGGAAATGGAAAGTGTTCAAAGATAAATGAGTTTAGGCCTAAGAGTTTGCTTGACATCTAGAAAATGTACTAGGAACACAGTGTCAAGAAAAGCTAACGTGAATAACAAAGAAACACAAGAAGTGAGAGAAGAGAGGAAAGAGCCATAAAACTTTGGGACAACAAAGAGTTGCAATTATAGAGGGAAATGTAATGAAGTGTAAAAAATCATAATGAAAGCAAAGATAGAGAATGAAAGGATGATTGCATATTTGCTTAATGCACATCGGAGAAGTGTCAAAGACATGGGGAACAAGAGGTCACTAAATGAGAAAATAAAGCCTCAGAGGAAAGGCACTGAATTTATTGCTTTAAATACAGATTTATTTGCCTGGGATTTACCACTCGAGGGCCAATGACAGATGCAGGCAACAGAAACGGTTTCCTAAAGGAGAGGAAACATTTCTGAAGGAAACTGAGCTTTTTCTTTAAACAACCAATCCAGCAATTCAGCCTACCCCCCTAGCAAAACACTGGGATCTAATGGTGCCTGAGAAACAGAGGGAAAACTCAGTCTAACCAGACCCCAAGTATGAGGGGATTAACATCTGCTTACCGACACCCCTTACTGGCACGAGAAGCACTGTCAAAAGGCAGCTCTGAGTCCTCACCTTATGAATATGTCCCAGTAATGGAAGCCCATGCGGGCTGGGATCCCTAAGAAAGCATAGGATACCCTTTGGCTGGTTCCTCCAGGACCTCCAGGGCTTGGTGCCTTCAGGAGCATGGCCAAGGTGAAGGTCACAGCCCACAGCAGCCCAGGACACCCATGAAAAAGCAAAAAGGGTGAGGAATAAAGTTGCCAAGCCTGTTTTTCCTCAAAAACTCTATAAACAGCAGAGTAACACCCTGGGAGTGGGATCCTACTGGTGCATTTATCAGCCAAGCAATATCTAGACAATTAGATGTTTTCTTTAATTTAGGACTAATTTTGTCCCACCAGTTTAAATTAAAGCCCCCAATAGGGTAATTTCCTCACAACCATAATTTTGTTACAAGCTTTTCATTAATCCAATCACAACTTCTATAATATTATTTGGCAGCTGATTGAGACTACAGTAACCACAGGGGTTCACACACATTGTCTCATTTCTGATAAAAAAATGTAAAATGAGTCCAATTAAAAATTCTTTTAGTACTCTCTAATATGTGAAACTCCCCAAAGTCAGGACAGAAACATCATCATTCCAGCCACGCATCCTGTCTGCGGGTGACAGCAGAAGCTACATGCTAATGTCAGCCATACGTAAGTGTCTGTCTGTCTAGCTGTCTGTTGCAATATTGTATTTAAAGACAACTGCCAGGGTGGAAATACTCCTGTTTGGAAATATTTGTTTATGACCTTGGGGAATTTTATTTGGAGTATTCTGGATTGGTCTCAAGTTGGTTTCAGCTCCCTGAAGTGTTATTTGAAGCATCCCAGGCTGTGATGCAAATATTCAGCACGAGGCAATTCCCTGCATATCTCATATTCATAGCAAGAAATGGAAGAGAGAGAAACCCGGAGGTAGAAAGGTCTTGTGGAAGTAATAACATACACAGCGTTGTCAGATGGAGAAGCTTCAGCTTGGAGATGCACTAATTTGGAGGGGAGCAGAAGAATAGAAAGCAGTGGGGATTTTAAAGTTAATTCAAATATTAAAAACTGCGCTTTCTTCAAGTCATACACAATCACTCCCGAACGAAATTTCTCAGGCACACTGAAGTATAGCAAGGAGATGACAGAAATGAGTTGAAAAAAACCCACAACAAAAGAATCAAAAGAGAAAAATCAAAATTAATCTAGGCTGTATAACAGAAATATTAAAGCCTAGGGGATTGGCTTCCTTTTTCTCCATGAGCAAGAGCCCCCAGGCATGGAGGGACAGCTTCAGCCTCGGGGGAAGGTTTCGCTCTCACTTCTGTAAGCAAAACTGTGGCTCATGAGAAACACTGATGTGCTGCACCATGGCCTGGGTCAAGTCCCAAGAGCAATCGCAATTGCTTGCAACTTTGTGTTGCAGTGAGGCAAAACCCACCCTGAGACATCACAGAAGGTACTGGAGCCAGCAGAGGTGCAGGCAGGGGGAAGGCAAGAAGCAGTGGCTGCTTACTGACCCATACTGACGGCACAGTGGAAGGGGATGACCAAGGAGGCACAACAGAAAGGGCATTTCCCATCCCTTCCCAGCAAACAGTAAGTGCAGTAGCAAAGAGAAGGAGACAGGGAGCAAAACACTCATGAATTTTGACCAAACATGGCAAATATTTCCAGAAGGAAAAAAAAGGTGCAACTACAAAAAAAAAAAAAAAAAAAAAAAAAAGAGTAATTTTTGAGGTATTTCCATGCTGTGCTGCTGGGAGGAGGCTGCGCCTTGGCCCCCGCTCTTTACACAGCACAGCCATGCCGTGCCCCAGCTCCTCCATCCACAGTGCAGGCATGTGAAGTCTTGGCTACTGCTTTATTGAAAGAGTTGACATCTGTGCCCTTCCATTGCCAGCAAAGTTCTCAGTACATAATTAATCTCTCACCAAGAAGCATACCTGCCGTGGCTGGATGCCAGCACAGCTCAGTGCGCAGGAGCTTTTAATCCATTCCCAGACTCACTTTATAGGCAGAAGACAGAACTAAGCAACGGCAGAATTTCTATTCTGTGCAATGATTAAACATCTTGAAATACATTTCCCATCCAATTCAAGGACAAGTCACAATCCAGAAGCACCCCCAAAATGAACGTGAATAAAAAAAATCCCTCTTGGGTCTACCCAAATGCTTCCACACAGAAGACCTAGGCACAGAGTGTGGGCAAAATACAAGCCCGTGGGGATTCCCATCCATTGTCATTTTCCACGTTTTCCTGCCCGCATTCACAATAATTAATCTGCTTCTGCTAAACAGCCTCTCTCTGGCAAATCTGCCTTTTTCCAGCAAAAACTAATTCTGACAGAGAACGTGGAAGGTGTGGTGTAAGTTGCAGCTAGATCCCTGCTCACCTGCCCCCGCCACCACGCTGGCCACACTTGAGCACAATGAGAAACCCATACCAGCAGCTCTGAGTGGATCACGGACCAGTTCTCATACTTGAAGATAGCTGCATAGATAGAGAATAAGGGGCAGTGCCACTCCGTGTCCCCTTACGCTGAGCTGACAAGCTCAGGAATGACAGCTTTTCAACCTCAGAAACATGTTTTTCTGGTATCTTCGTTTCTACTCAGTTTCTACACTAGGTTAAACACATCAAGGCTTCCAAGGCCTGGAGAAGAGAAGGCTCAGAGGAGAACTTATAGTGACCTTCCAGTACCTGAAGGGGCTGCAGGAAAGCTGGAGAGGGGCTATTCATAAAGGCATGTAGTGAAAGGAATGAGGGGGAACAGGTATAAACTGGAGGGGGCAGATTTAGACTGGACAGAAGGAAGAATGTCTTCCCCATGAGAGTGGTGAGACACTGGCACAGGTTGCCCAGGGAAGTTGTGGCTGCCCCATCCCTGGAGGTGTTCAAGGCCAGGTTGGATGGGGCCTTAGGGCAGCCTGATCCAGTGGGATGTCCCTGCCCATGGCAGGAGGTGGAACTAGATGATCTTTAAGGTCCCTTCCAACCCAGACTATTCTATGATTTCTTGCTCAGAAGTGAACGCCAAGCAACTTCTGCCTTCAGAGAGGGTCAGGATGGGTTTGCTTTACACAGCGACATCAGTCTTCTTCCCTGCTACCCAAGTGATCCAAATAAATCCCTCATTATGTTGCTACAGCTCTTCATTTTGTGTCCTCAACTAAAGGAAATTAATTTCTACCAGACTTGAAAATGACAGGAGCAGCCAATGAGGCTCGTAGAAATAATTATGGGCCCAGAGGCTTTGTGCTATGGTATCCATACATCTCAGCCAACAAGGATAAGAAGTGACCAAGAAATGCTGACTTTCTTGCCACGCAGGGATGCAAGGAAAGGAGTACAATGGAGATGGGTGAGGTATGGGGAAAGCAATAGGAGCAGCGTGTGAGCCAGGCACCTAGGGTCTGTGAACACCAGGCATGTATACAGCAGGCAGTTATCCTGGTTTAATTCTTTGATTGAGAGATGACACTGAGTGCTAGGACACCCTAAAGCCTGGGAGAATTTAATCACAACCGAAAATAAGAAGAGCCACACAATTGCACGGGGCAGTGCAGCTTTGCTGGATCAGGACTGGGTGCCAAGAAGCAGCAGAGCTGGAAATGCAGGGTCAGAGCAGTTCAGCCCCGTATTCAGAGGGACTCCAGTCTTAGTCCTTGTTGAAATTAGTCCTTGCATGGATACGTATAAATAAATCCAGGACACTGCTTGCGTAACAGTAACATTTTGCAGTATCTGGCATTTGCCGCTAGTTGAAGGCTAAGCAAACCATGCTTCAGTGGAGCATAAAATTGCTTTTCCTTTGGAACAAGCAGGGCATTGTAGTAATAGGCAAAACTGTACATTGTGTTAACAGCTGTATTTTCACATTATTGATTTACATTGTGTAATGCCATGCAAGACCTGCTTTCAATGATATGTGCATCTGTCATATCACAATAACTGCAAAAGGCTGGGCGCTGCTAGGAAAATGAAGCACTGGGAATCCTGGGGCATATTCACATCCATATGCCCATCATGCAGAGGTGATGATTAGGGGGATGTTGTGGTAATGAGCAGGTCCCAAGTGTGCGCTATGTAAATCAAGGCTGCCCGGGTCAGCTTCCATTTACTGTGCACATCCAACTTTTTCAGCCTGCTTGCTCTTCTGACAAGGAGAGCGTATGTAAATGGATTCCCCTTGGCAGCTCCCCTCAGCTCTACGTGTTTCAAGGCATCCAAGACGGATGGGTTGCTTTTTTTTTTCCTCCTCTCCTTTCCAACTTATTTTCTGCTGGGGGCAGACCTTAACAGCCATGGCATGAGGCTCTCTACGAGGCTGCCCAGACAGTGGGTAAGAGCAAGCAGAGCAGTATGGCAGACAACCACTCCAGATGACACCAGTGGAGTTTGTTACAGGAGACGTCACTACTAAATACACCTTAAAATAAGAGGACAAATACTCTGCAGATACAGTGCCTTGAATTTGTGTAAGTTCACCTCAAATATGCAACAGCAAAATGCTGATATCAGTCCAAATCACTATCAAGCTAATGCAAAGCCTGGTTTTATACTATGTAGCTTGTTGGTAAATTAAATGAGCTTTCGTTTATCTGTAACCCCTCATTGCTTACATTGGCTCCACGTGCTATGCATTATACTGAGGAATATTAGAACCATTTTTTTTTCTTTCTTTTTATTTTGTTATTTCTAAATAGACTAACTTGTTTCTTTGCTTAAGGAGGAAGGACAGTCCTGGGCCCAGCTTGCTAGACCCAGAATAGAGCAACCAGGCTCCAATTCCTTCTTCAGCCACAGACTTTCCGGCCTCGGGCAAGTCACTTGGTCTCTTGGTGCATCATCACCTTCAGCTGCAAAAGTACTCAGCTTTCCTCTGAAGGATGCCGAGAGCAGCAGCACGTTGGTATCTGAGAAGGGCTCAGCCACACAGAGCTTGAAGAGGGCCATGGGACACCAGGATAGACTGCCTGAAAATCAAACATCACTTAAATATTTGTCTAGAATATGTCAGAGTTAACAATCAGAAGGAAGTTTTTTTGTCAGCAGATGGAGGTAATTTGGAATATTTAAATATTGGTCTAATAACCAACTTTTTATTGTGACATTTCTAGAGCTGTAGAGACCCCTCAGGTGGGTACCATGGGCTGTCCTGACTTTCCTGGCCACCTTGACCATCTGTCCACATGGCAACATGTTATTGCTTTAGAAATCATCATGAACCAGCAGCTTTGATCCAAATTGCAGGGGAGAAGAGCAGTATACTAACATACACCAGCCACGCAGAGGCTAAAGGAAAGATGTTTTGCTTCTATTGAGGATGTAGGTATCTCTGAGTTGTGGTGTTTTTTTTATTTATTGCTCTCTTCAGTCCTGAAGCAGCTCAGCTCTGTCCCTTTGCCAGCACCTCACGGGGGAGATATAATTCCAGAAAATTACTTTTGACCGCAGCTACCTACTACAATGCAGAAACATTTTTAAAGCTCAGGATGATGAGCTGCCTATCTCCTGCCTGTCCCTGCTTTGATGCACTCACATCCACTGTGTGCTTGTCACATTACTGGAATGGAAAACCAAGGTTAAATGGTTAAATGGCAGTTCTCCTTTTCAGTTCACCTTTAGCTGGAAATTAGGGTTTTTTTTTTCCTTCCTTCCAGGTTTCTTTCTCTTGTTTTTTTGGTTTTTTTTGGTTTTTTTTTTTTTTTCACTCTTTCCCAGTCTTAATCTCTTCTCTTGTTTCAGTTGAAAAAAGTGGGAACATTTTACCAGATTCTTATTTCACATGGTTCAAGATGAAACAAAAGATATGACAATCTTAATCATTACTGCCATGGATGGAAAGAAACAATCTAAGCTAAGGAAAGCTTTCACTCTTCACTGATGTTTTCTTTACTAATTGCTCTACTGCATTTACATTGAGTACTTTTGAGCCTGCTCTATTCTCCAGACCTAAGAGCCATTAACTATCAAGACTTAAACTTTGTACGTCATTTTAAATGTTAGTTGTGTCATCAACGGCTAACAGAAGCAATGCAACTCTGAACTTGGGTCTCAGAAGGTAAAAGTCTTTACACTTTGTCTTTAAATACTCAGATAAATCCCGTTAGCTTTCTCCACACCATCAAAGCATTTGGGTAGCATAAAGCAACTGAATACATAAAAATGTATCTAAACACCTTGTAAATCCCTACACAGAGCTGTTGCTGACACTACTTTTAACCCTTGGAAAACATTTCACCAATTACTGATCAAATACAATACAGCTAAATTTCACCGCCAGCGCATCATTTTGATAATGGGTATGGAAATTATCTGTTCAATAGCTATTCAGAAATAACTTAGGAAGATTGGGTTTCAGATACATCTGAGAATCCTAGAATAATCCCCTATAATCACTGTGGTGAGAATCCACCAACATTTTTCCCTTTGAAAAAGGCTGTTTGGGATGAGAGCGTTGGTGGTCTCTGCCAGTCCGCTGATGGATACGTTCAAACAATATATCTGAAATCACCAGCACTTTGCTGGCAAAGGACAGAGGGTTTTCCTACTCTGACGTGACTCAGTCAAAAAAGTCTGCCAGCAAGGGAAGAGCCTTTAACTCTCGCCAGCCTGCTTGGCTTCTCAGGTGTGCCTCAGCAACCCATCAACATGAATTTTCTTCCTTTCTCAAAAGGCAAATTTTTATCACTTTTATACAGAGTTTGGAAGAAAAAAAGAACCCCACAAACCAAACAAAAAAATAAAGTACTTAAAATAAACAATAACTACACCTCATGCTTCCCTGTCGCTCTGAGACAGCTGCTAAGTGCAACCCAGAAACACTGTAAAATATTTCAATTTTATGATCTTTATTGTTTCTTGGTATGGGTCCGAAAGGACTAACTTTTTTCTTCTTTTGGGGAAGATACTATTTTCTGATTTACCTTATTGATTTCATAGATGTAAAATTTGCTCTTTCTTGCCTCACTAGAGGAGATGAAGGCAGAGGATTGTCAGATGAGAAATGCTTCCTTTTTCCGAAGTGGTAATTAGGCACTGAACACAACTGTAACAAAAAGAAACACTGGACAGTTCTAAAGCTTTCCTTTCTCCTTCAGAAAACTCAGATTTTGATCCCTTGTGGGTTTTATGCTGCCCAGGTGTCACAGAATCCTCTGGCCCAAGGAAAAGTATATTTCTCTGTACTTGCATAGAAAACCCTCTAGAGACTCCCTGCCCTTGCGCCTCTCTTGCCACAGAAACAGAGGCATCCCTGCTCCTATCCCACCCTGACCGTGGTGACTGTCCCCAAATGGAGACACAACCCGTCAATCTAGAGCAAAAGGCAGCTCCTGGCCAGCAGTGCTTTTTGCTCCATCCCAGGGCTGGGATGCTTATTTCTATGAGTGATTATTCAAGGGGTTAACCGGGGGCATAAAAGCCTCCACTGGGAAGCCCAATTAAAAACTGCAACCCTGGCTTCCATTCAACAGGTGAGAACCACAAACACACATACGGGCTATGTGAATCACAAGTCTCTGTAGCCGTTTGTTGGTATCCCAGAGTGAAGGAAGGAGAAGCACCAGCCCAAGGAAAGTTCCATGGCACTGCAAAGACCCATAAGCTCCCGGTCTATGCAAAAATGGCTAAGTCTTGTTTTCCTATTCCAAAACTGCTGGTTTTATACTCAAAATGGCAGAAAGCAGGGATAAATACTGCAAAACATCCTTTCTAATAGCTGCATGCAGGTCAGTGTTCATTCACATGCAAGTTCACAGAAAGTGAAGAACAGCCACAAGGTCACTGGCACAAACATGCACTGCAGCATCTCTGCAAGAGCCAAATAGGGAAAGGTTAAAATGCTGCTACCCGGTCCATAAGCAAAATCATTTACCAGTGCCTTGTGGAGTGAATCACACACCAAACTCTCTCACAGAGAACGTGCTGAACCGCTAACAAATCAGACAGACCAGCAGCAGCCCAGGGGCGTCACACGGTGTCACTGGACAAGCTGTCAGCTAGCTAAGTTTGCCTGCACACCACTCAGAGCCAAGAAAACAGCAGATTTGGGTGTATGTGCTGTTTGCTATGAATGGTTGCGGCAGCTCTGTAATGACAGGATTAGGAATGTTTTTGGGGGAGGGCTGAGAAATGCACATACTGTAAGGCAGAGACAAGAGAGGCAGCAGCACTGGGACACGCAATGGAGGGGTTCCGTCCTCATCTGTACCTGCTGGGTACAGAGCCTCCAGATGCGAGCGAAGTTAGACGTGAAGAACATACAAATCCCCCAAACCTCAGGGGTTTCCTTTGACGGGAGGAAGCATGGACTTCAGCAACAGCACCTGGAAATCTTGGGTAGTGTTTGTGAGCCACGTCCCCATGCAGTACGTGGGGCGGCCGGGGAGACCCACCAGACTCACACTTGGGTGACCCTTTGAGCAGGGTGGGCAGCACTAGGGGAAGCCCTGCTGCAGGGCTTTTTGTACCAGCTTTATCTTCAACACAAGATTATTGACGTTTCCAGTCCAGTATTTAACAGCCCCATTCATCCCCACTTTTCCTCTGCTTTCCACTTCGTTCCCTTTCTGCTCTGTAATAGGAGGGGCAACAGGGCACATATTTCTGCAGAACAAAGCATTATCATCTTAATTATAGATTCCTGGTGTTTTCTTCACTTTTACCATTTTATTAAAAACAATTAGCTGAGAATAACCATCTTTTTTAATCTCTACCCTATTGTTCTCATCTCTCCCTGAATCCAAGGAGGCCTTTTCAGAGGCTATTTTACTCATAATTACATATGTTGGAACAACTGCTTGAAAAGTGAGCCCAGAAAGGATTCTGATAATACTTTCCTAGCAGGCTTGGTCCTGCTGCCTCCAAGGGTGTAATGCTAACTATTGAATAAAAATATGTGTGGAAACAAGGGCTTGTTTTCAACAGTCTGTGTAAATGATGGATGCAGCCATACCATGAGCGCTAGACTAATGGATTGAGAAGGAGTTGGAGTTGTAGGGAAATCGGGAGCCAAAGACTTTTGTTTCACTGCCAGGCTAAGCTCCTCTGACTCCTTCATGGAGTCTGGCTGCAGGCGAGATATGACTGTGAAGATAACACAGCAAGGGATGAGGATTTTACGAGACAAATATCCCAGCTCCATCCACTCGTACTTGACATCTGCAGGACTTTGTTACCGGTGTAAACTGGAGGAAGATTGGCCCCATGGTCTAGTCTGGCCCTGATGCTCCAAGCCTTATTTATGCGCAGACTACTCTAGCTTGAAAGATGTCTGCTGGATTTTTTGCATATGTATAATTCTTATTCCAAAGCTTTCCCTCCAGTTCTCTGTTCACCCTATAGGCTTTTATTTAAAATAGTAGAGCCATAGCACTGCAGTTTTTCATTGAAAGTGGTTTTTTAAAATTTATTTTATTTTTCACACTGGGGAAAGCTTTAAAATGTATCATATTCAGTCAATTGGCTCTTCACATTTTTTCCAAGCTTTCTCTCCATCACCTTTGTTAATTACCCACCATTTGAACAGGGGTCTTCTCCTGCCTTGATCCTGCCATGAAATGACGATGCTATATTTGTCTTTCTAACATCAAAGTCATTTCCATGGTCACCAACTGTGATGTCATAAACACATTTTTAATGGATTGTTTACAGCAGGGAACAGAGAGAAGAGATTATGGGTGGAAGGAAATTCTTATCGATACACAACAGTTTTAAGCACAACTGTGAGCTGAAGCATGCAGAAAACTTGAGGCCAAAAAAAATTTCTTGCTGAAATAGTTTCTCTTCTGAAGTTCATCCCGGCACAAAAATCTCATTTTAAATCACTAGCGAACAAGCAATCCCAATGGATTACTATTATGTCAGTCAGCCAGAGTTGTGCAAGTTGCTTTCTAAGCTTGAAAGAGAGCAAATCCCTGCTCTGACCCATCCAGATGAGTGTGTGGATGAACACACACAACACATCCTCAGCGACTCCTACAGAAGCGCTTGGACGGGACACAGTGGGATCTGAGCACTATTGGCCCACAGAATTTTACTTGTTTCAGACTGCAGCAAGAATCAGAATTTACTCAAGAGATATTTCAGTTGGACCAGAAGGCCCCTTTTTGTCCAGTGATTGCTGTGGGACCACGTTACAGGTCCATCCTCTGTATCGAGGACTACCACATGCAGTCAGCCATTCACGAGAAAGGTTTCTTTTCTGGCAAAGAAAGGCAAACGCTAAGACCTGAACTTTGGGTCGTACGAATAGCAGATTCCTTCAGGCTATGCGACCCCACAGGCCAGTCTAGCTCCACAACAAGCCCAAAGCAATGGGAAGTCCTCCTAGCCAACTCTCTGCTTTCATAGCAGGGTTCTGACATAACCAGCTGAACCAGGTGGGTTGCGCAGGTTCCTCAGTGATAGTGGAATGAAAAGAACCACACAGCCTGTGCTCCTCTCCCACAGGGTGCAACACAGAGATGGTCTAACAGGAGTTTGCCAACACATCTGATCTCTTTTTTTTGAGATCTACTGATGCCACTCTCATGTCCTGCCTTTCTTGATTCCCAGTAGCTCAAAGCCAGCATCAGCTGTTGGTTTCCAGTCTCTGCCTAAGGCAACTCTACTCAGGTGCTCTCTGGTCTCAATAGATTTATTGGGTGGACCCAGCCACACTCCATGATGGAGGCTGGCTGAGGCAGGGCCTGGTGCGGCACTTCTTGTCCCTGCCTAAGGCAGAGGTAAGTTCCTTTAGTCTTAGCTGGTCACGGCTCCAGAAAGAGTGGAGAAAACAAGTCACGCATAATTTCTCTTAGAAATAACGCAGATGTTTCCTATAGTCTCCAGAGGCCAGTTGCTGGTTCAGACATTGGCCAAGCATTACATCTTCAGGTAACAGGGCAATAAGGAACTGAGCATCCTACTTCCATCCTGAAGGTCCTTTGAGAGAGCCCAGCTCGATGAATTTGAGATAGCTCTGGGAGACCCCTGGCAGATGGAGCTCGCTTTTTCAAGCCAAATAAACCAGCACTAAGCACAGCTCTTTGGCGTAGGGAAACACAAAACCTTGCTGCCACCTTCTCAGGGGACATCAGGAATGGCCAGGGAAGGGCTGACACACTCCTGGGTCAGCAGAGGAACCGCAGCAGTCTCTGCTTGGTAAGGGATTCCCAAAGCGGAGTCCCAACCATCTCACGGGGGTCACTGCTCTCACAGCTTGTCACGACCAGGGCTGTCCCAGTGGTATTCCCTGGGTGAGGCAGGCTCTGCATGTCCAGCCAGCTCCCTCTGCACTCAGACTCTTCCAAATAAAACCCTCATGTAAAACTCATCCAGGAGCCCACAGGAGAAAGGACCGGGACTGCTTGAAGATGTGGAGTTCTCCCTAGCGCTTGTCTGTCTTAGACACATCACGAAAAGGCACCCCTGTACATATGCTCCAAGGAGATTATTTCCCTCCTCTACCCAAAGAAAACATGGGGGGGGGGAGGGTGGAACTCACTGGACGATGAAATTCCTAAATCCTCATCCCATGAGAAGAATTAATGTAGCTCTTTCCCCGCTCCAATACCAGGAGCTCCCCAGGAGCAGCTCCTATTGTACATTACACACTAGCAAGGGTACATCTCTCAGCGTGCTCTTTCCAGAGCAAGCGCAGTCCCTGGCAAGCAGGAGCTGGGATTTCACACACCCTGTTCCTCACTGAGGCACAGAAAAAGCGAGCCACCATTTTGCCGCAGTCCCACAGCAGGAATAAAATGGTGGCATAGATGAAAACTGCCAGATCAAACACAATCCAGTTGTCTGTCACCACCTGCAGCTCTTCTCCGCCTTACATGTAACACTGAATTCTTAATCAGGTTAATATTTGATTTCCGAGTGCTTAAACATACACGAAAACACCATAAAAAAGACACAACAAAAAAAAAATAAAATACTATAACAGGTGATTAATGTTGCAGCCACAAAGTACCAAGATGCAAACTATCTATGTTAGAATTTACATTTCTCCTACAAAATGGCAAGTCCGCAGCTCTGGTGTTTATTTTACAGGTGACTGGGTCACCCAAAGCCACCAAGAACAACTGGCCGTACACGTATTTAACGTACAAAGGGCTTAATCTCTTTTCCAGTGTCTTCTGAGGAATATTACAGTGGCTGACAGGCAAAAGTGTTCATTTAATCGCTCTTGAACAGCCTCGCCCCTCTTCCCCATGTTACATCAAATTGCTGCTTGAACACACGACCATTCGAAAGGTTTTTCTGGACGATGACAGGGAAGTAGGGAAACATGGGGCTTCCAGGGAGGGCAGTCAATACAGGTCAGGAAGGAGAGAGTTTTTGCAGTTTTTCTTGGTGATTTGTACATGCCTTCTGCTCACACACACATTAAACCTACCTTAAAGCCAAGCCTGAGCACTAGAACAAGTCCCAAGTCCCTGGGATGGGGACAGACACAAGTTCCTTACACTTAACAAGAGACCAGCAACAAAATGAAATTAAATTCTGCTCATGGACCATCTTGCTTTGTATTCAGCTTCGAGTTTAAACAAAATTTCAATATACTACACAAGAAATGGATTATTACAAGTAACTTCCTAAACCAAAAATGAAGTAGCATAACGGCTAACAGGAGTTCTTCCCAACAGCATAGATACCTTTAAAATTAAAGCATATGTTACCTTTTCATAGTACAGAGCACATTAAAAATTCCTTATTTGTTTCTTTAGAAGCTACTGAGTAGAATAAAATATTACACTTTTCAACCAGTTTGATTTGTATAGACTAGATTTGCAGAATTGTGCCCTTCTCACAACACATAATTCAGTAGTGGAACATACTTTCTGTTCGAATCTGTTTAACAATTACTTTTTACCTTTATCTCTAAGTACCTGAATAATCAAATGTTGCAAAATGAATTGGTGAAATGATTTTTTTTTCTTTAAAAATAAGGCATTTGACTCATTTGTGGGACATCTGTTGGTAGCAGTGAGGCATTTCTCCTTGTTTGTTTATGTCATATATGTTTTTACATCCAATAGTTAAACTATTATGAGAAAAATAAGACCCAAAGACTGCAGAAAAAGCTCAAGAAAAGGCTGACTGAACGGATAGGAAAAAAACCCCACCACCATATTTTTCTTTACTGAAAATTCTTGACTGACCTGATGAAGCATCCATCATACATGGAATCACAGAGCCACTGTACTCAGTCCAGTATTTTATTTCAGACTACCAGGTGCTGCGGATCACTAGTGGCGTGTACATAAATCACAAGTCTTTTCAGCTTCCCATCAAGTAGAAAACCCTATATAAAATGCTCAGGAAAAGCAACAGACCTTCTCTTCGGCCAATCTTAATCAAGATCAGCCTTTTGCTGGGTTCACTAAGATCAAAATCACACTTTAGAGAAGCTTTTCAGATATCCTAGAAACGGGCACAAAAAAACCCTTCCCCAACCCTGCCACACATGCCCAGACCTGGTACCATCAAGAAGAGCAAAGAAAGGAAGTTTCCTTAGCCAGCATTGTCACTTTTATGGTAAAGATGAGCTTCCTTAAACACAAGCTTAAAGACGGGAGAAAATTTTCAAGTTGGAACATTTCACAGCATTATCTCTGCTGGAGAAGGTACAATGTGAGCTCGCGGGGACTTTTCATAGACAAGAATTAACAGCAGTGCTATTTCATTGCTTGATCTCACAGACTACAAAAGCGCAGCCGTGCAGAAGGGCAGGTGTTGCCACCATATAATAGTCCAAGTTTAGCCTAAAACATAAATGCTGCCTATACAGCATTAAATAGGGAACCTGGTTCTGATGTATTGTGTCTCCGCTTTTCACTTTTTCAAAATACAGCAGAAACGCCAAATAAAACAGCAGATTTGAACAGTTCATGCCCTTGTAGAAGACTCACTTGCAGGGATTTGCCACAACTTTCAAGAGCGAGGTAAAATCTGGCAGTAAAGTAAATTTTCATTAAACAATTTAAAGACACTAATGGAATTTTGTCTTCAGTACTAATCACTGCTAAGGGAAATAACCACAGTAGAAGTGACTGCTACCTTAACCTGTGGCAGAGGCTCTCAGAGGGGCTTTTGAGGAGGTCTGGGTTGAGATAATGAGCCAGCAAGACTTGCTCCAAGATGGGATTGAAAGAGCCATTCACCCAGCCGTGCTGGTCAGGACATTCACCCTTGCAGAAGACCCCTCATTTCCTTCTATAAGCTGCTGCCTTTGGCTCCTCCGAATTTTTGCTATGCATCTTTTACATCATTTCCATAACATCTCTAAATTAATCTGCTGGACTCTTAGCATTAACTCAGGCTTCCTGACCTAGTTTTCCTTAAGGATTTCAGAGGGAAGGAAAAAAAGGCAGATAAAAGGAAATTTCGGCAGAAAAACATCACAGAGTTTGGTTATTTTCCCAAACAACTTACTTGTCACCCCAGAGACCCTCACAGTGCTTTTGGGAGCAAGTGAGATCTGAGAGAGGCAAAGGCGAAAGCAGGAGGCACAGCAGTCATTCAGGAGGAGGAAAGGTTGTCCCAGGATCCCTTCGACCCGCACTAGAGCTTCCTTCGATTATTATCTTAGCCCAGTCCATCTACATGCATCTGCCAGCGAAGTACTGGGCAAAGGACGTGCTTTGAGGAGAGGTTTGAAGAGGGAGAGAGGGATGGAGAGAGATGCAGTGTATCCCAGGAGGAGGTTATCAGTCGTTAGAGATCAGCCACAAGTGAAAACAATTGCTTATTCTGAGCTTCTGTTTGCAAATGCTGTGAAGAAATGGGGAGGAAGATGCTGTTGTATTAAAATATTTTACAACCACATATTAGAAGCAGTGTTTTGGAGCATTCAGTTTATTCAATTGGGTTTAATAAGGAGAGGCCAAAGTGTCAGTGGAGTGTTATGCTGGAAGTAAGAAGGGATGATTAAAATTCTCCTGTATATTGAGCAGCACAACAAAATGCCCATCACCAGGTAGCTGGGCATTTCCACTGCACTCTGGGAGAGTGATCAGATGGGCAAAGCTTAGCACCAAAACTCAGTGGCAAAAAAACCACCCTAGCCTCTGATTTCAAAGGCAAAGCTATTAACCTGTATGTTATTGAATTTATAGGAACCATGAGGGAAAATATAGAATGTCTTTGCTTTGGCTCACTGTGTTTTTCTGAGAAGGCTGTACGAGGAAATTTGTTGGGGGAAACAGTTTATGCTGCTCCTGAGGCAGCCATCTGGGATGCTGAGATTAGTATTTTAGATTTTTATTATCTGAAACTCCACTGACAGGCTCTGCAAAAAGGAGTTTATCAATTCTGTAGTGGAGTTTAAGTAAAACTATTTTGTCTAGAGACTAAGAAATACGTGTAATTACCGTAGGTGGATAGCACTTTTTCATTGCCATTCACCAAAATTAGTTTACCAGATATTATTCCTAAGAGGTATAATTAAAATCAACATAAAATCCAGAACACAATGAAAATAAAACATTAGGAGATAATGTCTTTAAAATTACTAGACCAAACAGTCCTCTGCACTGCGGTACAAGCATAATCACTCTCCAGCTAGTAGTGTTTGTTTTCTCTGTACAGAGATGCTTTGAACTCCCAGGCTTCTCAGGCGAGCTGTTACTTTGCAGCCCATTGTAAGAAGCAGTTATTTAATAACACTCCATGTTAAACTCCTGCTCTAAAAAGCAAATGAGAGAATTTTATTGAATGCAGGACCTCGACACCATGTTTGTTCTCTGCATTATTTCCTAAGCTCCCACCAAAAGCAGACTGGAAACCGCATTTTTTTAGGCTGGATCACATCTGGACCCATGTACCTGTCGTTAACTCCTGCCGTGGCAAAATGTCCAGGGATGTAAATGGGACTCGTGCCATGGGAAAAAACAAATGTTGAATCCCATACTGAGTAGCAGGAGAGGCATTTTAGAGCCAGGTACTCGCACCAGATGTTTAATCCTGTTTTCTGCTCGTACAGAAGACATAACCTGGTGTTAGATGCCACCTCTCATTATGAATGTCTGGCCATCCTTGTTAATGAAAGACTTTGTTTTCTTTTTGCAAATGTTATTAAGCAAAGAACAAACTGATTGTCTAAATTGATTAAGCAGATTCATTCCAGTGAAAAATTTATTATTTGCCTAGTTCATTTCATCAAATCAATTCAGGGGGAAAAGGCTCCATGAATTAAACTAATCACAAATATATATTTTAAAAGCCAGCCGTTACTGGCAGGATACAGTCAGTGCAGTCAATCACTAGGACAATAAGTGAATTTTAAAGCAGCGTTTAGCATTGCTTCTCAGGACCTTCTTTGCTTTTTCTTTCAGAAAATTGGTGTTTGGAGGCCATATTCTGCCCCTATTTAGTCCCACATATTCTCATTAAACTTCTATCAGAGCCTGGGAGTTATTTGTTGGAAAAAAAAATGTGATATTCAACTGGCATTCCCTATAAAATAGCAATCACACATTAATTACAAAGCTAACTCTGATAGATTAATAAGAATTTCTGAGTGCTTCAGTACAAGCTCTTGAAAAACACATATATTTAAAAAGAAAATGTCATTTGTTTACTAGGCTGAACACACACATTCATTAGGCTCACTCACATCACAGTCCAAGAAGGTTCCTGTATAATCTTTTGCAGGGCACAAATGGAAAAGTCAGCCCAGAATGCTAATATTCAATTCAGTTAAAAAGAAAGATCAACCATTACGTTTATATTTCTCCGGCAAATTATAGACAGCGATTCAGCTTTTTGTGAATGGGTGTGTATGCACAGACACATGTATTTAATAGATTTTTTTTCCTACAAAGGTAACTTTGGAACCATCATTCAGAGAAATCTTTTGTTATTGTCTAGATCTTTGCAAGTACATTTGTCGTGGATGGCTACATTTGTCGTGAGAGCTAAAAGCACCTGGATCTCACTGAACGGTTGATCTAATAAAAGTCATTCCCCCACTTTTTCTTCTTTACATCCTCTGAGCCCAGAGGTGCAGCAGCACTGCTGCTGGATCCCTCTCAGCGTGGCCCATACCTTTTACAGGGGTTTAAGCAAAGACACTGTGTTTGTGATATGTGGTACAGCCTGGAGATACCTCTAACAGATTTCTATCTCAGATTAACAATTCATGATAATATTTTCCTACCAAATGCTTACATTTAATCCTGCAGCCCTTTGATGACACCAGTTTGAAGTAACTCTAAACTGTCCTTGCCCTGTGCTGAGCTTCCCAAGAGCGATTAGGTTGGCACCTAAGATTCAACACAGAGGCACACATGCGTGCAAACGCACTTTATAGGCACAGCTCACCGGTCTCCTCTTGCTTTTTGAGTAGCTTTCCTCTAAACACAAGGGGATCCTTTGCCTTTGTCTGTGGTGCCTGCTGAGGGCTGGACTTGGGGGGCAGATGCTGGCGGCACAGCTAGTACCTTGCTCCCCGCGCTTGCAGTCAGGGACAGTTTGGGATCTTAAACAAAAAAAGGTTTTACAACAGAGTGATGTGAGAGCAAAATCTCTAAACACTGTGCCATGAGCAATAATTTAAAAGCACATGGCACAGGCAATAATGGCAAAGCTCGAAAAGCTCAGATGGCAAAAGAAACCTCACGTACAAAACAGCATTACAAAAAGGATTTAGTGCTTTGAAAGGTGCAGTGATGACAGCTTTGAAGACTTCATCCCTCCTCTTTCCCACCAGAGAGGAGGTGCCCCATCCCTACTCTGCCAGGATGGGGATATCATGAGTGTGCTGGGTGCTGTGAGCCTTGGAAGGCTCAGGGAAAGATACACACACACCTGTGGCTTCACCTGCAGCCCTGGGTCACTCCCCCCAAACCCACCCCTCCTGCCGAGCAAAGGGGCAAAAAGCAGCAGAGAAGGGCTGAAGCCATCCAGATAAGGGCACAATGCATCAGGGTTCACCGAGGGGTTCCCTGCCAGGGCATGGGGATGTCCAGGGAGGTGCTCACCACACCAGCATCCACTGGTGCCCTTCCTGCTGCCCTCACTGAGGGGCACGGGACCCTGCCAGCATCGCCCGCTGCCGTGCTCCCATAAAGGCATTCACGAGCCCGTTCTCTGGATAAGCAAATGTTTTGATTAGGGACTGGAAAAAAAGGCAAGCAGTGACAGCTGAGAACTCCCCCCACCTCTGAGAGCAGAAGTTTCCTTCAAAACCCTTGTCTACTACATCATGCTAAACACCAGCACTATACAGTCACACTGTCACTTTCAAGTGTTTTCCCCATCTCGTACTAAACTCGAGTCTATGTCGCCTGCTCAACGGTACCTCTCACGCTGCCATACCCTCACTGTGCCAAGCGACCCGAGTGCACTGACAGATGTCCTCAGGACCGTGCCTGCAGCACAGCTGAAACACCACGAGCTGAATACGTCCATGCTGGCCACCAAGGCTCCTGTTGGCTCTGCAGCTAAGGGCACCTTCCTAGAGTGTATCGTGGGACTTACCAGGGAACTATCTCATCACCCCTTTATTATATCCCCTTTCAATGCAGCCCCAGAGGTTCAAAGGGTCCAGAGAAAAATCAAACCCCAGCCCAATTTCTTTTACTTCTTTTTGTTTCTCTGTTTCAAGCTTTATAAGCTATTCCCATGATGTTGCAAAGCCTGACTTGTGATTTCAAGGGCAATACCAATTAGTCCTGGGATCAGGACAGCTAATGAAGCCTGATGCCTCTGACTTATGGGTTCAGAGTTAGCAAAGCAGGGGGACAGGGACAGACAAGCAGCTCAGAAGAAAGAGGCTCATCTCCTTCTGAAACCAAACAAAAATATCCCTTGGCGAGAATCAGCCCATAGCCTAAAGACTTCCAGACTTAATGTACTGTTCATTTTTCAAATTAACTGGAGGAGGTGGGAAAGCAAACGGCACGTGCCATTTCCTAGAGCAAATACTGAAACAGATGGAGACAAGGCTGCAGCCACACACCTGCTCTGTGCTCCCTGGGACCCTGTTTGGGCAGTGCCCCACAACGCATCAGGTCCATCAGACCTGCTCAAAGGGCTACCTGATGGGAGGTTTCAATCATAAGCTGGAGTCCACCGTTCCCACCGCCAGAATGGCTGCTGCCAGGAGATGCTGATGGTTGTAACAGCTATTTGATGCAATTCTCCTGTGCTCCATCACTTCAAATTCAAATCTGGTCTCAGTGGAAGAAATACAGATTTATTTGGGAATGCTCAAGGAACCGCCTTACCAGTTACCCAGTGACATCCATGCTCAACTACTTCACTTCTCAGGGTGAAAAAAAAACCTTACTAGGTCTTTTCATTTTAAAACCTGTGTATTTAGCCATTCTGATTCTTTTCAGTATCCCAAGGAATAGATAACACTTTTCAGACCACATTTGCCAGCTAAGCCAGCCTCCTCTTCCTTACGGCATTAAAGATGAAGGCGCTTTTCTGGAAAGTGTTAAGGATGGAGAGAGCAGCACGTGGGTTTCCAGGGGGCTGCAGACAGTGCAGGGCAGAGTGGAGATGCTGCGATGCCAGGTAAGAGCTCTGCCAGCTCACACTGTGCCGGGTGACAAAGCCTGCTGCCAGCTGGGAAGTAACGCAAATTGGAACTGACAGAGGAATGTGACAAATTCATTATTAATGGCACAACTATTTTTTTTAATACGTAGAAGGCTGTACTAGATTAATAAAACCAGAATTTTTATATTCTTATCTGACAGCAGTGATGGTGTGTGATCTCCAGAAAAGCGAGTACTGCCAATGCCATCTCTGGCTCTCGCTGCTAAAGGGATGCTGTGGCGGATTTGGCAGGGTCGGGATTTCTCTTCAGGACATTGCAACTCCTGCACGCTCCAGAAGGTCACGCAGGCTGACTTTGTGGCAGGCTGAAGCGCTCACGCAAAAGGTCAGCGTGCTGTGGAAACCCGCACACAGCTTCTCCCTGGGGGGGCTGCAAACCTCTGGGTGTTCACCAGCATCTGCCCTGTTTTATCTCAGCCTACAGTGGGTTTAAAGGGGGCTTGTTTATGTTTTAAATAAAGATCAGCCCATAGGGCGTATCAGGGACAGAGGGACTTGCTCACTGCAGTCCACCCATCTGCAAATCAAAGCTACAGCAGCGCACAGGTGGATTTCTGTCTCAAGCTCTCAAAGCAATCTGTATCTCACCCTCCCTACATATATATATTTACTTTTATTTTTACTGCAGGTATTTTTACTCTAGGTGTACAAATGAAATCCATCAGCATGTCATGTAAACACTTCACTTAACATCTCATTAGAATTTATTCCCTCTATTTCTGATATTATTTTTTTTTCCGTGTGTTTTCTTGAGGGGAAAGAAAACAGCGTCAGGGAAAAATATTTCAGAAAAGAAGAGGATGAGTAATTAGGCAAAATGCATTCACTCGTTCTTATTCCTGCCCCTTTAAATCTAGACATAGTCACAGTGTGTGTGCTACCAAAAAACAACCTTTCACAGTTTTGAAGGAAACAGGTGGCCACAGAGAAACATCACTTGACCTTCCAGATTTTCCTTTTAGAAGAGACACCAGTTTGTTTGTTTCGAAAGAATTATTCTGATAACTTGCTGCTTTTTTTTCAGCCTCCTTAGCATTTTATGAAACTCTCTTGAATCTACCGTAGGCAAGCTACGTCACCCCTTGTTGCCTCCCTCACAGCCCGGTCTCAGCATCACTCCGCTGACATGTAACATCCTCACACAGCATCCTGGGGCTCAGAGGATGAGGCAGGTTTCTGCCAACCTTGGTACATTCACATGGCTGCAGCCTGGAGCTCCCCAGGACAAAACGAGGGCAGGGAGGGTGGCTCTTAGAAAAATGAACGTGACACTGAGTTGCAGCTAACATTATCCAGCTGCCACGCGAGCCAGAGCCTGCTCCCCTGTCGCTGCTCCAAGAGGGGGAACACACCCACTCACCGGGATAGCTGTGGTGTTTGTTTGGCTGAGTGTGGTGGACCCTGAGAGGAGTTAGAGGCATTCCAGGAGGGAGAGGAGCAATAAAATATGTGGCGTGCTGTCATTGCAGGGAAAAAAGGGGTCATGATGCCTCCTGCAAGAACTGCAGTTTGCAGGATTTGGAGAGGAGTGCCCAGCAAAGCACTGCTGGGGCAGCACAGGGGATGTAAGGGGTGAATTGTGGGGTGGGAATGAGCCATTGATGCACGTTTTTACCTGTTGCCCTGCCAGCAATGATCCCTGAACAGAGGGGAGAGCTTCTGCCCCAGGGAGTCCAAGGACTAGCCACCTGCACACCTCATGGGGAGGTACTTGGAAGAAGGAAAGGCCAATTTCCAGAGCCTGCTCTGCGCCACCAGCTCCTGCCGTACAATAAATAGCAAATTCACATAGTCAAAGGGAAAAATCCCACAGGAAACTATTTCCCTGAAGGTTTTAAGTTGAACATAGCACAAAATAAGAAAGGCTTCAAAGGAGGGGTGGAACTACGAGGGCTTCAGGGTCTCAGCAGCGAAGAACATGCAAGTCCTTTCCCTCGGCTCCTGCCACATGGGTGCCAGCACTGCCGGAAAGCCGCAGTGTGGCCCAAAGCAGCCTGGAAGACCTTATTGCAGCTCCAGTTTGCCTTGCCACCACCATCTCCATGGGCTTTCCAAGCTAAGGGACACGGTGCACTGGCCTCTGGGACTCTCCCCTCCAGGCCATGGCAGTCATGGCCAAGACGCTGTGCCCAGCAAAAACGGGTGCACAAACACATCCCAGGAGTGGGCATCAGCCATGCCGCACGGCAAGGGGGACAGGACAGAGGAGCCTCCTTGGTCCTCAGCAGCTGAATTAAAAGCCGGGAAGCGATGGCAGCAGCATTGGGATCCTTTGAGTCGCTGGCAGTCGGCTGCTATTAGCACACAAAAGCCATGCCGAGCAGGCGAGCAGGACAAAAGGGGTGTAGGGCAGCCAGACAAGAGAGACGGAGGGTGGAGCGAGACAAGAATGGGAGAGGAGCTGTGCAGACAAGAGGAGGGGAGGGAGACACGCACACACACAAAAATCAGAGAAAGGGAAAGACAAGGGGATAACAAGAGGGGAAGAGACCACATGGGGAAGGGCGTTCCTCACCTGGCCCGTGGTCCCTCTCCTTGCCCTGTGCTTGTCCTGTTGTTCTTTGCTTGCCCTGTGCAAGGACATCAGAGCAGAGCATCAGGCCTTTGGGCTGAACCCCCAGATCCAAGAGGATTTTCCTTCTCACCCAAGTTCTGTATCACTACCAGTGAGGCTACGATCAGTGGAACCGCTAAAGGACTTTGGTGTGTTTCTCACCAATGGCCATATTTCTCATTCCTGTTCCCTAAAATGCACCTTGATGATGCCACAGCCACCAGCACCTGCCTGCAAAACAAAGAGCTTGTCTAGTTAATGCCAGTTTATGGACATGGATCAGCCAGGTCAAACAAGCTAAAATTACTACTCTCGAGAACAGGGAACACACCGTACTGTGGCTCACTCAGTCTCACCCGCCTAAGCCCCCAGCCTCACACAGGAGCCTCAAAATATCTCTTGGCATGTTTTCCCTTACAAGCACCTCACCAAACCAGGCAATGCCAGGGAGAGACATTCCCCTCTCTCCTACAGCCGAGCATCCCCAGCAGCCTCACCAGTATTTCAGGAACAGGGTGGCAGAAAAACAACAAAACTCAGAAGAAGGAGAAGGTCCACACCAGAAGTTGTTTTACAGCTAAAGCACACATCAACTTCAGCTTTGCCATAACACCTCTATAATTGATGGAGTAAATGACAGAGCAAATGTATAACTCCCATCATTCCTGAGGATATTTGGAAAGCTCTCGTGTTTCTAGTGTTTCATAAAACAAGAAAGTCAGAAATGGAAAACACATTTTTAAAGTATGAACTTGCAGGGAATTCAATAAAAATGCATTTTTCTGACTGAAAACATTTTTTTATCTTTAGGAATGAAAAATAACACCACTGGCTAACATGTCTCAAGCTGGCAGTGCTCTCAGCTTCATCTTTGAGCTTTGGTGCCCCTTGCACAACACAGCAGCCAGCGCTTGCCCCACTTCCTTTCTTCTCCCATCTGCCTCTCTGATTCCAAACTAATTTCAGGACTATTTCACTTTTACTCATTTTGAAGACTATCTTCTTTTCGTTAAAATCTTTTGAGTTTTATTTCTTTTTCATTTCCAGAAAACCAACTCTGTGGCTTTTGACCTCTATAATTAAAAAATGTCACCACTTTTCTTCCTATGCCACTGCCACACTTTTGGCCACATTTCTTCTGGTTACCATCAGCACCACAAGAACTGATTTCAAAGAAGGGTCCATTACTAATTTCCACATGCTGGTTGTTGCAGCACATGATTTCTCAACCCATGTCATCCAAACAAGACCCTGCACCAAACTGGTCCTCCACAGATCTCCAGAGCAAACAAAATATCTGAGATGACCAAAACCTGGACGAAAGTAGCTGAAAGCAAGGGCTGACTTTGCCTCGTTTCAACCTTCCCATGCCAGTGAGGAAAAGACTGATGAAAAAGAGAGAAAGGGGAAAAAAGAAAAAAAAAAAGGGGAGGGAACTTCTTGTATCGATCAGGAATGACTCACATGCATGCCCATAACCTGAAACAAAGATTATGGAACAGTTAAACCTTGACTTCAGCTTCAGCTTAGATGGAATAAGGATTTCATTTCCAAACACTAACTTGCATGCTGCTGTTTGTTCTATAAAGCTGGGGCCACCATCCTCTCTGGCTTTGTGATAGGGCTAAAGCAGTGAGTTTGTGGGTGCAGGCATTAAGATATTCACAACACCTTTGAAAATGTTTTTAAAAAACCCCAGATATAGTTGTTAGGTTTCAAATGTGCAAAGTGTTAACCTCCCCACAAAAGCAACTTGAAAGAAAGATTTTTGATCAGCACCAGTATTGAGAATAATTCAGTTCATATGAGTTGAGATAGCCGTGGCAGACAAAATATTTTAGAAAACTGTTGCTCAGGATCTTTTACAATTTCAGTTTCCTTCCCCTGCAGAATTATGAGGTCTAATCCAAGGATGAGCTGCAAAGCATCAGGCAGAAACCAGCAGCAGAGGGAGGGAGCAAAGATCCCCACTCATAGACACACAAACACATGGGCTGGTGCAACATTTTTCAGGTGGTGGAGAATTCCTCCCTTAGCACAGAGGCTCCAAAGTTTGCATTTTAATTTTTTTTATTCTTGCTTTTTGACTTTTGACACTCAGCACGGTGGAAACACTACCAGTAGGTAATTTGGGAGCTGAAATAAGTGACACACTTTAAAATAGCAGAGGAAAAGACTAGGTTCACTTGGATGTAAGACTTGATCCATAGAACAGCTGATTGGTTGAGTTTTGGGAAGGTAATAGGGGTAAATGTTGCCTCTGGGCTAACCCCAGCATTTTTCTCTTCCTTAGCATTCGATCTTCTGCAGCTCAGGATAACCTGGAACACACCAAATGAGTTTTCCCCACGCAGAGGCCTCCGGGAAATGGTTTAGGTGCGTTATCTCAGATGCAAAAACTCATTCCCAGCCCAGGCCATCCCATGGGAGCCAATTCCTGAGCAGCATGGGGACACCTCAGTCTTCAAATCTTTCCCAAACTCTGTCAGGATACTCCGAGTCTTTGTGATCTAACCAAACGTATGTCACGCTTCCTCAAGTTAATAACAGATGTCCCAGGAATGACAGCTCTTGAGGTCAGGGAATTTTTTTTCCCTTTTTTTTTTTTTCTCTTCTTTTTTTTTTTTTACTGTTGCCTTTTCACTTCCCATTTGGAAGGGGCGGGAGAGTTACAGCGCAGTCTCCAGACCCGCCTGCCCAGCCACTGCTCTGTGGCCTGAGCCCTGCGGCTGTGAGTGCTCTGTTTATCTTACACAAGCATCCCCTGAATGAGGAAAAATAAATAGAAGAAGAAAACATATGACTCTCCTTAGCACAAAACCTCCCCACCTCCTCCTCGTCTTTTTTTTTTTTTTATTATTACTATTTTTTTTTCCTCCTCCTTTGGCGACATAAAAAGAGGCTGCGTCTGCCCCTGTTGAATGTAAATGCCTTTGAAGTGGAACTAATCATTTCAAGGATAGTTTGCGTTGTCCTAACAACGCAGCTGAATTGCGAAGCCCCGCTTTTTGTTGAAGATATGTTTTCTTTCTTTCAACCCAACCTGATGATGATATACTGCTTTCACGCTCTGTCCTCCCGTATCGTAAATCTCTGCTGCTGCCTTCTCCGGCCCAAACTCCCCACGCCAGCGGGGGACCGGCTGTGGCCCCTCCAGGGCTGGGCTGCACCAGGCTGAGCCCTGGCTATGGTGCCGCCAGGCAGGACAGCCCCAGGGGCTTGGGGAGACTCTGCGCCCATAAAACTGAGCACCCAGTCCCTGGGAGGGGCATGGCAGCTGGCCATCCTTCCATCCATCCATCCATCCATCCATCCATCCATCCATCCATCCACCCACCCATCCTCCTCTGGGTACCCTCCATCCTCCCCACCAGGCACCCTACATCCCTCTCCCAGCATCCCTGCCCGGGGTCCTCTGGGCACCCCCAGGCTGCCGCCTGCCCTGTCCCCACAGCTCCCGTTAATGCCATTAGTGACAGAGGTTGAGTTTCAATCGGGGCTCGGTGACACTGTGGGACAGCCGCGGGTGCCTCGGAAATTCAGGTCAAGCGGTGTGGACTCGGGTTTTATGGTCAAGGCTACTGGAAAGCAACCTCGGAAATGCCCCACCGGATGGACAGACAGACAGACGCGCACAGTCGGTGATGGTCAGCATGTGCTGCCAGGGCCCCTGCCCAGAAGAACAGCTTTTCTGAATTCCTCTCCCCACAGCTCTTCCGGGCTTGAATTCTTTCCCCACTAGGTCCTATTCCTGGCCAGAATCTCTGTGGTGGGACAAGTTCTGGGTTAACTCCCCACCCCCGAGGGCATTTGCTGGCTGACAACTCTTTTTTTATTTAAGAACACAGAAACATATTTTATTTACTGCCTCCTATAAATTATTTACTAGCAGAGTTGAGGTAATTCCATTAAAGCGCATGGTTTGCCTATACCAAATAGTTATCTGGGGAGTGCTATTTTTTTGCCATCGTAAAGCCACACGGTTACCAGAGAGCAGGGAAAGAGGGGGTCAGGAGGAACTGACTGCCGGTTGGAGCTCAGGAAGCAGCACAGGAACTGAAAGGAAAGAAATAGCTTTGCCCCCTGCGTTTATGAGGCTCTGCAAGCACAGAAAGAGCTGCTTCCCAGGTGGGAGTCTGCAATAGGGATGGAACCAGCCCTGGTTCATCCCTGAGCCAGTCCAAAGATGGAACAGGGGGTGACAATGTTATGCAGCGGCAACCAAAGCTACTCCAGGTTGTTTTGGCAAAATATGCGTGCTCATCCCAGAGAGCACTGGGGTACCAGCAGCAACGTTCCCCACTGTGCTGGCCTTGGGACAGCTCTGCTGAGATGTCACCTTGGGAGACCTTGCCCACACCAGCTGGCCTCTGCAGAGCCATGGTGGGACATCGTGAGGCCCTCTGGCCCCCTCTGGAGCTGGGGTGCGTGGGCAGGTGCACCTCTTCTTGCTCCAACTCCATCTGCTTCCACGAACACCCAAACCCATGGGCTCAGCACCTCTGGCTGGTGCTCCTGCAGAGCTCAGCTGTTGGGGACAGGACTGCTTTAGCACCCACAGCCCCCACACTCATCCTCACAGGCTCTTTACAGCAAAGCAATCTGTGACAACTCTTCATGAGTACAGTGCAGAGAAGATAAATGCTCAAATCTGGGTGTGCTGCCCAAGGGGAAGAGAAAGGCTGTACAAAATAATGAGATAAAGGAGAACTCCAGGTGAGTACCAAGAAACCGATTACCCTCAGAAAGTAATATATTAACAATTATTCCCTATCTATTAGCATCCTCCCTTAGAAGAAACTCCCAGAGTTTCCTGTTTTAAAGGGAAATGTATGAGGATTAATGAAGCCATCTCTCTCCCTAATGCCTTTTTCCCCACCACGTGCAGTGGTGTTTGCTGGAAAAGAAGCAGAGGACTCGGTCCTGAAGCTCTACGTACTCAAAACACAAGTCTGAGAAAAGCAAGGTGTAAAGAAGTTGGAAAAGAAACTGCCAACTCTGAACAGGCAGCGCTGTCTGTGGTTGAGACGTGACCTATGTGTACTACTGATGTTTTTATATTTATTTAAACTAATAACTCAATCACACTCAGGTACCTATACTGCAGCTGAAGTTCTCTGCTTTCCTCATTTGTCACCTTCAGTCCACAAATCCTCTTAGTCCCCTCAAGGTAACACAAGAACGTTAGTACGCTCTTGATATAACATTTTATATGTAAAGCACGGAAAACCTATTGCAGTATATATTAAACCAAGAGGTTCCTGATTAGCAGGGATACATCAGCTTCTGGGAAGCCAGAACCTGAACGCTGAAGATACAGCCCGGATGCAGGGTGGGTGCCTGCCAGCCCTCCTGTGCTGTCCCATCACCCCGGCAGCAGAAAGGCAAAGTCCCACTACAGAGATCGGAGTTCTTGTGATTTCTCTGGGCTTTGCGGTAGCCTCAGAGCAGCTGAGCAGCAGATGCCTCAGCATTTCACCTTGGTGGGCAGATACACCCCAGCTGTAAGTGCCTGTCTCATCTCACAGGACTTTTAAGTGCTTGTAAAAATCAGATTTAACAGCACTATTTATAGAGCAGCCAGCCTTTCTACGTCAGCTCCTCCAGGTCTTCTCAGACATAAGCTGCCATACTGGAAGCTGAGATTTTGCCTCTAAGAGGACAGCCTGTGGAAGCAGATCCCATCTTTGGCCACCAGCAGCAGGCACCGCCTGATGCGCAAGAGACACCCAGAGGTGCTCGGGGGGTGTCATGTTCTGGGAAGGAAAGTTCATGTCTCCTAACTTGTAAATTAAGCTTGGAAATCACACAGCTCTTTCTAAAGAACATACTTAGTCCTTTTAAAAGTATTTTGGCTTTTTGGTTCTCCAAATCATGTTTTTGACCCTAAAAGTAGAGATTCTAATATATGGCCCAGAACTTTATAGTAACCCTAAGCTTCAAAGAGTGGCCAATATCATAACCCATTTCTCAAGAACCATCATAAGAAACGAAGTCTCTTTCTTTTGTTTAATATGTTTGTGACATTTGCTGGTGGCAGACACAGAAAATACTTTTGGGATTTGCGATGGTGCAAATTACAAATATTTGCATTAGTTTAGGGGTTGGATCTAAAACTCCACAAAACCAGCAGCTCCAGCTGATTCCAGTGGCCTTTGCTGGACATTTACAACCATTACTTACAACAGGCTGCCCAGGGAGGGGGTAGAGTCACCTTCCCTGGAGGTGTTTAAGGGACAGGTGGATGAGATGCTGAGGGGTATGGTTTAGGGAGTGTTAGGAATGGTTGGACTTGATGATCCAGTGGGTCCCTTCTAACCTGGTGATTCTATGATTCACAAGGGCAAGCAGGTCAGCAGGGTTTGTATGGATGTTCCCACTTCCAGAGGGATGCACTTAAGACCTGGGTTGTGAACAGACACAGCCTGTGCAAAGAGATTCTCCCCTGCTATCAGCAGGTGCGCTATCATAGGCATCCCTGGCTGCAGGGCTGTTGGACCTGCTTGCACCAGCACCAGGTCAAGTGCTAAGCTTCCTAAAACAACGCACTTAAACAGAGTTACCCAGTTCACCTCTGCTTTAATTTAAAAGAAACTTATTAAGACGGGCTTAAGCTGAAAGAAGGGAGATTTAGATTAAATATTAGGAAGAAAAATTTTACTGTGAGGGTGATGAGGCACTGGCACAGGTTGCCCAGAGAAGTCGTGACTGCCCCATTCCTCGAAGTGTTCCAGGGCAGGCTGGATGAGTAACTGGATCCAGTGGGAGGTGTCCCTGCCCATGGCAGGGGGATTGGACCCAGATGATCTTTAAAGTCCCTTCCAACTCAAACCATTCCATGATTTTAAGACATTAAAAATTAAAATGTGCTTTGATTTCCCTAGCCACACCACCTTGGCAACCATGGAAATTGTTTATGAGAACTGGTAAACCTGCTACTCTTTAATAAATGTTGTACCCAGATACAGAACAAGTGCTTTATGATACAAAAAAAAAAAAAAAGAGTGTGCAGGAGTTGCCAAAGTATGTGAATATTTCATTTAGAATATTCCCTGTACGTCTTGAAAATACACACAAAGCAGCTACTCTTACGGTACAAAACACCAATGTAAAATATGCATACATTTGGCAACATTTCTTCTTTTCCTATCATCTTTTCCCAAACTATCCTGCAGGGAGTTTGAAATTCTCACCCAGCCCTTCATCAGCTCTTAGTTTACTGAGTCAAGACAGAAAACAGGCAGCAACAAAAAAAAAAAAAAATAAAATCCCCAAACCCTCAAAACCCCCAAAGTCTGCACTTGAAGTGTCCTGGGATAAATTTTAAAAGGTTTGTAAGACAAAAGAGTACAAACAGCATGTTGCATGAGAAAAGCTTAATGCTTGAAGAAACACCCTTCAAAATTAATATGTCTGTTGCTGCTGCAAAAGCCCCTTTAGTTGCAGCCTGCCTGCATTAACACTTTTGGACAGCCTAGCACCTCTGAGACTCAATGGAGCAAATATTTCATATTTTCTTTATGATGCTTTAGATTGCCAATCTTTACATAGCATCAAGAGTAGATTCTCTTAAGAAAATATAATGTGATTCCCAATAAGCAAAATTAAGAAAAAAAGAAGTCTAGTTAAAAAAAAGGATGATATTTGCTTTTGTTTTCCCCCTTTAAATATGACCATATTCTGAATAATTGATAGTGATCCAGGACACAACTCCTCTAGGAATTTGATATGGTAAAATATAATTACAGCAGATTATGATGACATTGCTTGGATTCCTTTTTTTATACTGGAAGTGACCGAACTAGATCTCAGTCCTTAAGAAGTGATACTCCTCCTCCCATTAGAAGACCTACTGAATCAAAGTGAAAAAAACATTTGAAGTGCAGCAGTAGGGGAGTCCTATCCGACCACAAACACACTCCACTCTCCTGAATAACAACTATTAAGTGATGCTAACAGGTACACAGCGATGCAGCTCAGCCCTGCCTGCTCCTCCAGGCAGCCTCCCCTCTTGCTGACTCTGATTTTGGTTTCCCCCATCTCCACACCTTCCTGACGAAGAAGTTGTACCACTGAGGTCCAATGAAGCGCTTGAAATCTCACTCTTAATAGATTTTTTTAAATGTCTCTTCATTCAAACAGTCCCATCTTGAGACGGCTCTCTGTATTATTATGACTGTTGGGGAGATGCTGAGAATAATATGGGCAAAAAGACTGAGCTGCTACTGGTCAGGATTGTGGCAGGGAGCAAGGCGGGCACAGCCCAGTATTTCTGCTCGTCTACCTACCTAAGGGTCTAATCGTTGGTGAAAAAGGTAGCAGCAAAGCAGCTCCAAGCTAGATGACACATGGGAGCTTTGAAGTCCTCTGCATTGGTTCCACACTGCACTCCTAACAAAGTGGGTGGATGCGCTCCAGCGGCACGTGCTGCTCGTGCCCACGCAGCTGCATCTACCCCCGTGCCAGCACCACGCTGCGCCCACCACAGCACCAACGCGTACAGCCTCAGCAGCAGGGACTGTAGCAGGACAGCCCTTTACGGAGCCACCTCACACCAAATACAGTGCTGAACGCATCGCTACTTGCAGGCAAGGCTGTTCATGCTCCTTCTTTATGTACCTAAGCTCTGTCTCGGTTATTTGGCCGAAGACTTCTCCAACATTACGTTTTTTCACTGAGCACTGCGAATTTCCAGAAACCAACAACAGGCATGTGATTCCGGCCAGTGGCCTGCAGCCTAGGAACCCCAGACCCAGAGCAAAGATCCCTCTTGATTTCTTTGCAAACAAGGTGTGTTCAAGGAAACTGCTGCTGCACTCCCTCACTGAGAGTCCCCCCAGCAGAGACGCAGGGTCAGGTTCTCTCTGCAGCTGTCCTTGTCCTCTCCCTCCTGGGTCACGAGGAGACCTGGAGGTGGAAAGCAGGTAGGAGAAGGCCCATAATATTTAGAGTTACAGTCCATGTGTTTCAAGCACTTTTGTACCTATCTGAGAAATCAGTAATTAGTGCCTGAGATAATTGATTATCACATCAGAGTATCATCTGCAGAGGATTGTCTTGATATCCTTCATATTTTCTTGTTTCTGTAATTCTCTATCATGGTTATACACTAAAGAATGTTACAATTAAGATAATTTACATAAGCAAATGTAGCTTAGTGTAAATGATTAGCATCATGTTATTGCATGAAAACATGTAATTAATCCACAGATTTTCCTAAAGACTATCGTGTTAAGAAAGAATCTGTGGCAATGTTGATGCCTTCCTTGGTTTCCTATTCATGTTGTTGAGATGAAAGCAGTGGTGGGGCTGAAGTACGTGTGCACTCCATCCTGACAGCACACATGCACGCACACTGCCCTTCATTCTGCCTAGCTAGCCAATGTTTCATGCTCTAGGATTTACCTCTCAGAACGATAGGCTGCAGGAAAAAAACCCAATCACTTCATTGACTAACCTTTAACACTGTCAATCTATTTGTTCCTCTTCCAAACTGAAAAATTACAAGCCAAATCGTGCTAAAGCATCCTTCATAAATATTTTCAAGAGGTGAAACAAAGATCAAAGTAATATACAAAACAGCTTCCTAATTTTGCTTTGTTTTATTTGTTTTACTCAAGCATCAGAGCAGCATCAGGAGGCAGGCTGTGATGATTTTTAATGATTCTGTCATTCCAACGCTATCCCAAATCTTTCTTTCTATTTCATTTTTTTAAATGTTTTCTATTATGGGGCAACAAAGAGCTATTCATTCTGCCTAGCACAAATCTTAGTTTTGATTAAGCACTTCTGGTAATCATTTAGGGTGCTAAAATCTATCATTGCATTTAATTATCCTTGGGTTTTTATAGTCTTCTTTATTGCTCATTAAATTACTAAAGACACTTCTGTGGTTTGTTCTTACGGAAGGATCTGGCAAGCAACATATGCTGGTGAAAGGTTGCTCAGGTTTCCACAGCATCTGAAGCTGTCAGCATAAATTCACTGATTTTGTTTTATCAAAGGATAAGAAGCTCTTGTAAAACCCTGGCACTTTGGTCACCAAAGTAATCATCACATAAAAGAAGCCTTTTAGGTACTAGGTTTGGTGAGCAGCATTATTCCAGAGTTCAAAACATTTGGAGAAACGGTTCTATAATTCAAAGCCGAGCAAATAATTTTGGCTGTGGTGTTTGTTTTCCTTGGGCCAAGCCATCTTGGCATGTTTTGCAAATGATGCTACGAGGTCCATAACACACCTGGCGGTGTGACTAAGGGCTCCACACTCGTGACAGGCTCCAACGCCCTTTGCGACTGAGTCCCCACCGAGGCAGCCAGAAGATGTGTGTATCAGTGGGAGACATTGAGAATGCCAAAGCACTGGAAATATCAGTCACTCTTCCTGTACAACATGAAAAAATGATCCCAAAGGAGCTACACCAGTATCCTGATCACACCAGATCTGCAGACGCCGTGAACGTGTATTCCTGGTGCCGGTCCCTGTTGCAAACTGTAGCCCCGGTGGTCCCTGGTTTGACCACAATGCGTGGTTCTTAGCCCAAATCACACACGTAAGCGGTAACCCTTTGGACAAAACCCCTTTTCAGAAAGGCATGCATAGTTCATTTTTATTACTGTTACAACTTATTTCCTCCTGACCGCCCGATGCTCACTACTTCCTCCTGACTTCCTTGTGCTGGGACTCTGCTGCCCTCAGTGATGCTGCGAGGACGCGGATGGGGCCAGGGAGCATTTTCTCATCCTGCACACGCCTCCTCGTCACCCCAGGGTGCCACAGCAAGGATATATTAACTATATTAGAACGATCCATTGCTTGGGGAATGCTAGCAGCCAAGCAAGGCAGATTTTTCAGTCTTGCAGTAATAACAGACAGAGCAAAGCCACAAAGCCTCACTAAGTTCTTCACAGACAACATCCATTGCAGGACATACCATGCCCCAATGGTCACTCTCGGCACCGATAGCCCACAGGATTTCCTGCTTCAGCCCAAAAGCCACGAGTACCACAGGAGAATGAAAAACCTGGGCTTTCCTTAGGAAAACAAGCAGCTAATACACACCTTTGCCTTTCTCACCTCCCTTCCCTCCTACAATGAATTCAATAGTTCAAACTCATGTTCTTTACCCAGAAACACAAAGTCTTCCCCAGGCTATGTGAAGGCTGACACCCGCAGCACGAAGCATCCTCCCAGCCTCTTCCAGCTGCTCCAAAAATCAAGGCTTCTCTCCTGCCCCATCCAATGCCAGGGTGACAGCATTTTGTCAGCACAGTGTAGTCTGTGTCATGAGGCTTCGCTTTCCATCAGGCTTTGCAGCTTGGCGAGCTTCAAAACCAAGTCCTTTACTGATATTTTTCATTCCTTCACCCAGATTGTCAAGTCAGGGGAAAAACAGTGATCATAACCTACGTGGTTATATTAATCCAGTAATAAGATTACCAGCCAATGCTAGGACAGAAGAGTGGCTTTATCTCTGTTTGGTTATTTTATGTAATATTGAAGCCACACTGGTGTTTAAACATTATACTACACTGTGGTTTTGTAATCTTAAATAAAAGTTATTCAGCTAATTCTCTGAGCTTCATTATGTTCTCAAATTCCCTTTAAACTGTTCTTACTCTGAACTATATTTACTTAACTATGAAACCATGAACAGTGCATGTGAATACAGCAGGGATTTCCACTGTTCACATATCTATGCACTCTACCTTTTATCAGGTTAGCAAATAACATGGCTCAAAGGTTTTACAGGTTACCGTTTTCTCAGCTCCTACTTTTTAGCATGAGGTTGTCTTAGCTTTCCATTTAAGCCACCTTCCAAGCACATCTCAAGCCCCAGCAGTTGGCACTTGACTCTTCCCTGTGGCAAGATCTGTTGTGGCTTTAGGAGTCCCACACATGTGGACTGGAGCTCTGTGTGTCACCAGAGCAGGGGGACATCAGCTTCCCAAATGCGAGCCTCTCGAGGTGGTGAGTTTGGTTTAGCTTTTCAGATGCTGGATCCATCATAGCCAAAACCTTACCATCCTCACCCAGGCAAAATGCTTTTCTTCCCTCTACTTTTATCTCCAAAATCAGCATGCATAAATATTTTCCTTCCTCTGCCTTCAAACCATTTTGACTGAGTGATGAGAACATCGTCCAAACTGCAACATCCATCAATCTCAGTATTTTGCCATGTGCTTGTGTTGTATTCACTTTTACACCTCCTGCATGGCAGAGATGGCATAACCAGCAGAAAAGGCCACCCTGAATAGCCGGGCTGAAGCAGGTCCAGAGGGACACAGCCCCACTGGCTCCAGTGCGCGTTGCAGCAGCAGGGCTTGTGCCAGCACAGGGATGCTCTGCTCGTGCTACAGTGCCCCCATCACCACTTGGCACATATCCCGCATCAGTAAAACATCAGAAAAGAGCAAACACAAGCTGGAAATAAAAGAAAGCAGTTGGAGAGACAGAAAAACATCAGGAAATACCATGCAAAGTTCACCCACATCTTGCCTGCAAGACCAAACCCAAGACTGCTCTGAATGGCTCTGCTCCACTCCCTTCCAAACTCTACATCCTCAGAGTCCGAGTCCACCCTCAGGGCCTGAAAGGCACAACGAAACAATTAGCCGTGCTCCATAAAACTGCCTACGTCTGGCCACCCACAACTCTGCCCAGCACCTGGAGGAGACCGAAGGCTGGGCTGGCAGGAACCAACACAGACTGTCCCCACCAGCCACAGCGGCAAAGGTCTGTGTGGAGATGTCCAAGATGACACCTCCAAAGGTGAGAGCATCAACAGCCAGAGCTCTATCACTTTAATCAAGGCATCAGCAACCAATCCCAAAACCAGGGTCAGTGGGTTTAGGAGCACACTGAGAGACCCTCAGCCATGTTCCTCTCCAGGAATCCCTGTGGCTCTGGAAGGTGACCCAACATCTCTGTATCATGTTCAGGCATCACCACCAGAGCAAGCAGCATTGGGAAGAGAAGCCACATTGCTTGAGGGTAGGAGGGGAAGAGACATGAGAAAGGGAATACTAACTGTCAGGACAGTACATACCAGAGAGGTGATTGGTGCTCTCTTTAGAAAGCTTTCTCTTCCCACCTCTACTCCTGTTTCTCCTTCAGGAAAATGAGGCAGGGATGCACAAACCTCCAGAGTGTTAACCAACGGTGAGCAGAAGAGGCATGAGCCCACCTTCCTTAGGGTCTGTCCCCTCTGCCAGCCACATCTCACCTCCTGGTGCCCTAACCCACCTTCCCAAGGGGGTGCTCTCCACAGGCTGGGCTCCTGGAGATCACAGAGGAAGAGGGATGGCTGACAGCACAGATAATGGGGTGTTTGTCTGGAGCTAGTGCTCCAAGAGGAGCTGTGGAGACCAGACTAGGGGTTGTCTGCAGCGGTGGAGGATCTCAGTGGTAACATTGGTATGCCACCTCAACAGCCACACGTGAGCTAAAACAGCAGAGCCACTGTTTTATCAGTCATGTCTTAAACAGCTCTTTCAGCTTTATGATTGCTGTGCAGCGTTTCCACGCTCTAATAGGCAGGAACAGGATGTCGAGGCTCTATTGAGCCAAACGCAGCCTTTGGAGGATGGTGCCTGCAGGTGGGATGAAGCGTACTGCAGCAGCGCAGTCAGGGTCCTAGCAGGGATTGCTGCGTTTTAGCAGCTCTGAGAACTCCCAACTGAAATACAGCATAATTGCCACGGTGCCTCTCTGCTGCAAACAGCCACTCACCCAGACGGTGGCCCTGGGAAGAGCCACTGTGTTACCACCCATGCTGCCGTTTGCATTGTGTGGATTCATCAGAGTGGGAGCTCCCGCGGTTGTTTTGGGGACATAGTGTGATCAGGAAGGGATGCAGCCCTGACACACAGGTGCATGGTGGTGCTCAGTGGATGCAAGCAGCACCAGCAAACTGCCCAACCCGTGTGGTCTCACCCCCATCAGCAGTCCTGACCCACCTGAACACCTTCATGGGATAGCTGGCTTTCTGATTTCCTCACCTCTTTGATCCACCTTCCCTGGCCAATCCTGACTTATAATTCTCAACTACTAACCCTATCTTCCCTCTTCAGCTACGCCAGGACGGGCTGATTTCCTCTGGCTGCCTCAAACCTCTGCTCTCACCTCCTCAGCTGCTCTCGTCAGCACCCCAGCTCTTTTTCAGCCACGGACAAAGGTACACATGGTGCAGCCCAGGTGCAAAATGGTTCTGTTCTACCCACAGGGTGGGCGCTGTTGGGAGATGGATCTCAGGAGGCACACATATCCCCTGCCTGGGCAGGACCCCGCTCTCCAGTGACTCCATGTACAGGGCAGGTCCCAGAGGCTTGGGCACGGGGAGGGTGCCCCACATAATCTCGTTATATCCACCATGCAAGGTTGTTTGCTTGCCTGAAATCTCCCTGTTGACTTCCACAGGCACCACACATGCACACTTTGGTCTCTGTAACTTACCCACATGGAAACTGAACCCCATAACACACTGGCACACTTGCAGTGTGTGGCAAAAGGAGGATGGTCTCCCCACTGCTCCCTGGGAGAAGCTGCACCTTCACCAGAGCCCTTCCCTTGGCTGGTCACTACGAAGAGAAAATGAAAGTGAATTGCGAAAGATAATTAGTATTTTCAAGCTTTTTCACCCTCCCCAAGGGCTAGTCTCCCTTTTTCAATCAAAGTGGGGAGTATCTCATGCCCATAGGACTCCAGAAATGGGGCACTGAGCAAAATCGCAGCAGGCTCACAGCAACACTCGAAGCATTAGCATCTTCTTAGGAACACGCAAAGGAAACAGGATTCTGGTGCACAGCATTTCCTTCTGCATCAGCACCAATCATTGTCATATAGCCATAAACTGCTCCACCATGGGCCAGGAGGAGAAGACAGGTGGAAAGAGAAAGAGCTTCTGTGGAAGGCTCTCTTTCCTTTCAGAGACGTGGACAGAAAGGGAGGAAATTTCCAGGCCAAATTGTGTCACAAAGCATTATGCACGACACTGATTATGTGATAAAAAGATTCAGTGCTCCAGACAGGCAAGGGCTAAGTGCTGGTATTTTTATTCTCCCATTGGCAGTTATGTGCTGGCACTTTTCCTGCCCTGAATAAAAATATTTAGAAATTATTTCACTTGGGCAAGAAAAAGATGCAAACATCCAGGGAGATGATGGAAAGCTGAGAGGGGGAAGCGGGGAAAGCAGCATCACTGCTGTCTGAGCCACACAAGCTGCTCCCAGGAGCTGGAAAGGACCTTCCCCACATGGCTGCCTTCCACACTGCACACTAACTGTGCTGCTCCAACGCTGAACAGTGGGCGAGGAGTAATTTCCCTTCCCAAGAATGTTTGCCCACTAATCGCAATGCATTATCAGCTAAAGCAGTTTCATAATGAAGCAATAAGACCAAATGAAGTCGATGTTATCATAGGATAATTGGCCATGTCAGGCAGCCAGATGCCTCAAGGCAAAAGCAAAAGCTGTTTAAAGTACCAAGAAGGTCAATCAGCAGATAATGTCCATTTCCTCTGAATTTATTGCTACCGTATTGGCCATTTCATTGAAGGGGCTTTCAAAAATTTCATCCCTGATGTTATGTAAATATACTTGTACAAATGTTAAAAATGCTCCGGGGTTATAACAAAATCCAAGAACTACTCCAGTTTTAAAAAATAAATAGGTTAGGTAGCCTGACTATGGGCTCAGAGAAGCCAAGTTCTGAGCAAGCAGTAATTACTACATGAGGGACCAACAAACGAGGCTTCTGAAACTCTCATCTCCATGGAACTTCAGGTAATCAAAGCATTACTGCAGTTCCAGCCTTCAAATCAAATGAAAGTTGTGCAGAGAAACCTGCTGCCAGGTGATCACAGCAAGAGAGAAATCACTGCCCCTAATCCAGCACCCGCCTCAAGAGCAACCGCACACAGAGCTGCAGAGAGCTGGGGAAAGTGGTCCGGCATTTCCTTTGCACCATCCCAACACAGAACTGCCGTGGGTACCCAGAAGATGTGAAATGCCTCTGGAGACAGCAGCTCCCATCCCAGCAAGACGAGCCCATCGCTTCTGGCAATGGGGACGTGGGGACACGGGATTCACTGGGCTGAGGTCTGGGCTGCAGGATCCAGTTCTTGCTAAAAGTGTATTTCTTATTCACACTCATCACTCCATGACACTTTCCTCCTTCAGGCTCTAAATTGATGGTAACCACCACCTGACAAGCCCCCGTTAAATCGCTCCCATCTCCTGGTCTCCTCCAGGGGGTGGGCAGAGCCAGCGCTGCACTTTGCAATTACATGCTCCAGCACAGAGCGATTCAGTTGGAAATAGGTATGCACAGAGAGATAATGTGGCCAAAAACCAGGCTTTATGTAGTCATATGAGACATCTGATCAGATTAAACAACTATAACCATTCAGACAAAAGCCATGTTCCCTCCAACCCAGATAAAAGGGAGGCTGTTTCACTGAATGCCTGGCTGGCACTTAACAGCAAAGAAAATAAGAGCAACAATATCTTTCCATGCGAAGCACAAAGCAGAGCAGGATACACTCCCTGGTTACCTCTATGAACGGAAGAAATTAAGTCAGGGAGAAATGCCTTGCGATAGTAGAAAAGATGATAGTATGTCCCCGCCTGCTTCGAGGCTGTCCCTTGATACTGATATCATTAAGTACATGATAAGTACAATCATGTCCCCCTCCACAGTACTTGACAAGGCTTATTAATAAAAGCTGGTCATCTCCATTCTCATCTGCAAATGACGCAGTGTCTCTTGGAGAGGTTCATATACTGGAATAGAGATGAAAATTTGTATGTTCCTGGAGGCCTTTCCAGTAACCACTGGAGAAGGAAGGGATAACACTCTGGTAAAACTCTCCAAGACAGACAAGAAAAAAGGTGCATGAGGCTAAGGATGGACCTATACTCGGGGGGACAATACCAGCACATGGAGACTGTTTCACAGAACAAGTAAAAAAAGAGCTGCTCCACTCAGGAGGCTGAAGGGACCGCTGCCCATTTTCCATCCATATACATTTTTTTGCTTCCTGATATCAACAGTCTTGAGCAATCCAGAAATTCCTCCACACAATGCAGCACAGAGGCTCTAATTTAGCATGGAAGCTGGATTTTCTAATTGTATTAGGGATTTGTACACTGAGTTAGTAAAATACCATATGACCCCTATAATGCAGGCTGGTTTTTCCTCAACAGGCTGTGTAAGCTGTTAACAGCAGACAAGGTCAGAACATGTCTCCTTATCACTGCTTAATGTTCTGTGTCCCAGTCCAGCTTTTACTGCATGTCATCCAGCAGAGAGATTGGATGTACTTGTTAACCTCTTGCCTTCTCAAAGGATTCTCATTCCAAGCACTCAGGTCAGAAGCACAGCCCCTGGATTGCCTTCAAGGCCATTGCTGCACATCTGGGTTTAAACCTTCTGGTCAGGCATTGTCCTTGGTGCAAACCATACGCAACATATCACTTCCAGTATCCATCCTTGCTTACAGGGACTCATTGTCTACATCCTCTGCCACACTACTCCCTGCACACCCTCACTGGACCTCCAGCACAGCAAACATGAAAATCTTCTTGTAAGATGCGCCCAACCTCCATGGACCCCAGGGGTGGGAATTGCATTGAACTGGCCCAATAAAAACAACAAATCAAACTTGTCCACTCATATACAGCCTTTGTTTTGGGGTCTTTGGTGGCTGTTCGGCCACCTCTGCTTAAGGCCATCTGTGCAGCTGCTCCACTACCATCCCACTGGTGCCACAAATGCATGAACATGTGGCATTTCAAACCGGACACAGTTCCTGTGCCATTTCTACCCCCCTGCCAGTCAAACCACATGGAAATCAATAAGGATGGGCTGGCTCTTCTTTCCCCATTCGTCATTCCTAGCTTGACAGAATGCACACCAGCCCAGTAAACAAGTTAATGCAAGCAGCCAGAGCAGAAATGCAAACACTGCATGCTCCACTCAGCCTAAGAAATTCTACTGCATATCTCAAATAAATTAGTAAAATGAGTGGGCTGGCCCAAGGAAAGGGAAAGGGCAGGGAAGGGAGGACACCTGCTCTCAACTGTACCTCCAAATCTCTCTACCAGCTCTCCTCCAAGCTTACCTTTGCCCACTGGAGGCCACACGTACCCCAAGGAGGGGATAACACAAGACCACAAGTACAGCTGCCCACCCCAGAAGGCAGGTTTCCTCCATAAACTCCTGCTGGCAGCTGGATGTTTCTTTTCATCTTAGCTTCAGGAATTATCATCATTTCACAGGAGCAGAGTCCTTGCATCCCCTTAAATTAGTCACCTCTGTGTCTCCTACTCAGCGTCACCACATGGTGATGGGGTGCGCAGATGTTGTGTGGGGGAAATTTTCCAGATTGCCAGGAAAGGGAAGGTGACTCTATTTTTTTTCTCAGGAAAGCAATCAAGTTTCATGGGGAAAAATAAGCCTGACTGTTTGGTCCAGAAGTGGTTTCTTGCCAACACACTCCAAGAACAGAAAATAATGACAAAGGCAGGGAGCAACCATCCTGTCACAGCTGCATCACCGGCTCCCAGCCGGCCCCCTGCGTTAACTACATACATTCACTTTATGAAATCACCGCAGCAAGCTATAAATGATGCATGAAAATTAAACGAGAGAACTCCAACCAAGGCATGAATTCCTGGCCACACGGTTGGGTCGGGTGCAGGGAGGGTGGCAGAGGGGCAGACAAAGCAGAGGCAGACAGAGAGCCCCACGCTTTGGGGAAACCAAAACAACCTCGCCAGCACTCTGCTTTTGAAAGCCAAAGCTGCATTTCAGCAGGTGGTTGAAATAGCATCAGCTTGAAAGATATAAATACCCTAGAACACGGGGGAGATCAGACTCCACCCGAAGCACAAGGTGTGTTCAGGGAGACCCCTCTAAGTTGAGATTAATTTTATGGAGAAGTATTTTCCATGTTCACTTACACATACCAAAAGCCCAGGCGCAACCATGCAGCAACAACCAGGGATAGCATGCAGGACTCCGGGGATGGCACACAGGACCAAACCTGGGCAATGCTCTGCTCCTAACACTGCCTAGTTAAAACTTAATGCTTACTAATGCCTGTGCTTCATCACTTCTCCCTCCTGCTCCTTCTTCTTGGCATTTCTACAACAGCACTGCATGTAAAAACATGAATAGGGGATATTTCTAGAGGAGAACTGTAATCTCACTGGTCCACAGCTGCCCGGCTATTAGAAATAACCTGGACTTTTAGGGCAATGCTTCCAAAACTAGGGGTTGCTCCTTGAATTCTAGCCACAGTAGCTCTTCGGAAGGCTGCCAGTCCAACAGAAAAGCACTTGCTTACATAGTGAATTATGGCCATTGGTTCCTCAGAAGCAGGACTTGCAACTGGACGGGAGATCAGAAGAAGAAATAAAAAGAGGTGCTCTTCTAGGCTTTGTACTTTTTAGCCTTAACATGCAAATGGCTGGTAGACAACACTTCTCCAGAGACCAGGCTGAAGAGCGTAACTCCAATTCAAGACTCCCCTATTTTCTGCCAAACCTCAGAAACTCCACAGTCACCACCAGTGCTAGCCAGGAAAGGACAATGGCAAGAGATTGGAGCTGTGAATGCTTTGCAGATTCAGGACTTAAAGAGATGTCTAAGCAGGGGGCAGAGAAGAGATAAGCTGAATCTTACCCACAGAAGCCTGGAATTCCTTACACAAGCACAGCTCTGAATGAAGCCAATAGGCTGTTCTTACATAACATCTGCAAAACTAAATTGCTCTAGATGCAATAGCCAAACCTCAGACTCTAATCTGGCTGCCTAATACTCTCGTTTAGGAGAAAATAATTCTTGTGAAACCTGGGACAGGGCTTATCAGACGGCAGCACGGAGCAAGACAGGACTCACTCTACAGCCCACGCCTGGGGGACTCTGTAGAGATCCCTACCCAGGAGGCAGGGGCTGTTGCTAACCCCTGCTGGTCTGCAAAACTACTCGCCTGTGGCCATAATGATCTCCCCAAGCTTCCTGACTGGACATCAAATGTTTGACTCCTTTCCTAAAATCTTGATGCATCTCAGAACAGCGTGCCATGGGACGGCTGGTTCAGGACTGATCCTGCTGATTCCTCTTGCTTTCCTGCCCTTCGTCCAGCCAAAGGAGGGCAAACCCCATTTCTTCCCACACGTACAATCCACACCTGGAGGAAGCTGGCATTATGCTCAGGTGGATCCCTAGAAAATGTCATAACACAAACAATAAACACCCATCATCATAACGTGAGGTGCCTGCAGAACATGGGTTGTGGCCAAGCGTTCACGGCCTGAGATGCAGCACCTGGAGTTACACATCCAAATAAAAGCTGGACTGTCAGTGCTGCCTATGTTGCCTCACATCGATGAGAAAACTTATCTAAACATAGAGCCCCCTTGTTTAGATGCCAAAATACTGACGTGGGTATCAGCTTGAAAAATTCCTTAGCCTTTCTGTTACATATATTAAATAAACCAACTGCACCCAAAACAGTCACACGTACCTGACAAAGCAAAATGACAGCTGCATCTATGTAAGGGGGGTGAATCATTAAAAATAAATCTAGGTGGATATTAGGAGGGGATTCTCTCAGAAAACACATTCTACAGAAAACACATTCTTGTAAGAAAAGTATTTAGAAACTATCAAGTATTATTTTTTTTTAACCCTGAAAACCTTTTGTTTTCTTTAAGTATTCCGGGTAATCTACAGGTAAATTGTCTGGAAAATAATCAGTTGCCAAAATAACCAACAAAGTTTGATTTGGAAGCTTTTTTATTCTCTATGAAAAGAAGAGAATAAACTCAGCAAAAACTAACAGAGAAAAGCGATAACTGCCGATGAAAAGCTTTCTAACTCTTTTTGTAATTCTCCATAAAATTTGCTGAGCAGAAAAAAAAGCAACCCAAAATCACAAATCAGAATCTCATCTTGGGAGTATATTAAAACCAGACAGACAGATACAAGCCAGCTTTATGTTTCTGTCCCTTCAAAAATGATGTTTGACTTCCTCGAGCTTTCAGAGTGCTCTTTTGCCCCTTCCTCGGTCCCCAGCCAGCGTATGCGGTTACGTTGGTCACACCAGCCACATCACAAGCCCTAATCCAGCACATTTGTTCTCAGCTGACGTGACACATCCCAGCATACAAACGGCTTCAGAAAACACAGCTTCCCTTGAAAAAAATCTTCTTCTCTCATTGAACACAATGCAACTCCAAAAAGAGAATATACGCCATATTTTATTGTATCATGAGGAGGAAAGTACCCAAACACAAGTGTTGCAGGCGCTTTGTTTCCCTTCCTGAGCCTGTGAACACTCCAATTTGCTGTCCCAAATACCACTGCCCCAACTGTCCCCAACCCGGCTCCCTGAGGTGCTGCCACCAAAGGCTTCTGGAAGCTCACTTGGAATCAGCTGTGCATTATTTCAGAATAATAAATATCTTCCCTGGGGCTAAGCTGTGCCATGCCATGAGGAGGACCCACACCAGTCCCACTCAGCCCTGGGACCCCTGTACACGTCTGCCTGTGCATGGAAAGCAGCCTCCCTCAATCCCAGTTGTATGGCCTCAAGTTGCACCAGTGCAGTTTCAGATTGAACGTTAGGAAAAATTTCTTAACCAAAGTGGTTCTCAGGCACTGGAACAGCTGCCCAGGGAGGTGGTTCCATCACCATCCCTGGAGATATTTAAAAGATAGGTAGATGAAGCGCTTAGGGATATGGTTTAGTAGAGGACAGGTAAGGTTGGGCTTGATCTCAACGGTGTCTTCCAATCTAGTCATTCTGTGATTCTATATAGGATTAACTGTCACCGGAGCAGGGTGGAAGGCGCCAGGGGCAGCAGGTCCCCACTGAGCAGGAGCAGAGGGAGAGCAAACCCATCACAGCCCTGCAAGGATCTTCCCACCGGGATGGACAGCACGGGAAACAGGTTGCACAGAGCTGCGTGTGACAGTGCCAGCACGGGAGAAAGAAAAAGGTTTTAGAGGCTGTCTGCTGCTCAGACATTCAAGTTTCTTTTGATCCAGCAGATCCAGGGGGTTTTTTTACCTCTCAGAGGCACAGACAGAGCCCATCTGTCCACCAGGGCTTTTATCTCATGCTAGGACAGAGGCAGGGCTCTTGGGACAGCACTGGCTGAAGGTGTTCCCTTCCAGGTGATTCCTTTTATAGTGGCAGCCATCCATTTCCATATTTTTGGTTTGGTTTTGGTTGGTTTGTTTCTTCCTTTCCAAGTCAGTTTTTGCCAAGAAAACATTAGCAAGCAGGGTTTGTTGAATAAATGTACCTGTAGGCTTAAACTGCGGGCATTTAAAAAATAAATCAATCAAAGTGTAAATACATTACCATGCACACCTAGGGCCTGATCCTGTGGAGATTTACTTCTGAGAATAATCCTTACCCAGGCAACTGCAGCAGTGCCTTTGAACTCAGCCAGGCTACCTGGGAGAGCATCTCATAAATACCCAATGAAGGGAGGCTCAGACCCTAGGCTGCCTTGGCCAAGGCATAAAGAAATTTGGAGAAGGTATTACTTCTGTAGAGTTCTCATGACTTCTGGGACTAACGGTGACTTCAGATGTTATCTCAGTCTGCCACCACAGACCGCTCAGCCCTGGGCCCACCCACACAGACTCATCCTATACCACCAGCACAGAGCTGCCTGATTTCCATTCTGTTTTCCATGGCCTTGATGTCTTGCTGCTGCTTTCACTCCACAGCTCCTCTGTTCATAAAGTTAATAGTTTGGCAGATAGGAAAAAAAAAAAAGCTGCCTTACAGCTTTCCAGTGAAAGCAGAAGGATGTTTGTCCCTCATGGTTCCCTGGAAAGTCCATTCCTAACAGATTTCAGGTAGATGGGTGACTTTCAGGCAGGTCAAGGTATATTGGGCATCCCCATGACACAATATTGCTTCTGCTGCTGCATAAAAATGCAAAAATAGATTCAAGACTCTCTGACATCCCCTTTTGTGACTCCCACAAGACATATTCAGATCTAGTAAAGACAGGAGACAGAGGTCATGCTGACCAGAGGAAAGTTTCATAGGTTGCTCCTTGCAAATAATTCTGGTGAGAGAAGTGGCTGCGATTGGCAGAAACTCCAGATGGCAATCACCTCCAGCCTTAGACATCTGCAAAGTTGAGCCTCTGCTTGACCTCAGATTAAGGAAGAGATGAAGATGTCTCAGATTCAGTTCCTGTGCTTTGGAGCCCACAGTGGGACAGGGCCGTTGGAAAAGGTTGGTGTTGTTGTAGCCGTGACCGTGATCCATTGCCGAAACTCTGGTTGAAAAGCTCTTGGGAGAACATCAAGGACATCTAATCAAGATGCTTATTAGCTGGAGCTGTCAGGTCAACCTATCACTGCTTGGCCTTCAATTGGTTACGTGAATTAACCTCTCTCAGTGCAGAGACGAATGTTTTCCCTTCCAAACAGAAACTCGAGGACAACTGGGATAACAGCACCTATGCACTCAAAAGTCCCAGCCACTGAAGACAATCAAACGTACAGTGATATGGAAAATAAATTAAGTGCTCCAGAAAACAAATATTTATGTCTTCCTGCTTCCTACAACCAGTTTGCATCCTGGAACTCACCAATACAAAGCTGTTGTCAACTGCAAAAAAAAGTCTTTGTCCTAAGTTTTGCATATTTTCCTTCATATTTTGGGCAAAACTCGCCCCCTCCCCGCCAGCCCTGTGGGTCTGCGTTGAATATCCTGTCCCAGCTGCTGAGGAAGGAGCAGGGATTGTTCTGCACAGGGACCGTGGGTATGCAGTGGGGAGTTGTACTTAGAAGGGAACAGAGCAACTGTGCCCTGCACCCAGAGAACAAATATTCTGACCTAGAACAGCATCCTTGGGCATAACCTTTGCGTTCCTTTGATATTCATTTTTTCTTGATCTCAGCAATATCTTTTTCTGCAGCTTTGGGTTTGATGATGCACTTGCACTAACTTCTTTGGCTTCCAGGTAGAATTACAAATGTATCTCCTTGCAAAATTATGAAGTCTAGAAACAAGTTTTAGCTTAGCAGAAAAAGGTTTCTATTTATTTTTTTTTCTCCCCGGTCTCAGTGAAGATAATTCTGAATTAGTTCCAGAGTAAGTTACTTGTAATCAGGCCCGTTGTCCCTTGGCACAGATTTGCCCTCCTAAACAAACACTTCCACACTGTTGAAGACGTGGTTTCATCACCTTTTCTACAAGCAGAACAGGCAGGAGCAAACCCTGCTATGCACACTGCTGTGTGAAAAGAATTAAATAAGAAAGAAACACTATTCTGACGTCATTCTGAAAGCTTCATTATTAACCAATAATTAGCAATCAGAGGATTAGAAACATCCCTGAAAAGTGGAAGAAATATATCCTGGGAACAGAGCACCACAGGGCTTGGGGGCTGCTGCCTTGCTTGGTGGAGGGGATTGGGGATCCCCATCTCTACCACCAGAGCTCTGCTTCAAACCCTGACCCTTCCTCTGCTCAGAAATGCAGTGGCCAGGCGTTTTGTACACTCACATGTGACCTTTTCCAGATCTCTGAGATAAATACAGTGCAGAGCTCATGGTTTGCTACAGCAGGGTGCGTGCTGAAATTTCCAGTCAGGCTTTTCCAGCAGGTTTGTTTTGATGTCTCTGTTCGGGCCCAGGATTGGCCAAGAACAATGAGTCCTTATGTGTCACATCCAGCTTGTACCTCAGGTTAATCGTAACTTATTTACAACTTGGATCGCCTTCTCTCTGTCCTACAACTACTGGAAAGAGTGCGATAATTTCTGTTTACAAGCCATATGATTTGGCAAGATCAAAATCTCCTACTTTGTTTTTCAATCATCCTGTGGTTTCACATCAAACCTGTTGAACATTTTTCTCTGATAACGTGCAGAAGCAGACCATATTTTTTTCCTTGCTTGGTCCAAGACCAGCAAATGATGGAGGACACGAGGTATCATCCGAAACAAAGCCTAACAGTACACCAGGGAGATGTTCAGCACAGTGAGCTCACAAACATCACTACAGAATGGCTTCACACAGTCAGAAACTGGCACCGTCTCTGGGTTGAGAAAAAGGTGAAATATAAGGCACGGCTGGCTCTCCCCTGCCCATAAAATGCTTTCATATCAACAGTGGTTTCCAGATACACAACCTTGGCAAGAGACAGGGCAAAGCGTTACTTCTCCGTTAGGCAGAGCAACAGCATAGTGCATTCAAATTTGCCGATGTGATCTATTACTACACTTCAAATTTTTGTCGAGACACAACGTGAGGCCAGTACCCACTTGGGAAGCCATGGAGATGTTTTCTGCCAATGTAGTACATCTGAATGAATCTAGCAAGATTCTTGGATCTAACATCCAGGAAGAGTCAAACTTACTGCACAAAAGGGGTGCACAGGAAAGCACACAGTTGCCTTAACTCCTTGCACCCATGGCCCATCCTGCACACCCATCCATCTCTACCTGGGAAGTCCTGCACAGACAGCTCGGTCCTGGAGGTTAAAACACTTGTAAACTGGAAAAAAGCTGCTCATCTTCAAGGGAGGACAACTGAGCAGTGAATCAGCTTCTGGAGGGGCCATGCAAAATGATTTATAACGTTGACTCTGTCCCTAAGGACTGCCTCACTTTTAAGACAGTGGCTCTTATTGCAGCCAAAGCTGATGAAGTCTCCTGGATAAAAAGCCTACATCTCTGCTGTGCCATGAACCAGACTGGAAGGTCAGAAGACCCAGTCTTAGCCTTAAAATTCCTCCCAAAAAAGCCAGACAGAGATGCAACAATACTTTTTACTACCCAAGGCACTTACAAACACCCAATTACCGCATACATTTGTAAGGAGCGAAAATTAAATCCAGATCCCACCTTCAGATTAGGAACTCTCAAACTGCCGGTCCTTTTTGGCACTCACAATGCCCTTAGGAATGCTGCACCGCCCCAACAAGGGGGAAAATACCAACGTTTGCTAAAGACCCTGTTCTTTGTACCGCATCTGCTTGGGAGGCTGAACTTCCCTGTTGGTTCTTCATGCAATTTCCCCTCTTATAAGAAAAAACTCATGGCGATTGAAGGAACAGAAGCAATACCACCATATGATTTACATGGCCAAAAGCAACTAAATGAAGGTGAATTTCAAATATTGTCATTTTGATTTAGAGGACATCAATCTCAGAGGAATTAAAAAAAGCAAGAAGAAACAGCAGCCAGCTTTTAGGTATCCCAAGAGGGGGAGCGGAACAAACCTCATCAAGTAAATAATATACTTAGCCTCAGTTTTAATTCAAACCATATTTTAGTGTCTCAGCATAGCAGAAATTCCATAATATCATTCCAGCTCCCATCGTTGCTACAAATATTTCTGTCCGCATTTAACACGCAGCTATGCAGTAGTTGTGTTAGCAACTTCTGTACTAGGAGGCAGCTGGAAAAAAAAATGATCTCCACAAAGTTGTTTCTTTTGACCATTGCTTCTAATTCAGTTCAAATTCAAGACCTAATTTTAAAATGTCTATTGCAGTAATCAAAATTACAGTTTTACCAAAGAACCAATAACCGCAGTACAACTATTCACTAAGAACGAATGGCAAGAAATGACTGTTTCAGTCAATAGATCGAACACAGCAGAAGTCACTGAGACTGGTGTGACACAGCTGTACAAAGAAAAATAAGATCACTAAAGTATCCAAAATAGAGAAATAAAAATATTTTCAAGATTCACAACTATTTCATGCCAAAGCTTGGCTTTGTCTTGATCTGGGCAAATAAACAAAGAACAATGCACTAGCCTGCAGTATAACTAGGAGTCTAGGAGGAATATCAGCATTTTTGGACAAAAATTCTGAGCTGGAAAGTGGAGCTCCAAAAACACTCTCCACTGTACGTATTCTACTGGGTGTCCGGGGGAGTAGATTAGAGTAACGGTGTACATAAGGTGACTTTATGAATAGGGACAGGCCCATCGCAGGTACTGGCAGGCAAAGACGCTCCGCATGGCAGTTAATAAGCCATGGCAAAGCTATCTAAATCTCAAAGAGGTTGGCCCTATTCATCAGGCAGCACAGATACACAACAGGGGGTTGGTGTCAAAGTACAATTAAAAAAATACAATAAGAAAGTACAACATGCAATATGAAAACCAGGCTGGGTGTAAGCACGTGTCATTTCAGGTTGATGACATTTCTCCAAAACTCCTCTCCAGCAGGCTCAGAGACAAATCTCAAGTCACCAGATCAAATTCGCTGCCCCAGAGAAGAAGAAACACATTCTGCAGGTACCTGTGTTGTTTCAGAAGTCTAGATCATATCAATGTCCAACACTGCCTAGCTCTGAATACACAAAGGCACTTTGGGAAGTGATGCCCAGTGAAAAACCACTGAGAATGATGGGCAGAGTATAAAGGGAAAAGGGAAAGCATTTAATACTCAACTGTCAGGTTGCTAAAGAACAATGCAGGCAGAGATGAAAGAGAAAGGGTTGAAAGCTTTCAAAGTGAAGAGGCAGAACATATTATTTGTGTTTAGTTAACTAGATAAAAAGCACACTGGACGTACATATTTGATTTTCAGCTGAGGAGACCTGACAAAGGAGTAAGTCTCAAACAAAAAGGAAAACAGATAAGTCACCCCCAGCAGTAGCACCAGCCAGCAGAGGGAATGGCATCAGAGCAAACCTGGGTGGGAAAGGGTTGCATGGAGTGGTGATGACCATGTGGAAGGTTGTATTAAAAAGCTGGGGACATGTATTTCTGAAGGATACTTACTTCTGAAAGTAAGTGGAATGCAAGCTGGCTACTATTTGATATGTTTTATACATAGAATCTATATGTATGAGAGAAAGATATTGCTTCCAAGCTCAATCTTAATTAATTTCCTTTCTTTGTTTGTCTGAGAAAGATTTATAGATTTGTCCTCACAGCAGCCTAAGTCCCTGGCTATGCTGAGTTTTCTGTGACTCAAACAGGCTTTTTAAACTTCTGCAAAATAATTGGCACAGGAGTTTACTTGGCTAAATCAGAGAAAGATTTTTCAAAGGCCAAAATGGCAACGAAGCACCTAACTTCCATCGGTGTTCAGAGACTCGCTTCTCCTTAATCACTGCAGTACTTCGGAAAGCAGAAAGCTTTGTCACAGCTGCACTGTGGTCTCTTCTGTACTCTGGGCAGTAACGGATACTACATTTACATTCAGTCTTAAAAAAAAAAAGAAGAATGCCTTTCAGTTGGGGCTGTGCAATGCGATTCGTTTGCTGTCTGACTTCCAGAACTGCTCCAATCACAATCAGGGATACCAGCAGCAGCCAAGGGTTCATCTCTGCTACCACAGAGCCACATGGGAAAAACAGAAGCGATATTTTCTTTGAGGGTTGCCTTGTTTAAAACTACCATTCACCCCTGTTTTCCTTTATATTTAAGCTTTGCAAAACACTAGACTACCTCTTCCTCACTTGAACTTTTAATCCAGTTTAGAACCAACTTCATGACAAGCAGCATCGATGGGAGAAATGCAGCAAGGACAACACAACTCCAGCTGGGTACAGAGCTTTCCTGCTTGGTTTGGTTTAGAGGTGGGTAACACCAAGGCACTCTCTTGGAGGAGTTTTCCAGCCACCCAGCTTGCCCTGGGAGGGGCAGAAATTTAGGCTTTTAAAAGGTCTCCCAATTTCATTGTTGTTTGGATTGCTCAGCTGCCTACAGCAGTGGATGTTCAGCTCAGGATTGGGCCAAATCTGGTTTTATCTTAAAGTCTGTAGACTCTCAGCTGGCAGAACCTAGGAGCAAGACACGCAGAAATCATTGCATTTCCCACGGGTCCTTGCTTCGCTCTCCTGCCAGTCCCACTGTGTTTCTGACCCACAGCTGCCCCACAGGCCAGCCAGGATGCTCTGCAGAAGGTTGGAACTGCAGAGCCCACAGAGGTGGGAACAGCAGCAGCTCTTAGTGACAGTGGCTTAGGAGTGGGACTGGGAAATCACAGACCAGTCTGCTCAGCTGCCACACTACAAAACCACTAATGATTTAGTGCTGCTCCATCCCACCAGATGTAAAATCATTCCACTTTCCTTTTCAGAAGTGCCCACTCTCCAATTCCTTTAACCCACGGCGCTCCAACCTCACACTAGCAGGGACAAAAAAATATTCATTTCAAGGTCTAATGAAAAACCCCCTCCACAACAGAGACAAATATTAATCAAAGGAGGCGCAGAGCCATTTCACGAGACCACCGGAAGGGGTGGAGGGATTTCCCCATTAGCCAGGACCTGGAGGTCTTCACCAGCACGTGCAAACCGAAGGTCAGGTCCTCCACCAGGGAGAGTCCCTTTCCAAAGGGAGCCCCACAGCTCACGTCAGGATCCCATTTCAGCCTCCCCAGCATTCCTCAACAGCTTTTTTTTCTCCTCTCTTCCTCCCTGCTGCCTTAACCACTAGCTTCCCGTCTATGTTTGGACTTCAGTAAAGCAAGAATTTTCAGTTGAATTGTAAATTCATCAGATATGAGGTTTCGGTCACCCTGAAACTATTAGCTAGTCTGGGTCAGATTTGTCAAATAGTTTGGGCTGGAAACTATGCATTCAAGGATGGGCAGGAGTGCAGGGTTGCTTCACATTTGAGGCAGGCTACCCGCAACAAACAGAAGAAGGCCATGAAATCGTCCCCGTCCTCTCAGGGCTTTTTAGAGACTAAGAAAGTAGAGAAGGTCCTGTGGGAGCCCAGGAAGCCAACTGCAAGATTTCCAGAGAGCCTGGGATCAGATAAAGAATTTGTGCCTTCCTGGGTGTGACAAAACTACTCCCCAAGTCCATCCTGGCATCCTCAAGTCCACACAATTTCCAGAGAAAGAGGACTTCCCATGATAGGTAGATTCAGTGCCGGGGTGATGTATCCCCAACACACCCCACCCTGTGATGAGGGGACCAACGCCTGATTGGCAGCATCGCAACCTTCATTAGATGTGGCTTTAATTCAAGGGACTCCATTGCTCTCCCCAAAAGTCAGTGCTATGCAGTTCTCTGCAAAGGGTCTTGTTTTACTCTCTGAAGGAAGAGAAAAGGGTTAAAACAACCTGCATCGCATGGAACAGCAGCATTGTCTTGACCCTGCTATTTCCGACATGAGAGGAAGATATTCAGGATCCAGCAAACGTTGGTTTTGTTTTTTAAGACCTTGATCTGCCCCATTTCTGCTGACAGCACGAATGGGAGGGTTTCGTACCACACATCAGGGCTGCAGGAGTCTGCAAAGTTACTGACTGAAGGGGAAAAATGCTGAAATCCACAGAAAAGTGAAGATGCAGGGAGAAGAGGCACATTCTGCTAATTTATTTTTTTACATTGCAACAGCTGTGCTTACATGAAAAGGGTCATTAACTGAAGATGCACAGAGTACCAGACTGTCTGCTGAGGCTTTATACAATTTAGGAGATCATTGCAGGGTACAATGCAGGACCATTTAAAATCCAGAAACAAATCCTGTAAACACCTTTGTAGGTATTTTAATGGTCCAAAACAAGCAGCGTCTACTACTCCATAGATGTAATTTTTCCTTTTTACTAAATTCCATATGTAAAAACCCCTCTTCTTTTAAAAAACAGACTTTTTTCTTTTAGTATGCTATTTTAAAAAGAATAAAGACAGCTCCCACTGAGATGTCTGTTTAAAAGTTCAGTACATTCTGCTGCCTTATTTTATCTAGCAATGATGAACTAAAAGAACAGTGAAAATTCAATCAGGATGGCAATAATATTTGAAAAGGCTATAAAAAAAAAGAATGATTTATGTGGTAAGGAACATCTTTTGCTGAAATTCCGAACTCTGTATTTTTATTTCATTACACGAAAAATAATACAGGCCCTACGCAGAAAACGTGTTCGATGTGCCACTTTGATGGAAACAAAACAACCTTTTAAAAGCACAGCGAAATGAAAGGTGATTTCTAAAAAACACACAGGTATTTACATAGAGCCCTTTACTCAGCATTCAGAATTGTGCCATTCCCTCTCTATAGTTTAGCCATCTCTCAGATAGTTTGCATAAGTATGCATTTATTTACTAATCTTCAAAGGGTCCCCATTTTTCCTAGCTTTCCACTGTAGTCATTAGAGGTCACAACCCTGTAGGAAATATGGGCTGCCATGGTAACACAAAATGTCTGCTACAGGCTTAGTGTAATTCCTCCCTAATAGAAAAACAACAGCAGCAAATCCTGCCTTTGATAAACGGGCTTATACGTTGTAAGAAGCCGCTACCTAGAAAGGTGTCTATCACTTCAGACCGTCTCTAAATGAAATAAATGTTATTAAAAAAAAAAAAAGGGGCGAGAAACAAACTCACGTGTTCGACATGATTAAAAACAAAAAAATAAATGCTGCTAAGATACACAAAGGAGAACATGGAATTAATCCAGCGTACCGATCTGCAACGTCTCGTTAAATACGGTGGGTGAAGTTCACAAGGCGCTGTGCTGCAGCCCCTCAGAGCAAGCCCAGCTCTACTCAACAACAAGTGTCTGCTGTGCACTTCTTACAGGATTCCTGGCAATCCTTCCTCATCACAAGGAAAAAGGCTGCATTGCCAATGTCTGAAAAAAACCCCAAAAATTCAGAGGGAGACCACCACCTCTCTGATTGCAATAAGGTAGCCTGGCCTTCCCTGCTTGGAAATTCCTGCGGGAAAAAATGCATCTGGTTCCAATAGATAACTGGGGTTTGAGAGGGGAAGAAAAAAAAAAAGTCTGTTTGATCTGATGGTCCATGGGCACGACTGGCATTTCAGTGAAAAACTGCCTTGCTGAGAGGAAGGGTCCCTGATGTGGCCAGTTGGCTGGCCTGCCAGGGTGGGTATTTTGGGAGAGCTCCAGCTACCCCTCATACCTGTACTCAACATCATCTTATGTTTTTAAGTCCTGTCTACCACTCCCAAATGCTCCTCTTCTGCCTTCCTCCTGCAGAGTGAACGCCTGCAGGACTGGTTTTCTTTAATGCGTTAGCTAGGATTTTCCTGAGAATGTGTTTTTTAATGCCCACTTCTACACTCCTTTGGTCTTTTTTAGGCAGTTTGCAATTGCTGACAGGATACCCTTTGCTCATCATCCTGTACCACCTTCGGGGTGCCGCTCGGAGGGGACGCAATGTTGGTGTGTCTGCAGCAACACGAAGCCTCCTCCAAACCAAATCCTGTCTCTCGTTGTCTTTTGTTTACATTCCTCCAGCCAGTTTTCAATCCAGAGAGCAGCAGTCATATCTCCACCAATTCAAGTTAATTTTTCAATTAAGCTATTGCATTACCTCCAGTCCATTCCCTACACCACTTACTTTGCTCTTTACTCATTTTTCCTTTTCTTTTTTAAAAAAAAAAAAGCCTTAATTTGGTTGGATAAAACGTGTTCCTCTGAACACTTGCAATCTGCTATTTCTGCTTATAATTGGTACACTTATCGCTTTAGTTGTCTTCTGCCAAGACAGGCAATTTGAATTTCTCAGGGTTTGTATCACTTTGCAGCAACGTGGAAGCTGCTGAATCCTGTCCGCCCAGGACGCCCCTCCGGAGGCGCTTCTCTGCAGGGGAACGAGAAGCTCCTCATCCCACTCTCCTCCCTCTGAGGATTAACACTGCTGCTCCAGTGAGGGAAGGCAGACATCGAGAGTTGTCATAACCAAGTCAAGATGTGAACTCCCATGATTTCGTATTGCAGGGTCCCCCAAAAGCCCACAGTTAAGGATTCGTTGCCTGTGACAGACGCCCTTTTCAAGGAAATGCCGTGCACCCTGACGGCAAATTTCTAGGGTGGCTGGAAAACAGACCTTCACCTACTGCAAGCCTGGTAATGAGGAACAGCATTTTGGGCAAGGATCTAACCCACAGCAGAAAGCCAAGCTCCCATTATCGAGCCTGCTGCTGTCCTGTGGCAGCCTTTCGCATCATTTTGCCAGCTCCATTTACAAAGAAGAAATGCCAAAATCTCTCTGTCTACACCCTTTCTGATACTTTCAGTTAAGGCAGTAGAGATTTTTACCTTCATCCTCCCCTACCACCGCTTTGAAGCCTTAAGCATCAGAAGGTGTTTCAGACTTGCCTCCTCTTTCCTGTCTGTCCAGTTTGGGTTATGAGACGTTCTGTGCTTTCAGCCTATGCCCAAAAAAAGCAGCTCAAAGCGTAATTGATACCTGCAGGTGTTAATGTATCTTTCCTTGCATTAGCTGCCAAAAAGGCAGCTTGGTCTGGGAAGCTCTCCTTTCTCTGTCATATCTTCCCCAAACGCTGCTGCAAACACCCCAATGCAGTCACTTGAGAAACAAGTCTTTTCCACTCCTGTCTCCGTATTGCCACCACGGCATCCAAAGTCAGTGCTTACCCAAAAACAAATGCTGCAAGCCACAGAATAGATAGAAGGTGGCATGTTCTGAGATTTGGGAGGACTATCCTACGCCAAGCAATCCGAGTTGGTTACACTCACAGCAAGAATTGAGGGATGTCCGTAAAAACAGCTCTCCAGGGAGTTTCCGTGTGTTCCTGCATCACCCTCACACTAGCTGTCTCCAGCTGCTTTCTGCTTCTCTGTAGGACACAAGTTCTCCTTGGTATTTACTCATACTCTACCCAGACTTCGGGGCGTCCGCAGCATGCCACCGAGCTCCACAGAGCCCACTGCTCCCAACACCGCCTTTAGGAACAACTACTGGCCTTATCCTCTTACCAAAAGAAATCCCTTACAGTAACCATGCACGCAGTTTTGGTGCACAGCAGGAATGGATCTGCAGCACTGCTTTGCTCTAATGAGCCTTTCACAGGGCTTTTGCTACCATCAGTATCCTCCTCAACTCCTCCAGAAACCCTCAACAGCAGCAGCAATGAGCATCACCAACAGTCCCTCACCAAGCACACGAAGTGGTTGGGTCACATACTAAAAGCTCACCACAGCCCAGCAGGATGGAAGAGGCCCTTGTCTACCTCACACCAGCACCGTGGTGGGGAGACGAGCAACAAACCATTGCTCAGACCTCCCTATTGCCCTGGCATTGAAGAGTTTTCACTAGAAGCCTCAGTATTGTCTTCTACAGATGGGACCTTGCCCAGGAGCAATGCAGGAGGGTTTCTCCCCTGCCCCACTGAACAAGAGAGCAGAAGGCATTTAGCAGAAGGCATCTTATCTCGTACCACTGACGGGGTTTCTCCTAGCAGGATAAGTAGGGTGTTTCAGCACTCTGCACCATTTGTTTACATACTGCCCTCTGAAAGAGGAAGATCTGGAGCAAATTTCATGAGTGTAATTCATTTTACACCATTAATGAAAATAAAGGCACTTCTGAGTCACCTTATCTCCCAGCCATTAGGAAGTTTCCCCAATTCTCCATCCAGCTCCCAGCTGCATCCCACCTCTGCATGTAAAATCCACCAGCCAGAGGCACCGTGCAGGTTGGAGACAACCCTGTGGAACCTGAGGTCTTCAAGCCAACGAACAAGTTACCCCCCTCTATCGAAGAAGTTTGATTACATCACAGCTGATGTAATATCAGCAGTGTATGAGGAAACACAAGAGAATCCCATTCATTCCCACAAACTGCTGCACCAGGAAGCTGCCACGTGGCATTGCACGGCCTCCACCAGTGCCACCGTCCCACCATAAGTCTTCTCACAACACAAATTAGCAAGGCAGGCAACCACCGTAAAGAGGAAGGCTGCTGCCTCTCAAAACACACTTGGATAATTTATTTTGACAAGTGTAGCTTGGTTTTAATCATTGGTAATTCTTCTGAGCAAAGTGTCTTTGGATAAGGGGGTTGTAGTCTACTTTGTAAAAAGTAATGAAGTTGGAGTAATAGGAGGCCTTACTGCAGCGTTCTGTTATTAATGTGTTAATAAACATAGAGAAATCACTGTTTTGTGTATGTAAATTATAGAATTTGCAGATAAGCGAAGCGTAAATGAGCGAGGTTTAGCATAGACAAGGTACTCCCACTTTGTGCTGAGAACAGATAATAGCAATGTACCCAACTCACTCGATTGTATTTTCCAATCCTATGTTTGTTCATTAGTCAGGCTTTGCAGTTACAACAAAGATATCAGCTTCTCCCCTGAGGGTGGGTGCTCTGTTTTGTAGCCACTGAGGAAGCTGTTGCATTTTGGGCAACCAGAAGGAATTTCCACTACCCAAACCACAGTTAAGTCCAGATGAGCCACCTTCATTAGAGCATCACGACTGTCAATTGTTTCCATGCATACAGCAACGACCACATTTGTTATCAACCGAACTTCAACTCAAGGTGCAAACAAGGCCTCCTACAGGGCACAGGGCATGGTACAAAACACAACATAACAGCTTTGATGAACCTACAACCCTCTAGAACGCATGTGGCTATAGTGGAGCAGACAGTGACACAGTCTGAGCTTCACTCCCTCACACAGCTACAACCACCCCACAGCTGAAAGAAAGCAAAGAAGGTAGTGTCTGTCCCTGTCCCACCCCACGACCTCACCTCCTCTCAGCCATCCGGGATCTCCTGCACGCACACGAATGCCATGGTTCACAAGATTGAGCTGTCCCTTTGCTTGTGCGTTGGTCAGCATGAAGCAACTCCTTTGCTAGGCATTGACATCCTATTCATCCTGTGATATTACAAAGCTCTGAGACTCACCACCATCCCGACTGGCAAAATGACTCTCCAAATCAGCTATGGCAATACCAGACTAGCGGCTTTCCTGGTTTCCACGTGGGAAGTGATGATTCACTTCTACCTGTGAACTCCTAGTCCTGTTTTAGCAGCACCAGACACGGCCGTGGAGTGAGAGGCAATGATGGTGTTGAGGCAAGTGGGAATTTTTTCAGGATTTATTATGAAAAAAATGGTGTAGCTTGGTTTCGCCAGGAGCTGTTGAATTCAAAGAGGCAGCTTGGCTTTGGGGTTCCCAAGCCAAGGAGCTGCAATTACTCCCATGCGAGCGGTTTTGGGTGAACAACATGAAACAAGAGGAACAGCATTGAGGGCAACCAATATCTCAAAGGTCTGGAGGTGAAACTCTGGCAGAAGAGATGCTGCCAAGAGGCCAGGAACATTGTTAAACTGAGTGCAACCGCTTTTTTTATTTAAGTATTTTAAAATTAATGCAGCCTTTTCTATCAACAGTAAGGATTTCTTTCTGTATTTTTATCTACTGCCTTGAAGGCTGCTGCACCAAGTCATTACTTTAAATTTCCATCTTTGTCAATGCAAAATGTTATTTCATCAACATCAAAATATCTGCAGAACACTAGCTGGCATTTCTGCTTGCAAGCGTGTTTGGGGAGCATTTATACATTTATTTGCCTGGCAGAAATATGGTTCTGACTGACTCTTGAGTTGCTTACTTTTCAGAAGTTATTATCAAAACATCAGGCAAGAATTTCAGTACAAAGCTCAGAAGGAAATCAGGGCAGAATCATACTATAAGAACTCATCTCATATATAAAATCAGAGCTGCATATAACAGCCCAAGTCACTGCAGTGCCATTTGTATTTCTTTGCATCGTTTTATTCTTCGGGCAGCCAGGAGAAAAGGGACAATTTTTCAAAGAACAATAAGAGAGCCTGGCCACAAAACGTTCCTCCTAATACAAGTAAGTTGTTTTGCCTGGGAAAGCCCTTTTTCTAGCAAAGCAGGTTGGAAGGGAGAGGCAGACTCTTCCTCAGGAGAGAAAAGGCCGTCTTGTGCGTGGGCTGCTCCCTATTGTGCCGGCGCCAGAGGTTACGCGGCTGCCGTCGCAAGGCAGAAGTCCCCAGCCAGGCAAAGCCTCCCTGGCCCCAAGTGGCTGGGAGCACCCAAGAGTGGGGAAATAGAGGCACAAAGAATATCTGCAAGAGAGCAGTCCCTTCCCTGCGCTGCCCTCCATCATTTCTGACACAAAAGGGGAAAACATAGTGTTGGGTTGAGCTCTTTTTAAACCAAAAGGGATTTTTTTTTAAAAAAAATAAAAATAATCTCTTCCAGTCCCTTCATTCACATTTTACTTCTTGAGGAGGAAAAACAAATGTGACATTACTTTTCTCACTCTGAGGACTAGACGTCACGTTTACCAATTTCACTACGAGACGGCAGAGAACATTTTCTCGCTCTGAAATCCAAGCAGTTTTGCTATGACTACCAGCCCGGTGCCAAAAAAAAAAAGAGGGGGAATCACCTGTAAAGAATTAGGTAACAGAGTGTGAAAGGTCTCTGCCATTCAGGAAATACTTCCCGCTGGATTTAATTACAGATTGCAACTAACTCTTCCCCCCCCTCCCTTTTTTTTGAACTTCAGACATACAATAACATGACATTTATTGAATATGCTAGCTTTGCAGTGGCAGCGATAGTTAAAAGCCTGGAGAACTGCTTTGTTTACAATTAACTTTTAAAATATATTTTACGCATCAGATTAATGAGAGTTTTATGGAGAAAGCACATTTTATCCACCTTCGTTAGGAAGGAGCAATTAGCAAAATCTCTCTTTGCAGGCTGCAGAGAGCGATGCCGGAGACCTGCTCGGGTCCCAGTGCCATGCTGGCAGCACCGCTCCCCATCTTCTCCCCAGCCACATCCTGGGGGCAATCTGCCTTTTACAGCCCGAGCAAACTCCCTCCCTGCTCAGCAGTTCGCACAGATATTGGCTTCAGCAAGTCCCTCTCACATTTGGTCTAAATTGGGTATTTTCCCCTCAGTATCTCAGCTAAGATGAGCGGTCCCGATACAACAGTATTAAATGTCAAACGAGCAAAAAACAATGTGCAAAGCCAACACAACTCTGCATTTAATTTAGGCAGTGTCAAAGCAAGGAGCAGAAAGGAATGGCGTTTTTTTTTTCTTTGCACATTTTTATAAAACCACTGAATCCAGCTCGTAGTCGAGGCTTCTGTCCTAACAGCCTCACCAGAACCCTTTTCTTCCCTTATTCCCTATCAATATTAGGTTAATCAGCAGTAAGCAAAACAATATAACGATATCTGCTTACATTTGAGTCGCTAATTATACACGGTAATGTTAAAACTGTTCCTCCGTTGTGCACTTAATTTGCCTGCTTTGGAATGAGACTTTAGGATTTTATTTCTAAATGTGTTGACTAAATTGTGTCTCTGCTTTTGCAGCCAGAAACGGAGAAGCTTTCCTCTCTCTGTAGGTAATGAGGCATCAAACGCCTTGGAATTCATTTAAAAATCTGTATTCCATCACAATTATCTCCAGTTGTTGTGCATAATAAAATGATTTGTTATAGATCAAATACTGTACGGATATGTTGAATTGGTATCGAGAACGTCGCTTAAACTCACAAAAGGTAATGAAACTCGGAGCGCAGGCAAAAATCTGCTGCCCGGAAGGTGTTATCCTGTCAGTGCTGCGGGGTAATTTACAGGATCTGCCAACATTTAGGAGTCTCTGGGTTGACTTTTTTTGGCTTTTATGAGCTGAAGAACAGAAGCAGGGTCACTGGAGAGATTAAGTTTCCTTTCTGCATTAATGTTAGGGAGGGAGACAGAGAAAGACACAGCAAATAAGTGCTCTGCTGTACCCTGAAAATTAAAATACAGCTGGATTATTACTCTAATGATGTGCTTTGCCAGCTCTTAGAGGGTTCACAACCTCACAACACACAACCACGCGTACGGAGAACTTGTACCCTCAGCATTTAATCAGATGGGGAGTTGGAAATGGTTTGCTTGGCGTTTTGCTTCTTGGTTTGCTTTTTAACACCACAAAAACCTGCTCCTGTTTATACAGAGCACACTGGAAATCAGCAGTAAATTCATCCACTGATATACCCTTCTGCAACGAAGCTGGATTCAGTAAAACAGCAACGCAGGGTAGCGCAAAGGAAAATTTTCCCCCTCCTCTGTGCTACAAGCAATAGAAATTTGGCAACAACTTTCTCTGCAGCACAGCATCCAAAGCAGGAGCACTGGTCCTCCCATCCCTTATAAAGCACACAGGCATGGAATAAGAAAAAAAATAAAATTGGAGGCATTTGTAGTAGCCAATTTTCACACCATGTTTTCTATACGGTATAAGCATAAATAAGGGGAGAAATGAGATTTGAAATTCTGCCTGCACATTTTGTACATCGGCACTTTCGATTAATCTGACTTGCGTGGAAGCAAAAGAGAATGTTTACCTCCTCGCCTCTGAAGTGAAGAAAGAAAACCTTATTTTGCAATTATGGCATGAAACATAGGCAAAACTAAGAATGTTTCCTATTGTTTCTTTTTGCCTCCCTGCTTCCCAGAAAAAAAAAAAATCAGATTGCAAGTCTATTCCAGAACGAAATGCTATTCATCGCAGAAAGGGAATTTAACCTGATAAATCAGCTTTCTGCAGATAGTGATTGAAGTGCTTCATGATCACATTTGAATGGGTTTTCTTTACTGACATATTTTTGTTAACTGGTTTAATAAATTATGACAGACCTTTAAAACCCGATTGGAGCTGTACAGGATAGATTTATGACCAGCCAAACAGCACAGCAGAAAGTAAACGCACAATATTTTAGTGCTTCCCATAGAACTCATTGTTGCTGCTGTTGTTATTATTATTATTAGCCCCAAAAGAATAGCTGAAGTTTAATGTTGTTCGGTGATTGTTTTCAAAAGTAAACTGTAGAAACAGAAAGAAATTGTTTAAATCCAGAAACTATTTTGAACAAGTTACCTGGAAAAAGCTAAATTAAAATAATATAGTAATAATAGACTCAAAGCATGGAGTAATATAAGACTGCAACAAAACTGGAAAAGGAAAATTAGACATTCAACAAATGAGATTTTCAACTAAATTACTCAGGCTGTTTTATGGCATTTCAAATCTCTTTTCTTCTTTTCACACTTGTTCATAAAGCACTCACAATCAAAACAGCAACAACAACTTTTCATTTCTTGTGAGATAGCCGATGGGATCAAAATGTCGTTTCTTAAAGCACAGAACAAACCAGGTTCATGCCCCGCAGTTTCGAAGGTGTTGTTACTAAATGGTGGATAGATGAGACGAGTGTATCCTTTTGTGAACAAATTGTGATACCAAAGGGATAGTTATTTGTTAAAAATAGAGTGATTTATACGTAAAAAAAATGAATTTCACAATTTTGTATGAGTAGTTCTACTTGGGTATTTGCTGCATTTAACATTGCTGAAAACTAAAACAGATAAATAGATTATTTTTTTCCTAAATTGAGATCCGTATAAAACACAAACTAATTAGCCACATGTATCAAAATTATTAACGTGACCTTAGCTATTCAGTTGCCTTGCATTATATAATATACGATCCAATAAATTAGGTAATGTAACGAAACTAAAAATAAGGCTTAGTTCTCGGTGCAAATTAAACTATAAAACATTATAGTCAGTGCTTGAAAACACTCCATCTTTCATTTCTAAATTATAATTTAAGAACTAATAAAGGCGCTTTCATAAAATAAGGAAAACAAACTTGTTCCAATTTGGTGTGAAAAATAATTGAATCTGACAATTTTATGAAAGGACTTTGCACGTGCAAAGCCACAAAGGCACAAATAAAAAAACAGTGATTACAAAATAGTTATAATCATCTGACTGGCGTTTTACGTGCTAGATGCTTGTAAAAAATGGAGATTATAAACATGCACTGTGCACCATAAAACCATGTGTAGACGAGAGAAGGAAACTCCCCCCAGACTGGAGAACAAAATTGCTCTGCGCTCTTCCTACGTTGCAGCCATTCACTCCGAGAAGGCTTTTAACCAAATCTGTCTATAGGATGGGGATGGAAAATGGATGAAATATATGTTTGTTCTGCTCTTTCATCCCTTTCCTGCAGCGGTGGGAGAATGAAAACTTCGATGTTGTGTTAGTCCCAAGGCAGAGTTTCTTTGAATGTCTGTGCCTCGTCCTCCTGATCGCGACGCTGGGCTGAGCGACCCATAAATTAGTCTGTTTGTAATTAAAGCTGCTTTCCCAAATGGAGAGAGGGGGCTAACGCTGTCCCTACCTGTGCCTTCCCTTTCATCCCAGAGCCAGCTAAAGAGAAATCCTCTTACACTCGCTAAGGGAGAGAAATGCAGCCAAAAAGAAACAGCAAACTTGTGTTTAAAAGTGGTGGCAGAGGCAATTCTGAGCACTCCAGAAAAGGCAGATAGCACTTTGAGGATTTATATAATTAAATTCATCTGTTGCTGCTTCTCTAAAGCATCGCTCCTGAATTAAGAAATCACACACAACCCAACTCTACATCGAGAAAAAACTCAAAACCTTAAAAAAAAAAAATTAACTGAGGAAGGTTAACAAATTAAAAGACCGAAAGAAATCCCCAAGGGAGCCTCCCTAACTGACTCAAAGTGTCACACCAACACCACAAAAATACCAGAGATTCACGTAAACTTTGAGGAGAATTTTTGTTATTGTTGTTTACTAACTACGCTAAGCAAGAAAGCTACAGTAAAAACGGTCATAGTTTATATAGGTAAACTACCAAAATCAGCATCACTTTTTTTTTTTAATACCTTGGTGCCCCCTTTTGGTCTATACAGTTCAAGGCATTTTCCTCATTAAAAAATTTAATCATAAAAATACAGTAACTTTTCACCAGTGAAGTCTTAGTTGAGAGTCTCGCGGCTGCTCCACCTATAGTGACCATCCACTGTCCCCGCTATCGATTTAGCCCCAGTGAACACTCACAAGCAGCAGCTAAGCACAAAGCAAAGGGCTGACTTCCATTAGAAAAATTGCCCCAGCACAAAATCCTACTTTTTACACAGTTATCTTGATAAATGGGAGAAAAAAAAAATAAAAGAAAAAGAAGAAAGGAAAAAAAAAAAGACCCATTCATTACCTTTGCTACAGTACACTCAATGGGGGAAGGCTGAGGCTGGTGTACGGATGATAACTTTGCCTTGCTATGTTTGTGCGTGCAACACTGAGGAGAGAAAAGCTCCCAAGCAAGCAGGAGCCTTTGCTGAGGTCCAGGTTCTCATCAGACCGTGTGCTGTTAGCATCGCACCCAAACCTCACCGATCTTTAAGGAGAAAGCAAAGTTTCATATATATTAATTAGACCAAAAAAAAAAAAAACCAAACCAAAAACCCCCTCATCCTGATGACTTTCATATTGCAGCGCTAGCAATTATGCCACAGAAAAAAAGATCTTTCCACGTTCAACATCACTGTGTGAAGACGAGCTTATTTCCAGCAGGGATATTGAGTCCTGCCATCTGAAGGGCCAATCAAGTGTGAAGTACAGTATAGTTTTAGACTCAATTGAAAGGAAAAAGCTTGACTACTAGTTCATAGCATGACAACTTTCATGGATTAGCTCAGACCCTATTCTACTCCGTGAAAGGGTATCACAGCATGAAGACAGTTTTCAATGCACTAAACTTTAATAGCTGAGTGGGGGAGCCAAAGCTTCCTTTTGGTCTCTATAGAAACAGTATAGCCAAAATTTGAGGCAAAATTAAGATTCTTAGGTTTCAGTCCTGTATTTACCCTCCAAGATCCCCATTCACAAAAAGCGTTCAGACTTTATATACCTACACATAAATAATTATAGAGATAATTACATACATGCTTGTGTGTGTCATTTTTCTAATGGAAGATGAAGTGAGTTAAACCCAATTAACTAATTTCCCAGAGCCCCACCACTGCGTCCCAATGTCCCCAGAGCATTAGCAGAAAGCAGCGGGTGCAGAGGAGCACCCGAGGAGACATCACCACTCTCAGGCATTTTCCTCCCACCCCAGCTGCAAAGCTGTGCACCCTACATGACCCCAGCCCTTCAAAGCCCTCATCCCCTTAGCATCCTCCAGAAAGTCAGAGAATTTATTTAGGTGCTCAGTCCCAGAGCAAGGCACTACCAGCAACGAACATCTCATTAGGGAATGCTGTATTTTGCCTGTTGATGCCAGAGGTTGATGGAAACTTAACCTGCAAGGAGCAATAGCAGAGGAGCAACAGTATCCAACTCAGCAGGAAAAGTTCCTCATTAGTTTTTCAAGAAGAACGCTCTCATGATGAAATTAAACACTGAGAACAAGAAGAAAAACACTCTCCCGTGACGAACTCTTCCCCGACTCCTCTTCCTCAGCCCATGCGGATCGTGCAGGTGGGTTCCTGCAGGCATTGTGCCCACAGGACATGGGACCAGCCTACGTCACACTGCACATACGCATCGCACGTGGGCACAGAGAAAACAGTGCCAGCTTTTCTGCAGCATTAACTTCATTTCTTGTTTCACACTTGACCGTGCACCCCCTAACTACAGTTCCCAGCAGACATTACCCCTATATGCCAACATACACAACACAAACACAGTTTTCTCTTCCCACCTCCCGCACGTGCTCTCTTTTCTGTCCTTTCATCTGTGAGGTACCGGGGCCAGGCATCCCCCCGGATGCAGCTGGGAGGGATGTTACCTGCAGGTACCCATGCTGAGCTTTCCACCCATCTGGGCAACGGCGAGGGCGATCTGGTTCGCTCAGCAAACTTGGCCGGGCCACAGATGCCTTCCCCCGCCCCCCTCCCTGCGCCGCCGGGATGTATGGGTGCCTCCTATGGAGAGTCTACATTTCACTATAATGCTGCTACCCCTTCCCTTTGTGGAGCACTAATCCTGAGTCACCAGAGCCAGAAACTCGCCTTGCATGGCCAGAGAAGTGATTTTTCCTCTCTCCCCGCCTTTTTTGGATTTGGAGTTAATCCAGCTCTGCTCAGGGTCTCCCCGCGGTGTACCCACCATTGGAACCATGGATCCCTGCGTGAGCAGCTATTTTTGATGGGGATCTGTTGCATGAGCAGGGCCATCCTAGGGGTGCTAACACCCCAGGCCAGTTCTCTTTGGCCACGCAGGGAGCCAGGACTAGCCCAAGGTCATCGTCTGCTGAGCAGGGAGCTGCCATGGGAGCACACGTTTTAATTCGGGGCTTGCAACTGGTTGCACACGGAGGGGTTACACTACCAGGACTGCCTTGCTTATATCTCCTGAGGCTCCTAGGCACTCTGCCCCCATGGTCAGGGACCATAATGGTCCCTCAGACCTTGGCATTGCCCTCCAGACCTCATCTCAGCAGCATCCCATCAAGATTCAAGGTTCCCCACAATGGTGAGAAAGCCCAACATCGCTGATCATCTCTCAGACAAGCATTGTCCAAACTCTTCGCTGAACACACTCCACTGTGCACACGTGGTAAAGAAGTTCTGGAAAAGAAAACGTTGAATAAAAAGTTCTCCTACTCACAAGGAAACAGACATTGTGTGCTACCTTGTTGACCCAGCACGATTCAAAGGTAGCATACACTTTCTCTTCTCCATCCCGGAGAGCCACAGCATCCTAGACCAGCATCTCCATCATCCTAACAGCGAATGCAGGTGCTAAAAGCTGCTTGCTGCAAAACAACCCCCTCGCCCAGGAACCTTCATCCAGCCAGGTGAAAAGTGAGGTCCTGGAGTCACAACAGGCAGCCAAAAAGGATATACACCCAACAACCTTGACAGATCTGTGTCATAACCACATCCCCCACAGAGCTTGCACCTACTTGGGCATCATTTCACAGGCTGAGTCCATGCATGCAGTTTTCCAAGTATCACACCTGTATGTTCCAAAAAACCCTGATGGGCACATTGCAGATGAGCAAACACCAGCATAGAGGAGAAAAAGCATCAACACCATTGTTGTGTGATACACTAACTCATGTGACAATCTGGAGGAGGTGTCTTCGGGCCAGCCAGGCGCGCTTGGATGTTTGCTATATGAAAAGACTATGGTAGCACTGGGCAAGTGCTGAAGAGCTTGGCAGTGGGTGTAGGCTGGAAGGGGAGATGCCTGGGTGCACCCCTCATGCTCCAGTGCTGAACTACTGCCTCCGAGGATGTCTCCATCTCGAGAAGTCTAGAGCAGCAGTAGCAGTCTGGGGGAAAACATGTCCTTGGATAACATGGCCTTTCTCATACTCTTGTAAAAGGGATGAATTCCCTGTGGTGTTGGCATGAGCAAACCTGCCTTTGATGCTCAGACCCACTCATGATTAGGACTGTAAGCAGAAATTAGAGAGACATGTTTATGGTTAAACACTATTTCCTCTGTTGGTTAAACACTACCTACTTCTCTCTCCATTAGATACAACATCTCAAAAGCCCCAGGGTCTAACAATAAAAACTCTGAACAGAGACTTTTTCCTTCGCACAGTGCTGAGGAAAACAATTCGCAGTTTAAATTATTTCCTTTCAACAGGTTTGAGAAAGCCACGGTGCAGTAATTACACACTGTCCTCTACCCCTTGGTCCCTTACCGAGCAGCCAAATATCGTGCCAAGTCTTCAATTAGACCCAGTTCCTGTCATTCAATTGGACCAAGATCTGTCACTTTGCACAGGGCAGAAAGTTCAGAATTAGGTCCATGGGCACACATTGACAGCTCAATCGATCGCTGGGCTCCTGCCACTGACAGTCACATGTATGTGGGCGGATGGATTCAATGGTCCTATTTAAACCTGCTCCCGGAGCCCTCAGGCCCTACATGTGTCACCGTGTTAGATGCCATTGATGCTGAGGCAGCTTCCTCGCAGGACGTCAAAGCATAATGGAGCAAACCCCTCATGTGTGAAGGGAAAGCCGGCCTCTTGCACCAAGGAATCCCCTCTATTCAGCCCAGGAGAAGTTTATGTTTGGAGCTGAACCACACAGACCTCAACACAGCCAAATCCTACAGCTACAGGAGTGAAATAACAACGACAACCAGCCAGCACACACCAGCGTCACCCAGCCCCAGGAGATGCTGGGAGAGGAGGATTTGGGGTTCAGCAGCAGGAGGTTGACTTGCTTCCCTAGAGGAAGGACCCCAACCAGTCTCACACAGGACAGGTGAAACCAGGCTGTGCTATCCTGCGTTGGGACAAGACGCTGAGGAAAAAACAGCCTCACTGCTTCATCAGATAAAAAAGAGGCTGCACTTGCTCAAGGAGGCTCTGCCACTGCCCTGGTGCAAAAACAGCTGAGAGCAGAAAACATTCATCACTGTGTAACTTCTGATCCCTAAACCAACCTGGACACACTCTGATGCCAAGAGGACAAAGCCCAGGAGTCTGTGAATCCATTGCTATTTCATTTGAGGGCCACCGTCCCTTAGAGCAGATCTTGTTAATGAGATCCAAACCAGACTGTCTGCTATAGGATGATATAATCCTCACCACTCTGCAAGGTCCAGAAAGGTAGCAGCGCTGACCTCCCACAGCGAGGTTTATCCTTCCCACCCTGGGACTTAGAGCCAGGAGCATGGCTGTGTCCATCACATTCCCACCAGCAGCATCCCTTCCCCAGGATGCTGGCGCAGGAGTGATGCTCAGGAAGGGGGCTCGTCCTCCCTCAGCCTCAAAGCATGCACTGTGCTGAAAAGGAAAGATATGCAGTTATTTGGCTGCGTGTCCGAGAGCATCACTGAGGCTTTGACAAGATGTCGCTCAGCCCTGACAGACAGATTTTCTGCTTGAGAGTGAGATAGCTCCCCTCCACCAGAGCACAGACACCGATTAAACAGCTGGTGGTTACTCCTAGTCTCCAGCCTTTTCGCTGGAGAGGCTTCCCATGCAGTAATAGGCTTTTCTCCACCTACGAGAAGCTCCACATGGGGACGCGGACAGTCCAGTGACGTGGCACTGGCTGGCAGGAGAGATTCAAGCCAGATAAACAGGTGTCATCATGCTGGAGCAATGCCGTGTTGGCACGGGGCTCTTTTCCCCCCGTCCTGCTGCCCAGCTCTGCTCGTGCCACATTTCCAAGTGCAAAGTCACATCTCTTCAGGGGCCAGACTCAGCCGGTGGAGGGTAGGCTGAGGTAAAAAGTTTCCACACATCGTACGTGGGGCTGAGCAAGAGGGAGTCAAAGGATGGGAAAAGCCAGGAACAGCAGGCTGCAACTATGCCCTGACCAGTGCCAGCCACCAGCACAGCTGCAGAGGGATGCACAAGTCATCCCACATGTCCAGGTACGCAGCACAACCCGGGCTGATGACATGAGACACTGCACTTTTTCAAACGAGAGCTCTGCACCAGGTTTCAAACATCGTGGGAAGTCTCATCCTGCTTCAGTTTCTTCTCCTCTTTCAGCTGCAGACTCCTAAATGGACACTAGCTTGACAATCCCTTTCTCCAAGGCACATCTGCCTTTCTTTTCTCTCTCTGTTCAATCTGTAGCTTACCTTCCCTCCTGAGGAATCATCTAAAGGATCTCTCATACCTTTTGCTGCCCAATTTTTGCAGCAGTCGGGGCATAAACTGTTTGATAGACTCTGAAGGGTTGCCTTTGTTTCCCCAAAAAGGTGCTATTTTGTTCACAAACACTCTGAGGAGCTCGGCAGCCTCTCTTCCTACCACTCTCTTTTCATCATTTTAACACAAAAGCTAAAGCTTTTGAAATGCCCGTTTCATGTTGGTACAGTAGACATCTGAATTCCTTCCACATTTGAAGCCTGAGTCTAAACATGAACTTACCCCAAAAATCTCAAGTTTGCAATTTAAGCAATTTCCTTTGATGCATTATTTAAACATACATTTTAATTATTAATTGAGACAACTTAGTGCTGTCACTTAATATCCGAACCCTGCACTGGGCCAGGTCCTCACCTGCTGCAAACCCCTCCTGCTTCTGTCCCAGCACCCCAGCCTTCCTCCCCCTCTGCTCTCCACGCCTACCAAAGCATTTCATTAAATTATTTCAACAAGCTCCTCTAAGTCCAGTTCAAAGCAAGCAGCTAATGAAGTATTTAAACATTTTTGTACCCAAAATTCATCAGTTTATGAAACACCTTGAGAAAACAAAATTATAATTTTGTGCAAAACCATGTTTTGCAGTGCATCACTGGAGGGAAAATTGTGTCATAGCAGTTCAATTTAAAGAAGAAACCATCACCTACTACTTTCCTTTATGAGAAGCCAGATATCTCCTCTACAGGTGTTTTACTCTTTGCCTCCATATCTCCTAACCCTTTTAGCTGCAGCTACAGTTCCCCCAAGAGGGGACACGTGAGTTTCCTGCCTCTGCCCCAGGTGAGTCCATCCTTTCTTAGTGCAACCCTGCTGGGACCAAAGCCAGTGCCTGGGGCAGAGCTGAGCATCACCCACAGCTTCTGCAGGGCAGACAAGACCCACTTTCTTGCTCCCCTCCTGCCTCATTGAGACTAGAAATTGTTCCCTATTTGGCCAAGGTCCACTCATTCTCCACAATGTCTGGGTTTAACAATTCAGTAGGAAGGATGTTTAAGAATAGGACTGCGGCATGGGGACAGCAGGGGAGTGGAGCAGCCCTGGAAAGGCTGCAGGTGTGGGAGGTGCACATGGGCACTCACTCCATACTGTGTGCGTCACACTCTTGGGATGCTACCCTTGGTCTCCCTACAACCGCAGATGGGGATTTTGACTGTTCAAATCCAGGCTTTGTACTGAATTTGGGGTGTTGAGCAGGGAGCCTCAGGGTGTTGAGCGAACTGCAGTGGAAGGAAGTTGCTGTACCCAAGTAGGTCAGAAGACAGCTTTGCCAGTATCAAGTGTCCAGTTACCTCTGCTCGGTAGAATCACCTATCTGCCTCCACTACAGCCCTCAGAAGGGATAATGAGAAAACCAGGTGACCTGCATCCACCCAGCAATAACTCTCTCCGTCCTGGTCCCAGAACCAACATCTATTTATCTCAGCACCTGAGTAGGAGCCTGGACCAGCTTTGCCTATCCCAAAAGCTTCAGATTCACCAACACCCCTTTGTGTTTCAGGCACCTCACAAGGAAGATCTTTGCTGTCCAGCTGAGGATCAGTAAAGATGCTGAAAATGCTCGGAAAGTGCCAGGCAGTTCCTTGCTAAGATGTTCACGTCACACTATCCTGTCCGTGCACCAATAGCCAGAAGGGACCACTGTCCACACCGCTGGAATCACTGAGCTCTGGGAAATACAGGCTTTGCTGCTATGGAATTCCCCCAGAGGAGATGGCAGGTTGATTTATTACTGCTGTGCTTTGGGTCAAAGAAATATGATCCCCAAACCATAATGAACTGCCATGCTAAGAAAAAATTAATAATAATAAATTATGCTGAACAAAAGCACGTGGGCCACCCCAATGCGATGCACTCTGTGCGATTACTCAGAGCAGCGCGAGGGCTGGACCTCAGAGGCCACTCACACTCGTCACATTCACCGGCACCAAATCCATCCACCCCAAATCTTCTGCCTTTTCTTTTAGTTCCCTTAAGTGCCAGCTGCAAGGAGATCCCCAGGACGCAGGAGGGTGTGATCTCTCTGGGCAATGGAATAAAAACCCATCCTGAGGAGCACTCTCTTTTTGGCTCAGTGGCATTGTAAAAGGAGGGTTGCTATTATTGCTGCCTCTTCATCTACCCTCAGCCCCTGTCGGCTGCCTGGGTCTGGTGCTGGCCAGATATGATTTGCTCACCCTACACACACACACGCCAGAAGTTAAGGCGATTGCAGCAAAGATTTCCCCTCTTGCAATGGGATATTGGGAAGCCCATGGCACCTAAGAAAACAGTAAATTAGCTGCACACAGTAAAACTGAATTTGGTTTCCTCTCCACAACACCATGAAGATATTTATATATAATTTATCTTTCTAAGTTGTCATGTGGCAAAAGACCTCTCGCTGTGAGGCAAGCTTCTCTTCCTACTTAGAGAGAATTACGTGATTAAATAGAGACCTGAAAAGTTGTGAACAAGCATTGAAGAAGAAAAGGTTTCCTCTTAAAGCCTTAATGAAGTGGGTTCATTCCTCCTCCAACATCAACTTAGCCTTGTGTAGTTTGTTTTCACTCTGGTTAATCACTGACCAAAGCTGTAGTGCGGACCACCAGTTCCCAATAACCCATAAAAGGCAGATCAGAGCTATTGTTCTTTTCTGTAGGGCTTAGCAGACAACAGCTGAATAAACCTGTTCAAAGTCAGAACAGTCAAGGAGGAACAGAAGCCCGGCCATCGGCTGCAGGGAATCCTGAAAAGGAAATTCATTTATTGTGACATAATTGATAGTGTGCACACAAATGCACTACGTGGACCCGATGCAATCTTGAGTAATTAAAATATGGAACAATTAATGGGCCCCAGTTATAGAAAGAAATGTTGTTGCAAAGAGGGAATTTGTGCCTGCTTGCTGCCTGCGGATGCTGGCACCTGGTGGGTGCTCCTGGCATCCCATGACAGATATTTTGGGGAAAATATTTCCATGACTGAGAAGCGAGGAAAGGGGGAAAAATCCATGCAACTGGGTCTTTGGAAATTATACCCTGTAAAACTGTTAGAGATAAGAGAGATGTAGGAAGGACTGGATTTTGCTGGCAAGAGTCATAAGGTGGCTGCTCTTGTTGAAGGCTTCAGAGAAGTACGAATGCAACCTTTGGCAAGGAGGCACATTCTGGTTTCTCATTTGGATTCTCAGCAGTTGCAAACAGGCACAAAGTGCTTTGATCGTAAGAGGTGTCTCTAGTGCCATAGAAACCCAGCCCTCCTCTAGCACCACCTACCCAAGAGGAAAGGTTTTTCAGGAACATAACTATCTTCTGAAATAAAGAATCCAAAAGTAAAGCATTGGGATAGTGCTTTTGCTCCAAATTTGCTTCTGCCCTTTCCCAAAGTGGCAGAATGAGAGCCCTACTAGTGGCCATGCAGCCCCACAAGTTCATAACAGTGAATCCATCAGCCCTTTTTGTTCCAAGATGCTTCTAACTGAGCTGCTAACCGAGCAGGAGCCAGGCAAGAAAACAAGACTACAACGACAAATTTAAAGAAAGGCAAACAAACCCCATGACAAGCCCTGAGCAGCTGCGCTGACTATGACGTGACAAGGATGAACACACCCTCTTCAACGCATGGAGCAAGGTCTAGTTCAGCCACTTCTTCCCCTCCCCAAAATCTTTGAAGCCACTTGAATACATCTCACACCCTGCACCCCTGCCCCGATGCCTGCTCTCGACGCTTTTATGGTAGGAGGTGAGGTTACTCATCCCTGTGCCTGAGAAGGGACCTTCTCCGTTATATTCTCCCAGCTGGTCTCAATGCCGGCGCTCACACCGGGCTTCCTCCATCTGCTCTGGCAGCTCCTTTTCCCCACTGGGTGTCATTTCTATTCTCCACACTGCTGACAGCTACCCCTGCCCAAGCGCAGTCCTCTGGTAAGCCCGACATGGGACGTGCCTTCCCCACGCAGGTCAATATCCACGACTTCTATGGTCCACACCTTGCGTTTCAGCCAAGGCAGACTGATTTCCAGCATCACAGAGAGGCATCCAAAAATAATTAGCTGGACCCATTCCAGCGAGGGTCAAATGTTGGGCTCTACTCTTCTCGGTGGATGATACACTGAGGTTAAGGGGAGATTTATGACATTTGGCCACACAGAACCTGTAGTTGCAGTGAAAATACTAGCCCTGAGGGTAAAAGCAAGCATCAGCGGCACTGGGTGAACCCCCTGAGGAGTCACCCTGAGAGCAGAACAGGCACTGCATTTTCGAGGTCCCTTGGGAGAGACACAGCACTGCTTTGATCTTGGTGGAGGAAAGAATAAGTGGAAAGGTTTGGGGAAATCCAGGAAGAGTCAAAGAAGTTTTTGACCCCTTTTCTTCCCTGAGTTAAAGCAAAACAAAAAAATGAAACATGTTGGTAAAAATAAAGATTAAAGAATAATAAGCAGAGACTGACGAAGAGCAGCAAAGTCTTCAGCTGAAACGAGGATTTGTTGCTGCTGGGAGCAGGCGGAGAGGGAGGGAGGGGAGGGAGGAAGAGCTACAATTTGGCAAGAGCAACGCAAACTTTAAGTTTTAGACATCATTTTCTATTTTTTAGCAGTTTATTCCTCTCACCTGCGTGCTCCATGGGGAAACACTGATTGCTTTAATTCTAATATTTGGAGTGGAACCCATTCACGAAACTTTCTGGCTGTGTGATTCAAACGAGCCTTCTCTTTCCTCTTTTTGTTCTCACAAGAAAATCAATTCACTTGAAGAGCCTCTTAATCCCATTTTTGCAATCAACAATTGCCACTTGTATATCGCTCTAATAGATTAAGAAGTGGGATGATGCGGTTGTCTGGTCTAATTCAACCCTATTCAGGTAACTGCAGCCCGAGGCACTTTGTAGTGCCAAGTGTAGAGCTCTACAGGAAGACTTTTGCTATCATAATTTCCTGTGGAGCTATGCACTGCCCCCACTGAGTAGTCTGAATTACTTTGAATTAGGCCCGACAACCACAGAGAGCAGAAATCCAACAAGCAACAATAACCAAGTCTTTGAGCATGACTTGCATGGGTTATTTTTTTTCTTTTTTTTTTTTTTTTCCCTTTGCATTCGAACAGAAAGAAGGAATTTCAAAACGCGCATCTATTTAAATGACAGCAACCTGCCATAAATCAAGTGGGAAACAAAAGGGGAAAACAGTTTAAGTGAGAGAGAAGTTGAAGTGGAGGAAAAATTAATCAAAACAGTTTTCAAAAAAAACTTCATCGTAAGAGCCTGTGAAAAAAAAAAAATTCGGGCCTAGAGCATCTCCATGGCAACAGAGAACAAGCACATGTTGGATACCAAAATCATAAAAGGTTTGTTTTGCAGGGATGAAACAGAAACAGATGGATCCATGTCTAGTTTTAGTTTAATTTGTCAAAACATTCCAGGCAATTTATCAGCCAGTATTGCACAACTATTAAAGAAACACCTAAAAAAAAACCTGCACAAGCTTTACTGACGGTTCCAAAAAACTGAGAAGTGCCAGAGTGGACTTAAAGCCATAAACATAAGGCTTAAAAGCCAGATCAGGCTGATGTTGATTCAGGTAAACCAGCCTAACGTTGCTTTTCAAATGTGCACTTCAATGATAAAACTGTCTCCACAAAGGAATAATTCTGCACGTGCAGAAAAAAACCACAACCAGGCATACGTTAAACTGTTGTCTGGTTCCAGAGAGTGAATAAATTGGGCCACACCGTTAAAAATGCTGCATCTCAAGGGGTACAAGTTAAAAATGTTCTGAGTAGAAAAACTCTGATCTTAGAGGGGTGAAAAGAGGTTTCTTTCCTTTTCCCATTTTTTTTTTTACCTCCTGCTTTTCTTTTTTTTAATTTGTCATCATTCCTTAATTATTTACCAACATGGCAAAAAATGAATTAAATCTAAATAAATATCGAAGGTTTCTCTTCTTAAGAGTTCCAATCACTATTCCTACTCTTTTACCTTTCTGTGTTCAGAAAATAAAGAGAACAAAGCGGGAGCCCTACTGGTTCAAAACTAGCAGAACAGACAAACAACAGAGCACAACTGTTCCCTCATGCATGCCTGGGATTAGGATAAAAGCAGAAAAGACTTCTGAGAAAAAGAAAACAACAAAAGAAACAGGAGTGCTGACAAAACTTTTTTTCTTTCTATTGAGGCAAAAGAGAGAGAAAAAAGGAGCGTTGCTAATAAAAAAAAAGAAAGAAAGGAGGGGCAAAGAAAGGAGAAAGAAAGATAGAAGAAGAAAGATTAACAAACAGAAGTAAGGGATTTCACCTCCTGTTTTACATTTTACTTTTAGCCCAATATGATCAGGGAAATGAGGTGCAGGAGGAGAGTGAATCCTAACCCAGCGCGCCCTGGAGAAGATGACCGCGTGCGCTGTTGGGTCATCGGCTCCGTCTCAGCTCTCCGGCCCCGTGGGCACAGCGCGATGTCAGCTGGGCTTTGCCTTGCCTCTTCCCGCTGAGGAGCGGCTCAGTTTCATGCTCGGGTGCTCTTATACCCCAAACTCTTAAACTCTTAAAATAATTATTATATTTAAAAAAAAAACCAAACCCAAAACAAAACACGCACAACAGAATTGTTTAAAATGGCCCCAGAGACCAAAACAGCTGATGTGGCAAGAATTTAAGTTCTTACAAACTATAAAGTTCAACTGAACTAACTAGCCTTAGTTAACCAGCACTGCAGTTGGAAGCTGACACCGCTTCACAGGGACCTGCAACTCACCCAAGAAACCCCACACTGGCACGCAAGACGCTTGCATTGGGCCAAGGGAAAAAGAATAGAACTTTCTTGAAAGCTTCTGAGATTTCAGCAAAATCATAGAATGGTTTGGGTTGGAAGGGACTTTAAAGATCATATAGTTCCAACGCTCCTGCCGCACCCCCAGTTCACCCACTGAGGAACCAGAGTGGTTCCTGGTGCCACAGGGGCATCACAAATGCCCGCGGGGCAGCGAGGTCCTGCATCAGCTGCCACATAAGAGGCGCTGACGCCCTTGGGTTGTGTGTGCCAGGTTGTAAGGGGCTTACCTTGGTCTCAAATTCTCAAAAATCAGTCCAGATCTTGCAAGTGGCAACTTACTGGCAGTCCCATGACTCGGCTAGATACCTCGAGCTGATACCTTTGCTTGCGAAACTGCAGTTTCCTTTGTGATATAACCAGATACACACATGTGCATCATCTACCGATTTGCGAGCAGCAACGAGGAGATCAGCAGCCTTTGAACTGCCAAACGTGTAGGGGAAAAGCAAAGGCTGCCCTCCCCCCTGCACCCGCCCTGTGGTGGCCCCGGGAAGGGATGCTGCCACCTCCCTGGGAAAGGGACCAAGGCCTGCCCAAAACAGATGGCAAACGTGGAGCAGGAGGACCTCGAGCCCCAACAGCTCTCACGCAGCAACTTCTTTCAGGAGGGGAAAGGCTGCAGTAAGATCCTGTGCTAGACACAGAGCCGAGTGCTCAGGGACACCGAGTGGGATGCAGCAGTGCCCAGGTGGATTCCTGCTTGGCCCAGGATAAAAGCTTTTGGCCAGTGACGGGGTCGTCCGCACACAAAGAGCAACACAAGTACATAGGGGTCTAAATCATACCTCACTGAGGCTGAGTGGAGGGGAAAATGAGGGGAGCAAACAAAGAGTGAACTGAGGCTAAAGAGAAGAGGCTCTGAGCACAGCACAGGCAGGATCCCTGCTGCGTTGCCCCTGCCCAAAACCATCTCTCTTGCACCAACAGAAAAGGAGCTGATGTTGTTCAAATTCAAGTCAAAATTGAGCTTTTGGAGACAGCAGCTTTTCTCTGGGATGTCCTGAAGGCTCTGGGGGGTACATCACTTGGAATGACCCAGTGTTTGTGACCCCTTGAGCAGTCAGCACAAAGCAGGCACGCAGAGCCAACACACCATCACAGCCTCCAGGAAAGTTTCACCAGTAGAGCTGGTCACACGTCGGACAGGATCTGACTATGCCTCTCAGCGCCACTTGGCCTCAAGGACCAGCACATCCTGAAAATGCAGATACCCAGGGAGAGGCCACCTGGACCATCACATGCGGTAAACCTTCAAGATCCAAATCTCAGGGGGGGCTGATGGAGCTTCTCGGTTACAAACAGACATTTGGGGAACAGGCATTTGCTGCTTCCCTTCCACCCAGACAAACAAAACAAAGACTCATGTGAGATATTCCAGCGTGAGTTCACATGCATTGGTAGGACACAAGAATGCAATAAGAAAATAAAGGTTTTGGAGGTAAGCGCACCTCCAAATGTAAATTGGTACTGTCAGAGGCTCAACGTGAGCCCTTCTCTCTGAAGCAGAGGGGACGTGCTTTGCCCTTTATGACCATTTACACAAAACTTTGTCCTCTATGTATGTTACAGCAGTTGGAGTACTCAGTACTAGAAATTCATGGCAAACCCACTAGGCTGATGTTTCAGCCATTAGCAGCATGGTATTACGACCCTGGAGAAGGAAACGTCAAAGCCTGCGACTCTCAGGAGTCTCTCTCTCAGCTCCCTCCAGGAGCCCAGCCCTGGTTTGGAGGGGTGGCACTTGTCCCAGATTAGCCCAGCTGGCCACTGGTTGTCACTGTTGCACCATTAGAATTGAGCTATGTCCAGTTGATCCCAGCTGAATGTAAGATAATCTTTAATGGCAGGAGCTCAAAAGCATTCCTGAAAACATAATGAAATTTCTATTCTTCAGTTGCAACGCTGGGTCAGGCGTCTGTGTCTTGAAATGATCCTGGCATGCAACATCAGAGACACCGGTGGGCGCAGCCTCCATCGCAGCGTTCGTATGGCTGATCTGGCTCCTAAGGTTTCTCCTAACAAAGTCTCACGTGCACGGTGACAACAGTAAGATTTACAGAAGTCATCCAGAACTGCCACCTAAATTTTGCTTTCTACCCCACCCACACAGGCTCCTCTCCCTGCAGTGTTCAGCTACAACATCATGGAGAGCACTTTGCTTTCTGCACCTGCTGCTCCATCTTTTCTCCTCAGCTCACGCAATAACAATCTCTCATCCAGAATAATCCCTCCAAAACCAGAAAGACTGAAACACCGATCACAAAGCCATCCTTAAGCACCAAATCCAACCCACTCAGCTGTATATACCCCACTGCTACCCATAGCACCTGTGCTCACCATTTCTCACCAGTTTATCCTCTGAACTTTTCTACATCCACTCTCCTGCCTGCATCTTTCTGGCGGGGAAAACACAACTGCAGTGCCTGTCACTGAGGTGAGATATCAGAGGGTCTGCATCCATGTGGCTGCACTGTGATGGGCTTAGGTTTTAAGGAGTAAGGGAAGAGTGGAATAATGCTTAGGGATTTAAAACAGAATGAAAATAATTGCTTGCAGTCACCTTTTACAGTTTAGTCCCATGGAAGATCTCGGGCTCAGCTCTCAGAAGCGTTGCTGCATCACATGTCAAATAGGGAAAATGTTATGTTTGTATCATTTCTACAACAAAACTAACAGCAGGTACCTAAACAGAAAAACATCGAAGGTGATAATGGTTAAGATTCACTATTCCCTCTGCATGCTCTAAAACCTCAGTCTCTTTAGAAATGCTGGTAATTCCTATTCCAATGCAGATTATTTGATGGTAGTGAAACACCAGCACAGGTTACCCAGAGAGGTGGTAGATGCCTTGTCCCTGTAAGCATTTGGGATCAAGTTGGACAGGGCTCTGAGCAAAATTATCAAGTTGAAGATGTCCTTGCTCACTGCAAGGGATTTGGACTTGAGGGCTTTTAGAGGTCCCTTCCAACCCAAACTGTTCCATGGTTGTGCTCTATCATACTGTGCTCATATGCACTGAGCACAGGTGTGCATTTACCTTCACAAATACTCTCTATGGACTTTTTCCTCTGTTCATGCCAGGTTCCTAACAGACTTCAGGGGACTCAAGGAGCAACAACTATGCTGTTGTAATAATAATAAGGATATAAAAATCAGCATGCAAATTGAGGTTTCAGTGAGGTTTCAATGTTCTGTTTTGCTGAACTACTCACCCTACAAGCAGTCTTCAAAAAGCAAGTGGGAGAACTAGATTGATCCCATTGAAAAGTAAATATAATTATTAGGCTGAGACTTCTCCATTACAATTGGTGCATATAAAAAAAAAGAAGAATAAAAAGTATTTTATTTTAAAAAATATAGCAGATATTAGACACTCTAAGTGTGAGGTATTTGGTCTTTAAAACCTCCAGAATTTAGTCTGCCAGATATTCAATACATAAATATTTGCATGTCACTGCTGCTGAAGATACTCCTGGTTTCGCTGCTGGTCAGGCTGTGGTTGAGCTTATAGAACGCGATTCACCTTCCCACAAAACTTACCCCATGGGGTGCATCACCCTGGGAGCAAGACCACAGCCTGGCGTTCCCCTCCCCAAAACCACTATGTGCTGAAGAGGTGTGTACAATGGTAAAGAAAAAGAGAATGAACTGGAAGCTAGACTGGAAAGAAGAGGAGAAAAGGTACTGCAGCAATGATTGCGTACAGAAGGTTATGTCCCATTAGGTGATGATAGGTTTGAAGAAAATGCACCGATACTATGATGCTGGCAATCATTCATATGTCATTAAAACGATTCCCATTGATCAAAAGCACGAGCATGTGCTTAACTGCAACAGAGGGCTCGGATTTCTTTTGTGGCCAGCGCGCTAGAGCACGTGCTGAACTGCTTTGCTGTGTGTGGCCTGTACGATGGGCAGCTCTGGCCCAGGATTTCTGCAGGGAAAAAGTCTCTGTTGGCATCTAAGCAGGATGAAATCCTGCAAACTGATCTTATACCTCATAGAAATTGAGCTCAGTGGTAAATCCACCTTTTCGCTTGGATTTCCCAAGAAACCATATCATCTCAGTGACTCATCTCTGGGCTTTTAATCCAGTATTCAAATCACATGCACACAAAATCATGTATAACTATCAAGATTAATAATGTAATCAAGTCTCATTTGGGCAAGATATCATCTTGCTTGTACTAATATTTGATTTCTATTACAAATTTCTCATGCTGCTAAAACCTTCCCCTCCAGACTAGTCCATAACATTTGCTGCCAAGGATGTATACACGGATGGAAAAGAGGATGGAAAATGCCAAACCCCCACATACAGACAAATCTCAGATAATTATTTAGCGTGTTTACATAGAGATAGTTCCAGTTTTACAACAGGCTAAAACACTGGACCAGGTGCAGAATTCATCTGGCACGATGAAGATAATTTTCTGGGTTTATATTTCACATATCTCTTTTACAGGCAGATGTCAAGGACCAGAAAGGTTTTCAGATGACAGCATCACTGCTTGGCTGGCAGCTCATTAGCAACTGAGCACTTGTTTCGGCAACGCTGATGCAGCTACAAGTGTTGCATAAACTCCCGTTAGGTGATCTGGGCTTGATGCCACACGCTTGTTTAATAGCAGTTGTGGGGTTTGGGCAAACAAATTTTATTCCTTTCATGTTCAAATATGAAACACTTTCATGCCACAAAATTATATTAAAACACCCAAACTTACACGCTGAAGTTTATTTTCACCGGAGAGGCATCAGACATATGTAGATAAAATGGAAGGATATTTGAGTTGTATATTATAAGCGTTCATTGAAGTCAAACAGAGTGGCTTTCACCGACTTCAGCAGACACTGGATGAGATCTTTGAAGATCAAAGGGTGCAATTATATCTTACTTGCTGCTGTGAATCTGAGTCTTAAGCAAATTATTCTGTTGGTCTTTTTTTTTTTTTTTCCTACTGATAATAGCTTGTTCTAAAAAAGAAAGGACAGCTTTGGGATTGGAAGCCAGCAAAAATCCCCAAAAAAGAGAGTTTCTATGACCCCCAAAAGACATCTGAGATACCTGCCAGGCTGCTTTAGGGCGAGAAAACTTATCTTTAGAGCCATATTGTAACTGAAAAGCCCCAAGAAAAATGAGCCTTGCATGCAATCAAGCGCAGCCCCTCTCCACGAGCAGGGAGTTGTGCAGTAAGTGGCATTCCTGGCACACAGGCAGCCTGGGGACATCACGGCCACCTGCCACAAGGTGCCCACAAGGTGCCGCGGCAGAGGCTGGAGGTACAACAGCACCCATCATTCTGACATCAAAAAGTGGGTGCTCTATTTTCAAAAAGAGGGGGTAATCACAGGAAGGGGGCATTTGCCATGGAACAGGGCAGGTGACAATTAAGAAGAGCTGATTTTCCAGAGGAATGGAAGCACTGAGTGATACCAACGACCTGAATTATACCAGCATCACACTGAGTCCCAAGCACTCCTCTGTACTTGCAGCCCACCAGCAGGTAGGGTGGGCCCTTGGTTTCTGTTCATTACCTGAATTACACACTCATTACGTTTACACGAAGGGAGACTGGCAGTGTGCAATTAATCCCTTCCCATCCAAGTTTCCATTTGGCTTAGTTTATTGTGCACCATTCTGATGGATCTTAGACACAGCTGAGCATTTCTCCTCTTGATGACACTGGTCACCAGCAGCCTACAAGCTCAAGTAGCGGGTTGTCTCGTACAGGCTGGCTACAGGCTGGGGACACACAGTTGGTAGATGCTCTGCAAAATGTAATTGCGCAGCTGAGGTACGCAGGCATGGCAAGACGAGGGGAGGGGAAGGTAAGGACTTGTCCAAGTACCTTGTTTGGTACAGGACTATGTGATCTGACAAGAAAAAAACCCCCAAAACTATGTTTGTGCTGTCCAGAGTTTGGATGGCTCCAGATCTGTCTTGGCCAGTGGCTGCCTCCAATTTCCACAGGAACGTGTGACCATCTTGGGGTGATTGTTTGGTGCAGCCCTAAGGAAATTCCTGCAATTTGAAGCCTGAACCAAGCCAGCTGGCAGGGAACATCACTGGATACACGCTAAGGACCTGAACACACTACAGGGCAACAGTCATTTTTAACCCAGTTGCAGCAGTATTAGTCTGAACTCCAGCGATCTTGAGTAAGTCAGGCATCTGGATGTTCAGCTAAAACTTAGCTGAGCTTCCTGCAGTTCATCCCTCTCCTCACCCGGTTCCTCCCATCCCAAGCCGGCCTCCTCTCCCCACCTTTGCCATCCAACTATCCACAGCCACACAGGTCCCAGGGATGCACCAGCAGCTGGATCCCCGGATCCCAGCAGGGCTGGGACAGAGGCACTCAGGGTTTCACGACCCCTGAGAGCTGCTGTGGGTTTGTTTTTACTCAGACGACACTGTCACCAGCAGAGCTAAGCAAGAACTGCAGCTTCAGCAGCAGCAACCCCTGCGGCGCACTGAGACAAAGCCGGAGGCTTTAAGGAGCTTTCAGTGCTCAAACAGAAACCTTCACCTACCGTAGCAAAACAGGAGCTGTACTTGGCAACCATCCCTGCTGGGTCCAGCTCAGGGACCCAGAGCCACCTCCCCACCAAGCGTCCTGCAAGCTGAAGCCTCTGTACCACCATCCCAACTGCAGGGCAGGAACAATCCAAAAACCCCACCTTGGGTGAAGATGGATGACAGAAACCCTATATTGCCATAAACAGATAGTTTCCCCCCCAAAACAAGGGCTGTTATCAGACAATTCCAACAACCAGCCCTCGCCACTGCTGGTCCTCACCTTACACATGCAGCAGCAAACAACTGCTCCCCACTGGGGCTGGTGGTGAGCAAGTGCAAGTTATTGACAAACAGATCAAATTATGTAGGATTAATTAATTAATACCTGTAAAGGAGTTTGAAGATGATGAGGATTTGTAGCTGCTATGTGTTGAAATCCAGTGCAACCTTCAAGATCACTGCACGGAAAGCTACCACACCATCCCCTTTCTCTCCTACAAGTAGGTCTTTCAGACACAAGCTGCGCTGGAGCTGGGAAGGCTCCAGGGCCACAGTGCCATTCCCAGAAGTGAGCCCTTGCCCAGCCACCTCTGCAGTTGTTTAAACCAAAGCAGAGCCCCAAAGGTGCTGATATTATCCCCTGCAATGCTCATTCATCCCCATGCGCTCTCATCACTCACAAGCCTGGAAACTCTGATTCACCTGCACCCCAGCTGACAGCAGACAAGCGAATGAAGTTTGTGTTTGTATCACACTCTTCATCCACCAGAATCTTAATGCTTCGAATTTAAAAAAACAAAAAAAAACAAAACCAAAAACCTACAGCAGAGATGAAAAACCACTCGTGAAAAGCATTGTCACCCTTCACAGCTTCCCCTGCAGAACCTTTTTCCTTTGCTTTCCCACGCAGACTCACTTTCCACCTGCAGCTGGAAACACTTCCATTAAAAATGCAGCCTGTATTGAAGTAAAGCCCCACATCTCTCCCTGTACTAGCGATTAAACCCTGTAACTATCAAACCTTCTGGGAGGAATGAACAAGAATGTTCCTCTAATCAAGGAAATACAGTAAATTATGGCAATAGCGCGGCACAAGTTGCAGTGCAAATCCCCCCAACTCGGACAGCTACAGGGCCAATTGCCTGTTTGACAGTCAGATTTTAAACATGGCAAAGATTAGTATAATTAGCCCCAAAGTAGAGAGTTCCCATTTAAGCGTGTTTTACTGCCGTGTGTCTGAGCACTTTTCTAGACCAAGCTCGAACCTCTCCTTTTCCCCGGCGGGAACGCCCCAGTTTGTGTGTATTCATTAAAATCCTGTCCTAATTGCTCCCTCATCAGCTATGAATCTTAAGAAGCTTAACTGCTAAGTGCTTAAATTGTGTTTACTGACAGAAAATAGAATATTCACTAATGACTAGATGGTGATGACTCAGGATTATTGCAGGGGCCTCACACCTAAGGCCTTAAGACGAGGCAGTAACTCTTCCAGAGAGATTTTTGTCTTTAAAGACGAAAGATGGGGTTTGTCTGGACTGTGCAGCACACAACACAACCCTGCATTGCTACTGGGGTATCCTCCAGCCGGGGGAAGCTGGAAAGGCAGCCTGCAATCCTTAAAAGCATCTTTCCAAGCCACCTACCTGCCCTGCAGGGAGAGCATCACCAGCAGTTCAACACAGTTCGACACCACCTCTCTCATTTCTGCTGCACATCAATGAGCTCAGTTTTTAAAGATTTAACCTAATATATATTAGGTTAGCAATGAGTTTAAACTCAAATACTAGCTTTATTTCTTAAAACTCCTCTCCCCTCGCTTTTGCTCAGCGGCGGCTGCTGTGGGGCAGCCCTGCGTCGAGTAGTTGATATATTTATGAAGTCCTAACTTTCAAAAAATATTGCCAGCAGCAGGCCATAATTCTCTGCCATGTGACCTATGGTTTTTAAATACTGACCTGAACAGACTGGCTACTGGGAATAGAGGTGGTTTTTTCCTTCCCAAGTTCTCCTTCGAGACATATTTACTGAAATACTTTATTACCTCATCACTGAGCACAATTTAAAACTGCAGTTAAGCACTCAGCGTTTAAGTAAAGGCATGCATCATTCTGACAGTGTTTGGTTGCGAGGGTATAAAAATTTCAAACGTTAGCCTGCAAGTTTCTTAAAATGCCTGGATATTAGTTCTGCAAAAATGCTGCTACTTTTGCACATTCACTGACGTGCATTTTGAAGCTGTAGCTTCAGCCTTCTGTGTTTCAAGGTAACTGTTATGGATTGGCAGAATGTGTGAATTTAATTAGTGTAATCTAAACAAAAGAAGTATTTCAGGGCTGCTTTAATCCATATGAGACCAATATGTTGATTTGTCAATGTGAATTTAATTAGTGTCTTCGAGTCTAAACTCCAACTCCCCCTTCTTTTATCTAATTATCACATTTATAAAAAAGCATTATCACATATTCGTTGGCCTAACTGTTTTGCCACGCAGTCAGACTGAAGTCCCAGAGTCAACATGCACTTCTAATAAGCTCAATATGTTTCAAGAGCACTGCGCTCAGCTCAATAGCATCCCATACAACAACTGCACGCTTCCTTTCCAGAGGCCGAGGACAACTCAGCCGTCATTGTATCTTTTCCCCATCCTTTGCCATGCAAAGAAAGTGAGATCCTTCTGGTGCAACCATCAGTGAAATGCATCAATTACTCAGCATTCTGGGGACGGCCACCACAAGGCATTCACTTATATATGACTAATTGAGCAGAGAACAATTGCTATTCATTTCACAAGGGGTTCCCAAGGGCTTTGAGGGGGCAGGGGGAACTGCATCAATTCACTCTTCATCAAGTAAACATTCAAGTCATAAGCACGACCCAGCTCTCTCAGGGCGGTTAAAGATGTTCTCATTTCTCCCTACAGCCCATATTTGTTGAACACAGTGAGGTGCCAGCGCTGAAGCTCTAAGTAGGGTGCCAGTCCCTGGAGAGAGGGTGGCAGGAGCCATGGTTGGTAGCCGGGCTCATGCTGTGACCCCAAAGCCTTCAGTGGCCGGGGACCTGCAAGGCAGCCCCAGAGCGAGGTGCTGTACATCCACTCAGGCCATCCAACCAGCAGCAGGCAATTCTCTTCTATGCAGAGGGAAACGATGAGAGGAGATCCCATCTGGCCACCCTGACCCTCTAAGACCGTTGCACCAACACTCTCTTTCTCTATGTGCCAATGACATTAGGCTTCAAAATAGTCTTCTCCATCACTTGCAAAAACTCCATAGAGACTTTGGATTTTAAGATGAGCATACAAACTTACGGTGAGTAAAAAACACATAGCGAGGCAAACTCACTTGCTGACACCATGCAAGGAGCGGGTGACAGCTCCATCCCTGCAGTAGGAGCAGTAAACTCATTTACCTCCAGCTAGAACAACACTTCTTTTGCATGACAGAGTGGGTTGGTCTCTGCCTTTATTAAATGGAGAGAAATCCTCCTGCAGATTATTTTCCAGGGAGAGCGGCAACAAGGAGATTAGAAGTTTAGGCCCCACTATTGCTTTTCGTTTAAAGTTAGGCATATTTCCCCAAACATAACCCATTGTAGGTTCTCCAAGATCGATGTGGTTAATGATCCCGGATCATTTTTTTCATCTTCATGTTAGAGAAGCAAAAAAAGATCTGAATTTCCCCCTTTTCCCACCATAAGCTAAATACAGTGGCAAGGACAAGGGATGGATTTCAAGAGGAGAACCAATGCAGCAGTGCCCCATCCTCCAGCTCATTCTGCTGCCCATTCTCCTTAGGCAGGAGAGAAAAATACAGCAGAGCAATATCCCTAGTTAGTCTTCTTCCACATGTAATTATTGCATTTGGAGATAAACCAATCTCATTTGCTCCAATTGTGATTATCAAGCAGTTTGGCTGAGATACTGTCAAGGAACTTGACCACTGAGCTATTGAAGAAAACAGCACAAGGCTTTACAAGAGCACTTGGATTGAGTTTCTGTTCAGAAACAGGCAGACAACTCTGCTAAAAGAGCAAAATCCTTGAAACACTTTTACTGCACTTTAAAAGCCTGAATACTGCCTGGATTGGTGCCCATATGAGATGCTGGTTACCTTGCCTGTGCTACTCACAGAGATCCGGCAGCTTGCACCAGGGAAGGAGAGATGAGCTGATGGAGAGAAACCAAGCACCTACCTCAGAAACCAGGTGCTGGAAATCAGAGACAAAAACTTGAGAAAACTTGTCTGGGAGAGTTATTTATGCAAAAAATCCCTGAAAGTCTTGACCCAAAGGGACTGAGGAGCTGTTGTCCTCCAGAGACCTTGCCTCATGCATGTGGTCTTTGTGAATTTGGTCTCCTTGAAGTCAGCATGGAGAAGGAGAGAGGACAGAGCAGGGGATTTTTTGAGCTCATACAGCTGGTGTGAAGACCAAAAGCCTGGTCTCACTTTGGGTGAAGAAAAAGAGGTAGGGAATTATCCCAGCGAAACCACCTTCAGCCCATCACAGCCAAACCACTACAAAGCTCTCTGAAAAGCAAGGAAACTCCAGGACAGCGACAGTACTGGGAGCAGGAGAGCTGTGCAGCTGGCCTTCTCCCCCAGCAACTGAGCTCAGGTTGCCCAACAGCCAACTTAAGTAGTAGATGCCAGAAATCATAGAAAACGGAGCTAGAAGAGGTGCCCTAGTCTGTTACTCCAACTCATGATAAGATCGTATAATCCTGCATCTCTGTGAACATACTTACTATGCTGTTCTCAAACCCTCCAGCGCCAGAGATGCCCTGGGCAATCCAGTCCCTGGTGACTCCTTACATCTAGGAAGGGTTTTCCAAGCCTGAAACCTATCCATTCCTAATGCAGCACAAAGCTCTGACTTTTTGCCTTAGCTCTAGCAGATACAGGGAACAAATCACTCTCCCTCCCTGTAGCAGTTTTGGCTATTTGACTGCCACATGTTTCCTCCTGCGTGTGTGCAAGATGGGGTGGCAGGAGAAGGGGAATCTCCATCAATGAGAGCCAATCTTTGTCATGCAAAAAGATGAAATTCTGCTTTTTGGCAAAGGTGAATTTTCATTAATTCCCCCAGCTGGAGGTTCACCATTTTCCAGAGGAATTTGGCCATTTTCCCAGTGTGCAAAGCCTCTGTGGGTTAGCACCAGCAGGGCTTCATTTTCACGAGATCAGCCTCCAAATATGCAATACAGCCTATTGTCTAAATACAGTATGAGCACAGCTCGAGCCACCTGATCGAGGCCTGGTTTCCTGGCATTTGCTTTCCCCATCTGGTGGCTTTTAGCATAAATTGAAGTGCGAGTGCCTATTAATACGAGTCTCGCATGAACGTGCTCACAAAGCCATAATCTAACATGCAGAGCGTATTGGACTGAGTTCAGTTTCTGCGAAACGCAAGGCGCATCCCTGAGGCAGAACTGGAATTGCTTTGAGGGCACATTCTTTGCCCAGATCACCTTCTGCTACACATGCATACGCCGAAGACCTCTTTTTGGAAAGAGAGAAATGCACGTAAATGGGACCTTCCCTCAGGATAAATCTGATCCCACTTCATTTCTCATCTGACCCCCCAAACACATTCCAAATGAGCTTGGAGAAATCAAGGCCATTATGGGGAAGATACAGAGTTCTGAATTATGATCTCCTCCCAAATTCCCTTGCACATTAATGATTTGGATGCACAAAGGAGCAATGCCACTCTGTGCAGCGGGACGGCTCCTTGCAAAGCCATGCACCATTCTAAAGCCAGGCTGGCACTTCCAAGCTGCCCATGGGTTTTGCAATCTCCAAGGATCCTCTGTGCACAAGGACTGCAATAAATCTGAGATTCTGGACCAGGTGAGAAAGCAGCCCTCGTAAAATTACAGTGGATGGATACAGAAACCAAAGCTAACATCTCACTATCACTCATTTCCAAAGGAGCCTCTCTAAGCATTGCAGATCAGTTTTGTCTCGCAATACCGGGACTCCAGGGGGTAAGAGTTTGTCCTCTACCCATGACCATTTCCTTCACTCTTCTGCCCTGTGTCACAGCCCTGCAGAGTAGGGGCCCCTCGCGTGCCACCACACAGCCTTGGGGATTGCCATGCTCATCCTGGACCTGGGTTTCTGAAGGTCAGTTTCCCTGTAGCCCGGGCAAGGAGGGATCATGCTGATTAGGTGCTGATTTTGGTAAGCTTCTTAGACCCAACCCACAAGGCTTTTCTGGATTTGTGTGCCTGTAATGTCAATAAAGGAGCTTCTTCCATATGTGCACCTTCTCAGCATCTCAATTTGCCTTTATCTCTTTGATTCATCCTTAAAAACAGCCATAAAGGTTTGCATCATGTTTCATCCCCTATTTCTCAGAAGGGCCTTCCAAGGACAGATGCACCTGCTCCCTTCTCCGGGGTTGGCAGGGAAGAGTATAACTGCATCTATGGAGTTGGTACATCCATGTATCTTGACTTGGAGATGTATCTAATATTGCTCCAAGGGCAGCCTCTGGGCCCTGTCCTTTGAACCTCCAAGCAACAGCACTGCACTCTTGATGGTGCTGTTTGGGATGTTCTGCTTTTCTTTCTCCACTCCCCTCAAAACATGCTGTTTTCTACTTTATGTTCCTTGGGAACTTCAGACAAGGCCTTACACACATCCCTGTACGTAGGCAGCAGACAAATCTCCCTTCTAAACCCATATCTCCATTCATCTCCTCATCCATCCATTGCCACACACACATTTTGCCACCACTTGGTGTTGCACGTGTGTGAGTAGCAGGCAGGAGCAGGAGAAGCGAAGCAGGCACAAGGCAAAGAGGCAATGTGGGCTCAGCAGGAAGGCTGCAAGCGGGGCTGATGCAACACGGCCCAGGAGAGCTACCGCACAGTGATGGATTTGATCCAGCAGTTTCTGCTACAGGCTGGTCACAACCTATCACTCAAGGCTTGCAACCCAACAAGAAGAAAAGTAACTTAAATCACTGGCCCTCAACACCATCAAGCACTCACCCGACATCCTTTCTTGCATGGAAGTCTAAGAGGTCCAGGTGAAATAGTCTCAACCCCAGCAATTCTGCTGCATCCAGTCCTCACAAATACTCCTCTGTGAGACCCCTCTACTTCCTGCCCAGCAAAACACCCCCAGAAACATAGGCTTCAAAAAGAGAGCATCAAGGCACCCCAGTCTCCCAATGGCCACTTCCAGGAACAGAACAGTTCTTTTTTAACTTTAATTCCTCACCATTGAGAAACATAATTGCTCACATAATCCATGAGATGCCAAGAGGTCCAGGGAAGATCCAGCACCATACAGTGCTGCTGGGGAGACAAGCCTGCAACACATGGACAATAGTGGTGGTTGCACCCATAAGCCTGTTCTGTGGCATTCCCAGGGCTGGAGCAGATGAAGGAGCTCAAAGGGAGCAGGAACAACCCCAGAGGACCACAAATATTCACCAGCGATTTCTTCTCCCTGCCCTGCCCCTGCCCAAACCCCGAGTGTTCAGGCATGTATTTCTAGAAGACATTTCACGCTAAAGCTGCAGCAATGGGAAAAGACATAGGTGCTTGCTTCTGGCACAGAGGCCCCAGAACAGGGTATCATTCCTCCAGAGAAAAGCACTTTGGCAAGGAACATGCCATTCCTCCAGAGGAGGAACAAAAGGATACGGGTTTGAACAGCAGCACAGACATCTCCGTATATAGCTGTGTGCTATTCTCATCCCTGCACAGCCTCTGCCTGGGGAAGCTGCCGCCCAATCCGTGCTTGCGTGCAGCACGAGAGGCGCAGTCAAGGGCTCACCAGAGTGTGTGGCAGGGCACCAAGGCAAGCCAGGAGAAAGTTCCATGGGGTCAGGGCTCCTCCCAAGACCTATGCATGGTGCCTCACAGATCCCAGTCCTGCTTGCACCAGGAACCACACAAACATTCACCAGGGGATGCCTTCTCCAGAGAAAGCCTCTGCACGGGCATCAACCCACCAAAGGCTGGGCCTGACTTGACTGAGCACCCCTCCAGGCACAGGGCTTTTTTACACCCCCATGCCCAGGGTAGCTCCCAACTCCCCACAGACAGGGTCTTGGATCTGTCCGTTACTGCATGTTACAACCAGAAACAGCTGATGCTTTGCGGTATCTGGCAGTTCACTCACCAGCACAACTCACCCCAGGAAGGTCTGCAGGCTGTTCAAGACCAGCAGTGGGGGCACGCACCTTCTGTCCCTTACCAAACCCCTTCCTTTTATGAAAAAATAAATTCACCTTTCAAAGCAACAGCACCTGCTAAGCAGTCCATTTAACACCATCAGTAATGGAGCAAAGTGGTTCAGTCTGTCCCGAGCAAAAGTAGTGCATGGGATATGATGGAGAGTGATGCTCAGTAGCCTTTGTGTTATTTGCTTTATGTAGTGCACCAGATAAATTCAGTAAGTTGGCAGTCATTGACTATGAGAAGTAGTTTTGAACTCTTAACAACTAAGAAAAAACATGTCCAGAAACAAACAGAAGTAGGCTCAGTCACCCTCCAGGTGATGTAGACCCAAAAGTGCTGCCATCTTTTCTCCTCCGTTCTGGTCTACTACCAGAGAAAGTCCCTGTTGCCACAGGTGTTGGAGGGAAAGAACACACAGTCATCCCAAAGAGCCCATGGGCATGGGCTGCTGCAAGGTGGCAAATCATCCTCCAAAGCTTAAAACTCCAATGCCCTCATCAAGCTGAGCTTCTCTTCTCTCCAAAGAGACCTCTGCAAGTGCTGGTCTTCAAGCCACTGGGTTTACCAAGCTGGGGCAGGAATGGGTTTTCTGGTATGAGACAGAAAAAAAAGAGCTCTGCACTGCACCACTCCAGACTTCCTCAACTAGAAGAAAGCCCTGTTTACACTAGCTCAGTCTCAAGGGGTCCCATATCTCATCTCAAGGTAAGTGCTTTCCATTCCACAATCCATTGTGACCACTATGGCCACCAGAGCCTGTGCCAAAGCATGCAGATAAAATTTGCAAAATCGGGAATCTTCCTACAAACTACAGCAGGCTCTAAATGAAGCTTTGGCTGTCAATAGCTGTTGGATTTGGTTGTATCATCATGTCCGAGTGTATCCTCTGCCTTTATTAGTTATTTTTACAAAGCAACGCTTCACCTGGCCAGACGCACATACATGAGCTCATGCAGCTCCAGCCAAGGTAGAAGAGTAGCAGCGTCGTAGCTGAGGAAGCATTTGCACTGCAGGGGATCCAGCTGGGTATTGACACTGCAGCATTCAGTGTTAAGTCACATAAGCCTAATATTTCTTGATAAATAAATGCTCTGCTGAAAAGAAAACATCGCTGTCAACCAGGATTTGCTCCTAGCTCTGTCCTTCCCTACCCCAGCAGGCAGCTTTGGATTTCCATGGCTATCAGTGGCGTGCACCCTGACAAGGAAGCCTCACGGCACAAAGTCAAAGCAAGAGTGCAGTCTAAGGTGTCCGTTAGCTCAGGTCCTGCTCTCTGTCTCCTCCGCATTGTACCTGCGAGCACGGAGTGCTCCTCCCCACTCCAAACCACCCCAGGCTGTGACTGTCCCACACCTGGGAGCGACTCCACCACCCGCCAGATGCAATTCCCATCTCTGTTTCTGATGATGCAATGCTAAGACAGAGCAAGGTCTGTGCCTTAGCTGGGTTCTGGATGCCGTGGCTGTTCCCTCTCTGCAGTCCATTGCAAAACACATTGCCTAGTTGTCACCTCTGAGGATCCTCAGCACTGGCCCAGTCCCAGGAAAGACTGAGCTTCAGTCAAGGGCACCTGTATTATCCCACTGTGGACAGTCTCTTCAGACTCTAACATCTTTCCAGCAGAGTAGGGCTGTGTCCTCCTCCAAGCAGGGATAAACATCGCATGCTTTTCAAATATATTGCATTTAGCCCTCATGCTGGAGCTTTTAAAATTATACAGCATGACGTAAGCTGATACGCATTACAGACGCGTCATTCAATAATCAAGGCCAAACAATAAAGTTTGAGTTGCTTGCCATAAAGGACGCTAGATATAAATCCCACTTTCAAATAGGAGTTTTGTTGCAACAGCATCTTTTCACTACAGCACGGAAAGAAGCAGCCGGCGGGCACCGCACTCAATAATTCAGGTATTTGAGAAAGTGCCTTTGCACACATAGCGTGCAGAGAAGCCGAGCTCCTGGCAAAGCCTGCTTCAGTCAAACAAATCAGACTTATAAAGTCGCCGCTTTTGGGGTGGGGGGAGCACAGGGAGGGAGCTAATGGCTGCTTTATTGCATTAGGCAGTATCTTCATTAAGGCAGAGAAGAGTAACAGAGGGGAACGTTCATGTAGCGTGACTTCTTTGCTAGAACCCCACAAACCGCCAACTGGCAGCTCCTTGGCTCCCGGCCACACAAATCCAAGAGACCATCTGGCAACTGGTTCAGTTATCCCTCCCCACTTAGCAGATGTACACTAGATGGTGTGGCAACAGTGTTTTACAGAAGCAATTAGTTTAATCCTCAGCTAAACAGTTTAAATTCCAAGTGATTTGGAGGAAGGGGGAGGGAAAAAAAAAAAAAGGAAAAGAAAAACCCCCCAAAACAAACTAGCTCGCTTCCAATTTCAGTGAGAATAACTAATGAAAAGCCAATTCTATGATTTCACCACCGATACATGCCCACGGGGCTTGTTCCTCTTCCCAACTCCACGCTCTGGACACCATAAAGCTGCCAGAACCACTCTGGGGCTGCAGCTGGGTGGCCACCGTTCACACGGCCGTGCAGTAGCCACGCGCACTGTCCCGTAGCCAAAACCCAGCTGGGTGGAGGTTGATCTTTGAAATACAGACCTGTCTTGATTTCAGCTTCCTGTTGGACCTTGGAGAAATCATTTAACTTGGTTAAAATTATTTGCCTGGCTCACATACCTCCTCCTCTCCAGAAAACAGGGTAAATGATGTGGTCCTGCTACAAGGAGTGGTAAGGTGGAATCAATTAAGGTTTGTGAAGCACTTAGTGTCTTGAATGGGAGGAATCATAGAAACACAGAACATTGTTATTAATTACACTGATTAATTATTATTAAATTAGGGCAGTTTTGTTCTCTTGAGGGAAGAAAGATATGTTTTCCAGCTATTTCTTTTGCTCACATCCTTAAAAGAGTGACTTTCCAAGTGGAGAAGACTGAATGAGGAGCTTAACCCAAATAAAATAAATTGCCAGTAATTTCTGGTATCCCCTATGCCATTATTGAACAATTTGCATTTGAATCAGGGCTTTTTCCATCACAATCCAGCTTCACCTGATCCTGCTCTATAATCACCAGCCCCATTTATGAAATCCCAGCATGTTGCCACAGAAATTATGTCACAAATTCATCATTATGACTTCCCCAGCAGGAGCAATTGGAGCTGAAGATTGGCTATAAAAGTTGCCTTTTTACCAGTCCTGCTTTAAAGATATTTTAATATTTTTTTTTTAAGGTACAGAAGTGAGATTAGCTACCGTAGGGAATTAGGAGAACATGTCATGAATATCCCAGGGATACAAGATTACACCCACGAGTCACAGGAACCATAAAATATGATCAAGAGACTTTACGGAGGATGATCTTTGAAATCAAATCCTAATCTCTGTACGGTTTACATAAAACAGACTATTATTTTTTTTTTAAAAAATAGTAATTCAAAATTCAAAAGTGAACCAGACTGATAATAGCAAAGTTACATCTATTTCTGTCAGAAAGGCTTATCTGTCAAACCACTCCAAACACCAAGGCTTACAGGGTTGCACGGTCCTTTGATAACATGATAATTAGTCAGATACTGTGGCAAGAAACACTCAGAGAGCCAACTTTTGAGGTAAATAATTTATATTTAAATATTTTAGACTCTTCCTGCCAGGCTACACTCATCTCCTTGGCGCTTGTCAAAGACTGGCGTGTGTAACATTTCCTAATGAGAGCCACTGAAGAACTTTGACACTGGGGAAAACCCTTAAACAAAGACTATTTATGCCATAAGCAATGTATTTTGCCAGCAATTGTCTTATTATCCCCCTTAGCCATTGACAACGAACCACACTGAAATAAGAACCTCTTTCTATCACTGCTAGAGTTGAGAAAATAGTTTAGTGAAAAATTAAAAACACCTTATAAAGAGCATAACGCTTGGTTCGGGGATCACACGCTGACACGTCTGCTTAAGCTTGAGGGCCAGGCTGCCACCACGGGATGCTCACAGGGCAGCTCTGGTGGGCTTCATGTTTGGTGAACACTATCTGAGTGTTGGTTCTCCTCCACTAAACATCTCTCCATTGCTCCGATGGCCGTTGGCGTTTCCCTCAGGCCAGAAAAGCCCTGTGCACGCAGAGTGGGAACCACCACGATCCCAGCAGCAGTCCTGAACCTGCTGCAACACCGGCACTCTCCTCCAGTCCTGCCTCTGTCTCACCAGGACTAACCTTGCTCCAGCTCCACAGCCACAATGCTCCTGCCTCGGCCTCTGCATCCCTCTGGAATCGGGCAAGACAGAGACCAGGGAACCCTTTAAGCAGCCCTAACGTGCCCTGAGCATTAAGCAAGGGAGAAGAGGGAAACCTTATAGTTTCTTTAACCATACTCTGGCAGCCCGACTTCTCATCTGGCAGTCTCAGCATCATCGTGGCGCTTGGTGGCATGGCCCATCCTGCCTTGGCACCCGAGTACTGCCCTTGGCTTTTTTATCAGTACCTGGAGAAGCAGCATGAGATACCAAAGCAAGAGCACCACCCAGAGAGGGTTTGTGGTGCGTTGAACAGCAGAGGAGGAAGGCATTGGAAAAGGGGAGCAAAGAGAGAAATGCAAACTTCCCCCAGCCATCCTGGGCAGGCACTGGGCTCTGCTCCCACAGGGCTGCTCCGCTCACAGCCCTTTCCAGCCCTAATCCATTCACACCTTCCCCCCCCTGGAACCCACCCCTTCACGCAAACGGAGCCCATCCGCTCCTGCGGGTTTCAGCAGATGAACCTGGGTGGTTTGAGAAGTGGCTGCTCCTGCGGCAGACGAGATCAAAGCTGCTATGTGCCAGGTCCTCACCACATCAGCCATGAACTCAAACTGCCATCAGTTCTCATTTGCACTAACACAAACTATGGCAGCTGGAAAATTACCCGGCCATAAATCACAATGTCAACCATCGGTCCTCCTGTTGGATTAGCAGATTTCCCCTCTTCTCCCCACCAGCTTTACACCTTTTCTATATTAAAAATGAGCAAAGCAGACAGCAGATATGTCCTGCCTTTAGTTACAAGAAATCTTTTTGTCGTGCTGTTAAGAGCCTGGCAGGTTAATTAGTTCTTTGATATCTCCTAGAGTGCAGCGTTTGGTGAGGCAGACACCAAGCATTTTAAGCCAACTGAAAACATTCAGGATAAGCAAGAAACCACATAACTCTGCCAAAACCAAGGGGTGACACAGACATGGGGCTCAGCTGTCTCCGCATCCCCAGAAGACCACTGCTACAAACAGCAAGTCACCACCAGCCTTCAGGTCCCAGCAGCTGTAAGCAGGAGTTATTTAGCACCAGTAAGCCTGTTACATTGCACTTGTACCCTTCCACTTCTGAGCAGCAACAAGCAATAATTAATTAGCAGCAAACGCTCAAATGGCTATTTCATCCTTACTCTGGCAATTAGACTCTCTCAACCTCAGAGGTCTGTCCCAGCACGGCACAACTCATTAATGGAAAGAGCAGAGGAAACTTGGGAGTCTTTCAGAGCTGGAAGAAGGGGGAAGGAAACAGGCCCAGTCCTGCACATCCTGTGGCAGGATCCCAAGGAGCTGGCTAATTAAATCACCACCAGCACGTGGCTTCATTCACAGTGAGCGTGTTTCGGAAGCCTGGACACCTCTAGCCAGTCAGTAGAGAGAATTACACAGAGTATGCAGAAAGCTCCGACCTTCCAGATGACCACACAGCCCACTTCTGCCCAAGAAACCTCCATCCCAAGGCAACATCACCATTGTTACTGCCACAAACACCCCTTCACACACACATTCACACACTCTCACACCCCCCCCAGAGTCCCTTCAGAAAGGGGAATTTCAACAACAGTTGTTTAACTCACATCTTGTCCTGCTGCTCGGGATAAAGGATCAGCAGAAGCTCCAGGCAGCAGCCCAGCATGCACATCCTCCCCCCAGCTCCACTCCTCACCACACCTGAAAGCCCTAACAACTTCAGAAAGTTACAGGGACTTATGGGTTCTGCTGCTTAACCACTCTCAGCTGCACAATCAATACCAGTTACCTAGTTCACTGCTGCCCCTCTTGGATGCTGGAGCTAGCTCAGCTCCCCCAGTCTGCTCTTCACTAAAGCTGTTCCTGCAGCTCCTCGTGACACACGTGAGACCATTTTACCTGCTTTTCCTCTACCTCTGCTTCAGCTTCCTTAATTCCTGTGGGACTTCTTCCTGCAGCGCAAGCTCACCCAGCAATGCATGAAGGATGATGGGCAGTTGTTTCAGCTCAAGTATCTGACTTTTTTTTTTTTTTATTCCCTCTTAGCAAAAGCTTCCCTGCTCATGGAACATCCAAAGGAGGTGTTTGGAGAGGAGAGACCAGAGAAAGCTGGAAGCCAGCTGAGCCTGAGGACACGCAGCTGCCTGCATGACCCACTTCCCCCAGCCTGGCTGGGAGCTCCCCGCTGCTGCCCCATGCACACCCCTTGCAGAGGTTTGGCTGGACTTGTGCAGCTGTTTGACCCTTCCTGAACATCACAGGATCCACTCCATGCTAACAACGCTTCTTTTTCTGCTTGCAGACAAACACCAGTGAGAAACCAAGACGGCTCTCCAGGACCATCAGCGCACATTTACTCAATGCATTCCACATGTCCATGGCAAATAGTCCAGCCAAGAAAGACCAAGAGGTGAGTGGCTATAGCAGTCAGGATGGGGATCATCTTGAGATGCCCAGTGCCAACATCCGGAGGAAATTTGTTGGAAAAAGTACCCCATGGTAACCCACAAGGGAAACACATTGGCCCCTGCCAATCTTTTGGATTGCCTCTTAATCTGGATTAAGTTTAACCCCAAGTGTGTGACAGGGCCATACAAAGAAAAACCAGCAAATGTAAATGCACGAGCAGCATCTGCCGGATGAGCTGAGCCAAGTGCAGCCACAGCTTCTGCGCAGTGTGGGGAAACTACTTTCTCTGTGCTGCCCGCAGCACTTCCAAAGCGACAGTGCTTCCCTGCAAACCCACCCCAAATGCCCAGATGTTACTCACATTGATATTGCTGAAACCCATAAGGAAGAGGCAGCGTTGTTGCAGCCACGGTGGTCTCAGGATAGCAGTGGGAAAAGCTCTGCAGGCAGAGGGAGTGTCTAACTAACACAGCCAGGACACTTGGCTGCAGGCTGCCCTCCCCAGCCCTGCTCCGCTGGCCGGGCTGCCGAGGATGCTGCCATGGCCACAGTCCTGCCTGCCAGCACCCGGCCTGCCTACAGTGCCTGAAAGGTGCCTTAACTGTATCTCTCTCTGCCTGCAGCCATCATCCTTCGGGATGAGTGTTTTTGAGGTGCTGACACCATACTGGTAGCTCCAGCACAGTCCAGGAGCACAGGCTGACGATCCACCCAACCACGCTACTGGGATTTCCTGTATCGTCCTTCTCCTGGACAAGTTACAGCCTCATTGAGAGCTTGGCTGTATGTCCCCCTTCTCAAAAGGGAGGTAAACATCCTCTGGATGTACAAATAAAATCCACATCCTGTTGAGTCCAAAAGACTTTTGCCAGGGCTCCTGTGCCTTTTCATCTACGGCAGAGCCTGTCGAGGAGCAGCACAGGAGGGAAACGGAACCAGAAAATATGGGAGGCACATGTGCACGTCCCATTGACCTGGCTTTTTGTGATAAACAAAGCAGCTCAAGGGCCGTGTTCCCTATGCCCCTGTAATAAATCTCCTGCTTTTACTGTTTTATGATGTCAAACATCTAAGAGTTTTCCCTGAGTTGCAAATAGAACATAAATTACCTTGGGTAAACGCCGCAGATGCTAACGTTATCCGTAAAACTCCTGGTGCTAATAACATCACAGAAAGTCGAAGGGCTTCCCAGTTTGTAGGAGCAAAGCTAATTAGTGTGTGTAGCCTGTAACTAAGCAGCATCGAGAATAGGAAGGTAAAGTACTATACTGTGAAATCCCTAACTGTACTGACTTTGGATGACAAAATAGATGGTGACCCTGACCTGAAGTTTTGGGTACAGGTTTGCAGCACCTCAACAGAACATGAAAGGCATCCATCCTGCTTTTATTCCAGCAAAGTTAGCTATGCCACTCAGGTGTAAAGAAACCGTACTAAGAAGGATGCACTGTCTCCAAGAGAGTTGCATCATTGGTTATTATCCTAGGGGGAAGCCTAGGCTGCTGTTCTTTCCCACTCACTCTTTGCCATAAAAAGTCCATTGTCTATACGTGAATTACACTTTGATCGAGTCATGACTTCAGCTTTAAGAAAGAAGCTAAACCAGTTCGATCTCTTCTCAGGTACGTAGGCCTTCAGGCGCTTGCTGCAAAGGCTGCACCCTCTGTGACAGAAGAATGCTGGAAAACTGAGAAATGGGGTCCAACCCTCTTTTTCACGCTCCTCTGGCAGGAAGAGCTCTGCTCAGGGCAACATGGTGTCCCCAGATGTGAAAGAGAAAGGGCAGACAAAGGCCATATAACCCAAAGCCACCCACGCTGCCTTGAGTTCCTTATCTAAAAAGGACTGAAGAGTGCACATAATTCCTATTTAATAAAAACAGGAATATTGAAACAACTCCACTCCATGACATGACTGTAGCAGACGCTGCTTTTAAGACTCAGATCTAAATTTAGCTGAACTAAACAAGTCAGAGCTGCAGGTGAAGAGCACAACAGCTTCACATTTCTGCTCTTAAGCCTGGGAGCACCAGCAGCTCTTCTGCAGAAATGCAGCGATTTCATTCCTGCTTGCAAGTGAAAATGCAAAATATAGTAACAGAAGACTGGTCAGAGAAACAGTGACACATGTACTGAACTTTACTGTTTTATTTCTATTAGCTACAGTGGTACAGCTCATGGGAATGGAACCAAACATCTGAACATCTGGCATAAGACTATGGAGGACAGATCTCCATTAGGAAATCATACATCCAAGAATCCCTTCCTTACAGTTTCTGACAAGCTGGACCTAACCTTTCTCCACCTACTTTGGCACCCATTTATGAGGCAAAATGCTCAATATTCCTTCTTCTCTGTATGATTTCACAGCTGGATCTTCATGCAGCGATTGTTGTTAAAGATCTCACCCTCAGGTTCCAGAAGAGATCCCGTGTCACACTGGCACTTAAATGCAGACAAAGCTTGGTTTAAATTTGTTCTCTCCCAGTCTTTTGCAACAGATCTCCATAAACACATGAGCTATCAGCACAGCAGGCTTAATTCTGAGACAAATTTTAAATGCAAACTTGGAATGAGATGTCAAAAAAGCACAACCAGTATAAGGAACACCCTGCACCTGACTCCCACCCTCATCGTACATCACCGTGGCCTTATTCTGGCATTTACACTCAAGAATGAAGATAAAGCTCAATCTGTTCAAGCAAGTGGAATGTAATGTAAAACATCAGCACTGAAATCCCTCCTTCCTTTGAGGCTCAGTTGTAACTTGACAAGTTCTATTTACAATGTGACAAACATGACATCCTACAAAGTCTACTGGATTTGGGTGGTTATTACAAGAAGAGTTTTACACAGCAGATGCTTTAGTTAATCTGCCACAAGTCCATCACTGCGGATGTTGCAAAAATACAGTGTAGATGCCTACACACACACTTCAGAAAACCTGAACGGCCTGATTTCTTTTTTTTTTAAAGAGGGCAGGAAGGCTTGAGTATCTACACCAGAACAGGGAATGTTTGACTACACCCATTGTTCTAATGAGAGCAGAGGTAACTGTTATTTCCACGACAGCTATTATTTATAATTGAATACAAAACGGGTTAGAGATCAGACACCAGTTACTGGTAATCCAAGTACTTAAAATATCCATGTCCCCATACGGACAGTTTCATCTTCAAAACCTACGGCTGATTCACACAGAGTGGACAAGATCTTTGCCCATAGTTGAAAAACCTCTCAAAGAGCGCTAAGAATCACTGGGAAACCAAGCTACATTACTACAGCCCACACTGTACCGAGGAAAATGAAACCCAAGAAGTGTGTCTACTAATTTCTGGTTAGGGCTTACACCACCATTAATTTGATACTTGATCATAATAATCCATATTTATTTCCAGCCTGGAGGCTTTCTCTAGAAGTGCAAAGCCAAAAGATAACTTGCAGCTCTTTCTTAGTTAAACAAAGATGTCAGAAAATTCAGAGGGTTTCCATCCAGATTCTCTGTAGTTAGCACAGATCCTAGATCTGGGGTGAGAAGAAATATTTTGATGTAGAGGACTTCACGAGATGTAAGGGGTGGTTGTCTCTTCGGCAGGGGCGACACAGCAGCAAATCTCACAGGTGTCCATAGATGGAAAAATAACAATGGACAAACTAGTTTAAAGCTTTCCACTACTCAGGTATTAGTCAGTCAGGATGCTGCCTACCCCAGCTCATTCCCAAACCTTGTAAATAAAGAGCATTCTTAAAATTTAGTTCAATTATACTCAAAATATACAGCCCATGACAGACCACTACAAGAGAACAATTGCCTTTGCTGTGACAGCATACATTTATTTTGAAGAAACAAGACCCAAACTTGAGCCTTTTGGGGATCGTTTTAGATGCACTCTCTTGCTTCGCCGCACTTTGTCTCCATCACAGAGACTGTTGAATTACGCCAGATTTGCATGAATTACAAAAAACAAACCAAGTTCTCTGATGATAACTGCATGAGAACAATGGACTTTACTTTCATGGCTTTGGCTCTGCAGTACAGGCAAGCTCCAGAAATTGCTTAACCCAGTTTCTGCTTCTCAGCTCAAGTAATAGTCACAGTAGAACCAGAGAAAGCACCATAAATACAATTTTACAACTCATTTTCCATCGCCTCTTGTGAAAAGCTTATTTATTAATCTGGTAAAATTTCCTGCTGGGAGTTTATACCCATTGTGGATCCAAATTCTCTTCTGAATCTATTTCCCTTTGAACATGTAAAACTCAAAAGCAGCCTCACCCAATGAGTCTTTTTTTTTTTTTTTTTTTTTAAGTCTCCCAGAAAATTCCCCCAAACTTTAACTGAAAGATTTAATAGGAAGGACTTTTACACGAATTTCAATGCAAGCATGAATAGAGTGAATGATGGACCTGAAGCAGCAGATAACCAACCCCAAGCTGATTTCTCTAATGCCAGCTCTTTAGTTTTCCACCTCAGGAGGGAAATGGAGATTTTGGTGGCAAGAGGGGAACACATTTGCAAGGCCGAGTTGCCATCAAAGGCATACCTGAGCCAATCTTTGTTGTAGACAGCTCTTCCTGGTACACTAATGCTTGGCTCTTTTTATCAAGTTGCCTAAAGCCCCAATTTTATGCTACAAGTACTGTTCAAAAGGCATAGCCTGGTACTCATCCCAGCTTAGCCAGGTGATCTGTCCCACACTTAAGTAACTTGGAAGGAACAACTACGTGTAGAGGTGAGACTTAAAATCCTCATACCAAAGATTACATTTCAGAAAGGATATTAAACATTAACTACAATTACCTGGTATTTGTATGACTACGAAAAGATAGAGAGCCATTCTGGGGCTTATTAAATTGCGGGCTTAGACACTGAAAAGCAGCTTCCAGCGATGAATGTTTCCATATGCCAGTTAATAAGCTTTGAGTATTTCACCCATTAATCTGAGTGAATATCCCCTTATTCATCTCCAACGGGGTTAGTAACACAGCCATTTGAATTGTGTCTGCAGTGACTCTCTGCTCAGCTTCAAGTCCGATTCAAGATTTTGGGGAGCCTCTCTAAAGCCTTCACATTTCTAGGAGAAGAATGCCTGAAATCTTATAACTGAAGAGGCTATTAAGATACTCCATCTCATGTAATCCTGCATTTAAGCACAAGCTCTGCAGAGCATGAAGAAAGACTTCACCTTTACAAATCACCCATTTTCAAGCCCACTAGATTCACAGCTGTACTTCCCAACAAGCTGCACACCGTCTCCACAGGATGAAGAGCAATGAAATGTGTGTTTCTGAGGGGTAAAAGAAGGAAAAGGTTTTGCTCTTTGATAGAAAGTAATGCTTTGTCCAGCAAAAGATATTTTGGGGCAAGTTAAGAGTAAGAGCACAGCTGAGGCACAGGTAACAGCAGCAGCAGCTACAGAAGCCTTTGCCCTTCCTACAGCCACAGATTCCAGCGAGCTACCAGTCCTTCTGCTTGCACAGACAATTTGCAGCCAAAGTCACAGCCAAACTGCTTTTAAGCAATATAAAACTCAAAAACTATCAACTGGTCAAACTAATGTGATTTGTGTCCATGCAGTGAAGGCCTAATTAACAAGAAATGAAACAAGTCAGCTAGAGTTGTGCAGTTTTATTTGAACAAAAACCAGTGTCGATATTTTTAATAAAGTCTACAATATGCTAAATGCATGTACATTTGTAAGAAGGTTGGAGAGAAGGTGCAGGACAATATGTACAATCAGAGTTAAGTTAAAAAAATTCACATTTTACATAGATTTACTTGACAGTCCTATGCTTTCATGGTATATAAATGGTAACCAAAAAAGGTAAAAAAAAAAAAATCACAAGGGATTTCAGCTGAAGGACTGTACAATGTACTGATTTTTCAAATAAACTAGTTCACAGAATTTTTATTTGTCCCGAATCAAATTTTGGATATAATTTTTAGAATGATCAGAACTAACATCTTCAATGAGTACACTGATGTAAACATGTTTCCAACGGTGCCATTTCCTTCCATAAAAATCGGTGTTTTATGCTGTAGTCTCCTCTTCAGCTTTCAGAAATTAGAGTAATTACACAGGATGTTTTTCAATACATGGTAAAAATTATCAAAGAGCAAGGGAGATATGTTCAAAAGACACTTTGAAGCTTTTCAGTCCACTTTCACAACACTGTAAATCTTACTTACAAACCAGAAGCAGGCAAAAAATCCAATAGTCCCTAAAACGAGAAAGTGAAAATGGTTAGTTTATCTCCCAGTTTGCTCTGAGAGGAAAATGTAACAAGTACTTCCCAGCAGGACAGAATATAGCATTGTAATCCAGCTAACTATCCAGAATAACAGCACTTGTTAAATTTAAGCACACAGATTCATCCCCAGGCTAAGTTATTGATTTAGATCAAAGATGACTTTTAGGACCAGGCTGCTTGATATACATTTAAACCACCGACACTGATGCTACGATCGCCACTAGCAGGCACACAAGCACCATTTAAGAAACAGACTTTTATACACACACAGAGTCAACATCTAACTGGGTTCTTTAGGTCTGCAATAGCTCACAGCCACATAAGAATTATGCCACAATACAAGGCCTTGAGAAAAGTCACCTGGCCTGGTTTTCTGTTCATCATGCTGTTTATACTCACGAACAGGGAAGTTCTTACTCTGTATATCCTGTTACTTCCTTTTGCTAAAGCAATGCTCTGAGCGCTACAGCAGCCAGAAGCAAGTATCAAATGAAACTTGCAGTGACACAAACAAAACCACATAATTTTGTGTAACTTATTTAAGCTGCAGATTTTCTTGTCATAGGTCACTATAGATAATAAAAACATACACTAAGTTTGTGCAACTGAACAAATTCACTAACAAAGAAATCCAAAGGCCATTAACTAGAAAGACATCATCTCAAGTGTTAAAAAGAGCCCTTGAGCCACAGCTGATGGGAGGCTTGAAGAAAGCACCAGTACATGTTTGCCCTGTTCTCATACCCCTTCCTGCGAGCACTGCTGCTTGGGCAGCAGATCCACAGGGTCTGGTGTGGTACAAATATCCCTGATTTCTCACTGAACCACTTCTTTAGTCATCCAACCCAAGGGTAGGAGAAAAAAAAACCTACAAAACTACCCTTGCCGGGCCCTTGAGCCACATGTCAAGTCCTGTGACTCAAGCTAGCAGAGTGCAGAGTAAGATGATAGAGAGAGGAGATGGCACTGAAAGGATTAGTCTATATTAATTTTCTGTTTTTAAGTTGAAGTTCAAGTCTGTAATGTGCACCCACAGTCACTATCACGAGGAAACTGCAAAGACACTGTCCATCACATTTATTTTTAAATTGCTTTAAGAACTTTGTATGCAAGGAGACATTGAGTACCATTCAATTAATTAAGTCTTAAAGCTCTAAGGGAAGCAATGCATTGTTCCTCATGCTTTTACCTAGGGATAAACTGCCACAGAGACATTAAGCCTTACCAGTAGAAAAAAAAAAAGGTCTCCATATCCTCGGAATTCACTCTCAAAGACAGAACCACATGCCAGCCCCGTGACAGCCTTTAACAGCTACACTATGGGGACTTGCAAGATCAGCACTCAGCTCCTCCAGTTTTACACCCACCCTTTTCTGTTTGTACAGCCCATGTTTAACACCAGCTCCAATTTTTTTTTCACCACTTCATCGTGACTGGTTTACTAACTAGGAGGCTCTTTATTAAGCACTTGTCTTTTCTACATTCATTACATTTCTGTCCTTCAGACCACATCTACACATTTGGTAAGTGAGGAACCTGTCTTTGGATGCTTATTATCTATATGCCAATTCTTGTACTCTTTGTACTACCATGTATATTTGCAGTTAAAGGCTTTTTGACAGCCTACTATTATATGCCACAGATTACCCTTTCTCTCCAAGTTTGCAGTTATCATCCTCTGAAACAGTAGGAGACTGCAGATTTACTGCCGCTGATAAGAGATCAGACACCAACCACAGAAGGAATTTAATTCCTCTGTAGGCTTGGCATTGCTAAGTCTTTGCAGTTTATGGTCAATTCTCACTCCTTCCTACTGTGTCCAATACTCCAATATCAGGATTGTTACTCTAAGCCTTACTCTCATGGGTTTTTTCCCTCATAATGGTTCTCAGCATCTGCTTTCTAGTTGATTTTATAATATAGCCAGCTCTGAGCCTTTTAGGCTTTGAAAGCACTGTTTCTCCCAAATGTTTAATAGATGAGCTATGTTAAAAACCTATCTGCTGTTCTAGAACAAAATTTTAGTATTATGACAAAAATCTATAACTTTATAACAAGAATGAGATTTTCCAGAGTTTTCTGAACACACCATAACGCAATATCAGAACACACTCTAAAGCTACCATGTTTTCCTCCAATCCTTGCCACTCTGAATCTCTCTGATACAGCAGCTTTCTATACATCTTGGCCTGATTTGTAGCAGAACGTGGAGACTTCATACTGAGAACAAGCATTTCATCTATAAACAGATATTCACAGGTTTTAGTAACATTGATTTTCAACTTCTCTCCTAAAAAAAAAACCCCCAGCCTATTTAGAAAATCAAACACCAAGTACCCCCTGCTCCTGTTTTAAAACGTTATCAGAAATTTAGCTAATGTGGTAGAAGTCGAGTAAGGCTATTTTTTCTAAAACAAGCAGCAAGTGGTATTGTTTGTCAGGCACCAGATTTGAACCACCAACATCAAAGCTCAGGAGAGAGAGGCTGGACTCATCACCAAGATACAGATCATGTAGTCAGCACTTTCCCTGGTCAGCAGTGTCCTTTTGCTGTTACCTCGACAATAATAATTAGGGCTTACCAGTGTTTTAATTTCTTTTTCCCTCCTGTGAATAAGTGTATCCTAGAAATTCCAGATGTGGACAGCTCTATGGACCAGAAACTTCGAAGAGAACATCAAACTAAGGACCCCTCCCAAACAGTATACTTGACACTTAAAGATCAGCATGGCTTAAAGGTCCTGGAGGAATCACAACTGGATTGAAAATCTACCTCTGGGATCCAGCTGCAGATTTAGAAGTGAGAATTAATCACAGCAAGTCAATGAGGCGTTTTCAAGGTTCTCTTTTTCCCCCAAGTAACATGGGCCAAACACTGAGACTGGGAACTTCCAACAGCTCAGGTGAGCACAGTGTTATGTTGATATTACAAAATCAGTATTAAATGGAGAGAAATTAATGTAAGTTAAAAGAAACATTACTTATAATCTGCTCCAAGTTGTAGAACTCGTACTGCAGAAAAGAGCTCAACTTTTCTTTTTTTTTTTTTTTTTAAGAACATAAGCAGTACAATGCCTCATTCCACTGAAATTCAGTGTTTTTTCTCACCTGCAGGTGCTCGTGATTCCATGAACTGCTAAGAGATACACAAAGGTCAAAAAGCTTCCAATTTCCTATACAGGAGTAAACATTCCAATCAGAAAGGATGTGCAAATGAATAATGATTGGGGAAGGATAACTGTGAACCAGCTTGGCTTGTTTGAAAACTCTAGCTAGAACGTTTTCAACATTTCAGCCCATCTCACAAGGTTTATACAGCTTTAATATGCACATCTCCATGAAGTGGCACAGCACAAAGATACCAAGTCTGACACTAATTCCTCCAGTGAGCCTGTAAAACCTGTCTGTTTTAATCTAACAGTAAAAATTACTTTCATGACTAATGTTTGCTTTAACCAATCCTAACCACTCACCAGCTTAAATTATACAAAAAAGCATCAGAATGACATACATTTAAGGACTTACTTTTGTGGGGTAGGCCTTTATTTATCCCCACGTGGTGATCTTCGTATTTTAAGATTCGGCCTTTCTAAACAAGCCCTATTAGCCTGCGAAGCTGGTGCCATCCTAGTGTGCTGCAGCCCACGGTGCAGCACTTACCAGCTCAGATAATTTCTGCAGGAGCTCTTTAAAATTCAAGAACTCGGGAAGATGTCTCAAGTCATTTCTCTAGCCAAGAAGCAATACATCCATTTGTACTAACTAGGGAGACACTGACACCCCAGTTGTTTCTTTATCTTTTTGTCCTCCAGTTTCTAGACTGTTGAATACCCTGGTCTGCAACACCTACTACCACTCAGCAACAGTTTTCTTACACACACAAAGAAGATCACAGGCGAGCAGCTAATTGGGTAAGGGAAAGTTATTAGTAAACTAGTTTAAATTCAAAGTTAAAACCAAGGAATATTGCACAGAATACTGCCAAAATATATTAAGCAGACTGTTGTGCTCTCTTCATTTCTGCTAGCTTTATTGTTTAATGAAGAAAAAAGAATTCAAAGCACGAACAGATTGTAAGAAAGCAAATAGAAAAGCACTCTGCACTTGGCTGATACTTCTTATGTACCTTAAAAGCTCTCTGTATCATACTGGTTTCAATCACCGCACAGTGGTGGGTGCTTCAGAATCTTGGATTCTAAACACAATCTACCCAGAAGATCAAAACTCAATTTTAAAAATGGCATTAACTCACAAGTGAAAATGATGTTCAAAAATAGAGGTCATTGTAAAGCAACATGCTTTGACTATGTTCAGCATTTTTTCGTCTCCTAGCATAAAATGCGTGTAATCATGTAGCTATCCCCATTCAACTACACTCATTATTTCTTGAAAGATTAGCTGCACTTTGTACATTAAAAATTTGTCTTGTTTGGGTGTGCACATTAATTGTTAGATTTCACTGGTCAGATTATATTATTGTCGTCATTGCAATACGAGCACTCAGTTCCTATTTACTTATTCATTATGATCTCCTTTGTGATTTCCACAGTAACACAAGACACTGCCATGTAGGAGGTATTAACACTGTCCTTTATATTTCTGTCACAGTTGCTGAGACCTAATAGGCAAGAATAAAGAAAACCAAAATACCTAGTGCTAACTTAAGTGGAACAGATCAAGGTCCCACTTTGGGAACAGACATACAGGAACGCTATTACTGTGAACAGTGTGTGAAGTTACATTAGGAAACTCCCTCACCTTCATAAACTTCTGAAGGACTGAACCCTTCATTCCCACGGCAAGTGCTATTAAGGAATATTTTACAAAACAAAGCCAGAGATACATAACTTTACTTGTGTCATCAGTCTGTAGAAGCTTACATTTCAGGGCCTCCCACAAAAGTCAATCAAACTACATACAAGAAAGGAATTTATCACAGGGTTTTACATTAGAGAGGATTTATCACACACTCCATACACCTTCTGCCTTTCTAGCGACTAGCCAGTATATTCAACTTAAAGTGACCATGCAGCAGCTTTCTTTAAACACAGCACAGACACCACTATCCAGTTGCTATTGAAAAACAGAAAAAAAAGACACTGCAAGAATAACAGCAGCACAGCTTATTATTGTACTTTTGGGGCCTCACTGGCCTCCACAACAAGAACTCCAGGATCAGCACATCTGAAGCTTTTAATACCATTTCAGCAGCTGCCATGACAATTTCAATTATCATTTCATATATAAAAGGGATATTTTTAATTCCATCAATTTGCATCTTCTAAGTAAAATTGAAACTGGCAGAATAGCAACTAACCTATGCTAAAATCCAGACACACGTTAACATACCACTTTAGTTTAAAAGTAATTAAAACATTTCACACTATAGTTTGTTCGGGATTCTTGGGGTGGGTTGTGGGTTGTTTTTCTTTTAAATATATATTTATTATAAAGGACATCTGGAGCTTGTCTGTTTTGCCAGGATTTAAGCAGGGTTTTAACTGGCAATACGCCAACTTCCATGTTTGCCTTCTAATAATTAAAAATTAGAATAATTAAATCCTCCCTTTTCCCCCGCACTTTCTTTAAAACTTGTTTTTTACTTTCTTTTGAAGAGACACAAGTCTAAATAACAAAAATAAAAATTCAGCAGTAACAGCCATTTGTTATTAAATATAATTTCTACAAAGTACTAGCTTTGTTCAAACCTATACAGTAGTTTTCTTTAGTGTTTATTACTAACAGTGCACTTTTTGCCTCATACTCAACCAGTATTAGAGGCAATAAAGACGAAAGAGGCCCTGACTGCTGAACTGACAAACATGAAGCCTGATGCTGAGACTTAATTTCATTACTTATTTTAGCCACTCTTTTTTAAAATGCATCAAAGGAGTTAAATGATGTATTTCATAAAGCCAACACAAAGTAATTACAGCAGGTTTCAATAATCAAGTAGAAGACATTAAGAAGTAACAATACAAACCATCACAACCGAAGAGATCCATAAAGGTTTATTTTAGGAACAGCCCATTGTATGAACTAGCATTTTCCCTAGGCCTATCACTGCAGAACTTCATGATGCTAAGCAGAGCAATGCATTAAAAATCTGATTTCATTTGTGAAAACCACATACACAACACCATCAGCACGATGAGCACCAACACAAAAACTCCTAGCTATTTTTAATGGGATGGTACCCCTCAGAGGGTTTCTAATATCATCTAACACATGGTAAATCTGGCACAGATTTCACATCAAATCAACTTCAAAATTATAGTCTGAGCCAAGTGAGATTTTGAACACCAAACTAACTCTGTAGAAGACACCTAGTATGCAGGAGTAACACCAGAAAAGTTGGACTAGTAAAAATGGAGAGCCGTATTTTCGCTCTGAGGTTCCTCCAGTCAAGGTATATTCCTGCCATTAAGAAGCAGGGTAGTTAATGAGCAGGTATGACCATCTCTAACAGTACTAGAACTCTACTGTCAACATTCACTTTTTCCCCAAGCACTAACTTGCTTCATATTCCAAGACTGAAAGCTGAAAACATCTTTTATTCTTCATATGCAGAGCACAGTATCTCTAACTATAGAGCTTCTAAAACCAATTATGAAAACCAGAATCAAGTTAAACACCCCTGATATCAAAGTGAAAAAGAACAGCACTTGGAAAATACAATGGTTTGAACTCACTGCTAATATAATATGCAACAAAGGAAAATTAATTATACTACAAGTAAATGTAATTTCAATTCAGAAGAACCTTACAGAATATTTTACTGTGATGTGTGTTGTCAGAAACCAGAAAAGTAACACTGCCTGAAGAGTCATAACTTGTATTTAATGTTTCAGATAGTCTGTTACACTTAATCTTTAGCAAACCAAAAGAGGAAACCTCTGCATTCATTTCAGTTAGAACAATGTACTTACCGGTGAAAAGAAAAAAAATCAAGACCATGATCATTGTGTAACCAAAATATAAAATAGTGCTAGCGGTTCCTGTTATCTGAAGTTTAGAGAAGAAGTAATGAACTGCATAGATAAAAAGATAAACTGCTGTAAAGCTGCTTGTCAAGAATGATCGCCACCACCAATGATAATCCTGAAAGAAATAATGAACCATTCTGTAAGAGACATCCCGTAGAAAACAGAATATAAGTAAGCCAGTTAAAAATAAGTTTTACAAAATACATTTAATTCTTCAAAATTTATATCAAAAAGTGAAAATTCCAATGTAGTACGTAGCTACTTGTTTCTTTCTCAAAGTCAGCTGTATTGCATCCACTATGAACGTGAAATTATTCTAAAAATCAAGGCTGTCTATATTTGTTTATCCACTGCAAACTGTGGATTCTGAAGCAAAAGGCACCCTTCAGACGAGAGGCCAAGACAGACATGTCTAGGGTTGACAATACAATCCCTTCATCGTGCCCAGCACATCACAGTGTATGCCAATACCTCAACTCTAACACCTTCCAGCTGAAGGCGGTATCTGCATCAAACCTGTACTTCTTACCTCTGCACACAGATGGAAATAGCACAGCAGAACTGTAGCCTCAGAACATGTAATCAGAAGAATTATAAAAACTAGGAACAGGAAACCAAACATATAGTACATCTGATGAGACCTAAAGTAAAGAAGACATAAATAGAAGAGTCTCGTTGTTGGAAGAAGTTCTACGAGTCTTGGCCAGATGCCAAGTTAAAAACAAAAAAAAGTTAGTCCACACCACTGGAGGAACTTTGTCTGTACCACTACTGTCTGATTCATAAAAAGTTTTTTTTCCTCTATCTGAATGAACTCTGCAAACAAAACCACTGTTTTACCAAGAAATCCTCAAAGTCCTCAACTATACTTTCCTTGAAATAAGTTTCAATGAGCTTTCATAGAGAACATTTGCAGGCTATTTCTGGAAATGTTTACCACTTTAGATTTGCTTTAGCTTCCCTAACATTCACATCACCTGAAATTATTACCAATTAAGAACTGGTTTATTCCTTACATTGATTGGTTTGGGATGTTCAAACTGAACTCTATGTTTAATATCAAGCCAGCATTACAACAATAGGAAAAAATAAGTTACACTCACCAAATGCTATTCAGAATGAAAAAAAGTTGAATAAAAATGCAGCCAAAGGGCAAGATTCCACCCATTATAATACCAGGTAATGGCTTTGTGAAAAAGGACTGTTCTGGAATTTGGCGAGGAATCTGGTTTGTACGAACTGGATGTTCAATAGGCTGTGAAAAATTAAAACAAATTGTTACATCATAATTAAGATTGCTTTTCCCTAATATTAACATCTAAAGATTTGATAAACATAAAATAACTTTAGTTTCATCCATAAGCCATCACAAGTTACCAAACCAAGAAATCTGTTCAGTCCTTAAGAAAAACTTATTTCTTTAATTGTCTGGCATTATCTCAAACTAGTGAAGTACAAACTGAAGTACTTCTGAAGTACAACTTCAGAAATGAAACTGCTGAGATATTACTGAAGCACAAAAGGCAAGCAAGACCTCTAAGAGCACAATTAAAATCTGATGCTAATGAACAGATAGAAAAAAAGTTTAGCATGACATAACAAACATACATTACAAAGACATTACAAAGTTCCAAAATCACGACAAAGTGAAACACCATTTTACAATCAAAGGGTCATACATGTTTCAATTCAACTAGTTCTCGCACGCTTAGGGATTCAATGGCTCAACTGTAGGAGACAGATACATTTCAGAACTGTATTCAAAGTCCCATACCTTTTCTTTGAAGCCAAAGTACGCACCAACAAAGGTTAGTGGGACTGAAATTCCAAACCACATAGCTAGGATAGCAACCAAAGTGCCAAAAGGGATGGCTGCTGAGGATCCTTTCACCCACAGAATGAGATTCATAATGAAGAAATCAGCAAAAACAATCCTGAAAAAGATTGGAAAAGAATACAGTAAAGAATAAATATCAGCTAATATTAAAAGACATAGACCAGTTAAGTCTGCCTTAGAAAAATGTAGCTTCTTGCAATCTTTCATTCCGTAACAGCCCAGGTTACTTTCAGCAAAAATGGCCTTACTGTAAAAATGCTTGCAACATCCAATGCCTATAATGCAAGTATCTCTGATAAAGCTACTGTTTAAAGTAGACTGCACATAAAACCAAAGTAACACAAAGATTCAAGTACAAAAATCAATATGAAGAACGCTAAAAGAGAAAGCTATTTAAAAATATCTCCTATCTGAATCACCTTTCCTACTGCCAGTCATTTAATTCCGTTCTAACTAGTAAACTCCATCTCAAAGAAACACAGCAACAGCAGAACATCTTATTTAGAAAGCCACACATCATTCTCATATACCCACTGCAGTGTGTGTCACAGCAACACACTAGCAGAAGGGTGAATTAAGGACGGGCCTTCCCTACAAGGAGAATCTTCGTATTAGCACCTCATGCAGTTAAGTAGCCCACACCTTTTGAGTATTCAGATAAAACCTGCATCAGTCACGACATCTCTGCAGATCTGTTCCTCCTTCTCCACTTAAGTGTTTCTGCTTAATTTTCTAAATACCCCAGGAAAACACTCGAACACTACTGCAGGACACATGATGTGTCCTGGACAAATCCATTCCATTCTGAAAGCAAAGCAAAATATACTGCAAGATTCTGCTTGAATTTCCATTTTTGATGGATTCAGAAATGTATCACGGAAAATTCAGCCTCAGGAAGTGCCCTTGCGAAGTGCACCATCGTCTGCGTTTTGTTAAAGAAGTATTCCCAAGGCAGAATTTAAACCACCCCAAAGCAAACATGCATCCTCCAATGTACTTAATTTAGAAAGGAAGGAGGATTAGAGCAATAGACAGACTCCTTTTTTTCCTAGGAGGGTCCTACACTTACTAAAACTGAGGGAAAAGATTTGTTAAATAAGCACACCCAAACAACCCCTCGTGTAAGCATTTGTTGAACAAAAAATAAAAATCAAATCCATTTTAGAAGTCTTGCTAATCTTTATCATCTGCCCAAACTCATAACACAGACTCCACTTACCCCCTTCGAAGTCAGAAAAAAACACCGCAAAAATGAGCTCCCATCAGTCTACTGAGACTGTAATGCCTTAGGCTGTTTATGATATTATGCAAATTCATCGATCTAGCATAGCATAATCAAGACATCTGTTCATCTCCTATCATCCCAAATCATTTTACTTCCTCTGTGAAACAATTTATTTGGGTGTTTAAATCATCAGCACAGTATTCCTTCCACTGATAAATATTTTCTTCTCTCTCAAGACAATATCTAAGTGACAGCACGGAGACTGAAGCATATTTGTCTAACATAAATCTTCACACCTCATCCTATCACGACATGCGTTTGTAAAAAAGTCCCTCCCCAGCTTTCTTGTACGCCCCTTCAGGTACTGGAATGTGTCCCTGGAGCCTTCTCTTCTCCAGGCTGAATAGTCCCAACTTTCTCAGCCTGTCCTCATAGCTGAAGTGCTCCAGCCCCCGGATCATCTTCATAGCCTCCTCTGTACCCATTCCAACAGTTCCACATCCTTATTATATTGAGGATTCCAGAACTGAACACAATACTCTGGCTGGGGTCTCACAAGGGCAGAGTAGAGGGGCAGAATCCATGTATTTCCCATCAAAGCGACCGTGTTCACAGTTCAGATGGGATTACCTGGAACACACTGAGTGCTGTGCTACCAAATCACCCCATCACTATGCCCAATGTTCTGGTACAGCAATTCTCAAAGGCTGTGATGCTACCTTGCAGGAGAGCCACAGTATTCCTCCTACTCCACAGCTGATTCCAAAACAAGATGCTAAGAAGCTATGTTCCACAGCACTAGGCTCCAGCTCCTCAGAATTTGCTTTTCTTCATATTCACAGATAGGCAATACTCAAAGGGAACAAAAATTGAGAGAATAAAGAAAATTTCCCCCACAAGTAGCAGCAAAACAATTCCCTTTCTTCCTCCTTCCCAGCTCAGATTAATTTATCCTTAAGAGTAAAGGAAAGAATGAGGGGAAATAATACTAACCCAGGGCAAAGCAGAGCTGTAAGCAAAACGTTTGTCTTCCACTTCTCGCCTCTAAATGCTGAGGGAAAAAGCAAAAACAATTTTAAGTTCAGAACTTATTGTGACTGTTTTGCAGTACAGCAGCAAGAAGCAGACTTGTTGTCTGAGACTTCAGCTCCAGTCTGAGGTTTACATTAAGCCCCGCAATTCTAAACTTAACCTGCTGTGTCACATTAAACAAACACATGTACTCACTCTTGTACATTCTAGCAGACACGTAACCAGCTGGAGTTCCCAGTAAGACCCACAATACAACTGCACAGGTCATCAAAGCACCACGGTTGGCAGGAGAAAGAAAACCAAGGCAAGCTAGGACTAAAAAAGACAAAGAGATTTAGTCACTTGTGCACATGCCAGAATTCCCCTGTAACACCCATCACTGTACAAGTTTATCCCTTTTACTACCACATATTTAAACAGAGTATGTGCATAAGCTCTCATGTCTCCATCACAGAATCACACCCTGTTTCATTCCTAATAGTGTTATTTCAACCTCATCTTTTAAACAGTTTCTTAGAAAAAGAGTACGTCAGTGGTCTCTAGTGCAAAGTTTTGGTTTTAAAAAAAAAACGATTCCCCCCTCAATTTCTTTAGATACTACTTTGGTTGCACAGGAAACTATTGCAGCTAAGTAAGTTACAAAGAGTTATGATCAACAGTGGAAGATGAGCCCATCAATAAAATATTGTTTATCTTGCAGCATCCTGTAATGAATAGGAAAAAAAAGTAGCTCCTTTATGAGAGATCAAAAAATCTGAATAAAATCTGGAGAGCAGAATTTGAAGAATTCTTCTTTCGTAATAAATACCAGTATCCCATCCAATTCTACTGTACAGTAAGACAAGGAATGGCAATATACATTATAGATAACATACAATAAAACACCAACTTCTGATAAGTTCCATCATCATATATATACAGAGCTATTTATGGCTCTCATATCTCAACACTGTGTCAGAATTATTTCATCGGCACGCATTCTTGCTCTTATTTCTGCATGGCTGCAGGCTGTTGTGTCAAACATATTAGATAGAAAGTGTTCCGAAAATATTAAAGCTTTGATTACATGTCTTTGAACTTGCATTCTTGCATTACTGGATCCTTGGATAATTTACACCATGACAAACTGTTTTTTGTTTTTTTTAAAAAGAAAATTCTAACAAGGAAGCTTCATTTCTGCAATTGTGAAGAATCTGAATTAGCCTGGATACCATTACATTTTGAACAGCACTGCTTATGACTGTGTTACTGAATCTAGCTGGATTATTGTTCTGAAACAATAATATTTTATTTTACTAAAGGAAGGACTTCATTTCCAAATATGTTTTTGATCATTTGTTTAATGATATTGCATTTTTCTTATATTATGACACTATAAACACAACACCTTAATAAAGTTACTTACATAAAGTAATAAATGTCATAATGAAAATCTGCGTTCCTTGGCCCAAAAAGACAGACAGTAACATTCCCTTCCTTGGAGGTCTAAACACATCTCCATGAACCAGCTTCCAGCCAAATTCCTCTTGGGCATCTTCCTATATAAAAATCAACAACGTATTTAGCCAAGATACATAATGCAGTAGTGAATTAACAAAAACAAGATACAAAATACATATTTTAAAAGTTCTATTAACTTCCAGTTTAGATCCAAAGACAGGCTAATTGCATCCGATTCACATCTCATTGATTTTATAACCCCCAATGGTGCAGTGAAAGAAAAAAGCAGGACTGATCAAGAAAATCTTCATCTCTTAAAGCAAAAAAAAATCAAAATGTAATTAGCCAAACCTTATAACATCATTCTAAATTTAAACTAAAACAAAGCATTCATTTTAATTTAACTTGGATTATAGCATTTCAATCTAGCTCAAGAATTTATCTCTTTTGCTTCCACTACAAGGTACATCAGTCTCGATGACAACATTGGAAGAAAATTAAGTGGTCCTCGCGCTCCAGAAGAAAGAATCACTAGGAGCAAGTACTAACACTCTGTCCCACTGCCAGAGGTGAACAGACAGGTGGCACAGTGGGAATTTTCAGTACAGCTGTGGTTCCTTAGAGCCACTGAAGAATAAAACCTTCCAAAGTCACCCAAAAGAAACACCTCCCCTCACAAAAAAAACCCCAAACCCACACAAGCACAAAAAACCAACCCCTAAAGACCGCTCCCTTCCCCACAAAGGTATAAGCTACAGGTTTCATTCAACTTAGCAGTATTAAGCCTAGTTCAGTGGATTACTTACCACTAGAATTACGCTACACAAAAAAACATGGTAAGAAAGCTTGACATGGTCTCAAAGCTTGACTTTTAGTAAAACTCTTCCATTACAGGCCAATGAGCAACAAGCCAGAGTACTTTCCAGACTTGTTTAGAGAATTCAGCAGTATTTTGTACTGCTAACATTTGCCATTCAAAGATGAGGATAAGAATTGTACAATTAATCCCAATTAGAAGCTACACTTACCAAAAAAAAAAAATTTGAGGAAAATCTAAAAAAGGTACTTTTGGATCTTGGAAAGTACACTAAAGTTTACTGTATATTTTTCAAAAGTGCAGTAATCTTCATCCGTTAGTTTAGCCCAGTTCTGAAAATGTTCTAACAAAGATTTAAGTCCCTTACACTGAAGTAGTCACAATCAAAGAGATGTAAGAAAGAAGACAGAAGTTTTACCCGTCATTGATGAAAAGACACTGACACGAATTCTCTTAAGCTCAGTTCAGGAATCTTCTCTTAGCCATAAGATCCTTAAATGTATTCTAACAATTTCTAAACACTTCATTAATATATGTCCCAGTAAGTCTACATCACTAAAACCCAGGTAGTGTGTGCGTTTAATGATCTGCCAATACCAAGAACTCAATCATTGGCTTGTGCTTCTCTTTCCAAGTAGCATCACCAGCATTCCCTAACTGTGAGATACTAATTTGCTTCATTGCAGCTTCCTCAAACCAGGTCCTCTTTTGCACAATTATTTTACACCTTTTTACAGCAGTTCCTTGAACTACAATAGATCTTTAAGTTTCCATCAACTGGCAAGAAAATAAGTGTGTTTTTTTCAAAAGTCACACCTATCCCTGCTGTTAAAAGTAAAAACTTATCAAGCTTCTACAAGTCTTGCTCTTTATCACATTAAGAATGACCAACTAATAAAGACAACACAGTATAAGATATTGAACATAATTTAATTGAGAGATCAAACAGAAGCTTCACAAAAACGATCAGTTAAAGGATGTGGAAAAATTCTTCCACTTTAATTACTGTCTGGATTTGCATTAACAAAAGACATTAAATATCAAAAACACAGAGAAGAATAAAAGTACTTTCAGATGTTTTAGTTTCAACATGAAACATTTTTGTGCATTTTAAAGTACGTCTTTATCTAGACTGACAGCAACAACAGTGAAAATTCAAACCTTTGTAGTATCTGACACTATTTCTCATCTTTGGCTAGCAGATAACCACTTTTACCAGAAAGAAAGAGTAGTTTTCACTCAGCCTTTCACTCAGTCTGCTGGTCAAGTCTTTTTAACTCACGATCGCTTACATTCTCTTCCACCAAGGCATCAAGACACTACAGGGACCTGCCCCTTTCCCATTTAAAGGAGTACCTATTTCAAGAAAAGTCGCAAGTTCAGTCAGATGGCAACAAGCTTCAGTCTCTATGTGAAGTCAGACAAACTAGGCTCAGTTTAACACTGTGCTCACCAGGAGAATTGTATTAAAAAAAAAAAATATATTGTCAGTCACACACAGAGCCCAATTAGTTCTAACACAGCTAGAGACCAGAACTGCAACGTTACCATCATCTAACTGGAGACAAAGTATGCGATTCCACCACACTTTCTAGCCACAGACAAAAGGCAACATCAGCCTGTATTAGCCTTTGTTAATCAGAATCTCTCCCACAACATTTAGCAAGATAACAACTCATCCTCACACTAATTTCACTCCATTATTAGCCACTCGTTTAATTTTTGATCTTTTTTGCAATAACCAGCTGATATCATTCTTTTAAAAAAATCCTTTGCTTTATGAGGTTGCATCACATAATATTTCTCATGAAATTTAGACCACAAACATTCCAAACTTTGTAAGTCATGTTCAAGCACACCTGCTTCCTAGACAAACCACACTACAAACTACTATACAGAAATTCCACTTTGGAACTAGAAAGGTTACAGTAACTGAGCTTCCTAATGCATCTTCATTACAACTGGGACAACACCTGTCTGCAGTAGGTTTAAGCCTCATCTCCTCAACAGGGGAAAAAAACGTTATCAATAAAAACAACTGTTCTCTTCACAAGTTTGGTTGTTCATACTATAAGACTCGAATTTAGAGAGAATATACACCAAAGCGGGTCCCAGGTCTTCACTTCACAGGGCTGCAATGACTAGGAATTTTGCACATAATCCCAGGTTGCCAGTCACAGAATCATTCCATGGCTAATGCTGGAAGGGACCTCTGCCTAACCCCTCTGCTCGGGCAGGGCCAACCAAAGCAGGTTACCCAGAATCACGTCCAGATGGCTTCCGAGTATCTCCACAGACAGGGATTCCATAAATAACACACTGACTGCTTAGGTCAGCATCATACTACCAGCTACCTGTCCAAACTGACTCCATAATACAACCATAGGACTTAAAAGGAATGGCGAACCAATGCCAGAACACTTTTCAATAACTATACTGAGTTTGTGGCTGTTGGTGAAAGTATTTATTTTAAAAAAAAAAGAGGCTTTCCTTGGTTGAGACCTTGGAACACAGGGACTTACCTTTCAAACACGATTTTGTTCACTACTGAAAAGTTCCTGTGAATCACTCCACACACCCCTAAAACCCAAAGTCTGTCCTTGCATATTACAAATTCATCAAATAATGCTGGAAGAGTAAAACTGCCACATCTGCCCAAGTATTTCTGCTGTTACAAAAGATGAAATAGCAATAAAGCTATTTCAACACCCAGATATATTAGCATGTATCAAATTCTTGTCATTGATCTCTTTAGATTGAGTTCAAAACTAATTGACAGACATCACTATCGTCATAAAACCGTGCTCATGTAAAAGCTGTAAATCTTACTCACAGAAGAGTCAATCTGGTTGTATCTTGCAATATCTTTATGAAGAGTCCTCAGAATGATCATAGCCACCATACCAGATAAGAAGAGAACAATTACGAGGGAATTCATTATACTGCAGATAAAGAAAGAGTTAAACTTTCAGTCCACTTATTCAGGTTTCAGGACATGCACTTCAATTCATATCAAGTACAGCTCAAGTCTGAGGAGCAGCCTTAGAGAGTCACTTCATTTAAGTCATTCAGACCTTTTAATATTTTCCCACCCAGAGCATATAAGCTGTTTTAAGTTGTGAATCTTTATGATTTCTTAGGAGACAGAAGTGAGAAGAATGGTATTGCATTATATATTGTTCTCAAGACAGTTACTGCTTTTTCTTTCTTTTACTCCTCACATAGCTCAGAAGTAATTTTCCTAGTGAAACATTTACAGCTCTTAAAGCAGACGATGGTCAAGTGGATTTTGTATCTATTAACCAATGAAATCTACATCATGCCATTTAATGTTTTGTAGAGACATAATTAATCAGATCAGCCTTTTCAAACATTTTGTATTGCAAAGCATTAACGTTTCAACATAAGTTATATACTTACTCGATACCATCTGCATGGTACAGAGGGAAATAAGTAAGAGCTTTTCATATATATCTTTTACTCATTAAAAACCCCTTCTTTTTACTGTATGCAGCTTCCGAGTACAAAACACACAGTACGCATATGTACTTCTCACCTGGCAGTTAGAGAAAGCCAGGCAGTAAGAATACTGCAGAGCAGCAACGTCTCAAAAGTTCTACAGAACGGAAATGATGAAGTAGAACGATGGAAGCTGCTATCATTTTGGATACTATAGTGCATTCCTTTGGTGAACTGCAATACTACGGTGGCTCCCAGGAGATGGAATACTGATAAAAGTTACTTCACATATATAAAACAAGGAAGTCTTCTTGCCTGAAAACTAACAGAGTTTGCTCCACCAGGGCAGAAGTTATACATCCCTAAAAGAACAAACAAGAAATCTCTGTGCTCTCCTACAAGGCTCTCACTAAATAAAGCAAGTCTTACCTAAACCACTGGATGTTTGTATGTGGCATGGACTCCAAAATGTAGTCCCATCTGGATGCCCACTTAATATTATTCTTTTCCTAGAAAGAAATTAGATAGTAATTAATAGATACAAGCACAAGTTCGTTGCAGTCTCTGAGAAGGAATAAGCACTTCAAATCTCTTCCACAAACCCTCCATTCAATATTAATATCTAAGTTTGGTATCAACCCTAAATATTAGATCTTCCTCTTGCATTAATTCATCTCTTAAGACTCTCAAAGTCTTCTTTATTGAAATCTTCTATCCACATCTTCCAACTTCAACTTAGGCTTCACTAAGCCTCATCTTTCCACAATTCAGTATGTATCTGTCTGCACGTCCCAAATCCATGCTGAAAAACAATCACGCCATCGCCACAAGATACTGCCAGCATAGCACGTCGACCTTGAAACTTCAACTTTGTTAAACATAATTTGAGTTCCCCTCGAACTTTTCTCTCTTGTCATCGTTAATACATTTAAGCACGGGCTTCCTTGCTCCCTACCATAATGCTCTCCAATACAGACTATTTTCCACTCTGATTCCTGGCAGATAACTTCCATTTCCAGAGATCCCTGTGAAGGATTTAAGAAGACATCATGCAGCAACTTTCACCTTTGAAGGATGCTTCCACGTTCTATCTCCTCCTGCAAGTGCTCCATATGAGAGCTGTACAAATGATGATTCTTCCTGACCTCCAACCCTTGTCCTCTACAGCCTGTCTCATGTTATCTGCATCTGCTGTCCTGCTACAAAGTTTTATTTCCCATCTGGCACGAAGTTCTGCTGAGTTTCGCTTATTCACCAGGTGGTAAGTTTGTACAGCTAATTCTCAAAATCTAGACTATGCCTTCAGCCTAGAATTTTTAAGTTCCAATTCATGTTCTGAATAAGGAACATGTAACAGTGAAAGGACAAGGTAGCTGAAACTGCTATAAATTGCTGTTTATCAGCCCAGTCAGCAATTCATGACTGAATCCCAGCTAGCTGGGAGAAAGTTTCAGAAGTGTGATTCTTAAGTTTATTACTTGCATATCAAACTGCTCATGTGCTTACATTGTTGTACACTTGTATATAAAGAATTACAGGCATGGCCCTGTATATTTTTCACAGAGAGCTAAATACCTTGTCCATTTCAATTAACTAGAGACACCATAGCTTTCTCATCAGAAGTCAGCTGCCGTATTAGAAAGGACCATACTGTTATGCATTTTACTGGGTTATGCATTTAAGACTACCAAAACTAATATTCTCCTATTTAAAATGTACTTTTCACTGATAAACACTCTCCTTTTACATTATTTTCAAACTAACGATAAAAAGTAAAACAAACCAGGTATTATTACAAACCAAGGAGAAAGGAGTTCAGAGAAAGTAAGCAGTTCTGCAGCACCCGGTGACTGAGGGGTGCCCAGTGCCATCTGCTGGAAGCGCCTGAACCCACAGCAGTGGAGCCTTAACTGCTCTGCTCCCGAGGAAAAGGGAGACGGTAGCCCAAATGACTAACACACTGTGTGAAAAAACGGACAAAGTTCACATTGCAATTTTAAATTGCAATTTATCATCAAGATCTCAACACAAATGTTAACAGACAGGAGGCTCATTCCTGTAGTAAAATTTGAGAGTCTAAGGAGGATGCAGTGTCTCAAGGGAAAAGTAACAGGATACAGAGCCTTGCACCTCAAGGTCACTGGTTCAAATCAAATTCAATTTGGTAGAATGAAAGCTGTTACCATATGACGGCTGTTTGACTGCCTACACAAAATAAGCTGGTGGTCTCAAGCCAAGCTCTGAAAGATGGGTGTCTTACATCAGAAGAACCACCATGCTTTCAGGACAGACTGGAACCAAGGTTTGAAGTAGCTTGAACCAAATTATTCTCACCCCCACAGGAGGCTCGCTTTCCATGCCGGGGTTAAGTCCCAGCAGCAAGAAAGCCTAATTTCCTCCAGTCTAAGTTATAACAGGCTGAATAAAGCATGAGAGTATTAGTAAACTAATTTCTTAGTAAAAAAGAGTATTAACCCTAAAGATAAATGGCCTCCAACTCAAAACCAGCAAGTGAATAACACAAAAGCCATACCAAATGAGACAAACCTTGCAACTTCACTAGAAAAAAGAGCTTTACAGTATGCAAAAATCAACACAACAAAAAAGCATCTCCAAGTATTTATAAACACTTCTTCTACATGAGACTCTCTGTATACTCACTGAACTCTGAATACACAGAGCACACTTCAAAGAAGACAATTATTGCATTTATTCAGTCTACTGCCTTTCTGTTAGTAATAAAATAGGGCAAAAAACCCAGCCTTTATTTAAGCATTCAAAGAGTTACTTAAACCAGGGTAATAGAAAATAGCTTCACAAAACTATACGTATGGAATTTGCACTGCTTTAATCCAGTTATAGTAAATTACCCAGTTGTTTTGATTTCATTTTTCTGGGGAATTACACATTCATGTAACAGCTTCAATACTTACTTCAAATGTCACAGAGTAAGTGTAGATCAAGTTCAGTTTATTGGTGAATTCTCCAGGAATCTCCATAGGTGGACCTTCACAACTTAAGTTGTTCTCATCCGTGTGTTTGTAGCTAAAGGGAAAATAAATAAATATAATTGTATATGATCTACAGGATGAATTTCCTCAAATTCTTTTATAAGGCAATTAAAACAAGGAGAGCTGTGTAGATCATTTTGTACCAGCTATTCAACTTCTTTGAGAACTTGCTTTCCTGCTCTTCTGCCAACAAAGGTCAAACATCTTAAAATTTATTTTTGTTAATACTTATGTTTGTAGCTAGAGATAACTGGAGAAAAATAAAACCATGTATATAATTATGTGTCATTATTCAGAATTTCTGTAACTGCCCTAAAGCCACACCAAAATTGAACAATATTTCTGTGAGAGCTAAAAACTCCACAGAAAGCAACCCAGTGATTTGGATCTTGGATTCCCACCCTACATTCAGGTAATGTCAGTTCACACTTCTAGGCATCTGAGAACATTATATGTGAAGTTGTTTCCTACGTATGTGGGAGACAAGAACCGCAGACATCTGAAAGATCGTGAGATGTGGTTTATTGATCAGAATGAAGTCCCAGTTCTAAGCTAAAATACTGACAGTTAACCACGCTGTGAAGTCTGGAGATCTTACCTTGGTAAGATGGTAGAGAAGCATTTTATATTAAAATTACCATCATATCTCCTTTCCACTTTTTAACAAGGCTGCATTATCAGTAAGGGACTTAACATCAGTGTGTGCTTGTCAGTAAGGAAGACAGAGTATTTCTTGGCAATCCCCACAGGTTATCACCTTCCTTCAAGTTTCATACAGAGACGGGTGTTTATCGTATTTTACTTCGGTGGATTTGAGAGTGTCTTTTTTTAATTCCTATTATTTTTCTACACCAGAGCAAAAGAAATGACCATGGAAACCTTTCTGTTTTCCATTCCTATACAAATAGTTTAATTTCACCTCTCAGACTTGTGAACTCTGAAAAATACAGAACAATCCAGAACAACATTCTACGTTCTGAAGTTCAAACATGCAAACTTTTTGCTGGTTTCACCTTACAAACACTGCAGCTATAGAAGCACGAATTAAAAGAAACCTTAAGGTTTGCTTGAATTCACTCCTTTGTATCTCCTCTAACACTGGAAAATAGCTTTCCTCTCGCACGTCTTGGGCAAGTTGTATTTACCCAATTTAGAGAAACAATTCTACCTCACATACATTATTACACATCAAGAACTAAGCCAAGCCACGAGATAACAAATTTCCATGAAAGGCCTACGGTGCTCCAACTACAGATACTCCTGCCTCACCAGGAGAGCATCAAGGTTGAAGCAAAGCATCAAGCAAAACATCAGATCAGAGAATGACAGAATCAAGGTTATGCGCAACCTAACGGTGCCCCCTTGTGGTCCGCATTACTGTTGAAACATTCTCATCTTTCAGCCACTCAGGACGCAACTGATGAAGTGTTAAATGGAAAATGGAGAAGGTCGGTAGAATCTTCTTGCAATCATCACAGAGTAGAGATAAATGGAAGGAATAAACTTGCAAAGCAAGTATAATTTACTAAAAGCACATCATTCCATCGCAACAGAAAGAAAAGTAAAGTATACTTGAGTCATGTTTTACCATACATGTCTGTACCACCTAAGAAAACTGTGGTAGTGTAATTTAAGAATGTACTTAAATCTCTGTAGAAAAGAGGGAAGAATTTAGCTAAAAAAACCATCGCCTTTGAAATCTTATAAACAGACTGCAGTTTTCAAATGAACTGTGCACAGACCGACAAGAGGCCAAAGCAACGCCTTCAGTCTGTTTCTGATCTCTGAAGTGTTACACCTCCTCTCTGGTCAACACAGAAATGCAGAAGCTACTGTTTAAGAAAATAAGTTAGCTGTCTTAGAAAATTAGTCACCATCTTTTGATGTTCTGAATACCAGCATTAACCTGATATTTCACCTATGCCTCAGTATCAAAACCAACAAAGGAGAAAAGGTACACTTGTACAGATACTAAATACCGCACATTCATACATCATACATTTGGGAGGCAACGCAGCAATAAAAGATGACATGGGAAACCCTCACTCAATTAAAGAATGTTTCTCAGTATATCTGAAAACATGTCTTTTAAAAGAAAGTAATGCACACCCAGATCCAAATCAACAACAATCATTTGTGTCAGGTTCTAAGGGTCTGCAGGAGAAGTTTTCCAATCAGAAAGGACTTTGGGGAATATTTTCTAATCAAAGTTAAATGACAACTGTGGAACTGTCCTTTGTAAATACATTTCCAGCCCTGAACCAGTACACTGGAGCTCTGTAAGAATTCAGAATAACCAGATCCTCAGAACTCAGTGACACTAAGTATCATCTTTTAAGCTTGCAACCACTGTTCCTTCTCATCACTAGTAGAAACCGCTCCTTTAACGCACAATTACCTTTGCGGTCTCAGTCTCGCCATCACCAGTCTTGCACCAGGCCAGTTTTCATCCTTCCCACTATGGTACATAATCGTTATGTCAACGTGGTTGAAGAGGTAGAAAGTGTTCTTCTTGTTAAACTCTGACTACAAAAAACATCATCAAGAGATTGAGAAATTTCAACAGGAGAGGGCGGCAAGGAGTCAAGAACTCTAAAACGAGACTGCTGACTTTTCTACAACAATTTTCTGCATACCAGACAGCTTCCAACACAACATACACCAGTATCAACTTAACATAAAAACAACCTCACATAAAAAGTAATAGAGTTGAACACCTAACTAGAACAGGTTATTCCATTCACAGACCATATTCAATAGTCTAGAGAGCCTAATGAAGTTAGAAGGCGACTGCAGAGAGTAAATGAACATGCACGGCAAATGCTTTGCCTCCAATAAGCATCAGATCTGCTGAACACAAAAAATTGAGTGCACTGCATAGAAGCAGTAAGTCACATGGCAGAGCAGAGTCACAGCAGAGTTCTCTCCTCACTGTCAGAGCAGTCTGGTCCCTCACCCCAGGAGGGATAGAACTGTATCACTATTACCTGTAACTGCACTAGTTCACCATGGAACTCCTAGGATGACTAACATATTTCAAATTGTTGTCAATATAATTCCTTCCCTGTCACAGCTGTGTGTTATCTTCCAGCCATCTGGAAAACTCCTGACACATTTAACTTGCAAATTGTGCTAGACAACTTTCGCAACTAGAACACCGTGCACATTTCTAGGTCTTCACTAGAACACTTCTATCTGACATTTATAAGGAAAGGTCCTTGCATGCAAATACAGTATGGACAAAGAATGAATAGGTACAAGGATGGATACATGTGGAATTTCAAAACCAAATCAATTTTCTAAGGCTTTTAGACACCAATACAGTTATTTTATAGCCATATCTGCATTGTTCAAAAGAACTACATAAACATTTTTTGGACAATTGTATCAGCGAAATGCTGGACACAGAGGCGGCACTGAGCTTTGTCAATGCCCACGTTGTGAACATTAGCCACATTTAAAAGGATAGCTGTTCTTTTTCAGGAAAAGAAAGCTTAAAAACAAAACTGTAAATGAAATTACACCTGCTATAGTAATGAAAAAAAAGTTCCACCACTTACATTTATAACACAAGCGTCTTTAACTCTACCATCTGGAGTAACAAAACATCCTATGGGGAATCCTGGATTGCAGTATTTTTGTCCATCTTCCACATCATAGCACCATGTTACTGGCATGTTATCAATAATCCTACACAGAAATCAAAGAACATGTCCTCAGAAAGGGATGCACCTTAGTTCAAATTGACTTTTAACATTCAGGTAATGCACAGTTTTCACTAGTGCCCACAAGACACAGTACAGGACAACTGTCACACAGAAAGAAGAAAGCAACCACTTGGAACACAGATAACAATGAAAAAAAGGAGCAAATAAAACCTCAAACCCAACCTCAAGCACACAACTCACCAGTGATGCTGATAATTCAGCTGCATCCCTTTCTTCAAAAAAGCCAGTTTGGTTTTATCAGCACTGTTTCCTGGGTCATATGATCTTGTACAAACCTTCTTGCATGTTTCTTGCTTTTTAAAGGTGAACTGTTAAAAAAGCAAGCAAAAACAGTAATTTCAGTTTTGCTTCAAAAATCCTTTAGAGACATTTTCTCACGTAAAGAGGTCTTTGAGATACTTCATCTCCTTGCTATACAAGTCTCTAAATCCAGAATTACCTATACAACACCTTTAACTTAAATTCTAGGATTATGTATATCCAGCAGCAATAACCCTCATTTATACTGCTAAAAATCTCTTCATTAGCCCAAATAAACTACCTCCAAATAAAACTTGAGGTCTGGAATCTGAAAAATAGTAGAAATGGCAAGGCTTTTTCCTTTTACCACTTTGTTTATTTTGGTAAGTTCATCATTTGCTAAACCAGACTTAACTACATCCTTTTTGAAAGTTTACTTTCGGCTACATTTGCCCACAACAATTAAGTCACTAGACAAGGTTTCCAAAAATGTAACAACTTGCGCAGCATCTAGGCTTCAAGTGCAGACACGACCTATGAGAAACATGCTCATATTTGTTTATCAAGCTTGTCTTCCAACCTCGCTAGGATTTACCTGTTAATGGAGCTAGCATACTTACAACATGACAGAAAACTTTAACATTATCAAGGCCTAAGTGCTAATCAATAACAAGGCCTTTTCTAACTACTATGGTATACAGCCATTTCAAACAAGCAATTGTTATAATACCTCATCTAATAAATGGGAATCCAGCCCAAATGACCCATTAGACTAAGTATATAAAACCTTCTTATGGCCAGTAGTTGTAAGACTTACATTAACTGAAGAGAGTCAAAGATAAAAAAAGACTTCTAGGAGCATCTTACATATGGGAGGAAGCACCACCTCCTCAACAGTCCTACAGAAAAATGTGACCGAGTCCCTAATGACCAAGCCCCTAATGACTGAGCAGCAGTAGATTTGGAAACTGCTGCCTTTTTCTCACAGGGATTTGGATTATCTAGCAACCCTCACACACAAAATAGCCCAGTTTTCAATTTTGCCAACAAATCCAATTCTAGAAGCTACACTTGAACAACATACAGCTTTCAAGCGTTTAGTGCCAGTGTTTGATCACATCTCTTTTACTGCTAATATTTTTCCCAAGTTGATTGGACAGGTTTATAGAGATGCTACATTTGGTCACTGCTAATGCAGGGCATGATACAGAAAAATACCACACATCTAATCTACAAAATACTTCTATACATTTATTATATAGAACAAGTGCATCCACAATGAAAAACTTGGGTTTAAACAACAGATCTTAAGTGTGTACAAGTAGGGAACAGCTGGAAGTGAGCCCTAACTTGACTTTCCCTTTCTGCTCTGGAAGCTGCCTAACAGTACAACCAAGTATACAAAGCAGTTCACAGGTCACCAGTTTACAGCCTTCAACATTACATTTAAACAACCTAATGATTTCAGATCTCCTAACTCATTACACACCCAGCTGTTAACGAAGTGCTCAAGATATAGTTTCTGGACATCTTTATCACAGAGGAACAGAAAAGAAGAATGATCACAAGTTAATCTTTATATTTTAATTAGGCACCCTAAAATGCCTTTGCAGTGGGGATGGGAAGGGTTTTGGTCTTATTACATAAATATTATAAAGATCATGTCTAGAAAAATAAATAATCAAACAATCATCAAATCTTCAGCTATGTCTATAGATTTGTAAATAGCAAACAGCTAGCAAACTTAAACAGGATGAACTTCAAGGGATAAAATAACCTTATACGGAGACGATGCTATTCTCTCCCCAAATAGCACTTGTCCAAGATTTTCTGAGGGTCTTTTCTCTTCCGTGTCTTGACAGAAGTCAAAACTGGAAAAAAGTTGAAAAGATTACCTTTAATTTTTACTTGACATATAACTGTAAATATCAGCCTAAATCAACTTCTTAAATTATATCCTTCACATGACAGTTTTCATGCCTCTTTTGGCAAGTCAACCACTGCTAGTAAACATTTGAGAGCCTCTGCAAAGAAATTTGCCGTATATTACATAGAAATATTTTTCTATCAAATTCAACCAAGATATATCACAGCTGAAGTATCTTTAACGAAATGCATGATGCTTAGTTCAAGCACCCTTTTCAAACAGGAATTTAAAACAAGAAAATGTTTTATATTAGGAAAAAAAAAGACTGCAGTACAGACTGTTCATTTCTTTTGCAAAAGAAGTTTCAAAAAAGCAACCACGCCTTCTTCTCTACAATAATCTTTATGTCAATAGTATTTAACATGAAACATAGTCTAAAAAAGGGAAGTGCTTTAAATATTCATGTGCCAAATGCCATTCATCAATTCTTTTCAACTACATACAGTCTGAAACAGCTGAAAATGGAAAAGAGAACATAACCATTCCAGATCTCTGTTATTTAAACATTGGTAAATTACAGGGAAAAAAAATTGCTTATCTTTGGGGAATAAGCAGTTTTTCTCAAGAAGTGATCCTAAAAGCACTGGCTTCCATAAAGTTTAATACAAACAGAGACACTACGGGCTTTTCAAGGTAGTCTTTCATCTTGCTACTACCACTGCACTGCACAAGACAAGCCCTACAATACCTGTAAGCTTCTCTTTTCTCTGAGCCCAACAGCAAGACTGCAAATCACACTGTGTATCATTCCTTAGTAGGCCTACAAATATCTGCCAAAGCAGGTAACAGTTTTCACAGATCAGAATCAAAATAAAAAATAAATAAATCAAGAATTAGATACAAGGCATTGGTGGAAAAGGGAAAAATAACAATGACTTTTCTTGTAATTTCTTTTATCTGCCAAGAACAAGGAATGCAAAGCTCCTGCTTTCCTAGATTTGACTACCAGGAAGAACCTCCAATCATATCAGAATTTCAACACTAAATCTAGTATTCAGCTCAAAAAAACGCACACACTAAAAACCCAGCAATCTTGTCTTTCAACAATAACAGAGGATGATCCAGAGGCACAGGTGTGGCCTTCATCCTTTCCACCCTCTTGTACCTCATTCCAGACGCGGAAAACTTCATTTATTCTTCCACCCCTCCATCCACAACAGCAGCCAGCAGAACAAGGCATACTCTATGGGGAGTTTCATCACCATACTGAGGATAGAAAGCAGCCTTTCCAAAGGCTCGCAGAAGCCTGTTGAAATGTACTTACGCATCATATTCATATGGGAGAACTGATTCAACCGAGTCCAGTCTGTTCACAAAGAGCTCAATCAGTGACTGAAACAGGGAAGTAAAAGTAAGAAAATACAGACTTGTAAAAACGAAGGTGCGGCCAACACAGAATGTGTGGCTGGCAGGTAAGAGCTGTGGCACATTTGGGAGCTCACCATGCACAGTGGGGTCACTACAGCCTCCAACAGCCCTGAGGGCTGCTGATGTAGCAGGGCTGCATCAAAAGAAGCGTGGCCAGGAGGGCGAGGAAGGGGATTCTGCCCCCTCTGCTCCACTCTCAAGAGATCCCACCTAGAGTCCTATGCCCAGCTCTGGAAACCCCAGGAAACATAAGGATATGGAACTGTTGGATCAGGTCCAGAGAAGGCTACAAAGGTGATGCGAGGGCTGGAGCAGCTCTGCTATGAGGACAGGCTGAGAGAGCTGGGGTTGTTTAGCCTGGAGAAGGCTTTGAGGAGACCTTCGAGCAGCTGCCAGTACCTGAAGGGGCTGCAGAAAAGCTGGGGAGGGGCTGTTTACAAGGACATGGAGTGACAGGATGAGGGGGAACGGCTTTAAATTGGAGAAGGGCGAAAAGGGGGGGGGGGGGGAGGGAGGGAGATATAGATTAGACATTAGGAAGAAATTCTTCGCTATGAGAGTAGCGAGGCCCCGGCCTAGGTCACCCCGAGAAGCTGTGGCTGCCCCATCCCAGGAGGTGTCCAAGGGCAGGCTGGATAGGGCTGTGAGCAGCCTGGTCTGTGGGGGGTGTCCCTGCCCATGGCAAGCGGTGGAAATGGATGGGCTTTAGGGTCCCTTCTACCCTGCACCTTCCCATGATTTCACGACCCTCCCGGCGTGCCTGAGCACCTCAGGGCGCAGAGGGCGGGTTCCAGCCCAGAACCCCCGAGGGCAGAAGCCGGACCCTGCCCGGGCCTCACCTTGCAGCCCTCGCTCTCCTCGCCCTCCTCGCAGAAGCTGACGGGCGCCAAGCCGGGCAGGTAGAAGGCGGCACAGAGAGGGGCCGCCAGCAAGAAGCCGGCCGCCAGCAGCCTCATCTTCCCGCGCGAAAGAACGAAGGCAGCATCGGCCGAGGCGGCGGCCGCGACTGCCTCGGCAGCGCCTGAAGGAGGCGGTGTCACGCGCGGCGGCGCCTGCGCGGGAGGGTGTGTGTGTGTGAGGCGCCGGGCGCCATCTTGAGGCAGGGCGGGGCTTCAGCCGTGCCTACCGCGCTCTGCTCGGTGCGCTAAGGGGGTGTTTCACATGAGAACAGTTGAACCCAAACTATTCTATGATTCTATGAACGTTAGAATAATGCTAGAATGGTTTGGGTTGGAAGGGACCCCAAAGCCCATCCAGTGCCGCCCCTGCCATGGGCAGGGACACCTTCCACAGACCAGGCTGCTCACAGCCCCATCCAACCTTGGACACCCTCAGGGATGGGGCAGCTACAGCTTCTCTGGGCAACCTGTGCCAGGGTCTCACCGCCCTCGTGGTGAAGAATTTCTTCCTAATGTCTAATTTAAATCTTCCCCCCCTCCAATTTAAAGCCATTGCCCTGTGTCTTATCCCTCCATGTCCTTGTAAACAGTCTGTTCCCAGCTTTCCTGCAGCCCCTTCAGGTGCTTAAAGGTCACTATAAGATCTCCTTGGACCCTTCTCTTCTCCAGGCTGAACAACCCCAGCTCTCTCAGCCTGTCCTCTATGGAAGGTGCTCCAGCCCTCTGATCATCTTTGTAGCCTCATCTGGACCCATTCCAACAGCTCCATCTCTTTACATTGAGGATTCCAGAACTGGACAGAAGACTCCAGATGAGGTCTCACTAGAGGGGAGCAGAGGGACAGAATCCCCTCCCTTGCCCTGCTGGCCACATTTCTTTTGATGCATCCCAGGATACAGTTGGCCCCCTGGGCTGCGAACACACATTGCTGGCTCCTGTCAACCAGTAGTCTCCCCAAGGAAGCGGTGGATTCCTCTACACTGGACATTTTTAAGGCTCAGCTTGACAGGGTGCTGGGCCATCTCATTTAAACTATGTGTTACCTAAAAAAGTTTGGACCGGATGATCCTTGAGTCCCTTCCAACATGGCATTCTGTGATTCCCCTGTGGTGACTCATATTAGAATGTCTTTCAGTTTTTACGCCCCAGCATAGCAGAGAAAGACTTAAACTGGATTTTACCAGCTCAGAAAATAGCGGTGGATATGCAAGATTTTGTATTGCAACCTTTATCTGCAACCCTACAACTTTTAAGAGTTCTGTTTGATGGTTTTTTTGATGTCTGGTTCAGCAGCTTGTGGTGTTTGCAGCCAACAGCAGTGGGATACCCACCAGCTCATGGTGTCCCATAGCTCCTTCCTTCAATGCAGCCACAGTGGTGCCACAAACGTGATGCCAAGCTCCAGCCTTGCTCGTTCAGGTGGCAACGGCAGGTGTAGCACCTAGGGACAGCTGCAAAAACTGCCAGAAATGGGGCAAATTCAAGTGATGGCTCCAAGCCCAGCTCCATGCTGTCGTGGCAACACAGATACTGCTTTCTAAGACATTGCAGTAAACATTGCTGTCAATCCCAGGGAGACAACACCTCCATCTTCCTCTCTATATTTTCCATTTAGGCAAGATGTTGCCACTCTGGTTTCCAATATGTGACATTACATTTGCATTATTCTCACCATGTCCAACAATTTTACAGAACTCATCAATCACTGGTGACTTATCCTTACCACAGGACAGTGCCAGGCAAAAGGAGAAAGAATAAAGGGTGCATTATAACTGCTTATTTTGTGTCTTTGCATCTGAGCCTGAAAAACCTGAATGTTCATTTCAGGCAGCTCCATCTATGTCTTAGGAACTTGTGATCCACCTTGTATTACTAAACCAAAAGAGGCCACAATCAGATCCCAAACACGTGATTTGGGAGAAGCACGTTAGGGAGTTGCAGTTTAGACATAGTTGACAAAGTCAGTGCCAGAAACAATTATTTTGTTCTGCTGTCATCCACTCTAGTATGAGTTTTAGAGAGGGAAAATGCTGAATTTCTATAAATACCTATCAACTGACAGCTGACTGGAAAATTGCACTTTGTCATCAAAGTATTAAACTGATCTTTTCGGTTATTATTTTTTGACTATCTATCTAGAGGGAATTACATTCTCTTTTTTAGTCAGTCTGAATGAATCTTCCGTGAGCAGATTATTTATGTATTCATTAGTCCTCATTCCCCAGCCCTCCTGAACCCTTTATCCAGTTTAAACCCAGAGACTGATGAAGTTGGTAAAAGGCTAAAACATTTGATGAAAATTTGCAGTATGGTACAAAGGAGATCCAAAGTACTGGCCTCTGTATAAACAAATTTGTAGCATAAATTCAACTACATTGTTAAACATCATAGGATTCATTCAAGAGAGTGACATATTAGGTGAAAGCTACCACAAAAAAAATCATAAAATGTTACCGTTACGGCATGTTGTTCACATCTTCTGTCTGGTGGGCTCACTTTTATAGTTATCAATAAAAAGGCACAAAGAGATCAGTTTATATGTATGTGGAATTGTAAGTAACATACTTTATGACATTTCTTCTACTCTTAAAAATGTAAGGAAAGTTTTCTAACTGTGATAATGTAAGGGCAAGTGTATCTATGCTAGTTAGACAGCAACCACCTTCCGTATAAATGTTGGTGGAGTTTTCCTGGCCTCTTTGCCCACCTATCTATCTATTCTGTAGGGGCCAGTATTAGGACCTCTTATTACTATCTTAATATCCTATCAGAAAATTCAAAGTTGAGAGATCATATGCAAAAGAAACTGTCACGGCTCTTTAGCCTTGAACTTCTTACTCAATGAAGCATAAGCGGGATTTGTTTCCATTCAGACTGCAGTTTGTTCCCTGTAGTTCTTCTACAAAAATTCAAACTTACAAAAAAGTAAAAAAGTAAAAAAAAAAAATAGGGGAGGGGAAAGAACTAGAAGAATTATATGTCTTTTAATCCTCTATGAAAAAGATCTGTCTTGCTGAATGTGGAGAAGACCACACATAAACTGTGTAGAGTAATACAGTAAAATACTGTTCTAGCTTGTGGTGTAGATGGAACTAAGGTTATATCAGAAACCTGATGAAGACATTTTTTAGGACAAAGGATAAGAAGAATTTGGCCCTAATTGAGTTAACAGCAGTTATGTTCAAATGCTGTTTCAAATGTAATTACGTTCAGGCTAATCCGACTTAGCTACATGTAAAGTATGTGTTAACAGAATGTTAATAAAATGAAGCCTGGAGCTACCCATGGAATATTTTCCTCTTTTAATCAGAAGAAGAAAAAGAGATTTCAGTTTGCATTTGCTTATCTTTCCAATTACTTGGGAGGCAGCCAGCAAACACCCTACTGGAGGTCATGGAAGCACACAGAGATTTCACACATAGATGGAGACTATTTTTAGCATGTTTCTTACAGGACTTTATTGTTCACTCTCTGTTCCAGGGAGGCTCTGAGGTTTAAAATCTTCTGTATTGAAACTAGAAGTTGAATGTTTTTTTCATGTGATAATCGGATGAGTATCTAGCTATGCTGTTCTTTGGCAGCTGCATTCTTATCTCAAGCAGTGCCCTCCCACTTTGTTACCGAAGGTCATCTTTCCCTTTTCCCACACACAGTAACAGCACCCGGAAACTCTTAGCATCTATGTGGGAACGGTGATCATCTTTAAATATGTACTACAGTCTAGAGCAGTGTTTGAGAGCTATCTTCTTCTTTTGTATTCTGAGCAGATCTATGAGGTTGTCTGAAGCAATATTGCCTTCTGCTTTCCCTAAAACAAAGAACAGTTTGAATATCAGTGTCTGAACAGAGGAGACTGAAAAACTGAAGATAAGAGTAGAGGTCTGATATTCTCTTATCAGGATGCAATGTTTGCACAGCTCTGCGACAGTAATGGTACTGAGTAGTCTATGGACTCTTTGGCACCTCCCAGAAATGATGTTCTGCAGGGTACCAACAGAACAGAAGGGAGAACAGAAGTCAAGAGAGGAGTTGGGCAATGTCCATCCCATGGTACCATAAGGTAACGTGCTGGTGGACCATATTCTTTGTCTCCTATGACACTTAAAACACAACAATGCCTAGGAAACCACATCACTGTTTCTAATCACTTCAACCCCACCCTATCCCCTCCTACCCCTGCATAACCCTGGTACAACTAATGGTATGGGAAGGAGTCAGAAGGGCAGTAGGTACACTTGGGAAAAGTACTGGGTTTTGCCCTTTAACTCCTAGCAGGTTCGCTGTAGGGACTACTCAAGGAATGGATGCTATGGTGTCTGCAGGGAAAAGACTGGTATGGACAGTACCAGTACCTTCCTTGGTACCAGGCTCCCCTGCCTACTGTGCAGCATGGATGGCCTTTGAAAAGCCACCAGGGGACCTGGTGCAGTACAGGAACATGGAGCACCTCTGGAGACCAGCTTCTAAGACCCGGCAGACATCCCTCAGCACTGCAAATTCCCAGGAACAGGGAGGGACTGGCAGTTGGCATCCAGTTACTCAAACCTGGGATGAGGGGATTCCATTGAGGTTCTGTTTTAAGTCCTCTGGTTAATCTTAGTGAGATTTCAGCATGGGAACCAGGCATATTAAATAATTTACTTGTGATACAATTTGGCAGTTCCTTCACTCACACAGATGAGTCAGGAGCTACATGAAATCCTGAAACTTTCAATTCCTTGGCTTTTGCATCCTGTAGAAATCAACGCTAAGGGAGCCTTCTGGGGCCCTTCTTAAGGAGTAGGAATGGGTGTATTTACAGGTCCTGGCTCCCAGTTTCCAGGTGCCAAGTTCATTGTGGTGCTGGAATCTTTATAAAAGGTAATAAATGGAGTCAGACTTGCAAAATAGCGACCCTGTCCAAAACCACACAGAACCCATGATCAGAGCTTCCCTTCTGGTTTTGTCACTTAGTTTTTAAGAAAGGAACAGAAAAATCCATTTCTGGTTTTGTATCAAAAGACTTGAGTGGTGATTTGACTGGTTGACTCTAAGAAAATAGGCCTTGTTGACTGATTAATTCCAGTTTAGATAATTGACAAGTTCTAATTATGAAAACTTAGCCAATTTTGTATGCACAGACTTTGTCCTTGCAGGAAATACCTGCAGCTGAACTTAAGATATAACTAACAGAGTTAAGCAGACACAAAAGTTTATGTTACCAACATATTTCATTTTAAATGACAGTTATTTCAGCCTAAGCCTCCGAGGAAGGGGTACTGTCAGGTCCTTATTAATTAAACTAAAACCGCCTGAAGCCAGTTGTGGCTGTGAGAATTAATTGATAAGTTTTGTTGCAGCTGGTTTGTATGTTTAATTATCTTGTCCTATAAATCTGTCTTGTAAGATGCAGCTGTTTTAAGTCAAGAGAGAACCTGTCCTAGGGCTGTGAGAATTTATGAATACCCTTAGTTGTCTTGTAAGATGCAGCTATTGTAAGTCAGGAGATAACCTGAAGGTAGTCTCCAGATATGGTTGGATAACCTAAAAAAAAAAGAAAGGAATAAACGTTCTTTGAGGATTTACATGATTCTTTGTTTCTCACATGGCTGAGAGTTTGACCCTGGTTTAGTGGCAGACAGGAATGGTTAGACTCAATGATCTAAGAGATCTTTTCCAGCCTAGTGATTCTATGATTCTCTGACCCTCCGCACAGACCCTTCCCCAATGATAACCGCCCCAGCCACGAGTGATTTCGCTCTCACCGCAGCCGACGGCCCGCCGCGCACAGCAAGCACCGCCGCCCGCTCCTCGCGGCTCGCCCCGACTGCGCGACACCCGCGCCGCGCCCGCCCCCTGCCGGGCTCGCCTGCATCCGGGTCCCCGGCCGGCGGTGACGTCATGCTATAAAGGCCCGCAGCGCCTTTGTTCCCTCCATTACGCAGTTACGTCCTGGGCCGAGCGGAGGTGAGCGCAGCTCGCCGGCTCGGGGAGGGGGAGCGGGGCCCTGCGGGACGGGCTGCGCCACCGAGGGAGGCGGCACGGCGAAAGGACGGCCCGGGGTGAGGGGGCTGCGGGCCGGCGGAGCCAGGCCCGGGCCCCCGCACGCCTGGGACCGCGGAGGGCGTCGCGTGGCCGCGATGGGGCGAGCGGGGGTCCCGGCCGTGTGAGGCGCGGCGGCCGCCATTTTAAGCGTGGGGGGCTCCGCATCGCCGGCGGGGACGAAGGGCGTGCAGCGGCCGCGCCTGGAGGGGACGGGCGGGTGGGTCGGAGACGGGTTGAGCGAGGTGCGCGGCCGGAGTCGCGCCGAGGCGTGCGCTGCGCGCTGGGAGAGAGGAGCCCCTGCCAAAGGCGGCCGCCATTTTGTGGCGGTGCTCGGCGAGCCTGAGTTCCCCCCGCCCTGGGGGCCGCTTTGTCCCCGCGCTCCCGGACGGCGGGGGGGTGTGCGTCCCGCCCCACGCTCTCGCCACGCCGCCGCAGCCGTTCCGCCAGGCGCGCGGTTGGGCTTTGTCTTTGTGCTTAGCGCTTCCCCCTCCCTCCCCCCGCCGTGCCTTGGCCGTGGCCTTGCTGTGAGGAGCTGCAGGGGTGGTCTGGGATCTGTTGGGCTGATACGGTGTGTAGGGCGGAACTTTAGCGTAGTGGCGTTGCGCTTTAAGTGGTTTCAAGAACGAGCTTAATTTAGAATACTGGCCCGAGCTGACTTTAATATTTTGGTATTATTTTGACATATTGAGTAAGTTTCTTGAAACGTGTGACAGGGTTTGGAGGGAGGGAATGCTAGGGTTACCATCGAGGGCAAAAAGACAGTAACCCTGGAAGACTACGTGCACTGATATTGCTTGATCTTAAGATCTTGAGTTCTCATCAGTGCTTTGGTGATGCTCTTAAAATTAAGTTATTTGAAATAAGACTATTTAACGTGAAGAAGTAACTGAAGGCAGTACTACTACTGGCTGCTTCGCTTTAAAAATTTACATTTGTGTTCCTCATATGAGTATCTGTGCCTTAATATTCATATCTCTCAGTTAACATCTTACTCAGGAGTATTTGCTTGTACTGCTGAGGAAATAAGTCGTTTATAGCCTATAAGATGGAATGGAATTCTCCACTGCAGTCTGATCTTTTGTCATTAACAACCTTGTGCTTTTAATAGGTCATTTATAGAACCAAAATGGTTGAAGCAGATCGTCCTGGGAAGCTGTTCATTGGAGGCCTGAACACAGAGACTAATGAAAAAGCCCTCGAGGCTGTATTCGGCAAATATGGACGCATTGTGGAAGGTAAAAAGAAAACTAAAGAATAAAAAAGAACAATATAGCTGTGATGACTTTTTTGGCATTGATCATCTGAAATGATGGTGCTTTCATGTCCTCTAAGAAGTCCTGAGCTTAAATGGTTAAAAAAAGGTTCAGTGTTACTGCCTCCTTACAGGAAGGAGTAATGTGGGTTTTTTTGTTTTTCTGCAGTCCTTTTGATGAAAGACCGTGAAACCAACAAGTCCAGAGGATTTGCGTTTGTCACATTTGAGAGTCCAGCAGATGCAAAAGATGCTGCCAGAGATATGAATGGAAAGGTAGGAATGAAGACCAATTTTACATCACTGTTGTTACTGACCAGCAATATTGATCTTTGGGGTAAATGGACTAGTAATAAAAATTGGAAAGACAACAGGTTAGAGGATCCTGGAGACAAACCATAATTTGGCAGAATGTCTCCATGTCCCTGACAGATGTCTGTCTGGCTGTCAGTTATTATCTCTTCTTAATTTTCTTTAAATTGGTGGAGAGCTTTCTGGTAGTTGGTTCTTCATTCTTGCATGTCTCCTATAATGTTTTTGTTGTATCATTTTAATGTAGTGCTGTGTAAATTAGACTTCAGGGAAGTGACTTACCTGTAAAGGATTAATGTTTCCCTTAACATGGGTTTAACGTGACTTCCCTGCTGTGCTGGAGCATTGACTGTGTTGATGCTCTCTGGTAGTCTCTAGGTATCCTCATACGTTGATGAGTTGCACCATCAATCTACTTGGCATGTGTGAGGAGCATCTTGCCAGTTAATGTGAACTAGCTTTCCAGTTAGCCAGCAAGTGGATTTGCTTGTTTACACCATGCAATGTAATGATAGGGCTTTAAGGGGAAGTAAAAGTTGAATACATATGTAATGTTTTTAAAAACAAAAACCTGTGAACTTGAAGCAAAAACTCTGAGATAAAAACCAGGGTGTTTTGTCAAAGGATTATAGCTTTTGTGGTCTGTGTCCATTCCAGCAAGGGTGTGAAAAGCTAGATTCAAGTTTGCAACTTAATGGTTAGGAGCTGCTTGTCTTCATAGAGGTGCTGTCTCCTTGGGCAGTGAAAGCTGTCTTCTCAGTTAACTTGGATCTCAGACTGATCTTTCGTGTGTAATCTGAATGGTTTTAAGTTCACGGTGCATCAGCCTTTTTCTAAGCGGTGTCTGAGATGCTATTCATGTCAGGTGAAGAAGCCTCTATTGATGGTGATTAATGCTTGGGAATTTGATAGCTGTCAGTCTTACTGGTATAAGATGTGGGAGTGAAGGAAAAATGTCAATCATTGCTGTCAGTAAGTAGACGATAAATGAACATTTGCACTTCAGGAAAAAGAAAATGAGCTTGTGTTCATGGTGAACACGTAGTGAAATGTCCTTGATATGTGCAATAAGATTTCTACTGTGTTTGCTTGGTTTCTGGGTGCTTCAGGACAACCTTATGCAGTTAGTGTTACTTTCTCTGGCGACCTGCTTCCTTTTTAAACAAGTGAGTAGTTTCTGTCAAGGCAGAGAGTGACAAATCAGATAATGTCTGTTGTGTACCAGCCTGAACATCCTTGAAGGTGCTCCTTTCGTTTAATTGGTTTCTGCATTGTGTAGCTTGCTACAGTTCTGAAGACTTGTTTACTGCAGTTCTTAAACACTTATTTCCTCTCAAGTACTTATTGCACTGAACCTTCTCCTAAGGTAACTTTCCATCAACAGCTAATTATCAGACAAAGGAGTTCAGTCACTAATCCAGAGTGCTTGTGGAGTGCAACTTGCAGATGAAAATCCCTGTGAAAATAATCACCAGCTGTTCTAAGTCTCGAATGTTGTGGCATGTGTTTGGTCACATTGGAAACATTCAGGAAAGTAAAGCCTAGTGTAGTAGCTAAATGAGATTGAATGTGGCTGAGGTAATGTCTACGTGTTCTGGAATGCACCATCTGCATCACAGTCAAGAAATGCTAGAAAGTACTGCTTTGTGGTTCATCATTCTCCTTGTCTTCAATGCTACAAATTTAAAAATGCTTTCATCTGCTTTGAAATTTGAACAACAAAGAATATATGAAAAGGACACTCTCGCTTGGGATTTGGCCTAGAATGCCTTCTGAACATAAACCATTTTGTGCTGCTGTGGGTAGTTCTCGTTCTGTACTGGCCTAGCTTGGTTTGATGATGGATGTGGAAGATGTTCATGAGCTATTCTCTTGTCCTCATCTTCAAAAAGTGTTCTGGACAGTAAGTACTGCTCTTACCTCAAAGATGGTGTTCTAGATAAGTGATGTTTGAACCATGCTGTGAGAAGACATCACTGTACCACATCAGATCCTGAGTTTTTCTTTGTATGTGGAAATGATGGATCGGAGCGCTCATGAGAATTACAGGCACTTAAGAAGCAGTGAAAGGATTGTGCAGACAATAGTTCAAGGAGTCTGAAAGGAGTTCATTGACCTGTATAGGGAGAAGAGTTCTGCATCACCTATGTGTTGCTCATTCTGTCATTCCAGAGGAATTCAAAGTTGCAGCCAGTAGAAGAGGCTGACTTAGGTTCCGCAAGAGTAAACTTAGACTTGTTTTTTTGCTTTGCAAAACATTCATAGAAAATGTATATCCAATATTTTCCTCCTTTCTAGGTGGGAGGAAGGGAGTAAATTACTCTTCATTCTAAAATGGGACAAGCATGGACTAGTCTAAGCTTGCTTGTTGAAGATTAATTTCAATTCTACAGGAGGAGGCCAGGAGGTAATGAATTTGGAGCAGGGGTGGAGATGTTTTCACTTAAACTACTTGACCTGAAGGATGTTACTGTCCATGTTAGTGAGTCTGAGCATCACTGAAGAAATGTTACAAGTGCTTTTATCGTAGCAAATAATTAACCTTCTTTGAGAAGAACGTTAATTGCATGATGGTCAAGTCTACATCCTGCTGACATGAAATGCACATGCTTACGTGCATGCAACTGTGAATACTGCCAAGTCTGTAGCGGTCATTCTGTGCAGTAGGCTGTTCTCATCATCTTTTGGCTCTAACTCCTGAGGACTAAATGGATAATTAAAGGGAGAATATGACCTTAAAGGAGACATCTGGGACAAGCCAAAGATTTAATTGCAGTGTAGACCTGGCCAGACATCTGGACCGTCTTAAGGAGCTGGAAGCAAATATTACAATCTGAATAGCAGACTTAAACTGTACTCAGCGCTACAGAAGACTGTCTTCCTTTAATTGACAGAGTTTCTAGTTTGTCTGGTGAAGAAGTGACGCAATACTTGGAATATCAGTCTGATAAGAAATGACCTTCAGTTCTTGAATATGGAAGCCCACTTGATGTGCCATCAAGGAAGATGCAGAAATCGTGGAGTCACTGCAGCATCAACAGTAAAATGATCCATGTGAGAGGAAAGCCCTCTGTGATGTTGGGCCGCAGTTTCATTCAAGTTTCTGTAAGTGTCCTTGAAATACTTGATGGCTGCCCCACTCCAAGAACTACTCAAGAACATAATTTATCTTTTCTGTTGGAATATGGAACGGTTTGCAGGATGGTTCTGTGATTCCCTTTGGTTAAGATTCCCTGGCTCATTCCACATACAGGAGTTTTTGATTGCCAAGCTATTATTATCCTTAAATTACTTTGCTACTTTTAGCAGGGAGGTGACTCTACTTTATGTTGCCCCTATAATAGTAAAAGTGCTACTGTAACACTCTGAAACAAGGTTATAAACACCAACTAATGAGTGTATGGACAACTGGTGCTTTGGGCTCGTTTACAGAAATCCTTATTCTGAGGTGGCTTGTGTGAATTTTATTTGTTCAGTGAGATGAAACTTTGACCTAAGAACCTATAAAATGAATTTGTCCCTTGTGCTTTAAAATACGACAAACTTTGACAAATATCTTCTGGTTAACCAAAAAGAATCTCCTTTGGCTTCATGAAACGTCTTTTTTTTTTGACCTTAGGCATAGCTATTTAAGACCACTTGCATAAAGCACTTTCAGTAGAAACCTATCTTGCCTAAGTAAAATGCCAAAAGTATGAGGCAGAAGGAAATAGGAGGAGAAATGGTAAGGCAAACTACCTCCTACATAAAAGAAAAGGAAAGAACTTGCACCTAGCATGCAGGTGTTCAGAACCCATGCTAGCAGAAGGGGATAGTGTGTGGTTTCCAAACTTGAAAGAAGCTGTTGGGAATCTGCCATGAAATTGACAGCAGTGGTCACAATGGCAAAGCTTAAGGCTTCAAGCTCACTGTTCTTGTTTTGAGAAGGATGGCTGAGACAGGGCAATGATGATGATGGCAAAACAATACTATGCAAACTGAGAAGTCCCAGTAATGAGAGGTACTAATGCTCAAACCTGGAATGTTTTGGCTAGTCCTGCCTTCAAAAAGGCTTTTTGAAGAACCTTCCGTAAGTAAAATGTTTTTATGAAGTCAAAGCAAAGACCAAAATGGTTTTGCTAGTGTTTCTTAACTTTTTTCCTCGCAATGGATCAAGTTGAACCTATGGATGTAAACATTGTTTTTTCAAACAGTAGCTGCAACTACCTATGGTGACAGAGTACGTGAGCTACTGTGGTGGATAAATTCAGAAGTGGCTAGATTGCAGTGCAGAAAAAAAAAGATTCAGTATGTCAGTAAACAACATATCAGCAGTTCAGAGTCAGTAATGACTAGCAGTTACGTTCATTTTTTGCAGCAGAGTGGTGCAATAAACAACACTTCCTGCCTGTATAATTCATGAGTTTAACATTAAACTGCTATAGAAGGCATGTAAACCATGTTTGTCAGGATAAATGTGCAGTAACCTCGCTTCAGTAGAGCTTGGGATCTTGGCTCTGCTGTAATTAACAAATGTGTAGTGTCTGAAAGATTACATGGAAATTTGATTAATTAGGTTGAGGTACTCGATATGTCTTAACCACCTGCTCATGTTTGAGGTACAGTAGTTGGCTGCAGAGTTCCTGTTACGGCAGGTCTATATTCCAGAAAAAGCTTCCACTTTTTTTCCACAAATAAAACCCCACACCACAAAGCACCTCAGCTCTGGAAATGCAAGTAATAAGAGTAAATTGTGACACTCACCTTTGTTGAAAACCCAGCTTGAAACAGTAGAAAGGAGGGGTGAATTATCATACTCGTTCTGCTTTATAGATGCTGAAATTACTTCTAAATACTTCAGTGATCACCGGTTTTATCAGGACATCAAGAAAATGTACTAAACGGCCTCCCCATTGCCAGAAATCCCAACTGAAGCTAAGATATCTTCAGCTTAACCCTGTAACTCCTGGTGCAGTCCTAGTTTTGTACAAAAATCCATGGCAATTGCAAGTAAATTGGAGACGATAAATCATGTTTCATTAACAGAATAAATGACATGGGGCTGCCGTAATCATTGGACACTTGTATTTTCACTGAAAGTCATTTCTGATGCTGCTCTGTATTTTTTCATCAATACCACAAGAATGAAGTGCTGTAGAAATTAGGCCCAACATGCTGCTGAGTACATGGGGACTAATACTGAAGACTGAAATCAGTTCTAGAGTTGCTCTAACTTTATAAAATGGAAGCCCCATATTAGCAAAGCAAGAGGGGCTTAATTTAAGAAATACAAACGTGACTGAGCAGTAAGTAAAGCAGCTTCTTCTTTAGTCATTAGATGGGAAGGCAATTAAAGTGGAACAAGCAACCAAGCCATCCTTTGAAAGTGGTGGCAGGCGTGGGCCGCCACCCCCTCCACGAAGCAGAGGTCCTCCCAGGGGCCTTAGAGGTGGAAGAGGCGGAAGTGGCGTGAGAGGACCACCTTCAAGAGGGAGTCACTTGGGTATGTATTTACCTCTCTCATTATATACTCGGACAACATACAAGACAATGCCATTGGAAGATGACAGTAATCCTACTGGAAAAAAGTCAAACAGCCGAATAGTGCACTCCTTGTTCCTTATTAAAATGATGAAATATGATCTCTGCAGTTTAGTCAATTTTTTATTAGGCAAGTATGCCTTAAGAAAAGGCTTTCAAATATGAAGATTCCTTTCTACAACTAACTCTCCACTTGACTTTTGGCTATGAAAGAAAAGCAAAACTCCTGCCTTCCACGTGAGAAAGGAAGCTTTCTGATATTGAAGTTGAAAAAGCGATTCTCTTCCACCAGGGAAAGGGAACTGCCTTTCATTCTTACTATCAAGAGATCTAAACTTAATAAATTCTAGGACTGATACTTCCAGATCATAGAGGGAGTTAGAGAGGCTAAGACTTGTTTGTTGTTACAAAATAGTGTTGAGTTGAAGCTTTCTGAAGTGGAAGGATAGTTTATTACTTGATACTGGATATTCTTTAATTTAAGATACAGCTATTTATTCAGAGATTTTCAGTATCAAAACAAAACTGTTGCCTGAAAGAAAAAGCAAGCAGCACCTGAGGTAGAACAGTAAAAGCTGCAATGCAGAAGAAAAAAAAAAAAAATGGAAATGGTGAAAACTCCTGTCTTCAAGAGTCTGTAGTAGGTTCTACAGACTCTGCGGTGTCTCTGTTCCCTCTCTGTAGGATCTTCTCCAGTATGTACTCCCAGATGGCTCTTGTCTTCTGAGAACAGTAACTTGTTGAGCATTTAAGCTGTGATTGATTACAGATATCAGCTTTCTCCCTTGTATCACATTGTGGCTTTTGGATAAGTTCTAGAAGACAGTTCTTGACAGGAATTTAGGCTATGAAGTTAACTTGGTGGGTTCTCAATTCTGCCAGTAGCATCTAGTCATGACCAAAACACAAGAGAAGGCTTTGAGGTCTATCTTTTGAAGGTTTATGGTTGATCACATAGTGGTAATAGCGCCTAGGTTGTTTTAGTTAGGCTGTAGGGGCATACAGGTGAATATCACAGAAATAACAGGCTGGTTCATGGCTTATCCTTCTAGGGTCTTCTCGAGGTCCACTTCCCATGAAAAGAGGTCCACCTCCACGAAGTGGAGGCCCTCCTCCAAAAAGATCTGCACCTTCAGGACCAGTGCGCAGCAGTAGTATGGGAGGAAGAGGTAAGGAGTTCCTGAATTATTTTGTTGCTTAGTCAACTGAAGCAGCTTAGCCTTTCTTCAGGAACTGTTGCAAGTTGTTGATTCTAACTTAAATTTGTGGTCGGATAGTGTAGTGTTTTTTTCTAATCTATCTGTATGAGTGCGTTGGTTCCAGTGCTGCTTTAAAACTGTAAAAGAAGAAGTTTGAGGTATTAGGTTTTTTTGGGAAAAAGAAAAATTGCTGGTTTTGTCATTGTGAACTGTGATGCATATTTCAAGTTAAACCTATATTTAACTGTCGTGGTTACTGCTTCAGAGGGCAAAATTCCCTACTTATTTATTTTCACTCTTCAGTCTTTTTTTGTATTACACTGTCAAATAAGAGATGGAAAGAACAAACTTGAGGAGTTCTGCTATGAGTTCAAAAGTAAAGCTACCAAAACTGCTAGCAGAATCCATAGAATCCATCCAGCATTTGGGCAGCTTGATGTTGGTTCCAATTTTTTTTCATAACGGAAACAAGAGCCTCAGGGTGAGGAGGGTCACGGAAGTCCTTCTGCAGTAGATGACAACCTGTTGAGGGCCAGTATTGGAGTGGACCCACACAAAACAGCTCAAGAGGTTTTAGAAGAACTAAATGTTGACTATTTAGCAGTTTACATCAAACTGGAAAATCAAAAAGCTTGACAAATAGCTACTGGATGAGCTGAATGAAAACAAAAGAATCAATGTTACAAATTCTGCTCTGCTGCTTTTTTGCACAAGAAAAATGATCCATTTCTTGGGCACATTGTGACATGCGGCAAAAAAGGAATTCTGTGTAGCCAGTGGCAATTAATGCAGTGGCTAGGCCTAGGTGAGCACCAAAGCACTTCCTCAATCCAAAACTGCATCAAAAGAAGGCTGTGGTCACTGAAGGCTGGCAAGCAGAATCATGGACTACAGCTTGTTGAATTCTGGTGAAACCATCACAGCAGATAAATACTGCTGGGAAATGGAAAAAAAAAATGAACCCAAGAAGTGCAGTGTTGATGACATTGGTCCTTTTTGAATGACCAATGTCATCTTGTCCATGACAGTGCCCAATTGCATGTCTCGCAAATGACTGTGCGGAAGCTGCAAACTGGGCTACAAAACTACCTCACCCAGCTGGCTTGTAAGACCTCTCTCTCCCACTGACAGCACTTTCAAACATCTCTGCTTTCTGCAAGAGACTGTTTTCCACAACAAAGCAGCAGCTCAAAGTGCCTTCAAAGAATTAATCTGTTCCAGGGCTCTAGAGCTCTATGCTACCGGAATAAATAGACTTGTTTCTTGTTGGCAAAAATGCATAGATTCTAATTGTTCTTATTTTGATTCATAAATTTTACTCTAAGCTGAGATACGCTGCTGTAAAATTGATGGTTAAAACCAACTATTTTTGCACCAACCTAATACTATAAATACAGGCTACAGATATGTTTGAATAGGTATCAGCAGTGTGCTAGTACTTGCCTTGAGGAGTCTTGTGTGTGACTAAAGTTAAAACATTTGAACTATTTCTCTTAAGCTCCTGTGTCACGTGGAAGAGACAGTTATGGCGGTCCCCCCCGCAGAGAACCAATGCCATCACGAAGAGATGTCTACATGTCTCCAAGAGATGATGGCTATAGCACTAAAGATGGGTAAATTCTTTTACTAATTTAGTTTGCCCTTGTTTTGTTTGGAGAAGGTTTTGATCCCTATTTTTTTTGAAGTATGGCATAGAGCTAATATCTGAATTCTTGTTCTTTGTAGTTATTCAAGCAGAGATTATCCCAGTTCCAGGGATACACGGGACTACGCACCACCTCCACGAGACTATGCGTATCGTGATTATGGTCATTCCAGCTCACGTGATGAATACCCCTCTAGGGGATACAGGTATCTACTGTTCGATTTTTCTGCTGTCATTTTATCCTTGCTGTAATCTTACTGATTTGTACTAAGTCTTAGTAGTCTTTCCTCCTATAGCGATCGTGATGGATACGGTGGAGGACGGGACAGAGATTACTCAGATCATCCCAGTGGTGGAGGCTCCTACAGAGATTCATATGAGAGTTATGGTAAGACTCCATTTTGAGGATCATGTTATAATTTGTTCAGTCAGTAACACCTGACTTTTACTAGGTTGTTCGTGTTTTAGGGGGAAATGGCAGGCTCTTTTTTTTCCTCCCCCTGCCCTTGCAGGGCAGTACAGTTGTTTGGTTATCATTTGATCATCTTGTTAAGTGAGGTATAAGATAAAGAAGCAAAGCCTCCAGTTCAGAAATGCAGCTGTCTCTGGAAAATATGGCTGAGTTTCTTCTCTAAAGTAACAAGCTGTTCTGGAATACCCAGTAAAGCGCCTTCCTGAATAAGCACCGTCTTCATTCCTTCAGAGTCTTTAAATCCACTCACTGCCTGATGTGCAGTCCCCACTTTAAATACTATTAGGGTGGCAGGTTATATTAAGAACATCTCAATACATACAAAAGAGTAGCAGTAAACATTTAATACAGCAATTCTATAAATTCAGATTGAAATTGTTATATATAACTTATGGTGTTGCCATATTGCCTGACCATTGACCCTGCAGGTAACTCACGTAGTGCTCCACCTGCACGAGGGCCCCCGCCATCTTATGGTGGAAGCAGTCGATATGATGATTACGGCAGCACACGAGATGGATATGGAAGCCGAGAAAGTTACTCAAGCAGCAGAAGTGATGTCTACTCAAGTGGCCGTGATCGTGTTGGAAGACAAGACAGGGGTCTTCCCCCATCCATGGAAAGGGGCTATCCACCTCCTCGTGATTCTTACAGTAGTTCAAGCCGCGGAGCGCCCAGAGGCGGTGGCCGTGGCGGAAGCAGATCCGATAGAGGTGGAGGCAGAAGCAGATACTAAAAACACTCTTAAACTTTTGGACCAAGACAGATTACTTTTCAAAAAAAAAAAAAAAAAAAAGGAAAGTGGAAGTTGTTCTATCTTTACTACCAGAGGACTACTAAAAGGAAAAGTTGTTTTCACCTTTTTTTATTGTTGCCTGTTAAGTTTTCCCCTCCATGACTTTTATGCCTTTGTGAGGAAAAGTTAAACCAATGTTTAATTTCATTTCAAAATTGTTAACATTTCTTTCAAAAAGCAGATGTTAAATGTATAAAACTTGAGCTGTGTACTAGTGTTGTAATTTTCAAAGTAAAGTTTCCCTGAAATGCCACACTTCCATCTGAATTTCCTCATGAATGGAACAAGCGGTTCTTAAGATCTTCCACACAACATCCAGCCATCGTTCAGGGAGGTGGATTGTTCTACATGTTCAGCATCTTGTTCTTGATAAAAGTATCGCTTGTGGTTTGGAGGGTGGTGGGGATATTCCACAAAAGGTTCAGTTTTGCTTAGAATTTGAAGTCAGTGTTGCCAGTACAAATGCCTTCAGATAATTGTGTAAAGAAAAATAGAGGATGTCATTCGCTTAACCCAAAAAAAAGCAAGTGGATAATACTATTTTCTGCCTTCCTACTGTTTTATGGGGTGTTTGAAAAAATCTCCCCAGTAGATCATGTACATGTAAGTCAGCTACAAGAATGCCTTTGTAAAAGTTTTAAAACAAAAAAACCAAACCAATTCCATCAAAGAAGCTGCAAAAGGATGCTTACTTATACTGTTTCAAATTTTTGCAACTCTGTAGTGTTTCACTTTTAAAGGAACATCTTTGATTCCAAAGGAGAAAATAAGATAAGCAAAGAAGTCTTTCTCTCCAACTTCTCAAAGGCTTATGGCTTCATAAAAACAAGTGAATCTTTCAGCATTCCACAGCTGCTTTAAAGCATCAAATGCCTGTGAAACAGCAAAGATGGTAAGCAAAGCAAACCAGTTTTTCAGTCTAAGTGAAAATTGAACCAAGTTGTCTTCCTCTAGTACAGTAAGACAAGCTGCACGTTGTGGCAATGGAAGTGCTGTCTAGATTAAAGAAAAAAAAAAAGGAAAATAAATACTTCAATGCATTAGAAGTTCTCCAAATTCAACATTTCTTCTTGGATAAAAGCATTTATGGCACCAATTTTGAAACTAAAGACCTAATGCCCTCTCACTGTAGAGAGAATATTGCCAAGTAGGTTGGGAGGGGGTTATTGTGTGCACAGTATCTTTCAGTGAAGATGCTTGACGAGGCTTCTTTTACTATATTAAAATTAAAGCCTTGTGAAATCAGGAATTGGTTTAGATTGACAAATACCAGCTCGGCTGTTGGGAGTTTGAAGCAAGCCATTGCAAACATGATATTTAGTTGGATGCTTGACTCTATTTAGTTTGATGCTGCGTTACAGGGATATCTAGGCAGAACCTGTGGCAAACTGTTATGACTCGGGTAAAGCCATGAAGTTGAAAATGATGCTCTTGAATATAGTAGACGTGAAGACCTCCAACTAAAAAAAAACAAAACAAAGACAAGCAAAACCCCAAAAAGTTAAAGCTTTGTACTACTGTTTAGTCTGCAGTAAATTCTGTTGTTCAACTTATGGATTTAACGTGGCAGTGCATCATTGAAAAGGAATGACAGTCCATAAGCCATGCAACCTATCACTAAGCCATTCGCATCCATTCCAAGCCAGTGAATGCTCCACCACTTAAAGAGAAGTAGTAAAACTTGCAACAGAATAATCTGCAAACCCAAGCTTCTGACTTGAAATGGGGGGGAAGCACTGTAGATTGACTTGTGTTGTAAGATTTACTTTTCTTAATTTGTTTTATCTTTCAATTGCAGGGTGATAACTTCTAGAAGACAATACTTGAAGTAATGGTGGTTCATCTGTGTTGATGTCAGAGATGAATGCCGTGCTGCGCCACCTGCCCAATGCATAAGGTAAATAGTATGCTAGTGTAATAGCTGGAAGGAAATTTTCTGGTAGTTCCATATTTCTAGATTTGGATGGATTTTTTCACTGGCTAAATTGTATTTTCAAGTTGCTGTTTGAATTTTGGAGGAGGCTTAAGTAGGCCTTTTAAGCCTAAACAGAGAGGGACTTATCTGCAGAAATTGGTCTAGTTTGGGTATGGCTAAACATGAGCTACAAATAGAGATTCCTTTTGAGTCATACTGCAGAGTACTTGGCCTAGGAATCTTTGTAAGACCAGAATGCAGAAATGTGAATTGGAATAATTAGTACAGACGTTTTAGTCTTGTTAGATGTGCAGAATGTGCAATTTAATATACTGAGTATGCCTTTTGATTAGGAATTAATCTCTTGAGAGGCCTTTGGATTAAATTGCAGACTCCCAGGGATCTCCAGAGCAGATTCATGACTTTGAAGCCTACCCTATTGAAATTATTTTTCAAATAGATGTAGGAGAATCTCTTTCCTGACTTGATGGGGAAGAGTGACCTACTCTTCTGTTTCTCTGATAACTCAAGGGGGGGGAAGCGGTAGTGGCTGTCATGCTAATACAGCTTTTTGGAAAACCTTTTCTATTAAATAATTGCTATTAAAAAACCCAAAACTTCTAATATGTGCGCAGCATGTTAAAATGTAGTACAGAGCGAAGGATAAGGACAAATCCCTTTTTTAAGGGAAATATTTATGTAAGAAGTCTGCTTACTTTTTATGCAATGTTTTAATTAGTTTTTAAAGTATTCTGTAAGGAATGCTGCTTTTGAGAGCTAGCTTCCAAATAGTGAAAAGAAAAAGCTGTAGGTGGTACAGTGTTCATCTGACACCTGGTCACTGATTTCAGGAAGTTCCATTTTGTGTGAAGGATAGCTTCTGTTTCCTATTGTGTGATGCTTGTAATCTCAGTTGGCTTACAGTTCATTCTTTTTAGAGTCTAAATATGTCTCTGATGCTTTTGTCAGAATATGACAGTAATATTTTGTAAACACTCCTGATAAACTGCTACTGTAACCTTGGTGGCAGTGGGCCACGTAATAATTAATAAAGACATTAGAGATAAAAGCATGTTTTGTCAGCCTACTCTGCAGCTTATAAACATTTCCAAATACTTAACAGGTATAGTGCCAATGTTCATTTAGGGAGCAGTAAATAGAACTAAACTGACTACGTGGAAGGAAAGGTAATAGGTAATAAAAATAAGGACGTAATTGTACAGATTCAGCAGGCTGTTCTCCTTTTCTTGATCACAAGCTTTATTTAATTTATAGCACATCATTATTTACTGAGTTGTACCAGTGTGTATACCAGTTGATTACAGGATTCCTGAGTATTGTGCTGAGATGATCAAGAGCTGGTGGGATTTTGTGGTAGGCAAGAGTTCGGAGGGGGATGTGCACAGGAATTACAGTGGCTCTACTTAGTACTTGCTCTGGAGACACTGTTGTACCAGAAATGTGCATTAATACAAGTAGTCTAGGTTATTGTAGATAAGCTATTGGTGTATTTCCATACTGTTGGGACAAATTGAATATAATCCGAATGTGTGCGTCGTGTATGTTAAAAAAACAGCTCAAGGATGATTTATCTCTTTTGTCTGTCTCTTGGTTTCTGAGACTGTACTAACTTGTATTTCCTTTTTTTTCAGTCCTGGTGACTACAGGGTGGCAGTGCAGCAGTGGATATGCGTTGGAAAATTGAAGGATAACAAAATGCAACTGATAAAGTTTGGCTTTTGAGTGTGCTGTTACACCCAGTATTTGTTTTAGAGGGTTGTGTTATCGTTCAGGAATTGCCTTTGAAAGTAGCACTACTAATCTCTTGGATAGAAAAAAAATTCTATGGTGGAAGTCAGTTGGTGTCTGCCATAGCTCTTCCAAGAGCAAAGAGTGAGCCTTTTTTTGGTCAGTGTGTATGCATCAGCAGATTCTGCAGCAGGAAAATACTCCGGGGTTGCCCCTCACGTAGGGTGCTTTCCGTATATGCTGGAAAAAGAGCAAGTTATATAAAAGTGAGTTTTAGCCTCTAAAATAGGACTAAATTGTTACAGACATTTGTTGTTTGATGGAGGGAAATGTTGTACTGAGACGATGTTAGTGATAAGTCTCCAGAATAATTAGTGTTCTTCTATCTGTGAGCTTGCAAAACTGCAAACAGCAATGTGTTTTTTGCAATAAGATGCTTTCTCAAAACTTCGCCTTTGTTCTGATACATTTTTATGTTAAGGTATGTTGATATGTGCCAACCTATGAGAGAGAACTTCTCAGGCACCAGTATTTCCTGTAGAACACTAACTTCAGGTTGACAGAAGTGCTTAAACAATTATGGCTAATAAAGTTTATACTGACTTTTTCTGTGGTAGACGTAAACTGATCTCATTTAATCAACTAACAGTTTATAATGAGTAGCTGAAGAAGAAAAAGCATGCGTATCTTGTGTAAGGAGTTAAAATGACGTTTGGGTTTTGATTCAGACTTCAGTTATGGACAGCAGATTGAAGGAGTAAGTCTGCCTGTGTGTAGCAGATGGGTAGCGTTGCAGTATTTCCCCAGGCAAATAAACTTACTGTTCAAAAAATTCATGAGTTTTGGGTTTTTTTTGAATTAAGATAAAATACTGGTTACTCTGCAGCGTTTGCATGGTGGAAAGGATAACAAGTGGTGTGTACTATTTACATTTTATTTTATTATTAGGAAGTAGTCTCGGAGAGTTCATCTTCTGCAAGAAAGAATATGCTGTAATATTAAGAGATTGCTTTTTCAGCAGCAGCTTATAGTCCAGGTGCTGCTGTTCAGGCTAAACCAGATCATCCTTACTAAAATCTAATGCCAGCATATGACCTACTATATGAAAAAGACGTATACCTACCTAAAATGCTAAATAATACGAATGTACCACCGGTGTAAATTAGCTCATGCCGACACAAAACAAGGCATCAGTAGATTCTACATAAGAAAAATGCTTCAGTGGTCTTTGTATTGTTTTCCCTCTGCTGAGGAAAACGAGCAAGTTACATAAAAGTGATGCTGAGAAGAATCACTCTAGAGTGATATCTGAACGCGTGAATGCTATTCACAGCATACTCTGTTGCCGTGCTGTGACTGGTGTATGTGCCACCTGAGTGCTTTGGTAATTGGGTATGGACCACTGCCACCTCCCTTTTGTTACTTTTAAAATAATGCTGTGCTATATAGTCACCAGGGGTGTAAATCAGGCTGCAAATGAAGGTGTGTTTGTAGCTTGAAGGTGGAGGTTGACTCTGAACATATGACTGACAATTCATTTGATTTGTCCCTGTCAACGAATAACCAAAGTTGAAGTGTTTTCCGAAGACCAGACCAGAAACTTCCTCACCTGATGGCTGTACCTTCAAACCCTGGGTAAGTCTAGGCTGGTGAACAGGCTGGAATATATTTAGATGTGTCCTTTCTGCAAGGTGTAAGGTTCGCCTTGAGGTGACAAGAAATGCATTACATTTTTGAGCTTTCTGAATTCACTATGTCTCCAGGTCAGTCTTTTAAGCTCTTGCCAAGTGATCAAGAAGGGGGGGAAGTGTTTAAATTTAATTGTAGTTGCAACCATGAACATCTAGTTGGATGCAAGAGCCACGTGTGTAAGTAATGAAACAACCTGGCTGCCTACAAAAGAAAGGTTTGCTTTAGAGGAAGTTTGTAACACTTTTAGTGAAGCAGATGTGTAATTTTCCCTGTGCTGTGATATTTCTCTTGCTCTTTATGTCAGAAATGGGTATGTTCTGATTAGATGAGTGAAGTGGATGTGTTCCATACGCAAATTTTTGTCCACAGTAGATGAATGAGCATTGCCAGTTGCCTTCCCTACTACAGGTTTGGGAAAAGAAAAATCAAGCTACAAATAGGCAGATTGCAAGTATTCACTTCTACAAAATAGTAGCGCCCATGAGAAGTAGGAAAAAAAAAAAATAACACCACGAAAGTTCTTATAATCAGTCATAAATGTGAAATGTTTTGCACACATATGGGTAGTTGTCGATGTACTTCACCAGATGGCAGTGAGTTTTGTGATTCAGCTTCAGCCGGCTTCATCATTCACACTGGCTGCGACTGTATTTCCACACCACAGGGAACTGGAACACATCCCCACATCCTTCTAAAGGTCAAAAGTCTGTCTAGCCCCCAAAAGGCAATGATCCTTACCTAGGCCCCAGAACCAATCATAAAAACAGGAAAGTGGGGACCCAAAGCCACGCATATTTGTGTGCTATTTATCCTTCTGCTGTTCTCCTTCACCCTACTCTTTAAATTACTAGCCTAAGCAGTTTGAGAGCACTGAGGTCTTGAAAGCGATTGCTTCAAAGTGCCAGGGTTAGGAATTGGCTCAGAATGTTGTTGCTGAGAAATTCTGGTCTCTAGGGTAACAGTTCCTATTTTATTGCTTCAATCCGTGATGCTCTAGTTAACTTCTTTGGCTTCATCAACTGAGAAAATTGCTTTGTCTTCCATCTGTTCTGGTGAAAGGACAATTAGAAATGATAAGAAAAGTGTAAGATGACTGGACTTTTCTAAATCAGCATGACTAAAGCAATGGTTAATTCTGTCCCAGAGCAGGGTGAGAAATTCCTGATACTATTCTGTCTCCATACAATGGATCCTGGAAGAGCTGGTGGAAAGGGAGATTTTAATAGGACAAATAAAATAGTTGGAAAGTTTCAATCTCAGCTTTGGATGACTTAAATTCTTGAACTTTTCTCCAGGATGTTTGTTCTCAGAGATTATAATTTTCTGAAAATCCATTTTGGGTTATATGTGCTTTTGTATAATATATTTGATACAGTAATTTTTTTTCTGCGTTAATACAGGAACGATTTATTTTCAAAAATACGATCTCAAAAGTAGAAAGCTACTAGAAAAGCTAATTTGGTAACTAGGTTTGCCACGTAAAGTTGAAAAAAGTTTATTTAAAGTTGGCGTGATGTTCCATTGGTAGTATGAAGTTTAATGCTGTAGAGACCTCATTATTTACACTATTAAAGACAAATTTACATCTACTTCTTTGGGCAATAGCCACAGGTGAAGGCCAACTTTACCAGAGGATAGGATGCCAGCTGCCACTGGAGTTTTTGTTGGAGTAAATATCCACATAACATACTTCTATTCTCAATCATGTTGAAAATGTGTAGTTAAAGGTCTGTTTTCACTGTCAGTCTTTAAAGGAACAGCACTAGAAACTTTTATTTTTTTAAAAAAAAAGCCTTACCTTAGGGTAACAGTACTTCTGGTTCTTCAGATTTGCTCAGTTTCTGTGCAGAGTGAAAAAAAAAAATAGTTTCACACTTGAGCTGTGTTAGCAGCAGCAGAGGCAGGAAGATGTAATCGCGGATGTGGGTTCCAGCAAGCTGCTGCACAGGAGAACTGCGCTGGCAGTGCAACTCTTCGCGATGAATCCAGAGGAACAAATTGTAACGTGGCTTATTTCATTAGGAGTTTTAAATTCTCCAAAGAAAATAGTAGATGATCCGGAGGAGTTCCTGAAAACTTCTCTGAAAGATGGAACTGTGCTTTGTAAACTCATTAATCGACTTCTTCCTGGAGCTGCAGAAAAGGTAACTCTCTTAAGATGTGTTTTGGTAAACTGAAACTATTTTGGTAGCACTGCTCGGTGAAATCCTGCCCTGGGCATTTCGAGATCTGGGTCTCTGCAGGAAGACAGATGAGCGAGGACCATCAGATGAATGTTTTACATTTTGGTTACTCATCATATCTTATGGTGGGCAAAGTACAATTGTAAGTTTAGTTCTTTCGTTTTGTCTCTATATCCAGAAAAGAACCCTGACAGGTTGCAGTTGGCTGAGTTACACGTGTTCATTCAGCGGCAGGAAATACTAGCCCTACCAGAGATCAAAATACCTTGTTTTTTAATAGAAGGATATGCAGGTTGTCTGTATTTACATAATTACTATTAATTACAGCTGTAAATATATTCATTCTTTCAGAACTCTTAGTGTAATGTACTTTGTTACTTTGGAAATACACTGGAGAAACAGATTAGGTTAGGAATAAATAATAAACCTTGCATTCATGCCATTCAAACTGTCCCAAGGCCACAAATCCATTGGTTTTGAAGCCATTTAAGCAATGCCAGTAGCTCATAAAGTTGCATCTTTATGAGGTGAATATTCAGGCAGTCCAAAACTGTGATAAGTAGCTGCAAGAGGAAAAAAAGGGAAGGAGTCCAATGAGAGGTACAAAATGGCAACACAGAAGAGAAGCTGTTCAGTTTAAAAACAAAACAGGTTCTCCATCCTGTAAAACAGGAGCCTTTATTTATTATGCAAAAATCAGTTTTGCTAGCTCCTTATCTTTTGCTTGTTGGGGGCAGCGTGTTCTTAAAGATCATCAATTTCCCACTGTCACGTAAGGAACTGTCATATGTTGACATTCAAAACAAGATGCCGACCATTTCGGTGTATGCATCACTTCCTCCAGTGGCTCTTTCTTCCTGCTTCAACAGCTTGCCTGCCACCCCCGCCCGCCCCCTCAAGAAGCTTCCCTAATTCAGTATAAAACGCACATGTCAATATTCATGCAGGCCTTCTGAACAGGGGCTACATGGAAGGTAGTGCAATGATCTCAGTGGATTTTCTTTCTTTAGTATTGCCTGGAGCCTAAAGATGAAGCTGATTGCATCAGTAACATTCAAGAGTTCTTGAAAGGCTGTGCGCTCCTGAAAGTGGAGGTAAGTCAGCTTTTGGATCCTTTCTTTTATTGTCATAACATGCTTGTTTAATCAGCCTTCTGAAAGGAAGCCAGATACCAGAGGGACAATATCACTAGTCATTCCTCATCTTTTGAATTAATAACATAAATCGGAGCATGGGTAATTTCATATTCTGTATGGAGAATTTGGAAACAGAGTGTAGTGACTGTGAACTGAACAGATTGCTTCTCGTCTTCTGAGACAAACCAAAATGGTCAGGTAGAACTACGTGGAGCAATAACAGGTCTAAAACGAGGGAAGCAGTGTGGACCTGTTTAAATTTTTTTCATTATTAGAGAGAAAGAAGGTTCATTTTTATTATTAGAGAGAATTGCAGGTTTGAGCCTTGCTTTAATATGAAGGTGAAGTCTTAATACTGTGGTGATTTTTCATCCTCTTGCAAACAGTTGTGTGAGATTCTGCCAAACACACAATATTAAATAGATCCTTACACATAAAAATAATCCTAATGAACACAAAATACACCTTTTCAGTGGCTATTCCTGATCCTGTCTATATACTGATTCTTAAGCATAGCTCATATTTGCACAGAGTCTAAATGAATCATGAGTCCATTCAATTTTGTCATCAAATTTTTCACTAAGTGCCTACGGATTTAAAATGGAAAGACTTTTGCATCACACTTAAACTTCTACAATAAAAAAAAGAAACCTGTAACTAAGAGCCGTCACTATTTCATTTGAAATATGCTTAAAATTGTGGAAAAAAATATACTCTGAAGACAAATTCTGCCAGAAGCAGGGACTGCATTCCATGGAATATTCAAGCACCACAGTGAGTAAAGCCCAGACCGTGGTAGCTCTGTTCCACACTTTTCCTTTGAAGGTCTAAAGAAGCAAAAAGCCTTTCTTCTCTTCAGAGCTTTTTAGCTAAACAGCATAAAAATTCATTTGTTCCAGAAGGGTTTTACTAGCCTGTTGTTTCCCAGTAATGCATTTTTCGGGGCCTGCTGCGGCAGCCCAGTTTTGAGAGCAGATATATATAGAACCACCGAAGGCCTATCGCATCAGAAATTGATTGTTGCCAGTCTCCTGGTACTGACCGTGGGATTTTCTCCATTTTTCAGAAGGTTTATTTTTCTATTTGAAAACTAATCAGAAGGGTTGTGGTGGAAAATATTTAAAAATAAGAGTCTTAAACAGCTAAAAGATAGGACAAGGGAACAGCCCTCAGCTGTTGTGCTTTAACATCTCATAGTTCTGCCAGTTCTGCAGTGTTGCAGGCATGCTCCGTGATTTTCAGATCCTGGGAACTGGCAATATTGTGTGCCCAGTGCTGGGTGTTGCTACAGTCCTCCCTGTGCCTTTTCTTCCTTGGTTTTAATTTAAGAAAAGGTTTCTGACTGCTAATTTATAGCCCACTTGATCTTTGAAATATTCTGACTCTTCAGTAACTTCCGTAGTGACCATGTGGTTGTCCTTGTCTTTGCTGCTGTGAAAGGAGACCTCAAAAGCTGCATAAAAGCTCAAATCTCTCAACCTTGTGTTTAAATTTGGCAGTGAAATGAAAATTATTCCTTCTTTTTTTTTTTTTTTTCCAAAATATAGAGTCATATTAGAATGCCAAGACAGGAATTTTGCTTCTTTCTGGGTCCTCTTTGTAGCCTTGGGCAGAAGAAGGGTCTCAAGGTAGGAGAGCCGAGATGGTGGGCAGGACATGGCACAGGTCAGAGTGCTTATACTTCCCTCTGGCTCTTCTCCACCCATATTGCCAGCTTTTCTGTGTGCTCTGAAAGCAAAGCCAGAGGACACATGAAAACCCTCTGCAATCTGTTCCTTCTGAATGCTGCCCTGTTTGGACCTTCTTGGCAAAGCGACTCTTAAGAGCATAACTGTAGGTGGTCCTCACTCATGCCTGATGCTTGGTTTGCCTTGGGAAAGGCAAACTCCTTTAGAGGGGGTGTCTGAAGCCCATTTATTCTGAAAGCATGTTAGAAGCATCAGAAGAGTCATGGAACCTTCTGGTACCAAGACCTGTCAGCAAAGAAGCTGATCTGGTGTTATGTTTATGGAAGAGGAGCATAGGATAGAAAATCTGTTCTGCTCCAGTAACCTAGTTGGAGAAAGGAATAACGTCAGGAAAGCTTCTGGCTAAATAAGCTTCAATTCCCTGACTGTCATCCTGCTGCTTACCTGGGCTTTGTATTTAACAATAAAACCCTAACAGTTCTGTTAAATTCTGCCCTTCTCCGAATGCCAAAGAGATATGAAGAAGTAGCTTGGGACTGGATCTGTCTTGAGACTCACAAAGTGCATATTGAGGTCAGAGATTCTGTTCCTGTTGCAGATGTGAGCAAAAGAGGATGTTCTGAGGAAATTCAGAACTCACAACTTCTACTCTGGACACTGACTTGTACAAAAGGGTCTCATTCTGGGGAATATTAAGCATGAAAATCTTCATACATGACATTAGCATCCCATGGCATCATTGTATTTTGCCAAAGCAGCGGCTCCCTTTATACGGTGCCTGAAATTTGGCTTTGTCATAGACATTTGTACGGCTGCCATTTGGAGCTGAACACATCCCTTCGCTTGGGCATTGCCAGCGTGCAGGGCAGGTGACCAGTGTGGAAGGCAGAGTTTCCAACAGCATTCGGTTGAAACCAAAGTCCCACCTTCCGCTGAATGGATACTGCGTGCCAATCTCTTCCAGTGGGAGGGCACACGAAGAGGTTACTCCTGCAGAGTTACACATATGCACTTCCCTCCTACCCTTCGTCTTTGTTGTCCTGGTAACTCAGTCTTGGGAAGTGGAAGAAAGACACAGCAAGGCAAAAAGCATCTTCTCCCATTTTACAGGAACAGTGAAAGATTTAGATGTAGGAGAAGGACACCCTGTGACCTTCCTGCTTCGAGGTGGCTCTGCTAAGCTGCAACAGCTCTACAGGTTGGTGATGTGAGCTGGGAGACTCCGTCTCATTGTAGGGTATAAATAACCAAACTTTTCCTTAGCTTCAAGCCAGGACTGAAGCCTGCAATGATCTGCCACTTCAAATGTGTTAGTCCTAAAAAAGAAGGGAATCAACACCTTCTTCTAACTGTACAAGTGCTGTAATTAGGTGAAACAAATGAGACCGTGTCTAAAATTTCCTGACCATTTTTCAGGGCTAGAATTTGATCCAAGTCATAAGAATATCGTAAGTCTGCTGAAACAAAAGACTGGGCAGAGGACGTGGTCACCTCTTTTGGAGCTTAACTTTCCTTAGAGGATTCTTTGGTGGTTTGGAATGAGGAACAGTGCAGGTAACCTGGTTGTGCTTCATTTACTCTGAGGCTTCAACCTGTGAGCTGTGTGCTTGACCCAAGAGCTGACCCTGTGAGTGAGTACTGCTAAGGCAGCGACAGCTCGATGAAAGCAGGTTGTGGTGGAAAGTGGAAGGCAAGAGGCTCAGGCCCGGTGGAATCTAGTTTAGAAGATACAGGAAAAAGATCATAGGGAGAGAAAATTCAGATAGAAAGCTCCTGGTCTGGCTTGTTATAAGGAGCACAAATGAGAGCTGTTTGTCTATGCTTTTGCTGTTGACACTACTGTGCGTATTAGAAAGGCAGCTCAATAGCTGACCATCATTGACTGCTGAAGAAGCACAAGATCTTCATTCAGCAGCATTTTATTGCTAATACAACCACAAAACTTCTGGCAAGGAGCAGAATTTTGTGAACGAAGAATGATATCTGCAAGACAAATCAATAGCTGGATTAAACCTGACTGTCCAGAATGATCCCAGAGTGCGCAGCATGTTGTTGCCATCGTAGCCAGAACTGAAGCTATTTCTGCAGCTGGAGGTGCCTGCAAGCAACCTTCACTGATCTGTTCGTACTTGGATGGAGGTCTTGGGAAGGCAAATGAAAAGTCATCACCTCCTTGGCTCCTCATCCATACGCTCCCAAAACCTGCTCCGCTTTGGCTTCCCCATTGGTTTCCTGGCTGGGTAATGTCAAAAGTGAAAGCTCCAGCCTAGCCCCGACCAGTGCAAGCACGAGGGGAATGAGTGTGCCTGAATTCAGAGGGACCGAGTGTCCCAGAGACACTGCGGGGTGTCCCTGGGTCCTCAGCCGGGCTGCACCCTGGCTGTTGGCGCAGAGCTCTGTTCCCTCTCCACGCTCCAGCCTGCTGTTGCACCAAAGTACCCGGGGATTTGCACGCTCCCTGTAGGAGTGTTCCCCGAACAGATGGAGGCACACGGCAGAGGCACTGTGCTCACCATGGCGAGGACGTGCTGTCTCTGAGAATTCACTGCCTCCACGGAACCGCGCCTCATCTGCAGGACCTTCTGCAGCGATTCTCTTTTCAGCGGTGCAAAACCGCTGCAATTACCATTTCAACAGCCTGAATTTTCCTTTCTTTTCCTATCCTTTCCCCCCACATTCTCCTTGTCCTTTTTCCTGTTCTTTTTACTTTCCATCTTTCCTTTTTCTTTCCTTTTTCCTTTCCATCTTTCTCTTTTCCATCTTTGCTTTTTCCTTTCCATCCTTCCTTTTCCTTTCCTTTTTTCCTTTTTCTTTCCTTTTGCCTTTCCATCTTTCCTTTCCATCATCTTTCCTTTCCATCTTTCCTTTCCATCTTTCCTTTCCATCTTTCCTTTCCATCTTTCCTTTCCATCTTTCCTTTCCATCTTTCCTTTCCATCTTTCCTTTCCATCTTTCCTTTCCATCTTTCCTTTCCATCTTTCCTTTCCATCTTTCCTTTCCATCTTTCCTTTCCATCTTTCCTTTCCATCTTTCCTTCCCATCTTTCCTCTTCCTTTCCATCTTTCCTTTTCCTTTCTTTTTGCCTTTCCATTTTTCCTTTTCTTTACCCTTTTCCTTTCCTTCTTTCCTTTTTCTTTCCTTTCCATCTTCCTCTTCTTCTTTTCCCTTCCCCTTTTCCCCTCTCTTTTCCCCTCTCTTTTCCCCTCTCTTTTCCCCTCTCTTTTCCCCTCTCTTTTCCCCTCTCTTTTCCCCTCTCTTTTCCCCTCTCCCTCCCGCTCCCCGCGGCTGCCGGCGGAGGGAGCTGCTCCCGCACACGGCTGTTCCCGCAGCCCCGCCGGGGCGGAGCGGGGCCGGGCGCCGCCTGTCACTTCCCGTTCCCTTCCCCCGCGCTCCCCGCGCCGCGATCGGCTCCGGGTCAGCGCCGCTGCCATGCCCGCCCGCCCGCCGTGAGTACCCCCCGCCTCGGGCTCCGTCCTGCAGGCGGCGGATCTCCGTCCCGGCCGGGGCGGCTCCGCGCGGCTCGGGGGGGGTCTCGCTCGCTGCGCCCCCGGGACCGGCTTCCCGTCCTTCCCGAGCCTCCGGGGGCTCTGCGGCGGCTCCTCCCCGCTGGAGCCGCGGCGGTGCGGCTTTTCTCTCTCTCCCAGCCCGAGGGTTTCGCCGGGGAGAGCCGCAGTCGGAGATTCCGACAGTAGGAAAAGCGTTTTTATGGAGATCCTCAGAGGACAGACGTAGGGTTAAGCGGGGTTTGATTTGCTTCCAGCAGATCTTCTGCAAGCTAAGGGGGAAAAAGCCGCCTCTGTGTCTCTTCTAGCCTTGCAGCTTGTCTTATAGTTAAGAATGGAATTATAGATGGATTGTGCTGGAAAAAAGTCATTTTTAGATGGAATGAGGACTCTCTGTTTGATTAATTTGTCCTGGCACGAGCTGGAGGGTCTGTTTGTGTTACAGTAGCTGATCCAGGAGAGTGTTCCACATCACCCTTGTTTCACAGTAGCTTTTCCAGGCAGTTTCTCCATGAAGAAAAAGTGCTAAAAGTTATTGCTTGCTCTTGTGCTAATGTTTTTTTTTTTTCCATATCCCTCCCACCACCGTTTCCCTCTAGACTTTGTCGGTCTGGTAACTCCAAGCTTACAGTATTATTCTGTGCTTTGAAGGATCAGGGATGTGTTTTACCACTTCGGTCCTTTTTTGTAAAAAAAGCCATTCATTCAAGGCAGGACTTGTTTTTCTGGACTTACTGAAGTGGAAGAAAAAGGATATGACTGAGAAAATGACACACCAGAGAGACGCACGCAAGCATCCCAGCCTCGCTGTTTGCTTTCCTCTTCTGCTTGGCAGGAGGGTGAAGGCGTGTTACTGTAATATTGCATCCTCCAGGGCTGCCAACGGGGTCAGCGCACACCCAGGCTCTCTGTTACCGTCTCTCTTTCCACCGAGACGCTAACGTCCCTGCTTACGGCTGGAGGCGATGCTCAGATAGCACTGGCAGCAATTGCAGGGCAGCAAAACTAGTTTACACCCCAGTTGGCAGAGGGGATGGGGTCCGTGTGATCCAAGGGAGCAAACCCAAGCGAGCCCAGGCGGTAGATCAGCTTGGAAACAGCCCAAGGTAGGTTGGGGGGGGGTGGGGTGTGTGTCCCTGAAATGTGCAGAGCGGTAGATGCAATTGGAGCTGCGGAGCTGCTGATGTTAATATTTGTAACAACAACAAGATGTTCCACCTCTGAGCGTGGATTAAATTTCTTTAGGGTAAAGTCTTTCTCCCAGTATTGAGTGGCTGAAATATATTCTCAACAAAGAGCAGCCTTTGTATTGCCTGCGTTGGACTTCGTTGCTGCATTGATGTGTCTGTTGAGAGGAAGAGATGCCGTGAGCATCCAGGGCTGCGGAAGAGGCCAGTCCCAGTCTCCTTCCTATCTGAAATATGCCAGGCATAATCAAGAAGCTGTATGTGGAAAGCAAGAAGGGGCCGTGTTAAAGGTCAGGACTACCCTAAAGGTGGTTAAGGCTTGTGTGCTTATTGAGCAGAATATACTCTTTAATGCATTGGAAGTATTTGTAAGTAGATGGTATCTACCAGGAGACCTTGAAAACCACGTTTCTCGTTCATTGGATTTATGGGCTGAGGTCTCCATCTGCATGACGGTGTGTGTTTGGGGGTTAGCAGTGCCGTGGTGGTACCACTAATGGGGACTTTTTGTATCACTTACGTTTGCTTCATTAATGGTAGGATTTGTGCAGTCTGTATAAACTCGAGGGCATTTCTCACATGTTAAAAGGGACTGTAGTGTTGTGGGAACACACATTCCCCCTCGTGCTGGGGGTGATTTCTGAAGCGCTGGGTGTTCGAGGTCCAGGTTACCAGTCATGGAAAATAAGTCCTTGCTAACTATTTTGCTGTTGAGGCTTAGAAACACAAAATTCTTCAGAGTGGAATTTTTGCACATGAAATAACGGGGTTTGGCTTCCTGTGGGAAAAAAAAAAAAGTGAATGTATTATATATGCCATATTGCCATAGCAGAAAAATTCTGTGTTTGTGTCTTCTGCTGTGGCAAATATGTGTGTGTATATACACAGCTCTGTGTACAGCCTCAATCTCTTCAGCTTTCGATAGCAAAAATAGCAGCAAAATCTTTCCTTCCCTCAAGGCAAGCAATAACCTTCTCTGTGATTTTCACAGTCCCTTCTCTGCAGACAGCACTGATTTCTCCCTTCCCTGTCCCCGACGTTATGCTCCGACTGCTGCCGGGTCCCCCTGCCCTTCCCGCGCCGCCTGCCACCGACGCCCCAGGAATTCGCTCGCTGTAAAGGAAATGGGACTTGGCAGCCCTGAATAAACACCCTTCCCCTACAGAAACACACGGGCTGCTTAATCCTCACTGTTAGCCTCTACGTGGGCTGCTCGGGTGGCTGGAGTGAGGGATTTCAGGCTCAGCAAAGTTCCTTTTTTTGCAGGTGTTTGATCCACATGATTTGTACACCGGAGAACAGTTCTCCAAGGTCCTGAGTACATTAACGGCTGTAAATAAAGCTACTGAAGGTAAGAAAAAAGTTTGGTTTTCTTTCATCTTTTCAAATTCTGTCTCATATGTACACTGGGATGGTTTGGGTTGGTTTTTTTTTGATAATTCCTGGTTTATGATGGTTTCTGGCTTGGCGAATTGTGCTGCCAGCATTGATGCTTGATGCTGGACAGTGGGATCGACATTTTCTGCGTCTACCAACTCCAGGTTTAAATGTGGCGTTTCAGACTTGTACGTGCACTTTGCAGAGCTGGATTATCGCTCCACACTAAGGGACCTCTGCTCAGTTTTGATAGTATTAAAGGACCTCGAAGTAGGTCATTGTAAAAGAGCCTGGATGTAAATGAGCACGCACCTCCCAAAATGCAAATGGCAGATTTTAAAGAGTGTGTTTTAAAGCTGAAGGGAAAAAAACCAGATCCATCTGTGTAATATCCTTACTGAATGTCAAAACAAACGCCGTTGCCAGATGCTCAGTCAATTGTATTGATGTTTCTCTCTCTTCTCTTGCTGGGTCTGTGGAGAAGGCTCCTGGATTTGGGAATCAAGCTGATATCTTGTCCTGCCTCTCTGGGTGCAGGAGCAGGCTGCTGAAGTGGAGTGAATCAGCTCCACTTGTTTCTGTCCCAAATACGTAGCTGTTCCTCACAGGCTGCTTTAAACTGATGCTCAGTCACATAGGCTGTGAAAGGAGGAGTTCAACAGGGAGGACAATGACATCTTGGTTCTCTAGGGAGGGTTGAACGGCCAAGGTCTCTTTTCGGAGGGGATAGAGGAGCAGGTCTGCATGGAGCTGGGAAGAGTATGTAGGGTGGAAAGCCTTTATGCCCCCCTTTCATGCAAGCACATTAGCACAGGGAGTCCTGCACACCCGCTGAAGTCCAGCACCAGGAGGAGAGTTCAATTTCCTTGTTGAAGATCACTTTTTAGGTGGTTAAAAGGAGAAAAACTGACACCCCAAACCAGCAATTTTCCTTTCATGGGAAGGTTTTTCTGTTGGCTTACTCTGTGTCCCGTGGGTTTGGTTTGCAGTGGTTTTCTCAGTTGTTTCAGTTTGCTTTCAACTGAGTTTTTGCTTTTGGGTTCTCTTCTGCTGGTACAGAAGTTGCTCAGGTGTTCAGTGAAGCAATCTTTTTGCTGAAGCTGGACCCTCTCCTCCCTTTTTCCTCATTTCTGTTCTGTTCTGATGCAAGGGTTTATAAAGTCATAGATATACATATAAATGTATACGCTAAATTTATGTATTATATAAGGTATTATATAAATTATCGTGTATGTATTATATAAACCACAACATATATATATAAAAGAATGTAATAATATATAATGTATAATAATATATAGTATATAACAGTGGTATGTACATGTATGCACGTATAATGCTACTCTGAAGAAATTCAGATTCTCAGGCTGCCTTTCAGCAGCCAACATTCAGCTCTGCTGCTAGCTCGCTCCCTAGAAGTCAGGGAACGGTAACTCAGCTTCAGCACATCTCCTTACAGCCTCTTACTGCTCCATTAAATGTCAGCGCTCACTGACCTCATGTAGAAACCTCTTGTGGTTCAATATGATCAGGGATATAAAATGCAGGTTTCCTCAGCCAGGAGCATCCTTTACAAAATGCTATCATTGTGATTGATGTTAGCTTCATTATTCTAAAAGTAAACCAAATAAGAAACGTTCCTGCCTCTGTGCTTGCCAGTTGTTGGACCGGAGTGGTGAGGTGGGGTGGGTGCCGATGGGCTGGCGAGGCCGCGGTGCCGTTGTCTCAGCAGTCCCCTTATTTACAAGCCCAACTCAATTCTTGCAGCCACCCGTGTCCCAGCTCGGCCGTGTGTTCACTGGGTGAGGCTCGGGATGTGGCTTTGCTGGGGAATAGTTTCTATTACACATCACCACGGGGCTGTAGGGAAGCTGAGATCCTCTTAGTTTCATGGCCAGCATCTGTTTGAACATATGCTTTTTCTGTTTAAATGTTAAAAAGCGCAATGCCTGCGATATAATTAACCGCTCAGGCAGAGAGCACCCTTGGGAAAAATACAGGGTAAAATAAATACATGTCTAAAATGTTTGCTTTTTGGCGGCTTGGCCAAATTCCTGAGAAGCAAGAGCCTGTGTCCTACAAACCGCCACTGCAGATGGTCCGGTTTGTCCATGTCGCCAGAGGCCAAGGGCTGAATGGAACATCAGGCCAAGCCTGGTACCAGCTACGGCAGCTCCTGCTATGGCCAGGCACATCCTGCCACCTGCAGAGCTGCTGCATCCCGACACCCTTGGCGGAGGCAGGGGGAAGTAGGTGACAGCTGAGGAAACACTGTGAGAAGGTGTTTCTGAGCATCCATTTGAGGTCCAAATCCTTGTGTCTATCTTGCTATGCAAATAACTGGATGCGTCATTTGTAGTGGATAAACTCAAGAGTTCAGCAGTTGTCCGTCAAATAACAGCAATAGAGAGCTTGATGCTTTTATCTGAAAGACAGGGCAGGGGAGGAAAACCAGCTGTGCTGGATCAGATGAGGCTCCTCTGCCAAAAATAGTGTAGGAATGTGAGCAGAAAACCCAGCTATTTTAACCATAGTTAAGCAACATATGGCAGCAGTGTTCCATGCTGGACCAGGCATAAAATGGGATGCTGTCATGATGCAATATAAATGATACACTTTCCTGCCAAACTGTCAAAGTCAGTTTTACATTTGTTTCTAGGTTGCTGCAGATATTTATAAAAGCTTTGGAAGATTGGGAGGGGCAGGGAGAAGCTTGAAATCTACAGTAACCGAGTCATTTCCATGCGGCTGTTGCTGATGGTTTGAACAAGCGGAGAAGTCTGAACTCGCGGTTTATGCCCTCCCTTTTTAGAAGGAATCGGGGGGGGGGGAAGAACATCCCATGATGGCAGCCAGCCACCCCCTCCTGGCCTGTGAGTTGCCGGGAGCAGCCGAAACCGCTCCTGCTCAAATATCATAATGCTTCAGAGAAAAAAAAAAACACTCTGTGCTTGGAAAGTGGGTTTCTATGTGGAGGGGTTTTGCTGTTGCTGCAGCCCAGGGAGCTGGGAATTCACCGTGTGGTCATCAGGCAGTTGTGCAACGAACAGGGCAAGAGAGAAACCAGGGTCACTGACAGCACACAAGATTTACTGTGAATGTTGTGCATCGCTGGGGCATGGATTGGGCGGACTGGTGCGTGGGTATGATCTGCTTGGGGTTTTTTAAGGCCGCGGCACCTGGAAGTTGTAGTCATGGACCCGGTCCCCGTTGTGCAAGGCATTGGAGAAAGACAAAGCAAGTCCATTCTGCAAGAGCTCCCAGTATGTGTTGCTTCAGGTCCAGTCTATGGATGAGGTGTTTTGTTATTAAAACAAAAATCCTCAGGGGAGAATAAAAGCCCAGCTGAGTTCCTGTAACTCCCACCAAACTTCCCCTTCCGAATTATTTTTTCCATGTTGACATTCAAACTGAAGGAGAATGGGGGAAACAGCAGCCTTAGAGTTTGTGTGTTCGGATTCCTGCACACTCTTGGTGGCTCAATCACCCTTTCGCAGCGTTTTCAAAGAAGAACTCTGAACACTGTCCGGGGAACTTGCACACCTGCAGACTGCTCTTCTCTGTCCTGCTTTTGAGGTCCGTGGACATTCTAGGTCCACACCACAGGTGGAAAACAACAGCTCTGAGATACAGAAAGGTTCTTGAATCTGAAAAGAAGCTACAAGGGAAATCTCAAAAGTACTCCACAGTTTACTGAAATGGCAATGTCTGCTGTTACTTCATTTGAGCACCATGGCACATAGAAAGGAGATGATCTGAGTGTTGTCCCACCATGTGGTATGCGGTACAGTAGCAGAGAAGTACTGGAAATTACTGGGTAGCTTGAATTGCTTGTTTTACTGCTCTACGCCATCCAAGCAGGATTCTGGGGCTGAGTCCTGCCAGGTCCTGCAGAAGCCAGAACTGCTTTTGGTGGTGAGGCCACTGACTCAATTTCAGCACAGGGCAGTTGTGACCAGGAAGCTTTTTACCCTCTGGCAAGATTTTTGCTATCAATATAGAAGCAAATCACTAATTGTGAAAAACAGATATGTGTCTGAGCAGCAGCATTGTTTCCAGCAACAGATAGGAGGGGGCAGGAACAAGCCCAGAGACAAGTTTGCAAAATGATGAGCTTTGGGCATGTGAAGGAAGCAACTCCAAGAGCTACTGGGATGGTCTGAGCCTTTCCTGGGGGTGACTCCTGTCCTTCCTCAGTGCAGACTAAATCCCTCTCACATGGCTAATGGCAGTGGTCCACGAACAGTAATCAAAATAGTGCCTAGCCTCTTTCAGCTGTATAATGAACCCAGAAGGACTTCTCTAAATAGGGATGCGATTGTGTTGACCAGCTGTTCAGCATTCTTCCCCACTCAGCGGGAAAGCCCACGCTGCAGCTGCGGAGGTGACATAAGAGCACTCACTTGAGAGCTAAACTTTGAAACACCTTCAACAGTGTTTACTTGGATCCCAGAAACGTTCCCAGTTGGGCTGAGCGTTACCCTATTTTTCAACAGTTTTAAGGGCAATTTCAAAAAAATACTGCAATTGGATGTATGGCTGCAGAGCTGGCACAGCCTAGGAGGGCTTTGGGGTGTAATTCAACTTCTTCCATCATGGAAGGGTTAACCCAGCCCAGCAAAACCATCCTCACTGTTGACTAGAAGTACCCACACTGGAGGCGCAGTGCACTTGTTCTTCTGCTCCGACAGATGCTCCTTCAGCTGTTGTGCCGTGTTCTTGTTTTCTTTCTGGGCTTTACTCTTTGCTTTGCTGTGATGCGGAGGGATAGTGAACAGCTGGGTAAAATTCAGATGTTGTTTTTGTCTCACCAGATCAACCGTCAGAAGGGCCATGTTCGCATCTATCGTCTCTTAGCTCTGTGGCTGGAGGTCCTCACACTGACCCCAACGGCACAGTTTCACAGTCAGCGAAGGCGTTAAGGAGGCAGTCCAAGCCTGTGGTACATTTATTTAACATCTCTTCAAGGGTTTGATTGCTGTGGGCGTAGAGGATATGAATGGTAGCTCCGGGTTGAGCACGCCGGACGGGCTTGTTGTCCCCTGGTCTCCATCAGGGCTTTGCTGTCCTGGCTGGTGAAAGTCTTGTGGCTTCTTCAAACCATGATGCTCCTCCCTGCGACCTGAGAAGAGTGATTCTTATCTGCCCTCCATTTTGCACCGTGAAACTAAATTAATGCTTGGAAGGGATCTTGCGATCCTTCTGCAGGAGTGCTTACACAAAAGCAAGACATTATTGCTGTTATAAAGAGCAATACTGAAAAAACAGCTGTTGCAACAAAGAACAATAGACTTGTCCCAGTGGCTTCTGCTTTTTTGGACTATTTACTGTTGTTTTTCCATGTTTCTTTCCTTAGGACATGACCGAGAATGGCAGTCATCAGCTGGTGGTAAAGGCCAAGTTCAATTTTAAACAGACCAATGAGGATGAACTCTCTGTTAACAAAGGAGACATTATATATGTCACCCGGGTTGAAGAAGGGGGCTGGTGGGAAGGGACCTTGAATGGAAAAACAGGCTGGTTCCCAAGCAACTACGTCAGAGAAATCAAATCCACCGGTAAGCAAATTGCTTTCAAAGGCTGATCAAATGACAGCGGTATAATGCAGTGTAGATTCTTGTGCCGTTGGGAGATTGCAGCTATTTATTAAGGATCGTTTGTGTTGTTAAAGCAGCAGGACTAATGGAAGGATAAATGAGGCCAGAAGAGTAAAGCCTAATCTTTCACGTGAGTTGTCTGAGAGCTGCTTCTCCCTCTTCCCCAGTGCATTGTGCCTTCCTATTGCTCCCCAAGCTCCAGCAGTGCAGGAGTGGGGACATCGCCGGAGGATGAAGGCGGAGATGGCTGCGTGGGTCCTCTTTGTCCTGGGGAGCTGCCAGGTTGTTCCAGTGTCTGAGCATGAGATTAGCTTTTTGTTAGTGACCTCGGTGAGACTATGTATTTATGTTTGATCCTGGCAGTGGTGGATGCTCGTGGTCTCAGTCAGGAAAACAACAAAATCTATATGGCCACAGGGAACAGTCCCTTGGTTTTGTCTGTAGCGATGGCTGATTTCACATAGTACGTTTCCCCCAAGATGCATCTTCTGCTGTGAAGCTACAAGCAAGATTGAGAAAGGAAGAAGGAGAGAACGATCCATCTCATGACGTCTGCCTTCATTGAGCTTTGTCTTGAGTGTCCTTAACGTTTTCTGTGATGGGATTTTAATCAGATGTGGGGTAGTGATGACACGAAGCACGCCCCTGGCTGACTGCCCTGTAGCAGTCAGCAGCTTCCCATCCAAGCAGCTCGTTCCTTTGTGCTTCCAAGGCCACTGTGAGACAGTAAACTTGTTTTTTTACAAAATCCAACGTTAATTCCTTAATATGCCTAGAGGGCTTACCTTAGAGAGAGACCTGCTGTGTGCTCAGTGCTGATTTTAAGGCTCAGGATCAGCCCTGGCCTTAAGTGCTGTGAGACATCCAGGATGGTCTGCAAAATGCCTGCAAAGTGTACAACTCCCATTAGATTTGCAAGCAGAAGAGCAAAGCAGGGGAGAATAAAATTAATGAGTGAGTGTTCAGAATCAGGCCAGTTTTTATTTAATTCTAAATGAAAACATCATTGTTCGGATGTCTCATTTCCCTCTGGGAAATGATGTCTGAGCTGGAGTAGGACACAGCAGCAGGAACTGTAGGCTTGTCTGTCACAACCCAGGAATCCCTAATTAAGTCAGTGAGTGGGGAAGAGAAATGCTTATTAAAAAAGGAGAGCAAACATCAGTTCTATGGGGAGAACGAGGTGGGGGCTGCATGAGATAATGGCTCCTCATTGAAGTGAAGGGAGAGTCTCTTACCGATTCTGATGTAGGAGCCCATCAAATCTTTTTATGTGTAGAGCTTTTCTCTCCAGATCCTCCTTTCAGAACCCATTTCAGTGGGAGGGTGGGTTCATCCCCCTGGTCTCCTGCTTGCTCAGGACACATGGCTAGATTGCAAATGATGGACCACCGGCTAACCCTCTCCTGCCCCAGAACCATTGTCGGGGGGCTGCAGCCCAGAGGAAGCCCTTGCTGCACGCAGCGGGAGCTGCTTTCCTCACCTCCAAAGTGTGGAGTTACTTGTTTTTCAGCAGTGTCTGTACTTCTGCTGTATCCTAAGCGTATCCTTTGGGTGGAAATAACTAGCTGCCTGAAGTAAAGCTCCTCCAAGGCTTTAAATGAGGCACAGAGCTCCTGGCTGGAAGTGACAGGGAGCTCTACAAAACCAATAATTAGACAATACATCAAGCCGCACTTTCCAGGAGCTAAATTTATCAATTTCAGGGATCTCCGCTGCTATCGGTCTGGAAGTAATTGCCTTTCGTGGGTGACTGCAGGGAGAAAGCAGAGGTGGGCTGCTCTGCACGGCACAGAGGCATTTCAGTGAGAGGTGTGCAGCGTTGCCGACCTGTCCTGGTCTGGAGGGGTGATAGTGCCGCTGTGGTATCAGGAGAGCTGGCAAAGCCGTGCTGCTGGCAGGGAGAGGGCTTCTCTAGGGAAGGAAAAATGGAGCAGACGCTTGCGCATGTGTGTATACATTCACCATGCTGGAGGCATCCGCAGGGATTTAGCAAATGCAGATGATGATGAGAATTGACTTCCAGGTTTGTGTAAGCTTTTTATTCAGATCTACCTTTGTTGAGGGAAGGGGTTTGCATTCCAGATAACTGTGGGGCTTGAGGTTCAGCGTATTGATTAGTGTTGGCTTCAAGTGCCTTGTGAATCACCTGGAACAAATGGCTGTATCCGGCATTTCTGATAGACACTGAGTTTTAATACCCAAATTTTGTGGGCTGGGTGGAGCCACACTGTAGCTCCGAACAGTGCCAGACACTGGGCTGCTGCCAGGGATTTCAGAGCAAGCCTCTAAGTTAGTTGGCAGAGGTTGCGTGGTGCTTCTGGTGCAACTTGCTCGGCTGCCTGCGGTTCCGTGCACACCTTCGGTTTGCTCATGTTTTTTTCTGAAGCCGGCAAACAAATCCTGCAATTGAAGTTTCATTGCAAAGATGAAGTTATATTTACTGGACATGATGCAGTAGCGACTTTTTCTGCTGGAATAATGAGAGCTGTGCACTGTAATTTATTCGTGTATTTTTTTGTACAGATAAACCACTCTCTCCCAAAGCACTAAAAGGACTTGAAAGCACTCAGCTGACAAAGAATTATTACCCTGTGGTAAGTTTTAAAGTGCTGATCGTACCTCTTAATAAGTAGCATGTTATTAATCTTCTGAACTGGCTTCTTCCTTTAGAAATCATTGAAGCAATTTGTAACAATTGGGGATGTGACTCCGTATTTAAATGCAGCTGTTGCCATTTCCTTAATTCAGAGCTATTGAGACACTAAAGCACAAATGGAAGTTGCTGCAAGATGTCAAAAGGAGACAATCAAAGTAGGCAACCGAGATAACATAGCAAAGGTGGCAGCTTTGAGATCAGTGTTGGGAATGGGACATCACATCTCTGGTCCAGTCCTTGCCATTGACTGCTGTTTCTCTCTCGTTGACAAAGATGGGATGATAATGTCATGCCATGAAGCAAGATAAATTAGGATCCCTGATCCCTTCCTTGGGTTTGGCTAGAGATGCTACACCCTGAGCTGCCTGCTGTATGCCCTTGCCAGCAGCTGCAGCCCTCAGAGAAGGGGCAGCCACCGCAGTTCACAGCCTGATGTGTTAATTTGGCTTGGCTTTGGAGCGGGTCAGCCTGCCAGGCTATGAAGTGCGGCTCTAGGAGGGGTGGAGGAACATTGCCTCCTCTACCATCTTGCTACCAGTGCAGTGGTGTCTGGTGAAGAGGGGCAAGCGAGCCCTGTGATGTAAGATAGTTAAAATGCCTGCATGTGAACGTCACTGGCTCTTGGTGCCAGAGGTGAAATGCGCTCATCAGCATGTCTAAATATATTTCAAGCAAAGCAAAACAGAAACAATATGTCCAAGGAGCTGGGAACCACCTCCACTGTCTCCAAAGCTCTTCTACACAAAGAAACTTGAATACTAACTGGGAGCGTGCAGGCAGTGGCTTTGCCTACCCTGCTGCTGGAGACAGATTGGCTGCTGAGATGGATTAGCAGCACCAAACCCAACTTGGCACATCCTTGAAATGGCAAGTGAGCTGTGTCCTGGCTTGAGCTGCTGCAGGAGCCGTTCTTGATCCGGCCACTGTTGCATTTAAATTGTTGCCTGCCTTCGTGCAAACGGTGCTCCCAGGATGCATGCACAAATAATTTGTTCGCATACCTTGGCAGCCAGTTATGCATGCAGGGTTAGGCATGAGCCTCTGAGGGGTCAGATATTAAACTCAGATCTGAATTGACATTGTCTTCATGCTTTGCCAGAGAAGAAGAAGCAGCCCTTAACACCTGCTCTCCAGGCCTCCCTCAGTTTGCAAAGTAAAGTCTCAAAATTGGACCCCCCCCAAGGCTTTCCTGAGCGTTCTGGGTTCTGCATTAACAAATGTAATTTATGGACTTAAAATAGACTTCGATGCTTTTCCACATTTGGAAGCTGATGTCATGTTCCTTTGACTAGTCACTAGTACTAAGATCTACTCAGTGCTCTGTCTCTTACCCTAGGTGTTGCAAAATATTCTGGAAACAGAACGAGATTATGCGAAGGAACTACAGTCACTTCTGGGAACTTACTTAAGACCCCTCCAGTCTTATGATAAGTAAGATATAAGGGCATCAGAGGTGGAGAGAACCCTGTAAAATTTACCATAGTTTATTACTTTCCTGCTTTTGAATGTTTAGGGACTGTTACTGCTCTTCTTGTAAAGCCTTACGGCTTCAAAACCAGAAAAAACACCCCATGTTGTACAGGTTTCTGCTCTTTCCTATTCCTCAGTGATCGTGCAGGCACTGGGCTGTGTTAGAGATGGGCATTTCCATCTGGTAGAGGACTGGCTGTTACAACCCATCTGCAAGCTCTCGTGTGGCTGTCCTGGCATGCATGTTTCCCAGCGGAATGCCTTGCATGGCTTCTTCCCTTGCAGTTTGCTTCATTGTGACTTCTCAGCCTCAAGCGGCATCTCCTCGTCATCTCTTCATTTCACACAACACGTATTCTCTGCGGTTAAATTGCCTCTCGCTAAATCCAAACTACTGCTGAGCAAGAAACGACTGCCATCGACGTCTGCCCATCCCTGCGACCATCGGCACTGAGTGCCTCCATGCTCAGGAAGAGCATGCTGCCATCCCTTACTGCCTGAGCATCCCCAGGGAGACTGGGGCACACTGCCAGGTCTTACCTGTGGAAATAAGCTGATGTGTTTTCCGTCTGTGCTCGCCTGTGTGGTGCAGAGGCAGCACACGCTTATCCTGTCCTTATCCAGGCAGCGACAGGCAGGGTGCTGGTGCCTATCAGCAGATTCCTATTGATAGTTTCACCCTGCATAAAAGACGCGGTGCAGTTCGCTTTGCCTTCTGCTTATTGCTTCAGCTTTTCAGTTACCTCTTCTCAACGATGCCAGCTCGGTGACCCCGTCCGTGTGGCTGCATTAGGGGCCAAGGTCCCTCTGGCTGAGATGCTGCGGGAGGACTGGGCAGCTGCAGGGAGGCAGAGGGCAGATATTTAGGCATTGAGCACTCTGGAGAGATGGGAGAGCTATGTTTTAAGGCCTTTGTATTTTAACTCTTTCCTTCCTTCCACGTATCTTCCCATGGCATGTATTCAGCTGTGAAAATCTCTCATGCTCTCAGCCTTGGGGGTGGCAAATGGCATAAATGGGGGTGGTACGAGGGTGACTCTGAGGATCGCAGAAGCAGGCATGTTAGTTTTGGCTAGGAAAATTCAACCATGCTCAAGGAACAAAGCAACCCCTACCAAAGGGGCCGCTCTGTAGGACCCTCCTCCCGTAGGAGAACCCGCAGCATGAATCCCTGAGGACAAAGCTGTCTCTGTGTCTGAGCACACACCTTCCTCCCCACCCCTGGCTGAAATCCCATCTGTCTGTGTCTATTAGACAGCTAAAGATTGGAGACGATTAGTGTGATTAAGTGATTAAAATCCAATTAAGATAATCCCTGACAGCAGACATCTTCTCCATGAGGCTGTGGTGTGTAGCTCACAGATCATGGATTTTGTGTTTTCCCATGTCTGGATATCGTATCCGGTGAAAGAGAAATTCTTGGGCCTTTTTGGAAGGACTGCTTACGGGTACCATGGGGTTGCCTCAGCTGTCAACATTTCTTCAATGTTAATTGGTGATTTGACTCTTCTAGGCTCAGTGCTGTGGACATCGCATCCTTGCTGGGAAATGTGGAAGAAATCTCTGCATTTCAGCAAACACTGAACCAAGCCTTGGAAGAAGTTGCAAAGTAAGCTCGTGTCATAGCGTTGAGGGTGTTGAGCCATTAAACTGCAGCTAAAAATAATAGAAAGACACATTCATTAATACTCCTCCTGGCTGCTGTCTTAGACTTGTTAAATATAGAAGAAAATAACAGGATTGAAGAAAGACAGCAGGTAATGCTTTGGCAGGAGGGAAGGTGGAAGAAACTCTGACATTTCTGCTGTTAAGACACCTGCTGAACGAGACTGTCGCTATAGCTGACATGAAAGTGTCACTAGACCAAAGATGCAGACACACGCAGGGTGGGAGGTCTGGCAGAAATGAAGATGTGGATTGCCAGGGAGCAAACAGCAGATTATTAGATGTAATAATTTCCCACAGGGAGGCCGGCACACATTTTCAGCCTGATCCCAGCCTCTCCTTTGAAGGCTGAAAAGAGATGGGGAAAAGACCAAATACTGGAAATGTATTCAGGCTGTGGCTTCCCTTTCTCACTTTCTGTCTCCTGGCTCATGTTCATGGGTCCCCCTAAGTGGGACCACCCCTCCATTGCTCCCAGTGCTTTCTGGCACACCCTTATCAGGTGCAGTGGGATACAGCATCCCAGCTGCAGCTCTGCTGGTGGGACAGGACGTGCTGGGTCACACCTTGTTCCCGCCTCATAACAGGTTGTGATACTGGCTGTTTGCATCACGGAAACCCAGTCCCATCTGAGGATATCCTTCTTGCTTCTCCCCAGATGGTAGGCGTGGGTATTTTGTTTGGTGCTGCAGTTATGTAGTGACTTGGGAATGTCCCCATGCAGCAGGTGATTCCTGGGCAGATACTCGAGAAAGCCGTAGCTGCAGGGTTCAGATTGAGGGGCTTAACATTGTGGCTGGTGTGTTGGCATTCATAGGCTCCCCGAGAACCAGCAGCGCGTGGGAGGCTGTTTCATGAACCTGATGCCCCAATTCAGGTCCCTGTACCTGATGTACTGTGCTAACCACCCATCTGCAGTCAATGTCCTCACGCAACACAGGTGAGTGATGGAGGAGGAGATTCAGACTAAAATCCCTCCTTTAAAAAGGTACTTTTATTATTAATATTTGATCTGGCATGGCTTTTGACCTGTATTTTTACAACAGGCCAAGGGGATAACATAAGATTCAGAGCTGGTCTCACAGGTCCTGTCTCTCACAGGACTCTGCCCTTGGGTGAAACAAAGCCAACCTCAGCCCTTACAGTAGCATCTCCTATGACTGTTACTTGCTGAAGGACCCACATGCTGGTTCAGACCCACTTCCGAAATGCTCACGCAATGGCAGATGGCAGTATGTTCCCTGGTGGCACTACGGTGTGGGGCACATCGCTGCAAGAGGGTCGTTGTCAACTCACCTGGAGTTACCCAATGTAATAACTGAGCTGCCATTCAACCAAATGGCCAAGCCAAAAGGCTACAACTGTGTCATCCCCAATGCAGTTTAGGTGTCCTCCTTGCAGTGATGGGAAAGCCGGGATCCTGGCCATACTGTTTGGGTCTTCATGTTCTGTAGTAGGAACTCACAATATATTTACTTACCTGCTGAAATCCAGCTTTAATTCAGCCTAACAAAAAGCCTGGCTCCTGTAAATGACTCATTCATGCGGTTCCTCAGTCTGACCCCTTTTCTTAAATCAAGCCAAGAGCCGGCTTTGGCAAATGTGCTGACACACACAAACCGTGTTTTCTGGAGTGATGTACGCACTCACACCTGCGTCACAGCTCCCAGCAAGGTCCTGCTGTGTTGCTGCAGCATCCTCCAGCACAGCACCAGCCTCTGCAGCCCACGCTGTCCACCAGACACCTGTGCCACCTGCCTGTGCTGGGGGACCAGCTGCTGGTGCCAGTGGCACCTGCTGTGCGCTCCAGAGGCTGTGCGCACCAAACCCCACCACCATGCAGCAACCTCCCCGCGTCCCCAGGGGAGTGGGGTCTGGATCGGCTGGAAGCGCGCAGCTCCCTGCCTGCCTTGCTGGATTTGCAGCAGTGGGTGCTAGGAGGGGAGGCTGGGCTGCCTTGAAAGCAGCACGGCTCGGCTCAGCTCGGAGCAGAGCCCCAGCCATCAGGAGAGCGTGGGAGGCATCAAAACACAGCCCTTGGCGAAGGCGAGCCCTTCTTGTTGTTGCTGTCTCTATTTATAGTGATGAGCTGGAGAAGTTCATGGAGAGCCAGGGTGCGGCAAACCCAGGCATCCTCATCTTAACCACGAGCCTCAGCAAACCCTTCCTGAGGCTGGATAAATATGTGACACTGCTGCAGGAGCTGGAGCGGCACATGGAGGTAGGTGGGATGTGAGACTGCTGGGCAGGCTGTGCCCCTTGGTGCTGCAAGAACTGCCCCCTGAGCTGCAAGAGGTACCTCTGCCCCTTGGTGTTTGAGCACCACATTGCTAAAAGTACATACCACCCATCCAAGGAGGTGTTCCACTTCGATGGGACATTATCAGCTTTTCAGATTGAAAGTGGGAAAGCGGTGGAGTCTGGGGGATGTTGTGGGAAGGCTTTGCCTGCTCTTCACCACAGCCCTTCCTCGAAGATGGGCTATTTTTGGCACAAGCATTATAAAATCTGAGTTCAGAGTCTGGCTACAACTGGTATTTATTTGCACAGCAGGTAATCAATCAGTATTTTTATTATTCTTTTACGAGATTCCTACCCCTTGCTGCTCATTCCTGCTGTTCGCAGGCACATCCCCACCCCTCAGACGCAGCTTATGCTCCTGGGTGGAGGCAGAGCCACACAGGCAGACATCGATCTGGCAGCCAGCACAGACACGGGGGTGGAGGAGCAAGTGCCTGGGAGCAGGGAGAGCAGCAAAAGGGGATAGAGATTTCCTCCTCGAGCGGCAGATCTGCTTTAGGACATCTCTCCCCCCCGGGGACTCTAAAGATCTCTGCTGGTGGAGCTCCGCTACTTGCCTGCTGGTGCACTCCAGCCATGGGGATGTGGACCTCAGGGGTGGTGCAAGAAAACAGAAGTAACGGTCTATTTTTAACTGGGTTTGCTTTTCCCCTCTTCCAGTATTGATTACCAGTTAATTACTCAGCATGCTTAGCCATGAGCATTCAAATTCACATCCCAGCCAGAGGATTAAAACCTTTGTGCTTGAGCCAGGGGGGTTTTCTGCTTAGGAGAGGGCATAAGAGGCTGCCCTGTAGGCGCACTGCAGACCTCACCTGCCCCTGTCCTGCTGTCACCTGAGCTGCAGGGACTGAGCTGAGCTTGGCTGCAGCCACCGTGCCTGTACAGAGACAGCGTGCTCTTTGCAGGATGCTGGATGTGGTCTGCAGTGGATCTGGGGACACACACGTCAGCTATTTCTTCTAGTTTTCTAAGCTGAGGGTGGGGGTTTTGTTGCATGAATCAGTAGGGCTGAGGGCTAAGCTGCGATGCCGTGGGAAGAGCATGGATGTATGCAATGTAGATGTATGTGGTGTGGATGTATACCAGAGCATTCCCTGCACTGCTGTGCAGCTGGCGATGCGACAGGTGTGTTTGGGGCAGCCCTCGTCCTGGATTTGGAGGTGAGCGATCCTAGACAGCCTCTGACAGCTGCCAGGACAGCTCTGTCACAACCTGGACATCTTAGGATTTACTTGACATGGGGTCTGGATGGTGAAGATCTTATGATGTAGGGCCTTAGATGCCCAGGAGGAGGTGCTGGGAGAGCAGCAGAGAGCAGCTGCAGTCAGAGATAGGGGCCAGCATCCTGTTTTCCTCTCCCTGGCCCAAGAGCTCCATGGTCAGCCGTGCCCTCCCTTAAACCCAGAGGTGAAACTCCCATGGATGCTCAGGGAAACTGCACCCTTGCTGGGACAATAGCTGGAATACTTTGTATGCCAATGCAGTCTCCTTCACCTTCCAGAAGGTGAAACCAGAAATCCACCCTGCACCTCTGCCTGTTTTGACTGATTTCCTTTGCAAGGTGAATTTTTCAAAGTAAAATCATATCTGCTCTTGCTGTGGCCACTTTACACTCATTAAATAGGTATTGATGAGTTACGTTGCTGCTTTAAACCATATCACACTGAAGAGGGTGGTGAACAAGATACCTGGGGAGGTTTGGCCCTCTCCAGCAGCCCATGATGCCTGAGCCCCACCACATCCCCCAGGTCCCTGCCAGCTCTGCAGCCCTGGGTGCGATGGGGCAGTGGGTGCTGCTGGCTGAGGGATTTTTCTCTCCCTTCACTAGGAGGCGCATGCAGATCACGAAGATGTTTTGAAAGCCGTCACATCCTTCAAGTCCCTTGTGGTAGGTGGCAATTCTTAAAATAGAGCACTCCATTTCAGAGCTGCATTTCACGAAGAATGAGTCAAGCCTGACATTTGTCTCCTCATTAGGAAAAAAAAAAAAAAGGCCTTTTGGAATGGAAAAGATGGGTTATAAACAATTTTAATTTCAAGTTTCAAGGCTAGAGATGTCCCACTGGCTGCGTGTTTCAGCCGTTACACGCTGGCTTTGTGGTTCCAGCAGCAGAAACGGAGGACCTGGCTTTCTTCTCCACTGTAAAACCTACTTGTGGGTAGCAGTAGTGTCAGAATCTCTTTTATCTCCTTTTGCCTCCACGCCCTAATCATTTGCCACCTGAATCGCGACCACCCCTTACTCGCTCACGTGAACCATGAAAGGTTAACCCAGGCCTCTGACTCAGCCCCTCTGAGCCTGTCGAGCGGCTCTTGGTTTTGTTGAGATTTTCTCCCCAGGCATCAGGAGGCTTTGACCGCATTGCAGATAATTTGTGGCACCGGGTGCCATGGCCATCGGTGGGGAACAGAGCAAGTGGCAGCGAAGGGGTGAGTCAGAGATTACAAACCTATTTCTGTGAGCTCCGTTACCTACGCCCCTTAAAGTCCTACTGCAATGAGATGAAAAAGAAGGGGAAAAGCCATCCACATGTGCAGAGGTTTTACCCAGCAAAGCTTTTTTCGGTTATTCAAAAAGCTATAGTCTCTCTCGCTTTGTAGCCACTGAATACCTTTCACTATAACCACTCCAGATGTGGTCCGGCTTCCTTCCTTAGCACAGCAGATGCAAGTTTTCGGTGTTTAGCAGTGTAGATAAAAGAGGAGGAGGAGAAAGTTCATAGAAAACAGGAAAGGGCGATCATGTTACATTTACTTAGAAACTCGGCTCCCTTTCCATTTATTCTGGTAGGTAATAGTGGAATAATTCAGTTAAATTGCAGGGTGTCATTTATCTTTAGGAATGCTCATAAGTGATGAATGGTTTTACTTGGAATGTGTACTTGGGTGCTGAGCAATTTGATGGCATCACCATATGAGGGTCAGTGCCGATTTGAGCTTAGATGGGCAGAGGTGCCCCTCGCAATGGATTCATGGCCCCGTGGTGGGATCAGGGAGGCTCCCAAGTGACAGCAGGGCAGGAAACATGGAGTTGCTGTCATTTGCAGTGGCACCTCTGCACAGAATTTGATGGATTGCTGTGGATTTTATATGGATTTACATCCTGGGAACGTTGAATTTGGACACCCAGGGAGCCATCAAATCACGCAGTAGTTGCAAAACCAAAGGAAGCTTCCCCAGTCTGGTTCAAAATCATGTGTTTTCAGATTAGACCCAATGCAGTCTCTCTCTTTGAAGACCTGGATAGTCAAAGAGTTTGGATGAAACTGGGCTGGAAAGGAGGAAATTTTCTGTCAGAAACAAGGGTCTGGAAAAAACAAACAGCTGGTGAAAACTGAGCCTGGGTTTGGCTTTGCAGCAATTTTCCCCATTGGCAGAGAGGTCAGTTAAAGCAAGTTTTGCTCAGATTTGCAGGGCTATCTTTGTTCAGTCCGCATAGTCCTCTGCTTGCTGAAAGCCGCTGGAGGACTGGCTGCTCCATAGACCTTTACCAGTCCCCAGCTGCTGAGGATCGGTGCAGTCTTTTCAGTTATATCACCTTCAAAAGCTCCTTTTTGCGCTACTCTACTGCACTGCTGAAATATTGAGCCAAGTCCCACTTTTGCGTTTGCAAGTTTTGGTTAGAAAATGTCTGCCCATCTAATTCCTGGGGCCTTTGCATTGCTGCAAGCATAACTTTCTTTGCCTTTTGGGCAAAACGGGCAAAATCTCTTCAGAGCAGCAGCAAAATTAGAGACGTTTAACTCTGTGCTATCTTGGTTTGGAAAATGTGACCCTGTACTTTAACAGGACTGATTTGGAAAGAAACGTTTGCCTGGTGCAGTTTGCAATTCCTTTGACATTTTGATGTATTCCTTAATTCATAACTGCTGGGCTGTGATTCTTTTTTAACAAACTGTGTAATAGACACAAAGCAGGTTTTCCTGATCCCTCGACGTGACCAGCCCTGAGCCCACGTCACTGTGGGAGTGTTAATGGTGAAACCATCTTCATTGAGGCAGTTTGAATTTGCGCCTGCTCTTCAGCTAATGAAGATCCCTGTTGTGATTCCCAGACGCAATGCCAAGAGCTGAGGAAGAGGAAACAACTCGAACTGCAGATCCTTTCTGAATCCATCCAGCGTTGGGAAGGAGAGGACATAAAAACAATGGGAAACATCATCTACATGTCCCAGGTTATGGTACAGTTTGGGGGAAGTGAGGTAAGTGTGGTCTCTCTCCTGGCAAAGACTTGTGTCCAAATACCCCCTTGCTCATGGAATCAACTATACAAGGCAGCAGCTACTCTCGCTGCAGGCCAGCAACGTGCTGGCAAATGATGCTGATAAATAATTTTACCTGGGGAAGAGCTGAGCAACGTGCACGTCTTTAGAGTCCGGCATCGCAGGGGCTCAGCTTCAAGCCTTTGGTGACACACTTTTCAAGCAAAACAAGTATCAGTGTTGCATAGCACATTAATTTCCCTCTTTCCCCCCTGTGACTTACTCTGAGAAATGAGAGTGACTTGAAAGTGTGCATTAGCATAACCATTTTGCCACGTCCTGTGCACAGCGTGGCAGCTGCTGTCACATCCCACTCCAGAGCTGACTGCACTTTGGAAATAACTGGAGGAATTCCTGTGCCGCTGGTCCTAAATCATCGCACCAGTGCTTGCCACAGACCTTCACCATAGTTTTAAAGCCATGGTTGGTGTTTGCTGTGTGGGAAAATGCCTGTTACCACTGACCTGCTTGCTAGGTATAGCAACTTTTCTGTGGAAAGGGAAGGCCTGGAAAACAAAGCCCTGTAGACTCTATTCCCCACGTCTTGTTTGGGATATGAACTGTTGGGGCATGCAAGGGCTTAGACTTCCAAGACACTCTGAAGTGATCGGAAGAGAAAGTCAGTAATGTTAGGATTAGCAGGATGCAGACATAAATGTGTGCAGGAAAAACTAGTACAGAAATGAGATGCAGTAAAGAAAAAAAGACAAAATAATAGGTTTGGGGGTGTTCTCTCACAAGCTGTGATTCCAGCTGCACCAGGTTCAATTTGCTGGAGGAAAGTGCTTGTGATGCATTGCAAACTGGACTAACCTAATTTCTTATCCCCGCAGGAAAAAGAAGAGCGATATTTCTTGTTGTTTTCAAATGTTTTGCTGATGCTGTCTGCAAGCCCACGGATGAGTGGGTTCATCTATCAGGTAGGCACCCTTAATTTGAAGTTGGAAGGGTTAGATGTGAAAAAGGAAATCAGATAACTCTTATCAAATTCAAATCCTCTATGTTCTTACACCTCTCTGTTATGATGCAAATGCCCTAGGCTGGCAGCCAGGGCTTGGTTTTACCGTGGGTGCCAGGACACTTAGTGTCTTTGTCGCTGCCAGCTGATTAAGCAGCATTTGGTAAGTATGAATGCTGTGGAAAAAAACCCCAACCCTCACAACATGTTGTCCTCAAGACTTTTGTGTGTATGTGTAAGGTGTCCTGACCCCCAGCTATAGGGTTTTGCCCCACATAACCAACCAGCTGGCTCTCAGGGTTGGGCTATCTTGGGAAAATATTTCACTATTATAAAGCCCACTGTAAAGAGGCCAAAATTTCCACTCCATGCGGCTCCCCAAAACACTGAATTTCTTGTGTTTTACCATTTGAATGGCTGCAATCAGGCTGTTTGGAGCTTGGCTTTTCTCCATTTATCTGAAACTATCAGTACTGTCCAGGAAAAGATACTCTTGTACTAATGTGTCATTTGTAGTAGGCAAGGGCGACGAGGGAGACAGGAAGGATTTGGAAGGATTTGGCTGGGTTTTTAGATTTTACCCAGTCAGCAGGAGTGAGGTGAGCAGGCAGCATGGAGGGCTGGGAAAGCTCCCAGAAAAACCAGAGGAAGTTCATCCTCCTGTCTTGGTTGTAAGAGTTTGCACCTAGTGAAGGGAAAAGGCAGAATATGAGCCAGGGATGACTCAGTTGTCACAGGAGCCTCTTCTCAGGGAGGCTTCTCTCCTCCCTAGCTGTGCAGGCAAATCTAGATCCATACATTAAAGCAGACTCTTCCTGCAGTCTAAGGCCTTCACAAATTAGTTTTTAATGGCAATTCCCAAAGTGAAAGGTATCAGCAGAAACTAGCAGAACAATGCCAGCTGGGAAGCAGATGCAGACACTGACTCCTCGTCAATTCTCCTAGGGAAAGCTGCCTTTAGCAGGAATGACACTGACAAAGCTGGAAGATGCTGAGGGGAATGAGCACGTGTTTGAAATCGCAGGTTAGTGTGGCCCCTGCCTGAAGCCATCCTCCAAGTCTGAACAGCAGCTGCTGCTGGAGGTATTGGTCCTCCTTCCCCCAAACCAGTGCACCACACTCTTTTTTTTTTTTTTTTTTTATTTTGTTGTATGTTGTCGGAGTTCCTGAGCGTCTCCTTCCTGGTTGAGGCAACCTCCTCCCGGCTCCTTTGAGCTCTGTTTCTGGTACCAGCCTGCTTTTGGGAGACTGGAGTGTTCCATATGGGACGAATCTCCTGCCGGGGCTGGTTGTGGTCCCAGTAGCGCTGCTCTGTGCCATGCATGCCCAGGGTCTATCAGGTGTAGCTGTGAGCAGCCTTGTTTATTGACAGATTATTGGCTCTGCTCTTCAGGTAGTTTTCCTAATGTTCCTCCCGGTTTTGCCTTTCAATTTATTTCATTACTTGTAGCTATACACAGTGGGTTCATGCTCATTGCTTTGGGTGCAGTGCAGCTGTTTGTGTGGGGAGGTATTTTGTGTCCTGTTAATCATGGAAATGTTACATTTGCTTACTTCCAACATTAAAGAATTCTTCACACATTCATCTCACCTGTCCCCTTAACTTTTCAGTGCTGCTCCCACACTGGCTGGCACTGGGTGCCTGAAGCAGGACGGGCAGTCCAGTTGTTGCTTGGCCTTTTCAGAGCCACTGGACTGTGCAAACTGAGGAGCCACTTGCTGCTGTGCTGAATTGAGCTCACCTGGGTTTTCTCCTGTGTCTCTACTGCTTGCTAAAGATGGTTCTTTACTCCTCTGCCGCAGGGAACATGATGGAGCGGATCACTGTGTCCTGCAGCACCAGCCAGGACTTGCATGAATGGCTTGACCACTTGCAAAGGCTGACCAAAGGGACATGCAACACCGTTTCCAAAACGCAGTCCTGGAGCGCTCATTCAGTAAGTGTCTCACCTCCCCAGCCTCTCTGCTGCCCAGAGTTCCTGAGCACTGTCTAATATCTCTGTTTCAGCAGTGCTCCTTGCTATTCAGCTAATCTCTACAGCTGCAAGGCCACCCTGCAGTTTTGCTTTTGACCATGTTGTGGTTGTACCATTTTACATGTATCCTGCCCTATTTTTGGTGCAACTTAGATATGTCAAAGAAGTTCACAGTGAACCCTTCTCCATCTCCCTCTGCTTCTCTACATTTTTTGGTGGCTAACGATCTTCATTTGCTTCTCATCTACTTTCTCAGACATTTAGTTCAGCTGGACAGATACGTGGGCCTCTGGAACCTCCCAAAATCCTCAAGCCCTGGAGCTTGAGCTGCCTCCGTCCTGCTCCTCCACTCAGACCATCAGCAGCGCTGAGTTACAAAGAGGTAATCATCCCGCCTGCCTGCAGAGGACCTTGGTTTCATGGCGATCTCTAGTGCTTGTGTCTGGGCTTCTTATCCCGTAGTGAGGGTGCAGAAGCTTAGGTTAGTGGGGATGTTGAGAGAACTGACTCTGCCCCGATTCTACGATGGGTGCTTGTTGCTGCATTTGGCTTTGTGCTGCAGGTAAAGCACGAGCATGTGTGTTGGCAGGCTCAATGTTTGCTCGTGGCTGCTGTAGCCAGCACCCACGGCTGCTGGGTGTCACTGGTCCTGCAGTGGGGTGTCCTGCAGCCTTGCATATCCCATTGGTGCAGCGGTGAAGCTGCCTCCCCTTCTCTTCCTGGACTTGTCTCCCACCCTGTGTTTTGGTGGCTGGAGCAGGGCTCCCTGCAGCCCCCGTGGGACTCAACCCTCCTTTGCCACCCACCTGAGTGTCTGACACACCTGTACCCTGATGGGAGGCAGAAGCCCCAAGAATTGCTCTCCCCGCAGAAACCCCAAGCCTGGGAGGTAGCAAGCAGCGTGGGGGAAACCCAAAATACAACCCAGCTCCCATTCTCGCCCCTTGCTATGACTGCAGTGCTCTCCTTCCCTATCTCACGTTAAGCTTTTGGGATTACTCACCAGTAACACGGGTAACTTTCCTTTTACTGAACGAGCACTCCGGTTCTGAGTCAGCTGCCCTTCTCGGTACAGCAGCTCTGGCAGCGTCGCTGCCCAGCCACGCAGGAGGGATGGGAGCAAGGAGGGGGCTTGCACGCTCCCAGCCCTTGCGGATGGAGAGCCCAGCTGCTGTGGGTCCGCTACTCCAGGTGGAAATTTTAGGTAGCCTCACGGCATTTTCTTAACATTTATTTCTTAAAATTTCAAAACAACACATTTCAGTTTGGGAATTAAATTCTTAAAGAACCAACCGAGCAGACTGGAAGTGACCCTTAATCTTAGCATGATCCGGACCTCTAATGTAGATTAAACCATTTCTTGCTTGTACGGTGAATTAAAATACAGGGAAAGGCTAGAATTAGAGGAGAAATTTTTCTGTGTGGAAGTGCAAAGCTAATGTTTGTTTATAAGGTAGACCAAAACCACAGATGGAGTGATATCAGTAATACCACAGTCCATCACAGGACCAGATGAGAGGTTTTCACCCCAGAGGCTGAGCACACAGGGAGCCCCAAGGGGCGGGATGATGCTGCAGGCGGGCCGGTAGCGTGCAAGGTGTCAAAGGACCAAAAATGTGGCTTGCGCAGGAACGGTGGTAACACAGGGCCACTAAAGCAGTGAAAGAAGCCTTCATTTAAAGGCTCTGCTGAGGCTAGAAAGTCCTCAGACAGTGAAAAGCTTATCAGGCCATGTCCTTGCGTGAGGTGTGGAAATGTGGTTGCTTTGATACAGAGACGGTTGGTAGGACCAGACCAGGGACAACTGCAGAGGTGCTTAGTGTCACCACAGGGCTTGGCCATGGCAAACATTTTGCAGCTGAAAATGTGACGGATGAGGAGGCTCACTGGGATCAGCCACTACTTGATGGGGCTGTGCTGGCCACGTCGGTGGAAACCTAAGGGGGGTTCACCAGAGCTGGAGCAGAGTCAAGCAGGCTCAGCCTGGTACCCAGTCAGTCCAGCCTGTGCTAGGGGAGCAGCTCCCCTCTCAGGGGATGGACTCGTGGACATGAGTCTCCGATGGCAAATGTGAAGTAAGTTCAGTTGTTGGCCCAAACAAATCTGCGTCTGCCTTGTCCCTCGCTCCGGGGCACTCAGTCACTAAGTAGAGCTCCTATTTCACTGTATTTTTTTTTTTTAATTTAAAATAGGGCACGAAATGACCTGTGGTGACAGTGCAGTGCAAATCATCTCCTTATAATGAAGATATAATGAAGGAATACAAATTTCAAAGGTTATTTGCAGGGAAGGGAATGGGGGAGTTTGATTAAAAGAGTAGAGATTTTCAGACATCCAGTGTTACTTTAATTGGCTTCTAGTAGTGTAGGACGGGATGGCACAGTCTTGTGCGTTTCCTCATACCTAGCTGTGCTCAGGAAACCCCAGAACCTGCTTGCGTACCGCATAGCACTCTTGTTATTTCCATTTAAATTGGGTCATTTTTCCTGTTCTGTTTCCAGTAATCATTTCAAATGACTGAGCAGGTGCTGTGGGTAAAGTGCTGCGTCTGGATCCAGATTAGCAAAGTGATTTACAGATGATTTCTTCTACTCTATTTTTTTTTTAAGTGACCTGCTTTGCATTAGGTGAAGGGTTTTATAACGTCAGGACTCAGGACTTTGCTCGCCAGACCTGCAGGAGAGCTGCATGGGTCCCTGTGCCGAGCATCACAGGGATGGGACCCTGCGTGGGGTGTGCAGGGAGCTCCCTGTCCTGCCAGTGGAGCGGGGAGGTGCTGCTGCACTGATGCCTGAGGCTGTCAGGTCTCCAGTGAGGATGGCAGGTCCCTTCCGAAGGGGGTCCACTTTGAGAAGATGCAATCCTGGGGGATTGTCACCCAGGTGGGCAGAGGAGCATCCTGGCTGGATTGGGTTGAAGAGCTCAGGACCAGTGCTGAGCATGGGGCCAGACCCCTGGGGCGCAGACAGCCGGGCACACGGGGTGGCTGCAGCTTTGGCGAGCACCAAGGGATGCTGCATTTTTAAGCACCGTTCTCTTAGACAAGCAACATCTACAGAAAACTGCTACTAACAAAGGAGGCATGTTCTCTATTTCGATGTATTCAGAGTGTATTAATGCCCACTTACCATGCGTTTCACAAGTAATTTTTTCAGTGTTGCATGACACCGTGCTCCTTTGCATGTTGATAGTGCTCTAAAACCAGTACAGAGGGTGTGCCACATTAATCACAAGACTAACATTTAAATGTGGTTTAGAATTGTGGATTTAATGGACTTGGTCAATAAAATCATCAATCTCTTACACTCATCTTCTCTTTCTTTGCATATTCATTGTAGAGGATGTCTTATATCTTAAAGGTAAGGGTAGATACATCTCTTTGGCTTATCATGGCAAAGAATGCTTGTTCCTGCTTGTGCTTCTTGTGCTTGCATGACCCCAGTTTCGCCTGGCTGTGTCAGTAAGTTATCGTGAGAGTCAGCGGCGACTGGCCAATACGTTTTGAGATAACTCTTGAGAAGGATTTAGTGTTATGGTACTTAAACTTCCTGGCATACCTCTTCTCCTGCTTAAAATCCATATTGCATGTAAACTACTAATACACTAATTCTCTCCAAATCAGCGAGACTTGTAACTCTGTGAAGGAGATAAAAGCTTGTGTTTCTTACTTGTGAAGTCGTAGCAAACACTAACTTTGTATGTATTTGTTTGTTCTCGGAGAGGGGGGAAGAGGGGATTTATACTCACAAAATATTTGGAAACCGTGTCATTTGCCAAGTGTTTTATATTAGAAATCAAATTAAGTCAAGGAAATAAACAACATTATAGGGTTTTCTAACAAAGACCCTAGAGTTGCTAAGCAGACCGGAGTGCTGTGAACGTGTTGGAATTCTTTGGCTGAAGGATCTTAGCCAAGCGTTGGATTTGCTAGAGGAGCTTGTCCTGGCCCAGACCTGCAGGTGCCATTCCCATTGCTGTTTCAGGGAGCAGCGGAGAAGCACATGGGAAGGCAAAACAGATAATTTTCCCCAACTTTGTTGTTGTCTGCTTTGTAGTTCTCTAATGTGTTTTGCATAACACAGATAGCTGCACTCAGCTGCGCTGCGCTGCCGTTAGAGCTGCCTTTGCTCCTGGTTAAACACAAGAATCTGTTTCTCTGTAGGATTCCAGCAAAAGTCCAAAAGCAATGAAGAAGTTTCTTCCAAAAAGGAAAACTGAGAGGAAACCATCTGATGAAGAGTTTGTTATTCGGAAAAGTAAGTGCTGTATTTTTCTCTTCTTTTTGGAGGTTTCTGTGTACTCGGTGATCTCCGGGACTTTGAGAACAGCCTTTTGTACAATGCAGACTGCAGCAGGCTGCTCATATTGTGAGCAAGCCTATAGGCTGCTGAGCACAGGAGGCTTCTGGAAGCACACCAGTCCTCGGCCTCTAGCAGATCCCTTCCTACTTACGACTGCCAGACATGCTACCAGCTTCCTTGTGATTGCTAGCACAAGGTCACAGGTTGTGGGTGGTCTTGTTCTGTGTATGAAGCCAAGGAGATACCTCCAAGTAATTAAAGCTGCAGTAAAACTGCACATCAACAGTCAACAAATTATCTCTCTGCTGGTACATACCCCTTACCTGACCAGCAGCGGTATCAGGGAACAAAAAAAGGCCCTATCCCTGCAGCAGTGTTCACCTGCCAAGAGGAATGTACTGACACCTCCCTGAAGTCCACTTGGGATGCTCCACAGGAAAGGCTGTGGTCACCCATTGGTGTGTGACCAGCTTGAAGGTCAGTTGTCTCCCTCGAGAAGACAGCACTGAGCTGAGGCTGGAAATGAAGACTTTACGTTTCTGAGTCGTGCTCTGCCGTGGCTGTACCAGACCCCTCCTAGAAGGGCTCTCTGCCTGCCTGTCTCCCGGTGTTGCCTGCACCTGGAGTCAGGCATCGTGCTCTGAGTTTTGCTGAGATGAGCAGTTAGAAGCGCATTTTTGTACCATTTATTCATGGTGCTCAACGCCACGGGACATTGCAAAGGCCATAAAATGTAAGGGACCTCAAAAGGGAATTAGGCAAAGTCCCAGAGAGTATCAGTCAAGGAAGGAGCACGCTCTTCTCTGAAGGGGCTTGGGAGCAAAGTCTGTGAGAGGTGAAGCCTGAGCGCTTTGCTTTTTGTGATAGCTGTTGTCTGCGATGTTTTACAGGTACTGCTGCGCTGGAAGAAGATGCTCAGATCCTGAAGGTGATCGAGGCGTACTGTACCGGGGCAGGCTTCCAGCAAGCTCTCAGCTCAGGTGGGCACATAACCAGATTATTTAATTCTTACTCTGCCCGCAACACTGATAACCCCTCTGGGAAAAAACAGATGGTTGCATCATACAGCAACAAGACTCATGCTAGGAAACTGTGTGGTGTTCAATCTTCAAGATAAGGGAGCTTCATCTGCCTAGTGGTTTAGTTGCCATTGTTTTTCTTCTAAACACAGAGAATGCAGCAGGTAGGAGGGCAGATGAGACACAGCTACTTCACCAGCACTTGTTAGGAATTAAGCAACCTTAGTCAGTGCCTGTGGCTGTCAGCACTGAGAACCTGATGGTAATCTCGGGTTGCGTATAGCTTTAGAAAGGAAGCATGAATATTATCTCTCAATCAGCTGCGTGTTTAAGAACAAACTGCTTCATAAGAACCTATTTAACATCTTCAACACTGGAAATGTAACTATTTATCATTACCGGTGACATGTCGAATTAAATAATTGAATTATCAAATAACGGTGCATTTAAATAAGGGAGGCCATGTTTCCTCTGTGAGCTCGTGACCCTAATCAAATGATTTCATTTATAAGTCATGATGTAGTTTTAGATGCGATGAGCAGTCTTGAAAACTTTCCGCTTGCTGCTTTAGCTCCGGGTTAGCAGTACATATAAGCCCATATTGAACTGTGGCAGCTAGTCAGTGGCTGCTCGAGCCCCCGCGTCCCCGGCCTGTCCCAGCCTTGCAGAAGAGCAGGGAATAGGAGGGCTGAGATCTCCAGAGTGGTGTGGGAATCAGTGTTCTCCCTTTTTTCTTCCTGATGCGTAATTCTTGTACACAGGCTCCCGTAAAGATTCCATCCCTCAAGTCCTTCTTCCTGAGGAAGAGAAAATCATCATAGAAGAAACCCGAAGCAACGGCCAGACTGTCACGGAGGAAAAGTAAGCACAGCTGCTCTCTGCTTACAGATTCCTTTGTCGCTTTTTGGAAGGACACGAAAAACTAAAGCCCTCTCCTTCTGCATCTCTGGAGAGGAACAAGGCTCAGGTCACCAACTGCTGCCTGACGAGAACTCTGAGCTATTTCAGTTGCTATTTTGTCCGTTTTTAAGAACAGAGTCACTTTCCCAGCTGCTCTGTTGTGGCTGTAGTCCTCTGGGAGTCTGGGTGCTGGGTCTGCGAGCCAGCAGATCGAGTCCCAGAGTTTATCCGGATGTAGCTAATGGGGTCAGGGAGGACAGAACCAAATAAGTGGCGCTTTTGGGCTTTTTAACTACTGACATATTGGGCTGCTGCTACCCGTCGGGAGCCTGTCTGGCAGCCTGTCTGCGAGTGTTCCCAGCCTGTTACATAGCTTCAGTGTCTGGATGGCTGTGTTGTTCCACTCCTTTCCCAACCCAGACAGTGCGTTTCTTTCCTGCTTGTTTTTCTTCAGCATAACTTCAAGGAATCAAGGCCAATTTACAAAAGATGCTCAGGCACTTCCAGTTTTAAAATCATCATTATTTATTGCAGCAGCATAAACAAGGAAGCCAAAGCCACAGACCTTTGTTGATAACTTGAAGGTAGCAGAACAAAGTATTTTTCTTGAGTTTTGAGAAAAGAGCCCTGAACTTTGGACTGATGGCTTCTAAATGCTCCTGGGCTGTGTTTCCAGAGTCCCCTCAGCTGCAGGCTGGTACTTGCAGCGGACAGCAGCGCAAAGCAGAAACTGGAAGCACCTTCCCCATCAGTGCCTTGCTCCCTAAAGCTCCCATGCTGTTGCTGTTTTGCTGCACTCCAGCTCTTTTTCTTACATTTTTTTGTTTTCAGGAGCCTTGTTGACACGGTTTATGCACTGAAGGATGAAGTCAAAGAACTGAAGCAGGTAATTTGGGTGACATTGTTTGTTCTGGGAGTTGAGGAAAAGCCAGCCAAGGCTGTGCTGTGTCATTGTCTTCGACTCATTGGTTCCCAGAAGTCTTACCAAAGCTGGTCCTATCCTGCGGCTCCCCGAATCAGCGTTAGTTTTCTTCTGATTTGGCTCCCTGAATCAGTTCACCACACAGTCCCTTGAGCTCCAGACCAGCAGGAGGGAGGGAGTAACTGATCTTTGTGGTAGCACGAAACTTTCCCCCTACTCTTGAAAATTTTCTTCCTCTGTCCGGCCCCAGGCCTGGTAACGGGGCAGAACACCTCAGGAGAACAGGTCCCTCCAACTTAGGCTAAAGTTAGGTTCCCAGGAGGATGCTTCTGCCTGCTCAGAGTCACTGGGGCTTTCATGGAGATTTGTAAGGCAGTAGGGGTCTGCTTGAGCAGATCAAACCACAAGTAACCCATGTTGTTCATCCTCGCAAGCTGACACGTTAAATGTTCTTGGTATTTCATCATCTCTGAGCCATCAGGCAGCCAGGCACGTGGAAATACCTCATTGCATAAAGTGCATGGGCATTAACTGCATCTTTATTCCTGTATTTTTCACTTCACAGGAGAACAAAAGGATGAAACAGTGTTTGGAGGAAGAGCTTAAATCCAGGAAGGACTTGGAGAAGCTGGTTAGAAGGCTGCTGAAGCAGACGGACGAGTGTGGTCGGGAGGACACAGGGCGCAAGTCGTCCTTGATCGCCTGAATATGGGTAGAAGCTGCTGGCAGTTGTGTGTGACCTCAGGTGTTTTTTGGGAAGCGGAACTGGATCCTTTGCCTCTTCTTGCTCCTTATTTTGTTGGTTTAGGGAATTTTGTTACCAAAAAAAAAGTCAGAGGAAAAAAAAAATAGTTTTTCTTCCATCCAGTAAGGAAACAAACCAGAAACAATCGATCACAAAAACCAGTAAGCAAGCGGTCCATGATTCACAATTCATCTGCAGCAACTAATACCTCATCGTACCTGCTACTGGGAGCAAATACAAACTCTGCTAATTATTGCTGCTCACAAAGGGTTTGGCAGCAGTTTCCTAGAGGAAGATATAGCACTTTTTAATGCTTTCATTCTTTTCAAAAGCACCGGTACCTATTTATTGAATGAAAACATTATTGAGGTGGCATTGAGCAGAAACCAAAAAGCGCCATGCTCCTCTCTTCAGATAATCACAACTGGGGAAGCTTTTCCATCCACCTGCTTTTCCCCCTTTAATTGACTGTAGCGAACTAGAGCCCAGCAATACTGTGGTTCCCGTGTGGCCTTGATACTGATTAAAATGTGCAATTAACATGAAGACATTTGAACTCCTTGGGGAAGTCAGATCTGGAGCACCTGTCAGAGCGCATGGGAAGGTATGTTGCGCAGTACTGCCTCCTGACAGCTCGTGATCAGCACAACAGGTAACTGCTGTTCTGCCCCCGTCCCTTTTCTTATGCATGACTCCTACCACCTGCTTTGTTTTCACATTTGAGTGTCCAGGTATTGTATAAGTTTATAGTTTTGCTCTGCTTCCCCTTGCAGGACATACTTTTCTCTGTATGAAGTGTAAACACTGCTTGACAACAAAAACGACCCCCAAATGTGCTGGTTCCCTGCTCCCTTTTACCCGTGTTAGGCTCTCTGTCACTCCTTCCCAAAGTCTAGGAACGTAGCCAATGGCCACTTCTCCCTCCATTGCCCCAAAAAGGCTTTCGGCTGGGAAAAAGGAACTTTCTCTTGGGATAGGAAGTATATTTATGTTTAGAAACATAAACATTTGACAAGAGCTAGAACGCTTCTGGGGCAAGGACGTACAACACCCTTCCAGATCCCTGCACAGCTCCTCGAACACAGCGCGCAGGCAACGTGCATATGTATCAGCTATCTTCATCTTACTTGGTGTTATATCCTAGTTTAGAACTGATGTTTTCCTTCCTTAGCAGCATTATAAAAGTAAACTTCTGTTAAAGGTAATGATAAGTTTTACATATATCACAGGGCAGCGTGGTCCCAGGGTGTGCAGACACACCACAGCTCAGTACGGTTGTACCATTATGTTGGTCATGAAGGACATCATAAAGGCAATAATTACAACTCCGTCCTTGCAAATGAAGTTTAACTTGAACACAGCAAATGGTGTTTGGGGAGAGCTAGACTCAAAAACATCAAAGGGAGTGTAAAAAGAAGAAGAAACTCTGTTTAAATCTAAGCTCTTTATAGGACAAAGCAGAGGTCTTTTTTGCCCTGGCTACGTTTGCCATCTCCAGAGCATCCCAGCTGGATGGCAGCTCTCCACATCCCTGCCCAGGCATGCAGTTGAGCGCTTTGGTCAGCAGTCAGGTCCTACTGTGCTGGTTAATCATTTTCCAGGATAACAACCTTTGCTGCACACTGAGCAGCTCGTGCTGCTATTCTGGAATGCTGTGCCCAAGCGCGCCAGCCTTGTCCGGTCCAGCTGCCTGCCCAAAGATGGAGTGGGTGCGGGAAGTGCAGCCAGAGCAAGGAAGCAAACCAAGAGCCATTTACGCTCCAAGAAGAGGGTAGAATTGTTTCCCTGCTGCCTCTCGATTTAGTTGAAACCCGTGCTGTGTACATATGCATGTTTGTAAGAAGTAATGTGATCAGGGGCACACTGGGATGTTTTGGATTAAGCATTTGTCAAGAGCTAGACGCCAAAAAAGACAAGAAAATAAAATAAAAAGGAAAAGAAGCCATGCCGGATGGACAGCAATGTTTCCATATTTACTTTGTTTACAGTGCTTTGTAAATAGGTTCCAGTGAGTTTGTCTTTAGATGGATGTTGTGTCAGCTGCCTTCCAGTTTATCTTTGTCATGTAGGTTTATTTACTGTAACTACTTATGCAAGTTCAACTTTTCTAACATGTTTTTATTTTGAACAGTTTTTTAATTGACATTTTCAACAAATAAAGAAGGATAAAAATTGCTTCTTAGCTCTTGGTGCTGCTTCCTTTGTTTCCACTGCGAAAGCAAAGCCAGTGCTTGCTCTGGGCATCCCTGATTTCCTCAAAATGCCCATGGCTGCACCATCCACCCTCTGATTTATGGAACGCTGGTGGGGATACAGGTGTAAATAGCGATGCTGGCACTTGGGCTGTTGCTCCCATTATCACCTGGCCCTGTGGCAGGGAGGGCACTTGGTCCTAGGGGAAGGAGATACATTTCCATCCCTTAAGCTGTGCTTGCACTCCGCTAACAAGGATGCTTTATGGAGATATGGAGAACGAGCTGTTCTCTGTTGCATTATCAGGTTGCTGTAGATAAATGGCTTCCTGCCTGTTTGAGATTATTTTTTTTTAGTTGGTGCATGTTTGGTTTGTTGTTTTTTTTTTTTTCCTAGAGATTAGGCGTGGTGACAGGATTTCCTTTGGTCTACCGCTTGGACAAGACCTCTCCTGCACATTTGGTATTTTTAACTCTTTGGTAGAGGCACGCCACGCTCAATGCGCAGCCCAAGCAGGAGGATCGAGGGCAGGAGGGCTGGACCCTCCCTAAACACAGCAGGTGGAATGGGAAAAAGAACAAGCGAAAAAAGAAACAGTGGTCTTTGGCACATTATGGAAAAACACTGAGGTTTGCAAGGGAGCCTCCTTGAACCCAGGTGGCACTTTGAAGAATTATTGCAGAGGCAGAGCAGGGCTGCATCCAGATATGAGTGCTCCAGAGCCTGAACTGGGCAGAGGAGCAAAGGGGAGGCATCTCCCAGGCTTGCTTTGGAGGGAGCATCTCCACTCCTGGATCCCCATGAGACCAGATGCAGGCCTTAACCAGAGACCCTCTATCCTGCTCTCCGGCTGAGTATGGGGTTTCTTTGACCCCCTCTCTTACACCATCCCCCACACAGCGCCTTTGTGTGACCCAGCTCCAGCACAGGTAGCACCAGCATCCTCCAAGCAACGGATTTGGCTCCAAATGACTATCAATGTGAAAAAAAGTAGGAAAAAAACCCAAAACCCAACAGCTTAATCTGTGCAGCCCAAACCAGCACTGCGCTGGGGATGCCCTGGATGTGCCCATTTGGGCTGAGCTGCACCCTCCGACTGCCCCAGTGTGGCACCACTCCATGGCACGAATGCCCTCAAACCCAAACCAAAATGAGGGAGAAGTGTCCCCAGGTTTGGCCTCCTAGAAGAGATGGAGATCCTGCCGATGGGACTGTGCCCCATCAGGGCTGTCACCAAGCGCAGGGTGCCAAGGTAAGGCTGACACCCACCCACACAGTGCCTAACTGGGGAGGGGATCAACAAAAAACACAAACAGCAGACCACGAAATAGCGCACAGAGATGCTCGGACAGGCTTGTCAACCGTGTGGCCATCATGCGCAGCCACACAGCACATGGACAGCCATCCTCCAGCTCCTGCTGCCTGGCAGCCCGGAGCTCAGTGGCACGAGCTAACGAGACCCCACTTGGGAACTGCCATCCAAATATTTTTTGAGGCAAAAAAAAAAACCCCAAAATATCTCACTTATACAAACTAATACAAAAATGTGATCTCCGGTGAGCTCAGTGTGCCTAGAGCCATGCAAGCCCCTCTCCCCGCAGATGACCGTGTTGCTCCTTCCTTCTGCTGCTGCTCATCCGTGGCCCCTGTGGTAGCCCTGCTAATGTGCCCCACGTACTCATTACCTTCTCATCCCCTTCTCCCTCCTTTACTCAGAAAGAAGAACGAAAATCAGTTCAGAAAACATAAAATCCACAGCCCAAAGAGTGACAGAGAGGCCCCACATCAAGGGAAAAATCAATGTATTGATGACCTTCAAACTTTCCACATGGAAAGGAAACCAGCACCCGTTGTGGGACCAGGCAGGGGCCAGGGAGGAGAACAAAGGCGCCCGGGAGAAGGCCACAGCTGGATGGTAGCAATCACATCTCCTCCCCTCCCACGCACTACCTCACATCTGAATCCTACAGGCTATTTTTGGCACGTGAAGAAACAGAGGCAAGAAACAAAAGCCCTGCAAAAGACAGCAGTGCAGGCAGGGGGCTGGAGCAGAGCAGGCAGCCTGTGGGCAGGGAAGGCGGTTGTTGGCATCTGCTGCTTTTGCTGCAGAATTTATTGAGTTGGTTTATGCCTATTTTTTTCCTCTCCTCTTTATTTGCTTCCCCAGACATGCATATAGATCCATTTCTCCATGTGCTTTGCAGCTCTCAGATCCCTCAAGCTGGCGGTCCTGCCCACTGAAACTGGGAGGCTGTGAGGGGTTTCAGGGCTATGCACCAATTACGATTTCACCTCCCCCGTGAGACAAACAGTGTTTCTGCTCCTGAAGGTTTTGGGCACCTGAGAAAAGCCATGGTCTTCCTTCTCGCACCTCTCCCCATCCACTTGCTCCCAGACAGCTTTTTCCTTTCTCAGACCGTGCCAGTTTGCATGGTCTTTGGTTTCTCCTCTGGCTCCATCCACAGCCCCACCGTGGTCAAACACCTCCACCTCCCCTGCGGAGGTCTGGGGCTCTCCAGCCCACAGGGCTGGCCGGGTTTCAGCAGCAGTGGGGATGTGGTTGGACCCCCCCCCACACACACACAGCAGACAGCAGCTGCCCAACCCCTGTCACACCACGTGCGGCAGCCACAGGATCTCACCTTGTGCAGCATCCATCCCTCTGCTTCAGTTGGGAACATCCCCGCAGACTTCATGAACTTAAGGCAGGCAGGAATAGTCCTCTTCTTGCCAGGTGTCCGAAATCCCAGGGCAGGATGCTCCCTGCTCCTTCTTCTAACCAAAATGCCCCTGGTGGGGCCTGGCCACGGCACCCTGAGGTGGAATGACTGTCCCTACTGTGCCCTCCAGTGCCACCTTACTGCTCTCTCAGTCTTCAGACTCCAAGCAGGACTCCAGAATATCCCAGCCTGGACCTGAGAAGGGTGAACAGCATTCAAAGCAACCTATCTCTTTATTGATAAATTGTATTAGTTGTAGGGTCATGGTAGACAAAACACTTGGGGAGGAGGAACCATGAACATCGAAATACACTGCAAAACACCTATGGCTACACACAGTCCCTTGGTGCACAATGCCTCTTTGTTTACAAATATAAGATGGTTTCAGTTAAATAACCAGTTTTTATACATGGTGTGAGGCAAAAAGTGGTCCATTCTCCAACAGAGTTAGGCAGTTTTGGAGAACAACAAACAAATACATATTAAAATATAGTAAAACCAGACTGGCTCTGAGCTGTCCTCTACTGACTTCGGGAGGGGGCCGTGCTGGGCATCCAGCACAACGACCTGTGCGAAGACTGCCCCGTCCATCCTGGCAGTGGTGATGCTGTGTTAGGACCAGACCTGCAAGCTCCAGCCAAGCTAACCCTAAGGATTATCCAAATTGAAGAGCTCTTCCACTTCCGAATCTTCCATGAGTGTTTCCTAATTTTGCTCTCTGACCAGTGCGACCTGCATAACCCAATGGCCCAGGCTTGTCACTTTAGGCAAATTTAGATGATTTTAAAAATGCTATACCAACCTCCTTGTGTCCTGCCGTTGCTCAGCTCACCTTGCTCCAGCTCAGACAAAGCTGAAGAGGGTTGGGGAGACCCCAGTGTGCAGTGTCAAGCAGGTCCCCCCCTGCCTGAGAGCAGATCTTGCCCATCTGCACAGTCCTCCTCTCCTGGAGCTTAAGGGAAAGTACTGCTATGGATATGTCCTCACTGAGGACAGCAAGAAGAAGCTCCACACATGCACCGCAGAGGGCTTGAGAAGAAGAGTTTGGTTCTGACACCTCCCTGCTTTCCCAGTCCTCCTTCTGGGGTAGGAGGAGTCTCAGGAGAGGAGGGAGGTCTAAATTTGGTGGTGGTGGCTTCTTCCACAGGCAAAGGGTCCTCTACCTGCAGAGATGAGAGAAGTACGGCCAGGGGATTCAAGTCAGAGCACTGCTGATGACTTACCCACACTCTGGCTTGAAATCACCAGTCCCCCCATGGCTGCTGATCTGGGGGCCCACTCTGATGTGAGGTGATTGTCACCGAGTGTGATCCCGGCCAAGGTAGTGTCACCCAAAGCCGGAAGGCTGCATGAGTGTGATAGATAGGCATAGGTGGAAAAAAAATGGAGTTCTCAAGATAAAGCAAACAGTTACGGTGGCAACGGTGCATCATCACCAGCCAGCACATAAGGAGAGCACTTGGCTGATTGATTTCTTTAGAGGAGATGTTCCTAAACCTTTTAATGTTTTTTCCGCTGATGTTTTGTAAGAAGATTGCTACAAGAGATACGTATGGAGTGCCCTCGGCCACCCTACGTTGTTAGGAAAGAAACGTTGATGGTAGAGTTTGCTAAGCAAAACTTTTGTGACATAATGGGGACAACTACTCTGCCCGCGCAGGGCATGGTGGATGCAGACACACAAGAGCAGCACATACTGAACCAGTGGCAACCGAAGAAGAAACCAAAGTGAAATAGACAGCAGCTTCAAACTTTGTTCCATTTGTGTTCTCAGGGCCCCTTCGCCCTTGTTAATAAATAACAAAATATACAAATTAAGAAACAAGAAAACCAAGGAGGCAGAGGAACATAAATAGGGGAAACAGGGAAAGCCACTTTGCTTAACAAAGGTGGTCTGGGTCTCCAGCTTGGGGTGGCCCTCTCCTCACTACAGCTTGAAGATGCCGAAGTAGGTGCTGCCAGGGTTGTAGTTCACTCGTCTTGAGTCTGTCACATTGACAAAGACCATGTCACCTTCCCGGAGCTTGAAGACACCTCCCTCCCGGATGGACTGGAGGTCACAGTGAGACATGGATGTGCTGTGTGTGTCTAGTCCCTTCAGTAAGAGTCGGTCCTTTTCCATGGGAAGATACAAATAAATATAGAGGGTGAAGGGTGCTGAATTTGCTGCCTTGGTGCAGAAGCTGACTTGGGAATAGATGTAGTAGAGCCCTGCTTCCTTCACCTTCAGTTTCCCCTCCTGGTAGGATATCCAGCCGTTGTTCATGGGGCCATACATTGTTGTCTTCCACTCTAGCACTGTAGGGGAAAGCATGGCAGATGAGCAGGGAGGAGAACACATTCAGTTTGGCAGGCTGATTTTGGGCATTTGGCATCGCAGCCTCTGTCTGATGTGGGGGGTGGATCCCGCCCACCCAGGACATCCCCAGCCCAGGGGAACCAGGTCATCAGAGTAGCTCATGAACATGCACTCCTTCTGAGCTGGTACAGAAAATACACAGACCAGAAAGCTATGGTCATATAGGCTGCAGCTACAACTTCCAGGAGGGAGCTTGGACCTCCACCTTCCCCAGCCCACAGAGACACCTGCGAGAGCATCAGAAGTGACTAACCCAGCTCCATGAGGAATAACAGGTTCAGTTGTCCCAGCCCAGGGTCCCAGTCCCCACAGCAGGGCTTCATGGGTTGTGCTGGGGGAGCCACACAGCCCGCGGGCCATGTCCATGTACACCACGGGAATGTTTCCCCTGTGCCCCACTGTTGAGGTGCGGAGCCAAGCTCCAGGCAGCTGCTCCTCTCCGGGGAATTTCAACCTGCTTTATAAGCTCAACAAATGCTTAAGCAGGGAGTTTTAAAACACAGCCATCTTCTCACTTCTTTGATCTTATCTAACACTAAGCTTTCCATAGGCAGACTGAGCTCTGGGTGAAATGCTGCGTCAGAGATGGAAAGAGCAGTTGCAGATTACTGGCAGTTACTCCAGAATTAAATCAAATGTTCTCAGATTACGAAATCTTTGCCAGATTGAGAGGCAGACCTTGCAAGTTCTTCCTTGCTTTGGTAATCCTTGCTCTTGCAGGATGTCCCTTAGCTGGGGCTACACTGGGGGACGCAACCACAGGATGCACATATGCAAATACAATAGATCATCTACGATTCTCAAGCCTAACCGTAGCCATGGCTGTGAATAAGCGCAACATCTCAAAATCAGTTTGGAGCCATCTACGTTGTGATTGTAAAGCCATCAGCTGGCATTGCTACCAGGAACGCTACTGCTGAGATGATTATTGTGTCAGCAGATACAATATGCCAGCGGAGCCCTCCTGCAGCAGCCAGCCCAGCAAGGCATGGCCAGGAGACCAAAAGCGTTGTGTTTGGAGTGCAAAAGAAAAGCGAGGGGTTGGTTTCCTTAAATATAAAGAGAAATAATTTTCCCCTCATAAAAAACACCATAAAGATTAAGCCATTGTGGTGAATTTCTAGGGAGGTTGATGAGGAGAGCTGGCATGGGATGTCCAGATCCTGTGTGGCATAGGTACACGTGGCGATGTGACTGCTGGGAAGTTTGCTGTGCTTTGAGGACACGGTTTTGTGCTGGAGTCCTATTACCCCGGTCCCTGCCCTTACAGAGCCGTGGGGCAGAGTCACAGAGTACAGCCATGGGGTGTGCACTGCTGTGTCCTGCTGGTCCTCTTGCCAAGGCAGTGCCAAGCGAGTCTGGCTTACCTGAGACTGTCTTGTTGGGATCCAGACCTGCCAGGTGGGCTGCAATCGGCTGCCTCTTCTCTGCTGCAATTCAGAAAGGTCAGTGTTAAGCACGTCTCGGCACCCACTGTCCCATCCTGGGCAGCACAGCTCCTCCGCAGGGACCACAGCGCCTCCCACCCTTGGTATTTCTTTATGGGCCAGATCCAGCTTAGAGAGACAGCTTCCAAAGACCCACCAGCTCTGAGTGAGGCAGAGTCTGGCCTCTGCTCAACAAAGACACTCAGTTGCCTTCAGGGATAGCCTCTGGGAGATTAAGCCCGTGGAGGAGACTGTGCCACCTTGTCCACTGTGACAACAGACCTCAATGTGTTCACTTCTTACCTTCCACTGATGTCTCGTTCTTGTGTGTCAGATGGAGATGCTCATGGCCTGCAATGTGAAAAGGACACTTATTTAATTTTGGATTAATTTTAATTTACTTCAGGCAATGTAGGACCCAAAGCCACCTGTCCTAGTGAGACCGTCATGCCCAGTGCCCCCATGCTGTGCACAGTCCTACCACCACGGGGATGCTCCAAACCCCAATCTCATCCCCTGCCACCGTGCTGTGCAGCGGGCTGTCACAGGGTGAAGGAAACTCCTTCCTAGACCAATCTACTCCTCCTGTTCCTAGCAAGCCATGGATGCACTGGTAACACCAGGAAACTCACCTCTCTGCATTTCAAACTTGGGCTGCCCCTTTCTGGCTCCCTCATCCTGAAAAGACAGCAAAAAAATATTGTTACGATGTACAAATCAGTGGTTTTGGAAGCTTCTGTGTAAGGAATGATCTGGTCACATCTTGGGTTGGTGGTGGTTTGCCCCTACAGCCCTGTCAGCTCTCAGCAGAGGATATCTGACACTCCAGAGCCCTTCCAGGGCTCTTCCCAGGTAAGAGCCCTGCTAACTTCCCAGAATCACATACAGCCGTGGGCTAAATGGCTGTTTGCAGCACCAGTTTTGTAGAGTTTATGATGTTTAGTTTTACACAATTAAAATGATGCGATAGGGAAAAATTATTTTAAAAAAAACCCAAAACAAACCCAAGAAAAAAACATCTCTTTTTCACTTAAACCCACGTGTAGTGCCTTCCAGCACGCCAGGCACGTCCTTGCCCCTCCAAGAAGGGATTTTCAGGACTGCTGGGCAGAGTCTGTCTCAGACACAATTTTCTGTTGTCATTGGGTATTGATGCAAACCCGAAAGTTTAGCTGAGGCATTTGAAGTCATTGGGCATTGACAACGTGGAAGAAACATCCCTCTCCTGCCTGCTCTGACCAGCACAGCCCTTCCTAAACAGGGAATTCAAGGGCTGAGCAGGCTGAGAGCACCTCATCCCTGGCTGGGCGGGTCTCAGACACTCCAGGAGGACATTGCAGAATAGGTTCACTCTTTTGCACCCAAACACAAGGAGCTGCTGCACCAGCTGGAGATGCCATCCCTGAGCCCGTCGGGTGGCACTTGCACAGCATCACCCTCCTCATAGGCTGCCAGGAGCCATGCCACCTGGGCCAAGCCTTGCACCATCACTGATGCCTGGCAAAGGGGGCATAAATGTGCTCCTCACAGCCACCTGGCACAGGGTTGAAACAAGGTGCCAGACAGCAGAAAAATCAGTGCTTTTCAGACAAGGATCAGAGCACAGAGCCAGGGTGGCTGCAGCTCCATCCCTCCTGCTGCAAGCCCCCGAAAATCCCTTGGTATGTTGGAGGCACATCCAGCTCTGACTAAGACCATTTTGAGAAAAAAATGCATGAGGGTTTTTTTCCAATGATATCAATATAGCGTAAAAATACAGCGTAAGAAGAATACTGTATAAAAAAAGATATGTGCTATGCAGCTCCAAGGTTAAGGGCGTCCATGGTTTTAAAAAACACTTGGGGTGAAGCTGTGTGTGCACCTGGGAGTCCCCCTCCACCTTCAGCGGGGTTTCTATCCACCTAACAGCAGTGTACCTTGCATTGGATGTCCTGGAAGCCCTTTAAAATCTTTTCACAGTCCAATAATGTTGACTTCTGACCCTCTGCTGTCTGGCACTTCTGTATTTTCCTCAGGAAGATGTAATCTTCATTTAAGCTCAGTACTTCTTCCATCTGCCGATGGGGTAGAGAAAAGAGGGTGAATGAAACGTTAGCTGGAAATCTGCAACAACTGGCAGCGGATCCATGCTCTATTCCTGCCAGTAATAAACAGCAGCCTGTAGAGCTCAGGGTTGCTTGTTCAGCATCAGGATGAGCCCTGCAGACACGTTGCAGGTGCCAAGCGCTCCCGCCAGCCACCCAGCACAGCACCTGCACCCACAACCATGAGGATTTGCACCCATGGGGCTGACCCTGGCTGGCAATGCTGGATGAGAGGAGGACTGCTCAGGATCCCTTCCCATTTTCTATCACCTTGACAATGAACTGAAACTCTGGTGTTTCCAAAAGGCAGGTGGCAAATATCCACCTGCCCACATTTATAGACAGCAACACAGAAATGTCAGCGAGTGACTCAGGGCTCGTTGCTGCTGCCCCGGTGGCCCAGGCAGCTGGGATGCTCACTCAGCCCCGCACTGCTTTGCCCATGCATGGTGGCTTTTAGATTTCTGGTTTTGGCCAGCTTATTGACTAATAGAGCTGCCAAGTGACCAAAATGACTTGTGGGTTGGGTCTGAGTTCTGCCAAAAGCTTCAGATTGAAAAAAATCAGAAAGCCAAAATAAATAAATAAATAAAAAATAAATAAATAAATAAATAAATAAATACATCTTTTGAAATCACACCTGTTTTTTTTTTTGTAAAAACCTAACATTTGGCTAAACAGTAAAAGGTAGTGCAGATGGATGTGAGGACAGAGCCTGGCAGAGGGCTGATTTGGAGGGGGGGGTTTGAAGCCCTGCTGAGAGATTGGGAGGCAGCTGAAATCCTCCTGCCACCAGTGACTGCAGTTTAGCTGCCTCTGACCCTCTGCCTCAGTCCCATGCAGTCATGTTTTGCTGTGCCAGGAACCTTCTACTCATCCTTTCACCCCAGGCTGCAACCTCCATGAAGCAAAGTCCCCTCACCCTGACTTTTAAGCCCATCTAGCTCAGGTTTGCTCTCCATGCTTGAAGGTCAGAAGTCACTCACTTAAATTTTGATTTAAGTTGAGACAACATGTTTAAAAACCAGTAATGATGATCTTATCATTGTATCTGGTAAGGACAACGCATTCTGGGGTCTAGATATATTTCACTTCCTTAGCTGATGGTCTTCTCTGGTTTGGAGGAAAGGAGCTTTAGCTCAGTGATTTTAAGCCTTGTGCAGTGCGGCTGCAGTCACAGCAACCCCAAAACAACAAAAAAAATTGAATGAAAACATTCAATCTTTATTTTTTTTTGGCAAATATTGTCCCAAGTATGGGACAAAATCTCTGATACTTTGTCTCTTCAGAAAAAAAAAGACAAGTACTAAGATCCGCTCTTTTCTTCCCTGAACAGAAAGACAGTATCTGAAGTGAGAGGCTGATAAAATTCATACATGCAAACACTAAAATTTTTAGTTTCCGGACTCTCTATCCTCACAACTAGTGTCACAGTGCCTCTATAGCACCAGAAAAAAACCATCACAAAGCCTAAAACAGCCACTTATGTGTTTAAGCTACACTTTCCACTCCTCAGACCGACCATAGGTGCCAGGTTTGTTATTAGCGGCTCTTCTTGATTGATCCATTCTTGTTTCGTTAGTGAAGGGAATAGACCTTTTCCTCAGCGTACATCTTAGTGGTAAATTAAAACAGAAATGAAAACATGGGTGTAATAAATACCACTCTTGCATCCATCCAGCATCATCATCTATCATGTTGATCCTTTTGGTGAGCACATCTCACCACGGCTGAAGGCAAATCACAATAGCAATCTGGCAGAGATAACCTTATTTCTCCACTTACCTTATCCATCTTCATGTGGAGATACAAACAGAAGAGTACGGTCCCAATTGTCTGTGCTAAAATAAATGCAGCGAGGAAGCCTATGAGCATTTTCATGGTGCTGGGTGAGGTGCTGCTGATGGGTCGGGGTGTTGCAGGGCTATAGGGTTCGTCCATCCTCTGTGCACGTTGCTGGGACTCCGTCAAATGAGCTGCTTGCAAGCAGCATGAGAACTGTTTCCTGAGCGCCTGCTGCTCAAGGGATACAGGTTGCAGCAACCTACACTTCCTGGAAAAAGCTCTTCATAGCGGGTAGGTTTGTTCACTACCGTCTCCCACAACAAAAAAAAGGTTGCTTAGACTTTCTTCTCTAGTGCGCTTCCATGCTTTTTTCTACTGTTCTACCAGAAGCAGAGAGAGGTTCTTACTCCATATATTCATATTTGCCCTCAAAACACTCCAAACTATGCCTCAGTGGGTTTTTTTCCTGCTGTGGATGAAAGTTTAATGGCAAGCTGTCTTCAAAGAAATGAAGCCCGTGAATATATGGACAGAGCTGCTGAACAGAAAGGTTGGACTACCAAGGGCTAGGAAGCGCTCTGAAAGTCAGTTGTTTCTCAAAATGGGAAGAAATGCTTTTTGTCTTGTTTCCTTCATGAGAGGGATGATTTGGCAGTGAAGACACTTGGCTGAGGTAGGCAGGTTGTGCTGTTTTCTGGCCTTGCCTTGTTCTCCCCATTGGTGAAGACTCATCCTTGGTCCTGAAGAAAGAACCATCTCAATGGGCACTGCAGCCCCAGTGTGAGCACAGCTTTCATGCTCCTTGAAAGAAGGACTTTGGGTCTTGGTTCTTGGCCATCACTTTTGGTAGGCAAGTTTTAAACAGCTTTCTTGGTACCCTAGCGAGACGCTCACCCTGCACCCAAGGGCACAATCCATCTCAGACCCTGTGCCCACTTACCCACGTTACCTACCTATATATATATTTGGGTATGAAGAGGGCTGTTGGGGATTCTGGGCACTCCTGCCAGCTGTTGACCTCCCAGAATCACCTTTGTGCAACTTTGAGCAGCCCATGTCCCCTCTACGCACCCTCGCCTCTGGAGCAGGGAGGCAAGGTCTGCCCCATAGCTCTTCGGGCATCTGATACCCGGGTAGCCATGCACTACCAATAAAATAGTTTAAAGTAAAAGTAGAGGAGTCCTCGCTGCTTGCAACAGAGGACAGACCGCCTTTTCTCCACATAAAGAGAATAAATCTGGGGGTCTCTTGGGGTGCAAAGGAGAAGGGCTGCAAGGCTGTACTGTGAGGAGAGCTGAAGAGCTGGTTTGAAGGCAGTCGTCAAGTAAAGTTGTTTTGAAAGTAGCGTGCCAAAGGTGATGCTCTTATCAGATGTGCAAGAAACAAATAAAAGGCTGGATTCTGCTAGAAGCAGCAAGGTGCTGAGCAGCACTCTGCTTGCCAGCAAGCCCAAGAGAGGAAGGTACACAGCCCCTTGTCAGGGCCGCTCAGAGCGCTGCAGGATGGAGTCCAGCATTTGCTTTTTCTCTCTACCCCCTCTTGCATCCTGTCCTGTGTGGTTAGGGAGCTGCGAGCTGCAAATTCAAAAGCTGATAACTGAACGCGAACATCTCTGCAACCAAGTTAGAGTCTGACCTTGGCAGGTCACTGTGTTCCTAAAAATAGCATCGAAATCACAAGTGTGGGATGGCACCAGGGCCTTCGTGGGCAGCAATTCAGCGGCTGGGCAGAGGAGAGCCCACGGCTGAGGCTCTTGCTGGTGCCTTGGAGCGACACAACCTCTCTGTGACAAGGAGAGATTTGGGACAGAGCAGTCAGCTCTGAGGTCAGCCCCTCATTGTCAGTTTTGCCTTCTAAAAGAGCGAATGGTCCCTGTGGACCCTGCCCCTGGGTGCCTGTGCCCTGATGGCAACCCAGCACCCTCACCATCCAAAGGCTGCCCTGCTCTTCAAGCCCGTTGGGGCTCCCCAGTCTCCTCAAGAGCATCCTCCTGGCAGGAACTGTGTGACCCAAATGGTGTTGGGGATGAGCCGAGTTAAGTGGCAAAGGGAGTTCCCTTGGCATCAGCAGGGCTTTGGACATGGTTCCTCAGGCTCACAGTCCTGCTCTGCGTGGGACCAAGCCTAAGGGCATGGCCAAGCCACTGCTTTTATTCCTTTTTATCTTAAAATATCCGTTATCTGTGAAAGGCCACCCCTGGCCTCCTCGACAAGTCTGACACTGAGTTCCTACACAGTGTTCCTGCCATGGTTGCAGGCAAGAAGTCATTTTGTGGTGGACATCCCATATAGCTGAGGGCCACGAGGCCGTGGCGGGGCACAGCACCCGCTCCCCTGAGTCATTACCTCATGCCTCAACCCCATGATGCTCACCAGCATTTTTCAGGGCTTTTCAGAGCTTCCCCTGAATATAACAGTCACACTGAGGGTAGTCTCTACCTGAGAAACAAAACGACATGAGAAGCCATCGCTTCATACTTTCCCCGAATCCTGAGTGTCTGGACTGAAAGGCAACTGATAACGCGTGAAACCACAGCAATGAGCATTGCAGAAAGCAGCAAGTGAGGTTTTGCACAACTATTCCCGAGCCCTGGTTGTCCCCAGCAGAAAAAACTGTTTCAAAGCTGTTTCTGAATAGCCACTCGTCACCATTTCGCTGAAATGAGAAGAACCTGTAGGTAATGCCGGAAACCCCAAGTGCATCACCAGCCCCATCACACGCACCTTGATGGGGAAGCTGGAGCTGGCAGCAGCCTCAGAGGGGCTGCCGGGTTTGGTGAGGAGAATGGGGAAAGGCTCCAGTTTTGGGTACCCAGCACAAACCATCACCAGAGGGTTGGCCAACTTGTGCTGCAAACCAGGAAACTGAGAGTTGCTAGTCACCAGCACCGTAACAGGAGAAACCGGGTGGAAAATATGACAACAGGGATCCTGGCAGAGGTTCATCAGCGGGGAGGGCAGGCCGGCAGCTCCTCTTCAGGAAACCATTTCTCCACAGCAATCCAGACCCTCACTTCCCCAGCTGACAAGGAGCAAGCCCTTGGGAGCTGCTTCCTCCACCCCACACCACCAAGTACAGAGGCTTCTCCAGCTCAAGCCAGGAGTGGATACTAGTAGCACCAGACCTGCCAGGAGACACCAACTGAGCTCTGAAGAAGGCAGAACCCCATCAGGCCACCTCATCACACTTGTTGTTCAGAGCCAGGAAGCCCAGGAGGACAGAGTTGCCGCAGGGTGTGCAGTGGTGGTGACCCATAGGGACATGAGCTGTTGCCCACTCACTGCTTCACATGGGTGGTAGGGATGGAGGAAAGACTCCAAATCCTCAATGCCCATGTTATCCCATGGCTGCACATCTTCGACCACTTGGCAGCTGTAGGAACATGGGGGAGAAAAGCAGAGGGTGGACACAACCTTGAGGAAAGAGAGGCATGGTCCAGAGGGATGATGAGCAATGAAGGGAGGACACAGCACCAGAGAGGAGAGTCTGCCTGTATGGGATAACCCTAGGGAAGGTGAAGTCACATCTTCACCTGCTGATGAGCCCACCAACAAGAAACCAACAATGTTTTCTCTCACCCCCCTAAACCCTCTGAACGTAACCATGACCATTTACTTGTGAACCCAAACTGGCACCGTTCCTCCAGCCAGATAACCCCCGGGTGAGACAATGGGAAAATGTGATCCATCACTTGCATTCCTATTGACCTAGATGTGGTATTTCCGCTGATCAGCAAATTGTCTCCACTTGTACTGAGTGTTCAGAGTTTTGTTTACTGAGAAAATATCCGGTTGCCTGCCTGGGTGATCTGTCAAAGGCTGGGAGTATTTCTGAAGGCAGCAAGGTGAAAGCCGATGAGAAGAGAGTGAATTTTTTTGGGTGCCTGCTGCGGTTTCATGACTAGCTCTTTAAAATGTGCTGCTCACCCCCCGCATGGTCTTCACAATCAACAAAACTGGGTGCTGTGCAGTACTAAGAACGATACAGTAATTGCAATAAAAAGAAGATTGTATTCTGAGTCACAAAAAGAGTTTACCTGTGATGCTATGGGAGGGATGCAGAGGGGAACCTATGAGAGAAAGCTGAATTAAGTCCCTTCAGCACATGGCCAAGGACAGAAAGGAAATTTGAGCTTTTCCATCATTTGCTTTGTCACTTCTTTCGATTTTTCCCTCTCATGCATCCTCTGAGCTCTTGTGTCTCCGGGACAACCCCATCACCAGAGAGGAAGAGACAACAGACATAGCCAGAACACCACAGAAAACATCACCAGCATCCGGAGAAGGAAAAGTTGCGTTACAGTTTCCATTCGTTTTTACGTTGATATGAATGAGAGAAAGCTCTTGAAGTCCAGAGCAGCAAAAAGTAGCCTCAAGGATAGAAAGCTGCCAATATTTATGATGGTCATGTCTCTCTGTGGAAGAAAAGAACAGAAGATGGTGGTTGTAGCCACTATGGTGGAAATGCCAGGCTTCGGTCCCATTGCTCAACATGGCCATCAGCCATGAGACACCCATGCAGACATCAGCAGAAGTTCCTGTCTCCAGCAGACATCTCAGGTTCCTGTTGCCCAGCAGGCAGATCAGAGCAGAGTATAGAGCACCATCTCAACTGCATATTCCTTGGAGAGGAGAAGGGACATCTGACCCTTCTCTGCCACTCTCCAAAGCAGCGAAGAGCAATGGGAAACACCTGCAGAGAATGACACTGCACTGCTGCTATCCCTCTGAGCTGCCCTGCTTCGAGGGCTACCATCCCCTGTGACCCTTCCCCTCCGCCCCTCCCTGCCCCGCTGTACCACCCATGGGTGCACCCTGAGCCAGCCTTTCCCAAGGGGACTGAGGTGCATGGAGAGCAGGGAAAGGCAGACAAACCAACCCCAGTGATGCCACAGAGGATGAAGGGCCCCAAAGGGCATGTGGCTCTCGTACCACATCTGGGCTGCACATCTGGGCGGCGATGCCAGCCTTGCTGTGCTGAGCCACAGAGAGCACCCAGGCTCTAAACTGCTGATGCTAAGCCTTACCGAAGCTGTGAAACCGCAAATGGCACTAGAAACTTCTTGCTGGGACGGCTGCACCTACTCCTCCTGGCCTCCTAAAAATAGAACGTGGCACGGGAAGCACTGCACTCCCTGCCCAGCCAAACAAGCCCCTGCTGCTCGAGTCACAGCAGAAGGGAGTGGGAGCATCCCGTGTGTCCCCTCGCACTTGGCCGGGTGCCGAAAGCGGCAGAGGGTGCGGGGGCCCGCAACCATCAAAGCCGCAGGGAAACGGCCCAGTGAGGCTCTGCCCTTTCATGTTGCAAAAGGAGAGGGCAGAAGAAGGGAAAAGCAAAAGGCGCGGGAGGCTGTGAGGCTGCCGATGCCAGTGGTTGCCTCCCACAGCACGGCATGATTAGGTGGGTGGGGAGGGTCCCAACATCATCTTTGCATCGCCCCTTCCTCCCCCACCTGCCCTGTCAGGATGGCACTGAAAGGCAGCCAGGACTGCACCTTCTGCATCCTCACAAACAAAACAAAAGCCTCTGGAGGAGATGGTTGATGCCACTGTCCCTCCTTACGCTGCAGGCTCCAAGCACTCGTTGGTGACCCATCCATCAGCTCCCACCATCCCATGAGGGTCCGCAGTGATGTGGGTGGGAAATGCCTGTAGGTTTGCATAGTGCCCTAAGGAGATTTTCACAGCTCTTGGCCAATGTTCAGGAGAGGATGCCATGTGCAGCCTGGGCTGGATAAGACCCCAAGGAGTTTGGGTGGTTCCTGTAGTAGGAGGTGGGTGAGATGCTGCCAACCTGCACAGCCTTTCCCTCCATAGCCAGAGGTTTGCAGTGAGCCCTCTCGCTGGCTGAGCCCGAGGCTGGCCATGCCTGGTTACCCCCCGGGGCCACACGGCACTGACATGTCTTGCAGCAAATCACCCGTATCGTGATTGGAAATTACCAAGAGATCGGCAATCTTCCAGGGTTGATTTGGCAACCACTAATTTAATCTTGTGCTTTTCTCTCCTGCATTAAACCACACTCCCCCTGCCAAGGTAATATTAACGCAAACTACTCACCTCTTTCAAAACCTTACACACAGTGACCTCCACAACACTCTCATCAAAAGGGCTTTCTTCACCAGTACTAGAATCATCACCATGGCTCTCTGCTGCATCTCCTTCAGTCTTCACTGTCACTTCTCTCCTTCCCCTCTGCTGACCTTTGAATTCCCCAGGACGCTGTGCTCATCCCTCAGGATCACTGGGATCCTCCTTCGGGTCACAGACAGCCCCAAGATGAGCACGAGAAAACGATGCTGCTGGCAGGAGCTCAGGCAGCAAAGGTGAGCTGCTAAAAGGGTAAGGGGCAGACATGGAACACTGCTCTGACCTGAGGGCTTTGGGGAGAGAATCCTCAGCCCCTGTTAGGGAGAAGGCAGCTCCTGGGGTAGGAAGGATCTGTGCGGGGGTGGAAATCCAGCCACACTGTCTAGCAGTGTTCCATCTGAGAGCCTGACCAAGACGATGCACCCACAGTTGGAGGCAGCAAAACTGATATTGAATCTCTTGCGAAGTGATGCCGAGGCAGAGCAGCACTGCCTTCAATAGATACCGAAAGGGTAACCCACAGCCCATTGTCTCGGCGTAAACCATGATGCTGAGCCAGGCACGCGGGCGTTGCGAGGAGCCCTCTCCCTGCGCAGCGCCAGCCCTGCGGCAGGAACGCTCGCTCCAACCACTTGGTTTGCAGCAGCCCCAAGTCGAGCTAGGCCAGGCTGCGACAGCCCAAGTTTTGGGGCATCATCTTACTAACAAATCCACCATAAAATCGTTGTGAACCTGCAAGAGACATGGCAGAGAACAGATGCTAAAACAACTCTGCCATCTACTGACTCCTCCGTCTCCCCTTCCCTGCCCAGTCCATCCCTGCGGCGCACAGTCACCAGGAAAGTTGTTGCTAAAAATGAAGGGCCCCTGTGATGGGATGTGGTGCCACGGAGAAGCCCTGCAGCCAAGCATGCACACACTGCTGCCTGCCCTGTGTCCTGGGGACAGGGGCAGGGCTCAAGCAGGCCCTCAGCCTGCAGACCAGGGCTTTGTGGCGAGAAGACCAAACTAAAGCTGCAGAAGCTGCTGCCAACATGATATTGTTCTCGGTGCTCAGGCCAGCAACGAGTCCTGCTCAAAGCAGAGAGCAAGTCCAACTCCCATAAAGCACTGATGTTTCAGGGATTCCTCCATCTGAACAGCCCCAAGCTGCAGGTTTTTCTTTGCACAGCTGAAGGGGCAGTGCCCTGTGGCTGGCGTGTCTCCTCAAGGTCCAGCCACCTCCGCTTTCCCCACCATCTGTGGGAACAAGGCTAAGTGTGGATCCCAGGTCTGGCTTAGCGTGTGCTCAGCCAAAGCCCTGCTAGCCACGGTCGGGAAGAGCAAGTGGCAGCCCCAAGCCAGCCTGGCAGCCCCAGTGCTGTGACCAGGGCTGGTGTAAAGCCCATCCAAATTTGCTGATGGTCGTGACAGCACAGATAACCCCCAGGCAGGGCTGTGCAGCACCCCTTTTGTAGGAGCTATCATGTGGGTGCAGAAACCTGAGCAGCAAGATCAGGTCCATGCCACCTCATTAGTAAAATTAAAATGAAAAAACACCCAGAAGTGGAAATGAAAGAACACTCCTGGTGCTATGGAAACTATCCTGCCAACGTGGGAAGGCACCCCCCTGGCTAAATCCTGGCCACTGGGGCAGATCCCTCTTTCTAATGCTGCAAAATGAAGGAGCTTTGGCTGCAGAAACTGGAGCGACAACCAACCATCAGGACAAGGATATCACTGGCACCCCAGCCTCAGCTCACACCTGACTAAGTTCATGTCTAAGCATTGCAGAGGCAGCTGTATGTAATAAGTGGGAGTGTTTAGTCACACCAGGAATTGTCTCTTTTGTTTTCCCCTGCAGTGGATTCCTGGGAAGTACCATGCATACAGGACCTCTATGGCCACAGGTGACTGGTGGGCCAGTGCACCATGATGAGAGCTCCACAGCCTCGCCCACAAACTCCTGCCTCCACACCAGTGGTCCCAGCAGCTCGGGGGGCTTCTGTAGAGGAAATTCGTGGCAGCAGTGCGATCACAAACATCAAGATACCTCTCCCCACAGTGCTCTGAGAATGTACCAGATGGAAGATGGAGGTTTCTCATGGCGGTGCTGCAGTGGGATGGTGCTACCAAATGCATTGACAGCAGGGGCTTTAAGATATTTCTCTTTCTAAACAGTGAGAAAGCTAAAACCATGGTCACTGTGCAGATAAGCTGTTCCACACTTCATTTTCCCAAGGGAGATACTTCCTTTTCAACACAGGTATTGATGGCAAAAGGCTGTGCTGCAGCTCAAGCTCTTCTGCCTACTGGCACAACATTTTCATCAGAGCCAGACACGCTTGTCATCAGGAAGACCTGCTTTGAACTTATTTTAGTCACTGTCCAGAGACATGCAGGTCTCTAAACACCTTGCTGAGTTGCCTGTGCTATGCATCTTTTGCAGCTGCACAACTGAAAATGAGTAATGACATCAGTAGAAGCGGCCATGCATAGTGCCCGGTGGCTGTATGGCATTGGACAGCATTCCCCTCTGTCCTTTTCAACCCAGAGAAAAGGCCTTTCCAAGAAGCAGCTCCAGCCCAGGTAAATCACAGCCCCAATACATGAGCAGGGCATCTCCCATCCTTCAAGGAATAAGGAAGATGCTGCAGCCCCAGGCCCTGCATCCTGCTGAGGCTGACAGCAAATCCACTGCAGTTTCTAGGTACAGGTCACGCTTACCAGCAGATGCACAGTGCTTCTCGGATCTTGCAGCCTGCAGCCTGTTTGCAGAGGGCTGAGAGACTCAGCTTATCTCACTTTTACCACAGAGGCACCCAGACAGCTCCTGCAGAGCGGCTGCTGTGCTGGGAGTCCCACGCCTGGCCCTGGCCCCTCTCACAAGGCTGCTTCGTGATGTGGGAGCGCTGCGATGGCTCCTGTCCCACCATGCTCAAGCTGTGATGAGGAACCACACTGAGTTCATCTGCTGTTTTCATACTTCCCAGAGGTTTCCCATAAGGAAAAGTTCCTGTATCATAGAATCACCAGGTTGGAAAGGACCCATTGGATCATCGAGTCCAACCATTCCTAACACTCCCTTAAACCATGTCCCTAAGCACTTCATCAACCCGTTCCTTAAACACCTCCAGGGAAGGCGACTCAACCACCTCCCTGGGCAGCTGTTCCAGTGCCCCATGACTGTAGAGTTAAAAAAACCCAGAGTGTTCAAACACTCTGATTGAGGAGGGATGGGGCTAAAAACCTAAAATTATTATCCACATATGGGTTCCCCCAGGATCAAGTCACAGTGGAAGAGCAAGTTTCATCTGCATAAGGCTCCTCCAAACACATCTCATGCATCAGACCCGCAGCTACGTGCCTTCAAAGGTGGGTGCTGGTTATGAGTTCAGATCCCAAAATCAAACTGCAGAGACAGAGGATTGAGGATTTTGATTGAGGATTTCAGCTTCCTCACTGATGCCCAGGTTCAGCCAGAGTCCCAGGCAGCACCTTCCCACCTCCCTTTGCACCCTACCATGACACCATGTCATCTGATGAAAGCTGACCTGGGGACCCCAAACGTTGCTCAGGGTATACCTCCTCCTTTCCAGAGCAACTCTTCGTAAGCCCAGGCAGAGCTTCCCTTCTCTAGGGTGGTCATCAGGATCTTTGAAAAGGGGACTCTTTTTTTTTTTTTTCTTAAGTTTTGCAAGGTGAGAACATCAATGGAACTGAAAGTAGGTTCACACCACAGTGCCCACCCATGCAAAACTATAACGAACCACAAAACCAGGCAATTACACAATCTTCTCCTAATGTTTAATCAGGTTCATTTTCTGAGCACTGGCTGCTGCTGCTGAAAACAGCCTCAGAATAGTTTCATAATAGAAATGACCTCTTGATCTGCTATTGCCAGAAAAAACACTGAGCTTGTCCTAGAGGGCGGAAGCACAAGATTCAGGTCTCTAAGAATGAGCCCCACTCTTCAAAAAGTCCTGCAAGTGCTTAAAACACTTTTGGTATAAACCCAGAGTTCTCATACCACCTTCCCTCACATGCCTGAGCTCAAAGAGGGGAAGTGTGAAGAAAATTTTCATCCCTGCATTGCAAGGGTGATGGGCATCCCAGGAGGTTAAAGACTGAGGTCCACAGAGCCTTAAGAATCACATGGAAAGGCCATGTCTGGATTAACATTAGACAATGGACATCTCTTAGACACAACTATATCGGTTTAGCCCATTTCAGGAGCTGCTAAACACTGTCTGTGCCAAAATCAGATCAGGTTCTTCAGGTACTCATTGGTTGCAGCCAAAAGCAGTATCACACATAGTAACTGGCATAGGAGAGCATGGGTAACCAGAGAGACCACCACAACACCCATGGGATCTTCTGTTCTCTAGAAACCTGCTAAAAAGGGTAACTGCTTTTGTTAAAAACCCCACCGAAGATCAACGTGACAAGTAAGTTGCAGTAATCTTTCTGAAGAACAGCCGTGGGAGCCCATCTGGACACGCCAGAGTGAAAGCCACCTCTGCAGTGCCGTGGAATCTGGAGCTGAAACCATCTCTATCCATAAGGGATGGTCAAGGCCAAGGCTTTGTGTCCACTGAGGTGTGCAAGCCAAAACCCCACTGGGTGCACATATTGCACAGCTGTGCCAGCACCAGACATGGTGCCCACCTTGATATAAGTACACTTTTCCAGATCAAAATAGGGATAAGATCAAAGAGCTCCACAGCAACCAATTCCTCCCTGTGAGCAGATTTCTAAAAGCCTGGAGAAATCCTTCTCCAGCTGCATATAAGCACTTAGGAGGAAGGCACAATTTACAACCTTTTCACACAAAGGGGGATATGTTCACCCCTTTCATGGCACAAGAGCAGCAACACAGCCTAGAGGATCGCAGGCCACCTGCAGCCTCTGCTCCTGCATCCTCCTCACAGCCTGCAGATATCCTGGTGTCCATGGGATGCGACAACTTTCTCCTTCCCAGAAGGAGGAGTGAATTTCTTCCTTAACAGCCTACAATGCTTTGCAATACGGTGGCAAAGTGCCAGTAAGTCATTCATAAAATTATGCCTCAGGTAGGAAAAAGACCAGAGCTCTGCATGGGAAATGAAATGCTCTTGAAATTATAGATCTGTCCTGGGGATATCAAAATAAAATAATCATAAAGAGCCCTTGAGTGTTTCATATATCAGCACAGCATACAGCCTCAGTGAACAGCAAGCCCCAACGCTCAGCAGCTCCGGGATAGAATTAAGGCCAAGGAAGCACTCAGCAACCATGACTCCTGAATTGCTGTGTCCCTGCAGGTTTTGGTGGTGACAAGGCAGAAAGTCTTACCTGGATTGGTGGCACATTAGCCAGCAGCTTTCATTCCCACACATGGTGTTAGAGGGTGCAGGATGGGGTTGCATGATGCTCAGCACACACCATTACATGAGTTGAGGGGCTGAATTACAACAGCAGACCAAGTCATCTGGAGCTCAGGAGACATAAAAGCCATCCTACATTAAAATCAAAGATCTAGTGACCATATGAGTAGCTGATAATTAAGGAAATTAAATACCACCCACTTCGTCCATCAAAGCTTGTAACTTCCTACACTGGGGGCTACATCCAGAGAGCTGCCTTTAGGAGAGACCTGTGCATAATGCTGTCCCCTGTAGCATCCCTGAGCTGGAAGCACCACGGTTTGATTACACACTGCGACAGAAATTCTTTTTTCCCCTTGTTTCACCCATCTGCCTGATCCTTGCCGAGCCACTCTACGATTTTCTATACCTTAGCAGTGAGAATTCAATAATTTTACAGATGCAATACACTAAAAGGAGCACTTCTTAAAGCTAAAGCTGATGGGAAGTTTGCTTTTCACACTGCACCGTTTGATGGCTGCTCTGGAACACAGCATGGCTCCTAAGGAAGCAGTGGTAGCTTTGGGAATCAGGACCTTTGGAAGAAGAGGTGGCTTGCACACAGTCTGTTACTGCCTCCTTTTGAGGACTAAGGCATATGTAAAGCACTGCGCCTGGTGCACGCGAGCTCTGTGTTATCCCTCTTCCACTGGGCATTGCAGGTGCCTTTTCCAAATATCTTCTTATTTTATCACCAGGCCAAAATGTAGCATTTGCCTTCCTTGTCTCAGTCAATTTCTTATTCTTGTATCTTTTGCTGTCTATACAGCAAATGTAATGTTCAAAGACTGCATCAGCAGCAGAGTGTGACAAATGTTAAAGTCTTTGGGATCAGTGAGCATCATTTCATTCTGGACATCTACACAGCAGATGAGCCTTGTCCTGATGGAGCCTCCTGAAATTACCATGCTAGCACTGCGACATGGCACTCGTCATGCAGGAGCTGCACCACGTATCCATTGCAATCACCGTCAACTTGATGAGTCCGCCCACAAACAAGTGACAAACTTAATAGCATAGATGCAAACACATTACATGTCCTCAGGCATATAAAGTAGCACTAATAGCACTAATAATCTCAAAGCGTTATAATACACAAAAGCAGCCAGAGGTGACCCTTGCTGTTTGAACCGCTCACATTTGCCTCTTTCAGCTGCAGCAGTGGAAGCAACACAAAGCAGGATATAATATCCTGTAATTCGCAAAGACACAGAGGACTATACACACGTGGTGAAAACTGTCTGCAGCCAAAAATATACATCTAATGAGGCCAAACCAAGCATCCTTCCTGACTGAGCCATATTGACACAGCTGGATTTCCCAGTTCAAGAAGAAATGAGTATACACCTCAGGAAGAAGAGATGCTCATCCTCTGACCATGCCACCCACATGGCAGCAAGCACTCAAGTCCATGCACAAAAGAGACATAGGGAGGTCTAAGCTCTAAACCAGGGCCTGAAAAGAAACAAAGAATCATGGATCATGCTGACCTTATCCCGGGAGTAAATGGGAGCATTGAGCATTCAGGAAATGCAAGACCAAACTAACTTCCTACATGGAAAATTACAATATATTCTCTCACGCCATAAAAACTTCAGGCCCTCAGCATTTTTACTGTGTGCCAGATGGCTGAAATAGAGCTACTTGCGTTTAAACCAACCAAAGAATTAGACCGAAGATACTGAATCCATTGGTCTGGCTGAGGTTTCAGAAGGGCTCTTAAAGAAGTATCTGAAAAACCAAACCAAATCCAAATGCAGCTTTACAAGAAGGGCTCTTAGTTTCACATTTGGTCAGCGAAAACCTGAACACTGACAGCTTGTCAGCTGCATGATTTACCCAAACCTACTTCTGAATAATCATAAATGATAAAGGTAGCTGTCAGCTGAGAGGCAGTCTCGAGAGCCAGCATAACAGCTTAAAAAAATCCTTCAGAAGCATATAATGATTTGACTCATTTAATTGCTTAAATCGAGCCAAAATCCAATTTAATAACACCCTTATATACAAAGAATATGTCACAAATAGCGTGCCAACAGCAATACATATTTAACACAAAGAAGTTAAACTGGCTCTGTGGCAGATGCTCGTTTCCATATGCATTGATTTAATTACAGATTTCTCTCCCTCCTTTCAAGATTGATAAAAAAATTCAGAACACAATTCCAGAACTGCTCAAACTGAGTCAGACTGACTAGATGCATTAATTTTTCCCTTTGGTTGTGCCTGCAGAGATGCGCAACATTTCTGCTCTTATTGACACAAACACTCTGTGGCAGGGGCAGGATTGCCGCTGCTTAAACTCCTGATGCACCGCTGCATGCAAGGAAGCGCGTAGCTGTCCTCATTAGCATAAAAGCCAGAAGGTCCTTGGGTTCTCAGTCTGCATTAAAGCAAATTTCTGTGCCTGCTGCAGCTGCATATATGAGAGACAATGAGGATGGATACGCACGGAAGGATAAACCAAGCTCTAGGTTCCTGCACTCCACAGTTTGCCAAGCCACATTTTCCCCAGGCAAGGAAGAGCAACAGAGAAGACTTATTTCCCTGAAACCTCTTTCCTTTCCTAAGGTTGCTGCATAGAGATGGGCTGTAATTTTCCTTAGTCATTGTTACACGGTTGTTTTGTGCCTCGCAGCCTGCCAGTGTGGGAAATCTGCCTAGCATAAGACCAGCCTGGCAGCTTGCTGTGGCCTGAGCAGTGCCAGTACCCTGCGGGATGATGCCAGGGCTACTTCCCAAACTGCCATTTCTCAGCAGCATTTCCAGACTGTTTTCCTGTGTAAGCAAGGAAAGCAATAATTTTTTTTTAAAACGTACTTTTTGGGACATCACTACACAATTTGTGGGCAGACAGTGGATTTCTTTGCAAGGAGTGGGGTCACTGCTTGTGCCCATGCTGGGAGGATGCTGCACAAGGATGCCTTGCAGGATGACAATGCATGGTACATCCCTCAACTCGCAGTCTGTCTGTGGCTGTGAGCTCCAGCGTGGCTTTACCTTCTAATCTTCCCCATCATAACACTATCCTGTGGGTGTTCCGTTGAGACAAGAGGTCTGTAACAGCGTGTTTTGAATGACAGACCTATAAACCTCCTCCTCGGACCTGGCTCATCCTCCAGCCCTGCACTTGCAAAAAGCTGTTAGTCTCACACTGACCAGCTTTGCCCAATATGCTATCTTATAGATAATTCATACAGATTTTACACCTTAAATCCACCTAATAAACTGAATCGTCCTTAATAATTTTTTTTCAAAGAAGCAGCAACCATGATCCTGGTCTTTCATATTTGGACAAACACAGAAAAACAGTTCAAATTGCCAAGGGCAAGTGATGGGCAATCATTTCACACTCTGTCGGCAAATGCAGAGGTCAGTGAGAGGGTGCTTAGATCCTGCACGGAGCAGAGTGGAAAAAAACCCCTTTCCCCTCCTGCCCCAGCTCTTTTACTCAGAGTAAATCACTCACCTTTGTGCTACACAAAGACCTCGGGTGCTGTGAATCTGCAGCACGGCGCAGTCTTGATGCTGTTATTCTTCATAATGTGTAAAGCAAAGTACCTTTATGTTTTGCAAGCAAAATAAATTCCTGGCTGCTCTTTGCACACTTAAAATCAACAGTCGCTGGTGCAAGCTCAAGCAGGGAAAGAAGAGTATTTTGATGTTAATCTTTTCTGAAAACATGGCACAAATCCAGCACCAACAAACAATGTGAGGTGGATGGAACTATGATAGTGTCACATCGCAAAAGTCTTTGTTCTTTGACAGCTTGACTAAAGTCAGGAGATTTTCTTTAAAATCTAGTTATTGTACCTTTAAAAACCCAACTCGTTTATGCATCAAGAAGTCCAGCTGGAGGACTTCCGTAATTGCCTATCACTTTTAATTAGTGTTTTTCTATGGAGTGATTTGAGTCGAATACCCAGATTGCACACAACGTTCCTCACACTGGTGAGACGCACATGGTGACTTTTGTTAAATATCATCCAGCACACACTCAAGACTTGGTGACATTTTGGGTAGTTTCCAAGAAGCACTATCATCCCCCCCTGCCCTCCTGAGAACCCGGCTTTTCTGAATTAGTCCGTACTGCTCTACAGCCTCTACAAATCCAGAGGTTCTAGTTTCCAGAGCCACAACCAGACCCAGCCAGATGTGGATGCTGCTCTGTGGGGGCAGTGGCTGGATAGAGTCCACAAAACTTTGAGATGAACTGACTTTCAAGGCTTTCATGGCAACCAATCTTTGAGAGACCAAGAAAGGGTTGATCTGCAAGGCCTAAACAAAGCAATGTCTCTCTCTCATCCACATCATTCAGTGATATCAGCAAGACTTGGGTCATCTCTGAGCCTACAAATACGGAGGAGCAGAAGCAGCCCACGGCTGCGTGGGTGCTTCTCCGCTGCTGATGGAATCACTCACATCCATGCAGGCACAGGGACACAGCATGAGACAGGCAGCCTAAGGAGGATTATTTCAGGCTGTGCTCAGTTATTAGAGATGTGTCCTTTGGATGTTCAGGACATTAATTTCCTTCCATCCGCTCAATTTGTTTTTCCGTTTGACAGAAGGATTTACCTAGAGTGACACTTCTCTTGGGTAAACACCCTGTTTTAGAAGCTAATTGAGCGATTTATAATGCTGAGTGTAGAAAATTATCTCAATTGTGCTGCATGGGAGAGAGCTGTTACTTTATCCGTGTCTCAGGTGGAAAGGTAGGGAGCAGGAGATGAAATATTTCAGTATGAAATACCGCTTGGCAATATTTATATAGCCCTGTGTTGTACCTAGCATTTGCCGGGTGGAGAAAGAGATGGGGAAAACACAAGAGATGGGGAAAACACAAGAGATGGGGAAAACACAAGAGATGGGGATAGAGGTCAGGGAAGCAGCTAGGTGCTAGGGCTTTGTGGGAACAGCCTTGCTCCCAGGAAGCACTGCACCCAGCTTCACCTCTGCCAAGAAGCCAGGCTGCAGGAGCAGCGTGAACTGGCAGCGTGGGGGCCAACCAGGTCAGCTGTATTCACTGTGGTCTCTTGCTGTACCGTATTTTGTGTAAGACCACATTTGATCTGGCTCGCAACCAGCACTACCATGGCTCCAGCCACCCAAAAGCATCCTCAGAGGCGGGTGGCCCAGAGAGGCCGGTGACCCTATGACACAGCCCAGTTGCTGACCTCTTTCCACTCAGCCGCCTTTGTACCCCCTCAAAGGGACTGCAATCTGGATGATGTGACCACAGCCGAGCTGCTCGCACAGCAATATTGCCAGAGTGTTAACCCGCAATCATCTGACACGGAGTGTGATACTGAGGTGATGAGAACATCCTCCTCCCAGCAACCAAGGTACCAAAACCACCAGTTTGCATCAGTTCTCTGCTGAAATCTGCCGCGTGTAACAATATATGATAACTCAGAGGGGAGCACTAAGGTCTCAGTGGATCAGCCGCTACGTGGATTGGAGCCCTGCTCCCAAAACATGCAGTATTTTAAACCAGACAGCAGAAGAAAACACTCATACCCTTCCAGGAAAATATCCTTTTCCAGTTATTTTGAGTTTGCTTTCATTTGTACTAAGGTCACATGGTCACATAAATCTGCCCAAGGGAGAGTAAGAACCCAGAACATATAAACACAAAAACAAGTGAGGGCCATTTTTACTGTCCCTGGATTTGAAGGGGGCTGGTAGACCACTGTACTCTCTGAGCAGAGGCACTGATTGAGGGGGACGGGAGGTGGGGTGCAGATTTGGCCCCAGTACCCCTTCCTTACCGCAGTCAAGGCAGCGGCACCAGCCTGCCAGGCTCCTCCTGCCCAGCAGCAGGGATGGTCATCTCCAAGCTCTCCAGGCTGCTTGGAAGTGAAGCAAGCAAACCCAGCCCTTCAGAAAGGGACAGAAAGGGCCTGGCTCAGTTTGGTTATCGTTTTCCTGGGGGGGGGATTTGGAAGGTCACTCACCCAGGAAGGAGGAGCAGTCACATTCACGAGTGAAGGTGAAAGCCTCTCTGGTCTGATGGCAAGCTCTTTCCCACTTGTGTTTCTGCTCTCCATGCTGGTGGGAAGGATGCTGTGAACTCACTTGTTCTCTTCCCCAAAACTGCTCGCTTTCTTCAATGTTTTGAGCGCATTTCCACATGAACCATTTTTGAGATTATTTTCCTTAAAGAAAAAAAACATTGTTGACACTTGCAAACATCACTCCTGTTTCCTGACCTTCGCAGCATTGCGCATGGCACAGATGACACTTTTAGTTTAGACAACTACAAATTCACCAGTCCTGATGTACTCCTCTCAGATCTCAGCCTTGCCACGTGACTCTCAGCCCCTCACTAGGAATAAAACTGTCCTGCTTGGCAAAGCTTGCCAGAAGAGAGGCTTAAAAACCAGAAGACAGTAAAAAATTCCAGTGATGAGCAAGTGTTTACCAAAGGCTACATACCACATGGGTACACGAGGTGTTCCTATCCTACCTGTGATGGGGCAAACTGGCCCACCTGAATAAAAATGAAAGCAATAGCAGCTTGAGTTCCCTTCTCTGAAGGGACTGAGAGGTATCAGCTCCAGGGTGAGGGCCACCAGCTGTATCATCTTCCTAGGCGACATTGCATTCCTGCCCTTGTTTTTTAACCTTTAGGGTTTTTTTAACAGCAAAAGAATTTCTCTTGTTTGTCATTGCAGTCCGGGACTATTTTTAACATTGCTAATGAGTGACTAAAATGGGGTGGAGTAGCTAAGCCAGCCACGCTGCTCCCAGCCACCCACAAGGTTTATCTGACCATCAGAGGAGGAACTGGACCAGGGCCATCCTGCATGAGAAGGCAGAAGGTGGCACCCGCAAACACAAGACACGCAGAAGAAAAAGTCTGTCTCCGGGAACATGAATGGTGAATAAGTGTACAACAGTTCCTGTGGCTTATTAAAAAAAGCCCCAGCCTCCTCACAGGGTGGGCACATCAAACGCCTGAGTATTTTCCTCTGCATTGATCTCTGAACAGGGCTCACAGAGCATGTTGTTTGCATCTCTGCTGCCCATTAGAAAAAGACAGGAGAAAACTTGCCTGTGCAAGGAAGTTATTCTTGGACTAGACAGAGCTTTAGAAATGGTACCCAAATGAAGGCAAACAGTGGATTCCCGCAGGGTCAGTAAATTACCAGAAAATGTCACACCCAGCCCATCTTTGCCCTCCCGTCCTTTGGAGCGGTCTCCGCAGAGGTGCACTAGCATTTGGAGAGTCAGAAACTGCTGAAATGGGTACACCCTGCATCCCTTCTCCTCCCGTCACCACTGTGATCGCTGCATTTAGAGAAGGAACTGAAAATAACCGTGGGAAGTACCAGATGGCAGCTGCTGAGTGCAGTGTGCTGACTGCCAAATCCTTCCCAGTGAAGGAGCACACGTACTGAATGGGAATGAAGATGCCATCGTCGAAGCATGACGGCAGTATGGCAGCATCGGGAACACAGCACTAGCCTGAGCAGAAAAGCAAGAAACGCTCCATTCTGGGCAAACGATACTGTAAAGGAATATATATTCTTATATATTTTACATACATATATTAAATACATGTATATGTAAAAGCTTACCTCTTGCAGAGAACTGTTGTGAAATGTTCAAACATCTATTAATGCTAAATCATGAAAGGCAGATTGCACTGATAGATTGACTATGTTTATTGCAGAAGAAAAGATGCCTATAACCCAGGCACGCTGTGGTGTACATCACCGCGGTGGCGTAAGAAATTGCTGGAGCAGCAGAGCCTTGATTCCCCATCCCTCTGCCCCAAGGTCACCCTTCTTCTATCAGTCAGGGAGGAGAGCAAGCACCTACACACCCGGTGCGGAGCCCGGCACCAAGCTCAAACTGGCGAAGGGGACACTGGGATAAGACACCGGCCCTTGGGCTGCCCAGACACTCGCTCCGTTTCCCCGTGTCTGCCGCAGAGCGGATGGAGAGGATGCGATGCTGCCAAACTGTGCATCAATGGCTCAAAGCATTATTGTGTCAAGGCAGAATTACTGATGTCTTTGTGTCTTTGTGACATGCATTTAAAAACAAGGGTATGTTTTTTCCCCACTCCACTGGGCTGATTCTCCAGAAATGTGGGCTTTGTAAGTCACCTTGAACGTTCCCAGCTGTGACAGGGACAAGACCAAACTTCTCCGAGAAGCACTGCATTTTAAGAGCATTTCCATATACATCTTTTCAGACCTTAGAAAGAAATTATTTAAGCATTTTCCTTTAGGTTGGATGGCAGAGGAAGGGAAAAATAATATTTGACTGTTTGAAGAAGTAACATTACTGGAATTCACGACAGTGCTAGTAAGACAGGTGTACAGAGTACAGCTTGGAAATCTTTGCTTCAGCTCATAGAGGAAGTCAGACTATATTACCACATAGCCTTGAAAATCAGGGAATTAAGTGATTTGGGATGACAAAATAAAAATACTTGGAGAGGTATTCCTAAAGTTGAAAAAGAAGAAAGGCAACTTAGTAGAAAAAATTTAACACGAGTGATTTTTCCGTGCTTATCAATAGGGAGACAGGATGTTGGGCTACCTTTCAATTTAGTTAAAGCTGTTCCCTCTGCCTGTGATCTCAGGCTGGTCCCACTCATGCAGACTTTAGAGCAAACTTGCATGATACAAACTGGATTTTTTAAAATTAGTATCATAAAATCTAAAGTTGCTGAATTCATATTATTTATAATATTCCACAAATTGTAAGTGAAGTATGCCAGTGGCAGTATAGATATCTGGTGTACATAGAGCCACAAATGCACCAGGTAAGGATTTGTCCTATAAATCACAAACTCTAGATCTCAAAGGTCAAATTTCCTTAAGCAACTGCATTAATTGTACTCCTTTATATTAAATTAATGTAATGTATAGCTAATGAAGAAGGAAAAAAATAAACCCAAATCATTTTTATCCTTAAGATTTATAATAAAGGCAAAGCAGTCTTTTACTGTGGGGATTACATACACAAAGCTAAACACCAGTCACATGAGGTTTTACTCACAGTAGCTTCAGCAAACATATTTGCCAAGGGTGAGAGGTGAAGCAATGCGGGGATCCGAACGCGCAGCGTTGATACAGCAGAAGTGGCAGCCCTGAGCTCTGCATGGTGGAGCACTGAGATCACCTCCAGGTCAGCCACTCTGAGGGGTGCAGCTACCATGAAGGGACTGATTTTCCACTTGTGGTGGTCAAGACCTTCAAGCTCAATAACTTAAAATTCAACACGGCAGGAAAAGAACTTTTACACCTGCAGAAAGGCTGTGAAAATAGACCATTCCCACCTCCAGCTTTTGTCTCAACGCTATTTTAATTGCATCCAGTGAAGATCCAGATTTTCTCCCAGATATACTGTTAATTCACTGTTTTCTAGAGGATAATTATACATCATGAGAGGGCAAAACAGAGACTTTGGGCATATGCATATACTATAGGTTCTGAAGAGATCCTCTGAGTTGGAAGTATGGTTATAAATTGCTGTGCTTCTGAAACATAAATCTGATAACACACTTTGCCGACCTGCGGTTGTCTTGAAGTCTCTTGCCCGGGGTCTAAGACTACTTTAAACAATATGGAGAGATCAAAATGAACTAAGAAGCTACAGCACTGATTTTATGCTAACTGCATCCCTGCACTTACCAGTTATAAAATGCATTGATAAGACTTGTGCTTCTTATGAAGAGATGGTAAATGAATGAACACAGAAAGATTAAAAAGTGCTAAGAGTCCTTTCAAAACGGCTACTTGAAAAGCCACAAGTAGACAATATTTCTTCACAACAAATATACTGTCAGGTTTAATACCACAGCTATTAGAAATTATTTACTGAATAGAAAAGGATCATTTTTCATTCCTCAAATAGTAAATAGTACAAGTATTCTTCCAGCTGAGAGAAAAAGCACAGAATAGCTGCAGTTCATTTCTTCTTGATTCACAGTTGCAAAGAATAAAAGTTCACAGCAGGAACTTTCTCTTTCAGAAGTAGCAGAAACATCCAGTTGCTAAAAGTACAAATCTTGTCTTCTGTCATGAATCTGAATACCTGGAAGACACAGCAGTATCAGGACAGTCAAACAGCAGAGTCCATGCAATCCCTTAAGATGTTGTGCAAACAAAATTGCACCTTTGGGTCTGATGCAAGAGGGCCCCATACTAGAATAACCAGAATGACCCATCCAAAGTAGCCCCAAAATATTGCACATCAAAGAACCAACATCAGGGTATGACAAGATGTCAAGAGACTAATAAAAACACGGAAGCCTGAATACTTTGGGAATAATTTCTTAGAACAGCTCTCCCAGCAGTGTGGTGGTTTTGTTGGTGAAAACCGCTGTAATGATAGCTCACGGTTCCAGCAGGGACCATAGCCTGAGAGGTAAGGCAAGGGGTGTCCTACCTCTCTGCAGTCTGACACTTGAACAGTCAGTGCAAAATAGGCATTGTGAAGTGGAGGGCTGATAGTATAGCCACAAAACTGAGATAGGTGGAGACAGAAAATAACGTATCTCGTTTTACTAGAATGTTTTCGCTCTTCTCTGCTATAGTAGTTATGGGAGAGGGTGTGTATATTTGGGGAAAAACAAGCTTTTGAAATACAGTCTGGAAGCAAGCAAGGGAGCATCTTTAATTCTGAGTGCACATGCAAGGCACCTATCCCTCATAAGCGAGTATTAATTTGTTCCAAATCTGCTGCTTTCATTACTCACCTGCAGTGGCGTGGCTTACGCCGGGATTTTCTGAGCCTTGGTAAGAGCTTGCTTTCCTCTCTTAAGAAAAAAAAAATAAAAAATACCAGGGATGAGCATAGATTCAACACAGAACTAAAAATAGGCTATAGTTCCTAAAGAAACCTTGTGCTTTTGCAGCCCAGCCTATAGCACAGGTGCTGAGGAGCTCTGTGCTGTCTGGCACAGCAATATACACTTCCATAAATATAAATATCAGCTGTTCTTAAACATGACACAACGCAACTAGAAGTATATTTAACAGATAGCGCCAAGAAACAGGGACTCCCACAGCCAGACTAGAAGCACACATCCTAGGGACTTGCCAAAGACTCGCTGTGAACACAGGCCAGTCATTTCATTTCTATTCTTTTTGGGTTGCTTGATAAGCACACACATAGCATTACATGTTGTGTTATGAAGCTCCACGAACATTCAGAGAGGCCCTGTAAACATCTTGATAGGCTATAATTGGAGATGGTTGGGGAAACACGGAGCTGTTTCATTTCCTTTTCAATTTTTCCCCACTCATTTTCTTTCTGACATTTTGAACAAAACTCCACTGTTGTTAGCACTGCTTTCCTTTCTCAATCGCAAAACCTGTTTCATGAAACATCGTTTTTGGAGGACTCAGTTCCTCAGCTCCCAAGCCTTGACAGGCTCACATCCCCCTTTGGGGGAAGAGGGTACCTAACCTTGTTCTTAAATCCTAGATGCCCAGTGTCTTTAAAGTAATTAGACTGTCATTTACTAGCTGCAAAAAGTCTAGGGTGCATGCCTGGGAAACACAGACATACCATCTCAGCTCAATCTATGTACCATGAGCAGAAAGTTTGTATTCCGGCTGAAGACATACACACTCACTCCTATTTTTCCGTGCACAGACACGGACAGGCATTAGACACTCTGGCAGGAAGAAGTTAGCAAACCACCTACAGCTGAGGGTCTTCATAAAAGCATAGCTTCCATGTAGCCTCAAGAAAGGACCTGTGGATAAGACTGCCTGCAGATATGAATGATAGTTTTAGCCCATATTCTGCCAAATTCCTGCTGATGCAGATTAGAAACATGGTAACCAGGAGGTATTTCACAGTTGGTTATTTTTCAAAGCCAAAGAGTCAGGACTGCTTCTTCATGTCTTGTCTATTTTATCTAGAAGCACCAGGCAGGACACGCTGTATTTTCCAGCAGACTCCCTAAACAATTTCACAACCCTTTTTCTTGGAGGCCAGTGCCAAGCTGACTATCTGGGTAACGCCCAGGAACAGCAATGCAGGCGTACCCTAACAGGGCATCAGGCTCTGGCCAGGAAGTTTGATCCCAGATTGCTTTTCAAAGGCAGAAGTTGCTCAATAAGGAGTAATTTTATCCAGCAGACCTAGAAGCTATGGGGACATAAGCTCCCGGGAATGGGACTTCAGCCACCAGCCACGTTTCTTCTGTGTGCTGGTGGTACCTAGAGTTAGAATTCCTACTAATTGTTAGTAATAAATAAGCAACAATCATTGCTTCTGTGCGAACTACATTAGCTCCGAGAAATCTACTGCACAGAGCAAACAGCCCTCGACACACAGGGCAACAGTGCTTCATGGAAGGCAGTAACCAGCTAGGAGACAAGGCAAGGCTGGCCCACCAGCTCCTTTACGCTGGTCCTTCCACGTACAGAGAGAGACTGGGCCATCAGGTAAAGGCTGCACTTTCATGTCCTGTGTTCAGAATATCACTAACGCTGTACACAGCAAGATCCATTGCTCAGGGCTCTTACCTGACCACCCCATAATAAAATCCTAGAACTGTTAAGGTTGGAAAAGACCTCTAAAATCATGAAGTCCACCCATCAACATATTACCAATATGACTCCTAAACCATGTCCCAAAGTGCCCCATCTACACATTTAACACCTCCAGGAATGGCAACTCCACTGCTTCCCTGGGCAGCTGTTCCAGTGCCTCACCACACTTTCAGTAAAGATTTTTTTCCTAATATCCAATCTAAATCTCCCCTGGCAAAACCTGAGGCCACGATACACGAGCATCCAGTACACACAGTGCCACTCTGTCTGCTACCTGTAAGGTAGAGATCCTGATAGTGCTGTTGATAATGTTTATCGTCACTTAAAACATCCCCCTAATCTCAGCCAGAAGGTAAAATATTGTGCAAGTAGGCGCTGCATATTTTTGATTAAGCCATACTATACAGCTAATCAACCCCAAGTGCCACTGTACACAGCATGGATCAGTCATTGAAAAAAAAATTCTATGAACTGGGCTGAAGATGGCTCCAATTTGAGAACCTTAGGAGCAGACTGTGTTGTTTTGTCTCTTTAGATAAGATGCTATCAAAGAATAAAGTGATAGTATTTTCTTACCTCCTCCAAGAGCTGAACTTTGACTTATATTTTGTAACCTAGCAGGTCCAGTCACACAAGGAGAACTTAAATGTTGCTTCATGGTACATTCTTGCATGGACGGTAGGCACCTTTCCTGTTGCAGAAGACCAAGAAGAGAACCGTATTTCCTGTCAGAGATCGGCTCATCTACCGCGTGCAGGTCGGGCAAGTCATGATGATACACCGAACTGGTAAGACTGGGAGTCCCAATCGAAGGGAAAGGCCATAAATCTGCAGGCTGAGTTGGATGACTCCGCAGAGCTGATGGCTGGTATTGACCTGCCACATCAGCAGCAGAAAAATTCAGGCCAGAATTTGACATGCTTGTAGCAGAAGATGACGGATATGGTTTGGAGCAATGTGAAGAGAAATTCCACTGATGGGAAGACATGCTATCTACTTTAAAAGAGAAAGAAAGCGTCTGAAGTCTCTTCAATTCTTTCCTTTTTTCCAAGGCAAATTCCAACAGACTTCTAAAGGAATGCTACCAGATTGCACATGCATTTTTAAAAGAAATATATATTCACTTTAGAGCTCCTTATCTTAAAAATCAACAGCAGTTGTTGTAATCAATCATACTAAAAGCAGTCTAAACCACCACCACCAGTACTTGCAAATAAATATTACACGATTTAACAATTGTAAACTTAGACAAATATACTTTTGCAAAGACAATAAGTTAATCCACAATGCAGTTAATATATCTGACAACGATAGAGACTCTTGGCTGGAAAATGAGGACCTGGTCCTGCCAACAGGCCCAGGCAGGCCTTGGAAAGCACCCCAGCAAACACAGGGATTTACGCAGGAAGTCCCAGCTACATAATCCAAGGCTTTGCAAGCAATGATTTTCTTGCTTTCTGTTTGCGCGCAATTCCAAGTTTAAGCATGCTGCATTTTAAATTCGTTACTGAAAGGCAGTCACCGCCATCAAACACCATGATCATGGAAAACAGCTCACCGTTCTTCAGGACAACTGTCTCACCCTTCTGCTTTGTGCTCAGGTCTTGTGGGTTCTTGGCATTGCTCAGAGCTCTAGAAAAATGTTCATCTACCACAGTGTTAATGTCCCCTTGGAAATACGTAAATACGACACTCTGAGACCCCCATTCTGTTTTCACAGGTTCTTTGCTTTTACATGGCTTTGGCGAGAGCCTCCTCGTTTCTTCCATTTTCAATAACCAACAGCCCCTGCCAAAAAAAACCCTAGACCAGTCAAAGAAATACTTTTCAACTTTAAGTGCACAGCCTATCTTCCTCCTGAAACTGGTAGGGCCAGAAGAACCGTTATCAGTAAGATTAGATTCTTTATCTGGGTTTCTGCTTCTTCCATAGACCTTTTCTTTACCGATTTCCTTATTCTGTACTTCTAATATGAAATACTTTAAGTAATAAAAAAAGGAGAAAACTTTCACTACATATGTGCAACGTTTTTCAGAATGGTGAGGGGAGTGCATTTTTCCCAATCAGACAAATCGAGTCCCATTAGTCTAACTCACATAATGCAATGTCTTTTCCATGCAGGCTCTAAGTTTGATATAAATATACAATATTCCAAGTTAGTAAGAAAAACTACATCCTGAAAGTAGTGAACGGCTCAGAAATACAGAGGCCCTGATGGATACCAACCTTGAGCTACCTATCAATGCCATAGCTTTGGCTCTGTTGAAGAATAAAGTGGGCATATTTATCCACCAGGTGTCATTTCTCACCCCTGCCCTCGTAAGTCTTTATAACCCTGGGCTTAGGGTCTAGCATTATGCAAACATAACCTGGAGATGGAAATATGCTAAAGAACTGAAGCACTTGGACAAATAATTCAGACAACATAGAGGTGGCATTAACCCTGGGTGAAGCTCACGTGAACTTAGCAAAATGCTTCGATCAGTTCTGGGGTTTGTATTGCTCAAAAAACATACTGACAAAGTGAGGGAAAAGAAGGACAAATACTAATCGGGGCTTAAAATAACTTTAGACAAGGTGAAGTTCGAAGTACCTTAATCACTGTCAGCACAGAGACCCACAAGGATAAGACTTCCGAGAGTAGTTAGCCGCTTCCCCTGTTAGAAAAAGACACCAAGACTAAACTATTGGAAACACAAATTATACCAAATTCAAATTTTTAAAAAGCAAACAAAAGGCCTTATTTTTTCTTTGAAACTACTTACTTAGGCACGTTGTAGGTCTGCCAGTTGCTTGAAACTTGGTAGCAAGACTGCTAAAACACACACTGTAGCTCAAGCAGACGTTTTAGGTTTAAGACAGTAATTACTCTAAAACAGTTCGCAGGAAGTCAAAAGAAGAATGTAAGTCTTCTTTTCATTCTCCTTAAAAATCTCTGCTGCCAGATATGGTAAGAGTAGGACAAGGAACGTCACTGCTTGCCCTGGAGAAGCATCGTTTTTATGCATTTGTGCAGTTTCTGGCCGCAGGGGAGCTTCTTCTACAGCCAGAGCTCATACGTTCTGCTGTAATCAAAATCATATTTAGCTATGCTCAGCCTATGAATGCAGTGAGAAGTGCCTTCTGTTTCTATTCAATTTTCCAGCCTCATTGTCAGCTCCTGATGCTGCATAACAGAATTACCTTGGTAGCAAATAGGCTGCTATTACTTTGAGACCAGACTTTGGCTGATAGTCAATTATATCGCACAAAAACTAATGAATCGTTGTGTTTCCATCCAACTCACCCTACAGTACATGGTGTTGCTTAACCTATTCCTATACACTTATCAAATTCTTTTCTAACCATAAACCCTCCAGCCCTCAGAAGCTTCCTAATAAACATTGCGCTCATCTATGTCTCAAAGGGTGTTCTGAAGTACCTGCAAAGGCTGCCTTCAAACGGCCTCTCAGTATTTCTTACACATGAGAAGACTGTTCAGGCTGCAAAGCCAAGTACTTGGACATTAAGAAATAGGAGGATTAAGGTTATCCAGCCATAAACCACCCCCTTTTATGCTTAACCCTTCATCTGCAAGCTTCTTGTCCATGTTTACTATATGCTTCTATGTCTAGTTTTGCTTGTTACCTTTTACCTTCCCCACATTCTCTGTTCAGTTCTCTCTGCCATGGTCCCTTGCTCAGTTAGCCCTAATCCCTTATCATCAACTACCAATTTATGTTCAAACCCAAGAGTTCCTCAGCCCTCATCTTAGGATTTCTATTGCTTTGCCATTCTCGCATCCTTTCCCCGCCTCCAGCCCAGCTAAACACAGTGCCAGGGACGGGACACACACAGGCTGGTCACCAGTTACGGATGCTCTGTAACAGTTGTCTGATTCAGTTCTGATTTTATACAAGCGTTCAGAACTTGGAAACTGAACAAAAAACTTTCCCAAACATAGAAAACAAACTGGAAACCTTCTTCCTAATTTACAGGCAACTTCCGAAGGCCCGTGAGGGAAGCAGGACATAGCACAACCTCACTAAATAACTGGAAGAACTTTGAGTACAGGAAGAGATGCTATTTTTTCCACAGTCTTGTTTTGGAAACCAGTTGCTTAAGAAACTTTCTGGTTGCTTAGCTGGAGGCCAATGCTTGCCATTGAAAATTCCAACTCAAGCAGTGAAAGCTTGGCAAAGTCACCAGCAACCATATGGCTTGAGAAAGGACTGTACCAGGCCACCTTGACAGCAAGCAGCAAACAGCTCTTCCTACATTGTTCCACCACTAGACATCAACATACAATTTAAAAAGCATTAGCTCTGGCCCAGAGGTCTATTTTCCCGTTCTTCTCTCGGTGCAAACCAACCATTGCATCTTTGAACCACTTTATTAACATGCTTAACTTGCTTGTGATATTAATTGTAAGCTCCTTTAGCACCATTTATTGGCATGTGGCAGCCGTTACGCTTGTGTGAATCCAGAGTAGTTACAATGCTAGAAAAAGAATAAGTTTTCTTAAAGATCAATTATCTGTTTTTTCTCATTTCCCTTAAAAACCTCTTCTGCTTTCCAACAAGCAGTCACAAGGAGGCTGGATAGCGTCTAGGTTATATCTCCGTCCTTTCAGTGGACATGAGGAACTTAATGTCCTGATAGTCAGGACTTGGATTTGGACCACTGTGGTCTTCATTACCTGAAATTCCCATTCTTCTGTCTTCCAGCAGAAAGTCAGCAAAAAACTGGCAGAAATCCTTCCAAGCTGTCTGCCACAAACTGTTGTCAAAACGTAGCAGAAGCGAAACTTGGGATGAAACACTCAGCTCACTCCACACCACTCTCAGAATGGGTTAATTATGGCAAAACAGTGCATGTAATTGTTCAAGTTATTTGTCCTTCAGGTGGACAAGGGGTCAACAGAGGCTCAAGAGACGCGGTTGTTGGCTGCTTACCACAAGTGACAATACTTTATGCTTTCTTTCACCTTCCCCACCCTTGTCAGTACCATTCATTTCCCAGAGAATTCTGGTCTCCATTTCACACAGCTCAAACCAGTTTTAAAAATAAATACAATAAAAAAAAGAAATATCCGCTTCCCAAGTATTAAGCAATAATTTAACAAGCAGGCATTATTTTTCATCAAATACCTTTCAAACAAGGGAACGTTTGAACATGTCAGTGAACACGAACATTGAATTCTCCTACCTTAACTCACTGTCATGAGCGGTGCCGCACCAAGTGAGGTTTTCCAGATGCAGGCGGTCATGCTGCGTCCAGTAGTTTGGGATCCTTCCCCCGAAAGGCTGTGAGCGTTCTGCTATGGCTGAGGAAGGAGACAAGCACTGTTCATGAACTCCCTACATGCTTTCTAGCCTCCAGCTGCCAGTGAACTAGGCGTTTCCTTCAGCCTATCTGCTAGGAATGCATGAAATGCACTCCAACGAGTCAACCAGGTTAGGAGGTTTCAGGAATGAGGAAAATAGGATTGTAAGCAGACTTTTTTTTTTTTTTAATGACAATGTGTACACAATAAAGGTGATGGTGTCTGGACTTCGGAAGAGTTTAGAGTAGGATGATAAGTTATGTTAGGGAACCAAAGTTGGCCAGGATGAAAAAGGACTTTTCTACACCAGAGTCTGGCATATTTAGTATTAAGAGGGTAACTATAAGGAGGAAAAGATCACCTGTTTCCATCCCAGATGAATTGGATAACCAATTTTCTCTCTCTTCTTTGCTGGATCGGTTTAAATTACTACAGAAATCTTCAGAACATAAAAATATCATTCTTCTCTGTAAAGGTCATAGCAAGAAACAGTTTGGTTTGGGTAAATTTACCAAATTGCAGCAATACCAGAAACGCTGAATCAGGGTCTAATGTGCCAATCTCAGCTGGAAAATGCACCGGGGAACTGGAGCCACCAAACTGGTGACATTACGCCTTTTATGCAGTAACTTAAGAGGTTGTTTACTCACCCAGAAAGCAGGAGAGCACAATCCAATTCCCTCTGCCTAAATACGTATGAATCCGCCCTCTGCCATCTCCCAGAACAACTTAACTACCAGGCTGTAAGATTTCCCGGGAGGGTGCTTAGTCTTTTATTGACACACTCTTCGCATAATCATGTTTTTATTGCGAGACAGACTGGGCTCCAGGATATCAGCAGGGCCAGTGCTCATCTCAGTCACTCATTCCGTGATGCCCTTTTCTATACTGTTTTCTATAGCAGAGATTTCCTCTGCTGAAGCTTTTTAAGCCCTCATTCGAGAATTTCTTCTCAGGTTGGCAGTTAAAGCACTCATAAGGTTGTTAGATGGCATTAGTTTAAAGTTCCCAGATGAACACCTCAGAGAAACGCTGGGTAAAAATGAGATTATTATTCATTCCTTCGTAGTATAGGAATTGAAACAACTGATTTCCAGTGCTTTTTCAACAAAGTTGAAACTTCATTTCCAAGAATAAAAATTCAAATTGTGCTTGTCCTTAACAAACAAAGCATCTCCCACAGTCTCTACTAAAACTGCTCCTCCTCCTTTTGTCTTCACACAGGGTCCCAGGCACACACCAAGCCAGGATGAAGCCTGAGACAAAGCCCAGAGAGGGAATAAATGCCATGCCGCCCCCCCCCAACACAGTTCTGGCACTTTAACACATTAAATGGAACTCACTGTGCACCAAATGCTATGGTAGCTTTTACTAAGGAAAAAAAAAAGCAATTAAGTTATCTCAAACTAATCAGAATAGACTTGGTTTTGTTCACGAGTTTGTTTATTAAAAAGGTAGTATAAAACACAACCCCTTTAAGAAACAAAATTGAAGACAAATCAAGGGATTCCCAGATGCTGTCACAAGTCTGGATACTATTCAAATAGGACTTTTTTTCTTGGTTTTGTTTTTTTTATTATTTTTAAAGGTCTGTTTTGTAAAGGATAATTATCAGTTCCGCTTACGGAAAGAAAACAACCTGCCAGAAAAATTCCAAGTCATCTTACCGAAAAGTTTAATCTAACAACATACTTTCATATTACAGAATGAACAAAAAAAAATTTGCTGCAAAAGACTTCATAATTCTATATTTTACAGAACTTCCAGAGTATCCTGACAGCAAGACTTGAAGCCTCATTTAATGAACACTAAAATACACACAAGTCAAATCAACACCAGTACACAACTTACAAAATTCAGTTACCACACTGCAGTACGTTTCCTCAAATTCAGAAATAAAAATAAGAATTTTAAATCCAATTAAGATCTGTAGCTATGCTTTGTGGGTTTTTTTTTTTTTTTTTTTTTTTTTTTTTTAAGAATTTGGTTAGTTCATACAGTTCAAGAATTTAGGGTACAGATGCTGATTTTACTGGAAAATTTAAACGCAAGTTTGGGTTTCTATGAAGCATCCAATACCTTATACGTTTTCTTAACTGAGTCAAGCTAAGTATTCGTAAGTGTAAATAGGTTAATCTTAACTGAATAATGTCTAGGATACGTTTTAGCTAAAAATGCACTGCATTTAACATACTAATGATTTTAAGTGAATTGCAATCCTTATACAAAATGCAAGCTGTACAATGGACTGAAATTCAATTAAAAAAGTAATTAAAAAAGTCATCAGGAGAAACAGATAAACATTTTGATGCAAAATGAAACTAGTTCTCTCTTTACAGCTGCATATGAACATTCAAGAATCCACTACAACTTACGTGCCTTTTCTTTTGGGGCTTTTTGTTTCAAGATGTCTACCTTGGCAATGCTCCTCAAACCATAGAATCTGATGGATACTTGGAACTCTATACAATTACCTTGCCAACAAACCACTAAATTGTATGTGATTATAAAGCAAACTACTAACATGTCTTGAAGCTAAGCAAGGGATTCTGTATTGCACGGTTAAGAAAGTGATTATCTATGTCAAATTAGTACCAGTTAGTTAATACTCTTATTTAAGTGGCTTCACATCCATCTTGACACACGGCAAATTAGTAGAAACATATTTCTCTGGTTCAAAACTGAGCAACAATGATTATCCACAAATTGTTTCAACCTGCTACTAGTTGTTATTTTCATAACATACACAGGGAATAAGACAGGTTGCCTTAAAGCGATCCTCTCGCTGAAAGGCTAGGGATGAAGGAACATGCATTAAAACTGCAGCACTTCAGTGGAATTTAAGAACAATCAGAAATCAAGGAAAAAGTTTGATTTTTTTCACATCTAATAAGCAAGGTAAGTCGTTACAAAGCACTTTAATTAAAAAACAAATATAGTGAAAATTGCACTGGGGTTTTAATTTCGTACCATCATTCCTGATGCTGATTAGTCAGAAAAAATTAAAGTTTAAAAACCAACTGTTCTTTCAGATTGCTAAAATTTGGGATTAAACATTACTGCACTAGCCTACAATATTTTCATAATCACATTTCAAAATAATAACTAACTTTCGTGAAAAAATTTAATGTGTTCAGATTAATTTATAAAAATTTGCATTACTTAAGGAAAACATCAAAATAATTCAGTCTCAATGAAAGTCTGCTGAAAAGAAAGTCATAGCTGCATTAACCTCTCCATAGACTAGTAAACGCTGCAAGAACTCAACAAATAGTTTATAAAAATATATTTTTACATTTTACTGGGGAATAACAGAGGTAGACAAAAGGAAAATATCAGTTTGAGTGTAATGCCATACTTCAGAACAACATATTTTCATGGAAAAAGCTTTTATTTTCTTAAGAATCCTAGTTAATAAGAAAGCCAGTAAAGCATTTGGTCTCAGTCTTTTGTTGGTATTCTACTTCAGCGTAAAGTCTAGAGGAAATGGTAAAAAGACTAACATCATGTTTGACTTCTGAAGCAAGCCAATCAAATTTGTACATCAATTGGAGAGAGGAAGGTTACTGCACATATAATGATGCTTTATTTTTCAAAGTCTTTTTTCAAACACTAACACTAACCTTATTTTTTTAATATCCGACACCACGGTAAGGCTTCATAGAACTGTACAATGTTTACATATTTGTCAGCAGTTTCCTTTTATCAAGCAATTTCACTGTAAAACAGATGATTTAACTTGATAGAGTGTTATATGATTAGGCTTTCTTAAAATAAAAAGCTAACAAAACACAATAGTCCGACAGATCTAAAGCCTGTAGTCTAGAAGCTGGAAGAAAAAAGGAGCACTAATAGCCATCCCCAGCACACCAAATTACATTCTTCATACAACAAAACCTTCAGCTCTCAAAGGTCTGTGGTGCTTATCACCAATCAAAATAACTACGGCAGAACCAACACAACTCAGAGATGTCGTCTGAATATGCCCCCATGTGCAGCTACAAACCAGGCAGTGTTCCAGATGCCCTGAACTGTTCAAACATCTCTTTTGCAGAAACATAGAGACCACACACTTTGAAAGATGAGGAAAGGTCCATCATAGCTGGCAAGAGTTACAGCTCTTCTTTATAATACAAGCCAAAATTGGAAATTTGTCATGCCAGCTTACAATGCGCCCCCAGACTTTTAAACCCTGGGTTCAAATATCATCTGTGTTTTAAGACCAGATATTTTGTCACAAATAGATATGATTTATAACCACAATGGCAAGTGTTAACTTAGATGCTCCCGCTGGCATAGCTACCCGTATGTATCAAATACGTACTAAAAAAACCCACCACCAAACCAAACTGAAAGTACCACATAGGCTTCAGGAAAATTTATACATGGTAACCTCTGCGCACGAATTTTGAACATGCCCATTTTCATAGTATTCTGAATACTTCAGGATGGACATAGAAGAATTAGCATCTGCAGTTTCTTGTGACACATAGGAATTAAAAGAATTCAAAAGATCCTCTTTACAAATGTGCACTAATAACCATCCCTATGAACATGTTTAGTGCCTAAATCGTATTCTTCTATCCTTAGATACCAAAATTACAATATTCTAAATTAAGAATTCCTATATCCAAAATGGGTCCCCCAAGCCTGTTTTAAAGCCTGCCACTGAAGACATCTAAAGATAGAACGTCTTCTAAATCCTTGCTTTTGGAAATATTTCTAGGAGGGCTAGCATTTGCTTTTTCCATATAAAAGAATATTATTTGAAAGCCTGTTTTGAAGTACTCTAACTTTTCCACAATAAACTGTAGTTCAAGTTGCCAAAAGCCTTTATATTTTATGAAACATGTGAGATCCCCATTTTGAAGGGCACGCAAGGCTAAACTGTTGAAGAGAACTCACACCCATCATTTTAACAAAGTTCAACAAAAATCTTTACTCCATTATTAAAGCAAAAAACTAAAAGCCAACCCATCACTCAAAAGTCCATTATGCATACATACAGCATCAGACCATCAGAGCTTAAGATCAGTCGTATTTCATTATGGCCTAGAATGTGCATGCTCATGCACTTCTAGTCTCCTTGACATAATTCCAGCCTCAACAGAAAATTGAAACAGGGGAAGAAAAACAATTTACTGAATGTTGTGATTTAACAATCTATTTTCACTCAGTTTGCCTTATGTTGGCTACAGCAACATTGTTTGTTTTCCACGTCCTTTCAGTTTGTGACTTGGTATTTATCCTATGACTTGCTATGCTGTGCATAGCAACATACCCAACGCATTCACCCCATACATATCACAGCATCTGTTCCATAAAATGATCGAAAGCACTCGGAACAAGAATAATTTTTAAGGATGAGATACCAAGTTCCAAGGGGTACAGGAAAACTAGCATTAAAATCCACAAATCTTGTACTAGCTTTGCATTACTTCAGATACAGAGAGTTACATAAACTTAAGGGTTGGAACGTATTTCACACTTACATAATGAAACACTGACGAGCATAGTTAGAATAAAAGAAGCCTGATGAGTTTTACTGCGTTCTTGGCAACTTGAGTTACTTTACCTGAATAGCCAATTAATACAAACTTTTAGAACCTCATTAAATACCGCTTTTAATGAAAACTTCAAAGCACAGAGTTGATGACATTTCAATATGCGTATATTCATATGAACACTGTCTGCAGTCACCCTGAAGAAAGGGACAAACTCAAACATCACCCTAACACACATGCTTTCATAAAGCAAAGATGTTATGTATCTGCTTCAGCATCACTGCCCGCAAGGCTGCTGTCTGTCGATGGAGCACCATCTTCATTAATGCCCTCACCATTATTCTCCCTCTTAGTGGCTTCATCATTTACATCCTCCTTAGATGCATCATTTACTTCTGAAGGTTGCCTGCCCTCAGGCAGTTTAGCACTGCTTGTGGCCGAATCAGATGTAGTTTGCTGCTCCTTTGCATCAGGATCCTCCAAAAATGATCCCCACACCTTGAGCCTTTCTTCCCTTTCCCTTGCAGTCTCCTCCACCTATTAAAGATATGTTTATACTCATAATTCCAAAGTCTTGCAAAATGAATATTTACACAGATAAAAATATACGAACATTTATATTGCAGCAATACCTCAGGACTTTAATAGGCCCTGTTAACTGTGAAATGGCGATCTGCATATGCATTCACCAACTAATCCTTTAAGTTTACAGCTCCAACACAAAACTTTTTAACATCAAACAGGTTCTTGAAATTTTTGCTAAACAGAATAACTCAAGATGATTTTTTGTAGACACTCTAGCACTTTGAGAAGCAGGATGGGACAGGAGTGGGCAGGGGAAGGTATGAGGACAGGAACACCAAGCACTTCTCAAGTTAAGACAGATTTACAGTTTGGAAGAAATAGTCAATGAAACAGGACCATGGAAGGCTACCTGATAATCCGTTACACCATCCCATGTTTCAGCACTGAGCTGACGTCCACCAAACCACCTTCCATTTAGGGTTTGCTTGCAGAGATCAGCTTCTGTTGCTTCTTTAAATGACACAGACGCCACACCATCAGGGTGTCGCTGCAAGGAGACAACTTTCATTTAATAGTTTTCTGAACAGTGTTTTTATTCCAACATATTTTAGATAGTCTTACAAAATCAATCAGGATATAGCTCCATCCTGATCATACATAATTGTGTTTGAAAAGCTTAATTTGCAAGTTTACACGTTTTGTTCCACTGGTACACAGAACAGACTTTTTGAACACCAAACAAACGTTTCAGCTAGTTTAGCTACAAATAAATGTATTTATAGACTTCCACACTTGTGACAAGTATCCAAGTTACCGGAAAAAAATAGTTTGCCTTCACATACACTGCAGTACATGAGTGTTTATAACAATTTCTGAAACAGCTATTTTTAAAATAGCAAAGATTAGATCAAGTTTCCATGAAATAAATATACAAAAGCAAATAAATACTCCACTCCTATGCAAACATCCTGAATATTTTGCACATTTATACACTACATCAATTTTGCCAATACAAGCTGCAAAAAATACTTACATCAAATATGAGAACTTTCTTTACTTGACCAAACTTTTCGCACTCTGTCCGCAGATCTTCTCTGATCTCATTTAGCACTAAGGGATCCTCCTGCAATGCAATCACAGGTTAAATTAAACAGAAGCGCTTCTCTCAGCATCTGCCAGTCTATTAGAAGTTCATAAGTTAAGAGTTGTACTGCATTTTCAGAGCCCCTTAAGAGCTGACACAGCCCATATTTGAATTTAATAAATGCTACTTATTTATAAGACTTCTCCGTTCTAACATAGTTACTGTCTCCTCCTCTTTCCATCTCAAAAAAGAATGTTGTCAGGATACACATTGAAAAAGGCCAATTTGAAAAATAGATACAAACCCCTTTGTCTTGCTTTTTGGAAACAGATGAATGAATTTTTAGTAGATTCTTGGCACGGGAAAACAGTCTGCCCAAACACTAAGTTTAATTTTGTTCTCATCTGCTTAGAATTTTGCTAAAATTCCTTTGGCAGAAAGTTCAGACAATGTTACATTTAACAGCACAAACCACACTACCAAACTGCATTTTCCTACCTCAAAGTCCTTTGGGTGAAACATATTCCTGATAATAACGATGCGCTCATGTCGCATTCGAGTTACACCATCTTTCTTCTCAGGCCTCCAATCCAGCTGTCTAATGAAATGAAGCAACAGTAAGAAGATATTGTTGCGGCTCTCTTCAGTTTCTACAAGTATTTGTTGAAAAAAAATCATTAATTTGGCATTTCTTGCAATACATCAACTAAAACATGTATTTTGACACAAAGAATTAAGTAACTCTTTTAAAAAAATGCAATAATAATACAGTTTTACCACTTCCACAAAGCAGTTGAGGTTTTAAGGTACTTAAATGCTCATAGAGGAAATGCAAATTATTTTAAAATCAAAGCATTTTCTTAAACACCGAAAAACTCATCTTCAAATTTTAATGCCTTCCTAGTATCTGCTCAGATACAGGAATCAGTCGCTGCCAAGTATAACATGAATGTCAATATTTTACCATCTCTTCCTAACTTTTATTTGTAAAAGGGAGATCCACTATTTCCCGTGGTAAAATTTAACTGGTTTTATTTAAAGAAACACACAAGAACACCTCAAGTCTTACTCAGGGATTGCTACAAGATGTATTTTGCTCCAGTGTACGGAGCCACTGCCACAAACTAGCAAAATAACTCAGGGCATCCATTCTATGACTTCACTTTCTCATAAAAAATGCTACTTTTCGTAGAAATGCCTACTTCATATCCTATTACCAAAAAAGGACACATTCACTTACACTTCTAAATCTCAAAATATTATTTCTGTAGGGGGAAAAGAATCTTTAAGTTCCTTCATGCTTCTGCTAGTACAGCTGAAGAGAACTTGGATTTCCAATGAAGACAGTAGCAAGTAAATTACATTCTTCACTTCAAAAGGAACACCAACTGAAGTCAGTTTATTCACATGAATTGCTTTCAAATGCAAGTTCATTATTTTCATACTTCTCTCATCACACTGGAGACTTCTTATAGCAAGAATTGGCAATATATTTCCGAGGCAGATTAATGAGAAACTACTTTTAACTGATAAGTTGTCAAGCAGCCTTTGTCCCCTTTAACTATGGCAAAATACTTCTGCAATACTGTTTGAAACTTAGTGGAATGCTGCTTTCATTAAAATATTAAGTGCTATATACTCAAACTTCTTTCTTCTTTATTCCGCATCTTCTTGGTTCCAAAAGGCAGAAAAACAATTTTTAAGTGACAAAAGCAATGATCTACATAAAATTACAAAACCAGTTTATTTTATATCAGAGAGATGTCTGAGGGAATCTGCAGATATTTCAGTATTGGCTCCTACAGAAGCTAGCAGCTCTTGCCTTTTGCTACTAGTAAAGTATGGTATAAACAATACGTTTAACATAACAGCCAGAGTGTTATTACCTTATAAAATTAAGCCTATATATGGTGACAGGACTTGCACACTCTCACACGTTGAGAAAAAGTCTTTTCTCCCCCCAGGAGTTGTAATATTTTCTTCTATAACTAGAAGGACTTGGTTCCCTATGTTTTATATTAATGTATCCATCACAAAGTAGTTCATTATGCCAACATTTAATCTAGGAGCTCCCTCCTCTCCAAGTGCATATCATCTAAGCTATTTCGCTGTCAGATAAGACTTCATTTAGCTAAATCTTAGCTTTACATTTGAAAAAAAGCAGTGCGTTACTACTAGCACTTAGAATTCAAGCAATGTTTTATTGAAATAGAAAATACAAACTTCTGCTGTTGAGACAATTTCTTCTTGTAGTCTTTACACTTCTTCCTCTTTTTGCTTGCATCATACTCCCCCTTCAGTTGAAACTTTGCAACTTCAACATGCAATTTATAGCCTCTAATCTCTGCCTCATCCAGAAGTCTCAATGCAAGTTGGACTGATTCTCTCTATTTGAAGACAAAACAGAACACAAGCTTTAAAGCAAGTGGCACAATCAAATTATTCCAATAAAATTTAATTAATAATATTGAGCTAAGAATCAATTCCCTGTCACTGAAAATTATAATGCCATACACTATTTTCAGGGCTAGGCTGGGAGGTGGATAAGAAGAAAGAAGTGAAGTGCATAAGCAGATAAGTGGGCATTTCTAGAATAAATCTTTAAAACAGATACCTAAATTCTAAGTTATACTTTAGATATTCCAAGCGTCTTCTGAATATGGTTCTGAAACAGTGGCTACAAGCATCCTCAACAGGAAGGAAAACTGCATTTCAGTGCACCACTGACCTTTAGATAGCAACAGAGGCCATCTCCTTTAAGATTTCCCTCCTTATCTTTGTACAGCTTGATTTTGTGTTCTTCTGTCTGAGGATCTCGCATAATGATACCACATTTTGACATGACTTGTACAAACTCATCTTTTGTAATGTCTGGAGGTAAACCTGCAAAATAAATTAAAGCAGAAGGCTTGACGATGTTCAGTTTTAAAAAAACCTCATTAGAACAAACTCCACAGTGTTTCTTTAAATGAAAGATATCACATTTAAGGAGAAAATTTTACGTGCCCTGTAAGAAACCACTGCCCTTGGGACCAATAATTTTGCTATTATCTTTTAAACACTACTTCATACCGGCATTCTGAAAATCCCTTTATTTTTTAATAAGCATAACATAGAGCAACATCTTTCTGCTCCTTAATATGCAGACCTAGAGCTTCAGTGCTACATACGATATCGATACTGCAGTGGACACAGTCACCCATGTGAATGTAACTATCCTGCCCAAGCTTTAAGTTCTAGTTCATCTGTAAGTTAAGTTCATCTGCAATTTAAAGGTCAAAGACATTATGCAGTCAGGAACACAAGATTAAGTAGCTTGCAAGTGGCAGACTGGAAGTCAGCAGGACATACATGAGTCTCTTTTACTGTCTTTAGCTCAAAGCACATACATAAATGCTATTACTCACCAGTCACATAAACATTTGTGTTCCTGTCTTCTTCCACATGAAACCATCCTAAAACAAATAGTTTTAATTCAGTTATGCCAATATATTAAATATAGGAGCATCAGATTTCTAAGAATTTTTTCTTGCTCAAAGGAACAGCTCTGAACATCCCTTAATCTGTTTTTTTTTCCCCACTTTGTATACAGACTTAAGAGGATACCTGTTAAGTACCATACAATTTTAAAACTATTCTGGAAATTTTCACAACACCCCATATCTTTGCAGTACGTAACACCGAACAACTGCCAGTTTCCACACAGTACTCTACGAGTTGCAGCCTACACAAAGGGAAACCCTTTGCCACTTACCTGGCTCAAGCTTCCTTTTTTCCCCTTTTTGTTTTGGATCTGTTTGTTGAGGTCCTTTCTCACTTGCTGATGGTTGTGTTCCTGATGTCTTAGAGCTCACTGCTTGCTTACTTTCAGTTGCTGTGGCAGAAGCAGATGAACTGTCTGTATCATCTGCATGGAAGCCATAATTGGCATGATAGGTTGCCAGGAAATCTTCTGTTATCTAAGAAGAAATTCAGAAAATTAATCGAAAATTTTTAAGAACTCCAAATTCGGTTTTATTGTTAGTTAGATAATGGTCGTTTTCTAATCTTGCAACACAGGGAATAACAGTATTTTAAAACTGCTTTAAAATCATCTTTGTAAAGCAATATGTACAACAAGAACGATCAGTTCAGGCATTACCTGAACTAGACTAATTCCATTCAGCACAGAAAGTTTTTAAACAACCACTTCACAAGTTCTGCATTTTTTCAAGCAAAACTTTCTGCTTCCCACATAAATTGGAGTTGCTTGAAGGGCAGAAACCAAGTGCTCCTAACCACGTTGAAAAGATAAAATGACACTGAAGGTAAGCCAACAACTTATCCATGGATGATGAATGACTGACATTTGTAGGCATCTGCCTTTTTATAGAAACATTTTCAGAGATGACATATATTTGTGTTGACAGACAATAAATATTGCACTTAGACAGAGACATATTTTAACACAATGATTATAAGGCTGTACATTCTATACCCTACTCGCAGATTAATAATTAGCTGTCTCTCTTCTAGAGACTGACTATATTTGAGTAAAATACAATACTAGCTAATGTCTGTTTTGGAAAACAATACAGACACTCTACAAATTACACCCAGTATTTCCAGCAAGATACATTTTAATGCTAGCCGCTAGCAATAACATGCAAAGAGGTAACGCATCATAGCTGCTTTTGCTAGCATCACTGCCCTATGAAGGATTTTCTGAAGTTACATACACTGATTTATTCCCAAAGATGAGCCTTTGCCTTTGAAAATTTTACCTGACTCTGACCTGTGCTGCACTTGCTTATCGGTATACAAAAGGGAACGAAACTTCATCTCATTAAGCTATTGTAAGAGAGTGGCACAACAGACAGCATACGTGTCAGTGATGATAATGCAACCTCCTATCTTCTATAGAGTTGTGAGGCTTGATGTTTCAGTTCTAAGCTCTTATTATGACAAATACAGAACTGACAGTGACAGGCTTCTCATGAATAATGCAAGATGCTGTGGAGCCCCACATAACTTAAAACTTTAGCGTGAAAAAGATCCTATGCTACACAAGATTTGCAACACACCTCAATCAGGAATGTAAGGAGCTGCTCTTACAGACGTGACATAACACAACGTCAAGAGACAAGAAGAGCACAACCACCTTTATCAAAGAAAAGGCTGTGTTCTAATCGTGTTCATTGTATTTGACACAAGCATTCTTTGCAAATCCTTAAGTTTCAGAGTCGATGACATCCAGAGAATTAAGCAGCTTTTAAACTTTCTAGTGAACAGTATTATTCATTATCATCAGAGAATCTACTGATAAATTAGTAATTAAACCTGCAACAACTAGCCACCCTGCTGCAGCAGTATTGTTTTTCAGCTTCAAGGGGAACCATGTTCCCAGGTAAAGCTAAATTTAATCTTAGCAAATTACCTACCGTGGACCATCAAATTTTGCCAGTCAATAACAAAGACTTTTTCCCCCATAATAAGCTATCATCCTACCATACATACACCATTACAACTACTTCGATTTAAAATGAGATTTTGCAAGCATAACGAAAATTATACAAATGTAAGTGTTTTTATTGGAACTTATGTCATACCATGCCTGCAGGGAAAAGAAGCAATCACATAATTTCTTACTTGAGGTGTCAATCCAGTTCTGATAGAGAACACAAAGAGGTCAGTTCTATCCGCATGCCCACAGCTGTACAGTCCAAGGCAATTAATCTTACAGGAAAAGAAATACAAAACTACAGGACTTGCTAGCATGTAATTAACTACCAGTCAGACCGAAATGGAAAGGAATAGATTAACCAAATGAAGAACTGATACTGTACGGTTACGGAAGACATCCAGCATCTGCCGTTTCATAAAGGCAGAAGGATTCAACATGCAGTTTTGTGCTGTGCCTGGGAAGCACTATAAAAAGTCTGTATCCATCAATATAGTACCATTGAAAGAAAAGAATCATTAAATAATACACAAAGCTGCAATCACTTTTATTAAATATCTGACTGTCTCAAAATTTTTCTGAAGAACACCGACAGTTAATATCATTAACTTTTTGCACTGCTTTGAAGTATCCTTCAGCAGAAGCTCAGCAGACACTCCATTCTCAAGGCGAAGCAGCAGTGCAATACTTGTCTGTAGATGATTACTTAGACCAGTTAGAATATTTTAATCTTTTGTCAGGGAACAGACACCAGGAATTTCTCTACTCCATAAGCAGCAATAAAAGAACAACTTCTGGCTCCTACAGACTCTTAAATCTATTTTGATAAAACACTCTGTTGAGTAACCATCAGCTAAAGGAAGTAACCTGAGATATTATGATCTCTAGCTTGGTGACCTATCTACGACACACAGTGCTTCACAATGATTCTTTACCAACTCCTACCACACACCATATTTACCACTGAACTTTGCTGTTCCTATATAATCTGTCCAACCCTTAATGATATCTCCTCTCCAAGACAGAAGTTTAGATATGAAAGGCATTTAGAAAAGACCAAAGCTCCTGAGAAGAGATAAATTTAAAGAAAGGTGAGAAAAAGGAGTAGGATATGGGCGAAAAGGAAGAATTCCATTAAAAGTTACTGTGTTTACTGCATATGGCATTCCACAGGGAGCCAGGACAACTCAGTTCTCCACTGTTCCACATTGCAAGTTTAGATTTTTTCACATGTTTTTACCCCTCTGTAAGCCATCTGCTAGATGGACACCTTACTAAGTTCACAAACACACAAACTCGGCACTACAGCCTTCATTCTCACTCAGATCCTCTGAATTGCAATGAATTCAGAGCCACAAGAACTGCAACATTAGATTTATCAAGTATAGACTATAAAGTGTGGTAGTACTTCTAAAATAACTGCCCTATTGTTCTATAGTGACAAAACTATTGCTATCGCGCATCAGCAGACTGGCTCAACACATTGAATCTGTTGCCCCTCACCTTGAAGAACCACATTGCTACTCTAAGTTTGCTTTGCAAACTACAACTATTTAATACAAAAAAAAAAAAAAAAAGCCAAAATGAAAGACTGTACTATGTTTCCATTCTGTGGAATGCCTCTAAGCCAAATACACTTAATTTTCAACTGTATTTCTAAGGAGATCTAAGGAGAGGGGGAAATTCATCTTTATGCACACATCGCTTTCTGATAATAACGAAAGAGAAAAGATACTATTCCATTTTCCTCTAGACCTCCTAACAGACTAGTTCACTTCTTCATTGCCAACAGAAAGGCCAAGATCACCAGTCACCGTGATAAAGCAGCCTAAACACGTCAAAGGCAGTATCAACTCGTCAAGATCCCCAAATATAACCATGACTTCACACCAGGCCTGAGCAATCCCACAGATTCGGAGCCAAGGAGAAAAGCCAGCCCACAGCTCTTCACAACAAAAGAGCAGCCTGCAGGGTTAGAGACCAGCCAGCTGCCTTGGGCTTGCCTGTAAAACAGGGTTATTTTGGTGCTAGAGCCTTTGCAGCACACACCTGCCTGTCCGAATCACCCCCGTGGCGAAACACAGAATAGTCTGGGTTGGAAGGGACCTCAAAGCCCACCCAGTTCCAACCCCCCTGCCATGGGCAGGGACACCTCCCACAGACCAGGCTGCTCCAACCCCATCCAACCTAGCCTTGGACACCTCCAGTGATGGGGCAGCCACAGCTTCCCTGTTCCCAGCCTTCCCCAGGGAAACTCCGCCACGCCACGGGGACGAGTTGCTCCCCCCGCACCCACCTTGGGGAACCAGGCCTTCTTCTCCCGGTCCCACTCGTAGGCGGCCCCGTCGGCCGGGTCTACGTAGGTGAAGGGGTCGGCCTGGCCCTCGCCGCCGGGCTCGGCCTCACACTGCTGCTGCAGCTGCAGCTGCCGGTAGAACTCCTCGTTGCCGTCCTCGCCGCTCATCTTGGCCCGGTCAGCGGGGGCCTAGCCTCGCCCCGCCCCTCTCGGCGGCGCCGGGAGCGCGCAGCCCCCCCCACCGGCCTCACGCGGCAGGCCCGCAGCCCCGCGCCGCGCAGGACCGGAAGCGGAAGCACCGCCTTCTGCGCCGCAGCCAATGAGACGCGGGCGGACTGATCACGTGGTGAGAGGCGAAGCCAATGGAAGGGGTGGGGCGGGGCCTTTGCCGAATGGGGCGTGGCTTGGGAAGGAGGCGGGGCTTAGTTCCCGTCTCTGGGCGGGGCGGGGGCAGGAGTGGGGCAGGAGCAGGGGCAGAGGCAAAGACGGAGGCAGAGGCTGGAGCTGGAGCAGGGGCAGGGGTAGTCGCTTTCGGTGTTGGTCTCCTACCTGCTCCAGAGCGATCTCGCTCCTTTCCCTCTGGCTGCAGCTCTGTTTCAGCACAGGCAAGGCCATGGCATGAGAGTGGCCATCCCTGAGAGAGGTTGTGGCGAGGAAAATGTCGGTCTCGTCTCCCAAGTAATGAGTGATAGGATGAGAGGAAATGGCCTCAACTTGTGCCAGGGGAGGTTCGCATTAGATACTGGCAACAACGTAGCTTTCAATTTCTTCCCTGAAGGTATTCTCAGACACTGGAAGGGGCTGAGTCACCATCCCTGGAGGTGCTTAAAGGATGGGTAGATGAGGTGCTCAGGGATGTGGTCAGTGGTGGACTAGTGCAGTTGGAGTTGATGATCTCAGGTCTTTTCCAATCAAACAATTCTGTGACCCCTCCAGGCTTAGTGGCATGATCAAATAAAAGCCTTTTAGGGGCAGGAAGCACTGGAAGTACTGCTGCTGCAGTGCCCTTCCCCATCATGCCTTGGGCAACACTGAACGGTCAGGTTGCTGCCGTCATCTGGGAGCTGCCCGTCATTTACTGCCGAAGCCAAAAGTCTGCTTGCAGTTTGCACTAAAATGGCATGCAAAAATTAGAAAAAAAATACACCAGTTCTTGGTCTCCTCTTGGCACAGATTTGTGGTGCACATGGTTTGGACAACTAAGCATCAGATCTGCCCAAGTACCTGTTTTCCATGGGATTGGGTGTGACGGGCTGAAGGTGGCTTCAAAATTTTGATTTAGTTTGCACTAATGAAGTCTGTGATTGGTTATTCACCGGTGTAGTGTTCCATCTGTGAATGCTTAAACATTCTAAATAACATTGTCTAATTCAAATCAGTGCTTTTAAAAGACCTTCATTTGGGGCCATCTAGTGTTTTTCACAGTGTAATCCACACAGCATTACATCAAAACCAAATGTTATTGCTAAAGCATGTATTTAAAAGTAGTTTTATTTAGAGGATGCAGCAGCACACTGTTCTGAAAAAAATGAACCTAAAGCTATAAAACCCAGGTGTTAAAACAGTGCACATGTTTTAAATGAAAATTTAGCTGAACAGCCCCATCGAAGCTGGCAGTGGCTGGTTGCCAGTGGCAGAGCCATCTTTCCACTCCAAAATGAAAATGATAGTCACTGCAGACATTTTCTGGAAATTAGTATTCCTGGAAAAAATATATCTTTGCTGTCATACAGGCTGGAATGATAATAAAATCGGAGACACAATCCTGAGCTTGTAAAGCTCTGCAAGAGAGACCAACATCAGCTCACAGGCTGGTCGGATGAAATTGCTGAGGATATAAATACAGTCTTCTAGTAACCTTTGGCTGTTATACAAAGAACATTGTGCCTAGTTAACAACATCTTTCATGCTTCAAGAATTTTCTCTTGGCAGGGCTATTCTGTTAGTTGTCCAAGGATTGTTTTATGATCACTTATAAACTGACAGCTTACAAGACATTTGTATTCGCTCTCAAATGGGCATCGGATTTCGGTGAGGAGCATGAGAGGCTTGATGTAAACTGGCCAGTTATAAAATGAGAATTGGATATATGTTTGGAAGTAAGATAGTCATAGCCTTAAACATTGTAAGAGCAATGAAATTTAAGTTTTACTCTGTCTGTTTGATTTTGGCAGATATTTTTGACACTTCTAACCTGTGTGAATGTAGTGAAGTCTGTGCCCACACAGCACGTTTCCCCAGTGTGCAGACCTGCCTAGAGCCAGTCACTGGGGCATGGACTGGGGAGCAGGACGTCCAAATTTAATCTCAATCCAGTGGAAGTGAGAGCATGATTGTGTGCAGCAGGGTTAGCGCATGCTAAGTCTGATCTGCACGCTTGAGTGTAGCTATGAGGACAAACTACCTGAAATTCCCTCACACTTTGCGCCGATAACAGCATGCATGACAGCAGCGACTGCAGCACAACTTCTTACCCCGTCACCACCATCTGTTCTCTCTCTCTTCAGTAAAGACAGCATAGTGAGCCAGCTCGGAGAGCTGATTCAGCTGGAAACTCATCATCCTGGAGGGTGAAGACAGGTTTCCTCTCCACTACATCCTGGAAATGATAGAATTTGTGGCTGCTTATCCACTGCTGCTTCAAGCTGCCTGTTCTGGGGATGGTGCAAATAGCTGGAGTGTTAACACAGCTCAGGTCAAAGCTGTCAATAAATGGCTTTTTAAGTCCTGACAAAATGTCTCAAACTAAATATCAAAAGGAGGCATTCCTGTAGTGATTTAGTATCTGTGTCTGACACTTCTGTGTGATTAAAGGCAACCTTGGTTTGTCAGAGCTGACTATTGGTCTAGAGATACCACCTACCTAAATTTAAAGTACCTAAATCTTGCTTTTGTTGAAGTGGAGTTCTGCTACCTATTACAGGGGAACCAACAATTCACTAGCCAATACTTAATTAGTTAAAACACTCTTTTCTTAAGACGCTTTGATATGTCGGAACAAGGAGGCAGTAACTAGTGATTAAATAGAGAGAGGTTACTTCTCTTTGGACTTCTCTTGGGGCTGGAGCCTCTAGCTGTCACGCAGACTAGGGAGAGTGAAAAGGAGTCTTCATGGTGCAAAAAACGATAGATCCAGAGGTGCTAAAATTTCAATACCCTGTGCTGACAAAGGAAATGTCACAAAACTGCTCACCTTGCATTGAGGAGACCATTTGTAGCAGAGCCCATAACTAAACGCTGACTATAGCCTCTATCTTTTTGTTAAAAGTACCACTGTTTGAAATGTTTAAGTGCTGTAGCTTTGTGTAACTGTAGCTTGTTCTTTAATTGTAATATTCTTAGCAGAAAGCATGACAGTCAGCTGGCAGCCTGTATTTAACTATGCAAAATGAAACAATATTTCTGTGAACAGGAGAATGAGCTTTAGAATGGCTATAATTTCATAACTGACCTCAATATTCTGTGCCATTTGCTGGAGGTGCAATCTGTTACACTCTATCCATGCTTTGACGTGGTTTTGTTCACTTTTGTGCATTTTCTTTTTTTAAAGTAGACCAGCATCTCACAGTGACAGCACAACTTAGAGTCTTGATACTAAACCTGTTGCTAACATGAACATTAATCGTTACATTTATAGGTACTGAAGCTGTTAAATACAGACTATAAAAACGTACAACCCAGAAGTCATTTTTACTTACTCAATAACACTCCACATGAAGAAGACCTTTGATGGAATCTTGCTTTTCAGTATTTTGTGCCTTTTTTCTAGCTGTTCTTTCATTGGATATATAAATAGTAAAACCTTAATTATTTATGCCAAGTTTGCTAAATAACACTCAGTACTTCTATAAGTAGACATTATTCCCATATACTGTTATAGAATTACACTTGTATTTACCTAGAGGTGAAAGAACTGGGTTTTGGAACACTGAGAAAAGATTGCAAAGAAAACAACCCTTTTTTCCTAAATCCAGTTATGGTGATGTGGAGACATTGTATAGGTAATTGGGAGGAATGGTTTGGATGAATAATGGAGATTGTTTAGATAAAAATAAATGTTGACCAATATATCACTCCAATACAACATCATGAAGATTTGAAAGTACAGAATTATAAAAGCATAAAGCACACATAATAATTAAATGATGACTTGAAATATTGCCAGTCTTTAACAAAAACATATGCAGCATACAACAAACCCATCAATTTCTTAACAGGGTATAGTAGCAAAAGATCATCCACTTAGAGGAGTAGTTACACACGCAGAAAGTAGCTGCATGCAAAGCAAGGAAAATAGTGAAATAGTGTGGGTTTTAAGGGCTACTGTGAAGTGTAGCCAAAGATTTTGCGATGGGAAATTTGGTCTCCAACAAAGACAAATTGTGAGGTCTAGAAACATGTGGCAGATTTGTTTTCCAAGGGCTCTAGTAAGTTAGAATAGAGAATACTATAAGGAACTGTAATGTTCATTAATTTTTCTTTCATTTAGAATTCCCTATAGTAAGATCCAGGAAGATAAATGTAGGGTCATAAGTGTGTAGACTTATTTACTCATTTCAGTCTCACCTTGCAGCTCCATTAAGGAAAAAAAGAGAAGGGGGAAATATCAGTGCAATACATTTGTTACATTTGCATGTAGCTCACTACAAGGGAATGTGTTATATTGAGACAAAGAGTACAATAAGGTCTCTGGAGTCTGCTTCGCCATAAATTACATTTCTGTGCTGTTACATTTCCATTTATTTCAGTGATCCTATCCTGGTGTATTTTACCATAAATTGCTTTTCTGTGCTGTTACTTTTCCATTTATTTCAGTGGTCCTCTCCTGGTGTACAACTGGTACAATAAAAGGGAGAATCCATTTGAAAATTAGTGCTTCTAGTCTTGCAGCTGGTAATGTGAAGAGTGTAGTAAAATGTCAGGCCTGATGGGATTAAAATGGACTGTCGTTAAAGTGGTTCAAAATGATGACAGAGATTGTATTGCAATGCCCTTGGGATTAATAGTTTGATTTTATTATTCTGATTAGGATGGTGAACAGGGAGAGACTGCAAATACATTTTTTCATCTTATAATGAACTTCAATAACGGTGCATGGATGAATGGATTTCCAGCCATGTGTTGTCAGGGGCTCTGTGTAGCTGAAGGGGCTCTTGTGTCTTCAAGGGTTAGTTAAAACTCAGACTTCTGTGACTGACAGCACTATTTTGTTTAATTCATACAGTTGCAACCTCTCTTCTATACTTGAACACAGAAATGCTTTTTTTTGAGTTAGAAGTCCCTTTAAGCAGTGGAAAATCTATTGTGTTTTCTATCACCAACTCCCACGGAACAGAATTTTCATTCAGGTGACACAAACTTCATAAAAGTAAGTGTCATTCAACATTTTTGTAATGTAGGGTATTTCCCAGTGGGAAGATGTTCCCTGCCAGCAGTGCTGCTGAGCTTTGCAGGGATGCACAGGCGGCTCAGGGTAGGCTGTCACTGACTTGCTTCTACATGCAGTCATAAAATCAGTGGGTTTGAGATTAGAAGGCCCATCTCATAAAGACAATCCACCTCTATGTTAAGAAGTGTTATTACTTGAATAACTAGAAGTATAGAAAATCAGTGCAAAAGAAAAATCTGCCTCTCCCAGCATGCTTGAAAATGTACAGAACTTCTAGATAAGACCACATACACTACAGCAGGAGTGGATCTGTGGAGGGCAACGGTTGGTCTGACCCTCGTGTCGTGCGCTTTTGGGAGTTTATACTTCAAATTCACTTTCATGAATGGGGGACACAGTTTCATCTGAGAGAAATCCAGGTTGTGCACTCAAGACCAATCTGGGAGGCAAAGCAAAGTAAGGCGGGGGGGGGGACGGTCAAGCATTTCTCTTCAAAAGTGCGTTGTAAATCCAAAATAGAACTGTAATACAGATCCACCCTAATTTCTTGATGTTAAATCACTGTAACAATAAAGAACTCTGCACTGTGGAGATAGTTTACCCATAGATGGCAAAGAATTTTACAAGTGTGGTTAAAGATTATTACAGCTTTTTTAAGAGAGGTGATGACCTGCAGCTTCTCTTGGCTTCCTTAGGAACTGAGAAGGGCATCTCTTTACTCAGCAGTCAGCTCTTACCCAGAACTTCATAGTAAGTCACTGACAGAGCAAAGGCTAGTGTGGATCTGGCCCATAATACTTTTCCCTTTTTTACTACACCATACCACAGCCCTTTCTTTCATTTTAGCGTGATTTCTGATATGTTTACCAATTTTTAATATTTGGGACAAGAAAAAAATAAATCTGCCTGGTTGATGGTGTTATGGAAATTTGTGGTTTCCCTCGCTTGCAGTAGATGCAATGCTTGACAGAAGGAGCTCTCAGTCACAATTCAAAGAAGAAGTCACCAAGAACAAAACTATACTCACAGCCAATTCTTGCACCAAGTCTGCTGACTCCTGTCCTGCCCAATCCAGGAATTCCAGCTAGGGATCTCTGCTCATGCTTGGCAACGTGAACAATCTCTTTGAGTTTATGCTAGAAGGTCATCTTTTGCAGCTTCTTCTCCCACACAGTTTGATTTCCTTACTGTATATTTAAAAAAAAAACCAAACCGAGGAACTCCTGATGCAAGCTCTTCCACAGGCCCAGCAAGGCAAGGCACCTCTTTCCAGAATCGCAGTAGAAGTGACTTGATGCAAAGGCTCAGTTTCTGTCCTTTTTCACCCCAGGCAGGCTAAACGCTTTCCTCTTCTTTTGTGATACTATAATCTGTTAGCAGCGTAACACTGATTTCTGAACCATGTGTGCTGCCCGTAACTGACAGGGCCCTGGTAGGTGTGTTACTCTGAGTAGCACTGGGAGGCTTTGTACGAAATTTTCCTTTACAGCATGAGACTTGCTTTTTAAAATGTTGCCGGAAACTTTTACTCAGCCAATACAGAGCAAAAGGATTGATGCAGGAATTGCTGAAGGCCAAGGCACGGGAAAAAATGGTAGCTATCAGATGAAAGGTGGAAGCATCTACAGAAGCATGGTATGTGAAAGAGCGGTATAGGTAGAGGATGTGGTTAGGCAACCAGCAAAAGGCGAACAGAGCAACAAGCACCAGCACTGTTTTTGCAACTCTCTTGCGGGATTCAATCTACGAGAAAATAATGCATAACTTGTATTAGTAGCAATTAGTAACACAGGTTTATGTAGTTGGTGCTGATTTTCAGAGGGTCTAAAAGTCTAAATGCATTGGTAACCAAACAAAGCGAAATGGAAAAAAAACTCAAACCAAACTAACCAAGAAACCAACAGAAAAATAAATCTGTTTCATAATTTTTTAACAAGGTATTTCCGGTGCAGAGCACATTCCCTTTCCATTATAAGTCACATGGTGTTCTCATCTAGCCCAGGATTTAAAAATACAATAGTTAATGTGATGGGTGACATGGATGAGGTCTCAGTGTCTACGATTCACCATTTAAACTGCTGAGTTTAATAGGGTAGTAACAAAGCAAAACAAACCCCATCCCTCTTTAGGAAAGCATGCACACTCACAGTTAAGTTAATGAGTCATGAGCATGTGCTGAAGTGCGTAGCTGAATTTGGATTGCTAATATGGGCTGAGTTCATGGAGCTTTTTACTCTATTATCAGGTAAAGGTTTTGCAGTCAAGAATTCAGACTTCATCAGCATGATAGGTTTTGGAAAATTGAACTGTCTAGTGCTTGATCATCGCTTACCTGCTTACGGGCATGGCCGTGTTCTTCTGCTGGCATGTTGGATGTACTTTTATATAAAGTTCTAGCGATAAGAAAATAGTAGACAGAAATGACAGCTAAGGGTACAATATAGAACACCAAGAAGCAAACCAGGGAGTGAACTTCCTGCAGGATCTTCTCAGATACGGGATAGGGGGCACAGGCCTCAAAAGTTACATTTTTCTCAGGATTGCTGAAAGAATACAAATCTGAAAAAACAGCCTCTGGTATGGCCAGTATCATGGAGACAATCCAAACACAGCCGGCTTTACAGCATGTCTTCAGGAGTGCATCCGAAGTTTGCAGTTCCAAGGGCTTAACGATGGCTCTGTACCTAAAACCAACCAACATCAGTGTCAGAATAAAGACAGAAATAATGCTAGCGCTGACAATGCAAACTTCTCGAGGATAAAGCCGTCTCTGTTCTCACTAAACTAGGGGCGGTAGAATCAACTTGGAAATGATAACAGACTCTAGTTCTTTGTAATTAAGATGGAAATGTAACAGTTAATTTTAAGTGTGTATTTTAATGAACTGGCTGGCAGGACTTGTCATTAAGCCTTCATAAGTAAAGATGTCTTCTACTGTTTGGATTAGGATGAGTAAGGGTAGTCATTTCTCCTATTTTTTATGGCACTGCCTAGAAAGATAAATGAGGGAATTAGTACGCAAGACTGATGAAGGTGGGAAACAGGTTAGCTATTTTGTAAATACATGAAACCAACATGTATGCACCTCCTTTCTTCCATTCTCTTAAGAACCAAGCTGAACGGAATGATCTAACTCAAAATAATGCTCTGGTATTCATTCATGTTTATAGAACAGGAGCTAACACTGCTGTTGGTTTAGTAGCTGTGATTCTGCAACACGTGGACTGAGTCAGACATACGAGAAAAATCTGGGAAAATCTCTAGATGAATAAAAATCTGTGTGGCAATGGTACATGGTAAAAGGACCAACAGGTCTTTTCCAACCTAAACAATTCTGTGATTCTGTGAAAGTGGATGAAGTGCAGTATATGCTGCTCCCAAATTGTCAGGGATTCCTGATGATGAAGAAACAAGAGACCCTTCTGGGGGGCACAAGACTGGCAGGAAAAGAAAGGCAGTGAAAAAGGATCCAGAGGACAAGACTGAGTAGCTATACCAACCTGGGAATATGGTCTTTTTCTCCTCTAGGCAAATTTAAATAGAAAACCACGAGCTAGACTGCTATTTGTCAAATAAATACCATTTTTATTGACTTTGATCTCTTCTAGCATGCTGGAACATGTTAGTCTGGTGTTGCACACACTGAGCTTTCTCAGTAAGTTTACAATATAGTTACTCAGTGAAAATGTAGAATGGAGTGTTTATGTTATAGCTACCAGGAAGAATTAAATACAGAAGAAAGTGTCTAAATCAGAGAATCATGGAATAGTTGGGGTTGGAAGGGACCTTTAATGTCTATCTAATCCATGATGGATTCTGAATTGACAATATACAGGACCAAGATCTTGGAGCTATGAGAGATGGACCAGTGAAAACATCAGCTTAATATTCAGCAGTAGTAAAAAACCACAGCAAACCGTAAAACAAAACAGAACAAAAAAAAAAAGCAAACTATTAGGAATTACTAGGAAAACAATGGAGAGCAGAAGAGACTGTTGAGCAATTATTTGTATCTCTGGTTTGTGCGACTCTTGAACACCATGTGTGGGTCGGCATAGTTTAATTTAAAAAAGAGAACGACATACTAAGGATGGAAACTAACATGAATAGCTGCGGAGATGGATAGGGAACACTGTATCTTCTGGCACAAGAGCCGGGACCATCAAATGAAGCCACGTGCAAAGCCAAAAAAGGAGGTGTTCATGCAACAGTGAAAGTCATTGCTAAACAAGTTCAAGAAGAGGCTGAACAAGGAGAGAAATCCTTTGAGGTAATTAAGCAGACAGAAACCATGTCTGCTCAGGAAGTTATCTGAAAGCTTAGGATAGTAGTGTGTTGGATAGAAGTAGTGTGTTGGATAATGGGTTTTATTCTTCCCATGTGTCTTTTCTTGTCCTTATACTACCACTGCTGGAGGCTGGTGTTTGTCTGTGTGGACCCTTGATCTGACCCAGTGTGGCCATTCCTCTGTTGGCTGATTTTATTTTGAGTATAATAACAGCAGCATTACCTAAATTCTGGACACACAAACTACTTGCTATTGCATACAATTCACAATTGCTGGCATACAAGGTGAGCATAATTTTCTCTCTTAATACTAAAAATCATTTAGATTTTTCTGCTCCTTGACACACTTATGCTGATTGAACCAACATCTCATCTTGGTTTTATTCATTCATAAAAGAAGTGCATGGAAAACTGATTGTTCAGCAACTCCCGACAGCAGTCGGATGGGAGCGCTGGTCCCTACTAACAGTGCTGTCATTGTAATTTAAGTTTAATTTCAGGATCTCTGGGCTAAAATATCTCTGGAAAAGATATAAGAGAAAATATTCAAATTGTGTCATGTCACACTAAGCACTTAACACCCTGAAAATTATTACAGTATTGCAGTAACAACCAAATCACAAGATTCATTTGTTTGTCCCCCAGTCTGTTCTATGTTTTCTTTTGATTTTTTTACCTACATGCCAATCTCTTGCATTCCAGGATTTTAGAGCCTCACTGAGTGCATAGACAAAGGATTTCCATTCAGTCATTTTCAGTTTTGTTTTTCATCTTCCCTGACTGCTTTAGTGTACCACTAGGTAGCACCAGTGCACTGTCTTTTCCCTGCCTTCAGCAATTTCTGTTTTCTGTGCAACTGTGAAAAAAACCTTGTACTGTACTTCAAGCTAACAGAAGGTCAAAAGACTTAGAGTCTTTCTTGCTTCACTACATTAAAATTAACTGCTCCATTTTTTTAACACGCATCTTAAAATTAAATTAGTAGTTGGCTCGATTGGGTTTTTTTTTTAATCTATTACAATGTGCAATGCATTTAATATTGTGCAAAATGAGCATTTCTACTCTTTTATTAATTTCTACCTTTACACCTGCAGTATTTCCTGGCAAACCAGTCGCATCAGACCCACCTGTCAGCACTGAGAACAGTCAGGGTAAACACTGATACTCCAACTGAGGTTAACTGGATAAAAGACAGCAGCTTGCACCCGATTCTTCCGAAGAGCCAGGTATCCACAATGTAACGTGTTGCGTCTACAGGCACACAAGTTAATAAAAGCACTAGGTCTCCAAATGCCAGGCTGGTGATGAAGATGTTTGGAACCGTCTGCATGGATTTAATCTTGAAAAAGACTTTGATGAGTATAGCATTTCCAAGGAGACCCACTGAAATGATCACAGCATACGTAACGTAAATTGTGCACAATATTTCTAATCCTGGAAAAGAGTCTTCGGTCCATTTTTCAGTTATGGTTTCATTATCAATGACTGATTTCAGTTCTGTACCATTTGTAGTTTCACACAAAGTCTGATTAGCTGAAAGCAAGTATACTTGAGACATTTCTTTAACTATTTCTTCTCCCCAGGCTGGGCTTAAATTGATCAAAAAAAAAAAGATGTTTAATATTTAGCTTGAAGCATATCAGCAAGGTGAATAGAAAGATACAAATTTGTGTCTGAAATTAAGATTCCCATTGCACATTAAAAACATTCATCCCCTTCTGGGTCTCAAAGCATGCCTAGGAGAAATGCACACAGATCTTGTTCTGAACTGTGTAGGAGGTGGAGAATTTTTTTATTGGCTTTTCAGCTAGTCAAGCAGAGAGGGAGGAGGAAAAAAGAGAAAAGAGGTTTCTTTAAAGATATTAGCATATTAGGTATGATGAGTATTTTTCTAGGAGGTAGCTGGCAAGTAAATATTGTACTGTAATTACTGTAGTGTTAGGGTTTGCACATTACCTAGCAAAGGCTTATTAAAAGTTTTCAAAATATTCTAAAAAAGGAAATAAGATGAAAACCTGAAAATGTTTCCATAATAGTACAGGTAAGCATAGAATATACTGCTTTAATATAAAACTCTACAGCATATTTTGGGTAGTATTTGCTAAAAAAGCCATAGGGGCAGCCTGTGCTTGTCCGTGCTCTGATTAGTCTATCACAGAAAGGCAGCGACTTATATCACAGAAAGGCAATAGAAGACAGAAACTTATGGCCATAATCTTATAAACATTTATATTGAAGCTTAAGTTTGTCCCTTGAAACAGTCCCATTGCCATCAAACCCACAATTTATGCTGAAGTTTTAACAGGTTTATAGATTGATACAATACAGAAAACTGCTGCCTTGCAATATTCCATGTAGTTACTTGCTTTGTATGGTACATCTGAGCATCCAGAACTTCTGGGAGAAAAATATCTTTTCATGATGCTATCTCAATCAAACCTGTTAATATTATGGGTTTTCTTATCTTTAGATTAGTCAACAGTCAAATCTGAAACTGCTGTCTGATGAAACCCTGGCTAACTTTAATGTAAAATAAGGTGTGAGGAGCGTGCATGTTAAATCTCCTGAAATGATGAAAACCAAGATCTCATTTCTAAATAATGGAAATGGAAAGGATATCAAAAGACTGAGCTTTATGCATTGAAAATGAAGATCAGTAGCTGCAGAATTTTTTCTTCCAGATGGTTCTTCAGTTGAGACATTCAAGTAGAAAAAGTACCCTGCTCAAATCACAAAAGCAATCTTGTAGCCAAGTCCCTTTGTCTTTATCTGCGCACACACAGAGAAACACGAAATCAGGTTTGTTTCATTTATTCAAAAACACTCCTCTAAGTGCTACACATGAAAAGTCTAACTTTCCCTTTCCCAATCCTTGCAAGCAGAACTGTGCCATAGATGGCAACAGACCAGATAGTAGATCAGATGGAAGACCAATGTCTTGGCCAGGTGGAAGAAGGAGTCATTGATACAAAAATGATGCATGGGTTAAAAATTCCAACTACATTTTTTGAAAGTGCTTTTAGAAGAGAAGTTCTTGTCACGATCAACCATAATATGTCCTTTTATGCAGGCACAGTATGTAGGTTGCTCACAGATTTAGGTGCCTTTGAGGATGCCAGATGATGTTGTCCACCCACACTGGCGTGGTACCGTGCATTATATTTAATATAAAGTTCAGCAACTGTAATGGATTGTGACAGCTTAATGTCAGATTGTTACATAAAGTGTTTAGATTTCCTGTGTAGAAGAAGTAGCGCATCAGTAAACATGTGGAACTAATTGTGATCCACCAAGTGCTGAAGACTCAAGAGCAGCATCTGAATGAAACATCAGGTGTTTAGCTGAAACTGGAATTTAGCCAAGAGACACTTGCTACTTGCCTCGAGTTGCACTAAAGGTTGGTTGATGCACCAAAGCTCAGGTAGCAGCATAGATCCAACCTCTTACGGTCCCAGAGCTCTCAGAGCCATCTGAGAGATTAGGACTGGCAACCTGAAACCTGAGGTTTGGTTCATTCTGCCACTCGATTCTTTTGTACAGCAAAACAGAGGACCTGGACAGGTATCCCTCTGTGTAAGAGCTAATGAAGAAGGCTAGGGACTCTTGAGCTATGAGATGCTCCCAACAGCTGGTTTGAGGGATGACTGAGGTTTGAAGGAAAAGGTGACAGACCTCCCAACCCATATTTACAACTTGTGAGGACACCAACATGCGCCACAGATGAAGGCAATTCCAGGGAGTATCAAGGGCTTAAAATTCTGTTTGCTCCCAATGCTTCATGTCCTGTTTGTTCCAAACTGGCCCTGAATTCATTTGTCTGAACCTGGATGCTCAGACTGATGCTTCGCACTTCAGAAATGCGCACTACGTGGAAACACAGACACATTTTCCCTGCTCTGTCTCTAACAGGGTGTAGTTCGTGTGTCTAAACCAGCTCACAGCAGCACTGAATTCTACTTGGTTTTGTCTTTCTACTGAAAGGATATTTTTTTCCTAGCTTTCTGCCTCCTTCGGGGAATCTGGCAGAAGGAAGCTCCTTCGTTTCTCACAATTCTTCCTATAGTCCTTGTATTACTGCAGGTTCTAGCCAGGTTCTCTATAGATGGTAACACATTGTCTTGATTGCTCATTAGAAGGTGAAAAATATTGCTTTGAAACACACAAAATAACATTCTCTAGACCAAATAAGAGCCTGGAGGACAGATAGTAAACATAAAATAAGTGATTTGTTTACAATAGTAGAATTTCAGTGTTTCTGTTTGACAGTTTTGTGTGCTCTCCATTGGTGTCATGGGTGGAAACCAGGCTGGAGAAAACACACCGTGTTTTTAACACAGATTCTGATCGCTTTCAGTTTTGCAAATCCAGCTGAAAAGGAAGAGAATGGCTTCATTATTTCAAACAGTAAATGACTCCAAGGTGTTATTTAAGATCTCTGTCTTCTGGTGCTAAGAAAAAGCAATTTGGGTAATTCTGGCAATTGTTAAAATACTGGAAAACACATGAAACAGTCACAGAAAATGAATGTTCTTTTTGAACTCCGTGCTGAAAAAAAAAAACCACCCAAGCAAAATACTCAAGACTATATCGTTTAGCTGTATTTTTAATGCAAATTTTCTGTTTTAATGCAGTGTGACTGCTGACTAAAGTCATTTCCATGTGCTGCATAGTGTTACCCACTCAGAAGAATCTCTTTCAGAACCATTTGCTCTGCACCAAGCCAAAATGTGGAGAAATCAGCCAAAATCTTAACTCCCATTAAAGAAATTGATTTTCCAAAATTAGAATTATTTTGTGTAGCTTATTTTTATTATTTCAGTGTACATTGGTCATACAGCCTTGATTGTCAGTTACACAAATAGGTCAAAATCCCATGTGGCTGGAGTGGTAGGAAACTGATAAGCAGTGAACTACGGCTATGTTAGACAGCATGGGGTTTTTTTTAGGATTATTTCAACTTGCTTTCTTAGGTCTTTATTTGTATAATTTCTGCATAGATCTATTTAGTTGTCTTAATTCTTCTTTTACATCACAAACTCATTTTCAACCCTTGCTTTAATTGTCTCTCATAGCAATTTTGCCATCTGGTTGTTTCTGGCTGGTGTATCTTTTCCGTCTCTCTGCTGAGTGAATTGACGTTTATGTTCTTCAAGTATTAACGGCAGAGAGAGACCGAACAGCTTGTCTATCTTAGTCTTCAATTTTGGTAGACTCTGTTGTGGCATCCTCTCTTACAAAAGGCTTTTCTCAGGTCAAGTTCTCGTCTACAGACGAACCGGATTGCTGTTCACATTCTCAGGCTGTCCAGCACAGAGCAGGACGCTGCTGCTGGGTCACCACAGGCACATTCCTCTTGCTCCTACCTGGAGTGAAGTCTAGCAGTCTACCCAAATAAATGTAAATCTTTCTGTTCCAGCAAGTTCTAGCTTTCCTTTTAGGTCACCTTCTTTTGACATAAAGATGAAGGAAGGGTTTTTGCCCCTCTGTCAAGAAGTCCCCACCCGGAGTCCGTGAACAATTCCAGCTTATAAGCTAGGCTCTGCAGTTCTAACTAGAATTATGTTACCTGAAATATAATTTTCTTCACAGTGTTTTCTGAACTGGCTTTGCCACCTTTGTGTTGGGAGGATTCCCTACTCTGGAGACAGCATTCTTGGGGTAGATGCATGTAATTGTCTCGTTTCTGACTTGCATCTGTATTACAGCTTCAGTATCTTCTCTTTAAATAGAAATTGCCATCAGCAGGACAAATAATGGCAAGATGAGGGGATAAAGAGTGCTGTAGCTCACATCAATAGTAAGAACGAAGCTTTTATCAAACAGTCATTTGAGGGGCTGTATGACTTGTGTCACTATTCCCAGTCCCTTTTCTAGCATTCCGACAGGCAAATATTAGATGGGAAAGCCTGATTGCACACCCAGAGTAAGCGTTGGTGTCAGAGACAGTGGTCCACTTTTAGAGCAAATTACTAACACATCAGGGCTGTTTCCAGTTCTGCTCTGTCCTTCTACAAGAACCAGAACGAGTGATTGCTGTGCTAAACCTGAGTCCATCCCTAAACAGAGAGAACATCACCTCCCCACCTTGCCAGACACCCGTTTCAGAGGTACAAGTGCCAGGCAATGGGGAGACAGATTGCGTAAGGCACTGCCTGTGATGGATTTCTTCACTTGTGAACATAAGAGCTTGGTTTCAGTGTCTGTCAATCTGATGTTTTACACCACTAAGTGGGAACATCTTCTCTATTGTGTATTTTGATATTTTTACCATCGCTCAGTGTCCTCAGCAGCTGGAGACAAAACAACTACTGAGCTATTAAAAGGATGCTTTAACACCAATTTCACAGGCTGTGCCACATTCGCAGCAGTGCCATCATTTGTTGTCAAACACTACTCATTTAGGAGAAAATACATTGGTTTACTACTGGGCTTTTTCCCTAATACCTCTGTGGAGTTGATTCTACACCAAGGGCAGAGGGAGCTGTGCAGGCGTTGAAACTCAGGGCATCAAATCCTGCAGTAATATTTGGTTGGAACTGTGTCCCTGTTTTTCTGGAACTAAAGAAGAGCACTTTCAAATACCACAAGACTTACTGCTAGGTCTAGGGCAAAACAAACGCCATCCCAGCCCTCAGTGTTACGAAGGGCAGTTCGCATGAGCTGTCAGGAGCAGCGTTCAGTAATACAGCAGCAAAAGGGAGATCTTCTTTCTTAAAGAAAATAGCTTCTGATTTGGTTACAATGTCTAAATCCAGACTATCCAGTGGACTTAAGTCTGCCTGCCATAGGATCTCTAATGCCGTCATTAATCAATGGCTCCAGATACCATTTATCCTGTTTTGCAATTCTTGCATCCCTTCCAATTTCCTTTTCCAAGAGTTTCCTCAGTCGGTTTCACTGTGGGAATGGCCAGTGAAATACCAGTGTTATTTCTCAGAAAAGAGAGAAAAATAAACACTAGAATGTATCCTTGAATTTCTTCCATTACTGGAACAATCAGGCAATGAAGTAATATAGCAAGAACAATTCCTTTGGGCACCCTTGAAACTCTCAATGATGCATATAATTTAGAACCATTAGAGTGCCATTACATGCTAAATACTTTCTGATACCTAAAACCACAGAGTACTGTGCATTAAGGCTTAACAATCATCTTACGCAACAGGTAATTATCTTGCCAGTATTTTGATTTTTAATCTCAAATCATTTCCCACGATGACATTTCTTTCGTTGTCCCAATAATAACTGCCTGCTAAATTTAGAATGAATTATACATCTTGGGCGTAGGTATTGCTAACCTGTATTGCTAGCCAGTACTGTAGGCTCATCAGCTGTCAGAAAAAAACTTTAACAAGCTGCCCTGACCTTTAACTGTCATTCTCTGATCTATCACATGGCAATCAAAGAGCTGTGTATTCATTGAGCTAGAAGGCAGCTTTAGCTGCTTGTGTGCGTGGAGATGGTAAAACTCTCCAGGGACTGTTGGGTGAGCTGCTTAGACCTTGGATGTGCATCCACAGGCTTACTTGGTACGAAGGGTGGTTGAGGTTAGTGCCAGTCTAAATAGCAGCATGGGAGTGAGGAGGGTTTTGCTTGAGTCACCGCAGCTGCTGCGGTGATTTTACTATCACTTGTTATTTCTTTTGCATTGTCTAATCTATTGTTAACAACCCACTGAGATCTGACATCAAATAATTGTCTTCATAGATAAATATACTTACAGAAATTCTTCTTTCGTTGGTCTAAATTAGAACACACATTTCCTGGTGTAGGTATCACTAAAAATAAGTAATCTAGGAGTAAATAAGAATGACTTAGAGGAGCTTTTAGATTTTAGATTGCTGCTTTCTCAGAGAGCAAGCAGAGTCAACTGATACAATCAAAACTGCAGGGAGGAGGGTGCGTTTGTATCAGTAACGCACCTCTACCTGTCAGGTCACATGCAAGCCAGAGCTGCCGAAGCTGTTCCCATCACTTAAAATTATTAGGATGTGAATCACAAGCGCATAGTAATTTTTTATTAGATTTGTCTTTGTGCATGTCCTCTCCCTGTGAAAACCATCAATCCACGATGCCGTGACAGATTGCTAGCGCAGATATGTCGGAGAGGAGCAAATGAAGTGGTGCTGGTGCGGAAGATATTGTTTCAGCCCAAAGAAAATTACGTATCTTCATTCTGGCTGACAACCTAAACAATGCCACGCTTGAAACATAAATGATACACCGGTTAGCTGGAAAAGCCATTAGACATATGATGGAGAGTGGAAGTGAGCTAACCGCCTTCCTAGAACAAATAGCACTTCGCATTCTACATAAGCAAGTTGACAGGTTTTTAAAAATTTACTTCCAGTTTTTGCTTTTGGAATAGAAAAAGAAACGAAAGAATGGAAATCTGACATCACTCTGCACGGTGCAGCTTGCTCTTCTGCCATTTCACCTCCAAAGCAGGAAACACGTTGACATTTCCAGCAATTTCCTGGCAACCTGAGAAGTCTTAAGTATTCCAGCACTTTTCTTGCTACTTGTCCAGCTTTTATGAAAACCTTTGTTGCTTTTAAGAATTTTAAAATGTTATGAGGGCATTTAACAAAAACTTTAGAAAATCAAGGTACATTTCATCTTTTATCAGGAATGTGACAAAACAGTTAAGGTCTACTCTATGGAGACAACGCCAGTCACCTGTTGCTCTCATATTGATTCTTTTTCACTGCCTTTTTATTTTAAATTACAGTAGTAGAAAATAGAGTTGGGAGGACTTTCACCACATTTTCCAGTCCATCCTTTGCACTATGGTAAATTCAACTTACACCAATTCTGGCAGATATTTGTCTTATCCCCGTGAGGGTTTTTTAAGACCTGCAATGATGGCAATTCCATCTTCCTTAAAATTAGAAATTGATACCTACTGTCTAGTCTAAATCTAGGACTATTACCTTCTGTCCTACAGAGTGTATGCAGAAAGAATTACTGCACAAAGGAGGATGGTGAGCATCAAAGCAAGATGGTCAACAAGGAAACAGGGTCGCTGTCCATCCACCTAGACTTACTGATGTCATGGCAGAGACAAACTGATGTAAAAGGGACTCGGGGGAGGACTAAACCCCCAGTTCCTCCTCAGCTTCCTTCCTTCCTCTCCCAGGACATCTGGGTGTCCAACAGCCAGGTTAGGGGGGGCAGGGAGAGTCAGGCACAGCTTTACCTCCCAGCACCACAGCACAGTGTGTCCTGTTTCTCACTGCAGAGCAGGGAAAACTTGTATTCAGCAGCAGATTGTAGGACAAAGAGGTTACTAATGAAAATAAAGAATACAAGCAGAAAATGATAGTTTGAATGTCTGACATACTGCACTGTATTTTGTATTACGTTTCTTTCTCATTGAAAGCAGTTTCAAGTTAGAAAGAAGTAGGTATGAGGTGGAACTTGTTTGTATGTTTTCCATGCTAACGTTTCTCCCAGAAAGCCAAGGCACTGAAGGTGATCTGTCTAATTTCAAGTAGGCTGGCTGTAGCTACTGTACGTTGGAATATTCATCTTTTCCCTTTAATTGCTGTGTGGGAGTTATTCACAGAATGAAAGAACCTTTTGTATTTGCTATTGTACACACCAGCTGTAAGACAGCACTATTACATTTTTTTACTTCCCTGTCATCAGTACAGGTTAGTATCTTACTGTATTAACAATCATCAAAAAATCTTTGCTTGAATGATACAGAGAATGGCATTCAAAACTGAAACTAGGATTCGGTTGAGCAGGCAAGTTACCAATTCAAACATTTGCTGAAAGAAACCCCCTTTTTAGTAGGAAAGGAAAGTTAAATGTCTCTTGCGGTGTTATGAAATGGACTTTACCTTTTGCTGTATTCATAGCAAAGTATTACTAAAGGGCAAATTTCTTAATCATCACCTCCAAAGCAGCTATAATTTTATCTGCTGGTGTTCTAGGTTATTTTTGTTTGCAGGAGAGGTAATTTGAACCCTATGTCATACATATGGGCACCCACAATAGGTGGGATTTAATTTTTTCTTGTTTCCATGTTCCATTTGAAGGTACTGGGCAACACTTCTTCACATTTAAACACACATCTACATCTTATTAGAGATCTAAGTCCAAGTCAGCAGTGTCAGCACATCTGAAAATAAAAACATACAACTGAAAAGAACATCTTGGAAAGCTGGCTCCAATTCCTTAATGTATAAGTTGATCAAAGCCCACCTCAGAAAAATTAAGGAGAGGTACTGACTGAGGAACTTAGACATCCACGCCTGAGACAGTCAGCCAACAGGCTCAAAACCTTGAAAGTCAGTATGATGAGTATTAGATTCTGAGGATAAGTATCAGATGAAGAAGGAGCAGAGGGATGGCAGAAGGATGTAAGGAGGACAAAAAAGAGGACAAATTATGAGAAGGTCTAATGATGAGGAAGAGAATGTTTCCAGTCTCTGTTGCACGTGAGGGCTAATCGTGGAAACACCAAATCCTTATGTGGTCAGTACCTTCACTCCACTGAAGCCTAGAGAGTTAAGTCATGGGACGTTTTAGCTCTATAATAGAGTTCAGAATGATAATTGTACATTAGAAGTAATTATCTAGATCAGTGTTTATTTCTGCATGCCACAAAAGAGAACCATCGTTAGACAGTCAGAAGAAAACATCCATTATCAATGAAAAAATCTTGCTTTCTGTGGATAGTGCAGCCCTGTATCCATGGGCAGTATTCTTTGTGAAAAAGGATGTTTGGTCTCACCATCTTCTGGAGGTACAGCACTGGGGTTGTAATGAACTTCAGCTATGGAAAAGAATTATGAAAAATTTCCATTATAAGAATTTATTTTAATACATTTAGAAAGAAACCTGTCTATGCAGAACACACTGATTTAACATCTTTGGGGAAATAACATAAATCAGCACGTTTCCAGAAACAACCAGGAATATTTGGTGCTTAGGTCAGAATTCCTACAAAGGCATTCCTTTTTCAGAATACAGCTCTGCAACGGTTCTCCATCTTGGAAGGAAAAACCTCCTGCTGGGATTCTTCTGAGTTAAACAGTCTCACAGCAGGTCTTGTTCAGGTTCCAATAAGCCCCAGATCTTTGCTCTTTTGGGAATGCATGAGATGATAGACTATAGTGTTCCCTAACTGCAAGTGGGTCCTGTGAGAATGACAGCCACCTGGCCTAGGGTAGAATATTTCTCAGGTGCCTGAAGTGGAAGCTGAGCAGAGAGTTCCCTTCTTCTGAAGAACTATACCAGGGTCTTCAGGCTTTCTTACTCTCCTTAGTATAGCAAAACCCATCTGTAACATAACCACTAACCCCTAACTGGTTTGGTACAGGCAAAGCAGTGAAAGATTTCCTGTCCGTTTCCATTGTCTGGGATTTGACAGTCACCATATGGAACCTATTACATTCTAGTCCATGCAGTACATGCTGTTTTTCTTACCAATCCTAAAATCCGGAGGAGTCCTGGAGGGGAAATCTGAACCATTGGAAGTTGAACTTGTTCTGTTACAATTTAGATTCCACAAAGCCTGGGATGGTGATTTCTGGTTTGAATGCCTTGGTGTAGAACCAGAAGTTGCACTTGACCCACTCCAGTCTGAAATCAGAGAGTGGAAGGCACAAGAATAAAATTCTGTACAAATGTCACGTCTCAATGTACGGGAGACTGAGGAGAAAGATCTGTGCTTGCTTCTTGGGTCAGGCTGAGCAAACCCAGCTCCTGCGCATAAAAAATAACTTATAGTATATCCAATATCCTACATAAATTTCTGAATCTCTGACCAAGCTGAAATCCTTTTTGCAAATCTAGTTTTTTCTGCATGCTCTCACCCCATCATCATGTCATATAAACAGTTAATGGAAGAGGATGAAGACCTATTAAAGAACAATTATTCAATGCAATACAGAAAGGCTGTTGAGAGGAGCCTTATTTCTTAATGTGGAACAAATGTGACACTAATAGCAGATGAAGTAGCAGGCAAAGACTTGCAAGTCAAGCTAAACAGAACTCCTCAGTGCTTACCAGAATAATTACTCAGACGAAATCTTCCACAGCAAAAGTGTATTCGGCACTGCTTCACTACTTCTTCCTTCATTAGGCAATGAAACACGAAGATGAAGAGCCCTAACGAAGTAGGAAGAGAAATTCACGGTTTTCAGGTGGGTTCTCCAGCCTGCTGTCCCTTTTCTAAACTTTTTGTGTGCCACTCAGTTACCAGTATGCTGTGTACGGGCAGAGAGGTGGTTCCTGAGCCAGCATCACATTGGCCCAGAACTGCACCGAGCCCTTGATGCATATGAAAGAGTAATGGAAAGAGCTTTCTGCAGATCTGGTATAATAAATATAGATTCTATAACCATTTTTATGCCCAGATAAGAAGGATTGTACCGCTCCTGAAAAGATGTATTTATTGGCACCCATGTTTCAAAGGCATGAATTCATGTCTTTAATAGTATACCTATCACAGCAATGCTATCTAAGCAACACTATCATCCCACTTCAACAGAGCTTTCCTATTAAAATAGCTAAACACTCTAACACAAAAGCTATATGAGCACTCCTCTTCCCCCTTGCTTGAATTACACGATGTTACAGATTTATTTATATTCCACGGCCCTAAAGTATTGTATTTATAGCAGTTCCCCATTCAGAAATTACCTTGCAAGGTGTTAAAAATGCTGAAGAGGTACAAGAAGAATATCCTTACTGGTCCCCAGGCAAAAAAGACAAAACCCCAAGTTAAGCCTAAAAGGAACATCAAGCTGAAAGCACTTTTGAGGTCTTGGAGAAAACTCCGTTTCCAGAATCGGGATCTCTCTTGTGTCCTTGATTTCATGGACTGGATTTGCAGGAGGACAGTGATGAACATGGCTGTATTCATCAAAAATATTAAGAAGACATAGGCCACGACAGAGGTGTAAAACACTAAGTTCTCTTGAATCCAGCAACTGCAAGAAAGGGGAGTATATATTTAACAAGGAGTTTTGCGAGCAGTGAAATTAATGAAGCCTGATATCCAAAATAAGTCTCCCATATGGCTCTCCGATATCTCATATCCCTAACCCCCATAACTTCCCCCAATGAGGACATTCAACAAATCTCTCCACTTGCCTTTTTATGGATGCTATTAACTTGAGACTTTAATATTTCTATCAAATTCAAATAAACCGAACAATTGTTTCAAAACTTAATAACGCACACAAAGACACACTGACTTAAGGAAAAAACGAGTTCAAGATGTCTTAATTAGGAGTCAACAGTACAGCACAGAGGTGAGCACTGGTTAGCTTTTCCTTAGACATCTAGTGAGTTTTACTGCCTATTGATAAAGATGGGTAACAGTTTTCCCTCTGAGGCGTCATGGGTGTGTGTTGCCTCTCTGATAGGATAGAATGCAAATATTCCAGGTGATCTTCACCAACAAGCGATCAGGTTGCGGTAAACAGAAAGCAGGTGGAAAAAAAGAAAAAAAAAAGGAGGAAGAATTATTTGCTATAAAACGTTTTTAAAAGAGGATGAAAGAATGCAGTGTTTTCCCCCTGGAAAAGCTAGAGGAGTTTGAGATGATATGAATAAAAGAATTTGAAATGAGGAAGAGACAGCAGTGTGAATAAAAAAAAAAAAAAAAGGTAAATGTGCAAAATACCAGAGTAATTATTCTGCCTTTAGGTTTTACCAGAAAACTAGAACTTGTAGGAGCACATAGAAAATCAGACTGAGTCAATGTCAGGTAAAAAAAAGAGATATTCCAGAAAGTAGATACAGAGTTGACTGGCAGAGGGCCTCCTGGTCCTCAAGCCCAGCCCACAGATGTGAGAGTTATGCCATGTAGTAGCCGTACATCAAAATGATCCACTGAACTAGAAACAGTAGAAGGAGAGGGTTGAGATGGGGGAGAAAATACAAAAGCAAGAAAGAAGTTGTTGTTTTCTCGTTATTTCTTCTATCTTTAAGATGCCCTGGGGACCATCAAGAAGCTTAAAGTGTTATACTTACAAATTGCTGAGCGGATTGTTCTCCAAAAGTGATCCATTGCCATAGAAGTCTTTATTTATAATGAGCACGATAGTAATTACAATAGCTGGTATTCCTAGTATAGAAGGCAAGAGAAAAAGGGATACTTAGATTTAAAAGAACAAATGGAGAATATGAAAAGATATCAGATAATCTCTGATGAATAATTACAGCAGACATGTACATCTTAGGTTCAAAGTCTACCCCTAAAGCTCCTTCTGAAATGAATGTAATTAAATGTGTGGCATAGCAGGTTTAATCTTCTTATTTATGTAAATTACAAATGAGTAGGCATAAAAATATTTGTGTTTGCGAAATGTTTGTGAATGTTCAAACATCTCCAGAAGGGATCCAATCTGGTAAAATAAAACCAACTGATTATTACAACAAGCAGAGTGTCAAAAGATAAGCAGACCACAGCATTTTATGCTAAGATCTGATAGAGACAGACATTTTCCAGACAGTGTTTTATCAGTCTTCCTTTCCATTCACTTCCCATTTCCCATATTTCTTTCAATTCTGGCTTTTCTATTGAGAACAGATGCCACCAACACCTTCATGAATGGCTGCCCCTGAGAACAATTACGTACAATATCAAGTCTTAGGACAGAGACGATGATACACTGCACACTAGTCAAAAGCCTAAAAAAATCCACTTTAAAACAGCATCTAATGGTGACCCAAAAACTACAGGCCAAGTCCTGCTCTGGGTCAGTCCCCCTGGTAACATCCTTTCTAACAGCTGAGGCAGCATTTATTTGGGGTCCTTCTTGTTATGTTACTCCTAAACAAGTCTCTGATGTTCAGAGCTTGAAGGAGAGGTGAATCAGCAAAGTCCTCAGGAGAACTGTGAATGAAAGTCAAATCCGTTCCTCAGAGGGGAATGACACACAGGATGGCAGGTAAGGACACAAGGCCTGAAGAAGGAGGTCAAAATCACCTCTGAGCATCACTGTTTCAGGGGTGAAGGCTGTGGGCAGCTCATACTTCCTCAGGTTCACCCACTAACACAAAATACCATAACAAATCATTCCTGTAAAGAGCAGGACAGGTAGAGAGAGCAGTTCCTTATGCCCACTTTCACCTTTCCTTGTATATGACTCTGTGCAAGGAGTAACCAGCACTTTCGGCTAACGTCTCCCTGAGCAGAAGAAACTTAAGCTGACCCTGCCTGGGGAAAGAAATCCATCTTTACAGCTCAGGGGGTGCACCACATTTCTGCTAGCTCAGCGTCTTAACTTACTTTTGCAAATGTGCCCCTGTCTTAGAGAAGTTATCAAACACAGAAATGGAGAAGAAAAGTGCTTACCCCAGCCAGCGATACAGCATTTTAGGATGTACTTGGGGACATAAACATTGAAAACTTTGACAAGAGCCAAGTACAAGTGGACAGACTCCAGACACATCCATGTGAAAGCTGCAAGAAGGAAATAGTGAAGGAGCACAGCCACAGTGATACAGAGACCTGGCTGGTTGAATGAGGACAGCCAGGAATTGATGAGGAAGACCATGTTCAGCATCAGCAGTGCAGCACAAAGATTGAGCAGGATTTTTGAAGGGTTGTCTCTCCGCAGCTTTCTAAAGAGAAGGGGAAAGTCCACAAGGTTATCATTGCATGAGTTGTGTGCTGGGTGCATTCACTAATGCAAGGCAGCACAAACTTCTCTTTGTCATATTATAAACCGGCTTCTCGTGGTATGAGTTGTAATCTTCCTTAGTGTTTTATAGCACGTCACTAATGTGTTTTTGAAGCACAGCTCCCAGCCTGAAAAAGCAGAGCTTCTATATACATGGAGACCTGCCAGGTTTTTCACACTTGGTTGGGGAGAGACAGACTTAGCAACATCTTTTTACTACTGCATCAAGTGTGATTGTTATTGCAATATCACTGAATTATCAAAGCATCCACAGTTACCCAAGGAGCTACTGGTATGTGCGGTATAAAAGGAAACCTATCCAAAAGGAAACAACACAAGAAAGAGCAAAATTTTCTCTCTTTCACTGTTGATACCATCGAATGTACAGTCTATATACGGGGAGTATTCCAGATTGCTGATAACATCCAATGTATAGTCCCTCTGTGTGTATATATACGTGGAACATCCTGTATTCCTGACATGATATCTTACCCATGTCCATGGATATTTTGCTAAAACAACAGAAATGTAGGAATATAAAAGTTGCCAAACAGTTCAGACCAGTGCTCGTACTGAAGCGTATTTGAATCCTCTTACTTCACCACAGAAACAGGTTAAAATGAAGCAATATTGACACTGTCAGCTCTTCAGTTTTCTCTCCTATGCATCACAGCACGAAATATTACCGAACATTCCATTCGTTGCTGCAAATCCATTATTGCTAAAATATTAAAAGTGTTATAAGAAAAAGATCAGACTTACTCAAGGGCTAGGTATGTCACCAGTGTCACACTCAAAAAAATGGAAGAAGCACCACATCCTGCATAGCTTATCACAGTTAATATACGATCGTGTGTGGGATCTATCTCTGTCCGGGACAAGTCCTGTGTTACAAGATAAAGAATTACTGTTGTTTGCCATAGTAGATAAAGAAAATTGCTTTCCACATTTTCACATTGATAAAGAAATTCCTTTCTCTTCTGCTTACTGCTAATTCTGGAGGGTTTCCTTTAATATTTTTATGTGTTTCTTATTGCATAGTCCTCTAGAATATCCAAACTAGTAAAAATATGCAGTATTTTAAGTATCCAGTGTTTCGTTGTGAACCTGTACTTGAGAAATCACCAATTCAACAAGGATTCAAGTATCTTGCCAAAACTATTCCACTGGGAGCTCTCCTTTTAGGAGAAACTTTGCTTTATTTCAATGGCAGCTGCCATGCGTGGGAACCGCACAAAGCTACTAAATGTCTTGGAGTGCGGGAGGACCCTTCCCATCCAGAAAACATCACTGTGCAAAACTCAGCTGGGATGCTGGGCTCTGCTTCTCTACAGCTGCTGCCGGCAGTGACATGGAGAGGATTTTGCTGTTCTCTGCTACAGTTTCTCTTCTGTTTGGTGAAATTTCGAACCTCAGAGTAGTAGCCTGCCTGTAGCAGCCAGTGTACAAGTGACTTTGGGCTGTTAAATAACCGTGCTGAGTACAAAAGTGGCAGTGCAGAAGAGGCATGATCCTAAATTCAAACTGAATTCTTTTTGCTTGAGTAGAAATTTCAACGAGTTTTCTGATATCTGTACCACCTAAATTCCTCCCTGTAAAAGTCACATTTTTACTACCAGGGAGGGCTCTCCTGCCTTTCTTGGAGCAGGGTAATGTTGACCTCTGGGGGAAACTGGGCAAGCATCTGAGGGCAAAGGAGTGGCCTTACGCATGGAGTAAGTTGTATCCTACCGAGATTAGACAAATTTAAGTTACTCTGTTTGCTCTGAGCCTGCCCAAGACTTTGCTATTGCAGCAGCCCATTCTCAGGCAGTCATCTCTGCACTCTCATTTTCTGACATTCAGCTTTGGAGGTAGTTTTCTCTGTATTAAAATACTGACTGCTGGTTTTGCCCTATAAATAAGAGATGATAGTTAATGACATCTCCCATATTTATATTAAACTCTCTTTCTGATGGAGTGTTGATAAAACTTTCAGAAAGATGTAACATCATAAGTCGCCACTGGCAGGCAATAAATTTAACACAGTATTTCCAATGCAGCAAATAGCACATTAATGTTGATTAAGTTACATTGCAAAGAAGTACAAACTACATCTGTAAAATGAATTTGCCTTGAAGCAAGTGACATTTAGAGAACTTTATACCATAAAAATTATTATAACTGTTTTGTTTGTTATTACGGATTTTGGCAAAATTGCAGATATCTAACAGCTTGTATAGATATGAATTTCCCATCTCTCCCCAAAGCTACTGACGACTTTGTTTAGTGCCATGGGACTTTTTTGGAGATGATTCAGAGTACTTACCAGTAGGACTCCAAAATGGGTAAGATGGTTACAAAAACAGATTGTGTAATTCATATCTGTATATTCTACTTCACACCCCGATGTATTCCAACCACCCAGTCCATCTGTGTAATAGAGAAAAAGAGATTTTTAAGCAGAGTTAGTCATGCTCAGTCATTTATAGCTCTGCATCATGCAGAATGTGTGAATATGAGCTCAAGTTAGTACAGATTGCAGGGTCATTTAGCAGCACAGAAGTGAGATTTCACACAGGAACACATCTTATATAGCTGCCTGAGAACATCAAAACTTGGATGAAAGCCTCTGGTGGAAGGAAGAAATATTTAAAGTCATTTACATGCCTGCACACAGAGAAGCAAGGTAAGGAAAAGTGCATTGGACTAGATTACACTGCAGGGTGTGGAAACACAGAAGGCAAGAAACATTTACAAGGCAGAGGATTTGTTTAGGCAAAGTGTGGCACTGAAAAACCCAGATCTTCCCCAGTAAGATGAAACTTATGACCCCGTTTATGTGCTATGTATGACATATTCAGTAGCTAAGTTTCTTACTTAAAATACATACATTCTAACACCAACAATTGCAGAGAAAACTTGTCCCACGTGAGCTAACACACAGTTACCTTTCTGTGTCTGTTGACTACCTGAGCCATAGTCAAGACTTAACCACAGCAAAGCCCCCACTGACTTCCCTGAAGTAACCGTGAGAAGTCATCTGACATTACATTGCATTTCTGCTTTTTTCTTACACTGTCTTCTTACACACGTGTATGCACCATGATACAATGCCAGAGGCTTACGCTCTAGTAGCAACACTGATTGCTGTGGTATCAACGTCAATGGAAACCAGCAACACAGACCCAACAGGACAGTGTCAAAGTTTCAAGCCGGAATATCAAGACGCCAAAGGCTCTGTGAGGTCGGTGAAGGAGCCAAGCATGGCAGCACTGTAATTAACACTTACTGTTCTTCTGAAAGTCCCAAAAGGCACAGTGCACTGCTGCATTGCCCTGAAAGCAGAGAAAAAGGAGACTGTGACATTTATCGAGTACATCTGGATGCTGCCTGCGCTCACAGACGGTTCATCATGCCTGTAATCAGGGTTTATAACTAAGGCAGTTGTTTGATTTCATTTCCTCTGTGCTGCTCTACGAGGAAGCCCACTGATCTCTGCCATTACTGCATGGTGGTGCCACGGAGGTCGCTGGAGATGCCAGCAGTTCAGGGGCAGCTGGACACTTGGTCATTGGAAATCAGCTGGGATATCAGCCAGCTCATCCATGGCACTGAAAACCAGAAGAGAGCCCCAGTTTTTGCCTTCCCCTTTACCAAAGGAAGTTCTAGGAGTCAGTGATTTTCCCAGTTTTGGCAGTCTTTCTGTATCTTGTGCTGTCTTTTAAGGACAGAAGAAAATCAAACAAATTGTCCACCTTAGACTGATTCCCATGTCTGATCTCATTGGCTTCACGCAGTATCCGAGATGTCATAGTGAATTACCAGTGAAACTCAAAAGTTATGAGTAAGACCTAGAATAACAACCTGAGATTTTATATAATAAGAAAACCTCAAACATTTCTCTACACAAGGAAACCTCTGTTTTAAAATCTCAATGTTTTCTCTCTCTCCCTGAAACCAGGCAGGGAAGACACCTAAGAGAAAACAAAGCTTCCCTGCATATTGCAAACAGCTGAACAGATTTAAGAGGGTATTCAATGCAATGTTTTCTCTTGGGAACATTCTAGTTTATTACTTGTAATACTGGAGCAAACTTTCCCAAGGCACAGATTCATTTCCTTTTATTATTATTAAAGTTTAATAAAGCACAGTGTTTACAGGAAGCCACCCTAACAGATAAGCTGATAAGACATTTGATCTGTAGACTGTCAAATATAAGTAGGCAGAGAGCCAAAGATGTAGGTTAGGATGATATCTCATTAAATATTTAATTATGATATTTTTAAAAGGTCGAGTTAAAAAATCTGAGAGGTGCCAGATGGCCTGGTGGCATAAAAAGGATAGAAGAGAGACAATATCTAGATGAAGTTTCTGGGTATATATTGTTTGCTAGAATGGAGAGAGCGTATTGCCATAAAAGCAGTATTTTCAAGCTCTCCTTAACCTGAACTTTAACCACATTAATTTTCTTGAATAATTTTGTTCTGCCCTGGGTTTGCAATAAATTAGGGGGGAAGGGTGGACCATAAACATTTGCAAGACAAAAATGCAAAGGTGCAAGTTTGACCCATGCCAACTGAAAAAGAATTTAAGACACGTTTTAGTTTTGAAACATCGTTTTTAAACAAAACAAAGCAAATTAATTTTTAAAACATCTATGCAATGTTTTGGGTTGTTTGAGATTTAACTCTTTTGGTGACTGAAACAATTTGGTGAATTTGGAGCAACTGTAAATCATTTCAGTCAAATCCAAAACCTGACAATTTTTTTTAGCAAATAAAGTGTTGCTTGAAAAAAATAGTCCAGGTCAAAACAAGGAAAGATAGAAAATGTCCTTTGTTGCTAGGCATGGATTTAGAGCGGACACATAGGCTTTACGAACTTGTAAGAATTTAACACCAAGACCTGTGTGGTCTGACAATGTTTTGGTTGATATATAGTGGAGAGGTCAGGCAGCAAAATGTTTTGTGTGTCCTGTTGCCAATTTATTGTAAAGGTAAGTGAAATAGGCTCTACTTCAACAAGTCCTTGATGAAATGAACACATCCTACCGTATTTTGGTCTATGTGCTGAAGAGTAATGGTCACAGGCTCATTTAGGTTCTGAATTGATGCATTTTCAATACTGGCACCCACAACGTAAGTATTCAATCTCTTCTTTGTTAAACTGTCATCCTGCAGTGGAAAAATACACGTGCCAAAAAATTCCACGCTCCATATTTTATAATAAATTGTATTTCTTGGAAATGGCCATCAGCTAAACACAGTGAGATGCCTGATGTAATTTAGCCACTTGCAACTTCATTAGAAAATGTAGCTGGTTGCAAATTCAGGGACAGTCTCGACACCAGCTGAAGCAGAACAGAGTTTCAGATGCTTCAGCTGAATTGAGAAAGCTGTATAATCATTTCAGTACATCAAAATATCCAGTTGAACATCATTAAGCTCATTAGACAGTAGACACAATTGTGAATGCTGCTTCTGTGTGAAAGCATTGCTGAGCCCTTTAAATAAATGTCTCCTTTTAAATTAATGTCTCCCTTTAAATTACACTCACCCACCCTCGTGAGTTAAGAAAATGGGGCAAGTACTAGAGCAGCTCTAAATGCTGGATATCAATGCTGCTATAATTTTAATGGAGACATAAATCTTGAAATTATTTTCATCGTATTTGACATGTACAATGCATGTTCCTTAAGCAAGAGCTTACTATTAGAGGAAAATCAGGGTATGTTCTTTTCCTGCAGAAGAGAAGCATTAGAGTAATATCTGCAACAGAAAATGAATAAGAAGCCTAAGGTCTGCAGAAACTCTCAGAGCACCATTGCTACAGAGAAGGATTTGCTGCCTGGGTACATTTTCCCTGCACATTTCTTAGTACTCCATCAGTCTGATGCCAAATGTGCCCAGAACACAGGATGCTATTGGGATTTTTCTGTTATACACACTAAGAACAGCTGAGCCGATTGCTGCCCTGTTAGCATTTGTTAGGAGTCATAGTTACGGCAAAGAGTGAAGTAGTCCCAAAAAAATTAAACTGGATCTTCGAATGCTTTTCTGGGTCGGAGTGCTGGATCCCTAGGAATTCCTTCAGTGTTGTCGGCAAGAACACTGAGGCCAAAGCATTTTGGAAAGGGTTTTCTTGAATGTTGATCTGCAGGAGAGAGAGGTGACGTGCTTAGAGCTGCTTCCTCAGGTCAAAAACACAACGGTACAAGATAGCAGGAGGATTGTCTGGTTTATTCCATGGCCCCAGAGATTATACTCCGCTCTCACCTTGAGATCCACACCTCTGTCATAGGTGGTAATGCCAAAGGCCAGTCCTCCAAACATGCTGGGATCTGGACGCATCACCAACAAAGCCAGGGAACTGGTTATGACAGACATATTTCTTCCTGTGTAAGTCACCTTATAGCCAATCTCTTCAGTTGTCTTCAGGAAACTTTACCAAAAGCAACAGAATGGAAAAAGAAAAGATACATCTCTTGAAACATTCTCCTGACTTCTTAATATGCAGTCAGGAGACAATCAGCTAAAAGCCGTTCTGGTTTATCATCACAAGGAACAATCACTAGAGCAGAATGGGCCCATTTTTGGGTGGATGGAATTTTGTCAGGCACGGGGAGGTGATAGCGAGCAAATGAGTTAGCATGTTTGAGTGAGCCAAAGATGAAGCGGGAGATATCCTCCTGCAGGATCAACATGATGTGGTTCTGGGAAGACCTGAGTCAAAACTCACTCTCAGGCCAATGCTCCATGTCATCTGGAAGGCAGCAACTTGTAAAACTTGCCAATTTGATCATCTAATTGTACCCTCGGGTAAAATATCAGAGCCAGAATAGTTTAGCCTGCAAGCAGCCTGTGGAGGTTTGTCATCCAACTCCCCACCTTCTCCAGGCAGCGCATACTTTCAAGGTAGGTCAGCTTGTGCAGGGACGTGTCCAGTAAAGCTCTGCATATCTCTGAGGATGAGATCTCACAGGCTTTCTGGGGCCTGCTTTCGGTGGGCTTTTTTCCTATGTAGAGAGAAGAGGCTGGAATCCAGAGCAAGCAGCAAGTCAGGGCTGTTTAATGCTCATGGGTATTAAGAGTCAGAGACAGCTCCAGGTCTTGTCTGGCCTCCCTTAAGGCTACTCAGCAGTACACAAGAAAGGATAATACTCTATTGAAAATGCGTGTGACAGCTGATCCTGACAGACTAAAGGAAAACCTCTCTCTCCTTCTTTGGTCTAGTGTTATTTTCATGCATCATCAGTCCTAGACACACCAGACCCCCATGGGAATCTTTCAGTCACAGCTGCTCTAGAGCTGCAAAGTCTGCAGTTCAACTTCCTAAGAACACCTGGGATCCACAATTTCTACTGAGACCTGAAAGAAGGAGCATAATAGCTCTTGCAAGGATATCATGCTAACACTTATCATCATGGTGGTCACGCTCTTTTGAGGTCTGATTTATGGAGTAACTTAAATACCTAAGATTATCCTGTCCACAAAAATTGTTAAGGCATTATCACTACAACTTGTACATACCAGATCTGTCTCTATTAAAGTTTAGGAATCCAGGGCCTATTTTTATCCTCAAAACCTTACGATTCATGGGAGAAGAATTTGAAGTAATGGATATTTCACTAAAAAAAAAAACCCATTGCCTATTTGAGAAGGCAGAGGTGTTGAGTGTTGGCAGCTATCGCAGCCCCCACTCCACACAGTGCAGCAGACTTTGAAGACAGAGCACACAGCCAAAAAGATCACAGTGCTACTTAATGCTTTCTCTCTGGCGGATTTTCTAAGCACTTGCACTGTTGATTAGTGTTGGACTGGTCAGTGAAAACTAGAACACATCTTTCCTATTTGGAGCCACAGGTTGTGCGGTGAGAAGTCAGTAAAGCTGTCTCAGCCAAATCAAAAAAGGATAAACTCTGCACATTTGCTTCTGCCTTTGCAAAGACTGGCAGTACTTTCCTGAACAGTGCTCTGCTCATTGACAGAAGCCAGACATTTAAAAAATAAACAGTTGTGTTACTTTAAAGATGTAGAACCATTTCTCTCCCCTCTGAAAGTGATCTAGCAACCTCAATTTTAGTGTGTGTGAGAATCACAGAATGGACATAGGATCCTAAATGTAGATTCTGAAGTCTAATGTTGAATAGCTATGCTTAAAAAGCCTTTGTCACCACAAGTACAACCCTCCCATCTGATGTCCTGGTGGAACAGATATGTGTCTCCAGGCTGGCCTGCCAACAGACCTCGCTGCTGAGCTGTGAAGATCACTCCCGAGATGAGACGGCAGCAAAGCAGCCTCCCTGTTCTGCCTCTGGGCTGAAATGCCCATAGGGAGCAGCTTTGTGATGGTGACTTCTGCAGAACTGGTTCTGGTAAAAGCACCTTTGACAACATAATAACCATTTTCCACCTCAAAGAACCCCAAAACAGGTTTAAAATCCAAGTATAGAAATTGCTAACTGGTGTGGTGATATTTTAACAAACAAAATGCATGGATCTCTTCATAGTGTCATTTTTTATTAGGAAGCCACCTCTGTGCAAGTTATCTTACTTACCTATTGGTCATTTTTCTAATGTTCTGATCTTCTATTTCTTGCAGCAAAATGTAGTTTAGTATAGACAACACATTCTCTGCAAGTGTCGTGCTCATATCTGCAAGCCTTACGATATCAGAAATTTTACTTGCAATGATTTCCAATTCTTCCATATGCAGCGCAGCATCTGGCAAGAGGTGTAAAATATGCTGTACAACATCTTGTGCGTTCTCTGAAAAAAAGAAAGTAGAGATGATGTCTGTGGCATAGCGACACATCTAGGTATACAGCTATTTGTCTCTGTGTAAAAGCAAGGAGTTCATCTGCTTCTCCTCTCTTTCCATATGGCCTTAATGCTTCTGATCTATTACAAAATTATCACCCACGAATAAGTCAGTACGCTCTCAACGTGTCAATGAAACTGGCAAAAACTTGAAAGTAAAATCTGGATATCTCCGGTTCTATTTTAAAATAAGAAAACAATGTACTTTTCATAAGAATATCATGGTCTGCTTTTGGATTATAATGATCATCTATAGGTAATATTTAGTTTTAACTTTAGTCAGATTTACAAGCATTTGTGAATTGAAAATTACACAACATCTGCCCCTCTTCCCAAATGCTGCCTAACTGATACAGGAACAAAAGCAAGTTTGAAAAGTTGTATTTGCCATTCATCATCTCATCATCATTCTATGGGTTTTTTTTTATAGAAGCAGAGTTTTACACCCTGGGAGTGAGAAAGACTGTATGCAACTGTAGGCTTTCAATTATAATTATTTGATGCCACTGCTGAGCAAGTGGATAAGCTGTGGTACTGTTTTTGTTCATCATTGAGACAATTTGCACTGTTTGGTATAGCTTAAAAAAATACTATCAGGTGGTAACAGTCACCTTCTAGCTTACATGAACCACAGCACAAACTTTTCAGTTCTGTACACTGATTCGTGCTTCTTTGTATGAGATCTACGGAACACGAACTATGAACTACTTTGTTGTGGTAATAGAGAGAGTATAGACAGGCAAAGCCTGTCACATTATTCACTGGTTATTTACTTTGATCTCAATCGCAGTGTAGGATTTGAGACAAGTCTTCAGAGTGATAGCTAGAGAATTTTGAAGCAAAATTCATCTACTCTAGAAACTCTTAAGTCTTTAAGATGACCAGATGAGTAGGATGCACATAAAACAGCCTTATCACTCCAGTTCTTCAGATGTCCAACACAGGCATCATCTGAGTACAACTATTTTTACTTTGATTCACTGTAGCACTGAAGCATCTGGTGCCTTACCTTCCGTTATCATGACATCATTGAGGTCTAAAATGTTGTTTGGAAGGTCTTCCAGTAACTTACATTCAGTCATATCTGGTTTCCTCCAGAAAGCTTGCTCAAGTTCAATATTAATTGCACTGAAAAATATAAACAGTGTACATGGTTACAAGAAAAAAATTATATGATGATTTACATTCCTCATATTTCCCATATAAGTGGCTAAGAATGTAATTAATTACCCAGTTTTGAACACTGACTTGCAAGTCAGACCTGAGTTAGCACTCCATTAGCAGCGTAAGAGGAGAGACCAAGTGCCAGAGCAATTTGAAATGTGTCTGGAGGCATTGGAAGGCAGAGCCCTGTGAATGGATAGCAGAAAATGCTACAGTGCACCTCTTTCCCCTCCCTGCTCAAGCAGAAAGTCAGCTTCCTACTCTGCTGGCTTGCACTGGCTGCAGATGATAGAAACGATGCAACACTCCCTTTTCGTGCAGCCTACGCTGGACTGGTCCCCCTTCCTCCTGGCACTGCTGGGTGACATGGCAGTCTACCACCTAGCTCCCCACCACACAAAGCCTGGTGCATCCTCCCGTTTCCCATGCAAGAACCGAAACGAGCCGACCTCACCACTCACCAGCTCCTTTGAGCAGACTGCAAAGGGTTTTTCCTGCAGCTGACCTCCACTTTAGTAGCTGGACTTGTTAGTGGCCAGGAATAATTCCCTTTGCCAGTTGTCTGTGTAAAGCTTTCTGGACAATCCATTAGTGCTGTGGAATAAATGCATAAAAGCTCTTTAAAAAGATTTAGTAGTCGAAAAGAAGACGCCCCTGACACCCAAGGGGGACCCAGCTGTTCTCGGGGCCTCCTTTCCTGACAGGATTGGGGTGGTAGCATGCAGACTGGATAGAAGTATTTGACAGTGTTATTGGCTGCAAGAAAACATTTTGTTTTAATATTTCACCTGCTGTTCTACAACTCTTTTTCTCTTTTGCTTGACAAGGTCACTTCTCAGGTAAAGTGTTAGTATCCCAGCATCACAAACTGTATCTAATGACAGCACATCCTGCAGGCTTCGCTAATCTATCTGAAGGTGCTTTCACACTGCCCCTCATTATCCCATCAATGTCTTTCCTCCAGGCCTGTAGTTTTTATTGTATGCAGCTAATCTTTTGTAAGTCTTTGGTATAAAACGTGGTTTTGAATTTCAGGTAGAGTCTGCTAGCTCTTCTCTCGGGTTTGCTTCTGCATTTTAAGGAGCGATGGATACTGTCACCAAACCAACAAAGAGATTATTTGCCCTTTGAGGCTTGATTGATAAGAACTGGCATTAAGCAAATGTCAGCAATGGGTTTGGTTTCAGTGTTTGGCTCTGGTCTCCCTCAACAGCCAGGCTCTGCGGCTCCTGGATCTGCAGCTGCATCAGCCTGACCTTCCCTTCGTTGCAAAGGTGCTCAGACCTGTCTTGGCACCAGGATTCCAGTTTGAGCTTATTCCTGTTTGTCTAGAACTTAAGGTTTTGATCTTGCTGTGATTGTGTGATGTTCTATAGCTTGTGCCTCAGATGAGCTCAGTGTGGCTACTTGTACGAATGTTTTCCAACCCTAACATTTCATAGAATCATAGAATAGTTAGGGTAGGAAGGGACCTTAAAGATCATCCAGTTCCAACCCCCCTCCCAAGGGCAGGGACATCCCACTGGATCAGTCTGCCCGAGGACTCATCCAACCTGGTCTTGAACACCTCCAGGAATGGGGCAGCCACAACTTTCCTGGGCAACCTGGGCCAGTGTCTCACCACCCTCATGGTGAAGAAATTCTTCCTAATGTCCAGTCTAAATCTGTCCCTCTTCAGTTTATACTCGTTCCCTCTCATCCTGTCCCCACAAGCCTTTATGAATAGCCCCTCTCCAGATTTTCTGTAGGCCCTTCAGGTACTGGAAGGTCACTATAAGATCTCCTCTGAGCCTTCTCTTCTCCAGGCTGATCAACCCCAACTCTCTCAGCCTGTCCTTGTATGGGAGGTGCTTCAGCCCTCTGATCATCTCTGTAGCCTCCTCTGGACCTGTTCCAACAGCTCCATCTCCTTCTTACGTTGAGGATTCCAGAGTTGGACACAGTATTCCAGATGAGGTCTCACAAAAGTTTCAATTAGATTAAACACTTGTAGCCAGAATTGCAAAGCATGAGATTTCAATGAGGTTTTTATGAATTAATACCTATTGGCTTGACAACCACATCTTCAGGTTTCACATATAAGGACAATGGTCCCTCTTCATAAGTGTCGTTCAACAACTCTTCAATCTTGAGAGTCAGAATTTCTTGCTTTTCAAGTGATGCAGCTTTGATAATGGCCTTACAAACGTAGCTATAGATGTAATATACAAACAAGGCTACCATATTAGTAACATTTTACAATTATAAATTGCCACAAAATTAAGGAGTAACTCAGAAAATTATACTGAATTGGGTAATTTATGTACATATTTTGTTCACCGTAAGTGCAGTCCTATAGTAAATGTAACCAAATTCCACTTCTGATGTACAATAGTACCTTATGGCTGGAAATGCTATTTATAGTCTCATAGTAAATACCTCTAAAGATTTCCGGATCACATTAGCTTGGCAAAGGAACGTCTCTCACCAGTAAACATTTGTCAACCATGTTTTAAAGTTTGGAGCGAGCCAGTCATAAAACAATGAGGTACTTATGTACCTCTGTGTCCAAACAGAGGTGGCAGACTCCAAGGCTTCCTGGATATTTGACATTTAATTAAGTGCTTCCGGTGACTCTGCTGGATTCCAGCTTTTTTCTCCTCAAAACAGCTATTCTTCTGGATAACTACATTTGCTGACTTTAGGAGGTTTGGACAGATTGTGTCTCAATCTTTGAGTGGCTTCAGACATGGCAGAAAGAAGCAAGAAGCCAGCTTTCAGTTGTAGGTGGATCACCTAAATGAGCCTCTTATTTAACTGAGTGCTAACAAGTGAGATTTCCTTTGGTCTGGGGTGTTTCAAGTGCTTCCAGCTCACTCCTATTTCTACGCAGCTGTCCCCCATTCAGCAAGGCCTTTGCAAACCATTTGCAACGCCTTGAAGGTGACGGGAACCCAGCTCTCCTTCCTCTTCTGGTCTGAGGTCAGAAGGTAATTAGGATTTCCTGCAGAAGAGGTGCAGGAATCCTCCTGGCAGCTGTCTCGGGCAATGTTCACTCACTGTTCTGACCCCAGTGAAGGATACTGCTCACAGTCAGCTCCTACAGTGCAGTGCAAACCTCCTGGCTTGCCATGGAAGTACTTTGAGGCTCCCAGTACATGGGGTATGAGAGGGAAACCTTGAATGCTCACATGTATTTCCTCAAATCAAGCATTATTGTGGATCTGACTCCGCATGTGCTTTCCTGGTTTAGACACTAAAGGTTCCACAGTTGCTCTGAAACTAAAACAGCTGAGGTAGGGGTATAATTAATCCTCACCCTAAAAATGAAATCAGCATGAGCTCACAATCATGGGTCTTACCTTTGTGACATCTGCTTTACGTTCATCTTCAGTTTGCATAGAAGGACACAAAAAGTTAGAAGCTGGTTAAAACCAACTGGTGCAAACTAGATTTAAGGAAAGCAAATAGTAGAAACTCTGCATGCTTATTAAAATAGAGCCTATTGCTTTAAATGTTATTAGAAACTTACTCTCTAGAGTAGCCTTTGTTTTGCGGTATTTCTAGAGGTACATCAGGATAAAACAGAGCATCATAGTACATCGATTCTGCCTGACACAGAGAGCAGAGCATAACTTTATCTACCGCTGCTCAGGGAGTGTGCTCACCAGAAAGTTATTGCAAAGCAGACTGCTTGCAGGTAGTGCTGAGTGCATCCAGCATTCCTTTGTCTGTGCAGAACATATCAATATCTATTGAGACACAGCTACTCTCCAGCCCGACTATTTACATGGGGTACACCTACCAGGCTGAAGGTCAATATTTAATAATTTCAACAAAACACAATAATATTTGCATTGAGACAATGCAACTTTGATATCCCCTATGCAGGGATAAGAAAAAAGTAAGTTTTTTTAAATCAGAAAATAACAAACTAAGAGATTACATACACGAACCCTCTGGTAGGTGTTCCTTTGTGGACAATTACCCCTGCAAATGAAACAGATTAGAATTGTTATTTCATAGTAAGTATATAAATGTAACACTCCCCATTCTGCTATCACCCAGAAAATATCTTCTGACCACAATGAGCCAGACTTTGCCATCGAGAAGTCATCTTGAATTCAGCATAGGTGTGTCTACATAAATCACCAAGAAAAGTGCTGTAATGAATATGCACCCTGACAAAACCTGCTTCTTCCAGGATGGCACCTACCCTTCTTCTCTTACAGTTTTCCGAATTGGATTCACCTCATGTAAACAGTACAGTGTGTTACTGTATTGTCAGTTGTAAAGTATGCAGTAAGTCTGGAAGTCAGAGAAGAAAGTAGGAATTTGAAATATGCGTAAAATGATAAATCTCCATGTCTGTAAAAGTCATACTTTTATGAATTGCTAAATATCCCTCTCAACTGCTCACAGTTCAGATATGAATACAGCTGGATTGGGCTAAAAGGCATGAAACAGTGTAGTCTTGAGCAAAAAACATTATTTCTGAGCAGGATTTTGTAACTATATTACATTTCACTAGGCGCTGCCACACCAGTGCCAGCATGTACCTACTTACACAAACTAGACAGCCCTCATGGGTATGTGACCCTCACTCTGTGGATGAATGTGACCCTTAAACTCCTTCACACTCACATGCAATTGCTTCACCAGTCCTACTGTGAATGAACCCTGCAGGTACCAGCACTCTGCCCTACTTTCCATCTCCCACAATTACCAATTTCTGTACTTTTTGAATTACCAGGATAGCATACCAGATACATCAGCCCACATGAAGCATTGCTCACGCACTGCAGAGGCAGCAAAGGATTCATCTTCATCATGAACAAATTTATATGGCCAAAGATGACATCTCAGTTTGGCAGCAGCTATTTGCTGTGCGTTAGGCAGGATATATATTTCCAGGTGAATGAGCCCAGAAAACAAACTGTGGGCGTTCCCCACGGTTGCACTTATACAGACCTGGGGCTTTGGTTTACACCATTGTCATGGGCCTGGCCAGTTGTGAAACGGGTATTTGGAACCTGGCAGCAAGTTAGCTCAAAGGACAGAGGGTCAAGGTGATGCCACTCTACAACCAGAGGCTTACCTGACTTTAAAGTTTGTCACAACAAATTCTTCTCCAGTAAATATGATACTGAACTGGAAAGACAACAGTAACATTCTTATTAACTTGATTTATCAGTACTTTATTGAGACCTGCTTTTAAATTTAAAATTCTAAATCCTGATGAAAACGGCTAAAAATTCTTGCAAGATGTCAACACTTTGCCTTTCCTTCTGACTTTAATTTTATCTCGTTAAAAATGCGTTGGATAACGTGATGCTGAAACGCCACAACATTGTTACATGGATACTTATTTCTGTGTTTTCCTATAAGTTTGCATTCTCTACCAGCTGTCCTCATCATCTGATACTTGCTAGAAATACATGAGAATGAGAAAAGAAAGCTACTTACCCAGTTTTCAAGAAGCTTCCTTGCATCGTAGTAATCAGGAGCTCTCTCAGTTTTGTAGATAAGAGAAAAGTTCATGTCAACGTTAAAGAAGCTGACTGTAAGAAGAGAAGATAAGTGAGGTGCATCTTGTAGTTTGCATAGAAGGGTGCCTACACTGCTTCCCATCTACTGACTCCTCCATTCAACCACGGTTGCGCTTCCCATTACACCAAAGCTCTTTGGGAAATCGCACACTCTGATTCTAGTCGAGTCTAGGCTACTCTTCTGAGTCTAGATTACTGCTGCATTGCTAGGAATTTCATTAAAGAGCCTAAGGGTCAAGATATCACAGCTTGACAAACAAGTCATGGTTCACACCTGTGGGTGCACTAACGTGGCTTTTACTGCCTACTAAGAATTCACAGGAAGAGCTAGGAGGATCTGCTGACACACAGCACCTGGCTGAGGAGCAGTAGCTTTAACATGGGACTGGGTCTTACATTATTACATGTTGTTGTAGGTGTCCGTGATGGTCACATCAGCATTTAAAATGGCCTAATTTAGCACTTACGTGGAATGGTACCATTGGTACTACTGGTCGGAGGTAATGGGGACAGCGTAGGAGCCCTCGTTGAAGATGCTTCACTTGAGCCAGCTGAAAAGGACATTAAAAGGCCTAAGAATCCACAGTGGCAAAAAATTAAGGAAGAGTATAGTCCAAGTGAGAGAGAGGTATGAGTCCTTCAGCAAAGGTCTTGGTAACGAGCTGCTGTTGTTCCCCACACCTCTGCAGGGAAGGCAAAGGGGGAAAATACACCTCAGGGTGGGGTGGATCTTTAATTTCTCCAGCATCAAAAGGGAGAAAACAGGATTTGCAGAGTTTAGATCACAAGGAAAACCAGATTTTATGCAACGTTATCTTTTTCATTGCTTGTGTTGAAGAACAGTTCTCTCTCTGTTCCCTTTTTGCTCCTGTAACCTGTGCCAGCCTTCAGGAAAAGGCATTCGTCAATCACCGAGTGCTAATGGGTTAACACGCAGTGATGCTTTGAGATGAACATTGATATTCATGGTCTGTGGTTAATGATAACCTGGCATAAGGATTAGCATTACAACCGCCGGCCATCCTGTCTGTTGTTCTCAAAGTAAAGAATTCCAAGAATATGTCGGTAGCTAATTTTCCTTGAAGTGAATCACCTTGTCAAACCCAATACGGTTTTGCATTTCACATGCAATCTGCTATATCACCCGACAGACAGGGACAAAACAAGTGATGCTTGTCACATGTACTACAGAAAATTGCAGTGATCCGAATCACCGTGTGACATTACAGGCCTCAGTGATGAAAGAAAAGCAGGATCACAACATTTTGCTCTAGAGGTACCGTTTCCTTGCTATGCTGGTAATTTGTGCTTTTTTCTTCACTCACATGACTGTCAGAGACTTGACATTCTATAATAGCTCTGACTAAGAGAAATAAACTTAACAGATGAATACAAAGCCAAATGTCTATGAATAAGGAGTGTGATAAGCAATAAGGATAAGGCCATGCTTCATAAAACATTGTTTTCTCTGCTGTAGTCTAAGGTAAGGAGAATCACTCATGCTTAAAATGTAACAGCGTATCTCTGACCCATTCAAATCAACGACAATATCTCCATGGACAATAACAGAATCCGGAGCTATTAAAAACTTGAAGCCTCCTACTTTTATCCTGAATAGCTTCAAATTATTTGGTGAAGTTGAAAGGACAACCGAAGTCAAAAGCACCTTCTAAACAGGCACGCTACACTACACAAGCTTCTACTTCCTAGGCAAGCGAGCAATTCTACCCTTTGCATTAAGCCACAGGTTGTGCACTCAGCACGAAGTCAAACCAGAGGAACTTCTAAGTTCCAACTTCATGAACAAGAGGGCAATAAAGCATTGAAAGTCCAGCTCTGAGTTGTCTCTCCAAGGTTGGCTCTTGCAGAATGAGCTCAGACCCTTTAGATTCCAGCTCAGACCTTCAGCCTCCAAATGCTCCTCAGCAGTGCCAGTCTGTGTTTTGATGTCATCTCACGATTTAGGAAACAGCAGCTTCAGCCCCTATAGTATCATCAGCAAAAGCAGCACGCTCAGAGGTAGTGGGATGGGGAGCAGGAAACATGCATAGGCTGTTCCAAAGATCTAAATGTCCAGAAACCTGATTTTGCAGAGCAGTGCTCTTTGTAGAGCAGCCCCTGCTCCTCCCAGAGTGTACAAAAAGATGCAAAAATAGCAAGCCTGCTTTTCTCATGATGCTTGGTTAATTTTAGACTTTCATTTGGACATCTCTTTACTCAGGACGTTTTCTTCTGAGATAGTACTAAACTGCTGGGGAAAAAAAAAAAAGGACTAATTTACTCTGCTTTACTTTCCCACTAAAACACTAGCAAATCCGTGAGAAAGCTGCCACACTGCCATTTCATATCCTTTGCCTGCAGCAGGTCAGAAACATGACCTGGCATAATATTTGCTGATTTTTATTTGGAAAAGATCCTCAGGCTTAGATCATCTGGCTGCAAGATAGATCTAGATATTCAATACACAGACCTCTTACCAATAGCCGCAAACTCTCTTTGATGTACACACGAATACACAGAAAACAAGAAACCAGAAGTACCTATTAAATTAAAGGCAAAACCCTGGAGACAAACTCCTCCAAAGAAAACAGAAGAACCTGAAACTAAGGGAATGTGCTTTTTCCTTCAGCACCTGCACGCACCAAGCCGTCCCCATCCTCACAACACAATATCGTGAGAATACAAAGAGCAAAACCCAGAGTACCTGACCCCCCAGTGCTGCAGAGTGGCAGCTATTCCAGCATCCCCAGTGACTTTAATCCCACAGTTTAAATTTCTAGGGGAAACTTGTATGTTTTCCTGGGGTGTGAAGCCACAGAAATGGGCTTCGTGAGCCCCAGTGTGATGCTACAAATAATTAGTCCCTGGTTTCAAGCTGACAGAAAGTGTCTTGTTATAAGCTTTTTTTAAGAGCTGCTGTCACAGAGGAAGAGTGATGAGAACACAGAAGGGCCAATGCTGGGCAGACGTGCCCTATCACTAGAATTAAGAATGTTTTCTTTCCTTACAGAAACACAGACATGATATTAGACTATGATGTATCAAGCTATAAGCCAAACTGTTTGCACACCTAGGGTTTAACTTGTGCTCTTGAATGTTAGAGTGCTGCAGATGCTCTCCAGATAGGAGGAATCAGCATATACCTGGGTGATTAAAAGCTCCACTCTGTTCTTGTTGTTATCAGCGTAATATTTCTAAAACCATTGCCTCGAGGTTGATGTATGATGTATGATATCACCCAGTGTCAGCCAGGATGAATCAGAAATATCTGTTAGAAAAATAATAGAGAAGTGGCCAGACAAAACCCAAAGCCATTCTAATCAGGAACGTTACTCACAATGCAGTTTTCCTCTCCTGACAAATGAAGCATAGTTACAGCTTCACAGGTTTTAATTTATTTCTTTCTCTTTCTCATTATCTCCTGAAGAAGAAAAAACTCTGTTTACTCTCGCATGTCAAGTTCATTACTAGCAGGCAGGTGTGGGACTAACCACCTGCATCCTGTAAGTTCATTTGCTTTAATTAGCATGCATATAATTCCATTCAGCAAATGAGGGCCAAGACATGGTGACAGATGAGATCTGAAGCTAGAAAAATACTGTACCACTGGCATTTTTTAAATCCTAGTAATGGATTCTGATTCTATAATTTAATAAATGGTTTATTCAGTGCCCAGTAAATATGTATGGTTTCCAATAGAAAAGCAGCAAAAAATAGACCAGCCAATAAGAGAACTGCAATAAATATATTTCTGTATTATTAGCAGTCATTTCCATATATTGTATATTCATCCCTCTCCCAAATTTTTTAAAACTAAGAAGAAAATCAGGAATCAGTGTGTGGGTGAGGTAGGGGGAGGAAGAGATGAAGACTGTGAGTCAGTGAGTGGATAAGAACGCACACTCTTACTTCTACACTTTTAGCGAAGTCCCAGCAGGGCTGGAAAAGTAAAGTTGTATCTTCAGGAACCCCTGGGAAAAAAAGTAAAGGCAGAACTTTTCCTGCTGTAAAGGAAACCCGGTGCAATTGCTGTGATATTTCTATCACTGATAAAAAGTCAACTCACCTTCTTAAGGCTGCTTCCTGATACATTCATATGAGAAGTTCCACTCACTTTGCCTAAACGAGCCCTGGCTTCCCAAAACTAATGTAGGATTTCCAAAACAAAACAGATTGCCCAACTTCCCAGCACAGCGACATAAACTGTCTACCAGCAAGATGAATCAAGCCCTACAAACTGAAGCAATGCTCAGGTCTACAAACACCATATATAAACACAAGACTCAAACCTTGCAGCTAGTAATTGTCATAGGGCATAAGTAACAATTTGAGACAGAACATCAGCATTGAAATGGTACTTCCCCGTGAGATTTTATTACCTAGCAACACTTGGGCACAACTATTTCTTAAACACATGCTTCAGATGTTCTCACATATACCCAGTACGTATGAACCCCTATGGGCAGTCCATACAAACTACAGCCAAGTGCAGCTTCTCCTATCTGACAAACAGGACATAAAAGTCAGTATATATTCATACCACTCACTGTCATCCCTATCTAGTGTGCAATCAGTCTATCTCTATGCAATAGCTAGCTCACGAATTTCAGTTAATTAAAGTAAGGAGAAAATTTATAGTGGTAGCAAAGGTCTTGCCGATATCTGACATATGACAGATTCTCAAATGTGATGAAATGTTATGAACATCTCCACAACTAGGACTTCACAACAGCAGTCCTAGTTTTTGCTTTTGGGAAAAAGTTAGACCCCAAAAACCTCTCAGCGTGGCTCCAGCTTAGGCAAGATGGACCCCGCTACTGTTGGTGTAGTTCATCACTTGTGAGACACGCTGCTGTTTGTCCTTGCTGATAAGCCTTGAATATTTGGGCCAGCGTTTTCCGGACTAGATGTCTAATTCAGGCTGCACTGGAGAATCCTATCTAGAGGAAATCACCTGGTTCTTGGGGACTGCTTCAGAAGGAAAAAAATCTTTAACCATTGAAAGCCCCTCTCTAATGTGCTTTGTCTCACAAAAAAGCTGCTCAAACTCATCGAGATTGTTGTTTTTGAAAAATCGAAGTCCAGACACAGTGGGCAAAGGCCTTGATTTTAAGTGCCAAACTTTTCATCAGCAAATATGACTAAGTGCCTCACAATTCCTTGCCAAGCCAAGCGCACACCTTTCCCACAGAGCAAATGGGCCCAAGGGCAAAGGTGTTAATTGGAACAGGGAAACAGAGCCTTCTTCCTCCACCCTTATCAGATCATGTCACTCCTCCAGTCAGGGACACAAGTAAGGAAATAGTTCCAGCAACAGGCAGTGCAGAGAGAGGACTGTCTGGATAAGGCAGTGAGGCAGAGAGCCAAGAGACAGACGGAAAAGTTGTCCTTTACAGCGATTGTTATTGCTGCCCGCATTCTTTGGTGTGGAGCAGGGGTGTCTGCGTGTGCACAATGAGAGAGGTGGGGGAAATCCCTCTGAGCACAAGTTTCAGCAGCAGTCAGTGATTTCCTGATGCTCCTCTCATTGCCTTGGGCCCTGCTTCCATGAAACCTGGAGCAGAAGGGCAATTGCAGTGGGAATGAACTGAAGTCAACGAGTGCTGCACTCGATGGAGACGTAACGTCTGATGGGATGCTCTTTGGATTCTCAAACTGGACATTAAAAATGACCAATTATTCTATGATAATATTCTGTGATGGCTTTTCTTGTGAAGCCATCAGATTGCAGAGGATTATTAAAGACGCATTTGCTATTCTTGCAGAGCAGCTAAATAACATGGCATGTCATTAGCTCTATGTGAGTCAATCAGCCAATTAGTTAATCTCAGTCCTCTGTTTTAATACAATCCCATTTAAATACATACAGACATCAAGATGAAATGATGAGATAACACAAAGCACTGCTAAAGTGCTTTTTAGTGAAGCAACATCCATCTAGGGCACACAACAGACAGGAGACTTGCATAAAAGTGATTACTATTATCTAACTAATGGCTCTAGCTAAATATTGTTAAGCATATTAGAAGAAAATTTCTGTGTCCAACCCACCTCACTCAGTGCCAGGCCAGCTGAGTAGCAGGCTGGTACCCCAGCAGAAGGATGAACCACTAGAAGGTTCATCTAAAAAATGCCACCTGCCAGGAGCCTCCAGGGAATTTTGGTGGCAGAGCCTGCAGCTGCCAGCTTTCCCTCATCCACCACCTCTGTATCTGCTTCAAGAAAAGCCTGCGTGGAGTGATTAGGCAATGTCATATGCATGGCTACAGCACTGTGTGCTTGTGGTCTCAATCACAGCAGCAGTGACTCAAAGGCTGTTAGATAATCCCTATTTTTGTCCTGAGCAGTGGAAGGTTCCCTATTCTCTCTGTGTGATACTCAGCAACACACAATCCCCAAGAAGACAAAATATTGCAGAGGCTCACCACAGCGCAGGTGACGGTCCGCAACAGGAAGGATGCTGCTGAAGTTCCAGTACTCTTCCTTCCATCTGACAATATTGCCCATGGCACAGTTCAGCAGCTCTTCTTGACCCATCACATGGTCCCACATTTGGAAGTAGTACAAGCTGCCGATGAAGCTGTTGCTTACCCCAACAATAAAGCCATCCTTTCTTTTGTGCAGATGACCCAACACCAGGCTACCGTTCGGTTTCAGGCACTCAGCGATTTCCACCATTTCAGTATGCACAAGATTACCATTGCAGTAGACCTCCAGGAGTTGTCTTGTGCTGTCCCACAAGCAGCACACACTATACCACACAAAAAGGCTCAGATCAATCTCAATGTCTCGTAGGGTGCCAAAAAAATACAGTCTCAACTTCTTGTTTTCTCCAGAGAGTCCAAGATCTAGGTCATTTATATCAGCAGAGGTGGCATTAGTGTCATATGAAAATGCTGCCCAGGAGCTGACATTAGCTGTCCGGCTTAGATCAATGCAGACAGTGAACTGACAGAGCTGAGGGATGCTGTAGTTGATCAGAGACACATACTTATCAGTCCTTCCCAGTAAATCCAGTCTTTTTCCATGCAGATAACGTGTTTCTGTAAGCAAACATCATTAGGAAAGAGGGTAAAGAAGGTAAATAAAGAGTGACATCCAAGGAAAAAGATGCAATATGACCTTATTCGGGTACCTTCCTGAATGATGATTTTATAAAGTTAAGTTTCTTCTATTTCTGGTTTCTGCTGCCTCTGAAATTTAATTTTGAGACCACCCACACTACCAGTAAAGGGAAGATGAGTTTAATTCTGCAAACGAAGTATTTAAGTCCTCGAGACATGCCAAATGGGAATCAACACAGAATGGAGGTCTAGAATACACGTGATCCAGTATCACAGATGTCCAGTGTAAAGGCCTTGGTTGGCACACTCTGGGAAAAGAGTTGTTAGCAGCTATCACTCCCAGGTGACATCTCACACCCCCAACCTTCAGGTTTTATGTCAAGGTTTCTGCTAAAAACAAAAATCATAAGGACTGTCCTCTTCTCATAGAATTTGGTTGGGTATGGTTTTTCTTCATTACTTTTAATCTTGTGCACTTGAAGCATAAAGAGAATATTTATATTACACATAACAACACTTCGCTATCTTCTCTGTCTGTCTTGGCTCTAAAATCAGCTCCGCTGAACACCTCAGTGTGTCATGGAGCATGCACCCCCATCCTGGTTTTAGCTTCCCATTGCAGCTCAGCTAAGACAGTTTTTCGCACCCAAGATAGTTATTTTCCTCTTGAGTGGAAGCATATAGGATTCAAAACAGCAGTGTAATAGCAGCATAGCAGAGGCCCCTGGGTGGGGTAGGAGTTTAGCATCTCTGCACTAACATGCTGGCCTCTGCCTTAGTGGAAGCAAGAACTTATGCATGAAATCATGTGGCCAGTGCTGGGGCTGCAGAAGATCCATGGTGGAGCTTTAGGGTATGCAGAGAGGTAGGTGTAGGTACTCAATTACAGCTCAAGAGGTGAGTAATTCATTACAGCACCAGAAAATGCAGCAGCCATCTTCAGCTGTACTTTCCAGCAGCTCCAGGGCCCAAAAGGGTAAGAAACCAGTTCCCATGGATTTGTCCAAGAGATGGAAACACCTGTGGGATGTACAGCTGGGAGAACTGGTGCCCATCCCACAAGTGACCAGAGCAACTAGGTCTTACAGCAGATACACTAGGAGCTTCTGGGCAAAGCTGAGAGAAAGTGGACAGATTTGACAAGAACTAGCCATTAATTCAGTCTTTTTATCATGAAGGCTTTACTTGGAAAGAGCTCATCTCTTCCTTGACTGCACTATGTGCTGGAAGTGACCTCAGTGCAACAGGGAGCATTTCAGAAGCACGAGTTCTCTCTGTGCCCTGCATTGTTCTTGAGGAGAAGTCAAAGATAGAAATACAAAACCCAACATAGAGCTAATTATTATTTTGCTGGGATTTACAGCACAGCAAAAGGGTGCTGAGTGTGTGATGCACACCGTACTGTGTTTGAATCAGGGCCTGAATTACTACTGGGGAATTTAGTTCCGCCAGTACCTTTGGGCTTTTCCCAGAACAATGTGAAGTGAGTAAATGCATAGCTCTTATTTTACAGAGACCAAAGTAAAACTAGAAAAAAAAACATACAGAAATGTAGTAAGACACCCATAAAGGAAACAAGTAAATAATGATAAAACCAAGAGGCTTTTCACCTCCAGATATGGACAACGGTTGTGATGCAACCAAAACCTGACATTTCACTCCTTTTCTCATTTGTACTGACTCATCTGTGGCCCAGACCGAAGCAGCATCCCAGGAGAGGTTGTGCATCTTGCCCAGACGTGTAGGTCTGCAGGCCAACATGTGCTTAGGGATAGACAAGAACCCAGAACCAGTTGCAATGAGAACAGAGAGGTCTGGAATAAAAATAACTGCTGCACTGGGGCAGTACAAGAGGGAGGTGGGTTCCTGCACAGGTATCCTGTGTGGGCACAAGCCAGGAAAGCAGCAGATGTGCCCTGGGCTGGGGGATGCCCGGAGCCCACTGATAGCACCATCCCTATGCTTAATCATGAGGGGAATTACTGTACCTGCCGGGAGGAAAAGACAAGCAGCAACCACCAAGATACAAAGAGCCTTGTGAGAAGAGTGCCGTCCAGGGCCACGTGTGAACCTCTTCATTCTTTAGGCATGTTCTGAAAGACAGATGTCAGTGATCACTCCCTTACCACACACTCAGCTGAGAAATTCAAGCCGCTTTTTGTGATTGCTAAAGTGGCATTCACATCACAGGGGCCCAGAAGTCCTCGCTCCCCGTGACTGAGCTGAGTCATTAGATCAGTAATCTCTAGAAAGGTCACAGCTACACAAACCCTCTGGTTTCTGCTTCTTTCTAAAAGAGGTGAGGTTTACACAATCACAGTCTCTGTGCACGTTTTGTCCATCTATCACAGCTCTGCAAGACCTGTTAGGAACTTTCAATGTGCTTTGACAAAAAGAGTCTGTGTCTGAAATGGTGAAGTTGCTATAAATGTGGGTAAAACAAAGAGATAAAGCCCTTCCAGTGAGGTTCAGCTGGATGTGCCTACCCACTGCCGTACCCCACAGACTCTCATGGGATGGGAGACTGCAGAGCAGCAGAGAAGCACACAGAGAGGCAGGACATGAGGCTGCTCACAGACAGCACAATCAAACAATTTATTCTCACCTCTGGGCTTTCTCTACAAAAAAAACTTCCATCAGTGTAATTGAGCCCTGTGGACATAGTCATAATTGAGCGAAGTTCTGGGCTGTAAACATATATTGAGCGCTTAAAGCTATATCCAAATATGCCATTCTAAATTGGAAGGAATTTGTCTTATTTTATGTTTCAGACTAAATTTGCTCCAAAGATGACTGTAGTTAAAACACAGCAGCTGAGTGGACACACAACCTCGATGCCCGAAAGCCCCAGGCTCACTCCTAGGGCTCTGCACGCTCCCCTGCAGTGCTTTCCTTTCTCTACTTGCTTCACTGAGCATCAAAGACAAGGGCTTATTCTTGGTTTAGGACCGCACCGGATTAAATCTTCGATTAATAATAATGTGTACAGAATGGCTATAAGGGATGGACTAAGTCATCAGATTGTCCCGGTCGGCCAATCTCCATTCGGTTGAGTCGCCTGGCTTCACATCAGACACAGCCGCTGCCTGGGGCTCCCCAGGAAAGTGTTATTACACTCTGACCACTGGCAAAATGGAAACTGTCCCTTTGTGTTCAGACATGTAAAATAAACGTTAGAAAACTATTTAAAGCCTTAGTTAATAACAACTTTCTCAATTTCCTTTTAAAGCTGCGCTTCACAAAACTTAAGAAGTTAGGAAATTTCATCCAACTTTCCATTCACTTCTGTGACAACAAATCTCTTCTCCCAGTCCTCTCGTTTATTACTTCAGCAATGATTTAGTTTTGCAGTAACATTCAAAGAACAAATCGTTATGCTTCCAGCCTCTGGTACCTAAATAGGACTTCTTACTTATTTCAGGTGATTCATACTTTCTCCTAAAAATGCCATAGTCATTAAAGTTGCTGCTCAAAAACTCACCTCACCCTGTAGCACAGAAATCCAGGTAGATTTTTGCCAAGTGCTCCACACTGCTTCTTCTGTCAGATGCCGAAAAACCAGTGAAGAAAATATGAAGAGAAAATCAGGTGGGATGTTGTGGTGATTTCAGTGGGTCAGGCAATGAAAAGCAACCAATTTCTGTCCTGAAATGGCATTTCTTAAGTCCTGGAAAACCTTTTGTGATAACAAATCTCTGCTCCCGACATTCTCTTTTATTGCTCCAATAATGATTTGTTGAGTTTTGCAATAACATTTAAGAAACAAATCATTATGCTTCCAGCCCGCGGTACGTCACAGGGTTGTATTAAGTTTTGTCCAGTGCAAAGTCCGGAACACAGAGCATTATAAAACACAAAGGAGAAAGAAACAACTGAGCTGCAGAGTTCCACTTGTTTCTGATTCAAAACTGGCTGCTCTGAAGAACAGACACTGTAGTTTTCCCACAACAGCCGTCTAGCCTCTATTTGTAGTGTACGGCGCTGTAGTGTAAAGAACAAACAGTATCTTTCTTCCTTCCTGCAAGATATTAATTAGTCATTGCCAAGTTAAGAAAATATTAGATATTGCTTGCTGCTGAGAAAGACTTTGTGAGTTAAAACCCAGGAGTGAGCAGCACCACTGGCTAGACCTTAGCTGGAGGCCAAGTCTTGAATTTTGTAAGCGAGGTCTGGAGCAATTAAATGGTTTTTTTGCAGGGCCCTGGAAGGCTTGCTCCTGTCTCCTGCAGGACTGTCATCTTAAATATTTTGGCAGTGGCTCCCAGGAGCTCAGTTACCTCACTCGATCTGGTTAGGGACTTAGGAGAGAACCTGAACCTTGCAAGACTGCGTAACACTGCAGTTCACCCTGCTCCTCCTAACACCCTAGTCTTCAAACTGCATGGAAGTGTCCCTCTCTTCTGCTCTCCTAAATAACCTAGTCGTCCACCTGCAGCTTCTTCCTGACAAATACACCTCCTCTTCTTGGTTACCCCTGTATAAAGACCCCAGACTTCAGGTTTCTCCTCTGAAGACTACAACAACACTCCTTAGCCAAACTGCCCCATATCCAGGAACTCTTCTCATGCCTTGTCTTCTCACCTCGCACCAGCACGGACCCTCTCACAGCCAAGCACCCTCCTGCCACCCGCCAGCCTCAGCCAGACCACATGGGCAGATCACATTCATGGAAGTTGCAAGGCATGCGCTGTTTGTCTCATCAAATCCACGCTGCACCGTTTCTAGTATTCACACAAACTCTCGCATGGAGAGCCTTCCTGCAGCATGGGACTGAACAGGACTTTTCCAGGGTGGGTGCTTCAGAATTCATCTTTTTCTACCTGTCAACCTTTCATACCTGTTAAACCAGTGTCATGGCATCATGGTATGGAAGGACTTATCACTGCAACCCCAGTGCAACTATTGAGAAGGTCTATTTGTTCCCTTCCTCTGCATCCTTCATCTTCTTCTCCTCTCTGTTTTTCCGTTTCTTCAGTTCAGTTTGATATTTTTAATTATTCAGTGCAAGCTGTTTATCATCTTTGCTAGAGATTATTGCAAAGGGTATGGAAGGCCATGTGAGGGTGTCTCCTCTTTAACACTGGCAGATCCTGACATAATAACTGGCATCCTGCATCCATTTCTGGTCAAAACTTTCCTGGTGAGTTTCAGAAGACGACACCTAGAACTCAGGGTAGGAAAATCCTCTGTGATTAAAGACTACAATGAAATGAACAGAAGCAGAATATGAAGACAGAACACACTCAGACTCACTGGGGCCGTTCAGACAAAAAGGAATTTTGCTTTACTTCGGATGTGCAAAGATTTTTGCCGGGAGGTTGCTATGGTGACTTTTCAGCTCTCCCAAACCTCCTCACACTGTAATTACATCTCAAAGCCTGTGAGCTGGGAATCTTTGATTCTTTGGAGGAAGAATGTGGGTGGCTGACTCTTCAGGATGTTTTTCAACCAGCCATTTTTATTCTAAAACAAAACAAAAAGATTCATATACTTGTGCCTTTAACAGCTGCTTAGGGTTTGTATGAAACCTTCTGGCCCCACTGGCTGCCATCCTCCCAAGATCTTCTTGAATAATTTTTAACTCAGAGGCTCCCTTTGCAGAACACCTCAGTGCTGCATTATGCATCAGCAGAGGTTATTTAGAGGATGTTTAGCTCCCAGGTGGACTGAGCTATCTTTATTCCACTGGACGTTTAAATTTGGTCCCTAAACTAAGATGTGCATAATGACAGGAGTATTTTGCATTTCCTCAGCTTTTGTAGGTTACTTCAGTTGTCGCTGAGCGCTGAGAGCACAGAGGCTGTACAAATACCCTCTGCATTTTCTAGTCTACAGATGTACCCAGTTCTGCACAGCTCCTCTGAGATAACACGCCGTCAAAAAAGAATTAAAACCCAAAATATAAATCCTTCGAAACAGAAGCGTTCAGACCACCATTGTTCAAAACGAGCAGTATAAAATATGTAATATAGCAAAAGGAGCCAGTGTTGGGTTTCAAGTCACAGTTTTTATCTTTTTTTTTTCTTCAGAACAGAAGCATCAGGGACACCTTGCAGAGATCTGCCTGAGCAGAGGGACGGCTGGAACTGCCCTCTGCACACTGACCTCTATAACACGCTTGGTCATAAACCATAATTCTGATAATTTTATCATGAAATATTAGATTCATTCACTAAACAAGGATAAGATTAGCAGGGTGTTAATCTTCTCTTTCAAAAACCTTGAAAGATGTAAATATTACAGTATTTTCTGAGACAGCTGACAGCGCATACAAACTTCTAGGTTACAAATCACTTTTAAATCAAAGTTGACTTTTTTCATTCCTTTTTAATTTCAAAGCTAGAAGAAAATATTTTTGACCGTGATTTATTGAATCCTGTAGTAGGAATTTAGGTGTAGGCATTCAAGAAATATAGCCTAAAGAATACAATCACACCTTCAGATTTACTTTAGTCCTTTGCTACAGGCTGATTCCAGAATGATATACATTTTCTTCTGTCAAAATATCCCAAGCAGATCTTTTAGAAGGAAAAAAAAATCACATTTTCTACATGCATTTTTTTATTTTAAAAGTTTTATACATCTTAAATTCAAATCGAACAAGGATTTTGAGTGATCCAAAAGAATGTGTTCTGAAACACACTTTCCTTTTTCTGTCTCGGTTATGTTTCAACATGAGAAGTAGCAGATATTTCATTGAAATCAAAATCCTGTTCCCCCCTCCACCAATCGGTTATCACAGGCTCCTAAAAGAAACTTAGTGTCAGCGAGCATTCTGGGCTTTCTTTATTGCTGTCTGCTGTGCCATCACCTCACATTCCCTTTCAACACAGCAGAAACAGCGGGTGAACCTCCAGAACACGACGTTCAACGGGATCACAGCCGCTCGTTTTATTTCCTGTTGTGACGCAGGGACACTGTTTTAGCAGAATTCCCTGGGAATGGGCTCTTGAATGCCTACCTGTGCGGCCCTCCCGAGGAAAAACACACCCCAATTATTTATCCATTTGCATCCAGCTCATCGCTGTGCAATTGCTGAGATCCTGCGACCACTTTGCCCACCAGGTATTAGAGGTGGAGCACTGGGTGCCTACATGGACCGGCTCATGTAGCCACACATGGGCACTGTCTTAGCAGCCCTTAATTTTTTCTCCATGACCACAAAAGGCACAGCTTTCACAGCTGCAAAAATTGTATCTGGACAGCTATCAATGGTCTTGCTCCACTTCTGAAACCCTCCCAGCTCCCCCAGTGTAAGGGATCTCCAGCTGGTGTCCAGGCACTGAGCTCAGGGCTATTCCTCTCCCCTCAGCCACGTATCTTTCCAGGCGTTTGTGCCAGGTCATGACCACAGGATGCTGCGTCTCCTGCGAGGTTCCTGATGGCTCCTTGTCAGCTGCAGTGGCTCAGCCCTGGACTTCCATCAGTCAAAAAATATTGCATTACCCCCAAGATCAAGCCTCACCAACGTTTCTCACAGCAAATAAAGCAGAGAACCTTCTGCACAACCCCTGAATCTCTCTGCGGCACCTAACAGGTGGTTCATCGATCCAGTCAGCTATTGCTGTTACCGCAACAACACATAATTGCTAGGACGGAAAGTGCTGCTTCCATGCAACACACCTACACTCCACACCCTGGCTTAATGGCCCCAGAGTGACTGCGGCACAGAGACGGGCACAAATTGCAATGTCAATCTCATAACTGATTTTATTAGTAGCATCACCTCCTAGTCCTCTGGAATTATGGATTATGAAAATTGCCTTTAAAGTAATTTGATGTTATGAGACTTTGGAACAGGACCTTTATGGCTTGAGTGGTTTACATTGTATTAGTCTCAGGTTATGGAACATTTAAGTAATGAAAGAGGAAGGAGAAGGAAAGCTGAGGTAGATAGGAGTGACTGATAGATTTGTAGCAAAACTTGTGGGAAATGAAAAGAGAGATTCTAAAATGACCTCTCGAAACCCGGCTTGTCTGCACAATACAGTACAATTAAAGACACCGCGTCTGCTCTGAAAGAGCCAGCTCAGATGCACTGCTCAACACAAGCTGATTTACCACACTCCTGCGTGGAGGACAGATAGAAGTCCCAAGCATATCCAAAAGACTAATGTGAGCCCCTGATAGGGACTCTGATCAAACCTCTCCACCTCTGTCATAGGCAGCCCTCACCACAGTGAGTGCTTCATTGCATTTAGCTGCCCTGGATGAAGCCAGCTTTGCCTCAGATGCTTCCCCACCTCACCAGGAGAAGGAGATGCTCATAGACATACACACAGAGATTGTCCCGGGGAGCAGACTGATGGGCACAAGGCTTTGGACTTGGTGAGACAGAGAGACTATCCCCTACTATTTCTGACTTCTTCAATTTTCCACATTGGAATCTCGATACTTGGCATCTGCCTACGAGGCAAGAAGCAGCAGCAGTGGTTCTTTCAGCTGCAAAAGGAACTTAATGAAATACACCCCAAAACACTTTCTACCTGCAGAACTCTGTGACTTTAAACTTTGCCTTAAGAAGCATGAAGAGTGTGTCACTAGAGGAAAGGTTCAGCATAACTAGATCTTCTACTAAGTTAGCACAGAAGGATCCACAGTCACAGACAATAATGATTATGCAGATAAGCCACTGATACAGCTTTTCTTTTTTTAAAGTATTCATGATATATAGAAGGAAATAGTTACAGAATTTCATTTATATCTTATTCTGTACAAGTCCTTGTCCGTCCGTTCCCAAAGGTGTGATCACATTACAGCCTGGGCAAGGCATGGGCAGTCTTTATGACACTGGAGGAAATTTCAAGAAATTAATTTAATTACTCTAAAAAAGAAGACAAGCATCCACTGACTTCAGTGGAGACCCAGTTTACTCATCGCAGTCAGGGCTGAACCCTGGCACACGGATGCATGCAGAGGTTTGCAAATCCCAGGCTGACTCGGGACCACTGGATGTCACTGTTTCCCCACACAAGTTTTGCTGATGGGCCTTTTCCTGGGCACACAGCAGGTGGCTCTCCCAAAGAAAATGCTGTCACTGAAGCAAGAGGAAAAGCAATATAAAAAGAAGCAAGCAGCTTATACTTCAAAAGCAGCATTAAAAAGAAAGAGTAGAATTGCAAGAAGCAGGGAGTGAATTTTGCTCAGGGTTCACTGCGGTCCCCTGAGGGTGACGTAAGCTCATCTCCTTGGGGTTTACAGCAGCGAGAGTTCAGAGCCCAGACGGACACACAGACAGCGCTGCAGAAGGTATCGTGTGCCAAGCTGACACATGCTGGAATGAGACACGGATTGCATCCCTGTCAGCTACACATTACTGCCTAATGTATGAGCCCGAGAGACCGAAAAGGCTGTTAAGCACAGCTCGCAGTACACTGTAATCCATCTGTAGAACAGGAGAGCTGATCTGCAGCATTGGTTAAGTCCTTCGCCTCTCCTTCAGCTCCTTTTTAAATATGCTCCTGTCCAGATCCCGGGAATATGTACAGTGTAGGAATAAAACCAGAAAATCAAACATAACAAAAGTACTGTCCAGTGGTTAATAATTTCCACTGCCATTCTTCCACAAGCCAGAAACACCTCCTGGAAGAAAAACAAGAACCGTAAACCGGGCTCAGGTATTTCTTAAAGCTACCCTTGAAGTTTACCGTTAAAGTTACCATTTGTGCCATTGAAACAGAGTCCTTCTTGAACAAGACCACCAAAATTACAAACCAGAGATTTGCCCTGTGCCTTTAATCTGTGCCGTGTTACACTTTAAATCCTCTCTTCCTTGGTAAGATCTCAGTGATATTCATGTAAATATGATGGAGCAATGGTTCTCTTCTGAGCCAAACACCGCTGTCCAGGCAGGAGTTCAGAAAGACAGGGACCTCCACAGCACTCTGTAGAAGGAGCTGCCTTCAAGTTACTGAGGTCTGATTCTTCCCTTTGATTTTTTCATGCCTGTTCATTGTGGTTTCAGGAAAAACGATCCCCTGCTCTGAATTTTGCATTAGACCATTTGCATTGGAAACCTGGACCCGCTTTCCGGCTGTTGGTTTATGTGTGCAAGGTGACTTTCCCTCCTGCTCTTTTCCTTCAGCCCTCTCCACCAACTGTGCAGAAGGGCATTTCTGACAGCAATATTCCTAAACAGGGAACCTGCTGGGATTCCTGAATTCTCCCGTATTTGCAGCTTCCATCAATGCATGTGAATGGAGGAAAACCCTGATCCCAAGTTTCCCGCTACATGCATGTACATTTAGAACTCACCTAACGGCTGGAAACTTACTGGTTTCCAACACAGTTGTGATGCTGCTGGTCAAAAATATGAAATCTCCAGTTACCCTGAGAGCCACCAAAACTGGGCAGTTCGGGACCGATAACAGACTAATTATTTCAGAGATTCAGCTGGGGCCAAACCCAGACAATCTTGTTCTGTAATAGGGCAGGATTTCCTCCATAGCCTCCGTATCCAGCTGCGGGGATGGAGCTGCCTGAGCTATGCAAACTACTCTGCTCAGAAAGCAGAGCTGACACAGAAACTCAAATAGATAAGAGTCATAGGCAAGAGTTTTTCCACAGCCTGAATTCAGTGTGACACATCATCACTGTTTTTCTCATTCCCTGCGACTGGGGAATTTCTTAAAGTGATAACATTTTCATTAGACGTGAACCAAAACCCTGTAAAAGCTTTGTTGTTAAACACAATTGGGTGAGATTCACATCTCACAGAAGTGGATATAAATTTGTCCCTCTGTTTATTCTAGACACGATTGTGCAGTCAGGGGGCCCAAAACACAGGGACTGTTACCAGCTAACAGGACAGCACTCTGTAACATCAGCCTTTGGTTCCCCCAGGACAGACTGAGCTGCTAAGTGGCAACAACCCTTCTCTGTAACACGTTTTATAGGCTAGGATTTATTACTAGAACTTATTTTATTACCAAGCAATGCTGGGATTCTTTTTACTTGGTCTCTTGAAATGTGTTTTGTCCATTAAATATGGGTATTAGATGTGTGTGGGAGGACAAGTTTTTGTTTTCCCTCCATTCCAGCTAGTTAACCAGAGGTAGCTGGTGAGAAGGAAAAACAGTCAGGCAGAGGTAGAGCCAGGTAGACGGAAACATCACTCTGTGGTTTGCCTTGATGCTGGTGACTTTGGCACCTCTCATGCAGACAGTGTGCGTCAAACATATAAACTGTGCCGGGAGATCCCAGTGACTCCTTATTTCATGAGCTGAAAAAAAGTCATGACTATCCCTTCCCACCAGAAGTTCCTTTAGGCTGAAGCTGCAAGTGAACTGCAAAGCAAAGAAAGAAAGGGGGTGCCCTGCTGTAGGATGGATGCGTGAAGGCCTGGGAGTTGGTCGTTCTCCAGCTATATCCCAACCTACGCTCACCATCATGCAGGGAAAAGGGGCCCAGGGGGTGGTCAGCAGGAAGGCTGATGTCCCAGCTGTCAGAGGCTTTCTTCCCTGCCCACAATGACCAGACTACAGTCACAGCAATGCCCACCTCTCCAGTCTGCTGAGGGCAGAAATGGGTTTGTGCCTTCTGACTCCTGTCCATGGCTGTGGCTCACCGGCTGTTTTGTGTCTGCTAGAACCAGACAATTCAGCGGTTTGATCCAGACGTGTTTATTCTAAGTGCATCCTCATGCCATCCGCACCCTGTTCAGAAAATTTTGATTGGGAATTTCATAATACAGCCTTTTAACTCTTTTAATTCCTCTGTAAACAGGCAACTGTCTTTACTTAGCAACTGCCTGACTCATTTCCTCTCTGAGCAGTCCCCTGGGTTCACTCGGCAGTACTTCCTCTTCACATTTTCTACATCTTCTGATATTTTTCCTTTTTTAGCTCAGGCAGGCCATTAAAAATAGCAACAGGCTTGCACCCTGTGTTCGTAAAATCAATTCCACCACCCAGAGATCTTCTCAAGCCCTTTCTCAGAATCTTCCCATTTTCAGTTGTACAATTACTGTTAAGTCTTGAGGCAAGAAAAGGGATGCATTTTAGTAGTCGAAAAAAAATTTCTTTATGACCCATTAAGCTTGTTCAATATAGTTCAGTGTTATGCTTTGAAATACTTCTGAAATAGTATGACATTAACAACCTTGCCAAAGCAGGAAAAACAGACATAAGGGATAAAAGCTTTTTGCCATCTTTGTACTTTCCCCAGGTGCCTGCAGGATAGGCTGGTTTTCAATGCACTCTTCTACTCCAGTTTACATCTATTGTCACTTAGAACTATCCTAATGCAGAGTTAATATTTTGCTATAAAGAAATACCAAAATTCTAATACACGCAAACCCACGCAGGAATAGTCAAGGAAGCATCTCTTCCAGGAGCATCGCATTCAGCCTGTCCCTGCCACCAGTGTCTCTGGGGCTCAGGAGATGCTCAAATCTAAACCTCAATCTTAACTCTGCTGAGGGAATGTACCTTTGCAGCCCCTCAGAACATTACATCTGCTCTGCTCAGGGCATTTGGGAGCTGGAGCTAGATTTTAATTGCACTCTCCCAGCTTATTTCTAATTGAATTTTGCTTTAATCTTTGTACATGAGGAGGAGTGAATTAAAAGGGAGGAGATCCTGCTTAAGATGGGAGCGTGTATCTTCAGCTGATTTATAGCAGGGAATAGCTAGGACCTCCCTGGGTTACTCCCGTTGGGCTGAGAGACTAAAATCACAAGTCACATATTTACAATACTGAGCCTTGTTTCCTTCAACCCAGGACAAGAAAACCAAGCAGCGTTTCTCCTATTTACCGTTTCCAAATCAGGATCATTGGCTAGGCCTACGCCCAAGACAGTCTGTCCTCCTGTTATTTCAGGAGAGCATTAGATGACTCCTTTTCTCACCGACGGACAAACCATCCGTCCTGCCTCAAATCCTCCAGTCTCTACCTCTGCAAGTACAACCTTTGACATGTAGCCCATTTCTTCGGCTGAGAAACCAAAGAAAAACATGGACTCCTAGCTGCCATTACAAAAATAGGTGGTAAATAGGAATATTTAATTACAGGAATATTTAATTACAGAAATAGGTCTTTCTATTCTGTTTCCAAGAGCACAGTGGTAAGTGAACCACCAGCTTTAACCAAGTCTGTAGTTCATGCATCCTCCAGAACAAGAATCAGTCATAATTCCTGATTTATTCTGTTCTGCCACAGTCTGCTGGAGATGAATTCCAGATCAGATGGTACAGTGCATCCTTCTGTGGTGCATCTTACATTTAGTTATTCCACAAAGGCATGCACCTTATTTAATTTCTAGCGTTAAACAGTGTAGTGTCTTCAAGTGAGTTGTTGGTTTCTCAAGGGCTGTACTGCATCAAAGGCTTTTAAGGAAAATTGTCCCATGAAAGCAGGATGAAATCTGAATGCAGAACACAGTTTTGTGCTTGCACCACTTCTCTCCAGAAATTAGGGATTTGTCACATAAAAGCAGCAAACAGGCATGAGTAGTTCTGTCTTTTTTTCTGCAGATGGCACCAAGCATTTAGCTCTGAGGCAGATTTGTTCTTTTAAAGCTATTTTGAATATCTAAAATATGTTCTCCACACTATCCTACCCACTCTTCCCATCTCACAACCTATATACTAGAATGATGCATAGACAAAGCAATAGGGTCTGGTTTGATCCTCATCCCTCGGTGGTGGTGACACTAGCTACATCTCACTGAGGTTATGACGCAACACTTCTTCCACCTGCTCTGAGTCCTATGTCTCTCTTCCATGCCAGTCCTCACTCCTATCCACAAGAATATTTATTTTCTTTTGCAACCTCACAGGCCTCATTTAATTTTTCAAAATCTTATGTTTATCGGAGCTTCAGGCCCTCATTCCTCTGCTGCACGCCTGACAGCTAACCTCCACGAGAAGTACTTCCCCAGCCAAGGAACGCTGGGATGTGTCAGGCAGCAGGTGCAGAAATGTCATAGTGAAACCTGCTCTGCTGTAGCTCGATCAAAACCTCACACTGACATTAGTCGAGGAGAGGAGCGAAGGTCACAAGGAGAGGAATGATGAAACTGTGTAGTCTTCCCTCTTGGATAGGTACCTGTGCAATACAAAGCACGCAAGTGATCGCAAGAGCACACAAAAACATACAAAAAAAAACCCAACATACAAAGCACGCAAGAGAAACCACATCATAAGGATGTTTGGAGGGAAGACCGTTGTACTGCACTGCACTGCACAGAGGCTCTTGTAGATAACTGTCCTGCTCAGCTGCACGTTCTCAGTGGCTGCACAGCACATGGTTTCTCCTCAGCTCTGGGACGCTACACACCACCCATCAATCCTTGTTGTCTCCGGAACTGCAATGGGATTCGAGGCGTGAGGCATAGATAACCCGAGCCAGGAGGAAGGCTGGACAGGAGCCAGAGGCACGAGTGAGTGTGGGCTCACCGCCGAGGTGAGCCAATGCCTCGCTCCACTCAAGTATCACTGAGAAGCCCCCCTTCCCATCCATGCAGTCCTACCCATGCTTCGCACCATCCGCCCGGCCTTGCCCAAACCACTGCTCAAATTCCTTCCAGAGGGTCAATTTTCTGCTGATTTAACCCTGCAGAAATACAGACACTGAAGAGCAGGTACCGCAAGGCTACGGCACTGTTTCCTTTGAGCACTGAGGTTGCACAGCCAGGTGGTCAGACCGCACCAGAGGATCCCGCTCCGTGACAGCTCTGGCTGACCTGCACACAAACATTGATTCAGTGAACCAAGGAAAGACCCAGGATGAAAAGTGCACCCTGGCTAAGAAATATAAACTAACAATCCTTATCCCTGACCTATTGCCATCACCGGAAAACTTCAGTGCCACAGTCAAAAATCTCAAATCTGCAAATTGAAGCTTGGCCGGGTGCTTTGAGTTTTCGAGGATCAGTTGGGGATTATCAGCCTTTCCCAGTTACCTTTTTGGGTGCTCCTTCGCACAGATAGCCCGACTGGCTGCATTGTGTCAGAACCAGATTGCATTTCACTGCAGCCTTTTGGAGCTGTTACTCTATCCCCAGGCAAACATATCTCCCATACTCACGTGCAAAGCAGAGAAAGACAGCTTAGCAACCCAAGCCCAAAAATGTTATGACTTATCAACGTAGCAATGGATTTTATTCACCACTGGCAGCATTGGCTGAAGAGCAAAGTGAGGAAGTCAGATGCATCCTTGACTCCCATATTTCAAAATAAACAAATGCATCTCTAGCACTGCGCAGTTGTGCTCAGACCAACCATGAGCTCCTGGGCTGGACGCTGAAGGAAATAATTGGAAATAGATGATGCTGTACCTGTTCCATCCTCCTTTGCTCCCACTCTACAAAGCACTCTGCTGTCTGACTGGATTGTACACAGGTTTTTGCAGTACACCCACCACTGATATTTGACAGCTATTTGTACTGTTCTTGCTTTTCTTAGCTGGGCTGTCAACGTACTCAATATGTGTACACGGTAAATTTAGGACTGATGAAGATTTTTCCTTGCTTTCCTTGTGTCATTGGGACACAAAATCCCAGATTATTTCACTTATGAAGCATTTCTGGCCTACAGCCGAGAGCACTTCTGTGTACTGAAACTTGTACTTGTTACAATATGTTATAGAAACATTATAATACTTAAAAGGTAGATAGTGTCTCAGAATTTCAAAGTGCTGTATAACCACTAACTAATTGAGGTTCGTGGCACCCCCTTTAAGCAGATAAGGAACTGCCACTGAAAAGTAAGTAGCAGCCAACGCTTGTTATCCTGAGGTCTGAACTACAGCAGTTATTTTTCCAGGTGTGGAACAGTAAAATAATGAGTTTGCTCAAATGCTGCTGTACAGTAATAACTAGCAAATGTCAGTATTTAAATTGACACTTCAAATAGAAACCCCCATCCACTCTTCCACCCACTCAGCAGCAAAAGCTGCACAGCAAAAGTTGCACAGCTAAAGTGCTACCGTCGCAGAACTTGCCGCAACTCCTTTTCAAGAGTTACGCAGCCTCGATACTACCTTGAGTCAGAGGGGTCCAGGCTCTCTGAAAATCATGTCCTTGGGAATCCCCTGAGGAGAGATAAGGCTGCAGACCTGGCAGACTGAGCAGGTTGTTGTCATACTAAGGAGAACCAGAATTGCTGGTGGAAAGCAAGCACCTCATGCACAGACCTACCAAGGCACTGGGTGTTTCTTTTCCATTTCCCATAGCAGAAGAAGCTTCAAGGGGGGCCTCTGCGTGAGCCCCTTGCTTGATGCAGTGCTAAAACACCTTGAAACCAGGAATCTCAGATACCAAAGCAGGTGCTGCAACACCACAATAAGGCAAAGGAGAATCTCCAGGGCTTTCTAGACTTCTTTCCCTCCTTCTTCTTCACCAGACAAACCATGCAACCTCAAAAACACTGTTGCAACAGAGTTTATACACATCTAGGTATTATCACACTGTGTTCACAGTAATTTATAACAAGCCACTTACTTACTGCAGGATTCCAAACCATTGAGGTCTCACCAGTCTTGACTTGAGCCAGAAACCTTTACAGGTGAAAGCAGAAGTCACGGCAAGTAAAAGCTCTGTTACGATCAGTGCTAACAGCACTCATTCTGAAAGCCATTAACTCCCAGAAAACAAGAGCCCTACAGGTTTCTGTTAACATGGTAAGAGGTTTGGAGAGTACCAAAACTGAAGAATGTGCTGAAAAGCTGACTAGATTGTGTGTTTAATGCTTTACTGAAGCTGTTTTGCTGCCTGCTGGGTGTTCAGATGTTACTGTGCATGGTTTGCCGTGCACAGGTATGGGAGAGAATTACAGTCAGTACTCTGCAGGGTTCTCCTGGACTTAATACCACTTATATGATGAATCAGCATCACCACAAAATGTATCTAAAGGTTTCCCACATGTTATTCCTGTGTCTCATTTACAGAAACCTTTAAATGTCTTGCTAGTTTGTCCCTTAAACTTCTAGAAGAAAGAAATCTGGCTGTACTTCGCGAAGATGTAAATAAATGTGAAGCTAGAAGGTGACAGACTGGATAGAGTGGACTTCTTCAGGGGCTGCAATTGTTCGTGTTGCTGAATCCATTACCCACAGCATCAATTTACTCATCATGATGCACTTACCTGTTATTTTACCCTCCCAGTGCTACAAAGAACCGAGCCAGTGTTCATTACAGGCAGCTACATTGGAGGCCTAATTGCAGAATTGATCACTGATTACATTTGATGGGGGTGTAATAACTGATTGGCTGTGCATGCAAAGTGGAACTGACACTCTTTTAGCATCTGCATGATTTGCACCTCTCATTTAGAAAAACATAGTCACTGTGGACAGGCCTCACATAGTCCAGTCAGGGGCATCTTGTTAGCTGCCTGTTACAAACTGACCATTTTATAGTAGTCATTTTGACTAATTAATTTCCTTTTTCATAAATGGACCACATACCCCTTTTCTGTGGTGGAAAGCCTCCTTCTATTACAGCTCACAGCCATACATTGAAAATTATTTCTGCTAGGAATACCCTGCACGCACATTCCCTGGTGCTCAGTGATGCCTCAAATAGTGAAGCCCTCCTTGGTTTATGGCTTCGAAGCTGAAATGCTGAAATTTTAGCTTGAAGAATTCCCAAAACTGAAGTTAAATACAGATGTGAAACCAAAGGAATCATGGAATGGTTAACTTTTGGAGAAGAGACAATTAGAAAATGATCCAGGAGAAACATCTGGCCTTTCTTTTCCTGCTCCGTGTCACTATTCAGAGCCTTAAATGAAGAGTAATCCAAACAGGAAAGCATGAAACCTGTTTAAGATGAATGTTAGTGTTTTCTTATAGCTGTCCCTACAATGCAATCCAGTTTCCAGAATAAACGGCACTACTGTGATTCTGTAGCAGGGACTTCACAAAACAACCCTCCCAGGAAGGGAAACTGGCCACAGATAGACTGATGCTTGTGTGTATGGCTCTCAGCTCCAAATCCAGACACTTATCACTCCTTCCAGAGTGTGAGGTCCTGATTTCCTCAGCAGCACGGCTCCTGTTGGACTAGTGTTTACCAAGGGCTGTCTAGTGGGTCCAAAAATCACTTTTGGTTTAAATCCAGGAAAAAAATGTGTAAAAAGAGAGTTTTGTTTGTGCAAAACTGAAGTCTGATCAGAATCTGACCCTGCCTCTCTCACTATGTGTGCATGGATGTGTGGGTGCAGGGAGGCAGAGGAAATATGTGAGAGAAGTCATAACAGCTCCTAAATAATGCCTCCAAAGTATTTCTAAGCCATTGCACAAGTAACAATATACAGAGACTTAAATTTAGACACAAGGGATCTATTTTACGTTGACAGAAGAATACTCATGTGGAATACGCTTACAAAGAAGCTTCTTTAGGCAAAACAAACAAACAAACACTGGAGTCATTTATCTCCTTGCCCTCTTTTTTTTGTGCTGGAACACAGGAGCTTCACAGTGTTACGGTCTAAAACCACGGCAGGGGCCTCCCGCTGTCCCTGCCGAGCTCATCTGCAGAATCCCACTTCAGTTCGTTCAGCTGGTCAGGAGGAGCAGGCCCGTCTCATGGCAGGACAAGGCAGGGTCTATGGAAAAGCAGCCTGTGAGCCCAGGGTTTTTCCAAGCCATGGAAGAAGCCAGTGGGAATTGCCAAAGCAGCACTTTCTAAGCCAAAACAGGAAGGAATGCCGTAGATTTCACAGCTATACTGCTAAAGCCTCTTCTCTAAACGCTTTTTCCTACAAAAAAGAACTACTCTGTGTTTGCCTAAACATTATTTCAGTATGAAATTGGACTTTAAAAACTGGTTAAGTAATCCAAGAGCTAAAATCTTTCTTGTTAAATAGGATGCAGAGCTTTTACTCCACACTGAACTTGGTAAGGTTGGCTTAATCGAATGGGGAGAGGCAGATTCAGCAGCAGAATTAACAGATTGTAACTCCCAGACAAGAAATAGAACCACAGCTTCTCAACGCTGTGAACACAGCCAGCACCTATCTGTGCCAGACACGCATATGGTCTTTTATCGTGCAGCCCTCACAGCATCCATCTGACACCAAGAGCATCTTTGGCCTCCAACAGAGAGGAAAACAAATTGAATGTAGTCATCCTAAAACACAACTTGTTAGTGGCCACTCACATGTGTAGAGGAGCTTCCCCTTACAAGCTGCTTGGAATGGTAGTTAGATGGCGCTGGGTTAAAAGAGGGATCCTCAGGTAGTTAAATCCCAAAAATACTGCAGGAAGTTGCAATTTGGATTAAAGTAGCTCTGGGTCTTAAGTTCATTAATAAAATCATTATTTGATTTTTGAGTTTTGGTGGATTTTTGTTGTTGCTGCTGAGAAGCAGTTTCTTCCTCATCTCCCCCTTTGTGTGCAGGGTAGTGTAACCGTCACTGCCAGGGTTCCCCTTGGATGGAGTTTACTTTATTTTGATATGGGGATGACCGAGCAAAACACTGCACATTGCCTATATCGAAGCTCCACAGGGAATCAAGACAATGTAACGAGGCTATTGAATCTAAGCCTGCCAAGAATATGAAGCAAAAGGTCTACACAGAGCTCAGGAAATGAGAGCTGTTCCTGGCAAATCTCATTTTTACCGCAGGCTGATCCTCTCTTCAAACCCCAAGTGATAATCTTAAACTAACTTAGTCACAGCTTCTATCCTTGCACCAAGAACCTTCCTCGTCCTCACTACAACCTGCTCCTCATTTTTGCTTTCTCCAAAAGCAGTGAGGCAGTTATCGGGGACTCTCCTCTGCTCTTCCAAGGTGCTTTGCACATAACAGGATTAGCATGACTGACTGTCTTCCTTTTTTTGCCAAAGGAGACCTCTTCCAAAACTGATCTTTCAAAAGAATCTACCTTTGAGCTGTTAGAAAACATTTAAGCAGCATTGCGTCTCTGAGAAATATTTTCACGCTCAGATAACTGAGATATTACCCTGTAGTCTCAAATTTCCCATAGGTACTCACTTCCAGGCAAGGTTCAATCAGCAGGATTTTTAGATCGTTACATAGACTTGAGGAGTCATCTACTCATGTAAGAGTCTTCAAAAAAGATCCTCTCAGTCAGATGTGCAGCAATGTTAGCATAACATTGTAACTCTCCACAAAAGTGTTTTATCTCAACGCCACTTGGAACAACACAATATTCCTAAAAAGCCACTGCTGGAATACATTATCTCATCAGCACATGAAGATAAGATTAAATTGTTTGGTGTTAGAAGTGATAAGGATTACCACATCGGTGTTTAGCTTGTTGGAATTGTATTACTTAGTGCCATTGACAGTAATGACATCAAAAATCTGTATAATTTCAAGTGATTCACTAATAATTACCAGACTCTGCTGCAGGCAAAGTGAAATTCTGGAATCTACACAGCCAGTGCAGCATTTGTTCAATGACTCAGTGTGATGGGATTTGTACCTTAAGAAAACTGACTGAGCTGATTCACCTTAATCTTTTCTTGCAGAAATGTACAGTTCCAAATCAGAGCAAGACAAAAGAGAAGCAAGTAAGAAAATTATTTTAAAAACTAGACAGCTTCTCTGAAGATCCTGCAATAAATTCTGGGCCAAATTTGGGCTCTTTGGGGCAGGGAGTAGCCTCCTGCTGTCTCTGTTTAACCACTATTACCGCAAGCTCATTGCACTGTGGCAATACAAATAAATAGCCGGTGATGACAGCATTAGGTGTTTACACATGCAGTGAGCACTTGAGCTCAGAGCAACTCATTTTAGTTGAACAGATGCAGCTTTTACACACACTGCTTAGGCAGTCACTTTCACTAAATTGGCCCAACAGCTAAACTTTCATTATTTACAGGTATTTGTTTACTATCTCCAGTGTTCTCAGCTTAGCAGACAGACATAACTGTCAAACTCAGAGAGAGCTTCTGCTTGATGGAAAGCCGTAGAATAAATAAGATACACAAAAGCTGAAAAGACAAAAGAAGGTGAGATCAGACTTCTACAGCCCTCTTTTGACTGCAGTAACAATTAAAATATTGATTTCCTGGGGAATACTTATGCTAAGGCAACACGTAGGTGCTATTCTATGAAATGAGAACCAGTGGGCGTGCAGAGGACAGACAGGAAAAGAGTGGACCTGTTTCCACATGTATTACATGTGTATGTTCTTTCTCACTTTATCCCTTTCTGTATAAATTGGTCTCCGGTCCTTACAAAACTGTTGTAGAGCAAAGGATGATCTAAGAGACAGAATTGCTGTCATGCACTGAAGCATCAAACCTTTTCCACCAGCTGTCCAAGGCAGCCACATGATCACACTGCCTTCCCTTGAACTCATTTATCTTTTGTCACCGCCTAGTATGCTCTATCTAAATTTAGAAGGCAGTTCTGCAATCCTTGCATTGAATAATACTTGTTCTGGCCAACAGCCCCAAACACACAAGCAGAAATTGTAGATCCACAGAAACACCAAGCTGGAAGAGACCTCAAGAGGTCATGCAGTCCGCCCTCCTGCCCTCTGATCAGACCTGGCTTTTTGGGTTGATACTTACGCAGCCACAGATCTCCAGCATTGGAGCTTTACCACTTCCTCGGCCATCTATCCCACTGTGCTTCCCCGTCCCTATCTGATAATGTTAATCCTTAAAATGAAATATTAAACTCCCCTGATTAAAATCAATTATATTCTCTTTTAGTCTCTCTCTGCTTCAGTCAAAGAAAGCAGATTATTACCCTTCATTTGCCTCTTCTTTAGACTAAAAAAAAAAATAAATCCCAATTCTTTAACTTTCCTCATTCATCTTCTCATTATTTTTGTTGACTTCCTCTAGATCTTTTCCAGTTGGCTTGTATCTTGTAGCACAGTGCCCCAGCAGAAGTCTCGCTGATGCCTTGCTATAGCTGAGTGGAGTGGAGGACTGCCGTATATCCGAGAGACTGCACTTCTGTCCCTGCTTTCAGTATCTCACTTCCCTTTTCACAATACCATGGCACCATTGACTCAGCTCAGCTTGTGACATCCAAGATTATTTTCTGCTCTATCTGCTATTTAGCAAGCCGTTCTCTGTCTTGGCTTTCTGCAATTAATTATGCCTGTCTAAATGCTTTATCTTGCATCAGTTCCTATTTTGCCTCATTTTCTCCTGGACTACATTTCTAGCTTTCAAGATCATTTTGAATTCTGAGCTTATCCTCTAACAGTGTTTATAAATGTTATAAGGATGCTTTCCATTCCATCATCCGGGGAACTAACAAACATACAGGTCCAAGGACGAAGGCTTGATCCTTTATGTCTTACATTAAGCAATATAGTCTGATAACTTTACATCTAAGGAGTTATTCACCCAGATAAATACAAGCCAGCTTGAGCCAAGACTGAGAAATGAGGTCCTTGGAGTATAGATGTATTAGTGACACAGATTGTTGCAGGTACTTGTCCCAGTAGGAGAGTAATAAACAAGAATGTGCAGTTAAAGCCCATTTAGAAAGAAGGTCGGACAGCTACAGCAGTTTTCATGCCACTGATTTTCTCTCTATCAGCCATGGCAGTTACATTCACCACAGGAAACCAACTGTAATCTACCACAATATATGCCTTACACTATATGCCTTACACAATATATGCCTTACAATATATGCCTAACACTAAATGCCTTACGTAATATATGCCTTAATTTAAAATACTTTTCCCTAAGATTTCAAAATCCTATGCATGGATATAAATATACAGATATATCTAGTTTCCCCATTTTCTTGTTTTAGCTCTCAGCGAGACTTGCGCATATATGAAGCTGAATACATGTGAACATTTTACTATTAGATACTGATCAAAGTGATTAGGATCTGTAGGCTCACGGAAAATCTTGGGGCTGTTTTTTTGAAGAATATAAAAATGGTTATACTAGATTTCAGACTAAATTCAGTCAAGTACATCTAATACTGTGTGTCAGCAGGTACCAGATACTTTCAGAAAGGGTAAGAAATAGATAAATGTTCTTCCTCTAACATCCTCCCCAGATCTACCAATGGCTTCAGTATTTTTTTTGCATCTGGGTCATTACATCTGCAAGCTTCTACTTGATCAATTTCAGTTACTATGATTTCAACTATTTTTGGTATTTCTTAAACTGAAATGGATAGTATAAAACCCTGGAATGCCGAATTGCATGCAGAGCCAGGGCTATACTGATTTTCAACTCACAATGTCAATATGCACCCATCAGTGATTTGGCCTAAAATATGTTTTAAAGATTTGTCAGAAACAATCACATGAAAACTGAAAGGACAGAAGAAACGATTGCAAAATTAAATTATTCCGTTTTCCACAGGGACAATGGGAAAAGGACAGTCTTCAAAGGATCAGAATAAATCAGCAACCACAATCAAATCTGCAAATGCTGCAGAATTGAAAGATGATTCCCAGTCCTGCTGAAGCCACACAAGGTCAAAATTTTAATGAAGTTCCACCAAAAAATGCATAAGCAGTAATTGCATGACCAAACTGAAATTCTGAGAAGTAAGATTAATGAGGAAATAAGAGGGAAGCCACAGTCAGGACTGCTGAAACATTAGCTCAAACATTCCTAACCTCCTCATAAGAGAAAACGATATTATAACACATTTTCCTCATCAGGGCAGATTTTCTGAGCTCGATTCCATGCCTAAAGATAAAAGATATGCATATCAGGCGGTATGTATATGTATGGAGGGCAGGAAGGGACAATGCCCCACTTCTACCCCAAGACTCCTTTTATCTCTCATGAATTTGTATGTGCTTGGCCTTTTTATTTTAAGTTTACAGCCTCCACTGTCCCAGCACCAACACACTAAGTGTGACAGTCTGGTTATTTATCTTCCTGTAACTTGTATCTTCTACTCCGAAGCTTTGCATGTGCAGAATAGCAAATGTATTAAATTGAGGCCACTTGCGTACGTCTACTGAAACTGAAAGAACAGAAAATACCATCTCATTTGAAAATTAATTTTAGCTGCCCATTGCATTTGGAAGCATTCCTTTCAGCAGAGTGCTTCCTCCCATGCCAATTGTCTCATTACTCTCAGAGGAACAAAAATGGATAAATAGACACTGACTCTTATTGTACAGTGTGTTAAAGAAATTCTGGAAGTTAAGGAGAATACATGTAACCTAATCATAATTCAGAGGCCTCTCAAAACATCCATGAACACTTCATTTATATGGGTATGAAAGTACAACCTCGTAACTACACATGACTTATGGAGCCTGCAAAAACATAAACATTACATTCTATCAGACAGTTTGACCATTTTGTTTGTACCGCGCCTATAGTATTTTATGCTAGAGAATCAATATAAAGCATTCTGGTGATATTTTCTGATGGTCGTTGATGAAAGGAAGATGGAAAAAGAGGTGTATATAGAACAAGGATTCGAGAAATCTGGGTTGGCTTTTTTTGCTGTGCTGCTTTGTTTTATGACGTAAACCTTTAGATGGATGACAAAAAATAGTTTGATACAACAACATTACTATCTGTGGTGCATGAACGTCACTTAAAATGAGAAATTGTGATTGTATGCTGTGACACAGCAGTGCAAAAATAGCAGTTTCTTACTCCATTCTAGTGATCCATGCTTGCTGCTGTCATCCTTCAGGGATGAAGAGGAACTTTGGCTTCTGTTCTAATACCATAAGCACTGCTGAGCTTGTTAAGATTTGAGAAGAGGGGAATTGTCAGTTATTCATGGTTTACTCAGAAAGTGAGGTTTTTGAGGTTTTTCCTGAGTGGAATGGGCAATCAGAATAAAAACATATATATATATGTTTTATAATTTAAGCTGTTGTAGTGTACATTTATTGTTTTATCTTCATTTTCACTGAACTACTTGAATCTCCTATCCTGTCCTTTGCAGTGATATCGAAAATGCTGGCACATAAAACTCATACTCATTTTGGAGTTTTAGAAGGCAAGCATCCTTTATTAGGCCGAGAGAGTGATCTGCATCAATTGTGTGCAATGAGACAAACGGTGGTTACAGAATATATTCCCCACTTATGTGGATACGTATAATTTTTCCCAGAAATCTTATGCATATTCTATTATTCTCCAAGGACTACTTTTAATCTTATGAAAATTTGCAACAGTCAAAGCTCTTACTAATTTGGAGTCGGCTCCAGCTCTCTGCTTGACCTCGCATTTGAGAGAGGGAAAGGCTGCAAGCAGAGGTGATTGCAGAAGAAAAGACATCTGCTCAGCGCACATCAGACTTCACGCAAGGTGTTATCATCTCTAAAGAATGAAGCGTCTGCAAAAGCACTGTTTTAAAGAAAACATGCTCTCAGAGGGAGACCATAATTTCAAGTTGCAAAGAACACAGTTGCTTAGATCATAGAATCATAGAATGGTTCGAGTTGGAAGGGACCTTAAGAGTTCATCCAATTCCAACCTTCCTGCCATGGGCAGACATCTCCCACTGGATGAAACTCTACTTTAACTTAAATCAAAAATATTTCACTTTTTGTAATAGTAACTACTTCTTGTATCAGTGGTTTTGTGTAAAATACTAAAATCCCCTATCCTGTCTTTTGTAGTATCATAGAATCATAGAATAGTTTGGGTTGCAAGGAGCCTTACAGACCCAATTCCAACTCCCTGCCGGCGCGGCGGTGTCCTAACGGCCCCAACGCCCACCCCCGCGGCCGCTCGCCGTACCGGGCGGCAGGCCGAGAGGCTGCCTGAGCGCGCGCGGCTCCACGAGCGGGCGGAGCGCGGGGCGGTACTGCCACCGCCGCCCTCCCTCCTGCCCCCCCCCCGCCCCCTTCTGTCCCCCCCCCGGCGGCGGAGCCTGCGCAGAGCGGGCTCTGCGCGCGGCCCCTCCGCCCGGCGGCAGCGAAGATGGCGGAGGGCGGCGACGCGCCCCCCGGGGGCTGCTCTTCCTTGAAGGGGCTGCGGGAGCAGATGGGTGAGAACGGGCGGGAAGGGAAGGGGGAGTCTGTCGCGGGGCCGCCGCGCTTTGTGTCCGCGGGGAGCGAGGCGCGCGCGCTGCTGCCAGAGCCCCGTTTGGGGGGGGGGGGGTGTCCGTCGGGGCGCCTGCAGGCGGGGGTCCTTGCCGAGCGCCTGGAGGCAGCGGGTGCAAGGGGAGGGGATTTACGGGGCGCCTGCAGGCAGCGCAGCGGGCGCTGCGCGGGGGGTCCTTTCTAGGACCGGGGGGCGGTGGGTGTGTGGGGGTGTGTGTGTGTGTTCCTTGCCGGGCGCTCGCAGGCAGAGAGTAGTGGAGGAAGTCCGTGCCCGGCGCCTGTGCCCGGGGCGGGGGGTGCCTGGGGCGGGGGTGGGTGGCCCATGCTGGGTTGTCGCAGGCAGGGGGGGGTTCCTTGCCGGGCGCTCGTGGGCGGCGAGTGCAGGGGGGGAGTCCTTGCCGAGCGCCTGCAGGCAGGGAGTGTTGGGGGGGGGGCCTTGCCGGGCGCAGCGGGTGCGGGCCGGGGGTGTCCTTGCTGGGTGCCTGAAGGCAGCGGGTGCAAGTGGAGGGTCTTTGCCGGGCGCAGGACGGGGGTCCTTGCGGGGCGCCTGCAGGCAGCGCAGCGGGCAGGGAGGGGCCTTGCGGGGCGCCTGTCGGCAGCCGGGGCGGAGGGGGCTCCTCGTCGCGGGGCTCCGGCGCTGCAGGGCGGCTGTTCCGCCCCGCGCTGGGGCTGCTCCTGCCAGCAGCGAAGGCAGGGACGCTGTGGCACCGATGGAGATTTGATAAATGGCTTGGGGGGGGTTATTGTTTTTCACTTTTTTTTTAACGTGTCTTCAGAGGGGTAAAGAAACTCTGCGCGGGTTTTGTCCTCGGGTGTGTTTATACTCAAGGTCTCTAGTGATGTTACACTCCAAAATGAGTGTTCTGTGTGTGGTTTCCAAGTGTAATTTCATATCCTCTGTGTGTTCCAAGCATCATTGCATGTTCTGTATGTGATGTGTGTTCTAAGTGTAATTTCATATTCTGTGTGGGATGTATGTTCCAAGCATCATTTCATATTCTGTATGCGTGATGCATGTTCCAAGCTTAATTCCGCTTTTCATAATTTACCTGCATGCATGGCCAGAGTTCTGAAGTGAGAACAACATTCCTGTTTTCCCAGATTATCCTCAGAAACAGCTGTTAACAGAAAATAAAGTATTCATATATGCCAGCGGATAAAGGGTAGAAGTGCGTTCTGTATGTGTGGTGTGTGTTCCAAGCATCATTTCATATTCTATATGGGTAATGTGTGTTCCAAGCATCATTTCGTATCCCGTGTCTTACCTATGTTCCAACCGTAATTTCATATTCTGCATGTGTGATGCATGTTCCAAGCTTAATTTCACTTTTCATAATTTACCTGCAGCAGCTAGTGCATATATGGCCGGAGTTCTGAAGTAAGACCAACATTCCTGTTTTTCCAAATTATGTCTCAGAAACAGCTGTAAGAGGAAACAAAGTAAAGTATTTTTATATGCTACTGGATAAACGGTAGATGTGCATTCTGTGCATGTTGTTTGTTTCAAGTGTAATTTCATATTCTGCGTGAGATGTGTGTTCCAAGCATAATTTCTTAGTTTTGTGGGTGAGCCGTTAGAAAAAGTGAACAATTTCTTATCCCAGACTTATAAATTATTTCTTTCCTAATTTATTATTTTTTTTAAGTTAATGCCTTCAAAAAGTGTAGTTTTAATAGACATATTTCTTAAAAAGAACCATAATTCAGAAAGCACTCAAGGACCAGAGATAGCTAAACCACTACCTGACATTTTCATGTATTATTAGTATTTACGGATGGATGAGGTGCTGAGGGGCATGGTTTAGGGATTGTTAGGAACGGTTGGACTCGATGATCCAGTAGGTCCTTTCCAACCTAGTGATTCTATGATTAGGGAACAGTAAGTTTTCAGTAGTGGCTGAAGTCAGATGAGCAAACCATAAAGTCTATATATGCATTTTTATGTGTTATAAAAAGAAAGCATGATCCAGTTGTATTAATCTTCACTCTATAAGCTTTTATTTGTAATGATAGTGATAAGCTGCAATGAATAAAAGATTTGATGAAGTGGAGATGAGGGGGAAAGCAAAACACATCTGATAAGAGCCAGACTGGAGATAATACAACCATCTTTTCCCCTCTTAGTAAGGACTGGGAGAATGATTCCTTATTCTACGTACCAGTGACTCCTGCAGCATCTCCACTGCTATATATGTTTTAGTAATGTGATTTAGTTTTACGTTAGTCCTGTGAGGAACAGGAAGTCAGACTCAATGATCTTTATAGGTCCCTTCCTACTTGAGATACTCTGTGATTCGTGGTCTGATCTAAACTAACGAACCAGAACTATATGCAGAAGCTATACTGACAGCCTGATTGTTTTCAAGGTATCTGTGTAACGTCATAGAGAAGAGTGCTGGCAAAAGGTCCTGATTGCACAGTTCTTATCTAGCAATCTTTCTTCAGTGTGTTGATGTCAGAAATATTGTTCAGTTACTTTGTCTTTCTCATTCAGTGCTAAGACAATCTAAAACTCCAGAGGATAACTATCTGCCAAAACATAGCGCTTCTCACCTGCATGGACCATATCTATTTGATCCTTATCCTCACAGCTAGAACTGCTGACTTTTCTTTTGTATATTGGATGCTCCTAAACTGTGGCTCCTAAGTTTTTCTAAAGCAGAAGGCACTCAGAGTTGCTGACAGCTGTCATGACCTAGATTCGGTCCCAAAACCAAAGGCAAAATGTTCTTTGAACCAGGCAGCTCCATCTCCCTTTGGATATGCACATGTTCTAATGTGCACATCATCTTTAAAAAAAACAAAACCAAACTCCCTCACTATATCCTGGAAAGGCTAGACCTTGATTTCTTTTTTTTTTTTTCCCCTGGGGGAGTAGAAGTCACTGAACCAGAATCTAAACTTCCATTTACATCGAATGCATTTCTAGCAGTTGCGTGCTAGCAGATGAACTCATTGCAAATGTGAACTGAAGCAATCGTGTCTGTGAGCGTACCGGCCACTGCAGTTCTGCTCCTGTCTTGTCAGTGGCACTCCCTCGCTCTCTGGGGAAAGCAGATGGTGTTTAGAAATCATCCTCACAATCCAGTGACTAACAGTGGAATTTGAAAGATAACTGCCACTGTATTTGCTGCTGTTTGGTGAAGTTGTAAGCAGCAACCAAGTCTGATACCGCAGCTGTTTTGGGAAGATGTAGAGGGAAAAAAAAAAAGACCAGAAGGAGGAACCTTGTTCTGTCCCATGCTACCATTTGGCAGATTTGGAGAGGAACATAAATTTCTGCCTTTCTAAACTCAGTTGGCTTCCTGGAGAGCTTCTCTGTTACAAAATACCTGCAAACTACAAAACTTACACCCCATTTTTGCTGATCTGTGAGCAGTCATGTGCTTCGCAGTCTTAATCAATCTGGACAACATCTCTATACAGAACAAATACAGTGCTGTGAGCACCTCCAGTCCTTTGCCAAAGAACTTGTGGTTGGGAATCTCACAATTGAGGCCAATAAATATAAATTGGCAGCATGTTGCTGAGAAACCGCAGCTCCTTCTGGTAGTCCAGCTAGGACATATATATAAATTTTGTATAGGAACCTTTTGAGTAGGTTCCTTTTGCAAGTCGTTATTTCAAGGCACAGGGTTCTTGTTTCCTGCTTCTGCTCCCTGTTACCAGCCTCTTGATACTGGTTTGTTCCGTGGCTGATTGGGACTTGTTAATTATTTTAGGTGTTGAAAGTGTAGAATCCCATGGTGATGCTCATTGCTAACTTTCCTACCCATGTGGTAAGTTTAAGGAGAATCTTCTTGCCAATTCAAGCTAGTATTGAGGCTGTAATTAAGATTCTGCAGGCCAAATCATGCTTGCTGGGTCAGTTCTCTGACTCCTTGGCAATAATTTTCTGCCCTTACACACTTATCTAATCATATTTCTTTTAGGTGGATAACAAACAGGATTTGCTACAATAACATTTCTGTCTGTGATGCATGAATGTCACTTAAAATGAGAAATTAATTGTGATTCTATGCTGTGACACAGCAGTGCAAAAATGGCAGTTTCTTACTCCATTCTGGTGATCCACGCTTGCTGCTGTCATCCTTCAGGGATGAAGAGGAACTTTGGCTTCTGTTCTAATACCATAAGCACTGCTGAGCTTGTTAAGATTTGAGAAGAGGGCCATGGTCAGTTATTTGTAGTTTACTGAGAAAGTGAGGTTTTTCTTGAGTGGTATGGCCAATCAGAATAAAAACATCTATAATTTAAGCTGTTGTAGTCTACATTTATTGTTTTATCTTTATTTTCACTGAAATACTAAAATCTCCTATCCTGAGTGGTAGAGAATGTGTATTTGCTTTTGACAGCCCTTGGCTTCACTGTTTCTAGGATTTTCACAAAGTATTGAATCACTGCTGTGAGGGTCATTCAAAACAGAATATTAAAACACTATATGTCTATTTTCCTTTCTAAGATCTAGATGGTCTTTTGGGAAACCTGTCTGAGGACATAGGACAAAAATAAAGTGTCTTTTTCAACAGATCTAGCTGCAGGCATAATTCCCATGGCCTGCGTGGCCAAGCCCAGTTTGGTCGGAAGTTGTCTAATAAAATGACAGCTTCATTCCATTTCATCAGTTGTTTCTACTGTATAAGTGACACCATCTGGCTTTGTCTGTCTTGCTTGGAGCAGTTCCTGGTACCTTCTTTACCAAATACTCATACACAGAATAGGCTTGGAAAAAAGGCTGCATGGATAACTAATAGTGAAACTTCATTGCTCAAACAAGGAGTTGGGAACAAGCAGATATGTCTGGTCTCTAGGTCATGGTTATAAAATGTAACTTAAGAACCCAAGTGCATGCCAACACCTGTATAAGTACTAGAGAACTCCTTGGCGCATTCTTGGTGGCAAAATCCTAGAACAGAAGCCGATGAGTCCTCTCTAGAGAAAATGATTTGGGGTCCAGAAATGTCTGTCAGCCAGACCACCAATGAATGCACCTCTGCATCAGAGCTGCTTGCTTCAAGAGGGAGAATTTACTTTTGAATTTGGATCCTTAAAAGCGTTTGGGTTGCACAAAGTGGTTGTGAATAGAGGTGGGCTTCAAACCTTGTCTGGGAAGCTGCAAGACGAGGAACCTATTCCTTTGCCAAGTTTTTGATAGCATGGGGATGCTACAGTAAAAGCATCTTCAGCATTCGGTTGTTGTCTTACTCGATGGTGTTTGTATGAATGACTTGTCCACGTCCCATCTGTGGAGAAAGGTGGCCCAGTGAGTGGGGCGTACAACTGGCATTCATTAGGTCTGGCTTCAGCTCCTTGTTTTGTCAGACTCCTAGTAACTTTGGAGGTCTTTAAGGGTTTTTCTGTGTTTCCGTCTTTCTTTCGCTGCGTGGAAATAGTAGTTACACTGCTTTACAGAGTGCCAACATGATAAATGCAAAGAACTTCACAGAAATTGGATTTCCTGTAGATCTCAGTGGGGAGGGAGAACATTCCCAAGTCAGGTTGAGAACTTAATGTAATTGGAATGGCTGTGTGCCTTAATTTCATTTTCTTCTTGTTCATGGAAATGCAGTAGTACAGAGTAGGGATAATTTAATGCTGATTCATAAAGATGTATACTATATATTAGGTACTTAACATTTTGAAGATTACTTCCAGTTCCAACTGGTTTATAAAAAAGGTTTTATTCTAATTTAAAATTTTAAATTTAAAAAGATTTCTCTAAATGCATTCAAAAAAGAAATCTTACATGCTATAAAGCAAAAACAAGAAACCCCTCAAAACCATAGGAATAAAAGCATAATTTTGGAAATTTCTGCTACAGAATGTTCCATTCTTTACATATTTCTTCATGTGTTGAAATTACAAAAGGTAAAATTGGATTCCACACTTAAATTCAGCTGGAATTATTAAACAAATAATGACTTGCCAGGATCACAAGTTTTATTGGTTAGAGCCCAGCGATACTGTGGCTTTTACTGTCCCTATCTGTACCACCTTGAAATGTGACTGGAATTAAGGACTGCTGCTTCTGAATACACTTGTGGCTTTCAAAAAGAAAGCAAATAGGAATATTTAAAGTACTGATATGCTATTATTAATTTTTAGTTCTTAAAAGTGATAAGAGTTAAGAAAAGCACTGGATTGCAGTGAGATAAATGGAAGAAATACTCTGGGTTAGTTGTGATGGTAAGGGGTATCAAATGCTGCTGTCTCTATACTTGATTAAATAATTGGAGGTGCTGGCAGTCAAATAAAATTCCGAGCAAGTGATTTTAATCACTTCTCTGGATGTGACTTATCAGATGACTTGTGATATTTTAAAAACAAATTAGGGGCTTCAAATTTCTGATCTACCACAAATAAATTAGCACCATTTAGCTTCCAGTTATGCAACTTACAACGAGATAGTTCGTAATTGATGAGATGCTTTCGATGTATTTGCACATGCCTGTCCAGTGATTAAAACTGTTCTAGACGCTGGTGATTAACTTGTTTGGAGTGTGGGATTCATGGAAGAAAAATCAAATATTGCCAGATGTGTTTTTATTAGAAAGAGAAGCCTCAGTTGCCTGTGTGCCTGTGCTGTTCGCTGTGCTCAGACACAAGTGTTTGCTTTTGAGGAAGGCTGGCAAGGTTGCTTGACGTTTGTTTTCTTCTAAATTATTTTCGTTTTCCACTTAGTTTTGAACTTCTGCTTGTTAGGAAGAGGATCCACAGCTGAAGTTGCCTTTGAAGAAAGTGCTGCTGCTGCTAGCTGTGCTCAGAGTTCCTCTGTCGTTCCTCTGTCTTGCATTCAGAATTTCCAGGGAACTTACAAAATACTGTTGGCTTTTAATTCACAATCACCCTCTGCTGTTCACATGCACTGACCTGAGTCTTGGGAGGGAGCGAAGTGGCCTTTGAATCGCCTTCTCTGGGCAAGTGTTTTAAAGCTTCCAAATGTCAAAATCCCTCTCCCAAGACCAAATGGAATTGACTACAAGAATGCAGAAATCCTGTAGAGATCTTTATACTTAAAGAATATAATTTAACAGAATACATTTATTCATTTCAAAGTTTATCCTCTGCTTAGTTTTGCCAAGATAATTTCTTAAAGGAACATCCATTTTGCTGCACAGTGATGCGTAAGTTGTGTTCTGGACATTCAAAACCCAGCATGGTTGTCTCCAGACCAGATCAGTGAATGTCATCTCAGTCACTTTCAGATTTCTCTGAAAGATTTTCTGCCTTTAGGTAATGAATTAAGCAAAAATGGAGTTTGTTTATTGGTCTCTTCTGACCTTTTATCCTGCTTGGGTTTTTTACACTCGTCATTTTTCATTTCCCGTTCTGGTGGGGCAGGGACTGATTCATAGTTACTTTGCTGGGGTCTTACATTATGAGTAGTGGAATGCCTTAAAGCTTTCATTTTTATGTCGGTCAAGTTTTTCAATCCTTTTACATTTGGCACTAGTGTGTTCTGCTATAGACCATGGCTTTGCTGTGTTCAAAGTGCTGCAGACGTGTCGGGGTCTTCCAGCTCTGTTCTGGTGCACGGCTGTACCAAGTGATTTGATGTGAGTCTAGAGGTTGGTCCCGTGGGGGTAAATGCCACCACGGTCCCTTTTCTTCTGGAGCAGAGGCAGTGTTTGATTGAGCTCTAAAGTTACCATAAGAAATTCATCGAGTGTGAAAGGCAGAAGCAGTAGTTTTCACTGCTGTCATGCAACAGAGCTATTATCCTTCCATCTAAAGAAAGCTTAAAATGATGTTTTCATAGGGTTTGTCTCAAGTCCGCTGTGACTTGTAGTGCTAGGCTGTGTTCTTTGCTGGCATTGTTTGGGGTGGGTGTACCGAACAATAGCCAGCCTGCAAACAAGAGGACAAAAGCATTTACCAGTGTGCTTCCAGCAAGCAGAAGAAGCCAGACTGCTCAGGAAAGGGGGAAGTAGTAGATGGAAGTTAGCTGATTTCCAGTGGTAGGGACAGTGCAATACAAAAGAAAGAAATAATGCAATGGGTGATGTTTTACCCATTGATGTAAAAGAGGAGAAAAGAACAGAAGTTTGTCTTGAAGTGATGTTTTGCAATGGCTGTGCAGGAGTGTGAATAGGAGTGAGGTTAAGGCTGCCTCCAGAGCTGGAGGAGTGAAGCAGAGCTGATTGCTGCTCCCTGCCTTTAGCCAGCGCTTCAGCTGGAATTACAGCAGGAACTAAACTGCTCAGAGCAGAAGTGGAACTGCTCTGACATCTGTAAAGCCAGTCCAAAGAGAGGGGCAAACCATGTTAACATTTGTTTTCTAAGGTACTTTAGGAGCCTGAGGCATTGGAAAGAGTTATTAAAGAAAGGAAACTGTCTGGACAGCAGCATCGGTACTAATAATCTTCCACTCTGTTTAAATCTCCACCATTTTACCTTTCTGGTCTTTCTGTAGCTGTTAAAACTGTGTCTTAATTCTCTCAGATTTGGAGTGTTTAATCTGTATACACCAATATATAAGCATTTCATTTCTGTCACATAACTACTGACTTTCACAGTGTGTCCCTTGAAGTTAAGTAAGGGCATATTTGTTATAACTGCTTTCACTTTATTCGAGTCTACCGGGATACTTCGAAATTTCCACTGTGCAGGAACAGGTAAATACTGATTTCTGTTACACTTGGGAAGGTTCACAAGGGACTTTTAGCCATAGTTTATTGCATCAGCATTGCAGTCAGTGTCTAATAAAAGAAATCACTCGGGGTGGATGAAAGCAATTTCTGTTTGTTTTGCAGTTGACGAGAAGAGTTTGTAGTTGCAAACCCACTGAAACTGTGAAGAAGTATTCTCTTTACATCTTAAATGAAGCCTTAATGTATTCTGGTGTGGAATCTTAAGAGAGTACAAGTACCTTAGTGCCTTGTTTTTTCACTGAGAAGTACAACGAGCTCTCCAGCCTCTCCAAACCCGTGGCTTCCCTATGGCTGTGTCTTACTGAGACTGTGCTTCTAGACAGCAAAGGCACCAATGTATGGCTGCTTCCTAAAGAACACAGTTGGAAGTGTAAGGCTTGTATATCCTTTATGCAGGAAGCATCAGCTCCAAAGAGAGGTCATTGTGCAGATAAGTTTGGTAAGCACAATGCAATAAACAGATTAATAGCTAATGCCAAGTAAAAGGGGGGAGTTAGGAGAGTTGCGTTAAAGCTTGCTGTATTAGGAACGTGGGAATTGTAGAGGTGTCCCCTTCGGAGGGCCTTTTTATACAGATCATGTTATATCAAAGGAGATGGTGAAAAATGGTTAAAAAAAAAAGTGACATATGGATCGTGCAGAATGCGAATACTTCTCCTTTGGGAAGGTGAGGAAGAACCATGTGGGAAGTAAGTGTGGCAAAGGGGAAAGTGAAGGCAGGAGAAAGCCAGTGAGTGACTGAGACTATCTGCTGTGGTTGGGTTTAATTTCTTTCAAGTGGTGAATAATAACATACCTTACTAATGAAGAGCCCCAAAATGTGAAGCCGCATGTCTTTTCCAGAGAAGGGGATGGATTTGGTTTGTCAGCCCTCTGTGTGCAGTACAGGCAGTGCTGCTTACCAACCTTCTGATGGCTTCTGCAAGAGTTGATGACATCTCTTTGCCCTCCTTAAACATTATGCTGGCAGTTGCTTTTCCTGTTAAATAAAGAGAAGCGTAACTCTTGGCTGAGCAGTGTGAGCAAGATTAAAATAAGAGAATATAAGCAGTAGCAGGTATTGGTAAGACCTCTATTGGAGACATGTTCATGGTACTTATCACGAGCCTTTGGACGCACCTGATGTGGCTTTCAGGCACTGCTCTATTCATAGCATCTCTAGCTGTAGAAAGTCTTTTAAGGACAAATTTTGATTCCTTGGTCCGTGCTTTTATTACATTCAAGTTTGATTTAGAGTGTGTGCTTCCTCCAGAGAAAAGTATACAGAGATCAGCCCACAAATTACTCCAGCAGCCTTCCTGGTGCCTTTCTGAGCGTGCCCTCAGCTGAAAAAATACAGCAACATGTCTGTGAGAATGCTTCAACTGTATCTTTGTAGGTTTCCTTATAAGAATTAAGTAATGGGGTTTTTGTTCATGGTGTGATTTTTTTTTTTATGTTTCTAGCTCTTAATCTGAATGTGGATGTTTAAGAGAAAGTAAAAACTTATATTCTTGCAAATATTTCTCAAATACGTACTTGTGGAGTTGCTAATTTGTATACTACAAAGGGATGCGTGCGTCAAGGATTTTCCAGTGGAATTGATAGTTGTGATGAACAGAAGAAATCACCCTAAGCTGCCTTGAATATTGAGAAGAAAACCAAATTGTTGTAGAGAATTGACTGCAGAAATGGACGTAAGGGGAGGAAAGTACATAGGTAATAAAATAGGTATCCCATGCAGGGAATAAATAGAGAATGAAAGTGTGCAGATAGAGTCAGGAATAAGGATAAGACAACAGGAAGCTCTTCTGTCCAACAGAATCTGAGAGACGGCGTGCACTGCTTTCTGGAGATCTGTGTGCATCCCATCTGGTGGCTGCCCAGGCGAAACAGGAGAACCATCTGCCTTCCAGCTGGGCCATCAGAAGGTGCCCACAGTGAGGCTCGCCTGCTTGGTTGTGGAGCTTGTCAGTCCTCGCAGCCCAAAGATGGGATGTGAGGATCAACGGGGAAAGCAGGGGGAAAGCAGGGGAGAGGGGAATGCATGCAGAGAGGGCTTTTCTGTTCATCCTTAGAAACTTTCTGTGTTGTCTGCCTGTTTGTGGGGGCGCAGCCTTCTTCTGGTGTCCTTTAAACAAGGAGTAATGGTGTAAACCCAATACTCAATCTTTAAAGCATCTAACACTTGATCTTGTATCTGTTTGTCTTAACCTGTGTTAATTAATGAGTAGAAATCTCAAACTTGAATGCTGACTCCTCTAGCTTTCCTGAAAGCACGTACAAATATTATGGAAATAAAAAGGGTGTTACTGAAAAGTGTGACTGTCCTCTAGACAAACAGTAGCTGCCTGAAGTGCAGCAAGACAAAACTGGCATCGTGCAGATCTGACAGTTTGTTATGAAACCAAAGATACTTGCTGGAAAATTTGTTTTATGTGTTGCTTATCTGCTTCTTGTTACCTGCTTTAAACTTACCTGAAAATGTTGTGGTCCATAGCAATGCTTAACACTCAGGAGACCTCCCAACTTCCGTTTCAAAGGCTTATCCTGGATTTTTTTTGGTTTTGTGCTTTGCATAATGAATCATTAAATCATAAGAACCAGGAGGATTGTTGTGAAAGCCAGCACTTTCTGCTCTCTGTTCTGGTTCAGCACAGGAAGGGAAGAGCGAGTTTAAAGCAGGTAACGAGAAGCCAATAGGCAACACAGAAAACAAATTTGAACTTCCCAGCAAGTATCTTTGGTTTGCAGCGTCCGTCTAGGTCAAAGATAGCAGGAGAGGCGATGGGATGGAAGCCCTAAACCTCACTTCGTAACGGGATGGAGCCGCTTCAGTCCCTAATGAGGTTTACTAAATACAGCAACTGTGTGTGTCCTTTGACAGCCCTGGCAAGAGCCGAGGGTATTAACTCCATGCGAGGATGGAAATAGAAATAAAGTTTTATTTTTAGCACCGGTCTCTTCAGGGCAAATTGGAAATCTGATCAGTGAAGAGAAGCGCTGTCATGCTCGGTGCAAGGGAGGCCCCACCGTACCTGCCCGCTTAGCGGGACTGTGAGCTGCAAGGTGAAAAAGGAGTTGGCTTCATCTGGCACGTTGCCTCCTATAGCAGCTGGTTCCTGGTGCTTCCGTTGGTTTGGTTTATCCGTGCTATGCTTGGCCAGACACATAGCGCTAAACGGTGACAAGGGTGCAGAAGGAAAACTGCTTCCCAAAATACCTCACCATTTTGTCTTCCAAATATCCCTATTTTATTATGCATGAATGCAAATATTATTGGCCACGAGTGTGGCTTGTACTATTATTAATTTTAGATGAAGTATTTAAAGGTAGGCTGCTGTAAAACAAGCACACACGTTCTGCTGGTCACAAATTATAGTTGTGAAAGCCTTTACTGTGAGAGGGGAAGCTCAGGACAGAACTGAGATTTAATTTGCTTCTAAGAGAATTTTTCTTCTCCAGGAAGTTTACTGCATATGTCCATGAAGGCATGTCCCGCTAACGCAGCGTGTGATCCAGGTTGTGGTGAAATGGTTGTTAACTGGTTTCCCATTCTGGAGTACCGTCGTTACAGGAGCATTAGGCTGATTTGACAGAGATAGTTAGATTTTGTGGAAAATTCTTTTCAGTGAAGCTTTGCTCCGTAGCAAACTGCTGCATTCATTGTGGAAAACTAGGCTAGAAAATATAGGCATCGATGCCTTCCGAATATTTAAATAACGTATTAAAATTAAGATTTCCTTCATCACATTAAAGCAAAATAAAATCTGTCTTTTCGTAAGGGTTGCAGACTACAACAGTATGCAGTTTTTTTTCCCTCTTGCTGTAGTACAATGTGCATTTAGAAAGATACAGTTTGTTATTGTAGAGGTACTTACAAGGGTTGTAAATCCTGTCTGTTGACCTGAGACTTGGGGAAGTAGAGCTCATACCTACTGGGGGTGCATCTAACGTGGTGGCTGTTCAATAATGTTTTGTTCAAATACCCAGTTTGCTTTTAATTTGAACTTTCTGTTAGTGAAATGCCTTGTTTCTGTGTACCGTGAAGGTGCGCTCCTCCTGCCTCTAAATCTGCTGCTTTCGAATTTGTAAGTACTTTGTTTCTATGCAAATATTGAACATAGGAGCAGCAAATGTAAATACAACTGACATACAAAATCCTTTGGCTAAGTATTTCTAGACTGTTTTCACCTCTGTGTCCTTCGCAAGCTGTACCATTTCTGTAACCCACTTTTCAATAGAACTTCAAGTAATTTTTTGCAACCTTAACTAATTAATCAAGATGAACTGACTAATTGCTTTGCAAATGTTACACTTTTTTTTTAGAATGAGTGCGTTCTAATCATGTACATTACTCAAGTGTTTGTTTATTTTTAAAATATATAAATAAACAGATGCATAATCCCCTACATCCATTGTGACTGGTTTGTTCAGCAAGATTTCTAATAATTAAATACTTAAGTGCGTAAAACAAGATTAATGTTGTACGAGTTTAAATTGCAGCTTGCTTCTTACAGTAATTTCATTACAGAAATTTGGATGCTTTAAGTTTCTGAGCCTTGAGGAAAAATTCCCGTGTTGGTCTTCACCAAACCTGGTGTAGGAGGGAGAGGTTATTCTGTTGGGCTCCTTTCCCTCCCTTGCTGCTGGGGGAGAAAAGGTGCAACTGAGTTTCTGCCTTATGGTCTTTCTGGCTCTGTGATCTACAGAGGTGTCATTGGATATAAAGCCCCTGGCTGTGTATTTTTGCCCTCGGAAGCACATGCAGTAAGGCTGGCTTTCCTCAGGCCGTTTAATGTCTAGTTGTATTGAGGATATATAGAATCATAGAATAGTTTGGGTTGGAAGGGACCTTAAAGATCATCTAGTTCCAACCCCACTGCCATGGGCAGGGACACGTCCCACTACGATATATGATTTTGTTGTTCGCTTGGTGAATTTTGGGGCTAGATCCCCGTCCACGTGATGTGCAACAGTGTACAGAATGAGCTTTTTGACTGACTTTTACACAGTGAAGTTACAGTGAGCCCTTTTTTTAGCTGTTCTCTTTGCCCATTGGTAATCTCACCGTGTCACAGTGTATCTGGTCCCTGACTTGCTTGAAAGGAGACTCGGAGATGTATGGGTGGAAGTGAGGAAGACTTTTGTTTGGTGCTGCAATGGAAAATGAATTCAAGACATGGAAACAGCTGCGGGTGACAATTTAGAGTTGCTGAATAAGTATTGTAGTCAGCATTTATCACTGACATCACATGGGATTAAACACTTTGAGGTGATTGTTCTTGGGCACAGCCTTGGGGAGGGTTATTACCATGAGACAACGAGTTGTCATGGCAATGCATGGAGAAGAGGGAGACTCTTCCTTCCTCCTTTGCATTCTGCACTACTCTGTTAAAGGGAAGCCTGAGATCACTGGCAAGGCTGTCGTTGTCTTTTTTTAAAGTATAACACCAAATTCTACCGCTCAGCCTTGATGTTGCCATTGTAATCACGGCAGGTCACGCTTTACTTTTGTGGATTGCCTTTTCTGTTTAAAAAAGGGGGTGGGCTTGCTTGTGTTTGGCCGATTGCATGCTGTGTTCTCTTGCTTCCAACAAAGCTGGCCTTTGCTGTAAGAACCAGGTTGATCTCCCTGGGTCTGTCAGCCAAGGTGAGAACAAGGTGTCGCTGCTGTAAGGACACTCCTGTTCAAAGCTGTGCAGGAAAATGGGGTAATGCTGTCTTACAGTGTGCCCTGTAATGCTTCACCTTCACGTCCTGAAAGGTGATTAGATAAAGTGAAAGTGATAGCAAAATAAAGAAAATCTGTGGAAAGTGATACAGTAAATTACCCTCCCTGGCTTCTTAATGGGTTTCATTGTTTAGCAAAATTAACCTTGCTAGCATTTCATTTCTGTATGAGTAACTGGGAGTCACAGCCCTGCAGTTCGCTGTACTCGAAATAATTGAAACCCGAATAAGGTGAATGGGTCTCTGCACAAATACTCAAATTACTGAGTATAATTTGTGATTAAACCTTATTTTTGAAGATCTAATTTTACAGGTACTTTGTAAGCATTCCTTAATCGTTTACTTTATGCAGCTAATCCCCTTTGTTTCACATCATGAAATAATGGAAGGTCTTCATAAACTTTTCCCTGCTTAGGTCTCATTGGTATCTGATTCTGCCAATGCTGATCGGCTGTTACATATATGTGTTCAGCCTGCAAATATATGTGCAGTAGCAAAGGGGCTTTATTGTCAGTCAGACTTGCAACTTTTCTAATAACAAACACAATACTTTAGCAAAGTTATTTAGTAAGTTTTGGGTTTGTTTTTTTTAAACTCTATGGTCCTTCACTACACACTGTAAAACATAAGGGTTTATAACTATTGTTTTTACAAAGAAAAGCCGTGCCAGGTCTGAAATGTCATTTGACAAGTTTTTTTCTTCTTACAAGTTGAACTGTCGCAAGATAGTTATTTAATAAAAGGATCTGCAACCGCAAATAGAGTTTTGTGTATTTATTTTAGATGTTTATTTAATGAGTTTTGGTCGTAGAGCTTTTCTTAATATGGAATAATTTTTTTTCCTCACAGTTGCTGCAGCTCAGGCATTAGCAGAAGAAAGAAGAAGCCAAAGTGGAATTAGCCCTCTTGCAGTCCAGACCTCAATAAATTTAAAGACAGCAACTAAACCAGGTATAATTATTGGTCATTGTTCTTAATGAAATACTGCATTCACAAGGGAGAGTTAGCAGAAAATGTAAAAAAAATATCTTTTTTAAAAGAAGTTTGATGGTTTTTCTGCAGGAGGCAACAGAGCATAAAGCACCCGGTAGATGGTTTGTAGATTCATTGAAGGTCTGGTTTTGATGACAGAGTTTTGCTCTTTCCTCGCTTGGAGTTCAGTTGGTGAAGTTGCCTATCTCGTCAGCAAGACATAACAACAAAGATAGATGATGATTATTTTTTTTTATGCTCTGGTCAGGTTACTAGTCACTTCTTGTGAAATTCAAGTTTTTGTACCTGCAAGACTTAAACAGTCTTGGTTCTGCTTAGCGTGCAAGGTAGCTCTCCTAGCGACCCTTTGAATTTGTAAGGATGGCTGAACTATCTGTTCTCAGATTGAGTTTTCCTAGATTCCTGTAATTCTTAATCATAGGAGTTAATGTCTACAAGAATGAGGATGAGAGCTGAATTTGGACTAAGTGTGTGTTCTCACACATGACGTCGTTCTGCCCAGGCTTTCTTTCAACCCTATGCATTGGGCCTTTTAATCTTGTGCCTGCTTTCTGCTGCACCTGTTAGAAATAGTGGCTTGGTCGTTGTGAGAGAACGGAAAGGGGGAAAAGGAGGATATTCAGCTTCCTGTGAATTTTTCAGATGACATCTTTAATCTCTATATAGCTTTGGTGGTATGTGTGTCTCTCTCAGAATTTTAATCTTCCTTTTGGTAGTAAAGACTTTTGACTTTTTTATTCATTTATTAGTTATAATATCATTGTATAGTTTATATAGTTATATTTTCTTTATTTGAATATTCAAACTAACTGACAATTATGCATCTTCAATTTTTCTTTTGACAGTGATAGATGGTTCCACTCTGAAAACTGAAGAAAGACAAAGGCTGGCCAGGGAGCGTAGAGAAGAACGGGAGAGGCAACATGGTATTTTCCTGTTTAATTTAAAATACAGTTTCCTAAAATGTTTGTGGTAAAGTAATAACTTAAGTTTCTTACTCCTTGTTCAGTCACTTCTTTCAGCTTACTGGCGACAAGAGAAGAGGTTTGCTCTTGGTCTTACATCTGTGAACCCAAACAGGGAGGTAGTAGGTTTGAGAGGAAAACGCTCCTGAGATTTTTAGCTTCTTCAAGCTCTGTGTTACTTCTGACCTTCCATTTGTTAGTGATTACGAAGCAAATGTGGTCAGTTTCTTATTGAATACCTTGACAAAAGCACTTCTGGAAGGGTAACTTTTAGCTTAGAACTGCTTCCTGGAGCCCTGAATGCTGAGGTTCGGAGTATGCTGATTCAGAGAAAATCAAGAAAGTTTTAACTAGTTGAATGGCTCAATTGCCTTGAACACTGCTCCCCTTGTTTCCTGGCACAGTGAAATGGCTCCAGGATTGAAGTGTCAGCAGTATACACTTTATCTTAGCAAGGAATCTGAGACCTAGGGAAGACGATAAAACTCTTGCCCAGCTTCGTGCTGTTTGTGACGTGAATCAGTGCATGGATGTGCAGCAAGAGATGAAAGGGTCACGGTATGCCCTGCAGTCCTGGTTCTTGGTCTCCCAGCTTGAAAGGAGTGCTGTCTCTCTGGCCTTTATGTTTGTTTCTTTACATAAAAACAAAAGTACACAGGAATGGGAATGATTGTGTTACTCTAACACGGAGAAAGGATGGGTGTAAGACACCTATAAATTCAGAAGGATTTGGGGGGCCTTGTTTAGATACTGCCTGTACGTTGTTGGTATAACTATCCGATCTCGGTTCATTTCACCTCTCTAGCCACAGAAAATACTCCCACTGTCTATTCAACCACCGGCTTTTTGTCACAGGACTTGAAACTTCCTGTTAAACTGCACACAGCTGTTCCTAGGTGGAGGCTGCAGAGAATAGTGACACGACTATTTTGAACTCGGATGCAGTAATTGTGGGGTTTTTCCATCTTGTCACTTGGTGCTTTAAACCTTTTCATTATATCTTGTTCTAAAAAAATGAAAATAACGACGCGGAAGATTCTGCACTGTGATACTGAACTTACTTTGAAAGACTTGGCTATTATGATGACAAGAAAAGTGTGTGCTTAACATAAGCTATATGCATATCCTGACATTCCTGTCTAGACAGTAAGGTCTAATGGCAGGAAAGGTTCTAATTCCTGCCCAGCTGGGGACAGAATTAAAGACACCTCTGTCATCCAGCACTGCAAGCTAATCTTGCTGTATGTTTAAGCTTTAAGTGGTGATAATTTTGCCTGGTAGTCTCTTTCCTGTAAGTCGTGTTCTAATGTGAATAAATAGTTAAGTTCTGTTTTAATTTTTTCTTAAAAATTTACAGCTGCCAGAGAGACACAGATCCTTGAAAAGGAAAGAAAAGCAAAACTCCAGTATGAAAAACAGTTAGAAGAAAGGCAGAGAAAGCTAAAAGAACAGAAGCAGAAAGAAGAACAACGGAGGGCAGCAGTAGAAGAAAAGAGAAAACAAAAAATAGAGGAGGAAAAGGTACTGTGTCCCCAGTTCTATAGTTTTAAAGAAATTCGTACGCTGGTTTCCTGTATTACCATGCTCTGGCAGTAAGTGGTGTGAAATAGAAAGTTACGGAAATGGCAAATGTATTAGAATGTAAAATATTTTCCACATCTGTACAGTAGACTGTATAGACACGTGTCCTTCCCCAACCCAGGCCTGGCTTTAATAATCCCCGAGGCACCCACGACTTCAGGAGCTGTGATTGCTGTTTGGCCACTGATTATTTTTCACATAAGCAAAAACCCCACCCCATATTCCTACGTTTCTAGATTCCTTTTGGGGCACTTTGTAGGTTCTGTTTGCAAATCAGCATGGATGACAGGTCTTAGACTTCTCTTAATGCTGTGTCTTAATGCCTGGGAGCTCCACTGTTACCTAAGAGGCTCGGGTTCCTTCAGTTCTTTTAAATTACAGTTTGTTACTCTGTGTCGTGCCATTGATCGCCTTATCTGTGTAGTTAGCATTTGCTGCTTTGAGCTGTGTATTGACTGTTCTTACTTGACACTTCACCTTTGCTTTGACTGCACATGGACCGGCAGAGCAGTATTTCAGTTGTGGAGTTCATTGCAAGATTGGTAGAAGCTGAAAGTGGAAATAAATATATGAAGTTATGCCATCCCCTTTGAAGAGTAGGTCTGCTAGTGATGCAAGTTCTGAAAGGGTTCATTTCCAAAGTGTCAGCAATAAAAGCATGATGTGCGCGTGTGCTTTGATAAACTAGTTGTAAGAACTTGATGTGACTTATTGATGAAGGGCATATAAGCCTGGCTGGCTGTTCATTTGGAATGCAACCATTGTTACATTGCTCTAGCAATACATCTCTTTTACCATTTTCAACTGGCAGTATTCTACTTTGGTGTTTGGTTATCTGTAGTCAGCTTCTGGGTATGTTCAGATGGATATTCCATTTGAACTTCATGGAATAGTTTACATTGCTTGAGAACGAGCAGAAATGTTTGGGTGGGCCTTGACTGTAGTCCAGTGCAGTATCATCTCTTTAAGCTACTACTTTTAAGCACGGAGCATCCCTTATGCTTCAAGAGGTATTGCTTTGAAGCCTGTAGTACATTTATTCATGTAATTTTGAGGATGATAGATGTAGTTTAAGGGGCCACTGGGGTGAATAATCAAGGAAGACAGCCAACGAGTGATAGATTGGTGCTAACATTGTCTTTTACTTCTTCCATGGAGGAAGTTGGCTTTGTACGTATAGAGTCATACATGAAGAATCCTGCAGGTGGAAAAACAGCATGCATTTGACCTGTAAGCCTGGCTTTCATCCAGAAGGTGAAAACAGATCTTGACTTTTGTACTCTGACATTAGAAAATAATCACTTTTAAAGAAGCTATCTCGGGGCAGTGTTTGCTGCAGATACCATCTACCCTTGTAAATTTAGTAGATAGCAGTGTGTCAAAGAATACATACTCTCCAACATTATTGCTTCGTACTTCAACCAAGTCCCATTTAGTTAATCACATTCCTTAGATGAAGTAGAAGAAGCAGCACAATAGCAAATACTGTGGAAAAACAAGTGGTTCACTGCCTTAAAGAGAGTCTTGAAGACAACTTGCCGTGGCTGGGGCTGAGATGCCTGTATTCTCACAGTTAATTATTCTGTACAGCTGTGCAACTTATTATGTTGATGTCCGGAGCTGATAATTGGTTTTTTGTTGTTTGTAAAGTGAAGCCTATGGCTTTAACTATGACTTTGCAGAATTGCCACACTGCAGATACCTCCAGGGAAACATCATCTACAGATTACGTAATGTCTTAGGTAAACTCTAGTTCAGGTTTCTTTAACAGAGAGGAAGCTAAGCTTTATATTTCAAACAAAAACTTTCATCTTTTGTTAGTGAACAGAATGCTTCCTCCCTTCCTTCCAATTTTACTTTGTCTGTTCTACACTGCGACTTCCTTAGTGTTGTGAAATTGTGTTCAAAGAAGGTGAAAGTCTTGTATCCTCAAGAGAGAGAAGTGTTTGGATAATGAGTCCCCTTGGCATCCTACTGCAGTAAATACTGCTTCACAGGGTCACTGGGGATATGACTATTCTAGAAGAGAAGTCTGTTGTTGACCACTGTATGGAAACCTGGCTGATAATGGAGATGAAAGACTAGCATGATTACAGTACATCCTTATGCCCAAGAGCTGAAGTTCCCATTTAACTGGTTAGTAGTCCTGAAGACAGAGGAGAAAGCTTGTTTCAGTCCCCTTTATCCTGTCGGCAGTAGTTGCTGAGGTCTGGAGACGGTTGGTCTCTTGCAATTTTACTTTCATGTCTTGCTATTTCTGGTTTCATCATATCTCTATTAAAGGCCAATATCTGTTAAGACTTGGGTGAGTGTGTATAGTTCTCTGAAAATACAAATAAACTTACACTTGGTATTTTATAAAGGAGAATTTTTATTACCTTTTAGAAATAACTTCAGAGTATAAATAGTTCAAAGAGTAAGCAATTTTTTTTGTCATTTTGGGGTACATCCCTATTTAGACAACAAGTAGTGCTGTTTACTGAATAGGAAATCCCTTTGGTGGCTATTTTAAGTAAAGAGTAGAATAGATTATCTGTGCTTTAGCGCAACTTAATCATGTTTACAGTGTTTTGAAACCATTAATTGCCCTTTACATTCTCAGCATGGCAGTTTTTGCAACAAATTCTTGTTATCAGGCAGTACAGGTAAAACAGACTTCACACCAGACTTGAGCAGGGAGGAATATCTATATTTTATCTTCTGGCATAGCTGGGCTTCGTAGTTCTATAGCTTCACAGGGGTCTTGTTTAATGACAGGAGCGATATGAAGCAGTTATGCATCGTTCCATGGAACGCAGTCAGCGAGTGGAAACACGGCAGAAGAGATGGTCATGGGGAGGGTCCACAACTCCAGATTCCGAGAGTAAAACAGGTAAGTAGCACCTTTTCCAGCATGGCTGCAATCACAGAATATTATGTATGAACACTGGCAGGTGCAGCACCATTAATACATATCTGGGCATCCTTTCCTTTCTTCCATCTTACAACAGGATCTATGGGTAACATTTGGGGAAAGAGTCATATCTGTACTTGCCCTGAAATGCTGCTCAGACTTTGAGCTATTTTTGACTTTGGGAAGAGCTAGAGAGAAGCCACGTGGGAAGTACACCACCTGGAAGCATTGGCTTGCCAGCCCCTAACCATCAGATAAGGGGAATTGTAATGTATAATGTTAAAATAATTCTGAGTCTTTCAAAGGCAGTACATGTAATAATGTGCTAAGACTGATAAACAGAACAGAAAAACCAGTTGTACTATACTACTCTATGTAAAAAGTTTTAAACACAGCCTTAGAGTTATGCTAACTGATTATTTGAACAACCAGTGAGGGGTAAGGAGGTGCAGTGGGTGGTGTCAGAGCTTCTCAGATAATAGGTTCTGTTCTAGTTTAGGTAGTGTGGTTTAATGCCCTTTAATTTGAGCTCAGATTATACCTTGTGTCACACAATTAACTCTTTCTGCTTGTAAACATTGTGAAATCAGAGCAGCAAATGAGGATTGCAGTGGAAGGAGTCTTTTGATGCACTGCCTAACTGGAAGACCCCACTAATAACTAACTTAACCTCAGTTATTGTCAAGGAATAAAATAAAACAAAAACTGCTTCAATTTGGCCTTATCTTCTGTATTGGTAGAAGTGCACTGAGTGTGCTTTGGTAGTGTCTTCTGTCAGCTTGAATGTTGACTTTTAAGCGTTTATTTATAACATATTTGAAAATGTTTTGATATAAATTTTCATTATGATATCCTGCTTCTGCATTTTTTCATTAACTTGCATTGTTTGCTGTCTGACCTTGTGACTTAGCTTACAAACCTTCTTCTTCTACAGAACAACAGAACACAGATGAAGGTGGAACTGGTGGTATTGATTTCTAAAATGTCCTTTTTCTTTTGATTCACGCTCACTACTAACCTTTTAAACTTGAGCTCTCCCTTTCGGAAACTAAGGAAAAACGTCTTATAGATCTTTTCCTGGATCTTGGCCAGCTGTGCAACAAATGTGATCCCTAAGTAGAAAGCAGCCCCCTACGTTTTAACTATCCCTCCCAGCTAAGTGAACTGCAGCTTAAGTCATGGCATCCTGAGGGAATTTTTAGGGAAAGGATATGTGCGTTTGGGTTTTTAAAGATGGCTGGATACAGCATGGGGGAGGAGAAGAGACATTCTCAGTGGTATGTGTTTGATATAAATTAGGTCAATAGTCTGAGGGCTTTTTTTTAAGGGCAATTTCAAACCCTTTCATTGTTTTCTAATCTGCAAAAAGCACATGGTAGGGCTTGATTTGTTTTCTTTTTGCTTTGTTTTACCAGCAATTGAAGTAACATTTGCAAAATCAAATGATATTTTGCTGAAACTTTGTGAAAAGGAATGGATCCTTTGTGCAGTTTGATACTTTTTCCATGAAGGGGTTTGCAAAATCAGATCTGTCCAATTATGTAAACATAACTGTATATGAGATGTGTTTTCATTGGATTTCTGGCACTTTCCAGTGCACAGACTCAGCCATTGATAGAAATGCTTTGGATCACTTGTATATTTGTCAAGGCTATGTGTTTAATGAGCTAAATTATTTCTTGTTGCTAGTTTAAGATGATAGCTCTCAGCTGAGACTCAGCTAAATCTGAATTCTGAAAATCTGTGCATGCTCACAGCATTACTAATTCAGTACAGCTGTCTAGTAATGCTGACAATATGAGACTTGAAAATGCAATGGAAGTCTGACTGAGAATGATTTAAATACTGTGGCTTACTCTGACGACACAGCAGAAGCATGTGTTTTTTATTTAAATTCTCTTCTCCCTTTCTCTGCACAGCATGAATCCCTAATTTTCTCCAAAATTAGCCATTTTGACTGGATTGTTTTACCTGTCTAACATGTGTTCCTTGGATATGTATATAAATCAAATTACTGTGTTCCACATTACAAAATGTCATTTAACCTTGAAACTAGGAAATCACATTTGCCTTAAATGTGTAGGAAAGCACTATTTTTCTTTAGTCCTCTGTTTTTTTCTACCTTATCTAATTTTAAAGCTATAGTTTATTACAAACGTAAAATAATATCCTTTGCTCTCTCCTCATTATGTGAGGAAATGAGTCCTGTCTGTCCTTTTGATCATGATGGAACATTTGAGCCACGGTGCTGCTGAAGCACGTTAAAACTAAAGTGTTTTCTGACAAACACGCTTCTGCTGTAAAAATAGGCACTTAAGCTGTATCTTATGCATCATAAAGTAGCCACAGTAGGAGCAGCTAAATTCAGCAGTTGTCAATCAATTTGAATAACTTCGCACCAATTTTGAAGAAAATGACTGTGGAGATAAATAATGCCGTGTTTGACCAGGACGTTTGTGCATCCGCACTGGTTTAAATCTGTGTTCATTTCTGTGTTGAGGTTTCAAACATACAGCTGTCTTACCTGGGCTGAGTAATGTGGAATCGGTATTGGATCCATGCTCCTTGTATTTACTCCTATTTCAGGATCATCGTTAACTTTTTAACTTTATGGAAGCTCCTCATGTAATTGCTATTTAAAATCTACCTGAACCACATAGGATGCCTAAGTGTAGCTGGCTTTCTAAAAAATCCTTAATTTGGTCCCTTTACCTTATATTTTCATAATTGCTGGAAAGGCAACTACTTTTGGATATCTGAAAAACGACACCACAGGAGCTCTGCTCCCTCACACCATTGTGGCTGAGTGATGCACCTCGTCTAGCAGCACATCTAGAGCAAGTTTCAAGAACATATTATTTTTCCACCATCAGTTTCAGTGGCAGATTTGGGATTTCTTAAAATGAAAACGTTTTGGGGAACAGATTTCAAATATTCTTTACATTATCATAGGACTAAGGGCTTTCTTGTCTATTGTATTGCTATGCAAGAAAATATAAAATCATACATCTTTCCCATGAACTGGCTGTGTCAATACTAATATTTAGGTCGTAAAGCAGCATTTGTGGGCGATAGAGGTAGTGTGCTGGGGAAAGCAAACCTCACGTAATTGAGTATTTTACCAACTATCAGCCATTCTGAATTATGTACAGAATGTGATTCCTTGAGACTGCACCAAGTTCCCTGCTGAGGGCCTGAAATTTAAAAACTGATGAAAGCCCCAGAGTCAAATGTTGCATTAATGACACTGCTGTCAGTGCTAAGATGAAACATGCAGGGTGTGGGTCTGCCAGGAGGAATGGCAAGGCTGTATAATAAAGCATCCTCGATGACAGAGTCCTTGTAAATGAGGGAGGTTTAGTGGTGACTGCTGGGCACAACTAGACATTCAGGTGCGTCTGTAGTGGAGACGTGCTATTAGAAGAGAAATTGGGCTCCCAGAGTCTCCTTTCTAAATAAAGAGCTTCCTTTTCCTGGTAGAAATTTGGAAGGAATTAAGGGACAGATAATCTTAATTTATTTAGCCTAATTTATCCAGCCTCAGATAGGCAGTGCTCCAGCACCCTCTCTCAGCGAAACTCAGAAGTTGAGTGCTGCTCTCTCTAATAAGGATTTTCTTAAGATACCGTCTTTCCCAGCTCCATACACAAATGCCAGTCTCGCTGCACGGCATTCAGACACTTTATTTGGCTTTGCTGCTACAGTGTTTTCACTCTTCCATTAAAAACATTACTGGCATTTGGCATTGCTGTGACACGCTATGTGCTTCTTCCACTTAGAATCCTTTGATGCAAGTAGTTTAACTTTCCCCCCAAAACTCAAAAGAGTAATTTACCCCTAACCAGACTACCTTACACAATATCCTGTCTGTTCTGTAAAGCTTTTTTCCCAGTGAGTTGTCCAAAGCTTTCAGGTTTACAGAAGCTCTCTTGTGGTTGAGGTAGGGAAAAATTTGAGGCCATCTCATCATATATTTGCAAATGTATTGATCAAAAAGGCATTGACTTCTTAAGATTTTAAAATTTTCTGGAAAAAGGAAACTCAAATTTTTGTATAAATACCGTTTACCAATTGGATATTTTTTCAGCCAAGGCATCAGTTTGGATATTAGCTCGTGCCCTCACTGCTGCTCTCTGTTTCCCTGTAAAATAAAACCTGATTCTTGGGTTTTGTTTGGACAGGAGTGTATAGGCTGTCATTTTTTATTTTTTAATCTTCTAGTAGAAGTTTCATCCGTGTCTCTTTGCTGCACGGCACAGCCAATCTCCAGAACTTTTAAACCTGCTGGGAAACAATTACCTTGCTCAGTGTAGTTTTCCTCAAGGCAAGTTTTAATTTTCTGGTGTTAATAGGTGATGGACCCAATCTCAGATTTTGTGCAAGTGCTAATTTGGAGACCTTTAACTCTCATACTTGAGCTCTGGCAGGAGGCAGGCTTTCTTTTTAAAGAGCAGACACTAGAGGGTAGTATTTTCCTTTGAAAACACCTAAATATATGAATTATTAGTTTCCTGGGTTTAGTATATAAAACCTCTTAAGGTTGTTTTAGTTAATCCAGAACCCTGGCTTCATTCACAAAATGCTTTTTTTTTTTTTTCAATGTTGGGGAAGTATCCTCAAAGCTTAGATTTTCATTTCTTGACTGGATCCCCCTTTCTCCTTCTTTCCTCCATGGAGGCTTTGTTCTTGTTCGCTGTGACAAGAGCTTGCAACTTTTGTACCTTCATCTCCAAGTTTGGTTTTTCACTTGACATGGTTTTGGGGGAGGCCCCTACCTCGGGAAGCCAGGGTTGGGTACGTGTGTCAGAAGGGCGATGCAGAGGCAGGGCTGTCCGTAGGAATTTTTATGTCCTGGCTCTTGCTAGAAGGTCTTGCTAAGGCGTATTGGCCAAAGGATAAAGATGCTGCCTCTGTGGTGAGTAGAGCTGCTTTTTCCTTTGGTACTTAGGCACTAATCGGCTCACATTAATCATCTTTGCTGTCCAATATGTCAGCAAAAACGATTACTTGTGTTCGATGTATAGAATTTCTTGTGTCTATTATGCTAGTCCACGTTACTTTGTGTGCATTACTGTTTTCTGCTTATTGAGTTTCCGTAGCAACAGATACATGCTTTTCCAAGGCTTTCACACTCTGGAATAGTATTCATCCTGAAAGTATTCTAATTGAAACTAAAAAGTGGGTATTTATCTGGCTTGTAGTAAACTCGAGATTTTTATGTGTATACGTCTGTGTATACACGTACGAAAAAAATAATTAATGCCTCTTGTGGCAGTATTTTTGCCAGAAGATTTGCAAAATTGATAGGAGATGAAATTAAGGACTATATTTTTGGAAAAAAGTCAGGAATTTCAAAACCAGGGTAAACATTGGGAAATAATTGGAAATAGGAATGCTTTCTTGTCCTTCCTCAGGAATTGCTTTTATGCCCCCAAAGTCATTTGGGTTTTGTTTGTTTTGTTAACTAGTGATTGAAAAACTGGTTTGATGTACCCATGTGAAGAAATTATTGTTATTTGGGTTTTGTTGTTATTTTCTCTGTCTTGCCAGTCTGCTAACAACACACAACCTCAGTAGCTTTTGTCTTTACACGTTAGGAGCAGAAGATGTAAAAATCATCTGTTTGCATACATGTGCCTAAAGTCTTGGCATCGCTTCACGAAAACTAAATGCCTTCTCTGTGTACGTTACAGCTGGCACTAATTGTATCGAGTCTGTTCAAAAAGTGGGGGGGGAAATAAACTGTTTCTCATTAAGCAAAACTGGTGATAACTTTCAGGGTGTGATACTTCCAAAGTCAGCTCACAGCAATGTGTGAAAGGTTATTCCTCAGGTATGAAGACAAATTTTAAAGTAAGCATTTCTTTCCACAGCCAGCAAGCAGTCCACCCCCACAGCAAACCTCAAACAGACAGATGCTGCCATGAATAAACGGTTGTCGTCATCTGCAGCGCTTTTAAATGCTTCTGACCGAAGTAAGTGTTGGTGTCTCTGCTGACCGCAGGTTACTGCTTAACTATTATTTGGGGAGGAGACAGGAGGTGGAATGATACTCCTCTTCCTCCCTTGCTCCGTAACTCACTTCATATCTTGATCTCAAATGCATTTCATGCAATTTGTTAATGCAGCTAAACTGTTCAGGGCTTTGACCCAGTTGATGTGATCTCTGTTAGAGGAGAAGAGTAACGGTAAAAATTGCTGGTTTTTTTATATTTTATTTCTGTAATTGTTTTTACTAAAGACAAATCTTAGTGAATGAATGATTCACAAATCGTTTCACATCATCTTGAGGGTTTTGCATGCTTTAAATCACACCCTAAAATTTCAACAATATAGAAATAGTAGAAAAATAAAGTTTGCCTTGTTCTGTTAAACAACTTCAGTCATTTGATTGCCTGTGGGAAGTTAAAAATCAACTTAGCCTTGACATGTCTCTGTTGTGCCAGTCCTGTACTCTGTAGACACACACTTTCTTTTTAATATTAGAATTCTACTTCAAGAAAATAGAGAAGGATGCATGAAAAACTCTTATGACACCTGCGAGAGTTTTTTTGGGTCAGAAGAAATTGTTTTATTTTGACCTGGAGTTCTAGCAGAATTATAACCATAGCATGCAGCTCTGACACCATCTCCTAGCCCAATGAATTAGTGTAATCTTGATACCGATACTCAAATTATACATTTTTTCAATTGTTAGTGCACACCACTGCTTGCTTACAAGTGTTCTGGTTTATTTACTGTGTCAATGATTATCAAGGAATAAAAATGGCCTGGAAGCCAACTATTTCTTTATTTTTTAGGGGTTTCTGAGCGTGCACTCTAGAGATTGTCTACCAATTTCTGTGGCTCCACTCTCATTTTGAATTGCAGCTTCAGGGTGGATGAAGCTCCTGATGGCTGTGTGTCATGTTTAAAATGTACAGCACCCAACTAGTCTTAACAGGGATGCAGAGGATGGGATAGATCTCATGCTTTCCTGCTTTATGGTAAACCTGTATCCACAAATCTCCTCTCTGTCCTATCCCAATACATGTAAGCTACTTACGGAGAAGAAATGTGAAACAGACCTTATAGAATGTTATTCTGTAAGTCATTCTATAAGTACAGACAGTCTGCCTTCTCCAAATAAAAATTAAAAAATGATGTAACACAAGGAACTGTCCTAATCTACTTGTTAAGAAAAAAACTGTTTGCATAAGCGCACACCAGCCTGTTTTAGCCTGCGATTTCCTTGTGGAGAATCTTAACAGTGTTTCGTAGGAGCCTGCATGTATGCCGAATGTTGTATTTTTTCCCCAAGATGTTGAAAAGCATTAATAAGCTAAGAGCTGTTTCATAGGAAAACAAGTTCAACTAGGTCTATGCTGCATTGTTCTGTCAGTCTCCAACCTTTAATCCAGTGACCTGTGTTAGAAGAATCCCTAACATGGACACAGACAACAATGATTTTGCTGGTTTGTGTTGGAAGTTGATGCAGCATTAAAAATTATGTTTTTACACTGTGTGCCTGGTAGGGGAATCAGTGACTGTCTATACTGGCATAGCTGAAGGGGCTCCGAGTCGCTGGAGACTGCTTCTAATTTGAAATGCTATTTGTTTATAATGTGTCTGCAGGGTTCAGCTCTAGGCAGGAGTCAGAAACAGGGCTGTAAAATAAAAATTAAGCTGCTAACAAAGGAAGTCAGTAATTATTAACTAATTGGGATTACTTTCAAACTTACTGTCATACCTTGAAATCTTTTCTGAATCCTTGTTCGCTTTGGAGGAAAAATTCTCGGGTGGTCTGAAATACAAGAGATTTGACCAGGACTCCAATAATATGGATTTTAGATCACCACAGCAAGTTAGAGCCATTCTGGGCTCTTGATCTGGCACTCTAGATTCTTCCCTTATCCAGTTTTCCTCCTTCTAAAGGATTCATACTATAAAGTGCCTTAATTACTGTTCTGTATCTTAGGGAAGTGGGGCAGGTGTTGGGGAGGACCTTGTAGGCTTTTCAAGAAATTAATCCATGCGCTTTCACTTCCAGGTACCACAAAGAGAAGTTCCTCATTAAACAGACTGAATAACAAAGTTCCTCTACATTCTCAGCAGTCAGCACTGAAAGGTTCGCAGGTGGAACAGAAAGGTGCTAGAAATCAGTTTGTTTTGAGAAGTGGGAGGCAGTAAATGGGATATTCAGAGTTGACTTTAAATTGTGTCCCAGCTTCATTATAAATGTTTTTATTCAGACTTTCACTGCTGTGCGTGTAGTCTGTGCACTGTGGCATAAACACCTTAACACGTTGCAGTGCCAGATATTGGGTAACTGTGTCTGTCAACCAGTTTTATTCCTCTGAGAAGTGGAAGGGTGGGAGGAAAGGAGACAAATGGTAGCCAAACCATTTAGCTCGTCAGAAAATAGTGCTTCATAATGATAGATTGGTGGGTTTAGCTGATTTCTTAGCAAAAGCAAAGCATGGGAATGACAGTTTAGAAAATCTTATATATAAATATCTTGTTAAAAATAATCTTCGTTACGCTTGGTCTCTAGGAGGAACAGAAAAGAAGAGGAGCACATCTTTGAATAGAATGAGTAGTAAACCCCAGCCTTCTCCAGAACTAGAAAAAGTGAAAAAGGAAGAAAAAACAGGTGGTTGTTTCATAAACCTGAATACTTGTTTTTAAAGCCATTGATAGTAAACTTTGGACAGGTTTACTTTTTCTAGTTTCCTTCGTTCTTAAATTTTAGGACTTTTCAATGGCTTTTTAGTTTTCCAGTGGTAGGGATAAAATTGTAAATCATGAAGGTTAAACTTCTCCTTTTGGAGAAAAAGGAAATCCTATAAGTGGGATTTAATTTTTTTTAAGTAACACTGTAAGTAGATATCTCTCTGCTTGAGAGAGAGAGAGAGAAGTATTCAAAAGCCAGTAGGTTTAAATGTAAGATATAGTAAAAATGTCAGTCATGTTCACTTCTTAGTTAAATCTTAACTTTGCTATTTAAGTTCTTTCATTACTCAGTTTAAAAGCAACTTCTCTGTTCCTGCTGCTGGCCTAAACTTTGTGCATGCAAGTGAAGGAGGAAACCTGTTCTCACTTCAGTCTCTTTTGGTCATTCTATTTCCCACTGGCTTACAAATGTCTCTTTTCTAGTATTTCTTCCTAAAGCTGAAGACTAGGGACTTTTCTAACATGTTTTTCCCTTTGAGTTAACAGTTCTAAAACTTTCCTTTTTAGCAGCTATTGCCAACAGAGGAAACAATATTCTGCCTCAGAGTCTTTCCTTTGTGGGGGGATGCTGGGTGCTGTCCATGTGAATTTGTATGTGCAAATGATGCCTGACAATAACAGTTTGCTTTGATTTGAAAGTGTTCTGTTTATTGTGTCAGAAAGCCTTTCCTGCAGTCTAGAAAATATAGCTGTGAGGAGCTGATTCAAAAACTAATCATGTTTTGACTGACTTCAACATTCATCTCTGTTGTACTCATGTCAGTCTTTGCACATGAGAATGATTAGTATTAACCAAACCAAGGACAAAAAGTGCAACATAAGAAAATGCAATATTTAACCTTTCTGTGCTATTAGTTTTAATTTCCTTCTCCATGACTTCTGTATTTTCCTTCCAAAACTGTTTCGATTTGCAACAATGCTCACAAACTTCCTTTGCTTTGTACTGCTTGTCTTTTTCATTATATGATTTCATGTTGGATCCTCTTTGATTTGTTCCCATCATTTAGCTCGTCGTTCCCAGCTCAGTCCTCTGGACAGTAGCGTAATCAGTCGCCTCCTCGCCCCCACACAGGCCTCCTTAGCTAGGAGTAAAAGTGCTGCTACATTATCGGCTGGTGGACAAGATCCCTCAGGTAACAGGAGGGCAGCAAAGCCTGAAAGTGTTATGCAGTTGCTCTCCAAGCAGGAACTTACATGATAGTCGCTAACTGTGCTACACTGACGTATGAATCAGACCGTTAATATATGGTTATGTATAATATTACTTACCCAGTATTTTCTTTGGTCAGTAATAACCAGTTCGTGTATTGTGTTTCATGCTTACTTTACAAAACCACAGAATAATACTGGCTTTTAAACTCCAGTGCCAGTTTACTTACTCTGCAGAGAACCAGATGCTGGTGTTCGTTTGGGGTTTTGTTTGTGGTTTGTTGTTTTGGGTTTTTTTAGCTGATGGAAATCTGCATTTGACTACACCCTCAAATGGCTCTGAGGCACACTGCTCAGAGAACAGCGCTAGGAGGTGCAGAGGGGGAAGAGAACCCATCAAACGTATTATTTCAAAGGAGGCTGAAAGGGATAAGTGCAAAACCTACATTTCTTTATGGAAGAGAGACTCTTGTAGGAACGTGACAAAGGGGTTTCTTTAACACAAGTGCAGGAAGCCCTGAGCTGGCTTCACTCAGGCTGATTGTAGAAGTAGAGACATACTAAGAGAAGATATTTTAATGAAACCCTAGCTGGCTTGAGTGATTTTATATTGGTCCAGACTGAGCTGGTAAGCCCACACTGTGACTTAACTTACAACTAGCACAGGAATCTCTACACTGTGGGCAAAACCTAACTGCATCCCATGTGTCTTACAGTTGTTAATGGTTGTAAGAATGCCCCTGTAAATGCATATCTGGAACCAATGTGGAGTCCTTTCTCCTCTCTTACCTTACAACTTGCGTTCCCAGTTTTGCTTGTTTTCTCTTAAGTATGTTCTTCCATCTTTATTTTTTTATCTTATGCCACTTAACTTGGTCCTTGTTGGTATTGGTGACGTTTCTACACTGCTCCCCTTGTGTGATGATCAGTTTTTACTTTACCACATCAGTGGTCACGTTTTTGCACACATTTATGTATGTGCTGCTTTTGTTTTACCATGAATATTTCAGTTCATGTCATGTGGGGAAATACCACCTGTTTCACTGTTACTGACAGCATGTGACTTATTCACTATTGCTGAATTAAAAGATACCTTCTACGTTGTTATCAGTTTATACTTAGAAGTACTTCCTTCATTTCAGTAGAAACGTACCTGTGCTTTAGCACAAACTGTGCACAAACAGAATGCAATTCTTGCGCAAATGCTGTAAATATAGAAATAAAATGTATTTTCCATAAAGTTACAAAATTAAGTGCTGGCGTCTGTCACAATTTCTTCAGACTTTAGAAAAATCTAATTTCAGAGTAGATTTTTCATCTGTGCTTATCCATCTATTATTATGTTAGTGATAGAAGTAATTAGAGAATACAATTTATTTCAATATCTTACATATAAAATAGAGATTGACACTTCAGGTAGGGGAGGTATTTTAGTTTAACAGTTGAGTTTGTGTCTTGATAGGTTTCTTTTACACCACCTATTTGATTTGCTAATGTGAATATAGTAATAAAGGGGTCAGAGAGGGAAATTAGAATAAAAATGTTGCACAACTGCTTATTTCACAAGTTTGTAAAATAGTGCCCAGATTCCTAATATAATGCTACTTTATATCTGCTCTTTGAAAACAGGGAAGATTTCCTCCTTGAGTATGGGGGGAAACGTGCTTAAAATTTGAACCTGTCATGAAGAACTTGTAAAGAAAGATGCTAAGCCATTAAAACTGAAGTATTTGTGATCAGATGCAGCTTCACTAAAATTAAAGTAACAGTGTAGTGTGAATTTAGACGTCTGGAAAATCATTTTATTTTTATTTACTTCAGACTGCTGCTTTCAAAATGATTTTATTCTTGGTGCTGTTGCTTCCAAAGTACTAATCGTGTGGTACTGGTGTCTGTGTCCATGAGCCATTGCAAAGTGCACTGCCTGTGGTGTTTCTCTGTACAGTTTCTAACACATACAATCTTTCTTTCTCTCTTTCTCCCTCTTCCTTTTCTCCTGTTCTTATGCTATGCACTTGCTTCTCGTTTTGTCTTTGTCAAATTCCTAACTTTTATAGAATCTCACCTCTGTCCTCGTTCAGCTTCAGCCAGTTCCATCAGTTCCCCAGTCCCAACTCCTAAAGTGCCCGTGCGCAGTCGTAGCATCGACAGATTGAAGTCCTCTGTATCTTCATCAGATGCCAGTTCACCAGATTCAACCCAGGTTTGTTGAAAATACACAGGAATTAGGTTTGTATTAATCTGGGGGTTTGGAACAGCTCAGGGTGGGATCCTGTTTCAAGAGGTTTCTTTCTTATTGAAATGTTTCATAGCATTTGCTTAAAAACCACAGTATTGAAATCAAATTAGGATTCTATAGTCCTTGATATCTCTGGTACCTTAAAGGCCTATTGTTTACTGCTTATGGTTCCCAAAGTTTAGTTTAGGTAGCATATTGACTGGGCCTGTATTTTAGAACACGAAGGAATTGAAAGTACGTCTTGCTGAGAAGTTGTGTGTGTGTTGTGCTAGCAGTTCCTTTGCCTGTAATCTCTTCTAGACGGTGAGCATTATTTTGGTTTTGTGATTCTTCTTAGAAACTGGAGGCGGAAAAACCATCCCCAGGTTCTGGGCTAAGACGTCCTCCCTCACCATCTGTGTCTGCCCCTAGAAGATCCCCTTCTCCTGCTAATTTGGTGAAGCATCCTCCATCACCTTCTGCAGTTCGGTGTGTGTCTAGGTTAAATATCTTCTATTATTCTGAACAAGATGAAAGGTACTTTGTGTCTGAAGATAGCTGTGCCACCAGAGTTTGGATGACCTACATTATGCCATGTTTCTACAAAGAAGGGCTTCGTTTTTGATCCAATTTCTCCTTTCCACAGTAGGAATGCAGCTCTTGCTGAACTTTGTCTCTTTTGTGCAGACAAAATACGCTGGTTTTCTGTGCAGTCTGTGCACTGGAGCCAACAGGAATGTGAGCTTCTGAATAAGCTGATGTGCCGGTATTAGTGTAGGAAGTTTCTTGGATTGTGATCACAGGCTTCATCCTTGATGTGGAATAGATGGAGGTCTGGGCTAGCAGGCCTGTTTTGATGTTAGCCCACAGGTAGCGAATCCAGGTGCCCAGCGTATTTTGGAATCCTGTATTTGAGTTTTATGAGGAAGACACCAAAATTTTGTGGGTGGATTTGTTTTTAAAAGCAGGATGCATAATGTGAACTAACAAAAGTGAACTGTCTTCAGTTGCTTGTTTAAAGTGTTCAGTGTTAGCCCTGAAAAATATTCTTTACTTCGCAACAGACAGAAGACTCGCCCACCTTCACCTAGCGTGTCGAAACAAAGGCCACCATCTCCTACTCCAGTCTCTAAACCGGCACCCATCCAACGTCCACCTCTCACACCAGGCGTTATAAACATTACCAAAAAGAAAACTGAAGCAGAGAGCAAACCAAAGGAAAAGATCACAGAAGGAACAGGGCAAGAGCAAGGTGCTTCCCTAGCCTTGGACAGGGATGTTGTAGCAGCTAGCACAAAGACCAAAGAAGGTGAGTGTTTCTCAGTTACTGACACAGTCTTACTCGAGATATCTCCAGTCTGTGCTGGGACTGGTGAAATAATGTGTTCATGATGTAGACCACTGGAGAGTAGGATGCTTTAGGGCAGAGGCTGTTTGTTGCTGATTATTTATGCGATAATTATGTGTGGTATAATTTTTGGGTGTGGATTTTACTGCAGTAGTCAGTTTATTTGACTTGAAGTTTTAAGTCAAGAGGTTTCAATATCATTGCTTGTACTGTAATTTTAATAAAAGCAGAAATCCCCTTTGCCTTTGGACTTCAGCCGTGCTAGAGGAAGGATCTGCAAAGTTTGCAAAGTCAGTAGTTAAATGATACAAAGGTCTTTCAGTCCAGTGGTAGTTCCAAAAGTTTCTTGTGTGGAGACCTCCTTGGAGGGCGAAATCCACTATTAGTGCATCGCAGTCTGGGAGCCAGTTTTCACAAAGCTAGAAGCCTGCCTCAGGCTCAATTCCAGTGAATATATAATCATTGCTGCCTCAGGAAGAAGTGGTCAGTGCGTGGGTCACACTGAGAAGTCATCTTGGTAGAGAGTCATATGCTGGATAAGCAGTTAGTCTCCGAGTCCTCTTCATCATGCCAAGTAAGCACAGCCTCTTACTGGAAGAACATCTGCCATCTCCAGAACAGAATCTGGAAGAGCATTCTGATGAGGTCTGGTAGGCCCTTCCCTGTGAGGAAGGACTTGGGGAAGACTTAATAGGAAAAGGAGGGGTCTCTGGAGTTTAAACTACAGCCAGTGGGCAGTGCTGGGGGTGAAAATCCTTCAGACACAAGGAAGGTGGGAACAAAGGCTTTCTGCACTTTACTGCATGTGTGGTTCCTGTTGTGCATTCCTCAGCTGCTGCAGTTTTTTCTTATTTCCGAGGCTCTTCCTGAAACTGCTCAATGTTGGATGTGAAATAGTCAGCGGAAGAACTCATTTATGGTACAGTTCTTTGAGCATATGTTCTTCTAGAAGGCAGCCTGGATGTTGTAGTCAAATGTGGATGTTTGTATGAAGCTGCACATCCATCTTGAATGTTGCATCATTCATTTTTGCAGTCAGAATGTCTGTCCCTCCATGTGCTACATCACTGTGATAAATGTCTTGCATGCCTCAGGGGAGGCATCGTCAATTGTAGTCAATGTCATTGGTTGGTTGCAACCTCCATAACAACGTGTTTCTGTATCTTCCAGTTCTTCTGGAACAGGAACAGAGTTCCTCGTTCCTCAAAATGCTCCATCTGTCTCCTGTCCACGCTGACTTCTGGAACTGTATTAACCCAGCTTACCTGTTTCCATTTTATTTTTTTGCTGATCTCCAAGCTAGTAATCTTTAGAGGTTCATAGCAGGGCTGGGTGAAGCTCTTTTTCTTTGACACATACAAGACAAGGAAAAAGTGGCCATGTTCTTTAACCTAGAGATGATTTCATTTCTCTTTGAATGTTTTGGTACGCTGCATTATTGCTAAGTAAGGCAAAATCTTTATTCTCAACATGAAAAATTTGCCTTCAGTTTTCAAGGCCATTTCCATTTTACATGGCTGTTCACCCCGTGGGTTGGTGCAATACCATATTCCAGACAGTTTCTGAAGTCAGAACACACCAATGAATGCCATGTTGCAAATCAGTCTCTAGGTCTTGTAGGTTCAACCTAATTTCAGCATTGTGTACTTGTATCTTCATACCATCTCTGCTCCTTCAAACTGAACTTGATTGCCTGTTACTGACAGACGGCAATTAAGTTTTTGTCTTGTTTTTTTTTTTATGTCATCCTACTAAAATACACTGTTCTGCAGTAAAACACTTTTTATTTTTCAGTGACTTGGAGCAGTTGTCATTTCTGGCAGCAGACTTTCGCAGCTTCTCTGAAAGTTAAAAGGCTTGTTTCAACTTAAAGCATAAGAAGTGCTCCTTTCATGAGCTCTCACCTTATGCATGATGATAGGTAATAAACTATCAAGGAGCCTCACTTTGTATCTGGGTAGGGAAGGCTTTGGAATATGATTCCTAGATTAATTGTGAATAAGTGACTTGCATTGAAGTGTATTGGAATGTACCTTCCATCCAGCTAATACTACAACACACGCATTTTTAAGTTCATGCTGTCAAACTGGAAAAAAACCAGTCCAGTAAGGAACTGACACCGGCTTCTCCTCACGCGGCAAATCTGTGTAATAGTCTTCTGTCTTCTAAAAAAAAAACTACAGATTTATTTTTTGTGCATAAAAATTGTGCAGTTGGTCCTTGTCAAATTCATAACTTTTCTAGCATCTCACCTCTGAGAAAAGGAAGAGGTTAAACTTCCATCTCTTCTCAAGTTGCAGATCTTCCGCGTCCTTCCTACTCAGTTGGCAACCAAATATTGCGGAAAAGGAACTGCCTAAAAGCAGTCTGTATTCCTGATGGCTGCAAGTATCTTAATAGGGCTTCCTTGTTCTTAACCCAGGGGCTAGAATTTAAGTAAGGCCACCAGGTCAGCTGTCAGTCCCGTAGATGCATTTTATAGTTCTTCTGAGATATTTCTTTTGCCTGTTTTCCCTTCCATCACGAAAAGGTCCTTTGAGAAAAAGACAGTTCTTATCGGGAATGACAGTGGGAGGACAAGGAAAATGGAGCTGAGTATAAAATGCTGGAAGTATCTTCTTAGTGTGTGTTAGCAATCACGTTGGGAAGTCCCATATCCTGCCCTGTGGAAACAGGCTGCACAAGGGGTGCATCGAGACGAATGCGCTGTTGAAGTAACCATGTGAAAATCATCCATAAAGCTTCAAAAGTGAAAATGCAGTGGGAAGGTCTTCCAAAGACTTGAGGTCTCATACCTGCTTTTTTGTTTTCATGCCCTCTGCTGTTTCCATACCTGTGATGTTCTGAATCTTTGTGACTATTTTTCATCTCGTGGTTTTGGTATCAGATAATTCATCATATTTGAAGCTGTCATTATAATGCTATAACCCTAAAACCTATAACCCAAAACCCTAAAACCTTTAGGCTTCTTGCTGAGGATTCTGTTGTCTTACTTAGGTTCAGTTTTGAGGGGAAAGAAATAGGTTAAACCTGACATTAATTGTCAACCAATTTTGATACAACTGAAATTCCAGTACTGTTAAAATAAGACTGCAGCGCTGGTTGCTGTGCTAGTGTGAATTAGAGGATGGCCTCTGCAGTGAAAAGTGACTCGTTTAAACTAGCAAGACACCTTAGTGGTAGAGGAGAAGAGAGGTGTTTTGATTTCTTAACGATTGATTGCTGGCGATGTTAAATGAAACCTCCTGTCTTTTCATTAAATGAAAAAAAAGTTACAGAAAATAGGAAGAACAGCACTTGATACGTGCAATTGTCAGGTAGGCTGATCCTGCTAATGCTGCTTAGAACTGCAGAGTGCTGATCCTGCTCAGGGATGAGGAGGAGGAGAAACCCTTCTAACTGAGTTCAGATTTGGAGGTGTCATAGCTGATTCTTGTTTGTAATACCAGGTCTGCACTTTTTCCCAAGTCAGAAGCCATATACATCCTGGGAAGCTGCTTGTGTTTGAGCATTGAATAAATCTAAAGATCAGAAGGCTTCTCTGTGACTGCACTCCGTCATTGCCGGAATGCTTTTCCTAGGACTGCAGGAACAATTTTTGTGCACAAAACACTGCTGTGATTCAGCTGCTGAGGGTGTAGTCTGTGTAATTGTGCCCCGCAGCTGGTAATTATAATTGCGTGTCTGTGGGGCTTAGGCAGCTTTTCAGGTATTAAAGTTCCTAATGATGGCATTGTGTTTTGAATTGTTTGGTTTTAGATCAGAAGGAAAATAACTGATCAAACCCTGGTGTCATTGTTCATTAAAATTACCTTGGCTTGAAGGCTTTATAAATGTTAAGCAAATGTGTATGTGCTGATTTGTGAAATATTAAAAAGAAGAAAGGCAGGTTCTCACCTATGTTATGATGCTATTGATCTACTAACCCCAAGAGCTAATTCTCTGAATATTCACATGATCAGTTCTTTAGTCATACCCAAACAGTAGTATTTCTAGAGAGTGGGGATGACTGATAAAAGTCAGAGTTCTTTCAATATACATTGAGAACAACTGGATTGCAAGGGTGGGGTTTTTTCTCATGATCTTAATTTATAATTTATATAAATAATAGTAATTTAAAAAATATATAATTTATAATACCTCTGACTGTAATACTAGGCAGGACATAAAGAAACATAAACAGCAGGACTGTACAAATATCTATTAATCTGGTGTTTGGAGCTGTTTGGATCTCCATGAAAACATGGAAATCGATCTGTTGCTAAAATGTGTAGAAATGTGTTATTACTGAAGTCATTAGCATGCACCCTCGGGGCAAATTAAAATGGTGATTATTTGCACCCTAACATACTCTATAACTACAAAGGCATGAATGTTAAGGTAATGAAACAAGAGAAATAAAAAGAATCGATATTTCTTCTTTTGGTCCATGTGCGTTCAGTTTTATTAGAAGGAAGTTAAGTGTATTTCCTAAAAAAGTATTCTTTTTTTGTTTTATTTTAAGTGTTTTAAGTGTCACAGAATAAATATGTCTTCAGAAATACGTTTTTGAGTACTACGGTAACTGGAGAATTACTTTAGCATCTGGAATGAGGCTGGATCAGTGTAGTTGAAATGAGTTGTTATTATTTTGGTGTCAGTGAGATATTGTGGTTTTGCATCTCTTCCAGACTCCCCTTTGGCTCTTGTGGGCCTTTAGATACAGGATGTGCTTGCTGAGTGATGAGCACTGAGCGAAAGAGATGGGAGTCAGTTGGCCAAAAGAAAAATCTCATCTCACAGCGAGAACGTCTGTCTTAAAATTAAGTTACTGGGGCTTTTTAACAGCAGGTTTTTTTAACCTTTGCAGAATCAGGTAGCAAAACAGTAGCAGGGACCACCACAGCTGAAGAAGCTGCTAAAATCTTGGCAGAGAAACGACGTTTAGCACGGGAGCAAAGAGAGCGTGAAGACCAAGAAAGAATTCAGAGACAGGAAGAAGAAAGGTAACAATTCAGGAGATGGAAGGGATGCTTTCAGTGGTGGGGTATGGTGGAGTGGACGCTCCAGCTGTGTATGTTTCCTAAGCTTTAATTTAAGTTACCATAAATCTTAATGCAGTTTTCGAAGGAGGGACAGGCAATAGCACCACTTGAAAGAGGACAGGGTGCTGTGTGTATCATTACATATCATCATTACATATCACCTGTACCTCAATATATATGTACTGCGTAGTTCCTTTGACTGGTCTGCGTGGTGGCATTTCTAAATCAACACCAGAAAGTATCTTTCTGCAGTTATTCTGTGATCGGATGACTTAGAACTTTATTGCTTTCCTAGTCTGTCTCATGTGCATGCATACTTTTAATGAAAGAAATGGCTAATCGGTAATCTGTATCTAGAATCAGAGAAGAAGAAATGGCCAAGAGAGCAATTGAGGAAAAAGCCCATCGGGAGGAGGAGCTTCGCAAACAGGAGGAAGAAAAGAGACTGGCTTATGAAGAGCAACAAAGACAAGCTGAAGAGGAGAGGATCCGCCGAGAACAGGAAGAGCAGGAAAAGCTTGCAGAGCTTCAGCACCAGGTCTGCTTATCTGTAGAGTCCAGCTGTGTTCCTCGTGCAAGCTGCTGACATGTTTTCAAGGGGTTGTCTTTGATTTTCTTTCAAAGAACAGTTTTGACAAATCTCTGTCAGGGATGATGTAAAGCAGAGTTCATGCTGTCCAGGATGGATTTCAGAATGTCCTTAAGTCCTTTCCTTGCTCTTTTCTGTGTGGTTTTGGTTTTTTCCAGTATTTGATAAATTCAGTTAGGCTTCTGGCCACCTTTAGTCTTATTTTGCATACGTAAAGTATTTGTACTAAGCTCACTTTACCAGCTTGCTGCTCTAGGTTATAAGGGGTGGTCTGTCTGGAAGGTCATCTGGCTTGTTCCAGTTTTTTTAAAAGAAACTGGTAGTGTTTCCAAGTCTACTTTTCCAGTTGCTAAATTGTCTTCCAAAGCTTATATCTGTGTACCTTTATAATGGCAGCCTTCTGATTGAAGGAAGCTCTGTTGCAGAAAGTGGACTTTCTTTAAGTGAGATTAATTTCAAAAACTAAAGCAGTTTTACAATGAAATTCTTTATGTTTAAAGAGCTGTATCTTACAGATAGCATTGACATGTCTGAACGTTTCTTTAAAAATTTTAAATCTTTAAAATGTTTAAGTTTATGACTATAATTCAGTGTTAACTAAGCTTATATCTTCTTTCCAATCATACTGGAAAAATTTTTCCAGTGTAAGAGGAACAGAAGATGCTCAGCTCCAGGTATCTTGGTAGTAATTCCTGACTGCCAAGATTTTTAAGTTAACCTTGCTACATTTAGAATTTTACTGCTTTCTTGTTACATTATAGGTTGTCCTTCTTAGACAAATCTTCATCCTGAAGTATAGTTTGAACCCTTAGTAGCTCAAGAATATCCAGAACATTTGTGTGATCGCAGCATAGCTATGGACATCATTATTCTTTTCAGATCAGTTTCTGAATGTCATAGTAATACATATTTCATGGCAGTAGCTGGGTAATTGGCATTTAGCTGCAATGTGTGGTTATATTAAATAGCAGCTGTCTGATTGTCCTGTCTGTGTTGAGACTGAATCTTTGACAGCTCTGCTTTTCACTCTTTGGAATGAGTTGTGCACTGAGGGTGCACAATGAGGGTGCTCTCTTCTTTTTCTTTCATTTTCAGAAAGAAGAAGCTGAAGCAAAAGCTCAAGAGGAGGTTGAAAGACAGAGGCTGGAAAGAGAGAGAATTATGCAGCAAAACATGCAGGAAAGGCTTGAAAGGAAGAAGGTATGCTCTTTTGAAAGCAGAGAGGTTTTTCAGCCTAAATAGTGGTTGAGGTATTAAACCAAACAGGCAAAGAGTCTCAAATGCATTGAAATAGAAGTAGTGTGTTCTCTAAAACAAGCCAGCTCTGGCGTGTGAACTTTAGAAATGGTGAAAGTATAGTAAATTTATGAAATATGAAAATAAATTCAGGTTTATGAAAATTTAACCCAGAACGCTGAAAGCTCTGTGTGTCATTGCAAATATTTTCCCTGTTTTAACAGAGAATAGAAGAAATAATGAAAAGAACACGAAAACCGGATCAAAATGAATCCAAGGTACTCTTTTCTTTGGATCTGTATAATGCCAGGATAGGTCCTTCCCAGAAAAGGTTTTGCGTTGTGTCCTGTCTTCCTCTGTTATCTTTACTCATGCTGGCTTCCATGTGAAGTGCAAAGTTCTGCTGCACCAGAATAATTTTCAGTAGCTTCCCATTACACACATTCATCTGCTTGGTTTGTTCTGACCAAAAGTCTTTGCGTTTTTGTTGAAGAGGTATAGAAGCAATGTGATCTGGTGTTATCACTTGGAGATTGGCTAAAAACCCACACTGGTTATTAATGGATTTTTTGAGTTTTTTTAAACTGCGTGCATTCTACGGGGGCTATTTTTCCACAGAAAACTTAAATTCCTGGCTTCATCTGTTTGCTTACAGCAAGTCTTGGATGCCCCTTGGATGGCTACAGTAAACTGGATGTATTTTTCTTAGTGTAGTGACCTAAGGTTTGTGGTCAGTTATGCATATTATATTGAGGAGTCGTCGTTCTTCTCTGAACACTCAAAGACCCAAGTCTTCATATGGCTAAACATCAATACATATTTAGCTTGTCCCTTAGAGAAATGAAGGGGAAGAAAATCAGGAATAGTTCATAGGTAGGGGATGGAAGTGGGTCCCACACATTCCTTTACATGCTGTGGCTCAGCAGAGCATATTGTTGCCGGATGATCTGGTTGTCTCTTAGCCCCTGGCCTAGCATGACCTTAAGGCTGAACACAGAACAGTCCTGCACGGGCGCTAGGATTGAACCATTTGTGAAGCACTAGGTGGTACTGAGTATTCTAAATAACGCTCAGGCAATTCAATTGCAGAATGAAGGGAAGTCTGTCTCTGAGGTTATGGAGGGAGAAGATATTGAAGAAGAGGAAGAGTTGGGTCTTGAGAAGACTGATCAGCCAGGTAAGGAATCATAGAATCATAGAATCACCAGGTTGGAAAGGACCCACTGGATCATCGAGTCCAACCATTCCTAACACTCCCTAAACCATGTCCCTCAGCACTTCATCCACCCGTTCCTTAAATACCTCCAGGGAAGGCGACTCGACCACCTCCCTGGGCAGCTGTTCCAGTGCCCAGTAACTCTTTCCGTGAAGAATTTTGTTCTGATATCCAACCTGAACCTCCTCTGGCGGAGCTTCAGGCCATTCCCCCTTATCCTGACCTCTGTCACTTGGGAGAAGAGTCCAGCTCCCTGGAAACTTGATGAGTCAGGTGCAAGAGGCAGTCGGTGTCCCAGGGTTGTCGAAGCATTGTTAAAAATGTCAGTCATTTAATAACACTGTGGTGGTGTGAGACACAAGTCCTAGAAGTGCCAAGGAGGCTCTCTGCATGAACAGAGAGTGGATCGTTGCCTGTTCCTTACCACAGGAGACAGGCAGTGATTAAATGCAAAAATTGAATGTGAAATGCAGGCAGCATGCTTTCAATTTACAGATATATTTTTAAAGGTAGAAAACAAATGTCATGTTGCTAGAGGCAACTTGTCTATAGAGAAATTATTGTATCAAAGCCAAGGGCTCTGAGTTTTGGATAGAAAAGGTCGTTTTGGTTCTTGTGTTTTATTGATTTAGAACAGCAGTTCTGTTACTGAAGCTCTTTTTTTAGTTTTTCTTTCTTTTTTCCCCAACATTCAGGAAAGCTAAATGGTGTTGACTTACTCCAGGAAGTGAAGGGGGAGGCAGAAGGTTGTTTAGAGACTGTGCATAGCTTGATCTCTGCAGAATCTGAGGAACAAGATTTGTCAGAGTTGAAGGCCGGTGAAGTATTTATGAATGGAAGCGATTTGAAAAGTGATGATGGGTCTCTGCTTGTTACTGAATTAAAGGATTCCAGGTGAGTCTGTGCAGGTGGCTGTTTTACTGTCAGAGCAGTTATCCATCACACAAGAAATCCCTCTCTATGGTTAAATTTCATGCTGTATGTAGTGTTGCATCAAATTTTGCAGCCCACTAGCTTTGTGGTATTTCTCTGGCTTCCTCCAGGCATGTGGCATGTGCACACCGTCAGTTTACAGCTTCACGCAGAGGCAGTTAGTTGAGGATAATTGTTTGTTTAGATGGCACCTTATTAACAGTACTGACTTTGCTGTGAGAGGGACAGCAAGCCACGTGGCAGCGTTACTTGAACAGTATTGGTTTGAAATCTTTTCCCTTGAAATGGCTAGCAGTTCTTTTCATTAACAAAACATTAAACAAGAGGGAGGGGGACAACACTGAAAAGGAAGGACACTCTATAGAAAGCACTAGAACAGTTTTAGTGGTGCAGAAGCACCAGATACAACACAAAAGCCTCCCTTAGTGGCAATTAATTTAGTAGTTCAAATTTTATCTTTTTGAACAGAAAGCATTTCCACTTACTGCTGAAAAATCTGTCCTCTGCTGCTTGTTCCGTTTGCTCATCTGAATGTTAATGATTCAGAAATTACTTTGTGAGCTCTTTTTTTAAAGTGATTATAAATTCATCTCATTCCGCCAATGATGGAATATAAAGATATATTCAATATTTTCTTAAGAATGAATGAAATTTGATCACTCTGATTTAGATTTTGAATCTGTTTAAATATTGCTAGTCTTCTGAGGCTCAGGCCTGTGTTTTCAAAGTCTTAACTGGAAAAGAAAGGAAAAATGCAGACCACCGAAGCAGAGTTTTAATGATGCGGCCTTTAAGATTGTTGCTTTCTTATATCAAATTTCTGGAGCCAGACCTTACCTGAGAGCTATTAGTTAGTAAGAAGTGGGTATATGTTGGTGAGTTGTTCTTCCCTTTTGGCTTTTGGAGCGGAGATCCCACGTGGCAGCTGGAAGAGCTTGTCTGGGAATGCCCTTCAGGATGTTCAGTGCTTTGCAAAGTATGCAGGCTGCTAATTGGCTCTCCTGTAATGGATCTAAAGGTTAAGCATCCCAAAATTGTAATACAAGTACCCATTCATTTTTTTCTAGCCATCCTGCAGAAGAAATGGTTATCGATGACTCGGTGAAGCTGGGTATTAATGAAGCTGATCATACAATTGGACTGATTCAAAATCTTAATGGAAAATCTGGTTCATGGACTTTTGAGGAGTTTATTGACGTTGGAGTATATTCCAAGTCAACCAAGCTGAGCTCGGAAAGCATCTCTGCTAGTAACTGTAATCAAAACTTGAATGATGCTGCTACAATACCTTCTAGTCCCAAATTGGCTTTTGAGGAAGATGGTGCAGTGAATTCATTGACCAAACCTATAGATGCTTCATCAGGTAATTCAAGCTGATTTCCCTATCTGTCTCTTCCTCTGGCTAGGTAATTAACTTCCTTGCCTTTTACTCTCCTTGCCTTAACTTCAGCTTCTTACTTTCAAGGCACTTTTTCCAATCTATAGACCGGAGGAAAAGCTCTTTCTTTAGTGTTTGTAACTTGCGTTCTGTCAAGAGGAGTCACCAACTGATGCCTTTTTAGGGACTTGCTCTAAACAGCAGCTAAGGCTCAACATTCAGGCTCTTCCAAAGACAAAGCAGAGCCCCTGTGAAGCTCCTATATTTCCTACCAGCACTCGAGCCCATCCGTTGTATTTATAGGCTTCTAAGATGTCTTTAAATGGCACGTGTTACTTTTGAAGATACTAACAGTTTAAAAGGTGTCTGATGTAACTCTACAGACAAGACCTTTCCGCTCCTAGGCACGTTCTGTAACTTTTTCATGGTGACCTGCGTGGTCTTACAGGTCTCAGGCTTCTGACAAGGCGTTAGCTCTCCTCTCTACTTAAAGTAGTCTTTCAGCTCACTGAGGTGGGTAATGCCAACCTTAAGTTTCACAGACAGTTGTGTTAGATTTGGGGACAAGTAAAGCTACACACAGAACATTCTGAAAGAAGCAGGGCCGTGTCTGAAGCCACATGTACTTGAGAAGCTAAACCCTGGTGCAGTACAGCGTAGTGTATCAGAGAGGCTTCAGTAAGCAAGTTTATGTAAGACCAAACTTCCTTGGCCTTGGAGCTAAACCCCAAATGGACGTGTCCTCACAGCAGGAGATCTCTTTCCGTGAGATAAATGACTGCGTGAACAGCTGAAATGAATGGTAGCAGTAAAAACAAGACTTACCATCTACATTTTCTTTAATTGACGTGTAGCATTTCTTTTGATTAAAGTGTAGCACTTTTCTAGACTGAACTGTTTCCTGAGTCTCCTCTGTCACTCTGCGTCTTGTGAATTTTAGTCTCATGGACATAGACTTATTGATACTTTCCTTGAGGCCACGACTAACTGGGTTATGGGAATTGAACATATTTAATGGGATACTGCTGATCATATTTTGTTCCGATCAAAATCGCTAAGTTTCTAGGGAAGAAAACGTTGCCTTTTCATCTTGAACTTGAAAACGTTTAGACATAACATGGTTTAAGAATTATGTACATAACTTTGATAACTAATATTTGTAAATAAAAAATGAAAAGCTGCTGTGCTGGTTTTGGACCGTAAGTAACCAAGTGGTTCTGTGCTCAGTCCCTGGATGTAGACTCTGACAGTGATGGTAGATATAGGTGACATACATGCAGTTACAATGGTTACATGTTTTCTTCTCTTTGCTCTTTGGACAGAACTGTGAACACTAGAGACCTGGAAATGATTTACTGAAGTACAATCAGATTCAGATTCAGTGTTATCAACCGAAGGCCTTGTTTTGAAAAGCTGCTTGTTTACCTTTATCCATCTTCAAGTTTGCAAAAAAAAAATACACCAGGGAAGGGATGACAAACTTCCAGATTTGCACCTTGAAACATTTCAGGGAAACCGTTGTGCTGATGTTCCTTTTCCATTTGTTTAGCTGTTAGATAAGATTTCCTTGTTCGAATATCACTTGTTTCCCTTTTACAGACTTTAAAGTAACCTGCTTGAGTCGTCTTGTTATTTTCATATCAGTGTTCTGTGCGGCAATGAGCCACGGGAGGCCCACGTAGCCATATTCCTAAAATGGCACTTGATGAAATAAAAGACTCGTTCAGTGTTTGTTAGAGCTGAACAGCCTTTGTAATGTTCTAGCAAAATGCTGTTACTTATTGGTTCTTGTGCTATTTAAAATTGCAAAATTGAATATCTTCAATTTTGAATGGAGAAGAAAAGTCCCTTGTTTTCTATTGTGACAATATTGGCAGTTTCAAAATGCGGTGTTATACCATTGCTAATACGTTTTTATCTGTTGGAAAACATCAGAACATTTTACAGCATATGCACTAATACATTACAAAAATGTTGAGTACCTAGATGTCTGTTCTAGTGCAGTTTATAACATGTCATGCTTTTAAAAATGTTTTTCTTTTCAATTACTTATTTATCTACACTCATGGAAGTATTATTTTATTGTGTACATAACAGTATTAGACCACTGAAGTCATGTTTTGTTCATGTTAATTATTCTAAATGTTCCTGTTCTAGCTTTGTAACAGTGGCTGCAGACTGCATATGTATTCCCCTTCCCCTAAAGCCTGTATTAAGTAATCTATTTAACCTAAACTTGCCTGCTTTTTACAGTATGAAGAGATTAACTAAACACCTCCAGAAAATTGCTACTAAAAGTAATAATGCAGTCTCGTTCTTATGCCTCCTGTAACAGATATACTGGGTAAGTGATTACTTTAAAGAGTAGCTGTCTCAAATCCTGCCATAAATCATTGGCTTGTACTTCAAATGAATCATCCAAATGGCAGCTGTGTTTTCAGTGGTTAAATGCAAATGGTTTTGCTGGAACTAAATGTGTTCTTTCGTCAACATTGCGGTTACAATAGGAGACCCTCAGCCTTCTTACTATCACTGTGTGCTATTCAGAATACGGCAGAACTGTTTTAGACTTTAGCGCAGTGCCTTAGGTAAAAGGAAAAATGTATTTCTGTACGATAGCTGTTTCATTCCGGCAGAGACAATCATTCTAACAAGAAAGATGCCGATATTTTTTTTCTGTGCTGATATTGTTGGTCTGTTACAGCTCGATGTAAATATATGCACACTGTTAAATAAACTTTGCAGTTGAACAATGCTTTATTTCTGTAATGCTAAAACATTACCTTACTAGGAGTCTCCAACCCCTTGCCGTGCTGACCTGCCTTGAGTTGTACTCTTACAACTTGAGTTACGGCTCCAGCTACTCCACTCCACAGAGTCCCCAGACTAACAGCCTCTTTGGCAGTTGAATTTGTGTGGTTGGGAAGGTACTAACACCTTCAGATCTTGCTGTGTTTGTACATGCAGATGGCGTGTTCCTAACTGTTGAATTCTTTAACTTGCTTTTCACTGTAAGCCTTTGCTTTTTTGCTTGTAGCATCTTTATGTTCTGTCAGTGCTCCGTGGCCACAGTGGAGTGGTGACTGTCAAGAATACAGCAAGATGCTGCCTTTTGTTTTTCTTGTGAGTGTTCTTTGTTTCTGGCAGGTGCTTGTGAATGACTAGAACAACACCCAGTTGATAAATATTTCTGTGTGGTATCAAGTACTGTTGTGAAAAAAAACCCTTAAAGCAGCATTTGGGTTGCTGTGTGTGGACAGTGGCTATGCATACGTTCTCCAAAGGGCTTTTTCACATAGGCTGTTCTTGGCAGATGGTCCAGTGTCAATTATATATTGAAAAAAAATTAATTAGTTTATGGAAATTGTGGCTTTGGTCATCAGGTGTTTAAGAGGGCTATGGCAGAACAGCTGACTCTTTACTTTGCCAGGGTCAATGTGTCAGACTTGATTGCAGGAGCTGAGCTGTGAGGTGTCAATTATGTAAGATGGCAGAAGGAAAAAACAGTTTTTTTCAGACTGTAGGACACTAGGCAGGCACTAGTCTCATTTTTATTAAATCATAAACCATACACTGACATGATAGGAGAGCTGTTGTTGCCTGAGCTATTTTTAAGGCACTTCTAAATGCACGTGCATTTTGTCGTAGGTGAAAGATTTCCTTGTTAATGCATTAATAATTGTATATAGTCAGCCTCATTTAAACAATGATGTAAAAAAAGCTGATGAGCAAAACTTTTGGGCAAACCATGCAGAAGTCAGGACTAAAACAAGTTTACGGAAACTTAACTAAAGCTAAATGGTACTGCCAAAACATTGTTATAGGTAAGATGAAGCCATTCCGTACATGTGCTGCAATTTGGTGTGGTAGAGTAAGCTAAGGTATATATTATTGAGCTGCTGTTACTGGTGTGATGTATGTAATGTACTTGAATAATAATGGATCTCTCATCCTGGGTGCAATCTTTGCATCTCTGTTTGAGGTGCATGCCTTCTCAAACCCACTTCATTTAAGTGCCAAGCTTAAACGTATACCAAATAAGTTTAAAACTAGCTTTGTTTTAGTTTAAGCCACACACAGATAACAGAGTATGTGGACCTCTAAACCTAACGGCATTTCAAGCCTTTATACTAAGAGCTACTTGGAAGCAAAGTTAGATTTTTGCAACACTACATGCTTTTGTACTGCAGGAGCTTCAAAAGTCAAACCCAGCATACTGAGGCTACTTTATACTAAAATGGAAAAAGTTGTAATTCTTAACATGCAAAAACCTGCTCCTTTACCAGCACTGTTTTGGAAAGCAGGGCTCTAAAATCCATTTTATGGCAGTTTCTGTCTGCTCCTTACAGTCGTTTGGGACACTCAGCACAGTAAATTTTTCCATTATGGCAAACAAAGCGCTTGTTGGCCAGACCACGGGCACACTTTGTGCATTTGAAACAATAATCGTGCCAGGATTCATCTTCGTAGTTAACCACACTGGTTCCTCTTCCAAATCCTGCTAGGAGAGAAAACAATTATAGGACGGCGATAGTAGCTTTTCCCTTGGCTGGGTTCGCCCACCAAACAGCAGATCCCATTCTTACTGCTGCCTCTGCTTCTGTAGTCTTGCAGACCACGTTTGTGTGCTAAGAGAGGAGCCAAAATTACAACTGAACCACACTGTTTGCTGCTCAGTATTAATGCTCTTAGAGAAACAGGCAGCTTAGCCTAAGGCTTGTGTGGCTTGTCTCTGCAATGAGCTTTTTCTCTTGGATCCTTTCTCCAAGAAACAATGACACTGAAGGAAAGATGAAGATAGCAAGGAGGGGTTGGGCTTTAGAGGCTGTTACAGTCTCAGATCCATGCTCTAAAATGCAGAGTGGAATACAAGTCTCATGGGACCGGTGCCCACGTTTCAGGGCTGAGCTTTGTAATCCAATAACTGTTACGTGTAAAATACATCAGAAGCAAAGTAAATGTCTCTTTGCGCAATAAAACACTGCTCTTTTTAGACTTGAGTTTCCCAGCCTAAGATATAGGTGGGAAGGTAAATTCGAGGCATGCAAATGGTGAAGAGCTCAGTTACCAAAGATGCCACGCAGTGAGAGCACATGGCTTATAGTTAGATGACTCATGAATTGCTGGGGTTGGGCTTAGGGTACTAGACCTTCTGGTGCTAGCAGCCTCTGCGCTGCCTGTCTTTTGGGATCACTGTTCTGACCTTAAGCACCCACTGCCCTCAAGCTGCATTTAATCCAACATACCTGTAATAGGATTCTTGCAGCCAGCGCACTTCTTGGCAACACACTCCTTGTAGCATTCCACACAGTAAAACTCTTCCTCTACAGCCGTGAATCGCTTCCCACCCAGTGGCTTCTTGCAGTTGGAGCAAATGAAACACTCTGAATGCCAAGGCTGTTCCTGGTAAGTGAGGCCTCCAGAAGTGATGGGCTGGAAGGGAATGAGCAGAGATGTGTTTCAGAATCAGTGAGGAGGAAGAGAGGTGATGCAGGCATGGGGTGAAGGGTAGGAGGGCTTTGTCATGAAGATCTCTAGAAGGTTTTCATTAAAGTGGTGCAGCAGTTGAGTTCTTGCATGCTTAGAGCTTTCATAATAGGTTATTTTACCTGCAGCAACTCTGCAATTCTGTACTAATCAGTTGCAGAAGTTTTGAGACAGCTCTTTTATAGAACATCGTGTTACTGCTTGAACACACAATACCTACTAGAGAGGTTAAACCATCCCAAAATAAGTGCAAGGCTGGTGCCTACTTACTTTCAGCAGGGTTACTATCAGATAACCCTATAGTCCCTGCTTAGATGCTGCACTGTGCAGGATCTGTTAGCTCTTACATACCACCAACATCTCCAGAAGGTATGTTCCAAGAGAACATAAGCATTGGTGAAGCTCCAGCCTGATCTGATCTGTCTACTGGTTTACTTTCCTAGCTTCCAAGAGACATGTGGGGCCTAGTTCTGACAGCTGCCTTTGCAAAGTGGAAGGACTTACATTCTTGCATTTAGCACAGGTCTTGGCGAACTTATGCTCATGGCAGGAGACACAGTAGAAGTCATCACCCTTGGGGAAGAAGCTCCCAGATCCAATCACTTGCTTGCACTGGCTGCAAGTGAAACAGTCCTTGTGCCAGACCATCTTCTTGTACTCAACATTTTGGTCTCCTGCAACAGACAGAAATAAGTTGTTAGTGTGACAAACTCCCCACCCTGTGCAATGTGAGGTACCTACAAGGCAAGGCCTATCCATACCTATGGCCAGGAGTCAATTGTAATGTGGACAAGGGATGAGCTGTTAATTCCTGTGTCTGATTTTGACCAGGGACTTCTAGATTTTCTTAAGATATTTGTCAGCCTGAGCCTTTCTGAAAAGTGGACCTTGATTTCCAGAGCAAAGTTTTTGGTAGAACCGGTTTAAGACTTAACTACTAAGGTGAATTACCCGCGTGAGGTTCAACTGCAAAGCAGCCTTTCAACACTTGAATAAATGGACAGGTAAGAGCAGCAGTCAAAACTTACACCGTTTTATGGTGCTCCAGCCTTCCACTATGAAGCCCATACTCCTAACTGCAGCCGCTACGGCTTGATAATAGCTGTGGGTTTAGCCGAGAGCAGAACTTGGCAGTCATTTCTATATCATTGGCACCAGTACCTGCAATAATAGGCTTGAAGCAGCCCTTACACCTGGGCGCATCCTCCTTGGCAGTGCAGTTGCTACACCAAACCTTGTTGTTCTCCCTTAGCATGAAGGGCTCATTGACCAAGGATGCGTAGCACTTGAAGCAGCGGAAGCAGGTGTCATGCCAATAACGGTTCTTGAAATGCAGCTCCTGGAACAAACAGAAGTGGAGTGAGCAATAAGCTCTTCTCTCTGGCTAAAGAGCCTTAAAACCAGGCTACCCTCTCATCAGTCTTGGCAGGAGAGGATAAGATTTCTTAGTTCCTACACACATTTCCAGTCAGCAGTTGGAGGTGCGGCTCATCTGCGAAGGGAAGAACGTTTAACCAAATTCACTAACGCAATCGCATTCACTTTGGACTTTCAAAGTAGCACCAGATGCTTCAACAGCTTCGAGAGTTGAAGTTCTGTAAGTGTGGGCTTCTCTGGTTGTCAAGTTCAGTTGTACATTATTATTGCCATAAACATGAAGCAATACACAGTTGACAAACTGACAAAAATTAGACCCTAGGTTGCTCAGTGCTTTGCCCAGAAGATGGGTTTTCTACAAGCCCTGTTCAGGCTAGGTTACCTGCAGTCCTCTTCAGGACAATTCTGCATTTGCAGCATTTCATGTGGCCAATTCTAGATCCTGAAATTAGTGCCTGTGCAAAAGCAGCCCATAGCGAGCATCCCTGCTGCGGTGCCGCACAGTACACGGCCCATTCGCCAGAGGACTCACAAGAGAACTTTTTCACACAGAAGCTCACAAACAGCAGAGCCAGGAGAACAAACGGGAGGGTTATCAGCATTTGCCTGTCTTCTTCTCACCACCCATTTAACTGCTCAGTGCTCACCTTGGAGTCAGCTCCGATGGGTTTCTTGCACTCGATGCAGGTGTTGGCACAGATCTTCTCGAAGCACTTGACGCAGCAGTGGCGGCCCTCTTTCTGCACGTACTTCTTCCCTTGGAGCGGGTCACGGCAGTAGTGGCAGTCAAAGCGCTCCGACATGGTGCCTACAGTGTAACTGCCAGGCCCTGCAAGAGGAAAGAGGGTGAAGTTAGTGCACTGAAGCCCTGACAACTGCTCTACCTTCTCGGGTCTGTGCAAATGAGAAGTATCCAGAAGATGGCTCAGCAATAGGCAGATGGTGGCATCACCCTCCTCTAGGGCTTGTTGGTAGAAAAAACAGCTGTGCCAACCCTGTGAGGGTGATTTTTCTGTTGAGCAGCCCAGTAGTACATGAAACATGACAGCTCTTTACCAACTGCATCGGCATTTTCCAGGTGCCACCAACTTTGTCCTTAGGGTGTAGGTTAAGCTAATGAACCGTCACGCTCAGGGACTTTGGGTGCAGTAGACAACCTGGATTTGGTCACAGCAATCACAAACTTGTACACCTGCTAAAGAAGACAGCTTAGGTGTCCCTTCCCGGGCCCTGCCTCCTAAAAGCCCTGCATTTACCACTACAGATAGCATAGCGATGCATTAGTAACATATTTTCAGTTCCCTTAATAGCCATCCAAGACATGTGCGCTAGATTTCTGCCTACAGAGAGGCAGGATGAGCTCTCGCCAAGCACAAAACCACAGCTTGCTGCCTGCTGGGATCCAACCCACTGGGAGCAAGGTTGCTGGTCAGGAGAGTCTCACACCAGCCTTTCCCCATCATTTCTTAAGACGAAGGATGCTAGGACTTATTCACATATTTCATGTCAAGCGAGGGTAATGATAGCCAATTGCTCTCTGAGAGCCACTTGGTTGATTACAGTCAGGTCCGCTGCTGGCCTCAGCGAGGTCCTGGCTGAGGTGCTGCATAATTTGTGCGCAGAAGTCACCACCAACCACAAGTAGAGGAAAATAGTTTCCATGTTTCCAGCCTAAGCCCACAGCCAGCTGCAGCCTTCCGAGGCCTTTTGTGCTGGATAGTTGTGCAGCTTCCAGCTCTCCTCCTTTCACCAGGCTTTCACAAATAAAGTCATAAGGAAAAAAACAAGAAAAGATCTCCCTACATTAAAGATCGTCCTTCAGTTTGTGCCAGCAGGGCTCTCCAAGGCATGATGTTTCACTGTGGCCAGGGAGGAGCACATTAGTGGGTGTGAGGGCTTTGACCAGAGGATTTTCCACTTTGGCCAGAGGTGCACACTCATGCTTTCTCCCCAGACACCCATCCCAGCCTACATCCACCCATCCCAGTCTCAGACTCCCAGGCCACTGCTCCTTCCATTTCCCTACGCCCTCCTTCAGAAGAAGCCAACAACGCTCTGGTGAGGGGACTGCAAAAGCTCAGGCAAGGCTGTACAAGCCCGGGCAGTCCCAGAGTCGCAGCTCCATCTCTGCCGTCTCTTCTGCACAGCCAACAACCCAGGACACAGCCTTGAACTTTCTGCACCATCACCAACCGGACAGGAGGCGCGGCAGCGGTCTGGCAATGGGGGCTGCCAACAGGAAACTTAATTACTGTTTCCCTGATGGAGCTGCAGGGCCAGCACAGGCCAAGAAAGGGAAAAGGACACAGTGAGGCCATTGGAATTGCTGCTGCTTCCTGCTGTGTGGTGGAGGAGGCTGTTGGCACCTCCATGGCGTAGGCTCAACCTCAGACCAAGCTCTGGAGCTCGGCAGCTGCCGTGCCGCCTGCCCCAGACAGGGCTCGGTGGCACAATGGCCTCACTCATCCACCCTCAGCACAGCATCTTTATAAACTAAAACAGGTCTTGGGTTTTTGGGGGTGTAGGGAAGGTGCGTCGCTCCTGGCTGTGCCTTTGAGGCAAGGGAGGGGCAGTGGGAGCCCATCAGGCTCACCCTTGGCCGCAGGACGCTGCCGTGTTGTTACGGCATGAGGACCTGTTTACACAGTTTTTTTCCTTGGGCGCTTGCCCACACCCGTAATTCTAGATTTACCACCAACCGCGTGGCTCAGCCTGTCAGCACAAGAAGTGCCCACGCTGGCACAGGAACCCCTGGGGATGGTTCTGCCCTCTTTGTAAACAGCACAGCTTTACAGCAGAGGCACCGGCGCAAGCGCATCTCATCAGAGAAGCGCCCATCAAACCCAACAGATCCTGACCAGGGCACAGCCCTGCCCTGCAAGCCCAGGCACCGCCGCGGGAGGAGAGGGGTGGCAGCTGCCTTCGCACACCACCAGCAGCCCTGATGCAGCGAGCTGTGAGAGCCAGGGAGCTACCTCCCTGCAAACATTTTGCCGCTATTTCAGAGCTCTTCTTGTGCCTCATCCCTGGGCTCAGGAAGCTGCCGGATGGGTGGAAGCAGCAGCAGATGCTGTAGGCACTAGTCATGACCCTGCTGGTTTTCTCCAGTACTATCTGCAAGGCAAGGAGGAACAGGACACAGGAGATGGGACTCACACTGTCACTTTGGAACTTTTAAAATCCAAGAGTCATCTCACTACCCCTTCTTTGTTTCGCTAACTTCAGACCAGAACATGCTGGAGAATTTCTCTTCTGGAAAGCAAGACAGTCCAGGAGAGGAGCATCGCACAGAGATGCTGCAGCAGAAGTGGGGACTGTGTTCACACCCTTCCCCTAAAGCTTACAGAAGTAGGCTGGAGGTCCAGCTGGCAGGAATCACAGCACTCTGGGGGGACCAAGATCTGGAAACACTGCCTTGCCAAGGTCAGGAGATGACCATGTCCTGCTGACAACTACGCCAAGGGTTGTGTTTGTACCGGGTCAAGTAAATGAAACAAACAAACAGCTGGGAAACGTGGAAACTATGTGAGCCACGGCCAGCTCTGTGAAGCTTTAAGCAAGTGAGTTTAATTTAGAAGAAATGCAAGTGCATAGGGGCAATGGTATCGCAACGTTCCTGATCTCAGGTTTAGGGTTACTTTCAACCAGAACATGTAATCGTGAACATATGGCTCAGGGAGTAACATAATCCTGTGTTCCCATGGAACACATCATGTGCTAACGTGAGACATGCTTATCACAGCAGCTTTGGAGCTCCACAGACAATTAACACTGAGCCCAGCAGCCCCTGGGCCTGGGATGTACATGCAGACGTGCCAGCTTCTGCCTGCCTTGTGCCATCGCAGGGACCAAAAAGCCCCTCTCATACATAGGCCAGGGCATGAATTTGCTTCCAGCTTTTCCAGGAGCTTTCTACCTTCAGCAGTATCATCCCTGATCCGGACCCAGGAAAGGCATCTCTATCCCCTTGCCCGGAATGAGGATGCCCTGACTCCATTGTCCCAGTAAGCGTGGTGGCTGCTCACGGCCTCTGCTCCCCCGTGCCATGCTCAGAGCCCGCATCAGCCAGACCATCTCCAAGGATCCTCCCACAGGAGCAGCCCACCCAGAGGCTCGGGCATGACAGCCCCAAAAGCAGCCAATGGTGGCTGTGCTGGAACAACCAGATCGTTTTCCCAGAGTAATGCAAATGTCTGTGGAGTCTTAAAAGCTCTGCTGCCCTGGGGAAAACACATGTAGTATCCTGCTGCTGTTCCCCTAAGCTGTCCTGTCCCCTCTCACAGAAGGTAGATAGAACATTTGTTATGCTCTGAAAAAAAATGAATACATCTTCTAGAGTCTCGTTGGCAGTATGTCATGGGTTTGGAGATGTTTCTGTCATAATAACCTCTTCTCCCTCCAGCTGCACCATGCTTAGCTTTCCAGAGCTTCCACATATATTAACCCTAGCCTGTCTATGCTGTCATGAAAATAGCCAAGTCGTGTAACTAAGGACACACTGGAACCACGGATCCTCCTCGCTCTTCCTTGGGACCTCTATTTTAGTGCACGCTGCATAGCTTCCCTGTGCAAGCGGTGCAGCTGCTGTTGAATATGCAGTAGGCATTCACACAGTAGCATAACTGTGCTACAGCAATGCAAAACTTGGTGGTCAGGGTAAGCACTCAAATTAACCACTAAAACCATTAAATGCTGTACCTTTGCACTTCATTTCCGTGGTGTGCTTAAAACGACATCAGTACGCAGAGGCGTTTCAGCTTGGAAGCTATCTGAACACAGTTTCTTTGGCTGTACATTTACAACAGACTGTGTGGTCTTTGAGATAACAGCCTGGTCAAGTGTCTCCTCTTTAACTCCAGGAGAATCATACGCCCTGAAGACAGGGACTGATACAACCCCCATTTCAGCTTGACTCTGGGGCCATGAAAGAAGATTTAGAAGACAGGAGAAAATATGGACAGACTGGAACTATTCTCCTGCCCAAGCTGATGTCTGTGCGCAGAAGCTGTTCTGCTGGAGTGAAGCAGGTGAGAAGAAACAGCACAAGATACAAAGGAGAGGAGTAAGTGCAGTACGTGCCCAGTCTCACATAAGAGAGCCCTCAAAAAAAATAAGAGCTCAAGAAAAATCCATCAATACCTCCAGAAACTAATCCCCCTTTAAGCAAGGTGTCCCTTTCCCACCAGCCCCGGCAGGGTGCTGTCTAAATGTAGCTCCCTGATAGATTTGGCTAATGCTTGAGGGCAGCTGGCCAGACTGGTGGCCTTCTCAAATATCAGAGTATTTGGCACAAAGAAACGCTGGAATTCAATCCTAACATTTACCTGACCACAGAGGTGCCAGTTAACCACTTGTCCCCAGAGAGCATCTGCTGCTTTTGAAAAGTGGCTCCTCAGCCGTTGGACAACCATGCCTTCTGCCTTGCAAAGATCTCAGATGTTTGGGCCACCCTGGCTTCCACACACTGACACTGTGCTGTGGAGCAGTCGCGGGGCCATCCCAGCCAGCAGTCAAGGTCAGGGCTGAGCCCGCATCATGGCAAGATTTGAGATGGAAAAGGTACAGAACTAGGAAGTGCCACCCCACAAAAGCAGCCGCATTAACCCAACCCCACGCCTCTCCCGTGGTTCCCGTCTCCAGTTCTTCCCGGTTCTATCTATATTCAAAGGCAGCATCACGATGGATTGCACAACAAATTAAACTGAAGCACTCTGCAAAGGGAGCTGAAACAGAGCTGATAAGCAAAGCACTTAGCACAGGATATGCGGTAATGTCTCTGGGGAATAGGTTTAAATGTGATAAACCACCAAGGAAGAACTTGAAGTGTGGTCTCTAAAAACAACCAGGGAAGCTGTACTTAAACCTTAAAGACAATTCTGTCACTTAAGGAAGGACGATGAGGCTGAAGATGTTAACCCTTGGCCCTACGCACAGCTGCATGCTCTACGGCAATATAGAAGGAAAAGAGCATTTGCTTTTTGATTCTCCATCGGTTTTATTTTCCTCAGCAGAGTACTCGCAGCCCCTGCACTGCCAGGTATTGGCTACACCTGCCTGTTTCAGCTCAGGGTCTGACATCCCCTGGTCTGTCACCTGAGTTACTATTCTCAGCAATTCTCTATGCTATGTCACGTGGTTTGCTATAAATACCAGGGAATACCCTTAAAAGAAGGGTCCCATTAATCCAAAATGCAGAGCGACACGCAGGACTGCACCTCAAGGTCACTGGCACGCTGCCCTGGATGGCAGGGGAAGAAATAAATCACTTGCAGGTCATTTTTGCTGGGAGAGCTGGCAGTAACGAATGGAAAGCTGTGCCCTCCCATTGCCAGGCTGAGGCACGTGCGAGTCTCATACTCCATAATTCAAAAATTAGTCTGTTGATAAAATGGAAGCTTCTCTATTTAGAACAAGAACGGCTCCAAGTTCCTCAGGCAGTTGCCAAAAACCATTCCCTACGGTCCCATTGCCACCACGTCTGAGCACATCCCAATCATTATTAAATCTTCACAGTTCTCCTGGGAAGTAGGGACGTGCTGTTGAAAAAACACACTGCTTCAGCCCTGCGAACGCTTCCCGCAGGGCTTGCTATTGCACTTACTATGGAGCTCAGCTAAGGCTAATAAGGCTCCCAGTGCGCAAAGCACCACTGCCGGGAGCAAGTCAGAGAACTTCAGCAGAGATTAAGCAATGAGGTTCAAACCTTTCAAAACAACCCAAATCAGCTAAGCAAGAGAGTCCTGTTCAGTAGTTAACACACTCTACACCCCCTCTAAGCTTCGACGATTGAGATTCCTCAATTGTGTTCCCAGCTGTGCAAGGATCTGCCCCCACATCAGTAGCTGGATGCCCTTCTTATGTCATGGTGCCCCCAAGAGCCAAGTGTGAGATTTTCTCCTGCTGTGGGGAATTTGCCCCACGGCAGAGGCGCTACAGTACCCCTGCACTTATCACAGACAGCGGGTCTCCGTGAGGGCTGCAGGAGCTGATGCTGTGTTAGAACTTGCTGATGGCAGCTCTCCAACCACAGCATCTGCTCAGAAGACACTTCAGCATTTTATGCTACAGCACAACATCAAATCCATGGGTCCTTGCCCCAGAGAACACCCCTGAGGAAGATGAGAAAGAAAAGAATGATACAACTGGAAGTATTAATGAAAGGATGCTACAGCATCAGTCAGTCTCGTGGGCTGAAGTTAAAAAACAAGCACCTCTGAGGTGTTTGAAGATGATACCACAGAAATCAGATTTTACGCAGAAAGGTACTTTGCATAATGTGTACCTGCGTCACACAAGAAAACCCTAAGTAGTTACATCCATGCAAGATGCCTCATGCTTGCATGTTGTCCTGGGAGTCACAGCATGCTGTGACTTTCCTCCCCAGTGCTGAAGAGTCTTTATGTTCCCCATCATGTCTTGAAAGCACCACTGTCCCCTGGCCACTTGGTGTGCAGCAGCTTGGTTTGATGCCTGTGGGAGCTGCGCCTCAAACGTGACACCCTTCCCAGGCATGTCCACCCCTTGGGCTATATCTCATCAAGAGATGAAATGGTCCTGCCTGATTTAGGCCTGTAAACACATGCTGAACACACATAAACATGGTTAGCAGCTAAGAATCAGATAAGCTTTTAAAAAATCCCGAAGAGCTTTCAGTGAGTCTGTAATTGGAGGGCTAGAGAAGATTAGTCATGGATGGGAAGACACCATAATTCTGCGTGCCATGGGGAACAGGCAAAATGCTCTCTCAAGATTCCCATCACTGTTAATGGGAAGGAAAAGTTAACGTTTTCCTATGACTGGTGAGTGTCAGTCCATTTGATCTACAAGACAAATACAGAGAAGAGTGAGTAAGCACAGAATTCCCAGCAGAGCAGAGCAAACCATCTGGGTTCACACGATGGATTTCTGTACGCTCCCCTCTAGTACAGTTTTCCCCTCCTCACTGCAAGGAGACCATCATCCCCTGTTTTCCCCTAGTCTCCTCAAATAGCAGCGGAGCCCCAGCCCTCCCGCGGCAGCAGACACAAAAGCACTTACCATCCAATGATTTTTACAAAACAGATAAGGCTGCCACCACCTTTATGCTCCAAGGGCCAGTCCCCCACGCTGGTTATAAGCCTATTTGCCACCATTAGTTACAGCTGCACATTGCTAAGGCTTAAGATCACATTCAAAAGAACTATTTTGCTAGTGCAGCAGCCTGTTAGCAAAACCTTGCTCCCCATTTACCAGGTATTGCACACGCAGGACTTCTCCCACAACACTCGGCAGCATGTCCACTTTACCTGTGTGCCTGTGGAAAGCCATGATTAGCAGCCCCAAGTCACCAGCAGCCGCTTAGGTAACAGTTCACAGTCTCTTGGCCGATCAGGAGCTGCCTCGTTTGATAACATACATTTAAACGGAGGCTATTAATATGGACGGGACTCTTACCAGATGTCCACTCCCCTCTGCAGAGATCACAACCTTAATCCCCCTTGAAAATTCTTACCATTTTAGGTGATCCAAGGGAGAAGAATAGGATCCAGAGACCTCTAGCTCTCTGTAGGCAACATGTAAATACCTGCCCGGCTACTCAGCACCCAAATTAGTCCCAAAGGCAGAGTGTGCCTCAGGAACTTGACCCCATGCTAGTACTATTTGGCCTTGGCTTTAAAGCTAGATTCTGTCTCATAACAGTCCTGAGCTAAATTACAGAGCTGACATTAATTCTGCACTGTCGTTGCTGAAGGGAAGAGGTGTATCACAGCCCCATGGGGGCCAGAGGGGCTGTGGTCCTAGGAACCAGTGAGGGCCTGTTCCTTGTCTGTAGGACCCATACATGTCATAGGTCGCGCCCTTGGGGACCTGAGAGCCCACAGAAGTAATATAAGATAACTTCATGAGGGACATTAGACTTGCCTTCAACATGAGGGTTATGCTGAAGTTTTACTGCCAATGAAATTACCACATCTGGTTCTCCTCCATCTTTTAACCTTAAGATGCTCAAGGAATCAACCATCCAAAGAGACCAAGTCTCTGAGCAGCAGCATTTAGGAAGCCAAGATTCATGATGATGGTGCTTCTCTTGCATCTAACACTATGGCTGGGCGCATGTCCCAGCATATGGCTTGTAGGGAGCACTGGCTTATGTCTCTGTCCTCTTTACTCACATGTCCACAAAACTCCCTGGAAGACCCCAGCTATGCAGCTCCAACCAACCTGTTTCCATCCAAGCTATGACATAGAGCAGAGGGAGATCTGGTTCAAGGCTTTGCTCCTGCAGGGACGCGTAGGCTGCGGCAGATCCATGACCATGCGCTCGCTTCAGGTCATGCAATAGTCGGCGGCGCACGCTCAGGGCTGGGGGCCAAGGATGCCCAGCTGCTAATCCTGCCTCGACACTGACTCACTGCATGGCCGTGGGAAAGTCAGTTAACCTCCCTGACAGCCACAGGGAAGAGCCAATGTTTATCATTCCTTCCAGGGAGCCCACCACCATGGTGTCTGACCTCTGAACATCATCCTCATGAACATGGCCTCAGCAGTCATCATCCTCAGCCCAAATGGCTCTGCTACAGGCAGGAACCAGGAACATCTCCGCTTCCCACCTGCGGATGTCCTGAGAGCTCTTAGACCACACAAACATGTCAGGACACACACAGCCCCAGCGCTGGGTTTGATGAGTACCCAGGCCTTCACGTCCATCTTAAGACTCTCAGGTAGCACAAATGCAAAGCCAACATCTCACCAGCATCCTAACAGCTCAGAGTTTCCAACACGGCCTGGAAAAGGCTGCACTTGACAGCTTGCCATCCCAAAAGAGCACAGCATGGATCCACTTGTGTAGCAGATTGAGGCTGAAAAACATGTTCAAATACTAGCACGCTGAAACACTTTGGCTAGGAAGAACCCAACGTTATTCTGCCCCAGCTCGTCTATAAACTCAAGCAAATTGTTTGCATAGCTCAGATGGTAATGGGAACCCTAACAACTGGTATTTTCCTGTGCTAATCTTGCTGCACGCACTGTAGTATTTACAGACATGAGTTCATTTTTGGCAATGCGTGTAGAGTTTGCACCATTAACCATTCTCATTCCTTTCTAGTTCCCTACACAAAGCGTTGGCACCCTTCCACCCGGCAGTCATTTCCTACTTCCCTCAGAATACTCTGGTAGTTCAATTAGAAGCAGTAACCTTTGCTGCCCTTCCCAAAAGGCGGAATAGCATCGCTGTGCGATGTCAGCAGCTGTCATGTCCCACAGCAGAAGCAGCTACAATTCGGCAGCGGTTGGACAGCATCGTAGAGGCACAGAGAGTAGGGACGGACACTTGGCCATCAAAATGTTTTACGTGCGCAAACGCATGTGTGTTTGCAGCATGACAACAGCGTGGGCTGAAGGAGATGGGAGAAGAAATTCTTGGCCAAAATGCAAGAAGAAGACCTAGCCCTGCTGATGCCCAGAAAGTTTCACCATGAAACTTCTCAGAGCAGATTTTCATGGCACAGCTCACTCTGCAAAGCCTATCACAATCCCCTGGAGCAGTCAGTAATAAAAGAGGGCACTTTGTTCGAATTTGTGCCCTCCTGGGCCAGCACAGCAGGGGTGGGCTGGGGAACAACCCTTGCTGAGAGGACAGGGCTGCTCTTGGTTTAATGTTGGTTTTAGCCGTATGACCTTGGGAAATTCCCATCTCCTCCCTAAACCTCTCTTTGTCCCCATAAGCTCAGGTGATTAAACACTAGGTGGTACCAGGCACAGCACAAGTGCCAAAGAGGGACAGTAGTGCCCTGTGCAACACTGCAGGGAGCAGAAACCCCAAGGAAGGCGAGTGCCCCAGAAGGCAGGTGTTCCAGCCCTTTGAGCCCTTCTCTGCTAACCAGGCACCAAGCATGCATGAGTCCCAGAGGAAAGAGTGATACAAACATGTTGGTGACTGCACAGCAGGGCATGCAGTGCTGGGGTTTCATGTTTTGAACATTAAACCTGTCCTGGAGGTTTTCAGGACTCTGGGGAGCTGATCTGGACACACTGATCCCATCACACAGGTCTGACAGCAAAGCAGCGTGGCTGGGACATAGTGTCATCCACTCGGATAGACAAATGATTCACATTGTGCTTTCCAGAGTATTTTCTTGCCTTAACAATCCTGCCAGAAAAGCTCTGGGCGTCTCAGCTTGCTCACACATCCTGCTGTCACTCAACAGGCAGAAAGTCCTAAATAGTGTCGGTATAGCCCAGGCATTGATGAACTATTAGTCACCATCATCAAAGAAAGAAGCAGGCAGCGGTAAATACAAGCAGGAGCGGGGCACCTGTCCACCTCTTAGGGTAACGCTGTACCTTCTGCTTCGATACTCACTGCTTAGCAATGCAGAGCAAACCTGCACAGAAAAGGACACAAACCGTTCACCAGGCTCCCCATAAAACAGGAGTCCCATATTGCTCCCCGTCCTTCCTGTCACACAGGCACGTTCTGGACTCGCTCCACGCTCTCCCTCCAGCTGGAGGTTGTTGCTGTCACAGCACAGGACCAGCACAGTCCATAGCCAGGGCTGTGCCAGGCAGGACGGGGGTAGCACTCCACATCCAGGTTTGCTCCTGCTTGCCTTTGGCACAAACACTTGCTTCTTTTCAAGTAAGATTACAACAGATTCAGGGTTTTTGGTTTTTTTCTTTTTATTTTAAATCTATTTTTGATTGCATGCAATGAGTGTTTGCCTACAGCAGAGAGCACTCCTTCTGCCCAACTTATTGCAGACCCCAGTTAAACTTCCCTTGGCTATTATAAGACAGAATCTAAACAAAATATTTTAAGACTTTTATATGTCTAGAGAGAGAGATGGAGTTTACAGAAAACCAGACAATAAAGGAGCTGGGCTTAAGAGAAGAGAGGGAACAAGAAAGAGCCTATCTTTGGTCCTGGTCCAAGAAAGAACTGGTCCACCAGCAGGATGGAGGAGGCAGCAGCCCCAGTGCCATAGAACCCCCAGGCAGGTTTGGGATCCAGGACTGATGCCTGAGGCTGTTCCAGCTCTCCAGGCACTCCACTGTCCTGTGTGCTTCCTGTTTCCAGCACTGGCTCTGTGCTGGTAAAAGGTACCAGAGAGCAGTGTTTGCAGAGTTAGGCCCATGGACAGGCAAATGCATCAGGAGAGGGCTGCCAGGGGGTGTCCCCTTCTTCCCCTCCAGCCAGAGACTGTGTGCAACCCACAAGCCACGAGCCAAAATTCATGTTTCCACCTAGACCTTTCAAACAGTGCAAAAAAAAAACCCACTTCCGTTCAAAACAAAACATTTTCTTATTAAAACATCACAAAAGAACTTCATAAGACTCAAGCCTGACTCAGCTCCCCGGTTCTGCACACAAGGACGCACCTCCACATTCCAGAGGCATCCTGCAGGCACTCGTGTGAACACGAGACAGAGACCATGGTTCACATGGGATGCACCCGCTTCCAGAGCCAAGCCAGCAAGGACATCACTGCAGCAGCAGAGGGGAGGAACGTACCGGCCATGAGGCAAACGCTGTGGCCTCCGGCAATCAGCTCAGAGGAGAAGGTGGAGAAGGAAAGTACACAGTGAGGGCGTGCAGGGTGTTTTCCTTTCTTCCATGATGAACTCCAGCCTAAAGCTGGGTCAGATACGTGTGCTGAGCCTTTCAGTGCCAAGGGGAGCTTTTAGGATTATGGAGGTAGAGAAACTAGGAATAAATTTACAAGGAGACAGACATAGACTGGGTATAACTCTCTATGAATTCAGATATAATATGAGCAGAACAAAAGGGGGAAATGAAAGGACAAGAATAGAGAAAGAAAGGAAGGAAAAAAAAGGATGAGAATGTAATAACAGACAGGAAAGAATGGCCCAGAGATAGCGGAACTGGAAATAAAGCATCTGAAAAATAGCAAAACTGGGAAGAGATATAAACCAGGTTTTTCCCATCTGCCTCCATCCACAGGCTGGACTATTTCCACGACTATTCCCATGGCAGCTCCAAATTTATTTCCCTACTGCCATCTGCTCTGCAGCTCCTCTCCACACATGCTCTTGAGTAGCACTTCTTCCCATCACCTGTTGCTGACATGGCAGACCTCTGGCTGCTGCTGAAAGCCAAGCCACACCAAGGCCTGGGGGGAGCATCTGCACATAAATCAAGAGCTGCTTTGTAGACCCAAAGCTTTGTTAAGCTCCCATTCTCCCTCCTGTCTATGCCAGGGTTGGAGAACAGGAGCTGCAGCATGGTGGGGCACAGGCACCAGACCCACAGCAGGAGCCCCAGGACACACAGGCTCCGGAGAGGACAGAGCGAGGAGAGGCTGCAGCAGTATTGGATGCTGCACAGGAATGGCTTTGGATCAGCTGCACCAAGAAAGTCCAGTTCCTCCAGTCCCTGCTCCCTCCTCCTTGTGGCTCTTCGTTATATTACAGACAAGATCTTCCAGCAGCAAGGATGCTGACTGCCTGCTATGGTCCCTACGGTTAGATTTAGACATTCAGTACAAACTGAAATGGGGACACTCAATCCCAGAAGGCGGCAGAATTATTTTATTTTTTAATCTCTTAGAAAGACAAATGTATATGTCTTAAACATACCAGCTTAAACATGTGCCACGTTTCTCTTTCCAGCCCTCCCATGTCTTTCTGCCTTGATTCCGTCTGCAGAGGGGAGCTGTGAGGGTGCAGTGACAGAGACGTTGAGGACAGAAAAATTCAGCTCAGGTAGTCAGAGATGGGTAAAGCGAATGCTTCTCAGAAGAGGGCTGGGCAGAAGCATGCTGGCTGGCTAACAGCAAAGACAGGCCACTGCTTCAATGAGGACATGCCCTTCTGAGCAGCGGCATGCCGGTTCGGAAGATTCCCTAGCATCCAGCACACCATCAAAGCACTGCCTGAACTTGGCAGAGGCCCCAGGACCATGCCTGGAGCGCTGATTTAGAGCTGACAGGAGCCAGCCCTGTCATTGGGTTTAGCAGGACAACCAGCCCATTACCCCAGGACGCAGGACAGTCATCTCAGCAAGCTTAGCATTTGGCTATCTACATCTTCAGTTGTTAGATAGCACTGGTGGCTCAAAGGACCAGATCACCCCTGTTACGTGGCCATCTTAAAAATAACCTTTCCCAAAGCCCCATAGCTTGTAGCCCTGTGTCTGCTCCAGGAGCAGAAGGAGATCAGCTTGCAGGGCTAACGGGTATTTTTGGGCACTCTGACTAATTGTCAGGACATATGCTGAGCATTCTTTACAAGGAAAAACAAAGCTGCAAAGTCCCCTCCAGGGAGGCTTATGGGGTTGGATTAGTCAGGGAAGTTATTCTCAGAAGCCTCTGCTTTCGGAGGGTTTGATTTCATTTCCAACTTGAGATATGTGCATTTTTAAATGGAGGAAGGGGTCAGCTTCCTCAAACACTGATGCTTCCAATGAAGGCTCGGCCAGGCTGAGCCACATTGCACCACCAACAAGGACAGAAGTGAAAACCCTTCACCCTGGAGTGGCTGCAAATTCACAGCTGCTTTTTTGGCACTACATCCCATGGGCACTCAATGGCTGTGCCAGGTGATGTGCTCCATGACAGTCTGGGGATGTGCTCCAGGATAAGCCAAGGACAAGACACTCACCAGAGGAGGGTGAGGAGTCCCACAAACACCGGCTCACTTGTAAATGGAACCATGATGCAGCCTGCTGAGATATTTTGCTCTGGTCCTGTCATACAATCATAGAATCACCAGGTTGGAAAGGACCCACTGGATCATTGAGTCCAACCATTCCTAACACTCCCTTAAACCACATCCCTAAGCACTTCATCCACCCTTTCCTTAAACACCTCCAGGGAAGGCAACAAATTACCACACATCTCTTCTGCTGAAACAGAAGCCATTTAACTTTCCTCTTTGCCCAGGCTTAGTTTGTCATAAGAGCTGACTTCAGCCACTATTTGTGTTAATAATTTGCAAATCAGTCCATCAAGTCTCTTATTAAAGCCTTATTCATTTAACAACCACACATCAAGCTGCTCAGAGAGGCTCTTTGCCTCCCTCCTATTGCAGGGAAGTTGGAGCCATTGCCAGACTGGGAGACCACTTGCACCAATCCTACTGAACTTGCCTTGGCTGCCCTTTTCCATTCTGACCCCCGATAGACTAAGGACTTGGACAAAACCAGAGTAGTCAGCCAGACTTCCAGAAGACCCTAGAGCCCGGAAAAAAGAGTATTTTTTCAGTCATGTCCCTCTTCCTTCCTTCATGCTCAGGAGCGAGGGACTCCCAGCTCAGCTCCAGAGCCTCAATGCACTACAGCCAAATATAAAGTCCTCCTGGTGGCCACTTGCCCTGGGATCAGCTGATTCTTTCAAGTCCATTTACAGTGAAAAAAAAAAAAAAAAAAGAATTTATTTAAAAAGGAATCTGATTTGGGTTTATTTTTGTCGTAGCCCCTTGCCTGTTCTCCTCCCAAAGGCACCTTTCACCAATGTAAGCACCTCGACAGCACTTCACTCCTATGCCAATGTAAGCGAGCATTCATCCAGCTCAATTTCTCTACACTTAAGGCGGTGAATTAAACACCTGTGTGTGACACCTCCACAACACCCTGTGACATACAAGTCCAGAGCAGCCCAGGTTTTCCTACCACTGTGGAAAAGCCTGAGTGTGCTCTGTCTTGCAGTCCAGAAGCTGTTATGATGCTTTGAGCCCCACTCCTGTCTCACTCCATGCTGCTGGTCCGCACACTTGTCCTTCCCCCTTTCTCTGGTGTATACCCAGCCTTGCACTTTTCATTCAGCAGAAACACTGCACCAAAACCACATATGCTCGGTGACAAGAGCTCTCTGAAGTCACCACCAGTGCTTCCTGCATAATTTTCCCCCCAAGCTGCACAGCATTTCCACAGAGGATAGGTGTTGTCAATTCAATTTCTAATAACGGCATTAAAATGTATGAGCCATTTCTCTGGAGTCAAGGATAATATTTTCAAAGTGCCTGCGTGATACAGGAATGTAAATCTCATTTTTCATAAAGTGATAAGGATCTCAGGTCTCCCTGGAAATCATGTCAGATCAGGGCTGAGCAAGGTAAGAACTAAAGAACATTCTCCATAAGGTCAATTAGAAAACACTGATTCTCATTTTATTAAAAGAAAAAAAAAGAAAAAGAAAAAAACAACCAACCCAACCAAACCACCACAACTATCTTTAAATCTTTCATCAGAGTTAAGATTCAGTTTCAGCTAAAACCATAGACACCCAACCCAGGACAGATCTCAGCCCACGGACAGGAGGTCAGCCCTGCTTTGTGGATTCCCAGCTGAGCATCCTCATCTACAGGATGAAGGTTGTGTCAGAGGTGAAGAGCAGGAGAATTCTCCTCTCCACACTCTGCCACTCTAGTTTTGGGTAACCGAGCAAAATTTCAGTTGCTTTTGTGTCTTTGGAAATAGTAAGATCAGCAGACTAAAATTTGGCAAACACAGTTCATCCCAAAGCAGCACAGAGAGGTTATTTAAGCTGATAAATTTAATTTGCCTCCCATTTGCTAAAAGAGCAAATACCTTCATCTCCCATGCTCCCACAGGGATGGACCAGGGTGCTTGCAAGCAAGAGAACATCCCCCCTCTCCTCCCACGCTCCCACTGAGGGTCGCAGAGCAGCACTGCGCGTTACAGCATTTCTATCAGTGCTCACTCCTGGAGCAATGGGCAATGTCTGTGGGCTGTTACATTATTAAACACAAACCTTGGAATAAGAAAAATAAGATACTTAGAAAGAGTACTTGATTTTAAGCATAGAAATAAACCAACTGGATTTGGTACAACCACTTGTGTTTGATTAAGCCATCCTCTGCTCTGTGGCTGGATCCAAGCCCAAAAGATGATATTGTTTTCTTTTTCAAGTAGCAGCGAGACCATAAATTCAGAGACAACAAATAACACACTTTGCAAAGAGAAACAACTCTCTTCAATACAATTGCTGCTAACTGTCACACTACTGTCCAAATCAAGCTGTTAGAGGGTTGGCTCCATGTGACAAGAAAACAGCGCTAATTGCACACAAGTGCCAGAGAAAACTGTCAAAAAGCTAAAGCAGATGTGAAAGAGTGGTTTGCTTTCTTTTAAAACCAGCTTGTGTAGACACACTGCATGAGAGCCCACAAGCACCCATGTCCCACCAGGAATGCTGCAGGACAATGGGGAAAGGGTGAGGCTTTCAAATTGCCAAGGACTTTTCCTGCAATAGCAGGATGTCCCTTTGATAGTGACACCTTTTGAGCCAAATTGTCTTCTCGGCTGTGCTAGAACACAAGCCTTACCTGCTTTATGCCAGTGTTGAGCAAGGTTAGACTTGGTCCTGGCCAAGTCCAGGATCTGTAAAGAACAGCAGTGGTTTTATTTGCCCAGAGATAGCTAAAAAGCAAACACTCCTTGATACCAAGTATGTATAACACTGGGGTGAGGAAATGCTGCTGGGAGAGGATGAGGAAGAGCAACCGTACAGGCCCGCAGGGATCCACATCCCATTCCCAAACACTAACACCTGCTGCTGAGCCCCATAATGAAAAGATGACATAAAGGAATTTCAAAACCCACATGCAAAGAGTTCACATACACGTTAGACACGCTGTGTCCCATCTCCAAAGGGCTGCTGAAAGCAAGAGATAAAAAGCCATGTTAGATGCCTACCAGCTCAGTTACAGGCAACATGAGGGATACAGTGGAAGGAGCTGCACTACACGGCAGAACCATGTGGACTCAAACCAGCCACTGGGATGGCCCAGGCACACTGCTGAGAGCACTAACACATCTCTACAAGCTATAAAAGACAGATGCGTGCAGGTGAACTCATGCATCTCTCATAGAAGCCTCACTTGGTTATAACTGCTGACATTAACCTTGCCTTCTTTCAAATGCCGACCTGCTCCAGATATCAGGGTTTCATGAAGCCCTTCCCTAGAGCTGATGGCTGAATGCACCAGTGGCTGTGACAGAGCCACCCGTGCTGCTGAGGGACTTGGTCATGTCACCAAAGCATTTCCCACATCCCTCCAGAAAGGCGCTGGAAAACAGTCACCCACAAGCCTAGAAGGAACTTGGAAGAAGAGACGCAGATCACTTCTTGCTTGTAAAATTGTAATAAAAGACTTCCAAAATACAAAAAGACCTCTGCTGAAACCAATGCCATTTTTATGGATGCAATCTACACCCCTTGCTCCGGAAAGCCATGAGGTTAATAAACTGCTGATGATTGTTATCTGTTTTCAGTCATTGGTCATCATGTCTTCAAGGATTTGGTGAAAGCCATCAGTGGGTCTCTGGTAAGTGGCTTATGCATCAAGATAGCTGCCAGGTGATATTCTCATGTATTTCTACATCATTTCACGTATTTGATAACTCAGCAATGGGGAGCAGAAACCAAGAAAAGGGAGCAGCAGAAACCACTGACGCACCTTTGTCAGCCTCTCCCCTGCAGCACCCTAGTGCAGGGGGACACAGTACTTCCTCCTACAGACAGAATTTTTAGTTAAAAATTATATTTCTTCAGAAAATGTGAATTTTTTTGAATGTACGTATATCTGGAAACATCTCCGTCTGAGCAGAGAAAGGTGCAGGATGCTCTCAGGGCCCTGCCTGGAACCCCCCCTGGCTGAGCTGCCAAAGAGACCAAACGCAGCACAGCCGCCTCATCCTGCCCGCAGCCCATGAGAGCCCCTCCAACCACAACCTCCATCACCCAGGTCTCAGCTCTGCAGCAGAAAGCAAAAAAGTCATCTCACTGCTTGCAGCAGCTGTTCCTAAGCTGCCCACTGTACCCTGGTAGGAGGCTGTCCGAGTGCAGGTCCTCCTGACACCTAGTGTCACTCTTGCGCTTATTCCTGGGACGGACGGACACAGAAAACAGCCAAACCCTGCCACTAGCATCAGCCTTTCATAGGTGAAGTTCTTCTCTACATAATCAGGAGACACTTAAGGGTGAAATAACAGCGGAGCCCAAATTTTTGAGCTCCTGCTCCAGGTAGATTGCAGAAGAGGGTGAGGTTTTTCCAAGTCCTTGCTCCAGCCCCTGGAGAAGCAGCAGGGGAGAGGCTGTGCCCATCACATACTCCTATTTAACTAGCTGTTTAAAACTAGCCCTTATCTACAAGGCAAGCATTTAGGTTTTCCACACAATGCTTGCATGGGAAGGAGTTTCCAAGATATGTGAGACAACTGAGAAAACCACTTCTGCAGCACCTTAACCCACCCCTGGGGCTCTCCAGCTCACCAGGAACACCACCACAGCACTTCCAAGAAATGTAAAAGCCTGCACTAAGCCACTAGCCTCACACACCACCCACTGCTCGATCTCGTTTGCAAGGCAAAAGTTCTCTGGCAAAACAGCTCTCATAGTGTCCAAATGTCAGTGGAGCAGACAGTGTTACTGGCGCTGGTTCCCCTTCCATCCGGCTGCTCCAGCTCAGAGGATGAGCTCATCGCTATTTCAGGTTGAATTTGCACTTGGCAATCTCCCTGGTAACCAAAACAAATTATTCATTGGTTTATAACAGATTTATTGGATGTTTGTTTCAGCATCTAGTGAAGTATACAGAGAGCTTCACCACGTTACAGCACCAACACAGCCTGGGGTATGAGCACACAGAGAACGGTATTTACAGGCACTGCTATGGAGATAGGCAACTCTAGCACTGGAGGTCAGAGGGAAAGCTGACTTCAGGCCTGACACTGGTGACACGAAACTCAAAAAGGCAGTTTGAGGCATGGCCTTTGCTTCCACACACCGTGGATGCCACTGCATGGCAGCCTTCTGCCACCCCAGACACCGTATGAGCATCAACCTCCTCCAGCACATCAGAGTAACCAGGGAAATGCTGTCTGCAACCCTCTGCAGCCAGAAATCAAATCGTCTTTCCCTGAAACAGGTATCAGCAGGGTCTGGCACTAGCACATCCACTAACACCAGCCATCATCAGCTTCATTCCACATGTCAGGACTATGAGGACATGTCCACTTATAGGTCTTCCTGCCTGTTTACGCTCCTGAGCAGGAATTTCCTCCTATTCATTGTCACATGCACCAGCATGAAGGGCACCGAGAATCAGGAACTAAGCCCAGCGTATTTGCCAGCTCTGATCTGCAACGTCGAGTGCTTGAAGGAGGTCAGCAGTGCCTGGTTTTCTGTCACACCTAGACCTGAGCCAAGAAACAGCTCAGAAGTTGCTCAGATCACCTCCTGTTTAACAAAGGTTTTGGGGTTTTCTGCTGAATGTGTTTTTGTAAGAAACCTGAACAGTTCAATCTAGCAAGAGGAAATTTTGGTCAAGATACGTAATCCATGGCGAAGTCCCCAGCCCAGTCTTCCGAAATGTAAACAGGTAGGTTGTGTTCCCCATCCACTGCAAGAAACCATCCCACCTCTGAGACAGATCCAGAATTAAAGTTTCCACTTTCAGCTAAAAATCATTATGGTTATAATGGTATAAGAGAGAAGGGAAGATTACAGAGAGAGGTGGACGACTCTTGCATCGAACAAAATAAAAAATCCAGACAGAACTAAACAGATTTGAATCCCTACTGAGTGCCTTTGTGCCCCTCCTCTCCTGTCCCTCTCCAGTGCTGCCACCCAGGACATTCCCAGAGGCTGCCCTGAAATGCGGTACACATCAAGCAGTATCTACCCGGCAGGCTGTCCCGGAGGGGAAGCATAACCCTTCGGTCAGCAGAGCAAAGGTATATAGGAAACTGTATTTGCATGTGTTGAGTGAAATATAGAGCTCTGTGTATTTTTAAAGCAAGATGAGACCAGAGAGAGCGAGACTCCTGCATGGTGGGACTGCTCATCACTGCCTCTCCTACAATACTGTCAAAAGCAAGATCAGGTCAAGACAACACAAGACATCACCAGGGAATTTCGAAGTGGAAACAAATCTGTAGGAATTACTCGGATTTCTGAATGAGGATCGCACAGCTTTGTGCTTCAGGAGGTGCCATCTGTGTTTGCATTCCCTCAAACCACCAACTTCCTTGTGGTTAACGCTGTACCAAGGAGGGGGATGCGGTGCCAGGCCCCCAGGATATTTCAGGATCCAAACACTGCCTCCACAGGGTGTTCATCTGAACAGACATCAGTCAGAACAAGACATCCAGCCCATCCACTGGATTAGGAAAGTCATGCTAGAAAAATCTCTGCAGTACCCAGCAGCAGCATGAATGCACAGAGCTGTCCCAGGGCCATGTGTCTTCTGGGATGCAGAGAGCCTGGGGATGACACACCTGTGGGATATTTTAAAGACCTCTTTGCTATGTCAGCACAAAGACAAGAGGGGAAAACCAAGAAGCACAGAACAAATTGGAAAAGACTGGAGTCCAAAAATGAGATAATAATACAGAAGCTGGAAAGGCAGGCAGTTCTTCAGAAGTGACTAATTCCAAACCTTTGCTCCAATATTTATCATAGAAAAGAGCAGATAAGAAAGACTGCTGATGGTAACAACCGCCAGGAGCAGCCAGTCCCAAGTTAAACAAATAGCAAATGCCTTGCAAGCAGCCTGCCAAGTCAGAATGGTTCCCACAACTTGGGGCATTTCTTTAGGAGAAAGTACGTTATTTTCTCCCACCCCAACATCCTATCAGCAATGGGGGAGCTATATTTAGGGTGGTTTCATAGTTAGTCTTAAGGGGATCTCTGGTCAGAGACCACTGGAAGCACATAAATACTGAATATTCTCAAATGAAGGCATTGGGGGAAAGCTGGGAGCCAAATGGCTGCAGGAAAGCCAACTAGAAACCTCTGTGTGCTGGACCAGCCACGGGTTTAGTAAGATGAACCACTTCCATTTTTCTTAGCAAAGACAGAAAGGCACATCCAGTACTGGTTCAAAAGACAGAAGTTTTGGAGGATTGAGTGGATTTTTCGCTGTCTCTGGCCAAGCAAAACAGTGGAGAGCAATTTTTGCTCTGCCAGAATTTCTGAACTCCACTGCTGCTTCGATACTGGCTTAACAAAAGAGCCCTCACATACCGGGGCAGCTTCTTTGGCATTAAAGCTAGCTTGAAGCAAAATAGGTGGACCATTGTTCTTTGTACCAGCCATGCCACCCCACAGGCATCACTCGGCATATCTAGCCCATACAATTGCTTGTTAAGGGTGATCTCTCAAAAGCCATTGTCTTAGTAGAGAGACACCCCTAGAACCAGACATCTTTCGGTTTGAAGCTCCTCCTATCTCAAAGCACCAAAAGCATGAAAGTCTCTGATGTTCTGAAGAGAGTGGGAGGATTTTCCAGGAGGAAATCTTTCCTATTTTTCTTTTTTGAACTAATTTCTCCTGGTTTTCCTCTCCATCCACATCACAGTAGGGACATTGGAACAGACTCATTTCACTGTAGCTGTGCAGGTCAACAAGTAAACTGTTCTGAAACATTTTGATTCAAATTATTAAACCTCAAGCTATACTTGTCACACAGCCTCCTATGGGCAAATTTTGGTCTCTTCCTTCCCACTCTTGGTTTGGTTTCCCCTTCCCAGGGGTGGAAAGATACTAGAAACAAGGAAGCTCAAGAGCTACCCTGCAGTACTTGGTCCCAGCAGGGAGCCAGTTCCCTGCAGGGAGTTCTTTCCTGTTCTTCATTAGTGGTCTGGGTGACAACTGATATTCTACATTTGATCCCAACAGATCACAAACACAGCCATATCCAAGCGCTTTTAAATCTTCACAGCTAATGGCTGTCGACTGCCTAATCACATGCCAAACAGCCGGCTTTGCCAAGTAGAAGGAAGATAGGGACACATCCCAAATCACATCAGTCATCTGAGTCACCTCAAGAAATAAAAGATGAGGCACATCCACGGACTGAGTACTTCTGAAAACACCAATCTGAAGTCAAGATATTTTGAATTTCCTATTTACAAAAATAATGCAAATCTGTCTAAACCACAATTGCAACTCTGCCTTAAAGTTTCCAGTCAAGCACACAGTGAAATGCCATCCCTTCCACCCTGGGCTGCAGCTCCCTCATTGTCAGGAACCCTGCCCTGGCTCTCTAACCTTTTCCAGGGCACTCTTTAATTTGGCCTTTTCTGAAGGAGTGCTTCCTCGGGACCCTGTCTATCCCATTCCAGTGTGGCCATAATTCAGTCCAAAGTCCAAAGTGTAATTTTAGCCCTGTGCTGCCATAGGACAAAAACCCTCGTGGCCATCTCTTCAGAGAGAGATGAAAAAGCTGGAGAAGCACAAGAGCATCCTTCCATCTGTCTGTCCCCCAGCTAACACCACTCTTTTGCTCCAACAGCAGGAATTTACTTTGGCCATATTCTTGGCACCACACTTGCCTGAATCACTCTGTAAGTATCAAAGGCCAAATCCTGCTTCAGCACATGCTGCAGGGATGCACAGGGAGGATGAACACTGCCTTGCCAAGAGGCATTTTTGGGGCTTTCTACATCCCAGCTTGGAGCAGAGCAAAGTCTTTGTGGGAAATACTTTGAGCAGCAAAACAAGTCAATGTCCAGTAGGAGATTTTTTGGCTACAGGCTTGGGGTGGGTGAGCACATGGAACACAGCACTGCACAGCTAGCTCTGGGCTGCCCACCTACAAGAAGCCCAGTCAAAGCACATCAGGGAGTGAAAACACGCTGGGCTATATCCAGTCTCTGAACGCCAGGGAAGCCCCAGTGCCTTCGCTCCTATGCCCAGCCACGTGGCTGTCAACTGGGTTTTTACTGGACCAAAGATGAAGAACTGAAGCCAGAATACATGGCACAGTCCTTCTAAAGCCAAGCTGCAGAAGCGGAAGCATTTATCTAAATAGCGTTTAATCCTTTACAGTTCCAGTGTCTCAAGAGCCATCTGCTTAAAACTCCTCTCTAAATCAGGGTATCTAAATGAAACATGAGGTCTCTTTCTTCCTCCCACGCTCCCTCTGCCAAAATCAAAAATGAAATGACTGATCTCAGACATTTCTGCTTTGTTACTCTCCCCATCTGCATCTTCCGTAACAGAGAAATTAAAAACAGAGATCCCAATGACTCAAGATTAAATATTTTGACTTTATTTGACTACAATGAATTTTTCATTATAAAATCACAGGTCAGGTCTGGGGAGGTTTATTGTATAGGCATTATTTCCATTGCCTTTTCAAGCAAAACTGATTCCACATAGCTAAAGTTACAGAATTGTATCTGAAATCTCAGCTTTACTGCCTTTGCACTTCTACATGCAGAGCACAAGGTGATGATGGCTGAGGATCATGAGGGAGAGAGGCAGGCACTGTCTGCCTGGCTCGACCCCCCAGACGTCTGCTAGTGACACCTGCATCTCAGCGTGACCCAGAGGAAGACTGGCACCAGCCAGACAGAACTTGGTCATTGGTCTCCTGGAAGCTGCTCTGATTTAGGAGCGTACTCAAAGCCTGAGCAGAGTTTGCACATCCCTGGTGGTGAGACTTAACTTGCTGTACTTAAAGCCACTAGGACTTCAGGTCTAAGCAGCACCACAGAACAAGGATATGCTAAACGTAGGCTGGATTGTCTCCTCAGCAAAGACCAGAGGGATTTTCCAAGGTTCTTTGAGGAACTGACACCTAAATCCCACAATGCACCCCTTGAGGGGGGGAGTAACTTAAAAGAATCGTTCACACAGGCTACTGCTGAGTGACCGGTATTTTTCCCGGCTCACATCACTAGTTTTGTCCAGCACTGGAACTCCCACCCTGTGCAAGAATTTGTATGTACTGACATCAAGTACAAGTTTCCCCAGATGGAGATGGGGAAGACAATCACAGCCATGGTACCCAACAACCACACCAAAGGAGCTTAGGCTTCCACCAGCATGCACACAGCACAGAAAGGGCTGCAGGTTATCCTACAACATGGAACAACTCTTTTCAACAAGAACTTTTCACATAGGTATTACACAAGAGGAAGCAAGCTGTTTCTTGGGGACAAGGAAGGCAGTTACTTAAAGCTTTTGTTAATCCTAATGCAATGGGTGTGGACTGTAAATCATATTCACAGGATACGGGCTTAGATCAGAGATAAAATGCATCTCATAGCACGATTCCTCTATGCATGGATGCAAAAAGGGACCTGACAGGGCTCCCACCAGCTGCTTCATGCCACATGTCAGGATGTTCCATTCATGGTACAGTTTGATGAAAAGGCTGCTTCTGAAATAAAGGCCATCCAAGGTGGGCTGGAGAGCAGTTACTTTCAAGTGCTTGAGTACCCTAAGCATTGCCTCCTTTTGAACAGCTGATGTTATTTACATCAAGGCAGAGAATTATACCACCATAGGTTGAGGCAAGCCATCACTCACAGCATGGAAAAACTTCTCCAGTCAAAAACACTTCAAGAGCCCAATCCTACAAACCTACCCCTGCCAGAGTTCCCCAAGAGCAGTGCAAGTCAGAAATGAGCTGTAAAACCCCTGAACTGGTCCCTTAGAGCCACAGTCCAAAACTCTGAGCTATTGATTTTCTGTTGTACCAAGCTCTTGAGGCTTTTTTTTTTTGCACTTGTGTTAGCTCTGAAACATCTAACTAACATTTTTCTGGCAGGTATTAGTAAAAAATGATATTTTTTTTAATATATGCTGTGCTCTTTAAGGAGAAATTAAGAACTGGTTTATATTCAAGCACGCTGTTCTGGTGGGGGCAAGAGGAGAGGAGGGTGCTGTCACTGAAGTGGGTGTTTTTATCATTAAAAAAGAAAGTTTATGTTTTAAAGCCATATTTGGTTGCTCAATCAGCTATTTGCCTTGTACATCATGGCTTAAGAATTTAATCAGTTTCCTTTTGGAAGTTCTTTTGTTGTTGTTTTTAAAACACCCTCTAATTAGTAGGTGGATTGTTTTAACCTTCCCCCCTTTCATGTGCTAGAGTTCAGTGATTCAAAAAGCAGCCACATCCACTTCTAAATCAGACTAGAGCCTGCTTACACAATACAAACTGGGGCAGCATCACACACATGAACTTATCTTTTGACCGGTTGCTAACGAACAGTTTAATGACAGAAACACCCGTCTTGCAAACATGGGGCAAATAGTTTCACTCATGCAAGAGAGTTCACAAATCCGGATAGAGAAAGGGGTGCAGCGTTTGTATAAAGATAAAGGTGTTTGCACCCACACAGGGACAGCAGCAGACGTGGCTTGTCAGAAACTCTGCAGCTGCCTGATATTCTATAATACAGAAAGAAAGAGAAAGACGTGATAATTATTAGGTAAAAGTTTGCATTTTGATATTCTGCAACCCTATTACTGCCAGCCGGCTCCCACAATTCAGAGGGTATAGTTTCTTCATTTCTGAGAGCATCACATCACCTGAGAGCCCACCAGACAGCCACTGCTTTAGCTGTTTCCTCTCCAGCTGTCATTAAAAGGTTCAAACAGGCACATCTGACCACCTGCCTCGGAAAACACAGAGCTGACAGCCCTTACCCAGCTCTGTACCACTGCACCCTCTCCCTAAACACCCACTTGGCTGGGAAGCAAAGAGAAGAGCTGTATTTATACTCCAGTAGCTGCCTCTTCTTTCAAAGCCACCACCTTCCAGGAGGGAATATACGTATCAGAAAGAAGATGTAAGAGAAATCAGAAGCAAGAATTCAGGCAAATCCTACCCATAAAACAGAGGCATTGTCTGAGGTTAACTCAGTGACCCATGAAGAAACTACTTGCTAGAAAGAGTATTTTCAGAAGTACGTTATACAACCCCAGACTTCATATTTGCCCCAGCCCTGCTCTCACAAACCCTTCCCAGAGCAGTCACAAGGCAGAGAAAAGACCCAGCACAAGCCCTGAAATGCAAAGATCTGCAAAGCGTGGGATGCCGAAACGCTCCTCGCCCTGTTCAGCAAGATGATGCTCAAGAGGGAGAGACAGAGGCATGTGCTTACTGGCTGCCGGAGCGAGGAGGCTGCTGCCCAGAGGAGGGAAGGGATGGACAATTCCGCGTGCGGCTGTACACAGCACCTTCAGCAGCAGCAGCACGTCAGTCCAGGGCTGTGCCTCCAGCGCAGCTGGGCTGGGATGTCCTGCTGGCGGGACAGGGCTTGGTTTGCCTCTTATAGCAGGGAGGTACGCTGCACAAAAAAATAAAAAAACAATAGTCCAGCCAATAGCACCATCCCTGCCTGAGGAGCAGCTGGAGGGGGAGCAGCCTGCTCCTCCCAGGGCCCCTGCATGGTCCATGGGGGGAAAACCCCAACCAGCGATGGCATTTAGCCAGCGCAGCCGCTGCCCTGCTTCCCCAGCGCAGCAAAGCGCCCTTACTGGGACCCGTGGTCTCACCAGCCTGAGCAAAGCCCTGCTACCCGCAAAGTGCTGGGAATCGCGCTCCCAGGCTGCTGCACACAAGGGAAATGCAGCACAAAAATTTTGTTTGTGGGACAATTTGTCACCGGTCTCCCATTCTCTCTCAAAGCTAAAGCTTCTCCTGGCAGCTCCAATACTATATGTGTCACCTTCAGGTTCACAGACAGTTTCCAGGATAGAAAACAAACAGAACCGGTGCGTTTCAAGTTAGTAGCCGGCAAGGAATCCAGCTGAAGAGAGGACAGCAAAAATGATGCCAGAAGAGGAGTGTTTTCTTCAAAGCAGACGTGAGAAAAAGTACTATCAGCTAGCAAGTCATTCCTATTTTTAAATGAGTCTGCCTGGTTTTGCTGCATTACGCCAGACAAATCTGACAACATTCACATCTGTTTTCTTTTTCCTCTTCTCTCTTTATCCCTTATCTCCTTTTTTTTCCCTGCTCCTATATCTTCCAAGTTTGTCCTACTTTCTTCCCTGCTTCTGCTACTGGATGTGTCACCCACCAAGCAAGCAAGTTTTTTTTAACAGGAGATGCTTGGGTTGGAGCTCTTGCACTACAAATGGGCTTTTGTGGTGCCTTGGGGAGCCACCGAGCTTCTGACTAACAGCAGAAGGGGCAGGGCATCCTGGTGGCTATGCTGGGTACACCACTGGTATCCCTGGAAAGCAGATTTTTATCCTGGGGCCAAGGAATTTCTGTTTGTTTAATAAAATGAAACAACCATCACACAAGAGCAAACAGACTCTCTTCAAAAAAGCATTTGTATTTCTGTGTACCTCTATTCTTTCAACAGGTAAGTCCTGCAGATTCTTCCAACACCGCATCATCCATATTAGCAACATTCCTAGCAGGAATGAGAACACTGGGCTGCCCCGAGGTTCAAGGCTCAGACTATCACCACTTGCCAAGATCAACTTCAGACACACATAAAACACAGATGCGAAACACCGACATTATTTATCATTATGGACTCAAGTTTACATTTGATTTTCAAAGGAATCTGAATACTCTTTTCAGCCAATTTTTCCAACAGCTCTCCCAACAAGCATAGAACATATTCACCATCAGCAAGAGCTTTCCTCTAGTGGCTGTCTGTAACCAACCATCACGTTAACAAGAGCATCAGCGAAAGCCTCCTGCCCCTGAGCTATGGTATTGCTTACATGATTGCAGCTGGATAGCCCTGGAACTCATGAGAAATTGCAGAGACTGAGACCCTTCAGGGATGGAACGTTAAGACAGAACATTCCCAATTAGATAAATCAAGCCAAGAGCTTCAGGAGAAACCAGAGTGGTAGAGTGCAGGGTGTTGCGTGGTTGTAGGAAAATGATACCGGGGCAAGTCACTCCGCAACCACCTCTTTGAGCATTTTTTCCTTCAAAAGAAGGAGTCCTCCCTGCTTCTGGCCATAAGCAGAAGTAGGAGGACACAGGATTAGCAAGGGCCCTGCTCCAGGGGCACCTGTACCAGTGGAGCTTAGTTAATGCCCCGTCACCGGAGACAGGCCGTTGCCTTTGCTGCCATAGGGAAATTTGGAGACCAGTCCGGCACCTTTGCAGATGCATCTTGGAAGATCACGGCCACATTGTACGTTCTGGAGAACCCCAAGCGCACTAGCAAGCAAACAAGCCTACCAACAGGTACATCCAGCCTACCAGCAGTGTACCAAGCATCCCACACCTGTGGGTAACATCATCAGGATCTTCCACCTCTTATTTAAAACATTCTAGATACAACCGTTCACTTGGACCTGGAGTTCACTGCCCAACCCTAAACACCAGCTACCATCAAAACCACCTCTAAGGCAGTGTCTGTCGGCCTGACAGAGTAGCTGCTAAATAACAAACTGATCTTTTTAACGTGTCTCTCACTGATTACAGCAGGGCAAGTCGTTATTTGGGTAACGTATTGCTCTTGTTGGATTACAGCTCAAGGCCTGATCCTACACTTGCTGCATCTTCCAGATCCCCTTTGGCTTCCCTGACTTTCCCACGGGCAGACTGTCACATCCAGGAAAAAAAAAAAGTAGCAGATTACAGGTCTGCAAAGGCACGTGGCACAGAGCAAGTAGTCCACCTCGCCTTCAATATTGCAGCTCCCACCAGTGAGTGAGTGTTTGCAGGATCAGACTTTAAATCTACAGGCTTAAAATGACCAGTATACCCAACAGAGATGAATTTAAGCACTCTTAACCTTGCACGTATCACCACAGCAGTTTTATTCTCTTTGGAAAAGCAGAGAAGATGATTTAGAGAGCAAGGACAGCACACAACTAGAGTAAAGGAAAAGGCATCAGGGAATTGCTTTGTTACAGATATAATACAGCACTATGAAAATCTCTGCCAAAGGATTGGATTAAAAAAAGAACAAACTGCAAGAATGACACAACTCATTTCAAAGGATTGAGAAAACTCTGAGTCAGCCCCCATGCTATCACCATTGCTTGCTAAGGAATAGAATCAGTTACCACGTGCATGGATTTTTGGCAAATGCAATAAATAAAATTAAATAAATGAAAAAAAAAATACTTCAGTGCTCCAATATATGCCTGACCAGTCATCCGAACAAAATGAACTATGAGCAGAAAGCCCTTAAAACCAAGTCAGTTGAATTACTCACTCAAATCTAACCATTAGGAAACTTTATTTGGAAATGGCGGAGCTGATGGGGCCATGCAGGGAGGTTGCCCTTCAGCCAAGTGCTCTGCAAGAAACTCCATGGAGCAGGATGTTACACCAAAGCAAAGGGCTCACCTCAGAGTATGGTCTTGTCCACGGTGGTGAAGACAGATACGTTTCGCATCATCAGTTGGATCTCCACACTGTTTTCATTAAATGCCTCTGCAGCCGTAGAAGGAGGGAAAGTCTTCCACCCAACAGAGCTCATTTTTGCCAGTTGATGCTCTGCAGAAGGAAGCCACGTGCATTTTGGGGTGAATCCATGTAGAATGACATGCACACTCCACTTGGGTAGGTTTGGTTTCCACGTGCCAGGCTGGGACTGGAGGTGACATACCCAGGCCAGGGCCAGCAGCAGTATCAAGCCACTGCCCCACTCACCTGTCATCTGTGGGACACAATGACAACACAGAGCCACAACAGCTTTCCGTCTGAAGGGATGACCACCCCACACAAGCCCTTCAGAACCCTCTTCTCCCAGCCTGCGGGACTGGTACCTCAGCCCTCCCCCTCACCTTCCCCCAGTCCCTCCTCAGCTCCAGGTGAGGGTAATTACCGCTCCCCCTTGTTAACCTTCTCCAGACAGACCTGCTTTCTCACAAGAAACATTGCTCCTTCCTCCAAAACAGAGGGAAGAACTCTTTTTTTCACTGCAGCCTGAGGGATGCAGCTGTTTAGGGGCAAGGTGCCATCACAAACCCTCTCGCCGCCCATCCACGCTGGCACCATGGAGTCACAGCCCTGTTATTTGCCTAATTGACAGTTTTCACCCATGTAAACACAGCCGCCTCCTTTCACCAGACCGTGAGAGTGCACTGGCTGTTCCTCTGCCACCTATTTAACCATCCTTAGCTTTGTATGGAAGTCAGAGTTATGCCCTGGTTTGGGCTGGTTGTTTTTCCACTTGCACGTAAAGCACCCGTGGCCCACACAGGACCCCCCAGCTGAAAAGGCAAAAAGAGAAGAGTCACATCGGAAAGTTGACCCCTTGAAGCCCTTCTAACTCAAATTGTCCTCTGACTTCTCCAAAGGCTGTTTTTTTAGCTCCAGATTCACAGAGGAAGACACAGCACCCCGCAGTCAGCATTTCAAGAGACCTAAGGGAAAGGAGGGAAGGGGGGGAAAAAAAAAAGAGAAAAATAAATAGGGAAAGAGATACAACAGCATCCACCCCCTTGAACCATCCCACGTTATTGTTGTCCTGAGGGATAACTCCTGGCCAAACTGAACCCCACCCTGCAGGCAGCTGGGTCTCACCTGCAACAGCTAATTACCTCCCAGGCCATTAGCGAAACGTCTCCAGGCAGGTGAAGTAATGGAAAAGCTGAAACATTTCAGAGTCATTCCTCTCTGGGAGTGTAAGGGTGGGGCTATGGGGGGGTTTATAACAGCGTGGTTAAAACAGCAGTGATGTAAACCCTTTTTCCACTTAGTTTAAACACATAATGTGCTGCTTTCCAGGCTGATGCAAATGAGAGCATTGCAACCTGTTGGCCACATCCCACATGGATGCTGTGATCCTTGGCAGAGAGCAACCAGGCTGCCAAGTGCACCTCTATAAAAAAAAGCATCAGCCAGCTCTCCATCTTTGCATCCGCTGGAATTCATCCCGTCCGTGCGCTTTGGAAACCTCATACATGCATGGAGTGAGGAGATAAATTGCTGCTGAGGGGCGTCAATGGATTTGTCTCCATCAGTGGTCGTGCAAATCGGGAGAGGACTAAGTGGGAAGTTCTAAATTTAGTGGGCAAAGCAGTAAGTCACAAAAGAAAGGACTGTGTTTGTGTTGGGGGCCACGCATAAAGTTCTCCACCATTTAGTGTCAAAATTTGCCTGCAGCACAGCCCTACAACACCATCAGCAAACCTGGTAGGATGGATCAAAGGAGATTTTCAAAAACTGGACCGTCACCTGCTGTAAGGCTACTATCAAATAAGCCAGTGAGTTATTACAGTGGTGTAAGGCATCACCGCTACTCAGACTTTCCTGAGTGACACCAGAATCTGTGCACTGAGAGAGGATCTTAGCTAGAGCTCGTTCCCATCTTTAAAAGCAGCTGCCGGGATGGCTCAGCTATCAGATTAAGAGGAGCAGCTGTGTCAGCCTGCTTGGTGTCCTTTGGCAGAGGCCAAAATGTTTCTCCCTATAAAAGTTGCTTCTCTCATGCATGGAAAATTACAAAGGTGACTCCATTTATAAAAGATGATGCACAAGGGCCCCACAAAAATGGACCCATCTGTTGGCTCTCTGGTCCCCGTAAGACTACATTTCGAAAAGGCAACAGAAACATAGGTTTCCAACTGTCTTTCCAGCAACAATATAAGTTTTCATGGAACGTTGGCAGGAGTCAGAGCTATTTATCTGCAGCCTGCAGGGGGCTATTAAAACACACCAGGTTTTCTGCCAAGGGTAGGGCTCGAGGTTTTCTGCTCCATGGTCATTTGAACCTCAGCGTTTCCGTCCACATTCGTGCGCTGGGTCCTGGTGTTGTTTCCGCTGCCTGCTGGATCACAGGCAGGGACGCGGGAGCAGCTTGCGGCAGGGGCATCGCTCCAGCTGGGCACGCACCCACGGGACACATCCGCCCCATGAGCATGCTCACCTCTGTCTCTCCATCCCCACGCATCGGCCTCATCTGGTCTCATGCTTTGTGTAACCCCTGCCTAACCCTGAGCGGAACCCACGAAACGAAGCGTGGGGAATAGTCTGGGCAAACAAATAAATAACTTTGCTTCTGCAGAACTACGGCTGTAACTAAAATTTTTCAGCCCCTGGCTGCTGAAGTCAAGCAAGTTTCCATTGACTTCAACAACTGCTGGGTCTCAATTTGCTTAAGTGTTTCCAGACTTTGGCCCTTCCAGCAAACACCTTGGCCAGCCGTTAAACAATAACTGAAATCCATCAAATATTTGAGTACTTGCATAAGCAAAACAGATAAAATATGAGACAGGGTTTGGTTCTTGTCTGTATCTGTCGGTCAGCTTGGTCTTTATCAATTATCAGTTAATGGGTGGATACATATCCAGAGACATTTAACAAAGAAAGGATACTAATAGCAGTGAGGTAAATGCATAATGATATAATAAAAGGTTTTATTTTTAACAACACAAAGGCATTTGTGATGGTATGTGTTATGGACCCCTAAAACATGTTTATCTTCATCTTACTGTACATAATTACCCCAACAGTGATCTCTTTGTTGGTGTCAGGCTCATCAGGAGTTTCACGTTCCAAATTTGAAAAGATGGCTTCCAGGCATTAGCCTGAAATTAGGCCCCATTATTAGTTTTAGCTTTAGATTTTATTCTCAGAAAAAAATTAATTCAAGGTACGCACAGGCTAGCATAAGTGTTTTAATAGCAGAGGATTCTTTTGAAGCATGACAAATTTCATTTTGCTTGAGTCTGCTGCTAAAACCAAGTTGATTAGAAAGCCGAGGACCATGAAGAACCACACACAACTGGATTAGATGATTGCAACGGACATGAGAAGCAATAGACGCAGCACGGGCTGCCACTTACAGCATCAGCCTACAGCTCAAGGGACCAAAATTAAATTCCTCGTCCTGGCACAAACTTCTTGACTTTGTCTGAGTCACACAGCATCTCCTCCCTCAGATGCTAACGGCCTGGCTCCAGGGCTGCTGGCTTTGCTATGGACACACACCAGAAAGGGATGTTTGTGCTCGGTGCCTGCAGCCCCTCTCTTCGCCAGCCCGTGGCTGCCTGTGCCCTATCCGCATCGCCAGCGGGAGGGGTTCACCTTCTCTCACTCTGCCCTGGGTTCCCATGTGTACAAAAGACGTAATAATGATTTTTGCTTCCCACACGTTTCCTAGGGAGGTGCATTATCAAAGGCTGTGGCTTTGCTTCTGTTTAAAATGCAAGCTTTGCAACAGCAACAGACAGGTAGACAGAGGACAAACTGTCAGACATAAAAGCACCCCATGGAGAAGGTTCAGCTTCAAATAGCAGAGCTAGAGACACAGCATCAACGCAAGGGACTCCCACAAACCTCCTTTGCTGCCACAGCCTCTTCCAGTCTGCTCTGCTCAGACTTCTGAAAGGATTCAAGAGTCGCGCCCCAGTCCTTTCTGCCATCCACATCCCTCTGAATGCAGAGCCTCAAGCTGGGAAGTCGGAATAAACGTTCTGCTGGCTCTTTGCACAGTGGTTTTGTGTGAGTCACCATCAATGCCAGTGAAAGCCATCCTTAGCAGGACAGCTAATGGCAGTGGAAGCTACGCAGAGGCATAAATTTAGTGTCCTTCAAGGTACCAACGTGAACTACCCACATGGTGCCCATCGACATACCGGAGGCAAAGGGGAGAAAGAAGTCATTTGGGTTCTTGGATGGATGTGATCTATCCCAGGGGCAATTCCAGCCCAGCTTGTTAGACTCAAAGGCCTCTGTCTAAACCAGAGTCAAGTCTTTTTCCTGTGTAAATGCACTGGGAATCATACTTACTACTGAGGCCCACACTGGTGGTGAGGCAGAGAAGTCAGGTCACACCTTTTTGCCTTTTTTTTTTGTTCATTCCTTGTGTTTGACAGCACTGGCCATACAGGTGTTTTTACTTTCCCTGTCAGATCGATCTTCCCTTTGCTAAAAAAAGCTTATATTAGAACTACAAGGCTATTTACAGAAGGCTTAGTCACAAATAAAGTTGGGGGGTTTATTCCCTATGTCAAACAAATCAAGCGAACAGTATCCCCTCAAACTCTACACTTTGTGTTAGCTGCATATTTAGGCAAAAAGTAAAACTGTGAATGCTTTTCAAAGGTTTTGTTTATCAAACAACAACAAAAAAAAAAGGGATAGTCATGGGAAAATTACAAACTACTTGGCACTAAGGAAATTATGAATGTAATTTCCTGAGCTTAGTGTGCTGAAGGAGCTGCAGTAAATAGCTGTCGGGCAGCTTTCCCTACCAAAAGATTTTAGATGTGATACCTGGCTCTGAAGGAGATTTGTCTGTGCTGGACTTTTGCTTTTCTTCCAATTCAAATGGGATTTTCAACTGATTTAGTTCAGCTGGCACAAAGGGAGCATGGGTTTGTTTTCTTTGGTTTAAACTAACTTTTCTGGGAATCATCTTTTAGGTGAAAATGAGAGAGCTCACGTCTTTGCTGAATTCTACTGAAAACAGTGATTTAGAGACAGTTTGAAGTCAAAGCTGAAACACACCCAAGAGAAAGATCTCAGATACCCACATGGATATAGAGAACCTGTCTTCTTGCCATTTTGAAACAAATAAATACCTTCAGTGAAAACAGATTGTGACTTTTTTCCCCCCTCGGAAGCTCAAGATGGGATTTGGAACAGAAGAATGAACTGAACCAAGAGATGGGGGAAATATGTGGCATCAGGCACTCTGAATCTGAGGAAGAACTCGAGGGCTATGCAGAGGCTGTGTAGATTTTGATGAAGAAGCCTTTCTCAGAAGAGCAACGCTCTGCAGCAAGGGATGACGGAGCCGTCCCCCAAGAGGAAAAGGGCTCTGGGCGCATTCTCTTCCCAACTCCCTCATGCACACCTGAGCTGGTCCGTGGAAATGCTCTTAGACTGAGTTCTGGGGGCTCATCAGTGCCTCATTTCCCCCTTCCCAGAGCTACTGGTTTGAGATGCAGGTGCTGGGTAGGTGCTGTGGGTGCAGCTGGAGTCAGCTCTCGCTGCTGAAATGAGTCGTCTGGTGCCCTGGGTGCTGCCAGGCTGGCCCCGCTGCCTCAGAGAAGCATCACAACAATGCCCCTGGCTCCCTTCGGTGAGGTTTCTGCCCCTTGAGCAACCCTGTGAGTGTCCTTGGCAACTCAAAGCCACAAACATCAAGTGGTAGGAGCCAAGAGGGATTGGCCAAACGCGAAACCTGGTAACTGGGCTATAAATATTTACACGCTGCGCCTTGGCTTTAGTCATTCTGCTGCATTAGGAGCACTGCCAGCCACAGAAATCCAGGTATTAACTGTCCCACTTGTCGTGGTCCAGGACTTTCAGCAGGACTATAATACCCAAATTTTCAGTGTCCTGGGGAATTCAGCGGATGCTCCTCTTCCCAGCTCAAGGGTGTTAATGCATTTTGATTTGATGTTGGTGTGCCCGCAGTGTTGGATTTGCCCCATCACTCCGTACACCAGCGGAGCCTTGCAGCCCAGCCAGCTCCGTGCTGCTGTGAACACAACTGCTCTGGTGCCACCAGGGCACAACTGCCTCAACTCTGCTCCTTAGGGCAATGACATTCACTCTTGCAAGCACTACTGAATCTATGGAAGCTCAAATTAAATATCTCTAAAGCCAGAATGATCCATTTTTTTCCAGGGGATTTTTTTTAATCAATCCCTACACCCTTGTCACAAGGGCCATCCGTCTATTGTCAGCTCTGTCATCAGAGCACAGATTCCAGACGAAGCAACGAGTCGCTGATGGGAGCTTAGTTTGGGCATGTAACGGTGCCAAATGGCACTGCCTTCTCTCTAGTGGGACAAAAGCATTCAGCCCTTTAAGGCATTGGTCCTAGAGCGAAGGCATTTTATCGAGGGCAAATATCTCAGCAATAAAGCTCCATCCGGTGAACCAGACCGTGCAGAACAGAAACAAATTCACAAGGAAAATTCATTTGCCTTTTGTAATGATTTGGGCATTCTCGTGTGAGCAGCAGACACATCCCTGAAGTTCCAGCATAGAAAACAGAACACAGACATAGCTCGTACATTTGCAGTGTGTAGCACTTGACCTGCATCCCCACCGTAATCCTTGATTTTGCACCTTGAGAAATGGGCACAAATGCAAATAGTGACTTCAGACCACTCGGACAGACGTAATTTAGCTAAGCAGCTTTAGGGCGTTCCTTTCTATTCCAAAGCTAAAAAATATGGCAGCGTATCTGGAAAAGGAAAGAAGTTTGTATTAAATCTGGCCCTTCTGCCACTGAGATCCAAAGGCATTTCCAATTCTCTCTTATAACAGCTCTCAAAAACTTCAGAGGCTGGGAGAATTCACACAACATATCCAAAAGCACAGGCGATTAATATTAACTGCCTAGCAAAGAGGAAAAGCAAGCACTGCTGCATCTGTTGTTCCCCTTCCACTTGTACCTCTGGGAGTTTCAGGAGCGAGCAGTATCACAGAAGAGCAGATTTAGCCATCCATCACCAAAGGATGAAAATATGCACTACTTCAAGGTGCTGCAGGGATGTGGGAGATTTCCTGCCCTTGGCTGTCTTCAGTTTTGTGCCCATGGAGCAGCTAAGCAGAGAAAGTGCATTTTGGTATAGGCAGCAATAGGAGGGGTAAGGGAGATGCTGTAGATGGGACGCAGGTGCAGAACTGACCTACTGTGACATCCCTTCTGATTTGAGCCTGTCCCAAATCAGGCAAAAGAGCTGCAGCCAGTGTAGGGGAGAAGGGGAGGTCAGTGAGTTGCAGGACATTTCCTGCTACCAACGCTGAAGGGGACAATAGCTCCTCTTACGTTTGGAGAATGAAGAGAGCAGGAGCGAGCTGTGGGCTGTGGACACCAGGCCACTGAAACAGGGGGGAGGAAGGTGTCCCTGACAGAAGGATCAGGCATAATTTAGGATACGGAAGTCCTTTATGAACAAAAAGGGCTCAGGGGTAGCTTTCAGATACCTGCAGCTTTTGGCTGTAGTCTTGCAGTTCTCATAGGAGGAGGGAGGGCAAGGGGAAATATTTCTGCTGTTGTGTCAGTGTAGGCACATTTACATTGTGAAACGCTTTGATGCTCGGTGGGTTGGTATTTTCCTATTCACAAAGCATCCTTTGCACCGTGGTGGCTTCCCAGCTCAGCGCAGCACCCGTGTGGGGAAGCTACAATAACTAACCTTGCCGCGGCGGGTAGAAAATCTGACATGCTGCACAAAGCTGACAGCTTTAGTTTATACTCTTTTTATCTTTGTCTGCATTCCTGGGAGCTTATGCATACAGGAAGGGGAGCAATGTTCACACACATCCTTAAAAGTAGCTATGACCACACTATTCTGCGAAACACGCAGGGTTAGGAGATTGCAACCATATATGGACTCCTTGGGGCTGGAGCATCGCTGGCACCCTTCGGAGGAGGACAGCTGGTGGAATTTCCTATGAAAGGCCAATTAATAAAGCCCAAATCCTTTGGTTTATATGCATGTCTAAATATTGGACAACAAATGCAAAGCTGTGCTACCCCAGAGTCCTGAACCTTACAGAGTCTCCTGCAGTCATTAAGGGATCTTGCAGACTCTGACCCAGGCTCTAAGTGCCCAGCATGGACTGTAAGGGCTGGAGTAAGGAAAAGCACCAAGATGGGCTGTGCGAGGGCTGCGTGTTCCAAAATAACGTACTCCAGAACCCCTGGTTCCCAAACACCATTCTGAGAGCAGAGCTTTGCAAAGCTTTGGTACCATCCTGGAATGCAGAGTGGTGTCAGGCTGGAATTCTGCTTTCCCTGGCTTTGGGCTTTCCGGTCACAGCTTCACACCTGACATCTCACTTCCACAGTGGCCAACACACCAAGACTTCGCCTTGCTTCTTACCAGGCTTATCAAAGTGCCAGGAGCCTTCATGGACATCAGACCCGCTGCACTGCTCTGCTGCTCTCCTTTTAGCCATGGAAGAGATGAGGATACTGGGATCCAGCCTGTTCCCGGCGCTCCTCAATCAAGGTGCAAAGCAGCTTCTGATGTTAACAAGGCTGAAGGCACCAGCTGAGTTGTAAACGCCTTTATATGAAGTGACACCCACATCACTCCCAGCTTGGCAGAGAGCAGAGGAGATGGAAAGCAGTGGGCACACGTGGTGTTCGCAATGGGCAGTGTTGCTACGCTTGCACTGGACACTGATCGTACACAAACACTCCACAGCCTCTGCGTTCTCTCATCGCTTTGGCAGATTTAATTATTGTTGTCAGCAAGGACACCATTTCTTCATTTTCCTTTTACTTGCCTTATCTTCCAATCATTCTCCAATCACAGACACATGCAGCCAAAAGACTTTTTGCAATTTAGTATTATAAGGATGTATTTGTGCTCGCTGAGAGGCACTTCCACCCCCACTTCTTCTCCTAATCTCACCAAGATATTTCCTCCAGAATATTCCCCACATCTGGTGACAAACACCGTTTTGGGACTGTGATGAACAGCATCCAAGCAGAGAGAAAAGCCATCTTGCAACAGTGCAAACAGCCATTGTGACCATAAATTGGCTGCAGATGACAGCAACTTCTAGTGCCAGGAGTGGCTTAAAGCCCAGATGACTCCCTACCTGTGATTGCTGGGGAGCCTGGAAGAAGCACCGTGGAAGAAGGTGCCTTTGTGGGCTCAGTGCTGGGAGGGTGTTGAACCAGCTTTGATAAATGTCAGTAGCTCCAGCAAGGGCTGCAGCTCATTTCTGAGTGGCTAAAACTGAACCTGGAACTAGCTTGTCACCATAAATTCCTAACTCTAAAAGCCTAATGGGGAAAAAAAAAAATGCCAGCAAACAGCTGGCCTTAAAGACAAAAAATAAGATGCAAGGCAAACATACAGTCTCCAAGCACAATGTCACCTCAGCTGCCTCAACACTCCTGGGTGTATGAGAAGGTGATGGCTTCTGCAAAGGGGGTCAGGGCGTAAGAGCAGTCGGTGTTGCCACAGCGTCTCTCCTCCCTTCTGCAGATCAAGACTCAGGCTGGGAGGTGCCTCAGGCGTGGGGAGCGTGGCAGGGGATGGAGAGGGTCTCTGAAGCAAGGATGAGCCAGCAGCCTCCGCACTGCCTGGAGGGACACAGCAGCCATGGAGTTACTGTCCTTTCCAATATTGCCATCTAGAGGACCCAGCAAGGACAAGAGCTCCTTGCAGGCCACAAGGAGATAAGGAAGAAGAATCAAAAGCATGCTTTTTTCAGTTTTACCCAGCATAAATACTTCCCTGGCATGACATGGAGACAGAGAACTAGGTGAGAAGGATCATCTGTGCCACGGGCGTGAGAACACAGGATTGCTCTAAAAGAGGCTGTAGACACCTGGCATGGGTCCACTTTCCAGTGCTTTACTGATTCCTAGATGAATGTAGCCAGGTGGTACAATAGCTTTGCCTGAAAGCCATCCTTCTTCAGCTCAAATGGAACCAAACCAATGAGGTGCGAGAGTGCACAGTGGAATTAGCATAGTAAGAAAATAAACACGGCTGTCTCCTGTCCCGTTCCTGTGGCTTCCAGGAGCACAGGACGCCCATGACCAGCGCAGTGCTGGACAAGCCCATTTTGCTTGCAAACTCGTGATACTTCTGGGAGCTGCAGTCAAGGCATTGGAAAAGCCCAGCATGAGACCTCAGGACTTGCCGCCCCACAAGGACCACAGTCCTTTCGTTAAGCACAACAGACATCTCCGCAGCCGTCTGCTGTGATGGATGGCAGGAGAGTGTGTGGAACTAGGTTCTCACAGCTGCCCTCTTGCAGCGATACAGAGCTATGAGCAACGTATTTTTATAGCACTCAGAAGATGAAGGTTGTCCTTTGTGAACGAAACACTCAAAACCAGATTCCTGAAGTTTCCGAGCTGCCATCTATACTGCAGGATTGCGAAGTATTTGAACGCTAACCTCCGACAGCACACAGCATCAAAAAATGGTACAGATGGGAGACAGAGGCAGAATCACCTGACACAAACCCAACTGCAAATGCAACAAAACCACAGGACTTAAAAACCCATCAAAGCTCAGGAGCATCCGTGTTGCAGGTGCCCTGGAGCGATGCCTCTCATGCAGGTGTACCCACCGCCCTCGGGCAGGAGCAGCCCAAGCCCAGCTGGGTTCTGCTGCTCCAGGAGCAGCCCCAGAGCTGCAGTGGCTTTTAGCAAACATCAGCATCTCTCCACTCCCCAGACTATTCCTGCAAGGGATGGCAGCCCCAGGGCTGGGCTGCATCACAGGAGCGAAGGCAGGAGCGCGCGCCGCAGCCCAGCAGCCTGTCCAGCCCATGGGGTTCAGCTCTCGCCTCCGCGGCTGCTGCCTCACCCACCGGCCAAAAAGCAGTGAACAAACTGGTCTGAGAAGGTCAACCAGCACATCGTCACTTTGCTACAGGTTTATTTCCGTGTGAATTAATGAAAAGGTACACACAATTCCAGGAAAAAAAAAAAAAAAGTCGTTTATAGGCCCATAATCCTTCTTTCACAGTACAACGCCACAGGAAAGGATTTAGTCAGTGTAAACAGAAGGTCCAATAGTGATCATCAGCTATCACAGATCAGCTGCACAAACACCACAACTACGGAGTTAATGCCATTACCACACAAATCGACAGTACTAGTACAAATCATAACTTTACCTACAATGCTTTTTCATGTGCAAAAACCATGAAAATTCAATTTACAGAAGAAGGGCACCTTCTCTAAATCTTCATGGGAGTATTAAACTGCCTCCTGGAGGCTGTCTTATCTATTTCGCAAGAAGTCTCAGGGCCGAAGGTACCCTTAATTTCATTGACACGCAAGCCATCAGGGCTCTGCATCTGAAAACCAGGCACTCATGTATTCTCTGCTGCAGCAGGACAAAGAAAATAATCACCAGAGGATGAACCCAAGTCATTTATTAAATTGCTCCTCAATTTCAGCTTAGATCCATTCATCCACCAAGACTGTTCGAAACAGTCCTGGTTATATTACGTATGGATTGTAAGAGTTCACAGGTAACCCATAAAATCATCATTTATTAACTCTTTTTTCTCTTTAATGTACTAACAACTGTCAGTGGAGACAAAAGCTGAGGCTTATGGTAATGTGTTGGCAAGCTTAACGAGAGCAGATAAATTATTGAAGTTAAAGGGTCAGAGGAAGCAAGGAAACGCCACCAAGGCTACAGTAAAATGTTGCGCTGTAGGCATCTCGCAGCGCTCGGCTGCGAATCTGCACCTCAGCTGGGGATTGCGATGGAGGGAGCCCTGGATGCCCTTACGCTGCGCCTGGGGATGGGAGCAGGGGCTCCCAGGGGGCACCTCCGGCTGCACCAATGCCAGCTTCGTAAATTGAATTCATAGTCAGATTCTACAGGAAAAAACAAGAGGTAGTTATTTATCATACCTCTTCAAAAAGGCAAAACAAACATAAAACAGGACATAGAAGTGATGCAGTAAACAGAAAGTCAACACGGGTACCTACTTTTTTTTCTTTCTTTTTTTTGTTTTTTTTAAACACATGAAGTTAAGTTACAGACATCATATAAAATGCACACTTTATGGAATTCCTGCATAGCAGGAAACAAAGAGGCTAGCGCTAATCCAACAGCTACGTTAACAGCGAGACTGCCATTGACTGGTGCAAGGAAGATGCCCTATCTAAATATAAACAGAGCGTTACCCCCCCTTCTAGAGGAGTCCTATGGCAACACTTACACATTTTGTTCCGAAGGGGGGGAAAAAAGCATTTTCTTGGGGATAAATTGCCAAAATAATTAGTTTTACATCCGTAAATTTAAGGCAATATTACTCAGACCTGAGAAAATTAAAAAAAAAAAAAAAAGAAAAAGTGTAAATTTGTTTTCTCAACTATACACACACATTGCAAATTTCAGTATTTCCCATCTCCTCCAACTCTCGCTGGGGAGAACAGTCCTGGGGATGCTGCTCTGCAGCCTCAGGGTCGGATCCTGAGAGGCACAGAGTTTGTTCCAAGGAAAGCTAATAGGAGCTGTGAGTGCTCAGACTCACACAGCTCTTTTTCATATATTCTCTTTTTAAACACCTCTGTTTAAGCCCTCTGGAGAGGGTTAACTCCAGAAGGGGCCTGTAGTGCACTGATAACCCTGAAAGGTTTGTATAGCAAAACTGCGCTAAAATAGACATTAAAACTACATACAGTAAATTTCTATGATTCCTCCTTTTCAGGACTAAAATAAAAATGATGTCAGGGTTAACCGTTTCACTGCACCTTTAGCCATTCCCGTAAGTACAGAGTAAATCCTTTAACACTAGTGTGAAATCGCAAATTGTTCTGTGCTCTTCCTTGAAAAATAAAAATTAAAATTTAAAAAAACCCCAAAACAACAACAGAAAAATCAACTCACAAACATTTCTCATTAAGCGGTAAGAGATACAAGAGAGATGGTCTGGGTGGGTGGGGATTACAGACACACAGCATGCTAAGGAGTTATTAAACAAAGTGCAATGATTTTTTACTATACAAGAGGACGGACAGATGGACAACTCCCCTTCAGCACCACCTGGATGCTCAGGACCTCTGGCAAGGTCTGGAGGTACGGTGTCAATCTGTAGCCATAAAGCTCACGTTCAAGGTCGACCAGGGTCCACGGCCCCATGTGCAACCGCACATCTCACCTACATCTGTGACTGCAGGAGAAGGGATTCATTCACAAAAAGACACAGTTGCTTCCCAAACATGAAATTTAGTTGAGGATTTGATGGCTGATTCTAGAAAGCTGCTTGAACCACAGCAGAAAGATGGGCTCAGCTCTAAAATTTGTGCACACCTGCTGTAGCTTCTGTGGGATCATCATCTTCTCCAAAAAGCAACTACAGACACAAGCCATCCCTCCCTCCTGCTCCCATCCGAGCAGCCGGACACCCGCAGTGCTTGCCATCAGCTTTGGCTGGTGCCTGCCATGAGGGCAGAGGCCCACTGAAAAGCACAAAGTCTCCAGGTCTCAGCTCAGGTTCCCACAAAGAGAACAAGTTTATCACCGGCCGCTGCCCGGTAAGAGGGTCTGTGGGCAGATTTTTCACTGATATTTCAAGTGTGACTATCCAAAGACCAGAGACAAAAAAAAACCAAAACCAAAAACGAAACTAAAACAGTCCTCATCTGAATAGAAAGCGATTTCCACTTCTTACCAGCAATTCCCTACCCTCCTCTCCCAGGCTCAAACGATGAACAGAGTCAGCTCCTTTACCTACCCCGCTGGGAACTAAACCTTTCGTCAAATCATACGTTAAAGAAGCTCACTGTGTGCAAAAGACTCTTACGCTAAAACAGTTCCACCCTACACAGTGCAGTCAACACAGTTTTTAACTTAAATTTGCAGCTTGTTCTTTACAAGTGCTTGGCAGAGAATATTTATATTCTTCTGACACCATATAAATAATATTTATACAGCTTAAACATTTTGAGACATGCATTAGACTTTAGGCAGTACATATTTCTTGATCATATATGCAAATATTACTGTCAATCAAACCGAGCAACCTTATGCTGGACCATGTCTTGCACTATCCAGGACGTTTGACGGTGGCTCCGAATCGTCCATGGGAAGAACCAGGCGCGTTCCCCGGATTACAAGTTCATGGTCCCCAAAAGCAAGCTCCCGATCAAGCGCATCTTCAGAGCTGTTTCCCACGAATCGCCGTGACGTTCCACTGGATGCAACAGAGTCGGTGTTGACAGTGGAATCCCCGTAGGTCAGACTGATATCCCCATCGTTCAAAATGAGGTCAGAGTCATCGTCCTTCAGCTGTTCTTGATTCTGGGCAACAAAAAGGAGGAAAGTGCTTTTTAACTCTTCCTGAATAGCTACATTTGCAATCGCACGGTGGCAGTGAACAAGCAGATAAAGGCATTGAATCACAGACTCCCCCACACCGTGGCCACAAGCAGAGACACATCTCTGAGACCAGGGGACTCACACAATGCACTAACTTCTCTACACACTGCCTAGAAGGGCACTCTCAGCATTTCTTTCTGATGCCATAGCCACACACACACAGGGAATGCAGTTTTGAGCGGCTTGACCGGAATAAAATACCCACGAACACAGGAATTGTACTGACAACCCATCAGAGCCATCTCTGTTTTGTGCAGGGAACTTGATGCTGACACTTTGTGGGCAGGGCAGGGCAAGAAAATTCCTGCCACAGAGAGCTGCCACTGCAACGGGCTCCCGGGCACGGCAATGCCCTGAGTGCCAAGGCCCTGCCAGAAAGCCATGCCAGCACCAGCGACCCGCAGAGCCGCACAGGACACCAAGTCTGCCCAGCAAACCCAGCTCCTTGAAGAGCACAGGTGCACACAGGCTCTGCAGCAATGGTGGAAGAGGTTGCTGCCTACAGGCTCTCCAAAGCTGCTTGGCATCTCCCTGCACCTGTGGGCTGCTCAAACAAGGGCTCTTTATGATTTCAGGAGAAAATCAGCCGCAGTGCAGATGCTGGCAACCATTTTGGTTGAGGGTGACGCAGCTGGAAGGGCTGCAGGAATGGCCCAGCTGCAAGGCTGGGAGAAAGGGGATGGGGAAATTGTGTGCCCTCACGGCTGGGCCTGGAGATAGAATCATAGAATAGTTTGGGTTGGAAGAGACCTTAAAGATCATCCAGTTCCAACCCTCCTGCCATGGGCAGGGACATCCCACTGGATCAGACTGCCCTAAGGCCCCATCCAACCTGGCCTGGAACACCTCCAGGGATGGGGCAGCCACCACCTCCCTGGGCAACCTGTGCCAGTGTCTCACCACTCTTATGGGGAAGAAATTCTTCCTAATGTCCAGTCTAAATCTGCCCCTCTCCAGTTTATACCTGTTCCCCCTTGTCCTATCTCTACAAGCCTTTACGAATAGCCCCTCTCCAGCTTTCCTGTAGCCCCTTCAGGTACTGGAAGGTCGCTATAAGATCTCCTCTGAGCCTTCTCTTCTCCAGGCTGAACAACCCCAACTCTCTCAGCCTGTCCTCATAGGGAAGGTGCTCCAGCCCTCTGATCATCTTTGTAGCCTCCTCTGGACCCATTCCAACAGCTCTATCTCTTTCTTAGGTTGAGGATGCCAGAACTGGACACAGGATTCCAGATGTGGTCTCAAGGCGGACACTCATGATGGTTTCGCCATGATAGACGCATTGAGCCAGTCACTGAGGAACCACCATGAATACACTATGAGTTCCTTCATGACCAAACAGCTGTAAAAGCAAAATGCTCACAGGAATTAGCTCATCCCTCAGCACCACCTCCTCCCAGTTTGATCAAAAGCTACACAGAAATATAAACATATCAAACTCCTCTGACACCATGACAGAAAGACACTGATGTACTCACTTCGTAGGCCTGCGGACTCGTCAGGCAGCGGGCAATAGGCCCACAGCACCCTGGGAGCGTGGTCGTCAGAGGAGGACCACTGTGTGTCAGCAGAGGCTTTAGATAGCTACAGAGAAGGTTAAGGAAGAGAGAGGAAAAGAGCAGTGCTGTTAAGCCAAGGGGGGGGATGCAGAAGCAGCAGCAAGGGACTCGGTCTATCAAGGAAATCACAAGAAGGAAAGAAATACTAGTCCCTGGAAGCACAAAAATTATAGAGATGAGCAATGTGAATGTGATCAAATACAGTGGAACTTGGGTGGATGGACCAGGACACAGTCCTGGTAAAAAAAGGCTTGGCAGCATCACCCATCCCATCATCCTGTGCCTCTCAGCCTGGCAAATTGCTCCTCCACTAATTCATGGCAGAGCATTGGCAAGGGAGGATGGGCATAGATCTAGCAGGAGAGCTACAAATGAGAAGATCCCCTGCACTTCTGCCCGCCTGCCACTGGGATTGGGGACCCTCTGGGTTTCCAGCCTTGGAGAGCCCAGCATCAAACTGAGCTGCTGCTGCATTCATACTAACGGCAGGTGGAAATGGTCATTTCTCGCAGCCGCAGACATGAGGAGATGTGAATCAAAAATCAGCAGTGTGACAGGAAAGCGAATGTTGGCTTCTCTGCCAAGTAGGGAGTGAGTCACGCTCCAAATCAATGGAGTTGCTCAGGCAGATGAGATTTGGCACAGCACATGCCAACCACCATCCAAGGATACTTGTGATCGAAGTTGTACCACATGCGGAAGAGCCAGGCGCTTTCTGCCTTCGTACTCCTCCTCTCACTCTCCGGGACACCCTGCAGGAGAGCAAAATATCAAACAGCAGCAAGGCAATGTGCCACAACCAGGATCAGGGCTGGGGGTCACCACAGGCACCAGGTTATCCCCAGGGGGATGGATGAAGACACACACCTTCCAACTGCCCCTTCAGAAGAAACCTTTGGGTTGAAGCGTGTATAAGGCTGTTCACATCACAACAGGCTGAAGGTGCTTCCAGCACCACGCTCTGCATTTAGCAGCATTCAGCAACCTTACAGAGGTGGTATCAAACCACAGAGTGACCATTTTTCTGCTAGAGCCTTCCAGTTTCTGGATCCAAGGTTTACAGTACCTCAAAGCCAGCATCTGCATCCAGACATCGTATTTAATAGTGACTGACAGGTCTAATCTCCATCAAATCTTGCCTGAGATTTTTGTATGCAAAGAATCATGTGTTATGGGCACTCCCAGCTTCCTTTTAGTTGGGAGAAAAAACATAAAACTGTTTGGAGGGGGCTATGAATACAATTATGTATTTCACAGAAATTTGGCTTTCAGATTTATAGCTCTGGGCTGCCTTTAGTGTTTGACACTTTCTCTCCAGAAAGAGAGAAATAACTGAATAAAATGAACCTCCAAGGGGCAGAACCCACACTGAAATCAAGGAGAACCACAGTATGACTGAGCTGCAGATGCACAAGTGAGACAGCTCGGGTCTACCAGACAGGAAAGCTCCAAAAGCTGCAGGGCTCCAGCATTTATCTCTGTATGGTCAGTGGTGCCTCGGGGGCCGTGTAACTGCCCACAGGAAACGTGGGGGCAAGAGAGAGGTTGAAAGTACACTGGGGTAAAAGTAGGACAGAAAATGCTACATAAAATGACTCAGTAAATGATGTTCTTGTACTGCCCTGGAAAATGGGATGAGGCAGAGAGCCTTCATGTCACGCACGTTTTTGCATTTATTTCAAACTCAGCAAGGGAAAGGTGGAATCTGTAGCAGCAGTGATGTAGACTAAACAGTCCAGTGTTTCTTCTATGCCCTTCTTTCCAAATGAATAAAAGCAGCCTCATTATAACCACAGAAAGCACAGAAAAGCCATGACTCCCATTGACTGCAAACTCTTTCACCAGTGGAGCTAAACACTCTCCTGCAGCTGGAAGGGAGCAGAGCATAAATGGGCATTCACAGGGTCTCTGCACCAACAAGCCAGTGCAAAGTCCTCGACAGAGGCTGCCCGGCAGTGCCACACTCACCACGTTCTCCTGATCCGCGTCCACACCAACTCTGTGGAGGAGAAAGCAAGCACAGAGTTAGCAGCAGCAATGCCAGGCAGGTAATTGCTGCAGTCCAGGAGGGGAAGGACAACCTTCCCCTTGTCTCTTAAAACTGAATGCCTTAATGTGAAGAGTGGGAAGGAGCGGATGTGCGGTGCCAGGATTGCCCCACGCATGCCGCACTCACCGGATATTCAGGCAGGACAGCATGGCTGTGGTGCCCCCACCGAAAACCCACACTGTAAAGAAGACGATGAGGAGCGTCGTGCTGAACATCATCTGCCGGGCATAGGTGGCTGTGTCACGGATGGCCAAGGCAAAAGCCATGGCTCCTCGCAACCCTGCCGAGGAAGGGAGAGCAGAGGAGCAGCGTTAGCCCACAGCACAGGCAGCCACCCCACCACAGGCTTCCACACCTGGGATTCACATCACGCTGCCCTCCCGTGCAGTCCTGTCCCTCCGATAGGACATCTACCACCAGAGACCACAGCACTTTAACAGTGATGATTCAAGCATAAGCACATGCTGTGACAGCGGGGCTTGCGGCCACTCTTTCCCAGCCCAGAAAGGCAAACCCCTGACCCATGCCGTGCCCTCAAGCCCATTCCTACATCTCAAACCTGGGGCACACACACAACCGAGCCCAAGGGAGCCCTTTCCTGCCCAGCCTCTTCCCCGGACATTGCCCCTAAGAGGTTTACAGTTGAATAAGGAATATTTCCAGGTGCTCAGGGATGAAGAAGAGCAGGCTGGACACATGGTTGGAGGCAAGGATGCAATGACATACCAGCAAACATCATCATATGCTGTAAATTTGTTCCAATCTTATTTCTTCTCCCCAAATTCAGTAAAAATGACAGTGGGTAAATATTGGCAGCTCTTCCTAGGAAGATAGCAAGCTGTATTTGCACATGTTAAGGAAATTGCTTTTCCTGTGTCTCCCATCGCACCCCACCTCTGCACAGAGGGCCAGTTTCTACTGCCTGACAGAAATGCTGGGAAGCCTGGAAACACCAGTCCTCTGGGAACACCAGATAACAACCCAGCTCTGAGTGCTACAGCAGGGTGGGAAGAGCATGCTACTGCCTCACTGAAACAAAGCATACACTGGACTCACAAATATCATAAAGAGACAAGCATAAATAAACAAGGGAAATTATGAGAGAGCAGGTTACATGAGCAAGAGAAGAGAAAAAACCATCATTTCCTACTTCATGCTTTCCCTGACAGTTCGTTTTCCACCCCAAAAACTCTTTGTCCTCTGCAAGGCTCAAGTTATCACAGCTACCACAACCCTTCTAACACTCGCCAGCATGCCACACTTCACAGCTGGGTTTGAAGCTTTAAGCCAAGTCCCGTTCCCAAAGATAATTCAGCAAAATGAAAGCAGCATCAGTTGAGAAGGGGGAAAAAAAAAAAAAATCTAATACTCTTTCTGTTTTCATATCCTGCGAGATACAAGAATCACCAGCCCCTTCATATTGCTTTTTTCTTTGAAGCTGTCTTTTAATACTAGCACCCAGATGGCAAAAATAATCTTGAAGCCAGTATTCAGCACAGCCTTGAAAAATATAGATATGCTTCCAGCTTTTATGTTCTTTCCTGAACATCATGAATTTGCATAAGAGACGTATTTCATGATCTCTTTCATGAATGAGCTATTTCATCAGCAAGTTAGCCGGTTCCTACCAAAGAGGCACAGCACAAAATTTCAATCTAACCATCCATATAGCATTTCCCTGCTCTTGACTCTCTTCACCCCACTAAAACCCTGCAAAAGCTCATCAGGGAAATCCAGCAGACCCCCGTACAAACCCACAAGCCAGCAGTGGCAAAGATAACAACGTTTTATTTATCAGTATAAAACTGCTTCACTGCAGGCCAAGGGCGAAAATAATTCTGCACATCTGAACTGCCTTCCCCGTGGCAGGAAAAAAAAAAATCCTTCAAAATCCTTGTTTTTCTGAGTCATCTCAGGGCCGACAGCTTGTTTCCATTAGCATCAGCCTGCAGAAGGGGAAATCCTATCTCATTACATCATTTGGAGGCATCTACTGTTGCTTTAACTGTGTTATTTGACCAAAAAAAGCTTTTTTTCAGAGTTAACTGAATGGAATAGCAGAGAAAAAAGGAAATAAACAGCTATACCAGGCTGTCCCCATTTGCAAAGCCATGTCTGGTGCCATGCTGCCACATGTCAAAGCTCCAGCTCCACGTTCACATCAAACACAGAATCCCTGTACCAGCTGATTTGAATGCCCACGAGAGAAGACAAGACAGGGGGAAGGAAGAAAACAGTAAAGCTGGGAAAAGAATCTCCATCTTCTTAAAATAACCGGCAAAGGCAACACGGTAAAGAAGAAATCCCCTTTTAAAAATAAAGCTAGAGTGACTGAAGAAAACCTCACACATTTGAATGAAAAACACAAATTGGGAATGAGGCATCTCTCCCTTTCTTTTTTCGGTCTTATGGTCACCAAAGGATACGAAAGCCCCCACCACAAAGGTAGGGTTAAAGACGTGGTTCTGGAAGGTGAACAGTGCAAGTCCCATGTAGGAGAAGATGAAGTTTTCTGCCAAGAAATTCAGAAGCTCAAACAACTGAAAGACAAAAACAAATTAAAAGTGAGTTAGACACAACAGATTTTATAAGAAAAACATGTCAGCCCATCCATCGCGCAATAAATACTTCAGAAGAAGCAACCCGAATAAAATCCATCTGCAGAAAGACAGATGCATCTAATTCTAGCTAGATGGGAGGAAAAAACATCAAATTTGAAATTCAGAGAGACTGAATTAAGGTGGGCTGAGGAGCTCTCACCTGTTTAGTTCTGTGTTGGGACTCTGTAGATAAGTTGTTATAGGTATAATGGGCCTGTGTGATCCCACAGAAGAGTACGGCCACCACACCTGGGGAGTAGAGCATCACGTTAGAGTCCCGGTCATGCAAAAGGAGCTGAGCTGCACCCCAGCAGCGCAATAAACCCAGAACCCAGAATAAATAAACTTCTGAAAGCAGAGGGAAAGCCTCGGCTGCAGTCGATACTGGGAGAAGCAAAACTCAACAGGCCCATCATCAGGCCCTGCAGATCTCTGTCCCAGACACAGGGCTGTGCTGGAGCTTGCCTGTAAAGCCACATGCTTCAGCCAGCAGGAAGGTGCTCCAGGACATCAAGAAGAACAAGCCGGTCTCCAGCAATGGGAACTCCCGAAGTTTGGTGAACTTGGTGACGTTGCAGATCGTTAAGGACAATTTGGAGAAAAACTGTAGGCTAAGAGGATATTAGCTCCTGTTGTGTATCACTGCAACACTACGTAGCCTGCCCTAAAAAAATGCTATGGCATTGTCTTTCATTAATTTAGGGGAAAAGAATTCTGAAGCACTGGGTCTGGGTGAAATGCAGTGCAGACAAAAAAGAAGCTGTTATGGAAATATTTAGAAAAAAACAACAAAAAGGATATTAAAGCTGTCACGACTCCAGTAGCTGCTCCCATTGCAAATGATCCACTGAATATCCCCAGGAAGATCCCAATGGACTTGAACATTGCTGTGACATCAAACGTGTGGCTGTTGTCGCCTGCTGGCTGGTACGCAACAATTGAACTGAAAGAGGGAGGAAAAGCACAAAACACTCCTTAGTCCGGAGGGAGAGTCACCTCCACGGTGCTATATGAGCTTTGCAAACTGCTACAACTGCTACAAACACTAAGCCTGAGAAATCAAGAAGACAAAACCCAAGCCCCACACTGCAGTCCCTCTGCGTTCACAGTACACAGCTGCATCACACTTGCCCTGTCCTGGGGAGTTTGGGATCCCCTTTGCTCCTGGCCAGCTTTCTGCAGCTCAGCCACCCCTCCCAGACAAGGCTCTGCATTTGCTCCTCCTGGACATTAGAAAGCACTGGAGCAGAGCCCATCTCTTGCATGATCTCCTGCAAATACATCTGCTAGGTGACAGTCATTTGTGACGGTAATTGTGGGGTCTGCCATCAGCTCTCTATAAAATCAGACACTGGGACCACAAAGCATTCAAGTGGGAAGCCTACATTTCTCCATCCACTCCAGAGAGGTGGCTGACGTGAATATCCCCTGAAGAACTGCAAGTTACGCTGTTTTACCACATTTAACGTGCACTACATTTATTTTGCACTGCTCTGAGTTCTGAAGTGAAATATCACAGGGTGAATGGCACGGTGCTGGTTCACTACAACAACGCTGTTATCTTCATCCACCAAAAGATCTTTGTGATTAAATAGCCAATTGGTTTGCCATGCTGATCCCATCTTTGAATCTGCTCCCTCCTAACTCCTGATGAGCTGAGCCTGTTACTTGGAAAGCCCGAGATACAGGCATCCCCTATCCATCTCCTAAAAAGCCTTTTAATCTAAATCCCCTGTGTTTTCTTCAATGCAAAATTACCCAAAACATTAACTTCCAAGTTAGCAATCCCTCAGCTGGCTCTGTGAAAACTCTTAGGTGCAAACTTTGAACAGTTACTGTTTAACATCCCTAGTTATGTTGGAACTGACTCGCACATCCTGCAGCTTTCGCCCCTAACTACACACTAACATTCTTCTGCAACACGAATGACAATCCTCCCCTTTCCAACACGTCACGGACCACTTCCCTTCCTGAATTTCCCTACTTCTAATACATTTCATTTTTCTGCATTGTCTTTTACATCTACTTCCAGTTCACCAATGTACTTTTATTCTGGGGCTCGGGGTTCTTTTTAAATTCAGACGGGTTTCGTTTCCCCTCCAAAACTGACTGTTTGGATGTGGGGGTTGCATTCTAACCTACTACAGTTTTCCTTCTGGTTTTGCTTTTTGAATTGCTAATAAGACATTATTGCAAGCTGCCCTTTGTGTGCTTTATTTCCCCTGTCCCTGCCCACAGGGTTCCCTGTGGCATTTAGGCCCCGTGAAACCTCCCTTCAGAAGAAGCAGGTAGAGCCCCCACGGCTGCATTTACCCTACTGCTCCCAAACCACAGCCCTGGCACCTTGCTGCCCATCAGCTTTCAGTTCTGCGTTCAATTCCTCTTCATCATGCAACCAGTTCTCTGCTTCCAAGCCAGGTCAGCCCAGAAGAGAACAAGGCAGGAACAGAAAGGTACCAATCCTGCTCCTCAAGCACAGAAACAGACATTTGACCAGGACTGGAAGAGGGAAGGAGGTGCCCTCAGGGCCACTGAGCTTGCAGCAGAAACTGTGGAGGAGTCCCAGCTCAAGTTATTGCCAGCCCCTGGCTCCTTGTTCTCCCTCGGCACAGGGACAGTGCTCACAATGCTCACTTTCACCATGTGCAAGGAGCTGTCGGTGCTTCTCGACACAATCACCAAATCCACGCATTCAGATGGCCACAGCTGGAGCCCCTCTTTGCCTCTTGGGATGAAGCAGGACCCACCACCAGCTGTCTCCAGCTTCCTCCATCAACACAGCCCACTTTCCCAGAAACCTTCTGATTCTCCATCTTCCAACTCACCCCTATGTCTCCTAACTGGGGCACAAGCCTTCTGCTTCTGGGAGCGGAACTGTCCCAGGGCGGTTCCCCCACTTCAGCCTCTTCTGTGAAAAAGGCAAATGCCAAACTAAATTGAAAAAAGGGGAACCATAAACAGCCTCCGGGCTGCTCTTGGAGGAGCTCTCCTCCCTGGAGCAAGAGGCCTTCACCTCCTCTTTGCAACCAAGACGTGGTTGTGTCTGGGTGACTCAAAGTTGTCCTTGAGCTACCCGCACCAACCGATCCCCTCAGTGCTGCTGAGCGGGGCTGCCCTGTGCTGCCTACAGTGACTGTGAAGACAAAGACCACAGCAAACTTTAAAACAGGTGCGGGTTAACTTCTGAGAATCCCTTGAGAAGTCAGCATGCTGCTGGACTAGTCAGCACAAAAGCCTTGCTGCAAAATAACTGCTGACGGCAGCTCAAAGCTGCTGTTTTGGTGCAAATTATGGAATTATCTTATTTTGGGAAGAGGAGTGGATTGAACTCAGCTTGTGGAAAGAGGAAGGCAAGAAATCAGAGCATCAGCTACGACGCCAGTACTGAAACAGCCACAAGAAACATACCACCGCACATGGAGCAGTCATCTATACGTGTGGAGATCCACCATAAATGTCACTACTCCCACACTGAACTCATCCTCTCCCAGCAGAGGCTGGACGACTCCATCTCCTCACCACTCAGGATCATTTCTTAAACACAGCCCGGCTGTGCAGCATTTACTCTCACACCAGCGGTGACACATCCAGCATAAAAGCCAGAGTGCGCAATACAAACATTTCCAGAAACCTCAACAGAAACATTCAATTCAATAAATACAACTCAGGCGGGTGGCGATACCGAGCTCACAATATGTTTCTTGCTGCCTCCACCTCAGTAAAACCCACACAACCAGCACACTGGAGTGACAAGTATTCCAGAAATATTTTCTGCATTAGTCTTAGCTATCCATTAACCTGTCACCATTGCAGACATTATATATTTCCAAACACATTCCAATGATGACAGCACGCTGAAAATGCAGATAAAATACGCCCTACATGCAGAGGACATAAAATATTAAAGAACATAAAACATTCTTTAGAAAGCCAGCAAGTTTCCCATGTATTCTGTCCAGGGCATTAACTCCAGCTGTGTTCTTGATGCACAGAAAGTAGGGAGAGAATGGAAACAGCTGCTTCACCAACTATTTCCACCCAAACAATAGCAGGTTTTTGCGGGTGGAAGGAAGGACAGGTAGGAGCAACGCTACCAGCAAGGTGTTTCACTGGGATCGTGTGGCTGAAAAGCAGACACGGTGCTTTTCCAGTTTCAGAGGGATGTAAAAACTTCCTTCTGTCTGGGTTAACTGGCCATAAAAGCAAACCAAAACTAAGCATCATGCAGGAGGAAGTTGTAAGGACAACCCACAACCCCAAGCTGTGGTCTGCAATGAGGAGACGCACCAGAGGGTCACTACCGCTTTTGGGGATACTTAATATGAAAATCTGCCCTTGCAAACACCAATGCTCCTGTTTTACAGAAGCAAGGCCGGGCAGCTCCCCCCAACACCAGACACGTAACATACATAACGATAAAATATAAAAACAGAATACACTTACGAAGACAGCACTATGGCAACGGCATCATTGAGGACGCTTTCGCCAAAGAGAAGGGCATACAGCTCAACATCAACCTGGAGTTCATGGAATATGGCAAGAACAGTCACTGACAAATAGAAAAATAGAGAGACATTCAAAAAGGTGACGTTATTTTGGTGTCATCAAAGATCAAACGCCCCTTTTTTAGAAAGCTGCTTTCTTGCACATCTGTGCCCCTCTGCTGCGATGGTGCCAGCCACTCCCCATGCTCTGTTTGCTAGTCCTGCCCTTTGAGGTTTGGATTTGCCTTATCATTTCCCCCTCATTTTACTAAAACACATCCTGGGTATTAGGTCTATTAAGTCTTTCATGGACAGACACGCGCAAACTCCACTCTGAGCTTCCTGAGGGTCTGAGCTCATGGGCTGGACCACTGCACCATGCTGACACAAGCTGTCTGTTTTGGGCTGCCAGTAGCTCGGAGCATCAGGCAGAGCCTTCTTCCCCCTGCAGATGGCCAGGAGGATGCAGGCTTGTCCAGGATGACAGCTGTCTCTTCCTTCCATCCCTGATACTCCAAGAGAAATCCTCAGATTTAACCCAGGTTGACACACTGGAAATGCCAGCACTGATGTGTTAGCAATTCAGACCTAACTGGAAAAAGCCAGGTAACAGTTCAAGCCCCGAGTGAGGGTTTCTTGTGATTTACAGCTACATAGCAGAGATCAGAACGCCTTCAAGCCCCTCTGCATCTGTGCACACTGAAGGGAGTTTAGCCCTAGCCCGTCTGCACACAGGGAAACTCCTTTTTTACCTGTAAAATCTCCTTGTTTCCATTACTAAACATGAAGAAGGGACGGAACACCAACAGATTATCTGCAACATTTCTCAGTGTTACTTCTTAGTAACACTTAGATGGCCTTGCCTGGCCTCCGCCCATCTGCTGTCAGGTCTACCACACCACCACCGTATCTGTGAGGCGCTCCCCACTTTGCAAACATGCCCCTCCTCGATGTTGACACTCCAGCTAAGTTACAGAGACGATGCTCAACCTCACAGCCACATGGGAACAGGTCCCTGCTAAAGGAACCGGTGGCTTGGATGCACACCTATAAAAAACATGCTCAGAGAAGCTGGGAAATCACTCTAGCTTATTCTTTTAAGTTTTTTCTTTTTTAAAACAAAAATATCAGCAATAGTAGCCACGCCACTACCTGGCAAATCTTAGTGAAACATAAGAAATAAATTATTAAAAACTCATGGGAAATGCACACCTCGCATCTCCACCTGGCAGACAGGTGTGGCTACTGCCACATTATGCTGCAGGTTATGTCTGCAGCGTTATTCTTGCATATACGCCTATAAATACAATGCTCCTCATTTTGCCTTTGAAAACAGAAATGACTCATCGTTAAGATGAGCAGGTAAAAGTTCTACTTCATCTGGAAATGACAGCCACTGGCATTTCTTCCAAAAGCGCAGAAGACTTGTCTTATTCAGGCATGCAAAACTGCCAAATATCTGCATATATAAAGTTCCCCCAAAGTTACTGTAACATCGGGAAGTGGGCAATGCTGCCACCAAAGCCCCACTAGCCTCAAACAGAGTAGCCAGGCTGCAAAGGAAGAAATTCAAGCCCTGTTCAGCAAAGGGCAGGAGGAAAGAGAGGGCTTTTTTGTGGTCCTGTGTTTATAGGTGAAGTTGGAACATGCCAATAAACAGCTACCATGTAAACGCAATCCTAAGTAAAATTCAGTTGGACGAGGCACATTTGTCATAGTTTTGATTTATAAAGCACATCAGTAGATCAAGATGTCAGTACTGTCCTCGGTATTGCTCATTAAGATCAATTTTCAATTAAATTAGCGCCTTCTAAAATCCCACCCAAATGGAAATGAAAGAAAATTACTAAACTAACTAAAATTTCCAACTGAATCCCCCCCACATTACACATCTTGTTCTGCATAATCTGTTTGCGCAAGACAGCAGAGACACAGCAGACCTGTCCCAAACCCCAGTGAAGTAAAGAAAGGGACTGCCTAGGACTTCACTCAAAGAAAAGAGGTCTGGAAGGGATATTACATGCAATTGGAAGGAAAGAAAAAGGCGTGGAGACAAATTTGACCTCTAAGAATGCCACAAATAAGTTAAACTCTAAAATTCAGAAGGAAAGAACTTGCAGGTGTTTCAGACTTCCTTCTCTTCTTCATCACAACTCAAAATGGATCAAAATGAGAGAAAGAATAACCATCTAACGTACCTGGGTCAGTAGCCGATACGATGGCACCAAACAGAAGGCAGTCAGTGAAGTAGAAGTCTCCCCCAAGCTGCCCCGTGACTTTCATCAGTGCCACGCAACCGTACACAACAGAGCTGGTGATTAGAAGACGCAATTACTCATCTCTGCAGTGTATTAAAATGACTTTCAAATGGGCTCTACTGCCCTGAATTTGCCAGATTAACCCCAAAAATTATCCAAGCGCAGGAACATCAAGAACTGTACTGCATGAGCTGAGCTTGGTGAAACTCCAGGATCACACACACACCAATACACCTGCCACACCAGACCACAAACACAGTGTCGGCAAGGAACGAGGACCAAAACTCCTCCACGAGCATAATACAGCTAAAGAAAAGCAGCAGCCAGACTCATGGGGTCTCACAATTGCTTTGCAGTGTTTCACATTAACACGTTTCAGCAGAATGACCTTGGCCTGACTTTAAAATGGCCAAAACTTTCACTGAGGAAGAGATAATACGGATGCTGAGTTTGCTTGAATCCACTGGGCTCACCATCAGAAAACACCCTACGTCTGCCCGTGTGCTACTATTCAGAGCAGGAATCATCTAGTTCCCTCTGCGCACAGGGATAAATAATTTGAAACACAGTCTGTGCTCGCTAGGCACCTGCTTGCAGCAAGTAAGGACAGGACATGCATTTACCATCCTGCCCTCTACTCTTGTGTCTCACACTTGTTAGGCTGGGCTTTCAGTAATTTGAAGTAACTGACTGTTTTTTTTAAGAGAATCTTCAAAGAATTGTGAAATTTTCCTTGCCATGTATATAAGTATTCTGTATGGGATGCTGAGAAAGCACTATGCAACTAGACAGCCATCAACTTGTCCACATAGTAAGAGTTTGGGCTGTAAATAGTATTACTTGCCCCTGCTGAGCAGCAGTAGCAGAGAGCCCGTGTGATCTTTCAGGGCTGGGATTAGCAGCCACAGCTCTGGGCTCAGAGCACTGCCTCTGAGCACGGCTCAAACCCCCACAGGAGAACCACACCAGCTCCAAATACTCACCCGATCACTAGGCAGGAAATAGCAGTGCCGAGAAAAGCATATGCTAGGATAGATCCCAAGTTTCTGAAGAAGTGCCTCTAGAAGAAAGGGGAAAAAAAAGTAAACTGAATTAGATTTTGCTAACTATTTATTTCAAGCCTGCACAGGCACCCACGAGCTGGACAAGCATGGTCAACAGTGCCCAGCACAACGCTGTACACTGCCAGACCCGCAGATGTTAATGCAGCATTAACAAACATGAACATATCATTTTCTTGTACCCATGCATTTAATAAAGTGCTATTCCAAGTCCTGGGAACTGATTTCCTAACCCAGCAGCATGGCTCGCTCCTTCTCTTGCAAGCTAAACAGGATCATTTTCCTCTCCTTCCAAATCAGCATTTTGGAGAGCTGCTGCTTTATAAAACCTTCCCACTCTCCTATGTGTTTCAAAGTAAGGATGGCTGAAATGGCCCAGCTGACCTCCAAAACCACTGCACAAACTCACACTGGAAAAGTCACTGACCCTTCCCAGGGCAGTGGGACAGACGAGACCAACTGGGGCACTCTCAGCCCAGCTTCCTACAATCCCACATGTACTGGGAAAAAATGTACCCAGCTCCGCAGCCTTGGCCTGCTGAGCAAGCATTAAAGCACTCTCAAGTATTACGAATGCACTGGAGGCAGAGGAACTAAAATCATAGGCACTGTAAAGGCACGTACCCTCTTCAAGCTGTAGCCTGCATAAAATATAATTGGAGGAAGCAAAATGTTGAAAAATACTTCAGGATCAAAAGTCACCTGTTATAAAAAAAAAAAAAAACAACAGTTAAACAGTTTGTTAAAAGTTAGCAAGAGAAAACACAGATAAAAACATCATGTAAAATACATGGAGGAAAACCTGTACTCCTGACAGATGAAATGCTGCCAGGTGAACGCTAAGGATGTTTGTGGAATCTTTCGGAGACACAGCTTAAATTAAGATCTGCTGAAAGTAGAGTTCCATTACCTTGTGTTCAACTTACATTTTACAGCTGATCACAGTCCAAATGAGGTTAAAAAAAAACAATTTAAAAAAAAAAATCACTTAATCCAGTAGATACAGGATCCATCCCCATGAAGGGAGAGGGGAGCATCGCTCACTCTCCAGTCGCCAACTCCCTTACCTTTCTCAGCATCTCATTATCCTGGACATTATTGAGCTCCTGGGCACTGATTTCCCCCTTCAGGGTGTACTCATAGTACTTTCCACTGACATTCACCAGCAGTGTGGCAGGACTGGTTTGTACTTGGCAGCTCAGTGTCACATTGTTGACGTCGCTAGGGACATGGATGCCATAGCGCAGGACCACGCCGACCAGGACCCCTGCAAAGGGACACACATTGGTGAAACAAGCCACGGCAAACTCCCGGGATGTTCTCCTTGAGCACGGGATGCAGCATCAGGCATGCCAGGATCTTGACCCTCTTCTCAGCTGCTGAGCATAATCACCATCCAAATAATTGCCCAAGTGATAGTAAACCACCCACATCCTCCCATGAGCCATGCAAACGCTCCATGCTTTGCACACTTTCTAACTCCAGGCACGGACTGGTCCTCAAGGCTTTTAATTACCCAGCAACCAGCCAGACCCTCATTACATTGCAGTGAACAGCCAACACTGAGGGCACGCTGGTTTTCTTAAGGCAAACATCCTGTCATTGCTGGCACATGGCTGGGGACCTGGGCAAGGTGCTGCTGACGTGTGCCCAAACTATGCACGCTGCACCCAGAAACCTGATGGCATCATGTTTGGCCACTACAGAAACACATTAAATCCTTCATTTTTGTAGGGGATCAAAAAAAGTACCAAGCAACCAACACAAACGCTTTGAGGGTAGTGAGCATCCTTCATAAGATACTGCAGCCTCCTCTCGCACCAGAGAGCTTTTGCAGCACACAGCAGAAATTCCCACTTCCTGAAAACCATGGAAGTTTCCCAATCCAGACCAACCACCCGGGTCTGCTCCTTGCCCCCTGCAACCTTCAGGTCTGCAGCACGAGCAGCAGCTCCAGGGCAGCCCCATCCATGAGCCAACGCTGCCTCCAGCTCAGCTGCTGTGCTGGAAAATCGTGGTGTTAATTTGCAAGTCAGCAGTTTATATGACATTTTTCACTTGCAGCACAGCTGAGGTCTTGCATCCAGATTAACGGCATTCACACAGAGCAGGCTCCTCTGGCTCCTTCTCACCCACATAGTGTTCCGAGTGCCCTCCTGGCAGAGCTTTTTGACATCTGCAGGCTGGGGAGGAGGGATGTCCCACAAGACACCTTTCCACGTAGCCTTCAGCACAAAAGGGTTTGGAAACTCCTCGATGAAGGCAGCGCTAAGCTGCCACAGAAATTCTGGATCCTAACCCCATCTCTGAACCACACATTTATGAAAAGCTTTCAGACACGTGGGAAATAAACGGAGACCGCAAGACGCTGAAAGCTTCTCCATTTGCCTTCCAGGATGCTCCTGCTTCTTTACTGTTGTCTTAATTAAGATTTTGCTCTGCGCTTTCCTACAGGAAGGGCACAACCCCGACCCAAGGGAACATCAAACTCTTCCTCCGCTGCTGTCTCACAGGAGCAGAGCCTGGGCAGGAGCTCTGCCATGCCGGGTGGGACTCCGCACGACCCCAGCACATACAGCATCCCCTGGAGTCAGTTCCCAACCTGCTGCCCGGCTTTTGCCTTTTCTTTCCTTTCACTTTTCCAGGAGGAGATGTGCTTATTTTGCTGATGACTGGAAGAAAAGCCCCCAGCTCCCACCCTAAGGGACTTATGGCACAGCAGGGCCACCCAAGCACACATCCAGGCCATGAGCAGAGGCAGACGAACCAGCTGCAGAGAGACTCCCTGCTGTAACTCATCGCACCAGTGACACAGAGGGCTCATCTCAAAGACCAGGCTGATGGAGCTGGGAGCGGCACCCCCAACCCAGTCCCTGGTCTAACACGGCATTTCTACAGCTGCTCTCACAAACCTACTGATGCCTTTAAGCCACGCGCCAGACAACCATGCGCTCACCAAATGCTTTGGGCTTTATCCTGCACAGCACCATTGGTGCAGAATTGCCCTGACAGCAGCGGGAAAGGCCCCTCTTGGAGCACAGCCAGCTACAGTCAGCTCCAGCAAGGAGAGCTGTTTCAGGGAACATCACACTGTGCAAAGCACCCAAGAGATGCTTTCACACCAGCATCACTAACGGGGGATACCAAAGAGGAATCCTTTTGCTTACTTTTCTGCTAGGCTATTTGTTTTTGTGATTTTCCAGTGCTCCAGAAATAGAAGCATGGAAATGAAGGCAAGGATGTCAAGAACACTAAGATGCCACGGCATGTATTTACATAAGCATGTGGCTGCAGGGTGCACAGCACCACAGCATCATGACAAAACACCCAGGTCTCCTCTCACTCAGAAGAGGATGACCCGAGGTGGATGAGAGACAACCAAAACTCTTCACTGTGATAAATGAAGCTTCAGGAGGTTACTTACATCTACTTAACTACTGAACAGCTTTAAAGATTGAGAACTCAAATGAAAGGGAGGAAAGCCAGGATGGAATGCTCATTTACGTTCTACCGTTGCAAGTGTTCCTCCATTCCTATGGAGCAGGCAGCACCAGGTACACCGCACTCTGCAGTCCCCCAGAGGTACCTAGAGTGGCTTTTTTAAAGTCCTCTTTTTTAAAAAACATTTATTTTAGAACTTCATGTGGAAGTCAGAAACCTCCAGCAGCAGTTGCCTGGTTTTTTCTCAGCTGGAAACCCATCCAACCATCCCTTTAAACACCCATTCTCAGTGCTTTGAGATGAGAGGCAGGAAGGACGGACGAAATTGCTGCTGGGAATTCAGAACGGATCCTGACTCACCCGCTCCTCCACTCCCAATCCCGGTCCCAGAGTGGTGCTACATCTGATAGCACCCCTGCTCGTCCTCGCATCAAACTTACCCAGGCAGCTGTTCCCACCCCACATGCCAGTCACAGCTGAACCCCCCACCCTGGCCAAGAATAGCACAAGGGAAAGAGGACTCATAAACCTACAATATCTGCTAAGACCACTGCAGTTGGGGCTCCAAAAATCAAGCATTTTATCTTGCCCTGGCACACACCCTCTGGGAGGGCTCCCAGAGCTCTCCAGACAGGGACGGGAAGACACCCAAGTGCAAATACACATCTGCACAAAGGGCTCTTGGTGCTGGAACCAGCCAGCACTGCGCCAGCAGCTCCCCACACAGAGATACCAGCAGAATTACCTAGTAGGAAAGCATGCTGCTCTCTGCTCAAAACCAATTACTCTGCCAACATTCAAATGACCCCACCACCAGCCCCTCCTGCCCAAGAGTGGGACTCTAATCAATCCTCCCCACCTAATGATGCTCACTGGAGGCACCAGGGACAAAGCTGATGCGGATGCCAAGTTTCTCCAGACAATAAATCCAGTCCTGGCCTCAGGCTGCCTGGACCAAGCCCAGGGGACCACGTAGGTCCTCCTGCTTCTGAGGATCTCTTAGGAAATGGTTCAAACTCTCCCGGTGCTCAAAGGGTCTTCCCAGCAGACACCCGCGAGTTATTTCACCAGTATCAACATGCCTTGGCAGCCCAAAGCTTTACAAAACTGAGCCCTGGGAGGGAGCAGAGCAGAGGGAACCTGACACTGCGGAAGCTGCCAGCCGAAAGCTGCAAGGAGTAGAGAAGCTAAAGGCAAAGCTGGTAAATTAATTGAGTTCTTTTATGCAAAGTGCAAGAGATTATTCTCATTGCATTTCTCCCAACTTCATTAGAAAGAACAAAAGCCTATGGGCTTTTTCTTTTAGGTGCTGTAGAACATTTCCGAGGTAAGGTTTTAAATGAAGACTAACATATTCGGGCACTTAACAACAATGGAAGCATGCAGGATCCCCAGGCGAGTGTTAATCTGGACACTAAAAGGAAAAAAGAAATGCAGCGAGCAACTCAAGACATCCTGACAACAAGCAAATTAGACATATGCAGTCCAGGGACCAAGTAGGAACAAGTACAAGGAAACAACTTCTAGAGAAGCTCCTGCCGCATCCACCATCAGACCCAGGGAAGAACTAAAATGAGATTGTTCAATTAATAGTCCTAAATGCTGAGTACCTTGGATGCGAGAACCTCATTTTAAACACTGGAATGAAGCTTAGAGGCTACTGAATATGCCTTGCTTGTCACCATGAATGACTCCAGCCTGTGCCCAGCTCTTGAACATCAGAACATAAATCCACCTGGAGCAAGAGCTTATAACTTCCAGTAAAAACACCGACACCTCAAAAACTCTGATATATTTCAAAAGGACGGGATGTATAAAGATTTTATTTGACTTAGTTGTCAGGGAGTTTTTAATTAGAAGAAGACACACTTTTACAAATCGCTTCTCTTGCCCAGATTTTGGGGTCTGTTTTGCAGCCTGCCTGCTGCAGCACTTCCACATTTTCAGCGGGCTTCCCAGGGCTAAAAGCATCTCAGCAGGCTGAAAGCATAGCAAGGGGCCGGGGACAGCAAAGCAGAAGCGCTACCTGCTTTGCTCCCTGTAGCTTTTAAGTTGTCACTGTAAAACAACAGCGTCTCCCCACTCCTTAGGAAATTACACATGCCTTTTCCTATGGCAGCTGTCACAATCTGAGAAGGAAATATCAAAAGCCTTCATAGAGGGGGGAAAAAAAAAAGCCATGATTTTCTGCATAGCCAGATGGGTACCAAATTAGCCAGCAATTCCTAAGCACAGCGGGCAAAAGAGCAGACAGAAGAGGTGTGTTTTACAGATTGGCAGGAGACTCAAACAACCCAGGTTGTCCTCTGAGAACAACAGGACCAAGAGGAAGAAAACTCCAGAAGAACAAGGTTAAGGGCAATTTTGAAAGTATTAAAGGAACAGCACGTCCGTGTGCTGGCAAGCTCTGGGGCAGGAGGAGAAGGAAGACCTTCTGTGTCAGAAGCATGTGCTCCCTCAGCACAGCTCCCATCCCAGGGAGGTGAGCACCCCTGCCCCAGGCAGGAGGTCAACAACACCCACGCCTGCCTCAGTAGTGGCTTGCAGGAATCTGAAAAGGCAGACTAGTATTTTGTGCCTCTGGGCTGATGTGTCTCCACCCTTTCGTTTGGAAGGACACTTTCCATTAACTAAAATTTAGGATCACATAAGCCAATGGCACAAATGGTTCAAGTCAGAGCCTTCAGCAGAAAGCTTTCTGAGAGGGGGACTCAGCCACGTGTCTGCTCTGCCCAAGCTTGGTCACACATCACCCACACCCAGCAAGGGCAAGGACAGCACAGAGAAGAGACTCTAACCACAGTGCTCAGCAGAAGATGCCTTCTCAATCCCAAACTCAACAAATCCCATCCAGATAAAGATCCATGGCTGGGTTAATCACTTGCCCAGCACAACTTCCAGTCCTACTTTGGCTGAACTCCAAGTCATGCTAGATAACCTGGGCAGAGCCACGCATGGCATCTCCACACTGTGGTTCAGGCTGCTTCACGAGGCCACATCCCCTCCAGTAAATCACAGGCCACCATTAAAACCCAAATAGCTACAGAGCCATTTCCCTGCCCACTCCACTTCTCGTGGAAGCACACACACAGCATCTCTCCAAGGAGGAACACCAAAAGTAGGAGCTTGTGCGCACAGGTTGACAAGCAGCAGGACATAAGGCTGCTGACCCCACAGACCCAAGTCATCAAAGGGTGGGAGCATCTCCCCACGTGGCCTCTCCACTTTTCTTGGAGAGCGTCTAGAAATTCAGGTGCTGTAAACATAGGGTGGACACACAATCTCCGCCTCAGCGTGTGGGACGCAAGGCTCCTGACTGGCACAAAACCTGCCTACACAGATTTGTGTCCCCACTCTCTGCCTTGAAGCAGCGAAGCGGGACTTGCTGGTGCTCAGAGGCACAGTTTCAAGCCCAGTTGGCACATGGTAGCCTCCAACCCTGCCAGCTTCACCCATGCTGCAGTCACCCAAGAAAACCCAACCAGTTCCTCGCCACTGGAAATTCTGGAGTAACACTGCCCTTGAGATCTACAGTTTGGAAACAATCAACCTTCCTTCCATCAGCACCCAGATAACAGCCAGCACAGTGCATCTCCCACAGCAAGGCTGCCAGGGAAAACCTAATCGGTTCCTCACCACCAGAGATTTTTGAGTAACGCTGCTCTCAAGATCTAGGGTTTAGAAAACAACCACCCCTCCCTCAACCAACACCCAGAGAATGCCTGCCATGGGGTGAGCAGGGATGGGGCACACAGCCCAGCTATCCCAGCAAGATGGGAGCAGCCAGGGCTGGGATGGGATGCAGTGTGTGTTCCTGGATTCCTGCAGACACGGGGCAGAATGTGGTGGGCTGCTGGTCCTCCACAGGGCTGCCAGGAAGGTGAGCAGTCAGCCATCAACCCAGTTGGCCCAGTGTGGAGCTGAGACTGGCTCTCACATGGCTCCCAGCACTCGGGACTGGTTCTCATGGGGCTCCCAGCGCTCGGGACTGGTTCTCACAGGGCTCCCAGCGCTTCAGACTGGTTCTCACGGGGCTCCCAGTGCTCGGGATTGGTTCTCATGGGGTTCCCAGCGCTTGGGACTGGTTCTCACGGATCTCCCAGCGCTCAGGACTGGTTTGTATTGGGCTCCCAGCGCTCGGGACTGGTTCTCATGGAGTTTCCAGTGCTCGGGACTGGTTCTGACGGGGCTCCCAGCGCTCAGGACTTGTTTGTATTGGGCTCCCAGAGCTCAGGACTGGTTCCCCTGGGGCTCCCAGCGTTCGGGACTGGTTCTCACGGGGCTCCCGGCGCTCGGGGCCGGTTCCCTCGGGCCGGGGTGCAGGGGATGCCGCCGCCCCTCACCGTAGATCATGGCGAGCCCGGTCTCGTGCAGGAACCGCGCGCGGCGGTGCTTGAAGAGCCAGATGGTGAGGATGGTGAGAGTGAGCAGCAGGATGAAGACGAGTAGGTTGGCGCTGTCCTGCCGGTGGCTCTCCTCCGCCGCCTTCTCCGACACGATCTCCTCCTCCAGCGCCCCGGGGCGCAGCGCGGCCACCGCCGCCCCCACGCCCCTCGCCCACCGCCCCGGCCCCGCCATCGCCGCGGCCCCACCGGAACCGCCGCCGCGCGCAGGCGCCTCGGGCGGGGCGCACGCACGGAGAGCCGAGCGGGATGGGGCGGGGCGAGGCGGCGGAACACGGAGCGCGGAGTCCGGATCGGGACGTGGAGGGGAGGGGAAGGCGGAGAGCCCGGAGCGCGGAGTCCGGATCGGGACATCGGACCTGGAGCGCGGATCGCGATGGGACGGATAGACAGGGAGCGAGGTGGGAGTGGCCCCCGAGACGTCCCAGTCCCCCCGCCTGCCGGGAACTTCGTGTTTCTTCTTTTTATTACATTTACTGAACATACCCCGAAATACACAGGCACTTGTCTTCCTTATTGAACTGCAAAGAAAGCAGGAGTATAAATGTATTATATAAATATAAAACATAAATACAATAAGGAAAGCAGAAACATACATATGTGTATGTATGTATACATATATATATGCATATACATATACAGTCATAGAATCATAGAATAGTTTGGGTTTGAAGGCACTGCAAAGCCCATCCAGTCCCTCCGCTGCCATGGGCAGGGACATCCCACAGACCAGGCTGCTCCAAGCCCCATCCAACCTGGCCTTGGACACCTCCAGGGATGGTGCAGCCAGAGCTTCCCCGGGCAACCTGTGCCAGGGCCTCACCACCCTCATTGGGAAGAAATTCCTCCTTATATCCAGTTTCAACCTCCCCTCTCCAGTTTATCGCCACTGCTCCCAGTCCCATCATTCCATGCCTCCACAGCTTCCTCGAACTTTGACGTTAAACACGTGGAAAGCGGGAATTCCCCATGACAGCCCCTCTCTCCACTTGCAGCCAGGAGGCAACCGGCCTGGCTCGCTGCGCCCCCCGGGACGCCCCGACGCCTTCGAGGCCCTTGAAGGCCGCGGTCCCGCGTGGGAAAGCGTCAGCGCAAACCACGCCCCTTGTCGCTCAAGCCACGCCCCTGCAGAGTAACCCACGCCCCCTCGGAAAGCTCCGTCCGTCTCCCAAGCCCCTCCCCTGCGGCGCGAAGCCACGCCCCCTCCGTGCAAGAGGCGCCCCTCGCCCCTCTAAGCCCCTCCCCTATGGGCTAGGCCACGCCCCCTCGTGACGCCATCATCGCGCGCCCCTGGCGGCGGGGCGAGCGGCGGCGGTGGTGGCGGCGATGGCGGCCGCCTCGGTGTGGAAGGGGCTGGTGGGGCTCGGCCTCTTCGCCCTGGCCCATGCTGCCTTCTCGGCGGCGCAGCGTGAGTGAGGGGGGTGGGGGCAGCGCCTGAGCCGGGGCTGCGAGGCGGGGCGACCCGGCGGGCCCCGACACACCGAGCGCCGGGTGGGGGCCGCGCCGGGCCGCGTCGCCACTTTCCTCCCCTTCCTCCCCGTCCCCGCGTTTCCCCCGATCCCCGCGTGCCGTATTCCCGCATCGCTCCCCGGGTCCCCTGTTCCCGCGTCCTCCTATCCCCGCACCCCCCGCGGTCCCGCATTCCCCCTCAGCGCGGGGCCAGGCACGCCGGGATGGTGGAGCCCCAAGCCAGGCCGGCAGCATGTTGCAGTGTTTGATCCATGCATGTGTTCCTGTTTTGCAGATCGTTCCTACATGAGACTGACAGAGAAGGAAGATGAAACATTGCCGATAGATGTAAGTTCAAGTGTTTATAAAGTTTGAAGGGTGTGGTGCCATAGGGGGGTCTCAGGTGGTGTGTTTTGTGCGATAAGCAAGATTAAAGTCATTTTTAAATTGTGCTGCTTTCTTCCGAGCTCCCTCTGTCTGAAAGGTCCATGTGTTCTATCTCAGCCTCCTGTGTTGTGTTACATTCTTTAGAGAGAGCAAACTCCACATCCAGAACTTCTTCTCCTTTAGAGCTAGCCTGAAGCTTCTTGTCCAGGAATTCCCTGATTGTAGCTCAGAGAGCTTTTGCATTCATCTCCTCCTTTGCAGCATAAACATCCTCCTCCCTCTGGCTCTTGTTGGCTGACATCTGTTTATTTTGCGTGGCTGCGTGCCCATTTGAGCCAGCACAAGCTGCTTCGGGAAGGGGGATTCTTTCTTTGTTTCATTTGCTTGTTTTTTTTAATTCCACTTGTGTTATTATCTGCTCCATTTTTGCTTAATCAGAAAAGTAAGGAGGTCAAATACCGGTGACAACCAGGCTTGGCGTTTGGGCCGAGCAGCAGCTGCCACTGCTGCACAGCGTGTGTTGGCAGCCGGCTTGTTTCTCAGAGAGAATATTCAATCCTTCAGTGAACAAGGACATGGTGTTTTGTTCTAAGGATCTTGCTGGGGAGCTGTGTGAATCAATTCAGTTCATGCAACGCAGAGCGATGTCAGGCACCTGAAGCTCTTCTTGGCTCTGCCACTGTTTTGCCATGCTAAGCAGGCAGGGTATTTAATCTTCCCGTGCCTCAGTTTCCCTGCTGTTGAACTGCCCACCTCTGTCAAGCGCTTACAGGATGAAAGCACAAGAGGTGCTGTTTGAAAGATGATATTTTTTGGTAAATATTCTGAATATTAAGTAGTGTGTGTGTTGCATTGTGCTTCCCTCTGTTACAGATAGTTCTTCAGACACTGTTAGCCTTTGCAGTTACCTGCTATGGGATCGTACATATCGCAGGAGAATTTAGAGACATGGATGCCACTTCAGAACTAAAAAATAAGTATGTTTTATTTCTCCTTTTCATAAACACCCATATCTGCTGCTTGCTCTACAAACTAAGTACAGGGAAAGAGCTCGCTCTTTAGCTCACATTCTTCCTAAACAGGAAGAATGTTGTATACAGGGAATAACACTGAGAGGAGCAGTCACACCTGGGAAAGCCAATAGCATGTAGAATTCCAGAGAGGGTTAGATAACTGCAACATGTTAAATAAATCAAATACATTTCTTCTGTTTCCTCATTCAAAATTCTGCTGTGCAGAGTTGTTAGAGGAGTGAAATGTCTGCCTGGGAAGTAAGAGCTGAGCAGTCACAAGCTGCTGTCATTAGATGGTCTCACAGCCTGCGGGGCGGTGTGCCTGGCTCACCCTCTGTTTGTCTTTACTTCTTTACAAGACTTATTTGAATCTTGCAGTGAAATATTCACAGCAGAATGTCGGATATCTGAAAGATTTTAAGGAAACAAGGGATCTTAAGTCGAGGTTCTTAAAAGGATATGAAGTTGTATGGGCAGGCGCAGCCTCTCTGGCCATTCCCCCAAACAAGGGAGGTATGGAAAATCGGCACAATTGTGTCTCTTAGTGTTTACTTAAAACCCTTCTGTCAGGTACTGAAAGGGATAGAAAGCTGACAGTAGACAGCGTCAAGGTAAGGTAACAAGGTAAACAAGTGACAACTCAGTCGGGGCTGGCACATTTGGCACGGGTGCGTACAGCATTCCACAGGCCTGTCCCTAAGCTCAAAGAAGGAAAGTGAAGTTTATCCACAGGACGGTCAACCTCTCTATTAAGCAGTCACTATTTTTCATGTTTGATTTTGTATTTCCTCTGTGGTTTGGTTTAGGAGACTTGTAAAGTGAGCAGGAGGTTTGGATTCAAAACTTGTATTTCTGTGTCTATAAACGCTAGTGTACGTGCACCCTAGAATGACTCTTCGAAAGCCCCTGTTCTAAAACAGTATTAATGTTGCCTTTTATATTTATTTTGAAGGACGTTTGACACATTAAGGAACCATCCATCTTTTTATGTATTTAATCATCGTGGTAGAGTATTGTTCCAGTCCCCAGACACAGTGAATTCTTCTTCAAACCAAGATGCTTTGTCATCCAGCTCGTCACTGAAATTTCGAAAACTTGAACCTCTGCGCCGCTAAGACTTTTACAGATGATAATAATAATCCAGGACACTGGGATGTAATATTGAAGTCGGGGATGTAAACACTTTTTTAATTTCTGGAGCAGTATTTATATTGATCTTCCAGACTTTATAAAGTATATATATATAAACTAAGGACCTTCTTTGTACACTGTTAATGAAAATGACTGAATGGTGAATTGGCAATGCAGTGTAAATTATTCTACAGTTATGCTGTGAAACACGTCTTCAAATTTTCATATGTTAAACCAAGTTGCAGCTGACTTCAGTTAAAACAAAAAGTAAGCTAGTTTTTACTGCAGTTAATGTTCTTTGACAAGGGGGAATGTACGAGTGCTATTTGTTTTCTCAGTTTGCTTGCACTACAGTTTATGGAACTCCTTCAGAGATACTGTGTGCGCTGCATCACTTAACAGCAGAGAAAGGGGCAGCGTCTCCTGTTCCTAGAATGCCTAGGAGACCTGCGTGGTGTAGGCACGGGAAGCAAAAAGGTTGCTTTCATTTGATGTATTTCTTTTTACAGTGCTGAAAAATAATTGTGTGAAGGTTTTTTTTTCTTTCCTGGATTTCCATAATCACGTTATTTCCTTGTTGCCCTCCTTCATTTAAGTGTAGACTGTCCTGTGTTGCCCCAGGTGGCCTGGGATGTGGCTCTCTGTTCGGTGCCTGCCGCAGGAGGCAGCTCACCTCCGATCACATAGATCATGTACCACGCGCAGTGCGTTTACCCACCGTATTTGTGTTCTCTTTGGTTGTGAGTATGGGAATGTCCATCAGACGGCTGAATGCTGTGTTTGTACCGCAGAATGGCACCGGATACCAGTTCCCGAGTCGCCTTCTATGGGAAGTATTTCAGTATCAATGAGAAATAGCCATTCGGTTGGTGGTCTGGGGGTGGGCTCCAGCAGCTCTGTTTGCCGGCACTGGTACGGAACAGGTCATCAACCAGTCTGGGTACAACCGCCCCGTTTTCTGCCAACAGAGCCTTCCAGTTTGATTTCTTTTTTTCCGAGCTGAGCCCTTCACTGGTTCAACAATACTGTCTTGATTTCATGGGTTAGGACAGGTGATGCTGTTCTTAACTCTTACTGACGTCTGAGCTCTGATCTCTCCTTAGGGGCTGGATCAATGCCTAAATTTCTCTTCGTCTGGCTTTTCACCTACCTGAGGCAGCAAAGGGAGGGTGGTTCGAGATACTGATGGGGTCAACCAGAATCTTGCCTAGTCTGAGGGTGTCTTACTGCTGCTGTGGAAACTCAGCCTTTTGTCCTAGCATCTGTTGTTTTTTTTTTTAACTGTTAACAGTCAAAAGCTTAGCAAAAATACTGTGTAAACTGAAGCCTCTTTTTCTAGCTCAGCCCGTCCTATGGAGTGGGTGCCCCAGTGCTAGAGCAATATCCATAGCTGCTGCTCTACAATCACTCTCGAGCATCTGGGTTTGGTTAGAAAGGGTTACTCTGCCAGCTGAAAGCCTCTGAGCTGCCGGATTACATCCTGAAGCGTCCTGGTGCCCCCCTGCCTGGTGACACAAATTGACTCCTGCCACAGGCCTCCAAACCAGTGAAGTCTCAGGTCGGCTCTCTTGCTGACAGTGCTTTCCCTGGGGAGGAGGGCTGCTGCGTGGAAGGAAGGGCCAAACACCGGCCAGGTGACCTTGCGAGGCACGGAGGAAAGGCACAATTGGCAGAGGGAGGGAGAAACGAGGCAGAAGGTCGGTAACCACTGTACCACTGACACTGCAGCTGTGGTTGGCAGTCGGCCATGTGCAGAGGGTCTCTTAGAGCAGGGCTGCTCACCCTTCGTGTCTAAGAAGCCCCATTTGTGCTACTGTAAGGTTACATGGACCTGCCTGAGGCGAAGGTGCTGCCGTGGGACAGGGTGAGCGGAGAACATAGTCTGCACCTCGGAGCAGGGCCTGCCAGGAACACCCTGTTGGCTGCATCAGGCCTCTTCCCGTGAGAAGTAGCCTTACTCTTCAGCAGCAATGGTATATCACAAAGCTGTACAAATTATTTTTCTTATTGATCTCGCAATGTCCAATAAAAATTGATATCCTTGAAGTGTTTGGGAGTTTGTTTATTTCTGACCATCTGCTGCAGCAAATCCCCCATGACTATTTAAAAGTGACTGCCTTGCATTGACGAGAAGCGATTGCCTCGGTTATGGCAGCCATGCGAGATAAGATCAGTAAGGGGAGTAGAATAGCTGTGCTACAAGTAGCTAGGCAAAATATTTAGGAGGGGAATGTTACCAGCCTGGGAATCTGCCTGCCTTTGAGGTTCCCAGTAGAGGCATCCGGCAGAGCTGACGTTTTGTCTTCCATTTAGCCACAGTACAGGCTTTTCTGCCATGCGCTCACGCCCTGCCAGCTCTCCTGTGACTGTCACGGGGGAGATGCTGCGCCTGCTCCCAGGGCTGGAGACAGTGAAAATCCTGGACTTGAGCAAGATCACTTTTCACTCCCTGTTCTGCTTTTCTGTTGGGGGAGGTTGAAGAGTTAGCAAAGAACTGAAGGAGGTTGCTTAAGGACAGCGTGCACGGGGATTGCACCAGAGCACGCAGCGGACTCACCCTTTGCTTGCCATGCTGCTGCAGCTGCCCCCGGCCAGCGCAGGGCAGGAGGGTGACAGAACAGGCACCAGCTCCCACAGCTACCTTGGCCTTGCCTTGCAATGTGCAGTTCTTCACAGGTGAGCTTCCTTTCTCCAAAAGAACAGAAGTTGTGCCCATAGCTTCTTGGATTAGACTGAAGAGGAAGAGCTTCCCACTTTGCCCTGTGTGCATTTATTGCTGTTGCACTTGACTCGCTGCAGCTACAGGACAGGATGTTTCTACTGGATTAAATACTAAAAAAAATGTGCTGATAATTTGCATTCGTCACTGGAGTAGCAGGTCTAATCCGCATTAATTTCGCTGGGTTTTTTCTACTGTTCCAGTGAGAGCTCAGTGGGAAATTTTTGTTTGTTTAAAGCTAAGGAGGGCAGGAGCCGCTCAGACCCTCACAAGGTGAGGGGACAGGGAGCACAGTTTGTGTCAGAGCTTCTCTGTCACTGACCTTTCTGTATTGGAGGCTTGGTGGAAGCGCAGCTGGCAGAAATCCCGATTCCTAGAAAGTTCAGTGAGGGCTGACCCGTAGCACTGCTTGTGAAAATAACTCCTGGTCATGCATGCCTGACAGTTGCAGAGGAGCTTTGTGCTTTCCATCCACACGTCAGCAGAGCCAAAGCTGTTGCTGCAGTGCAGGAGAGCAAGGGGCAGCTGCCAGACCCATCAGTGCTGCTCAGAAAGGGTGAGGCTGGTGTGCCCTTTCCCCGCTGCTGCCAAGCACTGGATAAAGGCTTTCTCAGGAAAGCTGGTGGCTAATGGCCCCTTCCCAGAGTGCCCGAGCACCAACACAGTACCGTCCCTGGAGACAAAATGGAATGGAAATTACTTTCTTCTCTAAAATGATTTTTGGCTTCCTTATCACTCACTCCCCTTCGGTTCGGGTTCCCTCGCCCTTCACTGTGCTGCAGCAGAGCTGCCCTTCTCCACCTCCAACACCCGCAGTGAGGACATCAGCCACAGGGCCATCCTCCAGCTGGGTACAGCCTCCCCCCCATCAACAGCGGCATCTTTTCAGCTCCTTTTTGGGAGTCACCTGCACCAGAAGGCAGCCAGTTCCCACCAGATGGTTCAGGAAGGCTGAGGCTTAGCCCACGGCGCAGCCCCCGAGCTCCCTGGGGTACCCCAACCCCCTGTCCCAGCGGTGCCTGCGCCGAGCTGGAGCGCTGCCTGCACAAGGGCAAGGGCGAAGAAAGGCAATTCTGAATGTTAAACAAGCAGAAAAAAAACTTTGGAATCAGCTTTCCGCAGCCGGCGCCAATAGCAAAGGCAGAACACTGCTTTGATTTGGCCTTGAGGTTCACCTTGAAGCCGTAGTCACCTGCGGGAGAACCATAAACCCGGAATTCCGGCAGGTAAAGCCTTTTAATCAGTCCCAACGTTGGTCTCCGTGATACAATGTCATTTCAAAACACTTTGAACTGCAACAAAAGCTACATCCTTAAAATGGCAGCTACTTAATTTTCCTGTCCTGCTAACTTAATCTTTTTTCCAGCCAAGAAAGGCAAATGGGAGTTCACGAGGCAGCCGGGAGCTGGCAGCGCGAGCAGGAACACGAGCCCCAGGGCTCTCTGGCAGGGGCCCAGGCCGCGCGGTGGCACCGCTCGCCAGGCCATGGTCAAAGGAAGGGGGAGAGAGAAAGAGAAAAACAAAACGTAAAAAGGTGACATTTGGATTATCAAACCAATGGTTCGCCCTGTGTTGGTGGTCCTGGGGAGCCCCAGACCCAGTGTAACCCCTGCTGCCTGCGCCCTCCCTGCCTGCACTGTGCTGGCTTGGACCAGCTTCCCGGGACCCGCATGCTGTGGGATTAAAAAAAAGGCTGAGGATTAAAAAAAAGGCAATAAAAAATTCCCCCTCCTCCCCAAGGTATTTCTGCTGTGTGTTTTAGTGCAGTTCAGGGCCAGCCTCGCAAGGGCAGTGCTGACGCCGGCCGAGCCGCAGGCTGTCCCAGCATCCCCTGTCTCTGCTGCAGCACGGGATGCAGGAAGAGCACCTGGTGCGCACAGCAAAGTCTGGAGCAGTGATACGCTCCCCAGTCCTGGATGTAGAAGTGCAAACACAAGACGCTTGCATCAAAAAGCAGTTCTGGAGGAGACAGCTTGGTTCCAAAGAGCAGCTCTCTTCCTCACGTCCTCACAAAGCTGTCTCTCCCCAGGCCATCTCCTCCAAGGCACCACCTCCCCGCCACAAAGCAAAGCACATGGAGAGAAGGAGCCAAACAATCCCCTCTCCTCCAAGACCACAACGCTGCTGCAGGTTTGCAGCCTCCCACCACGCACAGCGCTCTGCTCAGGGACCGTGGGGACAGCAGCACCGTTTACACGTCAAAGGTACCACCGCCTCTTTGAAGCAGAAGCCGGTGGCTACTTCAAACCCTGTTTGAATGCAGCAGCTTCAGATCACAAACGAAAAGCCACAGAAGAGCAAAACTTGTGTTCATCATCCTTCCATGGAGAAATGGAAAGTGGTTAATAAACCCAGGCCTTACTGCAAGCATAGCCACGCTGCTGCCCTGGGTTGGCCAAGGCTGGCAGGAAAGGACAACCTCCAAAATGGACAGGCTGAGCTGTCACCCAGGGCGGCGCAATGTGACCAGAGCTTGGGGAGGTCTGTAAGGCTCTCTCCTCTCTGCCTTTGCTTCTTGCGCTCAAGCGGTAAATGCAGAGCTTGCAAAGGCCAGAAACGTGACCCAACTGCGTTCTGGGTGGCAGCGCACTGGGATGCTCGGCAGAGATCAGGTACCGTGCAGGTTAAGACAGGAGCACCAGAGAAAAGAGGTGAGTCACGGCATGGCAGATGCAGCTCCATAAATAGCAGTGCAGACACCCATCAGCACAGCCCCCCGACACCCCACTCGCCAAGCACCAACTCCCCAAAGACACTGTCTTGGTGCAGGTTTCCACCCGAGATGCTCATCTGAATATCCGTGCCTGAGGATGAAGAGAGCAAGGCTTTCCTTGGCATTTTCAACCTCTTACTGGTTTCCTATCGTAACAAGGGCAGTCCTTTCCCTTTTCTTGCTTTCACAACCCCATCTCACCTCAACAGAGCAGGCCACCGAGTCCAGGGGTGCAAGGCAGACCCTGGGAAGGAGAGCCCTCTCTGCTTACGCCTACAGGAATGTGGAATTTGGCCACCTGGAACCAGACAAAAAAGAGCTCTCAGCTGCCCCCCAAGGTCAGAGCCTCTTCGGGGTCCTGCTGTGTGCGCTTCTGGAAGGAGCCATCACCCAACCTATTATCCAGCAAGTTTCCCACCACAGCACAGACCGTGACTCACTAGCGAGTGCCTTTCCCCAGGGGAATTCACCGTCAGTTCCCAGGAGTTGGTCTCACCCCATTTCACCCCCTGCCAGCTGCAGGGGTAGCCACAGCAGCAACTCGGTGAGCATCCCTGCCCACACGCCTTGCCGGCGTGCCGAGCCCTGGCACGCCCTGCCTGCATCCGGCTGCCGGCAAGCCAAACGCTGCAGCACTGCAAACACCACGCATTCCTATTCCTAATACTCCCACGGGAGGACTTGCTGAACATGATGCCCTTAAAACAGACTCTTCCAGAGCTCATCAGTCCCTCACCATCTCCTTTTCCACTAACAATCATTTTGGATAGCAGCTTCTATGCTCCGTCTGCTCCTCGTGTGCAGAGGGAGGGCCCTAAATCCAGGGATGCCAACAGAATTTAAATATACACTTTTCCCCAGCCGAGAAAGAGGCGCTGGAGCAGCTCAGGTCAGAAGCCAGAGCCTGACTTTAAAGAGCAGGCAGCACCATGAGTGCCTACAGGCTTGGCCAACTTCCCTACAGCCCTCCTACCTCCGTCTTTCCAAGCTCCCACTTTTTTTTTTTCCGGCTCCAGAGGAACATTTCCAGCAAAAGGCACCCACTTTGGCCACCCCTGCATGGAAGCTGGCTGCGGGGAGCCTGTCCCATCCCTACCCCTCGCTCTCATCATGCCAGACCCAGGCTGGCAGGGCGCAGCAGCCAGCGTGCTGGTTTGTGGTGGGATTTTCAACGCCAGGGAAATAGTTCAGTGTGAGAGACCAAATTAGGGCATAGATTTTATAATCATCTTTGCTAGTGACACACCACACGACCTTGGGCAAGTCCCTCCATCCATCTTTAAAGACTCTCTCAGAGGAGTACCACAAGACTTTTAATTAGCAGCCCTAAAAGTACTTGAGATAGTTTGTCTCTCTTCCAAAATAACCAACTGCAGATGAATTGGAACAACCTTATTTTCGAATTCTGCGAGCGCCTGGGAGCCGGGCTGCTCGCAGATCAGTCACTTCAACAACATAATCAAAGTTAAATGTGCCAGCTGTGCATGAAGGATTTTAAAACGCTGCACGGACTGGAAAATAGCTCGAAGAACCAATGTTGTTTTTCCATGGCCGGGATGTCACTGTCGAGCAGCTGCATTATAATCATCTGCAATCAGCAAAATGCCTTTTTTTTTTTTTAATCACTTTTCAGTCCTGGGGAAGAGGGCTTTCTGTCCTACTTAAAAAAAGCATCCTTGAATCCCGAGGCATCCACTGCCAGGAGATCAGGCAGCTACTACCGCAGCACAGAGTGATCAAAACACCTCCACTGTCTACGACCAAATCCCAATGACGTAGACAGCTTCCTAAGCTCAGAGGTTGCACCCAGACAGTAAGTGCTCACATTACCACCGCCACCTCATGAAACAGCATGTGCATCTCCTCAAATCCAACAGAAAGCCAGCTCCAGGTGCCAATAGGCAGCTGCCTATCCTCACCTATCCCAGACCTGGGATGGCTCCAGGGAAAACCTGAGTGCAGCCCAGCATCCTTCTCTGCAAGGGCCACCTCTGCACAAGCAGATGGGTCACAGCTGCAGGATGAAGCAAGAGGGGACGTCTCCCAGCTCCATCGTTTACAAAAGGCTGAATCTCTCTTTGATCCATTCTACATATTAAACACTTACAAATAAAACGTAACAGTAAAATACACACATACTTTGGACAAGAAACAGGCTGACCACACAAATAAAGCTTTGTTCTTCTAACTACCACGGGAAGAAACCTCTCTGCCCATTTCACTGCCCCGCGAGGTTCTAAGTATTTTACAAATGGGGCCACACAAACAGCTTTGTCCCTCTACCAGCTGCTCGGCAGTGGCAAGCAGAGCACTGGGATACAGCAAACTGCCAGAGGTACCCAATATTTTAAGGGGCGTTATGCAAGACTGCTTGCATTAGAGGAGTGACAGTGAGTGAACTGACAGCAAGCACATACACATGCCAAGGATCCGGCTACTTCCACTGCTGCTGGAGCTGCTCCAGGAGTAGGAAATAGCCATGAAATTCCCATTGCTGATGTGGAGATGAAACTTTCCAAAGCTCTCAAAAACCCCCAGATCTCCAGAAAAGATCTGATTGGGGGTTTCCATTCCACTGCTTTTCCCAAGCCAAACTATTCTTTTGGACTTCACCATCAATCACTCAACAACCTCAGTCCAAGCCCAAAATGTTATGCAATGCAGCACTTCCAAGAGCTTCCCAACTCATGGCAAAGGGTGATTTTGTTTTCTTTACATGGTATCAGCATTCACCGTTCCTGGCAAACCCATGTGGCTGCCGACTCAGGGATGGCACACACGGTTATGTTCCTCCAGTGCATAAGAAAATACCCTCTGGTGAGTTCAGCACAAGGCTGTACCAACAGTTTAACTCCTTCCTGGGCAGGTTCTTCTAACTCTGAACAACTTGCTGCTGAAGTGACCTGCACTCTCAGCCCTGAGGACCATCACCAACTTTTAAAAGGAAGGTTCTTAAGTTGAACAGCTGAAGCTGAACCAGCTCCTGCAGGATGCAAGCAGCGGCTGCTTTTCCTGCCAACTCTACCCCCAGCCTCCTCCCACGCTCCTTGCTTGATGGACAGCAGGGTTCCCACAAAACTGCCACGCTGTTTTAGCCATTACTAAAAGACAGTCGAAAACACGGTCAACGCAGAATGACAGAAGAAAAACACCACTGCTAAAACCAAGCCAAGCCCACTTGCAAGAAGGAAACAACATGCCATGTTGCAGCTGAACCAGAATGGAGAAAAGGCAACAGGTCCAGCCTTTTTGGTCCAGTCTTCCCTCCCCGAAATGATAGCCTAAATAAAGCAGCCAAAAACTGATCACAAGATTCAGATTTACAAGTGTAGCTTAACAATTTCTGCAGGCCACAAGATTTTTGATATATCTCAAGGCATTATTCTTCTCCAGTTTCCTCCTTTTTCACTTTAAACAGATTTCAGCTTGCTTTTGCAGACCTGAAAGCAGCAGCTCCTTTTAAATCCAGTGATTAACATCCTTCCTTCTGATCTCTGCCAAACCTCGTTTCTGCTAGATTTAAAGAGTCTTTGGCCTTGTTTCCAGCCTCACCAGGTTGCACATTCTGCAGGACAAGCGCTCCGGAATCCATTTCTAAATGTGTGATGTTGCCATGTTGCTTGTACGAAACACTCTAGTTTGGAGCTTTTTAAGTTTTTTTAATAGGCAGCTTGTTGGCCAGTGCATTTCCACTTGGATTTTTCTATCAGAAGTTTCTTGGTAGATATTAAAAGGACAGGAAAAAAGGAAATGAATTCAATACCGTACGTTGGTGCCATCTCAGCCAGACAGTTTAGAGGCATAACCTGGAGAAAATTACCAGAAGAAACTATAAAAAAAAATAGGGTTGGCTTTTTTGGTGGTTTCCTGTACAGGGAGTTACACAACTGCTTGACCATTGCAAAGTCAGGGATAGCACAGAAACAGCTCTGCAGCTTTTATTTTGGAAGATGCTGGTTAAGCACGGACAAGAACACACTTGCCCCGCACAAACACACTGTGCACACAAGCTGGGAACAGCAGCACCTAACAGAGCTCTGCCACCAGCAACAGGACTGGGAGCTGCACAGCTAGGGGCTCAGGGTAGGGAAGAGGAAAACTCCTCGGTGCTTATAATGGAAAAATAAAGATAAGCACTACTTGTGAATGCCTACTTAGGAGAAGGAAGAACCACAATACACACAGGTATTTGAACTCCAGAGTACCATGTGGCCATTCTACCCATGTCAGAAAGATAAGCACTTAATTTCTTAATTCAGGTTGTTAAACAACACTCTGCTCCTTATAGGAAACACGGCCAGCCACGAGTTTTTTCCCCACTTCCTAACATTCCAGTTTAACTGCACTGCACTATTTCAACCTTAGATAAGAGCTCAAAAATGCAAAGTCTGAACAAGGCACATACAACTTTCCAGATTCCTTCTTGTGTCCGTATGCATTTGTGGAGCCGTGCTGTCTCCCGAGCCCAAGCTGAAGAATACTCCTGTTGTGCAGAGGCTCATCTGTTGCATGGGCAGAACCTGCTCTCAGTAGCATTGCTGCTTCTGGGGTCATGGTCTCCTCCTAGGAAAGACAACGCTTGGTACTAGCGTAACTTCTCCCGGCTCCACACCAAAGTGAACCACACCAGTCAAAGCGAAGGCTGTGTTTGTTCAGTGATTGTTCCACCCGCATCCAGTATGGCCATTTGTCTTACGACGAGTCACCTCCACTAAGATTCTCCTTAACACGGGCACGGAGCATTTGCTATTTCCTAAGTAAGCATTGTTCATCTTCTACTCCATTTGAGACGCAGGGCTGTGTGCTCTCTTAAGTCTATCATTCGCTCCTTTTTCTTCATCTCTTCACTGGCACAATCAGAGGACAGTTCATCCTCCTTACTTCTTGTGAAGACTCACGTCCAGGTCACTGTAAGGTTTCTTGCCCTCTAATACCTTGATCCAAATTCAATTTATTAGGATAAAATAATGGTGAGGTAAAGGAAAGTTCTCACTGCTTGGACTCGAATGGACCATTTTGTTGGTTCTGTGCATTTTCTGAATGGCAAGTGAATGAAAGTCACCTGCTTCCTGTAGCTCATTTGACAGCCAACTGCATCACATTAAAAGGGCAGGTTTACATACTAACAAGGTCACTAGTTAAAAACTCAACCCCTGCTCAGACACATTATGATCAAGTGAGCGCCTCTGCAAACAGGAAGGACAATTAAAGAACCATTAACTAGTCAGAAGAGAGCTGCCTCCTCTTAGCACCTGCTGCTTCAAAAATAGCGTATTACAAGCAACTCAACACATGCAACCAGGCCATTTTAAAACAAGATATGCACAGTGTATCTGACCTCCTGTAAATAAATTCCCTTCAAAAAGTCCAACATCGGGCATGGGAGGTCTATCACGGTGACATACAGCTTCCACGTAACAATGCCAAGAGAGTGAATCCCCCCTTTGTATCATTCCAAGGTATTCCTGTGGTTTTTTAGAAATGTTCTACTGAATAGATGAATAAAAGGCACTTCTAAGAGCAGAATTAAGATACATTTATAGTAACATCTTCCCCCACGTCTCTCTATTCATACAACACTGTGACAGAGATTTGCTGCTGCTGCTGCATTTTATTTCCTTCTTGAATTTTACTGGTGTAATTCCAATGGTCAAACTGCGTCTTCTAGAGACAAGAGCACTGCTTCTCAGCGGATAGAAAAGACGTCTCACAGGCTGGCTAGTACTATAAATACCAGTAGAAGCAGAGAAGTACAGGCTCACCAGCTAAAATCTGCTTCCCTGCCTCTCATGCACTGGCTAGTCAACCGGAATCGCTAGAGTATCTGCAGTACAAGGTAAAAAGCTAGTTAACACAAGCACAACTTCAACCTGTCTTTAAAAGAAAGCCGTTAGAGGATCAGAGGATGTTATCTGTGAACAACTGAAAATACACAGCTATCAGCAGGGCCGCTCACTACTGGCACATCACTGGTACTGCTTTAAAGGAAAAAAAAAATATTACAGGCAGGTGCTTCAGTCTCCTCTGCATGTTCTGCAGTCTATCAAATCACCTTGGGAGAAAAGAGTGAGAGGAATGGAGGGGAGGGTATCAGCTCAGGTAAGTAAGGGTCTGGTAAATTGGAGCTGAGTAAAAACACGAACCCCACAGAGGCTGAACTGAGTGAAGGGGCAGGCGCTCCAGGGCACAAGCACTTTCAGCAACCAGAACTGCACACTGTGCGTGAGGGTGTGCGGCTCAGGTTCAGCTGCAGAACAGCTGCTCTCGTTATTGGTTTTACAAAAATATTAGCAGTCTGTTGGTAACAAACAACTGGAGGAATTCAGTGCTGCCCGCTACAGACTCCTCAGATTAGCGCTTATTAAAAATTAATAAAATGGTTTATTTTATATATACATATGTTCCAAAAAAATTTATACAGTTAAAATATCAAATTAGTGATCTGGTAACAATACTGTTCAAAATAATCTCTTTTGTATGAACATTAAAATACACGTTTTTAAAAGCGTTTCCTTTTAGTGCTTCCAAAGCACAGCGTGTGCCAAGGCCACCTGAAGAATCTCCGTCCTCCTCACAGGATGAAAGAGAACTGAAGTCGGGGACCTGGGAAGCCTCAGGTGCACTTTCATAATGTCTGCAGACAAAACAGAAGAGAGTCTGAGGTAGATTGTTTAGTGACCATCAGGTGGTAACAGTCACAGGGCTGTCTTTAGCTTTCATTAACACAATAGCAGTTTCTTTACTCTCAATCTACACTGAATCTCAAGTTTAAAGGCATGGCTAGCAGTTCTTGGGAACAAGACCCTTGTCTCTGTGGTGGCAACATGCAATTTTACCAGTGCAGGTGTTTCTGGGAGGGTTTTTTTTGGGAACACACGGGCTCTCTCCACGATGCAGACAGTGTGTACATTTGACAGTGCCCCATTTTAGTGCAACCTGCTGCCTACAGCACGTAAATGTCTAATGACAGCGTTCAAATGAGTAAATTCTCATCACCTGCAGGAGGGGCAGCAATGGTTATTTTCTTCAGCCTGTTGAGCAAATAGCACCCTCCACAGGAAAAAAGCCACACCTTTCATAGCAAATCCTTAAGGTTATAGCCCAGCTTCTGCCGATAGAGGTTCGTAAAGTTAAAGCTCCACTGCTTCTTCTCAGACTGTGACAGTAAAATCACTTGACTGCCAAGATGGTGAGGGCAGCAGCTACATCCTCTTCCACTCTTCTGCGGCACAGCAAACTCACTCCTGGTCCGTATTCGTCTGGCCGGTACATTATTATCTACTGTTGACGTGATTAACTCTGTTGGGTAGGCTGTTGAACTCTAGCTCCTCTAGTATTCTCTCTAAGTGTTGTATTAAGACCCGTTTTTTAAACCTAAAGGAAGAGAGGGAGAGCAATTTCATTTTTTTTTGCAAAAATACAGTTGAACAACTCAAGACTATTCAGCCACGACAAATCTCGCTCCCAGAGGTTCTCTGTTTCCAGTATGGAAGAGCTTGCTTTATTTCCGGCATTACAATGACCAGAAAATTCAATTAAATACAGCCACCCTCCTGCAAACCACCCAAGTTTTGGGGTGGTCTTCAAGAACAACCCATCTCTCTATTTCACATTTAAACTTTGGGTAACGGCCATTTACTCCACAAAAATATAACGGTAGTTTGACCACTAAAAAGACTCTAATAATTGAAATATGTCAAAAAGGAAAACAGAAAGTACTAGTACTAGAAAAGTTTATGAATTACTGTCATGATTCTAAATTAACGTTTATTTTACAACTCCGAGTCATTTATATCCATACAAACCTGGCTGCTTCCTTTATAGCAAATTCAACGAAATACTTCTGAATTTCCACAGGCCCTTGCACCTCCTCAAGGAGAGAGAAAATTTTTTCGTAATCTAAAAAAGACAAAAATCCACCCATGTATTAAAAATGTGCCTTGTAAATGTATTTTCAATAAAGTTGAACAGCCAAGAGAAAAAAACAAAGCTCCGTGTTTTCATACTTCTGTGTACGGCAATACATCTAAGGCAAAAAAAAAAAAAAGCCCACATTAGCTTCGTGCACAGAAAGCAGGTGGTGCCAATAATTTGGAGTGCTACAGATGATCCAGTATTCAAATGTGGCACCACAGAATGAGGTTCTCTTAAAGAGAAATGCAGAAAATTCAGCCTCAGTAGAGAAGCCTCGTGTCTCCATGAATACAGTGCCACCACGAGCAGTTAATATGCACAAAGGGCCACCAAGCCCTGGTTCATCCTACAGCTGTCATTTCTGAAAGCTGAGGTGAGGACTAGTTCTCTCAGAAGGACAAATTATCAAGTCTTAGAGCGAGCACAATTAATAGGACTCTCTTACACATACAAAGTAAATATAAAACAATGGACAAGACGTATAAAAGTAGAGAAAGAAAACAAAAAAGTATCATTTCAGTGTTTTCCACAGTTGAACACAGTTTATGGTGCTGGAACTGCTCAGAGATACAGCAGGCACAGAGAAGACGTACGGTACTGCAAATACATGTACATATTTAACCCACTACTGTTCAGTTCTTCCTTTGATAACCCCCTGAACTCTGCAGCAAGATGGGCAACTCATACTGAACACAGCGCTATTTTACTCCACATCATCATTTGGTAAAAGATTAGATGAGCCCACTTTGCAAAACAGGAAGCAAAGGCCCAAGTAGGGAGTTTTAAAACATCTTAAAAATTAAGTACAGATGCAGCATAAAAGTGGCTTCATCTCTCAACAGCCTCAGTCTGCCACAAAGATTCTACGCCTCAACAAAATACTAAGTTTTGGGAAAGTAATGTAAGATCAGAAAAACGTACGAGTTAAGATTACGCCATTAGAGTAACTATGGGCACTTGACAATGTATTAGAAAAATATTCAGTAGCATGATTTGTAGAAATAATTCACTCGGACACAGACCCACACAAAAGACATCTGCCATTTAGGTAAAAAAGAAAGATTACACCTGTGGCAGATCCTACAGCACACACATCAGCTGAACTCTCAGGTTGGTGTTTTGGGTTTGATCCTGTATACAGGCACAGGCAAAACACGTAACAAAGGCTGAGGAGGGAAGTTACTTTTCCTCACTAGATTTTAAATTTTGAGAGGGGTGTGGGGTGTTATCAAACCTTCTAAGAAAAGAAGAAAAAAGTACTTTTTGGTTTCTTAAGGGTTTCCAAGTGTGTTCCACCACTAATGTGTTATGATTCCCTTTCAAACATATCCCAAGATGCACCCTTGTAGCCACATGCACCTTTGCTCTCCAAAGGAAGTTCAGATGGAACACAGAGCAACAAAGTACACTATGCATCTGCAAGGGGCAATGCAGCCTGAGGCCAAGCCTATCCAGTCTCATTAGATCACTGGTAACAAAAGCAAAACCTCTGAGAGACACTTTCACAGGGTACCTCTTACACCAGTTAACCTACGTTCAAAGGCAAACAAGGTCACTTGGCACTGAACTTCTCAGGCACTGCTGACTAAAAGTCAACTCACCTGCCCAGCATGTAAGAACTTTCTTCCTTTTTTGTCCCTCCATTGCTTATGTGCAAGTAATCAGAAATGATTCAAAATCTAAAGTTGTGTGTATACTGAAAACAGCTCATTTCAAGGAAAAAAAGTCTCTCTGCTACCATGTACGATACAGTAATTAAAATTAAAAAAAACTTACTTCTTCCAGGTTTGCGCACCTCCTTCATCACTTTGATTTTGATGTCTGCATTGTTTCCCTCCAGCATCGTCGGTGTTATTTTAAATGAATTTGGCACAGATTCAGAAGTAGACTCTGTCGCCCGCTTTTGGTCATCTCCAGTCACACTGTAATTTAGAGGCCCTCGAACAAGCGCGTTGCTACCAGGTTTATGATCCAACCCATCTTCACTTAAACAATTGAATTCAACAGGTAGAGAGTCTAAATCGTTGGGTAACATTTCATCCTCTCCCATAGCAGCTGGAACCGAAGGAGCCATTGGCACAGGTAAGCCATCAATTTGCTTTTCCAGTGACTGACAGTTCTCTGCTTTCTTTTCCCCGTTGCCATCTTGGACAATACTGTTATTGGCATCTATAAATTAAAAATACGTATCTCACTATTGCATAACTGCAACAAGAAAAAAACCCAGAAGGGAACACTTCTTTATCCTTTCTTGTTTGGAGTGTTGTGATCTGACGGTGCTGGACAACATTCCTATACTTTTATTCAACCTTTGATGTGGCCAAGGGAGTATTTACTTCCCTTTGGACTGTTACCATCTTGTATCACTAACACAAAGCCACCATTTTCAATATTTCTACTGCAGTACTATGATTTCTAAGTAAATTAATATTTTACCTTTCCCTTCCCTATCACAGACTACACAACTGAGAACTAGAAGCTGATCTGAACCTTTGCTACCTCCAAACCCCCTTGGCAAAAGGCTTCAGTATTTTTTTTTATATATATTTAATAAAATTATTTTTTTTCCAGACTTCATTAGCTGTAGCAGCAGCCTTTTTCTCTAGGCCAAAAAAGCAGCTCAGTCCTAATTACCACTAAAGCACACATGCATGCCGATATACCCTTTTGAATCAACTCAGAAAGCACACAGACTTGGTTGGTTTGTTGGTTTTGGTGGTTTTTTTTGGTTTGTTTTTTGTTTTACACCCAAATATTCGCACATGTGACCAAGCAGGCTCCCTCACTGCAACTCAACGTACCTTTATTTGCTGGGATGCCTTTGAGGTTCAGATACGATGGTGATCCAGAAGCAGACGGTGGCCCTTTCCCACCAACATGGTTCGTTACAACAGGTGGCGACTGTGGCCGTCTCAACAGGGGTGACATACTACGCCTTCTCTTTAGAGATGCTGGAGTATTGAGTTCTCCAGGACGCTTAATCTTATTCTGAGGCCCAGCGACAAATTCATCTGCTTCGTCGATCATCATACCCTGAAAAGAAAGAAAGAAAAGATTTTTTCAAAAGCAGTACAAAACAGAAATGGTTTCATTGATTCACCGATGGTGTAAGTCCCTCTATGTTAAAATTAAGGTGGCTTTCTAAACACTTCACAGGTCTCAGATCAGATACTTAATGTACACCATAACCAGAAAGACCAGTGCCACTCTGGTGCCACTCATCAGCATGATTCTTCACACATTTTCCTTGGATCACATGAAAGACATCGCTCTTTTCTGCATGTGAAAGAAGAGCTACACAGGTTAAAAACATAACTGCAGTTGCTGGAGAGAAATCCTACTCTCCAACTATTCCAAATCACATTAAATATAAAGACAGCGTTGCTCTCCCTACCTTCTTGTCCTGTTTAAACGGATTGCCAAAAGTATGAAGTCTTTTTGGTTGATCCGGGTCAATCTCCCGAAGGGGTGAAGGCATCATCTTCAGGTATTCCTGATAATTTCCCATTTGAGCCACAGGAACGCTATGAAGGCAGTCTGCCACAGAACATGAGATCTTAAGTTGGTCTGCTACCTTAAAACTAAGGCAATACAAACTTCACACACTTCAACTGCAAGCATTAGCATTTAAGAACTAGGACTGACTAAGTCTTTTCAGTATGGAGGAAGAGCTGAAGACTACAATTTTGGAAATAAGGCTGGTGAGAGTCAAACTTAACTGGTGGAAGAAGAATGAAGAATAAGCAAGTTTGATCTCCATGTTAACAACTGCATCTTTAGATCACCAGCCCCTAACAAAGGTAAAACAAAATAATCCCCACTCTGCTTTAAGCCACCATTACTATTAAAAACCACGTCTACTGAACTTTATTGTACGGGGAAGCTCTCCCAAGAAACATTTTCAAAATTCAAAGCAAGCATAAAATCTTGCAGGACAGAAGGTGAAAAATTCCTTATTTCTCCTTCAGAGTCAAGAAGGGGACAATGACCAACTCAACAATGATGCAAGGCCCACTTCAGCCCCCACATCCAGGACAGAAAACACTAATTCAGTGAATAAAGAAACCTAGTGGCTACTTACCCTCATCCTGCCCCGAGATAAGCCTGTGTGTTTTCAGAAGATTGGTTCTCATTCTAGTTAGCTGGTCTAGAAGACTGTGACGAGGAATATCATATGCATTTCTGAACGCCTGTGGCTTAAGATCCTAGTTTTATAACAAAACAACCTTCAGTTAACCCATCGGTTCTCACGCACAGAGAAATTCCTCTATGAACTGTAATAACATTAACTATTAAAAAAACTATTCTGAAGTAACTTTAGAGCTTCCGAACTGGATACACCAAACTCAGTGACTGTCTTTCCAACAAGACCTTATTCAGCATTAGCACTCAGCTCTGTTAAAATTAAGCATGTTAATCCCTGGATGAACACTACTAGCTGTCTTTAGCAGAGAATGTCACTCAAAACACAGTAATCCTTTGTTACTGCCATGGGATTTTCAAACAGTATCCCAAAAGCAAGTCCAAAAACTTGCATTTGCTCTTCTATTTATGCCTATGCTGCACTCTTCACGATTCAGTGAAAAGCACATACTTCCTTCTTTTACACAAAGTCTGCAAAAGTTGCCCATCTATAACAGATCAGATCAATTGCTTAACCATGCAAGATCACTGCGCCGTTTACCTTGTTTAACAGTCCTATGTGGAAGCCAGCAAATTCTTTAACATTCATTTCCGCCAGTCTCAGTGGAGATTCCCCTGTGATGCCTTGCAGCAGTTGCTTAAAATCCCTACTGTGTACCAAGGAGAGGCCACTGGAGTGGTTTTTCACTTTTATTCCAATTTCTTGTGGAACTTTCTTACCCACTGAACCTATTATCCGTTCCGACTCTATTTTTGTCTAAAATGGAATCACACCATGAGTTAAAGAATCAGCAGGCATTACAGATTTCCAGTATAAAACACACAGTACATTAACAGCATAAAACTATAAATTTAGTCCCCAATTACTCAACAAATGGGAGAACTACCTACCCAGGGATATGTTGGATTAGAGAGATTAGATTTCATGTAGAAAGAAATCCTATCGTGCTAGCATATGAAAAAAAAAATATTTAGCCAGCGTATCTAAATTTATGCGCCAGTCTGAACACCCTTAATTTTGCTGGAAGTCTCATGACTTTATTTTGTGTCCCTGATGAATCATCTTTAAAGGTAAAGAATAAAGATAATGGAAGGTGGGATGCCTTAGGTCACTGTAACGTTGCATCTAAAGCATTATTATTCAGATAGAGTAACATAATTCCAGTTTTCGTTTTTGAAAAAACCTAAGAACTAAGGTTTGCACTACATGTTTGCAACAAGGTAAGGAGAAAAGTCATAAAGGACATTCGCTTCATCAGTAAGTTTCTAAAAACATATTACTTCCCCAATTAGCACAGATGTCTCATTATAGCTAGAGGTAATTTTACTGTATTAAGCTTTAACTGTATTCAAAGTAAGACCCACTTAATACCTCCAAAAAACCCCAACCAACCAAAACCCAGGGTGATCGCAACCCACTTCCCCCAGATCTCATCCTCTGCAGGGTTTGCTTCATTATCTGTGGGAAATTCTGAATTTAAGGACAGGAATTCTGGAATTACTTGTCCCTATACAGATGCCTATAATGCATCCAATGTACTCAAACTGTTTCATGTGCTGAGAATGCCTGTGAACACCACAGTATCCATCTCAAGCCATTCCAACTCCATATTGCAGATTAATACAAATTTGCATATTAAGTTATCAAAATACAACAGGAAGCTTTATGTCTAACAGATGCTTAGCCATTCAGAAGCTTTTGGAATGTACTTTGTGCCTTCTTTAAGGCAGAGGATTTTTTCTTCGTAATTTTAAAGGCTGCGCTGCTTCCCCACTGACTTTTAGTTATTGAACTATGGTTGCAAGAACCACTTGTGCTAAGGAGGCACGGCTTTCAGACAGTTACACCTGAAATGGCATTCTCGACAAAGAGAAAAAGGTACGTGAGACTATTTCCCACCAGGTCACACTTAATATATAGCACAGACTTGACCTGAAGGGAAGAGGAGGTCAGATATAAAGCTTGCCCTGTGGACAAGAACATCCACTTTTTTCAACATACACAGTGCCGAGGCACACATGGAAATAAATATGAGACTGAGAGCAAGCCTCTGGCTTCAGCTGTGAAGAACAATGGCAACAGCAGTCATAAACTCAATCAGTTTCAATCTTTGGAGTTTAAAGGTTTAGTGGATACTTAAAGTGTAGCTGAAGAGGTCTCCTTCACACTCCCCTCCACCACTTACAGAAGGCACAATCACTGGCTACAGAATCGCTCTGTATCCATCTGTATTTGTGGTGGAAATGCTCAGTCTTCAATTATAATATATGCTGTACACCCATACGAACTCCCACAGGGATTAAAGGCTTCATAATGAGATTACCACAAACTAAATAATCAACGCACTTCTAATTGCAAAGGTTTTATCAATACTACCTGTTGGCTGAGTTTTTTAAGGTAAGAGATAACACTGTAACTAAGTCCACAATCTAAATTATCTGATATCAGATTTGGAGCTCCCATCATCCTTAGGGCTTTCTTTAATGGCTATAAGGAAAACAAAATACAAAATAGTAAGAGAATAAGTCTTTAAAAAAAAAATTTATAAGATCAATTACAGGAAGCTAAGGCACAGGGATTCGTGCTCTAGCTTTTCCACTTTTGGCCACTAAAATTCAAGTCTATTCAGGTAACATGTGACGTGAGTTTGGTAAGCTAGCTAGCTCGCAATGGACATTATGCCACATTACCAAGACACCACGCGATGTGGTGCCACTGGCAATTTCCACTCGAAGGCTCAGTACCAGAATAGCCGGGATGATGCAAGTCCACATTGAGGTGCATTGTCCAAGCTACGTGCAAAAGGTGACATGGTATCTCCCCCCACCCCTTATCTGGCCCAGCCAGCATTCACTTCCCAAGTTCTAGCATTTCACTCACATTAATAAGGCAAATGCGGATTTGTTTGTTTATCAAGTTACAAAAATAATGCCAGATTTGGGTTCTCTGAACAATCTAAAAGTACTTTAGATCAAAGCTTATTTAATATTTAATCAACAGAAAATATATTTAATACTTTTACATAGTTACTATTACTCAATATTACTAGAAATTTATTAAAAATGTTTGACCTGATCTACATACCTCTGCAAAGCAAAATGTTTACTATCTAAAATGTCATCATAATTACGTAAACAAAATTTACTAGGAAGAGGTATGATGCACAGGCCTCTGGTCACGCCAGCCGTTATACCCAGGAGAATGAAACGGGAGAAGGAACATACCAGTAAGTAGTAAGGAGGCATTGTTTTTAAGTAGTTGTCAAAAGCCTGTCGCCACTTCAGATTTGGCTTAAGTTTGTGAACCTTAAACAAGTCATCTGCAAAAATGAAAACAACAAAAGGAAGTTTCATTTATGTAGTTCCAGACCATCAGCATTATCCAAAATTCAGTGTGCCAACTTTCCTCCCCCTTTCTTCTCCCTCCACCCATCTCCCAACGGGCCTTCCCCACAAAAACTGTTCTTAACTTCAGGCTTGAAGGATTCTGAATCCCCAATCCTAGCTGGACAATCCAGAACACGTCCTTGTTACAGGCAAACTTACAAGGTACGCCAGACTGAAACACTGCACACAACTACTAGAAGCATGGAAGGTGCAAGAGATCCACCTGTTCAGAGTTACACCTCCCCTGCCTCTCTCTTCCATCATCGGGGACTCCCTGTACTGACCAAACCAAACAATATTAATTTGGTTCGACTTACACTTTCAGACCAGCCCTTTTGTTCAACCTGGATGATGAATTCTGGTCTCCAATAAAAATATTCTTGGGTATCAAAGGGAAAGGAAAAAAAAATATGAGAAGCAGGGAATCTTTCTGGTCAGGTTTGCTGGACTCTGCAGACAACAGCAGAGAAGGGGTGTGCCTCCAGCCACACTGCCTGCCTCCTGCCAGAGCTGCAAACTCCCACAGATACAGACAAGAGACAACCACCAGCTACAAAAACTGCTGCCCTTTCAAAGAGAGGCAGCCAGACAGATTATTTCCCTTGGAGACTGCTTTAGAAACACCTTGCTTGCACTAGAGGTGCACATATTGCCGTTTAGGAATCACTGAGTTGAAGCACATACCTACTTGCCATGCACACTATAAACCATACAGTGATCTCTAAACATCAAAAAAACCCCCCACATTATCCTGAAATGTATCATTTGAAATAAAGGATTATCAATCAAAATCAAGTTTCTCCTTAACCTGCTGGCAAAGCGAGGCTAATGGAAGGACTGGAGAAAGGGATGTCCAAAAATTAATTGGGGAGAGCTGCAGGAGACGGAGATGCACAGAAGAAGGTGTGCAAAAGACAGATGCAGCAAGGAAATTGTTTTCTCCAGACTGAGCTTTCATGAAGATGTATTTGGAGAAGGAAATTTGACTTGCAGAGTACTACGCACAAATCGAACAGATGTTAAGATGTGATTTGCCAAGTTGTCATAGTCAAACCACACTTAATTACAGGTATTTTCCAATCTACACAAATTCTGCATCACATATAAAAACCACACTACAGATGCTAATCGTCCTCTTTCCTGGCCTGAAGGAAGTGGGGCAGCGTTTCAGAGGACAAGTTAGAACTCCATTAAATTCTCAATATACCACATGCTTAGCACTATTATCCACAAGAACTTGTGATGATACCATGACATATGGCAAATATAAAATAACATCCATTCTAATCTTATAAGTCTATTAGCTTTTTGCAGCAAAATGGAAGTTAAACCACATCCCTCACTCCAAATTAAAAATGAAAAAGAAAAAACATTAAAATGTAACATGTTTGGTATCAGAGCATGGCCTAACATTTTAAAGGCTATGAGCTGGTGATGAGTGCAGCTTGAATCTTAAACCCCTTATCAGCACTTGATTGCTGTCTCACTTTCTGCACTGTGAAAGCTGTACCAGTGCACAACCCTGCAGCTCGACTGCACAGCCACTCTAAAATGGCAGAGGTTCTCAGTGCTCAGCTAGCTATGGTTTGCAATCCACAGCATCACTGCACTCTGAGAAGCCAAATGCAAAAGCACCTCCCTGCTTATTGCTACCCTAGTAAAAAGTTCTCAAATCTAAGCAGAGCTTCCTCAAAGCTTTGTCTATTCAAAATGAGAGCCTCCCCACAGCAAGCACTTGCTGCAGGAACTTCTACCCTCTAAAAGGAAGACAGTCATGTTCATAAATGCAGCCACAAGTTTCAAAGAGAACATCACCATCCACATCTTACCTGCCTCTATCATGAGTTTGAGACATACGCTGTCAGCAGACTGCAACCCAGGCACTTGAAATGTACTTTTTCCCCTGTGCCGCGGGCTGCACGTAATCATTTATAGAAACGAGCAAACAAATTGTAACCCAGTTAACTCTGTCTTTCACAGATTAAATCCCAAACTTTTGTTGTCTGAAAGTATTGAAAAACCCTTTCATAAATCAGTTTTGATCCAACCTATTAATTTTCAGATACTACACTGTACAGTCCACTTAATGCAGAATTCTTTTTAATTCTAAATTCAGAGGAAGCTAAAAGCACTGATTAATTGGGAATGTGGTATCAAGAACCAAAGCAACAATTCGAGACATCAGGTAAAACCACAGGCAGGCCAGTTAATTTAAAACTGTGTTGTGAAGTCTTTATCCACTTCAGATTAACGTACAAAACACCTTAAGTGTGACAAACAGGATACTGACACACATCTTTAATACCCAGCACTACATAAGGGCACTCGATGCACTTTCAAGCTCAGTAAAAAAGAACATGAGAGAGAGAATGGTCAGCAGGTAATGACAGTAGTTCAGCTGGAGCCTAATTACAAGAACAGTTCACGTGGCAACAGTGGAGTTGTGAGTGACAGCTGCACCACACAACCCATAGGAAAAACTCACTTTAAAAAAAGAGATCATCACTCACATCCAATTCCACCTGAGCTTGTACACCACGATTCCCTGTCGATTCCTGTAATCCTCTGAGCTTTCTAATGCCTCTGCACTAACAGATGTACTCCTTTGTTGAAAAGCAATAGAGACTCGTGATTTACACACAGGGAAAGCAGTAGCCTTCCCTGCATGCACTCTAGTCAAACATCAGGAGCTACAATGTAAAATAGCATCCACCATTTAAAATGTGATTATGGCACTCTCTTTCCATCAGCACAAAATGTTTGGCTCTCCCTCCCAGCGCCGCAGCTTGCTATGTCTGCATCTGTGAGAAAGACAGCCCCTCGTTTCCAAAATATACAATTCTTACTTGTGGGTTCTCTCAAGGATGCTGTAAAAGCACCAAAGGAAATTGTTCGTGTTGCAGTCCTTCATGGGCAGACATTTTCTGAATGCTCATCCTTCTGCATATTTAGACCCACAGAGAAAGGATATTAAGCACCTCCTCAAGATACTTTCACCACGGTTGTTCCTGCTGACACTCACACCGAATAATAACTCCTATTGCCCAGCACTGCCTGCTTCCCTCCAAGGCAGCTAAGATCAGCCACGGAAACATCTTAGGCAAGGCAGGAGCATCAGAAGCACCCCTTCGCTAAGCCCTCTAACCCCTCAATTGACTTCTATTTTATGAACTTGGCCGTACAGTTGTTTTTAAACAGAAGGCTATCTGAAGCACAATAGCTTTGCTAGGATCAGATAAAGGCAGTGATCCTTCCAGAGGAAATTTCTGTAATCCACTGGCCAAAACTATTCAGCATGAAAGTATGTCAGCATCTGTCTGTGAGAAGTTCTGCATTCAGACGTTCTGCCTCGCACTGCACAAAAAGAAGACAAGAACTGCAAGCCAGCTTCTCGGTTCTCAAAGCCAACGGCCAGCCCAAATTAGTCATGACGCCTCTCCAGCCTTTCCTCTGAGAGCAAACAGCAGCTGCTCAGCTGCAGCAGGATATCCCACAAGGACTGTCTTACCTCCGTGGAAGATCTAGAGACCACAATTTTTGTGCATTAAGACAGACACAGATGGAGGGTTTAAAAACAAACAACCCCTCCCTACCTAAAGAGACAGGGTGTCGGGATTTTTTAAAACACCTACAAATAATTTAACAGGTATGATGCTTATCATCTTGATCATCTTCTGTACTGCTAAGCAGAAAAGGGGCCAGACCTGCTTTTGTATCATATATATATTCCACAGAACTTAATTCCACCTTAGAGACCAAGGATAAACAAAGCCCTGGAATGAGATCTGAAGGTAACACTTTGCGTATGTGTTTGTGTTAACAATATGGAATGCACAATATTTGCGTTCCAGAGAAAACATCCGCTTTATAAACCAGGCAATATGGAAGCTCTGCATTTTCTTCAGAAATTTTAGACATGGGAATACCAGATGAGTAAACACCAGAACAGCGTTACACATATTGAAAAATGCCTTTTTCCAAAGAGCAGGAAGAGCTTTACGCCCCTGCAAAAAAGGCAGGGGGGAAGACAAGAGCTGCTAGGGAAGACAGAGCAGGACTGCAAATGTCAACATCAAAATGAATAGGGAAATTCATTTAGCATCAGTGATGGTTTTCAGTTGGTGGATCTGCTGCAGTAATTCAATAGCCATAAACTCACAGAAACTCTTATTTAGTCTAGAAGCATCCTACTTGTACACTTTGGGATAATTATTAGGCTACACGGATGGCTATATAAGACACGTTCAGAATATCAGCAAGCATAAATTTCTTTTTTTGGTCATGACCAGGAAAATGAAAAGGCATTCCTGAACTGTTCTGGTAGTTCTCAAGAAATGAATGGGAAAATTCTGTGTAAGGCAGTAAGAGTCAATGTTAATTCTCTTGACCTCCACTGTTTTTCTTGATCTCCACTGTTACTCTGTATCACTAAATACCAAGAAAAATCAGAACAAAAAAAAGCCTTACAGCATCTGCAACTAAAAAGGTTAGTAGCACCCAGCAAACTCTTCTCTCTGCCATCACCCTCTGTGCCAGAACCCTAATAGCCACAGTTATTGTGGCAGTTATTCACACAGCATCTTTTCATACCGTCTTTCCTGTAGAAAGTAATTTCATTGTGGGAGTGAAAAAAAACACCAGTCCTTTGGGCAGGGAAGAAATGCAGACTGTTTCACTGCTCGATTCCTTCTCACTGCTCTAAACTGCATCAGGGAACTCCCTCTTCCCAACACCCATGACAAATACTGCATCTGATCTTCCAGTAAAAAATTAGCTGCTACAAGAGCAACTGCAAAACCTGGACACACCATACCCTAAATGAGGGAAAAGAATGGAGGTTGAAGCTTACTCCAGGTTAAGGAAGAGGCTATGTGTCTAGGAGGTGAACAGCATCAAACATGCACTGGAAGCAGGTAGCTCTCCTCCTCTGCTGGAGAGAAAAAAAGGGAGAGGGGGTATGAAAATCCTCTCCTCCCAAATTACGTTCAAAGAGTTTGCAACATTCTCTACTCTCTGTTCTCCATTATTTTATCATGTCTCAAACTAAGGCAGAACACCAACCATTATTGTTTGTTTTTTTTTTTTTCTCTGAAGTAGCTGCATTCGCAGTCCAATGTAAATTTAGTACCTACCTAACAACGGAAGTAAAACAGGATAGTTGTAAGGCATCACAAAGAGGTTTACACAGGTTAAAGTAGTGCTTGCTTTTAAATACCCAAACGGATAGCCAAGTTCGCTGTATTTTCCACTGCTACTCACAAATACCTGATAAAGAATAAGAGACATCACTCGTTAGAATATAAAAAATATTAAGCATGGGGTATTTAAAAATTAAAACCAACCCAAATCCAATTGCATTAAGACAGGAAGTTATCGATAACAGCCAAGTTTGAAGTTGCACACCACGGGATAAGCATGCACTTACATTCTCCAGTCACAAAACTGAAACATGCAACATTTAGTGTGGAAATGCTCTTTGCAGTATAATCTTCAGAGATTTAGTGAAACCATTTTGAAGTTTCTTCAAATTATTTAAAATAGGTTGGGGACACCTGTTGAAGTTATGTTAAAAACCCATCTATTTGCAATTAGTCTCCTGACTGATAAAGTAGTAAGACTAAAATTTAAAATGCTGATAAAAAAAACTAACACTTTTTAAGAATAGGTATTTATCAAAAAACCCCAAATATTCAAGAAATGTCTTTTAAAAATGTCAGTGCCAACATTCTTAACATTGATTCCTTTTTTTCCCCAAGGTATATGTATGGATAGGGGTTCTAACTTTGGAAAGCAATACATGCAAACGATTACTTTTAACAGGATAAAGATGGTAACATTCTTACCGGCACAGTCAAAATTACCCACATCTAACCAAAAATAGCTTTCCTAAAAAAAAGTAAACCTTGCAGTAAAAAGGAAGTGTTTTTCCTGTGTATTTTCAAAGCATAAGGAACAGGGTTTGTTACATGGTTTCTATGGCAATGAGTCTATTTCTCTAGTTTGTAAGGGTCTCTGGTACACAGCAGGGAGAACAACAAATGCAGTTTTTGAAAACAGAATTACAATAACTTCAACTAACATACCGATGAATGCTGAAAGGACAGTTTTGAAATTAGTTTATTAAAGTAACTTCAGTTTGTCTTCTGAATGTGTGAGTTATATTTTCAGTTAAGTTGTAACATTTATTAGGGAAATAGAAATATCAAAGAGACATCTCCAAACCCATCCCTCCAGCTAACGCATCATACTAAGCAAAATCTGGCTGTACATATTGAGCTGTTCTTAAGAATACCATCAAGAAGGGAACTGCAAACCTTATTTAATAGGGGATGCAGAAATAAGTCACTCATCCAAAAAGAAGGAGCACACAACAAAGGATTCCAGCAACGCAACTTTGACCTCTTCAAGGCCACTCTGGTCAATAAGACCAACAGCTTCCATTCAATTCCCATTAGCAGCTTCAACATCTTGTGGAAATTACTTGCAGCTGTTGAGTAGGTAACATGATGGAAACTAGTGCTAGGTTTTCCATGTAAGCAAATGGAAGCCTACAGAGAATTTCAGTTTAGCCAAAAATGGAACCTGTGGGACACGCTTCTTTGAGATGGACCCAAAACCAGAATGAAATGAGATTACAAAGCCTGTAGAGGAAACATTCGTTATGACTCCTGGTAATTCTATTAGAAAGGAGGTAACTGAAACCTTGACACGTTTCCTCTCATCAGCAGCAGAGTCTGCAACCAGACCCCAGTTTCCCAGGCTTACAAAGGCTGAAGTACTTTAGGACACCCATTATGTTCCTAGAATCAATAAAGGGCAAATACCTGCCAGCAGGTATGGGGAGACTTCCGTTCCAAGATGTACTGCGTTAAGGGTGAAGGCTCAAGCTCATACTTGTCAAAAGGAAGCTTGTCTATCACCATCGGTTCACAATCAACACAGGAGAACCTCACAACAGGGTGTGCTGTGCGCGGAGGCTGAAAAGAACGGGAAAAGCCATGTCAGTTGCCTAGTATTTACAGTAAACAAATAAATTCTCCTAAAAAGATTCAAATGTGTATTTTACCATCCTATAAGCTTAAACTCTCCATTTCTACCATTTCCTTTAAAAGGGAAGAAGATACAAGCTCCCACAATAGATTGCGCAATTCTCTAACTTTAAAAAGCCATACACGGACATACAGACCAAAAGAAAAACATGGTTAATATTCAACTATTTCTCTTGATATTTAAAAGCTTCCATGCTGATCCACCTGTAGTGTCCAAGACAGGCTTAAAGAAAAAAACTTCAACTCTGCTTCTCAGCTTGATGTTCACAGAATTAGATGTGAAACAGCTCTCTTTGCAAAGGATATTGCAAGATATTCCCTGTAAAGTCTGGTTATTTTAAGCACTTAAGCACTTGCCAAGTACAGGAACAGAACATGCCTAACAAGACAGGTATTTAGAAAGGCTAGGAAGTCATGTCAAATGCATGATCAGTGCAATAAGAAAAAAAAAAATCAGAGATGAATGCTGGTTTCCCCTCATTTTCTGAACAGTGTAACTCTACTATTTCAGTTTTAATTCCTCCTGCTAATGAAAGGAGGAGTCCATAAATGAAGTAACGCTAACAGACAAAACAGAGCTGATTTTCTATCAAAAACAAATACTCCCTTTTCCATATAAATGCATTTTATAAAGTTTTGAATAAAATTTCATAGGTTCAACATGGTTTGTGGTATGTGAAGTAATTCAGAGTTAGATTTTATAACCTTCTAAAAAGTATTTACCAAATTAACTAACCTCATACACAAAGTAAACCTTCCAGATGTAAAAAACATCCAGTATATAGTATCTACCTAGGATTACACCAGTTTGCATTAAAATAGTTTTAATTATCCTTTTAAAGCAAAGTCAGATCATATTAATAAACAGAAAGTAAAAAAACAACTTTATTGTTCATTTTCAGTCTGTTTCATTAGGTATAGAATCTTTTTTTCAGTACTTATTTTACTTACCAGTGTTGGTGAATTCTGATCAGGCCAAAAAGATTCTGGGATTGGCCAATGCCCAACAGGAACACCAGTTTTAGGGTTAGGCCGTACATATATGAGTTTATGACAACTATGCCACGGTTGAGAAGCAAATGAATTGATGGGCCTGGACGAATCAACAAGTCCATCTAAAATTCAAACAAAGCAAAATAACAGCAAAAAGAAAATAAAAAAGCTTCAAGTAGTTGTGTCCCAGCAAAATTTCTGCATTAGCAACCAATAAAGTGTTTCATTACATTCGTTTCAGAGACATACAGATGTTTCACATCAATGGCTGATAATACACCAAAATGTAGAACAGCATCATCTGAGAAACAATGATAACGCGTGCCTGCATCTACCCTCTGCTCCTGTGCCATAGCCTTCAGACAACGAGCGCAGCGAGGCAAGCTCATACATTACAGAATGGGCTATTTTCTTAAACTTGGTGCTTTGACATGGATTCAACAGGCAACAGCAAGCTGATCCTTATTCGTTCTGCTGCACCGGTGATGACTGACAATCTGCAGGTACAGTCTTTCTATATGGGATGCAAAGCTCTCCGACTGATGCTGCCACTACCGGAAACTGGAAGCGGAGAATGGTTTCACAAAGTCAGAAGCATCTTGCAGGAGCAGCTTTTGTCACATTTTTAATTAGTAAGCATTCACAGACCACTCAAATCCCACTCTCTACTCGAAACACCAGTGATTTCCACCAGTCCACTGCACAGGGTACGAGCACAGGCTCCCTTCATACCAAGAATTAAAATATACAGAAAACTAAGCACTGAAATTACTCCAGAGATGTTTAAGTGTACAAATACACTGGTCTTGGATTTAACTATTTTAAAACTAAGTTTTCACAACACTATAATTCAAACTTTACTACTTCTTGCAAACATTCACTTCCTTCAGAGCCCCAAAAAGAGGCAAGAAAGGAGTGCCAGAAGAGCTGGCAAGCAGGGAGATCTCCATACGAGCACGTGCAAACATATGGCATCATTTAACTTACAAAGGATCAAATTAACTCTTGTAAAAATATAACAAAGACTAAACACAAATAAACATAAAACTACACAAAAAGAACGGCCTGTCCACCACAATTTGGGGCACTCAAAGATAACAGAGTGGTATTGCTGAAGCACATAAGCCTTACAGTTTAATCGCTTTTTTAGAATGCAATGAGCATTTGACGCATCCTGTACGCTACAGTGAAAAGCTAGTAGGAAGGACATCAAACACACTCCAGGACATTCGCACACACACATGAAACATTTCTTCTTGAACATTAGGGGAAAAAAAAAACAGTTACCATACCTTCTCCAACAGGAGCTGGATCTGGTCCTGACTTTTCAAAGTTAATAACAACTCCACTTTGGACTTTTTGAACTAGAGATTCTAAACATTGATTCAACATTCTTTGTGTCCGAACGCAGTAAGAACGACCTATGCAAGAGAAATCACATCGGGAGAAGAAAGTTTTGAGTAATCTTAATTAAGGAAGATGTTTTATTGCATCAGTGACACTGCCAAGATTTGGGATTTTATCCAAACAGCAACACACTCTGTACAAGTTCATGTAAAAGGCAAAACACTTTTCAAATGCAATACAACCAAGGGAGAGGGAAACCCATCAACCTGCTGAGCTTTTACTCATCGGCAAAAGAGGACTTAAAGGCTAAATCAGGCTGGTCCACGGCCAAGTTCATTAACACCCTTAAGAACATCTGTTTTCACAGGTCTATGCAATCTACCTGCTTTTGTCAATCCAAACCTTACCAACTTTATACCTATAAACCCCCAAACTTCCCCCTCCCACATATTTTCTTCAAGCACCAATTAAAAAAAATTCTGATGAACATCTCAAGGAACAGGCTCCAGAATTAATTATTTTAAGATTTAGCTTATTAGCCCTCAGCAGAATTAACATCTCAATAATAACCTGTCCCACTCAATTCAAGATTTAAGTAATAAAACTCATGACTGAGCAAAGCCAACCTCTGGAAGGACAAGAGAAATTTTCCAGTCCCTTCTACTGGTGCATTAAGAAAATTCTCCTGCATCTAGAAGATCTGAATATTGTTTTATTTTAAGGTTCTCCTCTGCTACTACTAGCCAATCTCAAAAACCACCACCCAGATTCACATGGACACAGAGTAACTCAGACGGAGAAAATAGCAAGAGAAGTTGAGGCAGAGCAAAAGAAATAGTTTAAGGCAAATACCAAATGTGAACCAATGATCCGAAGCAAACTAACATCCAGTTACCTCCTGTAACTTCACACATCTGTGTAATAGCAGATTCATCAGTAGGCACACTCCCAAGCTGCTCTGGTTCAGCAGATGCAGCTCCTGGCAAACGCAACACTAGAGCAAACAGCCTTTGATCCCAACGAAATGGTTCTTTGGTTAGCTCGCTTCCAGGCAAGGGAGAATTCAAAGGAAGATGAAGCTGGTAAAGAAAGATTTAAGAATATTTTCAAGTATCTGACAAACCAATACTCAAATTTGCTCATTACACTGTAAGGGACTCCATTTCTCTCCTATCAACTAATTTATCTGAAGTTATAGTCTGAAAACCCACATGAAGTATGAATCCACGGGCTGGGCTATGACAGCATCACTAGCTCCTGTTCAGTGTTATAAGGAGGCTGATGAAGCAGAAATACTATTAGCAGGAAAAAACAATTAATATTAATCTCAGCATAGTGCCAACTTGCAAGATTGTAACTTGAAAGAATTTAATGCATGTTTACCTCCTCTTGAACTCCAGCCGTGTTTGTCAGTTTGTTTCCATCTGTGATAGTAATCAAAATAGATGGTTCCAAGAAGAATGGATTCCTTCCCTAGAGACAAAAGCACAGGAATGCTAAGAGTAACCTTAACACTCAATTACAGGCTTATATATGGTGGGATGGATACTATGACTGGAGTGTTGGGACTGAGGAACACAGACTGTTTAGGAAGGACAGGCAGGGGAGAGGAGAAGTGAGTGTTGCCCAACCTGTAAATTGAGCTCTCCTACAAGCCCAACCTTTCCTCTTCCAAACCTTTTTCTTCACTCACTCGTGGCCCGCTTTCTTCACTGTGAGTTCCCAAGCAACCCCCCTCTGCTCTGCTCCTTTGCTGGCTTTAAGGAATCCCCCCTTCTCCGAACACATGGAAGGACAGGGATCTTTTGGAACAAGTCCAGAGGAAGGCACAAAGACCATCTGAGAGCTGGGGCACCTCCCATATGAGGACAGGCTGAGAGAGCTGGGGTTGTTTGTCCTGGAGAAGAGGCTCCGGGGAGACCTTAGAGCAGCCTCCAGTACTGAAAGGGGGCCCACAGGAAAGCTGGGAAAGGGTCTTCAGCGGGGGGACAGGGATAAGGACAAGGGGGGAACAGTTTTGACCTGAGAGGGAAATTGAGATGAGATCCTAGGAAGAAATGTTTTTACTGTGAGGGTGGTGAGACCCTGGCCCAGGTTGCCCAGAGAAGTAGTGGCTGCCCCATCCTTGGAAGTGTCCAAGGGCAGGACGGATTGGGCTCGGAGCACCCTAGTCTGTAGGAGGTGTCCCTGTCCATGGCAGGCAGGGTGGAACTGGATGGGCATCAAAGTCCCTTCTGACTCAAAGCATTCTATGATTTTTGTCATTGTAAAAGGAACAGCAAGACGAGTGCTCTTTCAAAATAATCCTGTAATTTTCTTTCAAGAGTTGTGGAGCTGTTCAGAACGACGCAAGAGCTGCTGCTCTGTGCATTCACATGCATTCACTAAAGATTTAGGATGACTGGCTGTTTCCCCCAGTAATAGCACAAAACTCCTCGAGCCCACAAAAGCAGAAAATAAGACAGACAGCTCAGAACTTCATGACAACAGTGGGGAAAAAACCCAGAGTCCTTTTAAATGGACTTTTCAAGTGTGAGAGAGGGGAAGTCAAGACATGAATCACAGACAACATAAAACAGCAAAGCAGATTTGCTGCCTTCCATCCTACATACTCCCAGCGAGCAACTGTGTATCTACAGTCAGGGTCATTTATATCACTGCTTTCTTTGCAGTTCAATAAGGAAAAAAAGTGCTAGTATAGTCCAGGATATGTTCAGTAGATGTAATAAAAAGAAGAAGGGAAAAAAAAAAGTTAAGTTCAAATTTTAACACGCAGCTATCCAACATTTAAAAACAAAATCAAGAGCAAAACCAAATGAGAATCACCAAATCCCCTCCCCCACTTTCAAAAAACAATTTCAAAAAACACAGAAAAATAAAAGATAGATTTGTTACCTGTCCATAGTTGTCTATTCCAGACACTAATCTATTGAGATTTAACAAGTCAAACGATGACCTGAGTGCCTGACCAAGAGTAGTTAGTCCTGAAGCCTGAAGATTTTTCAGTTCATTCATAAACGTTGCATGATTTTCCTTCCATCCAGCCTATTACATAAAACAAAAAAAGCCTTTTAGTTATTTCCACAACAAACTGCAATCAACTACATGTTGTCTTTTATCTCACTTCCCCCCAAGCATTTACATGCTACACACACCTAATCCATGTATGCACAACTTGGTGTAAAACATACAGTTAAGCCCACAATGGAAGACGCGCAAAACATAGGCACTGTCAAGCACTTGAAAAAATTTACAAATACCCAGTTCTTGCCCATGAAAACTGCTGTAGAGGCGATAGAAGTATTTGGATTAAGCATGTGAATATTTTATTAGAAGAAACTGTCAGATTTGGAAATCAAATGCAGCTCCCAAAGTAAGAGCAACAATAAAACAAACATACAAGCAGCATAATATTGCTGTTTCCTCAGAGGCACCCATCTTCCTTGCATCCTTTCTTTCCTTTCAGCACCCATTTACGGAGGCAAGAATGAATTTGCAACATGTACTAATGCAGGAAGTACAAATCTAAGGGTGGCAGTTCATAAGAAGAAAGATAAAGAAGCAATAGTAACAGTAACTGCCATCTTTGCTCCCCTATCACATCCTCCCCCTTCCTACAACTTCCCCTAGTAGGAAGCAAGCAAGCATATCAATTTAGCAGAAGGAATATTTAAAAAAAAACCAAAAAAAACAACAAACCAACACGATCAGCTATTTTTAGTTCCAATATTACATTACTCTTGCTCAACTTTTTCATTTTTCTTGTACTTCTCTCCCACCCTAGCCCACCAGGCCCAGTTCGTGCCTTTCTACACGCTATCAAATCTGCATCACAAACCCCTTGCCTTCCTTCTACCTTGGTATTCCGACTGCCAGCCCTCTAACTGCTCTCCTACTTGCGAGCACAGAACTTTCTATGGAGCAGCTGCAAACACACCACGTAAGACAGAACCAAATCACCGTTAAAGAGCCTCCATATCACAGCCTGAAATTCCAGAGGTCATGAATAAAGCTGTTATTGCTGACAAAGCCTGCAGAGCATTCAAATGACGTCGAAGAGATGAGGATGGACCAGTCCTACCAAGCTTTCTGGACCCTATCAGAAGCAGGGGTAACACACATCAGCATCAGCTGTGATTCACATTCCCTTCTCCTACAAAGTGTCATGCTTCAGAGCTCAGAAATGATTTAGAAACCATTAGCTCACAAGGAATTGGTGCAGGATTTAAGCTGCCTCACCTAAAACAAGAAAAGCTTGAAAACCCCAGATATTCACACAATTATCAGCCTTGCCATCATATCTTACTCCCCAAACCACTCTTGCAGCAAGGAAGCAGTTATTCAGCCAGGCTCACTATCAGCTAGGAACCGGAGATGTTCCTGTGCTCCAGCAGGAATCTTAGTTACGCAGCTAACGAGAGAATCATTTCAGACAGTTTGACTTTTGATGGGGCAACCACAAAAGGTTCTCTCCTCCCCAGTGCAGTACGCTCAGCACCAACCATCTGCTGACTACACTGAGCCGTGCAAGAACCTGAAGGGCCAGGATGTTGCTGCACTGTTGAAACAGCTATATCCCACCACCAATCTCTCGTACACACTCTGGGCTGCATAGATGGTCACAGACAAGCTTACAGCCACAATCAAATAAAAGAATGGAGTAGAAAGGATGTTTAATATCTCTGCTGACTTCTCCTGCCTAAGCTAGGAGGGTCTTTTCAGAATGAGGAATTATCATTAGGAGTTTAAAAAAAAACAAAACAGGTTTTGGTCAAGTTTAGCTCCTCAAAACAGTTTTTCAAGCTTTAGATTGGTACAAGGGAGACAGAGAGAAAACTGCAATAGAGCAAACAAATAAGAGTATTTCAGCAGGGCTGGCCCAGCTTTATGAAACTGCAACAAAAGCTCAAAGGAAGAGTGAGGCTTGATCAGCCGAGTTAATTCTCTATAAAACACCAACATCCTCTCACAACTGCAGCTTAACAAAACAGCACCTCATCAGCTGAGCCCCAGAAACCCCCAGCACTGCTCTCAGCCCAGAGCAAGAATAAAGAGCAAACGCAGGGTCTCTGTTTTGGAGTAAAAGTGAGTTAGCTAATGATCTTTTTTCCCCACAGTAAAAAACACCAAATCCCAACAGGATGACTTGCATTATCCTAAAAAGTTTGCCTTAAAACAATTTAAGGGATGAATTACAAAATTTTTTTTGTATGCATCCTATCAACCCGTAGTAGTATAGGTGAAACAGCTTCATTTTGTCTGGTAAATCTCCTACCACATGAGCCCAGCTTCTTAGGAACAGCCCAGCTGCAGTTCAAAAAGTGTTTTCCAGCAAAGATTGCTGTTTGAGTTACTGTGTTTCAAAAGCAGACATTTACAAAGGAAGCACTACAACTCTTTGATTTGAGCTCTAATAGATTTAAGAGTATTTCTTTCTAAAATAAACAGTAACAAACTTCACTGATATTTGGAGATTCTGCCATTTTCCTTTTCTGAAAACATATGCTTGGCTTCCAGCTCCCCCTGTGCTTGATCTGGCAGCAGCATGGTCAACCACCCACAGAACCGGCTGCCTCACCAGAGTACTCAGAGGGCACAAGATGCAGCTCAGCACCACTGGTTTGCCTTCTAAGAAAACTGTTTTTCATCTCACACCCTCCTGCAGGATCTTTAAAGATAAAGCTGAGCGGAGCTGCACCTCTTAAATAAACAGAGTAATACTGAAGAACTTCTCATTAAGAGAACAAGGGCAGCAAATGCAAGACATCCTAATTCCATACCCAGTGTACCACACTCTCTAGGTTATCCTCAAAACAAGGTTCTTGAATGAAAACCACCAAAATCACTGGCTAGAAAGTCATATTCGTCGAGATGTTTTTTCCAGAAAGACTCTAGTCAAGCTATACAATTAAATATGTATTTAAGGGACAGAAACTCAAGCCCCAAAGAACTCTGTGTGTTCTCCTCTCCCTATACACAGTAGGATCGTTCTTAGGGCAAAACAGAGCTAAGAGTTAAGAAAGTAATACAAAGCATATGCATAATGAGCTCAATAATGCATTTTAAAGTGATTTAAACAATAATCCTTCCTAAATTCAAAACACCACCATTAATGCTGCTTAGAAAAAAAACCACTGCTTTTAAGTAGCACTACTTCCATTTGCCAGCAGAAGCACTAACGACCAGAAAACCCAACCAACCATAACAGCCAACCCAAACTCCACAACCTTAAAAGGACCGAACACAAACGTATCCTGCAAAAACTATTTGTCCTCTTCAGGTCAGTAATTATGAAGTCAGAACTAAATATTAATTATTTTATTTGTTTATGAACCAGTTCTAACATCGAGAGCAATTTACCACATTCCTACTTAGTCACTTTTATGCTCAGAATTTATTAAAAGCAATCTAAGCAGCCTTTATCTTGCCACAACGTTACCAGCTTCTGCTCTGATAATTTACATAGAACAAATAATTTTAGCCTGCATGTATACCCCAAAAGACTTTCAGAGATTGCTGGAGAAAAAAAAACAAGTACTGTAAGCAAAAACCTCACCCTGTTTGCCTATGCCAAGGATAGGCAAAAAATGTGGTGTCATTTAGCCTTCTGTGTTGACAACTGCCAGCTTTGGACACCATCCTACAAAGCCCTGAGATCTGGAAGCAGCATCCCATCTTCCTTCCAGCTCCTGGCTTTGGCCTTTGCAAGCAAATCATGTGAAAAATGCTTGAAACGTAGCATTTTTTTAAGGTGACTTAGTTTTCAGACAAATCCATACCCTGCTTTGTTTCACATACAGCTAGAGAAGCATTTCAGCTGTTTCAAGAAGTAGGGAAGGTTGAAATGGCTTATTTCAGTAGTAAACAGGCCCAGATTATCCAGAATTCAGAGAAGCGCCAATGTGAAATCCAGTGAAGAAGAGAAGGTTCTTCTTACACCAACCAGAACCAGGGCCAACCGAACATCAACAGGAAAAGAGGTGAGCAGCAAAACAAAATCTCGTTCAGAATCAGTAGCTGAAAAAGACCTTCAGGACTTGGAAACAACAGAAGGAGATTTCCCTTGCAAGACGCAGAGAATCTTATAAAAAGCTTTAGTGGGGGGGAAAAAAAGCCCACACTACTTTTATCGCACAAAAGAGAGAAACTTCAAAGTGCAACAAAGAACATTTACTAAGTTTTTAATACACATATGTGCTGCAATCTCAGCTGCACTGGCCTAACTCTTGTATTTACTGGGTTTATAGGTTTGGGTTTTTTTTTTTTTCCTTACACAACACAAGATTTTCAGGCAGCATGGTTGCTTTCAATTATTTTTTAGCAGAACCAGAGGTTGGGCATTAAAGCACAAGAATTCCAGGTCTAACTCAGTCTCTCCCGATTCCACCAGCTCCATGAAATCCAGGCAGCTGCTGCTTTTGAGATTCTCCATCTTCAGTGTTTCTACAGGCAATGCCAAAGGACAGATCTGCAGAGTTTCTTGTTCACTGGATTGTTTTCAGATCTGATACAAAAATAACAACGTTACTAAAAATAATCTTCCAAGTAAGAAGACAATTTGCAACCTAGCATGCCAATTACAACTGCCTGCAACAGGAAGCACCCTGTTATTTATCTAAACATATAGATTTTGAGTTCTGCTAATGTTTCCCTAGAAAGTATAATTGTATTTCAGATAATCTAACTTGTTTTAAGTATTTAAGTTCCCCAGTAATTCAAATTTCTACTAAATGTATCCACCTTAGGAAAACCGAGATTGGTTCAGGACAACATGCCTGTGGCACGCTGGGTTGTCAGTGACATTCATATGGAAAAAATCAGGTGAGAAAAAAATCCAGCTGTTGAAATCTGAAACAACTACTGCTACAGAATTTCCAAGTACTGGGCGCAGACAATGAAACCAGCATAGCATTCTGCCTTCCAAATCATCACAATGGTTAATTTTTAAGTTACCTCTCTGTTCATTGGTAACTGCACACGTGATCACCACTCAAACCTGTTCTTGTCTGTGTGAGCATAGAGCAGACGTTTCTTTTGGACCCCTTGTAGTGCCAGAAGCTGCTTCTCAAACTCCGAAATATCTTCACCTCTTTGTAACCACCTGAACACCGTGGGTTCCGCAGCAGGGAATATCCTCCTCTGCAACCTAGAGCTTCCCTGGCCCAACTTCAGCAACTTCAGAGTAGGAATTCTAGTAAACACAGACCTCATCTTGATCACCCCGGTATTGCTATGACAAAACTTAGCAGAGGAGGAGAGGAGGTGGGGTCCTGGTACCATGCTGTCTCTCTTCCCCATGACAGACAGGGGTAACACTATTTGTCAGTACAGCAAAGTCAATGCCTACACTGCCCCCACGGTAGAGATTTACTAGCTAGAAATAGCACACAGAAGAAGGAAGGTACTGACTATGCTATAAACATTGTGTACATTTTTATTTAATATTCAGAAGTCCTAAAATAAGTCAACATCACGCAACCTACATCACCTACTAATTTCATCCTCAGAAATGTTTGTCTGCACTGTGCAAATGGGGCAGAAAGAATAGCTCTAACAGACACTTCAGACATTGACTCCCCTCCAAATATTTATGAATGCCATTTTTGAGGCAACAGAGCTCTCACTTTCTATCTGTGCCTTGCCTGCAGAAAAAATCTTCTCCCATTTCTGTACCTGTGTGCTCCAGTTACTTTTAGGCAACACACCAGCCCCGTCAGTGCACAATATCAAACAGTCCTTAGTGGAAAAAAAAATAATTAAAAAAAAATAAATCACAAGATAGGCTCCTTTTTGTTCTTGGCACAAGAACAGCATCACAACACCCACCTCTGAGATGCAAGATTAGCATAGCTCCAGCACAGAATGATACTGGCACACAGGCCTGCAATAGGCTTAGCATCAGGGCAGTGCTGAACACAATGAGCCAGCTTGGATCCAAGCTGTGCTGTCCTGGATTTGAAGGACTAGTGAGTGCGGGTGCAGGTACATCAACAGATCTTACTGGGCTGATGCAAAGCTTGTGGGAAGAGGAGGAAGGTTTGATGGGACCAAGCCAGTTGTGTGCGACTGCTATTGCTGCGTTAGTCTCTCTAGAGCACAATAAATCATTTGTATTGTTAGTTCTTCCAGTCTCTCCTTGCCTTAGATAAGGGTTTGAAACACAGACAGCTGCTACCCCTATCCTTAACTAAGTAAGATTCTAGGGCAAGGAGAGATAAGAAGACAAATACATCTTGGTTAGCAAGTCAGGGGAGCCTATCTTTCTCTCTTCTCATGGAAGTCTGGAGAGGGCATAGAGTTTCAAGTTAAAACTCAGACATGACCCCTACTGCAGGCATAACAGAAACAAGTCCTGGTCACTCAAGTAGGTATGCACTGCAAGTTACTATGGGATTAGCCTAAAAAAAATCAGCTTCTCAGTTGTCATCTCAGGAACATATTAATGAACAGTAAATTCACAGGTTTAAACTACCTTCTCAATCAGCCCGCAGAGCATTCAAGTACAGTGAGGAGTCCACAAGAGCGTGACTCGGTCCGGTCCTCCTTACATCAGACCCAGCGAGCAGCAGCCTAAAGCACTGTGAACGGTAAGTGACTGGTTTCTTCCTGTCAAGTATTTCTGCAGGTTGCGTAGGACACTCAAACTGAACCCCAGTGGGTCAAGAGCTTCTTCACATCCAGAGTAGAGGTTTTTTAAATTTTATTTTTTAAAATACACTTGCTCAAGCCTCAGTCAAATAAAAATAGCCACAGAAATCTAATACAGATAAAATGTCTCCAAGAGAACAGAGAAGCATGAACTGCTTTAATACCTCTTTGCAAAAAATACATCTTTAGGAAAAAAAAAAGACACCAGAGTAGATGATTACTTTAATGCCACACAGCTGAGACGTTTTGACACTGGATTTCTACCAGAAAGCTGTCACCTTCCTTGTCATCCACTTCCAGGCACCATAATTATTCCCTTTTCCCCATCTCTGGGAATGTACTTCGACAACAAACACAGAGCCTCTTCTCCCCTCACCCATATTCTTTTTGCCTACATAACTGGAAACCTTGTATAACTGCTACTGCCAGGCAATTACACAGGGAAGAAGTATTTCTTTATCTCAAAAAAAAAAAAAAATTTAAAAAAAATCACAGCTTTTCAGATGACTTCAACAAGATACAGAAATTCTTCTTCATAAAGAAGAATTCAAGATGTTTCAACTCTTGAATTCCAACTCATATTAATCTTTAAGTACAGTATCCATGAAAAACTTTAGCAGAGAGCTCTTAAGCTCCAGTTACAGAAGGAGAACTGGGTCCTTCTGTTAATGTTGGCATTTATGGAGAAGCAGTGCCTTCACCTGTTAAAAACATCAAACAGAGATGCTGAAAGCTGAAAATATACCTGGATTCAATTGATAATAATAATAATAATCAATGCCAAGAAAAGAAAACACAAAAAAAACCACCAAACCAGCCTACATTACCTTTTTATTCGTTACCTGCTGTTCCTGCTTTAATCCATCTCCAGATTTAGCTTTTTGGTCAACAATATTTCACCTGTTTTGACAGCTACCTCACCATGCTTTTTGCTGTAAAAGGATAAAAGGACTACACATGAAGAAAGAAAAGTAAAAACACCAAGGAGATCATGGTATCACCCTGCTCCAAAAAGCATTCTTACTCAAATAAAAGAACACTATCCAGTTAAAAAGCACTCGTTTCTGAGAAACACTCGGCAAGCTAGGGTATTCCAATACAGAGTTGAACCAGAACAAGCCACATTTCACACAATAGCTTAATGGAGAGGGAACACAGATGTCATCATACAATTTGCAGTTCTAGTACAGTAAGCAAAACAAGAGGACGCGTGCTTCTGTTCAGCAGCATAGCAGGCATTTTAGAAACATCATTATAGGTGTATCTGAAACAAATACTGTAGAGAGGGCAACTGCTGAGACATGGGCATTTCAATCAAAAAAATCTGTATTTACCCCTAACACCCTTTGCTCTTCCAGACTATCAAACACGCCTTCAATGCCGACCCGTCCCCATCTCCATCCTCCTCCTGACACCTTCCTAAAGCCAGTGTGGCTGGGAAAGTCACAAGGAATAAAGGCAAGAGCAAAGAGGTTACAGAGTGTGTGCTATCAGCAAAAAGGATTCTTCATGACACAATTTTGTGAATCACATGGAAGACAATTGCTGACAATCCTCTAGCTTTACAGCCCAGAGCTGAGACAACACAGCATGATTCACCCCCATTTTGAAAATTGTTGTGTTCTTCCCCTCTCCTTCTAAAAGCAAATCACAGAACTGGTGCAGCACACCAAAGTGCTACAGATATTGCAAGTTTACTTTGAATCTCAAGAATGCAGCAAATCTGGAAGGCCTCAGCTAATCAACCAATTTCCTCAATTTATGTCTGAAATGCTATCCAAGACACTGCTTGGAAAAAAAAAACATACAGGTAGATGTTAGATCACAATTAAATTCAGGTACCCATTGAAGGAACACAAGCTGAGAAACTTCAATGAACTAGTCTAGCAAATGATGTCAACTCCACCTTCAAGCCTGGTGCAGCCAAAAATACATCAGTGGAATTGGTAGCATCGTTATGCTCAGTTTTGTATTTTAGAGAAGAGAAGGTCGTGGCTTCCCTCTGGAGTCAGCCAGTTCAAAAGTAACAACCTCAGCTTTAGCTCTTTTCATCAGATGGAAGCCCTTGCTGCCTCACAGCACCCTGCAGACTTCATGTGCTGTCATACTGAGGACCTTGCTGGCCAAAGATAGTGCCCACGCGAGTCACTAGGGCTTGCAGGAGGGTGCCCATTGGGTCCCTGGCCCGCGCACCACCAGGACGCCTGGCAGCAGCTAAAGGCACCAAGTGTTCTGCCTCGACAGATGTAGATTTTCCCACAAAGGTCTGTTCAACTTCTGCGCCTTTTTTTTTTAAGAAAACTAAAAACTTACCAGCTCTACCCTAACACACTGTGAAGACCAATACTAATGCATTATTCTCACTGATAAGCAGAGCACAGCAACACCAGCTTAGCCACGCTGTAGATCTTTGTTTTCAGTCAAATTAGTTGTTCAACAACATCCATCTTATGAAGACTTGTATTTTTTTTTACACTAGTAAGAGCTTAAAAGCATCTCTGAAAACATAGCCACGTCAATAATCATCCTCATCTTTAAAAAGCAGAACTAAGGAGTTCTGAAGCGTTGTTTCTGTAGCGTAGAATAATATTTAACATATTTAGTGCAGCTTTTCCTGGAGAGTTTGCATAGGAGCTCAAGCAAAAAAACACAGTAAGTGGGTAAAATGTGAAATTGGCCCTTTAGTTAGAAAATAATAAGGGGGGCTAGTAGCTATTTCAAAGAAAACAAGGTTCTTATCTAGTAATAAGTAGTTCAAGTTTCAGAGATACTTGTAAATGCCAGATCTTACACCAAAAGAAACTGTGTATTTCCAGTACTCTGCAGAATGACTGGAAGGTCAGCATGAGTCTATGCATAAGCACAGATTCTCCTGTGCACAACACCACAGTCTTATTGCAAGAATGTACTTTTTCCTTGGCGCCTTACTACAACCTTAACCCTGGAACACCCTGCTCACAGCTAAGTTAGTTACTACACAGCCATTTTCTTACTATCCTAAAATTAGCAAGAAAAATGCAAAACACGAGAATCCTTTAAATTACTACCTGCTACTTTTTTTGAGGTAGAAGCATCGAATCACACACTAAGTGGTAAACTGCAAAAATAAAGTTTAAGAAGAAAGAAAAAATTCCAAGACTCTAAACCCGCAGGAGTGAATCACTTAACATCCTGCATTTAAAATTCAGAACAGCAGCAACTGCTTTCTTCCACTGATTTTTTGTAGCCCATGTTATTAAATAAAATCAGGGATACGGGCGTTTAAGATACAGAAAGTGAAGAGAATCACTAAAGACTAGAGACATCCAGAATCTTCTCAGAGGGCCCTTAGACTTGCACTGCTCTCCCCCTCCAGAAGCACTGATCTTCCAGAAGATGGGACAGAAATTACTTTTCTCTATTTGACTCTGCAGTAGGAGACAGCACTAAGTTCTGTCTTTTCTTGTCACAATAAGCTCAAAACATCATTCATTCACCTTTGCTGCAAAACACATTCTTTCTTGCAAGCCTTCTTGGGTGAACATTGTAGAAGTGTCTGCAGCCTGAATTACCTTTTTCCACTGTTAAAGTGTGAGCAAATCAGCATTTGATACCACATTAGTTTTCACTAAGTCTAAAAAGAATAAATGTCCATTTTCCAGATATCACGGAAGTATTTTGTGCAAATTTTTAGCTGTACCACAAAGCCAGGTTACAAGGCCTAGGCTTTCTTCCATAAACATCAACAAAAAAGAAAACTTTTTTTAGAAACACACACATGAAACTCAAACACTAAGGGCACCAAAGGGGAGGAGGCAGCCAATAAAGATTACACGTGGCAGGAACCACTGACTGCACAAAGCACCTTCCTCCTCGCAGAAGATCTCACTACAAAAATACAGCTAGATATCCAACTCAACTGTCTGATTACACATTTTGAGCTTCTATTTTTAAAATAAAAGCGACCTTTGCACTGAGGATGGGTTAAGCCTCTTAGTGCAAACATATCTACTTTTGTCTAGTTTATCCTGCAGTCTTAAGGGCTTACATCTTTGAATGAGTCCAAGATCAAATAAAGAACCAAATAAAATATGAAAAAATAAACTGCTACAGTGGTTACAAACAACAGATGTTGGTTTCCATTCAAGGCCTCTGGCATCTCACCCACAGTACGAAGCAGTCACCTATTTCAGATGAAAAAGCAAGCTTTTCATTTGCCAATTCCTGTAGAAACAGAACTGGTTAAATTATTTTCACTAACCTAGCAACACAGCTCTCCCTTCCTTCCTGTAAGGCAGGCAGCAGGTGAAAGCACAACTTCAAGTAGTTAACTAACTTCAAAAACTAATGATAAAAACTAATGATAAAAATGACAGCCAAGCAGAATTTGGTCCATCATATCTACCAAAACGTTGATTTCTGAACCACTGTTCCATTTAAAATCTATTCCTTCCAAAAACTACCACCTTCTTGCATGAACTAGAATTTTTTACAAAAGACGTCAACTTCAGAACACACTTACTTCTTTTAGAAAAGTGAATCACAGCAACTATTACTGGTTTGTTTGTTTTTTAAAGGGAGCAGCACATTACTATGCAGAAAATTCCTTAGCATAGCACTTTCTTCTCCTCACACCAGTTCCTGCAAAAGGGTGCTTGCTACAACACTCAAACAAAAGGCAGAGAGCAAGCAGCAGTCACTCAGGACTGGGAGGAAGAAGTAAGACTAGCATGCTTATTCATGTTTAGGAGCATTTTAACATGTTTTACACTACCCGATATGTTGTCTCTCAAGAAAGTGAATGTGTCTTCTAAACAATGCTTTCTATTTGAACCCATTTAGTACTACCATACTTTATTGTGTGCCTGCCACAGGGAGGTCAACTGATAATTCCTCGGGTTTTAGTACAATAGATTCTTAGATTTTGAGACGTGCTACGGTATATAAAATACAAACCTACGACTTTCACCAACAAGAGCCTTATAACCACCTTTGGCCTTACTTGTCCATTTCCAAAATAGTTATAGAAACAAAACAAAAAAAGGACCTTTTCACAGGCATAGACACAGAGCACACATCCTTCATTCAAACGTTTAAGCAATAAGGCAGTTAGAGAGAAGCAGTTAAAAACTGGTTGGTGGGGTATTCACAAGCAGTATTAAATGCATTTTGTTTTGTCCTCAAAAAGAACTAGACAATCGGAATTTGCATGAGTGCTTGTAAAACAATTCAGTGACTTCTGTTTCTTTTCCTAAAATCATTTTGTTAAACAAAAGAAGAACAATCCTTGGTTTTAGCCTGCCAGTCATTTCTGCTGAAAGTCAGCCTCCTGAAAACACACAAATTCCACGACAAACCCCAAACCAAGCACAGCAGATGTATTTCAAGACTGGAGGACAGGTGTGCTTAGTACTTCACAGGCAATGGAAGACATTAGTACTCAAAAATATTGCTCTCACTGACTCAAAAAGTGTATGTGGTATAACAGGAATACCTTGCTCTATCTGCTAACAGAGAACATCACCTCCCAAAGTAGTTATCAAGAACAGACACTGCACACCCTGCTCAACATCTCGTCCCATTCTTCAGTACTGGATTCTGCATTTTTTTCTCCTTCCAATAATGCCTGCCTGGCAGGTTCACTAAGTTTGTGTGTTACTTACAGTGTATCTGGAGAGAAAGATAGGCCTCTCCCATTTATCTCCCTTTTCTGTCCCTTTTGCATTGGTACAAGAAGTAGTTACTATTACAAAAAGTAGAATATTTTGATTTAAGCTAAAGTACTGTTAAGTTTCATCTAAGCAGTCGGAGTTTTTTCAAAGTTAAGACAGAATGTCCCTCTGATACCATGTTTTCTTTCTCTGAGAGGATGGCTTCTTTAGACAGTTTCTTTCCCAGATATGGTTCATTCTTTGAAGATGATACCTTGTGTGAAGTCTGATCTGTACTGAACACATGTCTCTTCTTCTGTAATCACCTCTGTTAGGAATCTCTTATCTGAAAGGCAAGGTCAAGCAGAGATCTGGAGCCAGTTTCAAATTAGCAAGAATTCTGACTGTTGCGAAGTTCCATAATAACACTGGAATTAGATCTTGGAAAGTAAGAGAACATGCGTAAGATTTCTGGGGAAATCTATACATTTGCATGTAAGTGGGAAACATATTCTGTAACTAACTTTTGTTTCATTGCACACGATTGATGGAGATCACTCCCTTGTGTTGCCCAGGCCTGACGAAGGATGCTTGCTTTCTAAAACTCTAGAACAAGCCTTAAGTGTTTGATTTGCCAGCATTTTCAGTATCAGTGTCTCCGATAATCAGCTTCCCCCTCCTGCCCCTCTAGCTGCTATCTGCTTTGCAACAATTGTGCCTGCATATCTCACTACCAACTTGTAAACCTCCAATCATATTTCCAGCTGCTCATACATCCTTCTCCACAGCACAGATCAGACCACTGGGTACTTGCATCTGCCAGAAGCCAGACCTTTCACATAGAAAACTGATGGTTCTCAGTATCTCAAGGTTTCTGGAAAAGCCCAATCAATTTAAAATTATTCTGTGGATTTGCTACAGGTTAGCTTACTAGGTATTGCTCTAGTTTTCTTCCTCAATAACAGTTAAAACACACACAAATGCATTTCCCATCACCTTAGGCAGCTTTCCCGAAGATGTCTGCCTGAAACCCAACAGGTTTCACAGCTGGGTTTCTCTTTCTCCCTGCAGCTCAGGGTCAGGAGCTCCAATTTCCTTCCTTCCAGAAACAGACAAATAGATCTGACATCTTCTTTTGCAGCACAGCCTATTCATTCGCTACCCTCCTTTCCAGAGTCAGTGGTAACTGGTTACATTCTGCACCAGCAAAGCTTCCATGTGGAATGAGAATTTAAAAATGCAGGCCAAAGCTTTTGTGCCACTAAAAAAATGAGATAGCAAAGCCAGTCTCCCTGAGTCTGACCTTATGAACTCCCAGTTTTGAAGTACTAGTTCAGTACCATAAATGAACATCTTATTTACATATGGCAAGCACTCTTTGACAGGCTTTAAAAGAGCCTTCTATAAACTCCTATTCCAGCCTCTAAGGTACCCCAATCTAACACCAAAAATCAAAGGTCTTTAAACTCAATCCCTTATGAGAATTTCAAGGAAACAGAAGAGATTTGTTAGAGTCCATTGCAAAGGGCTGCTTCCACAGGAGAGCTCTTTAGCACCGAAACATCAGACTAGCAGAGAACAGCAACTGAACTGGAAGGAATTCCATCCATCATTTGCACAGCCTGGATTTATCAAACAGTAAAGTGTTTCACATACATTATATTACAGATTTTGAGCTACTTCTCACACAGTCTCATGCTTATTTCTGCATCCAGATTCAAGGAACCCATTTATAATGCAGTCACTCACTGAATTCAAGGGTCATATAACAGGTAACAGAAAGAGGAAAATCTATATAATTTCAGCTTCGGCAGAGTAAACTTAAATTCTCCCAGTCTTCTGACTTGTGACCGGATCATATATAAAGGTTATACTATGTAGTGTCACAAGAATATAAAGCAAAAGCCAGATTTCTGTGCCCCTGTCATAATTAATATTTCTGAAGCACTAAGAAAAGGCGGTACTGCTATCAGCAGCCGGGTATCAGTCACAGGGAACAGGGCAGGACAGTTAATCAATAACTTCACATAAGTTCACAAGTTTTTTTCTGTGTCTTAACTAGCCACTTGCAGCACAAATCCACAAGCAGAACACAAACTGCAGGATGTGAGGTTTAACAAAAAACAAGAATGGAAAAAAAAAATAACAAAGAGCTAAACCTTGCCCTCCTTTTCAAAAACTCTTTCCAAGCAGATTTTGGTTGGAGCTCCATTTGCAGAGAAATCTAGGTAGATCTTGCTGAAACCTACCTCCCTCTCTTCTGCAACACTGGAAAACATGAAACACTTGGGTAGTGAGGCAGGTGAGAAGACTCTTTCCTTCGCCTCATACTTTTACCCTAGCACCACTACATTGGGGAAAAAAAAAACACAAATGGCTTAAGATCCTCTCCATTTATCCCATGGTGCATGCTTAGGTGTAGAGAAACACAGACATTGATAGAGAGGAAAAAACATCTAAGGATGCTGAATGGTTCTACGATTTCAAAATAGAAATACACAGAGCAAATACAGAGAAAAAGCCATACAAGACCAAGTCAAATACTGTGCCAGACAGGGAGGCCATTTTTCCTACCCAGGAGAACTGAATACGTTTGGAATTCCTTCAATACCTAAATTTTAGCAGTAGTGTTTTAATTATAAGAGACACCTGCCACATGCTCCTGAGTACAAAGGAGTTATACTACAGGTATCATCACTTTCCCAAGCACACCAAATACCCCCAGACTGGCCTAGCTTTCTTCAGTGCTGCTACACACCACTAGACCAAAACGGACTCGCTTGACAGCATCCTATGGCAACTGCCATCTAAAAACAGTAGAGGAAAAAGCACAATATAAGCATCACGTTGAACATTCTTACTTCATGAAATAACCTACTATTTCCCCCGCCCCGGTCCGTAAAATGAGAATATGACCCAACATTCACCAGAACTTACAGGTGTCTTTCCATTTACCTATACAGGATCACATCATTTGGCAACTACAAGTTTATACATTCTGTAACATGCTTTTAAAATATTAAATATTTCTCTCTTACTGGAGAGCATTTTGGAGGCAAAGCAAGAGCTGTAAATGGCTGCATCATAATTACTGTCACAAATCACCATCTATACATTACGTAACAAACAGGAGCAAAGCAGCTGGTGATGTTCCAGAGGCTTTTGCTGCGGGAGTGGAACTGAGATTCCTACCACCCCTATCTCCCTGTCCCCACCTTCCAAGGACGGCACCTTGTCTCCTCCTTAGACACACGCCACCACAGTTCTTTGTAGAGCCGCACTGCAAACTCAAGAGACTAAATAATCCCATTTTTAAAAGCAGCACAGAGAGCTATGAGCAGTCTATTAAAAACAGGAGTGACTGGGAGACGGGTTACAGGTCTTGCAAATAATTTCAAACTCTCTACACTTTAAACAGTTCCAAAACCATTATCTTACTTGCACAGCTTTTAGCAAATCATTTGTGCACTAGTAGAATCCTTTCACTCAGCACAATACCACCATGAGTGCGATGTTTTCCTTAAGATATCCTTGTCCTTCACAAGTGAACCAGTACTGTTAATTAAAAAAACTTTAAGGCTAAAGGCAAACTAACCGTGAAACAAAAGCAATGCACTCATCTCACAGTTACCCCTACTCCAAGCTGAAGTTCCCATAATACTTCTACCTTCTGGGTGGTCAGCTTCACAACAAGCTCATGTCCCTCACTTGCTTCGCTGGCAACCTTAAGAGCTATCTGGCAATTATATAATTTAATTAGTGTAAATCATAAAGAAAACAAGAGATAAAGCTGCCACAAACTGAAACCAGCCACCACTGCATGTATTTGGAAAGCAGACCTGCAAAATGCATTCACTTGTCAAGTTCTTTCTCTCCTTCGCTAAATAGAGATAAGGTATCTCGCTACAGCAGCATTAGCAAAGAAACTAAACTCTTTTTTTTTTTTTCCACAAGCATGTTTTGTAGGACATAGAGATTTTGGCCTAGACCAGAAAGTTTTCCTGGAATAACACAGCAGAGGGGCATCATACATACCAAGAAAATATCTTAAGAACACATCTTCCAACAGAGGGAAGAATCTCATTGTTGCTACAAGGCCTCCACTGCTCGAATAAGAAAGGGTGACAGCCTAACTACATCAATTTATGCCACAAAGTCTTTACGTAACAGTTGTACTGGAGTTGTGATCGTAATTATTATAAACATTTATTGGATCTGCAGCCTGTTTCCACACAAGTTACTAAGTTTTGAAAAAATATCTGAAGATTGCTTAAGGTCCAGGATGCTAAAGGCAGAAAAATACATTTTTAAGAGGAGACAAATAACAAGAACGTTTGGTTTTTCCCTTGGCTATTTACTGTGTGTCAAACATGATTCAACACTACGATGGGTATCACAGTCTCATTTACTTCAATTGCTATTTACTATAACTGGGAACACAGTCAGATGCTCATTAGTACACAGAACGTACCCAGATGCTCATTAAACCTAAGGATCTTCCTCAGCAAATCTGAGTACGAGTGTGGTAATAACCTGTAGCATTACCACACACACCTCAAGCAGAAGGGCCACTTTTTTATTACATCACCAGTATGCTTGCTACCACTGCAGTGGAAAGGCTTCTTTCTCAAACTTAAGAAAGGTTTACCTGCAAAATACCTGACACAACTAGGATTAAAAAAAAAAAACCTAACACAAGAAACCTACAGTTAACACCAGCGTAACAGAGGTTTCATTTTACATCCAGACATGGATGGGGAAAAGTATGCGTGCATTATTTCTTAAAAAAAAAAAAAACTTCTCTCCAAGACCCAGGTTTTTTGACAGATACTGGTTTCTGTTACTCAAGAACGATGATTTCAATTCACAGAACAGGATGACTTCTGCACCTTCTTCTGAGGAAACGCAAGACAAACAATAAATACTGAGTCACTAAATCAATTCTGTCACTTCAGAAAGCAGACTGTACTTTTTCACTGTGTAAATACATTGCCGATGAAAGGAAACAAGATTCACAGCTCTTGATGATTAAGTTTCTTCATTATCAAAGATGTGATTAGAAAGCATCACTGAACAGAGTTATTCTTACGACTTCTCTTCAAGAAATTTTAGCTAGGGGATCCAGAGAAGTTTCTCCCTTCTTCTCTGGAATGACCAGCAACCCATTTTTGCCTAAAGCTCTTTGGCCCTCGCGGTACAGGACTAAGGCCCAATGGTTGTGAGAACTCCTGCATTAGTCATGGCGAATACAGTTCTAATTGACAACTGTTCAGGAGGATTCTAAAGCTCCCACAGCAATGATGCTTTCTGTGGCACACTTTATTTCAATATTTTAAATTCAGTGAGACGTTTCCATCAGCGAATTGAATGCCAGAGTTTAAGTGACATGGCGCTCTGACTTTTTTTTGCTCTAGCCATAACCTCATGGTACGGGCAAGATGATATACAGCTCAGCCCTGCTTGCCTCAGCCTTGAGAAACAAGAAAAGAGGGACAGGAGAGGCTAGCGGACCACATGCCTGCATGGAAATCTCTACTCAAGTCCCAGTTACCAGCACCTTACACAGAATGGTACTGGTCACAGGGTGCAGCAGCAGAAAGAGGAACCCCACATCGCTGCTTCTTCTGCTTTGGTCCTTGCCCCTCATGGAGCAGAACAGCACTTGCTGCCCCACATACTGGTGACCCTGTCCCACACCACAGCCATGCCCAGGGTGGCATTGGCCATGGTGGCATCGGGACCTGGCGTGGGGGGAATGGGCAGCTGAGGATCCTGCACTGGGAAGTGGAAGTAGGGGCGGCAGCTGAGCCACTTGAACTAGAGAGGCATGAAAATTGGAGGGGCAGCTGAACCCCATGCACTTGGGGGGGAGTGAGGGAGGGTGCGGCTGAGCCTCATGCACTTGGGGGGAAGCGCAGGAGTGTGTCTAAGCACTGAGCCACCTGCAGTGTGGGGAGGGCGAGTAGCAGGGATGAGCCCCTTGCACTGTCTGAGAGAGGGATGAGGTCTCTGAGCACTGCGCCTCCTGCAGTGGGGCAGGGGGGCTGAGCACTTAGCCCCCTACACTAGGGAGGGTTGAGCACTGATCCCCCTGTACCGGGGCTGGCTGAGCACGGAGCCCCTTGCACCAGGGGGGGTACAGTGGGGAGGGTTGAGCACTGATCCCCCTGTACTGGGGGTGGCTGAGCAGGGAGCTCCTTGCACCAGGGGGGAACAGTGGGGAGGGTTGAGCACTGATCCCCCTGTACTGGGGGTGGCTGAGCAGGGAGCCCCTTGCACCAGGGGGGAACAGTGGGGAGGGTTGCGCACTGATCCCCCTGTACTGGGGGTGGCTGAGCAGGGAGCCCCTTGCACCGGGGGGGAACAGTGGGGAGGGTTGAGCACTGATCCCCCTGTACTGGGGGTGGCTGAGCAGGGAGCCCCTTGCACCAGGGGGGAACAGTGGGGAGGGTTGAGCACTGATCCCCCTCTACCGGGGCTGGCTGAGCACGGAGCCCCCGCACGGGGCGGGCGAGCCCGGCGGGAGGCGGTGCCGGCCTCTCCGCACCGGGGGCGGTGCCTCCCCGCCGCCGCCCGCCTCCTCCTCCCCCCCTCCTCCTCCTCCTCCATCTCAGCAGCGCCCTCCGCCTCTCTCCTCCATACAAAAGCAAAATGTCCGCCATCTTCACGGGCCGCTGCTGCCGCCGCCGGGCGGGACGGGGGGGTTACCTTGATGCAGTAGGGCGGCTCGTCGAAGGTGACCAGCATGTACCTGTCGCCGCGGCTGGCCGGGTCCCGGGCCCGCAGCTGTGGGGAGAGCGAAGAGAAGCGGCGCCGTGAGCGAGAGGAGAAGGAAGGGAGGGTGTGGGGGGGCACCGGGGCGGCCCCGCGCTCACCTTCATGAAGATCTCGACGGCGCCTTTGGCGATGTCCAGGTAGCTGGTGCCCAGATAGGCGCGCTGGTTCATGGAAGCGGACGTGTCTATAAGGAAGAGGAGGATCGGCATGGTCCAGGCAGAGCCCCGGCCCGCCGGGCACCCCGCGGCGAGGATGGGGTGGCGCTCGCTCCCGTCGCGGCTCCGCTCTGAGCCGCCTGCGCTCGCCGAGACCCAACTTCTCTTCCCTCGGCTTCCACCAGCACCACGTGACCCGCGCGCTCGCCATTGGCTGACAATTATACCCACATTTGCATATTCATGAAGGGAAGGGGAGGGGGAAGGAGGTGCTGCCGGGGCCCTGTGCGCGCGCGCGCGCCGCACCTGTCACTCCGCCTCGCCCCGCTGCGGGGTCCCCCGCCCCGATCCCCAGGGGCCGCCCCGCCCTCCCCTGGGACGGAAGGCTGTATGGGTAGAGAGGGGAGACCCCGCCCTGCTCCCCAGGGTCCCCCCCTTCCCCCTCGGGAGGCCACGCCCCCGATCGACCAGTCCATCTCCCCAGGGAGGCTACGCCCTCATAGAGGCGCCCCTCCCCCAGGGAGGCCACGCCTCCATTGGATGCCCGTCTTTCTCCAATGAGACCACGCCCTAATGAGGAAGCCCCGCCCCTCCCAGTGCAGCCACGCCCCCTCCTGAGAGACCACGCCTCCGGGGGGGCACCCCGCCACGAGGTTCCCGTACGGGGATGGGGGCGCCCCGCCTGCCCGCCCCCCACCCACCCCCCAGTGCCTTCCCTTAAGCCCTGAACCTCAGCCCTGAGCATGCGGTTCTTTGCTAGGCTGGTAACGCCATGGCCTAGAGGCCTCCTCGGGTAAAGGTGGGGTGGCAACACAGCGCCTGTGGAGAGACTGAGAGTACATGAACTGCATCATCTCCTACAGCTCCAGTGGAAAACTAAAAGTCTGAAAAGAATCCTAAAATAGTTCGGGTTGGAAGGGATGCCAAAGCCCACCCAGGGCCACCCCCATGGGCAGGGACACCTCCCACAGACCAGGCTGCTCACAGCCCCATCCAACCTGCCCTTGGAAACCCTCGTCCTATCACTCCAATCACTCCATAGCCTTGTAAACAGCCCCTCCCCAGCTTTCCTGCAGCCCCTTCAGGTACTGCAAGCTGCTATAAGGTCTCCCTGGAGCCTTCTTCAGGCTCAACAACCCCAACTCTCTCAGCCTGTCCTCATAGCGGAGGTGCTGCTGCCCTTGCATCATCTTTGTAGCCTCCTCTGGACCTGTTCCAACAATTCCATATCCTTATGGTGGGGATTCCAGAACTGGACACAGGACTCCAACTGAGGTCTCACGAGAGTGGAGCAGAGGGGTACAATCCCCTCCCTCACTCTGCTGTTCACGCTGCTTTTGATGCAGCCCAGGACACGGTTGGCCTTCTGGGCTGTGAGCGCACATTGCCGGCTCCTGTCGAACTTCTCATCAATCAGCACCCCAAGTCCTTCTCTGCAGGGCTGCTCTCAGTCACATCGTCCCCCAGCCTGCATTGAAACTGTTCGATGCAGGTGTAGGACCTTGCACTTGGCCTTGTTGAATCATAGAGTCAAAGAATCACCAGGTTGGAAAGGGACCCACTGGGTCCTCGAGTCCAATCATTCCTAACACTCCCTAAACCATGCCCCTCAGCATCTCATCCACCTGTCCCTTAAACACCTCCAGGGAAGGTGACCCAACCGCCTGCCCTGGGCAGTCTGTTCCAGTGCCCAATGACCCTTTCCGTAAAAAATTTTTTCCTGATGTCTAGCCTGAACCTCCCCTGGAGGTTGAACATCATGAGGTTCACAAATGCACACTTCTCCAGCTTGTCCAGGTCTTCCTGGATGAAATATATCTTTCTGGTGTGACAACTGCACCACTCGTTGTAGTGTCATCTGCAAACTTTCTGAGGGAGCGTTCAGTCTCAGTATATATCTCATCAATGAAAATATTAAACAGCAAGGTGTCCAGCTCCAAGCGAACTCCTATCCCTGTCCTATGCAAGGACAGGAGTTGGGATTCAATGATCCTTGCAGGTCCCTTCCAACTCAGGTCATTCTATGTTTCTGTGAAAATACGGAGTCCCAGCGGTGCTGGGATAGGCCCCAGCCCACATACTGGTCCCAGCAGTGGCTGCTGGCGGAAACTGGGTGAGGGGAACGAGACCAAGGAACTCTTTAGCACTATGTCTGCTCCTGAATGCCTGTTTGCTTCCAGGACTGAATCCAAAGAACACAAAAGCAGCACTGTCAACACAGATCTTGGTTTAAAATAATAATTAAGTAACCGATAATATTTACCAATGTTTAACATTCAAAGGCTTTGGTGGCAGATTTTTTCTTGCCGTTCAGTTGAACAATAGGCAAAGAATCAGTTTCAGTTTTCACTCTGTATCTGTGAAGCATTTGGACAACACTGGTGTTTCACACCACCACAGGTGTGTTCCAAAACGCCCATTACAAAGCATTACAAAATATCAGTGCTTGTAGAGATACGATTCCCCATCTTGATCAAAATAAACAGAGACATAAAATCTTTTTAATTCAGGGATGTACTCGTTCCTTTTGACACCAAAAAAAAACCCCAACCGTCTGAGTACAGGGCAGTGGCAAGTCTGTATTGTTTTTACAAAGCTTAAATTCTCTTTCAAAAATCTTAGCTTCTGCAGATATTATTCATATAACATTACGAAATTATTTAATTTTACTGAACCATACGGTGATAAAATAATAGTTGAAAGGCAGCTCATTTTGGAAACAGATAACTATCAGACTTGGAGACTCTCCATTTAGTTATCCAGGCCCCCTCCATAAGTTGTGTATGTGCAAGTGCAACTGTGATCAAGGTTTCTGAATTTTAGCAATCATACCAGAAATGCCAGGAGGGATAAACATAAATATTATTATGCAAGTGATCAGCACAGATGAATGGAGCCAGACTGAAAGAAATGGCATTTGAATTTCTAGGCAAGGCAAAAACGCAGATACCGTATTTTTGCACCACTGCATATTAGTCCAGAAAGAAAATACCTGGATAGGAATGGACTTGCTAAGGACTGAATGGAAACTAAATTATTGGTAGAAGATGCCAGGTAATACCACTGGGTCCCAGCACCAAGAACTTGTTGAGGCCACCTTTGCATTTCTCTCACAGCAGCCAGATGAGGTCACAGACTAACTTTTTCCTCCAGCGGACCTCGGCCAATTCGAGCTGGCAGCCCAGAGGCCCCACGTCCTGCAGTGTCCTCAAATCAGACTACATGAAAGGCTAAACAATTAGAAGTTCCTACCCTCACCACATATATATATATTTAACTCCAGACTGCCAGATACCTAAAAGCCACTTCTCTTCCATTCAAACATATTATTTAAAGGTCAAGATGAAACTCTCTTGTTTCCCGTTTCAGAGGCTGACCTTTCCAAGGGCAGCAACAGGGAAGGTTCACATACTCTCCCTTTCTCTCTGCTGAGGATTTTGGCTTTTGGAACCTGCTCCTGCTGGACACCATGAGAGCTGAAGTTGAGCAATTTTCTGGGCACACTGCAAGGCATTTATGTAGTTTAATGAGACTTTTTTAATTCCTGAAAGTAACATGTGCATAAATGCAGCTTGATTGACTGGTTCTTTACTGCTCCTCCATATGATTTACGTTTGCAGCACTGACCACCTGGCAGCTATGGCAGCAAACACTCGCTACATCTACGAAGTTCAGACTTTTCTTGGGTTTTAATTGAAATTACACTCATCTACATTTCTTCAACTGCAATAGTTAAAGAAGTTGTCTCTTTGGGGAAATTAACAACAATAGCTGCTGCAGATTAAGATCTCCTACAATTAAAGATTTCAGAATTAGATCCTCTGCACGTATTCTATTGCACAGTTAGAAAAGGAATATCATTCTGGAAGAATCATTTCAGTCAATTTCTGACCAAACCAATCAGTGGTATTTCTCCCTGCTGTGCTGATAAATTGTTATTTTTGTATTCCTTGTCCTAACAAAGCTTAGCATCTAAGCTGTGGCCTCTAACAGGATTTTAGCTCTAGCAATCTTCCTTTCTTCTTAACACTTTCATATTGCTTTATCTGTTACTTTTTTCTCACCTAGTTGCTTTCTGACCTGAACAAGTAATATCACTGTGAGACACTAGCCATGCTCCTTTAGGCAATGAAGGAGGTCAGCTTTGGCACCGATTAGCTATCGGAATTTGGGGCACACTTGATACCTTAGTCAGAAATTATCTACTGAAAATCTAGATCAACAGCTAAACCCTTCAAACCTCCCTCAGCTTCTATGGTTCCCTATCTTGCTCTTGTAATACAGCTGCCCTGATGACTTTCCTGCTTGATTTAAAAGGCTTTCCAAGCCAGAACAGAAACAGTCACTGCTAAATCACTACAAAAATACTGATCAATCCATCTCATGGGTTGGGAGGTATTATCCCTATCATACAGCAAAGGGGCTGCCACTGGAGCTAAGGGACTTGCTTGGCACCACACAAGATGCAATTTTCAATACCACAGTGAGAATTCAGAAGCATTCAGCTCTCAGCTGGCCACAGATCTATACTGTCCCTTTTGGAAAGATTAAATCCCCTACTTACAGAAATAATTTGTGTACAGCTGCACCTCAGTCTGAAAGGTAGGAAATTGTGCTAAATAATTTCTCCCTCACTGCTCCAGTAACTGTGTGGCAGAGCAAGAATACAGGGAATTATATTCAAGATGGCAGAAGCTGAGCAAATTCCTTTGATATTGTGTGCTGTATCAGGGCTAAATATTCTCACCCGTCAGCAATTCACTGCTCTTAAGCCAGACACCAGAAAGGCCAGGCTGCTTCTCCCAGTGTGTCACACAGCCCCTTTTGGAAAAAAAAAAAAATTAATTTTCCGGGATATTGCTCAGCAGCACCTTTTTTTTTTTTTTCCTATTTTGTAACTCCATTACAAACTTCCACAAAGTAGTAACTCACCCCTTAAAGATTTCTGCCCCTTTCCCTTACTCCATCTCCTTTCTGCTGTCGTTCCACTAAAGAGGAGCAAGAGTTTGGAAGCCTGATCCAAAACTCGCCTTTCAGGAGTCTGGGTTTGCAGGCTGGAGGCTTTGGTGCAAAGCTGGCATTACTATGGGCTGCCAGGCTTTGTGCAAGTCTCCCATGGAGGTGTGCACCTGAATTTCTTTTCACAGGCTTCAACGGATTCAAGAACTCCATTTTCAGCTAAAGTATAAGGAACAGACTACAGATACCTGCCCTGACTGCAGCCTATTTTCTGCTGATTTATTGACTGTGCATAAATACTACACTGTAACTGTCATATTTAACCACAAAAAGAGAAAGCTGTATGCTCAGGAAAATAATTCAGGGCAACTCTGAGATTTTTCATCTGTCTTCTAAGCACTTCAGAAAAAGAGGCTTATTAGCCAAAGGGCAGAGTCCTGCTGGTTTTCTCCCCCTCTCCTCACCACATGGGTTAACCCTTTGCTGTGCATGGTGCAGAGTACCCTCCCTCTTGCTCCAAGGTTTTTATGAGAGCACAGCTAATACTGCCCATGGTCCAAAGGTGAAAGCCAGATCACTGTAGGCTGCGTAAAAGCAGTTTAATTTCCATTTAGCTTTAAAAGACCAATGAAAATGGGGTGAGGAAGTGATTGGTTGCCTAAGATGGTGGATTGTTTTGCAATAGTGGTAGATAAGCAAAATTCTGACAAAAATCTCTCCAAGAAGATGCAAAATGAACCCATGAAGCAGCACTTTGAACAGCAAACCAAGCTGGAACAAATTTCCAGACAGCCAAGGCTTTCCATATGCGGGCTGGTTTCAAAGTCCAAGAGTCTCCAAAGGAAAAACAGCATTAGGAATAAAAGCTTGAAAAACATTCTGGCTACTGAAAAAGAAACTGAAACCCTCTTGGTAAATTTAGCAAACAGGAGAATTGAGCTACTCTAAAGGTGAAGCTGAGAAAAAGAAATTAAAATTGCCAACATACCTACACATACACAGGGAGATACAAAAACGAAAGTGTGTGCTTCAGCTTAGTGCATCTTTGTGATCAAACGGCAAATAACATCAGATTAATGGGGTGGGTCGCCCACCTGCAAGACCTTCTGTGGCCCACCAAGTTCTCCCCACATAAAGATTTATCATCACTCTCTTATAAATGCTGGGAGACAGCAGAGCTTGGTCGTGGTGGGGGCAAGGAGAAAGGGTTTCTGGCTGAGACAGGAGACTTGCACAAGCAGCCACAGCCATGGGATGCAGGGGCTTACGGGCTGGGGATGCTCCGACCTGCAAGTGCATTTGAATTGACAGCCAGCCAAGAACTGCATGAAATTCCTTGTTACTTCCTTTTGCTGGTCTTATGCTAAGTGTTGCTAAGCTGTACCTGGGAACTGGGCCAAATCAGCTTGGGATCTTTGGATAAAAGGCATTATATAAAAAAAATCCAGAGTATTACCCATGTGGAAAGCAACAATATGAATTAAATGAATATACAAAGTAGTGGGATTTGGATTTTATTACATTCTACAAGGTAAAATGCAAAGACGGACTGAAATAAATTGTCTCTTCTAAGGAAAACTACATCCTTCTGCCTGAGTTCGTGCAAGGAAGAGTCATAAAAGCAGTGTATCATTACCAGAACTGACACCTGAAAACATACATTTTTAAATGGACTGGAGCCAACTGGTTAGGAAAGTCATTTTCCTAGGCTAGGCTACACAGATTTGTGCTACCAAGTGAGAAGTTAGCATTGCTTCATCTATTACCTATCAGCATTTATTTTATGACAAAGAATACCTGTATAGGCTGAGGACCTGCTCTGAACTGACAAGATTCATCACAAAGGGAAAGCCACACTTGGCTGTTTCATTTCTGGACACAGTTATGATTTTTTACTATATACAGGGCTTGCCTGAATAGAAATTCTCCATTACAGAGTTCAAAGTATCTGCCCCAGAGAAAGTTTACCTAATGTGATGGCGCACTCCACATCCTTCTCATGCCTGATGCAAAGCAGACCAGACCCTGCTGTGAGTCTTGGGGAGCTTCAGCCCTCGTACAGACCCATCAGTCTCTGATTTCAGCTCTGCAAGTCACTTTTCAGCCTTCAGCATCATTTCATTCCACCAGGAACACCCACTGTCCCCTCCGAGCATGGCACCTTATGTCTCAAAAATAAAAGTTTAAGGACGGTCTCCAAAATATCAAGGGATACCATAGGAGATTAACTGTGTGCTGAAAGCAGCTAAAATTAAGTTACTGGTCCTGAACTGGAAACCTGATGTATTATTTAGGGATGAATTAATGTTGCCAACATCACCTTAACAGATAATTATCATCACTTGACTGAAACTGGATTCTTTCAAAGCATCAGTACATTTACTTTGTCAACATTTACTTGCAGCCCCGAAAAACAAAGCTCAGACAACACTGTGCAATAAAAATGTTCCACTTTACTATCATCATTCCTTGCAAGATACTTTTTTCTCCCAAAGGAATCCAATATTTCATCCTAACGACTCTTGGTCACTGAACACAGTTACAGAAGCGGACACAATCATCTCTTTGGAGTACCATCTTTGGTGCCATGTGAGCTCTCGCTGGCTCCACTACAGGTCTTCACCGGCATCTTCCATAGACACCTGGCTTTCCTACCCTGGTTTCTCCAGCTGCGCAGGGGCTTATTTTGTTGGTTTTACCATGCCAAGCTCCCACTAAGCAAGGCAAGAGAAATCGCCCCTGCCCTGTAGTTCTCACAAGCTGAGTTCAGGCATGACCTAAAAAGCAGGTGGTAACAAGACAGCAAAGCAAGGCAGGAGAGCAAAGCCCAAGTAGCACTGCTGAGATTAGAAGGAAACTCGGCAAAAAGCAAGCGCACAGAGGAATAAAACAAAGATCCTTTCATTCTTCAGTAGTTTTTTTTTCTTTTTAGATAAATAATGAGGAAAAGGGAGTGAAGGCTCATCTCCTTAGGTGTCTGGAAGAGAAAATTTCCAGGAAGGACTCAGGCAGGGACACAATCTCATCTTGCGAGATCACCTCTCTGTGTGGGGCATGAAAATAGGAGAGGGCAGGAGCAGACAGCACAGTGCAGCAGCAGCGCAGATCAGATGGGAGACTCAAAGAGCCAAGACACAGCAGCAAGAAAGAAATAGGTGTGCAGAGGTTTGAAGAGTCAGCTCAAACACGATGGGGGAGGAAAGAGGGTGCAAGGCGGAAGAGCTGTGCAACTTCGCCAGACTGAAAGGGCAGCAAGATATTCCCTGCAGATACTTGCACCTGGTTCTGAAGCATTTGCCTACGCCTCTCTCAAATTGGGTGTTTATGCGAGAGAGAAAACACTCTTATCATAAATTTATCTCTTTTACTCCTCTGTCTCAAGATTTACACACAATAGAATATATTGTGCTTATATTGGACTAAGTAGGAAAAAATATTCTGCTCTCTCTGTAGTTGCTATCTTTGTTCCTGTTTAACGCTGCTGACCTTGCTCAGTACAGACTGAATTACTGAACTTCCTTATCTCTCAGGTCCTGATTTTGTCACTTCCTTGCACTCACTTGATATTTGTGTATTAAGTTTGAAGGTTTGTTGGCAGCAAAGGAGAACTCGAATCCAGATGCTTCTCCTGTTTACTTGCTGCATGCTCTTGCCTAGTTTTGGACATGAACGTGTCCTCGAGCTGGAGAGAGTTACAAGAAAAAATTTTCACATCCTTTCAAAAGCTTTTGGCAATTTCTAAGAGCTGAAAGCTAATTATTTTGGCACAAAGAGGCACCACAGAATCTTTTAACTATGGCATTCCTGTATAAGGTTTCCTTGACACTTTTGTCTGAGAGGTAAAAGCAGGAGGAGAGTAACAAAAAGCCCACATTTATCTTTTTTTTGCGTTATAGAACAGTTTCACTACCAGAAGAAATTAAATAGACTGAGCTCTTCAGGTTGGAAGAAAATAAGATGACTGCAGAGGGAAATGATAGCAGTTTGTAAAATGCTGACTGGAGAAGGTGAATACAGAATAATTGTTCACTCTCTCTTACAGTACAAAAGCTGAGGGGGTATCCAACAAAGTCATTAAGCAGCAGGGTTAAAACAAACACGCCCAAAAGGAAGTACTCTTTCATACTATCCATAATTGCATTGTGGCAATCAGTGCCTTGGGAGGTTGTGGACACCGAAAATGGATTTTAAAAGGCATTACAAAAATTTATAAGGGATGGTGTGATCAACAGCAAATAAACACAGTAGCTGAGGTAAAAACTGGGGGTTTCAAACCCTCAGCCAGCTGATTTCCCAAAAGTGGGAGGAGACACCAAGTCAAGATGATTCGGTACATGGCTTTTTTCTTTACCACTAAGCATCTGCTGCTGCCTGTTCCTGGAAACAGCGTGGCAGTTCCTGTTGTTCAACACTGAGCTATGAAGCCAAGCGTTGCACACCAGTCACAAGCGGTGAACAGTTCGTGTTCTCCTGCTCTGCTCTTCTCCATCATCCAGCAGGCTTCCTCCAAGGGCAAGAGATGCCTCTGGCAGAGGATCACAATCCAACCCTCCCCACCAGTCTCCCTAGAGCAACCACACTTCTCATTGTGCAGAGAGAGAATATTATAGAATCATAGTATAGTTCAGGTTGGAAGGGACCTTAAAGATCATCCAGTTCTAACCACCCTCCCATGGGCAGGGACATCCCACTGGCTCAGGCTGCCCGAGGCCCATCCAACCTGGCCTGGAACACCTCCAGGGATGGGGCAGCCACAACCTCCCTGGGCAACCTGTGCCAGTGCCTCACCACTCTCATGGGGAAGAAATTCTTCCTAATGTCCAGTCTAAATCTGCCCCTCTCCAGTTTATATCCATTCTCCCTGGTCCTGTCCCCACAAGCCTTTATGAATAGCCCCTCTCCAGCTTTCCTGCAGCCCCTTCAGGTGCTGGAAGGTCACTATAAGATCTCCTCTGAGCCTTCTCTTCTCCAGGCTGAACAACCCCAACTCTCTCAGCCTGTCCTCGTAGGGAAGGTGCTCCAGCCCTCCGATCATCTTTGTAGCCTCCTCTGGACCCATTCTAACAGCTCCATATCCTTCTTACATTGAGAATTCCAGAACTGGACACAGTATTCAAGATGAGGTCTCACAAGAGAGGAACAGAGGGGCACAATCCCCTCCCTCACCCTGCTGTTCACGCTGCTTTTGATGCAGCCCAGGACACGGTTGCCCTTCTGGGCTGTGAGCGCACATTGCCGGCTCATGTCGAGCTTCTCATCGACCAGCACCCCAAGTCCTTCTCTGCAGGGCTGCTCTCAAGCACATCATCCCCCGTCACGTACTGAAAACAGGGATTGCCCCAACCCAGGTGCAGGACCTTACACTTGGCCTTGTTGAACCTCATGAGGTTCTCACAGGCCCATTTCTCCAATCTGTCCAGGTTGAATATTGCATTAAGTCTTTCTAGTGAAGCGCAAATCTTGGGTTAAAGCAAGGAAAAAGTTAATCCTATGTTTTGGTGTTTAACTGCAGACCCTGTACCTGGTGTTCAAAGGATAGAAAATGCAGCTGTCTTCCATTCATAGTCAAAAAGCTCCCAGTCCCCAACAATGTTACTAGCTACAAAAAAAGGAAGACCAGGAAACCAAACAGCTGCTCTCTGTAACCGAGTGAAAGTAACAATTTACCTCAGACAGCAAGGAAAAACAAACAAACAAAAAGAGTAACCAGAAACTCCACCTAGAAGTCACTCGGTTTCATTTAGAAAAAGGGCAACTCCAGTAGAAGATCTTACACACAACATTTATAAAAGACAAGAACTTCCAATTGTGATCATGCCCAGCCTTTTATAAAAAAAAAATAACTCAATAAAAAGGAAAAGCTATAATAATGCCAATTATCTTTCCAAACAATTTGAAAACAGAAACATATTCAAACACCACTCATTCCCTATTCAGCTAAAGCCATCATGTTTGCAAGGAAAATCCAAATGAACTGGGAGTTTGTGCCAGCTATTTTCCATGTCACAACATGCTTATTCATCACTCCAACGCTCCTCCAGCCTTGCACAACACATACTCTATGGCATCTCTGAGCCGAGGATGGGCAGCTCGTCCCTTACCCCCAGCAGCCCTCCCCTCCCCTGATGTCCTTTTCCATCTCCTATCTGCAACCTCCCAATTCCTCCTAACTCGCACACCTCCTGCTCCCTTATTTCCCCATCAAGCAGTGAGGCAGAAAAGAGAAGAGAAAGCAGTAGAGAGGAGAGGATGGAAAAAGACGTGGTGGGTGACCAGTGCTGGGCACAGAGATTTTATATGTACAAGAAAAAAAACAAGATTGAAAATCCAAGGGGAAAGACCACAAAAGGGATGGTCCAGCACAGTGGAAATCTGTGGGGAGCTACTGATGACTTAACGTTTCCATAGCACTTGTATTGCCTGCTTCGGAGCACGCTAAAAACATATATAAGGCAAACAGTATACCTGCACTGAGGTGGGTGGTCCTGAGTTCTTCGACACCCTTGCTGATGTGGTTCTCCTGTAAGAGAGTCACTGAGACTGGGCTGAACCCTGTGAGGGTCAGTATCTCAGTGCCACTGCTTTAGAGTTTCCTACTAAGAGCTCACAGACCGTTTGCCCCTTTCCAGATGCCCAGCTGTCCTCTGTGCTCACACACATTAAGGAACACAGACAGGAGAAAAAGGAAAAACTGCAGGAGAATGGATGCATAGAAGCAAAATAGGTAAAAAAGGCCTTGAAAGTTATCTTGAAAACAAAAGTGTAGATTAGAAGGAAAACAAGCACAGAAAGAAGCATAGTTCTTGCAAGGCTCCTGTTGTCCTTTAGGAAGGGCCACAATTACACGAAACACATAAATTATAAACTGAAACCATAAATTACTCCTTGAAACGCTAACAGGAGCTTACCTGAATTATGTCCCAGGCAGCCACAGTCACCTGATAAAACTGAAATGACCATAAAAATACAAGTTAATTTTTTTTTATTTAGAAATCAGTGCTACAGAGAGTATTTAGCCATCAGATTACAGAAAAAACAACTCATAACAGTATATTACATCTCACCAAGGCACAACACTTGGTGGCAACAAAGAAAAACAACAAAAAAACCCAGCCATCCAAAGAGAATTTCAGTGAAACACAGCCATTTCAGTTAATGAGCTTCAACTGTGAGTATTTTAGATCTAGAAAGTCTAACCAAGTGTGCTTTGAGCTTAATTCCCAGAGGTATCAATCACTTGATACTCCAGATGAACTGGGCATTGCTGGTCAGACTCGGGTCCAGCTGTCCTGACACAGTTAATTGAGCAGAGGCACAAAAACCCGTGAGCTATCAAGATTTTGATGATGAAAGAGATATTGATAATAAGATGGCAGCAGGGCCCTAAATCCAAGGACACTGCCTGCATCACTGGCAGAGTCATAAACAGAAAAACTTTTGTTCTGATAGCAATATCCAAGCATATTCATTTCCCTACGCAGCACAAGCAGTGATGTGCAGCACTCCTGCATGAAGAAGGGCAGTCCCTGAGCCTGGGCAGAGAGCAGGACAGCACCTATAGCTATGGGGGCTGCAGTTCCCGCAGGGAATGCAGCTACAACTGTGCATTCCTTGCTAATTAAATACAGTCCCCATGCTGCTGGCCAATTGCCCCTGCAACCCTTCCACGGCCACAGTTCCAAACCTCTGGTCAAATAAGGGATATGTGGAGAGCTTAGAAGGTAAGTAAACTCAGATTTAAAGACTTGCTGCATACCAGATACAACCATAATATTTTTCTTACTCATTTACTATTTTCAAAACAAAAGCAGCAAAAGATATCTGTTATTAAGCTGGGCTCCTTCTTCCTGTCTTGTGGAGCTGCAGCTCGTCTGCAGAAACTCAGAAAGCTCTCCTGTGGACCCTTTGCTTCTGGCCTCCAACACCAGGATGTCCACCCCTGGTAGCTGAGAGTTGGTGATGTGGCAAACGGAGAGGGCAATAAAATAAGGTAGGGCAGTGGCACAGAAAATTGCTGTACTTGCTGCAAATACAGCATGGAGAGTCTTTCAGTCAGTGCAACTCTGCCAAAGCACAAAATGAGAATCTTCTCTTTTTCAAAGCTTTGCTTGAGATCCTATGCAGAGCTGCCTATGCACTAGACTCAGCATTAGACTCAGCTGCTCCTTTTCCCAGTAGATGGGCAAAAGAGTGCTATCTAATTTTATAGACCAGGTCTACACCGTGCCTTCTGTCTCACAACGGAGCTTTTCCTTAAAGTCATTAAAATAAAGCAAGGCCATCTAAGAAATGGGACTCTCTGCAGACAATGGACTTCAGGGTCTCTCTAACTGTTCTTTCCCACTGAGATTTATGTTCTCATCATAGCCTAATCATTAGTTTTACAGAGGTACAGGACATAATTCAGCAAGGCAGCTGGCAGTGGCCACATCCTGCCTCCTGCCAAAATCCACTTATGAGGATCTAAACAAGCTTGGTAAAAATCCTCATTTTGTGATTGCTCTCCAACCAAGAGAATGATTCTGTCACAATCAGGTCTTCTCACACGCCCCTGCTTTCATCTTAATTTTTATTAATAGCAACATGCAAATTTCCTGTGACATGGGTTGAAAATTGATTCTGTTGCATTTCCAAAAGACGTTGGAGGATTTCAGCATCAGTCACTGTGTCTCGCAGACCACAAAACAAATTTTAACAGACAACAGTGGAAAAGATCCTGACCCAAGAACTAGCACAACAAACATATAGAGAAATTTAGTCCCCCCTCTGAAAACATTACTGTTACTGCCAGGGTCATTGAAAATACAAGCAGAGTGCTTTAGCAAACCCCACAGATACTCTGAAGATCTTGGAATAACGGTTCATCTCAGAAATATGCAAGCCTCAAACACAGCAGCTGAACAAAAACTCATTGGGCTTGAATGCCATCAAGGTCAGCATGCTACTTCTCCAACAGCTTCATTTTTCTTTTGAATCTTCGGAGGGAGCGACAAATATGTCAACTTTCAGAGAACTTAGAGAAGAAAATATGAATTTCTAGCCTCAAAATCTAGGGACAATTTGATATTTCCTCAACAGGACCAGAATTTTGACCAATGGCTTAAGCCATCACAGATGTCTACCCCAAAATCTTTCAGAGCAAGGAAAAAAGTCCAACATCTGCTGTGGATTTCTCAGGGTCCAGTTAAATCCAAGTATTGCCAGCTTGGAAGAAGCTCCTGGAAGAGTCCAGGCCCGGTTTAGGAGCACAACAAAGTGAAAACCTCCTGCCTAGCCACAGTCACAGGCATGTCGGGTAACTCTAATAATAATGAGTGAAAGTCAAGGCTTTCGTATCTCAGCAAAAGCTAAAGAGGGGAGCATAAACAATCAGCAAAACTGAGAAACAGTGATGCTTTCCTATTACTTGCATACTTGCCAATATTTTGGTTTAGTGACAAATATTAATCCCAACTGTTAATAGTCATATAAACTAACTCACACCCAACATGCTTCACGCGGTGTGTTTTATTCTCACTCACCAAGGGAGAAATCAAAGTCTAATCAGTAGGAGCCAAAGGCACTTTTGCCACTGAAAATTACCGTGACTTCTGCAAGCCTCCTTTTCTTCACCAGGAGGCATAATTTTTACTATTGGTTACAAGTTTTGGGTTTTTTTTTCATTTACCCTGGCTGCCTTTTTAAGTTAAATTGGGTGGCATTTGGAGTCTGGGCTTGAACAACTTGCATTGGGCAATACAGGGAATACAAGGCAGAAATGAGAGCAGAACCTTCATTTTCTTACTTACAGTCATGAGCTTTAACCACTCTTCAGTGCTGCCTGCCTTGCTGAAATAGGCAAGTATAAATGCAGGCAGTTCCAGCTTTCAGATTATATGATCCCAGCCTTCTTCTTTTGTTGTTGCTCATTCATCCTTTTGTACGTAACTGTTGCCTTAGCTGTGAAAACCATAAAGGTCAACTTGACACTAACCTGTATTACTGGGAAGAGTTATCAAAGTTGTGGACAAAGCATAACAGGTTGCCACCCATTTTCTTGATTTTTGGGAGATGGCATGTTGGTAACGTTATTCTAAACACAACTGCTCCAGTGACCTGCACTCAAAATACTTCTGCAATCAAATCTACAGCCTGAGATTGTGTGTGTGACAGGAGGAAGCTGCAAATAAATGGCACGGTCTTCCTAATGACTGCATACAGTGTAGAAGTAAGGTCAGATAGCAGTGCTGTTGTTTTCAATAAATTCAGTGCACCTCATGTTTATCTCACATTGCTATAATTTAAGTGATATCACTGTATTGACTTTTGCTGTAACATAATCTGAAGTACCCCAACTGCAGACTGTTTCTCCCAGTGCAAAATGTCTCATGAGTGTAGTAAGACTTCAGTGAATTTATCAGTGTTACTACAAAAAGCACAAAAAAACTGGGATGTAAGATCCACCAAGAAGACAGTAAGTGCAGTGTCTGAGTTGTCAGCGCTGAACTGTCCTGTTAGTGTTGTACTGGAGAAGGGAACAACCCAAAGGCCAGAAGTTTTACGAGGATCTGCGCTTTTTTACAAACACCTTTCCGACCAAAAGCCTGTTTTTAAAGTAGTTAAATGCTTCAAGAAATCAGTCATTTTGTGAAAATTACATTTTAGGGGAAAAGCAAAAATTCTGAGAGTGTCTGGTGTCTTGTTTCAATATTTTCCCTTCAAAATCATTTCTCGGTACTGTGACATGAAGCATTGTGCCTATGAATATGGTGTCTACCATACTGTAGTGCAATAGATTCTAAATTGAAGACATTTCAATCTATTCACTATGCCTTTATTTTCTGAATGCTGCTATTTTACACTAGATAACAAATTAAACTTCACAAAACCAGTGAAAGCGAACCTCCAGCGTTCATTGGGGAGTTTCCTGGGTTTTTTCCATCCGTCCTTGAGTAAGGTGGGTGCAATCCTGCAAGGAGAACATGGCAGGAGGGCTGCTTTGGGGCTTGCTCTGCTTGGAGAGATTGGCAGCTCAGGCTTGCATCACCTTGCATTCCCCACGCTCGCTCCTGAGCTGGCACACTGGCGTCTTGCTGGGCTGCGCTCATCGAGCAGAGCTGAGGAGGAGGTGAAAAGCAGCATGTGGAAATGCAGTGGGAAGCTGAAGCGGGCTGTGCCGATTGCAGCGGGAGAGCTTGCGACAGCCACAGCGTTGAGATGGCCCAGCAGGCAGTTCCCACAGCAACCCACCACTCCCTGGCTCTTCTGCACAGGCTGCCAGAGCCTTGCTCTGAGAAAGAAAGGTTGCAAACTTCAAACAGACAGAGATTGTGCTCCAGCAGGGTTGCAGCTAGGCATAATTTAGCCAACCTCTACCTCCTCTCCTGAAAAAAAACCCCACCACCAGAGAGCTGAGCCTTCCCTTCCACTGTGCTCCTTGCTATCCTTGTCCCCACGGACGTTTTCATGAGTTTCAAAAGGGAGGTTCTGTCTGAGTGAGAGTTGGTCATCACACCAATAAAAAAAAGGAAATTAAATAAATTTTGTTTTGTTTGTGTTTCAGAAAAAAAAACAAAACACATCATTTTACACCAGAACGAGTAATGCAGAATGAGACACATATGTTGGTATAGCCTCGAGGCAGTCACAAGCAATTGGTACAATGACTGATACTATAACATAGCTTTTTATGCAGTTTAAATGAACACTCCATTCTGTACCCTTTAATCACAAAGCAGCATTTCACCTCACGAGCAGTCAGCTGTAGTTCAGCAAAGGAAAGATTGCTTAACAGGAATAGGCAAAGCAGGCCGAGGCCTCCAAAAAAACCCAGATCAAGAACATTATTTGAAAAATGAAATATTAATATGGGCAAGGCTTCCAACTAAATGTTTCCTTTGGTATTCGCTCGAATGAATGTTATACCTCTAGTGGCAGCAGAATGAATTACTTAACATAATGACTGGAAAATTCAGGCTACAGTTAAGTAGTTTCTACATCTTGGATATAGGTATGTACATACTAAAACGTGCGTCGCTTTTGAAAAATGAAATCTTAAATCCCCACGTTGGTAATTCACCCTGCTCAGAGCCTGAAAGTTGAGCAAGAGACATAAGCAGGCCTTTCCAAGTTAAATACTGTAATTTATCCGAATAAAATGACAGCACACAGGCTCACACCCAGTATGGGGATGCGCCCATGGCTTCTGCTGAAGTTACCAGATCCGTCCATCAGCTCCCCTGAAAGGGAAGCTTGTTATAAAAATGCTAATGTACGGCTGGTACCCGCAGGCACATGGGAAGGCGAACGGCACGCTGCAGCTGTGCGAGGAGACACGCTGCTCTGGCGAGGGAGGCACACAGCAAGACTGGTTTAGGTTGTGACAGTGCCGGGAGCCTGTCTGTGGACACGTATGTCCTCCCAAATCCAGCTGTGTTGACAGCAGAGTCCTCCCCCAGTCTGCCCAGAGGCTGGTGAGCATCGCCCTGCAATAGGTTACCACCCCTCTGATCTGGATATACTTGTTTGAACACTCCCTAACCTATTTCAGTGAAAATCAGCTAGCCCAGCAAACCCTTATTACTTAAAATGTTAGGCCGTGGTTGCACAGACATTTTTTCTTCCCTGCAAAGCAAGCTCTGGCTGTTTGCATATTTCCACTCCCATAATCTTTGGCCATGCTTTGGTTCTCCACCTCTCACCCCATTGGTCCTTTCACTAGTTTGTCTGTTTTTATAAACCTAAGATGTTGGGGTGTTCTAAGCTGAGTTCCCCCTATGCCAGTAATTCGCTTAACTAAACATTATGGTCTGTGCTAACACAACAGAGGAGATGGCATGGGTTTGGAAAAAATGGCCAGGAGGTCCCTACATCAAAATAATGGATAAAGCATGGCTTGATATTCCCTAATACCACTCTGAATTTGGCCTTTGTTAAACTACATGACTTGAGTTACTTTAGAGTCACCTCACCAATGATCTCAATCTCGTTAGTATCTCACTCTCCAGATCCATCAAACTCAGTAAGATCTCCACAGTCAAAGTTTTTCAGGCCTGAGCCTTTGTGTGGGTAATTCAGGATGTGGCCGTTGCTGAGTTGCACCCTCCCAGTTCAGAATATGCCCAAGGCAGGTTGCTTCTAGCACCTTGAGCCAATGGGGTCACCATAATCCCCCATGAGAAATAAACTCATACCGCTGTATGCGCAAATTTGGTAATTGCACACTCATTGCTTGCCCTGGGCAAAGTACGGGCAGGATCTATGCTGATGGTGTCCTCCTCAAGCCAATGCACATAGGTTATGTGCACCATAAACTTCTCGGTCATTGATGGCAGCAAAGCCCAAATGCAGAGGCTTTTTGAATTTCCAGGTCAGAGATCAACTCCAGCCTGCTCACGTCCCGTTTCTCTCTTTCCTCAAGCGTTTGTTGCACAAATGTCCCAGGTTTGGTGAGCGGCTAAAGTGTGCAGCTGTAATCCCAATTCCCCCCACAGGGAATGGGGAAAGGGAAATGAGAGAGATTTTGGGGTTGGAAACTAAAACTGAAACAGGAACTCACGGAATGATAACAATAAAAAGGAAAATAATAATATCAGTAAGAATATAATAAAATATATACAAGTGTACAAAACCAATTTTAACTTCCCCAGGATGACGTGTCACCATTGACGCTGCTGGGCAGGTGCAGGGAAAGCCCTGGACTGGATCAGAAACTGGATCAGAAACTGGATTCAGGAAGATGTGGATCGGTAACAAAAGCAGACAGACGGACAAAGTCCTCCTCGCTGCAGATCAGCCTTCAAAGAAGACTTGACCCTCATGATTCCTAAGTTTTATACTGTGTATGATGTGTATGATATGGAATACTTCGTTGATCACCTGTCCCATCTGACCTCCCCACAGGTGTGACTGCCTTCCTACCAACTCTGCAGTGGCCTTGATTTACACAGGAATTGTTGTGAGCAGTGGCATATGTGGACACCAGTACCACCCTGGTGATAACTATCATGTGTTGTCACTTCCAGGAAAAAAATGTCTGAAAAAAAATGTTGGTTCTTTTCAGAAACTGCAGCTGCTCAGCAGAGGCTCAGCTGGGAAGTCAGAGAATTGGTCCAGCTTCAGCCCAAACCAGAACAGCAAACGACATACCAGACCATCTGCTCAGCAGCGACAACAGTTTCTTGTTCTCCACTTCTTGCCTTCTTTAAATCCCTTGTCTTTGTCCTGTTGACCATCATAAGGAACAAGTTGAGCAGGAAGGGTGAGTGGTTTCCAGCAGAACCCCGCAAGGGAGCCTGGAGTGTGTCTCGGCACCACACTCAAGAAGCCGAGCGTGCAGTGTGGAGAGCCCTTCAGAGAGGGGCCAGCATCAGAAAGGGAAGGACAAACAGTGCTTGTGGTCAGCCTCTAAAGACCAGTCTAAACATCCGTGTGGCGTTTGCTCAGGCGATAGCGAATGGTCGGTGAGGCTGCCCTGCCTCTCCTCCGCGCGCCTGCACAGAGATTCTATAAGTCGCACACGTAGAATGCTTGAGCAGTGGAGGTGCACAGTGGATTGTATTAAGTGAAGCTTTTAATAAGATTTTGATAACAACGATTTTTATGTTAATCTCTAAAGAGTTTGCTTTTATAACATTTAACTGATAAGCATATAATCTAGTTTTAATTTAATCTCTGCAGGTGTTTCCCAATGGTAAATGTTAAATTTTTATTGCTTCCTTAGGCAGTAATAATAGGAGAAATGTCTGTAAGGCTCCTACTGTCCATTTGTATGCAGATAACATCATATTTTATAACAGCTGTAAATCTGACAGGATAGCCTCTTACTTGTGAGATGACATTATAAATATGTGTCAACCCTGAAGTAAACATCTTTGGAAGGAAAATGAAATAGAGATGTTATTAGAGGCCTAATGAAACAACCATAACTGCTCATTTATAAGAGATGTATGCACACATCCTTGAAAGAAGCCGAGCCCACGCTGGGTTTGCAGCTTTCCAATGAGCAGGACAATGGAGATTCTCAGCGGGGTCCTACAGAGAACTCAGAAATAGATCCTACGCTTCATAAAGATCATTGTCTATAAAACTCTTACATGTTTGCTCTCTCTGAGGTATATAAATGATTATAAATGCCATGATGTCTAAGCTCAATTATAGCTTCTTTCATACAGCTCCAAGGAGCTTATGTCAGGAGCTCCCATGTGAAAAACCGCAAGACACCAGGTACAAGGAGGTGAACCCCGATACCTGCCTGAAGTGTAACGCACACATTCTTTGGGCACCATTCGCTTAGCAGAAGACCTGAGAGGGGCCTGAATGGTCTCTTAGAGCTTACGCTGGCCTTGTGCTCAGGAAAGAGCATGCATGAAACCTGCCTTTGTTTGCATTTGGACTAGATAACCTTCACAGTCCCTTCCAATCCAAACCATTCCATGATTCTATTCTATGACGTATTTAGTATTTTAAAGACGGCTACACTTTAGGCTGTATTTTCCTGAAATCATTTTATCTGTTCTGCAGCAAATACGGCTCTCTGGCATGCTGTGCTCACCGCGTCTATCAGCACATCCCAGGGACCCAGCGCGGGCAGAGAGCTAAGCTAAAGGACTTCTAAGGTGGAACTGGCGTGACTCCAGCCAGCGCGGAGCACGGGCAGAAAAAACTTCAAGCTGCCTTTGCTCTCCTGTATAGGCATGCCCTGAAAGGGATTACACTTTAACAGAGGTCTAGATATTTCCTCAACGGTGCTTAGATATGTGGTTCCCAAGGTCCACATTATTAGTCACAAAAACAAACAGCCTAACCTCTGACACACAAAAAAAAAATACAGGCTGGTAGGTTTAAGTCCCTGGTGACAGACATGGGAATACAGCAGGCTGCCACTGGGGGGGATTGGAAATGCTGCCACATGGGCGAGTCAAAAAAAAACCCTACCCGTGAATTAAAGTTACAAGAACAGCTTGGACAGTTTAGGTTGAGCAATTCTTGCTTCTGCGAGAAGTTAAAACATGTATGCTGCTTTAAGGGTGAGTTTGAATGCGGTATTTCGATTCTTTGGTGAGACTTCTACGACGGAAAAAAAAAAAAAAGATCCTTTATGAAGACTTTTTTTATAAGTAGGTATTAATTAGAAAGAAAATACAAAGAATTTTCTACAGAAAGGCAAGATAAAAACAACACAACATGGGCGTGAATGGAAATGCAGATGTATCAGTCTGTTTCCTGAGTTACTTCAAAGTCAAGGAGAGTCTGCCACGTTGTGCCAGACTGTGAAGAAAAACAAAATATCACAGTAAAAATAATGAGTGTTGAGAATTAAATGCATTAAAAGCCACAGGTAAGACTCAGATATATAAAATGTTTAGCTCTCTTCTGCCTGCACACTCATTCTTTTCCTATCAGACTTGGTAAAAATGCAATTTATTTTGTGTAACGGTTTCAGACTGAAGATTCATTAAAGGAGACCCTCTCACAAAGTGTTTGCCGCCAGCTTCTCCAACAACATCACAGCCTCTCCAGCCCCACTGCTGTTACACACGTGCCAGTGGTACACGGGCTAGTGGTGAACACAGAACCCGAGTGCTGTGCCCTCTGCATTGAAGCACTACACAATGTCCTGATGACAGGGCAGAAGAAGTTTTTGCTAATCAAGTGTAAAAATTACAGGAATCGGGCATAAAGCTGTGTTCCTCACAACTTAAAATCTTCTCCACAATAAATGAGTTCAGAATCTCCCATATAAAGTATTTAAACAGATGGATAATCACCACAGCAACCAAAACCACGGCAGAGCCATTCAGGAGCATTCCATATCTGCAGACTCCAGTCTCAGGTTTCATGCTTCAAGGAGGCAATATTTTATGTAACAGAAGACTCGCCAGTGCTCTTAGGTAACTCGCAGCAGTTTCTAAGCTAGGTAAAAAATCAGAAGACCAAAAATTAGCTACAGATTTTTTTTTCTTTAATGCCTCAGATCACACTTAAAGTGACCTGACAAACTCATCACAGATTCTCTGCTGCATCTTACGTCCCTGGGCTTTTGCATCTGTATTTCTGACTGCTTCTTCATCCGCACTTTGTCCTCCCATCTTTTCCCTGCTCTACCAGCATCATAACAAGGACTGCAATCTCAATCTGCCTCTGATCCCAGAAATAATTAATTATTCAGGCACAATAAAGCAGCCTGAGAAGCAGAAAGCGAAAGAAACTAACCTAATGGTAAAGAAGAGAACTTCCCACAGATCTAACACAATTCTAGTCGCTGCCACACACCACAGTAGTCTGCATCTCCCACATGGCAGATGAGAGTCTACCCGTGGCACATGGCACATGGGCACACGCCTATACATCCTCTCAGCACTTTTTTCATACACCTAAAGCACTGAGCCTGGCTGGCAAGGAAGCCAGAGGAGCAGTAGGACTGTGCCAAGCCAGGCTTTGTGCACTGCCCAAACCAAAAAGCTCAGCACCAGTGAGTTTATGAAGCAGCTCTGTAATATTTTTTGCATGTGTCACTGCTGGATAAATAGTGATGGCACCTATGTACCCGTAATAGCATCTAGGATAATCTCCCTCAAGGGCACATCCTTGCACAACTGTCGGTGATGTGGGGTTTGTGCTCCCTGAAGCATCAAGCACCGGCAGCACAGATGGCGGAACGCTGACTCCTACTCGCATGCAGGCAGTGGTTTTCATAGAATCACAGGATAGTTTGGGTTGGAAGCGACATTAAAGCCCATCCAGTTCCAACCCCCTTGCCATGGGCAGGGACATCCCACTGGATCAGGCTGTCCAGGGCCCATCCAACCTGGCCTTGAACACCTCCAGGGATGGGGCAGCCACAGCTTCCCTGGGCAACCTGGGCCAGGGCCTCATCAACCTCATCGTGAAGAAATTCCTCCTTATATCTAATCTAAATCTCCCCCTCTCCAGTTTATACCCATTGCCTCCATACCTATCACCACGAGCCTTTGTAAAAAGTCCTCCAGCTTTCCTGCAGCCCCTTCAGGTGTTGGAAGGTCACTATAAGATCTCCTCTGAGCCTTCTCTTCTCCAGGCTGAACAACCCCAACTCTCTCAGCCTGTCCTTATAGTGAAGGTGCTCCAGCCCCCCTCTGATCATCTTCATAGCCTCCTCTGGACTCATTCCAACAGCTCCATATCCTTATTATGTTGAGGATTCCAGAATTGGACACAAGACTCCATTCACGTTTAACAGGAGTTAACACGGAGCTTCTAAAACAACAACATAACCTCGATACAAGATGCAGCGATAGATGGGTGGAAGAGGAAGGAGATCAGCGTGATTTCTGCTTTTCAACAGGTGGACAGCAGATGCAAATGCTATTAAATGCGTGATATAAAAACCAAGGCTGAACTCTGGGGAAATTCAAAAGAGAGACCTAAAGCCTGTTTTTTGGAGATTCTGAGCATTCTTTGTAAATAAGCTGGAAAACTCGGAAAATATAAGTGTGGCTAATTAATGTGCTTCTAAGTCCAGCCTTTTAAAATTATGTTTTATTTTAATTTGATCATTCTGCTTATCATTAATTTGAATACCTCTGAAGCATGTTTGCCTGCTGCTTCTCCTGTGGATGGTTTCCAAAATCAGAAACACCCTACATTTGATTACCACTGAGTAAAGACATAATAATGTTCTGGATCTATCCTGAAGGCTGTAGTCTGATAGTCTGTTTAAAAAACGGGAATTCCAGTTTATTTTTAAACATAAATGTTAAACGCTATGAACGGATGGACACTTGCCAAGAAACAAAAAAAATATTTTACAAGCTTTCACCACATGCATTTTCAGAAATTCTGACAAGATTGTAGTTTCTATATATGATACCTTAACTGTTAGATTATGTAATGTATGGCTCCAAGACTGAAACTGCTAACGAACGACTAGCAATTATGAGACCTCCAAAAGGAAGCGTTTGGAAAAAGGTGAGGGCTGCCACACGCATCTTGAGTTATAAAATGAAGGGTTTGGGCTCGTGGTTTGTTTTTTTTTTCACTCGTTTGATGTCTTCCATGATTTTAAACAAACAAAATATGTGACTCCCCATCCTGGATCATCTCATGGTGTTATTGTGAAACACCAGTGGCCGCGGTGTTCACTTCACCGGTGGGCAAAGTCTCATCACAATTAAGGATTTTGCAACCCCACTGACGGGGTGGCTTAATATAAATCTTAATTATCCACCTGAATTGCAACAAAAATATTGTGAAGCAGGGAATGACTTTAGGTGGCGATTGTGCTGCTGCGATTTTCAATTATTATACAGGGCTTAAAGCTCCAATCAGGAAAGAAAATGCAGGAAGACGGTGGGAACTGCGCGAAATAAGCTGAAGTCCAGAACTATTTTAATAAAACCAGGTGAAGTTCATAAGAGCATCACGGCACGAGGGAAGCGGGTCAGCGGGAGCGCTTTCGGGGGGGCTCAGGCACCACTGAATGGGGTAAATTATCCCTAAAACACAGCTTCCCGCACGAGAGAGGCCGCTCAAAGCCCCGCCGCTCCCGCCACCTGACGCCCGCACACCGCCCCGCTGTGCGCCCGGTGCCCCCGCAGCCCCGAGCGCCCCCACGTGCTGCGCGCGCTGGCATAGCGGGGGCGGGGCGGGGCGGGGCTTGGGGGCGGGAAAGACGTGATTGGCTGGGGCGTGGCAAAGGGGCGTGGCCTAATGTGAAGGCGTGGATGTACGCGAAGGAGGCGGTGTGGCCTCTAAAGTCTCGCGATGCTTGCTGCGGGTGGGAGGCCGGGCCCGAGTCCGCCGCCGTCCCGGCAGCCCCAGCGCCGGCGCTGCCCGCAGTAGGGGAGCCAGGCGGGGGGGGCGGACAAAGCGGGCGCCGCGCGAGCCCCGCACTCAGCGGCCCCGCGGGGTGAGTGCGAGGAGGGGAGCGACCGCGGTCAGCACAGCCGGCACCGGCGGGTGGGGAACGGGGATGGGGCTGGGAATGGGGCGGGGGACGGGAATGGAATGGGGCAGGGGAAGGGGCTGGGGACGGGAATGGGAATAGGGCAAGGAATGGGAATGGGGTAGGGACGGGGTGGGGAAGGGGGCAGGGGACGAGGACAGGAATGGGGCAGGGAATGGGGCAAGGGACAGGAGTGGGACAGGGAATGGGGACAGGCAGGGGACGGGCATGGGGCAGGGAATGGGGACAGGCAGGGGACGGGCATGGGGCAGGGGACAGGAATGGAGCAGTGGAGGGGGCAAGGGGGAGAAGTGGGGTAGGGGATAGGAAGGGGAATGGGGCAGGAAACGGGGCCGGGAATTGGGCAGGGGAAGGGAATGGGGCAGGAGACGGGGACAGGAAGGGGAATGGCGCAAGGAACGGGGACGGGGTCAAGGAATGGGGCAGGGGAGACGGGGACAGGGCCGCTGTGGGAGCGGCGCTGAGAACGGGAGCAGCAGCGGGAACGGGGCCGCGTTATCGCCGCGGGAGAGGCCGCTATCGCGGGTGTTCGGCCCTTGCGGCGGCCACTCCTTGCCAGGGAACAAAGAGGATCAATTAAGCGTGTGCAGTTACCGCCGCGTCCCTGCCCTCGGTAGATCCCGGGCGGAATGCCGAGCTCGCCGAGGAACCGGCGTTCTCCTCGGTTTATCTGAGGCATCTGGGCATTTGAGCCGGTCAGGGTTCGAGGGGAAAGGCCACGTAGCGCTGATGAGCACAGCGCTCGCTTAAAAACCGGGCAGTTCAGTGCATGGGCACAACCCGAAAGGGGAAAAAACCCCGAGATCTGAGCAGATATGCCCTTGAAATTGTTCCATAGGATTCGTCTGAGCGTTACAGTAGACCAGATCAGAAACGGCGCACGGCTCTTATTTCGCTTTGCCCCGCTACTGCGTGCCTTTGAATCATCTTCTCTGTCACTGTCATCTTTTCAGCATTTGAAAAAATAATGGGGGGGGGTGTAAAAATGCGGTCCTAATAGGTTTTGCTGCCAGTATTCCTGAGATTTATGCATGTTGTAGCCAGCCGTGCTAATAGGTCACGCTCTGAGATGTGTTTAATTTTGCAGCATCCTGCAGACAGTTACTAATTACATTTCTCATCGCCCTGTAAAGAGGTAAACAGTCGCCTGTTTCAGCCCAGGCTTTTTGCAAAGCATCAGAGTAGTTCTGCCAGTTTGAATGTCACCGTCCGCCTACTTAAATATTTTGCAGAATATGTGCCTCTGTAGATGAGCAAATTGAGGTGAGGTTAACCAACTCGCTCAAGGTCATGGAGTGTCAGTAACAGAGTTAGCAATAATGGAATCCAGCCATCCTGGCTGCTGGGTCTGTGCTCTAATCGTTGCATGACTCTCCCAAATAATTGCAGGTAGTTTAAACATTACTTTGCGTAAGTGCATGTTAAGTCCTTCAAAAACTTTTGGAGAAACAAGATGTTAATAGATCTCCTCCGGATCTTATGCTGTATTTGCACATAACTTAAAGTAACTGCGCTGCTTGATGTTGGAGGGAAGTTTGAAGAAGTCTTTGTGGCTTGTTTTGTAAATATGCACTCAAAAGGCATCGATTTTACTGACTGTATAGAGCAGAAAAGCTTACTGTTTAGATTTAGAGGTTATATCATGAGATATAACAGAAAAGATTACACTGTAATTAGACAGCTTTTTAAAGGAGAATGTGTGGTCTGTAACTGCAGAGAGGTTATCTTCTGGATAAAGTGTTTACCAGATTGCGTTTTGTAGAGTTATTTGCAGTTGTTAGGGGGGGAAAAAAACCAACCAACAAATGCACTCAGAAGCCATGGTGATAAGGCTGCTGGAAGTTAAAATGGGAACGAAAAACTTCCTCGCTTTATTTATTGTTTCAGCAGATACTTGTTAAGTAAAAACAAATCACAATTAGTGTTATTTCTGAGCCTAGAGAGAAGTTATGTTTCACTTTGTGTTTTTCTCTGTTGAGTTAAATTTATGAAGAAAGGGATTTCAAAGGAAGTGCTGGCAGCTCTGTGCTATTGTGACACCAGCAGTATATATTTAGTAACTTCAGGGAGGAAAGATCATTATTGTGTTAAAAGAAATGTTGGTGACAATTGTTTGTCTGGACTTCAAAGAGCATTGGAAAGCAAGCTGGCATTGCTCAGGTGTTACGCTTTGGCCTGTGTCCTGCAGTGAGCATTTCATTTCATCTGACAGATCCCTGGACCTGACAGGAGGTTCACTGGCAGCACTCAGAGAAGCCCATGGGCACAGTGTAGGTCACAGACTTGAGCCTGCAGATCTTGGGTTTGTACAGGTGTGTTTGTGCTTACCTTTGCTCTGCAAGTAATCGCAGTGACTTTAGACTCTACAAAATGTGGTGATGGTGGTGAGAACCTGCTGTGCCGCAGTGTGCTTGGGGAAGAGCGGCAGCCAACTTTCCTCTAAGTGAATGGGCTGGGGTGCCGCAGCCTGCAGAGCCTGGTTCTGAGTGTGTGCGGGAGAGCTGCTTTCGGCTTCATCTGTGCAGAGAAGTTCTGACAATGCAGGCTTTCTTTCTAAAAGTCTTCACAGTTTCTTGTTGAGGAGCATCATGTGAATGGTCATTGATGCTGAACCATCAGGTCTCCCCAGCAAATGTATAACTTATAACGCAGTCTTTCAAAAAAGTACTTTTCTGGTATCACCTGATGAGATACTGCAGCAAGGTGACTTCTAAGGAAAATGATTGTATCAAAGAAGGTACTGGTTGCTTGCTTAGAAATACAGAAATTTGTCCTGAGTGACACTACTGTGTCAGCAAAAGTGTTGACTGTAGGCCTGGGTTTGTCAGATTTGCCTCTGCCAGTTGAGCCCTAACTTCTTATCCAGCCAAGTTAAATAAGAAAAGGAAGCAATAATGGGGTGTACTATTTAGAGATTGTTGGCTTTCCACCTGCGAGCTGTGGAATCCTGGGAGGTTTGCACACTGTTTTCAACAGATGAGTGAGAAAAACAAGGCTGTTAGCAGCTTTGGTGATCCACACCTCCACTGATGTTGTGATTTGTGGGGGTTTGGGACACTTAAGCACTTGCTGCTGTCTAAGCTGAAGAAATTGGATGCGTTTATTAGGAAAAAGCCCATTTTGTCAGCGTCAAGGATTACCTGTATTTCTGTTACACGTGATGTGTGCAGTATAGGTGTGCATGAGAAGCAAAGACTCAAGAAGTAATGCTTACACTTGCTGCATAAAGGTTTTAAGAGTTTAAGTCTTCTGAAACAAAAGGGGTTCACCAAAATTCCAAGAAGCACTTGGAACCCAAATAGCCACTTAAAGAGCTATTTCTTTTCCTAGGCTCTTCTTAATAAGGCAGCAGAACGTCAACTTGGAACACTATCATTGGGGATTTGTTTTCAGAATATTATTAGTAGCGTTTCAGTGAAGTGGAAATAAACCTGTGCTCTGAAAAGAAACTGGATCTTGGGGGAAGACATTCCAGTAAGAACCATGAATTTAAATTCTACAGGGATGATTTGGTATTTAAAATAAAGAAAGGAAGAAATTTATAAAAGCTTAGTTTGCAAATAAGAATCATAACGTGTAAATCTGAAGATATGGCAGACACTCTAGTAAACACCTAAACTTGTCTTGTGTTTCAAGTATTGAACTTTTATCTGGTGTTTGGAAGTGTGAACGTCGTGATGTTTGGAATGCAAAAAAAAGTATTCCTTTTTGATTTTTCATAATGCCAGGGCTGTTTGCTGCTAGAAGGTTCAGAAACTGCTTCTTAAGGTGCAAACAGATCAGTTTATTAGACTGGAGAAGAGCCAAAATATACCGTGTTTTATAAAGCTTCATTGGAAGTGGAAATGACAACTTATGAGTCTGTAGGAGCTTTTTGTTCTCTTAATATTTTCTGCTATCTAATGAAGTTAGGGCTCAAAGGATGCCTTAAGTTTGATGATTAACCAATAGGAGCTACAGTAAAATATGACGTATATGGTGGGAAATATGTAGCTGTTTTGTTGTTTTCTGTCTGTGGTGTGTAAGGGCTATGGCATGCGTGCTGAGAAGTCTGGCCTTAATTTTATTTTATGAATTACAGTTGAGATTGTTTCTTGATCGGGTCATGGGTTCTGGTTTTAGTTCTGGAACATCACTCAGAGTAAAACAAAGCTGTGGGGGTGGCAGAAGGAGGATGGCAGTGGTTGTATGCTGATCAGAGGCACTGGTGGTAGAAAACCTGTCTCATTTTTAAATCAAATAGCAAACCTTAAATCTGTTTGGTATTATTCATTGCAGTTGTCTTTGGCTTTGTTGCCTGTGGTTCTAACAAGAATTTAGTTTAAACAAGATGTGAAGGTGTTCCCCATTCTTTCATTCTGAATCTGTGGGATTTAACATACCTCAGTGCCTGCGTGAGCAGACACCTCAGTTGTTATGCCTCATCCGGGAATGCTTTGAGTAGGTCATCACTGCAGAGACGTTCCTGCCTACACGGTGACTGCTGCTGCTGCTGCCTTACGTCTTTGTGTTTCCTCATTTCTGCCGTGTTTTTTCTCAAGTGTTAGCATCCTGAGGCAAGCATAGGATATCTTTGTGTTGCAAAAACACTGCGTAAGCAGCCCTAGCCGTGGACTGGGACCACCAAATGCTGTTGTGATACTCTGAGGTGCTTATCCTTTTATTTTATAGCAGTTTGTTAAATAGATGGAAACCTGATGCAAGTACTTTTTTCTGCTTCTGCATTTTTGAAGGGACTTAAGTAAAGGTAGATTAATAACCAGGCATCAAGTTCTATATTTTTACACCTCTGTTGACTGTCTCAGTTTAGTGTAGACTTGTGGAAATAATCTTCTTGCCTTTTCTCTTTTTTTCCCCTTTTTTTTCCTTTAGAATTGCCAAAATGCTTTGGAATTCTTAAACGATTCAAACACTGAAGTCTCTGAGGATACAAAATCATAAGAACACAAGAAGCAGCAAGGAGGATTCAGTGCCAATGCAGCAACAAAAAAGACAGCCAGAGTTAGTGGAAGGAAATCTTCCTGTTTTTGTTTTTCCTACAGAACTTATATTTTATGCAGATGACCAGTCAACACACAAGCAGGTGTTGACTCTATATAACCCCTATGAGTTTGCCTTAAAATTCAAAGGTGGGTTTCTTAGGTTAAGTTCTATTTAAGGGTTAGTCGGTGATCTTGAACAGTCCAATTATGATTCATGTAACAAAGCATATTTCTGACAAAACCAGACTTGTGTCTCTACGTGTATCTGTTGATTAAGTTAGTGAGGTATTGATTCGTGATTTGTTACCACCACTGTCCTTTTTGTTGCAGTTCTTTGTACGACTCCAAATAAATATGCGGTGGTTGATGCTACTGGTGCAGTGAAGCCTCAGTGCTGTGTTGACATGTAAGTAAAAGTCAGTGGAGTTCTTTTGTCTTTGATGTGTGACACTCGATTACCTTAATTTCTTTTATTATTTAAGATGTAGTAAATGACAGCTTGCATAGTATGAACTAAGTTGGATAAAGATGTAATCTTTTCCTAATCTCTTATTCTTGTGGCCATCTGAGCTTTGCTATTCTTTTATTCTGGGGTGAAGGTATTACAATACTGGGATGTTGCCTTGTTTAATTTTGTCTTTAGGCATAAATAAAATGCCAGTAGATGCATCCTGTAGTAGTGTTCATAAACCAGCAGTGAGAGCCTCCTCCAAGTATTTTTTTGTTAGAAATAACAAGGAAAGCAAGACCCCCTGGAGTTGGGATTTCTCTGTGAGAAATATTTGTTTGCAGATTGGCAAAATGAAAATGGGATGTAGTTCTACTGAGCACGCTTTCCTGGGCCATGTGCAACAAAGGCGTTTCTGTCTGCCTTTCAGCCTGACTGCCTCTTATTCTCACATCTCTGTCTCTTCTTTACTCGTGTCTCTGGTCAGGTCCCAACTCAATAACAGGGGAAATAAGAAGGCCAGTTAAGTGACTACAATAACATATAGGATCTGTAGGCTGCTATAATTCAAAGTAAAGTAGGTATATAAGCTAAAGTAGACCAACTTTTTTCATTTTCCATTTGCTATGTTATTTCTGTATTTATGTACAGATACAGCTAAAGAAAGTATGAAGAGCAGACTGAGCTTTCTGACTAGAAAGTAAACTGTAAAAGTAAACTGTAAAACACCTTCTGGAATCTCTGGCTAACAAATGGCCGTATACAGCAAACTCTGCTACTGCATGATCCATCTTCTGTCAGATAAATAATACTGTGCTTGGGGAATGGCTCTTTCCCATAAAATGACTGTTTTCTGTAGGTGTAATTTGGATAATTACAAGAACTCACCAAACAGAAAGGAAGTTTAAAACATGGAGCTAAAAGGCTTCAGTGGGCAGAGGCAACGCTCGTAAAAGTGAAACGAAACAGGTCAGAATATACCAGCGTATCAGTGAGCTATTCCAGTCTTTAGCAGACATTTACACGAGCTTGATTACATTTGGTTAATCCTAAACAAATGTATTTTATGAAATAAGGGAAAATAAGACATAATCATGTTTCCAAGGAGTTCTTTGTGCAGCAAAACCCCCATCCCATTCCAATGGTTGCTGTCTAAGGGCAGTGTTTACTGCTAGGATATGAGCAGTACTATGCAAGGATGGCCATTTGCCAGATAAACAGATATTCTACAGAGCTTCCAATTATGCAATGGTCTCTAAAAAGAAACAGGAGAATGTATCTGTTTATAAGGGTCTGCAGAAAACATCTCTTTGCTTTGGCAGCAGATGCCTGTTCTCATAGCACAGTGTTATGTAAAGATTCTGTTTGGGTTGGTAGTCAGTGCAGTGGTTCTGAGAGTAGAAACAGAATGTTAAAAGGAAGTGTTAAAAGAAGGAATAAGAGTTGAATCTGCTCTTCTGATATGCTGAGAGTTGTATGAATTAGGCTTTTTTCCCCCCTGACAGTCCTTTTGTTTTAGTGAAGGCATTTGCCCAGCCAACATTCAACATGTTGAAAGCCTGTCATAAGCACACTGTTTTGCCTCTAAAGTGAAGCAAAACTATGGACATTCCTGCAGCCTTTGAGTTCCGAGGATTATTTAATCTCTGTTTGTTTCCTTGTCAAATAGTCTGTTCAGACTAGATACCGGTTACAAGCACTGGCTAAGTGTTAGTGATTGTAGGTATCTTGATGTGGTACCGTTCCTTTAAGTGAAGACTGAGACACAGAAAAATGTTTCTCACAGCATTTTAATGTATCTCTTAACGTTATAATGTATATATTATTACAAAGAGATCTCTGTTTCTTGAAGCAATTTTAAGACTACTGTCCTGTATTACCAAGGGTAGAATATTTTTTCCCTCAGGAGTTGGCAATCTTTTTGAAGCCAAATCACTTTATGTGTAGGTGTGTTTTCAGATTAGCTATTGTTATCTTAGAAATTTAGACCAGCCTTTCACAAGCAGAGTTTTACATTTTGGAGAAATAATTAAAATCCATATGAACTCTTAAGAGCTAATAGGAGCTTCAAAACCTGAATATTACATTTTTTTTTAGTGCTAGGTGTGTGCTCTCATAATGAGTCATAAATGCAGAGAGGAAGCAGTAGAGCAGAGCACTGCTCAGAGGTCGGTCTATCAGTGTTATTTTAAAACTCTTCCTTTTCTAAGTCCCACATGCAATTTTTCACATGAAACACCATAAAATTAGAAGGAATGCAGCAACTATCACCCTGTCTTTCTGTTGAAGCCATATTCAAAGCAGCAGAGAAATGGAGTGGTTGTTGGACAGTGAGAAGGTTTCCCAAGACAGTAACTGAATCTCTAGCTATAATTCAGAGGGTATCTGTGCTGCAGTCCCAGTTGTGATTGCAGCTGTGTAGCTGCACCCAGCCTAGTGCTGGGGAGCCAATGAAGCATCTGCAGCATTGTGCATTTCTGTGCAGGCTACAAAGTGTGCTCAGGGTAGCCAGATTGATGGGCAGAGCGCAGAGCTCTGCTGTTGAGATCCAGATTTGTTCACTGTAAGACAGACGAGAAATGTTTATGTAGATAGGTAGCTATCGTTTTTCCTGTACAAGCCCTTAAGGGTGAGCTGATTTTGAAAATCCCGTTACAGCAAGCTGACTAGTTGGTAGAGACAGAGTCTTACTTCTAAGAAAGTATAATTGCAAAGCTTTGAGTTTCCTGTTTTTCTCACCAAAAAGCCTGACGCTACCACCTGTCCAAGCATTTGGCAGTCCTACTCTTCTTTCCTTCCCTGGCCACTCCAGACCCTCCATACCTTTTAAAATCATTGGCCAGCATAAAAAAAACCCCTTTGATAAATGGGGAGGCATCTTTCAGATAATTGGTTTTTTATGGAAATTGGCAGCAAGGTGTCAGACTGAGGCAAAAGCGTGCTTGAGATCAAGAATTAACTGTTCTTTTTGGCCAGCCAGTTGGAGCAGATATATTTGGGAACCAGAGCAAACATGAGGGGAGAGAGAAGGCAAGATCAAATTTTCAAGAACATTGAGTAATGTAGAGGGAGTGAGAATCTGGACTATTGCAATATATCTGGGCAAGGGGAGAGGGCAAACATCGGGATGCAATTCCACAGGAGATGTGCTTTTTATTAATTCCTCTGTTTGAAAATGTTTTCCTCTGCAGTGTGATTCGTCACAGAGATGTTCGGGCATCTTACTATGGTGTGATAGATAAATTCCGTCTACAAGTGTCTGAGCAGAGCCAGAGGAAAGCATTAGGGAAAAAGGAGATTATTGCTACTCTACTTCCATCTGCAAAGGAACAACAACAACAAAAGGAAGAGGAGGAAAAACGAATAAAAGAACATCTGGCGGAAAGTGTCTTTTTTGAGCAGACTTTGTGTCAACCAGGTAGCTGAAATCTTTTACCCATCCTGTCTTCTGAATCGGTTTTGAACAGTTCATGTGGTGAGAATGACTAGATTTTTAAAGTAATTCTTTTTACTTACCTTTAAGACTGCATTGTCACTGTGGGGTGATGGTGCCCAAGAACCCAAACTATTCTGTTTATGCTGTCTTGATTAATCCAGACCCTTTGCTGCCCCACATTCGAATGTCATACTTCGCAGAGTACGTCCTGTATTCCTCTGGTGCAGAAGTTCTGTTACTGCCAATAGGAATTTATCTGGAAAAGGATGGTAGTCGTTTTTTCCTCTGGGCTCTTTCAGAACGTATGCCCCTCCTGAGTTTGTTCCAAGCCCTTAATCCTCCATTTCCTGATGAGCAGGAAATATTGCCAAAACATCTTCTGAAGTGCTCCTTGTTCTGCGCCATCTCCGTTGTGTGTTTCACAAGTACAGAAAAGCACAGTTGTTAGCTGGAAACTCTGCACGTTTCATACGTGAGGAAGTGAATCAACAGCCTTGGGCAAAACCTGGGCCGAACACTTAAATTGAAGTGGTAGGGGGAGATGAGAAAAGTATCGAGTTTTACTGGAACTGAATCTAAACTGATTTTTTACTTGGCTTTTACTGATTTATACTCTAATTATTTTTGTCACTGCTTTATTTTTCATTATAAGAACAAAAATCAGTTCTGTGAAATAGATTAACTTGCTTGAGAGTGTTCCTTCTGTTAAAAGCATGTTGTTTCACTATTTCTACATAGTTTGTTGGCTGGTGAAACACCTCTTACTAAAATAACCCTCAGGGAAGGTATGAGGAAGATACATGGTTCAAGTAAACCTACAGGATCTCTGGGCTCACAGAACAAAACGTTACTGTGATAAGTTTTTCCAGTGCAGCATGTTTGAAAAATCCTGGGCAATCTGAGAGTGGTCTGAATCCAAATGCCGTTTCTCTGTTTAAAAACCTTGTTGCCTACGTTCTATCACTTGCTGACAGAAGAGCAATAAGCAGAGCACACACAGTGGCTGCGTATAACCTGCAACCTAGGAGTAATAGTTTAGTAGGCACGGTGGTGTTGGACTGACAGTTGCACTGGATGGTCTTAGAGGTCTTTTCCAACCTTAATGATTCTATGCTTCTATAATAACAAACTGATGGAGTTAAAATAGGGGACACATTGCTAGTCGCTTTGAGGACAGAAATACTTGATAAAACATTGGCTAATTTCTATTGGGGCTTAAGAATGCAATAGAGATATTCAACTGAGGTGTTAAAAGCTCTTTTTTAAAGGCTGCACAGTGTGACTTTGAGTGAGTTCCAGCTGTTAAACTGCAGCAGAGTAGAGAGTATGAAGAACAGTTTGTCTATAGTTTGTATTTCTTTGTTCTGGTGATGCTGGACTGTCAGTGGTTCACTTACAGTGTTATTTTTTTTTAAAGTAAGTTTCAAATTATACTGATTTGTGGCATATAAACTGGTTCTGACAGGGGCAGCCCTTGAATCCTGTAATGAAAGAAAGAAAGGGAACTCATCTGGGCCAAGAATCTGTGCTCTTGCTGTAGCCAAGCTTTGTTCTGGAGGTGTAAGCAGAGTTACCTGCCTGTGCAGCTCCTTTGGGCGTTCTTTCCCAATTGATTACTAAGCACTGAAGGAACATATCAAGGAATGGAGTCAGGATGCATGGTGAAACCTCAAGCGTTGCTGAAACACCCACCTGTCATGAGAGTGTGTATATATAGCGACTGGGCCTGGCAGGCTCTGTGCCTCCAGAAGGGAGGGGTTTGAGAAGTTATGTGAAAACAAGTTCCAGGATCAGAACAGGGAGCAGCCTTCTCCACTGCAAAAATGCAGAGGGTTTAGGAGGGTGGGTTTCAGAATTGTTTTCCACCCCCTCCAGACTGCAAAGGGAAAAGAAAATCTCAGGATATTGCAGCTCCAATGTACCACGAACACTTTTGCAGCTCATTTAACATTTGCATTGGGCAGATATTCCTTATAATTGGTACGATCTTATTTTTCAGAAAACAGAACTGCCTCATCGGGACCGAGTTTACTAACAGTCTTCCTAGGAATAGTGTGTATCGCAGCACTAATGCTACCTACATTGGGGGAAATGGATTCCCTGGTGCCTCTCTACCTCCACTTAAGTGTGAATCAAAAGTTAGTAGCTGCTTATGTTTTAGGTAAGTATTTTGGATTTTGGGCATGTTTTCTTGCAACTTCTGCGATTTTGGAAACATCTTCTGTGTTTGCCAGTGGCTTTGGGAAACTTGATGGAGACAAAGCACGCTATTACGTTTCGCTTTGCATCTCCACTTGTATTATGACTTGCAGCCATGGTGATAGCTGCCTAAATGAGTTGCTGTAAGTATTTCAGACCAGATTTTAGTTGATACTTATTATGTACAGGCTCCTACATGTTAATTTTGCCTTCTTGTGATGACTGGCCAACTGGAGTCATCTGCCAGCAAAGCTGAATGGAATGTGCCCTTTCTTATCTTTACACTGAAAGAGAAAGTTACTCTATTGCAGATCCTAGATCTCTTCTGTCATTTCATTTCTCTCTCCAGCCCTGATGAGCTGCTCTGAAAGGCTCTATTCACCGCCTTGTTGACAAGCAGTTGAAATGCATAGAAACAGGTTTTTGTAAACCTTTCCTAAGAGACCACTCCCATCCACAATGCTTCCCTGATTCATACCTCACTCCTAAATTAGCAAGCGCAGATGAGTTGCACGTTTCATTTGTTACGGTTCTTTTTCTAGAACTATTTCAGATTTGAAGAACAGTCACAACATTGAGCTCAATTCTCCTGTCCCCCTACCTGGCAGAACTGAGGATTTAAAAGAAACGAGCTAGGCAGTTTTGAACTGAGAGCTAGAGGTGAGGTATGGATGGGAAGAGATGCCAGTCCTTGATGGTTAACGTGCACACGCAGTTGACCGACTGGTGCAAATTGGTGTGCTGAAATGGTTTGAAAACTCACTTGTCGCTCTTTGCCTGAGCTGATGGTGATGTATTTTCGGATCAGGACTTTGCAGTGATCCTGGTTTTGTTTTTATCTCTAGTTTTTTAAATTCCTCCAGTTTCTGCTGGTGCCAGCTGTAGTAGTAAACCGCTTGATTTTATACATTTGCAACAAAGTCTGTTTTTTAGATTCACTATGAGGTTCTTGCAGGTTTTGATCGCTTTGGTAGCAGCACTTTTAGTGTTAATGAAAAGAGTCTTATCCATGTGTGATTCTTGCTCATCTAGAAAGTTGATTGCTTTTGAGAAGATGAAACCACTTTCTTCCACAGCAAAGTACAGTGGGATTGCATAGCTTTTAATTGGAAGGGGAGGTTAATGCCACACCAACTGGGCTATATGATGTTTGAGGATTATTTGCTTCACAGAAATTAGTTAAAAACTTTATTGCCTGAAGTTTCCTATACAAGTGGTATAGGAAATATGTATGTCCTGTAGCACCTTCCAGAAGCCTCTGTTACTACTCTGCAATGATTTAGGTAATCCAAGCCAAAGCCAAGAGCAGTTCTAGTAGCACCGATTGTCTGAGCTAATATAGACCTTAAGAAATACCTGAGCTGTAATTCTTTAATGGATAAATTGCTTATTTAATGGAAGGCATCATTACAGTTCTGTTCTGTCATGCTTCCATCTTCAAAATCTTTTTAAAGTAATAAGTTAAATCAGTCTGTAGTGGCAGGATAGCAAAATAGTCTCAAATTTCTTTGCCTGTGGTGAGATCTGTAGGTTCTAGCCAAGCCCTCTGCAGTGAAAGGCTATTCTACTAACATCATCTGAGCCTGCAAGAGAGTCAGATTGCCTAAGAACTGATAAATTACTATTTTGATGTTGCATAAGGTTGGGATGCAAGGAGCCCTAATGTTTTTCCAAATGCCTCTCTGCCTTGAGCAATACAACTCGGGGCTAGGAACTCGGAGGGTTGTACATTTTCCTGGATCAGCATGTAATTAAAGAAAACTTTTCAGTGTGTGGTGAGTAGGCTTATTAGCCTCCACATTTCCTGCTTTCATCTGTTTTTAATTGTTTTTAACCTCTACCAGAGCAGGTCTCTTTCTGCCTCTTTAAAGGTCACAACAAAGAGTCTGCAGAAAGCTCCCTATGCAGACTGACAAGGGAGCTTAACATCTTTGTTTAAAACTAGTCTTTGATGAGTTATTCTGCACAGAGCAGAAACAAAAATGTCTTGGAGCCCTTGGCTAATCTGCCTCGCTGATGATTCAGCGTTTGAATTCTGCTGCCCCTAACTAACCCTACTGAAAACCGATGGGTCATGTGTTTGTGTTACACGTATTGGAGTAAAAATCTTGACTTGGAAAATTTTCCAGTAGCAAGACTGATAATTGTTTGGAGTATTTATAGCTTCTTTGATGTTTAGCTACTCAATGTACTGCACTTCCATGTCATTTTTTTAACACAGAATTTGACTACATCAAAATTTGGAGCAATACTTATGATATTTAAGAGAATGGGGTATAGAAATTAATTCTGGATGTGTTTATGCACTTCTATTTTGTGGCCTGTCACAGGGTAAAATGTCTTTTATTTTAAATGTTTTATTCAGTGAAATTAAAGCATTGAGCTTTTAATTCTTGTCTTTTCAGGTCTCATCACCATGGTTATTTTGAGAACATGAGCAGTGAGTTAATAGGATGTCAAACACCTTACTGTATATTCACATCATGAATGTGGACTGCCTTTTACTCCCATTTGGCTCATTAAGATGCTAGCAAAACTGTTCAGTGATCTAAGATACCTTCAGAAGTGTAATATATTTTAACTGTATAATAAATGAAAGACTCAAAGCACCTTTCCGTGCTTCTGTAACAGACAGCTACGAAATGTTCAGTGATACCTGTGAAAATAATTTTAAAAACTTTTATATCTATGCCTACTGTAAAAAATCCTTATTAAAGCAACATTTGTTATTTTTAGTCTATGTTCACATCAGTGTGTGATCACTATAAAAGCAAACTTGTCTTATGTAAAACATTCACTTGGTTTGTGGTTGTACGTGCTGAGGCTGGTGCCTGACGCTTTTGTATCCGTACCAGGAGGATGAAAGTTGGGATGAAGCAGTGAAGGAAACGAAAGATTTCATCAGTGAAACTATGAAATAAACCATGAATTTTAAGTGAAGAAGAAATTCTCAGATTCCTTACTTCCTCCTCACCGATAGATCATTGAGCAAGCGGTCACTTTCTTACCTGAGGAATGAATTTCTGCGATGGCCATTTTGTATCATGATTGTAGACAATAAAAACAAGTTCTGTAACCAGATCCTTTTATTTCTTAGGGCTGCATGCACCATGTCAACCCCGTGGCGTTAACGGAAGCTGAACTCGTGCTGCACACTAATATTAAATTCTGCATTTTTTTTCTATTTTAGCGACCAAACCAAGTACAGCAAGAAAGGCTCCGCACCATCCCTTCCCTACAGCTGCCCCAGGGAATTTCTTTTGTATCAGAACCTCCTGTTCAAATTCCAGTTTTATATGTGAGGCGAACCTTTATCTTGTTTCCTAGGATGAGTATTTCCCTCTGTTTGATGTTGCAATGCCAAGATGTCAAGTTTAAATACATTTCTACTAGAGGGTCGATATTGCTGCGTTTGCTTGGCACACACGGTCTGTGCTTCTAAGAAGTTGATAGCACGTGCTCTGATCTGTGTCAAAACACCTTTTGGAAATTAAACCTTCTTCCCCTGCATGTTGTGGGTTGCTGTCCTGCGTGCACATGGGAGTACAGAGAAACTGCGGAGAACAGCGTTGCTTAAAACAAAAGGACAGAGCTTGAATTTAAGGAAGTTGTTAATCGCTGTACATTTTTTCTTATATATAATACAAGTAAGTCTTTAAAGGGCAATAAAGTGTTACTTTAGTTTGATTCTCAGAAGGACTGGGATTGTGTCATCTATCAGCATCAGATGATAAAGACAAGTCAAACATTAATGTTTGTTTAAAAAGAAAAAGGTTGGTGCCTGCAGAGCTGGCGCTGCAGCCACAGTGCTGCCTCTGTGCCCGGAGAGCGCATCGGGTCGCAGGGTGTTCCTGCCACTGCAGAGCTGCATTCTCGCAGCTTCACTGTTATCCGTAAGAAGCTCCGCTGCCAGTTCTGATTTTCACGAGGTGCTTTAACCTGCTGCTCCTTGAGGAGGGGTGAGGAAATGGAACAGAAGTTCAGGAGATAAATGTGCCGTGGGGTGCATTAGCCTGGCTGTTGCAATACTGGCACCTTTATATGGGTAAGGATGGCAGGACTTGATGCAAGGACAACATCTTAAAGGTCCAAGCTGGTTAAAAAACAAAACCAAAGCTTTTTTTTCCCCCCTGATAACCTTGAGTTCCGGTCATGGGCTTGGAGGGTGTTTTGCCAGGCACTTGCAGAAGAACAGAGGAGAGAGAATCTCATGTGCATGAACGTGGGAGTCTCTATAACCAAGTCTTGGCACCTTAGTCCTGCAGGACTGTGCACACACGAGGTGTGGGGACAGGATGACAGAGACCCAGGTGCCAGCCTTTGCTTTCATGGAATTTAAAGCAAAGTAATTGGTTTAAGAAAACACCTTAATCAAAGAAATCATTAACAAAGTTATCAGCAGCTAAAACGAGCGTCGCATTGGACCATTTCTTTTTCAAGGGCAAGCGAGGAGCAGCGCACAGGTAAAAAAGATAAAATGCACAGTGGCACTCAGCAGATGCAGATGAAGCCGGTGCTGGGCCAAAACGGATGTGACAAATGTGAATTTTGACTTCTTTCTACTTCAGGGAGATTACAGCACTCTGGATCACCACAGATCTATTACTCTGTTGGGAAAGCAAGACCTGAGGAGGGTTTCAGTTCAGCACAATGAGGGGGAATGTATCAGCCCGTGTCACAGCACGGCCACAGGGAGACACTAGTGAAATTTTACTGGGTGGAAACACAAGGTTTATAGGCTGTTTTCTGAAATATATATATACACACAAATACATATATAGGCATGCACACGCCTCTAGTACCTAATAGGGCTGTGGAAAACACTGACTGCCTTTGGAAATAAGACCGGAGACAGCACGTATGCCTCCTCTTAAAAACACCAGGAAAAACAGTTAAGTGTTCACGTCATTTCCCATTCCTGACTCAACACAAACAAACCAGTCATTTCCTTGAAATTCCGGAAAGTATTTTGGACAGATGGGTTGGAGGGCTTTAAGATCAGTCAGCAGAAACACCCCCCCTTGTTTACCCAGCACTCGCTACGGCTCTGCTGTTGCAAACAGGAGACGAGGGGGCTACCAAGACGCCTCTCCTTAGCATCACCCCAGCAGCTCCAGGCTTGGTACGCACTCTAGGTGCTCGCACTTGTCTGGATTAAAAAACCCTCAGACGTCCCTATTTCCTCTACAGGAGCGAGTCAGTGTGCTTAGAACTACATTAGGCCCCGTGTAAGTGTTTCAGAGCTCCAGGGACGGAGGGAGCGCTCAGATAATGGGTTCATTTCACCAGGGACTGCAGCTGATGGAGCCCCCGAAGAGTGGAGAGGGGTTGGGCAGCCTCACACGGGGATTGCCTGGAAGCAGATCCAGGACCCGCAAAGGGAAATGCTGCTGCTGGCGTTTCCAGCGCCGCAGGAAGCTGAGCCAGCGTGCTGTGAGATGACAACAGATGCTGCTCGTCTTTAACCGGCTGAACAGTGGCCTTCGCAGCCGCTCCACGAGGAGCCCATGCCCAGAAACCCTTCCTGGAATCAACCCGCTAAGGATTGTCAAAGTCCATCATGGGTTATGTCATTTTATGTGCACAAGTATCTGATAACCAACAAGCCTAAACTGGCGAGAGGCTGCGGAATAGACTTGGCAATAAATCACTGTATTTTAACCCTCATTTGTCAGCATATATTCCAGATCCCTGCCTTTCCTTGTCACAGCTTTCTTCTAAACACCAGGTTCCATCACCGCTTTCCTTTGTCAGGAGATGAAACTCGTTCTTGACTTACACGTGCTGGCGACCCACTCTCTGGCAGCACAAGACGACCGAAGGGGACTTCCCAGCCCGTCCACCAGATGCCACAATACTTTGTTTACAAGAAAGAAAACCCTCAGGTGCTCTGCGCTCCGTCTCACATGACCCGGGACAACCTCAAAAGCCAGGGACCAAGATTTTTCTCTAAGAAAAACAAACCCAAACCTGAAATCATCCTCACTGTCAGGTTGAGTTCTTGGGTCAGAGCAGTTCAGGTACTTTGGCCTCTGACCTTGTATGAAATCCTCCTGGATGAAAAAAAAGAAGCAGTAAGGGAACAGCCAGTGACACGAAGCACGCGGAGCTGCGTCACCCCCGTGTTTGATCTCTCTGCTGAGCTGAGTGGACATAGAAAAACAGGTTCTCACCAATGTCCCTGTGAAACAGGGTAGTCACCTCCTCGTGGTAGCGCTGGAGAAGGCACCGCCTCTCATTAGAGCTGGAGGAGATGCATCCAAAGCTCGGTGCCGGTGAGGGGGTCTGTCTGCCTTCTGCACCGAGACTGCTGCTCGAAAAAATAAAGTGAAGACTGAAACCACTAAAGGAGCGTGAAGTCTGCTGCTGCCAGCAGCGCATCTTGTACTCGGTGCTGCTCCACAACAGCCAGTGGAGATTGGGAAACCATAGCAAGGGCCAATTAAAGCAAACAAACCTATAAATGAAAGGGTCTCAAGAACCTGCGTATCCTCCAAAAATACACAGTGGAGGTATGAACACAGGCAGGTGACACAGAGTAATAACTAACAGCGAGTAAGGGGAGACACTCACTTTTTGGTCTATTTTTATCTTGTACAGAATGCAACCTCGCAGAGGCTCTGCTCTCTCCTAACTCGCTGTTTACTTTAGCTAATCCACTGCAGCCAATGCATATCAGCTCCTGGAAACGTGCAAAGCTCCACAAACGCACCGGCCATCCAAGGTGGAATCGCAGGCAGGTGAAGCAATGCAGGCAGAGACTGGAACAGCAGAGACTGCTCAACAACTCAAGCAAGAACACAACCCTGATGAGAGCAGCAAGCTCAAAGCAGCGGATGATCTCCTCACGGTGAGGAAGAAGGCCAGGAGAAGGCCCCCCATGCCCCCTCTGCTGTGGAGCATCCATGCAGACGCTGCACTGCGGGCATCCCGGTCCTCGAAGAATGAGACGTACCAAGAAGGAACAAAGATTACTGATAAAATGCATATCAAACACATGGAATACAAGAACCGAGAGTCTGCAATCAAAATCTATGTTGACAGTTGAAAAGAAGAGGAATTAACAATGCAATTTACACTAACAGAATACAATAACACCAAGAGAGCGTTCTGCTCTCGCAAACTGCGGCCGCTCGGGTGGGCTGAGGTACGAACATCAAGGCATAGACAAGCGAATGCTTTGACAAACGAGAAACCACTATGGGGAGACAAATGAAACCGCGTTCCATCAACATCAGCAAAGCCATTAGTGCCTTTCCCTCAGGAATCTGCCAGGAATCGCCAAAATCAAACCCTGCTGCTTAAAGGAATGTGCTTACAACGAGAGGATCTTGGTTTATTTTTAGCAGGAAGTTTCTCGCAGCGATTTCGGTGCTGCACAGCCCGATTTAAGCTGGCTTGAGAGACGGAGTACGCTATTTCTCTGCCACAAAAACCAGTGTAGGATAGGGGATCTTGGTTTTGATTTTTCTCCACACGAGTGTAAAAAGTAATCATGAGAACCACAGAGTCATGAAAGCAGAGATCGGTACCTTCAGCAAAACCTTCTCCCGCTCGAGTAGCTCTTCCTAAGGTGACATCCCACAAAAGAGAAATATTTACATGCTGTTATTAATCATAGAAGGAAGTCTTCAATACTAAGCATCCGCAAGGCTCTAAAAAAGAAGAAGAAACTAAACTGTTAGAAGAATTTTAAACTTCATGAGCACCAGACTTGCCCATAGAACCTCTGAGGGAAGGGGGAAGCCTTACCCGTTCCTGGAGACGCAGGGGAACCAGCATGTAAGCATGAAGAGGTGTGTTTGGTTTTGGTTTAAACACTCCTAGCTCCTCTCCTCCAACATTTCTGTTCCCCAGCCAGCTACCAAAAGTCAAACAAGGTTACGCTCCTTTGGATGTTTCTTTTGTTTTTTCTCCTCCTCTCATGCTTCTGCCAGAAAGCCTCACCAGGGGAGGTGATCTCTCCCTTCCAGGGCGTACGCAGGGTCTGGGGCTTTTAGATGTAGGGTAGCTGCCTGCTGGGGTCCTCGGGCCTCTCCTGAGCAAGGCTAGGCTGCCTCTCCTTGTTTCTCAAACAAGGATGCTCACACCAAATACAGAGAAAGGGGAAGAACCCACTGCTGCGGGTAAAACAATTTACCAGCCATGCAGGACACACTCTTAGGAAACACACACCAAACCAAAACATGAGGTGTCAGCTTTCACATCCAGTTATTGAAAAGGATTCTTGCAAGCCAAGCGCTCCTCTTCAGACTGATAAGGTTTTAATTATTGTACTGTAGCTGTAAACATTCAATTACATTTACAAATATTTTAATTTCTGCTTCCAGGAGGAGATCAACTTAAACTCCATCTGCCAGTTGGTGATGAGAAAGGTTGCTTTAAAGAGGATATGGAGAGCTCTCAAGCTCTAATGATGACTCCTGAAGCTCTCTATTTTAAGCAAATGAGTTACGACTCCAACATATGCAATAACACAACGGCATAAAGCGAACAGTTCTGAAGTGACTCTGCTGAGAAACGCACAAGCTGTTCTCAAGCTGGAAGCCAGCTCGTGGAGCTCCAGAGGTCACTCCTGCCTTTACTCACTTCACCACCAATAATCGCCCAGTCACAGGGCTGGACTCGCAGCACTGACACTAGAACTGCAATAAATGTATTGATAAATGGAATTATTTCGGTCTCATCAACAGAAGAATTTGGAGACCAGTTTTGTTTGTAGAGGCTGGTGATTGTTTACACTCCAGTTTTCTGAAGAAGGCTGAAAAGAAGGAATTTAGGATTAAGTTCCACACTAATCTCAGGAGGACCATGGGCAGCTGTTGTGTTGAGCATTCAGATAACTGGCTTGCTGACAACACACAGAAGACCCAAAGCAAGTTAATCTGGCTGAGGCACAGGCTCGTTTTTCCTGGCATTTGTCTCTCTCCTAGCATGGAGTATCCATTCCTCTGCTAAATGCAGTGACCACTGAAGCACTCACTCCAAAAATACGGTCCCCCTGAGCACTGGCACGGTTATCGATGTTCCCTCGGCAACTATGTCATTCTGGAGAAGGTGGAAGGAAGAAAACACCTCTCAGTTGTCAAGGAAGACTTGCTGACCCAAGACCTGATTTAACTGCCAACAAATCCTACAGGATAGTTTTCAACCAGACCAACCTAGTGTCAATCACAAGCGAGATTTTGGATTGGTGCCACTCGAGAGGAGTGGCAGAATCCTGGAAATACAGCTGTGAACAAAGGAGTTGCAGAAAAAAAAAGTTAATATATAATAATATATAATTATGTATCATAACGCTTCCAGTATGTCCTGAGACAAGAAATCTGCCCATTTCATAGAATCATAGTATAGTTTGGGTTGGAAGGACCCTTACAGGTCATCCAGTCCAACTCCCCTGCAGCAGTAGGTTGCTCAGAACCCCATCCAACCTGGCCTGGGATGTTTCCAGGGATGGGGCATCCACAACATCTCTGGGCAACCTGTGCCGGGGCCTCACCCCCCTAACAATAAAAATTTTCTTCCTTATATCCAGTCTAAATGTACCCTCCCTTAATTTAAAACCGTTCACCCTCGTCCTATCCCTGCCCTCCCTGTCCAAGAGCCCCTCCCCAATGCCCCTTTCAGTACTACAAGCTGCTCTAAGGTCTCCTCGGAGCCTTCTCTTCTCCAGGCTGAACAAACCCAGCTCTCTCAGCCTGTGCTCCAGCCCTCCAATCATCTTTGTAGCTTCCTCTGGTCTTGGTCCAACAGCTCCATATCCCTCTCATATTGAGGATTCCAGAACTGGACACAAGACTCCAGGTGGAGTCTCACGAGAGCGGAGCAGAGGGGCACAATCCCCTCCCTCACTCTGCTGGCCACGCTGCTTTTGATGCAGCCCAGGACACGGTTGGCCTTCTGGGCTGCGAGCGGACATTGCCGGCTCACGTTGAGCTTCTCATCAATCAGCACCCCAAGTCCTTCTCTGCAGGGCTGCTCTCAGTCACATTGTCCCCCTGCCTGCACTGAAACCACAGATTGCCCCCACCCAGGTGTAGGACTTTGCACTTGGCCTTGTTGAACATCACGAGGTTCACAAACGCCCACTTCTCCAGGCTGTTGAGGTCCCTGTGGGTGACATCCCTGCCTTCTGTCATGCCATCCCCAAACTTGCTGAGGGTGCAATCACTCTGGCTGTCTGTGGCATTGATGAAAATACTAAACAGCACTGGCACCAGTACGGACCCCTGGGGGACGTCACCATCACTGATCTCCATTTGAACCTTCAGCCGCTGAGCACTGTCTGGTTCCATTCTTCTGTAACAGAACTTTAAAACAGCATCGCAGCAGGGAACCAGAAAATTCTGCTGCAGCTTTTAAAGGCCACCTTAAATGTAAACTAGACTGGGTGGGTTACAACAGATATTCCAATTTAAAAAGAAAAACATTTAATCACGGATGACAGCAAGAATACGGTCACCTCTCTAACAAAGCGCACAAACAGCAACGCATTAGTTTTTCCATTTATTGGCACTTATTTGAAAAATAGCATAAATATTCAACAGAGAAGAGACAAGTTGACCCACCCCTTCTATCGATGCATCTTTTTAAAAAGACTGGAAGAGACACCAGGAGTTCGTTCTTAAGAAATAAGAAAGATTAAAAAAAAGTCTTGCCTCCACCACACACGAATGAACGTGCAGCAACTCTTTGGCACATACCTGGCATTGCGAAACAACTCTACCTGTTAGACAGAGAGCGAACAGACATTAAACACAAGCTTGTCCATCTGCCACGGGGATGAAGGGCAGGCTGAGTTTAAGGAGCTGCAATCAGGAAGTTGACTATTAGAATAATTTAAGAGGAATTAAATCAGAAGTAAACTCTGATGTATCTTACTTGAACCGAGAAAAACTAATAAATACATTCTACTTCCTTTCTACAGCAAGGACATACAGAAGGCAGTCATCAGTCCTCAGGCCACCAGATCTTTGCTCTCCAAGTCATCCATTTTAATCTTGACAGCTGCTGTCCATCAAAGCTTCATCCACGTGAATGTTTCACAGTGGAGTTCAGAGTGGGCTTTACTCCTATTTGAGGAAGTTTCCACTTTTCTCACTTTATTACACAAGGATTTAGTGTTTAAAAATAAAGCTTTTTGCTTCATTATTAAGCTCTCTGGAGAGAAGGTTCGAAAGCAAACAGTACAGGCACACACGTGCACAAACAGAGACCCAGCTGGAGAAGTTCAGCTGCGTAACAGGAGTCAACAACCAAAACAAGGTTGCCACTGGAAACTCTGAAAGAGCTGTCTCTGGTGGGGTTTGCAGATTTTCCCCACCGACTGGGGAATTTCAGAGTTGAGATCAGGATGCCTCAACCCACTGACTTTCCAAATGCAGTATAAGAATCCTGAAACAGCTCAGATCACCAAATTCCAGGCTGCTTATCAGCATGCAAAGTAACTTGATGCTATTGTTCGAGGAAGTGACATCAGGAGATTAAACACAGACTAAACACGTTTGGTCACCTCAGCCTGTAAAAAAGCATTCAAGATTCCTCACTGTAGTTGTCCAACAACAGTCCTAGATGAGGACAAATACTGTCTGTTATAATAACGCACTCCTTAAGTACTAATATTCAGTACTTAAGTGCTCATGATTTAATGTTATGTTCCAAACATCATTACTATCTTTCCCCATTAAAAAGCCTTTGGCAGAACATCTACCACTCTAATAGATCAGCTAAACAGAGAAGAAAAAAACCATACAAAACCCCAGGAGAATGTCCCACACCTAATTTGGAGTCAGTTACAACAGCAGTCATGATTATGAATAAAATCCAACATATACATTTGACAATCTACCAACTTCTTCTTCTGACATCTATTAGAACACAGAATTGATTTAACAGCCAATCTGAACAAAGACAAGAATCAATCCCCTCCCTAATAGTCGCCCTTTGATATGAAGAACAAAAAAATATATAAATAACTAGCGCTCCAGCAATAAAACAAATCCATAAGCTGCTTCACTGGTTTCAGACTGAGGACAACTACGAAAGTTACCTGTTACTATATAAGCACCACGATATATTAGAGAGGATGCTGCCTGCTGGCTGATGGAAAGCCGAGTCTTCCACAAGCAGAGTGCACACACAGTATTTGTAACTTACACCGAGACGATACTCATTGCAAATCCACAGCTTGCTTGCTGATGTTAGCATCAAATACGTTTGCAATTCAAATACTTAGTGTATTTTAGCAAATGCCATACGAATCACTAGAAATGTGAATTCCTCCTCAAGGAACTGTTATGGAAGTTTTCTAGAAATAATGACATTTCTGGAAGTTCCTATGAGGAACAGAATCAGTTACACACAACAGAGTCTTATTGATATTTCTTGGTGTTCATTAGCAGACTTCTGCTTCTCAATTAATAGGTAACTTAGCCGTAAGATCTACTGGTAAAAACGAGGATCTGGAGTCAGAAAGTGTGACTGGAGAGTCTGTGTTGGTGCCGACTTCAGCTGGTGAGTCACAGGAAGAGCCTGCGCTGCTTCTGTTGTCATCAAGAGCATGTGACGACAAACTGCAAACAGAGTAATATCAAGATATGAGAGATGAACTTCCTGCTAAGTTTCAATCCACAGAATCAAATATTAGCTTCCATCCATTATAACAAACGTATATCTTTGAAGAAACAGTAAGCCCCATGGTTTTAATTAATCTGCAACTACACACCTCACAGACACTCCCAAAGAGAGAACATACTGCCCATTTCCTCTCTTCGGCTCACCCAGAAATGGCCTATGGATGAGAAGCATCAGGCAGAGAAATCCATTGCCAGCTTTACTGCATCTCCTACAAGTCCCTGGGCTAGGACATACACAGAGGTCTCTTTTGTCAGGAGAGCCGACCATAAACTGTACATACTTCAGTTGTACCATTCGCTACTTATTTCATAGGACACAACTATACCCACTATCGTTAGATGTATCATTAGTGACAGCATCAAAGTGGGTTTAAAAATTACCATCTCCCAAATCAAGATGCTGCAACTGAACTGGCACTGCTATGCCTACGGTGAACAGCATCTGAAAAAAAGGCATGTTTTTAAAGTACTTTTAAAACATCTATTTGATTATTGCCACTGCAACAGGCTCAAAGCTTGTGCCCCTACATACATTAGCTGAGACACAAAAGGGGGCAAATGTACTGTGAACAACCCTGTCTCAATAGCTGTGTGGGCACACCCTACGTATTATTAACTTCTTGACTAACATATTAAATCAAAATCCTTACTATCTCAAGTCATTACAAATTTTTAAGTAGCACTTTTTATCTCCTCCCAGCAGGAGGGTCACATAGAATAATTTTCCTATGTGGCTAAGAGCAAGAGGGAAAAAAAGAAGAAAAAATCCCACAATCCAGCCTCAAGCCTATGCATTCACATTTGATTGCAACTTGAAAGCAGACTCCAAAGGCTGCCAGCCATGAGACATCTTTTCCTAAATGCACTCAACTCCCATATATGTGAAGAATGTTAACAATCAGTCCTAGAAACTGTGGAATTTCAGTGATTATTACTGCCTGTTTCATGTGATAATTTCATTACAGAAGTCTGTATTAATAATAACTTAGAGCAACTTCAAGCATGATCACTGCTAGATGAAAAAAGAATTCTGCTTCTGATAAAATCAATATGATAAATAGCAGAGCGTTTACCATCCCCCAAGGTCTGCCTGATGTGAAAGCTCAAGGGTAAGCATGTTGGTAGATCCTTGGAATAATCTTTTCGGATGATCTTCTATCTCTGTTACACCTTTGGTAAGAGATACAGAGTGATAAAAAAATTACTACTCATACAAGCTAAAATCTACTTTCAATGTAATTCTACAGAGCAAACAGAACAGAGGTTCAAACTTGTTACACTAGATTGTTATTTTATAGGCAAAGCACAGTAGTTTAATTCTGAAATTTAAAAGACATTTCCCAGTAAAGCTGTAAGGTGTCTACTGGGTCTCTGCATCACTTTTTGGTGAAGGGTGATTTTTAAATCTGCAGCACCGATGTGCTTCAGGTTTACAACCTTCAAAATTTTCCAGCTGTTAAGATAAACACAGCCATAGTTCTATTTCTCATTTTGTTAAGCGGGTTACATGAGTTTCTTATTGGATTGATATGACTACAGCAACAGAGAGGCATTAGAAGACAACAGCTATTTAGTTTTGTGGAGCAGTAAAAACTAATTTAACAATTTATTTTATCCCCACAGACAGTTCCATTTATTTGGTCATCTGCAATACTTTCTATCTCTAGTCTCTCTTTGAAGTTTCAGTCAACTGAACAGAGTGATGAAGAAAGCTATATGAATTATCAAATTAACAACTTGACCTATGATGTCAGCCAAAACTAAATACTGTACCTTTTCTTTTTATTGACCCAAGGACACTTGGTCGAATGCAGTTAATTGGACTCTGGCTTCTCCTGCAAAAAGAAGGCACATGCTATACTGATATCACCGCTAATAAAGGAAGCCTGAAAACATGTTAAAAAAAGCCGGAAGATATTCAGATACCAAACTACTGTGTGGAAAATGCTAAGAAAATAGACATTGAAACAGCTTATCCAAAATAAGTTGTTTCTTCCCCCCAAGACAGACCAGGAAGCACAGAACTTAACAGAAAAAGCCAATGGTGCTATTTCACAGCTGGGGCAGTGTAGAAGCTCACACCTAAACACTGACAGAGCTCCGTTGATAGGCAGTACTTTGCTGAACCGCCAGGGCCCAATAAAAGCTAATTGTATTCCTACATCATTCAAAACAATATCCAGTGCAACTAAACTCAGAATCAGTAGCAAACCCTAAACCTGTTTGTTTGGGTTTTTTTCCCCTTAAAATTCAATTCAATTATTTAAGATGTGATTAAGAGCAAAACAGATGCCACAACGCAGCTCACTTTTCTAATGTTATGACATGAGGAATTTAAATATTTTAGAAAGCTGTAAAATCTAAAGTTTACATTAATATATTGAGTTGTATTTGTGAGCAGAAGTCAATTACACGTACAACAAATTCTAGTATTTCAAAAGCCTACTGCGAACAAGCTATGCCAATTTTCCATTACTAAGCTGGTACTTACCTTGAAAACCGTCTCGTCGGACTTGGGCTGGGACTGGGAGGTAACCCGCTGCTGCTCACCAGACTTTGCAAAGATGGTGAGAAACATTGCTGAGAGCAAAACAGTTTGCATTATTTACACGTAAACACTGCATCACAGTCCTATAGCAACAACTGATCCTGGGTGATGATCAGACACCCTCCCTAGGAGGACAGGCTGAGAGAGTTGGGGTTGTTCAGCCTGGAGAAGAGAAGGTTCAGGGAAGACCTTCCAGCAGCCTTCCAGTACTTAAAAGGGGCCTACAGGAAAGCTGGAAAGGGGCTCTTTATCAAGGAGTCCAGGGATAGGATGAGGAGGAATGGTTTTAAGACGAAAGAGGGGAGATTTAGACGAGATCTTAAGAAGATATGTGAGGTTGTCCAGAGAAATTGTGGCTGCCCCATCCCTGGAGGTGTTCAAGGACAGATTGGATGAAGCTACACCTGATCAAAGATAGACCACAGCAGGCAGGTTGGAACTGGATGATCTTTTAAGTCCTTTCCAACCCAACCCATTCCATGATTCTATGAAATAAGCAGCCCAAGATCAAATTATGCAACCAGTTGATACAGGCAGATATAACGAGATGCTAGCTGTTACTGAGAAAAAAACTCTAAAAATTGGACAGATTCCATTTTCTTGCAGAATACATGCAAGTTGAGAAGGATTTCATCATAGTCTAATTAAACAGACTATAGTTCATAAAATAAGAATGTACGCACCTTCCTCTCATTCCAAGAGCAAGACAAATAAAGACTAAAGTTTACTAACCACAGATTAACAGTCAAACATTCAACAGAAATTCACATCCACAAGAAGTGCAGCTGCTAGCTGCTATTTTCTGGTTCGGGGTTTTAGGGTTTTTTTGTTTACTCTTTAGTTTCTTGTGTGTAGCTGAGGTAGGAAGGAGCAGATGGCTTAGTTTTTTGCTAAGAATTCAGTTGAATTTATTTAGCAATACTCAAGACAAAACCAGTATTACTACACTTTGCTCACCTTCCCTATTCCTCTGGTAGGTGAAGGAGCTGGAGAAACTGGGACAAAGTCTACTTGCTTTGGTGATGATGATTTTTCAAAATCGTTATCGCTCTGCAAATAGTACATATAATTAATCTAATGAGCAAGTACCTTAACATGAAAAAGAATGATTGGTGTGGAATTCAGTGAGATTCCAAAGTTACCCTCCATCACATTCATAATTTTTAGGTAGCCATTTATGAGCTTATACTTAAAAAAACCCAACCAATCAAACAAAAAGCCTTAAGCATTACATGGCGAGTATCAGAACATGGAAGAAAATAGAAACAGACATCCATGCACATTTCTTTTGACATAACAGCCCAAGGAACTCACATGTATCCTCAAACAACTGGTAATTCTATGCCTTGTTATGTGAAAAATTGCTGACTAAAAGCAGTGATATATTAACACCTTCATTGTAGATCAAACTACAAAAGAAAATGTTGACATGAGAGAGTCTCTAGTGTCTTCATACTGATAATAGAAACACAAATTAAAGCATGAACGCATTACCAGGCTCAAGCTCTCCTCCCATGAGTGGCTCATCTGCATTGCTACTTGCACTTCTCTATAAAGAAGAAAAGAAACGTATTGTCCCTGGCCCATACAAGACTGCATTAAGTATTCTAGTTTGCCTTAATGCTCACCTTTCACGTACTGTTTCTCTGTTCATCAAATTCATTCCTTCTTCCTGAAAGATTAGCAGATGAAAAATTAAAAAGGGGAAAAAAAAAAAAAAAGCCTTGCTGCAGCAAATCAGAAAAGTTCATTTCATCTCACTTTGGTATGCAGAAAATTTATTTCAACTCAGTTAAGCAACAAGAACCTTAAGCTCTCCCTACACGAAAAGGAATGAGGGGGAGAGGATGGGAAAGAGATGTAGCAAGAGAGACCAGTGCGTAAGAAGTGCTTATGGGAAGTGGTTGTTTCTCAAGCAGCTTTTTTATATCCGTCACTAAGAGGCAATTACAAAACCGAATGATGATAACATAAATCAAACATTTTGAGTTTATGCAGTCCAGTAGAGATACTAGAAAATACAGATACTTGAAACTAGTACAGATAATCCTCAAAAGGATGACTGGATCCTTACCTTATTCTATGTAGAAGTAACTAAACAGATTCTGTAAGCATCTCATTTGCAATGCAGGCAGTTTTATTCTAAAACATCCATTAAAATATTATTAAAATGGATCAAAGGTGTAAAACTACACTACATGTTAATACGAAGTTCAAGTACAAACTCAGGTATGCACCCTTCCTTAAAAACAACTGAATACTGTCCAGTCTGTTGGATGATCTAGTAGACTGTCCAGTTCAACTAAACATCTCCATAATCTTCATATGTAGGAAGCTGCTTCTTAACATAGTTCAACTGTATGAGTATTTGCTAAGACTTAAAAGACATGAGAAGCAAACCACACAGGTTCTCTCCTGTGCCACTAAGTATACAGGACGTGGAATTTCAACTTGTGAATTTAATAAGCAAACAGAAATTAGGAAATGCCATTGCTTCCTTTAATAAATGTATAGAACAAGTACGAATACGGGAGTATTTTCCAAAAAGCTGAATTATCAAACTTTACTTTATGTAATACAGCAGAGCCACAGTAGTTAATTTTCTCGCTTTCATCACATTTACATATTAATCCTAAGGGTTTTTTTATGTTGATAAAACCAGCTCTGTAACTGACCTCAGTGGTGCAGAGTCCCTTTAAGCCAGTAAATTATTCACATAATGACAACAAGCAGTTATTTTCTTCAGGATTACTACACATGCACCCTAAGCCCCTGAGGTGAGAAGCAGAAATGCCTTCCATCACTTCAGACACCCTGAAAATGCTGTTCAAAGCACTGAATTGTTTTCTTAGCTTTTCACCCTGTAAAAATCAAGCTTATCCACTGAAAACTAGCAAGCTGAAAAAAAAAAAAAAAAAAAAATCAAGCATCTTCAAGTCAATTTTGTAAACATTCTGCTGTCAAAAAGCTGACACAAAATGGGAGGAGCCACAGGAGTTTGAGCTTGTTGATTTTATAAAGTGAGTCTTTAGGCTGTGGTCTGTTGTTTGCTAGCAGCGCTACTTAAGCTTACTCAGATATTTGTCACACACTCCCCTCCCTTCCAAATTGTTTGCTCCTCATGCCCTTCCCTCTCCGCTCATGCTGTGACAGCACAAATGCAGTGATCTGGATAAGAAAATCATACAGATGAAACATAGCCCAGGCAGAAGAATCCAAACTATTTTTTAGCCAGAGTGCTTCCTTAGCCAGTTCATTTTCTGGCAGCACAAAAGTCTCGTGCCAACACAAGTTAAGGAACACTTTGTTACTGGCTCTGAATATTTATGCTAGCACTGCTGCCAAAAACTCGGTGAAATTTCACCCTAAGGGTTCACATTAAAGGTTTCCTTTCTCACACTCACATGTCCATTTTAAGATTTCTCTTTCTGCTCAAATCTTTTTCTCACCATAAGATGCCTTCGAAATTTAGAACTCTGCAGACAAGATACAGCCTTTACTTTTGAAAATAACTTGAAGCGACAGACTGCAGTAGGCTCGGTGCTACAGTTTCTAAGTAAAATCTACAGCCATTTGAAGGACATCACACATGAACCACAAAAAACCCCAATCACCTACAAAAATTTAAAATTAAAAAAAAATAGAATCTGTGCTTACCTGTTTGATTTGATGAAGACGGCTGCTGGGAATACGGATAGGAGAGGATGGCACAAACTGCAAAACAAAGCCCCATACAACTGAGACATACTTAGAAACTACAGGAGAACTGAGGGAAAGGTGCAGGAATGTTAGTAACCACTCTATCATGCTACCTCAAACTAAACATAAAATGCAATTAAAAAAAAACCAAACCATTTACAATGTTCTCAGTATAAATAAACTACATTAATTAGTTGCAAGATTGCAATACCATGTATTTCCATATCATACTGCTTTGTATACCCACGAATGCTAACTGCTATCCCCCTGCCTTTCACTTCATTTCCAGGCAATTGGAAGCCTCAGCCTTCTCTACAGAAGGAAACTGCTTCTAATCAGCACGCTGCCACCTTTAAAATATGTGTATATATATGGTTGGACAAATATTTTTTCGAACAGATGCTTTATAAATACAAACCCAAATCAACACACTCTGAAAAAAGGTTTCTCAATTGTTGTCTGCCTATAAATGAATACTCTGACAGGTGGGAAAAGTCTGTTATTTGAAGGCTAACAAAGAGTTAAACACCTTCCTTGTGGTTTAAGAGCTTCACCCATTCAGGTGAAATCAGAGAGGATATTACTAAGAAATGGTGTTCTGTTAATTTTGTCAGTTTTACAATCAAAATCTCACTGGTACACTATGATCTATAACTGCATACTCAAAACCAAGTAATTAAAAGTGATTTTCTCAAAATACAATTTCCTTTCATGTATTTCCCATCCCTCAAATGCCTGACCCTCAGTTAACATCTGTCATAACCCATTTAGGGGTCAAAATTCCAAAGCCAGATGTGTGTTCAGCAAGTAAGGTTTGTATTACAACTGTTAATATACTTTTTACAGTATGAGGCTTCATCCCCTTCAGGAAACATTACTAGAGCTCTTCAAGCTAAAGCTGGAGAACTAACAAACATTCAATTAACCATTTATTGCATCATCTTCTAATCGGTGCCATGGAGAATACAGACTTCGCTGTCTAACACCAAAGGTTATGGTAAGTTATCACAGACTATTAACGCTTCATGTAGCCAGAATCCGCCCTCTAAGAAAACAAACATCAAGGCATCATGCTCTTTTCCTCACAAAAGGCATTAGCCTATCAGACTCACACAGAGGATGTCAAATGTTTGTGACAGAATTTAATCATTGTAAGTACTACTGGAGCCTAAGAGCTACAATGTTTTGCTTTGTTACTTTTCAAGTCCAGTTTAGGTCAGCTTTGCTGTTATACTGGGCTCCCAGAAATCCTGTGCAGCTAATAAATATTCCTCCAAGCTGTACCATGCAATATGGACCTTGAGCTGACCTTGATTCTCACACAGAGAGGAGGATCTGGAGAATTCCTGCTTATTCACTCTGTCACTGCACAGCAGAAATGCATTTGTTCCACTCATTATATTCTAATTTTATGACTGTGATACGCATAATTTAAGGTTTGGCATTAATTGAATACATACAAACCCAGTGGTTTGCAGAGTAAAACAAAAGTTGTAATGAGAGTTCAACGTTCTAATGCTTAACTAAGCTCAGGAACTCTGAGGATTCAACATCCCCTCTCCAACAAGTCACAATCCTCGCTTTGTCAGTGCTTAAAATTTACGTTTTCTTTTTGGTAGTCCTGTGATTGAATTCTTGTGAAAAGAAACCTCGGTCACTTTTAAAGGACACTTGCTGAAGTACACTGAACCCATTTATTAAAATTATGCTGCTCAAATCCCCAACATTGTAAGAGATCATAAAGCTGAATAAAAACCATCACAAGCTATTAGAATGGAAGAGAAATGCCTTCCCTCTCCTCCCTTCTCCAGTATGTCATATAGGCTTTTTCATGGAAGGTAAGGTTTCAGCAGCACCAGGCAGGCAGTGCAGCCAAAGTCATCTGGCCCGGCACCTCTGCCGTCCCTGCAGTGCCCTCTGTCTTCGGCCCACACAAGCATTTGTGGGGCCACACAGTAACCCCAAAACGGTTCTTAGTACTGAGCTTTAAAAAAACAGCTTTTGCTGCAATAGCGTCTAAACATTCAATCCCAGACAAAAAACCTTTGCTTAAACAAGAAAAAAGCTCCCCACTACACAAACAAAACAAACCAAAACCCACCAAAACACTAAGATGCCACTGACACCTCCTGGAAGGAAATAAATAGCCCACACAGAGCCTAGTTGACCCTTCCTTGGCCATTACATGTACTGTCAGAAAACTGCAGATTTAAGTCCTTGCCAAAATGGCATTGCTGCCCCTGTAGTCATCACTGCAAATGAGCTGCAGCCTGAGACTTGGAGAAACTACTCAAAAAAAAATAAAAGATCCGAGAATTCAGCTGAGCAAATGGGACAACATTGAAGATGGAACTAGATAGAGTATGGCCTTCAGTTATCAGAGCATTTTAGCAGCTCCCGTTGCTCCCATGACAGTGAACACAACACAGATTAGACAAATTCAAACAAAAAGTTTAACAAAACATAACATTTCAGATGTACTTATAATACTAAATTAACAACGTTCCAGTCACTTACTGAGCGTCTTCATCCTCTTGATTAGAGCTTACACTGCAATAAAACTTGGACTAGTTTTCCTAAACACAAAAGAGTGGGGTTTGAAATACACTTTATCACCTACTTACTGTCAAACTTAATTTACCAAAGTAGATGTCAGAGCTCCTTAGAATACCTCTTAACATCATAAAACTACACTTACTTCTTAGCTACAGCAAGAATACTAGATGAGGTTTCTTAAGAGTCCTTAATACTGAAAGTTTAATTATTTTCACAAAATCATTCATCTACAGATGATCCTGCTTTAAGATAACAGAAGGATGAGATGACACCTCTTTAAAATTCCATCCTCCCAGCCATCCTCAACAGAACCATAAACCAAATCACAGTTCAAAGAAATCCTTCAAAGTGGACAAGGCACTGATCTAGCAGCCAATGGAGCACTTGATTTTTACTGTAAGTAAAATATCAACTGTATTTTGTCGGCACCTGGTCAGCTGAGGGTGAAGAAAGTTAACTTTCAGCATGCTTCTTAACAAACTTCCAGTGAGGTGAAAGCTTAAGAATGTCACCCAATGAAGATGGGAACATTGGTTCAGTCCAGAAGACTGCAACAGCTATGAGAGGTAGCCAGAAGAGCTCAGCCCATCAGTGAACAAGCTCCTGCTTCCCAGCAAGTTCCCAGAAACGCACCCTAAATTAGCATCTTCTTTTGCCCAAAAACTGAGGATTTCCAAGAATCAAACACAACAAACTCAGCTTTCACTTTTGTTTCTACTTCTACTTGACCACAAGCATAAACAAATTTACCCTAGGCTGCTGCCCTAGCAATATATATGAAAAAAGAGACTGTTGTTTAAGTAATCTTTACCATAAGACATTCTATCGTGGTTTGTATCCTAGCAGGAGAATGACTTCTCTAGAAGCGTCTCGGTTCTGTCACAAATAGAAACCTTTGCTGAAGTAGTTGTCTGTCCTGATTTTAAACCAGGATTTTACTCAAGGGGCATCAGTCAAGAAAATAAGAAAGCAGCAGTCTTCAACCACTAACACGCTGCTAATAAACTGTTTCTAAACAATCTTCAAAAGGTAACTGAGAAAAACAGTAATTGCTATTAGCATTGCAGGGACTTGGTTTCCCATACTGAAAAGAAAACTGGTACTCTCCCCTTCCCACCCCAACATAGCTTAATTTTTCCAAAACATTAAAATGAACTCAATACAGCTGGATACCACCTCCTGTCTGCCTTTTTCTTATGGCTGTCTTAAGATAAAAGTTACATTTCTGGTTACACAGGAAAGTCTGACCTAAAATTCCTTTTGGTTAGAGAAAATAACTATGCTGGGCACCCTAACCTTTAAGGGTTAACAAATCCTGCTGTCAGTGCAATACTGTACAGGTGTTCTGCAACTGTCAAAAATCACACCCTTCTACCACACTTTGTATGATAGTAAAACACAAGATACACACTATTTTCTCTGGGTTTGGACCAATATTTTAAAAATTCAGATTTGGGGAGTTAAAATGAGAGAAGACTGACAAAAGATGAAATCATAACTGAGCATCTCTGAGAGACACAGAATCATTCACCCTGGAAGCCTCAAGATTCATGCTCTATCTGATAGTTATATCTTGTTATATCAGGTGTTGATTACATAATCCATTCTGTCACTACTATATAAAAGACAAATTAAGATCAGAACACCACTACACTTTTTTTAAATCCAAACCAATTAGCACACTGAACAATACATCTGTGTAATTAGTTTTCCTTGTGAACTACCTTTCTTACTCTCAGAACATCTGCTTGCATTTTATAAACAAAGTTACGAACACAATGAAATACAAGTACTATCAGAGGCCAAATAAATAGTCTATAAATAAGATTTCACTATAGCTACAGCGTGTTAATGTTACGGTCTAAAACCAGGTTTCTGAAAACATGTGGTATTAGTTTCACAGACTATAATCTCATTTTCTTCTTTAATCCTGTTTGCACACTTCTGCTTTGGACCTAATGTGTTTGGTCTAACAGTTTTCTTACCAGACTATGACGATTCATAACTGTGGTACTGTTCCTGCGGGTTCGCAAAACGTTAGCCTGGAACACCTGTGAATTATCGCTGTGAAAAGAAACACTTGTCAAATGCAAAAGCCATTTCCTTCCTATCAAAAAGTACCTCTTAATATAAGCTCAGTTTCAAATGCTGTGACAGCTGTCATTTCAAGACAAAACACTCGAGACAGGTATGTAAGAATCCTCTTAGATTGTTGGCAGAGTGGAAACCAAATTGCTCTTTCCCCAGGTCCCACCTACTTCAATTAATGATTTTAATTAATCATATTTAGTCTTCAGAATAACTGAAAACTGTTAAGACTGACCATTTCTGTGGGAATGTGTGATGTTTGGAATGGCTGCAGGTTGCGTATTGCTTCAATGTCATTCGACAGAACAAATTTATAAATAGCACATAACCAATAACTGAAACCAGCTTTAACACCATAGATAAAATAGAACACAAAATACGGTATCTTGATAAATCTTAGCACTATTGCATTTTTTGTTTCCAGGATGGGTTACATTAGACATACAGAAAAACAATTTTTAAAGCCCTAAGATCTTTGACCACAGTTATGTTTCTAGCCAGGGAGCAGCACATCCATTTCAAATATGCACGATTAGTTATTGGATGCAAAATGAGCTCCTTTCTTAAGGCAACTTTAGTTTTATTGAAGTTTCTCTGGTCACCACTAGTGTTATTAAGAGGCCCAGATCAATATTTAATGAGCAAGACATTAAGTAAGTCTTTATGGTCGCCAGAATAAAAACTTTGAGCCACAACCCTGCAATCCCCACTCCTAAAAATCACCAAGGATCTGCACAAACAGATCCAAATACAAGACTACAGTTAACTCCAAATTACAAGCATTCACTGGGCTGGATCTTTTTGTTTCAGCTGCCAGCCTGAGATGAACAAAAGCACTACACAAGTGAAACTTAAAACTAATCAGGCCAATAGTAGTACTACCTTGTTCTAAAGGTTGATAACCATAACGCGCTTTACAGGCACTTCATGAACAGAATCCTCCAGTTCAAAATCCACCAGACACAAGTTTTACACAGCCTTTATACAGCTGTAATTAAAAAATAAGCAAAGCTTATACCATGAAATAAAAGCCAATGGGAACTGGCATAAGTACCGTGCTTTTAGGCAAGAAGAATGCACTGACCCGCTTTCTCTAAACCATCAAGTACAAACGACCAGACATAATTTACAATTTTCAAAGAAGTTTCACTCAGTTTAGACCTACCAGAGATCAAACAGCTGACATTTTGATAGAAGGTAGAACAGCAGAAATTTAGGGGTCTGACACATGATGTTTAGAGATGAGATTCAGCGGCTGAGGCAAACAGTCACAACCCATTTTTAGGGTAAGTGCACTGGCTGGTGTGCAAACACAAGACAAACAGTACATCCTGAAATCCAGAGTGTGATGCAAGAGAACAGGTTGGAATGATTCTGTAAGACATTACCACAGGCAGAGCCCAATATTCAATAATAAGCAGAAAAGAGGGAGAGAAAAAAAAACTACAAATGCCCTTACCTTTAATCTCCCTGGCAAAAACTCCAGAGCTAGTCAGATCTCAGGCTTGCCTTTCACAGAAAACCCTTACAGCTTCCATTGAAAATCAATTTTATTTGGTGTGAAAACAAGAATCAAACATTCTGTGAAAGATAATTTCTACGATCTTAAAAATGCTCTGTGCCTCTACGGCAACTCACTGTCCAAGCTCTTTACTAAACCTGTTAACGAAAAAGAAGTCAAAACAGGAGGCCGAGCAGGAAAAGCACAGTGTTTGAGAGCAAGAGCTTTTGTTTCAGTTTACCCAACAAAGCCATTCTGGAAAAAATGAAGTTTCTTGCCAAGAGCTGCGATCTTGCGAAAACAGATTTCTGCTGGAAAATTCCTAACAGGCAAACCACTACAACCACCTCAAATAAGTTTAATGGCATCTAAGTTCAATTTTATAAACACCTAATACGCAGTGTATGCACAGTTCTAAAGCAGAAGCTCAGGCTCATCCTTCTAATCTGCAGAGGCCTTGAAATAATTTGTTTACAGCATGGATTTTTTTTTTTTGCTTTTAAAGAATCATATATCTCACAGTTTGTAAAGAAACGACTTATAAGAACCTGAGACAATTAAAAAATCTCGTCTCAGTTACGTAATTAATTTACCTGCTCAGAAATTTCCCTGAGGAACAACTGCCATTCACGACATTTCCATACTGTATGGAAATGCAGACCAATAGTTGTTTCATCTATTATGCAAAAGGATCACAACTATGTTTACGTAATGTTAATTCATTAATGATTAGGCAAAAATTAGTTATTTCCCCTGAACTGTAATGTACTGCTAATTACTTTGGTACAAAAGAGTTAAAACACTTGTTTGTCACTTGGTGTCTAGTTCCTTACAGGGACATGACATTTAATGAAAGAAAGCAAAAAAAGCATGACTACTTATCACGTGTTATACAATCTCTTATCAAGTTTATTGTCAATATGCTCTCCCAAACCGCAGTCGGACTATTAAGAGCAGCACATGGTGGTAGCCACACCACAAAGCAGACAGGGGCATCTCGCAACTTCATGACAGCCCAGAGGAAGCAAGAAATAACACTCTGAGTTACAAACTTCACTAAACACAAAATCACACAAGAGACCGCACAACTAAGAGCTTTCCTTCTGTCCCGCACCTGGGACTGCTCTGCCCTGTCAGCTGAAGGGATCCAGACACCTGGAACACATGGCAATCATCCAATCCTCCTTGCAAATACCACCTGCCACAGACTGATAGCAATATCCAACAAAAACTGTCTACACAAATCCTTGTGTTTCTCCCAGTACCACGTACCATCATCCAGAAAAACTTCAGCACAGCCAACACACCGTTTTACATCAAATATAAGACTTATGCAGCTTTCAAGATCCCATGACCTTCTTCACTGAATTCGCTGGATTATTCTGAAGGCGTTCACGGCTGTAATCACACAGAGCACAGTGGTTTCTCCTGGTCAAACCTGAAGCATTGCAGAGATCACAGCATTGATGCTATGCGCTACACAACACATAGAAGGCCCTGATGGAAACCAGCAAAGTGATTTAACAAAGCTGCACATGCCTGTCTGGGCACTCGGGCTCTCCTCTAAAGGGAGAGCATAATCATAGAATGGGTTGGGTTGGAAAGGACCTTAAAGCCCATCCAGTTCCAACCCCCTGTGATGGGCAGGGACATCCCACTGGACCAGGCTGCTCAAAACCCCATCCAACCTGGCCCTGAACACCTTCAGGGATGTGGCAGCCACAGCTCCCCTGGGCAACCTGTGTCAGTGCCTCACCACTCTCATCGTGAAGAATTTCCTCCTAATGTCCAATCTAAATCTTCCCCCTTCCAATTTAAAGCCAGTCCCCCCTCATCCGGATCCAAGGAGTAGTTACTATTAAAAAAAGTGAAACATCTTTGATTTAAGCTAAAATGTTAAGTTCCATCTAAGTAATTATATTTCTTGAAAGTTAGACAGAATGTCCGCCTGAGAGCATGTTTTCTTCAAACAGCATTTTTCCAGATACTGCATTCATAGAATCATTAGGTTGGAAAAGACCTCTGAGATCAACTCCAACCGTACCTGTTTACTACTAAATAATGTCCTCAAGCACCTCATCTACCTGACTTTTAAATACCTCCAGGAATGGTGACCCAACCACCTCCCTGGGCAGCAGTTCCAGTGCTTGACAGCTCTACCTGAGAAAAAATTTCTCCTAATTCTTTGAAGATGGTAACTTCTTGCACGAAGTCTGATATGTGCTTACAGATATTGCTTCTTCTGTAACCACCTCTGCTTGCAGCCTCTCTCTATCTGAAAGGCAAGGTCAGAGAGCTGGATCCAGCTCCAAATTACCAAGAGTTTTGACTGTTGTGAAGTTCACAATAACATTACAATGAGTCCTAGAAAAGTACCAGAATATCCATAAGATTTCTGGGGAAATTTATCCATAAGCCTGACTGGGAGATCGATCCTGTCTCAACTCTGGTCTCGCTGCACACGGTCGATAGGGATGTTTCTAAAACTCCAGACCGACTCTTAAGATGTTTCATTTACCGGCATTTTCGGCACCGACTCCATCACCACCGGCCCTGAGAAACTGAGCCCCCCCGTTCCCGCAGCCCTCGGGTCCCGCCGCTTACCTGAGCCCGTGGATGAGCGGGGCGCTGTTGGAGCGCCTCAGGCCGCCGCCGTCACCCGGGGCCGTCGCGCTCGCCGCCGGCAGCTCCAGGTCCAGCTCCATTTTCTCCTGAGCCATCGCGGCCGCGGCTCCTCCCGCCCCGCCCGGTCAGTATCGCCGCCCGCCGCGGCGCCGCGCCCCGCCGCTGCCCCCGGCCGGCTCCGCGGGGCGAGCGCGGCGGCCCCAGCAGCGCCCCATGCCGGGGGCCCGGCCCGCGGCCCCTTCCCCCGCCGCTGCCGCCGAGTGCCTCGGCCCGGCTGCCCCCCCACCCCCAGCGCAGCGCGCACGCGCGGGACACGGGGCGGGGCCGAGCACCACCCCGCTCGCCTGCGCTGCGCACGCGCCCCAGGGGGGCGGGGCCCGCGTTTGAAACGGCGCGAGGTGGGCGCCGAGCCGCCGCGAGGGCGCTGGAGGGGGCGTGGCCTGAGCCGGAGGGGGTGTGATCTGAGCAAGAAGGGGGCGTGGCCTGAGTCAGAGGGGGCGTGGCCTCATAGACGGGGCTGTGGCGGGCGGGTCTTGCCTTCGAAAGTGTTTGTGAAGCTCCTCGGGGGTTTTAGGTGTGAAGTTTGCAGGGTTGTGGCCCAAAGCCTTTCTACCTGTGGCCTCAAAAGGCTCAAAGCCCTGTCCAAACTGGCCTTGACTATAGCCACGATCGCTCTGGGCAACCTGGGCCGTTGCCCATCATGAGGTTCCATTCCAAGGGATCAAAGTAGATACCAAAGCCTTTACTCCCTGATTTATATTTTCCAGTATTTCTCTGTAACAGTCAACAAGTCTAGGACAGCACGTTCCATTTTTCAGCCTTCAGAGACAGACAGCATATGTATTCCTTTGCCGGGTGTTGATGCTCGCAGTTCTTGTACTGCATTGACACTATTAAATAGAATAGGCTACGGGACACAATGCAGCCAGCCGTAGTTAACAAAAACGCAGTGGGAGCACAGACTTTGATATCTTCGTTGATCCCTCAGAATGGAAATTCATGCTGAAGAGCTTTGAGCACTGGCCCAAGTAGCCCAGAGCAGTGGTGGCTCGCCCTCCCTGGTTCAAGGCCAGCCTGGGGGGTGCTTTGAGCCTCTGATCCAGTGGGAGCCTGCAGGTACAAAGCCTTTGATCCACAGCCCTGCGAGGCCCGGGCCTGAACACCCCCGAAGACCTGCACAAACAGTTTTGAGGACAAGTCCGTCCCGCCATAGCCCTGTCTATCAGGCCACGCCCCCTCCCGCTCAGGCCACGCCCCCTCCAGCGCCCTCGCGGCGGCTCGGCGCCCACCTCGCGCCGTTTCAAACGCGGGCCCCGCCCCCCTGAGACGCGTGCGCGGCGCAGGCGCGCGGGGTGGTGCTCGGCCCCGCCCCGTGTCCCGCGCGTGCGCACTGCGCTGGGGGGGAAGCCGGGCCGAGGCGTTGGGTGGCAGCAGCGGCGGCGGGGGCGGCGGCGGTGGAGGAGGAAGGGGCCGCGGGCCGGGCCGGCCCCGGCATGGGGCGCTGCTGGGGCCGCCGCGCTCGCCCCGCGGAGCCGGCCGGGGGCAGCGGCGGGGCGCGGCGCCGCGGCGGGCGGCGGCACTGAGCGGGCGGGGCGGGAGGGGCCGCGGCCGCCGCCGCGATGGCTCAGGAGAAAATGGAGCTGGACCTGGAGCTGCCGGCGGCGAGCGCGGCGGCCCCGGGCGACGGCGGCGGCCTGAGGCGCTCCAACAGCGCCCCGCTCATCCACGGGCTCAGGTGAGCGGCGGGACCGGGGCAGGCCTGGCGGGACCCGGGGCCCGGCGGGCGAGCGAGCGGCTGCCGCGACGACAAAAAGTGATATATTGGGGGTTTAATCTGAATTAAAGTTTCATTTGAGTCGTTGTGTTCCTTAGAAGTTAGGCGGGATCTGCTTCTGAGAGCGTGTTTGCTTTAAACTGTGTTTTCCTACCATTGGTTCTTTGAAGCTGATCCCGCCTTGTGTTCGTTCTGAGCCGAGCAGATGGTTCTCCCGCATCGCCCCTGTTGGCAGTTCTCTTCCTCTTTCAAATGCATGGGCAGAGACCTGGAGCCAGCTCCAATTAGCAAGAGTTTCGAGTGTTGTGAAGTTGATAATAACACTAAAATTAGACCTTGGAAAGTAATAGAATTTGCATAAGATTTCTGGAAAAAATTAGACGTATCCACACAAGTGGGAAGTCATCTTGTCCCAGCTCTGGTCTCGTCACACAGGGTCGATGGAGATTGCTCCCTTGTGTTGCCCAGGCCTGGATAAGGATGCTCACTTTCTAAAACTCCAAAATGAGTCTTAGAGAGTTTTATCACAAAACTTTTTTATTTTTTTTTCCTTCTGCAGTGACAACTCGCAGGTTTTTCAGCCTTACGTGTTGCGAACTCGCAGGAACAGCACAACAGTTATGAGCCGTCACAGCATGGTGAGGAATCCGAAGCATGCTTTGTTTACACCCAATGAGAAGTGACCGGGCTGGAGAAATGAAGTTAGACTTGATTTGTAGTTGCACTGAGAATCCTAGCAAGCTTCCAGGCTGCAGAATATGTGGTTTTTTTAACCTCTAACTGCAGCCTATAATGAAATAGTAGTGGTGTTTTATTTCTGTGTGCCCAACAAGAGAACAATAGCTGAAGCTGTGTGTGATTCCCGGTACTAAGCACAGTCTCAAAGTTAATTTGAACCTGGCTGTGGGTTGGGAGAGAAAACTGCTGTCACAATTGGAAGTCCCAAAAGGGTGTTTTAATTTGTTGGGAAAATGGAAGAGTCTTGTCTTCATTGACCTCTTTGACAGGGCTGCTCTTTTTTGCAAAGGCTGAATGTTAGATGCCAGAAGATAATTTAAAGAAGAGTAATTTATTTGCCGGGCAATATTCTACCCTCTGTTATTTAAGTCTGGTAGTGTACAGTACTGCAGTTATTTAACTTTTCTAATAAGTTTCATTTCGTTTTTTCACAGTTTCCTGGTCAGCTGAGGGTTCTATATACCTTCTTCCACTAAAATGTCTCTTTCTTGTCTGAGGGCAGTGAACGTTAAATATTGCTTTTTTCAAAATCCATGGAACTTTAAAGTTCTGAAATATGTTTCTTCTATGTCTTCTGTTCTGTTCATAAACGTTTAGTTCAAAATCTTCTGTTATGAGATTTCTTAAAAATAAAAATGGCAAATTTTGGACCTTGAATCAGTAGGTGTCAGAGTAGACACATGGACATCCTGAGAGGGAATTATTGGCTTATTTGTATGTGATGGTAGCAGAAGTTCTAGTGGGATTAAATGCATAAACTTGTATGCAAGTATAAGTAAGGTTTTAGGGAGCGTTGTCCACGACTGAGCAGAAACATTGAGATTTTATCTTTATAGTAGCTATCTGGTTGAGTAAGTTAGCACAGGAGTGAGTTTGTAGTCTTACTTGAGTCAGTGAGGAATTGTGTAGTGTTTGTAGTTTCATTCATAATACCTCAGCTGTCTAAACAGTAACTGTCTGTGTGTTTGAGATGCTAAGTTCTACCTGCCTGCAAGTCTGAGATCTGTGCCACTTGCTGAGCGATAGAGTGAATTTGTACGTGGTGAAACAGGTCTTTTCTCTTGAAGGTCAGTGTTTTCTTCTCGCAATGTTGAGTCATCCACGTGTGGTTGTACAGCTCATTTTTAATTCACTAAGAATGTAGGTGATGGTAAATAGGATGTATGCAAGGTGTGATGTGTGATTTAATCTTTATGGCTGTCGCTTTTTTTTTAGTTGTTGTCCTCATCTCCTATTCGTATTCCTAGTAGCCGACTTCATCAGATCAGAAGGGTAAGTGTGGGTTTTATCTATATGTTTAGTAGCAGAATGAAAAGTATTTTATCAAATATTATTACAATTAAGTACGTATGTAATGGGAGTTTATTTCGTCTTGAGTTTTTCAAGTATTAGAGGAAATGGAGTCTTTTTTTAAGACTTAATTTCAACAAGAAAGCATCTTTTCCAGGTTTATTGTTCTTGCATTTAAACCGCTTTGCATTTTTGAAGTCATGTTTCATTGAAGAGAAGTGGTGAGCCGGCCTAGCAGCAGTCTCTTCTTTCTGGAGTGCTCCTACTGTTCATGTTTCAATTCTAATGGCACTTTATTGAATCACAAGTATTACTCCGACTACCTGTGATGAATTAAATGTTCAGGGAAAACTGATTACATTTATCTCCTGCAGGAGGAAGGAGTGGATCTAATGAACAGAGAAACAGCGCATGAAAGGTAAGTGTTATTGAAACAAGATGATAGAATATCCAGAGTAATCCTCTTTGTAGCTACTGATGGGATTTTTTGTATTCTAGGGAAGTGCAAACAGCAATGCAGATATGCCAGTCATGGGAGGAAAGCTTGAGCCTGGTAATCTCTTTATAGATGTTTCCTCTTGAATTCTACTTTTGCATTCAACTGACAAATTTAAGGGAAAGAGAGGAATTAACTGTGAAAATAAATTAAGAAGAGCATAAGTTCACCTGCTTTAGCTATTTTGTGCATTTGGCCCAATGACTTTCCATTAGAAGGTTGTGCCTTGGGTTCTAAGGGAATGTCCTGTGCCAGTGTTAAGTTGGAAACCTTGTATTTACAGAGCGACAATGACTTGGATAAGTCTGAGAAATCTTCCTCCCCAAAGAGAATAGACTTCATTCCAGTTTCGCCTGCACCTTCACCTACAAGAGGAATAGGAAAGGTAGGATAAGTGAAAATACCAAACTGGGAGAGCATTTTAGACCTATGTGAACTATGAAGACATGTAACTTCACAACCAAACGACAACAAAAAGCCCTCATCCCAACCTCACATTTTATTGGAATCTAAGAATTTTAGAGCCTGTAGAGTTTAAGCAGTGTGCCAGTTCTGTCACGTTGAATATTTCTAGTTGCTCCTATTTGTGTGATGTTTGGGTGGCTTAGGGTTCTATGGAAGCTGGAAGGGGCCATTAGAATAATCAGGTTTGGATGTGATCTTGAGCTGCGTAAGTGAGAGGATGCTGGGGAAGAAGCACAAAAGTCAGAATGTATCATACATATGGGGTAAGAGTGTAGACAAAGACCAGAAGCTGCAAATCTTTGTGGTGAGGTGTGGAGGAGGAAAATACTTCAATTTTGCCTTCCTTTCCTTAAACTCACTGTGAAGATGGACTTCACATGCTGAATTTGCACTGAGGACTGATGGGAAGTACTGGAAAAAGGGAAGAGGTACATCTTAGATAAACAACTTTTTTCCAGGGAAGGTTGCAAAACTGAAGTGTAGCACAGATAAACTAGCAACTGTGTTTAAAGATGGGCTACTTGAACTTGGTTTCACCCTCTTTTGTGGTTCTGCTTCTATTACTACAAAGTACTGCTTCTATTTTATTGTGTACCTGCCTCTGCCAGTATTGGTGCATAGAGGAGTCCTGAAACAGTGCTGGGTGAGTGTGTTCCCAGTATAATGCTGGTGCTGGCAGCTGGTCCTGTACCTTTGGAATCACAACTGTAAAGCGCGAGTAGATAACTTGACAGAAGCATTTTTGTGCTTAGCTACGGGCATTCATTGACTAAGCTCAGATTAGCTGCAGAACCACAGGGCTAAATACTCTGTTCTACTCTGGAATATTGTGTTAAACTTTCAGGTCAGATATATTTTGAGTAAAGTCAACCGGTTTGTTTAACAAGCGCTTTGAAAGAACTGAGTACTGTACTGTTCCTTCTAAATGTAACAGGAAGAACAGAACCGTCTTATTTAGAAGACAGTGTCTGTTTTCATTTCAGATTTCTTGTGGGTTTGAATTTTAGGTTAATCTGAGCAATGTTGCTTTAGCCAGTTTATTTTTGCAAGTTAAATGCCTCTAAGACTGTGTTTGATCATCTCTGCCTTATTCTGTTACTAGCTTTTCTTTAATTGGGAGTGCTTTGTTTGGAGGGTTGGGTGAAACACCTGAGTATGTAAAAGGAAATTCTGAGGCGTCTTAATGTGACTTTTTCTGCAGCAATGTTTTTCACCATCGTTGCAAATGTTTGTGAGCAGTAATGGATTACCTCCAAGTCCTATTCCCAGTCCAACAAGGCGATTCTCCAAGTAAGTAGCATCTGCCAGTAACAGGTATGCATTGGCTTGAATTCCAAGGCTAGCACAAAGATCAGTTAAAGCTGATGTTAAGGTGCTAAAAGAGACTTCAGTTTTACAATAGCTTAAGTTTTGCTGCAAAAAAATGCTCTGAAAGTTCAGCCTTTACCTGTGGTAGCTTCATGTGGGTGCCTGGGTCAACTTTAAACAAGAGTTGTTAACTTGTGGAGAAATTCCTGGGTACTTCAAGTGAAGTTTATTAAGTTTGTCAGCTTATCAATTTTAGATGAATGTCACACATAATTTAGAAATGGATTGAAGTGAGGATGTGATGCATGAAGTGAAGGTGACCCCAGAAATTTTACTATAGTGTTGTGTGGCAGATAATCTGACACTTTGTTATTGATGTATTTAGATTCCCTAAGCATTCCAGTTGTGCAGGAATAGTTTTAAAGGGTGGTTCTTATGATGTGGTTGTGTTGATTTGATGCTGAACCTTTACAGACCTGACTGTCGGTGTTCTCTCTCTAGCAGGAGGAGTCAAAGTCCAATCAACTGTATCAGGCCCAGTGTTCTTGGCCCCATTAAGAGAAAAGGTGTGTTTATTTATGTTATCAAGTGTTTTAATTTGGATGTAGTTTTGCAGCTGGATATATTTCTCTTCCATGTCTTTTTGTTATTCTGTAAATCTAATGTACTTATGTCCGCGTGAACTGGAGTTTGCCAGCTGTAACTTAAATATATGATGTGAAGTAGCTAGTCTGAAATACAAGAATGAAAAACTTCAAAAGCAGCTACTGCTTGAAAGAGGCAAACTTTATTCCACATCAAATTAAATGTTACGAATATTTGTAAGCCCTGACATTCCTAAGTGTACCACTATATGGTGCACACCCTTCAGATCATCTCAAGAATGTTGCTTATCATGCACTATCTTCTAAACTTAGTACTGAATGTTTGTTTTTACTCTGAAAGTTCAGAAGGTGAGTGTTTAGAGAAATGGAATAGATCAGTGCCCTTTCCTCCTGAAGGGGGAAAACTGCATTCTTTCCTTGAAGTATACTGTGTTAAGGATATTCAAATTACGCCCCAGAACATGTCTCCATAGCAGAACTTTAAGATTGAGAGATTTACAGATGTGCCTCTACCTATGCTTATCCTTTCTGCATTATTTTTTAACTTCGGCATTCTTAACTGCACCAAAACCACGTCCTTTTTATTTTAGAAGGACTATAGCCTTGGAGAAAAGTTGCCGTTTAGTGGTTTGAGTTTTCTTAATCTTTGTATAAGACCAGGTATTTTATAAATGGCTGTTCCCCATTCTCCTTGAGAGAAGCTGTTATTCCTTCCCGTCAAATAAGTGAGTGTATCTCCGTGGGCTAAAGGAAGTAGGAAATTTGGGGAAGGTTTGGTCTTTATAAAATAACTGGTAATATAACTCTCATGCGTAATGAATTAATATATACTGGTTTGCTACAGGGCTTTACCTCTCCCAGCTTTTCAAACTGACACCACAAGTGCTATGAAGTATAGGTAAAAAATCAGAAAATTTATTTCCATGTTGTATGTTTTTGTTGGCAAACTAAAAGTTAAAATGTATGCTGAGAGGCTTTTTTTTCCCCCTTTAAGCTCGTTAGTGGCAAGTTCATGGTATTTCCGATGTGCCTGTTGTACAGAAGCTGTTAATGAGGAAGCTCGTTCTCAGGGCAGATTATACTAAACAGATTATATGAATTCTCCCCATCATGTTTAATCTTTTAATGTCAGTAGATGATTACAGGTACGAAGATAGTCTGATCCATGATGAGTAAATAGAAATGTGTGCATATGCCAATTTTTTTTGATTCAGCTTTTCTGCAAGTACTGCATCAGAATTTGTTGTATGCAGGGAAGGTGAAGCTGAATCGAGCTGGCATTCATATTTTCATAATCCCTAAGAATTTTAATGTCTATATTTTGGCTTATGTCAGTTGCCTCATCTCAACTGCTTGCTTAAAATGAACTCTCAGTAATTAGTTGGCTTTCACTTATTTTGTCCAATTGTAGTTTTGAGTAGCAAGTGGTTGGGTTTGTGCCTTTGAGATCGTTGTAGCCCTTCAGATTCTACTGAAATGTTAGTTAAATGAAGGATGGACTGGATGGTTAAACAACAGTCAGCATCAACTTAATGTCTTACCCAAGTGTTGGTTGGCTGAATTGGAGGATTTGCCATGTTATGGATGCAACCTTGCTCTGTTGTGGAACAAATTTTCTCTTTTGCAATATACAAATATTAAGTGGATGTTCCAGAGGCTCAAGTGTTTGATTATTGCCACTGTTTTTCTTAGGTGAAATGGAAACTGAAAGTCAGCCAAAGAGACTTTTCCAAGGAACGACTAACATGCTTTCTCCAGATGTTACACATCTGACAGATCTCAGTTCATGGTAAAATATTTCATGTGCCCTGAAATGCGGAAACAGGGAACGTGCATTTATCACAAGCTTTATTTTGGTTTTTTATTTGCTTGTTTTGTTTGGTTGGTTTGCCCCCTCCTCCTAAAAGAAAAACAAGGTGCTTCCTGTAGCTTGCACGAGGGTATTACTGGGAATTATTCCTGTGGTGCTGTAGCATGACAGTATTCCTGCTCCTTTGTTCAGCTCCTCCTGAGCAGACTCTAGCCTCGATTTTGTGTATCAAAATTTTTATACTGAATATAACTGCTACAAATCCTTGTTGGTTCATAAGAAAAGTTACTTCACCTCAAAGATGCTTCATTTCAGTAAGTTGTAGGCAGTGGTCACACAGAACCCGTGGTACTTGGCTAAATACTGGGAAAATGTGTGTGGATAGTAACTGCAGTGACAGAGTGCATGCCGATACAGTCATGATCTTTAGTATTATGGTCTGTCTCTTTTCTGCATTGTGATCATAAAAAGCTGAGTTCTTTTTTTATGTCATGAGTGGGATACTAAGCGTTCTGAGATATCTACTGTATTACAGTTAACCTACAGACTTGAGACTGCCTAGAAGTATTTTTTTTGTGTTGCTTCCAGCTAAAGTGCAAAAGCACCCCCTTATATGCCCTGTGGAATCTTGTTTCAAGACTTCAAAATCCAAGCATGGGAATTCCTTACTTACAAGGGAAATATAGGTCTCAAAATCTTTCCTTGAGTAGTGCAACATTAACATACTAGCTACTTAATTACATCTTTGATGTATTGCTGATTAGATCCTTATTATTCCTTTCCTCTAACCTTTTAAGATTTTATTCTCTTTATTTTTCACCTACTTTCTATTATCGATTGAAATCAGTCATAATTTCTTCTGCATGTTAAAAGAAAATACAGTTCTGCTCCTCATCCCCGTGAGAAGCATGAATACCTGTATAACATGCTACAGAAACAAGGAGTTTTCAGGGCTGCCAGTCTTAAAGTAAAGACTGAGTGGTAGTATAGGTCTCCTACATCTGTTCTACAAAGGCGAAAGTACGTTAGCTTTGTACTCAAAGTCATCGTGCCCTTATTCCTAAATAACCTTTTCCTTTTTTCCCCAGCCTGTCTTCAGATATTCTTGATGGGAGTAGCAGCAGCGTGGGCTCTTCCTCCGATTCATTGACTAAAGGCAGCATAACCACCGAGTCTCCAGTAACGTGCTCAAACTCATGCTCTTCATTCATTTTGATGGATGATCTCTCACCGAAGTGACTTAAGTTCTGAGTCAATGTCTGGCTGTACACTTGTACAGAGGAACGAACTCTTGATTCTTGAACCATTAACACGAGGATTATTAAAAAGAGAAAGTGGTGTAGCTAATCCTTGGTGACTTTCCAGTGATTTTGGTTTATCCATTTAATGGACATTGTAGACCATATTAATGTCTGGTTTTGCGAATTTATTTTTTAAACAAGATGTCTGCGCAGATTATACTAACTTTTTGCTTTCAGGAACTTGCATACACTTTTTGATTCCGAGAATAGGGATCTGCCTATTACTGTTGGGACTTCTAGGAAAATACTTCTATAATTATTGTGGTCACTGTGTCTGGGGAAATAATTTGGTTTGGAAGGATTTGAAAATATTTATTTATTCTCTGGCACTTCTACCATTGAGTAAAACTTCTCCTTGCTTTTTTTCAGTCATCAGCCTCAAATTCTGTTACAGAAGAAGGAAGAAAAGAAATTTTCTTAGTGCTGCTAGTTGGTTTTATTACAGAAGATTATAGTGGGTTTGGAAATCTCACTGTATTACATTAAAAAACAGAAACCCACAACAAAATAATTAATGGCTGGCACTTTTGCCATCAATGAAGAAATAACAGTACTCTATGAACATGACTAAAATAGCTGCGTAGTTCTCTCCCCAGGCCCTTTATCCTGCAGATTATATGAAATAAGGTCAATATTCAGCAAGATTTGGCCAAGGAAAGTTAGTCCGTGCCTCGCTCTAAGACATACAGTGCAGATAATTATTTAAACTACTGTGTAGGAGAACCGTGTATGGCACCATCGATGTCTCCTGTGGCAGTGAGGTCATAGGTATTTTTGTGCCTTAGGGGACATTGTTACAAAATTACAGAATGTAAACCGGAGGGGTGGGTGGGAAAAGTCCTTTGTGTACAGCTTGTTTATAGAGTGCTTACCAGAATCTGTCCTCAATGCTGCTTTCCGTCGTGTTCCTTCCCGCGGTGTGCGCTCTGTTGCAAGGTGCTGTGGGCAGCCCCGACTCTGCTGGGAGATGGCAGCCAACGTACTGCTCTTTGAAGCTGCTGAGTGCAGCGTTTAGACCTTTGTTGGTCGTGGGCAGGGCAGAGTTAAGTGAACATTTAATTTCTGAGGAAAGACATAAAAGTTGGGATTGAATATGAGCTCTGCAGATTGTTTGGCTAAGGAGTTATATTTGAGCTACAAGTAGTCTTGATACAGTACCTTGGTCAGCCTGAGGTAAGACAATAGATATTTTGAAGACTTCAATGGGGCAAAATAAATCCATTTGTAATCTACTGTGTTATGCTATTTATTATTTATAACTATGTACAAAGTCTGTGGTGATGAATTATAGTATTTTTTTATGATTGATTAAGTTTTTTATGTTCAGTGATTGCTGGCCGGTTTGTATTTAATACGCAACATTGTCTGCCAGAATCATAAGCTTCCTTTTTTTGAATGTTTGTAACATAAATGCTTTTGTTATCTAAAAGGACAACTTCTGATCTTTTTGAAAGAAAATAGCACTGAATTTAAAGTAAGATTATGTGCTTTAAGAGTGAGCACAATCTCTGGCAATACTGTCTGGCTGAAAAGGGGCGGGGGAGAACCATAGTTTTTTCTGTTCTGAAGAAGCCGTTGAGTTACCAGAAGATGTGTACATACCAGATTATTTTTAAAAGCGTTTCCATTAAATTGTAAGAGATACCAGATTGGGCCAACAGGGCACGATTATTTGTATTACCATTTTCACCTGTGGAGCATTAGTTCCCCACCTCAAATAAATGTGCATATTGTAAAATATTGTCCATTGGTGCCATTTTTAAATGAGCTCTGCAGTATTGAATGTTAATTTTCTTTGTAAATGCGCAGTGCTATTTCTTGAATATTGATGTCTTAAATCGCTTAGTTATTTTTTTATTCATGCTTGTATCTTCTCTGCCTTCTCTGATGCTAAAAAGAGGCAGCTTTTACATTTGCAAACTATCCATAAACGGTCTGTGATGAAATTCAGCCTGTTACCTGTGCCCCGGTCTCATTGTACCGTGTTTTTATTGGTACTGTGATTGAGAAATCTGAACGAAGGGTGGCAGAAGGGGGGGGAACCTATTGCATGCTTTCTTAAATCTGAGAAGAGCATAGCTATTGCTTATTTTTGGCTGACTTACCTGTACAATTGATGTATTCCAGATTTGTTTGTTAGTGGAGAGTCTTACATAAGTGCTGGCCTTTGTAAACATTAGAATGTAAGCTTCATAAAGCAAACGCACAAATATTGACTCTTGTTACAGCATTTCTTTTAATGTTCTGGCTGTCCTTCACTCTTCAGAAGGTGTTGCTCTTTTATATAATCTATACATAATGCACGCACGCTGTGTCCATGGATTCAGGATGGTCACTGTGTAACACAGCAGGTCCTCTTTAGGACCAGGTTCTGTTTCACACACGGCTGTAAGACCACTTATTCATTTTCAAACTAAGGTTTCTAATACTCCGATTGCTAATATCTGCAGTGAACTGCAAGTGAGTTGCTGCTGCTTACTGAATCGGTCGTTAGGGCAGCGTAAAGGCTTGTGTAGCACTGATTTTATGATTCTATGATGACTGAGCTGACAAGTTATATTTTGGGATTCATTTACTGTCTTGTCTGTAATGAATTAGGTACAGTTGGGGGAAGAAGTCCAGCTGATGCTGGTAGTTAGCTTTAATGTCTAACTGTTGACACTTAGCAACTGTTGTTTATGATTTGATCAGACTTGTGTGGATCTGCCATGATGAGGTTTGAGAATCCCTGTCTTTCCCGCTCTCCTTTTTTTTTCAATAAGGAACTACTAATGCATCTCTGTTGCCATGAAATCACCAGTGAAGACTTACTTTTAATGTTGTAACTGTTGAGAAGAAAGGTGGAATACCAGCGTAATTCAAGCAGCATTTTAGAAGGACTGCTTTTAATATGTTAATTAGCACAGCGTTAGGATATTGGTCTTTGTATGGCTCATTGACTGGCACTGCCTTGATCATATCCGAAGCACACCCAATCCTCATCTCGTGGGCTTAAAGGGCTGGAAGGATTTTACCAATGGTTTAGAAAAATGTGTGTGTCAGCTGTGGAACTCTGTATGTTTTGATAATATCAAGTGTTCTGCATCAGGAAATGGATCGCAGTATGCATGTTTCATTCTCCTTCATTGAATTTCAAATTTTGGATCATGAGCCCACAAGCCTGTATTTAAGGGGCTGTTTTTCTGACTTGTGTGATTAAATACTTTCTTCTACAATGAAAGTAATTAAACTGTCAGTGGGTGAGGATGTAAATCTGAGTCCTGCAGACTTCATGGGAAAACTCATTCTTGAAATGCACAAGGAAAGCTGTACTGTATAAAAAAGTGGATTTTTTTTTTTAAAGTAATGATAAAAATATAGTACTTGCTTTAGCAACTCAAAGTGCTAAAAGCATTTTAAGTGTAAGGCTTGAGCTTGGCATGTTTCTCTCGACAGAGCCACGTTGGGGGCTGGATGCCGAGGTTAACTTGGACAGGCTTAGGGGGATTTGGAACTCTCATATTCTGGTGCACAAACACAATGGACTAGTCTTGGGAAATTATTTTTTGCAAATATTCACATTCTTATCTGTAGGCCCTGCTATTATATTGTGTGGCAACAAAGATGAGAACTTGTTTTTCCTGGAGGAATTTAATCTGCATATCATCTTCCTGGTAACCTCATAATAACAAAGCTTTGTAGTAGTGATGTAAATGGCTCTTTTGACTGTAAATCAGAGTTTTAGCCCTGAGACCGAGCTGATGCAACTAATTTTGACATAAAAAATGCATTTTTCAAGCAAGTGAGACTTTGATGAAGGTCTGTGCTGTTGAGGAAGGGTCCTGGTTGGCAGGACTAGGGGATGGGTTGAGCAAAACGGTCCTGAAGAGCGAGCGGTGCTTGCCATCAAAATCAGAGTAGCAGTTGTCTCGGTTTTAGCTGCCTTTGGAGAGGGCAGCGTGGTGGTGGTTGGGTTTCCTTAAGGGCTGGTTATCTAATTCAGGGCTGTGACCTTTGTCATAAGGCTGAAATCGAAAGAAGATGTCTTAGAGCAAGTCTGTTTTCTGAGGGAGTAAATAGGCTGCAGAGCTGGTTTAACCACCACAGCCCAGGTTCTTCCTGCTGTGGCTGAAGAGTTCATCTGAGCGGGTTGTAGCGACCGGGCTGCTGCCTGGGTGCTGCCAGTCCCATAAATACCAACGCACACAACTTCCACTTTTAACTCGTACGCGTACCTCAAGGCTATCCTTTTATTGGTGTACTGGGCACTTGATAGAAGTCTCTTGTTTCGATCCCAACTGTTTGCGTTAAAGCTGCTTTTTATTACTCGCTTTTAGATCTTAAAGCCTTTTACTCTGGGGCCTCCTGGGCCTCGGGCTCGGGTCTGGTCTCTGATCAGCCTGCCAGGGCCAGCAATTCCTTTTTAAACCTGGAGAGGTGATTGGGGTGAAAGCATGTGGGATTTTGTTGCTGTGTCCTGAGGATAGTTCAAAAGACTGTTGCCTAAAAGACCAGCCAGATTGGCTTGCTAAAAATAGTCTTTGGTCTTTATTTTCTGGTCTTATTTCTTTTAAAACTCCACACACCAAAGCTAACGCGCATTCTCTGCTAACAGCAAGAACCTGCCTACTCTGCATTTCCAAACTTTATAATATAAGACAAAACAAATACTCCAGAGAGGAACAGAGGGGCACAATCCCCTCCCTCACTGCTGTTCACGCTGCTTTAGATGCAGCCCAGGACACGGTTGGCCTTCGGGGCTGCGAGTGCATGTTGTCGGCTCACGTCGAGCTTCTCATCCACCAGCATTCCCGAGTCCTTCTCTGCAGGGCTGTTCTCAATAGACGTTAGAGAGTAAAACCATGTGGGGGGAAGAGGGGGAATGAGAAGGGGTTTGAAGGTGTTGGAGTGGGATAGAGATGCCCACAGAGTTGTGGACCCAGTAGGAGAGCATGGGGGATGCAGAGAGAGCACCGCAGTGGCGCGGGAGGAGGAATGTTGCCTGGCAGGGTGGGAGGCTGCTACACCTGTGTGGCGTGGTGAAAGTGATGGTTTACCTGTGGAGTGTCATGGTGAAAGTGATGGTTTTCCTGTGGAGTGTCATGGTTATCCTTGTTGCCAACGGAAGGCTCGTGCTGAGGAAGAGGGGCTGTGGTACAGACAGCAAGTCAGCCCTGCCGCAGCCACATCTCACAGTCTGCACTCAGCATGGGTTTTCAGGTATTTTTTTGAGAGTGTCTGAAGTTTTTCAGCCTTCCTTTGCATTAGCAACAAGGGACGCAGTGCGTATAGTACTTATGATAAGCATTGAGCAGCCTGATCTAGTGGGACGTGTCCCTGCCCATCACGGGGGGGGTGGAACTAGGTGATCTTTAAGGTCCCTCCCAACTCAAACCATTCCATGATTCTATGAAACACGCGTGTGAGTAGCTGCATTGTTTGCTTTGGACCAGAAGAGAGAAGCTCAGGAGGATTTTAGTGACCACAGGATGGCGTATGGTGGCTTGCAAAGCAAGAAGTGCTTCACCAAGGAGTAGTGATGGCACTGCCTGAAGTGCCTCTAAACTGCCTTCACCTTGACTTCTACAGCCAGAAATTTCTAGTGTTTTCTTTCTTTTCACTCACCATGTGATCTCATCCTTTCAGAGTAAATGATAACTTTCCAGAGTGAGGTTTGGACTTCATTGCACTCCTAACGTTAAAGCTGATTAAAAAAGGGCAGATACTCTTTGGTTGGAAGAATAACCCAGTCCCGTGCTAGAGAAGGCTTTGATCAATTTACTGACAACCTGAAATGAATGAAAAGGCCCTACTCCCAGCAAGGGAGCCTTCGTAGGAGTGTATAGTGTATTGGATGCTTTCCCAGCCCTGTAGGAGTTTTTGAGGAGCGTGCTGAGTGTATTTCAGTTGCTTTTATTGAACTGCAATGAACGAGCTGGTTTTTTTTCTTGGAGCACTATTGCTGCAGTGTTCCCATCAGACTGTGTGCAGGAAGCATCTTTCTTCTATTCCTCCATGTGGGTACACACAGACCAGGGTTTGGAGAATTTACAGCGGCTCCAGGTTTGTAACCTGCAGTGCAAGGGGAACATCTGCCTGTGCGGAGTGAGTGTCTGACCATGGAGCTGTGCCCTGGCGTCACATCCAGGTGAGTGCTTGGCTAAGGATGGCTACAGCCTATCTTAGTGTCTGCTGCTGCTTTTAACATAGATTGGATTATTTACTGCAAACCAAGACGCAAAAACAAGGAAGAACCAGCGCTGGGCTGTGTGCTGGAGAGCTGCCTGCAGGGTTACACCTTGGGTCTGGGAAGGTTCTGCCACTGCCCTTCCAGTTCTATGGTCCAACCCAGTTCACCAAGGAGGTGGGGGAAGATGAATGAGCCTCATCATCTTCACAAAGTTCTTTGAGCTCTTTCCACAGCAACTGCTGTGCAAGGGCTAAGTGCTGTCAGCACTGCTGTCGCTGGGAATTCTGGTTTGGCCCCTGGAGCAGCGACTGGCCCTGTTGTGCCTGTGCTGCACGTAGTTTTGACTGAAGTTGGGAGCGGTTTCTCTGCTCTTTCATAGTTTGCCTTCTCCTTCGCACGTCTCCAGCAGGAAGTGCAGATTCAGCAGGCATTGTACGCTCCAGCAGCCTGCCAGCTGCCTCGTTGAAGCTAATTCACAATTCAAGTCACTCCTGATAAGTTTGCAAACAATATGCAGTGATCTCTGAGATAGCAGCCGAGCTGAACTCCTTCGTTTCCAGCCTGTCGGTTGAATGATGCTGTGCGTTTGCTTTGTAAAGCTCGTGGATCAAACCTGGTCTTAACACTTTCTACTACTGTGATGTTTCAGTTTTCTTATTTGTTTAGGAATAATTCTAAGTGAGTGTCATCGTTATTATTAAAACTCTCAAATGAACGAGTGGAGGCACAAAGAGAGCCTATGGTTAGCGATGGTTTAACACGAGCTAGGAGTTGAACCCAGGACTTTGACTTGCTGTTTACTTGTTACCACTGGATAACTCTGCTACCTCCTTTGTAACACACTGAAACAGCCTGGGAATAACTCCAGTAAAAACAAGAACAATGTTTTTTCTTAGGCTAACTCCATGGGACGGCTACTGAAAGCGTGCACTGAGGAACTGGCCCAGAGGAAGCAACTCCACAATCATGGCTCATCAGCCGGGCAGGAAGCAGCGGGTCAAAGTTAGAAGTAACTTACTTAAATGCTATTGAGTGAGCAGGGCAGTAAATGTAAAGAGAAAGCATGGTTCAATAGCCAGCAGAGAGGCTTGTGGCATTCTATGTTTAGGCCCTTTTCGCACTTGCTCTGTAGGTTCACGTCTGTTCAACCAGAGAGATGCCAAGAGGGTGATCTATGAAATCAGAATCTGCAGGTGAGACTGTGCCCTCTCTCGATCTGGCACAGCCCTCCCTGGGGGACATGGGGTCGGTACAGAACACACACTATTTGATCTGACTCTATCTTTTTATGAAACGAAATCCTGACGACTTTATATCTCAGCTTGACAGGCACCAGTTTTTTGGGATGCATGTAAGATCAGTAGTCTCAAGTGTAGCAGCCTGGAACTACAGGACGGGTTTGACCATTCTGTGCAAAAACTGTTACAACGCTGTGGCAGAAGTATGCCTATACATTGCTCCTGCCAGATGATAGCAGCGTTTTGCTTGTGGGAAAGCCTGAGGAAGCTCACCTTGATGTACTTTCCAAAGAGCATGAGGTCACAGTATAGGCTGTTTTGAAGTGTATTTGTCACTGTGCCATATGTTGTATTTCTTTTTTTTTTTTTCTTTTTCATCCTTCTGTAGTATTAGAATTGGAAATTCACGTTGGAGAAACGTGAAAGCAATTGGGCCGAATCCATTCCTGTTGTTACTCCTTCTGTTTTCACTGGAGTTACTCCAAGGCTGAATTCAGCATATGATGAACAACTTGTTCTCCAACGTTGGAGCTTAAGGGAGAAGTTTTTAAGGATGATCACGCAACTCTGAGGCTCCTTCTCAAACAGCTGAAGCTCACACGAGAGAGACGATATATGGTAAGTTTGGGTTATTGAATTTAGTACAAGAGTCCAGTAATAAGCCTGCTAGTCACAATAATACAGTATTATCCATTAGAACAATTACTTGAATGAAACCCAACTGCCAGCTCGCTTAGATTGGTTGGAAGAATCCTAGCTGTTGATCTCAATTGCCATTTAGCTGAACCAATAGTAACCACAAACAAACAACAAATGTTTCGAAGCATAGTAATCCTCTTCTTGCTCCCCTCTTCCCTCACCTTTTCTGGAACCAGCTCCTTTAGAGATGCCACTCATGAAATGCTGCCCGCTCTTCATGCATTGACCATCTCAGCTGCAGCCCAGGGAAGTCTCCAAAGAGGTTATAAGCTTGAGGTCTGGGTTAGACAGAAAAAGGAGAGTGTTATAAGATATGGAAAAGCTGTCTGTTACCAGCTGAGGACCAGGTGGTGCTTGTTTGGATTTGTTTTTTTTCAGGAGGGTGGATATTTCTATTAAGAACTAAGATTAAACTCTTTACAGATCTGCCGAGAATTAACCAGTCCTCACTGCTGGTTAATTCTTCCTGTGTTCCTGTGAACCGTTCGAGGGGTCATGGCAGACACAAGATCCCCATGGTAAAATTAAGCTCTTCTTTCTTGGAGAAAAAAAAAAGCATTACTGTCTCTCTGGCTCACTCCATTTCATTTACTTTCCGGACAACTTACATCACAAAGGGCTCCAGGAAGGGTGCAGCTTCTTAGAAAAGGCCTGGATTATTTTCTCCATTTGTAAGACTCTTGTGAAAGTTGTGCTGCCCAGAGCAGAGGATTTATAACAGATGCTACTGCAGCCTTCGCTGTGTGTGATTTTGAGGGTGGAGGACTCACCATGCTTGGAAGGCCAGAGTAGCTTTCTGCTGAACAACTCCAACTGATGGAAAACCTCTGTGCCTGAGAGTCCTGCTGACACCAGGACAGGAGATCCCCTTCTTGTATCAGCTCTGCCATCTTGGGGCATATCTCCTCCGCAGCTCTGCTCAGGTGGTTTTCAGTGCCATGGACATCGTATTTCCTTGGTTTTGCCAATGTTGAGTGCTTCTCTCTTACCCTTTGGGCATCCTCCTTCCCCTCTGCTTTGCTTCTGACCCAGGGAGTGGGTTCTGGCTGCCCTCCCTACGGCTCATCCTTCCAGAGACTCTCTGTTTGCAAGGACTCAAGCTGCAGTTTGTACCATCGCAGCTGACTGTCCTGACTACCATGGATGGTACAGAACGTGCTAAGAGTAGCAACAGCGTTACAGGAAGGGCCATTTGTAGTGTTTATTACAGTTAACTGGAAATGAAGGAAACTCTTCCCTAACACTGATGCACAAAGTTTAAGTATTTTCTTCAACAGACATATACTTCCTCCCTCCAAGGGGAGGAAGAATCCTTCACTTTTAAAACCACAATAAAGCAACTTCCAGTCTTATTTGCCTCAGCTTATTTCTTTCCTCAACGGAAAGTGCAGCACTAATAAGCTGGTCAGTGTAACGGTGGATGAGATGTTGCTTTACTTAGATCTAAGGAGGTTTTAGGGAGAAGGCAGAACATTTGATGTATTCTGTGCCATTACTGACCTCAAGGCTCAATGAAGCAAGCACCAGATAGCCAAGGAAAACAGTAGGAATAGTTAAAAACTTACAAACCACAGCGTGGAGGGATTATTGCACCAAACTCTGGTTAAAGCTCACATAGCAAAGAGGATCTCTGTCTTTCTAGGAACTACAGCCCCTACCGTTTGTCAGACGTGCAGGTCCAAGATGTAATCACTTCTCCGGTATTATTTGACCATCAAGAGCTCTGTAATTTGGACCAAGACTTTTGGAAGACTTCAACACTAAACCATGCATGTTATTGCCTAGCTTAAGCACAAGGAGGGAGGGGCGTATTTATTTCTGCAAGGCAACCAAACACAATATAAATGTCTGGATTTATGCAACGTGAGTTTGGCAGAGTTTAAAGGTGGGACCAGCTCAGGCCCCTGGTCCATGAACCTTCCCTCCTCTCAGAGCCCAGCACCAGGTAAGACTGTATGCTTGTGCCTTCGGCCCTGTTAAGCCCTTATTTTGTCTCCTCTTTGGGTTTTTGCTTCACTTCCCTTTAAGCAGTTGACTCCAGGAGTTGGGGCGTCTCGTCTTTCACTTTGAAACTCTGTCTTACTTCTAGCTATTAAGCCACCTGGGAATTGCAGATCCTAAGAGTTTGGCAGCTAGAAGAAAAACTCATAAAAAAAATGTATTGTCTTAATTCCTAGAGAAGGCGGATTGTAACTCATGTTCTTGAATGCTATGGTTAGGTGTTCAGCTCTTTTCTCCTGTAAGCTAAATATTTTTATTTGTTTTGCCCTATGAATTGTTTGCCTAAAGACTTTCTTCTCTTCCCAGATTAGCAGTAACGCCTGTGGAGACAGACTTCTTAAAAAACTGAATCAAATCTGGATGGAGGACACAGATAAGCAGCCTGGAGGAGAGAGCTGGTAAGGGTGTTAGGATGACTTTTTTCCTCCTCAAGTGACACGATCCCACACCGTCCTTGTGTGATTCAGACATTAATTTTTCCAAAACAGGGAAGTTTGGGTTCTAGGTTCAGCCATGAGAGCTAAATATTGCTTTACAGATGAGCATTTGTGCCCCTCCTTGAACAAAACTGCAGTTCAGTCTTGGCCATCAAGACATCAGTTTTCTTCCTTGATGTTCTCCTTAAGACCCACAAATGCTCCCTGTTCCCAAGGGGCTTTGAACAGCCATCCTGGGCGGTCTTTATCAGACCTGTCTGGAGAGGCTGTTGGAAAAGAAAGCATTGAGACATGCATCCCTGGTCCACGCCCTTCCCTGGCAAGTCCTGTAGATTTCTCTTTTTTCCCTTGAACTTTTCTGAAATGCACAGCCACACTCCAGGACCTTCAAGGGCTACTTCTCTAATCTCCCCAGAAGGATTACTGCTGCTGGAAATCGTGACGGCTTGTACTAGCGATCAGCTTTATCATGAAAACTTCTTTCCGGCCAAGCCAGTAAGAGCTTTGCTAAGCGGGCGTTTTGGGCTGAAGCTGCTCTTCTCGTGTTTCACAGATGGCCTCAATGAATGATTTACTAGGAGAGTAAAAGATTAGCCAGATTCCTTCAACTGCATCTCGAGTCATATAAAGAACTGGATTTTACTGGGGCCTAGGCAATTCCTAATTCTTTAGCCTCATTAGGCTGTTTTACGGTGACTAATTGCCCTGGACTCTCTTCTCCAAGAATTGGGTGTCTCCTGGTGAGGAACCCATGCTCCTTGTATGAACCTCACCCGTGGCTTTGGAAGAGCTGTGCCAAGGTAGCCTTCATCAGATGGTTGGGTACCTGAAGACGGCAAGACATTATGTCTCTAGTTGTATTTTATTGGAGAGGTTCGTGGGAGGAAGATGGTAAAGGGAATATTTAGAATATAAAATCAGGTGTTTCCATAAAACTACCAAAACCTTTGCAGAATCTTCCTATGGAGAAGAGTCACCGCTGGAGAGTTCATGTGAATAGCGGATTGGTAGGGTAAAAGCTCTTGCTTTAACGTCTTAGCTTGTCTCTAGGGCTCGGATGAGCTCTTCTGAGGGAAGGGAGATTACCCCATGTTTGCCTGTTATGGGCTTTCTCACATTTTTCTCTTGGCAGTCAGAACTCTGTGTCTGATTCTCTGTGGCAATTCCTACAGTCTGGCTGTTTTAAAGGACCTCAGTACTGATTTAGATGTCCAAATTGGAAAAGCAGAGTTTAAAGTGGGTCTACTTTTTCCTTTAGAGTGATACTTGTTAAAGATCTTTGTTAAATTATTTACCAGTGGTCTCACAAGATCAACTGATCTTTGCATTTAACCAATTTGCATGACTTCCATCAAGGTTTTCTCCCCTATCCTCTAAGTAAAAAAACAATCAGAAGATTGCTAAAGGTCTTGCAGGGGTGGGTTGCCCATCACTATCGATGTATGAAGTGCACACACCATAAAGCGTAAAACAATACGGGCATGTGCTGATCTCATGTAAACAGTGCTGGGTTTATAGCAGTCAGAGACGAGAGCTTGGAGACTTGCTGAGGGAATCAATCCCCGGCAGAAATGTTCAAAATATTTGGGGTTTAGCCAAGAGGCTAAGAAAAGAGATTTTGTATCTTCCTTTCTCTGTGCTGTGATCTCCTCACAGACAACACTAAAGCCTATGTAAGAAATAGGGATCAGAAGGAACAGCCCTGAGACTTGTCCCTAAGGCAACAAAAGAGGTCAGAGATGCTCATTCTGTCCCAGAAGCACAGGAATAATAAAATGAGCTACTTTTTTGATTTTTGCATTACCATTTATCTGTATAAATTGGGGTTGAACCTACTCCCCAATGGTCCCTTTTCGTTGAACCTATGGCATAGAGGAGACAGAAGCAGCCCCTGGAGTCCCCTTGATAAAAGCTTTCCCCCCTTGAGTTCTTCAAGGTTAAATTTTTGCCACAAGCTACAGTGGGATTAAGGAAGAGTTATAAAATGTACAGGAATGCAAAATTCTATCCTTTTCTCTGTGAAGGCAGAAATAAAATATGCGTGCACGTTTCCAGGATAGAACATAATCTCCCATCAGTTGTGTCTACTGCAAATGAACTGTGCGTTGGCATCTGTTGTACGTACAATTTTTCAGACGTATCGGTTAGCAGAACAGATCCTGCATCATTTATTTTGAAACGACTACATCTGCCCCACAATGCAACTGACCTGTAGGAGCAGAATAGTACGACTAAACATCACTTTAAAAGCAAATGTGATCCTTTGATGTTTAGAAAAAAAGAAAAGACGGTATTTGTCAAGCCTGTGTTTATGAGGGCAACACCAAATCTCAGAGGATTATTCACCATGGCAGTTTTTGAGGATATTAAGTCACTCACCCTGATTTTATCCATAGGTCGCTAGACTAGGAGGATCCCTGGGGTTGCCTGAGTGTGATCTCCTGTCAGTGACCATCAAAGGTCTCAAAGCCCTGCAAGACCTCATTAAAGACTATGCATCCGCTTCTGATTGCCGAGCAGATGGGGGCGATTGATAAGGGTTTGGAAAGAGACAGTCAAAAGATGCAACAATTGACAGGAAGAATTCAGAGTCATGAGAAGGGACATAAAAGTGAATTTCCTTGAATTTTTGAGTATCACTCATTATTTTTAGATGTATGATATTTTTTGCCAGATGCACCAAGTGGAAGTCTGGGATCCTGACGTCTTACTCTGAAAAGGCATTGGGTTATGACTCCAGCTTTTTGCTGTGCATCCCACCATGGTTGCGTGTTTGGAAGCCTGTGTTGGCAATGGTGGGACAGCTGTGCAATGTACTGCTATAAAACGTTCCTCTTGCAATGTTGTCTTGCTTTTTATTCTGTTTTTCCTGGAAACTCTTCTTGCCAATGCAACGGCAGATCTGCTCCTACGCAACGGCAGATCTGCTCCTACAGAAAGGGCTGTTCTTTGTGTGTCTGCCCTCGTCCATGCACAGACCGGAGATACCTCTTTCCAAAACTCTATAGGAATTGGAAAAAATAATGAGCAAAAAAGGAAATAAAATTGCTAATTAATTTACAAGATTACTTAAGTGCTTATTTCTCACCAATTTTTATTGCACTTTATCAGGATCCCATCTGAGCACGGCCAGGACTGCAGAGGCCCCACTCGCTCGTCGGCACGAGGGTGATTGCTCAGCGGCAGAGACAGGCAAGGGTGAGAAAGGAAACAGCTATGATCCCTTTTTGGACCATTTGCTCCTATTCATCCCCTTAGATGTATCCAATGTAAATAACCTTTCATATCACTTTACAAAGCGATTGCTAAGTGAGATGGAGGAGAAGGTAATCTGTAACGTAATAATTTCTGTCTTTTCTCTTTATCTTCCTGCTTGGTCACAGAAAGGAAATCTGTCTGGTTGTTAATTTGAAAGCATTTGTAGTAGTGATGGCAGAATAGATATGAAAGTTCACAGGACTCTGGCAACCCTTAATGTATTGAGACTTTCCGATGAAAAGATGAAAGCTGCCTGGAAAGGATTCCCCTTTGTCACGAAAACCTCACAATACCAGGGGACAGCTGTTTGCCTGGATTCTGCATCTCAGATGTGAGGAATCGGAACAGGCATGTGCTCTGTGATACGATGACCATAACCCCAAAGACAGGTAAATCATTCTTTATAAGCAAGAAACATCATACAGAATTAACGTTTTCTGTAAAAGATATTTTCCAGATTTCATTCGCTACTTGACATAATCAAAAACAGAGCTTAAAATGCATGAATTCTTTTGAACGAGTTTTATATTCTAGTGCTCTAGAGATGGACTTGGTGCTGCTCAAGCGTGGCCGGACAGAGGGGTCTGTTCTGGCAAGCAGCTCTCCAGTTGTTGTACAAGAGCACGAAGGTGCAGCAGGTGGCAAAAGTTCCCTGGGAGAGGTTGAGTCCGGAGTCTTTCTTCACCCCCCTCAAGCCAAGCTGTGCTTTCCCTCATTCCCTGTATCGAATACTTTTGAGTTTTCATTTGAAAATCAGAATGGAAACAAAAAAAGGCCAGGGATGAAGCTTCCGCAAGCGTGCAGTCTGCGAGGCTGAGGCAACACAAGCTTCACATGAAGGGTGAGCTTCTGGAAAATCTCCCCGAGGTTGTCTTGATCTGCTTTTATGTTCCACATGGTATCTTTGCTGTGGCTTCAAACCCAGCATTGGGCTCAAGTGTGACCGAGTTGCTTGAGTGGCCGTCATGCAAAGGCCTTTTAATGAAGCAGAGGTGTTGCTGTGAAGTTCAGGGAGGAGAAATAACCCCCTCCGAGCTCCCTGTGAGCCTCCCTGTTAGAACACTTTTAGTGATGACTCTTATTAGTTCATCCTACATCAGGAAATCCTACACTGAGCTTCCCACTGTGCCACACTGTGCTGGTAATGTCACCAGGGCAAAACATGTCTGCATGGAAGCGTTTCCCTAGTATTAATTTCTTTAACTTTGGCAGATGCATATATTTCCTTCTTTCCTTCTTCTCTCCGCTTTTGGTTATTGCTTCAAATGAATAAGACAACAAACGATGTAAAGAAGGAATGACAAAAATATGCAAATTAAATAGCAAGATTAACCCAACTGTGAGCTCAGTGTGTGCAGGCATAAGAAAGAGGAAGAATATTGAATGAAGCTTTCAAAACTTTCTTTGCCAGAGCTCGATCTCCAGACACTAATTTAGCTGTACTAGTAATGCATTTAAGTGTGTTCCACTGTTAAGCAATATTTTCCCTGCTGAGCAGTTCTGGAGTAGCTGTTAGCTATAGGCTTTCCGCAGGCTGAGGTCTGTGGGTCAGGAGCGCTCTATCTTCCACCAGCACATCTCCCTGAACTGTTTCCCACATTGGTGAACTGTCTTCAGGCAACATGAGTTCCAGGTTTCAAAGCGTTTTAGCTCAATTTACAAGGCGGCGGCTGAGATCAATTCAACTGCTTGCTGCTCCTGCCAGTGAGAGCCATCGTGTCTGGAAACTCAGCACCGTCCCGTGTCACATCTCAGCTGAAAACAATGCTGACTTTGCTGCAAGGAGCTGTGCTTAGCCACTGCATGCTCCCTGCAAGTTGCCTAAGCCACTGCTCCCCTGCATTTAAACACAGATACTTTATTTCCTTTTAGGTGATGCAAAGTCTTCCTTTTCCAGTCTTCAGGCATGCGTTCATGTAAGTTCAATTCACAGCTTGCAGAGCACCCATGGAAGGCTGTGACACCAGGGATGAAGGAGGACATCCCTTCATCCCTTTGTTGCTGCTAAAGACAGAGATTATTTGTAATGTAAAAGTTATTGTCTCGGGCAGCCTTCCTCTCACCAGTGAGCAGTTTCAGAATGCTTTAAATTAAGTCTGGAGGCTAAAAGTGTGTTAGTCATCGCCCATACATCTTAGGGGAAGCAGGGCTCTCTAAAGTTATTGTTAGCATCAAGCATCTGGATTATGTTTATAATGATTTATTCAATGATGGGAGACAGGTAGGGAACCATCGTAGAAGACAAACGAGAAAAGATTGGGGGTTTCAAAGATCTGAAGCCATTGTTAAATCAAAGTTGTCTGACTTCAAAAGGAATACATAACTTGATTAGGTTCTTTAAACAATGTACAATGCTCACAAAGTTGGCAGATATTATTAGAGGCAGAGTTGGTAGCACAGCCTGCTCTGGAGGTTGCTTGTCCTTTCTAAGCACAAGATCCTGTTCTTGACTCTGGCTTTTTCCTTTTTTTTTGAAAAAATTTTAGCCAAGTACTTTAACTGCCTGCGAGAGCCAGGGCAGAGAAGAATACATTGTTTTTTTCAGTGTTAGAATAATTCAGGAAATCCTTTCTTTGGAAAGATCTAATGCTTCCATACTTTGAAACAGGGTCTTAAATCCAATGGGGGAAGATAGGCTTTGTGCTAGAGACGGGCGCGTTGCCATCACCACAAGGACACGACCACAGTTGTTTCAGTTTTATGGGCATCTGAAAAAGTCTAAGTTGGGGTATGTGCAGCAGAGCTTTGCAAGAGCTTAGCTAAGATTAGAGAAGAGTCTCTGCACATGTGCCCTTGTGCCTGGCCCTCACCTGCCTGCACGAGTGGTGAAATTGGTCTTTCCTGGTAAGAACTAGCTCTCGCTAGAAGTGGACCTTCGGCAGGGAGGAGAGAAAGCCCCTCTGCCGTGGCTTCCAGCATGCTGGAGCAGAGATGGGGACTGTGCCTGGAAGCAGGAGCTGGTGGGATGGGCAGGTTGGGAACAGCAGGCTGAAAGGTGATGGATCTGTGTCCATTCAATCACCTCTCCCCAGCGTGATGGGGGAGTGCCTTCCTCTCCTGCCAGAAATCATTGTTGAGCCTCACAAGCAATAATCCTCTTTTCCTCCAGGTGCAGATGCAGGCAGAGGATAACACAGAGCTGCTGCACCCCCCTCCCCCTCACCCCCAGGTCATCGTGCACCCCCAGGCGTAGGAGGGCAGCTCTGGGCACTCAGCGGGATGTAGGCAAAAGCTCTATCTGGAGGTCCTCAACTCTTCTTCCGGCTGAAAGAAGAAGAGTTGAGGATCATCTTACTTTTTTGGATAAAAGACGCTGTCCTGCATTGCAGCTGATATGCTCAGCAGGTTTAATTCTCCATGATGGCAATTCCAAACTGCTGGGCAGGAGCTTCTCAATTTTCCTTTCGTAGCATAGAGGGGATAAATCATTGTTATTGCTCTGTCTTCTGCCTTGTTTCAGAGCAACCTGCCTTCCTGCTGCAGAGATGTGGTGAAGGGACACAAGGGGCTGAGCAGCCAGAGGTGCAGCTGCCAGAGTGGGCACTTTTCCTGCAGCAGGAAAACCAGGTCTACATAACTTTACTTCTCTTTTTTTTTCATTTTTCCAAAACACACCTTCACCCAAGGGATGACCCAGCTGGGGTTTACCAGCCTGCCAAGGAAGGAGCTCAATGGAATGTTGTGGATTTGGGGGCAAACCAGTGCTCATGGAGAACTTTCCAAAGCTTTGTTATAAAGTCAGCACACCCATGCCACCAACTTCAGCCAGTCTTGGGTGGTGTCCCCTCCTGCCATGATGTAGTGATATCTCCTCCCCATGGGGACAGGTTGCTGAGGTGACCAACATCTGTCAGACCTGCAGCCACCCCAAAATAGGGATAAATAACCCACATGTTGCATTGATGCCCTTCACCTGGGATGAACCCTACATGCATCACCAGTGTGTTGCTCTTTGCCATGACCAAAGCACCATGTGAGAGATGTCTCTGGGTTGAGGAAGAGCACGAGGGGCACGGTACACCCTGAACGGCTCTGAGTGACATGCACACAGTGTCACGCATACAGCACGAGGACCGAACCGGTGCTCGGTGTGGGAAGTTTGTGGAGCTACTGGAAGGAAGCCAGCAGCCTGCGTCTGCTCGAGTTAGAAAAGCGTCCCAGCGCTGGATCCACCCAACTCAGCTAGAGCAGGGCTGCTTGGCCAGACGACAGGCCTGGCTCTCTCTCCAAAGTGGATGAGCGCCAAAGGGGATTTTTAATTTCCAGATGCTTTTAAAATAAAAATAAAGACTCTGCTGTAAACCGGCTTTGAATGGACGCCTCTCCTTCAGCCAAATAGTTGACTGATATGGGCTAGATGACTGGGCAATAAAACCTTTCATTGCAATCTGGAGCATTGTGAGCGCTGGCGAGCGCCGTGCCGAGCCAGGCAGCCCGTTCGTGGCTGCCTGCATAGTCTGCCCTCCCTGCTGCGAGGCGGGCAGCCGCTCTCCGAGGGCCTCTGTCTCCAGATAGAAATCTTTATGCCCTTTGTGACTTCTTTTTTGTTCTTTTGGAGGGAGAGAGAAATGCTTTGGGAGTAGACAGTTGGCAAGAGTGGAACAAGACTTAACAGATTTGGGGGGGGATCGTTGTCCCGAACACGCTGTGGCAATGTAGGGGGGACCCAGCCAGACACATTTCTAAGCTGGTTCCGAGTGAATCTTTCTGCCAGCAGCTTAAATCTGCCAATGCCCACCAACAGAACGAGATGGCGTATGCATTAATTCCCAGTGTCTGTAGGGATGTAGCTCCTGGGGCATTGCCCCTGCAGGGTGTAGGGGTGCAGGAGCTGGGGCAACTCCTCAACAGCCCTCCGCATCCACATTTTACCTGCACACCAGGCATCTGGGCACCCCAAGCCTGCAGAAGTGGCTGTTTCACAGAATCTCACTCCTACAGTGCAGCCGGAGGTGAATGCTGCGGCAATAGGAACGTAAGGGAGATGAGTCCCATCTCGATGCCAGTGCTGGTCAGGAAGGGCTCTGGTGGAGCAGAGGGTGCGCAAGGCTGGCTCTCCAGGCAGAGGACCCAGCCTGCTGCCCGCTGCTCACCTCCTGCTGCCGTTCCTTGCCTTGCTGAACCGAAGCTCGCGCCTCCCTCGCCCACCCCTTCCCCAGCAGTGCTGCCAGTTGCTTTATCAGCACAGATCTTGATTAATTCCTTACCGCTGCAGGCATGATTGCCTTTTCTGGCTGGCTGGGTTTCTCTGCACCGTGTTTTATCCCATTCCCGGCGCTGAGCCGGCACGTGTGGGAGCCAAGCAAGACCGGGGCGGCAGAGCCAGAGACGCCAGCACAGAGGGAGCCTGGGGTGACACAAGGACAACCTGGGGCTGGGGCTCGCATGCAAGCCCAGGAGCTGCTCCTCAGCAGGTGCTTTTAGTTAAAACGCTGGTTTTAGCTGCTTCCACTCCCTGTGTCTGGCTGCAGCAGGTGGAGAGTGAGGGTGGGCTGGTTGTGGGTACCACCGGGGCTGTTCCAGCAGCACTGGGGCTGGCCAGGCTTGTTGGTGGCCATAAGAAAACGGAGCAAGTGTGAACCTGCTCTGCTGTGCTGTGGCTCACAGTGATCAGCAGAAATGCGTGTGATGGACAGTTTCACTCGCCCATCTCACTGACACAGAGGAGGAAACACAGCTATTGCTGATGGCCTTTTGGGGACAGAGCCAGCCTAGTGACCTAGCAGGACCATGAAAGACCAGTCCTTTCTTCCATCCCTCTTGTAGCCATTTTTTTTCTGGTTAAACTACTTGCCTAGTCAGCTTTTGCAACCCATTCCCCATCTAGCTCCTTTTATGCTGCATTTCCTACGGTGATTTTGATCCAGAGCCAAGGCAAACTGCTCTGCCTGATGCTGGTGCACACAGGGAGGGGGTCTGTCCACACCTGAACATGGCAGAAACGCCCATCACCCTGCCTCTCATCATCACTACCCATGAGGAAGCCGGGGGTGACATCACAGCTGCCAGCAGGGACTGGCCACGTTGTTTGCCCATGGAGAGCGAGAAGACTTAAGGAGTCAGCAACAGCACCACCAGCATTTTTGGTATCTCTGTTTTTTACTTTTCTTTGGGTCTAGGTGCTTACAAGGTCCTGGTGTGACCCAGGACATGTGTCCACAGCCATGCAGCCCAACATGGAGCAGACAACCGGTCAAGAATGGTCCCTAAACATCCTCTTATCTGGCAAAAGGGGCTTTTGCCCCTCTGTTGTGGGCCAGGGCTGCCAACTGAGCAAATCTGTGTGGCTTTGCCAGGAAGCCACGTGTTTCAGAGACGTCTTTTCAGGTGTGAGGGAAGGCAGAGATTGAAGGCAGCACACCTGGGGTGCGAGGTCCATGTGCTCCCCTCGTGTGGAGAAGGTGATGCTGGGGTGTTCCGTCACCTCTGCCTTGCAGCATCCTCTGCGGCTCCTCCGCCTGGATCTTGTGCAGCTGCCCCAGGCTGGGGGGATTTCTAATCCTCGTTCCTGCTTCGAATGTCATTTGATTCCTCGTGGCATCTCACAAAAGACTGAATGGGCAGCAAGCATAAAGGCAAAATAATCCTTATGCTGGGAATGCCTTTGAACAGCCCTGGCCTGACTCTGCAGGCATCTGCCAGCACGGGGGATGCCACGCAGCTCTCATGTGTGTCTAAAGTTTTGAAGATGGAAGACAGGATCTTCCCTAAAATATTTGCATCTGGATTAGACTCTCAAATGCCAGAACATGCATCTGTGTTTGTGTACGTTACTCATTTCTTCCTGACTTGACATGCCTGGTCACTGGGTAAAAACCACAACAAATTTGCTTTTTTTGCCCTCCCTGTTTAGCTTATTAATTACATCTCCTGTTAAACCACACTCTGGCCTCAATAGATTCATTTGTGATTCTCCTGAGGTACACATACTGTAGCAGCAGATAGTAGCACATAATCATTTAACATATGAATGCTGTCAAACAGTTTAATCAAATCTGAAATTACCCGCCTTTGTGCCCTGTGCTAACTCGTTGTGACTGCAGAAAGTGGGCCCGGCTCCCCCAGACAAAGAACAATTGCAGCCTGGTTCTTTGTCTGCTCTCTTTGCATAATTTCCTGAACCCTGCCCTGTTCCACCTGCTCACTAATGTTAAGCTTATTTATGGATAATTTATATGCAGCCCACTCTGCAAATGCACCCTGGCAAGGAATTTTTTGGAGGAACTATGGGAACAAGCCTCTCGCCACGCATATTCTCTTCCAGTTTCTAAGACTCAAAGTCCAAATGTTTCATCAGCACTTCCTAACCCTTCTCTGAAACACCAGCTTGCGAAAGAACAAGTGCTCTGGTCCTCACACCCCCTCCATGAGCTGCTGGAAATTAGAATGTTCTTTTTGGGGGATGGGATGTAAGTCACAAATCTTCTTTTGGTTGGTTTTTTTTTTTAACAAAGACACCTGTAGAACATCTCAGCGGGATGGTCGCTGCTCCAGCTTGCCGGTCAGCTCAAGCACAGGGTGTTTCTGTGGTGCTCATAACCCCGGCCTTGGGGCTCTCGGAGGAAGCACGTGGTTCCTGGAAAGCATTGTTCCTGTGTTTGTTTGTTCCGTGTCTTCCCAGCAGTGACTGAGAAGAAGGAGAATAAAGGGCAGGGTATGGGGAGCTGGCATCCGCAGAGGAGTCCCGGGCAGGTAAACACACCCTGTCCGAGCCCCTGTGAACCTTCCTGGGCACAGCGTGCACGAGCACCCTGCTGCACAGCAGAGCAGCCCATCTCACTGCTGGGCCACACGTCAGTAGATATGTGGGTGCGTGGCAGTGTCCACCAGCCCCAAAGGCTCCCCTGCAAGGAAATCAGGCAGAGCTTTGCTGCTAGAAGGTCTCGGGCACGAGAAAGCGAAGCAATGCTGCTGCATTCAGAGAAGTGCTAATGTTTCTCCCTCAAACCACCTCTCCAGGTGTGCCCTGTTTCATCCATCAATGCAACCTCAGGGCCAGTGAGCTGGTGTTGGTTGTGTTGCAGACAAGCATCTGCCCCTGCTTTCCTCTTGCATTAATTCTTCAAGGTGCCCATTGCCCTCCTGGGATGGATGTGGAGGAGGAGGGTCCCAGCAGCCTCCTATTGGGTCCATGCCTGGGGGCTGTGGGGCAGCTGCCCCCCACTTGCCTGGAGCAGAGCGAGCCCTCATAGCCACCCCGTGGGGAGCAGCTCTCTCAGGCCAGGGGTAATCAGAAGCAGGACCACCAAGCGAGAGGTAAACGGTATCTCCCAGCTTTCCTGTGCTGCCTTAGGAATAGCTGGAAATAACTTGTGTGGCCCCTGCCAGGGCCTGAGCTGCCTGTGCTGGATCTACCGTTGTGCTCCAGGTCACGCAGCCGTGCTCCAGCCCGGAGGCAACGGGACAATCCCCTGGCTGGAAGGTGCCAGCCACCCTTGGGGGAGCTGTGCCGGTCTGGGTCAGCCCTGAGGTGGCAGTTGCAGCTGGAATATGCTCATTAGCCACTGTCTTTGCAATTAGCCCTTCGGTTCCTGTCAGCATCTCCAGGAACACGGCTTGCCCCAGGATGGCTGCAACAGAGGTGGGAGCTGCCCGGAGGGCGATGCTGGTCCAGCAGCCGCCGTGGGACACTGCCTGCCAGGGCTGACTCTGGGGTGCTACAAAGCTCTTTTCCACATCAGAATCTCCAAACCTGACTCAAGCAAACAGCCAAACCAGGGGCGGGTGGTGCTGCCAGGTGGAGCATTTCAGACACCGTAGGGTTTCCTACAAGACAGAGCCCTATAGAGGCCCCTCCACCCACTGGGCAGTGTTCCCTACCAGTTCCCCACGTTTGCTATTGAAGAGCCGCTTGGTGTTTTTCAATGACGTCTTCAGCCACCTCCCCCCAAAAGCTGGCTTGGCAGCATGTCCTGTGTCTTGAATGCCAATTACTGTTGTTCACCAGATCTTACAGCCCGTTGAGGAGCCCTGCCAGCCTTGTTCCCTGCCAGGGGCTGGGCACCCTCTGTGTCCCCCAGCCCTCCAGGCACCGTCTTTGCGCAGGGGCTGCAGGGCAAGAGCGGGCAGCAGGATGTGACCCAGCAGCCGGTGCCTGCCCGAGCTGGGGAGGATCAGCACATCTTGGCACGAGGAGCAAAGCATTGTACCCAAAATAGGGCTCCCCCATTGTATTGTTACGCAAACATGTTCTGGGAGTAAATCAAACCTCTTGGGATTTTCCAAGCTAATTGCTTGGGATTTCTCAGGGTCATTTCACCCCGCAGACCCCATAGCAAAAAAGCAGTCCTGGGAAAGGGTGACCCGGAGGGATTTCTCAGCCTTTTGGCCTGCCCTGGTGAGGTGAGGGTCCTGCCAACCTGCTGCAGAGAAAATTCAAGTTTCTGTTTTGCCACCAGTGTGAGCAAGGCTGCCAGCTGCCCCTGGCGCCATCTCCTCATGGTCCCTAGGCACTCCCATGACCATCCCTGGGGTTTCAGCAGCCCTGCACAGGCTCTGCCAGTGCTGCATCTCCTGGGATGCTCACTCCAGGAAGACAGAGCCAAAAGAGGAAAAAAAAACCCAGCCTGTCTGCTGAGCAGAAGGTCCAGGAGGAAGAAAAATAAACACAGGAAAATCCATAACATTCAAGAACATTGCTGGATACTTAAATGATGCTGATGTCCTTAAATCTGTTTGTGTTTGCAAAAATGCTTCAGAAATGGCATATTTTTTTCATGAGATAATTTATTAGCAAACAAGATAGTGACACAGATAGTATCTGTCTCTGGCACTCATAACCATGCTGCAGATGTGATGACCTCCAGCCACAAGGCTCCTAGGTACTCAAATGGCACAGTCATATCCACTGAGAGATGGGGAAATTGAGGCACAAGTGTGTACCTCAGTTTTTCCCACCAAGGCAGCAGTGGGAAGGAACTGCCCGTGGATGCTGGCCTAGCACCCCATCCCACCTCATGTCATGTCATCTCATCTCATCTCATCTCATCCCAAGCCATCCCATGGCTCTCCATCTCCAGGACACATCGGACAACAACCCACCATGCTGAGGACCCTCCGGGGTATCCTGCTCCCACCTCACATGCTGCACCAGCTGCTTTTGTGTACTGGGGAGCTCTGCAAGGAAAGCCTGGACTCAACCCAACACAGCACAGCTCCTGTTGAGCGTGCACCCAAACCTTCTGTTTTCAGTGCAAAAAAGAGCATCTTCATAGTCTCTCTTGCGTAGGGCATGAATGGGAGTACAGGGAAACTGGGAAAGACTCTTGTCCCCACTAATTGCTGGCCTGGCATGGACAAATGGCTTCTTAAAATACTGTAAAGACTATTAAAAGTATTACTGATAAAAGTCAAGAAGCTGGGAAAACAGACTAGACCAGACTATTTTTAGAAGCAGTGGCATCTGGACAGCATGAGAATTGCTTTATACAAATTTAGTACAGCTGAGGTTTCCACAAAAAAGTTTTGCTGGCTAAGCTGAAATCACCCAGCCCATCCACCAAGAGAAATAGCGACGGGCACAACCCAGCCACTCAAACACAGGCAAAAGAAACTCACAGACAAATGCCACTCAGGGCCACCAAAAAGATTGACACGAGGCTCCTACCTGGCAGCCAGCACTCGGGGAGGTTTGCCTGAGCTTTCCCTGTGGTGCTGCTCCCGTGTCCCCTGTAGATGTGCCACACCACGGTGCCACCACGGCTGCTCTGCTTCAGGTGGATTGGGAGGGGAAGGCTGCTCAAAGCTTGTGACCTTACAAACAAACACTGTCAGCATTTAAAATAGCCAAAGTTTTCAACACCCAAGTGCCAGTGACTCCTGATCCCAGACATTTTTTTCCTGCCTGCATTTCTGCAGCAGCCAGTCCAGGGAGAGTGAGAAGCCCTGTAAACGCAATGCCGTGCTCCCCGGTTGGGGCTGCTCTGCTGAGCAGGAGGTCAAGCATTCTCCTGCACTTCCCTGATTGCACATCAGAGAAGACATAAAGAGATTCAATACTGAGAAAAGTGACAGTGTGTCACTTTTTAAACTCATGTTTTTCCCTATATGCCTTTGCAATGGCAGAGCTGCCATGAAGTAGATGTGACATGAGCTGGCAGCACAAGGAGGTGCATCCAAGAGTAACCAATCTCCAAGCTGTTTGTGGGCATCCAGCATCCCTGTGCACGTGGCACGAAATCACAGGAGCTCATTCCCCAGGCCTGGCCAGCCCTGCAGCTACGGTACAAGAGCCCTGCAGCTCAGGAGCTGCATGAAGCGCTGGTGGCTCACCAGAGCCTGAACAGAGAAAGACAGGCAGCAGATGTCCATGCTGGTGATGTAACTGAGTTATCAGCTGTGACCCTACCACAGGAGGTCCTGAAGAGCCCTTTGTAGGTTAGGGTGTCAGATCTGCTGCCTGCCCTGATTTCACATCCTTATCGATGCCCATCGTGCAGGGAAGAGCCATGCCGCCTGCCTGCGTTGAACCACTCACGAGGGCAATGCTCAGTCAGCTCCCAAGAGCACATTTAGGCTCAGAGCAGAGGGAACAGCAACCCAGCTGCAATAGTATGCTAAAAATAGCCTGTTGTCTGGGTGGAAGCATGCTGTGGTTAGCCAGGGGTTTTGCATCTCTGAGAAAGCCTGTGCCAAGCAGAGTCCCTTCACTCCCATTATTGTCCACTTTCCCCCTTTCCCTCCACAGGGACTCTGGGGATTACCCAGCAAATAAATGGCTTAACATGGGACAACAATGGCTTCTGTGATCAATCTTCATGAAATGTGGTTTGGTAGCTCTGCAAGAATCAAGCCAGCTGCCAAGATGGCCCAGAATACGTGAGAGACTGCAACAAGGGCTGTGGGGCTGGAGAGATGAAACACCAGAGCTAAGGAGCACAGCCCAGGCCACCTCGGGGGCACCACAGAAACGGGGCAGAATTGCTCAGCTCTGAGAATGCCGCAGAGGGTGGAAAACCAAGAAAATACAAGTTTAGGAAAGCACTGGTGTCCAGGCAAAGTGAAGAGAAGCTCACCTCAGGGCACTTAATTTCAGCAGAGTCAGGCTACCAAGTTTGTGGGTGCTTGTTCAGGAGCATCTATAACTTGCCCTGATTTGACTTGGCTGGTTTGGGTTTTCATGGAACTCCTTTCCAAGCTGCAAAAGCCGACCTCTAGATTAACCAGAGTTTGCTGCTGCAGTTGCTTATGTCAAGTTACAGCCCTCGAGCTTGTGGCTGAATTCTGCACCAGACCTCACTTGCGCTGCTTCTCCAAACAGAAATCCCTGGCTTTTCACTGTCCAAAGGGAACATAAAGATCAAGGTGGGTGCCAAGTACATAGTCTATTTCCTAATTTCCCATCCAGACAGCCTCAGTCTCTCCCAGTACCTGTTAGCCTCTGCCCGGAACCCCTCCTGCGCCACCAGTGCCCAGTGTTGGATCGGCACCATCAGTCTGACCCTCCCAGCACTCCAAGCAGCACCTCTGGAGGTGACTGCAAAACCCTTATTACTGGGGCTCATGCAATGAAACATGAAGGAGGTGGGTTAAGGTTTGACAAAAAGCAATCCAGGTGTCTCCTACCTCTCTGGCACCTGTCTTTGAAGGGGTTCCTGCACACTGCCAAAGGCTGGGCACTAGCCCAGCAGCGTGTCTGCAGTTTTGGCATCCATTGGATCAGAGACTACTGTTTCCTAGGGATGGTCCCTCGCTGTCACGAAATATTATTGCTGGTGGAAAAAGAAGTTTTTTGCTCACTCAAGAAAAATAAATCCTTGACCCTTTACGAGACCTGTGCAGTAGTGGCGCCGTTGACTCCTTGTGAAAGTGTGTGGGTGGGAAAATAGTCTATGCTGACTTTTCTGCGAGCTATGCGAGCTGTGTGAGACATACAGCCTTTCAATAGATGGCTGATAACACTCAGCTACTCCTCAACTCACAGCCTGCAAGCCCCTAAAGAAACACAGACTGCAAGCATGGAATTAGAGTCTCCCACTCATTATTTGGGAAGGACGTGCCTTTCACAGCCAAGTGGCCTCTATTTGCTCAGGAGGGGGAACGTGCTTATCTCTTATTTATGTGATTTATTTCTTGAGATTAATGCATCCAATTGCCCTGCTCCCAAGCTCTCAGTAAAGTCTCGGTTTTCATGGGACTGTCCCGAGCCACAAGAAGTTTCACTGCTTGGTTTTCTAAAACTGAAAGGAGGTTTTTTAACTCAATCATAAAGCAGAATTTGAGGGTTTTGCAGATGTAAGGCAGCCAGCATTGTGTTGATCTGAAAGCAAATGATAGCCTTCTCTGAGTTCAAGGAGGGCTATTAAATTAGCCCTGTGGAGATAGAATAAACAAAACCAGACTGAGCAAAAAAGTGGAGGGGGGGTTGTTTCTATTCATATAAGAAGGCACGAAAGCAAAGCAGGGGAGGAGAGTTAATGATCAACTCGTCTGGGGTGTTTACTTTAACATGCCACCGGGGTAAATAGAGCCATGTCATCCCTCCAGCCTGCTCTTGTTTATAAATATACAATAACGTTTTCAGCTGAGCTGGCTCGGCTCCCCTGGGTCCAGACTGGAGAAACCGGATAGTTGTTGTCTCCCACTCCTACATGAGATAAACCCTTCTTCTAGGGCTCTGCTGCTACAAATCCATCTTCCAGCTCCGCACTGCTTTTGCCTATGCTGGGAAGGCATCAGCCCATCTTCCAGCGCAGTCCCTGGAGATGACCCATTGGAGATGCCCCATGGGAGACGCTCTGGCAATGTCTTTCCCTCTTGATTCATGTGGATACTTGGAGCTATCCCTGTGCATTGCTGGGTTCAGAGCACCAGCGGATCCCAGAACCCTTTTGGTGCTTTACAACAACCTAAGCACACACAGAACACATGCAAGAGGCTCATCTTCATGTCAGCCAACCTATCACAATGACAGTCAGAGCGAGGACTTGAAGTCATTAGTTTAATTGACTGCTATTCACAGTTATCCTTCAAAGAAATCAGATTTCACCTAAAAAAAAAGTTCTTATAAATGCTCTATACATATATAAATTTCCTCTAAATGCTATAAAGCTCCTGTGAATTCGGTGAGAGCCAGTGGAGGAAGCAGAACAACAAATACCAGGTAATTAATTCACTGCAGCTGATGACTCAGTGCAAATTTTTTGTCCCAATTTTGTTCCAAATGTCAGTGATCTCCCATTTTTTCAAGCTTCTGCCCCAGCTCCTGGTGCTGACCTGGTTTGCCACCAGTACAAAAGGCATGGCATGCTCTGAGTTTGAAACGTGACCCTCCACAAGGACACTCCACACCAGGTTTGTCTGCACAAAAATTTGCATCGGCTTAAAAACACTGATGCAACTTCCTGTACAGACACGATCACAGGGGTTTAAAGCAGACTTTTTTTGTGACTTAGCTAAAACTCACCCCCAAACCATTTAATTTATACATATTCTAGCTTAGAGTAATACATTCTGATGCTCACGCAGGCTTTTTCCCACCTTAAATGTTGTATCTATAGTTTAATCAGTGCAAGTCCACGTATGTCCTTAGATCCATATCACCTGCAAAAGGATGCATTGGATCTAAATTACATATCTATGAACAGTCGCTGATTTGTATCATTCTGTTAGCTCTGTGGACACATTTTTGCCAGAAATTGCATAGAAGGCAAGAAGTTCTGGTTCTGTAAAAGGTCGGTGTAAATCACAAGGACTATTCACCCTCATTTTTATTACTAAAACCATAATCCCATAACGATGGAAAGGAACACTGAGGGAATAAATGGGTTTACATAGGAATACGTGTTTGCAGAAACTTTTTGTTCCCTGTTTGCATCTGTATATCAAGGAGGACTCACAGAGCCCTTAATAAAATTAAAAGGAGCCAAATGGGCATTACTGAGTTGTATGTTTCTGAGAAACAAGCAGTTTTGGGTTGCTTGATGTTTCTGGCCTATAGAAAACAAATACCACCCCAGCTGGTGTGGATGGTGATACTTGTCATGGCACTGCTGGCATCTCAGGCTCATATCAAGATTAGCACAGGATAAATACTGGAAAGATGTAACCACTAATTATTATGCAAAGAAAATGAAAATACCAGACTTTGCACAGGACCTTATTCACAGCAAATTATACAACCAGCTGTAATCAAGGTCATTTTAATATGAAAGCATTTTCTATTGAAATCCACAACAATATTCAGGCCCCGTTCATTGCCCAACAGTGAGAAAGCCACAATTGCTCTTGCGTGCCTGGCTTGCCCGGGGTGGCAGGGCTGGGGCCCGCAAGGATGCACCCACTGGAGCCCTCTCACCCACCAAGGAAACCAGCACAGCCTGCACATCTCAGCCTTTATATCTGGAATGTCGGACCCAAGCATGACTCACGCATTTCCAACACTGCCATTCCCTCCCGCTGGCTTTAGCTCAGCCCCTTTCCTCTGCAGGATGTGTGCTTTGCTCTGCAGCTTGTATTTCAAGCTATGAAAGTCCTCAGGATCAAGAAAGTCCTCAGGTTACTCTTATTTCATGGATCTCATATATGGTGCCATCTGCACCCACAGCCCAGGGCTTGGAGTGGGTCAGTGCTTGACATAGCTGGATCCTGTCTGGCTCTGTGCTGCCGGAGCTCGGCTGGTCTCTGGGAAAATTTGGCTAGGGTTCAGCTTTTGCAACAAAGGTTCATCCATACTGTTATCTAAGCTGGAGAGAATGCCAGGGTTTCGGAAGAGACACCTCACAGCAAGTGCGGGGAAGCTGCTGGTGAAAGGTCATGAGCAGGGAGGGGGGATGCTGTGAAACCCTTTGCCCAGCACATGGAGGACTGCAAGAGAGGGTTTTGTAGCTAAAGCTCAGGCTGAGGACCCCAGAGACTCGAGCTCAGATGCCACAAACCTCCAAGCAGAGCTCCGTGCCTGAATTTCCCACCTGTAAAACGGGATAATAACCCTCCCTCGGAGCCTGGCCACTGGTGGGACAGTCCCCAACAGCAGCTGTGATATGAACCCACTGTCCCGCTATGAAAGGCAGCTGAAAATGTAAAAAATGCTGCCTATGCTTTCTTAAATAAATGCTGAAGCTTTGTTGGACAAGACCTAGCAGTTCTCCCTGTGGCAGCACCAGAAGTGACTGTGCGAACTCCCCAGCACAATTTAATTCCTTTTCTGGAGTGACTAACACCTCTGTTATTCCCATCTGACCTCTGCAGACATCCTGCCATGCAATTGTGTTAAACTCTGCAGCGAGAAAGATAACCGGGACTAAAATTAAACCATCCAGCACGTTTTTAATATTAGCACAGGCAAGGAGTGAATTCCTCCTGAGTGGAATTCAGCTCTTCTTGAGCAAGCAAGCAGAACCAGCCCTTGATACTGAACCGACAGCAGTAACGTGTGGGAAATAACTTGTCTTTTTACTTTGTGAGCCCCTAAGATAGCCTGTTTTGATCGCCTGGTTGTGTAGAGCCTGTTCAGTGCAGGGACCTGCCCTGCTGCTGCTCCACTGCAGAGTGGAGCCTACACTGGACCAGTGCACACCAGTGCACACCAGTGCAGCTGGAGCCCTTGTCCCCCAGCTTCCAGGTGGGATTTCTGCACTCTTGTGCTCCCTCTGCTGGTCCTCAGCCCGGCATCGCTCGGGCATCACTCCGGCATCGCTCCAGCATCTCTCCAGAATGGCTCCAGCATCGCTCCGGCATCGTTCCGGAACCGCACCAGCTCCCCTCTGGCATTGCTCTGGCACTGCTCCACCACCACTCCAGCTCCACTCTCGTGCTGCCAAGCCCTTGGGCCACCCCTGCTCTCCAGGGCCAGCAACACCCTGAAGCACGTGGTGGACCCACATGGCCAGCAGCAAAGAAGTCTCAGGTGCTGGCCAGGTAGAGTGATGCTGCTGGGCTTGGATCAGGCAGAGCATCACAGGATCCAGCCAGGATCCACACAAACAGCACAAAAATCCTCCCACAAAATCAAAGCTTTAAAAAATGATATTGGGAGTGATACTATAGCACATGGCTACAACGGAGCTGACACAAACAGGACTGGTACTGCAGAGATCTCTTTGTTAAATAGCCACACACAGGCAGAGACAGGACACTGTGGATTTGTCAGCCTATTTTCTACAAACACTCTGTGCAGCTTTTTGCACCAACGCTTCCACAGCTTCCTCTGCTTGTGTTACCTGTGCAACACACCACCACTGCCAGAGCCTACCTGCTTCGCTGCTACGGTGCACGAGCATAGCTGATCACCAACACGCCAGCAACGTGCCACCAGCGGAGAAGGACACTGGCACGGAGCAAAGGCTGCGGCTCAGGCCAGTGGCCACCTACCATCATCCTGCCAAAGCGGATGGAGCACCGAATCGGGCACGGACATCGCAGTACAAGGTCTGGCTCGCAGGCTGTGCTCCATGATCGCATGTGGTTCTCCTGTGTTTTCTGTCTTGGCCATACTTGCCAGCTTTATTAGAAAGCTGGTTGTTGTTTCAAGGCTGCTTTCTAGCAGTTATTGCCAACTAGGGACAGAGGTGGGGGAGCTGCACTCTGCACGGCACTAATGACAGCTGCCAAGTCACCTTCTCCAAGGCCCCGTAAAAGCCCGGTTATGGCTCAGGCTGCCTTGTCTCAGCCAGACATCCCAGAGGGTGACCCAGTGCAGGAGGCTGCTGCTGTGCAGCCAGCCCTCCTGGCTCAGAGCCCCATGTCCCTGTCCGCATTCCTGTCCCTGTGGTGATGTCTGGCTGTCCTACTCACTGCCATGGGTCGGTCGGTCATGCTACCGCTTAGCAAACAACATGAAATACCTGCCTCGAGTGAACTGAAATCCTGGCTGTGCCCCAGGAGCCGCCCAGCACCACGTAGTGCTCAAAGGCAGTGGAGAAGGAAGAGGATGTAAATTGAACAACAACAACAACAACAAAAAGAATGCTGTCATTCTTTCCACACAGCCTCCTCCTCACCGCTGCCACTGCACCCCAGGAAGTCACAGTGACCCACTGTGCACCACTGACTGCAGAGGCTGTGCTGGGCATACGCTGCGCCCCAGCCTCTGCCTTCACTACCCCCAAATCTGGGCAGCTCCACGCAGGGTCGTGGTCCAGCCTTCATTGCGGGAAACGATTAGCCCAGCAGCTCCCATCGGTGCACGACTGTGCTTGAGGTGTGCAGACTCTGTGCCTCAGAGCTGCTTTCCAGACCAAACAATATATCTTTAAAACAAGTGTGGGGTTCTCTGAAAGTTGCTGAATTCAATGCAACAAAGCCTCTTCCTGAGCGTGGTGGCTCTCTGCCCATCGCCCTCCCAAGGGGACAGCAGCGGCGGCAGAGAGGAGGTGAGCTTGGCTCAAATTTGTAAACTGTGACTGCTGGAGAAAACAAAACCTGTCCAGAAGTTTCTGTACACGCCAATGCCTTCCAGTGATGTAGTTGGTCCCCCAGAGGTGACCGGCACTGCGAGCTGTTGCTTTTCCCCACCCCCAAGGCACTCATCTCATTGTCGGACACGCTGTTGAAGGCCCCTTGGGGGATGCTGCCAACACCAGCTGCAAGCGCTGGGTGATGCCCCACAGATATGTCTTCTCATGCAGAGCTCACAGTTAGTTTCTGCCCATCATGGGGCTATCCTCGTCTAACCACCACCCCATGCTCCAAGTCCTGCTCTGCTTTGGCAGCACTGCCAGGGGACACCCACTCATCAGGGATGGCACCCACCTGTGGTCCCCAAACAGTGCTGCTAAAAGGAATCAGCTTCTTCTGCATTTTGCAGATTGGTCCTTGCCTGTGAGGAGGTGAAACTCCACATCTGACCGACTGCTGCAGAGCCATAGCGGGCTGGACAGGCGCAGCCAGTGACCCACACCATGGAGCAGTCTCCAGGTGAAGCCTCATCATTGACCCTTTTGATTTGTACAACTCATTTGGCAAAATATTGTTTGGAGAGAAGTCCCTCAGCTTTCAAAAGTGATCCCTCTGCCTCCTAGGAGCATTTTTGTGGATGCAGATAAATGATTAAACACATGTAGTTGCCTCCCATCTTAACTTTCCTTGGTATCATTGACAGCTGCTTTCCTTTCAGTGCATGAAACTGCCAAGTTGAAATAAGTGGAAGTATAGAAGAACCAACACTCAGATGGTGAAACTTTCCCAATCAAGGGCTGATAAAATGAACAGTAAATGTTTTTCCATGGTTGAGAATAGCCGTTATCTCTCAGGGAGGCAGCAAACCTTCCTCTCCAAGGAGTAGGTGAGTCAGTAGAGCCAGGCTAGCAGCTGGCACACGGAAACACCACAGTACATTGACATATACTGAGAGACACAAATGAACTCCATTACTGTTGTTAATTCTGCAGCAAAATTGTTTTTCCAAATCTTCCCCAAACCAGATGTGGAAATATTTGGCTACTTCTGCACTCTTCCAGCCCTGAGCCTGAACAAAGTGTTTTGAAGCAGATGAGAGGTAGGGGGGATGTGGAAACCATGACTGGTTTCAGTGAAACTCACGGATTTCCCAGTTCATGGTATCATTTACTGACATCATGCAACTAATTTGGGCTTCTTCTGTCTCTTTACATTTAGACATTTCCCCCAAGAGGCTGAAATTTCTCTTTCTTTCAAACGAAATTGGATTTCTTTCCTGTAAGGAGCACAGAAATGTAGATCCCCTTCCTAGAAGAAGGATTCAGAAATATTTTTTTAAATTAATTAATTTTATTAGATGTAGTCAGTGCAAAAGACAAAACTAAAAGGCAGTGTCTCCAGTAAACTGTCTCATTGCCACCTCTCCCAGATCACTTATCAGGCTAGAAAACCAAAAGGCGATCACCTAACTTCTCTCCTTGGTTTTGCCCTATGGGTTAAACAACCCTGCTGCTCTGCAGGTTTCTGTGTCTCCTGCCTCCTCAGTGTGGTACCGTGACGCCAGGATGCTCAGGACCATGCACTGCATGTGTCTACCCAGGTCTCGGACTTGCCGTGAAGGGCTGAGCAGTGCTGAGCTAGCCCTGGGTGAGGAGCCAGCTGCCCTGGGGACATGCAATTTGCAGAGGCTATGAAGTTATCAGAGAAGAAAACAGCCAAGCTCTCCATGCAAGGCAGTCACAGGTTGGGTGATTTGAGGACAAGTGAAATTCAGTGTGGTCAAGAGGGAGCCACGTTTGCAGGAGGAGCAACCCGAGCAAATTTCCCCTGCCTGGGGCCAAGCGCTGCAGGAGGGGATGAGGAGAACTCACCTTCCGTGGCAAAGCGATACGTTTCAGGCTGTTCCATGCATTCCCTGTGGGCAGGATCTGTCCTGGGCAGGGTGCCAAGCTGCACCATTACCAATAGTGCAGGTGAGGAAGGTGCATATCAGCAGCCTGCTCCCTGGAAGCTGACACCTGCCGTGCCACTATGGCTCTCCCACTGCCCTCCCAGGCTGCAAAGTTTGTGTAGCAGTAGGAGCCAACCCATAAGACCCCCACCTTCATGCCTTACCCACTACCTACATGGCCAAAAACCAGCCACTGAACACAGAGATTGCTCCTCTGCAAACCACCAAGAACAATTCTGCCAGTGATGGGAGCGTGGCCTTGCTTTAGAAGCACTCGATTTTCCTTCTACAAACAGAGACCTTCTTGCTCTCCCCTTAAAAGACACTATTTATTTCTCACACTTTTCAGCATCTGCTGAAATAAATAGCATTGGGTGAACTCAGATACTGCATTTTTTTTTCAGTTGCACAGCTCACATGGTGGGCTGGGACTCTGCCGTGTGCAGCAGCTTGGATGTACTTGTGCAGCTCTGCTCCATCCCATCACACCCAGTTGTAGCCCCCACCACTACCATTTGAAACCAGACCCATTCCTAGCAGGACCAGCTCTGGGGCCGCCATGGGGCCCGATCCTGCACCCTGTCCTGAGGGCAGCTCAGCATTACTGCCTGCACCCTCTCCTCACTGCCTGCATGCCCTTCTCCCATTCCCCACCCGAGCAACGTGCCATCGCAGCCATTTGTCTTGACACTTCATGAGGGTGCAGATGAGCATAGAGAGTAGAGAGAAGCACTAATTTAGGAACGGTACTAATTAAACATATTCTGGGTGGTCTCATTTTGGTGTTTTGCCTTTTGGGTTAGACTGGTTTCGCTGCCGCTTCCCTCTCTCCCACGTTTTCTCCTTCTTCCCTTTCCCAGCACATTTGCAGCTCCAGCCGTCCCCGTGGGGGATTTCTGTGGCGGCTGGCCCTGGTGCCTGGGGATCACAAAGCCCCACCGGCTGCTCAGCTCTGAGCAGAAGTTTACCTTTATTTCCCCAAGCTGTGCTGCATCCTTCTCCTGCACGCAGAGCTCCGGCTGCCCTGCCAGGGCAGGTCAGGGCTACAGAGACACAGAGACATTATGAGCCAAAGAAACTAATACAGCTTTCAAGAAACAGCAATGACGTTAAGCAACTATTTCCTTATACTACTTATTTCTCTATGAATAATGCTACAGTTTGCAGTTTCAGAGGAAAGAATGAAGCTGTTATTAGATTTCACTGGAATCGGGCCAGATACAGCAGGTAAGTGTCTGGTCCTCTGCCCCAAATGGCACTATTTTAAGTGCATTTGCAAAGCGGTGGGTAATGCAGTCACTCTCCATGCTGCATGTAGATTTTGGCCCTCTGCATATGGTCCCAAATGCAGCATCTCCACTTTGCACCCAAGACAACATGAGAAGTATGATCTGAAGCCTGTTTTGCCTTTGTTTCTGCACTGTGCAGTGCATGCAGCTTTGCACAGAAAGTCAGATGCTGTGTGGCTTCAAATTCCAGTTTCACCCCTGAAGCCTTTATTGCAGGGGGAGGCACCATGAGACAGAAAGCTCTGGAAGAAGGGAAGATGTGAATAAAGTGCTTCCCCATGAGCTCTGCCAGGAAAACACTTCGCTGTACAGGAGATGCAATTGTGTGTACCAAGTAGTTCAGGGTAAGGGATCTGGGTGCCTCGAAAGCCCCAGGAATTAGATTTCCAAGAGGTGGGGGGCTGAGAGCCACCAAAGCAAGTGGTCATGGGCTGGAGGGCCACAGATCTGCTGTGTGACCCTTCCCAAGCCTTTCCACTCCTTCCTAGGGTGGGAAACCAAGGACATGTCAGCAGAGTGCTTGGGACTGACCTGCCAGCCGTTCTCCAGCATTTGGGCCCTTGCTCCTGTCCCCCAAGAGCCTTGATTTTGAAAGCCAATGTCTGCCAATGAACTCCAGGCCTGCTGGAAGGGCAGCAATTGCAGTCCAATATCCAGCATGGGAACAAGCTGCCTCCAGACAGCAAGGGGCAAGGAAAATCATGGCAAGAGACTTCAAAATCCGCTGCGAGAGCATGGTGCCAGCATGCGGGTAGGGGCTGCTTGAGAGCCTCCCTGGCTCCCTCCAGATCCTTCCTGGGCTGGCCATGGACCTGCTTGCTTTGGAAAGAGAGCTGGATCTCCTGCCCAAGAGCAGCCAATGGGGTGACCTCAGGCTCAGAAAAACAAGTTTTCCTGATAATTTGTTGGATATCGGCTCTCAGAAATGCATGGCTTCAATGCCTGGATATTCTTTTCACTAGTCCTAGGAGCTGCCCTTTAGGAATTAATTTGTCTTCCAGGTAAAAAGCCAGGAGCCAGACAGTCTTCCTAGGAGGAGGGCCAAGACATCTAAAGACAGGCTCTAACCTACCATTTCACAGACTCCTCACACATGTAAGGGATTCCGCCTGGGGCTATTGCCTTGAATTGTACAAAATAATTCTTGGATGGTATAAATTCAGTGTGTGTCACATGGCAGAGCTCCATGGGATGGTCAAGGAGCTCGATACAAAAAAGTATTCAGCTGGAAATATCAGTTTCCCTACGGAATCAACATAACAAGGACTTTTGCAAATGACTGATGGAGGGACTGGTTTGTGTTGCAAATGTCCCTGTCTAATCTACAGCTCCGTATTATGTAGCACATTATCCTATCATGACATTTTGCTTTGCCAGGAGAGCACAATATTTATACATTCATGCCCACAAGTACTGCATTTCTGACAGAGTGCCATATTAATGAAAAATCGCAAGTTCGGTAACACAAGTCAGAAAAAGTTTTAAACCCATTGGCTTTGGGGAGGTAAGATGAGCTTGTTTAGACATAGAAAAAGTGCAACAGAAGACAAAGTAATTGTGTGACATTTGAGTAAATATTGATCTTCAAAACTCTTAATAGCTTTGCACACAGATGCCTGGGAGCTGCTATAATAGATAATTTCTCAGTTATATTTAAAATGCGTGAGAGTAGCTTTGCTTTCAATATGCAAGTGGCTCTTCCATCACGAATCAGCCCATCTTCCTCCGAAGGCACTTGCTTAAGGATGAAACCAGGGGACATCTCCATGGCCAATGCACCGATGGTTACCCTATGGAGAGTTACGCTTCTGCTTCTCACAGTGAGAGAAAACAAAGTCGAAAGTGCTCCAGCCCTTTTTGGAGTGACCTTTCGCCCCTTCGAGCTCTGCTTTTTGTATCCTGCCTCCATCATCTCTCATGCTACATCAAATCTCCACAGGAGTTTTAGGTTGTGCCTTGTGCAGCAGCATCACCTCTCCTGCCCTCAATTCTGCAGTTGCTGTATTTGATGCATCCATGGGGAGAGCTCACTGTCCAGCCAAGTTCTCAAACCCTAAAGGGCTTGAAATAACCAGGAAAATGGGTCTGAGCTGACCCTGAGCTCCGTGCAGGCCCATGACGCTGCAGAAATGCTAAGGGTTTGCCTAGGACAGGCTGGAGGATTTCTCCCTTGCTCTGAATTTAGTTAGAATATTTTGCAGGCAATTTTCTATTGAGATGTCAGCGGCACCATCAACCTGCCCTCTCCCCTGCACACAACCAAAATATTTTGATAACCAAAAAATACCAGGCAATACAGCAATTTTTGCAGTAAATAAATAGAGCAAATAACTGAAAAGAAAAGGAAAGGAGAGGAGTAGGGAGCTGGTGCCTCTGCGTGTTGCCATCTTTGAATGACAAAACAAGTTCTTTAAAACTACTGTTTTGACAAAAGTAGTAATTTTCTGCAAAAATATCCCCCTCCTTCAGTAGAAAAATGAGGCTGATGGTGGTGAATCTCATATGGCCTGTTCCCACCCCACTTTGTAGGGCCAGTGCTCCCTCTGAGAGTACGGCACAGCCCCACAGCACAACCGTGTGTTGGCCCAGCACAGGCCAGGCCGCTCCTTGCAGCAGACAAGCAGCGATTAGATGAGTTGCCTGGCAAATGAGTGCTCAGCGAGATACTAAACACAAACCAAGTATGTGTGACAAATTGCATTGACAAGGTTACGCTGGCAGGCAGGATGGCGTGGCGGGTAATGAAATCCCTGTCCAGATAGTGCTACAGTCCAGGCACTCTTTGAGTCGAAAGAAGGCAAGAGATGCTGCCAAAAATCCATCGGCGTGACAACCACACCCATTTTCCACACTGTGGTGAGCAGCTAAGGGTGCTACAAACACTGATGGTGTCTGGAAAGCCAAGGTTGGGACTGCCATGCCACACGCAAAGGTGGGAAGAACTGCAAAATGCCAGGGCTGGTGCACAAGGTCAGGTGAAGCAGACCCACAGAAAAACCAAGCACAAACCCATCCCCTCCCCTGCAAGAGACCAAAATACCAGAGGAGGGGTTAGTGCAGAAGCCAGAGCTTGGGATGGGCAGTTTATGCACCAAGTAGAGTAGTGGAATAAATAAATGCATAGCTCCCCGTTCTGCTTGTGGGGAACCACAAGTTGCTGTGGCTGCACACACGTGTTCTTGCCCATCCCCACTGCCCCAGGCACCCTGGGCTGCCCGTCCACACCCCCCATGCACCGCAATCCCCTGCAGACACAGGGACCCCCTTTTCCATGACAAACCCCAGGGCTCGGGTGCAGTTCGGAGCTGGCCAGACACTTGCTCAGAAGCAGCTGCAGTTTATTAGCCCAGTAGCTGTGGAAAGTTTCCAGGCTGGGCAGGATGCTCCGGCAGCAAGCCAGGCGGGAGTGGGGTCCGCACAAGGCTCTTGCTACAACAGGAAAGCAAGGGCAGCGTGGGCAGCACAGCTCTCAGACCCCAGGGGCTACTTTTGAATAGACACCTCTCTTCAGCCGCTCATCCCCTCCATTGTCCCTGTCCCACCAAGAGCACTCCTCAAAGGGCATGTAATGTCCCAAGTTTTTTGCTTTACTTTCCTTCCACTTGCGGCCTGCAAAGGCGAGCTCAGCACCTAACCTGCTGCCAGACAAACAGAATTGGTCTCTTCTAACAAAACTTCCCACCTTTTCCATGAACCTGCGGCACAGAAGGGTGGCCATGGCTGGTCCCTGCTGCAGTGAGCAGAACCATTTCAGCGGGCCACGTTTAATACGTGTGGTATACGGATATTTATTTTTTTAACAGGTTTTAACTGGTTTTCAACTAGTCACCACCACTGCAAAGGCATTCCATTTTGACTATTTGACAACCCCAGCCCAGGCGGGTGTCTGTATCTCACGGGTGAGGGAAACTCAGCAGGCTTCGGCACTGCTCGCCACTCTCTCTGGAGCGAAACGGTGATGCATGGAGAGCATCGGGCTGCTGGGGAGGCAGCAGCCAGGCAGGGTCCCCGGCAGGTGTGCCCGTGGGAGGGCAGCGTGGGGGAAAGCAGCAAACATCTTCGCTGGGGTATTTTAGGCTTTCTGCTTTCAGCCTGAGCAATTTGCAGAGCGCATCTCTGCTTCAAGAAGGCAGCCGTACGCATCCATCTGCAAAAATACCCCAGCAAACACAACCCCTTGCCCTCCCCCTCGGTTTCCGTGAGCAACATTCATTCCTCACTCTCGCTGTAGATCCGGCACGCCGAATCCTTTCTCCCCGAGAGTATTCTCCCTTTACAAAGCAAGATCATAAAGCGGTGACATAATCCAAGCTTGGCAAACACTTTTGCTGATGTTAAGCCAGTGCCTTTCGTGGTTCTCACTGCTGCTCTTGAGCCCATGATATAGATGGCGCAACCGGCTGATTAAATGTGCAGGAGCCTCCCAAGATACCATTTCATTTGAAATGCTGACATTTATATTTGACATTCCAATAAGTGTGGGGCTTTTTTTTTTTTAATTAGTTCTTGCAAGGGTGCGGGTCAGACACAGCTACACAATGAAGTTCTCCGCAGAATAGGTATGATTCAAACAGATGACTCCTGGCCAGACTTTCTAACCCATCTACCTTGCAGCAAAGCCTCGAAGCCAAATTAATTAGAGGCCACCCACAAGTAGATGTGAGAGGTGTAGGTGAATCTCTTCACCCTTTCATTCCCTGCCACATCTGCCGAGATCTCGATATATGTGCTGAGTGGGAGAGCTTTGCTGCTAAATAAATGACTCAATTCCTTTCGTTTTGACACCAAAACGCAGCCAGCCAGCCAGGCCAAGTAGTAAATAATAGTAGAAATGCAGGAAGAACAAAAAAAAATAATTAAAACCGAAAAAGCATATAAGATGCCTCAATGAAGAGGTGTGATTGTTGGCAAAACGTGTCCTGTTTGAGTTTATGGGATGTACAGAGTCTTTTTATTAGGGATACTTTTTGCTATTAGTGTAATAAAAAAAAAGGACCAATTGTTTCTGCCATCTGAAAAAACTCTTGGTGGAACAGGCAGAAATCCAGGAATAATTAAGAAAATAATAGCGCACACCCAACAAGAAAAACATTATTTGTTTAAAGATGAAGTCCCTCCAGAATACTCGGTAGTGGATTGCATTTCTTTCAAAAGGGGGAAAAACCCTTCTAAATGAAAAGCAGCAGCCATCAGCTAGTTTCTAAGATCATGAGTGGAAAAAAGCGACGGGCTGTAATGCCCTTCAGTGGTAAGGCTTTTTCCGTTTTCACCGCTCTTATCAGCCTTTGCAAGTTGCAAAATAGTAGTGTTTTGCCCTTACATGTTTCCATCAGAGGATCAGAAGCGCTTCACAAAGTGCAATTAATTGAGCTTCACTGCTCACCTGTGAGAACAGAGCAATTATTTAGCAACAGGGTTTGGGGTTTATTTTTCTCTTTTTGCTGTGTGGGGTGGAGGAAGAAGTAAAAACTGCAACAAGATTACACCCCCACCAAGTCAACCAGAGACTTCACAGCTTCGCCTGTTCCCAAGGACAGATGAGACAAACCTGGAAGTGTCTGGCTTCCAGACCCAGGTTTTCCCCTTCAGAAGGGACCCCTTTGCCGCAGTATCACTTTTACCCAGGTTTTCTCCAGCTGAACAGCCCCACCACTCTCAGCCTGTCCTCATATTGGGAGGTGCTCCTGTCCTCTGACCATCTTTGTGGCCTCCTCTGGACTCATTCCAACAGATCTATGTCTTTCCTGTGTGAGGACTCCAGAGTGTTGAAGACTCCAGAACTGAATGCAGGGCTCCAGTGAGGTCTCACTAGTGCAGAGTGGAGGGGCAGAGTCACCTCCCTTGCTCTGCTGGTTACATGTCTTTTGATGCAGTCCAGGATATGGTTCACTTTCTGGGCTGCAAGCTCCTAGTGCTGGCTCATGTTGAGCTCCTCCCAAGCTCAACATGACTCTTAAATCTTCAGAAAACCATGCCTCCAAAACACCCATCTTCCCTGCAAGCGTGTCATGGTGCCAGACCGTACCCAGGATATGTGGTGTGGGCCCCAGAATTCTGCTATTGTCCCTCCTGGGTGACTCTGTGGAGGTTATAAAGCTGGGGAAACAGCGAAGAACTTCTCCTGAGCCTGCAGGTCAGGGAGAGAAAAACTGAGAATTGGTGTTTGTGGAGAACTTGAGTCCCATAGTCGTGAGGCAGGGGAAAAAGATGATAAAACTCAGCCCGAGGTCATGTAAGGGGAGACCTTATCACTGTCTACAACTGCCTGAAAGGAGGTTGCAGTGAGGTGGACGTTGGCCTGTTCTCCCAAGTGACAGGGAACAGGACAAGCAGGAATGGCCTCAAGCTACGTCAGGGGAGGTTCAGATTGGACATTAATATAGATAATTAACATATAATGAGTTCTATGTATGTTTAACCAATGTTTCCCTGCAATCTATAGGAATATGCAGGTTTAACAAGTATAAAAGTCCTGTAACCAGCCTCAGTGGACACACATAAGGTGAAATAACTCCCTGTGTCCAACATCACATTAATACCTGCTTAATCATCAATTTGCATCGATTATTGAGTTTGGCCATTTTCACATCATCAGTTCTATGATTCTATGAGGCATTAGTATGGATTCAACAGAATCATAAAATCATGGCATCACAGAATCCTAGAATGGTTTGGGTTGGAAGGGACTTTAAAGATCACCTAATTCCACCCTTTGTGATGGGCAGGGACAGTTCCCAGAGAATGGCCTCAAGCCACACCAGGGGAGGTTCAGACTGGATATCAAGAAAAAAATGTTCACAGAAAGGGTCATGGGGCACGGGCAGAGGCTGCCCAGGGAGGGGTGGAGTCACCATCCCTGGAGGTATTTAAAAGACGGGTAGAGGAGGTACTCAGGGACACGGTTTAGTGGCAAATTGGACTCGATGATCCAAGTGGTCTTTTCCAACCAATAGAATCATAGAATAGTTAAGGTTGGAAGAGACCTTAAAGATCATCCAGTTCCAACCCCCCTGCCATGGGCAGGGACATCCCACTGGATCAGGCTGCCCTAAGGCCCCATCCAACCTGGCCTGGAACACCTCCAGGGATGGGGCAGCCACAACTTCCCTGGGCAACCTGTGCCAGTGTCTTATCACTCTCATGGTGAAGAAATTCTTCCTAATATCCAGTCTAAATCTGCCCCTCTCCAGTTTATACCCATTCCCCCTATCCTATCCCCACAAGCCTTTACGAATAGCCCCTCTCCAGCTTTCCTGTAGCCCCTTCAGGTGCTTGAAGGTCACTATAAGATCTCCTCAGAGCCTTCTATTCTCCAGGCTGAACAACCCCAGCTCTCTCAGCCTGTCCTCCTATGGAAGGTGCTCCAGCCTTCCGATCATCTTTGTAGCCTCCTCTGGACCCGTTCCAACAGCTCCATCTCCTTCTTACGCTGAGGATTCCAGAACTGGACACAGTATTCCAGATGATCTCTCACAAGAGCGGAGCAGAGGGGCACAATCCCCTCTCTCCCCGCTGTTCACGCTTCTTGAGATGCAGCCCAGGACACGGTTGGTTCCTGGGCTGGGAGCGCACTTCGCCGGCTTCTCATTAACACCCGCTCCATCACCAAACGGGCATTAATTACGGACCCCCCCTCTCTTCCCCCCCCGCCCCGTGCCCACCTGCCGGGCTGCGCCCCCTCCGCCCCGCCGTTCCCCCACAGTCCCGCCCCGCCGGGCGGAGCCGCCGCCGCCCCCGCTCCCAGCAGCCTTTGCCGCCGCCTACAATGAAATTGGCGAAGTTTTTTCGGTTTCGGCGCCATTTTCGAGTGGACTCGGAGGTGAGGCGGGCGGCGGGGCGGCGGCGGGGCCGGGGGACGCCCCCGCACCCCCCGTTTTGCCCCCGTTTCGCCTCAGCGCGGGGCGAGAAGGGCGATGGGGGGTAAAGGGGGGGAGGATTGTGGAGCCGCCTCGGCGCCCCCCCCTCCCTCCTCACACACTCCCCCTCCGCGGCCAGGGCGGGGCGGAGCCGCTTCTGAGGGGGGAAAAGGGTTGGGAAAACGGGGAAAACGGGGAAAAAGTGTTGGGACAACTTTTAGTGGCCGGGGGGGCGGCGGCAGCGGCACAAAGGCGGCGCCCCGAGCATCCCCGGGCGGGCGTTATCGCTTTATAGCGACACCCCCCCCGCACAGCGCCGTCCTCAGCCTTAGCTTGAGCTTTTCGTGCCTTTTTTAACCCGTTTCCCTCTTTTTTTTCTCTAAGGAAAAGCGGTTTTTTTTTTTCTCCGGGTTCCTCCGCTTCCAAAGCGCTTTAACCGTGAAAAGATACATAGGACTCAAAAAGGAACTTGGGGGAATCGTTTCAGGTGTTAAAAATGTTAAATAAATAAATAAATAAGTTGTTTGGAGTATTAAATACACGAATAAAATGTTGAAAAATTTTAAACGAGTGGCTAGAAATATAGAATAAGTGGATAAAACTATTCAGGATGTTGAATAAATGAATAAAACTATTAAGTAAATGAATAAAACTATTAAATAAATGGATAAACTATTAAATAAATGGATAAAACTATTAAACAAACGGATAAACTATTAAACAAATTGATAAAACTCATAAATAAATTGATAAAACTACTCAGAATATTGAATAGCCGAATAAAACTATTAAATAACTGAATTAAACTATTAAGGCTATTGAACAAATGAATAAAACTAATGAATAAATAAGTAAAACTATTAATGAATAAAACTGTTAAGACTGTTGAACAAATGAACAAAACTAATGAATAAATGCATAAAACTATAATGAATAAAACTATTAAGACTATTGAACAAATGCATGAAACTGATGAATACATACATAAAACTATTAATGAATAAAACGATTAAGACTATTGTACAAATGAATAAAGCTGTTAAAAATACATAAATTAATAAAACAATTAATAAAATATTAAATGTAGGAAAATTATTAAATTAATAAAATCATTAAAGATATTAAGTAAATGAAAATGTTAAGAACATTAACTAAATAAATGAAAGTATTAAATGAATAAAAATGTTAAAGAAGTTAAAATATTAAATAAATATTGAACAAATTGGCATCCTGCTTTTGGTATTCCCCCCCTTCCTTGCTTATTGCTTGCTTTGCACGGGGAATTTGAACATCCTGGTAAATATACTAGCTTCCAAACGTCGGGCCGTGGTGAGGGGAGCCTCGTGTGCCATGCTGGAATTTTTGCCTTCTTAATTTATCCTGAACACATCCATTTTCCCACATGTGCGTCAGGTACATAAAGACAATTTTTGTGTGTCCCTAGAGGGTTTTCTAAGGTTCAGGTCTGAGCTGCTCCCCCCCAAAAAGAAGAAGCAGGTTGCGCTTGTGTGTGAGTGTAGGTGAGGGACCATCTGCCAGGTTCCATCAGCTTCTGCTGCGAAGAAATCCAAAGAGCTCCCTTGCTCGCCATCGGCTGCCAAAGCCTGTGTTTCGTTAATCCACTTTGGTGGGAAATACAGTAAAACTGGACTGCTAATGCAATAAACGTTTATGAAATATAAGAGGGAAGCTTTAAGTAAGGCTTCAGGCAAACTCGCCCGAATATATAAAAAATAAAATAAAATTACCGGGCGCTTGTTATGTTTTGAATTAATGTTCTTCTGACCAAAAAAAATTTATTTTTTTTTTCTGTTCTTAACAAATAAACTTTATAGGAGTCGGGCTTCCAGATGTGTCCCTTCTTTAAAACTGGATGAGATGGCAGTGCAAAAAAACTGGAAGTAACAAGAAGCACCGTGCTTTTCTTCTCCTCAACAGCATTGAGAAAAAACAGCAGATCCTGGAATTTCACTGTGGATTTTACTGGTTTTCTGGAATACTGTAAGTCCAAGTCTTATCCCGCAGGCCCTTGTGAGCACCAGAGGCTCCGTTAAGAGCCCTGACTTGATAAACACGGTCGATCCCACTGGTAACGACATCGGGGCCGAGTTTCGAATCGAGTAAAGTTAATGAATTCATTTTTTTGCATTATTTGAACTTGCCCTTTGTGGCTGCAGTTTGGTTTCGGGTGTTCTGCCCCACCTCGGAGCATGTTCACATCGTGCGGTTTAACGCGCGAAAGGTACGCCCTGCTGAAATTAAAATGTACCTCTGATGTGCTGCTATTTACATGAAATACCTGCTGCTTCTGCCACCTTTTTCTGAGTAAATTAGTGAGGGAAAAAAAGATTTTTAATGAAGCATATGAGGAATTACCCACTCTCATACAGCTTTGACATACGAACAGGGGTGTAAATATATTTTAAGCATTTATTTTGTGCCGCTCAGTGGCTAAAACGTGCGTCGGGGTGAATTTTTGCACGACGTGATGTGCTGTCGATGCCCATGCAAATGAAAGTAACTCGGCTGCGTGCTGTTCCCACGTCTGACTGTCCGTGCTTTTTCAGAGTCATTTCTCTCCAGGCAGCCCTGCGAGGCAGTCAGATCGACGGCGTGAGAGCTGGCAGCACTTGGCAGTTGTCGATCATGCATTGGGTCTGATTCCAGATGTTTGCCACATCTGTAAATATTAATACCTGACTTTTGTTTTAAGTTTCATTGTTCGAAGGGAGGTGGGGATGAAAGCGGTGTGAGTTTTCAAACCCGGGCAGATAGAAAGCGTTTCAGTGGTGCAACTCGCCCCCTTATTTTCATTTTATTACTTTAATTGTATCTGGCTAATTAATGTCGGGGACCTTCTGCTCTAACGAGGTGATTTATTTTAGTCTTTTTGTAAAATAGTCAATGCCTTTTTTCTTCTTTTTTTTTTTTAATTCCTCTTTGAAGGGAGAACAATGACTTAAGGATTTGTTTGTGCCTGTCTCCTGAAAAACTGTTTCATAGCAGAGTTGTTTAATTTTTTCCTGTGCTTTGTATATATCTTTTTATAGGAAATGCCTGATTTTTACTTGTCTTTGAGCTTACCTAGCCCTGAAGTGTCCAAGTCAGTGAAGGCTCTGTATGCAAATCTGTCTTGTCATGGGCTCGTATATTTATTTCCTTCCTTTCCCATGGTGCTCTTTCTCGCTTTCTTTTTTTCCTCTTTTTTTTCCTGGTTACAGTGTCAGTAAGGAGGCACTGGGTTGTGTTTTAAGGGAACCCCATATTTCAGAGTGAATTTCTTTTGGTTTTGTGTGTGTGTTTGCGCAGGGGGCAGAGGGGGTGTTTTTTACTTAATTGCCCAATATACTTTGGCAAGCAGAAGTTGCATTGTTTTGAGAACTACATTAATGAATTTCTGCGTGTTTGAATTCCCCAGTCACTTGAGGGGTTTAATTATACCTCTGTAGGTGGCTGGCTTATGTAGATGACAGGTAGAAGTCTTGATTTCTAGGAATAGCTGTTGTGCATGCCGCAGGTGTGGAGCTTCTGGCAGCAGAAGAGCTGTTGCGATGCCTTTGCATCGAGATGGAGCTTTTGGGACAGTTCTCTTGATATTGGGAGCTCCCAGCTGCATCGGGGTGCTGCTCAAATGCTGGGAGTGCTCTTGTGATTCTGCCTCACCCTGGCAGTGAAGGCCTGACATTGCCACCAAAATGTCCTCAGCCCCCTAATAGCCTCTCTGCATCTCACCTGCTTGTCCTGAAGGTGGTTTATCACCTAAAGCAGCACAAATAAGATGGGTTTTGCTTATGGTCTGCCCAGGCCAATGGGCTGCTTTTGCTTCTGCTGTTTTCATCCCTTCAGGGAGGTGGGCTTGCTACTGGCCACGGTTTTCCTGCTTGACCTCAGAGCTGCCACTGGTTTCGGCTGGCAGGAGCAGTGTCTTCCCTCCTTGATCTGTAGTGCTTGGGTTATGATTCGGGGTTACCACTGCCCGGAATCCCACTCTTGGTGGCAGTGGTGCCTGTAGCCCTGGCTACAGGAATGGGGAGAGGAGGGATGCGACCACTAGTGCCGCTTTGTAGTCTGTCCTATCTGGAGATGAAAACTTGATTTTTTTTATCCTCCTAATTAAAAAAATATTTGTGCCCCATTGGAGCCTTTGTGGTCTGCACATGCCTAGGGAGGGGACTGCTCTGAGGCTGCCGGGCAGCCCTGATCCCTGCTCCAGAAGCACGGCAGTGCCTCTGCGAGTGCCGTGTCAGCCCTTCTGTGTGTTGCTTTCTAGTTCCCACTGAAACAGCCATTGCCTTGTGTCCAGGGAGAGTCCACGCAGAAGGAGCCAATGTGCCTGCGTTGAGAGGTGAGTTGGGAAGGTAAGCTTATGCATGTGACCGGCTCCGAAATACCTGGAGCATCTGCATCCCTTGGATAAACTCGGATTCTTCTGAAATGCATATCCCTTCCCGGGCACTGCAGGTCACACTTCGGAGAGGCTGAGCGAAACTCAGATCATCCCGTTCAGCTGCCATCCTTCTGACTTAACATTGAGAATCCAAAGCCCAAATTAAGTTTGAAACAAGCTGAAGTGTGAGATGGGATGATTCAAACACAGAGCTTTCCATTGCTTAAAATAATGATGCTGTCATGTCATAAACACGCATATTTTCTCACATACGTATTTCACTGGCTATCCCAAATTTCCACTTGCCCAATACTCAGTGTGAATGTTGATTTTTCTCTATGTGCTAGAGAATGGGCTGGTGGAGGTGGTTTGAGCTCTCACTTTGGAAAGTCCTTGCGGAAGAGAGTTCTTCCCAGCCTCGTTGAACCCGGCTAATGACTGGTTTATATTTTTATATATATATATATATATATATAAAAAACATTAATTAAAACCTCAAACACAATCAAAATGGATTCTAGAGCTGAGCTTGTTTGCTGTTGCTTCTTGGGGTTTTTGAGTCACTTGTAGAGACGAAAGAAATAAGACTACGCAGGTAAAGTCAAGTAAAATATTGTTATAGAAATAATTAATGGCAAAATTGCACGAGGGGGTTGTTTTGTTTTAGCTTGTACAGGTTTAACTCTCCGGGTACGTCTTGGCTTTGCAGTAAGTTGCTTGTTAGCGGCTGGACCTGGTGCTCTCAGTACTGAGGACACTGAAGTGGTGAAAAAATTCTACCTTTTTTGTTGGCAAATATTTGATTTAAAATTCGCAATAATTTGGCACAGGACATGAGGGCTCTTGAAATTCCTATTTTTAAGTTTGCTCAACAGGCAGGGAGGAGGAGGTGGAATAAGCTGGTTCAGTGCAAGGGGATGGCGCAAGTGTTTGAATTTAATGGTGTCGTTTCTGATATCGTTCAGGTTTTTTTGTGATGCTGCTTGAATTGAAGGAACACATAACTGGAAAAAAAAAGTGGAGAAGAAACAGAAAGATGTCAGGCTGTCTGCACAGCTCCTGTAGAGCCCTCGCAGGCTGGTGTGCGAGTGCCACTGGCAGCTGTGTGCCTCAGAGCTACAGCATCCTTTCTGCCCTGCGCTGGTATTTGCTTCTGTGGTACAGGCAGGGAGGTGATATTCCAGGGTATCGTTAATTTCTGGTTGCAGAAGGTTTGTCCGTTCAAACAGTAAATGAACATAAACTAGTCTTTAAAAGAAGTAGTTTATATTTTATTTAAAAGTATTGTTAGATTTCTCAAAAGTCAAAACGAGCTGAATAAAAATACTTTAAGGAGCACTTAACAGGTTCGAACTGTTGGAATCTGGATTTATTTATCTGAAATATTAACACTGAGACTCCTGGAAAGTCTTTGATGTTCAGCAGCCCCTAGGAGGAAAGTGTAAGGTAACGTTTCTCCACAGACCATTTGTAAGCACCAAGAAGGTCTGCAGGCTCTTTACAGGAGCAAGAGCAGCAGATCCGCTAGATGTGAAGCATAGATTTGCCAGGACCCAAATATTAAGTATGCTTTGGGATTCGGGGAACAGTTAACTTGTGGTTTTGTTTCTGAAACTGGTTTGTTTGCACTGTGTAACCGCTTGTTCTCTTATAGTTACAGACTTTCTGATAGCACCCATGAAGAAAAAAAAAGTGTCCTGTGGTGGTAATGCATGCACAATGAATGTCTTCTTTGTAGAGTGTTCTCCAGTACCTTATATCATGTTTTTTTAAAAATACATACATATATATATTCAAAATACCATTTGGAATGTCAACATTCAGTGGGCTTTGAGGAGATGTAGCAGCACATCATGGTTTGTAGGGACAAGGAGATACAGACCATTCTGGGCTGCCTCATTACCTCAAGGATAAGACAAGAAAGTGAGCTTCTGGTTATCATAGATGTGGAAGCTAACGCATTCCCATGTATCTCTTTAGTTCAGTTGAACAGGTATGTGTAGATAAGTTCTCTTGGTGCTTGTGTCTGTGCACAAACTTAGCAGCTACAAATCCATTCCCTGTGAGTTTGTGTGTGTGTGTTGGCGGGGCTGGTGCTGCAGGCAGGAAGGATGCGCAGCTCCTTTTCGTTCTTCAGCACGGGCACGGCCAGTGTTGGCCTGAGCACCGTGCTCTCAGCTGGCGCCTTACCCCTCATCTGTTGCTCCAGTCCTTTCCTCAGCAAAGGATCGGCCAGGTACGCTGTTCCCCGTGTTTGGGTGGGAACAGGGAGGGGTTTGGAGGCTGTGGAGAGGCATTTGGGATGGAGAGCTGTCAGCAGTGCTCTAGCAGCACGTAAATACTGGAGTTTGGGATTGCCTGTTGCTCTCCAGTATTGCATTGCTGCTTTAGTGAGGCTGGAAATCGGTCCCTGCTGCAGGAGCCGGGGCTCTGGCTCTCGGGATGCCCCCTCGGCACCCCTGCGGTGCCTTCCACACTGCTACTCTGGGGCTCTCGTCTCCCTCACCAATAAACCACTGCGGAGGCAGCAACCAACGAGGGCTTGGTGTCATTACTGGGGAGGGCGCGGAGGGAGGGGGCTGGTGGGTGCCCGAAGCCCCAGCCCTGATGGCAGAGGGGAACGGCTGCAGTGCCTGGGAGATGGTGCCAAGCCCTTCCCCAGCGTCTCCTGGGGAGAAGGGAGGACTGGAGGGTTGACAGTGGCAGTGGGGGACGAGGGGTCTGGGAGGTGGTGGCCGGGGGGCTGTGAGGGTTAGAGCTTCAACAGGGTGGGGGAAGAAGAGGCCCCAGGTTGTGCCCAGGGTGCTCCAAGGGAAGCTGTCATGGGAGGAGGGATCACCTTTCCCCAGCCACCACTGGCGACGAGCTGGGGGCTGCCCAGCACCCATACAGCATCCGGCAGCGCTCTGGCTGTGGTGGGAAGAGTTTGGAGCACCTGAGGGTTTGTCTGCAGTAGCTCCTCCAGAGCAAGCTTGGCCCCAAGATGATAGGGTTTTCCTTCTTTCCTTCCTCTGCTTGTAGCATTGTGGAACTTGCAGTTTCCCGACCCAGGTGGAAGCAAGGAATAGTCACAGGCACCACAGTGGAGTCAGAGATGTCCTACTGGAAAGAGCTGGAATGGTCCTTGACTGGTAGTGTGTCTTCCTGCTGTGGGAGTGAGGTTGCATGTCCTGCTGGTGATGGTGCATCACTAATAGCTCAAATCCTGCAGCCTCCTATTGAGCGCTGGTGGCTGTAAATCACAGAGTATTTGGTTTTTTTCAATGGTTTTTAGTAATTAATAAATCAGGGGTCCATAGTTGTGGGGCAGGGGAATAGCATTTTGCTGATTTAAAGCTTAATGGTGACTCCTGGTCTGTGTGGTGGGCAGCTGTCCCACCAGGAGGGGGACACACGGGGCCCCCCAGCAGACAAACGTTTCTAGCACAGAGGAGGTGCAAGGGGTGGGTGGGGAGGAGCAGATCTAAAACCCTCTTTCCACAACCAGGTCAAAATCACAGTACGTGAACATGTAACCAACCAGTTTCAACTCTGACATGGATGTTCTTTCGCATTCACTTATAAAATGGTTTATTCCAGCTTTGCCAGTCAAGCCCTTAATCACTAGATACAACGCTGCTTTCCCTCAGGAAAACAACTGAAAGAATAACTTGGTTTATAGGGAAATTGGTCTGTAAGGTGATTAATTCTGTACTTTTTTTTTTAGAAAAGTTTTCTGTTAGCATTTACAAGTAGAATGTAAGAGTTGAAAATCAGGTTTATTCCTTATTTTTAGACCTCTGTTGTGATCAGTTTGATCTTGCTAAGCTAGAAAAAAGAGATTTCCACCTCATTCACACGCAAGAAAACTGCTCAAACTGTGCTTTCAGGCTACAGCCTCCTGCCAGGATTGAACCGACTGGGCAGTAATGAGAGAGGCAAAGCACCACACAGTTTTTGGAGCAGTGGACAAGCAGAAAATTCAGTCTCAGTCAAGCCAATAGGAAAAATGATTCCAGGGAGAGAGAATATTATGCCCAGAGGGGTGGGTGTGCGAGCGGCCCCTGTCCACCCCCTGTCTCAGGGTGATGGATGTCATGAGGGGGAGGAGACAACAAGAGGGAATGGCCTCAGGTTGCACCAGGGGAGGCTCAGGTTGGACATGAGGAAAAATTCCTTCACTAAAAGAGTTTTGGGGCACTGGCAGAGGCTGCGCAGGGAGGTGGTGGAGTCCCCATCCCTGGAGGTGTTTAAAAGACAGGCAGATGAAGTGCTTAGGGATATGATCTAGCAGTGGACAGGTATAGCTGGGCTTGATGATCTCAAAGGTCTTTTCCAACCCAGTGATTCCGTGATACTATGTGTGGTGGCTGAGGCGAAGGGATATCGGGAGTGAGGGTTTTGCGCCTGCCACAGCAGAGAGCTGTGGTCCCCGGCAGGCGCTGCGGGCTCGCCTCAGCTGCTCCGGGTACCTTATGAGCGTCTGCTCCACTCCAAGTATTTGAGGATATTGCCAATTATTAACACGGAAAGCCCAGGGAGCAGGCACCCAGCTGTGCTTTTCTGCCTGAGATGCTGCGACAGCTACTGTTATTTTTTTGTCCTTAAATGTAAAAGTTTGCCTTCAATGTGTTTGCAGATTGACTTTGAGCATTTGAGCAGAAATCACTTTAAAAAAAAAAAACAGAAGCCCTTTCGGAGCATCTCTGGTCTGACTTCAGTCACCGGGAGAGCCTTATCGCGCTGCCATAGGCACTGCATCGCCGGGGCAGCTCCCTAAGCAGTGTGCAGCCACGCAGAGGGGCGGCAGTACACGTGAAGCCACTTTGCGAGCTTCTCTGTTTGTATAGGATAAAGCAAGGTGTCTATTTCTTTAAATGTGAAGTTTGCCGCATCAGGAGTGAATGTGACCGCTGTGGAGGAAAAGTCTTTGAGCTTCTTCAGTAGTTGGTGATGTGATTTTATGAACAAGCTGGAAGGTGGCAGTTCCCCGTGGTAGATAAATACGCACCATTAGACTGCCACGTGTCTGCTGGGTTTAGTAGATAGACACTAGGCAAGCTTATAAATTGCACACTTCTACACCAATTGGGTTTTTAATTCCACACAGACCGAAACCCTCCCACGTACTCCAACTGACTGTACATTGCTCGCAGTACCAGGTACCTGCATTAGAGAGGCGGTGCCAAATGAGGTGTTGCAGATTCCTGTAAACACTAAAAAAGCAACCCAAAAAGCCACCTTATCTACCTTCAGCGTTCTGCTCACCTCCTTTGATGCAAAAGGAATTTTTGGCAAAGGTTAGCAGCACATTGTGGCATCCAGCTTTATCTTGCTTTCCTTGCACTTCTTGCCCACCCACCTCATCTGCTTTTCCTCAGCTCACATCCAGCGTGCTCTGAGCCAGTACGGGCTCTTGTAGGTGTTTGCGCAGTGCCTTGCCCAACAGCAACGCCCAGTGCTAGATGTTAATAAGTTCAGGTCTTGCTTTTTGCACTGAGAGAGAAGAACCACTTTCTGTGTCTTCCTCTCTCTTAGTAATGATAATTTTAGCTAAGTAAGGTGGCTCTATCCATGCATCCGGATGCGTGGCTGACTCTGGTGGGAAGCAGCCAGTGTTCCCAATACAAAACTGCACAGATTACAAAATCCTCTTGGGTTAAATGAAAAGTGGCGGGTAGCAACCACACAGCAAAGCAGAATCCAGCTCACCAGTAAGGGTCTGCTAACGCAGGAGCGTGATGACCGGAGCAAAGGATGGCACTGGTGCCGATGGCTCAGTGGTTCTTGGCAAAAAACTCACTAAATAAAATTAAAATACAAGTTCGAGTCTTTTAATTTCTGAATCAAAGTGTTAAGACATTGCTCTCAGCAATTTCTCATGTAAACCCATTTCTGTGTGCTTTTCAAGCAACAGAATATTGACGGTAATTACTGAAAATATGATTCACGTAGAGAATTAATAATGATGAAATTTAATAAATTAATAAAATAATTAATAATTATTAAATAACTAATAATTAATTAATAAACTGCCCAGAGTGAGTTCTCATGCCATATACGCTGCAAGACAAAATAGTTTCCCCCCTCAAATAATTTGAACGTGCAGGACTGCCGGGCAGGGTCTGATGGCAGGAGAGGACGAGGTGGTGTGGGAGATGAAGAGAGGCACCAGGGAACCGGTTGTGGGTATTCTTTACTAGAAAGCACAAGATGGATTTCTTATTGCAAGGATAAGGAGTTAAGAGCAAAAAGTATATAGCTACTTTGTAATTTGTATTCTCTAATTGCTCTTGGGTATTTTGCATTTTGCAAATGGAAAAGAAAAAAATTGGCAAGAAAGGAAATAGAGGAGAAAAGATCTGATAAAGGCACCCCCTTACTCTTCTCCCTGCCTTAGGGCTGGCTTTGTCCCGCCATGCTCCTCAGATGGGAAACAGGAAAGCGAGGCATCAGCATTGGCATCAGCATCGCTGCTCCCAGGCCCCACTTTCCAGGCACAAAGTGCAGGAAAAGGAGAGCATTTCATCAATACCCAGAAAGTCTCTCCTCAGGGAAAAGCATTTTCTCCCTCTCTGAGCTGAAGGACAGCTCAGCCAACAGCGAGTGCTGCTGAGAAACCCAACCCTGGCTGCGCTCGCAGCTGCACGTGGCGGCAGAGGCCAGGCTTGCGAGCGGATACTGGGACTGCAGGAGCAAACCCAGCCCCATGCCAGCATCCACGGCTGCCTCACAGCCTACAGGGCGCTGGCACAGGTGAATGCCACGAGGTGACGTAGTGCTTTCGGTAGCAGGGTTGGAACAGGGGAAATAAATACTGCTGCTCTGCTACCATACCTAACAAAACATCTTAGAAGTAAATTTTGTCTACGTATGTCTTTTCCTGAGAAAAAGCAATCCTGAAACATTTCCACTGACGGTCCAGAGATTTCAGCATTGTAAATTGGGCACGGACAAGCTGTAAGAAAATGAACAGAGCTGGGACTAGGGCTGGAAAGAAATGGATCCTTATTTATACCCACAGACACTTCCCATGGGGGATTGTCCTGGCTACGTTTGTGAAGGGCAGGGATGGGGGATCACTGCCCATAGGGGAGCACGGGCTGTCTGGGACCCCACCCCCCCCCAGTGCCCAAAGTTTTATCTTGTGCACAGAGCGATTTCCTAGGGGCAACTTGGAGATACACATAAGACACGCGAGGGCTGGTTCTCTTTACGGTTATAGCACTGAAAAAAACAAAAAGACGCCACCAATAATCAATCACTTGTTAGATAAATACCAGCCTCTTACTGGAACAGGTTCATCTCCCCACCCTTGGATTGACTCAAGGTCACAGGTCTGCCTCTCCCACCTGGTTCTGTAAGGATTTTCACCTGCTGAGATGTCTCAGTTCAGCATTTGGCTGTGTTGCCACAGTAAGACAGCCTGTTCATAGAAGAGTTTGCAGCCGTTCCAGTGCACCCCCACCACACACCACGCACCAGCCTTTGTCACCTGGCACGGGCCAGCGTGGTCCTTTTCAAACGTTCCCTAGGGACAAAAATCCGCACCGTCAATTCTCACATCATACTGAACATCTGCTCTTTTCTAGCCCTATCTTCTTCACCTTTGTGTCTGCACCCAAATTCTGGCACTTTACAGGGCTAGGAAGCAATTTCCCTATCAAAATAGTTACCCAACTACAACAGCCTGTGAAATCAAGTTACAAGTCCTTATGCACCAAAAAAAAAAAAGAAGAAAAAGACCACTGTGATGTCTCATTTGCTTATAAAGGGACGTGCGTACAGTTGAGACCTGATCTTGCAAAGTGCAACCTGAATGGGAATTAAAAGCAGTCAGAAATGCAGAAGCAATCCTTGAATGAATCATACCCAGCTCCCTGCGAGCAGTGTCAGATCCTCACTGCTGCAGGAGTGCCTGCTTGACAGGATCTTCAGAGCCCAACAGACACCACCATCATTTAATCAGCCGGGATATACAATTACAAGGCAACTTCAAGATCCTCACTGGTCTCAATTTTCAAATCCAGGATCCACCACCCCAGGGAACTGATGGCTCAGTTCACATAAAGACTTCTCACCACATCTCTCAGCTCTGCCTGGAGTACTTGAGATTCCGTCCAGTGTGAATTTAAAGTAAGAAGAATAAACACCCCAAAGCAGAGCCACACACCTGTGGTACCAGGTCAGGCGGCATCAGCAGTCGCAGAGGGCAAGAATTATCACGATGCACAGAAATGCCGGGTGTCACAAGAGTGAGGCAGCATAGGAAAACCTATAAACATTCAAAATCTTCCCTGAATACATTAAAGCATGGAACCATAATGAATTTCAAATGTATCAATAAATGTTCAAGTGCAGGATCTTCCCCTGTGCCTTCATAATATTTTAACAACACACATCTGGGTTGCACAAAGCTTAGTTTTAACATGCCCAGGTGTGACTAAAACCCCAGCCTTGTAACAAACTGAATAAAGAGTACCAATTACACTTCTAACTTCTTCCAGGTGAGGATTTAGGTCCTGCAGCAGACACACAGCTCCAGCAAGGGTGAGAGAGTGGGTAACTTTTTCTCTGAACAACTTCCACAGGGAATAGCAAAAGCCTTTGAACAAGGAATCCCTTGCTCGATTCCCCAGCATCTGAAATGCAGGAACATTGAGCAAGGCCTCTTCTAAATATCAACACCTTTATCACCACGCACAATGAGGTTTGTTAGAAGGCAGACCTGGGCTCCTGCGGCATCGCTCCTGGGGTCAGCGTAGCTCAAGTATCTTCCCAAACCTCTTCCATGATGACCCTGCCTGCAGGCGTCCACGCAGCTCAACCCCTGTCCCCAACAGAGAAGGCACTTCCCTGCTCCAGGTACAGTTTGGGAGATAAACTCCTTATAATGACTGACTGAACCTCTCCTCCCTCTCCCAAATCACAGCGCTTTAATAACTGCCTTCACCAAGATGGAAAACCATTTCAGAACAGACTAACTTAAGGGTTTAGTTTTAGAAGTTACCGAGCATCAATTATTGTTATTTCAATGTGTAAATGGGTACTTTTAAGCCACTTCTCTAGCATGAGCTCGAGATGCCATGAATTTATAATAAAACACACTGTGAACTAGGAACTATCAAGAAGGCTGAAACTACTTTTTAAGACTAGATCTTAAGTTCAACCAGAACTAATGAAAACTTGAATGGATGTTACAATGCTCAAGCAGGTTTTTAATTTCCTATGTTGCTTTCGTGCTCCCTCTTCTTGGAGATGCACCATATATATTCTGGAACAAGTTGTCCCAGGGACAGTACAGGTTGTTGAAAAGGTGCACACAAATGCAATTCAGGACATCAAGAAACACAATCAGACTTTGCAGTGCATTTAGGAAAAAAAAAAAAGCTCTTTGGAACATCAACTATGACATTGCAAAAGTACAGTATAATTGCCACCAGTGGTCTAATATTTGTTAATGAGAATTCTGATCTGCACATTGTGGTCACTCAATCCGCATTACATTGTGCGAGTTATTAATATTTTAGCTCTGCTACTGACAACTACAGCTGCAACTGAGCTCGCCGTGATGGGACAACGATGCACACACCTTGGAAAAGTACAGAAACACAACTCAGATTTCAAAACCACAGAAAAATCTTTCAAAAGAGGCCAGCAAACACTTCATTAGTAAGCACAAAGCAGCACTTAATCCGAGTATACAGGAGAAGAATCCATGTGCAGAAGTAAAAGAAGTGGGTAAGCTAAGAGACAGGAAAGCACAGGCCAAAGACAAGGTGTGGGATGGGCTGCCATGGTTAGAATTGGACTCGACACAAACAGAGGCATTAAAGAAACAAGCTCCAACTACTTACAAAACGGTTACATGTTTTTTTCCCCGTGCATATGTTTAATGAACATATAACCTCTGCTCTTTTTTGCCAAAGCAGAACAAGGGACAGTGCTTAAACAATTCTCTCTTAAATGCAGCTCTGTTTTAGGATATGCAGGTGTTTCCATATTTTCCCCCAGGACAGTATCACCCCTGAGAGATAGGATAATGTTAATCAAAAGCTCTACAGAGCCTCCACCACCAGAAACGCTTATGAAAAATACTACTGAGAAGAAAATTTCAAGAGCACTTTAATATACAGAACGAGTGGCATAGATGTATGGGGCTTTCTTTAAAGAGACAGCCTTTATTTGAAGTACTTTGTTTTGTAGTTCTTATAAAGTAAACATTACAATACTTTTTTCCACAAATATATTAAAACTGTTTAAACTCAAAAGGCAATTCCACTGGCTGATGGATATTTTTAAAGCAAAAAAAAAATCTGACAGAAACAGGCAGCTCAATGAAAACTAGATTTTAAACATTCTGTTTTGTCATTCCATCTCCTTTACAAAACAAAAAATAAACAAACAAACAAGACATTTTTCACCCAGACTTCCTTTACAGCAATAAGGCAACTCCAGAAGAACTGAATGAGCTCCTTGGAGATTACAGATACTGTAACCAGCTGCTCCGCATGCTTTAGAACACTCAAAGGTACAACTATCCATTAATCACAATCACATTTGTGCATTAAAATATAAAACTTAAATTACAGATTTCAAAAATATTACTAATAGACTTCCCTATCATAAAATGTTTTACATTTACAGTACTTGAACTATTTCAGTTCTGGGTTGATGAGGTTTAAGCAATTTACGACTGCGAGAGTTAGACTCTGGAGTGCCCAAACAGCACAACCCAACCAGGGGCAGCAAGAGTCGGTAGAGTCATAGTGCAAATCAAAATAAGGAGTGCAGAGTTGCACTAGTTCTTTATGTTTCTAAAATATAAATGAACAAGACAAGCTCTTATATTGTACATGCAATAAATTATAGTTAGCGTATGACAATGGGGCTGGGGAGTTCTACCATTTTAGCAGGTGTACCAGAGCTGAAGCCTGTGAAAGATAGGACTTGGTAAACAAAACATTTCAAAGCTCTGTTGTCATAGCACTTGAACTGTGCTTTCATGCTTTGTACTTCTGCTTCCCCGTCTCACTGATCACGCAGATATGCTGAAACAAAATAAAATAAAAAGCTCCTGTTAGAAAAGTAATGCAAGAGACTGAAGTTTTACATCCACATTCAATAATGGGCTTCTGATAAAAATAAAAGCATGCACGTTTCAGTACGAAAGAATCTTGTGGTACTGTTCATGCAGAACAACTTATGTCTTTTTTTGTCTAAAATTTAATCTCAACATTTCCTTTTTTGTCTAAAATTTTATCTCAACATTTCCTTCTTTCTCCTCCCCCTAACTGCCCCCAGTGTGTGTTGGATCTGGTGAGACCCAGAGGAAGAATTAATGACTTAGGATAAAAAGTGAAGAGAGGGTCTCTCTTCTCTAAATCTCACTTAACTAAGCAAATGCACTTCTTTGTTGTAGACTTCTGGTAAGATAAGAAAACTTCACATTATGTCAAAGTTGACATGAGATTTGTAGCCTCCATTTGGCATGCAGCAAAGTAATTTCTAGTTTCAGAAGAGCTCCAGGGTCTGCTCTCATCACTGCTTCATCAATGGAACAGATCTGCACATGAGATATGATTTACAGAGGAGGGAGAGTGATGCAAGGAGCCTTCCCTTCCTTCCTCCTCCCTGGTTTTAAAATGGGCAAAAACATATGGGAAAAATTACTTACGTTCAAATCTCGAAAGTATTCATTGTAATCTAGGGCGTATCCCACAACAAATTTGTCTGGCACTTCAAAGCCAACAACTGAAAAAGACCATAAGTCACCAGTATGTTAGAAAAGAACTTCCTAGAGTTCACTAGACCTTTTCAAAGAGGCAATCTGGAATCGTATAGACATGTAAGCATCCTAACTCATTTTATTTCTTCCACTCAAGTACCCTCAGATTAATATTGGAACTATTTTAAAATTTTAACTTAGTTAATTTATCAACTAAAACAAAATTAAATAGATGTATTTACTGGTTCCCATGCAGCAGCATGGTGCTAGCACGCAGTCTGCTAGAAATGAATTGAAGCATTCCAGTCCTCAGACAGGACATTATTATCAGAACATAAAACTCCTTGAAAATTTCCTGCAACTTTGTCAATACCTACACAAAAAAAGCCAATAATTCTCAGCACTTCCTAGATGCTTGACATGGCAGTGCAGCAGCGGCGGAACTGGTGTGCAGAGCACAAGTCACCCTCACAGTATCATTCAAAAGGCACCACCTCTGGGAGTTGGACCTGCGCCTCCAGTAGGGCTGCAGGGAAGGTACCCAAAGGCAGAAGGAGTTGAGTCACCAGCTCCTTCAAAACTATAGATGTGCAAGGGCTGCGAGAGTAAGCACAGAACAAAGGGAATATCAGAACCACAGTTACTGCAAGGAAACCAATCCCTCGCTTTTGAGTAACTGCCTTGAGGGACTCTATTCTTGCAGCTTGCAGGCAATGACCTGATAGGTAGGAATATACCAGGACTGCCAAAGCACAACTTAGACACTGATTCCATGGTACAGAGAACAGTGAGGAATAAAGAGCACTCTGTTCTTTACGGAATCACTTGCAGGTTTCAGAAAGAGGTGGGGGTTTTGTGTTTGTTTTTTTCCCTCTCAGAGAAGTTGCCTAAGGAGAGGACATCAGCTATTTCACAGATTGCCTCAACAGCTCTAGCAGGACGGTTTGCACACGCTCCAGAAGTATCAGTGCAATTTGTCCACATACACTAGAAAGTGACCAAAATATATTAAATTATAAATAAAAATATAAATATAAATTAAAATACAAAATTTCCAAATGGCTTTCTCCCCTCATGCTAAAATGAAAGGCTCCTGAGCACAGGATAGCTGTGTGGTTTTTCACTCCCTGGCTACAATGAGGGTCTGTAAGGAAACAGGGACAGAAGTTGTACAATTCAAAGAACAGGCTGTGTACACTTCTGGAAAAATTAACGCAATGTTGGGCATCTACTTGGGCATCTACTTGGCTTCGCAATAAATCACAGGCCAGGCCATTAGTACTCTATCTCTTCTTTCAGAGCTCATGTGTCCTGCACTGAACAGGCTGTCTCCGAGGACAGATGGCAAAACAAGTCCTCTGCTGCAAGATGCTCAAAAGGCAGACCATTAACCCAGCTAAGCCTCTAATAAGATCTCAGGAATGAGGGACATCCTTGACAGAGGAAACACCTCAATTAAGCTTTAAGGCATTGAAAAAACTTCAGTTCCAGAATATTGTACAGTGCTGGGAAGGAGGAGTAGGAAGATGCGATTCTGCTGCAAAATTGCCTCCACTTCCACAGTGAAAGCACATGGTCCAAATTAACAGGAACGTGGCCTCTGGAACAGGATTAAAACACACAGCTCTTCCCAAGGCAGAAGGAGCTGGCACTCTGGTATCACTGTCTGCTGAGGAGGCTATTCCTTTCTTTTGGTCTTGGGACAGACAGGAGAAAACAGGAAGGGAGTAATTCAGAAGCCTAGACATAACTGGTTTTGTGCTGGTTCAGGCATCTTAGCATTGTAAACTTTTATCAGACCCCCTATCCTGGGGACATGCAAATGTCATAGGGTGGGTAGGCTTAGGCACCCCAACCACTCCCCGAAGCATCAAAGGTGAACCCAGCAGATTCTGCTGACTAAAGCATTTGACTACATGCAAGCTGAGACAATTTGCACAGGTGTAACCTGGACCAAAATATAGTAAAATGTTACAAAAAGTCAAGATCAAAAAGGATCACACCAAATCTAGATTAACTCTGTCAAAATACATTCCAAATATTTAAAGTCCCTAAATAAAAGCAAAATTTATCAAGAATCATCAGTCAAAACTTATTTGGAACATCCTTGGACTTTGACCAAAGGGTACACAATACATTGACATACTTTTAAAAATTAATAACAGTTGTCAAAAAGTCACTTACAGTCTGGCCGATATCCCACGCTTCGAGGAGTTCTCTTCACCAACAAACTGTCAAATAAAACCAACATAAAACTGAAACATGGAAGAGCACTGGGTACAAATGTCCAAGACTGTTTTGATGACAGACAAGCCGAATTTGGCCTGAACGCGCATAACTGAAAGCATAACTGCATGTATTTTAAACTATTATTTTATTTGCAGGTGATCATAATGACAAAAATCAAACCTTGCTCGAATCATGGATGGTTCATAGACTAAAGGATAACCAAGAGATCTGCAAGAAAGAAGCTGGGAGATACTGATCTGGACAGATTTTCAACGTGAAAAGCAACTTAGTGGGGTTTCACGTTCATATGTGTCAGGAATTTCAGGTGCATTTTAGCTTTTAGGTAAAGAGGTGACAGTTTGGGATACGTCTAGCCAGACCAACTGAGCTCTTTCCAAGAGCACTAGTATTATGAACCAAAAGTTCAGTTGCTTAATTGAAACCTCAAATACACTTGCATAACATGTCCTCAACTGTTTTTCACTGGCAGTACTAGTTACGCCCTTAAAGAAAACGTAACTGGTTCTGATGATCAGGCAATATAAACCAGCTCCAGTTTTCCAGAATTAATAGTCAGAGGCGTAAAAATCATTGAAGTACAGAGCTGGGGGTACTGTGGTAGAGAAATGTCTTGCTAGTTTGATTCATTCATTATCCAGTTGAGCGCTTCTACCTTTAGCCTGACATGTGTCTGTCTTGGCCTTAGAGAGACTTCGGAAGGAAAAGAAAAGGTGGTCAATGACAGAATGTAAAGAGAGGTCAGCGTAACTCTGTGCATTAAGGACAAACCTCCTTTCGCCCTGGGTCAGCCCTGAAGGCAGGGCTTTGTTTGTCAGTCACAGTTTCAATTTTAGACAGTAACTGAACCTTCCAGTTGTGAGACTTCACTGTTGAGAAATGGTGCATGATTTGATCAAAGAAATCAAAAAATCATACTAGCATGGACTCACATCTCCCTGCTACAACTGCCTGATTGTCAAAGAGAAAGAGAAGAAAGAGAAGACAGGCAAGTGAAGCGAGAAAAAAAGTTACGCTTAAGACTATGCACAATGGTAGTCACGTTTATCCGCTCAGGTCTTTGGCAGACCCAAATTAGTGCAACACGTTTAAATGACAGGAAACTGGCCTTTGCTCACACTAGATTATATTCACAGTGCACACTGCTAGGACACTGTTCAGTGACAAATACTCAAAATGTGGCACACTTAATCCAGCCAGAGAGAAATCCTCAACAACTTCACCTTCAGCCTTCATTCACCTCCAGATTATCAGCAAGAAGCGCTGTTCTCTCACGTCTAACAACAGCTTTGACATTGTTATGGCAACACAACTGATTAGATATTACACACAGCTCAGCTTTATCTCTAATCCCCAGCAGTCATTACGCTTTTATTGTAAAACACACAACCACAGCAGAGCAGCGCAAAAGATGCAATTTAAACAGAAATCAGAAGAATGTTGATATTAGTTAATAATACAATATTATCCTCAACATTTCTTGTTAGTTCTAAGTTATCTAATTATAAAATGTTTTGAAACTAATTGATTAAAGATGTAACTAAGTTGAAAAGCCTGGAAGAGCATATGGCTGGGTGACTCTCGCAGAATGACCTCTAAGGCTCAGCTCCAATACATGCACTACACAAACAATAATGTTGGTGTGCAAACTAATTTAATTTTACAATTAAAGGCAGTAAACTAAAAGAAAGGTCTCCATTGCACAGGTAGACCACCACTGCAGGATACTGAAGTTGCAGATACCACAAGCAGGAACATGTTTGGATTATAACAAACATATATTATACCCAAGTCACACTTTTTTCCCCCCCATCTCTAGTGAAAGCCTACATTTATGAACTAAATTTGTGTTGAAAATACCTCCACCAACTGAACTTTTTTAGGCCTAAAAGATTTAAATTCTTCCATATACTCCTAAACCCAAGTTGGACTTCAGTGCTAAAACCTCATGAACATTACCATAACACGATAAGGCAAGACAGGTATCAGGCATGCACAAGCTATCCTGTTCTGAAGCACTGAAATTCTTCCAGCAATAAGACTGGGAAGAACAGTGTCTCACCAGTCTTAATGAATGTATGGTCTCATAATGAGCAAAAAGTGCTTTTGGAGTTTAAACAAATGCCAAATCCCAACAATTCCAAAAGATTGCTTCACGTAAGACTCCTATGACTCCTGCAGAGATGTTCACTCCCATTTATTTTCCATGGAAATATATTCTCTATTTTCTTCCTCTCATCGTGTACCATTTTTAAGACGAAATACAGCACAAATAATCATCATTAAAAATTTACCTGGCTACTTTCACCATCTTTGGGTTATACTGCTTAAGTAGAGACAGCAACGTTTTCATTGTTTTACCAGTATCAATTATATCCTGAAAATAAAAGTCTCATGTAAGAATATCAAACAAGTCAGAGCAGCATTTTCAAGTTTCTACCACAGAAATTGCTCATGAGTAATAGCATGAAAATATGCCAAAAATACTGTTCGTAATCAAATATAGGTGACATGTAAAACCATGTACTTAAGCAACTCTGATACACATTAACAATAGTTATTAATTGTAGTGGATAACTATGACTGTTACTGAACTACGACCTTCTTGGCTCCTTCTGGAGATTTTATGGCTTGTGCTCCTCGCAGCTATAAGACAATGTTTAATTTGAATATGATGAGAGTAACACTAGTCTTGCTGTTGAGCTGTTACAGAGACAGAAGTTAACAGCAGAAAGAAAAGTAGGAAGGGAAAATAGAGCAACTCATTATTGCAATTAGAGGGGTGTAATTTGCATTACAGATCCAAGAAACAGGCAAAGAAATCGCACTGGGGATATCTGTGCAGTTCTAAAGTGCACACTCAAACACCCTACAACGAATTTTCACACACCACTTTAATCCTATCCACTGCACATACAAGCAGAAAAAAAAAATCTGGCTTAAAACTGAAGCATCAAAAATGGACTCCTCATTTGAACTGAAATAATCACACGATCTTAGAGGGACAGGCCTTACCCTGGCCTGAAATCAAGTCTATTTGAAGTAAAGGAGGTAGATAACACAGAAGCATCAATGTCGTGGTTTCAGCTTATTTTCCCACAATTCCCAATCAAAATAAAAATTCAATCAAAAACCTCAGAGCACCTGTCAGCAATACCTTCTTCAACACTTAATGCTTCTAATCATGATTATAAACTCCAGTTAAAGACATACAAATATATAGATAGAAATAAAAGCTGGTAAATAAAGAGAAGCAGCTACTTCTATACTCTAAAATAAAACCAGAACTGATGACTAGTATTGTGTGATTATCTGTTTCTTGGATGTCAATCTCCATTTCATTCAGAAGGTTTTGCACGTTAAAGGCATGCTGTATAGAAAATCCGGTGCTCTGGTACACCAGATATTAAACCTACAACAAATGTGCATTTTATATCTTGACAGTTAAAACTGTGATCGGTAAAAGGGTTTGTATTTGACAGGGTTTAACAGAACTCATTGGACAGATGATTCACTGAACAAATGAGAGAGTAACCCAGTTAGCTGCATGGGACTTTAAAAACACACAATCATCTGAAATGGAGCAGATAGATAATTAAACGCACCTGTCTACCTGAAGCAAAATATACTTCAAAAGACACCACTGGTGCCACAGATGACCGCTGCATACACACTGTTTTGGTAGGAGTTTCGAAACTGAATGTGCTTCCTGTGGGATAATGTAACCTCCTCATATTAAAAAAACACCATACATAAAACCAACTTCTGTTAAAACTCTTTCACCAGTGACATATTAGAACGAAACAATACTTACCTCCACAATCAAAACATTCTGGTGGGAAGAAAAAGAAAAAAGAAAAATCCATTAATACCTAGAGAATATGACATTTCTTATAGGTATTAATGTCTAATTAATATTCATTGCAGTTAAATATTTGCTCCACAACGTTTACACATGTAACAGTCAATTCTATGCAGTTAACGTTTCTGATGCTCTACTAACAATTAGCTGGCAATGAGATTCTCCTTAACATCTCATGCTGAGTACAAAGTGGTCTTTAAATTATTCAGACCTGGAGAATTCTAGATCCATGCAAAAGAGATCAAACCAGAGTCTACACAATTCACATTCTTCTAAAGCACACTACAGAGACACATACAATTCTGTCCTACCTACATCCTTTATACTGAACAGTGACATACATGCCTTAAAGATCACATGTGTGTGGAGAAGGGCGAAGTAATGCTTTCTGACAGAGCAGGAGGCACCGATACTTTCACCCCAGACATCTGGATCAATGATCTCCACATAGTGACTGGAGAAAAGCAAACTCCCAGTTCACATTCTCTCATTTCCTTCTCTTGTCACTGCCTCTAGCAGAAAGCTCCATTCCTAACGTGGGTGCATGTTACATGTCTTGACAGTACAAATTCCCATCACTACTTCAGTGAAACATCAACACGGTGAATAAATAATGCCGCTGTCAAAAAAAATAATTTGAAAAACAAATCTCATAAACTTTGCTGATACTGAAGGCAGTGAACAGGGCTTTTTTTGTTAAGCTCAGACTAAACTGATGGCTTTGGTGTGGTTTATCCACTCTCCTAGTATACAGTAAAATGAAACTCTTCTGTTTTCATTTCTTTTAACTTTACAACCTAAACACTAAAAAAGCAGCCTTAAAACCATGCAGGTATGCATGTTCTTTAGGGGTTTTGTTTGTTTGATATATAGAGTCATACCTTTCCAGTCAAGGTTGAAAGGTCGTCTCCACCAATGACTTTTATATCTCCAGTTGATTGATCATTCTAAAAAAAAAAGAGGAGGGTGAGCATTAGTGCTACCAGGACTCAAATCATGTTTTCTCCCAGTATCACAACTGCCAAGTACCTCACCAGTAAATGCTAATGCTTTCAGAGCACCAACAGCGTCTCTCTATTAACTAAGAAAATAAAAGCAAACAAATTCACAGATGGTATTTCAGATTAAAGATGGTTTGATAAGAGATCCGCATAATCGCAGGCGCCGTCTCTCATCTGTGACCATTATATATACATATGTATCTAGAGAGATATGATTTGCTATGCATTCCAGACAGATATGGAAAGAAGACAAAAAGCACTTGGGTTTCCAAGCCGCATGCTGCTATATAGCTGGTAATTGACATTTTAAACTTTAATTCTTTAGAAAGCCTTAATCCTCAAATAAGAATAAGCAACTGTAACAACTGTAATAGCAAATAAGGCGCAGATTCATCATTAGAAAAAAAAGCTACAAAAACAGCCAGAAAAGCTTATGTTTGCCTAATTTACAACAAATACTGGCAACAAATCAAATTACTTCATATAGCAATTGAACAGCCACATTGGTACACCAGGACTACAACACAGCATTTTGCATCAGTAAAACTAAACTTTGATACAAACGTAAATGAGATGCTTTATAAGCAAGTTCAAAACAGCTGCCTGGAGTGGCCTAGAGATCTTTGCAGTTTATTTACAGTCATTCAACTCACTGTTCATATTAGATACAATATGCTTATTACTGTACTACTTACAGATGACAACACTGCCCTAAAATTTAATCATTTCAGTCGAAGGTTAATACTGCCTATTAAACTTTATTCTTGCAGCTTCTTATCACGTATCCTCCTTTTAGAAAAAAAAAAAGATATTATTTTGCTGCACCTTGAAGCCCAAGTGTGTTGCGTGGTTGTGCAGCACAACAGCAGTTCCTTCCCCAAACCCAGGAATGGCAGATGCCAAAAAGGAGAGCAAAATGGAACAGAGATGCAGCCATGCACAGCAGCCAGTGCCTACAGCCACAGGAAGACCAATATTTGTGCTATGTGAATTGTAGGCAAAAATCAAAGCTGTTAACACAAAAACGGGGAAACAAATTATTTAGGAGAGGTACAAACAAAGTACACAATGAATAACACCAGGACGATAGTAAAGAGAAAACATTAAAATTCTTTGGACAGAGGCATCAGTGGTCTAGTATAAAGAAGTGCTGAAAGCCCTAGGCATGTAAAAGCAGATAAGACTAACAGATATTTTCCCTTTAAGATTCCTATGACACGACATTAAAAAAAAAAAATTATTAGAATTGGTATCTTTTTAATTTTTACCCCATGTGCTTTAAAGAAAACATTAGCTTGAGTTACACAACTCTGAAATTACACTGAAGTGCCATGTTTCATTACTACTGGAACATTCATTTTTGATAAAGAGTCAACTGCTTCAGTGCTTCCATAACAGTGCAAACAATAACTAAACCAAACGGCATCAATGTCACTGTGCTGAAAAAGTAAAGATGTCCAAAACGATGGCTGCTTGATCCACTGGATACACATACTGCTACTGAATGCCTGAGATACCAGCTAGTTCAACCACAAAAATGTGATTCAGTTAAACACTGCACTCATAAAGCTAAAGGACATTTCCTTTGTTCATCCTGCCTTCAAATTATCTTAAAATGATGGCTTCTTTAAACTTTTCCTTGTTTATGTTACAGGATTCTCTCTTATCTATTCCTACACTAATAGGGATTTCATCCTCCTTCCATGGAAGAATGTAAAAAAAAAATCATCATTCCTTACAAAACAATGATGGAGGAAGAGGTTACTGGTATTTGTTCCCTTAAAATTACATGCACAAACAACAGACTGGTACTCCTTGGTATATGTGTAACATCAGGCTCCTGATGATCTGTCTGCCTACAAAGCAACACACCACACTCAATCAAGAGCACCACAAACTGCAGGTTACTGTAAACCCTTGGATTGTGTATATTAAGCCTGACGAGCAGCAGAAAACAATGTAACCTAGAGAAACCCTCCTGCTCCTTCCCACCAAAACCCATATATATTGCTACACTTTTTAACACAAAACATAAATCTCCATTGGCATAAAACCCCACATTCCTATGCGGGTATTGAGTCCCTGAGCAATTAAAGGATAAAAAACAGCTAATGAGTTTCCAACACTGGTTGTAACCAGATTTCCATTGGAAAGAACTTTGTTTAATAATTAAGCAACACTTTAATTATCTTCAGGAGCATTATTTCTGATTTCAGTACTGGTAAGACTTTAATGCTCTGTGGTTTAACACATAAAGAGTTTTACTGTTGAGTTCTGTTCTCACTGCCTTCCAGCTCTCACTGCTGGAAAACAATAATGCTTTACAATACTGTAACGCCTGACCTAAGTAACTCCAAGATCACCTTTTAAAAAGGCATTTTAAGGTCCTTTTATTATCTGCTATAAGGCTTAGTTATCACACATTTTGCACAACACTGCTGTGACCAGCCTAACCAGAGTTCACTGTGTGCTCCATTGAAAATCCCTCTTTTCCTGAGTGACACTGCAACACTCGTCTTCTGGCGGCCCTTCATGACTGCATGAGCAACGTTTGCTCATTTACAAGTTTAAATGCAGGAGATTGGTGAAGAGCCATGCTTCTTTTAGCACAAACAAAACAAAATATTCGTCAAGAATACCAAGATCTGGGTCTGTTCATAAACACTATCTTTCCATTTCTTAACAGCTTGCCAGATCATTAAAATTCATCTGAAAGGACTCAGAAAGCTGGAGTTACGAGCAAAGTTTAATCAAGGCTTGATCATGTCAGTATTCTTGGAGAATTATTTTTGGGTGCAGAACAGTATGAACTCTGCATTGCAACACAAAAAAACCCCATAAATTGTAAATATTAAATGATCAGTTTGAAATAAGAATAGAACCTCAATTACATCAATTTCAGAACCATTACACAAGTTCAGCGGCTTTGTTTATGCAACCAGGGTATTTTTAACATCTTTTATCCAGTCAGTAAAGGCTGGCAGCACGATCTACTCATCGCATCCAAAGACAGAGACAAGAGAGCGAGCTCCACTTCCAACTGTCCGTTACAGTTGGTAGTGGTTTTCACACCACTAACAATGCAGATCTTTCCATCTAGTAAAGCACAGATAAAAACTACAAAGCAGATTTAGCATCTTGACGTCATTAATGATGGAAGATCTAGTCAATTTGAGACAGACTTGTTCAGGCTAGGACAATCTTATCCAGCCTATCGAGTTAGGCGATCTAAATGACAGAAGCCTGGATATTAATAACCACCTAAGCAATTCCACAGAAATGAACTGCTCGTAAATACTGTAGTGGAGGCATCAAGTCACAGGAACTCCTCACTCATCTAGAGCAAGAAAACATTCTTTTATAGACTTGGCTGACAAAAGTAAAAACTCTGAAGCCGACACCTCAAGGAAAACATTCTGCTTAGACAGCTTTCTGTCTAAATTTCTCTGCTTTACTCTTCATCTACTTGTTTTTACCACAAAAACAGGCTTTTAATTCTCATAAAACTTATTTTGCTGCTCACTCCCCTATTAATATCAAGGCACTGTAGTTTTTCAGGGTAATAAACAAAAGCAGCTGTAGCACAGAAATGAACCAAAGTATTTGCAAAGAACCAAAGTATAAGCAAAGAAAACGTTTATAATAAGGCAGTCTTGCTTTTTAGCAGAGGGCTTTTTTCCAGGTGTTTCAAACCATTTCTCCAATAGTTTTTTCCAAGTTAGTCAGAAAGCAGAGAGAGTAAGAGGGTGTAGTCTTTATACTGGTTTCTGAACAAGTCAAGTAAGTTAATGGAATTGTTCCCTGAAGAAAGCAGAACACATACAATTTCCTCACCCCCAAAAAAGTGCGAGTCATTGTTTCCTATCCTTTAACATGTTCTCCTGTAATAGAGACACTCAGCTTTTCCTTGTGGCTTTTTCTAGCAGAATAAATGGGTGCACGGTGGCTTAGTTATGCAGACCAGCTACAGGAGGCTGAATTTTCTGGAGGGTGAGCAGAATGAACGGGTGTCCAGCAGCTCTGGCCTGACGATTTATACATGGTGTGCAAGCACATGTAGTGCCTTGTGAGACACAACCACAGGCTGGCAAGAACTCTCCTGCCCAGCCTTGCTTTCTCGATAAAGAGTATAGCTAAATTACTGCCTCGCGTTCAGCAAAGATGATCATGGTTTCCAGGTAACCCCTGGATGGCCAGCTGGCCACACGCCTCGGGCAGCCAGGGCTGCTCATTCTACAAGCAGACTTGACCAAAGTTCCACACAGTTCTGGATGAAAATCAGCAACAATCATCAATCTATGAAGTTCTTTGACAGTCCAAACTAAGTCTACAGTAACTCCATATCTGGTTTCACAGTTTAATGAAATGAAGAATGAAGTAGAGTTTCCAATTTTGTGATCTTTTTTTCTACTGGAATAGGCACTCGTCTACAACTGCAACTTGAATGCAAACTTGCTGAGACAGAACTAACAGCATAACATTATGAAACAATTTATTCAAACACCCTAAGCTGAAACAAAAAAAAATTAATTTATTTCCATGCTACAGATAGTCTCAGGGAACAAATCATAAATATCTAAAACACTAGGCTGTCAGTTAAGGCAGGAAGCACACAGTACTAATCTACACCGGCTTCTTCCTTTGACCTGCATAACATGACCTTGTTTTCTTCTATAAAACTTAACAAGTTACAGAATGTTCAGTTTCCCTGCGAAGTTAAACCCTGTGTTCAAAATGAAAATAAATTATTTTGCAAAAATACTAATTGTGTTCATTGCTTGATCAAGCCAAACAAAAGATGAGGCAGGGAACTTGGGCGTAACTGTTTTTACAGCTTTGAAGCGTTCCTGTCCAATGAATGATGTCCAAGCCACAGAACCTCCCAGAATTATTTTTTTGTAACTATAGTTGCAGGAGAATCCTCTGTATTATTCTAGAGCCACAGCTTTAGAGATGGGGTAGCAGGGAAAAAGGAAACTGTTAAACAAGTAAAGGACATGGAAAGGGTCTCTCTGCTCTGCATGAGGACTCTACTGGGCTGCAGAAATAAAGGTCTAAAAGAAAACATTATATAGTAAGGTAGAGAAAAGTAAATCAGCTTGTGACTCTTAATTCCCTTAATTATTTGCTAAACATTAACACATTCTGGCAGCAACAATATCGAACTACCTCTGTTAATAATTTGAAGTTAGTCAAATTTATGTAAAAATTGCAGTGTTGCAGAGATACTTACACAATAACTCTTCAACCTAATGAAGTCCACAGTCATGGGGATCGATTTGTCACTGTTTCTGTTCAGCGCTTTGATGTAGTCTAATAAATCAGCAAAAAATTTATAGCCACCCTTGAGTACACAGAGTGCTACGATGTGGTGTCCTCCCATGCCCTTCATGATTTCTCGTGCCAGCCTCTCCGTCCTATATGAAACCAAGGAAGAGTTATCAGTGACAACACACTTCATTTGCTCACTACAGCCACAGCATTTCACATCGCTAACACGTACTTCAAACCTGGAAACATGTTTTGCTCAGAAATATTTGCCTACCACTTCTGTCACTTTTACAGGTTATTGGTCAACAAAGTTCTGCTTTTCAAGGTTAATCTAACAACAGCACTGCCAAACACCTCTGTTTTCAAACATCACACTCAGCCAAAGCAATTCTTACCACCCTAAAGCTGTTTCACTGTCAGATATGCGATATGAATGTGTATTTTCTCCTTCCAGAGAGAGGGTCAGCCTCCATGCAAGCAGTAATGTAAGACAACACAACCAAAAAGGCAGTAGCCCTCACTGAGGCGCAAGAACATTCTCAAACTGGAATCTACAGAGCTTACATTTCTTTGCCAAGCTAGAATGCCAGAAATTTGTCCTAACTGCAAAATACAATACCAACAATGAACAGCAAGAGAACACTGCACCATTTTTCTGCAATCATTGCTCCTAAATTTATCTTGTAATTTGTTTTAGAAAGCATGGCATCTATTTATTGTGTGCCAGCTGACAGCAGGTTTCTCAGAGAGAGCCTACCATTATAAACTTGACGTCAATTACTTAATGACATGTACTTTGTCCAATTTTTCCTCTATATGGACTTTCAGTGAAAAGTTTCCACAATACTTTAAAAAAAAATTATAGGAATGTTTAGATTTCAAACAGCACCATGCAAAATCTAGATGCAGTCCCATTCATAAGATCTCCATGAAAATTCACCCAGCAACACTCTTAAATGGTTGAGTGTCTCCAGCAACTTCTTCACCAAGCTGCTGATCCAAGGGCCGGAGCACCTCTGCTATGAGGCCAGGCTGCGAGAGTCAGGGTTGTTCAGTTGTTGAAGGTTCTGGGGAGACCTTAGAGCAGCTTCCAGTACCTGAAGAGTCTACAGCAAAGCTAACGAGGGACTTTTTCCAAAAAACAAAAAGTGATAGGATGAGGGGGAATGGCTTTAAATTGGAAGGGGGAAGATTTAGATTAGACATTAGGAAGAATTTCTTCCCGATGAGGGTGGTGAGGCGCTGGCACAGATTGCCCAGGGAAGCTGTGGCTGCCCCCTCTCTGGAAGTGTTCAAGCCAGGTTGGGAATTAGCAGCTATCAAATACAGTCTAAAGCAAAAATGCCTTACAGGCTTGTGCACCCATTTCTGATCACCCAGGAGAAAACTTGAACAACACATCACAGATTTCAGCAACCACAGAAGTGACAGATTGGTATTTACAGACTAATGTCTTCCCCAGAAGGTAAGAGAAAGTTGGATACTATTCATCTGTCACACAACCATGAGAAAGTCTAAGATGATGTGATTAATAATTTACTTTTATTAATATCCCAAGAAAATTCAAGAGGCTATAATTGTTTTCAGACTGAACTGGCAGAACAAATAATGTCGCCTAATTAGTCTTTAAGAAGGTAAAACATCAAAGAAACTCCGGAAAGAAAGCTGTGGATTGTTCGGTATCACAAAATTTTGCTTAAGAATTACAACAGATTTCCCAAGAACAGCATATCAGCAAATGCACAACTCTTAGAAGCCAAACAAGAAAGAGTTAATTAGCACTTGTACTTCTTAGTCTCCAATTAAATGTAATCTATTTAGACAGCCACCAGACAGCAAAACTATCACTGGAAGATTGTTTATTCCAGCATCATGGAATCAGCTGGAGCAGTGTACTGACTGAAGTCAAACCAACCTGTCCATGATGAGCCCATGAGGAATATAGACTTTTTCCAAATCATCTGCATAATGTTTAGGTATGCAAAACAAGTCCAGGTCATAACCTTGTTCATCGTCGCCAATCTGAAAAGGAAAAGGTGAGATTTCTACAAAGGCTTATAGAAAGTCTGTGGTGAGAAACTGCAAGTCCTTCTCTTTATTCAGTAAACTGTCAACCCCAGGACACTCATCAGGATCACTTTACCTTCCCTGTTTGCAAAAACATCAGTCCCACTGAACACAGCATGAAGTGTAATCTAGCAGAACCTACAGTTCACAGGAATTGCTTGAAACACCATATGAGCTGTTGTGCAGTACAATGTGGGGAACAAACTGAGTCCTAAAACAACGTTCTCCTACATTGGAGAGTGGAAAAACAGAACTACTACACCTCAATTTATCTTTCTATTTCATTAAAAAAAAAAATAATCAAGGAGCTTTTGAATACCTTTGATTTTCCTAGTGTAATGCAAAACCTGCACTTGCAAATAAGCAAGCAGAGGTTGGATATGGACATTTTCCAAATCTCCACAACACCAAATCACAACAAAACACATGAGACAGCTTTCAGGACAAGACAAGACAGCTATATGTGCATGACACGCTATGTTGCTGTGAAACAAGCCTTTTCAGACCACTGCCTGCAAACCATGGGGGTTTGGGACCTTTCAGAAAGCCCTACTTCAGCAACCTGTTCCGCACAGGCAAATTCCCTGTACGAAACAGGCTGCAATATTAGCAAGTGTATATTAATTAGCACAAGAGATTAGCACATGCATATGATTGTACCAAACACTGCTGAGGTTCAGGGCATATCGTGGCACCAGCATCAAAAATGGCTTTCCCTGAGTCTTAACCCAGCTGCAACGCGAACACGACACTGTTTTTTTCATTTCATCACTTTCTGGTTATGCAGCTGAATACTACGTGTAAAATGAAGTTAAGAATTTCCGAGAGTAAACCAAAGCTCATTACTGACAGTTCACCAGGGCAGGCGTTTTAAGTATCCATTTTGGCTACCGCTGTCCTCACAGAACACAATCCTATTGCGGTGCTCACGGAACCACTTACCTGGCCTCTCAACAGCCACCTGTTTACATCGCTTTTTTTGTTGTGTAACCCCTAACGAGTACCTTGCATGGAGAATTCCAAGAGTATTTCACCCTCCCATCCAAAACAGACCCTGCATGCGCTACCCACGCATACGGGTGGGATGGTATTTGAAGAGCAGGATGGTATTTGAGGCAGTAAGGCAGATCCCTCACAAACCACACGGGATTTCCCTGTGGTTCAGGCCCATCATTATCCCCAGCGCTGCCTCCTAAACCTTTCTTCCTGCATCTGGTAGGAAACAGGCCCTTCCTACAGATTTTGCCAGAATGTTTTTTGGACCGTGGGTACTTTCAGCGCCAACCTGGGCCGGTGCAGCTCTCGGCCACGAGGCACCACGTGTTCCGTGAAAAATAACAGAATGCAAGAAGCCAAGCAGATGCAGCAATGATGCCAAAGTGCATCCCCCCCCTCACCCCCCCAATGCACCCAGGGCACCCCACTGCCTCCCAGCGTGCCCCCAAAAGCCACAGGAATGGGAAGGTGTGTGGGAGCAGGGCTCACTGGGGCTGGGAGCCGCTTCCCCATTAATCCCAAGGTGGCACCCCTGGGGGTCACCCCCTCGAGCCTCCTGGGGCCACCACTTGCCGGGGGTCACCTCCTCAAGCACTTCCGAGATTCACTCCCCCAGGATTCCCCCTTCCCAGGGTTCACTTCACTAAGCACCCCCTGGGATTCATCCCTTGGGGTGCAACCCCCCCGAGTTCATTTGCTTCAGCCCCCAAGTTGCCCTGAGGTTCACCCCTCCCTGCCAGGGTCCCTTATCTCCCCACGTTCACCTCCCTGAGCACCCCCGAGATTCACCCCTCCTCGAACCCTCTGGGGTTCCAACCCCCCAAACCCCTGGGATTCACCCCCGACCCGCCTCCCCCGGGGTTCTCCCCTCCCTGAGCCCCCACGCTGCCCCGAGGTTCACTCCCCCGCCCCCAGGGACCCCGCCTTCCCCTCAGGGTCCCCCTCTGCGAACCCCCCCGGGTCCACCTCTCCGAGCCTCCCCCTCTCTGACCCTCCTCGGGATTCACCCCGGCCTCCCCCGGGGCTCCCCCCTCCCCGAGTCCCCACGCTGTTCACCACCCTCGCGGTCCCCCCTCTCCGACGCTCCCCTCCAGGCTTCACCCCTCATTACCCCCCCAAGCTCTCCCCCACCCCGTGCGGACCCCGTCCCCGATCTACCCCCTGGGGCTCCCCCCTCCGAGCTCCCGGGATTCACCCCCCGTACCCCCTCCCTTGGCCGGGCAGCGCGGGGCGCCCCTCAAGGTGACTCCCTGGGCGGCGGCGGCTCCTCCCGCGCTGCCCCATCGCGTGGTCCCCGCGGCGGCCGCACTCACCACGATGCAGGGGCTGGGGGTCGCCATGGAGCGCGGCGGGCGGCGAGGAGGAACGCGGCGGCGGCGGCGGGCGGGCGGGCGGCGGGCAGGCACCGCGCCCCGCACGGCCCCGGCGCCGCCTTCCCTGTGCTGCCCGCCCCCAACATGGCCGCCGCAGCACCGCATCCGCGCTGCCCGCCCCCGACATGGCCGCAGCGGCACCGCCCCTATGTTGCCCGCCCCCGACATGGCCGCCGCGGCGCCTTCCCTGTGCTGCCCGCCCCCAAGATGGCCGCCGCGACACCGCCCCCTTCCCCCCCCAACATGTCCACCGCTCTTCTCCACGTGCTGCTCGCCCCCAACATGGCCGCCGTGCGCGCTCCCAACATAGTTGCTGCGCCTGCAGCGGCTCCTTCTCTCCTCCTTCGCCCACAGAAACCTTGGGCTGGGTTGCCTAGGGAAGCTGTAGCTGCCCCAGCCCTGGAGGTGTTCAAGGGCAGGATGGATGGGCCTTGGGCAGCCTGATCCAGTGGGATATCCCTGCCCATGGCAGGGGGGTTGGAACTGGATGGGCTTTAAGGTCCCTTTCAACCCAAACCATTCTGTGATTCCATGATCCAGCATTATTAGTGTTGGCTCAGAGAGCGTGATGGAGTCAGTTTAAGCATTCCTTTGTACGAAACTACCAATTTAAGCGAATTTTCACTGAGCAGCTAGCGAATGTGGCATTATTGCAGCTGGGTGTTCAGCTACAGTTTGGGCGGGTGAACTCTGGAGTGGGAGGAAAGAGCCGTTATCAAACTGCCTAGAGTAGCAGAACAAAATACGCCCGGCAGCTAATATCAGGAGCATGTCATAGCTGGCCTGTTTCCAGAAAGCTGGGAAAAACAGCAGCTGCCCTGTCAAGTTCTGGGAGAGCCTGACTTTATTGGGCAGTGGGCAGTGCCGGTCGAGAGACCACGCAAGCACAGCAGTGTTTCAGGCTCTGCTTTTAGTTTATTTACTGAAGACATTTCTCATTAATGAGGGATATCCATGTCTGCCATTAAAAGCAGCATCCAACGGCACCTTTCTGAATGCCTGTAGAAGTTGTTGGCTTGACTTCCCAGTGGACAAAAGCATTAGTCCTGTTTTGCCCTTCTGGGTGAGCAGTTTCTTTGTTCTTCCTGCCAACCAGCACATTTCTAGATTCAGAGCATTCCTGGTCACACTGGCACCCCGTTACAGAGGGGAGAACAGATTTACAAAAGCAGAAATATTTGCTTGTATTGCAGGAAGTCGGTTAGATGAAATCAGCAGCAGATTTAGTAGATGACCAGTTTTGTTCTTGCTGGTGTGAGGGCCGCTGAGCTTTGCGGGACAGGACAGGGTGAAAGGAGGGGGTTCAGAGGTATCTGAGAGCTGCACATTTTCTGGCTGGATGGTGCATAAGGTGGTAGAGCCAATGTTCTGAATTCCCTGGTATGCACAGCTTTTTAGAAGGCAAAATAATTTAATATTTTGTCTCTGAGTAGAATCTGGATTCCTTAATTATTTTATCCTCTGTGGCAGTCAGGCATATCTAAGTGCTCAGGCCCAGTGAAGCATGGCTCGTGCGTGTAAGTTTATTAACAGACTTATAAAAACCTTGCTTGGTAACCACATGCCCCCGATGGCCGGATACCTGGAGATAATAATTGAGTAGTCGTCATTTGGAAACACTTGAAACAGTGTGCTCTGAGTCAGATCTTCAGGTCACCGCCCATGCTCCGGTTCCCCTCATCCCCCCATTTGTTCCTCCCAGCTTTGCCATTGCTGTTGGGTGACTCACAGCGAACCAGCAAACTTTATCTGCTGGTTTGGTTTTCTTTTTTCACAAGACAAGCCTCCTAAAAAAAGCAAAGAGCATGATGATTTTTCTGCAGATTAACAACTGAGACAGCAGGACTCTTGTGTGACCAGAAATTAGTCTTTTTCCCATTAGTTTAGGATGGGAAAAAATAGCGAGGTCAAGGAGTATTAAGCTGGTCCTGATATGAGCACCAACATCTTTAATCAAGAGGAAAATCAAGAAGGAATACCTCATTAGATGGTATCTAGAGCATACACTTAAATATGAATTTAGCATCCAAGCATCCCAGCTTCATCATAGCTACAGAGAAATCCCTTCACTCTGACTAGAAGCTTAAATAGCCTAAAATTATTTTTCCAGCCTAACATTTCAAATGGGAGAGAAAGCCAGAAGTACCAAAACATTTTAGAAGAGACACAGCCACCCTTCCTAAGAAATAGAGAAAAGAAGTTGTTTATTGCAAAATACCTTTTTAAATAGTGTTATTCCTGTTCTCTCTCTTGTTGACTTTTGCAGATATTAGTCATCCAGGTGATTCCCAGTGGTGGCAGTCTCCATGGATCTTGGAAAGTGGTGTCTATCTACCTACTTGTTTCAAAGACTTCCTGGATGATGACAGTTTACCAGGATTTCTATCCCTACCTAGCTAAGAAATGACAATTTACATATCAAAATGAAAATAACCAAAACCTCTGACCCTATGCGCTCCTCGCGCTCTCAGTAGCTTCCTTTTTCATGTACATCTTGGCCTCTGCTGACCTTCATTGGAAAATCACTTTCACATTCAGGGCAGGGGGTTGGAGAAATTACAAACGTTTTGCACTCTATTCAGTAGTTCAAGGAATGGTCACAGTCACAGGAACGACACAATTACTACAAAACACTCGGGCTGGCTTATCTCAAAATGTCATCCATCCTCAGAAACACCAACCTGGCTGGGTGCAGACAACGCTGCACTTTGAGCTGGTATTTATGGGATTTACCAACTTTCATTTGCAAACATCTATTAAGAATCATCCCAGCGGCTTTGGTTCAGCAGGACCAGACACACAACAGTGGCTGTCACAACAGAGCGCTCGGCTGGTGCTTGGCACGACGCTAAAGACACAGCAAAGTCCTGCCTGTCAGGCTTTACTGAGTACCCGTGTGCTGCCGAGGTTCAGCTTGCCTAAGGGCCTGCAGAAATTTAAACAAAGCTTATTTTAGAATGCGAGAAAACAAGCAAAGGCAGATGTCACCAAAGCAGAGCAGCTTGGCGTAGGCTCTGCTGCCAGACCCAAAGCACAACCCTATGCCTTGGGGTGCTCTGCCCTTGGAGACACCCTAGATTTTGAGTAGCCTGAGCCTCGCTGTCTACACCAAGCCCACAGGTTGCCCACGTTCCTCCAACAGCTTTGAGGTCTGGGTGGCTCCTCCTCTTTCCAGTCTCCAGGGAACTTGCTCCCTGGGCACGGGAGAGCTGTGAGAAGCGGTTTTGGATGGGAAGGAAGGCACACCTGCAATCTAGAGACCCACCCAAAGGGCTCTGGTTTTGTTTGAACCTGTCCTGAGACAAAGGTTGAACCCTGAGCAAAGTAACTGCAAGGAAAGCGTGTCTTTTTCATTCAAAATAGCTGTTTTTCAAGCCCCACTTGACTCACTGAGCAACACGGCCTGATGGAGTTGGTGACTTTTCGTGCAGCAAAACTAGGAGTTTGTTTACACATGACGATAGCTCCGCAGCATTTACTGCAAGTCATTGCTGCTGCGGCACGAGGGGAACCACCAGTGCTTTTTTACATTGTTAAGTAGCACTGAAAACCGCAGGCGCGAGGACACTGTGAAGCCCAGACTGAGCTCGTTCTACTCCTGCCACCCACCTCCTTTGACTGCACACAACGCTCTACTTACGCTGAAGCAGTCACCTGAGGTCCCCAGCAATCCTTGCAAAAGCAAGCAGAATGAAAATCAGAGCCAAGATCAGTTATGAAAACCAGATTCTTTGCTTCACTGTGCAGCAAGCATTAGTGACAGGTACAATTTCTCCATGCCAGGAACAAGGAAAACTCTTACGCTCCTCTCATTCAGCAGCGCTTGCATCAACGAGATACCTGGGTGACCTAGAAGCTTCTATGGGACTCATTTCAGTGCAAACCCCACCAGAATCAACATGACTGATGGCAGCTGCCTTACTCTGCTGGCTTACTCAAAATTAAATGGTCTCCAGGAGCACAGGGGTGGACACATTGCGACGTGCACACGCAGCAAATTCCTAGGACTACACAGGTGTCCAAGTATGGGAAGTGCTCTTGTAAAGCTGAGCAGCTTCTTTTAGAAAACAGCTCAGTGAACACATCCTCCCGTTTTTCAGTCAATGTTCAGATGGAAGTGTGCTAGCAAGAAACCAGGGGAATCCTGCAGCAGGACTTCAGCCCAGGCGATCTGCGCTGGAAGCTCGTTTGTTGCGTACCTTCACCTTAAGTCAGAGGTAAGGCTGGACAACTCCAAGTATAGGTGGTTCGTGCTGGCAGGAGGTCTTCCCACTAGGGAACGGGGAGTGAAGGGGAGATGTGGGGTTCCCCCCTTGCTCGGGTGCTTTGTGAGGAATCACGTGGTCTGGATATCAGAAAAAAATTCCTCACAGAAAGAGTCATTAGGCACTGGAACAGACTGCCCAGGGAGGTGGTCGAGTCACCTTCTCTGGTGGAAGGAACGGGTTGATGAAGTGCTTGGGGACATGGTTTAGGGAGTGTTAGGAATGGTTGGACTCGATGATCTAGTGGGTCCTTTCCAACCTGGTGATTCTATGATTCTATGAACGAGTGCTTTAATCTGCGTTCAGCAGGCAGCCAAGTGCAGGACCTGCCTGCAAGCCCCAGGAAGCATTTCTAAAGAGCTGTAGAAGACACCTAGCTGTGTTGCGTGTCTCAGAGGTGTCTGCACAGCTACACACAGGATTGTTTAAAAAATAAACAAATCTGGAACCTGTTGATACCAGCATAGACAAAAGAACCAACAGGCTGTTGCAGGACAGAAACTCGAGAGAAGGCACGAGGAGATGGCAAGGCTGTGTCAGCAACAGGGGAGAAAAATGAGAAAGACCAGGAGACAACAAGCTGATCCGATAGCTCGCTGGTAGAAGGCTGTATTTGCCGAGGGTCGCAGATCCAGCTGGAACCGTCCCAATGCAGGCCAGGCATCAGGTGGCAGAGCTCACATGCCGAGGGCCTTGCCTCCCATGCAGAGCGTGGCAGCCGTTCAAGGATCTCAGAAATCTTCTCTGGGCAGATTACAAGGGAAGCAGAGACAAAGCACACGCGAGGCTGGGAGGGAACTGCTCTTCGGGACTCCCTCTGCCTTTGCAAGACCTTTTGAATTGTATGGTATGAGCTGGCAAAATCATCATTCGGATCCTCAAATATTAAACGCTGTTCCAGGAGTAACACTAGATCCTGAATCTGGATTTGGGCTAAGGGTGCAAGACAGAATGGGATGCCTGGTGAGGACAGAGTCAGATAGTTCAGTGGAAGAGTGCTTTTAGAACTCAGTTTACATTTAAAAGGGGAAATAAATGAATTCGTAAGATATTTATAGGGAAATAAAAGAATTTATAGGTAAACAACCAGGCAGCAGGGAGCTGGAATTCCTGCGTACTATCTATTACCCACCCAGAATCCTGCTTGACCCAGTGGAACGCTCCTACAGAAATCTCTCATCTGAAAACCTCATTAAACACAGATGTAAAGGGGAAAACTGTTCTCAAATGGACTGCCAGGTCCCACAGCAAGGAGAGAAAACCAGGACCTCCTCTGAACCCTATCTCCAGACAGCTAGAAAGCCGAAGGTCCCAGAAAAAGAAATAAGCTTGATGCTTTTTGAATCTCCCTGGCTCCAGACACTAACCCTATTTAGCAAACTGTTTGCTGGGTTAATCGTAGAACAGAGCACCTGGACCTATAATTGCAGAAACGTAGATAGCATAAAGTGCTCAACAGAGGTGACAATAGAAGAATTTAACTTCAAATAATATTTTCTGTGCCAAACCTCTGCTCTCAATTTTATCTATTAACTGCAATCCACTTCTCAAATTGTAAATCTGCTGTATCTGATGGGCTAATACGAGTTTTGCACAGCGATAGCATCAAGAGTTTTTAAATTCAGCAAGGCTTATCTCAGTCTCAGGTTGCTTGGTTTCCTCAGAGTCTGGAAAAGTTTTCCAAAACTCAGTTCCCTTCTGGTGTAAATATTGTTCAGCAGCATCAGAAAGGCTTTCCACGTGGAAGTGAGACCAACTAGGGCTCTGTCTCTCGGAACCCCTGCCAAGCGCATCTTAGATTACTAATTTACAGACTGGTGTGGTCCTGCTCTTGAAGAGAGTTGAAAAAGAATACAAAGTACAATGGCACTGATCTTCTGTTTACCTGCCACACAAATCAGATAATTGGATAAAGAGGAGTCAAATAAAAGCTGAGTATTTGACAATGGAAAATCAACAGGGGAAAAAACAGCTATGCAAAATTACTATGTTTTCACTGATTCCTATGTAACGGCTGAAAATGATCCAGAGATTTCATTAGTATCTTGGAAAATATTCTTGCTACAAATGAGAAATCACAATAAAGGAAAATGGGAATCCTGTTATGGATTGTTATCCTAAACAATCAACAACCATTGAAACAAAGAAGTTTGATGCTTAAATTACAACATCAGTCTTCACAGTCAATACGTATTCAGAATGTGACATGTCTTATTTTAGGGCAAGATGTTGGCACTAATAAGTAGGTAAAACTCACTAGAAAATATGGCAAAACCAAATTAACTCTCAGGCTTCAAGGCCTGAATGAATCAGTTCTGTCATTCAGCCCCACTGCCTGTAGTCTTGTTTCTTTTTTATTCTTTTTGAACTAGTCTCATTTAAGGAACCGACTTTCCAGTTTCATACAATCACATTAAGATTTGAGGATGTTCAGTTAACAGGAATTTGAAGAGTTTAAAAACCTTTCGCAGCCCAGCTACTGCTGTTCTTACCTTGCAGGAAAGCACTTTTTGGACATGTCACCGAAGTATTTCAGTTTTAGATTAAAGGCCACCTCTCTGCTTTGAACTTCACAGACTTCAGGGATTGCCTGTGCCAGTCCTAACCACAGTTTACATTAAAAAAAATTGAACTTAGATCCCCCAAGTAAGCTACGTGCACTCTGGGAGAAGCTAAAGTTGATACAGCAGGGAGCAGTAAGATTGTAAGTGTTGCTGACTGCGTTCAAGCAACTTCTTGTTTTGGAGAGGTATCTAGGCTTAAAACTCTAAGGCAGCTGCATGGCTGCATGCCAGAAGGAAGTTCACAGTGAAGCTGTTTGCGCAGCATCAGCCTATTTTTAGTACATGGTTAGGGCGTGAGTTTCTTCCGCTGCCTGCCCCAGACCCTGTAACACCCTCCACTGGCAGGCAGAACTTCACGGCAGTCTTTGCACAGGAATATGGAATGTTTTTGGCCAGCAGTGTGAAATGGGGTATTGCACGTGTGCCAACCAACCTGCACGTCTATCCAGGGAACAAAGACCAGGGTGGCAGAAGTCCTGGTTGTTCGCTTCTCAGCTGGATTGTTGGTTTAAGAAAAATAAAAGCAGAGAAGTTGGTCTAAACAAAGTAAGTGACCATCTCTGACAAAAAAAATACAGATGAAGGTTTAGGATTTCTGCCACCATAACTCCATAAAGATTAGGCAAGGGATAAGTCACTCCAAACTCTGCACACGCAACTAGGAAGCATTGAGGAGTTGGGTGCAGTGAGCCCACGTGTATGCTCTCATAAAGTACTGCTGTCACTTCGCTTGTCCTTATACAACAGAAATGGACATCGAATGCGTGGGACACAGTCACTTAAAAATTTTGAGTGCTGAAGTACTCCCACAAATTTGCAATGGAAGAGCAGAGTGCCTTACGCTCGGTGGTGTCGGAAAGCGTGCACTATGCAGACGGGGGCTGCTCCGCCAGAGCATCCCAGTCCCCCCACAGATGGCGTTACTACCATGAGTGCTATTTTAAAAGAAAAGACGAGAAAAGAAGTGCATGGCTGTGAGCCTTGAGGTTGAGCTCAGCTCTGCCAGGGCAGTGTTCTGCTCCACGACCATTCCAACTCCCTTGCAGAAGGCAATGTAAGGACTCAAAGCTGGGCGGCACTCCAGTTAGCTTTATCCTCAGCCTACATTAGTACCAGTCCTGTAAAATACCCACTAACTTTTCCTTTAAAGTCTCAAATTCCAGCCGTTCTACCATCTTTCTATGAACAGTATTCCAGAGCTTAATGCTTCCTGGTCTCACGGCCAACTTCCTATCCTGATGTCTGAGCTAAAGACCTTCTGCCGCAATGTAATCAGTTTTTCTTGTCCTACGTGCAGCAGTGAGGGAGTGTTTATTTCATTTTTATTTGCAGCTACCTCTAACTGATTTGAAAACATGCTTTTCCCATTGAAACAAGCCCGGTCTTCCCCCCTGTCATCCCTCTCATAGCTTTTCTCTGGTTATCTCCAGCTGCTGCAAGTTTTCCATGAAGTGCGGTGCCCACAGCTGGACACCATGTTCCATGAAAGGCATTCTACTACCACATAAGGAAGAAGGGCCATGTCATGGCTTTCACAGACTACAGTCTTGTTCATACATTCCACAACATTTCTTTCTTTTTCAGGAACAGGATGCTGTTGAATCATGTTCAGCTGGTGACCAGCTCTAACCCCAAGAGAACTCTTCTGTACAACTGCTACCCTAGCAGCTTGTCCTGTCCCATCCTGTATTCGTTCAGCTGATCGTTGCTTCTGCTGATGGGTAGAAATATGCATTTGTCAAATCCATTGCTGGATTCACTGAATCACATTCTAACTCTTTTGAATCTATCAAGTTCATTTTGAATTGCAGTTGTCTTCTGCTCGTCCAGTAGTGAGCTCAAGCCTGGTGCTCCCTACAATTTAAGCAGCATATGCTATCCAAATTGTTATTCAAAATACCAAATAACATAAAATCAGAGCAGAACTGTAGAGAATCGCACTCGATATATCCTTGCAGTCTGATTGGGAATGATTAATAATTATTGAGTAGGGTTTTCCAAGCAGGTTTTTATAAACTCACTTCTAAATTGGTGTCAGACCACATTCCCCTACTAAAAGTCATTTCAAGTAAAGGTGTGCCCACTGCCTGTCCTCTGTTCAAGCAGCTTGTTACGCTGGTGTTGAAAGAACATTACTCTGACACAATTTGGTTTTTTTCATCCTTTCAGAATTCACTGGTAACTTCCCTTTTTCATTAATTTCCCAGTTTAAACTATTGACCCCAAGTGTTGAACGGAAGGGAGCAGAGAGCCAAGCTGAGCCTTCACAGAGTTCACAGCACCCACCTTTGTCTTTAATGCTTGGAATTAATTTACCATATGGGGTATCTGATCTAGGCACGAGAAAGAGTTGTTTTGCCTGTGCTGCAAATCTCTTACATACAGCAGAATAAGTAGAGCTTGTCTGAGTGCGGACATGAGAGACCTGGAAGTATTGACTGCTCTGCCCTAATGTCACACAACACAAGGAAAATGAGTGTCCTTTGCTCCTGTGTCTAAGGGTCCCTCCTCCATTGTTCCAAGATTTCAGTGACAGCTATTCCAGTAAAAAGTCACACCCACGGAACAGAGAAGACTCTTTAACAATATCCCATCCTTCCTTCAAAGATCCCAGCTGACTGAATTAAAACACAAAAACCATACAGCAAATAAACATGCATCCACTAATTACATCCATGGCATCAAAAGCCACGTGGTGAAACTGCTCCAAATATTGGCTTTGATAAAAAAATCTTTACTCTCTCCAGGGATCCTTTGCAGGGATGGATGTGGAATGACAGTATCAATAATTGCACTTCATTAACAATACCCGATCATGTGGCAACTCCTATTTACTGATGATGCACAGCTTTTTCCTGACATCTAAGTCCGTGCTGACTAGGGAGAGGATTGCACAGGCCATAGTAAATACCTACTGTGCTCACTAAACCGACTCCTATTTAAGGTGATGACATAAGAGCACACTGTTGTTCTTCTGAAAACAAAAATCTTCACACGCCTCCTCCTATAGAACCTTCCCATCAGTTTTTTTGATACTTTAAAAAGCACTGAAGGGCAGTGCTGTCTTGCTCCAGGCAGTTACGTACTTAGACAAACCCAGCATTTTCCAAGCAATCTTTTGTTAACCTCTTACAGTACAAACATAGGGTTCTGAAGCACATCCTGGATGTAGCTGCTCTTCTGCAGCATTACGCTCTGCATTCCCTTAGTATCTTTACTCAAAATTAATTCGCTCTTGAAAAAGAAAAAAAAACCAAACCAACAAAAGTACTTGAAAGGTGAGAACAAGAGCCTTCTGTCAGTCCGTCATGTCACGTCATGTTACTAACCGGTGGTGAATGCCAAGCAGCTTGCCCACTGCACAGAGTGAAGGATACACAAATATGCGGAGTTACCACTGAGTGCACTCTCGCTTCTCTCCTGGTGAAGTGTTCACATGCCTGTAACCTCAACAGAAAATACTGCATTTATGGATTAAACAACGGCTTTAAGGTTACACTTTCAGAAAAAGGACAGATATGCAAATATGAAATTCATAACTCATTTATTGAATATATATATGCAAGGATACCAATAAAAAGAAACTAATACTGCAAACTACAACTTTGGAAGTAAAGCCAATATAACAGGAACAAAATATATATAACATTGTAGATAGGAATGCATTTACCCTCTTTCATACATTCCTTGCCTTTACACCTAATGTAAATGTATGCTAGAGCAAAAGCTGCAAACGTTAGCCTATCCTGAGTGCTTTTTGACAAGCAACAGTTCTCCAGGATCCTTTCAGGGTTGAGATGTCACTGCTGACTAATGGATGTGCATACATATGCATCTACAGAAACAGCTTCAATGAGTATATAAATCAAGAGCTGGCTGCGATCTGCTTTTAATCTCCATCACTGATACAGTGGAATCTGTTTCTGGTGACAGGGAAGAAGAGTTACTATTTGCTATAATGTACTTTCAGTTCTCTTAAGATTAATTTTATCTAATGAGGATTAATTTTCTTGTCAACCTGATTGAGCATATTAATATTTTTGGAATGCACCGACTATCACCTGTGAGATAAGTCTGGTATTTCAAACAGATTATCACCACTTCATCTTTCACTCTGGTTTAGCATGAAGTTATTTTTCATATAGGCAGCATTAAGAAGCAAACTCGCTTCCTTTATATCACATTTTAGGGCCACATTCAGTGTAATCATATCCTTCTAGATCAGCACAGCTCTTTGTGCCTGAAGATCAGACTTCGTGGAGTGTAAGTGATAGACTTATTGCTACCTTCCAGGAGTTAAGCTGGTGTAACTCCTACTAGAGCCTTATCACAGAACCTCCTGTGGATCAACACCTGCTGAAGGAGTAGGTCTTTTGATCACCTAATCTGTTTCATCCTAGCTAGCTGCACTGATGCTGGTATTGAACGGGCCTTTCACCCTTCCTTGAAATGGAGTGATAGCACAGCTTACTGCTATAGTGTTTGATCACACCTTGAGACTCTGGCATGATACCAGCTGTATCCTCAAGTTATTTGAACAATATCCTCCTGATGCCTGTCCTTCCTTGGTACAGTCCTTTCTTGGTATAGCACAATCGCAGATCTGTTAATACAGAGATACAGTGAGTTGGGGAGATCTGTTAATATAGAGATACAGTAAGCTGGGGAGAAAGCTCCCTTCTCAGGAGGGTTCCAGGCATCTTAAACAGCACACACACTGCTCTTGGGAGCAAAAGAAATGCCCAAAGGCCAAAAAAAGTAATAACTCCCCCCCAACAATGTCGTAAGACAAGATTTGTTAAATTCATGAGTTTTCCCGACTGTGAGATGAAAGCAGAAGATGCCTATTTAAAAAAAAACCAAACAAACCCTCAGTAACAAAAAGACTGCATTAATTTAACTAGCTAATTTAAACATACCTATTTCAACTATAGAGCAATTCCATTACTTCTAACATTTCTGGGAAGGCAGTAGATGCTCCAGAATAATCTTCAATATATGCTTGCAAAGATTACATTGCTTTACCCCCCCAAAAAATTCAGACAGACTGTCTGAAATTCCGAGCTAAAATACACATAAAAAGACAGTAATGGCAGTATTTTGTTTTTAAAAAATGATGTAAATGTTGTATACTATCATACATTGTCATGCTTTTAAAAACTACAATTAAGGACATAAGAGATGTACAGTAAATACACTGCTGAGGTACATTTCTTCTAAATATTAACACCACGACAGAATTACTCCCCAGCAGGTGATGCTACTTGGGAACATATAAATACAATTTTTACATTGTAAGGCACTTGTACCCAGCATACATGAGTTGGAGTCAGTTATGACAAATTTGAGGCTTGTAAGAAAAAAGATTTTTGCTTTTGACTTTGTTTCCATGAATTCTGAATTAAGGTCAGTTTAGTCAGGCCATCTCAGCACAAAATGGTAACAGGTAAACCAGCCACTTGCTTTTCTGCTACCAGAAGGTAAAGTGCTGTTTTGGTTCTTTGAGGCATGGAACGGGGTAATTATTGGACAAGTGAATTATTGGACTGAACATTACACTAAGCAGCTGACACACAGTGAATTAGAGCTTAGTCTCGAATACAATCAGTATGCTGGCAGGTCTACCCCATGCAACCTTAGTAAAAATACAGTAGCTGCAAACAAAGTGCCTTTTTTCCATGGGAGGGCCATGTTTGAGGCACAAATCGAGAAGTTTAACATTGAAAGATATTATTTTGCATCCTAAAACTGTTCCGAGTGGCTGAAAAATGTTCATATTCTAGGAGAAACAAAATCTTGATAGACAATTTCAATAATCGATCTGTCATTGCAATTCAAGTCACGCTTTTAATTTTGAAAGTTACAAATACAAAATAAAAATGATCAATGGCATCATGTTTAGAGCAGTAACTGAATATTTTCTGTACACAGCAGTATTTTTTTCCGAAACTGCGTTATTCTCCAGGAAAGCAAACAGAATCGATTGAATTCTAACAGGTAAAATGTTAGAAACTCCAATACACAGTAATTGAGTCCCTTGAGACATTAAGGGAATGCATAAGAAGACAAATGACACATGTTAAATCTTTTAAAAATACAAGTAAAAAATGCTACAGAAACTCATGTTACAAATGAACTGTTTTTGCAATACCAATCACAGAACTGTAGCAGTTTATATTCAAATCAGTGTATTTTGCTTGTTTACTTCCTTCAAATCCAAAAGTATTGTTGGGAGTTCAGAGTGAAACAAGTCAAAACCCTAAACAAACAATAAGGTGATGCGATAGCAAATGACCAACATGTGGACTAGATTCAGCTTTTTGGTTTTATTTAAGTAAGTCTGAGAATGTGCTTTAACAGACCAATTGAAGAAGCCAGTAGCCATTAGAAATGACAAGGTGTTTTGAAAGCAGTCAGAGGACTGATCTGTTAGGTTTGGTATAGCGTAGATCTGATTATTCCCTATAAGAACATCAACTCTAGCAAGTAGAATTCCATGACGTGATTGTTGACTTGACAGAAAGAGAAAAAATAATCACTAAAACAATAAGGATGATAAGCAATGTTTCTCATATAGTGGTCATAAAATTAAAAAATAAATACCAATCTAGAAGAAAAAAAGCTGTTTCCTCATTCTTACAGAATACGGGACCTTTACGCATATTCTGGACAAAACATGAAGTGTTCCACACAACATGGAACACTTGAGGTATGGACGTCAGATATGGTGGCTAAATTCCATAGCGAGTTAAGAGTTGTAACTCTCTGAAGTAAAAGAGACTGGGCTGCAGAGTCCAAACGTTTGTATAGCAAGGTTTTAATCACACTTAGTGAAGTGTTCTTTGTAATTCAGGGACACAGGGAGAGGTGAGTAGTTGGGGAAAGAATGAACTACAGCCCTTTGGCATGAGTTCTAAAGCTCACAGCTCAGAACCAACAGCTGCTCAAGTAAATCTCCCGCTAACAATGCTGGGCGGAATGAGCAATCACAACAGGAACAACCTGAAATGTTCAAGCGTGCTTCGGTGTACACTGAGTCCTTTTTTACTGTGTGCTTTGCAAGCAAAAACAGAGAGCGGCTTTCCCACGTATAGCTCTTTAACTTGTGTATGAAGAAAATGCAAAATTCACAAAGTACCAGCTTGTTGCCACCAAGAACTTGTCCATGTTGTTAATTCAACTAGCTAAGACCTTCCCTCGTTGCGTGAATCCACTAAACAACTTACACATTCCAAATCTTAAGGTTTTTATTCAGTCCAGAAATATAGATCTTACTTCATTTCAATGTCTGCCTTAACTTTTGACACTGTACATATTACATATCATTTATATAGTGTTTCATTTTTTCCAGACACTGCAGACTACAAACTACATAATATTGACATGTAAAACTCTGCCACTTACTGAAGGCTCACACACATGAACGTTTCAGGCAGTTCAATGAAATTTCTAACAGAATCGGGTAGTAAAAAGTTACTGACCCTTTTCTGATCTTAGAAAACAATTTAAAAGAATTAGTAGTTATGATGTCTTAGCCATTCCCAGTTCTATAACTCTGTCCCTTGAACCTGTTTAAAAAATGATGAAAACAATAGTAAATTTAAAATCATACAGAAAAGCATTTAACAGCTCTGACATTACATCTATATTTAGTGATAGAAACAAGGGTCTCCCTTCTTACACTGTTACAAAGTCAGCTGGATTTAAAAAAACAACAAATCCTCCCCATTTTTCTACAGTATGCCAATAAAAAGTACTTATCTGCATACACTAGATTTAAATACTTCACTGCAATAAACTACATTAAATGTATATTGCGTTTCAGTCTCAGTAACAGATCTGTCAGGAGTAACTTCCATACCTAGTTTCCATTGAGCTGCTGCTGAGGAATGTCATTATGGTCAGTGCCTGATTTGCCACGGCTTTTGCTTTCTCTTTCTTCGTCCTCTTCATCTCTTTCATCATTTCCACTATGGTTTTTACAATAGAGTCTAGCACAACAAAAGGAACAGTGAGGACTTTTGCTGAAAATATCTGTCAAAACCACACTTCCCTCTCAATTAGTTTTGAGATGCACCACAAGTCAATCGTTAAATTTCTTAGCTCAACGATGGTTTTCAGTCAAGCATCAGTTAAACCGATAAAGAACACAAGGTTGAAGGCTAGCCCACACAACTCTGATCAAGTCTAGTTTCCAAGAACTAACACTGCGCTGCTCAGAGAATGCCCTCTGGTGGCACAACACCCCTGGCAACTCAACTGCAGCCCAGTCCCTAATGCCAGCAGTTCAGAAAGCGAGCAAGGAAAAGTTACAGCACCCAAAAAACCAAAACCAGCCCCAGAACATATCAATATTAATAAATCGCGACAAGTTATCCATGATGTCCTCAATATAAATTACGAATTAATTGAGGAGGAAAAAAGTCAATTTTCTCATTTCTCATATTACAACACTACAGAAATTTTAAGTTAGCAGCGTAACTGAAATATTTTGCAAAGTCAACAATTACTTAAAAATACCATTTTAAATTAATTAATATCCTCTTTGTTAATAAGATACTTGACTAGCCAAGTTAGGCAGGAAAAGTGCCATGAAGTATCTTCACTTTCATTACAGATTCAAGAATTACATAGGTTCTTACTTATAAATTCCTCGTGACATATTCTCAATGTATTTAGCTTTGTCTTCTACTCCACAGTGGTAATGGTATGTTTTTATGCAGGCTTTAATTTCACACCCGATAGTAGCACCAGGCTGGCTGCAGAGTGTGCATTTCTGTGCAAGGGAAAGAAGAGAATGGCACTGTTCAGCTTTTCAGTCTCTCACCTCTTAGTATTCAGTTTAGTGTTTCTCATATTTAAGGATACCATTTTGGAACACGGTAATTTCTCTGGCAGATCATTCTTCCATTGAAAAGTTAATCAGATTTTGTAAAATAGAAACTATATAATACTAACCTATTAAAATATGAACACTAGGAATTAACTGTTCATCTCATTGAAAACTGCTACGCGATTGAGTGTATTATTGCATTTCCAAGATTGCTTTATTGCTGCTGAAGATAGTATGTTTGGATATGAAGAATCTTAATGATTTTTTCAAGCAACAACACTTAGTTTTTTTGCTTTCTTCCACCTTCAATTTCTTACCAATTTAACAATATCCTGAATTTTAACAAAATATAACATGGCATTTTACTAACATCTCCATCTCTGAGGCCTTAATATGTTTTCACATTAAAACAATTGGAAACACATAAGTGCAAGAACTTCACTTCTACAAAGTGTATTTGTAGTTTTACACAGTGTGCTTTTAGCAACACAGGATCCAAAGCTGTCACTCTCTTACAGTTACAGGGAGGCTAATAATAATTTACTATGTCAGATCCCTAAATGCCACTAATTTTGAGGGTGATTCCTATCTGGCTCCCTGTCCCAAAAGTAATAAAACATTTAAATGTTGTGTTTGTAAACAGATGGAAAGGACTGTTTCACAAAAGAAAGGATGCAGAGCTGTATACACATGATTTGAATCACTAACATGCTCATTACATCCTACAGACACGTACCATTCTTTTTCCTCTCTTGATTTCTTGAAGTACAGTTTTGATATCAAAATCACCAAACTCTGCCCTTGAAGTTGTTGTTAGCTGGACAGTGCCAGAAGAGAACAACTGTAAAACAAGTAAGTCAAAATAAATTCAGGTCACCAATGCAATTAGAAATCTTTTTATGTGCAGGAATAACAGAGTACTGCACATCCCCTTCTATGATCTCAGACAGCATGCGCTTTACCAACAAACTAGGAAAAAAACATGCTGAGTAATTAGAATGACGAGAATTCCTTCTCATACCCACCTGACTGCTTTAATTACATTTGTTGCCTTGGAGAAATGGATTTCAAGAGACAAAGGAGCAGACAAGAAATAATGACATGATGAAAACACAAAGTAATAGGTGAGCAATATTATCAATTACAGCACTGAACCCTTCAGGAATATTCCATTTCCTCCCCTGTGACACATATATAGCTCAGCTTCATGGCACAGCTGATGTCAACGTACCTGACAAGGCCCGAGGGATGACACTGGAGCACAGTAAGTACCACCCTTGCTATCATCATCCTGGCATATTCAGTTTAAACTGACTTAAACCTGAAGCTCGGGTACACAAAGTAGCAAAGAATACTCCAAGACTCAAGGCTGCTGGCACACATCAGCTCTTAGTGAGGCGAGGTACAGGAAGACAATTAATACTGCAGAGATTGTCTGGGCTATTCATTCATTCCAAGGTGCAACAGTAACTCCGGCAGTCTGTTACTCAGAGCCCTACCTCATTGGTAGAATGAGTCATATGAAAGAGCACAATCTGCTCATGTGCATTGAAATCAGCAGATGCTTTTCAGGCTGACAGTTGTATAAGTGTGTTTATCTAAAGGAGAAGGTTTTCTACAGCTCCCGTATCTGCTCTACTCAACACACAGCCTGAACCCACTGCTCAGAAAATTAACGAAGTCCATGGACCCTTCCCGGAATGCCTGTAGAGTAAAGGTATTTTATTTTTGGAGCAGATTCTTATAGTTAAAACTGTTTTCTGTTTTTCTTTTTAAATATTGTGTATGTATTTAGAACCTAAGGGAGCATTTTTAATAAGCTAATGAGTCTCCCTGAGCTAATTCCATCTCTTCGCACGTAGCCAACTTTCATCCATATTGCCCGCAGTGAAAATAAATGAATTGCTCACTTCGCAACACTTCAGTGCTTAAAGAGATCATCAGCACACAGACAATACTCACACACAACTACATGTGATGGTACTGTACTAACATTTAAAATAGCAATTCAGGCAAAATTCACATCATGGACTGGTTAACAACAATACTGTTACTCACCATGCACTTATAGTGTGCTGCAGCCTTTTTGGCATTAAATATATGAAGCTTTCCTCTAGCTTCATTTTCTTCTTCACCTGCATGACAGAATCCACATTTAGGTTTTGTATCACTGGGGCTGCTTCTGTGGGGAGACCTGTCTCTCTGAAAGAAAAACATTTTACTAAAATATACTGCTGGGTTACAAATAAGGTTGTAATTTTTCAAAGCCTGTGGCCACCAGCTGGAGGCTCAGACAAATGCAAATTTTAATAAAAATTATATTTGCAGAGAAGAAATATGCAATTCTGTCTTCTAAGAAGGTTAGCATATTTACTGCTTACATAGGAACTGCTTTCTATTTCATCTGTGCCATGTGAGGATGTAGATCTAGTGTCTTCTGATTGCCCTTTTAAATTTGTTTTTCTTGGCTTTCCCTTACGACCCCTCCTTTTTCCTTTGGGAGGTGAAGGATCCAACTCGTGTTCATTGATACTTTCTTCTAAATCTGCTTTAGAAGTCAGAAAACATCATCAAATAACATTCTCAAAAAAATTTCCGCAAAACAAACCGAACAACAACAAAATAACAGACAAGAAAAAACATAACCTGTATTTTCTGCATTTTGGTCAGAAATCAAATAGCACCTTTTTCCATTTACTACAAACACGCATCTGCAGATGCTGAAAGCATTATTTATTTCTTTATACATATCACACTGCTTTGCATCTTTATAACATCATATATGAAGAAAATTAGCATTTCTTACAACTTCTGCGTTCAGACACAAAACATGTCCTCAGATACACACATTCACCTCCACTGGAAATAACTAATTTAAACTATGCTGAAACCAGAAAATGTTTTCAACCATGAAATAAGCTTTTAATTTATTTTTTAAGATACAGAACTCCAGTGTAAATTGCCCTTGATATTATGCTAGCGTTTCTATATAACTTATTAATTTATGCCTTTTGACCTAAGGAAAAAAAAAATCGCCCAATTTGGCTGCAAAATCACCCAATTTGGCTTTAACACTAAAATGTGTTTTGCCTCCATGAAACAAACCTAAATATATTTTACATCTACAGGTAAAAGAAGCCACCAGTTTACAGAAAATCATCCACACTGACAATATCCCAGATAAAGTATTTATAGACCATTAAGAATATAAGAACATACATTTTCAATACAGACATACTGAAGAGGTCTGACAAGCTCCTCTGAAGATGGCAGCTCAACTGCTGAAGGCTACAGAGAACTGTAGTCCAGTATTCTAGCAGACCGTCCTTTTGATTACTCAAAGATCTACAGTTAATAAAGATCAATTCTGTAAACTTAAGATTGCTTCCAATATGATCTAGTCAGGTTGTATCCGACAGAGAACAGCCAGCTCTCTTCAGTCTCTGCCACCTTTCCTGATCATCAGGTGCTCACAGGAGCATCTTTTGGTTTTTTATCTTTTAGTACAGAACACCCACCCCTGCTCCATAACACCCAAGGATGTTTCAGCAGACTTCTTTAGAGAAACAAGCACACACACACACACACCACTGAAGAACATGCTTCTCAAAATCCAAACCACAATCACCAACATCAGCCTCCAAAAAGAAAAAAATTCCAAAGAGAAGAACTGGAACATCTACTTCACACATTAATGGGCCACTGAATTGTTGTGGTATTATTATTGTATTATTATTATTGCATTACTAGGGCACTTATCACCATTACATCCTGGACTCATCACCTAGAAGACGGGATATCTTATTTTGAGACTAAATGCTGCTCCGCCAGAACTCGTCTCTATTTTCAGGTGAAAATCAAATCACATTTCTATCTAATGATTAGCAGTGACTCAACTGCACACAAGTCTGAAGTCAAAGACTTCAATATATTCCACAGCCAATAACTTGGAGTAGGAGATAACCCAGATTATTAGATAACTGACCTCCCAGCCTGAGGCCGTGCACACTGACTGACTATGAAGCTCAGCTCAGTCTACTGCCTCTGTTACCAATCCCTGAGAGCACTAAAACTTCTTGCACATTTATTAATGACGGAAAGAAAACCAATTCAAATGCACCACAATGAGTTATACTGAAATTGAGTTTCCTAGAAGCTTTACTCTGTTGTATGGTCAGAAAGAGGAAAAATATTGAGAGTAAATTAATACAAAACTGCAAGTTATTTTGGCTTAAATTGACAGATTACATAACTAGATACAGATATTCCCAAGCTGCTATTAAAATGCATCAGTCTATCTACCACAACACTTCCATGTTTTAATATATAACTATTATTTTCTAACTAGATAAAAGCACCACTTTAATCTGAAAAAATGAAATAAAATACCTAAGACAATACTTTTTATATTTGCTTCCCTGAATTTCCCATCTAACCTTATTTTTCATTTATCATTACTTGCTGAATTATGCAATAATCCCCAACCAAGACTATGCAATTTAGATATCATATCCCTCAGACTGCATATAGCTAATTTTACTACAACCTGAAAACCTCTTTAACAGAAAAGATTTATTTTATCTTGTCTCTCAACATATACATGAACTATCCCCAAGTATCACACAAATACACGAATCTTTGTCTCTACTTTTACATCTACAGAAATCTAGGGGGAAAAAAAAGTTTTAAACCAATGTGACTATTAAATTGTTGACCCTTTAAATAACATCACTAAGAAATTATAAGCACTACTTCCAAAATCATTCCATGGATTTCCCTACTTGATGAAGCTAAATGCAATCCACCCACCAAGATTCCTTATTTTTCCACGGCTCCTTATAAATTCTCTCAACTGTAATGCTTTCCATCTCTAACTCCAGCCTTATTTTCTAAATGCCGTTAAAGCATATCCTGAACTCTCCACACTTTTAAAACTGGAAGCAAATCAGAATTGCTAAAAAACAAGCACACGTTATGAAAATCAGCAAGAAATGTCACAGCCTCCTTAAAGAGTAAGTTCTTAAGTGCTATTTTTCAGTCTAAAATTATTAGAATATTTAAGATCTGAAAAGTAAAAATACTGTATTTTTAAAAGGTTGTTTCAGCATAAGAAAAAAAGTACCAAGGCTGCACAGCTTTCTTCAAAGGAAAATACATTTTCTGTGCTCAAAACTAGTACTTCCCCAGAAGTTCAGTGTTCAGATGAAATCCAGATGCTATATGGCCCCTTCACTAAAATAAAATTCCTTGCAGATTTACGTCTCCTGCTACAAGTGATGTAGACCTACAGATTAACATCAGCGACATGTAAGGATCTGCTCTACCACATCAATCTGCAAAACTGACACCTCATAGTTTCCTAATAGTTCCTCATTTTTACAGCACTATGAACTAACGTAACAGTACAGGAAAAAAGAGATTGTAACCAGCTTTAAAAATACACCTGCCTTGGACGGTCTTCACTGTTTAATACACAGTTTGGTTGGTGCCCTATCCCTCCCCTCAAGCCCACTGCCAGCTTACCCTGTTTCCCTGGCATCTGATGGTTGGTTGTTTCCAACTTCTCATGTCAGCTTGAACTAAGGAAAACACAAAAAGTTGTTCAACTCCTCCCTGGCCAGATGACGTTTTATCATGGATATCACCCATACTCCGAATCCCCTGAGATTCCCTAGTCTTCAACTGCCCCCCATCCCAGATCCCATTACTGCATTGATTTTTAAAATCATCACAATATTCTCAATGTAGCTTTATCTAAAGTCTTCCAAGGAGGTATCTTACGAGCTTTCGTCAAAGTCCTTAGATGCTATATCTGAAAAAAACAAGCTCAATACGCAACACAGTCTGAGAAGGAGGGGTAGGGGTTAGAAATCAAGAGGAAACATTCCACGTTTTCAAAAGCACCTAAGAACACGATACTGTAAATTCAGATGAGTGGAGAGACGAGCGGCAGCAAGCCCAAAATTTGCATTTTAGAAATCCATGAGCAGTACAAAGTACCACAAAAAGAAGACTAACAAAATGCTGTGTTACATAAACTGTTAACAGGGAGACTCGGCTTCACAGAGAAAGCTAAAAATTCTCCTTTGATCATGACTAGGAAGAAAAAGGATCAAGATGTTTTGCTGTTTAAAATAAGGCTTGGCAGAGAAGAGGCTGAGATATCACAGATCTATTCTGTATTGCATCTGCTTGAAATATACAGGGAATCACCCTTTTTCGAAAGCTAGGTTAAAGTGAAGTAAGAAAAGAATTAAGTGACTTAAAGGCTGTGAAAGAACAAATAAAAAGGGGATGCATACAACAAAGGCTAACACTGCTCTCTACATTACCTCAAACAATAGACTAAGTGAGCCAGAAGCAAAGGGGCCAAGTCTGTGTGAACCAGATAAACAAAACTGACTGGCAAAATGTAATTGCAAGTAGGACTCAATGTAAAAAGAAGCCAAAATGTAGGATGTAGAAGTGGCTCAGGCATGGTGTTATGAAAATCTGAAATCACACATATGTACTTGAAGTTTTACCGTGCCTTTGGGGTAAAAGAGAACCTAAAAATTACAAAGACCAAAATCAACCTTTCCAGATTTTTAGAAGAAAAACAGAATATAAAGGAGAAATAAAATTGTTAGCATCTTAAAGGAAGTTGTCCTTAAAATACAGCTTAAAACCTGGAAAATCTTATTGTCCCAGTAGTCAATAATAAAAATGTGAAGTATCTATAAGCATTAACAGGAACCAGAGATTTGCATAAAAACCCTTGCTAGCAAAAAGTTGGGTAAACTGATCATGAAATAGCAGTATCAGCAAGTGATGTGAAATCAACAATCAAAATGCTGAGCACAAGCAACAAAAAATAAAACTTTTCTTTTTTTTTTTTAATGGGAAAAGACTAAGTTCCACAAAACAGATCTAAACTGGATAAAGTAAGAGAGGAAAAAAAAAAATCAAATTGCTTCTTAGGTCTCATCACTAGTATGTCCTCCGAAAGTACCAGATAGCTCAAGGAACTGACTCCTCTTGTCCAAAAGCCATCTCTCATGGAACAGTATCTATGTTATGAAGCACTTAAGACTATTTAATCAAGTACACTTAACATGGAAAATTAGTAGAATAGTCTCCTATAACCATACAATCTAAATGCTTTTTCAAGCAAACAATCATGGGCAAAGACTGAAGACAGATAATACACTCCTCTTCTCTTATCTGCATAATCAGAAAGCTTACAAAGGTGTTAAGCTCGTGCTAGCTGACCAAGCACAATTTGTAACTGTCTTGCCTAGAAAGGAAGAATTTTAGTGTAAACAGCACAGCACTGGTCCTTGGGTAGGACAAACCACTCACCACACTACTTTTACAGGTTTTCCTTTTCCATTAGCTGTTTGGTTTTCCATAAGACAACACCACTGTGATGCTTCCCCCAAACACCTCATTAGTCTAGAATGGACTGCAGAGGAGATTGCAAACCTACTGCCACGACCTGCTGGCTTTGTCCTAACACTAGGTAGACACTTAATGCCACTTTCAGCACAGCATTCTCCGTAAGACAGACAGCAAGAAGGCTGAGCTAGTGGAGCTGAGGAAGTATTCGTTACCGTACACCAGCAGAACTGAAGTAACACTGAACCACGATGTTACAGAAACTTTCATACCTGACTGCATTAGAGCAAGCTCATGCCCCGAGCAGCGTTACAGAAAATGCAACTATGAACAAACACCAATTAAAGAATCCATAGGTGAATCAGGATGTTACCTAACTATAATGCCAAAATGTTTTGGATGTTTTTCCTGCCAGGCTCTGGCTTAAATAGTGCTTTGAAAAAGTACTCGGTTTGAAATAGATTGCAGCATCTCTAAATAGGTCTCAAAGAGAAATATTATCCCGACTCAACATACTGAGCAGTACAACAAGCAGAGATTTCACATCTGATCTGCAGAATAAGATGAAAGGAATGCTGAGACAGAGAATGTCTTTATTTCCATTGTGGAAACAATTCCCTGAGGCTTTGAGTGCAGCTACGATAGGAATTATGGACACTTTATTTTCTAACCCCAGTTTCTAAGCATCTGTTTTAAACATTAACAAAATACTAACATGGTTGTCTTCATTATTCTTTGGTTTACTACTATGTAACAGAAAAATGAAATCACATTTTTATCTTTGTTTATATTAAACTATTCCTGATCCTCTGAATTGTTTTAAACTCAACACAGGGGCCAGGGCAGCTCCACCCGAAGGGAACTGAAAGGTACCAGATTTTAAATGTTTCAACACATATTTCCAATACATTGGGACAAAATTCCAACAACCAGTTGAAAAATCTTTAGCTCATCAATGCTCCACTCTTCAAAAAGAATAAATGCAAAATAAATAAATCACACTGAACAGCAATAGTTAGCTATGACAGCCTGACAGCACTGGTACCAGCTCATACAACCCATCAGACACTGAAATCTTACGACAGTTTGCGTAAACTATGAATTAAATTATTACTTGAAGTTCAGGTCAGATTATTTTGTTAGATTTGTAACCAGCAATACAAAAATCTCGACATAAAACTTTCAGTAACTTGGTCTGCTCCTCGGAGCAGGTGTCTTCAAATCTGTTGACCCCACAGGCACGAGCTACTGCAAAGTGTCCAAGTGTCTCATTTTCACTGTCCTTCTTCCAACTAGTGGGAACACAGCCCAAATGAATCACTCTGAAGTATATGTACCCACAGGAAATACATAAGAAATTCTCCTGTGTCACCTGAAGGCTAGGTCATATGGATAAATTAGACAAGCGCAACAATCTGCTGAAATAGATAATAAATTTAAGAGCACAATACTTTTGCCGCCATTCTTCATATTTTTATATTCAAAGAAAGCAGAAGATAGTTCAGCAACTTCTGTCAATTAAAGGGAAATGAACTCCCATTGCTCATTAATTATGTCTTGATGAGTAGGGAGATAGTCTGATGAATTCTCACTCCACTTGAACTTCACGACATCAATAAATAACATCTAAGAGGAATGTTTTATTAGGCTTTAACTGGGTAACTAATTCCAACATAGGTCCACTTTTCCCTGCAGCCTCCAGAAATGTTCTTTGGCTGTTATTAAATGGTTAACAGATACTTTTTTAAAATTAGAATTTCTAGCAAAAGGTACGTTAACCAGATAGACTGGCACAAATACATCTCCTATGGCATCTATTTTCTAAGGAAAATAAGGAAAACTCTATTACATAGAAGTATTGCCTACAGAAAACAAACTGTTCTGGACTTCAAATGCTCCTAAACACTTCCAACAAACACTAAAAAAAGTGGCATAATAAAAATATTTGGACTGCAACAATTACATCTGGATACAGAGAACAAAGGATAAAACCCCAGATGTTCTACACTGACCAAGAAGAAAAAAAACAGCATCCCAGGGCAGGAGCAATAAGTTTCCACTGAAAAGGACTGATAATCACAGTGCCTCTGTGCACCTATGTTGAGTGACATAACCGCAGATGAGCTTTAACTATTCTGTTATGAAAACACTGCTGAGAGCAAGGATTCATAAAAATGAAACAAAAACAAGAGAAAAAAAAGCAGCTATGTTAGTATTATATTCTTTGCTAGTCTATTTATTCTTCTCTGCAAGTCTTTTCTGGTTTCACACACCACCACTCTTTCATATTTAAATTCCACTTTGATATTCACATTTCCCTCAAGAAATAAATCAACAAAATACATACACAAAGCTTCAGCTCACCATCCAGCATTTTCCAGTTGCCATTTCTCTGAACAAACTTCAGCATTTAAATATTTAGAAACAATCCCTCCAAAGTCCCTTCTTAAACTCCGAAAGCCACCCTGCATCTTTTAAAGCTAATTAAGTTTTCAATGTACCAAAATACCAGTGCTCCACAAGGCTATAAGTCATTTCCATGAGACAGATGCACTACGTATTTTTACTTTCTTTGATGTAAATGTCTGTCACAAAAGAACCCCAGCTTCTGGCATTATCAAATCCAGAACGATAAGTGATAATATTCTATGGGCATAGCTCCCTAACCGTGTGGGCTAATAAGAGAATGTATTCTCTTGGAAAGAGCACCGGGAAAAATTTCAGTTGAATATTAAACAAAAATTGCGACCTATAACTACAAATATTTCTAGAAGTGTAAAGCATAACAGAATTAAATATTTTAAACAAAAACTGAGTGCAAGGTTAAATGCTGAATGAGATACTATTGGGTTCTTTGGCCTCAGTGTTTCTGAGTCACATTGTTTATTCCTCCTTCTCATACCCTCAACTTGAGAGTCTCTTCAGATGAATTTAATGCGTTAATAAATTGCCATCATCAGCATTTACGAAAAAAGCCACCACACCTCCGCAGTGATGTTCCCATGTCTTCTCAGGCAAATATATATGCGTATGAAATTTAGAAGCCTTTGCTGTTAGAGAATGGCATTGTATGATTTGAGATAATGGTTTCTGAAATCAAAGAAGAGCACAAGCTCAGATCCTGCAAGGAATTCCAAGCAGAAGTCGTACGTTGGCATGGGGCTCCAGACAGAACTGGAGGCATTTTTCAGTAGATGTCAAACATGGACACATTTGTGAGTATATGTATAAAAGATGATATTTAAATATCATCAATAGTTTAATCTCTCTCCGGACTCAAATGTCTTCAATATTCTGTTTCTGCCAACAAGCAAATCAAACCCCAAAATGAAGAAACAGTGCCAAACTATAGGATAACATGGCCCTGTCTCTTTGGAGAAATAATAGAGCATGTATACTGCTCTTCTTGTTTAAATCTAGTAACAGCAAAATCGAAGAGCATTTTATACAAAGCACAACAATAATTATTTAAACGGACTGAAAAAAAATCTGTTTTCATTTGGGATTGTCTATTGTCGTTAATATCTTTCTAAGCACTGAACCAACAACCAAAATTTACCATCAGTATATCTAGTACCCACAGCATAAAAGTAGTATATTGCCTTAGAAATACATTTGGCAGAAAGAGACTGAATTACCTTATGAAACATGACCTCCACTAAGTAGAGTCACATATTCCTCATTAGTTAAATCTCATGGCATTTCAGTTGAATGTAATGCACAACATAAACTAATAACTGTTCTCTTACCAAACTCAGACACAGCAGGAAAAGGGAAAAAAACTGCATAAATATACACCAGCACAACTAGTCTGGAGTTTTAACAGACCACTCAATTTATTTATGTTTGTGGCGTATCACCCCTCACACATTTCACTACTCTCCTCTGCAAAGATGCCCAGCATTTACAAATATATCCATACAGCTTTTTTTTGTTTATCCAAATTATTGAGAAATATATCTAGAAGTGACCTGATCACAAACCTTTTTATTTACTATTGCGTCCTTCTATTTAATAGTTAAAAAAAAAAAGAATACTTAGGAACATTAGCAATAGCAAAAATCAGCTATTACCTGACAAAGTATTGCAGATGTTAATAGTGTGAATATTTACTAACAACAAATATAAGCCAACTCCTTCCCAGAAGGGAACACATTACTTCAAACCAAACTTTATGTTGACAGAACATAAAATCTTTCCAACATCCTAAAATTTGTCTTAGGTTTTATTCCACCTCAACCAATAACTTTTCTCTAAAAGACAGAGATCAGGTGGGCTTCCAAAGTAATTGTTTCTTGAAAAACTGTAGTTCTAATTTTCACTGAAAACATTTATAATCTCCAAAAATATTAAATTTAACCAAAGTATCTTTCTACAATGGGAAAAATTTATATTGAATAATTTTACCTTCAGAGTTATGCGTAGTTTTCTTGTGTTTTCGACATAAAATCCTATAAACAAAGTAGTTGAAAACTGTCAAGTCAGTCATGATTCACAGATTATTTACTCAACTTTTAAACTTAAACGCCAGTACATTTTTCTCCCACTTGTAAGACTCACTGATAAACAAATCTTGCAGTGAAAATATGCTTTTCTAGCACATCACTATTTGGAATTCCACAAGCATCATTAGAATTTTTTTGCAACAGTTTTGTTTAGATTGTTTTGCTTTATTGTTTTCTTTTTAAAAAGCAAAGAATGTGAAATATAAATAAAAAATAAACATAGCAAATAAGTAATAGTTACATGTAAATGCCTTGTGAGGGTTTCTCTCTTATCTGAGCTTTATCATGCAAAGCACAGTAGTAGTGATATGTCTTATGACACGTTTTCACATCGCAGCCAATGGTTGCTCCAGGACAATGGCACAAAGAGCACATCTATAAAGAAAAAGAAAGCACAATTTGTGTTACTGGTGGCTTAGTATTTTTGAGTTTAAAAACGATAGTTAATTTTCCTGGTGACAAAATGAATGGAGTTATGCACTTGTCATTACTCCTCCTGCTCTCAGGAATTTACCATTATTTATTTTAAAATAAAGGAGATATTTGTTGCAAATGCGCAACAATACAATAACCATCATATGTCGATTATCAATTCAATAAAGAAAATATGTAATTTACTTTTGCAGAATATCACATTTGATGGAAGCGACACAGCCGTTCACCTAAATTCTGCGCTGCAAAGGACAATTCATTTATACCAACCATTTCAGACAAGTTAAAATCATAAGTTGTACCTGTTTAATTCTGAATTATATTAAGAGGGTATGAGGGAAAAAAAAGAAGACACCTATTTGTCAATGCTTCTGGCAGTTAGATATACTGATGAGCTGCAAATATACCTTAGACTCAGCAGCTAACCTTACCTTTTTTCTACACAGTTATTTCCTTAAGCTGTTTCCTAAGCACTGAATTTAGTGAAATATTTAATAATAAAGAATAAATTTAATAAAATTAATCTATTTCAATTAGACTAAACTTCTTTATACTTATAGTGTAGAATATGTTAAATGGGAACCTGTTGCTTTACTCTTCTTCCCCCAAAATTAAGTCTTCTCATAATTAGATTCGTCATTGCTTAGTACACACCAGCTATCAGGCTTCTAAATTGTTCACTGCCTTTCTCACCCTGTGTTAAGAAAGGAAGTAATTGACATTACAACAATATTTTTCTCTATGTTATTTTCTGCTGACTTAATATTGCCCCCAAATATCATAACTTTCCACTAACCTCTCCTCACAAGGCAACCAGAGCTTTTTATTTGTATCTTGCATGTTGCCCACACTCCTGAAAGACTAATTCCAAACCATAAGTGTGCAATGTAGGGCACTCCTTAGGTACATCTTTGTGGAATACACTTTCTGCCCATCACACTATCTCAGCTGAATTCTTGTTCATCTCAAATATGCCAAACTAACACTATAACTACAAGTTATGTATCACCATCCTGTTTTTCAATTTTAACACAGTTAACTGAACAGTAAAAATGTCAAAGCCTTGGATCATCTCCATTTACTCCTCTGCAGGCTCTGAAATGGTATGGTTACATACTGTTCCCTAGTTATCTAATTTGTATGGGTATTTCATCTCATAAATTTGTTATACGTTATGGTCTGATATACGATAATGGCTGATCAAAGCTCTTTATAAAAGCCTAGGCTGAAATGCTCTCTATCCAATCCATTTTAGTCAGAAGTTTAGCATTTTTAGAGCCAAAAATGACTAAAAGAAAATTCTTTATGAACACACTGATGTAGCTGTATGAACAAAACAGGCCACAGGAATTTTTGACTTATAGGTCTGTTTCCTGACACTAATAAAACATGTAGTCCAATGGCACAAGTCCAACTGTCAACAGATTAATTAATTCCCAAGTTATATCGGTACACGTGTAGCGTGCCAAGCTGCAAAATAGGTAAGCTCTTTAAAGAAAAAAAAAAATCCTTCCATGCACAGCTAACAGAGAGTAATAATGACATTGGGGCCTTTTAGTCCCAAAGGTTTAGACTTCACAAGTTTTTATGTCTGGCCTATTATTATTTGAACCTACAAACTTTTCTCACACTTTTATTTCAAATATATTCCCACCAGAAAGGCTCCGCATGCCAGTCGATATCTCTTCAAGTAATGCACAGGCCTCCGTTTTCAGTGTGTACCTGGTCAGAAGCAGCACCTCCTGAAGGAAAGCATCTGCGTAAAATCTGTCCGCAGACAAATTTAGCTCAAGCTATCAATATAATTACTTAACCCAGTGCACCATGCCGAGATATTTTTGCTCAATACGTGCCCACATAAAAGAACAGGCGAGAGCAGAGAGCTGGCCTCAGAGGAGGCATTTGGGCCAACTATAACCACAGAGCTTTAAGCTTCCTATACGAGTCAACAGAGAAAGGCAGATGCCTCCAGAGCTGTAGTTTTCTGACTGCTACAAACAGAAATAAAGCACCTAAGTTAAGATCTAAAATTATCTTGTAAATTCTCACCAAACAGGAAACATCTCAGGACTGTGAATCTAACAGGTTAACCAGAGCCAGGTTTTCCATAAAAAGCTGAACCAGGTGCCTGATGCGCACAGCTTGTGAGCTCCAAGAACACATCCAGCTGTTGTGTCAGTGAAGGAACGCAGACATTCCACCACTTAAAGAGACCCAGGAATCAAAAAGTCTCCCAATGATCTGTAGTTCCATCCACTACTGTGTTCTTCGGAAATCCCTAATCAGGACATGAACGACTTGTGAATAGATATTTCTTTGTGCTTCAGCTAATTAGAGCAAATAAAGTTCCCTGCATTGGAAAAAGGTTCAAATGCAACTGGTTGAGAGACTACTCTCAGTAGCCCAAGAACTGGTAAATACATAAGAGTGCTTTAAATAACTAAGCTGGAAATTTTTCATGTGAGGAGTGAATTGATCATTTGTTAAAAGTATTCTGAGAAACCTTCAGTCATTTCCCAAGTGGAAAGCTATTAGTTGTACAAAAAAAAAGCCAGAAATCAAGAATTAGCTTCTTGGGAATTAAAAAAAAAAAAGTCATTGCCGCTCAATTCTGATTAACTTGGTAGAACTGTAACCACCATGGTACCCACGTACCTCAAGATGCCTATATTCACAGAATTGTCTATTAAATAAACATAAAAGCAAGGAACAAAAGTACCTTTGGTAGTTAAAAACAGATTTCGGCAGCAAAACCAAATCCTGGCAAAAAAAATACTAACACACCTTTGCCAGGTCCCTAGAATGTGGGTTTCATTTGAAATCTAAGAGAAAATATTAACTAGAAATTACTGGATTAGAATAATAAATTCTGGAAATGCTACTGTTAATAGACAGCCCATCAAGAGGAAAACCAGGCACATTCTGTAAATGAGTTTTCAAATTTGCTTGCAAAAAACTGCATAACTGCTACAACCGTCCACATTTGCCAATGAGAAAAGAGTCTAAAAGTAATAATTCTCGTTTGTTATTTTTTTTAATAATTCCATGATTAAGTTATAAGTCTTAAAGCAATACGTTTACATAACAGAAGAACTTGGCTGAAATAGACTATTTTTTATCCGCTCCTAAAGGCTATCCAAGGGTTGGTTAACTGACATTTAAATTTCACTTCAATATAAGCATAATCATATATACTGAGGGTTTTTTCCTTCCAAGTTTGAGACCAGTTTTACTTCAAACACTTCTTCTCTAAGTTGTCTGATACCTTAGAGCTCACACAAAAGGAGCACTTTAACACAAATAATACAAAGAAATAATCTAGCAAACAGCTTCACCATAAACTTCATATAAGGTAAGAAAATATTGTCCTCTATTTTCAACAGCCAGAATTAGAGACTTACCAATTTAGTGCCCCTCTTTATTTCTTTCTGAATATCTTCAATAGAGAATCCACCAAGACTCTCATTATCAGTGTGTGAAGACACCAGTGCAGAGGAGAACAGCTAAAATTATAAAAACAAAACTTATTTTTTATGTTTTAAGGGTGTAAGGGATATAAAGCATTTACATATATGAAACCCACAAAAAATTCAAATTAGAGCAATTAAACATTTGCGCCAATACCACAGCTGGTTGCATTTTTCATTTGTTTGTAGTCTTTTACTATTTCACTGCATTCCATTCCCTTTTCCTATGGGTTACTTACCATACATTTGTGATGTGCTGCCACCTTCTGGTTTTCTGACATCAATAATTGTCCACATTCATTATCTTTATTAGATCTACAAAACCCACACTTCCTTTGTCTTGAAGAGACTTTTTTCTGTCCAACTGAGCTTGTCATGATTTTAAATGACCTTAGAATGCCACTTCAATCCTCTCAATGCTACAGGAAAAAAAAAAGGTGCAAGCAGCATGTTAACATCAGTTTTAACCGACAGTTTTATTAATAAAATATTGGTTGCTTGAAAATCCTCTGTCCCTTTTTACCCTCTCCTTTATGCATCCAAATAAACATGCACCCAACAGGGTCCGTATTTTGCCAACTTTGTATGAAATTGTACTGGCAAGCAGAATTAGTTCTTTAGGCAACAGTGTTTGAACATTAACACAAAACTTTGGATAGTGATATAAAACTTACAGGGCAAAAAAAGAAATAAGTGGGAAATAGAACCAGTACAGCAATCATTAGGGGGATAAGTTCCTGGAATTCTTTCATCCTATTCTTATATTATTTGTGACAGCAAAGGAATTTGTAGGAAACGCACTACTTGTGCATGCAATAAAATACACAGCACTGAACTTCTTTAAAAACAGAAGTAAAGGCGCCCCGCAAGAGTCCAGCAGAGCATCCAGAACAGGTTTTGAGTGTAAAAGCTCACAAAGCAGCAGGGCAGATGAGCAGCCACCCTTAGATGAGGGCAGAGAAGATAAAACATTACCATTTTCAGTACTGCACAGATACAGAGCGGTTGTCAAACAGCACCAGGAACTAAATTTTAGAAGGATCCATGATTAATGTGCTGCCACAGAAACCTCTGAGACACAGTTAATCTAGCAGTACAGTACTAGTTTTTCAGTTAAGCGCACGAGAGCTGCTATTCTCATCTAAGTAGAGTAACTCAAACTCAACCCAAATCACAAACTTTTCGTGTGTTACAAGCAACGTATTTTAAAACGTAACACTGAGGTCCCAATGCCCTCATCAGGCAGACACTGCAAGTTCAGAAGTGAAAACACCTACCAAGTGTACATGCTTCCTGGCCCACTGTTGAGCAGCCTGTGTTCATTTGCTTCTACATCTCTCAAGAAATAAAATACTGTCCCCCTTCATACCAAAATGCTCGCATCTTTTCACGTTGGAGACTGAAGCTTTACTGTCAGAACTGACCACAACTACAATAAAAGCATCCTCCTCAACCTCCCTCTACGTCACACTCATCTGAACAAGAAAAGCCACCACACAGTTTGTTACTTCTGTTGGAATTAATATAAACTAGCCATAAAACCAACAGAGCTGCAATGCACCTGGACTGCGCTTACAGCAGCGATCTGCACAAAAAGGCATGACTGTGACATTTGCATGGGCAAACCTGCCTGCATTCGCGCCCTGTCAGCCTCCCATAATACTAGCATCACTCACTATATTTCTGATCGACAGCAGAGGAAAGTCATTAAGTTTCAGTTAACGTGTCCTACTGCTGAAAGGCAACCCTTTTGGATTCTTGATCTCCTGTTCCAACAGATTTTCTCAGACTGAGTTTTCACTGTTTGTCTTGCAATGCTTCCTACAAAACTCCTGCATGAACAGTGTCTGCCCTATACCGATTGCTTTTGCTTTATCAACAGCTTCATTCGCTTTCTTTTGTAACTGGAGGGCAGTTCACTGGCTGGTGACGCATATTCATAAGAAGAATGCATAGATTTCAGATCTTGCTGATTTGCACAAAAAAATGTGCTAATCTGGATAAACCAGTCACACCCTTTTGTAGTGGCAATCGAGAGTCCTTAAATGTTAAACACAAAAGAATTACTATACTGTATTCTTCTAAAGAAAAATCAAAACAAGAGCATTCTGTAATCCCTTCTGAGTAGAAAGAAGGAATCAATTTTGAAGGAAAGATATCAAGGCTTTAAATTTTAAAAAAATAATTATTTGAACTTTAAAAGAAATTTGGGAGTAGGAAAAAGACCGACAAAAAACAAGTAGAAAATCATATCACAAAAACTTCTTGTTTTCAGGTCGCATTCAGTAGCTCGATATAAATCACACAGTGATGGCTTACAAGTATATTAACAAAATATTTTTAAATGCAAGAAGTTTGGCTTTAATATAAATAATTTGATATATATACATTCATTTGGGTCTACTCATTTCATTCTACATCCAGACTATATTATTGCTACATTGACAGCAACAAAAATAGTTCTTCAAAGGAAGGCATGGATTTCCTTCAACACACACGTACAGGTTCTACTGTCTTAGGGGAATAAGAACTACTACTATAAAAACTAGCTATCCTTCAATTTAACAAGCAAATTCATATTCTAGAAAATGCAAATAATTTACAGAACACATAAAAATTGATTAAGTGGCTCTCATCATCTTTAATTTATTAGAATAGTAACTTTCAAAAAACACGATCATAAAAAATCTTCTCACAGCTGGGTGCAGTCAACTGCTCTCAGCTCTGTGCCTCCAGCGCACCAACAGGCACGAGAAGACACATCATTACAGCAATATCAGAGCCTGACATAACCTTGCTTTTGCCTAATTACATTTTTAAGACTTACACAGAAGTTAAAAATAACACCAATATTTACCTGATGATGGATGGATGTTGATGTTTTAACATAAAAAAAAAATTAAATTAGCAACGATTATGTTTCGGAATACTTCCGTAATTATAAATAATTTAACACTTGAAAAACTACTCAAAACAGACCAAAAAAGCATCTGTGTACGCCAAAAAGGAAACCCACATTCTTTTCACCATCAGATTACATTACTCTGAAAACATTTAACAAGAATATCTGTGAGTTTTCTCTGCAGTCCTGCGTACTTTGCACTCGTGTTTCCTGTATCACTAGGCATTAACACTCTTTATAAAGACAGCAAAAAAACCCAACATCTCAGCTTGAGAAATATTTCAGAAGCGTTTCAGCTGGAGACCTCTCCCTAAATTCTGCTTGCTTTCTCATAAATGTGAGAAAACACGGCCTTGGGATCACTTTCCTTTGTGCCAAAATGCAATTCTTGTCCTGTCCATTTAAATATATCTATTTTCTGAAAAAGATGAGCCAAGTTAGTTAGCTTATACCACAGACTGAGAAATCGGAATGAAACACTCAAAATTCTGTTTTCACTTCTCGAGCTAAATCACCAAAACCAACTAATCCAGCCTGCCAAGTTATCAAGCTACATTTCATTAGAAGAAAAAGAACGCAACTTAAGAACAGCTCAGTATTTCCATTTTGTCTATTTAAAAAGCTAACAAATGGACAAGACTTACAAAACAGTATTTAAATAGACTGCTGACAGAAACCTCGCTTGTCAGCTTGGTCAGAGAAAATCTTAGAGAGTGGCTGACAGGAAGCTGTGGGATCACTGCCCAGGAGGGCTCACACCACCCCTACCAAAAAGGAACACAACTACTACAAAACTCAGACTATTACACACAGGTACGTTTTCCAAAGCCTTGGTCTTAAAAAAAAAAAAAAAAAAAAGAAGAGTCGCATCTACGCCTAAAAATCACAAAAGATGAAACTCATTTGGTGATTTTTCACTCAAAAACTGTTGCTGATTTTCATTCATGTTTCTCAATATCCACCAAGGTGTTCAATGCAGCGCTTCCCCTAAACACCACCTTTATCATATCATTAAAGCAGCCAGTTCTACAGACTCACACGGCTCGCATATTGCTTTACCGAGTTGCTCTACACAACAGGCTTTCAAATGTAAAAGAACAGTGTGAGTTCCACAACTTCCAGGCAAAGAAGAGCGCTCTCGCTGTGCGAGACATCGTTCAGCACTGAAGACAGAGTGTAACCTGGATTCTAATTCCTATTTATTGCTGGAATATGTTTCAAGAGCTACTGACTGTTTATAGGAGCAAAGGCCCTACTTGCACTCCCAACAAAAGGCCATGACTTATACTGTACCCTCTCAGGCAACATTTGTTTTGCTGCATACCCTTTATGATTACAAAGTTATAGAGAAGATCGTTTAGGATTTAAATTTATATGCCCAGAGCACTTCAGATACCTCAGCAAAACCTACAAGAGCAGTACACAACCTCTGTGACATTTTGTTAAATGTTCTGCAGTGGTGTGGACTCTCAGGAAAAGCTACAAAAATATTTGTGTTGCATTTTTCAAGATGCTCACTAGAGATGCCAGATTCCCTGCTCAGGAAACCTGCAGGTGCTTTCTAGTTCCCAGGGTCAACCACCCATTCCAGTGTGCATCATTCTGAAAAAGCGGGCAAGACTGGGGAGAAGGGAGGGATTCTTTCTGTGTCTGTAGCTGAGAACCGAAAGTCAACAGTCCTATGGAAATCTTTATCCAAGAGTGATGCTCCCGCAGCCACCAGAAGAAGAGGGAGAGGAACTTATCCATGGAACTTCCTTCAAAAAAAAGAAACCAAAGTGGGGCAAGGCTGGGGAAAGGCCCGGCCCTGGCAACTCTGAACAATAACAGCGGAGCAGTTCACAGAAAACCGCACAAAAGGAGTCCGCGGCACGGCAGCCCCGGGGGGCGGCACGGACACCGGCAGGGAAGCGGGAGGCGAGCCGGTACGGACCCCGCGGCCGCGCCGGGCTTGGGGGAGGCGGCCCCTCCCCACAAGGCTCCTAGGGGAGGCGCGACCCCCCCACCCCGCCAATCCTCACCGAATTTGGGGGGGATCGGCATTCGGAAACAAGGGGGGCGGATCCCCCCGGGCGGGACAGAGCGAGGGAGGTGGTAACGGCACCGGGGGCGCCCCAAAGGGGCAGCGCCGGGGGCGGGGACCCCCCGGGGGGTTCGCTGGCCGAGGCCCGGGGGAGGCGGCGGGAGGGCTGGGCGCGCCGCGCCTGCACCGGTGAGCGCGGCAAAGAGGCGGCTAGGCTGGGCGGGTCGGTCGGTCGGTCTGTCGGTCACTCACCCGTGCGGCGGGCGCAGCGCCGGGGAGAGGAGCGGCTCGGGCGTACCCGCACCCCCCGTCAGCGCGGGTCGCTCAGCGCCGCTCGCTCGCCGGGACCGTCCCTTTCATTCGGGGCAGGGGACGCTGCGCCGCCGCCGAGCGCACGCACGCACCAGCGGACGTACGTACGTACGTACGCACGCACGCACGCACGGCGCGTTCGGGCCGCTGCGGGGCGGCGCCCGATTGGCGCGCGAGGCGGCGCGGCGGGAGCACGCTGGGCCCTCGCGCCCTCCTGCGCACGCGCGCTCCCCACCTCTCCTCCCTCCCCTCCGCACTTCTCCAGGAGGCGGCCAGGAAACGGGGCAGGGGGAGGCAGCGGGCTCCACGCATGCGCACTGCTCAGGCGCAGCCGATGGCGGGTCTGGACGCGCAAGCGCAGCGTCGCCCCCTCGGCAAGCGCGCGGCAAGGCGTGCGCGCCTGCGCAGAGCGGCTGAAGGGGGGAAAGGCGTGTGGAATTGGGGCGCGCATGCGCAGAGCGGCTGGCGGGGTCCGTGGGAGGAGGCGCGCGTGCGCAGATAGTAGGAGGGCCGTGTGAGCGGTGCGCATGCGCAGAGCGGCTGGCGGGGAGGGCCTCGCGCGTGAGCAGTGTGGAAGTGGGGGCGCGCTATGGCGGGCGTTGGCGGGAGCGCCCTGTGCAGCCCCGGGTGCGAGGGGCAACCCTGCGGCCCTTTAGCCGTGCGATAGCACGCACGGAGCAGATGTCACTGTGCCCAGGTGGACAAGGGCATCCTAGAACCGTACCTGGAACAGTGAGGGCGGCAGGAGAGGGGCAGGGCTCGTGCCCCTGCGCTCGGCACGGCTGAGTCTGCACCGCTGTTACCCGAAATTAATAAAAAGAAGCTCCCGAAACAAAGTGTTTTGGCTAGAGAGGAGGCAGTGCTATTATTCAGGGCGGCCTAATTAGTGGGATATCCCTGCCCGTGGCAGAGGGGTTGGAGCTAGATGATTTTTAAGGCCCCTTTCAACCCTAACTATTCCGTGGTTCCGTGCAAGGTGCTGTGTGGAAGTGGTACTGAAAACGCTGGCAAGTAAAACTCGTTCTGGAGCTTTAGAAGGCTTTAAAGCATCATTTATCAGTCTGGGTAACACGAGGGAGCAATCCCCATTGATAGTGTGCAGCAAGACGGGAGCTGGGACAGAATGGATTTCCCACTTACATGAGTATGTATAATATTTTCTAGATGTCTTATGCGTATTCTATTGCTTTCCAAGGTCTAATTTTAATGTTAAGAAACTGCAGCAGTCAGAACTGGTAATTTGGAGCTGGCTTCAGCTCTCTGCTTGACCTTGCTTTTCAGATAGATGAAAACTCCCAACAGAGGTGATTACAGAAGAAGAGACATCTGTTCAGCACAGAGCACACAGAACACAAGATGTTATCATCTTCAAGGAATAAACAATGTTTGGAAAACAGTGTTTTAAAGAAAGCATGCTCTCAGAGGGACATGCTGTGTAACTTTCAAAAAACCACAACTGCTTAGACAAAACATATCTACTTTAGCATAAATCAAAATATTCCACATTGAAATATTCCACATACTGTGTCAAATCCCTCCTTTTCTCGTCAGAAGGTCTTCCACAAAACCAGCCCACCAAAACGGATACTCAAGGTCCCACCTAAACATCTATCTAATACATCTATTCCTTAGGTTATGCAATTTTACTTAAACACAAAATTGCTTATTTCTTTTCCTCATCCTTAGTTAGGATAAAGATGTCCTTCAGATAATCCTTAACCATGAATTCTCCTATCTCATATCCCTTTCCTTTTTTCATCGTACGTTTTCAACCTTGAGTTGATTAACTACTGAGTCCATCATTTTCTTACGACTAAGTGTCTACATCCTTGGGCAGAGGGAAAGATGTTTGTAGAAGATATTAACTGTCTGCATCTCTGGGCAGATATTAGGATGTTTGTAGAAGAAACCAAGTGTCTGTCTGTACTAAAGTGTTTGTAGTAAATAAACAAGGTAAATGAGGTGCAGACTACATTATCCTTATCCCCTTGGATAATGCCTCGATCCTGTGTTCACTTTTGGGCCCCTCACTACAAGAAGGACGTTGAGGTGCTGGAGCGCATCCAGAGAAGGGCAATGAAGGTGGTGAAGGGGCTGTAGCACAAGCCGAGAGGCAGCTGAGGGAACTGAGGTTGTTTAGCCTGGAGAAAAAGAGTCTGAGGGAAGACCTTATTGCTCTCTACAACTACCTGAAAGGAGGTTGTAGTGAGGTGGGTGCTCATCTCTTCTCCCAGGTAACAAGTGATAGGACGAGAGGAAACCGCCTCAGATTGCGCCAGCGGAGGTTCTGATTAGAAATCAGGAAAAATTTCCTCATGGAAACTGTTCTCAGGCACTGGAAGGGGCTGTCCAGGGAAGTGGAGGAGTCACCGTCCCTGGAGGTATTTAAAATATGGGTAGATGAGGTGCTCAGGGATATAGTTTAGTAGTGGGCAGGTACAGTTAGATTGATGATCTCAGTTGGATTTTCAGTTGGATTTTCAGTTGGATTCATGTCTAGGAAGGTCTTGCTCCAGAGGATCCTTGGGAAGGACGGATTGAGAGAGTTCTGTTAATATGTCCATCCATTCATGGTCAAACGAACTCTCAAGGATTTGTAGCTGCTGCTACAAAATAAGTCAGAATTTTGCAGAAAACGGGTCGTCACTTTGAACTGAGACGAGGTGCAAAAAATGTCAACAATAATTAAAATTCATCTGAGCTGTAAGCATGTATCGCAGCTTAAAATACATGGAGTGTACACAACAGCATGACTCAGCACGGGGGAGCATGAATCATGACAAGAGTAACTGTTCTATGTTGAGAAAAACGATATCGTAGATGTCTGTGTCAGCAAAACTGCTTTCTCTGACGTGATTTATTGTATTTCCAGCGTAGTGATGATTTTGAAACACTGATGATGTGCTCAGTGTTAAGAGAAATGTTGCACCTGAGTATCCCACTGCTGCAAGAACAAGTCAAACTGACAGAGCACTTCTCCTGTGGCTAAAACATTTTGAGACATTAGTTTTGTTTTGGAAAAAGCTATTAGGTGTAATTGCCATAATAACTGAATAGAAAACTATGAGGTAAGATCAAAATTCCAGGAGATCACCCATTTCCCTGAAACGCAGTAACAAAAATTGTACTTTTATTTCCAACAAAGTTGCATCATGTTGAATGTGTTGACTGCATCCACATTACACACTAGTGAGTTCAAATGCTGATACCCATTGAGATAATCAATGTGCTGCTCTTTTCATCATAATACATAGAAGATCTTGCTACTTTGTTCTTTTAATTTTGCCCTTTATTAATGTAAAGGTGTCGATTTAAGTCTAGAAAACACTGCATGTCTCGAGGAAAACCTTGCCTTTCTCTTTGGTGTTCTTTGACTTTTACTTTTTAGTGAATGTTTATCAAATATCATCTATTGGGAAAAGAAAAAAATATGCCACAAAGACGATTGCTTTGGATTTTGTCTGAAAAAAGTTTTCCAGTGGTGGCGTTTCCTTCACCAGACAGTATTTTTTGTTTCCCTCCAGCAATATTTTTGTCCTCCTTTAGCGCAAGTAGCTTCAGAGGGTTATATTTTGTAAATAGAAATATAAATATATTTTGTAAATATATTGTAAACATATTGTAAATATGTTTCTGCACAACAGTAAAGTGGATAGTGATCCTGATGAAGTACACGCTATGCAGTGCTGCTGTAGAGCCCTGGCACCTGCAGAGCCAGCCAGAAAAACCTTCCTGCAGAGGACCCTACTGACTTCATGCTCTGGTAGAAGACTGAGAAACAAAGGTGTGGAGCATGTGATGAAGGCAGAGGCAGCGTTTTGTATGCATTATCAGATAGTGATGTTTATTGCTGATTTTCCAAGCATGAATGTGTTTTCCTTTCTAAAGGAATTTAAAATTAACATAGTCAGTTGCTTCATTCGCTTATAGCAGAGCACTTAAGAGCACTCGAGGGATGCTGTACCTCACATGAACACCAAATCCTTATATACTCGGTTTCACTGAGAGGCTCAGCAAGGCAAAAGAATGAGTTTTAGAGGCAGCTGACTTCATGTTTTATCATCGTAATGTTTTACAGCCAGAGTTCCCATGCATAGTGGTCACACGCAACAGCATCACAGATTTGGTTTTAATTCTGAATGCCGTGTTATGACCAGCCAATTGATCGCAGTGGGCAAAAGTCAACACGAGGAGATTCTAACTTTGTGCTAAAATGCTTTGACCGCGTTGGCAAGGAGCTCAGCAGGCATTAACCACTACAGGAGCTTACAGAACTTCCCAGTGCCTTTCGTTTGGCAAACTCATCACCCACAAACTCAATTATATACTTTCTTCCATTTCAAGAGAACAAGAAATGCCATAATCAACAAGCTAAGAAGACTGAAATTGCGAAATAGAGCTTGTCATTTGTTCACAGATACAGCATTAATCCAGTTGCTTTATAGACCTCAGACTTGTATAGAAACCATTCATCTTTAATCAAAGGCATGATCAGGTTTTTCTATGTTCTGTAGCCCAGCTGTAGTGGAGTACATTTTACAGTGATTTCAGTGTGTGAAGCTAATTTTTTTAGTTAAAATAATGGTAAATAAAACCTCATTTATTTCCCATGAAGTAGTGCCTGATTAAAACAAAACCCAAACATTATGTAAGTTCCAAAAGAATATACCGAGGAAGAAGCTATTTAAGAGAGGTCATTTTAGAAACAAGCTGAATCCTCTAAAAGAATTCTCTTTAGCTGCTGTATTTCTGCTAAAAGATTTAAGTTCAGTCCAAACAATTGCGGTCATTCAGATCTTACCCTTTCTGCAGTCTGATCTTGGGTACAAAATGTCACTGAAATAAAACAAGGTGAGACTCATACCACCTCTTCGGTGCCGGTAGCTCCCAAGAGCGCAGCCAAACAGCTCAACCGAAACCTCATTTACTTGCCCAAAGAACCCTCGTGTTCTTTATTTGGACAGTGCTTTAAACCTTACGAACAAAGACAATGTGTTTACAGGATAAGATTTCAAGACAAGCACTGCTAACTTTGCTTTAAGGAGATCTACAAAGAAATGATTGCAGGAGTTCAGGAGAGAAATCAAAATAGAACAAGAAAACTAGAAGACCGTCACCTCATCTCACTGCTTTTTGTTCCTCTGTCTTGTCCGTAGAGATGGCAGAGGCTCATGAGCACCATCCATTTCTTTCTCTGGGCTTATAGAGCAGCCAGCGTAATAGCATTCTGGCATTTTCCAGGGCCCCTAGCTGCTATGTTATACAGGTATTTTAAGATATAACATTTTCAGATATATGGATGGGAATGTGCATCTCAATTTCTACATTTCTTACCTGCATTGTGATGCCTTGTGGAATTAAGGATTATGTGTACAACTAAGTTGGTCCTGCTCCTGTAGAATTCATAAACAGATTGTTAAAAGGAGATGAGCTTTACGAATCAGTTATGTTACAGTTACAGAGATAAAATTATTAAAACAAGTAAAATTTTTACACCATTTATGAGCTGTGAAATAATGAATCGTTGTTCAGGTTCTTCTTTTCAAAGAGGAGAGAACTGCATTAAACATGAATGATCTACACATGGCTTAACCAGGTGGACTTACTTCACTACTGACATCAAGAACACTGGATTTTATATGATTTTATTTCCAAAAGTTACAGAACAAATCTGAAGAGGATTAACAGAAATCATATTTGCTTTGATTTATGATGTACTTAATTCAGACTGCGCTTTCATTTTAAATATACAGCAGATGTTTGTGGTTGCAATCAGTAACTGGAACATGCAAGCCGCTGAGGCTCGAGGTAAGATAAATTTAAAGATCAGTGAAGGACATTAGAATCATTTGAGTTTTGATATTTTAATAAGATTTTTTTCCTGCCAAAACCATAATACCATAGAAATAGCTAATGCTACTGTCATTTAAATAACCGTCTTTAAGTGTCTGAATTAAACTGGTCGAAAGCCCTGATGGTTCTCGGAGCTATTGTTGCAGCTATTGTTTCAGGCCATCTGTGGCTTACAGAAAACACCTCCTCATTTGTATTCAATATCTTGTTAAAACCATCAGCACTTCCTTAAAAACAAACAAGTCTCAGATTGTAGATGTAGCTTTTCCATCTCAAAAAGCATTGCACAGCTATGGATTTAATACACTTGTGTTTTTTAAAGTGCTAGAACTACCCAGAGTATGTTCTTTACAGCCAGGCAATAAAGACGGCTTAGACCAGCAGTTCCTTAACTTTTTGGATGAAAATATGCTGTTCACCTCTTAGTATTTTAGGAATCACTGCCAATGTGACTGGAGACACTGCCTTGTGAATACTGGCAGTGGCTTTGAAGACTGTGCTCTGGGAATACCTATGCTTGGCAAGTAGCACTGCAAAATTTCTGTAAAACCGGGGCATTGGATTGATGCTTAGAGTTACGACATTCAGGGAATGAATTTTGTCCAAGATGGCCCAAAAGAGGTAGATATTCTGTGGGACATGACTCTTGTGCCTGTGTAGTTTATGTCCTTTACCAGACCTAATTTAGATCCTTCTGACTCCCAGAGGAAGCGCAGTTCCTCTATCTTTATTAATCGGGATGTCAGTGGTGAGGGGGCAATTTCTGGTGTTCCACCATATCAGCAACCTGGTCTGGCTGATTTCAGGCCAGCCACTGCCTGAGCCGAGAAAGGACAAATATGTGGTTGGGGAGGGAACTCTTGGCCTCTTGTTCTTGTGGCCACAGTCCGAGATGGGATTGATATGACTGTGGGAAGGCATTTTTTCAAGCTATTTTTTTATAGTGCAATAGGACTGTTCTGGTTTACAACCTGGATAATCTGTTGCTCAGAAACCCACCTGGCCACACGCGGTGGCTTTCCGAGAGCTCCAGGGTCTCCTGGTGAGACAGGTGAGGGGCCTGATTATTCAGCAAACATCAGGCATCAGCACATGATTCTCACACAACGGGACACGACTGACTCGTTGCCAGAGCTTGTCCCAGACCCCACTGGCTTCAAGCTTAGCTGATAAAAATCCCCCTACATAGTTCTTGGTTACTTTGCACTCCAGCAACATTGTCTGTTTGAATAGTGCGTAACAGGTAGGCAGCAAAGCTGTGACGAAAGCGCATGCTCTGCTCTTGTGTTGCATTGCAGCATCTATGTTTTCTGAACCAAAATTTTGGACTCACCAGCAAATTACATTAGCATTACTGCGTAGTCTTTGTGGATCGCTGTTACGTACCTGGCCAACAGCGCAGAAGCACGTGAGTGTTGTCTGAAGTGCTTTCCCATTTTCAGTACTTACGCAGTTGTCAAACTGCCCTGTGTGTTGCCTTCATACACCTGTATCACCTCGGAGAGGATAGAATTTAGTTATCACATGAACTACTGCCTGGCAGGAAACCAGTCCTCTGACAGAGGTGTAGCAAAGGCTTAGAACGATGAGAGTATCTGTGTGTGATCTAAAACTCACCAGGATTTTACAGCTGGCATCAACAGTGCGTGCCAGTTTTCAGCTCGTTACATCATAGGAACGCTACACTGTAGTTATCAGCAATCTATTAAATTCAGGTTTAAAAAATGAAAAGCAATTCTCAGTGCAAATAAACTGTGAAGTGTATTTGATAAGCAATGTAACAATTGCAAATTATATTTTACAAGCTTTCTTCTAGCAGTAACTATCGCGCTAACAATATGACATTTGGGACACTGGGAATATTTGAGCTTAATAGTCTAGCCTAAGGACTGCAGTAAGCTTTAATAAGACTATAAAGTCATTATCTTGAGTACCATTTAACATGGTTTTACTTAATACAAGTCAGAGATGGACAGTATTTTAATGACCCATGGACCGGGTTCTCTATCAGTGTACACTGCCATGCTCCCAGGGACTGAACCTGAGCAGGGATTCTCGTGAATACCCTGGGAGCGTGAAAAAAGAAATGCACTAATCAGATGAAGTGCAGTGTTGAACATTTCATTTTAAAATAGTAAGCTTTGCTTTACCGAAAGGAAAAATCTAGCAACTCTGGTAGTGTCAAATTTGTGTTTCTCCTTCTTTCTGTACGCTAATTTGGTGGCGTCCTCTACACAACAAAACAGCTGAGAATAAACCCACAAAAGGATTTAAACAACCCAGAAAAGTTCCAAACCAATCACTCCAAAGAGGTTTTAAATGAAATTAGTTTATGAACTTTCAGGTTTCTCCTTCCAGAACAGGCATGATGGAAGAAGGTATAATGCTGGGAAACATTCTGTATGTGGTAGCGAGGGCTCCAAGGACTGAAATCAGCAAACGGCAAGTGAGAGAGTTCTGCTGCGGGGGAGAGAGAATTAAGTGGTGTTCACCACAGAAGCCGGGCAGAGATTAGTCTTCATTTGTTTTAGCTTCAAGTCAAACGTGCTTCTGGACCATCGACAGAGAGCCACGAATGCAGTTGTGACTGTGGGTTTGGGAGGTAGAGGGAAGAGGGAGAAGACTTGCAGGAAGGACACCCTTGGCTATAAGCACAGTTTTCTTTACAAAAGAAGAGATGAATACCGAGCTGTGCAGAGCTCAGCTCTGTGCAGAGCAGCCTGGAGAAGAGAAGGCTCAAACACAGAACAGGACAAAGGCCAAAGAAAGCTGTTTCAGCCTCTGAACTGGATGCTTCTGCTTAAAACATCCCAAATGATTCACCAGTCTCTCCTCTTGCCTCCACGTACCCAGATCCAGACTCAACTGTAGTACAGCTACAAAAAAATCCAAACCAACCTGTTTGAATCTGCACTTCATTTTACTTTTGTACACCCATTTTTGGTTCTCTCAATGGACTCTTCGCAGCTGCTTTGCCAGTTTCAGCATCCCATCCCCCTGTTCCCCTCTCCTAAAATACAGCCTCTGCTTAAAGGGTAGTTTGGTCCTACAGCTTTTTATAACTTGATTTTTTTAAAGCTAGCTATTGTTTAATTACTACTTTGAAGTCAATTTAGCAGAAAAAAAATCCCTAGTTTAAGGTGGCTTTTTGCATCCCCACCAAGCTATTCAGCAGGGCATTCATCCAGGATACAAAACTGGGCTGGAGCTTTAGGAGCTGAATGGATTACTCCAGTAGAGATTTAATTTCCATGAAATTCCTCCATGAAAATCCACTCACTCCTCTCAGATCTGACGGACAGGCAAAGACCAGCCACTACCTTTGAACTGAGTCGTATTTAAATGCATCCCACCCCTCTTTGCCCCCCATGTAAATACGAATCACTGAGGCTCGCAGCACCCTGACAAACATTAAACCACTCATCTCTTTGCAGAGTGCAAGGGCAGGGGAAGCAAATTCGAGCACCTGACTCGTGGATGACTGAACTTGGGGTAGTTAGATGAGTTAGCCCCAAAGCGATCTGTTTTGCTGTGCGTAGCTCCACAGGAACAGTGGCTTTGGCAGCAGAGGCACCTGTCTGTGGGGAACCAGGTCCCAGAAACCTGCAGAAAGCCACTGCCTCCCTCGGAGAAGGCCCCCAGCAGCTCTGGACACCTTGCCTTGTCCCTTTGTAATGGGTCTGGTCACCTCACCTTTCCATTTGTAACAGGTATGGACACTTTGCCTTGTCCCTCTGTAACGGGACCAGACGCCTCTCCTTGCCCATCTGTGACAGGTCTAGATGCTTCTCCTTGTCCATTGGTGATGGGGCCAGATGCCTCTCCTTGTCCCTTCATTGCAGCCCCAGGAGGTGCACCAGCCATCACCAGATGCAGCATTTTCATTTCCCTGGATGTTTGTAGTCAGAAACTAAACCTCTGCCCAGGCGCGGACAGGACAACCACCACAGCCTAGGCTGGTTTTGTTACCCTTTTGCTAGAGGAAAAGCCTGTGCTGGAGCGAGCTCGGCACTACTCAACCCCGCTTGACCCCTCAGACCAGCCTTTGTTGAAGCGTGGCTGCACTCCCTGTACAGAGAGGGCAGAGAATCCCTGCTGAGCCCCCCAGCCCGGGCTGCGCGGCGCAGGATGCACGGTGCGGGCTGTGGGATGCGGGCTGCGGGATGTGTGGTTCAGGATGTGGGGTGCAGGGTGCGGGGCTGGAACTTGCAGGATGCGGGGTGTGGGCTGGGGTACCCGCAATGCCCGGTGTGGGGCCAAACGCCCCCTGACCCAAACAGTTTCTGGACGTGCCCAACGCTTGGGCTGCGGGCAGGATTCCTGCTCCCTGCCTATTCTCCTGGCAGCTGTAGGATTCTTTCCACTTGTGTGCACTGGAAAATATTTACCCCAAAGCCATCGAGTGCATCACTTCATGGTTCAGCCAAAATGTGGGTTTTTTTCAGGTTTTTCTGGAGCTGCAATATTCCAGGCTTGTGAGCCCTTTTCAGCATTTGAGTCATTTTTAACAGCTTCCAGTTCACTCCTTGTTTTCCAGAGGATTGGTGCATTTCCACCTCCTCTGTGCAAGCCCCCCAGCCCAGCCCAGGTTGCTATTTCTGCTGTTTCAGCTTTGCTTAGGCCCTCCCTGTAAATCTCTGCTGTTTAAATTTCAGCACAGAGCTGCTTCTCTTGCCTGGAGCCCCTCTTCATTTCATCTCCTGAAGGCTGCAGATTCCTCACCTCACCCTTGTTTTAAACCATCGCATTCGCGATCTTTCCCAGACCTCACCCTCTGACTCTGCTCTACCTGGGGAGCTGCCCAGTGAACCTCTTTTTTCCTTTTTCCCACAGTTTGCTGTCCCTGCTGGACACCAGCACAGTCCCTTCCCGGTTTTCCGTGTGTGGCTTGGAGCTCCATTCCAAGGCACAGTGACCCTCTGCTGCCTGAAAGCCTTCTTCAGCTCCGACATCCCCATCACCCACCTGTCCGCAGGCAGAATCCTCTTCTGTTTCCTCCTGGAAGCTGTTTTATCTTTGCACCTATTTATGTAGGTTCCTATTCTTAAGCAACGAGTTTGGGAACACCTTCTTTCCTTTTGAGCCATTTTTCCTTTAGAATTTTTCTAATTGCTGTATTTTGGAGGTTTTTTTCACTCTTTACTCTCTCTAAAACCAGTTTTTCAAACGTCAGTGATTTGTATTTATTTGCTTCACTAAAAATGTCCTGTGCCCTGAAATTAGAAGCAAATCACTCCTCCCACTGTTTTATCTCCATTCCTAAGGTTTGTTTCCTACTAAATGGGAAAAAAAAAAAGTGAGAACATGTAGTGATGGGACTAGAGGCAGTGGGTATAAACTGGAGAGGGGCAAATTTAGATGAGACATAAGGAAGAATTTCTTCACCATGAGGGTAGTGAGGCACTGGCACAGGTTGCCCGGGGAAGCTGTAGCTGCCCCATCCCTGGAGGTGTCCAAGGCCAGGTTGGATGGGGCTTGGAGCAGCCTGATCCAGTGGGATGTCCCTGCCCATCGCAGGAGGTTGGAACTGGATGGGCTTTAAGGTCCTTTCCAACCTAAACTATTCTATGAGTCTATTAAATAAATACGTATAGTTTGTGCATTAAGCAAAACTTATTTTTCAGATGAAGTAAATTTTATAGGACCTATGTTTGAAATGTTTAAATTGTAGACTGAGGACTTGTTGCAATCTCCCTTCAGCATTTGATTGCGGCATCACTCAGACTCTTCAGAGGTACTTGCTTTGTTCTAACATTTGCATTGAGATCAGAATATAGGAAACACTGCTGCGATTTAGGTGCTGTTATTCAAGAACCGTTGAGGTGTCAGACCTTATTATGCTGAATTACTAGAGAGCCATACACAGTACAGACAGGCTGTGTATGCTGCCTCCGGTAACCCTGACAATTGCCCTTTAGTCCTGACCTACAAGATTCCTAATATTCCAGTCATAGTCCGCTCTCTGCCTACAGACTGAGCAGAGACACAATTATACAGAATAATTATACAGATAAGTTTTGCTAGGGAAACAAACTTCTGTAGGAACTTCAAGGGTATCTCCAAATCCCTTAAAACTGAATCAGGACATGAATCAAAACCTCCAGGAGTGAAAAATTTGGACTACATTATTATCCTATTTACTCAGAGTTATTTGTTCAGGTATGTTTCATTGCACCGTGATTGCCGAACGGGGGAGATTAAACCCACTTTACTTGCTGTTAAAAATAGAAAAGCAACAAATTTTATCTGGATTTACATTAAAATCCCATAACCACAACTGCATGAGGTGAAATGTATTGACAAAGGATTGTGGTAAATGTTTGTCTGTTCTCAGAATTGGATAATCTAAGTATAATTTAAATTTTTATAAGCATTGTAAGTAGTATAGAGTAGCTGTGAACAAGATTTTTGACACAGACTTTTTATTTGTGGATGAGGAAAGGTAATAACTAGATAACAGCAGTAATATTTCACTTAACCAAAATCAAGCAATTGGACAGTAATGAGCTCAGAGATGCTTTATTATGTTGAAGTAGTCCTCTGTGGTATGTGCATGAATAAATTGAAGCACAAACACTGCAGAAAGGATGTCTTCTACTTTGGTTTCCACATACATTTCTCACTGATGTTAGAGGAGGATCAGTGTAAACTAAAGGCAGTTTGAAGTCCTGAATTTCTGTTTTGTGTGACTGAGGATTAATAATCATGGAATGTGTCTTCCTCCTCAGATCCATTCAGGGCTATTGGAAAGCAATTTGCAAGATATCAAGTTGGAAACAAAAATGCAGTTGCAGAACGAAAAAAAAGGAAAAGGAAGAAAGGAAGCAAGACAGGAAGAGAGAGAGGAAGGAAGGAAGGAAGGAAGGAAGGAAGGAAGGAAGGAAGGAAGGAAGGAAGGAAGGAAGGAAGGAAGGAAGGAAGGAAGGAAGGAAGGAAGGAGAAGGAAAAGGAAAAGGAAAATATAAATACTACTATTTATCCATTATAATGCTAAGCTTTGAATCATTCCAGCTACGTATCCCAAAAGTCATCTCCAAACTCTGGAAATGTAGGATGTCTGACCACGTTAGCAGTGAATAAAATTAACCCACAACATACTTGTTTCAGAATAAAAGTGTGCTGACTCCCAGCGCAGCAAATACATGACCAAACAACAAATTTAATTAAATACTGAAGAGTTGAGTTTTCAAACACACTGAGGATGCATTGTTGGAAATGATAGGAGATCTTCTGATTTCCTCCCACCATCCTCAGCTGAACTTTTCTGTATCCTCCCTTGTTCAGACTCCAGCCGTTGCTTTATGATAAATTCTACCAGTTCAGCTCACTGATCCACTGAAGGGTTGTTTTTTAACACGTCTTCGCAATGAACCAGCCCCCTCCGTACCAGTGCCAGCACTAAGGGCAGGAATAAGCAGCTACAAGGGAGACTGAAGGAGAGCACCTTTGCACCCCTTCTACTGCCATCCTGCTCTCACAGTGACCGAGGAAGGAGGGGAATCGCCCCAAGCACCTGCCTAACTGTGCCACAGGAACCCCAACAGGGCAGTGACTGTGGAGCTCGAAGCTTTGGATACCGGTCACACACATCCCTCTTGTGCGTGTGTCTGAGACAGAGCGAATGGCATGGTCTACAAGATTTTTGCGCCAATGTAATTGCCTGATAAATCCATTCAAAATGAAACAGTAATGGTAGGAGTGATTGAAACACTGTTCCTGGAAGGATGCAGGTACTCCGTGCGGCTTAGTCCTCTTCTGTTATAGAGGGGTAGATTGTATGCTTTCAAAGCAACCAGCGTGAGCTACAACTACTGTTAGAACTGCCTGCATTCAGAGCAACCGTTCTCCAGCGATGTACGGATGCCCTTAGCTTTGTGACTGCAACAATTTTGGTCACAGTCTCACCCTCTGGGACTAGCAACCTGTCCTCTCGGGCTTGCCCTAAAAAAGGGCTTTCTTACATGGTATGTGTTCTACCTCTGAACTGAATTGGTCGCTAAGGGGCACAGGAGAGGAGGGAAGGAGAAATGCATCAGGTTTCCTGCTGCAGCGTGATCTCAGAGGAAGCCGTTGTTTCCTGCAGTTTGGGTAGAGGACCCCTACAAGCCAGCTGGATATTTGCTTCGTGAAAGAGATCTATTTAGATAAGTGAAAAGCTGGGTAGGAGTGAGCAAAGAGCAGTGCCAGACAAGGCTGGAAAGAACACCACCAGTCCTACCAAAGAAATCAGAAGCCACCAAATCTGCCGCTGTGGTGTTTACATGTACGCTATTGCGGCAGACGATCCCATCATCACGTTGCAAGAACACGATGCATCCGCAGTCAAGCCCCATATTTGTGGAGTCTACTCATCAAGCCTCATGGCGAGCATTTTGCAGAAGGGAATGGAGAGGGTGTAACCTCTCTGACAACCAGTAGCTCTTTGTGACATAGGTAAATTTGGCCTAGACACCCTCTAAGAAAGAACCTAGAATCATTGAGTGGTTTGGGTTGGGAGGGGCCTTAAAAGCCCATCCAGTTCCAGTCTCCCCAGTCCACCTTCCACTGGATCAGGTTGCTCAAAGCCCCATCCAACCCAGTCTTGAACACCTCCAGGGATGGGGCATCCACAGCCTCTCTGGGCAACCTGGGGCAGTGCCTCAGCACCTTCAGAGTGAAATATTTCTTTACATTACTTAAAGATTTCTCTTAATGAGGACTAGAGAGTGTGCGATACGAGTTACTCTGCCCTTAGATCTACAGTGGTCTTTGGCAGGGGACTGAGAGAACAAGCTGGAGGCACCAATATCTTCAAATACCGTTGCTGGATCTGGGAGAGAGTATTTAGAAATGGCACAAGATTTCTAAACACACAGTACAAATGCATATCCAGTGTTCCAGTTTAAAGAGGGTAACAGCCCTGTTTCCAAGTGACCGAGTACAAGATGGCAATGCGGTCAGCAGGAAAAGTGACCTCGGGAGTCAAGGCAGCAGGTCCCACCGTTGGAGCTGGGCTGTCATTCCTCTGGTCAGAAAGAATCAGTCAGTACCCAGGCTGATGGTTGTGTGGGCTGAAAATGCGGAGCAGATCAGCAGCTTGTTCTTCGGGAGAGAAATGTACACATTAACCAAACTACTCCTCAGAATACCGAGCGCAAACTCTGTAATCAACCTTCCCACCTCCTGTTCACCACAGTTGGCGCTGCCGCGGGACAGTACTGCATTCTGAAGACAAGGAAACTTGCCAGGGAGATAATATTGACCAGAAATTGGCAGCTTACTTTTAAAGCATTAGAAGAAAGATGCTTGTAATTTCAGTTTCTGGAAGTGTGAGACTGTTTTATGCATTTACACCTGCAAAAGAAAAAAAAAAACAACAAAAGCACAAAATATGAAATCATATCACAGGAGGAGGAGGAACAGGACAGCCCTGCCTGGAGACAGAGAGAAAATGTCCAATTGTTTTCATTTTCCTTTTATTAACTCTTCCCTAATGCATGGTTCCTCTCTGCACCATGAACCACGTTTGATATACGCTAGTCATTTTTCTTAATGTACTCCTGGAAGGTGCTCAAACATTAAAAATGATGTACCTGGCCTGAATACCAGTACGGAACAGAAGCTGCCTGCTGCTAAATTTCCTGAGAAAATGTCCTGGAGAGACATTAGACCCACTCATTAATTCTACTGAGGCACTTGGTAGCTTCTCCTCTGAACATTCAGCAAGAGTCTTCTCAGGGCTGTGGCTTGAAAAATGATGCATTGAGAGTTATTGCTGTGAAAAGAAGGGAAAATTAAAGCTTTCACTATATCTAATAAAATTGCTTGAATCACAACCAATTTCTCCTGCAGCTTTAAGCAGCACGTGGCATGAGTTCGTCCCAGATAAAATGCAAGAGGTTCTGAATTATCAAATCACAGTCTCTTGAGACATACTTGGAAGATTTTTTAAACATTATATCGTAACTATTTCTGCTGAAATTTCATTTGAGACCAAATACATTTGAATATTAAAGAACTGGAATTATGATGAATTTCACTGTAGATGTTAGACACCAGCAGACACTCCAGCACTGATGTGTTCTGGATAATTCTGCAAAAGGATTAAATGCAATTCAAAAATCTCACAAACACATTTTATTCTAATTTATATGTTTATGTTATGTTACCATGACCACTTTTGAGCATCACAGCTGCACTTACCTGAGTGAGAGTATCTTAATTATATATATATATATAAAGTATTTAGGAGAACAGAGTGGTGGATAGAAAGAGAAGATATAAAAAATAAAGACATTATTTTACTGGACAGTGTCCAACATCAGATTCAGTGCTGTATATTACCAAGAATTTTCTTTGATTTAGCCTCCTGTGGGTAGTTCTGTATTCCTTGAGAGCAACGGAGATGTCACTTTTGCTTTGCTACGCGCCAGCTATGATTTCTGTGGGCTCTACTTGTTACCAGACACGGGTGTCCAAGGGAGTGTCGGAGGTGGCTGTACTCATCCTGTGGTCCATCCTCCTGGAGAACAGCCCGGTGTGGGGCTCTGACAAAGTTAATGAAGGAGGGGGCTCTACTCTTGCCCTTTCTCAGCTGAGAGGGCATAGGGGAGCAATCATAGCTCTTCATAGTAGCTTAAATGTATTTTGCTTTTCGTCAGAGCAACCAATGTAAAAAACATTTCTGAGATGTGTAATAAAGGATGGTGGGTTTTGTAATAGGAAACTTTAAATAAGAAATGATAGAAATAATATTTAACACTTAATTATATGGTATGAAATGTATTTCGTGTGCTTTTCTTGTTTATAGTGCTGATTTATCCTGTCATGGAAATGTGTAACACCTATTATTATGTGTTTCAGCCACAATATTTACTTAGGCAAGGGTATAATTAACCCCTGGATATAATGAAGCACCTCTAATTTGCATCAAGCAGCAAGAGATTGGTCTGTGCTGACCAAGGGGCAAGATTGCAAGCATTTATTGGCAAAAGCCTTCCCTTTTGATTTTTCCAGCTTCTTTGCTTGTATTAAATTGAAGCACCAAGTGAAACATAACCATTCTTAGCCCCGAAGTCCACTTTTTGTTTCAATATTAGCTTCTTTTTATTTTATACAATCCTATTTTCAGTTATCTTTCTGGCTGCTGGAGATTCGGGTCTGAAATGGACACATGAACATCACAAGTGAAGTTCAGGAAAACCATGTGGTCAGACCATTTGGTAGCAGCCGTTAACTGATGCTCCATTAACAGTTAAATCTCTGCTCACTAAATATCATAATTGTGAGCTGCAAAGAAAATTATCTTGTCATTGCATAAAAGAGTGTAGTCCGTACATTGAACCAGAGAAAATACATCTAGTAGTAAATATCAACTAATCTGGTCTACCGGTCTCATAGTGACTCACTGTTCTGACAGAAGCCAGAGCCAATATTTGAGTATATCAGAGGCTGATGGATAAATTGGTTTAATACAATTCTGGTAAATTAGAAATACCTTCCAAGGGAACAAGAAATCTGAACAATAAGAATGAAAATATCTGCTGGGCATGGAATACTTCACAGGGGGTGTTCTTTCTATTTCCATGTTCCCTCTTTTGCTCTTAGACAAAGTCACTATTGCAGCTCGAGAACGCAAGGCTGGGTTCTTTCACAGGGGAGCAACTATAGGGAATCCATAAAATATCTTTAAGAATACTCTACTACCTTGTTTTTCAGGTCAGATTTAGAAGGCTTTGATATACATTGCAGTCCAAAACCTATTAATTTACAAAGTGCGGTGTTGGGGAATGCATCCTGCTCTTTCTGTAAGCAAAATGATTTGATCTTGATGGACTCTTTTCCAAAGGGAAAAAAAAAAGAACAGAGAATGGATCACAGAAGCCTTTGCCTGCTGTGGGAATTTGGCTAAAAAAGGGAGCATGAAGCACTCCACTGACAAGCGCCACGAAGCTTTCCCAAATCAGACACTATTTCGGATTTTGTACATATAATTTTTTTCTTTTTGTTAGGAAACTAAACAGAACAGCACTGGCTTAGATATAATACACTTTTCACGGAACATTTTATCTTGGGAAATAACTAATTTTCTATCTTTAAAGGATGTGCTCAGCCTTACTGAGCACAGAGCCATCAGACACCGCACCGCAGGCTCCGGCGCTTTGCATCAATCAATAAATCAGGTGTCTTATCTCAGCCTCCTGTGTTCCAGGATGACTCTTCCCTTCCACCTAGTCACCGTCCAGGATTTGATCTTGTGTTTGATTGCTTTCCCACCCCTTCCAGGACTCCTCTAGCTCCTACTGTTCTCCATCCGGTTGCTGCTCTTGCTCTCGCTCTCACCAGCACCTTTAAAACTACTTCCGATGTGCATGCAGGGGGGAGGCTGACTGCTGGCTTTCTTTCATAGTATTGACTTTATCCAGAGCATGATATCGTCAGGGCACAAATTCCAACAATTAGGGGTTGGGCTGCATCTCCCCTTGAAGATCCATCTATATAAAACTATCTAAAAAACCGCAGCGCTGATGGGAGCTGTGGGAATGTTAAAAGAGTCCACTGTTAAAAGTAACAATTTTTATTTAGTATAAGCAAATTCATTTTAAGAATGAGGTACAGCTATTTAAGAAATGTGCTTATTTCTTTCTTGAAAATTTTCGAAAGTATTGATTTCCTATTCATTTTTTATTAATCTGCTTGAAAAAAGTAAAGGGTTCTTAAGAACCATGTTTTAACTGAAAGAGTAGATGATTATTTGTTAGTGTTTGTCAACAAAACTACGGGTACGTAGTAAAACCCTTTTAAAAAGCCACTAGAAAATAAACCAATTTGAATTATAGCTTGATATTAAAAGAAAGCTGAATTTTTGTTGTTTGGTGATCATTGTTTGAATGCTAATAGATATTCCAGGATTAATTCTGTGACTTTATAAATAGATATTTATTAATGTTTGGATATTCTAACAAGGTGTTTAATAGTATCTTCTCTCTTGAATGGCAATCCTAACTCTATTTTAAGAATGCATGCAACTTAAGTTCTGCTACACAAAATGCCCTCCATGCCTTAACCAACTTTAGGGTCCTTTAACTGCCTTTTTATAGAGAATTTTAGGCTCGGAGGAACAAAAGGATGCACTTTTCGCGACCTTGGAACCCTGTGACCACTGGGAAATCAAAAGGGTGGTGACACGAAGGAAAACTATTGTCCACAAAAATAAGCTCTTCAAGGGGCACCAGGAATGCACAATAAAATCCCAGTTTCCTTTGTATGTCTGTTTGTGCCGATGCCTTACATTATCCACAGCTCAAGAAAAGATCTAAACTAAAAAGGAATCCTGGTTTCTAAGAAAATTCCATATTCTTTTAGTAAAAATCCTATGTGAAATAGAATCTTTTAAGAATTCATCATCTCTTTACAAATGAAATATGCGGCTGAGGCAGTGAAAATCCTTCTGTGGGAAATCAGAGAGGTACGTTTAAAAAGTGATTCCAGCAAATTGGAGCAGATGGAAAATAACCCTGATTTGTCAGGACTGGAGGATTTAGTGAATTTGTTGTTTTCTAACTCTGTCATTAGTAGAATGTAGCAGTGTGTAAGAGCTTAATTAGAGAATCAGCTCTACTTTGACCTGAAAACATTTCAAGTAAAAAGACAAGGGGAAAAAAAAAAAGAGGACTGATAGTAAATTCTTAATTAAGCAAAGCTGCCATTGAAGCTAGTAGTCTGTTTTTCCGCTGAAGACTGCAAAACGTGGAAAAATAGCAAATAAAAAATATACATAAATAAAATGATGTGTTAACCTCTTGTTTTAGTCTCTGAAAATAACCTATTGTGTCATAGGCTGTTACATGAGATTTTGAAAAGTTTTTGTTGTTAAAGTCTTTTTCAAAGACTTTTTCTAATTCAACTTGAAATCAGTGAAGAGAAAAAATTCCATTGACTTTAATAAGCTTTGTATCAGGGCATTGCCTGGTAATTTATGCAAAACATTGTAATTAAATTTTCTTCTAAAAAATCGGTTAATAAAAATGTGTATAGGTAAAATAAGCAGTTAAAACAGTTGTATCTGGGTATATAAATATTACCCAGATTTGTAGAGCAACGTTAAAGTACTGTTAGTGGAGCAAGTTCAGACAATGAAAGCAGTCAGATGCTACTTGTAAGCAAAACTGAAGTCAACTGATTTTTCCTATTATTATTATATTATATAATTATTTCCTATTTCTTCTTAGAGGCTTTCAAAAAAAGTAAGCAAAAGCATATTTGGAGAAAAAAAATATAGTTTAAGAGGCTGTAGCTTTAACAGTCTTTATATCGGGAAAGCATTTTTTTTTAAAAGATTATTTTAGTCATATAATTTAACAATTAAAATAAAAATGAGAATTTATTTGTGGGGAACAATGCTAAGAGCACTGGTACATTTTATGTTGCGACTGTTGGTCATCTCTGCAGAAGCATGTAAAATAATGACTCCCTTAAAAAGACAATTAAACTGTCCTGAAAGCAAAAATTTAAGTTGCTAATGCCTGTGATCTTTTTAATGATTATTTTTTCGGTTGTATATTTTATGGTGGGGATAGAGGATAGGATACTTCTAAAGGTGATTATGCAGCAGCTGGAAGAAGCAGCACAACAAAAGCCGGCAGCATAAGAGGCAGGCGAAAAACTGGGCAAAAAGCTCAAACCTACAAGTGACCTCCTGAGCCCTGGAGCCACCTCGGGCAGCCCCAGCGTTTGGAAAACAAACTGGACTTGTTCCTCCACAGGTTTGCAAATAGTTTGTGAAGTTATTTAATGTATTTCCTGGAAAGCAGAGAATAAATTTACACGGAATTCTGTGTAATCCTGTAACAAAGAAGAAGAATCTAAGCACTCTTAAACGTCGTTGTATTTTTTCACATTTAATCAAGCCTTGATGTTACAGAGGTGGAAAAGAGTTTGCAAACATACACGTACATCCAGGGAAAATTTCCTGTTAGCTTTCATATAATTCTCACTAATCTTCAGTCTTCGTTAAGTTTTGTGCTTTCTCGTTAGGACAGAGAGGAACTATTTACCCTCCAGGCAAGCGAAGCCCCACCACAAAATGCAGTGATGCCATAAGCCATAGCAGTCATCGACATTTTTTAACGCAGTGCTCATCAGGAGGAATGTAAGAGAATTGGGTTCGTCTAAATGAGTACCTTAGAATAAAAAGGGAAAGGCAAGCTAAATCAAAATAAACAAACCAGAAAGACACGGTGTTTTAAGGCTTTACATTACAATATCTGTAAGGTACAATGTCTCCGATACATCACATTTTTAAATTATACAAAGGTTCATGTGGAAAAATCCTACTTCAGAATCTGCATTTCAGTTTTACATTGAAATGTGTGGTAAATGAAAAAAAAATATATAGCGAGTGTGGTCTTGTAATTTGCCTTTAAGTATTTTATCTTCCAAATTACACAGGTTTTTTAAAGCAGAACAGAGTAAATCTAACGCAGAGGTACATGGCAGAAAATATACTTTAAATCACTGAACAACATCTTTTTTCTGCCTTTTTATACAAAACTCTAGGTCCATTATAACAAAAGGATGCACTTTGCAAGACCTTGAGAGCCTGCGACTATTGGGAAATCAAAAGGGTAGTGACACTAAGGAAAACCATTGTCCAGAAAAATAAGCCTCTCCAAGGGGCACCAAGAATCCACAATAAAATCCCTGTTTCCAAGAAAATTCAGGCATTTCCATCAAAAAAGACTGGTAAGATAAATAGAATGTCCTCATAAGCCACAGATTCTTAATAATACAAAATGTCTAAGTCCATGGTAAACAAAGCCCCAACGAAAACTAACATCTACTAACTCAGGCTTCTCAAGCCCCAGGTCGTGACCCAGCGCCTTGTCGCAAGGTACCTCAAAAGCATTTCTGAGCTGCAGTTGCACGGAGTTTGCTTTGCATAATATATATTGCAGTTAGAGTTTCAGTCCTGTGCAGAGCTCAGCAAACTCCTACAACTATCTTCTTGGTGACAGAGATGATTTCAGCATCGGTAGTTATTCGCTGCCATTGGCTTTTAAGCACTTCAATTCACACGAGAACACACGCTGACCTGAAAGACACCCCAGCATGCCAGTTGCATTCTTGCTGCTTGCCTTTCAGTTTTGTGAATTTTGGGGTTTTTTTTTCAATTAATCCATTTTGAAACCTAAAAAAACCCCGATAGCAAGTGTTTTTCTACACATTTTGCACTTTGCTTTCTAATTTTGTACTGGGACCCTGAATTTTTCAATTACATTTTTTCATCTTGATTCTCTCCACCTTCCTCTAAGGATTGCATGGAGAGAAAAAAAACATCTCTGACATATTCATATATCAGAATGTAGTATTTTGTGAAAAAATAAGTGTGATTACGATGACAAAGCCATTTGCAAACGTCTGTTTTTAGGTTGAGTTCTGCTTGTATTAAACTCACCTTTTTCTGTCTCAGTCCTGTAGGAGGCAGAACTCAATAAATCTTCCCCCATTTTACGTGGTGTGAAGGCATTTTTGTTATCGGATGTCACGTTTTCGCTAGTCAGTAGTGGCAAGAATTAATTGAGCGGGGAAAGTTATACATATCAATATTTTTAGTTGATGTATACTTTTAAAGTCTCACCCTGCAAATATTTACACGCACAAAACACTTCCCGCACATAAACCAAGCCATTTGCCAGTTCAGGTGTTTGCAGAACTGGCCTATTTCCACAAAAAACCTAAAGAAAATAGTGTATGATTTTTTTTTTTCAAAGAGTTAACCAAAGGGCATAAGGAACAGGAGAACTTGGAACCAGGTGACTTATTTATTAATGCTTAACTGTTCCTGCCTCCAAGAATTTCTACACATCGGCTGAAATTTTAATTTTTATCCTTGCGAAAAATAGCGGGGAATGTTATTAAAGTTCCAAACCCATGAGTTTGTTTCAAGGGCAGAATCGCAGTAAGCGGAATGTTGTCACTCGTTTTGTCAAAGCTGACAGCCCTGCCGTGTAAACTGCAAACTTCCCTCAGCTGGTGGCATATGCCTTGTGTTAAACCAGAAAATAATCTAGTGTAAAGAGCTGCGCAGTAAACCATTCTTACACTTTAACAAAACTTGGTGTCCTGAGGCACGTGACTGACATGATTTACTACCTTTCATCCACATCAATTTCCACGTTCTGCTTGGATTAATGAAATCACACTGCAGAAACAGTGCTTTTAAAATAGAATTAATAGGTGCGTTTATACAGCCAGAGTAAATTTATGCAAGCGTGGGGAAGAAGGGGGGGGGGTGGCGTTCCAGAACGAACAACATTGAGTTCTAGAAAAGGACTATGCCAGGAGGGATGGTTTTCTGCAGATCTGGTGAGGCAGGAGCTGGTCTCCTACCCCTCGTTGCTCGAAGGCGGTGGGGAGGTAGCGCTGGCAGCGCAGAGGGCTCTGCATCTGTGCGTATCGCCGCGGCTGGAAGCCAGCCTTATTAGCTATGCAGAGCAGCTTTTGCTGCGGTGCCGGATCCTGGACAGCCATCGGATGCTGGACTGCCATCGCCGCCGCAGAGATGCCGCACATCCAGTGGCCCACAGCCCCAGCTCCTTTGGCCCCCAGGCTTGGGGGGTCTTTTCAGTCTCTGGCTTCACCCCAAGCACCCCCCTCTCCCGCTGTTATTAAAGCCGACGGATATTATTCATATTAATGGATGCTTTCTTTGCTTTCTCAGTGCTGTACTTCGACCTGTTTGCAGCTTGGGGGCAGAGCCACACTGGCTGGTGCTGGTGCTGGGGAAAAGTCGCTTTCTAGAGGGTTTTTTTGCAGCTGGAAGAGTTTCTGGAGAGGGAATTCCACCCCCTTTCCTCAGTTACACATTTAGTTACTGCACTCTGATTTAGAAAGGAGCTTCCCTTCCAGAAAGCAAAATATTTTTGCCACCCTCCCCCCCCCATCTTTTTCATCTTCATATGTGAACTCCCGTCTGTATCCATCCTCAGCCTTATTTTCAGGCTGGGATGGTTTTCTGGACTTTATTACTCAAAGACAGCACATTTTCCTGCTATACTGCACTAAATTACACATCATTCCTCTTGCTGGGGTTTGTTTGTTCCTCTCATGTTTCTGGGTTTTTTTTTTCCCTAGCAGAAAATTTCGGGCTTAAGATAACAGGATCATCCATTAAGTATGCACATCCAAAAATGTGTTAAACTTCTGTTAATATAGTTCATCTTCTTAGTAGGGACCTGGGCCGTGCACGACACGTGCAATGGAAGAAAGCATTGCCTCGGGAATGAGAGTTGAGAGTGTGTGTGATGCCTCTAGCCACATCTCTGGGAACATATAGCAGGTTGAAACTGTTTTTATGCCCTTTTAATCCTGAGCTGCTCTGCAGACGGGAGTGGATAGCCCAGTGTTTGGGCAGCCTGAGGTCCCAATGTAGTTTAACTACCCCGTGAACTCACCTCTTCCCTGGATTTCTGAAATCAGCTCTCCGAGTGCTGCCCAGCACCTGCTCAAATGTTTGGGAGAGAAATCACTGAAGGGAAACTGATATGCGACAGAATGAAATGCCTCCCCTAAACGGGTGTAAAGACTGCCTCACACTGCCCTGCTCTGGGGACCTCATCCTCACTGGCAGCATTTTGAATTGAATGGCTACGTTCACTGATCTCTGTCTATATCTGCTTTCATGCAGTTGATGCTCTTGAAGATGTGCCAATCATCAGTGCTCTTGAAGAACAATTTGATGTTGCACAGAAGAAGAGGGCTTCAGGGATGCTCCAGGGTGCTGGTTGGACCTCAGGAAGTGAGTGCATCCTACTAATTTCAAGAGATTAATAAAGACTGCCTCTCATCTACGCAAGTTTCGTACATTTAACAGGCAACCTGAGACCTTCTGACTGCAACATGCTCATGTTTCTTCTTCAAAAAAAGAAGAATCCAAGCATTAACTGTAGGAATTCAGTATCGGAAAAAAGTACCAGCTGTTTTTTTGGCTGTGCGTGATGATGCGGTGTGTGTGCCCACTGCTGGTTTCCTACTAAGAGCCATACCTCTGCCTCTTTTTAGAGGCTCCCTGTCAGAAACAATTCTCAGAATCTGCTTATGCACACGAGCTGGTCAACAGGGGAAAGGTAAATGTGTGCCTCTACCCAAGAAAGAACTTTTGGGCAGAGAGCAAAACACAGACCACATGGCACAGTGGAACCACGAGGACAAGCTCTGGGTGTTCTCATCGGGTCCTTACGCCAAACATTGAGAATATCTGATAGCAGAGAAAAACATAGACAATGCTGTACTGCATCCTACAGTAAAAGAGCTCAACAAAATGAATTTATGCGTAACGTAGTCTAACGGTATTTAATTGACTCATTTCTAAAATGACACATGGTGTATGGGAAATATATTTTGGAAGGAGATGTCTCATCTAGAAATGACTTGAGCATATTCAAGTGTGAAGAAGTTTAAGCAAGTCCTGCTTTGCTCTGCTGAGGGAGAAGTTAAGCATGTGCACAAAGGTGTGTGCGGAGTTGGGACCAAAGGCTTCCCTGCCTTTGCACACACGGACGGGGATGAACAATCCACAGGACTGCTCATGTCCCAATTACCCAGCACATGTATAAAATGTTTGTAGAATCAGACTCGTGGTATAGCCTGCCTTTGTCACTTGTTTTGATGGAAAGATTACTGCTCCTCAAGACAGAGCTTTCATAGTTTGCAAACTTACACACCCCTCATTTAAGCTATTTACACAGTTTTAAAGGCCTGAGCACATATTTAGGTATGCGGCTCATCCAAAAATGAAGATTTACACAAAATCTAGGCAGCTCACAACATGTTCTGATTGCCAGCTGTGGAGAAAACAAAATCTATTAAGCAATTTTACGGAAGGGGAAGTTGCGTACTGTTGCAAAATAGAAAGCTGTGCTTCACATTTATTATGGAGGGATGTATACATGAATTGAAATGGCGTGTTATAAATACAAATCAGAAAACTCATTGCAATACCAGTAATATTTGACAAAGCTGGAAACCTGTCTGTGGGGAGGATACGTGCATTTGGACTGAAATGAAGCAGAGAAAACTGTAACACAACAAAAACCTCCTAATGGGAAAGGCAAATCTCAAACCACAGAGTATCGTGTCTGAAGATGTGTTTAACAAGACTAAACCCACCTCAAGATCTGGAAAGAGAAAACACACAGCCAGGTTGGCTATGCAATCAAAACTCTCTCATCAAAGAATTGATTTGGACATGAGAAAAATGCAAACCCTGTTACTGAGCAAGTTATTGGGGGAAAGGTTTCTAACATAGCGGTTCAGAATTACATGTGAACACAACATGGGTCATTGAATCATGCAAGTAACTGCCTTTTCAATTAGATAGCTTAGATACAGATTTCAGGATTTAACCCGCATGAAACTGAAAAGGAACTGTGAAGGGATGAGTTCATTTAACTTCCCATGATGTCAATGAAAGTGGAAGCAAATCACAGAATCAAAACCTATAGAAACCGCATAAAACAATCTACACAGAGGTTGAATTTCAGCCTGCTAGAATATAAGTACAAAATAAATGAAAAGGATTAGAAAGCTAAAGGCAGATTTAAGCATATTTGTATATACACCAAACTATGAAAATAAATAGGAGACCAAGCTTTAGTTCTTTACATTTACATTTTGTTTTATAAATATGTTTATGTTAAATTGACGAAGAGCTCTTAAACAGACAGCTTGGAGACATAAGCATACGGCAGTCCTTCACAGCAAATTTGGGACATAGCAAATGTTACATTATTTATCACATCAATCAATGTTATATTAAAACAAAATAAAATTTAGACATGAAGCCCACACCACTAGCATGTATTTGTTTCTCATTTCACACGTAGATTGTTCTTAATTAGAAGATCTACTGGTTTTATAAGCATATTTTACATAAGAAAATTGCAGAGTACATAGCTTATCTGTATCTTATTTTCTATATTAAATAATTTTACAAATAAAGTAAATAGAAATTAAACGGTGAATGCCAGTTTCAAGTGTTTTGCTGATGCAGTGGGAGAAGTATGAAATCTTTGTAATGAAAACTCTATTACCAGTCATTTTTCATACAGTAGTACAAATCCATAGAGACTATTCAGAAAACTAACTGAGTTAAACTTTTCATTGACAATGAGGGAAAAATTGAACAGTAGTCTTGAAGTATTTCTTTCTATTCTGTCCTCACAAGAGGAAAATAATTTTCATTAAACATATTTTTCAGCTGAATGCCTTAAAACAAAGACATTTTAGCAGGAAATGACAGGTAATCCACGGTGACATGAAAAACCTGAAGTGTGCAGCAGACACATGAACACGGATCTTTAGGGCTTGAACTCCACTCCTGCAGATATTTACCAAAACTGGGACTGTGTGAGCATCGACAGGAAAAGTTAGCAGCCTCTGTTGGGTCAGGAGAATAACTGTAGCTAATGATTAAAGTATTTTCTCTTAAAAATTCCTTTGGATTTGTTTCTTGTTAAGACAACCTGATCTCTCTGCACATTTTCTTCCACAAGTATAAAAAATGATGTCTCAAAGACTCGAGCCTTGACTGGAAAACAGGTTTTTTGACACTGATTTCATGCTGCTGTTCTGCAAGTGCAGTAGAAGTCTTTCTTCAGACTTTCAACTATTCCCAGCGTTTTGAGAAATAAATTAGATTTTATTAATCTGGCAGAAGTCCCTCTGTACAACAACCAAAGGGCATCTCTGGGGAGCTTGTTTTGAAAAATAATTTTCTTTTACACAAAGATACATCACTCTTCTTTGTTTCTGGTTTTCATTTCTTTTCTTTCATGCATCTGGATAGTTCAGCACAACTCACTGTACCTTCCTCAACATGAAAAAGGTCAGAAAACAGTTGCGATTCTTGAAGGAAACAGAAGTGGAGGAGACAGTCCAAGGCAATCCTTGAAGTAGAGTATGAGTGAATCAGTAACAAAGATGAGATAGAAGAGAATTATCTGCATCCCTGAAAAGAAAAGTGTAATGTAGGAAACAGAAATATCTTCTCAGCATGTTTGCGTGCAGGTTTTTCCATTATAAAAAATAATACCCAGATTTCTGCACGCTTGGTATAAGAGTGCGTTGGGTAATTTCACAATAAATTCCAAATATGATTTTCAGGAAAGTATTTTGTCTTTTTATCTCCATACAGGGATTGCACCTCACTTCATCATCTTAATGGTCCTGGAATAAAACCTTACCCCAGGAAGTAATGTGTGTTACTAGCACCACCTTACAATCTCTAAATCACCTGCGTTTGAAAAGGCCGTTGGCAGCGGGGAAAGCTCTCTGCCCAGCTACCACGGCAGGCGCATGCTTTACCTGGACAATACCCTTTAAAACATTAAGAAATGTCCCAGCACTTTTTTTCTTTGACAGTCACTATTTTTTTTTTTTTAAGCAACTGATATATTTGCAGACCCCAAGACTCTCTTCCAAGATACACAAAAACACAAGTCAAAGGTCAGCAGGAGGATGTAAAAATACCCTTTAATCTTATCGGTGCAACACTTCATGTCGGCTTATTTCACCATCTTCAGGCTCTCTTTGTTGAAAGACTTATTTATGAACTGACAGAAAAGAGAATCAATTTGCAGCATGTGTGGAGTAGAAGCTGCTACACTTACACATAACTTTATTCATATGTAAGATTTGGGTAACACTCAGGATACAACTTTTCAAGTTAAATAAAAACATCAACACAAAGCACAATATTCTCATATAAACAAGGAAGTTTCCTAGTGCAGCATCTCATTTAGTGCTTATTTGCTGGAAGTTTTAAGCAGCTTTGTTTTACGGAGTTGGACACGAACTTATCTTTTATTTGGGAATGTTTTCTATCCTGTTGTGGACACAGGAGTTACCGAGACGCTTTTGTATTTTTCATTACTGTGTCAATCCCCTGTTCTCTTTCCGCCGGGGCATTCATAACAAGTTTACACACCCATGCTAAATTATTGATTTGAACGTTGCGCATTTTGCTCTCTTTCAGCATTCAAAAGCTTGGGATTTCTGTGCCTAATTGGGAGAAAATTTACATTTCATGTTGTACTGCGTCCTCCATTACAGGAAAAAATCACCGCATTGGTGAATTTGGTATCCCAGGCGTAAACATGAAGTTTGCAAAGAAACACCCAGCTGAGTGTTTCCACAGATAAGGAAGAAGCAAATTGTGAAGCAGAGGACGGAGCAGCCTGCGGAGAGCCTTCCGTCCTGCTCTGGGAGCGCGTGGACACGCCGGCTTTGTTTTAGGCCTCACGCGGGCTCGCACGCGGGGAGGAAAGCAGGGGCGGCACGCAGAACGTGCCCTTCGGACCCAGCAGAACTCGGCTGCCGAGTGTTAAAGACAAAATTAAACAGTAGTAAATACGGGCTGGACAAAAGCCCTTCTCTCGTTGACTAACGAACGCGATACTGATAGATTGCTCCCCGGTTTCCATGGGGACCTTTTTTGTTCAAACCTCAGATACCGACGATTCTGATGATTCGGTTTAAATGAGGCACCTCGTGTTTCTGAACCGAGCAGCTGGAGGGGAAATGGGGCGAAACTGGGGGGAAGGGGGCAAGGCTAGAGGGGAAGGGGAGCAAAACTGGGGGGGACGTGGGGCAAAACTGGAGGGGAAGCAGAGCAAAACTGGAGGGGAAGTGGGGTGAAACTGGAGGGGAAGTGGGGTGAAACTGGCAGGGAAGTGGGTCAAAACTGGAGGGGAAGCAGGGTAAAACTGTTCAGTATCAATCGGTTCTATCTATTTATTTTCTTTTTTAAAAAAAAAGATGATTACTTCTAACCCTTGAGGAGCGGCGGCTGCTGGTGGGGCACAACCAGCACATTTTTAGCATTCCTGTGAGGAGCTGGGGGTCCCCACAGGCCCCTCAGGGAGCACCTCGGGGGCCTTGGCTGTTGGGGCGCTCGGCTGTTGTGGGGCTCAGCTGTTGTGGGGCTGAGCTGTTGGGGTGCTCAGCTGTTGTGGGGCTCAGCTGTTGTGGGGCTGAGCTGTTGGGGGGGCTGAGCTGTCAAGGGGTTGAGCTGTTGCGGGGCTCGGCTGTTGGGGAGCTGAGCCGTTGGGGGGTTGAACTGTCGCAGGGCTCTGCTCTTGGGGTCTGAGCCGTCAGGGGGTTGGGCTGTCGGGGGGCTCCGCTGTTGGGGTCTGAGCTGTTGGGGGGTTGGGCTGTCGGGGTTCTCAGCTGTAGGGGGACTTGGCTGTTTGGGGGCCGAGTTGTCATGGGCTCAGCTGTAGTGGGCCCGGCTGTTGTGGGGCTTGGCTATTGAGGGGCTTGGCTGTTGGGGGGCTCAGCTGTTGGGGGGCTTGGCTCTTGGGGGGCTCAGCTGTTGGGGGGCCCAGCTATTGAGGAGCTCAGCTATTGTGGAGCTCAGCTATTGTGGGGCTCATCTGTTGGGGGACCTGGCTGTAGTGGGGCTTGGCTATTGAGGGGCTCGGCTGTTGGGGGGCTCAGCTATTAAGGGGCTCAGCTGTTGGGGGGCTCGGCTATTGAGTGGCTCAGCTGTTGGGGGCCTTGGCTGTTGGGGCTCGGCTGTCGGAGGGCTGAACCGTCGAGGGGCCGGGCTGTCGGGGCTGTCGGTGTTCTCAGCTGTTGGGGGACTGGGGCAGAGGGTGGCGGGGGGCACCGTAGCTCGTAGGCGATGCGAAATCACCGCACCCCAAACCAGCCCCCGCAGGAGTCCGAGGGGCTGCAGCCACGCGTGGCCGCGGGGGCTGCGGGAAGCTCACCCCCCGGTTCCCCGGAGCCCCCGGGCGGGCAGCGGGGCGGCCGGCGGCTGCCATTGGCCGGGGCGCGGCGGCCGCAGCTGCAGGACACAATTAATTATGCTAATGGCGTGGGGAGCGGATGTACTTTTTCCCCCCCTTTTATTCCTCTCCCTTTTTTTGGCTGGTCGGTGCGGGAAGGAGACGCCCTGGGCTGGGATCACATGATATTGTCTTCGCGCCACTTTCGTAAAACCCTTTTTATTCCAGGGCTCAGCTCGGGCTCCAAGGTACCGTGTTTATCTTCCATCTCCCTCCCTTCCCTCGCGCTCCTTCCACGCTCCTCTCCCGAACCCGCCGCCCCCCACCCCGCGACGCCCCCCGCTTTTTATTATTTTTACCCTCTTTATTTCTTTTTTTTTTTATTTCTTTTTTTTTTTCTCTTTTTCCCCACCCCCCCATTTTTTCCCGCTTTCCCCCTTCTCGCCGCGGGCCCCGCTCTGCACGAGTCTCGGGGGGCAGTGGAGGAGAGCCCCCCCCAACCCATCCAGCGTGGGGGGTGCGTGTGTGTGCAGGGGGGGCCGCTCCCAACCTGTAGGAGCGCGGGGCGCCCGCCCTGCCCCCCACTCCCACGATTCGGTCCCGCGTGCGTTCTCTCCCCCCATCACCCCGTGTGTCCCCGTCCCCCCCCCCATGGCCAGCGGCTCCAACAAAGGACGGGGCTACGGCGGGAGACTCAAACGGGATAGGGGAGGAGGGATGGGGGGGCACCACGTGTGTTTCCCCCCCACACACCCACGCTGCGCCTGGAATAGAGGGGGGATCGGGGCGGGGGGGGGGGGGTGGTCGGTCGCGCGTGGCCGGGGGGGGGGGAGTGGGAGGAAAGGGGGGGGGGGGGGCGGAGGACCCGCGCGCGGGGCGAGCACATGGCGGCGTGGGCGCAGTACGCATGCGCGGCAGCGCGCGGGGCGCGCTGGGGGTTGTAGTTGCGGGGGCGGGCCGGGAGGCGGCGCGCGCGCGGAGGGAGGGGAAGGGGGGGGGGCGGGAACGCGGGCGCGCGCGGGAGCCCGGACCACGCGCTCGGCTGAGCCGCCCGTCGGGGGCAGCGCCGCGAGGAGCTCCCCCCGCAGGCAAGGGCCGGGGAGGGGGGGGCGAGGAGGAGGAGGAGGAGGGGAGGGCGAGGAGGAGGGGGGCAGCCGGGCCGCCACGTCCAACCGGGACAAAGGGGCCGCGCGGAGCCCACCTCGGCGAGGCTTTGCGCCGTGCTCGCCGCTGCCCCGGGGAGGGGCGGGTGATGGCGTTGGAGGGGGGGAAACGAGGGGTTTCGGGCCCCTCTCGGTGGCGGCTGGGGGCGGGCGGGCGGCTTGGCGCGTTTTTGGGGCTTTGAATGGAGGACTGCATTTCCCACCGTGCTTTGTTCCTGCGCTTTAATCGCGGCGGCGGCGGCGCGCCCCCCCGGACGGGGCGGGCAGCACGTGGCGGGGCGACCCCACACCCCGGCTCCGCGTGTGTGCGTGTGTGAGCCCTCCGATGGCACCCCCGGGGTGCCCTCCCCCGGGTGCTCCGCTCGCTCCGTCGGCGGGGCAGGCAGCACGTGGCGGGGCAGCCCCGAGGTGCCCCGCTTGCTCTTTCCCCCCTTTCTTTCTCCACCCGGGGGTGCCCCGCTTGCTCTTTACTTCCCCCCCCCAACCCCCATCCCGGGGTGTCCCGCTTGCTCCCCTTTCCGCCGGGGTATCCTGCTTGCTTACCCCCTCCGGATGCTCCGCTTGTTCTTTCCCCCCCCGCTGCGGGGTTCTCTTGTTTCCCCCCTTGATGCGCCGCTTGCTTCCCCCCCCCAACCCCCCTGGGGCTCTTTCCTTCTTATTCCCCCCCCCCCCCCCCCCCCCCCCCCCCGATACTCCGCTTGCTCTTCCTCCCACCCCGTTCCTGGGGTTCTTCTCTTGTCCCCCACGGGGTTCCCCTCTTGTCCCCCTGGGATGTTCCTCTTGCTCTTCCCCGGGGTTCCCCTCTTGTCCCCCACCCCGATGCTCCCCCGACGGGGCGAGCAGCACGTGGCAGGGTGACCCCGCACCCCCTACACGCCGCTGCCCCCCCCGGGATGCACGTGGCGAGGACCCCTCTTTCCCCTCGCAGATGATCCTCTCGGGGCGATAACGCCCCCCTCGGGGAAGGGAAATGCCCGCTGGAGGGGTGGTGATAGGTAAACAACTCATTTCGGGATATAGGGTTTGATGCCGCAAAACAGTGGGGGCTCTCCCCGAGCAGCCCCCCCGCCACCACCAGCTCCCCTTGAGCAGGACCCCTTCGAGGGGGGCAGCTCTGCTCCCCCAGCATCTGCTTTGCTCTCCCCGTTCATGCCTCCGCAGGTTTGTAACGGTGGGTCTTTGACAGCGTGGCTCTGGAGGGAAGTTCAAATCTGGTTTTATATCAATATCTCTCTTTCCCTCCCCTCCTACGAGGAGGTCCGTCGCTTTTGTGCCGCGCTGCGCCGAACGGCATCATCTGGAGGACAGATACTCCATTATCTGCCGCGGAGAGTGCGGGATCATGTGTCAGAACTTTTCTTACGCTGCTGGGGGGGGATGTTGGGTGATGCAAGATAACTTGTTAAAGCTCCGGGAAAAAGGTCAAGTAAAACGTCTCACGTGCCGCGGTAAAGCACAGAATGCAGGAGAGCAGGAAACAGGGATGTTTTGATACCTATTGTGGTGCTTTTTAGTTAGATGCCATTAACAACCGTGGAGGGAAGCCATTTTCACCTTAATTTAAGTGAAAATTAGCTGTAAGCTCTTCCGTGTTTGGTGTGCTTTGCCTTCTCAAAATTAAACCTTTTTCTTCCTCTGTACTTCAATAAAATCTCTGCTAGATGGAGTAGCAAATCCATGTCTGTGTTGTGCAACATTAATATTGGTTTTCTCCCTCTCTCTCATCAGGTACTGCTGGCTCCTGTGCTTCAGTCAAGATGCTTTAGCTGCGCTGAAACATGAAGACCTCTTAAGGGGAAGAGTTTGTCTGGTGATGGGCCTTGAGTTGTGCAAAAGTGCTTACAGTGCAGGTAGAGTTTAGGATCTACTGCAGTATAAGCACTTCTGGCATTACTGTGGCGATTCGGCGATAGTAGCTGGGCATGGTTGTAACCAGGATTATTTCACTGTGTTGGAGCCACATTACAAGTGGTTCTTGTGTTAAGGTGCATCTAGTGCAGTTAGTGAAGTAGCGTAGAATCTACTGCCCTAAATGCTCCTTCTGGCACAAGCTGCTGCCTGCACATCCAAAAATCCATCTGGCTTTAGCTCAGCAATTACAATTGTAGTTGAAGTGTTTTTTTATCATTGAAGGGAAGTAGTTTTGTCGTAGTAGTATCAAAGTGCTCATAGTGCAGGTAGCTTTGAATTGAACCTACTGTAATGTGGGCACTTACAGTACTGCTAGATAAAGTGCATCCCAGCTAGTGGCAGTTTCTGGAGAAGATGGTACTGATTACAGTCAGTTTTGCAGGTTTGCATCCCAGCTTACTAAAATTGCTGTGCAAATCCATGCAAAACTGACTGTGATGGTGGTGAATCTGTGGTGAAAAATGGGGTTTGAAGCTTTTTTTTCCCCGCCCTTTTTTTTCCCATGGAAGAAGTGAAGATCCCTCTCACTGGTTTCTCCATGGGTGGGGATTTGTTGCATTACTTGTAGCTGTATGCAGAGTATTGCACTTGTCCCGGCCTGTGGAGGAAAGGAGGACTTGTCTTCAGGCTGCACTGCCCCAAATTTGCCAGTATGGTAAGCTTTGTTTTGCTGTTGTCGGGTGGATCACGATGCAATTTTGATTAGTTTAGTAGGAGAAAAATTGCACGGTATCCATCTGTAAACCGCAAGACCTTCATCGCTGACAACATAGGTTTTGTCAGTAATCAGTTCTCACAGCAGAGTCTGGAATACTGTGTAGAATGGCTTGCTGGTCACTCTGCACTGTGAAGGGATGGGAAGAAAGAAAACTACTTTAGTAGACAAACCTTAGTACCTGGATATTTAAAAAGAAAAAAAGAAAACGACCAAGACCCAAACCCTGGAACAGTCACACCGGTCCAGAGAAAGACATTTTGGGAGTTTTTATGTAACAACATGTAAGTGACTCTGGTGGACTTGCCAATAAAAAGATTTAAAAATAAAGCTTGTTTTTAATAATGTTTCTCAGTAAAGTGTGGTTGCAGTAGAGAAGTAAGAAAAATAGAGGAGACCCCTTTTTTCTGGTTTGTGAGTTGCAGCCTTGTCCTGCCTCCTCTGGCAACCTCCTCTCCTCAGTACTGAAGAAGATGGATCTACAAACTTCTCCTTGTTGCTGCTACTTCAAAGAGGTTCTTTGCTGGGGAAGGGGATGTTTCTCCCCAGGCCAGGAGAAGGATGTCCTGTCCTCAAGCAATAGTGCTTGATGCTCACTCTTAAGCAATTGTCGTGCTGCCCATTTTTTGGTCGTGACTCGCACTGAGCTTTGAAGTTGGGAGCTGCAGCATGTCTTCAACTGCTGTCCCTGGGAGTGGGGAGACCTTGGTTTGTCCTGGCTCCAGAGGCTGGCGAAGTGGTGTGACCCGCCCTGCTGTGGGAGCAGAGGCCGGAGCTCAGGCTCTGCTGCACAAGGTGAGTGCAGCAGCCTGACACTTAGCTCCGCTGTTGGGTGTTGCTGCTGGGAGATGGACTGCATCAGTTTCTGCACTGATGGAGGAAGTGGTGGGGTCTGGATGCTGTTGGGCAAAGGAGGGAGCTGAACATGAGCTGCGTGTTGTGGGTGTGCAAAGTGTACCTGTGGAGAGCTGTGTTGCTGAGACTCCTCTTGTGCTGCTGTAGTACGGCATGTTGCATGGCAGAACTGTTTTGAGACTTGCTCCAGAACTGCAATTTGTGGTTGCTGCAATTGGCTCCGTACAAATAGATATGGTCTAGTTAAGCGGGCAGCACCAGTGACTTTACAACACCCTCCTTCCCCCAACTAAAATATTTTGAGATCTAAAAGGGTCATTTTGCTTTTGGTGGCCAATGCAGCTGGTTGATACTATGGTGGGTTGTTGATGCAATCCTGTCCCCAGCTTTCTATGCCCAGACCCAGCCCAAGGGGTGTTGTGCACAGCAGGGCAGAAAATACACCAGAGCAGTTGTTGCTTAGTTCAAGTGCAATGGCAGAGCTCCCACGAGGGTTTCCCTGCAGTGGGTGGCTCTGACTTTCTACCCCATAATCTAATCTCAGGCTGAGTTCTAATCTTTCTTGTGCTTTAGAGAGCTGTAATCTAGACTTCAAATCCCTGTGCAAGTAAAAGGTAAAGATGTTTGCTGAGTATAGAGCCCTTCTGGTTGCAGTACTTATTGACGCTGAGGAAAAATGAGTTGGAATATGTGCTAATTGAAATTTAGTGCATCATACCCCAGCCTAGTGAAAGGCATCAGGTTGTGTTCATGCCAGGAATGAAACCTATTTGCTACTGTGTTAATGTGCTCTTGGGAGATGCTCCAAGCCTGGCTCGGTATTGCTAGTACTGGAGCTGTACCCAGCTCTTGTGCGGGGTCTTACTGGTGGTTTTTGGGTGAATCAGGCTTGTGTTGATGGGGTGGGTGCTGGAGGTGATTTGATGCCACCATGGCCACCAGTGTGTGCACTCAATGTGGACGTTTGGTGCACAGTACTGGTGTGGTCATCCCAGGACGTCTTGCTAGGTGAGGGCTTCTGAGCATTATGGTAGGGCCAGAGCTTGAGACAGGCACCCCAAACCCATCCTGCCCAGACTGAGCTGGTGAAATGGTGGGGAGAGGCTAACTCACAGGGTATTGGCATTGCAGAATGTGGAAAGTCAAATGTGCTCCTGTTACCACCTTAGCATGTCTCTGAGGCTGAGGAGGAGGAGGGTGCAATTAGAGGCTGCAGAGGCTTTATGCGATGGCAGAGTGTTGGTTCTGAACTCTCATTGACTGTGCATCTCCCACCGAGGCGTCTGTCTACTCTGTGAGCTGTGCTGTTGTTTCCTTTCTTATACCTGAGGACGAGCTACTGGCTTGCACAGATTGCAGAAACCTCTTTCTGATCAGGTCGCTCCTGGACCACCCAGCCTTGTTTGCAGCAGTGTCAAACCTGCAGCCTGTTTCACGCTGCCCAGATCCCTGTTTCATGACTAATGTTTTCAAAGGCTTAAAAATGGCAAATCTGACTTGTGAAGTAACAAATGACCTTGTCTTCATAGGAGCAGCACGGAATATCGCTTGGGGAGATTTTTTTCAGGAGATCCCCCTTATATCCAGGTGGAGTCCCAGGAGGACATAAAAAACTCAGAAAAAAAACCACGAACAAACTCAACTCCAAGGCAAACCAGATCGAGAATGATGGGCTTGGGTATTTTGGATGTCTGAACTTTCTGTAGATGGATTCAGAGATGGGGCGTGCAGCGTTCCATGGTGGGATCTCTAACTGTGGAGTGTGGCTGTGTTTCCAGAGCTGCAGAGTTTGTCTCCAGCTCCCTCTAAGGAGGATAATCCACAGGATCTTGGGCTTTTCCAATGTACTTTTGGCTCACACTGACCCTGAAGCAAGAGAGTTTCCCTGTCTGTCTTGGGATCCTCTCTGCATCCCTTTCTCCCATGAGAAGCACCAGAGGGGGCAGAGATGGGCATCAGGCACTTCATTAATGCTTTGCTACGGCAAAGGAGGGAAGGGGTGAAAACTCCCTGCCCACACGTGCAGCGGTGCTGGGGTTGCTGTGCTGCTTTATAAAGAAGAATAGTGGATTTTTTTTATCCACGAGAAGTGTTGCAGCCCTGTGGCCATTGGACATCAGTGCCGAGGGTCTGAGGCTGTTCCAGGAGCTGCTGCAGCAGCTATTTCTGGGAGTGGGACGTCAGAAAGGAGTCAGCACCGCTAATTTTTTACTGGAAGTGTATAAATAGGTACGAGCACAGAGACATGAGGGCTTCTTGTGGAGAGAGACAACTCTTGTTCTGGAAACTTCAGAGGGCTTTTAACATCGGAGTGCCTAGGCTATTTTTATATAGAGAGAATATTTCATATTATTTCAGCCTCCTTCCTGCTGCACAACACTTTGTTCTTTAACATGCTCGTGGTTATTCCCAGCTGCATTCAGTGTCTATCTCGCGGAGCATCCAGTGGGTGCTTTCCTTTTCTCTTAAAGGAAACTTGTTAAAATCATTCTTAACTTCTGAACTATCATTTCTTTTGAAATTATCTGGTGTTGATGGTCTTCAGGGCGTAGGTTTGTTTTTTTTTAAAAGCACATCCATGTCTAAATCAGTGCACTAAGCTCAGGTAAGAATTTTAACTGGCGTGTCTCACAGGACACAGTCTGTGTGTTCGCTGCCCTTCATCTCTGGTTGCTCCCAAGTTATGTTGTCCACAGTATTTTATGAACACAGTGTGCGTTCATAAAAATCTGGGTTTTGTTCCCTTATATTATTAGGTTTAAATCATAGCTGACAGAAAGATGTAAGTATTTCTAATTTGCTTATAACACACTAAACCAAGTTTCGTCCAGATCCAAACCAGCTCTCGCCCTGGACCCGCTGGCTGAGAAAGCAATTATGTTTGCATCCATCCTCAGCCTCCTCCCCGTCTGCACTTCTCTCTTGTATCAAATCCCCTGCGATGATAAACCAGAATAAGACACCTCATCCTCTTTGACTTTTTACATCTACCTATTGATTTAAGCTACTGTACTTGTGCAGTCAGTGTGCCGGCTGCTGCAGCTGGATCAGAGGTCGCTAGTTATTTGGCTAATTACCTTTCCCATTGGAATTGTTGCTTGTCAAGTTTACGTTTCATTTGCCAAAGGATTTTATAAAATGTAGAGAATTACAGCACTGAATCAAAAGGGAAATGACCAGTGCTGTTTTTACTTATGTGTATATATGTATAAAAATAATATAGATGATGTATAACAAAAATTACCATTTAATTATGGACCTGGAGTAAAGTAATTTTTTATTTTATTTTTTTTTTTTAATGGAAATGGGGTCTTTGGTGCCAAGTGCTGTTCTTGTGCTCACCTCTGCTGGGGAGGCACCAAATGTGGTTTGCTAGTAGGCACCCTGCAGCAATAGCAAATGCCTGGCAGGATAGATTGAAAGCTTGAGAGAAGTAACTAATCTCTTGGGACCTCAAAGGCCACACGTTGTCAGCCAGGCTGCATGCTCAGAGCTTCATTGCAGCAATGAAAAGAAAATTAAGATATTTCTGTCCTAAAGACACAGCCCCCTTCCCTCCTCCAAAGCTGGACCACTCCTCCATGTTCGTTAGCAGCAAAGCCTAAAGCGGTTGTTCCTTCCTATATCCAGCAGTGGTGCGGATGCTCATTAATGCTCTAACAAACATGTATTTTTTGGTTTTTTTTAAGTAACGCTGGATCCCAGAAGCTTCACTCATGAATTTTTACTGGTCTGACATGGTGCTTAAATCCCTGAAAGTGGCTTGAGAATCCCTGGCTGCGTCCCTGTGCTGGGCTGAGCTGGTCGTGGTGGTGCAGGCTTTCAGCTGCAAACTGATGCTGCTTGGAGCTGAGTTTTCAGCTTTCCAGCTGGGATGTGGGAGGAATCGGAGGCTGATGAGGAAGCAAGGGGAGGTTTGTCCTACTGGTGCTCTGTGGACATTGCTGTTCCCTTGGGAAGGCTGCAGGAATGGCCAATGTGACTTCGCTTTATTTTTTTCTTTCCCTCTTCTTTTTTTTCTCATCAAGAAGGGTCTTTTCTATTGACAGAAGTTTGCTGGTTTGACTGATGAAAAATCTGGATTTACATTTATATGGAGTAAAAAGAACACAGGAAGATGGGAGAAGAATTTAGTCTTTGTTCTCTCTTTTGGCTTGTGCAAAGCCCAAATCCTTATTTTACTCAAAGAAGGAACAATTTCTACTAAAACAAAATATTTATGATGATGAAGAAAACCTGATAAATCGTCTCTGTAGCTGAAGAATACTGTTTCTGAGCCTTTCCCTTCAATCCAACAGCAGCGCATGGGACAGCTTAATTGATTGATTAGAAATATCTTAGTTCTCTTTATCATGACACAGTACAGAAAGGAATGTGAGATGGTTACTTACCCTATGGTTTGGGGCAGACTGCCTGGTAAGTGCTTTATCTGCAGTAAAAGCCACAGTTAATTTTGAAGAAAATACATTTAAAACGAACAGAGTTAGGGCTCTACCAGCAGAGCGTGGTTCTTCCACCGACAAGGCTGTGTGTGGGCAGTGGGGATGGGAAGGAGAGGTGCTTGCCATTGCCACCTGCCTGGGCAGTTTTATCAGTACAGTAAATGTAGTGAAATACCGTTTCATTAACCCTGATGGTTGCGCTGCCGCCGCTCTGCCGATGGGCCACTCCCGAGGCAGCAGTGTGGCAAACAGACCTGCTGAGAATTATTTTTATATACCAAAAAATCTCTTTTACCCAGTCACGCCTCACTCTGCGACTAAAACATGGGCCTGGCTTGTTTCAGGAGGTGATGACAAGCAGATAAAATGGAATTAGATCCTTTGCTCAAGTGCAGGCGGGGCTGCAGTGCTGCCTTTACTAGTTTCTCACTCGGACAGTTTGTGTTGCGATGCTGACGCTCCAGCTGTGGGACGGTTGTTGGCAGGAGACGGGGATTAGCAGGTGTCTGAGCTCCTGGGTGTGGATTTAGGTCTGTCATCCTGATCTGTGGGTTTCAAACTGCTGGTGCAGCCCCTCTGCCCAAGGTGCCCATTGAAAACATTGCCCGTTGGACTCGCTGCTGGGAGAAACCAGGGTAGAAAGCGGGTGTTAGGGTGAAACTCTGCTGCTGGTGCTTTTTCAGGCTGTAAAAAATACATGAGCGCCATCTAGACTCATGCCATTTATTGCGTGTCCCCTCTCACTTTCTAATGGACTGCCACAAGTCCAGGTGAATGCCCTGAAGCTGTGAGAATGAGATGGGGTTGACTTTTTGGTGCTTGGTTGTGCCGGCTGCAATTTCAGGAGCTTTGTGAACGTGAGTGTTAACTGAAGGGGTTTGGAAAAAGTGGGAAGACTCCTCCACTGCGGCTCCGTGTTGGGCTGCCGTGCTCTGCTGGGCACCAGCCTGTCCCCTAGCATGACTTAAAGTGTTGGCACAAGACCTCAGGAACCCTCCTGTCTTTGCTAGAGCTGGTCCTGGGGTTAAGAACTTTGCATCTGTGTTGGGCAGGATTTGTCTTGCTTCATCTTCCTGCTGCGGGGTCCTGTTCTGCTTTTTCCATGCTGTTAAGAAGCTGTTGGCAACCGGAACCAGATCCACTTTGTGTCCCATCGGAAGCCAGGGGTGCTGAAGCACAGGCTGTTGGTGTGACGTGCAGGTACGTTACCTCTCCATGCTTTAGGTTCCTGCAAGCCCCAGGCAGGGGGCTTTGTGTCCTTTGTGCGTGCCAGGGGATCATGTTTGAGCTGTGAGCTGCTGCCACATCCTGGTGCTCATGTTGGGGCTGGCTAGGGGCTGTCTTGCTCCCAGCCCCACAGCATCACCCACTGCTTGCTGAGTTACTGTCCTGCCTGTCGAAATGTGGTTGGTGTGCTCTGCTCCTCAGTGCAGCAGGGTCTTGCGTCACAGCTGGTCTTTCAGCACTGAGTTGGAAGATTCGCGCACGCCACTGGTTTAAAAAGAAAGTTGGTTGAGTGGGGAAGGTACGGCTTCCTTGGATCTGTTACTCAGCCCGGTTTTACTTATTTTGCATCATGTTGATTCTAGGTAAAGCTTTTATCCCCTGTTGTGATGAGCTGAGGTGGCCCAGAACGCCCCGTACACAATGCGCGATTGCTTTTCTGAGCCACGCACGTGCTCCTGTAGAAAGCGTTATCGGAGCTGTATAAGAAAAGTTGCTTATTGTTCTGCCCAAATCCTGAATGCAAACGGGATTCTTCCTCATTTCAGATGCCGGAGCCGCGATGCTCTGTCTTCGCTGAGGGCTTGTCTGACTTTGTGTATCCTTCTCCCGTGCCGGTGCTGCGGGGGCTGAGCTGGGGTTCGGGGGACTCAGCTCAGCGGTGGGAGTGGGTGCCGCAGCCCCCGTGCTGCCCTGGGCACCCATGGGCTCTTTTTGGGGTGCTGTCCTGTGACTACCTGGGAATTACCCGGCCAGCAAGAGAAGCGAGTGCTGTGCAGGTGGGAAGGGAAATGGGCTCTAAAGTGAGCAAGGAAAAGCTGTGAGGGACTGAGCCATGAGAGATTTTTCTCTGAAGGGCTCCCCAGCATATTCGCTGGACGGTTTTAGTCCAAAATCTTCAGATTCATGGTTTTCATTCGCCACTTGAGGGCAGGCTGTTTCTAAATAAAATACAGCGAGAAATCTCCAGCTCAAGCAGTTGATAATTGCCAGCTCAAGGTTCCCTTTTGCTCCGGGCAGGCTGGCACTGCCAAGGGGGCTGTGGTGGATGAGGATGAACACACTGCAGCCTGCGTGCAAGGTCTGCCCCAACACTATAATCACCCTCACCCAAGGGAACCGCTCCAGCCTTTGCTGTAACTACCTGACTGCGTTGTTATTCCTTTGGGCATACTCCATTTACTCTAATGGCATTAGCAATGCATAATAAATGCCTTTTCTCATCGCGCTGTTGCTGTGCCAGCCGCAGGGTAGAGGTGTTTGCTCACCCTGGCACCCACAGGCGCCCTGGTGCGGGGATGCTCTTGTCGCGGTGCTGTCACTCAGCCCCACAGGGACTTATCACCATGGTCCCACCTGACTTCATGGCTTTGGCTTGCTGTCCCCTGTGTGAGTTAGCACAGATTCTAGTGTGTTTGAAGAGGACAGAGTTAACCGAAATTTGTCTGATTGGAGTTAATGCTTCCTTCGACTTGAGTTTATTCCTCTCCTTAACTCTTTTTTTTGGGATGGAAACGTATCAGCAAATGCCCAGCAGGAATAGAAGGTTTTTAAAAAAAAAAAAAATAGGATTTGTCAGTGTAGCAAATAAAACTCATGGTTTTATGCCTCAAGGACTTAAAACCAAAGCAAAGGGGCCAAAGGAGAATGCTGAAGGCTTTGTGGTGGTTGCACTGTGCAGGAGGACAAGGAATGAGACTGGGGCAGGGGCAATCCTGTAAGTGGCTCTGAGGGAAATCCTGCAAGATGTTCTTCCCCAAAATCCTCTTCAGTTGCACTGACAAAATGCTTTTCTCTTGTAGACAGTGTGAATGAGTAGGCTGCAATTTATGGATCTGAAGAAATTCTTCTGCTTGCAATCCAGTGTTAGAGCAGCAAACGCTGGATAACATGTTATTAGAAGTGACAGAACAAAAAGAAATGAGGATAAAGCCCAAGCCTCACAGTGGAGTGCTGTGATTGCTGGTGGGGAAAAGCTTACCAGATATTATTAATCTTAAAATGTCAGCAATGTCATAGTGATTGCAATAAAACACAGGTCTCTATCAGTTATCTTGAGAAAAATTCAGTTGGGAGATGTGATGGGGAAACCCCCTCAGCGTGGCTATGTCCTGCTCGCCAAGGGCTCCAATAAACCTGTTGCCTTTTGCAGATTTTTCAAAGCTTCACTTGGAAAAAAAAAACCCAAACACCTCACCCTCCAGCCCCTCTTTGCTCTCACTGTTGTGTGTGATGAGCTGAAGTGCAGACCAGCAGCCGGGAGCAGGGGAAGAAGACCAGGCAGGCACTTCCATGCCTCCTGCCAGGCCTGGATGCAGACAATCAGCCCTGGTGGGACAGAAGAGTTATTTATCAATGAAAGTGATTGCTCTCCTATGCTATCACTCCCCTGTGGATTTACAGGAATAAACAGCTGATGAGTCACGATAGAGTCGAAGTTGAATTTGGAAAACCTGACTGTCTCACAAGTGTCGTTATCCTGCTAATAATGAGGGAGAAATAAAAGATGATGTTCTACAGGGTGTTATCGGCTGCTGATGTAACACCTTGAATACATTTCAGGTCACCTCCCAGTGTGTCCCTGAGTGATCCCAGTGCCCGGAGAGGGACCTGTCAAGCAGTGCATTATCCTGCAGCAGGTCTGTCACCAGTGACTGCCAGCAGGACTGGAGCTGCCCAAGGAAATTCTCCACTCTTTGGTTGCTCATGATAGCACTGCGTTAAAACACGTCTTCAAAAGAAAGTTCCTTCTGACCCCAACCCTGGCCACCGCATCACCTAAAAATCATGGAGCACTATTATTACAGTGAATAAACTCCTCTGCTAAATAGGTAATCATCTCCTGGCAGGAACAGAAATAAGCTAGTTGGATAAAAAAACCCCAGAATTGGTGAGTATTAGCACCTGGTTTGCAGTCAGTGTTGTACCAGTCCCAGAGTTCATGGTTTAACAACAACAATCCTGTTGTTTCTTGGTACAGGTCCTGTGGGCTGCTTTCCTGTGCTGTTTTGATGCCACTGTGTCAGGGTCTCTGAGGCGAATCCAAGCTCAAATCCGAGGAAATCTGGAGGAAATCTCTTTGCAGTGTTGTGTGTGGTTGGTGGAAGCAGGGGAGAGCTTTCCAGCAGTTCTGTGGGGAAATCTCCCCCTCTGGCAAAATGTAGGGGCTTAATGTCAAACAGAAAATTCCCACTTCAGCTGGGCCAGGATTTGGCTTGGGAGAGCAGGGTTAAAGACTTAAAGCACTGCTGCCAAGCCCAGTTCCACTGCCCCATTTTGAGTGCTGGAGGTCTGAGGACCAGCCTCTGTTTTAGTAGGGTTTAGCCATATAGAATCAAACTATTTTTTGTATATCAGGTCTGTTGCTGCAGGAGCTAAAGTGTCATCAGGTGCTGTGTAGGGCATTTGAACTGCTCTCTGATACAGGTTTTCCTCACAGCTGCTTCCCCCTTTTTTCTTTTTGCTAGTTTGGGAATGTTGGTGACCTCTCGGGGTCCCCCTCCATAGCTCCTCATGCCTGACACCAGCCTGATCGTGGGCTGAGCTTAAGATGCTCAGCCTGATGCCAAGCACTGGGCTCTGCTGTGTGCTGCATGTGATGCTCCACTGCGATTCAGTTCACCTTTAAAATACCCACAATTAAATTGAAAGACTCAGCACTTTTCTGGATCCAACCCTGTAAACACAAAAGGTCTCTCCAGAACGGCGTAAAATGTCCAAGGAGACAGACCAGCTGACCTAATCTCTTTTTTTTTTTTTTCTTAAATCTGTAGATGCATGACTATGGGCAGGAGAAGAACAGGGCAGTTTGTGTACTTACTGCTTCCTAAACAGGCCAGTATTGCTAACGTGCTGTCCCTTTGCCCGGATTTAGCGACCATTTTTTGACATCGCCCTGTCGTGGTTAAATACGCTTTGACTTGTTTTAGCCAAGATGGATAGAAATGGTTTCACAAATGATTGCAGCATCGCGTTGCCGGGGTCAGGTGCTGCCTGGGTTAGTGCCTCTCAGGGCTGCAGGGAGAGCCCTGTGCACCTCTTGGACGCAGTCCTGCAAACAGGGTGAACTGCCCAGCCCTGCCTGTGGCTGGGACTAAGGGGTGCAGAGGGGTTTAGGTGTCTTGCCCAAAATGCACCATTATTTGCTTTTTTTTTCCAGGCTGGTTTAGGCGGCCGTGTTTGCGGTCTGCCTCAGGCTGTTGGGTGCTTGTTGGTGGCATAGAGAAGCTGTAAATGGTAAAGCTCGTGTTGCCTGCCAGGATCCCCTTTTGCATGCTGCTCTGCCCCTCTGATCATCTTCATGTCCTCCTCTGGACTCTTTCTAACAGACCCATGTCTTTTCTGTGCTGAGGACTCCAGAACTGAACTCAGGACCCAGGTGAGGTCTCACGAGAGCAGAGTAGAGGGGGAGAATCACCTCTTTTGACCCAGGACATGGTTGGCTTTGTGGGCTGCGAGTGCACGTTGTAAGCTCGTGCTGAGCTTCTCATTCACCAGCAGCCCCAGGTCTTTCTCTTCAGGGGTGCTCTCAATCTATTTACTTATCCTTGAATATACCTTTGACTTCAGACCTATAATTGAATGCCAAGCTAGTCTTGGTTTGTTTGGCTATATTGTAGTGAAGCTCTTGCAAGTCATAAGGGATGATCTGAGGTCTCCATGCTCATTACAGGCTCTTCCTCTGTAAAGGCTGTGAGCTCTGCATTTATAGACTATGGCAATCCAGTTGATACAGATACAGCAATTGCTGAGCTGGCAAGCTGCAGCTCTGGGCTCTCCATCCTTAAAGTGTAGCTGCCCAGAGCAGGGCCTGATCCTGCTACGCTCCAGCCCAGACAGTTGCTCCCTTTAACTCAAACTATGAAGCTCAGTATAGTTTTGTCCAAGCGCATCCTGGTGTGGTGTTAAGTTACTGCATGCTTAAAAGCTGCAAGCAGGGTTAATGTAGTCATTATTCTATGTTTCTACGACAGATGTTGACATTTCACTATTGTCCCAGAATGAAATGTCAAGTTATTCTCGTTCAAAACTACCATTGAATTGTTCAGATATTTCATCTGCAGCTGTATTTATAGCCGCCTGCCTGCCTGCTAAGCCAGCATTTCTAAGCAGGGTTGTAAATGGGCTGCGGTGAGTTCATATGTGTACTAGGGAGCTGCCTAGGTTAATTAATTCCCTTTCCAGAGATCATAACCTATACAAGCAGGACAGCTTGGAGGGGTGGGTTTTCTCTAAAATCAGTAATTATGCACATTGTGGGACCAACCTTTGGATTTCTGCTGCTGTTGCAACCTGGAAAACAGCAGAAGCACTCAAGAAGGAGCTGATGGGGGATGTGAATAATCCAAAGAGGACAGACGCGTGATTAATCTGCAGCAAAACATAATAAAAAATCGAGTGCAGAAACACTGGCACAGCTTTTAATTTTGCACTTATCACTGCTCGCATTGTTTCAATCTCTAGCTATGTCCCTGAAACCACTTTCCATGCTCTCAGCAGCTACTGAAATGCTTTGCTTCCAGTTGAGGGGTCAGGTGAGTATGTCCATGCATCACCGAGCCAATACGCGTGCTGCGTGCTCAGCATTTGCCCTCTGATACCGAGCGTTGCAAACGGTCCTGCTGGATGCCAGCTCTTCATTGCTCAGCTGTGGAATAGAATAAATGCGAGTGTGCGATTTGGGGGAGAGACAATGGGGAGGTGGGACGGGGAGAGGATTTCTTCTCATATACAGCCCCCAGCCTGCTCTGACCGCTCAGCCCTGGTATCACCATGCTGGTGACAGAGAGGCAATGCTGGGTGGTTTCAAGTGGCCTCAGCGATGGCAAAGCCGCTGTGCCTCAGGATTTAGGAGGAATGAAGATCCAGGTGATGTTAATACTCTGTTTGATGGCTTTAGCTACTACGGGACATTGTTTGGCAGCCTAAAAGGCAATGTTTTCTGTCAGGGTGATTTCTTTGCATTCTGTACATTTCTGGAGAGAATCCGTAGGTGCAGAGGGGCAGGAGAAGTGCGGTGGAGCCACTCGTTTGCAGGACATGTGCAGTGCAGGAAGGACGGCTGCATATTAGAGCGCAGGATACTGCGGGAAGGAAGTGGGCAGGCAAACCTTGGATTCTCCATCTCATATCATCTTCAGATTGAATCCAGGTGCCTCCAGACCAATATGGATGGGCGAGGGGCAAGATGTAAAGGGAGGCAATTTTCAGCTGTGTGGTACAGTAGAGCAGACAATCCACGCAATGCTTCTGATCTCGGAGATTCTGAATTAGTTCCTCCCCACAAAAAGGCTTCAGATGATCACAAATGCTTCCAGAAAAGAAACAAACCTTCTCAGCTGGTCTCAGCCCAACAGTATCATGAAATCCCTTGCAACCTGGCCAGTTCACACCTGCTGGGGCTGGGCCCTGTGGCTGCCTTTTAAATGATAAAGCAGAAAATGTCCGTTTTTTGGAGGGTGGCAGCTTGCAGTGAGTGTGCCGCTTTCAGCTGCGTGAGGGGCTGTTGTGATTATCAGTCAGAAGCATATCTCTATTTCTGGAGAGTCTGAAAATGAATAAAGATGGGTAATAAGAAATAATTTGAGGTTTTATTATTATTACATTTAATGGTAGAGTTGTCTCTTTAATGCTTGATATGTTTTTTTCCCCCCACTAGACTGGTATGCTTATATTACACAGTAAAAAGCTATTAGTTTTCTCAAAAGATTGTCAATTTTCTTTCCAAACTGCTAAATTACATTTTCAGTTTTATGGGAATGCTCTTTCATTTGTGCAAAATCCTGCGCTTAAATAGTTAGGCCAATCTCATCACACAAGACTATTAGGTGAACTAATTGGTTCTGTCTTACTCCTACATTTCTATTAGGAATACCTAATAAATGTGAAAATCCACTTGGAAATGAAGACGGCATCTTCATGTTCTCAGGACCTCGGAGATTTCTGGTGTTGCAGCTGCAGCCTGAGCACAGCCCGGGGAATTAGCTGCTTTTCTGTTGGCAGCTTCGTCAAAGCCTTTTTCCAAGGTTTGAACCTGACTATCTTCATTCACAATTGTCAGAAGTTGCAAAATGATGCGGTTTCTCTGTGGTATTTAATTGATGCTAATCCTGGGAAGATGCAGGGGCATCTCTCGCAGGATCCATTTATCATTGAGGTAGGTGTGAGGGTGACCTCGGTGTGTAATTGCTGATCCTCTTCAGCGTATGCGTGAATTTTTTTCCTCAATATCCCAGCAAAGCAGAGAAAAAACGTTATCCCCATGTTGCAAATGGAGAATTGTAGAAGCAAGGCAATGAAGGAGCACCCAAAGTTGTCTGAAGGCATGTGAGGTGGAGTGACCACACTTTAAATCCCAACACTTACATGTTCGCCTCTGCTTGCACATCTTGTCTCCCATAACATTGCAGAGCTGATGCTTAACACACATTCTATACTGCAGTTTTTCACTTCTAAGACTCCTGCCTGGATTCAGCCAGGAGTTTGCACACTGGCCTGCTTTTAATGGGATCACTTTGTAGTTTATGGAGTTAAATCATTTTGCTGAATGGGTATTAAAGGTCAGATGCCATTGGCCAATTTGCAGGGCATTAGTGCTGTGCTCGCAATGGGGCCCGGGACCTCTCTCTGGCAAGATTTCTGTTTAGCACTGTGTCCTGTGTGTGAGAATCGGTCTGTGTTCCCTCAGCACTTGGTAATGTCTTGTCTGGCAGAAAGTCTGCAGAACAAAGAGATCCTTTTATGCATTTGCAAGATGTTGGCACTGGCACAATCAGTTTGTATTAGTTCGATGCTTTGTATCATGCAATGATGAGTTATTTTGCTCTTAAAGAGAATGCATGTTCCTGTTGAATCAGGGTCTTGCTTTCCAGGGGAAGCTAAATCAAAGCCACCCACACTCACCTTGTGAGTAATGAATACTGGTCACTGACAGCATTGGGATAGTCCAAGATAATGCTTAGCAATTCTCATTTGTAGGAGCAGTTTTGAGAAGAGTCAAACCTCTTTCCCCCTTAGTTCTTCCTTCTTACTCTTGCCCAGGTCACAAATGGGGACAAACCCCCGAAAGGCCACAGGTAAGACCTGAATACTGCTCACTCCACTCTGCTGAAAGCAGCAGGATGTTTCTTGCTGGCCTCAGAGAAGTTGCAATGGGAGAAAGAGGATAACAGGGAGGAAAAAGTCACTTGGCTTTAAGCACATATTGTTTAAATTATTCAGTTTCTCCTAAAACAGCCCATTGAATAATACATCGCGGTCAATTTTATTTCTAAATGCTTGCACTTAGACTGAGGTTAAAATGAAGTCCTAAAATGCCACTTGCACTTGGATTCCTCTGGAGATGCCAACTAAGCAGTGCCTGAGTCCCAGCAGCTCTTCTCCCCCACCATTCAAGCCTTTGGGTCCTGTGTTTGGGCAGTGCCAGCTCCAAGCGCTGCCTGGTTGGTCCAGCACGCCTTTGGCACCACGAGACTGATTTTAACAACCACAAAGCACTAAAATTAACAAGCTCAGGCTTGGTTTTATTTGTTTTTCCATTGCTGGTCAAACCCTTTGGAGTAACTTGTCAACAGCCTTATTCCTTTTCCTTAAAGTGGAGTTTTGACCTGATTGCACTAATCCCTGTGTTTATGAGAAACCTTTGAAGTGACCTACACCAGAGCCACAAAATGGAGCAGTGACAGAGCACAGCAGCCTGCACTCCCTTTCTTTCCCATCTTGCCCTCAAACATATGTGCACAGATGGATTTCTGCATTTGAGGAGTATTTCTACATTTGAGGAGTATTTCTGCTTGAGACATCCATAGCTCAGGTGTGGGCTTCAGTTTTATTTAAAGGACTGGGGGAGTCAGGAGAAACTAGCTGTGCTTCACGCTTATCTGCTTCTCAATTTCTGCATAATGTTTAGTAGTAATAATATAAACAAACCCCCAACCCCTGAAGAGCTCTTTGGGAGGCCTGACATTTATGCATTGTGTGTTGGAATGATTTAGCATTTAAAGACAAAATAAATCTCTTTGTGTAAGGTGGTTCATTATTCTAACTGATTGGAAATGAGATAAACGTGGATGTCTAGTGAGGCTCCTTCTAAAACAAAACCTCCCTTCTGTCGATATGCTGTGCTCCTTCACAGAGGGTGAAATTTCCTCTGAAACCCAGCTGACTGTCCAGCAGGATAATTAGCTGTTGTTTGGGAAATGCCTTGATATGCGCAAGTGTTAAATCTTACTGGTTTTTTCTTCTAATTTTTATTATTGTCTTATTAGGCTTGTGCAAGAAGGATGCAATCTTAATAGCAAAGCCCTCTGAGATCTATTAATGTCCTCACAGATGCAAGTGAGGATGCTAATAATGAGAAGTCCAATGTGTGCTGAGCTCTGAGACTGGCCAGCCAGGAAGAGTGCTAAGACAGCTTCTTGGATAGCTGTGGCTTCCAGGATTAGACCATGAAGGCAGCTGGAAAAAAACTGATTAGTGCAAGGTTGTGGTCTCCCAATGTGATGGTCTGGAGTAGGGACAAAGGCTGAGGGAGCTGCTGATGGAAAGGGACAACTTTACACAGCTTGTAGGATCCTCACCTCCGAGGCAGAGAATGTTTCTGGGACACAGCTGCCCATTTTTGGCACAGATGTGATGTCTGCACTGGGAAACCTGAAGCAGTGAAACCCCAGAGAAGCCAAGCGAGCCTCCAGGGAATCTGTAGCAATGGGGCAGACTGACGCTGTGCCCCAATGCGAGCTGAACATGCAGCCTGTGAGTGTCACACCGCTTCCCTGGCTGCAGGATGGAGCTCACAATAACACCATGGCTCTGGTGGGAACTTGGAGAAAGCAGCTGTAAAAACAGAAGCTCCTTTGGTTTGCAGTTTTTCCTCCACGCCATCGTGAGCAGTGACCTTTCCTTAATGAGAAAGAAGAAAGCGGAAAGCCCGAAAAGAAGGGAAGGGAGAGGAAGAAGGTGCTGGGCATGACACATCAAGTAACAGAGACGTTGTCCATCCTGCTACACAGTGGCTGAAGACTGTGGTATCCCATCGCTGGCCCCAGAGCCACTCTGTCATTGATAGAGGTTGTTCATGCTGTTTCACATTGCTTTGTTCCAAGGTCTCCTCCCTTGCTGGGGATTAGTGCTCACTGAGGCAGTGTCAGAGAGGGAGAAGAGTGCTGTGTCCCTAAAATGTCTTGAATTATTGAGTATAAAAGTTGCCACTAAGTCACCCATCCACTCTTCTACCTGCAAAGTGGTGTTTAAGGAGCAGTGCAAAGCTTCTGATGCCCCTGGAAAAGCCTCATTACCATTCGATTTGAGACAGCTTCTGCATAAGCCTAGCAGAAATACTCAGCTAATATATTTCTTCATAGAGTTTTTGCATGTAATATTAAACATTAAAATAATTTAATAAGGCATAAATCAGGTTTTACTGTGGTGCCACTGCATAGGAAAAAAGTACTCTTGGAAAGGCACTCGCATACATCCTGGCCTCCTTTGGAGTGGGAGCAATTTATATATTCAATATAACTTCTATTGGTTCTGCTGTAAATCCCATCTCAAAGCTTGTGTGCTCTCCGCATCATACAATGCGACTTAAACAGTGTGTGCAGCCACATAACTTTCCCTCAGGCTGCCTGGTTTGCACAGCTCCAGTCAAGACTTGGATGTGCACTGTGCATTGCCTGTTGCTTCAGCTGCTTGCAGAGCTTGCTCTGTGCTGTTGAGCTTGTGCTGGTATGGGGAAACAGGAGGGAGCTGAACCCAGAGTAGCTCCGATGTCTGCACTGAAGCTGTCAGTCTGCTCACTTTGTGCAGGGCCAGTTCACAGCAGCGCTAAGTAATTTTACATCCCAGCTACCCCTGTGAGCTGGAGGTCCGTGGTGTGACAGCCCTGGGCTGGTAATTGTTGGTTATGCTTTATTTTTGTAGGTGAATGCTCTGGGCTTGTCCCTTCTGGGCTGTTTTCTGGCAGCATCTCTTCAGCTGATTAATCACCGGGAGGTGATAAATGAAAATATCAGTTTGAGAAATGTCTGCCCTGTGCTCTCAGGGGAGGCAGCAGTGCACGGTGAATAGTTTTCTCCTATCTCTTCCGCTTTGATTCCCCAAGTTGAGCTGCGTCTCAAGTGAATCTTTTGTGCTCAGAAGCCCCATGGATGGCTCTGCCAGTGCTCAGCCCTACTCGCCATGTGCTGGAGAAGAGATGGGAATTGCAGCTTGGGCACAGGCGAGGTGTGTTACAAGCATCCTTTCTCCCCGATGGCTGTATCCCACGAGCAGCATGTCTCGAACTCCAGCATGCTGCATATTTTATCCTTTCACACTGTCCTTTGGGTCCTCCAGAGATGTACAGTGTGTGGAAGAGCTTTTGAGCCACATCTGCTGTCTCTGTGCATTTTATTTTTACAAAGGATGCAAAACTCTTCAGATAACTGGGTGGTTAGCCCTAAATCGGGTTGAACTTGCAAAACCTGTGTCTTATCCACAGTTAAGAGCTGGTTTGGAAACATTTTAGGTCTATCTGGGATTTTGTTCTATGCAACATTCTGCAATTTCAGAAAAGTTTCTGCTCAACAGTGGGAAAAAAACACTTTTCAAACCCTTTGTGAAAAAGGGAGGACGCCCCCGAGGACTGAAACGTTGCGAATTTCCAGGGCTCTGGGAGGCATTTCTGATACGAATGTGACTGAAACTGGTATATACTTGCCAAAAAAAAAAAATATCCAGTCTTGAAGAACATAATTTCTGGATAGGTAAAGTGATTTGTCCAGGTATTCTTGATATACAGCTCTATTGGCATCTCTAGTGTCTTTAAGTGACTCAAGGCTTCGCTGCTTCTGCTGTGTGATCTGTTCCCAACAAACTCCGTAGAGCTAGTGATTTATCAGCCACTGCTTTTTGGGGTGAGGAAAAGGTTAATGCTTTATGGATCTATCAACATTCCTGTATGGCATACGGAGTACAATATCCTGCCAAAGATGGGAGGGATGTCTGCTACCTGGCAATCCATCATTTCTCCCAGTGCCCCATGGCAAATGCGCTTTTCTTTTTTCCATCAGACAATGTGCAAGTACTGTTATATACTGAAGAGCTTCTCCCTTCTCCTCCACAAATGATTATGAAAGCCTGAAAATGCAACTTCTGTAGGATGCAGAATAAGAGTGAAAAGGTCATTTTGACAGGGAGAAGCCATCGTTGCCTGCTGTTCTTGGTTTCAGCAGAACACGTGAGATCTGAAGCAATGCAACTGGGCCATAGTTAGCACAACAGGATCACAGCAGGGATGGGAAGACCAGGCCAAACTTACCCCTGTAGCGTGTCAGGTGTGTGTCGAAAACATGAAGATGTGTCAACAGATGCTTCAGGTTTTTTCCTTTCTCCCCTGCTCCACAGTGATTTTTCTCTGCTATAGGCAAGGCTCAGCTGACCTTGTCCCCATGGAACTCATCCATCTCATCTACAGTGGAAGAGTAAGTGAAATGTGTTGATAACCTGATGTCTACTGGGGAGTACGAATCCCTCTCCTACGTCTCTCCTTGTCGTTTTAATTGATTCAGGGTTTTCCCAGTGGAGAACTTCATAAGAGCATTTGATAAAATCAGCTACACACGATCCTGCCTCTCATTACTTACAGGCTTGAGGCAGGTAGATGATTAAGTGAAATTTTTATGGTGCGAGCAGTTGTAACAAGGGAAATTATCATCCTAGATATGAGACAATGACTTGGCTCTTACTACATCTGCTGGCAGACAACTAACACAGTGACTTTGCCTCTGATCTTGGAGCAAGTCGCCTGCTTCCTCCTCCAGGACAAATGTGCACTTGCTACCCTGACACATTAAAAGGACAAGTCACATGCACATGCAATGCTCAGGATTCAGAATTTCTCTGGACTGTTGCAGTCCTGATGGATGTTAGAGAGTCTGCAACTGTCGTCTTGTGAATGCTTCTTCGGGCACAGGGGTGGAGAACATACTTTGGGCTCGAGGACCCGGCTGGGGGTGCTACAAAACATGACAATATTATTGGGCCATAGATGGGACCGGGTTCACTGCCCTATCTCTACCCAGTTGCATCATTGAGCTTATCTCCCTGAGGACAGTCAGTAATGCCGGAGTGAAAACAAGGAGAAATGAGTGAAAGTCTTCAATTAAAATGTGAATTCTTTTTTTCCCTGCCAGCGGACTTTGGATATAACCTAAAACAGTGACCAAAAGGAAGGTCTGCCTCTTGGTTTTGTTGTACATTTCCACAAGCTTTAACTGGCTTCTGACAAAGCTCCTTGTTGATAAATAAACTTTATTTTTGCAGGGAGTCATTGTCAAGATAATGACAGATCCTACTGTGAAGCCAGATCCGGTAAAGAGCAGTAATGTTGTTTTCTAATTTGGTTTGAAATCTTAACGCACTCCCTCATCTTTGCAGGGATACCTAAATGCCACCTATTTGGCGCTGTATGTAATTCTTTGCTATAACAGCACGCTTGACAACATCTGTGTACTTACCCAGAACAGTAAAAGCTGCCTGTACTTTAATGAAATACACACAGCAGATTTAAAGATGAACACAGGAGATGCTTGAATGGCTTTTAGACAACTATAAGTCACACCATAAACATAATATAGATTGCAAGAGTATATATAAAGGAGTGCTTCAAATACCAGTTTTCGTATTTTGCAATTGGGTCCAATTGATTCCTAACCTAAAGCAATACTGTACCCAAAGCCCAAACTGTAGCGTAAACATAACAAATCCGTCACGGAATCAACGAAGGAGATGCAGAAAAGATACGTTAACTATCGAGCACGATGCGGCCCTCATGGACCGAAGCATGTGTGATGGTATTTCAGGTAAGGAACCGGGAGAAATGAGAATGCATAAAGGATGAATCCTCATCCGTATCACTGAGCACACGTTTGCTCTTCGCTCTGCTGAAATCAGCCACAATTTGCACCGTGGAGCACCTGCTCCTCTGGTCAAAATGAAATTTCTGGATTCCTCCAGATTCCTGCAAAGCAGGACTTTTTGCTGCCAGGTTAATGGGAGTTTTGTCAGTCGTGCTTACTAGACACAATAAATGGATAATAAATAGCGTGGTCTGCAGACAGCAACAGGCTCCGACAATCCATTAACCAACGAGACATGTCACACATTCCACCTTATTAGTCTCATATCCATAATACATTTTATCAATCTCTCCCTGGCAGGCATTTCCTTAGAACACAGACACAGGCTGGACTTTTCATTTTTCATCCGTCTTCAAAATTTCAGAGTGAAAAAGAGCTGGTAGTGAGCCAGTAGTGAATAATTTGATCCTGTAATTGCGCTGGAAATCTTTAGTATTATTTTTTTTTCTGTTCTTCTGCTTCTGCTTTCTGCCTCGTCGTTTTTCTATGAAGAAGCAGCATTGTGCAAGCTGGGGGTGAGCAGTGAGGAGACAGCCTGGGCAAACACAGTTTTTGTAATTTTTTGTTCACGGACCTTGCTTTTTAAAATAAAGCCTTCCCTCATCCTACCCTGCCTGCTTCCCACTTTGTACAGCTGCTTGCCGAGCAATAATAAATGCAGGCACCTTCCAGCTGAGCACACATTGCTGGTATTTAGGTTTTTTTTTCCTGGTAGGATGGAGCTGGGATGTTCTGACCCCAGCTGGTACCACAGTGAAGGTCCCTGTGTCCCCACAGCCAGGGGATGCAGGGTCTGTCCTGGCCTGGGTGTCCCTGTGGGGATTCAGCTTGGTGACCAAGGAGTTCCCAGCAGCTCCAACTGGAAATTGGTGGGGAAATTGCACAGAATGGTTCGGGTTAGAAGGAACCTCTGGAGATCATCCAATCCATCCCTTGGCTAAAGTAGGTTCCCCTACAGGAGGGTGCATTGGAACGTGTCCAGGCTGGTCTTGATTATCTCCAGAGAAGGAGACTCCACACTCTCTCCAGGCAGCCTGTCCCAGTGCTCCGTCACTCCCCCAGGAAAGAAGTTTTTTCTCATTTTCAGGTGGAACTTCCTGTGCTCCAGTTTGTGCCTGCTGCCTGTTGTCCTGCCGCTGGACACTGCTGAGAAGAGTCTGGCCCCCTCCTCCTGACACCCACCCCTTAGATATTTATAAGCATTGATGAGACCCCCTCTCAGTCTTCTCTTCTCCAGGCTAAACAGACCCGGGTGTCTCATCCTTTCCATTGGAGGGATCCTCCAGTCCTCACATTATCTTTGTGGCCTTCCACTGGACTCGCTCCAGTTGTTCCTTGTCTTTCTTGAGCTGAGGAGCCCAGAACTGGACACAGGACTCCAGGGTTGGCCTCACTAGGGCAGAGTAGAGGAGGAAGAACCTCCCCTGTCTTGCGGGCCACACTCTTCTTGATGCAACCCAGGATACTTTCTTGGCCATGAGGGCACATTGCTGGCCCATGGTTAGCTTCTTGTCCAATGGCCTTGGCAGGGCAACTCAGCCCATCCACACATGGCTGCCCGTTTCCAGTCCCTCTGGTGAATTGCCCAGTGCTCACCCAGTGGCACCCCAGACCTTTGGGCACCCCTAGGTCCCTCAGAGACAAGGACATGCATGGCTCTGCTGCTGCCCCAGCACAGCACCTTGTGTGCAGCGCCACTCTGTTCTCATCACAGAATTCCCAAGCGAGGTCCCACTCTGTCCGTGGGGCTGGCTGCAGGGCCAGCTCCCCCTTGCAGCTCACGCTGGCGATGGGAGACGCACTCTACATATTCATGGCACAGCACAATGGTCTCATAGAATGATTTGGGTTGGAAGGGACCTTAAAGCCCATCTAGTTCCAAGCCCCCTGCCATGGGCAGGGACACCTCCCACTGGATGAAACTGCTCAAAGCTCCATCCAACCTGGCCTTGGACACTTCCAGGGATAGGGCAGCCACAACTTCTCTGGGCAACCTGTGTCATTGTGAAGAACTTTTTCCTAACGTCTAATCTAAATCTTCCTCCCCTCAATATAAAGCCATGCCTCCCTGTCCTGTCACTCCATGCCCTTGCAAACAGCCCCTTCCCAGCTTTCCTACAGCCCCTTCTGGCACTGGAAGCTGCTCCGCTAAGGTCTGCTCAGAGCCTTCTCCAGGCGGAACAACCCCAACGCTCTCAGCCTGTCCTCATAGCAGAGCTGCTCCAGCCCTCGCATCATTTCCGTAGCCTCCTCTGGACCTGTTCCAACATTCCCATATCCTTGTTGTGTTGGGGACCCCAGAGCTGGGTGGGGGGCTCATGAGGGTGGAGCAGAGGGGCGGGGACCAATGGGCGGTTCCAATGGGCGGGAACCAATGGGCGGGACCAATGAGCAGGGTGGGGCGGGGTCCAGCGGGCGGTACCAATGGGCGGGGTCCAACGGGTGGGGTCCAATGGACGGGTCCAATGGGCGGGGCGGGGTCCTGTGCGCGGTGTCCAATGGGCGCGCGGCGGGGCGGTGCACGCGGCGCTGGTCCTCGCGCTCCGGTAGCGCCGCTCGAGGCGCGGGGCTGCGCTCCGCCGTGCTGCACCGCCGGGTGGTCCCGGTGGGGGATGCGGTCCCTCGGGGTGTAGAGAGAGAGAGAGCGCGCAGCGCCCCGGCAGGATGTCTGCGAGCGGCGCGGCGCTGCTGTGGGCGCTGCTGTGGGCGCTGCTCGGCGCCCCGGCGGGCGCGCAGCTGTCGGGGGAAGCCGCCTGCCGCCCGGTGCGAGCCTCCTTCCAGGCGCTGCAGCCCGCAGCCAAGTGGGTGCCCGAGAGCCCCGTGCCAGGTGAGACCCCGCGGGGCGCGCCCGGGTCCATCCGGGCCTGCGGGTGCTTTCCTCAGAGGGGGCTCCGGGGCGAACTTGTGCCGCGGGGCAGAGCCGGCGAGCTGCCGGGCTCCGGGGCGGGGTGCTGGTGCGATTTCTAGTGGGGTGTGTGGAACGAGACCGTCTTTAAGATGCTTTCCAACCCAAACTATTCTGTGATTTTATGATTCTTCGCTCGGCGGAGCCCGCACCCGCTGTGCCTGCGGCTCCCGGGGCTGCCGGAGCGCCTTTGCCCCGCGCTCCGAGCGCGCTGCGCTCAGCGAATCCCTCACCCGAGGGCGATCCCGCTCGGGGACGATGCTCTTGAGAGCAGCCAGACCCTGAGCCCGGGGGCTCCAGCGAGCCGGGCTGGCCTCTGGCGGCACAGCGTCCCCTCGGCCCCGTGTGTGCCCCGGGAGATGCGGTACCCCGGGATGCTGCTGGGGAGCCGGGCGAGGTGTTGCTCTGCCGTGCCGTTAGCATTACAGGTGGCTGCCTGCATGGTGCCTCCCCCCATCACCCTAGGAGCCTGCTGCCGGTAGATAGACTTCATTCCTATTTCAATATGTAAGTGAAATAATTGAACTCTGAGCCTTTTGCGGCTTTTTGGTGAGTAGGGTTTGTTGGCCCCTCCGGAGGGGTGGCTGCGTGGAGTGTGTGTGCAGAAACGGGTGGGTTTTGATCGCTGCCTTACGGGAGGTCTTGGGGGCTGCTGTGTTGGGGTAAATATGCAGCGGAGAATGCATCCCCGAAAAGCTCACAGTCGAAGTATGAAAAGGAAGAGGGAACCAGCAAACACGACAGGCAGGGGAGGTGCGATGAGATCATCATCAGTAGTGATTTTAATAACGAAGCGTTGAGTTCCATTTCTTGCACTCGGTGTTCTCCAGGCCAGAAATACGGGAGTTGCTTCAGCAATGGTCTGTGGCAGCACAGGAGAGGAAGGGGTGAAGGGGTAAGCCTAAGGCTGGGACTGCAAGGCTTTTGTTTCTGCTGGTGTAAATCCCAAATCCCTTGGTCTGTAGGACTGTCACCTTACAAACAGCTGTTGGATCTAGGGTGAGGGTTTGTATTTACCTCCTGGTGAGAGAGTACCTCCCCTGTCCCTTCCTATCTTTACACCCCCTTCCTGTATAAATTTTTACTTTTTTTTCCTTAATGCTCCTTTCAGAGGAGCTGCAGGAGGGGCATCTCTTCTCTCTCTATCCCGCAGGACTTTGGTCCTCGGATCAGTACAGAGGTAGCACTGGGAGTATTTTGCGATTAAATGCTTGCATGGAAAGTTACAGGGAGGGGGAAGAGCTGTTTTTATCACTGCTAAGACTACAAATTCTGTTGTCTGTAATTAAATAAATGTCTTCGTAACTTTCTTGGAGTGCGTTTCACAGGGAGAGGTGCTGGAGGGGCAGGCAGCTGGGCAACTCCTGGTGGGTCCCTGCAGGCTGGGCTGCAGGTGTCCAGAGGCTACTGGGGCTTCCACATCACAGTGTGTTCAGTCCTTTCTCTGGTATCATCCTCCATCCTAACCTGGGTCGTGATTGTAATGGGTGCTTTTCACTGGGCATCTTCCTTTCCCAGCAGGATTCAGGTTACCGGAGTTGCTCAGTTGTGCTCTTGCTCCTCTGGGAGCCCCAGCTGATTTTCATCCCTGATTTTCAGGAGAAAAGGAGCCCTTTGCCTCTCTGCAGAGCCTGTGGGTAGCTGGATCAATATCTCTTAACAGGGCTGGTGCTTCAAGGGAATGCTTCCAGCTTGTTATGATGATAAAGTTCCCACATATCAAATCGAAAGTGGATTTTACATTTGCCTAAGTACATAAACTTGATCATAATTAAAGCAATGACTGCTTGCTTATACCTTGGATCTGGCCCATCTTGCATGACTCTGTGTAGTAATTACACTTCAGAGCACTTGCTTCTCCTAGTAGCAGCTGCATAAATCTCTGTAATAGGGGAACATCACTCAAGGACTATTCTCCAGGCTTCTGTTTATTGCTTTTCTTCCTTTTGTACATCTGTCAATTAAAAAAAGTTTTAGAGTTCCCAGCCACAAATCACCACGGAATCAATTCTGAGAATTTTTGCCTATAGATCATATCACCCTGGAGAAACTGCGGGTTTAAACAACTTATTTAAAACGTGGGGTTGTTTTTGACACGAACAGAAAATTACTTCTGCAAGCCACATTTTGCGTTATGAGCAGTTGTGGCTGAAGGCATAAGTAGAGGAAATGCTGCCGAGTTGCAACACAAGCAGGAGAAATGTCCCATGGCTCCATTTTACTGGATCAGCGGTGCGTGGGCTGCGGGGACATCAGCACAGTGCTCCTTGTAGCGGAGCCCAGCTGCACCTGGCTGATACTTTTAATTAGAAAAAGAAAAAAGGAAAGAAAAAGGCAATTCTGATAAATGTGAGGGAAGCGTCGTGCTGTTTTGTGAGCAGTATTAATGTTCTGGGATTAATTCTAGCTGAAGGCATGCATCAGGCAATGTGCAGAAGCTTGGTCTCCTCCAGTCCTGCAGCCTGAGGACCAGGTTTTGCAGGTGTAGAGCATGCTTTGGCAGGCTCGGAAGTGGGGAGCAGCACGACCGCTGTCAGCTGTGGCTGACTGTTTGGTGGGGTGGGAGGACATAATTGATGCCAGCAGGTCTGCTCAAGCTAGATGAGAAGCCTTGTGCTGGAGAGGAGTGAAGGCAGAGAGATTGGAGAGTGCTTTTCATAGGCTGTTCTGAAGTTGAGGCTTCATGTCAGCTCGTGAGCCAGCCTGTGCTTCTGCGCTGGGCAAACTTTCTCAGCTGCTCACATTCATTAATAACCAAATTCTCTTTTTCTTACACAACCTGTCGTGGTTTTCTTTTTTCTTTTGTCTTTTCCCTGCATAATTTCTCATGTATAAACAGTAACTTGAATTTCCATTTTTCCTGGTCTGTTTTTCTCTCCTCTTTGCCATTTCTTTGTGTTTCTGGTGACACTCCAGATAATTAGGCTGGTGCGTGTGGGTAGAGGGGAAGGGGCAAGCCTTGCTGAGGTGGGGAGAGGGGATGGATGTCTCTGCCCTGGGCCGTACGAAGGCTGAGGAATATTTATCTGGGCAGATATATCTGCTGGCAAGTCTGTTTTCCTCCTCCCACAGCAGAATGCAGTTTCCAGCTTTTTGTTCATTCTCTTTGATGGAAGCAAATATAGATTCACCCTAAGAAAATAGAGATTAACCTTTTGCTTTTGGAGGTGAGATGTAAGGCTTTAAAACTGGCTGACTGAGCGTGTCAAGCTTTCTTCTCTCTTTTTTTTGACAGCTGGTATGTGTCAGCATACAATTTAAAGACCAAAAATCCCAATTCTTCCTGCTGGACTCGATGCACCTTTGCTCGCTAGCTGGTTCTCTTTGTACTCCTGCTTTTTTATTCTGTTTTCCTGAGTGGGATTAATGATACTCTCCTTGTGCAGCCTTTCCCTAGCTTAGCATGGTGGTTTAAGATCTTAGTTTACTAGATAATTGAGTTTTCTGTTCCTAATTATTTTAGGCCTGCAAGTAGCTCTCTTGATAGTTAAGAGAGCAGGAGCAGAACCCTAAAATTTAGTAACGTCCCCAGGCAGTGGTTTTATAGTGAGATCATTAATTTTATTTTTTTTTTCCTCAGGAGTTAATTTTAACAACATCCTGAACAATGTTCTTCCCAGTCTTTGAAATGACTGTAGAGTGGGTGTGTGACTGTAATAAATGCGTATGGTCAGTGGATGCCCACAAACTAACTCCATATATTTTATAACAGTATTGTTAATAGATTTGTACATTCGTTAGGAGGAAACTCTTACTCTGTAACATCTATTTTCTCTGTAACTTCCTCTTATAAAAGATGTGATGTTACAGAGCATTATATTTGTTTGGCAATCATTACAAGATTTGGGGAGGAATCCAGAGTCAAATGGCCTTGTGAAACAAAATGGAACAAAAAAGAAAGGATAATTAAGAAGTAATAAATATACCATGTATACCCCTACTGTTCCAACTTTAATCATCTAATGAACAAGGTTAGTTTATAATTTATGTCTCTTTAATTAGATTTTTAAAAGACGGGCACTTTAACCTGGGTTTTGAATGGTTGCATTTCCTTTTCCTACCAAATACTGAGCATTAAAAGCCAGTAACAGATGCAGGACCCCCTCGTCTCATAATTTAAAAGATGGTTTTAATAAAAAAGAGTAGTAGTAGTGAAATAGCTGAAGGAAAGTCTACTACATTTGAAGCTTGAATCACTGCTTTTATCTCTTTAAAGAGTAATGCTGACTGCAAAACAATTAGGGAAAGAAAATTACCCATAAAAATGCTGCTGCTTTGTGTTAATGTTAACAAATTGGTGGGACAGAGCCCACTGACATTTCCAGACCACAGAAGGTGAAGGGTGCTGCTACGTGGGGCAGCAGAGCAGGGAGGAGGCTGCAGGAATGTTGCATTAAGCAGGGATGGGTTCTTATTTTACCCCCCTGGGGTAAATTTAGGGGGAATGTTAATCTGATTTAAGCTGCCATTGGATCTGTGTGGGCAGGCTTGCACACCCCAGTGGAAAGTGTGACTTGTCTGACTGTGTCTGATGACAGAGTTGGAGCTATCCTGGGATGCTTAAAATCAAAATACAGTCCTTCAGCTTCACAAAGGAGTTCAGAACTCTCTGCAGATGATCTCAAGGGGTTTTTTTTGACATTTAATCCACTGAAATTATTTTCACTTCGGCTGTACTAACCACCTATCTATGGGAATAATTGTACATCAAAGTCAAATTTAATGCTTTAAATTCACTGCTATCCCGTCTTCAGTAAAAATTCCCCGTGTCAGAATGAGGAAGAAGCAGTGCTGTTAAAATTACTGCAGCTGTAGAGATTAGTTCTGTCAGTTAGGAGCATATGCAAATTTACTGGAGCATTTACACCACTGTTCCCCAAGATGGCATAGATGGCACAGCGCTCCGAGGGTGCCTGTGGAAGGGGCTGCATGCAGCTCCTTCTTCCCCATGGGAATTGGGTATTGGAAGCTCAGGCTTCCCTGCTTGGCATTGCAATAGTGTCAGTAATCTTGCAGAGACTGGTATGCAGGCATCCGAATACAATTTAATAAAACTGTTGGAGTAATTTGGAGGATGCTTTCTTCTTGAAAATGAATTTGTAATGATTTATAGCAAAAGGAGGAGGTTGTTTGCAAGGGCTGAGACTGGCATTTTGAGGTGTAATGGCTTGAAACTGTAAGAAAAAGTGGGAGGTGTAGGTTGGGAGGTAAAAAGTCTTAACAGTAAGGGCCATTAGGCAGCAGAACAGGCTTTGCTATCTCGCAAGTGAGAGCTATCACTGGGGGGGTTGTGTTGGATAAAATGCTTAGGGAGGGTAGATGTCGAGGCAGGGGCAGGATTTGATGACTCACAGGACCTTTTCCACTGCATTTATGAAGGCACAAACATGCAGCAGTTGAATTAGTGCTAACGTCTCATCTGTAGGCTTGTGGCATGTCCCCAGGTGTTCATGTCCCTGCATTGACCAAGCTTCTGGGACGTGCGCTGTTTGCACCCCTAGCACTTGGGGTGCGAGATCTGGGGCTCTTGGTGGTGCTGCAGCGTGAGCACAAAAGAGTGTCCTCCAAGCAATGGCATGAATAAACCTCAGACATTTACAGGTCCCTGTTTTATTGGTGTGTGCTGGTGGCCAGAGGGGTGGGTTGGCGGCTCCTGGGGGGCTGAAGTCCTGGGCATCAAAACCTCCTTTCCTTACTATTGGGCTGTATGTGGGGGACTGTTTGAGTCTGCTCGCCATCTGGGAAAGCCATCTACAGAAAATAGCTGGCGGATGGGAGTCAGGCCCTCGTTCCCTGCCCTTCTATAGCAACGCTCTGTCCCAAGAAGGACCTTGTCCCCACTGGCTGATAAAAGCCTCTCCTGCTTATGTTGACCTGTTGCATTTAACATGACATTTCTGGTCATTTGTGTTGGTTGACTATCCCTGTAAAACATTTTAAGCTGTCAGAGTTAATTCCCAGGCTCTTTCTTCCTCCTCCTCCACGATTGCTCTGCTACAGCATGTGTCTGTCTTTTTACTTACTTCACAAAAATAAAAGTCCATTTAAGGGGACAAATTGGCTTAATTGCTGAAAAGAAGGATGGGAGGTGAGTAGATGACCTTGCTGCATCCTACCGCTGCCTTTAACTTGCAAAGATCTCTTAATTGCCAACTCTTAGGTTTTCTATATTGGTATTTCCATTAATTGTGGAAGACTTTTTTTTTTTTAAATTTGAAATGTGTCCTAATATAATAAATGTAGGAGGAAATTAGCTTTGTATTAACAAGAAATTTATGGCTGTAGTGTAGTGTTAAAGGGACCATGCTAAGCCTTTTTGCGGTGTAAATTGACTTGGATTTGACTTTAAAAAACCTCTTTAACTCGCTGTTATATAACTGCTTCTCTCATTAAGGCAGTGTCTCGCTGTTATGTGGTTTTATGGTCCCTGTTACATTTTTCATGAGTGAAATACTTGGCGCTGTGCTCCTGTGGAGTGGGTCAAGTCACGAACTGCTGAGACTTGATCTTTAGATGTCAGTGGTGCTGGCTCGTTGTCGGAGAGCCTGATGAAAGGATTTGTGCTGTGCATCCCACTTTGTAGAAGGTGAAGCTGAGGCATCAGGTGGCGTTGGAGCTGAGATGGTCTTGTGGGTCCAGCCTTGGGCTGTGCCTCTTTCTCCTCTTTTGCCATGCATTGTTTTGCAGCAATGGCAGAGCTTGTGTTAGTTCAGGTTCCTCTCTGCACATGAAATGAACGTTGCAGATGAAGTGTTGCAGATGAAGTGTTTCATGATTTTCCCAGGCTGTGCCAGGGGAAGGAATGGAGCTGGAGAGGGAGGGTTTCTGCTGTCACTGCTCCCTAGCCCTGGCAGCTGGTTTTCCCTCACCAGTGCACATGACTCTTCTACAGGAGGTGCAGGATTGAACTAACATTAATATTAACACTGTTCTTCTAGAATACCCTTACAATAGTGACTTTTGACGCTTTCTAGTAATTAGTGAGAAAGTGGATGTGTTAAAAGACTCTTAAGAAGGAGAGGGGAACCTGGAGGGATGCGTAATCGTTACAGAGCAAAGATCCAAACTACCAAACTTGTTTTTACTGAAAATAAAAAAAAAAATAACCTCTGTAGCAAATGGGAACACAGAGCAAGGGCTGAGGGGTATGTGGAGCCTTCATCCCCGGCTGGGCTTTAGTCATTGGCTTGAGGACTGCTTCCTAATCCTGGTTCTGGGCAGTGCTGAGCCTAACCAAGAGCTACTCCTGCTCTGGCGTGCGAGTGGCATGCTGCAGTTTGGGTGGCAGACAGTAAAATGGAAGCTTCTCTCCGCTGTCTGGCGCTGGATAGCTGTTTTTAATAGAGTTGTTGCTTACTGTTTGAGTTTCTAACAGCAGCATTATATTAGATGCGTTTTGCATGATGATGGCTATTTGCTTTGATATGAGCTTGTTGCTCTGCTTGTGTTTGCAGGGCCACAGTTTGCTATTGAAGGTGGATTGAGAACAAGACTTTTTTGTTGCTGCCACTTCCAGCTTTTCTGTTCTGTATTCTCCTGTTGTCAGTACCCAAAAGATTAATATATTTTTCTAGATTTCATTTATCACCTTTTAGCTAACAAAATTCTTCCTAAAATGAAAGCTGTGTCTCCTTCCTCCAGGAGTGGGAGCTTTGGGAATGTAAAAACTTGAAGTTTGGCATCACTGATCAGTGCTTTGAGTTCCAGCTTGTGATGCCAGAGGAAGTGATGCTCCTCTTGCCTTTATACCCTGTCTTTTGTACCATTGTGGTGAATGGGTGGGAGGTGTTGCCCATGCAGGGGCATGTTTGCTGCTGAAAGACCACTTGCCTCTTGCAGTGCAGTAGGACTTGCACAAGTGAAGAGATGGACCTTGGGCTTTACCTGTTGTGACAGAGGAAGGATGGGATGATGAAATTGGTGGCAGATGCTTAGGAGATGTATATAATTTAGAAGTCTGCCCTAAAAAAAAACAAAGGTAGTATCGTTATTGTTGCGCATTCCTATTGTTACTGTTATTGCTGTGGGTACAAAACAATGGAGATGGCTGGCAAATAACACAGTATTTACTTGTTTAAAGTTAGTTGTTAGTCTTCTGCCAATTTCAAGCATATCCTGTGTGCTGAACTAATTGCATTGCTCTATTCACCGTAGATCCACAAGTTCAAATTCAGGCTCTTTTCTCCATCTCCTGCCCCCTCTCAGCTTCTTACTGATGTGCTGGTAGGAGACAGCAGGGCAACGCTCTGTATCGTTCTGCTTGGTACCAGCACATCAGTGAATGGAGTGTGTGGGAGGCAAAGCAAGCAGCATGCTGACAGGCGTACATAGGCTCTCGGGGGCTTCGCTGACCAATTCTGGCTCTGTCTCATCGGTCTTCTCCTTTGGCTGAGCCGCTTGCTAAGGACAAATTCTAGAAATGTCATCAATTTGCCCAAACATTAATTGTGGTTGTGATACCAACGTATGGAATTGGTTTCTTCTCCTCTTCCAGCAATTCCACCTCCTAATGCAAGTTTCCTGCCCTTCTTGTGTCTCTCGCCAGGGTCCGATCTGCAAGTATGTATCCCGAAGGGCTCAACGTGCTGCTCGAGGAAGATGGAAGAGAAATACCAGGCAACAGCGCGCCTGAACATGGAGCAGCTCCTGCAGTCTGCCAGCATGGAGCTGAAGTTTCTCGTCATCCAGAATGCTGCTGTCTTCCAAGGTGAGTGCTGGGGCATGGTCCAGGCAAGCGGTGGGAGGAGGAGATGATTCTCCTCTTGCTGAGCACCTGGCAATCGGAAGCGTAGGTGACTGGAAGCTTTCTGTTTGCTTGTTTTCATATGTGTATGTACTATATATACTTATTTATGATAAGTAATACACATGATTTGGTAAATGGCTGTGCTGCAGGGCTTGTGCTAAATACTCCTGTAGCAGAAGCAGCAAATGTAAATTTAAAAACTGCACCTCTTCCTGTGCACATTCTAAAAGTGAATGAAAACTCAATTCTCCAAGAATTAAGCTATCTGTGCACGTGGCATCTTGTCTGATTCTGTCAGTCCCAAGAACCAGGTTGCCATAATATGACCTGGTTGTCATCCCAGTGTGATGCTTGGCAAGTGTCTGACTAAATTGCGTGTATTGATTATTGTTACCCACTGCAAAACAAAGTTGGTTCCCCCACGTGGAGGTTGGTAGAGGTTAGCTCATCCACAAGTGCAGTCCCTTGTGCTTGCCATGGAATATCCGAGTTCTTGGTAACCTGATGCTGCAGTGTATGGTGGTAGATCTCTTTTTTCTAATGATAATGTGATGTATTGTCTTTTTAGCCAAACTGATCTTTGACAAATACTTTCTACTGTGGATACACACTACTTTGTCACCTAAATCTGCAGTCATTTTTTGGGGGGCTTTTACACAAGCAAAACTTACTCCATCCGTGGTTAATGTGCGGCAAAATGATTGCCTGTTTGTTGAGTGCTTTCCTATTGAGGTTCTATCGTTCTGTATTAATGGCTTTTTTGCCTTTATTTAAAAAAGAAGGCATGAGCAATCAAGCTTTTTTTTCCCCTTCATGCTAATATTTTTGCAGAATAATTGATTTATTTTTGTTCATGCCTCACTAACAGCAGGGACTGAAGCCTGCTGAAGCCCGTGGGATCGTGGCAAAGCTCTGTTCTGGTCCACAACTGACTGATGAGGTCTAATGTGTTGCTTTTTCAGTGTAAGATCAAATAAATTGCTGAGGAGATAACTGCGTATTTTTTTCCCCAATGCTTCTTAATGCAGTGACCATTAAGTTTCAATTCTGCTAAACAGAATGGAGTAAAACTAATGGGAGATTGGATTCCTAGGCATTGGAAACAAGGACTAGCTTCAGAAGTGGTGAATAACCTGGCTGGAATACGAAGTGTCTACCTCCTCTCCTACCTTTTGGTTGAGACATTAGAGTTTTTGTTGTGTGTAGAAATGACACCCAGTGTTCCTACAAATTGTGCATAGCATAGCGGAGTTGGGTGCTCTAGCTCTGAACTTTCTACCTCTATTGGAGACAGCTGAATCGCTTTCTCTGATTTTTGTATTGCCTTTTTTGGTTTTTTTTTTTTTGTTATTTCCATCCTGGCCATGAGAGCCCTTTGCCTGTGCAGGGGTTTTGGAGCTGATGTTGCTCCGAAAAGTCTTGGTGTGCAGAATGGCCATTCTTGGTGGTGGGGAAAAGCAAACATTTAATTGAAGAACTGCTTTCCCTCTGCTTATAAAAGAAGATAATTATTAACATTAAAGGTCTCTTGCAATACCATTTTAGAAGAGGAATTCCTAGCTGGAACCATTGAGGAGATCACTTTAATTACCTCGTATAAAGTGTTTTGGACTTTGAAGGACAGTTCATTAGACTTTGAAAATTGTGTACTTTTATCTTTAAATTTAGTCTCAAAGTCTGTAGAACGCTTTTTTTATTAATGGATGGATCTTTTGATTGCTACTCATTCATGAGTGTTTTGATGGCGGCAGTGCCAGGGGCTGTCCCAGCTGCAGAAATTGTGCCTTCACCCAACACAGAGCCATGTGGTTTCTTGGTTTTTGGCACTGCTCATGGGTGGGAGACGGGTTTCTGTCTTTGGACACGGCTAAGGGAGCTGATGTTGGGGTATAATATCTCAAATCAAACCCTACCAGTGTCCTGTTTGCTTCCTCTGCATTACTAAGGTATATGCTGTGACAGCGGGTTGCAGAAAGCCTGCTGCTGTCCTGGCACAGCTGGGAATGTGGGATGCCCATGGCAAGGGTGTGCCTGATGCTGTGCAGGTTGTGCTCAGCTACCAGGGCGATGCTGGAGCCGTCAGGAAAGAGGAGACTCGCAACTGCTGTTGGAGCCCCTGTGGTCCCTGAGCATCTCCCACAGGTCCTGCTCCTGCGTGGTGGCTCTGTTCAAAGCTGGGGACAGACTCTCTGTGGCTTCAGGAGTTGGAACCGTAGGAGTAGAATAGCTCAAAGCAATGCCAGCTTTCACAGGTGTGCGGTGGCAGGGGAAAAAGGGGTCCGTGTGTGTCCTGCAGTGGGTTGGACCCTAACATCTGCTGGGGATCCTGCTCAGAGGATGGGTAATTGCACTGTGCTGCAGAGCCAGGTGATATGTTGATATGGAAACATATCCGAACCTCTCATATTAAAAACACAAATGTGAAATCCTTCAAAGTTGATTTTAATAATTTTAGCCTGGCATCTAAAGGTACTGCTAATCTGACAAACAAAATCTCACCCAGATGTTATTATTTTGCACTAAATTTAATTTCTTCCTGCTGAAGCTAGAGCAGCATCTCTGCTGATAAAGATCAAGGGAAATTGCCTGGCATTTACAGAAAATCTCATCCAAGCCTATCTGTTACAATGTTCACTTAGCAAAGTTTATTAGATTATTAGTTTTAGGCCCTTGGGCTTTTCTTTATTGCAGTTAGGAAAGAAAAATCCTAAACAAAAAAATCCCTCCTTCACTGAATTTAAATGGTACAATTAGCTCCTGGTCTTATCTCACAGGCATTTTTTAGAATTATGAAGATGATTTAAGTAGTGATTTAATCCTTCGGAAACTTGCTGCGTTTGACAAAGTTCAAATGGATTGTAGCTGCCTTGACTGCTGTTAAATCTTACTTCAGGATTTCTTTGAGGGCAGGCTTTTTCGCTTTCCCGTGGTGTATCTGTGCTGGTATCTGCCTGTGTGTGCACCTCCTGATTCAGGTTCTCAGCCGATGGCAGCTCTGTTGCATATCATGAAGCTACGCTGAACCGCTTTGCTTCAAAACTTGCTTGTGTGTCTTTTGACAAGTGACATTTTAGTCTTTCTCCAGGGTTCTTATCCGAACTAACAGGTCAGTTAATGCAACTAACCTGCTGTGGCAAGTGCCAAGAGCCCTGCCGGTAGTTTGCTTTCTTCCCTCTCCTTCTCCTGACCTTAGATCCTCACATTTTGGGGGGAGGGTGGGGTGGTGATTTCTAGCCCTGCCACCACCTAATCTTTTTCTGTTAAAACCAACAATAAGAAGCCCACAAATCCTACTGATTTCCTAAATACTAAATCTGAATCCAAATAGCTCACGTTTGTGAAAGGTAAACTTGAACAGGAAAATACCAGGGTTGTTCTTGTTTTTTTTTCCCCTTCTTCTCACCATTAAAGAACTCTGTTCCTTGTGGTTAGGTTGTGTGTGTGTGTTCATCAGTCTGATGCCTTCTGCTTCCCAAGTTTGGGATTTTACTTCTGAGTGATCACTTAATTTCTCGTCCTGCATATTGACAGTGTTGCACTATGGATAATAAAATTAAAGCTTGAACAGCTGCTCAGATGCAGTGTTCATGGCAAACTCCTCCTAGTTCTTTGTCTAAGGGAAAATGTACTTTCTAAGGAGTGGAAAGAATGCATCACAATTAAGTACAGAAAGATCCTCCAAGGGAAGAGGAGCATCTGCACCCACTGCTTTGTTTAGGACTTGCTGGTGATCTTCCCCCTCCAGCAAGTGTGAAGCATTGGGAAAGGAGAGCTGACTACTAGACGCTGCTTCTGCGAGAGTAATGCGGTGTGCTCCTGGAGAAAGTTGCTTTCATCAACTGTTTGCTCAAATAAGCTATCGTCAGGATCTTGCGCTGCCCTTCCGCATCCATTCCTGGAGTGGCTTCTCTTTGCACGGTGCAAGCACCAGGCTGTTGGAGCGTGTTGGTGGCTGCTCTGTGTTCTCCTGGCGGTGACAGTGAGGTGGCTGGAACCAGCAGCGTAGCAGTGACGTAAGCCTTGAGATACACCATAGGCTTGTTTCTGACTCCGAATCCAGCTGCTTGCGTGGGTGCAGGGCTTGCTTCCACTCGTTTCCCAAATAGCTCCTGTGGGGTTGCAGAACCGTTGGGATTCTCTTGGGGAATGTGGGGGATGCCGGGAAGGCAGGAGTGCAGTTACCTGAACTGGAAAATTGTCTGGGATGCTGCAGTTGAATCCCTCTTGGTGAAAGCCTGTAGTCTTAAATTAAGACCTGGTCTGTTCCCTCTCAAAGGCAGTGGCATTTAACCTTTTGCAAATGGCAGCTGGAAGACAAAAGGAGCTCTGGTGGGAACCTGAGAGGAGCTTGCAGGGGCTACGGAGACTTCAGGAGCTTTCGAGATGTGTGTTTCAGAGTAGTTTCTAGGAAGACTGTGAGAAATCAATACAGATAAACCTGTCTGTACATGTGTGGTATTTTTGTATTTGTGGGAGAATCCTTTTTTTTTTTCTCACCTCTCTGGACCTGAGCCCTCGGTTCTTCTGGCAGAACGGGCAGCGTGGGGAGGATGTCAGTTCATCTCCCCTTGCATGCTGTGGTAGGATAAAGGCAGAGTTGTAACTCTTAGTCCTACCAGGCAGCTCAGAAGGCTGTAAATCCTCCATTAGGCATAAATGCAGCCATTTTGGTTGTTTATAGTTATTTATACTATCCATTCATATCTGTCAGGAATGAAGGCGGTTGTGACATTGCAAGCTTTTATCAATCAGGTTATCTTTAATCAGTTTAGAGGCATCTAAGCCACAAATATATCAAATAGCCAATCCTAATGTTGGAGTCCTCTAAAGTATGACTGAATTATTTATTTTGTTATGATGAAAATGTCTGGGCTTTATTGGGTTTTCTTTGAAGAACTTGATTCTGCTTGAAGTCTGGAAGATAAAAGATCAGCGATTGTCTCTCCAAGTTCCCTATGCCGAATCCTTCAAGGCTTTTCATTTTTCACGAGCTGCTGTTACTACTTTAGAGTCAAGGTGAGGGAGCTGAGATTTCTTTTATTCTATTAAAGAGGCTTAAGTGTATAAATACTTTTATCTTTACTAATTATGCCTTGCACGGGTAAATCCAAGATGCATCAATTAGGTGAGAAGAGATGGGCTGCGTGGTGGGAGCTGTTGCACATTAATCACTGAGAAGGGTCCACTGATACTAGTGCTGCCCAGTGGAGCTAGTGCCTTATTGTTTGGAATAGTTTAATACTGCAGCGTCTTTAAGCTTATTAAGTCTGATAATGCAGGAGAGTCTGTCAGGTGTCGGCAGTTGGAAGAGCTTTGGTTGTCCTGTTTTAGCACGGTGCTTCCCGAGGGCCGTTGGCTTTGGCTGTGCTGTAGACCCCTGTTGCCTGTAGGGAAAGAAGAGGCGGTATGGAGCAAGTGGAAGAAGTCTCTAGCTTGGAAAGTTAATAATTGTTGCTTAATGTAGAAAGCAGTGGAGGTAAGAGGTGTTGGGAGGTCTCAGAGTTTGACTGTCCCTGCAGAGGGGAGACAAGCCCTGTGGACCAGCAGAGCCGCAGTCACAGTACGTGCACGGTTTTGGATGTCTACCAGTGTGCAGGCTTGGACCATAGGCCAGGCTTCTTGCAGAGCTGTTCTGTGTGTGGGGAAAAGTGATTATGGTTAACTGAATAAATGTTAAAAATAAAATACTTATGAGTGGGGCAGTCAGCTTAATAGCTGCAGGTGTGTTGTGGAAAGTGCATGTGAAAATGTGAACTCTTGCTTGTGGGCCTGTAAAATATTACATTGACTTTTTAGAGTGGACTCAAAGAATGAATTCATTTTTGGAAGGGGACTTTAAAACTCTAACTAGACTTTGCAAAGTAAATAAGCACGACAAATATACCTCTATCATCTTGTAGTTTCTGTGCCTAATTAGTTCTCTGCTAACCAAGGTCTTGCTGCATGCTTCGATGCACCTGTCTCCACAGTGGCAGTTCTCTTTCAAAGCTTCTTGTTTTGTTGTTGTTGTTTATTTTTATTCTTATGTGTATTTAAAATAGGAACTGTCTTGCTGGGTCAATTCAGGCCAACATTCTGCCTTTGGCAGTGATTCCTGCCAGATGCTTTGGATGCACAAAGTTTGTAGTGGAAAACTATGGTGATATGTTTCCCAGCTTGAGAACGATGTTCTAAACTGATGATTACAGGTAGGTGGAAAGAGCTGTCTGCATAATGAGAAATCTCCAGTTGTCAGAATTGGTCTAGGGAGGTGATGTTTCCTTTCAAATACCCAGAACTTATTGTTCATAAATCACAGTTAATCTGTTTATTACACTAGCACGTGAAGCTGGAAGTCTGGAGTGTGCTATAATGTTTAACATTAGGAGCAGAGCTGTAATAGCAGCAGCAGTTTCAAATGATTTGAAATTGGGGGATCAGCAAAATGCAGGAGTTTGTGGAGGCTTTGGGCATTAAAAGTGACTGCTGAGGATTGATGAGTTTCTTTAACAAATTGTAAAATCCATCATGCAGGAGTTAGGGCATGAAACTGCCCTCCTGAGCCGCATAAACCATGGGTTTGGAAGTATTGCATGACAGAGTACGCTATCGGGAAGGGAGATTTTGAAAGATGTTTGGTTTTGCTTTTCTCTTCCTCTTACTGCCTGGAGTTTAAATGCCGGCATGGCATTGGCAAGCAGCTCACTGGGCTCTGGGTATGCTGAATGGGCTCCCAGGAGGGACATTTTTGGTACTCTTCGTGGTGCTGAGCCTGAGATGTGGGGCTCTCCTCTGCTTCAGTCTATACCAGAATGGTTGGGTTTTCCATTTTCTTCCAAAATCCCAGTGCATCTCAGACAGCTTTGCATAGCTTTGCTCGCAGCTGATGGAGGGATTCGCATGCCTCCTTCGAGTTCCTCCGTGCAGGAGGGAGCTTGTTGGTTTTTGCTGTTTCCCTGCATCCCCATTCGAGCTCTGCAGTATACATCCACACCAGTGGCCTCTCCATTTCCCATCTGTGTTTCCTTATGGAGAGGGTCTTACTGGGATCCCTGTGTTGGGCATCCATAGACTGCTTGCTACAGGAAGGCTCTGGGGGTCTGGGAGGCAGCAGTGACTCCTTGGCATGTCTGTGGAGGAGTGGAGTGTGTGAGGCAGGAGATGTTGCCTGCTCAATGGTCTCTCCTTTGGGGGCCTTTGTGGCTTGAAGGGTGCAGCTGTGGGGAGTTGCTTGTGATTGAGATCCTTTCTCTGTGTCCTTCTTTCCTTCTTCTCTTCTTTCCTTCCTTTTTTTTTTTTCTTTTCTCCCCTGCAATTAAATACTGCTGATGCCCTTCCCCCCTCGGGTGAAATGAGCCTTGGAGGTTAATAGGGGGCTTTTTGTAACTGCCTACATGCTGCTTCAGCAGTTTTTAAATATTATGTTTGGTGCTTGGGCTTAATGGTCCCCGATTCTATGTGAAGCGATTCCAGGATACCAGTGGGCCTGCCTTTGGCTGCTGGGGTACTGTCCTCTGCCAGCTCTGCTGCCGCTTTTCTGCGGTGGAAGGGGATGGTGCTCCCCTGCTTCAGGGAGGCGTTGCTCACCAGCTTCCTGGGGCTGCTCCCTGGGCGGGACGGTGGCAGATGCTGCAGTCGCATCCTCTTGTGTCCATGGTGCTCTGCCTCCATGAAAGATGTGGAGCTTTTGGGTGGGGGGTGTCTGGACTGTCTCTCTGCAGGAGCATTGGTGCCTTGCTTAGATGCCTGTGGTGTCTCCTGTGGCTCATCCACATCCGAGTCTCTGCATTGTGCAGCTCCCTCTCATCTACTCTGAACCCATAATGGCAAAACATGATCGTCTGCCCACCTTCTCCATCAGAGCGTGAGTTGTAAGATAACCAGGGAGTGAGGGCTGCTGTGCTCCTTTGAGTCTTCTGCTTCTACAAGTGGGCTGTTTTCTGTAATTACCTTTTGAACTACAAGTTAGTCTTTTGATAGTTCAAGTACTGATATTCTTACAATGCCTCATAATGCTATAAAGCATTCAAATTACCTCTTTTTAGCTGGGAATAGGATGATATAAATGTCATATTAGCCTTGAATGTGGTATTTCTAGAACTGCTTGGTGCCGTTGTACTTTTTCTTTTGTAATTCCAATAGAGACGTGGGCGCAGTGGCATCTTCCATCTCTTGACCTGAAAGAATCATCATACAAAGTGTTTAAAATGCAAACAAGAACTGGTTTGCATTTGCTAGGGAGGAGAGGGGAGGAAAGAAGCCAACACCCAGCAGTAAAGGCAAGGACTGTCTCTGTAAAGAAAACATTTTGCTAGATTGTCATCTACTTTACTTTTAAAGCAGCAATAAGATATAGCGATAAAATGGCCAATGGTGCATTTCATCCGAGGAAAATGAACTCTTGCTGAGCCAATTAAACTGTCAATATGCTGTGGTTTCACGTTCCCTCGAGCAGACTGGGTCACCTCAGGTGTGTTACTCACTCTGACTTCACCACTGATGTGAAATCAATTTTAGCAGTTTATAATCTTTCATTTTACTGTGAAAGTATATTAATCTGTGAAAACCACCACTCAAGTAGCGAGGGCAGATGAGATTTTTCTACGTGTGTGTGTACAGATGGTAGTGCTCCTTGGATTATCTGTTACGTGGAAGCCTATGTAGCTTTTGGGCATGATGGAGGCATTGACAATCCAGTTCTCAAGCTTTGGGCGTGATTTCTTAAAATGTTCTAAAATCACAGGAGGACGTTGCTCTGGGTGACATCATTGCTTCCTGAGTTGATGTTGTTTCTCTGAGGTAGGTTTTGTTTTGGTGCTCTATGGATCTTCTGTAGTTTTATGTAGTTTTGGTGGATGCTTGGTGCACCTTGGAGAGGTGGTGTCCCTGTGGTTGCCCTTTCTGTGCTCTACGAAGCAGAGTGTGCCAAGAGGTCTGTTTTTCTTTGAAGGGCATCGGTAGACTTATAGTTTCAGGTGTCAAGGGTGAGTTCCTACATAGTGTTTATTTACAAGAGTAGTGAGCTGTATTTAAAACATCTCTCATCTTTCTATTAAAATGAAATCTCATCTTCAGGAGCTTTGTGGATGTTGGAGGGTGGTCATGTTGTTGCATAGTGGCGGTCTCTCCGCACAGCAGGAGAGGACCCATGTCCTATCCTCTGCAAATATGTAGAGTTTTGGAATTGCTGGAGGAGTTTCCAGCCCTGTTTTTGCCACATAGCTGGTTTGATGGGCCTGTGATGCAGTTTCTCCACCCAGGTCAGCTGTGACCATGAGGGGTGAAAGGAAGCCTCCTTGCATCAATGACACTCGACTGACATCAACAGTGCTGGAAAAGCTCTTAGAAAGACCTGAAGGCATGTGTGTAAGGGAGAAGACTTGCTTGATGGGAAAGGAATGCCTCATTTTTAGGTTGCTAAAGGCATACTGCAGATCCTCTTTCCATAAACTTGTTTATACAAACTGCTGAGGACGTGGGCGGTTTTGTCATGGCTGAATTTCTGGGGTTTATGGGGATTTGGCTGCAGTCTCTGGGTGTCTTGATGGTTTCCAAAGTTTGACTGAAGCGCTTGCTGTGGCTTTCAGGACACCCTTAAATCTCCTGCTTTTTCCCCACAGCAGGGCTGGGTCGCACAGCAAAGTGAAGGACCGAGCATGGCTTTGCAAGGTGGCAGGAACAGACTGGTGACCCGCAGCTGGGGCACGTTGAAACTGGGTGCTGGTTAAGGTCTTGCAACAGAGCTGAAGCAATAGGAGAGTGTCTGCTTTTTGCCTTGCATATAGCTGGCTTGGGCTACGTGGAGCTTGAAAGCTACAATTTACTGCATGGCAGACTTGGCTAAAATAACCGTCCAGCTGTCCCTCTGTGGTATTGCCAACTACAGCACTTTTTGGGCTGAAACGCCAGTTATGGGCTGTGAGGTCCTAGATATGGGAGTTATATGGGAGTTATATGAGAAGCTTTGCTTTGGAAATTAAAGCTCTTTCAAGTTGGCTGCAGAAGAACGTGACCGGTGTGCATCTCTGAGACAGATCTCACTGAGAGACTGGAAAGAACCCCAACTCTTAATGTTTGGGAGGGGATGACATTTGTGTCACTAGTGCTTGAGGCTGACAGTGCTCTCCCCAGCTGAAAATAGTGGTGCAATCGTTACTGTCTGGTTCTGTTGCCTTCTTTGTGGTGGGCTTTTTTTTTTTTAAGCCAATAAGAAAATTAAACCCTTCTGGCTTTCTGAAGAACATAGGGCTAACAGGTTTTGTTTCTCAGAAAGGAAAAATACTTTTGCTCTTAATCTTGATCCCAAAGTCTCGGTGACACTGCAGCTGATTGTCCCTCTCATGCATCCTGTCTGCTGTCTGGTGATGCTTGAGTGGAGGACTGGACTCAAACTCAATTCCCGTCATCACACAATGAATTCAGGAATTGGTTGCAGCACGCCTGGGAATGTTTTTGGCTCTACTTTGCATTGTCGATGAGTTCAAAACTGCTACAAAATAGAAATTGGTGCCTGATGTGATGAAAAGACTTCTTTTCTCCCTTCCCTTTGCTCAGTGCCCGGAAGTAACATTGGTGGGTGGGATGGTGGCATGTTCAGATCTTACAGTAAAAATGCACAAGGCAATACTTCAGTGTGTATTTTTGCAGTGAGCTAGATAACTTTTGATGCTGGATTTAGCAGTGCTCAGACTGTAGCTGTGCACACCAGCTGGCTTTCTTTGCATCGTTTTGGTTTGATGCTGGATTGGATTAATTTGTGCTGCGTAACTGGTGGGTCAGAGTTGGACAACTAGTCTTGCCTGTGGCAATCGATGCCGCACAACAGATGAGTTAAAACTCTTCATGTGAGAAGGTAAATGCATTTCCATGAAGAAATGCATCCATGAATCAATGCATCTTCTATGACAGATGAAATGTAGGAAGCGCTGCGTAGTTAATCTGCTAATATTTTTTTAAAAAAATCTGAATGTGTGCTTGGGGAAAAAGAAAATCATATAAACCTGTTGGGTAGAATGTGAAGATTAAAAAACCACAACCCTCAGAGACAAAGCAAAACAAACAGCAGTGTAGATCAATTGTAAGCAAATTCTGTTGCTTATTAGCTCTTCCCAGATTTGTCATCTTCAAGTCAGAAAATCTATGATTGAATGTCATAAAGGAGGAATTTTAAAAGAAGTGGAGAACAGTAAGGCTGCCTCTAGGATTACAGCTCACAGCTCTGGAATTCACTCTTTTGAAGGAAATTGGTGAGTAACAGATTGTAGTAATGCAGGGTATTTGTATTGGTCAAATTCCTGTTATGATTGCAGTGAAAAATGATGTTCCTTTTTTAGAGAAAGGAAATTAAATAGGCCTAATAATCCATGTAAGGAGATTGGCTTACACTAAAAGAGGAGAAAGAATGAGAAGTCTAATCAGATCAATACATTGTCTTGAATCTATCTCATTAGAAAAATAAAATCAAGTTGCTACTGAACTTCTGAGGAATTATATTGAAGTGACACACGTTTTTACTGCCTTTTCATTACAAAATTACTTCAATCTGCTTGAGTGTCCTACGTAAGTGGGCTATCAACTGTTCTTAAATATTGGCTTATAAATTCAAAATAGTTCTTTAAATGCGTATGAATAGTATTGCTGGCCTTTCAGCTGAGTATGCGAGGCCACATCAAGGCAGGATGAGAACTATCATTTGTACTAGTGAAATCTTCACTGGCTAATTTAAGTACTTGGCTTCCTTCTGGATGAGGCTTTTAAGATCGTTATTTATGCTACTGTTTGTCAGGGGAGTACTCGGTATCTGATGCCCAGCCACACAGCTGTGATTGACCGTCTTATGATACCCTTGGGAATTACTACATATTTATTGAGAGCTAGATGGACATCTTTGGGATGGCCCGAGAAGGGTTTTTCAGATGTGATGTAATGCATTGCCCCCCTTGGCTGGGTAGAAGAGGAGCTAGGGTGCACAGCCGGTGAGCGGTTCTGCAGTTAAGCTGCTTCTGTAGAAAAGACATGCTTTTTAAAAAAATTAAAGTCTTGTCTAAAGAGAAAAATGACCAGGAGAATGCTGAATCTCTTGCACAGCATTTCTTATGACTGAAATGTTTGCTGTAAGGAGAAAGGTGGCTTCTGCTGTTGGTGCATCAGTAAGAAATGTTGAAAACGCACAATACTCTATTATTTTATTTTATTTTAGCTGAGGGAACAGCAAGAGCCCCGCACTGGATGGTGGTCATCCCTCTCTTGGGATAAAAGCTATATGTACTGTTTGGAGGAGGACCACGTTTGACTGTCAGGCTGTGTGCAGTGCGGTTCTTGCGCCAGCTCTGCCAAAGAACCACCACAGGTACACAGGGGCAGGACGTGAGACTGACCTGAGGTTGTCCCAGGATTAGGCAGCAAGATGGCTTTGGGTGAGAGTAGGGGCAAGGGTGGTTTCTCTTGGTCCTGCGCAGGAGTGGTGTGGCTGATCAGTGAGCCGTGTGTTGGGCTTTAGCCTCTGTAGAAACCAGGGGACAACAAGAGGAGGAGGTGGAGTGGTACTGTAAGATGTGCTCAGGGCTGAACCCTGTGAGGCTTTGCAAGTGTTTGCATATATAAACAACCAGCACTACTCCTGGTTTGCTGTAGGTTCCTGTCCTCCCGTTTGTGCTGAGTCCCTATGTCAGCATCCCCCTGGGGCTGGGATCTAAGATGGGGCTGAGATGTCTGTCATCCATCAGCTGGCATGGAGGGAAAATGCTAGTTTCGGTGAACAGGAGGTCGCAGGCTTATTGCAAGTTGTGTGAAGAAGCATCATAAAAAATAAAATGGATGCATTTACATCGTTAGTCTTGAAAAACGGGTTAAGATCTGCATTGAAGGGCACTTGTTCTGATGTAGCCTTTGTTGTCCTTGGGAATGAACTTTGTGATTTTTGAAGCAAGATTAAAGGTATGTTTCCATAGAGTTGCCCTTCTTGTCTGTGTATGCTGAGAGATGGCAGTTGTGTGTTGGAATTTGTGGCAGCTTTAAAGGTGGAGGTGATAAGCTGCTTTCCCCCCTGTCTTGCTTTGTTCATAGGGTGTTTGTTTAGGTAACAGTCTGGAAATGAAGTTAGTAACCCTGTGCGTCACATTTCACTGCCAGTGAAGAATAAGCAGAGCATTTGACATTTGGGAAGTGGTTCATATTCTAAGGGACGTGGTTCAGAATCTACTACTTCAGCTAATGGATGGTATAAGGCAACTTTTTTTTTACTAGGTTGCTTAGATTTTTTTACCTTGAAGATGCTCTGTGAAGTGCACTGCATTACTAGTGTTAAATAAAAGCGAATGTTTCACATCAAATGAGAAGGCAGTCTTTGAACTGGTGAGAGGTTGAAAGCCATTTATTTCTGTTGCTTGTAATGCTCCACTGTGACATAAGCATGAAAAATAATTAGACTCACTGGTAAGTAAATATTTGATCCTGAAATGCATCTTGAAGATACAGAGCTGGGAGAAAGGAACCTCTTCAGATGCACATCAGTTCTCCTGGATTTGCCTCACACCAATAGCTAGATTGCAAAATTGCGTTTGGAACACTACATCAGAAGAACATTATTCAGGGTGGAAAGTTTATGAAGGTTATGAACAACCCAGGCAATCTCGGTTTGGTTTCTTGTGTCCTGTGTGTTAGAACACAGCCTTTAATTACACCATTGTGTGTTTTTTCACAGGCTTCTTCCCTTGTGTATGGGCACTGAATTAATGTCTTTTAATGAGTCATTTTCTTTCCTGTTGTTTGATGCCTGGTTCTTAATACTTTCAAATGACACTTAAGGACAGAATTCTTAGGATGTGCTGCCTGTCAGGGTCTTGTATTGGGTACCGCCAAGGGGCTGCCAAGCCTAGGACAGCCCACAGACTACTGTCCGCTGCTGTTGTTTCATGTGGGCATCAGTGATATAGTTGGGGGTAGTCTGAGGGGCATCGAGAGGGATCACAGAGCCCTGAGAGTAGCTGTAAGAGACTCTGGAGCTCAGGTTATCTTCTCATCAATCCTCCCAGTCGAAGGGATGGGATTTGAAAAGGCCAGCTGGGTCTGGCAAATCAACAAATGCCTGCAGGATGGTGCCACAGCGAGGGATTTGGCTACTTAGACTATGGGACTCACTTGCATAAACCTGGTCTACAGGAGGCTGATGGCGTCTGCCTCTCAGAGAAGGGGAAGAATATCTTTGGTCATAAGCCTGCCAGCCTGGTCAAAAGGGCTTTAAACTAAAGTTGCTGGATGAATGCATTTACATTGTTAGTCTTGAAAAGCGGGTAAAGATCTGCATCTGTTCTAGTTTGATGCCAGTGTCAGCGATATATGCCCAGAGGTTGGAGAAGCAACATAAATCAGCAGGAGACCATTGGAAGAGATACGCAAAGGATCTCCTGCCAGTCAGATGGCTTCATTGGGGGCCCAACTTAAATGCCTCTATGCAATTGCACATAACATGGGAAATAAACAAGAGGAGTTGGAGACGTGCACACCTGCAGGGCTATGATCTCGTTGGCATGATGGAGATGTGGTGGGATGGATCCTGTGACTGGAGTGTTGGGATGGAGTGATACAGGCTCTTCAGGAAGGACAGACGGGGGAGATGAAGAGGGGGTGTTGCCCTCTATGTTAATGCCCACCTGGGGGTGAATGAGGGGCTGACTGAGAGCCTGTGGGTCAAGAGTTAAAGGGAGGGCAGGGACAGGTGATGTTACAGTGGGGTTCTGGTACCGGCCAGGGAAGTTGTGGATGCCCCATCCTTGGAGGTGTTCAAAAGCCGGGTTGGATGGGGCTTGGAGCAGTGTGATATCCAAGCCCATGGTAAGGGAGTTAGAACTGAATGATCTTTAAGGTTCCTTTGAACTAAAACCATTCTATGATTCTTCAAAATTTTCAGTTGCATGCCAATACTTTATTTTCCTGGTGTTCTATGATGTTCAACTCTGAGTAGCAGCATGCTTCTTCCACTGACAGAAAAACAAATTCAGAAGGGGCATAATTAAGACTTTTTCTGATTGTGTTCACTGCAGTGTAGCAATGTATATTCAAGATGTTGGTCATGGGTTTGGGTACAGCCTCTTTAGTTAATGCTGTCTTTGTTCTCTCCATACCTTTTGACTTTTGGAAGTGGCAAGGCAGGGAGCAGGAGAACTAGTGTCCACCTTCCAGGTACTTCAACTTTGTCTTTAAGTTAATAAGAGGGAGCAATAATGCACCAAAAAATAATGCACCTGCGCTCTCTTTTAAAAAGCAGGAGGTTTCAAAGTTGAACCCCCCCCCCCAAAATTTCAACTGTTATTCTTTCTCCTTCCCCTCAAAGCACAAGTGAATTTGGTCTGGGTAGGCTCATGCAGATACAGCAAGAAAACCCAAACTCAACCACACCTCCAAACTGTGACAAGAGAAGTTTGTGTTTATACAGACTTTCACAAAATCCTGTCAGAAGTAGAATTCTGTTTCAAAGTCTGAGAAATACTTCAGCTAATTAAAGAAAAGGTCAGCAAGATTTTTTTTTTACTGTGGGCAAAAAAAAAATAATAAATCTTCTTCTCTGCCTTGTTCTCAGAAGCAGTCGAACCGTTTTGACTGAAATTAAAATTTGCCTCAGGCAGACAAGGCATGTGAAGTTGCAGTCCAGGTGGTTAGAACTTGTTGGAATTATAGGTAAACAGGAACAGGATCTAAAGATCAGAAACATTAGGCAACTTTAATAGGCAGGGCTACCAGCTCTGCCTATAATCAGTTATAATATATAGCCTAAATGTCTGTTGCAGAAAGCTATTGTGTGGTTCTGAAGTGTGATCATTCATTCAGAAATTTGGAAAGGGCTCAAAAGCTGTAGTTAAAGTGAGTTTGCTTGCAGAATGTGAGAGAGCTTTTTATCATCTAAATAGATGATGTTAGGAATGTGCCACCTCCTAACAGCTAGCTCTGTGAGTAATACTTGCTGTGGTCATGCAGACCTTCTTGGGTATCTGTGTTGCCATTTTACTCTTTCTGTAATCAGTCGGTGTAATAGATGAACTAATAAATCTTGCTCACAAATCTTTCATAAGTCTGAGTTTATTACTGAATCGCTGATGCATTCATAATGAGAACTTCTGTTCTATGTGTATTTTATTTGTGTTTGCAATGCTGCAGGAGTCGGTGTAAGCAAATTGAAGCACGTGTGAATCTTCTTGCATTTCAGTATCGGTTTTCAAACTCTTTGGGGCTTAATCCTGCAAGAGAACTTAGTTTATAGATTGAGAAATAATCACTCCACAAGGACTTGACTCTAAACAATGTGAATGTGCCAGAAAATATCCAGAGTTCTTTAATGTGCCCAGAGGAGAGAAGGAAAAATGGAACAAGAGAAGGAAAAGATGCAATATTGTCTGTAACAAGATCTGAGCCTGTTTTAGGTGGCAAGAGCTGCAGAGAAGATGTTGTAGTAGCCCAAGCTGAGCCTGATGCCACCCTTTTGTGGACTATGTACCACTCAATTTTGTGAGTAACTTTGCTAGTCATGTTTCATGGGGCCATAAAAATTGGAAAGGCCAGTGGCAGGCTGGAGTGAACTTCACTTTTAAGTTGTACCAAAGCTATGCTTTTGAGTTACTCGGGACTGGAGCTCATCTGCCCTGTTAATACCAGGGTACTAAAACCAGCTGTTAGCCACACAAAGTGATTAACTTGGATGGTGACCTGAGCCCTTTACCCTTTAAGGCCATAAAACTGCTGTGAAAGTGAGGTGGGTATCTTCCATGGCCTGTGCCCGTTGTGTCCAAGCCTTTCTGCAAGGCTTTCCTGGGGAAACAGAGATGCATCTCCACTTCGGTTTTTGTAAAGGTCTTGAAAGTGCGTGTGACTCACCGTTATATACCTGAACGCTCCAGGACAAGTGTTTGTGCATGTATTGGAGCTGAGGTTGCAATAAAACAGTGGCGGTTAAGCTCAAGGGTTGAAAGGGACAGAAAACAGGATGCCTACGTGATATCTCCACAGATGACTCCCTGCTTTCTCTTGGGTAATGCACTGAAGGGAGTCTTAAGCGATCCCTCTGAGAGACAAGTAGAGTCAACATCGCACTTTTCTTCCATCCTATCTACAGGCAATTATGATTTTAGGTTGACGCTTCTGCATGCAGAGGTATTGGAGGAGGAATTTAAGACTGACTGTGCACTGATGAGCAAGCTTTGCCTCCCTGCTCTCCTCCGTCCTTTGTGTGCCCATCCTCCAGAATTGCATCCATCTTTTCAGCCTGCTCCCAGGGCAGAAACACTTGATTCCATGCTTCCAATATTCTAAACGTGTTTGCCATTCTAACCCGCCAGTGGCTAATACTTTGTTTGTCTCCCTGGCCCCCCCTCCCCTCCTTGGCTATGGTTGATGGCTCCTCTGCTCTCTGTAGAGTGGCTTGTCTCCCTCTCCCGGAGTGAGATGGTTGAGGAGGTCATGCAGCATTAATAGGGAAGCAGATCTCTGATTTTGTTTCTGCTTATGTACTCTGACATTTCTGAGGTTTTCTGAAGTGTAAAATGTTTCAGAGAAAACAACAACTTGGCTTTTACTGAAAAATTAATTATGTTGGCACTTTCCCCTTTGCGATGGGCTCTTGTCAGAGGACAAAGCCACTAACGTTGAGGGGCAAGGATGAGATGCTGAAAGGACAGCAGTAACATTAAAGAGAGAAAATCTGCAGTAAGGTAAAAAGAGCTAATTAAGCATTGATTATCAGGGAACAGTGTAAACTCTTCAGAAGGCATTACCTTCTGTGCACTTACTGTATAGATCTAATTTATATACCCAAGTTTATCTGCTTCATAAATTAGTCTTTCCTCTAATTACAGTTAACGGACTATGACTTTCTCTGCTCTCCAGTGGCATTCTCTGTTTCTGCTTTTCTCGATGCACAGATATACCTTGTACAACAACACATATACTGCTCCTTGCATGCTGCTCTGGGAGTGTGTGGAGGTACAAGGGTAGAAAACTGGCTGGGTTTTGTGTGTGTGGCATGTCTTAAAATTTTTTGGGGGTCTAGCTTAGTAAAAAGTACAAGAGGAGGCAAAATATGAAAGGACTGTCCTGCTGGTCCTTTCTGACCTTTCCAGAAATGTTTAGGAAGAAGGAAGTGATGATGTAGTTCTTGCTGAAGTCTAGGATAGGGGCAACGTGTCCACCTGAATGACAGTGATGTAGCATTGCCTTATAAATACACAGCTGTTTGTACCCAGCCCCTTAATGGCCAGCGGTAATGTTGTGTCTTATCTTGCTTTTCTCTTGGGTTTACAATCCAAATGCACAACAGGTAACAGCAGTTGTGTGGACAAAAAGGGGATGCAAAGAAATGGATGTAATGACAAGCATGTGAAGAGCTGTAGTCTCACTATCAGGACAAGAAAAAAATAGGTGGGAAAGAAGAACCTGAAGGCATAGAAATAAGTAGCTCTACCCATATTTCTGGTAGCCCTTTAGATATAGTGGAGCATGGGAGAAAATTAAATAGTCATCCAATAAATTCAAATTTCTATTTTATTTCTTCAAACAGTCTTCAAGAAGAAATGAAGCTGGAATATGGGCTGATAACGTAAATGGAAAAGAGGAATAGTTATTGTACTCGGAGTTTGCTTGGTCATTAGTATTCTATTAATTTTCCCTCTGCTTCTAATGATATGAAGAGCACTGGATATACTTAAAAGGATGCATATCATTAAAATGATATCTGACAACAGTTCCTTCACTGCTTATGATGCTTTTGATTGTTAATATAGATAAAATGTAAATGATCAGAATATAAAAACTGCCTTTTGTCTTTCTAATGTTTTCAGCTGTCTATTGAACAAATTACACGGGAAAGTAAGTAGTCTTTTACTTAGGACAGTCGTGTCACGCAGATACTTTGAAATGCTTAATGGCATAAAATGAAGCGTCCTTGGTTTGTTTGTTTTCCTACTAGTAATGACACTTTAGGCTAAATCGTAGTTGCTCCTTCAAAATGTAGTTGCCCTGTCCCTACTACTTAATCATATTTTTTTTATACGTTACGGTTACGTCTTGTGAAGTATTATGTCAGGTTTTCAATAAGCTTTGAAATCCCTGTAGTGTAGAGGTGCCTGTTTTATTGGGCTGAATTCTCCTTTAATGCAACATTGCATAGGAGTGTCCATCTCTCTCTGTTTCGTTGTGTGTTGTTCTGTAGTCTAAAAGCATGCAGAGGATGCCATGCGGGAGTGGTTTCCTGTGCAAGACCTTGTAGCATGCATGCTTGTCGGGTCCCTGTGGCGCAGCTGTAAGAGGTAAAGGCGAGTAGTTGTGAACTGCATCTGTTTTCCGCCATCTGACTTTTTTTTTCAGTGCTTGCTGCTACATAAGCCAGTCTGTAGGTTTTGCTTTCTGTGCCTCCCATAATTTTATGATGTGCTCTCATAACTTGCCCAGAGGAGGAGGTGACAGCTGTTGGTTGACTGTAGTAGGGCACAGTAATAGGGATTGTAATAGTTGCTGGCCAACACCATGCATTTTAATGGCACCTATAGGTGCAACTGAACACTCCTAGCGGCTTTATTGAAGGCAGCAGTTCTGCTGAAAGGTCATCTGAATGAAGAAACTTGAACTAGCTTGGTTGAGATGTAGTTACATCACTACAGCTGCAAAACAGGGAAGCGTAGGCTTATTTGTGCACCACTGCTCTTGCTTCTAACCAGGTTGCTTTTGTAGGCAGCTCTCATCCTGTTACGAGGAATGTGCTTTGTTCCTCCTTGAATGTTTTCATAGCAAAGAATCTGTTCCTCCAGCCACAGAGGTGAAGTGTTTGCTGTCTGGCAGATGTGGGTGTACACTGCTGTTGTCACTGGCTTTGTAGGATGTGCCTTGACTTCTCCTGCTGAGGATGCAGCCCAAAGCTTTATGTGGCACACAGAGCCCTGTGAGCAGTGAGGAGACACGTCCTCGCTTCTGACCTCTGCTAGAGGTACTCTGATTGCTTTCTCATACCGGCCTGGAAGTGTCTTTCTGCAGTCTCATTGACTACTCTCCTGCCAGCTGGGTAGTCTTTAGGCATAACTTCGATAGCGAGGCATCTTGTACCAACCTGTCCCTTCTTCTCTCATTGTATGCAGCTATGGGGCAGCACTGTGTTGTCCTTTGTGCCATTCAACAAACTCATACGCATAACGCTATTACTGTTGCATAGACCTGCTTATTGTTTAAAACCAAAGGTTAATGAATGATTATGATATGGGTTATGTAATATGATTGCAATAGCTAAATAATTAAAATTTTAAAAAGCAGTTTACTGCATCTTTGATGTGGTGCCTGGGGAGTAGGCAAGATTCTTGTTTTAATCACTTAATAGCAATTTAACAAGCAAGGCGGTGTGGCAGATCGAGGGGTGTTAGAACGTGCAGTGTTGATGGAGAATTCAATTGGATTAAGGGACCAGCTCAGTTAGCAGGACTTGGTTAGCAGTAGCTGGGGGCTGGAAACCCAGAGAGGTGAGTGCACCTAAACTTCTCAGTGTTGCTTGTATTCGGGGCTGCAAAACTGGCTGTGTGTAATGGAGAGGAGCTGACAAAGGACATGAAAATCATCAATTTTCCAGCTGCTTCGTGCAGCCCAGTAATAGGGAGCATCCAGTTGCATGAGGACTGGCCCAAGACTCTTGAAAGAGCATTTCATTTGAGAGCAGAAAGTGGTCAACTGCATTTTTAGGGGGAGAAGAACAAGTCAGGGACGCCAAAATCCTCTGGCAACAGTTGAGAAAGAAAGTATAAAGTGCTGCAGCAGGGATCAGGGTCTTGAAAATGAGCCCCTGGACACTCAGCACAAGGCGGGAGCTGCTGTGGGCTGGTGCATCTCCCTGTGGGCCAGCGAGGTGGGGAGCACCCTCAGCAGGTGCCTCTGGCAGACTGGGAATGAGCTGTAGCTGTAACTGGGAGCTGCTTTTTTTTTTTTTTTCCAGAGCAGCGTGGTAGAGCTCTGTAATCCATTTGCTGCTGCTGGTGGTGTTTCATTGCATTGGGGCACTTTATGTACCTGTGGCTTCCCTAGGGCACTGCCCAGACTTGCGATGAGATGATTGTGCTGCAGGCCACCAGGATAAGTGGTGAATGGCATGGTGTAGTGAGTAGTAAGGAGACAAATTTGAGGTTTCATTTTACAAAAAAAAGGCCAGTTTCTTCCAACTTAAAAGGCAGTTCCTTGTCTCTTGCAACACTAGACTTACCCTTTTTGATATAGTATTTTAACATGTGGTTCCCTAAAGCATGGACATTTTGTTTAAGGAAAGACAAATATCATCTGTTGCTGCATCATGAGTAGAGTCTTGAGCAAATGTAATTGGTAGCTGTAAGGTCAGACAGTGGCACTTTCTTCTGTTTTCATTTTGGTTCCTTCTTTTACAAAAACTGCAGAGGTGTCCCTGGGTGCATGGGACAGCTTTTTGGCATTCTCTTTCCATCCAAATGGAGTGAAACATTTGTCATCTAAGCTCCACAGGCATTAAGATTTCACACGTTCAAGCCAGACTCTTCCTTTGAGAGTTGTAGCTGTGTGCTGGCATGAAGAAACATTAACTGCAAGGAGTAGCTTTCCTTTAACGCTTAGGGTGCACAGAGCCCGTAGGATCCTGCTTTGTGTTGACACAAGTGAATGCGCAGTTGCAGATGCTCAAAGGAAAGGCCGGTCATCAGCTGTAGGTTCATGCCGGTTGCTGCTTTGCAGTGGTGGAAACCTTGGGGTGGTCTTTGGGTATTTGCTTAGCAGCCCCCAGTTCTTGGGTGGTCATTGGAAAGTTAGCAGGCATCTTTCCCTGGCAGGTCAGTGATGAATGTGCACTTCTGATTGCCATGCTGAAAAAAAGCAATTTTGCATAGTATTTTGCACTGCAAGTATCTTCTTTCTTTTTTTTTTGAAGTGTTTTTTTGTTTTCCTGTAAAATGAGGTAAGCAGTTGTTCTGTATTGACAGCTGGCTTGTAAATCAGCCACTCACTTGCCAGATGAGGAGAACGTGGAAATGCCTTATAAGCACTTTCATGTTTTGTGATCGTTTTAACTCCAGAATATTTAGAACCTCTTTATATTGATGCAAAGTGAAATAAAACATGGTCTCTGACAGGTGCCATGATAAGTGCAGAAGAAATCGCTTCTCTGAGGGTCTGAGAAATGGATTTGCAGAGAAACTGCTGCAGCCCCCAGGGAAGGGCGAGCACTGGCTTTTGGCTGTTAATTCTATTGTTTAAAGTCAGATTATGTTGATCTAAATCGTGCAACTAATTCCATCAACAAGCAAGATTATTTACATAGCAGATGGAATTTAATTTGGGTAGTGGCTGTCCTGCCTCTCTGCCTGGTTTTGCATTTAGATTGCACCTGAAAAAATAAACCAATGTCCATGTTAGGAGTGAGTTTATTATGCTTACCTTGCTGGAGAGGTGTTGAGCTGGGTATTCCCCTTTTGGCAACTTTTTATTAGTGTTTTTACAGCCCTTGCTGTAGTTGCCATTCATCTTATTTGACTTTAGAGCTGGCCCTCCAGTTGCTCTGTTTCCTTGATTGCGGTGAAAGCATAGAGCCTCTTCTCCCCGTGTCGCACTGCTTTCCTTCAGCCACCCTCCCTCCTCTCCTCAGCAAAGTCCTACCCAGAGCCAATTTTGATGCCTTTGTAAATATTTTCAGTGTATAACACAGCAACAGTGGCAGTGTGTAGAGAATCTAGGAAAATCAATTTGAGCACTGGACAGAAAAATGCCTGTTAGCTAAAAACATCTGTTTCAGCAAAAAACAAATGTCACAGCCTCCATTGTTCATAAACCCAAGCTGTTGTCTTGCGGCTAGTGTCACCAAGGAGGTCTGCAGAGCTGCCTTTGCTTCGGTACCTGGTTCATGAACACAGCTGAGGTCTTCCTCAGGGCATCAGAAGGAGGATTTCCTTGGGAAGGGCTGAGCTTTTTTTTGCTTTGCATGACACCCTCTGGAAGCAGGCATGAATGATACGATACCTCTGCAGTCAGGGGGCTGCACAGAAATGTCATCCCGCTGACTCGTTTCCTATGAGAGACAAAGCAGGTTCTGAGGCGTCGGAGTGAGTTTTAAGGGGAACACCTGGCATTGTACAAGAACAGTAGCATGATAGAGGTTTGCATGTGTCAAAATCTGGCTGTCAAGGATGCGTCCTGAAGAGGCACAGGACAGGGCTGTATTTGGAGAGGGGGTGTGCACTGTAGTAAGGGGTCTGCTGGCACGCACAGGGGTCAGCAAAGCTGCTGTTTTCCCAGTGTGAGAAAACTGGTAGGTTTGCTCTGAAGTCCTAAGCATTATGAGCAAATTGTGTTTTGGTTTTATTTTTTCCTTCCCTCTGTGAATATCTCCATCCAGAGCTCAGCTCTGATCCCATGGGGAGGAGCTTTACACTGCTTTAAGTTGCTCTAAAATTCAGGCTTACTGGGTAGCTTGTACCCTTGTGCTATTGCTCTGACTGTACACAGCACAAGCATCCCTTTCTGCTGCAGCTGGTGTGTCTTGTGACAAGACTGGATCACTTTTACAACCCAGTGAAGTATTAAGTGAAGAATGTTACATGTTTTAGTCAGTCAAAAACTCTGTGCTGTTGTAGAACTAGGAGCTGTGACCAGTTCTTCCATAGTCCTCAGGTAAGCTTTTGTTAGAAGATGAATGGAGATAGTCAGTGTTTTGATAGAATCCAATCTCTCAATGAAGTGATGATTACAGTGAAGTAGACTTCTTTTTTTCTATTAATAGAAATCTCCATCTTCTTTTCTGTCTTCTAGTTAGAACAGCTTGTTTTCTCGGTGCCTGCTCCCCTCTTCCATCTCCTTACCCCAAAAGAGAGGGGAAAAAACCAACAAAATCTTGATGAAGGAGTTAAGATTGGCTTCTTGGGTCAAGGCATTCTCATCCCTTTGGGTCTGCATTTCAAGACTGCCAAAGGAAAACATCACCATTGGACAAGGGACACAGGGCAGAAGAACTGGCCCCAGGAAATTGGTTTTCTGTGCCCAAGCCTGCGTTGCTGGAGCTGGGTGGGATTAGAGAATCACTGCTCTGTTCCTTGGAGAGCCAGCATGACATTTTCTTGTCTGTTTAGATTTCCGGGTAGATAAGATGCTAAATGGAACTAAAAGAGCATTCTGCTCCTGAGAGCAGGACTGAGATTTTTATCTCGCTTGAGACTGTTGTCTCTGGTTTTGTCTTTCTGCTGGAGCCCTGCTAAGTGTTTAATAGGTGCACTGGCTTCTGAGATTACAAGCACTTCACAGGAAACCCTATTTTGTATATGGATATCCCCCGAGGGAAAGCTATGCTCAAGTGTTGAGAGACTGGGTTCTGTTTCACCCACCTCATATTATTATTACAAATCATATTATCTTAATGAAACAGGGATTCATGTAATAGAGAATCCGTTGTGTTGGCAAGAATTAAAGATGCATAGGAATTGTGATCATGTTACAATAATTGCCTCAGTGGTAACATTAATGCTTTTTCACTTCAGTTGCTTCTTGTTGATTGAACAACCCTTTTCTGTAGGCTGTAAATCTCAATGGCTCTACTAATAAAGAACTAAATAGTCTAATAATGTTTCCAAATGTAGCATTGCTTCACTGTTTCGGGAGATGGCAAACTTTTGTCTAAACCCTAGTCTAATCTAGGAAGCGTGACTGTATCTTAGCTATACAGTGACTTAAAGCAGTGTCGATTTTGCTTAACTAATTCTATGGAAGACAGGTTCAAAATTTAAAAAATGATGCATTCCCTGTAATAGAGAACTTGTAGTCATTTAAAGTGAGAGATCAAGAACCCCAGTGAGAGTATGTGGCGATGGTGCCCTTCTTGCCCAGCATCCAGAGCAAATAATAAAAAGCTGCAATATACACACGGCAGCTGTTTGAAACCTGTATTTTACATTACTACTGAAGTCCTCTTTTGTGTCCTCGTTACATCAGTGCTCATCACTCTGTCCGCATGGATGATGCTGCAGGTTTGGATGCTGGAAAAACAGGTAGCATTTGGGACAGAAGAGCTCTGGACAGGCATAGAACAGAGCTTTTCTCAGTCCTGTGCCTTTCTTCCAGGTACAGAAAGCAAAAGCTGTCTCTTGAGCAGGCATGCCACCTGCCTGAGCACTTGCTAGAGAGGCCAAGATGATTTTCTCCTAAAAATGATGGTTATTCAAACTGGTGAGAAGAGATATGCAAGAAGTTCTTTGCTTCATAGCTGCAATTAAAGATCTTAGGAGTGTTTTTTCTTGCAGCTGTATCCAGAGGAAATCCCTGAAGTGTTAAATTTTGCTTTTTAGCTGTCTCTTGGAGGGATCATAAAGCATTGCATCATTTGGAATCACCAGATATGTCAGATTGCTGAAGGACAGCTTCTTGGGGAACTGGAGAAATGACACTTGTACACATAGCTGCTAATACCATTAATTCTCAAATCCAATGGACATTGTAGCCTAGCAGCACTAAGTGTAATGATAGCGATGTTTGTTTTTTTTAGGTGATGGTGTTTAGGTCTTGAGCTTATATAATTACTAATCAGCCACTTCTGAGGAATGCAACAGGCGTCCAACCTCTCAGGAAATCAGTAGCAGCTTCCAGCCTTGCTGTTAGAGCTTGGCATTTGTATGGTGACGGGTGTGTTGATCCTACAGTGCTCTGCTGCAGATTCAGCAAGATGTTTCTGTTGATGAACTCACCTTGCTGTCTGCGAATTTAGACTACCATAAATTATTGTTGCTGAATCGAGAATGCGGTGACCCTAAAAGCACAAACCTCCCATAGAAAACATCCTGATCTTTTAGCCTGGCAAAAAGCATCTCTTCTGAAGCGATTTCATTCTGCAGCCTTTCTTGCTGAAGTGCATTCCCTGGTTCCTGGGCTGGGGACTCCAGTCTGTGCAAATGCCCTCCTACTAGAATTGGTGCTATACCTGCCGTGGAGTGGAAATCCTGGGTGTGCAGAAACCTGTCTTACGCAGCAGGGACTGCGATAAACTGAATTATCTTCATACTTTTTTTTTGTGTGTGTGGGTAGAGTCAGTTGGGAGCCTGGGAAAGGGGAAGGTTCTTGGGACCTGCTGAAATGTGGACTAAAAGATGCAGGAGAGCAGTGTGGTAATTATAATACCTGACAGCGTGGTATGCTTTCCTCATGGCAAACAATACTGCAGCTAGTTAATACTCGCCCCTTTCTCTGTGGAGAAGGACCCCAGCTGTGCTTCCTTGAACTCTGGTTAATCTGTTGGGTCCAGAGCTCGTTAATGGACTGTGAAGCCCAGCTCCTCAAATTCTTCAGAAGTCTGGTTATGACCTTTTGTGGCTTTTTTCTTTGTACCGAGTGGCTTTCCATGTTGTGGCAAACTAGAAGAGAGAGCCATCATTCTTCCAGGAAGCTTATCTGCAGGTTTGTAGGCTGCAGAACGCAGGCGGTGGTGAGATTCACAAGTGAACCCGACATCTTTGGTGGGCTTAGTGGGATTATGTGCGTTCTGAAACATGTTTATATTTGGAAGACAAAACCCTAGCAGTGGACTTAACCCCACAAGCACGGAGAAACAGGACAGACTGACTGCTGTAAAAGCCTCCCTTTGGAGTATTTTGTTTGCATCCCAGTAACTCTTCTGGCAATAGATGATAAACGAACAGGGCTTAACTTTTAAGAGATAATGCTAAGCCTCCGTAACAGGGCATTGTGTTGTGAGCAGCTAAGCATAAGGATGTGTTGTGCCTGCATAATAAGGTTTTGGCTCTGACAAGTTTTACCGTAACTTCAGCCCAGGCTGGCAGGAACAGAGGGATCCAGGGGGAAACAGGGTTTGATGACGACGGTGCTGGGGTGGTGCAAGGAGGTTGGCTGAAAGCAGCAGAAGTCCCCCAGGGAATTCACAAAATGCTCTTTTTTTTCATTGCTAAGTAAGCTTCTGTTGCGGTATCCTTGAAGGCATCTATATGCTTTTACCTGCTTACAGGTAAATCATACTTAAATATGTTAGAGACATCAAATGCATCCCCTTGCACACCTTCTCTTCAGACTGCCTGCAGAAAGTAAGCTAAAGCTTGGCAGATGTATGCGTTGTATCCATTCCCTATCAGGAATACCACTCTGAGCTCTGGAAGCTGAAAATCAGTACTTGGATAAAACTTAGCAGAAAGGCTGGCAAGAAGCTTGGCTGCTTTAGCAAAGACTCTTTACAAAGTGTTGTGACCAACTCTTGTCATTTTGTGAGCAGTGCAAAGAGTTGAGCCAGCTTTGATGGCTAAAATGCTTTAGGCTGCTTTAGTGTTTTCATTGCTTACAAGAGGCAGAGGATATGCTTTTTGATGTGTGTTTTTTTGCGGGGGAGGTGGTGGCAGTTAATAAAATGCACAGGGAAATAAATTTCTTGTATGTGCTTGAAAATCCTTATTTTGTCTACATTCCACTTAGATCTTAGATTTCCTGTCAATTTATATACATTCTGATAAATGTTGGCTTTTGCTGTAAAACAACCTGAATACTTAAAACATGGCATTTTGATTAGCTAAACTATAGATTTGCTTTGACGTGTCATTTCTTTTTGTTCTAAAATGCCCTGGCAATTCATATCTGAAGCAGCCAAACAAGCAAATTTATGTATGAAGCTATTGTTCATTCCAAAAGTGTCACTGCTAAATGAGGCAGAGTTTAAGCATTTGATTCCCCCCCTCCCGCCTCTGCGTGATGGGAGGTCCATTTCTCAATAATGAAAACAGTTTTCTTGCAAAATTCAATTAAATGAAATATCAAACATAAATCAGAGCTGACTCTCCTTGAGTTTCCATATGTGCCTGTTGCTGCAGTGATAGCCCTGGAAAAAGCATTCATTCTTCAAACTGTTTTTTGTCTCTTTCCGCAATAAAAGAAAATCGCGCACACCAGCAATGGAAAACAGTTATAGAAGGTTAATAGGCTGCAAAGCCAGTCTTGATGATGCTGTTTCCCTGGCTAGCAGATGTGAGGGGTCTGGAGGTGCTTTCTGGTCCCCATCTACCTAAGGGCAAGAATGAGCTTGCTTCTGTTGTTTCTGCTGGTAACTTGTCTGTGTTGGCTCTCCAGCGTGGAGGTGTGGCAATCTCTCCCAGAGCACAGCAGGGCTTCTATAAACAGAAATGATAGTTGGAAAATGCTGTTTCAGCCCTCCGGGCTGACTTGCACCTCAGTTGTTCTTCATGTGCTGAGGGCTCTCATTACAATGTCATGTTAGTACTTTTCTAGTATCTCTAAAAACTGCATGTTTTGTCTTAAGACATAATTTCAAGGAATTGTTAATCTCTTAGATGAGAGTCTGATCTATTTGGATGAAATGGGAAAAAGTTGGGGCTGTAAAGCCACCCCTCAGGTCCCGATGTCTGAAAATTTTTGCTGCCAGAAGCAAAGCTTTTTTTTAGAAAGCTATTATATCTTTAAGTTTAAAAAGCTGCCGGTAAAGCTCTTAGTGTGAAAATACTTTTTTCTTGTGTTAGAATAAGATGATATTAATGGCTAACAAGGAAAAGTAGGTTAAAATAATCTAGCTGTACCTTGGAAAATCTATTTCAATTATGTTCTGTGTGCTTTTAGTAGAGACTATAAATTCTAAAGAATTAAGAGAGCCATAAAGATAAGTGTTATAGGAGAGTACTGTCTCACATTTCACCTTCAGAAATTAAAATATTTGCTGTGAAATCAGACGTTATAAGGGTCACTGCATTGCTTGTGGTCATTAATAGCAGGAGGTGACTGTTGGAAGAACTAAGAGAAACCACTTCCCATAACATGGAAATTAAATGTGCAATTTACTGAAAATTCCCTTCCTATGAAATGGCTTGCTAATGCCAGACTGTGTGCTACAGGGAACTTTGCTTTATATTTCAAATTTGCATTGGAGACCATCTCAACTTCTATCTGCCTTGCATGAAATATTGGTTAAATTAGCGTAACATGAGGTCATCTTTTTTGTCCAGTGTAGCTGGGCAGTAAGGGGCACAAATGAGTTGTAACCAAGATGTTAATGTTGGTAAGTGAGAGCACACGGTAGCTCAGATAACAGGTACCACCTTACCATACTGTGTAGTAGCGTGTTTGTGTATCTCCAGGGGTGTCCTAAGTGCTAGTCTGCTGCTGTTTAGATAAAATTTGTATGACGTGTAACGCTTACTTTAGACAACTACTTGCATTGTTCTCAAAACCACCCCAAGACTTTCATGTAACAACGTTTTCCACCAGAAACACAGTAAAACCAATGAGGCAGAGCGTGTCTGGCCACCTCCTTGTGACTAGGGGAGCATGGGAGATTGTTGCGATGTAATAAATTGCATAATATTTCTAAATGTGAGAGTTAACACTGTAGCTGACTTATCCAGTATTTTGGATGCTCCCTTTGGTGTTCATCTTACTTGCTTGCTAATTGATTTCTGTGAAATGAAGCCATGGAGGCTCCTGTCCTGTTTCAAACAGGGGAGAGATTAGGGGAAAAAAAAAAAAAAGTATTGCTTTTGGATGAGACTGGTGGTACACCAATTCACACCACATCTTGCTTTGTTCCCAGTCCCTGGATTGAAGTGGATCAGATGGTTTCTGGAAGCAGGGAGCTGAAGGGACGCTGGGTCTGGGGTCTACGTGCAAGCCAGCCTGCACCAGTTAGCACAAGGACCAGGACTGGTTCCTTGGCTGAGATCACTCATCAGTGTGGATGAGCCATTTGTGTTTGGAGAGGTTCTAGAGGGCTCCTGGCTCACATGACAGCTTTCTAATAACAAGCTTTTATTTCTGAGACTCCAAGGTGTCAGCTGTATCAAGGCAGAGTTTTACATCTTGACATTTCTGCGTTTGTTTGCCAGAGGAGTGAAACCCAGGAACACAGCCAGAATGCTCCAGTGACTTCCTTGCACTGAATGACCTGATCCCTGGGGGCTGCCTGGCAACAGTTGGGCTGCTAGATGAGCATCTTGGCCCCAGGAGTCACAGGCGACTGCAGAGCAGTTATCAAATACAACTGTTAAGCATTGTGCTGGCAGTTCCCAGGAGATGGAAGTACGTGTGCTTCAGCCTGCTTCTCATTGTGCTTTTCCAGGGAGGTAAAGAAGGAGCAGATGCACAGGAATCAACCTTTCCAGTTTTGTTCCATGTTCAGCTGGGATAAAGTTAATTTTCTTCAGCTTCTTATACTGGTCTGCCAATGAGAGGGCAGGGAGTGCAAGAGCAGCAACCCATGAGTTTTAACACATTCATTCTGATTGTCCTCTCTACCCCACCTGGGGGAAGGAGTAAGTGGCCATATGGTACTTAGGTGCTGGCTGGGGCTAAATCATGACATACTTAAACTCTCTCTTTGCATCATGTCTTATGTTAATACCAGGATAATTTCTTCTAAGTCTTTACTCATAGGTGACTTGATCACAGTCCTGTATGTGAATACATAGTGAATTTTTTTTAGGTGGTGGGGTAGTCTGATCTCAGAGGTGATACTTCGGCATTGCTAGAGACTCCCCATTGCTTACACTGTGAGACACCCATCCTGTAGCTTTTGGCTCATGGAGTGAGACTTAAGAAGTGTTAAAGTCCCACGTTGCCCCTGCTTCCCCCCACAATGCCTACTAAAACCGAAGTTAGTAGGGAATGAGATTTTTAAAAAAGGAGAAAGAATGTGTTGATCTGGGGCAGTTTAAAACTATGTCTTGATGGAGAGCTTTACAAAGGATGGAGTGAACACAATCAGCAAACTTCGAGCTTTACTTTAGCCAAACTGGAGTCTAGTAGGAACCTTACAATTTGTTTCCTAAATGGCCTCTTTTCCAGTAGGTTTCTTCTGGATTTCTTGTACTTCTATTGCATCTTCCTTAACATCCAGCACAGCAGAGTGGATTTGGTATTCAGTGAATATTTCTGTCTTTGGTGATGCAGGGCAGAACAGTCATCTTTCATCTTATGTATGACACTCGGCATCGCCACTTGTGCCTGCGTAGTTTTGGCCCATGACCAGCCTCGAATGCCTTGTCTGCTAAGCTTCTGCCCATCCTGGTGTGTGTCAGTCTGTGTGGCTACTGGTTTTCTGGTGGAAGACTTCCCTGGGCTCTCAGCTGAGCTAATCAAATCATTTCTCCAGTTTGTTCAGATGATATTGAATTCAAGTCTTGCCTACCAGAAACTGGAGAATTTTTTTCTAACCTTTCCCCTTCCCAGCGAGGCAGTACTTAGTCCTGGGAGAACTCACCTCTCCAGCAGAGGAGAGAATGTTAAATAGGACTGCTCCAGACCAGCCTGGGCTGCTGTGCTGCAGCCTGGCTCTTTGGTGCGGGTGGTAGATTGATACCATCCTGTAAGTGGCAATATCTCTTACAACCTCCTTCTTTGGCAGTTTTGGTGTCTGCTATACATTAAGCAATAAGACCAGGGAGAAGATGATTTGTGAAAAATCAGCTAACCTTATTTTATGATGAGACCGCCTTCTTTCCTCCTTTAAATGCTGTTAACCAACGATGGCAGTCTTACAGTGGAGAATAATGGCCTGCAGGTTTTGTGCTGTCCTTGGCCCCAGTCCTTCTTGCCTGCCAGGACGGGACTCCGGGGTGCTACATGTGCCGTGCTGCCCGCGAGCTGTGTGCCCTTTGCCAGCAGCATCCTCGGCATGCTCGTGCCCTGCTTCAGGGTCATCTCCCACAGGAACATACGAACCTTGCTGCCTTTTTCTGAGACTTCCTGTGTTCCTCAGCTCACATGGAAATAGCGGTTGGTCTGCAGAAATGTCCCTGGGATTGTTCTGTCTAGAGCCACGGGTTTTAATCTGTGCACCCCTTGTTGGGTCCTGGGTCTGCTTCTGAAGGAGCTGTGAAACTATGACCACTTGATTATCTCTTGGCATAAATTTGCCGTTCAGGCACCTGTGTGTCATCTTTTGAGAATTTTTTAAAGTGCAGAAAACCGATCAGCATTGGAAAGCAGTAGGATGCTGGAAAGGGTTGTGCCAATGCAGAGGGAGGAGGAAGAGGGCTGTTCTTGTTGCTGTGCTTGGTCTCGGGAGTGGCTGTGCCTTGGCAGATCTCTCTTGGGTATTTGCACATACAAATAAAAGCTGGGATTCAAATTGGCCCAACCTGGATGGGGCTTTGTGATTCAGTGGCAGGAGAGGCTGTGAAATGTTCGTATGGTAAATGTACAATGTGAAATGTGGGAGAGAGTGCAATAAGCTCAGTGCGGTGAATTGCTGGAGGAATGCAGAGTTGCGGAGTCCTCTGATCCTCATTGGGTGTTAAAGGCATAAGAGAGGAAAGAAATCTGCTCCTTAGGAGCCTCCTGTCTAGATATGGTCTCTCCAGTCTAGTCCCTGAATAATTTAAGCTGGAAAGGATGTCGGGAGTGTATCTGGTCCAGCTGCCTTCTTGGGGCAGAGGTTGCAGTTTTCAAGTTACCTGTGCTGCTTGGTGTAATGCCCCAGCCCACCTCCGTGAGCCCTGGGGCTGCCTTCTCCTGTTAGAGTGAGCTTTGCTTCATGCAGTGTGTGCACCTCTATCATAAAGTCTTTCTCTTCTTTTTGAGGTTTTGGTTTTGTTTGGTTTGTTTTGTTTTATAGCGTTGCTGTTTCTCTGCCTTGGTGTATTGTCTTTTTCAAAGGCATCTGCTCCCTAAGTTCTGATCCATGCACAGAGTCACAGGGTTTATATGAAAAGGTGATTTGCTATTGATTTAACTGATGCTGTTCATGTGCATGAATTTTTCTGTTCAACTTATTGAATTAATTTGGGTCAGTAAGTTTACAGGGGGCACCAGTTAAACCAATAGAACCAGCTTGAAATGATTACCAGGTGCCATGTGCAAAATGCATGAGTTAACAAAGGTGATTTAGAGCACAGAGGGCTCGTGGGGTGTAGGAATGTCCAACTGCACATAACTGTGAAATATTAAGCTCCATCTTGACATCATTAAATGTGATTTATCTCTGCCTCTGACAGCATCCTCCAGTGAACAGTGCCTTGAACATGCATGACTGTAATGCAAAGGTGTTTGATGTTCGGTGTGACGTATGAACATTTCAGAATTTGTCTCTGTTGTGGAGTGCGTTTCCGACTTTGGGGCTGCCCAGAGCTTCCTCAAATGCAGCTTCTTTGTGCTGCTTCTCAGCATTGGGATGTTTGTGTGTTCAATTACTCATTCTTCATTAATGATGTACACAAGTGTCAGTGCAGCCTTGCTCTCGTGTTTATTTCTTGCAGTCATTGACACAGAGGTGTGTGTGATAAAGACTCATCAAAGTCATCATTACTCTACGCTTATCTGCACTGAACCATCTAGTTTGTCTGTACATTTGTTTTTGATCTAAGCCTGTTCCTGGCTACATAACTCATTATTCACTTTCCTGTAGCATTCCTTTCTGAAGAGCACCCTTCTCTTGTGTTTAATTCATGATCAAAATATATTAGTGTTCATATTTGTCTCGCTTTTCAGTGCAGTATGCATAACAGTCATTTAAAATCTACCCAACTTCCCAATACTGCTTCTTGTCTTGATTTCAGACTCAAACTCATTTCTGCTTAAAGCTCCTGGGTTGGCTGTTGTGAAATGATTGTGGGTCTGTTCTGGCTTGTCACCAGAGACGCTTTGATCACAGCCAGGAAAGAAACCTGGATTTGTGGTTTCCTCCTGGCATAGCACAGAATCCATGCAATGAATTTTATTTTATGTGTAGTTGTGTTTTACTGGGGAAAACTGACAAAGAAGCCAATAGTGGCTGGATTTGTCTCATTCTCTTGTATTGTGAGGAATATGGTAAAGATGTATTTTATGGGGAAATGTTAGTAATATGGTGGAACTAAAGTATGTCCGATCCATCTCCTTGTTCAGGCAGATATCCCATATTTATCTTTGGTGGGACTCTGGGTGGCCCATAGCAAGGACTAGCGAGCTGGCACACAGCACTGCATGTGGTCCTAGAGCAGCTCTCCCACCAGCCTCCAGTGGGCTTGAGGAGTTGACTCCCAAAATGTCCAACAATAAATATCATAGAATCATATAATCATAGAATAGTTAAGGTTGGAAGGGACCTTAAAGATCATCCAGTTCCAATACCCCTGCTATGGGCAGGGACATCCCACTGGCTCAGGCTGCCCGAGGCCCATCCAACCTGGCCTGGAACACCTCCAGGGATGAGGCAGCCACTGCCTCCCTGGGCAACCTGTGCCAGTGCCTCACCACTCTCATGGTGAAGAAATTCTTCCTAATGTCCAGTCTAAATCTGCCCCTCTCCATTTCCCCTTGTCCTGTCCCCACAAGTCTTTATGCCCCTCTCAAGCTTTACTGCAGCCCCTTCAGGTACTGGAAGGTCGCTATAAGGTCTCCTCTGAGCCTTCTCTTCTCCAGGCTGAACAACCCCAACTCTCTCAGCCTGTCCTTGCAGGGAAGGTGCTCCAGCCCTCCGATCATCTTTGTAGCCTCCTCTGGACCCGTTCCAACAGCTCTATCTCCTTCTTACATTGAGAATTCCAGTTGGCCTTCTGGGCTGCATGCGCACGTTGCCGGCTCATGTCGAGCTTTTCATCGACCAGCACCCCAAGTCCTTCTCTGCAGGGCTGCTCTCAAGCACATCATCCCCTATCGTGTACTGAAAGCGGGGATTGCCCCGACCCAGGTGCAGGACCTTCCACTTGGCCTTGTTGAACCTCATGAGGTTCTCACAGGCCCACTTCTCCAGGCTGTCCGGGTCTTAATACCACTTAAGCCTAATTATCATTTGCTTGGTGCTGGATGGTGGGAGGGGTGGCCACCTGAAGGCGTGGTTCTGAGCTCCCAGAAATCTGTCGTGCTTGCTGTTGTTCAGTGCGTATCCTCATCCTGCTATTGCGGCTGCAATCGGCACTTTAGGGTTTCTGTGTGTTATTGTATGGGGGAAGGAGGCAGTCGGAGAACTGTGGGGAGGCACAAGAAGAGAACGTTGATCATCATTTCAATGAGACTCAGGCACTATGTTTTCAGTGACAATTTGGCACACCAGAGCGAGTTGTCTACACAAGATTGTGAGTTTTCATTATACTTCCCTGCAATGAAAATAAGGCTTTTAAGTTAAGGGATGTAGACAAGTGTATGAAAGAAATTCTATTAATAACGTAACTCCTCTTTATGGTGGTCTGAGGCTTTGGTTGCTGATATTCCCAGCCTCTCCTCTTTTATCCTCATTTGCAGTTAGGTCCAAGTGTGGTTGTTCTTTATCCACTTTGAAGGATTAAAACAATAAAATAAAATTCAAGTTCTCTAAGTACTGTAGGCTGCAAATAAACATGGCAACTAGTTGGATGCTGTTAAATGCTGTGATAATTACAGAGTATTAAATGACATTGAGATAAAATCCCTTATGAATGCACAACGGCTGTCAAGGTCAGGGTTTAGCAAAGCTCGTTGTTCCCATGGCTTGAAATGCAGATTGCATACCAAGTCCCAACTGGCCGCCTAACAGCGCTGAAGCTTTTTCCAGCCTGCAGTGACACAGAAGTTGGAGCATTTCTCCTGAAATCAGTGAACTGTTCATGAAGTCAGGTGCTGTTGCGAGTTTAGCTGTTAAAAAGATAATTAATTTCATTTGGACACTTGAGAGCTTATTGGTTAACAGAAGCAGTAGCTTTCTTACAACACTTGGTATGGTGTTACAAGAAAGTCTTTGCTTCCAATTTTATGCAGTTGATGAAAGCAGAGGTGTTTGGGTTTTTTCCCCAAATACAGGCTTAACCTGGGTAACTGCAAGGGGAGACTTGAAAACCCAACCTAGTCTTGAATACGTATAGAAATGTCAAGAGACTAAATAAGTCTGCCTTATTTTTATTAAATGGTCTTGATTTTTAGCTTAATGACTCTTCTTTTTTTACTGCTTTGGGTGGACATACAGTGAGCATAGGCTTTGGTGGTCATAAAACTTCTGCTGCAGAACAGTATGTCTGTGTGTCCCAAACCCAACTCTCCTCTGAGCTGCTTTGTCCCCCTTCTCCATTTGCATTGGTCTTGTCACCGCTGAGAGAGGCGTCAACCTGCCTTGTTTGTACTTTGCTGCCTTGGGTAGCATCTGCGGTGTGTGCTGCCGGTGAAGGGATGAGGGGCGTGCTGGTGGGGACCTCTGCTCCGAGGAGGATCCCAGAGCTCTCCATCATAGTTTACTTAGCCTGTTGCAAAATTCCCTTGTGCTGTGGGGTGTGATGGCATTGGAGAGTGGGGGGATGGCCAGATGTGTACCACCATGTGCCCCTTTAAGTGCTTTCATAAGCTTCTGGGAGTGTGGTGGCATTGCTGGCCCCAGCTTCACTCTGCAGAAAGCTCTGGCTCAGCGCTTGTTTGTTGGAGCCAGCGGTGGCCTGGAGGCACATGCTTTGTAACTTGGTTTATCCAGACCAAAGGGGATTACGCTGTTTCTGCTGTCACTTTGACAGATGCTTGCACTTCACGTGCTGAAGGGACTTGCTGTGGTTACTTTTTAACTGAGGTATCATGTAAAAAGAATTAAAATCATAAGAAAATCCCAGTAGCACAGCCCGGCAGGGTGGAGGAGGTGGGGGAAAAAAGTCAGCAGTCCTGGGGAGCATCTTCTCTTCGGGTAGCTGTTACTCATTTCAAGAGGGACTGCAGGCACTCGCTTTGCTGCTTGTGCTAGCAAAGTCATGCTTCCTGAGAAGGCTGCTTAATTACAGCAGTCTTGCTCAAGTCTGTTTGAAAATTTTTTTGACTAGCGGGTATGAAATGGAATTGGATCTCTCTGAAGCATTGAGGTTGGTCAGGGTAGAAAGACTGGAAGGGGGAAGCTATTTTAAAATGGAATAATCAAACTTTGCCTGGATTTAAACTCCAAGTACCACTTACGCTGACATTCATGTGGCTGGTGCAAGAGAGCTGAATGTAGCCTGTAATTTGGGCTGCAGCTACTCACAGAACAAGGCAGCTGTTGCGCACTGGACCACTAGCCAGATGTCAGCTAAATCAGACAGCATCCTCCTCTTCCTCCCCTTATCTTTTTTTATCACAGAATTGTCTGTGTTAGAATAATAATTTATTGAGGTCTAGCCCCAAGTTGGAGCTCTTTCTCCAACAAAACCAGGGAATTAACCCTTTTCTGTCCAGAACGAGGATGTTATTCACCCCTTATTCTATACCATCTACATCATGCCTAGACCTTACACTTTCCAATTGATCACTGTCACTTTCCCTGTCTTTTGATATGTATACACACAGGTATCACTCCTTTAGTCCATAAGCCATCTGTTCAAAATGTCCATTGAGTTAATTTAGTCCCTTACTTTGGACTCCATCTGTCATTATAGTCATTCAGGGTAGGAGAGATGGTGTATGGTGTCAGATCATTGTACGGTGCGTCCGGAGCTTGCAGCTGGTGTATCTGGCCATTGCCTTCCTTACCACAGAGGCTTTACCACTTGGCTTGCTTGATTGCAGCACACGTTTCAGATTCACAGATAACCTGTGCAGTAGTGTCCATAGTCAAGTCCACCCCTTGATCACAAATCCACCTGTGTGTTACATATTTTTCTTGATGGCCTGAGATGTCTTGGGCCCAGTGAGCTAAAAATAGTTCACCTTTATGTTGCCGATCTGGAAGAATCTGAACAAGATAACCTATCTTTTTGGCACAAATTAAGAAAGACAGTAACTCCTGGGAGATGCTCTTCTACTGGAAGATTCTTCTACTGGAGCCACTTCAATCTTAGCAGCCTGATCTATGTGCCTGTTGTCTTGATGTTCCGCAGTGGCCTAACTCTTAGGTATGTGGGTATCTATGTGAGGTACTTTTACAATGAGGTTCTCTAGCCAGGCAGCAGTATCTTTGCTGCTAGTTGCATTGCTTCTACTGCTGTAACCACCCGCACAGGGCATTGGCCACTGTCCATGTGTCAGTATAGAGACAGAGTACTAGCTGCTTTTCTTGATCAGCAATATCTGAAGCCAGCTGGGTGGCCTTCAGCTCTACAAATTGACTCAATTCACTTTCTCCTTCAGCAGTTTTCCACCTCTGACGTTTTCCTACAATACGACAGGACCCATCAGTGAATAAGGCATGTGGTTTCTCATTTTCTGGTAGTTTATTATATGGTGACACCTCCATCTCTGGCAGTATTGCAAAATGTTTGCCTTCTGGCCTGTCTGTGATGAGTTCCAAGCTGCGTGGGGCTTCCTGCCTGAGCCTGCTTTGTGGTCAGCGTGACCTACTTACTCTGCGTAGCATCAGTTCCACGATGTGTAGAGGGCACCCTCCCTTTGGACATCCAGCGCTGGTAGCTGGGGTGACAAGAGGAGCTGTGCTTCAGTACCAACCACTTCTGAAGCAGCTCAAACTCTTTTATATATTGTCAATAGCTCCTCTTCAGCTGGTGGATAGGAGGCTTAAGATCCTCTGTATCCCAGGTTACAGAATCTGAGGGTCTGTCTCGAGTCTCCTCTGGTACTTTCTGTTTGAGATTCCAGGTTCTCCCCAGCTGCAGTGTAGAGCATATTTTTAGTGTAGCAGCACGGTTTGGTTCTCTGGTTCAGTTGCAATGCCTGTAGTCACGGTTGGAGTAGCCACAGTGCCTGTTGGTCTGTTTTTGCTCTCTTCCCACTGAGGATGCTGCATAGTATTGAACACTGTTTGGGATTTGGCCAGGGCTCAGCATAACACAAAGTTGTGTCTCTTTGAAGTAGACACAGCATGTTCCTTTCAAATATTCTATTGCTCCATCTTGTAGTTGTTTGGGAGTGAAGTTCCAAACCACGGGGAGTGAGAAGTTCTCTAGATACTTGCGTCATGCACATACTCCCACGTGCCATGCCACTCACGCCTATCCAGCCTCGGGGCAGATCTCTGGGTGGTATTCTTGTGAAACTTTTTAGTAAGCTAAAACAGGACCTGAAACATATTCAGGAAATATAGCAATAAAAGCATGCTCGCTTGAACATCCCAAGGATATTCAAAATGCTCAAGAGTTGTAGCTGGCCTGAAGGAAGAAGGGAAGGTGAAAGAACAGGGGAAGGTATCCAAGTATCCCCGTCTGTCTTCCCGATAGTTTGGGTGTGATTAAGAACGAATTCCGAGAGATAGTGGCTAAAGTACGAACATGACAGGAATGCTGCACGCAATTACCAGCCAAACCTCATTGCCAGTGATGTTATCATATCATAAGCTGGTGCTTAGTGCAACAAAACAATAATCCTGATCCCTCTCCCACAGTAGGAAATATATGGAGCAGGTAAGGATTTTTATAACATGAACAATAGCATAACAATATTGTGACCAGCAACTGTTAAACTAGTGTAATGAATGCTTGTAACAAATCTGTTTTAACAGTCTCTGGTCAGATCTGTCATCATCCCAACTCTTCCAGCCCCACGTTGGGTACCAAGAATGGCTTAGACACTACCTGGTAACAAAGAACCCCATGGCTGCTTAGCTTTAGCATTGAGTTGGCAACAAAAGAACCACAGCGGCTGCTTGCTTACCCCTCTTCCCCGTCTTTTGAGGGAAAGGTACAGCTTGTGGGTTGGGATAAAAATAATTTAACAGGGCAGCAAAGGAAGAAAAAACACAACAGCATTAATAATAGTAAAGGAATATACAAAATGGGTGACCCACAATGCAAAGTTGCTCACTGACTGGAGAGTGACACCTGGCTGTTCCCAATCTGGAATTCTCAGTTGTGCATCCACATCACAAGACCAGGCTGTGGAAAAACAAAAATCTTGCCCCCACGCTGAACTTAGCCCACCTTGAGCTGCCTCGCTCTGCTGACCACCTCCCCAAAATATACTGGACATGACATTGATGGTGTGCAATATCTTATTGGCCAGTTTGATCAGCTGCCCTGACTTTGTGTTTTCTCAGCTTCATGTGAAAATTAACATTTTCCCCACCAAAACCAGGAAATTAACCCTTTCCCAGCTGAAACCAGGTCACTACTGAGAAGGGAAAATCTGTCCCACAAATCATGAGCTTAAAATAGAACATTTGTCCAAAAGTTGTTGCTTATACTTTGTTTCACAGTTCGCAGCTTCTGCCCCATGCCCTGTGCTGCTTGGTGGGTATGGGTCTCTGCTGGTCCCAAATTACAGCTCCCCTTTTAAAAAAGCTTTATTTCAGTAACATAAGAGGAGGAAAGCTTTTAAAACTAGAGCATGTGTTGTCTGTGTTGGAACTGTTTGTAAAAATCAATGCAAGTGACCAAAATTAGAGAGGAGAAATGATAAAATGGGCTTTTTCTTTTTTTTTTTCCCCCTTTTTCTGAGTGAAATTAAACTACTCCTTTCCTGCAGATGGCTGGCTGCGCTGGAGTGCCCCATATGTGGTATCGTGTGTGTGCAATTACACATTTCATCTTGATAAGTTCAAAGCATTTATGTAGCCGGCTGTTTGTCAGTCATCAACTTCACCCCCTCCTCCAAAGAGCCGAGGTTGTTCGTTCTTAGTAGCATTTTAGATCCACTTTCTTCTTGGCTGAATGACAGATATTAGCATATTCCTTTGGAGGGTGGCTTTGGGTGTTAGTACACAGCAAAGAGCAAAGTTGATGGGGTATCGGCAATCACAGCTAATCTGTTCATCATTAAACTCAGTGAGAACGAATGTGTCTGAATCTGATAATGGAGAACACAGAGCAGTGCTGGCAGCCAAACTTCTACTTTAGCCCTAGATCCTTTGTTTCCTAGTAGGAAAACAAATCTGAAGTGTGGAAATACCTTGGAGATCATCCATCAGTGGGAACTTGCAGTTAGTGATGTAACTCGGTGCATGAGGTTTATTGGACAGGAGGAGTGGTGCTCCTGTTCTGTGCATTTTTTTTTAAGCAAAGATAACGTGCCTTCTTTATGAATAACTCTTCCCTGTGGATGTCTGGGACAGCTATTCTGTCTTTTATCGCTTGCCTGTTGGTATCAGAGGTGGATTCTGGGGGTTTGTTGGAAGAAGCCTTATAAAGGACAGAGTAGATTTTGAGCCTGGACTATGGTTCCTGTTGCTTCTAATATGGCAGATTTAGGTGATGAACTGTCCAACAAATCCATCTGTTTGGGTTTTAGAGGAAATACAGGAAAGGCAGGAAAATGCCTGCCTTGTTAGTAGTATAGCATTAGAATACACAGTGGGAGCAGTTCTAGTCCATCAGCTGCAAAAGTGATCTCCTTAAGTAAATACCACTTTTCTGAGCGTAGTATCTATTTCACTCTTCATACATGTGCCTGAATTAAGAGTTATGCTATTAAACTATCTGCAAGCAGTGGTATATGCAGGCAGGAGTAAAGGCTGTTTAAGCCTTACTCTGCAAAGGTTGCAAAGGGAAGAAAGTCACCTTTCCCCAGGTATGGCTGGGTAGACTCAGCAAAGCGTGTGCTTGTTGCTTTGATGGGTTTTTTGGGTTCAGTTGTCAGTTGGGAATATAATCCAGAAATTAATCACCCTTGTATAAGCAAGTTCCTGGTACCCTTCCTGCTCAAAGCAGAGGAAAAAATTATCAGTTGCAATTACAGGCAACAGTTAACAGTGCTGTAAGTAGCATAGTGCAGCAGGACAGATGAAGGTGGGGTTATGTCTAGCTTCTTTGAGGAGGCAGAGGATGAGCAAAAGCATGGAACTCCTGCTGATGGTCCTTTTCTGGTCTTTCTTCTGCTGTGTATCCAGTCACGTGCATTGTTCTCTCCTTTTGTCCTCACCTCTTTGTTGAAGGCATCTCAGCCCACCTTGGTTGTCCTTGTTCCTGGTCCTTTGCTAACCTGAAGGTGTCTCAGGGCTGGGGTCAGAGTGTGGGTACCGCAGGGGGACAGATGTGGTCCAGAGTACATGTCTATTCATGACTGCACAGGAAGAACTGCAGGAGCTTTGATTCCAGACTATTAATACAATTTGTTCAGTATCTCCTTGGGCGTTTTCCAAGCAATAGAGCTCAGAAATTGTTTTTTTAAAAAAATAAAAAATATACTGCTCCATTGAGAACAATAACTGGCTAATGATTGCTGGCTTGCTGCTTTTATCCCACTCTGCTCAGGCCTTTGTGTGCTCTCAAGCAGCCTGTGGGCTGCTCTGATGTTTTGCCTCATTTCTGTTGTCCTCCTACAAGCTGCAGGATGGAGGGCTTCAAGGACAGCCACTGCCCCTGGAGCTGGGATGGCTGCTGCACCCCTATGGCAGTTCAGTGCTGGATACTGAGGTTTTAGCTTATCTGCTTGGAAGCCCATTTTGCAGACAGAAGGGTATTAGACCTCTGTGTACAGCGCTGCTGGGCTGCCATTTGATCCATGAGCTCTTTGCGGAGAGATGAGGATGTGATTCCTGCTGAGGCAAGTTTCTAGCATTTCTCTTAGCAGCTTATTAGCCCTCGGCATTCTTTGGTGTGTAGGCAATAAAAATCACCCTGGCATTCCTGCAAGGCTGCGGAACATTTATTTTTGAATGTAATAGATCTGCAGTTGCCATCCTGTAGTGTTTGGTTTACCATCCTGTGCAGAAAGTCCTGACAATGATGCAGACCAGCATCAGAGCAAACCAGGTGAACGATGCCTCAGACCTGTGGCAACATGGGAATCAGATTTTTATCTCCTTTTTTTTTTTGCCAAAGCATAAAAGACATGCCCCTTTCTATTCCCTATGGCAAACTCTTCTGTGTTGCTTTTGGACTGAGCCCTGGGGAGAGAGGTGCAGAAGCAGCAAGGGGCAGGGAAGGACTGAAAGGAATGTGAGCTTGGGCATGGGTCAAATGGCCATTTCTCCTACCAGTAAGGGAGAAGCAAGATGTGGAGGGGAGAAAAAGACAACTGACAAACATCAAGCAAATCTTCCTGCGATGATTTCTGGCCTCTGTTGTGCTAAATTTGGCAGCCGCAGATGCCCTACAATTGATGCAGTGACTGCATAGGTTAGGAAATGGGCTCTGAGTTTAATGGGCTGATGTCCTTCTGGAAAAGAGATCGAGGATGTATTTGAGACCTAGCCCTGCCCCAGGTGACTATCCCAACTTGCACTTTGTGGCATTGTTTTGCAACCCTCTACATCTGAGGATTTGTTTTTATTATTATTATCAGGCAGCTAAGATTCTTATAAAATGCTGTTAGTCATTTTAATGCTGTTTATTAGTTAATACATTGATTTAGCTGTAATTTCTTTCTGTAATACTTTGGCATGGAGGGGGAAGGAAGAATCTAGAAATCATGTGAAAGCTTTTAATAAGCCATCAACCCTTCCTGCAGTGCACCCCTGTGGGAATGAGCTGCTTTATACACAAGCGTGTGCTCCCTCCGCCTTCTCTGCGTGGCCCTCAGCAGGCACAGTGGATGCTTGACCACTGTCTTGCACGTAGCGTGGCTTAACTCCTTCTCCCTGTGTTTTGGTTCCAGAAACTTACAAGGACCAGGAGAAATCCTGATCAAATTCTGTAAAAAGAATGGGTTCAAGCATGTCACTAACTCCTTGCATGGCCCTGGGCTGGGGTAGGCTCCTTCCTTGTCCAGGTGGATGATGGCTGGAGCTCCTGAGCACACTGGGCTGAGATGCCTTGTGTTGCGTGCTGGTGCAAGCACGCTTAGTTCTTGTGCCTCTCAGCAGAGCCTTAACAACTGCTGCGATTTTGCAAGCAAAGGGAGCCCAAGCCAGCGTGCTCTGCATGTGAGGTGTACCCCAAAACCTGGGAAATAGGCATCTTCCCCAACACACGCTTCACACTGCATCATTTGATGAATGGAGAGTCAGCTCAGCCACGGCACTCCCTGCATCTCTCTGCTACTGTGTTCATGGAATATGTTTTGCAATTTTCCAGGGTAAGCTTTTGTTTGAGGCTGACTTTTAATTTTTTTTTGTGAGGGGAGAGAAATTAATTACCACCCTTGTTTTTTTGTTGCTGCCCTGCAGATCAGACATAGCCAGGAACTTTCAAAAACAATATTTCTGAATGTCAAGTTCATGTGCTCTGGGAACAATGAGAATCAAGGACCTGGTATGAACATCAAATTGCATCTGCTGCCACAAGGACTTGTGGGATTCTCTGAGGCAAACACAGTAGGGAGACTTTGAGTTTATTTCAATTTTTTCAAAGTTTTATTTTTCTCATGCCTGTCCTCACCACAAATGCAGACCAAACCTGTCTGAGATGGCAGATTAAAAATGAAACCCTCATGAATGAGAAATGTAGCCTGCATATTTTATGACGGAGGGAAAAGTAAACCCATTTTAAAATGTGCATATTTTTTGAAAAGTAAATGACTAAGTAGGTGGAATATAGGTATCAATAAATATTTATTCCAAAGAAGTAATCTCTCAGCAGAACTGGAAATTGTCTTGTCCTTTTAGGCAATTAAAAATCGGTGTTTGTTTTTCAGGCTGGAAGTAACATTTTCCAGTCTCTTTTGGAACATGGTCACCATCAAATGAAAAGTTTCACTGCTGCGTGGCTCTTTTTTTTTTTTTTTCAGAGTAATTGCAGTAAAAGGACACTCTGATTTGTAGGATGGATTATAATGATCCTGAAATGAAGGGGAAGAAAAAACTGTTAGCCCAAATGCTACACGTGCTAGAGTGCAATCATTCTCTGAAAAACGGGTTGGAGATGGGGGTCTTTAATCTCCAGGCTGATGGTAAGTGCTGAGGCTGGACTACAGCTGCCTGGGTTAGTGAACTTAGAGACATGGCTGATGCCTGTTTCTGGGGTATTGAGGTAAGGCTGTTGGTGCTGCTGAAGCCAGTCCTTGTTTCCCATTTGGTGTTGGAAATCTTAGGTGCCATGGCATCCAGCACCGAAATGGAAAGAGGAGCAGAATGGTGATGGCTGCACTGAGTTGTAAAATGTTGAGGTTGCCCTGTCTTGGGTGGGGACATCACACAGTGGGACCACCAGGTCCTTTGTGCCCCAGAGAACGGTACTGCATTAGCTTTTGGTGCAGTCAGTGGTCTCCTGTCCCTTCTGTCCATGTCGCCAAGGTGCCCCAGGGTCGGCTACCTCCATCTGTGCTCCGTGGCCAGAAGCTGCTCCTCTCTTCCTGCAGTGGTCAGCGCTCACAACACCCAAAAGACTTTACCAGTTAAGAGAGGGGTCACTTAATTTTACAGGAATAATCAGCAAGAGCAGTTTGATTTCCTTCCCATTGACCTCTTAAAAAGTGTATTTTCTTGTTAACTGTGTGTGTGTGCGCACACCTCGGTTAAATGGTGCTTTTACACCAGCTGCTCTAAATGCATTTTAAAGAGATGAGGAATACATACGCATCAAGGTCATATAAATTAATAATTATCTAAGTGCTTTTGCCCTCTCTGCCTCCAGAAAAGAAGCAAGGAGTGAGAAGACTTTAAACTGCTTTTTTTTTTTAATCTTCCGAACTAGATTTCAGGGATGATCTCAGGCACTGTTGTTTTGACTGCCGCTTTGGGCCGATTTGTACTTGGTCACCCGTTTCACTGTCATGGTACCCGTGCTTGAGCTAGTTGTGATTTTTCATTACCAAATATGTTTGGGTTTGTAATTCCATAGGTGCAAATAGATTAATCACGAGCCATGCAGATCTTGTAATTATCAAAACTCGCAGTACAGAAGACATATAAATCATGACAGCCCTGCTTTGCAGCCGCCAATTAAAAGTGGCTGCCTAAGTGTGGATGGTTTAGGCTGGGAAGTTTCTGTTCCTGTATCTTGCAGAAGAGTTAATGAAGAAAGGGCTTGCTCATAACTTCTCATTAAACAACGACTGAATTTATGAAATGCTAGCACTGCTGGAATAATTAGGAGTTTTCTGTTATTGATGGGTTGCATCTTGAAAGACACACACATTATCTAGAAGAGCCTAAATCCTGTAGCCCATGCCGGTGCTTCGTGCAGCAGCTGGAAGCGTGCCCGAGCTGTGTGGTGCTTGTCCAGGCTGTGCAATGTGCAGGGAGGAGCTGCACATCAGCAGAAGGGTTTCTCTTCCTGCCTGGTTAAACATACGATCCCATAGGTGATGTGGGGTCAGGCTGGTTGGTACAGATGGGGGCAGTATCTGAACAAGTGCATGCCTGCATTCCCTCTTCCTTGGTCACCTTGTGATCTTGCCTGTGGGAGGGTGCATCGTTTGCCAAGGCGTGGGGAGGTGGCACTGTGCACCATCATCACTGCCCCTGGGCCGTCAGAGGAGAAGGGTTAAAAATGAAGAGAAAAGGTAGGAGGAATACTTAAATGCTATTTACTGCTTTTTTGTCCCATCCTTTTACTTGTATCGATGGTGCTTTGCTACCCAGTGCACCAGTATCAAAGATGCAGCCACAGAGGAAATATCACTAATAACAACAGCTGGAGTCCCTTGGCTCGTGGCCGTGGAGTTGGTCTTGCGTGAGCTCCAGGGAGCATTGGCCGACAGACATCAAGGGCTGGAAAGGCAGTGCGGTGGCTGACGGAGCCAGGCAGCTTTGGGCTCTCCATCACGATTACCAGGGCCGATGGGGACGTTAGGCAACCTTGTAAGCCTGTTGTAATTTTAAAGTGTTTTGATAATGTTCCCCTCAGCTTTAATGTTACATATCCCTGCGTATGTACCTCAGTAATTGAAAGGGATATCGGGCAAATTTGATCTGTCTGGCTTTGACTTATGCTGTCCTTATCTTGGCCTTCGTGTCATTAAGAAAAAAATTGGTATTGATCTGAGACTATACCACTACATTGTGCTGCAATTTTTCTTCCTTGCTAGTAGAATATAAATCGATAAAAGGCAGCCGCTTTTGATGCGGGCCAGATATGGTGCTGTCATTTATATATTGTAAATCCAATGATAGCTGATCAAATCAGTGTGTCTACTGTTCCAAACCTGACATGATTGAATTGTCAATAAAAAAGATTTTACAGTAAGGGAAGGACTGCTGGTGGTCTAAATACCTGGAAGCCTCACTAAGTTTGATACAAAACAAAGCAATAAGCTAGGTTATTATTATATAATTCCAACAACCAAAATGTTTGGGTACTTGTGTTCTCATGTGGAACTGGAGCTGTATGGAGGGAAGCGTTTCATTGTAACTTGTTGGAAAAACAATTTTTCTGAGGCTGTGGACTATGGATGGCTTCTTCTGAAATGAAGATAGCTTACATAGTGGTAAGAACTAATAGAAGTAGTATAGGACTTGTTTGAACTCAAGATGTGCAGTTTCAGTGCATTAGAAGGAAGGCTATTAGCGTTTCTGTTTGCTCGGAAACAAATGGTGCAGGAAGGAGCGTGATTGATAGGTTGCTAAGATGAGGCTGGCTCTGCTCCTCTGTAGAGCCTCTGTGAACATGAAACCAGAATGTGGTTCTTTTTTTTTCCTGGACTGCAAAAAAGGCTGTTTTATGACAAACCTTTTCATGAGCCTTTTCTTGGAAATTAATCTGGAAGGTGCTGCTGCTGGCACAAGGTGGTGCTGAGCTGTTGAACTGCTAATGAAGTTTGCTGCTGCTGCACGTTCCCCAACTTGAATCACTTTCTATTACGCAAAGACCTCACTTGGCCATGTCTCTGCCCAGCTGGAGATCTGCTGACAGACAGGGAGACTGGTGTGTAATCTGCTCCCCTGCATCTCCCAGTAAAGTGTGCTGAAGCAGAATTAGAGGGGAAGAACACTCGAAGTGCATGGAAATATGCAGTGAAAGACAGAAAAAATGTACCTTGCTAAGCTCCAGAAAGACCCTGTACATGCAGAGCATGTGAAACACTTGGACTTGGCCCCATATAGTGTTTTTTTGTGCCACCGTTTGGGGAAATGTCATGAGGTGAGGTGAGGTCAGGCTTTGAGATGAAACTATGAGGTCTTGGCTGGATCCTGGAAGTATTGATGTAGATGGTCACCTCTGGGAATGGGTCTGCATCCGGCAGTGTGCTATTTTAAATTCATTTATTCTCTTTGAATATATTTTCCAAAATTAAATTATCAAGAGTAAAAGAATGTAGTCAGTTTTCTTTCATATACAGATGAGCTTGGACCAAATGCTCCATGGTGCCAGAGGTTTCCTATGTTTAACAATTGAGAGAACACTCTCTACCTGTTGCAGAGAGATGATGGCTGTGTAGGTGGGAAACATGATGTCTCCGCAGCATTCACAAGCGATGCATCTGGGTGGGCAGGGGTGTCGGGCGAGCGGGTGGGCGCTGGCAGGAGGGTGAGGGCAGCTCTGCTCCCTGCAATGCCAGCTGCCCCCTATAGCTCCTTAGAGACTTCTCCCAGGACCTGCTGGAGGAAACTCCACTCTGCCTTCAATTTCTGCTCCCCCTTTTCCCTGCCTGGTTGTTACTCTTGAGCCTTGCTGATGGCTGGTAGCTCTTTAAGGATGTGTTAACTCAATCACTGGTGATTGACCATGCTTTTAATCTCTTTATTGTGTTGCACCAATTTAGCTAAATCCTAAATCCATTAGGTGCTTTCAGATTGCTTTACAAGTGTCCAGAGGAGGTGTTTGTGGTAAATCCAGCCTAATTCTCTCTGCAGACAGGGTTTTAAAATTTCCGGCCTGGGCTGGAGGAAGAGCGAAGTGTTGCAGGATTGGGTTTGCACAGGAATATGGGAGGTGAGGAGCAGTTTGCTCTCTGCTTGTTTGCTTTTTTCCTACCATATAGTTGATGTAACTGTTCAGTGCACTTTCTTCGTGGAGAGAAAACCTTTGAGAGCAGATGCATGTGCCAAGAAATCGGCTGTGGAAACTCCCAAGTCCGCTTTGAAATGAACCAGCAAGAAATGGAAGTAATGCTGTGTTTCTTTATGTGGTTGTAAAAAAAGTACCAAAAATTAAATAAACTTGCAAATACTTTCAGCCTTTGCCATCCACCCTCTTTTATCCTGCTTAAGCACAAAGAAAATCCTTAAATTAAGTCCTTCGGTGAAACAAGCCTTTCCTTGGCTGTCGGTGGCCATCAGAGGTCTTTGGCAGAGGACCCATCCAGGCTAAGGCTGCTTTGCACGTGGCTTGGGGTGTCTGCTGCAAATCACCTCCACATCCAGACAGGGCATTCGCGTGGCTGGCTATTTAAGCCAGGTCTTTTTTTTGGCTTGTATCAGTGTTGGAGAAGGAGTGCATGCAGCCAAATTTGTGTCAAGGTATCTTCAGAAATGCCCACCCTCTACGGTGAATGTCACTGACCCCTTTCTTTATGAAATCAAGTATTTTGATTTTTGATATACGAAAACAAATTGCTGTCATTCATATTCCATGTGAGGCCTGGGCTTGTTCTGCTTATGGCTGCAGCTATGCCTCCCTGCGTGGGGTGTTTGCATGGGAATGAAGAAGTAGCCTAACAGTTTGTTGGTGTTGGAATAACTGTATGCACACATGAGAGATTCTCAGCTTTAACTTCAGATTTGACAGAAGAAAATGTGAAGTGGCAAAGCTCAGAGAGGAGCCCTTAATGTTTCTTGTAATTCTATTTTTCCCCTTGTTTTCTGCTGTGTTCAGGTGAGCATAATGGCATTGCTAAACATGAATGTGCCACTTGGCTTACTCTCCTTGTTTTCCTGTCCAGTTTGCATTGCTTTTATGCTGCTTAGGCCAACAGAAACACTTCGTTTAGGACAAGAACTGCAGCTAATAATTCATTCAGGAGCAAAGGAAATTAGCCTTTTCTACTTAATTTGCCTTTCCTTGCTGTAGAGGCAAACAATGTAATTCGGCTGTTTCAGGGAGTGTCATCCACCTCCCAGTTTTGGGGAGTTTGGGCAGCCCAAGCTTTCTCGGGGGGTGTCGGGGCTATGCCCTCCTGGCTCCGGCGCTGCTCAGCCTGTAGGGAAAACACATCCAGATTTCCAGTGCTGCATCTGGGCAGAATAATTTGTGGTCTGGGGCCATTTGAAACTGCATCTTGTTCTTAAAATGCTGCTTGTTAGGGCTGGCGATAAATTATTTTTCAGCCTGGAAAATGGGGAAGAGTAACACCGCTGTGTTTTAAAGCTGGTTGGTTTTGTTAATTTTTTTGTTAATTCTCTCCCCCAGATTAGAGTCCCTGCTCTGATTACCCCACTAGCCTGGAAAAAAACCCCAAAGCTGAGTGTTTTGGGGCCCTCCGTCCGTAGCTACAGCTGGTAAATCTTTGGGAGACTCTGGCAAATTTTTCATTAGTAGAGAGGTAAAAAATTAGGATGAAACATAAGTGTCTTCATAGGAAAGATGAATTTGCAAAACATTTTGCTGTCTCATTTGAGTGGAAGCATGTGGTTTTCAGTTCCCATAACCTTGGGGCATTACAAAATCGTGATTAAAGCCCTAAGAACAATGTGATCGGCATTAAAATTGGTAAGTATGAAAAGCAATACATTGTGAGGTTTTGCTTAATTTGCTTTTCTTGTCTTCCAGCACTACAGGTCACATTTTCAAGCGTTTTCCCACAGCAGTGAAGGATGGATTGTTTTGGTTTTTAATTGTAAATTAAGGTCTTTATGTAATCCACTCTGTCCAAAGCTGGGGCTTCAGGAAAACAACAGATTGTGCAAGATGTGAGAGCAATTTCAGTGGTTGGGAATAGATTCAGCCTTTGTCAAAGGTGATACTTTGCTAAAAATATCACTTATTACAGTAGGGAATACACCAGTCTTAATCCTTACTGTATTTATATGCCTAAGATGAGAAGGTACGAAAATGTTCGGCATGCAAAGAGCAAGCTTTTCCATTTCGTGTGTGTTTAATAGGTATCTCCGTTTGAGCTTTCACTAGAGAAAAATAGTCTACAGGTTGTCTGTGCAAACTGGGAAATGATTTAGATGGTACTTGATGATGGGAAGTTGCTCAGGGCAGCAGAGATGTAGACGACAGTTCTGGCTTTTTATGTTGTTACTCATTATTTAAAGTTGTAATCTGTTTACTTGGATGGCTAATTCATTCATGTGCAATTAAAAAAAACTCAATGCAGACTTCATGGAGACTGCACGTAAAACACAGAGGCTTAGTAGGGTATTAGAGATTCATCTGGGTGCCTGAAATACAGAGGAACTTTGATTTGGTTTGTGTCTAAGTGGTCTTTGTTTAACTGATAGCTGCTAACTTTGTTTAACCGATAACACATGTTGTGCTGTTACTGGTCTTGACCTTTTCCCAGTTAAACTGGCTTAAAATGAAAGTGTTTATGGGGAGATTCTGCAGCCCTGGCGTCCATGGTCTCTTTGTCTGGGCTGAGGGGTGGTTTGTTGTCTGGGGGGAGTTAGCAGAGAGCTGCATGTTTGCAAACTTTAATGGCTCTTGCTCCAGACAGCTTTTAACATGCTCCCAGCACAGCCACGCTGGGCAGGAACTGCTTTTTCCATTGCCAACTTTGGTTTTGACACTGTGGTTTTATTGCAGTTTAGATTTCTTGGGCATGTAAAATGCTATCAAATTGGTTACAGAAAGAGGAGGAAAGTTTTCAGTGCAATCTTGGGCTTAGCAATTGTGCTTTGTGCCCAACACGGTGTGCTTTAGAGAAAGGCTGCGTCCATATCTGCATGGACATACTTTGAGCCACTGCTTCTTCAAGTCAGAATGAGCAAAGTCTGTCACAGTGATTGAACGGCATTTGGGGAGAAGTGTCAGCAGCAGAGCAAGTCCGTCCTGTCTGCTCGCTGGCAGCATTTTCACTCTGCCTTTGACTCCATGAGTGTGCCGAGGAGCCCCTCTCTATGCCAGTGATGCTGTTAGTTTTGCTTGTTCGCTTTCCCCATCTGCCCTGAAGATGGAGAGAATCTATAAAGTGTTTTGTAGTGGAAAAATGTGCGAGGAGGGCACGCTTGGTGTTGCACTGTCCTGTGGTCAAGTGTATTTTTCAGGAAGGCTCTTGTGGATGCAGGGATGTCGTAGAGCATCTTTGCTCCTTTGCGGGTCTCAGCTCTTTCCCTGCCTGCAACAGTCCCTCCGTTAGCCGATGGACTGAGGGTGTGAGTTTAACTAATTCCGTAGATGGAGTGCAGACTGCCCATCAGTTAGGGCAAAACTGCCCTGGTGCTTTGCTCTTTGTGTCCCAGCTCAGGGGGAGGCTGTTCTGGGACACCTTCGGGAAGATCCTTGGGAGAAGGACCTTCCAAGGTCCTTGAGTCTTGTCTGAGCAGCTGGAAACTTGGAAGGAAAGCCAAAGATGTGTAGGACAATGCTTTTTACTTCAAACAGGCAAATGTATTTTGATACAACAATGGGATAATGTCTAGAAAGAGACTGCTCGCTCCTCCTCATCCACGTTGAAAGCCAAATTTTTTCCTAGTGCCAGAGACAGGCATACAGCCCCCCCCTTTTCTCTTTCCAAGGTTGTTCTTCATGCCGTGGTGCTTCATGTTGCTCAAGCTCAGCTACAACTCATGCGAGGGTGGTCTGAAAACTGCACCTGAGCTTTCTGCTGCCCTGTAGGTCAGATCAAAACAGCAAGATTGTGTGGACTTGCAGAGACACGGTGGGGCTGTGGGCATAACTCTGCGCTGCTAGTGTTTAATTCCTTTCTTTTCCTCTCCATCCCTTTCACGTTGCTCGTGTGTACAGCAGCTGAGCCGTGGTGGATGCTGACAGTCTGTGAGCTCTCCTTCACCAATGCATTCAGAGGACAAAGAGCAAATGATAATTTCAGATAGCGGAAAATGGGCTGGCTCTTCTTTCTGTCTCTAGAGGCTGTAAAAACTCCCATTACTCCGTTATCAAGAAGGATCCATCTCTGATGTGCCTGAGCCAGTCGGTTAAGTGCAGACCTCGCAGGAAATGAATTTTTTGATTCTTGACAAGGAGTCAACTAAAGAACAGCTTTTCAAGGGAAAATATTCTTCCTGGCAGGAGCCGTGGTGGGTTTAGAGAAGGGAAGGCAGTTGCTTTTGGACGAGAAATCTTGGGATTTCAAGCAGAGCTTCCCCCCCCCAATTTTTATCAATGGATATGAGAAATCCGAGTGTCGATTCCCAAAGCAACTGAATAATTGTACTAAAGTTTTTATAACCTCTCAAATACATCAGTGTGTCCAGTGCAAGAGGAGACTGTGGAAGGGAGGACAAGCAATGTGGAGGTTTAGAAAAAGGCGATGCCTTTCCTTATTCAGCAGAGTATCTCTGTAGATGAAGGCATACAAACACTTACTCAAAGGTTCACTAACACATTAAATACCTAGATCAGGGCCTTTTTAGACAGGCCGTGGTGCAGTATGTCTTTGAAATTACCCTCATGGGCTCTACCCTCTCTGTCCGGTAATAAACTAATTCTCAGGACTAATGGTAAAATTCTGCAAGGCATGAATTCCCACCTTAAATAGATTTACAGTAAATTAATAGATTTTCCACCATATCTCTTGCAAACTATTTGTGGTAGCATTGTTTTAACATGCTCAGTAATTGAAAAAATTGTGAGGTGATAGGATTCCTAATCCTCTCTGACCCGTATTTTTCATGCCTAGGAATAGCTCTATAATAAACATAACATTTGCACTAAGGAAATACCTTGTGTGGAAATGCTCAGAAGGGAGGTATCTGGGTGGTAACTTTTCTTTGGAAAAAAAGGATTCTGGAGCTGTGAAAAACTAACTTAGCAAATGCCACCAAGAGTGTCACATACTTAGGCTCCAGGAGATGCAGGATAGACAAGTTGGAACATTGTAATGATGAAGATTAATCCTCAGATTTGTTAGCACATATGTTCTCTGTTGGTTTTCACACACAGTATTTGAAATATGCAGTCTTTATTTTGAGAGGATTATGCTGAAAGTATCCTTCAGAGAAAGTGGGTTTTTTTTCCCAAACATATTTGTCTTTGCTCCTTTTGTTATCATTATTTATAAATCAGAAGTTATATTGATCTGGAGATTATGCGTTAAACCATGTCTGGGCAGTGGTTGCTCTATTACTGGGAAAACCAGCTGCAATAAAACTTTTGGTAAATTTATCGATTGATACTCTTCGTGTTTCTCCTTATAAAAAGAACAAGCCGAGTTTTAATTTACTGGGAATGCGGCTGAACACGTGGCTGCCCTGTTCAGAAAGGGATTTAAGCCTGTAAGGAACTTCTGAGAGATGAATAGTGCCATTACTTTGCAGAAGATTATTCGTGTTTTTGAAGGAAAGCCTGTTTGGAGTGGGTGTTGGAGCCTCGGGTCGATTTCTGGCAGCAGTGGTTGTGAGCCTCTCTCTTGAAAGCCAAATTATCATCTTGGCCTCCTGTTACAACAGCTGCCTTGCTCTTACAGGGGGAGTAAGGAGATGATAAAACATCTTTCTTTTGAAATGAGCGTTAATCAAAACGAGGCATTGATCCAGGGCAAGGGGGGATGCAGGAAACACATGGGATGCTGGGGATGGCCCAGACAGGGGCCAAATTGGTGCCACCAGGAAGTGATAGCTCATCTTCTGCTGCTTCCCTGTGTGGGGACCAGCCCATGCATCAGCTTGAAAAACAAAACCCAACCAACCAAACAAAAAGTCCAGCAAATAAAATAAAACCGATCCAAAACAAAAAAAACCAACAACCGCCCCCCCAACCAACCAAACCCCACAAACAAAAATCTCAATACCTGCCCCCGTTGAAACAGCCATTTCTGGGGGGGAGCTGTGCTCAAGGTACCAACAGAGGATGGAAGGAAGGAAGGAAAGAAAGAGCCCAGATTTTGGAAGTTGCTAAGTCTGAAAGCTGGGGCCATAGGTAGGTCCTCCTTTTTTTTTTTTGTGGGAGGAGATGGTGCTTGAGGTTTGTGTTTGGGATGTTCTGAACCTTGTTGTAGTGATACTGGTGTGGGTGTGGTGTCCTGTGTCCCCCCACTGTGTTTCAGACAGGAAGGGAGTTTGGGTACTCTGCTCTGTGTTGAGCAAGACACTGCTAAAATATTTTGTGTGTGCCCGGTGAGTTGGATGCTGCCAGGGACCATCGGAAAGGCTGGTTGTGCTTCGGCTACTGAGATGATCCATGGTCATATTTACACGTTGGAAACCCTTGTCTTTCACTAAGGTGTCTTCAGACAAAATCAGCTTCAAAAATCACTAAACTGCTTTTGAGAGCCCAGGCACTGTTCTGTGTCTCGGAATCAGCCGCTTCTTAGGGGAAGAGAGTTATACTGATGTTGTTTGCTCTGTGTTACTAAGCAAATGTTTTTCTCAAGTTCTGCCAGTGCAGGTAGGAGGAAGCTGAAATCAGAAATGAAGGGGTGGGAGTAGCTTAAAAACAGTCGACAGGTGCCCTGAAAAATGTGCAAGTCCTTCGTGTTACCATAAGGATCAAGAACTGATCTTCTCCCATTTGCTTTTCATCAGACAGTTGAGATAGCTTTAAAGAGAATTTGGCCAGGGAAGATTATGAAGGAAGGAATTTGCTCCTTAAATAAATAGTCTGCTCTTCATTGTTGGAGACTTAACAGGCTGATAAAAGCCCACTGGAATGAATGGGAGCCCGGCTCAGATCTGCCTTGCTCTAAAGTTACTGACACCAATGCACTTCCAAAGACTTCTTTTTGAATTTTTGAATACAAGCTCAACTCGACCTAGTGGCTTGCTTTATCTTCATTTATTCTCATGAATAAAGGAATTTGCTAGGCATGCGGGTTTGGGTTTTTTTATTTCAAATATTGCTTATAACTTTTAGTTTAAAATAAGTGGACGAACTAGTCAAACTGATGTTCTGCTCTTTAGAAATGCTTGGCTTGTAAATTTGGGAGGGACTGTATGGAATCATTTGCCCTCTGCTTTAAACATAGCTTGTTGTTCATCTTTTAAGAGGCATGGTTTTATTTGTGCTATCTTTATAACCCCATTAGGTGGATGTTTGAGGTTCCAATGGGTAAAATATGGCTGAGGAGGTGGAGTGGGACCAAGTGCTGTTTTCCTTATCTCTCCTCTACATTTTGGAAATACACTTGGCATTTAAAAACAAAACCAGAAACACCCCAGATGTGGCTTTACGGTAGTAAAATGCTTGGATCTGTGATATCTCTGCCTGCTGGGTTACCTAGGGTAGAGACACCCCTTTTCCAGGGTTTTTGAAGCTATTCCTGCTGGACTGGGTTGTGCTCTCTGCCTGGGCTGCTGCCTGGACATAAGAGTTGTAGATGGAGACCGGCATCTCTGCAGCAAACTGGAGAGATGAGAGAGAATAGATACAGAGAATGTAAATGTTTAGGGTAGAAAAAAATAATGAAGGTGAAAGTTCTCCAGTGATGTGACATTAGTTCTGGGCATATTATTGATATAATTCTAACATAACAAAAGGCTGGTGGTGCCGTTTTCAGTGATTTATTTTCTGTTCTGTGGGGTTGGTTTAATTAACTTTTCCCCTTTAGAAGGAAAGAGGAAAGTATGAACTGTTTGGAGTGTACATATTTCTGTATGTGGCTGAAAGCAAAGTCCTGGTTGGCTGACCCCGAGCCCTGCCAGCTCAGCGCTCCCGGCTGCCTTCCCTTGAGGCTGGGTTGGGGTGAGACCGCTGTGACCCCAGCAGTCCCTGCCCTGTGGAGTAGCAGTTTGTTTCCTGCTCTCTACTGCAAACTCTCAGGCATCTTGGAGAGGGCTGGACAAGGATAAAAACACCCTAAATCACTTCTATGGGAGCAGTGTTCACCCCACGCAAATAGTGGGTGCAGTTTGGTGCTCTGTAAGCCAAAGGCTTCCCTTTGTCCCCTGGCACTCCTGCGTCACGCGTCTGGGCTCTGCCTTGCCTCTTCCCAGCAGCTCTACTGCATGGTGCATCCCTAAATTGGTGCCCAGTGATGGACAGGAGCCTGGACACTTGAACTCCAACCATTGTGTAGCCTTCAGCACCAGGATGGAGAGATGGGGTGCATGGGGAGGGGTGGGTTTTTTTCTGTCTGATGGGTTACCAGCACGACAGGGCCCCCTCTTTATTGCAGAAGCTGCTTACATACTTCTGTATCTGCTTCTCTGACTTGTGCTCCCAGGGCTTGGTTTGTGCCTGTTTCTCCAGGCCCTTATTCCTCCTGCTTCCCTTGGTTTTTGATAGAGAATCATGTTCATCCACCCCTCGTGCCAGCCCTGACTGTTTGCATTTTTAACTTTTGTCTTTATTAAATTTTCAGGAACCTCCTAAGCATTCACACATCTGTCGTGGCACAAAGCAGAATATTTCTTGATGCTCAGGAAAACAAATTACACGATAGATGTGCAACCCATATTTAATCAAACGTGTCACAGCCACTTGTTCAAGCGTGAAGTCCCAGAAAAGATTTAACTATGGAGACATTCTCAAAAGACGTTTGCTGTGAGATTTTTTCAGGTTTTTTTTTCCCTTGAAGTATCAGCTTCCTGCGTCAAATTGGGATCTCCAGGGATCTCTCAAGGCATCTTGGTGCCCCTCAAAAGAAAAGCTATTTTCCTGTGGTCCCCTCCAGCATCCCTAACCCTCGCGTTGTGAGGTGCGGATGCTGCGTGGGGTAAGGAGCACTGCCCTGAACTCCCTCCAGGCAGGGTGTTCACCATCAGAGGCTGCTTGAAGGTGGAGAGCTGCACGCACCAATATTTCTTGTCTGCGTGCTTCTGGACTTGTAGCAACTTGCGTTGGTGGGCTCTACTGTCTGCATTAAAGTTTTTGTGCATGGGATATAAATAATAAATGGGTGAAGCACAGTGTGACTAATTGCATAACAATCAGCCTATTACCTAGAATATAATAGGAGCACATTTTCAGGGTGTTTTGAGTGGGTATGGTGGGATGCTAGCATACAGTATTTTGAATAGAAATTTCAAGGGGTGTATTTCAAAATGCCAGGGCAGTAGGTAAGCTGAACGATTAAAAATAAATGGCTTTGTAACTTGGTGTTTTGATAGGTGCAGATAATTAGGAGAAGATGCTTTTCTGACAAGAGCATAATGATTTGGCTTTGATTGGTGAGCAGCACTGGCTTTGGAAACTTTTGGTTTGGCTCCCACAGGAGCAGGGGTAGTGTGCTTGGGAAGGACCCCCTCTCATTTAAAGGCCGGACAAAGACCTTTCCTCTCTTGGCCTGGTGGTGATGGAGCAAAGGAAGGAAGTGCTAACCCTGATGGCTTAAAATTTGGAAGACAGAATAACTCAATTGTTCTAATTTTTTTTATTAATGCTTTAAAGCTCTAAGTTCAGGAGCTTGAATCTGTACTTTTTATAGTGATATTATTATAAAAGTAATCCAAAAGTCTGTATTGTAGTTGAAATAAAAGCATTTCCTAAGCTCTAAACCCAAATGTGCTCAGAGAAACAAACCCTGTAAAGCAGCAGTGGCTACATCTGATGGGTTTTGTAATGCTACAGACAAAAGTAATTATGCTGCTTAGAAGAGCTTTTGTCTCCAGATAATGTTGTTAAAAACTTGCAGTGTAATATAAATCATAACGGAACAAATCTGGAGTCTGCTATTATTGCTGCCAGGGGAAAATCTTTTGGATTTTGTTTCCTTTCTGCTCAATATATTGCAAACCTTTTCCAAGTCTGTAAATAAATATTACCTGCTGTTTGAAAAATGACTCACGGTTCATCTCACCAGTAGTGCCTGTGGCAGCCAGGCGGTTATTGCAAACAGTTGTTTCTCTCTTGGTGAGCTCTTTTGTGTGTCTTTCAGGAACATGGGTTGTTGCAATGAGTCTGAAGTTGTCTGATTCATTTGAGATATTAAAGAAAGTATTTCCTTTAGAGCTCAATCACACGTAAATGCCTTCGGCTCCTTTCTCTGCTTCCTAGCAGTACCCTAGAATTTGCCATGTCAGAAAAGATATTGGCAAGCTTACAGAAAGCAAAACTTGGCATTTACTTCATGAACACTTCAAGATCCATCCACGATCATGGGTGGGGGTTTCTTTGTGGCTGAACGTTTTTGTTCTTTAGGTGTATGGAGCTTTTAAAAGTTTGGAAACCCTGAGCCTGAAGGGGATGCAGCGATTGTGTTAGGGCCAGGTTAATTAACTGATGAAGTTCCCACCATGCTGCCTGGAGAAATGATTCCTGGGGGCTGAGGGATCCCAGTGCCTGATTTCCCCTAACATGAAGGGAGAGGGATTTGCATCAATAGGTCATTTCACGGTCAGTAAATGAGGTTTTACTGTCATCAGGGAAGTGACAGAGAGCAGGAATGGCTGGGGCAGCTCAGTAGGTGAAGTCTGGCCGGGCTGGGGGGCTCTCCAGCCCCTGCCGTTATTGCTGCACTTTGCACAGAGAATTTGGTGCCAAGTCCTGTGAATAGGGACCCACGCAGCAATGTGTCTGGGGACCAAACTCGGGCACACAGGGAGACCCAGCAGAGCCTGAAAGAGGGACTTCAGCAAATCCACTGAGCTTCTGGAGCTGGTTCGCTTGCTGCCCTTGAGCAGTCGCATCCATAGATGAGATTGAGGGAGAAGGGTTACATTCACATCCATAGATGAGATTGAGGGAGAAGGGTTACATTCACACCCAAAAGGTGTTTAAAGTGCATTTTTCTATGTAGAGCTGGTGAGCAGGAAAAGGAAGTGCTGGGTGTGGTGTTGCAGCCTGTAGCCCACAGCAATTCCAAGCCACAGCATCCCCAGAAGGGTGTAGTGAATCACAAAGTGCATCATCATCTTCAGAGGAGGAAATTCTGTTGGATGCTTGTGATCCATGTTGATCTCTGGGGAGGTTTCTGCTGCACGGAAACAAGTTTCTTGTTCATTTTACAGTTTGGGATAGTTTGTGAGGGTTCGCCACTCTGCCATGAAGTCCTGGAGGATGTAGGGAGGTACCAGTGTGATGATGATACTGTGACCTTGCCTAGGGTTACTTGCCTGCTGTCTCCCAAAAAATAAAACTGGGCTTTTTTTTTTAATTAGCTCTTGGCAGTGCAAGAACAAACATGTTGGAGTTCTTCCACTGCAAAGGCATATCTCTACGTGATCGAAATAAGGCTTTAAATGTGGGGACACCATTGCCCAGTCATTAAGGAAAAAAAATCTCCTGCAGAGGCACAAATGGGAGCCGGGAACTCAGCTCCTGATGGGCAGTGGGAGCAGCCATGGTAGGAGCTTCCCTGCTTGGAAAGAGCTTTATGGTTACACGGTTTGTGTGCCTAGAAGTCAAGAAATGGTAAAATCAAGGTTGTAGGTGCTGTTTTAACTTCTTGGTGTCCGTGTGCTGGAAGTAACTGAATGTCATACAATCCAGCACTTCCACCCCGCTTTGTTCCCTTACAAGATGCACCATGGAAGATTTGCTGCTAATGCAGCAAGTTGTGCTGTGCAGCTCCCTTGTCTTTGGTGTGCCTTTGCCAAAGAGGACTCGTGCGGTGCACTGTGTGATGCATGGAGAACGGCAGCTTTCTGCGTGGGCAGCTTGTATTTGCGGTGGCACAGTAACAGAGGGGCAGGCACCCAGCCCAGGGCGTGTTGTGGTGGATCGTGCTTTCCTCTCGGCGCTGCTGTGTGCCCGCTCGCATCTCCCCATGGCCGAGGGGGCACAGGGAGGCTGGACGTCCCGCGTTTCTGCTCTGTGTGGCTGCACCTACAGCTGCCGTGTTGCTGGGTTTTGGTGAGCTGGTGTTGGGGGCAGAGGGAGGACAGATCTCCCTGTTCCTGGCAGCAGCACCTTTCCAAACACCTTCAGTTGCTTGTGAAGCCACATGTGCTGAGCTAAGACCTGGGAATGCTGAATTGGGGCTGGGTGCTGCCTCCGTAGCTGCCCTGGCTCTGCAGCTGCTGTTGGGTTTCGGCTCTTGCCTCTCCGAAGGGATGCCTTCTGGGAATGGCTACTTGCGGTCCAGGCGACTGCATCGCATAATCTCTTGTATAAACCCATCAAGTCCCAGACTCTGGTGGAGCCTCCCACAGCCTGGGGGAGCCAGCAGGTTAATCCAGAGTTCCTCTGGCCTGGCATAGATCACTTTGAAGTAGCTGCAGCTCAGGGGTGAGCGAGACTTCTCAGGAAAGCTGACATGTTTGCTAAGCAGCAGACACTTATTATCTGAGCCAAGAAAGCAATGATTTCCTTCTCCTGCCAGTAATCTCCACTCGGGGCACTGTTATGCTCTTTTACATTTTATTTTCTTTTCTCTAATTGCCCGTTTGCAGTGGCCGTGCAGCTCTCCCCAGGCTGCATTCTGGGGCCCTTTTGCACTTTGAAAGCAGCTTAGTGCTCCCCTCCTGGCCGCTGGAACTGGGCAGCAATTCCTCTCCAGGTGCTTCAGGGAAAATCCTGCTGGAAAAATAAGTAATAGCCCATGCTTTTCAACTGGTGCCTTGTAACTGTGGTCTAGAGTAGAGTTTCAACTTTCACACACCCTTTGGAAGCCCTGATAAACTGCCCTTGACAAACATAGTCAACAGCTGTGCGATACCAGTGCAGCTGATACGATGCTTTACTGACGGTGTTCTGGTTCGTATCCCGCATAGAGTCCCTTTGTTTCACCCCATGTGGTGTGGTTGTTACCGTTCATCCTGGGACAGAGCATTATGGTGCTGTGCGTGGGGAAGTTGTTCACAGGTTTTTGTCCCTGTGCTGACTGAAATGACTTTGGAGTACAATTTATGCATGTGTTCAGCACCCTTAGGTACCTGCAGATGTAACTTGCTTAAGAGCTCTCTGGGCAGGACTGACTTTCTGGTGCGGTGATACCTGGCAGCTGGGGCTGTCATCTCCCCAAGCCAGACTCATGGATTAGGACTTCTTAAATTTTAGTACATGGAAAAGTGTGGGGGTTTTTTGTTCCCCCCCCTCAGCTCCTCAGTCACATAAGAAAATATTTTAGAAGCAGATAAATAACCGTTTAGCATGATTGAGTGCTGCTGTGTGTGCATAGCTACGGTGATGGAGATGGCAAGATGTGAACTTTGCTCTACCATAGAGTACCTTTTGCCTGGTGGAAGTTGGGTGCAAGTCAGATGCTATGCTTTATCAGTGCTGCTGAGTTATTTTGCTCTGTTCAGCTAGACCTGCAAACCAGCTGCCTTAAATTGTGGATTTTTTAAAATACCCTTGAAATAAATAGAAGAAACAAAAGATTTGGTTGTCCTCCAGCAATAAGAGCTTCAATAATGCCATGTTATAAGCAGGGCAGATTTTACCAGCAGCAAATCTGGACTGTGGGATTTTATAGGGAGCAGAAGCCTGTGCTGCGTTTGCAATGCAGCATCCCTTCCGTTTCCCTTAAAGGCTCGCTCGTGGGAGCACAGGGGACTGACCTGCAAAGTTTCCTTCTCTTTGAAGTACTCCAGGTCTGGCCGTGAGTCACTTCTGCTGCTGGCAGCTGTGACTTCAATATTCTTGCAGCCAGCCCTTTGTGAGGAATATTTTAGAATAAGCTATTACTAGGGCAGTTGAGTATGAGAGATTTTGGATGCCTAAGACTTTTTTCTTTTATTTTACAAAGTTTTATTATTTCTTGCATCTATTAATAGGGCAGCAGGAGGCTCCACGTGCTTTTGTAGTCCCTGTTGCGCTCTCTAATGGATATATGCAAAGGCTCCAAGGCGCATAAAATAGACACTCTTAGCCAGTTATTATGATAAAAATTATGTGCATGTCATGACCTTTAAAGCAGTGGGACTGTGTGTGCATGCTCTTCTGATATGCCACTGTTCTCAATTCCTTTCTGAAGCATTTCTCGCCGTAGGAGGTTTGCATAGGAGCACGGAATATTTTTCTAATCAGCGAAGAGTCTCTTGGCTCTGATGGTAACTTGCAAAGCACAGAGGAGTGAGAAAAGGGAAGAGGGATGACTTTTTCTAAGGCAACTAGCAGAGAAGAGGTTAAAGGCGAATGGTGAAGCACAGCATGAAAATCCTGGCATCATCTGCAGTGCTGTCAGAAAAACACCGGCCCAAAAAGTGCTTTGTGCTCTTTGAGGAAGAAGCTATTCTGGTGCTCTTGAGGATAAAGAAGGAAAAAAAGTTTTATAATCCATGTGCCCTATTTAAAGAGTTTTTGTTTTAAAACTTTTAGTGACAATGCAGCCAGAGTTTGCTCTGCTTGCATAGCCCACACATTTACCCTACTCTGTGTTGGATGTGCCGTTGTGTCTGGAGAGCTTCGCAGTGTTGTGTATGGGTATGAAGAGCGAGATGCCTACTGTTGTGATGAAGGAGATGTGGAGAGAGGAGCTCTGTGTCCTTGCACCACTGCATCCCTCGGTCTGTGGTGTTTGGACGGATTGCTGTTGTCTGGGAATACAGATGGTTGCTGTGGGCTTGCTGGGGCAGTCCTAGTGCGGGACAAAATGCCTCAGTGGCACACCTAGGAGGTGTGCAGGCACCAGGGGTGCAGACACTGTTTGCAAAAGTATATCGGTAATTTCGGCTTTGATTATTGCTTACATCATAGCTTTCTGCATGGCGGTGTTGGTGGCAGCCCATGGCATTGGGTCCCTGTCCTGCCAGATGGACCAGCAGAGGGTGCACCCAGGGAGGAAGAGCTGGAAGTCCTGGAGATGTGATGGTCTCAAAAGCTATTGAATAACAGGGGAGGTTATGCAGGGTGAGCAACAAGGCCTGACGTTGCTTGTGATAGCGTTGATATTGAGCCCCCGTGGAGAGGCATCAGGCCGTGCTCAGCTGCATCCCAGCCTTAACAAATGGAAAAAAAAAAACACTTATGGTTTTAAAAATTAAACATTCCCTTTAATTATTGAGCATGAATAATTTTCATGCAAATTGAGCCTGGATTTGTGTTTCCAGAGTGACACAGTTGAGAGCAGTTACATCGTGGGGTGTCAGTGACCTGTGAACTGGGAGGCTGTTCATTATTTTTAGTATTTTCTGAATAGTGCCCTGGAGGATGGGACACAGGCTGGTCGAGAGTGTTAGCTGAAGAAAACTACCTTAGTTTGCACTGTTAGCCACTGCTTCTAATGCTTTAATTTGCAAACTGGGGCGTGTAGGTATGTTGTCTTTATGTACTTGGGTATGGATATTTTGGAAGGCTGGTGAGGAGGGTTGTGGTTAGGGGATAACCACATAGTGACTGTGCTGCTGGAGGCTCTCCTGCTTGCTGCGGGAAGGAGATGTGGGCAGAAAGTCCTGGAGTCTTTGAAGAAGGAGAGGGGAAAATACACCCTGGCAAATTGATGGTCTCTGTGTAAAACTCAAGCTTCATGAGATAGTTTGGCACAACCTGATGTGTGTGAGTGTGGTCCTGGCTGTGCACCCACAGATGGACACTGCGATGCTGGCTCCCAGCGTTGCTTTGGACTATGGAGCAGCTAATGTCCAGGGCAGATGAAACGTGGGATCTGCAGCTGGTGCTTTTGGGAGAGCTACAGCACTGCAGAGGCTTTTCAAATGGCTTTGAAGACATTTAGTGCATGGCGGTGCTGGGGGTCAAGTCCAAATATCCTCTGTGATTAAGCTCCTATAAATATTTCCCTTTTCATAATGGAATGTCAGCATTTACTGTTTCCTGATTTTAAATGCAGTACAGTTTGTCAGATATTTATCTTTCTCTTAAAGTAAGTCTTGAGATAAAATTCCTGTTAATTTCAAATCAATATAAAAGAAGGAGAGAAAGAAATTGCAGTAGTTCTTTTCCTGAATCAATATTTTCTTTAAAAGCTGAAATGTTAACTAGATCGTATTTTTTGCCATTTTGAAAAGCAGCTTGTGTTTAAAGAATATGTGCATTTCCCCTGAAAATGACTGATGCTGTGAGTTTTGCAGCAGGCGTGGCTGCCAGCAGAAATGTGACCCAAAGCAGGCAGGATGGGACCAGCCTTTGCAGCAGTAATGCGGTACAATGTTATCCTCCCTGTTCCTGAGCTCCTTCTCTCTAATAACTTCTTTTTTTTTTTGTTCTGTTTTGCAGAAGCTTTTGAAATTGTAGTACGACACGCAAGAAACTTCACCAACAGCATGTTTAGGACCTACCAGAGCATGGGGCCCAGAGCTCTTAAGTTTGTTGGAGAACTTTTTACTGATGTCTCGTTGTACATATTGGGCTCTGACATCCATGTTAATGACATGATAAATGAATTTTTTGACAGTTTATTCCCTTTGGTTTATTCTCACTTGATTAATCCCGGCTTCCCTGATCCCTCTGTGGAAATGACTGAATGCCTGCGGGCAGCCAGGAAAGACCTCAAAGTCTTTGGTAACTACCCGAAGATGATGATGACACAGGTGTCCAAGTCACTGCAGGCTACACGAGTCTTTCTGCAGGCGCTCAACCTGGGGATCGAGGTGATAAACACTACTGACCACTTAAAATTCAGCAAGGAGTGTGGACGAGCACTGCTAAAGATGTGGTACTGCTCTCACTGCCAGGGGCTCCTCCAGACCAAGCCCTGTGCCAGCTACTGTGGCTTGGCGATGCAAGGATGCTTGGCGGGTGTTGTGGAGATCGATAACCACTGGCGAGAGTACATCAAGTCGCTGGAGGGGCTGACCAAAGGCATGCGTGGCATCTATGACATGGAGCATGTCCTCCTGAACCTCTTCTCAATGGTGCGGGATGCGATCATCTATGTGCAGAAGAACAAAGGAAAGCTCTCAACAACCGTGAGTAGTTTTCTGCAGTTGGCCTGGCTCACTGCAAGGACAAGGCTCCGTTGCGTACTGTGAGCTCTACGTGTTGAAACCAACCTACTCCTGTCTCCCAGCCCCAGCTAACAAACCTCAAATGCTCACATTGCTGGGTCCTCTCTCCTTTTCTCCCCCCAAAAAATCCCTGATTTTTTAAAAACTTTTGGTAGCATTTGAAACCAGTGTTTGTGGGGCCTGGGCTTTGGTTAAGGGCTTTCCCACTTTTCATGTTGATCAGAGTAGAAAGGTCTGGAGTCATCCCGTCATCAGCCTTGTACCTGAGGTGTGAGATTGGGAGCTGAGATGTCTCAGCATCTTCAGTGCTCCGTGGGTGCTGTACTTGCTTTGAGCAGTTCTGAAAGGCTGGTCCTGCTCTCTAGGTGTCCCTTGTCTCCTTTAACATCACTAAAATGTACCTCTGAAGGTACATTTTAGTACCTCTACTTCCTGATTTACTAAAGGAAGTCTGCTTTTCCCTCTTTTGGTAACTCATGCCAGTTTGGGGCTGCATTTAATCCAAGGAATAAGGTTATTTCTTACTTAATAGGAGTGACCTGACTCTTTGTAACACATTGTATGAATTTCAGAGCCTCCTGAGAAACTGAGGCTTTCTTGTCCTGAAAAATCTTGCTGCTCTATTTGAGTGCCAAGGATGAATGGACTGTGGTAATATGACTCTTGTTTTGCAGAGGATATTGTTGTCGAGATGCAATTGAGCTGCTCCATGCAGGTAGGAGTGCGGATGGAGGCAGAGGTGCAGGGATGTCGTTATAGTTTGTTTAAAGCCAATGATGATTAAAATCTGCCACTGTTTCCTTGTTAGCTGCTTGTTCCTGACATTCTTCACCCCTGTTTACAAAACAACTGTGTTTATGTAGGTCACTGTAGTACTTGCACCGTAAGTAACTCTTAACTTTTCTAGGGACTGTGGAAATGTATCGGCTTATGGATTTTGAGCTATGTGGCATTCAGCCAGCAGCACTCTTCCGTGCCGTTTTATGTGCCATCTTTACTCAGTGATTGCCTGAGACATGTCACCGCACAAATACAGGCTGTGAAATAGCGTGGTGACACTTGGGTGGTTTCACATCCCTGGGTAGTTTGGCATATGCGGTGCAAGATCTCTTCATTGCTTAGGAGGGATTTAGGGACCAAGTCCCTGGAAAGCTGGATGACTTGTGCTGCAGGAACCAGGAGGAGGCTGTGGATGAGGGATAGGTTTTGATGTTGGTCATCTAGGCAGATGGATGCAGGCAAGACGTTAAGCTCCAGGGTACAGTGCAGAACACTGGCTTTTAACTTGCATGCCTTAGACTTTTTCTGCAGAAAATCCCTGTTTTACAGCAGCCTGCCAAGCATTTCTGGTGCCCCAGGACCACAGGGAAGTTCCAGCTGGTAGGATATGGTGGCAACAGCTCTGCTGAGCTTTACTTCTGCTGCCATGGAGCCCAGAGCAGGTTCTTCTCCCATCAGTCAGAATCTGTCAACTCTTTCTGGAACAGCAAAGGAGCAGAGATGTAACTCTAGGTTTAATTTGAGGTCAGGTGAGATAGAGAATTCAAATTACAGGTGATAATGATGTATAAAAGAGAGAAAATCCAGCTCAACTCTAAGCCCAGCTGGCATTTCCAAGGCAGTGAGAAACAAGACTTACATGTAGTGTGAGCTTATGTGATCTCTGAAGATCTGCTGACATATACGGCTGTGAGCAAAAGCATCCAATATGTTTTGCACCAGCAAACCTGCCATGCTTATAGGTGCTAAGGCAGAACAGAAACATTGCCCTTACAGACTGTATGCCACGTTTTGCAAGCACACACAATGTGCATTGCTGTACAACCTGAAAGAATAAGTATTTGTCCTCCTGCATCCTTCTTCTATTGGCACAACAATAAAAATGCACTTCTTCTTGAAGATGTCTATGTATACAGTGAAGGAACATGACTGTCAATTATATTATCGAATATTGAGACCTTGATCTGTCTGCAGAGAATGTATTTGTGAGAGGGCAAATAGATGGAGTGCCATTAAAGACAACACAAGCCATGGCAATAGAGCTGTAATCTGCCCATCGTCTGCTAAAACAGAACATTATTTGACTTCCTTTAAAATAAAAAGATTACTGAGCATTGCAAAATCAGTCAGTGCTTTCATATTTGATAGATCTGTTTGAATTCATTAGAGCCATATATTGTTAGGTACTCATTTAAACATAACTCCTCCTGATTATTTAATACTTAAGTGATTTTTTTTCTTTGCTCTGGAGATATTTTTGAGTTATAGGAATGCAGACAAAAAAGTCCAAGCCAATCAAGCCAATTGTCTGGCAGTTGTCAATAAAAGAGAATGGTCACTGGGTTTTTAAAGTTTGTTTTTAAAACACCAGTGTTGCTCAGCTGAGGCTCTCATGTCAAACCTGGGCCTAGAGCAACGAATTTTTTACCGATGAAGGCTGTTCGGTAGAGGAACAGGACAGTAATGGAAGTGCTGACAGTCTTAACTACAGCGTTGCAGACGGCCTGACTCTGATAGCCAGTCTGCATCTGGGATCTTGGGTAAGAATCTCTGCCCATAAGTAATAGAATACAATTTTTTTTAGCTGTTCTGGAATGAAAGTTTCTCTGTTAAACTTATCAGTACGCATTGAGTTTCAAAGAAAGTACTCAGAAGGAAATAGGTTTGTTTATTTACTGTTATCCTGTAAATATGATTGGTTTTAGACACCATTGTTATGTGAAACTGTAAAATGCTGTGGGAATTGTCTTTGAAAATGTGGGGCTTTGCTGGCTTCTCTTATCAACTTCTTTAATTACTGACCTTGGCCCCCGCCACTTCCGTAGGCAAAGTTCTGTTCACCTGTATAGTATTAAGGATAATGACAAGTTATTTAATTGCCATTAAAACCTCCTGGAATTACGGAAAACTTATCTTCCGTGCCCATTGTGATTATAGACTGAATAACAACACTACTGCCCTTGCCTATCCTTTGAGCTTCTTTCATTTTTTTTACGGCATTGGTGGCACTTCCACAGCAGTAGTTTTCCCCCCTGGTATTTCATGTCCTTAGATGTATTACCTGATGGATCGTCCTTCCTCCATGCAGCCGCTCCTCTGTGCCCCCTCAGCAGCTACACCTAGGCTGGGTGTGGGCATTTACTGGAGGATCTGGATCCCTTCTATAGTTCGCAGCAGACCTGGCTACAAAGAAAATATGAACCTGAGCTCCAGAGGTGTTGTTGAGCCTCCAGGTAGCTTTCAGAGGAGCTCTGCAGTCCTCAAGACACAGAGTTCTACTGTTGTTAATCTGCTTTTGGAAACTATGCCTCCAGGCATGCATTTAAATGTAAGCTTATGCACCAGTGTTGTTCCTGGTATGTAAACAGCAATGCAGAAGAGTGACTACAATAATATTGTGGCAGTAGGCAGTTTCCATCCCAAGCTTTGCTTCAATATTTAATTTGTCAGCAATGGTGTGTGTTAGAGCTTTATTATTTCCACTATTTGTCTGTTCAAAAACTTCACCCCTAGAACATGCTATTAAAATGCTTTTTTCAAGGAGGCTGAGGCTCAGGGCAGATTGGGGAAAAAAAGTTTCTGTCGAGGGCTATATCTATATACTATTACTTTTCCTGTCTGTTACTTTTTCCCTGCTTGAAAATCTGCATAGTACATCCACCTCTTGTAGATATTTTAATCATGAATGTAGAGAAGATTGATTTAAGTCAGTCTGTTCATGCTTTCTACCACAAACAAAAACAATTAGGGAGATGCAGAACAAATAAATATAATAAAATTTTCAACCCCAACACCTCTTAAGGTTAATACTTTCTCTGCTGTTGAAAGTACAAAAGAGACAGTAGGTCTGAGCGTCTTACATGGATCTCCTTGGGGTTCCCTACCTTAAGCCAGCACTGTAAATTTATTTTGAAAGGTTGCAGAGTTGAGGTGAAGGCTGTTGATTTGAAGCAGGTATTAATTTGTCTACATAAATAATCTTTTCTTAATGCTATTCCTCCCCCCTTGTAACTTATCAGTGTTTTAAACCCATTCCAACAGACCGGGAAGCAGGCAACTCATACAGTAGTGAGGCACAAACCAGAGAGGTGGGTGGCTTAGGGTGAAGTTGTAGCTGTGTATTGCGTTTGAGGAGGAGGATGCATTGCAGCCGTGAGCCGTCAGAGAAAGGGATTTAGGTTTTGACTCCGTTAGCTGCTTTGTGCTGAACGCCCAGCATGGCGCATGTGTCCCCTCCAGCCCTTTGGATGGGGGTGGCAGGACTTCTCCTGCCCTTTAGCTGTCATGTCGTGCCTCTCTGTCTCGACGTGGAGCTGCAGTTGCCGATCCTCGCCTCGCACAGCAGGACTCTCTGCTTGGCAGGACCCGTACGTGTTAGCATGATTAGGGTCAGGCACAGAAGATACTGTAGAGCTGACGTATTCATAACACGACTGAATCTGTGAATAAGAACAGGTTGCAAAGGAATACAAGATGAGTCTTCAACGTCTCACAGAAAAAGTGCATTATGAAAAACACGAGCAACCCACTACCAAAAAAAAAACATAGCAAGAAACTTGATTTTAGTCCAGGCTTGTCAGGCAGGTGTGCCCTGGCCTGGGCATCTGCATCTCTAAGAGGAAATGCAAAGGCGTGGGCTGATAGAGTGCCCATCCCATGCTGCTCCTCTTCCAGTTGGTGGAGGTGTGCAGCTCTGTCTGTAGAACATTACCTAGAAAGGAAAGAGCAAGGAGCTCAGTGACGTGTTTATGGGAAAAAACATTAATATGGATTTGGTAGAGCCATATGAGAACAGGGCACGGTTCTCTGCACCGCGAGCAGATCCCTGCTGGTTTGCTTCCCTGCAAACACCTTTAGAAGACTGCTGAAGTCTGGGTTAACTAGGTTATAGAGTCATACTGCAGAGCTGCTGAGGAGGTGAAGCTGCAGTGCAAGGTGTGTTTGGTTTTATCCACAAACCTGAGCAGTCACCCCTGCCAGCGCCCGCAGTGCTGGGTGTGAACCTAGGGGAGTCCCACGGAGGAACAGAGCAGGGCAAACTGGACCCTCATTTCCCCTTGAGTTTCTTTGGAATCCTGGTAGGGAGACTGTAAGCATGCTGGAAAGATAACCAGCTACTTAGATTGCCTGTAGCACCACAGAGAGAAGCATTGCTCTGTTGCAAATTGGTGTAGAAATTTGCAGGAGCAGCAGATGCACAGGGATGAAAATCAATAATATGTAAATAAAGGGACTTCTAGCACCCAGGGATGAAAATATCGCCTGTTGCCATACACAGTAATTCAGTGCGTTTGTCAGCACGGCGATGCTGGTGTGGTTTTCCCTGAATGCTGTGCCCGGGAGGTGCTTTTGAAGCCAGCTCACCTGGTGACTTGCTGGAAGCTGCTTTGCTCAGTGGGTTGCAATGCCAGGGAGCTCCGGTGAGTTTTCCTGTCTGCTAATGGATTTCTCTCTGTGCTAGAGCTGGCAAGAGACTTCTGAGGAAAGCTTTGAAATTACAGTGCTGTTCGAGAAGTCATTCCCTTTAAGATGCCGAGATCGCTTTCTTTGTACTTTTAATGCGGGTTGCTTTCTGTTGGCATTGCTCATGGGATAGTCGGCTGGATGTATTTTCAGTTTCTTTATCAGCAAAGTTTAATCCTCAGGCTGCTCTCTAATGCTTGCTGTTAGCTAGCTCCATTTTTCACTTAAAGCTAGAAATACGAGTGAGGTTTTGGATTTCGGTAAGCTCAGACCCACTCGTAGCTACCCCAACGCATGTTTATCGCGTACTTTTGTTAACCATTTTGTGATAGGCAGTGTTACGTGCCTGATAAGCCATGTTAAAGCAAGCATCTGTTCCCACTGCAGGACGAAAATAAACCTCATCACCAAGGATAGCATCAGCAACGTTCCCATTCCTGTGAAAATAACTTGGGAACATTACAATCAGTTATCTAAAGAGGTTTCAGATATTAAAGATTTTCTGATAGTTGGGGAAGCATATGACAAGGTGCTGAACTGTAAGGTGTTGATGTAGATTTAGAAATCCCTCCATTGTTGGCGACTTAGCTGGTGCTGAAAGAATAAAGGCAACAATTATTCATGCCTGCAGTTTTGCAACCCAGCATCAACAATTTTGATCCAGTGATTTTGGCACACTGCTGCTGGTCTTAAAGCTTTGGTTTAATGTTCAAATACACAGCAGCAAATTAAAGGTCTGTGTCTTATTTTTGGAAGGGACTTTGGCATGAATGCTCTTGACCGTCACTTGCCTCTTTAAGGCAATGAGGATGAGAGGTTATTCTCAACCTAGTTTTACCACTTGTCTGGCCTGGGGAGGAAGGTTATTGGCATCACACACTTAATTCACTGTTAATGAGAGCTTTGCCTCTGGAGGATGCAGGTAGCCCACTACCATGGTCTTTGGTCTGCCTTTTTCTGCTGGAGTCCAGCATGGGTGAGGTGGCATACTGGTCTGCCTTCCTGCTTGCTGGGGTGGCATGGTGAGGCTTTGGGTCAATTTGTCATGGAATTGGGCCTCGCTAAAGCAGGGCGAGCATGCAGAGCTGTTCTTGGGAGCACGTGGGGCTATGCAGCACTCTTAGGTGGAAGCAGTGGAAGTGGCCAGGGGTTTAATTTAAAATAGTACTTGATTTTGCTTCTGTTTCTAAACCTACGTATTATCCTCACCTTTTTTTTTTGCTCTCCCTCTGTTCTTTAACTGGACACATTCCAGCCTCTGGCATGTTGTGCCATTTCAGTGGAATTTACAGTGGTGATTTTTTTTTTTAATTAAAAGTAGAAGGTAGCTGATAACGGTGCCCCCTCCCCACGCACATGGCAGCACAGGGAGCATCCTTTGACAGTGCTTTTGATGCCCAACCCAACTTTGCACTGAAGCTCACATGAATCTTTTCATTGACATCAGTTAGAGGCAGATCACTCAGCTGGTGGCAGCTTCGTCCCTGTTACTCTGCACCATAAAAAGAGCTTTTTAAGGCTGCTGCATTTTATGGGCGGGAATATCATGCAGCGCCCACTGAGCTTGGCTTGATCTCACTTCAAATCGCATGTTGACTACAGCGTGAGCAAGATTCGCACAGGTTGCATGCAGTGTAATGTCTTGCATCTTTTCTGAGCTGAAGTCAGAACAGAGCTAGAGGTCTTGTGCAGATTAATTAGGGGTTCTGTGTACCTGTTTGTGTGTCCTATGGCTTAGCCTGTTCTTGGTTTAGTGTAGGAGCCGATTTGTTGTTGTGCAACTGGCTCCCAGGCCTTTAAAAAGATATTTGGTTCAGTTAGTACAAAGTTAGTACAAAGAGCTAGCAGAGGTAGTAGTGCAGAATACTGTTGTAACAGTTGGAAGTGATGGTAAACAGCTTTGCAGTATTATTCAGCTTTCTTCACTGCAAGAGCATCTTCTTTTGTTCTGATTTCTTCTTTTTTTTTTTTCCTGGCTCTCACTACAGCTGTATTTAGCAGCCGGACATGGGATGCCTTGGAATGTAGGAGAGGAGAGAGCCAGTGATCATCTTATTCAAAGCAGACTGTGTGCATTGTAGGAGGGGATGTATGGGTGTCTCTCTTCCTTGAGCACTGGGCTTTAGGCTTTGAAATTTCAAACATCTCATTTTGTAATAAATCGTAATGGTCAAGGACATAATGGGAGGTCTTGAAGTAGACTGGATTTGAGCAGAAAAAAAAATGAGTTTGAAGCTGAACCAAAGATCACAGTGTAAGAAAGTTCCCTCTGGGTGTCTTGAGGTTTCTGCTGCTTCAGAAGCCACCGGGGAGGTGCTGGCTGGGGAGAAGCTGTCCTTCTGAATGGCAAGGGCTGGGGCACAGCCCTGTCTCTGGCGGGGGTGTTTGCAGCTGAGCCTCCTGCGGAGTTAAACCAGCATTATGATGAGGATCCTTATTGAGATCCAGATCTAGTTTACCTGAAGGAGGCTATAAGCTGGTGGATGGCAGAAACAGGAGACTTATAGATTGAGGTTTGTCTGCCTGGCTTCTGAGAGGCCCGCAGAAGAGTTACACCCATACAATGAACTGCCTTTCTTCTTACTTAGCTCAGTCTGGGCTGTCCCTCTAGACAAGCCATCGCCCTCTACGCTTTCTGGGGAACCAGAGAGCTGCCTCTGGGATTCCTTCTCAAAGTTGGCCACGCTTTGTTTTATCAGAGAGATAAAATTCCCCAAGTATCAGCCCTGCAGAGACGGCTCCTTCACTTACTGTCCAGATTGCTGCAGCCTCCCGCAGCCTTTATTAACATAGATGCCTTATTAGCAAAATGTATTCTGACCCATTTCCTTTCTGGAAGATTTTTACTCTTGCTAAGACCTGCAACTTTGCAACGCCACACTCCTGCTCACCAATATCCATCTCTTTATGCTTTTACGCTAAACCCTCTTTTGGCCTCATTATCCGTGACTGCAGTTTCCACTAAGACCTCCGTCTGGGGTCATTTGCCGGGCATCCTTCATCTTAACCACGCTGAGTTTACTTCCAGCGACAGTAACCCCCGTGAGTGTTGCTGCTGTAGAACTAGAACGAACTCTCCCATTAGCAATGCTGATGAATGAGCCAAGAACAAACCAGAAACTTAAAAGAGACCCTCTGCAAAGCAGAAATAACGCCCAGAGCTGCTTGGATGGAGCAGCGGCATTTTGTTTCGTGCTGGAGAGGATGAGGGGCTGGGTTGCAAAGAGAGTTTTGCCTCATTTTGAATTCTTTGCCCGTATGTGGTGCTAAGAATTATATAATTTTTACATCTTAATCTAATGTGGCTTTCAGGTACAAAGCGTGAAAGTTGCTGTCTACAAAGAAATTAGTCTGAAAAAAAAATTACAGCAAACAATTGAGGTAGATTTTTCATCCATCTGCTGTAGCAAAGGCACCCTCATGGCTGGCAGAGCTCTCGAGCAGTCATCTTGGTCTGGTCAGGTTAGTGCAAAATGAACCGGTGGCCTTTCCCATCCCTACGTGTTGTGTTCTTCCACTAATAAACCCCTGAGGGCACGGAGCCTGTTCTCAGAGGGTGAAGTTTGCTGCTAACCGCATTATTCTTTCAAAGCCTCATTTGAGAGAGAGCACGCTGGCTGCAGAAAGCTGTGCTGATAGCCTACAGCTACTTTGGCAGAGTTATTTCCGTTTAAAAAAGAAAAAGCAAGCCAGCAGTTGAGGAATTTAGCAATTCTTTATGCAGGTGTATCTTTCTAACCTAATCCATTTTCCCCACCTAATTCTCTTCTGCGTTATCAGCGGTGGTAGATGATGCTCTTAGCCACTGACCTGGAGAGGGTGAGTGGATCTGGTGGTTAGTGAGGATAATTTGGCAGTGACTGATGTGCTCTGAGTTATGTCTTTCTAAAGCTTATTAAGTCTTGGATTGCACTTATTGATCTGTATCACTGTACAAATAAACTTCGTGCTGCCACTCTCCAGAGAGCAGGTATTTCCATAGATACCTCGGCTGCCTGTGCTGGTATTTAAGTCATAAATCCTCTGTCTCCTCCCTGAGGAACAGCCCCAAAAAGCAGGGAATGGAGGATGCCCAAGGACAGTGGGAACTGCACAAGGTGATACTGGAGTGCCTCAGACCAGCAAAGTGGCATCAGTAGCTCAGAACAGATGGGCCCAAGAGGGTTTGCCCAGAGGATGCTGAACAATGCCCAGGACATCTCTGAGCCTTGCTACATTGAATTCCAGTTTTGGTTAGGAGCCAGAAAGCACTTGAGTAGCACTTTCTACCTGAAGATTTTAGTGCAAAATTTATCTTTTCAGTGAGTTGTGGAAATGCCCAGCTTATGCCTTGCAAGGTGAGAAAGTAAAGAAGATGCACAGAAATGCATTAAAAGTATGTAGTCTATTTTTTTTTGTCAGTCTGATGCTTCCCTGCCTTGTTTTGGAATTGTTGCTTGTCAGTTTATTGAAATCTGCTTCTTAATCAAATTCTAGTTGTCAGTTTGACGATGTTAATGAAAGTGTTGTGATGAAGTCAAATTCATTTCATTTCTGTCTGCAAACTACCTATTGTTGAATGAGCTGCTTTAATATATTAATCAGATGTATGATATAGCATTGTAACGAGGTTAAAAGTGCACACTGATTTCCATTATAAAGATATTCTTGATCAAGCAGAAGCTAATCTAACACTGTAAGTCATTCCGTAATTCAATTGTACTAACCGCAGTACATGTATAACCAAGATGTGTTACAACAAAGTCTCAAAAAAGCCCCACGGATATTTATATCTTTATAGAAAATAATGATTTACATTTTCAATAAACCTGATTTGTCTTTGGGGAAAAATGTGATTTCCTTTATCTTAAGCAAAAATCTAATGGGAGTCTTTTTACCTTGTCTGCTATGTTTTGGGTAAATTATCTTGGTGCTGACCTTAAATTGGATTAGGCTAGGACTGGGGAAAAAAATTAATATGGATCTGGTGGCTTCAAAACTAAGAGAAATCAACAGATGAAGGAGGAAAAAATGATTAAAAAAGAACACAGGGTCTTCCTGAGCCCCTTTTTTGGCCTTCAGTGGATTAATTTTACCAGCAGCTAATCTCTGCTGTGCTGAGATAATTTTACCGTTTTCGATTTGTAATAATTGTTACACTTCTATTTTAGGCTCTGCTTGAGGAGGTCCATGGCATCGCCGTGGGGAGAGCCTTGTGCACCCCTCGCCAGAGCCTGAGTAATGTGCCGTGGGGTTCCTTTGAGCTTAGCTGGGAAACAAATGGTTGTAATTACTCTGCTGAAGTTATTCAGAAGCTTAGAAAGCATTGCAATGATTTGGTGAGCTCTGGCGACGCCAGCCTTGTCATTTTAGTGAAAAACGGTCTTTGGAAAGAGAAAGGTGGATGGAGGGAGAAAAAAGTGCTGGGGGGGTGTATTTGTATGGGGAGGTTGAGATAAGTAGGGTTATGGTCCTTTGTAAGGGGCAAGTGAATGGGGTGGGGAATGATGGGTACCAAACCCTTTGGAGTCAGAAGGGTATTCCGTTCTGTGCAGGAAGGGAGGAGGGCGTTTTATAGTGAAAAATACTATTAGTGGCGTAAAAACCTTTGGGATGGTTTTGTTATAGGTGTTTATTGAAATATAAATCTGAAAATCTGCGTATACCTGCAAGCTCAGTCTGTGCAGGTTGCAAAACAGGTATTGCTTTTTACCTGCTTGTTTTTATATCACCAGTTAAAGCAGTAAGCCTTGCGTGCTCTATTTTATATAAATATTACATTTGCTATTGGATTGCTGAGAGAGAGAGAGAGAGAACTAATTAAGGAGATGGGATATTATCAGTAGATTTTTCTTCCCTGAGATTTTATGAGCAGTAATTTGAAAAGAGCCATATTAAAGTCATTGAGGAACAAGTTAATGCTGCGTTTCTAAGAATATTACCCTTCTACTCAAAGATTATATTGAAGAATAAACAGTGTACAGTAGCTAATTGCTAGCTGACACATTATAATGGCTTTATACTTCCAAAATTGAATCGGTCTGGTTTAAAAAAAAAAAAAAAAAAAAGTCATGCAGCAACTTTTTAATTATTTAACAATGTATTTCTCAAAGAATAATTGAATCTCTGCTCAGGGCTGCAGGAGGGGAAGTTGAACCAGTACGTATTGACCACATTTGCAACCCAGCTGACACGACTGCTGTTAAATAACCCATTATGGGCCCCGTCTCTGGCTTGCTGGCTTACGTTCCAGACTGATGGCAGGTATCTGTTTTTCCTCCCTAAATTAACCTGCTAGGAATTTATTTCTTTCGGATTGTTCCTTTCTGTAGTGCCGTAGGCACAAACACAGCACGATATTAAAACCCACAGAAATCTGTGAAGGAAACCAATTAACTCAGGGAAGGAAAAGAACAAGCACTGGCTTTGCCCGGCGTTGTTTCTCATCGCCCCAGCCCACGGGGCTGGGGGGAACCTCTCCGAGCACTGCTACTACCTTGGACTCCACTTCCCCCAGCAGAGACAGGACAGTCCCAGCTACTCCTCTCCTCCAAGAGAGCCAGAGCTCACCGCCTGTGTGGAGCTCCGTGCTCTCAAAGGGGCTGTTGTTCACTTACTGGTGCTCTGCAACAGGTAGAGGTGCAGAAAGGAATTTTTTGTTTTGTTTTCAGGTTCTTGTAATCCTTGCTTTTCTTCTCCTCAGTCTTTTGAGATGGTGTAGATTTAATTGCCTGCAACAGGAGGGTCTTCTAGGCCCCTACAGTAGCAATTGCACAAGTATTATAGTATGCACGGTTCTATAATTGCAATATATTTAGCATTAAATGGGCTTCACTACTTTGAGTCCAAATTTTCTAGCAATTTGGATGATTCGGTGTTAATTTTGGAATCGGCTGATTGGCTTTGGAACATCTTCAGCCTTCTCAGGGAATCAGAGTCCTGAAGACACAGCAGCAGCGTGGGATCAGGAGCTGCCGTGCCCCCACGTTAGCCCTGCTTGTTGTTGGGGGTTCAGGGCTTCACCAGAGGCCAGGCTTCAGGTACTGGCACTGTTGCATTTTTGCTCCTGAACCTGGCTTTGGTGAGTCTAGCATTCTCTGGACTTTGCTCCTGTGCTTTCCCTTTTGGTCTCTTGTTACCTTTCAGGCAAGACTGCCTTCTCTTTCCAAGTTAAAAAAGCCTTAGTTTGGTTGTCTAAGAAATGTCATATTGCATAGATCTAACTTAAAATCCTAATGGGTGCATTAGTATGCTACGGGGCCTTGTTCCAGGAAATGTCTTCACTTGGGAAAACTGCATAAGCGTGTGCTGAAAATTAAGGCAATGCTTTTTCCTTGACTCTCCCAGTCGGTTGGCTGTGTGGGTCCAAGCCCAGGCTGGAGCACCAGCTGCCTGCCCTGTGGTTTGCTGCCTAGGTCTGACCATAAAAGCTAAAATACCAGATTTTATTCAATATGGAATTGACAAAACACTGGAGGGAAATACTGACTTGAAAAGTTGTGCTTTAATTATATGTCAGGGATTACAAAGGCAGAAGGAACAACTGTGATCATTTAGTCTGACTTCCTCTCCACCTATAAATAACAATAAACAGCCTTTTGCTTAAACACAAAGCAGCTTTCTCCAGTGGATTAAACGCTGCATTCTGGGGATGCCAGAAAGGAGAAACATCTTGTTTGCATTATTTTATGTAGGTTTGAAAGGGCTCAACTCAAGCTGAGGTCATGGTTCCTTTGAGGGGAAGGGCATCCTGCACCGTGGAGGAGCTGAGTCAGCACAGAGGTCAGGGATGTGGTGGGATACAGCATGGAGGTGCCTTAGATGCTGCACCATGCACACAGGACCTCAGGCATCTGATCTCCTCGGCCAGGGTGGCATTCCCCTACAAGAGCAGTGATGGAAATACAGTGGTGGTCTCAGTCTGATTTAAGCTGTTTGAACCCTGACACAGCGGGGGAAGTGCAGATGGGGATCATCCAGCTTCAGCACGCTTAGCACCAAGGGTAGAAACCCTTAAAAAGTCTCTTGTGCTCCCCATTATTCTTCTGAGCTGCTGCACCCACGCCGTTACGCAGGCTCTGTGGTTAAGCATCCATGTCACCATGCAGTACACCAGACCTGCCAGCTCTTGTGTCACCTCTGTCACATCAGTACATGTGGCCATGTGGGGAACACATCCTTCTCCTTGCCCGGTGGAGCCCAGCACCTTCACGATTAGTCCTTAGATTTTACCAGGGCACAGCAAGCGCCTTGGGCAGCAGCTGGAGTCTGCAAGGGTGGCTCTGTGTTCCTGCTGTGATGCTGGGCCTCTGCAAAATGTCTTGTGATCCTCCACGTGAAGGATGTTATATAAAAATGATGTTATATTTCATTCTAATAATGCCTTCTTAGTCCCTTCTTAGTCTTCAGGAGTTTGAAGACCTGGTCTTCAAACTATGTGGTGATGGTTCTCAGTATAAGCTGGTCTGGTAGCTGCAGGAGTCCCTGAGCATTTGTAGCGCATGTTTGCAGCAGGTGTCGGATGTCACAACGGGCGCTGGTGTGACAGGCGCTCTGTTATTCTAAGCATTAGTGTTTGTGTGCATTTTACACATTATAGCATTGCATTATTTAAAGGTAATGCATTATTAAACGCTGTTCTCCTCGGTACAGAGAGTAGGTCACTTCCTGCGATTCCGCACGAATGAATTAGGACGTTGTCTCTTATGTAATCTTCGCAAGGTGCTGTCTGAATAATGGAAATTCTAATGCTATAGAGCTGATTAATAATATTTAGTACTCCATTAATGAGGAATTCTAGTGAAATGTGCGTATAAGACATCTGTGTTATCATACTCAGTTTGTTCCTTCTGCTGGAGTGCCTGAAACCAAAAGAACAATCATTACTTAGTTAATAATGACGTGCTTCCTAAAATAAAGGCTTGTAAATTCATTTTTGTGCCCATAATCGTGTTTTCCGCTGTGAGAAGAGAAAGGGAGCAGGAAATTGTCTCTTTCCCGTCTTTCTGCCAAAATGTATATAATGATTACAAGCATATAATAAGAGTGTTTGTCCTAGCTGAACGTTTCTTCACTTCTGTTAATCAGCATTTGTTTGAGAGTGTTCTGTGCAGTTTGTGGAGGGCGATGCAATCACTGGGGCAGTGTGGCAGATTTAAATCAGTAATGAAAGCCCGGGGGAAATTAACAAGACAAAACATTAACCACAGTCTAAACATTAACATATATTAGCATTTTTATTACACCTGTAGAAATGGTAGATGAGCTTGGTTACTACTATTAAAAAGTTTATGTTCTGCCCCACATCATCGCAATGTATATTTTTAGTTTAAGCCCTTTAGAATTTAATTAAGAGGGTTTCTATAGCAGTGTTTGAGTAATAGACTTCAGGTTCATTTTAATGGTGACTTTGAAGATAAAGAACGCGTTTGTGCCCTGCTTATAATGCTAATAATGCACGTCATGGGTAGCAGAGTAGGTTGTGAAAAAGAACTGGGGAAGAAGCACCAATGCAGGCAGCTGCATTACTGAGGCTTTCAGCCTTACTGGTCAAACTGGGTTCCATTGCTGAATGATGTGGAGGGTTTAGTGGACATCGGTTGGTTCCTCCAAAGGCAGCAAGTTCTGCTGAGATCTGTGGTCGTCTCTTCTGTGCGTACCGTAGCAAATAACCCTTTCAGAGGCTGTGTTCAAATCAATTATAATAGTTAATCAATTTCAGTTTAATGTGGAGCTTCTCCCAAAGGAAACTTGGCAGTAGGGGTAAAATGACATACATGAACTCCAGAGAGCAGCGAAGATTGCGGAAGGAAATCTTCAAAAATGAGGCCATCCCCTTGAGGAAAAAAAAATACTATGTCTTCCTGGACAATGAATCTATAAGGAGAAGATATTGCAGAGAAAATGAATGGAAACTCCATGTAAAGTTTAAGTAAAGGTCAAATATAGCAAACTCTCCTTTGGAGCATAGTGGAGCTCATGGGCTGCATGAGGAGCAGCAGCAGCGGGTATTTGGCAGTGTCTAATGCGCTCTCTTCTCTTCCAAGGGGAAGCTGATTAGCTTTTAAAAAACATCTTCTAGAAAATTACCTTTAAGAAACTCTTATTCTTAAAAGCAATGCTCAGATTGGCTCTGAGGATCGCACGTGTGCTGCTTTCCAATCTTCTTCCCAGCTGGATTTGCTTGCTGATATGCAAGGCGAGAGGCTTTTGCCCCGTGCCTTTGCCCTGCCTCGTGCCTGGGCAGCGGAGCAGGTTCGGTCGGTGGCCCCAGCACTGAGCGATGCCATCCTGCCGTGGCCGGGCTGGGCGTGCCTGTAGGAGCTTTACCCTCCATCAGCTGCATCGAGGCCGTGATGCTTCATACACAATCTTGTACTGTTTCCCCGGCTGCTCACGGTGCATCAGCATGCAGCTGCCAACAAATTCCCTGAAGTCCTCCGGCACCTCTTACCCTAAATTAATGGGGAAGTGTTAAAATGGGCTGATAGTGCTACTCCATTAGCTTTGTCCCTGTGCTCCTCTCAAATCAATGTTCCCTCTAAAGCAAAGCCATTACATGGCATGTAACTCCCAAGGGCACCAGAAGCAGCTGCTTCCCATCCGGCGTGGGGATGGTCAGCAGCGGGTGAGCCCAGGGAGCTGCAGGATCCCCAAGGAGCGCTGCCTGACCGGTGGGCATGGGCTCACCCTGAGGCTGGAATAAAGAAATAGAATGGTGTGTAGTGGTTGGCAGGAGGCAAAGTATTCCCCTTGTGGCCTGGGTCACGCTGACATGGAGAAGGCTAATGAAATCAGGTAATTAGTGAGTTTGTTAATGAGCTGCGGTAGGGAAATTGAGCTTTGGCTATAACAATATTGGTTGCTTTGGGGAATTGTAAAAGTTCAGGGCTTTGAGAAGGCTTTGTTTGCCTTGTGTCCCTTCATAGCAGTTTTTCAGTGGACTGGCAGATTCTCTTAAAACAAACAAAACCCCAGCCTCCACTGCCTAAAAACACACTGCCTTTTGATTTACTTATTCATTTTTTTGTGGCATGGTGTTGCAAGCTGCCACCTGTTCTGGACTGTGTGTGACATGAAATAAGAGATTGGCAGTCATGGTTCTCGCATTGAATATACTTTAGATAAGGACTTGTGTATATTTACGATCCTATTGATAGCATGTAGAGCCCGAGGAGAAGAGCCAGCAGTTCCATTCTGTCAATTCGCTTTGAATTTCACATTTATAGTTCTGTGGCAGGAGGGAATCATGTATTACCGCTGTTGCTCAATACTATTTTAGCACCTGCAATTAGATATGCTGCCTTCCTTTTGCTCTTACTCTTGCAGGCATCCCACTTTGCCAGAAATGTGGCTGCCCTTGCTCTGCTGCTCCTGCCAAACCAAGTGGCGCTTGGAGAGATGAAGCATCTCACTTTTTCTCCCCAAAGTCTGAGGCTTTTGTTGTCCCTTCTCTAACTGCCCTACAATGGCATTTTTCTGGACTTCTTAAAACTTGGAGCTCACCTTAAAATAGTAGTGATTAGGAAGAGACTGGGAAACTGGGTTCATGCGTTCCTGAGCCTTCATCAGGGGCCAGAAAGGGAGAAAGATTGAAACAGGATTTCTGAGCTGTTGTCCTAGGACCGCTTGTGGCCCAGCAGAGTTTGGCAGATGGTTTGTGAAATCCTTCCCTCCCCCAAAAAGCGCACGCAATGCCACCCCTGCAAATGAGCAGGCAATCTGTTACTTCTATATTCTCTCACTTTATTTAAAGTTCAAATCTCAGCCGGATTTGTTTTTGACTAAAATGTGACAATCATTTCACCGTGACTTTGCAACATGGGCTGCAGGGTGGTTTTTTTCTGAAAAGGTTAATTGGTCCTTGAATATATAAGTAGGGTGCACTGCTCAGACTTTCCAGCTCCTCTCCGTGAATATTTCATCTGCTGTCCCATGTCAGAGTTGGCACAGTCCTGTTTGTGGTGCCATCCCTCACAGGACCCCGAGGTACCCAGATGCCTAGTGGGGCTGCAAGGATGTGGCTGAGCCGTAGCTCCCATGCTGGGAGGAGAGGGGCTGTGATACCTTCAGTGCTGGGTGGGAGACAATGCAGCCCAGTCCACCTGACCACTTTGCTGTTTGAAGCATGCTCTCGGGTGGTGCTATTGTTCATGCTGTTGCTCCGGCCCTCCTCTCCTATCCAGCATCTATCAGCATCCTTGGGGAAAAAAGCTTTGATCGTGAACTTGCTCTTCTCTCAGGGTTCAATAGGCTTTGCCAGCCGAAAGGTGGGCTTTGGAAAAGGAAGGGGGCACTTTTTACAGAGCTAGGGAGAATCAAAGGGAGTCATCACTAACAGCAGCTTAAAATATCTGACCTTTTCTCACATGTCTTCTCTGCTTATGTGCCTGTGCAGAGCTTTGGTGAAGCGATGCTGCTTTAGTGGTGGTGTTTATTCTGTGCTCACACTCTGTAGCTCTTGCATACTTTGTGTTTCCCAAGGGTGGTTTCGTAGCAAGTCTCATCTCTGACCTCTGTGTGGGCTTGGAGCGCATCTTTGCAGGGAGGTTCACAGACCCACGTACATCTTCACCCTCTCCTGCTGATCTGCTCACTGCAGGGATGGTGGCACCAGCCAGCACGGAGAGAACGTGGGACAGGCAGACCCATTCTGCAGTGGTGAGATCTCAGGTGTCCCAAATGCCCTTGTCCAGGTCTCCTGCTGCCCCATGTTGTCCTCCTAGTCCTGGCTGCTTACCTCAGGGGACTACCTGCAAATGTAATGAGAGGGATGAGTGCTAAAGGAAAACCCAAAAGGCAAAGAAAACAGCCCAAAATGTAGTGTTTGGTTTTCTTACTCCTTTACTCCCTCTGTTTTTTAAACCTCTCACATGATTTAGGGAGGGCAGTAGAGCTGATGTATTCTTTTGCAGAACTTGGGTTTGGCAAAGTGGAGAGGAAACACAGCCAAGGGAGGGCAGCAGAGAAAAAAAACAGGTAAGATGCTGAGAAAATGCCTCTGTGGCAGGTGCAGGAGGAGCTGCAGGTGCAGAGGGGACTGGTGGCAGCATCACTTCCCACCGCGCTGTGAACCAGAAATGGCAGTGCCTGGCTCCCACGAGGTTTCTCTTTTACTCTTCATTGTACAGCAGCCTGAACAAACAAACTGTGCTGCTCTTGATAATGAAAGAGGTGACATTACTAATTTATTTGCCCACCCAAACACAAGATGTAATAGAACAGAATTAATCTCTTCTCTTTGCACATCAGATGCTTGTAGCTTTGAGTGGTGGGTGTGCTTTTAGCCTCTGGTGTGTGACTAACTGGGAGTTTAGCTGGCTGCCTGGGTTTGTGTGGTGTGAAGATAAATGAGGTGCTGGAAGGAACTGGCATTTTGTGGGTACAGAGTCCCAAGCCTGAATGAGAGGGTGAAGGGCTCAAGGGAAGAGGGGTTGGTGTTAGCTGTGGTGCCTTCGTTGTCCTGGCAATTGGTGAAGTCCCCTTCACAATCCAGTATAGATGAGTCCAGCAGAATAGCGTAAGGGGGTTCAAAAGGCAGGTTTCCCAGCTGCAGCGGTGCCTCGGGGGGACAGTTGTCCCTTAGTGGTCTCCCAGAAAAGAAAGTGGCTGCAAGACTATCTGCAGCAGGGACGGCAGTGGCAGCCGCAGCACTGCTGGCTGAGCCTTGGGACAGTGGCCACACGGGAGAGCTTTAACGAGGCATTTTGGATTCCTTCCCTCACTACTGCAGCCAGTTACCGAATCATCTGTATGCTAATGAGCTAATTTGTGTCATTAACAGAGTCCTGTTAATCAAGATGTCCCATGGTATGACTGGGCTGAGCCACAATGCTTGCTGTGTTTTAGACCTTGATATTTTCAATTAGTAACGAAGTCTATGATGCTCATCCCTGGGCACCTGCAGCGCAGCCTGTGTGGATACTGAGCTGTCTGGAGATGCAGAAATCAGGTCTTAGGATTTACCTTCAGAAAGGAGGTGTTTCCTAAAAGTTTGGCTAGAGAGGTGGAATGTGGAGTCTTGAAATGCCATGGCTTTCAGCAAGGAAGGAGCAGGGAATGTTTTGAGCCCCCTCCTGCCAGCATGAGTTTAACCTGGAACAGAGAGATTTGCCAATCATGCCTGCAGCTCAGGGATTTTGATAGCCATTGGGGTGCCTCAGTGTCCAGAAATCTTGCCTAAAGTGTCCTGCCTTCTTCCCACAGGGCAGGTATTTGTACAAGAGCAAGGTTGCATCCTTAGGGCTGTAGTTTGCTTTCAGGTGCCTGTGTGAGCTATGAGAGAGGTGAGGATGACGGGACAATAGACCAGCTCATGTTTAGGAGCCAGTGTGCATCTTGAGTATTTTTCTGCAGAACTTCTGGTCCCAACACTTCCTTATGCTGCTGTGTTTGTGTTTTCCAGATTGGCCGGTTGTGCGGCCACGCTCAGCAGAGGCAGTATCGATCAGCTAATTACCCCGAAGACCTCTTCATTGACAAGAAAGTCCTGAAGGTGACTCACATCGAGCAAGAAGAAACTTTGTCAAGCCGGAGGAGGTGAGAATACTTGGGCTGAGCATGGTGCATGCAGGATGCCCTGCAGGAGCAGTCGCGATAAGGGACAGCCCCATGGAAGCAGGTGGAAGAGCTTCTTATTTCCTTTACTCATAAACCTGCAGCCGATTTTGACTCTGAACATCAGAGCTGCTCTGTGGCTGGCTCTGAAGTGTGGTGAGGTGTCTACATGTGTTTTCTCACCTGGTGCATCTTTTTTTTTTAAGCTGTAAAACTGTCTCCTGCTTTTCATATTTGTTTTGCTTTTTTGTAATGCCCCGGGCACCCAGGTTCCTACACCAGATGCCTCATCTGGGTTTCTTGGGCACTGCTGTAGTGACAGAAATACTCACAGGTGTAGCTGTAGGTAGAAATGGTCGCTGTAGCCTAAAATGTTGCATGTAATACTGTGTGTGTAAGTAAGGGAGGGTCTTCACTTTTTTGTGTGTGTGTGCAGTCTTTATGGTAGTTCAGGAATGTTAACAGCCTTTTATTGAATATTTTCAAAGTGAAGCAGGTGCCTCTGCTGCTGGCACTGCACCCTGTCCTTCCTTCCCTCTGTAAACAGAAGCTGTAATTCAGTGGGGTCACACTGGCGTGTCAGGGAGAACCATGTCCCCTCTGGATCTGAAAGTATACTCAGAGATGTGTGGTGCCTTTACTGCTGTCTTGAATATAAGAAAAATTCCTGCAGGAGAGAAACAGGCAAGCTTGGCAGTTTTTGGAACTGGGCATAGATTAAGCTGAATAGATTTCTCTTTAAAGAGTAACAGGGCCACATTCTTGATGCTGTTCCCATGAGATATAGCGCCACGGCTTGCATTCCTCTGTTGTCTCAACACGTCAAAGGGTTATACAGCTCAGGCTCTGCTGAGGTGTCTTTTGAGGACTGTAAAGTCTAATGAAATCTGCTGCAACTAATTACATGAGATCATACTTGCACATATGGAGGAGTTTCTCCCTTCCCTTCTCCTCCCTGCCCAGTGGGGAGCTCAGCTCCTTGGGAAGGTGTTCTTCCACTTGTTTTCCCCAGAGCTGCCAAAGTCTGTGGGAGAGGGAGCAAGGCAGTGCCTAGAATGGAAGGAGATGGCTGCGATGGGCAGCGTAAGGCTCATCCTGCTCAGGGTTTGGTGTAACTGAGGACCCAGGTCTTGTCTCATTTTGGCTTTCAAAACATTGTTGGCTGGACCTCCTGTCCCACTGTAAGTGCAGTACAGGAGACGACCGTAAGAGGTGATTCCTGTAGGAGGTGTATGAAGCATCATTTCAATTTGTGCAGGAGCATTGTGGGCTCAACTCCACCCTTTGGGGGAGGCTTTGATTCTTCAGGCAAACCCTTGTTTATTGGCATGGACAGCAGTGGATGGTTTGGTGCTTGTGATACCGACCAAGGGAGGACCTGTGTGGCTCTCTGCTTTCATCAGCTGCCGGCTCTGCCTGCACAGGCTGTGGTAGTCCGGCCTGGGCAGAAACAGGCTCCTGCTTAGCAAAAAGGCAGAACAGAGCAGCGCAGGCTGTCTTTCTTTGCTCTGGGGTGAATTCTCCTTGTGTCGCCTGCCCCCAGCTGGCAGTAGGGACCTTCATCTGGAGAGGGAATCCCACGAAATCCCAGAGTGAAGAGAAGAAGGATGGAGGGAGCTGTGCACCCCAGCCTTGCCTGAGCTTGCTCTGTCTGACAGCCTGGCAGGGCGTGGAGGTCCCACCACTGCGGGCACCGGGAGGATGCCCCGAGAGGGCTCCCAGCTTGAGGTGCTGATCTTTGTCATCCTTCCCAGGGAGGAAAGAAGCTGAGAAATAACCCCTTGCAAAAGGGAAAACACGCTGAACCCAAGCCAGGAGACTGGATGGCTAAATCTTACTTCCTCCAGTTCCTGTTATTTGTATTATCATACTTTTTGTGACTTTTACCTGCATTTGTGACAGCTGCTGATTGCCCCCAAGGGACAGACCTGGGCTGGAGGGATGGCACATTCCACCCCCAGCTTTCTGGCAGCTGTCGAAGTCCCTGGGATAAGCCTGTGTCCTGGCACCTCTGTACCGATGCTGAAGAGGACCTGCCAGGGACAAAGGTCCTTGGTGCTGGTGAGGGAGAGTGCAGGGTGGAGGTGCAGCCTTGTTCACATTCTCTCTGTCTGGCTCAAGCACTGCTTCTGTGGTACCTCCTGTCTTCCTGCAGCAGAGCCGTTTTGCTGAGTGTAACCTACCCCTTTGAATGCCAACTGACCCCGTGGCCAGCCCAGCACACCCCTCAAAATCATGCATTTTCAACAGTGCAGTATGAAACCCAGTGTTACTCATCTGTAGGGGTCTGTGCTGAGAGTGTCTGTTTAGGTCTACCACCAAAAATGCCACCTGTGCTTGCAGGGATGATGGATGGCCCAATGTCGGACAAAGTGACAAGGCTGTCCTTTCTCAAAGGGTTTCCATTGCCTTCTGCAGAGCAGAGGGGACCGCTGGTAGCCTGAGCACTTTCTGCTCAGATGCGCCCCATGTATGCATGACCTGAGCCAGCAACATGTTTCCCTGAGTGCTGTGAGAGTGCAGAGAGTGTGTCTGGCTTTGGTGTGCTGCATGGCTGGCTGAGGTTCTGCTGCCCCATCATCTCTTTCATCACTGGTGGGTTTGCCCTAAGAAGTACAAATTCAGCTCTTCACTGAAAAATGTCAGGAAACAATGCAAAATGCTACTTCAGGTCAGAAATAAGACTGATGCTTCATGGTTTGTTTTCATCCATCTGCTCTCTTGTTGTGATTGTATAACTACCTTCACTGATTAAAATGCACCAACCCCATCTTCTTTTCTTCTTCTTTTAACTGAGCACCATTATTTCCCCCCCACCTTATTTCTTCCAGGGAACTCATTACGAAGCTGAAGTCCTACAGCAGTTTTTACAGCAGCTTGCCAGAGTACATCTGCAACCACAGCTCTGCAGTTCAGAATGACACTCTTTGCTGGAATGGACAAGAAGTCGTGGAGAGGTGAATCACATCTCCCTTCCCTCTCCCAAGCATTCCTTATCTTCTGTTAACCAAGTGGCTGGGACACTGCTTGTTCCCTTAAGAAACATTTCCAGAGCCGGTATCCACTTGAGCTGCAGCTAAGCTGGATGTGCAGTCTGTGCGGAGAGAAGTGGTTGTATACTGCCCTCCACTGAGTTTTCTGCACTCTGCTGTGAAAACCTGACAACCATGACTGGTTTTGGTTGAGGTGGGTTGGGAGTCGTGAGCCAAGAGGAGAGAGCAGCAGCAGCTCAGCACAGCTGTGCTCCTGTGGGAAGGTCCATCACGGTGCCAGGGGTAGCTGCTCTGGAGTAGCAAAGGGGGCATTGCCACCATGCACTGCGTTGGAGTGCGGATGTCTCTAATTGACTCCGTGCAGTGGTAGTGGGACAGCATGGCTGGTGTCCCCTGCCCCATCTGGAAAGTGACAAGGAACACCTGCTGTTGGGTTTCTCGTTGGCTGTGGCTCTGTGCTGGAAGATATTGGGACCATTGAGCTCTGGTGGTGGCACCGCTGCCATCTGTCCGTCTTCCTGCAACTGAGCCCTGGCTGTTCTCTCTGGAAGGAGGCATTCACACCAGAGTCCAGCTCTGTCGAAGTGTTGCTCGTGCCTTGGCTGCTTTTCCCTGTTCCACTCACCAGTTCTTAGGATGTCCTGGCTGTAACTGTGTGGTTTATGAAGATGGGCAAGTACAGGATTAATAGCATAAAGGGGAACAAAGTGTTAATAGAAATGAAGATTTTTTCCCTTTTCTTGAAAGAAATGCCCCTCAGGAATGTTAAAGAACATGAAAATAGAACTTGCAAATGTTTTTTATAATTATACACGAATCTCCTCTAATCACCCTACTTTGCAAAGCATCCTTTGCTATTAAGTAGCTCATATAAGGGAATAAATAGAAATAAAATCAGGAAGTGGTGAAAGGTTGAGATATTAATTATGACTTCTTGATCAGTAACCTCAGGTGGTAATTAGCCTGTACTTGCGATACTGACCTGAAATGCTAAAGGGACCAAAATAGCAGCAAACTATATTTTGAAAAAAATTACTCGAGCATCTGAGATCACACACTTAATAAAATGTACTTACCTTGCCTAAAGAAAAATGTGTCCTCTGTGTGTACGTATTTCTGGAAAATCTTGAGTTTCCATGGCTTACTGAGAAGTACACTTAAAAAAAAGAAAAAGATATTGGAGTTTTTTTGCTGTGAGCTGAGAGGGGCACTGAGAGTGGAATCCCCCATCCCCTGTCAGGGAGGTCAGGAGTGTCCTGGAGGGGAAAGCTCTTGCTTTCTAGGCAGGAAGGCTGTGTAGATGGTGGCTTGCATGGAGAAGGAGATGAAGATCACCTCCATGAAGGCATTGAGTTTAGGAGGGAGGGCAATGGGTGCGTAACACAGAAGTAGCTTTTGCCTCATGAACTGCTTTCTCACCTTGTTTTTTTAGCATCTGTGGCTGTAACACTTCCCAGGATGACCCTTTCCTCTCCATAGCCTGGAAAATTGTGTTGTGTGCGGTTGGATTTCTGCCAGTGAAATACAGGAGAGAATGCAGCTAAATAAAGCTGAACTAAGATAATAGTCTGTGAATGTTTCGAATAGAAGCAAACTTAGTTAAGATGGTCTCTAAGGCCACTTGCACTGCTTTACATGAAGCAAAAACTGCCTGCTTCATGTGCTTGGACTTCCTAGCATGGCACCTCTTTCAGAGAACTGAGGAGGATTCCTGAAAATCAGGAGCTTTTAAGGTAATGGTGCTCAAGCACACAGAACCACCAGTTTCTTTATTTCAGTGTTTTCCCCAAGAGGGAGCCAAGCAGCTGTTCAATGCATAGGAGCTCTTTCGCAAGCTGCTCTGAGAATGTGTATTATGTATTGGAGTGTTTCTGGCATGGCTACAGCAATTCTTCTGCTCGGTCGATGTGCACTTGTTGGTTGTCGAACTCCAGCTTACCACTTTTTTGCAAGAAGCTTAGCTTTTTTGAATAGCTGCTGTTAGTTTCACGATGCTGACCCGGTGGTACTTGTCCCACACATTTTACAGCTTCCAGATAGAAGCACCTGATTTTCTAGGGTTTGTACATGTAAAATATACTTGAAGTTTTAATGTTTTCTTCCTGTTTTGTTGGCTATTAACTTTTGCAAATCAGACCTTCCTGACTGAAAAGTTCAGCGGGCTGGACAGGAGGAGATGCTCATGCCTTTCACTTAACCTGCTGTCTGTGGTTGCTGTAGCTAGATATGTTTCACCTCGAGGCAAGATTAAGTTGCCTGAACGTGGGCACTGCTTGCAACCTTTAGGCTTTTGGGACATTCATAGGAAGATCTAAGACCACCCATGTCCCCATGGTGTAGCAGCTGGGGCTCAAGGGAGACATCTTGTGATTCCTATAGCATTATGAGGTGCCCACCCTAGGGATAAATTAAAAAGCACCAACAAAAGCTGCTGAAAGCTTTGCAGCATCAGTTGAAGACTAGGGGAGAGGGACAGTTGGGTGGATGCTGTGTTTCCACGTGTTTCCATGTCTGGTGCCTCACAGATGATCAATAAAGCTTCTTGGGCATTGCTGTGTATCAGTGAGCTCAGTGTGAACATCCATATGGGAATGTCTGGGCTTTGCTGGTGTTTCTGTGAGGCTTGTGGCTATTTACCTCTTACATCTTTTAGGCAGTACCTGAACATTAATTATGTTAGAGAGGAGCCTTACTGGTTTATCTGTTTTCTGACTTCTCTGTCACGACAAAGTTTGCAGGTTATTCTGAGTCCTTTTCCTACAACACATTAAATAAAGCCTAGAACAGCGACTTCCCCGCCCCTTGCCAATTCATTCAAGTACTAGATAATACTGACGTGTATCCTACTATTTGACACAAACAGTCCCTTCTGTGCCTTGTGCTCCTCTTCTTGTGTTTTTTCTGAATCAGTATTTACTCTGTCCTGTTTATCTCAGTGTTTTGGTTTTTTTTTATCAACAGAGTGTGAGTGTGTCCCTCCTCCCTGCAGACTGGATGTGCTCAATGCCTTTCCACAGGGTTTCATTTCCCAGTTTAAGCCTTGAACTTTGAGTTTAAGCCATCTTCTGTTTCCTCCTTTTAACTCCCTCTGCCCTGATTTGATGTGATGCATTCATCTCTGAGGTGGCGCAGCTTGGCTGGACTGTTTTACTGTGCTTTCCTTATGATGCAACGGACTGTTTCAGTGCAGCCCTCTGAAGACTCTACTTTGCTTGTTGTGTTAATTGAGGTCTGATTCTCCTTGAGCTGTGTTTTTGATTCATCCTTCTCTCTGAGATTTCCCACCAATGGCATAGTATTGTGTATGCAGCACGTACACTTATGGCATGGTGCAGCCCCTTGCGACCCCTTTTAAATTAAGAGCTCTGAGAACCTGCTTGACCGAGGGCTTTTCTACACCTTAGCTTGAGATGGGGATAACATGCAATGTGTTCTGCTGATGGGTCAGCATCCCTCATCCTGCTTTGCATACACTGGCATCTTTAAGATAATTCATCCCTCATTTTCTTTTACTTTGAGTCTTACTTTGTCATCCTTTGTCCATCTAATTTCTCTGTGTTCAACCATCTAATGGCAAGAATTCATCCTCCTCCCTGAGGTTTGGTCTCTGGATTGGTAGCTTGATCGCTATTCCTTATGAGGATTTAGCACATGGTGCCTTTATCTTTCAGAAATAATGGCCTGCAAACGGTGGCAACCATAAAAGGAAGGTTGGATTTTCTGGTCATGCACTGAGTGGTGCCTGTGTCTTTTGCTGTGCTGTTGCTGCTTGGTTGGCGAAATAAACCGAAATGGCAAGAAAAAAAGAAAAGGCAAGAAATTACTGCTTTTCACACTTTTCAGAGTGTGCAAAGAGATATTGTGCTTTTACATGACACCAGAAAGGTTCACAACAAAAGCCACATGAGGCACACTCCAGCACTTGCAAAGAGCTTGTGAGGGGTCACAGTGCTTGAGCGTTTGAGGTAGCTGGCGACCAAACCTGCTGGATCTCCTTTTGTCTCTGTGCATCCCTATGCACCTTTTTGCAGCTTTCTTGGGCTCGTTAATGGCCGATAGCAGAGAGCTGGGCATGTAGAAACCATGTGCAAAAGCTTACATCTGCCTAAGTGAGGGTTGCCATCATACCATTCCTTGCCCCTGTTTATCTTCATATCCCATTCTCCCACTTGCGCTCACACTGGTGGTGGTGGGTGGAGAGGAGATGTTGTCCAGCCTCTCTTATCCTTATCTCCATCCCATGCAGAGAAAAAACAGAGGGTGATTCTTGTCACTGAAGTCCTGGCTGAATAATTAGCTCATTTAAAGACTTCAGCTTAAGTCAAGTGGGTGTTGAGATATTGAACTCATCTCGGTTTCTATGGGAGTTAGGCATCTGAATCTCAAAAGTGATTTCAGCCTTATATATGGTATCAGGGCTTTGCAGCATTTAATACTAAAAGCCTATTAAAATCTAGATTCTCAGAGTTTAATAATCTGCTTACATGAGTATATGCCTTTCAAGCTGTTCTGAATAGAATGACAGCAACATTTGCCCACTGCAAAACTTGTAAGCGCATTATTACTGTTAGATACTGCCATTTCCAAATTTCTGGAGACAAACTTGTACGCTAATCTAAATCACCCGCATAACTCTTGTTCTCTTTATAGCAGTTCCAAATTAATATATTTTTAGCACCTTGCCAGATTCTCTTCTTCATGCTAGAAGTCTCAGATTTCCATGCTGTTGCCAATGTACTGTGGTTTAGTTTAATCATACAAATCATAAACAATGAAAGCACAATTGGAAGCAAGAGAGAAAAATTAGATTCTGTAATTTGAACAAAGGAAATTCCATGCCAGCAATAACCCTTTAGTTCATGAAGGGGTTGGTTATTTCTGGCAGTGCTGCAAAATATCTGATACAATGGAGTCCCCAAAGAGAAGCTGTATAACTTTCAAGCACATAAAACACAGCCTTGTAGCAAATATAAGCCATAATGAAAGGATAGTAGGCAAATTCAGTGGGTTATTGAGTGGCCATAATTGTTTCCAGAGTATTTCAGAAATTAAGATCATGAATCTTCCTATCCTAAGCCTACTGCTTGGTCTCAAGTTTAGCCAATTTTTCCGTAATCTATTTGTCTTGAACTTTATTGATCTGAAGTAAGAATGGAGGGAGACTTCAGCCTGTCCCTTTACGCTTCAAACTCGCATTGTTTTGCTATGAATAGTACAATTTTTACTGTTCTTAAAGTCCCATCTTCCAGAACTAGGTGATTGTCTGAGACTTCACATATAATAAAAGAAATTAGCATCTGCAGCACGCGTACCAGCCATAGTGTATTGTGCAAGGTGGTTGGGAAGTGGAAACATTTCCCTTTGCCAGGGAACTAATACAGCAGGATCTCACAGGGCACTCATGGTAGTGGGACTGGGCTGCAAGGTGGTTGATATTAGGAAACCAGCAGAAGCTATCTCCTTTTTATTTAAGTGATAATGTTCCTCATTGAGAGTGTTGGATCTTCCAGGTTGCTTTTGAAGAAGTTCGCTCAGAACTGTTGGTGGTGTAAATTGACTATGGCATTGCATGCTCTGCAATGACTGCAAGAACTCGCTGCAAGCCAGCAGTCAAGTGCACATTGCAAGCAAGGAAGACACTCGGGAGCTGTACACTCCAATTCTCTCATGCCACATGCACCTCCATATAGCAGGTGTCTGCATATGGTCAAGGGATGGTGAGACCATGCACTCCATTTGGAAGAGGACAGCTAGGGTGGACCTGCACTTGGCTGGCCTGCAGCCCACATGGCCCCACGTGGGCTGGGGCAATTGATGTGGTTGACCAGGTGTCCTGGACCGTCTCAGAGAGGAAACAGTCAGGGAAAGAATTTATCGCCTCTTATGGACTCACCCAGGAGTTAGTCTGTGGCTGAAGAGTGGGATGAGTGGGTTGGAACACTTCTTCCAACCTTTTGACTCCTGCCTTTTGCACTGCTGATGTGACATTAAGGTTATCAAACTAAACCAAAAGGTACCTGGGCCAGAGAGAGTAAAATGTGGGCATCACCACTGCACTCGCCTTTACTGGCCCCTGAAAAACAGCTGGAGAGAAGACTTGAGTTCCTGCCAGGAGTGTGTGGGAGAAACTTTTCTTCCCTGTCTTCCCTTTTTCATACCATTTTGCTTCCTGTGTGGTGAGGACTCAGTGTCACCAGCCCGCATAGCCTCTAGTAAGTAGGATCTTGAAATGCAGAGCAGCTTCAGGGCTTGCAGGTGATGGCAATCCTGCTCTTTTGAGCTCAGTTATTGAGTCCTGTGCAATTAAACCTCTTTTCTTATATTGTAGTCCTGTCTTGTAGCTGACTGTGTTGTAGTTGTCCGCTATCCACTCCTTCAAACAACTATGATTCAGAGAACAGAGATACAGGAAGAGCCTGCAGGGGATATCATGCTGTTTAAGTTGTGGAGCTGCATTTGAGTAAATACTTTGCAACTGGAAGGCAGGTATAAATTGATTGTTATTTGAATGAAAAACTTACTTTTCTTTTTCTAAAAGGTGTGATTCTTTATGTTTGACTTTCAGGATTACTTTCTTTAAATCATGTCAGGCATTGCAGTAACTCATCTCTAAGCCTAGCGTGGCCAAGTAGGATGAACATGTATTTTACATTCATTGCCATAGATTTCAACTGCGTTTGTCATCTTGTCTTCCTTGCTCTGAAATGAAAGCCTGGAAGGAGCTGTATTTGGGCTGGAATGACCAAGTGTTCACAGGAGACATTTGTGGATGATGGAGAGGAAAGAAGGGGAAAAATCTCCTAATTTGACTGCATGTTTTGGCATTTATTGCTGGTGACTGAGAAGGAGCAGGAGGGGTCTGTAGTTGTGCTGTCCTCACAGAAGATCTCAGATAATAATTATTTTGATCAGGTGATTGTCTTTAAAGTCATTTTTAGAGAGGGATGCTTATCAGCACATTTTACAGTGTGACATTTGTCTTTGGAAAATACCATGTTCCTAGCAAGAGCTCATACTCGGGGAGCCCAGGCGAGGAGATGCTGCTGACTGACGTCAACACACGTCAAAGAGGGAAAGTATTTTGGGCTTTGCTTGTGAAGTGGAAGCCAGACCATGCTCATGTTGCAACACTGATATCCCTTTGGTGCAGGGACCCCCTGGGACCATGGGGTGGGCTTGAACCACTGTGCATATTTGCTGTTCAGTGCCAGTATCACCATGGCAAAGGTATGTGATGGGTTTCGTTGAGTGGCACAAGTGTCCTGCAGAATGGGCTCTTTTGTTGGCACACGTTGAAAGCAACTCAAGAGGGCTCTGAGATTTCTCCTTTGCTGATCTGTGCCTGGGGAACGTTTGAGGAAGGTAATGTTTCAACTTTCCTTTGCAATGGGACCTGCAAGTCCATCAGCCCAGCAGCAGCTTGGTGGGACGTAGGGGACCCCGCATGCCCTGAGAGCCCCCCATCTTCCAGCTTGATGGGGTCTGCACAGGCATCTGTCATATTAAGGCCTGGCTGCTTGGCCCAGGCTGCAGGGACAGAGGCCAGCTGCCATTTACAACTCCTCTGGCATTTAAGGAATGTCCATCCCTCACTGAAGCTATATTTCAAAGTCTTTAACCCTTTGTTTGCCTGCATCCTGCGTGTCTGAATGCTTGCCAGCCCAGTCCTGGTGCATGGGCACAGAGAGGCACAGCTGAGAGGGAGCCGGTGTCCTGCTCATTCCTGAGCGCACCAGGAGGTCTCAGCTCAGCAGTGCAGAGGCAGCATGTCCTGAAGCACCCAAGCCATGCGGGGCTTTGGCTCTTCAGATGTAGCATGCACCATGCTCCTGCTTCTTTGTGATTCATGCTCAAAGATGTACAGCTTGTAGAGCCCACTGTCTTGCTGCTTCAAATGCCTGGTGTAATTGTGTTTCAAACTGGTTCAGTTTGGGCTTGTTATGTACCCTTGTACCTGGCCAGGTGGGAAGCACCAAGTGGTCCCACTCTGCTTCACCAGCATCACTGCTTTAGGGAGAGATCCTCTACAGACACTTCCGGGCTTGCGCCCTTCTCTGGTAGACTTTCAGAAGGGGTTTTGCCCACTCAAACCAGATCTATTGAGTTTCTTTGTATCGAACTGTTTAGAGAGAGGGATTGTATTAATTTAAGTAGGCACCAAACAGGCTTGGTTCTGCTGTTGCTAAAACCTGTGGGGGATTTATCCTGCTATTAATAGTTAAATCTCTTAAACCACAGGAGACTTTTCAGCAATATACTTTAAAGTTCCATCGTGTTTTAAATTAAATGTACAGTGACACCAAAAATGGTAATTTCTTTGACATCTGAAACATCATGCGTCTTGTAGATGTTTGTGTTCAGTTGCCAGATGTGTTGTTAGGCTTCACACAGTGGCATTAAGTGACTGTGTGACAACTAAGCAGCAGGTTTAATAGTTCACCGCTCTCTATGCTTTATTCCCCTGCAAAAAGTTAAGCCCGAGTATTTGCAGAGGCGGGCAGGTCTGTCTTGCGGCAGCAGCCTCTTCCCACGAGATGGTGCTCAGAGCTTGTGGTCCCGCCAGCTCTCTGTGCTGGGAAGCCAGATCTTCTCCTAGGCATGGGCTGCTGCAGGCTGGGATCCAGCCTGGCACTCTCTGCCCCCATTTCTACCAGTCAGTTAGCTTTCAGCCTATATTGAGCCTGTAAGTGCACGTAAGTGCTTTTCCAGGCTGGGAGCTATTACATCTCAGGTATAGCTGTGTTTTGTACTTCCCAGGATAACACAACTGTTAGTCCCTCCTTCTCCCTCCAACTGTGTGTTTTGCAAAATGTTGAGTCCTAACTAGAAACATCATCATGGGGAAAGATGTCTCGGTGGAGAACAGAGCTGTTGGAGTTGGTCCTCTACACTTGGGCAGCACTGTGCTGCAGGTGAAGCACCTGCCCAGTACTGAGGAGCTGGTGGGGCTTGGACACCCAAGCTGATGTTTCTACTTTGCAGTGACTCTTCTCTTGTACCTGGATAACATGTTTCTGTCTGGAATCAGGAATATATATACAGGTGCATGTTCCTCTGTTAGAGGCACAAAACCCTCCTTTCTCCCATCTTTCGTCTGAAATCTCTTTCAGTGAAGCATCTCGTGGACTGGTTAGCCTTCAACTAAGCTGTGTGTGGGGAGTACCCAGTGATGGGGACCTAACCGGGAACGCAGAGTGCTCCTATAAATGTAAATCCTGCTGTGAAAAAGCCGTGCAGAGGAAATCAGCCTCAGTGCTGTATTTTAAATGATGTGACTATTTCAGGGGGGCAGATTCCTGCTGCACCAGAAGAAATCTGGGGTTGCCTTTGCATCTGCAGTTTTCTGAGTCAGTCTCATTTCTAATTTAGAGTTTAAGTAGGGCCAACCCCCTATGTATCCCCCAAACCCTCAGTGTGCCTAAGGAGCTGTTGTAGCTGAATGTCCCATGCCTCTTGCTTTCTCCTCTGCAGAGCATCCTCCCTGAGCTGGCCCCACCATCCCTCCTGTGTCCCTCTGCTCCTTTAAATCCCTGCTGAAATCCTGCTTCCTCTGCAAAGCTGCTGTGAAATGGGCTGACTGTCATTGCCTGAGCTCACCAGGCAATGTGGGGATGAAGGATTAGTGGGCAGGAAAGCGGGGAGCTGGCAGACGGGGAGGCAGTCACCAGGGCTGGTGCTGGGAGTCGGGTAAGGACATGATGTGTAAGACATGAAGCGCAGAAAGGAATATTCATCGTGTTTACCCGCAGCACCATGAAAATAAACATAGACTAGAGCAGACTGATGCTTGGTGTTATCTTGGTGATCTCGCTTTTGTAGGCTGTGCTGGAGTTTGGCAGCATGTGCTCAGGCTGTCAGCTCTTGGAGACAAGGACTTGTTTTGTGTACCGGGGCTGGGCTGGCAAGCATTCAGACATGCGGGATGCAGCCAAATGAAGGGTTAAAGACTTTGAAATATAGCTTCTACTGTGTAGAGTACCGTGGCCCGTCATCGAGCTGTGATGAATACCAAGAACCCACAGCAGGAGAAGGCACCAGTGTGCTCTGCTGCTGTGGTGGCTTCCAGCAGTCAGTGGTGCCATCCGTTCACTGCGGGCCTGAAGCCAAGTTTGAGGTTGGTGTGGATGCTCTCTTCTCATGTCCTGAGCCATGTCACAAGCCATTATCCAGGTGTAAAAATGCATTCCTCCAAAGGCAAGCATGCAGTGATCCCTCTGTCCCTCTTCTCATGTTTATTACTCTGATAAACTTCACTATTCCATCAATTTTGCAGCAGTGACTGTATATTTCTTTCCTAATCGCTGATGAGAAAGTTGAATGCAGGCTTGGCCGCCCTCCTCTGCGGAGCTGCTCTGGCAGCTGTCTGCTCAGGGAGGGTCCCTGTGCAGAGTTGTGTCTGGAGACCCCTCCACCAGCTCTTTATCTGCTTTACGGGTGCTTCACTGAGTTGCACGGTACCCATGTAAGTTGGGATATCTTGTGGTGCAGAGCCCAGCACCGCACCAAAATCAAGGTACATTCTATCTGAGCAGTTACTTTGATCCCCAAGGCTGAATCTCATCAAAGACTGAAATCAGGATTGTTTGACAACACCTATTTTCCATTAGCAATGTTGACAGCATTAATTATATTCTGATGCTTTAATTCTTTATTATTGAAATCACACATCAGTGATAGTCATTATTTTGTGAGAGGGTTGATGTTATGCTAATCAGCTTTCAGTTAACTGGGTCATCCCACTCTTTTTTTTTGGCTATGGGCACAACACTACTGCTCTTGTACTGGAGTCTCTGTGGTCTGCCAAGATTTATTTTAAACAAACATGAGCAAGCCAGAATTTCTGAGCCAGCTTTTTTTCAGGACTCTTGGGTGCAGGTTATGTGAAAATATTTATCTCTGTTGTATACTGTTTAACATCTTCCTTGGTTACTAATGGACTGGAAAGGACTTAATTGTCCTCAAGTGATACAAGTACGTCATCTTGCTGCTTTGCAAAGGCAGAGCAGAAATATTTATGGGAATCTTTTGCCTTTTCTTTATTATTATTAACTGTTTTGCACTCTCTGTTTTGGAAGGGGCTGGTGCTTATATTGGTATTTCTTTTGTTTGTGCTGAACTTTAAAGATCTCCTCTATATTAGTTCATCACATCGTGGTCTTCTCTGTTCTCACTTCCACAGGTACAGTCCCCTAATCACAAGAAACGGAGCAAAAGCTCAGCCTGGCAACCATGAGATGAAGATGAAAGGTGATCAGCCAGTGATCAGCCAGATTATTGACAAGCTGAAACACATCAACCAGGTTTGTTGCAGGGATGGCTCCAGAGTGGGCGGTTTCCAAATCAGTCTGGCCTCCCCCACACTATCTTCAGGCTCAGCCAGACAACCTGGGGCATCTCCATCTTCTGCACCTCTGTGTGGAGCCAGTGCCACCTCAGCGCTGTGCAGTACCAGGTCCTGATTCATGCACAGCAGTGTGGTGCTCCACGGGTGCAGCAGGGGATGCAGGGCAACTGCGTTGCAACTCTCCAGGGCTAAACCTACACCCAGCAGGATGTATGGATGCATCTCTGTGGTGTGATTCTGCTGGGCATCCATCCCTCACGTGGTCGAGGACCAAGAAAAATGAAGCTGCTGTGGTTCTCCTGAGCATGGGGTGCTGACAGGAGTCTATATGGCATGTGCCCAATGTACCCTCTGGTTGGAGGAGTTCCCTCTGGCATTGCTTTCAGCTGGCAGAGAGAATCACTTAGATTTTTCTGTATCTCCCTCGGCATCCACTCCCATTCACTAGGGAGAGGCAAGTTACCACTGAATGGGGAAATGGCAGAGCTGGATGAGACCCTTTCCACTGGGGAGGGAGCTTCCTTCCCACGGTCTCAGACCTAGCGTCCTTGCCAGGACAAGCAGTATCTTGTCTCTACCCATCATGCCAGGCCAGGTTAGGTCTGTGAACAAGCCCTGTTGCTGCCAAGGGATTAGGTGGCACCTCTGCACAGCGTTCAGCTTGTGATTTTTAACCTCCCAGAGCTCTTCTGCAGTGTTCTTCTCTTCTCAGGTCTTCTGTGTTCTGCAGCTCTTCTCAGGTCAGCCAGGCTGGGATTGGCTCTGGACTCTGCTCTCCTCTCTGTTACTGAATAACTTGTGAAGGGAATGTTTTTCGGTAGGCTGATAGCTTGGACCTCTGTACTTTCCAGGAACACACAGCGCTGGGACCTTACAGGCCAAATACTCAGGTGGTAATGCTCTCAGTTAATAACAGCTGAACTGTTCAGTCACTCAAGAGAGAGCTCTTACCAGTGGGGACGTTGTTCACGGTTTCTCTGCTGCGAGGCTTTGAGCAGCAGCGGGTTCCTGGGGTTAAGTCGAGCTTCGCTTCCTGGCTGGGTGGGCTTCGAGGGCTGGTCTGTCTGGAGTTGCTGGCTTAGCGACTTTTCTGCTAACCTATGCTGTCCTGCTCCTATGACTGCCAGGGACAGTTTTCATAGGAGTTCTAGGTTTACCCCTGCGCCTTCTAATGCCAACACACCTCATTAGCTGCTGTCTGGGAGCGGGGTGCCCCGGGGGATTAGGGGTCCCCAGGAGCACCTCGGCACACGGGAATCGACGTGGGCAGCAGCAGCACAGCCCGTTCTGCCTTCTCAGATGCCTCCCTGCATCGAGCGGTGCCATCTGCCAGCAGCACATAATTATTAAAAGAGGGGGGTGGAGGATGGAAAATAGCATAATCAGCTCCCTATTAAATGGGGTAGAGGGCAGGCTTCAACCTGCAGGTGTAAATGATATTTTGCCATTCACAGTGAGAAAGTTGCACTGAACAAAACACGGTTATTAGTGTGCTTGAAACTGCTGACATAAAGTGGTTGTGAAATGCTGGCTGCCAGATTGGGTCAAGTTAGGTCTTTGCTGAACAGTTCAGGCTGCTGAGGAGCAGAGATTCGTGGAATGAGAGACCCTGGGTAAACATTGCCGGGCTGAACTCAGCTGTTTGCAGCAGCGGAGTGTCTTTGTCAGCTGCTGCTGTGGGAAAAATAGCGGTAAGGGGGTGAATGTGGTCAGCTTGGTCATGATCTCTTACAACGCATCCCCTGCTTGGCTTGCAATATCAGATTGGAATGTGTCATGGGGGGTTGTTTTGGTTTAATCAGTGTAAATGTAAGAGTCTGAAAAATACCAAACCCTCTTGCAAACTTATGTTTGAGAAAGAGAGGGGTTGAGAATAAAATCAGGAGAAAATGAGAATTGATTTGTAAAAATTAGTTATGAACCTAGCTATTCCTGCGGCAAGTCTTTAGTCTATGGTAAGTAGCTTATATACCGGTTAAGTAACTGAGGAAGTCACTTAAACTGGGGGTGTCATAGCTCACCATCACGCTTATTTTCTTGGCCTACCATTCTTGCACTCTCCTTCACATCTGGAATGCATCTTGAGTGCATCTTGAATGCCAAAGAGTAGGAAATGTGGAAGGAGCAGAGCTGGATGAATTACAGTTGTGTTTTTCAGGTGTTGGCTTCAGATCTGGGAAGTGGTGGGGACTCCCAGGCTGAGGAGGGGTGAAAATCTCCTGATCCACCGAACTCAAGCCAACAGTGGCTTTTAAGGGTTTTCAAACATCTAGAATCTTTTGGAGAGAAGTGCATCTTTTTGAGTGGTTGTAGTGCTCAGAGCTGTAAACTGTATCGCCCACGTGACTACCAATAAATTGTGAATCTTGTACCGTGTAATGAATTCCTCCCCATGTGTTGTGTTGGAGATGCAGCTTGGATTTTGTGGACGTGTGTAGACTCAGGAGCCGTGCTAGTTGGTGCAATTTTTGTTAAGAGTTCCACAGCTTTTTCTTTTACTTGTAGATTTTTTTCTAATGTCTGTAATTTGCTGATGACTTGGCTTCGATTTATTCCAGGCTGCTCATGCTACTGAAAAATGTGTGTTGTTTCAGCAGTGTGCCACATTTTTGAGCTTGCTTGAGTTTGGCGAATGTGTTGTGTGCAGAAATCATGCTCACTCGTTAGTGTGTCTTCTCAAACTGAATCTGGGTAAGTGCGCACTAATAGATGAGAAAGCCTCATCAAACTTTTGCAGTTTGAAATGAGAATAGTGTTTATGCCTTAGAATAAAATCCACAGGGGCTGAAAGGAGTATAGAAAATTTAACCTGGAGAGAAGGGGAAGTAAAAGTTTGCTAGATTGTATTAGTTTGCTTCAAGCACCTTTTATCAAGCTAAAATAAATAAATATATGAAGCTCACCGCCTGAGCAGTGTGCTGTTTCAAGTCATTCCTTTCTGGATGAGTTCCCCTTGGTGGTGTCTACTCATCACATGAAGACTCCAGATCATTTTTGTTTCACCGAAAGGTGTGATTGTGGGTGGTGCTATTTCTCGTGCGTTGATGGTCGAAATGGTTTATTATTGCCATATTGGAAGAAAGGATTTTTTTTTTTTCAGTTCTGTTAGATGTCTACCGAGTTTTGATTTGAGTTATTTTTGCTGTGTGCCCAGAGGCATTGAACAGCCCATCCATAAATATTAGCATTGTTATCTCAGCTGGGAGGCCAAGGGTCGCCTTAAGGAAAGCGAGTTGGAATTGGTTACTAACTTTTATTCCCTGGAGTGGATGGGGTCTGTTTTAGCTAGAAGGGTTTTCAGTCATCCCACATGTGAAACTATATTGAAATTGAACAGCTATTATGTGTTAGCATGATTCTTGCTCAGGTTTTTTGTGACTTAGTAGCATCCCTTGGCAAAAAAGCAGTGTGCAAGGTGAGCTGTTTCCTCTGGTCACTCAATTTTCCTCCCACCATGGGGATGTTTGGATGGCTGACAGATGGGGACAAGCTTCAAGTTTTAACAGATACACATGGAGGTGGGAACCATAGTGTCCCGTGTCCTGCGTCCTAGGCATTCTGCCACATTGGTGACCTCCTATTGAACCTCCTCCCAAGAAAAGCTCTAGAGAGTGGACCTGAGGGATGCTGGTGTGAGCATGCAGCTGGCATGGAGACTCTGGGTACCAGATAGGTCAGCGTGACACTCCTAGTCCTCTCTCCAGTCCCTCTCTGTTATCAGCTGATTTGTGTGCTCTCTGCAGTGTTTACAGGGTCTGACACCATTGCAATCAGATGCTTTATCCCATCCTTGCTGCACTTACTGTTTAAGATTGTGCCCAGTTCTGATTCCTTTTTATACGTAGATAAATTCTGGTGTTTATCGTAGGACCATCTCTAGAAGGAAGAGTGTAATATTGGAAGAAAAAGTAGGGAAAAAGCCACCAAAAAAGAAAAATAAAATCCATAAATGGAAACTTAACTGGAGGAGATATGTCTTTACAAGACTGAAAGGCCTGGAAACATATTGTACATTTCCAGACACTGGAGTTAAGGGCTCATTTAGAATATTTCAGATATACTGGAGTTTGACAGTTCTTTGGTTTCCACATCAAACAATCTGTAATTTATTGCCCTGTATAGAAACTGTGTTTTTATCATATTGCATGTTCTCTAGCCAGAAATCTAACTACCATATAAGCTCTTGAAAAAAAAAAAACCCTTTGGGGATCGGAATCCAGGCAATATGCTTTCACAGACCCTGAGAAACCCACTTTGATTTATTTCCTTGGAAATAAGGGGAACACACAATTTCTTGGAGTATTACAGCTGTTTCCCCCAAGCAGGATCTTGCTGCCTTTCTTCATGTGCTCAGTGTAAAGACTCGGGTCCTGTGGTGAGCCTCTTGTGAAAAAGCTTCTCATTGCTCTTCGTGGGGTTTACAAGAGGATGAGAACAAAATTTAGAAGTTTTACGAGGCAGTAAAACACGGAGCTCTAGTTGGAAGGGAAAAAAAAAAAGGAGGCCCAGAGGTGCGAATGACCGAAGACAAAATAGACTTGAAGTTTGCAAAAAATCATACCCTGGCCTTTAAATAGCTGCGTTTGAAGATGAGTTGATCAACCAATATGTCCTATATTTGTTTGTAGGTTTAATGGGCTGTTTCCCTGCGGCTGGGCTGCTGGGAGAGGGCACGGCAGAGGTCACTCAGAAGTTAATTTGGAAAGAGGCCAAAAGGCCACAACTTGATTGAATCAAGTGTCAACAAAATAGGCCTGGGAACAGCACGATGCACTTGTGCCCGAGTCTCTCTCAACCCCTTTGCTCAAAATACGGAGTATGACGGAGCATCAAGGACTGGCATGGGGGCGTTTAACCCTGCTACAGGAGGACGATGCTCAGGGTAGAAAAGGGTTGGACCCAGTCCTCTCTTGGGGCACATGGGAACCCTGCGAATGGACTGTCCAGATGGTGTGGTGATAGCTCTCCGTGCTCGGGGTGCCCGTGGGTGCCCCTGAGGGAGATGTGGGGTCCCAGGGGATGCTTTGCCAGACTCTGTCCCGGGTGGCTCCAAGCAGGGAAAACTATTCAGTTCATTATGGGAGACCCAGGGGAGCTGAGGATTTTTTAGGAATATGTTTTCCCTTCAGAAAAATCCATGACTTTGGCAGATTTTGTGGAATCGCATCTCGCTGTGGCCCACCAGGCTTTCTGAGCGATATTATTCCCACTGTATTTTAATCCTCTAGCCAGATGAAGCAGCATAATAATTAGAAAAATGCATGAACTGCCAGATTGTTAAATAATGTGATGCACAGTGCTTATCACTTGAAAATACAATATTTAAATTGCACCAAAACAAGTCGCTTTTGGCTAATTTTTCACTTTTAAATGTAATAAGTTAACACTACAATGTCTGAAGTGCTGTATGTGTTTAATATAATGTATCGTTCCTCAAAAGAAATGTTAATAAACACAATAATTACTTGGACACGCCTTTTGTTCAAGATTATTAAACAGTTTGTAGCAATTAAAATATTAAAACCACATGTTGTTGAAAGCAACCAGACATTGCAATTATTTCTTTCTAAGGCTATTAAATAAAATGACAGAAGATTTTTATTTTAATGATAAATGCATTTTGGAATGGATTGGTTAATTCTTCTTTTACTACACCAAATAATCTATAGCTCCGCCAAGTCTAGGCCTGGTATTTACAGACTAACTCCATCATCCCTTTGAGCTGTGCCTCAGCTCTTGTTAACATGCCAGGTAAATGTTCTCCAACTCCATATGCAAGCGGCAATTACAGGATTTTGCCAGTTAAATCAGGGGAAGTGTGACCCTCTGTAATGAGAACATAATGAAATTTGAACATATCTGACTGTTGGGTTGTTTTTTAAACCCAACCCCCTCCTTCCCATCTTCAGTGTGAGACAGCGTTTGCCTACACCAGCTTTGTCGGTCAGGACGTTATCTGTAAACGTCCCAGCGTTATCGGGTTTGTTGTGGGAACACTGTATCCACAGGTCACCCAAAATGAGATTTCTTTAACAGTCCGAGATTAATTGGACCTGCTGTGTTTGCATGTGTGTTTTTAAACAGAGGCGTAATCTGGGCTGCGTTTGCTGAAGTTTCTCGCCTGTTCTACTTGTGGTCTTCCGTGAGACAGAGGAGTGTAAGGGCTGCACTGTTAAGCCTCATGCTGTTACTGTTTGTGCAGCTAAATTTGCTGTGGAATGTGAAATACTTCCCATTTTCAATAAGGAAAGGGCAGTAAATAGGTGCACTTCTGGTACTGCTCTGTGACAGTGAAACTTGGAGTTGTGCTGAGGGCCTGAGCATCTCCCGTGTGCTGCATAAACCCCTCGGTGGCTGCTACTTCTGACTAGTTGGTTGTTTTTATTGATGGTAGTGCCAAAACACCCATCAATATCAGAAGTCCTTATCAGCCGATTTTTGGAGAAAATAATGAACTGTGGGGTTTTCCTCGGATCACCCAAATCCCTTGGTCCACAACCACATGTCCATGTTTTTTGGTAAATAGACTGCAGAGCTGTCACTTTTTTAAGGAGGGTTCACTGTTTCTTTCTCCTTCCTACTTTCATTATCCTTTCCTTGGCAATGAATTTCAGGAACACGTGGGGAGGACTGGAAAAGGTGCATTCCTGCGTGAAACCACATCTCTCCTTTATCAGTACGAAGAAGGAACATTTCCCCTGTGCTTCTTTTTTTGCTGATCTCACTTGCCTTTCCGAGGGTCGCTTTGTAAGTCTGTGATGTTTCACCACTTATTTGGTATTGGAATAGATGTTTAGCTCAGTGGACACTGTAAGGACAGCAAAACTTTCCCAGATGGTGAATTCAGCTCTTTGCTTTTTTCAGCCACACCAGGAAGCTGCTGGGGCTGAGCTTGAATGGGTGGCAGTTTTGGCTGATTTCCACAGCAGTTTGTTGTTTGGTGTTCTTAACCTTTGGGTAACATAAATAGTATCACTCTCCTTCCTTGTAATTCCCTGGATGCTGCACGAGCAGGGATTCAACTTTGCCTCTGTGGCTTGAGCTCCAGTGAGGAGGCAGGTGCCTCAGGTGTGTCCTGCAGAGACCAGCCTCCAAACAATGCTGTGGAAATCAGCTGGAAAAAAAAAAAGTACTTTTAAAGGGGATTCATTTGTTTTGTGTCCAAAACGTGCAGCTGATGCTCAGTGGTACTTTTAAAACAAACACCAGATATCCTGTACCAGCACTGGAGTTTATCCTGTTGTGGAGGAAACAAACCTGAAGGAATCAAAACACTGTAAGTGAAGCCTTTGATACCAAATTAACAGTTAATTACAGTTATTCTGGGCCGCATTAATTGTATCAAGTGTCACTCTGTGCTGTGACTCAGGCTGGTAATTTAATCAGTAGATGTCTGAGGTGTCCTCTCCTATGATCACAGTAAGAAAGCACGCAGCTTTTTCTGGTGTTAGTGGGATGATTGCTAGGTTTCTTACTTATGTCTTTTTCTCCAAAATTTAACTTAATGTCAAGGTTTTTATAGTGTCATCCAGACCAAGAAGGGACTGGGATTCAGGGAGCTACTCTTCATCATCCAGAGCAGGTCTGGGGGGTAACCAGTGGTCTTCTTGGCTGCAAAACAAATATGTTTGCTTCTGTTCCTGAGAAAAAGCCTCATTAACAATAACGTTACTTTTTATTCCAGCCTGATGTAGTGTAACCGCTTAGCAGGGACGTTCCCAGGGGAAGAAAGGAGAAAGCAGTGCAGTCAGACCTGCTGTGGGCAAGGAGGGCCAGTTCTGCTCTGCATCCACAGGCTTTGCTTTGGGAGCGTTGTGCCCAGCTGTGGCACAGTATGCAAGGTGGAGTTCTGCGAGCCACGGTGCCGGTGAGATTCCCGTTCTATTCCCTAGCTGCTCCATGTGCTGGAGAGGTCAGAGCCGGGGATGTTTATGGTGCAATTCTACCACTTCACCAAACCATTCTGCAGCAGGAACAAGATACGTTTATGGCTTTTGTTCTCCCAGAGATGTTAATGTACATCTGGTCCATGATACCAACTGGGGATGGGTAGCCAAGGATTCCTTCTGGATCCTGCCTGCTGCTCAGCCTGCTGTAGGTAGAGTGTATCACTGGTTTGGCACCTCACTGATGGAAAAGACAGCGTAAGGAGTCATTACTGTGCACTGAAAGATGTTAGCTGGCTGAAGCAGTTCATCTTCTGGTCTCAATAGCTTTGTTCTTGCAAGAAATGTCACAGAGCTTTCCTGGTCTGAAGGAGAAGAGGCATCAGACCAACACCCCACCCAGCAATCCTGTTTTGGGAAAGTTTGGTTCCTTTTTTAAAGCACTGAGACCTCTTCTGATGCTCTATCCCACCTCCGTGGAGGTAGTGGTGGGCACAGACTACTGCAGCTTTCATCCAAGCTGTGCTGCTGCTGTCAGAAAGTGCAAGAGGTTTTGTACATTTTAGGTAATGAATAATTTGTAATCTCACTCCTTTCATTACACCTGCTGATGTAGCAGATGTTTGTAATTAGGCAGGTCTGTGCGCTGGCAAACCCTGTCCCCAGTCAGTGAGACCGTTTTACCTGTCTGCGTTGGGGCAGGTGTAAATAACCCTCACTGCTCAGGAGGGCTCTCTCAGTTAATGCTGTAGCTCATTAAACTTCTTAGCTCTGTTTTGACACATAACTGCAAAGGCCAGGTTGTATTTTAGTGCTCTTGCTGTTGGAGCACATGTGGTGAGAGAGGGCCCTTACAGCATGTAAAACTCAAAACAAACAGGGAAGTTTAGATCGCAGCAATATTTATTGCCTATGGCCTTGTTCGACTGTATTACAAGGTAACGATATTTAAAAGAAGAAAAAATGTGCTTGGCTGGCCTTTCTGAGGACACATGTAAGAAGATGCTGTCTTGTGAAGCACAGGGAGCTGGGGGGCAGCTGGCTGGGGATGGGTGTCTAAACCATCAAGACGTATCCTGATGGGCAGGAAATTACTTTTTGTTTTTGGCAGAACCCCTTGAATGCCTCCTGCCTACCAGTGTGGATGGAGTGTACTGACCTTTTCATGCAGCACACGCTGCTGAGGGTGAAATTGGTGTAGGTGCATTTCAGGGCTTCCTCCACAAGTGTCGAGTCTCGCTGAGGGAGGGTATAAAGTCACTGGCTTTGAACCTAATATAAACACTGAGTTGCTTCAGCTGCTCGGCTGGTTGCTGTGCATCTGTGTGGGAGAAACCCCTGGGCAGGGATCCTTTTGCCTGCAGCTCTGGAGGCCTGAACCTTGCAGGGTCTGGTTTTTTAGAGGCATACGGTATCAGTAATGGGTTACATCTCAGTGTATCAGCAGCGCCTGTGCTGGACCATGGATGTTTCCTCATCCTGTTTGTAGACCCATCCTAGGAGGCAAGTGCCAATATTGACACAGAAAAAGCTGCGTCTGTGAAATTAAATTTTCTCCTCTTTGGGTTTAGCAAGCTGCAGGCGTGCTCTAAATGCGGAGGAGAGCTGTGACCTGGCCCAGGAGCCAGCCCAGCTCTCAGCTGTTAATTAGGGACCACAAAGGCTGGAGAGACCCCATTCCTGGGATTACTTTTGGTCTGGTTTGTCTCAGCCAAATGCCTGTTTAATGTGACATGCATAAATACTTGTGGTAGCAGGACCTGGGGCTCCAGGCTCCCTGCTGCAGCTGGGAACCTTCTCCCCCAGCACCAGCCCTGTCCTGCCCGCGGACCTGCTGCTCTGCTCTCCATGCCGGACAGGGTGGTGGCTCTCAGGTGGCGCATGTGGCCATGGGACACTGGAAGCCACTGACTCCCTGACTCCCAAAGAGTAAGTCCAGGGCTCAGCTAGGCACAACCTACTCTGGTGTGGTGGCCAGTGGGTCCACAGAAAGGACAGACTGACTGTTTGCTCCTCCCTAGCTAACAGGTTTGGGGGTGTTTGCCATGGCATTGTCCTCCTAAGTCTCTGCTGAAATCCACTGCTCAATAATTAGCCCTACAGAGAGATTGAGATTGTCTTGTCTGATAGGAGGTAAGTGGCTGATGAGGCAGTTGTTCAGTCTGTTGTGACAGCTCTGTGGAGCTGGGGACGTTAAGTAGAGCTGCTTGAAGTTGCTTGCCGGGCTTCCAGTGCCTTGGGATGAAGCAAATGAAAAAGTAAAGCTAGAAGGTGCCGTAACTCGGAGGGCAGGGGCGGCCAGGGGCACAGGGGCTGGTGTTCTGGCAGAAGCCTCTGTACAAGACAACACTGTGCACAATAATACCTGATTTGAGAAGTTCTTCTCCACTGGGAGCTTTATGAGAAAAGGGAAGTGGCTGGGACAGAGATTTGCCTCTCATTTGCGTAGCAGAAGGAGAAGAGGGGAAAAAAAAAATCCTTCCGGCACAGCTCTCAGCTTGCTGTTTCCTACCTGGTGCCAAGGACGAGATGTTTGTCTCACAGGCAGCCCTGGCAGACGTTGCTGACAGCCGGAGAGCAGCCACGTGTGCTGGAGCCTGAGCCAAGAGGAACTCTCCCAGCCCGGCTGAGCAGCGAGGAGACTGTGGGCACCCACTCACTGCTACATGCCGTGCCTTGGGCACGCTGCCCCCCTCTACAGAAACGTGGGGCTTTTTTTTAACACGTGGCTCAAGGTGGTATGATACCTACCTGTCCTCCTAGATGCTTTTGCATCTAAGGCACCTTCCTTCCAGGTCATCCCTGCTTCAATGCCTCGAAGATGTGATGGCGAGGAGGTGGTTGATTGCTCCACCTCTATCCATGTTGTCTTCTTGTTCCTTGTGATCCTGCTTTCCTTGTTGTCTCACATTTTATCTTCTGGTGACGTGCACTTTGAGCCTTCCTGAGCGATGTTTGGATGGCAGAGCAGCGTTCTGCTCCAACGTAACTAAACAAAATGTGGAAAATACGGATAATAGCGGTGATGGGTCTTGGCCCATGTAGGCTCCCACACCTCTTCTTCACTCACTTGCCAACCCCCTGAGGGGTGACTGCTTGGCAGGTGTAGAAATTGGTCCAGGTTCTCCTGTCTAGTGACACAAAGCGAGTAGAAACAAGAAAGGAAGGCTGCTGGGGCTGCTGCTAGGAGACTGAGAAGCTTTGTGGGGAGAAGGAACAGGGATATGGTGCCAGTGAAGAAACGGTGTGGGAAGGGGTCAAGGCAGACAGCCCTGCAGGTAGCAGGGAAGGGAACATCTTTACAATGCCTTTTCCACCCTTGACAGGCATGGCTGGTTAATATGCTTGGTAGGGACAGTTCTCTTGGTGACTTTCTTTCCTTGTTTCATTCTTGCAGGCAGTCTGAAAGCCCGAGTGGTCTTGAAATACCAGGTCTTTCCCTGATGCAGGTTTAAAAGTCCACCCATGAGATTAGTGTGGTGATCTGCTCCCCTTTATCAAGGTACAGGTGTAAGCACGAATGGATTCCCAGGTTGTGCACCAAATGAAATGTCCTCAGGAGGTGACGTGAGTAGCGCCAATTCCAGAGTGGTTATAGGCTCTGTGGCAGAGACTGAGACTGGGGAAGTGATGCAGATCTTCGCAGGCAAAGCAGAGAAGAGCTGGAAGGAGGTGTTTGCAGTAAGTAGCTGCATTTTTACATCACTTCTAGGGAAGTGGTAGCTCAGAGGAGTCTGTCCAATCCCAGCAAGAAAAGGTCCAGGCAGACTCCAGTAAGATGCTGAAGACATCCAACCACGTGTGATGATTGGTTTAGTAGTTGCATTTTGGAGTCTTAGGGATGTCTGTCTTTGGAGGTGGACAGAGGGGTATAGGAAAGGATGCTGAAGTGCTGGTGATAGTTTGGTTTCAGAATTGCAAAGGGGAAAGAAGGAGCTGTAACAGCTCACAACAAGAAAAGCAGTGTTTGTCCAGTGTTAGTATTGATGTGGGGCTCGGGGGATAAGCCAGAAGCAGATGGGGACTGCTCAGATCCCCAGCAGGCTGGGCTGGAGTCTGCAGCCCTGCTCAGCACCCACTGCATCCTGTTCCTTCCTACTGCTGCGCAAAAGTAAGCCATAAATAGCTGCAGGGTGGAAGGGGAAGGAACTGGATATAAGGTGAATGAGCTGATCGTAAAGCTGGAATAATCTCTTTTTCGCATGTGCCCTGTGATGAATGAGCATTTGTTTGAGTCTGGGGAAGTGACACCTCCCCTGCCCGGGGGAGAGCAGGCAGGAGCCCATCCTCTGCCTGCCATGGTGCCAGTAAGGGCTTAACCTCCGCATCTGTGGGAGCATCCTGTCCTGGGCATCAGCCTGCTGTCACCAAACCAGAGAAATTCATAATGGCTTGGCAGCCCCTTCTGCTGCTGAAAGAGATTTACAGTCCAGTGTGGACTCATTTTAATTACTGCCAGCACTTAGGGGTCTTTATCTGTCTTTCTTTACCCATAGGGATGTTATCAGTTTTGATAGCTAATCTGGAATTAAGCTGATGATCCATAAAGTAGGGCCACCCTTTGGTCAATAATTCACTGCTGTCACCAGCTTCTTTGTGCTATCAGGAGAGTGACCAGGAAAACTGATTTACTGGCAGCTGAGAGCATCTCCTCCGGAGCCTGCGAAGACAGTAAAGGGGGTCTTGCTCCACCAGTAGACCCTGAGTGATGCACGGCAGGGATTTTTACCATTTCGGGAGACTATATTTTGTGTGCTAGAAGTAAAAAACAAAACATTTTTATGGCTGAAGAGCCACAATATAAACTCAGAGCTATGGTTCACCCCTTTTGGCACCCGTTGTCATGCACTAGTGTGGACCCCAAAGCAGGAGTGACCCAAGAGCTGTGGATAGAGAAGGCATCGCAGAGGCATCCTTTGCCCACCCTGCCCAGAGCAGGCACGAGGCGCTGCCTTGGAGCTTGGTCTGCTGAGTGCAGCTTTAGCAGCACAAAACCTGAGATGACTTGAAGCAGGCAGTGTGGGGAAGCGCAGAACTTGCTTTTAGAGCAGCTGATAAAACAACTGACATGCCCACCTCCTTTTTTTTTTTTTTTCCCAAGAACTGAAAATGACTTTTCCAGCTCCAAAGCCTGCTTCTACTTTACTAACAGTTGATTAGTGATCACTCCTTGTTGTGCTGAGCTTGAAACAGGAACACAATTAGGAACAGGTTTCTCTTCTGCCACGTCTGCGCTGCCAAGGTACATCCAACCTGAAGGGCCATAACAAAACCACAGTTCAGATGTCCTTCTACCAAAATGCACTCTTCTGTCTGTGGGCTGATGTTGTGGTCAGAGAGGCAGTGATGCCTGCCTGTGCACACACGCACACGCCCTCACTCCTGCAAGGCAGAAGTACAGATCCTGGTATTTACGGACGTTTTTAAAGTTTTAAATATCCTTATTTTCAAATGGCATTTGGTGTCTGGTGCCAGGGAACACTGAGTTTTTCTGCAATATGCGTTACATTTTGGTGCTGCCCAAGAAGGAGAAGGCTCTCTAGAGCTTGGAAAGAGGCGAGTGACAAAGATGCTGTTGGCGCTGCATTGAGTTTCTGCTTGTGTATGCTCCTGTGCCACCGAGGCCCCCGTCCACAGAAAGGGTAAACTGAGTGGAGCTGGGAAATAGGAAAGTGGAGTGGAGGGCACCAGCAGATCTCATGATGAAGGTTGGTTAAATAATAAAGAAAGTATTTGCTAATAAAAGATAATTTTTTCCATGCTATTTCCAGGGCTAATAAGCAGAGGAAGTGGAGAGAATTGATTCTCCCATTGCATATTTGTGTATGATCAGGCCACAAAATTCAAAACACATGAGTTTTTGAGAAGTCCACAACTTCAGTCTTTTAGAATGGGTTCGTTTTCCCTTTTCTTGCTTGTGATCAGATAATGACCTTTGTAAGCAGAACAACCCCAGCTGTATTTCATAATGGGAATATACTTCTGTACATTGTAATGAGCTGTTAACAAGGAACAGTATCGTGTGAAAATCTGCACATTTCCCATGATGCTGCCCTGATTTAAAAGCCACCCGTAAATTATTCACTATTGCGGGTTTCAAGGTCAGGATTGGCTGTAAGATCTAGTTTTTCTTCCCCCCCAATCAATGTTTTCAGCAGGCTGGAATTTAAAATAGAAAAACCTGACCTGTTGGGAATCTCAGGAGTTGTGTGGGAAGTACAGCAGCATCTGTGTTGGGTACCCAGAAGCGTGTAGCCGGAGCAGACGGCTTGCATGATGCAAGAGGAAATAACACCTTTGCTCCTCCAAAACTCTTTCTTACCAAGGCTCCTGTAGGAAGGCCTCTGAAGTTTTTTAGACAGTCCTAAGTTGGTGGGTCTGGTTGAGTTTTGAGACATTTCTAGCTGAGTCAGGGGCTGTTTTTCACTGCTGGGTTGAGTTCCCAGGGTCCCCTTCATGATGCCAGGCAGCACCTGGTCACACAGCTGGGGATACAATGGAGTTTCTGCACTAAGGCATTTTTTCTGCTGGATGTGAATACTTGATTATTAAGCGTCTCTTACGATTCTGAATATTATTTTAGCTGCAAGTTCAGTCTCCATCCTCTCCAGCTTTTTAGGTTTGATCGTATTCCAGAGGCTTACTAAAAACATGCGAAGAATTTCAGCAAAACTCTATGGAACACTTTTATTAAATTCTTTCAGTCATGCAAACTAAATTAAATGACAGCTCTGTTCACCAAAAGATTACAAATATCAATCAGACTTCTCCCCTAGACTCATGAAGGAATTAAATGTTTTTCTAAAAGTCTTCTATCCACCTTAATAATCTGTTTGGCAGTTCTCTTTACTTCATGTATTTCTTTTAAGTGTGTTGAAAGGGATGATTTTTGCCCTAAAGGAGCACAGTGCTTGTACCTCACTGCTGATATTTTCTCTGTATTTGTGGGCACAATTTTAAGTATTGCTCCAACTGATATTTACAATACTGTGGGCGTATTTTCCTAAAGGAGAAAACAGGTATTAAACTACAGTCCAAGGAACACAGTGCTGATTTCTTTCCGGAGACGGGAGATTAATAATAAAAGGTATGTTGCAGCTCTCACTGTTTATGTTAAAATTGGAAAAACAAGACCAGGTGGCTCAGTGGGCTGGTGGGATAGCGAGCTCTGAGTAAAGTGGTTTTAAAGAATGAGGAGTTATAAAGATTTCAACATACAGTGGCCTGTCCAAACCCAGCTGAGTCATTACCCTGCGTTGCTGCATCTGTTTTTGTCTGGTCACTATACAGTTATGAATAATTGTATAAATCATGCTGAGAGGCCTTGGGGACCTTTCCTTGCAGAAAGGCTCAGTGCACCGTTCCCATCTGGCTTGTTTTTTAAGCTGTAGGGAGACCACAGGACAAGCCAAGAAACAGCAATGTATATGGAGACCAGCTGGGGCTGCCCTGCATCCCTCATGCCGATGATCCGGCAGCTGACACGGCAGTGAAGGTACTGCACCACGTCCCGCCCTACCCATCCAGGGGGTCACAATTTAAAAGGGATGAGATTGGAAATAAAACTGATGCACGTCTGAGCTGATGGAGCTCATAGTGAGGAGCAAAGACTGCGACCCGTGTGTTTCCACCGTGGCAGGAAATTTTCCAACCAAATGATGCTATGAAACTGTGGAGGTTGTGCAGATTGGATGTGAATGTGCTGCTGACACTTCGGAGATGTGTGTTTGTGCATGGACTCCTACAACTGGTGCTCTATTTTCCATTGGGTACATTATAGTGTATTTTTGCCATTATGGTTTAGCAAAGAAGAGTAGCTACAACTGTAAACTCTTGCAGCTGAATGAATTGTGATTAAGTTAAAGCTATCTCACTGTAATGTACTACTTTAGTGATTGCAGGACTATGTGTTTTCCTGCCTCCTGCCATAGGCCTTAAACCACAGGACATGAATAAACTATAATGTTAGGGTACAGTCAGCTCCACTTGCTATTTAAAGATGGGGAATCTATGTTCAGTCCACCAAATGTAATTTCATGAAGTGTGCAGACCATAGGGGTGGTTGTGTAATGATCGATGGATGGGACTGTGGCCACCGGTCTGGCTAAAACCGAGGCATCCAACAGTGCTCCCAGATCTGGATGCACCAGTGGAGCAGGGTGGGAATTTCACCCCGTGCCAGGTCTTTCGCTAACGATGCTGTTAGGTTTTGTGTCACAGGCTTCTCCCAGAGCCAGCTGCAATATTAACTTATTGAACCTCTCCATGGTTCTCAGCAGCCGAGGAGCATGTGGCCAAGGATGGAGCTTTTGTCGTGGAAAATGAAGGAAGGAGCAGTGTGGCGCACAGATGTCATGTTTCTTCCATCCAAAGTTGGGGCCTACATGTTTTTTCTCAGAAAGTCCTGTTTATTGGAACTACAAAGGTGGCAAAATTAAGCTGTTAATTTATGGCATGCCAAGCAGAAGTGGCAATGCAAGAAATGCTCAGTAACTCCAATGTTTGAAAACACACCAGTGAAAAATCCTCATCTCCTCCCACCCCCCACTGGGCTGATTAAATCTGAAAATATCCCAAAACGTAATTCTCTCCTCCAGAAGGTTCTTTACTTACCTGAAAAGCAGAGGGAAGTTGTGCAGCTGAGCAGCATGGTTGGGTCCCCGGCTGGCTTGCTCCATGCCTTGGATGCTGAAGAGCAACCATCCTGCTGAGCAGTCACAGTCCCCTGACACCACAATGGTCTTGTTTTCTTAGCAGTGGTGCACTGGAGCAATGGGTCTGAACCTATGCGTGTTGTAATTAGCTGCTCTGCATGGAAGACCCTCATTATATCTTGAGCTGGTATGTTCTGTCCTGAGTGCTGCTGTTCTTTGTGGGCTTTGTTTCAGGGAGAGAAATACAAGCGATGGTGTAAAGGCCTGAGCAGTCATCATGTCCGGTTCCTCTGCGAGGTCTTCCCCATGCTACCCCTAACACTGTATTTGCCTTTTGTTTGTTTGTTTGTTTGTTGTTCTTTTGTGGTTATGCCGTATTCTGGGAAAGGCCTGTAAATGTTTAAATAAAGTTCCTGAAAAGTGAACTTAAACAGCCTGAGCCAAAGGCTGTTGAAGGTCACAGAAAAGCATTGTCTGAGTTCTGGGGAGATGAGCTGCATTTTACTTTCTACCATGGATGTGGGAGCTGACAGCGGCTGTCAGGCTGGGTGGACTTTTGCATGTGCCAAGGAGAGATTTGCCGCATTGCTTCTCCCTGCAAGACACAGCCAGGGAACCTGAAGGGGTCTCATGTTGAGCCATTTGTTTTTCATTATGTTATACTCCTCTAGTATAAACACTAAGGTATGTGGACATTGCCGTGGACAGAGCAAGCCAGATGCCGAAAGCATTCCTCCAAGGCTGTATAAACTTCAGCAGCTAAATATTTTAGAAACTGTTTTCTAAGGCGAGCTTAATAGTTGAAAAATATAACCTAGATTCCAGATATTAAAAAATGCCTTGAAAGGCACGCATATTGCTGCAATAGATGGAACTAACTAAACCCCTGAAGTATGCGGAAAGCTCCCATTTTGCAATATCTTCTCTGTTATTTATCCTTTCCATTATTTTTTTAGAGTTGAGATTAAATTCAAGAAGGCTTTTAACAGTAGAGTGGTAATGATAGAAATTTTCAGCGTATATTTACTGGCTGACTCACAGTTTTTCAAAGTGGATCTGGGTTTATGATGAAATAGCTGAGTGCTTTCAGCAATAGCAGAATCAGAAAAGTCAGTGGGAAGAGGAATCCGATAGATTAGAGTGTGTCTAATCTGCCTGTGTGCTGTGATGGGACAACGTGGGGAGCTCCCAGTCGTGTTTGGAAAGCAGTCCTGACCCCGTCTTGGTGGAGGTATTCGAGTCACCATCTTGGGAGTGTGCAACCTGTCACTGTTAGTTAGGATTCTGCTTTAAAACATCCTTTAAAACATTCGTTGTGTTGCTTGGCTATCCCAAGCTCTTTGACTAGCATCCTCTGCACTTCAAGACAGAGGAATGAGATCTTTATGTTATTTTTATGGCTGTCATACAGACTTGAGAGATCTGCCATTTCCTTTCACATGTGTTACTTCTCAGATGGGAGATAGTCCCCGAAAGCATTGAGAATCCTTGAGCAGAGTTTCCTCTTGCTACTGTTTTTTGCTCCATCTAGCCTAGCTTTTGCTATGTGTTTTGTAGGTGGCTGCAGAGTTTTGGTGGCACTGGAGTCTTACCGGGCTGGTAGATGTGCTCCAGCTCATGCGATGCTTGCCAGGAAGAAGCCAAAGGGCACAGTTACTCAATATGGTTTTTCTCCTCTTGTTTCTTCCCTTGAGGTTTGTGTGCAGCTGTATCCATGAGTGAACCTCAGCTCATCAGTGCTCTGTCATGAGAAGCACAATGGGGTTCTGTCCCACTGTCCTGACTCTACTGAACCCTGTACCCCTCTTGTCAACTGATCCCACTATGTTCATGGGGTGAAGCAGCAGGGAGGGTGGAGGAAAGCTGTTGAATGACTGTGGCACCTCATGTTTTTCAGCTGCTCAAAGGGATGGCTTTGCCTCGCCGAAAAGCTCCAGGCAAAACCCCACAGGAGGAAGAGGAGAGTGGAGACTGCGATGATGAAGATGACTGCGGCAGAGGTTCTGGGGATGGAGAGCTGCGAGTGAGGAACCAGCTCCGATTCTTAGCAGGTGACAGGGATCATGATCCCACAGTGCCTGCCCCTCTGGGGGCTGTAGGTCTTGGTGATGGTGTAGGGAGCTGCCCTCTGGGGTCTGCTCAGGTCTGCTCACTCCAGGCACTACTGATGCCCAGAGGCTGTTCATGCTCAGCATTATGCTGGCTGGCCTCAGTGTCCACAGGAGCAGCAGCTGGAGAAGTAATAACGTTGCTTTTCCAGGTCTGTTTTGCAGGAGTGTGTTGAGGGCATCCCGTAGGAGGGGGTTCGAGATAGGATGCAAACCTGCTATAGGTCCCAGAGTCACCCTCTTCTCTCCTCTCCACTGCTGCCAACACTCGTGAGTTTAGAGATTAGCTTTTCTGCTCTCTAGAGGATATCAGAAAGTTGATAAGGATTGTTTGACTGCAGTGAAAGGTAGTTATTTCTGATCCGGGGTATAGGGACCCGTGGTAATTTTTTAATAAGTGATTTAGGTACTCAGGACCCTAAAATTGTATTCTTTGCCAGTACAAGTCTTTGGTTGCTTTGAAAATGGCCATGAAGCGCTCCTAGTGCTTTGAGGCTCCGTTATCGATAAGGCAATCCCTGGTCACCCAGCGGAAGGAGAAAGTGAAGAACTGCTGATGATTTGGGCAGTTGCAGATGCTCTTCTCTTGTACCATCTCCCCAGCCCACTAATCACTGTCATCCTGCTCCTGGCTCTGTGGAGCTCAGCAGCTTCATCTTTTTTGCTTGTGTGAGCAGGAATGGGCTGTTAAAGGCTGTGTCCATCGTGGACACAAGACATGGGTAGGCTGGAGGCTTGGCCCAATTAGTGCTGGTTCCAGTGCTACGTGTTGCTCTTTGAGAGACCAGACAACTGAACCTGGATAAAATCAGCTTTACAGCTTTGAAGTTTAAGAGGCAAATTTGGGCTCTTAAACGAAGCACAGATGTTTATAAATTCCCTTCCATTGGTCTGGGATAATTAAAATATCCTTAATGAAGTGAGAGCTGAAATATTAAATGCCAGTTTCATATCAAAGATTATTGACATATTATGTAAAATGTATAAAATGCATATATTCAAATATGGGGTAAAGGAAAGAAAAGCCTTTTTTTTTTAAGGCTTTTTTCAGATCCAGGTCTGAAAGAGAAATATAGTATTTGGAGAAGGATAAAATGTACTTTACTTCATCCAAGAATTAAATATCAAAGTGTATGTTAAGGAAATACAGGTGATCCTCATCGTCCTGAGTCGAGAGCAAAGATACGTGTTTCATTTTCCGTGATCTTTGTGTCACACCTTTATGCTATTTTTAATGTGTTTCTAATTTCCTCTTATAGCCTTCCCTGTAATATCATCAGTGATCTCTGAAGCTGGGTATATACTCCTTTCTGCCTTTTTCTGTCTCTCTGGGCTAGGTTAATCACTGTATTGATCTCCCCAACAACCTGCCTGTCTAGTTCAGATCTCTCTTGTCATTGTGGTATGTGAACATGTAATAGGAAAAGAGGACTTGTCCTCCTTGTGCTGCTCTGCTGGAGGCTGTTTGCTGCTGCCTTTGCTACAGGATTGGTAAATATTAACTTTAAAGCAGCAATGGCTTTAAGGCATTGTGTTCCTGGCAGGTTATGTCTTTCAGGTTGCTGAGAGCGTCAGGTTTGTTCAACACAGTTTTTGGGCACTGTCTAGCATCGGAGGACCTTGGGGGTGTCATTGCAGTGGATGGGGAGACTTTCTGGTGCTTCTTTGCTTGCTGTAATGCTTTTTTTTGTTTGTGTTTTGCTTTCGAGCAGAAAGGCAAAGTTGATCTGACAGTGACAGAATCCTATTTGGTTGGTTTTGGATAGAAACTGTGACTCTGTTCAAGTTTTACTTTGGAAACAAGCCCAGGAAAAGTTGCTGATGGTGTGGAAATACTCACTTTCAACATTTTTGAGAATGATATTTCGTTTTACTTTGAAAGGGTATTTTTCAATTAATTTTTTTTCCCATCATATCATATCACATGTACATAACACGAAATAAAAGGGACCAGAAACCGTTCTACATTCCACCCCCCTTTTCCACAAATTCTAAATTCTAGGTTAGCATGCCGATTTGAAATGATTCCAGGCTTTGAAATCTGGAAATAGTTTACAAAATGAACTTCTACATTTAGTGTGGCTTTATCTCTCTCCTTCCCAAGGTGATTACCCCATAATAAAGGAAGAAAGGACTGGGAGTGGCTGGGATTGAGTTACTGACTCTGGTTTTGTCTCCTGCTGGATGCTCTGCAGTGTTAAAACAGGAATACAGATGCCTGTGTGTGTCGTAGTGCAGTGGTCAAACCCCTAAAACCCCTTTGAATGCCTCTGCGGACCTTCAGAGGTTTGCAGTTGAGGAACACAGTTCGGGTGCTTTGCTTTCCTTTTCTTAGAGGCTTTGTTCAGCTTAGGAGGAAATTTCCTTCGCACTGTGATGTCAGTGGAGAACTCCTCCCTTGCAGAGGGTTGCCAGTGCTTTGCAAACAGACTTGATGATGCCATGGGGAGGAGGAGGAGTGGGTGCCTTGCTCTGGTGTTGGGTTTTGCCAGCAGCTGAGTGAAAAAGTTGGCAAGAGTTGGGCCACTTCTGAGGTCTTTGCATCCCTTGGATGCAGTGGAAATTTCTTCTTCTCCCTGTTGTGGATGCCACTAGTCCTGCAGCCTAACTGCAACCAGCTGCTTGGTACTGGCCTCACCAGAATGTCCCCTCAGAAGGTCTTGAAAATGTGCACGTGAAAAAAAGAGCAAAAGAAAAAAGTCAGTCTCAAATACAGACTAGTTTTGATTTATCACCTGTTGTAGCAAATGTAACCTTTGTTTCCTATTTATAATGAGCCTGTAATAACTGGACAGTCAACTTAAAACTTTAATGATTTAAACATACTTGTAAACTGTCAAGTCAAAAGTTTGTGAGTGACTATAAACATATGTTGGTGAGCGCTATATGCTAATAAATTCATTATTATGTTGCCCCAGTGGGAAACACAGAGATGGCAGGCTTTTTTTTTTTTTAATGATAGGTCTTTTATTGTCTGTCACATCTGCAACACATTACGGATTTTGAAGGCAGATAATGTTTACAATAAGGAGGAGGACTGAAAACCTCTGAGCTCAGAGAAGAGTTCATCCTGTTTGTCAATGGAATAACCGTGGAGCCAGCACCCTGGCCATGCAGCCCTAAAAATAGAGCTGTGTACATAGACATACATATATTTATGTCACACCAATGGCAAATCATGCCTGCAAATAAATTACAGTATTTTACCCCAAATTAGGAGTCAGTGCAAACGTCTTCCAGGCTGTATGACGCAAATATGTGTTTGCACCCCACTGGGATTGGTCATCCTGCATCACACACCCAAAGCTCGCAGAGCCCGGGGTGGCTGGTGCTTTGCTGTTGCTCCAGACAGCCACGTGCTAATTAACTCACCTCTAGCTTTCTCACTCAAAATGTCACTTGTAACCAACAAGTTCATTGCCAGGTAGCATGAAAATAAAACATTGGTGCTGAAGAGGCTCCTGCACTGAGCGAGTGGCTTTAGCGGGCACTGAGGGAGAGGAGGTGCAGGCTTTTTGGGACGTTTGCAAAGGTGATGTGGTCCAGCTCACCTGTGCAGGGATGCTGTGTCCCTGAGCATCTCACAGGTTTCGCCAGGAGCAAAAAAAATCCCTTTTAGTGGCCAGAGCATCACTCAGGGAACGTTCTGAGTGGTCCAGTTACCAGGGGAAGAGGGGATGAGGTGGGGAGGATGAGAGGAAGATTTACCCTTCCAGAATATCTGTGTTAGGCAGTAACAAAAGTTGTCTTGGGAACAGATGGATTTGGCAGAACGAAGTAGGAATAGTTTGTCCTGGGAAGGGAAGTTGGCCTCATCCCATGAGATATGTGAGGATAGATGTGTGCAATAAAGATACATAAAGATGGCTCAGCAAGTTTGTGTGTGTAAAACAGCTCCCCTGCCTGGCTGTTCCTGCTTCAGAACCTGCAATTAGTTTTGTCTTTCTGCTCTCCCTTGGTCATTTCTGAAGAGGAGTTTGTAGTTTGAGCCCCTGGGGAAGCTCTGCGTTTTCCTGCACCCTGTTTATCGGCTGCTCCAGCTGCCACTGCGTGCTGCCAGGCCAGCCGGGCAGGCTGGATCTCTGCATGGATTTCCAGCAATCCACCGTACCCAGGCTCCAGATGAAAGTCAAGATCAACACAGCGTGTCCCTTGGTTTACCCAGATCTGTAGCTGTTTGATAGCTTCTGGTTTGCTTTGCCACTGGTCTGTCCTCTTGGCAAAGTAGTTTCAAGAACTCTGGTCAAATTGCAGACTTGAACATCGCTGCCTGGGCTGACTGAGTGTGGTCTCTTCCCCGGTAGGAAAGCTGTTTATTGGTAACCCCTTTGTACATACTGTAAGGGAAATAGAGGCACATTGTGGAATGGGTGATGTCTTCCCAGAGAGAGGGGGCTGCCGTGTTTGTGTGGCTGTGCTGTGCATGGGCACAGAGTGGGACCCCACAGTTTTTTGCCTCTTGCTGTGTTTCTGGAAGCTGCTCTAAACCCTGTGAATTACAGTTTTCATCCTATTCTGCTTTTAAACATCTTCAAATGTCCCGGTAAACATTCCATGTTGTAGAGGTTTACAAGATGTCTTTCCTACAGCTCAGCATTCAGTAACCTTCCTCTCATCACCCCATGATCTCCCAAGTTTATTTCTGAAGGTGCTGTGAATCTGAGCTCCTTGCATTCCTCCTGCTGTGGCAGGAAGCAGGAGATGCTGCTGCTATGATGACATTTGAATTGCGTTTTCTTGGGGTGCAAGAGGCTGTTCGTTTTGATATTGGCGTATTTCCCTGCCAAGGCAGTGGCTGTGTAAGGCAGCGCTGGAGGCACACAGGGTGGCTTTGGGTGCAGCCCTCCTGGTTTCTTCAGTCCATTCCTGTGAGAAAGTTTCCTTAAAAGTAGGTACGCATGCTGGAAAAAGAGATTCTCCCAACGTGGGAGTGCTCAGATGTCTGCCAGGGCTCACTCTGCTTGTGCTGGGAGACAGACCAAAGTAGTTAAAATATTTACAAGATCATGTCTTCCCATCCTTTATCATGGTGATTGCTTCTCTGCAAATGCCTTCAGGGTGCCCGTATCTGAGGGCTAGTATCTGTGATACCGCTCTGCTCCATTTAGTTCTGGGTCTTCCGATGTTCATCTACCTGCTGAGAAAGATGTTTTCAAATCCCTGATTGACTTTTAAAATACTCCTTCGCTATCTGTGTGGATTTTGCTGACAGCGCGGGGGCCACGTGGCTGCTGTGCCTTCCTGCGGTACAGCCTCCAGGCTTGGATTGTCCTACTGAAAAATATCATGCGAACAATATCAATATTTATTGTACGTGGCTCTGCTCAGCCTTCAGCAGAGGTGCCCTGCCCTTGGCTCACGCAGCGGGGTGAGCTGTGGTGGTTTGCCACAGCGTCCTTTCGCTATTTTTTTTCTATTCTGCTAAAAGCTTTAGGACTTTAAACTATAATTTTTCTAGCAGCAACTTTTTTTTACTTTTTATATTTCCAAAGAGGGTGCTGTTGAATGCTTGACTGAAGCAAGGCTAGCAGAAACATACTGTTTTACAAGACATTCATCCTGTCCCAGGGCGAAAAAATGACAAGGCCAAATGTCAGCTAGATTATCCTGATGGAAGAGCTGGAATCATACCAACTAAAACAGCGCAATAGCTTGATTATTGCTTTTCTATTTCAAGTGTTTGTGTTTGTTGAAATTTCTCCTTTTAATGAAGGTTTGGTTGGAAGTCAAGAATTGTTTGTCACTGTCCAAACACAAGCTAGAAGATGAAGAGGGAGTCACATGTAGCAGTTGGCTGAATCTCTAATTGAGTGGCAAGTTCATTAATTCACTTTTGACGTCAGCAAAAATGATTTTCTTTATTCACAGACTGGGAAAATTATTGGTAGCTTTCAGAGATGAGCTTGTTTATAGCATCCTTCAGCTGGCTGTTTGTACTGTTGTGACTCTTCCAGGCCTCACACTGTACCTAATGTACCCATTTGGTTCTTGTAACTCTTGTGCTGTGATTTCCTCCAAAGAAACACTAAGTCTACGACCGAAGAATTTAGAAATTCATCTATCAGAATCAGTTTGCACTTTGAGGAAAGCTGCATATATGCAAAAACATTTCTGAAATCATCGAGTAAATCTGCTGGATATATTAATCCCATGCTCCTATTTCTCTGGTTTCAATTTTTCTTCAGTTTTTAATTTTTTTTAAACTTTTTCGGTGTTGTGTTTACGGGCTGCAGATCCAAATCCATCTGAGCAATTTGTATCTGGTAATTTTAGCAGCCAGTGCCTCAGTCTATTCTGACCCAAAGCAAAGAATGATGTACCAGGTTATTTAAAGCAGGATCAGTGCAGGACTTGTAAATCCCTGATATCCTCGTATCCATAAATTGCATGCATCACATTCCCAATGTGAGGAGATGTTGGCCTGAATCTTCCTTTCGGATGCCCAGATCAGTGCAGATGAGGCTCAAATGATGGTTTTGGGCCCAGTGTGTGGTGACTGGGTAAGGCTGAAGGTCAGATGAGACGATGCTTCTGCTCTTACACGTACAAATGTACAAAAGCCTTTGAAAATCTATGACTGCTTATCAGTCCCAGATATTTGTAATGCCAGTCTACTGGAAAAAGCTTTACCCCCTAGTCAGATTGCAAGTTTGAATAACAGTTTGTATTATGCCAGAGTGTCTAAGGACATACTTTTCAACAGTGTAATTGGGAGTTAATGTATCTTCAAATAGTTACAGAGTGCAACGATTTACATGACTGAACGCATCAAAACAATTTCAAGTATGCAAAAATCTGCCCAGTTGCAATAGTGATAGTCATATTTATCTTTACAGGAAGATGAATCTCTTTTTCTGTGGCTGAAAACATGTGAATTATTCTGAAGCTGGGAAACACGCTTCCCGGCTCAGATAAAAACTTGCTTTTCTTTTTGTTCCGTTTTTCTTTGGGGTGAGACAAAATAGTTTAACTGGATTTCTTTTTAAGGGACGACAATAAAGGAATGTTTCAGACAGGAGCAGACCAGGTGCTGCTTGCTAATGGACCAACAAGATAACCTTACACTGATAGTCAGGGCATCCTATCTGCGCAGTTTGTCGTACAAAGAGAGGTTTGTCTGTGAGCTTGATAACAATATAATGTGTTGATTGACTTTTCACATAGGAAAGGGTGCCCCTTTCACGAGTTGCTTGGCTTTTACTAATGCCTTACTTGCAGGTAAGCTGATAAGAGTGATTATGGGGGTGTTAATAAATGAGTCCGTAGGGCACAGCCCTGCTCCGTGTTGTGGGACAGGACTCTGGCCCTGGAGGGTATCCCAGCCGTTCTGACCCATGTGTGTGCCCAGCGCTACTGTCAGTGTGCTGGCACTCAGCTGTAAGCACCCTCGGGGCCTCCTATGTGTTTGGGGCTAAGCCATTTGTCTCTCTTGCCCTGTGGCTACCATGGCTCCTATTCTCAGGAAATGAATTTTGAGTTCTTTGCAGTCCAGGACAGGCTGGTCCAGCTGACATCCCTTCCTTGTGGACTGCTCCATCAGTGTACTTCACTGTGTTGTCTTGAGCCCTGATGCCCGCATGAGCTCACAGTCCTTAGGATTGTGTTGCCATTTGTCCTATCTGCTTATTCTTCAGGTGTCTTTGACCACCTGGGCATCACCAAAGGGGAGCAGACACAGGGCAGCACTACATCTGACCTACCGCTACGATCCTGCAGAACAGTGGCACTCAGAAGCCACAGCCACCATCTGAACACAAGACTGAGGACAGCAAGACTGGGATCCCTTGGCACACACCACCCTGTTGCAGGAGATTTGGCTGTGGGCAGCGGCAGGCACTGAATAGCAGCAATGTCACACAGTGGGGACACCCAAAGCTTACATAGAATCAAAGACACAAGAAGACAAATTCACGGAACTAAGGTCCGTCCAGGACTGTTAAACACGGATGAGCTTGGCCTGTGGCTGCCCAGAAAGTGCCCTGGGGAAATATAACTGTGTGAAAAACCACAAACACAATTAACAGTGAGCCAGGTGTCCCTGTCTCATTGAAAGGGTCTAGGACAGGATCTTGGCATCTCGGCTGTGGCTGCTGCATTGCTGTCAATCGTTTTGCCCTGGTGTCCAAGAAGACAGGTGATGTTTTGGGTGGGCCATGGAAGCCACCATTTACTGGAAGACTTTCAGAGCAGATTGAGCTCTAAAGAGAAGATGACGGGAAATGCTGAAATACTCCAGACTGCCTTAAAAATCCCGACCTCTCAGTTCGCCTCTTCAAATTTGAACAAATGTGTTTGGTTTTATGTAGGATACTGTGGCAATGACCTAGCAGTGTGAGTTGCAGCATCTCATTATGGCAGCAAGTGAAGGCTCTGAGGAGCTGATGTTTACTCACAAGTGGTTGAGTGAGAGTCTACATGCCAGCGGTTTCTTCACCTGGGATCTAACTGGTTCCTACTTGCTGCAGACAGGAGCATCGTATTCATGAAAATTAGTTTTTGCATCTTTTTATAAATAAATGTATGTATCTATGAACTAGTTCAGCCTGATTAAATGAAGCTGAGAATGAAGCAACTAGAAGATGTCTAGATCTTTCCAAACAACAATGCTCTCTGGAAAGACGTGGGTTGTGTAGCCTGGTTGAGGCACTCAAGATTAAATCAATGTAGAGACCATGCTGGAGTGGTGCACGAGCATGATCCTGGAGCCTGGTGCTGGTGCTTGATAGTCTTCAGCAGAAGGAAATACAGACCTGCCCAGAAAGCAGCTTATCTTTTTAGTCCTTGCCAAAGAGATATCGGAAGGAGGGAAAGGGATGCTCCTCCAGAGAAATCTCTCAGGATTCATTGTTTCTAACCCACATTTCTTTCCCTCTTCTCCCCACCCCTTACTTTGCAAGTGAAAATAATGTGCTTTTGGGTCTGGGCTGCAAATCACTTGTCAGTCGGTGTATTACTAGGATAGGTTTGGTTACTGAGTCAACACTGCTCTGAGCGCTCCAGAAACAGGGGATTCATCATCTGTCAGGCAGAAGCTCTCTTCAACTGTTGTGCATTAGCCATGACCTGTGGGTGCACATCTGCTGGGGCTGACACCGGGAGAAACATGAACTGATCCAGGTGTGTCTGTCCAAGCACTGGCTCGCCTGATTCCCGGGTGGACCTCCACCAGATCCTCGACCCCTTGCGCAGCTGGGATGGATGAGCTGTGAACTGGAGGAGAGATGTCCACCTTCCCACGTGGCAGCTGCCGACAGGCTGTGCTCTGCTTTCCCCATCCATCCCTAGCCTCAGGGGTTTCCAGGGCTTTCATGGCTCTAAGGAGAGCCCAGATGGCTTTCTTCCATATCAACAAATTTCAGGCAGCCTAGTGCTTCCAAAGTTTGCCAGCCTTCCAGCATTTCTGAGTCTATGCTGTGTCTCACTTGGGGCAAAAGCAGCTTGACCCCCAAATTTAACCTTCCCTCATGTTGTTTTTAGGGCAGTTCAGAAACTTTCTGATGAGAAGACTTTGTGTTGGAAAATGCTTCTCTGCTGGAACTGTGATGCAATGAAGCATGCTGGGGTTTTGGATAGGTTTTATTTTTGTTTTAGAAATAAATTGAAACATCTTTCTCCGCTCCTTGCAGTGGGGCAATGCAGCAGCAGTCTGCTTGCCCATACTGCAAGATAATGCTGTCAGCTTTTAGTCCAGGGTGGCTTCTTGTCTAAAAGTCTACTTGGGATTGCCTTTTTAATTATACCACTGAAAACAGTGAAATCCAAATGAATTCACTGGATTTTGTTGGAGTCGTATGTTTTGGCCTCCCCAAGTCAACTTGCCTTTTTTTTTTTTTCCCAAACACAGAAAACTTGGATGTGTTTTGCCTTTGTTCTGCTTTAGAGCAGTAGCACATTCCCTATTTTCTGTGGGAATGGAAACCTGGCATTTTGACCAGCTTCTGTTGTTTCAGAAAATGTTTTCAATGGTATTTGGGGCTCTTGACAACATCTTGCAGTCTGCTCCTGCTTTCCGTTTGCTCTTTGGTTCCCGCGGGACCTGGGATGATGCTTGCCCTTCCCTCCTATAGGAGGCTGAGTCTGCACTTAGCGCGAATCTTGAATGCAAACTCAGCATTGCCTTTCCTTTCCCACACCTTCCTTCTTCCAAGGGTCCTTTCTGTGTATCCCATCTCTGAACAGCTGGGAGCTGGTTCCCAAAGCGCTGCCTTGGGGCTGGCCCATTGCTGGATGCTGAAGGACCTTGTGCACTGCTGTGCACTGCTGCATGCCCAGAATGCTGCTGGATCCCTTGGCTGGCTGCTCCTTTGCATGGTTATATGCCATGATGTGCGAGGACATATGTATTTTGGTGGCAGGTGCTGCTCACTGCTGTGGGACCCTGCTTGGTATGAGCTGCGTCGGGTTTGGCAGCTGGACAGACTACCGGGACATCTGTCACCTTCTCGCTCCAGTGCAGGAGTCCCTGCAGGATTTCTAAAATGTAAATTACAACTGCAATGTGATACACATCCTTTTTCTTCCTTTTTTTTTTTTTCTTTACACGTGCCTTCCTGTTCTAATTCCGTATCTTGAGTCCTTGTAAAATTGTTGGACTCAAAGCTATTTTGGAGTTGCTTGTGTCCCTTGGATACAGAGACATTTCCTGCATGGGGAGGCAGACATCTGCTGCAGCCTGGTTTTGGAGTTTTTTGTGTTAAGCAGACTGCAGTTGGCAGGTGGGAGCTGCTGGTTATTATCAGAGTCCGAGTAATATCCTCTGCCTCCCTGATAACTCTCCACCGGCTGCTCTGCAGCTTTGGTGCTTCGCTCTTCCTGTTTGGGATTCTATTTAGATCATTCCAGTAAGAAGTAAATTAAAAAAAAAAGTTTTGTGCTCCCCTAAGTCATCACAGAACACAGCCTGCAATATCTCTTGTTCTTCCTTTGTCCACATAAATCAGCAGCTAAGGCAAGTGCTGAGAATGTGAAAGAATGCATTTACACTCAGAAAGCTCTGCTCTCCCCTTCCCTCTAAGGGAAGATTTCCTCACTTGTGCTCTGATCTCTGTTGGCATGGAGCATCTGATGTGCTGTTGCCTTCTCTTTCCTTTCCTGGCACTTGTAGCTTTATTTCTGCCTTTGCAAAGACTAAGAGGGGCTCAAGGTGTGCCCAGCACTGGGCAGCCAACATGCGGCTGTGCACAGCCACCTCCCCGTGGTTGCTGCATCGTCTGTCTGTGGGTGCTTTTGCTAATGGACTGATTTTTCCAAATGTGGGACCATTGGCAGATATCAGGTGTGGGGAGGTCACAGTGGTAGCCTTCCCCTGGTGAGGTGGTGTGTGTGTATTTGGGCAGCTTTGGGTCTTGCAACTCTTGTAGGGATGGAGGTCCTGAATCTGCCTTCTCCAGGTATCTCCTTGCCCTTTTTGATGCCTTCTTCCCACCCCCTATTTTCTTTATTTGCTCCAGAAGCATTGGGGAATGCTCTCTAGCCACTCCAGAAAATAAAGTTGAATGGCCTCAGACCACTGCCCAAGATCTGTTGACCCTTGTATTTCCACTGAATTAATACCTGCCGGTGGGTCATGTTTTGATCTTGAAGGTTCAGCTTATGTCTTTCCATCAAGACTGCTTCTCTAAGTGGCAGCAGCGAGTGGCTGGAGGCAGCAGAGGCCGTACGGCACTGGGCAGAGGTAGGTCCGGTGCAGCCTGGAGTACCCAGCTACAAGTGTCCCCCATGCACAAGTAATTTCACTGAACTTGGTCCTGGAGCACCCATGGAGTGGGGCACTGGCTTAAATATCTTGCCGATGCTTAGTGCTATTAGCAGATGCTAAATAGGTCTTATTTAATGGCCTTAATTTATTAAATCATTATTAAATTATATTAAATCTTGGAAAAGGGAGCAGGCTTTAAGTTTCCAGTTTCTGCTGGATCAGGCCCCTGGAGATCCGTGTGATTTGGCGCATTGGAGGCGGCGCTGTTGCAGTGACTCATAAACAGATGTGCCCAATTTACATTGCAGCTTAATACCTTTGTTTAAAAAAAAATATGGTTTTTTTTTCAAGACAAATGTGTTAAAGCAGATGTTTCCAGTAAAACAAATACTTGTGTGATTTACAAACAACTTCCCGCTGCCAGAACTCATTAGAAAATGTGGAAAAAAGAAAAACGGTTCGGTGTACCAACAAAAAGATAAAATCCAGAAATAAGGACATAACAAGGAGGTATTTCTACACATTGAATCAAAGAACTGCTGTGCTTGAGTTGTGAAGCAAAAGGTTTGAGAGGGATTTCAATTGTTAATAGCAGTATGACTAACCATGACCAGTTGCGTACATTAAGAAGCAGAAATCTGTCTAAAAATACTTAACCATCTCCTGTTATGTAGAATACAGGGTAACTGGGACCACTGTGAGGGAGTGTCTGGAGGTTCCTAAATCACTTCTATCCCATTGAAGCCTGCACTGGGGGACTGGGTGGCTCTGGAACTGCACTGACCTTAAAGCAAAGCACAGGTGCAGCCCCCATAGCACCTCCTGCTCTGAGGGTTCTCTCTGTGGACATCTCCTCCCTGCATCCCGTAGCTGCAGCTGGGAGATACTTCCTCTATGTCTACCTTGATCACCAGGTCAGGCTCTCCAGGGCCTTGCAAACTTACCGTGTCTGTGCATTTCCTTGGGGGACTGTGCAGGGTTGTGCCCGTTCACCTGCTCCTCTTAGTTTTTGGAAGGCAAAGGCAGGCACGTGCTGAGAAACCCTCATTGTCTCTGGTCTCTTTGGACCCACTTTCCACCTGGCTCTACTGCGGGGCTGCCGTCACACAGTGCCTGCAAGCCTGGCACTCATGTTACACACAATTTGACACCCCATGTGGTCTTAATGGGTTTCCCAGGCTGCAGCTGCAGCACAGCCAGAACTTTTTGTTAGCTGCAAGGGCTGGCAATCCCCTCTTGCCTTCCAGGTATCATGTTTTTTTAAATGCACTTGTCACCTGTTTCATCCAGACCTTTGTAGCTAAAGAAACAGTGACAGCGGATGTTTGTGGGTCAGCAGGCTGCTCGTCTCAATCCATCATTGCTTGGTGCCTGTGCCCTGGGCAAATGGCTTGACCAGCTTCTTTGAAGACACAACGTCATCCATTCAGGTGACCACAGCATCATGGTTTCAGTTCCTGCCTCTCCCTGTAGCTCTTCTAAAGCATCACAAGAAGTTTCTAGAGTGACTGAGACTGCAGGAGTCCCGTGTGATGTGTGTGGGTTTGACCCAGCAAAGGATGCCAGCTCTGCAAATGCTGCAGTGACGGTGGTTTCTGGAGCATCTCAAAGCACCTGTGCATGTCAAGGTGCCTTCCTGCTGGCAGAGCTACTGGAGACATCTCTCACAGCTGGCTTGCTTGGTAGAATGGGCAGAAAAAGGTAGCTTGGTGGTCTTCTACAGCCTGTCCCAACTCGGGAGGGGTGACATGGCAGGCTGGCAGCCAGCAGCTTGTGAGGAAGCAACAAGAATGATTTGAGGAGTTTCTGTTGTTTCTTAGTGGACAGGCACAGGATGTCTCACCAGGGCTTGAAGTTCATCATTATGGAAAACGGCCTCCTAACATCAGAGGACTTCTGGAGTGTCCTCAGGAATAGGGGCTGAGTGGGTGCACTGCAGGATGGCTACAGGACGGGACTGCTCCTTGCCTCCCTACTCCCTAGTGCCTCTCTGGTTTCCATGCCTTGCCATAAAGAGTGTTTTTCAGAGCAAAGCCTTTACGGGAGGACTTGCTGGGACGTGTCTAGAGGAATGAAAAGCATCCCAGGAGGAGGAGGCCTCAGCTGCAGAGTGACTTGAGGTGCTCAGAGGTACTTTTCCCAGATGGTCCACCAGTTCTTGTGAAGCCTCATCACAACCTTAGCTCAGTTTTAGCCATTGGTGAATGGAGGCTTGTGCTTGGCACTCAGGAATGGTGAGGCTTCAGTGCTTAATTAACCTCTGCTAAGCAGAGGGCTTAATTAATGCCTGCAACGTGCTTTGAGACCCTTGGGTGGGTGAAAGGCATTGTGCAGTTGCTGTGCTTTGCCTTTCCAGGGCAGAACCTCATGGCTGGGTCTGTGAAAATCACCACCGCCTGGTACTGTGTGCGTGGTACAGATGTAGCCCAACACGTCTTGTTCCCTCTGTGCTATGATGCTCCCAGACCAGTGCAAATTGTCACAGGGATATGGAGCCAAGTGGAGGAAAATATCTCCCCTTGCTCCTTAAAAAGTGGGCATCTCCATCTGCTTTCTTGGTGTTTCTACACAGGCCTTTGTAATTTGTTTCTGAAATACCTTAGTTTTCAGACATTTCTTCAAGCACAGAGGGTAAATCACCACTAGTTGTGTAGTGTTGGTTTCAGATTAAACCATCCTGCAAAGACTAAGCAAAATAGGTAAAAAAAAGAGTATATTTTGGTACCTTAAGGACAACCAGGCAGATTTCCTTTGATATCTATAAAGGCTGCTTTTCTCACTGCCAGCACTGGTTTTGTGAGTGTTAAACATAAAGGAGGGGAGAACAGATTGCAGGTATGTTAGTTCCAGCACAATCAGCTGTCATTACATAAAGAAAATGCTTTTAACCAAGTCTTTAAAATTACCTCCTCGTTCATCAATTGTCAGGTGTAAAACTGCGTGTTGTACAGAATTGTTCGCTGTCACACGCCGTCCTGATGCCGTTGCACCCGCTCACGCTTTGGGTGATCTGCAGACATTTTACACCACTTGCCAGCGAGCATTAACAGAAATAAATTAACGCTTTAAAAGCGTAAGTGTTGTATTTCATAGGAGTCAGGCAAGACATTTGGAAGGGAAAGAAATGTAAATAGAATGAAATTCTTAAGGAAGATTATTGATATGACAGGACTAAAGGGCTTGGGATTCTGTGAAAAGTGCCTCTTTTCATCCCTCTAATAAGTCCATTACTTGCACTCGGGAATATTTTAAGGTCCTTTTCATGCTGAATCTGGAGTTGAGCATGCTTTGCATTTCAAGCTTTGTCTATGAATCAGTAGAAGCCAAAGTTATTTCTGCTTTAAAATAACAGGAGCAGGGAACAGCTAATCTCTTTTCATTCTGAGTCCCTACATTATTTTACTGGACAGAGTTTGTGTTGGCTACAAAACAGGGCATTCACAAAATCTATGAGAAGGAATTTAGACTAAGAATGAAGCCTAGATTGCAGTATGCATAAAGACTCCTTCTCCTAAGGCCATTAAGAAATTCCAAATCTGAGCTATTTTGAACAGTGACATTAAATTAGCCTTGCTAATTCCAGTAATTCAAGCCGATGGCTGAGTTTACAAATCTACTAGATGAGGCCTTCCCATAATTACAATCTCAATGTGCTTTTCAGCTAAGGTGAGTTGGCACAAAAAAAAAAACCGATAAATAAATAAAAAGGGGGAAAATGCTCTGTCTGTTCTGGCTTTTGAGATGAATATCTCTGAAGAACAGTTAACCAGCTGTATTGCACCAGTAAGACGTCCCCTGTCCTGGACTGGTAAGTTCATTTTGCCTTTAATATGCAAGTGAAATGCAGAAAGAGACTGGATTTTCCCCTGCTTTGTTTTTTTTCTGTTGTCTCTTTTCAAAGGAACATCAATGCTGCTGGTGGTTGTAGTTTGATTTTTAACTGCTTCTTAATTAATTTAATTGTTTTACAGGTAGTAATTCCTACTGGGAAGAGAACAAATCTGACTGTGTTAGCCTCTATTGTTGGGGGGAAAATTAAAGTTAGAGCAGGTGGAGCAAGGATACAAAACACCAACCCCCCCCCCTTATTCCTCAGGAGAAGTTGGTTTAAGGATCCTAATACAGCTAGATGTTCCCAGAGTGATGGAAAGGTTTTGAGGATATGTTTTCAAAGCCATAAGGCACAAACCCGTGAAATAAATAAAACCTGAGTGCATTATTTAGAAGGGTGTTAATTTTATTAGAGCTGAGCTAATATAAGGGTGAACATAAGTATCAACATCAGTACTTAACTTGGGCTGCAATGTTCATAAAATGTCCTTTTGATCAAGCTATGTTTTCTTATGAGCATCATCAAAGTGACCTAACTGTAGCTCAGACAGGCTTTTGTAGCTGCAGAAGTCCTTGAGCAATAACAGGTCAGGAACTTGAATGCGTACTCTGCCGGGAATGCTAATATTGCAGTCTTTTTTTTGTTGTTCCAAGTAAGAATGAAATCACAAAACCTCACACGAAATAAAAATTCCCAACAGAAAATTGTCCTGCTACCATTGACTGTGGGTACCTGAGTCAAAATATTACACAAAATGCTGATTTTAGTCTCTCAGAATAATAATGGCATGGTTACTAAATATTGTAATATCTTTGGCACGTGACTGTTAGACCTTTTTCCTATGGATGATGTCACTGTTGGCACAGCCAGGTGGAACATCTTGATTTTTAGAGGAGCACCTTGATTTAAGAGGACGTTTTTCTGATCAGCACCAAGAGGGCTGGGTGCAGCTCCTGCAGCTCGCAGCAGTCCATTGCATGGTCCCATGGAGCCTGTTCAGAAAAGAGGTGGACAAAAAGCATGTGGGAGGCTGGCAGGCATATCCTCTCCCTGATGCAGGCAGATTTCCCACCACTGAGGCATGTTGCCCATAGGCTCAGGCATATGCAGCAGGTAATACCCCAAAATAGTGCTTAGGGTAAAATCAGGTAGAAATAGTTGTACTGGTTTTGGGGGCTGGGGGGAGCTGCTGTTGCTCCCTGAGGCCGGGGTGATGGCCAAAGTGTTGTAGGGCATGAGCCCATCTGTCTTTTCTGGGAGAGTATGGGAGGAGGGAGGCTGAAATGCAATTCTGGATTTCCAGGAAACTTTTATCTCTAATCTCTGTAATCCATTTTAGAGAGCATTTTGTATTTTTCAGGGGATTTACAAACTGAATTACGCAGCCTTTTTATTTTGATTTTCCACTTTGATTGTGACATTCCTGAGACTGAGCTGTGAGTGCTATGGATAGGATGAAGGGGAAGGCATTTTTGGACTTGGACTTCTTGGTTTGTCATCTCCTTGTTTCACTGCTTGACTGATACCCACTTGCTGTGCTGACTAATGTGTCCCCAGAACAGTCTGGATGCTCCCACGTGAGCTGCATGGCCCTGTCCCCAGTACCCTCCGTGGCTGCATGTCCAAGGTGACCCAGAGAGGTGCCAGGCAGGAGCCCAGGGCTGATCCCCTCCCTCTACTACTCCCTCCTCCTGGAGTAGGGACAGCCAAGGTGTTCTCCTTGGGCTTTGCCATGCTCCTGGCTGCAAGCACTGGTTTGATGAGGTCCCAAACACAGGTTCCCAAGCACGCTGAAGAGCTCTTTAGTCCACAGGAAGGAGCAAGTATGATGCGATGGATCTGGCACAGCCCGAGCACCACGGCCATGGTGTCCTGGGGCTCAGCTGGGATCATGCTGGGTTTTCCTTTGGAGCTGCCACTGCTGTCCATCTCTAGCTTTCACCACTGTCGTTCCGCTGGTGCTTTGGAACCAGGGTTTGCTCTCAGTCTGTGAGGGAGACAGGGGGCAGGAATCAACCCCATTTTTGTGGGTATGCAGCAAAGTTTAATTTGTGTCTTTCCCTGCAGCCGTGCAGAAGGCCATGCAAAGCCAAGTCTTGGTTTCAGACTTCAGCAGCTGTTCCTGGGGCTCCTTCCAGCACATGGAACACGACCCAAAGCTGTTAATAAATTCTAACCTATGAACCCAACCCTTCTTTTTCTATATGAAGTGGAAAAGTTGGGTATGGTGATGTTTCCCAGGACTTCCTGCATTACTCCATTTTTATAGGCTGAAGTCACTTTAGTGTTGTTCTAATGCAAAGTGAGGGGTTTAATTATTTATTTATTTAATTATTTTAGTGTCTAAATGCAATTTAAAAAGCCAGGTGGTACTGTAGCCTCTCGGATCCCTTTCCTTGGCAGCACTCTCACCACAACTGCTTTGCTGGCTGAATTCCATGGCATGGACAGAGGGAGCTTGCCCTCCATCCATGCTGGTCATCTCGGACAATGTACAAGTGGAAAATCTTGGGGAGTTTCTCAAGGAGTGGAGGCAGTCTGAACAGATGCCCGTGCACTGCCATGTCTGAGCCTACCTGCAGGTTCTATTTGTGGGCTGAGCTGGTATGTCTGTACCCAACCCGAATTCTTGGGTTATGACCCAAAATCTCACTCCAGATATTTTCCTTGGTGTCGTGAGTTATAGCCTGGTGGATCCTCTGTCAGTTTGATCCACGGGCTGGAGGCGCTGCTCAGGTGCTTTCTCTACATGTGTGCTCAAGGAACAATACATCAGCTGCCTTTGATTTTTCCTGTCAGTGCAAACATAAGGCAATGATGGATGTCCAGGTATTTTTTTTGATTGTGTGTAAACATTGTGGAAGTCCTAGTCGCCTCTGATTGAAGAGTTGCTTTTCTGGTTGCCTACTTGGAGCACGAATGCCATGGCCTGAGACCTGTTCAAGTCTGTTTTCTGCATGTGGTGAGTCACAAAGATGTCAGATGTTTTTGGGTGCTGTAACACCACCATGGGTTTTCTGATCAAGCATTGAGAAACAACCTTCTGCCCTGAGGGCTGCTTTTAGCAGCTGGCATCTGGAAAGCAGCGACAATTGCTGTTCCACTTAAGACCTTGTCTTGATGTGTCTTGCTAGTACATGAATATTACTAAGTGTCCTGAGACTGGAGAGTTGAAGGCCAGCAGGTAGCAAGCAACAGCTGCCTCTCCTAGTCGTATCCAAAGAGCTTTTGGTGGGGAGCAAAGATGAAGGAGGAAATTCCAGTTTGATGTGATTGTGTTGCTTTTGGTCATTAGAGGAAATGCAAAGCATTTGATTTTGCTCTGCTGTCACTGGGTATGTTAGCTGCCAAAATCAAGACTATCCTGAGATGCCTGTCCTGAGGCAATAGTAGAATGATCAGAAGAGATTACTTTGTGACCTTGCTTAGACCTTGAAGGTCTCCAAAGAGGGAGAGGATAACTCCATGTCTGGCTGGGCTTAGGTATATGAGGGATCTGCAGGGTCATTCCTTGACTCAGTCCGATATTGCTGCCTCATAAATCACTTTGCTTCTATTTCTATTTCTATTTCTATTTCTATTTCTATTTCTATTTCTATTTCTATTTCTATTTCTATTTCTATTTCTATTTCTATTTCTATTTCTATTTTCTTCTGTTTCTAGCTTTTCCTCTTTTTCTTTCTTGACTTCTGCCTTAGAAGATGCTTTTGGCTGTCTATGTTCAACTCCTTGTTTTGCATTTCTTCTACATTTCTTTATGTAGCACCTCTTTTTCTGGGTAGCACAGCTGGATATCAGACCAGGGTGTGCTGCTTCATCATCAAAGTACAAAGATTCTGGCACTTCCAATTAATAATGCTAATGAGATTTGTTAATTTTTAATAGATTACATGAGCGCATTTTGCTAAACACGTTTTTGTGGCTCTGCTCTGTAAGTGCAGCTCAGAAACTCTTTCATTTGCTGCCAAAGGGAAAATGATTAATGCAATTGCAGACGCCAGATTCTCTTTGGGGTAAATCTAGAGCACACCAAGGAGCAAAGAGGAATTTAATGAGTACATTTTCAAAGTAAACATAGGCCATAAATGATAGACCTTTCTTGCCACCAGCCTCTGGCCAAGGTGGGGTGGAGGAGCAGTTGCTTGAACTGGGGTCATGGTGCAGCCCCTCTGCTCGTATCTTGTGATGTGTTGTGCTTTTGGAGTTGTTTTGTCCCTTTGCCTCATTGAAAGCTTGAGGACATCCATGGACGAGACTTCTGCAATAGCACTGGAGGTTGGGGAGTTGGGGCACAATTGCCTCGTGTACCCCAAGATCACCTGGTTGCACCACTGGCATGCGGCTGAGATGGAGCTTCCTCGCCTCTCCATGCTGGATGAATTGATTCCGCTAAATCAACTTGGTTTCAGTCCTCCAGATTGTTTCAGTCCTAGGGGAACATCCCCTGAATCAGTTCTGGTTTTGTGGTGGTGCCTGCGGTGTTTGGGTTGCTCGTGAACACAGGCTGCAGGCCATCAACAGCACGCCGGCAGCAGGATGTGTCGAAGAGGTAAATGGGGGAAAAGTCTTGGTTTGCAAATCAGCAATCCCAAATCCCTTGGGTTTCTGCCCAGGAAGTCGGTTTTACCGCTCTCTCCTGAGCTGTGCCAGACTCCCTTGCCGCATTGCCGACAGCAGCAGGATGGTGTTGAGCTGGATTTTTTCTTCTTTTTTTTTCTTTTCCCCAAATCCACATTGCCAAGAGCCGCACCTCCTAAATTGCTGCGGAGGAGGTGGAAAAGTAGAGGCACAAGACCATGCATATGCTGCACATCCATCTTGGTGATCTCACAACCATGCCAACACAAGCATCGCGGCCAGCCCTGGCTCAGTGCTTTAATTAAGCGCCAGCACAGCCGCACCTTCGGCTGGGCTGTTGCAGCTCGTTACGCAAGAAGACAACTGGCAAACCTGTTGGTGCTCCAGGATTTTAGTGGTAATAAGCCAGAGGGCAAAACCTCCCTGGTGAGACGAAACCATGCTTGGCTAGGTGTTTGGAAGATGTTAAAGTGTTTTGGAGAAGCAAAGGGTTGGGGAACCTGGCACTCGCTGCACAGCTGTGGCTCCATGGATGAATTCAGATGTTGTCTTTGTGGACGCAGAGACTGGTTGTAGTATGAGCAAACAGCTCATACTGTGTGAAAGCCAGGTGACTGGAGGCTGAGGTGAACAGAGCTTTTGGTGTTCCAGTAGGAAGAGTTTGGGATGAAATTGGACTTCAGATGCAAACGCCTGTGAGAGTGGAGTGGTTGGTGCTGTAGAGATGGAGAGAGCTGGCAGACAGGGTTAGGCAGTCTGGTCTATGGGATAAGAGGCTCTTACACGTCACCTTGTAAGGAGTCAACAGCTTGAACTTGACTCGGGTATCTCTCCCTTTAAGAAATCTAGTCTTGCTTTAGAATCTTTCGCATCTATTGGCAATTTGTTCCCCATGCTGCTGAGTCTTGCTGCTTAAAAAAAATTAAATAAAGCAGCACGCCCCAGAGACTGTCGTTCTTGTTGGTGATGGTAGCATGTGCTTTCCTAAACCAGTCCCGAAGTACACACACAGGCAGATGTTCACAGCTGACCGCAAGAGCTGCAGGAGCTTGCCAAGGTGCCCTACTTGTCTCTGACGTTTCTGCTTGGTGTTTTGCTCTTACTGGAAAACATTGTCACAATCCATTCAGTAGTCCCTTCACACCACAGAGTTTCTATCATTTGCAAACAAGGGCCATCACCGTGTCCCCACAAGTGCTTTGGCACACTTGGCAGCCTCGTTTGGTGAACCTGCTGCATTAGGCACAATGGTTTTGCCAGGAGTGGGATCCTTTTTGCACCCATTGCTGCTGTACGAGGCACCAGCAAGACCTATCAAGTGACACCACACAGTGGTTTTCATGCCTGGCCATCCCTTACGCCTCTGTTACTATATTAGGTCCATCACTGGAGCCATCTGCTGGGGCAGGCTTGGCAGGCGGGCAGCACAGATGCCTACTGCGAGATGACATTCCCTGGCTCTGGGCTCTGAGGAGCAGCCGAGCCAGCCTGCAGGAGTCAAGCACCGACCTCTTGGAGGTCATTTGCTGGAGTGGCATTTGCTGGCGGTTCTTCACTTAAGACTGTGTTGCCCTTTTAGAGGGAATAGAGATGTTTCAGTGCGCAACAGTGGATTTGGCACAAGAATGCCTGCGTGCCAGTACTCATCCTCCTGGCTTCTTTTGCACCAGCTGCCATGGGTCTTATTATACCACCTCAAAAACCAACCTCCTCCCACTTTAGCTGTCTTTTGTAGCGATCCTCAGAGCTGGTGTGGTTCAGCAAGAAGAGCTTTTTAATGATTCCTGCCCGATAAGGTTGTGCAGAGTCGGTACGCCTAATTCTAGTCTTAATCCACGGAAAAATGCTGTCGCTTTATTTTGCGGATGCGGAAAGTGCATGTTGTAGAGCTGGCAGTAGGTTTTGTCATCCACGCTGTGAGACCATTGAAGCTTTTGCCGTCCTGGGAGCATAGCGCAGCAGCTTTGTGTTAGAGGGGCTTTTGTTACAAAAGATGCTTCCGGAGGGACCGGCTTGTGTTCGGCTGGAGACCTTTCACCAGCTGCGTAAGGACTCCGGGAAACGGCACAGCACGCTCGGCTTGCATGCGGGAAAAAAAAAAACCCAACAGAGCTAATGATTGACTATTATTTTAAGGGGATTATCTAATCCGCAGCCCAGAGGACAAGAGGGGCCAAAATGAGTGAAGATTGAATACATAATTAGTGCAGATTGTTGGTAATACCCTCTGGACTCCAACTGATTATAAACAGAAACAGATTTTTCTGATTCCCCCCACCGCCCAATAAAGCTTTAGCAGGCCAAAGGGCCACTGTGAAGCAGGAACTGTTGCAAATTAAGTGGGTGTTCACAGCTGGGGTAGTGGAGACGTTCATGCAGTGGACGACTGAGGAGCAGGGAGGCAGGGAAGCAGCTTCTCTTGGGTTATTTAGCAGCGTAAAGGCAGAGTTTTGGGTGGAAGTGGCCAAAATGGTGTATGCGGGAGGTTAGTTTCTATTACTCCACCAGCTCTCCTGTAGCTCTTTTCATGATGCTGAGGCTTCTTCTCTCCTGGTGCCTGTGGGAGCAGGAGGGGCAGGGATGCAGTGGAGAAGCGGACAAACTGCATGTCCTGATGAAGGATGGAATTGTAATGAACCCCTCTCAAGAAAAACCTGCTTAGGAACATTTGCTAATTTGGATATCTCAGTTTGAAGAATTATTATTATTGTTGTTGTTGTTATAGTTGTTAGTATGTATATATGTATTTATTTATTTATTTATGACATTGTTATTGCCTGGTTATCAGCTGCCTCAGGTCTGTTAGAGGCAAATATTTTTTTTCCCTTTCTTCCTATGTACCAAAGGTCATTAGAAGTTAAGCAAAAGAGATTTGCAAAAGTTACAGAGCCATTGCTAATATAGAATAAAGGACATATGGCTAAATCCATCAAGTCTAAAAATACAATTGGACACAAATAAGCCCAGAGAAGGAAACAGTGAAAGGAATAGTGAAAACAAACGGCACACCCAAGACCTAAACTTCTAAAGCAGTTCAACTGGGCTAGGAAAACATAATAGCTCTCAAATCTCTGATGCCTGGAGGGTTTCTGTTCACTTCTCTATAATTTGAACAAAAAGGACGACTGAGAGAATTGCCATTCCCATTTGGGTGAAATTCCACAATTTCAAAAGTTGCCCTTACTCAGGCTCAGGTGAAGTCTCAGAATTTGAAAGTTTTCCATGTAAAAGAATGTGTCTGAAATGATAATTTTGGTGTGCTTTGGCTGAACGTATGCAACACGATTCAGCTGCTGCATTGTGAACCGCACAGGACCTCGCATCTCATAAATTACGGCATTACAGAATGAGACTTTAAATGGGAGCGTCAAAATGCTTTGTGCTCTTAAGGACCTTGCTGAGGCACTCTTTTGTTTCAAATTTATTTCCTAAACTGAAGGCAAGAGTCGTTACTCAGTTCCTGTGGATTTTTTTTAGTTCTGCTAGGATGTCCAATAAAACTATTCTTCCCCAATAGCTCTGCCCACCAGCTGCAGATCGCTGGCCTGGAAGCACACAGATACCTGATGGTACTGTGACCCCATGGGGCATCTTTTAGGCTTTAGGAATCTTTGGAGTGTGTGGAAACACATTCGAAACCATGCCATGGCAGGCCATCTTTGACCTGAGGGGATGTTGTACCAATTGAGGAGTCTTGTGTAAAATGATCAGCTGCGAAATAATCTGCTGTGATTTTGTTAACTCGAGGTGTCTTCACTTACTCTGCAGAAATGAGCTTGGGAAAATAAGATGGTGCAACGAGGCTGCTCCCAAACTACCCAGAGCCTGAGCCATTCCTTGTATCAGAGGGACTCTTCCTTTCTGTGCTTGGAATGAAGCACAGGATGGGCAGAGGTGGCCTCCAGGCGCATCCCTTTCAGGGTGACACCTTTTCCTGCTCTGCGGGTGGGTGTGCAGCTCTGGAGGACAGCAGTGTATCTGTACTATTAAGAAGAAAAGCAGAAAAGCTGTGGAGAAGAGGAATCTCAGTATGTGTGAGGATCTTCTGGAGAAGTTAGAGTTTACCAGGAGGGTTTTGCCTGCACCTGGCCCTTTGTGCGGGTGGGTATCTGTTCCCTTTCAGCTACTTGGGTTCCTCTTTGATTGATCTGGGCTGACTCACTTGTCACGATGTGGTTGTTATGCTTTTGTTTTGTGGTGTTTGGGTATTTTTGATTAAGAAATACTGCTTGTTTGCCTTGGCAGTGGTGCTCATTGGATTGATGTGGTGTTTTTTAGCTAGAGTGTTTATTCAGCCTCTTGGATTCTTTCTCAGGGGTGGGGTGGGATGATCCAAACCCGTCAGTATAATTGTGATCCATGAGGGCTTGTGAAAGGCTTGTGCCAGGGTCTCTTCTGATGGAAACCAGCGGTTTCCTTCACTTCTAAAGGCCATGCTCTAGGGATGAGATGAACAGGCTTAACTGATTCCCATCTAGGTCAGAAACCTGGACACTAGAAGGAGACAGCAATATCATGTGAAAGGGAACAAGAGACCTGTTGCCTTGAGTCAAGCATGGGGACACCCTCTCAATCCAGGTGCTTGGCAGGTACAAATGCCCCAGGTCAATTTGGTTAATGGCATCTTAAAATGCCTTTTAGTTTTTGTTCTTGGCCCTGAGAATTGCTGGTTTCTTGGTTTTCCACATTGTCTGTTTGGACTTTTTTTATTCTTCCCTATCCTGGGGAGACAAGGACAAATGTGACACTGCTCAGCAGATCCCTTGCAGCCAATGATGGGTTGTCACGAGTTTTTCCCCATTAATGTTATGATCCTCTGCCAGGATTATCAAAGCTTTTATACTGGACATTTTCTTGAGTTGGAGCTCCTGTGTGCTTCATCTTAAAGTCACAGTGTTGCAACACCAGCATGCCCAGGGTGTGTGGTCTCTTCGAATTCCTCGCTCTCCAGAGCTTTGATGAGGTGGACAGGGGATGGGATGGATGTGTTGTAAAGTGCTGTAAGGAACATATTTCGCTCACACTTACGAAAGACGGCAGAAAAGCAGAGCTCCTCAGATCCTTCAACCAAGATGTATTTGGTGAGCAAAGCCTTGTGCTGGCTCTGGGTTCGGGGAATCTATTTGTGTTTGCCTGGATTTCCTCACTCCTTGCGGTGTTTGGGGAGCAGACACGATTTGCTTTTGTAAGCACCTGCACTGAAGCCCAGCTCATTTTTGTTGAAAGTAGCTCTCCAGTAAGTTAGATCCCCTTATCTCTTTTGATTTCTTAATGGGGCAGCTTATCGTTGTAATTTTTTGGTCTTTTCAAGCATAAGGTTTGGTGTAGGATACTGGGAGGTGCTCTGGGACCAGGGCTGGGCACAAGACTGACAAGACGTTCTTCTGGCTTGTCTACCCCTGCTGCAATGCCTTTGACCGCCCTTAGACCCAGCTGTCCCCAGATACCAGCACGGGGTGCCCCAGGGACCCCAGTGCTGGTGGGGGCTGGATGTGCCATCCATCAGGGTGCCAGCACTCACTGCCTGTTGCTAAACACCTCTCTCCTCCTGCTTTCAGAGCTGGCCTATGACCTGGATATGGACGACACCTCTGCAAACAAGCAGCTTCTGAACCAGCAAAGCAAAGACAGTGCCGCGGTCCCCAGCAGCGACCCCGGGAGTACAGTCCCCCGCCCTGGCCCTGCCGCTGCCATCACCATGGCCCTGCCACTGCTGCTGAGCCACTGGCTGTGAGCCATGCTGGCGGCATCACTCTGTCTCTCCATGCCTTTTTTTTAACGAGGAAGACATTAGGAATGTCTCCTGAAGTATATGCACATTTCCAAAGACAGGGCGAATTACTTGAGTCTGTTTTATAAAAGAACATGCTATCTTCAAACAAAAAAAAAAACACCCCCAAAAAGTGTTTGTTTATGGTAAACTATTAAATGCATAACAGTGCTTTTTAAAGATAATCTTGTTTAATATAAGAAGGTTGATACTGAATTGTGTTCCTCATAGCTTTTGAAGACTGAGGTCTCCCTTGCTGTTAAGCTGAAGACCATATTTCATTTTGAGTTGTTCAAACGTGCATGGGGTACGATTTATGAAATACTCTCAGCAAATATCAGCCCCCCTGATCCTAGTTGACTTAATACATATTTTGTCTGCACTTCAAGTAATTTTTATACTTCAAATTTGAGGCTCACCCCTAGGAATCTGGCCAGGCAGATAATGCAGATGACATGTGAAGATGGGAGAGAGAAGGTCAGACTTAACGCAGGAGTAAAGATGATGCAGAAGAGGAGTTGTCACACACTGGGATTGTCATGAAGACGTGCTCCTGTGGGCATGAAGCACACTTGCGTTGTGGCAAGTTGCGGGTGATTTTTCTGCTTGCCTCCCAGCCAGGTCCTGTTAAGCCCTTCCGTGCAAGTGACCGGTCTCCTCCGGCATCCCTGTGGCCCATGCAATGCCCTGGTTTTATCCTTCAGAAGCAAAGCAGTTCCTTTCCCACGGGAAATCTGCAAACACAACTCCAGCCAAAGGACAGACGGTGTGGCTGTACACGCTGTGCATTATGGGGATGAATAATGGGCATCCAACTCGTTGTGCTGTGAGGGAGGAGAAGAGAAGGATTTTTCAGGAGCCTGAGGCAGATGAGGCCCTCACTCACGTGTTTCTTTGCATGTTACTTTACTTAAGCTATCTTTACAATAAAGGTCAGTTGCTCTATAAATGGTGTGCTGGAAGCAGCCTCCCATGTGTATGAGGTGATGCACTGCCTTCTTCCTGGGGTGGGCAGCCTGGAAAGGCCATCAGTGCCTGACTCGTGGGTACCATGGAAAGGCTTGGCTTAGTCAGGTGAAACAGACGGCTGGGGCCAGGGAGTGTTTGGTTTGGTTCCTGGCCAAAATGGTTACATATTTCTGTTTAAGATGCTGCCTTTACTGGAGTGATTATATCCACAGTATCTTAAGCCGCAGTGTGTGCGTGTATGCACACTCACATGCACGTGCATGCTTTAAATATTTATGTGCCTCAGACCTTTTTAAAAGTATGTTGGGGGAAAATAGATAAATCCGAACCATCAGATGGTTTGGAGAGTGGAAACTTTGACTGTTTTTACTTCGAAGTGGTGGGGCTGATCTGGCTGAGGATGATTTGAAGCCCTGTGACAAGCTGTGGCACAGGGAGGGCTGACTGCTCCCCTCACTTCTCTTGCTGGGGATGTTAACTCCAGATTCACTGCTCCTGGAGAGAAGTGGATCCGGGCTAAGCACTGGCGGGACCTGCCGGTTAATGGCTCTCCGAGTTTCAAACCCCTTGTGTTCCATCCACACTGGGTGGACACCAGGGATGTTTGGGCAGCAGTGGCGCCTTACGGTATTCCTATAAGTGCTGAATTCTTATATCCATGCCTGTGTGATGCATATTTGTGTATGCATATGTCTTTTACATCTTCACAAAGCAAATTGCAGTCCTTTCCGTCTCTTGGGATTGCCGCTCACCAGGGAACCCTCAGGTTGAAGGGCTGCCAGTGCATGGGGATGGTGCAGAGGAGAGCCATTGGTGTTGCTGGCAGAGACATTTCTTGACCCTCCTGCTACTTCGCTCATGCATTGACCCAGTTCCCCCTATCATCCCTGCTCTCTGCGCTGCAGCTGGCTGTGCCCATGACCCTCTGCTCCACCAAAGGGAATTTTTGATTAGTGCCACTTGAATTTCCATCACTTCTTCCCTTCTGATCATTTCCTTTCATCCTCCAGGAGCGTTGGGGGTGGGAATGTACTGCTGGTTTTGTTCAGAGATGATGCACTGCTTCTGCCTCGCCAGGTATTACTGGTACCAGCACAGGGACCTTCGTTCCTCTAATGTTGTGTCGGAAATGTTCTGTGTGCTTCTTCCTTAGATAAGCAGCAGGATGGGATGGTGACGCCGGCTCTTGTACAGTGAGAGCCCAGCCTGCTTGCTTTCTCTCACAGGGAGGTGGAGCGGGTTATGCCTTGCTGTGCATCTCACAAAGCCTGATGGTTTTCCCACTCTGCATCACCACAGTGCAATGCTGGTGCTTGTCCGCAGAAGACCCCTCTGGAGCACGTGGAGCCTGCTTTCCCATTGTGCAGACGTGCTGTTTAGCAAAGCTGTGCTTGTTGGAGGCTTTGTTATGACAAGAGATCACAAAAAAAGCAACCTTTGAGCCCATTACCTGACATGTATAATTTAGTGCTTTATAACTTGGAAAAAAAAGCTGTTGCATTTTATCCTGCAGTGGATTTGTGTGCATGCTTTAACAAAGGTTTTTGCACGGGTTGTCCTGGCCACCAAGGTGAAGTAAAGCTGGTGTTCAATTCTGGGCGGTGTTTCGGTCCCATGTCATGAGAAGTAAGGAATAATTGTTCCCTGTTTGTTTCTCCACACCACTTCTACTTACCAACGCCTGTCTTGCACTGAGATGAGACATCTCCATTGGGAGATGAGCACTGTGACACTGGTGTGTGTACTTGGTGTTCCACACCTTGTCCCAGGTTTAACTGCTAACATGCAGTTTCATTTTTAATTTATTATTAGCAGTGTGTATATATATTAGTGTATATATCAGCAATGTGCATATGTATCTTATATACATAATATACGTATGTGAGCCATGGAAGAGTGGAGATTGAGCTGACAGTTGAGGCTGTGGCGGTATCTTGGCCATGCTCACAGCACCATGATAACGTGGCCATGTGGCTCAAGCACTGGTGGTGGCCCCGTCTGGCCAGTGAGATGTGTGGCCAGAGTAAATATCGGCCTGGTTTTCTGCCTGTGGGAAAAGCAGCCGAACAGAGGGGTTTATGTTGTAGAGATGCTTCTGGAGAAAAAAAGAATTTTAAAAAAAACCCTTTCTAGACAATTTCCAGAGCTAGTCTTGGGCTCTCTCTGGCTTTGACCCCTGAGTCTCCCCGTGCAGAACCACGGGCACAACGTGGCTGCCCTCCATCTGCCAGCACCGTGTTCCACTGGTGCCTCGCATGCTCAGCGCTTTGTGTCGGTGCCATCCAAAGGTCCAGCGACCTTAGGGAAGGATCCCCGTCTCAGCTGGTTGAGCCCTTGCCCCCTGCCAGTTAACTTTAACGCTTTCTAGCCAGTTTTGCAACTCTTGCTGAACTCTGGTGGCAGCAGCAGGGTGGCCAGGAGCCACCTGCCGCCCGGCACATCCCACGCGCAGGCAGCGGTGAGCAGCATCACGCCACACACAGAACCAGCACGTCTCTCAGTAAGTTTGCAAGTGGCCTTGAAAAGGTGGCGAAGCCGGCACCTTTCCCCATGTCTGAGGGCGGTGGTGAGATGCAAACATGTGCTTAGCATGTGTAATGTATTTCTCTACTAACCGTGCATCAAATTATAATTTAAAACAAAAATATTTTTGTTGGATGGGAAGTCCCAGTTCATTAATCAATTGACTAATAGTCTAGCGCTGGAATGCTACAACCTAACGCACTGAACAGCTGCTAGAAACAGCTGGTGCTTACGGCTCATGCTGGTTTAGGAAGTGAAACCTCGAATGTCTCAGTTTTGTTTTCAGGGACTTTTTCAGGATCGCTCATTCATCTTCACGAGCAAAGCCTCAAGCGCTCTGGAGTGGGGACCCAGTGGGCGTATGGGACTGGATTCACTGGGGCTCCCAATTGAAACAAAATCCCCTTTGCACGGAGGACGCAGAGCACCAGCCACGTCTGCAAACGTGGCAGCTGGACACAGGAGTGTTCCCGCAGGTTTGTGTGAGGGAGACACAGGTAATGCTGTGCTGTCAGGTGTTTGGGTTTGCTTTTGAGTCAGAACTGGTGTGTGCCAAGCTATGAGTACAACAAGGGAGATGCCTCCATCCATGTGGGCAATTCCTGGTGGCTTCCCAGCTTTGGAGGGTGTACAGTTGGGGCACAGGCCAGTGTCGTGGTGAGATGGCACACTGGGGATGCTGTGCTGGGAAGGGAGGAGGTGACTGCCTTGCACTGCTTTCTGCCCTGCTTTCTTGGCAGCCCCTGGTCTGCGTTGAGACCTCCACAGTCGCATGGGAGGTAGGGATGGTGGGAGCAGAAGAGGCATTGGGAAGAGGGAGATGAGCAAGCTGCTGGTGGGACCAGACATGGGTTGTTGCATGTCTCTAAAGTAAAATACAGGAAACCACACAAAGACCTCAAAATACTTGAAATAGTGCCACATGTGCTGCTGAGATGCCTCCTTCCAGTCTTGGAGCACGTAGCTCAGTGGTGGGACCAGCCGTGGCCAATCCTGCCATGCAGGCTCTCTAGCTCACCTAAGCTACAACATCTCAGAAATATTATTTGGTTCCCAAACACTTGAGTGCCCAGGTGGGAATTTCCCTGATCTTTCATCAGCACTACAGTTTTATCATTGACAAACACTGCTAAAGCCTTACCAGACCATGAGCCACATGGCCCAGAAGCAGGTGTCTGTTCCCAGAAATCCAGAGATATTTTCAGTGTGAGCTTTGCAGCTGTGGGTCACTCAGCTAGATGTCAGCAAATTCACAAATCCTCCTTTTACATTATTTGTTGCTTTAGCAGAGAGCCAGGTATGGAGGGAGTGAGGGGATGAACTCCCCAGCCAGAGGGGAATGAGGTGAAATCATCATGTTGGAGCATGCTCACTGGTCCTTAGCGTGGAAATTTGAGGTTTCTATTAGGGGCATAGTGAAACTATCCATGTGAAGACAAGTGGTAGGTTTTGTTTGGCTCCAGCCTGTGGCTTGCTCATGGGAGACCTCACTAAGAGGTAAATGTGGGGGGAAGTGAACCAAAAACAACCCCCTAAATAAGCTTGTCAAAATGTTACTGAAGGACATTCCCAGGAGATGAAGTAACTGAAATTTTGATATAGGCAGATGAAGCACCCCTGGCATGTTTATACAGTCAGCGAATTTACTGCCTTCAAAAACCCCACAGAAAAATAGGCAATATTAATCAAATATAATTTGTTTAGTCAAACATTGTTTCCTTTTGAAAATAAACATCTTGGTGTTGTTTTGCTTTGCCGTGCTAGGATCTGAAGCACACATCCATGCCTCTGGGCTGTATCCCACAGTCCTTCCCAAAGGCTACTGCCATTCCCGCAAAAGCTATCAAGGCTCCCTGTGAAGCGGGTGCCAGCCCTTGTGGCTCAAAGAATGTTTGGAGAGTCAAAAAACACATGCTTGCTGCTGTGGGTTTTTCCTCCTGCGCACCGCGCAGTGGGGTGGGAGCTGGTGCTGGTATCCAAGAGCACTCCACGGGAAAGGAAAGTCCCCATTACAGACTATCCGAGGTTATTTCAGATGCCCTTTGGTGGCCACAGGGATACAGAAAACTTATCCTGATTGCTCCAGCACGTTCCTAACGCTGAAGCCCAGACTTTGTGTAATGGAAGGACATATCTAGCCTCGAGCCCCAGTTTAGTGGCTGGGGGCCTCCCTCGTAGGTGCCCAGCAGAGACCTCAGCAACAGCTTGCAACAAGCCAACACATTTGAGGATCTCTGCCAGCAGTTTTTGTTTGCTTTTGCTCTCCTCTTTGCTGTTATTATTTCAGTGCGTAAAGATGCTGCATGTCCAGAAAGGAAATCGCTGCTAGATCCGAGCGGCGCGACCACCCTTCGCATCTAGCTCTCTGCAGGCAAATCACTAAGAAGAAATTGAAAACCCTCCTGTAGCAGCCTGTATCCTTTCAGCGTCATATTATATTACCATCCACCGTGTTCGCAAATGGGAAAATAAACATGGGGTGGATAGCAAAGCAAGAGGCTGTTTAATTACAGATGTTAAGAAGAATGATGTTTGTGTACATTCCACGCAGAAGTGGATTAAAGTGGTGACCTTTCCCGTGGTGTGAAGCGGGTTTGTTGTGGAGTGCAGGCATCTCTTGTCACTTCAAGATCTGCCAGATATTTTGTTGCCCCCATTGTTTATGGTTAACATTAGATGATGTCTCTTGAAGCTGAATCTTTGCAGCTGACAGTGTTTTCTGAGAACTTGTCATCTGGACTCTATCGAGCAAAATTCCTGGTATTGGGTGTATTTGTTTCCATTTGAGGGAAAAACAATGTTTTCTGGAAAAAAAAAGAAAAAGTGAAGGGAGGACAGTGAGCTGAAACCCGCAGAAGGATCCAGGATTTGGCCCAGGGTGCCAGACCCATGGTGTAAGTCAGTGGTGTTGCCTGTCAATGGGTGTGTGATAAATACCTCCCGAGCGTGGTAGATGCTTTGCCGTGGCAGAGACAGAGAGGAGCTGGGGCCCAGTTTGCCATGTACGTCCTCCTGCAAGCAAGTCAGAGGAGAAGGATGCTGTTTTCAGCCCACCAAGAAGCAATGCTTATTGCTTCTTTGCACTCCTTCTAGCAGGTCTTTTGCTCCAGGTCAGTATTTACTGTGCCAAGCCTGCAACCAGCCACTATCTCCGCTGGTGGAGATAATAAAGCAGGAGGGCAAGGGAAGAGGAGCTTTCACACTGGCATTGCCAACCTCAGTGGTGTGAAATCCCCAGCAAAGAACTTGCTCATCACCTTGCTGCACATCAGAGCAAGCCCAGGCTGAGCACTACAACCAAAGTGGCCCATGGAAACTCTTACTAGCACTTCCAGCAGGTGTTGGTGGCTCGGAGGGCCAGGCTGGGCAGCACAGAGCAGAAAGATGCTATCTGGCCGAGGACCAAAGGCACTAATTGGCTTGGGTAATTGTAGACTTATGTCAGACTGTCTGCACGTGGACACTGATTTGGTAGCGAATGACTGATGGCAGCGAGGGGGGCACTCGGTGCCTGTGGCCAGCAGCTCATTCCTTAATTGCTGGCTCTTAGCAATTTACAGCAACAGGATTATGGGTGGTGCTGCCCGGCGCTCGCTGTTAGCCAGCCTTGCCTTGTTTTGGAGAACCAGCCACTGGAGCCGTCTCTTTCTGAACCTGGTGCATCTATGTGTGAAGGGCTGGAGTATATAGCAATCCCTGTGTTGTTTCCCCACGGCACCAGGGTGAGGCATGGGGTGCAAAGCCCTGGTCCCTGATGATATTACTAGAGGCACAATTTAACTCTGGTATCACTTAGCAGAGAGGGAAGGTGTGGGCAGTGTGCCGCAGCTGCCTGCTTACATCTGTGGGTGCAAGGAGCCTGGCATCTGAGTGCTTTATAGAGGGTGCATGGGGGCTGCTTTGCAGTTATGCAAACTGGAGCCTGGAAAAATGGAAGTCTTCCCTAAACCAGGAAATACTGAAACCTTTCCTTTTTATTCTCTCATTTTGTTGATTTTTCCTATTGTGAAACGCAGAGCCGCGTCTCTTCCCGATATGTCACAAGTGCATTTGGTGGCATCTCCATCCAAGTCAGGGAATGTTGGTGCCATCCCAGAGGCTCTGCTGCCCTGCCTGCGGCTGCCGCAGTTCCCCGCGGCTCACAGCACTGCCCTAGCCCTGTGCGACGGGACTTCTCTGCCACAGGCTGGTTCACACCTTGCAGCTTGTGTTAAGAGCCCCACTGGAGCTTTTCTGGGGCTGCTGTGGTTAAAGACATGAGAAAAAACACTTGCAGAGGATGGGGGGGGGATGAGCGTGTTCATCACAGTCCTGCTTTCCTGCCTGCAATATCACCAGTTTGGTAGAAGCAGCTGGGATGGCTGCACCTTCCTTTTGCCTCCAGGAGCTCAAGTCCAGCAGCTGCATTTCAGTAGCTGGCAGCTCCGTAAATTGTCCCCCACTAACGGCTGCTGCTGCTTTCTGGCCCAGCTGTAGTCGTGTGGGAATATATGGAGGGTTGGTGACTTGGGGAGGAACCACTGAGTCCCACGCACGCTGAGGTCACTGGTGGGGGGACAGCAGGACTGTCCTTGCCCTCTCACTGCCTTGAGATGCTCCTGCAGTGAGTGAGGGAGACCGAGGCCTCGACTAGGAAATGGTGACCCCCCTTTTTAGGCCACGGTAGAGGTTACACCTCTTGAAAAGGTGCAGGGGAGAGGGAATTCATGTCTGCAGCCTCTGCTTCAGCCCACGACGATGCTGCTGAGGGGCTGGACCAGCCCAGGGGTCCATAGTGAAAGGGTGCTTTGGGAAGGAAAATTATCAGCATAACAGGAGTTGTATTCAGACAGTGGTGCTCTGTTGGGAAATGGTTAAGTGAAAAAGGACATGAGAATGTTGAAAAATGGATTGAGGAATGGTTAAGTGAACAAGGACATGATTCAATAGAAAGGCTTTGTGAGACACGTATTGTGTAAAGTGGAAACCTTGTTAAACTCTGAGTGTAGATATGGACTGAAAGAACAAGAAGGCATACAAGAAGGAATTTCTAAGAAGAAACTTTTGAAGGACAAGTGAATCTTTCCCAAGGAAACAGGATGGAGCACTGAGCTCAGCTGTAACTGTAACATACCTGCAAGAAGATACATGAAACTCAAAGTAACAATATAGTAATAATGAATTAACAAAGGACAATGAATCAATAATGAATTAACAAAAGACAATGAATCAATAAAGAGCAAATAGTTTTAAGTAACTAATCATGTATAAGTTGTAACAAAGCATTAAGGCATAAAGCATAAAGCACAAAGCACAAAGCATCTTTTGAATGTTAGGGTATATAATCCGGGCTGATTTTGAATAAAGTTGAAGCTTGCTTTATCACTCATATTGAGTCGTCCGCTTGCTTCCCTCGCCCGTCGCAGTGCTCAGGCAGAAAGACCAGAGGGGGAAACGAGCTGGACTGTGCGGAGTAGCTGTGTCCCACAGCTTGGAGACAGATGTTGAGCAGCCGCATATCTGCTGGTGAAAGAATAAATAGAGACATGGGTCTTGCACCTTTTAAACACTACATGTCTGCGTACTGTGAATGTGGGGATGGGATTTGCATGCTGCTTTATTTCGTATCGTATAAGCTGTGCCACATTTACAGACACTGCCCTGCAGACGCCAAATATGCAACTGCAAAAAAAATATAAATAAATAAACGAAACAAGTAAAAAGGCAAACCTAAAAATAAAAAAAATAAAGAGAAGTGGGGGCAACCCCTCCTCACCAGCACCCCAGCTCCAGCTCTGCCACAGTGCTCAAGGGGAAACTACTGCTGGACCTCCCTCTTCCTCTCATGCTGCTCCCGAGCCACGAGGCTGAAGGATTTAATGACTAATAAATTATGTCTTTCCCAGGGACAAAGAGAGAAGCCCATTGAAGTCAGGGACTAACTCATCCCCTGGTGGGGTCACCGCTCAGGTACAAGGGCCACATGCAGGAGGGAGATGGCAGTGACTGCCACCGGCGGCACAAGCTGATGTCCCAGGTTTTGAGGGGTGGAACAGGATGTGAGGGAGAAGCAGGTGAGCATTGAGAGGTCTCAGCACAGGGTGCAGGAAGGGTTTTGAGCACTGAGGGAGGAGGGGACCCTGGGCTGCCCTCCGTGTGGCTTTTGGATGGCATCGCTGTCACATCCCTCTGTGGAGGCCACCACAATTGTCACTCGCTTCTCGGAGGAAGAGCATATATTGGCATAACAATGATAACTGTAATAATAGTAGTAGTAACAGTAATAATAACAACGACATCAACAAGTGTAACAGCAAGTGCTCTCTACCTTATCCTGCACACCTCTCAAACCTCTTTGCAGTTGCTGTGCTGCTTCCCTGAAACTTCTTTCACAGCATTTAAAGAACGATCATTTTAGGCAGGGTATGCATAATTTAATTACTTTTAAGGAGACTCATTGATCCTGCTGTCTGATGGGCTGCCAGACTCCACCTCTGGCCGCTGCCTGGCAAAAGCCCCTGGTCATTGTGACCTTGACCTGCTAATGCAATCTCTAAGGGAATAATTGAAGGTGCTTGTTCTCCTCTGTCCATTGACTGCGGGATAAGTGGATTCCCCAGCCACTGTTTTGCCACTTTTACCACCTCTTTACACAGCCTCACATGGCATTCTGGTTAACGCTCTGCTGTTTGCTCTTGATCTTATTTCTGACAGCGTGGGACGGGCGTGTGTATGGTTTGCAGGGCTGCTGCGAGCGCATGGCCAGCAGACCAGGCTCTGAGATGCCGGTGAGGGACTCACTCCTGAGTCACCCCTTAGTTCCCATTATCACTGTGAAACCCAAGGGAGAACCAGCTGCATAAGGAGGGGCATCAGCAGCTCAGGCAATAAAATCACTGCTACTCGGGGTGCAAAGAAGTGTCAGACAGAGGCTGTGTTTTTCAGACAGCATGTGCAGGAGGGATGAGAAGGTGCTTCCTCTGTGCATCAGTGCAGCCAAACCCGCTCTGCCCCTTTCAGGGGGCTATGGGGTCTCCACCACAATTGCTGCTCATCCCTGGGGAGCATTTGGCTGAGGGGTTTGTGGTTCATGGTGCTTCATCCCAAAGTGGTCATGGTTAGCCAAAGTGGTAGATAAAAATTAATTTGCTCAGTTTTCCCAAGTGTGATGAGCACCAAGGTGCTCACCTGGTGTGGACAGTGCTAACGCATCATTTTTCAGTGCTAATTTTCCCATCAGCCTTCTCCTTTCCACAGGGCCCTGGGCAGGAATGCACTAGCCTTGATTTCCAGGCTAAGTAAAACTATTTTATTTTTTTTCACTTGAAAGCACGACCCTCAGTGGGCCAGATGCTCTTCCTTTTCAAGCACGCTTCTGTTGGGGGATGAGTACATCCCCTAAGCCCAATGTTGCTATCACAGAGGGTATCTTTTGTAGTGAAATTGTTCATTTTGCAGGGAATGAGCTCATTGCTCCAAACAACGGACTGGTGCTAAGGCAGGAGAGACAGCCAGCGAAGCAGTGCTCCTTCACCTCACCTTCAGTGAGCTTGTTTTAGGAGCAGGCTGTTTCTGGGCATCTTTTGCCCACCCAGCTGCAAGCTGGGGATGCTGCAGAGACAAGGAGAGCTTTCACAGGCTGGGAATGGAGAGCAGAGGACATGGCTGGAGGGAGAAGTGGGACACAGCAGGGACTTGCAGATCAACTGCAGGGTCAAAGCTGAACCTCCTATCTACACAATCCATCTCAAGCAAGATATGGGCAGCGGCTGCACCGTGTCGCAGTGGTGAAGGAGCCCATTCTGTGCCGAGTCCTGCGTCGAGATGTGGCGTAAGTGATTCAGGAGTGTGTCTGTGTCTCTGGGACATGTGTGCTGTCTTACATGCTCTGGAAAAAAAAAAACCATAGGAGTTGGTGTCTTTGTAAATGTCACGGTTATCGTCATCCCACAGCGTACAAGCTGGTGAATGAGGCTCCAAGGCAGCCTCAGAGAGGCTGGTGTGAGGCTTCAAGGCAGCCAAAACCAAATTAAATTTAAAAGAATTTTTAAATTATGAAATAATTAATTTGGAATTCCATTCCTGCCATCTGGTTTTACATGTTTTGGGTGTGAGTTTTAAGTATTCCCACTACAGCTGTGAGACTTGGGGAAAAAAAAACACAAACCAACCAATCCTCTTTAAAGAGCTGAGACAACATTTTCAAGTGCTGGGCACTTACATTAGGTATTGTGAAACCTAAATTGCAGGAGCTCGGCGCCGCTGACGGTTACTTTCAGACCTGTGTCGCAGAAGAGGAGCAAGCATACAGCTACCTCATGTTTTGCTTTCTCAACTGGAACAAAGGTGGTGTGAGTCAGAATGATATTTTCCACGGGGAATTTGAGTTTGGCCATTAATGCCTAAAAATACTGATTTTTTTTCTCCTTGTCTAAGAGCCTGTGGAGAGTATCTGTACCACAGGCTCTGCAGGGACTGGTTGTATTTGCAGGGACAGGATGGTGAGCATGCTGCAAGGAGGTGAGACGATGGTTTTGTATGCGGGTGCTTTCAGAAGCAAGGCACAAGTACAGCAGAGAGGTGACATCCTTGGACCTGCTGTCCATTTTCAGACCAAGGAGGTGCAAATTGTGGCTGCACTACCCAGGGGGGTACCAAGTGTCCCTGTGAAGGGCTGTTTCGCTGCTGTTTTGTGTCACTCCTCAAAGTTATTCCCCAGGGAAAGGGGATGTGGGGCTGTGCCCAGCCCTGTGCTGGTCATCCCGGGGGTGGTTCCCAGCCTCTGCACTGGCGTTGCTGGGTGCTGCTCCTGTGTGGGCTCTGACAAGTGGAAAGAGGTGAGAAAAGACCTTTCTTCTCCTCCTTCCTCTTTTTTTCCCTTTCCACCTCCTTCTCCCCCCGTTCTGTTCTGTATGGGGCTGGAGGCTGTGGGCTCTCTGAACCCATAGGCTGGATTTCTCAGGACAGGAGCCTGTGGGATGGCCAGCCTTGCCGTGCAGCCTTGTCCGCTCCGTGGCAGAGACAGCCGGGACAGCACACCAAAGGGGAAATGTTGGCTCCTGCCATCCCCATCTCATGCGGGGCACACTCCCAGCCCTGTGGGACCACTCATGCCACCCCAGGGCTGATGTGGGGTCTCCTTCCAGCTGTGACACCACTGTTTCCCAGCTGATTTACAGCAGGAAACATCGACCTGCAAGGTAACAAATGGCTGGTTTTTTCCTCCCCCCTTTTATTTCCCCTCCCTCTTGATCAGCTATTGGAATAAAATTACTTTTTCCCCCTTCCTTTCTCCCCAGTCTATGCCCAAACCACAATATCGGTTAAAAATATCATCTGTGAAAAGAAAAGACAAATAAATGAGCACATCAAAGCCAGCTGCCTGAGGCCGTTCGGTTGGGAGCAGAAATAGGGCTAGGCTCTGCGTCCATTATCTTGCTGATATCTAATGCCACCACTTCAGAGTGTGAGAATAGAGCCTTTTTTTTCCGCAGCCGAGCATACTGGCCTCGCTGGTGTTTGGGAGCACAAAGGCCGCCATCCACCGCGGCTCTCGAGACAGACTGTTGACATGTTGCTCTCAGATTTCATTCCTGAAAATCTGGAACTTTACGCCGAACAAATAACATGATCTTTTTCCTTCATCTGGAAAGGATAAAAACAATTGCTGGCACTTGGAGCAGATCACTCTTTCTTTTCCTCCCTCCTGCCTCCCGGCTTTCTTCGCAAGCCCCGACTCGCTACCCACAAGTCACAACTCGCATATTTTCATTTGAAAACTTTAAACCATGGGGGGTGAGGGGTGAGAGCGGAGGGGAATGAAAAAGAAGATTAAAAGAAAGGATTGCAAGCAGCACCGATATAACCATGAACGTCTGGCTGCCTGCATGCCGCCCTGGCCCCATTGGACAGGCGGGATGGAGCGAAATGCAGAGTTTGCTGTTTGGGGGGACACAAGCAAAAGCTGTCTACATTCCTCATGGAGAAATGGAGCTTGGCCCGCAGTGCATCCCTGCTGTGGGATGGATGGTCCTGTGGCATCTGGGCAGGGTTGGGATAGCAGAGAGAATTGCACCCTCTGATGAGCATTGACCTGGAATGGGGGTGTGAGCTGTGGCCATTTCAGTCCAAGGTGAAATCTCCAAGGTGAAATCTGATGAGTCAGCCTCAATCACCAGGACTGCAGCCAGCACTCATCCTGCACCCCATTCATCCAGGATGCTCCTTCATGGGTTTTGGGTTTGGCACGGCACTGTCAGGGAGAGGAACTGCATCAGCCTGTCCAGCGCCAGTGCTGACCCGGTCAGCCAGAGGGTGAGCCATGTGTGCAGTACCGACATCTCCTGCCTGCAGCAGTGGTCATTTTAAGCTGGTTTTGTTTCCTGAAACTCGTGTAAGCACAACAATTTTTCACTCTCTGTTTAGCAATTCTTTTGAAATAGCCTTTAAACAGAATGAAGAGAGTGTCTAGGGGAAAAAAATAATCGTTGTTTTCTTTGCTCTGAGGACTGTCAATACTGAAGCCGTGTAAAGAACAGGACTGGGACAAGTCCTGCTTGGAGCCCATGCTCCCTCTGCCCTCTTGCTGACCCATTTTGCCACCCATGTCCCAAGTGATATTTAAGGACTTAGCTGCTTCTACTGTCATCTGCTAATGAAATTCTCAAAGGTGCTGATGTGCATCCCCGCTGTATCGACGCAGATGTATACAAACGAAGCAATTGCTGGACCGATGCCCAGGTAGAAGTGCTTTGAGGGGAATGAAAGGCCCTAGATGAAGTGCTGGATCTCCAGAGTTCCTCTTGGCAAGCTCACACTGATCTTTCCAAGTTCTAAGAAACCAACTTTGACCTCTCTACTGGCCATCACAGTGCAGCTCCATCCTTGGACAAGCACAGCTTAGCCTGCAGCGCAGCACCAGTGCTGCCAATGGAAACCAACCGCCCACCCAGAGGGAGTAAGTGCCGTCGACAGTGATGCCTGGTGTCAGAGGGGACCAGGATGGTCTTGCTGACAACTGCAGAACAAGAGACTCCTCCTTTCCCTGGCCCAGCTCTGCAGGTTTTAATCTGGCATGAGGGAGCTCAGGTAATACATAGATATTACTCATTTTTAAACAGTGCCATCTGGTTGGGTTATCTGTTGCTCTGAACATTCTTTCCCCTTCTATCTCCTTCCCATGGCAGGACGTTATTTCTTGCTGCTCCAGACAGCACTTGGAGTTGGTTCCCTCTGCCCCAGGTCGCCATGTGGCTGACAGCGCCACTGACAGCAACCAGGGCCACCTCCAGCCCTGCCACGCTGGCCACACCTGCTGAGAGCAGGGCATGCTTTCTCCATGGATAGGAGATGGGAGAAAATAAATAGAGCTTGAATCATGGCCAGGGAAGTTTAGGTTGGCCATTAAGAAATGCTTTTGTCCGATAAGATCCAGAGTCAGTAGCTGGGACAGGCTCTGCCGTCTTGTCTAGGAGGGATTTTGAGAATGGAGAGGGAGGGGACAGCTCGAGGTTAGTCCTGCTGGGCCAGAGAGGGGAGCATCAGGTATCTGAAGCTTTTTCTTGTCCTAATCTCTGCAGCTCCAGGGTTTTGTGAACCCAGCAGCTGGGTGATGTGCTTATCTGTGAACTGGGAGACTGCACGTTTAATGGGTAAGACTACCTGAGCAGGTGGGCTGGAGCACGTGGGCTGGCCATGCCACTGCTCACAGCACCCACAAACCTGGCTCTGCCTCTGTCCTGTCAATACCTACCCCGTGCCAGGCTGGCACCAGCACCGAATCAACTCTTTAAAAGTGAAAAATAGACCAAAAAAAAAGCAGCCTAGGCAGTGATACCTGCTGTAAATACAGACCAGAGAGCCCAGGGGAGGGCTACACAAGGGATTGCCGCTTGGAAGGGATGGATATGCAAAATTGACACGTGGTCTTGTTTCCTCTGTCATCCCTGAATTATACTATTCATCTTCTCCCCTGCCCTCCAACTGCTGCTCCCCCTCCACCCACCCCACTCTATGCACTCCCACCCCTTTTCACTTCTACAAGAAGATTATGTGAGTGTGGAGAGAGAATTAAATGTCATGGCTGTAATTCACACCACTGTGAGGCAGACGCAGGGTCCCCGCAGGGACCCACCCTGCCACCCAGCCTCCTCGACAGCAGCCAGATGTTTTGGGAAGCTGATGCAGGCGCAAGATGTATGGCCACCCATGATGGGAAGGATGGAGATGTGTCCCCAGTGATGCTGGGCTGTAGGAAGGGGTACAGGTGAGCTGGTGTGGATCCAGGATGCCAGCCGAGCTGCCAGCATAGCTCTGGTGAGCCATGTGGTGGCCACTGGGGAGACGTAGCACAGGGACCCTCTTTGTGCCCTCATGGCGAGGGAGCAGAGAGGAGAGGAAGCTGTGGCCAGCTCTGGAGCGACAGTGACTGACGTTTACTTGTCGGGAATCTGTTGGGGAATATTTTTATCTGCTGGGTGTGAGTGTGTTACACGTCAGAGCCATCTGCTACACAGTCATTTTTGGGAGAGCTGGGAAGTGCAGGCATGAAAATTCTGTGAAAATGAGTGCATTCCTGTGCCCTTCAAAGCTGTGTCCCCCCCAAAGGCTCCTCCCTGTGCTGTCTGGGGACAGAGCTGGGATGACTTCTTGTCCTGCTGGGGAAGAGACAAGCTCTTGCATTCCCTAAAATGGAGATGGTCTTAAGTTCTGCACAGCAAGCCCATTCAGACATGGGAAGCTGAGTGAAACCCTTGCAGCGGCTTCATTGCAAACCCACCTTCTTCCCCCAACCCTTAGCCTGTTCCCCTCTGCTCTCTTAGCATCCTTCCATCGGTCTGTATTGCTGCTGGACGTGTGCCCAGCAACGTGCACCCTGCTGTGGCAGAGCCTGGCCGGCCTCACCCCCTTTGGAAGGCAACGAGGAGCTAACCCACCCCTTACCCCAGAGCCAAGCTGCTATGGCCAGAGGTTTCTTTTCCCTGGGTAGGGTGAAGGAGCCCTAGGGTGAAAATAAGTGATAAAAATAAGTGGGGACATCAGCCCATGCTGAAACACTGGATCTGCTTGCTCAAAAATATCAGGTTGTTGACATTTGAACCCCAAATTCGGAGCATCATTTTGCAACTAGAAGAATCTCCCCATCCTCGTGACAGTTATCCTGGATTAAACATCCCCTGAATTTGTGGGTTTTATCAAAGGAAACTGTTTCTACTCAAGCCTTCCTTGTTCTGGCCCGACTCCTCCGCCACAGGAGAGCAAACACAGCCTGGTTTGGGTTTACAATGAGCCGTCTCCTGCTGATGAGCTGGAGCTGGGAAGACATGCCTGTCCAGTTCCCTTTCAACACTTTCTAACCTCCTTGTGGCCCAGGCTTTCCTCCCGGAGTGCAGGATTTAATAGCCCTTAATGACAGCCAACCCAAGGATAGCATTCAGCCAGGTTTTCCTAAAAGGCTATATCTGAAATCTTTATCCGAATAGAGCCCCCCCAGTAAATTCCCTGACACATGACTGGAAACACAGCAGGGTCGTGGCAGACCTCTGGCCAGGACCAAAAATAAATTGAACCGAAAGCTTAAGGCTTCGTAGGACCTCAGCAAGATTTCTGGATGTAATCAGTGCTGCTGCTGGGCTTGGGGTTCCTTTTTACTGCCAAGATTTGTCGGTGCTAGAAGACTGCCCCGCTCCCACCAACCTGAAGTTAAAATCGATCCAGTGAATCCCGCGTAGGTGGGAATTACTGGTATTGATTTTTAGTGTAAGCCAGTACATTGCCGGCGTAGACTTGGTCGATACCAGTAAGATTTACACTGATTTAACCGCACTCCCGTGAAGGGTTTGTGCCAATTCCTCGCGAGCAGACTCAAAGTGGTTTTAATTAAACCAACACAACTTTGTTGTGTGGGTGAAGGCTCAGGCAGGAGCAGCAGGACTGAAGGTCTGCGCTAGAGAGGAGAGGTGGCACTCCAGAGGAAGGTGAAGAGAAACTGCGGAGGAGCTGGGGCCTCCTCTGTTTTCTCCTTTCCTGCCCTTCCTTCTCTCCAGAAAGCTGGCAGGGCTGCAACTTTTCCACTGAATGAGATGACGGAAATTTGAAATGCCAAGTACTGCAAGGACCGTGGCATGTGCTGGAAGAGGTTCGGTGCAGATGCAATGCGGGTGATGTCACCTTGTCTCCATCTCCTGCACCCGGGCCAGTGATGGCTGTGCCAGCAGTTCCACACCACAGCCAGCTCTGCCCAGGCCAGGGGTGCCTTTCCTGCTGGCGGGGACACATTGAGGGGTCCCCCTTAGACAGCAGAGGAGGTTTGCAGCCAACTTTGTCAGTGGGCAAAGCCAAAGCAGCTTGGAAAGCCCCAGAGGCTGCACGAGTTTGGTACTCTGTGCAGACAGGGGAGATGGAGGCACCACACCTGGCACTGGGGAGCGTCCTGTGCCACCATGGCAGACCTGGCGGTATCTTCTAAGGCTGGAAAAGAAATACTGAGTCTAGGGGCAGAAATAAGTAATGGAGAGAGAGGAGAGTTTTACAGGAGGTGGGGAGTCAGATTTTTTTTGCCCTGCAAAGCAACTTCAGCCTCTTGTTAAAACTAAACCACAAGTTTTCCCTTCTGCTTTTCTCCATCTTTTTCTCCTGGGAAAAGGAGAGAAGTGGGGAAGTAGAATCGCTCAAGAGATTTGGGGTGAGGGCACTGGGGAGGTTCTGCCAGATGTGAGAAAATGCTGGAGAAGGGGAAAAAAAAAATCCTTTTTACTTTTCCATTCCTTAAAAAAAAAAAAGAAAGAGTTTTTAATGAAAAAATTCAGGCAGTCTCATTGTTTTGCTGCAGCCTTTGATTTAACTACTTGATCAAGTATTCGACAAAACCTTCCATGTTTTTCAGGAGGTTTCTTAAATCCTGCCGAGGTATGGGATTATGAGAAACAACAAATGGCAAGCTGTCTCTAACCCCACAGACTTTCTCACTCTCGTTTTCTCTCTCACTTTGGAATAAAAAATGCAGTGCTCCCTGCTGAGTTCTCTTTAAAATTCACATTGTCTCTTCAAATAAAGGCTGGGAGGGTGAGGTAGTGCTTTGAAAACCAGAACTCAGTCATACATTGCAGGGCCAGATCCTAGAGGATTATTGTCTCTCAGGACACTTTATAACTTCATGAGAACTTCTGGCCTGGCTTGTCTCACCAGCTCAGTGTGAGTGGCCCTGGTGGATGTCAGGGTGGCCAAGACCCCTACACCCCTTTCCAGAAGGATGTCTGGATTTGCCCCCGGGGACTTTTTAAACCACGATAAAGCAAACCCCAGCATTGTTCCTACGGATGGCTTTGCCCATTTCCATGCAAGCGTGGGACGCTCCCTGCATCCCTGCTGGAGGGACAGCGAAGCTGCTCCAGGCTGGGATGCGATAACAGGGCGTTCCATTGCTTTTGGTGTAATTCCTCAACTGCAGCAGCCTGTGTTACCCCACAGCGGCAGTGAGCTGCCTGCATGGCGGCTGCAAAGCTCAGAGCTGAACGAGTGTCTTGTTCCCACGAGAAGTGCCTGGCGGGGCAGCGTGGCCATGCTTGGCTGTCGGCGGGCTCTCGCCGGGGAAATGAATAGAGGGTCTTTTCCTCCCGACTCGCCTGGCGTTTCACTGACAAAAGCTTGAGAGCAAGGGGGTGAAGCTGGCAACTTCCTTTGCCGTTGTTTCAGTCTGTCCTTCCCCAATGTGGCAAGGAGAGAATAATATAATAAAGGGGCATATTGAAATGTAAACCGCTGCACATTTTTTTGTTTTAAACGATGCTATCGCCAGGCCATTACACTGTCATGGGAGAAATTACACTGTGCTGAGACACGGCTGCAGGCACAGCACCGGGAGCAACACACATGGACACTGCAGCGGGACAGAGCTCTATCTGCACCCAGGGCACACGGACACCAAGACCTCACTGTGCCAGCAGAGAACAAGATCTCCTTAAGCAGACTCTTGAAGTGACTTTACAGCCATGTGAAATGAAGACAACGCCTGCCATTCTTGCAGTACTATTTCTGTAATTTTCAGTAAACTGAAGAGAGCAGCAATTGTTGTGCTTAAACCCCTGGTCTGTGGGTTTAGTGGGGTTTGTTTGTATCCATGCGTGTGTCTGTGCGCAGAGCTGGAGAACGAAGGAGGAAGAGTGGCCGGAGCATTTTGGTGTCTGTGTTCCTGAGGCCTCTGTCCTGCCAAACTCTTGGAAATCATAGCATCATAGAATGGTTTGGGTTGGAAGGGACATCAAAGCCCATCCGGTTCCCACCCCCCTGCCATGGGCAGGGACAACTTCCACAGACCAGACTGCTCAAAGCTCCATCCAACCTGCCCTTGGACACCTCCAGGGATGGGGCAGCCACAGCTTCCCTGGGCAGCCTGTACCAGGGTCTCACCACCCTCATCGTGAAGAATTTCTTCCTAATGTGTAGTCTAAATCTTTCTCCCTCCAATTTATAGCCATTCCCCCTTGTCCTATCACTCCATGCCCTTGTAGAAATAGAAGATCCGTGAAAAAAGCAGTTGGTTTGGACACGTCTTTCATGCACATAGTTCAAAACTGTCACGATGATGTCCAAATTCATCCACTTAGTGAACCTATGAAACCTGGAGCAGAGCTGAACCATCCACACCTCCAGCCGACGGAGAACTGCCAACCCAGCCCTCGTCAGCCTTGTTGGCCCCAACCAAGGCATTCCCCTTCGTGTGGGGGCAGGGAAGCTCCCCAAGGCCAGGGAATGCTCGGAGGGTGCTCGGGGACAGTCAGGGGATGCTTGGGGGTACTCGGGGGATGCTCAGGGTGTGCTCAAGGGGTGCTCGGGGTGTGCTCAGGTGGTGCTAGGTGATGCTCAGGGGGTCCTCAGGGGAATGCTCAGGCGGTGCTCGTGGGATGCTCGGGGGGTGCTTGGGGGATGTTTGGGGGGTGCTCAGTAGGATGCTCAAGGGAGTGCTCGGGGGATGCTCAGAGGGTGCTCGGGAGTGCTCGGGGAGGTGTTCAGGGGGATGCTCGGGGGATACCCGAAGGGTAGTCGGAGATGCCCAGGGAATGCTCGGGGGGTGCCCGGGGGGTGCCCGGGAGATGCTCGGGGAATGCTCGGGGGATGCTCGGGGAGTGCTCGGCGGGGGAGGGTGTGCTCCGGGGGTGCTCGGGGGATGCTCGGAGGGTGCCCGCGGAGCTCGCGGAGAGGGCGGGCAGCCCCCGGCTCCGCTCCGCCTCGCTGGGCGGGCGCTTCCCAGCTCCTGATTTTCCCGGGGGCTGCCGAGGCTTGTCCCGGCCCTGCGCGATCCTGCTTGGCTGCCGCCCTCCCCGCCTCCCTCCTCCTCCTCCTCCTCCAGCAGCCCATGTGCTTCCTGCCGGGCCAAGTTTGCCGAGCGGGGCCGGGGCGCTGTGCAGCGGGGGCAGGCTCGGCGCGGCCCCTGCCCGCCCGCACCATGCCCGGCTGCCTGCCGCCCCTGCTCTGCGCCCTGGCCGCGCTCAGCCTGCCGCTGCTGCTGGCCGCGGAGCCCCGCGCCAGAAGTTGCTCCGAAGTGCGGAGGCTCTACGCCGCCAAAGGCTTCAGCCAGAGCGACGCGCCCAGCCACGAGATCAGCGGTGAGTCGCGATCGCCGCCCGCGCGGGCACCGCGCTCCGCGGGACCCGGCACCCCCGGTACCCCCGGCAGCCGGCGGGGCTCTGCCCGGCTCTGCCTCGCTCGGGTCAGCCTTGGGGCTGGTCCCGGCTTTGCGAGACTCGGCTCGGCTCGGCACCCGCGCGGCGTGGGGCTGGGCTCGGCTCTGCCGGGCTGGGCTCGGCTCGGCACCCGTGCATCGTCGGGCTCTGCCCGGCTCGGCTCGGCACGCGTGCGGCTGGGCTCGGCTCTGCCTGGCTGGGCTCGGCTCGGCACTCGTGCAGCCTGTGGGGTTCGGCTCGGCTCTGTCTGGCTCAGGTCAGCCTTGCCCGACTCGGCTTGGCTCAGCACCCGTGCAGTGTGGGGCTGGGCTGGACTCGGCTCTGCCTTGCCCGACTCGGCTCTGCCCTGTCCCGCTTGGCACCCGCGCAGCGTGGAGCAAGGCTCGGCTCTGCCCGGCTCGGCTCGGCTCGGTTCGGCACCCATGCAGCGTGGAGCTCGGCTCGGCTCGGTTCGGCACCCATGCAGCGTGGGGCTCAGCCCGGGGCGGGACCCGCCTGTTGCTGCCCTTGAGCCGCATCTTTCCCGTCCCGCTCACCCCGCAGCCCCCATGGGGACATGGTTTGGGTTTGTTCCTCCCCCACCACCCCCTTCTCCTTTTTCTTTCTTCCCTCCACCTTCGTCCCGCGGTACTTGCGCATCCCGGGGACAGGAGTGCTCGCAGCCGGCAGCGGTAGGAAATGGTAGCTAATGTGCTCACACCCAAAACATTTTATTCTTTTTGTTTCATCCTTCATCTCCCTCCCAGGGCCGCTGCTTTTATTTCCCCTTCTGAATGACCTACTGGACCGCATTCTCCGCGGAACAAAGGAAGTGCCTTTTTAGCTGGAATCCTCAGAGACCACCAAGGACTCCAGCTCATGCGCTGCAATTTCGCACTACTTTCAACAATAACAAAAATGCATGACTGAATGGCTCAGAAATGTGGAGTGTTAGAGGCATTCATTTCGGTCTAGGACACTGTCACAACACAGACAGACCCCGAGTAAATACCTTTAGACGGCTAAGATAGAAGCTGTGGGTAATCTTTACCGTTGGTGTGCCCTCCAGATATGCATACATTATCCTTTTCACTGACAAAACTAAAATGATTTCAGTCAGTTGCGCTTTTATATTGTCAGACTAATGATATGCGTTTAGCCTACATCTGTTTGAATGAAATTGCGGTCCGTTTACTTCTCCGAGAAATATTTTAATGAGAAACGTCTGACTGGTTGCAGTTAAAATACTCTCTCCCCTTCACCCCTCCTGCTTAGTAAAATAGTCTCCAATAAATAGGCCTGGATTTGATTTGAGCCCGGCCCTCATCGGTGTAGGATCAGGACGGGAGCAGGCTTCCTTGTACGCCCAGTATCGGGAAGGTTTGACCTAGTCCTTCTTTTAGATGTTGCTGTTTAAATTGACTTGATGAGCTTTGGAGGATGTTTGGAGTAGGTCGTGCTGACAGGGCTTCCATTTGAGGCTCCAAAGCTGCTGTCGGTTTGACCCTATGGTTTTGAAATAAGGGGTTGGAGAAATGTGATGAGTAAGGTAAGATTATTTGACAAAAGAAGGGCTCTCCGCAATGACATGCTGAAAATATCAGCTGGGTTATGTTGGTGGCCCAGGGCTGTGGGGGCTCTGTCTGGTGTTGCTTGGGGAAAGCAACAGGTCTTGCAGAGTTAGGTTTTCAATGCCATCTTGCTCTGCAGGGTGTTCTGGACAGGATGGTGGAAGTCCTTCAAGGAGGTGTGCTGTGTATGGCTTTGAAGTGTGGTGTACCTCAGGTGTGACTGCGCTTCAAATTAAACCTTGAGTGGGGTGCTACCCCTGCTGCAGTTCCACGTTCCCCCGCCAATGCTTGTGATTTCAGTGTGTGTCGTGTTTGGAAGCTCTGGATCCCCTCGCCTGCTGTTCAGCTGGTATATGCAGACGAGCAGATGGCAACCACTCATCCCACTGATGGTTTTAACTTCCCGACCGTGCGGTGCTTTACCTGCCATTGCCTTTGCAGGCTCAGCACGGGGAACTGGTGTGCTAGGAGCCGAGTGGGAAATGTGGCCAGTGATGGTACTGGAGGCTGAGGTCTGACACCAGGGCAGGTCTGCGATGTGTATTGTATCTCAAAAAAATGAGTCGCTTGCCAAACCTTTGATTTCAGTTGGTGTTTCAGGTGATAGCGGTGTGTTTTCCTACAGGTGGGTCAGAGAATTGGAAAGGCAGTTGCCTGGAAGCCTGGCTAATCAGTGAGAATGAGATAAATGTGCATGGGAAAGAGCTGTATGTTTGGATGAATAGCGTCTTGGGTCTATAGGGGAAACCAGTGATTTCTGCTTGGGGCACTTTTTTTGCTTGCTGAGCCATGGTGGAGAACACATTGGAGTTTCTTAACGGGCTGAGATGGTGATGGGATAATGCCTGGAAACACAATTGTTACTGGAATGAACTCAAGTCTGAAGTCTGTCAAGTTCTTAGTTAGATTTTTGTAGCTTTTTGCTGAATTGTGCTTTATTCTCCCATTTTCTTCCAGGATTGCTTTAGATCAGAGTGCACAGACACAAACTTCCTAGCAGCTTTCCAAATAAATGTCCTAAAAGGCAAGTTAGTTTCTCTAAGTGTAGTGGCTTTAACTGTCAAGGCAGGGGTTACTGGTCCTACAGAATGTTGGCCTTGAATTGTTGAAGTGAAGCAACCGAGCAGTATGGTCAATGTGCCTCTGCACACTGTGTGACAGCGAGTGAAACTCAGCCTCCTGAACAGGCACAGGAGGCATTTGGAGTTTAGCTGTATCTAACATGGAATTTTTTTTTGCCATGTTTATCTTCTCCTGGAGCAATGGGTGTGTGCAACTTCTTTTTTCTTTCGTGAAGGGACTCATTCCAGCAATCTTTATCTGTATTATTGCTATTTCAGTCACATTAAATGACTGTTGCTCGTTCAGAGTTACCTCAGAGTTCAATTTAATATTTGTTTAGACCAGATTTAGGATGTAATTGGAATATGCATAAATGGTGGGTTATATCTTGCCGAAGTACATAAACATATCTGGAAGAAGCATGCAGCTGGTCAACTCATTGCTTGATAGGTGTATAATGTGTTACTTGTAGTGTGGAGCATAAAGAAATGGTTTCCTTTTATGTTAACCTGGTGTTAGAGGTGTAAAGACAGGCTGTTGCTATAAAACTGCATGGAAGCGTTGAGTAAGTTCTGGCCCTTTTTGGCACCACCTCGTAGCTGGGTGATCTTTAGTAGCTTCTGCACCTATAGCCTTGTGGTGTGTATGTTGCAAAGCAAACGGCAGTTGTGAGATGCAATCTTGCTGCTGTTGCTGGAGAGAACAGTGCTTGCGTAGAGCTGGTGTAGACGGTTTGTGAAACTTGACCCTTGATAATGTCTAGATAGTAGGTGGTGTGAGGAGAGCGCCAGCCTGTAACTGGGTTTAAGAGTACTTTACAAGTTTCCCGAGGAAAGGGCACGTCCTAAGAAGGTCTTGGTCCTACAGCCTGTAGCTGCTCACTTTGTTCAAATGCTACCTGGAAAATATCATTCTTTATTGAACCCACGTGTCTCTGGGTGATGGAGCAAAACTCCCTGGGAGTGACCATGTGCAGAGACTGCTTCCCAGGGTTGGTCTGGTGTGGCCGCAGAACGAAATGCAAAGTGACTGGTGTTGTGGCATCCGGAGACCCACAGTAGGTGGCTGTGATTTAAAAACAAAAAACCCCAATGTTTCTTTCAAGAGGCTCCTTCTTGCCCTCAGGTGTTAAACAGATGGAAATTCCTTCCTTTTTCCTGCTAATTGGAAGAAGTGGATGTTTCTTTTCCTGGATTGAACTGGAAAAAAAACACCCCCAAACTTGCCTGTTGGTGGAAAGTGTTATCAGTTAAACTGTGGATTTCCTGCAGAAGTGTAATGCCTTCCCTTGCTGCCACTGCTGTCCTGATGCGGAGGTGGCTTGGAGGCAGCTTGAGTGGAAGATGTCCTATCTGGGAGCACAGAGTGAGCCTGAAGCTTGCTTTTGCAGGAGGCTGGGCACAAGCAGTACTCTGTTCAGTCTTGGTAAAGATTCTTGGTGTAATCTTTGTCTCTATTTAAACCAAATGAGCGGAGGAGCTGCGTTCATTTGTCTAAAGTGATGGAGAGCAGCTCTTTCACTGTGACAGAGGAAATCGCTTAGCCCTTGATTTTGGACTCATAAGATTTTGCCCAAAGTGGCTTTGGTGGATATGCCCCAATGCCCTGTCCTGCTGCTTGTTTGTCCCTAGTGTTTTTATGGTTGTCACTCAGGTGCTGTCACCAACGCATCACCCAGGTGTGCTGCCTAAGTCCATTGGGAAGGCTGCTTTGTTGGCGTTGCTGGTTTACATATAAAGTTCAACAAATGCATTTTAGTTCTTCACATGCTTCTCTTCCAACTGAGAAAGGGTTTCTGGATCTTGTCCAGGAACTGGTATTACTTCTGCTCTTTGGCGTTTCTGAGCCTGTTGCAGTCGGTTTGTGCAAGACAACTCCTGGCCTTGTTGGGTATGAGAAGTACCAGATAATACCTGATCCTCCTCACCACCTGTTTGAAAGTGCGGAGCTACCTGGCCACCAGCTGCTGTTTTGCAGTGACTCTTGGCCAGTGAAGGCAGGGGTCCTTGGTGGGCAGGGTGTGCATTAATGGAGCAATTGCTTGCCCGCACGTGAGTGGGGAAGTGACTGTCGGGAGAACATCCTTGTGGCAAACACAAATGCTGGCATGGAAAAGTAAATGAGAGAATTGCTTGAAGTATTTTTAGCTGCTTCTAATGTTGTTTAGCAACTGGAAACAGCAGGAGGGGGGAGCTGGCAGCATGCAAGTCACCCACAGGCCACCAGCGACCACCTCGGTGTCCGGCACTGGCGGCTGAGTAGCTCGGCGAGTGCTGGCAAGAGTCCGTGGTGGCTCCCGGCTAACTCATGCCTCTGGTCGCCAGTTGCCTGGGACTCTGCTTTCTCTGTAAATCTGCAGCGCGGGGTTTTGTTCGACTGCAGCAGCGTGCTGTGTCCTAGCAGCCGGCAGCGTGAAGCATGTGGTTAGCAGCAACTGCTTGCAGTGGTCCGGGCTGAGTGGGAGTATCGTTTTCCTTGGCAGACACTTCATAGAAAGTTCTGTTTTTTCTGCCAGAATAAGCAGTCATTACATTCCATACAATTCATAGTCAAATTATTATCTATTGTTAAAATTGCCTTAATTATCAGATGTTTCCTTAGACATGTAGCTGTTTTTTAAGAGGCTGAATAGAAGTGTGTACATTGTGCAGGAGGCCTGAGCTGCACAATGTTTCCAGTACTGTTTTGTAGTTTCAGGGAGATTTTCTGTGGCTTTCGTATGTCAACAGACTTTTTATTCTCTCTAAAACAGCAACAGAGCGAGGCCGGTGTGGCAGCGAGGGGCTGAGCTTGCCTCAGGTCTCTGCCTCTGCCCTCTGCTACAATTTTTGCCCTTGATACCTGTGGAGCCAAGGAAGTTTAGGGTGAAGCATCACTGCTGTGTGTGAGATGGCTGTGATGGGGAAGAGGTCCCAGACAAGCATCTCCTGACTTGGAGGTGCAGGTAGTGTCTGCCTAGCAGGGTGAGGGCGCCTGTTGGGAGGCTGGCATGGTCCTGGGTTATTTGGCGTGGCGATATCCATGGTCTTGCCTTGCTCTGAGATGTGGGCTGGTGGCTTATGCAGACCCCACTGTCGTGAGTGTGTGCCCCAGAGCCTTTGTGGATGGAGAAGGGCTGCCAACGCTTCTTGAGAGGTGTTGGATGTGTGGCCATTGCCTCCCATCCCCTCCACCTACAGCCATTCTCTCAAAAAGCAGAGAGGTGCTCACCATAGGGCTTCTATGGATATGTGTGTGTGTTTTGAGTTGCAAGGGTTCAATCCTTCACATCTCCTTCCTGGCCTCCTCTCCAAACCACGGGATGGAGCATCAGGATTATCCTGTCTGCTCCAAATCTTTTGCCTCCTCCCAGGAGAGGAGTGACCCTCTGAGACTGATTCCTTGCTTTTGTTCTCCCTTTTTCTTTGGGAGTGGGGGGCAAGGAAATTCTTGTTAGCCAAAAAGGTCAGGGTGTGCGTCTCCTCCCTGACGGCCCCGGCTGAGATCGGGCTTCCAGCTCTGGTCTCCAGGGCAATAACCTCCTCGCATTCCTTACATTCCTTCTGCTTTCTCTTTCTTTTGAGATTATGAAGATAACTTCCTTCTCCCATTGCTAAGCAATGCGAGGGCCCGGGAAAACTCTTATATTACCCCCTTGTTCCTTAAATTCCCTTGTGTGCTCCAAGATGCCCCATAGCAAACCCCTCCCGGCGCCCTAGAAGGGGCAGTTTGCGCTGTTCGCTGGGGTTTGTGCGTCTAGGGAAGAAAACCACTGCTTGTATTTTTTTAATTGCCAAGTATTTTAATTAAAAGAGAATGGATTTGCGGCCCATCTTACCTGCTTCGTGGTTTGTTACAGACTTCCCTTAGTGTTTCATGCAACTTTTGCTCTTCTAGCAGAGATTTTGGGCCGTTTGTGCTTTTCTTTGCCCACGTAGCCTCGCGGAGGCTGCAGCTGAAGCATTGTGTTTGTTCCAGGGGATTTTCTTGTTTACATCTTTCTGGTCCAGGAGAGACGCTTGGATAAAAGCAGAGTGTTGGAAAGAGGGGAGCTGATGAGGAGACATCGGAGGCTTTACGCGTGTGGGGTTGGTGGCAGCCACATGGGCTGTTGTCAGGCTTTGCCCCTGGGATGACGCAGCTGTGCTGGTGTCCTTAGGACAGTGTTTTCTGTTTGCAAACAGCTCTGGTTGGTGCAGGCATCTCTGCTCTGCTTTCCTGCCGGTTCCTGCCTTGCAGTCTGGCAGGTCTTGTGTGCCTGTGGAGCCTGGGAGACGGGCAAGATGGGATGGGGAAGGGGTGCTGGTCTCCAAGGGCAGTGGTGCATCACATCACTGGCAGAGTATGGTGCAGACGGTGCTTAAAGAACGTGTATGTGGGTCTACCTACCAGGTGGTGTTGGCTTTCCTTAAGGGTTGGCCAACATTGATTTTGGTGTGAGATTAGGCTTGTAGTGCCTTTTTCCCCATGTACAGCGTTGTCTAGTTTGTCCTCCCCCTGCCCCTCTCCAAAGAAAAGCACTCTTAGAAATACTTTGGGTTTTTTTGTTTATTGTTTAAGGAGAAAACCGACAATCTGTTCATTTCTAGTCTTTCTACTCAGATTTTCTGTGGTTTATGCAATCAGTGGCTGACGGACGTGGATGTACGTGGATTCCCTCTGAAGGGCTCCTCACTCAGCAGGTTTTTGGTGTGGGAAAGGTACGTGGTCAGCAGAGTGGGGCTGCCCTGAGTGAAGGATATCAAAGGAGTATTTCTCTTAATGCTTCCAATTTAGAAGTTGAGAATTGTCTGGATTTTAAGCAAATTCAGATGGGAGCAAACAATGATGAAATGTTTAAAATATGTTTCAACATTTTTGTGGGAATAGGAACTGCTGTTATAGAGGCTAGGCTGCAGCTTTTGGGAGGTGAAAATATGTGGCCTTTACACATTGTCAGCATTGTTTCTGGGTTTTTTTCCTCTTCTTTTTTTTTTTTTTAAAAAAAAAAAATGCTTATAGGAAATTGGCTTTGGTAATTGAGTTTCTACAGAACCACAACATCCAATAGCTGTTCCTTTGCCGGGGTCATACTTAGGTTAGTTCCAGTTATGTGCAGTCAGTTTAACCTCTTGTGGTTTGTAGTGCTATTCTAGAAATTACTGGTGATTTGGGGTGTGTTAGAGTAACAACTTCACAGGAAAACCCCAAATGTAAGGGTGTCTGGTTTTCGGAGAGCTCTGACCGCTCGCCCGTGAAAACTGGGCACCTTGTAGTACCTCCCTTGAAGGGACCTGCTCCCACTGGAAAAAGTGGTTAAAGCCTTTATGGCCCATTGACTTTCCTTTTGAAAGAAGCTGAAATAACCCTTGGCGAATTGTTTACGTATGTTGATTTAACAACATCCTCCTGTATTTAAGTGTCCTGCAGAGCCAGTGCTGGATGCTTGGTGTTGGGTCACATCACCCAGTGTGGCTGGTCCCCCAGCAGGAGCTCTGATGGAGGAGCAGCAATGCCATGGTCCCCCAAATCCCTGGGTTTTTAGGAGATTTGCTGGCAGCAGAGGGGCAGCTTTAAGAAATTATGAGTTGGGGCTTTAGCTTGGTAGCATTGACGATTTGGTGTAAAAAGCTCTGTGTTTTAGACTGCGTTGACAAGGGGTGATAAATTACTCTTGGCTGGTGCTACAGGTTCTAATAATGGTGTTTTAAAAAGATTACATGGGTTTTAATACAAACTTTTTTGTTTCTTTGTACTCTCCTCTTTTTATAGAGTGGAGCCTGTTTTGATTCAGCATTCTTGAAACATAAAGATGGAGCCAGAATTTTTACTGGGCTGAAATGCAATTTTTTTGCTTCTACAAACATGAGGATCTTGTTTGAGAGTCTTTATAGCCAACTGGCTGGTAGTGTCCTCTTTGCTAGGGAGCTTACTTGTTTGTTGGTTTTAAAAGTAACTTAGCCCCATGCAAGATTAAAGAGCAAAAAGCTTTGCCCAGCTCCAGTGGGTGCTATTAGAAAGAAATTTGTGATAGGGAGAGACTTTGTATGATAGCAGTGAGAGGGGAAAAATAACCTCCTGCACCCTCCCTGGATTTCCCTGGCCCTTTCCCATGGGGAGGACAGGGTATTTACATGATCAAAGAAACCAGCATAATTATAAGCCTGATGGAAAATAATTCCCTTGCCAGGTATGCTTGGGCACCTGGGTGGCTTTTACCTTTGCTCTGAATAGTACGAAGTGGACTTTGTTGCCTGCCTGCCAACCTTTGGGTTTCCGGACCGTGGTGGCTGACAGGTTGGGGGAGCACAGAGTGCCTGGTGGGATGAGGTGTCGAGGCACTAGGGACGATGCCCCACTGCCAGGACAGAGGCACTGAGAGTGGGCAGCTGGCAGAAACACAGCGTGCAGACCAGAGGTCGGAGCGTTGCTCCTGGTTTGGTTTGGACTGGTGGAAAACAGATTTTCTCCTGAGTTTTGGCTTGGTTCAGAGGTGGAGATGAGGGTGACATAGGACTGTATGCTTTTCTTCTGATTGGGGGAAAAAATGGCTTTGATAGTCTGCTAATGATTCAGCGCTGTTTACACAATAATTGTGGTTTGCTTTCATGAGCTCTCATAATGAGATTGCTTTCTTTCCAGTGCAATCGCGGGATGGTTTGGTTTTACGCCGTCCTGCCTGCTGGTTCCTGCCTGCTCCGAGCATGGTAGTGGGCTCATGCCAGAGAATGTGGCGCAAGGGCTCTGAGCCTGGCCTGTCCTCCCTTTCTGAGCTCCAGGCATGGAAGGAAGCTCACAGATTGGCATTGCAAAGGAGAGGAAGAAAAGTGTCACCAGGATGACTTCTGAAAGACCCAGGTAGCGATTTGCAGCATCATGGTAGTTTGGATTGTCATAGCATCTCGATGAGCTGGGTTTAAGTCTGTTTTGGGTGATTTCTCATTACTGTGCTTATCTTTGTACTAAAACCTCTTGGTTTTAGCTGTTGGCAAGAAAGGGAATCCACTGACCTGCTTCTTCTGGGGAGCCTCTGAGATCTGCTGCATCAGAAGCACTGATCTGTGACAGTCGGCGTACATCCTGGATATTCCTTTTGTATACGAAGCTACTGGATTAACTGCTGCAGCTTAACCTTGATACAGTACTGATTTGCTTCCCATGCCTGTGCAATTGTGGATGGTGGCATTGTACGACAGGCTGCCAGCGCCTGCCTCCAGCTGCATCCCTCTGTTTGAGCAGCGGTGCCAAGAAACTGCTGGGTAGCGCCAGGGGATAACACCCGCCACTGAGCTCTTAATTAATAAATAATGTTACTAGGAGGAGAAAACAATAGGCTGAGCGCTACCTTTTGAAAAGGTAAGGTTGAGTATTGTTTTGTTTTGGTTTTTGCCCCCTTTTTAGCTTACTAGCAGGCACGTTAATGTTTCTGTCTGATATCAGAGCTGGCTGCAGGCTGGCAGGGCACAGCTGGTACCGCTGGCCCTGCGGGTGCAGTGCTGCTCTGGAGCAGGATGTGTCCCCGTGGGGCAGTGGGTGCTCGCTAGGAGGGTAAGTCTGCATCTGTGGTGTTGCAGATGCTACTTGCCTGTCCCACAGGATGGTCACTTGCAGCCAAAGGGGAGAGGGTGTGCATTTCTTTAGTAATACAGCCTGAACAATTTGCTGCCAGTGGTCCTTTGAGGACTTGGCTGCTGGAGGAAGGGCTTGAGCAGAGGAGAAGTTGACTTTCTTCTCCTTTGTAGAACAAAACTCCTTTGGGGGGAGGTTGGGAAAGGTGGAAGTGCTTTCGTCCACATGGCTTCCACTAATTAAAGTGAATTAATTGAGGCTGGTTGGAGGGCTGTGGCTTGGTGCGTAGAGCAAGGCTGGAAGGGCCGGTGCTCAGGGCTGTTCCTGTCTCGTTGGATCCAGCCTGCCAAAGGGACGCAGCAATCTCGGTGGCGGGTGCCTAGCTAGCAAAACTCTGCATAACTCAGCCCTCTGCTTTATTAAAGGCTCCTTTATGCCACTTTTTTGCTGTAACCCCTGTGAGAACAGCCAGCCTTTTCAGCAGCCTGAAACCTGCCTTACCGGGAAGGCTCCTGTGCATGGAACAGCCTGGCTGGCACATTGCTGCTCCAAACCAGCCCCGAAGCTGCTTTGAAAACACCGTCTGCGAGTGGGCAAGGATGCCAGGCAAGCCTGTTTCTCCTGGCCAGCCTTGCCGAAAACAGGGATGGGTCTGCTTGCCAGCCAGCCAGCTCAATAGGATACTGAAAAATAGTTGTGGCTAGTAGGGGTTAATTTCTAGGTATCAAAATATGCACAAAAGGTTAAATGAAACTTCCTTCTTGTCAATGAATTACGGCTTTAAAATATTTGCGTTCTTTCCTGAAAGATTTAGGAATAATTATATAGCACTCAGGGGCAAGGCATTGCCAGATAAACTTAACAACTCTGTAATTTGTACTCGAGGCAGGGTTTCCTGTAAATGATAGCTTTGTTTAATTTTACAATACTGCTTCCAAATGTTTGCCGAGTATGAATTGCCAGCTGAAGTGGACTTGTGAATCTGGAAGAGTATTTATTTGTTTGTTATTGCAGACAATAAAAGCTGCTGTATTAGACGAAAACTTGGCATCTCCTTTAAAACTTCTAGGCATCCTTCCCCAGGCAGGGTTTGATGGGATGGGCAGCTGATGTAGGGTGCGAGCAGCTTTCCAACTTATCCGTACAAAATCCCTGGGCTGCTCTAGGATCTCCTCCCTCTCTGCCTTTCTTTTTGTGGGGTTGGGAAAGGAACGCTGCAGTCGCAGAGCACATACTTTATTTCCATTACTCAAAGCTGGAGTCATGCATAGTTGCAGCCAAAGACACTTCAGCAGCTCTGGGGATAACAAGATAGCTGACAGACTGGAATGCGGATTTATCAGGGGTAAAAACTGGCAAAATTCCTTATTTCAGATTCTTCTTTTTAAATAGTTCTTTCGTGCTCCTGCTGCGTGAGCCCACTGTGAGTTTTAACCCCTTGTGTTGTCCGGGGATGTGCTGTGGGACTGCCTGTGTGTCTTCTGGGACTATGTTGCTAAGTCCCACTTAGTTTCTGTGTGTTGTTTTTAAACTACAAAGCTCTTCTAGAAATGCTTTTAATGGGTTTTTATTTTAGAGCGTGGGCCTTTGCACCAGATGTGTGTCTGAGTGACCACAGAATGTAAATTTTACTCTTGTTGCCTTTGGACTGGCAGTTTGGGAGACTACTGGCCAGTTAACATAGGAGGATTGTGCCATGAAATATGCTTCCTTGGGATTTGAGTCGTATTAATTTCTTTCAGAGGAAATCTCTTTATTGGCCTCAGTTACATTTTGATGTAGAGCTACTTTTCCTGTGCCTTTGTTAGGACCTGGAAGTATTTATATTGCTATGAGAAATGGGTCATCTTTGGCTCTGTGGCTTTTCAGTAATATATATATATGTTAAAAAATTTTCTGAGACATTAAGCGATTTCTTTTTTGAGGAAACAAGCTATATCAGAAGCAGCACACTTGGAAGTTAAATAGATTAAGTGAAATCCCTCAATTAAAGGAGCGAGGTTCAGCAGAAAAGCCAAGCTGTTTAGGGAAAGAGTTTCAAGTTAGAATTTAACTTCTCCTCATTTTTTTTGTGAGCGGCTCGTGGTGCAGCAAGCCCTGCCTGTGGCTGCCCAGTGCGGGAGCCTGGGGAGAGGGCTGTGACGTGGCCATCTGTGGGGTGGGTGGATTTGGAGCTGGTGGTTGTGCCTGTGGTTGCGTGCCTTGACCGGCAGAGAATGAAGAGAATTTCACTTTTTATTGGAAAAGGAAAGGATTGCTCAAGTATTGCGAAACACTTTGTTTTGGAAAAATGTCATTGTTTGAAAATAGCATGGGAGAAGAAGAGGGGCTGTTCCTAAGCCTGTGGCCATCTTGAACGCGTTCCTCTTACCTGAGGGCTTGAGTGAAGCTTCAAGTCTTCAGTATTAGCTTGGACTTTTGTCCTAGGGTATCCAGGCTGGAAGGCTACACTTCTCTTATCCCTGCCTCTCACTTTGGTAGTGAAGCATCGGAGATTTTATATTTTTTCCTCTTTTTTTTTTTTTTTTTTTAAAGAAAAGAGCAGTGGAGAAGGGGAATAGAGTTTAAAATAAGGAAAGATTTGGCTGGTGGATGGAAATGCTGGTGCTCGTCTGCACTGAAAGCACGTGAAAACTGGTTGTGGTCAGCGCTTGGACTCTCATGGGGGAGTTGCTGGCTCCTGGTTCTTTCCCCTCTGTGTGATTTTTGCTCTGTCCCTGTGTTAATCCCTTTGGTTGCGTCTCAACCACATGGGTTTGAACAAGCATGGCCCCTCACTGCTTTGCTACCGGTGTTTCTCTGGATGCTTCTTAGCCTATTTTATCTTGGTGCATCTGCGGGACGGGTTTGTCCCATTAGTGGGAAGCTCCTCTGGTCTGCAGTCCAGTCATCCACTGGAGACACCCAGCCCACGTGGGAATGCCACCAAAGCCTTGCCTCGGCCCTGCTAGCATTGCTTCGTGTCGCCTGTGGGTTGCTAAATGCCTCCCTGCTGCAGGGACTGCCCATCTCTCTTCCAAGCTTTTTTTAGTGCAGACTTTTTATAGAATGTCTTTACTGACGGAAGGTGCCGGGATGGGACAGCAGCGGTGGTGGGGAAGCGGGGAACCCCTCTCCCTGCTTGGCAAAGAGTAAGGCAACTGGTAAATGCATCCTATCCTTTAATCAGCCATCCCTTCCCTGGGGTTCACAAAGTGCCGGAGCTGTTTACCTTCCTGCTGGTAGGTTTTGGATGGTGCCGCCTGGGAGGTGGATGGCAAAGGTCCTGTTTGCACTCGCTTCCCCCCCACCCCCCTCCTCAGATTGCTCAGGGCTGTGCTTAAAGACAAAATAAACCCCTTAGATGCCTGTCAGTAAAAGCAATTGTCACTTGGTATGATAAGACGCTTTCAGCTGTCCGTGGTTTTTCCACCCTACCGAAGTTGTTTGCAACGGCACAAGAGGAGATCAAAATTCAGGTCTGCAGCTGGGAAGTCTCTGTGATACCTGGGGCTGAGGTCTCCCAAATTTGCTCTTTCCAGAATACCTAAGAAAATGTGACCCTGTCTTAGCTGGAGGAGAGGAAACCACCCTGAGTGGGTGTAGGATCTCTTGCTTGCTGCAAGGCAGATATGGGCTTTGGGCCCCTTTTCATGCTAAGGAAGGGTTTTTGCAAAAGGCAAGATTTGGGTGGCTCAGCCTCATGGGCAGCGTAAGCCATCCAACGTGTGGGATGGGCAAAGCCACATCAGATGTGGGGAAGGAGAGGTGCCATGCTCCTGTGCAGAGCAGCACCAAGCCCGCATGTGGCCGCATGGTGAGGTGTGTTTGGTGGGAGGGAAACCAAAAACTGGTCTTGTCTTAGAAGGCTGAAGTGGCCTCCTGTGCTCTCCTGTCCTCCCTGTGCACAGTTGTCCTCTACAGCCACATTCTTCATCTGGGGTGCTGCTGTCCCTCCTGGGAGGATTTTACTCAAACAAACTTGGCGGCGCAGAAGCTGGCTCGCAAGTTGAAAAGATGTTGAGATTTATCTATGGTAATGTGAGGAGGAGGTGTGCCGGTGTGAACCTGCTGGGAGATAAGGCTGATGTTCACAGCTGTGCCAAGGAAAGCAGGGGAGATAGTGTCTTGGAAGGGGGGAGAAGGAGGAATATTTAATTTTGTGGTACCCTTATCTTAATCCTTTCTCCCCTCTCTCCCATCCTGCTTCTCACCTCTACCAGGGTAGATTTAACTACTCAGCATGGCCTTTTTCACAAATACTGGCAGGCTGCTGGTTCCAGACCGGGGGAATACATTGGGAGTCTGTTCTAGAAGCAGGATGGCTTTTCAGACATGGGTAGCGTTTTGCTGGCTGAGCACAGTACACTGCTTGTGTGAGCTGGGTGGCTTCTGCAACAGATGCCCGGGCTGTTAAAGTAACACTTGGTGGGAGCAGGCTTAAAAGCACATTTTTCAGGTAAAAATGTTATTTACAAACCCAGATGTGGTCTTAGCTCTGAGGTGGTTTGTTTAAGGGGAGATAAAGTTGAGATGTGGGAGGTGTAAGGGATGGTTCAGTCGGTCACTGGCGCTGGGGGACACTGTGCTCCTCTCCCGGCACTGCTGCTCCCAATAAATGTCCCCTGGAGAGGAGGCAGCGACTGCAGCACAGGCTCTGCTATGGTGGCATCTTCCAGCTGATGTCCTGCCTGCAGTGCTTGGATAAGGCAGAGCTGCAGTTTATACCACCTGCTTCTCTGTGGCTGGAAAGGGGTCTGCATCCCTTTTATTCAGGCTGGGGTTTGGGGCTAAACCTGGGGCTGTGCCTCTTGCTGGGGGGAGGATTTCCACCCACAGTTTCTCTTCCTTCCCCGGGCTCTTAATTGTTCATGTTGGCCCAATTTCAGGGGTGTTTCAAAGGTCTTGGGAAAGCTGCACCTTAGATTTTTTTGGCGCTGGACTTCCCTGTCTCCTGTTGTGCCACTTATTTGCCTTTCTCTGTGGTGCTTCAGGCTCAGCTGTGTGCGTTTTTGGAGGTTTGTCTTATTTACACTAACGGTTCTCAGAAAGTTCAACTGAAAAGCAGCTTTTCTTGCCAGGAACCACCTGTGTATGATCTTTGTGTATAAAGTTGCCTTCCTCTGCTTATAAACAGTGGCTCTAGGATGGATGTGCAGCGGACCTGTTTAGATTTAAATCTGACCCACCTCCTTGGTTTGGGTGCTGGCATTGAGCAACATGTTCTTTTCTGCCTTTTGCAATAACACATAGTGTGAGTTTTTTAACCTTTGGAATTGGAAAGTCATGTGAAATCATGGTGTTCTGGGTTTTAATTAATTTTTTCCCTTGCACAATGTCATCTACACTGATTGCTCATAAATTTCTTGTGCAGCCTTTCTTCTGATGGCCTGGCAAGCCAGGACCTGATAGCCACAGAGAGCCCATCATCTGTCCGATAGTCCCCGGTAGCTTTGACCATGGGAGGGAGTGAGCTGGGAAGCACATGTGGATGCCTTGGTTCTCCAGCTGCAGTGGAAGAGTTGCTGCGAGTTCAAGCTCTGCCAGCCGTCCCTCCCAGAGCCCTTCATCTGGGCTTGTTTCCCCAACCCTGGTTTGCATCACATTGATGTGAGCTAATTATTTCTGAAACCCCCTTAACTGGTGCCTCTTTCTGGTCCAGCTGAAACTGGGAAATTGTTTCTACAGTCATGAGCAGAGGGAAGAAGTGGGGCAAAGCAGCATCACCTGTGGCCTTGCTTCCCAGGAAGGTAGGATGGAGTGTGGGGTTGACAGCATCGCTGGGGTCACTGATGAAGCAAGTAAAAGCCTTCTCATGCTTTGTGGGCAGGGCTTTAAAAGGCAGTGTACATCAAACTTGCTGCTTTGCTGGGTGTTTGTAGTCTGCGGCTGTGTAGCGAGATGTAGTGTGGGTTCCTGCAGATAAACTCAAAGCTGAGTTGTGGCTGTGGTCCTCTGTGGAAGCATCATTGGGTTGATGGTGGTGGTTCCTCCAGATTCCTATTCTGGAGAGACACCCTGCTATGGGAGGTTCCTGGCTGAAACATTGGGCACCAAACTGGAACAGTCTGTAGGTCTGGCTTGCTGTGGAAAGGGTTTTGCCCATGTCCAGGCTGAGATGGATGTCCCAGCTGAGCTATACTGGGGGAACAACCAGGAAACTGCATGTGTCGACCAGTTTCCTTTGGTGCCAGAATGAAAATGGTTTCATGTGTTGCTACGAAAATGTCTTGTGGAAAACTCTCTGCTTAAAATTCAAGTCTCATTTATTTCTGCCCAGGACCTGCTCTTGGACTGAATGTTACTTTCGAAGCCAATGAGAGTTTTTGGTTCTTGAGAGGGGCAAATAACTGCTGCACCAACTTGCAGCCAGGCAGCCCTCTGGAAGCTGGGAGCCAGCAGAGATTTCTGGTAGAGGAGATGGCTTGTTTAGCAGGAGTGGCGTAGGGCTGAGTGGGGCAGCGGATAGTGTAGCTCTTCCAAACTGTTTCAGCTTGTGAGACCTCTAAAGATTAATTCCTGGGGAGGCCGCAGCCCCCTGCATTGCAAGCTTCAGACCACTGCCTGTGCGTGTGCTTCCATGGACCCCTCCAGTCGCCCCTGGAGCACAGACCACAAATTGAATATTAAATGCTTCATAAGAGCCAAACTGTCTTGGAAAAAAAAAAAAGAAGAGGCATGGATGCAAAATGCATTTGGAAATCTGGCCTTCTGTGTATCTTTTTCCAGAGTCTATTAACCGGCAACAAATTCTTAAGTTATCTGCGCTGTTACTGTGCTTGGTAAGCTCTGTGTGGGTTTTAACATAGATAAATGTGTTTGTGGAGTACTATTGACACATGGAAACTTTGGTGGATGCTTAGAGAAGAATCAGCTGCTTTGTGATAGCTCTGTGCCAGTTGCTTTGTTTAAATATCTTTACAAAACCTTGTGGTAGCAAAGCATGTTGTAAAAATAGGATGTATATTTCTGTGGCTTAAAAAAGAGAGGGGGGAAAAAAAAGCAACCTCAAAAACCTTACCCCCCCCCTTAGTATAAGTTTTGCGCACATCGGAAACAAAGGCATCAGCATTTGCTTGTCAGAGCTAATAAAGTTTGCTTGGATCTTAATTTTTCTGCTTGATTTCACAAAGTAATTGAAACTTCCCTTTTGCTGCAAGCTCTTTTTTCCTCTCTTTCTTTTTTTTTCAGTATTCTTAAAAGAACATCTTTTGGTCAGTGAGTTGATGGAATTTTGCTCAGAAGGCAGGCGTGGTTCGAGTGCACCAAACAAGCGGTCACTCAGAGCTTATAGAACAAATTACTTGTGTCTGTAAGTCATTCTTGCAAGTTGAAAACCACCTAGACCAAATAAACCTTGAACTAGAGGTTTTATAGGAGCTTTTGAGCGTGTAAGTGAAGTTCTTGTAATCACAGTGATCTGATAAAACCTTAAAAACCAGGATTCCCATAAAGAAAATAGTAGTTCCACTTGAGGTGATAAAACCCACATCTGGTAAGCTTTGCTTGCTACCTTCTGATGACCTGTGAAACAGCAAACAGTCCTCTGACTAGAGGAGAGGACGCCAAACTGTCGGTGCCGTACCCTTGCTGTGAAGGAGACACACCAAAATAAAATTCATTTGAGAGCAAAACCAGCAGCTTTTGAAGAAGGAGCATCCTCCAGCTTGCATTTGCAATCGCATGCCTATGGTGTCTTGCTGCCTGCCTCCCGGCCGGCACGACACAGGGAGTTTTAGAGGTTGGGATAAGAAGGGGCCTGGGTAATTGAAAGCAAACAAACAGCAAAGACAAAAAAAGAAACATAAAACAGCAAACCCAAAGCCACAAATAAAAAACAGACTTTCCAGATTGATCAGTTCAAATTTGTTTATTTGAAGTCCCAAAAGTTCGCATCGTTGCTCTTTTGGGGTGTCTCTCTGATTTAGCAATATGTTAACCACGTGTTTTCAGATCAGCTTTTCACAAGAAAGACCCTGGGTTTGGGTGTGTTGATGTTGCTTTAAACTTTAAATTGAAAGGAGGGTGGCAGCTCTAAAGACTGATTTCTAGTCTTGACATGCAGGTGCTGCTCTCTCGAGAATTATGCTCTGCAAAACCTTTGTTTTGTGGAGGGTTTTCCTTGGGCGTGTTAAAGACTACAGAGCATTTTATGGAACTGCAAAGAAGTCTGCCATTTGATTTTATTTATTTATTTTTTTTTTCCATGTGCCTTATGGAAACAGGCTTAGGAGTAATGATGCACTCACAGCTGAAACACCTCCAAGCTCCCAGACAGAAGAATTGCAGCTCCAGCCTATTAACTGTTGGCCATTAATGAGTCCGGTCTAAATGCCTTGATTATGCCTGGGATTTCTAGGCTGAATCCTTTGCATAGTATTAGTATGGCAAGAATGCCTCCCAAGGGCAAGCAATAACTTTTCAGGGGGTTTGCTGTGCTTCTTCAGGAAGCAGTAAGTACATTTTGGGTTGTGCTGATACCATCTCGTGCCTTGGTGCTATCAAAGCGGGTTAAAGCTCCCCACTGCTCTGGCAGCCCGGCTCTGATGTTCTCTCACATCCAGACGCGTTGTTTATCTTTAACTAAAGGCTTGGATAAACTTCCAAAATAAATGACTGTAGTAGTCCAACCTGGTCTGCTTTGGCGGAGGTTTACTGGAGTGACTCAAACGTTATAAATATGAAAGTAGCTAGACTTCAAACGCTGCTTTTGGACAAAGTTTTCTGAGTTGTCTCCTATTGCAGCAAAGAGAAACCTTTCCTTGAAGAAAACCTTAATTTTTTTTTTTTTTTTTAATTCAACCCCCGTCGCCTCTCTCTTTTCACCCGCACCCTTCGTTCACATCTGCCTTCCTGATTAAGAGGTAATCAGTGAAGATAGATGAGTCCAGGAGCATTGCAGCCCTTGGGACTGGTGCAGCTCTGGCAGGTCAGGAGCTGGGAGGCACCGCGGGGTCACCGTCACCGCCACAGAGGCTGGCTGAGCTGCGCTCGAGTGCACGGAGGAATGTGGTAACAGGATTTAAAGGAAACGTACAGAACTAACGAGGATTAAAGCTAATTGTCTGCCCCGCTCCTGTGAGGGGTGGCAGGATGTGGCCACGCGGGGAGTGACCCTGTTCTGCAAGGGGAAAGTCTGGTGGTTGGAATGTGTTCTTGGAGGACTTGGGTGGGTTTGGTTGGTTTAGTTGCTGTATAGAGAAATGGAAAATAGTGGACTGGAAAAAGGTGTGGTGGAAAGTCTCAAGTTCTTCCCTGAAGACTTCAACACTGTTGGAGCAAATAAGTCTGTAGTAGTTGGTGGGAAACTTCCTACAAATAACTGATTCTCCCTGTGCCTGGGCTCTGTTATTGCTGGCATTGCACAACTGCGGCTTTGTGCGGGGAGCTGATGTCTCCCAACTGCTGAACGCTCGTCCTGGGCTGAGCTCAGGCTGGCAGGAGGACTCTTACTGAAGGACTTTGTGTGCTGGTGAGTTTGTTTTGAGAAACAGTGTGATGCTGTTGAAGGTGTTTTGCAGAACTTGTCTCCCCTTGCAGGTCAGGCTGGTTACTGGAGTCTTGCAGAAAGGCCACAGTATCCCTTAGCTTGAATAAAGGAGGATTTTGGGAGTGAGGGCCATCAGGGTCAGACCTCAGCAGGCCAAAGTGGCATGGAACACTGGCTGGAGCCAACCATATGTCAAGCAGGACCTGAAGGAGCTGGGTGGACAGACCAAACCCTGTGTGCTCTGAGGAAGATTTGTCCCTGCCTGGAAGAAAGTGAGAGTTTTGCGTGCGGCCCAGTCAGAGGGTGGAGGGATGCTGCCCTTCAATGCTGTGGGCACCAGCGGGACCCTCCAGGCTGGCGGCGCTCTGCCAAGGGCAGATGGGGCACGGGTATAGCTCCAAGTGGTTGCGTTGTACTGCTGGGTAAAAACAGTTCTCTTCCAATGCAGACCTGCAAAGAGCGTTGCACCCACTGCTCTGATCTGGAGACTGGCATCGGATGCTTGCCAGCCTGCTTGTTGTGTGGCTGTGGGGTCTGCTGGGCAGGGCTGTGGGGTGGCTCTCGCCTATGGCTCTTGGCAGATGAGGATGGACAACCTGCCCGACTGAACTCGGGCTTCCTTGGGTCATAGTGATTTCTAATAGCAGCCCAAAGCTGGCAGTTTGCTGTCCTGTGAAGTGCTTCGGAGACAGTGGGGATGTGCAGAGGCAGGGGAGGGTGCCTGATTTCCTGGCATGACTTGACTGTTCGGTTATAGCTGGACTTTGCTACACCTGAACCCTTAGCTTTCCCTCTTTTTATGTATACTTTCAATTACCAGAAGTCACAACTCCTGTCCCCCCAAAACGCCAAGCAAGCGATCCTTTTGCAAATGCAGAAGACAGTGTTTCTCCTCGCTGCAGTGCTTTGGCTCAGTTTCGCTCCTACCCCAAGTGAGGTCCCTGAGGATTGGTGGCACGGTGCTGTGGCACGGGTGGCCGGTGGCACGCAGGGTGGCAGGAGGAAGAAGGTCAAGACTTGGTGCTCTGATCCAAAGTCCAGGCTGCCTTTGCAGGGTGAGAAGTAAGCTCTGCCCTTGGCAGCCGTGTGGAGCAAGGGACTTGCGTGGGTTTTGCTGTCAAAGCAAGGGAAGCAAAAATAGACTCCTGTCCTTGTCACGTAGGACTTTTGGGTGGCCGTGGCTAGTCCTGGCTCTCCACCAAGCCCCTGCACGCTGCTTGCTGACCTCCCTGTCCAAAACCACCTGAGGCAGGGTGAAGGAGTGCATCTTTATGGGTGAAAAACATCACCCTGCTGTTCCAGATATTTACTTATTTGTACGCTGCACTTCGATGTAGTTGGTTGCAGCTTGATGCTGTGTTTTGCTTTTTTTTTCCTTTTCCTTCCCTTCTAGGTAAAGTTGGTCTCAGAACTGCAGCAGGTTCCACAGTGCCTATTTTGAATCCCACAATAAGAATTAATCTCTCTGGAAGTTAATTAACATCTCTCTAGCATTCCAATTTATAGATTAGATTATTGTTTATATAAAGCCTGGAATATTTTTTTTTTTGAGTTTTATTTTAAGCCAAAACCAGGAAATTGTGGCTGAATTTAATGAGCTTTGTTTCTTATTCAAGGAATTAAAAACATCTTTAGGTCTTGGAGTTTTTTAAAGGTTTTGCTTGGGTCGTAGCTGCCAGTTCATGTGCTCTTAGAACATTTATTCCTGTTGGTGCGCTTTAACACATGGAAATGGTAGCTCCGCTTTGTGCAATGGCGTGTACTTGGTTTTGCTTTTGCAAGCAGAAAGACTTCATATCTGTCAAGCCCCTGTGTAGCTGGTGATATCGGAAAGGTGGGATGTTTGGAGGGGCTTGACAGCACAACCACAGCACCAGTGCCTTGGGTCAGTGGTCCTTGCCTTGAAATGTGGCCAGTGTCACCGTTTGGGATTGCTGCAGCTTTCTGTGGTTGTGCCGCTCTCAGTTGGGGAGATCTCTATCAGACAGAGCGCCTCTACAAAACCATGAACTACTTCTTTTGAGTATTTTTGGTCATTTGTTTGGTTTTTTTTTCCAAGTAAAGCATGATCCCTAGAACCACTAGGAGTGTCTGACCTCAAAACATTGCTGAAGCTTTCGAAGGTCATCTGCCAAATCTGGGATTCGCTAGCAGATGACCAGTCTGCTGGCACAAATAGGTGAGCTTGAGTACATCTCACAAGAAGCTACTGTGCAGTTCTGAAACGTGGTTTTGTGCATTGATGCTGAAATCGGCTACGTTTGAAAAGGAAAAGAGAAAAAAAAATGACTGGAAAAGTGGTTGCCAGCGACGTACTCTGGTTTCCCTGCCTGCCTGTGTGTGGTGCCTTTTGCACCAGTGAACATCCTGGGAGGTGCCTGATGGAGGGGCTGAGAGCAGTGGAGGGGCTGAAAGTGGAAGGGGAAAATGTTGTTAAGAACGCAAAATATTCCAGTTCGAATGACGGTGTTTGTGGTAGAATCTGTTTTGGTTAAAAGCTGCTTTTTCGGCAAATAGCCCAAAGCTTTATGGAAAAAAACAAACGGGCAGTTTTTTTGGCTTTGTATTGCCTTCTTAATGGGGAATTTGAAGAAAAAATGAGAAGTCTCACAAAGAAAGTAACTGTCTCCCAGCCAGATCTCTTCTATTTACTGTTCCTTGTGCCTGAGGCTGCAATAGTTCTGTGTATTTGCTGTTCCCAACGGATTCTTTTTTATTATTATTATTTTTCTTTAATTGCATGAAATTATACTTGATTTTTTTTGAGTTATCCGTGTAGAATCTGCTAGACAATTTCTCTTGAATTCTGTAGTCTCACCACTGGCTGGTTTTTTTATGGATTTTGTCACAACTGGATAGATTTTTCTGTTTACCTTTTATGTATACGCAGAATTACTGACTGAGAGTGTTGGGCTTTCTGACTTTTCTTTGGTGGCTGATGGAGAGACGGGGGTACCACCTGTCTTGGCCATCCCAGAGATAGGTCTTTCGTGTGCCTTGTATGTCTGTGCTGTTTCTCCTCACTGGAGAATTGGAAAAAAACCCAAAGATAACTTTCAGCATAACTTGTCTGTTGCGTAACACCTCTGACTTAGTGCACATAGACAGAGACACGTTATGAAAACTATTTCATGCCTGAAGAATTCAGTGATGATGAAGACAATTTGCATTTCCTAGGTTCTCACTCAGATGTTGAGTAGGGTTTTTTGGTTTTGTTTTTTAATTAAGAAACAAGTCTTGGTTTTCATTGAAGGTTTCTGTCTTAGGTAGAGCCAAGGAGAATCCTCTAGTTAACCAAAGCTATTTTACTCTCCAGGCTTGTTTAAATAATGAGTTTATGCAGTATTTTTTTTTCTTGCTTTATTTATATATTCAGGTCTTTGTGTGGTTTCTCTGTCTTTTGATGTTTACAGAAATGCATTATCTTCATCTGTCTGGTTTGTGTTTGGTGTGCCACTAATTGACTCAATATCCTGTTTGTTGGAATGAAAGCGTGCTCTATCATGGCATATTTTTCCAGGGTGTAAAACCTCACAGTGTTCGGGCCACCCTGTTGGGAAGGAAATTGTCAGTTGTGCTATGGAAATGAAGCAGTGATGGTATTTTTCCTCAGGTGAACAGTGTTTTAACTTTAAATGAACTCTAAAAACCCTACTGAAGGTGAGATCTGGCATCCTCCTCAGCTGGATGTCACCTGCAAAGGATGCAGTTCAAGGCTCAGATGTGTTTGGCCCTTGGGCACCTCCACCTGAACCTCTCCATTGCCCCAACCTCAGTGGGAGAGCCAGGGAGGGAGGGACATCATATGGCTGTTGCTGTTTCTCTGGGGTGATGTGGCAAGCTGAGACAGGTCTTTGTCTTTTGTTTGAGCTTTAAGAGCTGCATTAAGAGCATGAGAAGGGGTCTTCTCCTCTGCCCCTGCCCTGGAGCCATGTCCCAGATTTACTCTGGCTGACCTCAACGTGCAGCATTTGCACAGACTTGGTCTTTCAGGGATCTGGCTCTGTCGTGAGCTCAGACGAGCTTTGCAGTAGTAATTTGGACTTAGATGGGTGGAAGGCAAGAGCCCTCTTTGTGTCCTAAGTTGCTCTTTCCAGTAGAAAATTAAGGTTCCTAATGTGCATTTGACTTAATGTACACACGTGGATATAAATCTCTCTTGTTCACTTCAGTCCCTGACCCTCTTGGCAGTAAATTTGGGAACTTGAAGCTGTCAACAAAGCAAAATGGAAAAATAGAAGCCAGACAGACCTCGGCTGTGTGCGATATTTTAAGTAACTGTAGGTACGCACTATGGAAATAATTAGGATTATTTGTTGTGTTGAAGGGAGGTATGTCACTGAGGTATTGTGTGCACCGGCGTTCCCTGCGCCTGCAAGATGGATTAGCAGCTGAGTTAACAGATGCAGTAAAGCTCGCCTGAAAATAGTTCACTGTTGTTAAGTGTAGGTGAAAAGGCTTTGGTTTGGGTATCAAAGAGTGTATTTTGACTGCTTGACAAATTTGAAAAAAAAAGAAATTCAATATTTAAGCTTTCTTTGTCAGTCTGGGGAATATTTCTGTGCCATTAGAGTAATCAGCAAAAAACTGAAATGCACATTGATTAATAACCTAAGTGGAAGCGCAGGGGGAACAAGTGGCTTTAAAGTTAATAAGGCAAATAAACCGTTTATATAAAATGACTGCTAATTGAGTGGGATGTTAAATATGCTGCATGCTGGCATGCGCTGCCAAACTGCGGTATTTCCATAACCCTACTAACGGTTAGCTTTGGGACCGGACTGCATGACAGGACGTCTTCTGGCTGAAAACACCCAGGTGGCTGGGAAAAAAGGGATGCAGGTGGGAAGGAGCATCCATGGTGATCAAATCCTGGGCCAGAACTCCTGTGGCTGTGGAAGGGCTGGAGCCTGCATGCCAATCTGGAGGGCAATGCTAGCTGCTGACCTCCAAAGTGAAGACCTGGGTGTGGGTGCATGAGGTACTCTCTCTCTTTTGGTACTTTTTGGGGTTGAGGTCCCACTGAAAATTGCAAATGTTTTGAGGGAAGAAAGGAAAGCTGACTGTCGTTACATGATGGGGGCCTTTAGGATGGGAAATGACTTGTGTTGGAAATGGGATACGTAATTTTGTGTCTGGTGTAGGGAGGAGGCTGCACATAGCACTTCTCCTGGAAATGTGCAGTTAAAGTAGTGGTTCAGGCTGGAAACAGTACTGTACACTCAGAAGCATCACAAAAGGTACATCTCCAAATGGTTAATGCGTTCCAGATGCAGGATACCAGCAGCTCTGTATTGTTTTTCAGGATGTGAGCTTAGAAACTTGTAATTCTGTGTTGTGCCTTTCGCAGATGCATCGCCTCTGTTAGCAGGACCTCAATGCTGTTTTACATCTCTTCCTTCCTGGCACGCGACTGTCTTCGCAGGGATATTCTCCCCAGTAAAATAAACACGAATCCCTCAGCAGCACTACTTCAAGGCAAGCAGGAAAAAACTGACCACCTGGTGAAAAATGAATACTCTGATAAGAGCCATCAACTATCCAGATTTGCTGGCTGTGCTAGGCAAAAAGCGTGCCTTCAAGCAGCATGTGTGTAACAGCCAGCGAGGAGGCAGCTGGGTTATTTTTTTCCTCCCTTTGGTGTTTGCAGCTCAGTGTCATTTCACCTGGAAATATTTGTGTGCCAAGATGCTACCTGCATTTCTGTGGTGCTCTTCATTAGCAGGTACCTAAACGCAACAGGAACTGTGATAAGGGTGACCCAGCCTTGCTTGGGGCCGGGACCACTGTGGGGTGTGTGCGGACAGACCATCAGGTTATGGTGGCAGATAAGTAAGAGCTCACATGCTGCTCTTGGAGGGGCTGAGCATCCCTGACTTATTTTGTAGTCAGGAAAACAGGGCAGTTTTTGGTATTTTGGGTACAATTAAAGGTGATCGGATTGGGTGGACATTTTGGTAGCCCTGTCTGTCTCAATGACTCCACTGGAGTCGATCACAAGCTCATGCTTTTCTTTCTTCTTCTCGCCCCTTGTTAACGTGGGGCCAGAGCAGCGGAGCTGTGCTCGGGGGTGATGCTAGTGTTTCTTGTCATCTTTGTTGGGGGTTTTGTAAAGCCTTGGTAGCATGTCAATTATATATGATGGGTGGAAGCCTAATATTCTGTGATAATTAGAAGGCAAGTCTAGTGTGAAATCGGATTAGAGCCTGGCATTACAGACTAGGATTCCTTTAGTAGTTGGTTCAGAGGAAGTCATAAAACTCTTTTAAAGATGATACAAGCCGGTGTGTGCTAAAGGGAAGAGGCAGAGCGTGGGGCCAAAATGATGGTCCCCGGGCAGGGTTTGCCTCTTGCTCTTCCACCAGGCAGTAACATCTCGGGTCATAAACTGCTTTTGGCTTGTTTACCGAACTGCAGTGAAAGCCTAGGCTTTGTACAGGAGTGTTTTAAAGAATACACTCCTGCAAGTTTACCTAATTTTGCAGCTAGATGTAGTTCAAGTATGAACTTGGTTATGGTGAGGAGAAGCAGGCTGAGAAGGCGTGTTAGACATCCAGAAACAAGATTTTGAAAAGGTTAGTGCTAGGAACTACTTTTCATGATCATGAAGCCTCTGCATTTCTACTGCACACTTTTTCATTTACTGAAAACTTGTTTTCCAACATGTTGCAAAATAGTTACTTGATTTGGAAGAAACTCCATGTGCCTGGAGTATGCTAAATGTAGTGTTGCTGTAATGGCTTAAATCATACGTTTGCAAGATTACCTTTCTGAGCCCATTTTCTTGGATGCACGGAGGGCGGCATTGTGTACCATTGCATTTCTATCTTTAAACCATCGCCTCCATTCCTCAGAGGTGTGCTGTTAACTAGCCAAGGAGCAAGGGTCTTCTGTAATTTTGGTCCCTAATTTCTCTCTGCATTAATATGCACTATAAAATGGGGAGGAGGTCTTGCTGCAGCAGGCCAAGGGAAGGATCTGCTGCAAATCCACAACAAGTTGGATGGTGTGCATATGCAATAGCTATTTGGAGTTGCTCTCTGCTACTTAAGCTCTTTTTGCCATGCAGCCCCCGATGTGATGATTGCACACCCTGCCAAACAATTCAATAAAAAGCATAACTTGAAAGGAAGCTGTAGCAGAGTTATATTTTTGCTGTGCTCACATGGTGATAAATTACAAAAGCTGCCAGAGTCTTTAGCACTCAACAGTAGATGATGAAGAAAGAGTTGCCTTGTATGGGCATTGTTTGATGGGTTTTAACTTGGTAAATAATTATTGCTGAATGTGTCCTTGACAGTGAGTGCACACCATGAATGTTCTTTACATCATCTACATAAACATTAGTTCTCTGTTTAAGTGGGTGTATGTACTAGTTTTTTTTTTTTTCACTCGTTCTCATTAGAGTTCGCTGCCAATTGGAAAAACGAGGAGCGTTGTCTTTGGTCTTGGCTCTAGGTTGGTATTTTCTGTGTGCGTAACTGCTCCGTGCTTATGTGGACCACTGGCAGCGACTGCTTTCCAGGCTTCATTTGCATTCCCCTGCACGTGGTGGTTGTAACACTGTTGTGTTTTAAAGCTGTTATCTGATGATGCTGTGCTTTGGGGGCTCTGTCTGTGGAGGCTTAAGGAGTTCCCAACACTGCATCCACTTGCCGAAGGGCCATGCGATGGATCTGTCACCCAGGCAGGCAGTGGGATGCTGAGATGTTGCGTAGCTCTCTCTGCAAACTTGGGCATTGAAAGAGTTCTGTGGATGGATGCTGAACGGATCTGTTCTGCCAGCTAATTTAAAACAAAAAACAAAGGCTAGGCATGAGATTTCTCGCAAATCATGTCAATGCCTGTTGCTTTGTGCAAGTGAAGGTGTATTCTAAGGGATGTGGAGGTGCTAAGGACAACCCTCCCTGTGAGAAAACGGGGCCCCTAATATCTTTCCGTGACTTTTCTGTTGGTCTCTCCCGCTGTGGCTTAAGAAAACTGCAAGAAAAGCAGCTCACAGCCCTAAACTTTCTGGTTTTTAGCACTGGGTAACAGTGCATCCTCCTATGATTAGCACTGAGTAGCCAGCGCTCCTCAGCTCCAGACAGAGCTAATTCTTGATCGCAAGCCAAGACCACATAGTGCTGACATGACTGAGAAATATCTTCCACAATTAGATTGCTTGGTCATTCATTTTTGAATGCGAGTTGCATTTTGGAGCATAATTTCTTAATGATCAACCAAATGGGATCTGTGGAAACTTGATTTACTGTCAGTGGTGTTTCTCCTTGCTTGGCTTTGCATGTGTGTCCCAGGGAGGCACTGTGCAAATTTGGGATGAGGCGGATCAAAGAAAGGTGATTTTGCTTTGTAACATTAGCTCCTGGTCTGACACTCGGAGCTATAAACCACTGTAAGATAGCTGGAAAAGGCATTGTAAAATCTGTGGGATGGTAACTTTAGTTTAGTAGCATAAATAGATATAAAACTGTTAACTTCTATTTGTGAAATATATTGAGCTTTTAATTTTTTATCAGTAAATACATTGGGGTAGTTGTTAGAAGTTGTCTTAGGCATCCCAGGGCATCTGTGGATAATGTCAAAGTGTCTGCAAAGAGTATCTGGGAAAAGAAATGCTGCTATCAGTAGGTTTGAATTTGCCAGGTAGTGTAGAGGTTTATCCCTCTGGCACAAAAGAATGGGAAGTATGTAAGTTGTAACCACCAAAGGCAGGCGTGCATTGTGGAAGTGGTACAGAAAAGATCATGAAGTTCATTTTGGGTAAAATATTTCCAACATACTCCCACTCCATAAGAAATGCTGGGAAAAAAACCCAAACCTTTTTCAAATCTTGAAATTAGATTATTTTGACAATGAAAAACTAGCTGTCATTTTAGCTGTAATTATCGCTTCGCTGCTGTTTGTTTCCTGTTGTGTCAAAGTGTCTTAGTCCTGTATTGGAACTGAGCAAAGAAATTAAAAGTGAAATATAGCAGTAGCATTTGGGCACCTTATTTTTCTTTTTAATTAACAGGCTTATAGAGGAGTGCCCAGGCATGCTCTGGGATGGATTTGGTGGGCAGGATCCAAAAATCCTGGATGCACCTCTTCGTGTCTTTTAAATGACTTCTCAAGCTAAAAGGAGCTGCGTCTATTGGTGCCGCACCCTGTAATGATGTGTATTTGCCATGGGATGCACTCCTCTGACACAGAAGGTAGAGTCTGTGAAAAAATATATCTGTACGGAGATAGCAAGGTGGTTCTGTGTTTTCTGAAGGTTGTGTCCTAGCGGTGCTGCTTTCTGTAACAGACTTTGAGCTTTCTGTAATTCCAGAGCACCAGTCAGTCTTGTGCAATAAATTAGCTGTGGTAGAGTTATCTGTCGGTCAAGGTCTCTCTGTAATGCCAGGGAAAACAAACAGTGCCTGTAGTGCAACAGGAAAATAGATTTAGGAGAGAAGGTTCTTAGGAATTTCATCTATTTACATGTAGACATAAAAGATATTTATATCTTATTTTAAAATAGTCCTTAAGTGTCTGAAAGGAGAGATACTGACTAAGCTTAGAAAGTCATGCAAGGTGATGCAAAGGTTCAATAGCTGGGCAGATGACATTGTGACATCTTGTGCAAGGCAAGAAGGGAAGCGACTGCTGATGTTAGTCACAGGCAGGCTCTGTTTTACCGTGCAAAAACTTCTTTTGTTTGTCTAAACCCACTTTTGATGCTCTAGCAAGTAGGATTGCTCTTCGGTAACTGTATAGTTCACAGCCTTTCATGAGGAGGTTATTTTATGTGCAGAGCGCTAACGAGCCCTTTGCAGCTCTTGCCATGAGTCTCTGAACCTTGGTAGTGGTTGGAGGTTGGTGGTGGCCTCCAGGGTGTGAGCAGGTGGGGAAGACTCTTTTCCTCTCTGGGAAGAGCTTCCTAGGGGCTGGGAAATGTAAAGCTTTTCCACGAGCCATTTTATAAAACAAGTATATTTTAATATCAGTGATAATTGTGCTTCTGAGAGAGATTGCTTTTCCTGTGATAAACGAAGGGTAGAGAGTCATTGAAGAAAAAAAGATTTAACTGTACAGAAAGGACCATTGTCATTGATACTGTGTTATGTATTAAGTGAATGAATTGGAAGTAATTAAAGTACTGAGCAAAAATTCATGGAAGATCTAGCATATACAGGTCAATTTACTGATTCTTCAAATCATACTGGGCAAGATGAGCACCTGTTTATTCTGTTTATTAAATAAGAGGACACCTGTTAATGTTTTTGCAGAAAGACGAGGTGCAGTGTTTGCATGTGTGGCTATAAAGTTCCTCCATGAAAGCAAGTTTTAATATGCCTGGACCAACGCTCACAGTGAGGGAGTCTCCCTGGAAGGAGATGGTGCTGCGGGTCCTTGCATCCGCTGCCTCACAATCCACGCTCTTTGCACTTGTTTAGAGAATCCTTTTAACTTGGGGATGTTTTCTTTTCTGCTTTTCAGGTGACCACTTGAAAGTCTGCTCACAAGGCTACACGTGCTGTTCTCAAGAAATGGAGGAGAAGTACAGTCAACAGAGTAAACACGACTTCAGAAACGCCGTCGTAGAGCTTAGCAATCACCTACAAACCATGTTTAGTTCCCGATACAAGAAGTTTGATGGTAAGTGCAGGGACCTTGAAATTTCTCTCATTGTGATAAAATGTAAAAAAAACCCTCATCCTGTTGTTCTCTGCAGTTGTTCTGCTCTGCCTCCCCCTTTGCTGGGGAAGTTCATGACTCATGGCACAGAGGGCAGAGCATGCCTTGTTTTGCAATCCCATGAGAGAAATATTTGCTGATTACGGCTGCTTGTTTCCCAAAGAGACAAGATCTTTCTGTCTGATTAGTCTTTTGAAAACCATTTTGCTCTGAATGTAAGATTGCAGTTGGTTTTGTTGGTGCATCCCTGCAGCATGTGTAACTGTAACGTGCACATCTCGCAGCCCTGATCCACAAAAATGCTGATCTTTCCTGGTGTGTTGTGAACAAACAGGATTTGTATCCATCTCACTTAGCCTTTGGGGCTAAGTAGAGCAGCAGATAAAATACAGAGCTGGTTTTGTGTGGAGGCCAAGGGTTCAAGTGTGATGCAGGGTCAGAAGCAAAATGAACAAAGCCTCGGCTGAGTTCCCATCACTTGAGTGAGGCTAACTGCTGACTGATAAACAAATGACTGGTCTCAGCATTGCCCTTGGTTCTGCAGCAATGTGCTGTCAGACTGGGCCTCCATAGGACATTCCTGGCCCACGTGAGCTGCAGGAAGAAACTCCCTCTGGAGGTAGCCGACACACATCCTTCCCGTGTTACCTACCTTGCAGCCAGGTGCCTTTCTTTTGAAATACCTTGGTACACCCCTCTTGCAAACAGCTGAAGTTGATGCCCAGGTGTTGGGTGCAGCACCTACCTGAGGCCTGAGCACGTTCTCTTGGTTTTGCTGCTGAACTTTTGGTCATGGCAGTTCCCATGGGGCTCTGCAGGTGCCTTCATGCTCCCAGTCACCGTGATCCCTGTGCCTGGGCATCCCCAGGTGGAAGAAGCAGGGCAGCAGGCTCTTGCATGGGTTGTCCTTGTGGGCTGGGGGAATGAGGTGACATCCAGTTGCACATGGAAATATCTGAAGAGTTAGGTGGACTGAGTTGCTGAGACTTTTGCTCTGCTTTTATGTCTTCATTGCCCTCTGTAGGAGAAGGCAATTCCACTGCACTGCTCCTCTGGACCTGTTTTTCCTTTGTTTGGTCATTGGTGCAATGTTGATTTTTCTACTAATATCCCAAAGGCTGTACTTTGAAACTCCCAGTGATCTCCTCTACTACAGCAGGTAGCAGCCTCTTTCTTTAAAAAGATATTGGCGCTTGGGTGAGTGAAAAAGTCCCTGGGTATGAAATTGCCGTGAGTCAAAGTGGAATTACGCAATTGTCTTGATAGCATCTAAATCTGCTAGCTAAATATTTCCCTCTTAACCTCTGTTGTTTCTACCTGCTAGTACACCAAAGGAGTGATCGAGAGAGAACCAAAGTGTCTAGACTTGCAAGCTTATTAAATGCAGAACAAGAGACTTAATGAAATCCAGCCCATAGATAAGCCTTTTCAAAGAGGCCAGAGGAACAGCATCTGCTTCACCTTAAATGAACAATGAAGCTTTTTGAAATGCGGCATTGAAAACAAAAGATCATGCACAGTTTACTGTATCAGCATCCTCACGTGGTGCAGACCTATTGCTAGGTGTGACTACCTGTTTGTAGGCTGAAAGATGGCTGCAGGGCTGCATGACGGCAGGGGAATATGAAACTAAGGCAAGCTGCATACCTGTCAAAGTACAAGGCTTCAAAATGGGTGAGCTTTGATAGGGAACCCTGTATGAGCTGTTTTGTTTGTGCTGCGTGGTTCTTCTCTCAGCCCATTGAAGCGTGTCTTGTGCTGGTCTCGTCCTGATCTTAGCCCTGGGAGACCTTGACAGGAGAATCTGGAAGGTGGATGGTGTGATCGGGTTGCTGGAAGATGGATTAACTGTGTCCAGCCTGTCCCTAAAGGATGTCGCTTTGCCCTATATGAAGCTAATGAAGGAGAATTAGCAACCTTCTCAGCTTCTGACAAAGCCTAATGGCCCCGTCTTTGAACATTTGTTAATATCAGATCTTAATCTTCATTTGCTGCAGACAAAGCTGATTTCGGGATTTTTTTTAATCTTACCTGGGGTGGAAGCAGGAATTAACTGATTACAATTCTCCATCTTTACCTCTTGGAAGACTTTTAATCATGACTGTCTCTTTTCCTCCAGCCCAGTCTCCTGGAGGCTGAAGGCACCTCCTTTTTCTGCAGTATTCCTGCTTGGTATCTGGGGCAGGTTGGGGAGTCTCTTGTCTGAGGTTCTCAGGCTCTTCTGAAACATTTTGAGTGCTATGCCCAAGGCTGCTGTAGTAGTGTTGTTTTGTTTTGTGTTTTTTAACAGCTCCTACTGAGTGATTGGCTGCTTGTGGTGTGGTGTTGCCCTCCTTTGGTCCTGGTGCTTGGTTATCAGGTCAGCTGCGGTCAGTTCTGCCTTACGCATTTGTCCGGTGGGGTTCTTCCCACATTTTTTTTATGTAATGTGCCCGAACTACAGAAAGAAGAGACAATCAAGACCTATGTATTTGTCCCAACCTTTAGGGATGAAATTGGAAAAGCAGATGATCTCTTCCTTTGCATGGGTCCATGCTCTGATTTTAGTATTTGCAGCTCTTTAGGGCTGTCTCATTACTAGTAGCTAAATCGATTCAAATGAAAAGAAAGCTGACACAGAAAAGCTGTGCAGTGTCTTCTGTTTAACAAGAAATCCTCCGCACTACAGCTGTGCAGATGAGTTATTGCAAAGACTGAATTCACTTCACTTAACGGGTGTCCCAGGAAGTGGGACCAATGCTTCTCTTGCATGGTGCTGCATCCCTGTGCTGGGAAGGGCCGCTCTAGGATGCAGCTCAAGCAGGAAACCACGTCCTTCAGCTCTTTGGAAATGTTTGTTGCGGCTTCTCAGGCTACTAATCTCTCAGCCTTGACATTCAGGTCTGAGAGGAGAGGTAAACCCGTGCTGCCTCTGTTATGTGCTTGACCTTTGCAGCAGTTGCTGCTGCAGAAGCACAGTCAAAGTGGCGGCATGTTCTTTGGATGGAGACTGTGATGCCCTGTGGCTTTTGGAGTGTTTGCATCAGCTGTTGCTGGAGCTCTGTGTGCCGTTGGAACTGTTGCCAGAATTGCTCTGATCTGACACCAAAGCCGTACAGAAATGGATTATCTCCTCTTAATCGGGAGCATGGAACAAGCTGCTGATTATCCATCCCCAAAGGGCTGACCAGAAGTCACTGCGGCTTCTAATGTGTAATGTGCCAGCGTCAGATGCTCCTGTACGTTTGGTTTGCACACACTAGGAGAGGACTGGAGCCTTGGAGTCCCTTATCTTATATATCCTGTCTAAATATCTGCTTATGGTACAGCTACGTATGCTTCTGGGGGTCTCTCCTGTTGTTATTTAAACCACTGTAGCAGTACGGTCTATATTTTCAGCGGTAAGGGAAATGCTTTTTTGGTAAAATAAAAAATTCAGGAGTTTTTGGATTCCCCGTTGCTAAATGCTTTTAGACTTGAAGTTTTGCTGATTTTTCTTTTTTTCTGGCATGCATGACCTCAGACATGTTTGAGCTGCATTGGATTAGTGGGTGAGATTCCTTGGCCATGTAAGAGTCTCCATCCATGACCATGACAGCCCTGGGTAAGCGACACAGCTGTGTGACTGTGACATCTCATGCCACAGAAACAGCTATAGCAGTCAAGGCTCTAAACACTCCCACTCCCCCAGCCCCTTTTTTTGAAGAAAAAAGTTCCTTTGGCTTGTCTCGTCTTCACCAGTCAGTGCCCTCCCGTTCCCTTTCCCAGGGATTAATAACATTAATAGGATTAATGGTGACATTAAGACTGCATAAACGCTCAGTCTCATTTATTAAACTTGAACTGTCACCTCTTTTGCCCTTTTGGGCTGAAGTTTTCCATGCTGAGGCTGTGTTAGCCAAGCAGTGCCTTGGGGAAATTGCTCAGCTGTTTTGAGGAATTGGAGCAGGGACAGGACACAGCGCATAACTCTCCTTCAGCGTTTCCGCTATTCTGTTGCTTCCTAGATAAGATATTCTGAGTTTTTTCTTACTAAAGACACATCCTGAAGCTCTTGGAAGGCGTAACTCTTGTGCCAGGCCTTTTCTGGGGGGAAAAATGTTTGTTTTTTTTTTTTGTAGGCTGGTTGCAGAGTGATTGGGGAGGGCAGGGCCCCAAACCCCTGTGAGATAGAGGGGCTGCTGACCCTCTGTCCTGCAGGACCAAGTCTGACAAGTGGCTGCTCATTCTCCTGCCTCTGCAGTTCACAAGTACTTTTGCTGTTGCACTTAAACCAGGTCTTGTCCCTGTCTTCTGTGTGCTCTGGATTTAGGGAAGGCAAACAAACTTCTGCAACTCTTGTTGTATGGGAATGGTATGTACAGGAGATGAATGTAGGATGGTCTGTCCCCTGGCTGGGCTGGCAGGATGGTTTGGTGTTCCCATTGCCCAAGTGACAAAGGGGTTTAAACAAAACGGTACAGCCCAAGCCAGCATCTGGGAAGCTATTAAATGCAAACAGTCCCATTTCTGACCCACTCCTCCTGACTTTTCCATTAGCATTTAAGATAAAACAAATAATGACTTGTAAAACGAAACCCCTTTGGGACTGTGAGCGGAAAGAAACCAAATCTAAGCAGCAGAAGCCGGGCAGGGGTCCCTGAGACTGGTGCACCCACCCCTCTGCTGTGTGGGGACTGGGCAGAGGGGCTGGAGAGGGACTCCTCTTTGTGGGGCTTATGTTTACGTTGGGCAGGGTATCTACAGGTATAAAGTGTGATCATCCTGTGCATTTCCGAAGCATCCCCTTGATCTTCTAGAGCAAGCGCTGTGTTATTCGTGGGTACATGAATTGCTCCCAGTTACTGGCTTATGGCAGAGCCTAAGTGGCTCGACAGGGAAGGGCATGGCCAAATACCTTCCAAACTCTACTGAAGCTGGGGAAAAAAACCTCTGGAATCTAATTTCTGAATTTAGTTTTTTTTGTTCAGATAACCCTTGGCTTTCCAGCCACTGTCTCCAGGTAGGAGTTAGCAGGAAGGTGCGCTGGTACATTGGGAAGTGTGGCTGGAAAGTGTTAATAACCAGGAATGAGGCAGAAGGGATGAAGGAAGGCTTTCAGTGGTCTCCTCTCCAATGCTTTAGGCAATGCGGAGGCAAACAGTGAAAGACGAGCCCTGCAGGTGCTTGGCAGGGCTCAGCCTACTGTTCCTATAGTTAGAATTTGGCAGACCATCGGGGCGCTCTGACTTACCAAAATAACCGCCCTTAGGGGACCTTCATCTTACCTTTATTCTTTTATTGGAAACTGCCCACAAGAGCAGAGACCCGAGGCCTCATCCTGCTCGTGTACCAGGTGTCCCCCATGTCTGCAGCACCCAGGACTTTGGGGTTAGCCCTGGCTGCCAGCACGTTTATTGCTGCAGGTGGCAGCTCTGGGTGTTGTGGTGCAGTAGGAGTGCTGGGAGTGGAGACCTGGTGGACCTTTAATGCTTGCTGTGCCAGATCTGCATGACGTTTGTGCTGCTGAATAAGTATCTGTGTGGTGGAGAGAGCTCTAGTATTACAACCCATCCTCTGGTGAGAGCGCTGATGATGACTTCATCGTTAACGTAAAAATAATAGGTTTTGTCTGTCTGGTGCCAGTCACGTCTAGATGAAGGCACAGCCTTGTTCTTATGGGATGACATTAAACTTTGTAGCAACCAGGACAGCAAATGGTGAGAAGATCCCTAAGATTTTGCAGAAGCAGTTGCTGAAATTCAGTCCTCCAGACTTGATGTTGGACCTGTGCTTGCCTGGGGTAGGGATGGAGTGTTTTATGGGGAGTATGAGGGAGTAACCACCAACACACTTCCTTTAGAAAATCCCACTTGTGGGCTTTTGTTTGTGCTTTCCCACTCACTGCAACAATAATGAAACAAAGTGCCTGCTGTTTGTGGAAGTTTGTGTGTTCTTTGTTCTTTTTAACTTTCTCATCTCCATCTGGAGGTTTTTAAGGAGGTACATAAACCACTGTGATTTTTAGCCTTCTTTCTTGAGAAGGGTGATGCTTCTCTGACAGTGGTGGGAACCAGACCGTAGTTTTGTGATGCTCAAAGATCCTGAGGTCAAGTTATCTCAGAAGGAAAAGATCTCGAGGCAGGGAACCTCCAGCCGCTTAGGCTGGGGGAGATGGGGGTTGGGAAGAGAGCCTAAGCCTTCAGCAATAGGCAAAGCCTTCAGCAATAGGCAAAACTGTGTTATGTATAGGCTTGGAGAAGGGATCAAACAGCCTTCTGCCATCTCTGGTCCAAGCACTTCTGCTGTTAAGATGACAGGTAAACTGCTCTTACCCTTTTGGGGTTTTTTTGTTGTTTTTTTTTTTTCCAAAGCAATCATGCAGGCAGCACACTTTATCCGTGGCTACAGGAAACGGTGCCTGGTGCTCTCTGGTTACTAATTTGCTGTCAACCAGTCAATGAGCTATTGTTTGTCTGTTTAAAATTAACTCTCTCTTCCTCCTTCCTGCACAAAGGAGCCATCTAGCTTATGTGCGCACTCTGGTTGTTTGCATAGTCTGGGAGCTGCTCCCCTGGGTTTCCATTGAGTTGGTGGTGGTTTGGGGTCTTATGGTGGGCATGGATGCGTGATATTCCACGAGTGCAGAGCTGGAGCTATTTCATTAGTATTAAATGCAATTTAATGTCTTGACGTCCAGCTGATGGCATGCTGGATGCAAGAGAGGTGGAAAAGCTCTCCGTGCAAATATAATGAGATGTGGGGAACTGAGGTAATGGGAACAAGAATGCCATCCCCGCCACTCAGCAGTGTTCGTCTGCCTCAAGCTCTGCGACAGCTGTTGAAGGAAGGGAGGCTTGGAAAAATGCATGTGTGAAATACCTTAGTGAGTGTCCCAGAAAACTCCTCTGAATGGGGGGTGTGCGGGAGGTAGACCGAAGGAACTCACTTTCAGGTTTTGCAGTGATGTTTAAGGTGGAAAGTTGATGGGTTGGTACCGAATGGACCTGGGTCAGCAGGCTAAAGGAGATGAGAAATAGTAGATGTATTCGAAAAGTCAGTTGAGATTGAGGAATGGGTGCAGTGGAAGTTAGACAGGGGTGGGGAGTGAAGGGAAGAGCAAGTAAATGGAAGGAAAAGAAGGTGGATGGAAGTGCTGGGAATGAAAGACCTACTGCTTGGGGAGGAGGCAGCATGAGAGAAACAGGGAGGAAACCCCCTATAGCTGACCCAGAAGGGGATGCATGAGCAGTGACGGTCCCTAGAAATGTGAAGAAGGGAGTCTGTGAAGGCTGGGCTTGTTCTGTTTTGTGGGATGCAGCAAGATGACGCCAAGGCCAAGGGCATTTCTGCTGTCACTGTTTTCCTATGCAGTATGCTGCTGTTTGCTTCTTGAATCACAGAAGGCAATCTATGTTGTTGTGTCCTCCCTCCCCCCTTTTGTTGTTTCTTATTCTCTTTAACAAGCTCGATATCAATCTTGATGTGATGGCAGTGATATTGTGCTGTGTTTTAGCTTCTTCCCTGCTCTTTTGGGCTTCTGCCAGCCCTGGGGTGCAGAGGACAATTATATTCTTGGGTCCTTAAGAAAGAAGTTCTGGAAATCTTGGGGGTTGGCGGTTGTTTTTTTTTTTCTGTCTCCTGTGTGGCTGCAGTTGTTTTTATGGTCTTAAAACATTTCAATAACCAAGCAAAGTTTGAGGAGATGTTGTTGTGCCTCCTAGCTTTCCAAGGTTCATGTGTCAAGGCTATTGCTGTGACACTGGCATGATTTAAGCCTGTATGTCTTCAAACTCTGCAGAAGAGTTCTTCCCATGTCAGTAAGTGCTAACACATGTTTGAAAACAGGGCAGAGGAACAGCTTGTGGATTTGCCCTGCCCTTCCTGAGTTCATATTCAATAAATGTGTTAACACTATGTATTCATCAGTTTCTCAACACTTCTGGAAAAAGGTTGTTAAGCTATAGTTTGTTTTTCCCTGGTGGAAATTACAAACGTGGTATATGCAATGAAGGAAGTAAAGGCGTATTAAAAGTAATGAGGCACATTTAGGAAGAAAAAAATTTTCGTTCGGAGTAGATGGCATGGCTATGGGTGGCTTCACCTTCGAGGTGAAAAGAACCGTGAGATATTAATCTCTTTTCCTCCAAATTCCTTTTGTCTGTCTGTATTGAGTTTTGCTCTCTTGAGGACCAGCTGTAGGGTGGAGTTTGCATCTACAGATGTGCCTCTGAGAAGGTGCTGGGATAGTGCAGGTGCTGTCCCCTTCACAGTGAAGCCTTCGGGGCCGTGGCTCAGGCAAGAACCTCCATCTGGGAATCCATCTTGCTGTTGTGGACTTTTTATGAATAAACCATTTTATAAGAAAATAGAATTAATCTTTTTGTGGCAGTGTTCTCCTGTACATACTAGAAATTCACATAATTGTCTGTACAGAGATGCAAATTAAAGGTTTCGGTAAGACAGAAGATCCTTAATTAGTCATAACCTGGACAATATATTAAGAATATACCCAAAAAGCTGGGTGGCAAATTATCTGAAACTAATTCATCACACCCATAAAAATTTAGCATGTTCCTTTCTGCGTGCTTGAGCCTGGTTTTATTTGTTTTTAAGGTGTGTTGAGTAATTGCATGTCTGTCTGGTATCTGCATAGTTAATTTGGAAACCTCAAACAGTGTAAGGCCAGTTGAAAACACAGTTCTAAACTAAACAAACCTGGTGCACGAGAAATTTGACATGTCTGGGAGCCTTTGGGAGCAGAAGGGTGCGTGGTAGCCCTGGCTGCCTTTTGGAAGGACACCAACACACCCAAATGTGGCCAACAGATGGGCATCTGTAGGCAGCATGTTGGCTTAGTGGCATCACTGAGCCCTTGGATAAAACTCAGCCTTTTTTGCCCTGCAGTTAAGGTTTTCTCTGCTCTAAAAAATCTTAGTGTTTTGGTGCTGAGCCCTAGGCTGCTGATATTTTGACTCTGCAGTTGCTGGAAGAGGAGCAAGCAGGGTGCCATGGAGCATAGTACTTCTCTCAAGGAAATGATTCTCTGGAATAAATGCGTTTCATTCCTGAAGATCAGAAGATTCAAGGCCAAAATTTGCACTCCTTAGTGGTTGGCTGTAGGTTCAGCCCTGAGGACTCCTTGCCTCAGGCACGGCTGTAGGGGCAGAGGACACCAGTGCTTTGGTCCTGCTGAGGGGCAGATGGTGCCAGTGGTTGCAGGAGGCAGCTCAAGCCAGGAAGTTTTACTGCTTGCTCCTTTGCCACTAACGTTCATAGGGAAATGCCAAACCTGCCTGTGGGTGAAGGGGAACGTGCTTCTTCGATATGTTCATCTGATTTCCAGGAGCTGCCTTTGATTTAGGTAGGACTGTGCCCTACAGCACCGTGTTCTCCTCATCAAAAGCCTTCTTGTATGAAAATCCCAGTGTTAAGTGTGTCTTGAAAATGTTGGCATGAGGAATAGAAAATGTTGCATCCCTTCTTACTTTTAAAAAAAGGATATTTTCACATGAATCTGAACCTATGAATCCAATATAATAAACAATATTAGGTACAAAAATCCAAGCAAGTGGGTGTACTGTCTGGAGGTGGGGGTTGCCCTGTGCCTCGCAATCGATGGAGTGATTGGATTTCTGTAAGCATCTTGTGTATCAGCAATTTGGGAGAAAGATTGTTTTGAGTTATTCTGGCAGTGGGAACTGTTATCTTTGGGGCGATGTGGTGCTCTCCTGTGCTGTGTTACTGGCAGGGCTGGTCTGCTGCAAACAGGTAATACGTCTTATTACCTGAAAAAAGGAAATTGCCGAGTGGCTATGGCTGTTTTCCCACTGTGCTCTTTTATGGAGTGGTTTATTCAAAAGCAGAGGTTTCTTTTTTCTAGAACTCCTATTGCAGAGAAATAGCAGATATGTTTCCTCCAGTCTTTCTTACTGTTTCATGACATCTCTAGGTTTTTCCTGAGTGCCGGGCATTGAAATTTTACCCTAAAATCCAAACGCGTTAAAAGAATAAACAGAATCTAGAGCTGTAGATAGCCTGACTGCAGATTACTGCCTCTTCTATCTCTAGAAGTTAATTGCATTGGAAAGGTCATCGTCCTTTAAGCATCAAAATCCATAGCATTTGCAGGATTTATTTTGCAATATGGATAAGTTTTAAACTTCTTGGCCTTAGGAAAGGGTTTGTGGCTCTGGTCCCACCAGGCAAGCCGGCTGTGCTCTGCAGACGGCAGTGCTGGTACCCTCACCCCTGCACATCACCCCGAGCGCCAAGATGACTTTGCATCAGTGGGACTTCGCTGAGGTGAGTTGAAGCAGTAAAATATGAACTTGGCTGTATCAGGTTGGACTGCTATATCAGTATAAGGCATATAAGATGTATCAGGCTGGCTGAGCCTTCTTAGCCCACTGCTGTATCTGTGGTCAGTCCTCCAGCAGCCCCAGCCCCCCTCAGGCAGGGTCCTGTGTCTGCAGAGCTCAAAAAACATAGCAAAGTGGTCGTTTTTCTCCATGTAACCCAAGCACCTCTCAGTGCTCTGCTCTTGGCTAGGAGAACCAGGGAGACCTTTAAGCCACTTGGTGCTCCTGTGGGTCAGTTGTGAAGCTGTTCCTGGTGTTACGTGTGCTTTTGCCTGGTTGTCGACAGCGGGGCCCGCTCTTGTTCTGGGAGTTTAAACAAGACAACAGGTAGGGAAAAGAGAGCCTGGCATCCCTCTGGATAGCAGCATCTCGGAGAGCACCAGCAAAGTATGATTCGTTGTCTGTGAAAAATGTTTGCGTTTGACAGCTTTTCACAGGAAGCCTGTCAGAGTGATAATTTAATGAGTACAGATTGCTTGCAACACAGCTGTAAAACGTGCTTTTACAGTGCTGTAAAATAAGCAACTGAGGCCTTTGTGTGTTTGCTTTGTTTGAGAACAAGTCAACTTCTAATACAAATGAAAGATGGTCATTTATTTTACCCAGCAAACCGTCAAGATGTAAGAGAGGAACCTGCCATTTTTCTTCTTGCAGTGGCAAGGTTAATGCTAGGTTACGTTGGTGTTTGCTAATCAGCTTGTTTCTGTGAAGGAGAGAATTAATATCTAATTAGGTGTAGGGAGTTACTAGTCAGATTAGCATTTAAGTTTTTTAAAAAAGAAAAGGACTTTGGAGCTTTCTTCTCTTTGCTGCAGACATCTGCCCATGGGTTGCACAGAGAAAAGCTTAATGTTCTTTGCTGTGCCCAACTTGATTTCTTGAAGGGGAAACAAACTGAGGATGCAGACTTGCAGTATGCTAACAGCTAGGGTAAAACGTGTGTGTGTATATATGTATTTATAATTCAATCTGTGCTGCTGGCCAAATTAGGTATGCTCTGCATTGCTTGGAGGAAGACGTTGCTGTGAAGATCCTGCTGTGTTGGGTCCCATCTCTACTCGCTGGTGGGAAGTGGGCCTCTCACCGTTGGTGCCATGCTCAGCATCCTTCTTCCCCACCTCCCCAACCTCATCCCTACCCCAGGAGCCTTGAGGTGCCAACAGGGCCACCCATGGGCCGAGCCACTGGCTCCAGTCATCAGGGCGTCCTATCCAGTGTGGTTCAGGGATGTAGGCATGTGCGTGCTGGTGGGGAGGCTTCACGGGGCAGGAGGGTGGGTGCTGGCTCTGAGCTGCAGACACATAACCTCCTCTGTACCCCTCTCCTTCTTATTTGGCAAGCAGCGCTTGAGAACAAGTGTTTTCTGCCTGAGAAGACGCTGGCTGGTGCTTGAGCCCGAGTTGATGGCTTTGCGCGTGCGTGGTCCTTCAGCAGTGTCGCGTTGTTTTTATTAATGGCAGGTTTTGGTGGGAAGTTTTCATTTCCTTTATTTACCTTCCTTTTGGGCAAGGAAAAGCTGCTGGCTGGAAGACTGCAGGTGCATGGGTATTTGCTACTAATTAGTTTGCAAATTTTTTTCAGGATAATTAATGAACATACCTAGTTCTAGCCCACATGAGAAATTGCTAAGGGTTGAAGTGCTCCAAAGTCTGGATACGTTTATTTGACTTCCACTTTGGAGTGTAACCAGTAAAATGAGTTGGGGCAGGAGAATAAATTGGTTATGGTAATATGGATGTATGAATTGAGATAACTTTCCTGGCTTTAAACATTGTTTTGGGTTCCTTTAGACTGGTGGTTGGAAATATTTAATAGATTTCCCATCAATATGATTTCAAAATCCAATTCCTTTTGATGAGTTTGCTGATGCATCTGCCAGCTCTTGTGCCTGGCATGAAAATACTTAAATAAACGACTTATTTGGTGATACTAAAAGGTCTGAGCAAAGGAAGGAAGTGAGCCTTCAAAATGATTAAGTGAATTAGAAATTAATATACACCAAGCTAATCTCTATAGTATAAACTCAACAGAAAAAAATCTTCCTGGAGAGGAAATGCCAGTCATGGGAATGAAAGTGGAGGTTCCTGCTGATATTGGACAGAGGACGTGTCGGGTGTTTGAAATCAATCTCTTCTTCCCTGGATCATTTCTCTTGTGCTCCTAAGAGGGTGCATTATATACGGCCATGTCAGGCACTGAGCCACATGACTTTGTTCGTCAGGAACTCGAAGAATGTTTCAGTTTTTCCAGAAAATGTTTTCTGTGTTAAGCTTTGTTTGTACTGGAGCACTTTGAAGACTAAAATCTGAACTTCAGCATACATTTTAATACGTTTTAACAAGGTTTAAATTCACACTGGGCCAAAGTATTTCCCCCCTTCCTTCTAACAACTTCTGGCTCTAAACATTACTCCTTTGAGGATTAAAAAAAACAGAGGCATGTTTTATTAAAAAATATTTGTTGAATATGAGTCACAGAAAAGGAGAGGTCAGAATCCTTAGTTGCTGGTGGCATGCATGAAATAATATGCTTCCTTGCCTGTGCCCTGCATGGTGATGGAGAAGGCTGCGCCCACGCCCTGAGGTGCCAATGTTCCCTGCGGGGCTGGAGCAAATGGGCAGCAGCCTGGCGTGAACACCACCGGCACGTGATGGTTTGTCCTGGTGGCACCTACTCTTGCTTTCCTTAGCTTCTTCCCAAGGCCACGTAGTGTGGAGTTTTGTTCCAAAATAGTCCAAAATCACTTGGCCTAGTGGATCCATCCCGTGTTTTTTTATTTAAATTTAACTCGTCACACCAAATCTGCAAGGCAAAGGCTTTGCAGTAGAATGGCCTTTGCTTAGACCCATGTGCTGAGGCTTTGGTGGCACTGGTTTGGCAGGGGATGTTCTTCAGATTGACCCGGCAGATGAATCAGATGGGCCAGACGTTGTTGGCTCAGCTCATTATTGGTGTTGGAGACATATGTGGCACCGCCAAGAGGTGTGACGGCGCTTCGGCAGTGGCCACTCTCTGGCACCAGGCTGTCTGGTGCTCTCAGGAGGTGAACCAAAGTGGCTTTATGAAAGGGGTGAAATCCAAGGACCCCCATCAGTGCTTTGTCATCTGAAAAAACCTTTTTTTCATTCTTGTGCCAAGTGTTTGGCCCTTTGATTTTGAGCAAATTCTGGCTTTATTGTGGGGTGGGTATTTTTTTTTTTGATACTGCCAGAAATGTCTCTGCAATCAGGACCAATTGGGTAATTAGAGACAGGCCCTGCCCCAAGAGCTGACAAACTTTCAAGATGAGAGGAAGAAGCTACAGGTAGATCTGTGCATTTACTTTTAAAATGCATTAAAGTTTGTTAATATTTGAGACCAATTTGTGATCATTTCAGAAAATAAATTGATGACAACTGAAAAGAAAGACAAATTGGTGCAAAAAGGCTGTTTAAGAAAAAAGATACCTTTTTTTTTTCTGTCTTTGGTTTTCCAATAGTGCTTTGAAATGACTTCTTTTAAGATGGCTCAATGGTAACACAAGAAATTAGCTTTTTATTTTTTTCCCTTCACTTTGGTTACTTTTGTAAGAGTATGCAGATTTGCATCAAAAGATATTTTACTTAAGCAAGACTTCCAGTCTAGAGAGAGATGGGTGGGGGGATGGGGGGGAGAGAGTTGTCTATGAAGAGTAATAAAAAAATTTGAGATATAGAAATTGTTTAAAAAATTTTGGGGAGTCTTTTAACCTTACATTTCATTTGAGCTATGGTCTCATTGTGCTGAGTTTTTCCAGTTAAGCAAAGGCAGCGGTATTAGAAATGTCTGAACACGCAACCTGATGCTTGTATTTATCATATCTTCTCTACTTCTTTTCTAGAGTTCTTCAAAGAACTTCTTGAAAATGCTGAGAAGTCACTGAATGACATGTTTGTGCGGACTTATGGCCGTTTGTACATGCAGAACTCTGAGCTATTCAAGGACCTCTTCGTGGAGCTGAAGCGGTACTACGTGGGTGGCAATGTCAACCTGGAGGAGATGCTTAACGAGTTCTGGGCGCGCTTGCTGGAGCGCATGTTCCGGCTGGTCAACCCCCAGTACCACTTCACAGACGAGTACCTTGAGTGTGTCAGCAAGTACACCGAGCAGCTGAAGCCCTTCGGGGATGTACCACGGAAGCTCAAGCTACAAGTGACGCGTGCGTTTGTGGCTGCCCGCACCTTCGCGCAGGGCCTTGCTGTCGCGAGGGATGTCGTGAGCAAAGTGTCCGCGGTGAGCCAAGTCTTATGATTTTTCCTGTGGACCTGTGATGGGTAGTGTCTTTCATTGTCCTGAATAGGTACCTAGAAGAATTGCTGGTAGTTGAGTGTAGGTGGGATCAAATTCTGCTGCATGGCATAGTCACATTCTGGGCGCACCACTGTCCCGTGCATCCCCAGGGATGTTGTCCAGGTTGATGCTGCCCTCCTGTCTGGGGAAGAGCAACAAGCAGGAAATTAGATACCTTCTGCAGTGGAAATAACCATGTTTGCTTGTGTAATGGCTATATCTTCTTAATATTGCCTTCAAATTAAAGCGAGTCATGGAAGCTATAGACATCTATTATGGAGCAGCTGATAATTTGCCCCTTGCTCCGAGGCACCGGAGAGAGACTGTTAGAATTAGCAAACAGTACTTCTATGATGATGGTAAGGGAGATCCATATGCATAGGGCAGAAGCCGGTTGTACGTGGTGCCACACATGCAGCATGAGTAAGACCTCAGACTTCTATGGTCAAGTCAGTTTTTGGGTGGTCAAACAGATGTGATGTGTTGATCACTTAAATGTTTATCTCCCTCTTCTTATAAACCACTTAGGAGTGGTTAAAGTGGGATGACTGGTTTTTTGACATGAGATTTGTCTGTAACTTAGCCTGAGTTGTAGGTATAGGAAACAGGTGTGGTCAGTAATGCCCCTAAACTGATTGTGTGAGATAACCAATACTAGTGATTTCCTTTTTACAAGCTTAGTTTATTTCCTGCGGGCTGTAGAAGATTTAGTATGATCATTTAAATGGGCAGAGGAAGGTTTACTTTCTCTCTGCCTGGTTGCAGAGTAATAAAACACCAAGCTGAAAGGGCAGGCAGCAGTTTGAATCAACTGAAGTGCAAGGAAGGAAAAAATAGTAGTAAAACAAAAGTATAGCTGTTCAGGTACTCAGAAGCAGAATGCAATTTTGGAGGCAGCACAAGCAGCACCACTAAGTGAGATGACTTCAGTTGCTTTGACTTTCAGGGATAACATTAAAATACTGTCTCTCTGAGGAAAATAAAAAAAATCTGCTTCCATGTTGATTTTTCTTGAAGAGAAATGAGAAAAAAGGTCTGTGATAAGCCTGTATGTATGTGATAGTGCAGAGAATATTAGCAAGGGAAGAGTTGCTGTACTAATACATCCAGGCTCCAGGAGCAAGCTGTGAGGTAGTGGTGACTATTTTAGGTCCTTGGACAGCTTCAGTCCCCATTTGGTAGTGATGACTCTTGCTGTAGATGTGTCCACATGCTGCTGGTTGAGGATGGGTGTTGTGGAGCTCCATGGTTGACATGCAGGGTCCCTCTTATAAGACCACAAAATTCTCCATCCTCGGGGACACGGTTCTGTGGTGGGAAGCAGATGTGGGAGCGCGGTTGGTACTGGATGACGCCAAGTGTGGCTGTGTGTCAGGTCACTGGCTGAGCTTGCCGACCTCTTGGGTGGGGTTTCAAATTCGGTGACTCTGGTTTCTGGCTGCATAATGTTGTGTGGTCAGAAAGAAGTGGAAAAAGGATTTTTACTGCTGGAGAATGCAGCTGAAGTACTTGGGTGGGAGGTCCATCTGCTAAGCCCCAGTACAGTTTTGGGGAATGTGCAATCACTTGATAGGCCTCAAATGTACATGGATGAGGGATCGTGTTTATGCTCCATCTGCTCAGAATTCATCAAAACGTCTCCAGACTTGACATGGGACCATAAGGGCTACGGTCCCCGCATCTGTTACGAATCAAAGTCGTGAACCTGAGGTGGCGTTGTGATTTCTCTTTTGCTTTTGAAGATCCTGGAGTGTAGAGTTGCCTTCAGCTCTAGAATTAATTGCTTAAGTGTGGAAGGTTACCCAGAGACCCACTCGGCTGCAAAAATAGCTCACACACCATGGACACTCACAGTTACTGCACTTTCCACTCCACTTTCACAAGTTGCAGTGGAAATCCTCCAGCAGATTGACTTTCCGAAGTGGTAGCAAAAGTCCTTGCTGCTGAATGCCTAAGCTTTAGTTACAGCTAAATAATATAATATTTTCTATAGAGTTTTAATCTCATTCAGTGGAAATCTAACATCGTATTTCTGCAAGACACAATGGGAAATTCTATACACAAGTTTAAAAGCTGATGTTTTTATGTCTGCTGCTTTGTGGTTGTGTTTTGGGGCTTTGAATGTTACATATAGAGCTCAACAAAGCCATGCTAATCTATATAATGACTCTGACTTTGCTTCCTTATTACTTTTAGTTGTAGTGGGATGACTGCTTATACCAGGGATTAACTTGAGGGATAAATCTTCTATTCTTCTTTATTAAAAAAAATGTCCAAAGAAATGCAAATTAGCTTTAATTTGTAATGTATTTTGTAACAAGCAAGTTAAAAATGTTTAATTGAAAATCCTCAGGAGGAGAAATAAAAACTACTGCAAGACCCAGCTGCTTTTTGCTTTCCCGGGGTGCTATCAGGAGAGCAAAAGAGTGCTTTACAGTAGAACAACCTTTATGGCTTTTTAATGATTCTATGTATTTTGACATCTTCGCTAGGGATGTGCATTTAGAAAGGCATTATTCTTGCCTGAGTTTGGGAATAGAGAGGGAAAAGAAGAGAGAATATTGAAAAGTTGCAAGTAGATGTGATTTCTGAGCCATAATGTTGGAAATTAACTTTTAATTTGGCGTTGGATGGATCAGAAGCCTTGTGCTACTGCCCAAACAAACAGTGGAGAGAAAGCACAGACTTGCTTCTAAACTGTGTCAAAACCCCACAATTTTGATGCTAAAGTCTTCACCCCTCAAATTCCTTCTACTGAATCAAGAAAGCACAAAGTTCTGTAGATCCGTCTGGAAAGGCAGATCCAAGAAAACTCTGGTAGAGATTGTCCTGCATCTGTGGTGGGCTGTGAGGGGCTGGGGGCCTCCAATGCTTCACTCTATCAACTGCTGATGCATGGTGCTCTCTCTGACCTTCCTGCCCTTGCCTTCAGGAGTCGGAAATCTACCCATCCCCTAATTGCTCGCTTGCTACTTAGCCCTCAACAAGCGCTGAAGTCAGCCCCCTTAAATTGCTGCCAGCAATGACATTTCCTGCCCCAGCCAGGGGTGGAAAAAAGGAGCAAATACAAGCCAGAGCCCAGAGTGGCTGAAAAAGGGTGAGAACCTACAACTGGGTAGTTCTCAAGCTGTAGAGATGTTCACTTAATTAGTTACATGCGATTAAACCCACAGCCTGGTCCAGGGTCATGACACCTTTGAGGGCAAAGTGCCCAGGGGCTTGGGGGCGCAGGTCAACTGTGGGTATGGGATGGAGGTCTGTGTTGCAGGGACAGGAGAAGGAGTTAAGGACTTAGACCACTGACTGTTTTGTAGGGTCGGGAAGAGCCTGCTCGACTCAAGGCTGGGAGGGGAGGTCTGGCTGGAGGTCAGCAGCTTGAAGGACAAAGCATGCAGCAATGCAACATCGAATCCCTGTGTTTGCGTCACTGTGTCTCTGCAGAGCTGCAGGCAGGGATGTGTGGATGGGACGTCACTGCAGTTACAGCGGTAGTGAGTTTTCTGCAGACCTCCTGGAGGTTTGTGCTGATGAATTGTTGTTTTGGAGTGGTTCTACTTTTCCTTCTTGCTCTTGTGTCTGATAGCTTGAGGAACTGCTGGGCGCTCTGGAGGCTTTTAAATCACCTCTCTGACAGGCATTTGTATGCCGAAAGCCACGCAACGTACAGTTGGCCCCAGAGCAGCTGGGCTGCTGGAAACAGGCTTCCAGCCCATCCTTGGGAGCACTGTCTGTTTTGTCCAGGACAGGCAGCAGCTTCAGTCCTATGCAAGGAATGGTGTTTATTTTGGAAGCACAGATAGGAGTCGTATGGAGTAACGCACAGCTTCATATGAGGAAAATATCGACCTCCTCATCTGCTGTCCTCAAGAGACATTAACAGCCAAGAGGAAGCTGCTGGAGATGTTTGCGGTGGGTGGAGGAGGCTCAACTTCCTTGGTATCTATGTTTCTTCCCTAGTGAAGTGTGATGATAGCAGCCAAGGAGAGAATTTTCTTCAAACTGTTTATGAAAGAGAATTGCAGGGAGGAGCAGCTGATTGCCCTCTCACAGCCACACCTAAGCTGGAGCAAGAGCTCGGTGGGTTTTTAACTCTCTCTGCTCTGAGCTTCCTCATCTTTAATGAGGCATCATCCATGAGAGCACATGGTGAAGTGGTGAACTTGTTTAAACCAACCAACCACTGGCCATCGTGAGCTCCCTGACTTCCAGCTGCATCTCCTGAACCGTGGCTCCTGCCCTTTCAGCATCGATGCAGAATGTGGACCAGACATTAGCTTGAAAGAGGCAGCGATGAAAATAGTGAAAACACTGAGTGAATAAGAATTAAGGCCGGTATAGACGTGACCCATGTAATGACCATTTGAGGATCTAAAAATTTAGTTAGCCAAGGTTCGATCTTCCTTTGTGCTGTCTTTGCCTTTGGCTTGACTTAAGGGAAATGTGCCCTTAATCAGCCTTTGGGAAGAAGATCATGTTCCTGTATCCTGCGAAGCTGGGCACCTTTTGGGCAGGAGCAAACTCTCCCAGGGAAGTGACAGAAATGAAATGCGTTCCTTGCATGCATTGAGAGGAGATGGGGGGCAGATGCTGCTGCTTCATGGGCAACCCAGAATCAGCCAGAAGAGCAAATGAACCCTTTTAGTGTTGCAGAGGGGCCTCTGAAGAAGTGCTGCATGTGTCCAGACAGCAAGATGCAAGGCGTGGGGCCAGACTGAGGGGCCGCCGTGTGCAAGGACGTTGCCTTCCACGTGCCAAGGGCAAACATCAATGCCGAAAACAATACCAAGCACTTCTCCACATCAAAGATGACCCTGAGAAGACCTGCCAAGAATGTGGTTGCATCTGCCTCAGCTCCAGCCATCTGAGGGTCTGCGCTAGGCATAGCCTTCAAAGCATGCTCAAGCAGCAATCATCAGGGATTTAACGTGCTGGGAGGCGCACATGGATGTGGCTGTGATTTTGGAGCTAATGGCATCATGCAAGAGTGTTTCAGTCCACTGGGGTTTTTTTTCTTTCTTTGCCCTCCCCTCCTCCCTGTAGTGCTGCTGCTGCTGATTTTGAAAACAAAGTGGGGTATAACTAAAAGTTTTTGGGTGTAGCCGACAAGATAAATGTTCTCTCTGTTCGCTCATTAAAGCAAACTGAGCACTTCTAGTTATCTGTTGTGTCTCTGGGTCAGGGAGACTCGGGTTCTTTGGAGAACAAGCTTTGTTTGAAAGGTGCATTGCTTCTGTGGGCACCAAGAGTGGGAGATGCTGAACCTGGCATAGCTCTGTCAGTGTTTGGTGGAAGAGTTGTCTGCTTGGCACCGAGGTCCCCTCTGCCCCACGTGAGCTGGTGATGCTGGCAGGGAAGACAAGCACACAGTGCTCCCCTTTTGACACATGAACGTTAGGACTGAGCAGGCTGAGTGACCGGTGGTGCAATTCTCAGCAGCTTTGATATATGTCTGGCACTGTTACTTCTGGGGCAGGGATTGAAAAGCACACTATGAACAGGGAATTGAGCATAAATGTACTCCTGAGCTTTTCCTCACACAAGATGAAGCTGCAGCAGACATTGCCACAGGTAACAAATACTGACAAGGCATGGAGCAGTTTGGTTCCCAAGTATTGGTCCTAAATGTGCTCTGTTGTGCAAGACCCTTGGAGACCCAAATCTGTGGCTAATCCAGATGCTTTCTCAAGTATTCATGTGCTAGCAGTGATCCAGCAAAATTGGTTGAATGCGTAGTTAATTCCAAAACACTTTCATTGGAATATTTGGGGTGGGGAAGGAAACCAAGAACCGCCCGAGTGATCTTGTGCTTCTCAGCGTGCTGAACATCTGGACCGGCATGTGCCAAGATGATGCTCTTGCACAACACTGAGAGAAGGAAAAAATGATGCAAGTAGTATTGTGTTGGTCCCAAACGGTGATGACGCTTCACTTGTCTGTATTGGCTGCTCACCTGGAGCATCCCACAGTCCTTCAGTCTGCCTTGGAGTTAGTTTTTGAAGTCATGAAGTCATTTTTCTGTGTCACTGAGAAGTTATTCCTTCAGTTGTCTTTATCCAGGATTGCCCTAATTCAGTTTTTGGTTGTTTTTTTTTTTTTTTTTGCAAAGAAAACACAGTATAAATCAAAAGTAATTTCATTGTATTTATTTTCCAATTGTTGGATTTTAAATTTTTTTGGTGGCTGTGCTGCTGGCATGGCAACGCTGTTGTTGTGCAAGCGTGGAAAATAAGAAAGCCTGAGTTATTATAAATAGTTGTTATATCTGTCAGGATTCTAAATGTTGTTATTAACATCCTTAATGCTAACTTAAGGGTAGAGTGAGAGAATAAAATGTGGCCCTGGCTGTCTGGCAGCTGGAGGGAGCTCCCTGCAGGACTGTCTGTTGTTGGAGCTCTGTCATCCTTCCTCAGGTTGTCCTTGCCTTGGGAAGAGGGGCAAAAAAATCAGCTGCTTCTCTGAACTTTATCTGCTTGCACAGATGGCTTTCTTTGTGAGTTTTGGTGGCTTTGTGCTAAACTCTGACAAGGCATTTCGCTGGATAGGTGTGTACTTTAGTGGTGAAGTTTCTACCAGAAGTATCCAGGTGCAATTGCCAACGAGTTGGAAAAGGCCAAGGACAAAGGGCAAACACTTTTATGTGAGACTCTGAAATGGGAATGCTATGACAAGGTACCAACAAAAGGTAGATTTTATTTTACCAAGGGCATATTATTGTTACAAGAATGTGATTGTATCTTCACCAGTAAATGTAAGTTGGGGGTTACCTCAACAAATATAACATGAAACGTTTGATTTAAGCCCAGAACTATTTTCTTTTCCCTTAATTTTTGTGGATTGGATGCAAATCTGTATTTTTGCATAGCAGGTCCAATATGAATGTAAAGATTGGTGCCAAAACACTTCTGTTAGCAGCTTTTAATCTTCACATTCAACAAAGCATATAGACATGGACAAATTGTAATTTGCATGATGAAACCGCAGGGTGATGGATTGCTGCAGTGGTGTGGAACGCCACGGAAAGGAAATAAATTTCACAAGATAAAAGGAAGGGGTTGTAGTGCATTTACTTCTATTATAAGCTTTTACAGGGTATGTGCACTACAGCATACTACTACCTGGACTCAAATCTACTAGAGTAAATCCTCTTCAGCAAATAAAGCTTTCTTTAGGACTTTTCTTTATTATAAAGGAGATTATTTGATTTTGAGGGTCATTCTAGAATAGCGTTTGAATGAACTTGAGTTGCTTTCCAAGATAAACATGACCCCAGAACAAAGCATATCTGGGTTTACTGTTACATACAATAGTGTTTTAAGAGCTTGCACCTGGTGTGGCAGAGCGAACATTAAAAGCTTGTGAAGAATTGCCAGTACAACATATGGCACAGCCCACTGACTGATCCAGAATTGGTCTGGACTGGGTACGGGCTCCTTGCCAGGGGTTAGGGTTCCCGTTGCAGCAATACGGAGCATTTAAGCATTTATCACTGTTGTAACGAGGGTAATTGCTCATAATCTTCCTCAAAACTCCCTGTTAGGGGCGATCTCTGCTTGTGGCTTTGTGTTGCTTTCTGACACTATAAGGTGTCAGATCTGGACTGATTAATTTCCCCTCTGTCTTCCACTTTGCCTATAAACTAAATTACAAACTAACAGCTTCCTTGTGGGTTATGTCCATCACTATTTAAGACTCAATTCAGCAGTAACTGCAGGCTGGGGTTTGTCTTCTCATTGCCCCCATTGCCATCACCCTCTGCTCAGCTCTGTGTAGGGCTCAGAACTGCAAATGTATGGAGAGAAAGAAGTAAAACTCCATTTGGTTTTAAAATCATCCTATCTCTTTATTCAAAGTGCCTAATACAAAAGACTGTCCCATGTCATCTGCTGTGGAATGCAGGGAAAGTGGCTTTAGTTTCCCGTGCATCTGCTGGGATTCATAAAGATTAGTCCCTATGAAATATCAAAGCAGGATGGATGCTGCAGGATTGCACACGTGGGGTGAACTGGGAGCCTAAGATGGGAAGGTGCCTCTTTGGTCACTGCTCTGCGGGTGATTATTTTTTTTCCCCTGCAATGCACTGCAGTGCAATCCCTTTCATAAAGCTGCAGCTTTCCATGATAGGGTTAGGGAAGTTTCCTGCTCTTCACTCTGCTTCAAAGTGCTGTAGCACCTGGCTAGTGCTACCTTTTCCTAATTTCCTAATTAGCACTTTTTCCTAATTTCCCCTAGAAGAGGATACAGAGCACTCCTTTGAAGGCCAGCAGCACTAGGATGGCCAGGATCTGCTGATAAGCCTCAGGACTAGGTGTGTAGGTCCTGGCACCTACCACTGAGTGACATGGAAAGGCATTTTTATCAGACTAAACTGGGGCATACTTCAGAGCTCTGTCTTTGGGTGTGAGATGCTGTTTAGTTCGCTCTTCCCCCCCAGTCCCCCAAGTTCTTTGTTATGCAAGGACTGCACCATCTGGATGGCAGATGATACCTTTGCATTTGTCTGTTTTCAGTTTTCCTACTATAAATCATCTGATTGAGCTGGTTTCTGTCGCCTTCCCAGTGTTTGAACTAACTCTGCTTTAAAGCCATGCTGCCCCAATAGGGAGCTTTTTGCTGGGACTCCCACTCCTGCTGTGCCTTCCAAATATATATATATATATATATATATATATATATATATATGTCTGTATGTATATATATGTATGTAAGTTATTGAAGCATCTGAATTAGATTCCCCCACCACTGCCAACAGCTTTCTACATCAAGTCTCCTTTTGCTCAGCCAAACAGGCTCCTCGTAGACAAAAGATGGGTAAAGATGACAAAAGAGGGATTCTGAATGAACACTGCTTACCAGCCAAAATCCAGCACTGATCACCATCAGCTGCAGAAAATTTAACTTTTGTCTTTATGACCAGTTTCCTTGCCTACTGAAGAGAAATGGTAGTCTTTCTGGAGTTGTCAGGAACACAACAGATTTTTATGTGTCATCTGTTTGCATAAGGAAAAAGGAGTTTTAAAATCTGCTGATGTTGTTAGCAAAGCCAACCTGATAATGTAGTAGGCTTTTTTGTCTTCTTGTGTGTTTTTCTTAAAATCTGTTGCCTCCTGGTTTCACGTGCTGCCGACTCATTTCAGCACCAGAAGATCATGTTCGGTTTCTGCATAGCCCTTCTGCTGAGATGGGCTTCACAATAGTAATGTCCTTAGCAGTATGTGGTACCAGATTTTCCTCACGTACATTCATCTCTGTTCAGTCCCGTGATCCTCTCTGCCATAAAATCGGTTTCCAGACCTCCAGCAGATGACATGTGGAGGCCATCCACGTCTCTAGCCATTTATACTGAATGAATGACTTCTCCCTTTCTTGGGGCGGTGTGTTTATATGTCTCCTCCTTCAGTAAGGGCTTATATCATAAGGTATTTAGAGCGCTCGCCATAAACGCCTTACAAGAAGTCTCAAGCGCGTTGCTTAAAACCACTTCTACTTTGTCAGCAAATCTCTGATCACATCTTAATTTTTCATTTTCGTGTGTGGCTGATTAACATCTAAACTTGCTCTTGAGGGAGCTGCTCTGTTCGGTGTTTTAGGCAGACCTACCATGTGTTCGGCACTAGTACGTGGTGCTGGAGCTAACGCTCCTTAGACCAGCTGGGTGGAAATGGTTTCAATGACTGTTTTGAAGCCAGGCCAGAGAGTGAATCAAACATGAATGACCGTGAGTCACTTTGGAAAATAGCCCCGTTGAGGGCTCAGGGGGTGACGTGCCTGCTGCAGATAGCTCTGCTTGCACACCCAGCAGTTGCGTGCTGGCTTTGAGGGTCCTCCCAGCTTGTTCTCAGCTGCAGGGCTGTAGCTGCCACCTCCTTCAGGTGTGGAGAATGGCATTATTTAGTGTGATGGGTGCTGAGTATAAATGAACCTGAGTATCTGTTATGTAAATGCTGTGTCACATGAGTTGAATGTAAGATGAAGGAGCCAATCTCTCTGCCGGAGAGCCCTGCTGGGTGATTGTCCGGGAAGAGCCAAGCCACAGTGACATGGAAGAGGAGAGCATGCTTCTGATATGTTTGGTGTGAGGGTAGTGGCAAGTATCCTATCTTGACCACATTCTACCAAGTTCTCTCAGCATTTTTGTCTTCCGTGTGTATTTGCAGCAGTGCTTGGATAATGCAGCTTTGCTTTGTCACTTTCTGCTACCCTCCCTGAGCTCAGATGCTGTGTGTCCCCCTGGGGTGCCTGTCTTTGCAGCCTACAGCACAGTATATAAGGTGTATTGCAGCACAGATAACGTTTTTCAGAGATGGGAATTGTCTATGCCCCCTGGAGTGGCAGGCACACCCAGGAGCCAAACCCTGTCATCTGCACCCCGGATCCCTGGGCCACGTAAGCGCAGAACTCTGGCTGGATGGCAGTGGCCGACCCCAGTGCATCTCCTCTGCACAGCTCTGTTCCCACCCACCTGGGGACAAATGTGTGAGCTTTTTGCTTTTAGTGACTGAGGGCTGATTTTCTTCTCTTTTCCTTTTTTTCTCTTTTAAAGGTGAACCCTACGCCACAAGGTACGCGAGCGCTGCTAAAAATGATGTACTGCCCACACTGCCGAGGTCTGGTATCGGTGAAGCCCTGTTACAACTATTGCTTTAACGTCATGAGGGGCTGCTTGGCCAACCAAGGGGACTTGGATGCTGAGTGGAACATCTTTATCGGTAAGCCAATATGGGTTAAAATTGCACGTGAGTATATGCTGATACCATGTCCCCCATGTGAAGGGCTTTTGGGAGTGGCTGTACTGAGGTGTAGCAGGCCTTTTAGGTGTCTGTGATGTATATCTTTTCCTTCAGCATCTTTGTTTACAGACGGCCTTTTGGAGTTCATGTTAATTTCTAAATAAATGAGACTTTTTGTTGTGCCGGTGACCTATGTTGCACCAGGCTCTAGGAGGATGGAGCTGCCATCTGCTTGTAGGCTTCGAGCACCTCTTCTTGCTGGAGCGTGTATGTAAGCTAGTTTTTCCATACTACTACTTATACATTGTTGTCACCATATAGCTGCCCTTCCCAAAGCCAGTTTTCTTGCTCAGCAGTCTGGGAATCTCCCTGCCAGCAGGGGTGAGCTTTGAGAAAAGCTGTAGGCCTCTATTTTACATTAAAAAAATTGAATGGGACGTGTGTCTGAATCTGTTTTTAAACAGCTCATTTGGCATTTGGCCACCATCCTTTTGAAATGTTGATCGGCCTTTACGTGATACTGTGTGAGTGCTTCTGCCATCCTCTTCCTCCTGTTTACTATTTCTCTTCTATGCTTATAAATGGCATTATTTGATACATAAAATCTAGACCAAAATGTTGAATGCTACCTTGAGTCAAGGCTTAGCAGAACTGGTGATGTATCACATTATGGGGGCACAGGCAATAGATAATGTTAAATGTTTTCATTTGTGTTCCTTTTCTAGGGGGGGTGATTTATCTGTGAATGGGCATCCTTTGAGAGCAGTGGCTTCACTCCAGTTAATGTGTGATGAAATGCACATGCAAAGCATCTGCCTCTGCTGACAAGGCTGTGGTACTCTTACCATCCCACTCATCGGAAAAAAAAAAAAAGGCTGTTAGAAAGAAAAGATTTCCTTTTCGTTAAACTATGAGGTCTAAAAAGGGAAATTGCTGATAATTGGCCTTTCAGGCTAGATTTAAATCTTAAACTTGTTTTCCCATGTTTTGTGCACTCTTCACTGCCCATGCCAACTGGATGTGTGCAGCGTATTATTTTCAGAAGGCTTTTTTTTTTGCCTGCGTATTCCATATAGGGAGTTAAATGTGACACTAAATTGGGTTTCCAAGTCATTCTCTGGGAGGCTGACTCCCCCCCATTTCTCTCAGCCGTCTTTCTCATGAGAATATTAAGTATTTCAGCTACAATTGTTGCTGAAATAGCTCAAAGCTAGGAGACTTGCAAACATCTAGTCCAAGTAGAAAAGAGGAATCCCATGAAAGGGAAGGGCATAATGCCAGAAAACAGACAAAAGCACAAGCAGCTAATTGCTGTAGGTGGTATGCAGCTAAAAACGAACTTCAGGGGAAGCCAGGGAGCCCTGTCACACGAGACTGATCAGGGACTGCATACGATAATTAAGATTATTAAACAGGAGAAAATAAATAAATGTGGTTCTGGATTGGAAGCAAAGCTTTCTTCTTGCAGTGCTTCCTCCCTAAGGAGTTTCTTGCCTACTTAGTACTTAAATATGTTATTAAGCTTTGTTAAATTTATTGACAGGTTTGTTTCTTAGACTCTGGGTTGGTTTTTGCAGTGGAATACGGATAGTGACATCTTAAGTTGTGCTTCCTTTACATGGTTTAATAGCCGAACAGGTGCTGGTTATGTCGTTGATTTTGTTTTCCGTATCCCTTTGCCGCTTGAGGCAAATTAAATTAAATAGATCTGGTGTTTAGGGCAGGGCATGTGTCACAAATGTCCTCTGTGTGTGTATGTAAAGGTTTAAATAAATTAAAATAACCCCAAACCAAGCCTTCCCCCCCACTCCCCCTCCCCCATCCAAACACTCCATAGCAACAATAAACCCATCTGCACGAATTCAATGCTATTTTGGATCATGGGTTTAAAAATAAAGTTATAATGATTTATTATGTGTCAAAACCAGATTTTGAACCTAGTGAAATAATTTAAAGACAGTTAAGTGAGAGAACCTCCAATAAATTCTGCAAGTGTATATGAATTTGGGTGCATGTGCATATAGAATATGCACAGTGCGTGTCTACATGCAATCACTTGCATAAAGCTTTTCCGAGCTGAGATGTAAAGCCTGTAGGTTTTTCAAGACAAAAAAACTTCCTTACTTCTGCAAAATATAATTTAAAGTTGCGGCATATGAAATAGTGACTGAATTGTACTCTTTTCTCCCATTTAAGTATCTTTAAATTATTTTGTCTGCTATTCCTGACACAATTGTACACCAATTAGACAGGGATATACTTTGTTTCAAACAAGCTATTGGAAGGGTTGGAGCTTTCCTGAATGAACGGTGTTAATCTCCGGTGCCTTTTCATGATTTTTTTTTTTTTTTTTTTCCTCACAAAGGTTCACTCTGCTCAAAGATGTTGAATTCAGGCTCCATATACATATCTGAAGTACTACTTTGTGTGCAAAGAATTTTTTTTCCTCCTTTTAAAAAAAAAAAAAAAGATTGTTTTTAATGAATGGTCAAGGTCTTCCCCCTCCTTCCCTCCCCTTTTAAATCAGATCTTGGGGTTAAGACTGCAAACTGCCTTTTGTTCTTCAAGTCAGACAGTGAGGCTGAAGATGTGGGTTTCTGATTATTGGTGGCACAATGTGAAAGAATTGCTTTCCTTCATGAGAGTGAGGTGCTTTGTCGCCAAGGATTGTCTCAATGCCAGTAGCAAGGACAAATGTATGCAGGAGGAAAAGGGTCTTTAAGGGATGGTGCTATATGGAGTGGGTTGGGTCTATCTCCCCATCACAGGGAGGAGAGACAGTCTTTGTCATGCTGTGTGTTTGTAATAAATGGCCAGGGTACATTTTTCACTCTGCCAGACTCTTTTTTTTCTTTTTTTTTTAATTGTGTGAAGCAGATCTGAGCTTCCTCACCATGACTTGCAAACATCAATTATTTTACCGCAGCTCTAGTGCAAAATGATGTTTATGATCAACTCCTCTCTACCAATAATGGAAAATCTTTTGGGGAGACGAGTTGCCCCGAAGCTTCGTTTCTGTTTTTAGTGCAGCGTGGCTCCCCTCTTGACATGCTAACGTTATCTTGAACCCCAGCCAACCCTATTAATGTCAGACGTGGCTGCCAGAGGGAATCGCTGCTCGCCATGACTGCTGGTGGGGACACCAGCCAGCTCCTGGTGGGAGGTAAAAGTTTGCGGGATGCCCCCAAAATCAAAACTGTGGATGAGGTAGAGCCTCACACTACCCTTTTCTCTCTCTCTTTTTTTTTTTTTGCCTTTTTAATGAAAGTTTATTTCATTTAGTGCTCCTTGCCAGTATCAATCCCAGCTCCTGAAGAGCTCCAATTGAATATATTCTCCAAGGGCAATTATTACTTTCCTTATCTTTTCTCGCCAGCTTTGGCAGCTCTGCTGGAGGCTGAATGCATTTTCTCTATCGGCAGTCAAAGCGCAGGCTGCATTCCTGGGCTGTGATACATGTAACGCCATGGCACCCCTGCTAACAAAGGACCCAATTCGCTCTACATTCCCATGGTCTTGTGGATGGCCTGCCTGGCTCAAAGTTTACAAAGACGCCAAACAGCCAGAAGAATTGGGGTTTATGTTTCCTTTCAGTCTTTCACAAACACTTTATTGATCTGCGGCCTTTCCTGGCCACTCAGAGAATTAAGTAGTTACAAAATGGAATGATTTTTTTTTTTTTTTTAAAAAAAAAAAAGTATGCATTTTGTGTGTGTTATTATCTATCCATTCATAATATTTTTATTTGAAATGAGCGACTTCCTGCAAACTGCACCGGGATGTTCTTTATGTGTTTGAAAAACCCCAAAAGCTTTGACAATGACGAACACATTTAAGTTGTGCTCCACTTGTTTACAAAAGTCTCCATTTGGTAGCACATCAAAAGCATTTTTCTCCCCTCCAGCACAATGGTATATTCATGCTAGCAGTCATTACTCAGAGATTTGAAGCATCACTTTATTGGAGCCCACCACAATACAGTCTAAGACTCTTTGTTTCATTTGTTATTACCTTCTTTTTTTTCTTTTTTAAAAAAAAAAAACAAACCAAAACAAAAAAAAACCCAAAAAAATGCATTTGGTTCAGACCTGTTTGTACTCTCTGACAGCTACATTCCAGCCTTGCCCTGCGACAGCTCCATCATTGATGCTGTTGGGGTGTGCCTGCGGGGCAAGGGGCTTCCCTGGGGGCTCCAGTTCCTCCTGGGCTTCCGTCCCGAAGCACCTTCACTCTCTAAACACCAGCACCTCGGCAGAGCTGCGCGACTCCCAGCTGACAGGATTTTTAGGATAGGCTGATTTACTGTTCAGGCCTTAACTAACACCTAGGAAATGCTGGAATATTGAGTTGCCTTCAAAAAGTGGATTTACAGGCTGGGAACACATCTACAATTCATGTGGGTGATTTGCTGTTGTATTTATTGTTACTACTACGATTTTTAATATCGTTATTTAAGTGCATAAATAGCTTAACTGTATGTTTATCACCAGTTTGTGGGGTTTTTTTAGTGTAGTTTAACATGATTTGGACTCTAAGGCAGAGCTAGCGCCAAATTATTCAGTATTTGGAGTATCTTTGTAGGACTTCAACAGGTAGCTGGAGTCAGCAGAAGTTTTTCACTTGTTGAAATTATCTGCTGTGCTTAGGAGGAGGATGAATGTCACAAGAAACACTTTTCAAGAGAAATTGATAGCTTGACTGTGAAACACTCATTTCTCCTTAATGGAAGGGAACATGCGTATCCATGGGAGCAGGGAGGTGCTCCTCAGGAAAGGGTTTCCTGAGGCCCGAAGTGGGGCTGTTTGTGCCCTGGCCTCCCACGTCATGTAGGCGAGGAAGAACTGAAGAGTTAAATGCAATGGGAAAGTGATGCGTTTGTGGCAGAGCATCACGAAGTGACACGGTAGAAGAGACAAGCAAACAAAGTGTTCCAGGGCTGAGAGACTACAGTGAAAACCAACATTGTCCCTCCCCATGGCAGGGGGGTTGGAACTAGATGATCTTTAAGGTCCCTTCCAACCCTAACTATTCTATGATTCTAAATAAAGGTTATGATGGGTGAGAATCGATGACTGCTTAGCCTGAAGTGTGTGGTGTGGAGGCACCTTCTATGGGGGAGTCAGAGAGAAGGCTGAAATGCAATGCAGGGTGAAAACCTTAATGCCAATAATAATTTCCCAGAGGAAGTAATGGATGTTCAGTAGCTGCTATGTTTAATGACGTATTTGACATGTACGTTGGCACAGGAGGAGTGATGCAGTGTTGACTGAGGGACTTGGTTCCATCTCCACTTTCATAGAGATGTGCCAAATATGTCATTATTTACTCTGGTTTCACGCAATATCCCTCCTGCAAATTATCCATGCAATGCCAGAAAGGGCAGTCCCTTGGCTTCCCTGGGCTTGGCAATGCCTGTAGCTTTCCATAAGGAAGAGATGGTAGCAGTGTTCATTTTGAACCCTTTCGTGCTGGGGTCTTGTGTTCAGGACCAGCATGAGAAAGTCGATGGCTTTGAAAGCAGTCTTGAAAAACAGATGACACAAGGCAGGCTTTAATAAATGAGCATGGAGAAGAGAGTGTTAGTAATGCTTGTTCTAGTGGGAGGAGCTGATTACAGACTGCCTGTTGGCAGGGTGTGATGGCTCTCACTCGTTTAAATGTGGCTTTTCATGTATATGAGCCCATGGCTTGATGTTGGAACCCTGAAAGTACCTGGTGAAGTTGTAGGCTCTGGGAACAGAGCGTAATATTTCCTGGAGACATGTAATGGTCAGAAGCGATGTTGTGGTAGTTAATGTCTGTGTGCTCAATCTGTTATCCTTGTTATCAGTTATTCTTGAGTGTCCTCCATTGAAAGCCTTTGTTTCTCTCTGTGTTAGATTCGATGCTTCTGGTAGCAGAGAGATTGGAGGGTCCCTTCAACATTGAGTCAGTCATGGACCCCATTGATGTGAAAATTTCAGATGCCATCATGAACATGCAGGAGAACAGCATGCAAGTGTCTCAGAAGGTAAAAGGGCCAAAAGAGCACTTGGGTTTTATTTATCCGACATGTTTTATTTCCTTATTCTCATCAATGTGCTTTTTCTTCAGTGCCCTTTCAAGTACATTTAAAGCTGATCTATTATTTTGGGCAGGATCTGCATTGGAGACTGAAGAAGGGAGGCTTTTGTGATCTCTCATTTCATAAAACCCTTTCTCTCTGTCTTTCGTGTAGGTTTTCCAAGGATGTGGCCAGCCAAAAACACTTGCCCAGGGTCGGACTGCTCGCTCTGTCTCTGAAAATGGTTTCACTGCTCGTTTCAGACCCTACCACCCAGAGGAGCGGCCAACGACAGCCGCTGGCACGAGCTTGGACCGACTGGTGAGTGGCTGGTCCTGCCAGTGCTGTGCAGGCACTTCACCCTCATGTGCCCCAACTTATAATTTATCATTTGTAATTTATAAGGCTTCTTAATATTCATTTGCTCTCTTGAACTCTCTGAGGGGTGTAATCTGCGTATGGCTCTAGATGTGAATTACCTCAATGCTTGTATGTCAGAAATGTGGCTGTTCTAAAGGCTTGGCTTATGATTAATATGCGCTCAAGGAGCAGTGTTTAATTTTGTATTTAAAAAGTAAATCAACCATCAAAACATGCAGCCTGAAGATCTGGCTTATACATGTCTGTTGTGATAAAAAATACCTTTCTAGCTGCACTTTTAATGAGCGTTTGGTATTCTGGTTTATGTTCTGTTTCTTTTTTTCTTAATAGGTTACTGATGTGAAAGAGAAGCTAAAGCAAGCCAAAAAATTTTGGTCATCCCTTCCTGGCAACATTTGCAATGATGAAAAGATGTCTGTAGGCACTGTCAATGAGAACGAATGCTGGAATGGGAGCGCCAAGAGCAGGTTTGATGATGCTGCCGCTCCCGGTTAACTCTCTCCCTCTTGCCCCAGCCCTTCCTGACGTGCTGGCTCCTCTCCCTGAGTCCTGTGCTCATATGGGACTGACCCCAGCTGCCCTGAGACAGGCTGCTCTATTACTCCTGGTTTTCGTAGGTGGGAGAGCTTGAATGCAAAGCTGAAGGGTTGTCCAAGCTCTGCACGCTGGTTTGTTTTAAAGGAGAGGAGTGAATCTATGTATCTGTATAACAGCATCTCTCCTTGGACCTTACTGGCTCTCATGGTTTTGAGGAGGTGGTTTTTGCAAAATCCTGTACCACAGCCACAGAGCAGGGATGCTGTTGTTGTCTGACAGTGCTGCTGCCCCAGCTGATGTTTCTTTTTGAGCAAGGGCAAAGGAGATGGAGATTGGTGACAGGTCCGCTTGTCCACTGCAGAGCTCAGTGACATCAGAGGTGTGGTTTTCGCACATGACATTTTAGAGACACAGGACTGAGCCATACTACATAAATTTTTGCACTGTTTCATGTATGCCTTGCTTGGCCAGGGTGATGGTTTGGGTCTCTGTGACAAGAAATGACTCTACCGTCATGAGGTCTTGTTTACGAGCTGTTGAGCTTGTACACAGCTTTATGCACCAGATTTTCCCCAGTTTATGGGGTCTAGACCCAGCAAGGAAGGCAGAAGGAAGCTTGGCAGCCCTGGGCAAGGAGGCGGAGGGGACAGCTGTTACTCTTATCTCTGTGGCTCCAGTAAGCCAAAAGTCCAGTAGTCTTCTAAACTTTGGTCCTGCTCTGACCTCTTTGTATCATATAATATCGATCACAAATAACAACAATGATAATAAATCCTCCCAAGCGTAGGACAGGGTTTGAGCATGCCCTTCAAATATATGCTTGTATTGTACTGCCTGGTCTCTAGGATAAGTAAAATTGTCCTGAAGGCTTTTTTCTCTCTTGTGACGGTGGCATCATAACTAAGAAAAGTAATATTTTCATCTATTAAATGGTGATTTTTCTTGCAAGTCAGGTAATTGGTGGAGGAAAAAGTGACATATCTCTGCTCTATAAGGTGATACTCCAGAGATCTGTTTCAGGAGACATATTCTGTTGGGTTTTGCTGCCTAGCCTATTTTTTACACCAAGAGGCTGTACATGTGTTCATACTTGAGCATGCATATGTCCTCCGACTGAGCAGCTTGACTGTTCTCTTTTCGATGCATGGTGTTACGTTATCTCATCTTCAACATCACAGATGATGCTTCTGCTGGGGTTATTAGGGAAATTTCATCTCATGTCTGCATGGTTAGAAATGCACATTTTATACCCCAGCCTGATGGTTAAGGTGCATTATGCAAAGCCATAATGACACTCGTGCCTTCGACGGTTACGATAGGTTCCTGTGGGATAACTATGGCCCCAAAGACCGTTTTCCTGAAAGTGTCATCCTACTGGACATCAAGGCATCTCAGCAGCATGTTTTGCTGTGTTGTCTGTAGCGAGCTGATTTATGCTGTTGTAAGTCACTATTATTATAAACCCCAGATCTTCCTTCTCTTTTCAAGTTGGGGAGAAAATTCTTTCCCCTGTCTTTGGCACAGGGTATATGAAAACAGCACTTAATTCCATATGCTGCTCAGGTTGCAGGAATGGGAGATGAAGTAAGAGCTGGAGAAGGGCTCTGTGAGGGTTGGTGTGCAGGAAAATAGAGTTGGAGTCAGGATATCATCCAGACTGGAAACGGGGGTGGCATTGCTGGGTTCCCAAGCTCTCACCCTTCTGTGTGGGGCCCCACCAAGCTGTGGCTCTGGTACCAGCAGGAACAGTTTCTTTTCAGGTACGACTTTGCGGTGACTGGAAACGGCTTAGCAAATCAAGTGAATAACCCGGAGGTAGAAGTTGACATTACCAAGCCAGACATGATGATTCGCCGACAAATCATGGCTCTGCGAGTGATGACCAACAAGCTGAAGAATGCGTACAGTGGGAACGATGTCGACTTCATTGACATAAGTATGTTTGCTGTTGTTTGACTTTTGCTTTTTCTGTTTCCTTTTCTAATTGGATTTCATGCTAACATGGGGTAGCTGGTTAAGCTTCAGCTGTGGGTAAGTGTGTTAGTGGAGAGTGGGAACCAGCATCTCCAACAGGCTGTGCGAGGAGGGTTGTTCCCATAGAATGGTTTGTGTTGGAAGGGACTTTTAAAGGCCATCTGGTCCAACCCCCCTGCAATGACCTGAGGCATCTTCAACTTGATCAGGTTGCTCAGAGCCACATCTAACCTGACCCTGGCTGTTTCCAGGGATGGGGCTTTTGCCACCTCTCTGGGCAACCTGTACCAGTGTTTCACCACTGTTATTGTAAAAAATTTCTTCCAAATATCTAGTCTGAATCTACCCTCTTGTAGTTTAAAGCCATTACTTCTTGTCCTGTGGCAATAGGCAGTACTAAAAAGTCGGTCCCCGTCTTTCTTATAGACACCCTTTAAATACTAAAAGGACATAATAAGGTCTTCCCAGAGCCCTTCTCTTCTCCAGGCTGAACAACCCCAGCTCTCTCAGCCTGTCTTCACAGGAGGTGTTCTATCCCTCTAATTGTTTTTGTGGACCTACTCCAACAGCTCCAGGTCTCTGCTGTGCTGAGGGCTCCAGAGCTGGAGACTGGGCTCTATGTGAGATCTCTCCAGAGCAGGATAGAGGGGCCAAATCACCTCCCTTGACCTGCTGGTCACATTTCTTTTGATGTAGCCTAGAGTATGGTTGGCTGGCTGGGCTGTAAGTGCACATTGCAGACTCATTTCCAGCACAGATGGGCATGATGAATGGCACATGCAGGTAGCGTTAAACAGAGGAGCCATGCTTACATCTCAGATTTCGAAACATCCGTGCACTTGCCTTTTTCTTCCCCCCCTGCCACCTTCTCCAAGCAAAGCCTTGTGCTGCAGACGGCAAAGGAGGACTATGTGTGTTTATCTCTTGCAGGTGAGGAGAGCAGTGGGGAGGAGAGCGGCAGCGGCTGCGAGCTCCAGCAGTGCTCCCCAGAGTTCGAGTTCAACGCCACCGAAGTCACTGGGAACTCCAACAAGAGTGATAAGAACGTGAACACTTCTGCCGCTGCCAGGAGCGGTTTATCACAAGCAGCCTTGCTCCTTAGCATTTTGTTCTTGGCCATGCAAAGACAATGGAGATAATTGTGCAGCATAGGGGGAAAAAAAAAAAGACTTTTATAATCAAAGTTAGAAGGCACCTGCTTTCACTTTTATACCATCTAGGGACTTTGCTTTTTAAGTTAATGGACAACAGTGTACAGTTTTTACTATGTTGCCACTGGTTTTAAGATACTGATTATTTTTTTTTTCCCTTGCTATTCTGGGAATAACACAAATGGGAACTACCAGTCTGTCCCGTTCACCAGGAGCCCATGTTAGAGGTGGATAACAAAAATGTATATACAAGCCTGTAGTTAGCTCTGCATTTGTGTCTTTATCACTTTTTTTTTAATTTTATTTTACCATATTTCTTACGAAAACAAAAAAACCCCAGGGTCTAATCTTGGCCTGTAATAAGTATGTGTTTCTGAAATGAAAAATATCTGTACAGAAGCAGGTTTTATTTATCATGTTATCTTATGGGGGAAAAAAATAATTGCCCAACGAGCAGCAAACATGTTTCATATAGTTAACTTCCCGTTTATCCACATTATGTTAGTTGCCTTATCTGGGAAGAAGTGGAAGTAATTTGTCTTTATTATGTGGTAAAACAGAAGAAGGCAGAGCTGGTCAGTGTGCCAAGTGCCCTGTTTGCATAGGGTGTTAATACCAGAAGCAGATTGTACTTTTTTCTTTACAGGAGGTTTGGTTAAATTGGAAGAGACTACAGAGAGTTCCAGTTCCGCAAACACTAAGAGGAGTTGTCATTTGTTCCCCGGGATCCTTGCAATTAGCTGTAACTCGTGTAGGTCAGTTCCCGACGTGCATCCCCTGTGGGAATAAGGCATTAAACTTGTTCGGCTGGAAGCAACTTGTGTCGCAGATCCAAATGCCAACATGTGTCTTGTCTGCAAGTTTGTTAGATGACTGCTGGATTAATTTTTTTCTTTTTTTTTTTTCTTGTTTTTTTTTTTTTTTAAGGAATACTTTGTGGGAGGGGAACTGGGGGGCGGGGTTTGTTTTTTGCGAAGAATTTTGTTTCCTCTCCAGTGGGGGCAAAAGGAAAGGAGCAGGCGGGCAGCACCCTGCAGCAGTGTTGCAGGCAGAAGGGAGTAGGAGCAAGCAGGAGCTGGCAGGGCTGGAGACGCCCCCTTTTCGGTGTATTTGGTCTCTTGGGAGCTGATGCCCAGTGGCTGTAGCTTTTTGGCACTACCTGAGACACCCTCCTCTCTCTACCTTTGCTTTTGCAGTTGGAACAGTGTTGTGGTGAACAGCAACTCATTAATAAAAGAAATGTATATTTTTAAGAAAAGAGATTAAATACTTTTTAAAAGAATTTAGGGAAAACAAAGTCTTTGGAAAGACTCAAAATTATTCTGCTTGTCTCCTCCTGCTTTAAGTAGCCTTTAGGTCTGGCTGAATGCTGGGATCCAGCCAGGAGAGCAGTCCAGAGAGAGAGGGTTTGCTCTGTTCCACCCTTGTGTTGTAAGCATAATTTTCTATTTTTATATTGAAGCATTAATTACTTGTTAGCTCAGGGTCAACATTATATTCAACTTTATTTTCACACCAAATTTCTGCAAAGCTATCGAGACTGAGTATTCTTGGCTGGTATAAACAATCCTGGAGGCTTAATTTTACTAGAAGTGGCCAGTTATTTATTAAAACATGATGTTAGTAGAGTAGGGATATTCTGGCTAGATCATTTTTCTTTAGAAAATAAATCATGGAAGCATAAAATTGAAAAAGTTATAAATTTATGTGTGGGAAAAAATGGATTGTAAATAGCTAAGTTGCCTTGTGAAGAATTGGAAAATGTGCTGATACTTAGAAACTACCTCAGTTCTGAGGAATTTCCTTTCTAGCTTTGAGTGCTATTACATTTACTTGGTAGAAGTGAATCTGGCCTCCAATATGTAGCCGAAAAAGTTATCCCTGTAGACCTTGTTAGATTGTTTTTAATTTAGAGGGTTGAACTAAATCCAGCTGTTTTCTTTCAGCTAAGTTCCCTAACAAAGAGAATTTCTGAATTAAATATCGCTGATGGTTTCCACGACTTTTTCTGATTTGTTTGGTTTCATGGCATTTTCTGATTGCCCTTTAATTATTTAAATTGTTCTAGCCATTTGAATTTTAATCCTGAAATAAGCAAACCTTAGATGCACTACCCTTGTAAATATATCACAGTAAGGTCTGACTGGATAACCCTTCTGGCTTATACCCAGCTGGCAGGCCAGCAAAGTTAAATGAAAGAAAAAAAAAAATTAAACTTCTTCAGAGCTTAGAGAATGGTGGAACAAAAGCCCTTGTGTTCAGAGGGGCTGAATTCTCCAACACCTCCCTTTTTGGCCTAAGTGTTCATATGTAAAAGTTGCTTGTAAATTCTCTTGCTTTCAAGCATTTCTACTAGGAAGAAAAAGTTTCTGAATTTATATTTATCGTTTTACAACTAATTGCTTACTAACTATTATTCCTTAGTTTGGTACAAGCCAACAATGCAAAGACCTGCCGTGAGTTTTAAGCATGTCCAGTTGACTTTGTTAATAACACAACAACCCTCTGCTATATAAAGGACAGATTTGTCACCTGGGGCTACAGGAAACAAGAGTAAACATCAATGTAGGATGATCAAAAGTTGTGTTCCTGCTTTTATTTTGTGTTTGTGTGTGAAATCAGCTCTCTGATATGAGCTTGTAAACTAAACCATACGGGTAGGAACAAGGCATGCTGCTGGCTTTGAGGAAGGCATGTGCTCCCTTCCTTCAAGTATTTCTTTTTTATTTTTTTTTTTTCAAATAACCATTGCCATTATGCCTGTGTTTTAAAGGAAAATTCCCATATGTAGAATTAATAATTAAAATTAATGGAATTGGTAACGAGCTTCAAATGCAGAATGAACAAGAAAGGTGGTGTTCTTGGCAGCATGTGAGGTGCTGTCTCCCAAAGAGTTGGAATAAAAAAATACAGCCCCTGAAAGGATGTGCTCGAACAGCTCTGTGCCTCTCTTGAAATGTCTACTGCTCTTTGCTCTGACAAACTCGCAGGCGATGCGTGCGTGTGTAGGCTGCTCTGGGTTCCTCCCTCAGACCAGCCTCCGTATTTACACTTCTGATAGCAGTGAAGGAGGGAAAGGGGAGTGAAAAATGAAACTCTTGTAATCAGAGTCTCAGTTTTGTGCTGTGATGGGTGATGTGGTCCTAAGTTGGGGCAAATGACGTGGGCAGCAAGAGGAGTTCTCCTGCACTCCTGAGGCAGAGTCCTGCTCCTGCCCCCTTGCTGAGCCAACCTGGGATTTGTCCTCACAGACAAGTTGGAATATTAACTTTAGAAAGTGCAACCTCTCAGTACTTCGATTATTTCCTAGAGCTGATGATGCTGAAGTTTCCATCACCATCCTTTTGATTACTTTCGCTCGATGTAAGGCTTGCCAGACCAGGCAAGACCTCTGGCATCGTCCTGGCTCCTTTCTCGTGACAGGACATTTCAGAGCAAGGCACGTAATTATCCCTTCCATCTGTTTGGATGCTTTTAATTATCATGTGTCCCACAGTAACTGCTGGCCTTGTTTGTCACCATCCCCTCAAAGCCACCTTCTTCCCTCCTGCCTTGGCACAGCCCCTGGTGTGAATGTGGCTGTGTGCCCCCAGGAGCTGCTGCCTCTCTCCCATCTTTTGTTTGGCAGCACAAAACTGCTGCATTTATTCTTGTCTGGGAATTTATTTCTTCACTGGGAAAGCCCATGTCACCAGCACACCTCCACAGCCAGGAGCAGCAGACACCTATGTTCTGCCAGTGCAGGCAATCCTGGAGCATCTTGGGGACCCTGAGGATCAAGAATTGTGTGTATGTGGAAACTGGTGGACACAGGTGCTGCAGAAGAACTGAACCTGGAGAAATCCATCTCCCACTGTTGGAAGAAAACAACACACAATGCTTTTGGTTTTGTTTTTCTGTGTGGGTCAAGCTGAGTATCTAAGGTAACTGCAGAGTGTCTCTGCATGGTGTGATGACCAGTGGCCACCTGCCTGCAGTGGTCCTTAAGTCCATACTGTGATACCAGCAGGGCTGGGAGGAGGGTGGCCTGTCCTCTCCTGCTTCTCTTCCTTGGGATACCATCCAGGGCTGGTAATAATTTAATTTTAAAATGCATGGAAGAAAAGTTGGTGCAGGAATATTACAGTTCACCTCCTGGCTGGTGGGATCTGTGTTGACTTGAGCTGTTACGGGGGAGCGACTTGCAGCTGGGAGCCGCCCCGCGAGGGCAAGCAGCCACTGGGTCAGCACTGTCCTTCCTGCCTGCATCCTCTGGGCTCCCAGTTGTAGTCCTCATCCCAAATGGTCACAGAGCTGTGCTGCATGGCATCTTCTTTCAAGTGGCTTTGATATAATGGTTTAAGGTAGCTGCAAGACACGCTTTGGTTAGAGATTGTGCAATACTAGTGGTTTTAGGACTACCTGAATAAGAACCAGCCCCAGAAATGGTTTTAATTTCTTGATAATGCTGTTTCAAGCGTTATGTTTTCTGGGCTTGCTTTGTTGGGTTTTTTTAATCCTCTGCTGTGGTTTGTTTTGAGGGCTTGTAACAGTGTAAATTGCCTGGGAAGACACAGCTCTTTATGGGCTTGCTGTAATTCTGGGTCAAGTGTACTTAAATTGCTGTAATTTGTATCTAATGGATTACATGGATTCAGAGCCCTTTTATAACTACTGGAGTAAGGAGGGGCTGCCTGCCCAGGGAGGAGGGGAAGGCGTCCTGGGCATGGTCCCTTTGTCCCTTTCCTGAAAGGGAGGAGCATCCTTTTTGGGCTGCCTTGCCATGGGTTATGCAGCCTGGCAGGAGCCCAGGAGCCAGCGGCATTGGGGGGATGTGGGGAGGCTTTTGCTAAACCTGGCAGGTTTTGCAAAGTTACTGGATGACAAAGGACGTATAAGTTTGTAGGCGTAATCCTGTTTGAAGGATGCTGATGGCACGTCCTAAACGTTGCCTTCCTCTGTTTACTATCCATGTGTTTTGTGCTGGTGGGGAGCTGGTAAAAATGCTTTTCTTCCTGAACCTGCTCTGCCTCTGCAGCTTTGCCCCATGTCTCCTTGCTGCCCTGGCTGCTTTTTTCCTAAGTCCCTGCTCTTTGTGGTGGATCCACTTGTGCACGCAGAGCAGGAACGTGTCTCGCCCATGGACTTTGGTGGTCTCCCCTGGAAGCCTCCTCCATTTAACCTTCAACCAGAGATTGCTACAACTGTTAGAGGAGGGGGTTTCATTAGAAATAAAAAAACCCTCAGATCCTAAAGTCTACATTGGGTAATCTGCCTGAACTCAGTGGTTTCAACAGCCAGGTAATGTCTCTGTCTTCCCAATGCCCACATAGGAGCATCGCCATCACAGAATCTGGGGTGCCCGTGCCCCTCTCGTGTACTGTGGCGATTCCCTTGCGTAGCTGTTCATCTTCTCAGCATGTCCTGCCACATCGTCTCCTGCTACGTGTGTCATTAATTCGTGTAATCTGATGCAAATCAATGTGCTAAACCCCTCATTAATTGGGTTACTGATTTATACTAATGAGACTTAAAATCTTGGAGAAGGTTGAGGGTATTTGTTTCTCCTGGTAAGGGCTGGATGAGCTATTGTCAGCCCCACAATGGCTGGTTCTTGGCTGGGATGGTAATTGCCTCGTGACTATATTTGCATCAACATAATGGTAAGGATGTTAGCAGGAGTTAAGACATTTCATCTTTTCCTCTTCACAGGAGAATTCAGGATTAGCAAGGTGGAATGTGTTTGCCGGGGGTTGCTGGCACTCCTATTGTGTAGGGTGGCTGCTCTTCACCTATAACTCTGTCGGTGTTCCCATTATAAACTTTCTTTTCTTCAGAGCTGTGTAAGCTCAGCCATGAAAATCAGGCCCGCTTGAAAGCTTGGCACGTTAGGAATTGGCCAGGCGTTTTTTTTTTCTGGTGGGAAGAACTGATGATTATTTTTAGAAGAAATTGTTTTGTCTATGAAGTTTAATGGGTCGAAATGCTGGTTTGGCATTCACAATCCTCCAAACCAGCTTTGTTGAAAACCCCATTTAGCATCATCAATAATACAGTAATGCTGAGGATCCCTAGGGACAGGCAACTAAAACAATAGCTGAAATCTTGTATCTGTAAAGCTAATTGTTGTACACATTCATCCATTGCCCCTATACCAGTACCACACACGCGCTTGCTGTTTTGTGCAAGAAGCAAATCTGAGGACTGTTAAGTCTGCAAGAAGGCTTTTCACTGACATTAACAGGAGGTGCGTCTGCATTTCCAGGAACTCCTTAATGGAGGCAAGGTCACAGATACACGCGAACTGGGTTGTTGTGCTAGGAAAGCTACCCAGATTTAACCAATAGGCTTTATTTTCTCTCTTATTTTTTTTTATGGCTTCTTTTGTTCACATCCCCATAACAGAGTGTTTGTATCAGAGCTGATATGTGCAGTCTTAAATAAATCTACACCTGTACTGCAGGACTGGAGGCAGCTTTAATTGTATACGTCTTCACATCACCCTTCTGATTTTGGGGTGAGTGGCTGCCCTGCCCTATCTGCAGGTGACACTGTTCTTTGATTGTTTGTTCTTTCAAAAACACTTCAGTATTGGGTAAGAACTTGTTGCTAAAAAAATAATGGTGGGATTTTTAGGTTTGGACAGGAATAGTTCGGGCAACACTGTTTATGTGAGGCTTGGCTAGCCGGAGGCCAAGAGAGTCACTATTACAAAGAAGCTGTTGTCTTTGATAGAGGTCTTCTGGAGCCTCGTTGTCTGAAAATAATTAGCCAAATAAATTAGGTGTGTTATATTCCCTGTGTGTTTCACGCTAAACAATGCTGATATTTGGCTTCCTAGCAAAAGGGGCGATGTATATATAGCAGGTAGCTCAGCTAGTCTTTTTTCAGCCACCCCCACAACTTCCCTGCTCACTACCGCCCGACTGGAGGGAGCAGCTATGGAGAAAATGGGGAGGGCTGTGCTTTGCATAGGTAATAATGGGCAGGTGAAGCTGTTGGGGAGGCTCGTGCTGACCAGAGGGATGGGGATGAGATCCTTGGGGAGCTCCTGTCTGGTGGGATGGTGGTAGGGTAGAGGTGAGGGCATGTTTACCTGCAAACTGGTGTAAAAGAGGTGTGAAAATTCTATTCCTTGAATGTGTGTTCCATCACACTGGTGCAGGCACAGCACTGGGTGAGTCTGTGGTGCATCCTGGAGCTCCCGTCATTGTGGGGCCGACAGGCGATGGCTAGAAACGAGAGGGAGACACCAGATGAATGCCATGGGCGGCGCTTGAGCTGCATCTCTGCCACCTGTCCTTTTCTTAACTTTGTCGCTATTTAAAGTGGAGGTCAGCCTTGCGGTGTTGTATTAGCAGCTTCTTTCCTGAGAGGACTGGCAGTAGCTCCTTTTGACCCACGCTTGCATGGTGTTTTTCTCTGCGACACAGCATGCTCTCCATCGAAAGGCAGTGGGGTTGCACTGTTTCCCGTGTTCCCTCTGTGGTCGGCCACCTCTCAAAAGTTGCAGAGGCTCTCACTAACCGCCCTACTGACAGCTGCGCTGATCTGATCCGTGCTTTTTACAGTGGTGGAACCCTGCTACAAGGTTAGAGCACTTCATTTACAGCTCGAATGGGAGAGATGCAGCTCGCAGTAGGGCACAGGAGCCAGGTTTGTACATGGGTTTTGTGCTACACCCTCCAGGCAAATGCAGGAACCAGAAATTAATTTGAGGCTTCTGAAAGGGAAAAACTCCTCTGGCAAGATTTGTCTCTATTGCATTGATGGTTTGCTCCCCTCCTCAGTTTCATGCCCTGGATGCTAACACCTGGAGCACTCTAAGAAGCAGGAACCTTGGCTGTGGGGAGCTGCTAAACTTACACAATTGAGAGGTGCGTGGAAAATTTGAGTAAAACCATGAGGAGACGTGTATTTTTGTCTTGTCTTGATGGATAGAGAAAGCAATGGATTCCATGCTTTGGTTTTAAAAAGCATTAAAGGGAGGAAAAAACCCATAAACCTCAAAGACCCCTCCAGCCCCAGTGCCACACGCACACTTACTGGGTAGGAGGCTTCCTAAGAGTTTGCAGTGATGGAGGTTGTGCTGAGGCTGCATGTCCCCAGGGGACAGACAGGACCATGGTACAGAGCCAAGCACAGAAATAGTTCTGGCCATAACAAAGCCAAACTCCTTCTGTGACAGTAAGCAACAAAATGATGCATCTGCCATTGGAGTGAAAGTCAGGGCTCTGTGCAAGCAGCCTTTCCTCCAGGAAGACTGGGATTTGGGGGACCCATGTAAGCAGCCCTGAGGCTTAACCTCGGCCAAACTGGTGCAGCTGCCTCCAGCTGCAGCCGTGGCTCAGATATTCTGTGGGCGGTGGGTTCGTGGCTTTCCTCTTCTGGGTCCGGCACTGAGACCGAGTGGTTTTAATGAGAGCACATAAGTTAAAATTGGTTTTCTCCTTTCAAAATTAGTGGCAGGCTATGGCTGTTCAGGTTGCTATTTTAACTGCTCCAGATGTCAAGCATGGCTCAGCTGAGATCAATGCGTAATCCAAAGGAAATACTATTAATTTCAAAGGAATGTGGTCAATATTTAAATGTTTTGGATCTTTTTAATATGTAGATGGTGGCAGTGGTCTAGCTGGGCTTATTAACTCTACTTTTGGAGCAGTGATTCTATTAGCATGAATTAATGTCTGTTAACATTATTGATTTTCATTTATTTTAACATGTGGGCTTGTAATGATATTGGTTATTTTAGACATTCTCTGAGGCTGTACTCAGTCAGGAGCTGTTGGTTTAAGGCCTGATCCCACAAGCTTTTATCCTCCCAGTTGCTACTCAAGCCCAGACTTAGCTCCAAGCCTGCAGAGCAGCTCCCGCTGGCTCCAGCCACAGTCAGCTTGAACCTCCTCTGGGTCTTGCTTCAGCCAGCACCTTCTGCTTCGTCTACAGAGAGGCTTTGCTGGTCCTTGTGTGGCCAAGGTGCATTTAACCCTTGGAGCACACCAGTAGCTACCATTAAATATCCCCTCTGTTCTAACTCCACATCATTCTGCTCTGTCAGTATATAGCAGGCAGCCAGCCTGGCTCCCACACTCGTAACCTTCAGCAGCAACAAGTGAGGTGGACTGGGTCTAATATTAAACTCTATTTCTAAATCAAGCCCAGGTAGACCAATTTACCCCCTCGCCTGACTTTTTGTGCCCAATAAACATATAAAATGCTCGTAAGGCAAAAAGTTTGTAATGAGGAACAGAGTAATCTTGAATGATTTGTTGAAAGCATGGAAAAAATTGAAGGCTTGGAAAAAAATAATGTTTTCTTTTAAATCAGGTTGAAGAACAACTTAGGAAAACAGTTGGAGATAAAGCAGCATCTTACAGAGCTAGAAATGGACCCGTTTTCAATGAAACAAAGTTCATAACTCGTTATTTTCTTAAAAAAATAATCTGTTTTCAATAGCTGTTGAAATATTTTGCTTGTAGAGGTCACACATTCTTAGTGAAAGACGTATCTTTTTTTTTCGGTAAAAATATTTTTAAAAGCCAAATGATTTCCATTTAAAAATGTTTTAAATCACTGGTGAAAATACAGAAAGGTTACACAAGAAGAAAATTATGATCAGCTTACATGTATGTTTGGCAAAAGTAGGCACTCAGGAAAAAAAATCCCAGCGCAAAACACAAAAGATTTCGGTCTGCGTCAGAGAATGCTCTCAATAAAAGAAAACTTTGCTTCCTTTGTCTGAAGAAACCTCATCCTTTGTTCATGTCTAAGAAAAATGTTTCTTGTTACTGAAAGTCTGTTTGCCTTGCATGAAAAATGTTTCTGTGGGAGATGTTTTACATTCGAGTGACGCCAGAGAGCCAAAACGTTGAGCTATATTGGCTGTGAAGACCACAGCCTGAGGAAGCTGGAAGAGTTCGGTTGGAAGCTTTTGGGGAAAGGGGAGGATTTTCCCTACCGCTCAAGACAAGTGGGGATTTCTGGATAAGACTAGGCTCTTTTTTGGGTGGGAGGGGAAAAAAATCCAGGGCAGGTGCCGCCTCAGGCTGTGTGAGTGTGTGTGGTGAGGCCGCGGGCGCTGCCAGGGCCTGGTGCCGTCACCGTCTCTGCCGCTGTGGCTCGGAGCAGATCTGGCCTGCATGGCTGGCTCTGTGCACGCCTGCCCGCCGGTGGACACTGCTATTTCTGCCTCTATGCACTAGATGGCATTGCCAACTTAGCTACGGGGAGTGGGCTCTGCTCCCCTCTGGCACCCCGAGACTGCCGCCCTCCCCAAGAGCATCCTTCTGGGTAGTGCTTGGGGAGCAGCCGGGAAAAGGCATAGCGCGCACAGATCCAAGCTTTTTGTGGACTCCGCGCATCAGTGATGCTGTTGAGGTGTATTTGTGATTTTTATTTTCTGGTTTTAAACTTCTCTGAGTGAAATAGGGCTGCTGCGGTGTCCCACACAAGCTGGCTCCAAGGTGCCGTTGTCTGGGCACCCCAGAGCTGCTGGCGCAGTCACTGTGACTGGGGTGTGGGTTGTGCTGAACCAGCACAGCTCTGGTCCAAAGCGGGGTCCCACGGGGGCTGAGCACACTGCAAGGGATGGTCTTTGGTGCTGTCAGTAACCCTCACAGGTAAGTTGGACAAATATGAGAGGAAGGGTCACAGGCATCTTAAGGAGCAAGCCAAGTACCAGAGATGTCAGGAGTTCAGCAGCACCCCGTGGTTCCCTGTTCGGGCTATTCCCTTTTGTCGTCTAAGACAGCCTTGCACCCATCCTCTCTGTCTCAGTGTCTCACCAACTGTGATGCTGTGCTGAGATTTGTAACGCTGAAGCGTAACAGAAAGCTCTGGGAAGAGGGTGCACCTGAGCAGTTGTTACCTGGTTCCTTCGGTATGGCAACTGGTACTCAATGCCTAAAACGCGTCCTAAAGATGGTGGAATTGTAAACCTGTGAGTCTTCCTAAACTGTCACTTGCTCCCTTGGGCTTTGAGCTTCTTTTTAAAGGCCAAAGGTACTCTGCTACCATTTCTATGCTCTTTGATCCCTAGATCCATTGGCAGAGAGCCTGCAAGGATGCCTGGTATGGACCTGCAGCACAGCTGCACCCCTGAGAGCACAAAGCCTATCCCAGGGTGGCTTCTCCAGACCCATCCTCCCCACTGCACAGCCCTGGGATGTTGGAGCTACTTGGTGCCCTCTTGGGTATTCGTGCTCCAAGCCTGTGAGTACCTCCTGCCCTGCCAAGTGCCCACCATGAGGCTTCGCTGGGACAAATGCCTTATTGTATCCTGCCTTGCAGTTGCTCTTGAAAACAACATCCTGAGTAGAGTTCATGCTTTCCCAGATGGTGGTCAGCAAGGGATATGCTCCCCTAAAAACATCTGCTGTCTCTGGCTCATGTCCTACTGGAGCACTCAGGCAAGTTGACCACAGCTTGTTTTTCATTTCCAGTTCCCTTTGGTTGTCTGGAGTGTCCATACAGGGCACTGGTGTGTGGATGTCAGTAGATCTAATGATGAACAAAAGTATTATTTGTGTTGTGTTGGCATGTCAAAGCATCCATGCCCTCAGACGTTACAAGCTGCTGGGCTAACGTGGTCAGTGCTAGTGTTGCAGAAATGCTCAGGAAAAGCGTTTAGGGTAAGTTTCCTCCCGTCCACGAGGTCTGTCCTCCTACTGGAACCCCCTAAAAACTAATGATATAGGAGACTTTGTGACTCAGTGCTGCTTTGCAGACATGCAAAAAAAACCCCTTTTCTCTGTATCTAAGTAAGTGTTTGGTTCTGGGGAGAGCTGCTCGCACCACTTCCAGTATTCAAGTGGAGAGGGAGATGGCTGCCTTTCCTGCCTGGGAGATGAAAGACTTGGAGCAGAGGTGCTCTTGGAAAATGAAGTATTTGTGCTCAGCCAAGCTTCCCGGAAGGAGGATTTGGCCTGAGTGCATTTGGGCCATTGATGCGCTGTCAATCAGCGATTCTTGGTTTCATGCCGACGTGAGACATATTTTGTTTCATCTTTAGCGAGTCACTTCTGTCTCTGTTGCTCCCTCAGAGGAACAGACATAAAACATCATCTGTAGCAAAGAACTAAGATAGCTGCAAGCAAAAAGTGGCGTTTCAGGACTCTCCACTCCTGTTTTAACCCCCTACTTTACTGCCCTGCATCAACAGCCCCACCAGTGGGATGTCTTGGCGTTTCTGATGGATTGTGGCAATTCTGTTAGTGTGAGCCAGCCGTGTGTGCCAGGTCTCAAACTCAGGTTGCTAAGCAAACCTCCAAAAACTTGGTGGTTTATATTTTAATGCTGAGATGTATTTTAATTTTATTTCCTCTTTTCATTTAAGCAAACATACTATTTGTCTTCGGCAGAAAAATATCTGGCATCCTAAAGCAGATAGATTTGCTGACCCCACCTCATTTCACTAACCTGAAATACAATTCCTTGGTATTCCTGCAGACCTGTGTAATGTGACTTGTTGGGAGAACCAGAACATCTGTATTGGGTAGTGTGAGGTGGACAGGAAATGTGAATTTTTACAGCTTGCACAGGAAAGAATCTCATTGGCTTCACGTGATCTCAACCCAATTATATTCCCCATGCATAAACCAGGCCTCAGGCAGTGCAGCCTGTATGTTTAAGGCAATGAAAATAAAGCATCATCATCTGTCGTGTCCTCCTCAATGGGATGAATCGTGAAGCATATGTATGGATGTAATCCTAGAATATTATAAGCATAAGAGATTGTGGAAGGAGGGTAAAAGACTGTGTCAAAGTCTTCAGCTTTATTAAAGGAGTCAGTTATGCATATGCATGAACTTGGAGGGCCAGGTCCAAGTATTGTGATTGCACCAATCACTCCAAGTGGCGTTCATCTGCTAGGTAAATAACAATACAATACTCATATTTACAGCTTAAATTGCCCGAGTATTCGACTGGCTCTCACTCTGCCAGGCTCGACTACTTTCGTTACACGTTGCTCACCAAGGCAATTGGCGTCTTGAGAAAGTCTCTCGATGAGACTTGTCTTGGAGGCTGCAGGACTGTGTGGTGACTTCAGTTGGAAGAGCAGGTTAGAAACTCCCCAAAGGTCCAATCAAAAGCTTAACTCAATTCTCAGTGTCTTTCCTGGCTGTGCAGATACATCCTCCCACCTGCATCACTGCCAATGGCTCTTGCTCCACCCCAGCATCCCATGCTGAGGAGATCAGAGCAGCCTTGGTAGCCTGCAGCAGTGGAGCTCAGTGCTGAAGGACTTTACTGAACCCCAGACTCACCACAGCCTTCTCAACCCAGACATCAGTTGGAGACTGACTACCAAATCGGCAACATATTGTGTTGGTAACTTCTGCACCGCTGTGTCAGTGGCTGAGCAGTTTGTAAGCACGGTAGATGCTGTCCCAACTGCTTTGTAACTCTGATGTGTGTCCGAGCAATTCATTATGTGATACTTCTGGGCTGTGTGCTTTTGAGTTTGTTTTGGGTTTTTTTTTTCTGGAAGCAACTCCTTTGGTGGCATGGGGTGTGCCCTTAGTGAAATCTAAAGTAGTGCCTGTGCTACGTGTGATGACAAACAAGGGATGACTCCAGCTGCTCAAGTTGAGCCCTTTTACTCCTGGTTATAAACTATCTTAGGCTGGTGCTCCGTTCACATATGAATAACACAGGGTATGCTTGCAGGCACGGGCCATCATTAGTAGTTAAAAGAAATTCAAGTAAAGACTTGAATACTGATGGGTTCCTAAATTATGCCTCTTTGCACCACCATTCAGTACTTAGTAGCATAGTGGGTAAGGCTTATTTATACTGATTTTGTGCGATGTGTTATTTTTCTGCTATTCTGAAGGGATGTAAAACGGGCCCATTCTCACATTATACTAAAGCTTCATTGCATTTCTTACAGAGATGACTTTGTGTGCAAGGGATGGTGTTCATTTGCTGCTAAACAACATGCAACCCGCTATCCCCTCCACCCTTTCTCCTAGAGCAGCTTATACATTGGGACTCTGAGTGAAGGAGATGGAGAAGATCTGTGCTCTTTTGGCACTAAAATAAACCTATAGCCTGATGGCAAACTATCCATTTCTGAAGGCGATCTCAAAAATAAGGTAATAACTCCTAAATTATCCCAGTGACCAACAAGCTTGAGAGTCCAACTTGCAAACTAGTAGTCAGAGGTTGTATGGCTGCAGAAGGCATGTTGTGGCTTTCATGTATATCCACATCATCAACTGTGTTGTAAGTGCAAAGCCAGCTCCGTCTAAAGTTGGGGGCTGGTGTTAGTGCTTTCATAACAGAATTAATACCTAGAAGTATGTTTTAGAATATACTTGGGACATGATCTGTCTTTCAATGTGTGAGCTCTATCTTAAAATTACAGCTAAACGTCTCTAGTTTTAGTATCTAGGTGAAAGTTTGATTATCTAGGAAGAAAGAAAGAAAAAACCTTAAGCATACAGTACTGAACAGCGGGTTTTATCTCGATGGATTTTGTTCGTAACCTCCTTGTGGAACTTAACAGAAAATTAGATCTCTGCCACCGAATTCTTAAAGGCATTAGAAAACACTGTGGAGAAGATCTTACCTTCCATCAAATTCCACTCCAGTGACTTTTAAAGAATGCAGCTGCTTCACTCTTTTTTTAGTTCTTTCAGACTTTTCCATAGGGGATATTTCTAGGTTTTGCAAACAGTTTCCCATCAACTCAGCGAGGAGAAGGGGGGTGGAAATAAAGGCATTTTGTCTTGAGGAAAATCTCATGCGCTCAGCTGGAGCCCTTTTCCTGCCATGCTGTTCTCCCAAGGCCCAGGGAGCTGCTTGAATTTCCCATGGCCACTCCTTTGCTCTGTGTGCTGGGGACTTGGGGCGCTCTCCCTGAGCATGAATAATGTGGTTATGTTGTGCTGTATTCGTAGGAATACTGCTGGTGGGTTCCCAGGGCTGAAGTCCCCAAGGATATCAGCCAACAACCCCCGCCATGCTCCCAAATCACCATATTTTAAAAAGAAAAACAAAAAAATTGAAGAAATATTGTGAAGAACGTGTTGTTTTGACTGGTGGTGTCTTTCAAGCCAAGGAAGACCTCTCTGACTACATTTCAATGGCCCTGCTGTGGGCAATGAATAAATGCCCTTCTTCCCTTTGTGACCGCCTGCACCTATCCTGACAAACAGGCTTTCCTTGGAAAAACTGGCCTTTTGGGCTGAAGTTTTGCCATGTGTGGTCCTAGCCCAAAAGATTATTGCTTAAAGATCTAGTCTGAATCCAGCCAAGTGACTTGAGTGAGGAAGAAAGGCTAATGCATGGAACGCTTTGCAGCTGGGGCCGTGACGGAGCCCACTGAGCTCAGGCACCAGCGCAGTGCCCTGCTTAAAGGCCCAACCAGACTGGGAGCAGTACTGGGATGTTTTGTCTTTCCTCTGCCTCTATCCAGGTGACTTGGGTTTGGCTCCACCAAAGGATCATGGCACATTTTGTGACTCTGGCAGCTCTTGATGTTCAGCTGGGAAGGGATGGAAATGGGCTCCAGTGGCAAAGGTATGAGGAGTAGGTTATTTTGTTGTGTTTTTCCAAAGTAATTGTGCATGATGCTGACTATGAAGTTAAAATGAAAGATGTCTCATGGCATGCCTTGGGTCTTTTAACTTCTTTCAATAGATCTGTATATGTGGAGAGAGGAGGAATGAGAGAGAAGGGGGAGCTTTTGGCTGGTGGCTTTGGGCAAACAGAAGAATGACCCAGCAGCATTGCTGGCAAGTCAAGGAAGTTAAATGGAAGTAAAACAAAATTATTAAAACAAAAACTGATGTGAAGGAGGATCATGTTTCCTGGAGGGTTTTGCTCCTCTTGGGTGTGGTGATCTCTATTGGCTGGGTGTCGGGCTGAGCTCACCGCCAGGCGGTCACGGCACAGCCCACGGTGACCGCGTACCCCGCTTTGTTCTCAGCATGCAGGGTGGGGTGTTTTATTTATCTAGATAACTTAGAGGTCTGGAGGACTCCAGGCTGTCATTTATCCTTCTGCAGCATCAGCACTAGTACAGTATTCCTTTCTTTTATCTGGCATTTTTTTATTTAATAAGTGCTAACCAGAAATATATGCTTTCCAGCTTTCCTTTCGCAAATATTGCAGAGACTTGGACTTGCAGGGAAGATAACAGGCAAGCAAAAGCTCAGGGGAATGGTGAGCCCTTGCCTGCAACGCCCTGGTGCAGGCACAGTCAGGCTTTTAACCCTCTGTCCCCATCTTGAAAATGAAATGCATTGCAGGCAAGACCCTCGCCTCACAAAATAGGTGACGTGAGACTAAGAAAATGACAGCAGGAAAATACAGGGATAGCAGAAATAAAAAACCTTAGGTCGAGCCAATATATGAGCGTAGATGTGTTGTATGTCCCAGACAGGGAGCAGAAGTTCCGTTGAGGCATTTTTGTGACTCAGTTGTCTCTGAGCTATTTAGTAACTTGTGAGACAGGCACAGAAAGATGGTTAACAATGAATCTGCTGCCATTCACGGCAGTCTTTAGTCATTGTGGTTTAAAAAATAAATTATCATATAAATAGCTGCTTAGGAATCTCAGCCCAAAGACCACAAAATCTCACCAGTGCAGTTTTTTTTGGCTTACGTAGCAGCATGTCTACTTGCGGAATATTTTGGCCACATGTCATAAAACCACTTCCTATTTTAAAAAAAGAAAAAGAAATAATAGGAAAAGAATAGAGTCTATTGTCAATGATGATGGCTGGTGGTTTCCTAGTGCCTCTCATTCCAGGAGGCTGAGCGTTTCCTAACTGGATTTTGTATGCTGTTTCCATAGAACCTGCCCTGAGATGCTGCCGCCTTGGGGGACCTCTACCCCTTCACCCCAGTTACCCAGAGGCACATGGTGATCAGCAGCATCCAGAGATTTGGTTTAACAAACTTTCTGGGTAGTTTTTATGAAGGACTGGCAGGTTTTGAGGAGGCAGAGTGAGGTGGTGAACAAGTGAGGGCTTGCACTCCTGCAGTTGGAAATTATGATGGGATTTTCTTTGCCAGCTTCCTCCTCATGAATGACAGCCCATTCTGCCATCCTGGAGCAAAGCTGAAGATGACCCGTTTGAATCTGCTGACTTTACAACAAGGGCCTTAGCACTTTTTCATATTATAGGCATCCTTCCCTCTCCCAGTGCTATGGATGGTTAATAACAAAATTTTTATTGACTTTAATGGGAGCAGGATCAGATACTAAGGGCAAAAATGCTCCAAAGAAAATTGTTCTGAGTGAACTCCAGCCAGTCAGCTTGAGCATAATCCTTGGGTTTTCCCACCAAAAGCTGGGAGGTACAGCAGTGCCAGGGGACGCTGTGGGATGGTGCCCATGGTAATGACCCTTTCAACAGGTTTTTTTCTCAGATGTTTGGCGAAAGTTTGCAGTCCCAGCACAAAATGTGAGAATGATGTCTGTATCACAAAGGCATTTTCCCAGCGCGGCTGAGCTGTGATATGAAACAAGCTGATTTTCTCATGAGAGAGAAGTAAATCCTTGAAAGTGTTATTTTTCTAATGTTTTATTTGAAAAGTCCTAGCATGACCTTTTCCTGATGTTGCTTTTTCTTTCTCTTTTTTCTTTGTAAAAATCCTGCAGGACTATGATTAGCCAGATAATGAACACCATCTGCTTTTAATCAATTCCTTCCTTTTCTCCCAAACCTTCCTAATTTCTAATATTAATGGAAACAGATTTGAATACTGGAAGGGCTCGCTCTGGAGAGTGCTTGGGTATTTACTAGGTGAAAAGTGAAATTGCACAGGTTTATTTCATGGGGTAGGGCATTTGACAGGTGCAATTTTTCTTCTATATGTGTTGCACGCCTGTTTTATAAACCAAAATGGATAATGACACTTGAGATTATAATTCTGCTTTGGAGGGAAATTTTAAGAAAGGGACTTGACCTCTCACATGAACTGGAGCTGTTACCCAAAGTCTTTCAAAGGCACAGCCCTTGTTTACTGCTGCAGCAACACACTTGGGTGTAAATGTGGTTTACGGTAAAGCAGGGAAGCGAAGGGTGCTTCCTGGGAGGAAGGCAAAGCTCACAATATTTTGAGTGTAACCTTTCAGTTGGTTTTCCAAAATGGGACTTACTAACAAAACTCCTCAGTGCCCATAGATCCAGATTTATGTTGTATTAGTTTATCTTGGAAACTGAAAAAATTTTAATTCATCTGCTTTCAAGCCTTGCTTCAGATCAAACCATGTTGGGTTTTTTTCCTTGGCTAGGAATTGGTTTGATTTGTGCTTTTCTCTTAGGTCAGAATCAATCATCCTCCTCCGATTTGAATGACCATTTTACCCCTCTAAAGGTTTGCATGAACAGGCATTCCTGGGATGGTTTCTTGATTGGGTTCAAGGCATTGTGTGTTCTCATCTGTCCTGGCTGATTATGAACCAGCTCTGTGGCTGGGAAAATTTTCTTTCATGCATTGGTCCAAACTGGACCTTGAGAGGAGAAATCACTCAAACATTTGCAAACCTGTCGTGATTGTGACAAAGAGGTCCCAGCTAGGATTGGTGTTCTTCTGTGCCTGCTCATGGGATGGATGCACAGTGCAACTGTGCAGCAAATTCAGGTGGTGGGGATGCCATGGGTACCCTGTCCCAGAGAGCTTAAACTCCTCCAAGAGGAGATGATAAAGAGCTGATTGAGGATCCCCAAGGGCTTGGGATCTGTAGTGGAACTAGAAGAGATGCTGAGTGGAGATTGGGTTACCTCTAAAGACCTGCACAGGCCAACGAAGGCCCTGGGCTGCTTGGGTTGTCTGCTTGGACCAAACCCACAGTTATTTGCCTGTGTAGTTCCTACAGGGAACTTGTATCACCATGATTTTAATAACCTCTATTGACATTTTCTTCCACTTTTTAAAAATGTTATTCCCCTTTTCACTGAAGTCCTGGATGTTCATTCTGCTTCATGCAATAGCTTAGATTTTAAGCTGCAGATTTTAAGCCTAGTCAGGGATATCCCTTCCAATACCCCTAATCAGTGACTGTGAGTATTTCAAAGGCAATGGGCTTGTTTCCATTGCACGAAGCTTTCGGGGGGGGGGGGGGGGGGGGTATTGGTCCTGCATGCCTGTGTCACTGCCTGAATTAAACCAGGACTTTCACCATGAGAAGAGAACAAGACGCTTTATCCTCTACCTGGCGCAGGTTCAGCTTGGGGTACTGTGTTCTTGCTGGTTGCCTTTATCTTTGCAGGGTTGTTTGGTGAGAGTGGGGCAGTAGCGTTTGCCATTTGTCAGCATCCCCTGCACACACATGATCCTTAGGCTCGTGAGGTAAAGCACAGACAAAGCAATCTCTTTTCTGAACAGGAGCTGGCTGTAAACATCTTGAAACAAGTTTCCAGTGGAGAGTTTTTAACTTCACCAGCCTCTTCTTTAATCCCTTGTTACAGGAGCTTTTGGGGTGAGATGGCTGAAGTCGTACAAGAGACATGCATGTAATACAGCTGATTAGCTTACACAATTGCAGGAGCTAAAGCCTGATGCCACCAAACAATGCACTCTTGTTCCCTCTCTTACTTTACAGAGCAATGCTGGCATAACATCTTACACTTCCCCAGGACATGGAGCCTGAAGTGAGCAGGCGTGGGCTGGGATGGAGCCAGGATGCTGTCCAGGGCAGGGATGCAGATATTGCTGAAGCATTAATACAGGTGCCCAATTGTGCTTCTCTAAAGAAGGGGGGGATGCCTTGCCACGTGTTTTGCCCTGCCTTGGAGAGCTTTTGCTTTGCACAACCCTGAATAGGGTTACTGCAGGAGCCAAACCTTATTCCTGGAGCTGTCGCTGAAATTCGGTGGTGGATGGAATGGAGGGGAGAAAATAACAGTTGACCCTGTTTGCCTCCAAGAGCATATGTGTGCTCTTCTGCTCCTAGGGACATCTGAAAGGCTCCAGTTATAGTTTGGTGAGGGCACTTTGGATAGCTGAGGAAGATGCCACCTTCTTGGCTTGGCACTGAAGCCGTGCGTATGAAAGCCCTGCGTGTTGAAGGCCACAGCTGGCACGTGGCAGGAGCTCCACATCTGATCTCCGCGTGGTGGATGGTCCTTGTGCTTCCTGTTGGCACCCACCCTCTGCCAGGCAGCCTGCAGAGTCATGTGGAGGTCAGTCAAAAATAATGGTTCTTTTGCAAGGCTGATTAAATGAAAGCAAGGGTTAGGGAGGAGAAGGGAAGAAAAACAGTTGTGGTTTGCCAAAAAGCCTATATCTGACACCTACAGATTGCTAACAGGGGCAGGCAGAGGCAGCGATGGGTAATGAAAATGCTCTCAGCAGCCATTTCATATGTTGTAGACTGAAAAAGCATCCCTTGCTGCCTCACTCGTCTGCAGCTCCAGTCAAAGTGGGTGTGGAGCTTGGACATTTTTCAAATTCTGTGTTTCTGGCCCCACCAAGGCTGCCCTGGCTCACCGCGATGTCACCACACGGGAATGCGCTTGCCCTGTGCTGGGACATCTCTGGCCAACACCAGATACCCTTCCTTCCTGCCTGCTCCCATGGTGGGGATTATTGCTTTTGGCTTCTCCTGGCTTTGAAAGGCATCCAAACAGCTCAGCTCTTGCAAGCTGAGAGCAGAAACAGAGAGCCTCTCCCCACCTCACCTGTTTGTGGTTACTCAGCTCTCTCCCTTCACGCTTCGGCACAATAATGGCCTGAGAGTAAAACAAGAGGCAAGTTCTCCCCTGGCTCAAAGCACTGAATGAAACCCAGCCAGCGGCGCCCATGGAGACAGCATCGAGACAAATGTCAACTTTAACACAAAGAGGCTTAAATGACTGACACAGAAAGGAATAATCTCGGATCTGTTTTCTAGGCTGCTCCCCAGCATAGTTGGTCTGCAGATGGAGACAATTTTCAGTTCCCCAGGGAGATTGTGTAGCCAAAAAAAGATACTTGGTGGTGATATGCTATAAGACTAGGTCATGAGAATGGATGTTTGGAATAATGACAGAATTCATTATAGACAAACTAAATTAAGAGAGTGTCTTGAGAAACATATGGGGAGGAAATTGCCACTGAAGCTCTGCAAAGTGGAGCTTTATTTCTCATTGTGCTGGACTCTCCCAAAGGCCTCCATGAAACAGGACAGGGGGTTATGAGAGTCATTTTGTGTCAGCTCACACAACTGGTTGAACTGGTTGCCTTTTTGTTTGCAGAAAGGGGAGACTGTTACGGCTATTTTTCCCTGAATCTTTTGGAAAAGTAAAAGTAATTAAGGCTCTTAAATTATTGAAATAGAAAATATATCCAATTTTTCCCAGAAATGAGAAGAAAATAATGTCCTAACGGGTGTCTTCTCAAGGCATACCTTGCTCAGACCTTAGCAGTGAAGTGGGCTGAAGCATGGGTGCTACATTCATCCATGGCGGGCACTGAGAACATCCCTGCCTCTCTCTGTGCTGCATTTCTCCACACCAGGCATCCTTGCTGCCCCTGCGGCACCTCCCAAAGTAGCCACTGGTCCAGCTGTGCCTGGCTGCAAAGAGCTTTGATCCCGTAGCAACCCTCTGATGTGCCTGGGGCCTTACAGGAGGGTCCATGCAGGGTGGGCTTCTCCCTGGGCTGCCAGAAAGAGCTGGGGAGCTCCCCAAGAGGGCCCAAGGAACCTCAACCCATTAATAACAACCCATTGGTTCAAGGGGTGTCCTCTTCAGGACTTATATTGCCTGCGAGACTCATCAAAAAGTGTATGTACCTTTTTCAATTATCTTTTAATTCAAAACTGTCTGGTAACAGCCCAAGGAAAGGTCCCTGTACCTGTAGAGCTGGTGATCCCGTGGGGCTTTTGGGTGTCAGATTGGTGAGCAGATACTTCGGGTCCCAGATATGGGCTTCCAGCAGGAACAAGGGTCCTAGTGCGAGGCCTGACACCCTCGCTGCATGGAAAGTTTGGATGCTTCTTGTGCATTTCTGACTCGTATTCCCCTAGAGAAGATACTCCAGGACTGTAGCAAGGAGCTTTTAAACTCATGAAACAGTGAACAGCTGGAGTATAACAGGGTAACATTTAGTACAAAATAATCAGTCTGGAGAAAATCCAGATGAATAAATGAATAAGAGGGAAAATTAGGTGGTTATTTTGTCATGCTTTATTTATATTAATATTTATTCATACACATATATAGGTAACACATGCTTGAGAAGAAATGGAAGCATGTCACAAATCCAGAGCAACGTTTCCCTAGATCATGGTGCAGGAAAAGCAGGCGGATGCTCTGGTTAGCCTGGCATCTGCCCTTGGCTAAGTAATGGCAAATGTGGTCCCAGATTCAATTAGTAGAGAATTAAAGGATTGAGATTCAATTAATGTGGAGCATTATGGAAGTAGTCTTTTTTTTTCGAAAGAAACCTGCTTTCATTCTTTGCTTCCCCAGGATCTGTAAGTCAATGTGATAGGGAAGCACAATGCATTTTGAAAGAAGTTTAGCTTAATATTTCAGGAAGTCCCAGCGGTGAGACATGGCAGAGTGTTTAAGAACAAGCTAAATGAGCAGCCTCAGAGAGGAGTTTAATGGCAGTCTACTGCAATAGCCTCCCTGGGTCTGGAAGAGAAAAGCTGTAGTTGAGAAAAGTAGTATTATTTTGGGGGAGGGTTACTATTGGTTTTGTTTGTTTGGGGTTTTTTTTTCAAGTTTTTCCTTGAAAGCCCTCTCAGAGTTGTAAAGGTCTGGGGCTTGGTTCACCGAGAATGAGAACATATAAAAAAGTGTGTATATCTATCTATCTATCTATCTATCTATCTATCTATCTATCTCCTTTTGTAAAGTGTTGGCGCTTTAACTGCCACTGAGCTAGAGGCCTTTGGGGAAGGCTTTGCCTTCTCCTCGGTGGTTTGGGGAGCGGGGCTGGGGGGATGAGATAATGTGCTAACCCCAGTTTTTTTGGCTGTGCTTAAAAGGATTTGCCCTTGCCGCTAGCTCTGATGCGGTGTGGAAAAGGAAAGGGACGGGGAAGCTCAGAAGAGCTGACAGAGGCAGAAAAAGAGTGTGAAATTCATACTATCTGGTGTGTCTCCTTTGATGTGTCACGCAGAGATTGTGCAGGCGCTCAGACGGGAAGGGGTTAACGCGTTTCTCAGTAACCATTGAAATAGGGGCTGTTATGGTCTATTTAGGCAATGATCTGTTACAATATCAATGGCATTTTCGATGGCAGCGTCTCCTATTCTTCTATTGAAATCACAATAGCTTTGGAAGTTCATGGCCATGGCAGTCTCAGGGACAGATTTCTGTTCATTTTTCTTTGTTGTGAAGATTTTGTCTTTTTTTTTTTTTTTTTTTTTTAAAGTAAATTAACTCACACAAATGCGAAAGAAGCACCAAGTGTGTGACCTTTACACAAAAGCTTCAGATTTGTCATTCTCTCTCCTTAACTTATGCCATTGCTCTCAGCAATACCGTGATACAATATATAGCCCAGCTTGGGCTACCTGGCCACAAATAGCTGGGCAAGCCTGGAGTGACAACGTGAAATCTCCATTTCTATGCTGTTGTCAGCTTTTAACACTTAGGGGGGAAAAAAGTCAGAGTTGGGGAGAGGTTTTAGCTGTCTGCTTCCCATGCATTCAGATAGGAGAGCCTCCCAGATCAGCCTCTCTCTGCTTCTTTAGAAACCAGGGGCTAATGCCGTCCCCAGGACTGTCTGGAGAGGTTACTCGCCCAGCCTTCACTTTTATGATTGATGACAGTGGAGAAACTAATGATATTTTATTCACCTGTCAAAAAAATTACTTGCCCTGGGCAAGGCAAGGCTAGCACAGCAGAATTTTAACGCTGCCCTTTCTACAAAAATGCGGTTATCCCATTTCCCCTAAAATATTACCTCAAAGGGAAAAATGCTGTCCTGCTGAGGCCATCGCTCCGGGATGCTGGTGAGGGGAATCTCTCCCACCTACAAAGTGCCTTGAACTTTGAATTGGGAGCATGAAACAGGCATTGCAAGTGCATTCCCAGGGGATCCCATTGCCTCTGCCCCTTGCTGCGTATGGGCAAGAGAAAAATCACCAGGGCCTGTGGATGTCTTAAAGTATCTTCCCAAAGAAGACAAAGTGTCTTTAGATCAAGAGAGCCCCCAATAACCAGTTGTGCCTTAAGTGTTGTGAGTTTGAATCTCTACCACAGACAACTTCCTTGTGTTTTATTCCACTTGGGCAATTTATTTTTATGGTGTGCATTTCATGTTATTGCTATCATCTCTTTCTTGTCAAGGACTGAAGTAAATGTTACCTGCAGCTGCCTGTTACAGATGGCTCTTCCTATAGATCTGATATATTACATGTAATTGTTAGCAAAACTGTTAGTTACCCTGCTTTCTCTTAGGTATAGCTGACTGTGAAGCCATCGTCCACCTGCACCAGTCAAGATGCCCCATCCGAGTCTTTCCTACAGTTCAAAGAGAGTTGGAAATCAGTTCAACAAAGTCAAAGTCATGGAAGATGTGAGTACGCTTTTTTTGTGCATCCTTTATCAGCAGATTGATCTGCTGGATGTTACTCTGCACTCTATCGTGTGTTAGAGAGGAAATGTCCACAAAAGCCCGGCTCTTCCTGCAGCTTCACCCACAAGAGGCTGGGTAGGGTGGGATGGTTACGAGCTGACCACCACCAAGCACCAGATGAAAAGGATTTTTTTTGAGGCACACTGGGCAAAACATCATCTCCTGGAGAGGGACAGTGGGAGCTGCCTGTGCTGGCAGCAGAAGAGCAGATCCTGCCTCCCCTGCTGCTGCAGTTTGACTATGAGGATCTCCTTGCATCTGCAGCAGTTTCCCCTTAGACAGAAATGGCAACAGCACAAAGTCACCTCACTTAGGGTCCTGTTGTGTTTGCCAGGGGATGTCCCTGTGGCAGAGCACTCCTGACTGTCTCTTGGCACATGCTCCTGAGCCTTTAATCATCCTCAGTGTTGGCAAAATGTTTCTGCAAAGAGAAAATTGATAAAACGGATGAAAATGGATCTAAATTCCTAGGCAGGCTCAAGCTTTGAGAAGCTGGATTCCCACAGCACAGCTTAAAGTACAGATGTATGAAAAGCAAACATTTCATCTTAATGCCAGTGCAGGTAGAGCTCTTCAAATAGGATGCAAACCACCCTCTGCTGCTGAACTGATCTGAAGTACCATTAAAATTCATAGCAAAGAAATCCATAGCACAAAACCTGGTTTCTTTTGACCTATTTCTGAGCTTGCTGTGTTGGGGTGCTGCTGTGGTCCCCACGGGCAAGACAAGGAACCCCCTTGTTGAATGCTGAGGGTAGGTCCTAGAGGTCCAAAGCAGCTCTGCACGTGGGCTGGAAGGGCTTCTCATCCACTCTCCAGGATAACATTTTAACATGGTTGGTGCGTGGGGGATGTCAGCGAGCAGCGATGCTTGCCTGGTGCCAGAGAGCCCTTCAGGTGACTTTGCAAGGCTGTACTTCTGCAGAAGCTGTGATTAGAGTGAGAGGTGAAATTGAGGGCTTGGGTTAGGTTTGAGTATTACCATTGTTTTATTTAGCTTGGCTGACTTTTCTTTTAAATCAGCTAACTTGACTGCCACTTTGAGTTCAGGGTCTGGTTACAAGGACTTACCTCTATTTTGCATCAAGAAATTTGTCTCACATTAGTCAATGTGGGTTGTAAAAGAAAAGAAAAAAACCCCAAACTTGAAGAGTTTGCAGCATGAAGGCTCCAGTGTGCTGAAATTTCAGTCTCTTCTGCCTCCATAGAGAATATATAAAAAAAAAATCTTCTCTTTTTGACATCACCAGTGTAATTATGCGGATAGAAACAAAACTTATGGAGATGAAAGTTGCTGAGTCTCAGGGAACCAGAATTCGAGCACAGAGCCTCCACGGAGAGCGTGCAAGCTGCCTCTCTTGAAAATCTCACTTGACTTTTTAAAATTCTGCCCTGTTGTGATAATTTCTGTTATTGCCCCCTGTAAATTTACAATGTCATGACTTATTTTCACAGTTTCCATAGAAAATGTTGACATTTCAGCAGAAGCTTGAGAGCCTGACTGCTTTGCTTCAAAAGAGCAGTCACCCAGCAAGCGAGCAGGAACTTGGACGTGTCTTACTCTTGCACTGCGAATTCCCATGAGATATGATGCTGGGTTGTCTGAAATGGTTCACTTTGCTTTCCAGCAAGAAACACGTATATTTTTTTCCCCTCACAAAAGACAGATCTGTCTCATGGGGTGCAACAGACCCATCTGCGATGCTGTATTTGCTTACCTGGGGGGCTGCTGGACATTTGAACACTTCCATCCGTGACCTCTGAAGGCTGGTGGGTGCCAGTGGAAACCACGAGCCTTCTTATGAATGAAAAGCACTGTGGAGGTGGACATTGCCTTCATAATGGCCGTGATGCTTTTAATGTTTTTTCGAAGGAGATACATAGGATTTTGGAATCTTCTTCATAACCTGTGGAAAATGCATTGAGTGAAAACAGAAATATTGAGCAAGTAACCTGCCCCACACCTCTGGGAAGAGTTACTGAAGTATCACATTGATTTGCAGGGCTGTGGTTTTGCTGGTACACCTCCCCGAGCTATTACTTTACATTGCCACTAAGTGGCAGTCAAGTAAAAAATATAATAAAATGAAACTTTCCTGAATAAATATTTCATGTCAATGCAAGGCACAGAAGCAGAAAGAAAAAATTTAAGCCCCAGTTCCTGTGCTTGGCAATTCCCCACTGCTGGAAAATTAAACCTTGGGAGGAGTCGACAACAGCAGAGACCGCGGGAATCCATGAAGGGCTTTCTTAGAAGAAGCCGAGTGTGCAGATGGATGCACTGGGGACCAAATAAACAGTTCAACCAACTTCTGCCTCCTAATTTGGCCAGCATACTATTTAACATCTACAAAAGTCAGCCAAGATAAGTTTGGGGCATCATTAAGTGGCATAAAGGTGTGCACAGTTGGAGTAAAGGCAAGGAATCAGGCTGGCAGTTTTCCCTACTCACAGTAACTACAAATGATGCCATTCTCAAGCAAAACTAAGATCTCCCACGTAGCAAGCCCCTGGGCAACATTTGGCTCTGATGCATTATTAACCATTTTAATTTTTAAGTGGTTTGAAAGATACTCAGGTAAAGCCTCCTGAAAGCAAGGCAGAACTAGGTCAGTCACAAAGTGCGTTGGCTTTAATTAGCAACCACGCAAATTTTTTAACCTTTTGTGAAATTCAAGGACCTCCGGTACATCCCCTGCTCTACTCTGGAGCTGAAGCAGAGATGACCTCTTCGGTGGGAAATGGTAATTGGAAGTGTCAGTTATCTGAAACTTTTATCCAAAAAGACAGGATCCTGGGCACTGTGCCAAGGTCCTTATGTTTCGAATATTTTAAAATATTTGAAGAAAGTAGCATGCATGGCATAAATTTTAATGTTCAAAGGACTCCTGAGATAACATTTTTTTTCAAGCGTAAAGCAAATAGTAGAAAGGGAAGATAACTATCACAAAGTCATCTAAAAATGCCCCGGAGGGTCTGTCTCAGCTACCAGAAAAATCTGATGGTGCGGACCTGCTGAATTTCAACCAAGGCCAGCCCAAATTCAGCGTTGCAATTGCTGGTTCTGCATATAGTTTTTTCTGACCCACTCTTTAATCGTGCTTACAGATACGAAATCAGTTTTGAAGCCGAGGAAGCAGCTCTCAGTCATCCCCAGTGAGTGGATCCTGGAGACTTCCAGGAGATGATGCAGCAGAGCTGACAGCAGTGCAGGTGGAAGATATTCAGGATACACTGGGCGCTGCCTGCGCTAGGCGTGGTAAGTGAGCTCTAATAGGTGTGGGGTGGATTACCCTCTCCCCTCCAGCAGAATTTCTCAGGATGATCTTGAGCATTACCCCATCTGATGTTATTTCCTGCCTTCCCAGAGCACCCTTGTGTGGAAAGTCCCCATGGGAAGCGGCAGCATTAGCTATATGCCGCTTTGCCCTGGGATCCTTGCTGATCCAGAGCCTTTCTGAAGCTTTTTTTCCCCTCTTCTTTTCCCCACAGAGGGCTGAGCTCGCTCCCTTAGGCATCTTACCACCTCTGGATACCAGCACACATGTGGGACGTTTGTGGTGTGAGGTAACCCTCTGCTCTGTACTCACTAGTGGAGGTTAAACAACCTTTGTGAGATCAATATCCATTCATCAGGCTCCCTCGCACCTTCCTCCCCTTCTTGGCACTGCACCTTGTTTCACCGGTGTAAGTTACACATAGTGCTGGGGCTCTGCAAGGGCACTGCCCCTGTATGAGCTAATTACTGTAAGCAGCCAAGAACAGGGACTTCAAACTCTACCCAGGCTATTTTGTACTCTTTATTCACAGGGCCCCGACAAGTGACTGCGTTTTCAGCTTTGAGCCCCTCCATTTCCAGTGCCACCATAATTTAACCTTCGGAGGGGCAAGGGAAAAAAATTAACCTTGCTTCAATATGTTATATTTTTGGTAAGACTAAACAATGTGATGCAGAATCTTGGATAAATGTGCAAGATGTGCCCAGACATGTGAACCAGGTCTGCCTCGAGAGGATCAGAAAGCCATGAGATTTCAAAGGTTGTTTCCTTGACAAGATTGATGTTTCCAGCCCAAACTTGTGCTGCTTCCAGCCCATCTGGATGCAGGGGTAGTGCCTGCAGGATGGCCTTGGCACAGGTTTAGTTTAGGGCTGGGGCAGGTTGCAGCTTGTCTGCGTGCTGTTGGTGGCACCCGCTCCTCAGGGTGATGATGCTGGCACCCTGGGGAATGGCGCGGAGGATGGTCCCTGCGTGTGAGGTGGTTTGTGCTGCAACGGCCTCAAGTTCAAAGCACCAGGCAGACAGGTGGCCACGAGAGCATTATCTGTGCTTTGCAGATGGGATGCTGCAGCATGGCCTGAGCCGAGCACAGGACACAGGTAGCTCTGTGCTGGCAGGGGGCTTCTCTCGGGATGCTGCTGGGGAGTTCATCTTGCTGAGATATCTTCTGGAGCTGCTTTTCATCAAAATTGGTGTGTGTTTTCTTTATGGAGCACCATTCTGGGTGCTCCTGAGCCCCTCTCCTTTCTTAAGGGCTTTTCCCTCACCTTGCATCTAAGTTTGCAGCCCCCTTTCTTATTTTTTTAGCAGAAACACCATAACGCAGACTGATCTGTTTATTTCTGGTTGCTTCTTTTCATGGACTGATTTAGACATTGGGTTTCCTTTGTAGTTTATCTCAGTCTCCCATCTAGATTCAATCAGACGCTGGGTATGCTGGGTACTGTTCCCATCAGTGTCACACCGTGAAATAGCACTGAGCTGCAGACAGTGTTAGGTCTGTGGAGGGGACGTGCCAGCACGCAGGTAAACGTAGAACTAGAGTTGTCTAGGATGTGCTTTGCGAGTTGATGGCATTCCATTTCTGACCAGCTGTGCGCCCAGAATTTACAGAGGAGAGTGGAGCTGTCTCAGGGTACTTTTTCTCTAGCTTGTGACATCCACCTGGTCCTGTTTCCTGAGCACACCATGAGAGTGAGGTGCTGTTCCCATAACTCTGCTCCTGCACAGTCAGGTTTGCTTTGTTTTGTGGAATGTGTTTGTTTCATTGCAAATCAAATGCTTGACAAACAGCAAATTAGCCCGTGTTTGAATTTCTTCTGCTTCCCACCTGGTGACTCTGGAACCGGTTGCAAACTCACATTATCAAATGCTTTTTCCTTAACCAACATCTCAGGTCTACACATGAGAGAGAAAAATCTGATCCGAGTGTGGTACAATATATTTCTGACTGTTTTAACCTTGTCTGTGAAGTACCAAAATGGATCGGCTGTTGGAAAGCCTATGGCACTATTCTTTGTTGCTGAGCGCAGAAGGGGAAATTACCTTCCACTCTTAAATCTGCAACTTCTGCCCTTTCCATGATGATGAATAGAAATATTGCAAGATCATCCTTTAAACTTGGAGGCATTAAGGACTCCTTTTACCAACAGAGGGAGAGACATCTAACTTTAAACGTGTGATTACCCCATTATCTCCGAAGGGAGAGAGGTGTAGCTGTAAGTTAGGCACGTCCTGAGGTGCCTCGCTGAAACAGAGCCTGACAGCAGAAGAAATATGAGGAGTTCAAATTTGCCATTACTAGTGCTGAGATTTTGCTTTAAGCAGCAAGAGAAGTGGGTGCACACGGGCTGGTGCGGGGATTCCTTTCCATGTAGCAGCTCAGGGGCGCTTGCTATGAACAGAGGGTAAGTATACAGGGTTTGATCCTCCCCCGAAATATTTGAGGTGTTACTCTGGCCCTCTTGGGTCTACATGAGTGTATATTCAAAAAGATCTGACCTTCAAGTCTTCTAGAGGCCTTTCATAAAAATACTACCTACTGATTTTTTTTTTTATCTTTGAACTTGCAAAGCATCAACTTGCCTTCGCATGTTCATATCTATTTTCAGTGCATGCCTTGCAGTTAAATGGCACTAAATGTTGTTTTGTTAATTTATGCAATTGGATTGATTTATGTGCAGTTGCAGTGGTCTGAATAGGAGCGAGACTTGTTGCTTCTGTTAATATCCAGGGTTAACTGTTGTGTGTGGAAGATAACACTGGGAAAATGTTGATAGGGAAGAATGATGTCTATAAACAAACATATTGGAGAGCTCTGGGATATCTCCCCAGACAGCAGCAATAGCTGATGAATCATATTGGGCAGAGCATTCCCTTCCTATGGATGGTCCACATTGCCCCCAGTGACACAATCCCTTATGCCATATACACAATTGGAGAAGGTTTACCGGTGCGCTAAGACATGACACGGTTGAGGAATGATGACTATTCATCTGCACCTAATTATGCTGACAGCAGCTGATGCCCAGCAAATGAGAGCTAAGCAAATATACCGTAATGCATGCATGATTCACAGCTGATTTCTTCCTCCTGTAAGAGTATATAGATATGAGGGGCTGGGTACCACTGGAGTCTCAAGGCCAGCTCTAACCCATCTTACCACTCACCTTGCTCATGTACACCCGTGTTGCAGAATAGGCAATAGGGAATGTATGGTGGTGTGATGGCATCTGTTTTGGGGAGCTAAGGCTACATTTAGTGCCGAGAGTTACTTTGCAATTCACAGCTTTAGAATCACTTTGGTCAACAGCAGTTTACTTCCAGATGCTTTTAATGTGAGGAACGCTGTTGGCCTGCTTTTCTGCTCACATACAGCCTTTGGTTTTGCTTTTGCAAGTTTGATTTACAGATTTCCTTTCTCATTAAAAGCAGTGGTGATATTAAGCTTAGAAATCCTTGATGGATTTCAGATTGAATACTGTGAGCCTTGTATTAATGCAGGCTAGCTGCAAATAAAAGAGGAAATCCATTAAGCATGTGGTGTTCATCATAAATATTCCATAACACAAGAGTATTAGTGTAATGATAAGAAAGGAAAAATAAGTGTGTAGGAGTCAGGAAATGCCGAGTGCTGAAAGCCCACTCTGAACACCCCTAACTTCTGCTTTAACAGCTCTTCAGATGATAAGGGCCATGCTGGAATCCACAGGTTTTTGTTTTTTTCTGAAGAGATTTTGAAATCTCGTGCAAGTTTTGCATAACCAGCCAAGTTTGAGTGAAATAGCTAATCAAATGTAACACTGCAAACCAAGTGACTGCCGTGTAACCAGTAATGACTTGAGTGATGCTGTGCCCACTTACTGATGGTGCATTTGTCCTTTGATGTACAGTTGGATAATCAAAGGCCCTGTTTATTGATCAACCCAGAATGAGGCACCGTGCTCTGGAACCACATAAAGTATGTGGAAGGCCTGGTGTAACACAGGAAAGTCTGTGCCTCCAAGTCTGCGTAATATGTTTGTATTGAGGCCATCACAAATTATGAGAGTTACATTAGAAATCAATCCAGTGCATCTGGCTTGGAGTCTAAAAACATTGAACCAAGCACGTGGAGCATTCAAGGCAAATACAAAGAAACGCAGTGAATTGCTGAGGTGTGGAAGTCTCTCTGCAAGCTAAGGGACAAACGTTCTGGCTGGATTTTAATAGGCGCATTCATTACTTGTGCAGCTATGCACACTGAGGCAAGGATGAAGCAAACCCAGCCCAACAAATGCACACACACAGAGAACCCTGTGGTACCCAGGTGTGCTCGTAAGGCACAGCCTGCAAAGCTCCCCCACCACCAGTGGTTATCGCTCTCCACATTGCTGGGCAGAAGCAATGCTACATTCTCCACCGCTTGCACAGTCTTTTCTGGATTTTTTTTCCCTGGATTATGTATAGTGCCCTGTTTTCCTGCTGTGAATTACTCTTTGTGAAGAGGCTGGCTCCTGTAGGTCACCCTCTCCCTTCTGCACAGTCTTGACACCTACACCATCGCCTCACTTCAGACAGCTGTTGTGGCACTCACTCACTGTTAGCAAAGCCAGGAGGCATTTGTAGTTATTTCCAAAATCTGTAACGATGGAGTGGAGGGTGGAGGTATGACCAAGCCTTTGTTGAGCAGTTCCTGCCTCTTGAGTTGTTTCTCAAGCTGGCAAGCACTATACCCAGGGGAATTTGGCCAGCCCGGGGGGCTGATGGCACAGATCGAGTGGCTGCCTATGAGACTCACATTTTTTATAAGTTTGTTTTCAACTACCAGGTCTGAGTACCACAAGAGTTGGGCTCTAGGTTGAGGTGTTCAGGTGTCACTCAAAACTTCTCCAGGTTTCCCAGCAACCACGCTGCTTGGTGCCAGGTAGAGATGTTGCAAGTTAATATCTAGTATCTGCTGCATGCATGGTGTGAGCAGCAGCACTTTGATTGAGAAATGGATGCTCTGACCTGGCAGATGTCAGGATGCAAGGATGCTCTGACCTGCCTGCTGTCTCAGCTAGCCCAGCACTGCCACAGCACAGCACTGCTCACCTCTGGGACTTGGCTGTTTGTCCATCCCACCTGTGACTGTCTAGGTGCAAGTGCAGCACTGCCTAAGCCCCACATCAGGGAGGCATGTTGGATACTGCTCAGGTGAAAGCTCAGCTGGGCAAACAGCATTAGTCTCACAGGGTTAGCATGCAGCTTACAGCACTGCGACACAGAGACAATACCTCTGATGTCATCGAAATATCAGGGTAACAAAAGCAGTGAAGCCAAAAGAGTGTGGGTCTTAATATAAGTCACGTCAGAGCTGTGCTGACATGCTCTGGCGACACAGTTATTCTCTTGGGAGGCAGGACTCTGCCGCTGCAGCCAGAGAGCTTGAGTTGGAGAGCGCCTCTTTCAGTTGGGGACATAACCGTTCTGTAATTTGCTCTTCGGTTGGTTTCTGAAGAGCCCCTGCAGCACCTCAGGGCTGTTGTGCCTGGTGGGATGAGATGGCTGCTGTGTGGGAATGCCAGCAAGGCAGATCTGCCTCCTCGGCCCTGCAAGGCAGGGGGTCCCTACAGACAGCTGACAGCAGCAGCAGGGACACTGCGGACGAGGGAACTGGGGGTCTCGCCTTGTCTCAGGGCTCTGAACTATTAACAAGATATGCCCAGGCTATCCCAGCTGTCTTTGGACCCTTTGCCAGATCATATCTCAAGACTGACTACCCGAAATGATCTAAGGTATTTATGGTCTAAAAGCCAGTGCTGCCACTGTTGCGGTTTTCCTCCTGAAGCAGCACTTAGCCTGACTGAAGCCTTTTGAAGCCCAAGCGTTTTTGAGACCAAAGCTGTGTTGATTGTTATTGAACCAGGCAGCAGGGAATGCAGCTGCGGCGGGAGGAGTAGGGAGCATCCTTCCATGTGCCAATGTCTGTTCTGGGCCTCTCCAGTCACCCAGGCTGGGTGATGTGTGGTTTTGTGTGATGGTGATCTGAGCGTTGGACAGGAGAAGGGCTCTCCGCAGTGTGCACCGCGGAATGTTTTCAGCTTGATTTCAGACGCAAGGTGGTGGCTGGGTGCCTTTTTAAAGCCACATGTTTGAACTGCAATTTGAATTGCTGAATGAACTCCTCACACCAGGCTGGTTTGGAGGATACCGCGAAGGATCATGTCATGCTATGCCATGGGCAACCTGAGACCCAAAATCAGCGAGGAGGTGATAACTTAACACAAAGAATCAGCATGATTTTGGGTCTAATGCTGGGGTTTTCTGCTGAAGCGCTCAGTTTGGAGCTATTTATCAAATTCCAGGGGAATGAGATCCCCTTGTTTTGAGGTTCTCATCAGGAGCAGAGCTTTAAGTTGTTTTCACATGGGAAAGGCTCCTGGGACCAGGGGTAAAACCAGGAGTGGAGGGGGGAGATGAAATACTCCGGAGTTTGCAATCCTTATTATGTTTTGTAATATTTATCTGTCAGACAAGTACAATTCTGTCTCTGAGACAATGATGAAACTTTTTTACTGGATATTCAGCACTGTCCCCAGGCAGGCATTTTAGCCCTGCTCTCTATATACTAACGGTGCCCTACGCCTCTGTAGGCTGCTTGCTTGGTGGTGAGCTGGTTGACTTGGTCTGTGTTTCAGCATCCCTGAGCTCTTACGGAGTTGCAGGGAAGTTTGCTGAAGGTCTCCTGTGCTTGGCATTGGGATCTGTTAAAGCATAAATCTAATTAGAGGAAGAGTGAGGGGCTGTAAGCGGTATAGCTGGTTGTAGCCTGATTCTGCCTGGACAGACTGCCCCCATACATACAACGAATAGTGTGGGTTTTGGATGTTGTATCACACATACATAGCAGGCACGTGGAGTTTACCCTGACCTTGCAGGGAAAAGACCCTTCGCAGAGGAGGTCATTGAATTAGGCAGAAGCAGGTGGCCTTTCAGGCATTTACACAGCAGAGATGCCACCTTTCTTCTTTAGTTTTTTTTTTTCTCCAATAAATATTTTATTTCTGTCCACAAGACAAGAAAAAGCCCTCTTTTCTCCTGCTTTTCATTTTGTTGCTGTCAGTCTCTGGCTGTTGATGGTGTTCACACTTGCTGGATTTGGGACTTTCTTGTTCTCAAATATCTTGAGGCTATTGAGGACCAGGCAATTAAAGATGACCTTTCCCTCAGGGATGCCCAACCCAGAGCACCATGTCCTTTGCTGAGATATGTAAGGCTCGAAACACCGTCTCTTGCTTTTGTGCTTGCTATTGTGTGAGGGGCAGGAGGGCAGATGCTGAGGAACAGTGTGGGCTCTGGCTGCCGCAGGGGCAGAGCCGCAGTAGGAGCGAGCTGGTTTGTGAGATTATTTAAGCCCAGCCTGTGAAAGCAGCTAGTTTCTGCTTGTTTCTAGGATATCCTCATAGAGCATAAAGAAATTCTGTACAGTGAGCTAAAATGGTAAGATATCCTGCACCCACAAGAGAAATGTAGTTTCAGTACAGATGTAACAAGATGCTGTGCGATGTGATGGATAGATATGATACATGCGATGTGACACATTTCTTTGAAAATAATGTTAGAAATCTTTGGTTTATTCTCAGTTTATTGGTAAGAAACAAAAGAAAAGAAGATAAATCCCGTCTATTGCAGAAAGTTTTCCAACAAAAAAAATAACATGTTTTTCTGACATGTTATTTCTACGTAATTGACACTTTCCTTCCCAGAAGTTTTTGGTGTCTTCATCTTCATTCTGTGCTCAAATTATATGTAAGAGATCTCATCAGGTGTTGCCTTTAAGTAATTACATAGTAGAGGAAGAGCAAGGTTAAAACAGGGAAAAGGCAGAAGTACAAATGGTCTCTAAACTTTTCAGAGTGTAAGCTGCTGATTTCTACTAGACCACCACATGGATTAGCAAAGCAGCAGGAATGGGAAGGCTCCAGTCCAGCTTGCTAAAAGCAAGACAGTGACCAGGCTCTCATATTTGTGTCTTTCTCTGACCCTTTTACATTCCTTCCTATTAAAGGACGTTTCTCAAAATGACAGTGTTTAACGAATGCAGAATTCCTATGTCTGAAGGACAGTCTGTGATCCAGTCCATTGACTCCTGATTTCATTTAAACTGCAATTCATTATTTTCTTCCTGTACTCATTCAAGAACCCATTGTTCATTACTCTTTCATCACTCTATGATTGGAACAATTTGTATCTGTCGTTCATACATTGGCCGGATAATGAAATAATCATTTGTGCATCTACACAGTATTTTACATTTATTTTTCACAGTGTAATTCACTTTGTAGGGTCATTTTATCATTCTGGAACAAATTGTGATCTTGTTTAAGCATTTGCTAGTTGGTAACAGTCTGCAACTGCCAATGTCAGGACACATGTCTGAATATTGCTGTCCTCAGACAGAATGGCAGTAAAATTATTGCTGATCCTCCAGCTAACAAAACCCAGCCCGCCTTCTAGGAGAAAGGATTCTGCTGGCCGTGGTCTTCATCCAAAGTACACTGATGTTATTGAGCAAAGTCCTGCAGTCTTTCCCAGGGTTTGGGTCAGCCTTTCAGAGAGAGACATAATAAGAAGGGATAAGATTACCTTAATAAAAATGAAACTAGATGATAATGCACCCTGAGCAGAATTATGGTGCTATTCAAATGAGTTCCTATTCTCGAGGAGGTCAGCAAGGTTATGATTTCTAGAGGGGTCAAGAGATTAGGAGAATAAACTAATTATTCTGACATCAAAGAGATAGAAAGGTGGCCGCTGATTGGTTAATTCATTTTACTTCTGTGAATCTATTTCTGTTCAATTAATTAAAATGACACATATGTTATACTCTCCAAATATCACACACATTATTATGTAAAGGTTGAGTTAGTCATTATGTTGGAAAAGGTCAGGGCTTGAATTTAATGCTGGAGGGGAGATACTGTCTTCTATTCACTTGTCATAATTACCATCCAGTTCCTGCCCTACCCATGATGGCTTCTCAGCTGTGGTTTTCAATGGACTTACCACACAAAGTGGTTTGGGCCTCCATCCAAACCTTCTCCAGCAAAAGCAGGATTAAATCAAACAATACCATGTTTAAACCCATTGAAGAGAAGAAATGAATACGGGCAATGGTGGATTTGGTGTGAGTATGAACAAGGCATGGAGACTAGTGTTCCTACCTTGTCCTGGGAACGACTCCCAATTTCAAGTTCCTTACAAAGGTGATGCTCTTGGTGCTTCCACTGTATGGATATGTGCGGTTTGGTCTTCAGGGCTATCACTCCTGGAGCCTCCTCTACTCATGGGCTCTTCCCCCAGCAAATACCAAATATTCTAGAGATGGAGAAGGCCAGATGGCTTTTTACTGGCCTCATAAAACAGCCACAAAATATTTCAGGTTACTATCGTTTGAAGAGTTTAAACATTTACTTACGCTGGCTGGAACAGGACTGACTGAGGTGACACCTGTGGCCATGGGGTTTGCCAGAGTCTGTAATCATAAATCTGTGGTCATGTTTGTGATTTTAATGCCTTATGTGAGACATTTTACATTTATTTTAATGGCCTAGAAGTACCTTTTTTTGTAAATATATTAATTCTTCTTAGTTACGCTCCATTAACTGCTCTTTATTTAACGTGTGTGTAGACTGTATCAGCCATTTTAATAGAAAAAAGAGAAAGAGATGCTGTAAGACCCGAGCTGGGACAGATATATCTGGAGAGAGAAAATATCAGCAGAAACAAACTGTCGCAGGATGTTAAAAAATCACCTGCTTCTTAAGGAGATACAATTGGGTAACGATCCATGGAAATATGAACATTTCAGATTGCAGATCTTCTATTCAAATTTATGACCAGCTGTCAGAGCGCTTGTGCCCCTCACTCCACGAGAGGGATTGCTCTTCGCCAAACCGTAATGAGCAGATTATGAGTGGTGCTAGAAAAAGTATGGAACTCTTTGAGGAATTGCAGTGCATCGTATTAACTTCTCTCTGATGTTAGCAATTTCCCATCATATTGTATTACCAATCACTGTCACTAATATACCATGAAATTCAGATGTATAATGTAGTGTACAACTCAACCTCTCATTTCAAAGGTTTGTTACCCATAATCCTGCATGAGTCATTAGTAACGTCACTGAACAGAGTAAACCTCATTCACATCTTATAGTGTTTCCCCTGCTGGCAAATAACTGACATATCACACGTGGACACAATGCTTAATTCTCCAGAGAGCTTTGATTGTGGTGTTGTGAAATGTGGGCTTTTTAATGGGCAATCGGGTCTACACGCAGTCCTCAGATGCCCCACCGGATGGCTGAGCAGCTGGGTACTCTGGTAAAGTATCTATTTTCTTTTTTAATTATTTATCTACTGAATTGTTGTTTGTGGTGTAATAAAGGCAGTCTCGTGCTAAAGGGTAAAAACACACCCTCTAAAAATGGAAAAAATTAAGGGTTTTCACAATAAGAGGGACAATCTCTTCCTCCAAGAGGAAAAGAGGTGACTTTGGAGAGTCTCAACCTACTTGTTGGGTTGTGGTATTCCACAAATCCGAATTTCACCGTGGTGATGTTGGGTGATTTTTTCCATCTAGGGAGGTGACCTCAAACTGTGACTCTGTTGCCGATAGCAAGATGCTCTTTTGCAGCCATGCATTTACAGTTTTGTAGGCGAAACACCCATCCTGCCAGAAGAAAGACAGGCTGCAGGACAGAGCTGTGTTTGATGGTGAGCTGCAGATAGTAATATTGAGAGTGTAGGTTTGCAGTAAATTTTCATTTACCTTCCAGTTCCTCATTTTGTTTATGTGAAAGTTAAATAGGATGATGTCAAGAGCCTTCCTGAACCAAGATGTATCACATCTACTGCTCCCTTTTGCCTCCATGCTAATTATCCTGATAAATTGTTTTGCTGTGATTTGCCTGTCAAATCCATTGATCATTTCCCACCTTCTTATTGTCAGAATGCACACATAGTATTCAGTTGTTTTACCCAGTCTTTTTTGCAGGTGATGGTCTTTCTGACAGGTCTGAGTTTCCTCCTGCGTGGCCATGGGGCCTCATTCTCCGTGGAAACTCGGAGAGTTACAGCTTCTAGATGAACTTCAGAGCCCGCACCTCTAGCAGCAGCAAAGGTGGGTTTGGTAACAGCATAGCCATGCTGATGGGTTAGACCTGATGATGGTGGTCACTAGTGGAGGAGACTGTGCTCTGAGTCTGCTGCATGTGTCTGCTGAATGTCAAGGTCATGCTTTCTTCTGGTTCACCTTGGTACACGGCATCATATAACATACAAAAATTCCACTCTCTTCCTGACTCCTGGATGAGAAATACATCAATAAATCGCCTATTTGTTCAGTTTCTTGTTTAAATTAAGTAGTTCTTTTTATACGTTTTATTTTTAGTCCTTAATATCAGCTTTTCCTTTTTCTTCCACCACTCTTTCATCAAGTCCAAGATCAGGTCACGAGCTTTTCACCTGGCAGGTCATTCTTTTCACGAAAGCACTTTGACAACTTGACACTGCAGCATTTTTGAGGCGTTTAGAGAGGAAAAAAACCCCACATTTAAAGAAGCAGATGAAGTACATGACAGGTTGAGTAGCGGGGTGGAGTGGGTCCCTAAGAGCACTCACCAAGGCATGGCTGTAGCTTCTTAATTTTGCCTCACCTGGGCTGTGTGGAGGTGATGTTGCAGCTGTACTCCCAGCTCACACAGCCAACGAAGCTGCAGTGATTAATGCTGAAGACAGAGAGGTTCGTTGTCAATTCTCCCAGCACTAGTGTGACAGGCCCAGTGGTTCCTGCATCACCAATTCAAGCACTTAGCCTGCCATTCCCAATTTATTTTGTGAAGTGTCTGCAGTCTCCACGTTTGCTAATGTCATGATGGTGATGTATCTATTCTTGTCCCTGAAAGAATGCAAAAGAGGGGCATTAGAGCCAGCACAGCTCTGTTAAATACCCAGTTGGCAAGGCGTATCAGAAACGCAATCTGGTTTTTAAATGCAACTTGCTAAAAATTACATTTCATGGAGTACATGGTTATTAGGAGTGATGCTTGTGACCGTAACATGCATGGCATTTTAGCTGTTCGTCTAGATGACCTAGCTGAGTGATGGTTTATGACCTGATTGCCACACCAATATTTTTTGCCTATGCAAATAACCAGACAATTACACTCAAACTGCAATTAAGACCGAGATCCAAGCTGTTACCAGTTTAAATCACGCTAAATACGTACCAATCCAGGAATGATAAACCATCAGTGACACTATCAGTGAATTACAGTAAATTAACTTTTGCAGCCTGGCCCAGGCTGAGTGTCGTAGTGCAGAAATGTGTGATCAGGCAAAGGCTGTGATCCTGTGTCTGGTACTGTGTGATATACAGAGCTCATCAGAAACTTTCAGCAAAACAATTTTTCATCAGAAAATATTAGTTTATCCAGCCCAAAACTTTCAGCAGAGAGAACTCGCTCCAGCAAAGCACAAGGGTTATGGCACTCACCAGAGATGACTTTATTATCCAAACCTTATTTTCTGAAGCCCAGAGTGAGTGCTTGGTCTCCTGAGACCCAGGCTGCACTGACTCTCAATCCCTGGTTCATCAGGATTCGATTTTAACACTTCTGAAGTTTCAGATCTATGTCTACTGGTGTACCCCTGCGTGGTGTTGAAATGGCAGGAGGAACAGCAAGGAAGACTTCATTTCAAATCGCAGTTCAGCTCAGCGCTTCAGTAAATTTGAGAATTTGCATAAAAACACCAAGACTCTACTGCGATTGCTAAATTGGGTTGTAGGAGAAGATTATTTAAAAAAATGTCACGAGTGGAACAGGGGGATGTCTAGATGCCTACACACATCTCACATCTACATGCTTATTTTTTTGGCAGAATTTTCTGACCTAAAGCCCAGAGTGGCTCAAAGGTGTTCAGGAAAGCCAGATGTTTAAAGGCTTGACCAAATGCAGCTGCTGAACTATGAGAAAGTAGAATTTCAACCATGCCTAATTTTTAGTCATTCATATTTGTTATGAGTCACCTTGGCGAACAGGTCTCATTCTGCCCTCTAATGATTATTTCAGCCCATTGGAAAGTGGCACTGGTGAGACCAGTGAGGTGATATATGGGTGAAATGTGTGAGACCCCGAGGCTGGGCTTTCTTTGCAGCTTGGAGGCTAGCAAGGCAAGCGGTGCCTTGGCTGAGTGCACGGGGTTTTTATAGAAGAGAGTGGACTTAGCTGCAGCTCGAGGCCTTGTTGGCACAAATGAGGGAGCTGTTTGCTCTCTCGACATGTTGTTCCGCTATGGCACTCACTGCCATGACAGGCTGTGGTGGCCAAAATCTTCCATGGTATAAAAACCAATTAGATGAGTTCATGGCCAAGTGATGCAGCGATGGCTATTATGCACCAGGAGACTGTCTTTACCTCAGAAAGTATCTAAGTCCACTGGGGACCATCAAAGCACCCCAGGCAATTATCTTTGTGTGTTTGTCTTGTCCTTAATCTTTTTGGTAGACATTTACAGCTACTTGGTATTAGAGACAAGGTTCTGGGCTCAGAGGGACTTCTCAGTTGAGCCAGCCTGGCCATTCTCATAAAGAAGAAGGAAATGACTTGGCTTTGCCTCTGTTTTAGATGGCACTTGAAGATGTTAAGTCTGTATTATCTCTTTGGTAAGTGATGCGAGGTCTCACTGTCCCTGAGAGCTGTTTCTGTAATAAAGAACCCCAGCTCTCTGTAAGGAGACAATCCTGAGGACGCTGGCAATCACTCCTGTGTGCTGCTGGAAAGCATCGTGTCTGTGCTGGGGTCTGCGTTGGCTCAAGCTTGTAAGGAGGAGGAAGAAGAAAAGCAAAAATATACGGGAAAAGGTGAGGGTGATTTGGCAATTCAAGTGTCAGGAGGAGCTGATCCAAGCAGTTCAACATAATCGCTGAAAGCGGAGAAAATCCAGGAGATTTCACTGGAACTGAGCAAGAGCTCGACAGCTGGCAAATGCTAATGTAAGCAGGCAACTGGGACTGAGGGGTAGAAGGGAGGGTGGTGTCATTCAGCACCGCTTATACAAGTGTTGTTTATGTCTGAAAAGAGCCTGCAGAAAATGTGCCCCTTTTTGCTCAGCCTCCCTTCCCTGCCACACAGCCCTGCCTGCCCAGCCCTGCCATGCCAGTGGGCGGCTTTGCGCTGGAACAGTCTCATCTCAGGCAAAGCATCTCCAGAGCAGCCTTGGTTTATCCAGCCTGAGGAAAACTGCCTCCTCCGCTGCTGTCTGGAGCGTCAGGACAGAGATGCTCACGGTGCAGTGGAAGCATCCTCTTGTTTTGCTGAACTGCTCGTTTCTGCTCCGGGGATGGGGAGGTGACTGATGCAGGGCTGGCACAGCACAGAGCTGGGTGTCCAGCCTCAACACACCAGTGTGTTTTTTCTCATGCAAGTCTCCCCTCGAAGGGGCTGTTCCTTTCAGTGGAGTAAAGGCTGGTAACATCAGTGCATGGCTGCTGCGCTTCTTCAGGTGGCAAAGTTTCACTGTTTCTCACCAGTCACTGGGTTCTCTGGATGCTCAGCATCAAATTTGATTTTCTGTCTTATTGCTTCTCTGGATTTCTGGCAGGACTTTGTCATCAAACGAGGCCAAATCCTTTTTTGGATAGGAGCAAATGCGGCCATTTTTGTTGTAGTAGAGGTAAATTTCTTGCTTGAGCATCAAACTCAAAGCAATATTCTTGCAGTGATGAGTTAGTGCCGAGCACCCATGCTGTGCTGCAGACGAGATCTGCTCAGTCCAAGATTGCATCAGAGTAGCACACACCGTATTTAGGCTGTCAGTACACCAGCAATAACGTCCTCTGCAAACGGCACCATTCCCTGCCTCTTCTCCCTCACTGTACAATTAACTATTTAACATTTAACAGCTCAGAAAAGCTCGGTTGTGCTTCAGCGATAGTCTCTGAGCCCATTCCACAACTTAATGCTCTGAAGTTGTTCTCTGGCCTTTGTTTCCTGCAGCCTTGTCCAGTGCATGAAATACGGAGATGAAGTGATTGGAGTATGTTCATATTCTATCATCAAAATTTGTATTTTTCTGCATCTGAATAATAATTTTGTAGTCTCAAGATAAGCATTTTGGCCTTAGAGCTTTTGCTTTGATGTTTTCTCTCACAGACACCTATCACATTAAATATCTGTGCTGGACACTGATTTTCTAAGAGAAAAAGAAAATCAGCAAATGACATGAAGTTTGTAACTGCAAACCACAATCCTGTCTCATTTCCTGAATGGTATCATGCTGTTCAGAGCTATCGTTTCCTATTGTAGACCACGTAGCATGAGATTCACTCTAGTAATTCTCCATGGAATAGGCTTACAGTTAAATGTAATGTTAAATGGAATGTTAAAGAATCAGATTTATAGGAAAGTGTTTTGCTTTGTTGACCATGTTAATGATAAAGTTCTGCAAGAAGATAATATTTGGGTTACTGTAATTCTGCCTGCTTTTGTGCAGGATATTTCTGGTTTCCAGTGAAACACCTAGGCTTAAGGTTCTCTATAAAGACTTTTATTTGGATGTTCTGCAGGCATTCCTGAGGCAATACCTTACTGATGATAGGCTTCAGGAGCTTGTTGGTGTGTTAATTTGAATTAATTATAGCATATCTGACTTGCCTTTGCTATGAAATTGACTTGCCTAATTTATCTAGTAGAAGTTGTCGCTATAAAATCCAGAAGCTTTATGAGGATAAAGATCTTGGGATTACAGTTACTCTCCTAAATACTTAATCAGACCAGAGCTGAAATCAGTCAAACACAAGGTCCTGTGCCTGTATTTAGAGCCAAGGGAATCCATGAATCCAGGTGCATGCAAACCCCAAACATTTCATTTTAATCATTAATATTATTCTAATTCAGAAGGTGTGGGGAAGTCCACAGTGTCCTGGGGAACTGCATTAACTATGGATTTTCACTTTGTGTTTCCTAAACCAGCAATAGGTGATCCTGGCACAGGAGAATAGTGATGTATGCAATTCCTGTGACTTAACTGAAAGCCAGACAGGGACAACTTCATTAACCAGAAGGATGGCTCCCTGGGGCTGGGGCTCCAGCTGGAGACCCTGCTTCTGGCAGAACCTTTGGAAAGCCTGCTATCACACGGTGAATGACCAGTTCCAGCTGCTTTGGTAAGTTATAGGTTCCTATAAGACTTCTCAGCCAGATACCAGTTTCTTTAGGATGGGGGTCCAGACACACTGCACCATGTGGGTGCCCTGGATTGGGAATACTGATATGCAGCTGCAGGGCTGGCAGTGGCCCTACCCGTGGTCCATCAAGGAAATGCTTAATCAACATGAATTCATTTCTAAGGATTATTTCTTACCCACTGTGTTGATGTTTCCTTAAGGAAAATGTCACTGTATTGAATTAACAGTGCTGAGCCAGCAGCCCCTCTGTTTGTGCCTCTTAAATCTGAAAACTAGGGGATATGGTATTCAGTCTTAATGTAAGAAACAGTCAAATGGATAAAAAAAACTACCATAAGGAAATATATTTTTAAAAGGAGACAGAGAAATCCAAAAGCCCTGGAGGCTGAGGAATTACCTAGGGGGTAGAGGGAGGGCAGCCCTGGGGTCCTGTGCGTCTCGCCCAGGCTCCACTGGCAGGATTGCTCCCCTGCAGAACTGGCACCCTTTGTGCTGGAACAGTCACCCAGATCTCATACATTGCTGTGAAAAGTCTCCACTTCAACACACACCCGCCTTTTTTTTTTTTCTTTCTCCTATTGAGGAATAAGAGGAGTGGGAAAGAGAGATGAAGTTTTGTCAGCAATTTCTGAATGAGCTCTAATGTGAGGCTTTTTACCTTTCAGTGAGAGCAGGAGAATTATATACTGCTCTGCCGAGCCAGACTCCAATATCCTGTCCAACACACATGTGTGGCTAATTTGTCTTTTTATATTGTTAACATTAAGACACTTTACACCAAGATTAACTCTGCTGGTAATTTGACTTCATTGGTGCCTGGAACACTGCACTAGGTAAGCTGCATTTATATAGCTAATACGTGGAAGAAAATTTTTGTTCTTTTGCATGTGCTTCTCTTGGGCTCTGTCTTCATTAGGCTCTGAGCATGTCTAAGATGGTAAAAAGCCCTGCTCCTGCTCATGAGCAAAGCCAGAAGGGTTTCAAATAGGCCATGCTACAATTTTGAAAGGAGGCTGATTTCTTATTCAGACTCAAATGCTCTTTGATTAATAAAACACGTTAATTTACATCCAGTTGGAAATTAAATAACAGCTGACGGGAGGCACAAAATGTGGCAATTCTTTTCAGAATATGTAAGAGCAGGTTTAGAGATTCTATACTGTATAGAAGACACAGGGATTTGCAAAATGCAACTCATAGCTTGACAAGCCCTCACAGGTCACTGAAGTAACCATTTCATCCTCAAATGATTAAACAATATATGGCAGAGACTGTGTGTAGGAAAGGTGGTGCAACCTGAACTGCAATGCGAAACTGGGAACAGATGAATAAATTCCAGTTTCTTTTGGATGTAATAAGTAAGAACAAGTAATGTAAAGTAAGAACAAGATTACCTGTAGGAGGGTTAGTTAGAATAACTTAAACACAGTTTGAACTATCTTTTCCATAATAATCTGTGTGGTTCAGTCAATATTGAAAAGTTTGGCTGCCTCATTTTTTTAAAACAATTATTATGGGTCAGCATGGAATATAAGGATAAATTGTCTATGGGGAAAGGGAATCGAGATAAGCTTTCAAAAATAAGTTCACAAAATTGAAATGACTGAATACAGCATGGAATGATAAAACTAAGCACTGATGAGGTGTGAGGAATGGGAAGAGCAGTCCAAATGACCTCACTGAGAAGATTGCATATCTGATTGCACACTTGCTGGGGCAGTGCTAAGCTCTTCCGTGCAGGCAAGGTTCATACCTGAAAGGCTGTCCAGGAGTAAATTGGTAGGCAGCCCCTCAAAGTATTATTTCTTCCCTGAATCTTGCCAGGCTGGGAATTATCAGTTAATAATGATTTTGTGGTAAGAACAATTCCATATTTCATTTGTTGTGTTTGTTTTGTAGGGCATTAGCACACCAAATAATGAACCTGGAGCAAGTGACTGATTCGGCTGAGCGTTAGCTCCGATGATGAAGGTGGTTGATGATAAATTATAGTTTTGTTGTTCAGGAAAATGCAAGTTTCTAGAAGCATTAAATTCAGAGTGTGTAGTTACAGCGGAAAGCAATATGCTCTGAGATTATTTTATTCTAACTAGTTCTAGAAGCCTCATTATTGGAAAAATGAGAATCAAAAATTATGCTTCCTATGATATTTTGAATTAATTTTAATTATATTATTCTTCCTTTTATGAAACATCTCTCTGGTGCTCATAAACCGGAGAAATTGATATAATCTACTCTGACTACAAGTTTACATGATAAATTGTTAGATGCAGAATTTGCCTGTTTCTTTATGAGATGTAATACCTGACCTCGTTTGGGCATTAAGAACATTTTGCACAACTTTGCACATAGGCACAATCCATTCCCTGCTCTGGCTGTCCTTCACACCTGTCAAAAATGCACATAAACATCAGACATCAGTTATCTCAAGATCAAATCAAATAACCCCACAACCACACAAATGTAATTAAGATAAACACACTCACAAATTCCCAATGGATTCCACTCAGCCCTGCCAACCTCTCAGCATAGAATTAGAGCAAGAAGTGGATTTTTGGCTATAGTATGTGCTTTTTCTGTAAAATAACTGTCTCTCTTTTTTTCTTACAGATTTCTTTAAGGTTTTTGGTGTATATTGATTGGGTTTTTTCTCAGCTTGGGAGCTTTCAGAGTTTGCATGTGCTTTTAGCTGTCTCCTAATGGCTATCCATCCTCGAATTCCAAAGCAGGCATGCATTTATTCCTGATGAAGATCTTGTTTTCTTTAGGCTCCCCTTTGACTCGCGGAGTACATGTTAATTAACCACCTCATTGGCTGTTAGAGAAATATGCCTGCAAATCCAGGCTGACAATCCGCATGAGGAAAAATAGTGCAAAGGAAAGCGTACTGTTAGAATAAAGAAAGCTCTGCAACTAAAATTTTCTTCACAAGAATGAAACAGTGGTATACAATGATGAATTGCCAGAGGAGCTACACGTGTGCATGGACGCACACACATGAAAAATCAATATAGTTGATGAATTCCCTTCTATTGCAGTTAAGGATAATTAATTTCTCATGACCCTCAGTATTTATGTGTGTGAGCATCAAATAGATGGAAGAACACTAACATTCCCAAAAATTTGGCTTATGTGTTTCTTATTTTGAGGTCTTTTTGTTTGAACTCTAGGAAATTTAGCAGAATTTAATACACGAATCAACTAGACTACAAAGTCAAATAGCCAAAAAAGATAATATTTTATATATTAAAAGGTGCTTCTAACAACATTTATTTTTACAATAGTGTTTTGTTGAATGAACAGCTTGGACAAAGCCGCTGGTAAATCGCTCAAAATGAGACTGCCTGACACTCAAATAGCTGCTAATGGTAGGTAGCTCCTTGACTTCTTGTTATATTTCTCTCTTATATTTAATCCTATTCTTCTCAGTCCATTATGCAGAAGGACATTGCTTTGCTTAAAGGGTTATCAATGTCACCAGGCATTGGAAAAGATCTGGGTACATTTTAAACACCTTTTTGCAGAGGGGACTCAGGTGTCCTATTGAGATTCAGAGCTTCGCTGAGGTTGGAAACCTTTGGAGAAGACCCCTGGGAAGGCTTTTCTGCTGCTTCCTGGTTGGTGAATCTCCCCAGGGCAGCAGAGCTATTAGCAGCTGCTCCATCACTAACCACACAGGACGTTTTCCATTTCAACTCCTATTTTTGCTCCTTTACCAAGGGAATGATACTTAGGAGTGGGAGCTAAATCTTAATGTATCTTCAGGCCCTGCTGCCCTAATCTCGCCTTGTGTTCATTGGGTGTTTCTATGGCAACTCCCCAGGTAGTTTTTCTGTTATCTGGGTGAAGTTAACTGGAAAGAAGTAAATATGCTTGAGATGAAGTGGTGTTGGAGAAGACTAATATGGCCTTCAAAGCCTGGTCTGAAAAGAAGCTGAATTATTTGTAGGAACTCCCTGTTGGAAGAGGCTTGAAGGTCCTGTGGTCCAAGATTTTTCCTAAAGTGCATTTGTCCCCCTTGGTGCCAGCACAGTCCCAGGTAGCGGCAAATTTTGGTGCATTATTAATAAAGCATACAGATTCCAAACTGGCCATTCCTTGCCGGGAATGGTATTTTCTCACACAGTTTGAGAAGATCAATAGTTTCCGTTCCAACCAAATTATGATGAACCTAGTGTCATGTTCTGTACTACCCATCCGATGGTCCTTTACACTTTTACTACCCATCCAATGGTCCTTTTCACCTTTACCCATGCGATGGTCCTTTACACCTTTACCACCCATCCAATGGCAGCACAGAGAGGCCAGATCCTGCATCACTGCTCCCAAAAGTGTGGGTGAGGGACAGGCCTGGCTAAAGGGATGCTCTGAGGGGAAGAGATCTTCTTTGTGGCTTTATGCAAGGCGCCTGGGGGCTGTTGTGGCAGCTTTTCTCCAAAAGAATAACTCAGATTATCCCAAGCCAGAAAAATCTATGTCCTAATTCAAAGCACGCTCCCTTCACTACCCCTTTCATTTCAATGCTGTGGATCAGACCTTTCCAGGTTGATGTTGTAACTGATCTTAATATACCTTTCTTTTTTGTTTTCAACCACCACAGACTGAGCTGTTGGTGAGCCAGTGGCTGTTTCAAAGCTGCCAGACCTCTGCTAGCCAGTGAGCCTTTCTCTTGGAGCCTGAGAAACATCTCCACTGGGGAGCTGTGACCTCCTGCTGGTGTCACCCCAGGGGATGGAAAACCTGCCTCCTTTGCAGCACGAGTTGCAGATACCAGCCAGCTGCTTTCCCTGCTTTGATTTTTTGGATACCAGCCATGGATTGCTTATCATCGGTTCTGATCCCTAAAGCCGAGGTGCTGATTCTAATCTGCGGCTGCAGCCGGGTTTAAATCTTTATCTGCAATTGGTGAGTCTGAGCGCTGAGTGAGAGACGTTATTAGATTATTAAATCAATGACACTCAGGTTATTAGTCACACTCATCCGCATTACCTGACACTGTAATGATGTTCTATTTTTACTTCCAGCCTGCTAATGTCCCAGAGGTACTGAAATTATGACCAGAAAATTAATTTCTATACATTTGAACAAGAAATAGAAATATAGGGAATAATCCCACATTGACAGTACAAATCCTAATGGAGTTGTTTAGAAAAGCAATGGGGAAAGGGAGAGGGTTGAGATCTGTCTCTCACATGCAGCCTTCCCTCTGCACTGCTATGCCAAGCTCTTACGGGTATAGTGGTTGCTAATAATTGGGCTAGACCGTTTCAGCTTGTAATTAATTTGGGGCAAGCAGGGCTTCTGAGCTGGCATTAATGATTTTACTTGCTCAGCCAATACTTTCTTGCAGAATCTCTCCACCAGGATGTCGCAACAGGCTTTTTTCAGGCATGAAATCAAGCCCAGTAAACAGAAAAAGGCCAGCACATGGCAAGATGTTGTTTATGTTTTCAAAAATTACTCCATAAGTGCAGGCAAATTACCATCCCAGCCCTCAGGTTGAGTTAAGAAGGGAGGCCCAACCTGACAACTCCTAAAGACTGAATCTGATGTTATTTCTGCTCTGTGTCACTAACCATCTGCAAGTTGGGAGGAATCTGCTGCAGTGGAAAAATAGCTCAGGAGGTGCTTAAAGTCCATCCCCACCCTTTGCCTATCAGAGCAGTACTTGCATCTTGCCCCTGCAGCCAGGGAGACATAGAAATTTGCCCCTAAAAGCTCTGCTCCCTGCTTTGAAGCCCTAGGTGGGAGCTGCGGTGGGATGCAGGAATGGGATGATGCTGGAGCGGGCCAGGGAGAGCGCTGGCACGGAGACAGAAGCCTGACCGCGGGGAGGGTGGCTGGAAGAGGCGAGCTCTGGCGGGGTACCCACAGCACCCAACCAGCTTTCAGCTGGAGCAGCTCTCTGGTGGGCGCAGAGATTTTGTGAGGAAAACCAGGGAGAAGCATATGGTGAAACGCTCCATGAGGGTGAGCCGTTCACACGCTTTCCCCACGCCACCCACAGCCCCAGCTTCTTGCAAGTTCCCTGAGCTTATTGATTACTGGCTGAAAATCTCCATATTGCTTAATTATAACTTGCTTTTAATGCATATCTTCACAGTGTATTTGTTTCATATCTTGCAATTAATTCTAAAGTTCTTACTGTGCCAGAAGCAGAGCAGGGTGATTTTCTGAGGTCTTCAGCTGAGGAATTTCCGCTTAAAAAGGGAGAGACCTGTGAGTAGGAGTGTGGAGGCAGGTGTTGTTGGTACCTGCTAAATGCACATTGTAGGATGTTCTTGTGAGCAAAGTTTGTAGTAGAATTATAATGAGCTGAGTTGTTTAGGTGTAATTAAAAGATAGGGTGAGAACTTGCATGGAAATACTTTTCTCCAAGCTTTGTGAAGTCTGCTAATAAGATATAAACATTTAGCAGCTCAGCTGGAGTACAGTGTACTCCTTGGTTAAACATTAAACGGACATTGTCAAGTGGTTTTAATTAATTAGCTATGTTTTAAATCAAATCAAATCAATTTGGAGCAGTTAAGCTCAAAATTAAAGTTGTTTTCACCTGGTGGGAAATGTCCTTCAAATTCCAAACATCTTAAAGACAATGAAAATTAAAAATGTCTTTAAGAAATTGCATTCACACAGTTCCCTTTCCTTTTCTCATTTACACAGAGAATGGCTAGTATTCTGATCATCTGTGATTACTGTAATTGCTGTAACAATATGTCTAAATTGGAGACTTTTAGTCCATATCCATTACAGCCAGCATTTACACAACTTCTTCTAGACATGCAGTACACAGACCTCTCGTCAAACCTGGCTATACAGTCTTGAATATACTTTTCTCTTTTTATTGCAACTTTGCATGGTGCAAAATAGCTCTTACATTAGCTGGTAAATAAGGAAGGTGAGCAAATCAGTTAATTTGCATGTTATTAATGTGATTGCTGAACATGGGTGGGATATTGGTACTTTACGCTCAGCCTCCAGTATCTCTGAGCTTTCTGCCCACTTTTGGCTGCACTGAATGTTGGGACAGAAGTTTCAAGACTTGCAAAACTCTTCCAAGTATTGTGAAAATCCACAGCCGGGAAGGGGTGGGACCCCCAACAAGTGTCTGCATTGAAGGGAGATGGAGCAAGGTGAGAGGAGGGAGGGAGGCTGTGGATGCAATCCAGTTCTGGGCAGGGAGGGGTTTCTATTTTCTTTCTTGCTGTTTTTGGAAAATAAATGCTATTCTTGATATTGACTTCTTCAAACAAACAAACAAAAAATGAAACAACAAAAAAGTGAGAGTTTAAGCACTTGTTATTAGACCAGCACTATACTGTATATTCTATTAGAATCTTTGTGTTAGATTTAGGGGAGGGAAAAATCAACACAAACTTCCTGTGACACAATAGGCCATAAATACTGGAAGCGTTTATGGTCCACTATGTGAAACTGTTGTAGTCTATTGAGTAAATAATCTACAGATTAAAGCTTTCTAAGTACACAGCAACTTGATAGGTAACCAAAGAAGCCATTACAATATGTCATGTCAATATGAGGAGGATTAAGGTCCTCTACACTTGGTGCAGTGACAGAGTCTGTGCAGCAAAATGCTGTTAAACAAAAGTGATCTCCTTTTAAAACAACTTGCAGCACAGTTGTGCTCCAAGGCTGGGGGCCGGGGATTTGGAGAGAAGCAGCTGTTCCTGCTTTAATTTATTGCAACACAAGGATGATTGTGCAAATTAAGTGATTGCGCTCAGTCTTCAGCCTCATGGCCTCGCCTGCTCCTGGACCACTGGTGGCCAGGGCCAGGACCATCTGCCACAGAGAAAGGAGCAGGTTGATGTGTTTGAGGGTAGCTTCTAATCCTTTTCTTGGAAATAAGGCAGAGTGCTTTCTCTCTGAAACCTGGGAGAAATCTGTGTGTGGAGAGCTTCACTGTGAGGCCATAGGACAGGAGGAGGTAAAGCCCCAGAAGCCCTTGCACATCCTGGGCAGAAAGCAGCATGCTCGGTGGGAAGCCAACGGGTTTTCCTCAAGCAAAAGATATTTCTGCCTTTCTCCCTTAGCCATCCATCCAGGCGCCACCCTGACAAGCCACGGCAAGGAGCCTGGGATGCTGCTCCTCTCCCCTTCGTGGGAGCCCAGCTCAGTGCTGCCTCAGTCCCCAGGGCACCCTTGATTCCATCCAGGGAGCCCTCCTGGACTTCCTTTTGCAGGAGCCTCCGGGCTAAGGGCATGCAGGGTCCTGTCTCCTCCCAGCATTTAATTACTCCAGGTTTCCAGTCACTCTGGTGAGTTTAATATGAGCTATGTAAATTCCTCCCAAGAATGATAGGATTTTGACAGCCTGATTTGCCTTGCAGGCATCCTCAAACCAGCTCATTTTCTCTTCCCTGGAATTTTTGAGTGGTTGGGTGGCATTTGATTATCATTGGCTGGCATATCTGAGCTCTGGGGCTGAGCATAAAGATATTTTAAATTTAATAGGTTTAAGATGTCATTATTTCCGTGCTGATGAATTTATACTTGTAACCAGAGAAACTTAGAGCATTTAATGAACTTATTTAGTTATCATGGTGCAAGCTTTAAACCCAATCCCAAGTATAAAATTAAATCATGTTGGATAAAAACTAACACCCAGAAGCAAAAACTGAACTAAGTAAATGAATGAATTTCAAAAGACAGAATAAATACAGACGTAGGGCACCTAGGGGACAGATTTGCTAAGAATTTTTGCACTGTTTTCAATGGAGCTTGTAGCAGCATCAAAGTATTAAATCTGATTTACTAGAAAGGATTTGTATAGTATTTCATTGCCTGCTTCCCAGTACTGGCAATCCCTTCCCCTTCGCTCCCAGACCACTAGCAAGAACTCTGGACGCTGCTGAACACTCTGTGGAGAAAGCTCCAGCTTTTCTGTGGAGCATGCAAACAGCCAGAGAAGAAAGTAACACAACCATTCAGTGATCTGAAGGATTAACAATGTGATCCTATGAAAACCAATTCTAATTCCAAATGAGTTAACACAGAGCAGCCCTGCTGCTCTGGCTGGGAGATGGATGCTCTGCGCTCACCCATGGGACAGTCCTTTCTGCCCTTCCCAGTGCATTGGGAGTTTGGCTTTGCTGAGATTGTACAAGAGCTTTGAAATCTCCTTCCTGGCTTCCTCGTGCCAAGGCTTTTCTGAATAGCTTTTAAATTCTATAAACTGTCAGAGTTGATGCAAGGAATATGTGTCCCTGGTAACAAGGGAGATTTCTGTTTTCCCCATAAAGAGTTGGTCATGTCCTGTGGAGTGATGACACAAAGTCCAGGTTTGGAAACATCAAAACGGTTTGGGGTTTTTTAAACCATCAGAGAGCCTAGATGAGGAGAAACTGCTCTTAATTTACTCTTGAGAACTTCATATAAGATGTAAGTACTGATAAGCTGCTCTAGTAGTGATTGTTGTTATCAAATTCAGCATCCCTATGGAGAAAATGGCCTACCACAGCCGTATTTCATTGTAAATAAAGAAGCCGGAGGAGAATGATGAAACAGAAGGCATTAAACTAAAAATAAGAAAAATAAATGTTGTCTTCATGTTACCTACAAGCAGAGATTCCTCATTTGATGCTTATGAAAAGCATGCAAATGCACCAGGAAGCAAAGTAGCAGGGTTGAATGACAGAGGAGAATCACCAAAAGGACTTAGTGGAACTAGGCTTTCACGAGATTAATCTCCTGTGGACTAGTAACAAGTAGGAAGCCAGGATTAAGAATAAAGTCCTATGTCAGTTTTTACAGTGAGTGGAAATCAGAGTAGAAATCCCTCAGGTACCTGTGCTGGACACAGCATATTCAGAAATTATCTGGAAAAAAGAGGTAAGTGGTGAGGTGTGAAAGTCTGCAGGTGGCACAGATTTATCCAGGCTGGCCAGACCTAAAGCAGAGGTTTGCAGAAGGATCTTGGAGAAACAAAGAAATAACAGGTTGATACAAACTGGCTGGTGAGATTCAGTGCCGATGCACTTGTTAAAACAGGTCTGCCTACGTATTCATTCTAATGGACTTTGAATTAACACTGAAGCAGGAAAACATTCTGGAACTTTTGTGGCTGTTCCTCTCCAAACACTGGCACCATCCTCATGGCCAAAGGGAGGAAGGCTCTGACCACGAGGAGCATTGCTACACCAAGGTGAAATCCCTGCACACCCACACCTCTGATCCTGCGTGCGGGTCTGGTTGCCCATGGCAGAAAGGCTGCAGGAGAACAAGAGGAGATGCACGGAAAGCAACAAATCTCATTAGACTTAGGCACCAGCCCCTGTGATAGGAAAAGCTCAATACACTTAGTGCTCTTGCCTGGAAAGGACGTGATTGAAGGGGAAATGGTAGAGGTCTGTGCCATCATAAGAGATGTGAAGGTGGATAGGGATGGGTGTTGCTTGTAATGCAAGAGTGCCAAACTCCTGGTTTGGGGAGAAGAGGGCTTGTTTCTTTCTTTATTTATTTCTTTTGAAGTGCAACACTCAGCTGTATTGCTGAATGATCAGCTACCAGTGGAGCGGGTCAACAATTTTCCAGCAGAATAGTTTTCTGAGCCACTTTCTGTTGGAAAATGCTGATTCGATGGTATCAAGATGCTCTGTGGGAACATGTCAATGCCATCAAAGCCGTCAGCAGAAGCCAGACATCTGCCCGGCCTCCTTGCCTGCTGCCCAGCTGGCTGGCTCCCGGGGACAGCTGGGCCCCCGTGCCACAGCCTGCAGCCCAGTTCATTTTTCTTTACTTTGTCATTGTTCTATTTATACTGCATTTTTCCTCCATTTTCCTCTTTACATTTTATATCCAATATACTTACAGTGTTAGAAAATCCTCTCTTGCCTATCAGAACATCAGATATCAAATCAGAGTGCAAGTCACACAATGAGAATCATTTATATTATAATTTAAATGAGTTTTAAACATGTATTTTAAGATAAAAAATACACAAATCTAAAGAATACATACAGTAAAATGTTGCTTTTCTTTTCATTTATGTATCACATCATATATTAATATAAAGTGATATTTTATCTTGCATAGCGGTTGGGTCTGTGAAGCCAACTTTATATTTGGATCCCTTTCTAACTCACTGTGCTAAATGGAAATAGCATTTTTGTAGGACGCAATTTCAGAATTTCACTCCCTGGGCAATTGAAACATTTGCTGTGTTTGGTTGCTTCTTTTCACAGATGTGTAGGAAAGAGGTACTGAGTGTTCTCTCCGTTTAAATGAAAATACCTGTTCTTAACCTGAATCAGGGCTAATGGATCACACAAAATGGATGAGTCAAATTTTAAAGGTAGGTGGAAAATCAGCCATATCTGGGGTAAAATGAACAAACAAAACCCCTTTCTTAGTCAACAAACACACCGCTGGAAACAGGAGCAGGATAAACTACGTAAAATACCCATCTTTGTAATCCAAGATGTGAAGAAATCAGAAGAAACAGGTAACTTTATGTCCAGCATTTTTGTTTTGCCTGCAACAACTACCACCTACAACAGGGCAAAAACCTGCACCTACACGAATAGTGTCCATGCCATGGATGAGGTTGTCACCGGCTGCAGGTGGTACCAGCTCTCACCAAATAACCAGCCCTTGCTCTTCACTAGATAAGCAACTCCTCTGCAGTTCATGCATATTTTGATTTGCAAGGCTTAAGCTTGGTCCATACAATCAAGTGAATTATTTGAAAGGTTGATTTGGAAGCTGTTTTCCTGGTGAGCTGATGGTGCTGGATCCAAGTTAGTTCACCTCCTGTGTGCAGTGAGCTGCAAGGGGGTTTGTGCCCAGCATCCAACCCACATGGCAGCACTTTGTCACTGTGGCCACCCCTGACTGCAGCCCAGGTGAAAGCAAAAATGCTGTTTGTTCAAGCAGCGTCTGCAACCCCAATCTCCCAATGCTTGGTGTGATGATGAGTCTAGCTCGTCATACTTATGCGACTCCTCTGCCTTCGGAGGAGGGTCATGGTGATGGAGATGATGTTTCAAGTCATATATGGTAAACCACCCCTCCATCATCCCCAAATACTGTGGTCACCGCTATCACTTCTCTTTCTGGGGTGATTATTTTCAGTAAACGAACATTTGGCTGAAATAACGTCAGTGCAGGGAGCCGCTGCGCCACGGGCCACCATTAGCAATTAAAATTAGATAAACAATTAGCCTGTGAACTTGGCACTCTGACCACTGTTGCCTCGACAGCCACTGCAGGAGCCTCCCGCAGCGCCTGTATGACCTGGTGTTCTGGGGTCAGAGCAGTGCTGGCAGGTTGGGATGTGGTGGGATGCCTAGAGGAGATGCCAGCATCAGCAAGGGGATTCTGGGGTATATAGTGTTATTTATTATGCCTTCAGTTTCTTTTTCTTCTCCCCTTCTTTATCAGGGCACTGGAGGGAATAGGAACATGCTATCTAATTTCCTAATTTTCTGTCAGCTTTCTGGCTTTCAAAATGATTGCAGCAGAAATCTATAAAACAAGGGTGAGGGAAGCAACCTTAATACCATTGTAAATCTCAAAAATGGATGCAGAAACACAGTACTCAGATAGGAGTAAATAAAAGCAAGGAGAGATTCATTCTGTTTTTCTCCTCTGGAAACCTACTGGCAGCTTGGAATTATTCAGAAAACAACATTTAACTGAGAAAAAGGGAACCCTGTAAAATAGTAAAGATTATACCGTAAAGCTAAGCACTGTCCATAAATCATAGCTGAGAACATCGCTAAGTTATAGGAACCTGCAGATGGCTGTCATTAAAGGGAAAGAGCCTCTCCCAGCCTGGCGGAGCGTGCTGTGCCAAGGTGTAGAGCTACCAAACCGAGCTGCTTTCATGGGGGAGCCACAAAACTGGTTTTAAAATAGGAATTTCAACCAGAAGCCACATGAGCTGTTCGGGAGGATTTAGGCTTATTGAGAAACCACAGTGGTAATTTCAGGCCTAATTTACAGGAGACTCTAATAAGCCTTCCCTGTTGAAAATAATAGGGCAGTATTTCTCGCCAGTGCCGTGTCTGGGGCTGGGAGGGCAGGCGTGGGGCAAGGCGCTCGGGGGCTGACCCTGGTGTTATCCCCATAACAAATGGGGGCAACCTCTGCCCATCCAAAGGGATGGGGGCTACTGGAACAGGTAAGAGGCTGGGGGTTCTCCCTCCCAGCTGTTTTTGGGGAAGGGGGCAGGACAGACCAGTGGGCTCCTTCCCTGCTCTGGATGTATCCTTTGTGCTCATCGAAGCATTGCTGTTTTTCTCTTTGAGATGAACTTGTCTGAGGCTTTGACTGAAGAAACAGAGAGGAAACATGCTGGAAAAAAACCTGCAAATCTGAAAATAGCACACAGGCAGCTGCTGCTTTCAAGATCAAGATGTCACCAGGTGAGCTCCCCTAGGATTACATACTAAGCCACGCCATGACTTAGTATCAGGACCCCATGGGGTGGTGCCGGCTAGCGAAGCCCTGCATCACAGATGTGCAGGGATGTCCGTGCCAGCGCTGAGCTGGGGGTGGAGAGGAGGAGCTGGGAGGCAGCCCAGGCTGCACTTGCTTACCAGGAAGGGCTGTGCCAGGCACCACTTCCCAAAGGCAGATCACACTTCCCAAAGGTAGGTCACACTGTTGTTTTGCAAGAGCCTCTACGGAGACTTAATCCTGAATACTGTCCTGAGGCACAAGTGTTCCACATGAGCCCTAGTCCTGTGCCAGAAGGTTCAGGTGTAGGTCTGGCAATCAAAACCCTCAATGTGTAACCCAGACCTCTGCAAACCTACCCTTGTTTTGAGGTTGGAAATGCTTTGTCCCATTCAACCACACTCACCAGTGTTCATGATTTATCAAGGTCACCATCTCTAGCAAGGTCAGCAGCTTTTCCTGATAAAAAATGCACAGCAGCTGATGGCACTGATTTTAGTTCCTTCCCTCCCCCTTATTTTTAGTGCACCATTCTCATTTTCCTTTGTTGGCATTTCTGCAAGAGCATCAGCTACCTGCAGATACTTGCAAATACTTGCCAGGCTCAGTATTCACGAGGTCAGGGGCTTTCCCTGGTGCTAACCAGGCTCTCTGCAAAAGCTATAGTCACAATGTTTTCCGAAAACATAGCCGGGAGGAACAGATCCCATAGTATTTTTCTTCTTCTGTCTCTGGGTGGAATCGAGAACTGCTCACTGCATCTCAAACAACTGTGTTTAAGTCCTTGACACAACTCCCTTTTGTGCTTTGGTAGAAAAGTCATCACTAGCAGATGCAATTTCTTTCAGTGCTGGAATTGTGTTTATTTTATTGGAATGGTTCTCCATTTATCTGGTCGCAAAGGGATGAGGCAATTTATGTTGGCAGCACTGAATGTACTGAGATTGGCAGTAGTTGGGCTCTCATGGCTTGTTACCCAAGGAAAGTTCAGAGCATACTAATTTATCCCACTGTGGAGCAGCAATAGAAGAACCGTATGGTTGGAATCAATCAGTCTTACATTAGTAACACTGTAAACATTTTTTAAGACAGAAAAAGATCAAATAAATCTACTTTATTCTATTTCATTGTAACGTCCAGTTCTTCCTTTCCATCATACAAACAACTTCCAGGTAATGGAAAGGATATTGCATTCACTATTCACAAATCACAATTTGACCTATTATTTGTAATTTTCAGTGCCTGCCTTCTTATGTGGTGTTCATAAAATGAGATTAGAGTGATTTACAATAGTGAGAAATGGAACAAGACTAAGAGGAGATGGGACTCATTAGACATTATCCTGTGGCTGTTGGAAGAAACCTGCATTGTTCAGGAATATGTACTGTGATTTTCAAAAGTCGTCTAGGGGAGTTAGAGATACATTTGAGGGGTTTCAGTACCAAATGTCTGTGTTCCATCTGAAAACATGACCCACCAGCCATGCTTTTATCTTGTATAAAACCAGCCAAGAAATTCTCATTGAGAGCTCCCAAAACTCTTTTCTGACCCCCTAGTCTTCATTATGATTTTGTTCTAAAACGGTATCCTTCAAATGTTGTGCCACTGAGCTTTTCAAAAGTGAAAAAGATGCTTTTATTTGCATTCAACATGGGGGAATTATACCTGGATTGCAATTTATGGTGCTTCGAAATGTTCATTGTTTGTTATTTTTCAACTACTTAGCTGCTGTATCTGGACTTACAAAAGAAATTTCTTCCCTGGTGCACCAGCCAAAAATAATCTTATGTATTCTATTAACAGGTATGGATTGGGCTTCATTGAGCAAATGTAAAAGAAATAGGAAGGACACTCAAGGCTTTATTTTAATGAGAAAGGAAATGAACTTCAGCACAAGCCACTCCACCTCCTGGAGTCACGGATGGTGTTGGGAACGGGTGAGTGGGTTCCTGTCTGGCTGTTTGGAGGGTGGTAATAGCCCTCCCTGGTTTAATATCTCCTGCTGCTTGGTTTTCTCTTCTTGAGCACCCACATATTTCTGCCAAACTGTTTAGTGCATCTCCCTAAAAAAAATTGCTTGTCAAGTAGCAGTGCTCGCCTCTGTTCTCTCTGAGCAGACAGGATCTGTTACAAATGACTCACATGCAGTAATTACACTCTATTTCTTCCTATCTTGCATTGATTATTCAGATGTAGAAAGAATAGCTCTCCCTCAAATAAAAGAATAGATGTGAAGCCCCAAGTATTGTTTTGTTGTTATGTTTTTTTCTTTTTTTTCCTCCTCCTTTGTTTTTCAGGTACTGTTTACAGCCATGGTATAGCGAGATGAAACATTTATAAACAAAACCTCCTGTCAGAGGGCTTGTAGTTTATGTTTGTTTAAAGGACAATTTTGTGTCACCTCTTTGTATTTTAATAGTCAAAATAAATTCTGCATAATAATTCAACTCCTCTCTGCTGCCTGTAATGACTATCTGCATTTTTCTGATGGATGTTTGTATTTGTTTCCTATGATTTACATGACCTGACATCTCATATAATGAGCTTACCAACACAAATGCCATTTGTGATACTCTGTGCAGCACTAATCTATCATTTGATGACCTTACAAGTGCTGGGGTCACGGATTCAATCAGTAAAATGTTTCAGGGTGTAATTAATTAATTCCCTCCTCCCCATTCTACAACTATTCACTTAAAATTTGATGAAAGTGATGCTTTTTCGTAACACTTCTTCAATACATACAGTTTGTTTGTGTAATCAATCATGCTAAGTTGGGAAGTTCTTAGTATTCATGGCTTTATCTTGCTTGAAACTTCCAAATGTTATTTTCCAGCATAATTTCATACTTTAATTAGCCAAACAACTAGCTGCTGTACTTTTGAATGTACACTCAAGTTCCTATTTAATAATGTGGTTTTGCCTTTACTAAGGCTGATCTGGATTGCACTGTGTGGGCAGCGGAGCCAGTCCAGCTCTGAGCATCACTGCCGAGCTGGCTGTATTCTGTGTTAACTTGATGACGCTGAGCCATGTCGTGATGTGTTGCAAACCGTGAGAGATCTATAGGCTGTCGGCTTTAGGCTTCTCATCAAACTAAAAAGGGAGCTTGTGGTCTTGGTCTTCAGCATCCTTTGCTTGTGCCCGTATTGCTTAGAGATCATGCGAATGTCAGACGTGAGGGCTGCAGGTGATGGCTGTCTTGCACGGGATTTTCACGCTGTGGTTCAGGCCATTCTCTAGAGGTGTATGGATCACTTTCAGGAGTCCGTGTGAAAACAGCTAGCAAAAGCTAGGCTTAAATTCCCCGTCCTGGAATTTGCGTCTTCACCAGAAAGACATTGGGACCTGCACGTTGGGAAGCACTGCCACCCACTGCAGCAGCACTGCACGGCGTGCTGGCATCTCTTAATGCCTGTCTGTCCCAGAAGCCTGGATTTTTGGTGAGCTTCTCCAAAACAAGGGCATGAGATTCCTGGTACCTGATGAACATCGCAAAGATTCCCACAAAGATCTGTTTGACTCCTGATCTTTTAAAACAAAACACTTCTCTTTTTGACGGCTCTCATGATGAGAAATGCAAAATTCCAAATTTTTGCTGCTTCTCTGGAGCACTAATTAAAGATACACCAAGGCGAGGTGTTTCCTAAAAGCCTGCACAGCGTGACACGCGCATGTCCCCAGCCATGGTGTATGCTATGAAGGATCTGGCATTTTATGTCTGTCTTTGTGCTGTGTTTTGCAGATTTTTGTTAACAACAGAAGCAGGTGGTTTTTATTTGTATGAAGTCATCTTTTCACCTAGTGGTCTATTGACCAGTAAGGCAGAGCGAGACAAAACACGTTAACATTGAGAACAGAATTCTTATGGGTAGGGATCCTACCTTACAATTCAATATCTCTTCAAATAAAGATGATTGTTTCTGCAATCCTGCTGCTTCGCTCACTGAAGCCCAGGAAAAGACTCGGAGGAGGGAAGACAGAAATTTGGGGGAGGGAATAAGAATTGGGAGAATATTCCAAAATGGCCTCATAAATTTGGCTTGGAAGAGGCACTGGCACGTCTTTAAAGGACAGCAGCCCTTTAGCACAGGGCAGGAGTGTTTGCAAACAATGCATTGGTGGTATCTCCCCGAGGTTGGTGGCATCACACAACAGCAAAAGTTCTTTAGACTGAGGGGTTAACCCCGTGCTGGGAAAGTGTCAGATGAGACCAGGCTGCTAACCTCATCCTTTTTACTGCTCATTTGTGGGATTAGGGTTATCCCACCTGGAGCTGGCCCCATACCAGTATGGCCTGTGTAGGGAGGGGGCTTTCAGAAGAAGATGAGCTGAGGACAGAGGGTAGGAGGTGATTCCCCAACATGGCTTCAGTTGCTGCTCCATGACTTGCTAGAAAGATCTCTTTCTCACAAATGATGTTTTCTTTCCACTGTTTTGAACACACTGTAAGTAGTAAATCACAGTGACGCTCAGCTGAAATAATGGACTGTTGTGAAGTGGTGTAGCAACATGTTTTGCTCATAGTCTATAGCCATTACTTTGATGAAAAACAGGCAGAGAATGCAGCAGTCCAAAGTGTTTAGGGGTAGCATTTTAGACCCACCCAACTTCACGGGGTAGCTCATATCTATTATAAACACACACTTAGGCATTTGCAGAATTAAGGCTTAATATGTTAGTTCGCTGGGGACTGGCTGTATCCAGCATGAGACGTGGTCGATATTGAGAATAATACATATAGGTCTGCTATATAGATTATAGTCGTTGCAGTAGGAGAATCGCTATCGCTGCACAGACTTCTTGCAGTGGTGTTTGGGCTGTGTAGGATCTGTGTTTTCTCTGAAATCTTAGAGGTCAAGAACGAATAGTCCCACCTAAGAACTAATCACCAGGAGCAAATTTGTCTATAGTGAGAGAGTATGAAAGTAGCATCTGAGACTACCAAAAAGTCACTGTGCTTTTTGCTCTATCAGCAGACTTTAATGAAATTTTGAAGGGGGAAAAAATTGCTTCTTGGCTTAAACCATGAGCTATGTTATTAATCTCTGCAAAGGAGTTTTATAATTGAAACACCGATGGAATGGCAGCTCCACTAACTCAAATGATGACCTAACAGTATCTAACAGGAGCATATATGAGGCTGCATAATGCTATGTCATGACCATAAGAGCTCCCAATAATGCAAACCGGCTGAAAACTATGGCTTATGCTCTTAGCTAAATTCGGTTCCTTTAACGTTCTTTTTTTGTCTCCTTTATGTCACCTGGTTTCTGTGTGGTACCATAAGGACCTGGACTGTCCCATGAGGTCACGTGTATTTCAGGGGTTGTCTCTGTTAGGTTACTGGCATGGAATATGGAACCTATTGCTAAAACAGTGTTAGCCTGTGCTATCACTTTTATCAGTAGTTTTAAGAAGAAAAGTGGGGGTTTTTTTTGCTTATACTGACAGTGTCTGTGGTCTCAGGTCAGTAGCTCATCATTAGGAAAGGCAAGAGTATTCTCCATACTACTCTATACCCACCAAACCATGTATTTGAAATACAGCTTCCTGGCCAGGTTAGCTTGAGGGCCTCTCGGCCAAGCCAGAAGTTCAGCTTTTCCCAGCTTATCCTGCTCTGCATATCTTATTTTGGGGTTTTGTTCCAGTTTGCTGGTTCTGTTTCAGTTTGCACAGCCCTAAGGAAACCATGACCTCACGGGGCTGGTGCGCTCAGGGAGACCTGCTCAGATCTGCTCTCCGAAATGCAGATATCTGATGGTAATTTTTATTCTGATTTCTCTGGTTTTCTCTTCTTGAGGTTTCAGAAACACTATAAAGAAAGAGACATACAAATTACTAGTCTCAGCCTGTGCCTTTCTGTGTGTGTTTCTGATTAACACATGCCAACATGCTTTTATTATCATCATTTTTGTACCTATCCATCAGATATGTAAAGCAACGCCAAGATCAGAAAATCTCATCATCTTCTTCCCTTTGTTTGAAAGTAGGTGAATTTGCAAATGAGGTAGGATATATGAAAAAAAAAAAATACTGTGAGAAATATCTTTGGCTTTTTAAAATAACAATTTCTTTCCCTGAATGGGAACACTGACGATTAAGTGGACAAGAAATGCAGCATGTGCTCTGCCTTCCTCATCCTTTACATCCAGACATTGAGGAATCTTTTGGAAGATGAGAGGTAAGAGGAGATAGAGACAGAAACTCACCTTGGAAGAGGCACTGGGGAGGTCTTCGCTGGTGGGAAAGGCAGCAGAAGGCACTGCATGTGCAGGCAGGAGCTGCCACACTCCTGCCTGCAAGCTTTGAAATAATAGCAGTTATTTTTGGCGTTATCAGATTTCCTCCTTGGCTATTTAGATCTACCATTTCTTCTTAAACAAAGCATGTGTTTCATTTGCCAGGCAGATGTGTCTCTGTGAGAAGGGCAGGGCAGGACAACCAGACCTTCTCTGGTGCCACAGCCCAGCCCAGCTCTGCAGCACCGTGATGATTTCCCTGTGGAGATGAGTTCCAATTCAAGCCCCTTATGGGTACTCAAGAAGTTCTTCACTGAAGATATTGAAGAGCCATCAATGCCACAGAGACACACATATTGCTGCTATCTCCTTATCCTGAGAGATGATGAAAAATGATGCCCCGGTTGTATCGACTGGTTTAATATCTTCACTTTATATTTATGGTACTTGCAGTTCTTTATGCACCTTTTAAATGTTACATTAAATACGGAGTGGCACCAGCTTTAAAGAGTTGAAGCACAAAAGCTCTTTTCCTTCTCTTGTCTCCTACTGTGAAGAATTTGCAAAACGCTCAGGGAGACTCTTGAATTACAGCTCTTCCTCTTCCTCATGATGCATGGAGAAAATAGATGTATTATTAATCTGCCCACTGTCAGAGATCTCTGCTCGCTCTCTCTGTCTGTACACATGGAGACAGATTGACAAGAACAGCAGATGTATGCAGAATGGTGCTCAGGCTGGTGAATCACCAAATGCTTGGGATGATGAGATGCTTGGTTTGAACGGAGGCTGCAGAGCCCCGAAGGCATTTGGTGTAGAAAGGTAGATGTGAGGAGCGTCTTGGTCCTGGACAACAGCATCTTTCAGATATTTGCAGAAAGCTATTTATTTATTTAAATTAAAAGCCTGTTGGTTTGGGGGCAGCCAGCTCTGGTCAAAGTGAACTGCGTTTTTAGAGGACTTTGGAGGACAGGCTGTTCAAAGGGAGTAGGCACAGTGCCTGTAGGGAGGGGAGCGGGAGCGGACTGCGTGCAAACGCCAGCGTGCGGCAGGGATGCCAGGAGCAATGTGGCCTGAAGAACCTGAGGCAAAGGGAACATCTCGTCCTTCCCTGAGAATGTTGGTGCGTGCAGAGCAGCCTGGTACCCCTGTGCACCCCCCAGCTGCAGGCCACTGCCCGGGTGTATCCCTGCTTGAAGCCTCCCCTCTGTCTGATCCAGACCAAACAGCACGGCTCTGCCCTGCTGCCTACATCTGCGACGTGGGGATTGAGCGGGACGAGGATCTCAGCAAGGGCTTCATTTAGCTTGGGAGCCAAGGTTGGCAGACATCAACGTGCCTCTGTTGTGACTCAGCCCCTGTGGGATGTGTCTCTTCCCCGGGGGAAGCCCAGCAGCACAGAACACGCCAGCGTATGTCTGCATCTTGCTGAGACTCCTGCCAAGCACTGCCTTGGCTCCCAAATAAAGAATGATTTAATGTTGATGGTAAGCATGGGCTTTCCCACGGGGGCTGTGAGGTGCCTTACCTAAGGAGAAGGATTGTGCTGATGAAGGGAAGAGCCTTGGGGAAGCAGGGAGAGACTTGCTGAGGTGAAAATCCTAGACTTTAGGTGACACCTGAATTGCTGTGGGTGCTGAGTACTTTCAAAGCCCACTGGGTCCACCCAGTGAGATGGTGGCCCTTGGCCACACTCTATTTGACTGTCCATCCTCCTTCCAGCTCAGGGTGCAGGAGATGTGGTGATGACACATCCCAGTGGTGTCTGTGGGTATTGTGGTACAGGGATGTTGTTTGCTTGCTCTGCTGTGTCTTGCTCCCATATGGACCACTTTCTTCACTTATGCATGGCTCCAGCGGGAATGCGCTAACTCTTAGGTGGTATTCAAAAGGAGCCGGTTTCGTAGCATATCACGCAGATCCTTGGTGGTTTGCTTTTTGCAGCTCCCTGAGCTTAATTGCTGAGCTTTACAGCTTGTAGAAAGTCAAGATTTATCTGGAAAAAGGCAACCAGTATATCTCACCCTCCTACACCCCCAGATTAGAATATCTTCTATCAAAAAGCCTGTTGGAGTGTCTGGACACCAAGCACTGCCGTGCTATGGCAGCAGAGACAACTACACGTGTCATACGTACCAGGTGTGACATGATGATAAGGGGCTTCCAAGGAGTTTTAACATCTCCAGTGCCTATATAATGGAGATTCTACCACCTTCTCAGCCCTCCCTTTGGCCATACAAGACTTTTGGCTTATAGTTCTGGGTTCCTGGGAACAGGAAATTCTTCCTTTCACAGATCAGAGCATGAGGCCCAGCCTGGGACAGCGATTATGGGATGTCTGGTTGCAGTGGTCTTAGAAGAGCCAGGCAGGGCACTGCCTTTTGCCCACTCTATGCATCCCTGACCGAGCAAAAGAAGGGTGGGAGGAAAAAGCCGTGCTTACCACATGAATTGCTAATTCCTCTTCTGTGGCTTATTTTTAGTGCTTTTTCTCTGTTGTTGTTCTGCTGGCGCCTTGTTAGTTCTGTTTAGTGCTCAGCAAGGCCATCACACTGCTTATTGCATACAAAGAAATTGGTGTTTTCTTCCAGAAGTTCCCATTTTGCACCCCATGTTTTCCAAATCCCTTCGGAGCATGCTTAGGCTCCTGAGCATCACGGGGTTTCGGGAGGGAAGGTCAGCTGTATTTATATGAGCAAGCGAAGAATCTTGAGACATGTATCGATGTTAATTAATTTCCTGTCTCGTTTTCCATGCCCAAATGGTCTACTATATCGCTGCTATAAATATCAATAACCTTTGGTCTGAAGAATGTGGCACCAAGTCATAGCCTCGGTGCTGCATGTGCAAAGGGCAAGAGAAACACCACCTGCTGATCATCTCTTCTGACCTCAGGGCCTCTCCCCCTGATGGCTGGATTTTTCTCATGTGTTTTCCTCTCCATGAGGGGCTTGTGGAAACTCTCTGCCCGTTTCTTCCCCTGCAAAAGTGGATGAGGGTTGGTGTGACAGTGCCTGCCGTGTACCAGTGGTGTTGCTGGAAAGGCTGCATATGGCAGATGCTCCTGCTGCTTTGGTGGATACATGGAACCCGGAGGAAAGGAAGTCGTCTCAGACAGCTGTGTCCTTCTAAAGCGTCCTGAAGACTGTGTCATAAAGAGGCAAACAAAATCACTGACCCTGTGAAAGCAGAAATTTAAAAAAAATGCAATGTATGACGAATGTGAGAATGATGTGACTTCATGTCAACTGCCTGAAAGCCCTGTTCAATAGATGGATAAGATTGCGAGATGTCTGGGCTTTGGATTTTATGGGACCGCTCTGATGGTTCAGTCTGCCCTAGAAATCCTAGGAAGAGGAGGATCCTTCCACCGAGTCTTGCATTAAACCAAATTTCATCTGCTTTGACTAAGGACATATCTCTCACTTGGCACCTCTTGAAGTAGAAGCTCCAAGTTTTAGAGAATTCACCACAGCCTTTGAGCAGGCGGGTAATTACCTCCTATATTAAAAATGAGGGTTACTTTCATTGCAAGGGAAGGCTTGGGAAGGTCTGATAAAAATCTGTGCTGCTTGGCTTCGGTAACTTCTCAGGGATGAACCAGAAATACAACTTTGTCATAAATTCACCATCAATTACAATAATTTTGACAACCCTAACAATAATCCTATATGTCATACTCATTGAACTGATTTCCTGGCAAATAATCATCGCTGATGGAACAGTAAGGGAATTCTCTGCTAAGAAGAGGGTAAATTCTGTTCCATGAGAAACAGGTGAGTAATAAGATGGCACAGAGCCTCTACCAAGGTAAGTTTCATGAAAACATTGTATGACTGGCTGTTTAATTTCGCAGTGTAGAAAGGGCTGCCAGAGGTGGTGTCACTCAAAAAAGTGTCCTCATTTATTAGGCTGAACAGAAATGGTTGATCTTGGACATCGTGGACTATTTGAAGAGCCTGGAGTAAAGCCCTCACCTGCCCATTGCTGGGGGAAGGTGAGTGACATAGACTGGGTCATGATGATGGGTCAAGTAATGGAAGGGCAGATTTTGGTAAATAAAGTGCTGAAGGAAGGTGAAATAATTCATGTCGGTCAATGCAGTGCTGTGAGAGGATTAGCATGTTGTTGTTTTCTCACTAGATTACACCTGAGGTCAGTACAAGCAATAGTATTGACCAAGTACACGTAGATGTGTCTAAGCATTTATGATTTTGCAAATTTTTACTATAGATCAAGAATGATATTTAGTCATTAGGGCACACATTAAATGTTTTAAAGAGTGGTAAATTGCTGTCCAAATGACAGCTGTTTATCTCATTTCTTGTTCCTAAAAATCAGCTCTTCTTCCTTTGCTTTTTCTAATATCTTTATCTACAGCATGGAAAAAAAAATCTGAAGGTACAGATGTGGTTTCCAAGTGATTGGAAGACTGGAAATGTGGTAAACAAGGAAAGACTTACTGATATACAGCCTAGCCAGCTAGCATGGTCAAGAGCAAGCAGACAAATATGCATTTCAACACATGCAAATATAAGGCCAAATATTTAGAAATAAAGAATGTAGGTCAGGCGTATGGAGGAGGAATCTGTCTTAGGAAGAAGAAACTCAGGAAAGGGATGGTGAAAAACTAAATGCATATGACTTCCCACTGATGGTTGCAGCTGAAAGACCGGTAAGATTCCCGGGTTTATGGCTAAGTATAGGAGGCAGTAGGAGTAGAGAGGCTGTATTACCTCTGGTTTCAGTGCTGGCTCACAGCTGCTGGGTGCTGTGCTCATTTCTGGTGTCCACATTCCAGAAAGTATGGAGAAAAATTGCAAAATGTTGGAGGAGAGACACAAGAATGATCAACGTGTTGAGAAACTGTCCTATGGAGTTTGCAAGAATTGCTTTGTTTCATTTATCAAACTGAAGGCTAAGGAGTGCTTTGAATCACAGCCAGCGAACACGCATTGGAGGAAGGCAGCTGTATGGTGCAGCAGAGTTCTTCCATCTCTAAGACAGATAAATTCAAGTGGAAAATAAGTTGTAAATTTTTGACAGCCAGGGCGAAGACCTGTTGCAATGGCTGCAGTTTCTCCATCTCTTGAGATCTTAATAACCAGATAGTTTGGGTTTTTTTTTTTTTTTTCAAAGATACAGATGTTGCCCTCCCAGGGCTCCTCCTAAAGTCTGTGGCCAAGGTGGGGTGTAGAGTACCTGGTGTCCAGGCTGCTCACCAACCCAACGGACGTACCTGCTACAGAAGATATTCGCTGTGCAGGAGAGGCAGGCAGAGGGACACAGGCAGGTTATCTGGGAAGCGGGGTGGTGCCGCCGGGATTGGTCCTTGGTGTGTGCTGCTGTCAGGGTGCGTTAGCCTGCCCTGCTCTCTGTCTCGCAGTATGTTTGATACCTCTTAGGTCGCTTCGTTGGCTGATTTGACTGCTAGGTGGTTTTGTCTGTTAAAATGTCTATTTGCATGCAATTTATTTTCTTTTATCAACTCATCCCAGCCCCCCCTTACGCTTTTGCAGGAGTTATTTATAAAAAACAATTTCTTTTCCCATAGGTCTCTCTGCCTAAAGTGATACTGCAACCTAATTCCCTCCGGTAAGCAGTTTTATCCAGACTTTCCACATTCATCTAAAAATCCGGCAGTACAGTTTTTTAGAGATCTGAGGCCCCAAGATATCATGCTGGAGCAGCTGAAATCAGTACAGGAGATCAAATATTAAAGCAGACGGGTCAGGGTGAGGTACAGTGCTCCATGAGGGCTTCTGAAGCTCTCAGCAGTGCTGCTGACTTCTGCAGAGACTACATTATTGGATCCCATTTCGTTGCATGATTGTAATTATTGCTGCATATTGTCATTATTGTGTCTTGGGTTTTTAGTTTGCCATTTCCTTGAAGTGCTTCTGCACTAAAGGCAAGTAAAGAGCATTGCCAATAATAAATAACCTCTAATTTTAACATACTGTTATTTCAAAGGTTAGGTTATCTCTGTGACAGCTTGACATTCAAGGATCACAAAGATTCCCCATAACAACAATGCATGGAACGGTCTAATTATGCTTTGACAGGTCATGCCAAAAAGCAGTTAGGTGGGACCGGAGGGATTTTATCAGGTTGCTGTGTGTGCTACATGTCAAAGGCATCAACACAGGAAACCTTTAAAATAAACAATGCTTTCAGGGCCAGTAGTTTCTGCTGGGATAACCCGTCTGATTCCTTTCCTCCTCCCGCTCCGGAGATGGAGGCTGACCTGCGCCAGTTGAGGTTGTGTCTCTTAAAAATTTATCTGCCTTCTTTTAGCTACAGCAAATTGTTTAGGAAAATCCTTTTAGTGACAGAAGAATTTGGATCAAGTAGACCTGGGGACTGCAAAACGAAGCAAATAATTTGCCTGAAATATTTGGTTGAATTTGCCTTGGTGTTTTCCTTTGGTACGTGGCTGCACCCAATCCTTACCGCGGTGGGGCTGGGTGCCTCTCTTGGTGACGTACCCTGTGTTCATTTGCTGAAGTAAAATGTTGTATTTCTACCTTTATAACAATATTTTGTTCTCATGTTGGTTTTTTTATTTCAGGTCAAGGCAAGTGGAGCAGGTCAAGCGAGACAAGGAGCTTCACCACACATGGTAGTTACAGTGCCCAGGCAAGGTAAATCTCTGGAGCGATGGCAGGAGAACCATTCCCCATCACCTGGAGCTCCCAGGGCTGGGACATTCTCTTCTGGACCAGAGCCAGCTCAGGCAATGGCAGGTAAAAGCTAGACTCTCCCCTGCTCCCGCTGTCTGTGATTTAGACTGGGGCGAAAGTACAAGTTGTGTCACCTCTGGGAAGAGCTTCACCGCGTTGGCACAAGTTGCAGCGCTGTGTACACGCTGGGGTGGTGCAGTCCAGAGCAGCTCTGCCTGAGGCCAACTTTGGATTACTCAATAGTGCTTTCCAGAGCATTCTTCTGGCAGTGCAACGTGGATGTGCAAGTGCAGAGGGTTTTTCATCTCAGGGCCTTCGGTACCCTGCTGCAAACTGAGTAAGTGCCCACAGGTAGGGCAGCCTTGCCCTGTCTCACTTATATCAGGTTTCCTTCTGACCCGAGCTTATTTCAGCTAGTAAGAATAAAGAAAAAGGGTCCCAGCTAAGGCTCTTTCCAACGAACAGGTCAAGGGGGAGCTTCTCTGGAGCAGCTTAATTGCTACGTGTATAGTGTTGATCCCACAGGCTCCCACCTCTGTGCCCTTGCAGGGAAGCCTTCTTTTATTTTAGAGCTAGTCGTACTGGTATGCTAAATCCTAACTAAATGCTTTATAACTAAGCTGATATTTTTTCCATGAACTGTACCTTTCAGCTTGTTGCTTCCTCCTCCATTGTAATTTGCAATGAGATATTGTCATGTTCTAGGCAGTAATTGCACACGTATTATTATAAAGGTTTTGTTAATTAAAAAGCTAGAATGCATTATTTAAAATAGTCCAAAATTTGTTTCCATTAAGATAAACTGATTATTTAGTATAACAGAATGCCGCTGAGCACCTACATGGCATTCTTCGTCTTCCAAGCATTTTAGCAAAGTTAATCTAGGGAAAAAGTCTTCTATAAAAACTGGAAGAGAGCACTGGCGCCAAGGAGGCAGCTCTCAGAATTTAACATTTCATCATCTTCTGTTGAAAGGCTGAAACTCTTCAAAAAGTCTTAGCAAATAAATTTATTTAGAAAAGAAGGACTTGATCCCTTTCACTTGCCTGCTAGGCAGAAAAATGGTCCAACCCTCCAATCAAAACTCCGGGAGAAATAGTTTCCAATTTTGGAGAGCCTGTGCCAAGTTTTGGCCCCAAAGAGAGGCCGTGAGCATTAGGAAATGTGCTATGAAAGGAGAAACACTGAGTCATCCCAACCAAGAGCAGCTGTAGCCTTTGCAGCACCTTAAGAAAGCACTGGGAAGTTTTAAAAAAAGATACCTTTAATTGCTTTTCACATTATTATCCCATTGTCCTTGGTAATGCCAGGCTAGAAGACACTTCATACAGCAAGTTACCTTCCTATTTAAAATAAAGGTTAGTTTAAGCTCACCAAGAAAATTAATTGCCATTGCAATGTACCATGAAAAAAAATGCTTTCACTCTATCCTGAAAACAGCTGTGAGGCCATAACTCTCCTTCTGGATACAAGAATAAGTTCTTTGCCAGGGTAGTAATTATCTCAGCATCTGTCTCTTCCTTTCTCTACTCTGAGAGAACTGAAAGCCTCTGACAAGGTTTGCAGATCAGCAAACACAGGGGAAATCTCAGCCTCTCTCCCCAGGGACCAGCATTGTACATCTTTACCTTCCCATATCCTCTCTCTCCCTTTCCTTTGCTCCAGAAATAGGAGTGGAACTAATGTTCCCTGCTCATGACTGAGGTGTCCCCCCCCATTCCACCACCCCAGCAATGGAGGGGCGTTTGTGACGGCCTCTGCCATACAGCTTGGCCGGCACATTGTGGCTGCAGCACATCGCTGCTACAGCCCTGCGTGACTCGTGGACAAGTGCAGGCAGGAGAGATGTGCGTACAGCTCCTCCAGAGCCAGGGGAAGCCGCATTTCCCTCTTGGGGAGGAGGAGGGTAGGAACAACAACAACAACAAAAAAGATAACAGTTTGTTTTATGAAAGTTTTACCCTACGTCTTCAATCTAATCAGCACCAGCCCTTCTCTGAAGGGCTTTCCTGTGATGTAGTCATAGATAGCCCTGCTGCTGGTACTTTCCATTCACATGGTGTCCCTGCTCACCCAGTGGCTTGAGCGCAGGATGCTCTTGGACACAAAAAAGAGCCACAAAGCCCAGTTCTTCCTCCACCCTTGCAATGTGCCTCTCATGCTCTCTGTCGTCAAGTGCTGTGCTTGAGAGCTGAATTTTACTCATTATTAGTCACATTTTGTTGTGTGAGATCACTGAGATGGATCCTGCCTTTAGTGGCTGTCCCTACTGTCATTTCACGTGCTCTTTGCATGCACGTCGCTTCTCCTGGTCCAAGCCAGAAAGCATCGTCCCACGTGTTGACAGTTCCTTTGTGATTGTTTCGTACCGTGACCAAATTGCATTGCTGGTCTGTGCTTTCATCCTTCCAGGTTATTGATCATACAAATTAATTAAACTGATTCCAGTATTGATCTCAATGACAGTCTATATTTTGCAACTCAAACTGCTTTCATTTAACTACTCGTTCCCATCAATATCACAGCCAGCTCTTTCTCCACTCTAGCAGCTCCATCTATACAACAGCCAATACCCACATAATGACCTTCCAGAACAGCCCTTGCCAATTCTTCCTCTTGTCCAAACCCTTCTCTAGGTTTTCTAGGGTGTGATCACTTCTTCTTAAACTCCTAGCAGAAGGAAAAAAAAAAGGGGGGTGGGATGGGGTGACGAAGGCTGTACAAAGCGTTTAAATGAGGAAATAATCATGGTTGGAAAGAGGGAAATCATTCTCCATGTGTACAGCATCTTCCAATCTAAAAGGCAGCCCTTGCCCTTGATGACTACAGAGCAGCTTCCCAGGGCAGAACTCCCTATTCCAGTCAAGCAACAGGCAGGGTCTCTGGAGAGCCCAAACTTGCTTCTCCTCAGAAGAGAAGGCAATGTCTGTCCTCTCCAATTGCTCTGACCTGCTACTGGCAATCACCACTATTGTGTTCGGCAGAGGTGCCAGTTTGAATTTGTGTAACTCCCAGGGGTCTGATATGTCTCTCTTCCCTATGCTCCTTATATTAAAGAGAGCCTCTCTGCCTGTTTCCAGTTTATCATGATCTTCTGCCTTGGGACTGACACTGCAAGATCTATTAATTTCTCATTGCTTTGAGTTTAAAGTGAAGACCCTCTTGTAACCCACTCGTAACCTTCATGGGAGAGTGGAGTATCCTTGCCAATTATCTCAGAGATAGCTTTATAAACTCATTCCCTCCAAATATATTTTACAGCAGGAATAACTCATATGAAAAAAGATTCACCTTCCTTTCAGCAATGTCACTGGAGTCACAGCAGATTCAGAAAAAGTTGAAGCGCTTACAGGAGTTGTATGAAATCACACGTGCTTCCCGCTTGCTTCTTGTTTTTCCTCTGCCATCCCTCCTGGCTGTCAAAGCTCCCAGTCACATCTACAGCAAAAGGATCTATATTTCTAAGTCCTTGTGCCCTTTGACATAGTCAATTTGTCCTTACCTCCCTTCGGACCAAAAATAAATGGGAGACTTCTTCATTATCTTCCAAATGAGATGTGAAACTAAGGTCTTGACCACTTGTGATCATTAGAAAAATCCCATGGCATTTCTTGCAAGAGCAAGACCATTAGCCCTGATGTCCTGGCAGAACTCCAATTTACGTGATTATAATTACATTTCGCCTGCTTTTTTTAGCTTCAAAGGGATAGTATAACTTCCTTCCCTTGCTGTCCCAGCTTACCATACAGGGCAGCAGCGCCAGCTGTCCTGCTCCCCTATCCATGTGGTGGGGGTTCCTCTGGAAGGGGAAGTTGAACGTGGATTTGTTTGGCCCAGGCAGGCTCTGGGAGAGACAGGTCATGGGCTGCTTCATTTCCAACTCTGTTTGCTTTTCTGGGTCCCTAGAAAGAGTCTCCTGTCGCTGTGCCAGAAGCCCCCAGTCTGAGCACTGGCTGCAGCTCCAGGAACTCTGCTACTTGTTGCAAAAGGAACCCCTGGGCAATTTTCTGATATCTCACTGCGGTTTCTTGCTCCTGGTCATGGCTCTGCTATAAAAACCTTCATAATATACATAATCTTGGTTTTCCATTCAGCCCATGACCATTTTTATTATATTAGGTTGAATAACTGCTGCCTTCCTGTTATTGCACTTTTATTTTTGTTATGTTTTTACAGCCATGCAATCAACCCAAATAACATGCTCATCTGCTCCAGGTGGTGGAGAATGAATCTTTACTAGCCTTTTGCATATTTTCCTCTTGCACCTGTGCTAGGAGGTGTCTATCTGCTCTCCATAACCTTTTGGAGAGCCAGTTGCATCAGGACCTAGGAGGACACTTCTAAATGCAAGTTACAGGTCAGGATCCAACATCCAATGGAAGTCTTCCAGTGAGTGCCACTACTGTTGAGTGAAACCCTAAGCCTATAAACAGCTTAGCCAGAGTTTGAACCATGTTGAGTGAGAGGAAACAAACTGTGATGAGTTATTCTTCAGAGCTGCTTCAACGGGAATTAGGTGTCTCTGTCCCTTTGAGGATACATTTCAAAAGCATTCATGGGGCACCGTGAGCAAAGCATCGTGCAACTGGGTAATGCAGCTAACACCCTCTTTCTTAGCTGCATCACAGTCTTGGAGGAGCTTTAGAAAACCCAGGACGCCTCACGTAGGTATTTTCAGATGCACATGCTAAGAACTGCCTCTGAACATTTGCATTTAATGCGAGCTGAGGGACACTGGACTCTCCAAATCGATGTTGATCAATATTGGGGAGGAGGGTTATTTTTTCAGAATAGCTATCAAAAATTGTTAAAGATTCTCCTACAGAAAACATCAACTTCTCTGCAAAGTGATATGTTAAACTCCAGAGGGGTAGTGGAAGCTGGGACCCCAGCGTCTCTGCAGGCTGTCCTCCCTGGGAAGGGTGGGATAGACAGTCCCACTGCCCCGGAGCTGCTGTGCACCCACACTGGTGCAGCGGCTGCAGAGTAAAGCTTGGAGCTGCAGAGCTGCTGCACTCTGGACATGCTGGGAAGCCACCCAGCTCTTTAAGGCCCTTCCAATTTTTATTTTAAATCCCGAGTTTTGATCTGAGTTCATTTGGTTGGAGACTGGCTTTTTTTGCCTGTGTTTATTTGCCCGCTCGGCTGGCTCAGTATGTGTTTCATTTCCCTGGCTCCTTTGGCGTTTCTTTGAAGTCTGATTAGAGTAAATATACAAACTGCCTTTCCTAGTGGGAAATTCCTTCTGCAAACATGTGGGTGCCAGCCTGCCTCTGAAGCAGCCATCCCAGCTTGTCTGGGGGAGCAGCTTGTGGGGGTTGTCACCGCTCCTCTGCATAGCCTTGCACCAGCCAGGATGCGCGATGCCAGTTCCCACTGGCATAATGTATGGACTCCTGTGATGAGCTGAGCTGCTGCCTGCGCCACATGGGTCTTTGCAATAGCGTCATCTTTACTGTTAAGCAGTACAGGGACTATCAGTGAATGTGCCGCTGCCCAGGAGGGCGCAGGGTTGGCACACGGGATCCAGGACAGAGGGGCGCTCCTGGGCTCGGGGCTGGCACAGGTTGTGCCAGTCTGTGTAGGCTGGTAAAGAGCGACTTGTGGTGGCTGCATCCCTGCGGAAGGTGAGCAAACATTTTAGGTCAAGGTTGCCACTCCTCTCTGCCAGGTGAGGAGGCTCCACATACCCAGAGGCTGCACCCATGGAGGTGGTGAATGTGTAAAGTCATGAGGTATCCTTCATTGGGCTTGGAAAGTCACTGCTCATGTTGTGCGTAGACGCATTTTGGCATTATCACTCCCTGCTGCATCTTGGAATGGCCAAATACTGCGACAGAGAAGGACTTGCAGAAACAAAAGATGTTTCTCCCCAAGCCAAGTGTCACTGGAAAGGGTTCAGGCTGCAGTAAGCTTTCACTCCTCTATCTCTATTCATAATTAAGCTTTGCATTAATATCAGATGAAATTAATGCTCAAAGCTCGTTCTCTATTAATTGAGAGGGTGGTTGCTGTTGTGCATGTGTGTTTAAAGCAGATTTGTACCTGCTGATCTTGATGAATGGGTCATTTGTGCTCTGCATTTTCTCTGGAAAGAGTACACAGCCCGGTGCTGATAAGGGATGCTGTTATTTTGTGTTCTCTAGCCATTTCTCCAGGAAGTCGTTGCTTCATTTGCATTGCTTTTTTAACCTTATATGCTTAGTGGGCCCAGGCAAGGCTTCTTTCTTCTTGAATTAAATGTAATCAGCCTGAGCAGCGAGGAAGAAATGATGAATGAGGAATCATTTTGGAAAACACATATCTCCTGACTGCTTATCTCAATGACATAAGAGGACTTGAATACAGTATGGAAAATAAATGCAGATGGAGCTCAGCATATCGTGCTGGAGAATAATAGCTCAGAGGGCTAGACCTGGCCAGAAACTATTTATTATTTAGAGTATTGCTGTTGTAATTTATAAAGGTTAATCATTAAAACTTTAATTCTCCTAGAGGAAAATGGCTGTAGAGCTCTGGCATTTGTCATGCTTCCAGCAAGAAGGGACCATGGCACTGAAAAAAGCAACTTTGCAGGGAGAGCTTGAGTCTATGCTGACCCATCCATGAGGGCATCATTGACCTTCCTACCTGCTACCTGATTCAGCGCTGACCTGAGCCACTGTGGGAGGGCTTTGGGGGCAAGGATGAGTGACAGGAGGGTGCATGGAAGGAGGTGAGGTGTCAGTGATGCACAAGAAGGCATGCAGAACTGTAGTTGCAGCACGGAGCCGTTGTACTTCAGGGAGGGCATCAAACGAAGTCCCCCACTCCTGCAAGGAGCTCACCTCCTGGCCACCCTCCTGGGCTGGCAGCAGCAACTGGGAAAACGTTGCAGCATACGAAGTCTCTAGAGGGAAAGAGAAGAAACGGACCCAAAACAAAACTTCATGACATGGAAGAGTGGTAAGGTTGTCTTATCATTTCTAAGGCTATATTTTCAGTCCAGGCTGCATTTGTTAATGGCCCTGTAAACAAGCTGAATAAGGAGGAGAAGAAAGGGGGAATACTTGCCAAGTAATTTGCTTTTTAAACATTCCAGTGTACCGCTGAAGTTATTTATTTGTGATGTGACTTCCTCTAGATAGAATAAATCTGATAAAGTCTAGACACGCAGAGCTAAAATAGCATTTGAGCTGGCTTGTTCAAGACAGGTCAGCGTGTAATTATGGAAACATTCACATTTTCATCTGATGCAGAACAGACCACTTTGTCATTAAAAAAAAAGACCTTTTTTAACACTGATAATATGAGTTCCATAAGAAACAAAGCACCTTTGCAAATTCAAGTCATGGTTGTGCTCTGGTGGGAGATGCTGCTCTGCACAGGAATGAGTAGTACGGAACATCCCAGAACAAGTCCAGGGAGAGTCCAAGTTAAAGGCATACTAATTATGGGAAATAAAGATGGCAGAAAAATCAGTGTTCAGAAAATAAATGGAGGCCCAGCTCAACCCATGCTTCACCTCAAACAACCCTCAGAGTATTTGAACTTTGCAACTGCAGACAGTCTTTGGTGCTAATTGAAAAATGCTTATGAATGCAACACACTGCAGTTTATCTGACCTCCACGTCAAGCGTGTTTCATTGCAGAAAAGGCCTTGAACGTCATGGGAATCCTGGCCCACCCACCAGCAGGGCCGTGCAGTAAATCAGCTTACATTACAGCTCATTGCCCAGGGAGCAGCCAGATTCTTTGTGGAGCCGAGGGAAATATCCAGCCCCGCTTGAAGGTTTGCAATAGCTGGGTAGGGGAAGAAGAGCTTCGTTTAGCAGTTTGAGTCCCAAATGAATCGAATTGAAACAGGTATTAATTAGTGTCTCTGTTCATGGGTATTGCTGTAAGATTTTCCATTAATTCACAGAGCGGCTGCTTTGCCTTGCCCATGAAATCCAGGTATCAGGGCCCTCCACATCCTGGGATGCAGCCCTTCCCTGAGAGCATTCTCCACACCACTGGTGTGCAAAACGCTTAAATGTGACTGCTGGGAACAAGGTGAATGCAACAAAGAAAGCATTATATTTATGTAATCATTCTTCTTGTTGACCTCCCTCATTCCTGGGAGGCATTAGCTAGAGCAACCCCAGCCTGGTGATATCTTGCACTTGCCTGTGATACTGTGGGGCCACTGCCAAGTATTGAGAGCACCTGGGTGTAAAGCACTGACTTGGCTCTTTGTAGCCTTCAAGCAACACGCTATTTTGGTTCTTCCAGGGAAAAGGGAGTGGGATGGGGTTAAGCTGGGGAAGGACTCCAGAGCACTTCTGTCCAAGGCAAGAACAGCAGCCCTCTGGAGCAGGCACATGGCATCCCTCCTGACTGCAGCCTGTGATGGAGGGCTGAGGATTTAATTCAGAAAGCTTAGGGTCCCTCAGGATTGGCTGCTTAGGCTCATTGCAAAATGATGGATAATGCTTTAGCAAGGCAAACTGAGAATTGGGACTGGCTGATTTTGGAAACCCTTCAGTGGCCTCCTTACTGAAAATGACAACTATCCTTCTGGTATTTCTTTCTCCTCCTTATTTTTATTTAAAAAAAAAAAACCAACAAAATCACTTTTAAGGAGTATGATATCCAGTTTTTATTAGGTATGCCCTTATTTCTGACTTACTTCAGCAATTATCTCTAAGTAGGACTGCAGTGCCATGAAACCAAGGTGTTCTTCTGCCTGCCAAAAAGCCACTGGATCTTGGGAACTAACGATGAAATCTGAAAACAGAAGAGAGACAGTGGCTGGAGCAATGCATCCTTGGAAAAGGGATGGTAGAAACCTCTAACATAATGAGCTCTTTGAGCCTAAGACACTGTGTGATGAAGTAGAAGGTACCACATGGAGTGCTCCTGTCCTCCTGTCCTGGGCTCAGCGGTGGTCTGTCGGCTGTTGGCATTGAGTCAGCCTGTGCATGGAGCTGTCCCGAAAAATATGCCACCTTCTCCCTCATTCTCCTTCCATCTGTAAACTGGGACTAGAGAGAACACTTGCAAAACGAAGTCACGCAGGGGCTGCTTTCTTAATATTTTGAAGACCGCCGTGCAATCATCTCAAGGATCACGCAATAAGTGGCAAAGCCTTATATATGACAAAGAGAACCTCTGGCTTGCAAAATAACTCTTTTTCAAGTGCCATGGGAACCTTTCAAGTGCTCATCCTTCAAAGGCTGCTGCAGTGTAGGCCAAGGTCTCCTCACTTGCGTGCAGAACAAAAACAATGCCTGTGAGGTAAGAAAGTGTGAAGGGGAAATAGTCTTCCCCTCCATATTTGCACACTGGGTTTTAGATTGCATTATATAAATCAGCCCCACCAACTAAATGTGGAGTGTTCTGAAATATTGTGTTTGCTTTGGATCAGTTCACAACCAGATTGCTTTTATTTTGTCTCATAAGAAGTTGAGATTGGAGATGTATGGCCATGTTACACTTTATGTTTGCATCTGCCACCCTGGCAGGAGAAAAATGGTTGCTTGGGTTTTGCAAACATTCTCCAATTATTTTCCTAAAATGGTTTGGATGAAATACTGTTGGTTCATATAATTAACTGAAATAATAAACTGGCAAGAGTTTGTTTTTGTTTCCTTTTGGAAGGAGAAAATACTACAATGAGCTCAATACCCTATAGTGCAGCTTGGCATGAAGTGTAACGCTGTGATGTGAACAATCTGGGAAGGCTACACTTGGCCCCAGTGGTGATTCTGGGTGGAGGGACCTGAATTCCTTGTGCTCTGTCTCCCCTACAGCCTTAGGATTTTCTTTCAGCTCTCAAAAAGGCAGTGGGATGGGATGCAATATGGCCTGGAAAAGGGATGTTTCCAAGGAGGCAAAGGGAGATGCAGAAGAGCACAACGCTGTGGAGCATTGGGTGTGTATGTTCCCAACATGCGAGACAAGCCAGCTCAGGTTTGATTTCTTTTCTTACTAGTGTCATTATCCAGACTGACTGAAAACTTACTCCAGTGCGTGCCATAGAACAAACCTCTGATGCACACAATCAGAAAGGAGAGACGCTGCCAATGCGCAGCTACTCATGGGCAAGTGAGCACTGCACTGCCGCAGCCCCAGTACGCTGGGCCAGAAATTCCTGGTATTATAGCGGGCAACTCAGTTCTCTCTTTAATCCTCCTTTCAGCTCTTGAAGCAATTTGGTGATTTTACCACTCCCCTGGAGGAGGCAGAGGTGCAGTGGGCATGGTTATATGGGTCTGCTGCCTCTGCACTGCAGCGTCTGCAGCTCCTGGGGAGCGAACACACAAATTGCCCGGTTACATGCACAAACCTCTTCTGCTTCCATTGCCCACATGTACTATAAGAAAAGCAAGCAACAGCCTAAGTAGCAAATGGTGCAGACTACTAAAATTATCTAATTTTGAGTCAGCTTTAGAAAGGGTGTGGGGGGGTTTAAGCACTTTTGAACCTGACAGTACCAATTTTTATCCCTGACCTCTACGACAACCCTACCTTCTTTCCCATCTCTCAGCATACCTTTCCTGTGCAATAACCTCTGCTCCTTCATCCTGCATGAGTTGTGTATGTTTGGATAGTGGATCAATCACCATAATAGCTGTTGTCTTCAAGGTTTATTAATGCTTTCCAACTGAATTCCTATTTTCCTCCTAATAACCTTACCAGTGGAACACTTCTGCGGGCACGCTATTATTCACATGGCAAACTTGCCACCCGAATGCTGGTGGGTAATTAGTAAGCCTTGCATCCAACTAGAAGCAGGCAATTTTTAATTTCTGCTGTAGGCTTGAAGCTGTGATTATTTTGCTGCAGGACTGTCTTAACTCCAAGAAATGCTTCGTAAGAAAGAGCAGCTGGTGCATGCGGATGGAGTGAGAAGGTCATAGGTGCCGCTCACAGGGATTTGTTTGGCCCCACATTTCATATTAGCAGGTTTGTTCCTGCACTTGGATTTGTAGACTTGCAACTGAAAGAGGAGAGGTCTGAAATGAAGGGCATGAGCAGAAGTTGCTGCTGATAGGGGTGAGGAAAAACTATGTAGAAAGAGATGTATTGTAGTGCTGGAGCAATGAAGTTCTGATGGGGTTTATGTGGGTCAGGCTTGTTCCTGCTTTGAGCAATAACGGATTGGTCAAAACCATGACAGAAATGCTTCTGCAGGAGAAACAGGGAGCTTGGCTATGGAAAAAGCCAGGCTGGGTTTATTTATGGTCCTTTTGTTTAAGCAAAGCAGCAGGCATCACTTTCCTAGCTCAGCTAATAGCTGCTATTTGTGCCCAGCAGTTCTAGCGTTTTGTAGATAGGCAAGGGTCAGGGCTGGATCCAGCTGCTGGGTACAGTTCCAGTTCCCTGTGGTAGAGGCAGATAGAGGTCTGTATATGGAATGAAGATTGTACGTGGCCTTTTGCATTGTTATACTTTGTCATTCACTATGTATTATGTTTGGCAGTCAGAATAGTTGGCCAAGCTGGGACTCATCTCTGCTTCAAAATACTGTAACTTGGCAGCTCCGTTTATCCCTTCTGATTCATTTTGGTGGAAGTTAGAATCTGAGAAGTTAAAAAATTAAAAAGATTGCTGTGCAGTGTGGGTTTAACTTGTGGCTTACTTTTTTGTTTTTCCTTTCTTTTTTGGCCCCGAGCGTGACACCAGCGCTATCCATACAGGCAGCATGAGCGTTTTTATGCTGACTGTAAAAATACCCTGAACTATTTACTCTGAAGAAGCCAGCACCTCTCTCAAACGCGGCATTGCTGGGGCCAACGTATTCCTCTTCGAGACTACTGAATATGGAAAAGAATGCAAAGCACACCGAAAGAGCAGAAGCTGTCAGTCATCCCTCAGCAGCTGTCAACATTGGAAAGGATGGATGCAGAAGTCAAACACAGCCACCTTCAGCTGGTTGCTTGCGTGCCTAGCTTGGAGGTAACTCTTGGGGTGGTGGTATGGGAAACTCTTCTCTGGGATGTTCCTTAAACACTTGTGGCTTTGCAGCTGAATGGAAAGTACTACTCTGCTACAGGGCAGAGAGAGGCTGTCACCAGCATGTGTTTGACAAGAGGCCAGAGCAAGGGGCAGAGAGGACAAGGGTCTCGTAAGCCATCCCAGGGCCTCTCACCAGCAGTGGGACACCTTCCCCTGATGCAGGAGCTGGGTGTAGGGTTATCCTTGGCAAACCACCTGTTTACAGTGCACCTCTGACTGCAACTTCTGCCAGAGCTGTGTGTACTGGACCTGACCCCACCACAGATGAGGATTTAGCATTTGGTGGCTTTGGCTCTTTATGAGCAGGGCTGACACTAAGCCAGGTTTGCTCTGGCAACAAGGGGCTGCTGGCAACGGTTTCCACCTTTCTGCCTTGAGCATACATCATATCAGAAAGCTCTTGCATGGCTGCAATAATCCTACCAGTAGCCTCTTCTCCATCCATCTCCTCCAACACGAGCAATGCGTGATTGATGAATCACCCTGCATGCATGGGTACAATCTTGACCATTCCGCAGATGGGCAAGCGCCCACCAGTCCACTGGAGTCACTTTAGACTGCTTTTATTCTATTTGTTTCATTATGCTGTTACAGCTCTCCTCAGACGCTGTGCTAATTAACTCAGTCCCGTCCTAGCAAGTCTTGGCTCCCACATTATCTCCAGGGTTTCCAGTGTGGGGAATTGTAACAGATCATTTGTCCCAGTGGGTTTAAATGGATGCTTTTCCATGATGAAGCTATAGGCAGAGGGACTCACGACTGCAGAGGTGAATTCAAGTCTCTAATTCACTATGTAGCGTCAAAATTTGTATAAATTTTAAATATTACATCACTGAGCTTCAATGTATTTAGTCAATCAAATAAGGAATGTAGAACTCTGTTCTGCAGAGAGCTAGTGTGTGTCGTTGTCAAAGGTTAGCTCTGCTGCTTGTGTCCACGCAGAGGAGTTCAGACAAATTAAGTTGGAGGAAGTGACTGATACAGGAAAATCAGTGACACATAACAATGCCGTGAGAGCCCGCAGGCAGCGGTGGGCTGGGTGATGCTTGTATGTGGTCCAGCAGAACCCACACTACCCAAGTGTTGGGAGACTACACCAGCAAGGAGCATTGCCTGGGATTGCAGGGTTAGAGCCATTTGCTCGGTCTAGATAAGTTCTCCAGGCCTCAACCCATGAGCTGCCAGTGCTTGAGGACTGTCTCTGTCTGTTGCCCCCTGTTCTGTATGCGTCTTGCAAATCGCCAGAGGCAGTGAGATGCCTTTGCTCCTTACTGTGTTCTGCTTGCGACTATAACACAGGTGACGCAGACGCTTACATCCATTAGTGAACACGATAACAGTGGTGTACTCTCAGTCATAGCTGGTAGAGACCTGAGGTTTGGCAGATTCCCAAACCCACTGCAGCTGCGCCGAGTCCTGCTGCAAAGCTGTAGTTTAAAAATATAGACCCATAGCTTCATTTTATCGCTTCACGTTTTCTGGTCTGGATCTGCCTTGCCACTTTTCTCAACCCAAAGGAACTCTGTGAGAAGGTACTCCAGTAGTGATGAATTGGTAGGTGGTCTGCGTACAGCAACTCCCAGACCATGAGCTGTGCTCCATGTGTCAAAAGTTAACCAAGCTGGAGCCTTTTGTCCAAATAATAGTCTATTTACGGGAAACATTGCTGTTCTGGGTGAAGGGGGTGTTGTTCTGCAAGATCTCAACATCTATTCACCTCGACAGGAGCAGGAAGAACTCTACACCTCTCCCAGGATCTCAGCACGTTGCATGGAGTTGAAACCTTTTGTCTCCTTCTTTTTTTTTTTTCTTATGCGTTACAGTCGCATTATAAAGAAGTCCTGCAGAACATTCAATTACTTACTGCACAATTATAATCATATTTGTATACCGATAAGTAGGTCACCAGTCTCTTAGGTTAATCAATTATAATGGCATTCACACCGGTTTCTTTCATAAATCACTGGCTTTTAGTGTATCTACTGAGATAATGGAGGAAAACCATCTAATTTTGATCTAACTAGAATGAAATGTGAATGTGCATAATTTGCTCTTACAAAGTGTATCTAATGTTCTCTACATCTATATTTATTTGTGCTGTTTCATGCTGCATATCTCTTAAGTAGCAAAAAAACCACAGAGCCTGCTGCACTTAAAACTAAATGACCCAGAGTAACACAATTTATCTGCATTTATTTTACATTGTTCATCATGACAGATATTTTAATAACCCACTCTGATGGTTGGTGCACTGATTACCAATCACACCGAAATTGGAGGCCCGACAGCCGGATTGTTTGATGTGCTGTAAGAATATTTGGGAGAGCTGTTTTGCTGTGTAAACTAAGCAGTTAAGTGGAGAGGGAGAGCTTTACTTGGGCTGGAGGCTGCAAAGGCTTTAGGACATAGCTAGATGCCACCAAACAGTGAACGGGTGCTGAGCCACGGGCACCATAGCTGCTTCACTACCTACTCAAGCGGCAGTTTTCAGACAACTCGGTGAATGGGATAAATCATAAATAAATAGTTTCTCTTTCTCGCCCACTTAATGTGTGTGTCTCAGCACTGCTCTCCAAGAAAAAGTGTGGGAGGTTCCTCAGTGGTGCCCAAGGGCAGTCATTGCTTAGCTGGCTCCAAGGGAGTGAGACGTATGTTGCAAAGTGCAGAGCAAGGTCTAGACCTGTACTACCAGGTCTGGCTCATCCCAGTTTAACAGGAGGAACTGGAGAGGAGGGCTGTGGAGATGTTCCACACTTCTTTTGATGCAGTCCAGGACACAGGTGGGCCATAGACTTATATATGTTCAGGTTTCTCAGGTGTTTTGGGTTTTGGTTTTTTTTTTTTAAAAAAAATTAATTATTGCATGACTGGTTAGCATGGATGAGTCTCGTTTGTTATTGGAATTAACCAGACAAATCGCTCCACCAGCTAAGAATGGCCATGCACTACCACCAATGGAATTGATAAAGAGGTCTCAGTTTGTCAATCCTGTCCGTGTCCGGGCCAGGTGAGGTTTCCAGTGTTGGAGAGGTGGAAATGCAGGGACTGCATCCTGAACAAAACAAGTGTGCAAATTAAAACCAGAGAGGGCTGCTGGGGCTCACCTTGTGCAGAGTTACTGACTACTTTGGAAATGAATTATTGGGTAGGAAATGGATTCTGCTTATGTGCTGTCTATTTTGGAGCTGTGGATTAATTTTGTGTCTATTTCCAAACAAGACCTGAAAGAGCGCTTGAGCTCAGCTTTGTGAGATGACAGTTCTTTGGGTCTTCCCAGCTTCCAGCAACATTCCCTGCCTAAATCGGTGCTGCTGAGGGCAGGCTGCACCTTATGGCTTGCTTCCATGGTGTGAGTTCCATGTCACCACAGACTCAAATGGCTCTCTCATAGCTAACAGGGCTGCTGTCATACCGTTAATCCCAAACCAGCTTGCGAAGGAGAGCTGGCAATAGAGCTGGGTGGAAATTGCTCTTTTTTCTTCTTTTTTTTTAACCTTAATTACAACCTTCTACTAAAAATCTCTGCATTTTCAGAAGCTGCTACATGAGAAATGAACAGCATTTTCAAACTCTCTTTTTTTTTGCAGAAAAACAAGAATTTTTATTCCGGTTTTCTTATTAAAAAAATAGCAGGTTTTATCCAGGGAATGTTTGCTGCATGGAGCAGGGGGTTTTTTGACAAAAAGCTGCTCTTTTTCTTTTCCTGACATTGTTCATTGACAAAAAAATACTCCAGCTACCATGACTCGGCCAACTGGAAGTTCTGGCTTGTTATTAAAGTAACTAATTAGAGGTTTGTTCATGGTAGCAGCACTCATCCATGGGCCCACCAGCCTTATGAGCTCTTCGGGTTCCTGTGCACATCTGGTGACCATGGATGGTAATGGGTTGGGGGGAATGGGATAGAGATGGTACCTTGTTTTCGGGAAGCATCCTTCGTGTCCCAACATGCACAGCATGGGCTATGGGAAGGGATGACAGCAAATCCCTCCACGTCGCCTGTGTTGCTGCTCAGCTCTGCTCCGGAGAAGGGTTTTTGAGGATTTGCGTGTGTCAGGCTCCTATTCTAGGAGGGAAATATGTCAGTAGATCATAGATGGTCTGAGTGATTTATGTTCAATGGTGGAGGTGCCTTAGACCAAGGAGTAGATAAACTGTGGTTTAACTCTTTATTTATGCTTTTAGGGAATTTGGTGTCTTTCAAAAGCACTGGGTCAACGCTATCAGCTGGAAGTTGACTCCCAGTTGGATGGATAAACCTGCTGGAAGGGCTCCACCGGCACTCAGGGCAAACCCCTGTTCCTGTTCTGCATAGGACACTATGGGAGGTATTGAAAAGTTACTTATTTCTTAAATTATTTTATATAGATGGGTTTGATCTGTTTCTACTTCTATGGGAGTTCGGAAGTCCTAGATATCTGAAATGACAGCAGGTGGCACAATAGAGGATTTAGCAGAGTTTTAGGTATGCAGATGAGTTAAATTAATTAATGTTAATCTCTTGAAAATGTATGGCAGAGAAATAACACTTTAGTATATAGAAAGATTCTTTGGGGCTTATTAAAGACCTGGGAGTAATTAATTATGCAGTAACCCATAGTTAAGCAGATGATATCAGTCAGTCACTGGGTAGTTTGGATTTGCCATTTTCCAAAGAGAATCCTTTCTATTTGCTACATGGAGTCAGCCTGCAGCAGCATCTATGAGGGGTGTCCATAGCTCCCGAAATTCCCATGTGTACCACAGGTGTAATTGTCCATGTTTCGCTAAAGGAAAACAATTACAGCATAAAGCATGCAGGCTCAGGCCAGGTATGGTTGCAAGGGAAAATAGAATATTTTGTTAAGAACAGATAGTTAGCTTATTACCTTATAAGCTCTGTTCAATTAATGAAACATGATTTAAAGTAAAAAGGATTGGTACCAACCAAACCACTGCACTATAAGCTCTTCTAATTATGCAATAAGATAATGTCCACCAGATTAAAATTTTAATTAGCTTAATTTAGAAATAGAAAAAAAGCATTAGATTTCTAGTTCTGGAACACCTAAAATGACCTCGGGGCAGGGCAGAGAGGGATGTGGGGAATTGAAAATCAGTTGAGCACCGCGCATGTCCTCATGTCTGCTGTTCATTGTACATGTCCTCATGTTTGCCGTCAGCAAATCTCAGTGGTTTGGGGCTCCTGGGTTTGCTTGCAAGAGGCTGTTTGGAGGGTTTGTGGGATTGTGGGTGCAGGCAGCAGCGCACAGGGGTGCCCTTGGTATTCCCTAACACTCATTTCTAGCTCCAGCTGCCTGCTTTCAGAAGGCAGAAACATGCTGCCTACAATAGGGACTTTTGTTCGGTTTTGTTTTTTTCTCTTTCCTTTTCCCTATTCACAGATTTAAAGGCTAAAACAGACCATTAAGTCCAACTAATCCTACAACCTGCATAACAAAGGCCATCCCGCCCATCCCTTAATTCCTCAATACCATGGCTGACCATGACCATGTGATTATACACCCTCCTGTAAATGCACTGAGAGCCTCTGTGTGCTCCAGCCACTGAGCGAGACCCCACTGAGAACACCCAGTCTTGATTTAAAGACTTTAAGTGGCAGATGATTTATCACATCCCTCATGAAACCACTCCAATGCTTAATTACACTTACAGTAAAATAAGTCATTGGGGCTGAAAGCATGGGGAGCCGTAACACGCAAAGTGCACGGTATACAGTTGTGTTTGGTTATGAGGTGAGGAATCCAACAAATCTCTTTTATGTCTTTTCAGGGAAGAAACAAAGACATCTGAAACATTTGCACAATATAGAATCTCTCCAGCCCATGTCTTGAAAGGGCTAGAGGTTTGCTGGGGAAGCTCTGAGGAGAGGGAGTAATAAAGAAAAGAGGGTTTTATGATGCAAGGTCGAATGGGAAACTTTTATTGGAGAGGCTTGTCCAGCTCCTAGTCCCATGGGGGAAAGGGAGGAATTTGAAAGTGGTGTTTTTCCCTTTTGGAAGGTCGAAGCCATTCCATACAATTGGAAAGCAGCATACGAGAAATACGCTTATTCTTCTGTCACGGCTGTCAAAAATGGACGAGGGGAGAAAGTACCAAACACTACATTTCATCAGAGCCCTGAAGGTAAAAATGATCTGCTGGCTTGAAATTTATCTTAATGAGCGAAATCCAGCCAATGGAACAAGGTGCAGATGAAAGTGACAGATGGGATCATTTAAAGTTTGATTCTTTGCATGAAAGGAAATAATATTTTTGATAAGATATTTTTCTCCTGGTTGTTACAGTGTTCTGCATAGTGTCATAGCCTCCCATTGGCGGTCTCATGTCTCTGGCAGATGAATTTATCCAGAGCCCCTTGAAAATTCAGAGGTAGAAGAAGCTTCTGGAACTCCTCAGCTCATGTAAACCCATGGAGCTGGTCCAACGGCCAGCGGCAAGTGGAGACAGACTTCTTGGCCAAGAGATTTTTGCTAGGTAGGGACTGCAAGCAAAGACATGACAGAGTTTATAATCCAACGTGTGCTTTAGTCATTTAGTTAAAGAAGATTTAGTTAAATGGTGGATTGCTCCCCAAAATGGTTAAAGCTCCACATCTGTTGGGGAAATGCATTTTGGAGAACATCCTATGGAGCAGGGTGAGTGATCCCGGGTTGAACGGTCTAAAGGAGAACCTGTTCTGCATCAAGGTTCCTCCACAGGGATGGCTGCAGCAGCTCTGCTTTGGGGAGGGTTGGATCTTGAGTCTGAAGCCATCCAGGATCAGCACTCTAAAAATATGAGCATGCATCAATCAAGCAGGTTGGAAGAGTGTATAGAAATGTAGCAATTTGCTCCCGAGCATTTTCAGACACAAACAACTGCAAGAATTTACCACTTCTATATAAAAATATCGCTTGGGACCTAGGCAGGTCTGTAAAAGCTCTGTGCAGTTGAAGGATACATTTCCTGCTGCATTTTGATGCTGAGAGTTGCTGTCATACACCCCTTGAAGGGGGGGGGGGGGGGAGGGTGTAGGAACAGATTGTTGGGTGTTGCTTACCTTTAGTAGGGAAAGATGAGCAGGAAAAGGAGCGGAATCGGGCCCCTGCATTAAAACAATAACTGTCTTTACCCTCTCTTTGCACAGGTAATTTTCGCTACAGTAATCCAGTGCATGCACACCACCAGTGTATAACAGAGCGTACACACAACAGCAGCGGATCCTGCCACCCGTGGCAGGGCAGGAAAAAAAAAGCTGAAACCTTTCTCCTCTGCCCATTTGTTTTCTGGTTAGATCGATTCACAGTTAACAAAGGCTCAAGACAAAGCAAAGGTCATCTGTTAGCTTCTCTTATTTAAGCAGCGTTGGCCTAGATTTTACAATCTACACAGCAAATGTTTGCCCATGCAGCCCTCAGCCTGGTGGATGAAGAGCTCCTGTTGGCATCAGTTGGCTAAGGGACAGATGAGGCTGTGGTGGGACTTCTACTGGTCCCCAGCCATCCCTTCTAGGGCCCTACAGCATCCCAAACTAACTCCCAAGCTCTGAGCAGGAGACACGCCGATGATGGGGCCAGTCCATTCTGCTCAGCCTTCACCTGCCGAACTGGTGAACTCTTCGCCATGAGAGTGGTGAGGCTCTGGCACAAGTTGCCCAGGGAAGTTGTGGCTGGCCCATCCCTGGAGGTGTTCAAGACCAGGTTGGATGGGGTCTTGGGCAGCCTGAGCCAGTGGGATGTCCCTGCCCATGGCAGGGGGGTTGGAACTGGATAGGCTTTGAGGTCACTTCCAACCCAAACCATTCTATGGTGCTCACAGCACGGAGCGGGTACCCTCACATCTAACTTTCCTGTCCAAGGCAAGGATGGATCCGGCCAGGGAACAAAAACTGCACATGCACGCCGTGCCACAAGGCTCCGTGCCAGCTGGGTGGAGAAGAAAGGGACTGCAAGGAATTTCTTCAGACGTATTCCAGCAGCGGATTAAAATAGCTGCTACTATTTTAATCTGGGGAAGTGGCAGCTAAGGCACATGCAGGACTGGCAGCATCTCCCACAAAGCAGGGATTCAAAGAGCAGCCTGTGCCTTTAGCAATGCAAATGCAGGGCTGGCCATGAGCCTCTGGCAAAGCATGGCCCCAAGCCAAGAGACCCACACGGGGCGGAATTTAGGATCAGGAGGTATAAATTCAGACTGCTCTGCTTTTCTTTTACTTATTGCAAAGCGTTGTAATGCTATGAACCCTAAGTATTTTGGGGGAAACAACACAAAATCACAGTGCTCAATATTCTTTATTGACATCCAGCCCAGATGGGGATCGTCTACTGAATTCTGGTGTGGTGACATCTAGATTCTAAATGTCGATCTTTGTTTTCTTGTTCCAGAAGTTCCAGTGTAATATAACACAAACATTCTGCCTCCCTTTGGACTTGCGGCGGTGCAGGAGGGATCTACAGAGAAAGGTGGGCTTTTCCTTTGTTAGGAGTCCTTTTACACATAACTGGAAAATTAAACTCCTGCTTTGTCCTTCATTTGTGCTTTGTAGGGGGACGTTTGCCGTACGCCTTTTGCAACTGGCAGAACTAGATATTATATAAAGGAAAGAAAATTTAGCTTCACTTCCTCAGAAACTGAATTATTTATTTGCTATCCCTGGCAAATCTGCGTTTGCAAAATCTCACTGTGAAACGAGCATTTCTTTGTTTCACTGGACTACGAGATCACTCCCTGAAGATTCATCAGCCCTGCTGCTCAGGAGGCTCTGGGAAGAAGCGGGCATCAAAGGTTCCTTTATTTATTATTATTTGGTAATGCTCGGGGTTCTTTTTGTTTCACCTTCATTTATTCTTTCATTCATTTTACAAATTAAGTAATTGAATGAACTCATTTGTGGAAATTCAAGACCTCTTCCTGTGATTTTGTTTTGCTCCTGTATTTGATTCCCTTTCCCACAGATTACACAAGACAGCGTTGTCCAATTCAGCATCAGCGTCAATAAGCAAATATTTATACAGCATCCAAGATGCCGTCTGTACACAGAATGGCACCAAATAAAGATAAATCAATATCTACTACACGAGCACTAAAGAGCGCCCAGGCAAACGGGTGGTACCAGGTTAAACGAATCTGTTTCAAAACCAGAGTAATTAAACAGAGGCAATTGAACTGTGAAGGGCTGAACTTGCCTTTACGATTTCTTTCAATGCAATTAACCTCAGAGCCTACATGGTTGACCTCAAGTAACCCCTAACATGACCCCAGAGAGGTGCTTTGACCACAAGTAACCCCTGGGCCTACCTGGATGACCTCAAGTAACCCCAGGGACTGACTGCATGACCTCAAGTAACCCCTGGGCAAGACTGGATGACCTCAAGTAACCCCTGGGCCTACCTGGATGACCTCAAGTAACCCCAGGACCTGACTGGATGACCTCAAGTAACCCCTGGGCCTGCCTGGATGACCTCAAGTAACCCCAGGGCCTGACTGGATGACCTCAGGTGACCCCAGGGACCTGACTGGATGACCTCAAGTAACCCCTGGGCCTACCTGGATGACCTCAAGTAACCTCAGGGCCTGCCTGGACGACCTCAAGTAACCTCAGGGCCTGCCTGGATGACCTCAAGTAACCTCAGGGCCTGCCTGGATGACCTCAAGTAACCCCAGGGCCTGCCTGGATGACCTCAAGTAACCCCAGGGCCTGCCTGGATGACCTCAAGTAACCCCTGGGCCTACCTGGACGACCTCAAGTAACCTCAGGGCCTACCTGGATGACCTCAAGTAACCTCAGGGCCTGCCTGCATGACCTCAAGTAACCCCAGGGCCTGCCTGGATGACCTCAAGTAACCCCAGGGCCTGCCTGGATAACCTCAAGTAACCCCAGGGTCTGCCTGAATGACCTCACGTAACCCCAGGGCCTGACTGGATGACCTCAAGTAACCCCTGGGCCTGACTGCATGACCTCAAGTAACCCCAGGGACTGACTGCATGACCTCAAGTAACCCCTGGGCCTACCTGGATGACCTCAAGTAACCTCAGGGCCTGCCTGGACGACCTCAAGTAACCTCAGGGACTGACTGCATGACCTCACGTAACCCCAGGGCCTGCCTGGATAACCTCAAGTAACCCCAGGGTCTGCCTGAATGACCTCACGTAACCCCAGGGCCTGACTGGATGACCTCAAGTAACCCCTGGGCCTACCTGGACGACCTCAAGTAACCTCAGGGCCTTCCTGCATGACCTCAAGTAACCCCAGGGCCTGCCTGCATGACCTCAGGTTGACCCCAGGCTCAGCCTGGATGACCTCAGGTGACCCCAGGGCCTGCCTGGATGACCTCAAGTGACCCCAGGGGCCTACCTGGATGACCTCAGGTGACCCCAGGGCCTGCCTGGATGACCTCAAGTTGACCCCAGGGTCTACCTGGATGACCTCAGGTGACCCCTGGGCCTGCCTGGATGACCTCAGGTGACCCCAGGGCCTGCCTGGATGACCTCAAGTTGACCCCAGGGCCTGCCTGGATGACCTCAGGTGACCCCAGGGCCTGCCTGGATGACCTCAAGTTGACCCCAGGGCCTACCTGGATGACCTCAGTTGACCCCAGGGCCTGCCTGGATGACCTCAGTTGACCCCAGGGCCTACCTGGATGACCTCAGGTGACCCCAGGGCCTGCCTGGATGACCTCAGTTGACCCCAGGGCCTGCCTGGATGACCTCAAGTAACCCCTGGGCCTACCTGGACGACCTCAAGTAACCTCAGGGCCTGCCTGCATGACCTCAAGTAACCCCAGGGCCTGCCTGGATGACCTCAGGTTGACCCCAGGCTCAGCCTGGATGACCTCAGGTGACCCCAGGGCCTGCCTGGATGACCTCAAGTTGACCCCAGGGCCTGCCTGGATGACCTCAGGTGACCCCAGGGCCTGCCTGGATGACCTCAAGTTGACCCCAGGGCCTGCCTGGATGACCTCAGGTGACCCCAGGGCCTGCCTGGATGACCTCAAGTTGACCCCAGGGCCTACCTGGATGACCTCAGTTGACCCCAGGGCCTGCCTGGATGACCTCAAGTTGACCCCAGGGCCTGCCTGGATGACCTCAGGTGACCCCAGGGCCTACCTGGATGACCTCAGGTGACCCCAGGGCCTGCCTGGATGACCTCAGTTGACCCCAGGGCCTGCCTGGATGACCTCAAGTTGACCCCAGGGCCTGCCTGGATGACCTCAGGTGACCCCAGGGCCTACCTGGATGACCTCAGGTGACCCCAGGGCCTGCCTGGATGACCTCAAGTTGACCCCAGGGCCTGCCTGGATGACCTCAGTTGACCCCAGGGCCTGCCTAGATGACCTCAGGTGACCCCAGGGCCTGCCTGGATGACCTCAGGTGACCCCAAGGCCAGCCTGGATGACCTCAAGTAACCCCTGGGCCTACCTGGATGACCTCAAGTAACCTCAGGGCCTGCCTGGACGACCTCAAGTAACCTCAGGGCCTGCCTGGATGACCTCAAGTAACCCCAGGGCCTGCCTGGATGACCTCAAGTAACCCCAGGGCCTGCCTGGATGACCTCAAGTAACCCCTGGGCCTACCTGGACGACCTCAAGTAACCTCAGGGCCTACCTGGATGACCTCAAGTAACCTCAGGGCCTGCCTGCATGACCTCAAGTAACCCCAGGGCCTGCCTGGATGACCTCAAGTAACCCCAGGGCCTGCCTGGATAACCTCAAGTAACCCCAGGGTCTGCCTGAATGACCTCATGTAACCCCAGGGCCTGACTGGATGACCTCAAGTAACCCCTGGGCCTGACTGCATGACCTCAAGTAACCCCAGGGACTGACTGCATGACCTCAAGTAACCCCTGGGCCTACCTGGATGACCTCAAGTAACCTCAGGGCCTGCCTGGACGACCTCAAGTAACCTCAGGGACTGACTGCATGACCTCACGTAACCCCAGGGCCTGCCTGGACGACCTCAAGTAACCCCTGCACCTGACTGGATGACCTCAAGTAACCCCTGGGCCTGCCTGGATGACCTCAAGTAACCCCTGGGCCTACCTGGACGACCTCAAGTAACCTCAGGGCCTGCCTGCATGACCTCAAGTAACCCCAGGGCCTGCCTGGATGACCTCAGGTTGACCCCAGGCTCAGCCTGGATGACCTCAGGTGACCCCAGGGCCTGCCTGGATGACCTCAAGTGACCCCAGGGGCCTACCTGGATGACCTCAGGTGACCCCAGGGCCTGCCTGGATGACCTCAAGTTGACCCCAGGGTCTACCTGGATGACCTCAGGTGACCCCTGGGCCTGCCTGGATGACCTCAAGTTGACCCCAGGGCCTGCCTGGATGACCTCAGGTGACCCCAGGGCCTGCCTGGATGACCTCAAGTTGACCCCAGGGCCTGCCTGGATGACCTCAGGTGACCCCAGGGCCTGCCTGGATGACCTCAAGTTGACCCCAGGGCCTACCTGGATGACCTCAGTTGACCCCAGGGCCTGCCTGGATGACCTCAAGTTGACCCCAGGGCCTGCCTGGATGACCTCAGGTGACCCCAGGGCCTACCTGGATGACCTCAGGTGACCCCAGGGCCTGCCTGGATGACCTCAAGTTGACCCCAGGGCCTGCCTGGATGACCTCAGGTGAACCCAGGGCCTGCCTGGATGACCTCAGGTGAACCCAGGGCCTGCCTGGATGACCTCAGGTGACCCCAAGGCCAGCCTGGATGACCTCTGGTTACCCCAGGGCCTGCCTGGATGACCTCAGGTGACCCCAGGGCCTGCCTGGATGACCTCAGTTGACCCCAGGGCCTGCCTGGATGACCTCAAGTTGACCCCAGGGCCTGCCTGGATGACCTCAGGTGACCCCAGGGCCTGCCTAGATGACCTCAGGTGACCCCAGGGCCTGCCTGGATGACCTCAGGTGACCCCAAGGCCAGCCTGGATGACCTCTGGTTACCCCAGGGCCTGCCTGGATGACCTCAGGTGACCCCAGGGCCTGCCTGGATGACCTCAAGTTGACCCCAGGGCCTACCTGGATGACCTCAGGTGACCCCAGGGCCTGCCTGGATGACCTCAGGTGACCCCAGGGCCTGCCTGGATGACCTCAAGTTGACCCCAGGGGCCTGCCTAGATGACCTCAGGTGAACCCAGGGCCTGCCTGGATGACCTCAGGTGAACCCAGGGCCTGCCTGGATGACCTCAGGTGACCCCAAGGCCTGCCTGGATGACCTCAGGTGACCCCAGGGCCTGTGTGGATGACCTCAGTTGACCCCAGGACCTGCCTGGATGACCTCAGGTGACCCCAGGGCCTCTCTGGATGACCTCAGGTGACCCCAGGGGCCTGCCTAGATAACCTCAAGTAACCCCAGGGCCTGCCTAGATGACCTCAGGTGACCCCAGGACCTACCTGGATGATGTCATGTGTCCTCAGGGGTCTGCCTAGATGACCTCAGGTGACCCCAGGGCCTGCCTGGATGACTTCAGGTGACCCCAGGACATGCCTGGATGACCTCAGGTGACCCCAAGGCCTCTCTGGATGACCTCAGGTGACCCCAGGGGCCTGCCTAGATGACCTCATGTGACCCCAGGGCCTGCCTGGATGACCTCAGGTTACCCCAGAATCTGCCTGGATGACCACAAGTAACCTCAGGACTTACGTGGATGACCTCAAGGAATCCCAGGGTCTAATTGGATGACCTCAAGTATCCCCCGTGCCTAATTATATGACCTCACGTAACTCCTACGGAGTCCCCAGTGAAATGCTTTGATCTCAAGTTATCTCAGAGCCTTCTTGGATGACCTCAAGTATCCCTAGGGCCTCCCTCGATGATGTTAAGTAACCCCTGGTTGGACTCAATGAGCCAGTGGGTCATTTCCTACCCAGTGATTCTATGATTCTGTGATTGGAGCAAATCCCACTGTTTTTACTCCACACAGAACTGTCTATTGAGGTAGCATTACATAACACTGTGTCTTTTCCCACTGTTCCCTTCATGGCCATGTGAAAGAATTCCCTGCTTGGTTTTAGAAAGATGCAACAAATATTTAAGAGCTTTTCTCTCCTATGTGAAACCACTGCTGAAGACCACCCTGCGTTAGACGAGTTAGTCTCTTACCTACCTTCGTTGGGCAAATGCTGCAAGTTTTGTCCTAAAGTAGGTCAAGCACATGAGGTTTGCATTACATATCTTGGAAGAGGGCACAAAATGTCTCTTGGACCATATGGCCTACAGCCTTGGGCTTCATTGGCTCATACCTTTTTTAATTCCTCCTAATCTGCTCATAAGCGCCTCCAAAAGGGTGCTTCACACACCTCACCACTCATCTCCTTCAATGTCTGTTTGCTCTTTGGCTCTAATGCCAGATGGCATTAATATACCCATCACTGTAATTATTCAGACAAGCAAGCAGTGGCAGGAGCAGTCCCAACTTCTCCCTTTTCCCACCAATTCAGATGCATATTTGAAAGAGTCTTTTCATCCCCATGGATCCTGTTCCCTGGAGTTGTCCCAGGCCGTCCTCATCAAAAGGGAATTTGATGTTTCAGCAGTTTCTCAGCCAATGCCATGCTGTGAGAAGAATCAGTGGTGATGGGACAGTATCATTTATTCAGTCTCTAACTGTTGCCCAGAAGCCTGGTACGTGTCCAGATGCCAGCCTCACATCAGCTCTGGCTATAATAAAGCTTTTCACAAGACTGAGATTTAGGTGTGAAATAGAAACACTGCTGATACCTCGTAAGTTTAAAGCTAGACTGCCTTTCCTCTGGCTCCAACTGATGGTGAAAATTCAAGATTTACCGCAATGAACAGCCATGTGTTGGTAAGGAGGTACTTCTGAAAGCTTCCTGTACCCAGCAAGAACTCTGCAAATACCTCACACTAAATCCGTCTACCAATGTGTGATTTCTACAACGTTTACTTAGCAACCAGTCCGCAGCAAAATATAAAGGATTATCTTGCAAGATGAGTCCCTTGAGTTTCCAGGTGTTTCTCTTAAGCTTTAAAGGCTGCCCAGTTTGCCACACACCCAAAAAGCTTTGGGGAATATTTATATTCAGGAAGACAAGATCTGGAAGTGGAGATAAGTGCTAGATCAGTTCAATAGCTGGAAAAAACAGAGGTGTTTTTAGACACCTCAGGCTCTCTGAGACCCATGGCATGATCCAGAGTGAAACCTTAAGCTCACATCTAGTGTGCTTGGTTTTAGGAATGAGCGGTGGTAATGCCATAGTGACAAGAAGAAAAGCTTTGATGCCCACATTACAAAGGATACGTAAACTTGTATTATTCCTTTGATTAGCTACTCTCTTATATGTCAAGTCTATGAATAATCAAGCCTCATTTTCTACTTAGTTTTACTCATCACCCTGCTGCTCCACGCCTTTGATCATTTGCATATCCTTTTTCCAGATAGAGGCCTTACTCTGTGAAGCGCTAGCAGAGCTTCTGCCCCTCTCTCACATCATTTCTTTGGTCCCTTGCCGGCCACTTCCTTGCTCTCAGCCCTGCTTTTCCACCTGTGCAATGACTGTCTCACCACTCTGTCTCATCCTCAGGGAAGAGGGTGGTGTCTTCATGCTGTCTGTCCCCCCGTGATGTCTTTTAACTCTACAATCCAGTTTTACCCAGCCTCAACAGGGAAGTGTACTTGGTTTTCACAGGTCTTATGGCAGTGGTGGTAGGAGAGATTCTTCTGGGACAGTGGAGGACAAGGCTGGAGCATCTGCTCCATCACTTTGGTCACCCACAATGGGAAGCATGGATCACAAACATGTTCAGCCATCAGCTGCTCCAGCTGAGAAAGACAATTCCATAAAACAAAGCATCAGTACTTGGACTGCTGACAGTTGTGTTTATTGTTTTCAAAAATATGCTATTTTCACAACACAGGAAGATTTCCTGTAGGTTTTTTTTTTCATTTCTCTTCTCCCCCCTTCCTGCACAGCTACTGGAAGAAGAATCACATTACGAAGAGATTTAGCAAAGCAAAGTGAACGGCTCATTTTCATTTCTTTTAATTTAGTTATTCTAATTGTGCAAATATAGTTTCCTTTCTGATTTGAAAAGACCTCATTCTCCCAGCAGCAGCTGAGGTTACCCCAGCCCCGGTGGGGGCTGCCGCAACCCAGTCCTGTCTCTCTGCCTGGGGAGTTTACGGCTGCCCTCACCCCTGCCTGTACCTCTGCAGAGCAGCCAACCCTGGGAGCTGCTCTGGCTGAAATGGCACGAAACCTCGATCCTTCCAATAAGCTGCAGGCACTAATGCCTAATAAAGCTCAGTTTTACACACCCAGAGCTTAGCTTACCTCAAAGCTGGTGTGCGTTTCCCTTTTGTTGGGGCCAAGCAGCCAGCAGCTGCCAGCCAAATGCAGAAGTGAAATTCAGATGGTGTGGAAATAAAGGCCTTTAGAAAATAGGCAGGGATGTGATGATCAGTCGCACACAAAGAGCTAACAATATTTTCCTAAAGCTGCAAAGGTCCATTTACGGCTTGAGGCACGAGAAGCTGTATTGATCTGGCTCTGGGCAAATACCCGGTGCCTTTGCACACAACCTCCTGCCTTTCACAATGTAGAGAAGGGGAAGTCAGCCTAAGATGAAATCCAGAGCAGCTTGACCCTGCTGTTGCATCCACAGAAGCAGAAAGGCGCTGTGACTGGAGGTGCTGGGGGAGCAACTGCTGCTGTGGCAAGGGGCACAGAGGACCAGACGGTGGGAGAGGATGCTCATAGACGGGAGAGAAGAGGAGCAGTGACCATACCCATGTGCTCGTCAGGGCACAGCCACAAATGACACGGAGGTGTCAGTAGAGGAGAACGGTGGTGCATGGGGAGCAGGAAGAGGGTCCCTTTGTTTGGGGTCTGTGGGGATACCATGTGCTGGGAGGACGGCAGAGATTTGTTTTCCACTAGGTGCTCAGCACTTTTGCTTGACCTCTTAACTTACACCAGCTGCCGCGCCAGCAGTTGAAAGTTGCCCATGCTGTAACACCTTAACAGCTCTGTTTTGTCCTACTTTTATCTTGTTTGGGGCAATTTTCATTTCTTTAGAGCCTAAGCAAATGTTTTGTGTCCCTGGATCAAAGCTAGGGAGCATCATTTACATACTGTGGGTGAGAAGGCAGCAGACTGGAGACCATCACTCATCAGTGAAAGGCTGATCATTGTTTGTTTAGCCCATTCCAAAATAATGGCTCTGCTGGGAACACCAACCCAGTACGCATCATATCTTTTATAGTATATATTAATTCAGTGTAGACATTAGGCTATCATTATTCCCTCCTTTTAATTCCCATGTATTAGCATTCAGGATCAGTTTTAATCCAGCACATGTCTTTGTTATTTTATAATGTAAAATAAATAAAGCTGGAGGCAAATGTACCTTTTTATATAAACGGCTCTGAGAGAGTGATGGATATAAAGCACAGAAACATCTTTATGATTTTAAGGCTTGAATTTCAGAACACAGCATTTTCATTAAATGGTGCAATCCATTCATTTTGGAGAGACAGATATAAACAGAAGCAAATTAACTCAGTAGTTCTCATGCCTAGAATCTTTGTGATAAAATTGCCTATTCTTGTGAGCGTAAATGTTTCCAAAATATTAGAGACAATCGGGAAAAAAATAGGAGAGATAGCAGAGGTTGCTCAAGGATGAAAACCATAAAGACATCCCCTCCAAACACCACATGTACCTGGTGAAATTACTTAAAGTGAATTGCAGTAGCACTGTGAGAGGAGGAGAAAGGAGGCAGGCAATTTTTTTTTTTTTTCTTTTTATGATGGATAAAGGTTTGGGAGAGTGCTTTCAAATTATTTTCTTTGCTCTCTGCTGTGCATATTAGAAAATTCAGCTCCTGGCTGATTGGCCAGGCAGAGAAATGTAGGCATCACAAGCAACAGGAGAGCAAAAGCTGAGGTGCTGCAGAGGACTGCTCCCTCCTCCTGCTCGGGAGAGGAAGGAGAAGCTCGGGCATTTGCAGCTCTACCTGGAATCATAGATTGGAGTGAGGGGAAGACTGTTGCAAGATGCAGCATCTCTGTGCAACACCTGCAGCCGAGCCCCACGGTTAAACATTGAAGGATATCAGTTCAACTGGGAGCAGTCAAACCCCACGTCCTGCCTTGGCTGCTTCTCCTTGGAAGGATAGAAGGACACTGGGGACGAGGTGAAAACCTTCTTTAGTCAGAAGCCTCGTCCGATGTTTGATTTTTTTAAGTCACTTGCAAGGCTGCAGTTTTCCCAGACATCATTTGTCACAACATCTGTTGCACTTATGAGGGAAAGAAAAAAACCCAGGCTGGTTTGCTGTGCTCCCTGGCTGTGCCGGGGGGGTTGCACGCAGCGGGCAGGCGGCTCTGCGGAACAGCAGGGTGAACAGCAGCTCTGCAGCCACACTCAAAGCACACCTGGACAAGCCCTGGTGTGATGCCATCCACCAGGCCTCACTAACAAGACACCAGGAGCCAGAGGGCTGAACATAATTTGCATATAAATATAGAAAGGGCTTTAATCAGAGATACACCCAGAGTCCTTGTTATTATTGTTTTATTTACAGAACACACTCGGCATGCAGAGGGGTTTCAAAATATGCTGACAGAGATACTACACGTATTTGATACCTGAATTAACTTAAGTCACTTGGGGCGTCAAGGGAAACAGTCAACACGCTCATCCCTCCCTGCCAACCCCTGGGTGTTCGTGGCATGGGGAGAAAGGGCAGCTCGGCACACAGCGGGGCCACAGCGGGGCCAGCAATGGAGGGGTGCGTGATGGACAGGCTGCATGGTGGCACTGCAGGCATGCTGCTGCCTTTAAATCTGTTGTTCCCTGCTGGAACAGCAGCCTCTGCGCTGGGCAACCTGCTGGGAATGGTTGCAGGGGCCATACGTGGCCTTCGAGCAGCCCGGTGCCCGGCCATGCTCACAGCATGGTGTGTCCAGCACCTGGTCATGGCTACATCAAAAAGAAGGATGGCCAGCAGGTTGAGGGAGGAGATTCTGCCCCTCCGCTCCGCTCTTTTGAGACCCTGCCTGGAGTATTGTGTTGAGTTCTGGGATCCCCAACATAAGAATGATATGAAACTGTTGGACTGGGTCCAAAGGAAGCTACAGTGTGGTAAGAGGAATGGAGAACCTTTGCTATGAGGAGAAGAGAAAAGAGAAGAGAAGAGAAGAGAAGAGAAGAGAAGAGAAGAGAAGAGAAGAGAAGAGAAGAGAAGAGAAGAGAAGAGAAGAGAAGAGAAGAGAAGGCTCTAGGGAGAGGTATTTAAAAGAGGGGTAGATTAGGTGCTCAGGGACATGATTTAGTGACAGTGCTGGTTGGACTCAGTGATCCAAGAGATCATTTCCAACCTGGTGATTCTATGATTCTATGACCTTAGAGCAGCTTCCAGTACTGAAGGGGCTAGAGGAAAGCTGGGAAGGGGCTCTTTACAAGGGTGTGGAGTGATAGGACGAGGGGGTATGGCTTTAAGTTGAAAGATTTAGATTAGGCATTAGGAAGAATTGCTTCCCGATGAGGATGGTGAGGCACTGGTATAGAATATCCAGGGAAGCTGGGCTGCATCAAAAGAAGCGTGGCCAGCTGGGCAAGGGAGGTGATTCTGTCCTTCTATTCCTCTCTTGTGAGACCTCATCTGGAGTCTTGTGCCCAGTTCTGGAATCCTCAGCTTAAGAAGGATATGGAGCTGTTAGAATGGGTCCAGAGGAGGCTACAGAGATGATCAGAGGGCTGGAGCACCTTCTCTACGAGGACAGGCTGAGAGAGTTGGGGTTGTTCAGCCTGGAGAAGAGAAGGCTCAGAGGAGATCTTATAGTGACCTTCCAGCACCTGAAGGGGCTACAGGAAAGCTGGAGAGGGATTGTTTACAAAGGCTTGTAGTGATAGGCCTAGGGACAATGGGTATAAACTGGAGAGGGGCAGATTTAGACTGGACATTAGGAAGAATTTCTCCACCATGATAGTGGTGAGACACAGGCCCAGGTTGCCCAGGGAGGCAGTGGCTGCCCCATCCCTGGAGGTGTTCCAGGCCAGGTTGCCCGGGCCTCGGGCAGCCTGATCCAGTGGGATGTCCCTGCCCATGGCAGGGGAGTTGGAACCGGATGATCTCTCAGGTCCCTTCCAACCCAAACTATTCTATGATTCTGTGCTTCTCAGCCGTGGCCGCCCCTCCCTGCAGGTGTCCAGGGCCGGGCTGGACGGGGCTGGGGGGGTGTCCCTGCCCACGGCACGGATGGCTCCAGACCGGCTGCCAGGTCCCCCCACACCCAGACCGTTCTGCGGGGCTCTGACTCCACCCCGCGCCGTTCCCCCTCCGCGCGACTCGGCCACGTGCGGCGCGCGCCGGGGGCGGTGCCGGCGGCGGGGGCGGTGCCGGGGCGGGCACGGGGGCGGGGGGGTGGGGGGGCGCGGGGGCTGCCGGGAAGGGCCGGCGGGGGCGATGGCGGCGGCGCGCGGCCGGGGCGAACCCCCGCGGCGGCGGTGAGCGGCGGCGGCGGCGGTGGTGGTGGCGGCGATGCGCGGCGCTCCCGGCGACGATGGAGGACCGGTCCCACAAGGTGCTGCTGGCGCTGGTGATGCTCTTCCTCTTCGCCGTGATCGTGCTGCAGTACGTGTGCCCGGGCACCGAGTGCCAGCTGCTGCGGCTCCGAGCGCTCAGCCCCGCCGCCGCCGCAGACCCGTACCGGGCGGAGGACGAGACGCCGGCGCGATTCGTTCCCCGCTTCAATTTCTCCGCGGGAGACTTGCTGCGGAGAGTGGACTTCAACATCAAAGGGGACGACCTGATTGTTTTCTTGCACATCCAGAAGACGGGGGGCACCACCTTCGGGAGGCACCTGGTGCGCAACATCCAGCTGGAGCAGCCCTGCGAGTGCCGCGCCGGGCAGAAGAAGTGCACCTGCCACCGGCCCGGCAAACGGGAGACCTGGCTCTTCTCCCGCTTCTCCACCGGCTGGAGCTGCGGGCTGCACGCCGACTGGACCGAGCTCACCAACTGCGTCCCCTCCGTGGTGGACAGCAAGAAGGAGGTGCGGCTCCGGCCATCCAGGTGAGGACCCAGCCCGTTCCTGGGGAGCTTTTCCGGGGCATCCGGACCCCGGGGAGTTTTCCCGGTGCCCCTCCTGGAGGGCGATGCGCTCCCCGGGCTGCTGCAGGGCTGTGAGCTCGGTACCGAGCCCCATCCCCGGCACGGAGCGGGCTGCAAACCGGGATGCAGCGAGGGCTCGGGGATGCAAACCGGCTGCCGTGGTGGGTGCGAGCGTGCATCGAGCTCTGCGGAGCAAAACAAAACCCGCCCCCCGCCCCCCCCCGGCTCTGCTGCGGCTTCGGGGCTTTGAAGGCTGTCGCGATTGTAAGCGCTGGTGGGGAAAACTCGGGAGTTGCAGAGCAGCAGCGAGCATCGTGCAGGAGGACAGGAGACCAGGCCTGGCAGCCCCTCGTTGTGGCCTCTTTGCGGCTCGCACAGAAGCGAGGGTCCTCCAGCTGTGCCCCTGCACCCCCCGCGCTGCACCGAGCTGCGCCACTGCTGTGTCAGGACTGTTCCAGCGGCCCTGCATCCTCTTCCATCCCAAGTTTGGCTTATGCGGATGGCAGCCTTGCAAAGTAAAGGTTGCTCCTGCGGCTGAATTATCTGCAGATATTTGCCTTATCCTTTAGCCCTGACCTCGTTCATTTTGTGCTTGCATTTTGAATTTTAGTGGCGCTACTCTCTCATCCCTGCACCTTCCTTTGAAGTTGCTCACCTTGCCGACCGTAGCCTTAAAAGGTGCCACTGCTTCTCCAAAGCCCAGCTGGCTGCTTCTCCTGAGCAGCGAGATCCTCTTCCTCTGCTCCTGGAGCTGTTTGGTTCCCTTCAGCTGTAACACACAGGGTATCCTGTCCGTGGCCGCACACGCAGCTCTACGGTGTAGCACAACAGCTCAGGGGTTCAGTGTCTTTTCACATTGCTTTGCTGGGAAATTAAAAACTAGGGTATCGCTGCTATTGCACTATTAGACTGATGGCATGTCCCCGTACAATGAGAGTACTGTTAGATATCATACTATCTGAAGTCAAGTCTAAGCACAGATTCACTTGAAATAGAAAGCAATTTCTTTCTAGAATTCCTTTTATATAGTGTGACACTACACTGCCATCTAGTAGAAAAATGGTTAGCGTCATTATCTTCCTGCACCCAAGAAGCAGTTCTTTATGAGACTTGGCTATTGTGATTCGTGCTCTTTTGTTTTCCTTACTGCTTTGAAATTTAATTATCTCATTTTTGTGACATCCCATTTGCAAATATCAGGAACCAATTCCTTCCCTTCCAGGTCTATCAGCTTCCTGGTTTCAGGCCACTGAGTCTTGCAGGCTATGTAGTTTATTTTACCTGTCCTATAAATATGTTGTTTGTCAGCAGAAATGGAAATTGCATAATGCACGCTCTCTTTTGCTGAACAGCTTCCAGTGATCTTCTTTCCTTTCCCCCTGAGATGGGCCTGGTCTGCAGAGTTGTAGATGTGGGCAGGGATTTGCTTTCCTTCCACGGAGGTCCATCTGTTTTTGGACTTAGTTGTGCCCTCTGGGAAGATAGGAGACTCCCTGTCCTGAACCCACCACCACAGGCAGAAGGGAGTGCCAGGCTTGAAGAGATGAGTTTTTGTGTGTAGCTTTTGGCTTTGTGGTTTTGGGTATTTCTATTGAATTACCAAATATGCTTTTCTGAATCAAAACAGAAGTGTCGCGTGTACCTGCCCAGAAGTTCAGAGCAATGGTTTCTTATCCAGCAAACGATGTATATCATCATAGCAGACTTCTGAGAGGTTACTGAGACCCGTGACATGGGATTGAAGCCAGGAGAGAGGGAGGAAAACGAAGCTGTGATGATTTTCTTAGGTAGAGGTCTACCCTCTCAAAGGCTTTGAAATTATGTTGTATTTCTAATAACATAATCGCACAGCTTGCTTAATAGCTACAGTTATTCTCCTAAATAATAACAAGTAATTATTTGGACTGTAACTTCTAAATCTTTAAAAATACAGGAAGAGAAGGAGTTCTGAAAGTAACAATAGTCCCTTCAAGTCTTCCTACCCATTGTAGCACCTTGTCTTTAAGTTTATTTTGTGTTCTCGATTCAAACACATTCAGCTGACCACTAGTTAATTAGCACCTATTCCTAGTGCCAGTAAGAGAGGTAATCTAGGCACTCTCTGGACAGGTGATAGGTGCTTTCAGAGCAGCAGGGGCGGGATGAGAGTGTCTCCAAAGAGGGAGCCTTGCTGGCTCTGAGTGGGGCCAGCCCAGCAGTAGCTGCACTGGGGTTTTGGGGGAACCCAGCATGTGCTGGGTTACTGGTGGCAGGGGGGGAAGGAACAGCATAGCCCTCATGTGCAAATCCTGAGAGAGGCAGGAGTGGCTTGGAGGAGTGCAAGGCCTGCGTGGGGAGCATGATCGGGGCAGGGAGTGGGATTTGGTCAGAAGAAAAGGATGATTTCCTCAAGTGGAACTTGGCTTGACAAGGATGGGAATTCCTGCGTTTACAATCAAGGGGATTATAAAGTGACATCTGCTGTAGTGAAGGTTTGAACTTCTTGGCAGCTGCATAACGCAGTCTGTAGTTACTATCTTTGGGCTGTGTAGGCTTGACTGGCAATAGCTAAAGGTGTGGTCATTGTTCCAGCAAACTTCTTAGCTTTCACCCGTGTGATTCCTTTGCACAGAGGTTTGCCTTGCAGGGCATGGAGAGTGTACTTTTGTGACTGCTGGTTAGCTGGGCTGTTCTGTAAGGGCCTTTTTTTTTGTTTAAAAGTTGAGCCTTTGTTAATCTGGAGGATACCTTGTCCTGGACCTTGTACAGGTACAGAGCATCACTATGATGTGATATGATCTGATGGGATCGGCCTGGAGGGTGTGCCCATGAAGAACCCTGTTGCTTACAACATTCGTCCTCCAGCTTCTGCTCTTAATCCCATCACTAGTCTGTTTCTCTCTTCTTTGGAAATTGCAGGGTTGGAGGGCAGATTCTGGCACTTGGAGCAGAAGAAATACTCAGGATGGATGTGATAATTTAACACAATGGTGCTTTCCTGTCTGTGAGCTTAGAGGTTCCCAAAACTTTATTTTTATTGGTGGCCTGTGCTCCTTAAGCAGTTAAACAGATCTCCCTTCCTCCTTTGTTCCTTCCTTCCTTCCCCTAGAGGAACATGAATCTCTTGGTTTGGGGAGAGGGATTTCTTTTTTTCCCCCTCTGGGTCCCATCAGGGTGCATGCTTTGTGTGCCCTCGTTCCTTCTTGTCTCCTGTTTCACCAGTGCTGCTCACCACTGCAGCATCCAAAAATCTTGAGAGAGGGAAGGGGAAGGCGCAGGCACAGCCGATGCTTTGAGTGCTCCAGTTTTGCTGCTTGGGAAGTTGGTGAAATGGGCTGATTGTGGCGGCAGAAAGGAGAGGGTTGTCTCAAACACTTGGCATCCGTGGTGAGAAAGGAGAAATGTGCCTTTTCCTGGTCATGAGTGACTGACTTGGGTCACTTGATTGATTGTGGAAGGCTCAAAGATTTTGGCATGCTGAACTGAGGCAGCATCCAAAATAACTGTGTGTGAGAGCATCACAGAGCTGAGATTTCGTTTGCTCTGGCTAATTATTATGGGAAGTATCTACTGAACTTGTCTATAGCAATAAATCCAATGGCACCGTTGCAGGAAACAAAAGGCCTTGGGGTTAGACTGGAAAATGTAATGAGATGTGGGAGCAAATACAGATACCTACATTCTTAAGTGGTGTTATGGCTTTGTACCCTCATCGGGTGAGAGACATGGCTGTGGGTAAAGGTCAGGCTGTATTCGGCATCCCTCCCAGCTAGAGTTAAAGGAAAGAAAGGTTCTCTTGTTGAGAGGAGAATGAGTTTGCCGAACTACCTCTGGAGCCAAAAAGTCTGAGATAGGAAGAAATTTTGCACGGCTCATACAAGGCTGTTGAAGCAGGACCAGAAACGGTACCTACTGGCTTTTGGGAGACCATGTATCGTGGTGTGGGACAGAAACCCCTGGCAATGCACAGGCATTCTTGTCTTGTCCCTACTTATTAGTTAAACTCTTCCAAGTCAAGTAGTATGAAAATTCAAGGAAAAGATGCATTAAAACATTTCCTAGTGAACTGGAAGTGTTTCCTGTGTGTAGCTCTGTTGGCTGAATAAATTAATCTTCATGTTCTTGGAAACGTGGTGGGATCTGCGAGTCTTACCCACTGCTGCAGTGTGCCCAACTCCTCACAAGGACCACTTGGAAGAAGGCAGTTTTGCTTTAGCAAGGGTTGCCATCAGTTCTGGTGTGAGCTTGGATCCTCCTGGAGCCGGCTGGGCTCTGCACATGGATTTTCCCAGTGTGCTGCTTCTGTGTGGAGGGGGAAAAAATCATGTAAGGCTGCCAAGGAGAGAAAAATCACTTGTTGGGGGGAGGTCTTGCTTCATAGGGAGGGGTCTGCTATTGAAACAGCAGAGGTGTACATAGCTGTGGAGGGTGTGAGCTCCATCGTTTCACCTGTACTAGTGGAATTTGGGGAATAGTTAAGCCCTGTTAAATTTGCGGTAAACCTCTTGTAGGCAAGAGAGATGCCGTGGAGTCCCACAGCACCTCTAGGCTTGGGGTTGATAATAAAGGCTTTGGCAGGAGGTGGATGGCTTAACACCTCTGGATGCTGATGGGGTACATGCTGTTTCCAAAGATGGGGTCCCCCAGTGCAGCACCTTTGGGTGTGAAGCCTGGCCAGGGGGGGCTGCTCGGGAAGAGCAGGGGACCAGCGTGGTTCAGCTGGAGGCTGGGAGTGAGCCGATGGGGTGACCTGCTGTAAATTGGGTCCTGGCCAGAGCACGGGGATGGTGCCTGCCTGTCCTTGAAATGCACATCGGTGAAACTCCCTGGGAAAAACTCTGCAACAATTACAAAACCAAAAAAAAAAAAAAAAATTGAAATAAATAACGGAGCGTTTGCAGAGATGCTGCCAGGCCTGAGCGACTCCGTGCTGCTTCATTTATCAGCATGATTTCCTAATGACCCTGCTCGTTTCAGTGCGGCGGCTGCTGCGGCTGCAGGAGGAGATACGCAGTGAATATTGCCTCCCCACCTGTGAGTGGGAGCCTGCAGCAGCTGCATTTCCCCACCTGGCACCTGGTAGGACCAATACTAGGTCTGGGTTTGGGGTCTTGGAAGCAGTGGGCCAGGCTGCAGAGCAAAAAAGGGATTCGGAGAGGAAGAACAGGATATTATTTTCATAAGCGCAAGTGATTACCTCACCTAATCCCATTACGGGGCCTGACCTTGAAGATCTTGGTTGTAAACTTCAGTTCATGGGGTTTTTTTAAAGTTTGGAATGTAGGACTTGTAAAGCACTCTAAATAGATATTACTGGTTTTGCAGATAAAGTGTTGGACTTCTTAAAGGACATCTTAAAGGGATTAAAAAATAATTTTCCATATTAGGTCTCTTTGGTTCTCCTCTAAATCTTTTAAATAACTAAAAGTCAGTTTGCACTTTTATTAAAGTATATCATTCCCACTGCCTTTTATTTTAAATTTGGAGACCTTTTTTGTAGATAGAGAGATGATATTAATTGTTGCAAAAATAAATCCCAGTGATTGTGGCAGAGCAAGAAATGAAGCACTGGTGTTGTTCCTTGCACTGTTCATTCCTTTTGTAATCTGAATTGTTCCTTCCTAAAGAATGGAGTGGGAATACAAACACAGTGGCATTGTGCTGTTGTGCTAAGACAGGATTACTTTTTCTTGAAAAGGTGCCTTTCTGCTGTTTAAAAGAAAAAAAAAAGAAAATGAAATTATAAATGCATGCTTTGACTCTTAAAATAGACACAGATTGTGCCTTGTGATGCCTCTTCATAACTTTATAACCTTTAATAAAGGTTATCAAAGATGCTTGGAAGTCAGGCATCACCAGTAAGTTATTTTTATTAAAAAGACAGATTTTTAAGTTTAACAAGTTGAGCATTGGTTCTGAGGCGTATTAACTGAGATTAATTTATCTCTCATTTATTTAATCTGAATTGTCAGGAATCATGTTCTCCACTGATGTAAATGTCGGCAAAAAGGACTTATTAGTAGATTTGATTGCTTTTTAAATTTAGCTAGCAGAGATGCACTGGCATGCCTAAGAGAATTGGTCTGTTTCTTGTGAACAGTTCAGTGCCTAATGAATCACTTCAATGTACTTTTCTGAAGGAAAGCAGAGCAATTTAAATGTGCAATGCATTGATTTACCTCAAATGGATTAGACCTCTGTGTGCAATCCTTTGCATTAATTTACTTTATCCACAACTGTAATAATAAAGGCAGCGTTTCTGTACAGCATCAACCCAAATTAGCTCACGTCACTGGCTAGAAAGTAAAATAATTAATATGTGGCTGAAAATGTGATGTGGGAATGGATCTTTCCAAGAGGGCACGGGTCTTGAAGTGCTGTGGGGAGCTGTGCCTGGGGCAGGACAGTGGGGCTGGAGCCCACTGTGAGCACCTCTTCAGCGTGAGAAGAGAACTGTCTCTGGAGTGCTGATGATTTCCTGACTTTGTCATAAGGAGTAAGTATGAATTTGGTGCAGCATTAAGTGATATTTTTTTCGTGTGTGTGTGGCTAGGTTTGTTTTTTAAAGTGACTGAGGGAACAGTACAAAAATCTGTAACTCCTGTAGATTTGAGCACATTTTATTGCTGTAATAACTTTGCAGTCCTCTCTTCCCCTCCCTGAAACCTCTATCTGCTCTGCAGTGTTTGGACCAGCTCTGTCCCTGCTTCGCCAGGACAAAAAAACTTGAGTAATTCCTGATTTAACCACTTAGCTGCAGAAAAGGCACCTGGGCTTTGTTCTGCTCTGCAGGGATTACCGTGTCCAAGCAGCCCTGACCACTTGCAGCCTTTTTTGGAGTTACCATTGTAGGCTTCTTACATATTTGTGAGGATTAATTCCCCCCCTCCTTCTCAGCTGGGTAATTCCCATCGCTGGGCAGCTGCCTGCCCGGATGTTATGGTTGGACTCGATGATCCGGTGGGTCCTTTCCAACCTGGTGATTCTATGATGTAAACCTGTGGGGAAGCAGAGCGATGGAACATCTCCAGCCACTGCCTTCCTCCCCTGAGAGCCTGGCTCCCTGCTCCCAGATTTGGGCTGGACGCTCATCCACCTGAGCAGCAGCTGTCGGGGTGTGCAGCACCTCGGATGGAAGCAAAGCCAATCAGGACAGGAATGTGGGACAGCATTTTGTTATGGGAGGATGATGGCAGTGTGGTGACCGGGGTGGGGAGACGGTGCTGCTCCTGCCATTCTCCTTCTCTTCTTCCTTGGCAGCTGGCACCAGAGAGTGAGCATGAATTATTGTTTGTGATTGATTTGCTGATGCTGGCAATTGTACAGTGTGTTCTGGGACTAATAGGGTAGCATCGAATTATTCAGGCGTTAGTGAAATGAATCACATTTGTGATGAGTAATAAGTAGCAGACTTTGGTATTTATGAATAATTAACAGAGTAAAGTTTTTCTTAAACAGACATGAAGAAATGATTTAATTTCTACTGTGAGCACTCTGTAAAAATTAATGAAAGATAATTGCGTTTGCTAATGTGAGACTAAGAAGCCAAAGCAATCTATTTTTTTTTTGTGTTTAAGTTCATATTGCTGATGTAAACAGTGAATGTATAATTCCTTCGATGTGTTTTCTTTGGGTGGGACCTGTTTAACATCCAGTGGGGTGGTTTTTGTTGAAATAAAAAGTCTATTTGTGAACTACTAACTCCCTGTTGCCATTTCCATCCACTCACATATCTCTGGGTGGGTGGCATATATATGCATATAACAAAATAGTGTTTTTGAATGAGTGGCAATTAGAACCAGCTTTTTTTCTTACTCCCAGAATCTAAACTTCTTCCTCAGCTGTTCATGGTTTTAAAGACAGAATCCATTTAAAATATTGCTTATTTACATCTTCAAGTGAAAACTCTGTTTATTTAGTGTTGGAAAAAAGCATTAGTCTTTAGAGACATAAAAGTCATAAGATCCATTAGGGTTGAGACTTAAATCATGTTACTTCTTGGTTCTCATCTGCTTTTCCAACTCTGAAGGAGCCAAACTTTTGATGTGATATAACTAAATTAGTGCAGCTATGAGGGAGATGATCTTGTGGTATTAAATGATTTTGCACATCCCCATAAAAGCGTGAAGAAAACTATGCCTTTCATGAGATCCTTGTAGCAAATGCTCCTAATTTCCCATAATCAAAAGGATGGTGACGTTTTGATCCTGTTGGAGATCCAAGTAGCTGGAAGATCAGTTCTTCCTTTATTCCATTTTGTTTTGGGTAATTTAAAACATTGCAAGGCTTCCAGCAGCAGGAATCTGCTAATTCTCACTGTTATTTGAACTGTGGGATCCTTCAGCACACGCACAGATCAAGTGAGCAAAGTGCTCTCTGCACCTGATTATTTTCTCCAAGCTTCCTTGTATTCTGCGTAAAGCAACTATTTTAACCCCCCTGTTAAGAAAAGCAATATTTAGCCTGGGCAAAGTTGGAGAAGCTGCTTTTGAGAGCTGCTTTTTCAGGGTGGTTGAAGGGAGAACGTTTCCTTTTGCCTATGGGAAAGCTAATCCCTGGAGCAATCCCAAGCCATTCTGGGACTGCTTGTTTTTTGTTTTTATGTGTGTTTTTGTTTGTTTAGTTTTTTTCTTGCCAGTTCAGAGAAGGTTACTAGGAATGTTTTTGTCCTGCTTGAGCAAAGCCTACTAACTCCCTCCCTTCCTTTGGTAGCAGTGAACTCATCTTAACAGAGGGAATGCTACAGGACTCATCCTTCTGTGGTACTCGCTGCGGTGGAGGACCTTAATGGGGCTGGATGTGGGTGGAGGCATCTGTCTGTATGATGCTCCCAGAACAGCAGCAGGCTTTGTTCCCCCTGGAACTGATGTTGCTGACTGGAGGTGGGGAGGAAGATGGCTACGTGGCTTCTGCCTTTCACAGAGCTGTTTATTTTACTGGGGGGGTGTTGGATCTAATCAGTACAGTGGTAGCAAGGAGAAGTAAGACAAAGAGCTCAGGGAAATGTCAGACACAACAGGATGTGTCTGCCTGATGATAGCTCAGTGAATTGCAAAAAACATTAATGGCATAAATTAGGCTTTAACTCCATCAGTTCTGGCGCGCTGCAAGTCAGTCGCTGTTCAGAGAGAAAGGTTTTGTGTTAGCATGGTCTCCTCATTAGATTTTCTCTTTTCTTAGCTGTACGTTGTTCAATGGTAGCGTTTGTTTGTTTTCGGGTTTCTTTTTTTGTGGATTGCCAATAACTTTAGGCTAATATAACATGGAGTAGAGTTTTGACTTTCAAATAAAGTTCATTTAAAGGTCAGTTTTCAGTCTCCTGGTGATGGGATGCTGATGGGGTCTGCCTTCTTGGCTCTGGTCTACATGGGAGAAAAGTGGTGGCTAGACATATGAGTAGGATTTGAGAAGCCAGACCTTTACACCTGGAGTGAGTCCTGTCCTCATCACCCTGCCCTCTTCTTATCACCTCTGCCTTCTCTATGTAAATCAGTTCTTTGCATCATGATGTCATTTGGTGTCTGTGTAGCATGAAGGATGTTGGGTTTCCTGGCCTGACTGCATGTAGTAGCTCTGCTGCCTGTGCATGACTATTCTTAGGTAAAGGCACTGAAAATAATTGTTTAATTTGAATGCAGGAAAGCTGTAAGTTTTAAATATAAATCCAATGTACTGTACTGACAGGTGACTCCAGCCTGCTGCGTGCACTGCTGTGCTGGTGTCCTCTGGGGACTGTGATGTTGGTTCCCTTCCTGGGAAGGGCAGAGGAAAGCTTCCTGACCACATAGCTGCTGGCCTGTGGTCACACTGCTCGGAGCTTTCACACCAGAGCTCTTGCACTGTCTAGTTTTCACTCCCTTTCATGTGAAAAAGTAGTCTCTGACTTTACTCTTTGGAAGGAACAGCTTGGGAAGGTCAGAAGTTTGGTACATTTGCCTTAAAGTGTCGCCTAAATATGCCCTAAAGGTGTAGACAGTGAGCCTGGTGCTCTGGCTCATAGAAAAATGTAGTGAGAAAAGCCAGGACCTCCCCTCCTAAACAGGTGACATTGGGCATCCGGTACCATGTGTCCCCACCAAAATCAGTAGGAATGAAATGATCTGCTTTAAACTTTTGCTTTGCCTGCTCACAGCGGGTGACTGGTACAGCATCCTCTACTCAGAGTGGAGAGCCGCATAATAGAGACCGAGGGGAGACCGTAGTTGGTTTGTTACATCTCTTGAACACTGGTAGTTTGCAAAACTATCCTTTATAGCCATTTATCCTGCTTGTGGAACAGGACAAATAGTCCCCAGGTGAGCCAATCTTCTTGATTATAACCGATGCATTTTGCAAAGTAGTTATAAGTGCTTTTTTTCATCCCGGTTGTGGAGAGGCAGAGAGAACAAATGAAAAGAGTTGTTGCACCTGCAGCTGCTTCTCCTGAGAAGCTGCTGGCTCACTTTCCATGCTGCTGGCTACATTTTGGATATAGGCAGCGTTCTGGTTTGGAATATAAGCACTCCCAGAATTTTTATGGATAAAGGCAGCTACCGTGTTGAGTTAGATTTATGGGGTAGTGCTGAGGTTCAGCTGATAATACCTGGTCGAGTTTGGAGATTGCAGCTTGCTAGCAGTCATGTCGAGGAGCTGAAGGAGAGAGCAATGCCTAGGAATGAATTTTGGCTAGGGAATGGTTCTGCAAGCTGTTTTTTTGCAGCAAATTCAACATGCTACCACATGCAAGAAGAAACCGCAATTTTTCTAGAAATACGGTCAACAGAACGTGTTGCATGAGAAATGAATGAGCACACTGCTCGATGTTTGGGTTACTGAGGGCTTATGTTGCTTGCAAGGACGAAAGTGTGAATAACTATCCCTGTCTGAGAGTGTAGCTGAGTGCATTGGACCTGAGCTTTGGTACAATACAGCTTTTGGAAAAATCCGCCCTGAATCTTTTAAAATTTATTTATTGGGACATTTAACTGGAGGCACATAACTGAGAGCAGGGCTGGTTTTTCTGGAGAAGGAATTGGAAAGAGGTTGTGCGTTGCTAGGTTTAAGATGCACGCAAACCCTTATCTTGTTGAGTCTGAACTCTATTGTGTGAACAAAAGCACGTGCTTAAGCATATACTTAAAAGGGTTTAAAAGTATTGCTAAGAGCTGTGCAGAACAGGGGTCAGTCTAATGGTGTGAGCACCTCTTGTTGCCTTAGGGTGGTGAAGTTTCCTGCTCTGTGGAGTTGGGATTTCACACGTCTCTCATTTGGGAGGCCAGCTTTTCCTCCTGTAATTCTTCCTTTCCTACAAGTTGCAACTGGTCAGGGCTGCAGCTGTGAGTGGACCAAGAAGAGCGGAGGGTCTGGGGTCCAGAGACTTGCTGAGACAAGTGAAAACTGAGATTCCCTGTTACAGAAAGACCTAGAGAGCAGTTTGGGTAAGTGGATGCGTCCCTGTCGTGGTGTCCATCCTGTCTAGTGTACGTTGCGCTGGGCTTGGGGACCTGGAGAGCCAGAAGCAGCACCTCTTTTGCACTGTGTAGCAGCCTCTGCAGGAGGAGGCTGTTAGGGGTAGATGCCTTTCCTGGGCAGGTTTGGTTTGAGGGTGTTGGGAGAAAGGGGGGGATTTTAGACCTCTTTTCCAACAGCGTCTGGGAGAGCAGATCCAAAAGGCCAGCTTCATCTGACCTCAATCCAGACCTCCCGTCAGCCAATCCCTTTAATAAAATTGGTCAGTGTATCAGGCAGCACAGAGGAAAGAGACGCAGAATGAATTTCAGAATAGCTGAGCTCATGGTGAGATAAAAATTTCTCAGAGCCTGGATTATGGAAGGATCCGGTTATTTGTAAAATATATAAGCAGATTCTCTGCCTCAGCGGCTCAGCAGTTGTGCTAGAGGATTTGATCGCATCCTCAGCCTGTCTACAGCTCTCCCAGGTACAGCTGAGGTCTGGAAAATGATGACAACTTATGTGCTAAATGTTGCAAATTAACTGTGCCTGGGAAACTGCACATACAGGATTTTTAAAGGAATCTAAGGTTCTCTTATTTCTTGTCTAAGGGGTTGGTTTTGCTTTTCCTGTTGTCATGTTATTTTCCTGGAATTAGCAGGATGGTTTTACTTCTGCTTTTCCTCATCTGTCACCTGAAGTCATGAAGGTGATTGCTTCCTGCAATAAACCTGTACATTTGTGGAAGGATTATGGGTATGAAGTACAGTATTATGCTTTATTTTTTTCCCTGACAGTAAAAATATTTAGTGTCTTACATGATGTTCTAGCAAGATAAGTGAAATTCTGGTCTCTTTATTCCTGTGATTTAAAGATCTTTTTGAAGATATTTTGGATGTTTCAGTACGTGCTGGAATCCCAGTGCCTGTACCTGTTGCTTAAAATGTAGGGCAGGTTGGTTAAACCTGAGTTCTGACATCTTGTGATGATGGATACCAAAGCTGAAATCTGATCATTAAGAGAAACTAAAACAGCTGTTAAATAAGTTGCTCTTTTTTGGCAGCAGGTGTTACTGAACTCCTTTCTTGTGACTTTTTCCTCTGCGTATTCAGCTCACCTAGAACCTGTCTCCTTACTGAGGACAGCTTTGGGGTGGAAGCCTCATCTTCTCAAACAGAGGGCAGGTAGAAGTCGTTGGACACATGAGCATTTGTAGATGGCTTGCCTGCCTAGGGGGTCATCTCTTACAGCACAGCTAATAGTCCTCATTACAGCAGAGGGCTGAGGGAAAGGAGGCGTCTGGGATGTGATATAAAGGTAGCAGCTGCAGTTCTGTGCTCTTAAGAAGTCATGGCCTTTTTGTATTTATGAGAATTTGTATTGGGCTCTGTTACAGAACTTGGGAGACCCACTTTCTGGGTCTGGGTTATGGTGGTATTCATAGATGCTGAAGAGCGTGTTGTGTCTCAAGGGCATGACCAGTGTACGTGGTCCTAAAATCTACAGTGTGCTAGCTGGTGTGACTCAGTTTGGGAGCTTTGGAGAAGGAGGGAGCAAAACACAGGGGGTTTGGATGAACAACATCCCTTTATTTTACAAGTTGTTCTTTTAATTGCCTGAGCAGCTAAGATGAAACATCGCTTTTTGTTAAGAACAGAAGCAAAAGCCTTTACTAGGACTGGGATGTGCTGTGGCCACTTATTGTATTGCTTGGCTTTGATCCTTGGTTGTGGTGTAGGAGTGCACAGTACAACTCAGGAAGGTGTGGTGTTGGAGTGGTTTTAAGTCCCTGGTCTAGACTGACGCCTGTGTCTCTGGCCCAGGGTAAGCCGAGATCGCTCCAGGCTCCAAGTGCTGTCGAGCTCTTTGGGTCTCCTGCAGCAGCCTGGTGTGCCCAACCCAGCCAGCTCTCCTCTTACCCACCTGCTTTCTCTTCTCATGTGCTCCCCAGGCAGGGAGATTGGAGGAAATATTGCTGAGAGGAATGTTAAAAGGCTGTCTGTTCCCTTCCCTGTTTGAAGATTGGGATTATTGTACTGATTTTTATTTTCTACATGGGTTTTGTGTTAAATAAGAGCAGCCTGTTTGCAAGCTCCACTGCTTCTTGGGCTGGGAGCAGGATGAGTATCTGCCTAGCAGAGATTTTGTGGTAAAAATTATTGTTGCTGTACTTGAACGCTAACCTTGAGGGATTTGTTTCCCTTCTCTCTTTAAACAAGCCTTTTTTTTTTTTCCCCCCACTAATGGAAAATTTCAACTTGTCCTCCACTTAACCACAGTTCTGGCTTTTCCAGGAAAATGGAATGAATCAGTAACACTTCCCTCTTTTGCTTCTTGCATGCTTAGCTAATTGTATTATTTTTATTGTGGGTTTTGATTGCATAGAGGCTGCCTTTTCTCCCTACTGAACTAGCATTATTTTCTAGATGAGAGAACAGCCAGGACCTCTAAGGTGGTGCTTCTCCCTCTGAGGCTGTGTTACTCTCAGACCTTCAGAGTCTGTAAATCATGGATTTAGGAAGAGGATGATGCTGAACAAGGGCAGACAGGCACTTCTTGCTGTTCAGTGTTTTATTCTGGGCTGAAGGTTTTTGGTTCAAATGATGTACAGGGATAAGCATCCAGGAGCACATTCCAGTTTCCCATTTGAAACCCCAGAGCAGAGAAGAGGCAGCTTCCATTCACAGCTGCCAGGCAGCTTCTTAGTGTTGCTCGGCTCCCTTGCTACCACTCACTCCTTCTTGGAGCTCCTAACGCTGTCCTAAAGGTTTGTTCTTGATTGTTTCACCTTTCACATAGACTCGATGCTCTCTAGATTGGTGTTTTGGAGTGTCAGTTTAAAAATCAAATAGCAAATGACTGCACTGTAATGGATGTTATTGCAGTAGACATTATATTTTAGAAGTCACTGTGGTTAAGTGGAGTATTGCTGGAATCTTGTTTTTATCAAGACGTTTATGTTCCCCTTTAATTTTTGTGGATAGTAGTTTAGATGTTTTCCAGATTAGAGCGTAATGGAACTACTAGCTATAAATGTTCAGATGAATCCATTACACATGGTGATTTAGTGGTTAGTCATAATTACTTTGGAGCTACAGTGTCAAATTTAACACCAGCCTTCAAAACCATGTGTTGTGAAATCCGGTCATCCTTTCTATAGGATGCTCCTCCAGCTTTCCAGGGAAGAAAAAACAACTTGGAGGAGACAGGATGGTACTGGAGGAATGACTCTGTGTAAGAAGCAATTTTTCCCCCCTTAGAGTTTTAGCCATTTTCTTTCTATTTAATTAAAATCTAGAATATCAGTGGTGGCAGTGGGTTGGTGCGCTTGTTTCCCTTCTGTTTAGTACTTGAAAAGCCATGTTTTTCCTGAGATAACTACCTGGTTGTTGCAGTTAGCTGCCTGTTCCCATGTCTGACCCAACGAAAGTAGAGTGCAGTGTCTTCAGCTGCACCTTCTCTGACCTCCTGGGGTGGAAATCATTACTCTGAATTGAATGACCTGCATCTTGCTGGTTTTGTTTGCTGAGTGGAGGTTTTATGACCTGCAGGGCTGTGTGTTTCCTTGCTCTCAGCTTGTGAGTCGAAAGCGAGTTCATCTCAAGGTTGTTGTAGCGCTCTGTGTCGCAGGTTTTAAGCCCAGGGTGGTGGAGGCTGTCAAAATGAAATGCATAAAGCTGAGATTTAGAGGATGAGCAAGTAAATCCCATTAAATTTGTGTGTCTTAGAGTCTGAGAATAAAATTTGGATTGAGGGACAAGCTTGTGCAGTTGGGCATCCCAAAGCTCTTTAGTCATCATCTTTGTCTGGACATACTTCTTTCTGCAGTGGTTGGTAGAAGAGGTGCCCGCAGGACACCTAAAAGTGCTTCACTGTCAATATTTTAATAGCAATTACTTAATATCACATTTTAAAACAAATATTATTTGGGAATGTTAAGACTGGGTCTTGGTTTGGAGTTCCTTCTTGATACCTGTAGGAGACACTGAAATTCTAGGTTTGTGCAGACTTGAAAGGCTCAGTGCTTGATCGATAGCTGAATTTACTGGTGAAGCTTTGTGGAATGTCTGGGAATTTTTAGCTAATTCAGGTCCGACCCCCCCCCCCCCCCGCCCCCCTTCTTACTAGCTGTCCAGAAATTTGAACAGCTTAAAGCCTGTGTAACACACAGATTATCCAACCCTTTCATGCCCTTTGGTTTAGTATGTTACTTTCTTTTAATGAGCACAAAATAAGCTTTTAGAAGAGGTAACATTAGAGGACTCCAGATTTGTGTTGAAATAAGAGTTTTCTGGGAGCTGCAGCATAGCAGCGAGGTTGCAGAGGGTCTCAACTACCTGGGGAAAGAGTTTCTGCTTGCTGTTGTGCCTTTGGTAGCTTATCCTCGGCTTACTCCTGGAGGCAGCTGAAGGGCATCGAAAATGACCACTGTGACCTGGGGTGTGCCCACACTGCGTGTTCTCTGTGTCATGGGATGCTGCCAGGTTTGATCGTGGCTTGATCTTCAGTGCTGCTGAATAGCCAAAATTTGCACACTACCCATCGCGTCCGCCGTAAGCTTGGCAGGGATGGAGCTGTCATCGCCAGCTTCTCCCTATTAGAGACAGTGGTGGTGATCCCATTGATTAAATGAAGAGCCCCGTCCCCTGGAAGGGTGGCCTCTTTGGAAAAGAGGTAATTCATGCCCTGCACCAGCTCTGTTTTATATTGGTTGAAGAATGCCATTTGGTTAGCTTTTAATAATAAGAGCTGGGTTTTTGCAGTGTCAGCTGTTTTCCACCCTGTTAATGCTGGGCCCACAAAACTCATTAGAGTTGTATGATGGGATGAGAGGTTAAAAGCCAGTGTGATATCTACAGAGTGCTCCAGCCTTACAAAGAAATGTCATTGCATCCTGCTTAAACACTTGCAATTAGTAATTCCTGATTTGCCCTGGCTTTTCAGAGCAGTCTGCTGGGAGGACAAGCTTGTGAACAGTGCTCAGCTCCCCGGCTGGGGCTGTTAAACAAGTGTGCAATTTTTCACATTCTTCATTTTTAGAACTTAGTCTCCACAGCTTACTTTAGCTGTTATCATTAACAGTTTGTTGGGTTTCATTTTGGTGATGGGAGAGCGTTTTGTGATCTCTGAAGCATTCTATAGTGCAGCAGTGCACAAGGGTAGCAGGATGTAAACCAGAACTATATTATTGCTTTCTAAGAGTATTTTTAAAACTTATTTCTTTTAAACTAATTCCTCCTGGCAACTCAACTGAGCATATGTGTCGTTGCTAACATTTTCTTAGAATGAAATCTGGTACCTACAGTTTTTTACTGTTGCTTTTAAAGGACTAATTTCTTTTTTTTTTTTCCCTCCAGTAGACTGTGTTCATCCTGCTCTCATGACTTTTTTCCGGTTTAATTGCTTTAGTATTGTATTGCATTCTGCTTTCACTTTTTAATTGGCAATCAAATCATGTCCATGGTGGGAAAGAGAGAATTTCACTGTGAAATTGAAAGCAGAGATTTGGACCGCTGTGGTTTTGTTTAATGAGGAAAATACTTCGTACTTCTCTTTAAACTGTATCTACTACAACAACAAATGGTGTCTGCTTATGCGATGCCTATCAGATATATAACACACGCTTCAACTTTCTCTTTAAAGAATGATAAATTAGGGCCTTGATGGTAATTAATCAAGTCTTTGCCTTTGCTCTTCCGCTTCCTGAGTGGTTGGGTGACAAGGGTCTCGCCTTCCCTAGTGGTCAGCTTTGGGATCCCTTCTGTTCTCATGGGCTTTGTGATGCAAACTGGTCAACCTGGCACTAGCACTGCCACAAAGTGGGTATTATCAAGATCATTTCAAGGTTAGAAATGTCTTCTTCCCGGTGGGTTGAGATGCCCCTGCTGCCCTTAAATACCCAATGCATCAATGCTTAGGCGCAGCTTTTATGTGTTTTCTTTGCACTGATTGCGCTGGAAGCTGGCTCGGGGTAGAGCTACACCCGAAACCACGCAGCATCGCTGCTCATACTTTTGCCAGCCTCTTGCCTTGGGTCCTGTTTAAACCACACAGCCAATTTTGTTAGCCGATAAACACTTCAGCTCTGCTGAATTAGTGTATAAATAGCTTTTGATATTGGAGTTCAGCCTATATAAATGCTGTAATGTCTTGTCTGTGATGGTTCCTGCACTTAATATTTTAGGGTTCTTAGGGTATGGCACAGACTACTATTGATCGCTTCTTAGAGGTGCCTGTAGTTAGCATAAAACAGGAAAGTAGAACTTGTATTGTGGGCATTTATTTTTAAATATATCAGAGCATCCAAGGAGACTGGGAGGGTGCAGTTTGGGCCCCTGGTCATCGCAGCGCCTGGACCAGGGAGTTCAGAGCCGAGACCTCTAGCCCTGCCTTCAGCAAGCACCGCCGCCATGCCCTGGGAGCTCGCTGCGTGGGTAAAGAGGCGTGAAGGAACGGCAAAGCAAGTTGCACTTTTGCGTAATAACGACGAGTCTCATCCTGCCACCTGCCCAGGCACTGTTGCTTTGAGGTCACATTGATGCAAATGTGCTGTGCTGTATGCGAGGAGAGCCTGCATCTTCCCTGCCGTTTTACTCTTTTGAAATGCATGCCACACAGCCCTGGAATTCAACTTCATCAGAGGCAGGAATGCTTGTATGAAGATTGACTTATGTATTTATTTTAGCCAGGATTAATTTATAAACTCTACCGCTACCTGGAGAAGTTTGATTAGCGTTATAAATCCAATGCATGGTAGATACTGAAGGAGCTTGATCTTAAGAAAAACAAAAAAAGGTGGAAAATTTGAGATTCAAGTTTAAATTTCAGGGTTGCCTGTGGTTTTGGGGATCTGAAGTTGGCAAGGTTCTGTCCTCCGAGTAAAACAGCCTATTTGAGATTTGTTATTTTCTAGGTATCTGAAACAGGCTTGACAGAGCATCTGGACATGTCTTAATGGATTAGAGATGGTAACAATAGCAGTACTCTAAAACAAGGCATAAATTTAATTGCTAAACTACAAGATAGTTCATTCCCAAATACAGAAATAAAAATGGAAATCCCACCAAGCAGCTGTGGTTGTAGTTTTTCATCTCCATGATGCACAAAGTTTTCAGCAAACGTTAGACCCAGCTGACAAAACAATAGTCATGGGAATATACATCCCGCAGGCCAGATGTGCGTCTGAGCCTTGGGCAAGCTCCTCGTGGCCATCCTGCGAACGTTAGCAGAGCTGCTGCTTGCAGAGTTTACTTCTACAAAGTTCAGAGAGCTGGGATTTTCCTCTAAGGGTGGATGCACTGATTAGGGAGTAAAGGGAGATCTTTTCCTGAAGCGTAGTGCCCGGTATTGGTAACATTTATTATTGAAATTGGTTGTAGCAGCAAGCCTGTTTGAGGGCAAGGGATATTTTTATAGAATAAGAAGTTGTAGGTTTTTTTCTGTGTTACTCCTAGAGGAATATTGCTTGTTGCAGCTGCTGTTAGGATTTTTGGAGTCATTGGGGAAGGTACTGGCCTGATTTTTCTTTTTGTTTGTTTGCTTGCCTTCCCAGCTGTTCCCCACTACATGCTAAATGGGTCTCATAACCTAAATGGATGCAGCTCATGGATGAAAGAAGGCATCTAGAGGGAGAGAGGAAAAAGTGAGGAAATATTTCGTGATGCAGTTGAAGTGAATGATTTTGTGATTGGTGAGGTGGCAGGCGGCCATCTGCTCGCTCTCCTTTCCCGTTGACCTTAGCTTTGTTATTGGTGGCTTTCTCCTAAAGCCCATCATAGAGTCATCAGAGAAGTGTTTATGGAGAGGAAAAACCTTCACCACAGACTGATGTAGAGGAAGTTACTCCTTCATCTCAAACCTTACCTCTGTTGTACCAGGTTGCTAAAGCCACTCTTGTGTCATCTGTCCTTATCCCGGAGCAAACATTAATGGGCCCGGCATCTCTGTACTGCTGACGCAGGCAGAGGGTCCTTGAAAGCAGGCAGTGACAATGCAGCGTAGGCATTTTCCACTAGGTCTGCTAATTAATTAAGATCACATGTTCCAGCTATTAGTTTGGCCATTGCTTTTCTCCATTAAGCAGGCAGCGAAATGCCAGGGAAGGGAAGAGGGCTTCTCCCCTCTACTGAGCACCACGAGACCTGGGTGATAGTTGCAGGGGGCTGTTGTGCCCCGGGTTGGCAGTCTGTTGATGGAGTGGTACCATTTCTTGCTCCAAAGGGGAGAATTTGGTTTATGTGGCAGTAATTGATGGGAAATTCTGCATGCTAGTATTCACCTGATTTTTTTCTACGTGTCTGCTATGATGAAGGCTTGCTGGAGTGAGGTGTTAGTAGCGAAACTTGCTAGGTGCGTGATGGCGATGCTGAGAACTAGACTTTATTTTTAAATAAGCAGTCATTGGTCTGGTTTGTTTTTTTAAAAACATATTTTTAATCAAGTCTTATTGTTGAAATCCAGGGCAGAGTACATCACCTCCGTGATTGTCTAGACAGGTTACCCGTGTCCCTGTTAAGCAACCTCATTATTTATTTATAGTTATTTATTATAATAAATGTGATTGCCTGCAGTAAGATGCTAACTCTACTGAGTCGTATTTCAGGTTGCACAGCTGTGTTGGTTGAATTTTCAGAATAAGTAAAACACTTACAGCTGTACACAGAACAGCCTCTTTGACTCTGGGCTGACTCCAGTAGGTGCTGTTCTTGGGAGAGGTGCAAGAGGAGGAGGAGGAGGCGGTGTCCTTCAAGCTTGCATGCTGCCTGACCTTGGATGAAGTCCTTGTGGGGTGCAGGAGCCGGTGGAGCTTGCTGTTGTTGTCGACTTCATCAGGGCTAGGATATTACCAGAAGTGCTGCATTTCAACGCTTTAAAAACATGCAGTCTCTGCACAAACACTGATGGTTTATGGATTTAATGTGTTAACACAGGGGTCAAGTTCTGTCTTTGGTACAGACCCATTGACTTCGGTAGAGTTACTGAAGATTGCTTCTCTCAGTGGCTAAGATGAAAATTTGGTGTTTATTTTGACCAGGAGTTCTGTTGTATGGAAGGAGCTTGGGGGGCATCCTTACAGCTTGGGTTTACAGGGAGAAAACAGAAGCTTCCATGTATTTGACTTCTGTCCAAAGAGGGTGACTTTCTTTTTGACCAGTTACCCAAAATCTGGGGTTCTCTGATCCGTTTGCGCAAGGAGGAGAGATTGACAGGAAAACTAGGAATCCATGTGTGTCCTGTTGAATACATACATGGCATCCAAGCCCTATTTTCCTCATTCCTTCCGGATGAGACTTGACCAAAGGGCACAGTTTCCTTGCTCATACTTTCTAATCGGTCTTCAACCTGGAGATGTTCCTTGCTTTTTCTCCCCTCAGAGTCTTGAGTCTGGAACTACTCTTACTGATGTCCTGGTTGTTCAGCCTCTTTCAGAAGCTTTGCAAAGCTCCTCTGGATTCCACTAAATTTTGGACACGTGCTACTTGCGTATGCCTGTCCTCTGGGTGGATTGCAGTCAAACCCATCTGTTTGGTGAGGCGGGACCGAAACTATAAGCAGAAAACAACCACGGAGTGGTGGAAAGCTTATCCAGAGGTATGTTTTATGTGTCTTTTGAGCAATGGGATTATGTACAGTAGATCTGTTTTGGTTAGGTTGATCTTATGGCAACACGTAGTCAAAATGGTTGAGCTTGGCTAGAGGAATATTTTCTTTCCTATAGAACTTAATTTTATTAAAGTGTGAAAGAACATTAAGTTGGCATTTTATGAAATTACTGGAGGGAATTGAAGTTAGTTGTTCCCTGTAGCATTTGATAAAATACACGAAGTCCAGAAGGAATGAATGATTCACTTCTCGACTGTCAGCTGTGGTGGAAAAATGAGGTGAAGCTGGATTCGTGATTTGAAAATCTGTTCATCAGCACTGGAACTTGTCAAAACATAATTTCATCTTGTTAATTTTAGTGAGTTATTGACTGAAAAGTAAATCATAAAGATTTGTAGGAGAGCAAAACGGTGTTTTACAGTGAGTGCTTATTTTTTTCAAGCTTGGTTTTTTTTCAAGGAAGATTTCATAGAACTTCCTGCTATTATAAAGCTAACATGTGCTTGTTCCGGTAATGCCTGCCTGATTGCAGAATTTGAGGTTTAATCATGCACCATCAAATTCTATTTTCAAATTTAGTGTTAAAACAGTCTTTCAGGCTTAAGTTAACCTGCTCGCTTTCATTTCAATGCACATAAAGTGGCAGATAATTATTGTGCTTGCTGTATTTCTCTCATTAAGATTAATAGGTTAGTATTACAGCTTCTGCCAGACCACAAATAATAAGAGGTACTTCAGGTGTGACTTGAAAGAAAAAAAAAATCCAAGGAATCACACACAGTGAGGTAATGGGTGTCTTGCAGCAGAGACCAGGTAAATGATTTAATGAGTTGAGATCAGCTGAAAGTCAAACATAAAACCTGTTCAGGCTTGTTAGCTAATCTCATCCATAAAACTAACTGCCTATTCTTCATGGATGTTAACTCAGTTATACTAATGCTTTAAGGTAAAAAACCTACGAAAGTGGAAAAGTTGCATTTGAAAAGGGAATAATAAATGAGCCTTTTTGCTGTAATTAAGCAAACTGTTGATTAAGCAGACCTGTGGGCTGATTCAGACACTAGTGTTCATGGTGTACAACTGATTGTGTTCAGTCACTGCTGTTGAATGTGATTGACCAGCTGCATCCTAAGCAAGATTCTGGGATGGGGACTTCCAGATTTCTGTGCCAGTACATACTGGCATGCAGCAAAGAAACCTCTAAGAGGAGGAAATATGCTGGCTGTGGGAAGGATGTACGTGCAGGGAAGGAGTGCTTACAAGACCTCTTGTATCATCATTGACTTAAATGAGTTCATGTCTGGTAATATATGCAAGTAATGCAGCATTTTGGGTCTGAAAATTACTCTAGGATTCCTGGATGCGAGACTGTATTGCTGTGAATTGCTCATAAGTAATTTTGCTGGAGCCCTAATGAAATAGCAGAATTTGAGTGGTTTGGGCTGTTCTTGGGCAGTGCAAGGTTTACTGTATGCTTCCCTCCTCCTGCTATCTCCAGAAGCACTGCAGTGGCACATGCTCAAAGGTCCAGTTTGTAAAAAGTACTGGGATGTGTAAAAAGTAGTGCTTATCTTCAAAACTGGTTTTTCTAGAAGGGTCACTCTGTAAAGCGTATTTTTTCCAAGTGACCTTACTTTTTTTACTGTTAAAAGGCAGCGCAGCCTTGGGTTCCAGCTGTTCTTCCCACTGCTTTTGGAAGTACATACCATGGAGTAACACCCCATTGTGCTCCGAGGTGTGTGACAGTCCCACCTCCAAAGAGACAGCAGTTGGAGCAGGAGGTCTCAGGGTAGCCATGTCTGTTGGCACCATCGGCAGAGACCTGGAGGAGCTGGAGGCTGAAGGTTCTTGTAGACACCTCAAAGCACCCTTTAAAGTTTTTTTATATAAGGAGGAGAGCTGCTTTCCAGGTGCTTTCCTTGGACGTTATGGAGAGGCTTGCTATGGGAGAAAGCCCAGAGGCTGGTTGGTTTACTTGGCTTATGGATGGGGTGGGCAAGCTCTTCCTGGCTGGGTTTGGAGGTGGCAATTGGGAAAAGGGTGAGAAGAGCCCAGAATCTGAAGCCAAACAGCTGGTTTGGTAGAGAAGCAAGGAGGAATATATAGATAGAAGCTGAAGTTGCTGGCTATGAGAAGGACCTTTCTCTTCAGGTCTCTGGGTGGGTAACAGCGGGGCAAGATGCCATTGTCAAGGTCAAAGAATGTGCTATAATTGAGTTGTGAGATGAGTGGTCCCCAGGTGAGAGCTGCTGTGTGTGGCTGGGTAGGAAAGGCTGTTCTTTAAATCTTATGCAGAAAGAATCAGCAAACCTTAGATACAGCCTGGCTGTGAGGATCTCAAGTGGTTTGTTAAAAGCATGTTTGATGAATGTAGAGATGAAGGAAAGATGGGGAGACAGCTGGAGAGACAAGTGCATCCGAGCCTGGGAGAGAAAAGCCAGCATGCAGGGTGGGGGCAACGAGCTAGTGGGGAACGGGGAGGGTGGGAGGAGGACGGCTCGGGGTTCAAGTGTGCGGCTTCATCGCTGTGGGAGCAGCGCTGCTCCTCAGTGCTTTATATTGCTGGTGATGGGCTTGGAGAAATAATGTGCTGCCTAAAAGAATAAAAATCCAAATATTTCTTTGCCATTGAGGAACGCAGGGTGCTTGTACAAAAAGCTGGAAGAAAGGCCTGCATTAAACAATGAGGATAATTTGACCCATCGTCCGTCTACTGCTTGTTCCCTCCCACAGGTCTGCTGAATTTTAGTAAGGACTGAATAAGGGAGGAAGAAGACACTGTGATCAGTTTGCTTCGCAGTTATTTTGGAGCTAATTTCTGGTGGCTGTGGCTGCAATGGGCAGGAATTAGGAGAAGGAGTCTTTAGCAGAGAGATGCTGCTTGGAAAACTAAGTCAGCCTCCCCGCATGTAACCAACTCTTTCTCCCCTTGTCCTGCTTTCAACCTCCGATTAACGTTCGCTGATTTAAAAGAGGAAGGAGCTTCTAAAAGAACTTGATAGTATGTTAGTGAAACCGCTTGGTGTTGGGTGTTTCTGCCGTTTCCTTTACCAGTGCTATTGAAACTGAGCTCTTCTGTGGTTCCGGTCTCAAATTCTTTGCAGGAGTTGGAGGAGCAGGGGGAGTTGTTCACTGCTTTCCTGTTAGTTTACCCTGTAATACATCCATGAAATCGGTACTTGGCAGGATCTTCAATATATATAATCTGTTCAAGAAATATTCTCAAGTTGGAGGTGAAGAGCTGCAGTAGTAATTTGGGGGGGGATGCATTTCTCTCTTCTGCATCTTTTTGGTTGGTTGGTTGTTTTTTTGCTGGTGTTAAGATTAATATTGAATTAGTGCTGTTTTGAAGAATTTGTCATTCAGGTGGCCAGAAACAGTAAACACAAACAGCAGCTGAAACAGTAAACACAAACAGTCCTAACGTGGCCAGGCAGAGGAGAGTTAATCATTCATCACACTCCCAGTTCGTTAGAAAGATAATGTTTGAGGAAATTAAAGCGTGATGCAGAACTGTTCAGAGGTTCTTTCCCTGGACCATGCATATGCTCACGCTCTATTTGCAATTATTCTGCTGTTATGTCTGTTCAGCTGCTGGAAAGCACGTGAAAATCTAATATCAGGCTCAAACTGTGCCTCCTTTATTTATAAACAGCTCTTCTTTTGTGTTATACTGATAGAGCGTGATACAGACATCTTGTGATAGACGATGTCGGTATACGGTGCCAAAAATGAAGAGGAAACATTTTATGTGATTAAACAACTGAGACATACTGACAGATGTTTGCTTGACAGAGTTTGCAGGAAAAGCAGCGCTGCTCAGATCTGGTTAATACTCGTGCGTGTGTTTGTGCCCCAGATTCAGGGGGAGCTGTTAGGAGCTGGCAGCTTCCTAGGACCCCTGCCCTGTCCCAGCCCCTCCATCTCCTCTCTGGAGGATTCCTTTTTCTTAGCGTCTTCATTTTTATTTTTCTGGCTCACAGCTCTGTGTTTTTTGCTTGTAATTCAGGAAGTTATTTCTGTTTTCGGTGAAGGCTTTTAACATAGATCTTGCCAAATTAAAATCAAAGCCAAGGTACTTGTGACCTCTTGGCCCTGGCTGAATGTCCTTCCGCTTTAATTCCCAACCAGATGTTTTTGTGTTTTAAGGGCAGTTTATGTTGGGGCTTTGGCAATTTTTGAGTATTAAAACAGCTTTAATTTGAAGTTTGAATTGAAGATAGTACAGCTATGGCTTTTGAAACGTTTCAGTTGACTATTTCTCATTATGCAGGTGACAGAAAGACCTTAAATATTTTGAAGTTGTATTCAGAGAAGAAATAAAAATTAATGCAGACCTGTCCAAGCAAGTCTGGGTTTTTTCTGTCAGATTAGTAGAGCAGGATGGACCTTTTTGTGATGTATAATCAAGTTGGAAACATGTTTTGAGTCAGACTGCAAAGGTGTAATCCCCTTCAGGGATTATGGTATGCTTTGCATATTGCCTCCAAGTGCCTATCCAAGGATTGAATGGATGCTTTAACCCTGCTGCTATCTATAGCACTTTGGAAAGCAGTCATTCATGAAAATGGATTTTAACAGCAGCTTTGCAGAGACCTGAAGGAAAGCAAGGGTACCTGGGAGAACACGGAACAGCATTGATTGCTCAGGAAGGCACTGTGGTTCTGACAACCGCGGTGATGAAAAAGGACACCACCTCATGTGCCAGGAGTACTGTAACTTATTTGGGGGTGAACTCACCCCATAAAGGAAGAGCAGGATGAATTAATAAAAAACCAGCTGTGGGCTACTGAGGATGCAATGCTTGTAGAACCAATCTGGGCAGTTTTCACACAAGTTTATCCCCTTATATTGTTCGGATTTGGAAATAGAGTGAGTTTAAAATAAAAATACATAACCATTGCATCCTACATCGAGTCAGATACTGTATATTTCTCCTCCCGCCAACCTGTGCAGCCCTCTCCTGGAGAGTCTGAGCAGTATTAATTCTTCATAGACTCCTGCTGTGTCCATCTGTTAAACCTTCTCCTCAGCTTATTGCAATGCCCTGGCGTGAGTCAGTGCACTAATACAAGAAGGAAAAAAGGTTATTTGGTCTGCCAGCTCCCTGAACCTGGTTTTTACTGCAGGAGCACTAAGGTGAAGTCTTATGACAACAGCATGTGCCAGGGGTGTTCCTGCCTGGGAGGCACAGCCGTTGTCTTGTGGCCTTGTTAAATTGCCAGCTGCATTGAAACAGCAAAGTTAACTCCACCTGAGCCTGTCTGCCCATCTGCCAGGTCAGAATAAAGACTTGTCCAGCCCTGGTGACACATGCTTGGGGACAAGTATAAAAAATAATCCAGATCTCTTCCCTCTATAGTTGATAGAAGTCAGCAACGCAGTGTAAGCTCTAAGGCATTTCTTAAGTGCCTCTTTATGTGTTTAATGGCAAGAATTGTCTGATTTTCATCAGTGGGACTTAAGATATTTTAAAGGTGAATGGCATGATTGTGTTTGCTTTCCTAGACCATCTCTCTGCTTGTAAACACCTGGTGGTGTTGGAGCAAAGCAATCATAGTTTTCTATTGACTCTTAATTAGGTAACAAATGGTAATGTGTTACATTATATTTATTTAGTCTAGTTTGCATGGGGTGGAAGGTAAAGTGAGGACTCTTATTTGTTGGTGCGTGGTTAAGAGGGGTAGATGTGGCTCTACACAGGTGCAGGCAGGATGATGGGGAGCTGGGAAGGTGGGACCGTGTGTGCTATACAATGCTTACGCCATAAACATTTCAATAAAAGAAAACTCCCCCTTTATCCTTCTGCGCTTGTGTTGAAGGGAGTACGTTTGTTCTTTTTGACTCAGTTGTGGGAGAATGTTAAGTTATTGCTTCATCCTGTAAAGGCAGTTGGCGAACAGGGTGGAGAGATAGCGTAAAGGCTAAATAAGTGTAAAAGATTTAAGTGTTTCTAATTTATGGCACAGCGCTCACAGGGGAATACGCTCACAAAGACCTGCAGCGTCTTTTCCTATTGAATGAACGGATTAATGATGGCAAAGTCTGCCGTGTTAGGGACGTGTGTGAGGTCACTCCTTGCGGCTGGCCGTAGGAAATACTTCAGTTGGAAAAAGCCACCGTTTCCTTGCGGCTGCTTCGGATTCTGCTTTTACAGTTGAGAGAGCAGACTTTTCCTGGGATAGTTTTGGAAAATATTTAATTAAGCGGCTCTAATGAGGGGCCATTATAACTGCAAACAGAATTATTGTTATCATCATTTCAGCTGTTAACATTTTAAGGGCAGTTGTTCACAAACTGTTCAGTAATTAGGACCCAATTCACTGTGGAAAAATTGTGGTTGGGCTGCTGCTGCGGCAAGTGTAATGTGAAGAGGAGCAAGAAGTCATCCTTCCGAGGATGTGTAGTGGACACATGGTCCATCGCTTCTCTGTAACGTAATCTCTCTTCAGTGCAGGCTGTGAAGGCTTAGATCCTAGAAGTGGTGTGGAATGTTTTGGTATGCTTGCGATAGGCTTATTCACCATCAGGAGCATCGTGAGGTTATTTCATTGTCCTTTCTCACGTGTGCAGAGCAGAAGCTTGCCACAGAACTGTGGAAACTTGTACTTCTGGCACAGCTGCTCTGATGATCAGAGTCTATGGCAATTCTGCAGACATAGTAGTATCATGATATTAATAGCCAGGTGAGCGTTTCAACCTCCTAGGAAATTAAACAGTATGAGGAGGGGAAAAGCGCAAATTACCTTTCTGTTCTTAGTAAGAAACAGCACCTTTCACAGCTTGATGCAAATTGTTTCTAGTTAAGGAATGTCTTAAAATGCAACTCTGCAGGGTTGCTCAGCTGTAGCTATAGTTAGAACTGCAACTATAGATAGCATTAAATTTATTTAAGTGCTAATAAAGTGAAGTTTGGCATTTCCTCTGAGACTTATTTTAGACCAAGTCTATCTGTGGCTTTGTTCACCTCGTTTTCAAGCACCTTCATACTGCTTAGGCTGGGCAAGTTAATGCGGGGCTCTGTTGGTGTCTGGCTGAGCAAGGGCATTGCTTCTTCATCCTGGTAGGGATGGTCCTGCAGAAGGTGTGCTGGTTGTACCAGCCTTCCTGCTGCTCCTAGTCCTGGCAGGGTGGCCAAGTGCAGCTGGAGCATGGGGCTTTGCTTCCGTGGGCAACCACCTTTGATATTAAAAGAATATGGTATAAATCTCATGCCGAGGATTCACATTTCTTGTCTTTTTGCTTTCTGGATTAGAGCACAGACTACAACTCTTGATCAGTAAATCCTTTCTAAGCGGGAGAGGTGGTGATTGTACAGTGCTGGCCATGCAGACAGCAGTTAAAGAGCTTTGGCTGAAAAATGGGGCTTGGTGGTGGCACAGAAGGAGCTCTGGAGAATGTTTGGTGCCATATTTGAGCCCTGAGACTCTTGGAACAGTCTTGCATTTTCAACTCTTCAACTTAAGTAAATGTCTTCTCTCTTCAGAGCAGATGTTTAACTTTTGTTGGATCTGAACTAGGTGTTTTCTAGGTAGCAATGGTTTGCTCTTGGCAGAGAACATGGTAGGAAGTCGTTACTGGTCTCAGAGGTGCTACCAGAAGCCTGTGGTGTTGGTGGGAGATCATGATGTCCCTGTCCAATGACTCAATGGCCTGTTGTTACAGGACTGCCCCTTGGAAAGCAGGCCTAGGGGTTAGGACCAGGGACCACTGCCGGGTTTCTGACCCGAGAGCTGACTTCCCACAAGACCCTGCTGTCCTCCAGACCTGTTCTTGCCATTTTACAGGTAGGAACCACAGATAAAACAGGGATCAAGTTTGGTACCATGGTGCAGCTGTGGGAGAGCCGAGTAGTGAAGTGCTGTGTAGTTTTGGTCTGAGAAAAGGTGTTTTTCCAAGGGAAGGGAAAGATATCTCATTCCATGAACGGTTGTGTATGGTGTTCCTTGGGCTACTGCAGAGAGAGAATTAATGATGCCTTCAGAGACCTTTGAGCCAGCCAAGGAGTGTGGTAGCCCCAGGACATGTGCTGGGGTACGGAGGAAGGCCAGCACTGCTCTCCTTCCTTGTAGGCTTGTTCCTGGAGCTAAGGCAGAAGCGGATCTGGTGGTGAGCTGAAAAACCTGTTTCAGTTAGCATTTCCAGTCCAGGGATTAGCCATCCATACCCTGGAGCTGAAAACTTGTTGCTTTGCCTGCAGGATTGAGTCAGGATAGGCTGAGAAGCTTTCCTGTGAGCACTGCCTCTCCTCACCTCCTGGGCAAACTGTTGTTCCTTGGGGTTTCGTGGAGGAACTTTTGGGAGGGCTTGAACCTCAACTCCTCAACAAAACATCTGTGACTCATGGTAAATCATGTACGCGCTCTCTCTGTTTCTTCCTCTTCCCTGGAGAAAGATCTCCTGCTTTGTCTTCTGTGTATAAGGTACCAGTAGATCTACAAAGCCTCAGAGTGTGGAGCTGTGTGGTGCCATTGCAGATGTCCCAAGTCCTTCAGAGGCTTGTAGCAAGCTGAGCACAACCCTGTCGTATGAAAGCTTCACTGGTGTACTGCAAGACGTAAGCCAAAGTTTCCAACACTGGAGAAGCTGGTGCTCGTTTCCATTCTCATCCTAAGCAGTCTACTAGCAAAGGAATTTATGGTAATGAAAATATTTTTTGTGCAAAATGCAGTAACATAGAGCAATAAAACCCTGTAATTGCAGCAGGAATATTCCATATTAAACCAAACTATCAATTATAGTTTGCGTAGAGGTTTGCTAGACTAAAAAGGTGGTGCTTTCATGTGAAAAAATATTCATTATCTTCTTTCAAACACACCTTAATTGCCAACATCAAAGTTATTAATTAAGCAATACATCTCGCAAAACTGGATTGCCTCATCTAGTGCATGTGGAGTGTGGTAAGTAGAGTACAAGGGAACGTATGAGCCTTCTGGATCCTTGCAAGGGAGACTATAAAGGCTATACTCAAAGGAGTTGATTTTATAAGAAATGTCATGTTTTAGGATGTGGCTTAGTTGCTTTGGCAGCAGAACTGTAAGAGAAACAGTGACAAATTCTTTAGCTAGTCATTTCACATGACTTGAGAAACGGTGCCTGCGCAGTCCTGCGTTGCAGCCGGCTCGGGGGTTGGCAACACTTTGTGGTTGGCATCCCTTCTTCCAGGCCTGCCCATCCCTGGGGCTTAGTCCCAAATGGTCCAGGTGCCCCAAAATGGGATTTGGCAACAAACAAACAAGAGCAGCTGGAGCAAGAGAAGACAAGGAGAGAATCTGAATTTTGTTTGTCTGTCCCCAGTTGTACCTGTGCTGCTGGTTTCCAGTTGCTTCCAGTGCTGTTTTTGAAAGTAGCTGTGTTTTTCATAATAGAGATGTTCTTCTCGAGCTCCTTATTCCTGCATACTTTTCCTTCAGAGGCATTTTGGATTTCCATGCTAGCAGAGGTCTCGTGTCTTGGTTGAAATTTAATTTTAAGACTGCAGGTTTAGACCTGGAAATTTAATTTCTTTAGCTTCTGGTAACTCAGTCTTTGCTCAAAAATAGCCTTTCCCTATAATGTGGCTGGTTGGCATCATATCTGATTAGTGTGAGGAGAATCTCAGATCAGCTCTGTTATGTATCGGATGCTTGTTGTTTTCTCTCCATTTTGCTTTTCTCTCCTTTGTTGTACCACTCAGGACCTCCCCGAAATTAATGATGAAAAGCTGTTGCAGAGATCAGGCCTCATGTTTACAGATGAGACTTCAGAGCACAGTTGGATCACTGGATATCCAATTCACGCTGTGCCAACCGAACCTTCCCCTCCAGTGCCTCGATGCACCCTCCCTGGGCAGAAACTCTCCTCCCTCTTTGATAATGTGCTTAAAGCCCTTTTATGCTTGACTCTAATTTTGTTACAGGTGTGAACTTGCCACGATAACAGTGAATATTTTTTTTTTTCTTTCCTCTATATGATTTTAGGGAATGATATTACCTTGTTTCCCACTAGCTCTTGAGGAAACTATACCTGTAAAGTATTTGTCTCATCAATTTGCAAAGACATCTTTATTGTCCTTGGTGGATCGTAAAGGCTGCTTTCCAAGAGCGATGTTTACTGTAAAAGCTAATGAAGACATCATTGCTTTCCATGGCATCTCATAGCTTGTGCTTCAGAAAGTGTGATTGATTCCTTGTTGTGGCTGCATTTTAACTTCTGCTAGGTGTGTGTGTTTATGAATTTTTTATCAGCTTGTTAATGGTGGACTTGAGGGATCAGACAAAGAGATCGTTCTCTAAACTGTCAGGGCTTGCTTGCAGCAGGCAGGGAAAGTGCCTGGTGCTCTATTGGCCTTCCATGTTGTTTTTTTATGGTTTTTTTATGTTTGGTTTTTTTTTTAATAAGAAAGTGCTAAAGTGTGCTTCAATTAAAATTAAACATTTAATAATTAAACTTTTTTTTTAAGATGTTTCTCTCCCTCATCTCAGTGTGAGTAGGAAGAGTGTTCCCGATTACACTTTTATGACTATAGATTTTCCACTTCACATTCTCAAGAGCATGGAAACGTGATTAATGGAAAAGATTGTCAAACGGCATTAATCACTGTTGATTTCTTATTGATTCTTGCCCCCCTTTTTCCCAGAGAGTCCATGTGCTTGCACCGACTGGTCAACTTCTGTGCAGTGAATAAAATCTTACACCTTTGGCAGTGCCCTCTTGCCCTGCCGTTCGAAGGAGTGCAGTGAAGAGCCCTGGAGCTGCTCACCTGGGATTATTGGGAGGCTTTAGTCATGGCAGAGAGAAATAATGGGAGGAGAGGATAAGCGTATTTTATTTGATGCTGTTGCTTCGCTGTTACATGCACTAAACTATGTGCTTAAGACAAGTGGTTTTACATCTAATGTATATTTTCAGCCAGGGTGGCCTTTGTGAGACATAAATGACATAAGGTGAACAAACTGCTTATTAAGGTAAGACAATGAAGGACCAGTTTTAAAAGGTTAAGATGTACTAGAAAGTATCGGTGCATCCTCCAAGTCATTAATGCTGTACAGAATGCACAGCATGTGGTATTTTGAAAGGCCACTGTAACCTTTTCAAGCATGAAGCATGCTAAAAGGAATCTATTTCCTTACTGCTTTGAAAAGGGAAATCAGTCTTAAGCCTTATTTTTTATTTGTTTAAAAAACCCCTTTTCTTCAAGAGTAAAAAGAGAGGGAGGATCCTTAAAGCAAAGTGAGCAGCGAGCTGTCTGTTGCAAAGGAAACAGCTCTGAAAGTCCACAAATGATGCAAGATGTAAAATTTTGGTTGTATTTTCTCCCCTAGATCCTTAGCTGACTTTTAAGCTTTGCACAGGCTTGGGTTTTGTCTCTATTCAGAATGATGAAACAAGGCAGAAACTTGCTGAAACTCGATGAAACTTGCTGTCCCGTGCTGTCACGCAGCAGCACCGCTCCCACTCGACAGGTCTCTGCTTCAAAACCTATCGCTTCTCATTACCTGCCAGCACCTGAAAGCAGCTGCAGCCATTCCCTCCTGCCCCGCAGATGCTGCAGCCATGTGCCCATCCCGTCCAAGTTCTGGGGGGCAGCAGCAGTACCCAAACAGACAGTAAGTGATTGACCTGTTACCCCCTATTCTGATCTCCTGGGGTGGGCTGGCCAACGCCGTGCTTTCAGAGTGCTGTGGAAGGCCAGTCCTGCCTCCTTCTCCTGCTTGGTGCAACTTGAGGACTATTTTGGGGGATATTGTTCCCCTGCCTGCTTTGCATTTGCAGTTGCGTATTAAAGGGGAAGGTTGTGAACAGTTAACAAGCCGCTTCAGACTTGAGGAAGCCCCCAAACTGCCTTTTGCTCGAGTCAGCTTGTCTGTTGGATGGCTCTACTGAGTTGAAGCAGCTGGGCTTTGCAGCAGGCATCTCGCTTTTGTTGCTGAGAAGGTCTTCATGAAACAAATAAACCAGATGCAAGTTCTGACTTTAAGCCCACTGGGAAGCTGGGAAGATAGCAGACTGTCTTGCCATAAGTTAAATATGAACACTATGAAAGAACAATGTAAGTGCTACTTGTAGTCTGTCCTTGGCATCTGTTGGCTAAATGGCCTCTTCAAATATACACTACAGCTAAGCTCCTGATTGCAAGATGCTTTTTCCTCTCGACTATTCAGCATTCGACTCTTGTAGTGTCAGTGGAATTAAAGAGCATAAAGAGCGGGGTTTTACAGTCAGTGCTGCTGCTTTTATTTGTGAATCCTGAAAGCTGCTGTGGAGAAACAGAGGTTTTGTGTGTGGAGGGAAGAGATGAATTAAAATATTCTATCCCCTCCTGAACACAGAGAAAGCAAGTCCTTATGTTTAGATGATCTCATTCAGTGGGTGTCTAAACACTGAGTGAATGATGTGCAGTGCGCTGCTTTCAGTACATGTGGCCTGGGAGTGGGCTTTTGGCTTTTCTGAGGGGATGAGGGAGATTTTGGTCCATCTGTGGTTTCTCCAAGTTTGGGATTTGATTTGCAAGCTAGGTTGTGCTGACTGGCAACCAGGCAGTTGTCACCCATGTATCTCCTTTCAGATGTTACTGCTTCACCGCCCACCTCTACTTCTCATATTCCTGAAAGCTAATGGTAATTTCAGTGACCTATTCAGAGACTCCTTTGGGACTTCTCCCAGTGTGACATATTCAACAATCAGATCGTAAAAGGGGAGTCTAGAACATGCAAGGAAGGGACAAAGCAAGGATCTTGGCAGCTCACCAGCCTTGCTATCTTTCTTGGCTGAGGCCCGCGAGCATCAAGTTGCACTCCTGTGTGGAGGAACAGTGGTTTAATGTTTGATAGTGATCAGATCAGGAGGAGAGCAGAGCACCATGCATCCGACAGGTTGTCAAACCTGTCACTCCCCAGGCTTTTCTTTTCCTTGACAAGGTTAGCCACTGACTGACAAGGGTACACTTTGCCAGGATGGCAGCAGAGCCTTTAGAAGGAGGAAAAATGCTTTCAAAAATTAGTTCGGCTGCTTTCCACGTATCATAACATCTCTGAGCGGTGCTCTGTTCTCAGATCTGCCTTTGCAATGACTTTGAGTCTTTTTCTCCACTTCCCCATTACTGGAAAAACAAACACACGCAGCGCCTTCTCTGCAGGCTTCATTGGCTTGTTGGGCGAGACATGGATAGGCGGTGAGCAAGATCGTGGGGCCATAAGCATCCCTTACGGTGGGTCCTGGTGTGCGATGAACACCTGCAGGCTGAGGACCGGGTGCAGCCAGCCATGCAGCATGCTTTTGGTGACCTTGGTATTACAGATAAGGAGACTTCAGGAAGGGATGAATTTCCTGTCTGAACTGGCGAGATTTCTCTCTTGATCTCTTCCTCCTCTACCCAACCTCGCCTCTCCTATTTTTTTTTCAGGATATTGAGGGAGTGAAAGTGTCAGAGTCTGTCCATCTCTTCATTGCACACAATGTTGACTGTTTGATAAAAACAGTTCTAGCTAAAAATAGCTTAGGGTACCCCTAAGTACCTGTTGGTGTCTTGCAAGGCACATTGGGGCTAGGATTTTGTAATACAGACCAACATACATTCATGTTGCACACTTTCCTCTGCTGTATGCACATATTCATACGTAAATACGTGTGTCTTCAGTGTTTGCTGCAAGAGGAAATTCTCTTTTCTCAAACTGTGGCCAACCTCAGTCGCATTAATATTAAGACTATAGGTTTACAAAACCTTAGTGGAATCTACATTCACTGTAGGAGTGGAAGGGTGTTTGTTAATCCTTCTCCCATGGCACATTTTATACTGCCTTGAATCTAGTATAGTTTTTGCACTTTCAAATCAAAATCGTAAAGATGATCGTCATAAGGCATAAAAAAGTTAGCATGCTCTTATCTATTTAAATTTTCTTTGAATTATGCCATCTGCTTTTCTGAATATGGTGGGTAGTTGAAGGAGGAGAATGTACCAGTTGGGAGCTGCAGAAACAAAACAATAGTATATTTCTTATGGCTGATGGATTGTTACTTTATCTTTGTTAACATGCTCGGTCATGAGTGAGAAAACAAAAATCAATGTTAGGGAGAAACAAACGAAGAAGAAAAATTGAATTATCAAATTTTCAAGTGAAGAACTTGAAAAGCGAACATGCTGATTAAGTGAGAAAGCCCTGCACCCCTGTAGGACGTTTGTGCAGAGTTCATTCAACAGCCTTTCAAAGCTCCAAGCATTGCAGTGCTGGTTTCTTCGAAATAAGAAATTGCCGGGTAATTGTAGCTAGAAAGTGGTAGATAAATGTGTACTTTTGCAAGGTAGGTTAGTTGCATAAATTTCTCTTTTGGAAAAAAGTTATGCTTGCACCTTCTTTGTCCATTCCTTGGGAGGATGGAGGCTGCTCACTGTCCTTCTGCCATGGAGAATACGCTGGGATGTTATTTATCCCACAAGTGACCGTGTGCTTGCTGTGATCTCAGCTGTGAGAAGGATCCCAGCCTTTGCAGATGCATATGTTCCTTCACCTCCATGGACCAGTGGCTTGGGATTGGTCTGAACTGCAAGACTTTCGATGAACATGATTGTTTTTCTGAATAATATTTTTCTTTCATAATTCTCTGAGTATTATGACAACAGAGTGGGTGAATTATGTAGAAAGCTGCTTATTTGGAGTGCTCCCTGCTATTTGCCCTCAGATCCAGAAAGATATGAGCTGCTTTTTGTTGTTGGCTTTTTTATTAGAAAGGCAAGGAGCTGCTGCTTAGCTGAATGTTGGTGTGCAAGTTGGTTGTTTGATATTCATCATATTGCTCTAAGCATTTGTTGACAGGCGGGAAGAGTTTTTGGTGAGCAGGCTCGTGGCTTTTGTTGCCTACCAGGTTATAGCTGCTGCTTGGAAGGCTGACAAGTTAGCAGAGAACCACTGCTTGTGCTATGCGGAAATCTGTTAGCATGGGTGGTTGTGGACCAAGCCAAGCAGATAAGACAGGCATTAAGCTAATGTCCTAGATGTGAGAGTGAGGAGCTGAAGGTGAGCTGTTGTCATGCGAATGCTGCACAGGAGCATGTTATTAAAAGTAGAAATATATGGCAGCTGCTTAGTTATGTTTCATTTCCATGTCGTGTTGGGAATTCCGTTTAAACCTGGAAGATGATACTCATCTGTTAGTGAAACAACCAGCTTTGGAGACTAAGAGGATATTTGGCTTTGGAAGATACTTGCTGTGAAGCTAGGTAACTTGTTTCTGGGTTACAAACATTTAAGTGAGGTTCATGGTGTTTTGGTACTTCTCAGCTAGAAGCCTCTCAACTAGGAGTTCTTTGTGACTAAATGATCTAAAAGACTTCAGCTGGGAAAAGAAAAAACAAAATTCAGCTTTTGACACAATGCCGTATATCTACTATGTCTTCAGAATGTATGAAGACAGTCTTTGACCTGCTCAAATATCAGAGGTCCATACAGTTGCTTTAAGGTCACTTGAATAACCCCATAGAATAATATGCTGGCATTGCCTTTGACAGCCTGGAGATTTGCTTAGTGAAGACAGTATTCAGAGTCACTGTGTCTTGGTAGCAAAGACTGTAATAAAATTGTTTGGTTCAAAACAGACCGTTCTTCATTTTGACTCATAATCAATAGCTGTCTGTGGATGGTGTCGCCTTGGACTCTGTCTCCTGGGAACTTATTGTACAGTGAAGTCCTCTATGCTAATCTGTGTCTATAAATAGAGATCCATCTCTGTGGAGACTTCTACATCTTCCTTGGCCTGGTGGAGAACTAGGGGCTGAGAGTGGAGCCCTCCTTGCTTAGGGGCTTGATAAACTTTGATTAATTTGGATTCTGGATATGCTTTTTCCTGAAGATACGTAGGATATTTAGCTGGACAAGTAATACGTTTGCCATATCTTTGGCAAACATCTTTGCATTTCTCGTGGCTGAATAAAGTAAAAGCCGCTGTGTTTCTGGCAAATGTGCGTGAAAGAAAGTTGTTGCCAACCCATCTTGCGCATGGTGAGTAACAGCATGTGCGAGACTTGTCCCCGCAGCCAGGGACCCCACATTGGTTGAGCCCAGTGCCCATCGCTGGGCCAGCTCTTGGTGGGTGCACAGGAGTGGGTTTGGGAGCAGGGCAGCCCCGCAGAAATGCTTCACTGACCCCTCTGCTTGACAGGACAATGTCTTGTGGTGGCACCCTAGCAAGATGCTGGTTGGTGATGAGGATTTATTTAGGGAAGTAGCTGAGTGGCACAGGAGTCTGGCTGGTTCCCCATGTCCCAGTTTAGCGGTGGAGATGTGGGAGGGAGCTGTGGGCAGAGCATCCTGCTTGAAACGTGAGGCGTGTGTGGGATCTGCTGACTTGGAAATTGCTTCTGCTCTACTGGAGTTGGGGATTTATTTTTTTTAAAAGATGCCTGCAAAGGCATCTTCGTATGGATGTCTGAGGAAGAGGCTGGTGGTATGGTGGGAGGATGCTGAGTTACATGGAGCAGTTGGATGCAGTTGTCTGAGTGGGCAAGTCTATGAAGGCATGGCCAATGGTGAGCATGCAAAAGCTCTCGGGCTTCCGTGTGAGCTACAGTCTGTGCTGATGCAAAGTAGCCAGGTGATGGGAAGATCAGAAGTGCTCTGCATTCCCAAAATAGGGCCATGTGTAATATCTGATATATTTGCTGTCCTGTCAATAACTCTTGCCACGGCGCTTGCAGGCTGCAAACTAAATGCAGCAGAATACCCACCTTTAATGCCATGGTACCCGCCAGAGAGGCACAGCTGTGCTGAGTACTAGGATGTGTGGCTGTGGTGTGCGGTTATTCCTGCGGCCGTGCTCCCTCGTGGGCACAGAGGGGTTTAGGCATAGCCCAGCAAGGGAAATAGCCATGTGCCAGAGATGAAGCAGACAGGCCGAGCATGGCTGAGCTCCAGAAGAGTGGGGGGGGACCGCGTTGGTGGCTGCTGCTGGATGATGATGAATATGAAATAGGAGCGGGAGAACATAGATCTAACTCAGTGTCTGCCCACGCTGTTTCCGACCGTGGCTTAAAGAGCATTCCTCTCTTAGCTGAAGCTGCCTCTTTTCCACCGTTTTCCTTTTGGTGGCTGTGGTGAACCGGGCTGGGAAGTCAATGCAGGTGAAAACAACCAAGCTGAAAGAGAGAGCATGGCTACAGCCTGCCGTACCTCTGAGAAAAATGCCTGCCAAAATGTACCCAGAGGGGCAAGCGAGAACATTGCATGCTTTGAGTCTTAGATGGCATGCTGAAACCAACCCTGAACAGTTTTCCTTCTACACTAGTTTTTGCTGTTGTTGGAATACTCCTTCCTTAAATCGGGTGTCTTGCACTATGGGGGAGGCTTAAGACAGCAGTGTTGAGGTGTCCTGGCTTTGCATGGTTGTCTTGCAGTGTGGGATGATGCTCCAAAATGTGCAGATTTGCAATCTTTCTCCATTTGGCTATCAGCTTCCACGCTTAAATTGCATAGCTGGCAGTAAATGCTGCCAACATGTCATGTAGATGAAGCAGCTTCATAAGAGCTTTAGTGCCACAACCTTTCCCAACCCCTGCAATTACATTTTAATTCAATATTTCATTGGAGTTTTCAAATAATTTTAAATTAATAGGAGCCAGATTGTAGGGGGAAGAATTGGCATCGTTCTCTGTTTGCTTGCAGAGTCTTCTGCACTGCAGATACCCAGTTAATACACACAGCTGGGAAACCAGGTTTTGTCTGAGGACAGTTAACAATCCCTCTTAGCAGTGGGAAACCAAAGCCCACCCAGAGTTTAAATGCTGAAACAGGTCCCAGGAAGGGAGCTGCAAGGAGAGGGGACATGGCAGGGGTTAGGTTTGGGGAGGGAAGGCAGAAAGAAGAGCACTGATTTAGTTCCCTCCCTAGTTTTAGAGGCGAACAGGCAGCAAAGCAGTTCTGTAGAAGGTCCTCTGCTGCAGTGCCTGGCTCTGGGCTTCTGTGTGCATGGATTGTGAGCAGGCATGCAGCAGCATCTCGGGGAGCTGCTTCATTTTGGGTGCCTGTGGGGCTCTTACCCTGGTAGGCATGAAGTCTGTGCTGGGTTCCTGGCAGTTTGTTCTGCATTTGGAGAAATCTTTGCAATCGTGGATGCAGGGAGCTGTGGGCACCTTCCCCTCACCCTCGGTCACCATGCTCACAGTTCTGGCCTGGCTCTGGCTGGCCGTGACATCTTTAGCTAAGCCATCTCCTTGCCACTGACTTATCCTCGCTGATGCCAGGGCTCAGGATACGCTGCCAGAGACTGGCTGGGAGTTCTGCACGGCATGAGGCTGGGTCACTGGCTTCCCAGGTGGTTCTTTAGCAATAAACACAAAGGATGGCAAAAATTTCACCGATTCCTCCAGGGTCAGGATTTCACTCCTTTTGCTTAAAGAAAAATAAGGTGAGGAAAGCACAGGAATGATGGACTGGAGATAGGCAGGCTTGTGTCAGACCTCTTAAATGTGTTAGGCTTGATTGATTTAAACCAGTGGGTTTAGTCACGGTTTAGATCAGCAAGCAACAGCCTCCATTTAAATAATTTACTTGAATCTTGGTTTTTTGCATTTATATTCATTCAAGTGATTCTCATGGGCTTGTAGCCATAACATACAGTGAGGAAGAGTGGCTGTGTTGCGTTGGATTTGGTGCTCCTTCTTAGTCAGGAAAACGTCTAGTTTCCATGCATACATATTAAATAAGTTGCTTCGATTTATATGTGCGTTAGGATTTGTGGCATTCTTGATATATAAATTACTGTTGTTTTGCCTGTGGTTTTTGTCTGGGACTCTTCGGAGAGAAACTGGAATTCAATTGCTGTGCACAAAAAATCATTTGCAAACCTCTACTGAAATATAATTATCTGAAGCGTATCAGATGCACAGAAGAAATACTGAAATATCCTTTGCATTAGGACTGCTCTTCTAATGAGGAAGTTTAGAATGTGAAAAAATTGAGCTGATTGCTTGTTTGTACAATACTGCTAAAAATCTAAGGATTAGTAGATCTCATTGTTTCTCTGTAAACAAGAAAACCCAAGTAAGTTCCCTACTTTATCTGATTCCAGTTAGTTTCTCAAGTCTGGGAGTATGAAGCTATTTGAAAAGGCTGAGACTAGTGAGGTACTTTCTTACAGGATGTATCTACTGAGCTCCTACATGCAGAAGTCGTCTTAGTCCAGAGACTTTGTCATCGAACCTTTTATAAAAAGGTTTTCTCTTTGAAACAAAGGCTAGAATTCCATTTCTGGTAACGAGTAATGTATAGAAGTATTTGGCATCTTCAGCTGATACTGAGCGTAAGAAAATGTATTTGTGATGTGCTCTGAGCATGCTTTTTCTTGTTTAAAAAAATATAGCGGTGCAGATTTGCGACACAAATTATTGCTTCACATTCTGGTCTTGGTCTTGCAGCTGTATTGCTTTCATGTGGGAGTCCCACTGAAAGATTTATTGCCCAGATATAAGTGCAGGCTTTGAGCCGCTGAAAGTATTTCCAATAAATTCACTTTCTGGACAGCTGAGGGGAAAAGCAAGCTTCTGTTAATAAGAATCTTTATCTCGCAAAGTCAGTTATGAATGGAGAAACAGAGCGTCATCCAAATGTGTAAAAATAAACAAACTGCAGTTTGAGCATTTTCTGTGGAAAAGAGGACAAGATGACAAACAAATGTTCTTTAAGACCTAAAGACAGGAATTCTGATCATAAGAACAAAGGGATTGGCCGTCTCTGGGCTGCTGTGGTTTCTGATACGGGAGCGAAATGCATTAGCTTCGTTCAAAAGGGAGAAAATTATTTTTTCATCATGTCTATAAGCAGCTTCATTAACTTTTCACCATCAGTAGATTGTGAAAAAGAAACAATAACTGTGTGACAGACTTCTTTGAGGTCAGAAATGTTGTCATTTTTGTCGAAATAAAAAGACTGTAGTTCTTTGTTGGTGTGGCTTGACATAAATTAAGCCTGACATTGCCAATAGTATTTAAAATATCGGTAATGCGATTAGTGATTTAATGCTGACTTTACATAGAAATGTTCTTAATATTTAATCAAGTTAAACAGAGCTTCAGTCATTTTCTGTATGGCTTAATTTTCCGCTCTTAACGTGGGCACTTTATAGACAGTGGTGTGAGATCTTGCAAAGCTGTTGTGACACGCGCCAGCGTGATGCCATGCGAGCTGGTCATAGCCTGTCCCCAGGTCTGAGAGGGCATCTCTGGCTCTTGAGAGCTGTCAAGTCCTGGTCTTCCTGTGATACGGTCAGGCAGATTTGATCTTTGATTGCCAGCACCATTAGAGATGCCCCATGGGCTCATACCGACCGTCTGGTTACTTTGCATCTCTGCTCTGCTCTATCAGTCCTTTTGCCTGCGACTCCCTGGATGCTTTCTACCTCAATGATCCCTTTGCACTGAAGCTTAGCCGCCTCTTTCTTTTCCCCCTCATTCAGTCTGTTTTTTAAGGTCTCTCATCACTACTCAAATCAGCAAGAAAGATATTTTGAGTCAATCTTTTTCAAACTTTGGAAGTTAGTTAGATACTTTTTTCCAAGTGATTTGCTTTTATCAGTGGATAGGAGTAGTAAAACATGCTGTTTATTGTTAGCATTCCTACTCTAAATTTGTTTCTACACTAGCTGAACAGGCAGGCAGTCTTGAAGCTAATGATGTGGCTTAGCACATGTCCATCTGCACATATTTCTATGTTGGGAATTGTGAATGCCAGAGCTCATGTTTACTACAAAGTACTTATCTTGGATGGGCACCAAGCTGCATTTGCACGGGGGCTGGAATTTAATTGATACAGACGTGTGGGCCTAATTTTTGGTTTTCTTGATAAAAAGTCTTAAGTGTGCTAGTTGCCTTAAAAAAAAAAAGTGTTTAAATATTATTTTCTGCTCATTTACTAAGCAAAGGAAAGATGGAATTGGGTGGGTCACCTGGGTCAGTTTTCAAGGGATGTGGGTATCAAGCCCTGTTCATTACAGCTGCATGAGGACTGTGAAATCCTCTGCTGCAGTTGATACCAGTGGGAGCTGGGTGGCCAACGGATTTTAGGATGCTTGTAAAAATCTGCTGAGCTCTGTTGATGTTATTTGTCTCTAAAGGGAGCTTTTAATGTTTGTGGTTCATGCTAGGTGCCCAAAACAGCTGGCCCTGGACCGTGGTGCTGCTGATCTTGTGTGTCTGGTGGGTTTTCTTTAGTTACGGTCCAGCTCTCTGCCTGGAAATGTGAAGACCAGGTCCCTCTGATGGTTTTCTTGGTGTCTGCTGCATAAAATTCGTGTGCTTGCCTATTACACCACAGACTTTAAAACCTAACCTATCATTAGCAGCTAAAAAGTTCCCCGTTCGGAGTCTAATTTGACAGTAGGTATTCACAGTTTGACAGAAATAAAATTTAAACTTTCTTTACTTCCTGGAGCCGCAGCTGGTATGGCCCCAGGGTGGCTGCTGTCTAAATGGATGCTCGCTTACATGGTGCAAAAAAAAGCCTGTGTTTTTGAGTTGAAGGCTCCCAGGTGCTGGGGTGGATTTTCCTGGGATCCCCGTGCTTGGTCTGTTTGCATCCGTACACGACGGCACAACAGGACGTAGATGAGAAGAAAGCTGGAGCAGAGCATCAGTTGCTTTAATATCCTACCTCTGACTGAAACAACCTCCCTGTGTGGGAGATAATAAACATTTCTTGTCTCTTAAGGGAAAATCATGCACAGACAGAGACAAGCGCATATAAATAATTTACAAAGCTGTAATACACTGTAAATAACAAGCCTACTGAATAATGAATTAACCCAACTGCTGATTCATAGGTAAATATCTCTTGTAAAGCAGAATTTTTATAGATTTTTACAGCTTAGTTAATATCCTCTCGTATTTTATTAAAGCTGTTCAGGTGAAGTATTCTGGTAATAATATGTATATCTTTGAAAGTGAGACAGGGTGGTTGCGGGCTGCCGTGCTGGCAGCAAGCCTGCCAGCTCCACACTGAGGAAGCACAGCCTTGCTGGGCCTGGGTAAGCTCTGGCTTTTGTTAGTCAGGCTTTTCTTTCCCTCTCAAGCAGGCAGGAGAGATTAAGCAGGAAGAATTTCGATGCGGCCAAAGAATTGGAGAGCTACAGGGAGGAAGGAGTCTCCGAGCATCTTTTTTTTTTTTTTTTTTTTCCCCTCCAAGCTTCTGGCAATAAATAATGCATTCGCTCTACTTTTGGCTGTGCTCTAGACATGGTGAGATTTCTCCATGCCTTCAAGGATGGGGAGGACAGCAAAGCTATTGGGTTGGATCCCTACCCGCCAATGCCCAAGCACCTCTGTGAACATGGCTTCTTTCCCATCCATAACAACCCCGTGTACTTAGCCCCTCTCATCAGCCACTCGGAAAGAAACCAAACATGACATTTGCTTCCTTCATGCTTTTTTATCCCCCTTGCCCCTTTTTCTCAGGCAAGCCTTAAGAAATAAAAACAGTTGCTAAGCTACCGGATAGGGAACATTGCAGCATTTTGTTGCAGTCCCAGTATTAACGTGCCATTCTGAGCACTGAGGAAGTGGGAAGGATGCTCTCGTGGCTTGAATTGTTAGTCAGTTTAAGCATTAGACTCCTAATGCAGATGATATTGAATGTGTCAATTTAATACCCAAATAGATGGGGGCTTTTCTCCCTCCCTTTCCTCTTGCTCCTATTTAACATAGGCTGGTGGAAAAAAGGTGTTATCTGCTTTCTGTTTCATCAGTTTGGGGCCATGTCACTTGTCAAGCATATTGTTAGTTTCTTTTATTTCTGATAGCTTAAATAATTGCTTTCATAAAAGATAACTAGATTTCTTTCATCTGGATGTACATTAGTTGTAAATTGCATTTTCTGTTAAAGTGTGGATGTCAACACTGATTTTCACTGGCAATGTACAGTGCTGCCATTGAAGGTGTCTGTGACAAAGGTGTGTCTGTAAGGTTGAAAAGAATGCTTTATGGACATTAATTATTCTGGGATGGTGTGTGGGGTACCTGCTGTGCTAATCTGGTGATTTTAGGGTGTTTTCTTGTAAAGAAATGGGCATTTTGCTCAATAGGAAAGGCTTTTGAATAAAATAAGTTCCACACCTGTTTGACTCAAGGGGTGGGATATGCCAGCGTGAAAGTATTCCTTCTCTGTAAATGCTCTCAATCTTCAATTCTGGCCTGCCATAAGCACCTTATCCTGTAAGAGGAGAGTGATCTTGAGATTTTCATTGCAGAAGAGAACACTGCTGCCGTTTCTCTTCTAGGTAGCTCAGGATGGGATTATACCTGAGTTTAAACCTATTTTCCATGAGTGTGGATCTTCCGTGTAGGGTTTCTTCATAGATAATGTTAAAAACCAACCAGCGCTACTAGGGACATGTTTCATATAGGTTGCAGTGAAAGTAAATCTGAAATAGCGCAATATTCTGGGTTCCTATCTCCTCTGCCTGTCGAAATACCCCACGAAATCCTTGCCAGTGCTCAGCGGTGTGTTTAATTAAGCAAGCCATCAGTTCAGCGTGCCGCGCGGATGGCTTTGCAATGTGCTCGCTGCTGCCGTTACTGACAGGGAAGCAAGGTAACATTTCTCCGTGCCTGGGGAACAGAGGGAAACGCTAATTGGTGACACATACGGCTCTCCTCGCATGCTGCATAGCTCCATGTGGCATCGAACCCCAGTTAATTCAGAAAGTTGGTGTGTGCACATCTTTTCTCACGTTGCCCTTCTGCCAGGAATAGGGTGCTGGATTTTTACGCTCAAAATGTCATTTAAAAAGTCTCACCAAATTACTAGGAATGTTAACTTAGGCTCGAAAGGAGGAGGGTGTAGTTAGGCTCACGGCAAAGAGCAGATTTTTATTTTATTTTTTTTTTTGTATTAAAGATGTTTCTGCAGTCCAGCTGGCTGGAGAATTTCAGGGTAGCTCGTTGAGGCTTCAAGGCACAGCAGTGGAAGTAATTTACAATGCAAGATGCTTTTTTCCCCTATTTTAAAGATTAACAGAACCTACTCTGGAGGAAAGAAAAGTGTATGAAATTAGTTCTCTAACATTTGTAGCTTGTTAATACTTAAATTCTTCTTGATTAAGAGAATATAAAAATGCTTCTGTAGTGCTCTGCTTTTTTTTGCCCACAAAGCATTTTCTTTTATTCTCGCCATTTTGTGTAGAGGGATTTCCTGGAGGGTTGAGGAAAACTTTCTGTTGCAAGGAAAATAGAAAGAATGATCACTACGAAGACTTCTGGATCGCTGGGGAAGAAAATAAGGGCAAAATCCTATCTGGTGAAACTCTAAAAAGATTTAAAAAATAAAATTAAAAAAATCTAAATTAGGGGTATTTATACTTCGAAATTAAGTCTGTGTTTATAAAGAATAATGTTCTGAGAGCTCAACTGGGGTCTGACTCTTTACCCTTCTAGGCGCTGTGAGCACCATCGTGCGATGCTTGCTGGGAGAGGCTGTGGGCTGCCCCTTCCTCCCTCCGGATGTGGGACAGTGTTCTTGCAGAGGTGGAAAAATGGAAATGGTGAAGACCAAGTCTTCAGTGGAAAATCTTATTTAAAACTTTTGTTTCCACCACTCTGTATTTACTCACCGTCTTCTATCTGTGGAAAAAAAAACCCAAAAGTGTTCTGTTTTCTAACAAAAGCGCTGGACTGTGAGCAACTCCTTTGGAGTATGGCTTACGGCTTGGAGTATGGCATTATCTCTTAAAGCCTTTGAGATCTATTGCCTCGTCCCTGGGGGGGATGTTTGTAGTGGTTACCTCTGCATGACGGTTGCAGGTCGTGCTCAGAGATGCCACAGGGAAGCAGGACCTGCTGGTGCTTCTGCCCTGCCCAGCCTCCAAAGCGGGAGGAACGCTAGTCTGTCCCACCATCCTTGTTTTTATAAGGACTGAGGTTTGATGCTGGAGCAACAGTGTGTGAAGTCATCTGTGGATTTCACGTCTGAGAGGGTGGAAACTTCTTTTTCTAGTAAACAGCCTGAAGGACAGGTTGCAACCATGCTGCTTCCGCTGCTCTCACAGAGTGCTGCTGAGCATCTCTTAAAGCTGTGTCTTTGGGTCTGTTATGCAGCTAGAATAAGGAAATAGGAATGGATTTGCTCATAGGTTAATTATTTTTCTGCATCTAACCACTGTCAGCTTTAACCCTCTTTTAGTTAATGAGACTTTGACACCTGAACCTCCTGTTCCTCCCAGAGCTGTGGTGGTCCCTCTCTGCAGGTGTAACAACGGACAGTGATGGGCTCTGAGTGCTGTACTGCCAGCAGCAGGGCTGAGCTTTAGAGATGCACTCAAAAGAGCTCACACTGGCTGGAAAAGTGATGATGGGAAGATGAGGGCATGATCAAAACCTGCGAAACCAACCACCTGTGGCTTGGAGGGACTGAACAGGGGATGACTGTTTGCCATCTCTCACAGGACAATGGCCAGTGGGCATTAACTTCAAACAGCCTGTGGGAGATGGTTCCTGATGTCTCCTTGTCATTGTGGATACTCAAAGTCTGTATGAGCTCCGAGTGTGGACAAATTCACCTTAGAGTGCTGGGTTAGAGAGATCTTTGTCCTAAGCAAGTATCACAGTCTGTATATTTTAAAGAGGCATTACTGTCTGCTGAAACCAGCTGTGTTCTTCCCTGAATCCTGCTTCAGGAGAGGCAAGCTCTGCCTTCGGTGATGTGCAGTCTCCTGGGCAAACCCAGGGATAAGAAGGTGTATTTGTGGTATTTCAGTGGTGTTCTGCAGTTGTGGTGGGGGTCTTCGAAGCTTGCCTGTCCCTGCAGTGTCCATCCCAAAAAGAATTCACTCAGGATGCTTGTGCTAGGTTCAAGAGCATGGTGTGGGGTTCTTGCACAAGTGCTTTTTGTCTGCAGTTCGTGTAGTTCTCTCCTAGCAAAGCTCGTATCAAAGCCTTGTGGCAGCAATAAATAAGTTCAGAGATGTGCCGTGCCTTGAACGGGGTTGATGACAGAGCCAGACTTTTGTAACCTCCTGCCTTGATTCCCTTTCAGAGTGTACTGGAGCTGAATGTCTTCAAGTAAAATCTGTAGTTACTGATATTGCTGCTGGGTGAAGGGTTAAGGAACAAGGAAATACAGTTGGCTAAAACTGACAGTGTTAGCAATTGAGAGGTACACTTGGGTGGAAAAGGCTAAGCATTGCCCTAGGCTTAAGTATCAGCAGGTCAACAAGTCAAGTGGCCTCATGACATCCTTCAGCTCTATCTTCTCCAATTTTCTGCTGGAGGTTGCTTCTGCCTAGCTCCGTTGGTGATCTTGGTTCTATACTGCATGCTCTTGCCTTCTGAAGGCGATAAACCAACAAAAGTTACCTGTCAAGACCCTTGGCAGCCAGAAATGAAGATGAAATGAAGGAAGAGAGACAATCTTTCCTTTGAAGCTTCAGACTCTTTTCCGGCTCCACTTGCTCTGAACTCTCCACTCTGATACCGGTTCAGTCAGTGTAAATGAGGAGCTGATTCACATGCTGTTAGTCAATCCTTGGTGCATGAAGAGCTAGGGACTAAAGATGTGGTGGTACTGGGATTGATTGTAGGTGAGCGTGTTCAAAAGCCATTGTAGCTCTTTGGTGTCACTACTGAATGGGTGTGGGAGGACAAGCTACTGTAGGGATGGGCATGAATGTAGGATAATAGGTGTACGGGTTTCTGGCCCTGGAGCATCTTTTCAAAACGAAGCAAAAATATCCAAGTCCTTTGGTTGAGCAATGTTTCTCAAGGAAACTGGATTTGGTATTGTGCCGTCTCCTGCTTCTTAGCTACCCTTGTTGATGACATTATGTGCTGCCTCCTTTTGAGTTCGAATCACAAACCAGTGTGTGCCTGTCTGATCCAAGACCGAGGGACACCCCTGCTCTGTTGTGAGATGCACTGTCCCGACCCAATAATGGCTTTAGCCTAATACTTTCTTTTCCAGCCTTTAAAAGAAAAAAGGCCTCTTTTTCTTTGTTTGGCCTTTACCACAACAAGTGGTGAGTTTTCATCTCTGTACTTGTAGCTTCCAGTTAAACTCTTCACAGGGGTCTCACAGGGAAGTGCTTTGAAGCATCAGAAATCAGGGACATAAAGTCCCTCTTTGTTGATGCGCTACTGCTTCTCCTATGAAAGGGAGCGTATGCGGTGGAAAGGAAGATAGATAGAATCCATCTCTTCGTGTCACTTCTTGTCTTGGACTCCAGAGCTTGACAGCTTCTTTCCCTAGTTCTTGGGATAGTGAAGAACTGCGGGAAGCAGCCCAATGTGCTGATAGATGTGACAGTGCATAGACACTCCCTACACCAGCTTTCCACATGGACTTTGTTAAATTTAAACTTGCTTAATGATCTTGAATTACAACTGACTTTAGAAGGATTAATGTTTTATCTGGAGCCTCCTCAGCAGAGTTGCAGGGAAGCAGATGCATCTTCATTTGCTAGCAAAGCTCCAAACCTGAAGCTGAATGCTTACGGGCAGTGTGTTACTGTGGGGATGAGCTGTCCAGAAATACGTTTTGGCTGGGAATTGAGGAGGTTGAAATGCTCATTAGAGTACGAGGTTGTTCGCAGCCTCCTGAGGAAGACAAATTCTGATTATTTCCAGGGTAGAGCTTGCTTAGTCTTCAGAGCAGGGATGAAGCCATGCAACTGTCTGGGAGAGAGCTCAGTACGTGGAGATGTTTCCAGGCTGGTGTCCCAGCCTTGCTACAGGACCCAAGGACAAAATGAGATTGAGAAACAAGCAGATCTTAAGGGCAATGAGGGAGTTGCTGTTGTCCCAAACCTTGAAGGCTTCTTTGATGTTGAGTTTCTTTTCAGATGGAGTAAAAGTGCATGCCAGCTGATTTTTTTTTTTTTATTATGGTGTGGTATAGATGACAAGCCAGCATCTACTATGTCTCCTGTTTCCCTGGGGAAGCATTTCCCTGCATACTGCTTCGTGCCCTGCTGCAGCAGTGCATCTTGGCCAGGGTTATCACATTGCTGTGCACGTTTGAGATTGCAGAGGAGATGAGTAGGATGATGATTTGCATGTATAGTATGTGCACATCTGTCTGTACACTCCATCTACCACAGTCTGAGGAGGTTATTTTGACCCTTGTGTTTCTAGAAGACAATTCCTTTTGGACTGATCGTTCCCCATTCTTCTGAGCTCATCAGGTACTTCTGGCCTTAGATTGGCTTTTTCTTGATGGAACACATAGTTGCACGTACAGGCTAAATGCTGCATCACCTCTTACGAGTGTGGTGCTCTTCGTGGTGACTTCAGCCACAGCACTGTTGTAACGAGTGCTAAGCTACCTGGCTTTGGACAGAAGAACACTCTCTAGCCCCAGATTATTTTGCTCGATATCTTCCCTAAAGCACTTTTAATATTTTGTACTATGTTGGTTCATGGCTTTGGATGAGTACTCATCTTACACTGTTTCCTGGCTGAAAAGCCTTCGGTTGTGTATCATTGCTCGGTTTTGGATGCTGTTGAGGGCAAGTGTGGGAGACTGCCCTGACCGAGGGTGTTGTGGGGCTGAGGATGCTCGGGTGCCTTGTTCCGAGGGCTGCCTGGAACCCTGCTTGCACCAAACAAACCACACGGATCTCACTCTTACAAAAGTGATCAGTGGACGCGTGGGTGCAGGGGTAAGCTAAGCAGAAAACACGTTTAAATACCAAGATGAATCTGCCTTTGATTTTCATCATTTTTATAGGGAGTTGTAAGACTAAAAAAAATCCTCTTTTCATGTTGTTCATGACTTTTTTCACTAATTTGACACTCTGGGATGTTGTTTTACATTTCGTTTTGGTCTCTAATCACAGAAAATTATAGCTGGCCACACATGCTGGCTTTGCATTCTTGCATCTTGTTTATGTTCATTTGTACTAAGGGATAGCAGTCACCGTGTCTGCCCAATTTATTTTTTCTCCACAGCAGCAGGAATTCCCAATACTCTGGAGGTTCATTACCATGTACAGGAAACTAAATTCAAGGTTATCTTATTTGAACTTTATGACTTCTTGATGTATGGTGTTTTATTTATTTATTTATTTATTTAAGGTTTATTAAACCTTTCAGAACAGAAGCTGTTTAGAAGTAGTGCATGATGTGTAGCTTATTAAGGAAATTTAATTTAATTTTGTGGTTTAAAGAGCTTGAATTATGAATGTCCCGTATATTTGATTTCTGCCCTGAGATGTATGGAGGGGAGAGGTGAGCTGTTGAAGCTGATGCCTTTACTTCTGATGTCTGCAAGCCAGCAAAAGGCATGTTTTCAGAGAGATGAATGCATAGGTTTCTTCTAACGGTTCTCCTTGGTGGTTTTCTGAGATCTCATTTTAAGGTTTAGATTTTTACCTCATAACCTTTCAAAACCTTCCTTTAATGATGACTAGAAAATAAGGTTGTGCCCCCCCCTCAGTTTGATTAATAACTATTTTATGAGTCACTTTTACTGCAGGTTGATTTTGGCTGTTGGTTTGTTGATTAACCAAAAGACTATTTCTTAATTCCGAATGGACCTATGGTGATCAGAACAACATCTTTAGATGCTTTGTAGGGCTTGTAGTTAACTGTAGCACCTGTTGGTTTATATTTTGAAACCTTTCCTTGGATAAAAATCTCCATGAGATGGGTTTCTACTGTAATTACTTCTCTCCACAGGAGATGGATGGCCCTTTGGCACTAAATCCACCCCTGCTCTAACTCACAGCTTTAAAGGTCACGTCCTTGCCAACATCTCCTAGAAAAGAACAGCCCTTTTTTTGGATACATGTAGTAAATATAACTCATGTTGCTTTTTAGTAGTGGCTGAAGGAATTTGTTTTGCCTTTTAGAAAATTGCCTTTTTGGAAAGCTTCATCTTTGCCTTATTCCAGCAAAAATGCAACTGCCGTTGACTGCTGAGGGTTTTGTTCCCGTGGTTGGTGTTGTCTTGCCAGCCTTGGTCATTGGTCAGTACAGGTGGATGAGGAGAGTGCCTGTGAGCTGTGAGATCTCTGTGACCCAGTGAGGGAATCTGCTTGCAAATCAGCCGAGTCCTGGAGCCACAGAAAAATAGGGGTTTTCTGCATCGCTGTCGCTTGAGAAGCACCTTTTGGCTTCGCCCTGCTGTCGTGCGCATTCAGAATAAACTTGTGCTTTACTCAAGAGGGCTGTTGTATGTCAATGTCTCCTTTTTGCTTTCATCATCTGACAACTAAATAGCAACTTGAGCACCAAATAATGCTGCTTTCAGGAGAAGTCTCCACGCGTCTTCCTCCTCTGTGGGGAAAACGCTGTCAAATGTTCTAATGAATGAGTTTAATTTGGTGCTTTGGAAAGGATGTGGCCAGCGGCTGTTGGGGAAGATTGTGCTGGTGTGAATGGGATTCTTGTGAAGTCTGTTGAGATGGCAGATGTCTCTGTCCAGACAGCAAATTTGCTGTGGTACAGCCCCCAATTCCTCAGTGTTTGCGGGCTTCAGTGCATGGCATGCAGCAGGTACTGTGCTTGTGTTACCTTATGCAGTTAGAAACTCCTGGCTTCTCGTCTATAAAATAACCAGGCATTGATGAAGGATTAGTGAGGGGTTTTAATTTAGCACAAATAATTGGATTAAGCTGGAATTTGCTTCCCGTTAGTTTTAGATTAGCCAATACAAATAGATGGAGGTTGACTTTGGTCTGTTCTGCATTTGCAAAGCACTGTGTGAAGCTGTTTAGGAGCTGCCACTGCTGATCCATCGACTCTCGGTTTCTCTATTCGTGTGTGTAAATGGTGAGTGGTTAGAGATGACTACTGTATTGTTCCTTGAGACTTACAGCCTCTAGGGGCTCTCTTTTGCCATACAACTCATCGGTGATAATATATATTTATCTTACTCAGACTTAGGTTCTGCAATATTTTCATGTCTGTAGATTTAAATTACAAAGGAGAAGTGCCACGTACATTTCTGACATTAAGGACATTGTCAAAAAGTTTATCGGAGGGGCTGCAAGGAGAACAGAAGATGTGCTGGATGTAAAGGAGTCGTATCAACGTGCCATGCTGCAGGATGTCGGAAGCAGGAGGGGATTTCTCTGCTGTCTCAGCACAATCATTACCCTCGCGCTTTGCCAGAAAGGAGCAGACAGTCTTGTTTTGTAGCCCAAGAGACAGGGTGCATTCATTAGTGGTCTCTTCATGGCTATCTCATCTCTTTGCTGAAATCTTTCTTCTTCTAAAACTTAGCTTAAACCTCCCTGAAGGGAGACTTTTTTGTAGTACCACTAGGCTGCTAATTTTTTCCAAGTGGCCTCAAAGCACTTCCTTGAACAGTCTTATTTGCAGTCAGCATTTGTCCTAGGGATGGATTTTTACAATGGGCGCTTTGTAAAACTGTTTAGCATGTGGAAGTTCTTAGATTTTTTATCTCTTTCTGATGCACCACTTCATTTGATTTTTTTTTTTCCTTATCATTTCTGTTTAAGGGTTTGTGAACTGATCCCTTTATTTTCAGAAGAGAATACCAAATAGACAGTGATTAGCATGAAATATGACTCATGGCTTCCTAAAGGATGTGCTTCAGAACTGGTAAACAGTTGTAATTGCTGTTAGATGAAAGTAGCAAATTGAATACATTCTCATAATAATTATAAAGAGATAGACTATTCTTGCTCTCAGATCTAATTGGGATTAGTATAATGTTCAATTTTTCCTTTAGGAGGATGATCTGTGTAGAAGTTAGATGTAGTTATAAATGTATTCATAGAGGGTGGCTTTAAGTCAGTGAAAGAAGCCTGCTTCTACAAAGAGGCCAGGGAAGCAATTGTGCCGTGTGGGTTTTTTTCTGTGGGCAAAGAATTAAATGTAATATTCTAAGGTCTGGAGACCTTCTTATCTAGAGTGGCCTTAGAGCTTTGCTGGAATGGTGGCAAACTATTAGGGTCTTTCTTTGCAGAAGACCCTAAAAATGAGCCTTTGACAAGTTTTGGAAGCTCTTCCATTGCTGCCAGAGTCATATTTGAGAAAAGGTGTAAAGGTTTTTGCAATATCATTAATTTAAATCAGAAACCTGAAAAGAAATAAAGATAATTTGTAATTCATTATGGAAAATTCTGTATTTTTCTTAGTGCATCTGCTTGCTGTCATGAGTTATTGGTTCCTTTGAATCCTGGTAAATCGTGGGGAAAAGCATAGGATGTGCGCGTGCTTTCTTCAGCATCTCTATGCAACGTATGGAGCTCCATCTAAGAGAAGTATCAGGTGTGTTCACACTCGCCCTTTGGGCAGGACTAGCTTATGGCTGTTCCAAAAATGTGAGGGCCCACTGGAGCTGTCAGGTGGTCCTCCACTAAGCTGCACTGGTTTTGCTTGCACTGAGCCCTGGGGACGCTCGGGAGGGATGGCCGCCAGCATCCCAGTGCTGTGTGTGGCTTGTGCGGCGTTCACCTGAACTGATAACCGAGAGGAGGGGAAGGCTGTGTGCCATTCTGCCGCACACACTTGTTCCCACAAGCGCGCAAGTGTGCAGGGTGGGACACGGGAGTGCCTGCAGGGAGATTTTCATCCCCTTTACCATTTGTTATGCGACTAAGATGGCTTTCTAGCTGCAGGGGAGGTGGATTTTGGTTCACTCACGTTGCCCAGCAGTAAATCACTGTGTCAGAGCTGCACAGGCAGCGGCATGATCCGTGCTGGCTGCTTCATCAAAGAGCAGGATGAGGGAGCGGGCAGCAGGGCTTTTCCCTGGGCACTAACTGGGATGTCAGTGCTGCCCATAGCAGGGAATGCCATGGGTGCTCCTGGGTTGCTGCCTTCTCCCAGCTCTGGCAGCACCCAGCTCATTGCTTTGTGGTGCCAAGCAGCAGCCCCAGGCTCTGCAGTCAGCTTCTTAACAAGGAAATTAGTTTAAAAGAGCCAGTTTCGTAGCTAAACTTAGTACGCTTGGATGTTGTCCAAAACTCCGCAGCAATAATGCAGCAAATACAACTGGTTTAAAACACGTAAAGTATGCAGGTTGGCTCGTGGTAGCTAAGTCCTTGCAGACAAAGAATAGGTGAAAACCACTAATTTGTGCTGTGTTCATATACAGCGTAGTTAATCGTTTGCAAATAAACATCCAAGTGAGGAAAAAATAGTAAAGCAAACCATCAAATTGCAATGTTACAGGAATGTATTCTTGGCAAGGACTCTTTCATTTCTAAACTGAAATTCTTACTCAATTCTGAGCTGTAAAATATACCAAAGGAAAAAAAATGATAAGCCTGTTTTAGTTAAACAAAAGCAATGGATTCAGCATTTGCTAGAGGCAGGTTTTGAAGAGAAACTCAGCCTGAAACTAGCACAGGAGTCCTAATTAGCACGTTTTCCTAACAATAGCATCTTCTTTCCAAATGAACAGAGGCGTACAATTGAGGGATTTTTAGCAGAGTGATGTGGTGGTTTTGAGGCACAATTTGATGAATCTGCAGTTAGTGTTCCCAAAAGTCTGTTCTGATGTGGTTCTTCTAGATTTCCCCTACTTAAGTATACAGATAAACACTGATTCACCCGAATGTTCAAAAATAGCAGCAATTGGGCTTAAAATGGTAGCAGGCGGGCGATTCACATTTTTAAAGGTTATTTGTATCAAGCTACGTGTTTGTTGGTTTTTTTTTTTAAATACTCATAGCTATTGGTAAATTCTATATGTGGCTATTAATAGAGGTTTTAATGTATATTTGCTTAAAAACATCAACAAAACCACCACCAGCCCTCAAAGAAACAACCCCCTGCCCCAGCTCAGTTAGACGTTGACAGGCATGAGCTGAATGCAAACTCTCAAACTGATTTAAGCAAACAGCGTGCAGCTTTGCGGTCACCTTTTTATGGTGCTTAGATAAGGTGTAATGCATTTTAATTAAACAGAGTTTCAGAGGGAAAAATAGCTGGATATATTTCTAGGCCAGCTCAAACCGTATAAATGACTGGCTTGTGCAGATCTGCTATTTTCAGTCTCTGTTATGGGTTATGCTGGCATTTATGGATTTATAAGTGTTTGTTGAGAGTTGATGTGCCCAGGATCAGAAATTGGGCCAATAAGGGGTTCCCTGCAGGGGGCAGGGACTGGAGATGAGGAGGTGGGTGAAATTCCCTCCCTGTGAAGGCGCCTAGTTGCAGTCTGGGCTCTTGGTGGGGATTTGGACCACCTCGATAGAGACCACCAGCTGGACGGTATTCTTCTGTGGTGGGCTGTAAGCTGGGGAAAAATCTGGCTGGACCATCGGCTGCAGAAGAGTTGTTAAAGGTTGTTTGAGTGGTGTTCCTTGGGAGATGGATACAGGGACTTGCGCTGTTTAGCATTTCCATGCTAAATGCGATGGAGATGCAAAACATCACCTTTGTTATAGAGGTGATGGAAGCAGGAAATGTTGTTCCTTTTGTACTGGAGATCCAGTTGCTTTAAGGACCATTGTCAGCCTACCTAACTGGTGCAGAGAGAATATTTTTTTCGCTTGGATTTGTTTGTTTGAAGCTTAGAAATTCACTGGGAGCTGGGAAAAAGGTGGAAGTGGTGGTGATACATCTTCCTCCTCCAACCCCTTCCCACAGCCTTGTAATAAAAGTGAGCAGCAGAAGACGCAACTCCGGGCCCTGCGACCCAGGAGGAGCAGAGTCCCATCTTTAATGTAGGAATACCTATGTTGTCTCTTGGAGTAGTTGCAGTGAGCACCTAATCCGATCATATATCGAACTGCAGCTGATCTCAGTAGGAAATAGCACCTCTGTCTGCATTTAGAAATGCTGAGCTACGTTTCGGAAATCTGGTCTGTTGTAACTGGAGACAAATCTGTCAGCTTCGCTTTACCTACGTTTACACCCCTTTCATTAAAGCAGTTGGAAGTTGCAGGCATGTTGTTAAGAAGGTGTCGTTTGTGCTTTGCCAGGCTTCAAATTCAGCTGCCTTAAAGGATCCTGAATCTGTCCTCTGGTATTGATAGTTTCCCCTATTCAAGCTGTTGCCTCTGTGGTTTCTGTGGGGTGACACAGGCTGGCATAGGCTGCAATTTTCTTTTCTTTTTGTCCTGTGGTCATATTGCGGCAAGACCATGGTTATCAGCTAATCGCAAGTAATATCTCTTGCTCCAGATCCAGTTTTCCAGAGGAAGCTGATTGCTAGTGGTAGAGCCATGATTTGTGAGGGATGCATGGTGGTGGGTACCAGTGTGGGTGCCTCCTTGAAGAGCCCAAGGGTGGAGGGACGGCTGTTTTGCCCAGCGGGATGAGGAGCACATGGCATTTTATTCAGGCAGGAGGAGTGCACAGCTAATTCCCAGCAGCGAGTTTTGAAGTGAAGCAGAAGTACTTGGCAGATGCCTGTGTGTGTTTGTTGGTTTGGTTTTTTTTAACAGCAAACAATAAAATTTAATGTTTGGGGGGGGACAGGAGAGGGCTGATTTTTATTCCTTCAGGATGTTTTTTTGGCTACTGTTCCCTGGCATTGGAGTTGTCTAGGTTCTTCAGGACTGCGTTGCCTGATAGAGCTCTGCCTATTGTAGGAATGAGGATGGTGGAAAAGATTTCAAGAAAAGATAGCTTTTAAATGAAGATGCCGTTTTGAAGCTTATGCAGGTGTTGCTGCATTTTGCCCCCAGTCTCTAACATTTGTTCAAGGCAATGTTAGAGGAATCTGGATATAGCAGGATATGGGTGCAACTGCTCAGTCAGGACCTTTGTGCTATTTGAAGTTTAGCTTTTCTGTCAATGGCTTTCAATAGGGGCAGACAGTCACTGAGGTGGAAGGGAGGGAGGGAAATAGGTTGACTGCCTGACCAGTATTATATGCAAAATAAAGACCTCATTTTGTACATTCAGCTTTGGTCTGGGTGTCTGCTTTTCTCACACAGCTTTTCTGCGTCCAGAAAGAAAACACGCAGCAGTGCTTTCATGTTAAAACTTCTGATTTAGACAAAAAGCAGTTTTCTTGCTTGGAAGTCAAGAGTTCTGCTCCCTACGGGGTTGCCCGTTATCTGGTTACAAGGCAGTACATGGCGAAGGCATGCTGAAGAGTGGTGGTACACCAAATGCTGCACCGAGCATCACCTGTTTTTAAGTTATTAATGAGTTTGAACTATTTATAAACAAGGAACAGTGTGAAAAGTGAAGGTTTGTTTGCCTCTGGAGGAAGGCCCTTTAAAGGTCTTGGAGCAGTGCTTTTATGGTGTGTAGTCTGATATCTCCAATCTAGCTGGGTGGCATGGTGGGTCTAGCACTAGCCTGAGTGAAGCATCTGGTGCCAGCGGAGCCCAGCATCCATCGTCATCTGAGCATCTTCCTCTTCCTCCTCACTCCCCAGGGGGATATGCAGCCTTTGGCTGTCTCCTGCAACGTTAAAATGGCTCAGAATGGCTGCTACACTTGGGCTGAATGAGTGGTCGAGTATGATAGGATTGAGGTGTCTATCACTGCCAGAACCACTGCTCTGCTTAGTCGACTCTGCTGCTGCTGCTGGGTGTCTCCATGTTACAGCAGCTCTGGGAATATCTCCGGAGTGGCACAGCGTAGGTCACTGTGCTTCATTTCTCTCAGTCTGGATGGCTTGGGAGGGAGGCATTTCTTCCTTTCCAAGAACTTATTGCCAAACTGCCTGGTAACGTTTGGTCAAGTGACAATCTCACAGGTGCTAGTAGAGCGTAGGTCAGTGTTGTCTTCCAAACAGGAAATGAGGATGAAAAAACAATTGGATGGATCACATTTCAGGAGAATTAAGTAGACTGCTGTTGATGTTCTCAAATGTGATTTGATCTCAAAGAAAAACAGATCTTCACTCCATCATTTTAAATCAATTTCATGCTTCAGCAGTTCTACCCGCTTCTCTTGTCTCAGTACCACGATCACAAATGGGACCCATGCAACTTGCAGGAGCCAAAGCATTACCGCAAAGACACCTCCTTGCGCACAGCCCAAGGGCTGTATAGAGTTATAAAGGCCAGACAAAGTTTCTTTTCATGGCTTCAAAACTGAGACCTTAAATTGGGCTGTTTAAAAGATTGCAGTGTCTTATGGATGATGTATTGGAGCAAAAATGGAGACTGCTTGTCTGACTTCAGGGATTTAGCTGTGAGGCTGTGACCTCTAGAGGCTAAAAATAAGCAAACATCTTTCCATCTTTCTCTGCTCCAGCAGAAATGTGTTCCTGTGGTGACACATTTCTGTGGCATCTCATGAGCTCTCCCTTCACACGGTGATTCCTCTAACTTTGGAAGTGTAATTATAGAACGCTCTATATTTTTCACTTTTGGCCAGATTATTAGCAATAGACAGTTTGTTTGCAGAGGTCGTTTTTATAGCTGTTCTTAAACCAACACCTTAAATTGGTAACGGACAACTAGACTCAGTAATATTTGTGTCTGAAGTGCCATTGATTTTTCTTTTTTTGCACATGCATATTTAAGTGCATATCACATTACATTTAACATTAAGTAACCCCTGCTGCTTTCTGAGACGTAATATATAGCCACAATTTGTTGTTGTTAGCATTGCATGGCGAGGGAAGTGGAGAATAGATTCTCTATGCTATGCCCAGCATAGCTTAGCTTATGAGCTCAGATGGAGTCACAGATGGTGCTGTTGGTATGGCCATAGGTCTTACTGCTAAAAGAAAGCAGTGGGGATGAAGTCTTGCATTACCCTAAGTAAACCAGCAAAGTGGTCTTGATTCCTGTCTGTGGAGTTGTTTGGGGTTTTTTTTTGTTTGTTTTGAAGTAGTGTATAGTTTAATGTCTGAATCTTTGTTCTTCATATCCATTTCAAGGTGTAAATGGGACAATCCCCACGCTCGCCCGGCAGTAAACAGAAGAACTGCTAAATGGGATCACATCCATGGTGCCTCAAAGGGAAGTGCAGATAGACCATAACCTAAACTGAGTAGGATAAGTTACATGCAATGTCTGAAACTTCCTTCTTTGTACCAGACGTTGGATTTTGTGGCAAACTCGGAGATCCTGGTGATGCCTGCTTGTGGCAGATTCTCCTCTCACACCTGATGGTGTTCCTGCTTCCCCTCTGCACCGAGTTCCACCGTAATCTTATGTGCTGCAAGGGAAAAAAAGGCTTCCCTCCCCCCCCCCAGGCTTTACTGTTTTATAAAATCAGGTTGGAATTCCAGGACTGTAGTTGCTCCTGGCTGACCTCGTTGCTGCCATCACCCAAGGTGCTGAGGACCAAGCAGGATGCATGTGAATGGACCGTGAGGCTGCTCCTCTAAGTCTGGTCTCTTTGCAAAGGGGAGGGTGACAGAAGAGGGGTTAGAGAAGGGAATTTGTGCCCCAGAGAGTGGAAACTTCATTTTTAGTTGCTCTTTTGGTGAATTCAGTGTGTGCAGCCCCTTCCTCTTTCATAGCTGTGATGGGGGAGGACCTAATCCTCCTCATCATGGAAGCTTGGTGTTCATAGGGAACACAGTCTTCAGGAGTTTGTGCTTCTGGGGCTGGCATGGTGTAAGGGCCAGTACTTCGATGGCAGCGCATGCATTTTTCTTGGAACAAAGACTTTGCTTGCATGAGCATTGTTGTGTTTACCCTCTTGCTTTGAGAGACCCATTTTCTGCCAGATGGCTGTACTCTGTCGTCTGGTAATTGTCTAAATGTGGTGGTGTTGATTTGGTGAGCGTTTTTCTTCTGTTTTCTTGATTTATGCTTGTGAACCTTTTTACTCTGTTTTTTTTTCTGTTAATGATCTTGGCCTTTTGTTCTCAGTTTATTTTAAGGCTTAAATTGTTCCGCGTGCCATGATGGGAGTTTCACAGAGCATCACAGAATACTGTTATTTTCTTGACTGCCTTAACTGAGATACAGAACATGATCTTGTACTTCCACGTGGCAATTCTGTTGCCTGCAGCACACCTGGACTGAAGGTCTCCTCCTTGGTGGGGCAGGCAAGAAGAGCCCTTCAAAGTTTGCAGAGAATTGTGCAGATCACACAGATGATGTCTGAATAAGTGCATGTGATGGACTGAGCAGGTCTAGAAGAATTTTAAAACCCTAATGAACGTCTAAATAGCTTTGTAATACAGTGTTGCCATAGAAACATAGCTTCTACGGCACCTCATCATCACAGTTGTTCTAATACTCCCTCCTACTTCACTCAGTTGTAGAGCAGCTGAGTGCCCTTGGCTGGAATATCTTTGGGGTTTTCCATGCGTGTTAGCAAAGATAACCCAGCTGGCCTGAGTTTAGCATCTATTGCAGGGGAACCACGAGGTGCTTTCGCTTCAGGGAGTGCCCCAAGGGCTGGGTCCCTCCTGGGTGTTGCTGACCCCACCCTGAGCAAAGAGGGGGCTGCTGGAGTGTGCCAGCTCAAGATGTGGGATTGGCAATTGCTCCTGCTGGCCATGGGACTGCTCTCTGCAAGGAGCACCACTCCTCTACGGTCAGCTAGAACATGCTGAGCATTGCCTGTGACTTGGGGCATTAATGACTATACTCATTGTCACTGTGTGCAAATGAGACTGGGCATTTTCTCTGTGCAAATGCACCCATGGAGAGGTGCATCCTTTTACTTTACAGGGAGTGCTAAAATGTTTGGTTTTCCCACATCCTTCCTCTCTTCCCTGTCTCTGTTCAGGCTTGGAGTAAGTGGTTGAGTAAGGAAACGGCACGCAAATCCGTGACAAAGAGGAGTATAAGTATTTGTGAAATATGCTCAAAGTCCAATCCTCAGCCACCCAAAATAAACTGTGAAGCATTCAGGGCAGGCAGTGAGAAAAAAACCCAAAACAAACATCTGAGGAAAATGAAAAAGCTGCCTGGTGAGTCCTGAGGGCTGCGCTCTGCGGAGGAGCTTGGGGCACTGCAGGGCTGGTGCCAAACACCCAGGGGGGCTTTCCTTAGCGGAAAAACAAAACACCACCGCCGCCCCCCATAGACCCCTGTGCTACAGGGACTTAATTAAGCAACAGCATGTGGTTCTTGTGCTTCTTGATGATAACCGAGTGCCAGATGATGGGATGTAGTCGAGCTTTTCTCATGTAAGTACTGGTATTGTGCTGCAATAATGAGACCGGCATTAAAAACAGTCCCACAGATTAATACTGGAAGTTGAGTGCTCTGAGTTGTTATGTATGAAATTAAACATTGCGAGTCTGATGTAAAATGCTTGCAAGACATGTAATTAATAACATTAGAAACTAATTAACTAGAAGTCCCATGTACCTGATGATGACTACGTGAGCAGACTTGATTTGCAAATCACTCTGAATGTTGTGGAGAGGTCTGAGGGGGTTTCTTTGCCCGTAGACTCCTGCACCCTTGACTGCAGAGGAGAAACTCCCAAACAGGGGCTTAGTACAGTTCCAGGCTCGGGGTGGTCCTCATCATCCTCACCTGGAAACATATGAATGGATGAATTAGCAAACAAGTATGTGTTTCTATGTTTTCCCATCCCAGTGAAAAGGATCCAGTGGGAACCAGCAGCTGCTTCCTGGAGAGGAGGATGCAGCAGGTCTTGATTTGTTCTGTGTTAATGAGACAATGCCTTTCTCGACCCGCACTCCCCTGGGCCTGGACCACGCTGGATGACGTCTGCCAGGGCCGCAGCGAGGCAGAGTTGTGTTTCAGCTGTAATTAGCACTGAGACCTCCTCTGGTGCAGGCATAATTTTTCCACTTCTCCCTCCTTCCTACCTTCATCCAGGCATTGCAGCACGGGGATGGAGATGGGTGCTCAGGAGCAGAGTGTTCAGTGACTCCTTGTGCTAACAGCACCCTGTTGTCCCCACGATCTCCTCCTGGAAAGCTACTGCCATGTTTCTTTGTGGGATTCATTGTCGGTTCACTCAGGATGGGTTTTTTTCGGGAAGAAAGGGGTAGAAGTTAGTAGCTCTGCAGTCTAATTGTCGTGTATCCGGTCCCCTGGCTGCTAGTTGGCAGCATACTTTTCAGTTTTTGATGTGGGGTTTTGCAGATGCTGTGGAGGGTGATGCGTGTAGAGTCTGTGGGACTTGGGGCAGTGCGGCTGTCCCCCACCACTGTGACTGCAGGTCCTTGCGTGCAGAGCAAAGACGATTCAGACATAGGTGCTCCTTTTAATGCGACTCCCCTCAGCCTGGGCTGAGGAAACTGTGATGGGAAATGGCTGGAGACCCCAAACAGGCAAAGGTGGGGGGAAAAGTTAAAGGAATAAGAGTGTACGAACAAGCTGTGTGTCTGCCTGCCTGGTTTGGGATATTGTCCCAGGGTACCACAGGCACTGCCGAGGTTGCTGCCAGCGTGAAGTGGCTGCTTGGAAGCGCTAAAGGTGAGCAAGACCCTTTGGTGCTTTTTCTTACCCTTTTGACAGGTAATGAACAGGGCTCTCTTCTCGTTATTACTAAATCAAAACACTATTGATTCCTTGTGTGAAAATCTAGTGTGACATAAAATATTTTATTTATGCTTTTAACCTGGCCTCACTACAAAAATGCTCTGTTTGTAGATAAATGAAATGGAATGAAATTCATTGCCAAGTCAGAGGCTCTAAAACCAGCCTAGCTCTCCCCGGTGTCTCCCAGGTGGTGGGAGGCTCAGCCGTGCTGGCTGGTCCCAGCAGAATTACAGGGCTGTTAGGGACTGCCTTGGGCACCATGTAGTCCTGGAACCAGGATCCAGCTCAGCATGCTGTGTCAAGACCAAAAGTGCTGTAATGTCCATGTCTGCCCATACCACTGTGCTTCCTCCAGGAGCTCGGAGACTACTATGTTGCTAAAATTCCTTTCCCTTCCCAAAAGTATTCCCTATCTGCTCTGGAAAGCAGGAGCAAAATGCAAAAGGTTTTAAGAGCAAAATTCTACTCTGCTCACTTTGCAGATGTGTCAGCAAAGGACATGACAAAGGAAGTCACTGATGCTGTGTGCCACTGCTCTGGTCATGGACAGTCAGGGGGAATGGCTCCACCATGGGTTTGGTTAGTAGGAGCATCAGAGCTGGTGGGACCAAGTTCAGACCCTGCAGTTGACCTGGTGCAGGGGTGGTTGCGCAGAGCACTGAAGACGGAGATGTTGCGTACGGCATGGCACTTTACTTGTCATCACAGCATTAATTGTAGTTGTTTAATGTGGTGATTAGTGTTGTTTGTTCAGATGTCTAATGTAGCAATTAGCCTCGGCAGGGTGTTCACTGATAGGTTATGAGTGCTTTCTTCCTGCCAAGAAGTACTCTGCATCTCCAGCTTTTCCTCCCAGTGCTCCTGGGTGCTGTAGTGCTCCTGCACCTCATCTCGCAGACATTGCAGGCGTACAGCTACATCCACGCAAGGCAACGGGACCATCCCCAGCAGAGGGGTGCTACTCGGGTACTGTTCAGTCAGAACCCACGTTTTCACTGATGCTTTTTCCACCTCAGCTCATGGAATATGTGGCATTGTCCTTCTGGCAGTGTCTTGGTATGGCTTGACCTGCATTGGTCCAGCTTGGCAGGAAGGAATTTTGACCCAGAGAAGTGGCCTATGGCTAAAACCCACTGTGATTTGCCAGATGTCCTTAGCTGCTGCAAAGCTATCACTGGCATGTTATTTGGGATCATGTCCCTTGATTAAGACCCTGGGAGAGGAGACAAAATACGTCACCTGGTGCAGAGAGAAAGTTATTGATTTTTCTTCCACTGAGTGAGATCGGTTTCTGGGATTTGGTGAATGACAAGTAACATAATCCCCAAGCTGTGGAGGTTAGGTGCTTTCCTGGGCCAATACCATCTTATTCCCAAAGCTATTAGTGCTGGCAGGCTGTGTGGTGCCGCCCTGCTCTGGCGAGAGGGGCACAAGGGGAGAGGGACGCATCGCAGCAGCAGCAGCTTTTGCAATGGATTGTTTAATTAGCAGAATGCTTGAATGTGAGCATCAGATTAAAAGGCTGGGGCTGAGAAGTACTGTGGCCCTCAGGGGAGGGGAAAATGTACTAGAGTGTTAGCAGCTTTCTCTGGGGGCTTGCTCACCCCACTGTCAAAGCCCTGGCAGGGGAAGCTCCGCAGCGTACTGGGTCACGCTTCGTGCGTGGGATGCTGACCTGTCCCACCCAGCTGCTTGGGTCTGCTCTGAAAGCCTCTCATTGCATCCTCCACTCTTCATCCTTCAGCGTCCTGGAAATGCATGAGGGGCAACAGGAACATGATGTGGTCTGTGCATTGGAGGCAGCTACACAAGCAGTTTGGGGAGAAAAGAATTACTTCTGGTCGTTGGTGAGTTCTGGGCTGTAGTCCAGCGCTGAGCAGCAATGCCTCTTGGCTGCAGTCAGTTCTCCAGGTGGGCTGAGGTGTGGGAGCACTGAGGGGCCCAGGGGAGAGGCTGAGGATAGGAGAACCCCTATGGAGGTGGCTCTTTATTCTTAGCTAGGCTCCTGCCAGGTGGCTGATGAACGTGGACACTTGGAGGGGGTTTCTGGGGGAAAAGGTACTAGACAGTTGCTTCCAAGCCAGGTGAGTTGCTCTGCTGGAAACAATCTCACAGAAGGTTTTGGGTTGGAATTTCTCCTAATTCTGTGTCATTTAAAAATAGAACGTTTAAACAAAGTTGCTCCTCAGACTTCCCAATTTTTATCAGGAAAGCAAGCTGAATTTTTCCTGATTTTAAAAGTAAAACTGGAAAAAGAAATATAGCTGCTGGCAGCAAGCGCATGTCATGATAGAGCAAAACAAAGGTGCAGGAGATGAAGCTGCAGCAGATGTGTGCCAGGCATCCTATCACTTCTAGCAGCTGCTGCCTCTGCAGGATGCTGGACCACCCTGTCTGACCCAGGGAAAGGGTTGCTACCTTCTCACCTCCAAAAAAGCCATTCCTTGAGAAGGGCTAAGCAGTTCTGATGTATACAAACCCATCAGGAAAGATGCCAGCGCTGAGAAACGCTGTCTGTTGACTGGGAGTTTAGAGAACGAGATCAACCGTGTATTGGTCGCTGCTTTGTGCCAGAGGCTGGGAACTTCAAAGTGAATTAGACAAGTATTGCGCATCCACGCTGGGAGGGTGGCTGCTGGAAGGAGCCTTCTTCCACCCCCTTCTCTGGCAGCCCTTAAGGCGAGAGCGGAGCTGGCTGTAGAAGAAGCACTAATGCAGCCCTGGGGGCAGCAGTGCTGTGGCCAGTAACAACAGCTTGGCTGGACATGGTTGAGTGGAAATGCTGAAGTGTAAGAGAACATGGGAAAACATTGCGCTGAAGATGCATTCTCACTGTGGTGTCAGGCTGTGCCTCCCTGAGGGGGGGTTCCTAGTCTTCCCCCCCCTTCTTGCACGCGTGTCCACACGTGTACCCATCCACCAGTGTTGTGTGCTTTCTTTTCTAAGGCATGTCCTCTCCTGGGCACCACTGCTTGCCCTGGCTGAGCTTTTTTACTAGTCTGCTGTAGAAAACTTGTATTTCGCCAGATGGTGGCCGAAGTCTGCAGGGGACAACAGGAAGAGGGAGGTCAAGTGTCCTCCAGGTACCAACGTGACCCTTTGCTCTGGGCTGTTTCTAGGAGGGGCAGGGTTGTCCTGGAAAACCAGGAGCAACAGGCATCCCAGGGAGGAGCACTGCAGCAAAACTGCGTCCGCTGTTATTCCCGGTGTGCTGTGATAAGCTCTCTTGATTTCTTTGTGAATTATTTAAAACGCAGGAATTGCAAACAGAAGCTGGGCTGGTTTTGTTGTGTGTACATCCTGGATTAGAGCAGGAAGCTTCATTACAGTGAGCTTAGAAGTCTTCAAAGGCTTGGATATATTTTCCCCTTCATTGATAAGCAGTATTGATTTCAGCAGCGGTTGCCTGCTCTGCCTGGCCACAGGAGTGTGGTACTCCTGCAGACCCAGAATTGTGCATTAGCACGAAAGTGTGCACTTACTGTTGAGCAAAATAGGTTGTTTACCACAGACTGTTAATTCACTTGTGGGGGAGAAGCTTCACAAAATGTTTAAAGGGGAAAATTGTATTTTTTTTCTGTACCAGGTGAGACCTTGTGCTCTCTGCTAGAGTGCTGCTCATCCCAGTGCAGAGTAAAGCAAGTTATCTCAAACTTATCCTACTCCTATAGGAAGCCCTCTCCATGGAAAAAGGAGGGTTTACCTCAGGTCTCTGTGCTGAAAAAGATGCTCTAGGTAACATGCTGCTTCCAATGAAGTCTGTGGTCTTTTTAAAGAATAGGATTTATTGTGGTGTTGCAGGAATAAAAATAAATAAATAAATAAATTAACCAACTAAATGCAGGATTTTGTGAAAGTGGGTCAGGCTTCTTGCTAAGGTCAAGTACTGGAGACAGAAAAGAATAGGATGATATTAAAGGGGTTGGGAGACATGGGGGAAGGAAGCGCTTCCCTGGTCCATGTGGACTCTTTGACATAATTAAGGCAGGCAGCCAGCCGTGCTGAGTTCATGGTAAACCAGACTGAGCAAAAGCAGTGGTTATAAACATTGCCATTATGGTTATTTATGTGCAAAGATTTATCCTAATCAACTGTTCCTTGTATATCGCATCAGTGATGCTTGCCCAGATCCAGTGATAGAGCCAGACAGCATGTAAGGCTGGGATCTGTACCCAGAGATGACAGGCGTCTCCTGTGGTTCACACACATGTTGCTTCCATTTCTTTTTTCCTGCTTGTGCTTCTGAATTTTTTTCAGAAGCTAAAAAATATATACTCCAAAATAATGGATTGTAAAATACCTGCTCATGCACACTTGGGTGCTGCAGCATCTACTGCAGCATGGAGAGCTGTGTGGAAGTGTTCCCACTGGAGTGCCATGAGTTAAGATCTACCGGTGCTGGGACTTTTAGGAGCATGTCGAAGGTGCCTGATGATCATCTGTTCGTGAGCTTGGCAATGTTGGAACTCAGCTTAATTGAGCTCTTGGACTATTCTCAAAGAGATTTGAGTTCTGTGAGGGTTTTAGCTCAAATTGCGTCACAATTTGCATGACTAACAACGTGTGTGTGATGTTCCACATAGAAGCAACCATGACCTGAGCTTGCACGTGGCAGCTTTTCCCCACAAAATATGTTTGACTGAAACATTAAAATCACAAGACCGTGGAAGCAGCCACATCATTTTTTATTTTAAGCTTTCTGGGTGCACTTGGATCACATTGGATTTTTTGTTGTTTTCTTATTATTCACTTCCAGAATGACATCGACCCAAACGTTTTCTAACTGCAAACCCAGATGCCAAAAGCTGAAACTGTAAGAGTATAAAATATTGTGAGTTGTGTCATGAAGCCACATGAATGTCAGCGCTTATTCCTGGAGGCTTGATTTTCTTCTTTTTACACTCACTTAAATCCAAATTAACCCTGGTTCAGTGGCTTTAGGCGGGCATTAGATGGGCCCTGAATTGGGCAGTTTTGGTCCTGAGTGGGTTTTCATGTTTGCAGAGGGATCTGAAAAGGTCACACTCTTGGATGCTTTCATCTGCATCCCAATCCCTTTGGCATCGATCATGCCCTTCTGCCACTAAGAGATCCAGGCTTGGAAGTTCCAGCATTGGTTTTCGCTTAATTAAAAATTGACCTTACCAATCCGTGATCTCAAATGAAAGGCACAGGCACTTCAGACCATAGTTACTAAACCTTTCATATTGTTTCCAGATTTTCTTAACATTTTTGGCTTACCCTTGCACTCTTTTAACTTACAGTTATGTTTGCAGCTGGAGGGGATTAGAGCCCTTTTCCTTCTCTCCCTTCAGTTGATTTGCTCCTTGGACTAGAGTTGTGAATAGTTCTTTTTCTGCTGGTAAGTATCAATGAGAGGTGATGATTAAACAAAATTACGATGGTGATGATGGAAAGGTTGACAGCTGGCACTGAACATGATGGCAAAAATCTGTGGCAGGTGATTTGTACCTGGAAAGTACTAAATGTAAAGCAATAATAAAGAGAAGATGTCATTTAAAGGTGAGCTGTCTGAAGTCAAAAAATACTGGAGTCCTTGCAGCCTTTAGATGCTGTTGAGATTGGCTGAAAAGAGGGAGGCTTGGGGAGCAGAAATGCATCCTCTGCAGGTACAGGTTGCAGGGAGGTAAGAAACAATAACCGATTACAGCTTCACCTTTAGAGAGCTTTGTCTCCTGTTTCTGGCTGGTGTGTTCTGAGGCTGATGCTTCAAAGTCCACTTTATCTTTTATTCACAAATGCTGATGTGTTTTAAATGAATGGTGCAGTGCAGTTGCTATAAATAAGTGAGTGTCAATACAAGGCTTTATCACATGAAAGGCTCATTGATGGGACCCGGCACTGATAATGGCTCTGTGGGTTCCTTCTGCGGGTTCTTTCAGAAGTCCGCAGGACATAGGAGAGGAATCAGGCTTGTGATCTGTCGCAAGAACTTTTTGATCTTGGCAGTGATGCTTGCTTGCTCTGTGTAGGATGGGAAATAGGAAAATAATGGAGAAACCGTTTATTGTTGTTACTGTGAAAAGATGAGGGAGGACCAATGTAGGTGGCCATGATAAACTGATATTTTATAGGAACATTTAGCTGTCTTAACTTCTCTTCTGTGGCTGCAGGAACCTGTACCTGGTGATCCAAATCAGTCCTTTTGGCTATCTACTTGGTACCCTGCACCTGCAATCCCTTCTCTGGTTTTATTTGCAAAGGTAAAAACATCAGCGAGCTACTTCAACCCCATGCCCACATCTCTTGCCTGTGGCTCTTGGGGGCCTGTGTATGACATACCTTGTAGCAGAAGATAAATGCTCCAATAACAGATGCTGTGTCTCTAGATCTCCGGGCATAGCAGAGAAGCTCCAAGTTTAATAACAGAACAGTCTTCTGCCTTACTATAGCCCTGCTGAAACTTGGGAGGCTCAGTAGGAGATGGTAGCATTGCAATCCATTTGGAGGACTGCTGTAGGATGGGTCTCACTGGACAATGCTCTCCTTGGGAGATCTCTTTAGGTATTCCCTGGTGCTTCGTCCCGCTCTCAGTTGAGGACGTCTATAGCTGAATATGATTGTAGAATCAAGTCTTACTTGGATCTGGACACTGCAGCCTGGCTGTGGCGACTGGTTCAAACCATGCATTGGCCTGTGGAATGGAGGTGGCCCTTGCTTGGCCATGTCTGGAGTCAGGCAGGATAGAGGGAGGGAAGGGGCCAATGTGGAGCATGTGGGTCAGTTGTACGACACACTGTGGGTGAAGCCAGGGGCCTGCTTTTAACCAGACACCCTTCTGAGGGAGTGTTTTATTGTTTATTTGGTTTTGTTTGTTGAGAGCAAGTCAACTTCGGAGCAATTCAACTTTATTTCTTGGGAGCTCAAAGGACTTGTACTCATGTGCTCAGGAAGAGACTTTCTCTTTTGGAGACGATCTTCCAGGCTTCTGTTGGGGTTTAGGTGGCTCCAGGCTGGCTGTGCATGGCCAGGCTGTGAGACTGCCAGCCTGCCCCCTTGCCTGCAGAGACACTGAAAGCTGCCTAGATGCAGGAACAAATAGCTTGTAGAAGGCATTGGCTTTAATTTTAAGGCTTTTTCCTGCGAGGACGGTGAATTTCCTCCTACATGCAGCATCTTGATGAGGATGTTTTATTTTCATGTCTGTCACCAAGCCAGACAGAAGGCTCGGTGGTGGTGGTGGTTGTGCTCAACTACTTCAACTGGGATGCAGGCACTTTCGTACCTTGGCATTCCCAGGGGTATCCTCCTCTCTAAAAATGCTGTTGTTATAGAGATGGATTTTCTTAACAGGGAGACTGATCCCTTCCCCAGGCCACATTGCATTCCCAGTTGGAAGCTGTTTGGCTTGAAATTAAAGAGAGACTGGCTCTTTTTGGAGCTTTGTGACTTGGCTATCTGGCACAGTTTGTGGGCAGGTGTAATGTACCTTTCGCCGCTGCTGGTTTGGGACAGCCCTGGAGTGACAGCAGGGAGCAGGCAAGCTTGCCTGCTTTGCATGTGTCCTTGCCTGTTTTTGTCTGCAGAAGCTGTTCTTGTTCCCAGTTCTTACTGGGCCACTGTTGCACATCGTGTTTTGCTGATGCTCTTGCTTATTTTTCCCATTTTTTATTTTTAATGTCACCAGGGCTATGATAATGGCTGTTTTCTTTCCCCCTGCTGTAATAATTGGAACTTCAGAAGAACTGAAATAGGCAGCCCTGCATTCCTGCTGGATTGCTTAATGCATCTTAATTTAATTAATTAAATTGTCCATTTTGGTTACGTCACTGGCAAGGCACAGGAAGTCAGGACCTGGAGTGGAGCAGGCTGACGCGCCTCGCAGCACACAGCCTTTTAATGTCCTATAAAAGGTTTTATTAGAGGTATGTGTTGCTGTCTCCCCCCTCTGCAGTGGCTCCATTAAGGCTGTAGCTCTGCAGTGGGGCCAGATTGGATGTTCTAGTTCTACATTTTTGGATTCTTGCTTTTTAGTGTCCTTTTCTCCAGACTCTTGAATGGAAAATAGTCCTGCAGCAGTGACTTGCTCAGCTTTCAGAAGATATTTGAGCTTGACATGTCCCATACTGTGTTGCTGGATGGTGGAATCATGGGGATCGTCCACTCAACCTCTTGCCCCGTCTCACACTTGCCTCCTCCTCCAGGCATCGCCCCTGAACTTCGAGTTCTTCTAAAGTGTGTACAGTAGGATGCGCAGTGGGACACTGGTTCACCCGAGTGCCGCCTTCAATGCTGCAAGAGAGGAAGCTGTAATGAGGCTCGACTTCATTAAGGATGGTGTTTCTGTGGAAGAGACTGTCTTATCTGCGTATGATATCTCTCAGGACTCTCTTTCTGTTCTAGAACACCTTTGTTTGAAACCAGAAGGCAGCATTACTGTTGCATTGGTATTGTTCACTTTACCTCCTGGTCCAACCATCCTACCTGAATGTTCAGCATCGTCTCCAGAAAGTACTCACAGGGCAAGCCCTAGAGGTCTGGAAACCTGAACTGTGGTTAATGTTTTAGAAAGGCATCCAGTCAGTCTCCCTGTTAACAGTGTTCATGGCTTGAGTCTGTAAAATTGCTGCCCAGAGTGGGGAAAACAGATGGACAAACAAAAAACCTCACTTTTGCTCTGATTTGGTCTTCCATCATTTGCCAAGAGAGGAGCTGGCTGCCATAGGAAATGGTACAGCAAGCAGCATGGGGATAGTTCATCCATCAAAATACTTGTCCTGATAATGGCTACAGCCATTTTTCTTGCTGATGAGTCCACACAAGAGGGAAGGGCCGTTTGCCCTGGGATCAGTTAGACAGTTGTCACCTTCCTAGAGTGGAAGAGCAGCATTGGGGTAGGACCAGGGACGCTTTCGAGGTTAAACTCTGCTGAGCTGTGGTGATAATCAGATGCGTAACTTGCCGACTTACAGACACGGTGAAGGTGTATTGGAAGCCTGAAACTGAGCAAAGGCCAAGGGAAAAACTGTTGCTTTTCTGTGTGGCAGCTTCTAGGTGTGCTGTAATGGTGGTGATGGGCATTAGGAGGGTGCACTGGGGATGGGTGTTCCCCCTCCACGCTGCCAGTGAAGGTGAGCTGTCTGCAAGGCCGCTGTTTACCAACTTGGCAGAAAAAACTTGACTGCTGATTTACCTGCTTGCTGCACAGGAAAGGGTAAGACCTTTGTTCTTCAGGTGCTGTCTGTGTAAAGGAGGGCAGAGTCATCACAGTGAGGGCTCCTGGGCTCTGCAATGGGGAGGAACAGGGCAACGCAGCCTGTCGGAGGCTGATACGGTGGAGAGGAGAGGACAGAACATGGCTTGCTTAGTTTAGTAAAGCTTTGCGATAAAGGATCAAACTCCAATTTAAAATGGGATTCTCAAGAACTGTTTGGGCTGGACTTATCAAGTGATGCTGCATAATTCATTGATTTTTATCACATCATTTAAACATTATAAGAGCTATCAGAGGGTCAGCCAAGGAAAGCCAGCTCCTGACAGCAACCCTCTCCTTCACTCGCCCTCTCTCACACCAGACGTGTTGGCAGACTGCAGGCAGCAGGCAGCGTGGACCCCCTGCTGATGGAGCCCAGCAGAGCCACGAGGAGTGTGGGGTGGGCTTTGTGATGTAGCTCAAGGAGAAAGACAAAGGGAAGCTGGAAAATGATGGTATGCTTAATCTCAGCCTTATGTCCTGCAGAGCAGAGGTGCTTTGATGTTGTCCAGAGAGGTATAAAATACTGGCATTAGCATGTGATGACAAAAACATGGTCCATGGTGCGGGTCCTTTCCTGCTTCCCGTGGGGGCTGTAACTGATGGAGGCTTCTTGCAAGAAAACTTCATAAAGCCTACATTTTATTTGGTTTCTTTCAGGGCTTTGACAATTTGGGAGTTAGCACTTCTCCTCAGACCCCATGATGCTCAGGTTGTGCTTTTCCTGCAGTGAAATGGCTTTCAGAGGAAGTCAATAATTCCTCGATCCAGATTTCTTGTTGGCCATAGGTTATCTGACACGTTTCCTGTGGTTCACAGTAATTGTATGCTTTTCTTAAACCCCTCTTATCCTTGGGAAATCCACACAAAAAGTTTTATGTATCTTGGAGCATGCCATAAACAAAGCTGGCGTGTCTGTGTTGTGCTGATGCAGGTAGTTGGTTTTGGAGGTGAGCAGTGAGAGGGGCAACAGAGAAGATATTTGATTGCAGTATTAGGTGTTTGTTCACGACTCATTTGACAGAAGTTAATTTAGATTCACCATGATTTAACTTCAAAAAATAAATTAGCTCTACTTGAGGTGTTAAAAATAGAATTTCTAATTGTGATAGCATCTGGCAGAAATCCTGGCTTTGTAAGTAAAGTCAGACTTACTCCTACGCCATAGGTGAGGTTGAGTCATGGAGGTGACAGGTTTCTATTTGAGATGAAAGTAATACATTTTTGTGTCTCTGTCAAGTCCTACCAGCTAATTCTGTGGCCTGAGGTAATATGCCGTGGGCGATAGGCCACCTGGTACAAAGGCAGGTCTAAAGAGATGGGTCAGCGATTGAAGCTCTGGGTAAAGGCTCGAGACTTGTATGTGAAAATTACGCTTAATAATAAAAAAAATGTGTTACCAGCAGTGCCAGACAGTTTAATGGTGAGGCTGTTTGTGTTCGGATTTTAATGCTATATAAGAGTCAGCATGTTTTCTCCTGCTGGATGAGCCCTGGCTTGTGACCAGAAGCCTTGGTAAGCCTGTCTGTGCATGGAATTTATTTTTTTGTTTGCAGGGTTTTCTTTTTTGTTGACTTTCTATGCTGAAAAAAAGCCCTACTTTTCACTGTCATCTGGGGCAATCCCATCAGTTTTCCTCCATCTCTTCTCCTAGGAATTGACCGGAAAGCACAGAGCTGCCCTTTCTTCCCATTGCAGTTGCATTCCTGTGCTGAGTGCTGTGCGCTGGCCCCTCGCAGCCAGACGTGCTGAGGCTTCGACCAGCACCTGCGGTGTTTCAGTAGACCCCAACACTCAACACCCCCATCGCTGGGTTTCCTTAGGCTCCCTGGGTTATTACAGCTGCTGAGCCTCTCCAGCTGCAGCCCCCAGGAGTGAAGCACTGAAGCTGCACCCTAGAAAAGTCTCCCTGCCCCTGTCTTTTTGCTGCTTTCTAGACCAGAGTCAGCCAGGCACCTGCTCCTCTGCCCTGAAGTCGTTCTTCCCACTTTCATTTTTCCTGCATGGGAAGGAAATCTCCACCGAGGAGCCCACTATGATATTTATGAAACTTTGTTTTCATAAACTGCTCGTTGTTCAATAGGGCATAAAACAGCCAGTATGAGATAGTTATTTGCTCTACAAAATCATTTTGCTCCGTAGCTCCAATTTTACACGGCACTAGCTGCATTTCATTTTGTTCTCTAAGAAATGTGACACAGTAGATTAACTATTGATAGCAAAATACAGAGTTTCCCGTACAACTGTCACTTACCTTCTTCCATCCTCTCCCTTTAAGCCCAGATGATCAAATAGTGGCAGACCATGTTGCTCCTACAAGGAAATAGGTTCTGAAATGCCTCTGTGAAGAGAAGTTTTAGGCATTCCTGCCAATTCCTACGTCTCCTTAAAATTAGCAAGTAAACTACTGTTGTCTTTAATGGCTGTGAAGCATTTCGTTCAGCCTAGGTAGCAGCATCTCTCTTGGTGACTAGTCAGCATCCAGCACCTTCAGCACAGAGAAATATTGCCATTGTCAACATAAATTGCCGTGGTTTAGGTCAATAATGCATAATAATGACATGGCAAAGAATTTATTGTGCAGCCAATTGAACAATAGTCACTTGAAAAAAAAAAAGTAAATAGGTTGAGGAAAGCCTATCAAGAGATTTGGGGTTTCATTTCTTTCTTTTATTTATTTCCCATCTGTTCAGGACACCCACCTACAGCACCGCAGGTGTGCCTTGCTGGTGCCCGGAGAGCCTGGCTAGAGGAGAGGAGGTCAACCACCTTCAGCAGTTACATTAGCTCAGAAAATCTTTAGTGAGAAGAGGAAAATCACTTGGCTGAATCCCTGTTTGTTTTTGCCAGGGTGAGCTCCCTGCTGTCCTCCAGCATCGATCGTTGTCCCCCAACGCCTGTGCCCCGTGCTGAGGGTGACGGGAGGAGCGAGATGTGGGAGCTGGGCAGGAGGGAGGCTCATTGTCCTGCCAGCCATGGTGTTGTCCCATCATTTGTGTCACAACATTATCTTCACCGCACAGTGTTACACGGATCAGTTCTTTAAAAAAGATACCCGAAGTTGAGTGCCAGAAGAGGATGCAAACAACCTCGAGCTTGTCTTGAAATTGCCACAAGGGTGGCTAAGGGGATGTAATTAGTGTATAGCTGCCTTCTTGGGGAGAAAATAATATATATTAAAGAGCTCTTTAATCTAGTGCGTGATCTGTAACTAGCTGATGGCTAGAAGCCCAGTAACCTCGTCCTAATTTCTTTGCATGGCTGTGCTTTAACCATCGATACAAAAAGCACAGCAAAATAGCGAAGAGAAGAAACATTAGTGCAGTGTCAGAGCTGCCAGTGTGCTTCTGAGTTTTCTGCAGGATTTCTTCTTTGTGCTTTGAAATAGATAAAACTCAAATGCACGTGGCGAGTCCTGGGGCAGGTTGTGTTTCCAGAGTGCACAGCAGATCCTTGCAGAGGTGGCACAACAACTTCTCTGTAGCAAAGAAAGGTGAGCCATGGGCACAGAGAGAGAGCATTATAAATCCTGTGTTATGTAAAGGGCAAAAATAGCTCCCTCGCCACGGTGCTGCTCTTTGTGAGAAGCTGCAGGTAACAATGGGAGCATCACAGCCTTGCAGCGCCAGCAGGGTGGAGTGCAGATGGAAGTTTGCTGTGGCTCTGGATTGTTTTCAGACCTGGCTTGTTTGGAGTGGGTGTCCAAGGGCAGGCTGATTTTGAGGGACAGTGGTTGGAAATAAAACCACGTGCTCATACAACCCATCTGCTTTCCCTCATGACTGTACTTTTCCTTTCTAAAGGGAAAACTGTATAATTTTGCTACTTTTGATACCAGTCCCTGGGAAGCCTCAAGATTGCAGTGATTCCCCATGGGCACCTGAGTACAAAAAGCAAGTTACTTATGTCTCAGTGGAGCACTTGACTTGTAAAATACTTGTTACCAGTATTAAATGAAGAAGTGGTCTGGGTCTTCCAGTGCCAGCTAACTTTTGCAGAGGTATGGAAATAAAAGGGATAAAAAGTTCTATATTTGTAAGCTGAGCAAATCACTGGCAATTACCATGAAACAGTGGTTTTAGTGTCCTTCCAGTACCTCTTTTTTTTTTTTTTTTTTTTTGGGGAGCTGAACACTATTTTTAGGAAAGGTTGCATCCACAGTGGATAGGTGAAATCTGGGGTTAGTAACCCCACGTTTCTCATGGGAGAAGCATTTCTCATGCCTTTCAGCAAGGTGACAGGGAGAACTCCACCTGCTCCTTGTAAGGCTCCCTCTGTGAAAGACCTGGCAGCCTTGTGCTGGATAACAGATGCTTCCTAGGGAGCAGGAAGGTTTCCTCTGAAATTTCGAGGCAAACTGTCTTGACAGCCCTCTTCTTTCATGCATATCTCATTAGTGCTGGGTGCTTGTAAGCAGAAATTGTAACTCAGTCAGGTCTAGGAGGAGCAACCTTAAATAAATTCTAAAAAACATTGAATAAATAAATAATGGGCTGGGGCATCGCAGAAGGTCTTCTAAAAATGATGGTTTTGACCAAGATTGGTTTAACCTAGTTATTTGCAGGAGGCTTGTGGTCGTGCCTCAGCAGGGAGGTGCCTGCATAGTGGTGCAGCTGAACATCTGGAATGCAGGAATTGGGAGATGTGGATCTTTTATATGCATTTTTAGAGCTCCTCTGACGGTCTCTCCTGAGCTGTGGATCACCACTGGTATGAATTTAAATGACCTCAAGGAGTGTAGCTCCATGTCTTGCATGGTTGCCTCAGTACACGGACGTGGTTGCCCTGCTCTCTGCAGTTCTTGTTGGCATAAACAATTTGAGATTGCACTAGTGACTTGGGCGTTAGCTGGCCTGTAAAATTTGGAACTATTAGGTTTTCAAGACAGGGAGATCAGAAGTTTCTGGTTTCTAGGGGCCCTCACTTCCTCCTTAGAGGGTGAAGTGTAATTTCAGGTCTGCTTTGCATGACCTTTTAGCTTGGAGAAAGGCAGCCTTTATACGTGAGGCATGAGCATGGTTCTTTGAAACCTGCAAAAAAGGGTTTGTTCATTGAACATGTAAACAAATTATTTGGTCTGGCTTGGAATTGAAACTGACGTTAAGCTCAGAGAACATCTATATTTAATTATGTATAAGGGCCAGAAAACAATTTATAACCTTAAAATGGTGTAATTAAAAGTGAAGCCCTTCCTATGGAAGGAATTTATCCTACTAAAACCCTAGCTCTTTACTCCTTGGAAAAGCAAAGACAGGTTAAGTAAAGCCAACCATTTTCAGTACAGAGTGTTTCTCCATCGTGTTTTAGGACTGATATTTGGATCTAGATGTTACTGTCTGCAGGAGGTTGTGTGGAAGCATTGTTGGAATTGGCCATCTCCCTTGCTCGGAGCTTTTTTTTTGCCCTAGCTGGTATTTCTCGGGAGCACCAGCAGCAGGTACGCAGCGGTTCTTCAGGGGCAGCTTTCAGCTGCTTTTGCAGAGAACCGGTGCAGGAGACTGACCTTGGATACTTTTCATCAGCTGTTTAATATTCTTTCTATCCTACTTTTATTAGCACAAATAATCTCAGGCTGGAACAGGTAAAGGCTGGGGGAAGCAGTGAAGGTATCTTTTCTTTTTTCTTTGCCCTGCTTGGGGAGTTCGGAGGGGATGGAGACTTCTGAAACAAATACGTGCTGGGGTAGTTCTTATTAGCAGCCCTACCCTAATCATGTTGCTTTTGGTTTTTTGGGGCATTTCTTCTTTTTGCGGCCACATTTTGTCTCCCTCTGCCCTAAAACATTACTGTTTCAGGCAAGCAGTTGGACCAGCTTGGCAGTTTGCCATCTTCTGTCAGAGGAGTCAGCATAAAGAATTATGGATGCAATCTACTGGTAGCCCTTTGCAAAACTGACTGTAAAACGCTGAACTGTAAAACCCTTTCCTCCTTTCAGAAGCAAGGCCAGGGTTATTAAACACAAAATATTGCACATTAAAATAGCATTAATCAGCTCAACTGAAAAAAAAAAAAAATATCTCTGGGAATCTTGCAAAATCCAAATCAATGATAAGGTTTGTATCTTTGTCCTTGACTTGCTCTGTTTCTCCTGTGTGCACAGTTTCTCCATTCTCTCAAGATCGCTGCAAGTACAGGCTCTTGACTGAGAAAAACAGTCAACTTGAAAAGGCTTCAGGCTATTAAAAATTAGTTTAGGCTATGGTATTTAGTGAATAACCTCTTAAAATTCTTAACCTTCAGGCTTTCTTTTAGTATTTTTCCTCCTACCTTGTGGTATGCAAAGTTTATGCTTCTGGAGAAACTGATTTCACAGAGGAAAGTGAGTGCAACCTCTGTCTAGTGCCCAAAGCAAGAGTGACAGCGGTGAGTTCAGAGCCATTTCAGCTTGGGGTATGTGCTAGAGGGACATGGTCCTCAACAGAGGCTGTGGAGATGGCAGAATAAACCATCTGTATCAGGAGAACTTGCCTCTGAAATGGGACTATCACACTACTTGCCGTATCGAAGCGCTCCGCAGCTGCCTTTGGATGGTGCTGTCACGCTGCTTGGGCAGAGAATTGCACATCTGCGTTTCTGGGCTGTGGTTTCTGCATCCTCAGGTTTTACATCCTGAGATGTAAAAAAAGGGTATTTTTACATCTTTTTTGTAAGCCTTTGCTTGTAGCAGAGCCAGCTTCAGAGTCTAATCAGGTGGCCTATAGGAATTTCAAGATGATTTCTGCTTTTTGGGGAAAAATCCATACATGCACATGGACATCCCACGCTTCGACAAATCACTGATCGCTTAGCCTGTCATCAGAAAAGAAATAATCTAAAACCTTCTACTTAGAAAGGTCCCTTTCTAAAAGTAGTTGGGAAGCATTTTAGTAAAACCAACTGCAGAATGTAAGAACTTTTTAATCTTTGCAAAGCTTCAGGCAGGAATGAATTTCAGAGCGAAGGTGCGCTTGGATGAGCGTACGGGTGTGCCATGCAAATCGTGATGGTGCTGGAGGGTGTTGGGAGGGTGTGCAAACAGGCTTTGCTCAGCTAATTCAGTCCTGAGCGGGAGAGCTATACCTATAAATACAGGGAGCTGAGTGCTTTAAGGACCTGTATATCTGCTGGTGTGGCGTGGTTAACATTCACACAGGCAATAAACACCATTTGCTGAAGATTTGTTCAGCAGTTCTCATCATTGAATCCACTTACTTTAAAAAATGTGATTGGTGCCTTGGTGAATACATTGCTGCGGGAACGTGCCTTCATTCTCAGAGGAAATGGAAGAAATATCAGAGTCAGTAGTGTTTATCATTGCAATCCAGCAGTAAAAATAACATTTGGGGAAAACGTGAGAAATGAGCATTAGTAGAATGCATGTTTATTGCTAAACGGCTACTATAAAGAAATAAAAATTGTAGATTGTTAATGGCTTTTAAGTGTCTTCTCTATCCTGCTTCTGATTGCAAATAGTCTGGTTTAAAAAGGAGACTAGCAGAGATTTAGCCTACTTTGTTACCGGCTGGAAAGCACTTTGGCTTGCTTTACAGTACAACGTGGGTTTTGTTCAGGTTTCATCGTGTCTTCTTTAATTCTGTGCAGTTGCTGTCTCATTGTTTTTGGCTTCCGTTTGATGTGCTAAGATGTCTTGTTGAGTTCTTTGGAAAAAGCTGTTGTGGTATGATGGGTGGGAGAGGGGCATTGGCTTTTCCTTTGCTGTCCTCTTGTGATCAGGTGGTAAAGGCCGTTAGCTGTCATCAGGCAAGCGTCCAGCCTTCATAGTTCAGACTCATTAAAAACAAGTGATGGAAGAAGAAGATGGTGTTGAGTGTGGCATTGATTTTCCCATTGTCAGAATCTGCTTGAAATGACCCTAGGCAAGATGCTAAAACAGTAAATTCCCATCAGGAGCGTGTTGGTTTTGAGGATTGTAGGATTTGATGCCAAAAAAAAGAGGCACTTTTCAGCTGATTCTGAGAGCTCACTGGTAGGCACTTTTCCTTGTTAGTTGATATGAGCAGATACGTTGGTTAAAGACCCATTGGGCAATGCAGTGCCTGGTAGATGTTTGGGCAAAATCGATGAATTTTTTAGTTTTTTTTCCAAAAGCTTCAAAAAGCAGACAGCTCCTGTTGCTTTTCTTTTCAAGGTTGCAACTGAGGCTGTTAATGGTTTGGAGTGAAGTGCAATAACAGTTTTGTAGGGTTTTTCCATTCTAAGCCTTGCAGACTTGAAGTAGCACAAGGCATGGAAGTTATGTTTATGTTGAAGGTACTGGGAAAAGTGCTGCAATTAAGACGGAGGCAAATAGGGATTTTGGAGGTCTCTCTTAACTTTCGGTGGCTTCTGCCCTTCCAGACTCCTGGCTGGGGACACTGAAGTGGTGGTAGTGGGTAGCTGCCCTGTTAAGATTCTCTCAGCCTCTGAAGATCTGCAAAGCCCTTTCACCTCTCTAAAGACTGCTGAGTAAATATTTTTATGCAAACATATTAAGTGCAGTCTTCAGTGTTTAAATTAAAATTCATGAGCCAGGCTTTGGAGAAGCTAAAATACCATTAGGTTAAGGCTTGAGACTTCAAGATTTTTTTTTTTTTTCCTGATTTGATCTCACAAATCTGGTGTGCTTGGAGATCTGTAGAAGCTCACAAAGTCCCATTGATTTTGCAAAGCTAAACATGCATTTAAGTGCTTTGCAGGATCAGAGCCAAACTTTGGTTTTCTTTATTTGCTTATACCAAGCCTGTAGGGATCACATTTTCAAGCTTTTCCTAGTAATCAAGGAGTAGAAGTTATTAATGTGCTTTTTATGGCAGTTCAGATTCTGATTTCACATGGTTTGAGGAGCTAAGATTGTCTGGTGTATAGAATGGTTTGGGATGGAAAGGACCTTAAAGATCATCCATTTCCACCTCCCTGCCATGCACAGGGACACCTTCCACTGGATCAGGTTGCTCAAAGCCTCATCCAACCTGGCCTTGAACACCTCCAGGGATGGGTCATCCATGACTTTTCTGGGCAACCAGAGGAGAAAAAAACGAACAAAACAACAACAACAAACTACAAATTCTAGGCAGAATTTCCATGTAGCAACACGCATCTCATCCTTTCCTAAGGATGCACTGCAAAGGTAGATTCCTCTTACTGCTCAGCCAAGAATTGCTCCTTCTCTGTGAGGCAGGTCATTTATAGCTAACTGCCCTGCTGAGTTTCCATCTAGCTGCCAGAGGGGAAAATGTGAGCCACAAAAGAGCCGTGAAAGCCATCTAAAATTTGCAGTTTCTGGGAGTAGATGGAAAGGAGTACGCTCCATCAGATTGGAGGAACTCCTCAGCTGTTTAGATGTGTGCTCAAGTATTATAAAACTATGTTTTACGGAGTTCTTTTTATTACGGTTATGTGAGACTTGATCACATAAAGTTATATGGGCAACAAACAGACTGGTGCTGAAATGAAGTTCTTATGGCTTTGTTTTGATTTCCACAAGGAAAAAGAATGAATTTGAAATGCACCTTCCAGCTGCAGATAGAAATCTTATTAAAAGTAAAGCAAACTCTGATTTGGAAGTTCTTCTTGCCACAGGGGATAAATTACAGCTGTCCTTTACTGACTCTTTTTTTGTTGGAGGGTGTTTTTTTCTTGGTTGGGGGACCCAGACTTTTAGGTTTGTGTTACCTGCAATTCCGTGGCTGTTGTGAGAGTTTTGCCTGAGGGATGGTTGTAAAATGGAGCCCAGCCTTCCGAAAAACTGTATAAATCCAATCTCAAGTATAAGCAAGTTCACTAAAGGAAAGCTGGAATGAGAACTCTTGGTTCTAAGTGGAGTTATGAGTGCAATTAATCCTGCAAGCGCTGTATTTGTTATGCTAATCAGTGTCTTTTTGTTTCTTTCCTAATGCCTTTCACCTGCAATGATCGGAAATGCTTGAAATGGCTGGATATTTGGCATTTTCCATTACAACTCTTCTGGAAATTCCTACTTGAAGGTAAGCCCATTTTTATTGAAACTACATGCATCTGTATCTTCAGTTTTACGTTACTTTTTTTGGAGAGGGGTGCAGATTGCCAGCACTTGGAACTGGTTGGTCTGTGGTATATTCCATTTTGTCACCAACGATTAGGTAGCAGTGCTGCAAAATGATCACCAGCCAGGGTAAAATGGAATTTGGTGTGCCTGTTAAAGCATCAAACACAGCGTAATGCGTTCAGGAACCTGCCAGGTGTTTCCAGCACTCAAGACCACATCTTGAAATTGGTGTGGATTTTTTGATGGTTCCTTTCCAGGTATTAAGATTTTACTTGCATCATTCTTCCGCCAGGAACAAGCGAGGTGTCTAATCTTCTAGCTCCTAAGGACAGCTTGAAGACAAGAACCTAAATGCTCTGAGAGCAGAAGTCGAATACAAATAACCAAGCATGGATGATTTTTTTTTATAGCTTGAGGATTCTTGGGGCTTTTCTCAGGTTTTGAAGGCTTGATCCTGGATTCCCTCTGTTTGCTACTTTTGAGTTGCTGTCTTACACACTTCTGGAAAGCTGCTACTGTTATTCAGCCAGCATCTGCGCTTAGGTGCAGCTCTTCCCTGCTGTTGCTATACGCCCTCTGCAAGGATGGTCCTGTGGGCACCGGGATGCCCTCAGGTGGGTGGCAGGATGCAAGATGCCAGGATGAGCCCTGATGCACTGGGTCTGGTGTGTGCCAGTACAGGGTGGTGTGTCTGCAAACACCACCAGGCTGGCTGGCACGGTATGAGTGGGAACCCAGCCCTGCACACTTTTACTCGCCTACCTTCTTGCCTCTAACTACTACAATCAAAGGCTGATGCTGAGCGGCACACAGCTGTCGTGGCTGCTTTCTCAGTTCCAGCGCAGTCGTGGCTCTCCAAGGCACGCCCTGCTCCAGCCGCTCACCCGGCAGAGGCAGCCAGGTCTGAGCAAGCTGTTTCTTTCTCTGAGTTTAATATCTCACCAACAGGCGAAAAAAAGTGCTTGGCAATTCCTCCCAGGTCCGCCTGATCGGTCTTTTCTGTTTCCATGATGCAGCGGGTTTTTTCGTCAGGACACAGATCGTTGTTCTTATTTTGTGGAAGGAGATTTAATTATGGTGCGAGTGAGCCACATCCATCATTTCCAGTTCAGAGCCCATCAGAGCTTCGCTCTGTGTTTTGTGTACATGAAGTCACAGGGTTGTTTTCACTGCATTTCCCTTGCGTTTGCCAAAACGATAGCTAATTAGGGCAGAAGCAGGCCGTCTTGCAGGCTGTTTTCTTGCGGAATTTTTTTTGGATGCTGCCGTGCCCTTTCCCTAGTGTTGCAGCACTTTGTGCTCCTGCCTCTAATTCTTTTTTGTAGTAAGTGGTGGAAGCTTCTGAAATTGAAGCCTGAAGTGAAAATGATAGTGCAGTTCTCACTTTATTGAGCTGGAATAACTGGCCTGGGAAACCGGATAGAAATAGCAAGGTGGGTGTGAGCTAACTGAGAGCAAATGAGGGAGAACTGCTTTAGGTTGGGAAGGTTTGTGTTTATGTAGCTGTCTTCCTTCTTAGGGGTGTTTTGGTGAATGTTTGGTGTTATAAATCAGTCTCCCTTAGTCTGAAGGAACAAAACATCTCTGAAGCTGATACTTTTTGTTAAAATTATGTTCAAGATGAGTGTTGCAGCTCAGATTTCATGTGTCCACTTCGTATTTTGGCGAAGCTCCAAGTCATTTTCCTTTCACTCCAGGGAGTTAATGCCAGAAAATGAACCCTCCGGGTATGCCTACCATCTCTTGCACTTTTATCCCAAATGTACCAGGTCAGGGTTTGGAGCAGGTTGGACCTCACTCTGTGGTCCTGTTGTACCCTGAGATCCCAGAGTTTGACGCCTAGCACCATGGAGAAGTGGCTGAGCACCTGTGTGAGCTTGGAATACGAATGGTTTTCAAGGGACAACTTAAAACCAGAGGGGATACTTTTGACATCCACTCTCCTATTTATTTTTTCTCAGGGTTACTTGGACTTTTTATTCCTTCAACTGTGTTATTTTCTGGTATATTAAATCTTCTATTTTTTGGCCCTTCCGCATCCTGGGGACACGTGGTGGCTTCTGGGCTGTAATACCTGCCTGCACCAGGCTGCGATGTTGTGCAGTGAGTCAGCTCATTGGCACGACTTTAAAAAATGCAGTGAGGACAATAAGGCAACTATTGCTTTAGTTATCCCTGTTGTACATGCAGTTGCATAAATGTGCTAGATTATGATTATCTCTGCCTCGTAATTAGCAATTTGCATAACTGCTTGCTGTGAACAAGAAGTCCCATCAGTGTTATGAAGGATTTATTTAGCTGTCTGAATATATTTTTGTTATCCAGTGCAGAAGGAAAACAATCGAAATGGAAGCAATCCCAAACGCTTGGTGTTATTTCTGACCGGCACGCATAATTAACAGGAGTACTAATTGTTCAGCACCAGAAACTCATTTGTTTCTCTATAGACTGGAAGAACATTAATTCTCGAAGTGCCTCTCTCTCTTTTTCCCCATAGCCAGCAGGATCATAAGGTCTGCAGTCGGTTGTAACCAGATTATATTTGTTGTGTTTGCAGTGTAGCATTTGTGATAGTCTTGTCTTTTCCCAAGCTTCTGTCTAAGCAATGAAATGTATGTAAATGTATGTAGTCAGGGCTGCGTTTCAGTCTCGAAACAATGGATCCTTGTATCTGCTGTTGTCCCATGAAGTGAGGGCTCAGCCGAGGTGCCGTCAATACCTTGGGTACCTGCTCATTGCTTGAGTGTTCCTGATTAGTGAGTGCCAAGAGAGGAGAGCCACCTTTGTTTTCTGGCTTTACCTGTACATCTGCTCCTCCACTGCAGAAGATAAAATACACCCTTGGAAGAGGGACTTTGCTTGTGTGGTCCCGATTTTGGAAAATTGGATGCAAAGTAGATCTCCCTGTGTGAAGGGCGGACTGGCCCCATACGAAATGACTGCTTTATTCGCTCTTGTGTAGCATGGAAATTATGGGAGCTGCGAAACTCACCTCTGTGAGCATCATTTCTTTTGAAAGCCATTTAAATGTAGTTCTTTGAGCAGTGTTTTGTGCCATATTATCCCAAGTTTGATATAGAGTTGGGTCAGTAATATGGAGCAAAGGATGGGCTGGCAAAGACCCTAACTCTGGGATTTTTCCAGTTTTTTAATGTCCATTGACTCTTAAGTTACAGTATTTTTTACTTGGGAAGTTTAAAAAGTACACAGCTCAGGAAGCTTGTGAGTCCTGACAAAACTACAAATTCTAGGTTTTTTTGTGAGCCTGAAACCTGAGATGGGGCATCAGACAGTGGATGTTTCACCACGTGCCTTTTCTGCACAGTCTCATGCTGTCTGGTTGCGTGGCCCCTTTCTCTTTCATGTTCAGGTAAGCGGCAGGCATTGGTTTGTGCCCAGTTGAGAAGCAAGGTCTGCAGAGCCTGTGGTTGAGTCTATGTGGTGATGAGCTAGAAGAAAGGTGTGAGCAGCAAACAGCTACTGAAAAGTGGTTGGGTTAGCAAGTCCTTTTCACTTTTTGGTGACAATCCTGGAACGTAAGATCCTCTAAAGATGATTTTTTTTCCCTGCCAGGCTGTGGCTTTTTCTGCATAAATAATACTAGTGAGAACTAACTTACTTGTGGGCTACATGTTGTATGTGGTGGCCAGCATTTACAGTATCTAGGCCAAAAAAAAGGCAGTGCTGCTAGGAAAGCTCTGAAGCACACACCACAAAAATCATGGGCCCTGGGTATGGGGTAAGTGGTGGCCCTAAAGCATACTGGCTAAAAATGCAGGACAGTATCGTCAGGGAACTTGCTTGAAACAAGATGATATTGTCTAATCCAAGAGGCAAGTGATTTAATATGCAATGAACCCAAAATCTCATTTAAAGAAGTAGCTGTGTAGGCTTGTACAAACATAATTTACTTATTTTTATGAGTATCTTCCATGCACCGCTAATAAATATGAACTATTAACGGGTTTTTAATCTGATTCACATTTATTACAGGTTGAGTTGAGGTCATAAATAATGCTTGCTTAGAGGCATGAAGTGTACAGCTGTGTGAGTGGGTCCGTCATCTGTTGGTGGAGCCTGGGCTGTGCAAGGCAGCACTTATTTGCAATGCTGATCAGCAACTAACTGAGCACGGCATTTAGTTAATTTGTTGGATGGGTTATCTGCCTGGCTGCAAGGATGCTCTTCTGGAGCATTTGCACTACCGTTTCATAGAATCATTAAGATCTTGCTCTGTCTGCATGGGTTGAAACGAGTGTTTTAGGGTATAATCAGGGTTTCTCTGTTCAATGGGAACTTAGAACTTAAGAGAGTTGCTTGGGTAGGGGAAGAGAAGCCTTGGAGGTACTTATTGCTGATGTTTTCCAGTCTCCCTTGCATTCATCTCTTTCTCCCACCTTTCCTGAGCCATCAGGTGATATGAGTAATACATGATCACATGAGGAAGGGAAGAGTTGGGCATGAATCAGTGGAGGGAAAGGGGACAACATCCTCAGGGCTCCTTTGTGAAGCTGAATGTTTTTAGACCTTTTCATTTTTCTCTTCTTTCATGAAGCCATTTTCTTGTACAAAGTTGGGTCTCCAGATGAATGCACTTCTGGAGGGGGGGCAGGGATTGCACGTTGAACAAGGACAAGATGAAAGTTGCTTATTGGAGTTTCCAACTGAGAGTTTTCAACTTGGCTAAGGGAAGAAGAAATGAACATCTCTGGCATCCCAGGATAGAAATAGCTAGGGCAGCTAAGAAATTATTGTGAGTTTCTGGCTGGAAATATAGCTTGTCAAGGAGAAAATAAAAGCCAGGAATTGCAGAGAGGCTTTGCATTCTCATTGTATGGCAGCAGGAGCACATTTAGTCCTGCACAGTGTGCGTGTGTGCTGTCCTGACAGCGTACGAGGCCCAGAAGACCTCTCCCAGCATGTGCCGCATGGCCCCTCTTGCTCATTGAGAGGTGCAGCCCAAACCATGGAGATTTGTCCAGGAAGAGGAGAATGCAGGGGAAAGGCACCTCTAGGATAGCCCAGTGAGATGGGGCAGCATAGCTTCTCTTGTTGGATGGAAGCTCTCTAATTATTTTGTCTCAAATGTTTACCTTACCAATCCACGGAAGCTCCCTGCAGAAGAGGAACCCTTCAAGATAAATAGTTTTGTTAAAAACCCAATTTTCCTTCAAAAGTGTTCCAATGGGAACTTCTTAGTAACACACCCTTCTTCATTATTTGCACAAGCAGGCTTGATTGATGTTGTCCTTTGATGTATCGTGCAACTGCAGTTGTGAATAAGTTGTGGGAGTGACTGTTTGATGGTTCCCAAGATTGCATTAACGAGTGGGGGCAACTCACAGTCTCAAGGACTGCCTGATGGAATTCCAGCTGGCAGAAATTTATTTATAACCATCAGTCTGAAGTATGCAACAACATGGATATGTTATAGATCTCGCAATAGCTGTGTTTACTGGTATTTTATGCTTTTCACACTGGTTTCCATTCCATTATGTGACTAATAGTTAATTGGAGAGAGAGGAGTTAATGCCCTGGTCCGATGGAAGACTGGAGGAGGTTCATGTCCACTTAGCTCCATCTAGTATCAACAGGCAACTGAAGTTTGCATGGCATTTACGTTATCAGCTGCATGCTTGCATTAAAGGAGCTGTGGAACATGATAAATATTTTATGGTGCTTTACAAGCTGGGGGGGGTGAATTTGAGATTGTTTGCATGATCTATGTAATGTCATCTTCAATACAAGAGCAGGGAGGATGTGGGATAGTTCAAAACTTAGTTATGGTGCCATCTTGTTACTACTTAATGCTTTGTTCTTGTGGGTCATTCTCTTGCATGTTCATTATTCTGCATGAAAATCAATAAATGAAACATCAGACCTGAATCCCACACTCTTCCCAAGGCAAAAGAGAGGGGAAGAGTTCCCAGCACAGCTCTTGTGACTGCAGCTGGTTCCCGTTGAGGGTTGCAGAGATGATAAAAACTTGACAGCATCTGCAGGAAATTCGCTGTGGGGGTTTCTTACCAGCACTGCAAAAGCCAGCTCTGCACAGGACAGGGTTTCCTTTCAGTGTCAGCTTTGTGTGGTTTCAGAATGTGTACTGAGTGCCTGCATTGTGGGCTTTCTAAAAGGCGAACTGCTGCCTTTTCACTTTTGCCATCTAGTCAAATCGTATGGGTTTTATTGGTAAGAGTGATGGTGTGGCTGGTGTGGTGGGTCACAGGCTGCCTGTGCGCTCCTGCGAGAGGGCTGCGGTGCATAACGCAGGTGTTCATCTCTCTCAGATGGCACTTAAGCACCCAACCTTTAGTATTCATCGTGCTTCATCCTGATGGATAAGTGCCTATTGAATGCAGCCTGTATTTTAGGCTAACTTTGCCACCCAGACTACATTGAACGCAATAACTTTGCAGCACCTGCAGTATTATTTGCTGCTCTGTTCTGTAGTCTAGAGTAGGAATGGGTCGATGCTGCACTAGTTCTGGTTTGATGTGACCTATCCAAAGTCACCATAATGTGTTTATTTCTTTGCTTGAATCTGTTCTTCACAGACTTGACAAGGAATTCATCTTACCTTGATTTCACTTATTTTGAAAGGAAGAACGGTGAAGGAACTTAGTCATGGAAAGACTTTGTGCTGGCTTTCAAATAGTCCTCGTCTAATGTTTCTGTGCCACTTTGGCGCTCACCTAATCCATCTGACCGTAATTTTCACAAAGTCCTTTGCAGTCCTCCACTCACCTCCGAATCCCAGGAAAGGTTTTTACAGCTGAGACAGCACTGTAAATACTGCAGCTCTTAGCTGGGATTTCCCCACAAACACACACACAATTCATGGACTTCAGAAATGTGACTTTCCCAGTGAAAGGGCATTTATAGATTACATTCTTCTAGTGCCTGATCTGTGAACCCACTATAGTCAGCAAATGTCTTTCTGCTGACCCTCTCTGGCTTTGTATGGGGCAAGAGGGAGGCTTTGAGTGAAAGCTATCAGCTCCTTTCTAATGGCTGTATCATATGTCATAGATTTTTTTTTTCCTGGTTAGAAAAGGATATAAAAGCTGTGATGTTAGAAACCATAATACTTTGTTAATTGGATTCCATTAAAGCACGTTAATCAAACTGAAAGGGAGCATTAACTGGATTTTTCATGTCTGCTAAAGAAGCACTTAGAGCCCTCTGCAGAGATGAGGACGTGTTGTGTGGTGCTTAAGGAGGCAGGAATCAAAGCAGTGTTGCCTTGCAAAGATTCCTGTGTCACTTTGTGGATGTGGAAATCACTGGTGAGATGCAGAATCAGGCCCCATGATCCAAGCCTTTCCATCATGTTGGATGTGCAATCTCCAGAGACCTGAGTTCAAACCGGTTGAGGATTTGAGTTGGTTTGGCTCTTAAATGTGTGATATGCAGCAAAATTTTTATGTAAAGAACTGGAGTCTATCCATCAGCTTTCCCCATTTTAGAAACTGTTTTTTGTGAGCCTCTCCTGGCATGGATTGCTTTTTTGCTCTTCCCAGCAAGTTCACCAGGCAGAGAGAGAAAAGCCAAGCCTATGAGTGTGCGGGCACCATCACAAACGTGCCAGCATTGCCGTCGATGAAACAATGCTGATGGGCTTTAAGTCTACCTTTATGTAGAGATAAGGATGTTAAAAGATCTATGGATTTTTTTCTAGGAATCACTTGTAAAGGACCACGAATGAGATGATAAAGATATTGCTTTGCCTATTAGGCAGCTCCTTTGTAAATCTGTCATCTGGGAAGCCTCTTGGCTGCACAGTTGTCACCAGCCACTTAAACACAGCACTTTTGGGTTGGTGGGATTTTTTTTTTTTTGCAATAAAGTGTTTGCCATTTCAGTGGCAAATTCTCATTATGCAAAAGGAGACACGCCAAGGCAAGTGTTTAAAACTACTTAAGACTTGGGCTGTGTCATCTGTGTGATTAAAAAACATTGCTTAGGTCATTGTTCAGTTGCAGCTTTGCTGCTGTTACTTGGCAGATCCTTCCTGACTGCCAAACCTGGCGCAGGGACCTGGCCTTGATGTGCTCCAGGACCTCCTGCTCCCCTGGCATGCAGAGTTCATCCTTTGGAGCTGCAGCAAAGGGAATGCGCTGAAGCTTGATTTCCCCCAATGCAGTCAGCCTGCAAGTGAATGACCATTAATCATCCACCCCAATGAACTGGTCCTAAGTCAGAAGTGCTTGTTAAAGTCCTGATTGTAATTGTAGTTTGTATTGCCAAGCAGCACCTAGGGTTTGAATAATCGATGTTTCATTTTTTTGTTCCGCTTGTATTGTGCTGGTTGTGTCCCTGAAGGGGAGGTTTGGTCTGATTGTTTAGTACTTCTTGCTGACCTTGGTCCCCTCGTGTTACTTTTGGAGCTAATTGTTAGGGTTTGGGTTTGATTCACAATTTGCCTTGGGTTGTAGCTGGGTTGAAAGAGGCATTCTAGAAAGTAACTTTTTACAGTCTGGTGTTAATTAACTAAAGTAACTCAAAGGTAAGGAGTATATAGGAAAACCAGCAAGTTTCTTGAAGCGATTTTTTTTCTTGTGTTCAACACGGAATGGGAAAGGAAATACTACCCCCGTTACAATCAAGGTTGATGATATCCAGTCATCCCATCCTTCAAGATGAACAAGCCATTTCCATCTTCTTGCATTTTATTTTGAGTTTTACTGAGTGAGTAACTAAAGACAATACCGTCATTTCTCAGCAGATGGTTCCTAAGGTCTCCTGTTTCTGCCCCATCCAGCAGACCTGGCAGCTGGAGGAGCTGGAAGGTCACAGGAGCATCGTTCCCATCGCTCAAAACTGGTCCTGGTCTGCTCGAGGGGTGCAAAACAGACAAAGTGCTCCCCTGGGGAAAGGTGGGGGGAAGCATAAAGAGAGAGGAGCCCACGTCCTCTCCCAGGCCCTCGTTCTTCTGCTCCTTCTCAACTGATGTACAGTTTATCAATATAAATGTGCATTAATGTCTCTAGAAAACATTTTAACACGTTTCTGAGAAAGAGGTGCTCCCCCCAATACCGTCAACAGTGTTAAAATAGCAACAAAGCAGCATGCTTATCAAGTAAGTATCAAAGCCAGGGTAAATCAACAATGCAGTGTTGGTAATTGTTGGTAATTCATCAAATTAGTGAAATCACTGTGTAAGGGTTGATTAATTTGGGTACTAATTTGAAGTCTAAGAGGGTGACTCTCATCTGGTACAGGTCGTCTTCTGGGATTTCCAGCAAGTCAATCAAATTTATAATTGCAAGCAGGCTAAATCATATGGAAAATAAATTGTTATCTGACACTTCGGCTACTACGGTAGAGGTAGCTGCACACATGTGGTGGGGAGGGCCAGGAAGGGCTTTCAATACCTTTTGGCTCGTCGCACAGCATTTACTCACTTGTAGGATGAGAAGTCATTAGGGCTCAGGAGCAGAAGAGGGTTGCTGAGCTGTAGAGTAGGTCTGAAGCTGTGGTCTCTCCCTCGTCTGCCGTGGAGTGTGGTTGCGGATGGCTTATCGGTGTGTTCCTGGGGATTGCGGATACGTTTGGTTTAATGAGAGGGAACTAAAAGGCCTGCTGCATTTTTAGACAGTTTTACACGGTGCACAGAGCTAGATGCAATCTATTCCCTTGTTGCTGAAGGAAGAAAGTGAAGATAAAATGGGGCTATAGGCTTCTGAAGGGAGGATGAGCCTGGAGCATCTCAAGGGGTTGCAGTGGGGACCAGCCCAGGCAGACCTGCCTTTCCTGCTCCTGTCGCTGTACAAGAGGTGATCTGCCCCTGAATTCCAGGGGCAGTGAAATTTCTTCACCACACAAGGTCTTGGGGACAGTACGATTGAGACGTGGGGCACTGACTACACTGTCAAGAGTCATGCAGGTACCCAAGGTATAAATGCAAAGGAGTAGACCTGGCAAAAAGAATTATGGTGGGGAAGTAAAAACAAGGAATAGAAAGAACAGAGTAATTTGTCCTCACTAACTTAAATGTATGTTACTAACTTAGCTTTCATCCATCACGTTGCTTTTGGGATGCGGCAAGACGTTGCAGCGGGTGTTGTAGCTCGGTTGGCTTCTATAAGAAACCAGCATACGAAGGGGTTGCTGGCAGCTGACAATGTTGGCGCAGATACCCAAATAGAAGTGCTTCTTTTTGCAAACAGAGATTGAAGCTGGTTTTGTGAAGGTGGCCCCGTTCATGGCAGCTTACCTCAGTGTGTTAAGCTGCTGGCACTAGCCAGGGCTGGGTTTCCCATGAGCCCAGCTGGCACGTGTTGCCCAACCTCAGAGAGGCCGGTCTCCAGGTGAAAAGCTGAGAATTGCTTCCTCTAATGGTTTTTAGTTAGCAAAATGTTTTGTTGCCTTCTTCCATAACACAGGAGCATAGGATAAAAAGGCTAAAGGCTTTGTTTTCTTTTTATCTACAGACTCCCTCTCGCTGCCACAGACTGGCAAGTTCTTTACTGGGCTGAAAGTTGAGGCTGAGGCTGGCCTTCCCCTGAGTTGTTTCATTATGCTGGTGACATGAACACTAAATCCTGCCTTCCTTTGCTGCGTGCTGAAGGTCACTGCTGCAGTATGATTGTAATGAGCCTCATAAGCCAGTGTCTCATGTCAGCAGAGCTCCCCGCAGATTGCCCGAAAAAAACCCCAACCGTTTATTTTTTAACCTTTATCTGCCTACAGATGCCAAAGGCATCGTGTGAGCTTATAGTCTTGTAGCTCATCGATGCCGGATGATGCTTTGATCTTATAGGGCTTGGGGGTCAATGGAAGGAATAAGGCAGTGGAATAAACATAGGCAGTGTTTCAAGTAGTAAATGCAAGGCATGGCATCTGAGTGACCACACTGGAAGCGATGCATCTTGTGCTGAGTATCCTGTGTGTTCTGGCAGGAAGAGCTGGCTCTGCAAGCCCACCCCGACTCCCACATACACACAGTGTATGAGAGGTCTATGGAGGAGTCCTCCAGCGCAGAGACCCTGCCCACTCTCTTCAGCAAAATGCAGTTCCCAAAACAGAGGGAGAAGTTGGAAACGAGCCATTCAAATAAATGCACCTGCAGCTTCTCCACCCTCTATCTGATCATGGTTTTCAAATTAACACCTGTACATTTAGAACCTATTAAAATGATAATTTCATGCTCCGCTGACTGTCCCTGGCTGCTATAAACGCAGGATAGCCTGGGAATACCCAAACAATGTTCTTGTAGGGGATTTGTCGTTGCGTAGATCGACATCAAGAAGCAGCCTGTTGTAAAAATGTTCATTACATTGTCATTTAGATTGTGTGAGTTTAAGTTAATTAAAATACAAAGAGGGGAAAGAGAAATCACATGGAATTTGGAATAAAGCAGCTGACAGAAAATGTTTATCAGGGTCTTGAATATAATTATAGAAGTTATATAGATCAGAATTTATCTATCTTTGGGTCAGAATATGTATCTAGGGAAGTGATAACAGCTTGTCAGCTGTGGTGTACCCAACGATGTGTCTCTGTGGGCACTGTCGCCTGCACCATGGAGAGGAGTCCTAATGCATGGCCAGGTTCTGGAGGCAGAACTGTGTGCTTTCCATGCAGTTTATTGTTTGTGTCATGGCTGCACCATGCCCGAAGTGTACAAGTAAAGAGCTTTTAAAGGTTCGGGGACTCACTAGGCTCAGCCATTCTGGGCATTCACCTTCCTGGACACAGCTCCTCTTCCCACCTCCGTACTGCTCTGTGTCCTCCCCTTGCAGAATGAGGCTGAGCTAAAGAAACACGGACATCTTTCCTCTTGTGCTTGCTCGTCTTCACAGATGTCATAGTCTCTGTGTGTGAGTTCACTTTTGTCATTCCTGTTAAACATGATTACTCCTGAGTCAGCTTTGGGTCAGCAGGAGCGAGTCTTTCAGATGTCTAAAAATTACTTGGAACTTAAAGCCTACACAAGCTACGCTTCCCTTGCAGAAAAGAGGGGACGAATGGGGTTGTCTAGAGGCCGATTCCTTTCTCCTTCTCCCTGATTCTGCAGGAATAACCCTGGAAGACTGACTGCCTTGCTCTTGAGCTGCTAACAGGGATCTGCCAGGGGAAGGAGGGAGGCATCCTGCCCTCTGGTCCGGAGCAGAAGCTCCTGAAAGCTCCTATGCTGCGCAGTGGTCTCTGGGGATGCTCTCATGCTCTGCTCTTAAGCAGGGCAACGGCTGAGCGGGCTCTGACATGCTGTGCTTGCAAAGCCCTGTTCTGCGTAACCCCAGAAGAGTTCATTCATTCCCGCTTAGCTAACTGCAGGAGGGTGAATCGCATGAGCTGTCATTAGAGTGTGGGAATTTTCCTTTGGATTTGTGAGCCAAGACAAGGATCAAGGGACCTTTCTGGAGCTGTATTTAGGGGCTTTTTTGCTGCTTGGCATAGTGAAAAAGAGATTGCTGTAAGAGATGAGGGAAGGCACTCATCTGTGATACAGACAGTGTATGACAGCTGATTCAGCCCAAATCGGGCAGCCGAGCATGCAGAGCGCAATAGGCTTGTATATCTTGCTCTGATCGCAGTTACAAATATTCCTGGGTAAGTGCTGCTTGCTGACGGTGCAGATGCCCTGCAGGGGAGGAGGCAGCTGCAGAGCTGGTGCTGTGCAAAAGCCAATTATCGGGATGTGATTTTCAGCAGGAGGGTCTTTCCAAAGCACGTGAGCAAGGAAGTTTGCAAGCTGAAAAGGCTGCCTTATGCCTCACTAGAGACCTGAGGTTCTTCCTGTCTTCTCCTCTTGTCCAAGGCAGGTCCTCCTGTGCCTTTGCCATCCTGGATGTGCTGAGAAATGTTTTAAAAACATCGAAGAGCAGAAATACCCTCTCCTCCCTGAGCAATCCGTCAGCATCCTGGTTAGTGATACGCCTGCCCACAGGCATCATTTGATGCTGTACAAGCACCATACGCAGAGAGGTGGTGATCTTCCCCGAGGCATCATGGCACCTTGCTGCGATGGGCTGGCTTTGCCTAGAGCTCCCTTCTGTTGGTAGCCCTGGGCTGGTGAGCAGAGCACTTAAGTCATGATCTGACTGCAAAATGCCCAAGTGACTTCCCCCCCACCGCACCTTTCTGATGTGGCAGTGCAATTTTAGCACTTGGTGCTAAGATGGGCTCTGCTATGAACATGTATTACTGCCAAATTCATGTTCTTTCACACTGACTCAGCTAATTTTTTTGTGGTGGTATTAATTTCTTCCATGATTTTGTACTGCAGAGCAGTACGAGTCTGCATGTTGTGATCCCTTTAGAATTTGTGTTTCCCCTTTGTTTTCTTTTGCATCTACTACTTTTAGTTGTCATCTGGGCAAGTAGAAGTAAATTTTATATTGAGTTAATAAACAGTGATGCACATCAGTGCTGAAGCAATGCCTTATGATATCTATGATGCCTTCTGGATGCGAAGGAGGCCACCAGCAGCTCCGTCCTGCTGGCACCACAAGCTCTTTTGGCTTGTGTGATGAATAGCAAGGCTCGTAGTTTCTACCAGGGGAGAAATGTTAAGGCAGGCAGAGGTGTAAAATCAGCTGAGATTTGGTGTTTAGGGTTTTTTTTTTGCAGGCGTCTACTTGGAATAAAGGGACTGCCCTTATCGTTTGATCTTTAGAAGAAGAATGGGCTGACACAAACCAGCAGGCAGTTTTCTGGCTGCATGCTGCTTAATAACACATTCGATATTGATTAACTGTAGTTTTAAGCCCATTTGGACAATTCAGCCGCTTGACTGAGGGGTTGAAACACAGTGGAAGAAATGTTAATAAATGTAGTTCCATGTTTGATCATAAGTTTAAATTTTAAAATCCTTCATGTATGAATTGAGTTATTGTATTCCCAGGGAGACACCAGGGTGATTTATGACCTTTTGATGTCCCAAATACAATTGGCACTCCATCAGTATGCAGACACTATCACGGGGTCCGGGGACTTGAATGACTTCCAGTTACCCCTGTATCGGGAAGAGGTGTCACAGCTAATGAAATTCTCTCCAAAAAGTATTGATTCATTAGACAACACAATCCTTTGACTGTCCTTTGCCCAGTGAACTCTTGGGAAAATTGCATCTCAGGGTGTCAAAATGTTCGTCCTGTTTCTCATCACCATTTGTTCTCTTCAATGTTCGCTGGGATCGCGCACGCTGTACAGTGCTGCTATTAACAGACTTGGGGCTTCTGTGCCTCTAAAAAGTGTGACCCAGTCCTTTGCCCTGGGTTTGCGTGCTGCGGATCTGCCTGGCTGAATAGGTGCACTCTCCTGAGTTAAGGTACTTGCATGGCCAAATCCAGGCTGGAGGATGCCAAGTGTGTCTTGGAAGGTGTGGGGAAAAAGGAGGTGGATTCAGTGATTCGCGGAATGACTGGCATCTCCTGGGTTTAACTTCATACAAGTGGTAGTTTTAACAATTAGTGACAGCCAGACCCCTATGCAAATATTTTCAAAAAACTCTTAAGTAACAGCTCCCTATCCTTAAGTTAAATAAAACTCTTCCCTGTGTCCCTGCAATACACTAAGGCACTATTGATGCTCTTCTTAATGTGCAGGGGAGATGGAGAACACAGAGCTGCAGGGCTTTACCAGTGCCACCAGGAGCAGAACTTCAAGTTTTCTGGTTTCCTTTCTTTGTGGATGCACTTTGGGCTGTTTTCCTTTCATTTAATTGCCTCGATGATAACTGTAGTGTTTTCAGATGCTTTTTAAAATTTACTTCCTCTCCCAAACAACCCCTGAAATAGCAGGAAATTTTAATTTAGTGAGAGAGTAACAGGGCAATGCCCATCTGAAGCCAGGCTCACCAACAGCTTGTGCCTGCACGTGTCGCAAAAAAGTCTTTACTCGACTGATATCTGGAGCAAATGAAATTTGATGAGCTGTCTGCCTTTTCTGAGGGAGAGCTGGGTGGTTGGTTTTTTGCCCTCTTCATACTACTGGCTCTGTTCACCAATTAATCCACGCTAAAAGGACTTACAATGAGCTTGTTATTCTGTGGGTTTGTGTAGTGGCGGCTCGCCAGATTTAAGCCCATTTCAGATGTTTAATAGATAGAAAGTTGATCACTTGGCAGCTGAACCAACACCCTGGAGACTCTTCCAGGGCTGTGCGATATTCTGGGATGCAGCAGCTTGGGAAAGACCAGGTATTTATGAGATAGAATAACTTTTAGCCTAACTGAAAACAAACACATGGATACCTGCCTTGGCTCCAGATTATTTAAACTCTGGCATGACTTCCCCTCTGCTAATGCAGTGCTCCCCTGTTTCATCTCCCTGTCAATATAGACAGCGATAAGCAAATAAAAAGATAATCACTGGCAGATTAGTTGTTGCTGTGGAAAATTATGCTTCAAAGTTATGCAAATGTTGGTCTCATCATTGAATCCATGTGCTCGTAGAACTAAATTTTGTTGGTTTATTGGCCTTGGTCGTAATAAATAAACGTAAACTGAAAAGTATGTCTGGAGCCTATAAATATGGATTCGTTTGAAGCAAGATGCTTCTTGGGCAAACTTAGAGGCATTCTTGCCAGTGATTTATGAGTACAGGCTGTGTGTGATCCCAGGAGAATGTTTTGCAGTCAACATCTGCTGACACCTTAAAGGACAACACCAAAGCTTGGTAAAAGGCAGTAGTAACCTAGGTCAGGAAGAGATTTTTGTTTTGTTTTGCAGTTTTGGGACATCTCTTTTAATCAAATTAGGAAAAAAATAAAAGCATCCAAAGCACCACCATCTGAGGACAGAGGTTAGAGATCATTCTGTACTCAGAATTTGTAGAGACAGCATCAAAGCAGGCTTGCTGCAAATGCTTTCTATATAAAGCTTAAGGAGGAGTTGTCCAGGAAAGGAATACAGACAATAAACTGCATGCAAGTTTGCAGATTGCAGAGTCTCTAGATAATGACAGAAGCTTTACAGAATAGTCTGTTCCAGTGCCCTGAACGTTGTGCCAGAAAATCAGCAAGATAGCAAATGTAATGCAATCCTGTAGCTGAAAGCAGCAGAGAGAGAGTAGTTTGTGCTGGGTGTTGTTTTTTCCTCCAGATTTCTATTTTTGGGGGTTTTCTGAACTTACTCGTGCCGTGCTCATAGGTGGACCTAGGCATTTTGAGGGTGGGCTAAGTCAGACTTTTGCAAACTTGGCAGACTGAGGTGCTTCTGGTTCATCTGTCTATACAGATGAACCCACAGAGTGCCCAGGGAATGGGTGGAATTCCTGAGGATTTAGTGGTTTTAACAGGTTGCAGCCTCTTCCTTGATTCTTTTGAACTTTCGTCACTAAAAAAAAAAAAGAATTTGACCCAGGGTGCTTCCAGGGAAGCTGTTGTTGTCCACTTGCAGTTGTCCATGCTTAAATGAGGGTAAAGGCTGAATCCCGGTGTTTCACGGCTGGACCGAGCCCCACGCTGATCGTGAGGATGCTCTGCTGTCCTCCACCGTGTCCTCCACCTTTATGACCCCGTATCTGCCATGGCAATACGTGGAGAGCCGCCCAGCCATCGTCCTGCTGCAGCACGGGCCAGTGGCAAGGCTGTGGGTGCTTCTCTGGCCGCGGATGGGCACGTGTGTGCATAAATACTTGTCTCACACCTAAGTGCTTAAATTAGTATCACAGCAGGGCTCAAGAAGGTCCAGATGCCCTGAAGAATTAACCAGGGGCCAGACTTGGGGTTGGTTTTTTTCCTCCAGCCTGGGCACACAGTAGGTTTTGCATTACCTGTTGGAAATGCCTGCGTGTGCAGCTCTGTTCCCTCTCCTGCCTCAACAGCCTATTTTGGGATGGCCTATTTTTGGATTGCAGCACAGGTGACGTGCCTCGGAAAAGCAGCGTTGCATCGCTAACGATTGCTGCGGCGCCGCTGAGAAGATGACACTTCGCTGTTCCTCTAAAGTGAAGGATTTAAATGAGTCGCTGCCTCTGTGATTTATTGGGAAGTTTGGGTTGTCCTGCCAGTTCTCAGCGGCTGACAGGGAGAAAGGTGAAAAAAAAATCACCCCACAACAAACCTCTGCTAGGAAAGACTGAATGACATGTTATATCCATCCGTTGCAGCCTTAGGTATAGGATGGGGGATCAGTATACTAGTCTAGATAAAAATATAATGATGTTACCACTGCAGATATCTTGGCTTTCAAAAATGCTAATGATCAAGTAATTATTCTTTTTCTCCCGCAAGTATCCTGCCTATCGAGTGAGCTACAGCCGCAGAGCAGTTGATTAGCACCTTCAGTGCTCAGATCAGTTAAATCTCCTTTTTGAGGGCTGTTCCTAAAAACACCTATAAATTGAAAGTTATGTGTTATTATAGATGATCCAAGGCCTGTTATTTAGCTGGGATTGGTATGTTTGTGGGCTGAACGGAACATGCTTTGTTTATTGAGGTTATTTCCTTACTAACACACTGCAATTGATTTAACGTACCACGTTCTACACCCTGCCCTGCTGAAGACTGGTATGTACTTATTCAAATATTTCATTTACTGGTGATGTCTTGGTGGTTTGTTAAAAGTGGAACTGAAGATGCTTCCAATTGCGTTGCCCCCCCTGGGTTATCTTGGGCTAAGCGAAGCTTCCAGGTGATATGCTGGAATTAAATCCCGATTATATTAATAAGGAGAAAGCAACTGTAGAGCTACACGTGGGTCTGTTAGGGCACCGGGGCCGTTGCAGCAGGCATGGCACAGGGCAGAGGTTTCGGAGAGCCTTTGAGTGTGCTGAGCTGGTCCAGTTAGTGTTTGCAAGAAAGTTTGTTCCTTCGCTTTGTACTGAGATAACAAAAAAGAGTGTCCCCAAAATAGAGACAGCAAAAAACTGCATTGAAAGAAATTTTAGAAGGGAGGGGAATATTTGGAAACCTGTGCTTGGTGCAAGTTCAGCACAGCCACCCTCTTGCCATGGCAGCTGGTGGCTGCTATGCGTGAAGGGCTGTCTTCCTCCCTCCATCCTTCCCTGAATCTAGATTTACTCCTCTCAAATGACTGCATCAATGTGGCTTGAGCTGTTTTGGCTTCAAGTCCAAAGCCTAGAGAGTGTATGTTTCCTGGAGTAATTCAGAGAACCCATAATGTATAGTGTTCACCACAACTGGTCTCCAGTTGTGAATTTTTAATTATGCCAGATCGTTTTCAGTAAATGGGACTTCAGGCTCAATTAGGACTGTCAGATCCAATTTTTCACTCACCTACTACTGAGCTCGTCCTGTGTTGTTTGCAGTAATTGCAAAATCCACAGGAAAGATGAGACTTGCAAAAGATGAATGTCTGCGACATTTCCCAATCTCAGAGCCTTCTTCAGCAGACTCCTAAGAGCGCTGGATCCAGGTGAAAGTAAGGTGCTCAGAAACATTTTGACTGTTAAATATTTTGCCCAAAGTAGCAAGAATACCAAGTCTGGGCTTTGTGTAGAAGGCAGCTCATTACACTAAGGCCAAGGACTTCCATCTTAAAAAAGCAAGTGGTGTCCTCCAGTGTGAGTGTGGTTTTGTGGGGCACTGGTCTGATGGAGCGTCTCAGCGCAGGACACCAAGCCCGTCCCTGAGATGTGACAGTCTGCTTGAACTGGCAAGATTGCGAGGAGCCTGCACTGGCCTGAGGGGATCAGTGGTTCTTTCTCCGCTCATCTTCACAGCTCATCTCACGCTGAGGCTGCCCAGGACCAAGCTGAGTCCTGCTGCTCTGAGAACTCGGCGCCACTGAAAGTGTTTAGCCTGTGCCCTTCCATTTCTTCAGCTTGCTGTAACAGCTGTTCCTCTAAAGGAGAGACAAGGAGGATGCCCAGAAAGAAAAAAAAAAAAAAAAAAAGTGTTGTCTTTGCTTTGTAGTCTTATGCAAAATTTGATTTTGAAAATGAACAGGCATTGCTGTATGCAGTGACCTGGAAGAGGCTGGAGATTTCTGTTTATCGGACTGGAGCTGCACAGTGGCAGCTTTCCTGCTGCCTTCAGCTCCTCGGGCACCACAGAGCCATGGGTGCAGGAAGGATCTTCTGAAAGAAGCCCTGAGCCTACAGTGGGTTTTTTCCTTCATGAGCTGCCTGCTGTGGTTACCTGTGGGGAGACCCCCTCTGCTCACCCCACGGGGTAGGGAGATGTATCCAGGCCCCCCTGGCTGGGTATGGGGTGGGTGGAGAGGGAAATTTGGGACAGAAAACAGCACCCAATAGCAAACTGTTTTGGGTCACCTAGCTCTGCTCCGGGATACTTGGCTCTTTGCCAGACTCCTTAGACTTCTCTTGCTTAGCTAAAGGGAGCCTCTCAACGAGATCTGCCGAAGAAGCGTTTGAAGCAAAGTCCCTAACAGATGCTAAATGGCACAGTGATGTCCACTGCATCCCTCAGCCAAAAGTAGCGTGAAGCCTGTCTGGCTGTGTTGTGAACCCACTCTGAGGAACAGAAAGGCTGCAGATGGGTGCAGACTGGCTGCCCTCGCTGTTCCAGACAGGTCTGGGGAATAAAATGAGCTGAAAGCAGTCTCTGAGTATGCAAAGTGCCTGTCTGCGTCTGCTCCCTGAAGGAACGGGTACGTGGAAGTAGCAGGACAGCAGGGTTTAAACAGGAAAGCCTCTTCTCAGGGAGCCTTTCCCTGACCATGGGTTTTGCCCGGGTGGCTGCTGGGGCGCAGAGATCCAGCGCAGTCGCTGAGCAGTCTGCTCAAAGACCAACTGCGCCGAAAGGAGAGCTGACTTATAAACAACAGCATCTGTGTGGATCGCTCTCCCCTCCGCTTTCTGCTGATGGTAGCACTGTCTAACAGACCCAGCGGCATTGGGATGGGGAGCGTATTTACCCAGCCGCTTCCCTGAACTCCAGCGATGGGTTTTAATACCACTTAGACCTGTGGAAACTTAATAGCCTGCAATCTCTCCCCATCCTCTTAATAACACTGACGCAAGTGAAGTTTGTGCTAACTAGGAGAAGAAAAACTGCTTCTCGCAGCCAAGTGCTAGCATCCATGGCTTGTTCCCTGCTCCAGCAGGCACTCTTCTGACGGGAGCTGCTGCTTTGGTTTTGATGCCTTTTTGCAGACAGGAACAGCCAGTTCTTTCTGCATCCTTGGATCTTCTCAGTTGCTTGCTCCAAGAAAACTATTAAACAACAATAAAAGTACATCAACAGTGACGCTCGGCAGAACTGGCTTTTCCTGCTCTTCTGGCTTTTTGCAACTTTGTCCCATTTTTATGCCTGATTTGAGATGACATATTGGCTCCTCCTGGCAGGAGGGCTGTAAAACGTCCGTGGTGCTCTTGGGAAGTGGTGAATGCTGCTGTTCAGCAAAGCCATTGAGCGATGCCTCTGTGTTCTGCCCCTGCTGCATCTGCCAGCTTTCTATGCTAAAAGCCACCGTGCATCTCCATCTCATCTCAAGCACGGATGATGGGAGGCACTTTTGCCGTCAGGCCTTCGGCAGCTCCCGGCAGTGCCTGCTCTCCGTTGCCAGCTGCCTGTTTTCCCCTACACCCCTTCTCAAACGCTTGTTTATCTTCCACCCAAATTTGACAGGAGAGTCTCAGAAAAGAGAACCGATTAAAAAATTATGAGGTGGCTGGGGAGAGGGGAGGGAGTCAGTGTGTTCATGAGAGGCTGATTTCTTAGGAAATGAGGCTAAAAATAAGTTTAATAATGTTTTACTGAGCTTTTGCTTCAAAGCAATCTGCTGAGTGCGTCTCACTCCTTCCTGCTCTGGGCATCTAACTGCTGTCATGTTCTTGGCTGTAATTTTCCTTGCTCTTTCAGGGAGGCTGCAAGATCTTTGCTAATCGCAGAGGGCAGACAAGACCTCAGTTTTAAAGGTCTCATAATAAGAAAAAAAAAAAAAGAAGGAAGAGGCATGCAGTAAATGGCACAGAGCTCCAGTGGATCTGCCATGGAAGGATGAAAGCTTGTACTCTGATTGCCAATATTTGAAGTGGCATCTCCAAAGTCTCTGGCAGAGTATTAACCCACTGATAACTGTCACATTATAACCCACATTATAACTGTCATTAATAACCCACATTAACTGTCAGTTATCTGATAACAGCCGGCTCTCCCACTCTGTGTCTGATGTGGGATGCCGCAGCACCTCCGATAACTACGTGTAACTGGGGACCAGCTCTGCAAGAGCAATACTGGTGAAAAGGACTGGGCTTTGATTATCCTGTATATGTGATGATAGATAAACCAGAAAATTAGCTGCATGGCGCTGCCTGAGTCATCTGCCCCCAAGCCTTTTGTTTGATGGAGATAAGGATCCACAGGAGCGTAGAGTCTACTGCGTTTTACTGATTTTAAGTACATGGCTATCTATGCCCTTTACAGCCCGTGGTACCCATTCATCTAGACAAGCAGAGACACGGCATCCTTTGTCACCCATAGCCATAGTGGTGCTAGGTGGGATTTTTATAGAGCATTTAGGAAGAGCTGTACTTAAACCTTCAGACTGACAGCCAGGAAGGCATGCAGAAGAGCACTCAGGTATTAATTAACTTGTCCTGCCAAGAGCAGATATTGATTTGCTTTTACAGGACTTTGATGAGTCTTGATTATGATTCTGTGGAGGTACAGAGGTTTCCTGCCCTTAGAAGACTTGAGCAGCCATAATTATAAAATAATTGTGCTTGTTTTCTTCTAAAGTAGTATTTTATTATTTGATGAATCTCTTGTTTGTACTGAGTAGACAGTACGACTTCACAAATTACTTGTTTACTGTCATGCCTTGATTTATAATTCTCCCTTAAAATTTTAGAGGGTGCATTTTTTTCCCAGATATGCATTCATATTACTGTAAAAGTAGGTCACATCATATTGGTGCAGATGTTACCCTTCCCCTCTCGCTCTGGCTCTCTGCTGGTGCACAGGCTGAAGATAAGTTTGTGCTGATGACCCAAGGCAGTGCTCATGAAAGGTGAACCAATCTCATAAATCTTTCACCATGTTCCTGCTGTGTGTTAAAGGCTTACACGTAGTTTGGAATATTAATTAAAGACAGTTAAACGACATTTTTTTTTAATTGTGTCCTTAGTGTCTCCTACCTAGCAGAGATGCTTATTCTGTGTTTGCCTCGCGCGCGCAGTCCCATGACAAGTGCCGGCTGGAGTGTGGGGAACATTGCTGATGTTGGGAGGGCGCAGGTCACCCTTGCTGCCTGTATCGGTCGTGATGTAACGATATGACAAGGGGTAATGGTTTTAAACTAAAAGAGGAGAAGTTTAGACTAGATATTAGGAAGAAATATTTTTGCTGAAGGTGGTGAAACACCAGAACAGGTTGCTCGGAGCGGTGGTAGATGCCCCATCCCTGGAAACATTCAAGGTCAGGTTGGATGGGGCTCTGAGCAACCTGATCGAGTTGGAGATGTCCCTGCTTACTGCAGGGGGGTTGAATTGGATAACCTTCATGGTCCCTTCCAATCCAAAGCATTCTATGATGTCTTTACTGGGACAGTCCCCAAGCTCACGGGAGGGTCTGTCCTCATGCCCTGCCCCATCAGCACTGCTGGGACCTGCCATGAAGCTGGGAGAGAGTATTTACAACTGCTTGCTTGCAGAAGGGAGAGGCAAAACCAGGGTATGAGTGGTAAGGCAAGGAGGGAGCTGGTCTGGCAGCTGCTCTAAGCGCTGAGCTGGGCCAGTTGTAGTGGAGAGACGATTTACACCACTGTTTCCTGGCACTGAATAAGAGATTTCCCTTAGGAGGTTTTTATGAAGAGGTGCAAAGAGCTGTTAAGTCATTAGTGCAGTTTCCCATTGTAGCAGCATTATTCCTTGTTATCGCCACTTTATAGCTTCTCTTTCTCACCAGCAACTATTGACCCAATAAATATTTGCCCTGACTGTATTATCTGCATCCTAAACGCTTACCTTGTTCTTTTGCATGCAATTTCAAGACACTACAAGTGCAGCCCCTCCTCCTGCCTGCTGGTCCGGGCTTAACCACCCACCTCTGCCCCCGCTGCGGGCAAACAAATCCTGGCCTTGGGTAAGGACTAGGGGAGCTTCCCTTTGTTGATCCTTCAGTTTTTAAACCCTCAACTTCCGAGGCATGTCCTTGACAGCTTGTAAAGCAACCTTCCTCTTTCACAACAGCAGCTCTTTGTCGGTTTTTTTTTATGTTCCATTAACTCAATGTTTTGCAGCTAAGGCTCCTGTTAATTAGGTGCTAATTTATTATTCTGACCAGCTGTTATGACAGCTTAAGCCCTCAACACACACACAGGGACAGGCACCCACCTATCCCCAGCGCTTGGCTATCTCAGGTCTGGGTCCCCAGTGTGCTCCCAGCCATGGCATCACTGCTGGGGCTGACAGCATCCCCAAATTAACAGCTGAGGGGGTACCAAGGCTGCCCTGGCCATGAAGGAGGAAAATGAGGTTCCTCCCGGTCCCGTGGACAGGGTGAGGACTCTGGAGGACATTTCTCGTGGTTCTCTTCCACAGATCAGCATCACAGCAGAGTGTGTACCCCAACTCCAACACGGCTCTTTCCAAGCAAACCATCCTTACGAGAACCAGTAGGACTTTCTGAGGGTTTTCTGTCTTGTGGTTGGTTGATTTTAAAGAGGTGTAGGCCCTAATGGAAGCACTTGTGCTGGGAGGAGCATGTGTGAGTCTCTCTCCCGTATGTACTCTCCCTACTGCCTGGCAGCATCACCTTGAGGGAAGGATGGGTGTTAGTAGGAGCATCAGGCAGCAGGTTTTTCACTCTATTCTTATAATAATGTCTTCTTTAAGGACTCACAAGAACTTTCTTGATGGAAAATCATATTAGTAAAATCTCCTGGAAGAAAGGAGTCATTTCCCAACCAACTCTTGTCAGTGCATTTCATAGCTATTAAAAGCACTGCTTTCCTAGCTCCCTGCCCTTGGTCCAACTCATTAATTAGTGCTATTAACTAGTTGTAGAGTATTAATTACGATCTGATATTTCAAATGTAAAGGAGACTGAGTGCAAGAATGAGCTTTGTAACCTCTCTGTTTGTAGGTGAGTAGAGTTTTCTGAGTTTTGGAGCTGCCCTGAAGAGTTGTGGTTTTGCCTACCAGGTAACAAGTATAGCTCGTTACTGCTAGCAGGAGCATCATATAATCCGGGAGGTAAAATACTCATTCTTGCATGGGTATTCAGGGTGACGACAGGTGTGCCGGCATCTTCCACCTGCGTAGATGTTGGCATTATTTCTTGCCGTCACGTTGAGGTCATTGCTGTTGCTCAGCGTCCCAGTGTGCCCGTCCCAGCCCCCCTCCATGGCCTAGATGATCAGGGGACCTTGTCTGTGTTGGTGCAAAGTAAGGGGCTACAGTGAGCCTGGGCTGCTGGCCCTTGGGTGGCTTGAAGGCTCTGCAACTCATGTTGCAGCAGGCCATGAGTCACCCTAACTTCCCATAACTGCTCTAGGGGATGTTTGTCTTGGCTTGTCTAAGCAGTATCAGATAAAAAGTCTGCATCAGCCCCAGTTTGCTGCTCTAATGCAAAGAACATATATGTTGTTGACCATCTAGGAGGTCTCCAGTTCAGTTCCTGGTTTGTTAGCCAAAACAGCAGCCTCTCTGCTGCATCAAGCACGCATTGTCTGCTGGCGTCATTCGTGTCACTCGAGAATATTAGCACAGCGACATCGAGCCCTGGAAGGACTCAGCCTTAGCAACATGGTTGAGGTCATTTGTGCAACCAGACATGCTAAGGCTTCAAGACAGTCTGGCGCTTGATGTGAAGATGTAAGGATGTATCATGTAATTTAGGCTGTCTTTCAGACCTTTTGCGTATGACACAGTCACTTAAGAGGATCTCTTTGGTCCATATAGAGCAAAGCACTGCCATCAAGGGGGAGAGCTTGTCTCTGTGGAGGTGGGCATGTGAGGAGGAGGGTCACAACTCGGTGGTAGAAAAGGCTGAAGCTGCAGATTAATGAAAGATGGTTTGATAAAAGAATTGGGGATGCTGCAGTCAGTAATCCTGTTTGGTTTTGTTTATGCTGTGGTCAGTTGACTCTCTTGTGATTCCATGAGCCTGACAGGAGCAGGTAAACATCCTTTTCAATTTATTTAGCAACAGCTTCCATGATAGGAGCTGAGCAAAGATCTGTGAAAGCAGGGAGTTTGGTGCAGCTCCCAGTTCTGCTCCTGCAGGGCAGTGCTGGGGTGGGCGATCTGCACAGCCAGTGTTCCCATTGGAGAGATTTAAACTGCTCAGCTTTAATCCCAAGGACGCTTAGAGATCGAGTAGCGTCAGTGTAATTCAGTAATCTTTAGATTTAAGATGTGCCAATCATTGCCACCTCTTACAAAATACTTAGCTGGCTGGGGATTTTCCTTTTCCCTCTCCCTCAGTTTAGATCTAGAAATGTCACTAAATATTAGTGCAGTATTTTGCACTAGATGAGCCATTGAACCAGGACCACTTGGTGGTTTTGAAGAAGCACTGGGGCAAGTCCTATTCAGAACATGGGCTCTTATGTCATTGCTTCTTTCCCCACCATGGAATGTTGCCCTATTCCCACCACGTTTATCACTGTCTCTGGCACGGTTGTCCTCAGGAGGTCAGTGCAAAAGCACCTGAGGAGTTGGTGGTGAGATGGGTGTAGCTCCCACTCGTGGGGCAGGAGAAATGCACTTGGCCGAAGACACAGTGCTCCCAAAGGAGCATTTGTTCTTCATGCAGTTCATTCCTCTATGTGGATTCGTGGCCCTTTAGACTAACCAGGAATTGTGCAGGCTTATAAATTGTAGGGATACAACTCTTCAGTGGTCACTTTTGCAAAGGTCTGCAGAGGCAGGACCGCGTGTTTCTGGAGCTGGGCGAGCACTGGGCTGCCCAGCGCTGCAATCGGCACTGCGACTCAGGGGGAAATGCTCAGACCCTGGAAGTGCAAAGTAAATATTTAGCTGGTTCCTCTCAGTGTTGATCTATGGGGGGGAGCTCAGTAGGTAGTTAATGTTTTTTCCCCTGCTGTGCACTGTGTGCTCTCACAACTTGAGGTAATTTGGTGATTTTAACAGCGTTTCTCCCTCACGCCGAATATAAATAGGCGTTTGGCACACCTACTGCATAAATGCAGCACTTCTGGAGGTGGGGGGCAGAGACAGCCGAGAGCTGTTGGCGGCGTTGGCAATCTGAAAACCTGATTTCTGCAATGCGTTAGCCATGTTGGAGTTGTGCTGCAGATAAACCCCTCGTGCTGTCGCAGACCTCCCAGCCCGTTGCCTGAACCCCTCTGTGCCACGGGCTGGACCACGGGTGGGATGCTCATTGCATGCTGTTGCCTCAGATGCCCTGGCTTCATCCTCGAGATGCTCTAATGGCCCAGTGTGGATGGGGTAGCCTGAGTGTTCTCGCAATTAAGTAAACTAGGAGAACCACAGATCCTATAAATCCTATATGAGAACTCATTTTTTTTTTCTTACTTTCTTTTTGCTTATTGTTTTTGTTAACGAATGCATTCCGTGTGCACATTGAAATATCCTGGTGAGACTTGAAGAGCTGAATTAGAGGGGAAAAAAAAAAAAGCCTCTCATTTTGCACCAGCAGTTAGCTGATGAAATGTAAAGATGCAATGAGCTGATTAGTGATTCTGGTAATGTAATTAATGTCTCTGTTCTTTCATACGTGCAGAGCTGGAGGTCGAGCTGAGTGCTCAGTGAAAATTTGCCCTGAATGCGCAGTTCAGTGCACTCAAAGTTATTGCTCCCTAGTTATGATTCCTTCAGTAATTCCAAATTAAAGTTGATGTACTTGTAAACGAAAAGCAGGGCATGCTTATGAATTACAAGGGCTGGAGAATTTGGTTACAAGATGTGAATGTTAATGCAGCTGAACCACTGCAGACAGGACAGGGGAGGCACCGACAGCAGAGCCGGGGGCTGAGAAAACACCTTGATGGGTGTCACTTCTTCCAGATGCAGCACTGGTGGAAGGGCCTGCCTGAAGTCCTTGTCTCCTTTTCCCTGGCTGCTGCAGACAACCGGCTTTAGATAGTTCTCATGTTACGTCTTCTTAACATCTCAGCCATCCTAAAACATTAATATAATTCCCAGTGTGAAACCAACCTTGGATGAGCTCATCTTTTGCACGCAACATGATTTTAGCGTGCCTTACATGAAACCTTTCTCTTTCTTTTTTTTTCCTATCACCTATTTTTAATAAACATCACATTATCAAATTTTAGTGATGCTGGATTTGCCACCGTTGGTTTACCGTAGATAACAGAATGGAGCGTTCTTTCTGTTTTGATTCAATAGTGCATGACAAGGGAATCCAATTTGTTCAGATTTAGATGACATGCCTCCAATTATGTAATTCCATTAGGAGGTGCCTGCAGCCAAGTCTGTGCTCACAGTCTCAGCAGACATAACTCTAATGGGACGTGTTGCAATTTTGCTGTGTGGTAAGCACAACTTTGATAGAGAGCACGACCTGTCTCTCCCAGTCCTGTTTGTGGGAATGGAGAAGATGAAAAACGGTCTAGCCGTGCTTAGGGCTCTAATCTGGCGATGAGTTATGCCACTACAAGAACAAAGCTTTGCAACGAAAGGTGAATTTGTAATGGCTATATATTTTATGTATTCAAAATCAGACAGTAAATGCAGCACTTTGAGTATGATCTTACATTCAGTTGCATAAATGGAAGATATATTGGTTGCAGTTTTTCCTCTTGAATACCGTTTCAGATTCCGATGTACTTGGGCCTGTTGGATATTTATGAGAATATAAAGCAGTGATGAAAACATAAGACTAAATCTTGGCATAGTTACAACTTGCTTTAAATTATTAATCTTTAAGAAGCACGATAAAAAAATCTGCTATGCAAATTCTGCAGGACTGGGGTTGGTGTACATAGACATTACCATAGAGCTATCTAAATAATTGTGTAATGTTGATGCAGACTTACAGTTTCTTCAGGCAGGAAAAGGCAATTCTAGTGCCAGATCTGTCTCCCCAAGAAACGGGATGTAACACCACTCATAAATAAAGCTGTTTAGATGAATTTAGCATCACTTGCAAGCCAGAAGATTCCTGCAATGCCTTTGAGTAACATAGCTCAGGCTTGGTTGGACTCAGTTCTCCAAGGACTGGGAAGGGGCTGGATGGGGCACGTGATGTATTTTCAGTAGTGTGTGTTCAGACCTTTGGAAGCTGCAGACATTTAAAGGCACTTAATCACCTTAAAAAGGTCAAAGTGTTGACAAGCATGAGAGATCTGTTACTCAGTCTTGCCCTGGTTGGGTTGGATCTGCAGGCAGGTCTGTTCCATGGAATTGGAGTGTGAGCTGTACAGCCCACCTCTGTTGCACTAATTAGGGCTTGGCTGAACAGGCATTGTTTAAATATATAGATTTTATTAAGAAGAAAAGCTCTTGGAAAGTATGAGTGATAGTACTTCTACTGCCACAATCTTTTGCAATTCTCCCATGACTGTATGAAAGAATTTAATAATGTTCTGGGTTAGGAAACGGGCATGCATATGTGTGCATCTTTAAAATCTATCTTCCCTGACTTTCTTTCCCCTTATTTATGTTGAGAGAAGAAGCCAGCAAAGTATTTCAATGTATAATGCATCCAATATCACCTTTCACATAAACAGGAAAAATATGCTTCCTGCGTTGATGTGATGAGACTAGGATGCATTTAAGTGTCTAGAGAAAGTGTCATTTCGTTTAAAATAATGTGAAGAGAAGCCCAGGCTCACTATGTTGAAATGAATTACAGGGGTGCTGCTGTTTTAATGACAGGATGGCAGAGGTGTAGCTAAAGGTGCCGCTGCTGTGCCTGAGCCTTGGCCTGAGTTGCTGCTGTTGTGAGCCCTTTCACACCCACTGCCCTTGTCCACATCCCTGCTCAGATGCTTTGCCAAAAAAAAAACCCCACTCAGGTGGCATTTGGCAGTATTTTTATCTAGCCCCCTGGTGGATAGCTCAGCCTGCAGATACAGTGGAGTTTATCAACCTCAGGTTCAAAACCCGGTGTAATTTCGTGGGAATGAATTGTTCAGATAAATTTGGTAGAGCACAGTTTCTTAATCTGCTAAATGGGAAGAGACACTGCTGCCTGGCACTTATTGGATTTTGTGCAATTTGGGAAGAAATTAGATTGTTTTAGATTAACCCCTCCAGGGTTGGACACGTAACAGGAGGCTGTTGTTGCTCAGACAGTTGATTTTCAGGTTTATTTATTGCAGCAATCCAGCTGCCGGTGTGACTGAGAGCAGAACCTACTCTGCTGCAATACACTTCATCGTGCTCTGGAGCACCCGTTTGCTGAGTTCAAATGAGAAAACATCGATCTGCTGCAAACCAAACTGTGTACCCCAGCATCAGCGGTACTGGCCGGTGCTTTGGCTTCTCTCCCTGGGAACCAAATACCCAGGCAAGTGTACCTGGGCATCCCGGGGCTCACTGGAAAGTGTTTGTGAAGGCACCTGAGCTCCAAGGCAAACTCTGCCCTTGGGGCCCTCGAGCTTTGCAAGCACCTTGTTTGGCTCCCTTTAAGAAGAGGTTTTCCAAGTGGGCTTAGGCAACAACAAGTCTTGCCCTCCTCCTCTCTGGATGCCAAGACGTCGATGGATGAGGTGGCAGCAAGCAAGTCTGCATGCAAGAGTCAAAGCCTCCATGACAAACAGTTCTCTGGCTAGCAAGGGGAGCCAAGCAGCATTGGCTGCTTGCAAAGCTGGTGTCAGCCCCTCCACCTCTGAAGGTTCGCTCCTAGATGTGTTTCACAGCAAAATGGGAAGGATTTGGGATCCAAAGAGGCTATGCCTTACCCCACACAGCATCTCCCCATGTCTGATCTTTGCATGAGTACTTCCACATCTTTGGGATGTCTGCACAAAGGTGAGTCCTGAAGGCAGAGCTGGTGTTACCAGTGCTGTGCCTGCGCAGGGGGTGCAGCGGGAGGGGTGCCCGTCCTCGCAGACCTAGCTGGAAGCCAGCCTGGTGCTGACGTTGAGAGAAGGGGTTATTACTTCGTGCTCAGAGTGGTGAGAGGAAATGTTCAGCATATTATATTCTGGGACACCTTCCCAGAAAACATTTCCTCATGGTAATTACAGCACTGATGCTGTAAGCCCCAGCAGCGGCTCCCCTTTGCAATAGTAGAGATGAATGGAGCGGAGTATCAGGAAAGCTCTCTGAGATTAAGTTTGGCCGCAGCCCGTTACATCAAAAGCCCATTCAGCAAGGGCAGTGTGTGCTCCTCAGCTGGTCGGGGCATAGCCCAGCTGTGGGGAGCAGCCAAAAGCTCACCCTCTTTGTTGCTTGGACTCCGGGGATGCTACTGCTGCTTTTCCCCAGTGGTTTCTGGACCCACGCTGTCTCCTAGTGTGTTGTCTGAACTGGATTGAAAGTCCTCTCCTGTTACCTACCTACCTACCATGCTTTTGGGGTGTGTAGAGTTGTGTTCAGTTTTGTTTCCTCGTTGGAAACATGGTGTGCGTTTGCTTGGAAGAGCACAACTTGCACAGAGTTTCTACTCCCAGAGCTGAGCTTCCAGCATCGAAAGGGTTGTGGAGGTTCAGGTGGGTAGGGGAGATGCAGTACAGGCAGGACTTGAAGCTCGCTGATTGGTGAAGTGTAAATTTGAGCTGGAAAATGTAGCTGTACTGTAAAATTCAGGACACCATCTGTTCCATTGCTTGCTTGCAGTAACATTTGTACTTGATAATTAAAATGTCACACACATTTTTAGCCAGAATAATCCACGGAGGAGTAGAACTGTGGCTTCTGAAAATCGTTCAAGAGATGATCACAGATAGGGACGATGCTGTTTTGAACCATCTCTCACTGCTCATAGAGCAGAATGTTTTGCCCTTTTTTATATATTTATTTTGAGGAGGAAGGTGGAGGGATGGGAACAGTGTCAGATCCTTTTGGAAGGAGCTGTGAATCTCAGTTAATAACCCTGTCACCATCCATGGTTTATTTTGCTTGAGGTTGATCATGCTGGGACTGGGCTGATGGTGCCTCTCCTGGTTTTCTTCTTGGCAGTGGTAGGATAGTTTTGGCTTCAGCTGCCATCAGCTTGTTTCTGAGAGTATCTGAGCTAGCTTAAGCAAGACTTTTTTTCCCCAGCCCTTCAGCTGGTGCGATGAGTGAAAGCAGATGAAGGGCCGGGGTGGGTGTAACGGGTGCAGAGGGCACGTGGGCTCCTCTCCTTGTCTGGCCCAGGCTGCTGCATCTCCCCTTTGTGGTAGCCTTAGTCCAGCTGCCAATTTGGGTGAAGTTTGCTTTGTGGCACTGAAAAGATGCAAAAAATAAATCTGGTTTTGGCTGTCCTAAAATAGGATTTGAATGTATTAATGGTATAGGAGGCAGCTGAAATACATGAATATTCAATGTGTCCTAACTGATATCTGTGCTGAATGCACTGTCGTTGACCCTCGGGAAAGCATCTGATGAGGTTTTGCCATCTCAGGCTCTGGTTCACAGACATGTCACACGCTTGGACTGTGTAGATGGTCCTCCTCTGAGCACAACGCAATGCACACATCCCTGCATTGGTTCAAGGTTGTGTAAAAGGCATTTTCCATAAACGTGGCTTTCTAAGAACATTGTCTTAACTAATTCAGACTAAGTAAAATATGTTGTTGCTAGATATATAGGGCGGAGCTAGCGGACATGGGAAACGGGATGTTCTGCGCATCTTGTAATGTTGGCAAAGTCTTGTTTGCTTAGCTGATAGAAAACCCCTCCCAGCTGAGCTTTGACACAACAAATATATCTGCGGAGTTTTCTTAGACATGCACTCTGCTATCCCATGAAAATTTTAAATCCAGTTACGTTAGCTATGTGTGAATAAGATTTTTAAAATCCTGGTCTACTGGGAGACGTTTGAAGCTCTCAGCTTCACGGTGCACTGGTGTCTGCTATCAGTAACCAGTCAAGATTAAAGATGAAGTGTGCGGAGGAACTGCAGCGAGTACTTCAGAAATGCTCGCCAGCAAGCGAGATGCTTTCCGGGCTGTTTCCTGGCTTATATCAAACGTTTTGGTGACATCCCAGCATCCATGCAAACCTTGTACATCAAAGCTCAGAGTGTGTCCTTGCAGGATCAGGTCCTGTGCTTCTGCCAGGAGACCATATTGTAATGTGTGAGAGAGGGTTTAAAATATTCTTATTGTCTGCTATGAAATTACAGTTTTGTTCCCTGGAGTAGAAAAGTGAGTTTAAATCATTAACGCCACAAGTCTCAGTGATGATTACGGAAATGTTTGCAAGTGACTTAATCAGTATAGTTTGTCTGAGTGGCCCATTTTAATATTATTGCACTGATTAAGTTTTCTTAGCTAATATGTGTTTCATTTCCAGTCCAATTAAATGAGAATCCCCTTCCATTACGCGTTATTACTGAAGTGCCCAAATGGGGCAGGAGCACACTTGGTATTTTCAATTGATACGGATTTCCTCATTATGTGGTCTCATGGTGCTAAGTGAAATCAATGAAAGCTGAAATTAAAATTGTAGCAAGTTGCAGCTGTAAATATGTTGTCCATTCTTCAGTCCCTCTTTTAGCAGTAGGCTGAGAATATATTAGTATCGTTTCATTAATTACATTTCAAAGACATCTTCAGTAGAAGCCTGCGTTTGACAAAATTTTAGGAAGCTGTGAAGGATTTTCCTTGGATATCTGTACGCCAAATTATTATGATGAGCAAAATATAAGTTGCATTAATGTGCCTTTTTTATATGCTATATATCCTCGCTTCAGCTTTTAAGAGCACTTACATGTAACCTATCATGGGATATATTAACTGGCATACGAAAGATTATCTGCGAATGACTTGTGAAGGAATTAACATCAGCCTTACATTCTTTTACATGAGCCAAACCTACTCCTTTTATGTATTATTGAAGAGAATTGATTGAGCTCTGATATAGTAACAAACGATTTTATAAATACCTCTCTGGAGTTAATTCCCCATTGTGAGATATGCAGAGCTGTTGGAGCTGATCGTATGACTCTCTTCTTGAGAGCTCCAAGATTTCTCCAGCTTTGAGGCAGGGATGTTCAATAGTCCGTACTTTTGTATACGGGGGAGTTGGGAGTTACTGCTATTCAAGCAGCAATTGGGAATCGCAGCAAGCGCTCAAGGAATGTGTTAAATCACAACTTCTAAACACCCATTCATACCTTCCTAAAAAAGACAAATGTGTGTGTCAAGGGGAGGCGGGAGCCCTCCACACCCTCCTGCTTCTAGATCGGATTAACACCCCCACTTGCAAGTGAGGTGCACGGGCTTCAGTTGTCATCTGCTTCATGTGCACCCTTGGGTGGCCGATGGGTGGCAGGATGAGTGCCCGCAGCGCTGGGCGACGTGGGACAAGTTCAGCACGGCAGCCCCCAAGTCACGTTTCTGCTTTTGGGCTGCTCCGCGCAGCCGTGCATTCAGCTCCTGCCCCTCTGCTCGCACACTCACGACACCGCGGAGGCTGCCCGAAGTATGGGTTTTATTAAATTATTAAAAGTATTTTCATCTGGTCAAAGAGTATGTAGCTTAGCACGTTTGAGACAGCCAATATATATATATATATATATATATATGGATTTAAGAATAAAGCTTTTTTCTTTTATACTAAATATATGCTTTTTATAAACAAGAACCTGGATTTTTTTTTAATATAATAAATATTTTAGCGTAGTTATTCTGGCTCCATAAGTGCAATGAAAATGTTAGCCTTGGCATATCAATCGTGCTTTACAGATGACTGTAATTTCCTGAATGTCAAAACTCCAAATTTTTCTACTAAGCAAACTTTTCAGTGGCAAAATAGATTGCCTCCATAATATATCACTGTGTGCAGGAAAAAATGAAATCTTTATGTACTGTATTATGAATCAATGAGGCATTAAGATTCTTGGAAGGGTGAGTGGACTCTGGAAAATGAAAAACTGCCACTATTCCCTCTCTGTAAACCACTGCTTATGGAGTGTAGGCTATCTTCTCTGCTGCAGAAATATCAGTTACAAGTTGAAACCAATTCCTGCAGCAGCATTTAGATAGGGTAAATACTGTTGTAAATATCTGATTTTATAGCAACATCCTGTGGTTATTCACCAGCTCTTTCGCAGCGCCTCCTTTTCTCTTTGGGAGGTCTGCCGTGCTTTTTAATGGATCCATACAAGAGCTCTGCGAGTGGGGAGGTGCTGTACCACACCTGGAAGGGACTGCGTGCCACAGCTCCAAGAGACAGGAGCTCCTGGGGACAGGGACGGTTCCTTGTGCCAGGAGCAGAAAGGTACTCCTGGTACTCTGTGGGCTTCAGAGCTTGATTTTTGAAACAACATCACTCTCACCTTGGCTTTTCTGCATCCTATTTTTTGAAGTATAGTCACCCTTAGCAAGAAGGGCACTTTCCAAAGCCAGGACCTTGCGTGTTGCCAAGGCTAGTGTCACCCGTACTGCTGAGGCTGCTCTGCCACCTCCTCTGTCCTTGTCTGGGGTTTTACCTCTCAGATGCACCTTAGAAGTCTCAGCACCACCGTCCGGATACCTCTATCATATAATTATGCTAATGAGGTGGGAAGCTTTGCTGCTTTGGGTAGGTTGTAGTGTGAGATGGATGTTTCCAAAGGGCAGTTCAATCCTTTTCCAGGCAGGTGGAGTGAGTCCAGGTCCTTCTGCCCAATGTTGCCACCCTTCCCCATACCAGACTCCCGGGTGGAGGCGGTGGATTCGGGACTGGCTCTAGCGGCTGAGTCACTCCTCTGTTTGCGGAGTCTAAAAATGGAAACTTGCTTCTCTTTTTATGCACCATAAAAAAACCCCATATAAGTAAAAAGGCCACTGTTTCTGCTGAATTGGTTGTGAGCAAGGGTATCCTGCAGAGATCTTAATAATACAGGCAATTATGAAATTAATACCACTCTGGCAAATCTGCAGGGCAGCTCTCCCCTCTGCAGGCAACGCTGTGGACAATTAGTTTGTCTGTGAGGGTAGCTGGGAGCACGTGTGTGTGTGAGGCTGCCTATTTTTTACTTATTTAAAGGCTTACTTTCAGTATCTTTGTGTGCACGTGCCATGCCTGCACATATATGAACATGTACCTTGAGCAGCAAAAGCTTAAAACGCTGTCTTCCTTTGTGCCCGAAATGCTGCAGTCTTTTCTATTTGATATTTGGTGTAATTGCCATTTCTGCAAAATCCAGCTCCTTTTTATGGGTTCCTCAGGCACTTTTCTCCTGCTGCCGTTACCGTGGGTAGGCTGTTGGCTTCCTACCCCCACCGTTAGTGTTTCTAGACAAAACAGCTCTGTGATTCATTGGGTGCTGATAGGAGTGAAAACATAATGATTACTTAGAGGAAATGTAAATTTACATTTGCTAACGGCTTTAACTCACAGTTCTGAAATACTTATCTCTTTTTCTCCAGGCCTTGTTTGGAACTAATGCATGGTGTGGTTCTCCAGTGCTGTCCTGAGACCCGGACTGAGGGAATATAGTCCATGTGCTTATGATTTTGCAGACTAGCATGGAGAAAAGTGTTTGTTTCTTCTCCTCCTGTCTCTCCCCAGAATCTTTATACTTCACTTCTTTAATGGAGAAGTCATCTGTTCATCTAAATTTTGCTGTTCTAAGGATTTTGGATAAGGTGGACCTGGAAGTTTAGATCAGTTGAAATGATTGAATGAAGAGAGGTCTTGTAGGAACAAGTAAGCCCCAGCCCTGGGTCTGTTTGCTCAGCAGGAACTGCACTGGGTTGCTTGGGGAGAGGAGATGGGGAGCAGACCTGCTCTGTGCTCACCTCCTTGCAAGTGCAGCAACTGTAGCAGGGGAGGACCTGGTGTGGGTGGCCAAGCTGCGGACTGTGGGAGTGGAGGCAGCCACGCAGCCTCCATGGGACACTGGGTGTCTCTGAACCTCCCAGGGAACACAACAGCCTCCCTTGCTCCTCTCCTGCTCTGAGTTGGGGCCCATTTCCCTTCTCTCTGGGGCTGGGAGCAAACAGAGGAGCACTGCCAGGAGCCCACAGGTGATTTTTCCTGGTTGCTGCCGTTGCCATCCGCATCACTGCTGCGAAGCATCTGGGACCGATCTGGAGTAGATGGAAACATTTGATTCCCAGCGCTGCATCAGTGAGCTTGCCAAATATTTTGGCCTCATCTCTGTGAGCTCTGCTGCTGAAACAGCCCTCGGAAGGAAAAAAGGTATTCCCATTTCCAGGGGGATTCCAAGCTTGCGTGGTTGAGGCAGGAGATGTTGTCACCGGGATGCTAACCCCTGTACTTCTAATTGTGTCTGGGCATGATAAAGTTTGTTAAGGATCAGGATGAGTCACAGTATTAAATGAGCATTTTGCCTCTCTCCGAGTGATCTCCAAACAGATGCCTGCCTTCAACAAATAAGGCAGCAGGGGTATTTCTCTTGGAGGAACAATTTGCAGTATTAGCAAATCAAATTCTCAGTGGGCCACTCTTGATGGGAATTAACCTCACCAACTGGGAGCGAAGCACTCTCGGTGCCTGGCGTGGCGTAATTGAGTTTGACTTCTTGTAGAGACATGGTGGGCATGATGGATCGGTGGGGAGACCCTCTGCCAAAGGTTAAAATCCATCGACAGCTTCGGAGTCGCACAGGGAGGGTTTCTAAGAGCAGAGCAAGAAATGTGAGATTCGCGCCATTCACATTACTGACCTTCCATCATTGTCCGTGACTTTGCTGTCAAATTATTCCAAGTGGAGACATTTCGTGAGCACTGTGGGGTGGAGAAGGAGCACGGGAGCCTGCCTGCAGCAGACTTTCAGTTCAATGTTGGAAGCGGTGGTGGAGATGGGGATGGGATCTTGGACCTGTGTACAGGACCACCCTGCAGGAGCATCTTCCTCTGGCCGGATGAGCTGTATGAGAGAAGTTGTCATCTCAAAAAAAGCCCATATTGCTCAGCTTTTAAGAGGAGTGTGCGACTACTCTTTTATAAATGAACTCAGTGCTTTTTATTCAGAGGTGTGAGCAGTTTATGGGGAGGGTGGGAAGGACGCTGATTGTCCTTGTGCTGCTTGCTGGTTCTGGTGATTGTACATTGTTTCTGGTGCCGAAGCACCACCCCTATGATTATTTTTCTTTTTCAGTAGCTCAGTCCTTAATCCTTTGCATCATATGCAGAATCTCTGCTGCAGGGGGTTGTTTAATTTTATTTGCTTTTCTGCTGGACATGGTATATATCTGATCAGTTCCTTTGGCCCTGCTCATTCAGAGGGAACTTGCCTTTCAAAATGTCCATCTTCAGCTGAGTCGTAGCTTGGTTTCACACTGCCTTGTTAATGTACCACAAAGTCTGTAGACCTGGGGGGGGGGAAATCTCCCAGAATAGGAAACTTTCCCAAATTTTCCTTCCACCCAACAAAATAGAGACACTTGTGTAAAATTGCCTCCTATTCATTGCACAAGCCTGTCTGCATCTCCAAACCAACCCAGCCAGGCTTGCCATCTGGTTGAGCTTGACCTGGATACAAATAGGTGTGAGTGAGCCAGCTTAAAGAGTAGGTTTAGTTTTGCTGGGTGAATGGAACTGCCCCAGTATGTTCCCTGGAAAGCACAGCTATGCTTCTTCATCCGAGAAGAGACAACTCTCCGCAGGGACGGCTGTCTGCAGGGAGCCATTAGAGTTCACATTAGGCTTAGGAGAGGCTTAAGCTTAGGTTTAAGGTTAGGGTCAAGCTTAGGGTTAGGGTTAGAGTTGGAGTTGTCCCATGGAGAGTTGGCCACAGAGAGTTGTTGTAGACTCTCGTGCTAAATCTGTTTTCCTGGGTTGCTTGGCCCCAGGCACAGCCAGAGGGGGAGGTAGGGATGTTCCTGGGGCTGCAGTGCTCCCTGTGCAAAGGCTAGAGGTTTCTACCCCTCTCTAGCTTACAAAGTCCTTCTTGCTACAGCCTCATTTCTCAGCAGAAATGGGGAAAGGTCACTCAGTCCCTCACCTACTGATCCGTACGCTAATGGATGTAATGGTGAGTGGATCTTTAGCTTTCAGCTCCCCTCTCCAGCTGCTGACCTCACAGCTCCATAAAGCCAGGCTCAGGTTTCTAGGCTGAAGGCATGGCAGCTGCCAGCACCTGACCTCCAGCCTCTGTCTGCCTCAACGAGCAATTAAACACTGCAGCAGCCTCTGTCCTCTGGTAGGGATCGATACTCCTTGGCCTTGGCAGTAGCGGAAGCCTTGACCTGAAGGGACTCGGACACGCTGAGCTGAAGCCAGCCCTAGATGTAGTCCTCATGGACAAAGCACCTGTTGGGACCTCATGGCAGTCGCTTAAAGCCCCTCCATCAGGGTTACAGTGCCCTGGGAGCAAGTGCAGAGATTTCTGGTGAGCCCTTTGTCACTGCTACTCATCCCTCTGCTCTCTGATCCTTAGGATTGATGCTGATCTGCTGATGGTCCATTTTGTCAGGCCTTTTGTGGCAGGGGGGCTTGTGCCACAGGAAAGGAGGAGGAAAGGGAGCTGCAAACCTTTCCGTCACTCTCCATCCACAGGTTTGCCTTAACTGCTTTCTCTCTGAATCACCAGGGCTGTTGGTGCTTTACGGTCCTGGTTTGCACAGCAGGGGCAATTGGGTTGGCACAAGGTGTGCTCTTACTTTGGGAGGTTATTACCCATTTTGATGCTTGAGGAAAGTCACCTCTTCCTCGCCTCATTTCAGCAGAGCAGCTCTGCACATGATGAGCTTCCTGAGCGCCACAGCTTGGGTGTCTGTGTATCCCTTCCATGGCAGCTCTTCTGGACTCTGAAGCCTCTGGCTTTACTCAGTGCTGTCATCCTCTGGGGTTTCACACCTCCTCACTTTGACTTCAGTTTATGATTTTTTCTTTAATGTTGCTTCTAGAATCTGGCTCCAAGGATGCTTTAAAAAAAAATCATTAGTTTGGAAAAAAGGATTCTCATTCAGCTCCTGTGCTGGGCAGAGGTGGGAAAGGGACTGGCACAGATGTACTATGTGACCACAGAATTATCCTTCAAAGTGAGTAGATGGCTCAGTCTCAATAATACCCTCAGAGAAATTCACGGAGTTCTCTGAGGTTTCAGTTTGCTTTGTATTTTCTCCAGGGGCTGTGCAGAAAGGAGAGAGGGGGCTGCTCTGGGCTGAGAAACTGGACAGCTGAAAGCAGGTCCATCCACTGGCAGCACACATTTCGTGCTCCCTTTCAGCAAAAAACTTTTTATCTTAGCAAAAGTCATCTCATGGCAAAAATATGTCAGACGGTGGGGTTGCGCTGTGTCCCCCCCCAGCCTGGTATGCATTGCTGCTGCCTGGGCTCGCTGGGATGCTGACATGGGACAGCAGTGCTCATGCAGGAGGAGGAGGAGCGAGCATCTTCATGACCGTGCAGGTTATTGAAGTGCCCTGGCAGTGGCCGTGGGGTATGTGCATGGCAGCACCACTGCCCAGAGATGGTGACTGTGGGTCAGTCAGAGAGCTGCAGTTCTGGCCTGTAGATGAAACGTGGCTTTCCTGGCACTGCACTGATGCCGGGACAGTGTGGTAGCTGGTGTGCCACGGGAATGCAGCATGAGGGCTGGCATTGTTGCGGCTCTGGGAAGGCCAAGCACACATTTTCCCTCTCTCCATCCCTTCCTTCCACCCTGCCTGTCTCTGCCGTTTTCCTGTTTTTCTTGTCCTACACATGGGCAGAAGTGTCAAAGTGCCAAGAAAGCCAGCTTTCACCTGGTGGATGATGCAGGCTGTTAGCTGGGTGTTTATCTGAGGGGAACCTCTGACCTTTCCTGAGCTGCTCTGTGGTAATGGATCATGCGTAAATAATTCACGGCTCCCAAAAACGCTCTGGGCTTCAACCTTGCAGTGACTTAATAAGCAGAGGTGGGTGATGCAGCCCAGGAAGCAAACTCAGCATCGTTGGACTGTTCTGTCCCCGTGTTCCTTGGGGAAATAGCTGCATGCAGGGAGATACCAAGAGCAAGTGACTGTCACGCGATCACACATTCCTCTTGGCTCCAGGGTCAACCTAGTTTTTTGAGTTGCCTGCAAGATACTTTTGTTCTCAGCTTCATAGGCATCCTGCTCAACTTTATCAGAAAACCCGTGTTTCTGATGAGTGCACCTTTTTAAGTCAGAGGGATGATTCACAGTAAAGTTTGAGCTCTACCTGAAAACCTGTTTTCTTAGGCTCTGAAGCACAAGCTTCAAGAAATGGGCAAGAGCTCAACGCCCCCTTGTTAAGGCAGCAGAAAGAACAAGCTGTTACGTACAGAGCTAAAAATAATTGCAAATCTTTGAGTCTTCCTCCCAGTTGCAGCAGAAGGATGCTCTAAGCACTAGTGGCCAAATCCATCTCTGGCACAGCTCTGACCTGACAACGCATTAAAGCTTTTGTGACTTTTTGAAGCTCAGCTCAGATAAATGCATAGCAGTGTGGCTGCTTTTCTGGAGCTGGTATGATTTCTAACTTGGATGAGAGTGTTTTGGGGCAAACCCAAAGGCTGGTGTTCCCCAAAGGGATGGCACCTTTTTTGGTAGAGTTTTTAGCGGGGAAACTTAAGAAGTGGAGAAATGCACAAAATAGCTGAGATTGGTGCAGCAACTGACAAAGCTTCTCTCTGTAAGTCACATCGTGAAAGCAGGATTCATCCGTAAAGTAAATATACATTGTGTAAATACAGACATGAGCCTATGTGCAGGGAGCCGTGCTCAGGCCAGTTAGGGTATGGACTCTTATCTGGAGCATTCCATAAGCATCCCTGCCAATGGTCTGCCTTCCTGAGCGTGGGGTGCCGGAGGGAGCCCAGACACCTTCAGGCTCACTGCAGAGTCCAGTGAGCATCTTTCCTTGGCCTCCTTTCCCTGATCTCCCTTGCCTGCAGCGTTTTCCCCTGACAGGCACTAATGGAGATATCTGCCTGGATGAGGCCGCTGGCCACCTGCGGTGATGGTGATCCATTACGACGCTGTTTCTTCTGCCAACATACAAGTTTTTATTCATTCTTTTGTTTTTACAACAGCAGCCAAGGGAGGCGCTTTGTCACTGCCTGTGACCAAGGAGCACAAAGGGAGAGCGGCTGAAGAGTTTGAGCTATGATAAAATGCTCGCCGTATTGATCTTGGCTCAGGATTTGTTTCCTCTCTTGCATTAACTCCCCATCGATTGCTGTGATGACCTTAAAGCATACGGTTTTGTTGGCCTTAGCCAACAGCACCCCTGTGCCCACACCCTACCCCCCTCCCAGCCTTGTTGAACTGCTGGTGAGCCAAGTTGTGCGAGGTGCTCTGGGCTAAGCGGAGCTTTTGCCTCCTCCGTCGTTCTATGTATTCGTTTCTACAGTTAGTGTAGAGGTTAGCGTTACATGGCACTAAGTTGTTACTGCTTGAGGGTCAGGTGGTTGTTTAAGTACAGTTTAAGTAAACTGGGTCCAAGGGCAACGAGTCCTGGCAGGAGCTAAAGCAGGGGCTTGAGTTTGGCCCAGAGCTGCTCACTTTCCCCGTGTCGGGGACCCCTAGAAGGCTGTGTCAAAGGAGCCTGGTGCAAAGCATGACCAGGGTCAGTGCCACCTCGTCAGAGTGGCTGGTTGGGGCAACAGTGCTTGTGGAAAGCCTCTTCTCTCTGTCAGGTTAGGTTCTTGGCGCTGCCAGAGAGCTGCTGAGATGAGACAGAGTGAAACTCTTCCTGCCTTTGCAAGGGACAGTGTGGCATTGGTGGCTGCTGCTCCAATTGCGCAACATGAAAGTGAGCTTCATCCTTGCTCCCTCTTAACTCCAGCTCTCACTGTGAAATCGTTTAATGGCACTTCTGAGAAAAAGTAACTTTCTGGGGATCATGGTGGAGGCTTGGGCTCCCTCCCTCATGTGAACCTGTGTCCAAAGCCCTCAGAGCCAGAGAGGTGGCAATAGTGCCAGGGTGAGCATGGGGATGGCTGTAGTGCTGATTGCAACGTCCCAGCTCTCGGAGCAGGAGGTGCCATTGTGTCCGTCTGCTGATGCTGTACTGGGCTCCTTGGCTTTATTTGATTTTGCAAATTTATTGTACTTTATTTAATCATTTATGAGCTCGGATGCTCTAAGTGGGAAGAGGAATGGTGATTCTCCAGATTTCCTTTCCCCTGTACTGTTGGATGCTTTCCCTGCTTGTGATTTGCTTTTTATTCCACCCAGAGACAATTCTCTGTAAAACATTGACATCTAGTGGCTTTTCTGCCAAAGGAAACCATAGGGAACAAAAGATTGGCTGCGGGGTGGCCAGTCATGATGCCACTCAGGAAAGCAAATGACCATCCCTTCTTCTCCTTTAGCAGCACTGAGGACATGTTGATCGCACCCTGGGGGCTCCACGCTCCCGGGCACGCACTCCTCAGTGTCCTTGTCCCAAAGGAGTGGCCTTCTCTGGCAGGGCAATTTGCTTATTGAGCTGTTCTAATTCCATTTACTTAAGCAGATCGCTTGTATCCAGACAGGGTAACTCTGGCATTATCGCTGAGGTCGTGGTCATTTGAAAGGAGGTGCGAAGAGCTCAGTCTGTATGGCTTCAGGCTGCCAATGGTGGAAAACACAGTGTTTGAGAGTGGATAGTACTGTGTGACCTAAAGTGATCTCTTAGTGGGATACATAAGGTTGAGCTTGCAGCTTTTCCAACTGGCAGCCTGGTGGGGTTCCCTGCAGCAGCATGTCCCCTACATGTGCCACCCTCCTGTTGCTCTGAACCAAAGCCAGCAACTCGCTTGGAAATGTTTTCTCTTACAAAACGCTGTAATGCATCCTTTAATTTCCTGTTATTCACTGTTTCTCATCATTGCAGTCCGGTACCGGGAGGATAAAATGGGATTTGGATGGGCTTTTCCCAGATCCCTCATTTCAGTGCAAGTGGGTCAGGGCTTCTGGGCGTATCCCGTTTATCTGGCCTGCAGAAGGAAATGTGGGAAGTATCTTTGTCGCAGGCGTAATGCTGAGCTGGGGCGCATGCGGTTGAGACCCACGGCTGCCCACCTGGAAAGGTAGCACGAGCAGCTTTTGCAGACCACATAAACTTGTCAGTCCAGCTCTGTTGTACAAGGAAATTGGGAAAAAAAAAGCAAAAAAAACCCAGAGCTACCTGTGCCCTCCTTGGGCCGAGTCTTCCGCCTTGGGAGAGTGAATTATTCTCCCAGGTTCTGGGAAGAACATCGGTTGAGGCACCCAGCAGGAGCACATTGCTGCTTGGACAGCCACATAGAGGGAGCTTTGAAGGTCTCTTCCACCTCTGTAAAGGCAAAACCTGGTAAACACAGCCAGATGTGCCCTGGTAGTTATGAACCTTCCCACTGTCCCCGGATAGTTTGTTTAGCTGCCTTTCACCCCAGAGAGATGAGCATGCAGAGGAGCACTCTGTAGCCGGACTCTTGAAAGCCTCCTAAGTGCTTCTCGGAGTTTATATTGATTTTGAACTTTAATGCACTGTGTGCTGAGGCACATGGTTCTAAACACTCTGCCTTCCTCTCCCCTTGGCAGGAATTTTTACTACATCACCATTCTGCGTGACCCTGTCTCCCGATACCTGAGCGAATGGCGCCACGTCCAGCGAGGAGCGACGTGGAAGGCGTCCCTGCATGTCTGTGACGGCCGGTCCCCAACTACTGAGGAGCTGCCCAGCTGTTACACGGGGGACGACTGGTCTGGCTGTTCCCTGCAGGAGTTCATGGATTGCCCCTACAACCTCGCCAACAACCGCCAGGTCCGCATGCTCTCCGACCTCAGCCTGGTGGGATGCTACAACCTGTCGGTCATGCCCGAGGAGCAGAGAAATAAGGTTCTGCTAGACAGTGCCAAGGAGAACCTGAAGCGGATGGCCTTCTTCGGCCTGACCGAATTTCAGCGAAAGACTCAATATCTCTTTGAGAAGACTTTCAACATGAACTTCATCTCGCCGTTCACACAGTACAATAGCACAAGGGCCTCCAGTGTGGAGATAGACGAGCAGACTCAGCAGCGTATCGAGGCCCTCAATTTTTTAGACATGGAATTGTACGATTATGCAAAAGACCTGTTTTTGCAGCGGTACCAGTACATGCGGCAGAAAGAGCACCAGGAAGCGCGACGGAAACGCCAGGAGCAGCGCAAGATCCTGAGAGCGAAGCAAGCGCGCCTGAGAGAGCAGAGCGACAACAGCTCCAGCACTGACTACATAGGGAACGTGGAGCGGTGGCGGCGGTAGTGGCGGGGGGAGCTCCTCCAAGACTGAAAGCAAAGCAGAACCCAACCCAACCCAGAAATTGGAGACGATGGAGCAGTCCAGACAAATTATGCTTCTCCAGGGTTTGAAATAAAAGAGGTTAAAATGTTGCCTTTGCAGTTGCCTTTGCAGTAAATGTTGTACTGTACGTGGAACACTTAATCTTAGCGTGTAATTAAATTGTCCTTTTTAGGTTTGTTGGATTATTTATGAAATACAGGAGCCAAGTAGGCTCATCGGAAATGGTTGCTTGGACGTTTATTTAAAAGAAAGGGAAAAGAAATCTTTAAATTAGTTATGAGTACAAAATGAGATGCTGGAAAATGTTTATGATGCTCGGCTGAAATCTATCTGGGAAGCAAATTCATTTCCTAATAATGAGCATTTAGCATACTCTCACAATACAATATATGAGCTAAACCTTTTCCCTTTGATTTTATCTTAATTTTATTTTAATAATGTGTTTTCAAGGGCACCGACTGCTTATGATATTTACCAAGTTAATGAATGGACGACGAAGGGAACAATAAAGGTCTAGAAAAAATATTGACTAGTTTTATGTATAATATTGGCTTTTAAAGGGAATCGAGGTAATTTCTCTAGTTATATAAATATTTAAAATTTTAAACTTTTTCTACCTACTGCTGTTTAGAGTTTTAAGCTTGATCTGTCTCATAGTAAAGAAAAAGGATAAAAAAAAAAAAGAAATGCATACTTTTCTGAACTCAATGCCAATGTTAAAGACACTGTTTCCAGAATTTTTCAGGGCAGTATGATTTTAAACATTCTGGAAAAGTTAGCACATCTTCATGTTTCATAAAGCCTTTTCCAAATTCTAATCTTGTGACAGTGTCTGATTTCAAGTCTTTCTTACCCATTAGAATACTTAATGCTGAATTTATCATTCCTTAATAATTGGTGGTCTAAACTAGATAAAATTATGTTGCAGATATTTGTGTAGTGTCTTTAAAAAGTCATAAAACTCTCTAATCCCAGCAATATTATGAAGAGAATTGCTCAATGGAAGAAGTAGATTTACACTTGAATTAGGATTTGCTTCCAGTAAACCTTTGCTACACCAGATAAGGCCAGGGCTTGCTTTTTTTTTTTTTTCCTATGCTCTTGAGCCCTTCTTAGCGATGAATGAGCAATGACTGAAAACGATGGAAACAAATCTTACCATAGCCATAGTTGTACAGGTCGAGAAGGCTGCGTGATGCATGGGAACACAGCAGCCCGCTCCCGAGCCGGCTCTGCTGGGCACAGGGTGCGGAGCCAGAGCTGGACCAGGCTCACCTGCAGCCCCTCAGCCTCGCTGAGACCGACAGGGCGAGCAGAGCGGGGCAGGGGGTGCGAGGGGCTCCTATAAATCTCTATGCAAAAAAAAAATTATATATATAAAAACCTCTGCAAGGCTTGGGCTAGACATTCAGCAAGTTCAGAAATGGTGTATGTAGCTGCGGCGCTGCCGAGCTTGGCACTAAACGGTGATCTGGGCGCGAGCGCGCGGCGATGGAGGCACCCAGAAGGGCGCTCTTTGTCCCCATGCATACGATGCTTACAAGGCTCACTTGCACTATTGCCTTTCGCCTGTAATATTCTATACACCAAGAGGGCAGGGGGACATGAAATGAGGCAGAAGACTTTAAAAAAACATCTTATGGCTCCATGCCTGAGTTACGTGAAGGCTATTTTATGTCTGATTACAACCTGGGGGGCAGCCGTCCTGCCGGAGGCAAGCGGAGAGCAGAGCAGCAGCAAACCAATACCCTGCGTAGCAGCTTGGAAAAGCGAATGACTTCATGTACAGCATTTTCTTTTTTTTTTTTCTAACGAGAACTGCAGTTGCCAATATGATGTCTCGGTTGTATTTTGGTTTTTATGGGGGGAAAATAATTCGCTGAAAGGCACTGCTGTAAACAGGACTTGCCCGTGGGTGAGCTGGAGGGCCTGTTGCAGAGGGTGCATTTTGTTTCTATGCTGTGGTGTGCATGGTTTACAGAGACTAGTTGCATTTTCTTTGTGTATACTGTTTATTGTATATAAGGGATGTACGAATATAAGGATACCGTTTTGTCATAACCATATCAAATTCTACTGATTTCCACTGTAGGCGCTGTCTTATTGTGTAGATTTACAGGCCGATCCACTGACTTCGATTGTGTAATTTAACAATAGAACTGATAAATAAAATTTAACTACAGTCTTCTGATTTTCATGTGATAATTTCTGTAGCTGACAACGTGTTGGGAATTGCACTGTTCAGAATGAAGAGTAATTTTGACATGAATGAAAAGGCAATTGACGGGCAAGTGTATGAGTTTAAAATCACAGCTTTTCTGAAGTGTATTTAAACTATAGCTTTCAAGGGCAAAGCCACTTTGGACTTTCTCTGGTTCAGGGGGTACTGCAGAGGTTTTGACTGCTTTTCTGAGCGGTCCTCAGAAAAGTAAACTATGGTTTCTGGTGGTTTTAAATATGATTGTCAGTAGTTTGCAGCATTGTCAAGGGATTGATCCCGTGTGTATTTGTGCATGCGTATGATTATTTTTTGTATAATACCCAGCATTTTTGCTCCAACTGGCTCTGGAAGATGCTGTTTAACTGCTGCTTTCCAGTGCGTCCTGTTGTATCCCTTCTGGAGACGTCTTAAAACACAAAAAAAGCTACACCAGAATTAGATGCAAAATCAGGTAAGAATGAACTGAGCATAATGCCCTGAACAACTAGAAAAGGTACTTTTGTTTTATTTGAATTGAGGTGTTTTTTTCTTGGTGTGGCTATAAAAGATCAGCAGGTTTACAGGACTTGTGGCGAGGTAGTAGACCCGGAGGTGTCTGTAGAAGGTCTTGCCTTGACCTACTCGAATTCCTCGGTGAGGATAGAGGTGCCTTTCCTCTTGCAAATACCTGCAGGGGCATCTTATCTCTGCAAGGCTTTTTGAGTCATGGGGAGCAGGGAATGGAGGGATCTGCCAGTGAATCTGCATTTGACTGACGTGGCTTTATATAGAGGTCTATTAGCGCACTGAGAAAGCTGCTGGTGAAGCTGCTAATGGGATAGAGGTCATGCAAGATGCCTCCCTGCAACTAAAAAAGCACCCAGCAGTGAAGCCTGGCGTAAAAGCAATTGGGGTTGCCTTTTGAGAGGAGTACTTTGACAGTCAAGAAAACTCTTTCCCTGCGTGAGAGGAAGAACGGAGGAGGGGGGGTATGTGTTCAGACAGACCAACTTCACTTCAGAGGCTGAAGAGCTGCAGCAGTAAATCAAGTAGCGCTCAAACACGGTAAGTTTTGAAAACCCTGGATGCATGTTAAGAAAACCCTTCTGAGCACCGAGATGTTTCTTAACTTTCCGCCAACTGGGGATGTCAGCGTCAGCCTCGGGCTGTTGGTGTGGAGCCAGGGGCTGCTTTGGAGATGGAGATACATAGCAGGAATACGTAATGCTAAAAGGAACAGGTCAGTTCATTTCACCCTCCAAAAGATTGGAAAGTTGATAGCTGTGAAACCTGCACGGCCTTGCAAAGTGCTGTATTTGGGGCTAATATTTTGGGACTAAAGCTTGTTTAAAGGGTATCTGGTATGTAAGGGTTGTTGGAAGGGAACTGCTTGGTTGATTTTTGTCGATGAACTTTGCAACCTCGTTATCTAATACATGATATATTTTAGTATGCATTAATACATTTGCTTCAAATTATGTCATTTTTGAGTAAAAATGAACTAATGGGTCTGCTTTTTTATGTGATTTTTAAAATTCACACATTACCCAGAATGATCAGAGCCGTGAATAAGACCTGACAGATACCAGTGCAATTGATGTTGCAGCTCGTGAAATCACTGAGGAGAGGAGAAGAAAAACTGATAGGTTTCCTGTCTTAAATTTCAGCCAGGAGTACAAGATAACTGAGGGAACCTGTCAAACTCACACAAGCCCTCAGCTGCAGACCCAGCCTGCCAGGGCGGCCCATGCGCTCTCAGGGTGGCACAGAGAGCACCTCCAGGTGGAGAGGGCATCTTTACCAAGATGTCTTCTGCAGGAGAAATGTTTTCCAGGCAGGTGATTCCTGTTTCTAAAGCGTTTAGGTGGAGCTGGGGAAGGTTTGGTTGTTGCTGGACCCAGCTCGGGTGACAGCACAAGGAAAGAGAAAGAGTTGGGGGGTCTTTCCCACCATGTGTGGCAGTGGGGGGTGTTGGGATTGGGGGGTTTGGGATCTCCTGACTCCAAGGTGGATGGAGCAATGACTAATCCAGTCACAATCCGAACAAAGGTGGGATCTGGGCTCCGGAGGCAGCCAGCACCATCTGTCCTTGCTGCCAGCCACGGCTCCTGCATGGCGGGGAGGAACAGCCGGCACAAAAACCTTCCTGAGCAAATAGCACAACATCTGAACTCTTGCCTATGAAATTCAATTCTGGATTTCCTAAAGCAATCTCCCTGTTCCACCAGCCTCATCAGGGAAGAGTGTAATTTCATTTAATCCATTTCTTGAGTTCAGAGTAAACTGCTCTGCCATCATGCTAATATCTCTGCTCTGCTATCTCTAGAGACGGAGTGACGAGTTTAGACCTGAAATCGAATTTGGCTCTAAGCTTCGAGAGGATCTATCAGCCAAATTACCCATGGCCTCTACCCAGAAGCTTTGTCATGCAGTTGAGCTCTACAAGGATGCGTTAGGCCAGGCAGGTGAAGTTATATTGCTTTTTGTTTTGGAAGCAATGAAATGCTGAAACAATATATATGCAAAGCAATCAAAGTATCTGTAGTGAGGACTGAGTGTTTATTTTCAGGACAGTATGACTGCCACCTTTTGGTGCTCTCAGCTTTCTGAAGTTGTATTTTCCTTCCTTTGACTGCAAATAAGATTTTTCATTTGTAAGGATGTTCGCAAGCAGTTGTCGACATGAACCTCTACATAAACTATATGAACTATAAATGTTAGAGGTTTATGTCAAATACATGTACTCTGTGCTGGGCGTTCATGGACAGAGGGCTGGGAATGACTCCTGGCACAACATTCACTCGAGCCCTCATTCTGCTAGTGAGGTCTCAGCTCCACAGTATAAATTTGGTGGCCTGTGGCACAGCACCAGTGAATTTTGCCAGCAAATGGTAGATTTTCTAGTAAATTAAGTTTGGGAATGATGAGAGCTCTAGTGAAAAGCGATGAGTTCAAGGTGTATTTAAGCCAAATGAAAGGTGAGGCTTCAGGAAAGCTCTCTGTTTTGATGCTCTCGGCTCACATCTGTTGTTCCTCTTTGAAATTACATTCTTCTTTTAAATACTGTCTTTACTAAAGGCAACGTGTAATGCATTCAGATGATCTTTGAGCAAAATTTAACCTTTCATTTCAGGTCAAATGGTTTAGTTCAATCCACGATGGAAACGTGACCTTTTCCTTTAAATAAGCCATACAAACATAAGCTGGTTTTTGGATTGGGCTGAAGTGTGAGCCCTAGAGCAGAATTTCCCAAGGAAGGAAGGATGCTCTGGCTTTTCCAGAGGGGTCTCCACAGCAGGAGCAACTGCTATGCAGCCACGAGGGGACGCGGAGCCTCAAGGGGTCTCTCTCCCCCTTTGCAATTGGTGCTCGGTATAACATCATCTCTGTAATGTTATTAATAGTAGGTGGAGCGCATGGGAAGTGTTAGATGGTGCAATAAAAGCAGGTGGATGGCGGGGGGTTACACCGCATGGGAGATGTGTGCTCCACAGGGGGAAACTGGGAATTTCCCCTCTGGGCATGGCAAGCTGGGAAGCGTATTAATAGACATCATTACATTAGAATAATTGCTGTGGAATCAGCAAGTGCGTACATAATCTTTAATGCCTGGGAAATCTCACACAGTTTCAAAATAATTAAAAGTGGAATTAATCTAGATGCCAGACAACGCCTGCCTAATTACTAATGAATAAAGCTGTCTGAATGGCTGCAGCATCCTCAGCAGCATCAGCTGCTCCAGCGTTTTGAAGTCAATCCCCTATTAAGGCGCACCGGGGCAGGGGTCCATCTCCACAGGCTGTGACTGTCAGGAGATCAGGAGCAGCTCCTGCGCCGGTGGGAGCTCACTCAGCTGTGGCACCCGCCAGGGATGCTCTGGGGAGATGCCGCTGCAGGACTTGGGGGGCCTTGGGCTCAGGGACCACCTCATCCCTGTTGGAGCAGCTGTGGTTGTGCGATGCGCTCTGCATGTGGCTGGAGAGCCACCCCCAGGATGGCCTCAAGGCAGAGATTTCAGGGTAAAGGGGTGCAGAAAGTGCTTATGTGGCTGGGGAAAAGAGAAAACTCGGCTGGGCAGGGGTCCCCAGCACCTCTGAGAAGCAGGACCAATTTGTAAAAGTGCCCTTTGGGAAGGTGATCGGTCCTCACACTTTGAGCAGTACTGTTTTGCAGACCTGACTGTAATATCTCACCTTTTGATTCCTTTCAAAAATAAATCAGCAACAAGGGGAAGAGTCTGGAACCTGGTGGAGCCCCTGCATCCTTCACCGAGCACTGCATAAACCCAAAATCAATGCAGCTTTTGCTGCTGCAATGTTGTGCCAATGCTCCCTGTGGCAGCAGGGATTTGCCGCAGCTTCTCTGCTCCGTCTGGCGGGAGCAGCCCTTCAGTCGCTGTACTGCACAGCCGTACACCAGCCCACGCCACCAACTCGCAGCCCCAACAGCAGCAGGGCGAAACCCCACTGCGACGCCGCTCTCCGGAGCGTTGCAGCCAGGCTGGCTGTTCCTGGCAGCTGCCCACATCTCGTGGGCCAGGCACGGACCTCTTCTCCCACTGGGCAGCTTCATGGTTTTATGAGGCTGAAAATATATGAAGAACTAAAATCCTCCCTGCGGGGCAGGTGCTGCGATGCGCGTGCCAGCTGAGTCCTGGAGATCCTGGAACCGTGCCGGTGTGGCTGCGGCACACTGGCTGTGTGTCAGGGCTGAGATGGCTGTGCTGCCAGTAGGTAGAAGCCACCACGTACCGATTGTCCCCATGTGCCACTGTCTGGTGCTCAGCGTGCCCCACAGTTCTGTCCCCCAGAGCCGTTTGCAGACACCAGCTGCAGATTGACAGTCATTGCTGGGATTTTTGTGTCCTCGGGAGAACTGCCACACCTGGAATAACTCCTGCTGCTTGGGTTGAAGGACAATGTTAGAAATTCCGCTATCCTCCGTTCCCCGGGCTGTGGGTATTTCGGTGCTGAGGGAATAACCTGAGCTGCTGCTGAGAAGTGCATTGGCTGCTGCCATGGCTCTGTTTGTTCTAGTCCTTAGAGGTTTTTTATGGGCATGTATTTATTTTTATTTGGTAGAAAAATACATTGTCAGCCCCACAGATCAAGGATCAAGATGGGCTAATTGCTCAGATGGACAGATGAATGCCGTGAGCAGGTCCCTCCATCTCGAGGGAGGCTCTGAGGTCCCTGTCTTCCGCTGGCTAACTCACCATCACCCTCTTTCAAGTGGCAGCTCCTTTGGTTTCTGAATACCTACAGATGAAGAGAGATAACTGGCAAACAAATTTCTCTGATCTCTCTTTACAAGCAGCTCTTTCCCTCTGGAGATGTCAGTGGTAGGTGTCCCTGGAGTAAAGAAGCACGTTGGGCTTTTGCAAATAAGCCGCTCCTGAGGCGCTGGGGCTAGTGGAGATTGGGCTTTTTAGAACAGGACATATTTGTTACCTTCAGTTTGGGAGCTGCAGTTGGAGCTGTGTGGCTCAGGGTGGTGGCAGTGGGCTCCAGGGTTCACTGGGGCGCACTCATACAGGCAGAAGCAAAGGCCCATCTCGCATTCATCCCACTTTTCAAGTTCAAGGCTGCTTTTTGCTGCAGAGGAGCTGATCTCATCACCTGCACGTGGCCAAAGCTGTGGAGGCTCATGCAGACAAAAACTGGGGTGCTCTTTGGCTCCTGGGGTGAGGGGTGAAGGTTGGGCTGGCAGAGAGGATGGGGATGGAGGGGATCTGGGGCTGGGGTGAAAAGCTACCAATCCTCTGTGGGAAGCACGAGGTAGAAACAGGAGTGGGAAAGCTATGCAAGCTGGCATTTCACCCCTCGTTAAAGAATATAAAGCTGAATCTGATGTTGTGCAAAATTAATGTGTCTGCATTGTTTATTTATGTATGTAAAAGTTACAGGTGCTTCCTGGGAGTAATGAATTGTGAATAAAAAACAGCAGTGTGCTGAATTTTTAAAATATAGAAAAATGTATTCTCACAATACAAATGTGTGAGAATAATGAGGAGAGAATCACAGAACTGTTTCCCTCGGGTCCTATGCTCCAGAGTCTGAGTTGGCATGCAGAGGACTCACATCTGGAGGTAGCACAGGTGGTGCCAGGTACCCTCCGGTGTTTCTATGGCCAGTGTGAGGCCCACACTGTCCTTGGCAGGTGTCTAAGCCAAGAGGTGACATGTAGGTAGTTATTGCTAAGAGGAACGACGGAGAGCTCTTCCTCTCACCAGAGAGCCCAAGATGTGACCGTCACCCTAGAAGACGCCACGGGTTGGTGAGTCCTGAATGTCCCACCCTTGGAGAGGAATGCGCAGGAGCAGGGATTCCCGTCTGCTGGTGCAGTGTGGTGGCACTGGGACAGCTCAAAGCCGACAAGTGGGGGTGCAGAGAAGGATGGTGTTCATGGTGGGTCCTTGTCACAGCCCTGTGCCCTCTGCCCTGCCACGCTTTGGGCAGCGCCGCTGCATTTCAGCTGCCTCCACGCTGGGGTTGCTGATGAGGCTGCTCCACAGCTCAGCCCAGCACCACGCCGGATCCTGCCCAGGGATCTTTGGGCTCTGGCAAAAGAACACTGGCTGCTGGGGCCAACGCGGCATGCCAGGGAGGCAGAGCCATCGCCAAGGCGAGTAGAGGGGACAAGGTTTGCAGCAGCAGGCGTCCTGAGCAGTCAAAGATTTCAGGGCAGCAAGAGCAAGGCTGCTCCCTTCCGCTGTGTCCTCAAGCTCTGTCAGGGAGAGAGCACAAATTAAAATTAATGATGGCTTGCCTTCCTCCAGTGCCCTTCAGAGCACGTTACGCGCTGCAGCTGCCTGTCCGGCCGTGCCGACGGTGTGCGCGGGGGATTGGCTCTGCGGGGACACTGCAGTGCTGCTGACTCACGCCGTGCTGCAGCTTCCCCTCGTCGCCGGGTCACACTATTGCAATACATATTGGTTTGCCTTGCTTTTTTTTTTTTTTTTTCTTTCTTTTTATGGCCTTACTGAGAAAATGCTGCATTGGCATCAGCATGTGCAAAGTGCTGCCTGCAGAATTTTAACTCACTCCCAGGGCCTTTCGGGATGTCGCTGCCCGTCTGGAGGGAGTCATGCTGGCTCTTTGTCAAACATCACATTGATTTAAAAATTACTTTGATGGCTCTTTAAGGCAGTGCACTTCTTGTGGCCCTCTGCATTTGTCAAAGCTGATCTCTCTCTTCTCCCGGTGGCACGCAGAGGGGCAGCATTATCTGGCTTGGATGCATTGATTTTCTGTGAGTGGCGGTTTTGGATGGGGAGAGGGAGATCAGAACTGAAGCGTTTGACTCAAATCTCCCCCAGCTGTGCTCAGCTCTTGGGCAGGATGGCGCTTGCTGCACACACGCTGCCAGCAGAGATTTTCCTCCCAAGCCACCTGGGCGGTGGACGAGACATCGCTGCCTGGGCTAGAGATTTATAAGGTGCAGACCAAGAGCTGTGATAAAGGCCCACATGCTCCTGCCTGCTAGTTCTTTGTAAATCTGGCAGCCCTTGCCCTGAACCCTAACCCAACAAGGCCAGTTGATATGGCTGCTTTTCTGTTGCTTCTGTACAAGAATGGAACACAAACCAAAGACTGCAGAGGTAACAGTAGAAATTAAGATCCAAAGGTGACTCATTCTGTCACTTTCCGCAGGCTGCAAAACAGCCTTTCCTTGAGGATAAAAACAATCTCCGTATCTGTACACTCAGCTGTTAATACCGTAAACAAAGTACAATGTTTTTCAGATTATTGAATCATTGCTGTCAGTAGAACAAGCAGCTCAAGCAGGCTGCCAAGGCAGGAGATGAAAGAAATCACTAATTTTACGTTACTAGTTCATGCACAAATTTCTGAGTGGGGGTGATTAACCGCTGGAAGAAGGCACCATGGGGAGTAGGGGATACTCTGGTTCCTACTGTCTCCAGATTGCCCTTCTGCAATGGATGCTTTTGCCAGAAAAAGTTGTTGGACTCAATGCAAGTGCAACTGGCTGTACCATGGTGGGACCCCACTATGTGCAGGGGACCAGTGGAGATAATCTAATCATCTCAGCCACCCTTAACAGTCGTGACACACTCTTAAAAATGGTCTTGCTGTTCATGCACGCTCTGAATATCAATGGGTCAGTTCATTCTGACACTTTAAAGAAATATCTTTCAGCCGGCAGCAGCTAGTGGGCTAGGGATGCTGTGCCTTGTGCCTCCAGGGATGCTGCAGTGCCTTCCTGCCCTGCAATGCTCAGCGGGATGCTGTGCGGGGGGCGTTCAGTGCAAGCCACACACCTCTCCTGGAAGGGCAACACAGCCATAGAGAGGTGCAGCACCTTGCTTTGGGGGCCAAAAAGGCCCTGGGGTGGGAGGGAGGCTGCCCGGAAGGTGACAGCATGGCAAAACTGCCTTTCATCAGAGTCAACTCCAAAACTGAGCTCTCCTGCACTGCAACCAGTCATTCATTCTACACATTCCTGTGTGTGGCAGGTCGTGACAGAGGACATTGGTCCTGACTGCCCATCTCTGACCCTGGCAGTGCTCACTTTCCTCGCTGACCTCACACAAGAACTTGGATGCAGCCCCTGCCCATGGCTCCATAGCTCCAGTCCTGGGAAACAGCTGTGATTAATTCTGAGAGCTGCTAATTAAGCAGGATGCACCTTGGATTTACTTGAGTTTGGGTATGATTCATTTGTTTTGCTTTTACTCGTATTCAATCCTGCTCCTTGAGGGAGAGCTCAGCATCCGGGGGAGCAAAGAAGATGCAGCTGGGAAGAGAGGGGAGGGGAGACATCTAGCACAACTTGGAGGTGACTTCCTTCGTAAGACTTCAGAGAAGAGCCCATTTCTCAGGCCCCCAGAGCTGAGGATGCCCTCTGCCATAGGCTGTTGTGTGAAGAAACGTTTGCTGCTAATCATGGGTCTAAATATTTCATGCTTCTTCTACCCATCAAGCAGCAGAGACACCTGGGCATCACATCCCAGCCCCGTCTCTGCCTGCAGCTAGTGCTGGGACCTCTGCCATCCAGGGCAAAATCTGCCCCACTTGAGCTCCAGGGTGGAGGTCTGAGTTGGGAGATGCTGACCATCAGACATGGGTTCCTTCAGCCACGGACGGCTGACAGGCAGTGGAGAGGGTAAGTTGTCACTGGAACATTATTTACTTGAAGCTGTGATGGACCAATTCTTTCCAGTACAGTCATGCTTTTGTCGTTAGAATACATGCAAAGATAAGATATATATTACAGGGAGGGGAAAAACAGTTATTGAAAGGATTTATATGTGCTGGCCAAGCTCTGATTGGTATTCAGAACTGGAAGAAAGTAGGAACCTTAACGTTTACATCCGTACCAATTTAGGCTTTAATTTAGGCAATATAATGCAATCTATCTTTCCCTGGATTTTAATAGCTTTTCTATTATTTTGCTCCATGGATACTTGGAAGTGTGAGCTCTTTACTACGTGATTACTTAGACCAATAAAAGAGCTATTTACTTAACACATTAGTTTGCAGGCAGCCTTCTATGAGTCTGCTTCTGGAGGTTGCCTGCTTTCCATGGCTGTGGGTATGAATATGCATAATTAATAAATGTTATTTGCTAAGCATCTATTCCTGAGTGTCTCAGCTCTCCTTGACCGAGAAATTCTGCCTCTCTCGGATCTAGTCAAAGGTTTAGACTTTTTAATTTATTTTCTTATATTAGACTCAGAAAATAACCTTATTATTCTACTAGGTAGATTAGTCCCGGAGGAAGATATGAATAAATGAAAAAATGATAGGTGAAAAATAGGCCAGAGCTGCTATTACAGCAGAGTCTTTCTGACCTTTTAATTTTTGGTTCTAAACCATGGGAAAGGAGATTCTGTGAGCATCCAAACCGCAGCCAGCCAGCCCTGCTGCCCCAATAGCTGTTCTTCTGAGCAAAATGAGGGGCTTTCTAATAGAGCAAACATTTTCTCTGAAAATAAATTTGAAGTGCCTGTTGTAGTAAATGTATTTTGAATTGCGTCAAGACTGTAAAATTCAATGTACGTGGTAAATCACATTTTGGACTGTACACACTAGAGGGTGCTATGGAAAAAACAATCCCCGGGCTGATGCCAGACTCCTGCCCTTCTCCCAAAGGCCATGGTCCCTGCCGGCTCCTGCCCTCTTCCCTGGGAAAAGGGGTGTCTTTTAGGAGCAAATCCTCAAAAAAGCAGTTTAGGGATGTTGGAGGAGTAGTTTTGTTGAAAGTAAAATGTATTGCTTGAATATGCCGATTTTTATCAGAGTATTAGATGGGGAAAGGGCTTTTATTTCAATCACATCAAAATGTTGCATTTTGAGAGCATTTCCAGTTAGGTGATGTTGGTCCTATTGGATGTTTGCCCTGTATTCCTTCTCCACACTGAAACGTTGCATATATAGCTGGAAAATACTTTTACACAGTGTACAACTCTCAACAGGATAATTTGACACCACTAAAGGTATGCAGGACCCAATTAAAATGTTTCAGGGGACTGGAAATTATTTTTGCAGGCTTGTTTCATCTGAAATTCCAGCTTTTTCTCCTGCTTCCAGGACCTTTGCTTTCCAGCCTGGGAGCTGGCATGGTCTGATTTGGTCCTCGTGTGCCTATCACCCACAAATTTGCCTAATCTCTTCTTCAAGTCCCCTGCGTTCCCCATATCTGCAGCTTTCCATGGATGAAAGTCATTGGGACAAAGGGAGATGGAGCTCCTTTGCTTTTCTTCTGCCTGATCCCAGTTTGTGTTGGGAAACAGAGAATGGGATTTCTCAGCTCGCCAGCAAAGTTCCAGGTTCCAACTGCCTCCCGGAAACCCGTCTTCTTCAGCTGAATAATGCTTGAATAAAGCCAACTTACGATGACAGAAATGCAGATGATCTTTTTTTTTCCTTTCCTCTGGGAGCTAATATTAGGAACTGGGGATATAATCCCTGTGCACTGGAGAGCCTGAGGAGGCTGATGCACGGCGAGGCCACGGCGTGCCATACAGCTGCTCCAAGGGCTGTATTTTCACCGTGACTACTTGCATTGATGCCTTCATGGAAAAGAGAGGGGCTGTTACAGGAACAAGGCTGAAATCAGTGCAGAGGTGTGAGAATTTAGCCCGTGCTGTTATTAGTAGTCATTACAGTTCTGCATATGTGAGGCCTGAACGATAACAGGCGCAGGCTGTTTGCTTTGCTGTGTTACAGTACAACAGCATCTTTGTTGCGGCTTTGATGAGCTGTCTGTGCTGCAGCTCGGGTAAGGGCTGCTTTTCTGTCTGTAAGGAAACATCATCTCTGTTAAAGCAGAAATATTTCCCTCTGAACGACAAAAAAAGAAAAGCCGAGCAGTGGTCTTGTCAAGTGCTGTTCTGCTGATAAAACAGAAAATAGGACAAAAGTTTTCTCCCATCAAACAGGGTTATTCTCAGCAAAGAGAAGACATCTATTTATTTATTTCTTCTTGCTCCTGTGCTTTTTTTTTTTCAAACGGGCTCCAGGTGTGATGCTGCAGTTCACCAAAAGAGTTGTCACTGGGGGTAAAGAAATCCAGCAACAGGCTGGGAAGGAGAAGCACACACTAGCTAACTAGTCGGGAAGGCTCTCCAGGAGTTTGCCTGAACTGTGGCACAGCAGCGAATGCATGGTTCGGTGCATGGGGTACGCACACAGTTGCATTTTGAGAACCACAGGTTTGAACTGAGCTGCAGCGGTGTGAGGAGCGGCAACCCTTTCCAGCCTCTCCCACAGTGATTAGTGCACCGTTTGTAAATCGCTGGAAAAAAAAATATTAGCTGAGTAATGCCTAAACAAAGCATCTGTGTGTTTTGGTACAGTGAGAAGTATGCAGGCTGGGCTGCCCAGCCTGGCTCAAGATCAAATTCAGAGCAGTCTTTAGCTTTTAGGAAGCCTGACATGTGCTTCTGCCTGGAGTGATGACACTGGAGGAAGCAGTGGGCACCCATTTGGGAAAAGGAGATACCCCCTTGGCATCAGCCACATCCTGAGTCCGTTGATGATGATTCAGGGAGGTTCATTTAGGTTGGAAATGGAGATGTTATTCCAACATGATCTGAAATGTACACCAGGCATGGTATCTGTCGGTGCTGCTATCTGCAGAGAAGGGTCTCCAGGGGGAATGGAGCTGGTTGGGTTCAGAGGTGGTGCTGTGATTTGGAGGGACATGCTGGAGACAGTGTATGTTAGGGTTCTCCTGCATGCTGGGCACTTTTGGGAAGCAATTATTCTCCTTCTCAAATGCATATCAGACTCTCTGAAGGCACAGCTGAGCACTGAGTTATGTACTGTGTGTTTTTCCCCTCTACTGTACCTAGCTGAGTTAGGAAAAAGACAGCAAGACTGGCAGAAGCTGCTCTTTGCAGTGATGCAGCAACTGAAAGTAGAAACTCTGCTTTTTATGGCTCTCATAGCAAGGCTTCCCATTCAGGCTAGGAGTAGCTGCTGTTCTGATTTACAACACACAAACAGACTGCATTGTTTTCTGCTTTGCCTTTTTAATTACAGCAGATATCGGATGGGTAGCTAGTGAAAAAAAAAAAGAAGGGAAAGACCAGACCAGCTGGCTTTCAGATATTTTGGAATTGTAGGAGTTCAGCACACACTCTTCTAGGCAAACACTGCCCAGGTGCCCCTGCAGACGGTGCTGCTATCTCTGGGTGCATGGGAAGGGGGTATTCTTTGGGGCAGAGAATGCAGTTGGGTGGTTTAGCGATCTGGCAATCCCCGGGGGAGACTTGTGTATATGGGATCTGTGTGAGCCAGGCAAGAACCAGCCTGTGAGGCTGGCTCTGCATGGCTGGCAGGAGTGCTGTTATCAAAAGGGACATTTTTTTCCCCCTCAAATCATCAAACACAGCTGCATTAATGCGAGGGAGCAGACGGCTGAGTAGGCAGGGGCCATTTTAACAACGTGGTAATGTGGTAATGCCTTTTTTTTTTTTTTTTAAATCACACCTGCAAATGGCTGAACTGATTTCTGTAACTTAGGCTCCTCTGTGTCGGATGTTCAGGGGGTGATTGCTTCCCCGGTGGATCCTTCTGCAATGATCACTGGATGTTTGAGAGCTTCCTCGAGCTCCCCTCCTCTCGGAACTGTTGTCATGGTGTAGCAAAGCAAAGGGGCTTGTGCCAAGGCTTGCCAGGCGAGCCGCTCTGCGGAGTTCTCCTCTGCCTTCAGGTGACTCGGACGCTTGTGGATTGGCAGTGGGTTATTAGCCCTTGCTGGAGGCAGAGACTGTGCCAGCACAATGGTTCCTTAAGCGCATTGCTCTGGTGATTACAGCTTGACTCAGCCTTGCAGTGCTGCTTTTCTTCCCATCTGAGCCACTCTTGGGAATCAGAGGTTTTGGCAAGCACTTCTCTGGTGTAGTATAGTGTCACTGGGGACTGGGGTTCATTTACCACGACAGTCTCGCGTGTGCCCAAATAGGCTGCAGGCTCCAGCCATCAAGGAAGAGGAGTGAGCGCCAGCAGCCAGTGAGTCAGTGCTCTCCCTCCGTATTTGCAAGGCTTGGGTGGTGTTCCTCTGAAATGCCAGTTCACTTCCAGAGAAGCATAAATCACTACGTTTATACACGCTTCAGTTCTGCAGATCCCTCTTTAGCAGCCAGGATGGGGTTTACAATTAATAAAAAAAGGAGGGCATGTGAAAGCAAAACCTGAATGTCTTTAATAATTATCCCAGGAGAAAAAACTTTCACTCTTCCTTCGGGTGATGACAAACACTGGGGAGCAGCCACCCCCGGAAACTCAGGCCTCTCCTGCCTCCCCTCCCTTTGAAGCTCGGTTTCCTTCCCCTTGGCGGTGCCGCGACGTGACTGGGGACAGCGTGTTCATCATGTGCTGGCCCTCTGTCTCCCTGCGGGGCTGTGCCTGACTGCTTCTACAGTCACCCATGTCCTTCCCTTCAGGCTGGTTCCTCTGTGGCCAAACGGGGCAGCCGTTGCCATTTGCAGGCTGTGGAGAAGAAGTGAGCCCTCCTTCCCCATCTTGCCTGTCTCTGCACATCTCTGAGTGGGTGGCGTGCGCAGGGCTGGAGGGGGACAGGAACACTGCTTTGCAGGAAGAAGGCACCAAGTGTTGTTCTGTGGGTATTCCACCTCATTAGTCAGCAAAGAGATACTCAGGAAGCCTTTAGTTTAACACATCCGGGTCTCCCTTATCTGCTTCGATAAATTAACTGAGAGCATTTTTTCCTGCCCGCTCTCTGCTGATCCAAGCAGTCTCATTTAAAAGCCTGACTGCCCAACGTTTGGCGTTTTCTTTCTTGCTTGTACCTGATGCTCACCCATGGCTCATTGCCTCCCTTCTGAGTCCTTGTTCCCCTCTGGTATTTCTACCTTTGACGTTACGTTCCTTCTCTTGCAAGTCCAGAGAACAAAGCTGTCCTCCCCACGCACTCAGGTGATCCTTCTTTTCCTAACTGAGCTCCGCAGTGCAGAGTTATTAATAAAAAATCACAACGTCATGTACAGCCCGCACCATCACATCTGTCAATGTCACCAGCATGTGAGATCGTGTGTGTTTTCCATCTTTTAGTGTCTCTTGCTGCAGCAGTTCTTTTAAAAAAGGGGAGTAAAGCTGAGTAATCCCTCTTCACCTGCCAGAAGTGAGCGATGATTTCAGTTTGGGGTGTGGCAGCTTGGTATTGTCATTTGTGATTACTAGAAACTGTTATTTGCCAACATTCAGCTGCTAAAAAGAAAACATCTCTAATATTCTACCAGGATTTATCTTACCGAAGGTGTCAAACTGATCCCGGCATGTCAGCCTTTTATGTAGAATGTCCTTCCCTAAGCTGAGCTCATGGCCCACGCCTCTGCCTACCCCTTGGTAACACACGTAACGTTAGCATTCATCTGTGAGCATTAAAAGCAACTTCTGCTTAAGTTAAGTTGGGTTAGGTGTTGCAGACTTATTGTCAGCATTCCCTGTAGTTAGCACAGTCAGTAGGAGAGCACAGGAACGCAGTGCAGGACCAACTGACAGTGAAAGCTGGGTTTTGCTGCTGTGACGGTGAGCAACGTGCAGAGCGGCAGCAGACCATGAGACCCTCTGCCCCGGCACATTGAGGAATTCAGGACAAAATCTTCTGAAGAAAACTTTGCAGCAAGAAAATGCAACACAACACCAAGTTAGAGACCAGAGCAAGACTTTATGGTGCCGGTGAAGGTGGATCTTTTTCTCTACACACTTTCTTTCTGTTTTCCTTCGGGCTTGTCATGGCAGGGATGGGAGCTGTAATGAGTTAATACCTCCCTGGTGCTCCCCAGAGCAGTGCCTGGTTTCCTCTGTTGATGGATTTGCAGCCTTTAACAATAAAAATGGAGATTAGCGGGTAGCTCTGTTGGTGCTTTGGAGGATTCAAAGTACCAAAAAAAGTGGTGCAGCGGAGGGAGTCAAAGCATCACCCTGAAGAACCAGATCCCATCAGCAGAGAATGCAGAGGACTACTGGATCTCACAGACCTGCAAGGGAATCTGCAAGTGGGTCTGAGGGTGACACTGGTCCAGAGAATGACTGCAGCCTTTATTAGCCCTCTTGGCCCAAGTGATTCTGAAACAGAATCTCTTTATATATATATATATGGTAGGTTTGACAGTGTTAAGAGTTGGACTCGATGATGTTAAGGGTCTTTTCTAAACTAAACAGTTCTATGACTCTATATATACATTGTCACCAAGGCACAGCTCTGCAGCTTTGTTTCTGCTCTGCATGTTGATTTGTTTACATTTTGCATGTGCAGGCAGCCCGCATGCATGGCAGCAGAGCTTTGCAAGGCCAGGAAAGGCCAGCAAGCAGGGCCATTGCCATGGCTGGTCCCCGAGGAGGAGATGGCAGGGACAGGCAGGAGTTGGCAGCAGGCTGCATTTTGAGGAGTGCAGAAGCCCACCCGCCAGTGTGGGTGATGCAGCTACTCCTCATGGAAATGGGACCCAAATAGGTTTGCTGGGAGCAAGCCAAAGCTGAAATTAGAGAGTGGCTGTTGTGTCCATGGGGAGGGAAACAACAGCCTCAGTCCAGCTTGCTGGGTAGGCAAACAGCTGCCAGGAAAGTTTAGTGGGGCCAGGGGGAAAAGGTGATGGAGAGAAAGCTGCATTCGGATTAGAGGCTTTGTCTAGTCCTCATCATTCCCCAGTACGTGAGGCTACCTGGGAATCCACCACTTGAAGGGCTTTAAAATCTCATGGACCTCGGGGCAGGAGGAGGAAAGTGGTGTGGGCTAGGCAGGAGGTAGTTCTCTTCCAAATGTAAAAATCCCCAACTGCCTTGTGCTGGCTTGTGCGAGTGGTCATTTACCTCCCAGCTGGAGGGATGTACAGTAAGTGCAGCGGAAGGAAATCCCTTGCTGTGCTGCAATTGCTCTGGGTCACAGTGTTTGCAGATGCTAATTTCTCTGGTGCCTGGACTGCCATGCCTGCCTGATGCCACCAGTCCTGCCCTTCTGCACGTGTGTTCTTGGCAGCCCTGTGCAGCCCTGAGTATCAGGGTTATTTCTTTGTCCATTGTCACAACTACCTTATACCATATGATACTTTCTGCTGTTCTATGTAGCAGTAAAGAGCTAAAGGTCGCTTGCTCTCTGCAGCCTGATGGGGTGAGCGTGCCGTGGTGCATAATGCAGGAAGGACATCAAATCTACCTGCTCCTTCTGCTCTCCATGGACTGTTCACAAAGACACAGTAATATCCCTTCCCTCTAGACGCCTGCCAAAAACACAAACTTTGCCTGCTTTGTAATTCCTGCCCAGAAGGTTTTGGGAATGCCGATGAGAAGCTGGAGACTGAGGGGCCCCAGTCTGGTCCTCTCTGGCTTCCTTCCCTTCCCTGGGGCACATCAAAGCAATAATTATCCCTGTTCCTCCTCTCCATGGCAGGATTTAAGGTTCACCCAGCTGGTCTTCTGCTTGTTCACAGCGTTGTGTCCACAACCCATCTGAGCACCTGGCCTTGAATACAGGCCCTCTAAAGCCACCAGCTAAGTAACCTACTGAAGTCCGGCAGTTTTGTGCAAATCCCAGCCCAAGTTTCCCAAGCATGGGTACGGCCACGCTGCCTCGAATGGATGTTGTGAGCACATCACACTCTTCTAAATCGTGCAGCCAGCTGGGGATGTAAAGCACTACAGAGAAGAGGCTGCCTCTCAGTCTGTCCTGTGCCAAATATGGGATGTGGCATTGAGTAAAAATGAGGGACACCAGAAAATAATAGACTTCCCATGAAGAAGAGCAGTAATTTGCAGCTCTAAATCACCTTTCATCTACAGATCACAGAGGCGTCTCAAGCACTAATTAATGCAGCCTTGCAGCATCTCTGCCCCATAACTAGTACAGGGCGATGGTTATTCCATCCACTGGCATGCAGCCACGTGTCCTTGCAGGCACCTGCAAGAGGGAACTGGCTCGCAGTGTTGGTCCTGTTCCACTTCCCACGGCTGTGCTGAAGGTGCCCTGGCACCTGTGCCAAGGTGTCGATGTGTGTCCTAAGCACGTGCAGGTCTGGTGGCTGCTTCCACAGCAGGCAGGTGAAGATAGGCCAGGGCTCTGCACCAGTAAATGGGCAGCTGGAGTAGAACTCAATCTGGATTCAAGCCATCAATGCCTTGGGTTTTGTTTGATATTTTCTATGTGGAAATCACTATTTAACTCAAAGAAAACTTGAGCTAGAAAGGTAAGCCCCCTCCAGCAACAAAGAGCCCTAGCAAGGTTGTAAAGAAAGCATGGCATGAAAGTTTCCAGTCTTCTGAAATTTTCATAAATTTATGTATGCATGTATATATATTTTAATATATATATTTACACAATATTTTCAAAAAAGCTAGAGTTCTTTACCCTTAGTAGTTATCTATGTAAAGTTGGAGACAAACCTAGAGGGCTTGCTAACACAGACATGGAGCACAGAAGACAGGTTCTCAAGGATCTGCACGTGGGATTGTTCATATTCCTCGAGCAGCATGTGGAAGCCTGGCCAGTCCCAGACTCAGTCCCCTGCTTCCCTGAGCTGAGCCATCTTTCCTAGGGAAAATTAAAAATGCTTTACTGTGAAGAATTTAAGTGTGAGAGAGAGCTAAGAAGTGGCAGAATGGGGAAATTTCCCTGTTAGCCATAGGTGTACCAAACTCATCTTCCCTCCCTCTGGGCTGGGTATCTACAATGCACACCCTGCAGCTCTCTGGTGCCTGAGGGATGCAAGGAGACTGTGGGCTACAAAACTTGTCTATTTTGAGTTTTGAGTGAGCAAAATGAAGCAGAAATTACTGAGCATGTGAGAATTCCAGCATGTGGGAATTGAAATGTAAGACTGTGAAATACAGGAGAGGAGAATCAGACTGGGTAGTCTCTCTCTGCACTCAAAACGTCTATGAACATTGTTGAAATACTGTGTGTGATCATTTTGCATGGCTGAAAATAGCTCTGTGAGGTGCTGGGCGACAGTGAAAGCCAGCCTTTGGCACTGTGCAGCTCCCAGCACTGCTTTACAGTCACACCAGGAGTATAAAGAAAGCACAACTGGGGTTTGCTGTTTTGTCCATGTTACAAGCAGGTAAATTAAAGGTTAGAGAGACTGTAATTTGCTTCAGGCCATGGAGAGCATTGGGGCAGGAGTGAGACCTGTGAGCCCTAGCTGACAGTCCCTTGCTCCGATTTCTGCATGATGTGGGATTTGTTTCCTTCATTAAAAATAACCTTGTTTATAACCTCTGTTTCATGATTCAGCTTTCCCGCAGTCAACGACTGATCACCATCTAAGCAAGGTAGCGTCAGATTTCAGGAGGAAGATGCGATGGGCTGTCGCAGCTCGGGGATGCTCCTTGCAAAGTTCAGTTGAGGAAATGAGGGTTACCTTGTGAAAGAGCTGTTCTTTTTACAGAGGAGCTCTCTCTGAGATCACTGTGGCAAATCCTAAACTGCCTGAAGCTCCTGTTGTGCAAATTCCCACTCTGGCTTCTGCCCTGCCAGAAACACCAGTGTCTCATCACCATGAATGTGCAAGCTCCAAAGGTACAGACAAATGTGGTTTTCCTGGTTCCTCTCTTCCATCTTGCCTGCAGGTCAGAGCATCAGACATGCATCGCTCTCTACGTGGGCACCCAGAGCCCTACCAATAGCACAGCTACCAGTTTTACGCCTAAAGCGAGACTCATTGCCAAGAAAAATCTCCTAGAAAGTCCCACATGCCCACTTTTATTCCTCACACTGCGGTGTGATGCGAGTGTCTCACGAGTAGCACAGCTCTCCTAGCTTTTAAGGACCATGTTGCCAAGGTTTCCTTGCTGCTGTGTTATCTTGCCTCCAAAAGCAGCTGCAGTCTTCACCCTGTTTAGCAGATGGGGAAGCAGAGGCACAAAACGATCAGGACCAGTGTTTTCCAAAATTGTCTCACAAGCGTTGGCTAGCTCTGGATTCACTTGCCACTTTCAGGTGGATCAGCCCACCGGTTGCTTCAGCAGCTGCTGACCCAAGTGATGCAGCCATGGCCACACAGATAATCAGTAGCAGAAACCTGAAGAGAAGCCAGAACCCTGAGGCACAGTCCTGTGATGTGCACTTGAGCTCATTCTTCCTTTTTTTAGGAGCTAATCCTTTGTCCTTGCAGCAAGAGGAATTTTCCATAAATGTGGTATTTTTTTTTACACATCATTGTGTGTTTAATGTTTAACAGCGGGACCATTATGGTTTTATTAGCAGCATGTAATGCTTTTTCATCTTCAACTGACTTTGCAAACATTAACTAATTGATCTCAACTACGAATCAGTGGTGGTAACTAGGAAAAGGGGTGAAATGATCTGCTCCTGGTCACTGAGGAAGTGGTTGTCAGAATAGGGTGAAGAGATTGGGGCTCCCGCTTTGCTGCTCAGACCACGAACATCAGTGATTTTATTACAGTCATTTCCATCAGCGTTGCTGGCAGTGAGGGCTGCTCTGTGTGCAGTGAACAACCTTTGGCTGCTTCTTTCTGCTTCTGGTTGAATTCACACTTAACAACATGCAGCAAATGTCACGAAACCCAGTAGAAAGCTGATTTTTTAAAGAAATTTGCAATTGGCTTCGTTTTCTTCAGTGATCTGGTAGCTGCTGGTTGTTTTCAGCTCACCCTGACAAAACGTGTAATTAAAATGTCTATATTTGTGGGAATTAAATGCTAAAGTCAGAGATGAGTGAGGTTGCTTGCAGCTAAATGCTGTGAGGTGTTTAAGGGCCACGTTGGCGAAGACTGACTCGAAGCATCCTGAAGACGGCTGCCAGGAAATTAGCTCCTCTTTTACAGTATGCAGAACATGTACAACAGCTTTATGATTTACTCTCTCATCTGCTTCACATTGCGTCTATTTTCCCTCGCGACTGTCCTGGCGTACACAGTCTTCTGTTGCAAAAGAGGAGTGAAAATGAGCACTGCAGTGTGGAGGAGCTGTGCTACTACCCAGGTGAGGATGGCCAAGCCTGGCAGGAACACAGCCCCTCTTGTGGGAGGGATAGGGGTAGCAACAGCTTTGGGGATGGAGGGGACCCAGCGGGTGCATGTCGTGGTTGCTCAGAAGACAGAGAAGGATGCAATGATGACTTTGGACATAAGGATGGGCACGGTGCGGGGGGGGGGGGGGGGGGGTTGATAGCAGCTTTGGGAAAAGCTGGGACAGAGAAGGAAGGTGTGATGCTGACTTTGGGGACAGAGTGGAGATGTAATGATGGCTTTGGGGGCAGGGGAGACAGCAGGAATGCATGATGGTGGCTTTAGGGACAGAGGGGACGTGGCAGGGATGTGTAACAGGCGCTTTGGGGACAGAGAGGACACTGCAGGGATGTGTGATGGTGGCTTTGGGGCCAGTGAGGACACAACAAGGAGGTTTGATGGTGGCTTTGGCAATAGAGGGAACAGAGAGATGTCTAACAGTGGCTTTGGGGTGACTAGGGATGCAGACCCTCAGCAGGTGGCTGTAGTGGTGGCTTTGAGGACAGGATGGACACAGCAGAGATGTGTGATGAAGGTTTTGGGGACACAGGGGACACAGCAAGGAGGCGTTATGGTGGCTTTGATGACGTAGGGTACACAGCAGGGATGTGTAACAGCTGCTTTGAGGTGCCTGGGGATGCAGAGCCTCAGCAAGTGGCTGCGGTGGTAGCTTTGGGGTCAGAGTGGAGGTGTGATGTGTCTTTAGGGACAGAGCGGACACAGTGCAAGGATGGTTTTGGGGGCAGGGTGGAGGTGTGATGGTGACTTTGGGGACAGAAGGGACACAGCAGGGATGTATAACGACAGCTTTGGGGACAGGGTGGCCAAGGTGTGATGATAATTTTGGGGCCAGAGGTAGCTATTGGGGACGTAGGGCACAAAGCAGGGATGTGTAACAGTGGATTTGGGGACAGAGTGGTGACATGATGGTGGCTCTAGGGACAGAAGGGACACAGCAGGGATGACAAGGTGTGATGATGGCTTTGGGGACACAGGGCACATGTCAGAAGCATGTAACGGTGGCTTTGGGGTAAGTGGAGATGCAGCCCCTCAGCAAGTGGCTGCAGTGGTGACTTTGGGGCCAGGGTGGAGGCATGATGGTGGCTCTGGAGACAGAAGGGACACAGTGAAGGGATGTCAGGATGGTTTTGGGGACACAGGACACAGCAGGGATGTGTGACAATGGCTTTGGGGACAGGGTGGACAGGGTGTGATGATGACTTTGTGGACATAGGGCACATCAGGGACGTGTAACCACGTTTTTGGGGTGAGTGGGGATGCAGCCCCCCAGCAAGTGGTTGCAGTGCTGGCTTTGGGGACAAGGTGGAGGTGTGATGGTGGCTCTGGAGACAGAAGGGACACAGCGAGGAGGTGTTAGATTGGCTTTGGGGACACAGGGGCCATGGCAGGGCTGTATGACGGTGGCCGTGGGCACAGGCCGTGGGCGCCTCGGGCTTTCCGTGTCCCTCCGACCCCGCGCATGGGACCGGGCCCGCTCGGGGCGGCGGCGCGGCCGGCCGGTTGCCATGGCAGCAGCCAGGCGGCGGCGCGCGCGCGGGCCCGGACCGTACCATGTGCTCCCGGCGGCGGGGGGGGAGTACGCGGGGGGGGGGGGGGGGGGGGGAAGGGGGGGGAAGCGGGCGGGCGGCCGGCGCAGGGGCCACGACGGCGGCGGGTGCTGCTGCCCTGCTTGCTCCGCCACGGCGGGCCCGGCGACCAGGAGCCGCTGCGTCAATGTAACCGCGGCGGCGGCGGCGCGGAGGGGACCGGGGGGTGGTGTCGGTGTCGGTGTGGGGGGCGCCGCTGAGTGGCATTTCCACGCCGCGCGTGGCCACCGGGCGGGCGGAGAGGGGGGGAGCGAGGGGGGGGGCGGTGTTAAAATGGCGGCGCGCGGGCGGCCCCCGCGCTAACCCGGCCCCGTGGCTCGCCCCGTGCCGCCGCGCCTGGCACGGTGCGGCCCCCGCGCTGAGGTAAGGCCGGGCCGGGCCGCCACCGGCACCCCCGGCGGGGAGGGGGGACAGCTCTGCCGCCATGTGGGGAGGGAGACAGCGGGGATGTGGATGTCATGCTGCGAGGTTGGGGACAGTGGGGATGGGGACGGCTGTGTCGCACGGCGGGGAGGGGTACAGCGGGGATGGGGACGGCGAGGATGGAGACAGCAGGCAGGGGGACCGCTCTGTCTTGATGCGGGGAGGAGGACAGCAGGGATGGGGACAACTGTGTGGCGATGCGAGTTTGGGGACAGCAACGATGGGGACGGCTCTGTCGCGGTGCGGGGCTGGGGACAGCTCTGTCGTGCTGCGAGTTTGGGGACAGCAGGGATGGGGAGAGCGAGGATGGGACGGCTCTGTCGTGCTGAGAGGTTGGGGACAGCGAGGATGGGAACAGCTCTGTCGTCCTGCGAGTTTGGAGACAGCAAGGATGGGGACAGCTCTGTCGCACGGCGGGGATGGGGAGAGCGAGGACGGTTCTGTCGCGCTGGGAGGATAGGGACAGTAGGGCTGGGAACGGCTGTGTCGTGCTGCGAGGATGGGGAAAGCTCTGTTGTGTTGCGAGGCTGGGGACAGCGGGGCTGGGGACAGCTCTGTCGCGCCACGGCAACGGGGACGGCGGTTCTGGTGCCAGGGCCCCACTGGCCCCTGTCCCGGGCGCCTCGCCCCTTTGTCTGCGGGCGCTGAGAGGGGCAGCCGGCATCGCCTTGGGGGTGGGGGGTGCCTTCTTTAAAAACCAACATTGAAAAAAAACGCAGGAAAACTAATTTTTGGAGCCCAAAGTGCTGCGGGCGCTGCGTGACCCACCAACGCCTCGTAGCGTAGCGAGGTGCTTGCTCAGAGCAGGCTGGAAGCGGACTTTGGCTCCCGAAAAAGCAGCACCGTCTCTCTGGAGGCTCCCGGCTCCCTCCTCACAGCAGGGAGAGGGGCCCGAGCGCAGCCGGGGGTGTTTTTTTTCTTTTTTTTTTTCCTTTTTTTTTTTTTGGACTCTTATGAAGACATGCGCATTTGTTCATTCTTGCCACCGCACTGGAGTCTGCCTAGAAACAAAGAACATAGCCTGGCGAAGTTGATGCTGGCTCTGAAAGTGTCTGCCTTTTTTTTTTTTTTTTTTTTTTGCGCCTCATTTGCTTGTGCCATAGTTAAAAGCATCGAGATATTTCCTTGGTTTTTTTTTTTTCCGTGTGCATGCTGATGGAAACCTGCCCTCCCCTCCTCCTCCTCCTCCCGGCTTCTCTCCCCTCGACCCTACCAGGCCAGTTCTACGCATTTTAGAAAGTGCAGCCATGACAGACAGAGCAACTTCTCCCATTTTCACCCAGCCTCGTGGTGTGACAGTTCGCGGGAGGTGTGCCTTCTAAAGGGGAGCCACCCCCTTGCTGAATCATCGTGGAGCGATGGCCGGACAGCTCGTCCGCCTTGGGAACAAAATATTCCCCTGTAGAGCATGAGGCGAGGCGAGACGCAAGTAAGAGACCTGTTAGCATTCGGCTCAGGCGCGGGCGAACGGTTGCAGGGAGAAAACCTTTCCCTTTCATGGCAGCAGGAGCTGCCGATGCGGTTTTGAGCTCACAGGCAAGACTTGTGCTGCTGTGAGGAACATCCCCAGCCTTTGAGGTAGTGGAACTCAGAGGGCCTCATCCTGCAGCTTCTGCTTCTCTCAAAACTCCTTTCTTGCATGGATAGGCTCTGTGTGAGATCAACACCTGGCTTGGGGAACAACCTACGAAATTATGGTATTGTGCAGCTGTGGTTATTAGCAGTAATCCTGCAGCGTGTTTGCACAGACAAGTGTGTTAGTAGTAGTGTTGTGTCTGTGCTATTTGCCTAAAAATAGTTGTTAGTTCTGCACTGGTGAGAGTCATTGCCTTCATTACTGCGAGGAAATAATGACTGTACCTTTGGGGGGCTTTGTCAGGTGCTGAAATGTTTCAAAGTGTCCCTGCTTTTATTCAAAGGATGCCAGAAAGTATGGGAGTGAGCAGTTTTGAGCAGGCGTGTATCAGGCGAGAGTAAATTGCAGCAGTTGTTGGACACGTAATGTGATCCTGTAATTAGAGCGAGGTAATAGTCTATACCACATTGAAACTATCTAGTGTCTGAGTTGGAGCAGCCTGAATTAAGCTAGTTCTTTTGGGATTATGCGGAAGCAATGCAGTTAAAGTTTCCATACAGCAGCTTCCGTGGGGTTGCAGAGATCTTTTCCCCCTGTGGGTCCTCCTTGCGGGTATTTTGCTTTTAAGGTAGTACATGGAGGCTGCTTTTCAGGTTGGAGAAGCACCTTATGTGGTGCAGTCCTGCTCCTTGGAGCTTTATTTACAAATAAAGGTCCAAATCATGCATCTTGGCCCTGGAGGGAGAAACTCCTGAAGGAAGGACTTAGGGGCCCACAAAAAGCTGTGTGTTAGCAAGTGGTCTGGTGGAGACCCCACAGGCGGTGGTCTTTCCAGCAGTTCTGCCAGCGGGGCAGTGTCCTTGCAGGAGGGCTCTTGAGCAGCTCTGGGTTGCTGTAGGGTTGTACTGGTGCAGAGCCGTGGGGTTACAGGCGTGCACAGGCCAGCCTGGGAGGCTGTGCAGAGTTACTGTGTGTGGGCGCCAGCCCTTCACACGGATGCTAATTTCCCTTGGGGGGTGTGTGTGTGTGTATATTTATAGACATGGTACATATTTAAATGAAGTCATTTTAAAGTGGTGATGGCCCAGAAAAGTTTGAGAGCTATTTCAGTGTCTGTGTGTTTCTCTTTGAAAGACAATGGACTGTGCAGAAGCTTCTAGGTATTATGGGATGTGCTTACAGCAGGAGAAGGTGCAGTCTGCTCTCAGGCGCAGTCAGCCTTCCCAGAAGGGGCCGAGTTTTACACCTGCAGCTGGTTCAGCCTGTATACAGCTGTAAGTCTGCTGCAGGTCTGGTGCTATCTTCTGGGTGGTTTGGGATATACCAGCGCGGGCCCAAAGCAGACCTAGGGGTCAGTGGGGAAATTAGCACCTCAGTGCTGTAAGCGCTCTGCTGCTCAGCCTCCTGCAGCATGCGGCCAAGGACAGGAGGTCAGGGTGCCACATCCTTCCCACTGCTGTTGGGGAGTGAGGGATTCCTATGGAGAAAGAGGGAACGGATTTGTGGCTCCCATGCTCCCTCCCAGTGCTGGCCCACATGCCATGGGAAGGCTAGTGACAAGTAGGGGTGCTTGACAGTTACCTATTTGCGGTGTTGGGGTGTTGCATCCACATAGAGGATTTTCTAGTGTTTTTTTTGCCAGGTTCCACTTCGCAAGCAGTGGTGGCCTGCCTGCTCTGCTGCCTCTGTTGGGGAATGGCTGGCATGAGGCTTCAATGTTATTCTTAGATTTTTCAGAGACCTAGAATTTTCCTCCTGGGATCTCCTCATCTTATCAAGATGAACACATGCAGCTTAGAATTTTGCACTTGTGTTGACACCTGAAGTTATGTTTTGAGAGGCTGTTCTGTGCGTTTAAGGGACTCTCAAAGTGAGACTTAAAATCTCATGACTGCAAAGGAAGGGAGATTGCCTTTCTTACCTGCTGCAGTATAGTTTGCAAATCAGTTTGGAAGCTGGTGCTGTGATGGAAGAAGTGATCCTGCTTCTTCAATCCCTTTCCTCCAGTCTCTCAATTACCCTTATGGATTAATAATCTTGCATAATAAGAAGGCAATGCTTATTTTAGCCATCGCTGCTTCTTCGGTTTGCTTCTCCATGACAGAAACAGTTTTGTTGACTTAAGGACCTGGGGTGCACAGGCAGGACAGGATGAGGCTGGACTGCTGCTTTTATTAGTACCACTATCTTATGCTGAGCTGAACTGACAGCAAAACTGCATTGCTAGTGTCTTGCAAATGGGTCTTTCTTCCTGCACAAGTCAAACCACGGCTCTCCTCGTCATTGATGCCTGCAGCTTAGTCAGGAGACTGAAAGCCAATGAAGATTTTCTTTGTGGCTAATGCAGGCACAGGTGATGATGATGAATCTGCAGGCAGGATTTGGTGACTGATGCCTGCAGCAGGACACTCCTGCTTGTGCTGGTGGTGAGAGCTTCGCTTTGGCAGTGGAGCAAACCATTGTGTGACTCAGACATGTTGGGAAACAGTACGCAGCCTTCCTAGCAGCAGGCTTTTCTGACCATGAACATACTAGAAGTCACGTGTGGAAACTAAAATGCATACTAGAAATATGAGGCTGCGCATAAAGAGGGAGGCAGCGCACTGAAAAGTGGGGTTTGCTTAGATCTCTGTTTCCAAATGTAGTCATAGGAGCTGTGGCTCTCTTGCTGAAAGCTGGGTGCAAACAACCAAAGAAGAACTGCCACCTCAGACAGACATGGAACCCTGCATTTCGGCTACCCAGGTCCAGTCTGTGAGCACTTCGCAGGAAAAATGGGAGAAATACCTTGCAGTGTGATAGGAACACTTAGTTGGGGAAGCGATTGCAGCTTGGAAGTGTGTGTGGGGGGAGGATTTATTGAGCAGTGTGTGTTTGCTCTTAAAATCCCTTAAAAGCTCTGAAGCTCAAGCTTGCTTGTTTTGCTGTGTTTGCCATATGTAATATTTCAGTGAGAAGTTTCAATTCAGTGTGGATGAGTTGATGCAGAAGTTGTTCCCTTGTAGGTGCTAAAGAACCAGTAATGCTCTAGTTTGGTTTTCAGACTGTTTCGTAGGTTTCTCTTTAACCAGCTTATTCCAGGCCTCTGGGCAGTGCAGGCATCCTTCTCTGGGGCAGTGCCTGGGTCCTAATTTGTCATGTGGTTTAAGCACAGACTTGTTTCTCTTATTGAAGCACAGTTTTTAAGTGAGAGCACTTATAATAACAAAACATTTTGTAATTCTCTCTTCATCTTTAGTGCAGTATCACAGATATGCCAGACTTTGTACATGTGTCTGCTCCTGAAATGGAATTCCTCCTTGTGCTTCCTAAATATAGAAACGGTATAAGCGGATCCTTTTAGTTTGTTTTCTGTAGGTTTCTGGGTGTGCGCAAATTGCTGCTCCTGGGTAGATGATTTGCCTGAATTTGTACTTAAAACGCCTTTGCAGTTGGGCACCTCTCGCCTGTTAAGCTGTGGCAGTGTGCATTCTACTTTGAAAAGGTGTGTATCCTCCTCTTTTTCCATGCCATCTTCCAGGAAGGCTTGTCTACCCAGAGCGATGTTATCTTACTCCATTTTAAATGGTGTTAGCAGGTTATTTTTTTTGCTTCTCAGGTCCTGATGCTAAGTACCCACCATGGGAATGAGTCGTCTCCTATTACTCATATGGAGCAAATATGTGGTTTGGCCTCCAAATTATATGGCCCTGCTCAGCGAGGGTGAGCTCTTCTGGAGCCCACGTAAAGGTGCCAGGATCTCTTTGCCTGCTTGCTTTTTCTTTTTCCCTTTTTTTTTTTTTTTTTTTTTTTTTTTGTGAAAGCATGTAGGCTGTTAGTGAGCTGAAAAAACCGGTGGCCTTCGGAGCTGGGTATTTTATGTCTCAGGGCTTCTGAATGCATAAAATCAGAGAGAATGTGTCTGTGTAATCCGATCTGCTCTTGAAAGCCTTGCAGAGGGCTGCGTGCTGCAGACATAAGCTGTGTCAATAAGAACTCTATTCACTCTCGGAAAACAGCCTCGTGATCGGGTTTGACTGGCAGGCTTCCTAAGGGAGGGCCTTTTTTTTGAGAAAGAGCTCTCATTTTTTGGCGGCACTTCTGACTGCCTTTTCGGACTCCCGCTTATTGTTCTTTCCCTGGCGTGATTAACTTGGATGTTTTTGCTGGGACGTTGCTGGGGCAGAGGGAGGGTTTCACGCAGCAGGATAACGACGGGGCAGGGAGAGTTTCCTTCCTCACAGTGCAACCCCTCCACAAAAGCAGCATTTAGGAGTGCAAAGGTGACGGATTTAAAAGATTGTGAGGTAGGACTGGAGGTCACTGCGTGCAGGAGAGGGTACTCATGACTGCGCTCGGGATACTTCCTTGCAAAACAGCAGCACAAAAGACCCTTCCTTCTAAAAGTCTAGGGTGATGATGCACAAAATGCATGGTTGTGTGTGTTCATGTGCTTTTTTTCCCTTCAGTCCTGCAGATGTCTGTGTTACCTAGAAGTGTGAAATTGGGTGAAATTTTGCTTTAGGTAATGCTGGCAATCATGTAATAATGTCTGTAACTTGCCAGTTATTATTTTTTTAAAAAGTCACACAATTCAAAAATCTTACTGTGTTTTATGAAGTATTTTACACCTGGCATGTAATGTTTTAAAATCTTGTAGGAAAAAATCTACTTGAGCTAGTAAAAATTATGCTTATAAGATTTTCTGAAAGCAGAGTTTTAATCAGAATATCTGGTTCTGAGCTGCTATTTGGTGTACAGCATTTGTATAAATGGCATTTTCTGTTCTGTTACATGTGTGATATTCAGTGGTTGCTCAGTTAAGGTCTTAAAGCCTTTCTATCTGGCACTGAGTTAACAGTTTGAACAAAAGAGATGCTGGACTGTCAGTTGTGCATGTGTGATTTTTTTGCTTGCAGATCCCTTGGTCTGTCTCTGTCTGCCCCTTTTATTTTTTTTTTTTACTCCAGCTTTTTTATTGAAGTGATGATTTGAAAATTAGCTCATCTGTATTTCTTTCTGGGTTATTCCTGTAGCTGCAAATGAAAGCTTGAAAATGTAATTAGGGTGTAATATGCACAAGCTCAAGAAAAAAACCCCAACCCAACAAAACCCAAAGTAACAGAAAGCTATTATTTAAAAGAAATGCAATCATGTTTTGAGCCAACTGAGGCTTGACTTAATTTCTCAGAATTTGCTGGTGATGATGGAGTAAAACCAAAATTAACTCGTGAAATATGCCTTTCCTGAGTCAGGAATTTGGCTGGTGAAAATTGACAGAGCCACTGAAAGAAGGGGACTCCCCTCACTGGGCAGGCTGATCCTGTGCGGTTTGCAAATGGGTGCAGCATTTGTGGTGATTCCTGGCTCTCCCCCTGCTGATTCTCTTTCCACAAAGGCCTGATCTTGCCTGCAATAGCTTTAATAACAAATTCTGACTGATTTAGGTGGCATTGGCCCCTGGGCAAACGGTATGCAGACCTGGGCGGCTGTGGACAAGGGCGAGTGTGGGCAGGAAACGCTCATTTCACTGCTGCTGCTGCTCACAACACGGGGAGGCCACAGCTGGGTAATTTGGTTTTACTTCCTATTCACGATCTGTTTGGGTCAAACGTAACGGTGTTTTTCCATATTAAGATGTTTGACTTCATTCTGCAAGGCAGCAATATATTTCACACCACGCACAATGTACTTCTTATGTTTCAGACTTTTTATTGCTGCCTTTGACTTTTAATTCAGATGGTGAAACCTTTATTAGAACCTTTTTGTTGCATAGACCTGCTTTTCAGGGAAAGCAAGAAAACTTTTTATTATTTTCTTTCTTTCTGTTTTGGAAAGAGCCTTTGAAATAGCTCGTAGGTCTGTGGCTGAGGGGAGGGAGCCGGCAGGTCTGCCGTGGCTGGCTCCTCACCAGGCTCGTGAGAAGCTGGGAACAACTCAGTGTGTTTCTGCGCTCCTTGGTCACAAGGGGATAAGGCTGCTGGAGTTAATTGGGATGCTGGGTCTTAATTCTTTAGTGCTTGTGAAGCATTTAGTGTTCTTTTAGTGGAAGGTCCTGGGACTAGGGTGATGTTGGTTGTACTGCGCAAGGCTGTGATGGCAGGAGGGATGCGTGTGAGTTGATAGACCAGTTGTCAAAGTGGTCCTGAAGGCTGGAATGGCAAACTGCCTAATGTGCTTGGCTCACTGAAAGGGAAGCCTGCCCTGTAAAGGAAAACTGGTTCCTGCAAAAGAGCGTCACCTGCTCTGTGCCATGGCTGGCTGCTGGGAGTTGTTCTACAGAACACAGGGTTAGTCCACAGCATGTAAAGTGTTACCACAGGCCACCAGATAAGAAACTGATAGAGAAGAGAGGATTGGGCTTTTCCCTGCGTGGGCTGGGTAGCAAAAGGGCATTGGGTTTCTCTCCCCAAAATCTGGTCAAAACTCTTCACCAGTGCTATTCACTCTTTTTAATCAAGCCGCTTGGTTGTAGGATCTCCTACCCTGTCTACAGCCAGTGAGTCAGGATGGACAGATCTTTTTATAGCCTTACCAGCTATCCATGGGATCCTTTCAATTACAGTCTGAATGTTTTAAATTAAATTATAATGAGCAGTGCTGGCCCAGGGAGGTTGTGTTGCATCTTCAGATACATTTCAGTAAAGTTGTTTTTGAGATAGAAAATGAAACAGTAGCGTGGTGGCATCAGTGGGGTTACAGGTGGCTTGTTCTTCCTCAGAAGCCTCCACATACTAGTGTTGTATGTGACTGAGGAAGCCAGACTGCAGAGCTGTCTTGTGAAGTGCCTCCGTGCTCTCAGATAGACCGCCCAGGCTTTGGCACTGGCATCTTTGCCTTGCCTTTGCACCCGACTCCTGAATCCACACTGAAAGCCTCCATCCTAGGTCCTTAGCTCGTTCTTCACACCAAGTCCACCACCCATAAATTCAGCTTGACCAGTTACTCAGTGAAACACTCTCAGTGTGACAGCTGTGGTGCCTGTCATTGAGCATAGCCTTGGTAGCGAGCTAGTGTTGTCTGTGCCTGAAGCACCCAGGCATGGTCTGGCTAATGCGGCAGCACCTTTTATGCAGTGCTTGAGGAAGCTGCACTACAGGTTGTGTAGATGAGGCTGACTGGAGTGGGCTGCTGTCCTGCAAGAGGAGCAGCGAGCCCCTTCCCTCCTGCGTATTTGCAGTGAGGTGACACCTCCCCTGCTTCCTCTGGATGCCATCAGCCTCCTCCACCTTGCTCAAAAGTGCACTCAGGTTATTCTCACTCCTCGCCTGACCGCTCTGTGCGCCGCTGTGGCTAACTTTGCTTCTGTTATTTTGCTCCATCTTCAGTTTGCTTGTGCTGACTTGAAAAACGTTTGATTTCTAGAGGGGTAGTGCAGAGCACTGTCTTCAGTGAGTCTGAACGTTCATGAGGAGCAAAGCAAATTTAAAAATCAAATTTTGGTCACCAGCAACAGATGCTTTTCTCCGGGCCCCTATGCCTGTGATGTGTAGTGATGCTGTGATGTGACCAGGCTGGAGAGTGGCTGCCTCTCCCTAACAGAACCCTGAGCTGCACAGCATTTGCCCCTTCTGCCGGAGTAACGCTGCTGAGCTGGTGAGACCTTCACTTTGCCTGTTGATAGGCAAAAAAAAGCCATTAGTGCAGAACTTGTTTGCAGAGTTATGCGGCAATTACTTTAAAAAAAAAAAAAAAAAAGGATGTTAGGATGGTTGTTAAATTAACACTACAAATGCTAGTACCACAAAACTGCCAAAGGAGAGAAGTCCATTATGGTGATTATAGTCCAAATGTGACATCTTTGTGATAGGCAGAAAGTCAAGCTGACTACATATGGGAGTGATAGTGGGAGGAAGGTAAAAAACTTAATATTCTGAATGATAGAAGAATGAATTTAAATTCATTTAATGTCAGTAATCTTTGTATTATTAGCCATAATCTGCTTCTGAGAAGCATACAGACTTCAATTTTTTTTCCCCTCTCTCTATAACTGCATTGATAAGAACAGAGTGTTTCTCATGACCTCTGCCTGTAAGACTGAGCTCCCAAGAGCACAAATTTTTCTTCCGTACTTTTGCACAGCATCTGCAGGTAGTGAAAGCTGCCACAGATAAATAGCAGCACTAGAAGCATGCTACTGCAATCCCAGATCACTTAGGAAGCGTCTGATCCTGCATGCTGCATACAGGAGGATGGAACTAGAGCTGCAGTCTTATTTCGGGCACGTGGGTGTTTTTAGGACAGTCTTAAACCTGTATGTTGCCAAAGTGATTCTCAGCAGAGTGATCTTGGGAGCAGGCCTGCTAGCTAGGAGAGTCAGAGAGGGTGCAGGCTGCGGTATTTTTGGATGCACATCTTTCTGGGGCATGTGCTGGAGGGAAGATAAAGTGCAGTCCTGTTGATGTACTTGATGCAGTAATGTTAGCTGGATTGTGGAGACAAGGAAGTGAAACAGGCCTTAGGACTGTTGTTCGAGCCTTTAATGTAGGGAGGGAGTGGCAGGGCACAATATCAATATCCAGCACCTTCGGGTGGGAGGTTATCATGATCAACTTCGTGCATCTCCCTGTTCTAAGGGAAAGAGCTGGTCCACGCACATTTGCTAACGTTTCAGCAAGAATGCAATGTTGCTCATCCTGGAGATTCAGGCAACTGAAATGAGAGAGAGAGAATTAAAGCGTGAGATCTGCTTGCTCATGACCTGAATCCCCCTAATCACAGCCTCGCGTAAGTGAAGGTCTTACTGGGTTGAGTAGAGGGCATCTCCACGCAAGAAAAAGTACATCTGCCCTCTGCATTCCAGAATTAGAGCTTACTTGTGATGAAATGTAGTTGTAAGGGCCTTAAACCTCACCTTAAACCAGACTGGCTGCATGTGACATTGCGTCCCTGCGTCAGACATGTAGTAGACGCCTCAGTGCAGATAGTTGTGTGCTACAGGAGCTCCCCGTCCCCACGACACGTCCTCTGGATGCCAGAAGTGCATCGCAGTGAGTCTATGCCTTCTGGAACCTGTCCCTAATTGATGGACTTGGATTAGAGCCTTAGTTGTATTTAATTTAAGCTTTGTGCTGCTACTTTCTGTTGTTTAATCCGGGAAGTAACATTGAGGCAGCTCGTGCAACAGTGTGCCTACTTTCACTGACCCCCTAATTTGCTTTTGACCTGTTTTTTGTAGAGTGCCCCACGAACACCAAGGCAGTAGCAATCCCATGCTTTCAGCTTTGTGTTGAGTTTGTTCCAGGTTGCAAGACTGCAGCCAGCAATGTAAGGCTAGTTGTTTTTTCAAGTAGATGGCTGAACTGAAAAATCAATTTCTAAAAAAAGAAAAGGAACTTATTCCACTTCGGGTGGCTTCAGCAAAAAAAATGAAAATATTGTCAGCGCATTTGGGGCATAGAGGTGAAGGGAAGAGCAGGGTTTTTTTTGTGGGAAGATACACAGTTTGTTTATTTATTAGATGAGAGGTAGAGATGTTTCAACTGAGGAGTAACAGAAAAAAAGAAAAGGAAAAACAATGGTGGGAAGAAGCCTAGTGCTCCTTGCCTTTTCAGAGAAATGCTTCAGTTTTTCTTTTGACGTAGCCTGAAAATTCACATTAGTCTATAAAACTGAACAAATAATTTCTCTGAAAAGCACTGCCTACCTTGCTCATAGCAAATATAAAGGCAGATTAAAATATTTCATGAAGGGACTTTAAAAGCACCTTTAGCCCAAATCTGTGGTAATGTAAACTGAGGGAGCATCTCTGATTTTTCTGTTACCTGAGGATCTGGCTTTTATCTTGTTTTAATCTTTTTTCTTCTCCTTCCCCTTGTCCTCTCGTGATATGAATGGTGCGTCTGTATGGAGGATTTCTTGCAGCACACATTCAAGGACTGATTCAAAGCTTAGAGAATTTGATCTGTAGGCTCCTCCTGGCCTCAGTGGAGTTTTGTTTTTGCAGCTCCTGTGAGCCTGGAGAGTATTGGTTCAGCATTGTGTCAGATGCAGATAATTGGGGGTTTGAACATCCTCCACAAACACTTAAAGAAAACTTGGTGCAAATGTCTTCGAGAGCAAGGAAACACTTGTGTTGCTGCCCAAAGATTGAATCCACAGCTAGAGGCCTTCTCAGAATAAGCTGATAAGAGATTAGTTGCCAATATCTAATTTGTGGGTTGTGATATTTCCACTGCTGCTATTGATATGTGACCAAGGTCGAGGTTTTCGGGTCACGAAGTGGAGTGCATGAGCCAGATCCGAGTCAGCCTTGATACGATGTGTTTTGCCAAGACAGGACAAGCTGTTGTCCATCCGTCTCCAGCTTGTGATTCCTGCATGTTGGCAACACAGGTTGGGGACAGCCAGGCATGAGACAAGTGTGACATCATGGAAGAACTATAAGGTAGCTCTTTGACCTTACTGTTGCAGCAAGCAGTTGGGCTGTTCCTGGGTAGGGTTCTCTTGGAAGGTGACACGGTAGCTGGCTGAAGTCCTTTGTCTTCAGTTAGCGCCCTGTTTTGATGTCTTGTGTTTCTGTTGAAGGATGAAAAAGTGGTCTAGGCCAGGTTGGAGAGGGCTTTGGGAAAGCTGATCTAGTGCAAGGTAACTCTGCCTGTGGCAGGGAGGTTGAACTATAGGATCTTTACAAACTATTTAATTCTTTTCTAACCTTTAGACAAAGCTGGATATATAATGTGGCTATGGTTTCAGTATTAGGCCAGGGCTGCATTTGAAGAAGCTTTGGGCACTGTTGGTTGAACGTTCATGCCTTGTTGGTTGAGCCCTAGGGTAGGGGATTACCTTGCAGAACATAAAGCATGTGTTTCTCATTTGCTTTTTGGCTTTTGAACGTCTGTGTGTTTTTGAAGAACATGCAGGCAGCTCCGAGGGAGCTTCCCATCAATAATGGTTAGTGTTTGTGCAGCGTGATCAAAAGAGCCTCCTGGCACTGCAGGCTGAAGGGAGGCTGAGTGTAGAGAGGCCCACGTAGAGCCCCAATGTGTTCGTTGTGCCCTTAAGGTAAAGGATTAAGCTTGCAGAAGAGGAACGAGGTCAGGTCTAGACCAAGAAGTAGACTCTGGATTTCAGCCAAGAGTGTAAGGTTTTTTCCTGTAACAGCATCCTAGATGTGGCAGTTGTGTTGACTTAGCTGAAATGAGGCTGACATCTGTAGGTCAGGCCTGATTAAAAGGGAAGGAGGTTGGAGAATAGCTCTGTGGGGTAAAGAGGATTTAAAGATAACAGCAAAGGAGATGTGTGGCCCTTATTTGCAGAATTGAGTTAGGCCTTGGGAAACTTGCCTTGCCTGGGAACAGGGAGAAGCTGTTCCCAGGGTTATTCATCAGCCCCCAGAGCACTGTGGCTGCTGTTCCCTTCTTCTCCAGTTCATGGGTGTCTTCTGACTGATCTCTTCCCTGCCTTTGGATTGAAGACTTTTTGGGTAGTATTCTTAAGTTTTCCTCTTGTACTGTTCAAGGGGAGCCTTCCACACAAGCCACTGGCTTGTTGTAAAACCCTGCCATACGGACAACACCCACCTCTCCCTTTAATATGTTACAAGGTTAAGTGTCCGGGTCTCTGGTTTGGTGCAGATGAAAGGCGCTGTGTTGCTGGGCGTCATGTGCCAGAGGCTGCTTCAGAAAACATTTCTGTGCTCTTTCTGACCTCTGTTGCATCTTCTTGCCCCCACCTTCATTTGTGCTGGAGACTGTCTCTTTGCTGAGAGAGGAGAAGGGAGGAGTATTATGGCATTTCAGAAGCAATAACAAAAAATAAAGCCCTGTGCTTTAGCAGCATAGTGTGTCCAGAACTGCAGTTCATGATTGCTAGCTGCTGATTAACTTGCACATTGAGTGTGTGTTGCTTTCAGGAGTGCTTTGACACTGAGGGTCCCTGTCATTTGGGATGAGTGACCTGGGGCACAGAGGGATGAGGTGATACTGCCAACAGTAGTGTGAAGGAATATGTCATTGCTGGAGTCAGGAATGCAATTCATCAGTATTTCTTGCTTGGAGACCTTCAGGGGCTGGTCTGCTCTTCTGATTTTTCCACCATGATTCCTTTCGGTGGAAAAATGGCTTATTTGATTAGATGAAAACTTCAGTGGTAAAAATCCGAAAGGAAAGGGGTGCTTGGCTACTCCATGAAGCAACAGTTTAGTTTCTAAGTGAAAAACTTTCTTAGCAAGATAAAAATAGGAAATTACTTTATGGGGAAAGTACTCACTTCCTTACTGGCTCTGCTGGGCAGCCTCCATCTGTGAGGAGGTGGAGGAATTACCCTCTGCTCCCTTGGACCACAACCAGCCCTGGTGGTTTCCCAGTGACGTAACTAGTTACACCAGGGCTGCACTTAGGCCCTCTAAATTTAAAGGATATAGAAATTCATAGGAAAATTTATTTTTAAATCCTGCCAGGCATGGCTTCCGTCCCTGTAGAACCTACAAACTGCACAGCGCTGTATTGTGAAGCACACAGCATGTTACATGGCGAGGTTATTCACACTCAGGTGCTCAGTCCAGCTAAGCAGCACTGATAGCTGTGATGACCGCTCACATCAATCCATTAATAACTTTTTTACTCGGGGAAATAACAGCATAAGCACTAGTGCCCTTGCATAGAGTTCTGGGCTTCTCTGTCAGGAGACTGCCAATTACTTGATAATTTTCTAGAAAAGAAATTATCTGAGCTGTCATTGTAGTCCCTAAATTCATTTTCAGCTGTGACAAGAGCTAGGATTTGAGCCTGGGTCCCCAAAAGTAAAATGCAGTTAATTAGCCCACTCCATCATGTAGCTGTTTCTCACTTAACAAAGGCAGTGCCTTCAGCCAGACAGTTCTTGCTCACAGGTGATGCTAACCTTTTGAGCTGTAGGTATGGCAGAGTGTGCTTACTCAGAGCCTGAAGTCCTTGTTTGCATCCCTTTTCAGCAGTGCTTCTTAACCCCGCTGCACAGCCCCATTGTAATACTGCCAGTCTCCAGTTGAGAGACTTCTGGCACCAGTATGTGTTTTAAGCTTGAATGGTAGTTTGTCTTACAGCAATGGCTGTGGGGCCCTACCAAGGTCAGAATCTGCTGCAAAGTAAAGGGGGAGAAGATTTCTACCTGGAGGAACTTGTAGCCCTCAGGGTAAATACAGGTGATGCAACATTAGTGTTACTGACTGCAACTTGTCAACAGGGTTCAAGCAACCATCACGTGGGCAAAGGGAGATGGTAAAAAGTGCTTGGTTTCTGGGCTGGAAAAAAGATGTGTGAGCCCTCGTCTGGAGTCCTGACTTGCTGTTCCCACCGGACCAGATCTGCTCACTGCCTGGCAGCTTGTTTACATCAGACAGCGATAAGCAAGAGCTCCATTGAATGCTGCTCTGGTAGATCAGGTGTGGTGAGGTGTAGCTTGAAATAAACCAGCAAGAAAGAACAACTGTTGTCACTGGGGTACTCTGCTCTGCTCCTGGAAGACAAGAGGAGGTGTTGGAGATTTTTCCTTGCCATAGATTTAGGTTTAGAGGCTGGGGCAGGGCAGCATGCTTCCTGGGCAGGGCTGCTGCTGTGAAGTTTTCCTACACCGCTACTGCCCTCAAGTAAGGTGCTTACTTTGTTCTTTCGCAAACAGACTGCTTGGATTAAAGTTTGTTGACATTCAGTTGAGTCCATTGCAGTATCATGATGTTATACAGTTTCAAAATACTATTTTTCTTCCTCATGCAAATATTGAAATTTGACTTTTGTCCCTGCAATGTCACAAGATTTAGTAAACTAAAGAGCGGGACAGTCCTTAACCTAGGTATAAACCTTGGCTGAGGTCTGTAAGAATGTGTCTGCAGTTGAAAAAGGATAGGGCCTTATTTTCATACTCTGGCATCTGTTTAGATCCAGGCTGTTCAATACTTGGCTGCTTCCTGAAATTTACACTTGCTTGTATTGTAATTCAGAGCTTGTGTGTGCAGGCAGTGCCATTTGGTTGAATGCAATGCTTGCACAAAAAATCATCTGTATGTAGATACTAGACTGTGAACAGTGATGGCTGTGTGAGTGGATGGCGGGTCAAGACCCCCTGAAAATAGAAACATATTGATGTTGTAAGCAAAAGCTGTGGAGCATGTTTTCCTTGAAAATTGTTATTCAATATTATCCTTGGTGTCTTTTGAATTAAACATACTGTAAGAGTCGGTTTGCTGGAATTTTGACTGTTGTGGAGGATTGGATGTTGGGTAGTCATTATCGACAGCCAGAGAAGGTAGCATGACCTACTGAACAGACACAAGATGCATAGGTAGTAGCTGCAGGGAAATCTAAGACAAGAGAACGCCTAGAAAAAATATGTACAAGGTAAAACTTGTGCAGCCAACCCTTATGCAGCAAATAAAGCAAGGTCTTACTGACCTTGGCAGCTGTACAGGGCAGCCTTTGCATAAGAATGACTTGTGCTTAATATACTAGAGAAATTATTCAGGGACAAATATTCCTGATTCCTGTGGCGCTGGGAACGCTATCTTCTTCCATATCCAGTTGCAACACAAACCCACAAATGCATTGCAAACAGGGTGAAAGGAGCACCGGAACCCTCCTCAAACACTTCCAGTCCTGCCTCCCATGGCCTGGACAAGGAAATCTAGTACTGTCCTCTTGGTGAAGCTGGACCCTTCCAGTGCCTAATTGAAGCTGCCTTTGAGAGCTGGCAGTGGCTGAATATAAAGGCAGTGTGATGGGCGTCTTCCTTAATTAGTCCATGCACTTTGTGTCTGCTAATAAGAGATCTGCTAAACTCGGGGATCAGAGAAGTGCTTTGCTTTGCTGTGGTGAGGCAAGCAGAGGAGCCTACACCTGCAGGCTGGTTTAATGCCATGAGATACTGAGCCAGTAAACCTTTGTTTTCCCTGATAGACCTGTCAGCATTTCCTGTTGCCCCAGTGCTTGTGTGCAGTTCTTGGAACGGCCAAGCCCAGCTCACCTGCTGCTCAGCGTGGGCAGGAGTTATGATGGAGCCTATACATGGTGGCTCCCCGCATCAGAGCCTGGTCACCCTCCAGCCGAGATGGAGGTGGGACAGATGGATGGTGAGCCTCCGCTCCCCATGTCCTGGAGCCAGGCCAATCACTGTGCTGCCACTGGGCCCAGGTCTGTGTCTGCACATCTCTGTGGTGGTGGTGTTTACTAAACCTTGCTACTTACTCAGTGCCACTGTTTTTTATGGGTTTTTCTTCCTCTGCCACTGGAGAGATCTCACCTGTAAACCCCTGTGTTCAAGAGCAAAGCTGTCTTGAGAGTTTTGGCAGAGCAAGGTCTCCAAGGTGTCTCTGTTGGGAGAGGGACAGAGACGGTGTTCGATATTGATAATGAGAAATGTAATTAATGTGGGTATAAAGTGTTAAATGTTAAATTAAAATGGGAGATTTAAAAGCAGTCAATAGATCAATTTCAGGGCTGGGATGAAGTGCTCAGACTTTCAAACAATAATCAGATTTCAAATAAAATCTCCACTGTGTGTTATCACAGGGGTTGAAATATTAAATCAGGTATTAAAGGAGTGATATTTACATGATGCTGAAAGAACTAAGGTCCAGACAGAAAGAGCCCTCTTGTCTGCAGGCAGAGGCCCTGGTTGGGCAGAGATGGTGTGGAGCTTGGGATGTACTGAACTAGCAATTAAAACTGCAAAATGAGAAGAATGATAGGAAAGCTGGAAAAATCCATGTTGTAGCACTTAACATCTGCCTGGATGGAGATGACACCATTTGGACTTGATAGCTCCTTGTAGCCTGATTGTGCTTCTAAGACCTTGGCCCAGCAGAGGTCCTCTTGTTAGCAAGTCAGCCTTCTGGAGGTGTGAGGACACAGTATTAAAACCCACTCCAGCAACAAGTACCGCTGTACAAAGAGTTAAGAATAGTGATTACCAGCTGCCACCCTGTTTCAGTGATATCCCAGCTAATCAGTAAGACCAAAGGCATGACATTGATGTTTTGTTAAGAGGTGGAGTAGCAGTCAAGGAGAGGGATAAATTTAGGCCTCAGCTCTACTGCCAGTGGGATATATGAGGCCTCCTAGGGCAGGTGGCGTTTCCAGGACTTTTCTTTGAAGTTCATGTTTTTCCTTTGCCCTATAATCTGTCAAGAAATAAGCAGAGTAGCAGCTCTCTAGTTTAACTGGCCCATGAGTAATGATACCAAACAAGTTCTACTGTAGGGGCAGCATCAGGCTTTGCTTTTCTAGTCAGCTTAATTTTCTGATGCTGCAAGCAGTGCAGGAGGCTGTAGGGAGCATCCATTCCCCAAATGCTCTGATCCGTAAAGGAATAATTCAGAATATGGGACGGATACAGTATTTATTGTGGGCACTGCACCTGTCAAGGTAACAATACCATGAGATGGAGGGTAAAAACCACTTCTTTGCTAGATAAGATAACCTGGCTCATTAGCTCTGGGCACTTATTTGCTAACCTTGTCCTGTACCTGTGATGTGATTATCTGTGAAGACCTAGCTGTAAGGCTCTCCAGAGCCTTGAGAGACGCATGTTTTAAGACTACGTTCTCATTTTGTTTTATAATCCCAGTTGCAGCCTCTGCTGTGTTCCTGAGGTTTAAATGCTGATTAGGTTAATGGATTGTAATGTAACCCCACCCAGCTGGTAGTCAGTCCCTTGAAAATGCCTTGCTATTATGATCATTATTGCTTAATTGCAAGCTCTGCCTTACCCATGGATTGAGCCAGGCTAGAGTTTACCTTGCTTCTTGCAGAACAGAGGGTGAAGAGCAGGTAGGGAGGTTTCTGCAGAGGAGTACTTTCTTGGAGTGTCTATATAAAGGTCTCTAAAATTTCCACCGTGGTGTGGCTGGGCAGAGGTAACCTGATCTCTGGAAAAGTGCCTTAGTATTGTAGCTCACAGAAAAGCTTCTTTATTAACAAAGCCTGGATGCAGGTTAGTTGTATTCAAGGCCACTGTTAATTTTTTTAATTGCAAACTTTCTCCCGAGTCTGGGGTTGCAAATGAGACTTGGTGTGTTGAGCTCTCAGAAAGAATTGGAAATTGTGGCATTTCATCTTGTGATTATACTGTGTCCCCTAGTCTAAGAGGAAACTAAGCTTTGTAAACTGCTGTACATAGATTTTAACTTCATTGCTGACTGTAGAAGTCCCTTAAAGTATGTGTTTCTGGGAAGAGTCTGATGCTCAGTCTGCAGCATGTTGTAAAACCAGCTGAGGGAAAGCAGGGAGATAAGGTCGTGGTTGTGGCCAGGGACTCCAAAGGAGATTTTCCTCCTTCACTTGAGGCATGGTGGAGTTGTGGAGGTTCTTGCCAAAGGGTGTTGTGGGCACGTGAAGCTTGTACAAATGCTGGGAAGACTGAGAAAGTAGTAAGTGAGGAGTTGGTTGGGAAATAGTGAGCAGAGAAATGACGACAGGGTCAGGGAGTTCTCAAGAGTTAGAAATAGTGGGAGATTGGAGTGCATCAGGGCAGGAGGTCATTCATGTCTGCCTTGCTATTACTCTTTGGTATTTGTTAGTACTGCTGGCTGTTTGTCTCCAGCTGGGCTTTAGGTGGAAGAAGGGCTATTCATCCATTCTCCCACTGCTTGGAGGGGCTTGCTCTCTGCCTGCACCTGCCTGCGGGCATGAGCAGAAGGACTTAACATACCACTCCAAAACTTCATATTTTAGAGCTTGCGTGCTGGCAGGCATGTCTAGCCTCCCATGACTGCCTGTCAAGGAGGATTTTCTTGCCCTCCCTGAACCATTTCTGTGGTTCTGGTTCCAGTCTACTGTCTTGTTTCCACCTATATCTTCAGCACAAGTAGGAGACCTGCGGCTCTGGGCAGCACAGAAAGGGTGAAAGGGTGCATTGCACTTTGTTCTGCATGCCTCTCCCCTACTTGGATTTCCCTCACTCCTTTTCTAGAGAGAATATCAAGGAGCAGAGAAGAGATGCTGGCCTCTGGCCTTTTTGGATGTCTTGATGCTCCCTAAACCATAGCCCCACCAGCTACTCCCCTGGCTTAACTCTGTCCTTGCAGTCTTTAAGGTGAAGCTCCTTGCAGTCTCATTCCTTGTGGGCAGAGTTGGCTGCTCCTCCACTTGAGCTCTGGGGATCCTGGCAGAGCAACGTGTACGCGGTGCGTGTGTCAAGTCCCAGTCCTGTTTTTCCCGACCTCAATGCATGGAACAGCTTGTTCTCTGCTGCCTCTTAACCCTTAAAGACACTTCATCTTGTTCTCCTTTGTTCTGCGCTAGCCGCATTCGGCAGGGTCAGCTCTGTGCCTCTGTTTAGGAGCAGAGCTTGTGAAGGAGTTAATTGCTGAGTGATGATGGCTCTCCCCAGCTGAAGATCTGCTCCCATGAGCTGTTTAAGCCCCTGTTTCTTGTATCTCTGTGCCAATCAGATTAGCTGGTGCCAGGAAACAGACCACGGCCTGCTTGCTCTTGAATGCACCCTTTTTCCTCCTTACCTGTTTATCCCAGTCAATCCACTTTCCGCTCTGCCTGGGTTTTTTTATTTAGCTTTGTTCCTTCCTTTTCATTTTCACAGCCTTACTCTGGCCCATCTCTTCTCTGCCTGAGGCTGTCTCGGCTAGTTTTGACATCCAGCCTTAACAACCGAGTAAATCCTGTTCCCTGTTGTCACTGGCTGCTCCCTTTGCAATCTGCTGCTGCGTTGGGCTGTTCTTCTTGATTCCCTCCACAACACTGACCCTGTTGTAACTTGGATTCTCTTTAATGTGCAGAAGTGGAAAGATCTCGGTTCAGCATAGCTGCTGCAGGCACTCAACTTCCCAGCAGGGGAAGGGAAACAGGTTGAGGAAGGGAGTGTGGCCAAGAGCTGCCCAGCTGTAATCGGTCCTGGGGCTGCCCCGGCTGTCCACGTGCCCCCAGGCATTGCTCTGCTCTTCTCCCAGCTGACCCTTCCACTCTGCTGATTTCAGCAAGGGATTTGGTGTTGCAAAAAAGCTCAAAATCCTGTCAAGCTCACAGGACTAAGCATTCCAGCCTAGCCTTGTGTGCCAAAACAGGCCCACCTCCTGCCTCTTGCAAGGCCCCACCTTTATCCTTATTCTAAAAATAAAATGCAAGGACATTCCTTCCTAGTTACTCTATTCTGTTATTCTGACCTCATTAGACTTTCCCATTAGAGAATTTCATTGAACTCCTCTTTTAGTGGTGAAAACAAACAAGAGCATTGGACTTCCTCTGGAAAAAATGCATCTATATCACAGGGAATTGTGGGGAGCCAAATTTCTACAGCTGAATTTGTGCCGGATGCATATGTTCCCTCGTATGCATTTGGTAAACAAAGTTGTCTTCACACTTTGAAAAATTTAAAGCAATTTACCCTTTATATCTGAACTGATTTCCCTCCCTGATTTGAAATTAATTGCTTCTGTAATGGTACAGGGAGCAAAGTGCTGTTAGCTGGGGTTGCAAGAACAGTTGCTTTTTTTCCAGGTCCCCCAAGCTAAATATATTTTGAGCCTTATGTATGTACGTATATGTAGGGATAATAGCCAGGTGATGGATTGCCAAACTACATCATAAATTCAGTTTGTCAGACACCTTTGATTACCTGCTCTGCACTCTCCCTGTAATGATTCTCCTTCAAACATCCTTATAATGTTCTTAACAGCAGCCAATTAAAACAAAGACTCCACTTGCCATGTATCTCTTCTTCCCTCTGCCATCACCCAAGCTTCTTTCCTTGGAGGAGGAATAAGTGTGTTGATGATGGTTCAGAGTGCGTACTCAAGATTTGGGGGAATATATACCTATTTGTTTTTTTGCCTGCTGCTTTGTAAGTCAGCTCATACAAACCAACCAAGCAGGGATGGGCCCTTGTGTGTTTGCGTGTGGCTGGCCATGAGTGGCTAGGGGCCGTGGGGTGGTGGCAGGAATGACAGGCACATGGATGGCATTGTGCATCTTTACTTCTGCACTGGCTAGCTAGAGCCCACCTTCTCAGGCTCCTGGATTTGATAGTTTCATGCTGAGTCAGACCCTTTCTGGAAGACAAGCATGCTGTGGATGTTAAGCATGAAACTGGAAGCAATTCAGGCTCACTAAGACTTCCACAAGAAAGAAAAGTAGAAGACCCAACACATTACAGATGGAGGATGGTAAGGAGAGAACTGAAGATCTGAGCACTTCAGGTGGTGTCCATGACTCAGGCATCTCAGGGAGAACAGAGAATGTTCAGTCCCTGAAAAGCTGATTCATCCACCTGGCAGCAAGGTGAAGAGCAATGAGTAACAGATTCTGAGGTGTGTGGAAGGCAAGAGAGGCCAAAAAGCTTAACTCTGAATGGCTTGGGACATGCCTTGAGGGCGACTTTGACTTCCCCTTGCCTTTTTCGGGGCTTAGCTGTCTTGGCTTCTCTCCGCATGCATCTCTAACAGCTCTGTGTCCTACCTGAGCACCAGGCAGAGAGCCTCTGGCCACTAGCTGAGGGAGTGCCACTTGGTGCCAAAGTATGCTCCAAAACTGACACTTAGACCTTCTAGGTGCCTCTTGGCTTGGCTGTTCCTGTGCATATAGTGCAGCAGCGCCTCCCTTCCCTGCTGGGAGGGTGCCTATTGCTGCATAAGCAAGACTGGAGCTGTTGGACATGCCTTTCGTCCTGTTGCAGCCTGCTGGATTAATGGGGCAGATATATGTGTGTGTATGTGTGGTTTCTGCTCCCGATCCTGTATCCTATTTCATACCATAATGACTGTAGGCTCTGAGAGAGATCCGTTCATCTAGTACTTATACAGCCTCTACCATAGTAGTTTCTTAATGCCTGATTGCCATTGCTGGGTCTTATCTGCCAAAGATCACTCGAGGAAAGGAAAGTAAGGGCCCTTGTTAGCAGAGATTCAGTGATTTACAGCACCTATGGCTGCAGCAGGGTTTGACTCCCTGTCTCCAGGGTCCCAGTTTGACACTTGCAGACAAGAGCATCTTTCCTCTCAAAGACGCAATCAGCAGTGACTACCAGTGTGAAGATAATGCCTTTGGGGTTTGGAACTAGGCTGCTCTGGATTTTCACTGGCTTGTGGAAGTGGAAAATACACTGTCAGTTGTTGCTATGTTTGCTTTTCCTGATTTCCTGCATATTCTAACGTCTTTCTTTTTTTTTAATCCTGGAAGAAATTATCCTAAATATATTGGGATATTTTTGTTACCAGTCTTTCTGTCTCCTTCTGTCATCGCGTATTTGATTTGCAACCTGAGGATGCTGTTTGAGGTCCGAGTTGAGGAATAAGTTAAGGTTTCTCTTTTCCCAAGTCCTAAATAGTTTCACAAATTGTTCTTCAGTACTTTTGTGTGTGATATGTTCTTCCGCATAGCCCAAAAATGACAGGTGTTTTCGTTATTGTGCATGAGTCCTCATTTTTAACACATTGTGTAATTCAGATGGACTTGAATGTAGTAGCGTAAAGACTTTGGAGGCCTGCCCTGTGAGAAGGGGAAAATTACTGTCTGGCCCAGAGTGGTGGCCTTGTGATGACTGCATTGTGTTCTGATGTTCTGTGTTTGTACCAAACTGGTTTGCTGCCAAGTTACTTATGGCTTATCCAAGCGCTCAGTACAAAGAATGTTAAAAGAAAAACAGAAATAGTTTTCTGTGAATTCTTCCAGCTGAGAAGGAATTCAAGCCACTGTCCAAATGCTGTCTCCTCTTTCTGCAGGTCTGTGGTCATCAGGTAGGACAGCTGCCACAGGGGTGTGTGAACCTGTAGCCTCTGTGTAGGAGTGTATAAGTGCTTTGAAGAGATGCAGTATGGGAGCTGAATGGAAAATACCTTCCTGTTGGAGAAAATGTTTGCTTGAGCAGCAGGCTCTGTGATTGAGAAGTCTGGAGTGGGAAGTTTCCAAACACAAGTACATGTGCATGGGCAGAGGCACGTATAAAGCTCCAGACCCGGGCATATGCAGCAAGTCTGATACATCCCAAAAGCCCCAGGCCTCCTCTGCAGCACAGTGCGTGGCTGAGCTGGGCTCGTATTTTGGTATTTATCCTGCTTAGCAGAGCGCATTGCCCGGCTTGAGGGCTAGGGCCATGCTTGGAGCTTAGGAGAGGCCGATAGGTTGTTCCTGCCAGCAGAATCCTACGAAGGGCAGTTGGGCAAAGGCATTCCTTCCCCTCAGCCATCCCCATCAGCATGCCCAAATGCACATGGGCCCTTACCTGATTGGCAAGGACCTCGGGGTTTCTTGAAGACTGAGTAGGATAATCAGATAGATTGTGGGATACATCTGCTTGATCCTATTTCTTATGATTACGTAGTGGGGAACAAGCCTTAATGAGCCTTGGCCTTTCCTGTCTCCTCTGTAAATATGTTTGACTCAATTGAGCTCTCTGTGTGAGACAGCCCCTCTCTGTGTTTGGAGATGGATGCATCCACCTCTGAAGCTGACTGTGCTTTGAGCCAGAGTTTGGATTAGCTGACCTCCAGCGATCCCTGCCAACTTTTTTTTCCCCTCTTTTTTGTTTGCAGCTGGTATAATTGTGGTCCTAATGCCTCCCAAGTGGCGCTGGCACGGAGGGGATTTTAGCACTGTTTCACAGCAGTGCAGTAGCTGTTTCTGCACCACAGAGGGAATGTTTCTTTCGGGTTACCCACTCTGCTCTAATGCAGCTCTTTGGTGCTTGGCACTGGGAAGCCACCCTCCATGGGAGGCTAGGAGGGATTTGCCAGGCACATTGCAATAGAAGACAGCGTCCTTCTCCCTGTACCTGTAGTTGGGGAGTGATGGGTGCTGTGCTGGAACCTGGCTTAAGCAAAACTCCTGATTGGCTGCCTGATAAGCAGAGCATCCCCCAGGAATGCCCATATGCCCCACGTGTGGGATCACAGTGGGTCTTCATCTCTTCTAGTAGAGGAATAAGAGAGAACTCTTGTCCTCTAGCTGGTCCCAAATAAGCTGATGGCAGGAAATCAGAAGCCCAAAAGAACAAAAATGTGCATGTGTGGTTATTCTAACGAATCTTTTCAGTGAAACGGAGAAGTTCCCTTTGAAGCACCACATTGCTTGCTGCCCTGGAACATCCTATAGAAAGGTGTTTGTTCTGCCAAGGCAAGTGTGGGTGTCCAGCACAGCAGCTTCTGTGACTTTGTTCAAAGGCAAACAAACAAACTCCTTAAACTGCAATGTTTTTTTGTAATGCATTTTTGGCTTAGAAATCCCTAGCAGATAGTGACCAATAGCTCTCAGCCTTGTGTGGAAGCATTTTGGAGAAGAGCTAATCCCTCAGGAGCAAAGGGGAGAGGATTTCTTTGAACTTTGGTTGGATGGGAGGTGGTGAAGGTTGATGAAGAAGCAAAACAGATTGTGAAGATGTCAGGTGACTGAGGGAATAGCAGCACTGCCATCCACAGTGAAGAATGGCAGATTTCAGAGTGACTTTCTTCAAATATTTCCTTAAACTTGGCATTTATTTTTCCTGTTATTGTTTGCTGCAGTGTGTAAATGTGAAGAATTGCATGTATGCAAGGGAGGATAAAGTTCCCCAAGTTTATTTGTACTTTTTTCTCTGCAGTAAAGGGCTTACTTCCCTCAAAGTGCTTTATCTTTCTTCTCTTCCAATTTTTTTCCCTCTCCGTTCCTCAGCTGCCACCTCTCCAGGTAAGAGAGGTGCCTAGGTCATGCCAGGGCAGCTAAGAGCAGTGGTGAGCTTCCAGAGGTGAGTGATGGACGATCCACTTTCCTGAGCATGGCAGCACTGCTGTCCCTGAAGAGCACCACAGCCATCTTCTGGGGTGCGGTAAATCCAGGAGTTTTAGCAAGGTTGGTGAGCTTCCTAGGAGGTGAGATGCAGCCTTCCCCGCTGAGGAACAGAAGTATATTTCTTGTGCTGCTCCTTCCACAGAGGTCACAAATAGTAACCCACGCTCTGCAAAGTTGCTCTAAGCCAGCCATGTGAGCGAATGCCGAGGAAGAAGGGTGAACATTAGTTGGCGGCTTCGGTACAGAGATGAGTGGTATTTGCATGCCCAAACATCCACCTTGTACATGCAACCGCTTCTGTAGTGGGTTTGTGTCCTGCCAGCAAGGCTTTTCCACTGCAGCAGCATTGGGGAGTTGTTTTATTTGCACGTGTGACTTCTGGGTTCTGCTGTCCTCTTCTGAACAGGTGGCACTCAGGGCCAAGTTGACTGTTCGGTACACAGTGTGGTCCCTAGTGATTAATGGCCCCAACATCTGTGATTAGACATTGAACAGAAACTTTTCATGCATAGTAGAGGAAACCTGCTCCTTTTCTGACTAACTAGTAGAACAAAAGAAGGTTTCTTTCCTTCTAGCTGAAAAGGTCTACCTTAAATTAAGTAAACTGTTCCCTGAGGGAGAAAGTGTCCAGGTACAGAATGTTCACAAAGGAAATATTCAAAGTGTCTACTACATCCCTAAAGTGTTTGCTTTAAAGTATGAGGTCCAGAGTGGAGAAATAGAATATTATTTTCTAATTTGAAAGCGAAAATACTTCTTGCAGATGGCAGAAACTAAATTGACCTTCTTTGAGCTTGATACTGCAGCCGATTAAGTGCATGGGCAGTGAGAAGCTATGGAGAAGCCACTGTTTGAAGAGATGGCTCCTGTCCCAAGTGCACAGCCTGTGTGAGTGCGGGGGGTGGGAGCCGGCCCACGTCGGAGGCAGCCCTGCTGCGTGCAAACTGTTGGCGTTGCAGCAGCAGAGGAATTGGAGCCTTTAGGAATCTGAGCACTGCTGGGTTTTATGTGATATACGGAAAGAGCCTGGATAATTGGGACTTGAGCAGTGGAGGATCCACACCTTGACCTTACAGGGTTTCTTACATGGTTTCTTTTGCTGTTGTACAGTCTTGCTAGTTCCACATTTGAACCAGTACCAAGTGAAGCAGAGCTGCCCTGTGATCTGATCATGGCAGCACCTAACTTGCTATGGGCTTTTGTAAGGCCTAAAATGAACTGCTTTAATGTAGCCAACTGAACTAACATCATGTAATCCTGGCTAGGTGGGTCCTAGATGTTTTTGGTTTTTCTTCCTCACTGATGGAAAGGTCCCCACAGCTGTAGGTTATCTTTTCTCATGCTTTGCTGCCAATAAATATACCATTCCTGTGAAATCTCGCCATTGACTATACGTTTTTTTGTTCTTTGAAGAGCAAGGATGCAGCTTCGTATGGTCTTTATTACTGCTGTAGAAAGAAAGAAAGTAGAGGAGAAAGAAAGGACCGGGGAAGCTGCTCAGACTTGGTTTTCCATAGGAGTGTGAAAATGCTGTTGGATGGGTGATGGTATTCTAGAGACTTTTGTTTCTCTTTCAGAACAAAACAGTTCAGTGTGCTGGTTTCATTGTTCCCATTTCTCTTTGCCACGCAGTGTTTCCAGGAACACAGCATTTATTTGGAAGATTTTTTGATAGTGGAAACACCTTACTGCTGTTTGAGAAAGGAGTTCCTCCATTCTGGCTTGTTGAGGAGGGAGTGGCGAGTGCACCAAGCTCTTCCGTAACCATTAAGGTGTAATGGAATGCTGAGGTTACAGAATTGCCTCAGAAGTGCAAGGACTGGTGAGCGAGCGTTTCATTTGTGTCGCCAGCTGAATTTAGTGATTTGAGGAAAGACCACAAAAATAAAACCAAGTATCTTTTGGCTCCGACAATATCTAGACACTCAGAGAACATTAATAGTTCAGGGGTGGAACGAAAGTTGTAGTGGAACTGGTGAAAGATTTGAGGTCTGAATTTTGCAAGCATCAGAGCATGGTTTCTCCATTGCTGTGCCTCTGGGGTGTTCAGGAGAGGAGCATGGACAGCATCACATATGCTAAAGAAGGGGCACGGCTGGAACATGCCTTCAGAAAACCTCCAGTGTCCCTTCACTGTCCACACTGTCCCTATTCAACTTTAGGTGAAGGGGAATAGATGATGTTCTCACTCACCAGGACCATCAGTTAGGGCAACCACACTTTTGCTCCTCATCTGAGCACTCATGACCTGGAAATCCTTGAGGAACAATAAATAAGGAACCCACCTTGCTGCTTCTACTGAGTCATCTCTTTCTTAAAAAAAAAAAATCTCTTTAAAATAGCATCATTTACACTTGGGAGCTGCTTGAAACCACCCTGTCACATAAATTACCATCTCTGAACTCAGCTGTCAGGAAGCATCCTCACGAGTTGACATCCATGGGGGAATGTCAGTGGAAGGGGATCGGTTTCATGGAAAGCAGGAGGAATTCAAGCGTCAAGTGAAAATGCTTGTCCTCATGTTACCTCAAGTGTCGAGAGCGCCTCAGTCCCACCATGCAAGCCCCGGCGTGACCTTTGCTTCTCAGACTGCCATTGTTCCCCTTCACTTCGGTTGCTGCAAGGCTAGCTCTGCCATCTGGAGTAAGCCCTGTCCTCCTCCATCTCAGGCAATTAGAACCTCGCCCAGCAAGTGGCCCTGGAGCAGGGGTTCCAGGGATATTGTAGTTTCCCTACAGGGATAAAGGCCACAGGCTTTTCTCTCTGCTTTTCTGCTTTCTCCAGCTTTGATGCTGCTGCCGTTGAAACAAGATTGACCCATCTGGTAGTGGAGGAGATGAGCTTTGCCAGAATGATCTGGCTTGCTGGGAAGGGTTCAAAAGGCAGCACCTACCCTTTATTTTATTTCCTGCATGCTAACAAAGCCAGTGTTTTCTGGAGCTACTTTTTATCCTTACGTGTCGGTTTTGGCATGGATGCTTTTATTCCTCCCATTTTAAAAAAGCAAGAGAGCAAAGTGAATAAAATGCTACTTCCACTCCCCACAAAATGGGTAATACAAGAGAATTGTAAAGATGCATGGTGTAAAAAAAGTAACAGTTGTTTGTTGCCAGGAGCTGAAGCACAGAGAACTGAAGCTTTGTAGTGTCAGTGGCAGGTTCCTGTCTGATATCTCTTATCCTGGGCTGCATGTGTGGGAGCCTTGCTGCACCAGTGTACAGTTCTTGGTGTGATGTCAGTCCTGCATGCACGTGTTTGCGGCGTTCCCCATGGCCACGTGAAGAGAATTTGCACCAATCCAAACATTGACAGTGCTGTATTTGTTGACTTGCGGAAAAGCCGAACTCATGCTCCTCTGGGCTGTGACATGTAAGCCGAAACACCATGACTGCTGCTTGTGCTTGCTGGCCTCCAAGCCCTGATAAACCTGTGAAGCAGATTAATTTATTTAGGCCCCGATTCAGCAGAGCACTTAAGTACATACTTCAGGTTTTCTTCTTTCCAGTAAGATTGTCGGCATGCTCAAAGTTAAGCATGTGCCTGAGTGCTCTCCCAAGTATACAGCAAACCGGTGGTGGGGCAGTGTGCGCTGCTGCTGTGCTCTGCAGGTTGGCACGCAGGCTGCAGAATGGAGGCGCCTGGTATTAAAAATCTTTTCATTAATTTGGCTTCCTCCAGTACAGGAGCGCCGGTCCCAGGGTCTGAGATGATAGTCTGTCCTTCTGCAGAGAGTCTGTTTGTTTCCATAGCACAGAATATTCCTTGTGTCTTGCTCTGCACGTTGAACAAACCAGTGTGCCCTTGTGCAGTGTGTGGGGCAGCGGGCTCTGTTTCCATCAGCAGCACATTGGCAAGTATTTCCTCAGAGTTTTCTGGATACTTTTTTCCCCTTCAGGAGCTGTAAAAGAAAAACATGTATCTGAATGTCTTGGTATTTGTAGTTCAGTGTTTTGTAGTATTCATTTGACTTATCTTCCATTAACATGATTCCCTTCACCTTGAGAACCAAGCAACTTAGTGCAGGTGTGTGTGTCTGTGTGCACTATTGAGCTACATGCCTAGAAGCAAGATGAAAGTTTCGTTTGTTGCATTCTTTGGGATTTCTCAGGGTAGAAGGGCTTAGAAGTGGAAGATACTACTACACTGTTTGTAACTGCGTACATGGGTGTAACTGTGTGAAGTTCAGGCCTGCCATATTCAGAGAGTAACAGACCCTCGCTTCCCTGGGAGTTTGAAGCTGTAGAATAGGCACTTAATCCACAAGATGGTTGCATTTCAGTGTGCTCAGAGCAGCTTCTGAGAGAGCATTCTTTCTAATCCCCACCCATATCTGACCTGTTCTAGCTCGTTTTTAAGAGCTGCACCCAGCCAGTCCCTAGCTTCCTGCAGAAGGTTTCCACACATCTTTGCTTGCTTGCTGAGCTTATTTGGACAGGGAGCCCACACATCAGTGAATGGGATTTCTGTATAAATTTGCCCCATTTGCAAAATTGGAATTGATTTAGAGCATCTCTGTGCCATACGAAACCCAGAAGACACGAGCATGGCTAGACGTGCTTATTTCCCTTCCCTTTGAAGTTTAAAACATGCTTAGCAAATCTTATGTTGGCAGTCTCTGTTCCCCACCTGATGTGCAGAAATGGAAAGGTCTTTCCTATGGGTCCAACTAACCTTTGTGCTGATGCTGCAAACTGGATTGCCAGGATCTGGGAAGTTTTTGTTATGAACATGACTCTGAATATCCTAGAAGATACTTGCAATGTAGGTTTAATTAACATTGCTTTTTTAAATGTGAAATAATTTGATGCGTGAATCAAGCAGCCTCTGTGCCCAACCCCCTGCTGCTGCTGACAGCCTCTTCCCACACTTCTTCCTTGGTAGCATTGTTTGACTGTTCCAGCTCCGGTAGGTTTCAGTTACTGATCAGTGTAATTGCAATAACACACCAATAATAGAAGAGGAATTTAAGCTTCCTTTTCTTGTAGTTGAAGGCTCTTCTCCTGCAAAAGCTTGAAGTCTTAATAGCAGTCACACGAGCAACATCCCGCGCCTGTCAAGTGTTTGCAAAACTAGGCAGCCGTGCTTTACGAAGATAAAGGGCTGTTTTTTGGGCACTTGGAAACAGCCCAATCCTATCAAGCGGCATTGGTACAGCTAATATTAGAGTGGGAAACTCTAGAGACAGCTTAATGTTTTAGTGGATGCCAAGGAAGCCTTGAATAGGAATGCATTGGAAGTTTTTTGTTGTATAATGTGAGTTGCTGGAGTCCGAGTAATTTGTGTTGCCTTTAGTCTGGTGGAAAACTACAGCTGTGAGCAATGAGTTAATTTTTTCCGTGTGTGTGGCTTAAGTTTCCCTGTCGGGTTTGTAGGCTCTGAATCCATAGAGGAGCGGCTGTGAAGCAGTCATTTGTCTTCATGTGCCATCCCAGGCTGCAGCCAGCGCTGGGCTCGATAAAACACCTGAAAAGCGCAGAGCAGCCCTGGAGCTGAGCTGTGGCCGTGCCTTCAGCTCTGTGCACCACAAAGCCACCGCCCGCTCATCCTGCCTGAACATTTCCTCCAGGAAAAGGGAGGGGGGTATTAATGACGATTTAAAAAAAAGAAAAAACAGGAAAAAAAAAGGTGAAAAAGACTAAAAGAAGCAAAATCCCTCTTCCCAGTCTGGGAAAGGCGGCTTGGGGGATGCAGCCCACCTGCGCTGCGTGGCTGGGGCGGCATCGTGAATTCCTGGGGCTGAGCCCGTGGAGCCATGGGGCCGTGGGGCTGAGCTGTGAGGCTGAGCCTTGGAGCCGTGGGGCCGAGGCCGTGGGGCTGAGCCTGGGGGTCGTGGGGCCGAGCCCGCGAGGCTGAGCCGTGTGTCTGAGCCGCACTGTGCAGCCCCGCGGCGCCGGTGCGGCGGTGTCACGGCGGCCGCGATTGGCCGCGCGCCCGGTGCCGCCGCTGCAAGGGCGGCCGCGATTGGCCGCGCGCGCCTGCCATGCGCCGGGGGCCGGCGCGGGCGCTGCCCCCTCCCGACAATGGCTGCCGGGGCCGCGCCGCAGCGCCGGGGGCCGGGCAGCCCCGCGCCCGCCTGACCGGGGGCGGCCGCGCTCACTCTGTTTCTCTTCTCCCCGCAGGTTGCTGAAAAGTGCCTTTCCTGAAGCCGCCGCCGCTCGGATTTGTGTCTAGGGCCGCCTCTCTGCCCCTCTCTTTTCGGTCCTCGCGGTCCGTGCCCTGTCGGCAGCTCCTCCAGCCTTGCCCTCCCTCCGGTTTTTGCTCCCCGTTTACACGCGGTTTGCTCAGCCGTTTTATTTTCATCGGTTTTTTTTTTTTTTCCTTCCCCGAGTATGTAGCAAATATTTAAAAGAAAAGAAAGAAAGGAAGAGAAAAAACAAAACAAAAAAAACCCGACGTCCTTTTGCTCGTTTCGATGCTCACGAACCGTAATTTTTAGAAGCAAGAAATAGAAGGAAAAAAAAAAAGAAAGCGAACCCGAAGTTTTCTCCCCAAGGACCGAGACCATTCCACAAACTGAAGTGCTGCCAGCAGCATATGCTTTTTGCAAGAATAATTGAAACCATTAACTGGAGAGCACAGAATTCTTTTGAAAGTCTGCCAGTTATTTGCAAGTAACCTCGGCAGTGGCACAAAATATAACACTTATATTTTAACTTCTACAATTGCACTTTTAGGAGCTGGCCTCTAATTTGATTTTCAGTTGTTCTGATAAGATTTCTATTTTATGATTGGCTTTATGTTTAATTCTTGTTTAAACAAACACGATTTCACTTAAATGAAAACCTAAGTGCTGAATAGGAGTTCTACCAAAGCAACAAGTTAGTTATTTCTTCACGTTTAACTTGAATTCACTTTTTTACCCTTTTTTTAAAAAAAAAAGAAGAAAAAAAAAGATCAGCAGTAAATATTGCCCTGAAGAAGGGTGCGATTGCTTGCATTTTAATTTTTGTTTTTTAATATGGCTGTAAACGTTTCTCTGGTTCGTGATACAAAATGGCTGACGTTAGAAGTGTGTCGAGAGTTTCAGAGAGGTACTTGTTCTCGGTCTGATGCAGAGTGCAAGTTCGCCCATCCATCACGGAGTTGCCATGTGGAAAATGGTCGAGTTATTGCCTGCTTTGACTCCCTAAAGGTGAGGACTTTCTTAACGTGCATTACTTAAGTTTCCTTGCTTTTCCTTCTCTTCTGAACAGCTCGGCATGCTGGGGTGTGGGATGTGCAGAACAACTGTTTATTGCTCTATTTCTGCAGGGAGGATGCTGCTGGTGCAGGATCCTGAAATCTAGGTTGGGTCTGACATCAAGTGCAATTGCCTGGAGTGCCAGGCATCACAGAGAGAGAAAGGATATTATCCAGTGTTTTCCGATGGTAGCTCGGGTCTGATATAGCTTTCTTCAAAATGGAGAATGCACATTGTGGGCAGCAAATGAAACTGGAATGAGAAAAGTAGAGAACTGAAACCCACTGCTTTAATTTGTGTCCAGAGCACATTGGCTGCACGTTGAGTGCAGGGATCCGAAATGTGCTTTTAATGAGCAGAAATGAAAGCTGCGTTTTAAGATAATGAATCAGCTTTATGTGTATTTCCTGGAGACAGAGTAGCAGATGCACTCTAATGCCGTCCTGTAGATGAGAAGCAGCCAAAATGTTTGGAGACCAGTGCTCCCTGAAATATCGGCATTGGGAAAATGCTTTCTGCAAGGCACATGCAAACCTGATGGCTCTGCTGGGCCTGTCCGAGTTACAGCTGAGCCTTTTTGCTAGTGCTTATCTTTGCAGAGTCAATTTTGCAGGGAGTAAACTGCTCTTTGGTTTCTTGTTGCTGTGGCAGCTGCAGGGGTTTCTCAAATTTTACCATATACCTAGGGTCTGAGCTAGGGTGGGGTATGAGGGCTTGCACAAGGGGACATGGGCATCTCTGTTTGAGGTCGCTTCACCATGGTTCTCAGGAAAGGAACATCCACATTTTTTCTTTTTCGCAAAAGTGTGGCTCCTCAAAGGTATTTTAAATAGGATGGTAAAACCCCTGAGACAATGTGGATAACTGATTGCTTTTGAGAACTCTTGACATTACGTTTAATATTTTGATCAGGGTAATTAACCTGTTTGAGTTTCTAGAAGGAATCTAGCAAATTTAAAAAGCTTAGAAGTTTTCCTTTGAACTTCAGCTGATGCTTGAGAATATTTCAGCTTATTTTTATGAGCATAATGAATAACAGAACTGGTGGAATTATGTATGCACAGGTTCACACTGGGGCTGGATCTGATCTAACAGTAGTTTACTCATTTTATTATGCGGCTTCTTCATATTTTCACTTCTGTTTTACCAAGAAGTTCAAGCTTCCTATTTGCACTCGGTTTGCTCTTTTTTTAATCTGATTATATGCCATGACTCTTAGTTATACAGTGACTTTCAAATGTTAATTTACCTTGCTGGTTTGCTGACAGCGAGAGACAAAAATATTTTTATCAGAGAGGGGAAAAAAAGTCATGTTCTTTATGCCCTTCAAACTTTTGAATTGTAGCCAGTGGCAGAGCAGATAATTTGAATGAAAAGATTAGATTAATACGTTTACATTTTATAGCATTTATTTGTGAACTGAAAGGAGCGATATCACGCCATGTTAGTATTATGCCCCTTGCAGACCTTGTCTGATGTTTGCAGCGTCCTGGGGAGGTGTCACCTGTACAACCACCCACCTTGCCTTGGCTCTGAGCTGTGTTGCAGTCCGGTGTCACACGACGGGTGACACTTCCCCACGTGTGCTGGTTGGGCCGCAGAATCTGCAGCACTCCCAGCCTCTCTTTGTTGGCCCTTCTCTGCACATCTTGTGCTGAGATGTGTAGGACCATGTGTGTGAGCTGCTGGGGTTCAAATCCCACCCACTGGCAGAAGCAAACCCTTCTTCCACTTCAGCAGTGGGCAATGGTGAGGAACACAATGTTGAGAAAGCAAAAGATGCAGAGGAGTTGAGTTAGTCTCCTATAGATTTGTGTTCCTCTGTAACTGGCTGCTAAATAATGTTGCAGTTTACTTTTGACACGGTAGCAGATGCCCAGTATGTGCTAGTTAAGTGGCCTGAATTTCTCAGGGAACAGATTTTCCAGGTCTACGAAAGCCTCGTGGAGGGCTGACAGCTCTGCCTTTGGGAAGTACACTGGGAGGAGAGGTCAGACTGTGCAAAGCAACAAGTGTTGATGGTGGGGCTGTTTCTGCACTCTGCTTCTCAAGCAAGAGGTGGGTCTTGGATCACTTCCTTCCTCCAGCCCCATGGCTCTGGTAACTGTCACTGGGCAGAGCCCTGATTCTGCTATGCCGTGGAGAGGTGCAGTCCCCAATGTCACAACCTCTGTGCGTGTCTGTGTGTGTGCATTTCCCAATGGAGATAACCGCCCTGGTGACTAAACTCTCAAACAATTGCCTTTCTGTTCTTGGGCTGGAGCTGGGCTTGCAAAGCCCTGTTTGCAGTTGTATTGATGGTCTTGTTGTGGTTGCGACAGTGACTTCCCTTACTGGTGTCAAGAGAAGCGGTAAATTCTCAGACCTGTTAAGAAGAGGCTTTTCATGCCCATCCTGTGGACGTCTTTGTGTGCTCTGCTGCTGTTTCCCTCCGACAGCTGTTGAACACTGACCCCCTCTCCTGAGGAGGGCTCATAGCTGCTTACTGCTCTTTTCATCTTTTCACGCCCTGCATTAGCAGAACATCTGCTTTGCTTTATTGGAGACAGGATATAGGATGCTTGCAGCTAATAAGTTTTCCCGTTGTCTTGCAGTCACCCAGGGCTTTGTTCAGAGGTTGCTTATCTGCATCCATTGTGTAGTGCTGTTGCTTGTTTTTTTCTCACAGACCTCTTAAGCCTGAACAATGCCTTCATACAGGAACTTCTGATAACCCAGCCGTACAATGGTTTCACCTCGCTGGTCAGGTCATGCACAGCATCCATATGCTTCTGCATCTGATTTTTCTCTTTTTTTCCCCCCCTAAATCTCAGATGACTGCTCTGCCTCTTGCAGCGGTAGGAGCAGTAATGCTTCCAGCAACAGTCAGGCTGCCTCAGTGTGGGTTGTTTCACAGGTGAAGTGTGCTACCTGTAAGCTTGTGAAGAACACACAGGATTCATGAAGGTAATGGGGGGCCCCACTGATGCTTGGGTGGGGTTCACCAGGGCATGTGTGTTTGTGCAGTGCTTTGGCCATGAAATATTGAATCTTGGTTAGGTTGCAAGTGCAGGGCTGGATCTCGCTGTCCTGAGCTGTGGTTCTTCGAAGGGTGAGTTTGTGCATTTATAGGCAGCAGAAGGAATCTTTCTCAAGCAGATTGATATGAAACTTAAAAATAGTTCCTTGTGAGAAGCTGTTTGCAGATCTGAATCGGATGCCAAGAAAGCTCTCACTCTGTACTCGTGCTTTCCTTCTCGTTATTCTGGAAGAACGGTGGTGTCTGAGTTAATTTGTGTGAACGGAAGGGCGAGCCTATGCCGGGCAGTGGCAGGTGGTCCAGGCATAACCGAGCCGGCCGCCACCGTGCCACCCCCTTTCCAGAAGTGACCACAGGGGTGCTGGGCAGCGGCTGATGCTCTGCAGTACCTCCAGGCCCGATGGCAAAGGAGAGGAGCGGATTGTCGTCGCACTAAACCCAGGTGGCCTTTGGGTTCATTCATCGGCTTTTCTGCCGGGCTCGACTGTGCGGTTGCAAAGGGTCAGGACACGGATTGCTGGCTCGTGGCAGCCCGCACAAAGGCTGCTCGGGCTCGGCGGCTGGGCTGTCTGCAAGCGCTCATCAAGTCATTAACCTTCCTATTCAGGCTGGATCAGGCGGGCGTGGTATGAGCCTGTCTGCTTCTTAATTCCCTGGCCAGCACAGCATTAGTTGTGTTCTTCGGTTTCTAAAGATGTCAGGAAGGAAAAAAACCACCTTCTCTGGCCACTAGAAACGCTAATTAAGCAGTAAGCTGAGAGACAGCGGTTAGGAGATAGGGATGCAATAGCAGGTAATGCACACCGGTTCACAGAGGCTTGGATTTGTGCTGCTCAGAGTTTGGGCATCTATGGACTCGTAGTTTAAGAAAAAATACAAGCCCAGCTTTGTGGGGCATGGGTTTTTTGTTGTTTCTTTTTTTTTAAACTTGCTTTATGAATGTCGGATGTTTCCATATGCAAATCAAAATTTTGAAGAGCGTTTTGAAGGACAGAAAATAGCGTAATGAAAATTTCAGGGGTGTAAATTTTGACTTTGGGAGATCTAATTTAAAAAACATGGTGAGGCAGTTGCGTGTTTCAAAGCAGTTCTCTTCCATGTAAAAAAAAAAAAAAAAAGGCAAGTTGTCTGTGAACAGGCATAAAAGCAGTAGTTAAAGTACAGTTTTGTCTAAATTGCCTGTTTTCGAAAAGAAGTGTTGTTATCTGGTAATAGTAGTCGAAGTTCCACAGCAACCAAAAAAGTTCACAGTGCTTAAGCAATAAATGTACCGTATGATCTTGAAACTGGTGTACCTGAGGCTGTTCCTTATAGTTTTTATGCTAATTTGTACCTGTTTTATGCTGACTTAACTGGAACTGTTTCTGACTGCTACTGGTTTGCAATCAAAGTTGTTTTTTTAAATTTAAAGAAAATCCTAACTAGGAAACAACTAAAAATACCCACTAAACTTAGCATATGGTTTGCGCTCTTACAGAGGAAGAAGAAAGCAAACAAAGCAATAGAGGTATTTTTGGAGACATTCTGACTGCACATCTCCGCTCAGTGCAATGGAGATGCAAATAAATGATGAACAATGTTGAGGCAAGTCACCTTTGTGAGAAGCCTTCACTCTTCAGTTGGTCACTAGTACTTACCTGCGTACCAACAGCAGTTGGTGACAAGAAGTAGATTTGCAGCAGCATTCTGTCTTGTCTGGATAGTGTGTCTTAGAGCGTATCATAGGTGCTTTGTCTAAGTACTGAATCAAACATCTGCAAGTGGAGAAAAATGTGTTTAAGCTCAATTTTATTTATAAGAGCTGCTGCTGTTATATTAAAGTAGAAGGGTACTTCAAGGAGAATAGGAGGGCTCATGGGGAAAAAAAATAGGCCAAATCCTTTCTTGTTGATGGGTTGCAACAAGCTCCATGTTTTGATGGCTTAATTTAATTTGTACATGTGCTGTGTACACTCTACAATGTCTCCAGAAGGTTTCTGGCACAGCTGTGGGATGGAGATTGCTGATGGAGAAGATCACCTGGCAGTGCCTGTGGCTGAGCATCTCCCAGGCCTGGTGTCTGGACTGCAGATGCTCTGTAGGCCAGGCTCATTACTTGGATGATGTGCAGCCTCCTTAGGCATGTTGAACTTTCTGGGTCAAAATATACCTCTTTGCTTTAATGTGCCTAACTGCTCTTTCTGTAGGACAGAGGTCTACACCGAGCACGTTTGGTTTATTTAGCGTTATCCATGGGTTTCTGTGATGTCCCAGCAGTCTCTCTTCATTTATCTGTCACTTTTTGACAGCTGAACCTTGACTGATGAGCACTGGTGAATCTTGCTGTTGTGATTTAAAAGGTTGCTGCCCTAAGCTGTCCCTTTGCTTCTCTGTCACAGATTACTGCCTCTGCAGCAGGGTTAGGAAGGGGACAGTGCCTTAAATGCTGAACACGAAGTCCAGTGTCTGAGATGAAATCTCCTTGACCCTGGCTCAGTGTGGAGGTGCTGGGTGATGAAGCAGTATAACTGCAAACAAGCTGGTGTTACCTGGTGACTCTACTGAAGGACATTTGCAAAAATGTAAGGCAGAGCCCTTGGCAGGAATTCCTTGTTTGTGTTTTAAAGCAAGCAGCTGATTCTTGAGGCAGGCTGTGGAGAAGGAGTTGTCCCTGTTCTTGTCTCCATTGGGTTCTTCTGGTGTTGTCCAGGAGTAACATGGCAAGAAGGACAGGATGCCCGTAGGTTTCCTGGTGCACAGTCTAGTTTTGGTGACACCCTAGAGGTGTGCTCGCTTCTTAGTTCATTGCTAGAAGAGTGGAGGATGTGCTGGGTGTATTGTGTAGCACTGATGGAAACCAGAACTATCAGTGTGGCACTTGTAGTAAGTGAACACCTAGTGTTTGGGGATGCCAGTCTCCTGTGTGGTGTCCCTGGGGCAGGTTCAGGAGGCTGGCACATTGGGAAGCATTCCCAGTGCAAGGAGCAAGCACAGAACCACTGTCCTTTTCTTTCTTCCTGCAGCTAATGAATGTATTACAGCTTTTCCTTGGGCCTCAGACTTGCGTGCATTTTCCCTTGAACATGTTGGAAAGCAGAGCTGTGGCCACAAATTTGTTCTGAGACCATACTTTGGAGGCCAGCCTCTTTGGGGAGACAGGCCAAGCAAACTCAGCAGTGGGATTTTTCTGCCAGCCTCTCGTCTCCTCACCAGCCAGCCCTGGCAGCAGCAGGCCTCTGCTCTTCTCTGCAGCTCATGTTGCCCCAGTCATCTTCCTGCGGCATGAACAAACCACCATCCCCAAAGGATAAAGCCAGAAGCATTTACATTATTAATATCAGCCAAGAGTAACCTTGGGTTTCTGTTTGGGAAGATGATGGTAAAGTGCTGACTGCTGCCTACACTTGCCTAAAAAAGCAGGGGAGAAATTCTTTTGGGATGTGACTCTAAACCCTTCTGAGCTGGTGTGTGCACTTAAGCAGATACATTTTGAAACCTTTTATGGGCATATTGCAGTGTTGAACGGGCCATGGCATGCCATCTCCTGCTCCTGAGGCTTCCTTTCCTTATTTTAAGGCAAAGCTCTCCAGACTGGTGTTCCAGTTCTGCGAAATGCTTGAGCCTGATTTTAAGCACTGTAGAATTCCTATGGGCAGCACAGAGCTCCTTGTGCTGAAGTGAGCTGTTGCTTTAAGTTCTGAGAGAGGGAAATGGTCTTCTCAGTCATTCTCCAAAGGGGAGAACTGCCTGTGGTCATTTCCTTTACCACCTTTGACTTTCCAGTTTGGGAGAGTTTCTTTGCACGTGTTCAGTGCACACACCTGGAACTTGCAGTCCCTCAAGCTTGGGATCTGCAAGCACAAGCTCTGTGCCCGTGACCCAGAGCAAATGCAGTGCTGTGCTCTGCAAGCCCCAGGGGCTTCCTCTGCGCTGGGAGGAGGGCAGTGCAGAGCTGAAACCCAGCTAGCGTGCTGTGGCAGCTACTCCTGCATGGCTGTGAGTCAGAAGTTGGCCAAGGGAACATGGAGGGTTGTGTGTTTGTGCAGTAAGCTGTGGTACATCAGTGGATGCTGTGCTTCAAGCCATGGTGCTGCCAGATCCGCATGGGGAAGGAAGTTCAAGCTTTTTATCTTCCAGCTCTGATCTATAGTAGTAGCTAACACTGAGATTCAGATAGAGGCCCCAAACCTGCAAGTCACTATCCCTGGAGAGAGCTTGAAACAAAAAAGATCCTTGTAAGCATGAAGCCACACTTTGCCATGATGTCCTTTCTTGCTGCTGTGTCAGTGAAGCCATCTAGCTGCTTCTCTTGCTCTTGATTGCATTAGGCCAGCAAAACCAGCTGAAGGAAAGATATTGGAAGATGCCTTTGAGGAGGGTGACTCTGAACAAGATTTCTTCAGCAGCATAGCTTCAGTTTGATGTAGTCCGTTTGCTGACAATAGCTTTCTGCCACTTGATTTACCCATCTGATGGAGGGTGCAGTAACATGCATTTATGTAATTGAGCTATTTGGAAGCTTTAAAACAAATATAAACAAGATGTGCCAGGCTTTCTGGAGAGCCCATCATCTGACATCTCCCACAGAGCATTTAAATAAGTGATTAGATTTCCAAGTGAGGAGCTGAGCTATTTGAAAATCTGCCCCCAATAAATATTGTTGTGCTAGTATTAAAATAAATGCTTTGAGGCACTTGGGTGAATGTTGCCCTTCATAGGTACAGTTTTACATATGGCTTATTAATGTTGTTGTGTTGGTATTCATAAAACAGCAGAGAAACAGGCACTGACCCCCTTCTTTGCCCCACGTAGCTCCCCGTGCCATGTCTGATGATAGCCTTTTGGTTAGAGGAAAGGCTAAAAGATTTAGGAAGCCAGCTTTCAAACCCTTGCAATGATGCGGGCTGCTTTAAATTTTGTACTGTCAGGCCCTGTGCCTAATTATGCTTTTTGACCTCTCAGGAGCAGTACAAAGAAAATGCTTTTAAAGACTGAGTGGAGCTGAGCTACTGTAGTAATGAGACTCTGGGTATTTTAGACAGATGTCCTAACTGAGTAACCATTTCAAACCCCAGCTTCTTCTAAACGAATCGCTATCACACAGTTACTACTTCCACAAGTTTGCCTGTCTGTTATAAAAGCCCACTCTCTTATAATGGCAGTGAAAATATTCAACTTAACCATAGCTGACGTCTTAGGATAATAAAATCTTTCTGATATCCATGCAGTAGAAAGAACGTGGCACAAAAGTAATACTGATCTCAGCTCTCAGCAGCCTTGGTGCTTTATTTCTGACTCTCTGAACATCTGGTTAGTGTTTGGCCTTGGTTTTGAGTTTCAGTGATGTGGTTGCTCATTGTCCCCACCATCAACAGCAGGAGGCTGTTGTTGCTGGAGTGATGGATTTTTAACCTCTAACTCTGCTTTTTTACCTTCTCTGACTGAAGCCAACACCTTGACATGGCTCTATCCTGTCCTCTGTGTGCTTGAGCTCCAAGCTGGAAAGCAGAGAGCTGGAAGCTTTTTTGCAACATTTAGCTTAAAGCTGTGGGGAAGGTGGATATTCCTGAGAGGGAACAATTGGCTTACTGGGATGTGAGTGTACTCAAACCAAGCAATTCCCCAAGTTTGTAGTGAAATGTTACAGCAGATGGCCTGCTTACAATGTAGGATATTATTAGAACCATGATCAGTGCTAATAAGGTCATTGGCAGTGGGGGAGGAGGTCGGTGTCTGACCTTGTTTGAAAGGTGGCGGCCTGTGGTCTGGGAGAGAAGTTTTCTTTTACTGTACTGACATATGAATATTTAAAACTAATCTGGCTACACAGTAGAGAAAAAAACCTACCACCCAGCCCAGCGTGTCTGCTGTGAGGGTGCTGGAGACACTGCTGACCCCCAACCTGCACTGAGGTAGGTGTGCAGAGTGCTATTAAAAACTGGAGACAAATTCTGCTCTAATTAGTGATCCTGAGAATGGGAACCAGGAGCAGTTTTGCTAGTCCTGCAGACTGGGTATGGTATCACAGGGCGTTGCTGAGTCAGAGGACTGATTAGTGGTGTGCACTGAGTTTTATCATGCCTCTGAACATACTCTGCATTAACACAGCAGTTACTTTTAGCTGGTCTCTCTTACACAGGTATCAAGAAAAGCCCCCAAATGGCCATTACAGATGGGAGTGTTGGGATGAACCCAGTTGTATTAATAATGCCACATCACATCTCTGCATGGCAGCACCTACACCAGGTTCTGAAGAGGATTTAAGACGTTATCCCAGACTATGCTGCTTTTCTTCTGCTTTGAGTGAGCATATCTGGGTGCTTATTGAGAAAAAACAGCTCTCAAACGAGGCAGTTGGGAAAGCATGGAATACCTAACTGGGATGGAGGAGATGGCCAGGGGCAGCACAGACACAGTAGAGCTGCAGCCAGCCTGCCGGAGAGCACAGCCTTCATTAGACAGTGCTTTCCTAAGTCCTTATTATCCTCAGGGGCATGGCTTGTGCTGGGAACAGTCACACGGAGATTAGATCCTTAAAGAGCACGGGCACAGCCAAGCAAAGTTTGAAAAAAAAACCCAAACCCCTTGGTGTATAATCCCAGCCATGCTGGCTGATCCAGGTGACCGGCATTTCTTCCTCTTGCTATCTGCTCCTGAAGGATCAGAGTGTGAGTAGAGCTTGCTTTCTCGCCATTAAGTAGTGCTTGATCCCACATGTTTGGTTTGTGCAGTGTTATGCTGCATGCATTACTTGGGCTTTGCTCCTGGGTCCCTTGCACACAGTGCTGCAGACACCAAGCACTGCATGAGTTTGGCAGGAGGAAATGAGAGCCTCACAGGGTTGGATGTTTCAGGCCATGCAGTAGCGCTTCAGTAGCCAGGGCGGCAGGGAGCTGGAAAGCCAGACACGTAGATGCTTGGAAAGTCAGCCAGATATGGCAGAGGTGATGGTGTTTGAGGTCAGCGATAGGAAGAAAAGCACTTTTCTACCCATGGGAAAATCTTGTTTCATAAAACTGCGGATTTCCAAGATGGAGAGTTGTCTTTGGAGGAGATGTCACTCCTTCCCAAGATGCGTGTTATAGGTGCACCTGGTGCTTCTTGCAGGAGCACTCCCAAATCTTGCTCCCCTGTTGCAAGACTTGCAGCTTTATGTCCTGTTTCTCCTTTCTGCTCTGTTTCCTCCTCCCCTCTAGGCTTATTTGTCCCCAAGCCCTCCTGCAGCTCTCCTGTCCTCTCTATCCCTGTCGCTAGGTGTGGTGTCTGCAGGGACTGAAGAAAGCAGCCCGTGAAGTCTCCTGCCCTCCTCCTCTCTTGTTGCTTCAGCAGTCATTTTTATTTCTTGGTGCATCTCGTGCACTTGCAGATGAAGAAGTAATCATCATGCTTATCTCCCCACAGACCTTCGCTCCCTGCTGTGTTGGTCATGTTGCCTATAAAGCCTCTGTGCCTGCTGCAGGATGGGAGCCGGAGCAAGGCAGACAGTCTGAGTGACTCAGAGGCACTGGGAACAGGAGAGCTGTCAGGGTTGATAAAAGCAGGACAGGAGTGTCTGAAACCTTTGCTGAGCTGTCAGAGATGGACTGTGAGGAAAGAGGTGAGGTGACTCTGGGGAGGAGCACAGCGGTTCTGCAGGGCCCTCTCCCACAGGACACGGGAGCTTGGGGATGTGGCAAGGACCCCTGGCAACCTGTCACTGTTGGCTTTATTAGCATTTGCAGCGGGGTGTGCACCAGCACAGCCTCCCTGCCAGCTCTGCGTCGTGCTTCTGTCACCAGAGCCCAATCAAACCACTTCTGTGTCCCAGCTGGGAGAGTTGGGCGTGGGGAAGAGAAGGTCCTTTGGGGGCCAAGAGGCAAATGAGCAGGATGGCTTTTAGCTGGCGATGCAGAGATGAGAAGGGCAGGCTGCCTGCTGCCAGGAGGCAGGAGATCATAAAGCATCAAGGGCATTGCAGCTGCAGCTCCGCGGCTGTACCAGTCAAGCCCAGAGCAGTTGGCGTGCAATCTCCGTGCTCTTAAGGCTTCCCTTAGCCACCTGGGGTTGTTCCACCAAGATGTATTTAGACTGAAAACTCTTCAGGCTGGGACCGTCCTCATTCTGTGTTTAGGTAGTAACCGGAGCAGGACCCTGAGCTGCAGCATCGATGAGTATTTGTATTCCCACAGCCAAAAAATCCCCTGCTGTGGCTTTGTGCGATAAAGCACAGATTGAATTAAGAGGATTTTCATTGTTGTTGTGTTTCTCTAAGTCTGCAGTAACGTAAAATCTTTAGAAGTCTTTACTCAGAACAGAGCTTGCGTTCGCTAGGACAGAAACACTACTGAAATTTTTTTTCATTGTTTTTTTGGTGGTGCTAATTCTCAGAGAATAATTATAAGCATCATTTCTGAGTTTAGCCCAGGCAGAGGGAAAGCATTAACACTTTCCCTAATATTCCTTCTTTTTTTGTACCAGAGGTACTTGAACCAAAGTTTGTGCAGGGCTTTCTGCTGGGGCTCTATCAGAATTTCATCTATCTCAGTTTAAGCAAGTGGGAGCATTTTTTCCAGCTGGGTGTTCACTGGCGGCGTTTGCTGACGTCTGCACCGGTTGTGCTGCATTCCAGACTCACTAATGATACTGGAGCTTCTTTGCAGCGGCTCCTCTCACGTGGCAGAGAGGCTGCAGATGTCCTTAGGAAAGGTCACTCTTCCTTGCAGAAAAAACTCCTATCGTGATCGAGTATGGACCCATCTCACCTAAAGGCAAACGAATGTTTGCATTTTGCAGCTGCACCCGATCAGGGTAGTGAAGGGTCTGTTTGTCGTTGTCCTTTTAGGTAGGGATTGTGCTGGATCTTGAGGGTCTCTCTTGTCAGTGGCAGAAGCGGAATCCATCAGGTCAGTGTCTGCCTGCCTGAAAGAAGTCATGGTGTTTAGACCGCTTTCTAATAAAAACCAGCCTTTAAAAGCTAGTCCTTGCATTCCTTCTTGTCTTCAAATAGTTGAGCATCAGCTGGTCTGTACTGCACCAGTGACTTGGACAAGGATAAGCAGCTCAGAATCGAACATGAGGGCAGGAGTTTGGAAAGCAGAGCAGTAATACAGAAAGGGCAGAACCTCTTCCCTCCTCCTTCTCCCCGCCCCCCCCAGTAATTTGATTAGTTTGCTTTATATGGCTGAAGCCTGAATAAGCAAGCACGTCCACGTGAATATGCTTTAATTGCTTCTGCCTCCCTCGGTTTTTCTCTTGTGCTCTCAAACCTAAATAAGTGAATCATGCAGTTATTAAAAACACAGACTCTGAAAACCTAAGCAAATGAAATGAAAGCCGTGATCAGTTCCATTCCTGTTGGTCTGCTGGGACAGACGGACAAACAGAAACAGTGTACACACACACGACACATTCCTTTCTTAGCTGTTCTGGCACTCATACTAGTGCCACTCAGGAGAATTTAGGTCAGGATTTCTGACAGGGCAAAAGTTGCATCCTGCAGGAGAAACTGGATATATGTACCTAATAAGGCTGTGCAACCTTTTTGGTGTCCTGTCCTACAGCTCTTGTTACAGGAGAGGGAACAGATCTAATCAACGGCTATAGGGAATTAACCTTTAAGCATCTGAAATCATGGTTTCTACAAGATGCATTTTCTGTTAGTTCCCATTCGTGGCATTGTGTGGAGAAAGCAGAGCTGTTTCTAGATTTTGGGGTCTTTGAGCTCTGCATCACATAGTGGCTCTCAGTTCTGGGTCTGTAGCAAGGAGTGCAGGGTGAGCAGAAAGCCTTTTTCAGCCTTGCAGGCTCCATGTTGACTTTTGTCCTGGGAAGGGTTTATTACTTGAGTGTGCGCAGTGAGGATGCTTTGCTTGAGCAAGATGGTGTGAATCTGCACAGACCTGTTCCTTGTGAGACTTGACAAAAGGCTGGTCTGCAAGGACTTCTGTTATTGGGACAAATAGAGGCTGTTTTAATAAGTTCATCATAGATTAACATATTTTCAGATACTGGCACAGAATTTGGCATCCCATCCCTAAAGGCTGGCTGCCGCTGTGGTACCTGTGACTCTGGTGTGTGTGAATTGTAGTTAAATATGTCTCACTGCTTGCAGTTTTAGTGCAGAACTCTGCAAAATTCTCCATTTACCCGTAAAGATGGCAGTGCGCGATCTTGGGCATTGCCAGCCCATCATTTTTACCCCCATGGAACAAGGGCTGTCCTGTTGCCTGTGCAGCTTACTGCACTGCTCCATGGGCCCAAATCTAAGCAAACACTTACCCTGCCTTAACCTCCCTTTCACTTGAGATGGTAGCAAAGATCAGTCACATATCTGTTTTCTTGTGCCAGGCGCTTCTTGAAGAGCAGTTCTGAAGGTGTTTTCTTAAAAGAAAAATCCCCTTTGTGACTTAAATGTGCATACGTTACCGGCTGTAATAAGCGACATGCTAAAATAGATCAGTCTGCAGAAGCTAACCGAGGTAGAATATTTGCCTAGGGCAAGGCGGGCTTTCTTTTACTTTTTGTTTGATTTTTTTTTCTTTGTTTTTCTTCCTTCCTTTTTCTCTAAGACATGCTGTCTCCCTGATGGAAGGCTGTGATTCAATGTTGCTTGGTCTGGGTTCCCTCTTTGGAAGCCAGGGCCCATGTGCATTGCGTGGTCTTGTGCTGCTGTGCTTAGTAGGCTGCAAGAGGACCTCCTGAAGGTGCCTTTTGTATCTGCACCTTTAATCCTCTGATCAGCAGCAAGTTCATTATACCATGAGTGTGAAATCTGAGGCCTGGCCAGGGCTGGAAAGATTTGAGGTCCTTGCTTGGAGATGGGCGAGAGCACGTGGCATTGGTGGCACTTGGTCAGCCCTTCTCCTGGTGGTCTGGTATCTTCTCCACTAACCTGGAACAAAGGGAAGGTGGAGTGCTGTGCACAAACCTACTTGGGGCATCTGGCTGAAACAGGAGCATAAAGCCACAGCTTGGTCTTTCGTGGACCTAACTGTAGCCAGAGAGGCACCACTGTGGAGAATGTGGCTGGAGGGATGGGCTTCGATGTGCTGCAGGGAAGAGATGAGTGGGAAGCAGTGAAGGGAATCAAACAAGGGATAGAGAGGAGTGAGAGTAGCAGAGGAGCTGGGGACATCAGTGGGCAGCCATCAGAGCGAAGGGCAGGGGGGTTTGGCTTTGCTCTCTGCTGTTCTTCTGTAGGTCAGATCTCAGCCAAGAGCAGAAAAGTGTTGTCTGCCTTGGAACGTCAGACCCCTGGGATCTGGCGGACATCTGGAAGCAAATCTTGGCTTGCGGTGGCAGCTGGGCATCATCTTCCACTGCATTTGCCTGCTCCCCTGCAGTCACCTCCTCAGTGGCATCACCTAACACACAGAGGGACTATCATGTCCTGTTATGATATCTGTTGTGTTTCCAGCCGAAGGGCAGAAAGCCAGGCTGGCAGTGCCATGGTGTGCCCCAGAAGGAGTCCTCAGCATCCCTCCCCGCTCATCGTGCTCGTGCCTTACCCCCAGACAGCCCCTCAGGAGCTGAGGCTGAAGCACATCCTGCAGAATTTTTCTTTCTCTGTTGAAGATTCTCCCTGGGACTTGTCAGTCCACATGGAAGTAATTTTTTGTAAGTTTTTTCATTATTTTTTGAAAACCAGGAATTTATTTGTGCCCATTAAGCTGTTGCTTTCTGAGCAAAGCAACAACACAAACAAAAATTGGGCTAATCCTCAGTTGGTAAATTGTTATATTCTGCCAAGTTTAAAAAAAAAAAAAGCCAAACCACCAAAGCAAACCCAGCCACCCACAAACCTCTTTATCTGCAGCTTCATTTTGGTTTCCAAAACACACTGAGAACAAGGTTTTCTGAGCATGGCTTTGCCCTCTGCAGGACAGGAGGAAGGATTTGGGTCGGACACTTAGTTAGCAAGCTCTGCGCTTCCCTGTTTGCCTTCTCCCTTGTGTAAACTCAAGGAGCGAGGCTGCTGGAGGTGGTCACGCGTCTGATATTTGTATTCATGAACACGGTGCTTTAACATTTATTCTCCTGGGCTTTAATGTACTTTGGTTGGTTCTGTCTACGTGTGGTTTGCCTGCTGCAATTGTAATATTCAACAGACACTGTAGGTAGAGGAAGGTCAGAAGCATCAACTTTCCATATGACCTTGACAGATTCAATCAGCCGGTGAAAGTTGTAGAATTGGATTATGGGATTTGCAATGAAAAAGTGGTTTAAGGGACAAGAGAAGCTACACTTGATATTTTCAAAAGCTGGGCTGGTGTAATAGCAATCGAAAGGGACAGAACTGAGGGAGATAAAAGGTGGGAGATGTATTATAAGTTTTGTTTATTTTTCTGTGTGGTTTTGTGGTGGTTTTTAATATAGAACTTGTGCGGTTTTGTTGCAGAAGCTGGTATGGTTTTTTTGCCATGTAGTAGAGAAGAAAAATCAATGACATGCTAATGTTTTTATCTTCCAGGTAGAATTGATTTCTTTTCTTACAGATAGTCCCACATTGAAACATTCACCTCCAGGAATATTAATGTTGCAGGGTGTCACCTGCTTTACATCCTGCTTTAAATACATGCAGTGATCCCTGGGCTAAACATGCTCCTAAACTTGCTCTCTTTACTGGGCACTAAATACCTTCCTTAGTAATTGTTACTGATCAGTTGCTTGAGCAGGTCTGTGGCCAGGGCTGTCTGTGAAAGCTTATTTCATTTGAAGAGAGCCTGTATTTGATACTGTATTGAAGAAAACTATTCTATTGTGCATTTAACATTCCTGAACCTGGGAGGGTAGTGGAATAATACTTGGAAGACATTAAAAATGATCAGTTCAGAACTCTAAATTGATGATATTTCTGTGCTGCTTTAACCTCATTTCAGATATGTGGCTGTAACAGACTGATGCAGTTCACAGAATGTAGCCTGATCAAAATATATCGATGGACGCAAAAGAAAAGAGCTTGAAGTCTTTATTCCTCTCTTTTGTGGAATGAGATTGCTGTTCATTGCAAGTAGTAATCTCTCAGATGAACGTGTTTTTCTGCTCTGTATCTCTATAGCTCATAAAAAAATATACTGTGACAGTGCTTTACTCTTTTAATGTATATTTCTTGGATTTGGTAAACATTGTTCGTTGCTTGGAGCAAGCAAAAATGTTCCACAAACCAAAAATGTTAAAATCAATACACGTTTTTCATTGAGCATAGCAGAGCATACCATTGGCCTGAATGAAGAGAGCTTGGCAGGAGAACAGAGCTGGAAAGAGTTGTCAAGATGTAAAAATATAATGAAGGAGCTACAGGGCTTTTCCCCAACAAAGTAACTGCTCTGAGTTTCTAAGAACCTTCAAGTATAACAAACAGCCTGGAATGAAAATCCTGCGTGACAGCAGGACAGCCACGATCTCTTTGTGCTGTCCTGGGGAAATTTAGCAGAACATTGCTGTATTCAGCAGTGTGCAAAAGTAAAACTTCACTCACAGCAGCTCTCGGCTTCCCTAATTGCCAGGTGAATGAGGATTTGGGAGTTCAGACTGGTGCCTCTAACTGCTTAGAGTCTACTCGCACACAGGAGTTTCATACTCCCCCCTCTCTGCTTCTAATTAAAATTTAAAAAAAATAGTGGGGTGATGGTACTTGTTTAAATACTCGAGCGCCGTGCTAACAAGCCATCCTTTCTGTATGGAGTTGCCTTTGCCTACTGAGTTCAGTGGTTTGAAGCTCTTGGCAACAGCTGTGAGTAACTGTCACTGGTTAAGGTGATACCAAAAAGGGAGATGAGGATGTTGAAACGCTGCTGTCTCTTTATTTACCTCTCCTGCCCCGGTTTGAGCTGTGTTACAAAAACAAGCTTGACAAGCGTTTTGAGGCTGCAGACTTTGTAAGTGAGTCCTAAATAGGTGTGTTTGAATCCCAGCAGAGTGCATCTGATCTTGAGAAGCCCCCTGTCCAAGTGCTTTACTGTTTTATACACACTGTTTGAAAGGACTGACATCTGCAGAGGATTTGTCCATGCTGTGCATCTGTTTGTTCCCAGCATTTTGTATGATTATATCTCTCTTACGCTGGTGTGAGCGATGCAATGTGATGTGCTCAATATACTGCTGTTTTTCTGCTGTACTGGTGGAACTGGTCAGCTGCTTACGCCGTTTGTGCCACATGATGGGAAGCATGTTCCCTGCTTTGAGCAGGGTGCTGCTGTTCCTCACATCATGCCTATAGATGGAGGCCTGTCCAGCTGTTTGATAGGTGGATGGCCAAAGCCCCGTCAGCCTGGCTGTGTGCCACAGTGGGTGTGCGCGTCGTGGCAAGGGGCAGCTTCTTTCTCAGTCCTGTGGTGGAGGAAAGGGCTTCAGCACAGCATATTCCCCTGAGCCAGTGGCATGCCAGAGCACAGCCTCTTCTGCCCTGGTTTGTGCCTCTTACAGAGGTTGGCTTTCATAGACAAAGGCCAGGTGACAAGGAGATGGAGGTGTTACAGGTCTTTGGCAGTTTGTTCAGCAGTCCCCTCAGCTGGCTGTTGGCAGCTTTTGTCTGCACTCGAATACATTTGCAAAAATGATGCTGACATTTTTCTTCCTCCTGTCCGTCCTTCTCTCTCTCTGCAAAGCAAAAATATCCCAGCAAAGCAGTCACATGGGTGAAAGGGGGAGGCTGAAGAACAGCACTGATGTCCTAGAAACAGGAATTTCTGTCTCTGCTTCCCACTCCTTCTGCATTTTTCCACTCTCACTGGACATGAAGCAAGTTAGACCCTACCTGGACTGTGGTGGCTGTGTTTGTCTGACCTGCTTTTTTAAGTTGCAGAGGAATTTACTTTTTTTCTAAGCCCAGATGCCTACAGTTACTTGTTTACCTATTGGTTGGCTCTCCTCCATAACTGTAGGGAGTGGAGAACTGAGCAGACTGGGACTGTGCATAATGCACGAGCCTCCCATGAGCAGGGTGAAGGCAGGACGTCTGCTTGGTTTGCTCTGAGGGTTTTCTCGCTGCCTTGCACTTGCACATACTACTGAGCTTTGCTTTGAGCTCAGTTCAAAAGGACCCAAAACTCTTGTCGTAACAGCTGAATGGCACCTGCTTTCATTTGAAATCATGCAAAACGTGAAGGTTCACTCGTTTCAGTCAAAATCAAGTCTAGGCTTGTTCAGAAAGGGCTTGACCTGACATTCATTGAAGCCATGAAATTCAGTTGCTGTTTCAGTGACAAGCTGGAGCTGCCGAGAGAGTGCTAGAAGCGTTCGTGGCCCTGGGAGCTTGCAATAGATATTCAGGTTTTTCCACTGAAGCTCTGTGAAAAGGCAGGTTTAATTCTTGTCCTCTGTACCGTGATGAAAGACATGACCCTGTTTGCCTGAGCAGCCCAGGGTTGGAGCTGACACGCTGCTGCGGATCGGAGCATCGTTCAGAACAGTATCATATCTGAAGAGGTTTCTTGAGTGACTGCAAGAAAACTGACTTAGGCCAAAATAACTCCTGGGGTGTTTTTAGCAGTTTTCTTCTCATCTGTCTGCGCAGGGTCAGAGGAGTAGCTCTTTGGACCCAGAGGTCAGAAGTGCAAAGAAGTTGGGTGAAGCTCATCTTAGTGACGTTGCAAAACTGTGGTTTATGGGCTGTAAGAATCCTATTTCCAGCAAATTATGAATTCATGAACCATACTCATTCCTAGCTAGAACATTGATTTCACAGAGTCTATCTCATCCCTATCTGGAAGCTACCAGATTAACCTTAACTCTAGCGTTTTTATCCACATACACTGAAATTGAAACTTCTGTATGATGGGAAGTCTGCATTGCTTCTTTTCCCTTTGAGGCTGATTACCATCTGGTAATGCTAACTAGAAGATACATTTTGCGTTTTCTTTTCAGCTATGATCTCTTCACAGCTGGATCCCCACCATAACAGCAGTCTTTCGGCTCTCTGTAAATGGGTGTTACAGCTGCAGTTGAAAAATGTCAGCAGCTAGCTGTGCTGCATTCTTTTTATTGCTGTTACAAGTAACTTCAGACCACCGGTGGCTTTGTACCCAACACTGTGTACAAATGCATGCTTGATGGCAAGTAGGAGTGCTGGCACAGGAGGGATGCAGAGCACTAACTCCAGCATCCCTGCAGGTGTCCAGAGAAGAACAGAAAAAGCAGTTGAACTGGAAAGCCTTTGAGATGGGTTGTTTCGGAGAGATAGCGATGGTGGAGTTGCTGGCATTAGTGTGGCACAAATCATTTTCCAAACAAGACAGGGAAGAAAGCATAGGGGAAACTTTAATGTGACAGCACGCGGTGGCTTGGAAAACGGAGTTTAGTGGCAGTCTGGAAGGATGTGCTTGGGAAGACTGTTCAGTTTTAGTTTGTTCTGATGACTTGAGTGATGGAATAGAGAGAGTACACTGGTTAAATTGGTAGGGTGCCCTGTGTTGGGAGGAACAACAGACGTTTTAGAGAAGTAGATGTGGAGTTGCAGATAATCTTGACAGGTTGGAAAAATAGTCCTTGAAAAAGGGTTTGAGTCCAATAAAAGCAGTCAGAAATTAAAGAGAGTTGGGTGTATGATACAGGATGCAGCGTATCTGGGTAGGCAGTAGTTCTGGAAAAAGCTAGTTGAGAGTGAATGTTAAAAGGAAAGAAAATGTCATGCAGGAATGTATAAGCAGCAGTGTCATCGGCAAGGCATGTGGACAAAATCTCCCTTACTGCACTGGTGAGTGGTTAGCTGCAGCGCAGTGCCCTGTGCACGCATGTGCATTGGCAGGGGTGCAGGCTGGCTGGGGGAACAGCCTGGTGAACAGCTTGGAGACCCTGCTCACCAAATTGAGAGTGCATGGTTTGCGTAGTCTAGAGCAGAGAGGTTTGAGGAGGGGAGGTAGATGTGACTGCAGCCTTTTAAGTATGGGCTGTTCCTCAAAGAGGAAGGGGATAATTCCTGTTCTGGCCCTCTGGGGTAAGACAAGTTTTAAGCTTTGGTTGCAGGAGGATCAAGACTGCAGTTGAGAATCAGGAAAAGCTTTACAGCTGCAGGGAGAATGATGTGTTGGGAGTCTCTTATCTGGGAAACACACAAATAATAGGTATAAAGAAAATAGGGGAAGTTGATCTGTGTAGGCTGAGGGTTGATGTGTCACTTCTCTATGTCCTTCTAGACCTGCTTTTTAGGATCCTTGTGGGTGGCCTAACTGCCTTCCATGAGAACATGGTCGAGGAGTGCTTTGTATGCAATTACACTTTAAAACCTCTCTGTAACTGTGAGCTGTTCCAGCACTGCGAGGAGAAAAGTGTTGCTATTAAGCAGAAGTTATCTGATACACTGTGCCAGGGTCAATGTTCAAGGGAGATTGCAAGGTTGTACTTTTTACTGACTCGGTTGGCAGCATAACTTTTAACATTTCATTAGCCCGTAGAAAAGAATTGTAGATAAGGTATGTACAGAACTAGGCTTTGAACTGCGGCGAGTGACAGCTTGGCTGTGTGAACACCTATTTGTGAGAGGTAACACTCGCTAATGATCAGTCTGACTTGTCGGCTCCAGCCTCCTTTGTTTCCCTGTTGAAAACATGCTATTTCCATGCTATTTGATGTTGTTTGCCAAGGGGAAGGTGTTTACTCCAGCAGTGAGATGGACAGCCTTCTTACTTCTTCCCTCCAGCACAGCTCTCTGCCTGTGCAGGAAGGGGGATGTGTTGCAGCATTGGAGATGGCAGGATGGCCACACAGTCCAGCCAGTGTGCCAGTTGCTCAGCCCTGGAGCAAATTGCTGGACAAACTGAAGTGAGCACCAAGCACTTGAATTAGGGTGGTAAATGGACTCTGTTCCCAACACCTTGACTGTTTGCTTTCCTGGGAGGGTAACTTTTGAAGCTGCAAGTCCCCATGGGGTGGGTGAAGAATTTAGGCTTAAGTATTACCGGATACTGACTCTGTGTCCCAGTCTTTCTCTTTTCATAGAGAGCAGATGGCAGTAAGGGTAGACCTGGAGCAGCACGTGCTGCTCAGTATATGTTCTTAGCTTTGCTGCATGGACACAGGGATGAAGCCCAAAGCTCACTTCTTTCTGCCTTCCACTGCTGCATTGAAAATTCAGGCTTTGTGGGCAGTTCTGCAGCCTGGTCTCTGTCTGCCCTCCAAAGGCAGGGCTAGACAGCATGGTGACTGAGGTTGTACTGCATATATGAAAGCCATGCAAGGCTCTGGTGGGAGTGAGGATCCCCAGCCAGGAGAAGGCCTGTGTGTGCATGTGCTGAGTGGGATGGAAAGCAGAGAGTGTTTCGTGCCTCAGCACTGAAGCGACAGGCACTGAGTAAGCAGGGCCAGCACATCTCTGAATGTGCCTCCCCACTGAGTTCCTCTTAGGGGGGGTGGAAATCTGCTGCTTCATGCAGGGAAAAGTTATGTAGACAAGCTGTGTTTTGGTGCTTCGTTTTGTGCAAAACATGGAAATCCTTCTGTGCCTGGTCTCTTTTCATTCTTTTTGCTGTCAGTCATTGCACATGTCATCAGTATCTGTGGAAAAGGCAGCACAGTCAGGGCACAAGCCTACTGCAGGCTCTGCTGTGTGGAAAGCAACTTTAGCTTAGAGATTTTTCGCATGAGAACTGCTGGTGATTGACAGGACATACAGTGCAGTCATTAAAACCAGAAATATGGTTCTCCTCTGGAGCCCCACGCTGATGTTCAGGATTAAAGAAACTGTAACAAACTGCATTAGTGGTGTGAATGTGAGCAAGCCTTGAGTTTGTGCTGGAAGCCTTGTTTCTGCAGCACAGTTCAGCTCTCTTCAGCAGCCAACAAGTAAAGAATTTGTGCAGCAAGCTTAGGGTAGATCCATCCAGCTTGGTGCAGTACCCACCATGCTCTTATGTGTGTTTCTTCAAGCTAGGATGCAGATGACAAGGTGCAGCCCAGCAGACTCCAAACAGCAAGGTATAATGCAGGTTGTTCTACTGGATTTAAGTGTGCTGCACTCGAAACAGCTGTCTTTGTTGCACTGCAAGCTGCTGTCATGTTAGCTAGTGTCAGATGCCAGCCATTTACAGCATGCGCCATCACAGCATGACTTAAGTTGGCAACACAAGAGTCAATCACATGCCAGCAGCCTACTGTAAGGGTGGGGGAGTGTGTGGGAAGAAAGGGGGAGAAGATACTCTTACAAAATCTTTTAATGATTTATTTTTGATATCCATTTTTCAAGCCTGGGGAAGTGCAGTCCATATGCTTTTCCCTCCTGGCTGTAGTTGGCAAAGAAGCTGACAAATATGGTCCCTGAGACTCCTTCCACTTTGCAGGGAGCCAGAAAATACAGTTATATTTAGCATGTTACCAAGGCCACCAGCAGAGTCTGTTGCTGGGTGGTGATTCCCTGGCTGTAAGCTCATGTGCCATCCGGGACAGGTTGGGAATGCACCTTCCCTGCAGTCAATACTCAGGCTAAGTTAACAGCAACAAAATCCTCCAATTACAACAGGAGGGCTGCACTGATCCCAGCAGGCTCAGCATGCCGCTTGCTGACACAAGTCAGTCCTTCCTGGCACATGCTGTGACCCACTGCAACTGCTAGGATGGTGCTTTATGGTGCAGTGCTTGAGCTTGGAGAGTGTCTCAGTCGGTCTCTGTGTTGGGCACTGGGACTGCCCTGTGCTGAGCTTTCAGTGTGCTGGAGCCACAGCTAGTCACTGCAGCAAAACAGTGTCCTTTAGTGTAAAGATGCTCAGGTGAAATTTAGAGGCCTGATACTGAGACCTCTTGTGTTGAATTTCCTCATGTTGTACGCCTAGGCCACCCAGGTATGAGATGGAATTGTCCTCATTTGTCCCCAACCCTGTATCCATGCAGCAGATTTGTTACCAGTTCCCTGTTGTTTTCCCTGCTGTGTTGCATCTGGTCCTCAGAGGTGAATAATGGCAATTCCTTTGTCCTTCTGGCAGCTTTAGTAGAGCTGAAAATTGGTCTGGAAGAGTGTATGTATTGCTGAGAAGTACTGAGAACTGTGGGCGTTGTTCTGGAAGTGTAGAAGGGCTCACCCCTGCCAGTGTTGGAGCTCAGAGGATACTAGAGGTGCCCATTGCTTTAGAGTAAGATATCTTGAAAGCTGGTTCATAGCTGGATGTCTAAACTGGGAACATTTTGTGTCACTGTGAGTCACATCATCAGTTCCTAAAATGCATTGTCCGAGAGGTGAAGAACCTACTGTGGTGCTGGAGAGGACAACTTGTCTCAGCTGTGGCTTCTAACCCATCCTGGTGAAACACAGTGGTTGATGCTCAGGATCCAAATGGTGGCAAGGAGGAAGGTGTGAGTTTGAATCCGAGTGCAGCGGTGATTCATTTAGTTTTCTTGGAGTCCTGGAAGGCCTGACTGACAGCCGTGTGGCACGTCACAGCCTTTGCTCTGCAGCAGCGTCTGCGCAGCTCTCAGCTCCTTGCAAAAACATGCCCTCATTGGAACCAGTAGCACTCCATGGGCACTGGTTTCTGTTCACAGCTCTGTCTGCAGGATCAAGGCCTTGTGCTGTATTGGCTTTCTTTTTTTTTGTTGGTAATAAAAACATTCTGTTTGTAGAACCCCCTGTTGGAATTAAACAAACTGTGTTTTGAGAAAAAAGTAGAACAAAGCTTCACACCAAGCTAGGGTGGCTGGTATCAATGACATGCAAAATTTCAATTGGAAAAGCAAAGTCCTTTTCAAGTTGAAGAAGGCCATGTAAGTATTGTTTACAAAAAGCAGGAGCTCTTTTTTTCATCTTCTCCATTCCTGCAGTGTAGAAACATCTAAACAGATTTACTCCAAATTTGGTAGAAAATAGTGTTTTCCCAACCCAAAGCACTTGTGCCAAGTTTCAACCAGGAGCAATTTCTGAGGCTGATGTGTAAGCTCTGGAAGTCTGCAGCTCAGAATAGAGCAGCTACTTGGCCGTCCCACTGCTCTGCGGGGTCTGCTCCTGACCTGCAGCAACTCGAGCAGCCCCACAGAAGCTGTGGAGATGGGAAGCTGCAGATTACTCTCTGAGCCTGAATGCTGGACTCTTCTTCGGTCCCAGGTGATGGAAAGGACCTGGTCCTGTGCAGCTGGAAAGATGTCGTGAGAAGAATGACCCAAGCCTACCTAGTGCTGATGAGTCTCCTTCCAGATTAATGCAGTTATTTCCCTTGTAGTAGTGCTGGGTTGTGTAAGCACCAGCCAGCTGCCTGGTGCCATTTTACCCTCACATTACACAGATGTACAAAAGTGTCTGGTGATGAAGGTTCATGTCCTTGGGGCCTGTGAGCAGTTAACTCGCTGCTGGGGATCTGGTGCTGTTGGATTGCTGGGAAGCAAAAAAACATATCATTAAAAAGTCTCTTTTTTTTTGACTTAGGTTGTTGGGAGGCACTGGACCCTTCTAGGAGCAGGGCAGAGAGTTTCACTCCACAGAGGCATGCTGCTGAAGCTTGGGGGTGTTTTTTCCTGTCCCAGATGGTTTAGCTCATCACTTCTTGCATTTAATTATTTGCCTCTAAATAGCAACAGGAAGGCAGGAGTTTTGTTTAACTTTCTGATCTCCTTGGAGCAGATGAGAGAAAACTCTTTCTCCTGATGCTCCATCATACAGCCCCTTTACGTGCTGCAGGCAGGCTCCACGGTCCTTTCCCCAGTGAAGCTGTTACCCTTGGCAGGAAAGGGGGCAGAGGAAAGCACACACAAAATTTGCAGATTTTCAGCTGCTCTCCAGTGACCTGCCTCTCTCTCCATGCTGAGGACCCTGGCTGAGGGTTCAAAAGAAGCCCCTGGCATGGATCACAGTGATGGCTTCATGCAGTGGTGCCCACACTGTCCGGTGACTCCACCCTTACGCTTGTACAGGCAGAAATGCGTCTTAAAAATCTGCAGAGAAGCATCCTGGGTGCAGTGATATGCCATGGGTGTACCCAGGTGGCCCCAGTTATGGGGTTATGGCTCTGCTGCGTGCAGTCCTGCTGAGAGGAGCAGGTATGTGGGGTCACTCAATGCGCCCCTGTTTTGAAAGCAAACATAATTACATTGAGACTGAGAACTCAGTATCCAGCCCTTGTTGAGAGTGCCGGGGACAGGCTGGGTAACTGGAGATCTTACTCCTTCGTTGGCTACAGGAACAGTTATCTGTCATGCACCAGCTCTGCGGTCCCCCGGCCTGGCCTTGTTTTCTTAGTTTCTGAATGGCTACAGAATAATTACTGCCTCACCATAAGTTATTTATAGGATTTACACAAAGTTTCATAAATGTTTCTTCTATTCTGTATGCCTCCATTTCTTGAGGAGGGAATACGCAGAGAAAGAGGGGGGAAAACTCCAATATTTCTGGAACTATTTCATCTTAATGATGAAATTTCTAACTAGCTTTCTGTGTTCAGTGTACTGTTGGTGTTTATCTTCACTTTGTCTGCCTGCAAACACTATTTAAAGCAAGGCAGAGTTTATAGATGTGTTAGAAAAGTGAGTCTCCATTAATTTGAGGTGATCTGTAATATCAGTAACACTGCTTTTTAGGAGCCACTGGCTTCCCTAGTGCTTATGTTTACTGGGGAGGAAGTAGTCAGTGATGAAAAATATTGTGGCTTTTAACAAATGAAAGCACAAAGAAGAAATTGTTTCAATTCTTCCTCCTGTGACTACTAGTTCTCAGCATCTCGGTACACGCGTAGTCAGGATCAGAGGTGCTGCTCTACTAAGTTGTGCTCATAATGTTTTACCCAGCACAGCTGGGGAACTGATGGAGACGGTTTTGCTTCTCGCTGTCTGGTTGTCAGGGCCAATTAAGTGGTCTGGTGTTGGGAGGGAGGGGAGAAACAAACCCACGCAAGCAAATGGGAATTTTTTGTTGTTGTTTCTGGAACTGCTGCCACAAGCTCCTGAAAGTACTGCTATTTATGTTACATTATTTTCTTTTACAACAATCATTTTAGCATCAGGAAGCTTAACTTCTGAGTTTAGCGTGATAGTGTTTGGTTAATGTTACGGCAGGAGAAGTCATGTTACTTCTTCTCTTCACTAAGTATTGCACTGCTATAGAAAAATTACAAAAGCGGCACAGTAGCTACCAAACTACCTCCTCCTCCATGACTGTGTTGTTCCAGTAACCCAAACAATCCTTAATTAAATTTCCCTGGCTGCCATGAGTGTTACATTCACTGAAATGCTGTTTGATTCTGTTTTTTAGGGCCGGTGTACCCGAGAGAACTGCAAATATCTCCACCCTCCCCCACACTTGAAAACACAACTTGAAATAAATGGACGCAACAACCTGATCCAGCAGAAGACAGCCGCAGCCATGTTTGCTCAGCAAATGCAGTTCATGCTACCAGGCGCGCAGCTACAGCCCATTGTGAGTTACAGCAGTGGATCAGGTTCACACTGCTCCACGTTTTTCTCCTGTTTGCTTATGGAGGCCCCAGCCTTCTGCTTTTGCTCAGGCGGTCGTTGATGCTGCATGGGGTTGGGCAGCACTTCCAGACAGATGTCAGATGCTACCTCCACATCTTCTTGTAAGCTTTCTTCTGGTAGCTAAGGAGCTGTGGGCAGGGCATGAAGTGGAAGGGTTATAATGGTGGGTAGATTTTTGACCTGGTGATTTGTGCACATCCCAGAAGTCCTGAGCGGTTTAATTCCAACAGATCCTATTTTGGATAACTATTTTATAGTGGGGTGAAGCAGCTGGCATTCTTCCATGCTGTGGCGAGAGGCCAGCTGACTCCCTTGGACTGAACACATTGCATTGCTGGGCTAAAATTGGGGAAGATGAATCTTATCCAGCTTGTAAGGCTTGCCTGCGAATGGAGACCCATTTCATCACCATTGTCCCAGCAGAGAGTTGTGCTAATGTCTCTGCCCCATCACTTGTGTTTCACAGTAGTTCTCTTTTATGCTAATAGCAGGAAAGATTTGCTTCTCTTCAGGTAGGCAGGGAAGCCTGTGGGAGATGGGTGTTTGCAGAGCAGGTAGTTCAGAGAAGCCTTCACTGCCTATCCCTGTTGTAACCTATTGATTAAAACAGGCTTTCAGGCTGGAGAACCCTGTTAGGTCAGGAAGAGGATGGCTTGTCTCTGTTGGTTGGGTGATATTTGTCAGCTGAGTTTGAGTCTGTCGCTGTGTATATTTTAAGAAATGTCAAAGGCCTTGAAGCAGGTCTTTGGTGCTAACTAAGCAAGCTGCATATTTTTAATCGAGACCCTAATTAGGAATCCTCCATTTAAAGTCGGGGTCTTTCCTGGGCAATGTGGACTCAATGTGTAGTTGTTGGGTGAGGTTTCCTGTGCTGTGGCATGTGGGAAATCTGGCTAGATCCCTCGGAGAGACTCTTCCAGCCTGAAGATGGGCGATTCTGTGAACAAGCCTGCACTTGGCCTCCTGGTGTCCCACCTACAGTGCCTGGTTTCTCTGCCCAACTGAGACTTCAGACTTGGCATCTGTCACCCCAGTTTTGAAAAGCTCAGGTGTCTCTGGTTTGTCCTCACAAGAGACCAGTGAAGCGTTCTTCCTTGTTGGAGTCTGTTGTGCTGTTTGGTGGAAGAGGTCATGATGGAGATATGGTTCACTGGGGAAAGCTAGCCAGCATCTCTTCACATTTCCTCAGTCTGGTGTGTTCCTCCTGTCTCTTGAAGGCTTTTCCACATTCACCCTCACTCTGGTCATCATGTGTGTGTTAGCAGCTTTATCTTCACCCTGCCATGAATGCAAGGGAAAAGTTGTTTATTCTTCCCATTTGAAGATGAAAAAGTAAGGCAGGAGGGAAATTGGGCCACATCAAAAATCTTTAGTTGCTCTGAGCCTTAAGCTCTAATCTGCAATCATCTTTGCACATCTTTTTGTAGAATTTGAAACTACGTGCACATCAGAAGGAAATCCTAAATTCCCCCAAAATGGTAGCACTGGTTTCCTATCCCTGTACCAAAAGCAAACCTTTCCTGTTTGGGGTTTTCCTCTGTGGGGAATTCACAGTGGATGGTCATTGGCGGACTATTCAAAACATTTTTGGGATTTCCTCTTTGGAAAGTTCCCATCTTCCCATTTTGCGGTCTTGCAGGTCCAGTTCACTCCTGCAATTTGACTTCTGTCGTTTAAATTGCCTCTGAGACTGAATCTGTCGATGTGTCTGGTTAGTGCTCTCATTTCCAAGGTAACCTTATCTGATGAGAAAAGTCTGTGGTTCCTAAATTGTGTCATGAGGGAGACATGGACAAAGAAGAAAAATAAGATTTTTTTCTGCAATGACTGCACCCTTCCTGCTTTCCCACACTTTGCTCATAATAAACGAGCTCTTGGTCTAATTCCTGCTGCCTGACTTGCTCCACACCAATTTCAGGACAAACAAGAGATTGCTCTTTCACCTGCCTTTGATTTCCTGAAGATGCTGCCAGTGGAAGTAGGCTTTGAGAATTCTTTTCTCTAAATGAGAAGGGTGGGGCCTCCTTCTGGCTACACATGAGATTCTTCAAAGCAGAAAGTATTATATCAGATGCAGCAGCAGAACAAATCCCATGTGATCAGAAAGCTGATCAACGGGATGCCTGCTTAATTGAGATGCTTGCCAGAGATGAGATTTGGAACAGCGTGCTTAATAGCTCCAGACAATGGCTTAGAGATTTTAAAGTGCATTTTTCCAGTAAAGCTACTGTGTCAAAAAAATAACCAACCCAAACCAACAAACCCAACAACATAACCCAGCGCTTGACGAAGCCACTTTTCACCATGCTTCCTGAAATGGCGTTGAATATGTCTGTCTGTGATTTTGCATCTAAACGTTCACTGCCAGATCTTCTTACACCACCAAGCAAGAGCCTACCTTCCTGTTGAAGCAAGAACCAGGACCCTGATGGGTGCTGCTTTTAATGAAGGTGCTGCTTAGAAAAGAGCAGTGTCCCAGGTGGGCTGTCAGCTGCGTGCTGCTTGTGGAGGACTCCTAGGTGTGAATTAACAGTTGCTCATGTGAGCTTATTTCCGTGAAGTCTCTGGGAGCTCTCTGGTGTGGCTACTAATGGTCCGTGCAAAGCTGAGAATCACATGAATAGTTGGTGCCCATGATGCAGTTTTAAACAGACTGCTTCATACAGCACTTTAAAGTGAGTCAGGCAAGGGCACGTAGCAGGGTGTTTGCTCAGCCTGGTGTATTTGTTTGAGAGAGACCTTAAAGAAACCACGTAGGTGCTAAGCAGGAAGACTCTTGACTGTTTTGACTATTGAAAGTCCAAATTCACCTTGACAGCTGGCTTTGGTTGAGCTGTGCTGGAAGCCCTCTGGGCTGTTTTTTTGCCTTGTAGCCAGGACTAGCTCAACACCTGTGCCCCTGAAGACAACACAGACTTCAGCCCAGCTCTGTGTCCCCTTCTGAGGCAAGCAGGACCCTGCTGCCGTCCCTTGGTGCTGAGGAAGGGGTTAAACATAGGGTGACCAACTTGCTTGGCCACTGAGCATGGAACAATTGCCAAAGCAGATTTCAACAGGTGTTTTGTGTTTGTTCCATACAACAAAAAATCTGATCTATATCTCAGCCTCAAGTCAAAGGCACACTAAAAATGAATAAACACACGTATCCTGGTGCACCCAGGAGCTGGTGTCTGCCAAGAGACAGTGCTGTGGGGCGTTAACACCTGACTTGTACTCTACAGCAACCCACAAGTGAGAGATCCTTTATGCTAGGAGTCTGTCTTTGTGGTCAGACTGGGGAAACGAGCATCTGTGGTGGTGGGTAGCTGGATGCTTTGGCCAGTTGGGTTCAATCCAGCGTGCTCAGCCTTCACGCTAGAGGGATGGTTTTACAGCCAGCCGTAAGCAGTTGCATTGGAGGGGAATAAAGGTTTTTTTCTTTTTCTGAACAGCGTCAGTTTTGTTTCCAGTATCAGGGTCTTCAGCCTTGTCAGTGCAAGTCCTTTATCTTCTACATTTCTATCACCAGACTGTAACAAAAACTGCTGCTTTTGTGTGTGTGCTTTCTGTGTGTAGCTGCTTAGCAGCGACCTGTCTCCTCTCCTTCAGGCCATCAACACCTCTGTATTTATACTGGGTCTTTCATTTTCAAGCTTTCCGTTTTTAGGGTCTGAGGAAACTCAGAATCAACACTTCCTGGCTGAGACAGCACTTGTGTTTGACAAAACACCAGCCACTCCTCTGCCTTCCTCCTCACACCTGTTCTGTGTTTCTTCTCTAGCTTTAGCATGATTTCTGCTAGGCAAATTGAATGCAACTTCTAGTTTGTTAACAAAATCAGCTGTACCAGGTTCTGTCACCACTGCTGGTGACAAATGCCTCTCCCTGGGACAGTCCCTTCTCTCTGCTCACGCCTTGAAGCCAACAGCTCCTGTGCTCAGGACCTGTGAGGAACTCAGAGCTGTCACAGGCCTGGGCAGCCCTCCCCAGAGATGTGCTTTCACAACAGCCATTTCAACTTCTTTCTTTTATTTTATTCTTACAAGCATTTTAATATGCGGTAAACCAGTCTTGTGAGCTGTTGCTGATCTGAACGCCTCTGCTGCTGCACTGTAACCCGTTTCCCTCTGCTCAGGAGTTACTGGTGGTGTGTGCATGTGCTATGATTAATAAAAGGTAGTTTGCAAGGAAACCTGGCCTGTATTTCCCGAATCTGCAAGAGCTTTGAGGGGGGCAGCAGGGGTAAATGTTGATACTTTCAATCTAGCTGTTTTGCCCTGGAGCACAGCAGTGACTAAGCTGAGACTTTTATTTTTTACTGTACAGTCGTAATATTTATCTATCAGGTCTCCTGGCTGGGTGCAATCACAAGAGGTGGATGGGAGGCATGTTGAAGAAAGCATTGTTTTTTGGAGTAAAAATTACAGTTGGGTTCTGCTACAAGGAAGAAACTCATTCAAATTCCCTCAGGACAGACTTGGTGTGGTGGACCTGCACAGATGTAAACGAAGGAGAAATTTGGCTGGCAGCATCGTCATTACTGGTACTGATGCATGAGCCAGGCTGGATTTCCCCATCCAAGACAGGCAGTCGGCGCTGGCAGTGAGTGCAGCCCATCTTTTCCCCTCATCAGCCACAATAAATAGAGAGCTCCCTGATGCCAGCTTACAAAGGAGCAGTTTTCAGTGTGCTTGGCACACTTTAGACTTAAAAACCCCAGTGCTTCCAGGTTTAATGTTTTGAGTGAGATCTGCTTGTTCTCTGTGCATCCGCTGAAGATGCCTCTGTGGCTGCTCAGTGTCAGTTCCCTGCCCACGGGCAGGGTGTGGAGCAGAGCTGTCGCTCTCAGTCAGTAGCACCAGGCAGACAGTTCAGGCGAGCAGAAGAAACAGTTATGAAACCTTGAGAATGCAGCAGCAGATGCCAGGGCTTGGAAATGGTTGAACAACCACCAGCAGCAATAAAACCCATCATGCACCCCTCTGCATGTCTCCAGGATCACTGGTAGATCATCAGTTGCTCTTCATGGATGTCCTTCCTCTGCTTTCTTCAGCTTGGCTTCAGATCCCTCAGCCCTTGCTAGTTTTTCCCAGTGAGGAGAGGGACTGCCTTTGAGGGAACAGCCTTAGAGATGGGGACTGTGTTTCAGGGAGCAGGACCTGCCTCCCAGTTTGTCACGGCTTTAGTGGAGGGGCTGGTGTATCATCTCTTTGCTAATGTTCCACACCCCTTCCCATTGGTTTCTGGTGAATTCACTCAGTGTGAGGTGTTGCAAGCCCTCCTCCGTAGCTGCACAAATGCCCTGGCATTCTCCACTTGAGCAGCGGGAGGAACAGCTGCCCCCCGTCTCATAAACCAGCTAGGTCCTTGGGCTGACTTTTGCTTGTGTTCTAGCCCAGACAGGATCTGAAAGGATATCCTGAAAGGATCTCCTGAGATTTTTGGAGCGAAGTCCGTCAGGGTACCCAGGACTTCCGCATGTATTGAGTGCATTGTGCAAGCCCCATGCAGCTGCAAGATTTGGGCTACTACACATACACAAAATAAGCGCTGACAGTGTGTGTTGGGCATTGGCATAACCCTGTGCAGACTGGCCAGGCTGGAGAAGCTCCTTAAAACAGCATTTACAGTGCGAATGGTGGCAGTAGTTCAGCAGATGTCACTGTAATAACTGGTGCTCACGCAAAATAAAAGTCTTAACGATGCTCCCTTCTCACTAGAGTGTTCAGGGAATCACAGCGTTTGAAGATCCTTCAAGAGCTTTTCTGGCAGCAAAAGGTGTAAAATGTCTGGGAGCCACAGAGAACTGAGAGAGAGGAAAATTATTTAATAAAGGGCTGTGGACTGTAGGATCTCTGGATTTAATGGTTCAAATCTCCCATCAGCTGAAGCGGGGCCTGACTTAGACTCAAAAGAAGGAAAATTGGAAATCCCTACCGGAGAGGATTATTTGGTTCTGCTACACGTAAAGCACCCAGTGCTAGTAATTCAGAAGGCCTTGTCTCTTTGTTGTGGAGGAGAAAATGGGGCTTTTGCTGGCAGTGACTTGTCGTCCCCTTTCGCATTGGCTCAGGAGCTGCTTGCTGTCACTTTGACCTTAGGAAGGGGGCATCATTAAGTTAAATACAGGTTAGGACAGCTTGCCTGCTGTTGCTGTGAGCTAGCTTCTCACAGATCATAACAGGCCAAATATTCCCTACCTTATGAAAGTACTGGGATGACGATGCTGTCGAGAAACGCAACGTCCATGTGTGGTTTCTTTTATAAACCCACAGGACTAGAGGTGCAAAAGTAAAAGTACGGACGGGATGATGTGTGTGGCCAAAAAAATGCCCCAGGTGATTTTGTAAGCACACTTGCATTTGTTGCTGAGCAGAGGTTTTAGCTATTGAGGATGACATCACGTACGCCTGCAAAAATGAGCAGCTCTTAACTATAACTCAAGAGTTCACAGTGGAGCAGGTGACAGAGGTTAGAAAATAACAGTTGCAAGTCACAGGATCCTTTCTCTGGGGGTTGCTTGAGCCCCTGCTGTGGGAGCAGGAGTGCTGCCTTGCAGGTTCTGGTCTTCAGAGCAGGCAGGTGGAATTTTTCATCAGCTGGAATTGGTTTCATTCCCAAACGCTCCTCAGATCTGGTGCTTTAAAGTCTCACAAACTCCCTGGCTATAGGGGCTATTTACAGACTTTAAACTGAGCACCTGCCTAGGAACTTCGTGTGATCTCACCTGCCTGGCAGAACAGCAGCTCCTTTCCCACACCAGCACTGCAGGAGCAGTTCAGGCCAGGGAGCTGCTCTGGCCACTTGCGCTGAAGTTCTGTCATGCTGGCAGGACCTGCTGGGTGTGATTTAGGGATCAGGAGCAGTTGAGACCTTAATGGTTCCTTGTTCTGTCTTCCCGTGGGGACAGTGCCCCTCACAGCATAGCTGGGGCCCTGGACCTTGTGCTTTGCCCACCTGGGCCATCTCATCTGGTGTGCTCTGTCCATGGCTCCTCTGAGCCCACAACCCGCCTACTCTTGCCGGAGCTGTGAAGTCTGGCACATTGTAACACTAGTGAGTTTGGTGTCCTCTTGCTGCCATTCATATGGAGCATAGGCTTGGGATACTCCTGCAAGATTGTTTTTGCCTGAAGGCTTTCGACAGTGTTAAACAAACCTCAGATGTGCAGAATGCTGGACCTTCAAGTGTTCTGTAGCAAAGATGCCTCGCCTAACTCTGAACGATCCCGTTTGTCTACCTGAGCCACAGTAGCCATGATAACGTGGAATTCAGTGCAGGCTGATAGTGAATTTAACCATGTAGCTAATGGAATTAGGTGTTTCGAGGTCCTGAAGCTGCAGCATATCTTGAGGTCTCTGTACAGTGTTACAGTGTACATATACAGAAGCAGAGACACTTATTTGGGAACGAGAAGTCTGTTTAATTTGGGCCTGCCATAATTGCTGGCATGAAATTCTTAATTGTGTCATTAAACTACAGAGATCATCAATATGCTTTGATCTAGCAAATAAAGATGCATTGTGTTTGGCGTGAGTCACAAATCTGTGCGTCAGGAGAAACTCATGGATCACAAGAAAATGGCAATAAATGAATAGATTGGAGAGCACAGCATTTTGATATTGCTAATCAAACTGTCTGAAAGGATTGAAAGGCTGCAAAGCTTTGATGGGTGCTCCAAGACAGACCTTTTTAACTCATGTTTTGTTTTTCCTTTCTCTATACACAGACAACATTTCCTGTGACTCCTTCGCTTGCAACAAGCCCCACGATGGCTTTTAGTCCCTACCTGAGTCATGTTTCTCCTGGAATGGGCTTGGTTCCTGCAGAGCTTTTACCAAATACTCCTGTCCTGGTGTCCGGAAATCCTACTGTTACAGTACCAGGAGGCTCTGCTGGGCAGAAACTGATGCGTACGGATAAACTGGAGGTATTTCGACGTCCGATATGATATTGCTGATGGGAATGAACAGGGCATGTGGGCCCAACTGTTGCTCTCTGCTAGGATGACACAGTGCAGAGTTTAATTAGAGTTTTCCTAACACAGAGCTACTGCTCTCTGTTTGAGCAGTTACACTCCTGCAGGGCCTGATCCCAAATCCTTGCAAGGCACTGGAAATTTGGTAACACTGCCAATTTCAGTGGGTGATAGAGCAGGGTCAGGATTGTTGTTTCCTGTGTGTGATCTGCCACACTTAAAAAATGTGAATGGGTGCTCTGCTGTTGAGTGGGAGATGTTTTGGAAGTAACAGACACTTCCCTTGTCGTCAGAGGGTCTTATGAAGCCTTTACAGAAAGCTATAAGCATTACACTATTGGGAATGCTGGGTACGGGGCACTGGAAAGACATCTCCTCTCCCCCCCACGCTTGGCTCGTCATGCTGGGACTTAGTGTAGCGTTTGAGGAGTTGTAAATGTCTTTCAAACCTTAAGCAGAGGCTCTGCGGGAGATAATGGCTGAAGACCTGAATTCAGGGGCCCCTGCAGGTATAAATTATAACACAGGAAGGTAGTGGAGAAGGGTGTAATTTCAAAACACATTGTTTTGTGTTATGTACTTGATATTGCCTTGCTGATTGCTTCCGCCCTCACATGATGTCTAGCCTTTCGCACACTCAGTCTGATGGTGCACTGCTACGTGATCTACACCACCAGCTGTAGTCCTCAACAATTTCTCTTAGTTCCTCAGAAACCTTGCAGTTCCATTTTTTGAAGCCTTTTTCCGTGCTTTTGGTGTTTCAATGCTCATAACTTTTGAGAATCCACCAGATCTTTATAAAGCTAGGAATTTTGGTAACACCTTACGAACACTTGCAGTGTAACTAAACACACTGTCATGCAATCCCACGTTCAGAATTTTATTGTGGAGGGCAGTGAGACTACTTATGTGAAAGAAGCTCCTCATGTTTAAGAAAAGGTACTTGTTGCAGCATGCAACGTTTAGAATTAGATGTCCTGCCCGAGAATATGCTCCATAAGAAATATATAATCCAGCTGAGACACGAATGGCAGAGTTGTTAGCGTTTAAGCTTTAGAGGCAGGGGGAGGAATCCTGAGTTTCAAAAGTTTTGGCAAAATGATATTAACTTCCTGGGGTCACTTTCTGTTCTGCAGAAATTCTGTACTTTGCTTGCATTTGATAATTTGCCTTGGTAGCTGCGGTTTTTTTCATGCCCTGAACCAGCTGTGAGTAGCACCAGCTGCCCCTGTGGCTGTTTGCTACCCAAGATGAGCATGGGTTTAGAATATACTCGTAGTTAATGTTGCCAACTGAACTGATATTCTTTGTTGAAAATACTGAATGAAGAGTAACTTCATGTTCTGCTCAACAATATGACTTTCTTTTAAGGTTTGTCGAGAGTTTCAGCGTGGAAATTGCACACGTGGTGAGAATGATTGCCGCTATGCTCACCCTATAGATATTGCAATGATAGACACAAATGAAAATACTGTTACAGTTTGCATGGATTACATCAAAGGTCGATGCTCTAGGGAGAAATGCAAGTACTTTCATCCCCCTGCACACCTGCAAGCCAAAATCAAGGCAGCTCAACACCAGGTGAACCAGACAGCTGCAGCTGCGATGGTAAGTAGAGCTCTTACCGAGCTGTATTTCCATTGCTAAGAGATTTCATTTGTGTCATATGTGTTATTTGTGGACAAGCATAGAGTGCTTTGTAAATGGCTGACTAGAATGCTGAGAGCATGTGCAGTTTGAATCCCATCTCTTCATCCTTTCTCTTGCTCACCATAGCATGAAGCCCTGAGTGGCACAGTACATCTCAGCAGTGATTTTCTGACATGACATCATGAGGTGACATGAACACAAGTACAGCGGCACCTGGAAGCATCACCTACCCTGGCTAAGTCGTAGGTGTTAGTTTAGCTTCCTCAGTACACAGTGAAAGTAAAGACTGCCCATCTCATAATCTCCTTTTGCAGGGAGATCCTGGCCTGTTGAAGTCAGTAGCAAAATTTGCACTGACTTAAAAGCAGGTAAGATATCAGTTGTTCAGGATTAGTAAACTTGTGCCTGGTACCTTTGTCGAGGCTTAGTGAAAGGACAAGACTCAAACCAAGGATAATTTCCTGACCTGTTTGATACTTTGAACCTGTTAGAGATGGTCCTGCCTGCATTTTAATCTGAATTGTGATTCTAATACCTGCAATTCTACAAATGAGTCAAGGAAGGCTTACAGCTCAAATTCCTCGTTGGAGTAAACGTTTGCCATTTGGTTGAATTCAGTTCAATGGCCTCTGTTTATTCCAGAGGTGAGAGAGCTGGGACATTCAGCCTGGGGATCTTACCCATGCATATAAATTTCTGGTAGGGGAAGTAAAGAAGACGAACACACTCTTCTCTGTGGTGCCCAGTGAGAGGACAAGAGGCAGTGGGCACAAAAGGATATGTAAAAAATTCCATTTAAACATAAGGAAAGACTTATTTACCGTGAAGGTGATCAAACACTGCAACAGGTTGTACCTTCCTTGGAGGTACTCAGAACTTTCCTGAGCACTGTCCTGAGCAAGCTGCTCTAGCTGACCCTACTTTGAGCAGGGTGGTGGACTAGATAATCTCCAGAGGTACCTTCCAACCTCACCCATTCCATGAATTTTTTATTTTATAACTAATGCTGTGAAGGTCTTTGCCTCCTTTTAGATTTAGAAGTAAGGGTACTGAGATTTTTCTAAATATGTTTTTTTTAAAAGGGAGTGAAAGAGGTTGCTTTTCATTCATGGTGAAACGTAATACAAAACTGGGAGGATTCTAGAAATTAAACAACTGCCCTCCTTGTAGCATTAGTATTACCTGGAATGTAATTTGAAGAATCAATTTATACAGCAGTATTTATTTGACCTGCAAAATTTATTTATTAGATTTCCTTCTCTTTTTATTATTGTTGAACAACAGCCCAGGTCTGTTGAAAAAGAACCTTCTGAAACGAAACTCTTGTTTTTTACAATTGAATCTTTACTTTTTCACTAATTATCTAGGACACTGCTGCTTAACCAAAGCCAGTGCATGTTTTATTCATGCTGCTGGCTTCTCTTAAAAATGTAATTAACCTTATTTGTATGCTGTTAAGTAGGATCTTTAAAATATTTATTGATGGCTTGTTGCATCACCCCTGCTACCAAAACAGCTTACATTATTCATTGACTTTTCAAGGTTTGATGCATTTACTGTACCTGTTGAAGAATAAGACTTTAATAAAGGGAAGAATGGTGCCCAGTTTTATTGGATCAAAAAGCATATGCCAGGCAAACGTGTGTACCTTCTAAAATAGATTTGAGATGACTTCAAATCTAAATTCTGAAGATATTTCTGAGGAATGGAATCCTGCAGTCACTTAACATGCACAAGTAGTAGCTTTCCTCCTGCTTGGCAGAAGGCAGTGCAGCACAGTCAGGTGGACTGGGTCAGGCTCAGTCCCCAGTTCAGCATGTGCTTGAACCTCCCATCTTTACTGATGGTCCTTCGCTAACCACCAGCGCTCCTCCTGACCTTTGTGTGGTGTGTAGCTGCAGAATGAGGGCTTCAACCCTGGTGCAAGTTCACTTGTAGGTGCTAATCCCTGAGTGCTCCTGTCCCACTGTGCCAGTCACAGTGGAGATGCTCTAAAGCATGTGTCCTGTGATGACATTAGTTTTAAAACTTACCGAGGCAAAATAGCTGACTAGCTGCTAGGCCAAGGAATTACTCAGCCTCCACACGTTGTGCATGCCTCGTCTTTTTAATGTATTGTATAATGCATTCTTTTTTTTTTTCCCTCTCTTCGCATCCCCAAAATGTTGCTCTCTGTTGACACACCTCTGCTTGCTGTTTTTGTTACTGTGCTTGACCCCTCTCCCCGGCCCATTGCCATCATGTGCTCGCTGCCTGCTAATTAAGACTCAGCCAGCTGTCAGATCACTGAAGCGACCGCTCGAGGCAACCTTTGACCTGGTACTTGGACCTTTCACCTTCTCGCTTAGCACGTAACCATCTTAGTCTGCATGAAAGCCTTCTGCGCTTGGTCTGTTGTGTTAGTGCCTGGGGAGACTGCCCATCCCAGCCAGAAATGTTGTAGTGTGCGTTCAGACATGCCAGTCCTGTGCCCCACACACCATCCATTAACTGTCTGCGCTTTGCCTCCTGGATGAAGCCTGAATGTGTTCTGGAGGCAGTGAAGAATATTTTGGTGGAGGCAGTTCTGGGTTTTGAAGTGTTTTTCCAAACAGTGTCAGCTTTGGAGTCACGAAGTAATGTTTCGATGACAATTTAACTCATTAAGCCTGCGGAGGAGCCCTGAAACCTTCAAGCTGGTGTTGCTCCTTGTTCCCAGAGCTAAGAAGCAAAGAGTGGTCCACTCCCCGTCCCCCCTGGAGGCTTGAGTTTGGGCTTTTTTAAGTAGCTTTCTTATCAGAGTTTTAAGCATCAGCAGTAGGAAAACTTGCTAGGGACGAGCTTCCACTGGCTGTTGTGGAATTGTGCTGTAAATTTCATAACATCCTCTCACGCCCCACCACTCGTGGCTGGCACAGATGCAGCCCCAAAGCCAGCACAGGCGGTGACCTGCACAGTGCCTCGCTGCCCTCTCCAAACGCCACCTCTATGAGGAGATGCAATCTAGCAGAGAATGGGAAAGCCCTTCAATTCCCCTTCCCTCCTGACCTTCCCTGCTGAACAAAACCCCATCAGATAAGTTACTTTTAATAGTCTTCCTGCTCTCAAACATCTAAAGCTTTGCAACCTTTGGAATATGTTACCTCCTCTGAACCCTTTGGGAAGGCTGTACCAGAGAAGGATTCACAGTAATGATAAGACTATGTATAATCTTCAGAGGGAACTGCTCAGATTGTTTCCTCTGCTTGCCAGGGAGTGCATGCTACCTCCGCCTTCTCTCAGATCACTTTGTATTTGTTGTGCCTTGGACTAAAGCAGCAAGCCAGATGCAGACCCAGCCTCCCTTTGCTACGCACAAAGGGGTGAAAGTGTGATCTGCTCACAGGAGATAATGATTAGAGTGGAACTTTGAGATGCAATTAAATTGTTTGTTGCAAAGATTTAATCCAGTTCTTGTCTTGCAAAAAATATTAAGAGAGGGCTGTTAACCAGCATGTGGGAAATTTTAACTTTGGCATGCAGTGTGTTTTTATCTGTTAGTTATATTGAAAGATTGCTTTCCATGCCAGCCTGCATTCCTGGGCTGTGGGCACTCCATCAGGCACTGATGGAGTTCTGGGTCCAGAGGGCTGGGGGACAGGTGGGGAGTATAGTCAGGACACTAAATTTCAGGAAAGCAGACTTCCAGCTCTTCAAGGAATTACCCGGTAGGACCCCCTGGGACATGGTCCTCTGAGACAAGGGAGCAGAACAGAGCTGGAAAATATTTAAGGAAGCTTTCCATAAAGCACAAGAGTGCTCAGTCCGTGTATATAGAAAATCAGGCAGGAAAGGGAAGAGACTGGTATGGCTGAGTCGAGACCTGCTGGTTAAATTAAAAAGAAGAAGGAACTGCACAGGCAGTGCAAGCACGGACAGGTAACCTGGGACGTGTATAGAGACACTGCCCGGTTGTGTAGGGATGAGGTCAGGAAGGCCAAGACGCAGCTGGAGCTGAATTTGGCAAGGGAAGTAAAGACTAACAGGATGGGCTTTTACAGGTACATCAATCAAAAGAGGAAGGTCAAAGAGAATGTACCCCCACTGATGGTTGGAAGTGGGGATCATGTATCAACAGATGAGGAGAAGGCTGAGGTACTTAACAATTTTTTTGCCTCAGTCTTCACAGATAACCGCTCTCCTCACCCGTCTTGGGTCATGGGACAGCAAGGTGGTGACCAGGGGAGTAAACCCCCTCCCACAGTAGAGGAGGATCAGGTTCGTGAGCACCTGAGGAACCTGAACATATATAAGTCTATGGGACCTGATGAGATACATCCCAGAGTCCTGAGGGAATTTGCAGATGTGGTTGCCAAGTCACTCTCCGTGATATTTGAAAAGTCAGGGCAGTCAGGAGAAGTCCCTGGTGACTGGAAGAAGGGTAATGTTGTGCCCATATTTAAAAAGGGTAGAAAAGGCGACCGTAAGAACTTCCCTGCCCAGGGAAGTTGTGGCAGCCCCATCCCTGGAGGTGTTCAAGGCCAAGCTGGATGGGCCTTGGGCAGCCTGATCTAGTGGGATGTCCCTGCCCATGGGAGGGGGATTGGAACTAGATGATCCTTAAGGTCCCTTCCAACCCAAGCTACTCTATGATTCTGTGATTCTGTGCCATGTAGAGAAGTGGCACAGACCTCTTGGTTCAGATGCTCATGTCCCAGCAAGAATGTGGCTTTCCCAGTCCGAAAATGGGAATTCGGCATTTTTTAAATGGAAATGTGGCATTTTTGTAGTGGGAATTGTGCATTGGGATCAGTGTGTGCTGTCACATGGATACTGAACTGAATTAAGCCCATGTTCATTACCCATATGTGCACACAAACATATGTGCTAGAAAGAAAGTTAGGAAAAGTTACTGTTGAAGGCTACTTCTATATCTGTGATGGTCAGAGTTTTGTCCAGAGGGAAATCATGAGCAGCAGGATGAAATAAAATTCACCAAGTAAGTTACTTGCTACAGGGGTTTAGTCTGGTTTCTGTTCTGCAGTGGAGAGGCACCTGCTACAGAATTGGGTAAGGTCAAAATGGGAAGAGGACTCTCCCATTGCCTTTTGTAAGTGGTGCGGGGCACGCTTGGGGATTCCTTCAGAAACATGGTGCAAGGCAGAGATGTTGCATCCCCATGAGCTGTTGCAGTTCCTGCAGGTCCTGAGACCAACACAGAAGTTCTGGCCCGTTTCAAATGAGACACAGTTGTTTGCTCGTGTGTCCCTGCTGGATCCCTGTGCAGGAGCTGTATTGGCCCAGTTTCGTCATGTGGAGTTCTAGATACCTCTCCCAGGCAGACAGACCTTTCAGTGTGCGTGCTCCTGGCTTCGGGCCCTTACTCAACACAGAGGCTGGAGAAGGGGTGAAGCCAGGTCCTTCTGACTCCCTGGTCCCTCCTGCACCTTAATATCTAAAATAAGAGAAGCTGGCAATGGGAGGAGTGCATTTTCAGGGTATGCTCCTGTACGGATGCTCCCCCAGCTACTGGGATGGGAGAGTTGACCCAGAAGACTGTGTCAAGCCAGAAACGGATTGAGATGGACTTCTGGCTCTTGTGCCCACAGACCCCAGGTGGCAGGGCTGGCCTTCAGGCTGCACAGCAACTGCCACATTGTGCTTGTTTCTTTAGAAGACTGGAAATGTTGCATTTGTTTGGGGTTCTCCATCTAGCTGCTGTTCAGACGTTTCCAAAAGGCGCTGTTCAAGGAGCAGTAGTGGGACTGCCATAGCTCCTTTCTCTCCCTTTCTCCCAAGGGGCTGTAGCAGGGTAAGGAGGAAGGATGGTGTTAGATGATGTGGTGGTCTCTTGTACCTCAGCATCCTTGTGGTTGGTGTTTGTATGCTCCTTCTGACTGCGGTGCTGGGCTCTGGAATTGTCCCATGTGTAAAGAGCCAGAACAGCACAGCAAGGTCTCAAAGCCATCAGCTGTTATGCTTTTGGCACTGCCATTGTGGATAATGGGCTTTTTGGGGTGATGACAGCCTTTGGCCAAGAAGCAAAGAGTCAAAAGTCCATTATGTGTCTGGCACAGTTGCTTTGCTATAATTAGTAATTTTGTTTCTGAGACAGATGCTGGAAGCATCTGAAAAAGAATGCTTTGCAGTGAGGCACAGGAAGGAGCATGAATTTAAGCGGCAGGTTCTTCAGTCACTGTAAATCTGTAGAACATCTTTGATGGAAGTGGAGCTACTCCAGTCTCTACAAGTTGCAGATGTGTCCTGTGCCTGGAGGAACATTCATGTAGCCATCCTTAAATAGATGAGATGTAGATACAGTCAGATTTAACATTGATATCAATGAAGGCTCCCCTAGAAATGGAACCTCTTAGATCTTTACCTAAAAGTTCTCATCCTAAAATACGGATCTTAAGCAAAAGATTTTGGTATCTGTGTCTGAGAATGTTATCTTATGTTTGACTGCTGTATTTCGGTACTAGCCAGGAGAAATCTGGGGAGATTAAGTCCTAATGCTGGCACTGAATGCCTGCTGGCATTAGCAGAGGATGTGTGCATGTCTGAGAGCAGTTTTGCAAATGCAATTTCTTCTTCTAATTTTCTTTTTATTTTAATATTATAACCAACTATAAGCCACCATGTGAATAGTGATAGGATGGAATAATGTTTTGCTTGGAAGTCTCTTGCTTAACATTTCTCAGATGAGCAGTCTCCTATAGCAAATTAAATCTAAACTGAAACCTGTTTCTAGATGGTGACAAACTTGCAAGCTTTCACTTATTTTCTGTTGTATGTTGATCTTCATAACACCTTAAAATCTCTTCCGAGCGCTGTGTTTGTAGCCTTAACCCATTGTTAGCTAAACCTTCTCTATTCCTGTCCTTCACTGTCATCTATTAAAAAAATAGGAGTGATAACCCTATTTTTCAGCCATTGCTTTGCTATGTGATATAGACTAACACAACTAGGCAGAAATGACCTGATTCTGCATGAATTCCACGTGCGCAAATCTCATTGACGTCAATAGGAGTGTTACGTGCAGAAGGACTGCAGGGCATAATTAAAAAGGACCCTTTTCTATTACAGTGTGGAGAGAAAAATGTGGTTTCTACTTGAGTACAATGAAAAGCTGTAAATTATTAGAAACATTCCTGTCTCCTAAGAACCTGACACACTACTTTGCTGTTGAGACATGCTTGGGTGAATGATGAGTAACTCACTGAGAAAAGTTCCTGAGTTGAGTTAATGGTTTTTACCAAGTCTGATCATGAAACAGGTTTGACAGGCTGGAAGAAGCTCAGTGGTGTGATAGAACAAAAAGACAGGATTTGCCCGATAGCGGGGCCCACCCAAATCTTCTTTTAACACCAGATTTGTCAATGGCTTTTTCCACTGTTAATAATGAGCAAGCAATGTTTAACTGCTGGAGGCCTTCTAGAAATTGGGAGCAGGTCCAAATCTGCTGGTGGTGAGCTGTGCCGCTGATGTGGGCGGTGGAGAATCAAGCCTCTTTTTGGCCATGTTGCCTCTCAGTAGAAATGCATTTTACTTTTACTGTGTTATGCATGTAATTGACAATAGCTCCTGCTTTATTACCGGGACACATGGGTCAGCTGCACACTTCCATGCTTCCACACATACATGTAGGCAGGTGTTGAAACAGGCAGAGGCAAGCATCCCCTTTTACTTCCTCGGCATTTGTTGTTATGCTAGTCTTCTTGGTTTTAAATAGTTATCTACTGTATTTCTCTTAGCTGGTATTTTTTTTAAAATGCTTGTTGCCTGCAGCTGCTCTTGTTAGTGTCCTGTCCAGGTGATTACCTCTCCCCTTCGTCCTCCTCATTTTTTTTTTTTCCTGTGCCCAAGTCAGTCCTGATGAAAAGTTCCCTTAGAATCCCTCCTCCTTCTCAACTCTGCCCCTTCTCCTGGTGCACTTACTAGCTGCTTACTTAGTGAAGTTGTAGTTTCACCTACTACTTCTACTGTGATTTAGCTGCTTTTCTCTTTCCTGTCTTGCTAAGTTGACCCAGTTGCAGGTGATTTGCAGCCACGACCCTCCCATTATTTATTGCATGCTTGCTCTACATCTGGGCCCCTTTTTTTATTCCACTTGTCTTTAATGACTCCCTTATCCACAGGCCCTGCCGCCTGGTGCACTTCAACCTTTACCAAAGAGGCCAGCACTTGAAAAAAACAATGGTGCCACCACAGTCTTTAACCCAAGCGTTTTCCACTACCAACAGGCTCTAGCCAACATGCAGTTGCAACAGCCTACATTCATCCCTACAGGTAAGTGTCTCCTTGCTTAACCCAGCATAATAGTTGTGTATTTTATGACCTAGGCGTTGAGCTAATGAGCAGATTTCTAAGAGTCCGTAGCAAAAGAATGTTGGTGTGTAGTTTTGTGTTAAAAATGTATGAAAAGTTAACAATTGTTGTTTGAATTTTTTTTCCTTCACTACTACAATTCAGAGCTTTTCACCTGTAAAGTTGCTTTCTTAGCCTTTTTTTTGGTTGGTTTTGGGTCTTTTTAAGCAGTCGAACTAAGAAAAAATTTTCTGCATGTTTCTTGAATTCATACTTTCTGTTCCTCCTTCTTATGATTCAACTGGTTAATCCCAAATTAATTCTTTGACTCTTGCGTAGCACTCTTACAGACTCATGTTAAAATGTCTTGTGAACTTCTGTGCCTGTTTGCTTGAAGCTGCAGGTATATTTCTGAGCCTCTGTCTCAGTGACCTACTTATTCCAGCAGCCATGATGTTTATAGAGGGAACAGTTTGTCTTTAGTAAATACAAATTACATAATCCTCTTTAAAGGCATATATTTCCCTCTTGCTTGTCTTTTGACCAGTACAATAGCCAAAGCTTTTTAAAAGCAATTTAACTCCTAGCTTTTGTTGTTCCTTTAAGGTCTCAGACTAAAATTGAAAGATGCAGTTCAGTAATTCATATAGGACTGGAAATAATGACATGGCAGATGTGACTGCTGACTAGCCAATTAAACTCTGTTCGCTGCAGACAAATGAAAAACAAAACCTGCTTAGAGTAGTAAGTCTTATAAGTGGCTGAATTAGGAATATTCCAGAGCTGATAGCTTGGGTTTTTAGTATCATTGTTATTATTGCAGAGCATCATAAGAAAACAAACACCCAATGCTTTTAATTTTTAACGCTGTATTCACCTGCCAGATGACATCTACAAAAATAGACAAAGCGTTTCTCTGAGCTGACCCCTCAAGGTGAACATGCAGTAGACCTGCACCTTGACCTTGCCGTTCCTTTGGGTCAGGAGAAAAGCTTTAGAGACAGTCCCATACTGAGACCAAACTGTGTCTCAAGTGTGAGCACAGGTCCAGAGAAATGAGACCTTAACTCTGTGCTCATGTGACTTTCTTGTTCTGAGAGCACTTGGAGACACTTGGAACTCAGCAGCTGCCAAGATGTTCTTCCAGGGAAGCAGAGTCTTGTCTGGAGAAACACAGAGATGGAGGAGCCTCCCCCAACTGTGTGCTCAGTATAGTGCTTTCGGAGGGAATGGGCTGAGCTGACCTTACTGCACTCTGTTAGGTGCCAAGCAAAATACTTCTTCGGGAAACCCTGACAACTCTGAGAATGCCAAATCCCCGAGCTGGCTACACACTCCTCTTCCTTAAGGTTGCAGTTGCCAAAGCTGACATAAGGATGCACATTTCTGATGCAAACACTCTACGTTAGCTTTTACCCAGCACTCTGACTGTGCTGTTGTGCCCTGTCTTATGGCAATGAAATTACATGCCGAGCTGATGCGTAACAGGTCTATTTGCTGGCACCTGCTCTCGTCTGAGGACATTAATGCTGGGCAGAGCAGCAAATTTCCAGTCAGAGGACAGATCTCTGATGAATATACTTTACGCATCCCTGTTTTCACATGTGCATCAGACTGCAGATCTGGTCTCAGCCTTTACAGTGTTCTGGAAGGTGAAACAGAGAACTGGCACGTAGCAGCTTACACCATGGGGACGGGAAGCGAGCTGTTGCTTTCCTTAGTTTGTCCTGTTCAGTTATTGAAAGATCAGCATCATAGGTTGCTGTGGGGGAAAGTCAGGGTGTCTTTTGAAAATAGCATCATCACTACAATTGTTTTAAGTCCAGACAACATCTGCCTCTTTCAGCTTAATCTAGAGACTTTGAATCCTGGTCCTTGCTTGCAGGAGTAAATTGCTTTTGGAAAGTCGATTTTAACATGAGTGCGATGTTCCTCTAAGGGCAGTTTTTTCTGCTGACGTGGTCAGAAAGAAATCAACATAATAACAACAACAAAAAAAACCAAACAACCCTGATTACTAGGATATATCGTATAATGTGATATCAGGGTGCGAGAAGAAAGATGTTCTCTACTACCCAAGAATTCAAGAATTAATTTGGTTTGCTATAATCTCTTAAAACTGAGTTTAAACTATTTACCTAGCAATATGCAGAATCTGTTTGCATGTGCTTAAATACTGAATGCTGCAAAGAGAATACCTGCTTTTTAGTTAAAGTGATTTCTAACACTGAAGCTTCACTAATGAAATATCCCTTTTGTTCATCTTTCCACGCTTCAATGCATGGTGTGCAGGGTCAGTTCTGTGCATGACACCCACTGCAAGCGTTGGTAGGTTTTTCTACACAAACTTCTCAACTTTTCCTAATCTAAAAGAGACAGCAAGTTAGTATGCATCAGTGAGAACCTGGGTGGCTGAGTGGTGTGACTGTCTATCCGCTGTCTTCTTTGAGGCTTAAATGGTTGTATCCCTTTTAATTTCTGTGCAGTGCAGTGTTTTGTGTGACTAATAAGGGAATCCAAGGTGATGCATTCCCACCTCTATTTAGTTTTGCTGCAGAGACAAAAATTTGTCATGTTAATGTCTTTACAACCCATTTAAGTCATTCAGCAAAAGGAAATAGCAATGGGAGGATCCTGTTGGTTTTATTTTTTATATCAGACATCAGGTGAATTAGAGTTTGGATTTTTGGTTTTCTTTCTGAGGACATTTTAGGAGACTGGATTAATAAAATCAGTAAGGAGGGACACATCTAGGGTCAGCCCTTCTGCCAGAGCAGGGCACTGCTTGTACAGAGAGAGGAGCAGGGCTTAAACTGTGGACCGACTGAAGATGCATCTCTAGGGGAGTGTCAGCTGTGCAGATACAAAGAACCTAGGGAGATACCGTTGCTAGTGCATCTGGGATACAGTGAGGCAACAGGACTGAGTACATGCTCGCTGCTGCTGCCGGGATCCAGTACCTTCAGGCTCAGAGTCTAGGTCTTAACTGAGAACCTGTGCAGGTCTTTGGGCACAGTAGGGTGGGTGAAAGATGAGCTTTCATCCTCCAACCAAGGTTGTACAACTGATAGCATCCAGGTGTGTGCCTGCTTCAGCCAGAGGGAGAGAGGCGGGAACAGGAGCTTTCGGGGCGCAGGTCTGAAAGCTTTGGCAGGAATGGCTAAGCACTCCGCTCTCAAACCTCCCCTTCCCTATAGCGCAGGGAGGATTACACACTGCTTGCATGACGGGGAGCTGAGCCCTTCAAGCACACATTTGCCTGTAGGAAACCCCAACCCACATGCTCCAGCATCCTGTGGCTGGAGTGCGCCCAGCCTGCAGGCACACACACTCCCTGCCGGGGCCAGCAATGGCTGTGGGGGGGAAGGCACATCTGCTTCCCCACTGCATGTTTGCGGGGACAGCTATGTCTTTCCATGGGCTCTCTGGCCCCGCAAACCCCTGCTGCGTTTGGAGGATGCCTGTGTGTGCCCCAGAGCATCCCCTCCAGCCAGCACTGTGCTCTGTGGGACGCGCAGCTTCAGGAGGCTGCCAAGCTCCCTGCTGCCGTGTTGTCCTTTCGGTTGCTCTTTCTGCAAATTGCAGCTGTTCAGACGCATTCGTGTATTTTTGCCTCTCGGCCCCCTCCCCTCTCCACCCCTCCCACCTTGCAAGAGGGGAGTTTTGCCAAATTGTCTAGAATTAGGGTGGAAAGAAAGCATGCGAGCTCAGGCTGCCAGACGCTCGTTTGCAGTGCCTCCAGCTCTGTCCTGTGCCGAAACATTATTCCCACTAGAGAGAGGCGAGAAAACCCAGTGAAAGGGCCACAGCGGCCACTGCAAAGTGCATCATGTACCTCTGGTTGCTGGTGGGGACGGGGTGGGGAGGGAAGGGGACAAGCTTTTCCAGGTGGGTGGGAGGGTGCGCTTGCCAAAATGTCCCCACCCAAAGGAACGTGCACTGGCTGTGTCTAACTCCCCATGGGTGTGAGCTGACGTGGGCTTTTGCTAGCACACCCACCCTCTCCCCCCTTTGGAAATTTGGCCCTCGGAGTCTAATACATCATTGTTCTGCTTATAAATGTACTAAGTGTTGAGAATGTTTTGGTTTTTTCCTTAATTATAATTGTAATTGGCTTTTCCCCTTCTCTCTTGTTTATTTTTTTTCCCAATGCTGTCTTGCTTTGCACTGTGATTGCATGCTGCGCCCCGATGTGTCCTTCATGACGATGTCACATGGCTTGTTGCTGTGATTCCTGCCACGCCCCCAAATCCACCACATGTTGCCATGGTTACATTATTTTAAAAAAAAAAAAAAAAACAAAAAAAAAACAAACCAAAAAAATATACGCTCCACCCTCCCGTATGTCGCTTCCATGGTTCCCTTCCGAAAGTGCCCATGATGCACGGTGCTACGCCCACCACTGTGTCTGCAGCAACAACTCCTGCCACCAGCGTCCCCTTCGCTGCAACAGCTACCGCCAATCAGGTTTGGCCCTTTCAATGGCTTTCTTTCACGTGTTCAGATCTCGAGGACCGGGCGAGGGCCGGATCCTGTGTGGGGCCAAGTGCCTTCCCGACCTGCTTGGCTCGGCGCAGGCTCAGGCGTGCAGAGGCAGCGTGTGCGTGTGTGTGCGCGTGTGTGTGTCTGGGGATCAGTGAGGGGGCACTGGCCAGTCCTGCCGTGCGTGGGATGGGCGGCAAGCCTGGTCGGAGCGTAGGGATGGGCGATTAGCAGGGTGCAGGCACTTCTCCAAAAGCAGCCCCCCCCACCCAGAACCTCAAAAGCCAGGCTGTAAAAATCCTGACCACGTTGTCGTGCCAGACCTGCAGCACTTCTGCTTTCAGTCTCAAGTAGAAATACCACCCCGAGCATCCTTCCCCGTGGTATTTTGGCATGTCCTCTCCAGGCTGGAAAGTGGAAGTGAAAACACAAAGTGACAACCTCCCTCCCCGCCTCCGATTGCAACATTGGACTAAAAACAAAAAAAAATAAAAAACCCAAAAATGAACCAAAACCCAAAAAATCAGGGGCAAGGCTATGAAGTCTGAAGCTTATTTCTGTCAGTAGCGTGTCACCCATCCCTACAGAAATTACTCTGGATGTGCAGTACGTGCCGATGTAGCCCTGCCATAAGTGTACAGGATTTCATGCATGTCTGCCGAGCCATAATTCTCTCCAAAACTTTCCTCTGAAAACACTAGTTGTGATGGCTGCTTCTGCACCAGTCCTGAACTGTATATGCACCACCTGTCCTAGTGATGCTTCCTGATAATTTGGTGTGCCACAACTTTTCCCAGTTAGATCTGAGACATTTCAAATACTTTTTTTTTTTTTTTAATTTTCCCCCCAGTAACAATTTTAGCATTTTTATTTGTCATGCTCTCAGGTTTAGAGCTATTGCAAAGAAGATGGGGAGTCACTTTGTTCTGTAGGAGGCTGTTAGCCATGCCGAATGTCAGTAATAATACCTCAGGAGGCATCCTCTAGTCTTTTGCTAGTGTAAGGTCATGAGTCTTTCAGTAGAAGTTTTGCCCGCGTAAGTTCTAGGCAGTGTTTTACTGCTCACAGTAGGGATTGCTGGTCGTTTTCTGTGCTTTGTTGTTATTTTCAGGTAGAGCAGATCTTACTCACACTCGTATTGATCATGAGAAGAAAGCAGAAATTCCTGTGCAGCGTTGCTCTGTGGCTGTACGAGTCCTGTTTCAGCCAGATAGTTTCAAGGCATTTCTGTCTTACTTGTAGTCTGTGGAGTTAAAATCCCAGTACAATCACTACGTACTCCACGAGGCATCAGTAGCGATGCAGCTGTGTTGTACTTAATGTGTGACAAAATAAATTCTTGGGAATTGGATCCTGTGTTATAAGACACTGATGTACTTACTAACCTGATACTGAAGACAGAATGAGCAGATTGATCTCAAGACAATGTTTTAATGTGCTGTGTTCTTTGTCTTTTTGCTGTAGATATCCCAGTTATCAGTAGATGAACTGAGTAGCAGCATGTTTGTTTCACAGATGTAGAAGTTCCCAATAGAACAGTAAGTTCCTTTTTGGTATTTCTCTTTACGCTGGATTGCTTTGTACAAGGACACTGCAAAACCCAAAAGGGGGGGCTGCCTCAGGCAGAGGGACCGAGCCTCCGGGACCCCAGTGGCTTCACGCTCTGCCAGCTCAACAGTAATTCAGCAGCTGCAGCACAGATACAGACCAGCCCTATGGCTTGTTACAAGCAATATTTACTTGCGTCTAAAAAAATCTGTTTTATAGTGTTCATAGCCTCCCTTCTTGCATCCCCCTGAGTCTGAGCTGTGTTTACAGGTTACTCTTTCTCTGCACGGCTCCCAGCTGCCTGCAGGTGCCTCAGGGATTTGCACTCTTGATGGCAAAGACTGCTCTGGTAATGACTCAGCTGAAAAGGTGTAACTTTTCTTTTGCTGTTAGTGGCATATTTCCTTTCTGGGGGTAAGCAGGACTGGGTTGTCATCAGCTGCTGTGCACCTGCAAGGCTGGCTTGGGCTGAGTGGAGATCTGCTGTGCAGCTGCAGTGGTGGGGGTCTAGCTCATGGTGGGTTTCTTCAGAAGTCCTTGTATGTGTTCAAGAGCACAATGAGTGTCACGAGCAATATATCTTCACCCTAACTGCAGATCTTGAGCTTCCCTAGCCTGCTGGATTTCCCTGATTGGGAGCGATGGAGGAGTTTGTCCTTTGACTTACAGAGTATTATTTCACAGCCATAGCAGCAGTGTCATTTTTCCATAGCTTTGATTTCTGAGTGTTAGCTCATGTTCACAAGAGAAAATCCCTTGAGGGTTTCAGTTCATCACTGCATCTTTTTACCCCAAGAGAGTAAAGAGCAGTTCAGCCAGTTCAACAAGAGGTCACTCAATTTTCCCAATGCAGGCCATTTAGTATACACAGGCATGCAACTCATTCTTCCTTAGGTAACATATTGCAGGCAAGTTCTTAAATGCTGATAATTAATTTGGCAAGCAATTCTCTAATTATATCCTTAGTACTCAACAGAAGTTATTCATATTGGTGGTGGCCCTTAGTCTCTGGGGCACCTATATAAATAACCTAAATATGCTACTGTATGTGTTAACGGCCCACTGTGGCCACAGACCCCTGTTAGTCTCAGTGTGAACGCTGAGTTATCCCCGTTAGTGAAAACGTGTGTTACACAGCATATTGCTCCCCAAACAACAGATAGACATGACACTTGACATGTTAACCCATTTCTATAACACATGCAAAACAGTCTGTTCTACCCGATAAGGAGATTATTTGCATGGGAAGAGCCTCATGAAAACTCTTTCAGATTGTTTTCAGCATTTATTTCAGGAAACTTGTTTTTTTTTTCTTTTCTCTTTTGTGTGTGTGTTCTTAAACTCGCACTGTCAATAGGTAGTGATTTAAGAATGGACAAGGAATTTCCATGGGCTATATTTTTGTAGCAAGTAGGGGGAGCATTCTCTCCAAATAAAGTATCGGCCATGCTGTGAAGGACCGTGCAAAAACTTTGCTTGAAAGAAGTAGGGTCAACATATTGAATTTGATGGCATTTCCTGGCGATCAGGCTACAGGGCATGGAGAGGTCAGACATGGAGCCTGTTCTTCACAAGGGCAGTGTGAGCACGTGTCAGCCACTGCTGTGCCACTTGTCCTCTTTACACCTTGCAGCTGCAGGACAAAAACCACCTTCAGAATCTGGTAGAAAAGGACATTGTCTCTCAGTGTCCCCAGTGCTCACAGATCCACCAGTGACCATTTCCATGCAGCAGCATATGTGTTTTGATCCTTTTCCTCAGCTGTTGTTCCCTGTGTCCATGCATAAACGAAAGGCCAGCAAATCTCTCAAGGACACATCATTTCATGCTACCAGCTGAGCATGTGAAATGGTTCTTGTGCTCAGGTGTTTTGCCAGACAAGGTCCTTGGTTGGCACTGTGCAGTGCTGAGGAGCGATTCCCAAAGCTGCCCTGAGTGGGAGTTGGGGAATTGAAACGCTTACTGCTCTGGCAGCTTTTCCTCCGTGGCTGACAAGGTCCTGCTAGAACAAAGTTCTGCAGGAAACAAAAGCCTTGGGTCCTTCAGGGGAGGATTTTCATGAGTACATCCCAAAAGAGGCCGTTTGCTCCGAGAAGGTGGTTGCCTGAGCCCAGGGTTTCTTTGTCTGCATTTCGTTTCTGGGCCGAATTCGCCTTTGGCTCGTGGCTTCTTAGGCTCAGATTTTAATGTGACCGTTAGTGTCTCTTACCAAAGGAAGCAGGAGCTAAACATGGTTAGGGATTTCTTTGGCCCTCTCATTAGTCGCTCTCTACCTGCCGTCCTGTCTCAAAAATACAACTATTATTCGCCCACCTCCTTCTTTCACTAATTGTCTTGTCAGCGTGTGTGAAGCATACTGGAAATGGAAAGCCCTAAGTGCAGATTAAAGAGGATGCCAAGTGTGTTATTAGCAATTTCACCCTACATCAATAAATTAAGGGAATAAAATGTTTTCTCTCTGCAACATACTAATGGCAGCCTCTTGGGTAACGCAGTGAGGATGCAGATGTATCTTATTAGAATTGCTTCTATTCAAATATAGATATTTTTCTCTCTGACTTCTCACTCTGTTGTTGTTTTTTTCTTTCCGCTGCAGCAGACCATGTTGAAATTCTGAACAGTAAAATTATGGAGCACCAGGACTTCTTGGTGGGAAGCTGCGCATGGCCTTTCTGTATATACCCCCTCTTCCCTCTATTGTTCTCTACCACCTCTACAGTAAGCCTGTTGCAGCCTACATGTTAACCAAAAACTGATCAATGGGAATGTCAAAAAAAAAAAAGGCACTATAGAAACAATTAACAAACAGCGCTCTGTTATATGAGATATACAAGTAGAAAATTATAATAGACTTTTATAACACATTAACACATTTAATCATTTTATGACTACCATCCTGATAAGTGCATCTGCACAGTGGACTGTTGGTTTACTGTATACTATCGATGGATAAATGTTTGTCTTGTTTTTAAAGTGTTATCTTCCTGTTTTGTTTACATCATAGTCTATTGATTTGTTTTAAAGTGTACATCATTATCAAGTATACTCAATACCATTTTTTCATTATTGTTATGTCTTAAGTTTTCATATACTGTAGGTTTTATGGGGTTTTGTTTATTTTTTACTAAAAATGTTATTGTGGGAAACAGGAATTATGTGCTTGAAAAACACGACACAGGAATGTTCTGCCCTTTGCTGGATTTTGCTGTTCATGTCAGCTAAAGTTGCTTGTGTTAAATGCTCCTTTTATCATGTAAAATTTGCCTTCAGATAGTCTCCAAATTTTTAATACAAGTGATATGAAAGGACAGCTGTCATTTTAGTCCAGTTCAGGGTATTTCTTTCAATACAGTGAGCTGATTCTAGAAAATTCTGGGAAAAAAACAAACACAAAAGCCCATGCTTAGTAAGGGGACAGGAATGATTTGCTGAGACGGTGATAAGCATCGGGGGATCTCTGCAGTTCTGTTGTCCATTGAAGTGCATTCTCAGCTGTAAATGGCGCACAATCTCTCTTGCTGTTCTTATGGTGCAGTCAGGGAAAAAAAGGTGGTGAAGTGAGACAGCTTCAGTTGGGCAAAGACTCATTGCACTGGAGAGGAGCGACCGCCAGCAGTTAGCTGGAGTGGGCCCATAGCCATGACTTAGCTCAAGCTGGGTAATGCCATGCTCAGGGGCTTATCTCCACTAAGCTGAAACATTTTGGCCTGAAATCATATGTGGCTCTTCTTGAAAATTCGTCAGTGTACACCGATTGTTTGATCACCATTGCCCATAAGTGGGTGGTTTTTTTTCCTTGTGATCTCTGGCTCTTTAAAGCAAACCCAGCAGTAGAAAGCTCAGCATAAGCTTTCTACTGTAGATAAACGTTCATCTTAATGGAGCTCCTGTAGGTCAGTGGATGTGTTTTGGCACCTTCTATTTGATCAAGAGCAATGTTTGACACAAAACAAGGGCTAGTTCTCAATACCTCCTTGTCATATGCATGATTAAAACCGTTTCCAGCCCATGCACCCTGGACAGCCCAGCCTGTCATTATGCTGCATTGCTGAACAATCTGGCTGCAGAATGCATTTGGTTTAGGATACAGCCAAATTCATCCCTGTCATAGCTCTACAGTATCATTGGCATCGTGGAGGAGATGGATTTGCTCCAGTAAATCCACAAACTCTGTATTAGAAGAAAGATAATCATTACTGAAACTAAGCAAGAGGCCAACTCCCAGTGTCTGGAAGGCCAGCCAGCCTGAGCTCACATTGGTCCTGTAGGGTGCCAAATTTTGACAACCAGGTTGTATTTTCTTTTCTAAGTTCCTTGACCTTGGTTAGAGACTTTCCTTGCCCCTTCTCCTCCAGTGTGAATGCAGAGGATTTGCTAGATGTGTATCTCCACTGACCACAAATGATGGAGGGGCATCTAGGGCACAACCGATGTGTCCCAGAGCAGAGTCTGTGCACCATCCCATGGAGACTCATTCCTAGCAAGAACCTTTGAAGAGCCCAGCTCAAAAAGACCTTGAGCCAGAAGGAAACTCTATTTGTTTCAGCGGGCTTTGAACCAAACCCTGAGAGAGGGGGAAAATCTTCCCTCTCCCCCAGAGCCTCCTTTCTGAACCCCATGTTGTGACAGTCACTTGCATCCATAGAGGTTTCCCAGCCATCAGTGTTCACAAGCAGCAGCGTTACCTAAAATCAGTGACTTTCGTTTATACTGGCGACCGCATACCTGTTCTTTTCACCACTGAGTTTCTGTTTCCCAAAACCATAACGTTGTTAGTGGAAAAAGTGGATTTGAGTACTTCCTGTTTGAAATTATTTGTGTATCAAAAATGGGTTTTGCACAACCTGTGCCAGTGCCTCAACAAAGAACAGAGCTGATCTTCTTAAGCCAGAAAGGATGCATTCAAGCTTGTATGGCTTTATGAGTTCAAGGAGGTTGGAATTTTTTCAGTGCTAAATGGATTTTTGTATATCTTGACACTTTGATGTAACCTCCTCTTTTATTTATCGACTTAAACATCTGGCATAGATGTGCATAGAATGTAAACCTAGAATACAGCTGTTTTCATGTCACATTTAAAGCACTGAAAAAAAAAGGCATTTAAGGATTATTTTTTATTAAAGAGGTCCAATGAGGGATGTTCAGGGTAGTTATATTAGGTGCCACAACAGTTTTTATATTGCTGGCAAATTTAGAGTTAATTTGTAAATGAGTTTAAGGAAAGAAAAGCTTGAAGCACTAAACTTCACCAAATTCAAAACAATCTCGGCAAAAATGCCACTTTGAGGTAGCACTATTTAAACTAGTTGTGCAATGACTTGCTCTAATTTTCTTTGTTCAAGAAAGAAAAGAAAAAAAAAACAGTCGCCAGACTATAAATTTCCTAAATAGACTCTTACAAAGTCACCGAGCTAGTTAGTGACTCTAAACAAATGTCATAAAAGCATGAATATCATCCTTTATTTGACAAGAGATGTATGTAAGTTTGTTTAAATCGATATAATTTTAGTGACATTTTTATAAGCTTCCCACTTTCCGTGAACCTATATTTTTTATTTATCCAAAGTTATTTCTCTTTGTCCATTTCTCTCAGCCTTATGCAAACAATATGCAAGAAATGCTGAAACTTGGATAAAACGGGTCATGCAGAGGGAAAATGAAAGCTGAGATTGATCATTTTCACGAAAAAGGTTGTTAGTAGTTTCAATAAAAAGTACTACTACTAAACTGTAACATAAGCAGACAATAAAAGAGGGATTTAAAATAAAATGGATTCATAAAACTTAAGATTATTTTTGTTAAATACAGTGTTTTTAGTAATTTGGAACATGATTTCACAATCAGTTGTGTTTTTTAGTTGGAAATTTCTAGCTGATGATTTTTGACTGTGTATTTTTACATCATGATGTTCTAGAAACCCTTACCTCCCTGGCCAGCCCACGCCGCCCCCCTTCCCGAACACCCCGCGGCGCTTTTCCTCTCTGCCATCCCTACCATCTCCCAGCGCGCTCAGCGTGTTCCTGAACGGTGGCACCGCCGGGCTGGCCACCAACCCCAGCCACGCTGGCACCGGCACTCTGGCTGCCCCCGGCGTGGTCCTCCCTGCCGGAGCTGGGCCACCACCGTCGAGGCGGCGATGGAGATGGGTATGTGTCGCGTGGGTGCAGCTGGCCAGAGGAGAAGATGCGTGTGCCGGGCAAAATATCTTCTCCAGCTGGCGGGTGGCTGGCTGGTGCGGTAAAGCAGCTCTAGGACACGCAGGTCCACAATGATTGAGAAACTGGAGTCCTCATTTTGTTTATCCCTTGTACATTTCACAGACATGAAAATTGAAAATGGTGAAATTTATGAGGAAAATCTAATTTCCCATTCCTGTTGAATGGATTTAGTTTGATATTGACCTGATTTTACCATGTGCCTGTTGAAGGCCTTAGAGTATATAATGTATGTTAAAGACTGTAATAACTTTAAAAACAAAAAAATAGTTGATAGCCTAATCTAAATGTAAATATAGCTACAACACATTGTTACTAGGCTACAACGCATTAACTCATGTCATATATTTTCATTTTTCTTTACCATTAGTTTTTAAGGTTTTCATTATTGCTTTTTTTTTTTTTTTGATATCTTTAGTAACTAATGAATTTAATTTTGAAGGAGAGTTAGAGAAAGTTTAAAGTTTTTAATACATGTATTCAGCCCATTTAGTTAAATTCTAAACCAACACTGAAGCATGGTAAGGTATAGAATACAGTCCATAACTAGTTTGTATAGTTTACAGTTTAAGAACAAAATTAACTTTGTATGTAACTCCTACAATGATAGATTCATTGTTAACTAATTATATTAAGTTGTTGTTGCTATGGCAACAAAACTACAACATGGCTACCTTTGTATACATTATTTGTGAAATTTTCACATGTAAATTAAAAGTGATGTGTAACAGTATGAGCTTGTTAAAGGTACAGTTCGATACTGTCAGATAAAGATATGATTGAATATTTTTAAAATCCCAAAGTCCCATGTGAACGCTGAATTTGTGTCTTTAACGTCACTTTTTCAGTCAAGAAGTTTACAACACATGGATTTAGAGTCAGGTTTTATAGCTTGTAGAAATTGTTGTGTGGCAAGGGTTATTCCACAGTATTTTCACTTTGAAAACACGACAGCCTGTATTTACGATGTAGTGACCGGTCTCGCTTTCATTTCACGTTCATTCAAACGGTGGGAATTCAGAATCAATCCATTTCAGTACTGTAGCTCTGCCTGCAGTTTTCTTTTCTCCAAAAATTGAGCACTCACGCGATTACGTTACAACCAGGGCTAAATAATTAAGCATATAACTATTTTAATACTAATTTATATTAGCAAAAACTGTACATAAGGAAAAAAAAATATTGTGGAATGACCCCGTAACAGTGTTGAAGATACAAATATGCTGCAGTTAAACTGATTCAGTTCGTGTACGAATGTGTGAGACACACCTTTTTTGCACTTATGTACATAGTCCACGAAAGAAATCCTTGGAACTTATTTTGAATATAAAAAGTCTGTAATAATACAGGAGAAGTTTGTAAAAGAGATAGGTATTACTAAGGCTTTGAAAAGGAGGAGTTTTTTGCTATAAAACTTATCTGAAAGCATGATGTTGCTTTGCTGTTGTAAAAGCTTTGTAGTTTGCCATAGCTTATTATACAGCAGACTGATAACAGGTCAGCTCCAACCTGCAGCACAGAGAAATGGGAAACAGTGCTTAATTAATTAGTAAGGTCACTAGCAAAGATTTGAATTACTTTTTTTTTACTTTTTTAATCGGCCTACATTTTCAAACATGCCCTAGGTCGTGTTTCCAATAGGTTGTGTTCTCGGTGAATCCCATTAGGGCTGACAGGTCCGTGGCGGAGCACACACGTATTTCCTAGCACCTAATCCTGTTTCTAGCTGGAAGTGTGTATCTGGTAGAGGTGGCTGTCATTGCAGCGAGTGTTTGAAATCCAAGAGGGAAATGTCACAACTTATTTTATTGTTGGTTTTTTTCACCCTTTTGGGGCAAGGTAACAATGTAGAAGGGACTGATGAGCAGTGGATGGATGGATGGTGGTCGTTTTGGATTGTCCTTGGCTGGTTTCTTCTGCTGTACAACAGCCACGGTGTTCATTTGAGAGTGCCACATGGTGGCTGGTGCTGCCTGCTCAGACGGCGCTGCCGGATGGATATGGGGGCAGGGAGGTGGAGGTGATGGTGGCAGTGTGGTCAGCTTGCTGTTTCTGGATGGGTTTGATGAGCCCCATTGAGTCGTTACCGCAGGAGAGCACGATCGTGGCCCATCAGCCTGGTGAGCAGCCTCTTGGTTCCCTTCCCACTGCACTGTGGGTGCTGCTGTGGCTCTGCAGTACCTGGGTGGGGTTTGGAGAAGCTGAAGGGCCTGTGTTGACTCATTTATTTTTGATTGGAACAGTGGTTTTTTTGCAAAATCCAAAACCAGTTTTGCTTCAGAAGGGTCAGTGGTTTTACTTCCAGGCTCGTCCCGACTCAAGCAATGAGTTGAGCGCTCAGAGCAGAACCAGCAGGTGATGGCACCCGCTGTCACCATCTCTCTTTCCTGCCCATTCCAGGGTTGGGGGCTGAGGTGTCACTGCCCAGACCTGTTCTTTGGTCAGCACTGCTGGAATCCCAGAGGTTCCTGACTCCTGGCGATGCCAGCAAGTGCCCAGCCCAGCCCGTGTTGCACTGTGGGGTTTGTTTAGGTGGGTGACTGCTAAATCAGAGCCAATCGTGCAGTCCCAGTGTCTTGAACACGGGGATAAATCAGTTGTTGCCTCTCTTCATGGGTATTAAAATAACCTAGATTTTAATATGAAATAATCAGCTAATTCAGGCACCGTGCTATTAAGGCTTCTCTTTGCCATAATCGATTTTTGTAATCAAGCTCTTTCTGAATTATAGGACCATGGGACAAAAATATTTTGCACTATGTGAAATGAATCATAGCTGGTCAGACTTCGTTGGTGTATGAGCACGATCATGACAACACGGCTGAAATCTTTGCTAGTGATCTATACTGACATCCTCTGTCGTCAAAAATAACTCAACATGCCTCTCAAGATATTTAAACATGCAAAAAATAACACAACTATTAAATAAAATTAAGTTATTTTTCCAAACACACAACAGAGAGAATTACCTGACACCGAATTACAAGGTTCCAGTTCTTTATTACTGTACACAGATGCTATTTGATAGTGGTGGAAGCCAAATGATTTTGTTGCCATGGCTTTTGTATCCTAGCAGATGAGGGGATGATAAGACCATTCTTTGATTGGATTATGGGATTTTTTTTTTCCGATTAGCTTTGTTTTAATTATATTTTTATTTTAAATCATGAGAACAAACGGAGACTCCCCACACCCTTTTATTTTATCACCTTACAACAGACTGCTATTTCTTTTTTTTTATAAATAGAAAATTGTATTTTAGGAAATCATTAAAATCACAGAGAGACCGTTCTCAAAAATTGTCAATTTTTAATTTAAATATATGAAAAACATTTATCCTGTACTGTGTAAAGTAGATCCTTGAAGCACATTCTTCTTTTCATAGGAATTTCTGGTAAAACAAAGTAAGGGAAACAATAGATATCAATTTAATGGTATAGTTTAGAAAATATATACAAACTATTACAGTTAGCCCTGTGGAATTGTAAGAGATTAAAATATAACAGGATCCAGACTGGCGTAGGCTAATGCAGTATTTCAGTTCATAACATGATAGTTCATTCCCTCAACTGCTACCAACAGGGTGTACGCTTTGAATTTCTTTTTCTTTTTGCCACGTTATATCGCTGTAGTGCTTGTACGTGCTTTAGAAATGTGCATAATGCTACTCATTTTAGTATGTTACTTCTATATTGTTATTGTTTATTTTTTGATCTTTTAATAAAGTGTATAAAATTCTTGGTTATGTTTTTTTATGGATCCATATCTACACATGAATAGGAGTTTACTTTCAAAACTTTTCAAATTCCAGTTTATTAGTCCCGATCTTTAAAGGTTCTGATGTAAAAAATAATAACTAATGAATCTGATTCGATGTTGTATCTAAAGTGTAGAACAACAGAATAAATTTCTTTCCAGAAAATACCTTCAGTATTTTGAATTCTGTAGCCAGTGCCTCCTTTTCCCGGGATGCATTCGGACTGTCGTATGAAGGTTACTAACACAAGACAGACATTTGTATTTTAGAAAAATAAAAAGTAAAACTTTCCAGATGCTGCCTTTTGGTTTCTCTTGTGCCTTCTGAGACACGTGGTGTGCTATGCTTCGTTTGTATTTTTCCATGCTTCCTTTCTGACCCTGTCTGTGATGTGATTAGAGAGGAGATCAGAGCTGTGCATTTGAAGATAACCGTGAAGAATAAATTGAATATCATTCAAAGGCCTGCAGCTTTTGTAGCACAGTGATGTGTGTTTAATTTTTCTCTTTCAGCATTTGTGTCAGATATCATTCTGAATGTCCCAGTGCAGTGACACAGCATAAGCTCCCTTTGGCAGTGGCCCGGATTCCCCAACTCTCCTGCTTGTGCCCAGCTCATTCCCGAGCTGCTCGGCCAGGCTCACGCCAGCGCGGCCTGGAAACGCCTCTCACCACAGCCCAGAGCAACCGTGGCTGAGCTCTGGCTAGACTTCTGCAAGAGAAAATTGCTTCTTGCAAAATTTGTCCTTTCTTTAACGTGGGATAGATCTAGAGGTATGAGAATGGCTCAGCAGCATTGCTGCAAAAGGCAACTTTTACCCTTAAACTCATTGGAGATTGCTTCTTCCTCCCTAAAAAAGTTTAGCTTTCACCAGGTGGTCGCAGCGCACACCAGCTCCAGCCGACGGCACCAAGGCTGGCAGCGTGGCCACGCTGGGCTGCAGCATCGCTCACCCGCGGGGCAGCAGAAGACGACCATGAGCAGCCCCTGAAGAAGTGAGTAACTTAACTCTGACCGTCCGAGAGGTGGCCTGGCCTTGGAACCAGGGCTGCTGTGACACAGGGGACGCCAAGGTGGCGGCTGAGCCCAGATCGTGCAACAAAAGGGGTTTGATGGAACACGAGGGCGGGGAGTGCAGCACAGGAGGGACCATTGCCCGTTGTCCCACAAGAGTTAAAGACTCCGACTCCAGGGGGAAGATAGGAGTTTGGAAAGTATTTTGAGGAGATGGAGGTCAGCTAGAGCTGCTCAGGAGGCACCACTCTTCCCCATCACCCTTACTAGGACAAGCTGTTGACTTTGAGAAAAGACAGACGGGGCCCAGGACAAATTATATAACTGTTACTTTTTCATCAGCCTGTTTCCCCGACTTCTAGCAGGTTAATTGACTCCATTTGTGTGTCAAGGCCAGTCACGGCTTTTTTCTGTAAATGACTCCTGTCTTGTCTGATGACACAATTAAAATCTGAATTGCTTCTAAACCAAAAAAAAAAAACCAACCCCAAACCCAGGGGAACTGAAACTTTTCCAAGCAGTGGATGTTGTGGAAGGATGGGATCCTGCCTCAATGGTTACGAGTTTTCATTGCCACTTCCCTCTGGTTCGCTTCCTCTGCAGAAGGGGATGGGGACCCGCAAGGAGTGCTTTCCGCTTAGAGGCACCAGCTCCACTCGGGAGAAGCATTCCCTGCAGAGAGGATTGGGGTGGGAGCCCCACCCTAGCACGGAAATTCAAGGGGAGCCAATTAATTGTGTTTGAATGCCAAACAGCATCCTTGGGCCAGGGACATGGGATTTTACCTGAGGCCTGTTTGCAGATGTCACAGGAGGAGCTGCTGCAAACCGCTTTATAGATGAAATTGGATTAAAGGATCTGAGCAAACTATGCATGATACTGTATTTACAGCATGTGTCATCTGGAAATATTACAGCACCCAGCCTATCCGTCTTCCTCCCCACCGGGGCACGTTTGTGCAGGAAAGCCAAGTTTAATAAAAAAACTCCATTTAGCTCTGTGGCCAATGAAGCTTCAGTGGAAGCACAGGAGAGGGGGGAAAACACTGTTTTTCAAGGCTTGCTCCACATTCAGATGGGCCTCTGCGGTCCAATGCCAGTTTTTATTCAATCTGGACTGAGTGCCGGATAAATGGATCACATTGATCTATTTATTATAAGAAAAAGAAGAACACAGAAATAAGCTTGACTAATGCCCAGTGAGTTGGGGATTTAAATAGCCTCTCCAACACAAGCAGCCAGTTAACCCTTCCCAGCAGGGGTCGTGTCAGGGCTCAGGGCAGCATGAGGAACAGCCTGTCTCCTCCTGCTTGTGCTCCCACTGTCACTGCAGATGATGAACCATGTGCCCTTTCCAGCCCAGGGGGTCCCTGCCTCGAGTGCCTCTCTGACACGGCAGCACATCCCCAAAAAGGATCCTGGTGAATGGCCTGGGAGGACTCTGGGTTGTCTGTGGGCAGGGGCAGCTGTGCAGAGACAGAAAGAGCTGCAGCATGAAGGCCGTGGGGATGGGCTTGGAGGAGCAGGTGGCAGCGAGCCGCCTCTGATGGGCTCAGCTGGAAGATGTTTGCTGCAAATGCCTTTGCCCTTTCCTCCTCATTTTGCCTTTTCCAGGGTGGCTCTGCCAGCCTATTTAGCAGCCATGTGCTCCATCCTCTCCCTGACTATTCCTGCTGCCCTTGCCCTGGATCCAAAGGTGTAAATTCAGCCCCGAGGCGACGGCACTGCGACACCCGTGCTGGCTGCTGCAGCGAGGATCACCGCAGCCGGGCAGCGGGCCGTGGTACGATGCTGCCGCACCGTTTATCTCCTCACAGCTGCAGCTGGGTTGTGCAGAGGTATTTCTGCTTTGCTCCATGGTGCATGTAAATTATTTGCTTGTAAATGTTATCTGCGCCTTCCCAAGGGAGCTGCTGCCTTCTTCCCGTGTGCAGCCATCGCATGCTTGAAGCTTGTGTTTATGATCAATGCGCCTTCTGCTTTAATGCTTTCCACCACTGTAATTCGGCTGATCTCCATGGTGGTGTTTCTGCTGCAGCTCCTGTATGTCCTGCACGCGCTATCACAGCTGCCCGTGTCCCCTCTGGTGGTCCAGCTCACCCCGAGACCCCCCAGCCCTCCATTTCATCCCCACACCTGCAATGTGGTAACAGCTGGATGCCTGCAAGGGCTCCCGCTCGCGAGCCGCTCCCGGTGATCGCACCAGGTTGCCAAGGGGCGCTGAGTGGCGCTTTGGGGTGCACGTGTCTGTGGCAAAGCAAAGGTGCTCACGAGTACTTTGCCAAGCTTCTGGAAATCTGCTGCTGAGGAAAATGCTGTTTGATTTCCCCCACAGAAACAAAGCCATTGGCCATCTCGCCCTGCGGGATGAGCCTGCCCGAAGGATGTGGTCACGCTCTGGTAAGGAGATGCAGGATGCTGCCCGTTAAACCATGGCTGTTCTTGGAGCTGGAGTGCGGCAGCGCCAGGGTGGGGTTAGTGTGAAGGTAAGCCTGTGAGTTTGCTGGGGTGTGGGGTGCTGGGGTGTGGGGTGCTGGCAGCCACCCCAGCCCCGTGGCCTCAGGGGGTGTCGGCAGAGCAGGTGCTGTCTCAGCAGCTCCCCTGCTCTAAGCATCCTTGGGGCTTTGGGAGCTGGCTGTGCCTGATGCTGCTCCCCCGGCCCCCAGATGCCCTACAGCGGGGTCTGGGGGCAGGCAAAGCCCAGCAGCACCCACAGCAGAAGGATTGTCGGATGGCACAGGGAGGTAGGAATTCACACATGGGGATGCTACTTGTGCTATTGCAAAAAGCGAGGGGATTTTGGAGAGGGTAATGAGGGCAACTTGGGGCTCTGGGCTGAGCAGGATGAAGCTTTGGAAGACTTTTTAATTCTCTGCATCGTGCAGCCAAAGGGGGAGGGCTGTGGCCAGATGTGGACCAGCAGGATTGGGCAAGAGCGTGACCCATGCCAGGGAGGGAGGTGGGCTGCTATTCCCCCCGCCAGGCTCTCACCCCTCTGCCAGCTTTGCTCAATTATGGGAAATCCTTTAAGCTTTCGCATTAGTGCTGTATTTAGGTCTGCACTGTATTAGGGCTTAGCATGGGGAGCGGAGTCAGATTTCTCACTTAATAAAGAGTGTTTTAGAGACATTTGTCATCAGAGTCCCCGGGGCCACGAGCCAGGATGCTGGGGTGAGTGAGGGGGTGCTGTGGGGTGGGCTGATTCTGTGACCTGCCTTGCTCAGCCCTGGCCCACCTATGCCCTGCCAAGCGCTGCCCACACAGCTCCAAACACCCGCCACCAGCCCTGCACTCGCACCCGGAGCAGTGGGTCACAAGCTGCCAGGACAGAGGGTCCTGGTCTGCCCCGATTACCCACCCAGCCAGGGGGCACGTGGGGTTGTGCATCCCAGGGCTGCATCAGCACAGCCTCTGGCAGAGCCCAGCTGCCCTCCTGCAAGGCTCCGGGGCCGCTGTGCTGGCGGGGAGCCCGTCCTGCTGGCAGTAAATGTGTCATCGGGTGGTGATGAGGGATAATGAGTCACGAACACCCACCGCCAGCCAGCCCGGCCGGTCCTGGCACAGGGGCTGCAGCGTGTGGGCAGGAGCGTGGAGAGAAGAGCGATTCAGACTGAAATGCCTCACTCCTCCTTTGCCTCTCCTCGACCTGCATCTTCCACCAGATGCCAACAGTGCAGCATCCCTCCAGTCGTGCTTGCCTGGGGTGACAGCTTCACTCCCCTCATCCTGTATCTCCACTCACGGGTGCCAGCACTGCCACAGCTCTGCCCATCGCTGTTGGACAGCTTGGCAAAGGTGGGGCTGGGGGGCTGCCTGCCAAAATGTGTCCCTCCTGCACTGCAAGTAACTAAAGCTGGGGCTGGGCCAGCGCGGGGAACAGGAGGAGGCAGCAGACTCCCCTTTTTCGGTGTGGATTTTTCCTTTAATCTGGTAATCGTTGAGGCAACTGAGTATTAGATCCAGATTTGAGCTGCTGCTGGTGGTTTTCGTGGCAAACATCCCATGCAGTTGTGGAGGGCAAAGCTCATCCCTTGTCTTGTGTTAGTGGGTGGGCGAGGAGCCCTCAAGCGTGTTCCCTCCCTGCTGTGCCCCTTGAGTGGCCCTTCAGCACTTTGCTCCTTTTCTCCTAAACAGCTCTGCGAGGGCCCTGGCCTGAGGAAAGCCAGGCTTTTGCACCAGATGTGACTTTTCCAAGAAGGACAGGAGACAAGCTGTGGTTTCAGCGATGTCCCCTGGGCAAGCCTGGCATGAGGGACGGCAGCAGCCCCATGGCCGGGGGCTTGGCTGGGAGACCCAGCAGTTGCCCCTCACCTTCCCCTTCCCTTCAGATCCACAGGAATGAACCAGAAAAGCAAAAATTGGTGCAATCCTCACAGATCTGGCACTCACGGCAGCTGCCAATGAACCAGCCCCAGGAGCAAGAGCAGCCCTAACATATCCTGTTCCAAACCCACTGCTGGGTTCCCCAGGGAAGGCCCCAGCCAGAAATCGTCCTGATGGGGGAAGCTTTTATTTACTTTCCATCTGTGTCTTCTCCAGGACTGGCCTCGATTATTCTTTTCAGCAACACGAAGCGCTAGAAGGCTCCGCAGCTAGAGATCAATTTTCTCTGCTCTCACCGCAACTACTTTGTGCAATGGGAAGTGGCTTTTTCCTCCCCCCTTCCCATTGTGCTGAGACTTGGTGGGTGATGCCAGGGATGGAGGTGGCCGCCTTGCCAGTAGGAGGGCAACAGGGGACCCTGCAGAGCCACAGCCCGGCCACGCGCCAGCCCTTCCCTGGGGCGGTGCTGACGGAGGGTGCCAAAGCCTTTCGCGCAGCCATTGAAGAGCAACTAAATAGTGCCAGGAAAGAAAGCCCAGCTCAGCCATCAGCATCACTCGGCACAGCATGGGGACTCTCAGCTGCTGCCTCTTCTTCTGCTGTGACAGCCCTTCTCGTTCGCTGCAAAGCTCTGGCTAATGGAGGAGGATTTTCTTTCTAGGGAACATGCAAAAATTTGTGTTGAGCAGGTGAAATATGCAAAGACCTCATGTTTAAGTGACCAGAGACATAGTGGTGGCACAAGATATGAAGACTAAACACAGAGGAATTTGAACTGCTTCAGAACTAGGCAGTCAAGCTGGAAAAAACCCTCCAAAATTAAGAGACTTGCAGAATTCTAAGAGGATGGGGACGAACTTGGCATGGGATTAAATATTGGGGAAAAGATTAGAAAAGTGAAAACCAGGAGATAAGAAAAGCCTGAGGATGAAGTAGATGGACCAGCTCAAGGAGAGCTGTCAGCCCATGGACAAGGACTAGCCCAGGGATGAGCCTCTGTACTTTTCCCCCAGCATCTCCAGCCCATACTCCCACATTGCACCTGCCTCTGGGTCTGCCGTGGCACCAGGCAAAGGCGAGAGCACCCTCTCTCTGGCACCAGGAGAGGTGAGCTTACCTGGGGGCTGCTGATGCTGACATACACATGGCTCCATGTGCAGCAGACCACAGCTCTGCATGTGTTGGGCTCTGTTTGTTTGTCCGTCTCTGCAAGGATGGCGAGGTGGCTGGCTGCCTTGGAGGCCAGGAGGGAGCCCCAGCCCAATCAGAGCCACGCTTGGTTTCACCAACCATGGGTTTGAGCCTCTCCAGACAGCGCAATTCAGGAAATTCTTTGCAAGGCTGAAGTGCTGCTTTGCAACAACAAACCATTCAGCAGCCCCTCGCTGCTGAAGGCAGAGATTCAGTTGGGGTTTGGATCGCTGGCTTTCATCCACCAAATGAACTCGAGCAAGTTCATAAACTGCAGAACAAAATGCTGAAGACCGTGGGCAATTAGAGCAGAGACCTCTGGAGTCCTCCCCGGCATGGAGAGCTCCAGCGAGGCTGTCAGCGGCCCCTGCTGTTTCTGATCCTGGCTGGCAAATATTAATTCTATTTGTTTCAAGTTGAGAAATTCGATTGGAATACTCTAATTAAGCAGTTTCAGTGCTTTTCTCCTCCAAGGACCTTCCCCAGACAAGCACTTTAACTCCTTGGGTCCCATGGTGGGCTCCTGGACGAGACACGCTCTGAAGTCAGCAGGTTCAGCTCCCTTGATGGCAACGATGGATGCCACACATTATCCATGCTGAAGCTCCTGAGGTGTCGTGAAGCCCTTTGCGGGTGCCTGGATTGCCTCCAAGTGGCCAGGAGTCATTTCTCGGGGAGCTGACAGGTTCTGGCATGGAGGACAAGCAGATTTGCACCGTCGGCTTCCCTTGCCAGGAAGGCTGATAAAGTGTCTCATAATGAGCTCGCCGTGTTCTTGCTTCGCAGACAGTTTTGTCAGCTTTTTGCAAATGCAGTCTGGGGAGAAGCCTGGCTGGCTGTTGCTCACAGCTCTGCCAATGCACTTGTCTGGAAAGCGTTTTCTTCCAGCCTCAGGTTAAACCAGAAGCATCTCGGCCCCTGATCTGCCTCCAGCCTCATGAAGAGCCACATGGGGACATGTTCCTGGCACGTGGGCTCTCCAGTGGCATCGCTGTGTGTACACATCCTCAGCTGTGCCTGGAGAAAAGCAACAGGTGGGAAGCGAATGCCGTTAATGGATGAGCAAGGCCATGCCATGCAGATGGGCCATCCCACAGCAGCTGGGGACACTGATATCGGCCACCTGAGATACATAGCTCTGATATGCCATGAGTGCTGCCAGGAACCGGTTTCACTGTGTTAGTGCACTTTGTCCCAGGCAGGAGCGATGATCCGGGTTGCCCTAGGAAAGAGGTACCAGTGTTTCAGCAGATACATCCCCGTAGCGCTGAGCCAAGGCACCCAGATCCTGCTGGCAAAGCAAGGTGCTCAGCTGTCTCGGTGACACCGCCCGCCCAGGGCTGGACAAGAGGCTGCGCAGCGGTTGTAATGATCTGAGATCATCCTGCACTGGACGGGAGCACAACCTGGCAGCTCCCGCCCGGGGATTCAGCACACTTTAATGAGCTCAGCCCTGGAGTCTGAACGGAGGAATTAACGATTCAGGATAATACTTGTCACTTTGCTACAAGGAAATAGTCGAGTGAAAAGTAATTTATTAAAAAGAAGAAAGAAATGGTTTTGCTTATTAAGATCAACATCATATTAAAGTATTTTCTCAATACGCCATTTGGGCTGAATTTTACATTTTATCTCTCTCTTTCCCTGCAAAGGGAATAAGCAGAGACTTTCACTCTAATTAATTGTTAGCTGCTTCACTTTGCTAGTGCATTTCATGCACAAGATTGCACATTTCAGTGGCATTTGAATTGCAAATACTGCAGGAATATAATAAAAAAGGAAAACCCGTGGAATTTTGAAAGTGAATGGGAATTCTTCTGTTAGAAATCAGTTTAAAATTGCTTTATTTTCACAAATCTTAAAAATTTATCTTGACAGTGTACTAACTTTCCCTCCTCCTTTCTTTTCACTTGGGGTTTAAGGCAACAAATTTGGTTTATGTGTTCACCGTTGCCTTCTGGCTTTTGAGGCTTAAGAAGCTGTATTTTCAGTTTTACTCTACTATAATACTGGCTAGAAACTTCAAAATATGGATGTATTGATATTTGTAGGGAGAGGCTTTCACATGTGTTGGTGATTTGACAAGGTCAGCTCTGAGGACAGCCCCGTCCCCTGAACTTTGCAGAAACCTGCAGAAGCTGGTGTCCAAGGAAAGTGTGCCATGCTTGCATCATGTCCTGCACGTTGGAGGATGGGCCACTTTTTGGATGTGGAGCTGCGGCTCAGCACAAGCCCAAAATGGATACAGCCAGTGATAGCTGGAGACGCTTCCCAAGCACTGCGGTTACACATTATATTAGCTTGGACCATGAAGGACAATGAGGATACAGCTCCATGTTTGGAGAAAATAGGAAGAGGAGTGACCCGTGAAACCAGCTTTCTTACTGCATGACCAGTGTCCTTGCACAGAGTGGTGACTTGTCGTTGCCCAGAGACTTGCTTGCTGGCCAAGGCATGAGATGCTGAACTTGCAAGCAGGAGATGCAGCATCAGAGAGGATTACTGAAAGAGAGGGCTAGTGTGGAGGTGAGGGGCTGCAGCTGGCTGAGCCTAGGGACAGATGGGCCAGCTTCTCTCCCCAGCCCTTTGAGTCAGGAAAGCTACAATTGCAGCTAAAAGCTTTGCCCAAGGAGCATGGTTGGGTGTAGCGACAGCATCTTCCCCTGCAGCAATGCTCAGCAGCAGCAACCAGCTCCTGGGCCAAGCTTTTCTAAACACTTTGTGATATGATACCATGCCTGGGGACCGTAGAGATATGCTTCTCCTTCCAGAAATCCAAATAACCTCCTTGTTGTATCAATTATCATTCAATGCAGCCCCACTTCTGCCTCAGAATCAGTAAAATGTCCTTTATCTTTTCTTAAGTGCCAGCATGCCTTTCAGTGCTACTAAAGTCATGGCTAAAGGCTGACAGATGACAGAAATGAGACATTTCTGAGAAGGGGCCTCAGAATTTTCCTTTGCATCACCTCCAGGTTGGCAGGAAAAGCTGGTGAAGGAGAAAAGTATCTCTGCAGGTTGTGCTGCCTGAAACAGCCCCAGAATTAGGAGTCTGGGTCAGATGACACATCCAACATGTAAGACATATTTCTCTGTAATCTGCCGGAGTTGAAATCAAAAGCTGTCATTACAGTTACACGACTGGTATGACAAGGCTTCCTTAGAAGAACTGTATGTGAGAGCAGCCCCCAGTGCTCCGGCAGCTGTACAAGCCCCGAGGAGCCGGTCCCTGCAGCTTACATGCTGAACACCGTAAGGCACAGTAAGTAGATTAGCAAAACTGCTGGAAGAGGTGGAGAAGAAACGACACTAGGTCTTAAGCTGGTTTTGCATGTATTTATGTAAATTATATGCCTGGCTAAACGGTAACTTCGGTGAAATCCAGGCTATCCTTGCGGTGTATCTCCCCAGCTGCCTTTGCTCAGCAGCATGATAGGCTTCCTGGCAGAGCAGAGTCTGGTTTATAGACACAGTGAGTCATGGTAGTGAGCTGGTTGATAATGACAGTGTGGACAGCCTGGAAGAGGCAGCGGCAGGCGCTGGGCAGCATCCACGCTGTGGCTGGGGAGGTGGTGCAGTCCCAGGCTGGTGTCTGTAGGAGCTGGTCCAGACAACTCACTCCCTCCAGAGCTCGAGGATGCTCCTCTGCCACCTCTTGGGACTGGCTCTGCAGGGCGAGGTGCCGCCTGCCCTCCCTCCTGCCTCCCTGCTGGATGCAGCACCAGCCAGGATGTCTCTCACGCTGGTGAGATAGGGATTGCAATTATTCCTGGCCCTTGCCTGTGCCATCTGTTCATTCCCTGAACATCCCTGCAGGATCTGTGTCTTACCAGGTTAATTTAATAAGATCCTGCTTTATTGTTTCTGGCTGCGGGCACGGCATAGAGCAGCTGAATCCATCAACAGCACAGAGCTGCTCTGGCAGCAGTCAAATCCTGCCCAGATGCTCGTTTGGGAGGTTTGTTTTGCTGAGAGAGGACAAACCCTCCTCGGGCAGTGCTGAGGGACAAACCTTGTACCTTTCTCCTTGGCAGGAGCTGGGAAGAAAATGGCAGCGGCAATTAAATCAGGTCTTTGACCCAGGGTGAGCCGCACTTCCCTGAACTGAGAACCTGGCCATTCATGGCAGAAGCAGCTATTCCCATCCGGAGTTTCAAAACCTTTTACATCACTGGCTATTTTTGTGGCTTCAAATAGGTGGTGCATGGGTGAAATAGCTGCACAAACTGTTTAACGAAGGGAACGACTTGCCTTGAGGATAACGAACAGTCAGATGCGCTTTGAGAACAGCCTTTTTTTTTTTCCCCACTGTAGACATGTAAGGCCAGGTATAAAGTGTTGTGAGCTGGGAAATAAATCTCTGGGAATCCAAACTGAATCTGATTATACACCAAGGACCTGGAGAGAAACAAAGCCAAGCCAGGTTTCCAATCACACATGCACCCGCTCTGGCTGTCCACTCAGTGAGGAATCAGACAAGTCAAGTTGCACCAAAATGTATTTGTTTTTCCTTCTGCTCCCCACTGCTGTGATCTTTGCTCCATTTCCTCTCCCTTAGTCATTCCTCCACCCATCGAAAACATAATGGACCAGCAGTGCCACAAAGACATACACATAATGAACCTAAGTGACCGTGTAATCTTATTATTGTCACCCTCATCCTCCCTTGCCCCTTTTCTCCCTCCCCCCCATTTGTCACTGTCGTTGATTGTGTCATGGTTAAAATTAGATGTGTAACTCCTCTGCAAGCAATTGCACTTTGCCTTTATCCTGAACACCTTGAGTGTATTAGGTACTTTGCAACTACTCATGGTTTATAATAGGGCTGAAGTAGGAGGCAGCCTGTTTTAATACTCATCTTTTTACATTTTCACTAATTCACCAGCCGCATGACTATCTTCCATCCAGGCACATCTACCTCACTCCAACTTGGCAAAACAATTTTAGAGGCAACGGTAAAGGAAGGAGAGGGGTTATTACTTACATGTAATAAAGAAGGGTGACTCAAATTTGGCGTAACTTACGCAAGATTTATTCTAGGGGATAAAAGTCCTGACTGAGCTTCCCCCACAATGGACGTATTCTCTTTATGGAAAGAAAGTGAATAAACTATTGCCATTTGCAAAAACATCCACAAGCAGAGCCACCTCAGAGTACCTTCTCTGTGTCCTTGCATGGCACCTGGCCTTGGCCAGGCACCTCTCTGGGGTCCACTGGAAAGCAGGATGGACGCAGCACGGACAGACAGCGGTGTCTGCCTTGGGTGACCGATCAAACAGGTGATGCACAGAGGAAAGGGATAACGAATCCTGCATTTCACAAGAGTCTGCTGAAATTCTACAGACAATGAGAAGCAAGCAGGCAAGTATCCAGAAACAAATTTGGTCTGTTCAGAGGGCAGCTTCCATGGGTGGAAACGCTTCGAGCAAACCATCCAGTCAGGTCAGAATCATAGAATGGTTTGGGCTGGAAGGGACCTTAAAGCCCATCCAGTTCCAACCCCCTGCCATGGGCAGGGACACCTCCCACTAGGTCAGGTTGATCAAAGCCTCACCCAACTCGGCTTTGAACACCTCCAGGGATGGGGCAGCCATCACCTCTCTGGGCAACCCATGCCAGTGCGTCCCCACCCTCATGGTGAAGAAATTCTTGTTAACATCTCACCTAAACCTCCCCTTCAAACCACTCATCCTATCCCTGTACTCGCTCCGAGGAGCCCCTCCCAGCCTCCCTGCATCCGCCTTTAAATACTGGAAGCCGCTCTGAGGTCTCCCCAGAGCCTTCTCCTTCAGCTGAAAGCGACGGGGGGTGGATTTCATTTGAGAAAGAAAACAGCTGTTTATTCTTTTCAGTCACTTCATCTTAACAATGGGGGGAAATCACTGCCGGGGGCAGCGCCGGGGCCGCTCCGGGGCCTGCGCGGTGCCTTGGTGACCCCTGCCGTCGGCCCAGGGCGGTGGAACCCCGGCGTCCCCGGCACCAACACCGCCTTTACTGCTCGGGAGGGGTTGGGGCCGGGTTTGGGAGGCTTCTAGTGCAGAGAGATGCGAGGGAAAGAGAGCAGCAGGGAAAAGCGAAACCCCAGTGGATGTGCGTAATGGATCTGGCGTCTTTTGCTGCCGTTGGGACGGTGTCGGGCACGGTCTGAGAGTGGAGACAATGTGTTCTGTGATGCCATGGCATCATAGGATGGTTTGGGTTGGAAGGGACCCCAGAGCCCACCCAGTTCCAACCCCTTGCCCACACCTCCCGCAGATCAGGCTGCTCCAAGGCTCCATTCAACCCGGCCTTGAACACCTCCAGGGATGGGGCAGCCACAGCTTCCCTGAGCAACTTGTGCCAGGGCCTCACCACCCACGCTGTGAAGAATTTCTTCCTCATGTCTAATATAAATCTTCCTCCTTCCAATTTAAAGCCATTCCCCCTCGCCCTGTCACTCAATGTCCCTATAAACAGCCCCTCTCCAGCTTTCCTGCAGCCCCTTCAGGCACTGGCAGCTGCTCTAATGTCTCCACAGAACCTTCTCTTCTCCAGGCTGAACAACCCCAGCTCTCTCAGCCTGTCCTCACAGCAGAGCTGCTCAAGCCCTCGCATATCTCCACACCCTCCCCTGGACCCGTTCCAGCAGTTCCATATCCCTCTTATCTTGGGGAGTGATCTCCATCAATCATGTGCAGCAACACAAGATTGGTTACAGAATACTTTTCCCACTCACATGCATATGTATAAATTTTCCCAGAAATCTTATGCATATTCTATTACTTTCCAAGGACTAATTTTAATGTTATTATGAACTTTACAACAGTCAAATCTCTTGCTAATTTGGAGCTTTGGAGCCAGCTCTCTGCCTGACCTTGCATTAGAGATAGGAAAAGATTGCAAACAGGTGATCATAGAAAAAGACCCATCTGTTCAGCACGGATCATACTTAACAGAAGACATAACAGTGTCTGGAAAAACACTATTTGAAAAAAAAATGCTATAAAAAGCACACTATTAGAGGGACATTCTGTCTAACTTCCAGAAAATACAGTTCCATGGATGAACTTTACTTTAGCTTAAATAAAAATATTCCACTTTTTGTAATAGTAATGACTTCTTGTATCACCTGAGCCAAACCATGTGGCCACATGTGCCCCTCTGCCCTTGTGCCTCCTCATTCCAGGTCCAGGAGTGCCAGACAGCCCTTTTAGCCCTGTGACCGATCGAGACCATTTCCTGCTGTGAGACCGATCTCTCCCCGGGCTGCCTGGGTGCCAGGAACTCATACCAAAAACACCAGGAAATAAACTCTCTAAGACTCATTTTGGAGTTCTAGAAAGTAAGTGAAGGAAGAAATGTTTTGTTATAAATTGCTAGCCTATTATACATTTGAATATTATGCATAGATTTCTGTGATTTCAGAAGTAAAATGTAGGATTAGCTTGAATAATAACTTTTAGCCATCCCGTGCCTAGATACTTATGCTTAAGTAAGGACTTCTAGCAAGGCTGCAGTTAGAAAGAATGTGAAAAGAATGTGACTGTGTTTAATTGAAGTCCCGGAGTGTGTCCAGAGAAGAGCAACAAAGCTGGTGAAGGGGCTGGAGAAAAAGTCTTATGAGGAGCGGCTGAGGGAACTGGGGTTGTTCAGCCTGGAGAAGAGGAGGCTGAGGAGAGACTTAAAAGGAGATTGTAGAGAGGTGGGTGTTGGTCTCTTTTCCCATGTGATAGGGGATAGGACAAGAGGGAATAGCCTTAAGCTGTGTCAGAGGAAGTTTAGATTGGGCATTAGGAAATATTTCTTCACTGAAAGGGTTCTCAAGCACTGGAGCAGCTGCCCAGGGAGGTGGTTGAGTCACCATCCCAGGAGGTGTTTTAAAGGCAGGTAGATGAGATGCTTGGAGACATGATTTAGTATTGGACAGGTATAGTTGGAATTGGTGATCTCAAAGGTCTTATCCAACTTAATGATTCTCTGATTCTATAATTAATCTAGATCAGCGACTAGGACCAGATGCGACCTTGAAGAGGAGCCCAGGAACTGGTTATAATAGACACACCTATTCCAGGAAAAATAATGAATGTGTGTTTCCCATAATCTATATGCATATGGATGTTTAACCAGTATAAAAGTCATGTAACCAGCCTCAATAGCTGCATGCCCTAGGCGGAATCATCCTCGGTGCTGCATAATAAAGGATACCTGCTTAATGATCAAATTGGCATTGATTATTGAGTTTGGCTTTTCATGGCATCACAGCACCATTTGTCAGGCCTGGGCAACACGAGAGAGTGATCTCCATCAATCGCGTGCAGCCGGACTGGGTACAGAATATATTTCTGTATGGATAATGGATAGTATATATGGGTAAATTTTCCCAGAAATCTTTTATGTATTCTATTAGTGTCCAAGGTCTAATCATAATGTTATTATGAAACTTTGCAACAGTCAAATCTCTTGCTAATTTGGAGCTTTGGAGCCAGCTCTGACCTTGCATTTGAGACAGGGAGAGACTGCAAGCAGTGACTGCAGAAGTAGACACACCTCTTCAGCACAGATCACACTGACCACAAGGTGTTATCCTTTCCAAAGAAGGAACAGTGCCTGGAAAAACACTGTTTGAAAAAAAGAAAAGTGCTATTAAAAGTATGCTGAGAGGGGGGCATCGTGTCTGACATTCAAAAAAAATGCAACTGTTTAGTCGAAACTTAACTCTGCTTTAGCTTAAATAAAAAATACTCCACTTTTCTGTAATAGCAACAACTTCTTGCATCACCCAAACCCTTCTCCTCCCACTACAGGAGGAGAATGGGGCTGCTCGAGTGTCACACGGAAACTCGTCCCCAGTCACAGAAAGCGAATAGGGGCTGCCTGGGTGTCACACGCAAACTCTTCCCCCCCTCAGGAGGCGAATGGAACCGCCTGGGTGTCACACGCAAACCCCTCCCCGCGGCGGGTGTCACTGCATAAACCGTCCGTCGGCGCAGCCTGTGGTGGGGTGTGACCAGCCCGCGCTGCCGGAAGGGAAGCGGGGAAGGGGCGCGTCCGCCGGTGCCCCAGCGAAACCCTTCCGGGCGGGGGCGGGTGCTGTCGGGCGGTTCCCGCGGCGGAATGGAGTGACCGCGGCGGTGAGGAGCGGGGCGGCTGCGGGCGGCGGGGCCGGGGCGGGGGCCGGGCCCTAACGGCTCTCTCTGTCCCTCAGGCCGGCGCCAGTTCTCCCCGGGCGCTCGGGGCTATGCGAGGGCCGCGCTGCCGCCTGCCCTAGGCCCGGGCGGCGGCGGGGCCCGATGCGGGAGTACAAAGTGGTGGTGCTGGGCAGCGGCGGCGTGGGGAAATCCGCCCTCACCGTGCAGTTCGTCACCGGGACCTTCATCGAGAAGTACGACCCCACCATCGAGGACTTCTACCGCAAGGAGATCGAGGTGGACTCGTCCCCCTCGGTGCTGGAGATCCTGGACACGGCGGGCACCGAGCAGTTCGCCTCCATGCGCGACCTCTACATCAAAAACGGGCAGGGCTTCATCCTGGTCTACAGCCTGGTCAACCAGCAGAGCTTCCAGGTGAGCTCGCCCGGGCCGCCGGGCCCTGTCCCGCAGCCCCCCCGCCGCAGGGGGAGGTCGGGGTCAGCTCTCTGGGTGTGTGGGTGCGTGCCTGTGGGTGTCTCTGCGCCTCTCAATGTGTGTCTCTGCTGAGGGGCAAAAGTGAGAATTACCCGCTTGGAAAGTGCATCGAGAGCAGCCCTGCTTCCCGATGGGAAACTGCTTGTTTTGCAGGTGCTTATCAGGGTGCCACCGTTGTTAAGTCAGCGCTGGAGAACAATGACCCGCTCCCACTTCCCCAACAGAAATCTTTTGGGTATTCCCTTTTGTTAAGAAGTCACTTGATATTAAAACTGAGACTTCCTATTTTTTCCCCCCCCTCCTTCTTAAAAGGCTCATTGGTCTTGAGGAGAGTCTTATTGTCCTGTGACTTGTTAAGTACACTGCTATTTTCTGTTCCCGCCCTCTAAAATATATCCCTGTCCAACATGAGCTTGATGCTTTCACAGGGTGAGTGGTGTCTCGAGAGGAGAAGCAGGTCATATGTGATAATTTTTGGGTCTGGATTTCTTTACTACCATTTCAACTCTCCAAAAAATGGAAATATTTCAGCCACTAACTGGTGTCTAAGCTGCCTCCGGACATGAGGCTTTATTTATGGGGAATAAGTGGATTTAGCAGCACTGCACACAGCACAGGGATTTGCAACTACTGCGCTGGCTTCAGTTGCTGAGTTGGGTGTATTCCAGCTTGGCCAAACCTTGCGCACCCCCACTGAAGCAGCATGTTTGCTTCTGCTGAAGGCTAAATTTTATCTTAGCAGAGGCCTTGAGAGTACAAGCTGAAGGCATAATTTCATTGGAAAACAACAGCAATGAGATTGGGATGCTTCTCTCCTCATTTTCACTTTTTGAGGGGACCAGCAAGTCCCGATTATTGGATTGGACACGCAGTTATTGATCCCCCCGTGAATGTTTAATTATTCTTGTCTGTCTGTAGTGCTCTGAAGCTTGTAGGTGCAAATCGCGCTCTGCAGTTCTTTTACACAGTGGTGACTTCAAATGCTTAAATTGCTTTGTCTTGAAACTATGCAAGAATTTGTAGAACTCAGTAGCAGTGATAATATAAAATGATGAGGGGGCTGACTCAGACTTTAAGTGTAAACTCTTGATGTCAGTTCAGACTTGAATAAATGCATCTCTAGGTAATAAAATCTCTTTACAGCATCTAATTTGGTTACTTACATGTGATTAAATGTGTTCGCAGTGAATTATTTTAAGCATTCCAGAATTGAGAGGACTATTTAAGTTATTGGCTTTCTTCAGCTGTAAACACAAGCTTCCTAAATGATTATGTAATGGCACCCACACGCTGCTGCTAATATTACAGGTCGTGAGACTTGAGGTCTTTTTTTTCAGAAAACTGAAATCAACTTTCAAAGTAGCTCTACTGTATCTTCCTTGCTCTGTTTGTTATACACATGCCTACGCTTTATAAAATGTGTACGCATTTATATGCAATTGAAAAAACCTCTCTTTTATTAAAGATTTATAGTGAGCTTCCCTCAAGTTCTAGATCTGCATGTATTTAAGAAGACCTCTGATGTATTTTCGAATGTTCAGTTGCATGTGAGGCTAATTAAAACATGCTTCTGTAGTGGTTATATATCAATTTCATGTGATTACTTAAATGTATGTGATTACTTAAATGTACTAACCAGCTGGATTGTTTGATCAGGACATCAAGCCAATGAGGGACCAGATTGTCCGGGTGAAGAGATACGAGAAAGTTCCTCTGATCCTAGTGGGGAATAAAGTGGATCTGGAGTCGGAGAGGGAGGTCTTATCTGCAGAAGGCAGAGCCCTGGCTCAGGAGTGGGGCTGTCCGTTCATGGAGACATCAGCCAAGAGCAAAACAATGGTGGATGAACTGTTCGCGGAGATCGTCAGGCAAATGAACTATGCCTCCCTGCCTGAAAAACAAGATCAGTGTTGTACAACTTGCACCGTCCAGTGAGAGAAATAAAGAAAAACCTCAATCATGGCCATACAGAGCAGGTTGGTGCAGCAGTTGTAACTAATTGAGGTGCATAAGCATGCCACTTAAGTAAGCTGATAAAGTGTGACAGGGAATCTGAAATTAAGGAGTCTTACCTGGAGGTGGCCTTCCTCCAAAAGAGATGGAACCTGGTGTGTTCAGTTGCACATAATTACTTGAGTCAAATGGACTTCCTGTGTTACTTCAGTAGGGTTAGTCAGGGAACATTGCAGTAATTTTACAGTGAGACAAAGTGTATGATCTCATCTGCATTTGTTTTGACTGTCAATGCTGTATTCGACATTACATTACCCTTAATGATGTTTTTTTGATGTTGCAGTGGGTTTCTTCATTGGTTGTAGCTGGTATCTTTATTATTTTTAAGTCATGGGTATTATCTTGGTGTTCAGCAGGATTATCGTCACAAAGTTTCCCAGTAGTTTTGCTGAGAAGACTTTGAGCTTGTTTAAAAAAAAAAAAAAAAAAGAATTCTGTGGTACAGAAACTGGATATACTTCAAGTACATTTCTGTCTTCTCAGAGGAATAAGTTTAAAATGAACCACCCTGAGCTGTGAGGAGTGGCTCAATGTCCACATGCATTGGTCAAGGAAGTGGGCAAAAAGCTCTTCTAAATCTCCAGAGCGGAGAACACACAGTAAAATGGCTTCCCAATGCACTCTGTCCTTTCCCAGTGGCTCATAAGAGGTGTGGCAAGAGTGCAGTGTTCAGAGGGGCCTCTGTGAAGCTTCCCCTGTCTTGGGTATTGCTTTGTTTCTTTTTCTGCAAGGGTAGTGGCTCTTGGCCTTTCACATGCATAGTGGTCTTTTTCGCTGCCTTGTCCAAATGATTGTGTAAGTGGATCTGTTTTTCCCCTGCATGCGGCAGTGCTGCCGTTCCTGTGTGAGATGGTTCTGGACTCCCCCTGCTCTTGTTTTTCTCCATAGCCATTGCGGCTCTTGTTTCACCATTGGCTTGAACCTATGTTACTGAAAAGGGCTCTTCTGCGTCACTGCTACGCTCTGCATGCAGCCAGGTGCTCTGCCAGACCTTCAGTTGTCTGTTGGACCTGTCTTGGCAAACAACTCAAAGTGGTCTCTGAGGGGGGGGGACGGGGAAGAGAGAGGACATGGAAATTCAGGGGAAAGAACTGCTCCTCTTGACAGCTGCACTGATTGAGGCTTAGGTTCTAACTGTTGTGTTAGTAACTCTTGCTTGAATCAAAGGAGCTTTCTGTGCCTGAGTGACAAGAGGGAAAATAGGTTATTACTGGAAGCTTTGGACTATGTATCCTCTTTAATCTTGAGTGCAAGGTCAGAGAGTGAAGTCTCAAAGCTTGTCTTTGAGATTGTTATCAAGCGCTTTGTGAATGTAAAATTTCAGATACCTGTGACCCTAGCACTGTCATACTAAAGATAATACACGATGTTTTTATCTTCAGTTCTGTGAAATAAGGAAAGCCTGCTGTCACCGTGTGAGAGGTGTGTGTAAGTTCAAGATTTGCTTGCTGAAAGGTGAGCAAACTGCTTGTATTGGAACAGAGAAAAATACAAACGGAGTCTTTTGGTACATTAATCCCCAGCACATACAGAGACGTATAGGGTTATAGGAAGGAGTAAATCAAAGGAATTACTGCTTTTTTAATGGAGTGCTGCAGGGATAATCTCTTGAATCACATATAGTAATGCAATATTTCAGTTATTTCTAAGGCAGCCTCACAAATAAGGGTGTGCGGGTGTGGAGTATTGTGCCAAAGGTTATGGCAGTCCCCTGGGTTACTGCTGGTTCATCTTGTGCAGGTTGCTGTCTTCAAGTCTGACAAAGTCAGGGCCTTATGATTCAAATTTATGCTTCTAAATTTGTTTATTTCTAAGAGAAGCTTCTTTGTAACCTGGCTGCTTCTGGATTTAGGATTAAATATGTAGTGTAATCTTAAAGGTGAAACTGAGGTGAGGGGCAGGGCCTTATATTATTCCTTTGAATCATAACTTAAACCTAGATTTGATGCATTTCCTAAGCATGCTCTTGCTTTGGAAGAAACATCTTTATTCTTATGTCATAGCGATCTCTTGAGGTGGAGGATCTTAAGCTTTTGTAACACAGATTTCCTCTTCTTCATTCTGCCAAGCTCAGTGTCACATCAAGCCTCTAGCTGCAAAATACTTCTCTTGCTTCTATGAGATACTGCTTCCACCCAAGGTAGTCTAGTCACCTGTGCCAAAAAAGCAAGTCCTTCCTTCCTAAGCAGCTTTCTATTCAGTCCAGATCTTACCATGTCTGGAAACCTCTTTGCTCATCCTGGCTCTTCACAGGCTCCGTGCTCCATATCTTTCATTTTAGCCTGACATGTTTTGGGTATTTTCTTCTTCCTGGCTTCCACTCTGTCCTTATTTTTTGTGTAGGTGTAGGAGCTCATTAACTTTGTGATAAGCCTTTGCTGCCTGAAAATTTGTCTGATGTGCTTTAGTATAGGAGAACTGCTGATGGTGTCTTGTGATAGCTGTAATCAGCTTGGTAATTCTGCTTATCTGTGATCCAGGGAACAGTTGCTGCTTCTGAAACACCTGCTTTAGCAGTGACCCCACCTAGGTAAAGTGAAACTGAGGAAGTGGAATCAGCTGTCTGAAAAATCTGTGTTTAGGAAGTGGGCTTAAACTACAGCTCCACCTGTGACTTCTGTGACTCATCTGTGTCCACAAAGAGTCTTGTTCCAGATCAGCTGGTTCAGAATGAAGTATGTAGGAACAATTTGTGTCTCTACAGTTCTGATGGAGAAGCCAGTGGGAGGGTCGGGGAGTGGAGTATATGCTGGACCTGGTTTTATCTAAGGCCGTTCCAGTCAGTTTTAACTGCCAGATACCACTTGCCTCTTTTTGGTACTGATACTTCAACCTGTCTGTCAAGTATGATGTATAGGGTCTTTCACGACATTTTTGAGTAGTGCTAGCTTGAATTACTGTTGCAGTCAGCTCCTGTGGGTGAAATGAAGGATAGAACATAATACATAATCAGGATAACCCATAGTTCCTTTTAAAAATGTGTTCTTGCATCCTGCTCTCATCCCTCCCTTTCCTGACTTGGCAGTGGACTTCTCAGATTTCATTATTGCATTTAGAGATCCGAGATTTCCAGTAGCTGCTCTGTTCCTTGTGCTAGTATTTCTCTTGAATTTTCTGTATGACAGTGTCTCATACTTTAAATCTTTAGAATGTGGCACCTGTTATGGTGCTGGTGCATTAAAGGTTTTTTTGTAGAGGTAATTATCAGATTTGGAACATCTTAATATTGGGGTGAAAGACTGATCAGTGATTTCCATCCCCTGCATTAATGAGTAACTGATACTAGCAAGTGCTGAAGGAAGACTACTCTGCTCTGGGGATAAAACCTGAAAGTTTACTGTCTTCTGCTCTGTGTGACTATGCAACACAGCCAAATTTATCTTACTAGGTTGTCTAACATTCTCCTCTCTCCTGCCTGCTTCCAGAAGAGAACAGAGTGCTATAGAAATTTCATGGGCAAGTGAAGCCAAATAAGGTACTGATTGGTAGCTAATGGTGCTAAATATACTAACTAAGCACAAGGTACATAAAAAGATGATAAATCTGAATTGGGAGGTCTCTAACTTGCAAATACAGAGATGCAGAAAGAGTGTATGGAGGAAAATACTGTTACTTTTTTTCTGTCCTTACTATCACCAGCAATTCTTTGCTGGCCACAGCACTGGGTGCTGGATATAAGTGAAGGTTTGGGTGTGTCTGACTCTTGCAGGATGAGGAACTGCACTGTAAATGGTTTGCCTTTCATGTACTCTAAGCAAAGATAAAACGCATATTAAGTAGGTCTAATCCATTCCCATTAAAAGCTATGTGTTTGTTTGCTGTTTGTGCAGTACAGGGACCCTCCCCATCTAAAACTGGTAGACCAGCTACAGTTTGCAGGGACACATGCTAAGCAGACTGGATGAAAGTTGCTGTTGGTTGGAAAACAAACAAGCGAACAAGCAAGCACAACTTGGCTGTTTGCTCCTTTCAGTACAGGAGTGCTGCTCCTGAATATTGGGGGTGACCAGCTGTTAGGCAAGAAGGGCAACCCTGACTATGTCAGAGTACACTGTCATGCCAAACTGTTACTTGAGAGCAAATCAGCTGCTGAAAAGAAACAATACTGTAGGAAACACAGCATCCTGACTCCTATGAAGAAATGTCTTCAAGAATTGAGAAGGCTCATCAAAATCCTTGAGAAACCAAGCATCAGGCTTCATGGAAGTCCATGCATGTGCATGCGAAGGACGGGTTTCTACAGACTTTGAGCTTTGACTGAGGCTTTTTGGGATATCTCTTCAGCTAAACTTATGAAGTGCAAGCAAGTTATCAGAATTACCAAGATGTATTGGTCCCATTGGTAACACTACTTAAATTTGTAAGTTACTGGGTGATGTAGTGCCTCCTCTCCACCAATGCAAAGCCTAGTGTATGTATCTCTTGTTCAGGAAAACTTAGATATCCAAGCTGTTTCTGATTCTTGGAAGTAATTTAGTACCCCGCAGGGGCAGCTGTTACCAAGTTCATAGCAGTAATCTGTTACCTGTTTCCCTCTCATATTACCAAACTTGGAGGAGGAGAACTTCAAGAGTGCCACTGTGTAAAGCAATGTTTTGTGGAGCTCAGTATTGAAAACTAGCTGTTTCCCAGTGTGGGAGAAGCTGAGTTCCCTTGGAATGTGTGTGGAATGTGGCTTTCATTAGTTAATCTGTTTCAATTGCAGATAAATCTCAGAGGAAACTTGCACAGATGCTGCTTTGGAGAACTTTCAGCCCAGGTTGCAGAGCTGAGCCTTGGTAAACCTGTCTCTATTACAGCACATCGCCATACATCTAAGTGCGTAAGGTTGGTGGCCTCCAGGATCCACACACCTTAATCGGAATGCTTAGCACGTTTACCATAAGTTTAAAAATCTGTTCTTTCTCTGTCAGTCCTTTTCTAGCTTTCTAGGTTCATATAATGGCTAATATGCAAGAGTTCATTTTTACTATTTTAATTGATTTCTTTAATCAATTTCTGAACTTGTATTTATTAAATACTTAAACTCAGTATTACTACTCAATGCCTTTTAAAAAGAAGAGAGTTTTAATGGAGAATCAATTGAGCCTTAAACAAATGGTTACTTCTGTATATTACCTCGCATCAGTGCTTATTTCTATTTGCAAAGTTTTCTCCAACAATGTAGCTGGTCGTTCTTTGGGAGTGTTTGTTGATGTGTGACAGTGTCAGGGAAAGATACTGAAGGCACCTCTGTTGTCTGGATGTGGGATCCCTTTTCTTGGCAAATGCAGCTGGGATATTGTTTGTAACTGGTCCGGCTTGACAACAGGGATTACTTGGAATGGGAGGTTAAGTCTCCAGCTGAAGTTTTTCTTGCAGTTGTGGATTTCTTAAACTCCTTTAATAAAAAAATGATGATTGCAGCATTGAAAAAAGGCAGCACCCTTTCCTTCTGCTGAGTTTTTGAACTTGCGTGTTTACAAATAGCTTCTCTATGCCTTTGAAAAGGGATAATGCATCCTTCAAAGCGAGCTGCATGCTTGGTCAGTCAGCTCAGCTTTGCGTGGCGCATTGAGAGACACCTAGTAGACCTCTGCACATGTGTAAATCTAATGCAAATAAGATCACTTTACATTTTATAGTTCCTAATATTTGTCTTTCTGAATAATATTTTAAAGCAATATTTGTTAATGTTTTTCTTGCACTGTCACAAATTGCTTTTTTGTTGTTTTTTTATTTCCCCAGTAAACAAGTTTAATACTAGAGACAAGATGGTGTAATGAGGGGAAAAGCACCAGGTTTCAGTGATACAAACTGCAGGTGTGCTTTAAACAGCCATTGCCTTCCTTTATTGTTTACCTGATCAACGTTTTCTCTCAATACTTGAAAATATTAACAGTAACACAGGTATAAAGAGCGGAATGGAAATGTACAAAGAGCAGATAAAATCGTTTTGTTCAGTCTGATTAACCTGTTGCATACATGAGAGCTTTTACTAGCAGTGGTTTAAAATGTGTAAAATTTTTTGCAGAAGTTTAACAACTGCAGCTCACCTACTGCACCAAAGTTCTAGGTTTTTAGGAGCCCAGCTTTAGTCATTTGAACATGCTTCTAGAAATGTACTTTTTTTTTTTCTCTGTCATAGCTAAATGACTTTGAGAAAAGCTCCAGTAAAAGCAGCGATGGGTACATGAGGTTAAGCGGTTTAAAACTGACACATTGTATTGTGGATGATGGCATTTAAAACAATAAAAGATCGGTACCGTATCTCAACATTAATGTGTTTTATTGGTAGTAGCACTGCAGGCTGACTTTACAGTATTAGCAGACCTAAAGATTCTGAGTCTACATTCCGTGTGGAATTTGAATCCTGCAAAGAAGAGGATACCAGTTTTTCTGCTTGGGTATTGAAAGACCTGACTTTTTGCTGGGGGTTACTTGAAATGTTTTTTTTCCCCTGTTTGTACAAACTTTAAAAACAGGCTGAGGCTAATGTATAGGTTGGCACTTTAATATCAGAATTAAACCAAACCTTGTGTTCAAAGTAGATTTTGTTTTGAAGTGGTGGTTGTTGATCTTTTTTGTCAGTTGTAAGGAAGTAATAGGAAATAAAAGTAATGGATAAAGATCTTAGTTTTTCTTTGTTTAAGGGGGAAAGAGTTGGTTAATATCAATCGGTGGTTCGTTCCTATGGGTAGTTATCAAACCAGTGTTCATTTTCATTGACTTCAGCACAAAACAGAAAACAAAAAAAGAACAAAAATAATCTTAAAAAACTTAACCTAGGTTAGAGTGACAGGACTGGGAAAACAAGAGATGGTTTCTTCAGCACACTTTGGGGGGAAAAGGGACCACAAGGTATTTTAGGCTTCCTCGGTAGATTGCATGTGAAGTTGCTTATTAGAGTAAGAGGCCGATAACAAATGCAATATGTATTGTCTTTACTATGGCATCTGTTTAGGAGTTGTTCAAATTACTGCAGTAGGGCTCTACAAATGAAAATGTAACCTAACACCATATATCTAATGTACTGTATCAGTGATAGGGGAAATCTGGAACAACAAGTGCAAAAACGGAACAGTTACCTGTAAGGCTTTGTACAAAGTTTTTTCCAGTAGAATTCATTCCTGTCATTTTGTAAGACAACCCTACAGTCCACCTGTTTGTAACTTTTTTTAATAAAATAGATACCTGTATTACCAAACTGGGGTGACTGCACTGTGTTCAACACCTTCTAAAGTGGGCTGGACTGACAAGCTGCCTCTTTTTTTTTTTTTTTTTTTCCTTTCTTTGTTTATCGTTGATTTGCAGTAGTGGTTGTTCTAAACACATTAAGCACATAGGAATTGTCTGGAATGACTCCTTGGGCTCAGAGGAACAGGGTGTTAAGCTGTGTCCAGACTGGGTGTAAAACCTGCTGTCTCAGATGCTCTGAGTAGGGTGGAGGGGGGAGCAAGAGCCGTGGGTTGTCTTCCTGTCTTGACCAAGTCTTTCTAATACTCTTATTTTTCACATAGGCTTTTGGTTGCGTCTGTAGGTGGCTGTGAATCGTGATTTCATCTTACAGTGTCTCTGTAGCTGCTCTTGGAGCTCGGTCTCAGGAGAAGCAGAAGATTTTTTTTGAAAATCCTTGCATCTGAGAGGGCCCGGAGCCACTTGGTAACAGTTCTCTGAAATGCTCATTAAAAGACTTGAGTTTGCAAAGTTGGTGCTTGGCATCCAGGCCTTGTAACAAAGACAGAGAAGTAGGGCAGATTTCCCTTCTAAGTGGTCTTGGTCAGAATGTCTGCTTCCACTAACCTCGCTGAGAGGCTGGGGGTGAGGCATACTGTGTTCTCTCTGGAGTCAGCAAGTGGGGTAGCTGACACAGTAATAGCGGTCTGCTTTGAGGGGAACAAGTGGGTTGATCACTGTCTTAAATGCAGTTGCTCATGTGGTTTAAAAGAAGTATGGGCAAGAGCATCCAATTCGAGGGTCAAATCCTATCTGCAGGAGTTTGTCGGCCCTGCTGAGGGCAGCATTGAGCTGATGATAGCTTGGCTGGCAGCAATTGTACAATCATTTGGGTTGGACGGAACCCTTCTTGGGATCATCAAGTGCGTCCCTAAATCGTGTTGTTGAGCATCACTTTCATGGCTCTTTAAATACCTCCAACGTTTCCCTGGGTAACCTGTTCCAATGCTTGACAACCCTTTGGGCAAAGAAATTTTTCCTCTTGTTTCATATCTCTCTTTGCTTGGGAGAAGAGACCAGCTTCCGCCTTGCTGCAACCTCCTTTCAGATAGTTATAAAGAGAGCAATAAAGTCTCCTTTCAGCCTCCTTTTCTCCAAATTTAACAGCCCTGTTTCTCTCAGCTGCTTCTCGTAAGACTTGTACTGGAGTCCCTTCAGCAGCATTCTTGCCCTTCTCTGGACATGGCTCAGTGTGTAATACAGAGCATGTGTGTAATACAGTGTGTAATACACACAGGCTGTGTGTGTTCTACAGCATTGTCAGGGTAGGAAAGTCAGCAAAGTCCAGCTTAGCAAAGCCTGGCTTTTTTTCAAAGACCCACAAACTGCCTCACACTGCAAGGAACAACATTTATTTTCTTTTAAACAAACAAACTATTCACGAGTGCGTGGTTTCAAAGAGAGTTGTTGTCATCACTGTTGGTGGCCGCTCTCTGTCTTTCTGTGGATGATCCTTCTAAAACTGTTGGTACTGGAGATCCGGTTGGATGTGTGTGTCTATAGTCGGTGGGGTCATCTGCAAGCAGAGGCGTGTTACAGCCTAGTCGGTCTGTGCTTCTTAATGCCAGGCTGGTTGGCTCTGGGCTGGCAGGTGATGCTCTTGTCCGGTTACATTCTGCTGGCTGCAGTCCCAGACCCTGTAGCTCTGTCTCTGCCCCACAGTCTGCAGGTGCTCGTGTCCCCTTGGCAAGCCCATGAAACCCATGTTGGGTGTGGGCAGCAGCACCTCCCCAGCGTTGAGGCTGCTGGGGACTACGGGGGCTTGCATGGGGTAGTCAGGTGTGCAGCCAGTAAAGCTGCTGTAGGGTGTGCCGTAGCCTGTGGAGTTGCAGGCCAGGGTGTTCGCCATCTGCCAGTTTTGCTGTTGCTGTTTCTGGGCCTCCTGCTGGGCAAACTGCTGCTCAAACAGCTTCCTGCGCTCCGCCAGGGACAGCCTGTGGTGAGGCTCAATTCGCGCTCTTTTCTCACAAGACGCTGGTGTGTCGTACCTCTCCACTGGCCTCTTCATTCCTCGGTCATAAGCCGAGGGCAGTGGTGACGACTCTCTGCGTCTCTTTCCACAGCCTCTGTGCCTCTCGGGTTCCTGCTGTCTGCTGAGGATGTGGTGCTTGGCAGCAGGCCTCCCATCCCTGTGGCTGATGGTGTCTCTGCCACGATTGGCACTGCTCTCCTTTTCTGCTGGCCTCTTCTTTGGGATCCGATACACCTGCTTGAGCTGCTTCCAGGTGTTGAGCAGCCTAGTGGCTAAGTTGGTCACATCCAGCATTTTGTCCGTTTGTTTTCGGCTTTGGTTGGTCTCAGCCCAGCGCTCGATGATGGGAATCACTTTGCTGTCTTCCAGCATGTTCTTGGTGGGGATGGGCAGGAGCTCGAGCGTCTTCAGAATCTCCAGCTGCAGCTGCAGCTTGTTAGCCGTGCTGCTTTTCCCATAGTCCATCCTCTTCATCCAAATCCAGAGGAGAGATAAGCCATGGTGCTTCAGGAAGGATTTCAGGACGGACTGCGAGTGGATGTTTTGTATGATTCTGAGGCAGGTGAGCTTCTGCTCCAGAGTTTTAATTCGAAGCATCAGCCAGGATAACCGGAGACCTTGGCTCTCATCGCTGTCAGCCTCTCCGTTCTCCAGCAGCGCTTCCAGCTGCCTGTCCACCGAGTGCTCCTTACGGGAGCGTACCTTTTCCATTATTGTTCTGGCAGCTCTGATGATGACCCCCTTCTCTCCTCCCAAGTAACCCCGGCAGTTGGCTGAGCCGCAGAAGCACTTCTGAGCCTCTTTGCTGTATTGCTGGAACTGGTAATCAAATGTCAGCTCCGAGCCTGATGGGACTAGTTTGGTGGTGAAAAGCCCAACTCGGAGCTGCCCATTGACCATCCACTTTTGTGCCTCACAGTTTGGTTCGCAGCTGTGGTTCATGAAACGAGAGTAGTTTCCTTTCTGGGTAGCATCAATGATCTCATTTTCCTTCACGGCTACGAAATAAGAATGAACGTTCTTGTTGCGGGCATATTCCTTCCTGCGAGCCTTGAACTCTTTGTGATCCAGCACTTCTCCACAGTACTCCATGATGAAAGTGTCTGGTGGCAGATCTTTGGCAGCCCTCAGCCCCCAGCCTTTGTCTTCAGTGAGGATCACTTCAACATCTGCATGCTGTTTCTCCTGGAGGCGCCTGTTGGAGCAGTAGTTGCCATTTGGGCACTGGGAAGAGCACTCTATCTGGAGGAGGCGATTGAGACAGCGTCCTCCGCAAGCAACCTGTCCCTGAGCTCGCTGCTCTTTGGAGAGAGGCGGGCATTGGCACACCACGTGCTTCACGTCCTGGTGAGATTTTTTGTTCTTCCTTTCTGTCAAGTACACATTCTCCTCAATCAGGTCAAAGTAAGGGGGCATCTTTCCTTGCTTGGCAAACTCCTTCCAACGCTGGGGGTCTATGAAGTCATCCATGATACACAGTGGACTGACCGTGGAGGAGTTCGGCCACATCGCCTCCACTTGCCCCGCTTCCAGTTTCGCCACCTTCTTGTCCCTCGAGTCCACATCACCCTCGGAGGTACTCTCCAGGTCCGGGTGTCTTCTTTTTGGTGGACCTCGCTTTTTTGCATTGTTTTTCTCCACAACCGTCACCACCATCTTCTCCCTGCCGGGCACCGGCTCCTTGCATGAACTGCCGCTCATCTTGCGTGCCTGCACTGAGCCCTCTGCTTTCTGCCTGGGTGCCTGGCATTCACTGGAGGGGCTGGGAAAACGAAGCTGGCCATCGTCATCCCAACGGTCATCCTCTTCATAGTCCTTGTAATCATCTGTCAGAGAATCCAGTATTTGCCCTTGAATTGGCTGGTAATTAGCTGCAGAAGGTCTGCCCGCAGACCTCGCACCCCACTGGCTGTTGCCTTGCCGTACGCTCCCAAGCCTGGCTGGTAAACCTAGCCCGAGTAGACCCTGATGCTGATGTCTGGGTGCTGGTGGCTGCTACTTGGTTTCCCCGGCTGGGAAAGGTCCCTGCCCAAACCTCCCACGTGCCCCATTGTGTGAAAACCATCCAGGCTGGAGAAGTCTGCGAGGCCAGACTGGTTAAGGCCACCCTTCCCCTGCCTACCTTTTGGCTTGGAAAAGCTTGTCTGGTGCTGAGGTATATCAGCACTTTTGAACCTCCCTGGCAGACAAGATGGCCGTTTGCTGCTCCGAGGCTGGCGTGGATCAGGCAGCAGCTCCTCTGTCTCCTTGCTGAGATCAGTAGAAGTTGCCGCGCTCTGCTCCATCCCTCCAGAGCATCCGCGCTCTCCCTGTGGGCCACCTTTGCCTGCCATATTCTCCAATCTCTCTTTGCAGTAGGATCCACGGGACTAGTGGTCAGAGGAACACCTCTTCCTTCTGGCTGATCCAGGAGGAGTGAGTGCTGCTCTGCCCTGTCCCTGTGGTCAAGTTTGTGGTGATGCAACAATGGAATGAACGGTTTCCAAGGGACACCGTCATCGGAACCCCCGTCCTCCATGTCACTGTCTTCACTGCCTGCCTTGCTGTCCCTCTGCCCTGAGTCAGAGTAATTGTTGTGGCCAATGGCACTTTTTTGGGATAGGAGAGTAAGGGACAGGCAAGAAGCTGTCAGACGCAACAGTGTTGTGTCCATCGGCAAAACCACCTAAAATGCTCTACCAGCCCTCCTCCAGTTAAAACTGTGTTTGCCTTGTCTTGAAGGTTCTGTGCTGTTTCTTCTTTTTCCTGCTCGCTCTTCCTTCCCTGAGATGGAGGAGTAGTTTCCGTCTCAATAGGAAAATGATGGAGAAGGCCAGATTGCCCTCCTAAGTGGTCTTGGTCAAAATGTCTGCTTCCACTGGGCTCGCTGAGAGGCTTTGGGTGAAGTGTGCCCTGTGTTGCTGGGAGTCAGCGAGTGTGGTAGCTGACACAGTAATAGTGGTCTGCTTTGGGGTGGGACGAGTGGGTTGATCAGTGTCTTAAGTCTGATTGCTCACATGGTTTAGAAGAAGCAATAGCAGTTTAGGTTTAGCACCGGAGCAATAATATTCCAAATTCCCTATGGCACTCAGCGTAACGAAGCAAGCTGCTTCCTGAAGAAGCCCTCGGAGGAAGTGCACGAGATGCCCTGCGTGGGTGAAGGGTGAACCACCGGCCACGCCTCATGTTGAGCAGCACGCTGTTATCTGCCCTAACGTGGCTGGCTGGAATTAGGGCTGGAAACAGGTGGAAGCGTCTAGTCTGAACTCAAACCAGAGATGGGTTCTAAGGCAATACATGCTGGCCTCTTTAAGTTAGCTCTGCAGAAAAATCAGCGGACCTGGTACCTTTCTTTGCAGGTAAGAGCTTCTCCCTCGGCAGCTGAAGTTGCAGGCCAGGGTGTTCGCCATCTGCCAGTTTTGCTGTTGCTGTTTCTGGGCCTCCTGCTGGGCAAACTGCTGCTCAAACAGCTTCCTGCGCTCCGCCAGGGACAGCCTGTGGTGAGGCTCAATTCGCGCTCTTTTCTTACAAGACGCTGGTGTGTCGTACCTCTCCACTGGCCTCTTCATTCCTCGGTCATAAGCCGAGGGCAGTGGTGACGACTCTCTGCGTCTCTTTCCACAGCCTCTGTGCCTCTCGGGTTCCTGCTGTCTGCTGAGGATGTGGTGCTTGGCAGCAGGCCTCCCATCCCTGTGGCTGATGGTGTCTCTGCCACGATTGGCACTGCTCTCCTTTTCTGCTGGCCTCTTCTTTGGGATCCGATACACCTGCTTGAGCTGCTTCCAGGTGTTGAGCAGCCTAGTAGCTAAGTTGGTCACTTCCAGCATTTTGTCTGTTTGTTTTTGGCTTTGGTTGGTCTCACATTTTGGTTCGCAGTTGTGCTTCATGAATCGAGAGTAGTTTCCTTTCTGGGTAGCAGCAATTGTCTGGACCCTCTTATCGTGAAGTAATATTACATGTTCTTGATACGGGCATATGTGAACCAAGTCTCAACATTAATGTGTTTTATTGGTAGCACTGCAGGCTGACCTTACAGCGTTAGCAGACCTAGAGATTAAGCATGGAATTTGAATCCTGTGAAGAAGAGGCCACCAGGTTTTCTGCTTGGGTTTTGAAAGACCTGATTTTTTGCTGGGGAGTTACTTGAAATGTTTTGGGTTTTTCCCCTCTTTGTATCAACTTGAAAAACAGGCTGAGGCTAATGCATAGGTTGGCACTTTAAAAAAAGAAAAAAAATCTACTTTCAACACAAGTTTTGGTTTAATTCTGATATTGAAGTGGTGGTTGTTGATCTTTTTTGTTGGTTGTATGGAAGTGATAGGAAATGAAAGTAATTGATAATGATCTTAGTTTTCCTTAGTCTAAGGGGGAGAGAGTTGGTTAATGTCAATCGGTGGTTGGTTCCTATGGGTAGTTATCAAACCAGTGTTTGTTTTCATTGACTTCAGCACAAAACAGAAAACAAAAAAAAAGAAGAAAAAAAAACCCTTAAAAAACTTGACCTAGGTTAGAGTGAGAGAACTGTGAAAAGGAGATGGTTTCTTCAGCACACTTTGGGGGGAAAAGGGACCAAAAGGTATTTTAGGCTTCCTTGATAGATTGCATGTGAAGTTGCTTATTAGAGTAAGAGGCTGATAACAAATGCAATATGTATTGTCTTTACTATGGCATCTGTTTAGGAGTTGTTCAAATCACTGCAGTAGGGCTCTACAAATGAAAATGTAACCTAACACCATATATCTAATGTACTGTATCTCTATCAGTGATAGGGGAAATCTGGAACAACAAGTGCAAAAACGGAACAGTTACCTGTAAGGCTTTGTACAAAGTTTTTTCCAGTAGATTTCATTCCTGTCATTTTGTAAGACAACCCTACAGTCCACCTGTTTGTAACTTTTTTTAATAAAATAGATACCTGTATTACCAAACTGGGGTGACTGCACTGTGTTCAACACCTTCTAAAGTGGGCTGGACCGACAAGCTGCCTTTTCGTTTGTGGTAGCGGTTATTCTAAATGCAGTAAGCACATAGGAATTGTCTGGAATGACTCCTTGGGCTCAGAGGAACAGGGTGTTAAACTGTGCCCAGACTGTGTGTAAAACCTGCTGTCTCAGATGCTCTGAGTTAGAGGGGAGGGGGAGCAAGGGCCATGGGCTGTCTTCCTGGGCAGGCAGGGACTCCTCTGAGCTGGGGAGCCCATTCACAGCAGTGAACGGTGTCTTTCTTCACAGGCCAATAAAATGCAGCTTTGTTCAAAAGAAGTATCAGTGTTTGTCTTGACTGTGTCTTCCTAATATTATTATTTTGCACATAGGCTTTTGTGTGTGTGTAGGTGGCTGTGAATCATGATGTCATCTTACAGTGTCTCTGTAGCTGCTCTCCACGGCAGTAATCCAGCACTGGTGCTTTCCACCACGGTAGCCAAGTAAGTGCTCTGTGAGCTCGTCCTCAAGAGAAGCAGATTTATCTTGAAAACCTTCCATCTGAGAGGGCCCGGAGCAACGTGGTAACAGTTCTCTGAAATGCTCATTAAAAGCCTTCAGTTTGCAAAGTTGGTGATTGTTGTCCAGGCCTTGTAAAAAACAGCGCATATTCCTCAGAACGTTCCATCTTGGTGCTGAACTTTACAATTGCGTTTGTAAGTAAAGCTCTGCATTGCTGTTAAATGTGATTTTTCCTTAGTACCTTCAGTCCTCAGTGTTGTGTCCATAGCAAAACCACCTACATGGCTCTACCGGCCCTCCTCCAGTTAAAACTGTTGGACGGAGGAAGCTTAGCCCTCGGAGGAAGTGCACGAGATGCCCTGCGTGGGTGAAGCGTGAACCACCGGCCACGCCTCATGTCGAGCAGCACGCTGTTATCTGCCCTAACGTGGCTGGCTGGAATTAGGGCTGGAAACAGGTGGAAGCGTCTAGTCTGAATTCAAACCAGAGATGGTTTCTAAGTCAATACATGCTGATCTCTAAGTTAGCTCTGCAGAAAAATCAGCGGACGTGGTACCTTTCTTTGCAGGTAAGTGCTTCTCCCTCGGCAGCTGGAGGAAGCGCGTGTGTAGCTACACTAGCTGTGGGCAAGCTCTGTCAGGGGATGCAGTGGCTCTGTGCTCTGCACTCTGTGAAAGTGAAATAATGTGGCTTTTTAAGTAGCCAGTTTTGTCCCTGCCCAGCCAATGCAGCTGCGAGGAGCAGAGAAGATGCATTTTCAGCTGTAAATCAGCAAAGGCATTCAATTGAAAGGTCAAATCCTACCTGTAGGGGTTTGTTGGCCCTGCTGATGGCAGCGTTGAGCTGATGATAGCTTGGCTGGCAGCAATCGTAGAACCATTTAGGCTGGACAGGACCCTTCTTGGGATCATCAAGTCCATCCCTAAACCATGTTCTTAAGCACCACATCCGTGGCTCTTTAAATACCTCCAGGGATGGTGACTCTGCCATTTCCCTGGGCAACCTGCTCCAATGCTTGACAACCTCTTTGGGTGAAGAAATTTTTCCTAATACCCACTGTAAATCTCCCCTGGTGCATCGTGAGTCCACTTCCTCTCGTCTCCTATCTCTCTTTGTTTAGGAGAAGAGACCAGCTTCCACCTTGCTGCAACCTCCTTTCAGAGAGTTATAATGAGAGCAATAAGGTCCCCCCTCAGCCTCCTTTTCTCCAAACTTAACAGCCCTGTTTCTCTCAGCTGCTTCTCGTAAGACTTGTACTGGAGTCCCTTCAGCAGCATTCTTGCCCTTCTCTGGACATGGCTCAGTGTGTAATACAGAGCATAGTGACACACGGGCTGTGTGTGTTCTACAGCATTGTCAGGGTAGGAAAGTCAGCAAAGTCCAGCTTAGCAAAGCCTGGCTTTTTTTCAAAGACCCACAAACTGCCTCACACTGCAAGGAACAACATTTATTTTCTTTTAAACAAACAAACTATTCACGGGTGCGTGGTTTAAAAGAGAGTTGTTGTCATCACTGTTGGTGGCCGCTCTGTGTCTTTCTGTGGATGATCCGTCTAAATCTGTTGGTACTGGAGATCCGGTTGGATGTGTGTGTCTATAGTCGGTGGGGTCATCTGCAAGCAGAGGCGTGTTACAGCCTAGACGGTCTGTGCTTCTTAATGCCAGGCTGGTTGGCTCTGGGCTGGCAGGTGATGCTCTTGTCCGGTTACATTCTGCTGGCTGCAGTCCCAGCCCCCGTAGCTCTGTCTCTGCCCCACAGTCTGCAGGTGCTCGTGTCCCCTTGGCAAGCCCATGAAACCCATGTTGGGTGTGGGCAGCAGCACCTCCCCAGCGTTGAGGCTGCTGGGGACTACGGGGGCTTGCATGGGGTAGTCAGGTGTGCAGCCAGTAAAGCTGCTGTAGGGTGTGCCGTAGCCCGTGGAGTTGCAGGCCAGGGTGTACGCCATCTGCCAGTTTTGCTGTTGCTGTTTCTGGGCCTCCTGCTGGGCAAACTGCTGCTCAAACAGCTTCCTGCGCTCCGCCAGGGACAGCCTGTGGTGAGGCTCAATTCGCGCTCTTTTCTCACAAGACGCTGGTGTGTCGTACCTCTCCACTGGCCTCTTCATTCCTCGGTCATAAGCCGAGGGCAGTGGTGACGACTCTCTGCGTCTCTTTCCACAGCCTCTGTGCCTCTCGGGTTCCTGCTGTCTGCTGAGGATGTGGTGCTTGGCAGCAGGCCTCCCATCCCTGTGGCTGATGGTGTCTCTGCCACGATTGGCACTGCTCTCCTTTTCTGCTGGCCTCTTCTTTGGGATCCGATACACCTGCTTGAGCTGCTTCCAGGTGTTGAGCAGCCTAGTGGCTAAGTTGGTCACATCCAGCATTTTGTCCGTTTGTTTTCGGCTTTGGTTGGTCTCAGCCCAGCGCTCGATGATGGGAATCACTTTGCTGTCTTCCAGCATGTTCTTGGTGGGGATGGGCAGGAGCTCGAGCGTCTTCAGAATCTCCAGCTGCAGCTGCAGCTTGTTAGCCGTGCTGCTTTTCCCATAGTCCATCCTCTTCATCCAAATCCAGAGGAGAGATAAGCCATGGTGCTTCAGGAAGGATTTCAGGACGGACTGCGAGTGGATGTTTTGTATGATTCTGAGGCAGGTGAGCTTCTGCTCCAGAGTTTTAATTCGAAGCATCAGCCAGGATAACCGGAGACCTTGGCTCTCATCGCTGTCAGCCTCTCCGTTCTCCAGCAGCGCTTCAAGGTGCCTGTCCACCGAGTGCTCCTTACGGGAGCGTACCTTTTCCATTATTGTTCTGGCAGCTCTGATGATGACCCCCTTCTCTCCTCCCAAGTAACCCCGGCAGTTGGCTGAGCCGCAGAAGCACTTCTGAGCCTCTTTGCTGTATTGCTGGAACTGGTAATCAAATGTCAGCTCCGAGCCTGATGGGACTAGTTTGGTGGTGAAAAGCCCAACTCGGAGCTGCCCATTGACCATCCACTTTTGTGCCTCACAGTTTGGTTCGCAGCTGTGGTTCATGAAACGAGAGTAGTTTCCTTTCTGGGTAGCATCAATGATCTCATTTTCCTTCACGGCTACGAAATAAGAATGAACGTTCTTGTTGCGGGCATATTCCTTCCTGCGAGCCTTGAACTCTTTGTGATCCAGCACTTCTCCACAGTACTCCATGATGAAAGTGTCTGGTGGCAGATCTTTGGCAGCCCTCAGCCCCCAGCCTTTGTCTTCAGTGAGGATCACTTCAACATCTGCATGCTGTTTCTCCTGGAGGCGCCTGTTGGAGCAGTAGTTGCCATTTGGGCACTGGGAAGAGCACTCTATCTGGAGGAGGCGATTGAGACAGCGTCCTCCGCAAGCAACCTGTCCCTGAGCTCGCTGCTCTTTGGAGAGAGGCGGGCATTGGCACACCACGTGCTTCACGTCCTGGTGAGATTTTTTGTTCTTCCTTTCTGTCAAGTACACATTCTCCTCAATCAGGTCAAAGTAAGGGGGCATCTTTCCTTGCTTGGCAAACTCCTTCCAGCGCTGGGGGTCTTTGAAGTCATCCATGATACACAGTGGACTGACCGTGGAGGAGTTCGGCCACATCGCCTCCACTTGCCCCGCTTCCAGTTTCGCCACCTTCTTGTCCCTCGAGTCCACATCACCCTCGGAGTTACTCTCCAGCTCCGGGTGTCTTCTTTTTGGTGGACCTCGCTTTTTTGCATTGTTTTTCTCCACAACCGTCACCACCTTCTTCTCCCTGCCGGGCACCGGCTCCTTGCATGAACTGCCGCTCATCTTGCGTGCCTGCACTGAGCCCTCTGCTTTCTGCCTGGGCGCCTGGCATTCACTGGAGGGGCTGGGAAAACGAAGCTGGCCATCGTCATCCCAGCGGTCATCCTCTTCATAGTCCTTGTAATCATCTGTCAGAGAATCCAGTATTTGCCCTTGAATTGGTTGGTAATTAGCTGCAGAAGGTCTGCCCGCAGACCTCGCACCCCACTGGCTGTTGCCTTGCCGTACGCTCCCAAGCCTGGCTGGTAAACCTAGCCCGAGTAGACCCTGATGCTGATGTCTGGGTGCTGGTGGCTGCTACTTGGTTTCCCTGGCTGGGAAAAGTCCCTGCCCAAACCTCCCACGTGCCCCATTGTGTGAAAACCGTCCAGGCTGGAGAAGTCTGCGAGGCCAGACTGGTTAAGGCCACCCTTCCCCTGCCTACCTTTTGGCTTGGAAAAGCTTGTCTGGTGCTGAGGTATATCAGCACTTTTGAACCTCCCTGGCAGACAAGATGGCCGTTTGCTGCTCCGAGGCTGGCGTGGATCAGGCAGCAGCTCCTCTGTCTCCTTGCTGAGATCAGTAGAAGTTGCCGCACTCTGCTCCATCCCTCCAGAGCATCCTCGCTCTCCCTGTGGGCCACCTTTGCCTGCCATATTCTCCAATCTCTCTTCCCAGTAGGATCCACGGGACCAGTGGTCAGAGGAACACCTCTTCCTTCTGGCTGATCCAGGAGGAGTGAGTGCTGCTCTGCCCTGTCCCTGTGGTCAAGTTTGTGGTGATGCAACAATGGAATGAACGGTTTCCAAGGGACACCGTCATCGGAACCCCCGTCCTCCATGTCACTGTCTTCACTGCCTGCCTTGCTGTCCCTCTGCCCTGAGTCAGAGTAATTGTTGTGGCCAATGGCACTTTTTTGGGATAGGAGAGTAAGGGACAGGCAAGAAGATGTCGGACGCAACAGTGTTGTGTCCATCGGCAAAACCACCTAAAATGCTCTACCAGCCCTCCTCCAGTTAAAACTGTGTTTGCCTTGTCTTGAAGGTTCTGTGCTGTTTCTTCTTTTTCCTGCTCGCTCTTCCTTCCCTGAGATGGAGGAGTAGTTTCCGTCTCAATAGGAAAATGATGGAGAAGGCCAGACTGCCCTCCTAAGTGGTCTTGGTCAAAATGTCTGCTTCCACTGGGCTCGCTGAGAGGCTTTGGGTGAAGTGTGCCCTGTGTTGCCTGGAGTCAGCCAGTGTGGTAGCTGACACAGTAATAGTGGTCTGCTTTGAGGTGGGACGAGTGGGTTGATCAGTGTCTTAAGTCTGATTGCTCACATGGTTTAGAAGAAGCAATAGCAGTTTAGGTTTAGCACCGGAGCAATAATATTCCCAATTCCCTATGGCACTCAGCGTAACGAAGCAAGCTGCTTCCTGAAGAAGCCCTCGGAGGAAGTGCACGAGATGCCCTGCGTGGGTGAAGGGTGAACCACCGGCCACGCCTCATGTCGAGCAGCACGCTGTTATCTGCCCTAACGTGGCTGGCTGGAATTAGGGCTGGAAACAGGTGGAAGCGTCTAGTCTGAACTCAAACCAGAGATGGGTTCTAAGGCAATACATGCTGACGTCTTTAAGTTAGCTCTGCAGAAAAATCAGCAGACGTGGTACCTTTCTTTGCAGGTAAGTGCTTCTCCCTCGGCAGCTGGAGGAAGCGCGTGTGTAGCTACACTAGCTGTGGGCAAGCTCTGTCAGGGGATGCAGTGGCTCTGTGCTCTGCACTCTGTGAAAGTGAAATAATGTGGCTTTTTAAGTAGCCAGTTTTGTCCCTGCCCAGCCAATGCAGCTGCGAGGAGCAGAGAAGATGCATTTTCAGCTGTAAATCAGCAAAGGCATTCAATTGAAAGGTCAAATCCTACCTGTAGGGGTTTGTTGGCCCTGCTGATGGCAGCATTGAGCTGATGATAGCTTGGCTGGCAGCAATCGTAGAACCATTTAGGCTGGACAGGACCCTTCTTGGGATCATCAAGTCCATCCCTAAACCATGTTCCTAAGCACCACATCCGTGGCTCTTTAAATACCTCCAGGGATGGTGACTCTGCCATTTCCCTGGGCAACCTGCTCCAATGCTTGACAACCTCTTTGGGTGAAGAAATTTTTCCTAATACCCACTGTAAATCTCCCCTGGTGCATCGTGAGTCCACTTCCTCTCGTCTCCTATCTCTCTTTGTTTAGGAGAAGAGACCAGCTTCCACCTTGCTGCAACCTCCTTTCAGAGAGTTATAATGAGAGCAATAAGGTCCCCCCTCAGCCTCCTTTTCCTCCAAACTTAACAGCCCTGTTTCTCTCAGCTGCTTCTCGTAAGACTTGTACTCGGAGTCCCTTCAGCAGCATTCTTGCCCTTCTCTGGACATGGCTCAGTGTGTAATACAGAGCATAGTGACACACGGGCTGTGTGTGTTCTACAGCATTGTCAGGGTAGGAAAGTCAGCAAAGTCCAGCTTAGCAAAGCCTGGCTTTTTTTCAAAGACCCACAAACTGCCTCACACTGCAAGGAACAACATTTATTTTCTTTTAAACAAACAAACTATTCACGGGTGCGTGGTTTAAAAGAGAGTTGTTGTCATCACTGTTGGTGGCCGCTCTGTGTCTTTCTGTGGATGATCCGTCTAAATCTGTTGGTACTGGAGATCCGGTTGGATGTGTGTGTCTATAGTCGGTGGGGTCATCTGCAAGCAGAGGCGTGTTACAGCCTAGACGGTCTGTGCTTCTTAATGCCAGGCTGGTTGGCTCTGGGCTGGCAGGTGATGCTCTTGTCCGGTTACATTCTGCTGGCTGCAGTCCCAGCCCCCGTAGCTCTGTCTCTGCCCCACAGTCTGCAGGTGCTCGTGTCCCCTTGGCAAGCCCATGAAACCCATGTTGGGTGTGGGCAGCAGCACCTCCCCAGCGTTGAGGCTGCTGGGGACTACGGGGGCTTGCATGGGGTAGTCAGGTGTGCAGCCAGTAAAGCTGCTGTAGGGTGTGCCGTAGCCCGTGGAGTTGCAGGCCAGGGTGTTACGCCATCTGCCAGTTTTGCTGTTGCTGTTTCTGGGCCTCCTGCTGGGCAAACTGCTGCTCAAACAGCTTCCTGCGCTCCGCCAGGGACAGCCTGTGGTGAGGCTCAATTCGCGCTCTTTTCTCACAAGACGCTGGTGTGTCGTACCTCTCCACTGGCCTCTTCATTCCTCGGTCATAAGCCGAGGGCAGTGGTGACGACTCTCTGCGTCTCTTTCCACAGCCTCTGTGCCTCTCGGGTTCCTGCTGTCTGCTGAGGATGTGGTGCTTGGCAGCAGGCCTCCCATCCCTGTGGCTGATGGTGTCTCTGCCACGATTGGCACTGCTCTCCTTTTCTGCTGGCCTCTTCTTTGGGATCCGATACACCTGCTTGAGCTGCTTCCAGGTGTTGAGCAGCCTAGTGGCTAAGTTGGTCACATCCAGCATTTTGTCCGTTTGTTTTCGGCTTTGGTTGGTCTCAGCCCAGCGCTCGATGATGGGAATCACTTTGCTGTCTTCCAGCATGTTCTTGGTGGGGATGGGCAGGAGCTCGAGCGTCTTCAGAATCTCCAGCTGCAGCTGCAGCTTGTTAGCCGTGCTGCTTTTCCCATAGTCCATCCTCTTCATCCAAATCCAGAGGAGAGATAAGCCATGGTGCTTCAGGAAGGATTTCAGGACGGACTGCGAGTGGATGTTTTGTATGATTCTGAGGCAGGTGAGCTTCTGCTCCAGAGTTTTAATTCGAAGCATCAGCCAGGATAACCGGAGACCTTGGCTCTCATCTGCTGTCAGCCTCTCCGTTCTCCAGCAGCGCTTCCAGCTGCCTGTCCACCGAGTGCTCCTTACGGGAGCGTACCTTTTCCATTATTGTTCTGGCAGCTCTGATGATGACCCCCTTCTCTCCTCCCAAGTAACCCCGGCAGTTGGCTGAGCCGCAGAAGCACTTCTGAGCCTCTTTGCTGTATTGCTGGAACTGGTAATCAAATGTCAGCTCCGAGCCTGATGGGACTAGTTTGGTGGTGAAAAGCCCAACTCGGAGCTGCCCATTGACCATCCACTTTTGTGCCTCACAGTTTGGTTCGCAGCTGTGGTTCATGAAACGAGAGTAGTTTCCTTTCTGGGTAGCATCAATGATCTCATTTTCCTTCACGGCTACGAAATAAGAATGAACGTTCTTGTTGCGGGCATATTCCTTCCTGCGAGCCTTGAACTCTTTGTGATCCAGCACTTCTCCACAGTACTCCATGATGAAAGTGTCTGGTGGCAGATCTTTGGCAGCCCTCAGCCCCCAGCCTTTGTCTTCAGTGAGGATCACTTCAACATCTGCATGCTGTTTCTCCTGGAGGCGCCTGTTGGAGCAGTAGTTGCCATTTGGGCACTGGGAAGAGCACTCTATCTGGAGGAGGCGATTGAGACAGCGTCCTCCGCAAGCAACCTGTCCCTGAGCTCGCTGCTCTTTGGAGAGAGGCGGGCATTGGCACACCACGTGCTTCACGTCCTGGTGAGATTTTTTGTTCTTCCTTTCTGTCAAGTACACATTCTCCTCAATCAGGTCAAAGTAAGGGGGCATCTTTCCTTGCTTGGCAAACTCCTTCCAACGCTGGGGGTCTTTGAAGTCATCCATGATACACAGTGGACTGACTGTGGAGGAGTTCTGCCACATCGCCTCCACTTGCCCCGCTTCCAGTTTCGCCACCTTCTTGTCCCTCGAGTCCACATCACCCTCGGAGTTACTCTCCAGGTCCGGGTGTCTTCTTTTTGGTGGACCTCGCTTTTTTGCATTGTTTTTCTCCACAACCGTCACCACCTTCTTTTCCCTGCCGGGCACCGGCTCCTTGCATGAACTGCCGCTCATCTTGCGTGCCTGCACTGAGCCCTCTGCTTTCTGCCTGGGCGCCTGGCATTCACTGGAGGGGCTGGGAAAACGAAGCTGGCCATCGTCATCCCAGCGGTCATCCTCTTCATAGTCCTTGTAATCATCTGTCAGAGAATCCAGTATTTGCCCTTGAATTGGTTGGTAATTAGCTGCAGAAGGTCTGCCCGCAGACCTCGCACCCCACTGGCTGTTGCCTTGCCGTACGCTCCCAAGCCTGGCTGGTAAACCTAGCCCGAGTAGACCCTGATGCTGATGTCTGGGTGCTGGTGGCTGCTACTTGGTTTCCCCGGCTGGGAAAGGTCCCTGCCCAAACCTCCCACGTGCCCCATTGTGTGAAAACCGTCCAGGCTGGAGAAGTCTGCGAGGCCAGACTGGTTAAGGCCACCCTTCCCCTGCCTACCTTTTGGCTTAGAAAAGCTTGTCTGGTGCTGAGGTATATCAGCACTTTTGAACCTCCCTGGCAGACAAGATGGCCGTTTGCTGCTCCGAGGCTGGCGTGGATCAGGCAGCAGCTCCTCTGTCTCTTTGCTGAGATCAGTAGAAGTTGCCGCACTCTGCTCCATCCCTCTAGAGCATCCGCGCTCTCCCTGTGGGCCACCTTTGCCTGCCATATTCTCCAATCTCTCTTCCCAGTAGGATCCACGGGACCAGTGGTCAGAGGAACACCTCTTCCTTCTGGCTGATCCAGGAGGAGTGAGTGCTGCTCTGCCCTGTCCCTGTGGTCATGTTTGTGGTGATGCAACAATGGAATGCATGGTTTCCAAGGGACACCGTCATCGGAACCCCCGTCCTCCATGTCACTGTCTTCACTGCCTGCCTTGCTGTCCCTCTGCCCTGAGTCAGAGTAATTGTTGTGGCCAATGGCACTTTTTTGGGATAGGAGAGTAAGGGACAGGCAAGAAGATGTCGGACGCAACAGTGTTGTGTCCATCGGCAAAACCACCTATCATGCTCTACCAGCCCTCCTCCAGTTAAAACTGTGTTTGCCTTGTCTTGAAGGTTCTGTGCTGTTTCTTCTTTTTCCTGCTCGCTCTTCCTTCCCTGAGATGGAGGAGTAGTTTCCGTCTCAATAGGAAAATGATGGAGAAGGCCTGACTGCCCTCCTAAGTGGTCTTGGTCAAAATGTCTGCTTCCACTGGGCTCGCTGAGAGGCTTTGGGTGAAGTGTGCCCTGTGTTGCCTGGAGTCAGCCAGTGTGGTAGCTGACACAGTAATAGTGGTCTGCTTTGAGGTGGGACGAGTGGGTTGATCAGTGTCTTAAGTCTGATCGCTCACATGGTTTAGAAGAAGCAATAGCAGTTTAGGTTTAGCACCGGAGCAATAATATTCCCAATTCCCTATGGCACTCAGTGTAACGAAGCAAGCTGCTTCCTGAAGAAGCCCTCGGAGGAAGTGCACGAGATGCCCTGCGTGGGTGAAGGGTGAACCACCGGCCACGCCTCATGTCGAGCAGCACGCTGTTATCTGCCCTAACGTGGCTGGCTGGAATTAGGGCTGGAAACAGGTGGAAGCGTCTAGTCTGAACTCAAACCAGAGATGGATTCTAAGACAATACACGCTGATCTCTTTAAGTTAGCTCTGCAGAAAAATCAGCGGACCTGGTACCTTTCTTTGCAGGTAAGTGCTTCTCCCTCGGCAGCTGGAGGAAGCGCGTGTGTAGCTACACTAGCTGTGGGCAAGCTCTGTCAGGGGATGCAGTGGCTCTGTGCTCTGCACTCTGTGAAAGTGAAGTAATGTGGCTTTTTAAGTAGCCAGTTTTGTCCCTGCCCAGCCAATGCAGCTGCGAGGAGCAGAGAAGATGCATTTTCAGCTGTAAATCAGCAAAGGCATTCAACTGAAAGGTCAAATCCTACCTGTAGGAGTTTGTTGGCTCTGCTGATGGCAGCATTGAGCTGATGATAGCTTGGCTGGCAGCAATCGTAGAACCATTTACGCTGGACAGGACCCTTCTTGGGATCATCAAGTCCATCCCTAAACCATGTTCCTAAGCACCACATCCGTGGCTCTTTAAATACCTCCAGGGATGGTGACTCTGCCATTTCCCTGGGCAACCTGCTCCAATGCTTGACAACCCTTTGGGTGAAGAATTTTTTCCTAATACCCACTGTAAATCTCCCCTGGTGCATCGTGAGTCCACTTCCTCTTGTCTCTTATCTCTCTTTGTTTAGGAGAAGAGACCAGCTTCCACCTTGCTGCAACCTCCTTTCAGAGAGTTATAATGGGAGCAATAAGGTCCCCCCTCAGCCTCCTTTCCTCCAAGCTTAACAGCCCTGTTTCTCTCAGCTGCTTCTCGTAAGACTTGTACTCGAGTCCCTTCAGCAGCATTCTTGCCCTTCTCTGGACATGGCTCAGTGTGTAATGCAGAGTGTAGTGACACACGGGCTGTGTGTGTTCTACAGCATTGTCAGGGTAGGAAAGTCAGCAAAGTCCAGCTTAGCAAAGCCTGGCTTTTTTTCAAAGACCCACAAACTGCCTCACACTGCAAGGAACAACATTTATTTTCTTTTACACAAACAAACTATTCACGGGTGCGTGGTTTCAAAGAGAGTTGTTGTCATCACTGTTGGTGGCCGCTCTGTGTCTTTCTGTGGATGATCCGTCTAAATCTGTTGGTACTGGAGATCCGGTTGGATGTGTGTGTCTACAGTCGGTGGGGTCATCTGCAAGCGGAGGCGTGTTACAGCCTAGACGGTCTGTGCTTCTTAATGCCAGGCTGGTTGGCTCTGGGCTGGCAGGTGATGCTCTTGTCCGGTTACATTCTGCTGGCTGCAGTCCCAGCCCCCGTAGCTCTGTCTCTGCCCCACAGTCTGCAGGTGCTCGTGTCCCCTTGGCAAGCCCATGAAACCCATGTTGGGTGTGGGCAGCAGCACCTCCCCAGCGTTGAGGCTGCTGGGGACTATGGGGGCTTGCATGGGGTAGTCAGGTGTGCAGCCAGTAAAGCTGCTGTAGGGTGTGCCGTAGCCCGTGGAGTTGCAGGCCAGGGTGTACGCCATCTGCCAGTTTTGCTGTTGCTGTTTCTGGGCCTCCTGCTGGGCGAACTGCTGCTCAAACAGCTTCCTGCGCTCCGCCAGGGACAGCCTGTGGTGAGGCTCAATTCGCGCTCTTTTCTTACAAGACGCTGGTGTGTCGTACCTCTCCACTGGCCTCCTCATTCCTCGGTCATAAGCCGAGGGCAGTGGTGACGACTCTCTGCGTCTCTTTCCACAGCCTCTGTGCCTCTCGGGTTCCTGCTGTCTGCTGAGGATGTGGTGCTTGGCAGCAGGCCTCCCATCCCTGTGGCTGATGGTGTCTCTGCCACGATTGGCACTGCTCTCCTTTTCTGCTGGCCTCTTCTTTGGGATCCGATACACCTGCTTGAGCTGCTTCCAGGTGTTGAGCAGCCTAGTGGCTAAGTTGGTCACATCCAGCATTTTGTCCGTTTGTTTTCGGCTTTGGTTGGTCTCAGCCCAGCGCTCGATGATGGGAATCACTTTGCTGTCTTCCAGCATGTTCTTGGTGGGGATGGGCAGGAGCTCGAGCGTCTTCAGAATCTCCAGCTGCAGCTGCAGCTTGTTAGCCGTGCTGCTTTTCCCATAGTCCATCCTCTTCATCCAAATCCAGAGGAGAGATAAGCCATGGTGCTTCAGGAAGGATTTCAGGACGGACTGCGAGTGGATGTTTTGTATGATTCTGAGGCAGGTGAGCTTCTGCTCCAGAGTTTTAATTCGAAGCATCAGCCAGGATAACCGGAGACCTTGGCTCTCATCGCTGTCAGCCTCTCCGTTCTCCAGCAGCGCTTCAAGGTGCCTGTCCACCGAGTGCTCCTTACGGGAGCGTACCTTTTCCATTATTGTTCTGGCAGCTCTGATGATGACCCCCTTCTCTCCTCCCAAGTAACCCCGGCAGTTGGCTGAGCCGCAGAAGCACTTCTGAGCCTCTTTGCTGTATTGCTGGAACTGGTAATCAAATGTCAGCTCCGAGCCTGATGGGACTAGTTTGGTGGTGAAAAGCCCAACTCGGAGCTGCCCATTGACCATCCACTTTTGTGCCTCACAGTTTGGTTCGCAGCTGTGGTTCATGAAACGAGAGTAGTTTCCTTTCTGGGTAGCATCAATGATCTCATTTTCCTTCACGGCTACGAAATAAGAATGAACGTTCTTGTTGCGGGCATATTCCTTCCTGCGAGCCTTGAACTCTTTGTGATCCAGCACTTCTCCACAGTACTCCATGATGAAAGTGTCTGGTGGCAGATCTTTGGCAGCCCTCAGCCCCCAGCCTTTGTCTTCAGTGAGGATCACTTCAACATCTGCATGCTGTTTCTCCTGGAGGCGCCTGTTGGAGCAGTAGTTGCCATTTGGGCACTGGGAAGAGCACTCTATCTGGAGGAGGCGATTGAGACAGCGTCCTCCGCAAGCAACCTGTCCCTGAGCTCGCTGCTCTTTGGAGAGAGGCGGGCATTGGCACACCACGTGCTTCACGTCCTGGTGAGATTTTTTGTTCTTCCTTTCTGTCAAGTACACATTCTCCTCAATCAGGTCAAAGTAAGGGGGCATCTTTCCTTGCTTGGCAAACTCCTTCCAGCGCTGGGGGTCTTTGAAGTCATCCATGATACACAGTGGACTGACCGTGGAGGAGTTCGGCCACATCGCCTCCACTTGCCCCCCTTCCAGTTTCGCCACCTTCTTGTCCCTCGAGTCCACGTCACCCTCGGAGTTACTCTCCAGGTCCGGGTGTCTTCTTTTTGGTGGACCTCGCTTTTTTGCATTGTTTTTCTCCACAACCGTCACCACCATCTTCTCCCTGCCGGGCACCGGCTCCTTGCATGAACTGCCGCTCATCTTGCGTGCCTGCACTGAGCCCTCTGCTTTCTGCCTGGGCGCCTGGCATTCACTGGAGGGGCTGGGAAAACGAAGCTGGCCATCGTCATCCCAGCGGTCATCCTCTTCATAGTCCTTGTAATCATCTGTCAGAGAATCCAGTATTTGCCCTTGAATTGGTTGGTAATTAGCTGCAAAAGGTCTGCCCGCAGACCTCGCACCCCACGGGCTGTTGCCTTGCCGTACGCTCCCAAGCCTGGCTGGTAAACCTAGCCCGAGTAGACCCTGATGCTGATGTCTGGGTGCTGGTGGCTGCTACTTGGTTTCCCCGGCTGGGAAAGGTCCCTGCCCAAACCTCCCACGTGCCCCATTGTGTGAAAACCGTCCAGGCTGGAGAAGTCTGCGAGGCCAGACTGGTTAAGGCCACCCTTCCCCTGCCTACCTTTTGGCTTGGAAAAGCTTGTCTGGTGCTGAGGTATATCAGCACTTTTGAACCTCCCTGGCAGACAAGATGGCCGTTTGCTGCTCCGAGGCTGGCGTGGATCAGGCAGCAGCTCCTCTGTCTCTTTGCTGAGATCAGTAGAAGTTGCCGCACTCTGCTCCATCCCTCTAGAGCATCCGCTCTCTCCCTGTGGGCCACCTTTGCCTGCCATATTCTCCAATCTCTCTTCGCAGTAGGATCCACGGGACCAGTGGTCAGAGGAACACCTCTTCCTTCTGGCTGATCCAGGAGGAGTGAGTGCTGCTCTGCCCTGTCCCTGTGGTCAAGTTTGTGGTGATGCAACAATGGAATGCACGGTTTCCAAGGGACACCGTCATCGGAACCCCCGTCCTCCATGTCACTGTCTTCACTGCCTGCCTTGCTGTCCCTCTGCCCGCCTTGCTGTCCCTCTGCCCTGAGTCAGAGTAATTGTTGTGGCCAATGGCACTTTTTTGGGATAGGAGAGTAAGGGACAGGCAAGAAGATGTCGGACGCAACAGTGTTGTGTCCATCGGCAAAACCACCTATCATGCTCTACCGGCCCTTCTCCAGTTAAAACTGTGTTTGCCTTGTCTTGAAGGTTCTGTGCTGTTTCTTCTTTTTCCTGCTCGCTCTTCCTTCCCTGAGATGGAGGAGTAGTTTCCGTCTCAATAGGAAAATGATGGAGAAGGCCAGACTGCCCTCCTAAGTGGTCTTGGTCAAAATGTCTGCTTCCACTGGGCTCGCTGAGAGGCTTTGGGTGAAGTGTGCCCTGTGTTGCCTGGAGTCAGCCAGTGTGGTAGCTGACACAGTAATAGTGGTCTGCTTTGAGGTGGGACGAGTGGGTTGATCAGTGTCTTAAGTCTGATTGCTCACATGGTTTAGAAGAAGCAATAGCAGTTTAGGTTTAGCACCGGAGCAATAATATTCCCAATTCCCTATGGCACTCAGCGTAACGAAGCAAGCTGCTTCCTGAAGAAGCCCTCGGAGGAAGTGCACGAGATGCCCTGCGTGGGTGAAGGGTGAACCACCGGCCACGCCTCATGTCGAGCAGTACGCTGTTATCTGCCCTAACGTGGCTGGCTGGAATTAGGGCTGGAAACAGGTGGAAGCGTCTAGTCTGAACTCAAACCAGAGATGGGTTCTAAGTCAATATACGCTGATCTCTTTAAGTTAGCTCTGCAGAAAAATCAGCGGACGTGGTACCTTTCTTTGCAGGTAAGTGCTTCTCCCTCGGCAGCTGGAGGAAGCGCGTGTGTAGCTACACTAGCTGTGGGCAAGCTCTGTCAGGGGATGCAGTGGCTCTGTGCTCTGCACTCTGTGAAAGTGAAATAATGTGGCTTTTTAAGTAGCCAGTTTTGTCCCTGCCCAGCCAATGCAGCTGCGAGGAGCAGAGAAGATGCATTTTCAGCTGTAAATCAGCAAAGGCATTCAATTGAAAGGTCAAATCCTACCTGTAGGGGTTTGTTGGCCCTGCTGATGGCAGCATTGAGCTGATGATAGCTTGGCTGGCAGCAATCGTAGAACCATTTAGGCTGGACAGGACCCTTCTTGGGATCATCAAGTCCATCCCTAAACCATGTTCCTAAGCACCACATCCGTGGCTCTTTAAATACCTCCAGGGATGGTGACTCTGCCATTTCCCTGGGCAACCTGCTCCAATGCTTGACAACCCTTTGGGTGAAGAATTTTTTCCTAATACCCACTGTAAATCTCCCCTGCTGCATCGTGAGTCCACTTCCTCTTGTCTCCTATCTCTCTTTGTTTAGGAGAAGAGACCAGCTTCCACCTTGCTGCAACCTCCTTTCAGAGAGTTATAACGGGAGCAATAAGGTCCCCCCTCAGCCTCCTTTCCTCCAAACTGAACAGCCCTGTTTCTCTCAGCTGCTTCTCGTAAGACTTGTACTCGAGTCCCTTCAGCAGCATTCTTGCCCTTCTCTGGACATGGCTCAGTGTGTAATACAGAGCGTAGTGACACACGGGCTGTGTGTGTTCTACAGCATTGTCAGGGTAGGAAAGTCAGCAAAGTCCAGCTTAGCAAAGCCTGGCTTTTTTTCAAAGACCCACAAACTGCCTCACACTGCAAGGAACAACTTTTATTTTCTTTTAAACAAACAAACTATTCACGGGTTTGTGGTTTAAAACCACAGATGCTGGCATTATTGAATGTTCTGTGGCTTGGCTCCATCTGTCGTTGATGGGATGGTGTGGCTGTGGTGGTAGCAGAGGTTACTCCAGGCCGTTGTCTTCTTTGAGTTTGTAGAGTGCCGTGAATTTCTGTACGTATTTCTTGATGTATTCCTTTGCCTTGCATTTCACATTCTTGCAGCATTCCAGATGATGTGGTTTGTTTCTGTATTTCAGCTCCTTGTTCGTGACACCATAAGTAAGTTTGTGTCCAGGTGTTTGAAGTCCCCCGTGGAGGTTATCAGCCTTACCTTGCAGTTGGGTTTGTGGTAGGGGTTCAGGTACTGCACAATGAGTGTGATATTTCTTTCCCGAACCACCTCCATGCTGCTCTTGGCTAACTCGCTCCACAAAACCTCTTCTGCCTCCTCTCTGAAGACATCATGGGATTTTTGTTGTATGTTGAAATCCCAAGGTCACTTTCAGCTGAGGGCTGTGTTCTTGCAGGTAGGAGCGTCCTGCCGGAATTGCCATGTTCTCACACTGTGGTAGTAGATCTTTTCCTCTATATCTTGGCCTGTTTTCCAGTTGGGTGGGAGGACGATGGATTTGGTTTTTGGAGGGGATGTTGGAGGCCAGTTCAGGAGGTAATTGCTTACCTCAGGCTGTGGCTGCTGGATGGGCTGCAGCTACCTGGCTGTGAGAGGAGTTGTCACCACTCTTGGTGGCCACTCTGTGTCTTCCTGTGGATGATCCATCTAAATCTGTTGGTACTGGAGATCTGATTGGATGTGTGTGTCTATAGTCGGTGGGGTCATCTGCAAACAGGGGCCTGTTACCCAGGAGGTGCAGTCCTGGCTCAGTGCCCACCTCCAGCCAGGCACGTAGGTCCTCCTTATCCAGAAGGGTGGGGAATAATGTGAAAATGTTACAGGAAAGCACAGAACAGCTGAAGGGTGAGGGCAGCTGTAGCAGCAGGAGGGGTGAAGACTCCGTGGAGCAACACTGGAACATGGTGGGGTCTGAGCAGCAGCATATTGGAACAAGTACTGCTTCAGAGTCGTTTGCTTAGCAAGTTTAGCCCTTGATTTTAAATCTCTGGACCCTGCTACCACCATCCTGCATTGCACCAGCTCTCCCAGGGAGGAATTCAGCCCACTGAGTGCATCCAACCCCATGCTAGGCTGGATAGTATTGCACTGAGCCAGGGTCATCTTCTGTCTCCCAAATGCCCTGGTGTTTGCCTCGACAGACTCAGCAGAGCAAGAATCAAAAAGCCTTCTTCCTCCCAAACCCTGCTGCACCTTTTGCAAGGTGAACTTTCATACTGGATTTGCTCCTTTGTTCCCCATTTGGCCGCAGAAGCAGAGGCTCTCTGCAGGACATCTGACAGAGGTGAGTCAACCAGCTACGCTCTGCAGGGCCTTTTGAAATGGTGAGCTGGGCAGCGAGCGAGCTCAGCCACATTCCTCCAAAAAGGCTTGTTTTGGGCCCTGGAGATGGGTGAGAAAATGCCCCAAACTTCTTCAGTCCCTTCTTGAAGTAACTTCAGAGAGAGGAGTGAGCTCTGAGAAAGCAAGGCCTGGCACAGAAGAGGTGTAGTGATGCTTTCCCTGCATCACTACGGCCAAGGCTCTGCACGCTGCTATACTCTGTGTTTTGTTGTGTTTATCTGCTTAGTAGGTTTAGAAGAAAGGAGAAGTCTCCCACCAGCTGGCTCCAGTGCAGGGGATGATGCAACAACCTGCTAGCCACAGAAGTGCTTTGCATTGGTGTTCAGCTGGGAAGGGCTAGGAGCTCGGAAGGTAAACAAGGAGAAGGGGTTGGAGTGTGGTTTGATTGCTTTGCAGGAGGCTCTCCCATGGGCTGGCATCCCAGCAAACCAGGCTGTTCAGCATGACTTGGAACACATGGGTGGGAGCATCCTGACAGGGTGAGAAGTATGGTTCCATTCAGCTGGCAGACCTGGTTGCAATAATAATGGTAGTAAAATAAATAGGTTTAGCTGAGTTTAAGCACTAAACAAAATTAAAAGTCAATCACCTGACTTCCTCTTTTTTTCAGTAGCAGTTTCTGATGCTCAAGGTGGTAGAGTCACATCAAATCTTGTTCTCATGAGTGTATTTCTATTTTGGCTTCAGCAGCTGAGGTAAACGGGTCTTTTGATCTCCTACATGTAAAAACAGAGCAGGAAATCAATAATCTCAATCAGGCACAAAAGACTCCAAAAAGAGTTGCAGTTCTAGGCACCCAACAGACAAATTAACTCTGACTGCCAAACATTCTTTGAAGCCTTATTAAGATACACTCACGACACAGTCCTGAAATACAGAGCTATTTCCATTTCTCCTCTGTTCTCAACCTGCACAGAACTGTCTCTGGTTTCCAGGGCCATAGCACAGCCCCACTCCGAGGACTATCGCCAGGACAAACCAGACAGGTGCTTTCAAGCTCGCTCTCGTGGTGGGCACAATTTAGGTAGCAGGGATGAGCAGCTCAGTCCAGCAATAACACACACTGTCGTGCATCGATGGACATGGTTGACTTTCTTCCTTTTTCTGATTTTGTATGCTAACTATCACCAGGCACTGAAGATGGCAGCTTGCTGTAAGCAAATGCAAATGAGAGCATGGGCTTCATAAGAAATGAAATAATAAAAGTCTGGCTCTGTCTTTATCCAGAAGACAATATTATTTCATTTTTTGATAGGCAAAACCACGTTGCACTGTGTTTTTGGCACAGCTGTATGAAAGCACTCAGCATTGTTTAATTCAAACAAAGGCAAAGAAATGCATGTATTCTCCAGGTGCCTCCAGGCCAATGGATCAGATTCATCTCACTATGGATCTTAATCCGAAACTTTAACAGCTTTTCTTTCCAGGTAGACTCTCTTCCCCTGCTCCTTGCTTGTCCTTCTGTTCTTCCTCCAAAGATTCTGATTACACTTCAATCCTATCAAGGCCTGCCAGATTCCAAGTGTGTAGCTCAAAGCAGAGCTAAAATTGTGTCAAAGCTGTTCTTCAGAGCAGGCAGTAGAGGACAACAGAGCAGCATGTATCTGAAGCTGGAAGCTTGGTACTTTTGTAGTGATCAAACATAATTCCAGTTGCAAGGTTCTTCCAAGACCTTCAGGCAGAGGGTGATAGCTACAAGACAGACACATTTCAAAGAACAGGAAGCATTAGTACATCGTTATTAGCCCAAGATTTCAGGGGTGAATTCACAAAACCTTTATTATTAATTTCTCCCCGAGACGATACAATTGCCGTGGCTTGAGACACTATGCCAACAGCTAGTAGAGAAACAGCTTAGACAGCTAAAAGAAAAGGAACACAGCTGTACTCCAAAGTACTTCTAACCACAGTCTGACGTTGGACAGGCCCTGAATCTAAAATATTTATTCTAACCTATTAAAAATTACATCTCCATTTCTGAGATTAGACGGAGGGCATTTGGCAAGCCTGTGAATTCCTGGAACATCAAATGGAACCCAAAGCTAGGATCAAGAAATGTGAATGTGTTTGCAGAGACATAGGGCTACAAGGGACTTCCAGAGATCACACATGACAACCCAATGTAAGGTGGTAGGAACTATGCATGCCTCACATGTTCCTATCTCCAGCAGTGGTTTTCCAATGCCATCTTGGAAAATTCCCTACCCCCTCCACGTATCTGCAGCTTGCTCCAGCAATCCAGCTGTGCTCTGAGAGAAGCTTTCTCTTTTTTCCAACATAAATCAGCTTTGCTGAAAATTCAGTTAATTTCTTCTTGTTTTCCGTAGCCGCCATGCTTTTGCTGATTATATGACCCTCGTTAATTTGTTTTTTAAAAAAGGGTCTGAGGTCTGTTACAGTGGTAGGATGAATCCCAAGCTAATGATTAATCATCCCATCTGCCGGCTCCCAGAAGGGTAAGTAGTCCTTAAGAACGTCACAAACAGCTGAACGGACACCAAGAGCTGCCCCAGCATTTGGAAGCCAAAGAGATGCATGAGTCGGATACTCAGCACATCGATCTTGCCTCAGCAATAGGGAAGCTGTCCTTTAAAGATGAATATTCATACTATTTGGAATTGCTTCTGGAGCGTCACAGCAGAGAGGGAAAGTCATGGAAGAGAGTGCCGTTTCCACAGAGTTGGGTCAGATGATTTGAGAGATCAGTGTCCCAGCATATGGGCTTAGAAGGACAAGGTAAGTGAGAGCACTTGGTGGCTTTGGCTTTTCTGATGCCTTGTTTCCCCTTTGCAATGTCATCACCACCACAGAAGAAATGGAAGCAGTAACTCAAGCCCCGATGTACAACAGCTGAGGCAGTGTCCCTCCTTCCTGCCGGTCACTATGGCAGAGAGTTGCCTGTGATGTGTGAGCCACTCTCAGGAGCGCTGCTCTTCTCCTTGGAGCCCACCAGTATTTGACAGTATGAACATTTGAAAATGCAGAGAGAAAGTGCGTTCAGCCCTCTGGAGATGGTTTGCACGTGACCACCGCCCTTCTTCCATGACAAAAAGAGCTCAGAGCCGGGGCCAAGGGCAGCACGGGAAATTTGGTCCTCAGATACAGGACATGCACACTGGGAGCAGCCAGCCCCTCCCGGCCTCTGCCAGAAGATGAGCTCAGCTGCTTTGTAGAACAGATTCACATGGAAAAGCATATTTACTTTAACTTCAGTGCTTCTTTTTCATCCTGGTTAGTAGAAGACTGATTTTTTTTTTTGTAGCTGAAAAGCTCTGTTTTTCTTCTCTGCAGCCTAGATGACAAGCTAGTATACTCTGACAGGCTCTATCTTGGAGTCCCCAGGAATATTTGGGAAATGTAAGAAGAACCACAATAGATGGAGTGACTTGCAGTGGATATTTCAGTGGAAACAAGGAAGAAACAAGCAAATCTCCACAGCACTTAATGTGACTTTTCAGTTTGCAGGAATGCATTTCCATCACTTTGGGTCCCACAGGATCACTCGTAGTTGTGGCTTTTTCCAGCAGCAACAGGAGTAATGATCCCTTATGACGGTCCAGCACCTACCTTTTGGCATTAGTGGAGGTTCCGGTCCAAATGCTGCCCTCACCCAAATGCTCAGTGAGGGGGGGTCCGCCAGGCAAGTGTGGCCAGAGACATCAGATGGTTCATCACCTCCCTGCAAGAGTTGGGGCAGAGAAGCAGCATGAGTGTACCTGGCAGCCTGGGCTGAGCCCCTGAGGGTTTTGAGGATGGGCAGCTGACTATGGCACTTGGAAGGTGAGCTAGCGCGTGGGGGCATGGGCTTTTTAGGTCAGAAATAGGAAATAGTTTGTCTCAAAGGCTTGTGAGAATTCAGTAAGCTGCCAAACCAGGGTGGCAGCTGGGAATTAGCAGTAGGTCTTCCTCTGCCTCCCCAGGAAGGACTCCCAGCTGGTTTCAAGTTCAGTTGGAAACATTTCCCAGACTCTGGCGAAGTACATCAGCCCATCTGCCCAGCCCACACACATCTGTTCAGCAGACAGGACTTTATCTGCCCGTCTCATGGAGTGAGTGCAGTGCCAGCTGGTCTTTTAGTACACCTTGACCAGACCAGAAAAGGCAATGCTCACTGCTTGGTGGCTTTGGCAGGAGAGCCACACAGCTCTTCTTCCCTGACCGTGCAGTATGAAGCGTGGGCTTACTTTGCCCTCACATTGCTCACCACCAGCTGTAAAAGCTCTGTGTTTATCTGAGTGCTATTAGTGCCACTCTTGCAGAGCTGCTGCACAGCCTTTGCCCCTATTAATAGACCCATAATTCGCAGGGGGAAAACATCCTTTAATGCAGTGGTGATTTAAACCAAGGGATGTATCAGTAATTTATTTTTTTTTTACAGCTTGTTTTTAGGCATTCAGTTCTTTTGCTCCAGCCTCCGCTCCACATCTGTGACTGCAGCCTTCTCCATCCAGCTGAGAAGGAAATTATGTGTGCAAGAGGAGTCAGGGCTCCCTTCCCGGCACACAGCTCACATCGCTAGGACTCCTGCATCTGCCACACGCTCAGCCACTTGCTTGAGGATGCTGCACCTGAAAGTCCAGTTTCTGGATGACTCTCAGAAGATCTTTGTAGTTGATGTAAGTGGCTGTCATATTTTTATTAGTTTTCTTGATGCTAAATGTTGAAGTCATTGCTGCTCTGAAAGGTTGCATGGTCTCTGATAGCTCCTAGTTTTCAGCTTTAGAAACAAAACACAAAAACTCAAATTCAAAACAAGAGGTTATAGTGCTGATTGCTAAATGTCTTTCATCACTCACCTACTTCCAATCTTCCTTCTTATTGGCATTATTTATAAAGGAGGAGGAATGGCTTTTACTTATCTGGTGTCATCTTTTGGAAATTGGCTAATATGAAGTGATGATCTTGACGAGTGTCGAGTTCTTCTCTCATTTGTCTGGCTGCAAGTATAAGCATTCAACAAGGAAGAAAAGTCTGGGAACAGAATAAAAATAGGACATTTAACCAAACCATACCTGGTGAGATATTTCTGCAAGTATCTCTTCCTGAGCATTCACTTGAAATCCAAAACTGTGTGGGTCTAAGAACAGTTGAGGAAAAAACCTCACTGTATCCTCACAGGGTCCTACAACACATTGTTATCAATAACTCACATAATAAATGCTAGCTCTGAATATTGACTGCTGAATTAGGTTTTCAATGTTAAGTATTAATAATTATGATTATTAATTAGATTTATATATATAGATAGATAACTGAAACTAGATATAGCCTGACTATGTGTTAGAAACATCTTTTTACAAGTGTGATTGACCATTTACGATTGGTTAGGATTTGATAATGGCAGTAGCTAACTGAAATAGCTAATTCAAGTAGATCTGTTCTACCACTTAACCTGCATCTCCTATGGGACCAGAGTGGTTTATATAAAATTAGGGGTTTTTTTCAAGTTCTATTACGTTTTTCAAACTACGCTGTCCTCTGGTTTTACAGCATAGCCAGAAAACTGCTTGGTCTCAAATGTACTGCTAGGTTTCTTTGAGACAGTGATTTTGCACAAAAAAGTATTGTAAAGCAATTCTGTCCCTTGGCACTGTGTGGAAGCTGTTTGATTTAGTTCAATTAATGTATACTAGACCTAGAATCAGTTTAAAAGTGAAACTAATTGTTTAAAAATGCTTTTTTCACCATATTGATTAGATCAGGACATAGTAAGAGACAATTTGAAAGATGCTGCTGGTACAATATTGCTGCGTTTTTTTTCCATCTCTGCTTTCTTATTTGCCCAAAACACTTACAGCACTATAGCTCTGCACAACATGTTATTGCAGTAAATAGCTTCCATTAGAAGAACTCCTGGTCATTTCCTTTTTTAGCACAGAACGGTATTGGAAACCCCTTTTAGGCATTTCATGCATTTGATGCTGAATGGGTACAATAAATGAGTAGTTGAATTAGTGACTTCTCCATTATAAAAAGACTGCTTAGGGCTAAGTTTTAAGCAGATATTTCAAGCAACTCTTCCTAAACCTCTCCTGTCTTTGGAAAGCTCTTTTGAATATATGGTGCTTTCAGGGAAAGGGACAAAAGAGAGAAAACACAGCAGGTTTGATTCCCCTTCTGCCTTGTGCTCCGCCTGTGCGTCTATACCTGCCTCACATGGGTATCAAAACTGCCAGCACGTGCAGTGAGGTCTCATTTCCAGTCTGGCTTTGCACAGGAATGCGGTCCTCTCCTGATGCTGGAAGGCTTCTGCTTCTGTCTGCACCCTCGCTAGCAGCCAGGACCCAGCACCCTCCCCACAGCTGCTGAGCTCCCAGAGTCTCCTTCTGCTGGGTGCTGGACGGGGTTCCTGCCGTGGCATTGACAAGCCAGGTCCAAGCGCCCAGGACAGCGGAAGACAGGATCCTGGCACATCTCCTTATGTACCCCTTGCAACCTCCCTGCTGAACAATCCGAGGTTAAGCCATGGCACGGATGGGGCTCTGTGGGACACTGCTGGCTGTGCCAGCGAGCTCTAAGCCTTGCACCGGGAGAACACCCGAGCCCCTGCGCCAGTGCTCAACCCCAGAGACAGCCCTAGCTCAGCTTGTAATGGCTGTCTCGCACTGAGAGGAGATACTGCAAAGCTGCCTCTTTCCTTCCTTCCTTCTTTGCCACGTACCTAGATATGCGACCTAGCATCTGCTTTTTCCCATAAAGTCACTCCTTTCTGGAGAAGGTTTAAACAATACAGCCCTGAGGCTGGGCAGCCTCAGGAGCTTTCCCAGAGTTGCGCAGAAAGGGTGAACCACTCTGCAGCCTAAGCAGACAAAACCTGGGCATCTCTGCTAGTGGAATTTGCTACAGGGCAAGGTTCAGTGGGAAGGAGAAAAAGAAAGAAAAGGCAAAGCAAATAAGTCCGGAAGAACTAATTACCAGGGCTGAGTGAAGGATAAAGTCTCCTGTGATCTCATGTCTCTTATAATGAATAAAGGTGGGAATTTATTGATAGGAGGTGTGCAGAGCTGGCTGCGTGTGAGCTGGTCCAGTGAGAGCACGAGGAGTTTTGGGGCTGGTGGCTTTTAGTGCATGGCATTGCATGCCAGCTGCAGCCGTGCAGAAGACACCAGCATGCCTAGCATGGAAGGTATGTCTCAAGGCGATGGGGAAAGATCACACCAAATCTCATGGCCTGTCACCCCTCTCTAAACCACAGACCTGGGTGCAGCAGTCCATACTATGAGGAATACTGCAGAAATGTGGCTTTGCCGCTGGAATACAAGTATACTCTGCCGCTGCCAGAGTATACTTTGGAGATGGGTGTGCATGTCCGTGTGTGTTGCATTCACTGCTCTCTGCCTCTGGATGTGCCTCTTGCTTTCTTAAGCTGCTTACAGTCCTGGCTGCTTTCAATGTGAGGAGGAGGGGCGAGCACAGCCTCTCCTTTCCACCACCTTCTACGCATGGGCTTTCTGCCTCTGAGCACCAACCTGACCCTGCAGTGTCATGAAAGGTGTCAGACATGGGGCAGCCACCCCTACAGGTCCAGCTCTTGCCTTGCACTGTGCTTCTCCAGCCCAGCGCCCACTGCTCTCAACTTATACCATGCAAAGCTGATGCTGCCCAAGCACAACTGTACCTCAGGAGTTGCAACAGCAGAGGTTGGCACCTCAGTAGCTCACAAACCCAAGATGGGACATCTGCATGCAGTAGTCTGCGAGACGAAAAGCTCTGCTTTTAAACCAGCCCCTGCACCAGCAGATCAGGTTTTCCCAGAGATGGGGCCCCTCGTCTGTCTGCCCTGGGCAGTGCTGGGCTTGGAGGAGAGCGGATGGCTCCCAGCAGACATGTGGTGGGTAATAACCTGGTAAGAAATGCTTGCCTTTCCTGACTGCCTGACAAAGGCCAAAGCCTTTCATGCTAGAAAATTCTAGCTTGGAAATAAACATTTATAATTGTTGTAATTACACTTGTGATCTAGTAATTTTGAGGAGAACCGGGAGTGCTGCAGATAAATGCTGTTATTACCCTATCACTTTTCAGCAGCCTTTCAGCACAGAGCCAGCAATTTTATCCCAAGAGAAGCCATGAAGGGTGGTTATTAGTGTGCATCACTGCCAGCAGCCGGGGTCCTTCCTGTCCCTACTGGGAGCAGCCACTGGCACTGGGAGCTGCAGCCTGCCTTCACCTCCATCACCTGAAATGCCTTTAGTAGCTGTCTAACCTGGACTCTCTCAGGTTTGCTTTTGCGCTAACCCGTGCTCATTTTGATCTTTTCATGAACTGATAAAAGAGCAGAAAAATGCTTTGCTGCTGTGGGTCGCTCCCAGGTTCATTTCTGGTGCTTTCTGGAACATTTTCCAAAGTGGAGGGCCTCTCGGGTTTCTCCCCAACCATGTCTCACAGCACAGCAACAAGTCAAGCAAAACACCTGCCGAGTGTCTCTGTTTACTGGGAATAACTACAGCCTGGTGTAGTTATCGCCGTGTGGTACCGCTTAATTAATATTGCTAAAGTACATGGTTGAGTGGGGCCCAAGGTGCAGGATCTCTGCAGGGTTAATTACTAGCAGCTGGAATAGTAGCTCATCCTCAGCTTGCTGCTCGCTGGCTGTCGGGGCACACAGGCTCACTGCACAGGTTTGAGGTGAGCTCCTGTTTGCTCATAATAAAGCACGTTTGACTCAGCCATCCCTGGTTCAGGCAGGTGCTCGTATTGAGGAGCGCCTGCCAGTTTGCCAGGGACACAGCTGCCCAGACAGTGATGATTGTGAAAGATGAGCCAAAAGCAAGATTTCTTTCCTTTCTGATTTATTAATTTCCTTAATAAAAGAGAGAAGTGATGAGAAGGAATCTGATTACCAGGAGCCGAGGTAAGTGGCATGCAGGGTGCAGTCCTGTCCCACGTGCCAAAACCATTTATTGAGTAAGGTTTTACTGTGGCACAATGAGGAAAAATCCCACAGCTCTTCTCGAGGTGAAGACAGGGAGCAGGAACTTCTCCCTCGTCTCACTGAAATCCCATCACCACTGCTGTCAGCATTGCCTGACCACCTGTCTCTGCGGTGTGTTTGTTTGCTAGCAAAAATCCTGTGGAAAAGGGCTCTTCAACCTCACCTGCAGCCACCTCAACCTTGTGGAGAAGGAGTACTTCGGCCTGGAGTTTCGCAGCCAGGCTGGGAACCAGGTGAGTGCTGCACTGTAGCGTGCCCTTGCAGCAGCTGCCCCCGTGGCTGGGGGCTTGCTTAGCACCTCCCTGAATTACCAGGTGGAAAAATTCAACAGAAAGGTTTGCCATGATGCCAAAATTACCTTAAAAACGGGAGTTACAAGGGGAGCCACAAGCTGGTTCGCAGAACCCCAGTGTGAGCCACAGCCCATGGGTTTTATCCGTAGGCATCTGTGCAGGGCTGCCCAGGGGGATGGCATGTCGCAGCAGCCAAGCTGGCCAACATTTTTATGTTGCATTCTAGCATGCTGCTGCTTCTTTTATTCCCCCTGTCTCTTGTGCTGTCTATTCACCCAGTTCTTCATTGATTTATTTCAGGTCTGGTTGGAGCCACTAAAACCCATAACAAAGCAAGTCAAAAGTAAGTATTTAAAAGATAAGATTCTTCTAAATCTCTGCTAATGGCAAACTAGTGCAGATGCATTCATGCAGTGTTATTGCTTGGGGATGGGGGTTCTGGTTTCCAGCATTTACCTGAGCTCATTTTGTAGCGTGAGGCTGGGCAGTGGTGTTTGCAAAGACACTACAGTCCATATGAAATCCTGCAGAAATACCACTGCCTTTGCAATCTGGTATCTGCACCATTTTAGGCTTGAGCTGCTAATGGCAGCTTGGCAGAGGAGCAGGAGCTGCTGTGTACGTATACGTGCGTGCATTGCTGTGCTGGCAGAGTTGCAGCATCGCTCTCTACATGTCTTTCTTTCACCTTTGCGGTTCATAGCAGCCCAGATGCAGCGTGAGCCCTGCCTGGAGCAGGTTAGCTCTCACAGGCTCTGCTGCTTCTCTCCAGCCCTGAGACCCCGTGTTCTGCTGCATAATGATGCTGCAGAGCTTGACCTGAATTCAGGCTCAGCATCCCCTGCCATGGCCATGATCAGTAGTAACACAGTGTCCCTTTCAGCCTATGCCTGTTTCTACCCTACAAGTGATACTTTCCCCAAATACACGATGATTAGATGGTTGAGAGCATGAGGCTACAACGCCAGTGTTTGCCACAAGGAGGCTGTAGTGCAGTGTTTGCATCGATTTCCCTCTAAGGCGAAAGACGGATAAGAGCCTTCCCTTTTTGGGTGCACCAGAAGTGGGATTATTTTGGGTACCAATTTCTTTTTCCGTGTCCCTTCCAGCCTGCTTTTGACATGGTGGGACAGTCGGTGCCTACAAAATTGTCAGCCTCCCTCTGTGCTCTTTGTCTTGGCTGCGTGTTCTCACTCATTCCACACAAAAAAATTTCCCCAAGAGTCTCCTCCGAAGCTGTTGCATCCCAAGTGCTTGGAGGGATGGATATAATGTACAGCCCCACTGATGGCAATTACCTCGGAGCTCCGGCCACACTCCAGACAACAAACTGTGGCACCGCTCCATAAAACCTCCCTCTTGGCAGGGGTCTTTGCAATGTAAAGAATTGCTGGGCATTTTCTCTTTACGATTATTTAGATGTCTAACTCCCTGTTTGCTTCCATTGGCTCTGGGCAGGCTGGTTTTGGGGAACAGGCTGGAGTCCCTGATGCTCAGGGCATCCTGCCCTGATTTATAAGGGCCTGGAGTAATTTAATCTGTAAGGAGACAGCATGTGTGAAAAGAGTTGTAAATGTTCTCAATAGACACGTAAAAGAAAACTTATAAAGATGTTGTGTTTTAAGATCCTAAGGAGGTTCTTTTCAAATTTATGGTGAAATTTTTCCCAGTGGACCCCGGCCATCTGAGAGAAGAGCTGACCAGGTACAGTTCTTGTTCTATTACTTCTTACTGCACAGTCCTATATTTTTGTAATTGTGAAGCACGTGGTTAATTCCTTACCTTCATCCACTCTAGGTTGTCTGTTAGCAGTTGTTATCTTAAGTATCGAAAGAACCCTGTACTTAAAAAAACAAACCCAAGAGACTATCTTTTCTTGATCTTCTGTTTTTAAACAAAATCCACTTGAAGGATCAGCTGTCTTAAAAGGCTGCAATTTGTTAACTGTCAAACGCTTTAGCAGTTGAGTAGCTGAGTCTGACCGCGCTCAGTCTAGCTCCTGCCTCAAGCTGTGTGCTGAAAGAAGAACCTTAATTTTATTTTTGAAAAGGACATTGTTAACTCTTATGTTATAGGGAAAGCACTGTGAACAGGAACTAAGAATAAAACTAAGTCAGTGCTTCTGCACAACCTTAGCCTGGAGAGATGCAAATGGCCTCTGAAGCATAAAGGAATGTTAACTCTGAAACCTACTAATGGCAGGGGCGTGCTGGTCATGGTGGTGCCCCTCTGCAGCCTTTTGGGGGGGCTGCACACTCCTCCCATGACCCCACAGACCTGCATTCATTGGGTTGAATCATGGGTGAGCACAGGGGAGAGGCGCGAGGGCAAACACCCCTGCACACACACAGCAAACGCTCACAGCTCAGCCCAGCGCCTCACTCGCTGCTGAGCCTGGCTCTCCCCTGGGCCATGCTCCTCTACCCCTCCACAGGTACCTCTTCACCCTCCAGATCAAGAAGGACCTGGCACTGGGGCAGCTGCCCTGCAGCGACAAGAGCGCGGCGCTGCTCGTCTCCCACCTGCTGCAGTGTAAGGGCAAGCGAGTGCCTGCAGGGCTGGTGCCCCTTCCTCAGTAAGGGGTGGAAGGGCTATGGGGCTTTGCTTTGGCCGTGCAGCCAGGCGTTCCCCCTGCAGTGACCCCCTCGCAGATTAACCCCGCTGTCCCCACAGCTGAGCTGGGTGACTTCCATGAAGAGACAGACCAGCAGCACCTGGCGACTCACAGGTATCTGCCTAACCAAGAGTACCTGGACAACAAGATCATGCACTACCACCGGAGACACCGGTAAGAGCTGCTCCACACCACGGCTGCCCAACCCACGCACCCGAGAGGCTCTTGCCTCTCAGAGAGGCTGTTCCTGTCAGCAGGCAGGATGGGTGCAACGCCAGTGTGTACACATCCAAAATGGCACTTTTTTCAATCCATTTCAGTGACTGCCTTCTCACTCTTTTTGCTTCCTCGTGCGTTTGTATCTCCAGTGGGAAGACACCAGCTGAGTCAGATGTTCAGTTGCTGGATGTGGCTAGGAAGCTGGAGATGTACGGGATTCGCCCTCACCCCGCCAGTGATGGCGAGGGGCTGCAGATCAACCTGGCGGTGACGCACATGGGGGTGCTGGTCCTGCGGGTGAGCCGGGGGGTTGGGGCAGGCTGCCAGCACCCAAGCAGGGTGGCTTCTCCCCAGGGACATCACCTTGGGCTGGGGGGGGGAGAGGGTACACCCTTCTCCCTGTGCTCCAAACCCTCCCAAATCCTACAAGAGGCAGCACACCCCGGCAGACCTCGGGCACGGAGGTGATGCTCCCGGGCATTGCTGCGGGGCTCAGCCCTGCCACCTCCACCAGTGCCGGCTGCTTGGCACTGAGGCAGCCCTGGCTCTCTTGGCCTTTGTCATGTTGAGCGCGGCCGTGTCAGCACCACAGGTTGCACGGCTGTGTCACATGTGTTCACTGTATAATCTTCCAGCAAAAATAGCCACCTCACGTCTGTGCAATTACATAACACTGTAATCACAGCGTAGCTGCAGAATAAATACAGAGCTCCTTGCAGCCGGTGTGAAGCAGTGCTTGCCTCCCACACTAGCTAATTTCAACCTGGAAACATCTTGCCAGAGCAGAAAACAAAACCCTTAACTGTGGGTCTGCTGTTCATAATTAGTGCTGCCAGACCCAGTTATTTATTCAGAGCCGTAAACACCCCTCATGCATGATTAGAGCATCTGTGAGCCCATTAAAAACCAAGCTCTCCCAGAAATCTGAGAGGGTCTCAGTGCCACAGCATGGAGCAATGCAATTTTACCTGGTCCTGCTGTGATACCAGTGTCTGCATCCAAATTGATGCGTAATGGTAATGAGGGGTAAGGTACGCTTGCAGACTGCTTAAACTGGGTCTAAAGGCACAGGAGGGAGCTGAGCTCTGCTATGCTTACCAGCAAATGAGAGGAGGGGTGCTGGTGGTGTATTAACTTACCTGAGCTGGGATGGATGGGATGCTCTCTGCCTTCACCTCTGTGAGGTTTGTCTTGGGATGATGGGGTTTTATAACTAGCTTCAATAGGCAGAGTTAGATGCTGACACTCATTTCCCTTTTTTTGGGATCAACTGATGGACCAACTGCCACCCCTTCCTCAGACCCCAGCAAGAGTGAAAGCTGCATCAGAATCTTGTGCAGTGTCCTGCAAGCTCAGGACTTGGTACTTCTGCAATTCTGACTTGCTCTATCCTGCTTTAACTGCTGTGCCTGTCATTGCAGGGCAATACAAAGATCAACACATTCAACTGGTCCAAAATTCGCAAACTGAGTTTCAAGAGGAAACATTTTCTCATCAAGCTCCATGCAAACATCTCTGTAAGTATTGCACTGCAGGCAGCTGCCAGGAGCAGGAGCAGGCAGCTGTGGACCGAGGATCAGCCATATGAAGTTCCCGATTTTGAATTAAATCTGTTCCTGCTGCTCAGGGGTGATGCTCCTCCCTCCCTTTATCATGGCATGCGCCGCACCCATGTTCCCAGTGGGGTGGTGCTGCACTGCCCAGAGCCAGTGGCAGCCCAGTGCGATCCTCTGGGGGGTCAAGAGGGCAAACGGCAGAGCCTGGCCCTGCACCCCCTGATGCTGGCGTGCTTGTTTCTGGCCACGCAGGCACTGTGCAAGGACACGCTGGAGTTCACCATGGCGAGCCGGGACACCTGCAAGGCTTTCTGGAAGACGTGTGTGGAGTACCATGCCTTCTTCAGGCTGTCTGAAGAACCCAAGTCAAAGCCCAAAGCGCTTCTGTGCAGTAAGGGCTCCAGCTTCCGCTACAGGTGAAGCCCTAGGGGAAAACCAAATGCATGAGGCCAGGAAGGGTGTGGGAGTGGCTCAAAGCTTCCTTTTTTTGTTACGTGGCTGGACGCAGGAGGATGATGCCCAACAGCTGTTTTTTCCTAGAGAGATCCTTGCCTTGGTTCTGCTGTATCCCCTTGCCTTCCTCGGGGTATGGGGATGCTCTTGGCTGGGGCTGGTGGTATTGCTCACACTTTCCCCTTCCCCCCCTGCAGTGGGAGGACACAGAGGCAGCTGCTGGAGCATGGGAGGAAGGTGAAGATGAAGAGCTTGCCCTTTGAGAGGTACCAGGGGTCATGGAGGAGGGCTGTGCCTGGACCAGGGGAAGATCCTACTGGCCATTCACCCCCCCATGCTCTTGACCTTGCAGGAAGCACTACGGGTCCCACTATGATGAGAGACAGTGCCGCTCCTCCCCAGACCTCCTGACGGACGTCTCCAAACAGGTATTTCCCCCTGGCATCAGAGAGGGGTAGTGCTAGAGTAGGGGCTATTGAAATCATGGCCTCCAGCTGGAGTTCAGCTGGAAGCTAATCCTTGGCTCCGCAGGCTCCCTGCTGGCCCTGCCTGCCATGCTTTGCCCCCTGCCCAGCCACGAGTCTGGGCACCTGGGCACCCACCCACTCTCTGCCCTTGCTCAGGTGGAGGAGCTGCGCCTGGCCTATGGCAATCGGGGCTCCTACCATGCCAACGGGGTGCACACCTCCGAGCCCACACTGGACAGCCAGCGCCGCAGTTCTGCCGTGGAAGTGACGTTTGCTGCTGAGCTGGAGCGCTCCAAGCCCGAAGCATCCCCTGCCTTCTTGTCCCACTCCAAAAGCTCATCTGCCTTCCCCCTACTTTACTCGGAGCTGGAGCTAGAGCGGGCATGGGAACCTGCTGACCTCTTTGGTGCCAGGAACCCCTTGACCTCTTTTAGGCCCCACCACCAGTTCACCGGGAACAGTAAAAGCACCTCAGTGGGTAACATGCGGGAGGTGAGTGCCCGGCAGCTGGTGTATACAGACGTACCGTGTCCCCCGTCCGTGCCTGCCCCAGCTCCGCAGGTCCTCTTCTACCTGGACAGGCCCCCACAGGCTCCATGCCACACACCAGCACCCAGCAAGGATGACGTGGGACCAGCTGGTGGAGGTGGCCCCATGGCAGCAAAACCCCCCAGGCGGAGCCCGAGTGAGACCCAGCCTGGAGAGTTTCATCACAAGGCTGCATGCATGGCAGTGGGTGCAAGGCTGGCCCCAGCAGGGGAGAATAGGTCCCTGGCTCGCTCCTTCGATTATGGCCTTCAGGAGCAGCCTCCCAAGAGGTCTTGGAGCCAATCAGACATGAAAACCATCCGCTTCCCCTATGGCTCTGAGTTCAGACCACTGGGGCCGTGCCCCACACTGAGCAGCCGGAGAGCAGGTGTCTTTTGGCACATGCCAGCGCAGCAAGGGCTGGCACCAGGGCTGCGATGCTCTGCCGAGCGCTATGTGGGCAGCAGCACCGAGTCCAGCGACTCCGACTCTGACCTCCTGGCTGCCGACTACTGCTCCCTGTATGGCCGAGTGCTGCGGTCACCTATGGCCCGGGTGCGGCTGTCCTCTGGCAGCCTCCAGCTGGATGAAGAGGATGAGGAGGTGTCTTTCGCCACTGGTGCTGCTGAAGAAAGGACTTCCAGGGGGGCCTCCAGGTATTTCACCTAGATACCTGACACTGTCCAGAGGGAGCAGAGGTGGCTGGCACCGACATGGGGCCGCACAAGGTGCCACTCTTGTCTGCAGGGCTGCTTACTTCTTGCAAAACATTGATGGGCTTGTGTTGTGAGAGTGCTCTTAGTTATGGAGGATGTATTAACAGACAACAGGGAGCATTCAGAAGAAGTACTTAACCCCTGCACCACATTTGGAAGTTAGTGCATCTCTGCCACCACATGCAAGGGTTCTGCTCCAGCCGGGGGAGCCAGGGCTCTCCTAAAGTCCTGCAACGACCTTGGGTCCTGCTCAAGCTGGTGGCAGCTGGCCATGCTTGGTGTTCAGCTGATGGATTCTTCATTGAGGGGGTAGGTATAAAAAGAAGAGTCATCTCATGGAAGAGTTTAAACTTCTGTTTCTCACAGCTGCAGGGAAGGGTGTTTGAGGCCCACTGGGAGAGTAGTAGGTTTAGGGGAGGTTGACCTGTGGACACAGAACCCGAATCCGTTCTGCCTCTCCTCCCTCCAACGCTGCAGGGAGTGCCTGGTCCTCCAGGACAAGGTTGCATGCCTGGTGTACTCTTTGTGATCCTCGGAGCCAGAGTGGAAGCACACAGCTCTGTCTTCTCCCAGTCAGTTTGCTGCGCTATTCTTCCACAAGAAACATCCCATTGCTGCCTGCAACTCATTTAGCAACATCCAACAGTGAGCGCAGGGAAGTGGGGTCATGAATGACAACCATATAACTCTGCTTCTTTCAGGTCCATTAGCTGTCATTTTTCTGGCAGCAGCTCCGTAACCCCAGCACCTCAGGGGCCTGCTCAAATCTAGGGGAGCAGAGCATGTAAGGGGGTCCTTTGTTGCACCGAGTCAGGCGGCAGTTAAGCAGCATGGGGAAAAAGATCTCAGGAGGGATTAGGAAATAAACAGGCAGCTGCTGCTCATCCTTGACATTAGAAAGTAGCTCTGCTTTACCCATGGTGTTTCCGAACTTTCCCATTTACTACAGAAGAGACTGCCATGGGGCAGCAGGAGGGGGATTCCCAATTTATTAATTGCTACCTTGAAGGGTGAAGGTATAAAGATAGTTCTTGGAAGTACTTTTATTACAAAACCTTCTCATTACCCTAAACCTACATGGAATCTATTTAGGAGACTGGAGGATGACAGAACCTGTGTAAGATTTTAGGGGAGAATTGTATTACTTTTTCTTCAAGAAGCCTGTAAGACTCTGAAGGACATGACTTTAAGGAGAGGGATAGCCCAGAAAATACAGAGTTGAGAAATTATTATGATGTGCTAAGACGGATTTCAGAATCAAGGAGGCTGTGTCAAAGACAGAAAGTAGGTTAAAATGTAAAAAGAACTGGGCTTACGGGTACTGCTCACCCTGCTGTCCCTTTGTTTTAGAAGCTGGACAATAAAACAGTTTTTCATACCAGAATTTTGGGTTCTTCCTTCTGCACCCCCAGCCCACCTTCTCCTTTGCCCCCCCTTACCCCCCGGCACCCTTCATTGCTCCTTGAAGCTGCTTGGCTGGCTCCCTTTGTACCTTCACTGCCCCAGCGACGAGGGAGATGCACCAAGATGCCTGAACGCTACCGAGAACCACCACATTCTTGGTTGGTTTCCTAAAGAAATGCATTAGATCAACACACACTGTAAGGTTTACTTTTGCTCCTAGTTACCCTGTGCTGAAGAAGCAGCGAAACAGAGAGAGCCCACATGCTGCTCTGGCAGGGATAATCTTTCTGGATATAAAGAGTTGTTTCTTCCCTTTCCCAAAACTTCGTACCTTGGAAAGAACAGGAACCAGCACTTGATACAGCACTGAAGTCTATATGCACAATTTGATAGAGGCAGAAAAAAAAAGCAGCAGTGTTCAAAGTACACACTGCACACACAGTCCTCAGAGAGTGTCCCTTAAAAGGTCATACCCTGCGCTGTCACTGTTCGCTCCAGAAAGCACGGAGACGTGGCTGAAGGTTGGCCTAGGTCAGCTGTACCTTAAGCATGACCCAGAGCAGACACAGTCCCACGAAGAACAACCAATGTGCAGCCACACTGCCCCATCCTCCAGGAGCTGCCAGCTCTGGCATTCAGGATTACGCTGGGAAAACAGCATTGAGGAGAAACAAGGACTTGGGAACTATTTTTGGATTTTTCCATTGACTACAGAGCACTGGGGCACTGTGTGTGCACTGTGCCATAGCACATCCTAAATGGTGGCCAACAATAGCAGAGGAACAAAGCAGCTTGCAAGGAAGTGACAGAAATTAACATCTTCAAGCTAAATCCATTGCATAAACTACCCTTCTTGGGAGTGACTGGAGGAACAACCCCAGTAAGCAGTGGCTCACATGTCAAGGAACAATTGAAGTAATCCTTGAGTCACTCTGTCCCCATGGTCTCCGTCCAGCCCTACTCACTCAGAAGAGGCAAGAACACAGATTTAAGCAATTCGGTTTCACTAGGGAAGAAAATGAAGATGGAGAGAGAACATGGAACAGTTTGGTCTGCTAACAGTGACAGACAGAAGTATCTGGGAAGTGTAAACAAGCAAGAATTATTAAAGGGGAAGAGGAGGCACAGCAGCACAAGTGTCAAAACATTAAGCTACTTAGTGCATTCGGACCGAAGTAATCAGAGTTCAGAAAAAAAGATGTATCATTTCTAGATGAAGCTGATCTTAAAATTCAGCTGCACGATGCTGAGCAACAATTTAGGCCTAGGCATGCTATGTTAGGATATAAACAGAAGCAAAATGTACACTGTATGCGGACAACTTCACTTTGCGGGAGCACTAAGACAGGTTTCAGTGTATTTACCTCATGTCTGTTTTAAGTGTTTATTTATCTGAAAAAATGTGATATACGACAAGCCAACATAGATACCACTAAAACTCTGCTGAGGAAAATAATTTTATTCCAGTGTTAAGTCATAGAACAGTGTGATAAAAATCAGACCTTTAACAGTTGCTAAACTTTGTGCAAACACATTAAGAACCTAAGTACTTTCCTACCAAGCTACAGGCATTCAGTGGAATGCAAGAACAGCCGTCTATGATGCTACGCCCTTACCGTACAGAAATGTACTAAGGTCAGAGACCAAGGGGTTCACGAATGGTTACATTGATAAAAGACTCCTCTACCCAAGAACAATACATTTCTCTATTCTGCAATTCAGACTACTCTGATAAGATTAGTTCTTCTCAATCTACAGCGGAAGCCTAGCAAACCAAACAGGGCAAGACGGTGGCTGCTGCATGAATATTTTGATATACCTTTCCATTAGCTATCTGCCAGCAACAGAATACTGCTGATTGAGTTACAGAGTTCATCAATAACTAACACATGGTGGGGAAAAAGACAACTGTTCTCTGGGAACCAGTAACAGACACCCATTTTTTAGAGTTAGATTATAGTCTGATGATGCACAGAGATGTTAGATGCAGAAATGCCATATGCAGTACAATGAAAAACCTGCTTGAATGGACTTGAGGAAAATGAGGTTGTACTATACACATGCAGATGAGGTTTTTCCCCACGCTGTCCTGTGAGGTAAGTATACGTCCCACCCATTTCACAGGCAAAGAGGAGGCACCATAGTTTAACACTTTGTTAGTCTTATCACGACCAGAACAAGTTCCAATTTCCCCTTTAATTCAGTAACCCTCCTTACTCAGAACCGTTTATAGAGTTGCATAGATTAAAGACCCCGTGGCAACAGAGCAGAAGCACCCGTTACAAAATTTGGGAGGAAATCAATTACCTCTCCCCTCGATCTCCCACCTAAAAAGAAGACCTTAAGGGAACTGATATGGAAGTAAAGGCATGTTTTTAATTGTGAGAACTGTATGGAGCTCTTTATAACGAGATTTGGGTGGACACTGCTGAAGTGAAAGCTGAGGTAATTTGTAGCACAGGCCTTTTTTGTACCTTCACTTCACAATGCCAAGTTCACAATGAAGTCAGAGTGTTCTGACATCTCTACCATGTTCACAGGCCATGCATATTCATCTGAGCACAAAGATCCTGAAGCCTCCTCTTTAGGAATGGAATCAAATTGAATCCTGGGGCTGCTCCATCTGTCTATAGCATTCTCTGTGGCACAGCAGCTGGTAGGTGTCCTCCAGACAAGAACTGCACAGGGGAGACTCAAACCTTTTCAAAGCAAACATGCAACTCTGTGCAAGAAACACCTGGAACATCAGTCCGTAGGAGGTATACCCACACCCCTACACACCTCCTAAAATCCAGAATGAAATGCACAACAGAACAAGCTCATGAAAGTTTACAGAACTTAAATATTTATTTTTAAACCATTTAACCCCAAAAAAACATTGAAATAAGCTTCATCTATAAACAGATTTACAAGACTAACAACTACAGAAGCTAAAGGAGCACTACAATTTGTTTCTGTGATGCAGTTATTTTGTAAAGCTTCAGATCAACTGTATTTACAACTTTTGCTGCTTTTACATTTATAAAAATATTTATTTAATCCATAACATTATTGTTTTCAAAAACTATTTCCAGACTTTTTTCTCAGATATAAATTCTAATCGAATTTCAATTATATAGCAGATGAAAGTTTTAAACAGAAACATTTTTTAAAATTAAAACAAGGAGTTAAAAGTAATTTTTTTTTACAGTGTAGGCACCATTGAAAATAATTGTCCTTGGCATATCTAACCACCGTCTCTCACAAGTGTCCTTTATATAAAAGCGATGTAATGGCAACATTTGACTAAAAATGCAGTATTTACTTGCACACCATTACTTTTTCAATATTTGGCAGATATATTTCAGGTTCTTTAAAATTACTTTGTGCAAAAACAAAATGTGCAGGTCTGAACCATAAAATAAACACACCCAGCCTTTATCAAAAATAAATTTACACCAACAGTTCCACAGCTAAGTACTGAAAACAATCCCAGTTCAAAACTTCAGCATAATATACATACTAGGTTGAAAAAGGGAAAAAAAACAGAAGAGAAGATATTACCCATCTAGCAGTACCATAAATATATAACTGAAAGCAACTTTATAATCTTACCTACTTTTTATGGAAAAAAAAAATCACTCTGTACTACACAGTACTATCTTTTTGTGAAAGAATATCTATAACTCAGTTATTTGCATATTAACTGGTAAATACATATTTAAAATACACTTTCAGAAAATTATAAACAAATTATGTTGATGTACTGTATTTAATGTATTTAAGAACAAAAACGTGTATAAATATCTTACAGGAGAAACAACACCACCACATGGAACGCTGGTGTTACACTTATACCTGCTTGTGAGGTATGTATCATGCGACGCTCGGCTTCTCTGGCTCCCTTCCACCCAGGCATGTATACTCAGAGGAAAAAAAATTAAATTAAGTTAAATTGGACTTCAGGTTTTGTCCATTATTGCCAAAAGCCCCACTCCCTCAACTGTATTGCTTTAAATTTTCCTACCATGATGATATAAGATTGAATTACTACTTCAAAACCTGTTCTAAAAGGTAATACATATACTGTACATCAGGATAGACCTGTTGCTACATATCACCTGCAAGCTATTGACATATTGCTCTCAAATATATTTAATCATAGAGCTGCCTAAAATACTGTACCAATTTAAAATTGTGATACTGTTGCAGGTTTATTTTCCAGGGCACGATATCTATATGCTGGTTGAAGCAGGTGCTACAGCAATACCCTTGCCACTACATGTTTTGAATACATTTGTGAAAAAGCTATTTTCTCTGAAGCTTGTTAGTGATTTACAAAAGTTTAACTCATGAATACAAAAGACCCGTACATCCCCATGTACAGGAACAAAACAGCATCAAAACATACTGTACTTGCACTTTCTATTAACTAAAGTAATGGTTATCTCTAAAAGCAAAACTGCACCTCGACATTTATCAGATTAAACAGGTGAAACTACAATATTAAAAGTTGTTCTTTACAAAATAATTTCCTGAAAATATAAAACCATGTGCACTGCCACAAAATAGTTGAGTAGGTTCTTCCAAATCCTCAATCACCATCAATATGTTGCAAACATCCAAAAGGCACAAGGAGCTCATGAGCTAAGCACTGCCAAGCTTGAAGTAGTTTTGGTGGGTTTCACTGGGTCCATACAAAACAGCAGTCAATTATGTGAAGTTTCTTAGGATGAGTCATTAACAGAAAATCTACAGATTAAAAAAATGCAAATAAGAATTTTGTTAATTATACTGTTTCAGCTTGGCAAACAGCAGATAACTCTTTCTGCATCACAAAACCAGTACACGCCTCCATCTCAGCAGCTCATAGGAAAAAAACACCAGAAGTAACATTTGAGAAAATATTCACTAAAACGATGTTGAAGATTCTCCTGCTCCCTTACTTGCTATAAATATGCTCATGACAGAACTGCAGGCTAAATTAAAACAAGCAAGGTGTAACAACTACAGTCAAATTGCACCACTAGAGGACCAAACAGACATAGTAATTGTTACTACAGGTTTTAGTCTCAAACAGAAGGGCTACAAAAAACTACCAAAGCTAAAAGTTTAAAGCATGGGAAATAGCAGATCTTTCACTTATAACTAAACTACTCAAATGTACCCAACATACGAAGATCAGTGTCAACTAACCTTTCTTGTGCATTAATACTTAATTCAAAATTTTTCTTTTCAAACAGACTTTTTTTTCCACAATGCATAAACAAACTCCAGAACTTACTTCTGAAATTTCTCCATAAGTTTCTTCACCATCTTATCTGTGATCCCTGGACACGTTGCTTCTGCCATATTGATGCTTTTCTCAAGTTCCTCAATTGCTTTCTTTCTGCTAGCATTATTTGTGTCTTGCTGCTTGAGCTGAGCAGCAAACCAAAACAGACAAAATTTGTAAGACTTATCAGACACTTGGGTAATACTTTCAAAGAAGTTTAGAGCCAAGACTTACCTCAGCAAACACTGGGGTGATTATCATAGTTAAACAACTCAGGGTTTTAACAAGATCCTGATCCTAAAAGTTAACAGATAAGGATTACATTAGCATATTCCTATACAAAGTATAACCTGCAGTTAACACAAGACAAGTGATTTCGAAAGTTCAGTTAAATTCGAAGTGCTTAAAATGCATTACAAAAACAATGAGGGCACAGTATATGTTACACAATGCAGAAACGGATGCCTGATGACACATCTGAAACCGTGTCATATATTGTCAGAAAAACAGTTCAGTTTTTCCTCTCTAATATTATACGAGTCTTTAAAATTCAGATCTCCGTGAACAGATACCGATGTGTTAGTACGTGATATTTTTTGCACTTAAGGCTGACATGCGCAGAGGAATTGTCACTAAGAAGCATCATCTCGCAAACTATGAAAGGATAGTCAGTTCGTACAAAAAGTAATTACTACATTTTATCACTATCTGCTTTACACTGGCTACACCAGCACTTAGAAAGAATAAGTTTTCAGACTGTACATACCGTTCCATTCTGCAGCTTCTTTGCATCTGGCTTCTTTCGAACTGTAGTAAAGCTCCATTCCGGATGAGAGTTATTTTCTTTATTACTGGACTCCCTGAAGAAAAAGGATAGAATGTACATAATATTAGCCACAACAGAACACTAGGCAAGCATAGGTAACCCAGATACATGATAAATCCAGACGGATTAGTTCCGTAGTCCTTAAAATAAGAAGAAAAGCGTGTATTGAAACATTAACTGAACTTTAAAAAAACTTCAGAGGCTGAATAAATTGAAATTTGATCAAAGCAAACAGAAGATGTTATCTACCCATAAAGCTTACCTTCTCCATGGCATCCCATTTAAAACAGTTATCTGATATCCAGAAAAGCAAGAGACTTACAGAATGTATGTTGTTCCACAGGCATTGTGCAAAGTTCTTCATACACCTCAACCTTGCTCTGCAATATTTCTAATTATTTTTGGTATAACCACTAGCCCTAGACTAGGAAACACACAGTGCTTAAACAGAACTGAAACTGAGTTCAGAGAGAGAAAGTTTAAAACAATAATGAGCAAATAGCTTGACTTATGCATTAGTCTAAGTTCTTACAAAGGGTTTTCCTTAAAGAAGTCAATGAAAAACACATGGAATGCAGACAGAGCTACAGAAAATGAGTTAATTACACAGAGAAACTGCAACATACCTACTTTAGTAAGATTTTTTTAAAAAAGCCCCAAAGAGACTAAACTGAAAATAAACTTACGAATCTGAACCATCGGAATCACTTTCATCACTACTATGTCCCTCTGCTTTCCATCTCTTAAACCTATCAATCAGTTCTGTCAGATAGGAAGTCTTCTTGGCATTTTTCATAATGAATTTGTGCTTCAGAAGTTCTTTTGCAGTAGGGCGCTGTAAGAAACACTTAAATATTTAATGTTATGCTAACATTTCATGATTTTAAATGTTAATAGGGGAGATTTAGTAAGACAACCAACATCTAGAGCTAACTCATAGTATCAGGAAATTAAAGAAACAGGAAGTCAAGAAAAGCCAGTAGCACACATTTACAAGCGTTCTAAAAATATGATCAAATGACATACAGACTATATTGCTTATCCTTCTGCGCTAGAAGGTACACACCCAGGAAAATGACTAATCAAAATTCTCCACTGCAACATTTCCTTGTAAGCAGAATTCAGACAGACAGCAGAAGTTCTACTGGAGAAAAAGCTTTAGGATTCCCTCCTCTGTTAAAGCTTCTCTTCTGACATTATCCTAGGTTTGAGTGCATTTTAGGAAGCTGCATCTGCCACCATCATTTCTTTCAGCATTCTCCCTCCTCCTTTCAGTAATTTAAACAAGAGACACCAGGATGGAGACATAACTGTTAAAATGCACCACTACCATTTACAGTGGAAAGTATAGTCTCTAAAATTATTTCAACCAACTACCCCAGAAAAATAAGCATGAGAGAGCAGAAAACAAAACCAAAACATCTATACAGACACACATGTATATCTACTCACAAATGTTGGGTCCTTATTCAGACACGCATCAATGAATTCTTTAAAAGGTTTACTGAATTCTCCTAGTAAAGTTGGAGGATTGTTTTTCGGAATGAGAAAGAGAACTCTCATCGGATGCATATCCGAGTTCGGAGGCTCCCCTTTGGCTAGTTCAATAGCAGTGATTCCCAATGACCAGATGTCAGCCTGAGAATGGGAGAAGTTACTTTTAGTACAAAAATTAAGGGCTAACATGACTAAGCATGTAATAACCAAGATCTTCACATATACTGCGGCTATAGAAAATATTTTTTGTCTAAGTAGGTAGTGCTAAAGACTCCTTTCTAATATTTGAAGGCAGTAATTCTCAAAGACCTGTCTGACTTAATCAGTCTTTAATGACAGACAACTACAACATCACTTTTGCAGCATACTGCTCTAACACTGTCGGTAAGTGCATCTAAACACACATGCTTTTAGAAAAAGCTTCCAAATATTAATCTTCCTTGAATTTTTTTTCCCTACAAACTGCCACAGATTTCTTGTGTCTAATTCAGATTTTTTTTAGATAGCAACGCTGTGTGTTGATGTTACTTTTTAAACTGTAGATACACTGAGGTATCCATCCTTGTTTGACACCTCACTCTAAAGCAACAAGGCAGACAGCTGAATCAAATCCAGCATGTGATCACTTCACTTACTTCCTAACAGACTGCTTGATGAATTTAGCTAGAAAATTATCAACACCAACAACCTAAAACACCAAGTTCACAGCTTAAGTTTCAGAATTATGAAGTGGTATTGGTTTTAGCTAACGGTAAGCATTAGAAACAAATTCTGCCCTTGTATCAAAATATCTTAAATATGTTTCCAATTTAGAGATCTTTCCCAAGTGCATCTCGCACATTACTTGCATCTTTTTAGATGAGCTACAATAGCTATTAAGGTCAATGAAATTGTTACTGCTGACAACGTTTGACTAGACTTGGCACAGAAATCATAAACCAAAGTTGCCCATAGAGTAAACACAGGTTACAGTTTGCAATATTCCTTTACTATCTGCAAGAACTAAAATATCTGTATTCACTATTGAAGAATTAAAGTAGCTCGCTGTTTATTACTGAAATATCTTAACCAATAATCGTACATTGGTGCAAAATGTTTTGAAAGAAGAGATGGGGCTTTTAAATCTCTGTCCCTACAAAAATGTATGAATTTGTATTTTAGTTTCTGCCATTTTGAAGTAGGGACAGAAGGAGAAAGGTTAAAATTGAGTCCCGACGCCAAAATATTCATCAATATTACTCTAGAAATCAAAGTGTATCCTGTCCAAAACCCTTCAGCTGTCCTACCCAAAGGCTTGCATCTTCTGTTCATTCCCACCAGACTTCTGGCATAGGAAGAAAAAGGGAGAGGGCATTGCTCTTGCAACACATCGAGAAAAAGCGGAATGCAAAAGATTAGGTTGCTGGCAGAATGTAAATGAAGGGATGGTACAGCTGATTTATACACAGGGCAAGCAGAAGAGGAAACAGTCTCACTTCAAGTGGACAACACGCATTTTTAAAGTGGAGCAGAGTGCCTTCTCAAAATGCCCTAGGGAGCATTACATGTTACAGTTGTGCAACTGAAACCATAAACATGAGAACTACGACTTCATGCACATGCTCCTCCTTATCAGCAAAAACCCTTATGATATGTACACAAATCCCTTCCAGTCTGAAGGATCCTGGGAAAGTCTCCTGGAGTGTGACTATTTTCAGGACACCTTGGATATTCAATAGTCTTTTCTTTCCACGCATACCACAAGTACAGTTACATGTTTACTATTTCAGAAAAAAAACCACTATGAAAATATTGCTTTGCATATACCAAGATTTTTAGATTTCTTGCTCCTATTTTAGGTTGCATCCACACAGTGTACAAAGACCAATGCCAGTACCAAAGCACACTGCCTTTGCTCTAACCACACGCTCTAGGTCGTGTAGTGAGAATACGCGTGGGAGAAGACAGGACTGTTCCCTCTTTATTATCATTGCTAGCAGCAGTTTCCAATTCTCCGTAAAATGAGAAGGTTTTCTACTGTTAGCTCACATAGGGAAACTCTCCTTTGCAATCACCCATCAACAGCTCCCGTGAAAAAGAAATGCACAAGGTACTGTAATGCTGCCAGGGATACTCATCCTGCAATTCAAGTTACTTTTTTTTTTTTCTCAATACCAGTCACCTGTGCCAAAACCTGCAGCATTACACAGGCCCTCAGAAACACCATTAAAGAAATTATATCCAGAGCTGTTTATAAAAATCTGAGAAGGGAGTAAAATTTCAGCTACCACCTTATCTTTAAATAAGCTGATAAGTTCTGGAGGCACTCTTATTTGCAAAAGCTTTATAACTGTTTGAATTAAGCGTGAAACATTAAATTGAAATTAAAAACAAACGACCGAATCAGCCCACAACACTGAAAGAATCCAGGGAATTTCTCTGAAAAAACATTAACATGAAAGCATCGGTTTAATTGGTGAGGTTACAAGGGTCTTGCATGTGAGTATGGTGACATGTAACTACTATATAAAACCAATTTAATTGTACTTTAAATTTCATTATTTGAAACCCTGCAATTTGAAATCCACTTTTTTCTCTCCATACTGACAGAGCTAACACCACAAAAACGAACGTAATTTCTGTTGGACCTGCAGATACAAAGAAAATGTATTCTGCTCTCATACTTACTTTGGAATCATATGCTGACTGCTGAATAACTTCAGGGGCCATCCAAAAGGGAGTTCCAACAAAGGTATTCCTCTTAATCTGTGTGTCTGTCAGCTGCCCAGCAACTCCAAAATCAGCAAGCTTAACATCGCCTTGTTCGGATAACAAGACATTGGCAGCTGCCAAGGAAAAATAACATCTAAATTTGAATACTGCTTTTATGATTTGTAAAGGCTTTAACAAAGTAACATTTAAGATGTTACATACCTTTTATATCCCTGTGAATTTTCTTCTCTGAATGCAGGTAGTCAAGACCTTTCAAGATTTCCTTTAGCATGGTAGCAATCTGGAACTCATCAAATGGGCCAGCACGCAGCTTTGGAGAAAAGAAACATTGAAATAACTTCGGTCTTGGGTCTAATTTTTCCCTTGTTATTGATTTAATTATATTTTAAACCTGAAAGGTTTTTTTTTTTTCCAAAGGTCAAGAACTAACAGAATCCATAAAACAGTCAATTAAGTATGTCAACATTCTATCAGGAATAGGTGCCATTGGAATGATCACCTTCACATCTCCTCTGCTGGTAATACAATGAAAATGTTGTTACTTTTCTAGCACATACACTATGCACTCCTGTCGGCATTTAATGCACATGAAAAGCTAGAATTAGCTTTCCACTACAGCTTTCCACTTTATAGTTTCCTATAAATAGCAAACATTTTTGCATTTTAGACTAAATGAATTAAGAAACTAAGTTTATTTCAAAATAAATCAGTCTATTGACTGTGTTTCTTAATTGTAACAATGCATTTTTTTCCTGGTTCCAGCATTTTTGATTCCATGCTTGCTTTTGCTTGAGGAATATAACGTGCTACTAAAAGCTGCTAGTATGAAATAAGAGCAAGCTCTGGGCATTAGAACTATGTAATTAAACCAGAAGCAATTAAGGTGGGAGATTCTGCTATAAAAAACCCCAAACCTACAACACAGCACTAAAACAGAGAATACCATGAAATTACGGTATGGCAAAGCAAGGCAAATGAGGTAAAACTTAAAGTCTTTTTCTTATAAAGGTTCAGTGGTTTCAACTATCCTGTAAAAGCTATTTCACTGTTTCTGACAATCCACAGAAAACTATAAATTACTCAAAAGTGTTAAAGAAGAGTAACTGACAGCCCCTTTCTCAAAAAGTTTAAGTTCCAGTGCTACAAACTATTATACTACATGCTACACAATTACTGTGCTTTTGCATCCCTGTAGCTGAGCCGATGTGATATAATTTCATACAGAAGTTTAAATAGATTTGTGAAGTTAAGCACATACTTCAACTCTTGCAGACAGGACCACTGTTAGCAAATACATAATTAACACTATTTCATAACATCGAAGACACGATATTTTTCCTTTAGAATCACACAACCCAAAAACTGAGTTATATTGTCTTACAGGAAAGGGTGGGTCTCTTAAGCTTTACAGCCCAGGCAGAGCTGTACTGAAAGTCTGGGGAAACCACATCCACATACAGAGGGCTGTGTTCTTGTACTCTCTAAGCTACCTCCACCACGAATGCTGCACTATCTTAAGTAAAAGGCACTTTCATGATGAACTGAAAATACCTGAAAATGGAAAACCCAACACCTTTTAACCGGTGTAAAATTAACTGTACTCTGTGGGCACACATTTCACTCATTCCCAAGACCTAATCCCAGAGGAAACATTTTTTTAATTCAAGTGTAACGAATACTCTACTGGAGGGAGGGGACAGGGGATGGACAGACAACTCAAACCCCCAAAATCCACCACAGTGGAACAGTACTTCTCCTCATACAAAAGTGAAAAAACCCACCACATTTGACTGGATGTTTCTTAATTCTTAGATATAAACAGCAAAAAATCAACATCAATATAACAGAGCTACCATTCAAATTCACACTTTTTGGAACACTACAGTGTAGTAGTAACGAAACAGACACCTCCAGGGAGCAGATTTTACAAAGAGACTGTAAAGCACAACGAAATAAGGTTCACTAGTGCTTATAATGCAAAAAAAAAAAAAAAAAAAAACATATACTTACAAGATCCAAAGCTGACCCTCCACCCAAGTATTCCATTATTATCCATAGTTTTGTGCCCTGTAAAAGAAGGCATGAGTTATTAGAAGTCCAAGGCTACCGTAAAAAAAAAATAAATATATTTCAATAGACTACCAGGATACTGATAGGAGAATGCAAATGCAGAGTTCTATTAATCACGAAGTTACGTGTAATTATTTCTTGTAGAATGATGACAGAGCTCCTGCGCAAGACATCTAAATGTCAATTAAAGTTTGACTTCTGTATTCAAAAAAGCAACAATCCACCACCACCACTCCCCTCCCCCAGTCATTTTCCACTAAGTGGCATCTAAAATTACTCCACCTAAGGAACAGAACTTAAGAGGAAAAAAAGTGATTTGGTTGTTAAGTTTAAATGGAGCGTTTTAATGCAAGATTACAGTTTTTACAAAAAGTTGCCTTTGCACTACAATTATTAATTCCAGTAATTTGTGAAGCTTCACAATTTTTATAGGAAACTTCCTTGTAGCATCACCACACCTCTCATCTGAGGAAAATACTCAGAATTACTTTTGAACAAGTGAGTGAGCATGAACACACTTCAAAGACGAGGGAAATTTAAAACTTAATGGAGGTTGCTGCTAGGCGCCTCTTACCTCCGTGGTAACTGTGCAAATGTGTATCTAACATGTTCACAAGCTCCAAATTAAAGTTGCCAAGTCCAGCAAAAAGCATGAACTTGCAGTCCTTGAACAGGTGTGCACCTAAGGCCTCACATCCTACCATAAAACATGGCAGCTATCACAGGAGCAGCTCCAATTCTGATGTACAAAACAGCACTACAACCACCAGCCAGAAGAAACTGTACTGCTGGACTTGGAATCCTACAAAACCGGTTGGGTTTCTGAATTTTTCAGATCAGAGGTTTGAAATCGGTCAAAGATAAGCACAATACAATTCCACTGAAAGTGTGCCTTAGGTGTCAAATCTTACAATTTGTTCTAACTATTTTTAGTAATATTGCAAAGTGGATGTATTCCTTCACTATGAGCAATGCGAATCTCAACCATTGTGAGGACATAAGTTTCTACACTTCCTTTGTGGAGATGTCTTAACAACTAGAACATTCTTGTAACAATGACTTCTAGACACTGAATTTGCCTTTGGTATTCAGCTGCAAACAGTGGCTGGCTCACAGAAACAAAACCAGAAAGATTTGGTATCTCATCTAGAGACTATAGGTTTCAAAACTGGGATCCTTCTGCTCTCTTCTTGCCAGAGTCTCCTCTTATTTCAGAAGAAACCCAAATATTACTACAGGCTACTACTTTAAAAAAAAAATCCTGTGAATAAAAACATTTTTTAATTTAAAATAAAAGTCAGTTATTAAAAATACTCAACTAAACCAGACAGGGTGAAGTACCACGCATGCTGTTTAAGTCTCCAGCAAATATTAGTGCTAGTTCCTTGTAACAAAGCACAAACTTATGGCAGAAATACTTCTTAAAGCCTCTTGCATTCTGCACTGTATGCTGTGCTTGACTTAATTGCTTGACTAGTGACAGGAATCTGAAGAAAATTCAACAAGCAAATAAAGGTGCAGTTTCTGGAAGTACCACATTCAATTATCTCAACAAAGTGTGCTCTATTAGATTTATACGGAATTTAAAACCCACACCATTTATGACAGTCTATTCCAATATTATGAGATCAGCAGGGAAGGGCTGGCTAATTTTAGCAGTTTTTATAAAGCCCAACTTTGTCAGCTGAGAAGACCTGCAAGGAACTTCAGTTTAAGGCAAACATTGTGGTTACCAGACGTGCTTGGAGGATTTGACTGTTACTTGAAAACAGTATAGGGCAAAAATGAATAAGTCCTGTGTTTCTGAAATAATGTCTCAAAGAAATTGCCACTATCCACCGTAACCGGGTGTGGATATTTTCTAGCCAGGCATGAACAACCTTCTTCCTAGCTATTTAGGTCAACGAAATATAAATAGACAATGTAGAACAAACAGTATCTTGTCTCAAAGCTCTGCTGCACAAAGTGCTGTACAATTTTGATGGAAATATCTAGATGCTACTATAGGAGTTGAAAAACAGAATAATCTTCAGGCTTGCTTCTCTGGCAAAAGGAAGAGTAAGCCCAGGTGGCTCCAATAGTTACAAGGACAGATATTTAAACCCCTTGGGTAGATGGTGCAAATAAGGAAAACAATCATGAAATTTCAGTCATCAAGAAGATTTCTCTCTATATGGGATCAGATGGAAAGACAGCTCAAGTATTCTATCAAGCTTCATGAACTTCCATAACCAAAACATGCTAGAACTAGGGTAACTTAATACTCTTTATCTTTTTCTTGCCTGAACTGACAACTTAGCAACACTTTTACAAGCCACTAGGCTTGATGAGAACACTCATCTCTTTCAAGGGCACCCTCCCCAACCAATGTTCTATTTATTGAGATGTGCTGTTAATTGCAATCAAAGTGCAATACAGGATGAAGAGACAAATTTAGATCCTGACAAATATGAACATCTACAGACAGCTACATCAGGATTTATCTTCCAGCCACAAAAGTTGCATTAATGCAAATAAGTTTGTATGATTCTACACACATTTGTAGAAAGACAATATAAAGGTAAAACATTTTACTACCATACACAAATGTGTTTATTATATTACATTCTTTGACTATGTATATGCTTGTACACCACCTACAAACATGTTTAGAAAAAGACTACTGCTCTTGCCAGACACCTAACGAAAGTTTAAGAAAACAAATACTAACATTTAACCTCTAAGATTACTTTAATGACAAACTCCCGTTCAAGCTCCAAAATACAAGACATACAGGTACCCCAAATTACAAAGATATGGCGGTTTTACACCTTTGTGTCACAATAACTGAAAACTGGCATCAGCTTTATCCCAAGAACCTCAAGGAGGTAGACACTGCCATCTTGTACCAAGATGGTTTTTAAGGAGTAAAATATCTGATAACAGACAAATAACATTGCGCTGTTAGGTAATTTAGAGACTGCCTATATTTTTAAAACCACATTTAGAAGTCAGATGTACAAGCTGTAGCTAATGAGCAGCTAGGCTGGAGAACACTAGTATCTTGCATTGCATCAGATGAGCTGACTATGTTACAAATTAGTAAGTCAAGTAATTGAAATAAAGACTCTTCTCCTTCCCCCTTTCAGCAGCCGGAATGGCCTGGAAGAGCCTGCATGTAGCTGGTAAGCCTCAGGCTCCTGGAGACTGGGCCACCCCAGCCACTGCAATGATGAGAACAATCTGTTTATTCAAAGCTTGCTTAAAATTGGTTAAAAAAAAATCAAGAATGTTACAACAGAGGATGTTCCCTTACAGTTCAACTGGATGAGCTGAGGCCTACATGAAAAAAACTGAAGCCAACACATGGTCTTGGCTGCAGTTTCTTCAAAGAAAACACCATCAAATCTTGTAGCATTTGAAGATTTAAATCAGATCTAGATTATTCAACTAAAAATATAAATAAAGTGTTGCAGGCAACACTAACGTCTTTGCACGGAGGGTTTACCTTGGTATAGAGTCAGGAAAATATTAAGTCCGTGAGTTAAACACGAAAAACTCAAACATTTCTAATGCCATCCCTAGAGCTTCACAGAAAGCTACATATTATTTCTATTTCATGAGCATGATCTGAAAGAGAACAGACTGACTCAACTGTTTTGGTTTCCTATAAATCAAGATGCAAAGGGAAAAAGAAAACTTTTAAATTTTGAGATAACTTCCATTTACTCTATGCTCACGCTCTTTTTAGTCACTACCTTAAAAGGTATTTGTAGGAATATTTTCAGTGTTCTTTATATATAAAACTTAAGGGTTCACCAGCAAGCCTACGGGACATTTAATGTGATCTTCATACCAGTCATATCCATAGCCAACTGCTATTAATCTCTGCAGCCAAGAAGTTTGCTTTGTAAGAAAGAAGATGTCTCAATTTTCAGAATCTGCCCTCATTATTCTTTAACCTTTAATTATAATGTCATTTGGTACACAACTGTACCTATTTCACTGTCTCCAAGAGATGTCTACAGTATATAGAGAAATTAAATCATTAAGGAAGTACTACACAGCTAAAAACTTAATCTGACAGCCATTCAGCTACAGCAATTAAGTAAAAAAAAAAAGCAGACAGATACAGCTCTCAAAATACCTGCTATTAATAAAAAGAAAAGGCAGCATAAAAGATTATTCGCACATTTAACAAAGCTAATACACTCTTTCTTCTGAGGGATCTCAAGCTAAAAAACCTAGTATTAGTAGTCAAGGATAAAACTAGCCTAAGAAAAACTAAGAGTCAAGTAGCTACTTAAACAGTTGTTTTATTTAATTATTTTTAATTACAGAACTAAAATTAATCTTTTATTTGTGAACATTTATATTTGCTTGCTTGGGGAACAGCAGGCAGCAGTCTGGGATGAAAAATATTCCTGTGAATTGTAGTTTAGTGGGCTTTTTGTTTTGTTTTGGTTTTTTTAAAGAGGAATTTCTTAAAGGAATGGGAAGGTAACCAAAATTCCACAAACACTTCCCCAAGCTCCACATACAGAAATTTTCCTTCCTCAAAAATATTAGAAGCGTGAAAAGAAAACAGGAGATCAGTATTAATCTTTCAGAATTTATCCATTTAGAAAAGAAATGGAAAGAATGCAAAGAGTGGGGGGAAGTGTTGCAGCACTAACATGATCCTATACTTGCCAGGAAGTTTTAAAAAGAAACCCTGACTAGACACGGATAGTTTCATAGCACTGATAGAGTAATTATACCTACATAGCTAAGAAAAGGGGTAAAAAGTGAATGATTCGCATAAGGCCACAGACAAACTGCTGTGATGCACAGATGCTTAGGCAGATTTGTGATGCCCTTTTTGTTTTCAGTACCTGTGTAGCTGTAATAACGAAAAGACTGTTTTCTTTCCCTATTCAATTCATGACTTAAAGCTTTCTCTGCCCACCACCCTTCAATAAAATCGAAACAAACCAAAAACCAAACCAAACAAATCCCCACCTAACCAAGGTTTCATTTCCTCACTTAAAGCTGGTGAAATTGCTATTTAGTTCTGAAGTTAAATTCAACACTTTTCCAAGCAAAAACATTTTACAAGATTTACCTTAACCTATTTGTACTTCAGGGCAAAGAACTGAGGTTTTACAATACAAAGTTAAAATGATGGACACACAGGACAATAATAGTTAGGACTGAGCTCACCACAAACAAATAAAAGACTAAAAAAGATTGATCATGTCTGGGTCTGCAGTACCATTTGTGCACTGCTCCAGGGGACCATTGCTGGCTGAATTCAAAGTTATCTTGAGACCCACTTGTCCTAATACACTATGATGTGGGAAAGTAAATTCTACTGCATCTCAGAGCTCTATCGCTTAATAGCAAAGGAAACAGAAGTCCTGTGGATTGAGCCTAGTGAAGAGAAGGAAAGATGGGACATCAGTGACAAATTTTATGTTTACTTCAGCATGAAGAACCCAGAGAATACTGAGTAAATAAGTAAACAGCAAAGCCTCTACAGCTGTCTTATCTTAGTTATAATGAGAATTCAGTATTTGCAGTACATAAAATTAAAGTACCCACTTAGCATTAAAATATTTTAAATGGAATACTTTGGCAATATAAAAAAGAAAGAATCTCCAAAGAATACTAAATAAATTCTGCAAATACTTTTATAGTATCACTGAAAGGCACAGCACAAGTGTGACACAGGAATGTTTCCAAAATCTTTCTTTAGAATAATGTCAAAAATCCATTATACTTTAAGAGGACAGAAATGCTGAGGGTTAGGGAGGTAGGAGGGAACAACCACCACACACAGAAAACCAACAAAACCAAGAAAAACCCCAATCCTAAGAAAGCAAACCAAACCCAAACAAAAAACCAAATGCAAGCAAAGCACCTCCCTCCCGATATCTGAGATAGTTCTAACCATGGTTAACACTTTGGCTTCTAATAAATGTTTTCAGTTTTCTTAAAAATTCATCTAAAATGCATATGCAGATCATGTAAGCAATATTAAAGGTAATCAGACCTGGACAGTTTAGCTAGCTGAAAAGGCTTGCTCAACATTTTGGATTTCTGTACATTTTCACTGTTGTTTGTGTTTATAAATGATGCCTTCCATAACATTTCACACAGTGCTTACATAACAGCAGATGTCAGTTTTACTTTTTCCCTGGCCTACTATGCTGCATCATTACCAACACATCTCTACATGGTGTAGGTTGTCTTTCCAAATCAGAGAAAGGTTTTTGTTTCTATCGCAATGACAGTGTGTTTTTCTTCCCCAGAAGCCCACAAATGCACTAGAGATTGCAGAAGCAGGAGAGAAAACCAAGGTCCAAAAGCAATAGTAATGACACAAGGAACGCTCTATCAGCTTCATTCATTCTCTAGCCATTTTATGCAAATTCCAGCTTCAAAGTGAAAGCAGCAAAAGGAGCAAAAAAGATGAAAAGCTCTGTTCAAACAAGATAAAAAAACTACTAAAAAAAGGTCAAGTTGGCAAGGTGACTTTTCTTCAATTTTGGAGGTTTTTTTCCTAGCAGCATTCAAAACAACTGGGTGCTAGCAAATTTTTGTGCAATACTATACATTACCTTTAAATATGATCCGTAGTATTTTGTTACATAAGGACTATCACACTGACTTAAAACAGTTATCTCTTGCTGTATATCTTCTATTTCATCTTCTGCTTCCTCAAGGTCTATGATTTTTATAGCGACCACTTGCTGTGTCCGATTATCAATTCCTTTAAAGACTTCACCAAAGGAGCCTTTCCCAATGCGTTCCAGTTTTGTGAACAGTTCTTCTGGGTCTGCTCTATGGTTCTAGGGAAAAAAGAAAGAAAAAAGATATACGAGTTATTTAATTTACTTCTAAGTTATTAGCCCTCACAACTTCCCAAGAAGCACATCATCCAGGTTTATCATCACTAGAAAGCTCGCATAAGATAAATGTATTTCCTGCACTAACTTCTAACTCAGCTATTAGTTACAGGACATATATTATGCAATTATGTCAAAAGTAAACAAGCCTCACCAAGGAGGGAATTATGTACAAACCTCATTTCATTTTCCTCACATAAAACCCCTTTAAAATGAAAGAATAAAGCTGTTTAATATTAATCCGATCTGTGTGGTAATTCAGATGATTGTGGAATGCAATTATTGGCACAGAAGCACCAATTTCATCACCCAGGCAGAAAAGGCTGGGCTTTCTACCTGGCCAACAGCCTCGGGCCAACAGAGCATCCTATCAAATATAAGAGCACAAAGCTAGTTCCAAGAGGACCGCAGGATTGATCTGGTGTTCACCAACAGATTCTGAGACATGATAAAAATCAGGCGTCTTCAGGTCAGCTAAAAGTGCTGACAAAGCAGAGCAAAAGGGACCTAGAGATGTTCCAAGGAGGAATAAGAAGGCTGGAGCAGAGTACCAAAACTGGGGTACTGGAGTACTGGAGTCTCTGTTAATGAACTACTCTTAAGACCAGCAGACTGATTATTATACAAATATTGCAAATTTCTCAGCTCCACTGAAGAATCCAAGAGAGACACAAAAAAGCAAAAATTCTCATTTTCCCTTCAAGATAAAGCATGCTACCTGGCTGCCTAGAGAACCTTGTTTATCCGAAATCCACAGCAGTGTCTTCTGAAGGATAAGGATGACTCCCTCCACAGTTTAAGAACACAAAACTTCAGATCATAGTAAGAAAGTTTACAGAAGAGTGTTTTTAAGAGGTAAGGTAGATGTGCTTATGCTTTGCAGAGCAACAGAATTAAACGTATTACTGCTGCCAAAAATGGGCAACTCATTGCACAAATCAATCTATGATCTAGAAACATACAGACAAAAAATCCCTCTGATTCAACAGCAACATCTGAAAACATGAAAGGATGCTTTGCTTTAAACCTTTCCCGCATTCCAAAACTCAGAACCAGCAGAAGTGACAGTTCTGGCAAAGGCAGACATTCAACCCAAGGCACAGACCACCCTGCAAAACAAAAAATTCCAGTATCAAAATGAAATGAAACAAAACATCTTTACACCAATGGTCTTTCAAATGGGGATAAAAATCTTTACCGGGAAAAATACATTGCTACTTTAACCTAGCCCAAAGGCTAGGTTAAATGGGCAACCTCATTTCTTTATTGGGCCCTTTTTGTTGCTTCTTCCCGTCTACCAGAATTTATTCCACAATATGATGAAATGAATCAGGAAACTGATCTAAGAGTTAACTGTTTGATTTATCAGTTTTATTTACAGCAGGTCAGTACACTGCTCAGATGTACCAAGCTGTCATCTGTGCTATCACAAAAGGAGGGAACATGAAGTAGTACAGCAGATTCATGCTGATCTGTAGAGTCAGATTTTTAGATGTTGCAAATATACAAGATACTGCTGTTACTGAGCAGCAAAGCAAGAAAAACGAGGAACTTTTCCTTTGTCTACAGTGAGCTCAACGCTGCTCTGCTCCATTAAAAAAAAAAAAAACAAAAATCATAAACCCCCACACCACCTTCAGAGAAATAATGAAGCAAAAAGCATCAGACTGTTCAAAGATAGCCATACTGCCATTCACTACCACATCAGAGTTAAGATAGAGGACTGGCTAAAGTATAAAATACTCATTTTCAGAAAAATTAGCTTCATTTTGAGACGTGCTTGGAGCCTGGGATTCCAGAAGTCATTCATGCTAAATAGTATCTATTATTGATTTGAGATGAAATTCCAGATAGATAAAACAAAAGCAATTTAATCACAGACATAGGCAGCTAATCTAACCCTTCACAAAAGTCTGATGAATTCAGAGGGCAACATTTAAGTTTCCCCTGAAGAAAAAACTTAAACAGAAAGCTCCTCTGGGCTCCTCAGCAGAAACCCACATCCCTCAATCCTATACATGCACTTAACGTCATCAACAAAACAGGTCAGGCTTCCAAACTCTCTCCCTCGAGCTACTTCAGGTGAATCAGAGCTTTAAAGGCTATTTTAACTTCCAACAACTCCTAATGCCATCACGTGGGAGTGCTGGAGCATAGGATGACATTGGCACTGCTGGACTTCTTAAACCGCAAACTCCATGGATATCCCTTGGAGAGAGAGGTGGAACAGAGGGGCATCAGAGGAGAACAAACTGCAAGACTACCACAAGCAAAAGTCATATCTTTCTATTCTGAGAAAATCCTCTCACAGCAAACAAAGTCAGCTTTACAGCTTCTGTTATTCACCAAGGCTGCCAAGGAACCGCAGGCTACTCTGGGATAAGGGCGAATATTCCTGACCAACTACAGCTAATATTAAGAAAATGTCCTCTGGAAAGGCTTCACATTTACAATAGTAGATAACTTAAATAACGGCCTTAGAACAAAGACTGTAGTTTGAAACAGATTTGGTTTTACCTTTCATAATTCTCTTATCTTTCAGACCATTGTTCTACAGGAATGTTTTTCTATAACTAACAAAAAAACCCCAAGGAAACACAAAAAACTTTGAAAAGACTACTTTTTAAACAAAGGTAAACAAAGGTCAATTTCTGCAATGCAGTAAGCCTATCCTCCTTCTCCTGGTACAGAGAAGAATGGAGACATATTTTAGATCAATGCAAGGGTGTGTATGAGCATACACACTCCCAATATATACCAATACATTTTTTCAGCACAGTTGCCAGCTAAGCTTCTAATATGGTAGAAATTCAGATTTCTAACACTATTAACACTCCTGAGCAAACAAACAAATGTTATTCCCTGTTCTTTCAGAGATTTTTCATCAAATGGGAAAAAGGTTTAGAAGCTTTGAAAGTTGCCTAGATGAATAACTGTGGGGGTTTTGTTTAAAATAAATATTGGTTTCTATGGGGAATCATCTCTGTTGGGCAGCAGATGGTAACAGCACAATAGACAGTGTATGGACTCCATCATCACCTCTTGGAAGATAACACCTATAAGTGGACAAATCAGGAAGGGAATCTATTGCTCTTCCCCTCCCTAAGCTCGTTTCCTCAGACAAAAGCAGCAACAAGTATGACAAGCACAGGCACATTCGCATGCCAACTTCAACCTCACCAGCATGAGTAACAGCACCAGCATGAGCGTGACAATGCAAGCCTTCTGCACAGCTTAGTAAGTCTACCATTTCACCAGTCCAGCACAAACACACAGCCTGTGCTAGTGTCCAGTAAAATCTCTCCTCCTCTTAGACAACCATGTGCCACTACTGCATGTCTTCATACACATATGTAATACATACACATACAGAATCGAAGGATCACAGCCTAATTCAGCTTAGAAGGGACCTCAAGAGGTCATCGAGTTCAACTGCCTGGTCAGAAGCCCCAGATGAAGAGCACTAATTGTTGCCAGGTAATTGTTGCCAGCATACCTGCAGTAGTTGCATGAAGTATCCTGTCAATACAGCTTATATAAGCATTTTCTTTTTATTCCAATAAACACAGCTATGCAACAATGCCCTGGCTGCGTTCTGCTACAAGACTGACCATCTGACTCACCTTGCCACCTCTGACCCTTTCACATACCCATTCTCCAAACTCTTTGTTCTTCCTTTGAAACAAAGTTAAAGCACATTTGAGTATTTAACTTGCAGGATTATACACATACCTCATAACACACACACAAAATTAGAAGAAACAATATATTAGACTGCTTCATGATCTGTCAGCGGAGGACAGCTTTTTCACAGAAACAGGTCTCCTGAGAAGGTTCATTAATTAATTTCATTAAAAAGTACTGAGCACAACTGGATGGAAAACCAAAGCTTCAAAGAATCTTCGATAGAGACTGAACTAGTGCCTTGTATCTAAGACAATCTGAACCAGAACCTTCTAGGTCTCCCAAAGCAAATAATCATAGTCTTGTGAGATTTCTTCTAGGTAGTCTGTCAATGCAAGACCATATGTCTGGTTGTCTTAACAGTATTCTAAGAGCTGACCCAGAAATGCTGATACACTATCTTAATTTTCAAGCATATCCCAGGTGTTACTTGAAACAAAGTTCCCTTAAAACTGTAGTAGTATTACAGAAAAGTTCACCTGCATTGGGAGACATCATGCAAATAGGTATTTGATAAAAATGCAATAATTAGCTCAAAAGTTTTACACAAGATTGGTAAGAGAAGACTAGAGTATCTACTCTTACAATTTTCAAGTACCCGCTACCATGGCACCCTAACATGTAGTGGTATCTGTGGAAGCTATCAGAACTACCTGTGTATTTAAAATTTCAGAGCAATTGCACACTAAAATAAAAACCTGATCTTCATAGCCAGAGAGAAGGTAAACTATAATGAAAAGAGCTACCTCACAAAAAGTCTGAGGAAAAGGAGGAGGCTATTTTATGGCAAAACATTCAAAACCAAATGAAACAACCCAAGACCAAAAAGACATCCCAGTAAGTAATTTGTTGTACAGCCTCACAGTTACATTAGCTGGAAAATGCCAGATCAGAAACGCATGCCAACTTTGCTGCTGAAGACAGCATGCAGTGCACCATTTCTCTTCAGTCCCACTGACTGTACTGTCTGAATTATGGCTAACAATAAAATTAAATAGCAATTATGAGGCCTAGTTTATTATCTGTAAGATCTCCAAGATACCTTTTATAGTGTTAGGAATGAATATCTGAAATATAATGGGCAAAAAAGACACTTGAAAACCAACAAAGGAAAAACAGAACAAAAGACATTTAATCTACTCTTAGCATTTATCTGACCCTTACAAAATACTGCACCTGGGTTGAACATCTTGAAATCATAGGTAATGGCAATCAGCTCACTCATAGCATTTATCTGCGTATCAGATAAAGTACCTCAGAAGATTTTTTTCTGTTCAGACCCACAAAAAAAATGAAATTAAGAGGGAGTACGATTGGTAAACCTGACAGGCTACAGAACTTCTTAGAGCACCGTCGTAATCAACAAATACATTCTTCTTAGTTGAATATCTTTCCATACGCTACCTGCATTAGTTTCAGATATTTTACATGTATACATTAATTAGGCACCACACATTCTATTACATAACAATATATATTCGCATACATTATATATATTTCACCTGCATAAGGAACATTTTACTCCTTTACAATAAAGTTACTACAGGTAGTGTCAGATTTTAATTCCTGGAGCTCCTTCCCCCCCCCCCCCATTTTATTTTAAGATCCTATTACAATTATAGTTACTCACTCGAACAGTGCCACAGGCACATGTGCATATACATAAAAATGTAAATTGTTTGACATTAATGAAGACATAAGTGCAGATCCATTATTTATAAAGAATCAGAAAAAATTGAACCCGCAGACATTCAAAACAAAGGTGGAACCTGTAAACATCTTTTTTTCCACCTTGTACACACATACACCTGACCCACAGTCATTTTTGCATGTAACTGAACTAATGCTATCCTGTAGTCCTATTCAAAACTCAAAATATCAGGATAGCAGATACTCCATTATATTTATGGGAACTGTATGGTACTGAAAAAATTACTTTAACAACAACACAATTTGATTTTATAAAATTATCGACCTTACACATTATCAAGCTTTCCTACACAGTAGGTAGCAAAAACTAGATCTGAACTTTGCAGTCCTTAAATGGGACATGATCTCCTTTACAGACTTTATGAAACATCTCCCTTATGTGACAAGGCCAAGACTCTGCCATTTTTACTGAAAACTTGGAGAACTTCAATATAAAACAAAAATAAAGCAAAACCACCCATGTGGCTTTGTTTTCATCAAGTCAGCCATAAGGCGAACTAACTGAAAATTCAAAGACCATTATGGCTTTAAAATCAGCATTTGAACCCATACATTCTGAGATTTTTAAGGAAAGAGTCACCTTCATCTTCAAACCACCTCTGACCTGTGGCAGATGCAAGCTGTCAGTTGTATGCTGCGCTGAAAATGGAAGCCACTGAACTCACTTCCTCTATTCTCAGCCACTCTTTCACTTTGGTAACACAACATGAAGCAGCTTAGAAAACAGCATAAACACACAAAAAGGAAGAATAACAGCACATCTCCCAAAGATTAGCTTTTTGACACAGGCAATTACAAAATTTACACCAATTATTTATGAAGCATTCTGCACTGAGGAAAAGAAGAGATACAAAGAGAAATTTCTCATGCTAGTGAGCTTCTCTGTAACTGAACATCCTTAGGTTTCAAATGGGAGTCCCACTTAGGTTCCATTCTATGTATTGATATCTTTTAACCACCTAATACCGTAAAACCACCCCTCAAACCAATGCATACAGCTGCATATCTTCAGTCTGCTCAGATCTAAGGAGCACATAACAAAAGAGTCAGAGGAATTAAGGAGGGAGGGGGGGACAAATCATGTGTGTGGGTCTTTACTATGATTTGAAGAAGATGTAAGTGGCTGAACGCTTGATAACTAGAAGGATGGACATCCTCAGAAGAACATAGAAGTCAGCTCCAGAAATCAGCAGGTTTTGGTATTCCGAAGTGTTCAAACTCCATTCTGCATTTATTAGAGTTCAACAAGCTGATCTTTCAAAACAATCTCCTTTGTTGAACAGTGCAGGACAAGTGATTGCTGAATGGGTAATTAACCCACCCCAATTAACTACCACCTTATACCAGAATCAGAAGTCAGAAGACTACTGCAACTCCTCATTGCTGAAGAACATTTGTTCTCTCTATTTTATGAACTGCTTTGAAAAAGAGAGAATACAAAAGCCACATCTAATAGGAATATGGAAAAACAACCATTTATGGGCTGCAGCCTACTTTTAGCAGCACGCCTTCCCTTTCAGCAAGCAGCCTGCTTATCAGTACATAAACAATTTTTTTTTTATTTTGCCACACCCATTTAAAGGAATAACTACGTCAAAACTCTGCCAGCAATAAACAGCATTTGGACCATTTTCCTAATATTTAGAGGTTTGGTATCTACAGCTAAATGGCAGCATCTACATAAATTTTACAAGTCTCCTCACTGCCCTGAGAAGCTATTTTAGCATTTTTTTCTGTGCAAGTTAGAAAATGATACACAGATTTTTCCTCCTGTAAGACTGAACTCATACTAAAATCCAGATAGAATACAAATAACAAGATTAAGCTTTTTAACTTGCCAGTTCACAAACTATAGAAAGCAGCAACAAGATCTCAAGTTTAACACACACAAGTATCTTTGTTAAATCTCTCTACTGAAGTAGTCATCACTTATTTTCAGGCAAAACAAAACTAAAGCAAGGCAGAAAAACACTGGTTGAAAAAGGATGGCTCCAAAACACAATGTGGGTTAAAGAGCAGGCGACGAGTTTATTCACCACAGATACTCTGCAGGCATAATCACTGCCTGCAATGAACCCCCAGTGGGGGCCCACGGTTAGAGGATATGGCACCATTCCGTTAGCTTTGTTAGAGACCATTTTGAGAAAGGAACGCAAACAAACCAGTCTACTAGAATCCTAGATTTCTACGCTCACCCCAAGGCTAGACAACCACAAGCTTGAAAGCTGTACTGTACTCTCCTCTCGAATACTGGCCCCTGATCCTATCAATCACACTGGACCTGAAGCTATAAGGAGCACACATGAAAAACCAGAAATACAACTCCAAAATGAGCTACAAAGGAACCAAGCAACCTACCTACCCTGCTAGAACCAACCTGCCCGTTGCAGGAAACTCCTTTCTCAATTACTTTGCAGTTCATTCATGGCATGGCAAAGCATCTAATTATATAAACAGCAAAGGAAGGGGGAGGGGAGGAAGAGAAACACCCTGAAAAAAATACAGATTCTTCTTGCCAACTAGGCTGGAATAAAGCTGTGCAGGAATGTAAAAATGTTCTTGCTATCACTGGTTGCCAGATGACACCTTCCTAGGTGAGAGATCAACAGCAAGACCGTCTTGATCCCCTTGTAATTATTTATATGTATTTAATTGAGTTAAATCAGTAGAAATTCAATCTTTTTCATTCAGTGTTTGACACTTCGGCACTTTACAACACTCATGGTCATTTCAAGTGCACAGCGTTTTTATTATTCTGCATTCAGCTCCCAACACAGAAGCCCGCACTGAAATACAACTTGACATCTAGTAAAGGATAGACATCCTCCAACACCCCCCTGCCCAGTCAACATTATTCAAATATTCAGAACATATCACGGTATCCAGTTGAAAGGAAAGCCTGCAAAAGATGAGGGAGCAGGGAGGAACAATAAAAAACCAACAACCTACGTTTTTCAAGACTGAACAGATGGTTCTTGATTTCTGGTTCATGAAAACAGTGAAGCCACCCCTGGCCTCCTCGGCTCCCCCTTCCACAGCTCAAGTGTGAAACCTACAGATAACTAGCATTCCTCATCCCTTGTTCTCCTTCATCAGCGCGTATAGAATTAATGCTGATCCAAGACAGATCATGCCACAAAGCTTTTCCAGATACATGGCCTCAATCAAGACCATTCAAATATAGATCTTGGCAAGATAAACTTGGCTTCATACTTCTATGAGTCAACTACGCAGTTCTTAAAAGCATTCTTCATAAAGAAAGATCTAAGGTGAAGCCGTGCTCTTTCACAAGCTATGGACCTAATCAATATAACCTATCTCTGCAAAACCACATACACAAGATATGAGGAAGAATGAGCCTGGTGAGCTACAGTTATCTTGTCAGTCCTTTCATTAATAGTTTCTCTGATGCAGTTCTTTTTGGCTTTCAGATTTATTTGGCTAGCAATCCCTCTGGCAGAATGGATTTTAGTAAATATCACTAGATGGGCACCCTTCCCAAGAGATTTAAGCCTCTACTTCAGAGCAAAGGAGAGTGCTCAGTGAGCCTCATCTAACTGACAGACCAGACTTGTTCTAGATCAAGTCTGAAAGTTTAAATTTAAAGAAAAAAATGACAATTCCTTAAATAAAGTAAAAACTGGTGAAGCAGTATCAGTCATTACTGCAAGTCAGAAAGAAACAGCAGGATTTGGAACAGTGGCTTCTGATATGATAGATGCCTCACAAACTATTTCTTCAAAGACAACAAACATGCAGCCACTAATCACAGCATGCCAGAAAACTATTTGTTACAGAAGAATTTCAAAATCAACTTTGTGCTGTTCATCTCCAAATCCACCCCCTAAGCCCATTCCTGAACTCCTCTGTTAATTATTAATTAAATTCAGTCCCTAAGAGTAAATGGACGGCAAAACAATAGTTTCTTATCACTTCTCAGAGTTCATGACTTCTTAAATCTGAAAGTAATCACTAAAGAGCAAACAAGTGGTAATTTACTAACAGGTTTAAAAGGCATCCTTTCACTTTTGGAGATGACTGAAAACCATATTTTCAGGACAATGAAAACAATGAAAACTAAGGCTAATACGCTTACCTACCTTCACCAAAGTGTATCATAGGTCTCATAAGACAAATACTGCTGCAAAGGCCCACTGTCTTCATGGTATGCCACAAACTTACTACATGTAAATAAACAACCACCCCCTCAAAATAAGCACCTAAAGAATTTTCTTTTTTTCAACAACAAACTGCCATATATTACTGAGCCACTGCTCACTATATACTCTCCTTTTTGAGGAAAAGGAGAAAAGGAAAAAAACCCTTTCATCAAGACTTGTAAAGCACGACAATGAGACAAGATTTCAAAACAGTCTGTGTCAATCTTTTCAACGTTAAATTCAACAGAAAAAAAATCCACTACAGAATAAAATAGCAATTACTTTTTTTTAAAAGCCTGTTTTCAGATAATGTTTTTACCTTTTGGGGGAAATTATCCCCTGCCCAAAATGGACAGTATATGATGGTACAGAACAGCAAAGAGATTAAGGTGAGAAAAGTTGAGCTTGTTTCCTGTGCTCTCTGCAGCTTCAGCAGATTTGCCCCTGAATTCCAGGTCAGTGCACTTAACACGTGTATAGAACTGTAAAATCTGCACAAAAAAATACTTGTAAAAGACTGCTGTGAATTTTTTCTCCTAAGCCTGATAAAAGTGTCTGTTGAGTTCCAGCTGATCATACCTAAACCGCTCCCATGTATCAAACAACTTTCCAGAGCTCACTCTGTCCTTCTCCTTTGATAACGCTAAGACAGTACAAGTATGACTGAGCCTTACTTTTCTTTGTCATCAGAATAACCACAACGCACAAGGTGGAAGAATCAAGTTCAGCTAATAAAGCCTGAGCTGAGTTAGCAGACTACTATTAGGTATGACAGCTCGCATATCAAGCACAACCAGGAAAGAAACAACTATTGAATTCCAGAAATATTTTATCACATATCTGCTTCAAGAAGCAAAGAAGCAAGTTCTCTACAGGTCTTAAAATACTATCTTCAAGCAGTTTTCCTGCACTGTGGCTCAAAGCAAAATCCAAGGAACCGAAACTGGACAAGGTATTCATCACCAAAACACTGGAGTCCATCCTAGTTTAATTGTAAGAAATCCCTGTTTTCTAGGCACTGTAGAAGTCTCCTCGTGTCCTGCAAGTGTTAGGCTTCCCAGTTTCCTTTAAGTCATGTCTCTAAACAACAAAAGTTTAAAGCCTTTTCAAACTCACTGTGGAATCACCTGTATGTGGTTCAGCCCCTGGACGGGAATGGGTTAACAGATCCTTGAATGCATCTTTCTTCAAAGGTTCAAGTTCCTCTAATGCCCACATCTAAACAGTAACAGTCTGCTTGCTCTTAACAGAAGTCATATTCTTTCAACCACAATGCATAAGGTTTACTAGAAATCTGACACACGTCCAGACTAGCATTCAGCACCACACATAAAAGAGACCATTTCTACAGATGTTGTAATTTAAGATAAAACCTTTTTTTTTTTTTGTCAATAAAAAGACCATTTTCAAAATTAAATACTACTTTTCATTTAACCTTTCTACACCCATCTAACAGCTAGACTCTAACTGATCTGCCTCTGAGCATCCTGCAGAGAGACTCTCCTGCTGCCAGGCTCATGTTGTTCAGCAAGCAGTGTCCTACAGCCAGGCTGTTAACTGGCAGCACAGAGAGCAAAGCTCACCTTTACATGGAAGCTTGCATTTAATCAAACAGTCCTTCAATTCTGAATCAAGAGTACACCAGCTGACAGGTCACATGCTTCTTAGCTGCTCTGCTTTTAGAGGAAGTTAGGCTTTTTATTGCAAGATAGTCTGAATGCCAGTAAGAACAGATGGAGATCAGGTCTGAACAACTTTTCTGGCTGCACTCAAGACTACTGCCATACAGGATCAGGAGATATCAACAAATGAGAAGGGAAACAAAAAGTGTTTAGATGAGCAGCCCCAAAACAGATTCCAAAAACATGCACACCAAGAAGTGCAAATGAGAAGAATGAACAGTTCCATCAGTTAGTGAATGAATATTTCACAGGCTTATGATAATGGACAACAAATTAGAATAGGAAAAGAGAAAGTTTATACATAAAAACTCTACCAGCTAAAAAAGGCATTTATTACTTGAGTGATGTTCCATCGCTGACATTGACAGACTAGTTTGGAATTTTAGGATGCTGACAGAAAAAATTCCTCACTGTCCACCTGAGAAAGGCTAATTGATACTAACTTGCAAGCTAACAGTTTCCAGCCTCTTTCATTTGCAAAGAGGTATTGGAGTACAGCATGAGATGCTGCCAATAACTTAAGTTCATCAGAAACGCATCAATCTGGAATTACTGACATACTTTAAACTTTCTGATCTCTAAAAACAAACATAACCCCCTGAACTATGCGCCCTGACTGCTTGGCCCTTCATTCCAGCCTTTTTCAGTACAGGCCCTGGACTGGAAAAAGCACAGGTAGGCTCCAATATCTCTCATGCAAGTCACATCCAGAACTGCTCTGTATGAGTTCAACTGGATTCCTTGAAGATAGTGCCAGTAGACAAGTTTCTTACTGTGAGATCTCAAAGCATTCCAGGCTAAGAACTAGTTTGAATATTTTTATCACAAGGAGCAAACTTACAGTGACATTATTGAATAAAAACTCCAACCTGACATACAAACTCATTGCAAACTGTGCTTCATGCAACCAGGACACCTTAACTGTGCTCACACAGCTCCATCAATCTTTCATTTTTCCCTCTAATCTTGGATTGTATGTAAAATCCCATAATTCGGGATATCACGCTCAGCTTCGGAGCACTTATTTTATACATTCACCAAATACTTTGTTTTCATTGAATGGGCTTAGAAGCTTGGCAGCTAGGTAAGTTGACATCATACAACTGGATCAAGCGGAGCCTTTCCAAAGAAGTGAGGAAAACGAATGTGTTTAGGAAGTTGTTTGCACAGGCAAGAATTGTTAAGTATAACAAAATCAAGTTTTAAGGACACAAGACAGGTTGAACACAACCACTACATAAGCAAACGACTCTGAAACTACTCATAAGGGTAACCGATAATACTACCTCTGGGTCTTCCATTGTTGCTAGGGTACTGAAAAGCAGACTTGGAGTTCACCAAAATAACTCTATGTTACTTTCTGTAACTTTCCATGTTTGGATTATTTTTAAAGGGAACCTGACTGTTCATAAGATGAAAGATCTTAAAAGAGTCAATATAGGTTCTGTTATACTTCAATGATAAACTGTCAAAGTCCTCTTTCTGTATAAGAATTACATAACACGTTATTCATGGATTTTTTTTTCTTGGTATAATGAAATAGAAGAGGAAAGTATAAGATGACAATAAAACTGAAAACTTCAAACCTGTAACACATTTTCTGGCAAAGTGAGTTTCCAACTGTGATACCCAATAAAATGCTTCCCTCAACACTGACTACAAAACCAGGGGATTGACATTACAGGCACTTTCCCACAGTGATACCTTTAACACAACTATTAGATCTTCTTTCATCACAGAAAAGCCTGTTTATTCCTTCTTCAATTGATCATCATGTACTAACTTTACCACTGAGCAGAAGCAGGGATGCTTATATCATCACTTGGAAAATCCTGGCTGAATAGTTCAAACAAACAAACAAAAAAACCCCAACACTTAGACCTTAGACTACCACATTCTCCTACAACAGTTTTGGTTGGGTTTTTCTTCTTAATTAAAATCCCCTGTATTATGACTCTTCTTTTAAAAGAGTGAGCAGAATAATTTTGCACCAAATTCTATTTCTTCTTATTCTAAGATTTTCAGGACTAGTGTAATAGTCTTCATAAAAAAGGCACCAAAGGTAAATGTATTTTAATTCTATGCGGCTGTACATACCTAACAGTTAAAAAAAATGCTTTAAACATACTGGCATGTGTTAAGGGGTCTGGGTTAAACTAACAACGATACTAGAGGAACTAAGTATGCTATTACATAAAGCTTATTGGAATAAAAAGGAAAAACAAGACCTTAAATAATTTCAAGGTCCTTTCGAGATGACAGGGCAGCTATGGAAAATAGGACAGCAACACAATAAGCAGATATAAAAACAAGAAATCGACAAAATTGCATTTTGAAACAGAAGTTTCCCAAATACAAACATGCTAAAAAAAAACCAAAGCATATAAATAAGAAAGAAGATTTAGAAGCTTCAACCTGAGCTATCAGAAAATTTGTTTAGAATGTGCCAATATAACAGTAACCCTGACGTATTAATGGAACAAGGTGGCTGAGAAAACGCGGTTTCTTGTCTTCTTATATCAACAGAAAGTTGGTAGATGACCAAAAGCTAACTGATTTCAGAAAGCCTACAAACTACTAGAAATCAGAAAGGTAAAAACCAAACCTTGGTATCATCACTAGCTGAAATAAATATACAAATACTGTTTATACATCAATTCTACACTTCCTAGATCACTGCCCAAGAAAAATTTTAACTTTCTGTTCTGAAACCTGAACACTGTCCATGTCTTGAGTACATAGAGGTGTGTCATAAAGGCTTCTATGTCATTCGAACTGAAAAAAACTCCATTATTATAAAGGCATAACAATCTAAGAGAAAGCTTTGGCTGACAAGCAAAAACCAGCATGGAAATGAGTTTGGTCCTCAGCTCCTTTACATTTAACAAAAGACCTCCGACTAAAATTGTGCGAGATTGTCCAGCCAAGTAAGAATGAGGAGTCAGAGGCATTCCACCTTTCCTAAGAAAGTCAGTAACGCACAGCTTGCTCGTTTTCTATGCACAAACCACAAGCACTCAAAAATGACCCCAGGTCTCATCCCCAGACGAAGAGAGGTCTAAGTTTCTGACAGCAAGCTGCCCGTTGTACCCTGTCTCCACCTGACCTGGGAGTTTACCACCTTCCCATTAATCGCAAGGTTCTGGGGAAGCCCAGGGCGGTGGGGAAGCCCTGCGGCTGGCAGACTCGCCAGCCAGCCTGGTATGTCGGCCCCAGCACATCCGTACACCCTGCGATTAACTCCATTTCGCCTTTAATCAGTTTTAGAAGCTCCTACGTGCTGGATGCAGGGCAGCCAACCCCGAACAAAGGGGGAAGGGGGAAAAGGGGGGTAAGCTGGGGAAGGGAAGGAGGGAATGGGGAAAAGAAAGGGAGAAAAGGGTGGAAAGTGGGGGGGAAAAAAAAGGGAGGGAAGAGAAGAGGGAGGAGGAGGAAAAGAAGTGGGGGAGAAGAGGGGGAACGGAAAAAAGAAAGGTGAGGAAGAAGGGGGGATGGAGGAAAAGGGAGGAAGGGAGTAAAGAAAGAGGGCAAAGCGGGGAAGGAGATAAATAAAAGAGGGAGGGCAAAGGGGGGGAATAAAAGAGGGGGGAATAAAAGGGAGGGGAATAAAACGGGGAGAATAAAAGGGGGGGCGAAGGGGGGAATAAAAGGGGGGGCGAGGGGGGGAACGAAAAAGGGGGGCGGGGGGGGGAACGAAAAAGGGGGGCGGGGGGGGGAACGAAAAAGGGGGGCGAGGGGGGGAACGAAAAAGGGGGGGCAAAGAAGGGGGAACGAAAAATGGGGGGCAAGGAAGGGGGGAACGAAAAAGGGGGGGCGAAGGGGGGAGAAGGGGGAAAGAAAGGAGGGGAGAAGGGGGAAAGAAAGGAGGGGCAACGAAAAGGGGGGGCAACGAAAAGGGGGGGCAACGAAAAGGGGGGGCAACGAAAAGGGGGGAAAGGGGTGAATAAAAGAGGGGGAAGGGAGGGAAAATACAAGAAGGGAACAAAAGGGGGGAATAAAGGGGGGCAAGTGGGGGAAATAAGAGGGGGGGCAAGTGGGGGAAATAAGAGGGGGGAAGTGGGGGAAATAAAAGCGGGAGGGAGTGGGGGAAATAAAAGGGGTCAAAAGGAGATCGGGCGGAAGGGTCGGCCCTCCGCCCCGCTGCAGGTGCCCCGCTCCCTCTCGGCGCCCGGCGGGGCCGCAGCCGCCGCTTCCGGGCCCGGCGCCTCCATTTTGGGCCGTGTCGGGGCTCACCTGCATGCCGGGCACTTGCACGGCCACAGGCGAGTGGGCCATGGCGGGGGCGCTGCTCCCCTCTCTCGCTGCTTCTGCGACGGGGCCTGGAAGGACAAAGCGGCGGGGAGGCGGCTGGAGCGCGGGCCGCGGCACTCCCCGCCTCTGCCGGGCCTCGCTCACCTCGCGGCGTTTCGCCGAGCTGCGGGGCGGAGCGGGATCCCTAGCGCCGCGCTGCCCTGCCCGCCGCGCTCGCCATGCCCCGCTGCCGGGACCCCGAGAGGCGCGCGGGGCTCACAGCGCCATGGCGGGGCCGCGGCTCCGCGGCGGCTTCCGGCTCGGCTCCGGCCTCGCGGGGCGGGGCCGCCGCTCACCCCGCCTCCTCCGCCACGCTCAGGGGGGGCCGGGAGCGGGGTGGGGTGGAGTGCTGTGGCCGCGGGCTGTGGTGCGGTGGTGACCCTCCTCAGGGTGTGGTGGGGTCCCGTCCCCCTCAGGGTGTGACGAGGTTCTGTCCCCTTCAGGCTGTGATGGGGTCCTATGCCTCCTGAGGCTGTGATGGAGTCCCGTCCCCCTCAGGGTGTTATGAGGTTCTGTGCCTCCCCAGGCTGTGATGGGGTCGCGTCCCCCCCAGGATGTGATGGGGTCCCGTCCTCCCCAGGCTGTGACAGGGTCCTGAGCCCCCCCAGCCTGTGATGCCCCCTAGGCTGTGATGGGGTCTGGAGCCCCCCCAAGGCTGTGAAGGGGTCCTGTGCTCCCCATACTGTCACAGGGCCCTGTACTTACACACACACTGTGACAGGGTCCTGTCCTCCCAGGCTTTGATGGGGTCACATCCACTCCAAGGTTGTCACAGGGTCCTGTCCCCTCCCCAGGCTGTGACAGGGTCCTGTCCCCCCAGACACTATCTCTGAAGGTATTTAAAAGAAAGGTAGATGAGGAAATGGCCTCAAGTTGCACCAGGGGAGGTTCAGATTAGACATCAGGAAAAAACTCTTTACCAAAATGGTTCTCAAGCACTGGAACAGGCTACCTGGGGAAGTGGTGGAGTCACCATCCCTGGAGGTGTTTAAAAGATGAGTAGATGAGGTGCTCAGGGGTGTGGTTTAGTAGTGGACAGCTATGGTTGGACTCAATGGTCTCAAAGGTCCTTTCCAACCAAATGATTCTGTCGTTCTATGACACATGGTCTCATCTCCTTGTACCCCCAAACACAGTCACCACCGCACTCCTGCACCCCAGGCTCCTGAACGCCAGAGAGGTCTAGGACTAGTGTCCGCAGCCAACTCTCTGTGGAACAACTCTACATGGCCAACTGTCTATAAACAGAGCCGCAAACCCTAACCATAACCGTCCCTGCATAGAATTGTCCCCGCACAGAGTTGGCCCTGTAGAGTTGTGCCACGGAGAGATGTCTGTCTCTGACCCCAGAGACACGTAGCTGCAAATAATTGAGTGGATATTTGATGGGTTTTATTTACTTTTGTGACACAAAGAGGTGCTGTCTTCTTGACTCAGGGGTGCTCCTGGTGACTGGCCACAGCAAAGGTAGCGTGGGCAAGTAGAATGCAACTGTGGAGGTCCACGTCCCAGTTTGGGGCAGCTGGCTTTCTTGCCTCCCTGGGAGGATTTCCCACCCAGGCCAGCTCCCCACCATCTGCTGCAGGACTCTTCCAATGCACACTTTTGTCCCTCACTGCCACCTTCTTCCCCAATGGGGTGGGCTGCCCCCCATGTTCTGCCAGGGCCTGGGGAGGAGAAAATAACTGTTTTCAAATGATATACATGAGTCACCTATTCATGCATGTGATTCACATTCCTATACACAAAAGTTTTGCCAGTTACTCAAGCAAAGCTAAAAATTAACATCTTTTATGATGCTGGTCTTCCCTTCACTTCTCTGAACAAGAACGCAGAAAACACATGTGCCCATCAAAAATATCCTCATGGGTATGCGAGGACTTCCCTCAAATTCACGGGTTTATAGGTCTAAAAGCAAAGAAAAAGTAAGGTAAGCTGGAAATGTTGGATAGCTGGCCATGCTAGAGCTACCCCATTCAGAGGGTGGGTCTCTTCAGAAAGGATATAGTAGAAGGCGATCTCCCTCCCTCATGACTGGAGAAATATTTCACTGCGGCAAGGAACACAAAACACCGCTGTTTAAGGTAAGCTTGTGTTAAAACAGGCTAAAGCCAAGAATTTCAATGTTAGGCAGTCTTTCCGTCCTTAACTCACTGTGGTTTGAACCAAAAAACCAAACTCACAGTGATGGTAGTTAAGGACAGGCTTTGTGGCTCATGGTAGATTATTTTTTTTTCCAACTTGCCAGTTTATTAAGCCTTTACTGTTATTAAAATATTTACTTTCTTCTGCACCTTTTAAAAAATAACAGGACTTTAAAAGGCTTCTACGTGATAGTTACACATCTAAGCTACCCGGGAGCCTTTAAGGAGTCATTTTAAGGGTGGAATATTTAAGGTAAGTATTTTCTGAAAGCTTATTGTATACTTAATTTAAAAATATGTTTTTGATTAATAAACCTTTGGGAAGAAAGAGGAATTTCTACTGAGAAAAAGCTTTCTTAATTATGTACAGTGGTTCAGTAAATAAATGAATGAACATACGCTCATGGAACTTTTGAAACCTTTCTGTTTCATTCTGCTCAAACACACTGAAATCATTTTTCCTTTTAATGTTCTCTAGAACATGACCCCTGAAAAAATCCTGACAAACGAAATATGAGGATTTTTGTTTCACACTGCTAATTCACTACCATCCCTCTGCTCCTCTTCTGGCTCTGAGGCTCTGCTTTTCTTTTTCTATCCATAGCTTACCTTGATTTTTCTCCCCCAAACCTCTCTAACTGGTTATCTCAGTCTCAGCCTCGTCTGGATTTTATATTCTCTCTCATGTATTTCCTCTTGAAGGCACCTCTTCACTTCATATTGTGGAAAGTACTAATTGCCAAGCCACGCTTCCTCATTTGGGGCCATATACTGAGGCTTTTGGTCTTTTATGTACTTCTGGCTTGCATGCAGCTTAACATAACAAGAAAGGGACTGTAACAGATTTATTTAATAGTTAACGCAAGATGATTGCATGCAACAAGGTATTCTCCACAGTAATTATACCTGTAGTTATCTCCCACCCATGGCAGATTGGCCAGGAGAACTGCAGTGACAACACAAAACAAAGCGTTCTGCAAAAAGGCAGCTCTTGTTTATACCATACTCACTCAGAAAACCTCGGGATGATACAGCGAGTGCAGCCAGGGAAGAAAATCTGTCAGGGAATCTTAAATAATCAGCTAGTCATGTAATGACTGAATCATCAAGCCAGGCTGTGAATTGAGGTAGGCTGGCAACATAACATCTAAGAAAAGGGTTGTAATATTGTATGCCAGTCTGTAATTAGCGAGTTCTAATTTGTGCATTAAGTCAGATGGTCAGTTGCTGATATTGTTGTATGAAAGATCTTCCCTACTCCTTCCACGCCGCCTTGTAAATACCAATTGTTGCTGTTTTCCAAGATTTAAAATGTGTCTGTAATTCACTTAGGACAGTTTGCAGGACCTTGCAGTAGCAATGTGACCCAAGTCAGACCTTCTACTGTTTTATACATTTAAGTACTATTTTTCTGTTGCTGGTGTGAAAATATAACTATGTTTACATCACAAGACTGCAGGGAGCTAGTAAAAACCCTGGGGTCTTACAGAGTGCCTGCAACAGGTTAGCTGGTTTACACGTACAACAAAAAGTAGCTGAAATTTCTCTCAAACTATGAAACATAAATCAATAGAATGTAATTACTTGCACTGCTAATAGAAAAAAATACTGCATCTTGTGGCACTCCAAGCACTCCTCAGGGAGATTTACTGGGGTGAGGGAGGGAGTGGATGTCTGATCTAGTTCCAGCAAAGCTGATGTAAACTCATCATTAGCAAAGACCACATCAGACTCTTGCATCTGCCTAGGAAATGTGATACCCAGCTTCCACGTATCAGGGTGGATCGGAGTATTTAAAACCCTCTAGTGCCTTTGCAAAGTTCAGCTGGCTGGTGCAATGCTTGTGGTGACTATCCCATATGATGCATATGGGATATGCATATATGGGATATGCATATATGCATTCCATATTTCTCCTGGAGCCTTTTTCACAATACAAGTAACGCAGCTAATGTGGTATCATATAAAACTGAAATACAGCATCCCAAACTGGTAAAAATCAATGCCTTTCATGTTTTTACATTCGAAATACTGTGCCAAAGATGTTGTGAAGGTTAGAAAATGACTGAGATGAGGGGGAAAAAAGGGCTGCATATTTATTCTAATAATGAGAACACCAGAGATGTAAAAGGAAGAATGAAAATGGTTTTGCCAGGATATAATTTCCCTGTTCTTTGACATAAATCCATCTCCAATTCACAGGCATTAGACAATCACTTTGTCTTAGACGCAACTTATTCAGCAGTTGCAGAATTTCCAGCACTGCCACTAGAAACTACTGATACTCACTAACATGGGAGCTCAATGTAGCTCTCCTCTATCCCTTATTACAGCTTTGATACTTCTGTATCTGGTTAATAATTTAAAATTATAAAGCCTTGCAGATGGACAAGATCACTTCTGCTGACCACTTTTCCTTTCCATGCCATATCCATCCTCTTTGCCACCAATCACTCCCCAGCTCCTGCTGCATCCAGCTGACCTTCCCTGTTCTTTTGCACTCTAGACGTGGCTGTTTTCAGCCTCCTGCAGCCTGGGTGTATGCAGGTGAGTGCCAGGACATAAAGCAGAGGTTCCCCTTGTTCACAGCATGGTGACAGCAATCCCATGCCACCAGGATTGCTTGGCAAAAGCCACCTCCAGCTCTGTGATCCTCCAGAGGAGCCAGCACAGTCATTCTGCAGGACAGTGGGTGCAAGGACCTCCCTCAGCACAACTGGATTATGTAGACGATTGAGTTGACAAAGTCTGCCAGTGTCAACTAAGTGTTCATAAATGGAGCTTTTTCACATAATATGGCAAACTTGTGCATTTTCACCAGGAGACAACAGTGGCACATCCTTAACAAAAGGATGATGGCTTTACCATGTTCCATGTCCTCCCTCAAAAGCAAGGGGGCAAAATGGTATTTCTTAGCAGAGCAAAATGATACCTCTTCCTGCAATCTTCTTAGAAATGGCTGAACTATTTTATAATTGACACTCCCTGTACTTCTAAGGGAAGCAACCAGGCTGAGGTAAATGCCTAGGATGGGAAAGGTAGGTGAGCGATCCTGGTTCACCATCTTCAATGCAAGGGCTAAGGATCATTAAATCAAACAAGCAGGTGCCAAGTTCAAAACAAACAAAAGTAGGCACTTCTTCACACAGGATATAGTTAAGCTGGCAATGCCTTGCTACAGGCCAAAAGTGACTGGACAATTTAATGGAAGAAAAAAGAAAAACAACATTGGGAAATACTGTTTATAAACTAGCACCTCTGCTTGAGGAAGTATGTGAGCTGCAAATCCCTGCAGGCAAGTGCAAGCATTGCCCTGCTCATTCCATTCTCATGTGCTTCCCTAAGCCCCTGCCATTGGCTCCAGCCAGAGATGAGCTGGTGGTAGATGGGCTTTGTTCTCCCATGACAGGCCTGTTCTCATTTTGAAGTTTCAACCTGGGAGGTTAACATTTGGCCAAACAGTACCCAGCTGAGACAGGAAGAACTGTCCTGCACTGGCAGGCAGAGGTAATTGCTAACAGGACCAGTAGGCTTGGTGCCCATGATACTAGATGAGTCCATAGCAGTTTCATTTCTTTCCTAGGAGTTCTTCATAAGCTCTAATTTTCTGTAATAGGAAAAGAAAAAAAAAAATTCACTAAGTTGTCTTCATAAAGATACTAAGCTAATAGTGAATGTGTATTGTACCAGTGCAGTGAATGGTGAGTCACTACAGGACTAAGGATTATGATAAATTGACCGGACTTTTCACAAGTTCAAGGGCAAACTTTCCACCTTTGTCACAAAAAGATTCTTGTACTGGTGAACTTTTAATTTCAATATAGTACTTGGCTTAAAGAAGCCAGTCTTCTGTAGGATAGTCCTGTGTGTCTGAGATCGTGACGCAAGATGGGCTTCATGTTGTGTTTCTGACCTCTTTATTACAAATATACTTTACTTACATTTCCATCTATAAAATAAACCATATGCGCACACACATAGTAGTTTAACATCACAGAACATTAAATAATGTTCTTATATATTCTCCCTGCTTGGAAATACATTTTACTCTTTTAAATAAGTGCTCTAATTTCCCCCTTAACAGGAAACCAAAATTTCAGCAAAACTTGTGCTCTTGGAATACCAAAAATAGTTTGGCCGCAACAGTGGAAGGGGCGAAGGAAGTGAGCGAGAGGCCCTGTCACTGGGCAAACAAAATGCCAGTCCCATCAGCACAGCATCTTTCACAGCCAGTACAACCATTTTTAAGTGTTTGGGGGTAAAATACATACAGTATTTATAGAATTAAAAACATTTCTATATAAGGAAACAGCAACAAGAAGCTAGTTCTGGTGGAATTCCTAGACTAACAAAGCACCAGCTCCAAAGAGGTATGATGCTGATAGCCCCAGGCAGGGTGCCTGGGTGGGGGGAGCCAGGCTGCTCCTAGCACCCACTTCTGCCAGCATCAAAAAAAAGGGTGAGGAGAAAGAGGCAAGGTGGGTTACAAGAGAGAGAGAAAAAAGGAAAGAAAGAGATACTTTTTAAAATATTCCAACAGGGAGATTAGGGAGGAAATAAAAAGAAGGGGAAAAGAAAAAAAACTAAACTCAGGAAGAAGTGACATCCCTTCTCAGTAGTTCTCACCTGGAAATATTGTCCTAAAGAAAGGGATCTCCTTGCCTTTTTGAACCACATCTTCAATCTTTTTTCAGTGTCTGGCTTCTATTGCTCTCAAGAAGAGGTGGTCTCATCAGCTCAGCACCCAGCCACGCTAGTCCAGGTCTGCAGCAAGGCAGCAATGATTTGATGAAGACAACTGAGAGGAAACAGAGAGAAAAACGAAGTGCTCGGAGTACTAGCTGTGAACAGGAGGCTGCTTTTTCCCAGCCTTGCCAGGCTTTCAGCAACAAAACAAAGCCACACAAACACATGTATGCGCACACATACGTGTGCATGCACACAGAGACATGCATGCAAATGCACACCTGTTGTCAGCCAGTCTCTCCAGAGCCTCCACCTTCCCTCCTGAGAGGCCAGGGCCACCAGCTTGCTTTGTGCCGCTTTGCCACATGCGTCTCAAGCCCATTCCCCTCCATGCTGGCTGCAGCAACAACGCCTGCCTGTTGGGCCTTGACAGCGCTTGGCTCCCGGGAAGAAGTATTCACACACAATGGCAGCTCGAGAGAAAAGTTGAAAAGGAGTCAAAGCCATCTCTGTTGAAATAAACATCTGCTCTGCATTCAGTATCGTGGCAACGGGGCTCACAAAATGCACGGGCAGCCCTCCAAAGGCTCCTGGCACATCACAGCTATCAGTACCTGCTGAAAACAGGCTGGTGGAGCGGTCATAGCACGGTGGGGAGCACTGACTGGGACACTCAGAACAGAAAAATTTGGTCTAAGCTAGAAATAAATCCATAGTTCCCTTAGAGGAATACAGATCAGAAATAGCCCGCCCCTGCAGTGATGCTGGCGGATAGGAAAAGATGGCAGCACCGCAGCTCCTTCCACGCAGCTTCGGCATGTGCTCATCATCTCAGCCCACAGATGGTTTCATCCTAGTTGCCTCAATGAAGCAAGAGGAAGAAAGAAGTAGGATGTGGCTGTGGAAAAGCACTTATCCCTGGAGCCCATGCAAGGAAAGATGTGTGTTTGATGGTTCTCAGTTAACACACAACTTCCTGAGAAGCAGTTGACAAAGACCTATCATATCTGCCTCTGCCTGCAGCTTCTGCGAGACAGAACTGACATTTTAAATGCAAACCCCATTTCTAGGTTTGCATTCCTATACCCCTGCAGAGGCAGCACTGTGATCCAACAGTGAGCCAAGTCCAAACAGGGCAGTGAGCTCTAACTGCTGGCACAACATTACTTGTCACAGCAGATGGACCCAAGTGCTGTGTCTGTCATGTATAACCTTTGCTATTAATGATAAACCTTTAGTAGGGGGAGGAGAACAGCTTGGCTCATGGAGACCCACCTGAGCCTCTAGATGGAACTTAGTAACAATGGCAACGAGTCATTTTAATGAGTGAATTGGATGTGGTTGAGCTGGGAATCAATGTGAAAGGACAGCCTGACAATACCACTGCTACTGAGCTCCTTCTAAGAACAGAAATGCATATGAAATGCAGGAATCCGATACCTTCCTGGAAGAGGGAACAGAGAGATTTTTGTCTTTGGTCCAGTTTACCCAAATTCCTCCCAGAGCACTAAGTGACAAACACAGCCTTCACTGAGAGCTTCAAAAGGAAATTGCTGTTTGCATAAAAGACTTGCTAGGTTGAGTTGCTTGTTAAAAGCGAGCTTGAGCAAGAGGAGGGAATGGAACAAATCTTTTGGAAGAACGTCCAAAACCCACTGGATTCTGGGAAATGAGGCTAAACATCTGTGTCCTAGTTGGGCTGTCACTTGACAAGAACAGCAAGCATCTGACTTCAGGTGCACTTCTAGACATCACAGATGGTTCCTGTGTAGAGAAAATCAGGTGCACAGGACTTCAAAAAGGACAGTAAGAGGGAAAGAGAGGGCACTGAGAAGCTGGTGTGAGTACGGTTTAGAGTTTTGCTAGTTTTACAGCAAGACATAGTAAAAGGATAACAGAAATAAAAAGGAAATGGAGAGCTACCAGAAAATCCTGCTAGGTTTTCATCTCTATTTGAATGTGTAAGTAGGGTGATCTGGAAACTTTCCTGCCATCATAATTCTTGTTTCCAGGAAATGAAGCCTCAAGCAACACTGCAAACCAACCGAGCTGTCAGCATGCTGTGACTAGCTGAGGGGCAAACAGGGTGATGACAGGGTTGAGAATTCTCAGTCCTCATCCAGCAATCAAACTGGTACAGGCAGAGCCTTGTAGGTAAAACATAACTCTGCGAGGGCTAGAGTCCCTCTGGGTGAACGGGTGAGGCCAAGGCACCAGCATGGTGAGCTGCATGGATCTAAGAGTGTTCAATGACAGAAGTTGCAGCAAGGAAGAGAAATTTCCAGTATAACCCTGTGTGTACTGAGTCAACTTTCTACCAACTATGAACAACCAAAGAGCAGATGACTCATAAATACACATCTCTCCTGGCTGCTTTAGGAGCTCTCCTCTATCTGATCCAACTGCTACGTACACTTATTCCTTGTGCTGATGAGGAAGTTAGACATAAATATGTAGATCAAGGCCAGTAAGGCTACTGGTGAGACTGTAAATGCTATGATGGTGACAGTGTGACCTGTGTGCTAGAAGGCTGCATCTACAACCCACAACAGTTGGTGTGTGCTAGTGCTTGACCACCTTTGTATCCAGGAAAGTGGGCATATTTTTAAGCAAAACATTAATAATAGTGAGACTTAGGTACATACCACCTTCTACCAGCAGAGGCTGAGCAGCACAGTCAGTCCAGGAAACTGTCACTGCAAAGGTTAAAGTACAAGGAGGATGAGTGAGAAAGGGAAGAGGAAGCATTGCAGACCCTATTACCATTCACTGCTAATGAGCTGCGGAATACACGGACCATTGGTTCCCTCTTTCTCAACGTGTGAATGAGCAACGACAGCAAAACAACCTACCAGAGTGAGAAAGGAACTCCGGGAGATGTGTCAAGCGCACTCCAGAGCCTGATGTTCCTGCTATGTTTGGAGAGGCTGCCACAGGGTGAAATGTTTACTAGACTGACTCAGATACTAATGGGAGTCAGGGGAAAAGTGGGAGAAGAGAGAAACAAAGAAGTCAGCGCCACAGAGGAGAGATGAACTTTCATAAGAGGGAAGTGAGGAAAGCTTGTTTATGAGCTGCTTTGCCAGGAAGTCCTGTGACTAACCTTATTTCATACACTGATTTTATGGACCAAAATTGTATTTATGGCATGCAGGACAAAATGCACAACAAAGCTGTGAAAAGATGGGCTCATTCTTCCTGTGTAACATTATAGCAAACTCCCTGAAAACTCATCCCACCAGAGCAAGGTTTTACCTTTGCAGCTCAGACTGTTGGGCCACGGCGTGAGAGCAGATTTTGTAACCCCGAGGAGGAAACGAACCCAGCAGAGCTGTGTGTTCTTGCAAAAAGAACTGTTCTTATTTGCAATTTAAGGAAAGAAAATTTGACATGCTGTAATTTTGCCCTGTGCTGATCTTATTGCTCTAGTACAGCACCATCTCTTCTATTTCTGTTCCCCCTGTCCTGCACCTATCTTCTCCTCTTTGAACTCAAAGGATCACAAGACTATACCATTCTACTGTTTCAATGGCATGGATCACATGGAAGATGGATAAGATTGCATAGGAGCTTACTCTAGCAGAACTTCTGACTTTCTGCCCATACCACAATGTGGGCAGAAGACCACAGATGATCTGGGAGTTTGTGCAAGCCAAACAGGACAGACGCGAAGCACAGCGTCACCTTGAAAAGCCTGTGCTCATGGCAGGGCAAGTCAAGGAAGATGCTGACAGACTGAAAAGAGGAGAAGAGGGAAGGCTCAAGGGCAATAGTGCCAATGCAGAAAGATTATAGCAAAATAATGCTTGACTTAGCTAAACATCAACTCACAGAGAAGGGGAACAAGTCAGCCTCCTGGAAGGGTTTACATAAACCAAAAGGATGAACAGGTTGGCCAAGGCCACATAGATATGTCTAGCAAAAACAAACAAACAAATAAATGAAGTGATTTTCAGAAGCAGTAAAGTAACTTACAGTTACAAGTAACTTACCCAGACTGACCCAACATAGTAACAGTTCATGGAGGTTTATGCTTCATCTGCTTCCCAAAACCTTTTTGCAGCCATGAGCTGCTTGGAAGCAGCATCAAGCCCAGGGAAACAGGCCTAGCCATCAGATATTTGGTCTGATGCCCCATGGATTGGGAGTGACCCACCTGTCCAGTTTATCATCCTTCATGTCTTCTCTGGCATGTTGTCCCATGCTGCAGTCTGGTGGTTTACAGCTTCTCTGATAGATGCATTCCTGGCTGGCTTGTCCCAACCTAAAGAGCAGGTTTTGAACTTCCTGCTGTTGGCAAGGTCATACTACCACAGGGATGGACAACCGCTGTGGGTATGTTTTGATCTGTAGGGCTTTCTTTCACTTCTCCCTGATGTGGTACGCAAAGGGGGTGGAAACTGCCTGTGCTCTGGTGTAGGGCTGTAGAGGGAGCGGGGACATGCCCAGCAGCACCCCTGGCAGAGATGCACACCATGATACAGTCCTGCAGGAGTCATAGGTTTGCCCTCACCAGAACACTGCAATTCCTCACACTAGGTCCCAGTGGCCCCCCGTGCCCGTACCCTTCCCAACCCTCCTGTTCCTGGTGCAGGCAGTGTCACCAGGAACTCATGTTCAGGCTAGACAGACACAGCACTACGGCAGCCTTGCTATATGGCTGTGTTCAGCTCCTAGTTATTTATAGCTGGGGTAGGTGGAAGCCTCTCCTGGTGCTTCCCTATCTGGTGTGGCATGTTTTCGTGGGCAGGTAAGGGCCTGCCAGCATATCCTGCTCCCCACCCGATACCTCCCTGTTCCCATCATAGCTCTGCACAGCCCTGACTATACAGTGGTGCAGCAGCGACTGCACTGAATCTCACCTGTGGCTGTAGCACTTCCCCTGGATTTCCCCAATACTCTGCATGGGGTTTTCTGTAGGTGGTTTCTGTAGGTGCTTTGCTGTACTCCAGAGGTGCCTGTATAGGTGGATCCCACTTCGATTACCATACTTCTGCTATCAGCTCTAGCACCTCACTTTCTTCCATTTGCGATGTGCCCATGCTGGATTCTTGTAGCATTTGGAGCCATTTGTGCCAGGTGGATATCACTGCTGATGCTCTGTCAAAATGAAACACCAAAGCTAACACACAACTATGCAAATATTAGTATGCATTGCCTGCAGCCCCTGCTTTCCATCACTGCAATAAACACCCTGATGTATCCTACAGCACAGATTCCTCAGCCTTTCAGTTTTGTCCCAGTTATTTCCCCAGCCTGTGCTTTGTTCCCAGGGAGGGACCTGAAGAGCAGGCCACAGCACAGAAAGTGCGCTCTGTGTGGTTCCTTGGGGTCCAACATGGGTGACTCTTTGCCCTGGCCTGGGTTTTGAGAGCTGCCTCCAGTGGTGGCTGGTGCAGACCTGGGTGCACCTCTCTCTGCTGGGGACAGCAGTGATGCCCAGCTGGCCCTTGGCTGGTGCATCCCTCCCACCCATGTCAGTGGGGAAGACTTCCTTCCCTGCAGGGCTCCCAGCAACTCCTCAGGCATTAAGGAGAGGCATCCCTTGTGATAAGTTCTCTGCAAACTGCTCTTCTGTCCTCACTCCAGCTAGACGGCAGGGATGGAGAAGTTTGCCACAGGTGATACTCAGCAGCTCCCACCTCCCTCCAAGTTTCTAATGTGTCTCCAGCAAGTCTGGTCCAGTACTCTGCAGGATGGAAGAGGACAAGGGAAGGGTCAGAGTCATACCTTATTGGGTCAGGTAAGGCAGAGACAGGAGCTTCCCCCTCTCCAGGCCAGCCCCCAAACAGGGGACCATTCTCATGGGTATCTGCCATTCTCATTACAAAAGTCACTCTGAAGAACAGTGCCATGCAGGTCGCATCCCCTGGAAAGCCATTCTACACCACCCCTTTCCATGCAGAAGTCCCCATTTTCCTCTGCTTTGGGGGAATAAGAGAAATGAGGGAAGCAGAGCAGCAACTAATGTCCTTCCCCAGTCTTAACTCTTGCCTTGGTTATCTGGAAGAGGCAGCAAAACTACAACCAGCAAAACTGCAACCACATCTCCTAGAGAGGCAGCGAGCACCTGGTGGAGCAAGGCCTTTCCCCCAGTTATTTGGTAGATATTTATCACATAACACTAACACCAGCACTGCCTTTGAAGGCAATTTGTTTAGGAAACAAAAATGAGAGAAAACAACGAAGTCACTCGAGGTGTCTGCAAGAAAAGGAAGCTCAGCAGCCAATTAGCTTCCCCTCTGATGCCTGAAGTGGATGGCAGTTTGGGGGTGGAGGAGAGATAAGACAGCAGATTAACTGACTTTCATTCATTTGCAAGTCAGGCCGGTTCAACTGCATTTCTTGGCTGCTGACATCAGAGCACTCTACAACAGACAAGGCAAAGCCGACACAGAAAGCTTTCAGGAAACACCAAAGAGATAGTCATTAGTGGGTTATTAATAAAATGTCACCCTTCTCTCTCATCTCAGGCTTTCAAATAGGGCCTGAGCACCCTGCTTTGCCCCCTGTCCCTGAGGGAAACCCCAAGCATACTTCGCATTTACTAACTCTGGCTGCCCTGGTGGAGCAGTCCACGTCCTTTCCTATTTATTTGTCCCATTGCACCAATTTCTCTTGATCTGGCAGCAGCAAACATCACGTTTGTGCCGTGTTGATGTATGCTTCTTGGATACTAGTGCTGGATGCCTGCTCTCCGAAGGGGAGCCCAGGGTTCAGAGGTAACCTGCTGACAGCAGAGAGGTGTGTATTGGCAAAGGAGGCTTTATTGCTATCATGTGCTGCACCACCACAGTGCTCATCTTCTGGTTCTGTCAGTCCTACAGCAGGATGTAGCACATTTTCACACCTCTGAGAATGGGTGCCAGAGGTCACAGGCTGCTTGGTCCTGCTTATTAGAAAGCAAAGATTCAGTTATAACAAGAAAAACAGATTTTGTTGAAGTACCAGAGACTGACTATTGTCTGTGAGTAAGGTTTGAAGGTGGCTGCAAGAGCTCTGTCTGTAAAAGGGAACGTGAGACCTGCTCCTGGCAGCAGTTAACTCTTGGGTAAGGGAGTCATGGGAAACTCACCCACTGTGTTTGCTTAAAAAATATTAAATCTCAGGAGATAGATCAGTAGGCAGCTCCTGGCAGATGCACCTTAACCGAAGCCCTTCTGGTCTCCTATGGTGATGCCTAAGTGCCTAGATGGGCTGACTGGATAAGTGAGAATCACTGGAGGACCCCTGCACAAGAGCAGGAGGTTGGCAGGAGGCTGCAGACCAAGGACATGTCCAGACAGAAGGTCCTCGAGAAGTTCATAGAATCACAGAATGGTTTACGTAGGAAGAGATCATCTAGTTCCAATCCCACTGCCATAAGCAGGGACACTTTCCACTTGATCAGGTCACTCAAAGCCTCACCCAGCCTAGTCTTGAACATCTCCAGGCATAGGGCATCCACTACTTCTCTGGGTAACCTGTTCTGTGCCTCACCACCCTAACAGCTTGTTCTTGGAGGTGTTAATCCTCACAGCCAGACATCCTACAGTTCATTCAAACTCCCTCTACTCAAGACTTCAAAAAGGCAGTCTGCCAAGGCAAGCTCCCAGCATTGGCGCCAGTGCTGGCCATGCCCCAGAGTATGCACATACACCTCGGAGCACACCTGCATCCCCCCAGGCACTCTTGCCCATCCTAAGCACACCTGCACATCCAGCCTGGTGGTGCCAACAGACACAGAGCTGCTGGTGCCTGGGGTTAGGGGTGCACTGGGGGTGCCAGGGAATGTGCAGGGGTGGGCTGCCTGGGCATGCATAGAATTGTTTGGTTGGAAAAGACCTTTGGGATTGAATCCAACTGTACCTGTCCACTACTAAACCGTCGCCCTGAACACCTCATCTACCAGTCTTTTAAATACCTCCAGGGATGGCGAGTCCACCACTTCCCTGGGCAGCTGTTCCAGTGCCCGAGAACCGTTTTGGTGAAGAAATTTTTCCTGATATCTAACCTGAATCTCCCCTGGTGCAACACAAGACTGTTTTGTCTCATCCCATCGCTTGTTACTTGGGAGAAGAGATCAGCACCCACTGCACTACAACCTCCTTTTGGGCAGTTACAGAGAGCGATGAGATCTCCCCTCAGCCTCACTTCTCCAGGCTAAACAACCTCATTTCCCTCAGCCGACTCTCATAAGGGTTTTTCTCCAGGTCCTTCACCAGCTTCGTTGCCCTTCTCCGCAGCCCGTTTCGGAGGGTCAGGAAGATGCTGGGGTGTCCCGGGCAGGACGGGTCCGCGGGACAGCCCTGCCCCCCAGTGTCTGCTGCAGGCAGCTCGCAGGACCGGCAGCTCCTCCGCACCAGGGTGGTACCCAGACACTCTGAAACATCGCTGTAACAAAAAACACCTCACCCACTCAACCTGAAAAACAACCCCAAAACCACCAAACCAAAAATCCCCTCACCAAAACACCAAAAAACCACCCCAAATCAACCCTCTCCACCCCGCAACAGCAGCAGCAAAACCCAAACCAGCCACAGAAGCATCCCAAACACGTGCATGACAAACTCTCTGTGTGTGATGCTGCTGGTGACGGTGGCACCCCAAGGCTTGTCCGGCCATTCTCTGGTCATCAGTCACCTTGCAACCACACACCAGTTCACACCTAAATTTGACGTTGCCACTCCTTGTGTGAAAGTGACTTTTTGGAGATGCAGGTGGGACACTGAGTGCTTCCCCTCCTGTCCAGAATAACTTTCGGACCTTTGGGCCACTTCCAGCTGACTTTGTTAATGGGTTGAAAGGGATCCTCTATAGACCTACTTTCAGCTTGTGAAGATGGGAGAAGGCTAAGCCCTATGAACTATCCCAGGCAAAGCACTTCTCCTGCCTTGCCAAGAGGCTGCGAGACAATGCACAGCACAAACCCGCATGAATCGAGGCTTCATTAGTTTCAGTGCTTAAGCAGCCTTTTTCTCTGGCATGGAAAGTATGACACCATTCTCCCTGTCCACTCTCTGAGCTATGAAAATAAAATGTAACAGGAGCCCAAGCTCTCCTGAGTACCCAGTTATCCTCCAGCATTAATAACTACAGACACGTCCAAGTTGCAGCTGACAACAGCATTGCCTCCAAGCACCTCTAAAGGAGGTGCAAGAAACACCAGGGCCTGCCGTGAATCTTGCAGTGTTTGACAGTTTCCAACAGCTCTACGTCCTGGAGATAAATAGCTACAGCTTCCCCTAGAAAACAAAGCTTTAAACTTTGTTATCATTAAGGCAGAGCCAGGAATCTGACATGATTGCACCTAAAAGGCAAAGAGGGCAGGAAAAAAAATACCAATATGATGTGACCATCTGTATCTGTATCTGTATCTGTGTTGTATCAATCCTGATAGGTCAGTTTGGATTTTGTGCTTCTTGGAGATACATGATAAAGCTTTAAATATTATCTGGGTTTAGTTTTAAAAAAAGAGTTGTTTTTTTTTTTTTTTAATTTTTTTTTCCCTGGCAAAGTAGAAGCTTTTACTCCTGCTACACAAGATTCAAAAGAGGACCACAAAATAAAATGCATTGTTTTAGCTTACACGTGACAGCGAGTTTCCTTAATTGCCTCCCTGTCACTCATTCGGAGGCATCTCATAACAGTTAAGCAATACATTAAAAGCATTAAGTGTGTAGCAATTCCTGTAGAGGCCGCACACAAATCACAAGAGCAGCAGTGCCTTCGATGAGAGCATCTGCCGACAAGTCCACCCTTGTATCATAAGCTATGCATGCTGAAGAACGTGCTTCCTCTGCAAGCTCACTTGGTTTATCTGACCTAACAAGTAATAAAAGTGGAAATACAACTGACAAGTCAGGAGATAAATGTAGCAGAAGGACAATGTAAATAGAAGCATATTTATAAAATCATTCAGAAAACACCTTCACTCTGTCATGTCTGTTATTTAAATATGAAGAGGAATCATGGTCATATTCCAGGTCATGCAAGAAAAACACTTTAATCCCATTTCAGGAGGAAAATTTGTCCCTTGCACAGTGGTGTTAAAGAGCTGGGTCAGTATAGACAGGAGGAAAAGCTGAAAGCCTAGGAGCAGCGATTCCATTGGGGAGAGCAGCCAGGGAGGTATTGCAGGGCTGCAGCAAGCGGAGCCGAGTTGCTTCCAGTTCCATGCCCCGGCCAGCCCAGGCTGAGCAGAGCGGGGTGGGAGCAGAATCCTCAGCTGCTTCTCAGTTGATGAGGCTGGGAATATTATAGCTACTTCTACTCTGAACCAGCCAGCACTCATCCCTTTCTGGGCTGCCTACTTGTACCAGTGGGAGGGGAAAAAAATCTCTTGGCTGCTTCCTTGTTGCTTAAAAAAGAAAAAAAAATTTAAAATTACATTTCCCAATCACAGACAGGGTGTTAACGTTTCCTCAAGAAAAAACAAAGCTGTACAAGAGCTGAATCAGCTCTGGGTTGCGTAAACTACACCTCTGTCACCCAGGGAGAGGTATCCACTCTAATCCCAGTGCTACAAACATCCACAAATCCACATGGACCACCTATCATTACAGTAAATTCGCAGCTCTGGAAGTCTTTGTATAAATAAAATGAACACTACAAAACCCATGTGCATTAAGAAGAGGTTGCCGTACAGCCACCCCACTTACAGATAAAATAAAAGGTAAATAAGACCATTTAAAGACCAGTACCACAAAATTGCCTAGCAAGTTGAAAATCTATTACAGTGCATCTTATTTGAGCACAACAGAGCCCTGAACTCTCTGGCTGCTGTTTTTTAAGTACACTTCCCATTTTTGTTTTTTTAAGTACACTTCCCATCTGAGCACAGCAACAGAGCAAAAATAATAATAAGAAAAAATAATTGAAAAAATTGCATTATATGCACTTCTAAATATCTTTTAAAAACATTTTTAATTTACCATTGATTAGCGTGCAAAAATACATCTTATAAAGAAAACAAGCCTGCAAACTATTTAGGAGTGACACCAAACCACCTTTGAGAGCACTCTTAGCAGGGGAAAGCTACACTTCAGAACAGGTTGGTGCACAAGCTGTCAGGGCTCTGCCTCCCAGTGTTCCCACCAGGCACTTGTGCCGTATTTGGTAGAGTAATGAGGACAGAAGAGCAGAAGGAAAAGCCGGGCTTGGCAGGCAGAGACAATAAAGCCTGTTTAGTATGTGCTGTAATTTGTGGTCACTATCTTGGTGAGCACTGATGTCTCTTATTTGCTTTGAGCATGCCCTTCCTCTGCCCTCCAGCTCTCACTCCACCAGGGACGGGGTCCTTGAACCACAGCATGACTGAGGGCATGAAAGCAACAGGCTAAAACGAGTCGTGATTAACAGGGGACAAAATAGACAAGAAAAGAGCCTTTGGATACCCTACATGCGAAAGGAAGATGAAGCGCAGGCTCATGACCCAGTGGAGAAGATCAGTATGAGCTGCAGTGAAGCTTGGTGCAGTCATTTTTTTCTTATTCCAAATTGCTAAAGGATTATCTGTGACCAGAGCAATTTAACTTTAACAAGCAAATAAACACACATCCACACAGTCTGGTGAACATTCAGATGAAGTGGACATCTTCAGATCGGCGTGGACTGCAGCACATAACAATCTAAATCCTAATGCAACCTGAAACATGGGCAGTTTTCCTTGACGCCTGAAGCAAACAGAAGTCTTTGAAGGACAAACATCTTGTTTGTCTTCAGAAAGGAAGCATCCAAGAAATTATTGGTCCATTTGCCCAACTTTTATCCCTAGAGTAATCCTGGAACAAAGTAAACAATTTTTTTTTATCCTTTCTTTGCATTGTTTACTGGCCATCAAGAACAGTTTGTGCCAAAACAATCCAGCTTTCCTTTTTGATACGCTAATGTATGGGGAACCGTCCTTCCAATTAGTTTGAGGAAATACAACAGTTAATCACTCAGATGGATATGCAGATAGCTGAAAAAACCTACCCCCTCAAAGAGCACTCGATGACCCAGTGGGACAGTAAACACTGCTGTTTTGCAGGAATCTGTCAGGTTAACAGATTTATTTAGGATTTTAAACAATTTGGTCAAGTGAAATAAGGCACTCCATAGATTATATCAAAGGAAGGATGGTTAGAAAGATGCCCAGGGACACAATTAGAGTAAAAAAAGAAAAATTACAGCCATTTCCCAAATAACACTGCAACACAAGCAACAAAAACACAATTCAATAAAACTGTTAAAAGCGTTCCTCTTAGGCAGGAAAAATCAGTTTTGCAGCAAGGAGTGACTGACAGGGCAGCAGCATTGCTGAAAGGCTCAGAAATCGCAGGAAGCCACAAACCAGGGAGCAGCTACACAACAGTCTGTTGCCACAGCAAGAGAAGCTACTTGTTCTGGATGAACTCGGGGAAAGAGGACTGAGAGACAAATAAGGTAAATGTTCTGCTGTTTTGGGGCTGATGCATTCCAGCTTAGATAGCAACACACTCAGCTCTAGAGAAGACCAACAAGAATGATGAATGGTTTAGAAAACACAACTTAGGAGATGAAGTTCAAAGATTAAGGCTTTATTTTTTTTTTTTTAAAGGAGAAAAGAGCAGAGACAGAACTCAAGGCACCGTGATCAGAGCACAAACCAGATGCTCAACAACCATCATCCTTGGTGAGGGGAGAAAGGAAAAAGCAACTTAATTTGCAGAAAAATCATTTTTTCTCATTTACTGGGGGAGTTTTCTCATTAAGGAGAAAATAACAGTGGGACAGAACATTTGGGAGACTTTTTCACTAGAGTTTTTTTTCACAAGGTGGACAAATCTCCACCAAGAGCTCTTTCTCCTAGCACTGCTCAGCAGAACACAGGGCAAGTAGCACTTTAACAACTCATCCAGCCCTACCAAAGCTTTAACAAATAGGTGATCAATACATTTTACATACATCCCAGAAACAACAACAAAAAAGCCACACACCTAATAAAAACAGCCCACTGTTCCCAAGGCTGCAGGAATTGTGTCCCAAGGCAAGCTCAAACACAGCCCATAAAGTCCCACAGACAGAAAGGCAGATGCTCTTCCTTCGACTGGTATGTCATTGCTTTTCTACCTTTTATTACTCCTAGGAAAACCAGAGACAAAGTCTTGTAGGCAATAAAAGCTCTATGAAAATCAGCTGTGGAAAAATGTCAGCTGATGGCTCTGCCTCATTACCTGCCGATCTTGTCAGGGTTATCCACAGCTGAATATTCTCGTAGAACATGATTAGATGTGAAGTTAAAACTAACTAGCCATACCCTAAATAACTTTCCCTGTAACTGACTTTGACATTTGAAGAACAGAGCAGTTTCATGCTTTTTAAGAGTACCTCGCTGGCATTTCTGAAGTTTCTACACTGACATTTTGTGTGAAGGAAGGAAACTAGTGAGGCTAAGAAGCTTTGAAGTGCATGAGGGAGAAAGGCTCCAACAGTCATACCAGATAGACACAACCTAATTTTGGTGTTCCCACTGCCATTGTCAAAAAATCAGCGGATTGTTTCAACTTGCTACATAAAAAAAGGTTAAGGAACAGTGGCAATGGCATAGCTAAATGGCTTCAAAATGCCTGATTTACTTCAGACTTTACAGAATTACAGTACTTCAGACTTTACAGAATTAGTTTGTTCCTATTATGAAGCACATACTCCTACTTGGTTTGTTTTTTGGGGGGTTTCTTTGTGTTCTGTTTTGTTTGGGTTTTGTTTGTTTGCTTGTTGAGCAGAGAAGACGTAAGGCCAGCTCTACTCTGGAAGCAAAGCATTAGCTTACCTCCTGGTTCAAGATGCTCCGACCTTTTGATCTAGCTTAGTACATTTTGTCCAGGTTCCAAAAAGTGACAGTGCCTGAGCTTAAGAAAACCTCTTTCTCACTAAGCTTTCAACCTCATCATGCTCTTAGCCAAGTCCATTTTAGCAGTTTGAGGCAAATTAAATAGAGGAAAACATCAGTGTAATAAGCTAAGAGTATGATTACTGGAAGTACTGGTTAACTGGAAAGCATCTCTTTGTAGATGCTTTGTTCAAGAGTCATCACAATAATTGCAGTGCTTTGGCAAAAGCAAAACAAGGAGCAGAGAGTATTACTAGAATACATCGGCTGTTTTACAGCACTGTGGTGACAGCAGCAATCGTCTTTCCCACTGAGTTATTGCCTTCAGAAAACTACTTGGCAATAATCAGAGTATGGCTGTAGAAGGATTACTTTAGTGATAAACAACACAAGGTTTACAAGCAAAGAGAAAAGATTTCATTAACCTAAGCAACATAGTTGGAGAAAAGAGAGCAAAAAAAAACAACCCCATAGTCGTCAACAAGCTTTCAGGCTCATACATGCTTCAAACGTGAGGCAGAGTTTCCAGACCTGAAAGAAAGTTTGTCTCTCTCCTGTGCCTCCCACTCAAACCCATATTGCTTTGCTGTGGTGACAGCGTGGATTTGGTAACATCAAAGTGATCTGAAGTCTCCTACTTTCACCATGATTCAATATAGCTGGCAGAAAGCTCATCCAAATAGAGATATTCTAACCTAGTTCTGTGTTTGGATTTTAAGTATTATTTAGAAGCCACATTCCTACAGCTGGCAATGCAGCTCAGGGGCATTACTCTCATAAAACATCTTTTACAAAGAATGTGTAAAACTGAACTATTTGAGAATTATCTTAATAAACCTTCGATAACCCTGGTAAGATCTGCCCCTCCCAGACCCACCGTGCCCATTCGTGGAACTGAAGAGCTCACCTGCTGCCCGACAACGGTACTGGGGTCAAAAGAAAGGAGGGAAGATTTCTGCAGCACCTTGATCATACCTGGACTTCCACTCACCTGCCTCTGCTCTTTCTCGGGTGAGGGGAAAACCCTCCAGAACTGAAAGTCTTTTTTTTTTTTTAAATGAAAACTAAATCAACATTTCCCTTCTAGGGGAAATTCTGAATATTTGAAGTTCCAATTCAGAACGAAGTTTATTGAATATTTTCCAACAAATGGAAATACCCAGTTGGTGAATAGTTCTACCTAGTGAGCACTGAAACACCACGTTTTACAATTCAGTGTTCATCTAATGACTCATTTAAAGCTATCCAACTATGTCATGGCATACCTTATTTTTTTCTGCGAATTTTAGATTACTTCAGCTAAAGCGTTTAATATTTCTAGCATACCAAATACAGAAAATTTAAATTATTTAACATTATTATTTAAATAGGAAAAGGTCACTTATCGGGACCGATTAAAAACATTATTGGCACAAAAACTGTAGATTGGAAAAGAAAAATCCAAATGGACTTGCTTTTTAACTTGTTTATTCCTTAATTTTGAATGAACTGCTCACTGACCTGAAGGGAACAAAGTATGCTTTCTCTAACTCTTCCAAAGAAGACCTGTGCTTATGTGGCACTTGAACACATTTGGGTCTTAAGCAACTAGGTAATGGCTTTCATCAGTCAAGCAATCTGGCATTTTTAATGACTTCAGCAGCTAACAAAGACATAAAACGTTGGAGCTATATTTGGTAAGGCTACAGCAACCTCAGTCCAATTCGAATCTGAGAATGTATCACCTCTCTACAGCGTTATAAAAAACATGCCACTGTAAGAAAGTAGTGTGGCATTGAGTACACAGAGGGTGAGAGCACAAGTCTTGAGCACAGTTCCATCTCTATGTCATTATCCCAGCCCAAAAGAGGACAGCTGTATCATTCACCACTGACTGCATGGTCTGAGTTCACTTTTGAAAGAAAAGAGGGCAAAACAACAGTCTGTTTTACTTCTCTGGGTTCTGCATGCCTCAAACGTGGCTTCTCATTAAACCATTGCCATCCCTTCTGTCTCAATTTATCCTCTCAACCCAAGAACAAAATGCCATCCAATTATATTGAAAATCTTTTAACGTATTTATTAATTTTTTAAACAAACTTACAGATCAAGGAGCTGCAATGATAAACAAACAAAAAATAGCAAAACTTGGAAAATTTCAAGATAAAAACCCCTAATCTTAAAAAAAACGCTTTTAAGATTAAAATATATTCAGACATCTATTTACATTCCAAAACACAGGCTCAAGAAATCCACCCATTAGGAAGCATGACAATTACTATTATTCAGGAAACAAAGAATTACCCTAAACATTTCTATATAGTGATCTAAACCATCCTCTACATTAAAGTCTTCCTTTTCACCTAACACCTTCGATCTGTCTTTTTTCCACTCCTTTGGCTTTATCATTTTGGTTTTGTTTTGTTGGGTTTTTTTTTTCTGTTTTTCAACCAAATAAACTTTGATTTTATCATGAACACCAAAACAAAAGTCAAAACAGTTCAGGGTAAAGTACCGAGCATCATCTTCCTAGATTGCTATATGGAAAGCCACAAAACTTTGTATTACATGGTTATGTTTATCTATCTTGAAATCATACATTTCTATTTGTCTAGTGGCCTATGATGAACAATATTCTAGATGAGGTAGACTTAAGAAATATTTATATCATTATATTGACATAAATGTTGCGGGAGAGAGGGAATCAAGTTGGCACAGGAATTTATTACCCTTTCCCCCGTGCTATTGCTTTACCTCTGGAATATCAGATAGTGTCACTAGCTGACACTGTATAACCTGAGTTTTGTTTTATCTCATTGAAATCCCTGAGGTTTTATTCTCTTTTGTCTCATTAACCAATTTTTATAATGGCTTTTATTTTTTTAGCCTGATTGTAAGTAAAAGGTTTAAGCTAATATAGAGTTCGCTAGTTCTTCTGCATTTCTCCTCCCCTTTTTACCATCAGTAAGGAGAGAGACAGGTAAGAGATGTGGGGGAAACTCTGTACTTGAGAGGCTCAGTAAGGCCTGGAGAAAGAACTGTATTTATTGAAAGGGAGGGAATACAGGACAAAGGATGTAAATTTCTAACTAAAAAGCAATCTCCCTTAGTTTTAGTTCTTCCAGTACAAGATGTTCTAAAAATGTGGCATTTCATTTCAAATTTTTGATTGAATGGAGTTTGGAGGACAGGGCTGAACTTTAAAAGGTTAATATAGCTATAGAGTTTGCTATAGAGTTTGCTCCTAGCAAACTTCTGAGGAGGTCTCTTCCCAGTCCCCCAAGACTGACTAGATCAATGGCTAACACGCCTACTTATCAGGGAGGAGCAAGAAATGCCTGAACACTAACCATTAACAGCTCGCATGGATCACTTTTTCCCCATGATGTTACTTTCTGCCTCCAGCACAATCAAGGCACCACTGTTAACATCCTTGCAGCACAAGGTAGAAACTAACACTCAGAATTCAGAGTGGAAAAATGTCACAGTTGTGCGAGAAAACGTCTGTTGAGCTCTGCTGGCTAAAGCAACCTCAAAACAAAACCATCAAAAAGTGAAAAAATAAAGTCACAATTAAAAAAAAAAAAAGTCACCAAACTGCTGCAGTGACTATAGTAAAATTAAAAAAAAAAAAAAAATTCAAATCAACACCTTGCTTTAAACTGCTTCATTCCTAGAGGGAAAGCTCAAAAAAGCCTCATCATTATAGAAAGAATTAAGCTTATCCCTTAGAAAGCAAGCCAAGGCTGCCATACTGTCTTTCCCTAAATTTATCAGCTCAGCAGTAAGAAGAGGTCTTGAAGTCTTTGAATTAATTCAGTTTCAGTGGTTTAGCACTTGCTAAGTAAGCAGTTTGACCACAGCTCTTTAGACTCATGCATCCATCCTGGTAATTTTGCTGACAGACTCAGGATGATTTAGTCTCCAAATATCAGGTGTTTTCAGGCTAATATGACCTAAGTAGAATCACAGTCTGGTAAGACTCAATACAGTTATCTGCCACTGTGTAACACAAGTAAAAAGTTCTATTTATCATTTTAAATGAACTGTAATTAATCCAAGAAGTCCGTTAAGGCAAGGCGTCTGATAGGATATCAAAAGGATAAAAAACTAAGCCTTTTCTATGAATAGTCTGAATACCATCTGGAAAGTGGAGAGGCTTTTCATACACATTTTTCAAGAAAATCCCTCTTTTACGGGGTTTGACCTGGCAACAGCTGATGCACATCAACCAGAAGCTTACAAAGGTCAGTCCATAAATGCTCTCTGGAACGCACTGTGCCCTGGAGCACAGGGAACAGGCATCCACAAACAGTCCATGCTCTGGCATCCTACCTGGCAGCAGGTCCACGTAGTAGCGCTAATGAATCATCTACTGTAAACAAACCTCACTTACCTGCTGCAAAACAGAGCCAAATACTTCACAGAAGTTACAGTGCTTGCTCCAAAAAAACGATTTACAATCTAACATAAAGCACAAACACAAGTGCAAATGACAAAGTCACAGGGCAGAGCCGGCTGGAGCCAGAATGAGAGATGCTGCAACGCAGTCAGATGAAATTTATGTACATGTTCATCTCGAATGATCCAAGATGAATATTTCTAGCAGAGATGGAGGAATGGCCGCTGTTAATGATGTATCTTTTGGACAACAAAAAAGTAGGGCTCTGAAAGGACTTGGTAAGGTGAAAGCTGGCAAATGTCTTGCAGCCTCTTCACATCTACATCGTCACTTGAGGTACAGGAGCAAGAATGAAAGTATTTCCTCATCTTTCACCAGTAAAGCAGAATTCAGCAGTTTTGTTTTTCAGCATTAGCACACTCTGGAGTTTCTGTTATAACCAAGGAATGAATTTCTTCTTCCTTAACTGACCTGTCGTAAGCACTCACAGAATCATCCTTTGCACAGCTCTGAAAGAGAACAACAAAATTTTTAACAGTGTTTCTTCACAGTGAGCATTGTTTTTTCAGCCCAGTAAGAATCAAGTTGACCCATTTCACAACATATAGGCTGTTATCAAGATGAAAAAGACCAAGTAGCTGGGCAACAAAGCGTGCTTACTGGGGACATGGCTTAGGCCTGGCTGACAGAAGAGTTGTCCTCTCCCGAAACGAGGGAAAAACGAAGGTTGGTCCCTGTTTTAAGAGTGCTTCCAATTACTGCTAATGGGTGAAGCTCAGACAGGAAAATAGAGAAGCGAGGATGTACATGCCCAGCAGAGTTTTCACTGAGACCCTGAGCACATTAAGAAGATTCTTCATCTCGGATGCAAGAATGTACAATTATTTGGGGCAGTAACAAAGCACTTGTCAAAGCACCACAAAGCGTAGCAGCCAGCATACTTATGATCCTCATGGCCCAGAGTCCCACGTCAGTCCCATAATGAGCAATACATGCTGGAATATTTATCCAAAAGGTAGTAAATTAGGAAGCCAGATCCATGCTTTCCACAGTTTTTGTTTTATTATTAGGTGAACTCAGAATAACCCTAAGGAAAAAGGGATTACTGGATTTAGACTCTGCCTCCATTTGCAACTGGCAGGCCACAAAAGGAGACTTACTTTCAGAAAGTCAGCAATTCCTGCAACTCACACTCAACTGAGCGCATCCAATGCAAAAGCAGCACCTGATATCCAGACAGTCATCATGCTCTACAAACATTTCACAGGTGGCATGAATTTTGTGATGCCACAGTGAGCAAGAAGGTCCCTTCCACGCCAAGGACCGTGTTCAGACAGCGACACACATTGCCTCACATCCAGGTCTGAATTAGGGCTTGAACTTCCCTTAGGATTTTTATAAAGGGCTACAGAGGTAGATTTGTTTAGAAATGAGTTTCCATAATCAGTATCATGTTTATTTTTCCTGAAACAAGGGCCCATAGTAAGTCTTTCTTCAACCAAAGCCTGAAGCAGCTATAGTTTTATCCTTTTACCAATGAGAGTCTAAATTGTCCTGATTTACTTCATAGTCATCTGACTGCAGTAAATGTAGAAGTGCTAAAAATACAAGTTTCTGGAAGTCAAATATGAACAGCTTTATTCAGCATCATAAATATGAGCAACTACCAGAGAAAGACCTGAATGTTTGGGGTAAGTAGTTTAGTGGAGTTGCAAAAAAACCCCAAACCAACAACAACAAAGCTCCCCCCACCCAATAAAACCCAAACAAAACCTCCTCCAAACCCAACTCAAAACACATTTAAGGTACTCACAGTCTGTGAAATAACAGAATAATGCAATTCTATTAATGTATCTAGAAAAGTATATCCAATTTGAGGAGGAAAAAATCCCTCTCAGCTTTGGGCAATTGTTTCTGAACAACTTTTATCATTGTAGATATTTAGTCTGCTATAGACAGTTGGTTTTAAGATAGTCCTATGCATTAGAAAAAAGAAAATTGCAATTCTACAGACTCCAGTTCAATCGATTAGCTGGCTCAACAGCTTCTTACAAACCTGAGAATCCTCATTCTGCTCTCCAAACATGCGCTTAACTATTTCTCTTGGGTCTGGAACTGGTGGAAGAATTAGTATCTTCAACCTTTGGAAAATTAAAATGAAAAGCATTAGATAAAATATGTATTAATCTAAAAACCACCATTTCAGCATCATACTTGGGTGCCGTCAAGTAAGTTTGTGGAGTCAGCTTTGACATCACTGGACAGCTTTCATTCTCTGCAGCTGTAGCCCAGTTCTCATTTTTACTCCCCAAACCAAAGGGAAATGGCAATATTCACACACGCAGATTCTAAATAACTTTCACTGCTGAGGAAGAGCAGCAAAAGTAGACATTTTAAAAAATCTGGGAAAATATATATGTTTAATTCTGAATCTGGACTTCGTTGCTTAAATAGAAGGAAGCGCTGTGCAACGATAATCCAGACGTAGGCATACATAAGCAATGTTGCACAGTGCAGCCGAGCATGTATATGGTCTATAAATCTATTTCTAATGGCTGAGGCACAATGATACTGCCATTTTTGTTACAGATAAAATAGATACTATTGAACATGCCACATCACGGACACTTACCTGAAGAGAGGTGAATTGTAATACAAGTCAAAGATCAATCAGAATTAGTGGATTGTAAATAAAGGGAGATTTTTATTTACCTTTTTAGATAAACCAGTAAAATTATCGTAGATATTGCTACTATTAGTGGAATGGTGATTATTAAAACAAAATAGAATGTAGAGTCCATCTTCTCACCTGGAAAGCAAAAATCGTAGACATTTAGGGATATTTTGGGAGACTTTTTAGGAATAATGACAAAAAAATCAATTAATTATCTATTTAATTCACAAACAATGTTTTTCAAATACACTGGCACTTTTGCAGGTAAGGACTCAATTTTCAAAGCATCATATTATAAAGTAGATACATTCAGCAAGAAAATGGAACTCAGAGAGACTCGGGGCTGAAAAACCGACAGCAGTGGAAAGGGATCTTTGCACAGCTATGTGGATGGTAACCCCATCAACACCGATAGCAGTACAGGCAGTAACTGATGGCACTGCTGAAGGACTAGAACTCTCTTGCCCTCTTTTCACCTAAAATTAAAAAGATAGATAGGAAGATGACCTTCGACTCTCATTTACTTAGCCGTCCAAAGATATTAGATGCTCTACAGATAAAGAATAAGGCGCAACAAATTGCAGGAACAATTGCTCTCACCAATACTCTTTTCTTCACTCCAGTCACTATAGAGCTTGCTGCTGTAACACTCAGGCTTTGGTTTTGCTCTCACTTTGAAGACGTACTTGCTATTAGGGTCAATGCTAGGGATTGACGTGTAATTACTTTCAACCTAAGGTAAGAAAAAATGGTTATTTGCTTTGTTCAATTACAATGTATTCTCAAATTACAATGTCTTCTCAGTCCCTTACAAGCCCACTTTCATTATGCAGTTAATGTATTCTGAAGGTTCTGACAGAGGAACATTTTGTGAGTGCCAAACTTTATAAAAAGGGTCATAGTAGCATTTAACCAGCACAGCCTGCCTAAACAGAGATCCCAAAACTAAGATTTAATCTTATTCACTGCTACATTTATCGTACAGCGTTTGGCACCAATGGTTAAACTAAGACTCAGTATCTGCAACAGTGCTCTTTTTTCTTTTTTTTTTCCCAGAGACACATCTGTGATTTACACTGCCTTCCCCTCTCAAGAATGATCTATCTCCGACCATCCCAAAGTCTTCTGTGATGCCTCCACCGGGAGGAATACATATACTAGTTGGGATTGAACTTACTTTTGTTCCAAAATTCCAGTCTCCTGAAGTAAGCTCATATTATTCCAAGTTTGCTAAATTGGCTTTAGGAAGAACAACTAAATATACCCCTCAGGAGAAGATTGTTACCGTACTTTTAAATTTAGTATGCTGTTTACCATTCTTATCAAACAATACCATCAGTTTGGCTATGCAGATACAGGCATGATACTAAAATCAATGCTTTTTATGCATCTAAGAGTGCACACCTCCCCGCTAAGTCTTTTTATTCCTCTGCTTTTCTGTATAAGATTGTGTTCTTGTACGCACCAGCAATTAATTTTGCTTTATGGTAATCAAGTCAGACCACCCAAGAACAACGCAGTTGTCTGACCAACTGCAGACCAAAGGCAGGAAAACCCAACACCAACAGATCAAAGTCACTGAGAAGCAAACAGCTATTTCTTGAAAAAGCATTACTTAATTTAGTGTATACTTTTTATCAGACCGTTCTTACACATTACAGCTTTGCCATAACAAATGGTGGCAAGGATTCAAGGCTCATATGAATCCATGAATTGTGCTGTATAGGTATTACTGCCAGAAACCTACTCTATGAGAGAAATATCTTATGTCCACACACTTTCCAGCTAGTGCACCAGACCCACTCACATGCAGCGTACATAGTTTCTCGTTTTTAAAAGGCAGACTTATTAGTGAACAGCAGTACAAGTTATGAAAGATAAATAGGAAAAAAAAATCAGTTAACTGTAAGTAATGAAAAAATACTTTAATTTTCTGAGCGGTGTCCTTATCGCCGTTGTGATATACAACTTCATAAAACAAACAGTTTTCTGGGAAGGTGTCTGATTCACTCCACCCTACATGTATTTCATCATTCGACTTCGACAGTGTAACTTGTCTTGGTGTAGCAGGTTTTACTGAAATGCAAAATGGAGTAATTAAGAAGTATATTTCACTGCTTACAAAAAAATTGTTTGTGTCCTGTATCACATAATATTGCACTTATACCAATTTAGGAACAGGAAAAGGAAAAAGCACCAAAAAGTCAAGAAAGAATAAAAATAACTGAAGAATAAGAGTAAAAATTGCTGGAAAATGACCCCCAAACACTCAGCCCCCCTCAAACAAATCCTGTCTATGTAATTCTCAAACCAAAGATCAGTAGAAGAAGGGAGAATCTAATCAGGTTGCCTCATCCACAGCTTACAAGGAGCAAGCTTCTCAAACACAACAGTATAATGGCAAACTTCTTTTTTTTGACTGATTGTTATAATGTGGTGTTAAACTCACCAAGGGTGGTAGGATTTTTACTTGCACACAGAGGCCTGATTTCTTCAGAATCATCTTTAACCAAAATACGTATAGCTGGGTAAGTACTGGTGACTTCTGGGAAGCTAAAATTGAAAGCGCAGCCAAAGACTCCTTGGTGCATAGAAGAGTTGTTGCACTTCTTATGGTTTTTCAAACCATTAAACCTATAAGAATAAAACCACTTTTTAAACTTAAAAAGAATAGGACAGCAAGGGGTGAGCTCGTTTTAAACCGGCTGCGAATTCTAAAAACTGATTGTGCATCAAAGCTGTGCTATAGCACAGATAAAAGCAAAACTAATTAAAGAAGCTTCACAATTATCTCGGGCTTTAGAAAGAAGAATATTATTTTTTTTTCAAGAGTGTTAAGCAGCAGAAAGAGAGGCAGGTTTGTTTTATATCCAAGCACCAAACACAATGTCTGCTTTCAGCTTTGGTTCACGTTTTTCACATGGGAAAAGCATTTCAAGGAGAAAAAATATTTAGAAAGCAAACTAATTTGGATCACTTTCTGTCAACAGAATTTCACTTCTGTGATAGAATGAGCTGTTCAGTCTCCTTCAGCAATGTCTCAGGTAATCACAGCTCTTGGTTGAGATGGTTGAGTTTCCCCTGTTGCTTGCATCTGCTTTTCTAAGTGCCAGTATTCACCTCCAATAACAGAGAAGCTATGACAACCTTCTTCCTTGCTTCTCTTTGTTCCTCAAGTCCAAATGAAAATATGCCAGAAGGAAATGAAATCTGCCAGAAGGAAATGAAAATTTCCTTTTATTTACTCTATATCGCTTGAAAATAAATAAATAAATCTGTTTTCTCAGAAGGAAATGAAAATGAAAATTTCCTTCTGAGAAAACAGATTTATTTATTTATTTTCAAGCGATATAGAGTAAATCTGAGCTTCATTTTGGAGAACAATAGGAGGGCTGTTCCCCTACTTCACATCTCAACATACAGGGGCTGGGAAAGTCAAACTGGCTGCCCTGTTATCGCGACAGACCCCTTTTTCATCCACCATCCTCATCTCCCCAACCTGGAGCTGATGAAGACATTCAGAAGCAGACAGCACTGTGGAGATGCATCAACCTGCTCTTGTAAGCCTCTGCTTCAGCAAGTATCACTGTACACTGACTGGACGCATTTGTTCTAAGCTAATGCTATATTGATATTCACTTTGGATGAAAGCAAGGTTTTAGAGGAAAATATCAAAGAAGAATATAAAAAGGAACTAAGCAATATTTTTTCAGGTACTTGTTTACTCATTTCTGAGAACCAAAACAAAATCAAAAGTCTCACCTCATCTGCAATATGGTAAACGTAACTTTCAGTTCAAAAAAACCAAGCGTTTTCTTAGTTTTCAGCTTTAAAATCAGAAAAGTATTTTTCTTTCTGAGCAGCAGGAATTACAACACCTTGCTGTCACTGCAGCTACAGGTTTCATTAAAATTAAGAGGTAAGTTAAAATATATAGCTCTAATCAAAAGCTTTATTCCAGTAAGTATGTATCCACATTCTCTGAAATTCAGATCTTCAGTGTCTCATTGGCATAGTTCTTGTACTAAAGAAAAAAATTTCTCTGAGTAGCATTTCAGAGGGAGAACAATCCTGCTTGCATTTAGCTAAAGCAGTGAGTATTCTGCTGTTTGCTGTCATTAAACTGAACAGCTAGGCTGTGAGGCCACCACTGGAGAGGGAGAGGAAAAAGGTTAGTTAGTTCAGACAGAAAGCTGATTTAAAACTACGGTAAGGGGCTTTCAGGTAGAGAACTTCAATATTTCTACATAAGCTAATGCAATGTGGCATTTCGTAAGCCCCATCAACACGCAGAAATATGCATAGATTAGCGGGTGCAGATCTTGCTGCCAAGTTTTTGCTCACACCACAGTTCTGCTCCTTCGTCTATTTATGGCAGTCAGCTGGCAAGCACGGATGAGAATGATAAAAAGATGTTCTCCGTAGCTTTCAGGGTGAATCAATTATTTGTGACATTGATGATACAAACAAAACTACTGCTAAACGTTCTCAATGCTCTCATAATATTTTCCAATGATTTAAGAGCTGACACACACATTAGTGAGGGATTCTGACTTAAATGGCCCATGTTTATTAGGCTGCAAAGAAAGCAATTAATATTTGGTCTAGCTCAGTTCTTAATTCTTTCCTCTTTGAACCCACAATTAGAAAAAATGAGAAAGCAACAGCAGTTATTTTAACATAGACTACAGAAGCAGCCAATGGTTCATATAATAGTTACCAGTTTCCTAAAAAGACTCAGCAACAGCATCCTCTTGACCCTTCAGCAGCAAAGTTGGGCAGCCTGATTTCGTGGGATGTCCCTGCCCATGGCAGGGGGGTTGGAACTAGGTTGTCTTTAAGGTCCCTTCCAACCGTATCTATTCTATGATTCTATTAAAGTTTTCTGTTGGACAGGACCCAACACTAACTTGTACGCAATACCCTGGGATCTTTCAAAGCAACAGGAAGCAGATAAGTAAAATGAGCAATGTAAAACTAAAGATTAGTGCTAAAGCACTTAGGAATTGGGAATGAAAAGTTCATACGAACCAGTAAAACAACGTGTAATTGGTATCACTGCTTGCCTTCTCCCCAGGACGCCACGTGCAAGCCATATACTCCAAGTTGTGCCAAATACAGCTCAAGTCAACAGCAGCAGTACCTGGAATACCTGCAAGACAAGTTGGAAAGGTGTCTTAAGATTTATTTTGATAGTAAAGTCTTCTCTCCAGCTTCCAGAAGTAAAACATCCCTTTTTGCATATCTCAAACTCTCTGGAAGCCAAAGATTGGTTACCCCTCAGCCTGCACTGCCTGTCTCAGCACAGTCAGTGATGGATTCCAGTTGTTTATCGCTTGCAATAGCTGAAATCTCAGCAGGGCAAGTTTTAAGCGTAAGCTAATCATAACAGCAAATCTCAGTTTGCACCACATCTGAATTACTACTTAAGAGTTACCTGATGCTAAGGACACAGTGTTGAGTCAGGAAAATACATTGTTCTAAAAAAGTATGGATACTTTAAAAAGGAGTTAGCCATTATTGGGATGGCACTTAGCTTTGTTGTAGTTATTACAACCATCAACATTAAAAATAGGCAGCATTTAACTACAGTACCTTCTCCAGATACAGAAGAGTTTCTCAGTATTCTGAATATGGAAATAACCTGTAGATCTTAAATATGGACAAAAGCAGCACTGGAAGTCATGAAGTCAGCAGGCTTAGTACCATCTAATATCTCTTATCTCACAACCACAGCACAGCAGGGACAAGAGGAATGACAGGAACACATTGTCTCGGAAGAGCATTTATATTTTACAAGCTTGCCCATAATGTTTTAAGAGTCAGAAGAGTCCAGTTGTGTCTAAATGCAGTGTAATCGTTCTGTTCAAGCTCTAGCTTAAACAGAGCCCTCGAGTCCGTTATCTCCTTATTTGTCTATGTTATATTTCTACAGCATTTTGTTAAAATAGCAGATACAACAAGGCTGTGTCTCCTCAGGCAAAGAGAGGCAGGTATGGCTCAGGTTTGGCTACTGCAGGTGTTACCTTTTGGACGAAGAGAGGTCTCCACCCACCGGCTGGGCTCACTGGCGTTATCATACTTGCATTCACTTCTCACTCTGAAACGCATTTCCTCATTCGAGAATGTATCTGTCACACGGAAGCGACTCTTACTCCACTCCTGTGTTTAGATTGGGGGGGGAGAAAACCAGAACATTTGGTATACTGTATCAGACAACCGGGAATTACTACTAATGTAGGAACACATCACAGCCCCTCAGAAAGACTGCAGCTCAAAGCCAAACAAAATAAGTGTCTGATAACACGGGAAGCCTCAGTATAATTTAGTTTTCTTTTTCTTCACCAGGCACACTCAGAACTCACCAACGGAAAACTTCTCTTACTCCAGAGCCCTGTAGACATGAACAACGGCCACAGCCGGGATCGAGGAACAAGTATATCATGGGAGAAAATGGTCCTGCAGTATCTTCATGGATAATGCAAAATAAGCATGCTTGTATTACAAATATATGAACAGGAGCTGGCTGACCTAGCCTTTGTATTTACGTGCACACAACGGTGCGATGGACAGAAAAAAAAAGAACACTTGAAAATGTATCCAAAAAGCAACGAGAAGCATTTGAATGGATTTAAAGAGCAAAAGAAAATTATCAAAACAAATCCACAAACAGCTATTAAATACAATGACACCACACCAGGCCCAAGTAGTCCACGACCTTCCACTTCCATAAGAGACTATGTGTTTGTGTGAGAAAAAGGCTCAGCCTTTTCTCACACGCTTCTTAAGCCTCTTTTATTGGGCCAGAGGATGTATTTTACTAACTGGAAACAGGATTTTTTTTAAAAAAAAAGCTTTATCACCAAATAATGGTGTAACCACTCATATATAAAAAAAAAAAAGACAAATATTGGCACTAATGAGAGGGCAAGAAAATGAGACAGTAACGAACAGACTGGGTTCTACTAGCTGGAATGCAAAAAGATGGAGTAAAATGATACACAATCTCGTTTCTAGTGTCATGTGAAACCACTGTCCCACAGCTCTATCACTGCTGCTGACCATAACATCTGTTAGACCCTTCCACAAACTCATTCAGCTCATTAACCTAACAGACTTTCAACGTGTTAATTTGTAAATGAACCCATCAGAACAGGTAAACAAGTTTCCGCTGAGTTCGCAAGTTCAACTGCTTCATCTAAAGTCCGATGAAGACCATTAGAGAAAGGGTTGTCAAAAATGAAATACTGCCCTTTTAGCAGCGTTAAGTCACTAAATTAGCTCAGCTCTTCGTGAAACCACAGCCTTACTTCAAGAGCTGTCAAAAAGAGTACAGCAGTCACTGTGAAGAGAACATTGCAAACTTCAGGCCATAAAACCGTGACAGGGCTCAACAAAATACTATCTCAAAAGGCACCATATCGATTTTGACCATATGCAAAATAGCAGCACCGCCAACCCCTTTGTGAGTGCATATTCAAGGCTTCGAATTCTGATGATGTGGAATTTTGGACTGACAGCATATTAGCTTACTGACAATAAATTGTAAAAATATTTGCCCTACAACCCCTTCAGTACCACGATGATGCTTCTCTCAGTCCTGACCACACAGCTGTTACCTCGCACCAAGGATCACATCTGGGCTGCCAACCATCTAATACAGAAACAAAAACAAAGCCCCATACAAAGTAGTTTAACAATTTCTGCTCCAGCGAATACACACGTTTCATGCTTTCTTCATAACACAACCCCGACAGATAATTATAAGCGCAGGCGCCGGGACAGGGCAAACGCGAGATACATTCATATTTGTCATTACCTCCAGGAGTCACTGTACTGTGAAATCACACCACCACCATGGTTAATGTGTGAGTCTCTCAACTCGAGTTCAAAGGGAAGGAGATCAGACCTTGCAAATTCACATTTATGTCTTAAGGATGTAGACTGACCTGTTTAATTTTATTTTTTCTACAAAGCGGCAGAAGCAAGGACTGAAACAAGCCTTTTCAAATTATTATTATGGCACTTCTGTGTTATCAGTAGCAGCTCAGTTATCAGAGAGCAACAGACAGATTTTTCTGATCAGAAGCTCCCACAGGGTGGTATGACTAATTTTTGAGGGTTTGATCCCATGCCAGGAATTAAAAACTACATTAAAATTCTATTTTTATATGTGTATTTATGCTTACATACACACAGTCTTATCACAATAAAACATTTATTGGTGCATAGTAGAGCTTAAAGAAGTGATGAACTTACTCTTTTGTCCTGAGGAACCTCATCAATCACAATGTCACTGGAATACTCCAAGTCACAGCTACGGCTGACATTCTCTGGAGGGCTCCACGTCCAGTTCAGTGTGCAGATTTGGATAAATGAGTAGTCCAGATTGGATGGAGGTGGAAGAACTTTTCCTTCTAAAAGAAGACATTATCAGCATAACAATCCCGTTGGCCCACGTTTTACCATTAGCAGATATTAAACTCTCCCACAAAAGAGAACACAAATGACTTCTCAACTTTGTCAGCTTGTATTTGTTATCAGACGAACTACTGCCAACTAAATTGTTTCTATTATTCCTGTTATCCAAGCTCATTAATCATTTAAGTAATTGTAAGAAACCCACTCACAAAAAATCACTGAAAAGCAAATGTTTGAGAAATTTCAGCATGCAACAACATAGTGGCTGTGGTAATGAAACTTATGCTCATGGAAGGAAGGCAAGTCTCATTTTCCAGGTCTTTTCTGCTGTGAATTTACATCATGCATGTTGAACCTTTACTAGAAATAGTATTTACACTTTGTGGAGCCATTACTACTTTACCCAAAAATTATCCACCAATGCAGCTTTAGAGAGAAAACTTTAAAAAGACGAACTTGCAAGCGACAGCTGTACGTTATAACCACAATTTAGCCCAATCCAAGCAAAGCCAGGAATGTCAAAAAATACCAAAGGAACCACAATGTTTTTTCAATTATTCACCTATTAAATGTTAAATGTTATGCTATTGCACAGTGAGCAAAACCAGTGAGGGACAAATAGCAATTTACTGCTGGCACACTTCAGTAGTACATTTTTTCAGCTCTCCAAACGCAAGATAGAAGCAGAGGAAGAGCCATGACTCAGAGATAGTTGCTGGGATAAATCCATTCGTGCACTGACCCTTCTATGTTCTTGCGCAGTCACAACCTACTCAATATCCAGTCACACAGCTTGAAAACAAAGACGGGAAATTTGGCAGAAGATAGAAAACTGCCAGGAAAAATTAAAGTATGTGTCAGATTCCAGTTCTAGAAAAAATTACCAACCGGTAATTCCCCAAGAAAATGAATTTTGTATTTTTTAAAGGGCTGCTCTAACGTGTACTATTAGGAGATATTAAATAAGAGGTGAAATCAAACTGCTTCTCGCGCTTCATCACTGAGGCGCCGGCACCTATTTGTCTGTGGAAAGAAAGTCATTTTTAAGCAGGAGTTTCACAAATGCTTCAAACTGGTATCAACTACCGCTGCAGGTCTTGTTTCTACCCCAGGAAACTTGCTCATCCCAGCACTCTAGGCTCAACCTGTTCCAATATTTGCAGGAGCGCACAGGGAAAGGGCAGAGCAGTTTTCCCAAGATCTGTTCACCCATCCATGTCACGATACAGCCCCGTTTGCTTCTACAAGCACAAAGAAAAAGGGCAGATGAAAGGCAAAACAGCTTCACTCAGCAAGAACTCTGCTCAAAGCATCTGTGACACCATTATCGTACATTTCTCAAGACTCAGACCTGCCAGAGCTTCAAGAAAATTCAAACTCCCAGAAAATTCTCAGACCTTTGCACAGTTAAAGGATACACAGAGAAGAGAGATTATTTCTGTCTGTGCGCTTGTGTGTACGTGTGGATAACGTATGCTCAACAGAAAATGGGAATAAGTACTAGGATTTACTGTTACAGTCTGAATACACTTAGCTTTTTTGAATAATTAAAGCATTGGAGATTTTTGTTCAGTTTTTTGTTCAGTTTTACAGCTGTTCTCGGAAGCAGAGAAGAGGCATTTTTATTCTTACAAAAAACAGCCTCCTCTGAGAAAATTGAAACGAGCCAGAACATCTTTGCCTGTTACCTGTTCAGCTAAAAAACCACAAAAACATGACAGGTGTCAGGAACAGCATCGGGGCCTTAAGTTTACAAATACTGAGTCCTTTAGATCACATAAAACCCCAAATATATTTTATTCAACAAGACTACGTAGCTCCAAGCATTCTATCTCTTCACGATCACACTTTTCATTATCTACAAAAGTCACAAACCATTTAAAAAAAGTGCTATCCCTGATGGCCATTCTGAGGTTCTTCGCATTTCCTTTTAATAGGTTTGATTAGAATTAATTGTGGTTAAGCTTGCAGATTCCTAACGACACAAAGTAAGATCTGCGAATAGTAAAGATTTAAAAATAAATGAATAAATTGTATGGGCATAAAAAAGTTTAAATGTAGTACATCACAGATTAATCTAATTCTGAAGATTCAGAATTAATCCTGAAGCTCGTGCTTTAATGTTGCATTCAGCTGAAGATTTGCTCTTCTTCATAAGCTTCTTCTTCATAAGACTAATACTTTTGTTATTAAAATCTCATCGCTACAGCAATTTAGCAGAAGGATTCAGAGACCAACTATGAAACACAGGCAAGACATTATTTCACCCTTAAAAAACAAAACCACAGTGATGCTACAAGGAACACGAAGTGCGGCAGCAACCAGCGATGAGCTGAGACAATCCTGAAGAGGAAACATCTTAATTCTAAAAGCGGGAATGTGGAAACACCAACTAATCCTCCGCATAGAGTACCGCAAAAGTGTTGCAAAGCTTGACTAAATACTATCATGTATTTGTATTTTGTCCTCCTGTATTTTCATTAGGTCGAGTTCATAGTTATAAACGGAATTTTAGCGAGCTGAAAAAATACGATTTTCTAATGTTTGCCACTGTATTTTTGCATAGCGTTAGGGAAGGCAGAACTAATACAGCTTCGAGCCCCGCTCCTTAGGAAATTCCCCAGCCACACACACATCTCTTCTGCAATGACACTTGCGTGCTTCCAAAAGCAAGGAAACTAAAAGTAACAACGTAATGGCCAAAACAGACAGGAAGGGAAACTGCTCACTCCAATTCCCGCACGGGGGGGAGAGAGTGGAGCCCGCAGCCCCGGGATAGAGAGGGAGAGAAAACAAAGCCCGTATTCCTGAGATGGGGGAGAGCAGAGCCCGCATCCCCGGGATAGGGGGGAGAGCAGAGCCCGCATCCCCGGGATAGGGGGGAGAGCAGAGCCCGCAGCCCCGGGATAGAGGGGAGAGCAGAGCCCGCATCCCCGGGATAGGGGGGAGAGCAGAGCCCGCATCCCCGGGATAGGGGGGAGAGCAGAGCCCGCAGCCCCGGGATAGGGGAGAGAGCAGAGCCCGCAGCCCCGGGATAGAGGGGAGAGAGCAGAGCCCGCAGCCCCGGGGTAGAGGGGAGAGAAAACAAAGCCCGTATTCCCGAGATGGGGGAAAGCAGAGCCCGCATCCCTGGGATAGAGGGGGGAGCACAGCCCGCATCCCTGGGATAGGGGGGAGAGCAGAGCCCGCATCCCCGGGATAGAGAGGGAGAAAAAACGAAGCTCGTATTCCCGAGATAGGGGGGAGCAGAGCCCGCATCCCCGGGATGGGTGTAACGGATCCCGCATTCCCAGGATGCAGGGGGGGAGCAGAGCCCCCATTCTCGTCTCCCGCCGCTGTCAGCACCGCCTTTCCCGGAATCCGCCGCGAGACACGCAAGAAAGAGAAAGTTTTTTTTCTTGAAGGCAGAGACAGCGCCGGGAACCGAAGTCAGAGCTGCAAACCTTTATGTCGTTTCCCTCCCAAACGCTGCTCAGCTCCGCCGAGGCTCTGCCCGGAGCCGGCGCTGCCCTCGCCCCCCGCTGGATCCCGTCCCCTCCGTACCTGCCGCCCAGCACAGGGCGAGCAGCAGCGCTGCCCCGGCCATCCCCGCGCCGCCCGGCCGGTCCCTGCGCTCGCACTTCCCGTGACGGGGCCGGGCCGGCCGGGAACCGCGTCCCGCCCCGGTGCCAGCGCCGCCCCCGCCACCCGCGCCGCGCACCGGGGCCGCCTGTGCCCCGGGGCACACACAGCCCCTCTGCGGGGCCGCACCGCGCACCCCCCAACGCCCCGGCACGGGGCAGAGCGCCCGTCTTGGGGGGCAAAGATAGTTTTCAGCACGACCATAGACTCAAAGCTTGTTTAGGGAGCCAAAGCCATCTTTTTAGCACAGCCATAGTCTCGAGGGCATTCTTTTGGGAGGCAAATACGTCTTTCAGCACACCCATAGGCTCAAAGGTCTTGTTTTGGGAGCCAAAGCCGTTTTTCAACACAACCATAGGCTCAAAGATCCTGTTTTGGGAGGCAAAGCCATTTGTTCAGCATGACCATAGACTCGAAGATATTCTTCTGGGAGCCAAAGCCATTTTTCAGCACAACCATAGACTCAGAGATCTTGTTTTGGGAGCCAAAGGCATTTTTCAACATGACCATAGGCTCAAAGATCTTGTTTTGGGAGGCGAAGACATTTTTCAGCTCAACCATAGGCTCAAAAGATCTTGTTTTGGGAGCCAAAGCCATTTGTTCAGCACAGCCAGACTCAAAGGTATTCTTTTGGGAGTCAAATACATTTTTCAGCACACCCATAGGCTCAAAGATCCTTTTTTTTTTGAGGCCAAAGCCATTTTTTCAGCACAACCATAGGCTCAAAGATCTTGTTTTGGGAGGCGAAGGTATTTTTTCAGCTCGGCCATAGACTCAGAGATCTTGTTTCGGGAGGCAAAGCCGTTTTTCAGCACGACCATAGGCTCAAAGATCTTGTTTTGGGAGCCAAAGCCATTTTCTGTTTACAATCGGATCCCTGCTCAGCTCCTACTTGTACTGAAACGTGGCCAAGACGTTCGTGTTCTTGCACGAGGGAATAACTATGTTAGCCCATCTACAAGTTCTGTTGGTGTTGAACCTAGTAGTTATTTAACCCCCTGGTTGAAATCCTCTTTTTAAAATCCCTTCTGCAAATTCAGGTCGTTTTGATAGTTGTCATCTGTACTGGAAATTTCTGTTGCTCGTTTTCTGATCAGCTACTACAGAGATTTTGTTCTATAAACTTCCCCAAATGCCTTCTGCTTCAGTCCCTTCCAAACACGATGCAGTCGATTTTGCTTTTACTTTTACTGGTGTGACGTGGCAAGTAGTTTTCCTGAATTTTCACGGAAGTGGGAATGTCACACGAGTGGAGTTTTGACACATTCCAGGATAAGAAAACTTTTGGGATAAGGCTTTTTCTTCCGACCTAGTTTTCTGTGGGAGCTAGCAAGCTCGCTCCCAGTTGCTACCCAAATACAAGTATTATAAAAACAGTACAGATCCATCTGAGAGTAAACTCTGGCTCAGTTTCAAGGCAAAAATTCATTAGTGAGAATTACTTATCCCTAAGCCAACGAAACGTTTCAGTATTTACTCAGTGCTTCAAGGAGTTTTGCAAGAGTTCATCTGCTTTTCCGACGCTCATTTTAGAAAAAGAGAAGCGTATCTTTTTATGACAGGGTGGGGTATATCCTGAGCTGGCTTTTCTTTTCTGCTTTTCTGCCTGTTTGTGTTTATGCTCGTGGAAAACAAATAGAATTTAGCCAATTTCCTAGCTGCAAGGTCCTGCAATTATAATAAAATACAAATTATGGCTGAAGTTCCAGGATGTGGAACCTTTAAATTGTGTGACTATGATCAGACTGTGTGGCTGCCTGTAGCCGGCGTGGACTTTGCCTGCCAGTGATGACCTTTTTACAATAAACCCGATCCAAGATACTGTGATCTTTCTCTCTTGCTTTCGGTTTTCTTTCTTTCCTTCTCTCTGTTTTGTCCACTCTTTCTCTTGGCCAGAGCCAAGCACATATGCAATGGTTTGCGTGCTTTTGGCTGCCTGCCTGTCATCAGAGGCAGCTGAAATGTATTTCCCCAGCTCTCTCTTCCTGGAGCGCTTGGCTTGTTGTCACATTCTCATCCTGGTGCAAGGCAATCAGTACTCCTGCCAAAGCCTTTGATCCCTTCCCCCTACCCGAGATTTCCCATTTCTCAATCTCACAAAGTCCCATCCTGCATTTTTCTGTTGCAATCTTCGTGCTCGCTCATGTTGTTTTTAGACTATACACCTGCACTGTAGTGCCTGGAACTCAGACAGATACAGCTGAGGTAACTTTAAAATGATCTGTTAAATAAGTATTTGCAGTATGGCTTCAAGCTTGCTGGAAACTGATTTATGATCATTCTGCTGATCTGCCTGTGCTGTTTCCACCCAAGTAACCAAAGCTGGCGATTGTGGCTGTGCCCTGAGTTTGCTGATGCACTGAAAAAAAAACCCAACTAACATTTTATTTCTGCACGTTTTCCCTAACTCAGATTAACAAATGATGCAGGTGTGATTGCATGATTACCGAGTCCAACAAGAGGCAGTGGTAATTAGCAGCATAGGGCTGTGGGGAATTGTCATTTTTGGGTGTGGAAGAGTCCTCAGTTGCCCCACACTGATGGTGAGATTCTTCCTTTTTTAACTTCTGATTTTGCAGTAGCTTCTGTCAATACTTTAGGTCTCTACTGACATAATTACAGGCTCCTCAGAAGATGACCGGGGTCAGTAAAAAAAAGGCTCAATTAGAATACAGCTGAATCTGAGGCACAAAAATCCAAAATAGTGAGCTGAAAAAACCCGGTCTGACTCACAGGATCTGTCCCTTTTTGACCTCAGTATTTCTGGGGAAGGTCTAGTTTTGTGATATGTGTGTTCAAATGGCCATGAACTCTGCAAGTTCTCTCCAAGCTGCTGCCCAAGCATCACCAGAAATCAGAAATGATGCGGAATAAAAACTACATCCTTTGAAGAGTGCTTCCGGGTAGATGTGGAACTGTGTGCTTGTGCAAAACCTGTATTCTTCTCCAATAAATCGCTCCTTTAAGTCCATGCATCAACTTTTCTGCTCACAGTTCCCTTAATACCAAGGTCTATTTAATTCATCTATTTATTTATCAAGGGAATAACTCCCTTGCCTCTTATTATCCATCGATTTATTATTGATCAGTTATTATCCAAGAAGAGCAGGAACCTGATCCTACTGGCGTTTGGCCAAGGCTTGCAAGAGACCTATAGAAGAAGCTTCAGTGATAGAAGACAGTGGTAGAATGCAGCAATACAAAAAGCAGTTTGCCTTTTATCTGATGGTGTGAGATAAATAACAGTAGTTGTACCTGACTTCCATTGCATCATGCAACAGCGACTAAAACTGCCTGAGCTTGCCATATATATATATATTTGCCATTTAAGTTGAGTGAGTTGGAGTAGAGTGACAATAGATGGCTTTGAAAATTGGAACTACAAAATAGAGCAAAAATGTGATTACAAAGTTAAGGAATATCCTCTAGGCAAGTAGTATGATGTGCTGGGACTAGTGATTCACACCTGTTTGTAAATTTGTATGGATTTCTATGTCTGTCTCGGATTTGCTGATGAATCACGTTTTCAGGATCCTCCGAGCTGGATGTGTGGCATTTGTGCTCCTTTGGGATTTCTGAATCAGCATCTTCTATTTGCTGCTGCATAATTCAGTGTTAACAACCTCATTTGGTGAACTTGTGTATTCAAAGATTTATTAGAGTCATCTTCTTTAGAGGCAGTATGTGCAATAGCTCATTTGTCTATGTCTTAGCCCTGTGATTGTTGCACCAGTATGAGCTTCAGCTCACTTATCCTGTTCTGTGAAGGAAAAAAACCCTCCTAAGCAAAAGTGTTTATTGCAACACTTATTTTTGACTTGTTGTGTAGTCTTTTGTTTTGACCTGGAATAAACTCTTGTTTTACCTGGATCAACTGAAATGTGCTTTTGCCCTAGCTTCTTGTCAAACTTAGTGATTTGTCAAGAAAAATAAAACAAGAATAAGGAGAGCAACGTAAGATCATATTACTCGGCGTCAGAGGTACATCAGTTAACAACCGAGGCAAATGGAACGTTCCATTCTGTCATCACACACAGAAGGTTCAACAGGGCTTGTACAACACACATATATGCAACATGCATGATAAAAGCACTTCTGTTATGAATATGTAGTAGCAGGTGTTAAATTTACATGAAAAGAGAGTAAATTACATCCAGAATAGTTGAAATATTATGTGTATTATCTTAATTGTTTCACCATTGTTAGACACAAGAATATTATTTAAAGGTTAAGTACTACAGTCTGTGGTTACGTAATAATTAGTTGAATACAGTACTCCCGAAACCACTAAGAACTCCTTGTTTAATTAGAAGAACTCAGCTCAGTGAACATCAAATGAACACATGCTACTCTCAAATGCGTAAATGCAGTAAGATGTGGTTTAATTTGTATGAGACTTTTGAGCCCATGATTCTATGATTTCCACTTGTGTTCTCCACCAGTTCTTTTGGGCTGTGTTACGTCAAGTAATGGGGTTATTTTGAAACCGTCTGTGAAGTCCATGGGACTCTGTTTTTACAAGAATGGAAAACAAATATTTTTGATCTCCTCTGAGATATGGGGCACTATGCTTATGTAAACTTTTATTCTGTATCAAAATACCATGTGGTTCAAAGTTGTGAAACAAAATAAACACGTTACACACTACAGACATTCTCACGTCCATGATTTTCCATTTCTTGGTCTATCTCATGAAAATTTCTGTTTTCAGAAGAAATTTAGAACATCAGGTAGTATGTAAAAATATATACTTAGCTGCAGTAAATTCGGGGTTCCAGATTTTTTGGGGAAAGAAACGTAACTCTGCAGTGATTTATTTTAAAATACTACTTTCTAATCTCTGCAGAGAAAAAAGAAGTAAGTCCAAGCAGAGAGTAAATGTGTACTCACTCTGTCTAGGTGTGTAAATCTCTAAAAGCATGTTCTCATATATAAAGTGTTGGCAGACCCTGTGTTACTACGTGTCCTGCTTGCAAACAATCTGGCTCTAACACATCCAAAACAGTCCTGGTACTGAGAGCAGCCAAGTACGCTTAATCCTCACTGATAGATCCTTTTTCTTCTCCTTTTATGCAAATAATTTAGCGATTGCAAAATTACCAGTGCTTCCCTTCTGGAGACTTGACATGTTATGCAGCAGTTTTACAGCAAATATAATTAGAGGTGTATATATAAAGTAAGCATGTGTAGCTGTATTGATAGAGAGAAAGAGTGCAGGTCAGGTTGTAATTTGAAATATGTCTACTGATTTTTACAGATGAAAAAACTCTCGCCGTTCCTTAGGCAGTATAAGAAAACCAAAAGTGTTAATGAGCAATAAACATCTGTATTCTTCCAAAAAAAAGGGTAGCAAATAGGAAGTACCCAGTGTGAATACCAGCTACATAAAACAGGCACATATACAGAACGCTCCCCAGATATATCTGTCAATTAAGCTATTTAAACCTGAAATAAGAAAAAAATCTGGAGGACTTCTTTAAACTGGGACAGTTACACAGGAAAAACATAGGAAAATAATATGCAAGCATTTTCTTGGCACTGTTGTCCAGATACAGCTGTAAAATAGCTAATTACCACTCCCTATCATTTCTAGATTGGTGAAAATGTAGAGAAAACCCAAGCTGCCAGTCTTGTTACAACCCACCTAAAAAGGACAAATCTTCTTTGTGTGATTTTTCTGTTAAAAATCCAGTCAAATTACCTGCAGGACAGGAGGCAAGTCCTTAGGGCTTGATAATTTTTGTTATTCATCAGAATAACACATGGATTCTGATCTGTAGTGATTGTACATATTCTAATTGGACTGGTATTAAATACTTCTTTTGGCTGAATTACTGAGACAGCTTTCCGTTATAATGACAGGACAACTCCAATATCAACAATGAAGTGAGACGTTCAGAAAATAATTCACTTTGAATCGTTAAAGGCATCAAAAACATGAGTAAGAATTTCACTGGAATTCCAGTAAACATAAGGAACAGCAACTGAAAATTCAGCCAACGTTGTTTTCTCACAACATTAAAGACAAAAAAAAACCCCATTTCGCTGCAATTCCAGGAAAACAATTAGGTTAACTGTAGTATTTAAAAGAGCTATAGTGCAAGAGCTGTCGGATGTCCACACTTTATTATGTGTGATTGTATTGAAAATATGCCTTTAGCAGAGTTTAACGAGCTCCAAAAACATCTTGGAACGTATTTACTGTTAAACAGCTTCACCACATTTTAGTAAAGCAATTCGGGAGAACTCACTACCTGCCTTTAAATATTACTTTTTGAAAGATGAAAATGAATAAAGTAGCAACCGTATTTAAACCTACCAGTCTCTCTTCCTCTTCCTCTTCTGCTAAATTTAGAGGCTGCCTGGCATAAAAGCACATACAAGCAGAAACGGGACCTTTTTGTTACACAGGCATATCTCTGTTTTGCTTGCAAAAGCTAAAGGGTGAATTTACGGATCACAACATTATTTTCCCAGAAGACAATTGAGTATTTAGAATCGGGCATAATAAACATTTTGAAATATGGCCCAATTGCTATTTGAAGATAGTTTTTTTTACAGAACTACTAAGCTTAACATTTTATAGACACTATAGCTAAACTAAATACTCAGCAGGAGTACTTTTATTATGGCATTTTGTTACATATCCTTAAAAAAACCCCAGCCTTCCCACGTGAACTACTGGAACCATATTTACAATTGATGGGATTTTGAAAAATATGAATGTTAAAAATGTTGTAAAAGAATTATCAGTCTGTTTTTTTTTTTTATTCCTGCATCTGAAAGCGTCTTATTGAAAACAGACAGAGATAATGTATGAAAGCTTTGGGGAGAGGAAGAAGAAATAAAAGAATTCTGGAAAACACATTTTCTCCAACCACCTGTCAGACAAAAATAGTGGGCTTTCAGAAAACAGAGCTGTTTAACAAGAGAGAACATGCATGGCATATGATGTTAAAAATCCCGCAGTTTTGTACGAGTTATTTTGATGCACTGCAATAGTTTTTTTTTAAAGCACATCTCAGAGTTTTTCTGAAAGGTGTTAAAGCACTTTATAATTCCCAACACACTATAAGGTGTCCTTGGAGTTTGTATTTGTGTGAGACCACGAGTGACAAAAAGAAAATCTCATATCAAATGAGCAGTCTCTTCTCTCAGTGAGTAGAATCCATCCTTCTATAACTGCAAAAAGTTACCCAACATTGAAATCAGCTATAATAAGCTCAGCTTTCATAGAGGCTACTTTAGAATTATCTGCTCAGAGTATGTATGAAAATGATTATTTCTGCATTAGGTCTCACTTACTCCATATTAGGGCAAGTTTACTCTCATGCTGTGAGTGCAATAGTGGTGTCCAGACTTCAAGTCAGTTTTTAGAAGCAGAAGGTCTCTTACTAGTGACTAAAATTTCTTCTTCACGTTCCCTGTCCAATAAAGCTTTCAGCAGCAAATACGATAAAATGCTAATTTCTATATACTCTATGCTCCTTCTATTTACAAAGAAGTTTTACATTTTATTATATTCCATTGTACAACTTTACATAGTACCGTTATCGTTTCAGTTCATAGTTCAGCAATCCAATACATATTTAGCTTACTGCCTTTCCATGTCCTGTTAACACATTTTTAGCTTAAAAAAAAAAAAAATAGTAGAAAACAAGCACAGTGGTGCAATGTCCAGGCACTTTCAATGTTGCTCAGCAAAATAAGCAAGCACCCTGTTTGAAAGCATGGCAACTTTTTGAGGAAAAAAAATCGAATCTTTGCTCATCATGGATTTTTTTAAATATCCTTTGTACAGTTCCAAGTATTCCTGAGAAAGCTCTGTAAAATATGACTGATATGTTTATATCTCAGCAGTGGGTCTGAGTGAACAGTAACTTCCGTCACCAGATGTTCCGCTGATTGCACAGAAGACGTGTAAGGAGTCGTGCATCCATGGTGAATGCATTGTATCTTCATGGTAGATCTAGACAAAACAAAACAGTCACAAATTCAGTAAAAGTACCAGTTCGTTATAAGAATCAAGCTGTTTAAAAAGGTATGCAAAAGAGAGAGCCAACCTTGTCTTCAAAGCTGTTTCACAAAGGCAGCGTAACAAAGAAATGAGAAAGAAGAGTAATTTAGCAGTTTCTGTAGCATTCATATTTACACAGTTCTGTGTATTACTGGATCATTTTTAATTACAACTATCCAGTATAGGCAAGAAGCAGTTCTCCATATGGCATTTATTATATCTCAGCAGTAACCGAACTATAATAGTTCTTTTTGTTAAGCACAGGGAGTACCTGCAGCTGGATACAGCAAACACTCACCACATTGTGCCACGTGGATTTTGTACTTTATAACCTAAAGGATGGTCTTACAGCACAGGATCAAACTGGACTCCTCAAGACCTGATTACGTATTTGTGTTTCACTCTGTGGTTCACCGGTCAAGAAGTTAATTCAGCCTGAATTTTCATTAGTGAAACTGTGATCACTGGCCATCATAAACAGTTTCTGGACGTTGAGTTTTCTACCACTCTTCAAGGCTTCCTGTACCTTTTCCGCTGCATTTTATCTTTTATTTTGTGTAATTTTATCTTTGATTTTGGCTGACCCAGTGAGTCACGCACCTGTCCTGCCATCTCAAACTAAGCTCACTGCCTGTGTTGTTTTGGGGCACTGACACTATTTAGAAAAGCACCTATTATTTGCAGTGAGAACCTTAAATTAATGTTAATATAGTTTTTATTAAGTTAGTGGTTAATTGAGTAATTTTGCAGAAAAGGAAAATATATTCCAGTAAGTTTAATTTCTTAGATGCTTAGGTCATTTAATGGCAATACAAAGGTCAGTGGTTATCTACATAAAGTTGGAAAACCATAAAGAACACTGCTCATCAACGTGATCTTTAAAGCTGCCATTTGATCCAATTCAAGAAGAAAGTGAAAAGTATATCCTTCCCAGTGAGCCTTGTATTTTGATATTTTGGTTGCTGTAATATTTTGTCCATTAACCGAAGGCAACATGACTGTGAATTTGTAAACCTATCAAGATAATAGGGAGTGTGCTTTAACAATGCTTCTTTGTTTTAAGATAATCTTAACTATTGTACTGAGATGGGGCAGAATTGAGTGATTTGGTTTTGATTTGAATATTGCAGAATTGAGAAACCACGAAAGTTCCAGCAGCTGCATGCAAATGAAATGTCTTGGAAAGGTTTACTTGCAAACAGCTTATAGTATAAGCAGGTGGCAACTCCTATAAACGAAAATCACTGAGCAAAATTCAGTAGTGAAGTATACATGGTATACATGAAAAAAATGAGTGCACAAATGTATAAAATTAGTAGTTTGCACACTAAGAAAATTGTAGTCATGAGCAGAACAGCAGGGAAATCCAACAAATGTAAGTGGGATGCAGCAGCCACCTGTTCTCAAATGGATCCTCCCTTATAATCCCTTACACAAAATTCAGCCCCATCATGATACTGCACATACTGTTTTCCTGAAATTATATTGTATTCTTCCAAAACAAGAATTTGTTTGATTTCTGCAAGCATTGTTTTATCGTAAATAAACCTAAGTCACAGAGGGCAGCCTGGTGCAGGTGCATTATTGTGCCACTTGCACATTTTAGCATTAGTTTGAACAACTGCTCAAGTTATTGTGGAATTTGCCTATGTAGTTTTAGTGACTTAAAATGTTGCATTTTTAATTAATAGTGACATATGGAACGTATGTTGAGTAACTGGGAGATCCTGAAAACACTCTTCTAAATTTCAGGTGCTATGAATCACAATGGAGTCTTTCCCATTCATTTTCTGTTCTTGATGCTATAAATCTACCAAGAGCTTTCTTTTGTCACAATGATGGCAGAATTAGAGAGAAGAGCTTCAGAAAGCCAGTTTTCATCTAATTTCACAGCATGATGCTAGCTAGAACTGCAACTGTTCTTTGAATCCCTCACCTCTCTGATGCTACTATTCAAAAGTATTTTCCTAGAAATATCTAAGAAAACATTAAAACACAGGTCAGATAAATTAGCACAAATATTTTAACAGTGCATATATGGAGCATGTTGGCAATAGACTACAATTAAAAGAAAACCTCCTTTAATGAAAAAAAATTTAAAAAGGAACTTAAGATGGATATAACCGAGGAAATAGAAATTTTGCCAGAGAATTTCAGCCTGTGACTTATCACAGGATTCTTACAATGTAGAAGAGATGAGGCAAAACAAGACACGGGATTTCTGATGACCACAGTAGCCGGTAACTGATATCATGTGTCACCAAAGACTCCACCCTGAAGCAAACTGTATACCAAGACCAGGCTGAGACTTGCAATCAACAGAAACCGGTTTGAGGAATCCACCAAGTGTATAATTTAGTTTTCACATTCAGTTACTCGTCTTTTTATATTTAGCTAAATAACATGAAGAGTGATCAAGTTTTCACTTCATTTTCAATGAGGTTTCAGCACTAGCTAGTTTTCAAGCACACAAAACCACCTCTGTAGGCTCCCAGAGTACGTGCCTGTTCGTGGATGATGTCAGAAAGCTCTTTCACCATATCCCGAAAGTTTGATTTTAACCCTTCATGGTACTCCAGTTGATCCTCCTTAATGAGCCGTTCGTTGAGCTCCAGAGCAATGCCACAGGCTTGTATAAACTTCCTGGGGAGGAAAGGAATGAACTTTGGGCATTGCGATAGTCAAGTCTTCTACCAAGGCAAACAATCAAACAGATAAGCAAATCTCTTCCCCACAACCCTTGCACCCTACTCTTTTCTCTAATGTTTGGGACAAGTCACTTTCTTAGAGGATCGCTGGCACAGTGGATCAGGGAATGGGGAGGGACTGCAACACAGGATTGGGCTTTCTGCTGGAGCTCCTCTGAGCTCCTGTATCCTCAGGAGATGGGACACATGCACCTGCTGTGCAAGACAGTGGTCTCACACCTTCTCCCCAACCTGTAGCACCACACATAGCTTGTAGATCCCAGGTAAGTCCAACAAGCTGCACACAGGGTCACCAAATGAAGGGAAGCCATGGTCAGGTACAAAGGGAAATCAATAGAGCAGGGCTTGACAGATCTGGATGTAAGTGATGTATAGCACACGTGCTTGAGAGGTCAAGTTGCTAACAGACACACCCTCTAGAAAAAAGTTTAGATCACAGGGAGCTGTAACATTATCTTGGTTACTGGTACTAATTTCCCTAGCTTCATTTCAAGCACAACTGGGATTTCTGGCGATTTTTTCATGAAATAGAGATTGTTTTTGTCCTTCTGGTTGCACTGCAAAGCTGGAAAACAAAACTACGTTCCCCTTTTCCCTGACTAGGAAACAGTGCACAATATGAAAGATCCCTGAACACAAGACTGTCAGACATCTGTTTTTCAAAGATATTACCCTTTCTTCGCACTATAACCTCAAATATCCACACAAACCATTGATGCAGGCATTCAAGCAAACCACCCCATAGAGATCACAGCCTTAAGCTTGGAAACTCTTGACATACACAGTTACATTGGGTTTTTTCACATGTGTGAGCACCCACAACCCTGTGTGACCTGGATCTTTATAAGCAACATCCGAGCATTCAGCATCTGCTGATTTTGGAGACAGACAAAAATATAAGCAAAGCAGGTACCACGTTCCAGCCAGCTGGGTAATTTTTATTACATTAGAAATCCTACCTGAACATTTCTTTTAACTCATTCACCTTCTTAGTAGGATATTTGCTGGACTGGCTGTCACTTAGGAAAGCTCTGGCATAGGCCAAGGGACCAGCATTAACCTAGAACCAAAGCAGTAAGAAATCATTTATGCTAGAACTTCATTTGAGTTACTTAAAGGCAGTTATGAAGGGAATAACATTTTTTTCTTTTACAAAAAACATTAGCATCTTATTTGAATGTCATTGGCGCTGCACTAATGATGACATCTAGTTTTTTGTAAGACTGAAAGATAAATGGAGGTAAAAAGAGAGATGCAATTTGTTTCCTCATAACTTTCTTCTTATTTCTGTTTAGAAAAGCAGTATGGTCTGAATCTTAAGGTCATTTATCGAGCTTGAGAAAAGTCAAGTTTACAAAAAGGCTATTTGTGCCTGATATTTACAGTAGAGTCGTCAAGAACTAAGCATATATTTCAGCATTCACCCACAGCCAACTAATACACACACTTGCACTTGACACTGTAAACATTACTGGACAAAATACTAATTACCATGAGCCACTTGCTAATGCACGTGGCAGGACAAGCTGTGCTGGCAGGCTGATGGCTGCAGTGCTGCAAACAAGGTAGTTAATGGTTTCTGGAAAGTAAATGTGTTGCATTGTGAAAAGAGGACTCATTTGGAGACATGTATGTGAATGTAATGGACTTACTTGCACGGAAACACAGCCTTGCAATTTGAGTTGCAGCTGGATCATGTCAACATCACCAGCAGAGCAGAGTTTCTGCAGCTCTGCTGTCTTGTCTTTTATTTCATCAGTAGCAACATCAATTGGTTTTAAATTAACCTGATGTTCATAATTGACAGGAATTCTCTTCTTTACATATGGGAAGGAATTCAAAGCTAGGAGAAAGAGCAAAGAAGTTTACAGATTGAAAAGTCATGCAGCAAATAAAAGTACTCTTCATAGAACATATACGAGCAGACACTTGCCCCCTCTGTATTTGTGAAATCTTGAACAAGGCTATAATTTACCATCACTATTTCTTAATTTGTAAAAATTTGCACATAGAAATGAGGTAGATTCCCTCTCTCAACCAGAATATTGTATCACGATTCTGATAAAGCAGCTGAGAGAACTTCTGATATTTTCATGAGCTAAAATAGTCTAAAAATAGCTGCTGATTCAAACTGTGTCATGTTCACATGCTTTTACTTACTAGTTAGAATGGTCCTTTTTTTGCATTGTTCTTCCACACTGCCATGCTTTTTTCCAGATAAAGTGTAAGGAGTTTCAAATACAAATCTATTGATGTTATGATTTCTTTCAAATTCCGTCTTTCTTTCAGAGATTTCTTTTTCTTCAAAATAGGGCTTCACATACGTCACTTGAATATGGGCATACTTAGGATCAAGGTCTTTAACATTGACCTGTAAAATAAGGTGGTTTCTCACTAGAAGGACAAAGATTAGCAATGTAACTTATAATGGCCTAATTTATGGACTGGGATGTGATTTAAACCGATTCCCTGCTGACCTAGCCCCACTGCACGCAGGCAAATGACACAAAATATTCCCTTTGACCTCATCTGTAATGTCTAGACCGTCCACTATCGGACTCACAAGGAGGTGGCACAAGACATACCTCATATGGTGCCAAGCAAGCTGCATCTGGAACATGTAGCCACATCTCTTCATCCATCAGCAGAGTACATGCCTGAGCTACTTAGTCCTTCTAACACGACCGCATTGCTTCCAAGCCATAAGCTAAAGTTCACACAGTACTCTGCTGTGGCATGCAAATCTGCAGGCTTGAATAAAGCGAGCTTTGAGATCACCAATATGACTTTGAATAACCCAGTCATATCCACGGTTACAACTTAAGGGTTTGAACAGTCTTTGCAGGGGGCATTAATTGTTCCATGGAAAAGGAAGGAGCTATGGCTATAAGGGCACAAAAGATTTTTTTGTAGACTTGTGGTGTCAAAGCAACAAGTAACTCCACTTCCAATCATCTGCTCCTCTATGCTGGCTCCTAGTGCTTCCCAAGAACAGGACACAGTGAAACATGGATTGGAATTTCCCATCCATAATTCCCAATTCATTTCTTTCTGCCTGGGAACCAGATCAGCACCAAAACTCGTCAAGCTGCGCAACATGTCCACACGGGCGCATGAGGATGCCAAGGACAATTTGAAGCAAGATGCTCCTAAGAGAGTGAAACACAAGGCTTGCCGCTCTTTTCCTACTGGCAGAAGGAAGGGCTGCTCTGTTATGTCCTATCTTCAGCTCCACAGAGCAAACCTCATCCTTCCGTGCTCCATTTGCACAGTGCTTAGAGCAGTGCAGTCCCAGGCCCTGAACACTAATAGAATATGTTTGATATTTTTGTCATGCTTGTCAGTGCGCTCTCTTGTACGTGGCCCTGACGTTCACTGCTAATAACATTTTGTTGGCTTGTTCATGCAGTTTAACTCTACCTTGTTAGAATCCTGGATAATTTTCACTGTCTCCGACCCAAATTTTTCTCCATAAAGTTTAACAAGTCTGAAGGAGATCTCCGAGAGGCCTGTCAGCTTGGGTTCCTTATAGATGTATTCCTTCCCATCTTCTTCTTCAAAGAATGTCTGCAATTAATCACAAACAAGTAGTGAGGAATAGCTGGGATTCTTTGCTTGGAGAAAAAGTTTTACTTTATATTTCCTACTTTGAAAGCAAGTTTCTACTAACATTTCAGAAAGTCAAAAAGGTTTAGAAGGCGATGGCTTGCCCTGTTTAACAGCTTCCTTCAAAAATTGTGTAAAAAAAACCCATACATTTCCTCAATCAACACAAACACGAGCACAAAGGCTTGAGTATGACCAGGGGGAAATCTAAATAATGTGGAAAAGGGGTTTGGCCAGCATATGACCTTCAGAAAAGCTTGAAAGAGGCAAGCAGGAGAACAGAACACAAAAAAAAAGCATAAACAGCCAAAAGACACATATACTGAAAAAGCCATGAGAGACGTGAACTGTCTAAAGAGAAGTACTTTGTGTAGGCTGAAAGGGATTTAAAGGAACAGATAAATAAATATGTTTCCTCTGCTTTGATTCCTCTTGTATTCAGGAAAGTGGATCTCGGTGTATTTGCTCTAGAGACAATTGCATTAAAGGTTGTGGCTGCATGCCTCCCTATAATGGAAACAGCATGAAAACTTCCTATTTGGCAACCTGTTCCAGTCAGAAATTGTAACACTGTTCTAACTGTCTCTGTGTAGCTGGCATAGAAAGCCAGCAAAGCTTTAAAGTGCAGAACTGGATCAAGTGTTAGTTTTAAGGAGGATGATAGGATACATAGCTTAATTTAGGAGCTGATTCAGTTATTTTTACAGCCCCTAGAAAACCACACTAGCAGTTGTTTCCTTTTATCTATTGCTAACTTTATTTACTTTTTACATACCCAAAGCTGAAAATAAGATGAAGACAAATTAAAACATATGTTTGGTGCAGCAAAAGTCAATGCTTAGATAGATATGGGGAGGGGGGTGTATGTATGTGTTCAAAGATACAAACACAGGATGGTTTCAGGGGTAGTCATCATCCGCTCTAAAAGAAGGAAACAGGAAAGGCAGCGCTAATATAATTTACATAGAATTTTCTAAAGAGGGGTCCTGCATCTCCCTCACGGTTATGGGTCCAAAGGCAGAAGGAGATAGTTTAGAGACACAAGGAGAATGAAGAAAAAAAAATTGCAACTGCTTCCAGGCTCAGCATAATTAATCAGATATGATAAGATCATGCTTCTTCTTGTGACTGTGAGCACTGGATCTTGTCCATTTTTCCAGCTACCTCAGCTAACAAAAAATCCATCTCTACAAGTTTGTAACCCACACTGATACACATTTTGCCTCCATTTTCCACTCTGCTAATACACAGAGGGGAGCAGCAAGTGTCTGTAGAAGAAAATGTCTGTTTACATAGAAGATTATATACTGTTATACCCTATACACAGAAAATTATGTTTCCGTAATAATAACTATAATTACAACAATCTCCCGGTGTTCTCTGAACCCTGCTAAGCCATTTCTGAACTGCTGAGTTCTTCTATGAAAATCCCACCAGCAGAATAAAACTTCAGAATAAATCAAGAGCTGCTGGAGAGAGACACAAACCCTCACCTCAAAGTCGCAATATCAAAACGCTCATCTAGACATGCCAGTGGCTGCGCCAGCTTAAAGGCTGGCAGAGCAGCAGCTTTAGGGGCCAGGGTGCCTCGTGAGGGGTAGCTGATGTATATACTTACTTGTCCGTAAAAGGCCACTCTGAAAAAGGTTCCAAGAAGCCTCTTCCTTGTGTGCATTACTTCCAATATCTTAGCATATGCTCCATGAAGTGTTCTGTACAGTTGAGTAAGCTTCTGGAAATGAAATCTTAACATTATTGAAGCAGAATTTTGCGAGCAAGAAATTCTAGCTAACACTGGAAGCTACTGAGATATCTGAACACAATCCTTTGGAGAATTCAAATTTAAATTTCCAAATAGGTTGAAGTCATGCAGTTTTCTTTGAAAAACCTCAGCTTTAAGCACATGCTTTGGGTCTGAAAGGTACCGCAGACTGCAATAAGACCACTATCCTTAGAGAGAAGGTTGAGCAGGGATAAGATGAGGGGGAATGGTTTTAAGCTGAAAGAGGGGAGGCTTAGATGAGAACTTAGGAAGAAATGTTTTCCTGTAAGGGTGGTGAGGCACTGTCCCAGGTTGCCCAGAGAAGTCGTGGCTGCCCCATCCCTGTAGGTGTTCAAGGACAGGTTGGATGGGGCCCTGAGCAGCCTGATCTAGTGGGAGGGGTGGTGGTAAGGGGGGTGGTACTAGATGATCTTTAAGGTCCGTCCAACCCAAACCATTTGATGATTCTATGGTTCGATGTTCCCTGACTGAGCCTTTAAGGGTAGAGCAGCTTGCAGTATTTTACCCCCAAATTTTTTTTTTCTGATCAAAACCAGCTTTACGATGAAAAAATAGGCCAAAGCTTTCCCTGAGACAGGTAAGGAAAGAGGAGCAGTATTCAGCAACAGCCTCACTGAAGCATGGTCACAGCAGTGTCGGGAAGGAGCAAGGCAGAGGGCTGGTAACGGTTTCCTTCCTTCCTCTCCACTTACCACTAAATTACCTGTAGATCTAGTCCTTTCTTTGAACAGTCGACACACTGTCTTTAACCCTTAAAATGCTCAAGTATCAAAAAGAATCTGTGACTTTTATGAGCGTATGGAATAGTGACAGCTTTATTTTAGGAGAAGGATGTTGGAAATTATTCGCTTATACAAGTCTTCCATGCCTTTAGCTTTAATAATTAGCCTCCAGATCACTGCTTTCACTAATTTGTTTAATGACCAGCAACAAAGCACAGTGTGTGATTTACTGACACCAATCCGTTAACTCATAACCTCAAAATTAAAAACGCCTCCTGTTGTTTTCTTAGTGATTTGGAAAATTACCCGATAGATGCAAACCAGTTCAAAATGCCTACCTCAAATTCACGTCGCTTTTCATAAATAGGGATAATCAGTTTGGAAACTTCCGAAATTGTTTCATAGCGCTCTGCTTTCCACAGGCCATCTATACATTGCTCCAGCAGCTCCACCAGGACTTCCTATGAGATCCATCAAATGGGAGTTGTTAATAACAGTCAACAGTAAAAGAGAAAACCATTTAAACTTCAGATACTTTCACAGGTCCCAAAATAAGTAGCCACAGTTATATAAGTTTAAATCCTGTGTGTTCCTGGCCCTTCCAAATTTATTAAGAATGAAAGCTGGAATACATCATTAGCACAATAGTGAGCAAGTATATCTCTGTTATTTAGCTACCTCCCCAAGAGAATGCCAAAACTCTAGGAGGGTATGGAGATGGCAGCATTGGAAGTCAGAGGTACATGTCTATAAGAAACACATTCAAGGAACATGGGTGCAACAGCAGTGGAATGCGATGCTAAGGATCTCCAAGCCTAGTCTTGATGAATGGGCAATTGGGCAGCTGGATTGAAGGACCCCTTCAACACAGTTGTACAGAGATCTTGCAGAAGTAATTGTGAGACTTTGTGACTCATGGGATCTACCCACTTCCCCAGTGCCCTGCTATGGTTTCGGCATTGTTCTGCTAACGTAGTGTCTTGCAGCACGGCCCTAACTCAAGAGGAACCTAAGCTCACCTATCACTCAGCAGAGCCTGACGTGCATTCTGCCCCGTGCTGTGCTGCCCTGTGCTGGCAGAATTAGCGTTTGCATAAATGGCAGGCAAAGATTGTGCTGTAGCTTTTTCAGTCTTACTGTTAGAAAAGCTTTCAAAGGAACCAAGGACTTACACTAGATTTACCAATTAAATTGTATACAGAAAATCCTTCGATGCATATTTGTCTTGGCGAATTGCTGTGAAACAGTGTTCCTTACAGATGCCAGCGCACAACTATAATTTGTTAAAGCTCATATGAACAAAGCCTAAAATTAAATCCTAACCAGCTATAAAATATCCTGTTCCCTCTACCACAGGGCCTCACCTCACTGTAATGTACATCCATCATCCCACCGTCTTCTTTCATTGCACCTTCTTCATCAATGTTGGGAGTGATTTTCCTGAAGGCAGTGCATCCACTGGGGAAGAGTTCTGTAGCAGACAAAAGCAAACAGATTTGTGGAATAACATATGTCAAATGTGTCATACTTCAAAGGCCAGGGAGGAAGCCTACCTAACAGTGAAGCCCTACAAGAAGCAGGGGACCTAACTTCCATCTTTGCTACTGATTTACTCTATGAGACTGAGCACATCAGAACCTCTTGAGCCATTTGCCACGGGAGTCATTCCTAGCACGCAACTAACACCAAGCACAACAGATTTTCCAGTGTGCTGTCCAGAAGTCATCTTTGACCAACTTAATGGACTGCAACAAAGTGAAAGTCAGGAGAGAAGGACAAGGATCTATTTTTGCACAGAAGATGCAAGGAGAAGGCTGTTGCTGGGTGCTGGAGAGCTAGGTAGTAAGTGAATAGGACTGTACGCTTCTAGCAGTAAGCACAGCTCTTTATGTACCCCAGATCCTTGAGTAGGTTCAGCCTTTACTGAATCCTTTCCAGCCTATGCGTATGTAAAGAATGCCAGTGACAAAGATAACAGTGTATTCAGTTGATATTCATTTGGATTTGGACCTCTTCTTTTTTAGTACTTCTTTAGCACTGGTCCTGGCAAGTAGTAGCCTCTGGGGTGTAAATAAAAAGTTGCCAACTTTCAATACTCTCCCCTCTGTAGTGATATGAAATCTGTATCTGTATCAGAAAAACAAGTCCTGATTTTTTGCACTTAGGCAACACAAACTACAGAATTTGGAGGGAATCCAAGATCCCCAAATAAGGCACTTAGGACCTTTCCAGCCAAGGAAGTGCATGCAATCATGTTTTATGCAGCCTTAACTTTCTGAAATGTGTCCATTTCAACAATACTCCCTTACATGGAAATTAGCAATGGAGTCAATATAGGAACTGTGGAACAGATATTTAAAAGAAAACCTGCAAATTGGTGTTATTAGAGAACACAAAAGCCTGTCCTTCCTTTCTGTTTTGCATTAAGCCACAACACTCTGACTGTTCTTTACATATTTGTATAGTTAGAGCCATACTCTCATTTTTGGACTGACTCTTGACTGCTTTATTCTATAATTTTCTGTACCACCTACAGCGATACTTCTGATGAATGTCTTCACAGCCAGCTTTTAACAGGGGCTTCCCCTGTAAGCACATTTCCTAATGCAAAATATAACTGAACATTTAAACTGAGACATGATGTGTCAGTTCTTATTTTACCCAGCAGAGTGCCAGTGCAGGACTGTCTAAGCAGTCCCAGCCAGCCTAGTAAATGCTTGTGTTTGAACTCTTGGATATCTTTCTTAAAAAATACTAATTATCTTCTAGCTTTATCCACCACATTATTTTTTTTTTTTTTCGGTTTTAGCTCGTTTCTAAAATAATTAACCAAACTGAGAGAAACTTCTCTTTAAAAATATTCTGATCTTCCCAAAACCCATCAGTGCGTCATTGTCCTTGTGCCTCCCAAACAGTACACACTTACTTCTCCTGTGCAGAAACTCTGCAACGAGGGCTGCTACGTGAACATAACACATGGCTGCCTGCAAAGGACAAAGTGAAAATTAAAATGTCATCTGTACAGCTGTCTTGTTGTGCACCATGTTTTTAATTACATGAATTACCTCTGAAAAATCTCCGTTTTTTACATGTATCTTCGCCATACTGTCCAGCCACGTTTTCCGGAGCTCTGGGGTGCTTGCATAAGATTTGGCTAGACTGTACTGTAGATCTATCAACATTTCTGGATCCTTTTCATGTTCTTTCATTTGAGCGGTAGCCATAAGCACTGTACGAATTCTCTTTGTCAAATCTTTGACTTCAGAAGGAAAAGCAGTTGCCTAACACAAAACAAATGTAATTAGAAGCAAATACAGAAATAAATGCTGTTCCAGGCTTTGCTACCCCTTCAGCCAACACTCCGCTTACTGCTAATCTGAAAATGCTGAGAGTACAGGAGGTAAGACTGACTAGCTTTTACTTCTTGAACTCACACTGTATACAGCATACAGTATTTCATATGCAATAAGAGGCATTTCAGTCTGGGTGTGCATAGGGCCAGTCTCTCCTGGTCATGTGCAGGATGCCAAGTCGGCCATTCCCCACGCTGCAGTGAAACAGGTACTTTGGTGTCCTGAGGATCTGCTATGAGAGTGAGACAGTGGTGCTCCAGGCATGAGAATGTCACAGGACTGTGTAAACCATGCCTGAAGTATTTTTCGTGTCATTCGACATCTGGCTTATTAGTCACTGATGTGGTCACTCTTTAATTCTTAAAGCACCAAAGGCATTTGTAGAGCTTCCCACCACAGGAATGTAACAAAGAGAGAACTAAACATAGGCTCCATTTTGATCCCCTGCTCAGAGCAGAGTCAACACTGAGTTAGATTAAGGCTTGTCCGTCCACGTTTCATAATTTCTAAGGACAGAATTCCCACTTCTTTCGGGCTTGCCCCAGGGCTGCACCATATTCTTGTAAAATATTTTTTTCCTTAAGTAAAGTTGGAATTTCCCTTGTAGCAACTTGTGCCCATTGCCTCTTGTCCTGCCACCCCACGCCTCTGTGAAGGGCTTGACCTTGCCTCTGCAGCCTTCGATTTTGTATGGGAAAGCAGTTAGGTCTCCTCTCAGCTTCCTCTTCTCCATGATAAACCTGGCTCGTATTCCTGCTCCCTAGCTATCTTTGTGCCTGTGCACAGCATTCTCTCTGGTGTACTGAAATCTCTCTCATAGTCTTGCTTTTGAACTGGATATAAGGATGGTCTCATAATGTAAAATACAATCACCAAAGTACGTCTCAGTGAAACCCTTATCTGTGTGCAGAAGAAAACTGGGGGTTTTGTAAGATATATCCTAATTATAATTTTGTTAGATCATTATTCGACACCTAACTGAGGTTCTCAGTCCACCTTTAGGTCAATCACAGAACTGTAAAAACTCTTCCCTCCATCCTACTTTGGCAGCTGCACTGTATGCAATGGAGCAATAATGATATATTGTTCAATGGGTTGGGTAGGAGCTGTTAATTCTAGTGCAAAGACAGATAATTGTTTTTCAAAGAAATACAATCATTAATCTCCATGAAATACAGCTTTCTTAATATTACTGATGCTGAACTAATTAAAATTAATTCTTGCTAATTATTACCCTCTGGCAACGGAAGTTCCAGGCCCTCCCTTGTCATTCTTCTGAAAGCTGGAAGTTCTTGGAAAGCTCCTTGGATACCCTTGCAAGCAACACACTTTGCAAAGTATAACCTGAATTGCAGAGCTCCTTCCTCTTGGCGTGAGGCCTCACAGATGGATCATGACCTACCTGGCCCTGTTGCTGTTAACATAATACATGTTTACTGAGCAAACACAGCCCAGTATGAGCTTATATATCATAGTTCAAATCGTTAGCCTTAAACAAGATTTTATTGTGTGCATTCCCAGCCTTGTATTAATAGCTGACAGCACCCAGTGTGATTTAATTTCTCCAACTTACCTTCATAGGCCTGTCACTGTTTGCAAAATTGTTAATGATGAGCAAGGAGTCCTGAAACCTCGTTCCACCGCTGAGTGCCACATCTGCTATTAACTGGCTCACTGCAATTATTATCTGTTGGAACAGGGCATGGGCTTTAATTAAATGAGCCTTAATAGAAGAGTTTTATTGTCATACTTATATAAAACACTCATAGAAAAACAGCACTTCTTTCCCACAATTTAAGCAACAGTTGTTACTGTGGCTTTAGCATCAAATCTCTCATGCATAGATACTCACCAGAGGACCAAAGCGCTTTGTGGAACAGCAAGTTCACAGAATTAACAATATAATAATTGTAATACAAATCCCTGTTTGCAGATTAGTTACCTTCCTCCGTGACTCATTCCAACCCAGATGGTATTCACCTGTTCCGCTGGGTATTTGCATTTGCTTAAAAAAAAATCATGCTGCAAAAGCAGCTCCAGGAAAATCTCTCCTCCTGCCTCAACAACAGACCTTCCTGCCACCCATCCCACTTCATCCTGGCCAGCCTCCAGGGCAGAGATATGTTTTGTGTCTATGATTTCAAGAACTCAACAACTTGGGAGTACTTGATGGCAGTGTATTTTACTGAAAGGGCCCTGGACAAATTGCTGAAACAGGAATTAAGCAAAGTCTAGAGGATTTTTGTCCATATAACAACGGCAAGATCCTCTGCAGATATGAGGTGACATACTTATATTGATCTGAGGCATCCTGCTCTCTAGTTTTTCCCCAGTCGCTAACCTGAAGATGTGTCCTCAGAAACGTTCTTCTTTTGGTGAACTCAAAGTTATTTCTCATCAGCAGATATAGAAGAGCAGAGGCTTCATTCCTTGTGGAGGACACCTTGGAAGTGCAGCACTTCAGGATCTCGTAGCAGAGGGCAGCACACATGTTCACTCTTCCCTTGAAAAATGCTGAAGGAAACTTAACAAGAGGCATGCAAACATTAGGAAATACACCACTAAATGACACCTACATGGCTCAGATGGGCAAGGACATGAGGCAATACACGGGGCTCCAGCCTGGACAGCCTAAATAAAGCTTCTGCTAGAGTTCTGAGCCTGAGAGCATTTGTGGGAATGAATTCTGGGCCTATTTTTAATCACCTTTCCTGAAGCAATGTGACCTTTGCTGTCATACTCTTTGAGGATGCGCTCATGTATGTTTGTTGATCACCTACCCCAAGATCTTTTGGGTTCATTGGCAAAATCTCCCCAAGTGGGACAGACAGAAGTTTTATGCTCTTACAAAACCCACAAACACCAGCAGCAGGGCAGAGAGTGGTGGTTCCATAGACATTCCCACCAAAGGCTGCCATGTGGAACATCAGAAAATCCACTGGACGCCACTCGGAAGTCTGACTTCTCTGGGAAACATGACCTGTGATGCTCACACAGCTACTTCTACATGTCCTCACAGCAAAGCCTAAAATCGTGTTTGCCCTCAGGGACATAAACAAGAGACTTACTTGTCCCAGGGAGCCTAAAAATAGTGACCTGCCCTGGCTCCCCAGACAGAGTCTGCTCCAGGGACCAGCAGGATTAAGCCAAACCATAGCGTGAGCTATCTCTGTTAGCAACAGGACTCAGTGATCTGCAGCAGGATGGAGAAAAGCAGAAGGGGAAGACCAGCACCCCGTACTGCCGTAGTGCATCTATCACCTTACCAAACACCTACTTCTGAGCATCTCTGCAGGGGCAAGCTCAGCCGCGCCTGAGAAGCAGCCAGCTGCAGCGGGGCTCTGCTCCAGTGGGCAGCAGCCTCCACGCAGGGCTTGCCAAAGCCAGGGACCATCAGCGCATGTCTGTCTGGCCACGGTCACGAGTGGTGGCTGGCGGGGACAGGGCACTGCACACGGCTTCCTTCCACCCTGGCCACAGTGGGCTGGGTACAAGGAAGCAGAATAAGGAAGGGTTTTGTGCTGGCACACAGCCACCTCCGCAGCCACCACAGAGACCCAGCTGGAGTGGGGTGACGCCAACACATCCCGGAGGGAGCAGAAGCTGTTATAGAGTATTGCACAGTGGCACTCTGCTCCCTCTGCTGCAGCTGGGGAGCAGCCCCAGGGAATTTCCCAGCACAAAGAGGCAACAGAGGCAACCATGCTTTTAGTCTGTTCAGAGACGTACCTAGTTCATTCAAGACCAAATGATCCTCACGGGGCATGGCCCATGAGCCACCTTCTATCTGCTCCACTACCTTCTCCCCGTGGGAGATGACAGTGAATACTGCAAGAGTATTCCGTTGCCTCCTCTGAGTCAGAGCTAGGAAGTATAATTGTGGCCCTTTACTCCTTGCATAAGTATATACAATTCAGAAAAGCTTGTATGTACTGCTGTGGCCTCTACCATGGTGTGATGGGGAAGGGTCTCAAAACAGGAATCTAGGAGCTGTGGCGAGCAAGACCACCCCACTGGAGTTACACTGAGCCACACAGCTTACAAGGCAGTATGAAGACTCTGCCCAAATACTTGAGAAACAGGAAAGCACAGAGCAGACAGCTACATGGCATCTCCATCAGCCTCACAGCTAGATGTCTGAGCTGCTCTTTAACGCAGAGCAAATTATCTGAGCCGCCTCCTCTGTGCATGTTTTCCTTTGTAACTCTTAATTTCAAGACTGTTCCCAAGCATGGAAATATGTAAATACCTGTAAGTGATAGTCTAAAAAGAAGTAGTCTACCTAGTATATAAAACACATGTAATCTAGTTTTTGTTGCTTCTTCCTAGCCAGTAAAACAGACATAGGTTTCTTCCCAAATCCCCGGCACACATGCATGCAAGCAGGGTTCAGTCCAAAACCAAAACTAAACATGCACACAATTATAGACTTTGTTTGTTCTTTGCTTCCTTGTGATGTTTCTTTTTTTGTCTTTTGGCTATCAAGTAACCAGATTTAATGCATAAAGTAAGCTATTTTTAAGACAGGTTTTGAGATGCAGAATAAATCTCAGGAGTTTCTTCCTGTGCAACAACCATTTGCTATGACTGTAAAAAAGGGGACCTCTTTTTCTTGTAATTATTAGCTACAGACAGCCATAAAAATGACAAATTGTCCATTCTAGCAGTGTCAAAGGTATAACTCGCTTTAGGTTTCCTCGAAGTTAACACTATTATAGCTAACAGTGATGTGCAACCCAAAACAAAGCAGAGCAGCTGTCATATTTCAAAACAAACTTGCAGGAAAACATGTCATCCTTGTATTTGTCATGAAATGGAGTGATGCACACCTCTTTAGCTATTTTATTGTCACCTTGGGCCTTAGAAAAGCCCTTCAGAGGGCTTAAAAGGAAGTTTGGGACTCGTGGTTGGCAAAAAACCCACTTCCTTATAGATACCATCTGCTGGGCTCATATCTTGCTTTTACAGAAGCAACGCTGTGTCCTGCCATAGCGGAAATGTGAGAAATTAACTGAAATCAATGTTTCATATCTTTTAAGACTCACGATGCCAAATTCAGCATGGATTCAGGCAGGCATAAATCCAAGAAATGGACCCCACTGCCCATCCTTGCAGCAGCCAAGAACACAGCCTGTGTTGCTGTAACCAGCATTTTGGAAAACAAGCGTGGAACCCCTGAAGGGCTCCGGGATTCGAAGACTGATACGGAGATCAACTTGAGCAGGTGTGCCGGCTTGGCTTTGCATTTATGCAATCACAGAAAATTTGCCAGGGAGGCAAGGAAGGTCTCTTGTTTGCTAAAGGCACAAAACATATTTCTGGCTAAACAAGCTCTCGACTAGCAAGGGGAAGAGACGTACAGAGAAAGTGTCTGAGTTGGGTGCGTGCAGATCTGCAGCAGGATGGATCTCAAGGCTGAGCATATCATAGCCAAGCAGAAAACTGGTAAGAAAGGTAAAGCAATAATCATGTACTGGCCCCTGTAGAAATACTGAGTGATTCCTGGGAGCGGTGGTTGCCAATCTGCAGGCTTTCAGAAGCCCCAAGGGAAAACGTGTCATAGGAGACCACCCTGTCTGGAGTCAGACAGGTAGCTAGGAAGACTTCTGCATTTTCTGCTTCTCATGTGTTTGTTCAGGACAAACCCAAAATTCAGCTATGGCCATACTCAGACTAGCTCTCAAGTTTGCTGTGGGGTTGTAGTAAAAAGTACATAGCACAGACTTTTTCCACCTTTGAAAAACAGCTTAGCAGTTTCTTTAATCAAACTTTACTCAACAGCAAGGGCAAGATCTCCTTTGGAAGTAACATTTTGTTCCATATCATTCACATAATGTGCTCTGCCTGGCTGTAATCTCATGCCACATGGATTTACCCCATTAATAAAGTGTCGCATTCAAGTGACTTGACAGGTTTCAATACTTTTTGACTTTACGATAACGATGCAGCTTGGCAGGAATGGAGTTTGCATGTACATCTGGTCTTGAAAATGTAGATATGAGAAGCGGCAGGTTTTGACAAGCATGAAGGGAAATGTCAGCAAAAGCATCAGTCACTGCTCTTAGCTGCAGCTTTGACGCTGCTCGTGCTCAAGGGATTAAATAGCCTGACTGCCTACTAGGGCTCAGAAAAGCATAGAAAGAGGTTCAACAAGTACTACCCTCTTTCAAACGCAGCTTGTCAGTACAAGAATTATTCAAGCAACAGTATTGTTAGCAATATTGACAAAGAGTCCAGAAGCACTAGCTTTTGGTTGAACAGCTACTAATCTTGAATGGCAACGTAGTGACCAAATGCTGGGATACCTCACAATTTCTCCTTTTGTTTTCTGATATCCAACAAATAATTGTTGAAACAAACAGGTTAATCTGGGATGGTTTTTAAATGAGTGAAGAAGTTGTTCTCTAAAGCACATCTCCAAACAACAAAAAATATCAGTTTAACAGGATTTTAAGCATACTGGTCTCTTCTGTCATACCTATATGAATTCTCCTGCACCTTTGGAGTCATGCATTACATACCTTGCTAATAAACGCTCTCAGAGAGGCAAACACGTGCTTAAGAGCTGCTTCTGACTGCCCATTTTTTAGAAAAGCCAGATGAATATCAAAAACCTTCTTCATGAGTGGATTGTGGCCTTCGTTGCTTAGAAGCTGGGTCTGGAAAGCAACAAGAGAATTTATTTTGCAGAAATGTTGTGCCTGAAGCTGGAAATCACAGAGATAATTTTGCATAATTAATCAAATCAAGTCTTAAGCCAGGTAAGGAATGGGGCTTTCAGTATAAATATAATCAATAAATGTGACAACCAGTACAAACTTACACTAGTTGGCGATAGGCTATTTTTATAGCAGAGAATAAACTGAAAATAATTTATCACTTTTGCATCACTAATTCCAAAGCCTAATTCAATAATCTGTACAACTTTCATCATTTGCCTAGAGTTATTTTAAATAAAACAGACTGTTTCCAACATAACTATCACATTGGTTTTTTCCACTTCTTTTTATTTGTCTCATCATTTCATTCACTACTCAAAAGAGTGAGAAAAAGAATCAGACTATCACATCTTCTCACTGGACATATTTGTAGCTGTAGTAAGTCAGTATACTTGTCTCCTGCAAAGTTTTAGCAGTTTGCACTTTCTAGAGATATGGTAAAATGGAATTACTTGGAGAGGTTTGGTGGCGGAGTTACCTTGCCTGTGTCTGCCATCATCCTTGCAGCCACTGTGCAGGAAGCCTGGCGCATTGTGGCCACCCAGCAAGGATGTGAATGTCCCGTATCAGCAGGATATCAGTAGTCCCTATCTCATTGCCAGCCGAAGCAATCCTTGGGCTGGTTCAGATTTGTCTTTTGACATCCCATACGCATCTTGTACAAGAATGAGTTTAGCATCCCCCCTTTTTAACTGAATTTATTTTGTCAGTAAGAACAGCATCAGCACTTTTACTGCAGTATAGAGCACACTTCTGTGTGGTAACATCGTATGACCATAAAAGCAAAGCAGAAGTCCACTAAAGCGGAAGGGAATCCAGTCTATCCTGTGGCTTGAAAATCACACTGGTTTGTGGTCCAGCCATATTCAAAAAGTGGCAAATGAAAAGTCAAGAAAGTTTTAATTCTTGCATCTCTATCCTTCTACTCCTGCTGAACTATTAAGGAGTAATTTAATATAGGCACCATGAAGGCTTTTTAGCTCTGTAACAAAAAAGAGCAAAGGATACAAAGCACAGCATATGGTGATCTTTCTCTTCAAATTGTTAAATATATGTAAAAGGGCAATCTGCGTTATGCTTACTCAGAAATCCACAGTTGTGCTTGTGACATTGTGCAAGACACACTAATTCCTCCACCCACACTTCGAGGAAGAGTACTGCAGTATTTTGCTGCCAGCCTGGAATTCTCTTCACCACAGAGGCTTTGGTTTTTGTAGAAGGCAATGACTGCTGGGAGTGTGAATCACCACAAGGAAAAGACTATTTCTATCAGTGCTAGTGGTCCTATCTGAACTGGTAACCACAACTGCAATGGCTGAGCCCCAGAGACACTCATGTACAGCAATTCAAAGAAACCGAGGCCTCACTTCTAGGCAATTTATGGTAGAAAACAGTCGCTGTTCTAAGAATGCTAGACCTTTATTTCCCTTTCCTCCAGCCCCTTGTTTCTATATGACGGGCATTTCCCCTTATTCTAATTTTGTAATGCCTATACTCATGGCAGAATGTCCATGTAATGTTCTCTGGTCTTGCAGTTTTGAGGAAATTGCAAGATTGCATAAGCGCATAATTACTCTGAGACTCTGTGAAACACTCAGCACCTTGGAAAATAAACAAGCTGCAAATGATTTGTTTTTGTAGTCTTCCATAACCTGTCACTCTAGGAGAATGGATCACCAAAATCAACATGCATGCAGAAATACAGTACACTTTCCTACAATACTTTTGATTTCAATGCTGACCTTGAAACTCTGAGTGAAAAACGAGATGGTATCCAGGACTGTCAGGCACACTTCAGTGGCAATATTGCCCTCCAGTAACGCCTGGTGCACAATATCTGCTTCTGAGGTGCCCGCATCTGTAAACGAAAAGCAAATCGGGAGGAAACAGTGCTCAGGACTCCAGCTCCCACAAGATCTAAATGCTGATACAGATAAGGTTCTCCCCTTGTGCTTCACTGTGTTTGGGAGATGAGGCAAGAATAGCAGTATGCTGAATTTGCCAGCTCCATTCAGAAAAGCTGTCTCAGCCTGATGACAACTGAAAAAAAAAAATCAATGTCAGTGTTTTAATCTCACTGTCTTTAAAGCCAGACAGAGAACGAGGTGTCCAGGTTGTATCTGCAGAGGAGAGATGGCAAGATGCTCAATGGGGCAACGCTCACTCATGTGGAGAGGCTTAGAGCAGATTCTGGCCCAAGTCTCAGTGTAGGGCTGAAATGCACCCCTAGGGATGCTCTCCTGCCTGTCCTGCTCACTACCCAAACCAAGGCTTCACCTGCACACACACTCAGCCAAGAAGCTGAGCCAAGAGAGATGAGGAAAAAAAAGCCACTCAAATCCTAATTCCCAGATGTGATTTTTAAGAGGCTGGTTCAAATGTCACCCCACTAAAAGCAGAGTTACCACCACTGCAATTCTGCATAGTCTGAATATCCTGAAGCAACAAGTGGGAAATGGCTCTGTGCAGCATTCAACAGGGTAATCTCACTCTGCTGTACATACTGTGGTTGAGCGTGAAGGAGGTCTCCAAACTGCCCAGATGCTGGAGCCGCACCTGCATCCCCCCAGCTCTGCTGCGGAGCGCTGGCATTGTCTGGGATTTCCTGTCGGCTCCTGTGTGCTTGGATAACCAGGCATCGTGCACCCTGCAAGGGGAAGTGAAGACTGCGGGTTTGGACAAGTAACAGCGGCTACACCACTACAAGATTACTCAAGGCATCACGAAGGAGATCTGGCCTCCCTCCAACTCCCTGATCTGGTTTATCCCAGACAATCCCAGCAAGACTGACCAAGCTACCCTGGTCTTGCCTGCACCAGATGGTCTTAGAGCTAATGAAAAAGCAGTGCCGCTGCTCAGGGAGCAGAGATGCAACTCGTGTCTCACCTGCAGCCGACTGTGGGGGACACTGCCAACCGGTGTGGGCAGCCAGGAGCGCCAGGGGCTGGGGGTCTCATGCAGGAGCTGGAGGGGAGGGAAGGGGCAGGGTGCTAAGTCGAGGGGACTCTGCTCAGTGCCATGCTTCGAGCAGAGTCCCAGCATTGCAGGCTTACTGCCTGCTTAGGTTTGCCTGGCGTAGGTCTGCATGCTCCTTTCCTGCCTTGGCTGTGGCAGAGAGCATAAGGATGGCCCTCTCACTCCAGCTCTGGCCAGAAGAATACAGTACCTGGCAATATTTCTCTTCCCCACGTATCTGAAGTGAAATAAACACACCCTAGGGGGGAAAAAAAAAAAGTCTCTATTACAGATCAGGAACGATCCAGAACATTTAAAATCTACCCTGTCCTTGTCTGCAGACACACTCTTTTGTGTATGAGGGTTTGGGGGTTGTATTTACAAATTCCTTGACCTCTTACCCTTGGTTTCCAACCCTTTTGGCACATCTGTGTCTCCGCACCCATCTGTCCCACCAAACCTGCTACAAAGCAGAGGCTGTGCCAGTTATTGTGGAGGCTGTTCCACGAGCTCTGGTCACCTGGGGGCGGTGGGATACCCTCTGCACAGCCCGGATCAAGCACAAAGCACTGCCACTTCACCTTGCTCCCTCTAGATACACCTGCTTCTTATCAGAGGGAGGAAGAGTATCTCATTACACCTGGCCAGACACCCCTAGGGCTGCACAGGACTGTGTGCACCCAACCAGGCACATCACACTCACGTAATCCTCTTTGCCAATGCTGCCTGCACAAAGGTGTAGTGTGTGAATTGTAGCCTCATGATACTCACTCCAGAAGAACAAGGACATTGATCAGCTCTTGGGGAGAGAATTTGTTCCAGTAAGCTAAAAGAGTATCTGAAAGGAAGAAAAAAATCGAGAGCACTGAGGTTTAAAAAACATAAAAGGAGGCCCTAACACACCAAAACCAATGGCTTCTTGTCTTTCTGGCGGCACCCCAACCTTCAGAGACCCACCAACCTTCAGAGATCATCTTCACAATGTAGAGGTAGCACATCAGGAGCGTCCGGATCTCAAACTGGTCCAACCGACTGCAGTGTGACACGCTGCTCCTTGTGGAGCTTCTGCGGATCTAACAGGACACAGATGTGACACAGAGACCAGTGGCCCCAACTGCCTGGGCTGTGCCCGAGTGGAGCACGAAGCCAAACACCATGCAGTGTGGGCACAGCAAATGGCATATACCAGAAGTGTCAGGATTTCTCCTGTCCCCCTACATGCGCACTGTCACAGCACTATGCTTTGGAGACATCTCATCCCTCGGGGCTGCTGCCCATCCAGTGATGAGCAGTCTGGAAATCGTGGACACATGGCCAAATGCTTCTCTGCCCAGAAAAAAAATGCCTGGGCAGGGAATGACAGCATATCCAGCAAAACACAACAGCCCTGCTTTCACTTCCCCTGTTCTCTGCAGCATCCAAGCTCCTGGATATTTTTGAAGTTACTTCTTGTCAAACAAAACACTTAATTAGCTATCACAGTTTAAAGCAAGAATCTTAACTTTCTGTTTAAGATGTAAAGTCAGTTATCAAAAAACCAGTAAAATTTAGCCTGGAAAAAGAACCCTTTTTTTCCCTCTCTGATTTTCGGAAATGTGTAATTTTTCCTCCTACTCGGCGACTTGGGCAAAGACAAGTGAAATCCTGCTGGTGAGTCAATCCATGTGGGAAAGGCTTTAGCACTGTGTGGTGGGAAACACGACTTCTAAAGCTTTACCAACATTTTTTTTGTACTCTCTCTGCTCACTCTAGCTGTATCCTCTGACAAATGGATATGATTAAGCCCTAAGCAGGACGCTTCTCTAAAAGCTGTGCCTCACATGTTTGGACAGTGATCCACAGGTCTTGTTTTTGTTTGTTCTGGGGCAAGCTGTGTATGTGAGTCACAATAAAACAGAATTAAACGTAAGTTTGGAATTGGAGATCCAGAACTTTGCTGTTGACCATGCCAAACTATCAGGTCAGCGTACAACTCACGCCAGGGGAACAGGCAATAAGTAACACGCTCTGCAGAGCAGTGTTAAAGCTGTGCTCCTCCATGTGGCATTGCTTTTAAATGGTTTTGTGGATATTGTATTCCCTAACAGAAAAGGTCTTTTCAATGACTCTGAAAAATGTACGTTCAAGGACACAGAAGAGGATGTCTAGTTGTGGGGAAGAGCTGAGCTGCAAGCAATAACACTTTCTGCAAACCTCAGCAGCGGGGTTGAGGCATATGCTCAGACCTTTGCTGAATATGAACAGTTCGATCGTCAGGTGTTCGGCTATACTTGGTCTTGTATCCTTGTGATTTATGTGAGAGAGCTTGAAAGGCCCCACCTCTCCTAAGCGTGTCAGGACACAGCCAGCAGGAGCCCAGAAAATCTTTGCTTTGGTTGTTGCAAGGGCCAAAGTTTTTAAAAGATGCATCTATGATTCACATCAACCCAAGAGTCTGGAAAGCACCTTGAGGAAAACCAGGGGCTTGTTTGTACAAACACTGTATCTCCATGCATGCGATCTGCCAACAAGGAGACTACACCCTGTCTGAATACTGGGGTCAGAGCTCTTTGTAGAGTGACCATAGCCACCTTCTGCCAAGTTTGGGGCTGTGGTTATTAGCCTGGGCTGATTTTCCTACAAATACTTCAACTTCCTTTAAGTCAACACTCTCTAGCAATCTCCTATCACAGTGCTTTGCCTCCCAGCCACGTGTGGAACCCAGTTCCCAGCACCATGCATGGGACGCTGGCCTGGCTGAGACCCAGCCATGCACAAGGAGCGTGCCTGAGTATGGATAAATGCACCACGGGAGCAGAGATTTTCCCTATGGATTTTGCCTTCCTTCTTTGATAAGCAATTTGTCAACAGCTGTATTTTTGCCTAAGATGTTTGAAGGTGGAAAGCTTGCCAGGTATGCGAGGTTAACCTCCTCTGTTAAATATGAATCTCTGTTTCAAATCAGAGGTGTTTATAAACCGGCATTTGAGAGCATTACCACAGGGAACTCCTTTTCCCTCTCCCTTATTTAACACAACCCACAGAACAGTGCAGGAAGCACCATCCTTTCTAATCCCAGATACGTTACATTTTCACCCTGATCTGGGGAACCAGTTGCCCCCTCTGAGCTTAGGGATCCTTTTGAGTCCTCTCGCTTTATTGCATGGCCGTTTGGAAGTGCCGCTCCATAGGCTGAAAAAAACCACAAATGCCACAATTAACCCCTTTCACCAGCATTCCTTGGCTCATCACGGACAGGGAGTGGTGGACGTGATTCAGGAAGCACAGATGAGGCTTCCCAAAGCCCCATGTCAAAAGCTGATTAAGCTATAAAGGAGAGTTGGGGTAACACCACGCCCAGGGAAAAGCATGTAAGCTTTCGGCAGATGACTATTTTAGGTTTTGGGTAATAGTTTTGCGGGCTGGTAAGAGTTATGTTCAAAAGAAATGGGAAAGTTAAAGTTTAGAAAAATTAATTTACCTGGATCTTTGTCTGCAATCAGGCTGGAAGTATTTGAAGGGGATGCAAAACCGCACATGAATTCATCCCTGGATGCCTGTAAAGCATATAAAGTCTTTGTGACCAATGGAAGACAATATCTATTGTCTTATAGAAAAGAATAATAAAATAAAAAAGGCAAATTATAATAGCTTAAAAAAAAAAAATCTATTTCCTTACTTCCTCAACATGGAGTACAAAGTACAGCAGAACATATTACAGGAAGCCATAGCAGGTTTTTGTTTTTCATCATTGGAGTTGAAAGTTTGAATTGTTTTTCTCAAATGTCTTTTATGTTGTTGTTTAACCCTGAACAAAGAGGAGTCTACTCTGCAAGGCTAAGCCTGCAACAGCTGCTGGAGTCTGAGGCTGAGTCCTTTTGCAACTCATTGCACTTGGAGGGACTTATCTCACCTCATGGCACCACGCATACCACAAAGAAAAACTTTAAACAATAGCAAGCAAAAGGGCAGAGACATTGTACTCAGTGCTATGGACAGAACAAAGCCATAGGAGAAGCCAAATTAAAAGAAACAAGCACATCAAGGGGCTGCAGGGAGAAGAAAAACACACTCATTCCTGAAGTTGAGCCTGGCTGCAGGCAGCAGAAATTGCACATGGGATGTGCGAGGAAAGACGGACTGGGAGGAGGGCAAAGAGGCATCGTTGGACTTTACTCACAGGGCTGGAGGCAGCAGCACAGGAGTAGAGTGCCTCACGGCTGGCCACTCGCTGGAGGTTCTCCAGGAGTAGCCCAAAGAGAGGCAGGTAGAGCTGGGCTATTTTTGCCTGCTGGTTCTGAAAAAAGACAGGGAGAAAAAAGTTGGTAAGAGCCCAAGTTTTCAACGGAGTCAAAAAGAAAAACTCTTGCGCCAAAATACATATACATACAGATATCTATAATTACACACTGTATATGTCATCTGAGGACATGAGTTGGTTTGGCTTCTCATCTCCACTTCCAGAGCTGCCGGGTATTACTGTTCTAGCAGCAAGTTAGGGTGCTCAGGGATACTGGGGCTGAATAACATTCACAGTCATTTGGAACCAAATGGCACACTTTGACCAATACAAGAACCCAATTTTTTCTTCTGATTCAGTATGACAAAAGAAACCTTGAAAATGCCCACGGGTTAAGACAATCCTCTCTCAGCCATTGAAGGAGCCAGGGTTTCTTTGGATGGAGTGAGAGTGCAGCAACAGACCCTGCCACACTCAGCCTGTCCTGCCTCTGCCGTGAGTTTTTGCTTTGGTGTCCTGGGACACCAGCTGGGCGTCCTGCCCTGGCTCCAGGCAGTTTCCCGGTCACGCAGCCTGAAGCACATGTTCAAAAACCCAGTGTGACAATGTTAAGAGGTGGTGTTTTTGAGGAGGCAGGAAAAGTGCTGCACGTCGAGGGGACAAACAGGTCCTGAGTTAGTGTGAGGGGTTTCAGGCATCCAGGAGAGCAGTCACAGGCTGCTTCTGACCCAAGTCCTGGTCGAGAGCTGGCAAGTGTCTCCTGAAATATCAGCTTGCTAACTATGATGGGCTGCAGTTTTGTTTCCAGCCTGTGTAAGTCACCACAGATCCTCACTGCAGAGGAAAGCAAGCTCACCGCCTGCTCAGCCCTCCAGAACAAGCAGAGGAAGGAGAGGAGCTGGCTCCGAGTCCATGTAGACCACAGGACCCAAGACCAGAACAACACTGACGTTGCTCAATTTTGTTGAACAGCCTCTTGGTTAATGACATTCTCAAGTTCCTTAATGGCTAAAATTCATTATCTTAAATACTTAGCATGAATAAGAGTGCTGCAGTTATCTGACTGCATTGTTTGTGCTTTTAGATCATTTCTCAGACCTATTACTGTTATGCCAGAAATATCAGTTACTTAAAACAATTCCCTAAAAAGTAAATGAGAACACCTTTGGTGCACCATGCAAGATTTAAAACTCTGATGTGCATTTTTTTTTCCATAATAGTCAAGAACATTATGTTTAAAACCCAACAAAATATGCCTGACCTTGTGCTGGTATCTGTTGTCAAAGGCATGCTTTATCAAGAGATTTTTTAAGACCGAGATGGCTGTACATCTGATATCGTAGTTGTCCTGCAGGGCAACAGAGGCTTCTCTGAGAAGCATCCCCACGAGGAAATGATGCCTGCAATACTCATCAGTTAAACTGTATTCAAGATTTATATCTGAAAGAAACAGCAAGACAATGGTTAAGGGAACTTTTATCAGGATCTGTACCGAGCAAGACATAATGGTCATGTAAGCCGCAACAGTCCACAAATGTGTTTCATCACTCACTCTCCTACTATGCACTGATCTTTCAATAAAGCCTGAATTGATTAGAGTTTTCTCCACTGCTGAGTTAAGTCATACCAGAGAACTTGGCATCTTCCAGTTCTGACTAACCATTAATTCCAGCCCTCACTGTTTCAGCAGCTAAAAGGATTCTGCAGTGTGATGCTTTACAAAGCTTAGAGCTCCAAAGAGTAATTTGTAAAGTCAGAGATGGATGAAAGAGAGAAGGACGAGCACGACTCACTGCCTTGGGGCTGTTTGCTCCTAACTGGTGGTTATCCTGTAAATCCCCAAACTACCCAGGTAGTGGAGGTACCAACCGCTACCGAGCAGCTCTAAGGCTGGTAATGAGCAGAGAAATTGGTGTGTTTATTATGGTCACCCAGCCCATGCAGTGCCACCTCTGCAGGTCATTCCACATCCTCCACAAAACCTGCATTCCTTCTCACCAGGTTAGAGAGCAGAGAAGAGCCAAATACACTTGCTAGAATGAGGGATGCAAACAAGGACATGGTGCCAGCTGACCACTACTGGTCCAGCTGACCACTACTGCACCTTCCAGCAGTTTACACAGCTGGGCTTTCCAGTCCCACTTCCAAGGGCCAAGGAGGCTTGGCAGGGTTCCAGGCAGCTGCTTGCCAGAAACTGTGAGACTCCCCTAGTTTCTCACCAGCCGATATTGAACTCAGCTCCTTAAAAGCTTCAACTGGCTGCCAGCAGCAAGGCAGCTCCATAATTACTTTGGTTAACTTAACTTGTACCCTGCATCTCACATGGACTCAGGCTATGTACTATGATGAAAGGAATGGCTGCTAAAAGGGTGAGGCATCATTTTCACTGACTTGCCTGGATAACACAGCAGAGAACCAACAGAGACAGATTTCAGTGCAGAGTGTGTGCGCGCTCAGGCTGTTATGAATGACCTTGCCCCGACACCTCTATCTCTGTCTATCATATGGGTCAGGCGACCCATATGCCTAATCAGAGCCACAGCAGGCACCGTTTGACTGTTGTGTTTTGGCACTAAGCCTCCCAGAGGGATAACCCCAGAGCTGTGCATTCTTCCTCCAAAGGGTAGAAATGCCGTGTGCTCAGCTCAGACTTTTTTTTTTTTTTTTTTAATCCCACATATGCAAAAGTTTTTCTGTGGTAAGGCAGGGTGCATACATACAGCTTTAAAAATCCCAGCCAAAAGGTTCCAACAGCTCTGTGGCTGCAAAAGATATTTTTAAGTTCGTTGATTCATAAGTCGCATATACTGGTTTGTGAAAGTCTGATTCAGAGGAAAGAGAAAGCAATCTGGAGCATTATCTAGCTTTCATTGTTAGTCATGTTAGCAAATGCCTAAGTGTCACACTTTATGGTTATTTCATTAGTTGAATGCAAGCTAATCGATTGGAAGCTGTGTATTTAATTTGGCATTAGAAGATTCGGTGATCCCAGTTGGACATACCTACTGAAGTGAACCGTTCCACAGCAAATGAAAAAAAATCTAATTCATGTGTAAAAAGAAAAGGGACAAATAAAAAGACTGCAAAAATAAACAGGAATAAATAATGCTGTAAATCATGGAGAAACAGGACAGTATGTCATGTTTTAATACTATTTGTAGGGCTATTGCTTAACTCCCAGCTCCTGTCAATCTCTTCGGTTCTTTACTATCACAACACTGCAAAAACAGCTGGTTGTGAGGAGAGGCTCAGGGCTTTGCTTCAGCTGATGAAACACACATGTGCCCCAGGCGAGGCAGCAGGGATGCAGACCAGCAACCAGTCTTATTAGTTGAGCTGTTTCAGAGAAACTGCCCCACAGTGCAATGCTCCAAGTCAACAGGATCTGGTCAGAGGGATGTGCTTTGCCTGCAGGCCTGTCTGCACCAGCTTCTGCTGCAGAAGCCCTCTCCATCCACCTTCCTGGGGGCTACTCCTCCTTTTCCCAGAAAGAGAGTATTAGAGGGCTGGGCACATCCCCTCTTTTCATCAAGTAAGCTGATAAAGAGGTGAGGCATGCCACCAGGATACCTCCTTGGTGATGTGCACACCACACCTCCCCATCTCCAAGCCTGCCGTCCCCTGTAATCACAAGTCTGTCCGTAAAACCCGACAAGTTTGCAACAGAAGTGCATCACTGCACGCCTCTACCATGGCAGGCAGAGCACACGCACCACTGCAAAGGCACTTCACTTACTGTCAAGAGATGCACGTGAATGACAATTGGTACCATTATTTTGAAACATACACCTTAAAAATAAAACCTCAGCTGTTAGGACCTAGTCACAGTAAAACAGTGGAGGAAAGATAAGCTGCCCTTACAGCTTTTCAGTGTAACCACCGCAGATGCAAAGGTGAATGTTAACCAAGAAAGAGCATCCTTATGTTATCACACCACTAATAAGCAACAAGGAGGCACCGTCATTGTGTGTTTCTCTTTCTCAGCCATTTCTAGCAATGTGCTTTGTTAAACTATGCCAGGCAAGTAGCCAAACTCATGTAAGTGTAAGATTAGGAGGTGTTTCAGAAAGCTCCGAGTGGTCAGAAATATACCAAAATAAGGGAAATGAATCTGCTATCTGGATGTAAAGACAACCACTTTGGGATTTGTATGGCTGCACCCTGAGGCACAACTAAAGATCCCCTTGCCTGCATGAGAATAAATCCACTGAGCTTTCACACGGGGAATCCCAAACTTCACTCTCTTTTACAGTACTTATCTTGGCAGGCTATTAGCATCCAAATCTGGCAATCTTTACTGTACTTATCTAGCAGAGATGAGAAATCAGTACCTAGACAGAATGAAGCGACTGTCTATAGCAGTCTTAGGAAGCCGGCAAGGCACACTGTTGGGCTCAGTGCTGTGGTCTTCACTGTCATTGGTAACAGAGCTGCAGCCATCCGCACTTGCACAGTGTCTCAGCGCAGCCAGCCCCTTGCAAACTCCACCTGTCCTGTGGTGAGCAGCATCAGGGGCCACAGTGTGGCAGCAAAAGCAGCCTGGATAAATGATAGTTCCACAGTCTGCCTGCCCTTGGTATGCACTAAGGACTGGCACCAGCTCAAGTTCTCCGCTGGCTGCCGTCAGCCCAGGTTTGAGTATAAGCTTGAATGCACCATGCACCACGATACTCTTGTTCAAAATGAAAGCAGAAGGTAACCTAAATCACCTTCTTGCGGTCACAATGAGAGCTGGCAGTGGAACAGTGAATTCAATCTGTTCGTCTCTATCTTCATTCTCTCCAGCATCGATGGATGAGACACCCTACTTCTCAGGATGCTGACATTCATGGAAACAAACAATTACACTTGTACGATTTGCGTATTTACTGAAACAGGGGCAGTTTCTTTCAGATACTGTTCATCCCAGGCAAACTTAAATATAAGTAATACTGAAATGACCGATTGCATACCATTGTGGAGCAAAATGATGTAAACTCACCAGAACAGCACCTTTTTCTGAGGTTAACGTAAATCAAGCTAAACAGGACATAAATTTCTTTATCACCAAGTTAAATTCTATCTGGTCAGAAGCCATCAAGACTAATAAACCATAGTCTCTTGAGAAAGGACATACCTTGAACTCTATGCAGTTTGGGTTTGGAAAAGGTCATTGGTAAGTTCAGAGGAATGTAGTGCTCATGATTACAAATGGTTTGAAGAAATTCAAACTTGTATTCGATCAGCAGCTGAGGAAAAAAAAAAAAAGACAAACACAAACTATGTTTTCAGTTTGACTCATTTGCTTCCAGTTCAACGTGTTTGTTGCAAGAGGACTGGGGAATCTAAATAGCATTTGATGAAACTCAGTAATAATTGGCTAATTTTTCTGTTGTTCTATCTAAGTGCACACGCAGCTGTCACTTGGGACTTCTTCACCTTTTTCATCTAAACTGTTAATCAATCTCTCTTTGAGTTTTTACTCTTTACATTGTTTTAAAGCTTAGCTGCATACAGGCTCTTGGCCCAGATAAAGTCTCTGCCTCCGGAAGACTGTGCAGGAACGGCATCTAAAAGGCCTCCAAGAGTCACAGAAAACAATCACTACAGAGCTTTGACTGATGTAGATATGTACAACTGTAAACCACCTGTCAAGAAACATACTGCTTACCTTAGGGTCTTTTGGGCTGAATCCAGAAATGTAATCATTTATCAAGTTAAAAACAAACCCTCTGTCCATAAATGTCAGACAACGCTGGAGAAAAAATAGCAACATATCACCAATCATTAAAAATAAAGGCAACTATCCTAAATTATCTCCATCCTACTGACCCACCAGGAGCCACATTTGATTCTCTGGGCTGCTGCTGACTTTCCAAAATGTACTTAATCTTGTTTCTCTGAAATTATTTGAGTGACCTCACTTAAGTCTCCAGTGGACAAAAACATTTAAAATGAGAGCACACATATTTCCCCTCAGGTTTTGAACAGTTGCTAGGCATGACTGAAAACCCTAGATAACACACAGCAAATCGTAGTCTCTCTCTTGAAAAGCAAAAGTCTCTTTCTTAGGAAAGCTTAACCCCTCTAGAGTATTCACTGAAGAAACCAAAGAGACAATAAAGCGCAATCCCATTTGTTTGTTTGTTGCTTATTTCTGGTTGGCTTGGGGTTTTTTTGTTTTCTTCCCTGATAAGAGCCTCGGAGAAGAAAAGAAACTGCTGACCTTCAGGAAGTTAGCCAAGCTAAAGTTGACGTTCCTGGACTCTTCAGGGATTTCGTTATAACGAATGGTCACGTGAGGAATGATTGCGAGAAGCAACGAATGCAGAGCATGCTGGTAGGATTCAGGGAACCGCTGGCCTCTGGGCAGCTGAAACCAAAAGGACATCTTACACTCAGTGCTGCAAGCAAGCAGCTGGAGACAAGGGAGTGCAGGCACAAGTCCCTTTTAGCATTTGTTTATGTTCTTTCCTAATAAAACATTGGCACAAAGAAAGCACTGGCTGTACCTGCAGCAGCTGCTAACAGAATGGGGGCGCATGAGCCATAAGGAGATCTGGAATTTTTAAATTACAACTGAGACTGAAAAGGGGAAGAAGGAAAAAAATAAAGTATAAAAAAAGAGGAAAGATCTGGCTGGCTGTTCAGCTTGCCAAGTTTGGGTTTTTTTAACTAGAGATTTACATAGTTTTTCAAAAAAACTTTTGGTGGAGATTTTTTTTTTGTGCTAGCTCTGTAATGCAGCATCAAACAAGTCTATTTACCTTGATTTTGTTTTCTTCCAGTAAGTACATTGCCATTGACTTTGCCAGTGCTTCAAAGAAAAACCACGAGTACTAGAATGAATAAAGAATACTATTATTTTTCTCAGCAGGACTGAACATGTTTGACTATGTGGGGATGCAGCAGTGTGGGAGGGAGACCTCACATTCAAACAGCATTTTGTAAGCATGGCTGTACTTGCGCAGCTCCCTTGGCACAGTGCCTTTGCTATCTGGAGGAGTCCCGCCAGTCTTGGGGTGGGGAGAGCTCCATTCCCTCTGCACCCCAATGCACCCTGCAAGGAGCCAGCTGTTTGGGGTGCAAGCCCCGCAAAGGGCCAGTATGGCAGGGACTCAATCTGCCTCCTGAGAGTCACTCCTCCTGTGGCTTGAAGAAAACAGATAAAACTGGCAAAATAAAAAGCCTTTTGCTGTGTCCTGCCATGAGCCTGAACGCAGCCAGGCTCCCTGCAAGAATTCATCTCTGTGTTGAAGGCAGAATAGCTTTACCCATGTGGCAGGTTTGGATGGGTGGAAGCGTTGGGCTATGAGACTGCCCCCCCTTTCCTCCCTTCCACCCTCGGCAGTCAAGTATGGCCAATACTTCACCTTCAGTAGCTTATTGATGGCTAGAAAATCTGCCGACTGCTTCAGGATTGTGGCCATGGAAAGGACCAAGGTTTCATGGGTCATCTTCGCCTGTGTGACACTGGGTTTCTCAGCTCGAAAGACGTACTGAGGCAAGAGGAACAGCATCAGCGGTGTGCCTGCTCCCAGCAGGGAGTTTTGCAGAGCGGTGTGTCATGACTGACCTTTAAAAAGGAGCGCAAGTAGTGGTCTAGACCTTCTTCATGGCACTTGGACACAATGTGCAGAAGGACCCTGGGGAGAAACGTGGTTTGTGTTCAGCATTCAATGGCAGGGCATGTTACTCCAGCTCACAAAACCAGATATCATCTATGCTATATCCTGCTCAATCCCAAAAGCCTTATTGCTGGCATGGCCTGATTTGCAGAGTCAGTTCTTTCAGACTAGCACCTTTCATGGCTCCTGCAGCTGCACGATCCTTGCCACAGCACTCATATCCGAGGTGGCCAATGCCTTTTCTCTACTTCGGTGCTGGACCAGGCGTCACCCAGACCAGCTGCCTTCAATGCTTGAGGCTCCCTGCATGGAGCAGTGAGGTGGAGCATTTCTCTGCAGGGGACATATCCTATTCTTTGGCCCCTGTGCATGCCAGGATTAAAGCCAGCTGCTACTTAAATTCATGTTGCAGTGAGCACCAGGTACCTGTACAGTGCTCAGGTGTTAGATAACTTGAAATCAAAGATGTTAAGTTAACCTGCTCTGCACTCTGTCACGTTGGCTGTGTCTACGGACGTGCTACATGGGGAGCAAGTCCACTTGCCACTCCTGCACATGCTACAGATTCAAACACACTGTACAGCTTATCATCTATCTATCCTCACCGGATAGAATCTATCCTCATGGGGAGCCCTTTCCTAATAATAACATAAGTGACAATTAACAACTATACTACATAAAGCCTGCAAAATGAACACAAAAAACCCTACAGAATCTCGGCTGAGAAGCAGGGAAAAACATTCTCTGTGGTTGTTTTACCGGTACCTTCCTGTATCCCATGAATTTATTAATTCTGGAAGGCTCTTTTTTACTGAATTTACATCATACGTATCCTCTCTTGCTTCTTGTTACATGACTGGATTATTTTCAGGCTGTTGCTTTGCAGTTCACTCAGGACAGACAGACCCTGGAGAACATGCCAGACCTCTGGAAGCTCTCCAGGCTGCTGATAAGGGCAGCAAATGCCTGTTTTCCCCAGCCAACATTGAGGATTTACATTCCAGCCCCAGCCAGAGGGAACAACAAACTATTGCTCATTGTCACAGATACCACAGGCCAAACCACAGGGAGGAGTTAGCAAGCCATTTATCAGATAAAGTGGGGGTTAATTCCACTCTGAGAGTCTGGATGAGGAACAGTTGTCAATAAACAGAAAGCTATTGATAAAGTGGAAAGCACCAATGCCAAGCTTTGGAAAAGTCTCTGGAATTGAAGGATGATCACCAGCGGGTAGCCAGGGTCACATATTCCTCTGTCCTTGTCCTCTGGTGATTCAAGCCGAGGGGGATTACAGTGCTCCGCAGAGAAGTCCCCAGAGCCTGCACCATGGTGCAGGACTGGGATTGCAATGTGCCCCGCATCTCCGGGAGATCGGGTCTCAGACACCGCATCTCTAGGGGATCAGCCTCCGACCTCCCGTTTCATGGGATCGAGATGCTTTTCGTACACGGTACACGGATGCCCGGTATCTCCTGCAGTCAGAGGAAGATCTCCATGGACTGGCACCCAGCATCCCCCTCTGCACGGCAGCACTTCACAGAGGAAAACCCACGGGAGGCTGATGGATGTTTTAATGTATCCATCAGTTTAGGGGTATCGTGGTCAGAGCCAGGCAGGAAAAATGCTTTTGCACCTTTTGCTCTCTTGAGGCTCTGCACAAGGCTGTGCAGAGCAGGGACTTTGCGCAGGGACCAGGCGCTGGTCGGTGCTGCCCTCTTGGGGCTGCGGGCATGGCAGAATCATAGAATCACCAGGTTGGAAAAGACCCACTGGATTGAATTGTGGAATCAAACCCTATAACCCAAAATGAGCTCAAGGCGAACAACGCCAAGCTCTAACGAACACTCCCAGCTCCCCTTGTCTGCTTTCGCTCATCAAGATCATCGCTGAACAAACCACTGACGGCTTCTGTCTGTGTGTTCTGACATAGCAGCTACTTCGATTGTATAACACACCCAGCACCAGTGGATTTTTAGCAATACTTCTGACACAGGGGGCTGGTGTGAAGGAATGAGACAGGGGCATTGCTCCTGCAGGGAAACCCCCTGTGCCTGGGATGCGCTGGGGGCTCTGGAGCCTTTAGATGCCCCAATAACTTGGCTTACACAGTAACCCCCACCAGGAAACTCTTTTTCTTTTGAAAAACAATCCAGAAGTACCTTTAAAGTACTACTTTTTTCCCCAGGTAGCTCCCAGGACAAGGGGCCCGCTCTGCCCCATGCCACCCAGACCTGCCAGGAGAAAACAGAGCTGCTATTTCAGAGCTTGGGAGCAAGCAGAGTGGACAGGCAATGCTGTTACTTAGCACCTTGTGCTGGGAAACCACACCCTGCTTTGCACTGTAGTTTGTGGCTTTGCACTTGTAACTGAAGAAAACTGGATGGTTTACCAGACACTTACATGGTGCAGTTGACAGCTACTTCATCTTCCTGGGTCGCATTTGTAAGGACTCTAAATAGTTGCATAAGAATTACAGGTAGAAACTGAATCATTACTTGGATCTCCATGGCGTGCAAACACTAAAATAAATGTTCAAAACACAGACACTTTTAGTTCAACATTTTGCAGCTGTTAAATACTTATAGTCCAGAGACATGTATGTGGCAACAGGACAGGCATTAGCAAATGCTTCAGGGTGTGGGCTACAGTCTGCTGGAGGACAGGGGAACTTGGGCTCATAGCACTGCTTACTGCCTGCCTTCTAGCTGACCGATCCCAGCTGCATTCCTTCAGGGAGTTACAGGAATTACTCATGGCAGGTGTTAATCCTCCTCTCAGATGTGCTTAGGCAGCTATGACTTAATTAGAGGCCACATGCTATGATTTCTCCTCAATAACCCAGAACTTAAGGCAGGAGTTCTGCTCCCAACTTTTCTCGTCATTTGTGAGGTTTTTTGAAGTGACTAAATCCCATTTTAACAAATGCCTTCAGAGCACGGAAACCTGATGCCCAAAGACAGTGGGAATTTTCACCAAAGAGCCTAGCTTACTATTGGAAATCATAGAATGATTTGGGTCAGAAGGGACCTCAAAGAACATCTAGTTCCAACCCCCCTGCCATGGACAGGAACACTTTCCACCGGGCCAGGCTGCTAACGGAATTTAAGTGACCTGGTAAAGGTCAAGACCATCCAGTGCGTACACCTTCCACCAATCTCAGTCCTCTTCTGCCTGAATCTCACGATAAAAGTCTAGGAAAGACCGTGTCTCATTTTCAGTTTTCGAACTTGCAAATCTAACAAAAGGTTCTTAAATCTGAATCTAGGCATTTAAATTACTGAAGTTCTAGAGGTATTGGGGGTTAGAAGCCCTCACTTGTGGTTAGCATATAAATGACTCCCCGTCTGAAGGCTGCAGCAAGGTTGCTATGGCTGGGCAGGACTGGGACCTACCCAGCTGCCTTGACAAAGTGCTCACAACAAAGCAACTGCGCTTTTGGTGCTTGACCTCAAAATCTGCCATTATTTCTACTTCTTAAAATATTTATACATTATCTGAAACACACCCAGTAACTTTGTCATGATAAATCCCCACTCCAGGAAGTGAAACTTTTGCTACAGCAGCACCTCAAAACCAGGCAGTTATGGAAAGAAACGAGGACAGTAAACAGCCGAGAAATATATACCCTGAAGAGCCTTCACTGGACCTGCTCAGAAGCACTTACTTATGCCACTGCATCTGCTGAAAAGCTGAGTCTGGGTCACAAGCCACCTGTGGTCAAGTTTAACTAACTGATAATCTCGGATTTTTTCTATCCTAAAAAAAAATAATTCCTGTTTTGAATGGATAGATGCCTGAAAATAAGGAATTGTACTACAGTTTAAAGGTTTGTATCAGACCAGGGCAGCAGGGGAGGAGTGCAACAGCCCATCAGGAGGATGGTTTGCCATGAGCACAGCAGAGCAATGCTGGCTATTTGTTTTATCTGCTGTGAAAGGCAGTGGGAAGGAGCAGACAGACAGCAGACAGTTGTGTCAGTAAGCAAAGGTAAGGATATTGCACAGTGCAGTGGTCCCAGCACAGCAGCGAGCGTGTATTCCTACAGGGCAGGGGTCTGGGTATTTACTGATGATCCACAGAAACAAACAAAGTCCGCCAACAGGCACTGTTCACCTTTAGGTATTTAATAAGCTCTCCTGGGACTTCCTTAGCTCCCGCCTGAACCACCTGGCAGTACTGGAAGAATTTGTGCAAGTGCATGTCCTGGAAGAGAAGAAAAACAGTTCAGTGCAGTAGCCTCAATATTTGTCATGAGAAGCATTTGGGAATGTGGTGGTGAGTGGAATTACCGTGCTGCTTTCAGTGATATACAGAATCAGTAAGACCCTAAACCAGATTTAGATGATGCTGAAAGCAAGTTGCTGTGAATGTAAATGCAGCTGATTGCATCCAGCACAGGATTACAAGCCCTGCCAAAGGCGTTTCCCCAGGAGCAGTACTGACAGCAGGTGCCCCAGAGCTTGTGCTCGGAATTTTTGCTGAATATCACATGAAGCTTGGCAAGTCCATCACTACCGCAAGACGGCAGAACACATGCGGACTAGATGAAACAGCCTGAACTCGTTTCAAAGGGAAATCAGGACTCCTGTTTTCTTGTGTCTGCTGTTGTCAGAAAACTTTTTTTTCTAAAAAACTTAATGAACAGTCTAATGTTTGGCAAAACCTATAACTTCCACCAGGTCTCTCTTTTGTAACATCAAAGCAGTTCATTTGTTCAAATGTCTCCTTGGTCCTGCCAGTTACAGTGCAACTGGCTAGGAAAACATCAGCATCTCCCTAGGCTCATTCACTGAACATTTTCAGTATCAACACAACTGTCTGGAAAACAGAGCAGAGCCCTGCAAAGTAATCCCAGACTGCTGCTATAGAAGTATCTCAGTGCTGCTCTGCAAACACAGGCACCTCTTTCCCACAGCACCTACAGCGTAGCAGTTGTGGAGACACAACAATTGCTTCCTCTGCATTTGTGTTGGAAGTCTTTTAAGAGTGAAATGCTTGACCTACCTGGGTATAAATGGTCGAGTCCAAATGCATTCTGATTTTAAACAGTGGCTTTGCTCCATCCACCCACTTTGCATCCATGCTGGGCTGCTGTGAACAGATAACGTTCAAGTACTTGGTTTCAGACTGTGGTGAGAAAGTGGCTCTGAGCAGTCAGGCACCTAGTCGGAAGGTACAGGCTGGGGTGGAAGAACAGGGCCCTCCTGAATGCAAACACCAGTGACACGACTACAGCCGTGGCAGGGCAGAGGTATCCCTGTGAGGACGAGCACACAGAGCACATGTCCCTTCTCCTGCTCCATGTTTCACCATTGGAAACAGCCCAGTCCAGACTGCCACAAAAATACTCCCCACATCTTTACAAACACGGAAAATGGAATTAAGTTTCCTGCCTCCCAGTCCTAAGAGCCTTAAGCTTTTGGGGCTGCCTTGTAGTAGGGATCTTTCCAGCTGAGCGGAGCACCAACAGAAGCCCAGAACTTAGCGTGGTAACAAAAGCTCAGCTTTCCTCTTCTCTTTACATTTAAGCCCATTTTAATTGGCCTTCCTACCTTTCGTGACTCTGTGTCCCCAAGACCCAGGTAGCCAGGTGGAAGGTTGGATGAAACCGGTAAATGCCTCTCCAGAGTGACAATCCGTCCATCCTTCAGCAACGAGACCCAGGCATATCCCACTGTGGAGGCAACCAGCAACCCGAGTTAGCAGACACACAGTGACACACGTTTAGCTCAAGCTCCAAGCTTGGACACCTGTGCTTCACCCTGAGAAAATCCAACCCGCAGTTGTGCAAGCAGCTTCAAGGAGGTGGAGATCATGTCAGCCTTATCAAAGCACATTTTACCCAGTGACTTCGTAAATGAAATCCAGGCACAGCTCAAACAAGATCAGGAGTGGGTTGGAGGGGCAGAAATAGTGTGTGAGTCTTGTGCATCATGACAAGGGTCCTTCAGTCACACAAGGACTGCCTGAATGGAGAGGCTTCCCAACCAGTGGGATCTGGGTGTGCTCCGTCTCTTATACAGGCCTAATGTTGGCAGGATCAGCCCCTGAGGCCCTGGATCTCACATCAAGTTTTTGTTGGTGACTGGACTGACAATAGCCCATTTATGCAAGTCAAGAACACGCAGAAATAGCTGTTTGATTGCAGAAAAAAAATGAACTTTAGTACAGGCTAGATGGGGAGGGGCTCTTTATCAGGGAGTGCAGTGATAGGGCAAGGGATAATGGTTTTAAGCTGAATGAAGGGAGATTTAGATTAGATATTAGAAAGAAATTTTTTACTATGAGGGCGGTGAGGCACTGGCACAGGTTGCCCAGAAAAGCTGTGGATGCCCCATTCCTGGAGGTGTTCAAGGCCAGGCTGGATGAGGCTTTGAGCAGCCTGGTCCAGTGGGATGTGTCCCTGCTTGTGGAGGGATCTTCAAAGTCCCTTCCAACCCAAACCATTCTAGGACTGTGTTTTACTTCAGTTTAGACCGATGATATGTATTGGACTGCTTTAACAAAATAAAACCCAGACAGGCTAATGTTTGAACCATTTTTTTTTTCATGTCCCTCCAGTTATTCTGTTCTTGGATTCTTACACTCCAATGGAAGTAATTCAAGCAGTGAACATACCTTGAGTTTCAACGGTGTCCTGTTTTTTCGATGTTGCCTTTGTATTAATTTCACAGCTGACATGATAGAAGGTGAAAAGCAAATGATGCTTTTGATGGAGGTGAATTGGAAGCTCAATTTTAATCTAAAATGATATCATGATAGATAAGACTGTATTTTTAATTGTGGAGTAATATTTAAAATTCTGTTTTATTTCACAAATGCTATGTTGTATGCAGTTACACAAGACACATTTCTACCCACCTTAAATAACTCCTGGCTAATGTTTTCACCACATTTGCACATTTCTTATTAATGAGGGTGTGTGACTGGAGTGCACAAAGCGTGACAGTAAAGACAACAGAAACAAACTGGCATTAAAAATTGACAAAGTCTCTGGCTTTGCTGAGCCCTTCTACTGAGCCAAGGGTTTGGGTGATTATTTTTACTCATATTTCACTCAGCCCCGTAAAAAGAGGTATCCCAAAAGGTTCCTTGGCTTCATAGCATCCAGGAAAACCTGTTATTTCCCACCATTTTGTCCTTACCTCATCGTAGAACTCTGGACTCTGGTTGTGATGCAGCACAGCAGCATATGCATTTGTGGTCAAGAGATGGCCTCCCGGTTTGCCATATATACACTGGAAACACAAATGAAGAGCTGAATTCAGGGTTGCTGCCACTCCAAATTTGCTGACCAAATTAAAACAGCGAGCATGGAAACAGAGTGCTTTTCTACTGTCCTGCTCAGCCTGGCTGGCACGCAGTACAGAGCAGTGAGCAAATGGCAGCCCCATTAGCAGGTACCCACCTTTAATGGCCTGGCATCAGCTTCATCTGAATCCCTGAACTCAACACAGACAGCAATATTCCTTGCCTGAAATGGGGGAGAACAGGACGATGAGCCATTACGACAGGTCAGCAGCACAACCCAAGACCAGGGTGCAGCCTGCTCTCCAAGCCACTCACCTTTGCAAACATCTTCTGGTTCTCATATTTCAAATGCAAGGGGTAGATGTAGAGGTGGTTTTTGTAGACAGTGAATGGATAACAGTATTTTGCAACTTCTGGGACAAGCTCCTCCACTTCAACTGCAATGTCATCGCAGCTCTTCTCAAAAGGCTTTATAGGAATGTAAGAAGCTGTGACACAATCTAGAAGAGAAGGAAAGCTCGGATAAGCGCACACCCCACAAACACGGGAAGTACAGCCCATGTGAAAGGAAATGCATGGGTCTGAAACTCTGCCATTGCTCTCAAGCATCCAGTTCTCTTCACTGCAGAGGATGGTGTGTGCTGATGAGGCAGCACTTGGGTCACTCTTGTTGAAATGACTAAGGGAAAATTCTCCCCTTGATTATGCAACACCTGCAGAACCCAACTGCACTAGCAATACTAAGAAAAGATGGGTGCACAGGTACCATGGAACTCTGCTCTCCTTGCCAGTGGTGACTGCAGAAATGGCATTGTCCTGTATCTCTGGGCAAAGTCAAAGGGTCTTGTGGAACTACCCATGTCTGGGTAGAGATGGCTCCTCTGTCCAGGGCCTTCCCCTTCAGACTTCCAGGAATTTAAACCATTAGGTTACTGTTTTACAAATCATGCACATGTCGCCTGATTGACAGGGTACTGAGACAATGATGCAACACTGACGCTCAAAATGTGTCAGTCGTTTCCCACCTTCTGCATCAGAAAGATGTCCGATGGTTATGTTGTCTCCAAATAGCAGTGCACAAGGCCTGCCTAATTCACTGAGACTCACAGCTACTATGAGGGAGATCTCAACTCAAGTGATGGCTTTTCAAAGAACAGAAGAAATTAGGTCCACCAAAAAAGCCTTTTGGACTGGGGATTGGACTACAGAACCTGTGACAGGAGCTGCCAAGTGACCATGCAGTGACACTCAACACATCACGAGTCCTTTCTTTGCCTCAGTTTCTTTAAATGCAAGTGAAGAATCACACTGATCACGTTCATGAAGCCCCCTGGTGTTATGGATCAAAAACATTATATGAGATTGGTATAATAATAACAGCAAAAGTGGGCAGGTGACTTCCTTTAGACTTAGATGTGATGGCCAAACTGCAAAGCAGATGCACCCCTTGGGTAAATAAACCTCTGCACTTGGACCACATCCCTCCATAGAATCCACCAGAAAGACTTACAAGTCATGGGTTGTGTCAAATTACTCACTGCAGCCCCGAAAAACTCTTGTTAATGAAACAGCAAAATTCCCCATAGCAGTGGTAACTCCTGAGGCTAGAGCCATCAGCATTTATTTTCAGATCCAAGATCCTTACTTGTGAAGTCTAGCGGGATGTCTTTGATGACGATGTTTAACTGGGCTGGAATGACCTGTAGTTTTGTCTTCTCTGGTCTGCATTAGGGAGAAAGGAACAAGAATGTGAACCTTGAAAACTCAGGCGCTGAACGCATAAGCAGGGCTTTTTGTTACTCTCTGACTATTTTAGAAATTGTCAACTCATGCTTATGTGTAACTGTTTAAAAATGTATATTAAAATGCCTGCTCAGCCCCTGCACCAGTCTCTTACACTTACTTCTTATACTCTGCTAAAAGCTTCAGCATATCTTCATTTGAGATTTTGCTGCTGTCTTGCTTGTACAGAGGTGAGAATTTTCCTTCAGCATCAAGAGTGCCCTGGGAATCTTTGAACACTGGTCTGCAGAAAAGAACAGACGCATTGCTTAAGTGTTGGTAAATATGCAGACATTGAGGTCTCTGACAGGCTGAAGGGCAGTTTATTAGGCGAGAGGTTCACTGGCCTGTGACTGCTCTGAACATCGCCAGACATCCCGATCACCCCCCCATCCTCAGGTGGTTCTTACACCCCACAAAGACTACAATCCACTGCGTCACACAACATTGGATGGGACACCACTCATTTTCCTTCTCTCTGGCAGGTGAGAACACACACACCCAGCCCAGCTCCAAGCCTGGTCCGCAATCAAGAACACCCTTCAATCCCTTCCCACTAACACCAACTGGTAAAGTAACTTTCTAGTTGCACATGGAGTCAGAGCAATGAAATCCATCTAGGAAAGAAGTATGCAAGGAAGACTAGTCTCAGGACACATATCAGCTTCCTCTTGTACCCAGAGCAGGAGACTAGACTCTGCCTTGCATCTTTGCCGTTCAATGAAAAGGCTGTGAGTGCCTGTGTGCAGTAGGAACATTAGAGCATCCACACCCCCTTTCTGTGCAAAGAGCTTCTTCTGAAGCCCACAGGGAAACTATTCCAAGGATACAGAGGAACACAGCTCCCTACATTATGCTGTTAGTCTCCAAATGCAGGTCTCTACCCAGAAGGTACAAATCTGAAGCCCAAAGTCAATGTCCACACAGAGCCCACTTTTGGCTGAGGCATCACTTGCAAGAGGGCTGAGGCACTGCATAGGCTTTGTGCTCCCAGCAGCAAGCTGCATCCCAGAAATACCACTGTGAAGTCGAGCAATGTACTTTATCAGTCCCAGCAAAAGAACAGCAAGGGAATGGGATCACTATATTCAGTCATTCCCAAGAACATTAATTAAAGCAGAATCTAAGATGGGAGACAAATCCAGCTGATCCTCACTGCCAGGGTAGGGAGTCCTCCACTCTCATCCAGTCCCTGGCAATGCCTGGTGTGAGGAGGGAATTCCTGCGCTGATTTTCACGCTAGTAGGAGATGGGGTAATTTGTCCCCAGGAATGTTCTGCCCTGATAGCAGTAGCTACAGGTCAGCAGAAAGGCCACTGCCTTCCCAGCAGTGTTTACATCTTCATATTTTGTTTCTAATTCTAGATAAAGCATTTCAGGCCAAGCCCCATTCTGTCTTGGGAATTGGAGCCAGATTCTGCCCTTGGTTGCAACTTCACTGACTTCAGTCATTTGGCCTTTTGCCCACTCGGCCGCATCATATCCCGGATAACTTGCGGCAGCAGATCCCGCCGTGACCAAAGCACAGTCCAAAGTGACTAACCTGGCAGCCCAGCCGAAGGGCATCCGGTACTGCCCCAGACGGCTGCACACCTGCTTGGCCACCTTATGGACCTTCTGGGCAGTCTGGAAAACACAAGAGAGGTTAGAGAGTGCCACGGCTTCCACACTGCCCTGGGGGAGGAGTATAGAGTGCTGCACTCTCCAGGGAGAAGAAATTCTCAGTACTGCAGAATGCACAGCTCCCCAGGCACACAGCACAACAGTCGCTAAAGCGGTTGACAGAGACCCCTGTCACTTCACACCATGCACATTCATTACTTTAGCACAGCAAACATGTTGTGGGCACAGCCATATTAAAACTCCTCTTGATTCTGCATTAAACCCTCAGGCTATTAGTACTTTATTGCTCAAAGGGTATTAGTAGTAATTTCCCAAAACTGCCCCTAATTGGCTGATCCTGTACAGATTTACAGATGCCGAGGGAACGCCACGACACAGTGGGTTTTCCATCCACTGATTCTCCAGGAAATAATTTTGACTGGCTGCAGCAAGCAGCATCAGCTGCACTTTGCCTGCAGAGACTCATGCCAGCAGCACCAATGACCCCTCTTTGTGTAGGATCCCCCATAAAATCATGGCACTCTGCATACAGCAAGAGAGAGGCAGGGCAAGCAGATTAAGGGGTAAAGCTCATGTTTTGCTGCTACTAAAATATCACCGCAGCCAGCTGATGTGAGCCGGGACCAGTCCAAGACACTGTGCACCAGTGCAGACCCTTTCTCTGAGGATGAATTCTCCTACTTTTGTGCTGCCAGACCAGGATTTGCCTGGAAGGAGTGTAATGGGGAAAGGTCTTCCTGCCCCAATTGCTTTCATCTTTCTAAGGAAATCCTCTCTCTTGTTCCAGGGCAAGGAATCAATTCTCCCAGGACAGCCCAGCTGAAGCCAACCTGGGAACAACGCAAGTAGCAGAATGGATGAAGTCCAGTATTTGCCAGAAAGCAGATAAGGAGTAGCAGAAACAACACATATTTCAGACTGTACTACTCCCTGCAGCAGCAGGCAGCATCACTAAGAAAGTACTCTCATGGCCCCATCCAATACCTTCCCCGGGTCCGAGTTTTTGATGTACGGCTCTGCACAGTGCGTAATGCTGCCCTGCAGCACCTTCTCCACACGAGCCACCAAGAAAATCTCCGTATGTGGGTCAGTCACAGAGAAAACGCCCTGCAATAGATAGACAGTAGGGTGTCAGAGAGCAGGACACCCTACCTGCACCTCTGGTTTTAGCACTGATCATCTTGCTGTCCTCTCCCACAACCCACACAGCCCCAGCCCTAAGTACTGCTGCAAACGGGCTACTGAACAGCTGCAGCCTCAACAGGGATACATAATGAGGAGAAAGTCAGGTTTTTACCCGTTTCATGTAGCGCAGGCAAGACTCAGGGACTCCATACACAAGGCTCTCGCCTGGTGAACGTCCCTTGGTGCCCTCCGCTCTGGATGCGGAGTTATCCAGCAGCATATCACGGACAGACGAAGGGTTCAAGTCCACATGGAAGTCAGCTGAAATCTTGCAATTATTTTTCAGGTCAAATAATGCCAAGCTTAGGAAAAAGGGCTCAACCTGGAAATTTGATTGAATATGTGTGTCAAAAAAAATACACGGTACAGGCTCAAGAGTATCAACATGCACTGTCTTCCCTGCTAGGTTGGCCTTCTGCATCTGTTTGTTCCTTTAGTTCTGGGAGGAAAGACCAGAGGAGCCTGGTCTCTTCAGCCTGGGGAAAAAAAGGCTGAGGAGTTGTCTTACAGACATCAGAGGCTCAGAAAACACAAGAAAAAGCTTTTTTAGCTAGGGCATAACTTTGGCACAATAACAAATGCATGTAATAAAAGTGGCGGTGAATACAGTTAGATTGCGAGTCAGAAGGTTTCAGAACAGGGAAATCCCTTGCCATTAGGGGAAATGGAATAAAACATAGCAGTGAGTGGTTTGGAGATGGGCTTAATTATTTACCAACACGACTTTCACAGGGACCCAGAACGTGGCAGAAACATGCTCCCCATTCTCTATGCCACTGAATCACTGCTTTCCCAGCAGTCCCAGTTCCTGGCAGGCTGAGGCACATCACAGATGCCCTTGACAAACACATTCTTGGAACACCAAAATGCCAAGGCAGACAAATTCTGCAATGACCTGGGGCCATGTTCTGTTGGAGTTCATGGCAAAATGGGATGTTTTGATCCACCTAAATTAATTTGCCAAGGGTTTTTCTTCCCATTGATTAAAAAAACCCAACAAAACAGGACACGCCAGAGCTCCCCTTACGTTGGTGGGTGCTCCTTCAGATCTGTCATTGAGCTGAGCGAGGAGGTTGAGGGAGAAGTCCTGGCAGCATACCACAAAGCGCCTGCTGCACTTTTCCTCAAACGGCTTCGCGTCTGGCTCGATCCCTGAGAAGTCTAGCCTCTAGATAGCAAACAAACAAATCTGGTCTTATTGAAAAAGAAAATAACCCCCTGAATAATGTGAAAGGAACACATTACAAAAAAACCTGGTTCAGATAGCATTGGCTGTAAAGTGGTACAAAGTGGTATGAGGCATTCCCAAAAGAGTGCCATTTCGTGATGTTCATGGGGATGTATCAATTTTTAGCAATCTGGTCTGCAGAGCACAGCAGACTAAACCTCAGGATGATTTCAGTTCCTTCCTGCCTTGCGGTAACCTTGGGGATCTTCCCAAATACCATTTAGAGCTTGGGGAAGAAAGGGGAACATAAGCCGTCACTACACTCAGGAAAGTATCTTCACATCACTAGTTTAAGAGATACTCCCTGTGCCTGAAACAGAGAGAAGATACTTGCCATAGGAACCATAAGTAACGTCCTGAAGTGAAAGGCAACAACAAAAACTGTCTGTGGAGCTGTCTGGGAAATCCAAACTGCCTTGATTATAGTCACCTCCTTCCTAACCCAGAACACCCAGCACTGACTAGGACAGTGATTTTGACTGCCTGGCACTACAGCAGATCTGATTGACCCACACCAGAATGAATAGCTCTGGATATAGACAGATAGCAATGAATCTAGCCGAACCTTTTGGATAGGAAAAAGAAGATGCATTAGAGGTCTCCTGGATGCTTACCTCCTTCCCGTTAAAGACCTTAAAGAAGTACCAAGGAAAAAAACCTCATTTTGTACAACTTAAACCTTTTAAAGACTAAATACATATCCTTGTTAAACCAGAATGTTCTTTTTCACAGGTGTTAGGAAGTCAAAGCATGCCAGAAACTATGAAATAGCTTGGAACAATTCTCTAAAACTCTTTAAAAATTGTGGCTTGTATTACTGGAAACTCACACCTGGACCTTGGTGGAGAGCTCAGCAAAGACACCAAAGCTGAAAAGGAAACAAGCCAATATTCAATGAACCCCTTTCTCCAGTGCAGGAGAACAGCATGGGGGGTTCTTTCTGTTCGTACGTCCCTTGCATTTGCAAACTCCCTGAAGACTGAGGCTCTCCCTGTAAACCGCTGTCATGGTCTTTAACATCACTGCTCCCTATTCTAGCCATGCTAAGCCCATACAGCATGGCAGGTATCCGTGCAATACTACTTCTACTTCTTCTGAAACCATGAGACCCTTCCAGAGGCCCAGATGATGGGTTTGAAATCCAGCAACACCAAGATGCATCATACAGAAGCCAGCAAAGCTGGAGGGAGGCCTTTTGTGGGGCTGCTGCGAGTCCTCCCTTTATCTGAGTTATCACCTGAGCATCGAGAGCTTGTACAGGGACAGAGGCTGCACTTTTATTCCCTAATCCACAGAAAACCACACTGCCTCTGTAGGCAAATGCTGTGGCCATACAAGGGAGCAGGGGAGGCACTACACCAAGGGAGCTCTTCCAGAGAGCAAAAGCTCACATTCACATAGATGGGGACGTTTACCTGGACTTCTGGGTCAAAAGAGAAGAGGTTTTGTCTTCCATCATTTCTGCTCAGTTTGTTCAGCTGATCTGTTTCTCTTCCATACTAGGTAGGACAAAGGAAAGCATTGATATTACTGCCTGGTCATACAGAGGCAAACATTCATTATTCAGAAAGAATGGAAACAAAACAAAATAAATATTTTTCAGGTTCCATTTGTGATATGTGAGACAGTAAAGTGATGAGGCTTTGCCAAATGAGAAAGTAGACAGAAACAGGCAACCACACTCTGGATTATACAGGAGGTGGCTGCCACCTATCTGCCCCTCTGCTCTCACAGCCAGGACGGTCACCCCTGCTGAGCACAAATGAGCAGTATCAACCACGACAGCCCTTCATGCAGTCTAAGTCTGGTTCTTCCATAAGGACCCCACACTTGGAGGTGAGGAGCATGCAGCCTCAAACCATGAAGCTCCATCCATAAGGCAGACGAGACAACAGAGACCCCACCAGCACTTGGTGCCTGCCCAGATCCTGCAGGGCTGAAGACAGAAAGTGGAGACATAGTGGAAAGAACTTGGCTTGGAGAGTGATCTCGGCAAACACAATACCTTCATCAGCTCTGGATGCATGCTTCTTTCCAGGCTCTCCAGGATGTTCTCTGATTTTCCCTGTGTGCTTGATTCATCATCTGCAAGGACACAAAAAACAGATGTTCAAAAGAACTGCAGCAGCACTGCTCTGCCAGAAAGCATCCTGTAATATTTGCTCACAATAGCATAGAAAGAGTTTACAGAAACTTTTCCATTCCACAGGAGTAAGATTTTTCCATCCATTACCAGTACCAGGGTGTACTATTACAGCTTGCAAGGTCTTTCCAAAGCAGAGCTTCAGCACAGAGCCAATTTTCCAGGAGCCTTGAAACTTTGCCATGGATTTCCCATCCAGAGGAAGGGTCATGTTTCCCTCCACTTTTATTCCACAGACTATTGTCTACATTACGCTAAGTCCTTTTGCATGATATCACGCGTCAGCCACAAGTCCTGCTATTAATCCAGAAAGAAAAGCATACACTTCTCCAGGCACACTACTTGCATCCTGAGTGTAGGTGTTTATTTATAAACCGACCTTGCACAGATTCCACACTATCTTTCTTCTCCTGCAACAAACTCTCAGTATTGTTCTGAATGATCTTTTTCAGAGTTACCAGCCACTCTTCCATCTCCTGCTCAGTTTCAGCTGCGAGGTAGTGGCTGTACTTGTCTATTGTCTTGAGTTCAAATGCATAACGGCGCATCTTAGGACACTGAACAAACAAATGAGAAAGAGAAATACTTGTATTACCTTTTCCTCAATTTCTCAGCACAGTACCTGTCATAAGGCTCTTCTCTTTGAAAGCAGCCTGAACTGAAATACGGTGAAATACAATGCAAGCATCCTTCTTGAGATAGTGCCATTCCTGCAATAATCACAACAGGCTCCTCGGCTGCGATCAGGCAGTACACAGCTCCATGGCTGCCAGCTACTCTGAGTGGAAGAAAGCCAGACTGAACCACAGACATTGCACTGAGGAGCAAGCTCCTTCTTACGTTTTTAGACCTTTAATATTTACCCAGAGGAGCCAGGAACTGGATTTGTCTGACACAGTAAGCAATGCTGCGCTCCAGGACACTCAGAGGCATCCATCTTAAAAATGGTTCAATGCAATTTTTCTGAGCTCTGCTGGCTTTTAAACAGCAGTTTCCAAACAGAAGCTAAGGCAATTCTGGTGCAACTCGAGACGCACATCCTGTACGTCACCGAGGTGCGTGCACCACTGCTTTTACTGTGTTCAGAAAGATAAATGGAAATGCACAGCTCTGACTCATCCATGCAGAAGCAAACTGCTGGAGTAATTTAAGCTGCCCTGTACCAGCTCCACCACACTCTGTGCTTGAAGCTTCCGCAGAGACAGCATCAACAGAAGGCATAGCAGCAATCCATGGCTGCATGTCACTCTCAGCATAGCAAAGCAAACCCAGGTTTAAGCCCTGAGCAAACACCTAAAACCTTACAAGCCCTTTGCAGGTCATAAATCTCAAAAGGCCACATGTTTGCATGAACCTATTAGGAAGTAACTTAAGAAACAAGAAGCTGATGTAAGCAACAAACAGAGAAGGAAGGTGTCCAAGACTAAGTCACGCCAATTACTGGCTTCACCTCTCAGGGTGTCTTGGAAGGCACCTGACCTATGATAACCAGGTAAAGGAGACAGAGAGAGTAGGGAGACAACACAAGAGGTAGTGATGAAATGCTTCTATTTTACTCTGACAGCAGTTCCTCCACTTGTTGTCTTCCTGGCCAAAAGTACGGCACTCTTATGTAACTCCTTGCCTGCCTTTTAATCAGATGGGCTGACAGAGAAAACCAGCTCTGGGTTAGTTTGAAAATCCGTACCTCCACCCCTTGATGGCACAGACCTTGGAAGTGCTCTTCTGTCTTGCAGTTAGCAATGCATAAGCCCCTGCAGAGTAGTCATGCAGAAAGCACTCTTACCTGAACGACATCATTGCAAGCATCCAAGAAAATACAGCCTTTGGATTCCTTTGAAATTTTCTCATCTTTGTAGGAATTAAGAATATAAGAGCCATCTGTGAGTTGTGACAAGTAAAAATACCTCCTCTTGAATACCTGCAAAAGTACAAAGTCTTGCTCATGCATGTGTATCATAAACCACCCCACAGTTTCAGTACCTGCCCTCCTGCTATTGAGGAAATACTGTTGACGACCCTAGACTGTTGCAGATTCACCCCTTTGAGTATGACTTGTTTTTGTAAAGCGAGATTTCATCATCTTCTTTAATTTTAATGTCCTTGTTATTATAAATTCATCCATCTAAAGCAAAGCCCCAGGGCTTCCAGTTTGACTCTCATCTGGCTCCAGTCTAATTTATCTTTACAAAGTGATGCTGCATGGTAAATTCAGATCAGCACATTGCTTGCAGATTCATCCCACCCTAGAGCAGGTATTTCCAGAGCCTTTTTGATAAAGATCTCAGTTAGAACTACAAAGGAATTCTCTGGAAGCCTTTGGAATAGACATGTGGAAATTCCTAGCACTCAAATGCAAGCCAACGGACACTGTAATTCACTCAGTTGCTTGTCTTTTTGTGTATGTTTTTGTTATTGTTGTTTTAATACAAACCTATTCTCATGAACTAGCTTTGGCTTAGTGTTCAGTTCTCACCTCAGCCCTAAGTTTGGAAGAAGAGTTCCTATGTTTGAACTACTGATTTTTATGAAATAAAGCTCTCCAGTATCTAAGATCACTCTCCTTTGTGCTTGTTAGCTTGTTACACTACACTTCAGGAGAACATTTGGGCAACAAGTACGGTACCACCGTATGCTGTCAAGTCTGTAAGGACTAGGGTACAAGTCACAGTTGTTGGATATCTGTATTGGAAGAATCACAGAGGAAGCTGGGACAAGCAGCACTGTATTTCCACTGTTTTACGTATCGGGATGATCTATGAATAAACACAGCATTTTTCATCCCAGATGGGAGACTAGCAGTAATTTCCTGCTCTCATGATTGCTGACACTAGCATATTTATAATAAAACCACACGCTTGTACAGAACTGGAAGGAGGCACTGCACTCTGAACAGTAATCTAAGCCCTCTGAAAGGTAACCTCTGGTATCACTTAAACGACTAGTTAGTCATAGAGATGCTCCAAGGCTTGTTAAGATTTATGTTTTATAAGGTTTAACTAAACCTCTAGTTCAACAAAGTATAAAAATACTTGGAAAGCTAAGTATGCTGAGCACTAAGCCAGCTTAAACACTGATGTAGCGCTTCACTGAATCAGTCTTAGAAACTTTGGCAGTGGATGCTACAGAAACCCATGACAGATCTCCCTCTAGATATTATAGGGTTCATATCCCTCATGGGTATGGAATTTCATGCTAAACCATTTGCATCTTCTGTGTTCTGCTTGAAAGGAAATGTAGAAGCAAGCAGCAAACGCTATCCCTCTGATCTTTCTCCCTTGTAAGCACTGCTGTCAGAAACAATTGTCAGAAGACTATGATCATTTGAAATGAATACTATAAACCTAGGAACGGGCAGAACACCCCCTTCGATCAGGCTACAGGCGCTATTGGCGATCATTGCAATTGCACTGTGGCAGCTAGAGAACTGGGGAAGTCTATTTGAGCAGAGTTGAAAGAAAGAAAGAGAGAAAATCCTGATACCACGGCTGTTATGCACTACACCAATACACTGTAAAACAGACAGCAAGAGAGCTGGGCTACACTAGGCCTGATTACAGGTTGCTCATGGCCTGGCTCTCCACAAAATACGGGCTTTGAACATGCATAGTAACACTGTGAGGTACCAACAGGACAGCACAGCACAGGAAAGAAAGTACTAGCACTCAAAAGAAGGATGTGCACTTCTGTGATAGCATCGCAGCCTCTTAAAGTGGTGATAAGGCTGAAGATGTTCAAATCCCTTAGATTTCTTGCATGTTCCTTAAGAGGTGTTTTGCAAGACACAGAAGTGACCAAGATGAGCTCAGAAAATGGCTAATCATTTTTGGTATTTTTATTTCTGAGTTTCACAAGAGACTCTGTGGATCTTATTAATTAAAACAGTATAGTTCACATAACATCTCTGAAAGGAGGGTCTGAGGTACCGGGCACTAAGGCCAATAATACCACAAGAGGCTCTGTCAAAAAATGGAGCCAACTAACTGCTTTGAGCATGTATGATACCTCCTCCAGTAGTTACAGGAGTAGAAACTGCTTCAATCTTGCTGCTTGGAAAAGCAGAGGATCAGAAAATCCTGTTCTGTCTATCACTTTCAAGCTCATCATTTTAAAATTCAAACTAATATTTGCTCTATGAAATGTCCTGTTCTATGTCTCACGAATGCATAAATTGAATCGAGACAGGACAACTGAGCTTTTTGAGATCTACCAATATCCTTACAAAGCAGCAACTCTCACCGCAGACATCCTTCAGCTGCACTGTTCAGTATAACTCCCTAATACTCTCTCCATGTTGGAACGAGGCAGCTGTGTGGTGGAACAACAGACAGGCTCATTGCCGCACCAAAAAACTGTGATACAACTATTAAAAACCTTCCTTAAAAAAATTCTAAGTAGTGTCGTACTGGACAACATACAGCGGAGAACAGGAGACAATACAGCTGTTGCTTCTAGGTCAGTAAAGCTCCATCTCCTCAGTGATAGCATCCCTGATTTTAAAGCAAAGACCTGACATTTTAATTCAAAGCTGGCCTCCATATTTCCTACCAGCAAGGAAACCATCAATTCAGAAAGTCTTTCTTTGTAGGGCAGCTGTTTGAGTTAATTGTCTTCCTCTTCTGGGTCTCGGCTGCTCGTTCAGAAAGCAATCTTTGTTTACTAGAACACACTTCTCCTTTTTGTTCAGCTTACCTGCTGCAATTTGAAGTGCATTGGTTTCATATTCTGGGGAGGAAAGGGTCCAAAGCTGTTACCAGACTGGGTTTTTCAGTCCAGCTTGGGATACTTTACAAGAGGGACAGATATCCATCCAAAACCAAACCCAAACCCATCTGCTGCACTCCTGCTAGCTTCAGAGGTGTGGTCTGAAAACCTTGTGTCTCGTTCATAATGAACATCATGTTGGATCAAACTCACCTTCATGGTAACAGTGATTGTGCTATTTACATTGGCTTTGTGCAGCCAGCCTTGCTTTATCACACCACCCTTCTGGGAGCACAGGGATGAGGAATCCTGAAAGAGTGCAAAAGATCAGAAAAAGGAAATCAGGTGAACTGCCTCTCACACAAAATTCCCCTTGAACACAAGGAATATATCCACCCCAGAAAGCAATATAGTTTTAATTACAGCAATATAGTAAACATGTAGAATGTATACGTAACACATACAGCTACACATACAGTGTTATCACAAAAAATATCAGGATTATGTCCTTCCAAAAAAAGGCAAAACAAGATAGTTTGTTCCACCTTTAACCAAGAAAGGTTATATCTATGCTGACAGAGCTGCACAGCAGTTTGGCAATGAGGAAATGCATGTTGGATCTTAGGCAGTATTTCAGAAACTTGGGGAAGAAGGAAATTTTCAAAATGGTCTGTTTTAAAATGCAGAATTCCAGACTTATTTTGTCATTTCCTTTTGTATAAATACATTTTAAATTCAGGCAAAACCCACCAAACTCCAATAGCTGAAACTTAACTGGTTTCACATTTATCAAAACAAAGTTTCAAGCGACATTCCAACTGGGATTTCCATCTTTGCTCTTGTCCCACAGTCCCAGAAAGGGAGAACGACCCTCCATACCTTCCACTGCCGAGGAAGGGAAATAAGATCCCAGACTGGTAAAAAAACTGACCCTGGGACTTCCAGTGACTCAGCAGCAGAGGTGGACTTGGAATGTCTCCCAATAAGCTATGAAAGAACTGGTTTATATAGTCTTCTGCATCCCAAATGGCAAGTTTCACTCTTTTCTTGTCAAACTTCCAATGACAAAAGTAAATTGTCTAATGCTTTATTTCCTTGGGTAAAATAACCCATAATTTCTCCTCTATAATGGTTCACCTTTTTTTCATCAACAGATTTCTCATACTTGAATTTCCATTACATACTTCTAACGTAAATGCTCCAGCGGGAAACTATAACAGAATCCTTTAGTTATGGCAACGCCAAAAGAGAGAGATGCCAAAATATCTGACAAAGCACCAGTAACACTCTTCAACAACCAACATCAGTAACTTCACTTGTTCGAGTATTTGAGAAATTGACCAGAAAAGAAAATATTTCCATGAAATTTTGACAGCATGTTTTTGTCTCTTTGCTTTTTTTCAGAGGCACGCTGATAACACCCTGCACAGCTCTGTCTCCAGCCCAGATTACATATTATTAAAGAGGTAACAGCTGAAGTTAACAATTTAATGCAAACCAAAAACACAGCCAAAAAAAATAAAGGCCAAACTTGAAGATACATTTCCATTTAGGAGTAAGTTATCCCAAGTCCAGATCTGAGGTGTGCTGGGACATACAAAGCAATTGCGAAAAACACGCACGAAATAGGTCCTTCTTATCTTCACCTCTACAAGAAAAAAAAATTCCGTTTTCCTCCAAGTTCCTTAGCAGAAGCGTCTTGGTGCCGTGCGGATTTTAAGCAGCTGGGCTAAACTCTTCTTTTGTAAACTAAAACTTCTTAATGTCACATATGTGAATTAAGCTTTACAGTACTTGAGACAGAAAAATGCCACCCCTCCTTTTTGTAGCAAACACAATATGCACAGGGAAACAGAGCATCTGCATTGTCCAAAAAAGACAACCAGTTTTGAGATGCCCCAACTGGCAGAGCCCCCAGCTCACGCCCATGGAAGAGCTCCAAGCCTGCAAATTTTCCCTTCAACCAGGTGAGCACAAACATGCCGGATTCCAGGGGAAGCAAATGCCTCTGTATACTTGCACAGTATGTACAGAGCAGGATGGATGCACTGTGTATGCTGTGGGTAGAACTGAGTGATGAAGAATTGCAGGTTATACGGCAGAGCACAGAACATTTTAAGAGGAGAACCTTAATATCACAAGCTAAAAACCAAATTGCCCACTTTTAATTCTCAAAATGAAGAATTTTACTTAGTAACTCTTCCACTTCCTTTTCTTTCTCTTCTGCTGCTGCAGTGTTTCAAGTGAAAAAGCCATGAAAAATGTTACAGCTAATCTTTCAGCTAATTTAGGAGACCTGTGGCTCCAAAAGATTATCTTGTCATACTTCGAAAGAAATCACTGTCTCAGTTTTGGTCCCGTCTTCACAGTATGAAGCATCCCACCAGAAAATCATTCTTGAGAACTGAATTCTGACCTTCCCTTGTGTGATCTGCTTAACAGATCTTAGAGCAGAAAATGTTAAAAAAAAACCAAAACCACAAACAACTCCTTACCTCGTCCTTTTCAAAGTCTTCATCAATTTCAAACACATGGCTTGGAATCTTGTCTGGCCTAAAGGATTTGCTGCAAGCAAAACACATTTTCATTGTTAATGAATGGGAAACAAGGGTCCTCCAAGCCAGCAAGTGGAAGCTGGAACCGGACCCAATAGCCAAACTGCAGACTAGAGAGCACAGCAGAACTGCCCTCCTGCAGAAGACAGACTTCTAGAGAACTACAGCCTCTTACAGCCGGAGAAAGCTATCTTCTGAGTGCATTTCATGGAATTAAGCAAAAGCAGCATGCAATCAGCTTTCTTCCTGTTAGCTGTCTGATTTTGCATTGCTTTTGCTGACTTGCATTTATGCAGCACAGAGATGCAGCGGGCCAGTCTATCTCCCATCTTGCTAAAAAAGAAGCAAGATCAGATGCAAGATTATTCAGAAATCTTAATATGATTTGATCAACAGTGTTGCTCCACTGTGGCTTCACTTCCCTGTGAGATCCTCAGAACAGACCATCTTCAGTTAATTACCAAGAAAAAGCATTTAACAAGCTGCCAGCACACAAGCAACCTGGACTGTGGTCCAGACATGCACAGACCATGGGGAGCAAGAGCAGAGTAGGTGCCACCACTGAGAAAATAACAATCCAGCAGAAACTGGAGACATATACACCTATCTGAAAAACTTGATTAACTTTGGGGCTGGAATCACTGGCACAGCCTGGAATTTCAGAGCACATAAATCTCCAGCACTGACAGCATTAATCGTGATACTACACTACTAGAATGAAGTTGTAAAACAACATCTCAGTCACAGGGGGTGCAAAGCGGATCTGCTCAGCAGGGAACACTGTGTCTAGCACACAGCGAATATCGGTCCAGGAGGACAACTGGATTTGGGATAAGCAGACACTGCCAACACTATCTTGCCATGTGCCCAGACTGTGGTTCATCAACATCCTAGCTGGAATGGGCTGCTTGCCCCTTTCCGTCTAGGATGAGGGATGTGAAGTAATGACCCACGCTGGCAATACTGTCAGTGTGTCCCTGACACCGCTGAGTGACAATGGTGTGATAACCGAACCCTGGCTCTGTAACCTTCAGAATGATTAACCTCTGGAGTGGAGGCTGCCTGTGGGACAGGCATCAGCAATAAGGGCAGACTGTTTTTCCTAAGCCTGATCAAACCATGCATTAGTATTCTAAGGGAGAGCAACACTTACCATGGCAACATCCGAAAGTCTCCTGAGTATTCCTCATACTTGTAGTTTACCACGTGCCAGTCTGAACTGTAGGTTTTAATGCACTGAAAGGAAAACAATACAGCTCTCTGAAAACTACACTAAGCAAAGCAAAACCATGCACAAGTCTGAAACGTTACAGACTGCTGGGTGACGTAACCACAAGTGGAAAGGGTCTGAACAAGCTGCTTCACTTGCTTTGCGTGGCAATACAGAATTTTATACAGAATATTTTCAGCACAGAGACAAAATTACACAGCATCTGGCCTGCCACACAGCTACTGATTTTCCTTTGACATTGTTCCAAGGCTTTAAAAGAGGAGTAGTGATTTGGCAGGGAGCTGTTTTCCAGAAAGCACCGATTTTCTGCCCTCAGAAATGTAGTGCCTCTAACTTGACATTGACCACTGCTTGGCATTTAGTTCCACTGCACTTGGAGGGAAAGGTCCTAGAGAGGAGCACCTTACAGAACAAACCTGCGGCTCTCAGGATGCTCCAGGTAGGCTGTCTAGTTCATTCCCTGCCCTGCTGCATGCTCGCACCTTGCAGCTCAGGCAGGTGGTGCAAAGCCACACACCTTGTGTGCAGTGTACAAAACCCACTGGAAAGAAACACCACAGAAGACGCACAGGCAAGAACTCACTCATGCAGCCAGCCCGCTAGTGACCAGTGCATCCCACACAGGAAAGAGTAAGTGATCTGCAGCCTCACAGACCAAGAGCTACAGCAGAGCATCTGGCCTAAGGGAGAAAGTGCTGAAGGCAGGTGTTTTGTGGGCTTTTGCCCCTACCTCTTTGACAAAGAGACTCTGAGCTTTCTTTAGAGCATCTTCTGGAACTGTAGACTGGACAGTCCTCCTCTGTCGACTAATCACTGAGATCTGCAGGGAAAAGGAGTATATGATTTCAGTGCAAACTGGGTCTTCAGGGCTCAATACTTGCTTTAAATGAATGTGGTGGGCTCAAAGCGCCAGTGAATCATTTGGCTTTTATGTGTCAGTAATGCAGCCAAAATTAACACATGGTTGACAGTGGAAATTTTCCAAGGTAACCAGGACTGGAGACAAGCGAGCTGCAAACATGAGAGACAGACAGTGCAAACTCACAGATACATCTTCGATTGGAAATAAGAGCAGATCCCGGAGGGGATCACTGTAGATCTGAACCTTGCGCTGAAGGAGCACGTTCTCGTAGTCCAAGGGTTCAACCACTTTGGTCTTTTCCTGCAAAAAAAGCAGATGAAAAAATGTACATATCTGTAATACATAAAATAACCAGTAACTCACATCTCGTGCTTGATTTGGCCTGATAATTTCAAACTGTGTTACTAATGGACTGCTCATTAATTCAGCAATCTGACACTCATGTGGAGCAGGTAATTACTGATGTACACGTTTTGCCTAGAGGGAAATAAGGGGTTAAGTTATTTGTGCCTGGTAATAAGCTATGGGCAGAAACAACGCACTGTTGTGCTGCTGTGGTCCAAGCTCAGTCTCTAATTTCTTAATGGAGCAAGAAATCCTCCTGGACAGGCCACAGCTTTAACAGCTGCAAGCTTCAATGGCTTTATGCATGAATAGCTCATCCATACAGCTGAGAAGAAATACGGCCCACGCTGGCTCCACTCAGCTCAAAGCTGTTTTTGCTAGAGGAGCTGATGAGAGTCATGCTCTCTCTGGAAACGCACTGCTGCCAAGATGAGACCAAGCCGGCTGCTTCACCCTCCAGAGCAGGAATCACACCACACGGAAGGAAGAGCAGCACCCTTCTGGAAAGGCAGGGAAGCCTTCTCCATAAATCACACGTAAGGCTGGAAAAATCTGAGGCATGGTTTTGCTCTGACTTACATTTCTGGGAAGCAAGATGAACTCTTCCAAAATCCCTAGAGTCACAAGCAAAAACTATTAGGAGAACGTCATTATGTTGGCTATTGCAATTCTTTTGTCTGTGTTTTAAGCCCAGAAAACAGAACTTAAAAAAACCTGAGTAAACCACAAACTTCTGAAGCAGGAACTGGTCACATCAGTTGCCCAGCCCTAAACTTCAGATTTCATAAACAAGAGTCAGGCACCTAGCACTGCAGTTGTGAAAATTAAACATTACACCAAAAGCAAACCCATGACTGTACATGAATGGCCATAACACAAGGGGAAGTAAATTCAGATAGACCAAATTTGCCTTGTTTTGAATATTGAGGTTGGTGTTGCCTGGCTGTGGCTCGGACAGTGTTTATGAAACCCTTCCAGCAGCCACATGATGCCAGGATGGCATGATCCTCTGGATGCTGTGTTTGGTCTCTCCACCCTTTGATGAGGAACGCTGGATGCTTCCCCACCACAGCAAACTTTACTCCCCAGCTGAATGATTTTGCTGGGATGAACTATTCACATTTTAATTCCCTGAATTAAATATTAGACCTGTACAAGGTCTCTTGCCGAAGACAGCAAAACCTGCAGCCTAAGAAAAGGTGGATGAAAAGATTGGCACCATGTAAGTCCACTGGGTAAACAGCCACACCACCAAGCACCCAAACAGCTCAATATTGCATGTGATACATGAGATTAGCCAAGAAATCAACATTAGTCTTCCAAAAATAATCATAACCAAAGGGTTTCTGTCCTGCACCTTTGGCTCCTGAGTCTCTGGGATGCATTAAGTAAAGTCTTCAAGTCCTTTGCAGCAAATGCAAAACAGGGTTTTGCTTTAATGGCGACTGACGATCTCCTGCATTGAAGTGGAGTTGGTGCTGGGACTTTGGGGAGACAGTTTTCACGTGAGGGGGTAATACCCTCACATGAGGCAGGAGCTATTTGGTGATGGTCATGTTTTAATCGTCTTTTAATATTTTTCTGAGACAGTTCAGAAAATCTTTCTATGGCAATATCTTCTTGCACACGAGCACCTTTAAAAAAACCTCAAAGAACTGCTGAAAAACATTTCTTTTCATTTTTGCCATATTCCAGTACATATTAAAAACAGAATAAAAATCAAGGTCTGTAGCAGACCTAGATGGTCCGTTGAGCTGGAACAGAGAAGGCAGCTGTCTCTCTTACGCTGCCTGTGGCTTCTCTCAGCCAAAGGATCAGTCCCACCGCGCAGAGGCCATTCCTCCGTCCCAGATATATGACTGATGAGCTTTTAGTACATCCCAAAAGCAAAAATGAGATGAAAGCTTTTCCTCACAGCACTTCAGAAACGCGGGGCAGGTACATTTCACACCAAGTTTCCCAGGGCTACATCCCAGTAGCAGAATGGCATTCTGGCATCTCCTTGATGGAGGATGGCACAGAATCTATGTGCAATTAAGGCCCGTTTTACTAATGTAAGCGATGCCTGGGTCCTATACAAGCCTTTGGGCAGAGTGATTGCTGCACAGCCTTTTGCTTAGCATCTGCTCTGCCATGGTGTCCACAAAGAGGCTCTTACTCGGCTGGGGAAGATGTACCTCCTGCCCCAGACAGTTTTGCATCCTAAAGGCCCCTTTTCCACGCTGCAGGAATCCAGCATGGATTAGTTCAGATATCTGAAACAGTTCCCTCTTAATCGCTCTCTGAATATTTTGCTTTACTGCTTGCACAGTCCTGAAAGAAACCTTACAAGCCTTGGTGCCGCGTTGGCACCAGCAGAAGCTCTGCAGCCACTGCAGGAGAAACCCACAAGATTAACAGCGGGAAAGACAAGGGTGGCTCAGCGGAGAGCCCACACGGGGTGCCCGGGGTTGGGTGCTGCTGGCAGGCTCCCCGGCCACAGGGAATCTGGAGCATGAGATGACAAATGCTGCCAGCCCTGGTGCACATGGAGTGCTTTTGCTCCTGCATCCAGGACCTGAGCTATATGGGAATCTCACAAAAGAGAAAGAGATCATCTGAAAAATAAGTGTCCCAAAAAGAGGGAGATGGAGAAAAGGAACAAGTTTTCTCTCAGTCTCATGCTCTTTAAATGCTTAATTGAATTTGGTTCATCATCTGAAACGCCGGTTTTATTTCAGGATAACACTATGAGTTTCTGAAAATTTGCCAAGCCTTGCCAAAATTAATGTGAATTAACAGGACATTCATGACCTGCTCTCCTGTTTGCAGGTTTGAGGCCAGGGTGGCATCCCCAAAGTTCAGCCATGCCATGAAACCAGGCAGGACCTTACAGACCAGACACATGGCTCTCTGCTGACCTGTCTCGTTTACTCTTCTTGTTGCTAATCACTGCAGCAATCCCAGCAAAATTCAGCAGCATAAGCTGGTTAAAAAAAAGTGCTGTGAGCCCAAGCACTTGCTTATACCAGCTCCCTGTCTCACCTCACCCGTCAGGAGCTGTAAAGGTAAATTAGATTCCCTCTAAGAGCCTTTCACATCACTATGGCATTAAATAGTGGCTTTGGGTACACAGAACTCAGGCCTTACAACTACACAGTAATTTTAGTCCTTCTTCATCTTGCAACGTGGTCCTGAAACTAAGACTCTGTTTCTAAAGCTGTTCTTTTTAAAAGTTGTGGAGTTTATAACATTTCTTTCTTAGCTTTGACATCTTTGACAATGAGCAAGACAAAGTCCTGGCGGTGACTCTTATGAGATTGGATGACAATTAAAGGGTTAGGACTGAAAGGATTCCACGACCTCACGAGAGGCTTCAAAACCCATACAGCACTGCCCTTTATAGATATGAAAAAGCTCCTTAAAATAACTCACTACAGCCCTTTCACTCTTGCAAATTTAGACAAAATGTGCTGTGATGACCCAGGATGCTCCAGCAGGCGAGGGCTGCAGAGGGCAATCACCAAGGTGGGCTTTGCAGCACCCACATACAGGCATTTCTCCTCTGGAGTGGTTAGAAATGCACTCCTGAGAGCTTTCCTGACCCAAGCCCCGTGATTTCCCTGTTCCAGCACACAGCACCTTCCATCACCTGCAGCGCTGGCCATGCGCACACCCAGCACAATCCAACCAGGCTGTCAGAGGCCAGGACAGGAACCACAGCAATGTCTCTACAATGAAGCCAAAAGATGTAGGTCAAGCTCTTTGCAAGCTAAGCAGTTGCTCACAGAAGGATGTGGCCTGTCCCCTGCCTGCCATGCAGGAAACAGATTCCTCCATCCATCTCAAACCGTGCTGGCTGCCCAGCAGGACCAGGCATGCCCTTGCCCCTGCAAACAGACCTGTGAAGTAAGCAGGGAATCATCACAAATATTTTTCACTCTTTGGCCCACCCTACTGCCCAGTGTCCCAAAGAGGTTGGAGATAAAGCTTTAAGCCCCGAAAATCAGATTTTGGTCTTCATTTTTCTGAGGAGCTTGGTTAGAGCACACACCTCTCAGCATCCAGGGCTCAGCCTCGCACTGCCCAGTGCTGTCACAACAGCAGATGGCATCCACCAAAGTCATTATGAAAGCAGAGGGAAAACTATTACACTAAAGCAATTACAGTCTTAGAAACCACAAATTCCTCCACAGGGAAAGCCAACATCCAAGCACAAAGAAATGCTGCCGGCAATGAAATCAACCTATTACTGCAGGAAAAAATATGCAGTGCTGCCAAAGCTAGCCTGCTCTCCGGCACGCACGGAGCAGCTACTTGCCTAAGGCATGCATACGGGTACATGGTGATGCTCCTTGGGTTCTGCACGAGAGGTCAGCAACAGCAGTGTGGGCAGATTGGGGTGAGCAGCCTTCTCCAGTGGCCCCTGCGGTTGCAGCACCCTGAGCACATCTGGAAGCAGCTCCCAGCCCAAAGCACTACAGCCCACTGCCCTGGGATAAAAATCAAAACTCATGGGAAAGACCTCACAGTGGAAAAAACATAAAGAAACATCATTTAAATCAAAAGATAACAGAAGAGCAGCTCCTGGCTGAGCCTACTCACCTCTCTTAAAAAAAAAAAAAAGACTGGTTCAGGCCCCTGCACACCAGCCTGTCCCCAAAAACACACCTTGCACTCTGTCCCTGTGCTTCTGCCCCAAGCATAGGGCACACGGAGCACGAGGAAGAGGGTTGTCAGCCGTGCTCGAGCCCACATCAGGCTGGGTCACGAGGCTCCACTTGGACAATGGCACAGGCGAAACAACAGCCTATCTATCAGAGTATTCTCTCTCCACCAGCAAGCAAGTTGGCTGGCATTTTAACAGGAAATTCAATGCAATTAATTCTACAGAAACATGCCCACAAACACCAACGCAGGGCTCTGCCTTCAGCCAATTGCAAGCGCAAATAGCCTGGCACAAGGAAAACCTCAAGTAAAGGTCCTCATCCTCAGTGCCCAGCTTGTCCTGCTGCCTTCTGCCAGCCTGAGCACAAACCCACACTGGACAGAAACCACCAGAGAAAGTCTGAATGAATTGTTTTCGCAAGGGATTTATCCATTGACCAAGATGCGGGGGGGGGGAGCAATCTTCAGAAGTCAGATTAAATCACCTCCTTTCTGTATCCATTTGCAAAGCCTAAAAAAATCCTTATATTTGCTTTATAAACAAGAGTTCACAATGACAGCTGGAGATACTCATGTAGAGAAGTACAGGAAACACCGCTTCTATTTTAAACTTTTATTGCCTGAAAAACTGAGCCACCTGTTTTCTAATGCCTGCTTTTGTATACTACACAAACGTGCCAATGTTTTTATTGGAAGTATACGATTAATGCTTTTCCAAGATCCTTTTCTAACAGAATTACAACAGATATAATCCAAATGACGTGAATGTACAATAACTGATGGAAAAATATTTCATTTGAGAGTTTTTTTAAAAGAGCAGCGAGTGGGGGGGGTGGAAAAAAAGCGAACTTTTGTATTTTCAGTCCTTCCATGCTGGCTCTCGCTTATAATAAACAATATCCAGAGAAGAAAACAATTTGAGGGCAAATATGTCTGGCTTGGCTCCACTTTAACCAATTTGCTTGGTTCTTCGCATGAACCCCATAGCATTTCCCATTGCATGGCGGAAGCCAAGCCCAGAGCAACCCCCAGCCTAGTGCAGAGCCACACCACGCTCAGCTTTCGCTTCTCGCAGCACTAACAGTGAGCAGCCGCCCCCACACACGCTGCTCCATCTCTGCCCAGCGCAGCCGCCCTCCAACGCTTCCTCCCTGCCTTCCGCCGAAACACCCGGGACATGGTGTTTCCTCACTTCCTCAGAAACAAAGCTCAACCCGGTACACGCATCCAAACTCTCAAAGCAGAGAGACATAAGCGACGTGAATATTAAAAGCAACGGTTCTTTAAAGTACCTCCAGAAAGATGAGAAAGGAGCACATGAACACATGAACATTTGGACACGTTGCCTCAGGCTTAGCAACTAACTGTTCCCCAAAATTCAGCAAGCATTTTACTGTCTATTTACCGCCTCATCCGTTGCAACCCTGTAATGAATTTATGTGGAAAGCCTGGCAAAGCCCAAATTAAAAAAACAAATTCCCAAAGGACTGAGTAGGTGAAACACACTGAAAATAGGAGGCAAATTGAATATGCAGAATTGATTAAAAGCTAGAGGATTGCAAAAAAAAGGAGGTGTGCAGCTATCCTTTGACATACTCCTCACAGTTGCAGCACTCTGAGACTGCCAACAGCCCAAGGGCAAGAAGGGACCACTTCTTATTGCAACATGTAATCTGGAAATGCTAAGGAACCTCACAGACAGCAAAGTGAACTCCCCGTTTTTTGTTTTGCTTGTAAAACCTGACAGCACATGGGAGAATTTAAATGGAAGTCACTTGGCAAACCATAAGGGCATATACAACTGAGGAATTTCTATCCACAGAAAAAGTTTTCCAAGGCCAGGGATTCAAAGGTCTCAGATCAGGGCTCTCTCAAATTGTGTGGTCTTCAAGAATTGTTTGCTTTTTTTTTTTCCTCTGTAAAATAACACATTTATGACTTTTCCCTATTTCTGCCCCCAGTTCCTGCACTAATATCTGATCTCATTTACATGTTCCAACTCAAGTTTGCAGGAAGGTCACAGAGCTTCATTTTAAAATGCTGAGATTCACACGTAATTCATCATTCCAGGAACCTGAACATAAGAAAACACAATGAAAAGTGGGGAGCCCTGAGCCTAGCTGCCCAGCAGCCCGAACTGCGATAACCCTATGCAGAGCCAGAAATAAGTCTCTGCCCCCAAGACTGTGCATTAAAGGCACAGGAGAGAAGGCAGAGGTGGAAACAGAAATGGGGGAGGAAGGGCAAGCAGGGAGACAGCGTGAGTCAGCACACATGGCAGCAGTCACAGCACGACACAGCCGTGCCGCTGCCAAGAGGTTTGTGGATTTCTCAGCAAAGCCACATTTTGGGAGGAAATCAGGAAAGGCAATGAAGCAACTACCACCAAGCGATGGGGAGCTTGCGCCCGTGAGCCTGCTGGAATCCCAGCGCTCGGCTGGATGTAACACTAAGGCCCTGGACAGGAATCCTGGCTGTGCTGAAGGCACAAAAATGCTGAGCATGAGGCCACAGGGGAAATGGCTGCACCTGGGACACGGGAGAAAGACAGGCTGTGGGACGGACATAGAAATCCTCTGAGCATTTTGTGAAGTGTTAAGAGAGGAAAAGCTCCTGAGGAAGAGGAGCAAGGGAAGCGGGGAAAGGGAAGAGTGTCAGGAGCTGGTCCAAGGTGCGATGGGTGTTTTATTCACCTGGGGATGGGGCCATGCTGGAAGCAGGAAAGTGCAGAGACAATATCATGGGAAGGAGGGCTTGTGGAAAGGCTGGGGCTGCATAGCTGTAAGAGGTAGGAGATGGGAACAGGGAGGCTGAGAAGTGATGGCAGAGTGGGTGTGTGTTGCATACAGGTGAGAAAAGCCCCATGGGCAATCAGGAAGGGACAAAGGATGAGGTGAGGCAAAGGGGCATGACAGGGAAAGATCTGGTGCCAAGGTTGCTCAGAGCAATGCTTTGCATAGCTCTCTTGTGGGCAGTGAGCTAGCAACATCCAAAACAGCACCATTCCTGACTGATTCAATGTGCCTGGCCACGGGCACTGCCTGCTGCAGGACAGCCCACCCTGCATCCCAGAGCAAAGCTGGCAGCACTACTTTGCATGGCTGTTCACAGCATACAGATGCATGTGGATGCTCTGTTGCCCAGAGCAGAAAGAGGAAAGCAGGACACAGACTTGCCCGGGCTGCACCAACCCACGGCATGACAGTCCTCTGAGGGCTCCCCTCTCCCAGCAGCAGACAGATCCTCCCTCATGCAGCTTGGGCTCCCCAAGGACTAGGTAGGCAATGCTTTCAACAGGGTACCCAGTGCCTCCTTGTTCCCCTGCAGTGCAATTCCTTAGTGACAAAACAAGTGTTTGCAGTCATCACAGTTATCTCCGAGAGTGGCACAGCATCAGTGCAAGACACCAGCTTGGAGAAGGCTTGAAGACAGTAAAAAAAGTTGGTGTCAGTGTAGACATACAAACATTTACCTGTCATTACTGCTTAGGCCTGGCAAATAAAACTGAGTTGGGCCTTGAAAAATTTTCAAACTGGCTTAGAAATCGCAGGAAGTGCGGATAATCAGCGTATGGCTCTTCATTCCCCTTCCACTTACATAAGAGAAGTGGACTCCCTACTTCAGAGCCTTTAGCAGATCACATCTTGAAATCAGGGCCAGTAATGCTGTATTTTTCCTGAAAGCTTGAGATTCTTGCATAATCACTTAAGCAAAGGAAAACGGTCGTTAGAAAGAAGCTGTGTTGTAATGAAGTAGTGCGACTTCACAGCCAACATGTGAGCAGCACAGGCTGCGAGGCAGCGCCGCTGCTCCAGCCCACGTGCGCTTCCCTTTCACATGTCACCTCTCAACAAGACGCCCTGAACAAGTGCAGAGTCAATTGGAAAAGCACTGTCAGAGGCAAGTGGTAGCTGGGGGCATGGCCTGTCTCTGGCATAAGCACACACTCGAGATGATCCAGCACTCCTCCTGCGCTTGGCAGTTAAATAGAGCAAGCATCTGAGATTGCTTTCAGTATCCTTGTCCCCTGTGCTCTAACCTTCCCCAGCTCCACCAAGTGCTCTTGTGCGAGAGACACCAGTGACAGCTCTGTTCAGACTGCCCCGAAACCACCAGTACCCAGACACAACATCTGGAATCCTGCCTGTCCCTGCCTGCTCAGGTATATCCTGGCTCAAATCCAGCCCTTCTGCAGAGGGAGGGATCTGCGTAGCTCTACATCAGCAGAGCTGCACCTGCATCCAGCTGAGCATCCGCCACAGAGCATGAGAGATGTGAAAACACGGCACAGCTTTGATTTTTCTCCTCTGAAAATAATAGCGCTAATAGAAATTGGCAAAAGGGGACTGGTTTCTATGGGACAGCTGAATTTCTGCCAGATATGACTTCTCAAAACATTCTGTAAGCACAGGAATGCTAAAAAAGGAAAATAGTAATTACAGTGACAATACTACATGTTATTTATAAAAGTTCTTAACTGGAGCATCCCAAAGTGCTTTCCAGATGTCACTGGTATTTCATCATTTATTTATGTAGTATCAGTTTTATATTTAGCATCCACTTCCACAACAGCCAGCTTCAGAACATCTTAAAGCAATTAATTGCACATAAGCAGAACCCCTCCCTTTCCTGCCTGCTCTTAAAACCTCTTGTTTTTCACTCAAGAAACCACTTGCGCGCAGAGCCAAGCCAACTGCGCAGCCACTCCCTGAAGGCAAAACACCCCTTGGCTTCGCTGGGGCATGAACCAAGCCAGGCAACAGTGAAGAAACTTGCCCAAACCCATACAGCAACACCGGGGAAAACAGAGCAGGAAGTCACAAGACAGTTTTGAGTTGCCTTAGCAATAGAGCAAACAACCCCAACAGCAAAGTCAAAACCCAGAGATGTCAGTGGTGGTTTAACCAGGTCAGGAAGTTGTTTGTCTCATCCTCCATGTACGCTGTCTTCAGGCTGCAAACACTGGATGCAGTGGCTGCAGAGTTAAAGTCTTTTTTCCCCAACAAACTCAGGACAGGCTGTGGACGGGCTCTGCAATGGATGGGCTCTGCAATGAAGACGGGCTCTGCAGCGCTTCAACCCACCCACAGTCAAAATGCCATTGTCAACAGAAGCACCTCAAAGCTTCCACCAGATGAAGACATTCATACAGACTCCAGCGTTACGCAAAGAGACAAAGGAGTACCTATTACTCCCCAGAGGAGAAGGCTGAATTGAGGGAAACCTGCTTGAGTCAAATGCAACTTTGCTGGACCCCCAAACTGCCATGGAAAAAGGCTGTCTGTCTGCTGGCAGCTGGAATTGCCTCCTTGAAAACCAGCTTTGTGGACATTTAGTCCACCTCAGCCAACACCATCATCTCCCTTCACGAGATGGATCAAGGCTTCTTTCTCCTCTCCTGACCATACCTTCCCCATTGTAAATCCAGTACCTGCCAAGAATCTCGTCCCCTTGTGCCCCTACACCCCTTTCCAGCTGGCACAATGCTTTCTTTGAGTCCCTGCTCCAGCTAACCCTGTGTCCCCAGGGCCGAGCCACAGAGCCGCAGGCTTGGCAGGCTGGCAGAGCCCTGGCAGACGTGGGGCCAGCTGCCATCCTGTGCTGTGGCTTCTTCCAGACCTGCCAGAAGATGTGCCCTGCACCACACAAACAGTGCAGTGAACTTCGACCCACACCCCAGGCTCCTGACCACTGCTAAAATACAAACATGTGTATGGCTATTACAGAGAGCAACGTGCACCACTGATGTGACCAGGTGCTAAAACTGCATGGAGCGATGCCTTCCTGGCTGCACCAGCGTCCCTGCTCTGGGATGAAGGGAATGGGCTGCACTGGAGATGTCACCCAGCATGGAGCCAGAAGCAGTGACAGAGCAGGGACCACTCTGGACCGAAACAGGCAGGGTCTCCTTCCAGCTGCAGCCACTTGCCAGGGACAGCCCCGTGCCAGGAGATATTAATAAGGGAGAGAAAAAATTGCATTTCAGCAAGAAAGGAGAGAGGGGTGAAAAAGGGGTCAGGAATAAGCAGACCTGACCCCATTAGAGAAGCAGCAGGAGGCAGGGAAAAGCTGTAAAGATAAGTCAAGGCTGTGCTGAAGGAAAGAGAGGCCAGCAAGAGACAGCTTTGATTTGTACTTTTTAAGGAAATGAAAGAGAAGGAGGGAGATGGTGGCAGGGAAACATACTCCAGCATTTCTGAGACGACAGTGATGCTCACAAAGCCATACAAAACTACCCTTTCTTCTTTGGACAGAACAGGAGTGAGGAGGCCAATTAACCAGGGAAGCTAAAGCACATGTGTGCCCCAAGCCTGGCTGCTGTTCAGCCGCTGTATGTGACTACAACTTGCATTCTCAGGCCACAGAAATGTCAAAAGCTTTGTGTAATTTTGCATCATCAGAGATAATAAATCAGCGCTCAAAGGGCTAACTGAAGTGCTGTAAGAGCCACCGAGCTGCATGTACAAAAGGATACTACAGTAGGCAACCCAGGTTCAAACGCTTCACGTCCCAGGGAGTGCTCCTGTAAATTTCTGCAGACATCAGAAGAGGTGGAAACAAAGCCCAAGAGCCATCCCCTCACTGGATTTTGAATGCACAAAATCCCCAACCGCATTGCTGGCATTAGCTGCAGGCACCACCACCAGCCATCTGTTCCAGGCCTTTTACTGCATTGACGGTGGTGGGTCGGGGCAGATGCTGTCAATGCAAGGACACCTGCATTTTCATGACATTGTTGCTGGCACAGAACAAACCACTCTCAACTTTGCCCAGTAAGGCCACACAGCTAGCAAGATGCGGTAAGAGGTATATGTATATGTGTGTAAGGGCTGGATGCTTTTCTCTCCTCCTAGAGCTTTCCTGCAATGGGCAGGAGGACACATACGTAAATGATATCTTAGGAAGTATAAGATTCGGTGCCCACCAAAGGCTTGTCATAGCCTCAAAATCGCTCAAGAAATGGACACATTGACTAGAACTCATCCTATAGTACCCATTCTCCAGCACACAGGTGTGTGTGGGAAGAAAGATATTGCTTCATCTCTTCTGGAGTGGGTATTGGTAGGAGACATTCTGAGATTTGCTAAGTGCCCCCCAAAGAGCCGCACAGTGTACTTGGGGGCTTGCTCCTCTCCATAAAATGGTGCCCTTCTGCCACTGCACAACCAGTGTGTGCTTGGGCAGGAGTAAACCAGACCAGTTCCACGGCATGGGCTGCCCAGGGCCATGCCACGGCACGCAGCCAGCACCGAGCTAAATTCAGCCCCTTGCAGCACACGAGCCCCAATTCAGGAAAGCATGTGATTAATTTTAAGAATGCGTTTAACTGTTTTTTTGAATAAGGCCCTGTGAACAATAACCTCTCCGTCAGCACTTCCACAGAAGTCACCCAAGTGAGCTGCAGTGGTCGACTCGGAGGCACCCTGCCCCAGTGGGCTCTGGCTGATCCAACCGCAGAACTCCCACCCGGTTACGCAGGGGCAGAATTTCCTCCCATGTCTCATATACATTGCTCTTTCTACGCCACTTATGCAAACACAGTGTACTGACTACACTCAAGGGGCAACATGCATATATTTGTTGTCTCTCTTGAGCACCAAGATCACTACAGATGCTGCATATAAACAGTCTTTGCATTGATCAAAGTGAATTTAGCTTATTAAAGGATGATTCTAGGCAGAAAGCTGATTTCCTCTGCATGAGTGTAAATTCAGACACTAATAATACAGTTTTAGGTGAAAAAAAACCACAGAAAGAACAAAACGCCTTTTTGCCTCCCATCAAGATCTTCTTAATATCACCATTAAGGAGCTTCTTATCTCTTATTTTGCAATTGCCTGAAACCAAGCCACACACACAAGCCTAGCCCAGCCAGGATCAAACAAAACCCATCTTCTTCTGGCACACTTCCCATGGTCTCACAATGAGGTTTCAGGGAGCACATCCCACAGCACCATGGAACACAAGAGAGCAGACAATCGGTTCAAATAGCAAGCATCAATGCAGTTGTGTGCAAGTGGAGGTTCTCCTCCCACATGGCATGTGCTGGCAGATGTGTGGCTGAGAGTGTGCCTGGGTACCACCAAGCTGGGGCACCCATGGATGCTCTGCTGTGCTGGCCAACACCATGTGGGCAAAGCCTGGGCAGCTGCCCCTTCTCAGCTGAGGTGCTCTGCGTTTTCAGCCTTTGTAAATCTCTGTGGTGAAGGAGTAAATGTATCTTCAGTTAATCTGTATAGAAAAGATCTAAAGAAAATCAGAGTAATTGTGGGAGACAAAATTTCCACCAGATGACAAGTTCTGTGTGGGACAATGGGTTGTCTGGATTTCATCAAGTGCTTGTCCTCTGATCTCAGGTATCACACATTTCATTCTCTGTCACAACACAGTCAATGACACCTTTGGAAAACTAGCAACTGGCTTGAGACACAGCCCTCTCCCTGCGGGGGCCCAGCTGCGGCCGAGCACATCATTCCCGGAGAGTGAGAAAGGCAAGGCACAGACAGGCTGTGGCTCAGTGGTGGCCTTACAGGCCTGCAGGGAAACGAGTGACCATGTGCAGCTCATTCAGGTCCTGAGGCAGAAGGTGAAGCCTTTGCTATTTTCCTGGCAGCACCACAAGACCCAGGATTACAGATGTCACACGCGTGTGCGCTCTGAAACCACTCAGCTCTACAATGTCTCCCAGTACTTTTGGGGGGAAAGCAAAGATGGGGTGAAAGAGACATGCACAGGCACCTCTGCCAGACCAGAGCACTCGTGTGCATACTCCCCGCAAGGGCTGAGCTCCACCTTGCAGCGCTGCCCAGGTCCTGTGTTAGCCAGCACCTCCTGCAGGTTTCTCCTGCCTCGCCACACAACTTTCCCATTAACACTCAGCCGCACCCTCAGTGAGGAAAGGATGGGAGGAGGGAGGTTGCACTGAAGGTCTCTGCCAAAATCACCCGTGTCTACCCACTGCCGAAGGTCCCTGGCTGCTCTCCTCGAGGTCTAGCCTAGATGTCTCTCCCAGGTATCATCAACACTTTGTACTCTGGCTCTGACGTTGCACTTCTAACTCAATCTTTTATTTTTGGTGCCCCAAGGTTTAAGCTGCAGATAACCTCTTGGTTAAGAACGGTTTAAGTTATCACACTTCAGCTTTGACTATTCCTCTCTTTAACATAATCTCAAAACTTTCTTTCACCTTTTAGCATGTCATTCATCTCACCAGCTAACGTAGTGCTTTTGCTAAATTTGTCTGTTTATTTAAACAGCGACCTTGTTTGCCAGTTATTCTGCCAAAACCCAGCCACAAGTTACAATCAGTAGCACACATCAAGGACTATTCAAAGCTGAAATTGCTATAGTCTGCCCTACAGCTTTACAAAGAAAAGAGCACAGAGAGAACCAGGCTTCCCGCACACCCTGGGTGCCTATGGCACCCCCGGTGCTCCCAACTCCAGTCCTCCGGGCTGTGCATGCTTTCAAGGGATTCCTACTCAACTCTTCTTCCTCACCAAGACCTCCTTTGCACAGCCTGTCTATGAACATGATGCAAGGCCAGAATGACAGCAGGGACACTGGGAGCACCAGTGCAGTAAGAGGAAATGAGAGCCCAGAGTGAAAGCTGCACTTCATCCTTCCTCATCCACAGGCACCAAAGTGCCTCTGAGCATCCCCATCACAGCCTACTCTTACTTTTGCTGCTACAGCTCCACTTAAGCCCTGACAGTTACAGCACTGACTGCATCCTAGCAGCTGGTTCAAAGGGCAATGAGTGGGATGTGGGTACCCCAGGACACCTCGGAAAGGGACAATCTCCCTTTTCTGCTGATCTCTGACCACATCCAAGGCTCCGCTTTCACAGGTACAGAAGAGTGAAACTCTGCCAGAAGTCACTGACTGAACTCCCACCAACTTCAGCTTTAAGCACCAAAGAGAAGTACGAATATTCTCCTGGTACTAAATAAGCATAAATGGAAAACCAGGAACAAAAACAACATGCCACAAGCTTCACTGCACCTGCAGGACAGCAGTTTCAGAGCTGCGTTGTACCAGACATCACGGTTGCTCAGGCTGCCTGCGCAGGAGCTCCTGGCTGGAATTGCGTCTCCTTTAATGCACAAATTATGGCTCCATATAGGCTGACCGCTTCCATGACGTTAAAAGCTTTCCTCACCGAGACAATTTCATTCACTAGTATTTCTTTCACTGACTACAAATGGTTTCTTACTCCAGCCAGTAACTCCTTGTCTCAAGGGAGTGCCTTGAATGCCTAAGTCACCGAGCTCAGTCTACGCATTGGAGGAGCCTTAGAGTGCCCACTCCTCCTGTGGCTGAAATTGTGTGTTCTGGTATATGCAGCATGAGCTCTGCTCCCCATCTCTTCATCTCATCCATGCTCATCACCACAGAAACTCACCGTCTCACCTTTGATTGTCTCAAGGCAAGCAGACAGTGAAGGTACCTGACGGGATCACTGAAGGACAGGTAGCGTGTCCCCAGGGTCTCAGGGAGTATTAAACTACCCACATGCTCATTGATTTAATATCACCTGCTGTGTCCAGGCTGCAGGAGAGGGATGGGACCTGCCAAACAGGGGCCCTAGCGTGACTCCAGTCTGCTTCAGACAGCCAGAAAGCCCCAGCTCCTCACACCCTGGGACACACGGCAGTGTATGCTGCCAGGCTGCTCCATCCCCTCACCAAGCACCAGGCTCCGCTCCCCACATACCCTCCGCTCACTCCCTGCCTCCCAGGGGCACCACTGAGCTCAGCACTGCCCGAGGGGGAGGCAGAGCTGGGACTGCAGCCTGCTGGCACACACCTGATGCTGGGGTCTTCCATCTCCCCTACTCCGCCCACGGCAAGGAGAGTGCAGGTGGGTAGGGAATGTGCTAACACCATGCTCTGCAGCTGCCCAGCTCATCAGCGCCAAGGCTGAGCCTTGCCTTGGGAGCAGGATCAGACAGCATGGCTTTCCAGCTTCCCTCACGCTCCACCATCACTCTCTAGGATGTCCTCTCCACACTCCTGACAGCCAGCACACCAGCACACAGACATCCCCTGCAAGGACAACGACCTGGTGGATGGAGAGGAAACACCTTGGAGCAACCTGGAAAGGAGGAAACAATCACCAAGGGAAGCCAAAGCACCATCTGAAACAGTCCTGTAAGCTCATGCCACCTCCTTCCTCACTCCCTGAACACTGCAGTGTCTATGGCTCTTCCTAGTGAGGCAGAGGTGCTGGGATTTATCCCTTGCTGCTGAACTGTCGAAAGCAGGAAACTCTGCCAAGACCTGGGAATAGGAGACACCTATCCTCGCCCTCCTCCAGCACTTGGCTGCAAACACACTACGCCGTACAGCAGCTCTGGGGATTTGTCTGTCAGAAAGAGAGTTGGCAGAGATGGTGTGGGCAATGAAACCCTAGAGAGGAGCAGGAAGAGAGTGGCTGCTGAGAGATGCTGGACTCTGCCAGCTCCTTTGGGCTGCTGTCAGGGATTTATTCATTTTCATCTGCAGTCCCACCCATCCCTTCCCTCTCTGACAGAAAGCACCTGGCACAGGCACTGAGTAACCATTTCATCTTTAATGAGAGGTTCCATCAGCTTTTACAAAGCATTTATCTCTATAGATTGTTGATGAAATTGGAAAAGAAAATCACATGGGATCCCGTAGGGATCCCTGAATAACTGCATATAGGAAGCAACAGCCATGGCACTAAGAAATCAGGCTGGAAATGAGACACAGGTTTTTTTCAGCTTTAGAAATCAGTATATTGACGAGAAAACACTGTTTTTAAAAGAACTGTTTAAAAGCCTGCATTTATTTAACAGCACATAAGTAGAAAACTATCAGGAATTATTCACTGACTTGCATTGCACTTTCTACATATCCCATTGACTAACCTTCCATCAAAGTCAAGGACAAAGTTGATTACACGCTAGAGTAATTCAATGAGCAACAGAGAAACACATCCAACAAATCCCAGGGAAGCTCTGACCTGACCCCAACATCCACCCAGGGCACAGCAGCCAACGTTTGCACAGCTGCAAGCGCAACAAAACCAACCTGCTGCAGCATCCCACACGCAGGGATGAAATGCATCTGATAAAGCACATGATTTTCAGCCGAGACGTTTGAGCGTGAGTCCTGTGACACGCCAGGCTCCCAGCTGACGCCAGTGCCTGTGTCTGTCTCTCACCTTGCCAGGCTGTGCCCTTCAGTCACGCCCTATTTATTTGCCAGTTTTATGTTGCCTGCACCCTAAAAAGAGCGAGCTCTGTTACCTGTTTGCTCGATGTTCCTTACAGACAGATTCTCATCAATTCCTGCTCCCACCACACAAGCACTAACTAACCCCAGATGCTAACAGTGCCAGTTCACAGAACCACTTGGTTGGAAAAGACCTTTGAGACCATCGAGTCCAACCATACCTGTCCACTAGTAAACCATATCCTTAAGTACATCGTCTGTCTGTCTTTTAAATTTCTCCAGGATGGGGACTCAACCACCTCCCTGAGCAGCCTGTTCCAGTGCCTAAGAGTAATCCTCACATCTCTGAACCGTGCTCAGTCGGGCAAGATAACAGCAGGTGGCAAGCAGGGTGGAAGGCAGGATGGTGTGACACAACATATGCGGAGGAGAACCCAAAATGGGAATTCGGCCCCTGTCCTTCCCCTTCCCCATCCCCTGCCTCGCTCAGCCGCGCCCTGCTCACCCCAACCCCTGCCCAGCCCTGTGCACCCCCTTCTCCATCCTCCGCCCAGCCTTTCCCTTCTCCTTTTCCCCTTGCTCTGCGCATCCCCTGCCCAGCCCCTTCCTTCGCTCCGTGCATCCCCTGCCCAGTTCTTTTCTTATCCTCCTCCCTCGCTCTGCACATCTCCTGCCCAACTCTACCCCTTCTCCATCCCCTACGCAGCCCTTTTCTCCTCTTCCCTCGCTCTGTGCATCCGCTGCCCAGTCTTTTCCTTCTCCTCTTCCCTCGCTCTGCACATCCCCTGCTCAGCCCTTTCCTTCCTCTTCCCTCGCTCTCCGCATCTCCTGTCCAACTCTATCCCTTCTCCATCCCCTGCTCAGCCCTTTTCTCCTCTTCCCTCGCTCTGTGCATCCCCTGCCCGACTCTACCCCTTCTCCAACCCCCTCCCAGCCCTTTCCTTCCTCTCTTCCTTCGTTCCGCGCATCTCCTGCCCAACTCCATCCCTTCTCCATCCTCCGCCCAGCCTTCCCCTTCTCTTCCCTCGCTGCCGTCCCTCGCCCCGAGCCGCCTCCTCCCAGCGCCGTCCCGGGGGATGCTCACCAGGACGAAGGAGCTCCGCACCGCCTCGGAGACGCTCTGCCGCAGCTCGGCGGCCGTGCCCGGCTTGCTGAGCCGCTTGGTGAACTTCCTCACCTCCGACATGGCGACATGGTCCCTCGGAGCGGCTGCACTCGCTGCCCGCGGGCGCGGCGGGGCGGGCGGGGCGGCGGGCGGCGCCGGGGAGGGACCGCGCTCGGCCCGGCCCCGCTTTGTCCGCGCTGCAGGTGCCGCCGCTCGCCTCCTCCCTGCGCCGCGGCTCCTCGGGGGATGCTCCGAGCTGGGGGGCGGTGGGGAGGCGGCGGTAAGGGCTCGCTCGCCCGGAGAGCGGGTGCCACACGCTGGAACCGTGCTGTGCAGCCGGCCCTGCGCGGGGGTGTCCGTCCCTGTACGGCTGAGCTGGGACCGAACGCGAGTGATGCGCTTTCAGTACACGATAGGGGATGATGCGGTGGAGAGCAGCCCTGCAGAGAAGGACTTGGGGAACTGGTGGATGAGAAGCTCGACGCGAGCTGACAATGTGCACTCACAGCCCAGAAGGCCGTGTCCTGGGCTGCATCAAAAGCAGCGTGGCCAGCAGAGTGAGGGAGGGGATTGTGCCCCTCTGTTCCTCTCTTGTGAGACCTCATCTGGAATACTGTGTCCAGTTCTGGAATCCTCAGCTTAAGAAGGATATGGAGCTGTTGGAACAGGTCCAGAGAAGGCTACAAAGATGATCGGAGGGCTGGAGAACCTTCCCTACGAGGACAGGCTGAGAGAGTTGGGGTTGTTCAGCCTGGAGAAGAGAAGGCTCAGAGGAGATCTTATAGTGACCTTCCAACACCTGAAGGGGCTGCAGGAAAGCTGGAGAGGGGCTATTCATAAAGGCTTGTGGGGACAGGATAGGGGGAATGGGTATAAACTGGAGAGGGGCAGATTTAGACTCGACATAAGGAAGAATTTCTTCACCATGAGAGTGGTGAGGCACTGGCACAGGCTGCCCAGGGAAGTTGTGGCTGCCCCATCCCTGGAAGTGTTCCAGGCCAGGTTGGATGGGCCTCGGGCAGCCTGATCCAGTGGGATATCCCTGCCCATGGCAGGGGGATTGGAGCTAGATGATCTTTAAGGTCTCTTCCAACCCAAACAATTCTGTGATTCTATGATCCCCGTGGACCAGTGCTCTCCATACAGCTCTACGCACAGATGTCCATGCTGTAACTGCTGTATTCTTGTAAGGCTAAGCTAGAACCAGATGGGACAGTGGTCTCCATGGAGCCATGCTCTCCATGCAGCTCTACGCAAGGGGTGTTCCTGCTGTAATAGTGTGTTCCTGTAAGGCTAAGCGAGGACCAAATGAGATGGTGGTCCCTGTGGAACCATGCTCTCCATGCAGCTCTGCACAAGGAGCGTCCCTGCTGTAATAGCTGTATTCCTGTAAGGCTAAGCTGGATCCAAGACAAGATCTTACTACTGAGATCCGACGTATAGGGCTTGCTATAGGAAAGCTCTTTGATTAGGGAGGCCATGATCCTGCCTACAGGAAAGGTAGGGAGGAGCTCCCCGTCAGGGAGTGCGAGGATAGGATGAGGAGTAGTGGTTTTAAGCTGAAAAAAGGGAAGATTTAGATTAGATATTAGGAAGTAATTTTTTTTTATGAGGATGGTGAGGCACTGGCACAAGTTGCCCAGAGAAATCGTGGATGCCCCACCCTTGGAGGTGTTCAAGGCCAGATTGGATGAGGCTTTGAGGAATCTGATGTAGTGAGAGGTGTCCCTGCCCATGGGAGAGGTTTGGAACTGGATGGCTTTAAGGTCCCTTCCAACCCAAACCATTCTACAATTCTATGATTCTATTCTATGATCTCATTTACCTGCCTGGCTGCAAAAGAAGGAAGGATATGGAAGGAAGGTTCCTTAGGACTGAAGTTAATTCCTAGTCCTTGTTGTTTTGTCCACTGTTATAATAAATATTGATTTTGAAATTATAATAGAAGTTGAGAGCCATTGAGCCTTTGCATTTGGTACATTAAAGCCTTACTTTTAAATCTTTTTACTTATTTTATTGAGTGCTGTGTCTTCACAGCAAGACACAGAACTGGATAGAGTTACCATGTAGTCATGGTCTTAAAGAATTTACACATATTGTGCCATATGGCTGATGAAATACTATCTACAAGGACTTCAATGGAATTATAGGCATGCTGTCAGTCATACAACATATAGAGAAATTGTTTGCATTATGAGAGCCAATCTGTAGGGGGTAATGAATACAGCTATTGTGATCCAAACTGTTCAAAATGTTATTTGTGACTTTTAAAGCATGCAAGCCGGTTATTCTTCCCCTTTTTAGCAGTTCACAGAAGGGGCAGCAGACACCATTTTATATTAAACATTGCTCTACTTTTTACACCACAGGCAAAACAAACCTAAAAGCTTGTTAATTTTCAAATAGCTGTTAGATGAGGAGCAAGAAAATGCAACAGTGTTTACAAGGCAGAGAATGGCATTTTCACAAACACAAAGCTCTTCCAAATCCGTCTAAATTGAGAAGTATAAAACCCATTGTGATGCACAATTGCAGCTGCAGTGACTGAGGTTCATTTCCTTACCCTCACAGCCATGAATGTTCTTGTAAGGATTTTTACCCACCACACAGCCCCAGTGACTGCGCTGCAACAAGCTGGGCTGTGGCTATCGCGGTAAATAAATCACGCTTAGGTGTCATTCACCAGGCTGTGATAGGACAGGTAGCACAGTGATGGTTGGGACAGAAGGGGAGAGCCCCATTCCTCCTCTGAACCAAGGAGCTGAGAAGAAGAGGGCTGTGATGTGTCACTTGACAGGAAATAAAATCATCCGTAGAGCACCCACCCCTTGTTTATCCAGTCAGAAGCAGAAAGTTTGTGCTAAGGTTATGTATGAGCTTGGTGTGGCGCCAAGAGAGGGGCTGCAGCCCATCAGCTGCACATAAGCCTCTTACTCAACCGAGCTAAGAAGCCGTGGAAGATCAGCGAACAGCGAGGCTGGTTTTTTTTGAGCTAAGCATGAAAACAAAAGAGAAATAGAAGCAAAGGGAAGGACACATCACATGAAAACAACATGCAGAAAGCTGTGACTCCCTCTCAGGAAGACCAAACATCAGAATAAGAGTCTCAAGCACAGGGAGTGAGGCAAGACAATAACACTGCCTCAGGTAACTCCTTCTTGAACTCAGCCTGTCATGGGGACTTGTGGTCTCATTTTCCCCTCTTCCTTGAGACTAAAGCTTTGAGATCACTCGTATCATTTTGATCCCAGGCCTTTCCAAAACACAGCATCATTCAAATGGCTTCCATTTTCTTCCCATCTACTCAACTGCAGCCTATATTTGCCTTTAGCACACTCAATGCAGAGCCCTGAGCGCCAGGCTCTCCAGCTGATGGGCTACAGCCCATGGATTGACTGCCCTTGCCCCAGGCATTTATTGCCATTCCTATGCTTCCAATAAATATTAGGCACTCTGAAGAAACAGTCTTTGCTGCAGGCTGAGACTGTCTTTAGGACAGGCAGCTCTTCCCCTTTGGCTGTCACCCTCTACTCCCAGAGTTCAGACAAGAAATTCCTCCTTCTGAGGAAAGAATCAAATTCAACAGAAATGTGCTCTGCTGCTGGCTAGGCTTAATAACTCACCCAACCCAAAAGGGAAGTTCAATAAAACATAAATATCAACTCAGGAAAAAAAAAAAGGTAGCAGCAACAGAAGAAAAAGGAGCAGTAGAACAAAAGGCAGCAGCAGCAAAAGCAGTAGAAAAAAATAGAAAAAGAAGATAAAGAAGAAGCACCAGCAGCAGCAGCAGTAGGGAAAAAAAGACTCCGCAGGAGAAGACGCAGCAGTGAAAAGAAAAGAAGGGCATCTGCTGAAACTACACTGAGCTCACTGGCAGAAGGGAACTCTTGGCCGATCCAGAATATCCAGCCTGCAGCAACTTTTGACTTCGTCTATTGACCTTAAAAAACCTGAACCGTTCTTACAAGAATGGAATTAACGACACAACAGTAGAAATAGAATTATCCACAGTGCGACTATGGGCTTTGAGACAGCAGTGGAAGTGCTTTTCCCCAGATTACATGGTGAACTGGTTGCTTTTATGCTTGTACCCATGGTGGCGATTTTTCTAGTACTGGAGGTGAGCACAGCGTCAGACGTGTTCAGCGTTTCACTGGTGTGTGCTGGAGCTGCTCGGGTTGGCTGAGGAGGCATAGCCTTCTCCAGAAAGGCATAGTATTTCTCTAGTTCTGTCATCTGGCACAGGTGCAAGATTATTCTTGTTTGCCACAAACCATGTCAGAATATTCTGTTATTATTTGGCTCTCTACTTTTAATTTCTTCTGTAACAAGAAACTAGTAATAATTGATGAGTGAATGTGTTCATTTACTTAATTTAAATTTCTTTTCATTTTTTCTCATAGCAAATGACTAGATATTTGTGTTTAAAGCAGTCAAGCTTGGGAAAGCCATGATTTCAAATGTGAAACAGGCCAATTCAGAGCAGAAATAGACATTAAAGACCTATTGTACTTTGAAGAAAGAAAAACTCTTAAGGAAGACTTTTAATCAAACTTCACCAAGTGTTCTGTTATAAAAATTAGAGATTAGGTGGGCTTTTTTTCTTAATTCAAAAGATATAGCAGCTGGCAGGAGGACATGCTTTTGGATCTCATTCTGACAGACAAAATTAATCAGGCACTGTACTGGAAGTCAGTGTTTGCCTGAGGATCAGTGATCATGCCCTGAATGGATTCATTGTGGAACAGCCAGTAACCTTGACAGCTGATACTTCAAAACGGGTATTCAGCTTAGGCTGAAGAAAACTGTAAAGAAAATTGATCGCGAGGATGATGTTGTTATCGAAATGGTATTTTTGCTCAGTTCTGTCCAGCCATTTCTTCTGTCTGCTCTCTGGGTACTTTTGCTCATTTGGACTTTTCCTGATACTCAAATGCTATTCTTAAACCAGAAAAGCTTTTTTGAAGAAAACATATAGATTTCTTTTAATATTTGTTGCACCTGGCTGTTGCCTGTAAGCATAAATAAGCTCCTGTGGCATAGGATATAGCCTGAGGAGGGCAGCTACACAGGATGGACTAATTCAAAAGCACTGAACAATTTTTAAGTCGAGTACAAAGCCAGACAACAGGCTGGTGGTGTTCTATCCCATCATTCTGTTTTGAACCCAGATCTTTTTTAGGACTAAAGACCATTAACCTTGGCTCCAATACCAACCCTGGAAATACTTACAGGACTTTCAGAATCCAGGTAGCAATTGATAAGCCATCTGTAACATGAATTTAATGTCAGGCCAGAGCAGGCTCTCTCCTCTGAGTTAACCTCTTATTTCCTTAATTAAGAATCTAATCCATGAACCTGTATTTCCACAAGTGTGAAAATCCTGTAGTTATATTATCCAGTTCAGTGGGGCTTGTGCTCCTGAACACTTAGGTGCCGTGAGAATAAAACCTGCCTACTGCGTCCTGAAGAACTGCCGCAAGCATGCTGTCATCTGTGAAGCATGGAAGGTCATGGAGAAGAGGCAGCTCAGGGGGGTCTTACCGATGCGTATAAATTCCTAATGGGTAGAGACAATCAATGCAGACTCTTCTCTGTAGTATCCAGTGGAAGGACAAGAGGCAATGGGCACAAGTGTGCTGTTAATATCCATAACATCTTGCAAGAAGTGTGACCTCAGTAAGAACTTACTGAATTTGTAATAAGTAGAGTTTTTCCTTAGCAAGGACATACTGTAATAGTTAAGGAGGTCTCCAACTGTTGAGCCCTTTAACTGACAACAGTTTAGAGGAAGTGCCAGCAGAGCTGTTTGAAAACATATTGCGCAAGGTCTTTCAGAGCTTTCCATGATTCTAAATCTTGATGCTAAAAACATTAAAAAGCCAGAGATGAAGTGACTGCTAAAAGACACGGATCAACACTGATCCCAGCTTTGCATCAGACCATTTAGCAATTACTTCCATAAAAACAGCCTGTTGAAAAATTGAACAACTTGGACACAAATTCACCTATGCAGAGCCCAGTAGGACTAAAAAGACAAAAATGGCACTGGGACATTTAGATATACAAGGAGAGGCAGTAATGGAAAAAGAACTAAAGACAAGAAGAAAACACATGCTGTGTGGGTGGTCAAACACTGGGACAGGTCACCTAGGAAAATAGTGGAGCGTCCATCCCTGCAGATATTAAAAACCCAGATGGATGTTGTCCTACGCAGCTTGCTCTGACCTGAGTTGAGTGGAGAGGTGGACTAGGGCTCCAGAGATCTCCTTGACCCTGGAGTATTGTGTGATTCTATAAGACACTGTTCTGATAATCACCATAAAATAATTACAGCCTTTATTCAGGAGGGTACTTAAGGATATACTTAAATTATTCATGAACCCTACAAAAATCAAAGAAGTTACAATTATTGGAAGCACAAACTTATCTGCACAGCTCTAAGCATACGCTCAGCACTTACTACGGTTAGAGAAAGATTAACCCACAGGCTTCAATGAGTACTTGGGTCCTTTTCTGAATGGCCTCATCTGTTCTTTTGTATGTAGCACATGGTTTCACTAGTTTTTTGTGCTCCATTTACTTAGCATTATACTCTGACCAGGTTTCCACGCAAAAGCCTGAAGCACTGTCACTAGAGCACACAGGAAAAAGTGACTGGTTTCTACTAACGTGATCTAAAAAGCCTCTGTAGCATCTTGGCTGCCAGTCGTATTAGCAAAATACTAGGAAAGCAAAAGTAGCAGCTGTAGTTATTAGCATAAAGAACCTGGCATCACAACTCCAGTACCATATCCTCAGAACTAGACAACAACTCCCTATGACCTTCCAGCTTGCTTCCACATTCACAAAATGAAGCAATGTGCTTACACGTAGTTCTCAAACAAATAATGTATCTATCATATATATAACCAGAGAGAGGGAAAATATAGGAAACTGCCATTGACAAAATACAAATAAACTTGCATCGCTTGATATGCCAGTAGAAAGCAGTACACAAGTTTGCTTCAGAAGACAGCAGCTTAGCATTCTCTTACACTCTCAAGTTCACTTTGAATCAAGTTTGGCCAGTTTCCAACATTCTTCTAAACACACATGCAGCAAATTACTAATGGTAGACAAAAAACCCTATATAGCAGCTTTCCCTGTGCCTGATGAATTGATTCTGCCATGTCTATGGCTAATGTTCTTATACCTAATAGCATTAGCATCCCATCAGTGCCTGAGTTCAGCATTGCTTTCAGTTAAAAAAACCCCAAAAAATGCCACCAAATTAAAGAAACAAATACCCCCACCCTTTTTAACTTGAGAAAACACGATTTGTGCAGCATTTAAAGATCCAGTTTTAGCATTATTCATCCACTTGGACTGTTGTTTTTGTCATCTGCACATGCACTTGGCTTGATGCCCAGCACTGAAAGAGACAAAGATGATGGAGAAACAGCTTTGTTTCCATTCATAGCTGCCTGCTGCCAGAACCAGCCAACAGGAGCCAGTTACAGTAGAGATTAGGTGTTGAAGGGAGGAGTTCAAATGATGTCTGACACTCCACTCAGCTCATTTTATTGATTCTTGGGAAGTGACTGAGTTAGTGCAGACATCTCCTGTACCAAGGTCCTGTACAATGGCAATTCCTCACTTCTACCTCCTGGGAATTTTCAGTCATATTCTGTAAACAGAATTTTGATTACATGGATGTCAACAACTTCTGTTAAAGAATAAAAGGTTAAGTAGGCCCTTGGAAGAAGCAGTCCAGAGACTGCTTTCTCCAGCACAAGAGGAAGCGTTTTATTTTAACAGACTTCCACCCATACTTTGCCTGCGTTCAAGGGAACATCACTTCCCAGTGCAAGGGCACGACCTGATGTATACACAGTGAAGACTGAAGAAAACAGACTCAGCAGAGTGACTGGTGTTTACCTGCAATTTAGCATTCACCTGCAAGGAAAATTTGGAGGCTCTAGACAAAAGCAGAACCCAGTTGTGTAAGGTACCAGACACTCCTTAAAATTCAGTAGTGGATGAGATTAGACAGGATACAGCACCACTCAGACTGGAGTACCAGTTAACTGACACAACTATTGGAAGGAAGGGGAAAGAGGCACTGATTTCTGAACCATTAAAAACACTCAGCACAGTTCATCTGGGGAAAAAAACAAAAAGAATACAAGATCCCTGCAGAGGGGCTCCAGAACAGAGAGTGCTAAAAGCTAGATATCAAGATATATGGAAGTCAAACACCTTACTCAAGATCTGTTTTGTTTACCGCCTGCACAAGATCCTGGATAATGAAAAACAATAACCTTTATTTCCATAACTTGAGTACTTTTGAGTTGTATGGGGCCTGTTGTTAATAGAGCTTCTTACAGCTACAAGGAGAAACTACAATTCAACTCAGTTCTCCAAAGCCATCATGTTTAAGCCTTCAAAAACCCCAAACCATTCAGATCATAAAGAAGTAACAGAGGAGAAAGTTGTTGTAGAACATGAAAAACAACCTGCCAAGATACATGCCAATAATGCTGCAGCCTCTGTCCTGAAGCCCACTTGGTCCTAAATATGCATCAAACACTGTATGTTGACAGGAGCCAGGTCTTTAATCAATCTGAAAAGCTGGGCTTGGACCCATTCTCCAGTTTATAGTAAGTGCTCCTTCCTCCTGTTACTCATCATTAGTTTTTGCAATTGCTATTTTAACAATAATATAAGTATTATCTATATAAAGGAATCATGAGGACCAACTCACAGGAATCATGGTCAATTACTGACTTCTACATAAATAACCTACTACAGAAACTAATTTTTCGAGTCACAAACAAAATGTCTTCTTGTGTCACCTCCTCACTTGTCTCATTTCAGTGTAGCTCAAAGTAACAACATATTCTTGAGAGGTTAGCTTGTCTCATCTATACGGGTACTTTCAAATCTGAGAGTCAAACTTATTCCAAGCATGTCAACCGAATACGACTTTATAACTCAAAAGTTAACAAAAGTGCATGCGACATCAATAATTCTGAGAAACAGGTAAAAATTACTTAGACAAAAGGTAAATTTATAAATCAAAATGGAAAAGAATCAACAATTTCCAAGTGTATGACCAAGTTTAATGATACATCTGTTCTCTTAAACACTTGACCATCAATAACATTTCATGGGTTATGATGCCCAGAATGTTACTTCATAGGTGTTTTATATGTATATTTACAAAGACTTCCAAAATTCAGTGGCACTAAACAAACAAGAAGAACTTAAAACTTTAAGCTACAATGCTTAAAAAATGTAAACAGTTTATTTTACATAGTTGTAAAATATAAGAGCTTTCTAATGCAGCTTAATTTTATCTGGAAGGTGAATATATCCTGGTGCCTGTGAACAAGGAATGAGAGGATTCTTTACACAAGTATTGTGCTCCAGTGTGCAAAAAATTATATATAAGAAAGGAATCTAAAGTCCACAACAATTAAAAGACAACAAAGAACTTTTCACGTCCTGAAGTTGAGAAATTTATAAAAACATTTACACGTGGTTGCTGACCCATCAAAAACTTGGATAACTTAAAATTCTGAACAATAGCTACTACAAATTCAAGATCTTTCTCAAATGGAATTTTGTGCAAAGATCATACAAGATCATTCATCATTTTTCCAGCTGTACCTCCAACCTTCCCTTCCCATAGCCATTCCTGACATCTAGTGGCCACAAGCACCACTAATCCTTTTGATATATGTTCAATTAGTGCATGTAACCAAAAGGCACACACATGCGTGAATACGTTTTCGTGCAGAAACCTGTGCAGGTTCACAATTACGTTGCAAAACAACTGTTCTTAGAAAGTTCAGAGTCTCACGTTTGGCAGGATTATTCTTACACATTCCTTTCTATTCTACAAGCCCAGGTGTTAATAGGTAGACACTGCTTTTGAAAGATCCAATATCTGAGTAGCCTTAAAATAAAGACTTAAAAATAAATCAGCCTGTAACATTATTATATTAGATACTTTGCTTTTGCCCACATTATTTATAGAATTTCAATCCCACAGTACCATAGCTTTATGCTGTCAGTTGCAAAACAACTAAGATACATTTTTCTTTTTGTTAATGAAGACTTTGATTGCTCCAGTAAAGTCAGCCGATAACAGCACTTCCGTGTGATCCATCTTCAAAGCTCCTTAATAAGGAAGGAGAATAAATTGTTAGTTCATTTAAATAAAATATGTAAAAATCAAGCTCTCATTAAAATATAAGCTCTGTGACACCCTTCTTCCTCTATCACATTCCTGTTATCCAGACAATACTTCAGGAAACACCTACATTTCTAGGAGAGGGACTTTTTCGTTCTATATTGATACAGTAACAGCTTATGTTTAAAACCAGTCCTAAAGTACACAGGACAACAGCTGTGCCCCTCACTTCACATCCTCTCAGGTTTTAAGAGTGCAACAGCTGCCAAAATGTTCAACTGCTAAGGTAGGACTATCTAACCATGCCACCGCAAGGGCTTTTCATACCAAGAAACCTCCCTCCCAAACTGAAGGTATTCTTTACAATCTTTTCCTCCTCAGATCATGGTATTAAGCAGAGCTCATCTTAAACACCTACCAGAGGGTATGGTATCTGACGTTTCGGAATCTTCTCCCTTACTTTCAGCTTCTTGCTTTTCAGAAGTTTCCAGTGACACCATCAAACCAGGATTGGGAGCAAAAATCGCAGATGTGACTACTGCATTGTGTGCTTCAAAAAGACAATTCAACTTTGATTACCAGTTTCAAGGAATTGTTATTTTCACAAGAATAGCAGGCATAGATTTTAGTAAATCCCCAACAACCTGAGTGCTAGAGCACCAGGTAAGCTCATAATTCAAGGAGCAATTGTCATCCTTTTATAAGCTTAGGGAGCTCAGAAATTCCTGTAAGCGCTCAAAACTAATTGGCAAGAGCTCCAAAACGTGGTCCTGCATCCCCCCCGAACTGCTTGTGTGTATGACAGCTGCTCTTTTTTTTTCTTTTTAATCCTGCCACGAAAGAAAAAAAGTTTGCATTTGTTTTCAAAGCCACTTTTCCATAAAGGATCCAAGGGTTGATAATTATTTCGATTCCGACATTTATACAACTAAGTTCCACCAGTGAAAGATTGCGTTTATTCAGAAACTCGTAGTGAAGCTGGACAAAGTACACTGTCTCTTGCCATCCCAATGATGCATCTGCAGAGAGTTTCCTGTGGACAGCGTTTTCTGACAGAGTCCACTTACTGAAAATCTACCAATTACAATCCATCTTGCTACTACTTTGTTCAAACTAAATGAAAGCACTACTGAGCAAATAAAAACCAGAAGATCAAAAATTAATTATTTTTAAATCATATGAACTTCAATAAAACAAAGATTAAAAGTTGTTTTTTACCTTTAATGCCTTCCCAGAAGTCATTACGGTCTCTTCTTACAGATGTAAACTTGCTCAAGTCATGGTATGTACTCCAAATATAAACGTATTTATCTTCTGAACCACTTACAATGTAGGTAAAGTCATGGCTAAAGATTCAAAGGTGGAAAAACATTAATTAACTGTTCAAGCAACCTTTACAATAATTCTCCAGGTGACCTACAGCTTTACAAGTGCAATCAGGCTAAGTTCACAATTCAAACTGAACCTTTATTTTAGTGACTGCAGCTCAAAAAAATATACAGTCCTCAAATGAAACATTTCAGAGGCTCGGTTCTTCAAATGAAAGCCTCTGTACTTCAGCCACAGTATTTCCCCAATCCAACAACTCCACTGCTGTAATACTGTCTTACCTAAAGCTGGCTTTGATTTGGCTGCTGCTGTTGACATAGCCTTTGTATTTCATAGATAAAGAAAGATCTCTTAGGTCGTATAATCTGATTCTGGAATCATTAGATGTCACTAGTATCTAGAAATGAAATAAAGAAATAAAATTTAGAAGTGGAAACCATTAACATGCCTAAGAAGCAGCAAGAGTTCATTCAAACAGTCAGAATTGCAGTTCTTTCCATAAAAAATGTGACACAGACAGCAACAGAACAAAATTTAGCCCAATAACATTTTTCTTTCTAGTTTTCTGTCAATGGACAGGACAACTTCACTGTCAAGATCATCCTAACTGGTCTGAACCAGAACAGATGCTCTTTAGTAAAGTAAAATCCGGGCCCAAAGCACAGTTATCAACTGGCAAAGGTTGTTTTGGTCCAGCGAGATGAATTTCTGAAAAGTCATGACCTTTCAATCACAAAGCACCAGCCAGAGGGCACTATCTACTATTTATAAGCAAACCGCACTTTTCTCTTGCTTAATATGCGTTTGCTTCCTTTTCACATTTTTCAGATCAGAAGCTTAAATGTACTTATAATGGACAGAAAAGTCTGAAAAGGTTGTCAAAATGAATCAAGGCATTCAGCTGATTCGCCCTATTATGGTACCTTAGAAGTCAAACAGATTGCAGGTAAGCAATAAGTCTCAAGACAACGCCAGCAAAATGGTATAGCAAAGTAGCAGACAAATACTGATTCATACTTAATAACGTTATGCAAAACGTTGTGACAACTCTTGGAACACTATCACCATCAGATTACAGAACTTCTTACTTGTTTCAAAACAATTAATGCTGGGCTGTGTTTCATTACATCAAACATATCGATGCACAGCACCTGACGCAAACCCAAAGGCACTATAGATTTCTGAATCTTCTGCATGTCTTCGGAATTAAGCTATTTCTGTGTTATTGATAAGAATACATTATAGGTGATAACAGCTGGTGATCTGCTACTCTAATAGAGCCAGCTGTTGACCGCCCATCACTTCTGAACCTTCGTATGCAAATGAGAAACTCTTCAGCTTTAAATTATGACTGTAATACTTAATAGCATGTTTTTTTTCATGATGAGAATTTGACCCTTTCAATATAAGGCTTCAGTTTAGACTGAAGCCAAACAAAAGGAGATTCTAAAGAGCACAGGACACTTATTTGGATACAAGCACTCAAGCTTGCAGCATTTTTTCAGCTTCCGTGTGAAGCAAATTTCCAAATGAATGTGAAATTCGAGATAGGTTAGTTATGCCAAAGAATTTTTCACTGAAAGTCATCTGTAAGCATTTTAATCAACCTTACACTGGCCAAAGCACAATGTAATTAAAAAAAATTCTATTTAGTATTCTAATAGTGTAAATCAGCAAAGAGGAGTGCTCATTTTAATAGTGCTACAAGACTTTTGATTTAAGTCAGTGACTATAAAGACTTAGCACAAATTTACTGAGCATTAGATACAAATATCAGTCTCCAACAGCAGTGAACCAAAGTTGCACTGAAACACAGTACCTTATTCTCTCCAGGCAAGGGTTCAATGCCAGTAATTTTTCTTCCAACTCTATTTCGGCCTCTGGTAGAACGCACGTGTATTTGTGTATGGTATTTCAAGTGCTGAAAAGACATTAAAATTTATTCTGATTTGAAATTATGTGTAAAACCTTAAAATTAGTTTGCTTCAAGTTCTAATGAGTTTGTTTCTTGATACTGAAATAAGAATGACTTGGAAATCCATTTCTTATTTAACATAAAAAAACCACATAGGCTCAAAAACTTTTTACCTCTGTGTCATAGAAGATGCATCTTCCATCATATGTGCCTATGACTGCGTATTTGCCATTCTGACAGAAGTTTGCAGCTGTAATCAATTTTGTCTGCCCATCTACTTCATTCCATAATGCCACTTTTTTGTCAGGAATGTTCCAGAGTCGGAGCTTCCCATCCAATGAACCACTTAAGAAGTACCTGTCATCCTGAGAGGACAAACTACATTAACCTCCGAGGGCTACAAAGTATGCTCTGATTTCCTTAAAACCTTTCTGCCTCATTTCCAAACAGCTTCTCTCCAAAACCTCCCCAACAGCAGCTCTCAGAGGAGTCGATTATAATGTTTAAGAAGGCTGAAAAGACAACGTTTCTTGCAGATTTTTGACAAGCTTACTCACATGCAGTGACCTCCAGTCAGAAAACTGTTCATTGTTACCACAGTTACTTTCTACACTCTCAACATAAGTTAGAAAAAGACCAACCTTGTCAGGAGCTGAAATCTCCTTCTAGAGTTCCTCATACATCTACTAGTTACGTATGTCCAGGGAACATTGAAAAATTATTTTCTTCTGCTACAGTTTTGATGATATTAGGAAGCTTTATCAGAGTCTTTTTTAAAGATCATCAAATAAGACAGAGTAGAAGGTATCTGTGGAGGTCTCTGGTCCACCTCTCTTGCTCAAAGCGAGGACAGCCTCAAAAGTTTGATTAGGCTATAGAGGGTTATAGCCTGTAAAGTTTTAAATATCCCCAAGGATTTTGTGGTCTCTGGAAAATTTATTCTTTTTCCTTATGGTTTTTTTCCACCAATATTTAACCACAACATCCTCCGTTGGAAATTCTGACTTTTCACAAAGTTACTCAAAACTGTACCAGCTGTGATGATACAGACAATTCACTTTCCACACTATGCCTATAACTGGTTAAAATAAACCACATGCACATTCCTGGTGAAATTCAGTGAAGATGAACACTTAAAGTTCTGGAATATTACCCAATAGGGATATTTTTGTAATGCACAAACTATTATTCTTTTTTTTTTTAATTATTATTACTATATGAAAATAAAGAGGAAGAGCTCTTGTAATTCCTATTTTTGCATCTGTAGGAGAAAGAGCAATTATACTTACCCTTGGATGGAATGCTATAGCAGTGACAAAGTCTATATGCTGAAAACAGCAAAGACATTCTCTTCTTGATATATGCCATAATCTGACAGTTTTGTCCATAGAAGAAGAAAGCAAGAAGTAATTCTGTGAAACAGGAGAATTCCATGGTTTGTTAATAGACACACAAGTAACAGGAAATCCAGAAGCAATCCGATTCATAAAATACTACCAATTTCTCTGTTGCCATGAAATTCAACATTTTATCTTTTCAGATTAAATGTTTTACCCAAATTATCATTACTGATTGGTGCTTTCACTGATGGCTCAATAACAAAAAAATTTCTGGAAGAATTTCAATGGAAAAGTTAACTTCAGAGTAGTTAAAGTATTCAGAGAGGAAACAGCACATCAGGCTTCAGAGAAAGGGTGAAAGCCATTCATGCCCCGGATCCTTCAGCCAAACTGTGTTATTAAAATTACAGCTGTATTCCAATGTGTATATTTAACTGAATAAGCTTTACATGAAACATTTTGAAAGCTAAACACGAGGCAATTTTTCTAATTTTAAGATATTTCTATATTTTCAGCAGCTTTCGATACACTGCATAAAAACAGTGAAGATAAGAAAAGCTATAATACCATACCTCAGAAATCATACAGTTCAGTGGAAATTCCCTCCACTCTAGAAAATTTAACTCCACTATCAAATATCAAGTTGTAAATGTTACTGGCTTGATTTTAATTTTTTTAAGAGACTTTTAATTAGAGGAGCCCAAGAACTTTGTTAATTCTATCCCAACTATTTCAGCTGGAAATAAGGGTTGTCTGCGTAGTCTGTATTAAGGTGCCTTACTTTAGACCATGAGAGATCAAGAAGATCTGCTGTATGCCCTTTGTATTTGCAAAATGGTCGCTGACGAAATGGGGCATTTTTATCATCTGGGTCTTCATCAACTCCACTGCAAATCTATCAGAGAAGTGTACAGAAACATTAGAAACTATTAGCTAGAACAATTAAAAATGAAACAATTATTGTTACAAAAGTACAGTAATTATCGATTTGAAGAACTGATAAACAACACACGTAAATTTGAAATACAATCAGCTGTGAAACATCTTAAAATTCCAAAATTAAGAAGCTTACATTTTCCATACAGTTTTTATCTAATGGGATAAGCTTGACAGCAATTTAAGCAAAAATCTTAAGATAAGCTTTTGGAACAAAAGCCTAACAAAAATTTTAACTTGCTAATAAGAGATCTGTTCAGAACAAACAGGTGCAAAATAAAACGAGAAGTTCCTATACAAAAACTCTCCAGCAAAAGCAACTCAAAACATCATCATCAGTGTGCATGGCTAAGTAAGCATATTCACTTACCTAAGGTAAGGAAACATCCTTACCCTCCCACTTCCCCTGCTGAAACAGTGTATGTTAAATAACACTACTGCTAAAATCCTTGCTTAAATCCTGATTTTGTCATCTGTTTTTTACACTAGTGGAAACCAAACACAGGAAAAAGAAAAAACTTAACACGTTAACTTTAATGGCAGGTTTACTAAATACCTGAACACTCTGTAAGTAACAGCATCTTAATACTGTCCATCAATCATGTTTCACCTTATTCTACACAGATGTAAAAAATGCCAGGTTTTATTATGCTTCTGAGTACCCTATTGTTCAGCTTGGCCTTCCTCAGAAAAGACATCACCAAGTCACAAGTTAAGTAATGCTCTGAGGCAAAACACTAAAGCAGGAAATTCAACAATGTGGGGTTTTTTTCCCTTTAATGTTTCACTCAGAAACCTACTCTGGTTGGGAAGTTACCTGGCGGAAGGCCGAAGCAAAGCCACGTAGATTTTGTAACATGTTAAGTTTAGTGACTTTCTTGCTTGCACCTCATTTGCATGGGGTAACAGTATTTGACTGAAGATGTCTGTTGGTGAAGACAGTTTGTTCATGCCTCAGACATGGGCCAAAACCTCCTTAATGTATTCAGATAAAGCAACAATGAAGATCCAGTGTTACTGAACAAAGGTGACCATCCCACCTCTTCCCCTGCCAATATCTAGTGTACATACCCCTGCATCAGTATCAGACTTCGAAGAATTCAGACTCTCTTGAGATGGGGAGGGAGAGACACGGCCTAGAACACACGCAGAAACATTATGGTCAACTCTAAGTTACCAAATAACTAGGATTTCTAGTCTTTTAGAGCTCTAGCAATGCACAGAAAGATACCTTCTGTGTTGTACTTCATTCGCATGTTATTGAAATAGTCAAAAGCATTCTTTAAAACCCATATTCTTACTACGTTGTCCTGTCCTGCAGATGCAAGTAATCGACCGCAGTGAGAGAATTTCATTGTCCAAACAGCACCCTGTCAAAATAAGAAGATAAATATTTAAGTTACATGAAGTGCCTTCTTCCATACCAAAAAGCCTTTCTATAATGTAAACCGACAAGATTTAGAACATATTAAAACTGCTAAGTTGAGCAATGTACTTGCAAAAACAGTTTGAAAGAAACATGCCATAGGGCAGATTCCTGCAAGAGTGGAGTTAAGGGACTCAGCACTACCACAGCATCCTACATAAAACTGTTACGGTTAGTAACAGCCAGCAAGCCAGGGTTCTGAGTGTTTTATAAGCTGCTATTCAATTTGTAGACCTGGCAAGTATTTGTAGCTGCAGTTGAAGCAACACTTTTTTCCTTTAATAGAAAATGTGTCTGGTTACATCAATTATGACAATTAAAACGAGTACTACATATATTTGTGAAGTTCAGAAATGGCAGGAGTTTTTGCAAAGCCTTTGAATACAACAACCCTTTCCAATACCAAAACTCTTTGAGGAAAAGGTTTGCAGAATCCCTGAAGCCTGAGAATCTACAGATTATTTTTTCTGAAGATCTGATCAAAATAGCCAAAATTTCATTTCTTGCCCAAATATTATTTTCCAGAATGAAACTGCTCTTCAAGAAGAACAAACCAGACAGTCATTTCTGAAGCCCACAGAGTAGATGAAAACTAGAAGTTGAATCTCAGGCTGAACACATTATGTAAAATCACAGATGACATTTCAGAGACCTACCATATGCTCTCCACTGAGATCCTGAACAACTTTAATTTGTTCAAAATCATAAGGTCCCTTGAAGCCATGTGCTGCTTTGAACTTAACTGGTCTTGTATATGGCATCCCTTCATCATCACTGGAGGAAGGATCATCTTGATCTGTATGGAAGACTAAGAGGAACACAAATTCAGCAGTACATATCACAGCACACATTTAATCTATTAGTAAGCAATTGCCAATACTTATTGGAAGCAGATTAGTCTTGAATTAGCAAATTTTTACAGGCAATATTAATATCTTAAAGCAAAATAAGAATACTATTACAAAGTCTAAAAAGACATCTGTGCTAATTTTAGGCTTCAGTGAATCCAAACTCTGAACACTCAAAATAAGAGCTGCTACTAATTTTTGTTCTGCCCCTTTCTTAGCACTGGGTCTTGCATTCAGCAGATCCTGCAGTAAGTGATTTTTGTCAGTTTAATGCTTGCTGAAAATTAACCATTTCATTGCATTGGTTTCTTCTGACTGAATATGCTGAAACGGCTTGGTGATTTGCCCACGAAGCATAAAAATTGTAAAAGAGCTGGCACAACAAATGCAGCACCAAAAGTCTGCCTGAAAGAAAGACTGATCAAACAAGAAGGGGCGAGTACGTTTGTAGCTGGCAAATCTAATAGGAGCTCAAGCCACATAAGAATTCTGATAGTGGCACTGGTTATCAGAAAACAATATGATTTTATTAAGGTAATGAAGACAACCCCAACTTCTACTACTACTTCACAGCTAGTCTCAGAATACCTACTAAGCTATAAGCTTTAACTCTAAAAAGCCATGTCAACTGTACAGTAGTAGTATACAGCAGTATAAGACCCTGACACAGCTTTGACTCCTAGAAGGCCAATGATAAACAGACTATCCTATTAAAAAAACAGCTATAAAAAGTCAGTGTCACTGACCTTCATCTCGAACACTCTTCACTTTATTTACAGCACGTTCACCATATTCTTCAGCAAGGTGCTTTGCTCGCTTTACAGATTTGCCAAGGAATTTTTTCAGCTGGGTCCTTAAAAAGCAAGGGCACTTTTTAAACATATAATACCGGCAAATTCCCATTTTTCTAATTATGAATCCATAATTTTGACTTGAAACGTAATATTATTACTTCCCATCACTGCTTCTTAAAATAAGAATTTATCTTTCCAGCAGTGATGTAATCTTCAGTTTAACTGCAGAGCAGTGGGCTTACATGAATTCAGATATCACTTGTACCTCAAAGGTAAGTTGTTCAGAAGTTAGAAGGAACTTCTGCTGAGAAAAACAAAACCTGCCTTTTCTTTATAGGGACATGAAACAGCAACTTACGTTTTTTGCTTTAACCTCCCTCCATCAGTATCTGTTTGCTGTGTCTGCATTTTGTCTTCATCATCAGACTGTGCTGCATCATTACTAGAAAATGTAGAAGCGATTGTTTAACACAAAATCATAATGAAACTAAATAAAATTAAAGTAGGAGCTACACTTTAGGATCCATCCTTCAGATAACACATTGGAAATACATGGATATGATGTTAATCATATAGTAAAAAAGATCTTTCAGTTCTTAGGCACCTTGATACTGAAACTGTATACACACTCCAGATGTCAATGATAGATTACTCCCTTCCACAAATTCAGAACTTGAAGCTTATTGTGATGCTTTGAAAGCTGACAGCAGACAAAATACATTATATTACAGGAAAATCTGTCAGCCATACTGATGACCACACATCTTCAGAGCACCAGTGTCTACTATATTAAACACTGAAAAAGCTACAGCAGGTGGTAGCACGAATAATATCTGCCTTCATGTATGCAAAAACTATGACAGAACAGTATTGGAAAGAGCTGAAAGCTATCGTCATTCATACCTGACATATTCTTTAGTTCTCCTCATGATATGCAAAGTTAGGGGATTAATGCCTGTTGGCAACTTTTCTTCTGCCAAACTCAGGGGTATTTCTTCACCTGTATCAAGGTTTTTTATCATTACGCTCGCTAGAATTTCCTATGGAAAAAAATAAGACGCGAAATCAAGATGACTTGATTAGACTCCATAACCTAGAGCAAAATATAAATTACCTGATCTAACAGATGATTTATCTTAATGGGAAATTCTGTAGCTCACTATATATTTATTTTACAAACACTAAGTTTAAGTTAAAATTGCCTTTAGTGTGTTAGCACAAACATTATCAATCACTATACACAGGTGGACAACTACATGTCATCACAAGCTTCAGCTTCATAAATCAGAAGCACAGCCGTATAGATATCAGTCACCGCTGTGCCAGTATCAAACATATTATGTAATTAAAAGATTTCAAAGTCTTCCTCTTTCAGATATTCTAACACCTGTCAGTTAGATTTAGTCAAAGACAACCTTTAAATCCAAAGAAAAAGCATTTAGACCTAATTGGCAGTACACAAAGGAAAAGAGTTTTTTGAGCCTCTCGTGACCTGTTGATGATCACACATCTGTTTAGCAGCAGCAAAAAAAGCTGTACACAGATAAATACAAATAAAAAATGGCAGCAGCTTGATGACATTATTAGGATTAATGGAAACTATTAACTGAAGAAACTACTTAACATAAGGAAAATCATTCTCCTATTGCTGACTCCTTCCCCTTTGAGATATATGACAAAATGCTGGTGTTCCCCAACATTGAAACCTTATAAAATGTTTGCATAGCTACAAACACAAACTCATAGCATTTCAGATCTATTACAGTTCACATATTTAAACACTAATACTACATATGACCCAGGGAGGTGTTTTGGTGGACAAAGCCAGCATGTCATCACTCCTGTTTGTGTCCTTGGTCACAGCATACTGTGGTTCAGACCACAGAGAGCGACATCTGACTACTCTAATTCCCTTGACAGACTAGAAAAGCCAACACAAGAATGTACTATGTACAGACCACATTCATTAATACCTCATCTGTGAGCTCTCTTCCAGAATTAGACCTGGGTCTTTGTGGTCCAAGCACTTCATTAGTTGTTTGGCCATCAGGTGCTTTCCCATTTTCCTGAAATTTTGCAGACAGAACACATGATGTCTAGTGTAACACTAATGTGATAGAACACGTTGCAGTTATTGAACTTAAAAATCTTTATTTCCCGTTACCTGTGCAGTGACTATTTTATCTCCGCTAGTTGCGCTTGCCAAATCCAAAGAAGGCTGAGAATCTTTGGGCATACCTTCTGTAACTGTACTTGGAGTTAAAAGACCACCAGCTGTAAAGCTCTCCCGAGAAACTGAAGAGAGATTCATATTAAAAAAGAAGAGCATAAAACTTGCCATAGACAGGCTACAGATTGTTAGAATCCTAGCATCCTGAACACCCTTTCCGATATGTTTGACTTTTTTAAACATCAGCTGCCAACAAATCTGCCTTATCAATTATATATTTCATATACATTTGGAGGCACAGGCACAATTTCACACCTAGTTCTCTGAAGTTTTATTAACAATTTTTTTTTTAGTTATTTCCCCAGGAACCCAGGACTACTCATTTTCATGAGATCTCAGTCTACATCTTGACTTTTATTTCTATGCAAATACAGACGGGCATGCATTTAATTTGAAGTGTGTAACTTTTCTTAGTTTCTGTATTGATGAGGTAACTTCTCCTTGCTACAGAAGTTGCTGCTTTGGTAGGAAGTGTTAGTTTACAAGAAAGTCTATGAATTGGGAACACTTGCAAAGTACACAAATGCAAAGGTGTCTCTCCACTATAAGATGCTAAGATTGTTGAAAAAATTTTTTTGGCTCATTTAGATGTTAACTAAACTGAAATCACAAGATTGAATGACTCTTCACTCAAAACACAAAAATAGTAAGCATGTAGATAACTGAAGCCATCTAAAATAGAATACTTGCCTTCTAAACCAGGTTTTTGCACTTCAAATTCCAGTTCACTCTTCTTCTTCCGGGGTGGTGGAGCTGGCCGTGCAGGTGGTGGAGGTCTTGGAGGAGGAACATTTGTTGGAGGCGGTGGTCGTGCTGGGACAGGCTTCTTTGTGCTAGCAACTATATCAGGCTCTACTGTAAGCTGCCTTGGCGGTTTTGCTGGAGGCATTTCTTCTGCTGTAGAAAGGTCTTTGGTAGATGAATCTGAAGCCACTTGTTCTAAAGTACTTGCCTCTTTCTTGTCTGTTGTGTCCTCCTTTTTTGATGTCTCTTCTTGTGCTTCAGTTTCATCCATTTTATGGTCAGTTGCATTCGGTACTTCTGTTAGTTCACAAGTTTCCTGTTGCTCGGAAGTAAACAAAAGCTTCCCTGACACCAATTCAGCATCCTTACACACACTCTGATACACTGGTTCTCCAGGGTCTTCTTGTAATGACACCTTAGCAGCTAATACTTCTGGAATACTACCAATAATATCTGTTCCAGAAATCCAAGCATTTGCATCTGAAGTTGGAATAGTCATTTCTTTTCCTCTAGAAACTAAAGAATCATCATCCGGTTGTTGTGCCTTCTGGCTTTCTTCTATAATACTGTCAATGATCTGAAAACCAATGCCAAAACCATTCCGCTGTTAAATAGAAGACATTTCTAGGGTACACTTATCACTCAGTCTGTACAACATCCACATGAACTCTTCCACTGAGGAGCTGCTTTGTATACAAAATATATTTTGTTTAAAAATTCTGGAGAGCTAGGCACAGAAATAGGCATAATAGAAAAATAAAACAAAGTGACTAATTTCCATTCCTCTTTAACATACTTAGAAAGTTAGAAAACAAGAGGTATTCACTTTTCAGAGTTCTCATACACTGCTAAAAATAATCCTGTAAATTAAACAAATAATTCAACACTGGCCAACCCTAAATATATTTTTAGAAAGCATATTTACCCTTTAAATGGTCACTCTTAATAACATTGACAAAGTGTAACCTATGTTAGTTTAGCATGAAGACTGGTTATTAAATTATTTAATATTTAGTGTGAAGAGCACAACAACATCTAACTAACCTCTTTCGAATCATCTTGTTTCATTTCTTGCACAAAGGTTTCATTTCCAGTTTTGTGTAGCTTGCTGTCTGTATCCTATGGAAAAAAAAAAAAAAAAAAGCATAAGGTGATGGTAGCAAGTCCTTTGGTAAGATGATGTAACAAAAACATAGCTACAACAAATTAAATACCATAAAGGTCAAGAATTCTGCTACATTTTCACACATTACCCCAGCCAGATAGGTGTTAGAACAGTAATGCACAGTATGCACTAAGGGTATTTCACACCCCCATGAACAGAGAGAAAGCCCATTTAGAGAAACATACACATCTGCAGCAAGGAAAATACATACTGAAGTATATTTTCTTCATCAGCTTGTGGGAAAGGATGCAAAAACTGTATTACCACAAGATATAATAGAAGTGTTCCTCCTTAGACTTTTTTTAGACACCCGTCTGATCAAAACAAATCTTTATAGCATGGTCTCATAATATAGTGTCTGAAAAAAATGCACAACTCTTGTAGACACCCGTCTGTGAGAGTTCTGACCTCAAGAAATGACATATGCAGCGACAGCTGCAATTATAGACATTTCTTTCCCCCTACTCCCTCCCTCTCCCTCCATCCACAAAGTTTTCTAATCTAAATGCAAGCTCTACTTTGCTTTATCACTAAAATCTATCTTCAAAGGTATGACGACTTAAATACTGAAGTGTAACCAGTGTCTACAGAAGCCCATTCTATTACTTGCTAATTCTATTGACATTTAACTCGCACACCTGTTAAACTTTGGACTTAGGAAATATTTCTCACCCATTCCAAGACAAACTATACCCTTAGTCACAATGTTCACTCAGCTGATAAGCAGAGAATTACACTTTCTACCTTCAAAAACTTAGCTTTGAACAAGTTACTTAGCAAGATATGTAAAAAAAATTAAAAACTGTACAAGCAACATACAGAACTTCATAGCTAATAATTCAGTCAACAAGACAATAAAGTTAGTTTTGAAGTTCATTGACTGCATTTAGTGAGAATGCTAGAGTGACATCTCCTGAATGGCTTACACATGTAATACTTAATCATTAAAGGGACATTAAAGAGAACACAAAATAGAGGGTAAGCCTCTGTTCCATAAGAGGTAAGGTATGGTACCACTGTAAAAAGATTATTGATTGAGAGCAGAGTGCTGCTGACAAATCAGACACACTGTTTTCACTATGATTTCCCAACACTTTGTGGACAAAACGTCAAGCCGCCTTTGTTTTATGTAAAAGCATTGCATAGCATCACCTTTGGCCCTTCTGAGACTAGGAAGAGAGCATTATTTGTACAAGGTTCCAACTCTTTGCCTATCTAATGTGTGCCAGATTCAGCTGCACTGTCACTATGCACAGATGCAGCATACCAATTACCTGCGTGGGAAGTGGCAATGCTGTCTCATTAAGCTAAATATAGTGTTTTATCATCACATAACCTAGAGGGAAGGCTTTCGAAGTACTAACACTAAGGTTTTTCTTATTTTTAAGACAGACAGAACAAAGTCAACTATTTCATATAAATTGAGACCAAAACCCAAGTGCTGCAGGGACTTCATACTCACAACTCACTCGAGAGAGGGTAGTCTAGTAACTAAGCAGAGCGCAATTAAATTGCACATATACATTTCAGAATAAAATTAGCTTCAAGACATGTTAACGTACCCTAAATAAAAGTAAAGTTGAAATTTCAAGGGACATAAGCACAATTGCTATGTACAAGGAAAGCTTATAATTTCCCCTCTGTGTAGATATTAGGGCTACTGTAGCACACCTACTTAAGGTAGAAATACTCAACAAGCATTTGATTAAGAAGAAACTCACTTTTAATGCATGGGATCCAAGTTTCATCGGTGACCTGTTATAAAGAGAAGACAGATTCAGGTACAAAGGAAAAAAAAGATCTCTTTACATTAAGCTTCATATTAAACAGCTTGTAGTAGGATCTTCCTGCCCAGTGAATGTATACGCCATACTTTAGACAAGCAATAAAGTGAATGTTTTGCATACCACTCCTTTACATAAAAGGGTCCAAATAAAGCTCCCAACTGTTTGTAATACACAGATTGACAGCTTCTACAATCCCTGAAAGTTTCACAGCAGAACCTTCTAGAAATCAACACTAGCACAGCCATTCTGCCCTTCAGCCTTTCTAGTAGACGTGAGGTCTTGTTTCTTATCATGATGCTCAGTATAACTGTAAGTATTTACATTAAACCAGGAGGGAACCAGCTTTGCACTACTTTCCAGAATGCATACTTTGAAACAGTGAACTTGCATTAACATCCACTCACACATAACCTCTCATTTCACTAATTACATGAACAAGGTATCTTAGGGGAATAGAATCAACTAATTACTTCTCTTCAGGTCACCACTCAATTCAATCAGTGAACAGTCAACTCTTACTACATTCTGAACTTTCATTTTCTACGAGATTTTCAGAATTCTAGAAGATATTTAAATATTGACTCACAGTGCTTACTCTGGCTACAGGATCTTACTCATATGAAGAAGGCGAAAGGTTGGGCCAGATGATCTTTAGAGGTCCCTTTGCACGTGGGCTATTCTATTTTTCTACTAGTTGTCATTCACGAGCATAGACCAAGTTAACGATTGCTTCCTTAAAAGCTTACTATCAAATGAACCACTACGTGGACCATAGAAGCATTCCAGCTGGCTATTTGTGTCGAGCAATACAAACAAATATAGAGATCTCAGGCTAATTTGCCCCTCCTGCCTCCAAAACAATGGTTTCAAGGGACAATACCTTCTGAAAAACAAATCAATTTCCATTTCATCTTTAATAGTCTCAGTTCTTCTACTGTCTGAAAGCATTTAATCACAAAAAGAAAAGATAACATTTATATAGCAGAGTTAGATAAACAAGAAAGTACAGTGGATTGATGCATCAACACTGTATCATTTGTAACCAGTACCTCAAATCCTGATGCTTCTGTCCAGATACTGACCCTTAAGATGCACAATATCTGCAACACTGTTTTGAGACATAATCCTCCTAGAAGGCACTAACCCAAATGTGCAAAAAAGAACAAAATCAGTATTTTGACTTGTAAAACAAACACATCTTTCTTCTCCCAATATACATCGCCAGGAAAGGCCACAGCCTGTGTTGAAGTGCTGGTTACTGAAACATTTTCAGTTCCATTATCAACTCTTGGATTTCCTTAGAAATAGTGGTAGAAGTGTGCGTCAGTTCGCTAAATCCACAAGATAACTTTAGAAATGAAATATATAATTACAACAGTAACACCTGGGCTTCAGCAAGGTGTAGGGTTCTGTCATACAAGGCACTGCTTGGACTTTACAACCTAAATAAAATGCAAATCCCTGAACTGCAAATAGATACTTTTGTTTTCGATTTTGGTATAAGCAAATCATTCCTTCACTGGTAACACAAAACATGAGGTACAAAAGACAATGCTACCCTTTCAAACTTCTTCAGCCAATTAAATTTTGTGGAAAAAACACACTCAAGCTAAAACAGATGTTATTCATCGCTCTCATGCTTTACTCAATACCTTGGGAAAAAAGCTGCTCAAGTGATAAAGGCTGCAGAGCTAGCGGGTGTAGAATACATCATAGTGCTGATAAAGCACACATACACATCTTATTTTAAGGTGAAGCTTTATCTTTGACATTACATGTTTTTAAAACATTGCAAAGCTTCCACAACTATTTGGCAATAACACCACTTTCATAACAGTTCACAGTCAAGTAAGTTTAGTAGCTTGCCTGAGATCGAGCTAAGTGTTTATGAGCACCATTGCTCCCTTAGTTGTGGTTTATAAGCTCTTACATTTATAAAGACAAAGTCAGTCACAGACTCAGTTTGGTAACTTAAGTCTCTTGTAGCTCAACATTACTCTGCAATGGTCTTGCCTTCCCAACAACCCGAAGTTACCAGTGTTCTCCACTTCCCAGTTTTACTTAAGGGCCACTAGGTTATGGACACAGTATCTGAAATGCTTGCATTGAAGTATATATCCTGCTAAAAGTGCCTGGGAAGATTTATGGAGATCAATCCAATGATCAAAAACTGATCTGTAGCTTTACAGGGCTGTCAGGTAGAACATGAAGACTGATGTATGCCACAGAAAAAGCCTTAATTTTGTTGTCTAGTGTGACTGTTTAGTAAATAGTGGGATTTAAAAATTGATAACGAGATCTCACAGACTGCTTTTCACATAAAAACTTATAATTTAAGTTTTCTTACATGATAACACTGTCAAACCAGTTTAATAAAGTTATCTACAAAGATTAAACAAATTTCCAAGAAAAATCCCATTTTGCCTGGATAAACATAGCCGGGTACCTGATTAATCCAAAAGTCAAATAACCTCATGAAGAACTTCTTCTGTTTTGTATTTATTCAGCTGTCAAATTAATCCTAACACCAACCAGACCACAGGAAGCTGCCATTCCCACTATCAGGTAGCTCCAGCCCAGTAACGAGTCAAACTACGCTTCACATTTTAAACATGTTGTTGCTAAGTTTCGTGACAGAAAAGAAAAGCATTTAGATATTAAAAAAACCCCACAATTATGATCTGCCTTTGTCAAATCCCAGAACTGCACTGTCTGTTTTCCTGGAGGATATACACTGTTACAAAGCAGATGTGGTAGCAGGCAGATGAAAGAGGTTTAAAACATAGGACTAGCAGCAGCACACTGTACAGAACATAAAGGTTCAACAGTCAGTTCAGTAACTCTGTTTACTGCTGTCCTTCAGCTTGTAAAGGCACACACTGTGTTCCTCCCTCTAACCTACATCTGGCCTGGAAGCTACAATTATTCTTGCTGCAGCTCTCTTATGGCAGTCCACACCTTCAAAACCACAAAGATTCATGACTATAATGCACTGTTTGCGCTGCCCTTGGAAAGCGTTCGGGAATCTGAGCTAACTCGGAATGCAGAAACTTGTCCACAGTGTTGCAAGTCACTACAGCGACATAACTAACACTCTGCGCTCCATATCTTTGCTGCCAAGATCAGTTTCACATGTTGGCTAAAATATAAATGAACAAAAAAGTTGCAGTAAGCACGTCCCATGTGTCTGTCTACAGGGCACAATTTAACATCACCTAGCTCCCTACACAGAAGAAAACTCGATTCTTCCGGAAAAGCATTAAAGCAACTTATAGATAGGACTACTGAAGCTAGAATTCAAGTTTAAATTAAGGTACCAGAGGATATTTCTCACTATTGACACCATCTCTTGAATCCAGCACCTTTTAGTTTTCTCATAACAATTTTTAGAATACGAGCACACTAAGAACAAACTTGCCCTGTGCTGTTAGGCATATGATATTTGAACTATTAAGGTTTGGCAGTTCTTGATTTCAGAGTGGGTGGATCACTTTTCTTATAAATAAAATATAAGAGAGTCTGTCACATGCCTGAATCCAAGCTTGCCTTACTTCATATTTTCCTTCTCTCAAAACTGACATCCTCTTTCATGGGATGGTTCATGCCTCTAAATTTCAGTCTTTTTCTAAACATCTTCCATGGTTATAATCTTTTGAAAGCAGAATGGCAGAGCTTAAAGAAGGGCACCTGCTGCCACACTACCGCCTCCTCTCCACTCCTGTGGCTACACAACAAATACACGTCTCCACTGACCAGTCCACACAGGCAGCTACGTAACGTTCCTAGGGGTTAGAAAAGCATATAGAAACAGATGTTGTTTGAGACCTAGCTACTGAACACAGGCCTACTCTCCACACATCCTGTCAGAAATAGAATTACATATAAAAGGCAAGATCTGCAGCAGAAGTGAAGCATGCAGGCCAAGCCAGAGGGGATATAGTAGTCTCTAAATACCTGGTTTGAACACTTCACCTCATGGAAGTGATTGGTCCAGCAGAGTTATCTCAGACCACTATCATCCGAAAGAAAAATTTTTTAACAAGTTTGCAATTTTTGCTAATTAATTCTGAAAGACTACCAGTTATACATATACTTGAGGATGGAGATATGATGCTCTCTTTGAGAGAAGGGCTTAAGCAGCAGTGCCTATTAACCTGCAGTGGGAACTGGGAGCTTACATCCAACCTGGAAATTCCACTCTTGCACATCACATGAGACAATAAATAAAACAAATAAATAGCAAAGAAGGGAGAAAGTTTACATTAACAGTTGTCTCTACTTTCAGAATTTCTGTATTAGCAGTGATCAAACACATGGATCTCGGGGCAGGAAGCTACAAAACTCACATTTTTAATGACAGCAAATACATCTACACCGCTTTCCTAAAAACTGGCTACAGCATATGCTGCCAAAAAGTTTTCCTGATCATCAGAACACTGAATGCACAAGGACATGCCTTAAACTGCAGAAAGCAATAAGCGCTTGTTTTCAGTTTCCTCCCATGAGACAGTTTTGCTTCTTTTTTGTGTCCCAACTCAACACCATTACACATGCATGGGTCTCAAAACTACAATCTACAAGCCTGTTTCAAAGAACAGTCCAATGCAGATGTGAAAACAGCTCTTAAGAAATGTCAAAGCTTATTTAGAGAAAATACTCTCCTATTATTAGCAGATTCAATAGCAGACTGAATCACAAACTCAGTATCTCTATTGCAAACTAAGCCCGCTGAGACCACCTTCTTACTTGACTCAAGCTGACAGAGTTCTATTGACTTGAATCAGTGATGCATCCTTACAACCTACAGAAGAGCAACAGAAAAATTAAAAGCATCTTCCATTTTAATTTCTAGTGAGTAGTTTCATATTATCAAGCTCTGCTTAGATACAGGTAGGGGAAACCTACAAAGTCAGGATGTATGGCATTATCACTATCAAATTAAAGGTAGGATGTGCAGTTGGCCAGATTTAATAATTCACTCCTACCAAAAGGCCCGGTTTTCCCTTCCTGCCTGTGGCTGCTAGCTACACAAATCCCATACCTTCACCCTCTCCTGTCCCCATCCTGCCAGGTTCCAGCTATTTTAACTTATTGAACAGTTTTTGCTGTTGCCAGTTTTTAATTACTTTAAGTTGAAGCAACTCACAGCAGAGTTGGATGATCGCTGGTGCCAGAGCAAGGCAAGGAATTGGAGCAAAACCTCATTTCAGCATAAGAGCTGTTAACTTGGTTTATCACATCTCACAGAACTGTCTGCCAAGACGTGCCCTTCACCAGGCTACGTAAAAAGCTAAGTTCAGAAAAGCTTTGATACAGGATGTGTGGGTAAGGAGAAGAGATCTTGTCTTTCCTTTGTTCTAAGCATCCAGTGACCACTGACACGCAGATTAAAACAAGCCCTTAGTCAATTACTAAAGCTTCAAATGGATGGAACCCACAATCTATATCTTATCTCTCTTTGAACAAGCTACACGAAACCTCACCCTGCAAGGTCAAATAATGGAGAGGTTTGGTCCAGCCTCCATAAAAACAAAAAGTATGATTCAAGCCATAACCTGCTCAGCACACAACCGGAAAGAGATATTTACAATTTAAAAAGAGAGAGTGATTTTGGCTAACATCAACAGTACAGTAACACGGTCAATTTGGGGGTAACACCTACATTAACATTTTGTCTACATTAGAAAACGCTCCTCGAAGTTGACTACATAGAACCACAAGCAGCATCCAAGCAAGACACTCAACCCAACCACCAGGCGCGCCCGGGGCCGTTCCAGGCGCAGCGGCGCCCAGTCTGCTGCTAGAGGAGCCCGCTCCCCGCCTTTTCCTCACAGAACCCGCTGCTCCATCGCATTCTGGGGGCGCGTTCCGCGCCTCTCGAAGGCCTTTTCTGTCAGGAAGGCGGAGACGGGCTCACGGCCACGGCCACCCCCTAAGAAAGCACCGCGAACACCCTCGGTTTCTGCCCAGCCCGCGCCCCCGGCCGGGGGAGGCAGGGCCGCGCCCAGGCCGCGCCGAGAGGCAGGAGGGGAGCGACTCACGGCGCGGGGGAGGCGCCCGCCAGGTGCACGTCCTCGGGCGCGTCGTAGAACTCCTCGGTGTCGCTGTCGGAAGCCATGGCGGCGCCGGGCCGGGCGCGGCCCCGGCAGCGCTGCGGAGGGCGGGGCGGGGCGGCACCCGCCGCGCGTCTCGCGAGAGCGGCGCTGGCCACGCCCCCGGCCGGGCGGAAGTGCAGGGGGCGTGCAGAGGGAGGGGCTTCGCCCGCCGAGTGACGTCACGGGGCGGGGCTGCCAGCAACCGTTGCCGCGGCGGCTAACGCGGTGCGGCACCGTGCACCGAGGGCAGCGCCGAGCGCCCCGGGGAGCCCGTGCGGCACCGTGCACCCCGTGAATCACCGCGTACCGGGAGCAGGGCTGTGCACCCGGAGCAGCCCGTGTAGCACCATGCACCGGCGGCAGCGCTGTGCGCCACGGGGAGCTTGTGTATCACCGTGCACCCCTATTACTCTACTAGATGAATTGCTGAGAAGTTTTTTCTTGTTAACTTCTATAATGAATGAATTCGATTGTTTTTTTTTTTTTTGTTCTGGTAGCAGAAATGAAATTACATTGTTCTGTATTTGCTTTTCCTTGTATTTTCTTGCTAATAAATTATCATGTGATTTTCCACTCATTTTTTTTCTGCAATCACATTGTCGATGATCAGATAGCAATAACTCACCAAGCAGAGGCTTCCCTTTGAAACCCGAAATGCTTTTAATATCTGCACTGTGATAAGTACCTGTTTCTAAGTCAAAGCATTATTTCTTCATTGACACGTGTGTCAATGACAAGTTGGTTGTAATTTCAGGCTTCTCTCAACTTTCTCTGTGTGTTGACCTCCCATCCTGTTTGCTCTCTGGCACCCTTAGCTGAATTACAGCTCTTTTTCATGTGCCTTTTCTGATTTCTAATAAGCACGTGGTTCCCCAAAACAGTGACACAAACCAGAGCTCTGTATCTCTGCACTTATTTTTGTAAAATGGATCAGAAGTCAATCTATTTAAGACAATTACCTTTGTCATATTGGTCCATGGAGAGGTGCTTGTGCATATGCAAACATACACACACTCCCCTTGCACATGCATGTGGAGTAAGGCCACATCCTCCAATTCCCTTAAAAAAATCATGAAGCTTCTCAGCCAAACCAGCAGAATGGGATGACAGGAAGGGGAGAAATTAGAAATGCATGAACAATTCTTCTGATTCCTCTTAAAAACAAGGAAGCATGAGCCTAGTGCACACCTTAAGCTCTTAATATTGAAGCATTTGTGCAAATAAGTAGTACAGAAAATGACTGACTTGCGATTTGTTGCTCACTGTTCCTGCTCTAATTGACGGCCCAACACGACAACTGCATTAGCGTAAGTAGGATGGTCTCTAAATTATTAAAGACGATGATGATGTAACCTTAGCTGGGAAGGCAGGCAGCTCTAGAAACTGGGAAAAAAAGTGCTATTGAAAAAGCATCTTGAATTGTTTATTAGTTTGTCAGTAATTGACAGCAGCTGTATGACTTGATGCTTTGTTAGGCGGAGGAAATTATATGGTTGCAGAATAGAGGAACGTTCAAATAAAAGCCAGATTCTGGCATTTAGTCAGGCCTACATGATGATTAAAATTCAGCTTGAGTGCAGTGATCTTGGCCTTCCCACTCCAAACACATTTGCCTTTTGCGTCAGAGTGGCTTCTCAGAGGATGTGAGAACCCTGGACCAGAAGGATTATCACTACGGCTCCACTGTGACACAGCCCAGAGTGCCATTGTCCGTGGAGACAAATATAATATTGGCTATAAAGGTTTCATCTGAGCGTCAGGAAACCCACTGGACAAGAAAGCCTGAGCAGGACAGCGTTACTGCCAGAGGCATGTGCCAATGGGGTACACTCCAGAGTTAGGAACACTGCAGGGCTTTGCAGAGCGGTGCCAGGGCTCAGTGCTGCTAACTTTCCTGCTTGTAGTGATCAGCAAGAGGACAATTAGATATAACAGGGACAAAGTTTCCAGAGATAGATGATGACGGTTATAATTAGTGTTTACAAATGACCTGGGTGTTTTCTCTGCAGGGTTGGCACCACCCTTTCCCAGGCTGCAGACTTATACGACTTATACCCAACATCGCCTCTGGAACAGTTGTCCCAAAAATCAAAACCACACGAGGAAGAAGAGGACGTATTAGGTACATATCCTTGTGATGGCAGACTCTTTGGCATAATGGATAGCACATTTGCTAGGATTTTCTAACATAAAATGATACACAATTGAATTAGTTGAATTATTTTCTGGCTTCTATGTACTGCTTAACAGACAATCTGTGCGTTTCACACCTAAGTTAGCACAAACTGGTCCCAGTGCTTCCCCAGTACCCTCTGGCTGAAGCCTATACCTGGTCACTGAAGGTCCTACATACCCCCTCTGCCCCTCGCTGCGTGGTGATAATTTTTCTTTTCTTTGGCTTAGACATGAACTTCCCCCAAAGATCCCCGTGAATCAGAGCTCACATGTCGGCTTGTCCCTAGCACCCTGCAGTGTCAGCAGGACTATCCTATCAAAATCACTGCTGATGTGAAGTTTCCCGATCTTTTGCCACCGCCAGGCTGATTTCTAGCATAAAGGCTTGTATCTGCTTAAGGAAACGTACTGCTGCTTTTCTAGTTCAGAAGCCCAGAAATCACAGAAGTCCCTTTCCATTGTTTCCTAGCTCATTTACTAGCAGGGCTGATGTTGGCGGATAGGTCTGATTCCCACTATATGTTAATATACTCACTGCAGACTGATGTAGGGTTGATTTGCAGCATCTGCAAAATATTACCAGTCTCCTGATTCATCCGGTCACCTGGGAACATAAGCTCTTAAAGCAAAATTATTTTTTTTTATCATTGCATTCACAAAATAAGGGCTGGAATTATGTGTGGAGAGAACTTGGAGCTGGTTCCCTCCAGCAGCACAGCCCGTGGGTGATCTCCTGCTGTTCCTGTGGGCACAGGGAGAGGCAAGGAGGAGATGTGCTGGAAGAACTTCTTGTCCTGCATTATCTGCAGGGAAAAAAGGGTCAAAGTCAAGCCCAAAACATGTGGTTGAGCCAAGAACTGTGCCGAGATCTCCTGCATCACATCCCAGGGCTTGGGGATGCTTATCTGTGTGACCTTGCTCCCCTGGGATACAGAGTTTGGTGAGAGTAGAAGTGACAAAGATGACCAGTGGTGATGATTATATGGAACTGTGATATGGCTTGGGAATGGCATCAAGGTCAGACAAAAGATGGTGATTCCTTCGGATTTAAAGTCCTGAGCCTGCGCTGGTCTAAGCCAGGAAAACAGGAAAAGCTACATACCTTGAGCACACGTGCAGGAGCATCTATCTTTGCCAACTCATTTGACAACCCATTGATGTAAATCATGATTTCTGGTTCTTGTGAGAACTGCTCCTTCCCAGCACTGCAAACCACTGCTGACTCACCACCATCACTCCGGCAGCCTCCCACAGCACCTGCCACCACAGCCATCATGCGGCAGCACCCCAGCCCCCATGCTGTCCTGGGAGAGGGTTTGGTGGGATCACGGCATCTTTGTGCAAATGGTGTTCACACAGGATAAGGCTTAACTATGCACTGAGCTAACAACAGCCTGGCTCTCTCCTTAGAGGTGTCCTGTGGCTTCTGCTACAGCAAATGGCATCGTGTGTGTGTGCGCGTAGGGGCCGACGTGTAGGTATGCAGACACTCATGTACGCAGCATGTTGTTATAGCTCATGTGCCAGGAAAATGTGTCAGGGAGCAAGGCAGCGTGATGCAGGACACAGCAGAAGCTGAGCAGACCACGAGGAGCTGGATTTCCATCTGGATTTCCATCACTTTTATCTCCTTTTGCTTTTCCTTTCTTTTTCCTCCACCTTGGTCTCAGGTGGTGGCCCAGCAGATATGCTGCTCCAGGTTTTTATCCCGGAGTGTTAATAAACCCCTTTGCTGTTCCAGAGCCTCCAGTAATTGCCACCACTCAAAACAGTGCTGGAGAGCCAAGATGAATGCAGGAGAATGAGGAGGGGAAGTAAATCTGGCAGTGTTGGCAGTGAGAGGGAATGGGAAACTGGAGGAGGGAGGGAGGATCCCTATGAGCAGGGAGCCAAATGATGTGGAGGAGCTGAAATCATCCCGCAAGGGGGTAAAGAAATGTGCTGAGAAATGCAAACACAAGGACAATCGGTGGAATGTGGTTCAGCACCTGCCTTCAGGCACAGAGGAGTGGAAAACCTGTGCTGGGAAATGCTCTGTACCCAGCTGGGGGCTCCCACACAATCCTCCCCAGGCATCCAGGTAACACCAGTGGCAAAACTCCCATAAATACCAAATCAGATCATTGCAAACATGCTGACAAAAATGTATAGAGCAAAGTGTTTCCTGAAGAAGGTGCGGCAAGGGAGAGAGACGCAGCAGTATTGACTGTGTCTGTTATTGTGTGTGTCAGGTGGAAACCAGTGGCGCTCAATGGCTGCTGATCGCTATAAGTCACGCTGCAAGACCTGTGCCTGCGCTGTTTACACCAGCAGTGATGAAACATGTTTATATTCATGCAGGTTATGAAGCTGACAGAGAGCACGTGGTGCTAGAAGACATGCCTTTTCTTTCTGGAAGCCTGGGAAGTGCTCTCCACCAGGCATGTGGTAGGAAAGAAAATATCCCACATAGCTGTGAAATGCAGATGTGGAAAATATTTTTACTGAATAGACTGGGTAGTGTTTTCCTGTCATGATTAAGAGGAAAATGTGTTCTGACGTAAAGAGATTTTGCAGAGTTTGTTATTTTGGAGGTTTCAGGCTCACATTGAACCATGTGCACAAGATAGGCTACAGCATCCTTCTTTAGTCCTGTTTTTTTCTGTTTGCAGCCCTGATGGAGTAGCAGGTCTTCAGGAAAGGCAAACTTCTCATTATTCCTGAGATAACAGGCTAGAAGAGTTACGTCCCAGAAAGACATCGCCTGAGACAGGTGACTCCAGATGGGTGGTGAGACTTTCCCATAATATGACTTTTCTGGTCCTACAGCAGTCCCGGTACAGCCCTGCAGCCATGAGAGGAGCAGCCAGGCAGGGCTGCAGCCTCCTTCCTTACAGGGCTGCGCCTCCCACATCCAGAGGTGCTCAGCAGGTTGTTTTTTTATGCAGTTAAAGTTATTGGCTTTATTTTAATCTGCAAAGGCCAGTCCCAACCAGGGCAGATGCAGTGGGGAGTCACTATTCCATGGCCCAAGAGATGGGAGGAAGAGGGGTCAGTGCCCACCGGGAGAAAGGTGCCTTTTTGCTCCCAGCACAGGGTGAGCCCAGACCTGACCCTGCCTCCATCCCTGCCTTCATCCCACAGGAGTGGGGATGTGGAGCCTGGAGCTGCGTAGTGGCAGCTGGTTCCTCACGAGGAGCAACCAAGGTGAGCTGAAAAAAACTGGCAATGTCTGAGGGTTTTCCCTACTTCCAGAACCATCAAACTGGTTTGTTGGAAGAGAAATATCCTCGTTATTTTTATGGGCAGCTACCCAAAGTAATGAAGCAGGATGGAGTGTAGCTACTAAATGAAAGGTGAGGTTACAGACTCAGTGCCTGCTGAATGGAGGAAGAAATGGTTGAGAAAGCTCCATCTCTCTCTTGAAGTGCCCTCCCAAAACTCAGACTGCACATGGATTTGTATTCAAAGACTTTTCCTGCTGCTCTGACTTGCACTACATCATCTGCTCTCACAAATAAACCGATTTAATTACACAGACATGCTCTTTATTCATTCTTTCTGGCATACTGACAATTTCTGCATGTGCAGATGAGTTGTGTCTCAGCTTTTGCCAATGCAAATGCACTGTCCTCCAAATTGCCATGTTTTATTTTTGTCTGAAGATGCTCAGTGGATGCATATGCTTTCATGTACAATTCATACCTTTTTGTTTCCTCTGTGCTCCAACTTTAAATGCTTACAAGCGTACTGCTAATTTATGAATCAGATTTGGTACAACACTGTATAGCAGAGCTGTGAGTTGCGCTTTCCTCTGGAGATCTACTTTTGTTCTTCATTGCAGCTCACTCAAAGCCACGATGAAAGGAATGCACACTAAAAGAGGGTGCATTTGCTGTTTTTGTAAGGAAGAATTGCAATTGCTTTGAACTGAATTTTGTCAGCTTTGAAAAGGCAGTTTGCTACCTATGAAGATTAGAAAAGAATCCAGAATTGATGCAATTGTTGAATGAGAAAAAAAATGAGTAGTTTTTACTAACAGGGTTTTACGGAACACTCTTAAATTTGAAAGGAAAGTAGAAATAGAAAAGAAAATAATATTACAGTGAAAGAATTATATTGCATGCATTTTCTGCATGGGACCCAAATTCACACCAAAATGTTTGAGTTCTAAAAATGCTCACAAAACTCAGTTAGATTTCTAAAGGTATAATAGCACCACAAAGTACCGTGGTGCCTGGAAGTTATAATTTTATGTATGCCATGAACACAAAGCCAGCCTGTCATAAGAAAACCTCTTTCCTGGCTCCTGTCTTCATGCCTGTATTTAATAACACATAGCTGCTTGCCTGGATGCTGCCCCTCTGACGTGGCTCAGGGAGAACCCAGACTCTCTTGGGGTACAAGCAGCAGTGTTTTTAACTGAGATTTTATCATCTGTTGGTCTCTGGCTTAGATGCTGTTCCTCCACAGAACAATCACTGACAGGACTTGATTGCATGATGAGAAGAGTGACTGTGAGGAATTTTACTGTTGGAAAAATAAAGCTGTTTTGTCACACAGCAGTGTCTGCTGGGCAGAGTGGGAGCTTAAGTCAGTAGCTCTGTGGGAGAGACCCATGCTGGACCTGACTCCGACTTAGGGCTTACAGTTGGGCTTTCAGTGTCCCAAGTTCCATTACTAAAACTTTTGCTTTCCTGACCGACTTCTAGTGTCCCAAGTCTTGCTGGGGCTGTGAGCTTAGGAGTTCATGTGCGACATCACTTGTGAGACTGGTTTTACTGGTGCACCTATTTGTACCCTCCAGGACTGGGTTTCCAAATCTTTCTTCGAAACTTGCCTCCTTTTCCACAAATGCACCGTATGCTTTCTCCAGCAGCTCTGTTACCTGTCCATAAAATGTCCATAAAAGGCTGAGCAAACATTGGCACTTTCTGGGAGGTCCTGTAGAAATGCTGTAATTCCCAACCGTGCCGGCATGAGTCAGGGTTGCCATGGCAGCCCCAGATCTGAATTCCCATGCTTTCATGGTTTTCTGCCTCAACCTTAGTAATAGTTTAACCCCAATTTATATATATAGATATCTGTATTTTGATTATAATTGCTATTTGCTTCCTGTGCCCTCTGCTGCTGCTTTTTCTCTTGTTGGACTGCAGGTCCCAGAGGAAATTAAATAGTCTGTTGCTGCTCTCTTCAATGCCCAGAAACAGCACGTGGTGAGTATTTACAAACCTGGGTGGCCAGATGTGGGAGAATAGTCCGAAATGAGCTTTTTGAGCTTTTATAGGAAGAATATACAGAAGAAACACTCGTTGAATCACCTGCCCTGTTCCTGGAGATAAGCTGTACTCTCTGGTGCAAGAAATGATGTTGGCAGAGGCCAGAGACAGGCAGAGAAAACCAGGTGGTAGCAGAGAGGTGTCTGTGAAGGGTGAAGCAAGAGCTCGAATAGAGGCAGTGGAGAGCAGAGGTGCTGGGGTAAAATGAGCCAGAGCCCTCCCATATCAGCGAAGTATTTACTGTGGTGTCTCCAGGGCACCCCAGACCCTAAACTGCAGCTAGTCTGTGTTTAATCTCTTTTTCTTTTCTGCTTTTTCCTTTCTTGCAGGGAGTGTGCCTTATTCTACCATTGCACTGTATTTGAACGATAACACTGGGTCCAGTGAATTCCTGATGTACACTTTCATTTGTACCTCGTTAATGCTGAATATATATTTTTTTAATTATAGCAAGCAGAAACAATGTATTTTTTTAGTGGTATCCAGGAAACATACCTGAGGGAGATTTCTGAACACAACCACAAAGGTGATAAAGATTAACGGTAGATGATAGAACGTTGGATAAGGCTATTGCCACATTTGGGTTAATATCTGCTCTTAATAGCATGAACATTAAGTAAATGAATATCAGATTATTATATATTATTATATTTAATGAGGGTCAGTGTTTATTTTTTCCGCTAAAGACTGCTGAGGACCACATTAACATCGTTATATGCTCTGGCAGCCAGGAGAGTTGCCTGCCCTTTCTCAGTGGTGGTGAGTTTAGCACAACCATCACATCTGAGCTTTAGGAGGGCTCTATGTGCCCTGGCTGTTTTGTTCTTAGATGAAAGAAGAGTCAGGTTCTCCATTGCCAGCATTATTAGCAGGGATAAATCTCTTTCGTTCTGCAAGCGTTGATATCTGCTGTGGAAGCTAATGGAGACATCAGCAGTCATTTGTAAATGCAGCTCCAAGAATCTAGTGGTGGGCGTTGTGGCTCACCCGGCAGCTCTGGGTCTCTGCTGTGCCCTGAGTGAGAAACAGCAAAGCCCCTCCTTTGCTGACACCTGCGCTTCCATTCTCATCTCCCTTAATTTCCTGCATCATTTTTTTTTAAAGAAAACAATAATCCCAGAAATATTTAGGAAGTGCAGAAACCCGGCTGTGTCCTGCACACCGTGGGCCAGTGCATGCGTGGGGCCAAGCCAGGAAGCCCCTCTTCCCACTGAACAGTTGCTGCTGTGGGGCTGCTTCCAAACCACTGCAGCCAAGCAGGATTTCTTCCTTTATCCTCAGTTTTCGTTTGCTGTTCAGCAACTCTCCCATGGTCGCCCAGCACTCCAGCACGGCTGGTGCCTGCTCTATGGGCTCTCCAGGGCCCTGGCAGCATCTCTGCTTCCCCTGCAGTGTTCTGTGAAGCCAGAGGCTGGAGATCCCCAGCACCGACCACCACAGACATGAAACCAAACCATATCCAGCAATAACTTCTGGGCAGAAACAGGAGTTGAGTGGGAAAGTCTAGTTATCTCCACACTGTGGGTGAGCTGAAACTGCTCTGGGAATTCTTGAGCCTGTGCGAAAAAGAGCCTGATTTGATGTGCTTACTTTATAGAGGAGCAGAAACCTCTCTGGCAGTGGGCGATAAACAATCATCTATGGGGATGCAGAAAGCAGCAATGTTAAAGAATATAAAATTGAAGACGTTTCTTAATGATGCAGTTATTTGAGGAAGCTGAAGCATCGAGCACTTCATGTCCTGCGGCAATGCCTCACTGGATCAGCATCGGCACCATTACGGGACAGTGAGAGACACTTTGTCCTACAGAAATCACTGAAAACCAAGAGGGGACCTATAGATACCAGGAGACAAAGCCATAGAAGGAAACAATGCACTTTTGTTCTTTGTGTGAGAGGCAAAACTACTGGTGTATTGTTTATCCTATTATTTATTGACTGCTGGACTGAAAACCAGCACACCTGGCCCTCGGCAGCGATGGGAACAAACCCGACTGGTTTCCTGCACCAGACCCCTGAGGATAAGGAATATTTGTGTACTCCAGACTTGAACAGGTGTCCCACAGAAATGGTTCTCCCATTTTGGGGAAATATGTAATATTTTAGACTTTTTTTTTGTCCCTCATTAGCCAAAAATTCAAAACTATGGAGAAATGGAAATCTCAGACATTTTGTTTTGAACAGACCTCCACAAATCACACAGCCTAAAAGGCAAAAGGGGTTACTTTAAGGTCTTTGTTTAGATCTTTATTCTAAATTTGCAGCATTTACTGGCTTTTAATAAGATCCTTGTAATTGCTTGTATACAACATTTTTCCTTCTCTTGTTTTAATTTTAGATGTGTACAGCTAAATGTTAAATGTGCATTGCTAAGTAATGGAAATGTCATAGTCCTAGATTAAACTCCTCTCGTGGAATGAAATTAAAGGTTTCTGCTTCTGGTTTAGAAGAGCACACTGTGAATGTTTTATAGCAGCAGCAAAGCCAGAATTACAGGTTAGACTCCCAATCTGTGTGTATGACTAACACCAGGAGAAACAAAAACAGTTTGAACTTTTAAAGGCTGCAGCCAAGTGAAAATGAAGGAGATGCAACTTATTTTAGTTCCAGCTTTCATTGGAAAGAAGCAGCTCCTGCTACAGCCCCAGGCTCTGGTGGCTTGGAGCTGGGGCTGCACCCCAGGAAGGATGCCCAGACCCTATGTGGACGTGATGTGTTCATCCCAAGCATCCTGTGGTGCTTGATTTGCTGGGACTGGCCTTGATACTGCTTGCAGTAAAGCTATTGAAGCTGTGCAATCACTGTTCTATTTCTTGCTGTGATTCCGGAGCTCACACCCATAGCAATCACAACCCTGTCAGCGGTTGTACTGCATTGCAGGATCAGAGTTCTGGCGAATGTTTATTTGGTATAGGAAAAAAAGATCCCATATAGGGATCTGCTTGTGACTGCTCCCTGTGTCCTCTGCGTGGCCAGCCACGAGGCAAGGCATGCTTCCAGGTGAGCATTCGGAGGAAAATGAAAAGTCCTGAAGCAGCACGGCGTTAAAGGCCAGCCCTCCCCATCACACCCACTCTGGCCCTGCCAGCAGTAGGAGGGAAGTGGCCAGGAATGGAGGCTAAGGAAAACCCTCCTCCAGATTTTCATGTGTCCCAGCCAACCCTGGAAAGAACAAAAGGGCTGCTTATGTCTGCTCCCATATCTAGTACCGGAGGGAAATGCCCTCTCCAGCAGCAAGGCAGCGTGCTTGACTCTCCTTTCTGTGTCTCCCAGCATGCAGGACAGCAGTGACCTTCACTGGAGGAGTGAGAGACACATCTCTGCTGGCTTTTGGGGACAACATGGTGCATTTGTCACTGTTGGTATGAGGCAACCGGGAGTCCATCACCATCTGCATCTCTGCAGTGGGATCTGTCCGAGCTCATGGCTGGGCATAGATTACGGAAGGAAGGAGCAGAAGTGCTCCCCATGGGGCTAGTTTAGTTTTAAACTTGCGTTTGAGGAATGTTGAGTCTTTCAATAGCCACCTTGCTCCTTTCATGGGCCAAAACCATCCCGCAGGGTTTGGCTGGAAGGAGCTGCCCTCTGTTTTGTTTCCTCCTCAGCATCTCATGCACCTTCACGACAAGCCAGCAAGTAAAGTTTCCCATTTCCTTCCTCAGCTAATCCCGAAAGGGACAATAAATCACAAGAGGAGTCTTTTATAAAGTATGTATCAAGTACTCGCATCCATGGCATGTTACTAAAGTTACACAATAATTTGTTTTCAGAGTACGCTACAGGGACACGTTCCTGCCCACGGCAGGGGAGTTGGAGCTAGATAATCTTCAAGGTCCCTTCCAACCCCAACTATTCTATAATTTTATGATTCTATCTATTGGTATGAGCAACATACCTGAGGTTGGGTGTAGGGAAATGTTTGCTCTGCTTTAAGACACTGTTAGAGGAGATAAGCACCAAGCAGCAATCTAACCAGTAGAGCAAGCTCTTTCCAATTGACACTGGCCTGTACTGAGATCTGTGTTTTTTGCAATGAATGAAATGAATCTTATGAAACAAGATTTCCTTAATTCCAGGGTATTCAGGATACAGGGCAAAGCTTGCAGGAGTTGATCTACTTAAACTACTCTGTGATATATATTCAAGAAAACAGAGGTACATTCATAAGAATGAATCTATTTAAAATTGATTTTTACTTTCAGCCTTTCTGAAATATCTGTGCAGGAGAGCCTGTGGGCTTTCTGCATTTCTCAGTCAGAAAAGAGCTCGGCCAAGTGAAAACAGGCATGGGACAGGGGCAGACTTCAGCTTGGTTTATTGCAGACATGCTGAGGCAGGAGGGTGTCCAGCAGTGGGTGCTGTGCTGAGGATGGCACCCATGGGCTCCTCCCTGCCTCCTGCCACCTGCGTTTGGGTATTTCCACAGTGCTACAGCACTGCCACGAGCAGATGGAACCACTGCGGGAGACGAAATGTGCATGAATGCAAGAGTCACGCTGCAGGTAGGGGGTATATCTGCTGCCAGATCCTCTGTGGACTCATTCTGCCTCTAGAGCCAAAGCAGTATCAGGCCCCCAAGCATGTTCCATTTGGCATACAGGCTGCTGGAGTTTTGTCGGAATGATTGGGAAGGCAGTTTGCAAAGCCACGGAGGGCTGCTCCTACCCAGCAGAGTGCCTGCAGGGCTGTGCTAGCGTCAGAAGTATGGGTACTGCTGCAGCCCAGTAAATCCTGCAAGGATTGCCAGGGATAAGTGTGAGTGGGCTACATCACAGGAACACTCTGTGAGGTCCTTTCGATGCCTTATGCTTATAACTACTTTTTATTTATCAACTGCTGTCATTAATGCTAGGAAAATTACTGCAAATGCATATAGTCCTAGAAAGACTCTCATAACCATCCCAACCTCTAGATCTTCCAAATAATGTTGCAGAACTTAACAGATGCTCATCCATGGTATGCTCCCCTCTGGCCATTGGGGCTACCAGCTCCAATACTGTCCTACTCCTTCAGTGCAGGCTGTGTATACCCCAGACACACTTAGAAACACAAGATAGAATCCTTCTGCCTTGTAGATTTTAACCCTTCATTATTATTTTTTTTTTTTACAGCAGGAAAATGAACAGTTAATTCTACCAAACCCATAAAGGAAGACTTGCCCTTTTTGGGGCCATGCATATATTCTCGGGCAGATAAGGTCCAAGCATGCAGCACGAAGAAATATGTTGAGGGAAAGAATAAAACACTTGGTGTATTAAAATAATTGGTGTATAAAAAGCCCAATGGGTAACTACTAGTACAAGCCTTGAAATAAAGGAGACAGACCCTCCCTGGAGGAGCCATGGCTGGATGCGTGGAGGGCAGCTTGGCAGTGCCAGCTATTTCCCTGGATATAAGGTCTCAGAAAGCCTCTTCTTGGGGTTTAGAAGTACTGGCCAGCAGCTGAGCACATGCAATTTGATGTGCTATTCAGCAATAAGTTTGAGGTGCTCTGCCAGTTTGCAGTTAAAGCAAATATTGACTTTTGGGTGAGGAAGGAAGAGAAACTTGTAAATAGCATCTGGGATAAAACTTTATTTAAGCAGACAGAACCTTTATGCTCACAAGCAATGCAAAATCTGGCAAAGACCAAATGTCAGACTGTAGCCTTTAAAGAACAAGACAAATGACCACGGTAAAGGACACATTACAATAAATAAAGCTGAAATCCTCAGCAGTCCTCAGAGCACTTGGAGAAAACAGAGGCTGCTTCTGCAGAGTCCCCATACCAGCACCCCTCCCATTTTAATGCGAGGCACAGAAGCCAATTTCCAGCTTAAGCTACTGAGGATGACCCTGAACCAAAGACAAGTGATTTCTCCTCTTTCTCCAGTCCACAGCAATGTTGGTTATGTGCTGCTTCATGGTACAGAGCACCTGTACCAGGCGGATTTTCCATTGATATATTCCAAGGCAGAAGAGCAACATTTGCTCAGGGACAAAATGATGGGGTTCACACACCAGCACCGCAATGCTGAACACACCGATATTCCTCCTGGCACTGGTGAAGCACTCAGACACCCACTGACCCCAGGGAGATCAGGGCTGGAAGAATCTTCTCTGTTTGAAACAGGGCACTGCAGAGCATAGTCTAAATGACAAGCGGCAAGTCTGAGCAGGGCTGTGTAACAGCATTGAGGCTTGTAGCACCTTTCGTGCCCGAGTGGTCTGGGTCCCGACTGGATGGGCTACCAGGGCTAGGAAACATGCTCCGTGCTTTGCCAGCCATTTACCTCTAGCTAGCCCTAAAAATAGTTCACTTTCGTCGACTCATCACCAAAAAAACACAAGCAGATTCAATTTGATTGAACAGAGATTCATCTAATCTTTAAGGGGAAAATTCAAGCCTGACTTACTACATTTATTCTTTTGGAAACCTTTGGGGTGCAGCAGCAGGGCCATGCAGGGACTTTTCCAGATGGCAACTGTGGGAGTCTGTCCTTTGTGCTAATGTCCATATCCAGTTCTGTCTGTGGCAGCAGTTCTGCTGAACCCAGGGATTATACCAACGCTCAAATCACTTTCCATTAGTCAAGGACTGAATAAAGCAAGCTCAGGGGAGCTTAAAATCCATGTGAAATCCCTGCACAGCACGCCTAACTCTGCACACTTACATGCAGGAATTATATGTTCATTTTTGTGTAGGTGATGGCCGTGCAAGAGATTTTCACAGGGGGTGGCTGTCACAGAGCTGCAGAAAGCAGAAAGCATAGCCCAGTCTGTGTTTCAAAGCAGATGGGTGATAGGAAGAGCAGCTTGTTAGGAAACACAATGTTCATACTTTTGGTGGATGCATCTGGCCCTCAGCATACTGAAATTCAGACACCAATGTCATCTCAGTCACTTGCATTTGATTTACTCCACAACCAGGAATGATTTCTGTATTTTCTGCCATTTCTGTATTTTCTGCCCATTACATCGAAAGAATAATCATATTGCTTCGACTTGTAGACTCATTCAATTTCTAACGCTGATGTACACTAACACAAAACCAGACAGGAATGTGACACTATGGCAATATCTGCTTTGAGCCCACTAATCTGAAGTATTGGGGGCTGAGCAGTGCCTGGATGCCCACTCCAGGGCTGTCTGTGCATTGGTGCCATGCTGTGCCGTGCTGAGTCCTCCTGTTACAGCACCACCGTCCTAATCAAAGGGAACATCAGGGCTTGGGTTCCGGGACCGGCTGCTGCTCTGATGCAGATAACACCACAGACCCGGCTCAAGACCATTGTGGGAAAATGCTAATGTGACTTTTGAAGCTTATCTGCTGTGAGCCACTGCTAGCAATAAGAAACCACAAAGTATACCTGGCTATAGAAAAGACAAAGGCAACTCTGCAGAGTGACTTCAGAAGGAACATGACCCACAGACTTTCTGTAAGGTAAGAGCATACAAATGTACCCATACCCTCTTCCAAATGTCCTTCCGAATATCCTGGAGAGCCAATACCAGTCTGTACCTGCTGCACTGTTTGGTATCAAAGCTCCAGCCCTGGTTTGTACCTTCAACCTGAGCAGTCTGATAGGAGCTGAGCGCTCTCTCAGGACACAATGTTTGGGCAGCTTTTTGTTCAGCAAACATCAGCAGTGATGTGGAGAGACTTGGGGAGGATCCAGCAGCTTTATGTGTTACTGTGCCCCAGATCAGGTCACTGTGCACATATCATGCCTTTGTTAAATGCAAAATTAAAGGAAAAAAAAAAAAGTAAACTGGGAAATGCCAGAACATTTCAGCAATATATTTGGACTGCCTGCCCTGCCACCAGGGCCAGGGAAGCATCATATAAGCACTCAACCCCTAAGCCCTTCCAGGGTGCCAGACATCTCTTCAGCCATCAGCCACTCAAAAAGTATATCTATAGGTAAGGCTGGGTGTTTTCTCAGCGTGTCACCCATGGAGAGGTAGTTCAGGGCCTCCTGCCTCCATTCTTCTTATGGCAGACAGCTACTGGCTGCGGTCAGGTCTACCCTTCTCTTAACATGGTGGTGGTGTGGCCAGAGTGAGGATGAATAATGTTTTGATTTAATAGTGCAGAATGAGAGGCATCTGATCTTGAAGAGCTGGCTTGAAATGAAATATTTCATTTCTTCTTGGGAAAGAAGTGTTTCAGCACAACCAAAATTTTCCAGTGTAAAACACTGAGTTAGTAGATACCACATTATCTCCTAAGAAAATTCAACTAGAAAATCTTGAGCTGAGTCCTGCTGGCAACGTACAGACACAGTGGCTTCCGAGGACTTGCTCGGAGTGAAGTTGCACCTTCTTCTCACATGCATGTAGATTTGTTTTGTGCTCTCTTGATTGCATCTTTTAAGATCAAGCAAAAAAAAAAAAAAAACATTATCAAAAAGAAAAAAATCTGGACTGCCTGGTATTTTGGTATTTGCAAGCTGTTGGTCTGGAGAGGAGTGCTTTGTCTACAGAGAACAACTTGCTCCACTGCTTGCTGTGGGGATTGCTGATGCCCTGGTGATAGTCAGAGCGAATGAACCTCCCTTTGGGGGTGGCTGGTGTGTGCCAGGAGCAGGTCAGCCCCGTGCACTGGAGCTTTCCTCCCAGTTTGGCCCCTGTAGCCATTCTTGCACCACCAGCTGCAAGACTCCAAAGGTTCTCTCAGACACCACCACAAGCCCTTACACATTTTTTTCCTACCCACAGCAAGGAGCAGACCTGTCCTTAGACCAAAGCCATATCAGGGTTCTGCATGGAGCTTGGGGCAGGGAAAACCCTGGGCTAAGTTGCTCTCCCCAAGCTTTGGAGCACCCAGCAGCCAAAAGCAGCAGGCAGCGTTGCTGCAGGGAGGACTTTGCATACCGGTGCCTGAACCCTCCCATTCCCAGGGGTAGCACTGGTGCTGATACAAGATGATTTCCCACACATTCTGTAGTTTACATAGTGATTAGTCTCTATGTTAATTCCCAGGGGCCGGTAGCTGAATTATAATTGGATCTATGACGTGGCAAGGGTGTGACTTAAGTCCTCAGAAGCCTTTTCTGAAGCAGATGTGTATCTTGATTATGCTGTCTGCATTTCTAGTCAAATGTTTGTTGAAGAAGGTGTATTTGTTATCTAGATCCAATGCACCCCCTTTCCTGCAAGCAGGTGCTGACGCGGCAGTTCTGAGCCAATGGGAAAAACCACGTTGGTGCAAGTAGTTTCAGGAGCAGAGCTTTCGCCCTGGCACGACAGCCCCAGGTGTGCTCCTTGTGGACAAAGGGCAGTGCACAGGGACACGCATAGACGCAGCTCAGCTCCTTGCTTCTCAGTCACAAGTGCTGGGATTTGAAATATTGACAGCGAGTTTGTATTTTAATGTCTTTTTCTAAAATCCTTATATAACAGCTGGGTTTTTTAAGCTGACTTTTTTTCTGATACCTTTATCAAGTAATCGAATTTTTTTAAAACAACGTACAATTTCAATTGCTCTTTGCATGTGTTCTAAAAGAAAAAAAAATATAGGAAAAAATAGAAGGGGAAAGAGCTGGGATTCACTTTCCTGGCTGGCAGCTGTGGAGCTGTTTGGCCGGCACACACCAGTGGTGAGTGATGTTGGGGCCACAACTGGTGAGCAGACGTGATGTGGAGATGGACTGGGAACATTCCTGAAGGTCTCTTGGCCTGAACTGGCTTCTTTCACGCTAAGGGATACCTGGATGGACACCCCAGCCAGCTCATCCTTAGCCAGAGGAGACACCTCTCAAAACAAACCCCAGAGAAGGCAGCGTTGCAGCTCTACTCAAAGCATGGCTCTGGAGTGTTTAGGGCAGCATCTCCCTGCCATCAGGGAGTGATTAATGTGGGATGGAGCACTGAACTGCGGTGTCGGACTTGAGCAGCTGTTTCAAAGTGCTGGGTTACATGATAAAAGCTTTAATCATTGAAGAAAACAGAGAGGGATAAAAATAGCACCAAATGCCTGTAACTGGCACATCTGGTTACATGAGTCACTTTTAAGTGCAGAATTTTTTTTTGAAGGAGAGGGATCTCTGATGTTATGTTTGTGAAACTTTAGCAGATGGTCTTAATAACAGGGGAAACAACCGGAAAATCATCTGAATACAACTTGGCACGAGGAACTATATACGTATATATATTACAAATATATATACAGGCACTAGAGATTTAAGGGAATAGCATCCACATTTGATTTCCAAAGAATCACTAAATACTGCTTTTTGTCAGCTACCTTCTCCTAAGGGAATTGTTAGAGGAAAAAGATCCCAAGAGCAGCAAAGCAGTATATAAATGAACTCCTGAGAAGACAAGCTGTGGCTTCACACTGATCAGGAGGCTTGGATGTGTCCAACCCAGAGTGGTCACACACGGCAAGAGCTGCGATCAAAGGCAGAGCTGGAGTGTTACATGATCAGTGCTGGCAACAGCTACTACTGATATCCCCAGTATTTAGAGGCTCTTAAAGGTTTTTTTGTCACTGGTCCCTCAGAGGTGTCAGCATATCCAGTGTTGAATGTGGGACTGCTATCCCCAAAGACACAAACTCCTTTTGCTTTGAATTAAGCTTAAATAAACAGAATTAAAGTGCATCAACCTGAGAAATGGCAGGGGAGCAATCAACAGAGAAAACAAAAGAAAGGTGGTAGTGTTAGCAACAGCTTTTGAGCAGAAAGGCCCTGGAGGTTGTGTCTTTGTCTTAATTTTATACAATTGGTTTCATACCTTTATCTGTATCCTGAGGAGTGTATTACAAGATATAAATATCTGTAACCGAGCAATAGCTTTGTCTCTTCTACAGCAGAAACAATAACTATGGAGCATTAAGCAAGTAAAAATCCCTTGAAATAATAAGCAAAACTGATGAGAATCATTCATGCTTGTAAATACAATTACATTCTGTGATGGTATGTGTATATCCAAATGAATCTCAATTCAGGGCTGATGGGCAGACGAAAAGGGAGCCCTCCTCCCTGGGGCTCCCTGCAAGCCCCGAGCACACGCCTGAAGCAGGCAGAGTCCAGCCCTAGTGATGCCCTGTCCTCATCCGAGTGGGGCAGTCTCTTTGAACAGAAAGTAGTGAGGGTGTGAGTGTCACATGAAGCACTTCAAATTGATGGGAAAAAATGGTAGGGATGCAGCTGCTGGATGGCTGCCCTGAGGGAGCACATTAATGTCTGTGCCCATTGGTGTAACCACACCTGCGATGAGCAGGACAGAGGTGGCAGCAGCACACTTCAGTGAGGCAAAGGTATATTTCAGAGCAGAAGCTTGAGGCTAATGTTGCTTTCACATTTGTGTTTACAGCCATGTAGCCTTTTTCCTGCTTCTCTTGGACATGTCTCTCCTTGGACTATGCATTGTATTTTCATTTTCTTTAAAAAAAATGCAAGGAATTCCTGTTTGAGAGTATTCGCCCAAAAGATGAAGCTGTGGCATAGAAAATAAAAAGCTTTTGGAGAAATAATCTTGAAGTGTCCATTTACTTTCTGTAGTCAAGGCTACTACAGAAGTAACAACAGCAAGAATGGTGCCTGCCGGAGCCCTCAGTGTAGTGTGGAAAGTTTCTCTATGATTAGCAGCAGGAGGTAACCAAATCTCAGTGGAAACCATCTCTGCCCGCCTTTCCTCAGACCTGCATCTCCCTTCGAAGGAGTTTGCTGGTAGAGGAGGTGGAGTACAGTGCACTGGGCATCACCTCTGCGTGCATATACTTAACCTGCTTTTTCTCTCCATGTGTTTCCTCATCTGGCATTTCAACATCTCCTGATGGTCTTTCCAGTACATAAAGGGGGCTGTAAGAAAGGTGGGGAGGGACTTTTTACAAAAATCTTGTAGTGGTAGGATTAGAGGCAATGGCTATAAGCTGGTGAGAGGCAGATTTAGACTAGACATAAGGAGGAATTTCTTCACTATGAGAGTGGTGCAGCTCTGGCACAAGTTGCCCAGGGAAGTTGTGCTGCCCCATCCCTGGAGGGGTTCAAGGCCGGCTTGGACAGGGTTTGCAAATACAAGGGCCAAAGGCAACGTGCAGGACACTGGCATGTGCCCCCAAGACAGCATAGCTTGGTCTTCTGGGGTCCCCTAAGCTCCCAAACGGCTCCTGTGAGTAGAGAGAGCCTAGTGTGTCACTCATCCCCCGCTGCCCCTGAACGGGCCAGGCACTGGGGCCACTTTGGGATGACTAACACAAATGCCCCTCTTTGCTCTGCAGTGACTGGTACCTTTGCATTTTTGCTTTGTGCACTTGTTACCCTCCGTAATAACTGCTGCAATTAAACAATGCTCTACTGTCATTAAAAAAATATTAAATTCTGCCTGTTTTATCTCAAAGCTCCTGATGAGGAACTAGGGCTTTCCTAGCTGCCCTTGCTTTCCTGTCATGGCATTCCTGCCCCTGCCTTGGAGATGCTCTGTGCCAGTGCCCCTGCCTGGAGCTGGAGTGAGTCAGGACCGTGTCTGAGCCTTGTCCTGTCATTGCTGCTTGCAGCGACCCCCTGAACACCTGAGGGGTGGGTGAGTGAGCTCAGGCCAGCATCCCAAATTCTGCCCCAGGAGGGTGAGTAATTCCTACTCCAATACCACTGACTGGAGTGGCAGAAAGACTTAAAGCCCTCCTCACCACCTCGAGGAGCAGAGGCTGCTGTGAGCCAGCTCACACTGCTGTGGTGCAAGGCTCCTCGGTGGCCTTTAATTTCTTAGGGATGTTAGCTTTGCCTTTTACAGAAATAATGTTTATATTCTACATTACAGGCATTTCAAAGAATTGGCGTGTAGACCCTTATTTGTTCATTTCTTCCATGCACATTAAATGACTCAAAAAATATACAAAATGAATTATGAAATAACTTTGTGGAAGTTGCTGGATAGGATCCCTGGCACTAAGCTGAGAAAATGATTCTTCTTCCAATGGTGAAGCAGGACATACTAAGGAAGTTTTACTCTTTAATGTAAAGTTGCTTCTTGTACTGTTACGACTTTCTTTAAAGTAAGACCCTCCAAAAAATAAAAACAGGAGAAGCAGAAAAATGGCCTGAAGATACTTAGCAGTGGCACTCTTGGGCTGTGGTGGTTTGAGAACAGAAGTGGGACAAGTTTTGTGAAGATGCAGTTTCTTTTGTGGCATTGATAAAGCTGGAAGAATCAATGTACTTTTGCATGTACAACCCACACTCTGGATCTAAAATAGCAGCCACAGTCTTCAAATGCAAGTAGAGAAGAAGTGCCCTGGGGTTAACTGATGAAGTTGGGCAGTTAAACTGTCTGGGAAAAAAAGAAAGGTCAGTCCCTGTGGAGGGGCAGTGATGTCTCGCACAGTACGTGACACAGGCAGATGCAGTGCACTGGTGTGTTGCACCTGTGCTCGCAGTTTCATATAGACAAGTGACATAAACAAAGGCTGTCCAGGGGGGGACATTCCTGCTCTGCAGACGGTTTCAAAGCTTTAAGAAAAAAAACTCAACCTTTTCGATAGGGAAAATGTGACGGTTCTTTCCATGTGCTGTCTCTGCAGTGAGCAGAGATGCCAGAGCCCTATCTTCACCTCCTCTCCTGCCCTGGCTGGGAGTGCAGGAGAGAGGTCCTCTTCTCCCATTGTGGTTTGTGAGGACAGGGACTGAGTGGGGACAGATGTGGCACAGAGACTGCAGTTGTGCCTTGTGGCAGGCAGCTTCTGCAAAACCCGCTGCTCCTGGTGAGCAGCAGGTTCACATCAATGTGAACCTCTTCTCTCAAATACTACAGAAATCTCTTCTTGCAACGGGAGGATCTCCTTCTGAAAAACAAAGATAGAGACTATTTTTAGCATTTTGATTTCAGAGGTCGGTATATTCAACTATTTATCGGATCTCCAGTCTTGCAAGGGAGTGTCATTTTACAGCTGCTCCATGTTCCTGGTTGCTGTTTTTCTCATTTTTTTGTTGAGTTCCAGATACAACAGCAACTTTTACAATGCTCCTCTGCACATTTTCCATATTCTTGTTACATGTAGAGTAAATGGGTACAATAGTACTTGTGATGAGAACTATGGAAAAACAGCACGGCAGAAGCAGTTGCTGAAGCAGAAGGAGACTATATTAAATTGCTGCTCAGGAGGGGCCAGTCAGCCACTGTGGTCCCCACCACAACCTGCTGTGTGGTGCGTGGAGCCTGAGTGCTGACAGCCCCGGCAGTGTCTGCACTTCTTGAGCCTCAGCAAGCTGTCAGTGAACCAGGGAACCAGACATCCTGGCTGCTTTTGTCTCTGGGGTGCTGTGTGCCCCAAAACTTCAGGCATGGGGAGAAGTGTATGTAATACCTCTTTGTTTCTGACACCTACTTTGTATTTTGCAGCACCAGGATGGAGTCATGCTGCAAAACCCAGGCAAGATGAATTAAGTGGGCCAACATATATTCAAATCAAATAAATTTGCAGCTGCCACTGAATCAAATTCAAAGAGCAATTGATTTGGGGAGCTACAAAGTGCACAGTGACTCACATATTTTTGAAGTGGTCTGTGCTATTTATTTATCACACTTTTTAGCGTATATAATATCTATTTTTGGTTTGGTTTCTGCAGAAGCTTTCTGCAGCTGTGGTGTGTATGTGTGTCTGTCTGCAGTCCACACTCCCTGGCTACCTTGGAGGTGCCAGCCTAGAGGCTGCCTCCCATTTGCAGCACTGAGAAGGGAATGGAAGGCTGTGGCTCCACAAATAAACTTTTCTGCCGACACTTCGCAGTGGAATTGATGACACACATCCCATGTTGCTGGCCTGACCCCCTTCCCCTGGAGCAATGCCAATTTCTGTCTTGCTTTGACAAAGCAGGGGCTCCGCAGTGGTGGAGGATTCCAGCTGGAAAGTGATGCAGGAGACTTGATTCTTTAGACTTCTCTAGCTGGAATAAAAAAAACCAAAACAGGCACTTTTTTGGCATAGCTGTCCTTCTCTTCTGAAACAAAAGCACTGAGATGAAGTGCCCAAAGCCTCCCACCTAGAGAGGTTTGCTGTTCGCTTAGGCAACCTCTTCAGAGAGATGTCTTTATTTTAGATTCAGATTATGCTGTCACAATCTCTCTTCATACTGAAGGATTACCTGTAAAACCTTATCCTTACAGAAGTCCTTATTAAAATACAGTTTACATAGAAAATATATGTGGACCAGCGCCGTCGGCATCAGGCAGTATTTTGAGCAGGTGTCACTGGGACATGGTCTGTGTCTCTGTGACCTGCCAGGTAGGCTATACTATGCTGCTGGAAGGTGGAAAGGGACGACTCTCAGTGGGCAAACATCTGCAGGCAATTCTCAAGTTTTCCTAAACCTGCTGGAAGCTGCTCACAGAGCCCTGGGTGAAGGAGACAGTATATAGACGAAGATGATCAGATGTTTCAGAGGTACAGTGGAACATGAACTATACAATGAAATACTAAAGTTTGGTTTTAATGTCTCTCCTCTTAGTTTCAAATGCCAATTCAATTAAAATTCAGGTGCACTATGCACCTAAAAAACACTATCATGGAGCCCAGACAACAAAATGCTGGAGAAAAGACAATCAGGGATTGCTTCTGCGCCTCTGACTTTACCGGCACAAACAGGAGCACCAGCGGCACTCTCCCACCAGGTGCTCACAACTATCTCCAGGAGCCTTTCAAGGATACTTTTGAAAATGCTTGCTGTATAGTTTAATGGAAAATATTTTCAATGATGTGTTGAAGCAAACGAAGCGCAGCCTCACTCACAGAGACACCTTATATACTCGTATTACATTTGATACTGCATTTCACTTTTTTGTGTATGGGTTTGCATCTTAACCCTTGGACAGATGATTCCTGTGATCCCTGTCCCGTTATTCAGGAGCAATGTTTACAGCCATCACATCCCTGTAGCTGTGGCCGGCAGTAAATAAGGAGTTTCAAAGCAGTTGGCTGCGTTCACCTCCAGTATTTCTCGTGCTGTCGAGCACCTATAATTTCCCTGCCAATACCGATGTCCTGTAATTTACAACCCTCACTTTATGCTAATTCATTTTGTCTGATTGATGGGAGGATTGCAGGCTGCTGAGAACTTCTGTGAAAACACAGAGAATCAGATTTTAAAATTAAAAGAGTATCTCCCGGCTCCTCCGCTCTGGCAACAAAACAAGCAGGGTTTTACAGGTGCTGGGGCACAATAAGCAGGGCCAGTGGGGATCAAAATTACTATCAGCACTGACCCTCTTTGCTGTGCCCCTTCTTTCTCATACATCAAATTTAGGATGACCTGTCCACGGATACAGAGCTTGTATGTGTAAGAGCTTTTCCTCATGCAGCCTCTACATGGCAATACACTGTAAGGGAGATTGACTTGAACTAGTGAAGCCGCGATACTATGGCCTGATTGCCGTTCCTTGCAGCCAAATGTGCTACAATAAATGAAGCCCGTGATAGAGAGTTCATCAAGAGAGAGGTCTCTCTGTGATCAGAACAGACACCCCTGAGCAAATCTTACATAGTGATGAATCTCTTCAGGAGCTGGGCAGTGAACCTTGCAAAGAGCTCAGGTTATTTCTCTTTTGACGTGTGTTATGTTGTAATTTTGTTTATGAATTTTACTTTCCTGGTGCCATTTACTCAGGTTCAATGGAGGGGGGGGGGTCTAAAACTTGCCTGCATCTCCTCTGGTTTTACAGATCACAGTCTTACCAATTCAGTATTCAAGTAGCTGAAATGTTCCCCTATCGCTGATGTATTGGAATGAATGTCTTCTTTTCCCTCCACAATCAATATCCTTTTGCTGGACAGAAAGATAAGGGCATGGACATTTAGTGCAGCCACAACTCAAAGCTGAGGATTTATATCCACACAGCTCCTGCAGTAAAATATCCTGCAACGAGACAGCTGGTTTCATTGGATTCTGCTGATACTGTGCATGCTGCAATATCTCAGCAGTGGAAGCACATTTTATGACGATTTGTTTATCTCTGAAGACATAACTTAGCAAATAAAATCTTCACTGTTGCTCCTGCAGTGCAGTTTAGCCTCAGTAGATGCGCCTAAATCTGTTGCTGGTTTCTGCCTCAGGGCAGGAGAGCACCCGAGTTCCACATGTGCTCCCTGGCTTTCTGGAATACTATAATGAGGCTCTACATTTTATCCTGTGGCAACTTGAAACTTCTCTTCGAAGCATTGCTTTTGGAAATACACACTGGATAGACTCACGTTGTCCCCTGGCCAGGTTTGAGAGTGGCTCAGAGGGCACTAACCTGCTTTACTACTGGGTGAGCTCAGCTGGTGTCTGGGGTCCTTCCACATCACTGACAGTTACCACATTTGCTCCATTTGGAACCATTGATCTGTTCTTTCTTGGAGACAGATTTGTTAATGTATTTCCTGAGAGCAATCAAGAATTTATTTTATATTTATTCATTGTGATCTTTAATTGGTAGTGAACCTAAAGAGGGATTGCTTAGGTATAAGAACTATTGAAAGCCCAATTGGCAGCTTATGTTCCTGAGAACAGGAGTATATGGTTGCTTGCACTGATTTTGTGATGTTAGGGGAGATAAATGGTAGCTCTTCTGCCAGGACATTGCTGGGTTGTGTCAGAACCAGCTTTGGTCAACTATTATGACTTTCACAGGAGCAGTGCTCCCAAGACCAGCACATGCGTTTGCAAAAGGCAAGCAAAATCTGGCTTTTAATACTTTTCTTATGATAATAAAAATAGTATATGACAGATGTTTGTCTGTTTTGATATCATAGTGATAAATGATAATGTATTAAGACATACAGGAGTTGTTAGATATCCAAATTTTCCATCCTTAGAGCTAATTGTAAGGAAAGAAAGATGCGTTACTTTGTTCTATATAGAAAGTAATTCCAAGGTACCAAGATAACATACAGGTTATACCACGTGCTTTGAGCAAAAGAGCAGCACAGTGCTGTGCTGCACTGTTACATGGCCTCATCAAAAGCCACTGCTCTCCTTATTGCTGCAGGGGGGATTAATTATATAAACCTTCCATCTGGCACAGGCCCCTTTTCCTTCATCCTGGTTGAACCGTGTTGGCTGGAGCAGTTGCCTCTGCCAGCACTTGTTCCTTGTCCATCCCTACCTGTGGGAATGGGAAGGAAGATGAAAGTGATCTTCTTTATCCTAGTGCATTCCTGGCAAGGTGAGGAGTGTTGAGCTCCCCTGTTTCCTTTTTGTGATAAGAAAGACCTGTATCACCTGTTTTAGGAGCCGAAAGCAAAGTGATTTTACTGAAGTTTGAGAGAAGAAACATACTTTTTTAAAGTTCCCATTGTGTTGTTAAAGTTGCCAGCAGTCACACGAGAGGATTTAGTAGAATTTGTCAGCAGGAACAGAAGCATATAAGTGCGCAATGTTAAATTGTCTAGCCTGGAGAACACACAGTCTACAGAGGTGGAAGTAGTTATCTACAGTGACTAGTAATCCTGTGCAAAAAGTTGTTGCAGTTATTGCCCGAACTAGAAGAACAGTGGGAACTTGCATAAGACATTGATTAACTCAGCCTTTCTGTTGGCTGTTGGAACGTGTTTATGGTAAATGAGAAAGTAATTATTTCATGAATCATAAAGCATCCCCTTGCTAGCACATCAAAGTTCAACGCTGGTACATTCTGCTGTGTAGACATTTCAAAAGAAAGAGAGATTGATGGGAGTGATATTAAAAACCCCGTTGTTGCGCATTTTAGAAATGTGTGGAGTTGAAGCTAAGTCTTATATTTTGCTTTTTTCCTCTGACATTTGTTGGAGACATCTCCTTACTTGCACTACACTCATTGCCTAATAGTGAAAAATAATTACATTTCACTCTTTTTTTCCAAGATAGTAGAAGTCAGAGAAGAAAGGGTAAAGATATAAAGCTGGCTTAGAAAAATAAGATAAACGAGACTTTGGACTTCCTGAAAATCTATGACACAAGCTTCAAATTTCCATGCCTCTCTGGGTTATCTCAAAATGTGTATAAGAAATTAAGAAAAAGAGCAACACAGACAAATACTACAACTCAAAAAATAATTGTATAAATATATATCTCAAAGACAGCAAATAAGGAAATTATTTACAAGAAAATTCCTGTATGACTTAAAAATGAAGGCTGTTGGGGAAGAACACCTGAATTTCCAAAGACGTGGCTTAACTGAGTCATGCACCAAGTTCTTGGGCACCACCTGCAGCCTTCCCCAGCTCCCCAGACAGCTTCCTGCCATCATAAAGCAAAAGCATTCTCTGGTCTTTTGGTAGTAATAGTTTATTATAATATTTTGTAGCGCAAAGAAATCTATTTTAAAATAGCTGTTACTCCAAATCTAAAATTCTGCTTCATTGAGATTAGCTGGAGGAAAAACATGATAAACTCCAAGATGGGTTTGGAGGAAATGACAAGTTCCACTGCTATTTATTTTCTTTGAGTGAAATCCTTTGAGATAAGTGAAGACTTGAGGCTGAGACTGGCAGACTGAAGTTGGTAATGGCTTGTTATTTGTCACTGCTTGTGTGCCCAAAGAAGGCTTCCAAAGCAATTTAGTCAACTGAAAATGAGGAAGTCCTTGTTACGAATGTAAATGTTGCAATCATACAAGAATTTGCAAAACAAACTGGGTAAAAACATTTTGCCTGTCCAACGTGGTAACTTATAACCTGGGCAACAGACCTCGAGCAATGAAAGGGAGTGATAGACTGTCTAATCCTCAATCCACCCATTTATACAAAGCTGGCATGATACGGCCTGTAAGATCTACTGCTATTTTCTTGAAAAGAATAACAATCCACAGTGAAATCACGTATGAGTTTAAAAAATAGGATTAAAATGCCACTGTTACTTTTATTTCAGTCCTTCGTGTTCTGGAGCTATAGAGCTTTTTGTAGCACTGGACAACATAAGGATGTAAGTGGCGTATTTAGGTCAGATAATGTCTTTGTAGTTGCTATGTTAAATTTTGCAACGACTCTAAATTCCTGAGGCACTTAAACCTCTGCTTGCTCTGGATGTCCTCCTTTCTGCCTGAAAGTTATGGATTGTACTCCCTGCAGTAGTCTTCTCTGATTTCCTCATCTTTCCTTCCACTCCTTTCACATTTCATTCATCTTCCCAAACTCCTAAGGTTTGGATCAATTTACTCTGAATGTTTTCTCCTTTTTTTTTTCTCTGCACTAAAATTCTGATGAATTTTAATGCTCAGTGGCCAAAATAATTCCCCCTTCCTACATATTTTAATATTTTGACTGTGTCTCTCCAGTGAGATGCTCCATTTACATTGGAAATGTTTCTCTGAGAACAGCAGTGATATTTACCCTGATTTCTTCCGTGTTCTGCTGCATTTTTGCCTAGGAGAATGTTGCAGGCTGTCAAAACAGCCTGTGATTCTCTGCTGCCCCAATAGTTGTCATTTCCACGGAGGGAGATTGTATGCAGGGCAAAGAGAGATGAGAGCGGTATCAACGAAAAATAGTGGTTAGGTGTTTTATCCTTGTTTTTACATTTGTGGAAAGGACTGTGGATGATGAAAAAAGTTGAAAATCAAGGCTTGTACATGCAGGGTCTATCTGTACTATAACTGTAATTTAAAATACACGCCAACAAATACCAAGTGGTTATTCCCTCTTCCAAACACAGGGAAAAACTCTGTTATCTGTTCTGTAGTGTAAAGACACTGACTCTGCAAGGAGAGACATTTAAAAAACACTCTTCACCGAGCTTTAATACACTTAAAAACCAGTCTTCACCAAGCTTTAATACACTTTTAATGCCACTTTCAGTGTCCCTTTCTTATAGAGCTGCCTGCAGCTGTCTGGGCAGCCATGGCCATGGCTCGGTGAGCTGAGCTTCAGATAGCTCTGCTCCCACCAGCGCTGCGGTGGTGAAGACGATAATACCTATTTCTCTGACCTAAAGCACGAGGTTGGAAGCTGACATTTCCATTTTCCACTGTGGGCACCGAGGGTGTCTGTTGCTTGCAACTCTGGGCAAGGAGAGAGGCTGCAAAGCCGTCTTTCCTTGTAGGAAATATCTGGGGAATGGAATATGCTTTCCTTACTGGTGTTCCTGGAAAATGGTTGGTGCCTCCTGGGCGCTGGACGAAACAGAGATGGAATAGGACAACATGGTAGAGCAACAGAGCTCTGCCGAGACAGTGATTCTCCCTCTAGGAGATATTTATTTTGGTAACTTCCTTGGGGTAGTTTTCAATTCACACTGTGGGAAAACAGCAAGAATAGGGCATAGGTACACTCCGCTCTGAAAAGACTTTTAACGAGGCTTTACCAGCCTCAGCAAACATGATTTATTGCTGTTCAAATCCTTTTCTCCCTCTTGGAGGTTGGAGTACTACTCTCAGAGCTGCTCCAGCTGGTTGGCTGCCGAGCGGCTTCCACATCCTGGCCTTCAGGATGGGATGCCAACTGTGAACTGGCTGCTTGCATTCAGCAGATGCCACTTTTTACTCCAGGTTAATAAAATGACTTGGAAAAAGTAACTCTGTAGAATTTGTTGTGGATTAGCGGGGACTAGAGTAGTCAGTGAACCTTGGAAATGCACTGTGTACGGCTGGAATCAAGCTGCCTGTATCTGGAGGTGAGGGGGAAAGCTGAGGGGTTTAAAAATACTTAAACTTAATGACTTTTTAATTACAAAATATTTTCGGAGTCTCCTGCTTGACAACTCTGCACTTTGCCTCCCATTTTAGAACTACTTTAATTTTGTGAGGTTGCTGTTGTGGCGTGAATACGCAGATCTATCTGACACAGAACATCTTCAGTGTAGAGAAAGTATAAATCCGGACAGTAACTGTTTTCTAAACTGTAGCATACAAAAGGCGAGGAGAACTAAAGAGTGCTCATGCAGCACATGTGTTCGCTTCAAGAGCAGAAAGCTGATAAGATAAGCAGATAAGCTTCCAGCATCTTATCCACTTGGAGAGGGACTCATGGATGGTAGGGTTCGCTTTGGCAAGCGATACAAGCTGAAACAGCAGGAGAAATGCTGCTATAAATACATGTTTATGGGCACTCCCTCTGCAGCTCCTCACTTGCTCAAATTAAGTCCACCGGTGACTATCTACAAAACTGCTAACAGTGAATCCACCTCGTCACAAGCAATTGAAGCTTAATAGAGCTTAGTTCCTCTTCTACGCAAGTTCTGTGTTCTTCTGTGTAATAGATTCTGTTATAATTTATGGCAAATGTTCAGAGCGAATTGTTTCTAGCTCAGATGGTGGTGGGTATGTGTTATCTTTTCAGATAAAATCAAGTTGTAAAATTCCTGAGCAGGAAATGCTGTTGCTTAATGGTTATTTTTGCTCTCTATGATCTGTAACACCAATGCAAAATGATTGCAGGGTGAATATGAACACTCTATGCCTGAACTGGTAATTTTGTTCATTCTTTATACTGCTCTTAGAAGCTGAAAACATATATTACCACAGCAAATTATGTTCAGTGTAGTTGTCAAATGTCAGATTCCTGAGCATAAATACTTAGAATGATGTTTTGAAAGGGGCTATGCTATAAGCAGACTTTAATAGAAAATGTTTGTGATTACAGTCTAGTGGTAAAGTTATGTATAAAATACTTACCTTGTAAATTGGTTTATGTTAGTTATTTTCTGTATTTGTCTTGTATTGTGTTTATACTTTGAGATGCCTGACAGAACCTACAGCAAATTTAAGGTGGATTTCTTGCAGAGAAACACATAAAAGAGCCATAAAAGCTTTGTAGAAAAGTGTGCTTAGAACAATTTTATTAATGATAAAATAACATTTGAACAACCTTAGTACACAAATTTTCGATAAGAATTCCTTAGTGACAAAGCATAGGTCTGCTGAAGAGAGCTTTCCAGCCCTTCCCCTGCCCTGCCGGACTGGCATCTCCTGGGGTATTCCAGAGGCATGTCTTTGGGTTTTGGTGCAGAGATCCCCCACTACGTAAAGCCTGGGAAAACTTGCCTGGTTTTCAAGGTGAAACCGTTAGAAGAATGGTGGAACACTATTAGGTCTTGATTCATTTTCCAAGTCCTTAGCAAAAAGGTGGGTATATTCAGCTCTGAAATGAGATTGGAACCTGGGCTGTAAAAGAAACTCCTTCTGCTATGTAAGTAAGCAAGGAGGGCTGGAAAGTTTCGGTGTGGTTAGAAGTGTGGGATCAGTTTGAAACTTGGACAAGAGCCCATTTTAAGTGTGCCTTGGAAGGAGAAGGAGCTGCAAGAGCATTTTATCAAGTGGGGCATGGGTTTTATAGATACAGTCTATTTAAACAGTACATTTGACTTTCTTTGTAATGGGAACAAGTAAATGAAAAGGTGAAGAGCTCACTACTACAACTTGCTTTTCGTAAGACATTGTGAGTGAGTAGATTCCAACACTGGAATTATTCATTTGGGAACATCTGTGAAACATTCAGCGTATCACTATGTCCATGTCATTTACCAGCAGAGAAGTGTTCCTCCCAAAGTTTTGTAAAGATAAGTCGAGTCTGGCACTGGCTTATGCAAGAGGTCATTTTCAAGGACAGAAATAGGAAAAATATACACAAAGAAAAGCTTTCTTCTGCAAATAAGATACTAAATTTCTAGTCAGTTTGAATGTAGGGATGAGAAGGTTTTCTGTGCCTGAATTTGCTGTAGTTGCTGTTAATGATTTGAAGAGAAGAGGCAAACCCGAAACTGCCCATAGCACAATCTCTTAGAGAGTTACTCAAGCAGAATCTCTTTTGCTCAGAGATAAGTGATGCACTGCCTTTGGTAAGCCGGTTTTGAAAAACTCCAGATAAAAGACAGCTTTAAAAGCAAGAAATGTTGGAGACAGGCAAGTCTTGATTGGTGTGGAATGGTCTCAAAATTTGTTTAACCTTTCTTTTAGGGTTAAAGCTGGCATCTTGAAAAGCCAAGGGCATTTAACACACTGAAGTTACAGAGTTGCTATGAGGAGGTGTTTGTTTGCAGTTTTGGCTGGAAAGCTGCCTATGGTTCCATAATTAGCTTTGCATCAAGTTCTGCCCTAAATTGCATTGCTGAAATTCCTTTAACTTCATTAGGGTTGACTGACTTTAACTAGGGCATAATTTGTGCTAAGATCACCTACAGTAAAAAATTTGCCGAATGTTGGATATATGGTAACTAAAGGTGTGTTTACAGGAAATAATACAGGCAGAATAGCAGAGCGACAGTTCCCAAATCAGAGCTCCAGCCAAATGAAAGAGAGAAGAGCACTGTGAAGAAAATTCAGGTCACCATCCTGCAGTATTAGGGGAGCAGGTGAAGAAATTCTGTGCTTTCCAGTAGCAAATGGTATGGTCTGGTGAGCAACTTAGGACTGACCTTTCACTTGCTAATAATGCTGGCCCTAAATTGATCATCTGGAGAACACAAGGAGATGTTTTCTTGCATCTTTCCCTTGCATTTGCAGAGTCACCATGGTCTTTTGCTGCCTGTTGCTGTTTTCTCTGCTCTTCCAGCAGTTCTCCTGACTCTGTGCTACTGGAGACAGCCCCAGCTGGCAGAGCTCCTGCGCTTGTGCACCCCAGCCCCTCCTCCCTCCCTCCCTCCTTCCACCCATCCATCGATCCCTCCATCAATCCACTCATCCATCCATCCATCCATCCATCCCTCCATCCACTTATCCCTCCTCCCTTCCATCTATCCATCCATCCCTCCATCCACTCATCCATCCAATCATCCATCCATCCAATCACCCATCCATCCATCCCTCCATCCCTCCATCCCTCCATCCATCCATCCATCCATCCATCCATCCATCCATCCATCCATCCATCCATCCATCCATCCATCCATCCATCCCTTCCTCTCCCCCTCCCCACAGACCCCTCCCTCTTCCCCTAACCCCGCCCCTTCCCTATCCCGGCCCCGCCCCCTGCAGCCCCCACCACCGCCCCCGCCGCCCCACAGCGCATGCGCACAGCCCGCCATGTTGGCGCGGCGGGTGACGCGCGGTGCCGGGGGGCGGGGCCAGGCGGGCGCGCGGGGAGCGGGGTCGCGCTCGGCGGTGGCGCTCGGGACTTTGGGGACGCTCGGAGCGGGGCCCGCGGCCGGGCAGCCTCCCGCAGGTGAGAGGGGGGCGAAGGGGGTGCCGTCCTGGGCTGCCCCGCTCGGGGTCCCGCGGCGGGGAGCGGGGCTGGCCGGGGCGGCGCGGGGGGGGGTGCCTTTCTGCTTTCTGTTTGCAGCTGGGGAGCTCTCCAGTTGGCAGCGAGGGGCTCCCCTGTTTGCAGCTGGGGGGCTCCCCGTTTACAGCAGGGGAGCTCCCCGGTTTGCACCTGTGGGGGCTCCCCCGTTTGCGACAGGGATCTGTTTGCGGGGGGGGGGGGCTCCCCAGCTGGCAGTGAGGGGCTCCCTGTTTGTTTGTAGGGCTCCCCAGTTGGCAGGGAGGGGGGGTGTCCCCATTTGGCAGGGAGAAGCTCCCCTGTTGCAGCTGGGAGGGCTCCCGAGTTGTCAGCGGGGGGCTCCCTGTTTGTTTGCAGGGCTCCCCATTTGGCAGCAGGGGGGGCTCCCCGGTTGGCAATGAGGGGCTCCCTGTTTGCAGGGTTCCGCCGCTGGCAGGGAGGAGCTCCCCGTTTGCAGCTGGGGGGGCTCCCTGTTTGTTTGCAGGGCTCCCCGTTTGCAGCTGGGGGGGCTCTCTGTTTGCAGGGCTCCCCGTTTGCAGCGGGGGCTCCCTGCGTGCGGGAGAGGACGGGGCTGCCCCGGAGGCCCTTGGAGAAGGGACCGAGACCTCTCTGCAGGGTGGGCAGCGCGTTGCGATGGGGGGAGAGCCGGTCTGCGAGGCAGGAAAAGCGAAGGTGCCCCGTTTCCAGCCGGCAGAGCGAGGGGTGCAAGGGGAGAGCTGCCGGGGGCTCGCAGGGGTCCCGGGGGTTTGCGCCTCTCGGGTCCTCGGCTCTCCTCTTCCAGGCATTGCTCTGCAGTCATTGTAAGCGTTTTCATCCTTCCCGCGACCCGTTCTGCTCATCGGTGTTGATGGGTGCCTGGTCTTTAAGCGGCCGGTTGAGGTCTGGGTGCAGGAAGGAGTTTTGGGGGTTCGTTCTGAGGTGCAGTGGGGCTGTAACTAATTCACTGTTTCCCTCTTCGCATGAAATTTAGGTCAAGCTCTGTTCTTACTAGGGACTGTTCAGGACTTTTCGCCTCCATATGAAAAGTGAGATGTTAACTGGAGAGCCCTTGGAGTCTTGGCTCGGGTCCTTTGCCTGGTTCAGGAGATGCAAGGTGCAAGTCTCTGTTTTGTGTGGCAAAGGGCTCTTTAGCTTAGATGTTAGAGTGTTAATGACACTGATGCTGACTCGGTGGTGCTGTGAAATCTACATGAGAAATATCTCCCTTGCCCATTTAAATATGGCTCATAAATTTAAATAGAATGCCACAGAGGAGTCTTATTCTTTCCCCACTGAGCTACACATAGAGATAATGCTAATGAAGAACCTTCAGGGCTCTCTCCCCACTTCTCTGATTTCATGGTAAAGCCTGTTCTGCAATCCCATTTAATACTAGAATGCGCTGCGGAGCGTTGATATTAAAAAAAGTTTGAGTAGTAACTAGGATTAAATGCTATCCTGAATGCACTTCTTCTGATCTCTTCTGATTCTGTGATTTTCAGAATTGTACTTCTAAATGTTTTCCTTCACTTCTGAAGTTCAAAACATTGTAGTGCGCTGCCAGCACAAATTAGCATGCTGCTGCGCTTCAAAGAAGAGAGACTGTTTCTAGTGAGTCTTGGCTTGACACCAGGTGTCAAAAATGAATTAAAGTGACTTTACCCCAGCCAACACTTTTTTTTTTTTTTTTTTAAATTTGAAGAGTTTCTTCTGCTCTTCTGTAAAGGATTCTCTAAACTGAAAGTCATCTGAGGCTGTAGTTCAACTGTACCTACTCTGTAGCAGTAATGGCAGCTTGAGGAATACTGTGACTTGAGGGGTCACCGGGACAGGTTTTGGTAATGCCAGGCTTGAAGCAGATCAGCAAACTTGCTCAGCTAGAAAAAAAAAGGATCATGCACAGACTCCCTGATCCAGTTTGCTGTGCAGTCCCTTAAATGATAGCACAGCTCTGGGATAATCTCAAACAGCCTGTGAGGATTTGGCTGGCTCAAAGCAGGGCTGAGCAGGGTGAAGCAGAGAGGGGAGTATATTTGGCTGATACTGGAATAGGGGCAGTGTGAGAGGCTGATAATGAATCCCTTAAGGTCAAAGGGGACTGGGAGGGGAAGTGAAATGTAGCTGCTGCAGAAAGAGTTCTTGTGCTGGCGCATGAATTGGCTTAAAGCACTGTGGGACTGAGCATACGGAGTAAAGCCTTGCTTCTCCCCCCATCGAATTCTAGGAACCCTAAATGTGGTTTTTTTTTTTTTTGTGTTCTGCAGCAAGCTGAGAAAAATGTTGTAGTTACTTAAAGCATAAAAATCAGCAAACTGTCACATGTTGAGTGTATCTCAGTGTAATATCATACTTGGAATATGTTTCTTTGACAGTGGTGATCAAGCCCAGGATGTCTAGATCTAAAGGCATAACTTCTGCTCTCAGAATTAAAAGTCCCAATGATGTTACTTTAAGGGCTGTATGTTCTTGGTGTGGTCCAGCTATTTGAAAGGGGTAATTGGTTCACACTACAAAGAACATGTTGGTAGAGACTCCAAGTGAATTTGCAATGTGTTCTGCTTGGAGTGTTTCTGCTGTATCACCTCCACAAATACCACAAGCAAAGCTGTCAAAAATGCTTTTTCATGGCTGAGTTACTGGAGTAGCTGTGGTGCTTAGTACATGGATTTTGTTTCTTTACTCTTTTAATCGATGCATCTTTGCTGGCAAAACTCTCTTGAGAAACTGCACTATCGCAAAAAACGAACAATTGTGGAGCATTTATTTTAAGAGCTAGCAGCCTCAGAGGGAGAATATTTGGTGCTTGGCCCCTTCACTGTATCAATAGTACAAAACTTGTGATGACTCAATAGCTTATGAAAGTTGACTTTTGATGGCCTTGGGCTAGATTCACAGGGATGGATGCCTTTATCACAGATCTGGTGAAGTATATATGGATGTCAGTGTGAGTGGGAGGTAAAAGCTTAAATAAATGGGGCAACATGTTTTGCTTTCTTTTCAAGGTTCTCACAGCTGTATTGCATTGTCAGACTACTGGATGGAAGCAGTTTCATGGTTTTCTTTTTTAACTATTGGTGATGCAACAGGTTTTTTAAAAGTAGGAGATTAGAGCTTTATGGATAAATTAAAAACAGTAGTGTGGAAGAAATTTTTCTAAGTGTGTTTGCTAGCCCTAAGCAAAGTGGTTTTGAAAAACTAGGAAATAATTAAGCAATGCTAGATAGTAGTCTCTGGAAAAAAAGGCATCCAGTGGGCCTCCAGGATAATTGGTAAACTTGCTGGTTTCACCTGAATTATTTTCATAAAATATTGTCTCTAAGGGGTTTACACAGTGGTGTTTTGAGGTGAAAGCATGCCCGTGTCCTGTAGTGTGGATAGCCTGTATCCTATGGCAAAAGGATCTGGCAAGGGAAGGAAGCTTTAAATGCATTGAGATGGTAGATACAGGGAATTGTGATGTGTGACTTGGTGACAGGAATGTTTCAGGAGCAAATTTCTTGAAGATATCTTTTTGATTAGGAGCTAGAAAGGGACCTGGTTTAACTCAAGGGGAGCCTGCAAGCTGGTACAAAATTTAAGTCTCCTTTAGTTGGCCTCTGTGTTGCAGAAGGCCAGCAGTAAGAAAATGCAGAAGATTTCCCATTTCAGTGTCCTATAATGGATTTGGTGTCTTCCATGCCTAGCTTGAGAAGCTGGTTTTAGGTGAATTGGGTGTACTAATTTTTTGAAGATTACATATCTGTTGTTGATGTTTTTGCTTTAAGATTGCTGTGGGAAATAAGTAATTTTGTTTCCTTTTGTGGAAACAGTGCTGTGTTGTAAATACTGATGAGCTGGTCATATGATTTCTTGGGGCTTTTGTTTTAACTTCTTTGTGATAGATGCAGCTGCTGGGTGATGTGTTCTATAGTTGTGAAATGTGAGAGACTTGTTTGGCAATGCCAACAAGCTCTCCATTTTTAAAGCTATTCTGCTTGCTTTCTTTAATATGAAATATTTGAAATGTGAGAAAGGGGGAAAGTAGAAATGAGAATAAATTGTGAATAGAAGTTTATCCTTTCAAAGAACTTTTCAAGCTTTTTGTCCTGACTTGTAGTTGCTTAAATTTTGGGGAAAACTTGAAACCTTCTTCCATTTCCATATTACAGAGCATCATTCTTACCAGGTGCCCTATGCCTACTTGAACTGTCAGGCTGTGTGTTCTGATGTTCCTTTCCAAGGCACCCTGCTCCGGAGGGCTGCCTGGATGGTGGTGCACATGGAAGGCTACCAACAGGGCAAAACTGCTGCTGTGTTTTTTGTGCAGGTGGGAACGGGAGCAGAAGCAGAACTTAATGTCAGTAGTCAAAGCAGCAGGACTATTGACTCATTATGTCAGACACCTTCTTTTGGCTCTTCTGTCAACTGGCATATGTACTTGTTTGTCCTGCCTTTCAGAAGTCTTTTCATTTGCCTGAAGATGGGAGGTTTAAGCAGCTTTAGGGCAGAGGTCCTGTCTAAGCCATTCCACTTTGCTAGAAGAGAAACAGTCAGCACAAAGTGTGTGGGAATGTGTTGCGCAGGTCTCATGGTTAAAACCAGGGACAGGATGATTTGGGTGCATGTACTAGTTTTGAGAACTTAAAAGCAAATGTTTGAACAGATACTGCAGTGCTTAGCAGCTCAACACATCGGTCACATATCAATGTACATTTCCATCTTCGCAAGGAGGTGAGGAAAGAGATTTGTTTTTTTATTCTTGGTGAGAAAAATAAACGGAGAGGGCCCATTTTATTAGTCTGTGTAATTCAGAAAATACGGACAATAATTTAGCAACATAACAAATGAAGACTATGGTAAATGAGCTTGGTGACATCTCCATCTGGTCAAGTGCAAGTTGTTATGAGGAAGATGAAGTTCTATGTCGTGAAAAAAATAAAGCAGGATTTTTGAGGTGTACAGGTGATAATAGAATTCCTTAGATCAAGGAAAGCAAGGATAAACACGTGAATTTCAACCCAGTTCGTTTTTCCTGATTCTTTTTAGGGATCTCCTTGTAAGTGGTCTGTTCTAGTTTCAAGTTGAATGTGTTCCATGTGCACTTCATTTCACATCGTGGGAACTTTGATTCTTTTGAATAACTGACCTTATCTGATAATGCTAATGTGAAATATCCAGCAATATGCTAAGATGATGATCTGAAATGTCCTGCAAGCTTTTACTGCACTGGCACAACCTCCAGCTCTCTAAAATTGAGGCTCTGTTTCTGTTATATGTTTTTGTCGTGTATTTTCTACGTATTTAAATAATTCTGTTAGTCATAAGTGTGAAGCATTTCTTTTATATTTTAAACTCCTTCATAAACTTGTTATGGATTGAAAGTTAACCAGAGGATTCACACTTGGAGGACACAATCGGATGCTAGAAGCTTTGGAGGCAGTTTGATGCTGCAGGTACCTTGTCGGATTCATTCCTGGGTGGTCCTGCCTTGTGCCCCGCTCTCCTGCTGCAGCTCTCTTGGCAGAGTTAATGCCTGTGGGATTGCAGGGCAATTTCTCTCATGCTGCTTATCTCATGGGAAACTAACCCACTCAGTAGAGTTTTTATCAGTCTGCTAACTCGCCCTATGGCTACACCTTGCTGTCGCTCTCACAGGTAGAAGCAGGAATGATGTGGCTGGAGGCGAGTGGAGGGAAAGCAGGACTGCGTCTCCCAGCAGATGCTGGGGATGGATCATCAAATGCTGTGCAGCAGGACCAGGGCAGGGCTCCTACTTCATACAAGTTGTGTTTCCCGATGCCTTTAGAGAGATGTTCCTAGGACTCTGCTGTTCTCCAGCTTGCTTTTCACCTGTGTAGGAGAGCTAAGTGATCCACACAAATTCGTGCTTTTGGTAAAATGTTTACATGAAAGCCTGAATTCAGCACTTCAGAAAGGTAGGGGGAAAATTTTTGTCACTGCTCTGGAGGAATCAAAGCACTGGGCTGTATCCTGCTCGCAGATGTTTTCTGTGAAGGAGAATTTGTGAGATGTTTTCTTGAACGGAAGCTGAGAAGGAAAAACGTGTTGCTCTTCTGCCTTGTCAACTTTGGCCTCTTGGTGCCCGACTCTCATGTAAGCTCAATGTTATGAAACAGTCACGGTTCTGAGCAAGTTTATGACTGCCTACAGATTTTGAATAGAGCAGAGGAAGTGAGTAGCACATCTGTTATTTAAAGAAAGCCGTGAGTGGCACTAGAATCCTATCGAAATTAGCATTTATTCTATATATAGCCCCACCTCCCCTCCCTGATCGTCTTTTGCTTACTGCTCATGAGGAGCTTTTTAAGTAGTGGCAACTAGAAGTTACAAAGTACGTATGTGGTTGTATTGCTGTTAGTTATTAACAGCTATGTTTTATTGCTTTTCTGTTTTTGAAGCTTTTAACAGGAAGAGAATGTAACCAGTTTTGTTCTCTTTAATATCACATTTGGAATTTTAACAGTGATGTTGTATCTGGAAATTTAAGCTTGGTTCTTGTGTTTGCTGTTCTAAGCTTGTTTTTATACAGTGGAATTAAGGTCTTTTCATCAGGGTGTATGCCCTATGAGAGATATAAACTAAAGACCGCAAACTTAAACGTTCAAACTGGGAATTACGAATTAAACACTTGAGCTACAAAAGAATCAAAGGGTAAATCTAGATAATTCAGCGATATTGATTCTGGATTCACTAGATTGCTTGAGTTGCCTTACATTGTCTCCTCCGTGGCTATGCAAATCAGACCAATCTCTTGTGGCTGCTGACATTTGTCATGGAGTAGTACCAGTAAATGCATAAGCGTTCACTGTCTCTGTTCTTTATTAGACTTGGGCAATATAAAACACTGATGTCTTTAGTGGTAGAAAGGCTTGCGTGGGGACTTCGGTACTCCAAGTGAGACTTGTTACCATGTTTTCCCTGAAAATTCTATCCTTAATGTCCAAACAGGGAGTTTTGTTATTTAAAGGACAGCAGTAGTGAGATGATCATATTCTCAGCTGTCTTGGAGTTGGTGGGAGAGTCATTAACTCAACCAGTTATCTCAGCAATCGATACCACCAGCATCGCTATGAGACAGCCTGGCCCATACCTTTCCAAGTAGGCTGAACTTTTCTAGCAATTGTTTAGTAACTTATCTTAATGTAAAGTTGAATACACGGAGGATTTTGCTGTGAAGGGTCTAAATGAACCATGTTACAACTCTCCTAGCATATTCTCTTAGCAAGAAGATAGAGACTCTGAGGTTTTGTTCTCCTACCACAATTCCTTAACTTTTTTTAAATGCTTTTGCTGATCTCTGCCCTTGATGGACTTTTGTTCCATCACTGTAGCATCTTGGCATGATAGTGCTTCACATGCACAGAACAAAAAGGCAGTTTCTGTTCCCAAATCTTGTTATGCTACTGTAGTCTTTCTTCAACCTGTTATTTTTTTCTGGGGTTTGTGTTTGGTGGTGCGTGAGGTGGGTTCAGCGGAATAAAGAACATGGTTAATATTGTTGGCAACATGTTAGTCAGCATGTAGTCTAACTTTTGCCTGTGGTGGTACTATTTTTCTTGTTCAAAACTTTAGCCTTAAGGCAGGTTGAAGGATTTTACCGGCATCACTTGCCTTCCTTCAAGGGCAGGGGTTTGCAGGCTGTATTAATGTTGGTGTTTGTGTCTGTCTCTACTTGTAGGGCTCTCAGTTATGCCTTCTGTGAGAGCCAGGTGAAATTACCAGGTGAATTAGCCCCCCTCTTAAAATTCATTCCTTGGGTGATGACAGGTGTGCCAGCAGCCCTAGTTTCCTTCGGGATGCCGGCAGGGATTTCTTGTCTGATTTTGTTGTTGGCCATCATTCCTGGTTTGTAGAATGAGAAAATATTCCAGTAAACCTTACCTCTGGCAGCTTAGACAATTATGTGAGCTCTTCGGCAGAATGCCAACTAAAATAAGCCCGAGTCGTTTAAACAGCCTAAATAATCACTCTTTGTATCAGTTGATCCTGAGTAAATAGGTTAGAAAGTACTTAAGAGCAGCTCAGCTGGTAGCCGCCTGGCAGAGAGAGGGGACAAACAGCTGAGGGTGCTCAGCTGTATCTAGAGGAGGAGATACAAACCCAGGCCAGAGGCTCACAAGCTGAAAGGCTGCTTGATAGGCAGAAATGTGACTCCTTCCTTGCAAATAATCCTGTGGTTGTGGGCAAAGTAAGAGAAACCCAGTTCATAGCTCTCAGAGGGAATCAGTGTATTTTATGGCTAGGCTATAGTGATCTGCTGGTGTGGAGTGGAAGAATTAGAGTTGAACTTAGACATTGTTGATGGGGTTGCAGGGCATGGCAGTAGTGGTAGCACTCTTCCAACAGTGCTAGTGGTGCTGTGGGACGTGGTGTGCGGTTGCTGTGCAAGTGTCCCATCTTCCCTGCTATGGTTCTTACTGGTTCCCATTACTAGTTCAGTTTGTTTATTCATTAGTAAAATTAACAGTAGGAGGCAGATGGGCTGGAAAATGTGCTATGCAAGTGATGAGGTTGCATGGCAACACTTTACACTCCCAAACATGGAGTCAAGAATAAATAATGGTGGAAAAAGAAATGGGAGGGGAGAAAAATGAGTGAGTTGGAGGAAAAAATGCTATCTTTGTATTGACTTTTATTGTTTCAGTGCCATCCCAGATGTGTCTAACAAGTCTGACATTGTTTGAGATTTTCATTACTGAGAGCCTTTCATAAGGCCCTGCACTGTGACGCTTGTGTGTCGCTGGAGTAGCCTGACACAGCTTTGCAGGGACGCGCGTTGGGCGAAATGCTTTGATACGGGATAGTGAGAAGCCTGGATCTTACGCCCAGTTTTAGTTACCACCAGCATCAAAATGACCTGTGTAAGAGGCTTCCTGATGAATTGTGTGTGTCATTCCTGACACAGGAATGTTTTAATTCTGGAACGTGGGTCTTTGGCTGCCGTGCATAGATGCGTGTACATAAATAGCCAAACAATTTGATGCCCTTGAAGGAAGAGTATCAAAAGGAAGAAAGCTGCATGGAATAGAACTGCAGTAGCCTCTCTAATCTTAAGGTAACTCCTTTGTTTTGGTTAAGAAGTCTGAATGTCCTATGTTGCTCCGTTACTATTGGCTAACTTGCGGTTTCCTCTGATTTTGTTGTTAGTATTGTTTTATTGTTTTGACTGGATGAATAACTTTAGGTTGGCAAGGCCTTGTAATTGAAAGGATGTTGTTCGTTCATTTAATTATAGAAGTGACCATCACTTAGTGGTGCTAACTGAAGGTGAGAATAGGAGTTGCCAAGTGTAATGTTTCAATTTTTTTCCTTCTCTGAGAGGAAACAGAGAGGAAGTGAAAGCCAGTGGCATTTGTGCTTTATAAAAATAATGACTGCTATTGCACATGACAATGCGACTAATTGCTCATTGCATTTTGGGGTAACTGGCTGCTTTGTTCCTTTTCAATTGGACATGCTATCTTTTTAGCATTAAAAAGAAAATCAGTGTCTCCTCCTAAATCCTGCTCTTCCGTTCTTCATTCTGGCAAGTATGATAACCACCAAATGACCGTGAAACCTTTTTGTGTAACTTTGTGCTATTTCAACCCCATTGTGACTGGTGCTCTTTTTGCGAGCCCAGCTTCCTATGGGGAAAACGCTTGTCTTGGTATCACAATGCAAGGTATTACTGCTGTTAGGAGTTTTGTACCTCCTGCAACTTGTGTGCATTTAGTGATTTACATAAAATGGTGACTCTGCTTCCAAGATATAGAGATACTTGAGTAGCTTAAAAGTAAAATTATCTCTGACTTTTCTTCTTCTGCAGTATTGTTGAAATTGATTTTTAATTGGAGCTGTAGTCTTGCAGAATTGTGTGTGTGTACATGGAGAAGACCAGAGTGCAGCAGATTTGTAGTGAGTTATGTGAACTTTCCCTCCAGGCAAGAAGTGGGGCTATCCAGTTTTCCACTCACAGTGGAGGCAGAGCTCAAAGAGCTGCAGAAACCTATAGTTAACTCTGTTGGAGATGCTGCATGCTGCAGTTCTTTAAAATAACATCTGTAGTGAATAATAGTGTGCAAATGTGTGTGACTATGTTTTTTCTCTTCCTGAACTTTGTTGTAGATGTCAAAATTAACCTGGACTACTTGGGAATGGCGAAACATAGCCCTGGAATCCTGCCATGAACAGTAAGATAGTCAAGATGCTTTGTGTGTGCAATGAATTATTCTGTTTTAATGGCTAAACCCCAGTGAAACTGTTCCTGTTCAATTAACATAACTAGTCAACACATTGTGTAGTTCAATGTGGATGCGCTCCCAACTTTTCATGCAGTAAATAGACAGTACAGTAAGTCAGAGGGGTAGCTCAGCAGGGGAGCACTCTTTGGGAAACGATGCTGGGGAAGTCTGCAGCCAGTATGGCGCAGGAGGTGGGAAGGCTGCTACAGGTGGTGCATTGTGAAATTATTGAGGTGGTAGCTGCAGGATACTTTCCTGTAGTGTGTAATTATATTGCGAGATGCTATTGTTATCTAGTGTATAATTATATCAAGACTCAGTTGTCACGGGATGACTTGATCAGAAATTAGTTTGACATGTGATTAGATTAATTAGTGGAAGAAGAAAGTGAATTGTGAAGTGGTAAAGACTAGTTTGTGGGAGGAAGCCCCTTGAACACTGGCTGATGGAAGCTGTCGGAGTGCAGTGTCGTGTTACTGGCATCACTCCTGAATATACTGCTGTTAGACAGGTAAATTACCTAAATAGGTCTTCGGTCTGACCTTTCATATCTGGCTTCTGTGTAGTGCTTTCCTTATATCAAACTTCGCATTCAATAGATGTTGATTAAATGGTTCATGTATCCAAGAAAGCAGGAACCTTTAAAGATATCCTTGAGTGTTGATTAAAATATTCAGATATTTTTGCGTTGTTGGTAGCCTGAAACTTTCTAGTGTGAAGGATACATATGTAAATATTTATGTATATATATGCTTTACATAGCCTTTTCCAGATGTTGCAGTAAGCATCCATGAAATGATGCACTGAAAATTATTCTGATGAATTTTCTCAGTATGAAATAGATGACTTGAGAGACTGTGTGGGTGAGCAGGATGTTTGTAAAGAGTAAGTTTTCAGCAGATGCTGTTGATACTATTTGTCAGACTTCACTGGGACAGAAATTAGAAGATTTTGTATTTTTAAATATCATGACTTAGATATAGTTGACTGGAAATGAACAGCTCTTGGAAGTTATTGTACATCAAGTCTTTGCAGAAGTTTTAATGCTTAACGTGCAAATGTTCAAATAAAAATATTTCCATTTCTTTTGTGGAACTCTTGACCGTGTCATGTTTAGCTCTTCTGTGGGAGCAGTGTTTTACCTAGGGCTTTCAAAAACTGGTTAATATACTTGAAATGCTAGGCAATGTTAATACCTTGGAGATATGGGAAGTCTCCTTTGATGAAAGTACTGCAATTGTTGTTGAATTGTTGATGTGGATCAAATTATGTGGCCTTGGGTAATTTATCAGAACAGTTGATAAAGACACAGGAAGCCATTTAGTTCTTTGTACAAAATAGTGTGTGCAACACCGGAGATGCTGTTCAGACTGGTTGCTTTCAGCTGTTTGAGAAGTTTGTTCAGCTTAGCTGAGAAAGATGAATGTATATATTTGTATTTTGTTAAATAGATAGCTTTGAAATCTTAGAATGTGGGCAAAGCTACAGTTTACTTTTTCTGGTCACAGATAGACTGAGCTAACAATTTTAAGCAGTGCTGCTTGGAGGGTTAAACATTCATTCATCTTAAACTGTCCTGCTTAGCAAGCTTCACTGTTTGAAAAGGTAAGCTAGGGAGCTTTGCTGTTCACAGATTTTCCCTGATCAAAACCTTGTGATTTCTTATCCAACTGAGAACAGATGTATGTAGTATCAGAATAATCATGCGTGTACAGTGCAGTTAAGAGGAATTTTAAGGATGAAAATGATTCTCAGTACAAGTTAGGGAATCAAGAGTGGTCTTGGTTTTGTTTTTTTCTGCCCCTTGGCAGTTATCTAATAGCTATGCGTTTTCTCTGAGTGTTCTTTTGAGGTGCTTTTTGGGCCTTAAAGAGCTTGAGTGTTGTTGTACTGGTGTTCAAGGTCCTTATGCTTAGAAGATTCTTATTGTCCATTTCTAGGACAAGTAGCATTAGAAATCCAAATCTTATCTCGGCTCTTAATACTGTAGTGTTAGAAAATGTTCACATGCTACTAAATAATGAGCTAAATTAGAGACATGTGAAACGCATCTCATTCAACTCATGTAATTTGTTTGGCTTATGATAAGCCAGTGAGTGGTGTGTGCTATGTTGTCCTCTAGATAGCCTTATGACCTAGTGTTTCCTGAATTATCAGTGCAGTAGTTGTTATCTTTTTAAAGTGTGCTCAAAATAGCTGTTAGAAAACAAAGGAAAATTAATGCCTTCAAGTTGATCTGCAGCCTGGTGTTCCCTTAGCTTCCACTGTCACCCATTAACAGTACTCCAGAATTCGTAAGCTTGCTGACAGTGATTGGTGTTTGAAATCACACGGGCTAGTTTGGTCCGGGAGTGTTTTCCCAGGCTTTCATTTGCCTATATAGATTATTTTTTTCCAGGGATGTGGTTTAGATGAAGCCTGCAGGTAAAGGACATGGCTGATAAAAGTAACAGCAGGTAGGAAGGCTCAGAGTTTATTGGAAAGTGGTTCCAAGGTGGCTCGTCACATGGAATCTTGAATGGTAAGCTTTAGGAAATACTATGGATTTAATTCTCAGTGAAGCAGGTGGCTCTGATGCTCTGGGGTGTGCTGTAGGAGAGAGACACCAAAAGATTTGACTGCGGAAAATGGGAAAGTGAACTTTAATGTTCTGAGTGTTTTTGCTTTTATTATCAGGTGATACATCACTTTTGAAGACTGGAAGATTTCAGTGTACTGAAGTGTGCATTGTTTTCTAGGAAGCTTCACAGTATTTCACCTCCTATTGTGATCACTGGTTTTCAGTCTGATGTGGAACTGCCCTTTCTGTTAGCCCTTTGAGAGCACTATTTATAATATCCGATGCCTCTAAATCCATGGCATACACTCCCCAGAACGGAGGTTGTGACAAACAGAAGCAATCCACGTAGGCTAAGAGTCACCACTCTGTGTGTAGAGGTTCCTGAGTGATAATTATTAAAAACCTTCCTCCAGTCATAACCGTGGAGGCAGAAGCCCATGTGGCCTTTAGCAGGGTGGCATGGACGATGCTTACTGTATAGTATGGATACCCACTAACTGGAGTGTGGGCATCATCATCGGTAGGGACCACCTCCAAATTGTCCGTGTAGTGACAGCAGTAGGAGGACAGTAGCATTTTGGGCAGTTGCCCCTGCCTGACTGTCTGGGTGATGTGCACAGCTCTGAATGGTGTTTGGAGCTGCATCTGCGGATGAAGAGGTGGTGCGTATGTTTAGGCAAAGGGCAGAAGAGACGGAGCAGTGCTGCTGTCCAAGCAACGAAGTTGGTGTGGACATAGAGTTACTAACCTGTCTGATCTGTGTGGCTCTGGCAGGGAGCTGGCTTGTCTCACATATCCTGTTGGGTGTTTTGCAACACTGGTCCCTGCTGCCTCCTTGTCCCACTCTCCTTTGGTCCAAGGCCAGGATCGCTGCGTGTAGAGCTGGTCTCATTAGGGCTTGACCTAATTGGAGAAAAGCCCATTCCCTGGGGTTGGATTATTCTGTGCTGTAATTGCTGAAGCTTCTGATTTTGAGAGTATAACATAAGGGCATCCAATATGGCATAGCGCTTTCCTGCTGCCTATGGCACCATTTTAAACTGCAGGCATTTTACTTGGATGTGATTTATAAGCAGTGTATTAATGGTTTGATCTTCTTCAGAGAGCTGTTTTCTCTTGCTGTATAACTGAAATACTATCCTAATGAGAAGCTTGTTTTTTTATACATGAAATATTACTGAACACTTCTAAGCTTGGGTGAACATGCTGAAGCTTGGTTTATTTGTGTTCCTAAAACAGGTCGAATAAAGTATTGTACATGTTTTTGAAGTACATTAACAAAGGACATTATGTAATTGCAGTTAACGAGCTCGGTGGTATTGCTTTTGGTGGGTAAAACTTCTTCCCTTAATAAGTTAATAAATTTTCGTTGGGAGCAAATCAGATCTTATGCTTAGAGTTGTATTTAACGGTTTATTTGGTTCCTTTATGACACTGGCTTTTTCAAAATGCAGTACCCGTTCCTGGGTTATGCCCCTCATACTTCATTGTATACTCCTCGACAGGCCTTGTGTCAGTAATTTGCTGCAGTTTCTGAAGAGCTGAATGTAACTGATGCAAGTAACCTACATAAGCCGTGTGCATCGTCTGTCAACTCTGAAAAATCTAGAGCATTCTGATAGAAGATCACAAAATCACAAGTTATCAAGTCTAACTCTTAGCCTAGCATTGCAAAGTCCATTACTGCACTGTGTCCCTAAGCACCACATCTACACATCTTTTAAGTACTTCCAGGGATGACTTCAACAATTCCCTGGGCAGCCTGTTCCGATACTTCACAATGCTTTCAGTGAGGTAATACTTCCTAATTTCCAGTTTAAACCTCCCCTTGAGGTGCAACTTGAGGCCATTTCCTTTTGTCATATCACTTGTTACTTGCTACGCATAAAAATAAAACAGTTTCACATGGTGGCCGCTATGTGAGTTATGTGCACTGGCATATGACCAATGCATGTATTGTTTTTATTCTGTGGAGTTGGAATTGCCAGTTTAACTTCTCTGTGAAATCCTCATCTCTTTTACGTGGGTATTAACCACACTCCTTTTAAATTGTGTTCCTAAATTCATGCTGAAAGTCATTAAAACAAATATAGTAGACTATATAGGGGATGAATTGCTATTCATAACTGTATATACTTCCTTTTGCATATCTGAAAGAATGACGGCAAAATATAACGGCAGCATCAAGAGCAAACACCACAAACCAAAGAGATTTGAGGAGCTTGCAAGGCAGTGAGGAATTCAGCCCCCCGCACCTGGCAGAGGAGGCAGGTTAGTGCTGGTGATGATCAGATTTGTTTTTTCTGTGAGCATAGCGAGTAGCTGTAAAGTTGTAAGTGGAGTTGTGAATCCTCGTATGTGTGTATTGGACACACAGAATCAATGGTGAGGATGGAAAAGCTGATAGCAGCTCTGTCGTTAAAGTTGAAAGTTACCTAAAACTTCTCCAAGTATGAAAAATTTTATTTTTAACATGCAATTTGAACTAACTAAATTTCTGTGACAAATGAAGATTGGTAAATACTCCTCATGTGTGTGCTGTACTTTGTGTTTGATTGGTAGAAAATCCCTTAGTTGCCTGCTGGTGTTAGAACTTGTATGCATCAGCTTGCCCATCCTGCACTATTATTTTTTGTAATCTTTAGTCTTCCTCGATGTACAGGGAAACAATACCTGTAACATTCCTCATAATTTTCTACTGCAAGCCAGCCATGCAGCTCAAGAGGCAATTTCTTTTATTCCCTCAGCAGCAGCTTTTAAAAAAAAATACCTCAAGCTTAAAAAAAGAAAAATTCACCTTTCACATTGCAGTATAATTGACTGAGCTTTCTTTCACAAGCAGAGAATTGTGAGCAGGTAACATATAAGGTGTTCTGGTATAACATCATCCTGAAGAAACTTTCAGGTGATGGCAGGAGATATACACCCAGAAGGGGTTTAATATTTGAAATCCCTCTAATGGTAATTTACTTGAAACTAGGCAACATGGTTAAAGTCGTTAGAAGTAGTACTGGCTGTGTGTGAATAGTTTGGCCAGTCAAATGTGCTAAACTGTCTCCAGAAGAAGGTGAAACTGCTATTTTCAGGAATCCAGGTCCAGTTTTATGAAACACAGTGCAAATTTATTGTGTAATACTAGCACACTTACTTCTCCAAGATTTAACAGTCTTTCAACTAAAATTGATTTGGAGTAACCCGTTTAAGGAATTGTGTAAAAAACAAGAATTAAAAAAAATACTTTTTTTGTAGTTAATAATTGAAAAGTCAGGTTTTCTTCCCAGTCTTCAAGCAAGCTGGAGTGAGCTGTATGGCTGATGTGTACAGATAAGTGACCCTGTTAAAAACCACATCTAGAAAACATGGTTTTTGATCTCACCAAGCTGGTGTATGAAAAGAAGCTGCTGTATAGACAAACTCATCTGTAACGTATGCTTGTCCAAGATGAGGCCAACTTACATTAATTCTAAGAAATAAATTAATCCCAACCTTAGAATTTTGCAAAGTTGAGGGCCACCTGTTTTTTCGTCCAGACTGTGGTATCCATCCTAATTACATTAATTGCGCATCACACAGGACTTCACAACTATTTCTGTGTATGATAGTAGAAAAGCAGTTCAGATGTACATGGTGCTTATTGAACATGTTAGTTTTATGATGGAGGATAGAAAAAATATCCTGTTTACTCAACAGACTTCTTTAATAGAGGAAAACCTGGGGTTTAGTTGAAACAAGGAGATGTCCTGAGGTGCAGCAACACCAGGAGTTAAGAACCATGTTATTATGCCAGCTGTGCTGTAGCATCAGTGGGAGGGAGTGGGCAAGTTAGATGCTGTTAAACAATCCTGTTTGCTGTCTCTGTTATGGCACATTTAAAGTATTGCAAAGCACACACTGAATTTACAGTTCATACTTACAAGTATTGAGTGTGATTTCTTTCCAGTAAATGTGTAAATCCAGTTTAACCAAATTAAATTGTAGGCTAGCTCCTAAATCCGTATTGCTTGTAACCTACTTTCTCAAGTCAGAATTTTGCTTATAATGGTACAGAGTAATTGGAGAGATGATGATTTGCAGCTTACTTTTTGTATATACACTGACCTATTGTTCAGACCTGTTACATAGATATACTGTTTTGTGACCGTGTCTAAATACACTAATTTACTTTTATATGTTAAAAATACTAATTGAGAAAAATTAATTTCCACTTTGGGCTGTGAAGGAATAGTAGATTGCTTTAAATAAATATCTAATTCATACAGCTACTGTTTTTTTATCATTCACTTATGTTTATCGATGTAAAATATATAAAAGACCAAAGATCAGAAGTGTGGCTTTTTTGGCGGTATTGCATAGTTTATATTTTGCAGTGCCTTCTGTTAAATGATGTGAGCAAATTGAAATGTTACAGCTTTTTTCCTTCCCAGAGGAAGTCCAAGTTCACAAACTCGAATAGAGTCTGTAGTCTTTCATTTTGGTTAATAGCTGTATGATACCATACTCTTGAGACGAAAAAAATGGAACACAGAGTTTTTGATCAACTATATTAGATCTTAAAAATGGAACTCATAAAAATTTTGGCCTCTTCTGCTTGAATTAATGTGATTATGTCTTACACATAATTAATTTGAGCTGTTTCCTTAAAATAATACGTGGCTTTAATGAGCCACAGCTTCTATTTTAGTAAATTGTTCATGGGATCGGCAGGCTCAGGAACAACTGGGTTAAACCAAGAGATTATTTGAAAAATCTAGGGCATGTGGCCTCTCCGTTCACTTGATTAGTTTTCATAATTCACCCTTGTTTCTGCAGCAAAGAACAGTGTAATACATGAAAGCAAGAAGCAATTTTCTTTTTTTTGTGCTCCTATATCTCTGTAATTTTACTGGAGAAAGTTAGTGAAATTGGGATGAAATTATATTGTGTGTGAATATTTAGAATTAATTTTGGTTTGTTTTGTGAAAATCTATGATATTTGAGAGACAGATGCTATTTCAGGATGTCTGTCTGTGATTCTCCTTCAATTCTTTTCTGTTTGACTACAGGTGCATGAAGAACAGAGGAGATATTCCTGCTCATCAGAGATGATGTGGAGAGACGCTTTGTGAGTAACTGACATGTGTTTCCTAAAAAGTCCAAAATGCTAATGTAGTAATGATTTTATTTTCCTCTGACTTGAAGTAACTGTGCCATTTGTCTGACGGTTTGATATTGTTCTGGAAAGCTATGAACATGGACTCCTTCATGGAAATCACAGACACATGATGCCTAACTTTTTTATAGCAATCAGTCCACCAGAGGCTTTTACTGTTGACTGCTGAATGTGTTTTAGACATCAGTAAAAAAAAAACTCTGATAGTGGATGAATCAATAACCTTTAAGGTTAATTCGGTACTTATAGAAGCTCTTCTGTCAGGCACTATGTATTCTACCTGAAAACTTATTAACACCTTATTGTCCTTGTCTAATTTTGATTGGAAGTTTGATGCATTTGCCATAAAGAAGATGGGAATAGTAGCAGTCAACAAAAGCTTTCTTGATAGTTTTCAATTCCTGTCTGCTGGAATGCAGCAACGTTCTGGGATTACACAGCTAAACTATGCTCCCAAAATATTAAAGGAAAGTAAGACCCTCTATGACAGAATATAACTGTACCTGAATAAATACTGAAAGGATTTACTTTTTTGGAAACAAGGACGTTTTGATTGTCACAATTAGGTGATGCAATATCATGTTTGTCAGATGGACTTCATAAATGTGCTGTTTCTAGTGCTGTAGACTCATCAGCCAGCTCTTTACTTTGGGGAAATTAGTCCTAGTGTTTCCTCTTTCTTTGCCAAATTTCCAGTAACGGTTGAGAATTAAAGCAGCATGTTATTTTAGGATTTTCGATGATAGTCTTGTGCTTTTCTTTTTTGTTTTAAGTATGAATAATGTGGTCATGAGTACTTTCTTTTAAACTCTAAGCTTTGATACTCTGGAGATACTGCTTTGTTCTAATGATAATTGTCTAGAAGAATGATGCCTTTGTGGACTTTAGTGCTTTTCTTGGTACTGAAGAGCTCAGGTCAGAAGAACTGCTGTTATTTCAGGAACCTTAGTTTCTAAGTTTTTTTTGCGTTTGTAGTATTAATGTTACACCACAAAAATTTTGTTCTTTTTTAAATTGAAAAATATTCTTTAATTATAATAGGCTTGTCATTGCTCACAATCCTAGGTAGGGACCAGCTGGGATTCTTAGAAGGTGTTTGCTTATTTTGATACCTATATCTAAGGAAAAGGGTTTCATGTGGGTTTTAGTCTTCAGTCATCCTGGAGGCTTTCGCATATTTTTGTAGATATGGTTTTGTGGTTTCTAGTTTAGTAACTACTGCTGAAAATTGTCATTAACGCTTTATTTCCTCATTCTGGGGTAAGGTTCAACATCTTCATGTAGCAGCTAGTAGTCCATCTTGCTTTCAGTCAAGAGAAAGTCTGATTCCAGATAACATTGCCTTGTAGTCACCTTTCCCTTGGCTCCTTCCAGGCTGTGCAGTTGACAAATAACTTCATTGATTTTTTTTTTTTTAATACTATATCTTCATTATGAACCCAATAAAACTGGAACTGGATTGATCGCTTTTTTTACAAGAGGTGTAGTTTAGGTATAAATGTTCCAAGTATCAGTCTGCATACCTTAAAATATTTTTAAATGGATGCCACAGTTACTGATAACACATCTGTTTTTATTTGAGTGTTAATTGTTCACTATATTGTAAGTGTGGTTATATATGGGAAAGGCTCTGTGAAAAAAGTTAAGTTATTTTGTGGGGTTAGCATTTAATTTGTGCAGATGATTACTGTTAAGGATCTTGTGGCTGCATAGCAGTCGTCTTTTCTTGGTTCTCAGCATATGGCTGGGTCAGGTTGTGCTCCAATACTTGAGAGAGGATAAGGCTTCTCTGTCACATTAGTAGCTGCAATAACAGGTAGTATCTATCTGGCTAGTTTCATTAATTCTTATGGGATTATTGCAGGGGTGAATATGGGTAAGATATAATAAGATAGCTCGTGAACTGAAAACAGTTTAGTCCTTGTTGCAGGGAGAGGGTGCAGCAGCTGGTTTCTTTTCCCAGTTCTATGATTGTAACCTTGGCTTTAACCTCTATGCTGTAGCGTATCTCTTTCTGTGAGTAGTATTTGTACGTAAAGTCTGTGGGATGTATAATGGAAATTACTATTTACCTGTTACTGTTGTGTTTATTGTGGTTATTACTGTACACTAAATGTGCAGTATTTCTGGTCAAAAGCGGAAAAATGTTTCATCTTTGCATGCTCAAGCAGCAAGCTTTAAAGGGCTTAAAAATGTGTACTGCGACTTAGTCCATTAAGTTCAACAGTGACTTTGCTAGTAAAGTGTGAATGTACAATAAAAGCTTTTTCATGTAGTGCTATTGACTCCTACGTTCATAAACTGAAAAGATATTAATTTGTAAATATACTGAATAATATTTAACTTAAAATTTTAGAAATGAAGCACTTCAACCAGAACACAGAGATGCACACCCTTTCCCTGTGCTGATTTTTTTCCTGACAGGCTGAATGAGAGTGCCTTGTTCTACTTGACATCTGCCCCTGTCTGAGTAAGTCCAATTTGTACAATAGTAATAGGTACTTGAGCTGTGTCCTCGGTAATCAGTAGGTTAGTGGTGTATGTGACAAGTTGGACACTGAAGGGACACGCTGTATCTGAGCTATTCAGTTTCCTCGTGAATGGACTAATATATTCCACTGGCCTTCCCTCATCATAGTAACCACGTAAAGCTTTATGCTCTTAAAATAACTGACAGTCAGCAGCTGGTTTCTTACCAGTTTTGTTTTTTTTTTTCACTGCCAGTGGGGAGAAAGTGGGCTCCGAATGTCATGAGCCCTGTTGCCTTCCTGGAGGTAATACAGGTTTTTTTTACTGTAATTGCTGGATTGCTTCTGTGTGTTTTTTTTTTTGTTTTGACAACTTTTGTCAGTGGAGTTGATTTCACCAGTGTGAATTTATTAAGAATAGGTGGTGATGCATGAGCTTTAATATGCTGAAGCTGTAGCCGTGACTTTTATTGGAGAAAGGCTTTATAAAAGATGGAAAATGCAGGTGAAATGCAAGTTCTTTACAGAACACTGAAGATATGGTAAGGACTCAAACATTTTAAGAGCACTTTACATCAAATTGATTAGATGTTGTTGGGTCAACTAATGAGTTTCATAATATTTTGATTAATCTTGACATAAATATGCGAGAGTTTACATTTGGTTCATCGTACAAATCCAGGCATGAAACAGTTGATTAGCTGACTTGCAACTCAAAGGAATATTTCATTTAAAACAATATTTCAGTACACACACCTCAGCACTGCAAAAATTCTGCTTTCTGCATGGAACTCACCAGCCTGGTTCTTTGCAGCTTACTGTCCAAAACCTGAAATACAGCCTGAAATGGTGGATGTGGGAAGAGGTGCCCCTTCCAGTACTGTCTGGAGAGACGTGTCTGTGAGGTCTGATGAATGTAGAGTGTTGGTGGGGAAGAGCAGTCTGCCTCTGTCCTTGCTGAGGCTGTCAGCTACAAAGCTGCAACAGAGAGCCTCGGACAGGGAGAGGCTTAGTCTAGAAAAAGGGGTATAAGGTGGAGGCAGTGTCATCTTGAAGGTCATTGGTGTGGAAAAGGTAGCTGAATTGCTTCAGATAAACTATAGAAACAACGTACAAAGAGAGGAGGGACCTCAGAGGGTGATGTGTGGCTCACATGAACTACTACTGGATAGGAGTTTAGGTGAGAGTGTGCTCAGAGGTTTTTTCTTAAGTTCTGTCTTTTATCCTGCATGTCACTTGAGGAGTGTACAAGCAGACAGGTTTGTTTATAAATGTTACTTATATAAATCTTTATGTAAAATGCCAATCTCTGTTTGCAGGGAAATTTAACAATGATTCCGGTATTGCCAGACTTGTCATTCTTAGTTCAAATTGGGAAGCCCGTAACTGCCAAAACACATGGATAGACTTGAGAGCCAAGATCTGTTAGGGCACAGATGCCGGTGTGCTTAGGCAATGAAATAATCCTGTTTTAGCTTGGAAGCACAGAAGCATGATTGTGCTCCTGCAAATTCTATGCAGAGGTTGAAATTGCTGAATGATATTTGAGATTTTGATTGCATTAAGACTCTGTAAAGGTTTTTCTTCCCCATGTAATAGCTTTAGAGGCTTATTTTGCTGTCTGTACAATGTCTTATTAAAGGTTGCTGTAGCTATGCAGTAAAACAGTTTCTGATTTTGTGCAGGAGTCCTTCTGAATAATTTTTGGATGTTTTGTAGGATGATGAGGGCAAAGCAGTATAACTGGAGCTTTATACTCTGCATGTGGATAATGTTTTCATTGCCACCTTGTGTCCTGCAAGTTAGTGTATTTTTTACAAGCCAGTTGTTTACATTGCTTTAATAGTGCTCTGTGTGCTGTACAATCTAGTTTTGCAGTAGAATGGTTTACATAAAACAGAAATTACTTGCACTGATTTTAAATATGGTTCTGTATGATCAAGTTCAATGTAGTGGATCCTGTTCTATTAAAACAGTCTCACTTCCTTTTGCATCTTACCTGAAATTGCAGTGCTTGGAAATGGCATTTCAGGAAGTCTGAACTGATCTAGCATATGCCTGCCTACTGCTGAATTTTAATGTGTGCAATATGAAGTGCGTTGCTTTTTTAGTAACAGCAGCTTCCTTAAATTTTAGGCTTTGGACAGTTTCAGAACTAAAAACAACTTTTGTTTTTAACAATGGTGTCTTGCTTTTGCTTCAAAAGCCAAGACTGAATAGGCTTGGAAACAGCATATTGATTTATTTTTACTTTTAAACATAGTGAATATGTTTTATTTTTAAACATATTTTTAAACACTGTCATAGCGTCTTTTCAGTTAAAGAGAAAAATACATAGGAGAATCTTTTTAAAAAATATTTGTCTGATGCCCTCTTTAACACTTGATCCTAAGCATCTCTGACCCAGGAGGTATTTTACACTGAGTGTTTGCTGGTGGATGAGAATATCCTTTGATGGAAAGGCCTAAGTCTCTGCTGTTGTTGTGCTAGTAGAGTTCTCTGCCATCTGTTTGCTTCTTTTGTCATGTTTAGTTTTGGTGGCTTTTGAGCAGAGATGATCAGATTTCTGTACTAGGTTTGCAAGAATGTTGACTTAACAATTGCTGCTTATTTGAGCTTGTAATGCCTACTGGTGCTGTGTCGATCTTGAGCTCCTGGTTCTTGCTGCAAAGTCTTATGGTTAGTCTGCCTTGCTGGGTGCAGTTTTGTGTTTTAAATTAAAAAACAAAAATTGAAGAAGAAATTTATGGCACGGATTTCTCACTTTTTTTTCCTTCACCTATGTGAACAACTGATTCTGCAACAAGTTTAGCTCTTTTGTTCTTTTCAGTTTAATGATACTATGCTTTTACTTTATTTTATGTGTAAGTGAAAGTGCTGTGAATAGTACAGCCGAGTAGCTAGTTTGCAGACCCTGTCCTTAGGTGATTTGTTGCTTGAATACTAACCTGGCAAGCAATGCTGGTAGACAAAGATAAAACATCTTTCATCCAGAGTGCGCAAAGAGAGCAGGTGCAGCTGAGGATCTGTGAAAAATCAAACTGTGTGACTAAGAAGAAATAGTTGCACTGCATCAGCACTCGGACCAGTGTCAAGTGCCATGTGTCATTGCCAACTTGATGGTTGCTTTGAAAGAGAACTTTTCATTGCTTTTTTTTAAAGTCACCTTTATGCACAAGGGGTTGCATGAAAGAGAGTGTAGAGGTGTTTGTTCGATGCTTTGCCAAAGGCTGATTAATTAGAGGGAATGAGCGTTGCAAAAAGAGCAAAGCTGGGCTCTGTAAGGCATTAGAAAGCAACTTTTCATGCTCCATGTAGTGACAAGGGAAAAAGATTACATCTTGGAGATGTTGGAGAAATAGTTCTGAAAAAAATTGTAGTCTGTTTGACAGCAACTCTTTGTAGAGGCAGCATACACTTGTGAGAGAGGGCTTTTTCTGCAGTTTATCCCAATTGATTTGATGACATAAATTGATAAAAGTCATTTGTTGATGTAACTGCATTTGTTTAAGGCTCTTACTAGCCTGAATGTGTTAGAGAAACAGCACCCTTTGTGTTTCCTGTATCTTCAATCTCTTGCCAAGGGAGAAGATCCTGCAGACAAAATGTTCTTTCTTTACTCACATCAGCAAACAAATTACCAGTCAGGCAAAATTACACATCCCTGTTGATGTAGTACTGCAGGCAAGATGAAAAGCATAAATGTAGATCTGTCCAAGTAGCGTGTGGGTAGAAAAGAAGAAATGAAAATATTATTTTGATGTAAATATTGTCACATTCACTCAGGGCTTTATAATATTAAAATGTCTGAAGACATTTTACTTTTGAAATGACAAAAGTAATTTAATAACCAAAGTGACTTTTTAGTTTATTTTCTTGGGAAAGCAATTCGGTTTGTAACACGTTTTCAAGAAAGATTTTTAATAAAGAAAAAAGGAACAAGTAAGTGCATCCTTGTGAAGGGAGTTGGAGTCCCTCTGTCTTTTCTATAACTGCATTTTAGGTATTGGAAACCTGTGATTAGATTCCTCTCAACCTTTTCTTCTCTAGGTTGAACAAAGATGAGTAATTAAGAGAACAATTCAGTTTTCTCATTTCATTTACTGTTTGTGTTTCAAATTAGGCCCAAGTCTGCTATCATTTCTGTTTAGACTTTTAACACATAAGGAAAACTGGAGCTTTGTCGCATTGAAGCTTTGGTCCTTGTGCTGAAATGGAGTAGTATGGTTGTATTTCCTCCTAGGTGTTTTTCTTGTGTTCATAAAGCACTCATGAATACAAGACAAGTTAATCAGAAATTAGCATCCTAGATTAGATCATATCTTTGCAATTGAAAGTAAGTCTAATTGAGGTTTATGGTAGTCAAGGAAGTAGCAGAAAAGAAAGGCAGCACAGCCGAACAGTGTAGGGTAAATTCATGCAGAAAAAGCTTGTGTGCTCTAGGATTAGGGAAGACTGGGAAAAAGGCTTGTAATTGAGATCGACACATTTTATGTTGTCATAATATATTCCTTTTTCAACATCGTATTTTTCAGTTGATGAAGTTTATTCTTGAGTCAGTTTTCTTACTTCTGCTGTTGATAGTCTTAACGTGTTTCTTCAAGAACCTCAAAAGGCAGTATGGACATGGACAGCACACCGATGCTGTGGTGCCTGAATAGATTCTAGAATCTGTCTCATCTGCTTTGTGACGTTCTATAACTGATTTTTATTTATTCAAACCACCCCCTAATTTTCTTATCAAAACCAAAAGATGGGCTCTACAGCTTTTTGTCAGCTTTTTGCTGCAGTTTCATGTTCTACCCTGTTAAGCGCACTTCAGCGTGGCTACTCTCATTTACAATTACGTATTACATTTCATCTGCTTTGATCAACAGGGGAGTCATTAACCTAGGTGCCATGGATCATTCTGTGCTCAGAGGAGAGGTTTCAGCAGTGCTTCATCACAGGTATGTTACAAGTGCCTGAATTCCTGCAGACATGTCAGGTTTTTTTCAGGATGGCAGCCTGGAAGTCTTCTTTCCCCATCTAGAAAACTGAGGAATTCTGGAATAGCTACATAGTAAATGGCTTTAAGAAATAAATGAACCTAGTTAGTGGGTGAAGGGAAAAAACCCTCCACACCTGAATACTGAAAAAAACCCCTTGCATTATAAAACTCAACCAATCAAAAAAACCCACCTCCCTTTTTTTTAATACTTGAGGTGTTCTGCATGTTCATGTTGATGTGTGCTGCTTGGTTAATACGTTTGGTGATTCCGTTGTCTTTGGACATCTGGGATGTGTCTGTGTTTTAGTTCACTTGGGTACAAAATCAGGCCTATCTTAGAGAATAATCGCATGGTGGTGGGGACTATGCTGGAAAAACAGGATACCAAATCTTGCTTGGATGTTGACTGTATGGAAAGACCAGTAGGTTTTGCATCTGAAATTGATTTGTTTTAATGAACTGCACTTCAAGCTTGCTAACCCTGTGAAAATTAGAAGTGTTAATTTATTTGCATTAGTGTGCTGCCCTGGACAGTGAAAATTGAAGCAACTGTTAAGTTTCCACATGATCTGCAGAGGTGTTACGGAAGCATCCTGCAGGACCAGGGAAGGTGATTGAGAGAAACAACTCAGTTTCTTGGACAGCATATTCTACAGCCCGGTGATGATGAATCCCACAAATAAATGCGCAATGAAATCTATGTATTAGTATGATTCCTGTAGGTTATAGTAAATTTAACAACTCAAAATAATAGTGCACTGTTAAAATGCTGACATATGTCTGTCGCAGAAAACTTATAGCTGTAACCACTGCTGTCCTGCCTTGTTACAATATTGTGCGTATATTTATGCCTGACCTTCCCATGTCATTTCTGTAACCTGAGCATCTTGCTAATTGCTTCCATCTTCCCAAGCTATGTTACAACATCCAGCTTTATCATGTTGGATTCCAAACGTTTTCAGCACGTAACTGCCCTGTTCCAAATTCCAGACTTCTTGGTTCATTCTTCTGCTCCAACTCACCTCTTACAGGCCAGCTGAATCAAAGCTGACAACCAGGTGAGTGGAAGTGTATTGGCCAAGGATCTGGAATGAAACGTAATTTGAAGTGAATGTGTTAAATCTTCCACTGCTCTCAATTTACTTTTCTTGTCCCAAAGAGCGTAGAGGTCATGTGTCAACAAGTTCCTCAATACTTCAGCTGGACAAGGATAGCAAAGCCATGTCTGCAGTTGCTTAAATGTGGTTCGACGTGACTGAGTGAGTCAGAGCAATGTGGGAGTAAAGCAGAAAATGAGAACTGAAGCAGAGGAGTTTGCAGCCTTTGTAAAGCTGTTCTGTCCTGGTTAAAGCAGCATCTTTGGTTGTTGTCTGGGTTCCTAGTTGCTCTGACAGTGAGGTTTTCTCCTCGCTTGTACTCTCTCCCCAGTAATTAGAGCACCAATGTGACTGTGCTCAGGTCTGTTTTCAGATAATTAGAGCTGGGCTCATATAGTAAAATACATAGTAGTCTGTGTCAGGTTTTGCTCAGGGGTTTGCCAAGACATCGCTGCTTTGTCATTGTAAACCGGAAATCCTTTTCATTGCTGCTCTTTAGCAGGGTGCGACAAAGATGTCAGCTGATGAGGAGTAATTATGTGATGCATGCTGGCTTGAGCTGAAGTTAGACTAGCCACATCTCTGCTATGCATGGTTTAGGAGTAATGAGGAGTGTTGTTTTAAAAACAGAAATGGCCTTGTTCTCTGAACAGTTAACGTACTGGCTTATAAGACCATTTACAATGCAGAACTTGGGTGAAGGAGGGTAAATGAACTGAATGACATTACTGGAATTTGCTGTTAAAGAGAATTTATTATGTGCATTCAGCAAGGGAAAGCTAAGGCTCAGTAATTTTACTTAATTTTACTTTTGCTCTTTGGATTCTGCATGTTTTCATCAGATTACAGCAATGAAGTAAAAGCTGTTGCACTGTGCCTTGTGTATTGTTCTAGGGTGCTGATAAAAGATAATAAAAAATAGCCTGCTTATCTGCCAATACTAGTAATTTTGCACCAAGGTGCTTGATATCATGGCTGAGAATACTGAATAACTTCTTAACTGTTTATTGAATGTAATTATGTAACATCCCTGTTAATCTTCAGAGAGGCCTTTTCTTTTTAATAAATCTGTATTTTGTACTTAGGTTGAGTATTGCCACTCCCTTCCCACCCCCAGATTCCTGAAAGCGCTTTTCAGGACCCAGCGAAATTTTACCATGTTTTTAAAGACAAAATTTTTGCCAGCAGCTGCTTTTTGTGCAGCAAGGTGTTGGTAGCTTGGTTTTGTTTCTACTTCATTGAAAGAATCAAACAGGAAAAAGTATGTGTGTGCATGTTGTTGCTTGATTCAGGAGATGAGCCAGAACATACGTTTGCAGAAATTTAATAAGAAGCACTAAAGAAAGAACTCTCTTCTGTTGTAGTGTTATGTAAAACTCCTGTGGTCCAGTTGTTGCTGTAACTGTTGTTTTCCCTGCATAGATTTATTATTCACTGGGAAGGTTTTATTTCAGTGTTTACAGAAACTCTTGAGGCAAATGTTCATCTTATCTCGAGCTACCAAGTGCATTTTGCTTCAAGTTCAGTTCTGGCTCTATTGAATAAATATCTGGCTTATTGCCCTGCCTTTCTCCCTTCCTAATCTGACTGCTGTATCCTGTGCTTTTGCAGTTAGAATAGGGTATGTCTGGCTCAGCAGAGATTTCCCAGGTGCCCCCAGAATTAAATCGTGCCTTCTCTTCATGTTTCCAATATATGCCATTCAAGGGCCTCAAAAGCTTCAGCTTTCAAGGATTTTGGTGCCTTGAAAGAACCGATGAGTGCAATTGAGATCGGCTTTGCACCGCTAGACACCAACACTGCTTTCAGTTTAAGGTTTGAAATTTAGAATTGATGTTCCAAGTGAGAATAAATACTTTTTCTAAACTGCGAAAATCTATTTAGTGGTACTTATAAATGTCTGTAAATACATAGGCAGGCAGGAACAGTTCTTTATTTTTTAAAAATTTGATTATTTTAACACTTGATTTTGTGGAATTATAGCATTGCATTTTCCAAGTAATGCTTTGTGCTATATGCAACAAGACTGTTCAGGTAGTCACAGTTGCGTTTTGTCTTGCCTGAGTCACTATCATGATTCTTCTGAAGTATTATTGTGCAACTTTGGTGTTATATTAGTTATTTCTGAGGTTCTTGTAAAATCTTTCTAGGCAAATAGAGTGATGTTGCAGCATGAATTCTTGTGGTATTTGTGAAGAAAGTAATGTTTTGTACTTCTCATGGTGTGTGTACACCCTTCTGCATATTATCATTCTGCCTTGTGTGCACAAAATATTGATTGCAGCATCTCCAGAAACCAAAGTGCTTAGCTTAGAAATGAGTGAAAAACCTTAATTGTAGGAACACGTTAGAGCAGAGGTTTGTTTAACGTAAGTTTTGCTTTGTTTAGAGATCCAGAAAATGATTATACAGTGGGACATGCACTGCAAAGAGGTGAATATGTATAGTTGAAAGAAGCAAGGGCAAGTGGGGATGCTTATAGATGTCTTTGTATTTCATCTGTGTCTTAATGTTGTTTCTGCTACTTGTGCATAAGTGCCTGAGCATAGTCTTGGGTTTGTCTGATACCCACACCAAACTTCCTAATTACATTTTAAATTCATGTGATTAAACTTGTTTGATTCAAAGTTACAGTGGAACGTAATAGCCAGGGATCTCCAGTTTGTGGGTCAAAAATTGTCTAAGGCTGGAGAATCACTAGGTGTTCGTCTTGTGAGAAGCAGTGACTGTGATTAGAGTTGATACATGTGGAGGCAGTTATGCATGTAATTTATTAATGTTATTTTATACCTAATTCTATGCCTTCTTTCTTACTTTACTAAAGATGCACTCCTTTTTCTGCTTGAGAAATTGTCGGTGAAAATTTGACATCTAGAAATAGTTTTGTATTGAAGGCTTAGATTGGAAATGATAAAAAATTTCTTGAAGTCGTAGCTTAAATTCATTCTTCTTTGTGTACATAGCAGTGCAGTTTATATTACATAGATCAGGTATAAAACAGAAGGATGTTTATAGTTGTTCTTACATTTCCATACATTTGTTCTGTTAGAGTATTAATGATGCTTTGGCAGTGGGAGGTAAGGTAGAGGAGTTTTGATCGCTGGCCTTCTGTGTGGCTCTTCTTGAGTTACCTACTATGCCTCTCAGTACAAACCACTTTTTTTTGTTATTTTTCACAGCTGCTTCTGTGAATCTGTCTCACAAGAAGAAATGGCTGCTGAAAAGCTGATGGTGTGATAGCTGAAGCATGTTACCCGAAGTTTCCCCTGTATTTTTCTAACTGGATATCTGCTAGTTGCATTTGAAGCTTTCTTTTTATTTTCTTGGAAAGCCAGTGAATAATATCTCCCTGTACATCTTTATAATGCTTGACTCTTAATGTATTTTTTCTCACTTAGCTGCTTTCCATACTGTTATGTCCAGTCTATAAGTTGTTCCTTGTACAGAAGCCATTTCACAAGTTTATCCTTTTCTCTCTCTGACTTTTCCAGTTCCTTTGCTGGTGAGATGGGGCAAAGAGCAGAATAGATCATATCTCAAACCAGATAATGTGGGGGAATGATGCTATGTTTGTCAGCAGGTAGTACAGTGTTAGGAATCATAGAATCACTAGGTTGGAAAAGACTTTTGAGATCATCAAGCCCAACCATACCTGTCCACTACTAAATCATACCCCTAAGCACTTCATCACCTACCTTTTAAATACCTCCAGGGATGGTGACTCAACCACTTCCCTGGGCAGCTGCTCCTGTGCTTGAGAACCTGTTCGGTCAGGAATTTTTTCCTGATGTCCAGTCTGAACCTCCACTGGCACAGCTCGAGGCCATTCCCTCCCGTCTGTTTGCCTGTCACCCACCCCTACACAATCTCCTTTTAGGTAGTTGTAGACAGTGATGAGGTCTCCTTTCCGTGTCCTCTTCTCCAGGCTAGAAAAAAACCAGTTTCCTCAGCTGCTCCTCATAAGACTTATTCTCCAGCTCCTTCACCAGCTTTGTTGCTCTCCTCGACTTTAAGGCTAAAAGCAAGTGATGTTGTAAAATCAACCAAAGAGTCAGTGTCACATGAAAACATGAATTTTCTAGTTCTGGTGAATTTTTTCTCCCCATTTAAAATGGGAATTTATGAAAATGAGTATTAGTCTTCTAGAGCAGTTCTTATGAAAACCAGAAGGTGGCATAACTGATTTTCCTAAAAGTGTTTTGATTGCAAGAAACATACAGTCCTTAGTAAGCTCATTTTAAAGCTATTGGTCAAATTTTGATGAAGGGGAGTTGGATCAGTTCAGCCCTTAATATTTAAGGATGCTATTTAAGAGTATACTCACTCGGCTCTTTTACAAAACGTGAAAATTCTGGTGGGATTTATGCTTGCTTTTGTATCTAAAGTTTTTGAAGTTGGAGTAGTTTTAACTGAAGTGCAGTGGAGTTCTTTCCTGAGCTATTTTACAGAATTCCAGTTTCCCTTTTACAAAAAATCCTGCTTTTTTAGATGTTCAGGGTAGCTGGTCCTATGCAAGAATAAATTATTAATATGGTAGCTTATAAATTATAGTTTTATGCTGTAGCGACGCTTAACCACATTCGGATTTATGGGTCTACCTGTGTTAGCTGTTAGAAGTAGAAACAATGTGCCAAAAAGACCAGTGAGCATTGAAATGTTTTCAGCATAATAGATATTTCATTCTGGCAGATTGGAAATATAGTCTCTGCACAGTATTGCTGTGCATTTAATGACAAGTCGATGTCATAAGACCTTAGATATCATCTCATGTGATGCTTTCCTTCTCGGAGAAACACAGTCATCTCCACGATGTTGTGTTTAGAAAAGTATTCAAATATGCCTTAAATACACCTTAAGAGTAGGTTTTGTTTCCATTTGGAGACGCAGGGGGACTTATTTGTGGAGCAAATGTATTGGACATCATTGGCAAGGTTTTGGTAGTGGAGGTGTTGGGGCAGGGTGCTCGTGTGTGGGGTGAAGCTGTTGAGTGCCCTGTGCCAGACACCACTGGGGTTGATTTGGCTATGAATAGTTAAATTATTTAGTGTAGGACAAACCCAAAACTTTTGCAGTATTGAGATATATGATTTTTTTTTCTTTCCTTCAGCTCCCTCTGGCAGGCAAATGCCTGAATTACAACTGTTTTACTGTAAATGCTATTTCAGAGAAAGGCTTCTCACAGCTTGGATATCAGTTCTGTTTGGTGTTGAGTATGTATGCGTTAAAAAGAGGTTTTCAGCTGTCGAAAAGTAGTTGACTGCAGCCGTAGAAGGTGCTGAAATACAAATGTTTCTTGTTTAGCACACTTTTGTGTACATCACAGCTGAGCAATGCCATTTCACCCCAAGGACCTTTACACCATGCTTATCTATTGATGTGTTTTTTTCAGTAACACGGTCTCTCCTGAGCGTGCTGTGGTTCACTAGAGCAGCACAGATGAGAACGAGGTGAGTGTTTTGCTTACAGGTCTAGTGTTACTTCCAGAATTGAGACCTTTTTTTGGTTAACTGAGCTGCTGTGAAGGGCGAATGGAGGGGTAGCGATGCAGCCCGGCTGTCAGTGGCTGTAGCATGGGCTGAGCCCTTTCACCCACCTCCATGCAGTCTGCGTCTTCTCAGAGCTTTGCCTGTTTTTTCCAGTTCTGTGTTTCCAAAGGATAATTTGCCGGGAAGAAGTGATGTGGTTGCACATAGAATACTACAGAGCTGTAGAAAACTGCCTAGTGTGCAATAGTGCTGCTGAAATGGCTCAGCAGTGGGACTTGTTTGGCGCACTACATGAAGGTTTCTGAAAGCACTGAACCTCAGTTTTCATTTGGAGTCAGACGTTTAAAGTCTACTGTGTCAGTCCTCTGTTATAACACAGTCCTGAAAATTTTATGAATAAAAGTTTGTAATCAGGACACTTAAAACCATACGGATTAAACTTCTCATAGTTTTTAAAAATCCAAATAAGATTAGCATTCTGTGAGCTTTTCCCAAAACCAGCTTGTGCTTTGACTTTTCTCACTATGTAAAATTTCTTTATGCAAAGCATGGTGTCCTGATTTGTTCCTAAATTATCCAGATAGTTATGTTGTCACTAAATAGGGATGCTGTTCCAGTCTGCTAAGTGAATATTTTAAAACTGTCACTTTGTATCTGCTTTTGGAAATTAATTCATAACTTGTGTGTTTACCCAGCATAACAAACTTGCCTAAAATAAATAACTTGCATCTTTAGAAACTTTGCCTAGGAAATGTACAGTTTTCATTAAATTTATATTCCTGTAGATCCTAGAGAAGAAAGCGGCTTGTCATTTCTCTCTATGATTTAATTATTATGCAGGAATTTTAATGTTTGGTAAATTGGAAAATAACAATGTATTTGAGAGAAATGGAACTCTAATAGGAAGTATCATTTTGTGATTTTTTTTTATCTTCTGGAAATATCTAAATGTAAACACGGTATACATTTTGAAAGTTTCTTTTATTTTTTTAAATATTTTTAATAAACACTAAGAATGTGCTAATTCTGTGGCATGAACAAAGTCATTGGTGGTACACCCTCTCGACACCCTGTTCAGCTGAAAGTTAAAGGCAGTATCTTTTGATTCCTTAGTATAATAACACTCAACAATGAGAATGCACAGAAGACCTCGTTTTGCCGTAGAGGATGACTAGATATTTTCTGAGGAGGTCTCAAGCTCTGCAGAGACCTTGCTGTTAAAGCTGCTCCATGCATGTAGGGCTGCAAGGATGGTTACTGGTATCATTGAGGTGTGAATCTGCCTTGAGCTGTCAACACATCTGATGCTTTAGTTGTCTTTGCTCCTGGTGTCCTCCTGAGTAAAAGAAGTGGTGAAAACTACCCCTTTTTTGTCAATTTTAGCTGCTGCTGTTGGGAATGAAAGAGCATTAAAACAAGAGACTTGGTTACTGATTTTGCTTTCCTTTTGGGAACAGGAAAAGGAGGAAGTGAGGATTCTGAGGAAACAAATCGGGGAGTTCTTCCACTTTTTCTTTTGGGAAGGAATGTTTGAACTACACCTATCTTTGTCAAACAGGAGGAGCTGATTCCTGGTTGCCTCCAGCCTATAGGCAAAAAAACCCCAATGAAATTTAAAGTGTTGGTGTTGTTCCTGCTTCGGTACTAATGCCACCTGTTCTCATGATGTTTAGTTGGAATGGTCTGCAGACTTGAAACTCATCTAGTACAGACAAATTGTACATTTTTTTTCCGCATTGAACAGTCTCATTCCTCCCCTCCCCTGTTTTCCTGTCAGTTTCTAGGAAGCCGACTTAAGAGTTGACCTCAGTTATATTTTAGAAGTCATTTTAAAAAATATCTGATTCCGACCTAATAGGAAACGGTCTAGATTTTCTTGACTGTACCGTTGCTGAATAATTTCCATATTTAGACTGTCAAGATATTTTTCTCATTACTGAATGATACTTGCAAGGACCAGGGTTGTGGGGTTTTAAACAACGTATATAGTGGAGAAACTCATTACGCAATGTGATTACTTATCAGTCAGCCAGCTGCTGCTACCTCTTTGGTTTGTTGAAGAACATGCATTTCGGTAGTCTGAAAAATAATTTGAGAACTCGAGTAATTTCTAAATGACATGTCTTGAAGGTAAGGGGAAGTGGCTGTGTCAGATGCAGGGTAATATTTATTTGTCATATATAGCTATAAAAAAATCTTGTGTGTACACACAGTGCATATATATATAGTGTGTGTATATATACAAATGCTATATATACAAACATGCACATATACAGTATGCATATGTATATTTATGTATAAAAATAATTTTTACTGAAATGATGCATCCTAAATCGTTACTGCAGTAATTTCCTCATTTATACAGCAAAAAATGCTGAGTGGGTGGATGGTGAACCGCAGTACTTCTTGTTAAACATGTGGTACATGCTTTGACTGCTTAACTTAATATTTAGTGATTTGAGAATGAGGTTTTTTTTTTCCCTGTCTTAGAAATGCCCTACACACATTGCTGTAGAGGCAGAGCCTGAACTGTTTATGGCATCTTGACAGCGGGAGGGGTTGGCTACAAACCTAGTTTACACTTTAGAGTTTATGATTATTCCTTTAGCGGTCAGACTGATTTAGAAGAGGTAAATATATTTGATAGGAACTATTTTGTAAGAATTTCTATTCCATTTATAAGGCTGTGTGCATCTTGATGGCTACAGTGGAATTGCTTCTAAAAGATGCTGGAACCTGGTGTATGAGGACTTTTTTTTTTGCCAGTTACAAAGCCAGTTTTCTTAGAGACAGCAGAGCAGATAGTAAGTCAGAGTACATGTTACAAGTTTATATTGAGCTATTTTTAAAGCTTATTTCTTAATTTACTTAAATTAAGTGAAAGACCATTTATTTATAAGATAGATCTTTAAGGTTTCTAAAAAAGTTGTAGTTTCAATAAAAGCATCCAGTTTATTTCTGTACTTCAGGATTTGGGAATGTTAGTGTTGCTGTGAGAGGACTGAAAACACAACTGGTTTCCTTTGGATTCCTCTTTAGGCAGAGATTTGCTTTCCCTTCATATGAATTTTGGTATGAATATTTTCAAAATACATGGTCAAAGAAATTGTATTAATTAACTGACTTGTATATAGGGCAGTACTGTCAACACCAACTTTTAATTATTTTCTTCCAGTAATTGGAACAGCTGCAGTTTGATAGATTGAAAAGCCAGAGGTAGAGGCATAAGAAGCGTAAACATGAAGGGGAAAGAACTGAATAAGGAAGCCAATTAAACTATCACACTGTCAGTTTTTTAAGGATCCTGAAGAGAAACACCATGCATCGTTATTTGTTTCTATTCAGTTTACAGACGGAGACCTGAACAGCCATATTTAAAATGCTGAAATGATTTGGCGTTGAAGTAATTTGAGGTCCATGGCTTTGTGACTATTTTACTGGGTTTTGGGGGTTCTGTTTTATTTTCTTCTGGTCTTAGGTAGTAGTATGCATCCGCTCAGCGGGCTGATAGTCATAAGGTATGCAGAAGTTCAATGCAGTTCCTTCCGATATGGAAGTGGGTTTCTGCCTTCAGTTTGGAGTGAGCTTTGCTAGAGCAAATATCGTAAAACAGAGGTTTTAGTATATAATAACATATATCCAATTTAAAATGGAAACATGACTGTGTGTCAATGTATTTTTAGAACATGCATGGTATGGAAAACAATCTCAAAAGTCTGAAGATGTTTACACCACCATTTAAACCTGTTTTTCTCTGTTATTGGCTGGCATCTTACACAAACACATATTTATCAGTAGGAAATAGTCTAATGTTAGAAAACATAATATTTGTGACATAGATGTTTAGACCAGTGTGTCTATATTTTTAGAAGAAAATGGAGGTGTAAATCACACGATCACTATGACTTTGAACATTTTCCTTTCTATAAGGCTAGCAGAAGCCTGAGGCGTTCTGGAAGTGCAGGAGACTCTTCAGGTCACACTAGAAACGATTTACAAGACTTGAGAAAGTTTCCATATAGGATAACTCTATTTCTACCTAGTCCTTTCAGTTCCACAGGTGCTTCGTAGATGAATAAAAGGAAAGAGGCCAGCAGCTTGTCAGAATGGAACAGCAAATCTTTTGACCACAGCAAATCATTTGACTGAGCAGGTGTTTTTTGTTTGTTTGTTTGTTTGTTTTTAAACAGTTTGGGGACTGAAAACAGAAGTTGAAATCATTCTGTTCAAACTGATGGATTTCCAGCAGCATGCCTAGAAGTTAACTTTGACTCTGCTTAGTTTTGGTATGAAAGATTATGTGGTATTCCAAGGCCAAGAATAAATATATTCAGACTAGTGTAGTTTTAACGTTGACACTGTGAGCTCTGATACATCTTTCTGCCTGTGACCTTTTTTTCTTTGAACAACCATGAAGGGAAGTCTTATGGGAAATGTACATGTGGTTCAAAAGTTTTATTGGAAGTGTACATGCCCCAGAAATGCAGGCATACTAGGCTGTAGGAGGAGAGTTTGTATGTAATGCAGGTAAAAGGCAGCAAAGATATAAGTATTGACAGTAAGTATGTATGAAACTGCTGTGGTAGCAGCTTAATGTTCAAGTTGTACAAAAGAATGAAGAGTATATCACAAGGAAAAGGAAGAGAATCACAAGGGAATCTCTTTTAGCTGTATTCCTACCCTGAAGATCAGGGAGGGCTTGTAGAAGAAAAGATGCTACGATCAGCATGCTTGCAGGGCGTGGTTCTATGTGTGGTTTATTCAAGTGCTTGCAGAGTGTGGTGCTGCACATCTGGGGCCACATCTTGCTTGTTGGTCAATAGTGAAGAAGGCTTTGGGGTGGGGGATGGAGGAAAAGGTTTAAATACTTTGCTCTGTTAAGCACTCTTCGATGTACCTTATTTTTGTGGGATCAGAGCTGCACTGCTGTACAGCCTCAGTCAGTAGCTGCTGGTCTTGCTGATAGCTCAGGTCTGTAAAGTGGCAGTTTGGGTCTTTTTATTTACTTTTTTTTCTTCTTATGCCGCAACCTGTTCAATTACTTTGTGGAGGAGTTTCCTGCAGAAGTGCTGATGCCATGTCAATTACTTTGTTGTCAGTCTGCTCAGTGCAGCTTTGGAAATACTGATGTGGAAATAATTGCTTAAAACCCAAAGAGTTCCTCTTTCATCTTTTGTGTACAGAACAAAAGATACATAAGAGACTCCGATAATAAGTTATTAATGGTAGATGCTTTTAATCTTGAACATGAACTCGCTCTGAGAAAATTACAGAAAACGAGCCCCTTGAGTGGTCCCAAGAAGCTGTTTAATCTGTGCAGTTTGGTCTGCACTTGTCTAGGAATAACTGCTTCTTCTGCAAGGAGGATTCTTCACAGAAGAATGCTGCTTTTGGCCTTCAGTACCAGTTAATTTGGGGAGGAGTGGCAAAGCCATGTGTGAGAACAGAAAATGTATTACAATCAGTGGGTACAATGCACTCAGGTTATTTTTCCCATATTTCTAAAGGTGTAACTGAACTGTTGGTTTGAAGTCTTTCTTAAAACAACAGAATAATATACTGTGATTTTCTGTTGTCTTAGGAATCGTGTATGTGAAGTGTAGAATACATTTATGTAATCGTTTCCCTGGGAATATGCAACTGTTTTGTGACTGTCTGGAAGAAAATAGCACGTGATTTATTTTTTCTCCTTATGTGCATGAAGATAGGTGATTCATTTCTCATGTGCTGCCTCTTTTGCAAATTAAAAGTGTTTGCCTATTTTGCCTATTTTTAGAGTACCTGGTAATTCTGTATTTTGCACATTGTTTATTTTATCCAGTAGCGTGTGCTGGACATTAAGAGGGAATGAAGCTGGACAGTGCTGGGGGTTTGTGCACTTTAAAAAAAAAAAAAAAACGAACAAAAAACCAAGTTAAGTTTACTGCTACTGGATTTTCTGTGAAGATTTCAATTAGGCCGCATGTAAATTAAATGAAAAAGAAATGAGAGTATAAGCACCCAACGGAGAATAGGTATTTGAGCATTGGTGCTGCCCTCTATTCTGAATGATCTCGTTGGGGTCAGAAATGAGAAGTAGTTCTGATTTCTGAATGTGCACTAATTGACTTAAATGCCAGTCAGTGCTTGGGAATGATTGCATGGCTTGAGTTGGCTTTTATTTTACTGGTCAAAAGCGTATTTGGAAAAGCAGCCCATGGATTGTCCTCAGACTCATTGTTTTACATTAGTAATGCTGCCGTTAATAAATAAAACGCGTGATGAGCAATTTGAGGTTCCAGAGTAGGAAGATACAAGCTGTAAAAGCGGTTACCAGCAGCTTGCACTGGCTGCGCGCTCAACGTCAGGAAGGGGTAACAGTGTTTGCTGCTTGTATTTCAAGACAGTTTGTGTATGGTGGCAAATGCAAAAGCAAAATTGAGTGTAGGAGTTAAAAAGTCATGTTTTTGCTTGTGGTTGAAGTAGCTGTTATCTAACTTCTCTTCAAACTTAACTTTGAGGTCCTTGGTGCAGACAAAGCATGATCTAGGAGTCTGGCGCTATCTATATGTATGAGACTACGTGCAATATTTCGTGTGCCTGCAGACAAGCACGTCTGTTGGCATGTAAATGCATAAATTCTTTTACTGAAAGTAAAGACTTCTTTATGCTAAAGCTGCCTACTTGCTCTCTGCAGGGCTAGCGTTTCTTAATCACTATAGCATATAAGCACTGTCCTACACAGCAAATGTCTGTTCAGCATTTAGGTTTCTGTGGAATTTGTTGCCTGTGTTAATGCCCCTCGTGTAATTTAGAACTTCTTCAAAGAAGTGGGAGACGGCTCCTCAATTGTTTGTCAAATAGGTGCATCTGTTTTTGAATTAGTCCTCTGCTCTGATCATCCTGGGTTATTTTAGTTCCTTGCCTGCGGTTATGGTAACAGCTTCAAATACCCAAAACTATTTTGAGCAAACATTTTCAATAATAATGATCAGAAGCAGCAACTATTCCCTAGTGGTTTCATCCCAAAAATAAACTTAATGTACGTTTCACCGTTACAAAAAACCTATCAGAGTGTTCTTACATGCTATTAAAATGTTTAAAGTTACAGAAATTCTACTCCTGGCTCTATTCTTTATTGCTGAGTAGCGTGACAGGGTGTTGGCTTTTTTTTGTGATAGGATTAAGCTGTCTTGATGAACAGAAAAATTGTCATGCTGTACAAAGACTATTCTGAGATCTGTAAACATCTTAAAACAGTGGTATCTACTGCGATAACACGTTAAAAGCGTGGGGTTTTTTTATTTTCTTCTTTTTTTTTTCCAAGGGAATCAATACTATTGAAGCTCTGCCCTCTTTTCCCTGGAAACCTGCTCTGCTTATGCACAATACGCTGATAGATTCTCCATTCCCTTCTTAATAGCTTGCCTCTCAGCTCCCCCCGTCATCAGCCCTGGGAGGTCACCAAGCAGAGCATGGAGTTGCAGAGTGGTCCCTGATGGACACCTGCGTGACCGTCTGCTTCGTCAGTTCTTCAGGCAATTTGTGAGCTGCTTGTGGGGGGGGCGTTCAGAATTAGGTTGTTGATAGCGTCCCTACAAGGACTGCTATTAACAGTGTGCTGCTACTCTGCTTTTCTACTGCAGAAGACAGTGATATTTGTGTTCACATAGCATGTTGTAAAATGCATGAGATTTTGCTCATCCTCCTTGGAAATGAGAATAGGAAAATGAGAGCATCCTGAACCAGAAGCTATTAGAAGAGCGGGCAGAAACCTGCAGCGATTTATTCTTTATTTTGTCTTCCTAGCTATGGATTAGAAGGACTGATTTTTGCAATGGGCTTTTTCCATAATGGCATTCTTGTATTGTTTGGTCAGAGCTTGCACAGAAGGAAAACAGGCTGCTGAATTTAGTCACTGATCTCTATTAGCCGTGGCCTAAGGCTATGCTGAGATTTATATCCCATTTGTATTGTTGCAGCTCAAAAGAAGAATGTTCAGAGGATGACAAGTGTATTCTGAGTAGGTATGTTGTTTCATTTTCGTATGAAACCCATTTTTTTTCTGCTTCTATTGGTCAGAAATGAGGTTAATAGGAAGAGAATGTTGTACGGTGCTGCAGTGTCCCTGTTAAGGTAGAACAATAGCATCAGAAACAGTTCTTTAAAAATTAGCTGCTTTTATTAAATAAAGCTGCATTGTGCTGGTGTGCACAGTGCAGTCTGTCTTTTTTTTTTTTTAAGCATATACTGCAGTCAGCGCTTCCCTAACGAGGTGGCACTATTGTTGAGTTAGAAGGATAGAATCATCATATTGCTTTAGGGGACAGCAGGATTTAAAAGGAGGATGCCTTGCAGCCCTGTTTTACAGATTGGAAGCATCGGTTTAAGGGCATTGGCAGAATCATTTCCTTGTTCTTAGCAGCAGCCACTGCTGTGTCAGTAGTGTGTGGAATGGAAGTCCTAGTTGGTAGTCTGTTATGGAAACGCTGTTTGCTGTTATTGTAGTACCGTGGTGACAACATGCCATTGAAATGGAAAACGAGCTCTCCTGCTATCTGGAAATTCCCAGTTCCTGTGCTTAAAACATCCAGGTCATCGCCACTTTCTCCAGCATACATGTAAGTGAGAGAAATGAGGATAATAAGGTGGGATTGCTTTTGTGAGACTACCCTGTGGCAAAATACCCTGTTATGTATTAAATGACATTGGCACTCAAAATTTTACCTTGTTTTCTATGTAGACCCCCTAGACTTTATCCTGGATGTTTCATGATGGATGTTGTGTCGAGTCTTCCCCTCTTTGTTGAAATGTGGAGAAATTGTGCCGATTAAGCCAAATTCATAATAATATTGTATGTGTTCATTTGAAAAGTTTGTGTTGCTGTTAATTTGTAGAGTTGATACTGAATTGACAAGTTAAGCTTTGAGGCAGGCTTTCTTTGTAGTATATATGCTAATGTTTCCTCCTCCTGACTATTTCACTTGGAAATTAAATATGGAATCACCTGCTGTATTGTACTGCACTTTTGTTCATCTAAGTTCTTGTCTAAAAGAAATCATTCTGCTTCAGTCTTGTTCTATTCTTGAAAGCCTTAGCCTTAATAGAAATTGAATGTCTTTGTAAAGAGTTACAATAAAAGCTTAAAACATAAATATAAATCATTCATATCTCAGTACTCCTACAGTTACGCAGTCTGTCCATGTGAAGTAGTTTCACATGGAAGTATTTCAATACACATGGAAACAATATGCCTTTGTCTTGCCAAATTTTGATGGAGCTTTTGTTCACCTTTGTTGAGAGTTCTGTGTTAGCATATACAGGTGGATTTATTTCCCTCTGTGAAATAAAACTGATCATAGGGTACTGAATTGCTTCTGCCTTTATTTAAGGAAGCAGCTCTTTTGAAACTGAGGAAGAGTTGCTTTAAAATGCATACATAGCAGTGTAGATGACTTCCCTATCTGGATATTACTGTAAAGGCCGTTACTTATTATATTACTTATCAACAGTATTCCAGCCTAATATCTACAATAGTACTTTTAAGCTTGTATTGTCTTTTTGCACCAGCTGCTGTAGGGACCTGCTGTAACAAATAGGTATTTTATAGGTTCTCTAAATGTCTTTTTTTGGTTGTTGCTGAGAATTTTGTTGATAAGCAGTGGGGCTGAAACAAAACAATGCTGTATGCGTGGTCACTATTGTTCTTGGTCAGAAAGGCTGGGGTTCAAGGAGCTGACCTGGCTGTATGGAACCTGTGCTGTGCACGCTCTGATTTTAAGATTCATTTTCATGGAAGTGCTTCAGCCTTTTCATTCAATACATGCATCAGATATGTTTAAGGCTACCAGAAATAAGCTGTTTCAAATAAATTCCTACTTATTTTTACTTTTTAAAAAATATGACTAAATACAAAGAAAGTATAAAGCTAAAAAAAGAGTTCTGAGGCTTTTGAACGTTTTTCAGGGAAACAATGTCTTTAGTGTTGTATGTTATGTTTTTGGGTACTTATTAAATGCAAGAAAAATAGCCTACAGTCTGATCTATCTGCTGCTGAAACTGAGCATTTCTTTTGTGCGTTGCCTTTAAATTGCTAATCTAGCTCTGTGTATGCTCTGGCTTTTATGATGGGGATCATGTAGATGATTATCTCAGTGTGTTGAAAGTATGTGAACAGCTTTAGTGATCATGCCTAACTATATGGTGCCGAGCTTATCTGGAGCACGAGAAATATGTGATCAGCAGCCTTAATCATATTTTTATAATGAATCAATGTATCTCAGTGTTTATGGAGATATTTCTTTACTGGCACACAGTTCTTACTTTAGCAGAACTGTTAAATCTGACGTTAAAATTATTCATATACTTTTTTATAAGGAATGAGAAACATTACGAGATGGCACCTCTTTGATTAGACAATATACATTAACTGATTAAAAAGCCCTTGTAGTTGACCAGTAAAATAGGTGATGGAATTAATTATTTTCTTTGCAGAGATTAGAGTAAGCTTGCCACTGTTCTGTGTGACCTGATGTTTTTGGCATTCATATTTGTAAGTTTTCTTTCATAATTAGTACTCTGCACACTTGCAAAAAGCTTAGGTTTTAGGTATAAGATTCAGGAATAAGTGATGTGTGAAACGGAACATGTATTGATGTAAAATACGTGACCATAAACCTCCTGAATTCATGATGAACACTTACATACTTGATATTTAAAGTGTTGAGTATACAAAGGTGTAATTGTGCTTTTAAACCCTTTAAAACGTGACACCTTAATCTAATAAAATAGATTTGTATTGTAATTTTGAATGTAAAGTAGGCAGGTCTTAAAGGTGATTTTTTTTTTTGTTTGATTCTTTAAATGAAATTCCATTTTTCCAGGTTTTTCTGGTAAAGCTGACCTTGCCTTTAAAAGCTTCATCCTGCTTATGATTTATGAGTAACGTATCTAGTGGTTAAACTGATTGTCAGGAGATATAGATTTTATTAGTGTTGTATTTGGTCTGTGTACCCGATGCCTGAACTCTGCCTTAGTTTCCCTGTATTCAAATGCTGACATTGGCTGTTAAGAGCACGCTTGGCTGCTTGGATGAAGCAGGCATCTATGTAGAAAGTACCACTGTAAAATGGTCAACTGTCCTGCAAGCTCTGCAGCTGGGGCGGTGTAGCTGCGTCTCTGCTGAAGTTTGCAGTAGTTCCCAAGGTGGGGAATAAGCACAAAGAGCTCATCCCAGAGAGTTCTCCGTGGTGGGCAACTCATGGTCGGGTAGTGCCTGAAATAAAAGACCTGCTGAAGTTGAGCTGATGAGTTTGTAGGAGAGAGTATGATTCTGCTGCTGGGAAGTCTCCGGGTTTTGCTAGGTCTGGTATTGCTTTTCTGGCAGTGGGAAGGAGCAGCAGTAAATCACTGCCTCTTGGCTGGTGGTTTTGTTTCCCAACAGTTATTTATTAGGGATTTTTTCAGGATATCCTAACTGCAAGAGGTAACTTTTCACGTTGTGCAAAAGACAAAAGGTGACTCTGAAGGGAAATGCAGCCAGATATCCCCTGGCTTCTAGTGGAACTGATCCAGAGTACCTTGAGCTTTCTCCCTGGTAGAGGAAAGATCTCTGGTGGACAGATCCAGAAACATTGCATAGGGAAAATTAGATACCATTAGAATGGGAGCATTGGCGTGTGACCAGTATATGTAGGTGTAATGCAGCCTGGCTTAGTGCATGAGTCAGGAATGTGCAGATGTGTGTGCATGTGCATGCCTTTGTCAAGCTGCTTTACATTTTCTTTTGTGACACTTATGGCTTTGGGCTTTAAAATATAGATTCCTTTTGTCAAAATGAGTGTGAAAGCTGTTACAGCAAGTTTATGCTCCGCTAGTGAAATAATTCATGTTTGCAGTTGTGTTGGCTGTGTGGGGACAGACTTAATATATGATGTGGGCAGGTGAGCAGTTTCAGGAAGCAGATCAGAGGAGAGGAAAAAGTGAATAATACTGAGCTGGAGAAGTGGCATTTCATGGCATGGTAGATATGTATTGATGGCCGCATGTTAAAAATAAATGAAAAATGGTGACTGACATAAGCAGAGGTTAAGAATTAGAGTGCTGCTTCAGAGAGGGAGAGGAACAATTCAGAACTTGGTAAGATATAGCAGTGAAGGAATATGCATCTAATTGTTCTTGGGTCGTATCATCTCATACATTCAGAACTAAAAGGAGAATTCTTTCTTGTTGACACTAGCAATGTCATTTATATTGCTTTCCAAAGTTGTACCCATCTTCCATTAACATGAATGGAAGAAATATTTGTGGAAACTCTGGAGATTAAATTACTATAATGGATGTCTACGAAGAATTCAACAATACAGAAATACTACTCACAAAAAATACTGACACAGGCTTTGTTCTGTAGACCTGTGTCATTTGAGAATGACCGTTTGCTATTTTCTGAAAAGTTAAATAGTTAAGTGTTTTTAGTCTTCAATGTGCCATTTTTAAGAATAAGTAAAATTTAAACAATTCTTAATGCAGAATAATCTGTAAACTTATTGCCTTCTGTCCTCTTACATGGAAGAGTGTGTTGATATTTTAAATGGCAATTATCCTTTGCATGTGAATATATCCATAAAGAATAGATTAATATTGGGAGAAATAAACAAATGCGATATTCCAAATATATTGCTATCAAAGGGTTTGCGAAACAGTCTGTCTGTCCTGAGCCATGTGGTTGTGAAATTGTCTGATAGGAAATGCTTTGTAGTAATGGAAATCAGTTAATGTGCTGAAAAGTAGAATAACTTCTTAATACTCTGGAGTAATCAGTGTTAGGTTTAGCTGCTTATATAGGTTATATAGGTTAATGCTTTCATGTCATCTTTCAAAAGATTTGCTCTTCAATGAGCTCTTTGAATTTATGCTATACAATGAAATAAACTTAAAAGGGAAAAGGTGTGTATGTGTGGTTCACCAGACCATCAGTATTAGGCAGTTTTCTGAGACCGCCTTATGTGTCTCTACTGTCTTCATTGGTCATTTGTACTAAATAAATAAACCCTTTTGTTGGGCTTTTTTTGTATTTGACAGGCTACGTGGTATTCACACCAAAACAGACTTGCCTTTCTCTGGCAGCATTTCCAGTTTAAGCAATTACTTCCTAGATATTTCAAATTTTAACAGTTGAAAGTCAGTGTGCAGATCACCCCCAATATTTGTCATATCAACCTGACTATGCATGTAACGAGATGAATTGAGTGCATGGGCAATAGAAGGGACTTATAAATAGAAGACTGCTTTAATTCCACCTGTTTTATAGGTAGAGTTCTTATTGGTGCTGTTAACCTTGCTTTTGCTTTTTAACTAATGGGTATTTCAATAGATATTGTAAATTCAGAATGTGAGATTTCATTGCAGTAATAAATTGGCGAAAACAAGGGAAAAAAATAAAACCTGTTTGTCACGAAATTTCCCAGTGCTGGTAGTTGTTCTGGGGAAACCTTTGCAGGGGTTGCTGTCATGTTGCAATATTGACATTATGTTGCGACATGCTAAAGCATCTTTATTGAATTCTTTAGAATGTGTTCGTCTTTTCTGCCAGAATGTCAGTTCTGCCAGTTTGTCATTTTTGCCATTATTTCCTTTTTACCATGGAAAGATCTTATACACTTTCTACTCACTGGCTTTTGTAGTGTTATGTAGCATTTTCCACTGAAACTTGGATGGGGATACCTTTGGATTTTCATAAAGTACTTGGTGAATACTGGGCTTTTAAAATAATGATCACTTGTTCTAAATGGTAATAGTGGGAATGTAGTGTAATAATGTGTTATAGCTATAATACTGGAGTGGAAGAGCGCATTGGTATTATTGCTGCAAGATTTTGTCCAGCAGTGACTGAGATTGTTTCAGTATTGTAGCTGCAAAATGTTTTTTTATGGGATGAACAAGTCCCTCACACTTGTTTTCTGATGTGCTTTGATTTAAATTGTTTATCATATGGGGGGAAAACAGTTTAAGATTTAAAGTAACTAATGCCCCCCTTACATTCTGCCCAGCAGGTTTGTAATAAAGGAATGCTAAAACAACTATTAGAAGTGACCCAGCGAGAGGGATGGTAGAGCAGATCTAGGCAACAGAAAGAGCAGGGGTAAATTACCAAACCCTGAGGTCAGAATCTTGTTTACTTTCTTCCCTCGCTTTTAAGCTATCAAAATTATCTTGTGCAGCATGTAGGGAAAAAATACCCAACACTTTGGAAAGGAGTTGTTCCTTAGTCTGTTACAGGAATACAGTGGGATGTATATTCTGTGATTGTATCTCAGATGTGCAGATGCCATCTTATACATCTATAGGTTTTTGTCTCTGAGGAACCATTCTGTAAACTTACCAATTTCATTGTGCACAGAAACTAAATTTAAAGGCACATCAGGTAGAACTGTAATCTGCTGGTGCATGCAGAATGTTTTTCGTAAGTGTATAATGCACAGGAAGGATTAAGCTGCCTTGCTAAAACTATGACTTGCTCTTTGAACACTAAAGGCGAAAAGGCAGAGAATATAGGCTGTGCAGCATCAGTCCAGCCTAAACTGTGAAACCGTTGAGAGACTGTTTTTTACCTTTTTGAATGTCAAAGAAATAAGGTAGTTCTGCTCTTGTAGAAAAGCTCCAAAGTGTATGTGTTTGCTTGTTTTTTTTCTGTTTTTAATAGTAGGAATCAATAAACTAACACCAACTTTGGCAGAAAGTCATTAGAGAACTGTTTCTAATTTAGCATCGTTAAACAATCTGAGTTTGCATCAAGTAGCTTTCTTTGTTTCTGTCGACATTGTGGGCTTGTGTGCTTGGGCAGAAACTTTTTGTCCAGCTGGTAATCAATTGCATGTTGAAGTCCCAACTGTATTTTCCAAAAAAACCCCCCAAAAACCTCCAAACCTTGACTTTTGTGCACAAGTCTCAAACGTTGCTTCTAGAACATCTAGACAGCTTAAGCGGATTTCCTTGAGCCTGACTCCTGATTGGAACAAGGTTCTCAGTGTACCTGTCCTCTCAGTTTTTTTGGGGATGATGTTGCCGTCATGGCCTTTGATACCTTTGGTGATTTTGCTTGTAGAGCTGCTCAGGCTACATTGCTTCTGTACTTAATTTCCCCTTTACACACCTTAAGCTGATCATTGCAATGAGCATCCTAAACTGTAACTGTGTTGGAACAGCAATTAACATCGGAGACTTGCCTGATTCTGCTTGCTGCATGTGCCAAAAAATGATCTTTGTCCAATGATTTTTGGGGTTTTGAAGCCCCGTATCCTACTCTCCTGCTGCTCTTGACCCGAGCTATGTGAAAGTAAAGTGCCACTTCTCACTGGGTTGCTCATTCTATGTAGAGCCTGGTTTTCTGTTCTCCTTTAACAGAACACCCTTTGTTAAGAGGAAAGTTGGAAAGTAGATACAGAGATATCTATTTTTTTTTTTTTTAATTTAAGAAACAGTAAGCTTCATTTTATGCTTTTCTCCTGGAGTGGAGATTTAGAAGAGCTCAGTGTCAAGTTACTAAACAAATGTTCAAGTGTTCTGCTGTTACTGCTGTCCTTCTAACCTGCAAACAAGGTGTCAGGTGTAAAAAGTGAGATATTCAAATATAGACATCATAAACATTGCCAAAGGTGAGCGTTATTCTGCTGTAGCTGCTGTAGCAGCTTTTGAAAACCTCATCCACGCTAGTTAAAATGCAGCGTTAATTCACTTAAGGTAAAGGTCTGCAAACTTCTGGTTGTTCTGTCCCTTTTCAAGTAAACGGCTTTAAAATAGCTTTTCTAAGAAATGCAGTAACTTGATAAAAGCGAAATGTTTCTAGTTACGTTATCAGCCTCTAGTTCATCTGTTAAATACAGCCTTTAAAATGCTCAGTGAAAATAGCGTCGTCTAAAGCTGATGGCATAGGATTGATGGTCATAATAAGAGGAAAAAAAGCCATGATTTCTACTCCTGATGCTTTGTGTGTGTCACAGGTCATTCTGGTCCTGCCTTCCAGCACTGTACCTCTGTTCATCCTACTTTCAGATCTTTAGCCTATGCCAGTATCTGTGTCCACCTAAAGCAAGAACTGAACTTTGAACATATTGGTTGGTCTGTTAAGAAAGGACTTAACTTGCTCTGTCAGCCTGTCTGAACAAAAATGACCTTTTGTTTTATCTTCTCGCTGAAGTCATGTCTCTATGTTAAAATGCAAACTTGCGTTTCCGTTAGAATCTTTTGCTGTATTTTTGTAATAAGAAATCATGAACAAATTATACAGCTGGCTAGTTGTACTGGGTTACTGCTACTACAAAGAACTACGTTAGAAACTCCTGTTAAAAAATATTAATAAAAAGATGAGATGTTATTATAGGGGAGGACAAGTGTAAGAGGTTCTTCTTTGCCAGAATAAAAGATTTCCTGAAACTGTATGGGTAGGAGTTACAGAATGGAAGAAATGTGAAATGCCATGATTGTGTAATTTGTTCATCTACATTATCTTAGTATTTGATTCTGTTAATAGAGGCATTATGGGATTTTCTTTTATACAATGCTGATATATCAGTTATGCTTATTGAGCTCCTAGGTGGCCATGTAATTTGGGGAATTCCTAAATTCATTACTCATGAAGCTGGAACATCTGTTCATAGTAGGAAGACGGTAAGATAGTCAATACTTAAATTATTTTTTGGCAGGCGAAGCATACTAAAATACTTTTTGGCAGATTATGCATACGAAGTAAAGAATTTCTCTATATTTAATAGTGAATGAAAGATTCGTTGTGTTTCACTGACCTTTTCATTAATAGGTTCATTAGCAAAGTACATGCATAGCTGCATGTACTTTGATACCAGATTTTTTTGATAGATTATAAAGCAGTAAAGATTTTCCTTGTAATAAGAACATCTTAATATGAACCTGAAATCTGGTTCTTTGTTTGCTGATAAATACCAGATACTGGCGCATGCCAGGAGTGATTGCTGGAGATGCCATTTACTGGTGACCAGAACACTTGCAGTCATGGTTCATTGAATAGTAATTTGACAGAGAAAATAAGGTTATAATCCTTTCAAAAACCAAGCTATTGAACTCACCAAATTAAGAATTCACTGTCTGGCCAATATGGCTTTGGCAAGCTTTTACTGAGTTATGTAAAGACTGTGGGTTTTAAATAAATCAGAGAACATGCGTTCTAAAATATCTGTAGCTGTAGGCTGATCTCCTTACTTGTTTTCAAAGACTGTGCAGTATGAGTATGCTCTGACAATTTCAAGCAGATCAATGTTGTGCTGATGTAAATGAACAAATTCCCAATAATATTCATGGTTGCCTTATTTCTGGTGCATCAGAATGAGTTCAACTGCTTCTGAAGGAAATATTGTAACGGCACATAGGTTTATTTCATTCCTGCAACAGAGTGATGCACAGAATGGCAGGGCCAGACTTAAATATTCCAGTTGACAGTAAAACTTATCTTGGTTTCCACAGATCCCTGCTTATCATGGGTCTCTTGGATGCCTCTGAACTATTTAAACAGGTTAGGATTTTTAAAAGTGCTCTAGAAAACAACGTGTCTCTGTGAATCATGTTCCAAGTCCAGCCAGTTAAAAAATATTTATCAGTATTTGCTAGAAAGTTCTAACACTCAAGGTGTAATTTGAAGGAAGGTAAAAATAGCAGTTATGCTAGAGAGTTGGACAACTATGTTTCGTCAGTCCTTCAGCTAAGGATTGAGTAAGCTTCACATTCTGTGCCTGTCTAGAGGGACTCGTATCCTGCCCTGGTCACAGGATCAGTGGTTCTTCTACTGTACACATATTTCTGTTTCTCCTTTAAAGTCAGCTCACGGTTTCCATAATTCACTGCATTGAATCTAGAGAGATGGCATGCAGAATTGAGCGCAGTAATGGGTAAAAGTTGTGTAAATACTTTGGTCAGTCTGTGTGTTTTCAAATTGCATGTTTAGTATTCTGAAATACGAAGCTTCCCGATGTGCGGGGCAGTCTAGGCATTTACTCATGCCACTTCTTTGGGTGCAGGTGCTAGCAGTTAAACCTGGAAACTCAAGAAAACCCATCGAGTTACTTCCAAGTTCAGTGGCTTTTATCTTTCAAATCAATGTGATATGAAATAACACTACAGAACTGTTCCATTTGAACTCTGTTTTCTCCAGCAGGGTGATGCTTAGCTATGGTTTTCCTTTGCCTGTGCCATGAATCACCCAACCCATCCACCTCCAGAAATGCAAAAAGTCAATGTAGCTTCTTCACGTTAGCTAGGCAAAACTCTTGAGTGTTTGCTTACAGTCTTCTTTCTAGTTCTAAAGTAACTGTTAATTGCACAGGTTGTCAGAGAATATTCAGGTACCTTTTAGTAGATGAAAAAGATTAAAAATTATTTTTAGAGACAAAATAAATGAAGGCAAATCTAGTGAGCAATCATCTACAGAAAGAAAACTTTTACATCTTTTTAAAGGCAAAAAGCAAGGATATCTTACTTCAACATTAGCAGGAAGTTAGGAAATTAAGATATAAAATTAATGTCCATATAATGCACACTCCTTATTTCATTGCTACAAAAGTGCTGGTTGGAAGTGGAGGATTAAGTTGGAGTCATGAGAAATGCGTGTGCCTTTCTCTGACCTGCTAGCCACTGCTTCTTAGAAGTTGCAGAGTCGGGCAGCTCCTGTACTTTGCTATTGCAATGTTAATATTCATCTCACATTCAACTCCAGCATTCCTCTGCTCTTAATGCTGTAATGTTCAACACCCTCTGGATCAAGTGTATGCATTGAAAGTGGTGTTAATACCAGCATTTAGAGCAACTTGGTGTGAATTATCACTATGTGTTATTCTACTTTTAGCTGTCTCCTCCAACTTTTTTTTTTTTAACCCTGGTTAAAAATGCTACTGCTGCACTTGTTTAATGATTTCTATTGATCAGAACAATAAAATTAATTAGAAAATGAATTAGCTTTCTTCTTTGGTAGTATGTTTAATTGTGATATACTGTACTTGCAATAAAGGAAAAAAAAAAATCAATATGGTTATATTAATTATACATTAATTATAGTGCTTAGCAGGCCCATGTTAATGAATGTAAATAATACCTTTGGTAAGTGTCCAGACAAGACAGATGCACTTACTGTGTTTTGGTTGGAATTTGGTCCGATATAAAGCGCGTTACCAGTCTCATGGGGGTAGCGGGGGAGGAATGGCAGAGTTATTTCTGAATATTCACTTTATAGCCCCCAAACATAGGTTTTATTCTGAATAGTTTAAAATTTCTTTGCACTGCAATTTTAAATTACTGTTATTTTATATGATTTAGTGCTTGGGTTTTGCTGCTCTTTGTGTATTGGTATCAACTCAGTGCACAAGACCTGCTGTGTTTTTGCTTTGTCTTACAAAATCAGGTTTTGCTTGTTGCGTGAAGATAAATGCTGACTGATATAAAGCCACTGACAAACTCATGATTTCTGGTCGCTCTGGGAATGCTCTTTCCCTCTCGGTGAATGTCAGGAGTCTGGGATTCAGAGGATCAGTGTACTTTCATCAGGTGGTGTTGCTGGCTTGCATTGTCACTTCTGCCCAAACCAGCTCTTAAATGTCGCTTTATGCATAATGGCAGAGGGCACTCGGCTTCCCAGAACTGTTAAGCTGTAGGTAAAGAAGGTGATGTTTTTCAAAAAATAGGGAAAAAAACCCCAAACCAAACCATAATTTTTTAAATTATTCATAGTTGTTTAGACATGAAGCAAAACCCAGCGTAGAAATAATATAATTTAGTTGTTTATGTAGGCTGTTTAGAAGAATGCTTCCACAATCAGTGCCATTCTTAGAATAAATTAATTGTAGTCAAGTTCTTTGCCTTCATTTGTAAAACTTACGAAGTATGCTGGCTGTGGGGAATTAAATAGGATGGTGTATGTAGCAAACACTGTGAAAAGCCCACTCCATACAGCCAAGGTAGTTGGTTTACTTGTACGTTTCTTTTCCTAATGGTTTTAACTGATCCATACGTCTTCTGTTCTCAGTTTGGAATAAGTCTTTGAAAAGCTACTTTATATAATGGCTCTCTGACATTTCAGGAAGATCTTTCCAGAGGAAATACAGTCAGAGTCATGCTAGTTGATTCTGTGGTTCCTTCCCACCCACGCTTAAAAGTCTCCCCGCGTTATGTGATATTTCTTTTTAGAAAGACATGTACAGATTTAGAGACTGGGTGTCCTTTGAGATTATGTTAAGACTCTTTCTTTGATGTGATTGTGTTAAAACTAAACCAAACAAACAAGCACAACCTGCCTCCCTCCCCCCAAGTGAACAGAAATATTTTGGGTTGTGAGCTAGCAACTGCTTTGATGCTATTACATCGATGTATGTATTTGACGTATGCCAAAAGTAGTTTGGAGGGTGCTTTTCTAAGTGTAAAACTTTATTTATAGAGATAATTCTGTTTCATAAAAATGACACAATTCTTCCATGTTGCAGTTCCTCCACATTTATGAATTTTTTCAGATGTCTTAGTTGCTACATTAGAAGTCAGAGTTATTTAGATGTACTCTTGTTCCTACAATCTGTTCTGTCAATGTGCATAAAATCTGTTTCAAATACTGTTTCAAACCCATGTATACTTGGAATAGTGAATTTGTTTCGAGTATGTTTTCATGGCTGACCTTGTGTGCTCATGGGTTTGAACAAGGCACATCGGTGCTATCACGGTAATGTGTGAGTTTCAGAAACTGTTCCACATCATCCACGTACCCAAAGAAGGTGGGGTAAATACTTTTTTTAAAGAAAGAAAAAAATTTTTTTTTTTAGAAAAACATAAAAATTATTTTTCATCTGTAAGTTTCAAATTTGGCCTTACTTAGTGATCCCAGTCTAAACTTGGAAGGGTGGAATTTAAGCACCTTCTTGTCACTTATTTACAGTAATTTCTGAAACTACAGTGTTTTTACTCACACATTTACATTTTTGTGTCTGAGGCTTGCAGCAATTATGACAAACTGCTATGAATCTTTTTCTGAAACATGGAGTCATGAATAATGAAGGTGCTGTCATCTGTGGATTAACAATTTATGTTTGCTAATTAATATTGTGTATATATGCGTTATACCACTCTGCGTGCTAATAGGTAGTACATTAGATCATGGAAATTACAGGAACAAGTTATTGTTAATATTTCTGGAGATGAAATTTATTTACATTTTATAATAATTACAGGTTAGGGTAGTTAGAATCTCATATGCATATCTCTTTATGTAAACATAATTTACATCTCAAGATTAAAATAGGAGGCTAATAATAGTGCAGCAATTCTTTAACCTAAATTCCTTGTACCTAAAATTAGCCTGTCCTATTTAGATTTGGACAGTAATTGCTTGGAACCAAAAACATAACTATTAACGTCACACTAACGGATCTTAAATTAAAATTATGAAATGTTTGCCTGCAGTTGCAAAATACTGAATATCATATCCTAAAGGACTTATAGTTTTGTGTTTCTAAAGGTGGCCTAAGGTCGCAGCTGGAACCTCCACTGTGTATGTTTTCTGTTAGGATGTTCATAATTGAGTAACATAACGCAAGCCATAAGAATGACAATACTGAACCTAATGTTACACTTGGTGTTTCAATCTTAGTTTTCTGTAGCAATCTGATAAGGTACTTGATTTTGAAAACTGGATGAAACCCTTGCAAGCGTCCTACAAGACTGGAAGTGCACACAGAAATATAATTGTGTGCGAGTATCTAATCAGGGGAGGGGAAAAGGAAAAAATCATTATGCAAAAAGTAAATTTTTGAAGTTATGCTGTTTTGGAGACTGTTAACACTTTGTTTGCTTAGATTAGCTGAAGGGGACTGCTAGGACTGGCTCTGTTGTTGCCTGCTGATTTTTGACCTATAGCCTCTATGCTGTTACCTTTCATCCCAGCAGTCTGTGGTTTTAATACAGGAGCACTGGATGAAAATGAGTTTGGTCTTAAGGTTTCTCCGTTCTAATCTTCTTAGATCTCTGGTGGAAGAGGAGGATCCTCATATGAAAGTATCTCTGGGTAGCAGCGATATGGGCGTGTCTGCCCATCTACAGTCTTCGAAGACAGGGACCACAAGATTTTTCACCAGCAATACTCACAGTTCTGTGGTATTACAGGTAATTAAATATTCTTATATCGGTAGTTATCTGTACTGAGAATTTAGGCTGCTCTAAATAATATCTCCACTCAATAGACTTTATCAGACCAGTCATTCCTAAAAAACCTTAAGAATTGTATGTTAGTGTGCTGTGCTGACAATGCCCACAAGCAAGAATGGCTTTAACTTTTTCTGCATGTTAAAGGTTCAACTTGTAACAGCAGCTTGGGGGGAAAATACCTTCACTTTTTCTTGGGTTGTGTCCCTGTTTGCTCTCAATTTTTAAGAGGTAATATAATTTAAACTATGAAATGACAGCTGCATCAAAGCAGCTCACTTGAATATAATCATGTAATTATGTTTGGCAAACACTAGTACCATCTCCAGTGTGAAAGCTGCTCTAGGGGTGTAAGGAGGAGAGCTCCCTGCTCCTCGCTCACCTCACTTAGAAGGCAGAGCCCTGCCAGGTTTGGTGGAACGCCCTGCGCTGGGTCTGACTGGCAGTAATGAATGGTAAAATGGATAAAAATGTTATCTTCTTTGACGCTTTAAGAATTTAAATGAATTTTATCATCTTGTTTCTGTTGGAGCTTTTATGCACCAGTCAGAGTCAAGTTTCAGCTTGCCATAGCTCATGCTACTATCAGTGCAGTCTTTCTCAGGAGTGCGGGCGACCCCTGTATGACAATTCCTTGGAGAAATTAATTTTCTCAATTTGCTGTCATTTTACATAGATTGCCTAAATTTGGGGACAAAAATGAGATGGATTTTTTTTTTTTTTTAGAAACTAGTAATTTTTTTGTTTTAGTTTCTAAGGCTTAGGCACAGTTTTCCCTCATTTTTAAATTTTGGGGCAATTTAAATTGTTTTAAGTATTTTCTGCTATATGTCTGTAGGTTTTATAGGTACTATAATTTTGAGACTGTTTCTTTGGTGTGCTTGGAGTTTTCTAGCTAAAGCTAAAGTGCATGACAAGTCACTGGCATGAATGTAAACTGGCTACTATCCAGAGAAAAACTTCTTAGACTATGAAGACTCCCTTGACTATATTGTATATTTTGTACTTTAAAAGATCATTAGTGAAGGTGAGAAATGGAGAGAAGAAAACTGTAAAATGCCAAATGTAGAATTGTGCCTTGTTTGTGCTTTGTTAGAGAAAGACTCCAGTCATCAGTATAGGAGTAGCAAAGTGTTCGGGGCTTAATTCCTCTTCATTTTTTTTTTTTTTCTTCGAATTTGAGCACTTGTAGCTGGACAACTCGTAGTAGAAAACCCTTGTTTGTAGAAACGACAGGCAAGTTGCTTGAGGCATTGAAATATGTTGGTTTTCTATAAACCTGTGTTTGGCTTCTTGTACTTATTTGAGCCAATAACTTATTTTTTCATTTTCACTCTGTAATTTTCTGTGTGACAAATCCGAATGTTCATTTTTTACTTACAGCTGTAGTTTTAAACATACAGCCTTTCTTTAAGATAACTTGAATTTTAAACCATGGGGGCTGATACCAAGACTTCTCCAAATGTTAAATCTATAAAGACAATACCTTAGTTCTTGTTAGTACTAGAAAAAACATTGGACATGCCTGTTTGAAGGAAATGTTTCATGTTCCTTTCTATAATGTGTGGAGGTGGCGATTATTCCACCCATCCTCCAGTATACCTGGGCATATTTTTAGTGGAAAAGCTTCTCTAGGATACTGTTGTAGATTACTTTATAATGACCTTATTTTTGAGTTTTTGCCATGTAAACTTCAATAGTAAATTTAATAATCATAGGACCAGGTGACAACTTTATTTTTAGGCCCCAGTATTTTGCAGCCTCTTGAGTTGCAAAGCCCTTAAACTGATGTGGAACAGAAACGTACTTAGAATGTGTATGTGTCCAGAAAGAGTAGATCCAGAAATGATATCAGTCCCTACCTGGAACAATTGCTGGAGTACAAGCTTACAAAATGAACTCCTTCCTGAAAATAACTTAATTAGCAGACAAAAGCTACTTTCTAAGGCCCAGTGTACTTTGCATTCTTCAGCCTTTTTTGGAAAATAATAATTATTCCGTTTGTTTTCCAACGAATAATTATCGCTGAATATGTTAGAGCTAATGGTTGTAAGATGGCAAATTATTTCTTAGTAACTTTTTTGGAACCAGAGGATGTGTAAATAAAAGTAAATATTTACATAAGAGAAACCAAAGAGATTCCTTCTATCCTCCCAAATCAAATGGATACTTTGCGTTATGCTCTTCTTACAGGGTTTTGACCAACTGCGAGTGGAAGGTTTGCTTTGTGATGTGACGCTTGTTCCAGGAGATGGTGATGAAGTGTTTCCTGTTCACAGAGCAATGATGGCTTCTGCAAGTGATTACTTCAAGGCTATGTTCACAGGTGGTGTTCTTGTTAAAGTAATGCAGACTGCTATCTCCAAATTGCCATCGTTTGGACACTGACACACGTTCAATGTTGCGTGTGAATCAGCCCAGGACTGCAAACAACTCTGTAGTTGTATTTTCTCTGCAGTTGCATATGGGTTTCTAAATTAGACTGTGAATTATAGTATAATTTTGTATTAGTGTATGAAATGATTTCAACCTGATCAAAATGATCCTATAAACTTACCTATGTATCTTTTTCAGGAGGAATGAAGGAACAGGATTTAATGTGCATTAAGCTTCATGGTGTGAATAAAATAGGCTTAAAGAAGATCATTGATTTCATTTATACTGCAAAACTTTCTCTTAACATGGACAACCTTCAGGACACTCTGGAAGCTGCCAGTTTTTTGCAGATTTTACCTGTTTTGGACTTCTGTAAAGTATTTCTTATCTCCGGGGTAAGACTTACCGCTTGTTTCACATTTATAGTGATTAAAACCAAGAACCTGTATGCTGGTTTTTTTCAATAAGAAAAATTACTATGTAATGGTCAAAGTTAAGTCTAAAATTTGTTGTTATTCGTAGTTTGGATTTGCAGAGAACAAGTATGCTTTGTGGTTTTCTTGAAAATAGGTTTTCTTGTAAATGTTATGTATGGTGTGAGATTGAGGTAAATGTTACAGCACGGTAAAATTCTTATAATTCCTAAGTGTATATCAGTGATGATATTCATAGTTCCCGGATTGCTTACTGGATTCCTTAGTTTGTGCCCTCTTACATTCTATATCCTTCCATAAGAAAGCTTCTTGGTAAGTTAAACTGAAAAAAAAAAAAATAATAGAAGAGCAAGCTGCCGTTGTGATCTGTTAATATACTTTCTTGAAACCTCCGTTTTGAGGAATGAAGCCAACAATTGTAGTAATCATCATAAAGACCGTTACATCTTCATTGTAAACCAGTGAACTTGGTCACAGCCAGGCAGAATAATATATTCTCTATAGGGATTATTGATAGGAATGTTACAGATATGTTGGTTATGCGAGAAAAGTAGTTACAAGGATTTTCTGTTGATTGCCATATTTTGCTAGAACTAAAAATGGCTTTGCCTACTTGGAAATATTTTTTACAGTCACCAAACTAAGTGCTTTTCTAAGCAGGGGACAGGACAGCCCTCAAAGTGGCAACCCTCTCCTCTTCTAGCAGTAATGGTTAGTTGAAAGAGTAATACTTTGGTGGCATGGTTGCTTTTGTGCAGTTGGAACAAGTAACAAGTTTTCCCTGCAAAGCAATATCCTGTAGTTTCAATGCACCACAGTGTGTCTATGGTTTAGAGTTGCCCTGATGATTTTTATTTATTATAGAGATTAAAATTTCAGGTCCTGAACCTGGTCTTCGGGGAGAGTGAGTGTGGATGGCAACCTTTTTTCCTCCTCCTTTCCTTCCCTTTTGCAGTCTTGGCGCTCTGTTTTGTTTTGAGGCTGTGCTTTGGAGAAGAATGCCATGCTCCCTTCAAGTTGAATGTCAAACAGTTTTGTAGTTCTCTCTGTACTAAAAACAAACTGCTGCTTTTGCAAAAGCAAGAAAGCTGTTAAAGACTCAACTTGTTAAGTGGTAACTGGCTTCGTGTGTAAGCTGCTTCTTGGGTTCTGTCTTCATAGGTGGGAAAAGACATATAAGGAAAGAGATGTGACGTGGAAGAAATCCATTTTTCTGGCTCCAGCTTTTTGTTAAAAGCATTGGATTTACACTCCTCTATTTAATCTTCTAGTTTATTAAGTATAGCTCATACATATTTGATCAGCCTGGGTTGCTTTTCAAAGGTTTCATTTTTTTAAACATACTTTACTTTTTAAATCTTGTATCAGAGTTTTCAGGGTCTTGCTGTATGTATTTTGTATTCTTCAGTTACATTCACCTTATTTCTGTAGTTAAAACAGTGCAGTCTTAGAATATGGGTGCAGTTAACTGTTTTCTATCTTAAATGCAGTATGTAAATAGTGCAAATGTATGATGCTTCAGTACCTTTCCTAGTTCTTGCCCTACTGTCTTATATTAATATAACTCTGTCCTGCGAACAATAAGGATCATCTAATTTGTGGGGCTGCAGAATAAGAGTGCTGTCAAAGCAGTTCTGCCTAGAGAGACATGGCATTATTTCTAATGTTTCCTGCAGGTTTTATGATGTTGGTGTAAATTGCTTATATACCTCACTAGAAAAGTAACTTTACCTGTAACATGGAAACTGGTGTGTTCTATGCGAATTATTTGGAGTTCAGCTTTCTGATAATCTGTAATTAGAAATAAAGAAGCAGGTATTCCCATTGCTTCCCAGGGTACAGGCTCAGAAATGTGACCTCCCTAGTAAAGAGATGTACTGAGAATTATGGGAACAAGTGGAGTCCAAGCTGCTGATCACAGCAAGCTGTCTCATAAGGGAAGTGTTAACACTATTTTCCTTTTTAATTTTTACATATTTTCTAATGGCCGCTTCTCTGAGAATGTTCTGATAAGGTTTCATTAATCTTAATAGTCTGAAAGCCTACGCCATCTATTTTTTTATTGCTCTGGGATTTTTTTACCTTCCAGAAGGCTGCAGTCTATGTCTCAAAGGTTCATGTTGCTATAAATGCCATCTTGGAATAAGGTCTTAGTATTCTTTTGAATCTGGGATTCAGAGTGGCCTCCCTTTGATGGGAGATGAGCCCCAGGGACACCACGTTGCCCTTTCGACATAGGGCAGCTGCTTGTTTATTTTGCTTTCTTAGGGAAAGTGCTTCTTTCATCTTAAATTGTGCTGCTTGGAAGATTTTTTTTCGTTATTTAAATTGCTTGTTTTCTGGAAGTTCCTTTGCTTATGGTGTTAACTCAGTCACTGTTTTGGTTAAAGTAAGAAATGTCTTGTTTCCTACTACATTTTGGAAGAATCAACAAGACATTATTCATAATCTTTATTGTATTGATTCTCTTTTCTTAAATACTTTCATTTATATTGATGTCTAAGGGAACATAATCTCATTCAGTTGATTATTGTAGAGGAAGTACAAAACTAAGTTTTTGCTGTTAGCCTAGTTATGTTCTCAGCATCCTCGTATAAAGATCTTTTGAATGAACTGACTTTCAAATTTGTTGGAACAGGAACAGGAGTTGGTAAGCTAATGGATTGAGGGTTTTTACTTTAATACCATATCTTAGCTTTATATAAAGATTACTCCCTATTATCCTAGTTTTGTTCCATTTTGGGGGGAGCATTTCTTCCATTTAAATTAGTTTTCTGAGCGAGTCTTCAGCTTATTTCTAATGAAATTAGCTGAGAGCAGCGTCTGAGACCTGATGTAACAATTCTGAGACAAGTACTTAATTGTCTTTGAGTTGTCTAGGGAGTCCATTGTTAAAGAGATTATAGAAGTCAGTTTATGTAAAGCATAATGTAACTGTGTTACTTCATAAGAGGGTATTGGAAATATTTACAAGAACAACAAAGGCTTAAGGTGACAGCCTAATTTATGTAAAAAAAATAGTGAGACCTTCAGAGAATGTTTTTTGTTGTAGCTGACTTGTTAATGTTTTTATCTGTTTTGCATTTACACCTCTCTTATCAAGTAGCCCATTGCTCTGAAAATCTTTGCAGCTGAACAGGCTCCCAGGGAAATGCTGGAATATTTCCTAACATGTTTTCAGTCTTACTTTTAGTATTAGTTTTAAGTATTTACAGCTATACAATAAACTCCCAGGTTCACTTCTAAATGGGCTGTAACATAATTAAAATTAATAAAAGTTCCATGGAAATGTTTTTGGAGTAGTGAGTGCTGGAGAATGCATGGTAACATTTTTGCAAAAGCAGCAGCATTGTACAAAACTGAGAAAGATGAGAACCATATCCACATAAATTACAGCACCCATGGGAAAATCAGTGTAATGAGGAAGGGGATGTTATACTCTAATTAAAGAAAACATTCCAAAACACTGAAAATTAATGTCTTCGCTGTACCTTTCGTATATCTGCATAAGTAAATTTTATTCCTTCTGTGATTCGGTGCTTTGCATTTTTGTAACAACTTGTAAATTGTCAAATACTGAGGTCTCTTCTCACCAGAACTTATTTAACTGAGGATAGAGCAAGATTGTCTCGGTTTTGTGGGAGTGTGGGATCAAAGGCTGGGGCAAGCTCTGCCAATCACTAGAAATTCACCTTTTCTAGTATAGGGGTAGGATTGATTTTTTTTCTTCTGAGCTGGTTAAATTTCTCTGCTGTTATTCGTTGACTTCTTTGTATGGGGACCCAAGGAGAAATTGAGAACTTCGGGGGGAATGTAAGTTCTTTTAAAGTTTTAGACCCTTTGAAATATCACGTTAAGTGCTTCAATGTCTAACAGTCTTTGAAACAGAAGAAAGTTAGATGTCTATTTTATGGCACTAGGTTTGAAGAGTTGATTTTCTGTTCATGCTATTACTCCGATGTTCTCATGCTTGCAATCATTTTATTCTTTGTCCAGTATTATAGTATTTTATAGTCAATTAAAATTTTACCAGAGCTTGGGAAGTGATAGCTTCGAAATTTCAAAGAATTACGTTAACTGCTTTCTTTAGAAAGTACTTTGGCTTTTGCATTTGGTTTTTCAGGATGTAATAATACTATGATGTGATTGACCTCTCTTTTTTGAAAAGCTTTTTAGTATTTTCTGGAACTTTTACTTGTGCTTTTTAATGAGCAGTTACAATGAGTAACGTGAATGCAGCTCTGCTCAGTAGTCAAAGCCCAAGTAAAATAGGGTTTATTTAAAATTCTTCACTTCTTATGAAGCTGCTTAGCTGTTTGACCAGCTATGGCTTTTAGCTTTTTCTGCACGAGTGTCTTTACTAGTTACTGGATTCCCTGTACAGACAGACTTAGATTTTTGTTTGATATTTCCATTCCTCCCATTTACTTCAGTGGGATTTCCAGAAGTAGCAGTCCCTTCACTTTGTTTATGAGCTCCTGATTGACTGAGTTCCATAGAGAATGGTTTCCACACCTCTCATTAGTACCATAGCTAAGTCAAACTGGTCCTTTGAAAATCAACATTTGAGTAACTGAAGTACTGAAAGTGCTTAAGTGTTTTAAAAGCATTATTTTGCTTTAATTCTTTACAATTTTGAGTATTTCATACTTCTAAAACTTCTTTCAAGCTGTATAGTAGTATGTCATGAATGTCCTGTTTACTTCCATTATACAGTTAATGTATGTTAATTAAAAATCCTGAAAGGAAATGCACAGAAATAGTGATACTGACTCTCAAAAACAGTCAAAGTAAGAAAATACGTTTCTTAAGCATCAGAGAATGTTTGATAGGTCATTTTTAGGTAATGTGATTATATTTTGATGTAAACAATGTGCTCCATCTTCTAATAAAAGGATAATTTCCCTGTATCAATTGCACACATATTTTATAGTAGAACTCCTGGCAGTCTGTCACACATTCATCTTCTAGATAGGACCTGATTACAGGATTAGTGCTCCTGGAGATGAAGATTTGGAACCATTGACTGTGCGAAGGTGTTTCAGGGTGTGTGAATGAAGATTTTGGATGACTGCAGATCTTAACTCTAGGGCAAGTTAGAGCAATTTCTAGTGAATTAAAGAAAAATCTTCTATACATGTACTCGTTAGACTTTGGAATTGTCTAGTATTAAAAGACAACAATGAGATTAGATTATACAGTATTAAAATCTGGTAATCTCTCTCATGATCAGAAGGTCATTTGTAGGTGTTTGCATCCCTTGACTCCAGTCAGGTCATAGTGCTCAATCTTTATAATCTTTTTTAAAATAACCATGGGATTCGGAAGCTTGAATTCTTTTGGCATTACAAATACAATGAGAATCGCCAAGTTGTGGAAATTGTTGACATTGAGTAGGACTGACATACGCAGACACTGGAAAGCACGTGTAAATTAACCTGAGCTTAGGGTGAGGACTAAGTGCAGAAAAACTGCAATTCTCAGTGAGAGTCTTGGCATATGTACCATAGAGTTTGCTGAAATGAATTGGCTGGGTTCACTGGATACCCATTTTAAGTTCTGTTCAGTCCCTCCATCTGTCTTCTGCCTTGAATCCCAAGTGACCTTAGAAATTTAGGAGCCAAAGATGTAAGATAGGTAGATGAAGCAACACTGTGAAAGATAGTACCAAGATACGATCACTCAAGTACTGACTGAGGTTAGGGTATGGTCCATGCTGCTGAGGCATTTCATGTGATGGGTGTTTCTAGAGAAAATCCTCCCAGGTTAGCTCTTTAAAAAAAATTATATATATATATAATGAAAAGTATATATATATATGAAAAAGGATCATTACTTTTTCCTTATTTTTGACCATACCATGTGTTTAATTTTGAACATACGTTGTAAGAACACCATCTTGGTTTACTAAAGTTCCCATTTTGTTCATTTCTAAAGAATGTATTCATGGGTTGAACCCTGTAAATAATTTATCTGAAATATGTGGTGTTGGAGAGGTAGCTGTGCCATTCTCTTTGGCTGCATTAGGACAATACAGTTTTAATAATGTCAGAAAATGTCTGACGGTAAGACCTACTTTTGCATTGTTCTCTGTAACCTTGGGCTGCTAATTTTTCCCTTAACTGTATCTTTCATGTGTCTTTCTTACAAATGTTTGCAGAGCTTTTAAAATGAAGTGCTGTATAATTTCTATGTATCATCGTTATATAATGTATTTGGCATAATTAATATATGCCATCTGCTTGTTACTTGTTTCATTTCTTTCCTCAAAATAAGGAATACATTGGCTCTCCCCTTGCAGTCATGAATTTATACATTGCATTGAATATTTATTTGCTCATGTATAAATCACCTTGAGCATTGCTAATATTGCTGGTTCTATAGTATTCATTAAATTCTACATTATCATTTAGACACCAAATTAAGAGTGTTCTGATTCCTCTTCCTGTTTACTTAATAGGTTTCGTTGGAAAATTGTGTTGAGGTTGGGCGAATTGCCAACACGTACAATCTCACAGAAGTGGATAAATATGTTAATAATTTCATCCTGAAGAACTTCCCTGCATTATTAAGTACTGGTGAATTTGTGAAACTCCCCTTTGAACGTCTTGCCTTTGTGCTTTCAAGTAATAGCCTTAAGCACTGCACTGAACTTGAACTCTTCAAGGCAGCTTGTCGCTGGCTGCGGTATGAGGAGCCTCGGATGGAGTACGCTGCAAAGCTAATGAAGAACATCAGGTTTCCACTGATGACCCCCCAGGATCTTATTAACTACGTTCAAACAGTGGACTTCATGAGAACTGACAATACCTGTGTAAACTTGCTTTTGGAAGCCAGCAATTACCAAATGATGCCATACATGCAACCAGTTATGCAGTCGGAGAGAACTGCCATTCGATCGGACAGTACTCATTTGGTGACGTTGGGAGGAGTGCTGAGGCAGCAGCTGGTCGTCAGCAAGGAATTACGGATGTATGACGAAAAGGCCCACGAATGGAAATCCTTAGCTCCCATGGATGCACCAAGGTACCAGCATGGCATAGCTGTGATTGGAAACTTTCTTTACGTAGTTGGGGGCCAGAGTAATTACGACACAAAAGGAAAGACAGCGGTTGACACGGTCTTTAGGTTTGATCCGCGCTATAACAAGTGGATGCAAGTCGCATCTTTAAATGAGAAGCGAACCTTCTTCCACCTAAGTGCCCTCAAAGGACATTTGTATGCAGTCGGTGGTCGCAATGCAGCGGGTGAGCTAGGTGAGTGCTGCTCCTGAAGCATGGCTTCTTGTTTTGCTTTTTAGGCTTTGGAATACTGTGCTGCCCTATGAATGGGTGAAGAGAAAACGAGTTCAAGTAGTTGACGTGCAACTTCTTTCTGCAAACACTGCAAATGCATAGAGAAATTTTTCTAGATAATATTAGCAGTTAATTTTAGGAGGACTTCCACAAAACTTCCAAATAAATTTGTCTTGTGTATTGATGTATAGTATCCAATGTTTTCACCTTTATCATGTAACGTGAAGTAAGCGTGTGTGTGTATATATGTATAAAAATGCAGCTGTATGCAAAGAAAGTCATTACTGAAGCTGAAAAACAAAACACACACTTTTCAGTCTTAGTGGACACATGACTTACTTATTGAAACTTGCTGTTGAATGAAGGTTGCATTTGGAAAGACAAATTTTCTGGAATAGGCATTTTGAAGTGCCAGTCTTTTGTTGTTTCAATCAAATCACTGGGATTCACATCTCCTGACATTCTAGGATTTTTCATTACTCAAAATGTAACATTTTCCATGTGGTCTGTGACTACCGTTAGCTTATTTGTATGAATGCCTGTCCTGGTGCTTCCTTTCCTTGCCTTGTGAACAATGAAAAAAAAATCAAATTTGGGGAAATAAGATGACTGGAAAAAAAGAATAAATGCATGGTAACTTTTGATTTAATGCAAGTCCGTAGAGAAGCTCCTGTATTAATCTATTGCATTTTTCAAAGCCATTAGGTTAGTCTGGGTGCACACACTCAATTGTAAGTTTCTCTGTGCTTTAAAATTGAAAATCTACAGTCATTGTGCTTGGAATTTTAGCATAAGATTATATCTAAACCAGGTGTAACATTTCATTATTTTGTTTGCTGCTTTCAGCCAATACTTAACCATGTCCTGTCAAATCTTTGTGGCAGTTGCTGAGATTAAAGTCTCGCTCCTAAGATTTGCTTTTTAGAAATGCACAGATGTCTTCAAATGCATTTAGAAACATGCTTAATTGAAACAAAGAGGTATCTGTGATTTTTTTTTATTTTATTTTAGTACCTTTCAGTTATCCACCTGTACACTTTTTCATGGTCATATTGCAGAGTTCCTTAGGAAACATAGTATGTTGATTCCACTAGAAAGTACTGGGCTGGTTTTAGCTAGAAGTTTAAAATGCATTTTAGTGTTGACCAAATGAGACATTTTAAAATGCCTCCTGTTTCCAAAAGATATGGGAAACTGGTTTGTGATAACTTGTTTTCTCTGGACAGCCATTTTCCAGAGGTTTTCAGAGTTTTTCCGTACACGTCACTTTATCTATCTTAAAATACATCCTAAAACAAATACCCTGTAAAAGGCCAAATGTGCAAATGAACGTGTATTGATCTTTATGTTTAGTGTCAGAAAACCTCACCTTCATTGAGCTATCCAATTTTTTTCTAATAATTGATTTGCTAATTAGTAGCAAATCCTTGTGTACTATGCAATCTGAACAGAGTAGGATTTTAAGAATGTCATTGAAAAAATTGTGAGTCTAACAAAATCGATATGAAATAACACTGTCACTAAGCCAGTGCAATCTGTGTGTGCAGCAGCCTTTAAGTGCAGTGTTTTTCTTATATTAGGTCATAAAATATTCTGCTGACCTCAACTCTGCAGCTCGAAAATACAAAATCTATCACCTGTCTAAAATTCCTCTGTAAAGATATCATTAAAATGCTGTAACGATTTACACACAGACCTGAAAAATGTCATTGGATCGTTCTGCGGGAAGAGCACTATAAATGCTAAATATTGTAGCTGTCTGATGGTTTGATTTGGGGCTTCAGTTTCTTTTCTTGTTAATTGTGAGGCAAGTCACTTTTCATTTTCCTGTTTCTTTCATAAACCGTGACAGCTGAAAGATGAAATCCAGCTTAAACTTCCCATTCTCTTCAGATGAGAAAAACTCGCAAGCTTTTCATAGAAGAGAAGGTCAAACGTGTGTTGGATAGGTATTAAAGAAGTTGCCCTTGGGTTCAAACTAATTTCTGTCTGTTGTTAGAGAGGAAAAATTCCCCGAACCTGAATTCAGCTTTACAGAAGATCAGCACTTACAGAAAAGGGCCAAAGGATTAAAGTTGCTAAAATGAATTTCTTTATTTTTTTCTCTGACATTCACTGGAATAAAAATTATGGGTTTTGAGGCTCCGTATCAAACCTTCCCAAACCAGTTTTCAGACATTTAATCTACTGAAAACTTTGTAAATACCACTTTCTGCCTAGGTTTGTGCACTTTAGTGGTAACGAACAGCTGTTTAAACAGTGCACATCACCAAGGAAATTTTGATTCTTTAGTAAGAACAGGTGAATTTGCATGCATGTGGTACATGCATTGGAATATGGGAAATATATCCTTGAAATGTACTGAATTATGAAATTCAGATTTTTCAACCCTGTGACAACTTAGGGCTGGGCAGAAGCACGCACTGCTTCTAGAAGGGTTGTGCATAATTGTGGTTGGTTCTTTTTAAATGTAATAGCAGACACATGCCCAAGATATTCCCAGAAGGCTGGGGAAACAGCCTCTGTCTTGAGGAGGAGATCAGCCTGGACAAGGCAGATGGGCAAAAAGCAAGACTTCTTGGGAAAGGAGACAAAGGGAAGATCAGATATGGTTCAGGGAAATACTGTGAGCAGAGCTCATTGGCAATTTCCATCTGTGCTGCTGTGCAGAGCACTGGATGCTGTTTTCTTGGGTAGATTTTTTTGTAGCTCTCTTTTGAAAGAGTTCAGTTGTGGTGCTTGATGAGGATGACGGAAGCTGTGCCTTTGAATATTAGGAAACTTGTGTGGTTAGGTACTTCGCAGACTCTTCAGGGTCTGCTGTTGGTAGGCTTGAATGGAGTTTGAGATTTTCAGATATGGGCTTTTCTTAAGTGCTTTAGGGGATATTGGGTTGTGACTAAAGGACAGATTTTTTGACACCTTCATCCTTATGCTGCAATAAAGACAGAAAGAGAAGACTTCCAGTCTCAGAACACTTAGGTGTTCTTCTGCACCCTTGCCCAGGAACTGGGAAGGCATTGATTTTCTTGGTGCCCTCTGTGAAGGTTAAGCCTCAATTCGAACAACTTGTTTATGTAACAACTTCTTTTGTGAGTCTATGCAATATATATATGTTTTAAATTTTGATTAAGAATTCAAATAGGCATCATTACCCAGTTGGGCTGTTTGCTGTCTCTGTAGTGCCGTGACTATCAAACCAAAGTGTGAGCAAAAGGACCTCTTGTGTAGGAGCTTATTTTTAAGAGGGTCCTTCCTGTGTTAGGTACAGAATTACTTAGGGCTCTGTTAAATTTAACCAAATCAGGTTTGAGTTCTATAGAAGTGAGCTGTATTATAGAATAATATAACAAAATGAAGATCCTGAGGTTTGGGACATTGCACACAGTTTCTAAGTTCTGCTATAATTAACCTCAAGACAGGGTAGAAGCTACTGACAGAGAAATGGTAAATATCTGTATACTCCTCAAATAGCATCACAGATGGCACTATGAAATGAGCGCAGTCTGAGCATCCCTTGGGACTGCCAAAGCTTTGTGTCTTTTTGAGATTGCTTAATTCTATTAAAATGAAGCCTGTCTTCCTTGGATTATGGTAATGAACAGATCAGAAGTTCCACTGTTAAACATAAATAAAGCCTGATTTGACTCATTCATGCTGTTGGGACAACAAATCCATCAGTCTCATGCTCTATGGAATATATACTTAGGTTCAGTAAAGTAGCTGTTCTTTTGAGTGTTTTGTGAACAATGCTCTGTCTGGAGGTGACATACAGAACATCATGATGTCTCCTTTAACAGTCTTCTTTAATACTTGATATTTTGCTGTTTTGTTTTTTTGTTTCTCTCCCATTTTCAATGCAGAGGGAGATCTTTTAAAGAGAGAATAGCAGAATGACCTTGCAGAGAAACAGGGAAACAACTATGCGGAACAACCAAACAGCTGTGAAATAGTTAGCTTTGGTTTAGAGCATGATAGATTTGAGATTTGAATTGGAATGGTTTGTCTGAAATATTGTCAAACAGTATTTTAGTTCTGCTGGTGATGTTCAAGAGAATTTTGAAGCCACATCAGAAAGTGAGTGATCTTGGACTCAAGAGTGTCCTTTCTCAGATAACTGATGTCTTTACAATGTGGTGATAGTGATGGCAATAATAGATACCGATTTCTGCATGTTATGTCTTCTTGTGCTGAAGTGAACCTTTGGCTATGGCTTCCCTCTTAAAAACAATCCCTTCTGCGGAGTGAAATGAACTGTTGTCTGGCATTGAATGTCCATTAATCTGGTTGCTGCTGGCTTTGTGATTGCTTTGCACGTCTTCTGCTCTTCCTCTCCTTATAGTGTATTAGAAATTTAAGTTCCTCAGCACAGAGTAGAAGCACTATGGGAAAGAGGATGCCTTTGTTTTTGTGAAGGCAAGTAGAATGATGATTTTATGCAGCAGAGCAGTGACCAGTGGGTCGGAAGGGTCTGCTGTCAGGGTAGAACTGGGACGGCTATAATTACTTGCATGTCAAATCTGTTTTTGTGTTCTTGACATTTCTGCACAACTTTGTTTTCTTCTGATTGCGAAATAGAGTGGAGTAGAAAGGAGCTTTTCTTTTTAGAAAAGAATATTGGAACAGATGAATACATTTATACAAGAGCAAGCTTGGATTATTTAGGGATTGGGCAAATATTGCACGTGGTGTCAGGATGGCACATAGTGCACAGAAATACAACTCATAATTTTAAGTGTAATTTGTGGAATCAGTTCTTTGTGCCTATACCTTTATTAAAGCAAAAGGCTGTCTCTGGCATTCACTGGCTTTATCATTTTGTAAGTTTTTGATGGATGCACAGAGTCTGCAGGGTATCAAATGGGAGAAATACTAGATTTTTTTAACATGATATCTTTTACATTATTAAAAGAATAATCAAGCTTGCTTTTAGAAATTTTTATTGTAGAATAATGCTTGAATGCTTTTTCGTACCTTGCCCTATGCGGACTTTTATCTGCTGGTACATGTGTGTAATGTGAAAGGCAGCTTGAGGCTCATCGCTAAAGGCTGAGATAGGAAAAGTGGTAACAAGACGACTAGATTGTAGGAAAAGTTCTTAGAGAAGGACTGTTCTCTTGGAGTAAACTTAGAAATCTGCCAAATATGGACAAGTTCCCGAATCACAAATTCGACGTATTAACAGTAGAGTACAGGCACACTTGACTTCCATTACTTTGCATCAGTTTATTTGTTGGCTATCTTGCAAAGCCCTGAGATGGCTGGCATTGCTGGGAGTCCGTGTGCAAGACACTCCTACAAAACCAGGAGCATTTCAGTTTGTGTGTGATCCTGGACTACAAGCCCCCATTGCTGATTCCATAGAGCTGGCTCAGATTTTTTTACCCTCGAGTGAATAAAAAGCTTGTTCTAGAGGATGTAAAATACCACTTTCAATGATAGGTTCAATTTTGTACACATAGTTCATAAACATCTCTCTTCAGAGATTAAGAATTGTATAGCAAGCATTAGAATCTGATTCCTAATTTTAATTATTTAAAATGAGATTTAATTTGTCTTTAAGGTAACATAATTATTGATAATTGCTTTGTGCATCATAAGGTCACTGTATTACAGGAGTTTACAAGATCTCTTGCCCTTCTGATCATATTGTACTATTCAAGCTGCCAATCTCTACAACTTGTTCAGATCCATTTTTAAATCAGTTTCTATTTCTTTTCTCCGTGTTTCTTGCATTGCCTTTATCCTGCAGCCCCACAACTCTTCTAGCCCACTTAGAAGAGAGGGTTCCTTCTCTGAAATGCTTTCTGCAAGGACACCTGGGCTCTGAGTTTCTTTTTAACTTAGTACTAACCGGTGCGATTTCTGATTTGCAAAATCCTTTGATCATTTTAATGTTCCAATTCACAAAGAAAACTGCACAAATGCAGCCACGTATCGACATGGGCACTGCTTCTCTATATTTGAGATTCAATGATGTTTCATCTTGTATTTTTTTAAAGCTTGGCTTTCGTAAACTGTTTGACTAAGTGACTTGCATATGCTGTGCTGTATTTTGCTGTGCAAGTACCTAATGAAACATTGCAAGACAATAGAAAATTAGTCAATAGTTGCTGCACTGTTTTGAGGGCACAGGACCATCTCAATGGGAAATACCAAGAAGAAAACCTAGGCTGATTTTTGGCATGTGTGGGACGTTGCTGAAGATGTGGGTCTGTTCTGGTTGCCAGATGTATTGATGTATCTCACTGAGATAGATTTTAAGTTAATTCCCCATCTTTCTACAACAGTCACTGTAGAGTCACTGTACAAGGGAAAGGGTAGAAAAGCTGAGTTCACCAATCTTTGTTGTCTGTCCCACAGCTGTACCTCCAGTAGGGTTCATGAGCCGGGCCAGGTTGTGTGTCAAGCAAGAACGAGAATGAGACAAATGGAAGGCAAGAATACAAGAGGGTTTTTTTCCTTCCTTTTCGTTCCTTGGGAACAGACCTTGAGGGTGTTTTTCGAATTGTCTCTCAACATAATTCTCAATAATTCCCTTGACACCTTCTCAGCTGAGCGTTTCTCATTGATATTTCCTCTGCCTATGAATGTATTACTGCTACTGTGGCTGTACTCAAAACCAAACTGCCATGCTAGCTTCAACATTTTTATATTCTCATTTGTTTTAAACAGCCACGGTGGAGTGTTACAATCCCAGAATGAATGAATGGAGCTATGTCGCAAAAATGAACGAACCCCACTATGGTCACGCTGGAACTGTTTATGGGGGATTAATGTATATTTCAGGTAAGTAATTCCTATGATATCATCTCTATGAAACAATCACTTGTCTTAACTTCTCCTGTTTCAGTGGGAGACAATAAAAATTAGTCTCTGGTTGCAGTAGGTTTGCAATAAGCAGTGATGCAATTTCATACGAAGCTAAAGAGCATACATACTGCAGAGTCTGAGAAGATTTGTTTTAGGTAATATTGTGCATTTACATAATAAATGACAGCTCTGAATTCCAAAGTAGTTACACAGTTTTAATTGTCAGCATACGTTTTTCTGATGCACATATATGTTTATATAGCAATAATGATGAAACACATTCTCTTTGATACTGGAAATTAATACTTTAAAGAAAGACGTCTGCCTTCATTGAACTAAGGCAAAGGGATAAGTTTTTCGTGTTAATCACAATATACAAATGATATTTGTACTTTCAGTGGTCTTTCATATGTAGTGTGCTCAGTCCTGTATGTCACCAGTATTACACAATTCCATTTTTTTTCCAACTGGGGGCAATAGATTTTCTGAATATCTGATATCTGCTCAATAATTAAAGAATCTCTACAGACCTGTGCTGTTCTGCTGTGATTTTAAGAGTTGTCCCCTAAGAGCTAAGCTGAAATTCAGGGTAGGAAGTGGGACAGAGTTGCTTAACTGTAAAGAACTGAAGGGACATGCACTGGAGCATATCGATCCTCGGGTTATTTTGAATCAGGGGGCCTTGTGCCAGTAGACTAGGAGGGGTTTGTTTTAAAATTTACCATAAGGTACAAATGGTTATTTTCCTCTGAGCATATCCATTAAGTGTCATTGTGCTGCTATTTGTGCTTTTTTGCCCGTTTTGCTTGTGCAGGTGACACGTGTATACTCCTTGCTGTGTTTTTTTTTTTTTTATGTGGATGTGTATTTCCCACAGATTTTTCTTTTCCTCATGTCCTCTCAGATATCCCCACGAGTCTAGGCACTTTTGGGGTTGAAAATCTGAAGGTAGGGTCCTTTGCCATTGAAGCCTTTTCTGTCTTGACAGGCACTAAAGGACTGCCGCTACTATGGCTGTCCTTAAGTGTCAGGATTGGACAGTTCTCCTCTTTTTTCTGTATTTAATTCTTTCTGTCCAACTGAAGAATCCAGTTTATCCTTGCGTAACTCCAGTAGACGCCAGGCCGTCTCTGTCTGCTAATAATCCAAGCATGGTAATTCAGTGGTGAATGGCTAGCCCAGCCGGAGGGTGTTCAGTAGCTGTGTATTCTCTGCATATTTTTTAGCGCCTCAAATATAGTGGCATTATGGTCATAACCCATAGCTAATAAACCTACCGTGTCTGAAATTGGTGTGAGTGCTTTCTCACCTGCCTGCTGACTTTGTGGAAAGGTAGGACGTTTCATTCACTGATGGGAAGTCATCCTGTGATTTCCCCTGAAGCTTCTGCAACTGCTTTTACAGGGAACTGTGGAGAAGGTAAATATTGAGAAAACCATAGGCATCTATTAATAGAAGAATATTTGAAATCTCTGTCCTCTCACTTCAGTTTAAGTTGATGAAAAAAGATTTCTGAAGAAATTTCTGCTGTGTGATAGGACCACTTAACACAATAATGTAGTATCAAAATTTGAGAAGGAAGTGGATTCCTGTTTTCTTGATAGTGAGAAAGAAAACTAGCAAACTGATCAGATGTAAGCAAGGAAATAATTTTGCCAAAATGAAGCAAAGGTAACAATTCTTTGTTTGTTTAATCTGCCAGTATCATCTTATGTGATGGAGTACTGTATGAGACGTGGCTTCTTTCCGTATTTAGTTTTAAAGGAACAAGGTACATTAAAAATGTCATTTGAAATGGAGCACATATATGACAGTGATCTAAGGGAAGGCTGAATTAATTCACGAAAAAAGTATGTTTCTGCTTTTTATTGCTTATTAGAGTGAAGCACTACTAATATGTGTTTTATTTCTCTAGGGGGAATTACCCATGATACTTTCCAAAAGGAACTTATGTGTTTTGACCCTGACACAGACAAATGGACTCAGAAGGCTCCAATGACAACAGTCAGAGGTCTTCATTGCATGTGTACTGTAGGAGACAAGCTATATGTTATTGGTGGAAATCACTTCAGAGGAACGAGTGATTATGATGATGTTCTAAGCTGTGAATATTACTCACCAACTCTAGACCAGTGGACTCCTATTGCCGCCATGTTACGTGGGCAAAGTGATGTTGGGGTTGCTGTCTTTGAAAATAAAATCTATGTTGTTGGAGGATATTCTTGGAATAATCGGTGTATGGTGGAAATAGTTCAGAAATATGATCCAGAAAAAGATGAGTGGCATAAAGTATTTGACCTTCCAGAATCTCTTGGTGGCATTCGAGCCTGCACTCTTACTGTTTTCCCACCGGAGGACAATACAGGGTCACCGTCTAGAGAATCTCCTCTTTCAGCACCTTAGACACATCTCGACTTGTGATGTTGTAGTAACACCTTTGCACTGCATCATGGAGTCTATTATTTTTCTTCAGTAGTTTCTGTTAGGCTTAGCCTACAGCATTTCATACAATTACTGGAAAAAAAAAAAAGACTTTGACATTATTTGTGCTGTTTGTTTGGCCTAGAATGTTTGTCAAGTAGTTAACAAAAAAAATGTACTCACCCGAGCCAAATGTTTAACCAATGAGAAGATACTGTCTATAAACTGTATGAACTAGGTACGTTATTAATGTTGTGTATTGGGTGTGAGGTACCTTATAGCTTACATTCGGAAGCCCAAGGAGTCAAATTTGAAGACTTTATATTGATCATGGTCTTTAACTAAATTCCGTAGTTGAAATACTTCTTCCTTTCATTTTTGACTGCTGATCACAAGGGGAGGTGGAGCACATCAATGTGAACTATGACAGAAGGTTGCTAAGGGTCCTGAGCTACCTCCCTCATTTCACAGAGTACTTTTGACATATCTGTTTGCCCACCTGACTTTGTGGGTGCTTTCAGAGCATATGAAGTTTCTTAGACAGAGGGGAGAAATAAAATAATGTTCAAATACTAGTACTGTACAGGAAGCAAACCTTGTAGAGGCCAGGACTTTTTTTATAACGTATATTAAGTGGTTTTCCTGAGTCGGTTGAGTGATGCTTCAAACAAAATATTTAAAATGTTTTGTTTGGGTTTTTTAATTTGTTTTTTTCTTTTTTTTTTTCAGAAACTGGCTTCCACTTGCATGGGAGCACACACTATTAACAAACAGGAATTCAGTGCAGTTGTACATTCTGTTGTATGCCTGTACTGAATATGGGTAGATAAGGGCTAGAAATATTAACTTATGCCACTGAATTTGACCAAATTGTTCCATCAGATCAAATTTAATCTACCTTTTCTCCTTTGCTGTTGAGATAACTTGCATAATGTGTCCTCTGTAAAGTCTCAGTTAATAAGGTTATTTAGCACAAAGTGCAGCTTCAGTGGGAGAGCTGCTTTTGCTCAGTGAACTTGGACTACCACATTTTACCTTTTTTTGTTCAATAAAACTTTTAACTGCAGTGATTCAGTCTAAGCTACCTCATTAATGTATTTGGTTTTCTTCCTCTGCCTCACTGTCTCCAGGGTATGCAGTACGTGTGTCGGTGTGGGTAGATTAGTTTACTAGGAAACCAGTGCAGAAGTGATCATGAATGGTTATTTTTGATCTACTTTTAAGAAACTACTTTGGCCTAATCCGTTAATTTTATTGTTAAGGACTGACAAAAGAACAAACTGTCTTAATTTCTTTTCCTTGGAGAACTACTGCTTATGTGTGCAGCCATGTGAATTTACAGAAATCTTTATATGCTCCAAAACACAGTGCAGCTCTGGGTGCTTGTAGCAGGCTGATATGATCACACATGTTCTGAACTTCCTATCATATGTTACAAGTGGTTTTGCTAACGAACACAGAAGGGTGTCATCTGGGGAAATCTGTTTTAAGATGGCTTATTTTATTATGCTACCTATTACCAATAACTATGTGAAGCTTAATAGGCTTCTGTTGGGAGTGTGTTATCTGTATTTTGTCCCTGCCTGCTTGATGCAGCAAGCAGCAGTATTACTATGGGATCAATTTTGGAAGTACTAATATTTATTCTTTATGCAGTTTACTAGTAATGATCACTACCAAAAGTGTATGTGTAAGCTTTAGCTTTTATAGTTGTTTTGGTTAAAATCAAAAGCAATTCTTCCTCTTAAAAAAAAATCCACGAAAGGACCTTAATTCTGCGTAGCTGTGTAAGGTTGTTATGCATGTTAATAATGGCACCAGTGGATACTCCTGGAAAGTAGCCAATCAAGATGAATTGGTTCATCCCTTTAATAATACTCTTCAAATGTTGTGGAAGGCACCAGCCAGGAAAAGGTTACTCTGTCGTTTAAGTATGTGTCGCTCATTTAAGCGTCACATGCTACAAACTATTTTTCCAGCTCAGAGACTCTATTTTAGACCCTGCTTGAGTCTAAATCCCCTGAGATCCATATTTCCTTTCCATTTTATTAATTGAACTAAAAAGTAGTCGAAGCAGTTGCAACTTCTTTTGGATAATGTAGGCATATCCTGGTGTCTGTATGCTGGGGATGAGGAGATGCACTGTTTAAAACTGACTGTCTTCACTGGTATTCTCTAGTCAGAAGAAGCTTAGGGTGGGTTCTAACTATAATCAGATGGATAGAAGTCAGGATGTCCAAGTTTTGTGTCTGAAACTTGAGAACAGCTTAGGAGCTGATATGTGGCCACAATGTTGAGATTTATTTTTTAATTAGTGACTCATTATGTATTTGGCTTTAAGTGGAAGAATTCCTTTTGAACATCATTTTGTCATCAGTGTTGGACATAGCATAGAGGATTAAATGTAGTGCTTCAATCAAATTAATCTTTTGAGGTTTTTTCCTTATGTCTCCTTTTTGGATTAAAGTGTTCATAAGTACCTTAGTTAACACGTCACCAGGATTGAAAAGCAAACATCAGAGATTTGCCAAAACCCACAAACTGTCTTCTTCTGTAATGCAATGTAAAATGACTTGATCTTAACCGCAGCATAACAAACCCTTTCGATCTCTGCATCCACAGCTGTAGGTGTACGTATAGATATAGCTGATACTCGGTCTCCATCTTTAGTAAGGCTGCTTTTTTGAAGAGAAGGCCTTTCGTAGTATCTAGACCCAGCAGTGTCCAGGTGATAAGCAGCTGCCTCTTCTTTCAGGAATCTTGAATTCTTTCATTTCTGCAGTTACACTACCTATATTAGAAAAGCATCTGGACAAAAAGCATTTAGTAGGTAGTTTGACCTAAGTGTGACTAAGCCAACGTGAACGTCCTAGCAGGAAGAGCCACTGGAGCTGTCTGCTCTCTCCCAATGATGGCAGACCCACACTGCAATCTTGGAATTCATTTAGACTTGGTTTTTTTGGTGCCTAATTAGCAGGCAGTGCCAAAAGTACTTATGTCCATGTACAGCTCCTCATTAGGCCCAGCTGATATTCCTGCAAAGAAATGCAGCACTCTGAATGACTTGAGCCATCTGGGATGACATTTCCCTTGTGCTGTGTTTTGAAATAGGACAAGAACAACGGAAAGAAAACTTGGATATTTGAAGTTTATTTGCCCTGCTCACATCAAAGAGCTGATCATCTGCAGATGTCCAGTTTTCCATGGACATTAGAAAGCTGTATAAAGTCTAAGAGTCTGGTCCAGGAAAAGCAATTTATGACAGGACCCAACCTATCCTGTGCATCTGCGGTCTTGGCATCCTTGGGATAATGGAGTTATGATGGGCTGAGGACCAGAGCAGCAGAAGGCAGCTATCTGACAACCTGACCTGTGGCTCTAAAGTCCCCTTGTACTTAAAAATTACTGAGTCTTAACCTGTTCCCAGGACAAAAATGAGTTGTTTTCTCATACCAATGCTATTTTTAAATTGCCTGTTCTGTTTCTGAGGTTAGGAATCTGCAAGGAGTTGCATTTTAGTAACAGTTGGAAGCTCCAATGAACAGTCTGGTTGTTGGACAGAATAATAAAATCTTGAATTAGGGCAGTTTGCATACAGATAAATAAATCTCTCCCCAGAGGCTTACAGTCTTCAAGTGATGGAGCTGGTTGGACATCAAAAACCAATTTGATGCCGCAGCAGTAAGTGCAATATAAATGTCTGGAGAAGTTTATAGCCAAAGATTTGAAGATTATCTGATCTGGAAAGATCAGAACACTTTTTTTTTTTTTAAATTTCAGTCTGCCTACCAGAATTGTTGCTCCTTCTTAATTTACCCTCCAGCTGGTAATAACCTCAGCTTTGCATTGGTGTCCGACTCTGCTGGCTGCTGGTTTTTTAATTCTTCCTTTTTGTAGCTGCCATCTGTTTTACTTCCTGTGCTTCTAATCAGAATCGATGAAGCTGAAGCTCTTCTAGTGGCGTGGTCCTCATGTCAAGGGAGAAAATAGCTCACTGCTGTTGTTTCTGCCCTGCTGGTATGTAACAGACTTTTGATAAAGGTAATCATAATTCAGCCTGTGCATACTGGGGTGTATAGAAGCTGTTTTAACCTAGTAGAAGTGGTATGTGTGTGTTGAAGTAATACATGTCCTGTTTCCTCCTGGCTTGCATCTTAGGCGGTGTTTTAGGTTGTTCATAGTGATAGGTTACCCAGAGCTCTCTTATGTAGCACTTAATGCTTTCCGTGCTCTGTGAAAGTATTCTTTACGTGCGCAGCATATGTAGCTTCTCAGGTTTTTATTTTTTGTATGTTACTCAAAATGTGAATGATAATTCTTTGTGTGCAGATGGGGTAAAAAAAGAAGTCTTAAAATGCAGAGTTACGTATGCTCTGCTTAATGATAAAATTTCTGGTCCCGTGAGTATTGCAGGACCCATTCAGCTATGAAAAGTTGATCTCAGTTCTGATAGCAAGCTAGGGGTTAGGATGACTCTACTGACTGGCACTAGTTCACGTGTTCTTCTTTTCTCAGTCTGTAGGCTCTGTCTTTTGATGTCCAGCTCTGTAGGACCTGCTGATTCTGGGGAAAATGTGGTGGAATTTGTTCCGTGCTGTGTCTTACTCAGTAAAACAGCATGGCTGGTTTTTGTCAGGAACTTCAGCATCAGTGATGCACAAGAGTTCTTCAGAGTTATTTAATAACCAGGTAATTTATAGAAGATGCAAACCAGGTAACCTGGGATTGGTGCTACAGTAGGAGCCCTGCATGGTTGACATTCCAGAAAGGATGATCTGGAATAGGAGTTACTGCCTCCTCTGTGTATTATTTTGAATGCTGTTTCCCCCCCATCTTTGGGAGCGTTTATTGCTGCTATTTGGGATTTTTACTTTATAGTTATGGAGTGAGTAATGCCTTTCTGAGTCTGTAGTAGAACTGAAAGGTTCTTTCCGAGCTACATGTTGTCAGGCTATCCTCACGTTCATAAAGATATTTTCTACTTGAGGCTCTTGTTTTGCACTGTGGAAGGATCTGACATCAAAATGCGTTTGGGACTAGGAACACACAAAGCTAATAAACTTGCAGAGTAAAATTATAATTCTAGGCAGAAAAAGAATCATTTTTTTAGATTTTGTTGGCATAGTTCAGAGGCTGTACATTGAGCTCCCACTTTTTTTTTTATTATTATAGTTGGTTTAGATGAACCAGTTGTTCGTACCTGCTTGCACGCCTGGCTGGCCTGTTGTGCTCTCAATTAGACCACAGCATTCTGTGCTGGCTGGCATCTCTTTTCTCTGGGCAAGTGTAAAAGCACCGCTGCCATCTTCCATACTGCCTCTTGATTGAGTTCCAAACTAAATCTGATCTTTAGTTTTCATATCTACAGTACGTTGTGGCTCTGGCCTGCTATAGATCGTGTGGAGCTGTGGATCGAGGGCTGTGGCTTTGACATCTAATGGCCCGTGAGCCCCTTGCTGCTCTGCAAGGTGTTCCCAAACCCGGCTAAAATCTGTGTGCAGGAGGCAAATTGCTTAAGGCTGACCTGAAATTCTGGCTGTCCTGGCACCTAAATCTCCTCATCTTTTTCAAGGAGGGTTGTGTACCAGAGCTGAGTTCTCTGGAAGGCAGTAAGTACAAGTACCTCTTTGGTATGCAGTGCTCCTTACGTGGCCATTAATTCCGTTCTTTCTTTCTTCTGTACCTGTATGGAAATTGCAGGAAGGAGGGTCAGGGTTTGGCCATGCTTTCCAGATCTCAGCAGGGAGCAAGCTTGTTTATTGCCATCTGTCTGCTCAACACTGTGGGAAAAAGAAATGTAGGAACACTTCAGATTTCAAACATAACTCAAAGAGGAGTATCAATTAATGAAGGAAAAAAAATCAGATTGGTCCATTTTTGTTGTGTGTTCCCCGTACCGAGGATTGTTCCAACATACTTCACCTCTGTTGAATTAACTACTTTGCCTTTACCTCCCTTGTTCAACATCACTGTAAAAAGATTGCTCGGTTTCTTTTCCATTTGTTTTACATTGCTTGTAACTTTTTCTTAGAAGTGTGGAAATATTTTTCCTTACATGTTTTATGCACCGAAATAAACAAACCACTGATCACCTGAGTCCCCTCCCCACGTTTTTTACACAGTGCCTCCCAGTTTATCTTTACAGATTTTTACCCAAACCTTTGACTGCTGTCAATAATCGTCATTACAAAGTCATAGAACTCCTGCTGATAGGCGTGGGCTCCTATGCTAAGTGTGGTAAAGAGGGGTCATTCCTTTTCATAACAGTAGAATATAGCTGAAAAAATACTTTGCTTTGGAGAACAGACCTGCCCTGGATCAGACATCTAAATACAAGTTATTTTGGCCTGTTTGCTAACTTCAGTTTTGAATATTTTACTCTTTCAGATGTTTGCAAATAGTGACTATGTAGTTTTTTTGTTTATGGAGCGTGTGTATTCCTTGCTAGTAGATGGATGGAGCCACCGGCTTGTGAGGTTTACTCAGCTTCTGCCTTCAAGGCTCCCCTTTTGCCCACAAAGGCTGATTGAGAGCAGTGCACTCCCAGCTTCATAGGAACAACCTTGTGTAACTAAAGAACCTGCATTAGGGACAGGAAAACTGAACTTGGATGGAAAATCAAAGCAGCTTCTTAATTGCAGTTAAAGAAAAGCCAACATCATAGTTTGAAAGCCCAAGTCTGTAGATAGGAGAGGGGTAGTTGCTGTCCCTTTGGGTGTTTTGTGGGTGTTAGCGATGAAAGGACTGTTGCTGTAAATAAGGACAATTAAGTAAATCCCTGAGTCTGTCCCGGAAACAGACACAGATTTCTTCTGTTGATATGCATTGTTATTAGCATTTGTGTACGTATGGGATGTCTCAAGTGCTCATATAGAACAAACGCCTCGAGTTTCTGCTGTAATCACATGAATGATGTCTTAGTTCCCACAAGTCATGACACTTTCTTTATAGTCAATTCTGAATGATGCTTTAAAATTATCTAGAAAATTAGAGGATATACTTTTGGGGGTTCTTCTGTAACCATCTTTTAAAGCCAGTTTCTGTGTCTGGCTATTCTAATATTGCATTTAGTTGAACCCAACAAACGTGAAATGTCAGGTTTTGGTTCAGCGTTCAGGTTTGGTTTTGAATCGCTCTGCTGCTTTTTGCTGTAGAGATTTTTAAGAACAGGATGTTTCTTCCTGTGGCAAGAAGAGAGAAAGAAAACATCAGATGCCAACGGGATTATAGTGTGTGCTGTCGGCAGCTTTGCAATTTGGGACAATTTTATGATTTACAAGCCTGTCAAATTTATCTGGCTTAATAACCCAGGAGGTTTCCATTTGGCCTGCAGTGACACAGTGCTGGGAAAGGAAAAAAACCAAACATTTTTGCATTATTCCCCAAGCTGTGACTTTTGTTATGTGGCACGGAATAACAATGCGCACTTGCCTGCAGTGAGGCAGAAGCCTCGAATCCCATTTCTGTGCACCTGCTCGGGAGATGAATCTGCTCCCTGCAGTGGGAGCGGCTGCCCAGAGCAAAGGGAAATCGTTGTAGCTGCCCAAAGCCACCGAGTGTGGCCACCTCTGCCCCAGCTGGGGCTCCAGCCCGTGGCACTGGGAAGCTGAAGGTCAGTGGAGGGAGTGTGAGTGCGTGAAAGCAGGGTGTTGGCTGTTCGCGTCTGAGCAGGGGCAAGCAAGGCTTCAAAGGTGGCTCCTGTGCACACAGCGGAGTCCTGAAAATATCTTCATCCAACAGCATGGAAGAAGGATTTTTTTTATTTTAATCCTTGATTATTCATAGTAATAATTTGAAAATTGGCTTTCCAAAGTACAGGGCAAACTCAAGCCACAGTGTTGTGTGTAGAGGTCACTGAGAAGGTATCTAGATGAGCTCGCTCGTTTTCAGCACTTGTCTGCACTGATTTTGGAGAGTGTCAGGTTTTTTCCCACCATTTTCTGCCAAGTTCTTTGATATTTCTTATACATTTTATGTGTTTCGTTCCAGGCAGGTGGGGGCTTGCAGAGGCTAAGCAGTTAGAAACGTGACTGAGACCTCTTTGTGCCACCAAGCGTGTGTCCTGTGTTTGGGGATGCTGATGAGAAAGAAGCTGCAGCCCTCTTTGCTCTCCCCTTCCCTACTGCTTCCCCAAAGAAAAGCCATCCTATTTGTAAACATACGTTTTCATCAGACTCGGCATCAGATCTGGGAGTTTTAAAAGATGTGGTACGTTCTACATCTCACTCCTCATTTTTATTGTGTATGCAAACTAAGCTGTTTTTTTTTGTCTTCTGTTAGCACCACATGGCATGAGAAACCACGCCATTCAATAAACAGCTGCAGCTTGGGGTTACTCCAGAAAATGAGCTTCTTAAGGAATCACATTTCATTTTCCTCTTCCATATTTATACACTTATAAATGTGGACTTTCTGGAGTTTAGATAACTTGATAGAGATGACGTGTGCCATATGGTTGCTGGGACAAATTCCAGCTTCATCAACAGTCCACTGGCTGAAGGGAAACAGCAGTTACTATTTCGAGCAGTGTAAAATCAGTGCATCAGTTAGCAAACAAATTAACAATTACGCGAGTTTCTTTCTCAGAAGCCTCTGCTCTGAGTCTTTCTCCTCCTCCCCATGCCCAACACAGAGCTGACTATTCGGTATCAAGCCAGTAAACCCTGTGTTCATCTTTACTGCTTGGCCATTGGAAATGGCTTAAAATTAAGCAGAGGAGTGTTTGATAAGCAAGATGCGAATATGAAAGCCAATAGTCGAAAGACATCCCTATATTAGTAAATCTTACAGGCATGATGTTCACTGAAAGTGGAAGGATGGACCTGCTGGAAGTGCCTGGAATGTTGCAATGGGTGGGTGAAAGCAGTGTCCTGACAGCAGAAGCACCGTGACTCTCCAGTGGTACCTGACCACAAACCAGTGTGGCTTCACAGGCATCACCAGTGCTGTTGAGGAGAGCAGGATGAGAGTCTGGGAGGGGCACCTTTGGCCCTGGCTGTCCTTGAGCTGATTTCAGGTATCTGAAGACCGCAGGTATCTGAAATTCCTTCAACTAGAGACTGAGTTTACTACCACTAGTGATATTAATTTGATTTTATTAGGAAATGTCTTTTTCCTCTTGCTTCTGTTCCCTAGTCCTTTACTTGGAAAATACACAGATGACTGCGTGTCTGACAACTCAGAATATTGGAGGGGAGTGTTTCCCCACAGGCGCCTCTGTTCCAGCAGATGAGAGCAGTTGTGACACTCGGCAGTGCCTGTCACGCAGAACTCCTGTTACCACGGCACTGTGGAGGTGGCATCAAGGGGAAGGTCACCAGTGCACAAGCTCAACTGCAGTAATTATTTTAGTAACTCTGCTAACGATCGTGGAACTGAGCTGAAAATGTTCTTGTTTGAAAGAGTCAAGACACAGAAAGCCACCTACTTTTTCTCTATAATTCAACAGAAACTGGCTCTGCTCCTAACTGCAGTCAGTTTTGTAACCTAACCTTGCTTGGAATTGCAGGGGTTAATGCCCATCTCTTTTCAGGAGAGAACTGTAGTACTTGTAGGTATGTCCAAGCGTGCAGAGTAGCTTGCAGTCCCGTTGTGTGTCTTCCGCTGTGCTGTCTGCTCGGTATTTAGCTGTCTTGTCTTGCTAATCACATCACATCGGCGGCTGTCTGTGGCTGGAAACAAATTGTAAACAAGCTGTCAAGGTGGAGTGGGATGGATTGTTTAAAAGAAAGAGAAGGCAAAAAATCAAGCCACCTTCAATGGCTAAATAGCGAACTTGAGTGGCTAAGTAGCAGCTAAATGTGCTTTCTTCCATTTTTAGTGCTCATTCCATCATAAATGATGGATGATGGCTTATACATCAACATTTAGTTAGAAAAACTTGCACTACTGTGGAATATACACAGCGGTTTCAGCTCTGCTCCTTCTCAGTGCATGTGTGAAGTGCTTCACCACTTCTCAACAAGCTCCCGTCTTTGCTTTCCATCATTAAGACACCGGAAAGTGGTGCAGTAGTTTAGTGGCAACTTGTTCTTAGAAACTGCGCGGCTGCATCAGCCATGTCACCAACAACATTTGTCCTGTTCAGACTTTTCAAATTGTCTGGTATTTTTGTATTTCATTTAGGAGGTTTGCATAATAGGACAACGCAGGTAATATAATTGTAAACAATATAACAGAAGATACTTTCTATAGGTGCATAGGAAAGCTTTACGGTTTGTTTTTTTTTCAGTAAAAGTAACTTTTTATCTTGTCTATCACAAATAATCCTGTGTTCACAGCTGAATAAAATGATAAACAAGAGTGATGCAACAGAGGAACTGTTTTTTCCTCTATTGTAAAAGGTGCCAAGTTAGATACCCAGATACCATCTCTTATGTTGATTTAAGGTCCATTTTCCTTCCAGGTCCAGTGAATGATGTGGAACAAGGTGAGAAGTTTCTGTATGGGTCACCGATCAGGTTCACATGTTTTGAAAAGCTATTTCAAGTAATATTAGGCTCCGAAAAAAACCCTAGAGTGTATTGCTAGCATTAGTACAGGCACGGGGTTGTGCAAGCTTTGTTTGTGGCTGTCAACGAGCACTGAGGGAGCTTTTTATTACCAAAACGATGTGATCAAATTGCTGGTGAAATGAGAATTTTACAAAAGCTGCAGTGGTTTTAAAGCAATTTTAGTAAAAATACTGCTTACCTTTCAACCTCTTTGATGGGTTTTGCTGCTTAAAGAAGTTGGTGGAAGCCAGGGAAGCAGTCAGACCTCGTGCACGCCCTTTTGCAAGGCTGCCTTGGGGCCTGAGAGCTTCACCACCCTCTTGAGGCATAGCTTTCCTCCAGACAAGGGAGCATCTCAGCTGCAGAGCAGTTTGGGGCTGCCTGTGTTGCTCTGGGCTGCTCCTCACTCAGCCGTGAGCACGTGAGCTCCAGAGTGGATACCTTCTGGAGAATAGGAGAATTGCTTTGATCACTTCATTTTCTCAATATAGAAGCTAAATGAAACAAAGAAGGCAAACAAGCTCTTGCATGCAAAGTGGTATATGCTGTCTAACCAGGTCCCAGGAGGGTCCCAGGCCAGGCAAAATCTGTAAGTCTGGGGGGTTTGGGATTTCTTTTTTCTTACGCCAAAGAGTTGTCCTGTATTTCAAAAAGTGTCATTACATTTCTCCCCTGAAGGGTTATCATTGTTATTAGAATGAAAATGAACCTGTGGGTGTGACTGTTTTTTGTCTTCCTGATCCTATTTTGCATCTAAACAAATAATCTAATCACTGGTAAATAAGAGAACGGATCTTGAGGGGCAGGAAGAGAGAAAGGAAGCTCTTGATCTATGCAACACTGAGCCCGAATGAGCCAAACCAGACCCATGACCAGCACACTCATGGGAGGTGCTTGTATGGCCTTAAGAATTCCCAGCTGGTTGCTTTAATACTCCCGTAAAACATATTTTTTTGCAAATTAAGCCTTCATGTGAAAAGGTAATGTAGGGCTCAAGCTGCATCCCACGGACTGGAGTATTTCTGCAGGGGTGATGTAGAAGCAACACCTACTTTGGAAAAATTCAACAACCGACTACCTGTAATTTGGGGACCAAATTACTGCGGTGAAGAGGCATTGGAGAGCTACAGCTTAAGAAACCAAAATGAGCACAGTGTAGAAGGAGAGCGCTTTGAGATGGTGTTTCCAGCTGGTGCATAACCTTGCCAGGTAGGTTGAGGACCTCCAGGACGTGCTATAAGGGAAATGAAAGGATATACCTGTGGGTACGATACACGCTCTGGGCACAGCAAGTATTATGGTCTGATTTATACGTGCACAAGATTATTGGTAGCTTTTGCATGTAGTAGGTTAGGGGTTTTTTTCTGTTATGTTCTCACAAGAAAATAACTGATCATTTTGACTATTTTTACTACTTAGGCATAAAGCTGTCATTTCGTTTCTTTGATGTATTTTCCATATATATTAGTCTGTGCTGTGGTATTAGATAAGACTAACCATGATTTGCTAATGAGAATTACTGTACTCCCAGAGAAAAACCAAGAGTATTTTTAGCAAGAGGATAGACTAACAAGACCACCAAGAGAATACATGGTTGCATTAAATAGTGCTGTTTCATATACAGACATTTTGCAAAGGATTAGACACTATAAATCCAGGCAGGATAAGTATCACTTTGAAATTATATTTAATTGTGTGCTCTAGACGTATGCCATTTAGTGTGTCTAGTCATGCTATTAGTGACTTGCATCCGGGAAAACCTGCTGTGACCTTAGAATACACAGACCTTTAGACAGTCCCTCTCCATCCTTCTGTCAGGGCAGTTTGTTGTTCAGGAATAAAGGCTTAACATAAAGGAAAATAGACTTTATCTATGCCAATGGAAGGAGGGGGGAAAAAAAAAAGGTTATTTCTATGTGTAGAAAAGCTCTTGAGGTTGATGGTCTTGGAATACCGGGATGGGTCTGATTTGCCCAACGCCCCTTGAGCTCTGTATCCAACACACCTTAGAGAAGTTCTTGAAGTTGTGATTGCACAAAGGAACCTGCTTTGAGGCCGGTAGGTCTCTGGGAACCACCAGCTCTGGGGATTAAAATACTTTCTTTAAAATAATTAAGCCCAGAGTTTCAGCAGTAACTGCAAAATGGGTTAATTCCCAGTTGGAGTTGCTTCTTACTAAGCATCTGATGATGTGAGAGCTGACACGTGGAACTCCTGACAAACTGCACTAAATGAACTCCTGATGGCTTTTCTACTCCAGCAGGATGAAAGCTGCCTTCCCCAAATTAAAGCTGCCTTTTCCAAATTAAAGCTGCCTAAGGAGCGCAGGAGCGAAACTCACTGTCATGGTAAGAAAACTGATCAGATGGTTCATTGCCCTGGTTCATGGAAATGATCCTTGAGGGCTGTTTGCAAAAGCTGTGTGGTGACAAGTGCTCCCACCTGAAGAAAAAGGACCACCAGAGCCCTGGAGCATGCTGCCCAGAATGCCAGAGGGTGGGAGCTCAGGATCACAGCCGGTCTCCAGGGAGAAAAAGCTTTGCCTTCCGCCGCCCCGTCCTGGAGGGAAGATGCTGCAATTAAAGCTGTCCCTCGAGGCAGGTATGTTTTCCAGCTCTAGTCAGTCACCTTGATGCATAACACTTATGAGTGAGCAGGAGAGTTGCTGGTGACAAACGCGTCACTGCCTGTGGCAAAGTAATTGGGCTCTAAGCCAGCAGCACCTGCCCAGCAAAGGTGTGCAGTGAGGTCCCTGCGCGTGGGGAGCCCTGTGTGCCTGTCCCTGACGCTGTGATGATGGGAGGGACTGTGAACTTCTGCATGAGCAGAAAACCCTCTTCTTTGTGTGCAGGGGAAGAGCCCAGGTTGGTACCTGGTTCTCTGCAGAGATTTTTAGCTGCTTAAACGGGATACATCTCTGTGGTCTTTGAGCCCTGTTGATTATCTTCTCCGGTGTTTCCCCATGTTACAGCTGCTGCCTCCTCCTGCTGCAAAAGTTTTCCTTCTCCAGGCAGCAGCTTGCAGAAAACCCGGAGGCTGTTTGTCCCGCACTGCAGCTGTGTGGGCATTGCGTTGGGAGGTGCTGAAAAAACACCCCACGGAGGCTCCTTCCTTGGTGCGGGGAAGGCACCTGGGCAAAAGAGAGGATGTTTCCAGCAGGATCAGTGCCCAATGTGGCCTGACAGATTGTGACCATATGGGAGAAAGCAGCTCTTTCTGAGGGTTTGGAGCTGAGAGACTGAATGCATAAGTTGTTTTGGGGGCTGCAGATGTGAAGGGTGGAGGGGAGAGCGCTCAGCCCTGTCTGTGGGGAGCCCTGGGGCTGGGAGAGACGAGGAGTCGGAGCCCCTGTGGTGTGGCACAGCACACTCGATGTGACAATCTGCTGCAGATGCCATTGTGATGTGTGTGAGGAAATGGGAGCAAGGTCACCAGAAGCACAAGTTTTAAATAACATCAATATGTTGTCGAGGTGAAAGTTTGCTTTACGTAATTGCTGATAAATAACAGCACTGTGACATTTCTTTGTGTCTGAACAGGCAGAGGCTGCTCCTTTACATCTGATGGCTTGGGTGGAACCTGGGGCTACAGGAGGAAAAAGAAAGAAAGGACTTGCAGTGCCTGAGCTGCTTTTTGGGAACCTCCATGGACACACAGCCAAGAAAATCCCATGAGCTCAAGCAATGCCTACGGGATCTCCAGGGGAAAGTGCGGTAGTCAGTCATCCATTGTTTTGTAGGGGTTTGCTAAGAAGATTTTTATTCCCCTCTTCTAGGTGAGAAGACTAGAGCTTGTGAGAGGGAGGGTGTGGGCATGTTCACTGACTGCCCGTGGTGGGGAGAGCCGACCTGGCTGTGTGGCTCAGCAGAGGTGGGCAAGATGGACAAAATACAGATTGTTAGAGGTCTAAAAAAGTGAAGGAAAAAGGAATCCAGTAACAGGAATAAGGGAGCATCAAACAAAAGGGGAAGATGTGCAGGAGAAAAGTGCTTTTGTGTCACTCCAAGGGCACAGCGGGTGCCAGGCATATCTGGCACCGTGCCCTCTCTGCCCTCGGGTGCTCCTCTTCTGGCACAGCACCAGCTTCCAAGTCACATTTCAGAATGTCTCAGTGGTCCGGGGTTTCTGATCCATGTGTTGTCAATGCTCGGGAGGGCAACCGCTGGGCTCCATGGGCACGCGGTAGCCAGGCTGCGTCTTTTTAGTGGTGGAACTGGGACCAGAGCTGAGCCCTCTTGGTTACCTCTGGTCTATGTACTCGCCGTGGTTGTGAATCTCAAATTCCAGGTTGTAATGAGATTTTCAGAACAAAAAGTGGTATTAAAGAAAAATTAATGAATGTCAAAATCCATGTAACCCCCTTCCCCTCCCCCAGTTCCTTTTACTCATGTGCCACATGACACCCGCAGGGTTGTAATTTCCAGTTCCATCTTCTCTGGCTGACCACAGATATGAATTCATTCACATAGCAAGGAAGGAATTAAGTGTTAATTTAACAAAAAGAAAAGGATACTAAGGAATTAGATTAGATTCTTAAATTAAATATAAACCTGTAAAAGGGCTTTTTGAGTGTTCCCCGCCTGCCTCCTTGATAATTCTCTGCAGTAATAAAACAAAATGGTATCAATTGTCTGGCAAAATGCTGAGGCACAATCTGTAGGCAGTAGGACGGAAATGCACGGATCCTTATAGTGTCATTTTTCTTGAAGAAACTTGGAAATTTTGATTTGTCTCCTTGCTTGCGCTGCAGTTGGTGCACCCGGACAGAGCGGCTCAGCCTCGGAGCAGCTGAAACTGCTGGCAGGAATAGGTGGGTTCAAGGCATGGCCGGGGCTGAGCATCATCCTCCACCATCTGCAAGGGCTATACTTAGCAAGGTATTGAGGCTTGTGGATCAAATTTTAAATAGGGCTTTAAAAGCACTTTCTCTAACGAGCATCCGATCGTGCTTCATAATTAAAGCTCGCAGTGCAGCCGGCTGTGCCTGCAGAGGAGGAGGCAGACCCTCCGCACTGCTACTCGCTTCTCTCTTATTTTCCTGGATGGCAGAGGAGGCTTCAGAGACCTGTCACAACGGAGATAAGGACAGCAGCAAATTAGGATTTAGGAATTTCTTCTGGGACTTTTTCTAGGCAAAAAGAGGTTTTTAATTGGTTTTCAGTTCTGCGGCAGCCAAAGGTCTTTAATGAGGTTTTACATTGTTCTCCAGAATCGTGCTCCTTTTCTACGTTTAGCTAACCATGATTTGGGTATCTTTAAACAGATAAAAACGTGCTATTTGTCTTTGTTACAAAAAAATCAAGGTATTGGGTGATTTCATGTAGATGCTAAATAGCAAATGAATTGTTGAAACTTAAGGCTTCTAAAGACAGTGTTTTAGTCTAATGCTGCTATATTTACCTTATCTGATAAATGTAGTATTAAAGGCTTGATAACTTAATTTGCAATTATTTTATGTTTTCTTTGCATTATTTAGCTATTGAACTGGCTTTAAAGTTTTCAGCTGGAACTCTTTTTTTTTTTTTTTTACTCATTTTTCCAATTATAGAAATCTCTAAGTAGCCTTACAAATATTCCACCTTGCAGAGCTCTACTGCAGCATTGGCAGTTTGCAGAGTTAATTTTGACAAATGTAAAAAAAAAAAAAAAAAAAGAGGATTATACTTCTTAATCAATTGTTTTGGTTCTGGTTTTTAATGGAGCTCCTGCTCTGCAGAGTGATAACTGGTACAACATGGTGTATGTATAGTCTGGTATACATAGCCTAACTTAGGTCTGCCAGAGCCTTTCCCTTGCTAAATACACAGATACAACCATTTTAATGTTGAATATCCCTGCAGCTCATAAGTGGTGATAAAGGGATGGAACACAGGCAAAGTATGGAAACGCTGTTCAGAAGATACCTGCAGGCAGGTGTGCAGATGAGCACCAAAGCCCTTTCCTTACACGCTGTGCCTCGGGCAGCACAGCCTCCAGGAAGGTGAGCCCTGACCAACACCTTCCAAACTCAGGAAAAATGATCCTTCTGCCTTGAGCAGAATTAGAGTTGGACCAAAAATGTACTTTACTAACAGTCCAGGTGGTGGATTATTACTCAAGTTCAGAGAATAGATTTGTTAAAAAACAACCAGACAAGTGAGAGACCACACTGTCGTTTGTCCTGTCTGGCTGAATACGAGCTAACTCTTGAGACTAAATTATTTTCTGGGTATTTCCATTGATTTAACTGGAATTACTAAGAGTGAGTGCTGCTCTGCTATACTGAATGTTGTCAGACAAGAAATTTTATCAGTAGGTGGGGAGATTTTTCTCTGTGTACAGATTATTCCCCAAAATGTGCCTTAAAAATTTATGCCCAAAATCTGCAGTGCTTTTGAAAGTTGCTCTTTCCCGTGTTCACATCTGCACGTGGATTGTGCAATGCTGTGTCTCAGCAGTGCAGTTGTTTTCAATCATGGTACAGGCAGAAAATGTGGGTGAATGTGTGGGTGATGACAAACCTGGAAGCGCTGCTTGGGATGAATATTGGTTGATCCGGTGTGTTATGCCCTGCTTGAAAGGTCATCACTTGTCCTCAGTCAGATGCAGCACCATCCTGGGATGAACCTGCAGCTGCCAGCTCCTCTCCAGAACCATCTATGGACGTTCAGTTTTCCTCTCAGTGACTGGCAGTACTATTTTGGTTAATTCTTCCAGTCCCCACAGCTTACACAAAGCCCTGGGTACCTCCAGGCATGAGTCCCCTGTGCTGCATCCTCTGTGTCTCTCCACCTCCCAGCAGTGCAAAGCAGGAGGTTAATCCCAGTTACAGTAAAGGCTTATGTTAATAAATAAATTAAAATACAAGGGTTTTATCCAGGGAGGGGAAAAACTCAAATGTGGTCAAAGCACATTAGTTCCACTATTTAAAATTATTATTATTATTCTGTCTGCATGGGAGAGGTTGCTGGTTTTTCTAGTAATTCCCATGAAGAAAGACCTTTCATGTGCACCCGGGAGCTGCAGGCTCTGAAGGGAGATGCTGCTGCCACTGGCTTATGGAATGGGAAAGGCCTGGTGCTTTAACACTAATTGATCATTAGTTAGATAACAAGCCGCTGTTCATTAGTCAAATGCCGTGGCCATACATTTTGTTCCACTCTCTCTCAAGGGTCTTTGTTTTTCAAGCTCTCTGCTGGGTTTTCTTTCAGCATAGCTCCAGTTTGGCACAGCTGCCTGCGAAGCTGAACACCCCTGGGCAGCTGGAAGAAGCTCCTCAATTTTCTTCCACTGTTTGACTCCTGTCGCTTGTTCCAAGGAGGAGCTCAGCTCCCACTGGGGATCACAGGGAGGGTTTCGTTCTCCCCAGTATCTTCTGAAGAGCGTTTCCATACTTTGGCTGTGTTTCATCCCTTTATCACCACTTAGGAGCTGCAGGGATATTCAGCATTATAATGGTTATATCTGTTATATATGTCTATTATTTGGCAAGGGAAAGGCTCTGGCAGACCTAAATCAGCCTATGTATACCAGACTATACATACACCGTGTTGTAAATACACCGGAAAGCAGCCTCAGGAAGTGCCACTAAAGAATCTGCAGGGTTGTAGTTCTTCCTTGGGAACACTCCATCTAAAACAAGGAGGGATAAGTTTGGTGGGTAGATTTCCTTGAACAAAATTAGCAAATTGAGTGTGCTGAGAAGTCCAGGAGTCTTGCTTTCTGTCCTAGGAAGCTTTTTTAGAGGAGCGGATACTCAGCAAAATCTGTTTCTTGATGCTGACTCCACAGCTGATCCAAAATAGCAGTAATTTTTCCATAGTAATTTATAAAAGCCTTTTTTTTTTTTTTTAATGCTTAAAAATCCAGTGGAAGTTCTCCTATAAATTATTATGCACTGTCTTGTAATAACATTTTTTCCTTGTTTTTTGTCATCTTTGAAAATTGTGGTATTTTCAGTTTAAAAGTTCAATGGGAAAGAATGAAAATTGCCTCCTATGGCTTTTTTGTGATTTTTTTTTTTGTTTTGTTTTTGTTTGTTTGTTTTCCTATGAAGACTGCAGTTTCTGATGAGCTGACATCGTCTACCAGGCATGAGAGCGGCTGATGGAAGAGCCCAGGACTGCCTCTGTGCCCAGCCCCAGCACGCTGCCACTTGGGATCCTCCTCAGGTCCATCTTGCAGGTGGAGAGGGATTGGGAAGGTTTTGCATGCCAAGCACTGATCCTCCCCTGGGGAAATCCAGCAGCAGCAGGTGACAGGGTGCCCATCCACCTGCGCCCCCCGTGCTGCATCTGGGTCTTGGTGAGCTCCTGCCTGAGCTTCGCTCCTCCAACCTGAGGCTCATGGGGTTACAGAGATGCTGCTGCTTTACTAATAAGCTGCTGTTTGTCTCAGTAGGTACCGTTGGGTATATGGAGTGCAAGAGCATAATGACTGACATAAATGGGAGAGCGTTAAAATTAATGCAGTTTGTTGTTTCTAATTGGTAGCTCATTAGGGTGAGTGCTAAGCTTGCCTCACCATGATGCCGTGGTCCAGAAGATGCCCTGGCTGAGCCTTCCCGGTGGAAGCAGCCTCAGCCCCAGGTGCCCATCCTGTGCCTTCGCTAGTGCTCACCCCTGTGCCTGATGGTCCCAGCTGAGATAAGGAAACTCTGCAAACCTCCAAGGATTTAGAGGCCACAGGCAGGTCACCGTGAGGCCTCCTGGCTTGGTAGAGGAGTTACTGTCACCACTGTCTGGACTAAACCCTTTGTACCAGCTGAGCCATTGTTGGTGCTCGCTGTGGGAAGGAGGCCTGGCAGACATAGGCTTTGGCAGCTGGTGTTGTCAAAACCCTTTTTCTGTCACTGCTTGATTACGTAGACATTTTTCTGGGATTCAAATGGGAACATCTGGTGAGACTGCATCTCAAATCCTGTGTTCAGTTCTGGGCCCCTCAGCACAAGAAGGATGTTGAGGCTCTGTAGTGTGTCCAGAGAAGAGCAACGAAGCTGGTGAGGGGGCTGGAGAACAAGTCGTATGAGGAGTGGCTGAGAGAGCTGGGGTTGTTTAACCTGGAGAAGAGGAGGCTGAGGGGAGACCTTATTACTCTCTACAACTACCTGAAAGGAGGTTGTGGAGAGGAGGGAGCTGGGCTCTTCTCCCAAGTGACAGGGGACAGGACAAGGGGGAATGGCCTCAAGCTCTGCCAGGGAGGTTCAGGCTGGACATCAGGAATAAATTTTTCATGGGAAGGGTCATTGTGCACTGGAACAGCTGCCCAGGGAGGTGGTTGAGTCACCTTCCCCGGAGGTGTCTAAGGGACGAGTGGATGAAGTGCTGAGGGACACGGTTTAGGGAGTGTTAGGAATGGTTGGAGTCAATGACACAGTGGGTCCTTTATAACCGAATGATTCTATGATTCTATGATCTCATACTCGCTGTCCTGAACATCTCCTTGCACAGAGGAACTGAAATGCTGTCTGGGCTCAGGGCAGCACAGGCAGTGGAGATAAGCCAGTGACACACTCACCCGCACAGGGCTGGTCAGTGTGGCGTCAGTGTGGGTAATAAATGCTAAGTCACATGCACTGAAGACACTTTAGCAGCAATACTGATGGCTCTTTAAGAGGGATGATTGTCTTCAGCACAGTGGTAGAAATTGCTTCATTATAAACTCTTTCACCGCAGCAGACCTTGAAGGTTTCTGAATTACCAGCAAATGGCATTATTGAGTACCTTTTTTTTCCCCCCCAGTTCTTGATTCTTCAGGAAGTGAAACGTGTACCTTATTGTCTTATTGCATCTCTTCCTGGGGTCCTGGGGCGGTGATTGCCAGCTTGATGCAGAGCAGAGGTGAGCCGTGTCTCTTTGCAGTACACTCTGCTCTTCAGCCGTATTAGTCCCTCTGATATCACCATCTTTTCTCTGGCCCTCAGGCTGACCGTTTCAAGGTTTAAAACAAAATGAGAGGAAAAGCCTGGTAGTACAGTGCAATTTTACAAAGGTCTGATGTTACATTGTCTTCTGTAAGACAGATACTGCCTTGAACATCACAGCTGCTTCGTGGACCAGGATCCTTAATGGCCACCATGAACAGGATTGTTGTCACTGATAATGTCCTTGCTCTGAGAAGTCCCATTTCAGTAAAGTCTGCTGGCAATCCCCACAGAGCTTGTTCCTGCTGTTAATTCCCAACCGCTCCACCTCCAAGCAGTACCCCACCCAGGGAGATTTCACTGACTCCTGTGCTCTGGATACATGAGGACAAGTATGTTACACCAGTTCGACAAGGTAATTTTCAAATAAGGAGCAGTGTGCTATTGGTCTGGCATCGTTTCCCACAGATGAGAAGATATGGCATTTTATAGTGTTTTTCACTTGATTCTTATCCTGTTGTCTTGCAGCCGATTATTACATTCTGATAGAACAACAGAAATGCTGCTCCGCTAATTAGATTTATCACAAAGCCCCAGCCTCCCAAGTATTGACAATTAGCAAGTGTTCTTCGGATGGAGGTAATTGTCCAATATAGGAACATCAATAAAGCAATAGGGTGATTAAAAAAACACCGACAATGTATGGATAAATCTGAAGCTGTCTGATTTGGGTCTTCTCAAAGCAAGCAAGCAAATAATAAGGTTAGTCAGAGGACAGATCCATCACCATTGTGAAACCAAATTGCTTTTATAGGATCGTGTGAATGAAAAGATTCTTGCAGGTTAATCTGGCTAAAGGCCAATGAGATATGATTGAAGATATATGGGAGACTTTCAGCTTTCTTGCTGTAGCCTACAATTATTACTTTAATAAAAGGAAGGTAAGTCAATACTCACGTACATCTCTTGTTCTCATTGCCTGTAATTAATCTAATCTCATATATTCATTTTTTCAAAGGTATTTTCTGTTTCTCTGCACTGTGATGGAGGAACAACTGATAAATATGCTTTAATAGCAATTTGCATTGATTCTTGCACCAAGGAACTGCTGAGGTCATGGCAGGCTGTGCTGTGCAAGCGCTGCTGTCTTTGGAAGAGTGGTTTGGGCTATTTGGTGTTGGCCAACGTTATGAAAAAGAATGATTGCATGGAGGTCTGGGTTAACATATCTCCCTGGATGAACTAATGACTGTAGCTAAGCATAATGAAATTCCAATCAGTCTTGCAATTTTGCCTTGTTCTTAGTTGCTTTGTGTGGTGCTGTACCAGGTACTCTTGGACTCCGGAGAGCTGGGCTGACAGCATCTCCCCTTAGAGCATGTTACTTTTCTGCACTTCTGCATTTCAAATGTGTTTCTGGATCTAGCCATTTATCTCTGACCACTTCATATGTTTCAGTTCATAAGATTTCCTTGCTAACTTCCTGGTGCAAACAAGAAGTCTAAAGATGTGCGGCCCACATGGTTTGTATGATTCAAATCTTTTCCAGTCTGGAAAGAAGGGAAGTGAATTCTGGTATCAGCAAATTCTTGCTGTTTTCTCTGCCTTATTTTGTTCTTTGCCAAATGCTAGAAAGTGGGTTGCTATTGTCTTAGACTTCTGTTTGGAAGTAGCAGTTCAGTAACTAATTATGTATGAAATCAGAGTGGTATTTTAAACACTTTGAAGTTTTTACAAGCATGACATAGAATAAGAATAATACAGAAATAGCCCAATGTTTCCCCATACTTTGAAGTTACTAAACCCACATCTAATTACAAAGTGATTAAGACTGAGTCACCACAATTGTGTCTCTTCTGAACATAGTTTTCAAGCAGTATTCATACTCTTCAATACAAAATATTTCATAAATAGGAGTGCAGGAGCTGCAAGGTTAGACTCTCCATGCAGTCTGAATTTTATGCTGAACTCCAAGCTGCCTTTCAGTGAGCAATAGCATTACATAAAACATCAAAGCTCTTCTATGTGCTGCATGGAAAAAAGACCTACCTGCTAAAAAAGGGGAAATCAATGATGGAAGACATTGCTTAGTTGTCTGTATCTACAACCTTTCCTAGTCTTTTTTTAATAATAATTTATTTATAAGTTGTAGGATTAATGCCTGAGCTGCTTTAAAATGAGGCTCTGGGGATGCTCCAAGGTTAACAATCATATTTTTATTTTCATAGTGTTCTATTTCAGTTATTAAAAGCTATTGCACCTGGTGATAACAGTTACCCAGAACAACAGATAATTGAATAGGTTTAATGGAGCCTTGATTTTAAAATACTTGCTTTGAATGACAATGTGCAAAGTTAAATAAATGATGGATGAGTAAGATTAAAAGGAACAGAACTCTAATCTGCCTTACATAATATAGGAGATATTAATATAATTCTAAAATACCTGTAGTTAAAGACTATGAATGTCATAGTCAAGGGGAACATGGTTGCCACTAAAAAAAAAGCAGTGTTCAGAGTCTAGGCATGGTTTTAAATAAAGCAGGAGCTCCTGAGAAAGCTGAATCTAAAAATCGCGTGCCTGAACACAACTGTAGGAAAGCACACGCTTATTCTGGTTCGACTGTAGGGGCAGTTTGTGAAGGTGTGGGTTGGTTTTGGATTAAAACCTAAGTCTGGTTGGGTGCTTCTGGGCTTTTGCTCTGCCCTCCAGTCCACTGGGCACTCAGTGTTACAGTGGTTGCGTTCCTTGTGATGGCCAGTTTTGGCAGATGGATGAGATTTCTGCAAAAAGCTTCAAATTATCTTTTTAAAGCCCTTCAGGTGTAAAGAGAGCAGCTGGGAAAAGGTGCTCTTGCCCCACTACTGATTTAAGCAAAGACTTTCAGAATCATTTGGAAACTATGCAAGGTTTGTTAACTTGGCAGTGCTTCAAAACTATTTTAAAGAGACACATGAAGGTTATTTAGGGATTTAAAAATCTAACAAATGCTAGTTAAGGCTCCCTGCACGTGTACAAGCCCAGTCAAGAGGAGAAGCCTACTGAGCGCTGCTCTGCTCCAACAAAGTCATCTGCAGTGCTGGCTGGAATGGCATACTTGTCCTGTGTTACATCTCAGGGAGGTACTTTACTTCTTCTAGCTCTGCCAAGAGACACTGTTGAAAAAAAGGCAATCTCTTCACAATCTCTTCTGGTGTCAGACAGTGGGCCAGTGTTTAGTAGGTACAAATTAAAGCAATTTGCAGATTAACATGGGGTAAAAAAAAGGTGTTCCTGTTATCTAACACTCCAGAAGAAAGTACTATTAAAATAATAATATGATTCATTAAAAAAGTCACAAGTCTGCCCTGATCTGGTTATGCACTGTTAAAAGATACAAAAAGCACTGAGAAATTGAGTGCAGTTAGTTCCCAACATTTTTCAACACAACCCCCCAAACAAACGTGCATTCAAGAGTGAAGCCAGAAACACCGGGATAGAGGGCTTTACAAAGGGAACGATACTGCAAAGCAACATGCTCATGGTGATCTAAGACCGAGGGAGAGGCCACGGCTTTATGCATTTGGAGCTGGTTATGTCCAGGATGTTGAGGTGCTGCTTGCAGGTGTCCTGTGTCTTCATCCTGACTCCACAGACTCTCCATGCATTGCTCTGCAGGAACACCGTGAACTTGATGTGATCCTGGGAGGCTGCTGGACAAATGCTTTCTAGAAGCATTGTTATTTTTAGTATTCACATTTTGTATAAGATTTGATTTTAATCAGAAAAAGAAACATATCCTACATGTTCATCCTCCTAAGGCAGCTTTTCTCCTTGGGAAAGCAGGGACATCCATGCTTGTACACAGTTGGAGCTGTTTTCATCAGATCATCTTGTTAAGGATTCAGTTCAGAGCCATGTTGCTTCTGCACTGAGTCATCTGCTTCAAGTAAAGAACTGTTTCAACCTCCAGACTAGGATGATAAACAAGTCTCATCAGACCTTTTTAAGGGTCATGGGTTAATAGGACTGTAAATCTAAGGGCAATTTCTCTGAAAGCCTCAATGAAGTCATAGTCTTCAACACAAGATGTCAGCTTTATTGTTCCAATGTTATTTATGTGAGAAGAGCAGTTATAGGTAATTTGTGAATTGTGCAAAACCATGAACTCATGCATAATAATATTAATGGAGCTTGTTTACATCTTCTTCTTGTGTATAATTAGCAAAACATATGATCCAAGTTGTTCTCTTCATTTAGAGCCCTGTTTTGGCTGGTCTACACAGGAGAGTAGATGTTGCCAAGAGCTATAACAAGTAATGTTTTCTGATAGATTTAGTGTGTGATATCTGTGCACAGTAGTAGGATCTATAAATTTATGACAAAAAGATCAAGGCTATCATAAACAGTAATATCTGCTGGAAATGAAAACTGTGATTCTAGTACTGCCATTTCCTCCATGCCACGCACGAGTGAGTGTCATCAGCTGTGTCTCATATAAAAGGTTGACATTGAGTGACAGATTATATCACAGCCTTGAGGTTGTGCTTCTAATTAGATTTCCAAAGTGAATAATTTTAGATCAATTAAGTGTTGCTGGCCGGACCCCAATAGCATAATGTGTGTCTATGCTAAATAATATTATTAAACTCTTTCATGTCTTTGGTTACTGACACTTGGGTACTGGAAATTGGTCTTTTGTGTTGTTTTGGGTTTTGGTTTGTTTTTTTTTTGGTTTTATTTTCCCCACTTACAGCGTCTAACTAAATTAAAAACATAGTATGTGTTATTTAATATCTTTCTACACACTCTTTAGCAAAGCTAATGTTGTTTATATCACTGTGGTTATGATACTACTTCTGGGCTGATCAAATATTTGTTGCCGGTTAGGATTCAATTAACTTTTACTTTTTTTCCTGCTTTCAAGCCAATTCTGACTCATGAAGATATAATAACTTTCTAAGAAATTGTTTATGTAGCCTGCTTCAATGGGAGACTTATTTGCAGACAGATCTCAATGAGTTACTTCTCCCGTATTCACTCTTCATGATGTTGCGATGTGTAATTTGTTGGCTAATTGTGCTGTTTGCTCCTTTCTTTGATTTATGAAGCTCTCTTAACAGCAGAAATCAGTAGGATTGGACAAGTCAGGTGGATGGGCTCTACCAGAAAGCCCTGGTAACTTGACCTCTCCACAGCTATACTTGATGTATAAGCCCACCTCTTCCTCAGCCCCTTCCATGCTCTCCCAGCCTTCCTGCTGACTCCATGCCCTCCTGGGAGCTCTCCTGCTCCTGACTTCCCTTCTTTGCCTGCTTTGCTTGGGCAAGAGTTGGAGGCTATCCTATGTGAGCTCCTGGTGCAGAGCTCCAGCCTCTCACCAGGGATTTCAGGTCCGTTTTGGCTTGCCGCAGGTTGACTTTCTTGTGATTTCCTTGGCCCCCAGCATAAAGAGTAGGGTGGAGAAGTTGTTTCGGGTTACAGGTATTTTCCTGGTTTTGGAAGTGCTGCTGGAAGGGGAAAATGTGACAGCAACAGCCTATGCTGTCTAGATGGGGAAAGAGTGCAGCTGAAATGAGGGAGGAAATAAAAGCTCACAGTACCAGAGCCACCCTGATCAAATCCTCATACTCGGTCAAGACGGCTGCAGCTGTTTCTCCTTCCTGGAGCCAGCATGCATCTTCTATACCTGAGGCAGAACTGAGCCAGGGAATTGGAAATGTTGGGTTGTAGCCGTTCCATCTCCAGCTCAGCAACTTCCTTATTATCTTCCCTGGTATCTTATTTCATTTTAGCTCTTTTTCAGGATATATGGTGGCAGCCTTTGGGTGAGAGCACCCTCCCTTCAAAGCGAAGGCAATCGTGCTTCTCCCTGGCAACCTTTTGTGGTTCCATCCTGCTGCAGGATCTCTCTCCCTTGACTCTGAAGTTAGCATCTTCAAATAATTAATGCTCGTTAGCAAAGCAGAGCCAGATGTTAATTTCTCACAATCAAAAGCCATTTTTAGGTCTGCAGCATGTATCATCTGTTCAGAAGGTGTATCTGCTTGAACTGGAGAGAAAAGGGACTCCTTACGTGCAGCGGTGTCCCATGTGCATAGGCAGAGAAACTGCTTATCATGTCTGTCCTATAAATGAGGGTCTTGCAAGTAGCTAGTGAGCTTGGCACTTTTTCTGAAACAGAGGTTCTCATCTGAAACCTTTCTCTTTCAGAGCTTTCTGGTCCCACTGAGCTTTAGTGGTGCTGTGCTGTAGTATCTGCAGCTGAGTGCTCCCATCCTGCAGCTCTGCTCCAGGTACTGCTTGGAGCAGGAAACCTAACATCCAAGATAGGCTCTATAGAATCCTCCATGGTCTGGAGTTTTGGTATCTCATTTTTTTTTTTAAAAAAAGAAAAAGGAGCAAAAGATTTTCCTTGGCATTTCAGATATTGGGCCAAATATTGCCCATGAGGTGCAGTTCAGTTAAGGATGCTCCAACATTGTTGTATTTACGGGGGTGAAATTTCACTGTCTTGATTCCTTACACTGCAGTGTGATGGTGCAGATCCTGGCACACGTTATGTCCTCTTGGCACATCTCTGGGACCTGCAACAAGTGGTGCAGCTGTGGGGCTGTCCCAGTGCAGGCGCTCCCTTGCCTGTCCACCATCTCCACTTCTCCAGGTAGCATCGTGGTCCCCAGTGGCGATCACGGAGCCTGCAGGCAAGTCTCCTGGAACTGAACAAGTGATGAGGAGTAGGCGGTGTGGGATTTTCATTCAGATGGACATCTCAGAGTTGAATGAGGTTTCCATGGTCCCATGGATACTATTCCTTTGTACCAACACCCTGCTCCCTCCTAAAATTGTGTGGGTCCAGCCCTACACAGTATTTCAGCAATTGCCAGGCTGTTTCTTTGTGGCTGTTTATGCCTTCAAATCTTTTTTCCTTTTATTGCATACTTCAGATGCAATAAAAGAGAAATGAAGGGGCTGTTAAAGGAAAATGCTCTTCCCTGGCATTTATCTTCTCTATGGGATGTTTCCAGAAGTGTTCTTGAGCAAAAGCTGCCTGTACCATTTACTCTGTTAACTCACACACGATGGTCTTTCCTTGACGATACTCCTTTTCTGGGGCTGGTTTTGCACCCCTCCAGCCTGCTGTGCATTACGCTGGGGGCCTCCCTGAGGGTAGGACTTGATTGCAGAAAGCAGAGATGCAGGAGCAGTGCTGCAGCCAAAGCACAGCCAGTGCTTCAGGTACTTCTGCATCTATTTTAAGCCAGGTCAGCTGGTCTTAGCCCTTGCTGAAAAGCTCACTCCTTGGCTTTCCATGTTGCTTCTAAGGATTTGATACTTTAGGAAGTGGATCTGGCCTTATCCTTATGGTGTACAAACACAGGTCCTTCTGAATGTGTGGGTCATGAGCCAGCCCTGCAGCACGACCTGCATGAGCCTGTGAACCCAGAGGAGAAAAAGAGCGTGAAAGCTTGTAATTACAATTGATCTAACCCATACGTACACGGAGCGTTTCTTGGAGTGCAGGTTTTCTGCATGCACTCACCTTACTGCTAGTGAAATTCTGGGTTGCACGTGATCACTTGTCAGGGGGATGCAAAAGGCACGGTCCTGGCATAAGTTCCCTTGCCCTGCCAACTCTCATGAATCAGCTCCAAAGGCATTAAAGTGTTTGGGGACTTATTAGCAGGCAAAGTGACATTATCTTCTCCTGTTATATTGCTTGCTGTCCTGGCAACAACTGAGCACTTTGGAAATTTCTGAAACAGCTGCAGTGGGATATGGCTGTACTCTGCCCATGCCATGGCAAGGGGCATCAAACTGGAAAACGGTTACCCTCAACATCAGCAAACGGACACCCCTCTTTTTGTTTTCAGCACTGATATAAGAGGCAGTAAATAAGACTGCTATTGATTTTTCTACAACAGCTCTTGCCTTGCGACTTGTGCAATCTGCTAGGGGTGAAGGCACCTTGAAGGCACTTTTGTTTTAAATCCTTCCTCATAACCAGTAAAATATTAAAGGAGGGCACGATAACCTTGTCAGATAAATTTGATACTAGTTTTCTGATTGTTTCTTTATAATATGTTTACAAGCTTGGTTCATTAAAGTAAAAGGATTATAGGAGAGCACCTTGTGAATCTTTCTACTTGGAAATTATCAACATGAAGAATTTATAATCAGTAGCAGCGCAACTTATAGTCAGCACTGGTTTGGCGTACAATAAGCTGATTTTAATGGAGCTATAATACAAGGTGAGGTACAAGACAAAGTGTTTGCTTTAACAGAGCGTGTCAGAGTAGAATTTATGGTTCACAGTTGCCAGATGCTTTAATGCTCGTGATGGCCCTGGGTCTCTGACTTGAGGGGGTGATATCAGCTCATTTAGGGCCAATAAGCCGAGCCCATCTCTGTTGTCTGTGCTGCAGAAGTGAGGGGTGGCTACACATCCCAGAATAACGTTGCTGCTCCCACAGCAACATCCTCCACCTCCGCTGGCCATTACAGATGTAAGAGCTTCCTCCGTGGCTCTTCCTTTGCCCACAGGTCATTTTTGCCATGTGTTGTTTTTCTTTTCAGTCTAGCAAAGTCTTGCAAAGGCTTATGCTGGGAGAAAAGTTCTCTTTGTGCTATTGCTCAGAGCTGTCTATGGGGACTTAATTTGTCTTTCACAATTTGCAACTCTCTCTCTCATCACTCCAGGTGTGACCCGATCTCAGTGGTGGTTAATGCATTTGGTGGATGGAATTGGAGTGATGGTGTGTAGGCAAGGAAAAGTTATCTCTGAGCTTGTCATTGGGAGGCTGCTTTTATATTACTACAGGTAAGCTCATGGGAGAGAAAGAACTTGCAAGGTACAAAAATACCTGCCTGTGTCTGGAGGCTGTGAGCGCGAGGCTGAGCAGCTGGATTTGAGCACTCAGAGCAGACCCCTCTGAGGGTGCTCACACATTTGATGGGCTGTGTTTCACTGGGAAAGGACCACCTTTCCAGAATTCGCCTTTCTGTTTAATCATGTTTTGAGCCTGCCCTGGAATGTGGCGGTCACAGCAAAACCTGATGTTTTCTGTGTGACAATTGCTTAGCAACAGCCCTGGGCTACGGAGATGTATTCAGCTCTCCAGCATTTCCTGCACAGCTCTGTGATCTGTAGGTTTATTTTTGTGAAGAGGAAAAAAAACCCCACAACTGTTAGTTTTTGTCATATATCTCTCTGATTTATAGGAAAAGTATCAAAGGGAAAAAATATTTCTTTCTTCCTTGTTTTCCTTTCTAATAACTCCACACAACTCCCCTAGCTTCTGTGCTAATAGCAGTCATTTTTATGTGAGTAAAGGGGATTATTGATTGCTTTTTTTCAGTTAGATCTATCCATAATGTGTGTGAATGCAAGCCCCTTGCTGATCTCTCTGCTGGTGTTCAGAAAGTCTCAGAATGAGGACATTTTGGTGGCTTTTTTAAAAAAAAAACCTGAGGGCTGAAGGCACCAGTATCTCCCAAGGAATTGCCAGTGCATTGTTAGAAACCACACTAACAGCAACATGATTTATCTTATGAGATACTCCAGAGAATCAGACAAATCTTTGAGCTCCAAAACCCATTACTGGATTTTCTTTCACAGGGCTTCTTTTGTCTCTTTGGGATACGTTGCAGATGGCAACAGAAAAATTAAAAGGAATTAATGCATGTTATGAAATGATTGAATATCAGGGCTGGCAGGAAAATGCAGAAAGTAGTTTTGTCCCATGCTTGCTTCAAGGCAGGAATTGCTTATGTGAAGCCCTCTGCTGGCCCTGATCTCAGAGAGCTCATCCCAGGAACCCTGATGTTTCCATTTGACATTTCCAGATGTCACAACCACCCAGCCCTGTGGTCTTGTCCAACCCTCCTTTCCTCTATGAGGAACAGATGTCAGAGTGATTTCACCCTTGTCAGCTTCCTGAAATCTGTCTCATTGACGTGTAATTGTTTTTTCTTTGCCTTCTTTTGGGGCATGAAGTTTGCTTGAAGATGAATTTCATCCCAGTGCTTCTCCCAGGACAATTCCAAACTTATCTGAGACTGACTGAGTTTGAACCTCTTGAATTCATGAGCACAGAATCACTTCTAACGTTGTCTCCCTGCCTTGCACTTCTGGTTCCTGCACAGAAGGGGTTAAGTTTCAAGCTGAGACTTCTGTAGGATAACTCAAAAAGAAAAGGCATCTTCCATAGCTCACATCTGCCACAGGAGTTTCTGCTGCTATTCTTTCTCCTTCACCATCTTCCTCTCATCTCGAAAGCTGCCGATGGTGGTTGTGGCTGCAACCACGTCACCTGCACTCTTCACGAGGCTGACATGGAAAGTCACTGACTGATCCAAAATCGCCCCATTCTTGTGCTGCCTGCACCTTCAGAGAAGCAAGGAAAGCAAGGCGCTAATCTCTAATCGCTTTGGCAACAGCCATTCAGGCGTGCCTCAGCAGCTTCATAATACAGACAGTTATATCACAGGATAAAATTAGACTCTGGCCTTGAAACCTATCTGTGGCGGAGCAGGAGCTGTAGCCTTGAAGCCACCCACATCCCATGTAATTCTCTGGAAATTATGCACTTTGAAAATGCTTGTCTGTCTTTCTGACAAGCTTAAATCTTTTCTTATGGCACAAAATGTTCCTGCCTTCTTTTCTAGACTTTGTCTTGCTTATTTCTGCACTGTGCACTGCACTTACAATGTTTTCTCCTAGAGCATCTTCACCAGAAAGGATCCTTTTTATCAAGCATACAGCACTGTGAAAGAGAGAGCTATGCCAATCCTCAGCTCTTCTCAAGAGTTACTGCAGCTGATGTATTTATCACCCAATCTCAGCTCCCCTGGAAGTCCATTCATGGGGGAGGGGGGAAAGTAAGAAGAAAGCAAGACTGAAGCCTTGATTGTAAATATGTTTCACAGAGAGGCAATATTATCTGCTTAAAAAGCAAACAAACAAACAAAACTGCACACAAAGAAAGCCTGTCTCTCCTTTTGTCCTCCGAATGCAGCCTTGCTGCTCTGGATGTGAGAGCAGAAATGAGAAAACTGTTAAATAATCAAAACACTTAGAGATAATGAATGTTTTGGTATCTGTATTTAGTGACAATGTCAACTGCCCTTCTGTTAATAATAGGTACATTTTCAGTTTGGTGGAAGTATAATAAATCTATAGCAAGTCTGGTTAGTTGCCACTGATTTACACTTCAATGGATACAGATCGCAAAGTCAGGTCTTTTATGACATCTAATTGACAATAAACCACCCAATTAGGCATATCTACAAAAAGTGCTAAAAACTCCAATAGCCCCCATGAGACTAAACCAGTCTGGCTGGACTTTGTTCAGTCCAGCAGGAGTTACTATCAGGTGTAATACCTTATCACTACTATTTAATTTTATACCAGTTATAGTATCTGCATAACAACAGGGTTATACACTGTAAATCAGAAGAGGAACTGTGCTTTCTAATTTATTTCTGCACTGTTCCGTTTTTTGTACTTGTTCAGTCTTCAACGTTTTTCTCTGACGTTTTTATTGAGATGAATATTGAAACTACTTAACCCTATGGTTAGGTAGCAATATTAACCTACGTAAAACCACATTAAAAACAAGGCACACTTATTCTGAATCTTGAAAGCTAAAAGCCCTTTTTTCTGAAATATTTACATTTTAAAGCTCGAGGTAATAATAACAAAGTCTGACTATTTTAGAAGGAAAAATTAACTGTCAGCGAAAAACTTTGATTGTTTTTCCTTGTGAGCAGCATGATTTCATTAAGAGCAAGGTCTGTCCACTGGGTATAACACTCCCTGCAAAACAACGTGAAAGAATTCAGTGCTGGAGTATCAGAGCATGAATCCACTTCTCCCTTTCTTCCTCAGTGGATAACAAGTTGCTAACAAGCACTGCTGGTAATAGAGTATTTTCACAGTTGCTGGAGGTGGGGGCTCTGTCCCCCTCATAGACCCCAGGATAAGACTGAAAGAGAGACTTAAGTGAGGCTGGGAAATGTTTGCTCTTGCAGTGAAATGATTCAAATAATCTCGCCATACATAATATGAGTGTAGGTACCCTCCTGAGACAGACAGGGAACCATTTAATAATGAAATAATTCACCTCTGACAACAATGGGTCTTTTGAATTACTGGGTCTGGGAGGAAATAATGCCTGGTTAGTTCAGAAAGATCTGATTTATACCCAGATAAACCCTGGGCCAGAATAAAAATGTATCTTTACTTGCTGGGAATATTTGTACTGTCCTGGACACAAATGTGGGAGAGAGGGTGGCTCCTTAGGCTGCTCTTCAAGGTGTTCTAGTTGTCTCTTATTATGCAAAAGAGCCTTGAGAGACTTTCAAAAGTTCATTAGAGGATATATTTCCACTCCCACTTTCTCCCTTTCTCAGTCTCATGATCTCCTCTTGTCTGTTCTCTTTTCTTTCATTAGCACTTTATATCATTTGACTCTTCATCAGAATGATGGCCTGTTTACTGTATGCAAATAATTTCTAAATTATGCATGAATAATTATGAATTTGCGTATTGGTTTCCTGAACTGGCGTATTGCCATCTTAAATTAGCTTCACTTGAATGTAAGCACAAAAACATGCCAACACGGTCAAATTAAAATTGAAGGAAGAGCTCACCTTGAAGGGAACTCAAACTATTGAGCCACTGCTGGAAAAGAGCAGAGTACAGCCGGAGCCTCATAGATGCAGCCATGATCTGCAGGCTTGGTGGGTGGCTGAGGCAGTGGTGTGCAACAGGAGATGGTCTTCTTGCGTTGTAACTCCTTTTCTGGATCAAAAGTACTTTCCAGACATCATCTTCACATGTGGCAGCCCCTGGCTTGACTTATTCATCCATGCCGGTAGAGTGGTTTGGTGCATTGCTAGAGGTCAGCAATGGGCTGTAGGACCCGACCTGATGATGCACACCCCTCGTGAGTGGCCTGTAGTGTTCAAATTGCATACTGCAATGGAACCACAATGAGCAGTTCAGCCCTTCTACATTTCCCCAAAGTTCATGGTCTGACAGGACTGGGTCCAAAATCAGTTTATGAGGGTGACCACGACCAGTGTGGGCATTCCTGAGGGCACACTTATCTGTTTCTGGTGTGCTGATGTATGCACAGTCCCACCCTGGCAGAACTGCAGATAAATTGCACTGGAAGATTGCAAGCCAATTAATTAAATTGAAATGGGATATTTAAGTTTTATTTCTCTGCCATTATAATCTCCTACAAAATATACTTCCAAGTAGCCAGCCTACCTCTGATCAGATGAACTGACCTGCTTAAAAGAAGACTTCAAAAGCTGAAGGTACCTTGTTTTCTTTTGCTACTGAGTGAAGGGCAGAGGTGCGCCCGCAGCACTCCACGTTCCACTGTCATCATCTTAAGTTTTCCTATGCAAAACCCATTGACAGACCCACTTTCTGTAACAGATCTAAGAAGAAAGGTGGAGTTGGTGGCAGCCCTTTCACAAAAAAAAAAGAGTAGAAGTACTGTAGGTCTTTTTTCCTTTCTAATATTTCTCTCAAGATGACATGGAATATATTTAGAGAAGGGCTGAGTGTAGACATTCATTAGACACAGAGAAACCATTGAAGAACTGTTCTCAGTAGGCAATAAGGGCTAATTCTGGTTTGGACCTCTGTTGCCCCTTCAAGTAAGCTCTTTTCTAGGTTTACATTTAATAGTTGCAAGCTCATGTGTCTCTGCATAACTTAGTCTGTCCTCTTTGAATTTCCTGCCAGGACAGACCTGTTGGTGACAACCTGCTTAAGCAAACCAACCGCCAGACTTGATGTGCTGGTATTACAGTGCTTTGTCCTGTGTTGTTTGACAAGGGTTAATTAAAAACAATTGTTAATAAGTATTCTCTCTGAAATATTGTCCGAATCATGCTGTCTGAGATGTTTTTCTCCTTGCAGGGCAGGAACCTCGGGATAGAGGTATGTTGCTATCCTGAAAGCACGTTCTTGTCTCTGCTCCAGTCTTGGTGAGTGTTATGATGGATCAAAGTTTGCTTTTTGGTGGAGCTTTGTCTAAATTTATAACTGCAGTGAGCGAAATGCTGATATTGTCAAAAGCATCAGTGAACAAAAAAATTCCAACCAACCAAACTGTGCCCCTTTTCTTGAAGTCTTATCATTGGACACGTGGATGCTGAGACTGCAGCTCAGTTTGCACAGTGTCTTTAACATCCTGTGTGATTATTCAGTCCTTCAGTGGTGAATACCCTTTGATTCCAGCTCAGAGAGTGATCATTGCGGTCTGTGATGAAGTTGTCTCTTCTGCTCGTTTTTTCCCCTGTGCAATTTATACTGAATAACCCTTGTGACTGAGCCTAGTGGGGCTGAAATAGGGCTATGAGTTCAGGAGGGTGGGGGACCTCTGGGCACCAGCCTGGTCTTGGCACACCCACCCCCATCTACTCCCTCCCTTCTCGCTCACTCGTGATTCACCTCTGCCAAATGTTCTGGGTGCACCGGGCCCAGAATTATAACCTTGTCTCTTGATGTTTGTGATGATTTCATTAAGAGAAATTCAAGATGATCTTCTCAGTGCAGACATGCATAATCTTCTGGTCTGGGATTTGAACTGGAGAAGCACAGGCATCTGGCACTGGCTCCAACCCACAGAGCTTAGTGGGTCCGGAGAGGGAGAAAGCAGAGAAATAATAGGGAATTTCTGGTCCTACCATCTAAGGGTGGAGGAAAAGGGCAGTTTGTGAGCAGCCTCTTCCACGGGTGGGAACAGCTTGCTGGAGGGATGAGTTTTCACCTGCTGACTGTCTGCCCTCCTCTGCCAAAGCAAAAGGATATTTAATTGGTATGGAAATGAGCCAGCAACATCCTACATCTTTTCTCTTCCTGGAAGCTTGCAGGGAGGGTGAATGGGGATTTGATCTTTACAGAGATCTGAGATATTTTTTCCCCCAAACAGATATTCAGCCTACTGTGCTTGTGCTCTGTCTTTTTATATTTTCCCATTTTTTTAATCTACTCTCTGTGTTTTTCTTATCATGACAATGGTGGTAAAAGATAAACACTGCAGCCAACAATGCTATTCTAATAAAGCTGCAGTTAAAATGGCAGAGAATGTAAATGAAATACCATAATCATTTAGAAGCTGTGGTTTCTATTATAAATATAAGTACATTCTATCTTAGCTTTAGAATGTGGGTGGATTCTATTAAATTTAATTATTTTCCTAGAGGATTGCAGGGGAAAGGTGTTTGACAAATGCACAGATAGCATTTGAGGGTGATTTCTTTCAAAAACACCACAGAAAGATGCAGTTGTTAAATATATGGATCATAAAGACGCTCTGTTATTGACTTATTCTCTTTTCAAGTCTGCTTTCTTCTGATGTTACTGTTCTCCAGAGCGCCCAGAATGAATAGTTCAGAAATATTAATTATATATTTATAAATATAAACACCAGTAAAGTTTGTTTCTTAGTGAGTCGTAATCAACTTTCTTTTTGGCTTCAGTCAGAGCCGGATTGAACACCTGAGAGCTGAGCCTTTGGGCTTGGACACGAGTGCTGAAACTCACCCGCGTGCTGAGCTGCTGCCTGTCTCCAGGGGCACTGCCAGTCTGTCCCTGCAACATTTTTCCATATTTACAGTTTGCACCTGGACATGTGAATGCAGCGGCCAAGTCTCGGCAAAGAGGAGACATCTGCTTTTCCTCTGTGTCTTTGCAGGCGGCTCCTGTGTGTAACCGTGCAGCAGCTGCAGAAACCGACCCGTGGCAGCCTGCTCTCCTCAGGTACCACGCTTAAATGGGGGCCAGCACTCAAACCCTTCCGTGGATCTGGACTTCGATGACCATTTCCCAGGTAATTCCAGCACTCTGGGAAACCTTGCCATGCTGGTGCCTCTTCATAGCCAGTAGCTAAATTCAAGTGCTTTACAGGAACACTGAGCAAAGCTGACTGATTACAATTTTATGAGTGTAGCTTAAGTTTGGCTGCAGCGCACCACAGCTTTGTGCTGCCTTTCAGCCGGTTGTTGGCTCTTCTTGAGTTGTTGGCTCTTCTTGAACCACCCTCGTTTGGCAATTTCTGTTGTCAGCGTATTCCTCTGGAGCACTTGTGGAGCGCTGGCAGAATACAGACCTGGCTCTGCAAAAAACCTCTGATCTTCCCGTAGTTTTTACCTGCCAAGCGATCTGAATCACATTTTCTGTTCCATTTGTTCTAAATTTCTCTTTTGAGAAAAAAATTAAGGACCCAGAAATAAGAGATGGCTGAGGGAATGTCCTCGCCTTTCCCACCAGCCAGCTCCATTAGCTGTGTACGCTGCTAACGTGAAGATGTGTTATATCCAGGATCTCAGCACCCACCTATTTGGTGCTCATGGTGTGCTTTGGTGCCCACGATGGCCACACTCCAGAAATGGTCGTGTTGAGCTTGGCACCGCTGCAAAGCCGCTCATTCTGCAGGCATTGGGTGCAGGATGGGAAGGCACAGCATCTCCTGCATGGGAACAGCAGCACAGCGTGAATCAAAGGGCAGCGCAGTGTGACATTTTACTGAGAAATATATCTCTAGTCAGAACGATTCTTGATACAAAAAACCCACCTCACTGGATAGTGCAATTAAATTATGGATGATAGGGAGAATGAAAGAGAATAAAAGAAAATAAAAAAAAGTCCCTCTCCCAGCCTTCTGTTGATCTGCTCCGCAGCTCAGTGGCACATGTTGGAAACACTGTGAACTCCTTATCTGCGCTGGTTTGGGGGGCATAAGGAGTTCAAAACCCTTGCCAGTTGTCTGACCAGAGATATCTGTCAGTGCTTGAGTTTGGAAAGGTCTCCTGAGTACTTGGAAAAAATTGTACGTGTGTCTCAAACCAGGACTCAACTCCAATATGCACTTTAAATTAGGTTTTCTAAAAATCCTTAGCGTTGTATGGAGAGATTGCATCCCTGTGTGTTTTCCCACTTACGTTTATACGAAGTACAGCAACTGCGAGAAGCTGAGCCTGAGATAAACACAGTTGTGTGACAATAAAATTGCCTTCCATATTATTTAATTCCGTGTAAGCAAAAGGGTAAAAAGGACTGAGGATAATTTTAACTATTTTATAGTGAAAATAGATTAGAAATAGAATAAAGTTGAATAGGTGAATAGATTCTAGGAGGTGTCGGGGCTAAACCTCAGCATCCGTGTATGCGAATCTTGGGGATTATCTCTTAGTAAATCTTTCAAGGTTAATGTAACCACTCTTATTTTGTTGATTGAATAAATGACTATTTCCAGAGGGATTAGTCATAATCCAGAGGTGAACACGTCATTTCATCTTTGATGGTGTTTATGCAAATCTTTCCCATAACCTTTCAGGCAAACAGCCCTGCCAGCTCAGCAATTTTATTGAGGGATTTGTTGCAAATCAGAATATTGTAGTGTATCTTCACATTAAAGCTAAAAGGGAGTATTCTGATTAAGCACTTTCTCCTTCAAAAATATCAATTAATTGAAAATTAAATGTTTCACAGAAGTTTTGCCAAGATGTATGACCCTTCCTTGTTGCTCTGCCAGTTGGCATGCTGAGAGTCTTGGGTTTCTACACCCACTTTCCTTGAAATCTTGGCTTGCGTGTATCCACTTAAACATCTGTAGCGGGTGGTAAAGGGCAAATTCTGCAGACCTTGTACTGATATGTCCCTCTGTGGGACTTTGTGTGTGTACAAACATGAATTGGCATCTATACAGAGCACGGAATGGGCTAGGAAGAAAGGAAGCTGTGCAGCATCTGAATGCACATCTTCTCTAGAAGCTCCTGTCATACCAGCAGCCCAGTTATCTGGAGCTCAGCTGGAATCTGCTGCAAAGTGAAGTAATCTTTGGCTCTATGCACAGGGACCAGGAAAATAAATTTAAATCAAGGCATCCTTCCAAGCCTAATCAGCCAAAACATTTTTAAGGTTTGCCAATCCAGCTTTCACAGCTTTTTAAATTTAATTGGCACTATTAAGTTTGTAAGGAGGAAAAGGATACACAATAGTGCAAGCGTGGATATAGGAATCTTCAAAATATTTAGAAGTACATAAATTTGCCTGTGAAAGAGACATATTACTGCAAGAATGTGGTTTGCATAATGCAAAATCTTTGCTTTCCCACCAGGTTCTGCAGAAGAATCACAAACATTAGGGAAGCTCAGGAAGTTACAGCATTGCTTTCTGTTAGGCTGGTGCTTTTTCATCTCTGCATTTTCATGCAGAAGTCAATGTTTTCTTGATGTTGCAATAAAATACAGTTCACTTTCCACAAAAGCAAATTACTGGGGTTTTTTTTGTTTTTTTTTTTTTTATTGTTGTTATTGCAATAATACCTTGGAGAGACAGTGAATAGATTTGGGTATTTGAGAGTTGTGGCCTGAGAAAAGTACTTACTCCAAGTGGGTTTACTTTTACGTGCGTGTTAGCGCTAGAGCAGTAGTGCAGAGCTGACGTAGGGGTCGAGTGTCGGTGTGCTCAGCACCCAGAGGCTCTAAGCCTCTTGAGAGGCTGCTAAGGTGTGCTCTAAACATTTACAAGCTCCAGATCCTCCTCCTTTTCATGCAGAGATAATAATTGTCTCCTCAGCAGCAGGTTTTGCCTCTGCCTGCTGGTAAATTAACACTCCTGAGTACTTCTATCTCTGCATCTGCGTTGTTGTGCAGCCCTCCGAGCTGCTGTCTTTGAAGAAGATTCAGCTGGCAAATATCTTCCTTCGCTCATCCTCTATGGGGCATGCTGCCTTCCTGCCACCTCTCTTTACATCTCAAACACCTCCCCACAGAGGGTGAGCTGGGAAAACTGTTTGGGCACTGCTGAAGCTCCTCTGCTCCAATATATTAAGAGATCAGGTAGGAATCTGTGAAAAGCAGCGCAACGCATGGGGGCTGTACGGGGGAGATGAGGCTTTGGTGCAAAGCGTTGCTGCTTCAGTGCCTGTGGAGTAGAGAGACCCTCAGATAGGAGTATTTAAATCCCACTCAAGGGATGGGATGTGTTTCTGTGTTTGTGCCCATTTCACTCTCCACACAGGGTGTATGCTGAAGCCTTTGGTGCAGCAGGACCTGTCTGCCTCTGCTGGGGCTCTCTGGAGCTGCTGAGGACTGGCTTTAGATTGCAGTCTTGGAGTTAATCACTGTTTTGGCAGGCTGCAAAAAAAATATTGCTCTTGGCACCAGAAGCAGAAGGAACATGAGCAGCGTCAAAGAGAATGAACCCAAGAAACTGCTCTTGTCTAGATGGGGGTGTTCTCGCCACTGAATTTTTGAGTCTGGCAGCAAATGGCAGAGGTATAAGACCTCAGAAATAGGTGGCAGGCATAATTTCTAATAGAAAGTATTAGACAAACTCAAGAAATTGGTTCCAGGGAAAGGTGAGCACTCTGAGCTGGTTTGCTTTGAAATGCATTTCCTATAAATAACAGCTTCCGGGCTTTAGGTGCAGTAATGATTTCAGCGTTCCTGTCAAAGTCTAAATGAGCTGAGACCCTGTAAGCTTTAGCCTCTAGACTTGCATATCTAATTTTGTGAGATGTAAAGCTTTCCCGGGGTCTTTCTATTTACTTGTGCTCATACATAAGAAATTATATTGAACCTGTTGTATCTGTCAAGATGTGGTCCTTGTGGGGAAGATCCCTGTGTAGGTGTGATCATATACTGAAGGAAAGGGAGGCATTCCTGACCAGTGCTAGCTTGCTGCTTCTTGTTTTCTTTACAGAAATTTAATATTTTTATGCTCACATTTCTCTTTACTGTTCTGGGATGACTACTTAAAGAAATACATATATCTGTGATGCAGCAAAGTGTGGAAGCTGTACCCTCTCTGCGTCCATTGTTAAGTTACATAGGATTTTCCATAATCAACTTCCTCCAGCTGTAGTTTTTCCTTACATTTTTCTGTCATCCAAGTGGCAAAAAAGTCTCCTGACATTAAACTAAGTTACAGGATTTTTTTATGCCATTGGTGCAAAATTGGATCCGTAATCATTCCTGTAGATCCTCTTCTATGATGTATTGATTTTTATTACCTGGTATTTAATTCATACGTGGGGCAACAGATATTACAGATTACTTCTATAGCTGCATGTGAAAATATAGTATGTCATCATGGTGTGTTTCACCTGTTTTAACAAGCTTATGAGAAGTTTGGTTTAGATATATATTCCCTATCACTTGCCTGATGTGCACAAATGTGGGTGATTTTCAAAGCCCCATCCAGATTTTAAAATCAACACTTGTTAACGTTTTGTCTTCAGTTCTCAAAAAGAAGGCAAGCCTAGGAAAATGGAAGAAACCAGCCAAATGTTTAAAAATTCTTCCTGTGAGATGATCCATCTTTCTCAAATAGAATTGTGTCCCCTAGCATGCTTAAATTACTATTGATTTTATGGTAAAAGAAATACATTTTTATTAGTTTTTATTTTATTTGGCCTTTGCTCTCCTATCCCTCAACACCGTAACTAGTTACACAAACAATTTATGGTCATGTAATAAATAGTCTTCACATTTTAATTAAAAAGTCAAGCAGTATAACTATTTATCAAGCTCAATGAGTGAAGATCCTGCCATTTTTATGTCGTAAGTCAGAATATAGACTGTCAGTTTAATCTTCTCTCTTTTTGGCTGATCTACCCACTACATAACATTGTGTTGGTATGAGTACTTGAACATTTTCTAAAATACTTCAAAGTTAGCCCAATAGCTGCATATGCCCAGGTTGTATTTGTATTTGTTATTGCCCTCAGCAATGGATTATCCCTGCTCTTCACTGGTGTCTTTCTAGGCCAGACCGTGCGTGGCAGCAGGTAATGATGAACGTGGTTATGTGTGGTTGCGTGGGTACCTAAATAAACATCTTTGAGCGCCTGTTGGCTCTTGCCACTAGACAGTGACATTTTCTGGATGTGAATGTGTTGTTTAGTCATATGGAAAGCCACCAGTGCCTATTGGCATATTGACATTTCACTGCTATAAAATTCTTAATTCAATGCGTTCTATCATTTCTCATGGGCAAATTGATGATTTCGTTCACCTACTGTCCATGGAAAGGTCAGCTGCATCTGCCTCACCAGCTTGGCGTGTGGTGAGGAGGAGCACTGGCTCTCGTCTCCTTCTGCCATTGCTGATTAGGATGCTACCTATCACACAGGGTTATAAAATTGCCTTCTGCTTCAGGCCTCGGCTGGGCAGGCTGGCCCTTTCGGTAGAAATCACCCATTAAAATACATCAGTCCTTTCTGAAAGGGTCTGCAGAGCTCTGTGAGACCTCTGGAAACATGTGGTGGCTGCTGTGGGGGGCCTCTTAGCTCAGATAGGGTGTGTCACAGCCTCTCCATGGGAAGAACAATGTCACCTAGATTGCAGGTGACATCCTTGCATCATTTCAGCTGTGAAGATCAAGGTGGGCGCCTTGTGTGGACACTGACAGGGCTGAGTGGCTCCTGGCACTTTGCCTTTGTTGGGGCGTGGGGCTGCTTTGGCATTGCCAAACTGAAGTTCTATTGCTCTCTTTAAATTTCTCATGATTACTCTGCCAAAAGACATTTCAAGAAAGACTTACTGCACATCCAGTCCTCTTTTAACCTTAACTCCCACGCTGTGCTTCCCCGAGTATAAGGTTTCTTCTTAGCTGCAACTTACCAGAGTAGATAGTCATAGCACGTCTGCATTTACCTGCCCTGTTCATTTTTTTTTGAATAATTTTAAACTGAAAATAGGGATATAATTTCTAAGGTCAGGTACTTCGTGCTGGACAGATAACAGCATGTGTAGTCACCTGTGGGTGGGCTGTGTGGGAGCTACTGGTGTTTAGGTACCTACCAGTGAGTATCTGGATCCAGGTCAGAGGGCTGTGGTTTATAATGGGAACTCTAAGAAGTTTTCCAGATCCTGGACTTCTGGAAGGTACCTCCATATCCTGAGAACCCTTTAGCACAGGGCTTTAACTTTGGGTGGCAGCTTTGTACTTTTCTCGATAGCTGAATGTTTAAGTGTAGGACTGACTAAGTAATGGACTGGGAAACATTTCATCACCCACCTCCATCCCAGTGGGGTGCATTGTGCATCCCTTCACTGTGATTTCACCATCATTAACGAAAGGAAAATTTTTAGGGCTTGAAGTTTTCTCACTTAATTTTTCCACAGTACTATATCATTTTAATATAAATGCATTCATGCATTTTTGAGAAGTTTATTTCTTATGTAATAATATATGTTAAGATCTTTTTATCAAATAAGATAAAAGCATTATAAAACAAGTTTTGAATGTCATAGCAAAAAAATTACTGTATGGCTTCATCAAAGAGGAGTTAAGCCAATGGTTTCTTTGGTCCTCCATAAGAATACAAAGAAGTCTTTGTGTTCACCTAGCTGAAAATCGAAGAGAGTTATTCCTGTTATCTACTGATTGACGCTCTAATTTGATTAAATTTTCCATGCGATAGAGGACAAAATACATCTGGGCATATGTCCTTTGCACTGAGCTAATGGATCCATCACGACTGCTGCCTTAGTCACCAAAGTAAGTGGGGTAAGAAAAGAATGTTACTTCTGTAGTAATACTCATCATTAAGTCTACACAATTACTATACTGTGTATGCATTTCAGGTTTATCTTTTCCTAGTTCATAACAGTGGCTTACTTATAAGAGTTTTATCCTATAATTTGTTCATTGACAGTGAAATAAATAGAAAAAATTAAATATGGGTATTGAACAAGATACATGCCTACAGCTTTTTTAGATGTCCTGCTTGAATCGCTGCACTGACATAAGGATGATAATATTCTGTATAGTTTGTAGTAGTAAGGAGTGAGTATCTTTTAATAGTATTTTATTCAGTAAAAAATACATCTAATTGGGCACTAGTGAGTACAAATGAGTTATATGTTCATGTTGGTGCCTTGAACCAGGGAAAAGTGATACTATTTCTGTAACATTATGGGCTGATACGGGGTGTCACTGGAGCTGGGGGGGGGGGGCAGCAGGGCTGAGGTAGCTTCACTCTACACAGCAGCTCTGAAAGCAGCCCAAGTAAGGGAAAAGTTGTCTTTGATCCTTCTTTCTTCCTTTCATCACAGCAGAGCACTTACGTAGGAGTCGTGAATGTATTAGCTGAACAAACAGATGGAATGACCTCAAAGCAAAGTAGGATTTACAAGACGTGGAGTTGGTGTTCAAATTTCAAACAAAGCAACAGAAGAATCCTACAAAATGCAATGTGTAATGTGGACATGCTGATTTTGATCCTGAGCAGCGGATCCAGCTTACGCCGCCTCATTTCAAAGTCTCCTGAATTCACAGTTTTGGGGTATTAAGGACCTTTATAAAAGGAAATGGAAACTGTTGCTTTCACTAGCTATTCTTCAGTTTCAATTAATAAATATATAGTTTCTTGTAATAGAATGAAATCAATTCCTTTTCTTTATGCACTCCACAGGCTTTTCTGTTGATGTATTATTAAGTTGCAAGTTATCGGAAAAACCAAAAAAACACCAAAAAAAAAACCCCAAAGAAGCAAATCTAGCCCCCAAACTGAGTTGGGAGCTATAGGCAAAGACAAATAATGGTCAATACTGCTGCATCAGCATAATGAGGAAAGCAAAAGCCCCAGGCATGGAAGAATGAGCATCCACTTAGCTGTGGGATGCTGCCCTGGTGTTAAAGTGTAGCCGAGAGCACTGCCTCTCCCCATCACAGCAAACACAGCTTTTTGCCTGTTTTCCTTCTTCTGTCTGCTCTTGCTGTTTATCTGAAAATTGAATTTCAGTGCTCTTTACCTCCATTTTAGTCTGCTGAGCACATGTATTTGTAAAGGCATTGCTGGGGGATTTTGCAGTACCTCTAAGAGAAATACCTGGAGTGCCCTGTTGTCCTGTTGCAGTCTGTCTTGTGCACAGACCAGTGTGGTTTTAGTCTTCCTGGGCTTTTACGCTGGGAGAGAAATAAACTGCATGCAGATGGGAACTTGAAACACGGTATGAGCTAATTTCAGGGTCTGGGCCAGGACAAAGAAATGCAACAAGCGTGTGGGTCTTCTTGGTGATAATGCAGTGAATTGTAAACTGCGCGTGAGAGTGTAAGAGATGCTGCGTAGTATCCCGCCAGCCCGATCATCAGAAAAATCTGTAGGTAAAGCCCTAAACGTGTGAGGAATTGAAATTCAGTTCAAGCGAGGCTGAGTAGGTGTTTGTTCAGCAGATTGCTTAGACTTTAATCATGCTTAAGTCTTTAAGTTAGATAATTGTTCTACCACCTGATAATTTGAATTGTATTGAAGAACAATATGCTAAAACATCTTCTGTGAGAAGCAGTGGAGGAAATGATTGTTTGATTCCCTTTTGTTCATTTCTTGCACAGCATCATGTCAGTTCTGATGTTTTCTATTTAATTTGGTTGCAGTGAATGCATTTTTCCCTACAAACACTGGCTCCAAATACACATTTACTGCCGCTGCCTGTGATGCTATAGCTTGGGGAGCTGGGACTCACTACCAAAGACCAAAGCCTCTGTGTAATTTGTCTTGGGTAAGCAAATGCCATTCTTCTTCCAGCTATGCTGTGGGAACTAGGTTAAATTTCCTAGTAAGGACATGTCTGAGATTTCCATTTGAAAAGTTTTAGGATTTGGGGTACAGGTTTCACACAGGTTTCACCCTACTAAGAGGGAAGTTGTGCAGTGATTTCAAAGTCCTTGAAGTAAAACTATATATATATTTGTTTCTCGAAATTAATTTAAGCTGTGCCTTGCTGCTACATTTTCTTCATTTTGTGGCATTGCTGTCTGCTGGGATGAAGAGGATTACAATATAATGGCTGTTGCTTTATCCTTCTGTAGGACACAAGCTGTTGGCAGGGGGCTGCATCCCCCCAAATGCTGTTCGATGCAGAGCAGTGAGCCTCAACTCGTGCTGGACTGGAGGTGCTCGAATACTTGTGGCAGCTGGAGGAATTGTTGTTTCCAGCCAGTTCCCTGCCGCTCTCTGGACTGATGCTATAGTGAGGAAATCTGTGCACGCTGCAAGTCATGAGATGTACCGAGTTCTCCATGTTGCCAGGGAAACATCCAGTTTTAGGCACAGCCCTAAATGTTCTTTTTTCTTAGTTTGCTCAGTCCCACCTCCCTCGTGGACTGTCCGTCCTGCTGCTGTTCGTGCGAACTGGGGTTGCTGCGAAATCTGAAAGGGAAAACTGACTTTGGAGATACTGGCAAAGAAGAAATATAAGAAGGAAATGGGAAACAAATAAGGAAAGAATGGTGCATTTCGGTTTTCTTTCCATCTGAAGATGGAGGGGTTTGCTTTGGTTTGAATATTGGTGCATTTTGGGATTTCCTGTGCAGGCAGGGGATTGCAGGGACACTGTGGCCTCTGTCCAAGCCGCAGTAAGTCCCCAAGGAGACCCAATGAGATGGAGTTGAACTGGTCCAGATGATGCTGAGCACCAGAAGAAAGGGCCATTTTTCTGTGTCACGTATCTACGTGTGGCACTGCCTCTGTCCCTATGCCAGGGCTCAGCCCGCCTTGGGCACAGCTTTAGAGCCCAGTTGTGTGGGGCCGCTACAGGGCACCTAAGCTGTGGCACAGCCTACTTTGGGGAATTGAAATGAGCTTCACGTTGAACCGAACCGGGGTTCTGCTGCCAATTAAGTCAATGACAAAGTGTTGGTTGGTTTCAGGCGTAAACAGGCTGACCCAAAATTTACTGCTGTTATGTCTTATTTGCATGAAGTTAACTACCTGTATTTTCAGGTTCACCTAACTTTATGGAGATGGGCATTAAGTCTGGCAACCCACTGCTACCTGAACTGCTGTCCAAAGGCTCTGTGGCAAGATGCATTTCAGGTGGGTTATTTTTCTCATCTCTGTGAAAAGCATCTTACTGACAGCCTTGTATTTCTCCTTGCTCTTTATCCGTCTAGTATGGAAATTTGCTAAGAGCATAGTAGTGAGTTGGAAAATCTGCTTGGACTAATAATACATCTGCCAGACCTGAAATTTGTAAATGGTTGTCTGAATAGAGCCCCAAACAGGGTTTCCAATGGAAAAGTTCTATCTGAGCGTGCGATCCTGAGAAACTCTCGTCCAACTTTGAATTTGGCCCTACTTTGAGCAGGGGAGGGACTAAAGAACTCTAGAACTACTTTCCAGTATAAGTTATTGTTGTAATCTATATTATAATACTGCAAATTTGAATTAGTAATAATCATAAGATATACCTGAGCTCTGGGAGAACATAATTGAAATATATGCTGTGACATCCTCATTCTTCACATGCTCAGCAAAGTAAGGTGATGAAAGTTTGCGTGCACTTTGCATAGACAAATATTTGTATGCTGCACTTGTCTAAATGAAGGCCTAAAAGCCCAGTTTCTGGTTATTCTAAATGTAGCCTACAGTGTTTTCAGTTTTTTTTCTTTTTAGTTTTCATGGCATTTATTATCTGTATTTAAAAGAATTGGTCATGTGACAAATAAAACTGCTAATGACTGTAAGATTGCAAATTGCCCATGACTGTCTAAACGCATTCCAAACTGCAACTGTGCAGTGGAATTTGTTACCATCCTGGCAACTAAAATATGAAGTTGGATGTGTGTCTTTAGGGTGAAAGGCAAACGCTCGCCGTAGATAACCAGCTTGTTTTCTATGTTCACCTGTCCACTGTGGAACAACCAGTTAAATGTGCAAGTCAGTGCCTTGCACTGGAGAATAGCGATGCTGACTATTTCTGTAGCATTATGGGCTGATATGGGGTGTCACTGGAGCTTAGGGGAGCAGCAGGGCTGAGATAGCATCACTTTTACACAGCATCTCCTGAAGGCAGCCCAAAATTAGGGGATTTTTTGTGTCTTTTTTTTTTTTTTTGTATTGCATCTGAAAATACATCTTTTCCACCCCCTGTTATTTCTGCTTTCTCTCTCTCATCTGTTGCTTAGCTAGTTTCACAGATCTAATAGTTAAGATTTACCATTAAGAATCAAATCAGGTTTCCCTGAAAGATGATGAAAATGAAATATCCTGTAGGCTGCATTTGGATTGACTGTCGGTTTTCAGGCTCTCTGCTGTCAGGATCATTTAATGGGTGGCAGGCTACTGCTCATTCATTTTCTTTATTTGGCAACGAAGGGGGAGCAGGGAGGCAGATGAGAACAAAAAAACCCCAACAAACCTCATTATATTAACAGAAAGATTAAAGTTTTTAAAGAAGGGCTGACACTGTTTGTTCACGTGCACACGGTAAATACTGGAAAATACATGCAGCGATTAAAGAAAGCTGGGTGAGAATAGTAAAAAAGCTATGAAAGCAACTGCAGTGTTTGCATTTGTAGAGAAAAATATCTGGAGTGGTAGGGACCAGCGTTCTCCAAGTTGCTCCTGGACAAGGACTGTGGCAGAGGTCACTATTTAGCCCTGCTGGCAATGGAGTGCTAGAGAAACAAACAAAAAGCCCACAGGGAGCACATCAAAAACTCAGAAGAAAATTTAAGCTGTTTTTTTTCATTGCAAAGGTTGGCAGCGAGGACCTTGAGGTCCTGCCCTGGGTACCACGCTGCTCAACACCTGTTTTAATGGCTTGGATAGGGAATAACGTAACTGTCATGCAGACAGCACAAAGGTTTGGGTAGGATGGTGGGGATCTTCAAAGAGAGATTTTAAATTAGTGAAAGAAATGGGCAATATAAGGGGAAACACTCTTAGACCTATTTTGAACGGTGTATTTCGAACTGAATGTTTCCCCCCCCCCCCCCCCCGCTCTATTTTCGTGGCTATTACTAGCTTCTTTCTATTTAAAACTTTAAAAAATATATATCAATTTCCTTCCTGAGCACAGGAAGTCAAAGAGCTGAATTTTGACTATTAAGCTAAAATAGCCTAAATAGATGATTGCTGCTACATCAGGCAGCAAGTGTGCAGCCATCCGTGAAGTCTGAGAGGAGAAAATTACTTCTGTTTCATATGATGACTGAGTTGATTAAAATATTTAGTAGTTTTTTGTTGATGCTTTATCATGAATGTTTCCATTCTCCTCTAGGTAAGAGAACAGCACAGATTTCCTTCTTGGTGCAAAGTTTAAATATGACCCCATTCATTTGCATGTCTGATGTGCAGCACGGGCTGTGCTTGTGGCCAGAGGTTCATGCAGATATTTATGCCTGTCCACTGTTTCATTCTGTCTCTGTCCTGGAATACGTCTACATCTCTTGACTGTCAAAATACAGTGCTCTTAATATTTTGGCTCACGTGAACCTGGCGTACTGTGTGTTGCTATCTCTGCAGGACAGCATAGCAGAGGACAGGAATTTGCCAAGAGCCTTGTAATTGCCCTGGAGAACTCTTGCATTTGTATTGATGGATAGGATGTTCTGGTTATGTGCTGTCCAAGCCAAATGTCTGACCTTTCCTGTGTGCCAGAGAAAGGAGCGTCACAGCTTCAAGACCAGTGCAGGGATGAGCACCTTGAGGCTGCTACAAGCCCGAAGGGTGAAAGGACGTGTGAGGAAGTGGCTGGGAGTACACAGTTGCTGTTGAGGTCTGAGCCATCCAACCATGGGACTTTAACAAGGCTTCTACTCCAGTAAACCACTGAATCCTTAATCTGTTAGTGAGGTGCCTTTAGTCACCCTCTCCGTACATGGCTTCACTGCAGCTGAGTATTTCTGGAGCAAAGCTGTTTTTCATATGCCTGACTTTCTTCCACTGATAGCAGAGATTTATTTGAGAAGTTTTAGCAAGTCCCTCAGAAGACACTCTTTTGCCCACCTGCAGGGGAGGCACGGGAGAGCCATTTCTGGTCTAAATTATGATTAAATTTGCCTCATCAAAGATTCTTTGGAAACAATATTGCATTTTCATCTGGGCAGATGTATAACTTAACTGCCTTAACATTCCCGCAGACTCATAACACCTGAATGATCACAGCATTAATACAGTATAAAGACTTCCATAATTCAGTGTCACCTCATTACTGTTAAGAGAAATGTAACGTCAACAGTGACAAATGCAGAATAACTCCATTTACTGATGGTACAAATTGGATTCAGTTGAGGTTTCACACAATCAAAAAAGCTGGAGAGAATCAAAAGGCTGTTTTACATACATAGGTGTCTGGGAGTAGGTACAAGGTAGATGGTATTTCATGCTCATTAATCAAGGGTTAGGGAAGAAACTGAACTGTTCAACTGTGATAAAGCTATCCTTGCTGGTATAAGTAAAATACCTCTTCACTTTGAAGACTTCCTTAAAAAGATAATGCAGTTTAGTTTGTATTAACAGAGAGGCATGTTTGGTTTTTGCTGAGTAATATTATAGTTCTCAAAACTGCAAGAAGGGCAACTTTTAGCTGCCACCAACTGCAAGGTGAAATACTCAGTGTGAAAAATCATCTCTCGAATTGCTCCATCTGAGGTCAGTTCTCCCCACTGGCACGAGTAGGGAAGCTGGGGAGTGGAGGAGTTAGACCAGAGGCAGGAGTTGCCTCTGGATATGCAGAGCCAGATCCCCTTCTGCATCCCAGCCGAGATGGGAGCTGGGAATCCAGCTTTCTTTGTGCTGAGAAATTTGGCCACTGTAGCTAAACACAAACACGGTTTCAAAGCAAGCAAAATAAGCTCAATTGGCAAATGCAATTCATGCTGCTTCTATGCATCTCTGCTATATATTTGCCAGCAGAGAAACATGGCAGGTGGATGCAAACGTATTTCTTAAAATTTCCACCCCTGGTGGAGCTTGGCAGCACCTAGTGCCAACCTGGCATGATATGCTAATTCCAGTGGCCCCAGAGCATGAAGGGAAGGATTGAAGAAAATGCCAGATCTTTCCTGAACAATCTAATAAGTTTAATGAGGGCACTAAGCAGAGAAATGCCCCCTCGCAGACTGCCTGCCAAAGCACTTGTTCCCAGAGACATCTGGGAGAGGAACCCCTATGCAAACTCCAGTTCTTGAGTGTGGTGTTAGAGGTGTGTCTGATAAATACGAGGGCCTGGAGATTAAAGGCTGATGTCCAAAACCAAAACTCATCAAAGCGGGGTAGAGAGCTTGGTGGTCACTGCAGACTGGGCAAGGCTTGTGCCTCCACTGGGTCCCCAAACCACCAAGCAACCGCTGCTGTTGCTGGACAAATCACGATGCTGTCAGATCACCAGCGCCATGTATTTCAAGGAGAAAGGAAGACTTAAAATTGTGGGGTTTTTTTACCCTACTGGATATGATCTCCAAATCCCTCCAGAAAGGGAAATTGCAGACTGTTTGTCACTGTTGGACTTCGTGAGTTGGGCATTTTTGTCTACTCTACAGTGCAGCATGCTCACTTTCTCAGAGGTATTAGTCTTAAAAATGTGGATGTTTGAGACTTAGTGATTTAAGCAGTTTTAGGTTTTTCCTGGAGCCTGATACATTTTTGCACAACTGCATAATTTCAAAGTTTTATTAGGAGAAATGCCACAACTGGCAGGGCTCTCTTGTGGCAGAGTCTAGATCAGAATTGTATGTGAAGTGTCAAGGTTTATTTTCTTATCTTGTTGCATAGATTTTTAGAAGTCAAGCTTTTGGACAGGGGGAGGGAAGATCTGTCCTCTTTTCCCTGCTGAAATTAATAATAGCCAGGAGCAGTCAAGTGATGATGGGGTAGGAATGAATCCAAGGAAAGAACAGAATGGGGCTGCTGCACATCAGAGTTCTACCGAACTCCCCTCCGTATTCCCCTCACCTTCTGTCCTGTAATGATTTTAATCATGAAAGCAGAAAATAAGGAAAGCGAAGAAAAATGTCACTAGGTTACTTAGTCAGTGAATCTCTGGCAAGTGCAAAAAGATCTGTCTGGTTCCTGGGACCATGCCCTTGTGGTATTAATATCTGTTCTGTAGGGGCACTTTTTCTTACCTGCAATTTTACTTCACGGGTAGATGTGTTGGTTAAAAATCTCTTTGCATTGTTTCTGGAAGAAAATAGCTGCATCCCGCTTGATTAAAATCTCTCAGAAAACTGCGGTGCTGGCTCTTGCTCTGCAGGTAGCGGCTGTTGCGACTGTTTGTTCAGTGGAGGAGCTTGCTGGACCTCATGCCACTGCTAGTATTACTTCTCTCCTCGGCCTCATATGGCATAGTCCCTTCATGTGTTGTGAATACCACACCCAACTTTTCCTGCAGCTTGATTTTTTTCTCTACTTTTCCTTGTCTTTCAGCATGTGTATAGATATTCATTAAAAATAATGTGAAAGCACAAGTAAAATGAATAACTATATGTATATATCTGTCTGGCTGACCCTTCCTCCCCCAAATATAATAATCTAAAATCCTGTTTATTTGCTGCATCCAGACCTTTTCCACCAGCAAACGGCTCTGCTGGACTCAGCTAGAACCACAGGGCAAATGAATGAGGGGGGTATGAAACAGAGAGCCCTGTGTTTGACTGAAAATATGAAGGAAAGTGCTACTAGAGCAGAAACGATGCTATATTACCCTGTGTGATTGTCATTCCTTGGAGAGGAGCTTCAAAGAGAACTCAGAGGTCTCTGCAGCTCCATCATTCCCCAGGGAATCTCAGCAATCAGCATGATTCAAAACAGTCCATGGTGAAAGGGGTAAAACCCTCCAAAAGGATGCGTTGCTTCCTTGCTGGGGAAAGAAAACCAAGAAAGAAATGGCCATGAAAGAAAGGCAAGACAGAAAGGCAAATAATCTGCTTCTTTTCTGAAAGGGGAATGACCTGCAGGGTATTCAGTAAGATTTGCTGGATGAGATGTCTTCTCTGTGTCTCAGGGTTGCTCACTTGTCCCACGAGCATGGCTGCGGTCCTGGGGAAATCACAAACTGCGGGGCACCGCATCCTGCTGCAGCCTTTGTTGTTCTCATCCCTCCCAGGAAGCAGAATTTTATTTTCCCTGTTTTCTTTATGCCACTGCTGACAGCAGCATTTGCCCAGGCAGAAATTGTTCTTACAAGAATTACATTTCTTTTCTAAAATTTCTCCCACTGCTGATTGCTTAAAAGAAATCGAATGGCTGTTCTACCAGCTCTTAAATCAGCGCTGCTCAGAGAGCGACTGAAGAGCTCTCCAGAGAAGCAGCAAATAAGAAGTCCCTTCTGTTTCTGGAGAGCTAATCTGCTCTAAAGACGGGCGGTGAGCCAGCAGGCATGGAGGGAGCGGTTTCCCCCTGTGTGGTGCTGAGGACCAGGCAGGCTGGCTGTGCTGCATGCCTCTCTCAGATCAAGAGCTAGGTTGCTGCCGCTCCCTCTGTGCCTTGGCTTTCTTTCTGATTTTAAAAGCTGTGTATGGGGACAGAGCAGCAAATTGGAGGCCAGTTGTGTTCAGATGCTGTGGCAAAGAGACCTGCACTAGAGCAATGCCTGTGAGCTGGGTTACATCTTGTGAAGCTGAAGCCTGCAGAGGAGTGGGGAAAACAAGTGCTTTGAGGTGGGAATAACGTTGCTTTTTCCTGCTTTTGTCTGCCAGAAGGATGCTGGGGGTTGAGCACTACTGAAAAACAGTTTTTCTGGCACAGGGATTCGAGCCTCCTGGCTACACCCTGCTGCGATGAGGATTTGGCACCCAAACAAAGTGCTTCTGTATTGAGGCGCTCTCTCCCAAAGGTCTGTTTGAGGGGAGAAAAATAAAGAGAAGAAGAAAACCAACCAGCAGAAATCCCTTAGAAAGAGCAGCTCCAGGTTAGTGCTGCACCATGAGCTTTGAAAATCAATGTTGACAATTGCAAGGTGATGCACAAGAGGAAGAATAATGTGAATTGCAGACACAGAGCTCCAGATTATTTGCAGACACCTGGGCCACGCTGCCGGCAGCCGGGTAAAGAAGCATGTCTCAAAGCACAGAACTAGAAAGGTCATAGTGTGCATCATGGGACAAGTGACAGCTCTCAAAATATTTTGGTGGCGCCATTAAATAACATGCCTGAAGCTTAGGAGTGCCTCAAGGGAGGTTCCAGCTCCTGTGTTCTGGTGAACACCCTCAGGGCAAACAGGTCTTTTAGGTGGAGATTTCTGACTTGATCCTATGCGACTCTTCACTCTTCCCAGTTTTCTTCAGTTCTGATCTTTCCCAGCCCTATCCCAGCACTGGCGCAAAGATGTTGACTCAGAGGGACACCTCAGTGGAACGGGGCAGTGAGCTGTGGGTGCCTGGATCTGAGCCACCGGAGAAGGACTGAGGCTCTGTGAAGGTTCAGACTCCTCCTTACAGTTCACATGGGGATCTCTGAGCCACCTCAGCCCATGGACATCCCTGCTCTGCGTCAACCTTGTTACGTTGTGAAAATCATGTGAAAGTACCTGTTTGCATTCAAATATCTTTAGCGCCCGAGATAATCCCTTTGTGGCCAATTATCTTAAACATTATCTCTTGCTCCAAAATTGCTTTTTGAATCATAGAACGGTTTGGGTTGGAAGGAGCCTTTAAAGGTCATACAGTCCAACCCCCTGCAGTGAGCAGGGACATCTTAAATTCCATCAGGTTGCTCAGAGCTCTGTCTAACTTGACCCTGAATGTTCTCCAGGATAGGGCTTCTACCATCTCTCTGGGCAACCTGTTCCTGTGTTTCATCATCCTTGTTGTAAAAAAATTCTTATTTATATCTGGTCTAAATGTACCCTCTTTTAGCTTAAAACCATTACCTCTTTTCCTATTGCAACAGGATCTACTAAAATGTCTGCCCCCATCATTCATGTAGGCTCTCTTTAAGTATTGAAAAGCCACATTAATATCTCCCTAGAGGCTTCTCTTCTACAGGATGAACAACCCCAACTCTCTCAGACTGTCTTCATAACAGAAAGTCTCTCTTCTCTTAAGAGATCAGATCAATCTTCCACCCCAAGGGCTGCAATGGGGCAGAAGTACCCTTAATCTCTGGGTTTGGTGAGGTCTGAAGCAGGAATATTTGGTTGGCTCCTATTAATTTGGTTTCAGTGGGGGTGTTGGCAGCAGAGGCTTCAAAGAGCCCATTTGTCTGCAGTGATGCATTTGAATGTTTTTTTCACATCCATGCAGTAAGGGAGTGGACTTTGCAAATTGAATTTTTCACTTTGGATCCATCAGATTATAGGAAATGGAAGCAAAAATTAATTAAAAGGACTAAAAGGGATACTTGGAAACCTAATGCTTATTAAACAATATTTTCAGTTCTTAGGAAACAGCATGCTGGCTTTATTATGAACCAAATAGACTACGTTGCCTATAGGGTTAAATAATGACAACCATACCCCCATTGCTCATCTCCCAGCAAATTTTAATTTCTGCTCAGAAGAAGTTGCCTGTTCTTCAGGACTAGTATTGCAGAGAACACTGATTTTTTTTAGCAGAATATTATGAAATGTTGAAGACTGAGTGGGTGCCACCAATGTAAGGCTGATGTTATTTATATCCCCTATGTCTCATTCAAGTGATAAATCTGCAAAGACAGTGAGGATCATATCCTGCAGCCCATACTGGTAAGGGCATTCCTTACTCATAAATTGAAAACTAATGTTTATTTCTCTTTAATTAAATACACCATTACCCAAAGTCCGTGTTAAAATATTTTAAAAGAAGTAATGTAATCAATATAACAACTGTGCCTTTACAAAAATATTTCATGTTCGGTAAGTGCCAGGTTTCCTCTCTTTGCTGAATTATGAGTTTTTTGAAATGGATAAGGGGAATACTGTGGGTTGAGATGGTCTGTAAATGCAAGAGAAGTATTTTTTTCTTGACTCTCAGGAGGGCACTTCAGCAAGCTGCTGCCTAGAAAGTACCCAGTATATGAATTGATTCTTTTTTTTTAATGCCGTGCAACATTTCTCCTAAACTCCTCCTCTAATACTGATATACGTGTTTGTCATATGCAATCCATATATAAAACATATATGTTTAAATTTAGTGTCAAAATAAGTTAACTGTTAGAAACAGTGGATTTTGTTCTCCCCTCAGGCTTGTTTTTCACATTGGTAAGTTTTGGTGGTGGTGGTGGGGTGTTGTGTTTTGTTTTATTTCTGCTGGGTCATTCATGCTCATGGAGCACTGGAGAGGGTGTTGTTACAGGGAAAGGTTTTCTTTTGAACAAACTGTGTGAGATGGGTGGATACTGATGAAGTCTGACTGTTCCCTGCTCCCTTTCTGCAATGTTCACAGCAAGGATGAGTTTGGGCTCCTGTTCCTGCTCCTGTGTGGTCACTGATGTGCACCCTGGTGGCAGAGGCGTCACATCCCATAGACACCAGGTGCTTTCCTAAACATGCCCCAAACAGGAAGAAAGGGAGGAGGAGCATGGAAATAACCAGTAGAAGAGTTTGGAGATCTCTTCTTTTTTACCCCCTTAGGGAACTAAGCAAAAGTCAGGTTTTAAAACACTCAGGAAATGCTTTATTTGCTGTAAAATAAATACTCTGCTGTCGCTCCACTCCCTTACTGGTACCTGGAGGAGATAAACCAGAAGCATAATGTGTCTGATTTAGTGTCTACATGTTCTCAGCAGGTATCTTCTCCTGTTAATGTCTTGCATGGTGTCAGTTGTATCAAGGTAATCAAGGTGATTTTTTGCAGCCACTTGCTTTTCCCAGGAAAAATACTGCTAGTGGTGTGGTAAAAAAAGTCCTTTGTGAAGATAGTCTATCTTTTGAATTATCTTACATGTGCTTCTAATGCCAAGAACCACAGACTGCTTAAAAATAATAAAAAAGAAATGTCAGGCAAATAAAAGTTAATTAAATGCACAATGAAGGAGGCTTAATTTTAGTCCTAAAAGGAGCCATGGATTTCGCAGAACATATCTACAAAGGTGGCAAAATCCCTGACTACAAGGTGTAAACCATCCCCCACTCCCTGGCAAGACATCAGGATGGCGTCTGAAGACTATTCAAGCTCTCAACACTGCCAGATGTGGAGGAGATTATTGGCCAGGGGTTTAGGGAAATGAGAACGTGGTGAGCTAACACAAAGACACTGCAAAATGTTGTATATGATTAATACACTTGAATCTCATTGTACAGGAAGAGCTCGGAGATATTCCCAGCCTAATGCAACTCGAGATTTAAAGGTCAGTTCCTTTTCCCTCTAAAGTCTAAGGAGATGTGTGTTTTGCAGGAAGATAAACTGAGCTCCATGTTCTTCACTACACACTTGTTCCAGCATTTCAGGTGTGGTGAGGCAATGAGGGGAGCCAGAAAAGCAAGTGAGACAAGGCAGTACCTGAAGGGGCTCCAGGAAAGCTGGAGAAGGGCTGTGCACAAAGGCTTGTGGGGATAGGATGAGGGGGAATGGGTATAAACTGGAGAGGGGCAGATTTAGACTGGACATTAGGAAGAATTTCTTCACCATGAGAGTGGTGAGGCTCTGGCACAGGTTGCCCATGGTGGTTGTGGCTGCCCCACCCCTGGAGGTGTTCCAGGCCAGGTTGGATGGGCCTCAGGCAGCCTGATCCAGTGGGATGTCCCTGCCCACGGCAGGGGGGTTGGAACCGGATGATCTTTCAGGTCCCTTCCAACCCAAACTATTCAATGATTCTGTGGTTCTGTGACTTGGGCACACTAGTGAAGCTTTTCATAGGAACACTCATTTCCCTTGCTGAGACTCTTCACGAGGATAATGAAAGGCTAATAAAATGCTTCTCCATTACCAAAACTCAATGGAGGGTGCAGACGGCGGGTGTGTGCTCTGGGCCAGGCAGCGCTCCCTTTCTGGCAGCCTTCCTGGGGCCGCACGGTGCCAGTGGGAAGCAGGTGTGTGGGCAGAGGTGCCGTCCACCCACGGCTGTACCTGACCTCTCAGGAGCACTGATGGGACACGGAGTGCTTCTTTCTAAGTAAGAAAAGTACAAAAGCCCATAAAGGAAGGACTGCCAAACCAAAAGAAAGTGATGACAAAGCAAAACTCTAGCAGTGAGCAGCCTGACGGGCAGCCTCCTGCCCTGGCCGGGCCCACAGAGCTGCTTAAATGTTTTCATCCAGTGGTCTTACGCTTGAGGCTTATAGCTCCACAGCCAAAATAAAGATACTGGAACTTGTTCACAAGCACCTGCAAACCTGCTCAACTTGCAGGTTTTATATCCAGGTAGCATGAATGCTAGGAAGAGAGGGACAGAGAAGAGGGTTTTTTTCAGTTTATTAAATGGCTGCATGCTACAATTGCTTGTTAATTTAAAAAAGATGTAAGTTAATAATAGCAGATATGAGACCTGCTGTATTTAATCTTGGAGTCTACAAGGCTCTCCTCACCCTTGACCCGTCACTGTTGTTGTACATTAGGATTACGTATTCTGTGGAGTGTGCTGAATTTCTTAACGGATGGGATAACATCATTTCAAATCCCAAGGAGCAATAAGATGCCTAAAATACCAGACCTTCAGACCACTGGGCTTCTGTCAGGCTCTTTTCTTTAGTCCTTCTCTCCACCCTGGATGCTTTTTCTTACCACCATCTAGGAACCATTTACACCAAGTGGCTGATATTTTGGTAAACCCTTCACATTTAATCTTTGACAATATAACAGCTTTGTTAATCACTGTAACAGAATAAATTAAATGCTCCCTGTCTGAGCTGACCTAGTTTGGAGGTTAAAATTATGCAGCCTAGATAGGAAAAAAAAAAGATCTGGAAAAAAAATATTTCTCATCCTAATTTTGCAATATGAAAGGAAGAGAAAATCAGCATCATCAGGAAAGCAGGCTTCATCTTGACAAGTAACTTTGTTTTGAAATGTAATTATTGGACCAGACTAGGAGCATGGAAGGGCCCAAAGGAAAAATCAATCGTGGCTTTGCTGTGATTGCAGGCGGAGTGGCCTCTGGAAGCACTGCTGTCCTGTCTGCAACTCCAAAGTGTTACCTCTTGCTCAGAGGTAAGTGGGGCGAGGGCTGGAATCAGAGGTAGGCTGAGCAATTGTTTATCTAAACTCCAAGCTTGATGCTACTGGATTACTTCTGCAGCCTCTGATCTGGGAGCAAGCTGTAATCATCGAACTGTGTGGGTCTGAGACTGTCAAAGGCGTGGAAAGAGAAACTGCTTTGGGCACCCTCACCGTTGGGTGGAATGGGGTCGGATAGGTGATTGCCTTTTCTCTGCGGAGGAAAGAGAAACAATGTCTTGCTTGCCTTACCCCTGCTATTTAAGTCCTAGGGGTCCTGCCGGATTGTACGTGACAATGCAAAAGGAGCAGAAATGCATGTGAAATGTCCTTTCCTAATGTGGACAGAGCAGCTTGTCCCTGGGATGATGATTGGTGGTTCTGTGAGGTTAGTAGCATGCTCTCTGCCACACGGCTGCAAATATACAGAGAAAGCAGGTTAAATCCAATCTGTGGTTTAATGTGATGATGCTTCTGCACTTGAAACTTATCTCTCTTGTGGTCTCTGCACTGGTCTGAGAAGCAAGCCCCGGTGATGGCAACGTGTTAAAGACAAACTGCCTCTGTCTAAAACACCTTCAGTATCAGAAGTTTCATTCCTTGGAGCAAGAGAGAAGGAGAGAGGATGAAGGGGGGATAATTATGCAATGACAGTATTTTTTCAGTTTTCTTTATCATTATTTACAAAAGAGGGAAATATTATTACTCTGCTGATGCAGTGCAAAGAAAAACTGCCAAAATGTTGCTGTTAGATGCACAATACACCGAATGCATGAAGACATGAGAGTAGAGGTCCTTTGCTGGGTTGTCGCAGACAGCCAGTGAATACAGTGATAGGTCAAACCATTTCTTGCAGAGGACTTACGGGATTACCTATATGTCTTTGTCAGGCTTTCCCATCAGTGATTGAGTGCATGGGCACAGGGTGAGAGGGGTTGTTTGGCAGGAACATGGGATAAGCCAGACACAGCACTACAGAAAGCTGCTGTACTTGCTATGCTCTCCTCACCATGACAGTCCTTTCTGTGTCCCCTGACTGCTCACAGCTCTATCTCTCAACAGGACAACTTGCAGAGACCTGCATGGAAGTGCCAGTCAGCCTGAGGCATGCAGGGGCTGGCATTGATTTATTAAACGCCTTTCCTAATTGTATGCCATTAGAGGAGTTTTAACCAATCCTGGGAAAGGGCATTTGTTTGGCTGTTGAAGTCATAAAAATTAAGTGACATTTGAATTACAGCTTTGCTGCTTTCATTTTTAAAGAGGGGCCTGTGAACATGTTTGCGTTTGGTTTTCCCACTCAAGATGCTTGTCTACCCCGTGTGTCATCTTGCAGAGCTAGAAACCAGAGTCTTTCCTGATGCTGTCACTGGTTCCAGTATCTCCAGTGACTACACAATGCGCTGGACGCTGCCTGCTCCTTTCAGATTTGTCAGTGCAATTTGCATATGGTTAATATTTGTGCCTCATTGTCATAAAACTTGATTATTATTGGCCTTTATTAACTTCTTTTGTGTAGGTCATTACCTTGCTTTATGGAGGTGTTCAAAATGTGCAGAACTCGATCTAGATGCTTTGATTGCGTGCATAAAACTTGTAGGAGATACTGTAATAAAGCTTACTGAGCAGCTAGTAAATGTCCTCCTGTTCTGAAGGAACTGGATGTGCTTCGTGTTTCCTGATGAGCAATTCATCAGCTTTAAGGAAGAATTTTCCATTAATCAGAGAGTATCTCAACTGCAGTGTGCCCTGTATGTCTATGGGTTAGTAAAGGAGCAAGTGTCATTTCCTTGTGAGCCTATGTCTGCTGCCAGCCGTGCTGGGAATCTCCCACTACTGCCTCTTGCCATCAATGATTTCTTCTGTTACATACTGTCTAATGTTTCACATTTTCTCTTTTAACAAACAAGAAAATATAAAAGTGACAAAAATTTAGTACTGAAAACACTTCTGGTTTACTGCTGACGATATTTCTGTCTTTAAAAGGAAAAAACAAAAAAAGACCTCTTGTGCTTGTTGGAATGAGAATGCAATTTAGGAAAACATGAAGCAGCACAAGGGAAAACTTTTCTGCCAGATGCAATATATCCACGCAAACAGACCTTTGTTTTTGGCCATGCAACTTTAGTGATCCCTTATGGCTGCTGAGGGTCTAGGATGAGGAAGAATTGGACTGAACAAGATTAAACAGTCTTCTAACCCTCCCCTGCTACTGATCTTGAGAAAAAGCTATATGATCTGTAGTTTATCTTCCAGACATGGAGGTTCCTAGTGACTTATTTCCAGTTTGCATTTTCTTTACTAGTGTCAGGAATGAACGTTGTGCAATTAATTCATTTACCAATCACATTTAGTAAAGGGAGATTGTCTGATCTGAATTACAGAGAGAAAAGCCGGGCAGATTAATGCCTTTTCTCAACTGAAGCAGAAGCAGTGATCAGAGCTGGCTGAATGAGCCACAAAATGAATTGCCATCATTTCTGCACGCAAAAGTGGCTTCTGTTGTGTTTGGGATCATGTTATTCAATGTCCACGAACTAGTCAGGCACACTGGCAAAGCTGGGACATTTCAGAACATCAGCCCATGTGATAATTCATGCCAGCCTGCCAATATCCAACTTTTTTATTGACCTTTATAATTTCAGAGGAGGAGAAGGAGTGGCTTGGTGTTTTCATCCCACTCTCCATCAGTGCTCAGCCATTATGGGAGAAAATCATGATGGAGCCAAGGGATTTAATTCATAGATCACACGCGTGCAGTAGAGAAACATCCACCTGCAGGGAAAGCCTGCATCTGCCCCCCAGCCAGGGGGCTGAGCCCCAGCGCTCCCCAGGGAGGGCATCACCCGTGTGCTCTGAGCCTGAGCGTGGGGTAGCAGGAGGGGAGCCCAAACTCTCTGTGTCGACAGTGCTGTACCCAAAATCGAGGGCTCCAACAGGAGATGTTTGATGCGCAAATTGAGCCAGGCACAGTCCTAGAAAGGGGCATTGCTGGAGGTAGTAGAGTAGCCATGAGCCAGGCAGAGCGTGCCTTACCTTGCATCCCACTGCATATGGGAAGGGGCTGTCACACTGCCGAACTCGCCTGCCCAGTGCCCTGCTGGGGATCGGGATAAGGACCTGGGGCAGAAGTAGAAAGTAGAAGGGACAGGCTTTCTGCTGCTGAGTATTTAGGGGATGCAAACTGAAGAACTTGAGTTCTTGGTGAGATGAGAAAGTGCATTCAAAAAGGTCAGTGGGGTGCATGCTGCCTGCTGGTTATCGGCTCCTGACAGCACCTCGGTGGAAAGATCTGGAATGCCTGCTCTTGGTTCAACGGGGGCTCTGGAGTAGTGATGTTCTCCCGAATGCAACAGGGGAAAATGGATCCATCCAGGAGAGCAAAAGCTGGACTAGGCAGAGTCAGTGGCTTCCCTGCCATGGGTGACAGCGTTCAACTTCTGCCCAAGAGCTGTATTGTCTCTTGGGAGAGACACAGAGGGAAGAGGAGCAGCCGAGCTGATCCACTTCACTGTTGTCTCCTTTTTACTCCTGAACAGGCTTACTACATTTAGAGCTCACAAAAGCCTGCCCAAGCCGAGTAGACTGCAGGAAAGCAGCTCCTTGCCAGCTCCCTGCCAGCAGCTGGGCAGGCAGCAGCCCCCGTGGGCCACCACTGCCTCTCCCCGGGGGAGACACCGCCAGTCCAACTGCTCGTGGTGCCAAGTTTTGTTGTGTACTTTTGTGCAAGTGAGTTACCCGCTGAGAACACGGAACTGCAGAGCTAATCTCTGCTGTTAATTTGCCATTAAAGTTTATTTTCAGCAAATTATTCATAAAATCCATAGTGCAGCTGTTCCGTATTAATCTCTTTCTTCTTACAAATCTTTGGCAAGAGGCAGTTTCTATCTCTCTTTTTTTTTTTCTCGTTGCAGAGCTGTGTACAAGAGGCAGGAGTCTGAGTTGAGCGCTTGGGGCAGGGGGCTGTCTGTGGAGATGCTTTTTACCTAGCCAGGAATGTGCAGAGGAGGTGAGGAAGGGAAAATCCCTTCTCTCAGTGATAACTTGAGATCTCCCTGCCCCCCATGCTAGGACAGGACAGGAAGGTTTGCCGAAGCATGGACACACTGGCCTGCTCAGAGGCTTGGAGAGAGACGACTTGGTCCAAATTATCCTGCCATGCTCATTGCTAACAGCTGTAAAGACCATTCATGGCCCATCTAATTTCCTTCGCTAATGAACAAAAGGAAGAAAATACTGAATATTTCCTCAAAAATCAGATTAATGCTGTGTTGGTCATTGCACCAGAGAGGCCTGGGCTCTTGTTTTGTTGGGTGACAGTGTAAAGCTGGAATTTAGTTTAAAATTTCTTCAAAATCACCATTTTGGGTAGCTAAAACATCACCCACTCCCAGGTAGTGCGGAAACTTTCTGCAATAGAGCTGTGCGGTCCCAGCTGCTCCCAGTGGAGTATGTCCCTTGTCAGTGGGGCTCAGTTTGTCAGTAAACTTTGTTCCTATGGATTACAAAGCTCTGACAAAGACACAGCACAGTGCTATGATACAGGCGTCAGGATTGCATTCCCTGGATAACGTTCCTCTAACGCATAGACCTCAATGTCTCAAACACCAGCTATCAGCATAGCTTAGGGGCTGGCTAACGGGACATATCTGGCAGACACATCCCTACCGCAGAGACATTCTGTGCAGAGACTGCAGGGTTTGGTTTTATGTGATGTCATTGGCCTCGGAGAGTTTTGCGGTGTCACCAGTAGAAGGTTTGTTATTTCTAGTAGCAAACAATTCAGGAACATTTTAAACCAGTAGTCCTGATGGATATTAATGGAAAGGGTCGCATATGCACTGATAGTGAGATACAGTCTATGGGTTAGGAGGGTTTTGAAGCTTTGTAATGAATTTCTGGTGAGCACTTTTCTAGCTCTGGTGCAAATTCTTCCCCGAGAGCACCATGATGTTGCAATGGCTCGTTGATGTTGTAGTCTTGAAAACAAGTTCTCTTTACGTAGAACCCTTAAATATTAAACGATTTACTTGAATAACTAGTAACTATTATTGATATTAATTTTTAAATATTTGTATTAAAGAATAATGTTAATTAATATTTATATAAATATTTATTAATTTTAATTTTTTTAATTAGCTATTGGCTGTTATTGAATATTGTTAGCTGCCATTTGAATTATCTATTAATTTTTAAATATTAGCACACAAAAAAATTAGTGCCTTTGAATAAACACAAAGCCCAATTGTGATGCAAAGTCACTTTGTCCATGTCCTTTTAAACAGATGGTTTACAATTGCTGTCTCCTTTCTCAAGCCAGTTACACAGAAACATGTCTGCACTACTGTGGTCTTTTTCAAAAAGTAATTTATTTTCCTGGCCAGTTCTATTTTCCCTTGTTAACAGGCTCTGAAATAGTCCATAGCAGGAGAATGGGCATTCAGTCAAAGCAGAGACTGTGGGAAATCTTGAATGTGTAAGCTGGTAAATATAGCATATCTCAAGATGGAGAGTTTAAGACAAACAAGAATTTGAAAATACATATGGCATCATTTTTCCTACAAATTTAAGATGGAACTCTTCTGACCCATCCATCCAGTGTGTCATACTAATAGATGTAGCACTATGTTGGCAGTATTGAAACTGAAGGGGGAGTATATGTCTTACTAGAAAATGTATCTTCGTAGAAATTAGTTTTTCCATTATACTTTTTTTTATTTTTTTTTTAAATCAGCTGGTCTGGAGCATTCAATTTACATTCACCTTCTTCAGTAGCTTGAAAGCCATCATGTATTTCAAAAGGAGTAGGACAGAAACTCTTGAAAGGTCCTTGATTCGGAAAACAGAGGTGGGTTTTGATTTCTCTTGCCTCATTTGGCTGGGAAGGCACTGCCATAAATGGTAAGTTGTTTTGGTTTTTTTTTTACAGTAGCTCTGAAAAAGATGCACAAAGAAAAGAGAATAGAAAGAGAAGCAGATAAAGATGTAGTGGGGCAAGGTGACACCTTGAAAAGAGACATCATAAAAGACATCCTAATTGGGGAAAGGACTAAGTTAGGAATGTGTAATGTAAAAGAAGAGGAAAAAGTGATACTAGAGAGGAAAACATCAACACAGGAAGACAGAGATGTGGCCAGTGTTTTGAGAGGAAACCCTGGCTTCACCCTAGTTTGTGGAAAATTTTCTGTTGAATTTTATTGAGTCAACATTTCTGCCTTTTAGCTTGTGGTGCCACATTTTTTATCATGATGCTTTTTCCTAAGCATAACTTGTGTTAGTTAGTAATACACCTCCATAACCTGAGATCATGCAACAGTCTTTAATATTAGTTTTTCTTCCAATCCTTCTGTTCAAAAGTTTGGTCTTTGTATCTGAACCACCCACATATTATTGGATTCGTGGGCTCTAAGTAGACTTCATTACTACCCGTGTAGGCTTGTGTGAGTATCTACAGAAGGGGAAAAGCTCACCTGCTTATTGCCATCTGGCTCTGTGCTTGATATGGAGCTGAGGAGCGTGATTGGTAAGCATAACCTGGAATAGCAGTGCTCTGAATATTTTCTTAACTTAGATCTGTTTGAAAGCTCAGAAAACCCAACAGATGTCAGTTTTGCTAAAGCTCATGAAAAAATGTGGTTCAGGTACAGTTTTATGCAATATGTCTCTACAAATGTTAGTCAAATGAAATGAATTCCTTAATTAGAGTCAGTAATAGAAACTTAAAAAAAAAAAAAGAAGTCCAATTTGAGCCATTGCAGAAGAAAGAATCTTCAAAAAGTTTAGAAATGTTGAGTTCCTCCTGCAGCTTTAGTCATATCATATGTCACTATTTTTTATTCATCTTGTTATTCTGAAGCAAAAGGCTCCTGGGCCTCAAAGGCTGTAAGCAAGGAAAGACCAGCTGGGGGGAAAGGGAGCTCTCTAGAATATCTATAAGAAGATGGAATTCTCTGACTTCCAGGTGGTTGTGGAGAATTGGTTTCACTGAAAAATGTTTACCTATTGGTTGCACTGGCATTGCAGGACTTTTGTTATCTTGGGATGTGTCCTTGGCAAAGAGCTCAGTGTCTCTGGAGCAGTGACACTTGCTGAGAGTGACAGACTTTAGGGTGGACTGGAACAGTTTGTGTTGGGTGCTCTTATCTGAGTGACCCCAGAAAGACCAGAGTTCATATTACACCCAGTGCTGAGGTTTCTCTAATGGAAATTCTTTGATCTAATTTGAATGTCATTCACATTTCCAAAAATACGGAGTCCCTTGTCACACTACCAGATATGTAAGCAGGGTTATCAAGATAAACAATATATGGTAAATTAATTTTTCCTGCTGAAACTGCCAGGTCCTGTACAGCACAGGCAGTGCAAGCAGAAACTCCTCGGTACTTTCAAAAATCTTGTGAACCTGCAGCCCTGGCGTTGTACCCAGTTGCCACACAGCCCGACAGACATGCTGGGATGAGGTGCAATCCGTGTTCATCTAAAGATGCTGCAAGAACCTTATGCAATATGATGTCTGGAGACATATTTTATTTGGAAAACACTTGTTTCCTGAAAAAATGTATTTTTTTCCCTGAACTGCAAATAGCCTTGGCAGGCAACTGCACAAAGTTTGGGAGAACCGCTTTATCAACCCACTACATCTGACTTGGATCAGGGGTTTATGTGAAAATCCAGCATCCAAATTGCTGCCTCAGTCATGAAGCTTTGTGTTTCTCTAGAGAGATGTAGTGTGTTTTGTGAAAAGATCTCCTGAAAGCACTTCTGTGTCATCTTGATGAGGAACGGGAAACCTTTGTAATCTCAGAAGATGCACAGACTATCATCAGACCCCACTGAGGGTAGAGGAGCTCCCCTGTTGGATCTTATCAACGAGCACAGCAAGAGCACACCCTTTCTTTAGGCAAGCGGAGTCTTTCCTAAGCTGTCCTTTTCTCTAAGTCAGAGCAGAGCTGAATTTCTTCACTTAGAATTTCCTCTTGACACAAGTTTATCCTGATGTAAGGGCTAATTGATAGCTTGCAGGGCACTTGTGTTTTCCAGGCTGCTGGTTTTGCTCTAAGCACAAATTTACTCAGTGATGAGAATATTTTGACAACTCTGCCTATCTGTGCTCAGGAACTGCAGTTTGGTGTGAATTTTCTGGGTGTGTTGACCCAGTTTTAAAGCCTAAAATGAGCATGCTCTAGATTAATTTGGAAATACTGTAGTTGGCAAAAAACCCCAAAGAAACAGGGTAAATAAGCAGAAGTACAGTGTGTTCTGCACCAGAACTTTCAGGAGAGGTTTTGCTTAACTGGCAGAGGAGAGTTTTTTGTCCTTACGTGTTCTCCAGGAGGTATTGTTAAAAAATGATGTGATTTGGCTTACAGAAATGTGTCATTCTAACTTGCTTGCATGTCCACATGACCACATCTCTTCAGCAAATCACTGTCGAGCCATAAACACGCAAAACCGAATATGTCAAATCAAACAGAATTAGTTTTGAAGAGAAGGCGCATGTTGCTGCATTATTCCTTTGCCTTCCTGGATCTATTAACTGTCTCATTTAGAATTCTCTCTCATTCATATTTGTGGTGTTTGTTTTTATGTGCTTCTCAAAGCTTATTTTTAGGCTCATTCTTTAGGAATAAAGCAAGTCTTTCTGTTTTTATGTGTCATTATGTAAGCAGAGCTAGGAAGACTGTGCTTGTTTTCTTTAGATGGTAAGACAAATTATTTTCTTCCAAAATATTATGCTCTGGGGACTATGATTGCGAGAAGCATGAGAGAACATTAGAATACATTACCAGAGCTCTGTCCAATACATATATGTATGTTTGTTGTGTCCAGAGCAAGGTTTTAAATAGAAATGTTCAACTCATGTTGCTACAAACTCTCCTAATGGTGTCTTTGTATTATCTACAGAGTCACAAAAAAGATCACGTGCTGCAAGACACTTAATTCTGGTGCATGTTTTGAATGTCGAAAGGCATTTATACTGATTATACACAAACATAGAAAAGAAGCTCTGTGCTTCTCCCTTTTATTTTTGTGATCCAAAATCTGGCTTTATAAAAAAGTGCATTTGCATAATAGAGGAATAGTACCACTTTACTTCACCATTACCTAGGTGAAATTAGCTGGGTTGCTAAGCCATCAAAATGCAGCTAAAAGGAAAACAATGTTGATCCCAGCTTTTTACCTTATGCTCTCATAGAGCAGCCCCTTGTGCTTTGTTCTTGGCTGCATTTTTTGTCGTCTTATTGAGGAGCACAAAATTATGATATTGCTGTTAAATGTGAATTCACCTTGGCCGCTTTTTATTCCAGTAGCTGGTGGGAAGCTGGCATGGATACTCGTTCACAGTTCTTCCCCAGAGGCTTCTTGACTGGGGCAGAATGAAGAATAATAACAAGAAACGGAGCTACCACACAACTGGATGTCCTGTCTATACGAATGGAACTGATTACTGGCTGAAGCAGGTAATTAGGATGCTGAACACAGCTCAGAAAGATAACATCTTGGCAACTAGTTTAATTTTAAAATAAAACCTCATCCAGAGTATGTTCTGTATGCAAAGGAACTGTGCTATTTGCATTTGCTCAAGCCAAAATATCAAATTTGGATCAGACTCCCCTTGCATTGAGATAAGAAGTGTGGGATTTCACATTTGGACTTCCAGGCTGAGCTTGTTTTGATAAGGCTCCAGCAGCAATTTCACTTCTTGAATAAAGGCATCAGAAATTGCTTACCAGGGGGTTGCAGTATGGTGAATAGCTTCTTATGACTTCTAACTTTGGCTTGATGGGTTTCCTGTTCATCCTGTTATCTTTCATAATGGAAGGGAGAGTCTAAGATGACAAAAACAGCAAGGAAAAAAATTGTGTTGGCTGCAGAGAACAACGTTGTTCATAAGCAGATTACTGAGTCATGAGCATGTTTTGAATGTGATTACAAGCAGAGAGACAGAATTAGTCTTTGATTTCCATAAAAAATTAATGAGGGAGACAGACAGGGACAGACAAATTGAAGAGTTCACTTGGTTAATTTTCTAGCCAGCAGCTATTGTAAATGTTCCTCTTATTTAGCAAAGAAAGATACTAAATCTAATATTGGTGATGATGGCCAAGAAAAACTACCCGTGTGCTAGAGGTTTACCTAGGGGCAGGCTGTTAGGAAATTAAAAAAGCAACATCGTGCTCATTTTGGGACATTTTGATGCATCTTCCACAAAGTGCAGTCAATTAAGATCTACTCTGGAAATTACGTTTAGCTGCTGTGCTCCCGTGTGATAGTTCTGCCTCTCTTAAAAATAGAGAGCCAGTTTTGTTTTGGAAGTATATTTTTTAAGTTACACCCTGTTAGAGATGGGATGAGATGGGATGAGACCATCGTTAATGCTACAGATACAACAAGTGCAAGATCTCTAGGTTATCATTTTAATTCTTTTATTAATGGCTGCAGGGCAGCTTATAATTGAAATGAACAATCCTAGCAGTGGGTCTCTGAAGCACAGGAGTGCGGTGCGCACTCTTTTCCATGGATTCTGTTTCGAACCTACCAAGGCCCAGTTACGGAGTTTAACTAATATTTAACTACACTTTGCATCAGCCATGCCCCCTCAGCTTTCATTCAAGGCACTGATATTGCCACCATTTAGCAGAAATATCTACCATTCTAGATAATTTGTGAGGAGCAGAGAGTTCTGACTCTGTCATGTACAAAATGGAGTTAGCTTTGATTTGCATAAAATATCAATGAACATTTTTGCAGAGATCTCTTTTCCAGATCTAATATCCTGTATTTAGAATATTTACAGATGTTTAAATGATGAGCTGATGATTTCAGTCCCTATTTAAGTGCAACTTGCAATAGAACAGTGGAAACTATGCTTTTAAAAGGAATAATTGCCCTCTCTATAGAAAACTTTTTTTCCCATGGATAATGACTACAAAAGTTGTATTTCTAAATTGTTTTCAACTATTTTTATTTTTATTTTTTATTTTTATTTTTATTTTTATTTTTATTTTTATTTTTATTTTTATTTTTATTTTTATTTTTATTTTTATTTTTATTTTATTTTTTTAATTTTGCAAAATGCTGGCTTTTCAGTGGGAGGCATTAAGACCATTGCAAAACTTGTCATGGAAACGGGGATATGTGGCTGGATGTATCCAACAGATACTTTTTCTGTATAATAACATTAATGAAACTACAGCTTTAGGATGCAAATATTTAGTACAAGGCTATTAATGTGGTCTAGTTGATTACATAAATGTAATATAGAAAAAGTTGTGTCCTCTGTGTGTTAAGGTGAATATCTTCCTGTAGTAAACAATATACTATTTCTTTAGACATGTTACAGAATTATTGGCAGTTAAGTCACATGTTTAGTTTCTGCTTTTATATTGCCTGTTATGATAGTGTCTGCATCAACATATTTGTGCTACAGAAGTTCTGTGAATAATTCATGTCTTTATTTAAATAACTGTGGATTTATTTCCAATTGGCATGGAAAGATCCTTTATTTTCTGTGTCGTTGTGCACAGTTGTCGTACTAGTCTCTTATTTCAAAATGTTTGTGATTCACTCAGAACACATTAGTAACTCAAATTACAGGAAACTTAGCCTGAAATTTAATTAGATGATCAACAACCATAGTTCTGCGCTTTCTTAATATGAAATATCTTTGCAGACAGTTTGCAAGACATTGTCTCTGCACCTGAATCCATTATTCTCGAAACAATATGGCAAAACATTAGAAAATCCTGTTGTTCCACCTTTGTTGAATAACAGTGGTCAATGAGGGTCATTATGGATGTGTAACCCATCTTGGTGAAGCAGCAAGGAATGTAACTGTCTCAGTGGCTCTCCTACTTCTGCAACCCTTGCTCTCGTTGGGTTGGTCAGCATTTGGCCACAGTATCCCTCATGGTGAGTGGTAGTGGGGTATATATTTTGTTCTCTATGAAAACTAAGCTTATATAGTCTTCAAATCTACTCTGTCCTCCTGCTCCTAAGAGAATGTCCCAAACACCTTCTTTTAGCTTAGGACAGGGCTGCTATTCCATCAGGTCTGTGGCAAACCGTGCCACGTGTTTCTGTTTTCCGGAGGGTTCTCCTATGTTACTTTGAGCATTCAGGCACGCTGGCTGAAGCAGCCTATGTCACTTTGCCAAATACAGGTAAAAGAATGTCTTTTGGTAGTCTTTGAGAAAATTCGGAAGTCATTGAGCAGAACTTGAAGAATCCTGTAAAGAACCATAAAAAACCCCCAAAACTCCAAAAATAAACTCCAGATAAATGCCAACCATGAAAAAATAAACTCCAAAAAATAAACTCCAAGGTCAGCAAGCGTGGCCTGGATACAGAAAGAAATCACTTAGTTATGTCGAGAGAAATAAAAGGGGTGAATTAAAACAATGAAATGTAGGAGCCAGCCCCTGCCACATAAAACACTTTACAGCTGGAATGTGGACTGCACATATTCAAGTAATTTATTGCTGAGGTATAATAAAAAAACCTCCCACAGACAAAGACAACACAGGACAAGTGAGAGCAGAACAGAAGCACAGGTAGGAAAAGGCAGCTCAGCCCAGACAACTATGAAGCAATGCAGATACTCAGCCAAAAAATCACAAGGAACGCGTGGCTGGATATCATATTGCAAAGCCCAAAAAGAGCCCTCCAAAAATTGTGAAACCTGCTGGCCAGCTTTTGAATAAGCAAATGGTTTTTCCTGTTTATTTAGTTTTCCTGTTTCCAGGGGAAAATCAACACAATGTGTAGGACTTTACCCAACTTTCTTTTCAGGATTCATGTTCATAGCAGCGTTGCATAGTTTTCTCTACAGGTTTTTCTGGAATTTTTCTTTAAGACTCTTTGTCCATAATAAACTGTAAACTTTCCCTTCATCAGCAGGAGTCATCATCAAGCCCATAAAGCTTCTTTTCTTTGTGCCTTATCTGTTACTTTAACATCTCCTTTGTGTGAGGAGAAGCACAGACGAGCACAGAAATGATGAATTCTATGCAGACTATGTAAATGTGAGTAGCAGCTGCATATGACCATCATTTTACATAAATTTTTGTTTGCTAGGTGGAACTGAGTTTGTGGTTGTGATATTTTTGCTTTTCTCAAAGGTGTGTTGGTCTCAGAGCCCCAAATAGGCACCATCTTACTGACCATGCAGCTCATAATTTATATGACCTTCTGTGCATCCCGTCCTCATGGTGCAAAGCAATCTGTGCCACTCAGGAGACAAATGCTGCATCTAAGCAGCAAATCTGTCTGGACATAACTTTCCAGGTAAACATTGTATTCAGCTAATGAGGAAAATAGTTTTCAGTAATGTTATATAATTCTTACCTTGTGCCTAAGTTGTTATTTGTGTTAGGCGGGATTTTGCTAAGATTGACTTTGGAGAAGTGTGCATAAAATAGTTTGGGTACTTAGGTAGAGGTTGTCTGAAAATACTAGACTTTAGAGATGGATTTTAATCAGTGGGCTAAGCCCAGAACTTGAGCTGGAGTGTTTGCAACATGAGCATGGCTCTGTTTTATGAAATGCTTCTTATGGATACAAGTGCTTCTGACAAACTTTGTCTCTGATGGGATTACTCTCATCCAGATCTCAAGCCCAACTCACTGCTATGTGGAAGACTAAAACCTGGATCTTGCTCTGAGTGGACCTGAAACCTGCCAAGATCAGGATGTCAGAAGGGAGCCATTCCTCCAATTGGCTTTTGAGATCATCCCTCCAACTGGTGTGCACCTTAAGCTGTAAAGAAAGTAAGTATGGTAACAAGGTGATGGTGTCTCTCAGTGGATGACTCTGACCTCTAAATTTATTGATTTATGGTGTACAATCTGTCTGCTTCTTATCTCCTAGGAATATTATGACATCTCTTCCTCTTCTAAAATGCTTACCCTAAAATATGTCAAATGGTCTAACCCTCTGTTATATAAGCCATCAACCTTCCTTGTTTAGAAAAAGAACATCAGTGTCCCTTGTTTGTCTAACAAAGGTTAAGTTTAACGTTCAGGACACAGTATAAAGAACATCTGTTTATTCAGATTTCTAGCCTAGGGGCTGAGAAGCACAGTTCATATTTAGGATCTCTAGCTGACATTTGTTAACTTAGTTTGCATACATTTCAATGTGGTTTTTTTGTACCCAGAGGCAGTTGTTTAGAGTATAATGTGATAAGATATAAATATATATGTGGACAAATTATTATTCCTCCATGTTATCCCTGCTGGAGTATGAAGGAGAAAATTAGTTTTGGAGATCTTAAAATCATCAGAGGTCACCAAGAAAGGAATGTGGAGCTGGACATGCTGGAATTTAGCAGCATATGAGGCAGGCAAAGAGAAGGGAAGCAGTAAACCTGACCGGTTTTAGCCTTTTATCCATTCCCCCATGACAGCAGCTGCATCCTGCAGCAATAACGTCCTGTGTGCTAGAGCATGAAGGAGTTCAAATGACTGTGAATGAGGGCTCTTATCAGGCCCAAACCTTTCCTACTGGTGTGGCCAGATTTGAACCATGTCCATGTCAAATATAACCACACCAGCATCATGTCATACACTGACACCAGTGTTTTGGACAGAGAACATCGCTACCACGTGTGCACAGGCTGCATTTCTTCTTTAGGGGGGGGAACACCTCATCCCCACAAGGTGGCTGAGTCCTGGGTCACTCCGTGAGATCCCTCTGTCCCATCCTTGCTGCATGTGGTTCCTCATCTGCCAACAAAATGTAGCAATGAAGTCTGCAAATAAATGTGTGTTTGTAAGGAAAACGTATTTCCAGTAGAAATTCTTCTAAAAATAATTAGGAACATTTTTATTTTTGCTGCAATCGTATAGATATTCTCTTACTGACATCTAAGTACGGGGCCAAATGTGAGCTGATGACATCTCATTAAAGCCAACAGAATAAAAATTCAAATGCACATCTTCCTGTAAGTGTTTATCTAGCAGCAGGAGCCGATTAACTTGTGTGACAATGTTATCTGCCAGTGACTGTGTTTCTATACCAAATTGAACACAGATACATTTAAACATAGAGGATTCTGAGTGTTTCTGATGATCGAGATATCCAATAACCTTCTTAAAGGATGAGCACTGTAAGGAAGTAAGTAAAATATTCAAATACACTTCTTTATTGTTAGCATTATTGCACTACAGGAGCAAAATGGGGGCTTATAAATGCAAGGTGCTGTGTTATAGACGGCTTGGAGAGAAATGAATGTGTGTGTATGTATTTATGCACAGAAAAGTACTCAGCCTACACTATCTCTTTCCTGAAGCACTTCACTTTTCTGTAGTAGCACTCCCCAAAGATGAAAGGAACCTATTTCTGTGTCTGTTTTCAGATGTTTTCCTTCCACTCAGTTCTCTTCATTTTCAGGGCTCATTCCATCGGCTCAGACAGCCCCTTACTCCCCATATGCTGCAAAGTGCACAATGTACCTGCAGCCCTCCACCTCCTGCTTGCACTTCCCTGCACTTTCTCCATAACATCTTCCCCAGCAGCACAGGGGCTCCATTAACTTTAGGTCATGCCCCAACTGGCCATTCTTGTATTCTCCACTTCCTTGTAGGCAAATCCATCAGTGTTTCCACCACTGAAATTGGAGCACACTTATGATCTTCTACAACATTCTTCTAGGAGGAATCTCAAAAATGGGAAAATCTCTTATATCTTCTTATGATAGAGTGAGCCCTTAAAACCCCAATCCATTTGCAAAGATGCTTCCAATTTCCACACCAACATGCTGTTGGAAAAGTCATCTGGGTCTTGTTTCTGATCTTTTTAAGGGACATTTGATCCATGGAGATATTTCTCTTGAATCAGTAGATAAAGATGTATTGCAAGATGTGCTCTGAGCCTTTTATCACAGCTGTCAAAAGCTTCTGTGCCTCTTGCCTGCAGATCGAGAAAGATGTCAGTATTCCTAGCCCAGCTGGCTGGGGAGCAGGGCTGGGTTGGGGATCTGAGCACACACACTGCTTCTCAGCTCCTGCTGTTGCTTGTCATCTTGGCTGGTCTGTGCAGTCTGCAGTTAACTACCCTCGGCTGTGCTTGGTGGGAGCTGTTGCTGTTGTTCATAAGTGTTCTGGGAATCTCTCAGGCATCTCAACCCTTTGGGTTTCTTCCCCATTCTCCAAAAAGCAACCAGAGAGCCAGAATGCAAGTAGATAGTACACCTTACTGGGCTGCATTTTTAAGATGCACGTTAAAACACGCGGCCCACAAGGCTGGTGAGGCCATCTGGTGATCCACAGCTGAGCTTTTCAGGACCCACACTGCCAGGCTCAATCTACAAGAGCAGCCTGCCTTCCCCTCATCTTATAACTTCTGATAAACATTCCCACCTTTGCAAGAAAGTAGTTTGCCAGCCTAATTTGTGAGGTTACCAAAACTAAGAAGGTCTTGTGCCTTGCTGGTCATGGGCAAGCAAGAGCAAACACATTCCTTCATGACCTGGTACAGAAGTATATAAAATCACCACCCCTGGGGATGGAGTATTTTTGTCCTGTATTATGTACAGGTTCATAGGAAAAGCCAAGTTATTGCTGGAAACCGCATTCCAACTTGAAGATGTTGTCTGCAGCAGAGGTGTCTGTCCGCCAGCACTAGATGCTTAGGAAAAAAAACCAGAATGGAAATACTCATGCCAGTGTGACAGGGATGGAAATGTTCACCTGAGAAGCTATTTGACTGCCTTTATATACTTGGCCCTACAGGAGGCATCTGCAGGTAAGTATCACCTCTGTGGTGGGTACTCTGCTGCGGGAGTGGAGTTGGCTCCAGCTCTGGAGGCTACTGCTCCAAATGGTGTGGCAGAGCATGACCTTTCAGTGCTGCAGGTACCTTAGCAATCCAGGGCATGGTCATGGTACTTGGCACTGCCCCGCTGCTCCTACTGCCCTGGGGGATTGTGGCCCCTCTCTACTGCCATCTCGCAATCCTCTGTGATAGTCAGGAGTGAGTCAGGGGCACTATCTTTGCTCTCTCTTATGGCTCAGAGGGACCTCTGCTTTCCAGGGCAGAAAATCTGCCTTCTTGGTCTTTGATTTCACAGCACACGTCTTTGTGGGAGAGTTTAAAAAATGCACATCTGAGACAATGTACTCATTCAGGCAGTATGTGTTACATACAGAAAGTCGATGTACCACTGCCTTCAGGGTCCCGTGGCCCTTGAGGTGTATTTCATCAACTCTGTACACATTTCAGTATCACTCAATAGGGTGAAAGCTTATCATCATTAATTATGAAGGTTTTCTTGGCAACCACTTAGTTCCTATGGTTACATCTCTAAGAAAATGTGAAATAAGCACTTCAAGGCTCTGGGCAGAGAAACAAATTGACTGTTACAGAATTCATGAATGATAAGAACTCATTTACTTATAATGCTAATAAATAATAGGTGTAAGATTATCTAGTGCAGCCTTAGAATGCGTAGGGTATTTAAAGGTCAGCACTGCTCTTAACTCTCCATTAAAACCCTTGTATTGCAATAATGCATCCCAGACAGCAATTACAGTTTTTCAGAGTATTCACTTAGTGAATCTGTAATCTGGTGCATTCCATAGGGCTGCCCTGTGTGTGTTCCCCTCGGCACCTCAGCACGCTCTCTAGCCTATGCTAGAACAGTGTTAGAAAACTCCATGTTTCTGACCATGCTAAAGTTGTGCCTTGGGAACAATGTACACTGTCTTGTTGCCTCCTGCAGCACTTTGTCCAGACTATAGCAGGAACCCGAAAGAAATGGTGTTCTGTGGCAGAGAAATACTCTGCAATTCATCTAAAAGGTCACTCCTGTTACCCTACCCCATCAGGGGACCTGAATCCTTCTGATCTTTGAGTTATTTTCCTGGCTATTGTTCTCATTATCCCTATCTCATATTTTTCAGTGCTACTGAGTCCTGGAATATTTGCTTTGTGTTACTGCTATTTCTAACTCCTTCTCCCTCATATTTGCTTCTAGCTTGCATGCTTCTCCTTTTGTTACCTGTCCTCTGCTTCTCTCACATGCAAGCAGGCACGCATCAGGCTTTGCACACTCCTGGAATGATCCGCCATGTCCTATCCTATTTGTCTTGTCAGCACATGTAACAGTTTGATGTTTGTCACTATTTCCCTGCACGGATATTGCTTTGTCTACAATAAAATTTTGATTCCTTTTCTCTAGCTTGCTTCTTTTTCTGCCTTCTCCCACGAGGGTTGTCTTTACACAGTGGACCCTGGGTGAGGGAACACCATCCATTTCTGTAATTATGTTTTCACCTTTGCAGTACTGCTACTCTGCAGCAGAGATATCCTCATATTTTTCTTCTGTCCATCAACGATGTGTACAAAGTGCAGGTTTCCCCAGCCGGCCACGGTGATGCCCAGTGTCTGCAGTTAGTTTAGAGCTTACTGATGTATTGACTTGACTTTGAATTATTCCTTCACGATTCCAGGCGTGAGATGAATCAAGATGAATCACAGAGTGATGGAGGTAATTCCACCCATTAGCTGAATCAGTTGCTATTTTTGTCATAGTAAAGATACCACTTTGTATGTGGTACTAAATAATGTGCCCTGCTAAAAGCATGAGGCTAAATGAAGTGGTCAGTTTGTTAGCAGCTTGCAGACTAATATGTAGAATGAATTTCAGCAAAACAGTCTTCAGTGTAAACAAATAGTGTTTAATAATTTGGAGGAGGAAGTCTGGCTCCAGATCAGGAAATGTCTGAAAACATCATCTTCTAGAAAGGTATGAAAAAACTGTTGCTTCAGATGGGAAAACAGTCCCATCACAACCCAGATTTCCTGAAGTCTCTGTAGGTTGTGAAAGCAAACCCAGGACTCGCTTCTACAGTATGTCTGACAGTAGGTGTTGTTGTATGTTGGCAATGAAGTATATTAAAAAAAAAAGCAGAGATTGATATTCCTTAAAAAATACCCTATGAGATATGATGTTACCTGTAGTCATCTTAATCTTATTTGAAGTCCACGTGTTGTATATTTAATGCATTAGCTGTGATTCAACAATTTTGTTAGGGAAAAAAAACATATTTCTTTTTGTCCGTGGGCCAAAACCAAGATGTGGACCCTCTTGAGATAATGATGTAAAGCCTGGAGATGCTCTGGGCAGCTGGTTGCTTGTTTTCTGTCACTTCAAATTAGCGGGCTGTGATATGGAGGGAGGAGAGATAACAAAGCAATGTAGAGAAGTTGGGCTGCTGAGAGTGAGGGGTAGCAAGAGAATGACGTTAGAGTTAAGCCAGGGAATGGAGCATCAGAGAAGAATCAGAAGCATTCGGCCCAGGACAATAACTTCTGGGTCTCCTAAAGATACCCATAGATTTTCCATGTTGCTGCTTTGCTACCTGTGAAATAGCAGCTGACTGGCTACATGTGCTTCATGAGAGCTGTGCTGGCTGGGAGCAGCTTGCACAGCAATGCCAGAGAGCTTCAGTGGCTCCACACTTAAATAAAGTTGGAAAATCAAGAAGGAGGAGGCAAGGTGAGTCCCAAACCTGTTTGGTTAAAGGGTCCAATTGGTTCCATCTTTTAAACACCTCTTCTTCTCTGGGTACAAAATAGCCACCTTTGCTTATGACTTTGAATGGTTTGGGAAATGCCCTCACCTTCTTCTAGGTTCGAGGCTGAAAGATCTGCAACCAAACAGGAGCTTGTGCCCTTTTTTTTCCTTCTGTCACTTCCAGCATTAGCTAAATAAAGAAAATCCTTGCTTCACTTAAATTTAAAATGACACCAAGTCATGATTCAAACTTGCAGTGACATTTATCCAGTTAGCTGATGTTTGCTATAGGTTGAAGGGACTCATGAATACAGTTGTCTTCATGTCTCAGGCACATTTCACAGTGTTCCTTGACAGTTATTAAGTACATTAATTCTTCTGATGCTAATTTCTGGGTAGTACTGATGAAAAATGCATTTTTCCCAAGGAGCTGGCACTTGGCAAATATCTCGATGGCAATAAATTAAAGTACTAAGTTTCTGTTGCCATGGTTTTCTTCCCCACTGATACAGTTAAAGTATATTCACTCCAGCAAGGGCAGAGAAGCAAACCACAGCCCAGATCACCTTGATGCATGAAATACTCTCCTCTTTTGGCTCTCTCTTGCTGTTTACCCTGCTGGTTGCTCCTTGCTAGTCCCTATACAAACAAATTATTCTTCCGCAGTCCTACCGCGTGCCCAGACCCAGGAGGACTCTGGGGCCCTGAGAAACGAGAAGAAGAAAAGGGAGTTGATGAGGAGTGTGCCCATGCATCGGAGAGCTTCCCTGTGCCTTTCACATACTGTCACCCTGCTGCAAGGCAGACTTTGCCAACAAGGCTTCCCTCTCCTTCAACCCACTGGGTGATGAGGCTAAAAGCGAAGTGATTGAACTTAAAAAATAGAGAGAGTAGTCCTGCAGTACTTTGACTGTGATATCATCCCAGTTCCATACACCAGGAGAACTCTTCTTCAGCTGGATGGCTTAGCTCTGGTTGGAGGAGATGTATGTCCTCAGGACTGCTGCTGAGACCTTCCCCCAGGCACTGAGCCTGCTATCACCTAAATCCAGCCAGGATCATGGACAGCATATGGAAGAAAATCGTCCCAGCATCCTAAACAAATCATGCCGTTTAAAGCAACAATGGCAGCTGTCTTGATCTAAGTTGAAGAAGACTGTCTACTGGCTCCTACAGCTGTGCAGGATCCCCTAATACACCTTTTCCCTCTTATCTCAGCTCTGTCTTCTACTGACCAGACCAGGTGGCCATCGCTTATGCACCACAGTTTTCTCTATCCACCTCTTGTATTTTAAAGGAAAGAAATTCTGCAGTTAAACATAGGATACTGAGAAATCAGTGCAGGCGTAACTTCTACTGATAATCTCGTTATTAATGCAAAATTATTCACCCAAGAAAAAGAAAGGAACTAATACAGCTTCATGGAAGCTCATTGCTTTCAGAAAAAAAAAAAAAATGGAAATTGATTGCGTGGCTGACCAAGTCTGTTGTGAGTTTCTCTCTTTGATGGACCGGAAATAGCTCTCTGTTCTACAGCAGGAGACAGAAAACCTCCTTTTCCCTTAAAAAAAAAAAAAACCTGCAAATAAGATTGGTATTTTCTTTTTTTCAGATTCTGAATGTATCTTCGCTCCTGTATAGAACCACAGTTCTGCCTGGTTTTCCCTTCAAAATTACTTTATTTTGTTGATTTTATTAAGGAAGCCTTTTTAGCTATTTTTGTTTAAAATGGTAAATCTAGACAAGAACTTCCAATGATATTTTTAGTCCATCTGAATATTGTTAAATACATGTCTTTTAAATAGACAAATGCTATTTTCTGAGTCAAAGGGAAGTCCCTTATTTGCACTGATTCAAAGATACTCCCTCTCTCTGAGGCAAATAGCAATCATGGAGTTGCAAAGTTTCAAGTCTTAAGATACACCAGTTATGTTTTGGTATACTTTCAGCAGAAAAAAAGTACTTCTGGGAGACGAGGCAGAGCTCAAGGAAAATATAGAATATTCTGAGTGATATTTTTGATTGACTGTGCTGAGCTCCTTGGCAGTGGGTGAGCTTAGTGTAGCTGGAGCACAGCCTGAGCCCTGTCCTGACACGCATCAGCATGCATGGATGGGAACACTGCTATAGGGGGTTTCATCAATGTTTCATGAGATGCTCATATTGACAAAATTTGTTTTGTGTCTTTGCATCTTTAGAAAGAGGTAAATGGCTCAGCCAGGAAACCTGGTTTCTGCAGCAAGCATTTAAGAGGCTGCTTTCAGTCCTCTCTCAGGGGTCCAATTCTGCCTGTGTCTTTCCAGACTTGTTCATCTTATATACTATTGCGTCTAAAGCAAGCGTTGTGCTGGGAGAGTGGTGAGTTCAGCTATTGACAGCCTGGGCTTGTGCTGCTGCAACATCCTTCTCTGCTCAGTGAGATTTAGGGATGTGGCAGCAAACCACATTTCCCTGAGATGCCCCTTTTATCCCTGGTTTAATGCAGCCAGACCTTGCTCAGCTAGACCTCAGGGTCTAGCTGAGTGAGGAGTTTGCAAGATCAAACCCGTGTTAGAAAGGCTGATCATGTATTCTCCCTGTATGATGACCTCCCCTGAAAAATAGCATGTAAAAATATCACCAAGAGAGATTAAAGAGTCCTAAATCTGCATTAGCTGAAGCAAACTTGAGTCTTTCTTAGCCAGTGTTGAGCAGAAATACAAATCCTGTGTGCCAAGCCGCAATTGCTACCAGGCTACAACGCTTCTGAAGATAGCCCCCTCAGAGTCCTATCAGGATTACAGCACCGAGCTGCTATGTGATTTCATATTTATTAATACACATAGGGCTTGATCTAGTACAGCGGCTCAGCAGCAAAACTGCCATTGATTTATGGTGTGGGCAAGAGGTCACGGTGAGATACACTCCATAGCATGTGGGTTTGCAGCCTAAACAGAAAGGAGAAGCGAGGGGAAATTTTCTGCATGGTTGGAGATAACTGGCAGTTAATATAAGAAATCCAGTTACCTCATTCTATATGATACATCTTTAAAAATTGGATGATAGACATCTGTTCCTAATTTTTTCAAAGAATGTTTGTTAGTGGACAGCACAGAGTCCCTTTTTTTTCCCCCTTGCATCCACTTCTGAGTGCAAAAGTAAAAAAAAAATATATTCCAGCTCTTTTACTTTAAACAATTGCGCGTCGATGCCTCATACATAATTGAGTGCTTCTATTTTTTCCCAGTGAGCTTTTTTTTTATTCTAATATCACCTGATCTTTGTGCAGTTAATTCTCTTGTCACCAAGCCGTATAAGCACTGACCTCAGAATTTCAGAATAGCCTTGGCAAAAAAAACCCCAGTAGCTTAATTTGCATCACGATCACTAAGGGCTCTGCATATTTTAGTTATAAAAACCCAATTTCAGCAGGCTGGACAATATGGATTGGTGTGGCTGTGTTCAGTTTCAGGAGGGAATTTATTCTTAGAAATTGGGTCAAAGAACCTGATTTGGCAGGACTGACTGAGAGTGGTTCTGGTTCAAAAGAGGATATTTGCAGGGCAGCTCATTAATTTAAACAACTAGGTTAAAACATTCTGTATTTTAAAAGTGAGAATAAACTTTAATCAGCTAAGTCATCTAAAGGTGAACTGAGATGTAATAAACAAACAGGAATCATCCAGAAGCCAGAAAGCAAAACAAACTGATGTACAGATTTTCTAATATTCTTTTCCTGTCTTTCTTCCTTAATCCTTCATAGTATCAGTAAAAATATGTCTTTCTCAATACTGCATGTCCTTTGTGTAGCTAACTTTAACATGGTAGAAAAGGATGGCTTTTTTCCCCATCATGAGGAAGGCAATGCCATCGCAGGAGTCTCTCTTATGTGCCTTCTTTGTGGTGCCTCCTTTAACGTGTCAGAGGTTCTTAATGACCCCAAATCCATTTGGTTGAGAATATATTAATTGGGCAATTCCCCTGAGATGCTCAAGTACACAGCATTTGTGAAGACTTGTCGGTTAACCTTTTGCTTTCAAGGACTAATGCCTCTAAATAACACCTTGAGCAGTGCACCACGTCATTGCCAGGCCAGGGCAGGAGGACCTTGTACACAATGCAGCTCTAGATCTGGAAATGTAGCAGCTAAGAAGATTAAGTCTGCAATGCTAAGCATTAAACCCATCAATATTTATACAGCAGGCAAAATTCATATCAAACCTGTCAGGCATAATCTGTCACCGTTCTGTATCTAAAAGGTTACCAGCCTCGAGATATCTGTTTTTCACTCATAAACAAGTTCTAAGATGAATTGTTTTGCAATCCAAGTCTTAGTCTACTGGTAAATTGCCGGATTCATTATTGAATTAATACCTTTGCTTGGGTCCATCCGCAGGCAGTACTGTTGCACACACGATGAATAACAATCTGAAGGATCAAGAGGATAAGCTGCGAATGTTTTCACTTCAGAGAAAATGTCTGATTTGTTTGACTGCCCTTTATCGGAGTTTCCATACAAAAGGCAAACTCTCACAGGACAGTAGTGGCCTCAGAGATGTGGTCTCTCTTCTGTGCAGCCTGCCCTTCACAGGAGCTACTGTGAGGATCCTGGAGAAAAGCACAGGTACCTTTTTAAATGTATTTAAAAATCTTAGTTGAACATTACTTCAACAATTATTGATTTGTACCTCTGCCCCAGCACCTTCCTACATGTGGTCTCTTCCCCCAGAAATGGGCTGAGGAGTGGAGCTGTTACAGCCTTTAGGGGAAAAAAAGCAAGAGATGAACTTTATACTCTCATCAAATAAAAAAGGAAAATTCACACCAAAATGAGTGATATTGCAGAGCAAGATCTGGTATGGAGAGGGGTGTTAAACACAACTCCTTTTCTGAAGCACTATTATGCGATGGACACAAAGCCAAGGAAGAGGTTACTGGAAGTTTATAGAGACCCACACGACCAGGACAGTGTCCTTTTAATTCCTGCTACGGCAAGACAAGCACTTTCAGCTCACTGTTCAGCATCCCCGCCCCCACAGGGATACCTGTCCTTTTTCTTTCACCCTAAGATGTGCAAACCAGGAAGGGAAATTTTTCTGGTGTATACATGGTATTGTGAGAGGAGGAAAATCAGCATGTAAGAAAACTACCCAGGTGATGTATTTTGGGAAGCAAAATCCCTCAGCCATCTCGTGCTCTCCCCTGCTGCTGCAGCTCCCTGCTCCGGCGTGCAGGCAGCGTGCTGGTGAGCAGGTGATATGTGAGGAATGAAGGCGATGCTGATGCTGGCCATTTTCTCTTTTCTTTTCTTTGTCAGGCTGCAATTCTGTAGTTTTGGCTTGGCATCTGTTTCTAACAAAAATTATTGACTAGCTGTGTTACCAGAGTGTTATCTTATTAGCGTGGCACAAGATTTTTCTTTCTCGTGACAATAATCTGCTGTAAAGGCGGAATCCTACCAAGCCACTGCATGATAAATACCTTCAGGTTGCTGAAAGTAATTGATATAAGCTGCAGCGGTAGCTAAGGGGAATTCTGGCAGAGGACGGTCAGGCTTCTCTGTGTTATCTCCCACACGATGTAGCACTGAAATGACTACTTTAAAAACCACGGGTAAGGAAGGTCTAAAGGTCGCACAGCTGGTTTTGTCTCCTGAAGCTGAGTCAGGAGAGAGTCAGTGCCCAGTGAGCTCTGTGATAGCTGAGTATCATGTTTTTTGTGCCTGTTGTAGTTAGGAGGGACATGAACGTGTCGTGGTCTTGTTGCTGATGCAAACATCAGGCTTGTTCTTCCAGCAGTGTAAAACTTCTGTGTGAGTGGAAAATGAAGAAAACATCGAAAACCCAAATACAATATTAGTATTTAATATATCACCTAAGTGCTGTATTTCCTTTGTAACCTGTCTGCTCTGTTACATAAAATTTGTTCTGCTTCCTACTCCCTACATCCACCACCTCTAGCCTACAAAAAAAACTTTGCTTTTCCTTCTAATGGGAAATTAGTTGTACAGTAAAAATATTTACTGAGGCACGGGGACCTTGATCCATTTCCTGTTTGCATCAAGAGAAAGGTTACTATTGATTTTGGTTGATTTTTTTCACATACCCTCTATGTTTTCTCCATTTTTCAGCAGATGAAGTCCCTGCTGCTGCGTGCTTTGTCAAGGTTAGCCCTAGTAATGCTTATATGACTTTTGGGAAGGAATAAGACCGTAACAGAGAGTAGAAATGGTCATTTCATAAGCTAGAAATACACCATTAGAATATGAAAACGTGGATTACATTTGGTGGCTAGCATCGCTTTATCTTGAGAGCCTACAGGTACGATGGTTGAACTTGTTATTTTTCATCCAATGTGTAAAAGCTGCCAACTTCTTTAAAATCTGATGCAACATGACATTTGTGTCACACTTTATCCGCTTACATTGGTTTACGTTATGTCAACTGATGTGATGTAACCAGACATAGCCTAATAGCTAGTGATGTGCAAAACAGGCATTTTTTTCCTTCTTCCTATGCTAGTGTAAGATATCACAAAAGGCAAAATAATCTTTGACTTCATGAATGTGACATTGTCAGGAGGCGGCAACTGTAGGGTTATACATTATCTGTGACCCTATAATGTTACCCATCTAAACAGGCAACTCAGCTTCATCTTCAGAAATGACAATGAAGCACATGAAATCCCCTTAATGGCATTGGTAATTCCCTATTTCCAGGCATCAGCTGTAGTCTTTACCAAGGTATCGATGCCTGTTGGTGTAGTTCAATTAATACACATTAGAGGGTTCTTTCAGCAAGTGTGGAGAGAGGGGAACAAAGCAAAGGGGCCACATCACAGCCCTGTATCTGGGAAATCCTGGGTGACAGAGCTGTAGCGATATCTGCAGGGAGATGGAGGCAGAATGTCCTGCTGCTGTGAGTGTCATGTCCCTTAAGCACAGTGCAATTTGGAGATGCTGTGTTCACATTTCCTTGTGAGCAGTACTGAGTGTGATCCTGCAAGGACGGGTGCGTGGGGCAGCCTGGGGACAGTAACTGCCACAGGGCAAAACTCCAAAGGAGTGTTATATCCTGTTGAGTTGCTTTTTCAAAGCTGACTCACAATGACTTTAAATGCAGTAACTCACAAGAATAGTATTTCTTGTGTCATTTTTAATTTTACCACTACCAGAAAACAATATATCAAATAGTCTTCGTGTCCATTGTACTAACAGCTCCAGGCATAATAAAAAGCATGGGCAGACAGGTATTCTTGAAAACTGAACCAAGGTGTCATGATCATTCTGAAATCTGAATTTCTATGAGACTCTTCCTCATTTAAGTGATGGGTTTTGTCAATATTTCACTTTCTGCAAGATGAAATACCGCTGGTGGAAAGATCTCTAAGCAGGCTCTACGTGTACTATACCAAGTCATGTATTTACAGCTGTGCAATAAAAAAAGCTAGAAAAGGTATTTGTCAAGGAAGCAGTGGGCTAGGTAATTTATGTTTTGTATGTAAGGGCACTTAGGAACACTTTAAGAAAACCAGCATGATACCTGCTTTTCTGCAGTAAGTTAGTCCTTGTAGTTGTACAAGCTGACATCCATCCTAACACGGAGGCAAAGGTAAACTGTCTCAGGACTGCCAATAAGATAAAAATTAGACTGTTAGCACTGAGGGAAGCACAGCAGGAGCCTGCTTGCACATGCATGGAAGCATCACCTGCTCTTCACTGTTGGTGCATGGTGAGGGTGCTGTCGCTGCTGCCTACACCCTCAGCCTGGTGACAGGCTAAGTTCATTGCTAAACATGGCAGAGAGAAGGAGGATTAAAGGTGTCAGGAGATGCAGTATCCAAACCCAAGCTGGGAGATTGGCACATCTGCTCCTTTGCTTAGCATCGTTATCATAAACTGACTTCATCTAAGTGCATCTGCTGTGCTGTCACTGGCACTCTCCTGGACAGCTTCATCTGCCGCGCATCTGGCTTTCCTTCATAAATGATAACAGTATTTTATTAGATTAGCAAAAGGTACTTGATAAAACCGATCTTAGCAGTGGTTTAGGGGAATAAAATAACATCAAAGCATCAGCTCTTCTGGGAATTTAATGCACAGGCAATTAAAGCTGTTGTGCACGCCTGGAAGGTGACCGAGCAGGACTAGTTCAGCCCAAGGACAGCAAGGAAGATGTGCTTAGTCATATAGACCTCCTACTCTTCTAAGACCATGCCAAGGTTAGGGCTCCTTTGCACAAGTACAGCTGGACGGGGCCCCACAGCAGCTGCTCTCTGCATAGGCAAAGCTTAGCAAATATGGGTGAAACAGGGCTCGGCAGCCGGCTCACCCAATTCATCCATGCCTCTGTGGATCTTGATCAGGATTTGAACCTAGATTTCTGAGAAGTCAGTGTCATCCTTTTCCTGGAACCTGTGAGAGCAGAGCAGGGGTAACCATTTTCTTCATTCTATTCTGACTCGAGCTGCACACAAATTTGCAGGCTCAAACCCAGCTAGAGGAAAATACGCTTTATTAGCAGTGCTGATCTGATTAGGCTGGCAGCAGAACAGAGACAAGCATAAACCCATCTCACTGGTCATTACTATGTCAAAAATATCTCTGTGACACAGTAAAGGTCCTTTATATTTGGGCGTGCTGCTTTCCCAGTACAAGTCAATGATTAATTTCTGTTAACTGCTCATTAGTTTTTCAATTTAGGAACTTACAGGAATTGTTGTGATAACATTTAAATGGCAAGAGGTGGCTGAACTGTAGCAGCATTGGTTTGAGAGTCCCTGCTCAACCTGCTGGCATTTCAGGAGGATTTTCATTATCCATACCACTTGGCTGTTTCCAACAAGATCATTTCTGTAACTTTTTCCTAGGGATGTATTTTATTCCCTGAAACTATCTTGTGCTTTCTGTAACTCAAGGAACTCTGATGGGTAGATGCAATTTGATCGTGGCAAAACTTGTAGCACACTGGTAAATGAATTGGTGTGTTCTGATCTCTCCTTATTAGCAAAATCTTGACTGCTTTGAGACGGCTGCCAAAGAGAGTGTGTAGGGTGCAGCCAGGACAGTGTTTTGAAATCATAAATAGTGATCGGATGGGTATGCTCAGTAACCACTTTTTAACAGTATTTTGCTAATTACAGCAAAAATTCAGGCAAATGCGGCTTTCTACTTTTTTGGCCATTATGAGAGATACATACATCTTCTTCCATTATTTCTCCTTGCCATACTTGTAACTGCCAAAGCAGATAAAGAAGCTACAAATCTGCACGTTGGCTTTGTCTGATATGTGCAGCTAGATTGTTATGGGGACAAAGTTCACTCCTCCAGAGAATGGCATGAAACACCTCATGGAGACACCATCTCCCAGTCAGATAATACACTGAAAGGCAGAGAAAGGCTTTGGAACTCTCCGAAAAGGAGCAGGAGATTCAGTCAGGGTTCCCTCACATTAATGTTCAGTGTTTCTCTATGTAACATCTTTAATGTGTGAATATTTGTAAATGCCAGTTCTACAATTCCATGTGTTTCACTAAGGAGAAGAGCTGGACAACATCTGCAATGCTAAGAGAGTTTTCCACTCTGTGATTAAGCACAAAATATTGTGTTAATCACGAAGAATAAATAGTGGGTAGCAGTTGCCCCTTACGATCATTGTTAGGAATGATGCCTTTTCTGTGCTCAGAAGCCTGTCATCATGTTGTTATTCCAAGCCTCTTCAATTTGAACCTTGGATTCATCCATTGAACCATGGGATTAATCCAGCAGCTGGATTCTTGAATGCATTCCTGCTGCAGGTAGAGCAGGGGCCTCCCAAGACTCTGAGCAATTACAACACTTCAAATTTAATGATATAATTTTATATGCAGTAAGGTATTGAGCGTAATATACAAGAACTAAGTATTTGGAGGGAGGGGAAAAGGAAGGAGCAGCTGGAAAAAGTCTTTAATAATATTTTAGTCAGAATTTGTTAAGGAAAGGCATATTCTCCATGAGATGAGCAGTGTCAAAGCCCACTATCTGGAAGACTCTTTAAAGAAAGAAGACCAGGGTTCTTAATATCTCTTGTGCTGCACCAGAAGTGTAGTGTGTGAGGTCAAAACAACCTCTTTGGCCCCGCTTCTGTGCAGGCTACATCTTGCATGTGTTCTTGGAGGGTGGGGTGGATACTACCAATGTGCAGAGCCAATATTAGGCACAAATATGAGGCTGTAGTTTCCAATCGCCTCCTTATTCTGATTATTTGGAAATCTATGGAAATCTGACTCAGATTTCAGACTCCCAAGTCTGTAAATCCTTCCATTGACAATGTTTTCTTTTAGATCCAAGGCAAGCCTAACATTTTGGGTAATGAAATAAATGTATCTCTTTATCTATAAGTCCCTTATGTTGTTTTGAAATCCCACTTGTGTGCTATATGTTCCTCAAAAATGTTCGTACCGTATTTGTTCATGGTACCAATTTTTGTAAAAGAATTCTCCATCATTTTCCTTTGTGCTGAATCAGGCAATATCCGCTATTTCACTCTAAAGTTTTGGTTAGAAAACTGGGCATTTCTCTTCTTCTGTGATTTTCTCCGCTGTGCTTTATATCTCATCACTGAAATTGAAGTCTTTTAATTTTTCAATGGAGAAAAAAGCAGTTAAGGCAGATACTGTTTCATCATCTGGCTAACACAGGGCTCCTCAGCATTCAGAATGGTGGTTTACTGCAAATTAAGTGCAAAAATTTTTCATGTGGAAGAAATGATTTCTGAATCTTCTCTGAAACCCCATTTCTTCTGTAGCAAGATGAGTTAATGAAGAAATTTACAATTTAGTATCTGTTATCGCTACAGAGAAGCTTATTCTGGCTCTCAGAAGTAGTTTTGCATTATTTTACATTATTTTAAACTCTTTCAGCTGTGATTTGGAAATGGCAACTGTGATCATTCCTGCAGCTGAACTTTTCAGTTACCCACCCCTCTTTGCTCAAGCCCGATGGTGCCCTGAACTGACTGCTGGGTCTCTAACCATGTGCATGTGCTTTTAATACTGGTCAAAAAGGGACAACAAAGCAGCTGAGTAAAAGCAGCACCTTTTCCACTACCCAGCTGCTGGTTTGTCCCAGTGGCTTTGGTTCTGTACCTTCATGTTTTACCAATACAGAAGGATGAAGATGGTGCATTCCCAGCAGCGAAGAGACTCTCCCCGTGTGCAGGCTGATCCCAGCATGTGAGCGGGGTGAGAAACCAGACCTCCAACCTTCTCAGCCTCCACTGTAACATATCAAAGTTTGGTAACATGAATTTGAGGTCTTCCAGTGTGGGGCACATTTTCAACATCTATGTGTTCCTGTGCAGCATAACGCCTGTCCTTTTCAGCTCCTTGGCAAGCCACTGCCACTGGGGTTTGATATGGGAGAAGGAGCTGGTGCCATTCTCCATACAGACAAGGACATGTCTTTCCAGATCTGAAGTGCTTGCTGGAAAAGATGCCATGAAGTTTGGTTTCTCCTGAAAGGCAGAAGGTACGCTTTAATGCTGAGATTTTGTGCTTTCAGATATAGATTCTATTGAAAGGAAGAGATTCTATTGAAAGAAAGAAGACAGATGACATGGGCGGCAGGAGGAATTAATTCAGCTTAAAAATAGAAATTTAATTTTATTTCTAGATTAATGCTTTTGGAAGTTTTCTTTCTCTCTTCTTGGCAACATCCTGTACTGCATTTCTGCCATGTCCTTTCTAATTGGGAAATAATTAGATCACTAAACTGGATATTTCAAAGATTATTCTTGAATGCAGTTTGATTTCGTCTGATACAAATGACATTTGATAGGCTTGTCTCAGGAATCACTAGCATCAGTAATCTTATTACATTGGTCCAGTGTTGCACCAACGGGTACCAGGGTTGAAGAAGGTTTTCCCTTCTCCAATGGTTGTATGGCTGAGAAAAAGGTGCTGCAGCTCTGGCAGAGAGGGTCGTCACTTTCTGAAGTCTAAATACAGCAGGTTTTCAAATGGTAACAAGAAATGCTGAGTAAAATAGCAAGGAGTAGAAAACAGAAGCAGAAAAGTTAAAAGACATTAACCAGTTAGATGTACCAAAAAGGAAAGTGTAGAGACTTCTGTTTGCAGGGCAAAGATTCAAGAAACTGCAGAAATAAATTGCAACTACTCTTTCCTTTTGTCTTCAGAAGCAGAAACATTTGAGAGTGTATTTTCCAGAATGTAAAGGAATGAACTCCACTTTGTGGTAAAAGTAAGTCCTTGAAGTATACAGCTAAATCTGAACAGAAAGACATTCAAGAAACACTTTCAAAGACTTGAGAAATGCAGAACATTATGAGATTATGAAATTAACTTAATAGGAAAACACCTCTCATAAAATATTAGACTCAGGGGAGAAACATCTCTCTGTGAATTGTGCAGTAAGAAACAACAGGTGTACTGTAAAGCAGCAAAGTGTACAGTCTTTGAATTAGTAGTAGTTTAGCAGCCAGGAGCCTTGCACCCAAGCACCCTGCTGTGCTGTGGGATGCTTTCCTGCCATGCCGCTGCCCCTGCTTGCTCCCTGCATCCAGCTGGCTGCGTGCAAGCTGGGAAACAACAAACCAAGGCACTCATTTTCAACTGTATTTTTTTTTATAGGAACTTTTCTGATGATGTCAGACTATTTTTTTTATAACCTACCCATTTATTTACAAACCTGATCTTGGGGCCTGAATTAATCTGTCTGTGTTCCTCTTCCACACCAAGAACATTTAGACAATTAGCCCACTGCCCAGGGAGATTGAGGGATCGTTGTCATTGGCTTTAATGACAATCCCATATTAAGGACATTTCAGGAATAAGAAATCAATGAGACAGTGGTTTGAAATGACCCAAGGACTTTCCAACCCAGTGATTTAATAACGCAGTGAATAAAAAAATAAATCTTAGTAAATAGTAGTGGCCTAGAACAGAATCTGCCCAAAGGAATTTTTTCATATTACTTTTATTTGCTTGTCATAATACATTTCAGCTATAATTTCCCCTTTCTGTTCCGTATATTATATAAAAGATGAAAAAAGCTTCATATTCAGTTTGAGTTTTTCATGAGCCTGTTTCCTCACTTAGTTAACTAGAAATCCATTAAAATACAAATATTTAATTAACTGACAGAACAATTTAAGCCAAGTTTGAAGGTGGTTCTTCTAACTGTGGATGGGTGCCTGGAGAAGCAACAAGGAGAAAAATCCCTTACTTTGAGATGCATTTAAGTTTTTCCTTCTTGTTTTGTGCAGACATGAACCTTTTTGATCTCACTCTTTTGTAAAGTAACTCTTAGTCAGATTAAATATGAAGATCCCTTATCAGAAAGCACTTGGCTTTGACAAGCCTGACAGAGTTCTCTGTAGCCTGCAACATGGTAATGCCTGGCACTGAAACGAAAAGGGCTTGGATAATGAATAAAGAATATTTTAGTAGCATGACTCATAAGTAATACAAAGGCAGCTCTGGCAATGTCTGTACTAATTACAGACTAGTTGCTATGTTGTAACAATCATGGGTATTAAGTGTGTGGGATGCTGAAATGTGTGGGCATCCTGCTAAGTTTGATCTCAGTTCCTTGCAACTAAATTGCTGTGTGTCCCAGCTGGAAAGTGGGCAATGTATGTAGGTGCCTAAATATGGACTGAGGGTGACTAAATGTGTGTATCTATTTTTTGGTTTGCTTTGTTAGGCCCTCCTGGCTGCAAACTTTTCAAGCTTTCAGAAACCGTGGAGGTGACTACGTGCTGAACAATTTAACAGCCAACAGCCCTGTTGCAGCCCTGGGTCTGCTCCTCATTGCCCAGTGCAGCACGTTCAGATCATCTCGGTGTCAGCAAAGAGCAGGAGCAGCAGCATTTCCAGGCTTTGTTGGCTCCATGCAGGCAAATGAGGCTTTTTTTTTTTCACCTCCAGCACGAGGTAAAGTGGACTGTCCTGGCTTTGAGAGGCAGTTTTGGGTTTAAAAGGTTGGTAGTAAATCCTGGATGGGCACCTTGAGCTGCTTGATGGGAATGTCTACAGTGGGACAGCACTGCTGAGCTGCTGTGTCTCTAAGGGATGGTCACCCTGGTCTGGTTAGAGAGCAATGGGCTTAGGCAGTAAGATGTCAATGTGACTCAAACTTGCAATTTAATGAAACCGGGTCCAGACGTGGAATTTACTCCATTTCAGCAGTTAATGAATTGGAAAATTATCCAAACTCAATTTTCTATTTCCTTCAAGGTTCTTGCTTCCTAAGCTTGGGTGATTGCTTCTCTGGGCACAAGTTGCCCTTGCCAACGCCTTGTCCTTCTGTCCTTCAGATTTAGAGGATTTCTTTCTCCCTTTTCTAAAAGAGGAACACCCTTTGCCCATTTTCCAGATGCTTCAGGATTGAGAAGCGCATTGTATGACTGCAAAGAACGTTGCTCAGAAGCTGCTGTCTTGACAATACCATGAGACTGTCTTACAGGTGAAAATTTCTATATTTAGATGATGTGAGTTGAGGAAGATGGTCCCTGTGCTGGGAAACCTGTGCATAGAAAATACATCCATGGATATTAACTGTATGTGACTACTATCTGATGATGTTTTAAAAATCATCTGAAGCATACCAGGAAGCTGAAGGCTTGCAGACTGCAGCAGAGAAGGAGAATGACAGATGTGAGTAAGATTTGGGGAAGGAGGTAGGTAGGTTTGTTTTTGGATTAATGTCTCCAGTAATGGAGAACTGAGAGAGGACAGAAAATTCTTGCACTGTGACCACCTTCTCTAATCACCCTAATGTGGCTGTAATGAAAATAACATTTAGTCTGTCATTATTCCCTATGTGATGTTCCTTTAGATTCCCTGCTTTGTTGCCAATATTCCGGTGAACAAAAACAGGGATATTTTTCAAACATCCCAGTTGTAATAGGGAGAACAAGCTGCCAGCAGACTGTGCTATAATGCATTTGTTTTGGCACCAGCTCTCCCTCGCTGTGTGGTGCAGGGTTGCCAGCAAAGGCTGAGCTGGAGCAGAGCCAGGGGTCTGAGGTGCCCAGCTTTGCTCCAGCCCAGGGACTGGTAATGGGGAGAGGCCCCGAAAGACACAGCACACCTCACTCCATCTCTCTAGAAGCTCTTTGCTTGGTGCATCTTTGTGCCAGCAAAACAGCATAGAGGATTTTCAAATTGCGCTGCAAATGAATCATGCTGAAACTGAGGAAGTTGCCTGTTCTGATGTCTGATCACCATTTATGTAAAGGAGTCTCTTTCTTGTTTGACAGATTCACAGTATCACTGCTTGCAATTAGTGTGTTTTTAAATTGATCAGAACATACTGTTTTGTAAAGTCCAGTGATGAACAACTACATCTTGTTAGATCCTCTGCAGGTTCAAACTGGCTGGTACTTCTTTCACTGTTTCCTTTTAAAGAAGGGAGGCAAGCTGAGACCAACCACCAGAGCATTTTTCAGTTTTTCCACAAGCATATATTGACTATATAAATATAAAATCACCAGAACATTTACTTTTATGTTTTGAAGACTATTAATTACCCATATACATTGAAATGAGTATTTGCAACTACAGCAATGATGCAGGTTATTTAGTCCCCGATACACATGCGAAGTATCCTGGAGGATGTCTACTTTGTCCAGCTCCTTAATCAGGAGCTAATTGTAACAAAAGCCCCACTTCACATCAGTAAATATTCATGGTTTTGACCAATTGAAGTGTTTATATCATTAATAATCTTAGGATCACTTAGTATTTATTTCCTTCCAAAGGCTTAATGGGAGTTTTCCTGGGAGAGTCCTCAGATGTAAAAAAATGTGAACAATACACAGGATTTTATTTAGAGGATGTTCTGAAGAGGCAATAATGTTGCAGCCAGAGCCATGGTCACAGCAGCACATAAAGAAGACCCTGATCTCAGCATGGCCATCCCTTGGATGGCTCCTGTGTGTCCCAACATGGCCCAAGGACAGCTGGGCACCTTTGGCTGCTGCTAGGGCTGCTGTGGTGTTGCTCTGACCCTTACAGAGGTGAAGAAAACTCTCTAAATATTGCACTGGGCTGCTGTAATTTGTTTAGCAGGCAAAGATACTCACAGTGGTGTTTCCAGGTGGTTTATAAGCAGGGAGAGCAACAAACGAACCAAGGAAGCATGGGGGGAAGGAGAGGAGTAGCACTTAGCTTCGAGCTACAGAGAGAAAAGGAAGGTGGGGGACACATGTGCTGGTAACATTTTGCCTAAATGTTGGTATCTCCTTGTAGTGCCTGAGACATGAAGGACTTTGGAAAGCTGGCAGAACCCAACCCTACTGGCACGCATCTTGGTGGAGACAGAAACTCAGCCCAGTGCCAGGCTGACGCTGGAGGACAGGGACAAGGTAGGTGTGGTGTGCAAGGGGGAGATGGAGGGCATTCAGCATCCTTCCTGCTGCTCTCAGCAGCACCCTGGAGCATCCCATACAGATCTGGCAGAGTCCCCACAGCCAAGGAGGGGAGCAGAGCCACTGCTCAGCCCAAGGAACATCGCAGTCCCATGGGAGGGTTCAGGTAGAGCAGGTGGAGAGAGGGAGAGAGCAGCAGGACAGTGTCCTGTGAGTGTGACAGACCCACAGCCTCAAGCCTGTCTTTATTTCGCAGGCTGAATACCTCCAGTACCTCATGCAGGGTGTGCAGGAGCAGAATAAAGATTACTTTCACATGTGAGGTGCTCTGTTAAAGAGCTGTGTGGCAAAGGCAGGTGCTAATACTAACCTCAGTGCCCCCATGCCTCCTACATCCTGTGCATCTGCCAGTAGCTCTGCAGCACAAACCCCGCAGGCACTGGGACAGATTACTGTGTTTTTGGCAGCCCAATCATATGCCAGGAATAAGTCCAAGAGGTCATAAATGCGCAAACATAACTGTGCAGAATTTGCTTTATATATATATATATGTATTGCTTAGAGAGGTTTAACAGTGGCATAATAACAATGGCCTAGCAGGCAGCAGGGTGTCATTTCAATAAAAGAACAAATGACCTGGTGTCTCCACTCAGGAGTGTCTTGAAATATCTTTCACTATCAACTTTGTCACTCAAGGTCGGTGCATTCATGGAGGAATGAGTTCTGCTGTCATGTATTTGGCTGACATGCAGATAGCTATGCCAGCACACCAGCAGCAGAGCTGCCCTTTTGGGACAGACAAACTCCTGAGCAGATCCCGAGATAGAGAGAAGATCTCTGAGAAGCTCAGTCCTTGCTCATGTTCATGCTCTGGGATGGTGAATCTCCCGCTGCTGGCTAAACCAAGCAGATGCCTTTCACATTTGATGGCACCACCACCACTTGATTCCCGCCCCATCAAACATTACTGTACTTAAATAAGCAAAGTTCTAACAGAGCTGAATATTTGCACCCAGTTTCCAGGTAAAGTTGGTAAGAACTATACACCCCACATGCTAAAGCAGCCTTGCAGTTATTAGCTTTCAGCAAATACACCAGTGCGGTATCCATTCATTGCATGTCAGTGTACTGTGTGTTGAATAGTAACTGCCGACCATGCTCTACAGCGTGCTTGTGTTTGATTTTTGAACAAGAAATGAAAGCAGACATTACCTTAAATATTCAGGAAGAAATGTCAGCACAGATGAGGCAGTACAGGGGGGGGCATGGAGGTGGGCTTGGCATAAATCTTTTATGGCCATGAGACATGAATAACTATTCTGGTCACATCATTCTCAACAATATCAGTTTAATAAGATGATACAAATCTTGTCTTTAATGATAACTTGTAAATAAACCAGGAACCTCTTATTGGAAATATTTTAAGAATTGTCATAAGACTTACATTAAATAACCTTGTGGGTAGAGTCCTCCCCACTGTAAACTCCAACAAACTTTTATTCGGAGAGTGACCACCTTCACTGCTGGTGAAGGCAAAAGCCCAGCTGCCCAGGGATCTCATCATTTCAGAAATAGGGGAAATAGCACCAGGAAGCACTGAGCAGCCTTAAATAGGTGATACCTAGCCAGCCAAAGGTGAACTTTGCACTGCTTTCATGTACAGTGCAGTTATAATAGTGATGGTTTTCAAGGACTTGACTTAAAGGTGACAAGTGCATTAGGTTAAAAAAAAAATAATAATCTCTTAAAAGGTGGTTTCTGAGGCCTTTGGTTTCTCTGTAAATTCGTGTCTGCCTTTGCTTTCTGCAGCCACCTTTAGTTCTTAACTGCTGGCTCAGCTCTGCTTTGCAGTCGGCTTTGGCACAGTACAGATGTGATACAACTGCATTACACACTACTGAACTAAGTTATTCCCAGGTAAGTTACTCAGACTCCCTTCAGATAACCTCCTGCAGCTCCTCCTCAGTGTGCTGCTTTCCATGGGGTTCAGTTCTTGCATCTGAAGATAGCTTAATATACACAATCTGTTTTTGCTACTTTGCTGGGGTACTGACAGATACTTCCACAGTCGTCTTGTCTGAATCACTGCTCACTACACATGGTGTATATTTTTTCTTGTCTGCAGACTTTGATATCATGATTTCTCTTGCCACAATCATTGCATATGACTTCACATGAGACCTTTTCCTTCCCCATATTTTTTTTGCCAATGTATTGACAAAGCTTCTTTTCTAGTTTGTTTATCTCCTCTTCTATACTCTTTCAGATGTTGCATTGACTCTGTTAAGAACTACTAGGCTTATGTCTCCATGCTTTCATTACACTTCTTGAAAAAAAATAGGTTTTACTCCTTCTTCTCTCAGACTCTCCATCTGGATGCAGACTTTCCCCATAACATGAACCCTGGCACACCTGGCCTGGCTTCTCGTGTTGCCCTTCTCCCACCATTTACAGGAAATTTCTTAATGGCTCAAAGACAGAGAAAACAAACAGCTGCCTAATCTTAGCTAAATGTACATTTGTGTGTACCAGAATTAGTTGGATAACGCTATTCCCCCTCTCCTCTGTGAGAGGTCACAGCTGGATAACCAACAAGGCAATGACCAGAAGCAGAGTACTGTTGATGCTTATACTGGTGGTTGTACATCCTGGGTAGAAGAGAATACTGAAATTCTCCAGGGAAATCAATGATGAAGGTGCAAAGAAGTCGCATCAGTGTTTTACATGGTGCTAGAGTAAGCGGGTTGGCTTATTGGATGAAAAATACTTGAACTAGAGCTAAAAATTCAGTCTGGGGACAGAAGAATAGAACGTTAGTTATTCTCTGTGAAGAGCTGTCATTAAAAAAAAAAAAGCCACTTCTGTCTGTGACATTTGCTGACATGGAAAATCTAAGCTGCTAGGTGTCATCTTAAACTTCCTTTTCCATCTATCATTAAGGGAAAAAGCCTCTTGAACACATTAGGCTTACTTCTCAACTAGTGAGACATCTGAAAAAGGCACACGTAGTTAAGAACAATGCTTTGAATTTTTGTAATACCCAGGATAATTTTATCAGAGAGGGATTTATGTGGTGATGCATTACATTAGCCTAGTGCTGCACAAGACATATGGAAATTAGTGATGGATTAGATTTCAGAAAGCTTATAAGAAGAGTCTTGCAAGACCTCTAACCTTAAAATCGTTCATAGCTGAGCTATCCATTAAAATAAGTATTGAAGTAATCCTTGGCCAATACAGTAGTAAGAAATATGCTAGTGATTAATGGGTTTTGGTTACTTTCTTAAAAGTTCAATACTGAGCTGTACAGAAAATACCTCTGATAATGGCAGCCAGAAGACCTCACTTTGTTGTAAGAAAAGTTGGACATAGAGCTGTTAAAGATGCATGTGGTTTTTTGCTAAGAGCACATAAGGTTGACCGAGCTGGATCTACTGCCAAGGCCCTTTGCAGCCTCCCTGGTGTCTGCACCACAGCCCAACACAGGCATGGTTGCTACCAGCACCCAAGATACCTTCCGCAAGGGAGACCACATCACCAGGGTTTGGGGGGTTTGCTGCATGCAGTTGCAGTTCGTGCACAAAGATTGCATGATGGAGCTTTGACTTTGCTTGGAGAAGCATGGTGCTCTCCAAGTCCCCGGGCAGTGGTGTCTCATATGGGGTACACTCAGATGTCCCCAGGTCTTGTGTTGACAGCACTGGTGTTTCACACTCATGCATGTCCCTGGCTTGGTCAGGGCTTGTTTTACCCTTACAGCGGTTTCCTTGGTGTCAGAGCAGATAATTCTGCCAAGGCAGTGATATGACAGTCTTGTCTACGCTGTTTCATGGAGCCTGGCTGCCTAATGTCACCCAGCATAATTTTCAGAGCTGGATATAGAAGCTTAATGGTGGAAATGCAAATCAGATTTTCCTGTCGGACACTCATAGCACTGGCAGTGCGTGGGGCTCGCTGACTCCGCAGGGAACAAGATCATTGTGAAAAGATTCATCAGCAGTGATGAATGCTGGAATATATCTGTCTGCACAGAAAAACATCACCAGTGGTCCGCATTTTGAGCTGCTGGTGAGAGGCTTAATGCTGCAGAAAAGGAACTTCTCTTGTAATTCAAAGAAAATTCACTTCTGCTGTGAACATGCCTTATTCTCAGTAGCTCCTTTTGCTGCCACTGTTAAACGCCATCATTTTTTATCAGCAGCACTAGATGCACACTGGATAACTGCAGGCTGTCAAGGGTCACAGGCAGGGCTGCATCCAGGCCATCACAGGTGTCTCTGGGCTCACTCTGCAGCCCTCACTGCCTTCTCATGGTGAGGGGCTCCTGAAGGCAGGTGGTGTGGAAACTGATCTGACTGTGTCGCTGACCTCCCTGAAAGACAGAACAAGGATGAGATGGTGGCTGTTCTCATTCAGTCCACATCACCCACCTGAGCTGTTCCCATATCAGAGGAGGTAAAACATCTGTCTCTCCTTCGCAGCTGGGCACAAAGCAGAGGTGTGGTACACCAGGCTCTCTGTCTGCACACCTCCTGCAAAAGCATCATGACCTGTACGGTACCAGCCTGCCAGGGGCCACAATCACTGAAGGGCTAGCATCCATCCTTTGTTAGATGAGCTAGAATTTTACGCTTTTACACTTTTGCTAGTAGAACAGTCTTCCATTTAACAATTACATCTTCTCTGATATGCCTCCGATTGGATGTACACATGTACACTTGATGCATGCTTTTTGTTCTTTTAAAAATAATTCCCCAAGTCATCCACCTGCTTCTAACACACTACCGGTAGTTTGAATAGCGACATGCTGCTAATTCTAGTTGCTGCCTATTCAGCACAACACATCACTTGATGATATTTTCCATCATTAATCACAATAGCTATTTGTTTTATCATTGGAAGAACTGCATTAACTCTGCTGACCAACAAAGGCCATTGTCCTTGGCTGCTGTAACAAATGATGAGACCATTGGTGTGCATCGTCTTTGAAAGCTTGTTTTGACTCCCACCTTTCTCTTCCAGATGTCAGGTGCTAGTGAAATGTGCCAGGGTTTCAGAGTAGTAATCACATCAATTTGAGCAGAGAACAAGCTGTCATAATTCACTGTACTAATGAAAATTATGATGACACCATAACAGGAATCCTTGCCAACCTAATCATCTCACACCACCACAGCAAAAAAATTATTTAAAGTAGCATATACAAGCTTGGGAACAATTTCTGAAGGAGATTAAACACCAAAGTGAAGTAGGGTTCTACGGAGAATTTAGCTGTTGTTTGGTGAGCATGTATTCTTCTAAGCACCAACTTTATTCCTACTGTAGCAGAGAAAACAAGTTCCACAACAGACAGAGGACAGGTAGTGAAATGACAGGTAGGGAATGACAGAAGAAAAGGTAGGGAAATGAATTTTTGGCCAGAGAAGTCCTGAGGATTCAGTATTGCTGCCGTGCAGCACTTCACTAGGAAAGATGTAAATGGGGATGCACAGACTGTTTGCTACCACTGAATTTCCTCACTGTGGTCATAAAGTTACATTAATTGGGGAAAAATAGGGTTAGGGAAACAGAGGAAAGAACATAATTCAGGCTTTCTGTGGTGTGTTAGCTTAGCCCCCAAGCAGAAGAAATAGAAAAGAAGTTGTGGGTCCCTTCCATCCCCAGCATACAGTCATCACCACATGTGATAAATAATACATGTATTTACTTCATCCTCTTTTGTGGGGAATGTGTGGAGGAAAGAATCCAGAAACGTTTATCAGGGGAAAAAAGAACATGAATTCAAATTAGTTTTAGGGAGCTGTAAGAACTAGTTTGTGATATGATCTACTTCAAACTCTGTCCCCAGAGGTGACTCATAACACAGAATGTCAAACTATAGTAAATTCAGGGAACAGATACAGTATTAAAAGGCTGAAGGAAAGCCAAAATGAATGTGAAAGTGGGCAGTTACAAGGAAAAAGAACAAACTGGGAGGCAGGTGGGAGGATGGAGGGGGAACAAAGGGAATCTGAGGCAAGGAGGTGAAATGGGAACATGACAGTATGATGATTCCACAGAAATCTTCTCATATTTCATTATAAATTCTCTACTATAAAAAAAAAGGGAGAAAGGCAAAGGGAGAAATCTGTTTAGATCAATTCCTCCTTGGCTTGTAGGCAAGGCCAGGGGAATAATACTTGGAAAGCGTGGTAATCTGCAACTTGCACTTATCATTCAACTAAACATCTAATGCCTATGTTTCTGTGATGTATAGAAATACAATCTCTCACATAATATTCAAGGAAGTGGTGGTACATTTTCCAGAGGAGACATGGCCCATGGTCTTGCAGAGGGCCTATAACAGCCCAACACATTGCAAGCGACCAGTTGGTTTTGTGCAAGTTCTTGGCTTGGTGCTTCCCCGGGTGAACTCACATGGGCTGGGGAAGGGGAGTCGAGCAGCCACAGCCATAATAACTGATGACTGAGATGATGATTGAAGACTGAAAAGAAAAAGCATGGGAATCCACAAAATTGAAGCTGAGGTGCTGATGACAAAAGGCTTTATATCTTATCAGCCCTCAGCATCCTGCTCTTGTTTGACTTGCAGACCATTGTTCTCATCTCACGTATACCCAGAGCTGCTTGTAGCCAGCCTGTGTGTGCTGGGAAGATTACTAGGCTGATTTCAGAGGGAAATGAGGTATTTGCAATCAGCCCAGCTTTTTCTCCATGTGCCTGTCCCTGGCCATTTTCTAATGAAGCGTGATAGCATGAATTGCCATCAGCCAAATTTCACTGAACTATAGGACTACAGCAAAGAAAACCTGAAATCTCTGAAGGCACAGACACCTTGGGTAGAAGAATAGCTCTGCAGATAGCTCACCCCCTCAGCTCTGCAGGTATTTCTGCAGCTCACTCACACAAAGATGCTCCAGCTATCACTCCACAGCTGCCTATCTTTGTTTATATCCAGGCAACCTGTGTATGATCAGCACTGTAAAAGGGATTTCTGTGTTAACCAGAGTAACAAGTGTGGCTGATAGAGTTTTTAAACACAAGTGAGATCTGCACAGGGCTGGAACAGGTTTCAGCCCTGTATTCCCCAGTACCCCCAGGGCAACGGTGGTCCAAGATATCTCACCACATGAGAGAAACCCATACAAAGGCAGTTTCTGTGGCTTCAGCCCTGCTTAGCCGTGTGCCCTTCAAGCAGCTTGTGGGTACGAGGAGTGGCTGTATGCACACGATAAGCTAAGCACCTGTATTTATAAGGCATGAGGGTTCTTTTTATTGCACAACATACTAAAGTGTTTACTATATATTTCTCTCTATTGATCTAGAATCACTGTACTTTCTTTCTCAGGATTTCAAGCCTCTCATTCAATTGAGGCAAAAAGAATATATCTTTCCTGTGCAAAAAGGCATTAAACTGTCAGTAAAGTTTTGCTCATGCTAGAGTATCCAAGAAAAGCCCATGTGTGTCTGGAGGCAGCACTCACAAAGCTGGTAAAGAAACAATATCAGCACATAGCTGTGCTGCACTTTCTGTGGGTGAAGGGGAGCTCCAGCTTCTCATCTGAAGTGCTACATGTCTAACCCGAGATCTGTTAGTCCTAGGGAAAAACTTACCCACCAGTATGGAAATCTTGGAAGAAGAGTTAGTTAAATATCAGTGCATGCACTGTCTGAATTGCTAAACTCTCTTACGTGTTGGGAATCTCCCTGTTACAAAAATCCTAGGATTTAACCAAGAAAGAGGTGAAGGAGATGTGTTTTGATTTTAAAGAGGACAAGAGGGAAATGCAAATTGCAGAAATCTTTCACAAAAGCATTGGGTATATGGTGGTGTTCTTCAAGCCTTATCTTTCATCTTAAATGCAACTTGGAAGGTTAACAAAACCCACTGATGGTCACACTGGGAGTGCTGATTCATTACATTTTACACAGTTCTTTGCACTATGAAACCTGGATTGTTCCCAAGAGTGTGCAATGTGGAAATAAACGTGTACCTGATCAATAAAATGAAATGGCTTGAAGAAATCCGAGTTCAGTGTTCTGTAAGTCCTAATTGGCTTTGCAAGTATCAGGGATGACCTTACCCTTCACAGCTTAGCGACTGTGTGCAAGGCTATTGCTAGATAACAACAGGGCAGTGGCAATGCTGATGCTCTTGACAGCCCAAAAGACATTGACCACAGAAGAAATCAGCAGTGAGAAGGGGCACTGAGAGTGGCAAAATGTCCCAGTGGCACTTAATGACATCAGGTTTTCATGCTCTGCTTGGGCTAGGAGGGCATTATATCGACTGTCTCTACATCAGATGTTGGCTGATACCAATTTGTAGGCCTACCTGCCAGCTTCTTATTTTTTTCCAAAGACATGAGATATAGATATACAACTTGCTAACACGAGTAAGCTAAGAAAAAGGCAAGTATAAGTATTCAAACAGCATGAGATATTTAAATAAGGAAGTTAAACAAAATCCATCCCAACTGGCTTCCAACTCTCAGCCCCATAATCTAAAAATCAATTGATTCTACTTACAGAATGCTAAAACCTCCAGAGGAAGCACTTCTCTCTTCTCATCAGCGTATGTGGACAGAATAAACTTCAGAGGTTTTACGGTTGTTAGCCAACAGACAGCCCATCAGAGCTCAGGAATCTCCTTCCACACGTGCTCTGGTCCCCTCTAACATACAGACCTGTCCTTCCGTCAGTTCTGCAACAAAATAAGGGAAATTTGCAGAGCGATACCTATTGTGACCCCTCACAGAGGGAACTGGAAATACAACAGGCTCTAGCACGCAGCCTGTTTTGGGACACGGTCAGGTTTGAATGGGATTTCCAGCAATGCCCAGAAGTACCCCCAAGGATAAGTTTTGAACCAAGGGCTAGACGGACTCATACAATTGTTGCATCTAGGGAGACCTAGTAGGACCTAAAAAGCATGCAAATGTGGAGATTTCATTGCCATGGGCACATCTCCCCGAAGCCACCACAAAGCTTGACCTACCCTGGGGTCACCTTTTACTCCCACGGCTATGAAACCAGTCTTCAATCAAATGGTTTTCACAGGGGCTGCACAATTCCTGCAGGAAGCAGATTGGCACCAGCCTTATGGCTTTTATTTGATTTGACAGCACAGTGATCGCAGCTATGAGATTTACTAAGTCTTTGGAGCATAGAATTGTCAGCAAAGGGAAGGAGGACTCTGTTATTTGAAGTCTCCCTGTCTCCATCTTCCCTCCCCCCCAAATCACATTTCTATAGCTCAGGCAATAAATCTATTAGATGTCCAAGGGCAAAAATAGTAAATAGTGATGAACAGCGGTGCTTGGGGTGATATGCTACTGTAGAATCTTATGATGGCATGGTAAATAACCAGTGTTATTTTCTTGTAAAGTACTTATTACTTTATCAGGATAAACATTAGCGAATGCATCACATTTCTTTATGTTTTTCACTTCCTATTAAACTCCTGGCTGGTTCAGTGAGCCCTCTGTACACAGTTTGACTGCAGACTGGTGATCTGTAACTTTCTGCAGTATGATATTACTATTTCTCAAGTCTTGTTTGACTCCAGCTGTAACTTTTCACAGGCAAAGATGGATGCCATGAGCAAAATCCAGGCACAGGCAAAATTTATCTCAATTTATCCTGGACAGAAAAAGTAACTGAGGGTACCTTGCTGAAAGCAAAATATACTGCTTGAATGAATTTACAATAAGTAATAAAACACAGCAGGGAGAGACCATTTACTGTAGGGGAAGAAAGTAATATATGATGTCAGTAATTCACTTTAAAATTATGCCATTAAGCAGGTATAAAAGTGATTATCACCATTTTTTTAGGCATTAAAGTTATATTTATAAGCCAGTTGGTGTGTAACATCTCCCAATATAAAAAAGCCACTTTTAATTTCTTCCACAAAAAGTTATACGTATTTTATGCCCCTTCCAGGACGGGCAGCTCTTGCAGCAAGAGCAGAGGATGACAGCAGGCCAGCAGTTGTCATGAAGGCAGGATCCACTGTCATCAGGACCAGGTTATAAAGATCAAAAAGGCCAATGTCTTACCTAATCCATGAAGGAACTACTGAGGTCAGACCAGGAATTAAATCAGTTGTTCTGGCATTAGTCCCCAGCCCGATGCACAGACCCATCTTCAACTTGGCTTTGCAGAAACCAAAGAAGAAACACCGGTACAGATGTAGCAAGCCAGCACTCGCTAGCCAGGAGCACTGTATTACAAAACCAGATCATTTTAGCACAGATTCAAAAGGGAATAATTTTAAATAATGAGGTAACTGCAAAAGTTTCATAGGCATTGGCTCTTTGCAACTTTGGGCTGATTTCAGAGGAGTCATTTTGGGGTGAATTTTAGCTCTTCAACCCGAAGTCACAGTTCAGCTTCCTTTCTGCTCTGTTTGCCCCAAGTATCCCTTAGTCCAGGAGGTGACAAAAGAGGCCATTTGGACCCCTCTTCTCCACATTTCTGCCACGGATTTCTAGCTTCCTTTTTCTGAATACGTGCATTGTCAAACACACAGAATTTTCTTGCACACCATCAGTGACAGTTCCCTGTCACTACAGCAAACACATTACCCACCACAGCCAGATAAGCCAGATCTGAATCCCCAGGATTTTGTTGGCTCTTCTGATACCTGGTGTCTGTGGAGATGCAGCTCCTAGAGACAGGAGATTACAGTGGGATGGCAGCGCCTTCTTTGCTTCCCAGGAAAGCTCAGAATAAAGCCTGAATATGTGCACTCTGAAAACTCAAACCCTAGAAGGAAAAAAAATAAAGAACCAAACCGAAACACCAGCCATATTCCTTTCTAAATCTCATGATTTGTAATTCAGTATGATGATTTCAGGGCATTTGGGCTGGGCAAGCAGCTTCCGAGCAGTATTACCCCCTACCAACCCCAGAGAGGGACATTTTCCAACACAGGTTTGACCCTTCTAACTCTGCTCAAGCAAATGCTGATGTGATTCAGTGACCTGGTGAGTGCAGGATTATATTTTGCCACAACTACTCTCTAAAGCTATAATCTCTTAGTGTAGGAGGGCTTAAGACTGGCCATGCTGGGCAGTACAGGAACAGCCTGGGGTCTCTGTCAGGGGGGATGCAGAGTTCAGTGCGTCATTGGAAAGAAAGCAGCAATCTCAATCCTTGCAAATCTTTCAGGTTGTTCTGGTTTCATGGCTTAACCTCCAGGAAGATCCCTTGAGGAATGGAATCCCCCAAACATAAATGAGCTGGAGGCCACACGCTCATCCCACTTACTGTCTTACTGTTGATCATACTATCGCTCCCATCCATATGCATGCATTTTAAATAGCTCTTTCAAACAATAGCCAGGCTAATTTGAGTCCATTCTGAAAGGGGTTTTCCAAACCACATCTGAATCCAACAGTACAGCTGGCACACAAGAGGGACACACAGCACAAATCCAGAGCTCCACCTTAGCTCTAAATCTTGTGAATATTTCACATTAAAAATCAGCAAGGTCATTGATAAAAACAAACAAACAAACACAAAGCAACGCAAACCAACCAACCAAAACTGTGCGGTACGTCTGTGACATAGGTGGTCAGTGGAGACGCACCATCCCCACACCACAGGTCATCCCACCCTGTCTGCTGCACTACGCCCAGTGCAGCTGCAGTGGGATCAGATCAGCTGGTGGATGGGTCAGGAGTAGGAAAGGAGAGGTTTAACTAAAGATGACCCAAATCCCTTGATGAAATGACCACTGACTCAATGCTTCCTGCACTTAAACCAGTGTCTCCTTTCCTATCATGAAGTTGGACTCCAGCTGTGCAGGGCAGAGAAGACCTTTACTCTCCTGGCAAGGCACTCCTGTTGATTACAGTTTATATAGGTACATTATAAATATTGCTTTTATAGCTAAAGTCCCCTCCCCAAAGCAGAAGCATCCTTGTTAGATTATTCAGAAAAAAATATAAGCACTGGGTTTAATTTGTTACTAATACGGGCAATTTAAGTACTGTATTTGGTGATAATGAAATTGTGCGAACTCTGAGACTGGGAAAGAGGACATGAACACCATGGAAACCATCATGGACAAAAGCCATAATATTGCAGAGAGGTAGTTTGCCTGTCTGTTGAAAACACCCAGCATGTTCTCTCCATTAATATGGAAACGGGAGAAATATTACTCAAGCTGCATGTGATGCTGACGAAGAACAAAACACAAGTCTGGGGGTTGCGATAGCGGTTTCCTTCAGTTGCTACACCGGCCGTACAGGTCCACAGCACCGACATCCTGCCACGCCCTGGTGAGCCAGGATGCCTTTTGCTGGAAATGCTGGACCATGTTGAAGGTAACTGCTCTCTCCAGGTGATTTCCAGAAGTACAGTCACTTCTCCAGAAGCCTATTAGAAAAATGGTGAAAAAAGAAAAAAAATAAAACAGTTGCTTCTGCCATTCCTTTTGATATAAGGCTGTTCACTAGCAATGATGCACACTGAGATGCTGAAGCCCTTCTGTATAGCCCCGAGTACAGCGAGCACATCACCTCTTCTCCTCATAACGAGTGTTTCTTCCAACAAGTGACAAACATGGGGTTGCCTACAAGGGGTGGGGGTCAGCCTGCAGGAAATCCCTCTGTTCAGCTGCCCTGGGAACCCAGCTGAGGCTTTGACAGAGACAAATGCCAGCTGCCATGAGGAGTGACCCTTCCCTGGCAGAAAAGTTGCCTCTAGTGGAGTAAGCAGAGGGATCAAGAAAGTAGATTTAGCTTTAAGAGCCTGGCAGCAATATGTCAAGGAGTGCTGTGAGACAGACAGAGCTTTTGGAGGATGTTGGAGTGCCTCAGCTCCGGTGCCAGGGCAGCCTCTCCTTGCAGGGCACAGGGGGATGCTCTGCCCCATAACACACCTTAACTCTTGGCAAAGGCAACACGAAACATGAGGAAAGTCTTACTTTCTTATGACAGAAATACTTCTGCCTCTTAACTCAAGAGCAGAAATGCTTCCTTGTAATTATTTCTGATCTGGAGCACTAGCCAGCAGATACACGTGAACCAGACTTCATACCATTAGATATTTTTATGAGGAGGTCAGTGTATTTTGCATTGAGAGATTTGGGATTTGTACATTAACTGGAGTGGCATGTGTTAGAAGGACATGCGAATTAATGATATTATTCATAACCCGTCTCATTATCATACACAGTTTGATGGCTCAGCCACTAATTCTCTTAACCAACTTCTGTTGCTGGAAATAAAACTGCTGTGGTTCAGCTGTGATCTGTCAGTAGAGTGCTGCTGCTGTTATTGTTTATTTTTTAATGCAAAAGGCTCTTTTCAAAGCCCTGTGATTGCATGATGCAACTCCCCTGAGTCTAAGTCTCAGACACAAAAATATTCATGTTGAGTCTGATAAGTGAACAATGAACAAATTACATGCTTTGCCTTACTTTTGATCTCAAACATTAGATTGCTATAATTGTTTTTCAGCTCCTTGTGCACATATTACTAATGTGTATGTTGCTATAGAAATGTAAAATTCAACATATTGTCCCTTGGATTTTAAAATAAATGCATCCCTCCTTTTATTTCTGTCCTATTCTTTGACACAAAAATAAGAATCACCTGACAAATAGTACAGACTTGAATATGGTTTCAGTCTTTTCCCTTAAGAGGTTGTAGCATGGCACTGGCTTTTCTGACCCTTTCAGCTGAAAGAGGAAAAGGAGATATAGAAAACAACTAAAAAGACACTTCTTTGGTCTATATGTCTGTATCTCTACCTTTGTAAGTGTTTTAAGGACTCAAAAGCATAAGGAAGAGTTATAAGGAGACCAGACCACTTTCCTAAACACAGACAAAGAATGAATTTTGCTATTGGACGTCTTTTCTCCTGCCAAGAGAAATTACTATTTGCAAAGCTGGCTTGCCTGGCAACGTCTCTGCCCTGTCTTCAGTTTCCTCCTCCCAGACTTGCACATGGGGACTTTCTAGGTAAAGAATAGCAAGTGACTGTGCATCTGCTGTGGGCTAATTAATGCTCACCTACAAACCATGGGAGATCTTTGCTCCTCCTCTATGCTTTGTGCTGGGACTGGCAGCACTTGGGAGATCCTGGAGTTAGTACAGAAAAAGTTGGTACAGAAAAGACATACCCACGTCCCCTCCAAACCCCTCTTGGGCTGTACAGAGAGAGATCTCCCTCTTGAGATGGAGGCACAATGTCTTCATCTGCCCCTAAGTGATCTGGGAAAGAAAGGAGAGACCACATTGCGGTAGAGGAAGACCAAGGCTGAAGGTGAAGAAAGCTTCTGTTCATCTATGAGCAATGCTTTTTCTACTCCTGAGAAAATAAACAAAGGGAGTCAATTAGCTCTGAATATAAGTGAAAATAATGTGACTTATCAAGCACCAAAATTGTTTTAGTGATGAGAATGGAAATGAATTCATTATGACTGACAATAATGCTAATAAAGATCCATTTCCAGAGGTGTGGAGGAGTGGAAAGGGCCATAACAACAGCAGCAGCTCTTGACTCTTGTCTTCCAGTGGAATGAAAGCAGAGCTGTTTGTTTGCTACAACTGCTAACGTGGAGAATAAAAACAGGCTAGGAGGACAGACCCCAACACCACCCCACACCAGGGTGGTGCCAAGTTATCAGTGATGGCCCCTGGGCTCCCTCAGTCCCTCTGTGCTTCCTGGTCTACTCAGAGCCAGGCTCAATCCAAAGGCGAACACAGGAGAGAGCTCCTTCTTCCTCCCGATCCAGGCTGGCCAAGCAGTTCTTTGCTGATAACTCAGTGGGCAGTTGTATCATGTGTGGTTGTAACTAAATACGTGATAACACTATGGGTTTAGCTGCCTCTGACTGCAGAAGAGCTGTTTGTGCTTTTCTCAGGCCCTTGTGAGGCACAGCCTGACACCTTTCACAGGGTGGTTTGTCTAACCTGACTGGAGCAAGTCGATATCCTGCTCTCACTCCTTGGCAGAGAAGCTACCTCTTCCTCCTGTGGAACTGGGAGCCCAGTCACGCTGGCTAACTTGCCCACCAGGTTGCAGAACAGAATTGTGTTGTCTCCATATCTCCCTACGAGAGGTAGCATAATGTGCGCACCATCACCCCTGCTTAACCTCTCTAAGGAGATGGAGCAGCTATAGTCAGTGCTGAAGTCATTAAAAACTGTTCTCTGAACAGAATTACATTGATGTTTTGGAAGTATTACCCATCTTGAACAAACCAAGGCTTGGCTTCTTTCACTCATGCACATATCCATGGTTACTAACATCTAAAACTCACTTTTTCCACCCTTTTTTCCAACTCCACCAAAGCCCACTCCCCTGCTTGGTGGCTTTCTCTCCTTAGCTTTTCTCCGTGGTTCAGTTTCCTGGTAAACGCACACTGAAGAGATATGCGTGTCTGCCTGTGTGCTTTGAAATACTCCAAAAGACAGACTTCTCACCCTTTTTGAAGCAGCAATTACCAGAAGAGACATTAATTGGCCTATCGCTATCTCCAAGAGAGCAGAGAGAAACTCAAGGAGAGCAGTAAGGGCAGGGTTGTTAACTGTAATTAAAGCACAAATACATATACCTAATGGTCTGGCTTTGGTGTATTAGCCAAGTAAAGCAAAGTGGGTCTTGAAGGCGAAACCACTTCTCTCCAATCAGGGATCAGTATTTTGCTGCTGCAAGTAAGTGCAAAGCCGCAGAAGCTGAAACTGCACCTATTCACATTTGTCACCTGAATCTCATTTAACCTTGCTTTCGCTGCTCTGACCCCTAAGCTCCCCAAAAAACCATAAAGATGAAATGTCACCCCAAAGACAGGCAAGTGCTGGGGGCTGGAAAGCTACACTTGTCTCCCGAGTTCTGTAAGGTAACTTGGAGAAGTTACCTTGAAAATGAATTCTTAGAGCCAGGCTTGTCCATCCCAGGCACTGGACCTGCTCCAGGAACATGCCATAACCCTGGCTGCCAAACTTGAGGTCTGAAGGGATTTCCCTTGGCTCTGGGTGGCTCAAAAATAGTGGGGAATGCAAACTTTCCCTCCAGGCACTGCCAGATTAGACATACTCAGCACAATATGGGGCTGTGAGGCACCCACCATCCACAAAGATTATGCCATAACCAAAATTTGTCACCACAAATAAACCCAACACCAATAGGAGAACAGACCCTCTCAGGGAGTGGCACAAAAGAGCATCAGGAAAACATTCTCCTTTCTGTTAGAGCTCTTGTTTCTCCTTAACATTGATGCTTTCGTTGTGCCATATCACTGTGCCTAAATATGTTGTTTTAAATGCAAACAGGGAAAAGCAGAAGAGAGTGAAATACCCACTTGGGTGGATATTTTCAGAGATTCGGAAATTGCTGAGCCGGAGGGGACTGCTGAGATTATCCCTCGCAACACAGTGCCTCAGCTGGCTACAGCACCACTCTGGATTAATTCCTGCCAATATTCCAATTACTGTTGGAACCGCAGCATAGATTTCGGAGGGAATAACCTGGTTGTGTTTAGAAAAATTTCTTGTAATAACAACTTGACCTTGACCACAACTCTTCTGCAAATTGTTCCCACAGTTAATTTTCTTCGCTTCAGAAAAGCTTTTTTGTTCCTGTTTGAACCAGCTTCGGTTAATACTAAATCTTATTACACTTGGTCTACCACTCTGTAGCGCCCGCTGTTACCAAATTACCCTCCATCACAAAGGCAAGTAAAGATGGTCTTGGCAGTGTAGTCCAGCCAGAATTAATCGTACCCAGGCAAATCACTCATTTTCTGTTCTTAGAAACACCTTTCCTCTTTCGCCATCAGGAGAAGGTCAAATACAGATTTCTCCTGTGCCAAACGCAGCATTTTGTTGAGCTAGGAGATTGTCATCTATAATTACGAAATATTTCAAGGATGTTTTAGCACTGACAGCCTGAGACCTCTGTGTGTCAGTCAGATTGAAGTCTTGTGATAGCTCAGCTTTCCTGCCCACAGGTTACAGGATGGTGCATGAGGAGCCCATCACCTGCTCTTCCATTGGAGGCAGTGGCCTGCAGCAGTGCTCAGGATCCAGTTTCTGGGCCATCTCCCAGCACGCATATTCCCGAGCAGCCATGGTCATTTGCTTCTGCACTGTCAGACAACATCGTGCCATCCCTGGCAAGAACTGCCTACTCATCTTACAGTTTTCAAGATAAACAGATTATAGTCTGAGAGGTTAATCACAGACAACAGTGACATCTTTACCTTGACATACGCTATCTTTAAATTTATGCACTTAAGCAGTGAAGGCATTGCCTAGAGTTTGGAAAATATTCTATATTACTTGTGATGGAAAAATTAGGAAAATATTTCTAGAGATTTAGTGAGATGCTTATGAAAACATTTTCAAATCATCACCCAAATACTTGGCACCTAGTTTCATTAATAGTATCTAGCTTCTGGTAAATAAAAAATATCACGGAATTTAAGCAGCAAAAATTTTTCAAGCACCTTTAGTAAAAAGTATAATGAACACTACTGAGCGTTTCACGAGTGAAAGCTTAACTCTTCCTGAGAAGCTACCAAGTGTGTAAAAGCAAAGGTAGAAATTGGAAACAGCTAAATTTGCTGGTGAGGTGTTTCAGGGTTACCCGAGACAGATGCAAATCCTGCACAGATAAAGACGTCATCTAAAAATAATAGCTCCTGAGGCGGCTCAGTGACCGTGGCTGCCTCGTGCGCACTGCGTGTGCGGTGCAGGTGGGCAGGCTCCTGCTCTTCTACACCTGCTCTGCCAACACCCCGGGCAAATATGGGGAAACCATTGATGTAATAAAATATCAGGTGAAACAGTTGTACGTACCTAATGCTACATACATAGGAAAGCCAATGAGCAGTGCTTCGGCTCTCCTTTCCTCTGACTTAAAATGAAATTTTCTAGTTCATGAATGAGGCTGCTATGGAGGTCTGAACAGATAATTACCCTCTCTCTGTTTCCTGGTTTTCCTCTGCATTATAAGCATATTTAAAGGCCACTTAGAAAAAGGACTCGCAAACTAAATTAGAATGTAATATGAAAAGAAAATGTTGGTAGGCTGTGATGTAGCAGGTGTTATGCACCAGAGAAAACATGGCCTTCCCCTGAGATTTGCCCTGTGCTTCTCCAGTTGCTTGTTTTTATCATTTCATAGCTTTTCCCCGTTGCAGCGGCAGAAGCGGTGCTGTAGGTGAGGTGGGGTTATTGCAGGCAATGCAGGGGAGCTGCCACCTTCCCTGCTGGGACCCAGCATCTCCCCGCTGCCCTGGAGCTGGTCCCCACCTAGTCCCACCAAGCAACCACTGCCTTTGCCCCAGCATCCACTTCAGAATCTCTCCCTGGCAGGAGGAAAAGGTCTGATCACTTATTCCTCAGCCAAGAATTTCTCATTCTCAGTGGACAATAAAACAGTCTGCAGAACAGCTGAGGAAAAGAAAATAGAAACCCACACAACTTCATCCCACATAGGCACCAAACAAAGGGCAATATAGAAACAACCACAAGCCCTCAAGATCAGCACAACTTTGGTTTGATTATAAATGAAAACTATTTATCATTGTAACATTAGAAATAACAAGATAAATGCAAACCACGGAACATGGGAGAAGATAAATTTGTAGGTGGGAGCTGGCAGGTCACTGGAGAACAGCCACGTAAATAAATAACGTGTTACCTCCCTAAGAAGGGCCAAAGCTAGCATGAAGCACCCCCGACTAGTGTGAAATTGGCTTTAATAATTAAGCCTGCAAAAAGTGAAGATTAAAAATTTATTCTTAACTAAACGAAACTATTAACAGAATAGCTTTTGCGCATTATGCATTTATGATATGTAATACACTAATACAGACGCCTTCTTTTGAGAACACAAAAATCTATTGCTCGACCTCCATAAGCACCTCTGAGCCGCACTGTCTCACACTCTTGCTGCTCGCTGCCTGGACTCTCACTTTAACAACAGAGAAGCAATGAAAACACTTCATTTTGTTAAGCCTTTAAAGCATAACAATGTCGCATTTGAAAATGAATACTGATTTTGACTCCTTAACTGGAACTGAGAAAATGTCCGAAGGGGTGTTTCAGGGATTTCAAAATTTTTTTTTTGTCTTCTTTCATAGAATTTCCATAACATAAAATGAATTGAATATGTCTGTTATGTAACATTCCATTATAAATTATGGAATATTTAGCATAACCTAGGGTCATGTGAAAAAAAATCATGCAGTAAAAAAATCTGCCAATCATTCCTCTTCAAGGAATCCAGATAGCACTGGGCATCTGTATGGTTGAGGAGACAATTGCCGGTTACAGTAAATAAAAGAGGAAAACAGAATTATTCTATTAAATCCAGATGTGCTACGATGTGCTCAATTAATCTTAATGGGACTATGCTGGTCAGTAAGGGCTGTAATAAAACTGGGAAGCTCCGATCCTGTTGAGGACGTCCATGGCTTGGCTTTGTCACACCCAGGAGAGCCCCATACCCCTCTTGGCAGGGTGCTTGTCCCTTCTGTACACCAGGCCATTCCTCACTGAGTGACTTCTGGTCCCAAGATACCTCAGCTTCCCAACTCACTGAGATCACAGTGAGATCAGCCCCACATCTAAGGTCCTTGGTAGAATCACTCAGTAATAACCAGCACCAATAGGAGCCCTCAGGTTTTAAAAACAGTAAGAGACTGAATTTCTGGCTGTGCACTTGGGCTGTGAATGGCTCATTGCGCCGCCACCACCCCCTACCCCTCTCCAATTCTCACCATTTTGCTGTGGCCATCTGCACTTGGGAGATTTTTTTTTTTATTATTTTTATTTTTATTTTTCCGACAAGTTCTGACAAGCAGCGCTCCTGGCTTTATTTAATACTGTGGATAACGCTACAGAGGACGAAAGTAGCTTTAAGTTTAAAACCGTTAAAAAAAGAAAACATAGGTTTTATATTTTCCTTCTGTTAAGGTGCTTGCCAGTAGATATAAATTCAGGACAGAGTCTACTTCCCTATAAAAGTTTGATGGTGTTCTTGGCTGGAAGGCTGACAAGACACTGAATTCCAAATTCAGGAAATGTTTGACTCTATGATGTGTTTATAATTAAATTTATTTCCCTTGAATGCAACTGAGCATCTCCCTGGCTTATTGTGCAAGGCAGCTGCATGTTAAGGATTATGCCTGTGGAATCAAATAGATTGATGACATGATTTAGGACCTATCTGGAAAGATTAATTGAATTAAATATAACTTACACAATTTTCCTTAATCCTCTGAGGAGAGCCTGACCGGCTTCACACCTTTGCTTTGCTCTAGAAACCTTATTAAAAGAGAGAGAGAAGGAGAAGGAGTGATTATTTTATATACTTAATTGGGAGCTTTGAATGTTCAATAAATTACTGCTTTTGGAGGGAAAATCCTAAGTATTTATTGTCTCATCCCTTGTTTTGCCTAGTTCACACATACTTTACTTCTTTATAAATCATCGGGCTGCCTGCAGACCTCGTGGTGGGGCTTCCAGGTCCCCACAATATAAATGACTAGATCCTCACTGCTATGTCCACCCCACAAGCAGGCAGAAAGGAAAAATGAATTGGTCTTTGCATTTCTGGGTATTTTATGCTGCTCTATATAGCAAATCCCATAGATTTGCCTTGACAAAGATGAGATGTGAGCCAAGCCCTGAACACAAGAAGCACAAAGACAGATAAAGCATCATTCCCAGAGATGTGGGTGCAATACCTGGTTCGCGAATAGAGCTGGAGGAGTTTTGAGAGGCTGGTGTAACACTTGCACACATGACACTGCCATTTCCCACATTATCATTTTGTCTTCAAGCTCAAAATTACACAGACAATTAATAAATCGAATTTAAAATAGGACAAAGGTTTTCTCTCAATAACAAGTAGGGGTCTTCCCTTGCAATGCACACTATCCATCACTTCTTACAGAGCTTTTCCAAAGGATCTTGCCTTTTTGTAGGATGATACGGAGGCTCACAGCTGGCCCCTCTCTGCATATCCCACCTTTACATACCAGGTTCACTCCGAATTCAGCAGTGTATAAATGTGGGTAACGGCCTGGTGGAGTCAGGAGACCCTCAGGCCACTAGTTCATACCTAACAGAGCTCCTTGGCAGACACTAAAGGACTGGCAAAACGTCACTCACTATATTGCTTATGTGTCCTGTCACACTACCTGCCTGTGGTGCAGAGAGCAAAAGCGATGCTATATAATATTTTCAGGACAAACCATCAAGAAGTATATTCAGCTGTAGCAGCAGGAGCACTTTGGTATGCAGAAACTCACTCCTAAGCTTGGATTTGGTCCAGGAAAAAATATCAACCATTCCTACCGGGGTAGGAAATGGGATTTTTACATCTCAGAATCTTCAGCCAAGTAATTAGATGGACAATAAAATTCACACCTCCTTATCCAATAGGTAGCCAAGGGCTTTTCAGGGGTAGACACCTGATTTTTTCCTGGCAATATCTTTAATGAAAGTAGCACTGAAATGTAATATCTCATCACTTATAGTCTGACCACATCTTTAAACTGGATAATACTTTATTAATTGTATTGTTAATTAATGTGGCTTTGTAGATACATTATGGTCACATTTATAACTATCTAGAAAAACGGCAAATCTGTCATATTATAAGAATGAGGTGCAAAATCTTACAAATGCAGCATCTTTTAAAATAACAACATGCTACATAGTTCCAGTACAAATGCCTGAAAGTTTAGTGCCACAGTATCTCTACTACATAGTCTATTCATCATGTAAATATTTGTGTGTGTAAAAACACTGATGTTCTGCAAGGACACAAGTTGTGCAGCATTTAGATAGAATTTGGCATCAAACTAAACAGCCTCCTTTTGCTTTCAGTTCAGATTGGTCATAAAGCCTCTAAATTTACTCCAGATTTGTATTGCAAGCATTTTGCCCGTTGCTTCTGTAAGGCAGGTAAGTTTCCAGTACTGTATTTTTGTTCTATGCCAACTAATTTGGCTATAACAGATAGAATTTAAAGGTCAAAAGGTCAAGAAGATTGATTGCCTGGAGGAGGTAAAATATATTTTCAAAACTGATTTATGAAAACTGAACCAGCTCAGAGGAGTCACAGAGCATTTTATGGAATCTGCATTTCATAAGAAATAAAACGGAATCTAGGTGCCAGCAACAGCCCAACGGGTCTCTATACACTTGCCTCAAATCATGACTTCATCAAAAGCTATTTTAATTCTGGCAACGTTGATGACTACTGAAAAGAAATTACGTCTGCACCTTGAAGTCCACAAAACCAGACACCAGAACAGAAGCAAAGGACCAAAGCTCATTCCTGACCCAAGCCATGCATCTAACTGTTCAGAAACTATCTGAAGGTAAATTTCAGGTTCCACATAGGTCTCTTCTCCAGAATGACAATGATGGATCAAAGTCCTGGATCCAAGCATCCTAGAAAGAGCAGTTTTCTTTTATTACAGCCCAATCACATATGCAGCATTCCCAATAATCCAATAAAACTTCTCTTTCCACCATAGCCGGGAGAGTGAACTTTTGTATTTCTATTGCAATAGAAGTTATGAAAGACAAGCAAAAAGGCTTTCTAACCTGGGGTCATACAAGGAGAATTACTAACTCCACATGGCAGGCAACAACAGCAGAGTTTGGAGTAAATCTGCACTTTGATGGGGCTGCTGCAACACGCAAAGTGCCCTGACTAGGAGTCCCAGCAACGTGAACAGGATTTGTAAGGGACAAAGGAAATGGCCCTTGGAGTTAGACTAAAGCCACTGCACATGAACTGGGCTAATTGGTACGTCTTGATGCTTCGTGGCATATAGTGTCATATGATTATGTGGGTGTAAATCAGCTATTCCATTCACAAGGTGGCAAAAAAAAAGTTTTCCAAGGCTTCCAAAAACAAGCTGCTGCATCTCATCAGCCCAGAAGTGCACACTGTGCTCTTCTTTCCCTGCACAGGTATTCTCTGGGTGTAGGATCATAAAGATGCTGTCTCACCCACCATCCTCAAATGCTGCCCTTTAAGGGAGCTGGAGACTGGATGTGTTATCTGCAAGGAAAATTCCTCCTGGGTTTACTCTTGCAAGGCATCTCTGGCCTCAGCAACCCCCTCAGGCTGAGCATGACACAGTGCTCAGTTCTCAGATGCTCCAGCGAGGAACACGTTGCAGGGGCCCATGAGGGTTGAGAGCCATGGGGCCATCAGAGTGCACTGGGAAATGTTGTGTGAGCCTACATGACAGATCTGCAGAATCACAGAAAACAGGGCTGGAAGGCACCTCACAGATCCAGCTTATACATTCTCTTGCCTCAGGCAGGATCAGCTGAACCTTTGCCTGCAAGATGTCTCATCCATCCCTAACCACCTCCTCACACTATTCAAGTACTTCACTGCCCACTAGGACATTTTTTCCAGATATCTGATGATGATCTTTCCTACTGCAGCGCAAACCACTACTTCATAGCTGACCTGCAGTCTTTTGCTTTCCTTTCCCTTCCCTGCTGGAGCCAAAAGCCTTCTGTGCCACGTTCTATATACACTCTTAAGAGGGATCCCAGGCTCTGTATACACCCAGGAAAGAGAAACAGAGCCCATGTCACCAGCACCCCACTGTCAAGCCCACGACTGTTGGGTGGCAGCTCAGCCAGGGACAGGGGAGGAAGACAATGGGCTCTGCTGCTGGAGAAGCAATGCTCAAGAGCAAGATACATGAAGGACCACAGCCAGGGTTATTTCTGATCTCAGGACAGGGAAACTGAGAAATAATTGCTAATTGGCTTATGCTTGTGTACTTAACACAGCCCCAGGGAAGGTCTGTTGATGCGGTTAGTTGCGCTAATGCAATCCGAAAGCCCTGTCCCACCAGTACCGCTGGTCGGAGCCATGCACTATACCCTGGCTACACATTCATGCATCACTCCTCCATGTGTCTTGCTCTCGGGCATTGCTTCTCCAGCGGTACAGACCATGTTTTGGTGCAGGAGCATAGATGTGGAGCTACTGGCATCTCTCCTGTGCACAAATAGTAGTTGATCTCAGATGCTGACAGTGCCACCAGAATACTGCAGCAGTTCTGGGAAGGTCCCAAGTACCAAGAGGGTTGAATCCAGACACACAGCTAGCTGAAACACTGCACTATAGCTGTCCTGCCGCCAAATCCTATCCTGCCAGCACTTAGCATAGTATCTACCAGGAAACTCCAGCCTTCCACCTTCCAGGGCTTACCAGCTGCTAAACAGCACCGTGGATCTGAATTCAAGGTGGGAATTTCCATCTCATCTCTATCATTAGCATCCTACGAGAAGTACTTTCAGCTTTGTCCTTGGGGGGGTGGAGATATGTATTATGCATAACAAGAATTTCTCCATCCATCTTCCAAAATGCATTATCGCTCTTGATAAAGGCTTTCCAAGTCACCAGTCTCATTTGAAAGGAAGGTGAGCTGACCCATGAATACCACTCACTGCAGCTCCAAACGCTCCTTGCTATAAAAAAACATCAGAGGGGCAGAAAGGGCCGGAAGGCTACGTACAGACTCTACAGGCTCTGCAGGTGGGTGACTTGCACTGGACTATGCCTGACCCCCTCCCTCAGGCTTCCCGTCACACGCCCATCACTGCTACATGCAATAAGCATCTACAAGAAGCTGCAGAAGCAGGGGAAAAAGTCAAGATCCAGTGGATCTACAATGGTCTCTTGGGATTCTCTGAATCCAGCACCGTGACAGGAAGACTTAAATTTAGCACATTAAGTAACTTCCTTGGAATAGGTAGCAGGATAGCTGGACATTTAGAAGTGAGTAGTATACACACACAGAGAAAATCAATTAAATCTTTGCCGGGCACGCTACATAAGCATTTACAAATGTATTAAAGCAAAAAGTGCTACCTATTTACCTTCCATACTCTAATAGCAAATATCCTATTTCAGTAGTGGAATGTGCAAATGCAGCATGAAGTCTGAACCCAGACTCATGGGGGCCATTTTCACAGCTTGTAGAGTCAGAGAAAAATACCTCCCAGAGACAGAATGCAACGTGATCAACCACTTCCAGCAGTTGGCTGCTCCCTTAATAAGCAAGCATCACATCGATGTTTCCAAAAAGGCCACTCCTCTATTCCGATTGTGTTCTAATTCCCCCACATCAAATGCCAAAAGTATTTATGCCTGCTGTATTACATTATACATTTATATTTCTGAAAATTAATGAGTTTTGACATCACACCAGGCATGATAATTGAACCTCAGGGCCCAGCCCTGTTGTAGTTGCTCTGTCTTACCAACAGTCTTACATTTGGGGGTTAGAGTAACCTCCAGATGGCATTGGAGATGTTAAAAATAAAACGATATCCCAGCCTATAGACTGACTTTCTACCAAGGGAGATGTCTAATTATACACTCACTTTGCTTTCCCTGGCAACGTATTGGAAGCAATTATTTTAAACAGATAAAGGGTGTCAGTGAGGTTCAATTTTCCTCTGTCTTCCAGCGCTGCAATATGGGCATGCACAGAGTAAAGTCTTACTCATCCGTGGATGTGGACGTGTCTTGGAGCTGCATTCTGACATTTGCAAGTGTCATTAAACATTCTTCCTTTATCGATTTGTTTGGTTTTTGTAATTGCATATGAATATTTTTAATTTTTCGTTTCTGCTTTTGGCATTTAATTTGAAGTGATCGTGAGATTAGTGCCAAGACATATATGAGAAGTGACCTTCAAGCTTGAGAGAAAATCATTTAATTTTAGAATCTGTCGATAAGCAATAGGGAGAAGCCTCGTACATTTAATAGCATCTATCAAACATTTTCCCTTAAGAACTTGCTGACCTTCTTGGCAGAGGCCACTCAACAACACACCACTTCTACTCACTGCCTTTATCAAAGAGATGGGATTGCTACTGAGTCATTTCTGCACTCAGAAATTAGGTCAGCTATCAACAGCAACACATTACAGAGCTCAAATGATCTGTTCTCTCTACTTGATGAAACCAAAGTATAACAGTGGCCTTTCACTGCCTTATAGTCAGGGCATCCTCATCTCAGCTCTGTCCTGCATTACAAGACTCTCCTTCTTAGGAGCATAATGATTTAAGGAAGAGGCCATTTAGCAGTCTGTAAATCCACCCAACATTTGCTGGGTTTTGCTAACAGGAGACTGGATAACAGCTGATCAGATAATTTGCAGTGAATATTCAGTGGACTTTCTCATGCTTTACAACTGTGGAAACAAGATCAGGTGGGGAAAAGAATTTGCCCCAGTGAATTCCACAAGCACATTTAACAGAACTCATTTTCCAATATACACATCACAAGAGGGAAGGGGAAATTTTGAGTGACAGCCATTTCGACAATTGGGTTTTGATTGCGCAGTAGAAAAACTACAAATTAAGTTTTTTGGAAAGCAGCTGATAAATTAAGAAAAGTGTTTTCAGATGATCTGAAGCTCTAAAAACTACATCCAATGCATGAATTACAGTTTTAGCAAAATGAAATGATCATTTATCCGGGATTAATTCAATAACAACAAGCTTAGAAGAAGGTAAGCAGTTGCAAGTACGTTCCTACATTTTGTACTAGAATCTCTTTTGCATTCCCACCAGTAGTTGGCTTTGAAACGTTTCAACTGGTTATGGATGCTACAGATGCACAGCAATCAGATATCCCTGTCACAGAGAGGTAACTTGCAGGTGTCCACAAGCCCTGAGCAGATGGTGCACTGGAGAATTTCTGCACACTGAAGGGACATGCAGAGTTAACAGGATTTTTTTATGAGCCCACCAAGAAGTAGCTGTAAGCACAGTTAATTTCCAACTATCAGATGTTCAGTATAAACAGGACAAGTCCTCTGTGTTGTGCTTCAGTTCACTGGAAAGAGAAAAAGCTTCATACTAAAGTATCAACAATACCAGAGCAGAATCAAGCTGATCTGGCTTTTCTCGAGCCAAACCCCTCTCCTCTGCACGTCCCTGCTCGAAAATAGTGGATCTGTCCCCCAGGGAATCCCTCGTGTGAGGTACAGTAAACTTTCTTTTATAGTTTGCAAATCTACAAAGTGAATCTATGAAGACGGTGTTTTACCCAGAATTCCTCTCAGAAAAGACAGTTATTAATAAAAGTATAATCATTTCCATACTGGAATTTACTTTTGCATATTTATAAGCTATAAGAATGGTGACCTATACCATAAATCCCTTCTGCAAAGTAATACTTCAGGCACAGTAGGGATTTACGGGCACTGAAAATGTATTGAACAAAAATCAATCTACTTTTCATTAAAAAAATTAAATCAAAACTTTCAGGGAAATCATTGCAACTGAGCCAGATTTCCTCCAGACTTCAAAATTAATAGTTTCACTTACAGAAAAAAAAAAATAATTGGCTAGCTTTCTAGTCTACGATTTTTTGTGATTCTCAGCAGTGCTGCTAAGTGGAATCTGATAAGTTAAAACTGGCAGGTAAAAAGCTTGTAAGGAATGCACTGCAAACATGTAAATGCACCAAGAGAATTCAGCAGTTCATACAGAAGGAATTTTGGAGTGGAGACACTTAAATCCTCAAGACTATACCACTAGAGCAGCAAGAACATATTTTATTTTGTGGGAACATACAGATTCATTGTTATCATGTTTGTGCCTTCCCACAGTTTCAAAGGGCTTTTTTAAAAGCTTATTCTGTTTAAAGCTGAAAGTAAAAGCATATTATTACATAGAATGTAAGTAAGATATCATTCACAGTTCTCTGTCCTGCGCCTTTTCTTTGGCAAATAAACAGACTATGCACAAATGATAGCAATTAAATTGCTTCATTTTTTAACGTTAGATATGATTTTTCACTAAGTGCAAAGCCAGGTATTTTCAAATATTCATTGGCAATAAGGTTTTCATTGAGGCAGGGGAACATTTTGGGAAAAAATCTTCATTAAAAGTCTCATGATTTTTCCCACCAGCTATTGCGCGAGATATTTTTTTTCCCTAACTGCTAAATAAGACTGAAAAAAAGGGTATTTTTTGTAAAAAAAGGCAGAGTATAGATTTTAGTCCTTAGCTAAAGAAGATAGTGGCCTCCTCCACCTTCTTCTGTGCATCCCCGCTTGCTGCCAGCCACTGCCACACTGTTGGGAGAGGTCAGCACTGTCCCAACCTGCACCACCCCTCCTCTGTCTGCGCCTATCTGGAGCATCCACCTAAGTCGAAGCATTTTATAAAGAAGGTTAGACTCCAGGAAAAAAAAGCCCTTTTCCCTCTGCATTTCTCTCTGAAGCATCAGAGCGGGTGTGCCTTAGAGGAGCTTGAGAAACGCTAGCTGTGAAATAGCTGCAGGTGGAGACCAAAATCTCCCTTTTTGGGGTTTGCATAAGAGCAATGAAACATACCTTCTTGGTTTGGCAGTTTATTATTTGCTTATTTTACTATTGATAAAAAGACATGTTTCGTTATTAAAAGATTCAATCATTTTTATAAATAGTAAACCAAATCCCAACCAGTGTTTTTCTCTCTAGTCAGTGCAGAGCCCTAGATACCAAATGCAGATATTCCCTGCAAAGCTTTCAGATTTTAACTAATTTTGTTGTTAATCAAGAGCATGACTGTATTTTGATTGCATTCCACTATCTCTCATCTCTTTCTTTGCAAAAGTGTACAAAAAAAGATCCAGAACAAAAGGTTCACTTCTCTCGCAGCTGCTCTTTATGCACATCTAATTAATCTTGGGACTATTAAAATTCAATACAATGAGAAAGTGGTCAATACCACAATTAGATAAACGAGCTCACACAGTAGTGAAACAATCAAATCAAACAAGCTTCATCAAATATTCCTCATAAGTGACAGAACAAATACTTTTCAATGCCTGTTTTAAAATTCCCTGAGGATGTTCAGATAGCCCTGTCTAATCTTTCAGAGAACAACAGCGGTGTCTCTTACTGCATGTGATGTATTATCTATTATATCCTTTGAAACTCAGAGAATTTCTCTCTAATACTTTTCAGGATCAAATGATTTTTTAAATTCTAAAACAACTAGAAATGGCTATTTCCACTCCAAGACAGCTTGGTATCTGCAAATCAAAGGAGCTAAACAAACATTTCCTGTCTGCAAACCTAACAAGAAAAATCTTTCCAACAGCAAAATGATTCGCTATATATTTACCACCTGTTTCTTATCTCTCAGCAGCTTTAGATTTTTATATTCAGGACTGAAATGGACGTTATTTGGAATTGGACGTTATACCTGTCTTGATAATCACGTTATGTTTAAAGCCTGTCATGAGACATTATTGAAATCCTCTTGAAACGCAGTCGTGAGAGAGTAACTGGCGAGGTTATTTTTGTTAGTTACTTAAGAGTATTTGCTTCTCAAAGCATAAATATCTGCTCCTCAGCATGAAAACTGTCTCTTACAGATCTTTCAATAGTTACATTGCAGTTTTGAAGATGGGGGGGGGGGGAGAAAAAAATCCACCCTCTTGAATAGCCGGACTCTGTATTCCTGCAGAATGATGGCTGATTAACAGTGCCGTTATTCTTCCCACGATGCACATTGGTGATACGGAGAAAGGCTCAGTGATTAATGCCATGTGAGCTCATGTGCTGAAATCATGTGAAGTCCTCACAGTACATTGGCTTTATTAATTTATTAGTTGCGGAGGAAAATGAGCACATCTTTACTGCTTCCTGTGCTTTACCTCATCCACTTACCACCTTTATCTGCAGCTATCAGAGGCAGTTTTCTATTATTGCAAAGTACCCTCTTACCAGCAAACCCTCCCAACAGAGACGCAGTTTATACAGACAGAAACCGATAAATTTATACCTCTAAAATGTACCTCTAAAACCTCCAGAATGAAACAAGCTAACAAAATCACTTTGGGATGACCATATTTAGACTAGAATTATTGCTGGCATCACATAAATAAATTGGTTTCATACACCCAATCCACAAAGCCCTGGCAGGAAAATCATTACATGCAAGTTATAGATTTACAGACATCGAGTAGTGTGCTTCCCAGAGCGACAGTCCAGCTACCAATGCTCCTCCCATTCAGATCAGGAATACTTTTGCCAGTCTCTCCAGAAGATGAGATAAATCCCACATTTGTGTGGGTAGCTACTGTTATGAGCTTATTCATTGAAAACCTGGGAGAATTTGTCAGCATGACTGACAAATATAAAAATGCTCAAAATGAGTCCGCTTTCCAATCTTTCATGATTCACATCAGCTACCAAGGAATTCTCAGTGGAAATCTAAAGAGCGTGTATTAATTTGAATTAAACCAAAGTACAACTGGACTTTTTAACTTAAGAGCCCACACACAATCCAGTGTGGTACTCCAGGTGACGGACTGGAGCTGTTTAAGGTTACGTCATGCAAACACCGTTTCTTGCTGTGAGTTTTTTTCTGCTGCTTGACTGCAGTAGAAACAGAAGCTGTATTGGGATTGAGGGGACCACCACTTTATTGTCTTTCTGCTGCAATGACCCTGTCTGACCACACACAGTCTCTGCTCACATTATATGCCATAATCCAGGGAAATTTGCCCTCCTCTTCATACAAGTCAAACCCTTGATCCCACTTTGAACCAAACCAACAGCAGACTTAACTAGGGAGACCAAACACAGCAAAACACCTATAGACACTAAAACATGTAGCCCATCACATGCCACGTATCTCCTCCTCTGCCTGTCCCGAGGACTCTCTGCTCCCAATTTCACTTCTTTCTTGGATGTCAACACCGTTTCCAAATGGCTATTTCTGCCTCTACTGAACTGCTTTGAACACTCGGGTTCTCAGAGCTCTTTGACTTGCTCCACTGCACTTCTGAGGAGAGGAGGGTTACAGCGTAATTGACTTTTCTCAAGGGTGCTTCTGGCTTGCAGATCTTTTCAAAGTGCTAACTTCTCAATTTAGAAGTGCTCAATTTTCAGAGTTTGGCAAGTTTTGGCAAGTTGTCTGTCAACTCATATTAGTCATATGTTAATCATTTGCTGTTTGTTACAGCTCGTTGTCCACAAGACCCATGTTTAAAAGTTTTACCATCTTCCCTCCAAATATTACAAATATTTGGAGCAATTAAAAGCCACACTCAAATGTCACTTAACCCATCTCAGCTTTGTGGAAGGCAGAGCACATTCCCTAACCTCATGTCATCAGTGAATAAGGCTGTTTCTGGAAAAGCCAAGAAGCGAAGCGTTTTTCCACCTGGTTATGACTACTTTGTGTGCTCTTGGTTCTGCTTCTTCAGCAGGAATTCAGCACCAGGAAATAAACAGACTCATTACCCACTTTCCCTCTTTCCTTAAGCTGTATTCCCCATTGCTTCGCACTCAGCAAGGGTTTTGCTTTCTCACTCCATGGTCCAATTTCCTGAATTCACACTGCACTGTCTGAATAATAATGTCCCAAATTGCTTTTTTCTGGCTGTGGTTTTTTTTCTGTGTGTGTATATAGGGAGAGATTCTTGTAATAGAACTAAGGGGCTGGGAACTACCCTCCCACCCTGACTGGTAAATCTGCATCACCGCAGGCTTGGCTCATCCCCACAGCAGCTGCAGATTTGCCTTTTGTGCCTTGTGCCTGGAAATCTAGGAATAACCCTGGGGTGACCGAGTCTGCAGAAAGTGAAGGAGGAATGGAGACACAGGGTCGGCATTGTCTCCTCTGCAGCAGGACAATTCTCCACCAAAAAGGTGGACATTTTATCCCGCAACATTTCTGCCAAACTCACTTATTTGCAAAGCTCAGCACAGACGCAACACAGGATCTTTGCTGTACCTCTACCCTTCAATCCCACCAGATCTTTACAGGTGTCTGCCTTCTGTTCACCAACGGTATTAGCACAAAACTGCCTTCTAATTCACCTAATAATGGAGGTTTCCAGTCCCCAAATGTCAGAGAAACACAGGGCTTAACTGTGACCCAGCGCAAAAGCATTTGGAGAAATCTCACTGTTCCTGCAGCCTGAGCTCCCCATCACTCTAGAGAACAAATAAATGCTGCAAAGTAACACATTAATGCCCCACATTTTGTGCTTTCCAGCATTTTCCCTTTAGTTACAAAACTATATTGACATATAAAAGAAAAGGGGATCGGATATGTCTCCTTGGTTGCCAGGGAACCTTCAAACACAAAGGCTCATTTCAGCACACAGCAGCCCGGCGGCTACACTGGGTGCGAGGCTGCTGTGTTGCGAGGATGTATGCCGCAATATCGTAAAATAAGAAAATTCATAGGAGGTCAGTATCACAAATAGCCCCGGTGCCTCCAGATCTTTAATCACGCCCATAAGTATTTCAGTTCTCTGTGGGGAGAATTACAGAGCATTCAGAGTGGCTTTGCTAAGGGAGTGTAGCATTTGCCGCCTCCTCTGCAGTCCTGGAACCCGCAAGAGTTGCTGCAAACCCAAATACACCAACACTGACAAGGCAGAAAGGAAGAAAGAGCCAAGCTACCTCCCCATGCATATTGCCCCCTCCTTCACAGAGCCCTCTTTTAATCTTCTCCTGGCTGAACAAGCAACAGGGTTTGGAGGAGGCAGCAGTTTCCAGCAGCTAACGCTTCCCAAGAGTGGGAGAGCAAGTCTGCTGCACTTTCTGCACTGGCAAAAACCAGCAAGGGAGATACTTTTTTGCTTTGCTTGCACAAAGCCATCATAGAGCCTCCCCAAAAGCAGTTGAGACTGTTTCTAGAGGAACCAGGGCTCTGAGTCGTCTGGAGCAGCAAAACAGATGCCCCAGTGTCTGAATTTTCTTGTCCTCATGTTGTTTCTGTCTGAAAATAGGATTTTCTAGAGGCTTAAGCTCCCAGCAGCAGCCTAGGGAGTTGAATCTATTCATACATATATGCACATAAAATGGTTCTGCAGAAACACGCAGAAAGTCAAAATGACAAAGCTGTGGTGAAATCATGACATATTGGTTTAAGGCAACTCTAGCCGACTGCCGAGGCTCGCTTCCATAGGAGACAAAATAATACACGCAATATCCCTGGAAGTGATGTCCCTTAGACTCCACTGCCTCATAGGAAGGATGGCACAGCCTTGCTCCCTGGCACATCCTCAGCTCCAGGATCAGCCCCAGCCCCTCAGACAAGAAGTATCGCAACTTAGGAACAATAAATAAAAGGTGAAAGTCACCTGGGCAGGGAACTGTGGAGAGCGAGCCTGCTGCATAGCCAGCCCTCCTCCTGGCAGACCTGGCATCTGCCTCCGTATTTCCACTCCTGCTCCAGACCCCGAGGGAGACGTGTGCTTTCTGACAGCGCAGTCTAAGATGGTATGTCAAGAAAATCCATGTCCTAATTATCCACTGTCCCTAGCACAGTAAACAAGACCCAAAAAAGGAGAGATTTCTTCTATTATTTTTTTCCTTTCTCTCCATCTAGACACTCTCACTAACTTCATCTAGCAGCTGCATCTCATTTATTTAGTAATAATAGGGAATATTTGTGGGTGGTAACAACATACAATGCTTTGATATATATTTGATAACAAAAATTAATGTATACTCAGAGGGAGGAGGAAATAATCAGACGAAGGACACTTCTAGGGAGAAAACACAGTCCACTATGCCGTTTTCCAGTTTTCAGCTCCATGTGTGTTATGGCCCAAGTCCTGAGAAACCTCTGATAAATCAGTGTCAGGGCAGTGAGAAGTACAGCGATGCTCATATAGCACTAGTGAAGCTCGTTCCTTTTCTGAGCTGTCACTGACATTGTCTTCATCCTTGATGGATGATGTTCTGACAAAGCTGCTTCCTCATTGCAATGACTGAAAGAGGAGAGCTCGGCTCACCAGAGAGTTTACAATTAAGTTGCTTGGGCAAGGAGAGTGCAGCTGCTTGGAATTTTTAAGGCATTCTCCTTTAAGAGCAACTACAAAAAATGCCTTTTGCCGTAGCAATTTCCAGGAGTTTGCCTGATGTGTCCATTTGGGAAAGGGGTTGTGAATCTGAATGGATGCACTGGCCATGAAAGCAAGCAACCCCAAAAAGGCCATGCCCTTGGAGGAACCTATCTGCAGATCACAATCGTCCTGCCACCAACGGAGTTTTGCTGTGAACCACACTCCCAGCACATCCTCCTTCCCACCGCCTTCTGGGACAGGGACTATTTATCATTTCTGATGTTTTGTAACACATGTTAAAAACACATCTGGAGGCACTGTTGCACACACAAATACCTGCTTAATTCATACAGCCACAAAATACATTAGGTAGGAAGGTGCCTTGTGTCCCTTTACTCTATCTTCCAGATGAGCCTCGCTCCCGTTTCCTTATGGCCTCCACTTTGGGTATTTAATGACATTTAGTTCTTGCCTCATCTCCTTATCTCCAGGCTGAAAAGCTACCTCCACCCTCCGCAGGAGTCCTGCACTCCAGGATCCTGCCAGTTTAGAATGTGTGTTTCAATGTAAAAAAAAAAACCACCACCAAAAAAACAACCCACAAACCAATCATGTAGGAAATTCAGAACAAAAATGCCTGCTAATTATCATGTCTTTAACTTATATCATTACAGTTTCAGCTTCTTAAATACATTGCATGCTCTTGCCCTTTGACTGAGTTTTTATGCTTGGTTATATATCGGGGAAAAAAACCCTTTAAGGATGAACAAGCCAAGGCAAAATTTTAACACTGTTAGTCTGATTCAGGCTTCCAGCACTTATGGAAATTGCAAATTTTCCCATGCTAATCCTGCTCATTCATATTAATGCATGGGAGATCAGCATTAGTCTGATCAAAATGCATACTCAGTGTTGTGGGCTTATTTATTTAAAGTAAGGTTTATCATCAGAATGCAACATTAAGAGAACACTAATACTGTAAATGCAGCAAGGCTTGCTAAATTGCTTTGAGGATACTTAACCAGACTTAGGACAATGTTATCCAGAATACCTCAGAAGTTAATCAAGTACTTTGTGGGAATTACAGACCAGGGAATTAGGAGTTACACTGGACACAAGGTACAAGTGATAATCTTTGAGTGATTTGGTAAAGAAAAACCAACCCAGGAAGGGACAAAATTACGTCCAAAATGCTCAGCAAAAGAACACAAACGTCACAAGATATCTCAGGATAAACCCTGAAGTTTTAGTGTCAGTTTGTCTGAAGAAGGGGAACAAAGACAGTTAGCTCATGAAACTCGTTAAAGTCCATCATGAAAGAATTTACAAAACGTCATTTAAAGATACATTTGAATTCATTTCTCGACAGTAAAATGTATTTCTGGAAAAGCGATACCAATATTTTAGCTCAGAGCCTACGCAAGACAGAAGGGCAAACTGAACCCTCCCTTGCACAATAGCTCATGTGAACAAAAGCAGCCTGGCAGCCTTGCGCATTTGAAACTGATATTGTTCTTATTCTTGCAGATTAAATGGTGCTTGAAACCTAACATTAAGAAGCCAGGAGAGATGAGAATAATTTGACGGGTAGTACCATCTCTCCCCTCCAGAACAGGTTTTAAAGCTTGCAAAGTTGATTACATTCTTTACGTCTTGCTGCTTGTGTGTCAGTTATTTCTTTTTCCACTGCTAGCGCAGAGAGATCTCTCTCATACATAAAGCCAAACCTGCCTGTTCTTATAAAGAGTTGAAAATGAGAACTGCAAAATGCTGACTGTCAGAAAGGGCAGCCAAGACAGGCTCAGTTCACATTGTATTATTGGGAAATCACGCAGTCCATCTTCAGACTTTGTATCTCCTTTTACACCAGTCATCTCAGCCGATTTTGCAGCAATTTCCAGAACCATCCTAGAAAATATACACTTACTTAAATAAGGATGTTTCAGTATTTCTCATTGATAAATCTGATCTTTTGAAGCTCTGAGGGTCTTAACTACCATCTGAATGAAGCTTCATACTCATTATTCCAGATCGTTGCTGCAATGTTCTCAAGTAACGAAGCACAGCACATAATCTGGCTGATCATTTAGCTCCAAAGGACAGAAAGGCAGAATTAAATAACAGCAGAAATTGCACTGCTGTCAAAAGATTTTTTTTATGAGCCATTCTGAAGAATGGATTTTTTTCAGAGTTTAATTTACCATCCCTCAGAAATCTACACATGCTCCAAATCTGAACAGTCACGAGAACAAAAGCTACTGAATTCAATGAGCTCAAGATTTTAATTTTTTACTTCTACCTCCCCTGCAGGGCGGGTAGTACATGCTCCACCTGGAGCTCGTTTCAGCTAGTCTGCATAAGCAGTCACAGCAAGGATTCCTCCTTCTTGCCCCAGTGCAAAAGGACATGGTCCCTGCCTAAATCAAGCTCATGCTTCATTAAAGTCTCGTTATAGTAGCCTTGCACAGCAAGGCATTGGCCAGGGCCAGAAAAGGTGCAATGAGGGTAGAAATCCAGAGCTCCACGGAGTACTAAAGCAACTCAAAGCAGGCAGACATCTGGCAGTCAGCAGAAAGACTCCCCCACTGTTTTCACTGAGCATGAATTAGGGCTTCAATTATTTTAGTTAGCGGGAGGCACTCTGTAGAGCAAGGTGGAAGAAAGGGAAGGAGGAGGCCCGGCTTTCCGTGAGCACTCACAACTTGCAGGGCAATGCAATTGCCAATAGGAGAGCAATGTGGCTGAGCTACGCACAGCAGCCCAGGATCATGGTGTCTGCAAAACCCCTTGGATCATCTTGGACTTGATGATCCTAGTGGCCTTTTCAAACCTAGTGATTCTACGATTCTATGAAAAGACCAATTTTTGGGGGGGCAGCCTTCGCAATGGCTCACACTGCAAAGCCAGGGAGCTGGAACAACAGGAGAGGCATGCACTGTCTGCTCCTCCCTTACTTCTGGACCTTGATGTGGAAACAAACTTGATACGCAAACTTTTGTAAAAGGAAAACAACAACAACAAAATATTTTGTGAAACAATGACCTACAACAGGGAAACTTCTTTGTCCTCAGTTATCCTTTATGACAGTGGCACAGATTCTTTCATAATAGGTAATTTGGGATTTTCAACTCCACCTCTTGGGCTACTTCCCAAACTGCCAAGTTGGGCTCAGGTGCTCAAATTCAGGCTGCCCCACTTTGGGGTTTAGCTGCTCTCTCTAGGGAAAGTCAGCTCTCCAGAAAAGCTCATGAGAGGTTTCAGCTTGCACACATCTGACTGCTCCTTCCCTTCTGGCAATGTGAAATCTGTTTGCTGGAGTGGGAACAGAAAGATGGGCCAACCCTGCAGGCAGGAGCTCTGCGCTGCTACAGTAGAACCCGTGTTTCAGGTCAGCTATGGGGCTACAGCTTCAGAGAGGATGAAGAGAGCTCAGATGAAGGAAGGAGCAGTGCAAACAGACACAGAATGTACCCTGAGCCCTTGTCCACCACCCAATACTCCCTGTGAGAAGGCAGGAGGAGTAATTCCATGGGAAACTCCTTGCCTTTAGCTCCCATCAACAGTCCCACATCACTTTGTCTAGGAAATGCTGTTTCTACCATTTTCACTCAGCCGTTTTTTGTTGTTTAGAGTTTTAAGCCAGGTTGCAAAAAAACCTCAGTACAACTTTCCATAGCACAGGAAAGCTGTTGGGTTAGATTTTTTTTAAACTGCAAATGCTCAAAAGAAAATGCTACAATTTATAAATCCAGAGGCTGGATGGGGATAAGAAAGAACTGTGAAAATATATCTGGTTATTATGCTACCTCTGCCCCGCTCAAAGAGTAGTACAATTATCTGCGTATAACCTAAGCCATCCTGCATACCATCTCTTCATGCCAAACGACAGGAAAACATTAGATTAAAATCAGCCCTATAAACTTCAAGGAGCATTTCCCAGCACACAGTCATTGCTGCCACTTAGAGCGAAATGGTTACTCACCCTAAAACATTTTCACAAATGCAGCCTTTCTGAAGCCATCCTTCTCGCAAACATCGTCATGGGAGAGGGGACTGAAATAGCATCTCATTGGGAGATTCATTATAGCCAACCCACAGACATTTTTATGACCTAGTTAACATTTGATGGCCAACATTAGCAAATGCAGCTGTCCATGTCCGAGCACCTCGGTGATGCCCTCTTTGCGCACTGCTGAGTGCTTGCTGGACCCATCGGCACGGCTCTTGCCTTGTGACCAGGCTGTCTGAGTGCCTGATTTTAAATACACAGATGGAAGAGCTGTGGCAGAAGGAAAGACAAGGTCAGAACTTGCTCCTTTCTATTTCCTAATTCACCAGAACAGAAAACTCAGTTTGGTAATGGTACCAAAAAGCTTTTGCAAAGGGTGGTCTGGAGCTGAGCAGCACCTAGACACACAGCCTGACTCTGCCCCTCATCTAGCACGCTCAGCTGGTGGCACCATTGCTCCGCATCAGCCAGCACCTGTGATGTAGCTATCAACAAGTGTCAAGGTCGATTCTCCCTCATGCTCTGCACCACAGAAAGTATAATGCTGCTGGGGTGTGAGTGCGAGCAAAAACTTGTGCCAAGCAGGAAGCTCAACAAGCAACGGCTTTACTACAGCAAGCTTGGGAACAAGGAGCTGTTGGGTTTGGGAGTTTAGGATCCTAACTCAGCTTCACATGGAGCTTACAGTGCCAGAGCTCAGGAGCTTTTGTCTGCAGCCACTTCTGAGCTCAGGTCACAATGCCCAAATAAGCATGGAAGATGCAGAAACAGAAGAGACAGCAGGAACATCATAGGCTCCCGTGTTACATGCCAGCCAGGGAGGCAAAGAGCCACTGGTCCTGCCCCTGCTGCCCTTCAAATCCATGTAGACATCCAGGGTGCTCCATCCTTACAGGGCATTCACCTGCAACAGCCCCTCTATTTCTTCCCTGCAGTAAACCCTTCACAATTCTTCTTCACAATTCTCCCCACACCAGTGTAATAAGAAAAATTTAGCGGGGAGAAGAGCAAAAATTGCACGTAGGCTACCAGTTCTTTGGTATCCAAGTAGTGCTACTGCCTGGTATCTGCTGCATGCAATAAAAAAGCAGCCCCTACTGTTGCTCACACAAGGAGCTGATGGGCAGGAACATGGAACCTAGGGCAACCACACCGGACCACCAGTGCCTAGAGAGCTGTAAGAGGGACTTGACATTCTTAATTCATGCAAACAAACTATTTCTGATCTTGTTTCCAGTATTTTTCAATAGTATCATAGAATGGGTTGGGTTGGAAGGGATTTTTAGAGGGACGTCTTCAACTAGATCAGGTTCCTCAGAGTGCCAACCAATACAATCTTGAATGTTTCCACAGGGATGGGGCTTCTACCAGCGTTTCACCACCCTCATTGTAAAAAATTTCTTTTTTCTATTTCAATGATTCTGTCCTACCTCTCCCCTTCTCACACAGGACCTCAAAAGAAACACATCCTTCTTTGTTTGCTGTTAAATAACACACACACACCCCCAGCCCAGATGGAGCTCGAGCACTGCAGGTCTGACACACAGCACCATCCACAGCACAGAACAGCCTCCACAAATGCTCCTCTCCCAAAGGAGACACAACACTGCTCATTCCCCTGAAGCAGGCTGATGCCACTGGAGCTCCTTTTTATTTAGAGGAGGCAGCTCACAAATTTTCAAGCCCTATAGGAAACTCTCACAACCTTTGCAAAAGGCACATTTGGTGCCCAAGAGTTCCAATGAAAAGCAGCCCCTGGGAGGCTTCCAGACACCTGAACGCGTGGCTGTGAGGTCCCACGGGCACAGTCCTCCTGCGCTACGGTACTGTGGGCACATCTCCTGTGTCCAGGATTAGTCTAAGCAAGAATGAGAATGGGTCTCATACAAGAAGTTAGGAAGGGCCAATACAGTCCTCAAAAAAATAGTGCAAAACATTGCATCACAGCTTGTTAGAGCAGTAGGAAACCTGGGGCAGGCATCCCAAATTCTGGTGTCAGTGAGTGCAGCAAAATGTAGTCAGCCAAAGCCTCTCAAGCATCACTGACGGCTGACTGAGGCTGTTGCACCAGTGACCACCAAGTTCAGGGACAGCAGAGGCCAGACTGTGACTGTTTTTACATGGCCTGGAGTGCTGGCCAACCCGAACCCGAGTTAGCTCTCCATGGAAGCTATAACCCACATACAGAGAAGAGACCAATGCTTTGCATCTTGAACTTGGTCAAGTCTGCCAGGGCATCTCTAACTGCGGCCATGAATCAGTTCTGCTCTTTGCCCTCCAGGAGATGGGCTTTCTGGGAAGAGAAAAATCCATAATGGTTGTGATTAAGCATCATCTTTTAAAGGCTTCACAAATTGGTTGGCAGATTTAGGTATTAGCGGTTGGCAACTACACTCAGGAGCAGCACAGCCCTGGCTGAAGTTTCAAGGTTGCAATGACCTGGATTTTCCAGCTCTCTGTCTTATGTCATATATCAGAACATCTGAGATTAAACTGGCTGTGAATGGGAGGGAGAATTAGGAATTTCCCCCCTCCCTCACATGACTGTCAGGCTTTGGAGTCTCCTTGTGGTAGAGGGAGCAGAGCCTAATGGTCTGGAGATTGTCCCACACCCTCAGTGCCTCAGAGCCTTCAGCACAAGCAGGAAGAAAACTTTGCAAATTTACTTCAGCAAAACTACCTCTACCTTATGAAAAAAAAAGAAAAAAGGTATTGACACACAGGGTTTTTCTAACAGAATTCTACTGAAAATTTTCTGAACAGCTCTCATCTTTGAATGCTTTTTTTTTCCCCTCTGATCCCTCTAGGCAAGGAGGGGAGGAGGAGAGTGGGGTGGAATGGGTTACACCTGGGGTAGAGTGCCTGGCTGCACTCCAGACCCGTGCAACACCGGCCTGAGCCGAAGAGAAACTTTTTTTTTTTTAAGAAAGTACCTGAAAGATGCAGACAAAAGAGCTACAGCGTTCATAGTAAGGATTACAAAACTGCCATCATCTAAAATTAACCACAGACTCACTGAGTTCACCCACTTCTTGTGACACTGGAAAGACTTTTTGGACTGGATTTTTGCATTTAAATCTATTTAAATTTTTATTTATTTTTTTTTTTAGTTTTGCATGGCTTGATTGATTTAAAGAGAGTTTACTAGACAGAAACACCAATAATCTCATCTTTTATAACCAGAAGGCATTTACCTTTGTACATAAATGAAGATTTTTAAGACAGTAATTAGGAGAAATTGTATTTCCCAAATAAATTTCTAACAGTGATCCAGAGTGAAAAGAATTAGTCACGACCCAAAATAAAACCAAAGAAACCCTTGCTATAATTAAGTACCAAATTACCAACATAGAGTTGTGTAATTAAGTTAATACATACATGCACATATACGTAATATGTCTGTATGAACAGAAGCTCCTTGCTTAAAAAAAGGCCTATAGCTGCAGGAATATTCAGTTAAATTAGAGATCTCATAGGAAAATATTCAAGATGTATCTATACATTCAATAACGTGGCAGCATATCATAGGAACGGATGTGACTTTGCCTCACCTATAATGATCTTGGATATAAAAAGAAATCATGATGGACTAGTTAATTACAGCTTTCCTATCCAATAACAAAAAAGATCCAACTCTGCTTTAATTTTAGTGTCAAAAAGGGGAGTTAGAGAACGAGAAGAGAATCAGGTAAGAAATATTCAGTTTTGCTAAATATAATCAGCAGCTTCACCAGCCCCCGACACAGAAAAGAGGGTATTTCATGTAAATGGGAAGCCTGGTAATTATTTCCTTCCAACAGTTGATACCCAGTTCGTTCCGCAGGGCCATTACCTGCCTTTCCACACGTCACTGTGCTAATGTTGCATTTCATCTCCTCCTACACAGCCAAATGGTTGCGATCCCCAGTCGGCTCCCTTTGTCAGTGAAAGGGCTTTTGCTGGAAGCTGTGCGAGCATCCTTTGCGCGCTATATCTACAGTTACAGATCCAAGTAAACAGAAATTCAGCACACATAGGAGACCAAGTAGAATCGCTCTAACGGATTAAGTTTCTGCCTACCCCACTGTCATCACAGAGGAGTCTCAAGCAAAGGCTCACAGCTTTTCCTCAAAACACCAGCTTTTGTATGTTGATATTTATGAGGGAAGCATAACAGCAGTGGGGAGCTCAGCCCAGAGCAATGCAAAACTGAGCCACCTTTTTTGCTTTCAGATTAGCCTTACTCATCTCTCCTTGTTTTATATTTCAACTGAGCTAACAGTGCAGTTTTCACTTGTGCCCACACTTTAATTGTCAGTGCGACTCAGGACCCCATTATCTAGGGATACGGGAGATGCCGCCCCCAGAGCTTATGAAAATATTAATGCATAATCTTTTGTTTGCCTTTGCTTCATTTGGTTTCCACCCTTTGGACTTCTTTTCAAATGAGCAGGAAGCAGAACTGATAAGCTCTGAATTTCATCTGTTGTTGCCTCTATAACACAGGAGATTGCTTGACGCAGAGCTGCAGAAACACAGGACGACCTTGTTGCTGTCAAAATGCAACCCCAGATGGCCACAGCTAGCTGGGTCTTAGCTCTGGTGCACTCCCTTGGTGTGTGGTGACCTCCTACGGCTGCTCAGGCAGTGCCTGCAGCCTAGCAGGGAGTCAGCAACCTTGCTCCCATGTATTTATTTGCTGTTCAGAGCCAGGGTAAATTGTAACCCAGTCCTAGTCAGCGTCCCTCAACTGGGCTTTGCAATGAAGGAGGAATAGACTGAAAGACAGACATAATGCAGCAAGATTTTGGCAAGATAGCAGAGCATCCGGTGACCTTCAATACCAAAGGGCTGGGGAGCAGATTGGCAGGGGATGTATAAAGCGAGCACGTTTGATTTGCTTCACATGCTGTCTATGACACAGTGATTCTAAACAATTTGAAGCTGCCTACCTTCTTGTCACTTTAAAGTTCAGCTGTTTTCCCCATTTTGGATGAATCATCGCATGACGCACTCGCCCACTGGACTGGCTGGCGCTAAACCCTGCCCAAAGCCCCGCTAGCGTTATTAAGACTCTCTGAACTGTCATGCCCATCTTAGTGGGTCACGATGTAGGACTGGGATTTTTGTGCTGGCTCACATGAAGCAGACTTATTTCCATGAGAAATTCTCCTGCTGTGCATTCAAGAAAGATTAGCTTGCGTTTACTTGGGAGAGGAAATAAAACAGCTAAATAGATGTCTCTGTGTAAAGCCAAGAGATCTCAAGATGGCATGCGCCAACAGAGGCTGCAAAGCCAGAGCCAGACAAAATGTCATCTGTATTACTCAGCTTCTTACTATGGAAGAATTTAACACGTAAATTCGCTACAGTCACAGCAAAGAGTTTCCTGATTGATCCGGTTTCACACAGAGTGAAGAATTAACAAATGGTAAGTTCCCACTCTGCAAATCTGGCTGTTCCCAGGAGAAACAGAAGTGGAGGGATACGTCAGAGCAGACTGGTGATCCAGTAGATCACTTTCCACATGCTATTGGATACAGACCTGCTTAGCTTTAACAATATGGATCTTAGATTCTGCACAACTAGATCAAGATGTATAGTAGGTGGTGAACCCTGTTGACTCCATAAGAAATGAGCATCTAGCTGCAGAGCAAACAAAGCAAGACCTCATGGAAGATTACCAGAGGAAACATACAATATTCCATAGTATCAGAAGTCACAACACTCACTGCCAAAAACCTTCCAATTCTCGTGAAGGAGTTGAACTAGTTTCTTCCAGCTGAGTCTGTCATTCCCTTGAAAATGCATCGTGAATCTTCCTGGCAAATCCTCCTTTTCCTCACAAAATTGTTTGAGTGCATTCTTCCTATTGGATTAATATATGCAAACGGATGGCATTATTGATGCAAGCAAAGGAACAAAAGGTCACTGAAGCAAGTTTAATTAAAGAGAAAGTCTGAACTTGAGCAAGAGTTAGCTGAACTGAGACGTATTGATTAGGTGAGCTGGTTTTAATTATTACAAGACAACCACAAGTTTACTTTGATATTGAACAGAGGCAATCCTTCAGACCAAACTATCACATCTCTCTGACATTTCCAACCACTTGGGAGATTGGTTATGCTAAAACCAACAGAGAATAACTACATTCGAGCAGAGGTCTCCAGACTGACATAGGCAGAGCTCCTGCCCTTGATGAAAGATCAAAACAGATGCAGCTGCGCAACACCATTCTGTGGGGCAAAAAAAAGCCACATCCATCTGTGTAACCATTGGCTCCTCAAAGCAGGGCACGAATGACAGAGTGGCTTAAATCGTGGAATTATACAGCTGATACACATTTTAAAAAAAAAAAAAAAAAAAAAAGAGAGCTTCACAAATCAGCCTAGAAATTGAAATAAATAAAGGAAAGAAAGAACCCAGAAGAAACGTGGATACAGTCATCCCAGAGTTGTAGATGATGGGGGGAAGGGAAGCAAAATACAGTGTTTTTTTTCTTTCAGTCTTAGTACAAGCCAGAGGAAGGGAAGCCCTGTCCTTGAACAGAGAGCAGATCCAGGAGGCCCTTTGGGTATTGCAACCTGATCAAGAGGACACTACTTCTCCCACCATCCGCACAAGACTACCCAAGTCCCAGAAAAGACTTTTGAGTGAAGTTTTTAAATATGTCTTACCCCAGGGCAACAAGCTACTTTCACCAAAGCTTACAGAGCTCATTTTCTCTGTGTAACCTTCTTCCTTCTCAAAGCACACTTTTCTCCCAAATGAAGAGACACTGCCTGCACATTAGCTTCATCACATGTGTGACATGACAGGAATGCAGTTGCTAAGCGACTACCATGGAGGGGTGGGACAAGACTTCATAAGAACGCTTGTAATCATCTGAGAGGATGTGCCTGGCTGAGAGTTGATTCTGGTGTGATAAGAGAGGCAGAGAAATGAGCCCAACCTCCACACTTCAGGTGAGTTTTAATCAAAAAGAAACTGCTTCCAGTAAGGTGTTTCAATTCCTGAATGATCTGATAAACAATGAGATGCAAAGTGCAAATACAAAGCATGTGGAAAACAGGCAAGACTTTTAATCGTGGCAAACTCTAGCACAAGAGTAAAGAAATCGGGACAAATGCTGCCTAAGCAAAACAGGAGAGAAAACATCAGTTGTAAAGAGCTAATTTAAATTATCCCAGTGGAGCGAAAATAATTAAATTGAAGCTTAATTCTAATAGGAGTTAGTTCTCCTCCAAAGGAGGCTGCCCTGCAGCGCCAGCTGGGCAGCGTCCCCCTTGCACCCTGTCAGCCTCCACTGCAGCACTAAATCCACACAAGGTCTTCATTGCCATGAGACTGAACACTGCCTTTCTGAAAGGGACTTCAGGTCCCTGCTCTCCTCCAAGATCCCAGGTCTCTAGGGCTCTTGTACAGCAAACACTTGCATGGCACAGAGATTGTGCCCAGCAGCAGAGGCTGCCTCCCCTCTAAAGCTGACACCACAAGGTGGCAAAGAGAGCTGGGGAGTTTTGCTTCAACTACTGCCTCAAGGAAAAAAAAGGTCCTCCTCCCTAAAACAAGGGTTCTTAAAGCTCAACCCAAAATTAAAGGCGTGAAGCAAACCCAGCAGCACCTCAGGCAGTTGCTGATTCATACACAGCAAACAGCCTTAAAAAGCACCAAGTTCCTTCACATCCACAGGAATGCAGCTCCTGTTACACCCTTTCTTTTTTGCTCATTTCTCACTTACCTTTCCACATCCAGTCCCCTCTTACTTACTCCATCTCCTGCTCACTAACATCAACCGTAAGTCCTCTCTGTGCCAGAGGCTCCTATTAACTGGTTCCTTGCAGCTCTTCCCTTAGTCCATCAGCTGCTGCTTGTATTTTCCCACTACTCTTCCTGAGCCAGAGAGCTGAAGCCACCTGGTGCTTATCTCCATGAGGTTTTTCCATCCTGCCCTGTGGTCAGCTTTGGCCATTGGCTTCCAGAAGCACTAGAAGTCAATAGCCCACAGGCTGCAATGATTAGGAGTGATTGCACTTCAATCAGCAGCCAGCCTCGAGAGTTCAGCGACTTTGATATTGCTCTGTAGGAGAAAGAAATGTTAGAAAAATTCTAGCCTCTACCCCAGCTGCACAGGTAAATTATTAAAAGATGAAATGGAGCAAAGATTATGTTACGAAGAGAAGAGATTCCCTCACTCGCATCCCGAAGTCTGAACAGAGTACTCAGTGGTGCTGTAAAGAATAAACTGAAGGCACCCGAACTGAGGTTCATAAGCATATTGGGAGGAAACCCAAATGACACTCTGAGCTGGTACAGAGCACAAGGGACAACTCCACACAGTCAAAGAGCTTTTGCAATAAGAAAGAGCACTTCAAAGGACATTGTTAGAGTCGCTGCAAGAAGATGGGAGGCCAAATCCGTATTAAGTTATATCCCTAAGCAACAGGTAATAAAGTGCTTGTAGATAATTAGTGAAACCAGAGATGAAGTGAGGTACAAATCAGTGTCCTCAGCACAAGAGAGGAGAGCTGCTCTGGGCACAACAGTGAGGAACAAGTCATGGACTCACATCAAATACCAGTCTCATCTCCTCTGAAACCACCTAATCACTGCTGCACAATTTTCATGCTGTGGTAATTAAAATGCTGGCTAAGTCCTTATTGGCTTCCCTTGGTGAAGTCAAGAGAGCTAAAACCCACTTGCAAGTACTCTTAAAGTTCAGTTACTCTGTTCGTACAGCAGCTTACAGAAGAGCCAAGAACAAAATGTCAGAGTCAAGAAGTTAAGGAGCCTGCCCCAGATCCCCCATGGTAGCAATCAGGCTGATCTCAAGTTCATCTTTCTCTAAATGAAAGTTATATTTTAATAAAAAACCTGTACAAATGGCCTGCCATCTCTCTTCAAATCAACGTATTTAAAAATAATAATGTTCTTCTGCGTGTGGCTTCAGCTTTTTGAGTTAATCTCCATAACTACCAGGCAGAGATGAGCTTTCTGCAAGGTAGAGCTTCCCCTGATTTCTAGACCTACTCAGCACCCATTCTGCCCTGTCCTTGGAAAAGCTGACTGGTCTGTTTGGTAAAATCCATCCAGTAAGCACAGACCAATATAAAAAATTACAACATGGAGAACATTGCTGGTATGCGCAGTTATTGCAGAGAGACAGATTTTCAGTCTTAATGCTAGATGTATGGATGCAAGAGAGCAGATAACTGCCAAAATTAATGATACCCACACCCTTCATTTCTAGACTTTGGACTTCTAGGAATCGAAGGTATTCTATTAAAAATTGGAAGTGACTTGAACTTGCAGCTTTTCACTTTATCTTTTACCTAATTGTTACTGTATCCTGACTTATCCTCTCTATGGACTCCTTCCACCATATCATGCTCCATTTCAAATCTATCTCTGAAAACATGATATACCAAATGGCACAGTACCACACAGGACATCTGTCTAATAGACTCTCAGTGCTTCCATCTTCTTTCACATCAAAACACAAAACATTTCCAGGCACTCTAGAAAGCCAGCATGGGCTCCACAGTACCCCAAGATCAATCTACGGTTTTAATGTCGTTTTGTCAAAAAATATTAATGTGCCTAATGGTAACATAATGAGGCAAGGCTTAAGCCAGCTGTGTGACAATTAAAGCAGATTAATATTATTTCACAGGATCTAGTCTTGTGCAAAGAACTCACTCACCTGTCTGCATGCCAGATCTGAAGCTCTGGTTTTCTATGATGTGAAACTATACTTTCTGATCAAAAAAGTCTACATCTGACATGAAGAACTTGAGCCAAGTTGATTTGGACTGATAATCTGCAGTTGCAAGAAAGTCACCATGTGGACCACTTCTTAGAAACATCAGAAAATCCTGGGATGCATTAAAGCACGTAAAACACTTTTTGGATTGTGGCTTCAGGTGAAGAGTGCTGTATAGAGGCAACATCCCTACATTTCACTCGCTGCCATTTTCAAAGCCGGGATAAATCCTTCCTGCACTGTTCTTTTGCTGAGATACTCTACATTGCTTCGCTGCCCTAAATTTTGTTTCTCCCTTTACCTTTGTATGTTTTGGCTTCTTCCTGAGTTCTAACATCCATCCCCCACAGCCTTCCACCCCTTCTTTGTCTTACATAAGTCCTCCCAAAGGAAGAGTGGGAAGTGGGTTTGGGTGTTTAATTCCTCAATGTGCCCAGGCTGGAGCCCTGGGAAGTAGCAAGGCCTAACAGAGCAACACCCTGAAAAAGGATAAACTATATGCAGCTGGAAAAGCAGGAAAGGAAGTGAAAAATGTTGGTGATGGAAGTGAGAGAGTGCAACAAAGCGAACACTTACCAGCTGATGGATGCTGCAGGGCAACGAGGTCAAAGCAGAGGAGCTGCCTGGCCTGTGCACAGCAGGTTTCTCTTCTGGCTGTGAAAAAGCTTGTTCTTTCCAGAACTGTGAAACTGGCCCAAAAAGCCACCTCTCATGACCTGTCTGCCTGGTCACCCCTAAGGAAGCCATGTGCACTTCTCCTCTATCTACTGCAGTTTCTCTGTGAATGAACCAAAGCTTGCCAGTGCTGCCAACCATCACTTCAGACAGATTTCACTGGGTGTCCAACCAACCATGAGAATGTCATTTAAAAACAACCAAACAAATATAAATTTGCTAAAATATCAGAGTCAGTTCAACACCTCCTGGGCTTCCCGAGTCAGTGAAACATTCCTGGGTAGACAGGAGCAGCAGTGGATAGTTCTTATCGTCGACCATCTTTGTGCCCGTGGGATCAGAAGCCTCGTATTAGAGCTGTATTTGTTCTCGTTTGTTTGCTTCTCATATTTTATTTCAGATCTGGGACCAATTTAGTTTAAGTCCTGATGTGCAGTAAATGCATACTCTATGCTGATAAATTATTAGTCATCTTACATACCATGTCATTTTGTAAACCCATAGAGAGCTACTAACCATTCCCCAGTGCAAATCAAAGGCCGTTTGCTTAATAACTCTTTACCCAGATATGTTCAGTGAAGCACAGAGACTGTTTCACTGTTTACCAGTCGGGGAGAATGTCCTTGATCGAGGAAGACATAAAGCCTACCCAGACCTTCTGCCAACTCTGTATGTGCTAGAAAAATCTAGTTCAATGGATTCAAGACAGAGTCTCCCACGTGAGCCACGGTGACACGTGCAGGTCCCACCTGCCGGCTCACATTAAACGAACAGAGGCACCGGGTACCAAAAAGATGGGCACCTGAATTTTCGCTGTGGAGGACTAGCAATAAATTGACCAGTACACAAACTCTTAGTTGCATTAACTCTTAATAATTTCACATTTCTAAGATCATTCCTTGCAAAAGATACAACAGGTAAAAAATCACCTCTTGGTGTTCCTGTGGACTTCATGGCTTGGGCAAATCTCTGTTTGAAGCTGGCTGGAACTTCTGTGCTGTTCATTCTTGATTCCTTTTGTGCCTTATTGGGAACCTATTCGGCACTGAAATGGTTTATTTTAAAAACAACAACAAAAAAACCAGAGACAAGTTGTGTGACACAGGAAAATCTTTCGCTGTTCAAGATGACAACAAATGGAGGTTGTGTCTGAGTCAAGGGAATGTGGTTTAGATTTGTCTTTTAGGAACTGATGAGAGACTCTGCTTTCTCATAAACTAAAAACTAGGATGTAAAAATCTGAAATGTGCTGCTTCTAATATGATTGGGTTATTAACTTCTGTGCTAAGAATATTTGCTAAGACACAGAATCATAGAATACCAGGTTGGAAGGGACCCCAAGCATCATCTGGTCCAACCTTTCTTGGCAAAAGCATGGTCTAGAATAGACGGCCCAGCATGCATCTTAAAAGTGTCCTGTATTGGAGAATCCACCACTTCCCTGGGGAGGTTATTCCAGTGGCTGAATGCTCTTGAGAAAAATTTTCTCCATGTCCAACTGGAATCTCCCCAGAAGTAACTTGTATCCGTTACCTCTTGTGTTTTCCATGTGATTCCTTGTAAAAAGGAAGTCTCCATCTTCTTTGTAGCCAAATTTCCAGCTTATTTCCAACAACAGGTGTCTTTTATTAAGAAAATTTGCATAATGAAGAACCACCCACTGTGGAATGAATGAACTGTGCACTCCAGACACACAATCACTTTCTTTACAAAGGATATGCCTCAACAATATGGCAATACAACCCTGACTTGGCAAATGTGGCTTTGGAAAAGAAATATTATATTTAGTTTAATTTCAGCTATGAAGCAAAACACACAGTCTCCAACTTTCATTGCTGAGTCCCTTCTCTGCTCCTCTGGAGGCCATGGAGGTGGGTTTTTTTGGTGGTTTTTTTGTTATATTACTGGTTCTGATGGAGTTTTGTTTTTTAATGATTGAATCATTGCAGTTTGAAAGGTAGATTTTTCAGTTCTTTGGTTGTTTGGGGGTTTTTTTTGCCACTGATATGACATAGTTACATTGTTTGTAGGGATTATGGATTTTATCTTCCTGTCAACAAAATATGCATGCAAATAGACTTAGATTATTTATAGAGCAACATCAAATTAAACTGCTTGTATAATGACTTAAAACTGGTTATCACCATCCTGCATAATATCTGTTTAAACACATCACTTGCAACAAGCTTTCCTAATCAAAGGAGGAAACAAAAATACAATATCACTAATTTTATGCATGCCATAACATGCTGCTCAACATTGCAGCCTGTGCAGTGCAGGAAAGCGATGTTGGTTTTGCCAATATGCGCCCTTCCGCTTCAAGACAGCTCTTCAGAGGGTGTTATCTTGGCCAAATGTCAGAGTTCAGGGCTCAGATACATTTGAAAAGCTGATGGAAACATTCAGGCACACTCTCTTACTCCTGCCGTTTGGTGCAGGATTCTCAGGTGAAGCTGGGAGCTACAGGAGCAGGGTTGTCTTGATACAACTTCTCTCCAGGCTGGAGATGAGAAGATGGGACAGCTGGGGTTATTCAGTTACACTATGGAGCAGTTTTAACACCCACAGACCTCTGTAGAGCATGGGAGGGTGCGTGGCCAAAGACAACCTGCCGGGCTCCGCAACAGCCACCGTATGAATCAACCAAGGAGCAGCAGCATGGCTGAGTTATTTTTCTCTTCACCCAGATAAGCTGATGTTGTCCCCAACACACGCCTCCGCCAGCCAGCACAGCCCCATGGCACTGCATTTGGCAAAGCTTGGCTGGTTTGCAACACCTCAGTTGCCCGCTAGAGCCTGGCGCTGGGCTGCTTTCCCGAGGAGGGCAGCAAGCCTCATATTTTAAGGCCGCCTTTCCTGACTTGGTCTCATCTTCTCACATTAGCTGAAAGCTATTAAAATCATCAAGTCCTTCAGAAATCGCTTTTGTCAGAAATACAGCTGCATCCTGGCTGACTTCCCTCTGGCCAGAGCTACAGCGCAGGCTGCCAGGAGCCGCGCTCCGAAAAGACAAAAGCCACCTCTACCCACTTCCAAATTTTCCTCCTTGTTTCTTATGTCCATACATCTGTGACAGAAGCTAGAGAGTGTTCTTACACCAGCAACAGAACTACACTGAATAGCTGAAAGAAGGACGAGTTACCCACGCTGACAGTTCGTACTACAATGCTTTCGCTGGAAGCTATGGGGAGTCCCAACCCTGCTGCAAACAGAGCAGTTATTTTAAAAAACATCAAGAACAAAACAAATTAAAACCTGCACCCACTGCCTGAGCAGTTGCTCAGTTCGTAAGCCTGATAAATATCCAAGGGGGTGAGGGCAGGCAGCACATTTGGTGAGCAAGGCCTTTGAAGGCAGGTGAGGAACTCGTGGTCCAGAGCAGCGCACCCGTGGGATGGCAGCGAGGAGTGGGGAGAGGCTGCTCAGTGCTTGCAGGGTGGTTCTTATCACACGGGAGCATGTGGGAGTCTGACAGGAAATAAATTGGACCTTCAGTCAACCATTTAGAAGTGTTAGAAACTCCCTGGTGCTGGTCATTTAATTTGGCAAGAAAAAAAATAGAGGTAGATTTTTTTTACTGCCTTCCTGACTAATTTTTCCTCTTGGATTCACTCTGCTGGTGATGCAGTAGCTGATACCATAGAAAGAGTTGTTTTGGTGGCTCTAGTCCACACAGAAGCAGGATTTGACATTGCTTTTGGTGAACTCTTGTTTTTCTTGAGCAGTTTAATGACACTGGGTTTGAAGTATTGCCATTTACTCATAGAAGAAAGTGCAAAGGGGCAATTTTTTCCCTTTTATTTCTGTTGTTCATCATAACTACAGCTCTGGTTTGTGTCACTCCTGCATTCAAGGAATTGTGTCAGTCAAAGGACCGATATTAGCTTGCAAAGCCAATGCTGGTAGCCAGCATGGACTAAGCACGGCAGGCTGATGAGGAGGACCAGAGCCTTCCTGTCCTCCAAAGATCTTTTCCTACCTTCACCCCCAAAATGTCCATACTGGAAAGAGAAGGAAATTTCCAAAATTCTCACTGAAAGTTAAGAGCAATGAAAAAATGAAGACATTGTCTTCTCTCAAAGGAAGAAAGGGCAGGGGAAGGAAAACTAGAGACACTTGTGGATCCTTCTTGATCTCAGTTTTGCACCAACAAAGACCTATTTAAAATGGGAGCAAGTCCTATACTCAGAGCCCACTCACTGCCTTCTGTTCAGAGTAAATTTGCTTTCTCAACATTTCCCAGCGAGATTATAGATTCACTGAACTTTAAAACTGATTAATCAGCACAGTGCTGGCTGAAAGTGTGAAGGCAGGAGCAGTTCCAAGGGCATTTCCTGAGCTGCCAGCCTTCCTCTCAAAGCCACCTGGATGTGCTGTTTCTACTCACAATCCTCACGGATGCCCCAAAGGTGATAGTATTTCTAATAGTACTTGTCTATTCCTTGGATGCGTAACAGATGAACTAACGGCTACAAGATTTCACCCACAGGTGTAAAATAAACCGAAGTCAAAATGCTTTATTTGAGACAAAATATATTGATTGACAGACTGGATGCTAAACAGGCTAAAAAAAAAAAAACCCAAAACTGACTATAACACTAAACCTACAGCAGTGGAAAAATCTTTTGGCTTTGCGGATAGATTTTACATGTCCTGTTGAAACCTTTAAGCAGAGTCTTGGCACAGAAGGACTTCCTTAAACCAAATGCTCTATTTGTCTGAAGGCCTGTGGCCAAATCAGCCTCATGGCGGGGCTGAGGATCTTCACAGTTCTTGCATTGTTGCTTGAGGTTTTCTGTAATGTGAAACTTGTGCTTCCCTGAAACCATGGCAACCAGAGATTTTCTTTAAAAATAAAGAAATGCTACATTTCTGGCAGAGGAGATAGCAGCTTCTGCAAGGTGTGAGTGTGCTGTCTTCCTATATCCCAGATCAAATCCGGGCCAGATTCTGCCTCTATCCAACTGCATAATGGAAACTTATGATTAACAAGGCTGTGGGATAAAGCAGGAGAGGAAATATCTTTTCATATTCGAGCATGAATCCCAGCTGGCCAACAGCAGCCACAGTTAAGGTGAAATACTGGAGGAAGGAAGCTCTTCCCAACCCACCTTCATCTCACGTTTGCCTCAACTAAGGATGGATAACCCAGTAACAGCAGTTTCCCTCTTTCAGTCCTACTGTACAGGACAGATTTAGCTCCTGCCACTGAGTGCTGTAGTTGGTAGCTGGGAACCCAGGCAAGAGGGCTGCAGTGTCAGGGGGGTGACACGCATGGCCCGGGCTGTATGGCTCCAGCTCATCTGCTCAGCACTGCTACTCAGCATCAAAAAAACCCAGACTGGCAGCCACATAGTGCTCTCTGCTAAGATTAAGCTTCTGGGTAGAAAATAAGAAGATCTGCATTTCTTTGGACAGGCAGCCCCTCTCAGCAAGTCCCTTTCCACATCCAGAAACTGGATTTTGTAACCTGACAGAGAAAGTTGCCAGGAAATCATGGAAGAACCCAGAGAGATTTGCTCAGCCGAGGAGATCATCTGAGTGATGAGGGGCACTGATATCTGTTGGTGTAAAGAGGTAGATAAACAGCCTTTTGGCTGATCTCTGAACTTCCCCTTGATGGAAAGGTGAAATAGTTAAATGGGTACTGGAAAGCCTGACTGAATAGAAACTCAGGCCCCCTGTTCTCCTCTCCACTTGACAGCTTTCACATTTTGGCTGATCCATAATATTAATAAACAATGCATTTTGTGTTTTTACTTCCACAGGCTTTTCACTGACACGCTGATGTGCAGTTTCTCATCCTTTCTTAATATAAAACCTGAGCACAGCATCCTGACTCTTCCTGCAGTTCCAGCTGACAGCTTGGAGTTTTCACTCATCATAGCTGAAGGCATTAATAAAAGCTGTTTTGCTTGTGTATATGAAGTTGAATCTGGGCTTAGTGTCTTTTTCTGCCACAAGAAGAAAAAAATATTAAAACAGTATATTCTGGAACTTAAGTAGTAGAACAGTAAGCCAAAGGGAGGAGAAAGTTTTACTAAAATACACTCAGGCCTCCAAGAAGAACTGGAGAAATGGGGAAATGCCAAGAGGGAGCTTTCTCTGCAGCAGGCTATTGTTGTAGAGCCTGCCAATTGTACTTAAACACTGAATTGCTCCATTGTTAGAAGCACTTAAAATATAAAACCGAGCAGAGACAGGTTTCCTTGTTCTGGCTGTGGGAGGTAGCGGAGCTTTTAGATCAATTGTTATGCAAATATTCCTCCAGTTTCAACCTAGGTTAAAAGCTATTCTTTAGTCAATTAAAATCTCTAAAGTGGGTGCACCAGGCTTAACTTTCCATAGATGTTAGGCTGTGGGCTGGCATTTTAAAATGGAGCTAGGCATAGCTAGGAGCCTGTCCTGGTTTTGCGTCCCCCAACTGGCAACAAAGAGCCAAGCAAAGGCTTGCTCACTCTTCCCCCTTCTGAATCCCATTGGGGAGGAGAATCAAAAGAAACAAAGGCAAAACTTGTGGGTCAAGATAAGGACAGGGAAGGATCGTTCACCAGTTACCATCACGGGCAAAACAGTCAACTTGGGGAAAAAAAATCGATCTAAGTTATTACTAATCAAATCCTAACATGATACTGAGAAACAAAATCAAATCCTAAAAAGGACATCTTCCCCCCACCCCTCCTTTCTTCCTGAGCTTGACTTTCCCTCCTAATATTCTCTACCTCCTCCTCGTCCCAGTGGTGCACAGGGAGAGGGAATGGGTGTTGTGGTCAGTTAATCACACATTGTCTCTGCTGCTCCTTCCTTCTCAGGAGAAGGACTCCTCACACTCTTCCCCTGGTCCAGGACAGAGTCCTTCCTCCAGGCTGCAGTTCTCCATGACCTGCTCCAGCATGAGTTTCCATGGGGTGATGGCATCCTTTGGGTACTTCTACCTGCTCCAGTACAGGGTTGTCCACGCAGGTGGATGTCCACTGGGACTCCTTATGGGCCGCAGGTGGACAGCCTGCTTGACCACAGTCACTTGACCGCGAGCTGCAAGGCACCCCCTCCTCCTCCTTCTTGGCATTCTCTGTGGTGCTATTTTCCTCACATCTGATGTCTGCAGAGCTGTTTCTCTCACATCTGGTGCCTGTAGGGCTCTTTCTCCCACATCTCATTTCCCTCTCTCTGCCACTCCACTGGGCCAGATCAGCCTGAGTGGTTCAATGAGACCTGGCAGTCTGGGCACAGCCTTTGGGGGTGGAGGGGTGTGGAGGTCCACACCTCCTCCCTCTCTCTTCTGCTGCCCCTTGAAGGTTTCTCCTCCTTCTTAAATATACTATCACAGAAGCATTACCACCATTGCCGATTGGCTTGGCCTTGGCCAGAGATGGGTCCCCCCAGGAGCCAGCTGTCCCCAGCTGCTCATGGCTTCCATCGGCCTCCTTTTTCTAAGGCACTTGGTCTCCACTTCCAAAATTAAGCATCAAACAGTTCATAGTTCAAAACAGCAGGAGTTTGCACTTCTTAGCAGGGCAGTTAACGCGAACTTGTGTTTCTGACTCCCTCATCTCAGACCACACCCAACACCTGCTCCGCTACCTATCCAAAGCAGAGCTTGAGTTTCTGGCAGACCAGTGCTAAAAAAGTGCTCCTGGGTTTGTGGATCCAGATAAACAGCATACAGTTGATTCAAACACATCATTTTACAGCACCCAGGCAGGTTTGCCCATCAGCAACATTCTTTATCAGCCGGTATGCGAGTCAGTCAATAAAATGTGTAAGTCTGTTGTTAGTCAGGATGCATGATGTGCGTGATGAGATTCACACACAGCGTTGAGCACTTCCCTATAGGAATCAGGTTTGCCAGGAAAATCTAGGCTGCAAACATGGCTCATCTCATGCACAGCAATATCTGAACGAATAACAGTGACACCTGGCCAAATATGCAAGCTTATGAGTACCTGAGCTGCGCCAGCCACACAGCATCCAGGGGCATCAATGTTGGGGGCTCAGGGACACTAACCATGGGCTGAAAGCTGGTGTAGGACACACTCTGGCAAAGGCAATGAGACCGCGAATAATGGAGGATAATAGCTGTACAGTTAAGAGTCATTAACAGTTGAGTCTACACAGAGGGTTAGTTTCCAGGAGCACGGTTATCTCTGATGACTGGATGTCAGAGCTCCTATGCCTGTTTTATTGGTTAAGTACATAGCTTTATTGCTCTTTATCGAAATATGCCTGCATACAGAGCAGCAGGGGAGCACATTAGCCAGGAAGTGCTGAGCTTGCACCGACCGCTGTCTGAAAGCATCCAGACCCTGGCCAAGCCTGTGTGAGAGGGCTGATAAGTGCACATCGGGGGCTGCCTTCATTTCCAGGTCATGATCCCTGGCTGATGTGTAAAACCAACTCAAATCACTTTTCCCTGTTGATGAAAATGTTAACAGGGAAGAGGGAGTCAGAGGAAGAGGGTAAAGCCTTTGGCCGTTTTCCTATCTCCCTCCCAGGTTTGTGTCTATTTCTGCACTGTGCCAGTTTCTATATTAATTGTCTCCACTCATTTGTGATCCTCCTTCTGGTACAGTCGCAGGGGAGCCCAGCAGGATCTGGCCATCACAGCAGGGGCTTATGCAGTGCTCAGTAGCATCTCCAAACCCCTGGGTGATGAGGAGCCGCTTCCCAGAACCTTAAATCCCATTCCTTAAACCTCAATCATCCTAACTCCTCATGTCTAAAAGCAAAACAAGCCCATAAAGGGGTGATGCCTGTGCCAGCCTGCACCTGTTCTTGCCCCATCTCAGGGCAGCCCTGCTCCCAGAGGTGCAGATTTCCCCACCTCTAAAAGGGATAACGTGGCACTGACGGCCTTTGTGCTGTGCTTTTGGAGCTGCTGAGGGAGGCAGGAGTTAGATTCCCCAGTCTGAGTAGGAAAATAGAGTCTTGGCTGCTTCTTCTCAGTGCAAAACTCTCAGCTTCTTTCCACAGGGCTGAAAGCAAAATTCACATCATTCCTCCTTCAGATGAGACAACCACGCTATTTCACTCTGTCTCAAGGGAAGCCTGCTTTTGAGATAAAGGTAGACTGCAGAGATTTTACTTTCCTCTATGTAAATATATGTGTAAAGGAGAGGAAAAAACCTTAAGGATATTGCAAATAATTTTCCAGGTTGGTGTATAACTTTGTTCATGGGAAGTGTATCTGGGGATGGGTAACTCAGGCTCATGTGCAGGCAGACTTTAGCCAGGACTTTTTTTTTTTCCCAATTATTGTTATTTCTCTCTAGTTAATTGAAGCAAAATGTAATATTCGGGCTCAAGCTGCTCTGCTGAACACTCTGTCCTAGTTCTTCCCAAAGAAAATCAACCCTAGGGTAGACACTGTATATTAAGAACTTCTTAAAAAGAAGGGCAGTGTCACACCTGATGAGCAGTGCAGAGTTCATGTGTTGTGGGAAGTCTGAAGGGTTACGAACCACAGTAATTGCCTGTGCTGTTGCATTAAGCACAGGAACAACGTGACAGCAGGGCAGATGCATTGCTCTGCTTCCCCCACAGCTGGGCACCCCATTCCCAGCCCAGTCACTCCATGGGCAAGTGAAAGCACCAAGCCAGGGCACTGCAGCTCTCTCACCTGTACTGGCTAAGCTGAAGCTACCCTGGGACTTCCAGAGAAGCTGGGCTTTCATAGCCTGTCTTTTGGGAGGATGGCACCGTCTGCTGCAGAGCACCCTGGTGCCAGGTCAGAGTCTGGCCCAGAGCAAAGACACTGGGAGGGAATCAGCCACCTTTGTAAAACTGTATGCAAAGTGCCATCTGAGCAGCAGCTGTGTTCCTCACCTTGTGCAGTGTCCTCTGTGGCTCCCAGAGCCTGTCTTAGCAGGGCACCTGCATCCTTCCAGCAGCAGGAGACACTCATACATCCAGCTGTCACCCATGGAAGTCCACAGACACCTGGACTTCACCTGAAATGAGCTCAAAACCCCTCCCTGGTGCATTCAGCCAAGGCAACAATAGACAAGTAGATTCAAAAGTCCTCAAACACTGAACATCAGCAGCTACAGAGAGGCTGGGGGAGCTGGCACGTTAAATACTGCAGCTGCACAGGCAGCTCCTTGCCCATTTCTGTGAGGTTTCACTGTGCAATGCTTGGCAGACCCACAGCATCCCACTGCCTGTATATGAGCTCATACCACAGCAGTGGGTGCCCAGCGGTCTCCAGCTCACAGCATCCCCTGTGCCACCTGCATAATGGCTCTTGGTAGAAGAAAAAAGGAAATGTGTGGGAGAGAACAACACGCAATAGTTGTATTTTTGCTTTACATTAAGCTTTGTTTGTGAAGTAAAATTGCCCTCTCATGGAGCTTAGAGCACTAAAATGCTGGGATATTTAACTACTTACTTTTCAAGGTTTACTCCAGCCCTTTAGTACAGTACAAAACTGCATTCTGGAGATTGTTCCATCCCCCCAGGAGCAGAATTGCTTTAATGACATCTTTACAGCCCTACTGTAGCCCTGAAATTTGTTGCAGGACAATGCTTAAGCAATGATAAAATAGCTCCTGGGGAGCTAGGAATGCAGTGTAACAGTGGTACAACTCACAGTGCACTGTGCAAGTTGTGTTTGCATTCATGTATTCTACAGAAACAAAACATGTACCATTGAGAATGATTGTAATTAGCATATGACTAACTCGTTGGGCTATTTTGGTTTCCATTTCATTTAGAAAAAGTCTCAACACTATACCTTGCCTTGGAGAAGTGTATTACAGGCCAGCACACAAATCTCTCTGTTTTCTGGTTTACTCTCACTGGCAGTTTCTAATAACTCTGCTCATGCTACAGAGCATGCACAAGCCATGAGTGCACCCAAATCTTTCCTACGAAATACTGTTCCAGACTGACCTCCTCCCTATAGAAGCCCTTATACACCCAGCAATGAGCAGACCCTGCCCAAATAGCTCAAGGTTGGAGTCTCTTCACTCGAGAACACAGTGCTGCAGAGGGGGCATCAAATCCCAGCTTCGAATTTCCATGTAGAAAGTTGTCTCATGCACAGACATGGTGTGGAGCCAGCTAGACTAATGTAGTGTCAAGGTTTGTGGCCAGATCCTTCACAGAGCAAAGAAATGAAGTAGTCAGGCCCTTTCAAAACACTTCAGGAGCTACCTACTCATCATACGACTGTCACAGAGAGGTTTTTGCAATAAATCATACAGTGCTAATAGCCATCAAACTACTTAACCATAGAAAATTGCCTTAATGTTGCCTCAGTTCATTAATGAATGATCCATTAATTAATTCAAATTATTGAACATTGACCTTGCCTTCCTGCTAGGCTAGAATGACTTCATGCCAAATCCAAACAGGATAGTGGTGTTTAAGCCACCTCTGAAGTCATGATGGACACGAGGGCCTCAGATACCTGTGGGTCAGCAGGTGCCAGCACTTATTTGATGCAATGGAGCTGAGCAAAGGAAAAAGCATGAGACTTCTCCAGGCTGGAAAGATCTTCATGGTAGGAAGAAGCACGTCCCTTTACAAATCCAAACTATCATCGCACCTCACTGAGAGGAGAACTTCAACTCTGAAGCTCCTTCGAACTGTCTCTTGGCAGTCCCAGGAACAAAGGCACCAGCAGGTGCTGAGGCATTGGACACAGAGGAGAACAAATTTCTAATGCATAGCCATTGCACTTTATAATTTTCCAGTGCAGTCACAGTAAAGTCTGGAAAGCTTTTACACCCTTCATTTCTGCAAAAATACTGGATTATTGATTCTATGCCAAAACAAACAAAAAAAATCTATTTGGCTTGTTTATGAATAGGGTACTAATGTAGTAAAGCACTTGATACAGGAATAAATTCACAGTAGTGTCAACCACTTAACTGGCCAGTAAGCCAGTGATACCCACTAAGCAATGACTAGAAACTGTGTTTTCAATGCAGTGGGAATCAGACTGCAAACAATAGCTGAGGGGCAACTAGTCACACACAGGAAAGAGTTGAGATGGGATGTTTTATATCCTATATTGAAGACAAAGTCCAATGCCTGGAAGTTGAAGCTGGGTGCATTCAGCCTTAAAATAAGCAGCAGTTTCCAAGCTTGGTGGGAAGCTAAACAATGAAAGAACAGGGAAGCCTTTAAAATGAGATCTTTCTGAATGGCAAGATTTCATCTACATCCAGGAAAAAATTCCTTTGCAAGTGCAGGATCATGTCAGCCTTGACACATCCCAGGAGAAGAGCTGCACATAGCAGATAGATGGAAAGAAATCAAGTGTCACTAGAAAACCCCTGAGCAGGTCAAAAAGAGCAGATAAAAAAGAGAATGAAGAAGGTATTGAGATATCCTGAGCTCAGACTTTCTTGTCTCACATCTTTTCTCCAAGGTACTGGATAGCTGATGATGCAGATCTTTCTGTATGAGTTCGATCTCACCACACTGGCAGAGGAAAGCTCCATGCACCCAGCTCTGCACCACAGCAGCCTCGCTCCCTCGGGAAGCCGAGTCTCTGGAAATCACTGAAACTCCAAAAAAATGGTGGATGATAACCTTAACCCAGAGCCAGGAGGAACCGCAGCACTGATTTTAATGGAAACAGAATTAGATCAACTCCAGCTACTAGGGAAAATCTTCCCCCATAATTGTCATTACAATGCAAATCTGTATAGCACCATCCACCAGCATATTGCTAACCATTTCCATACAGCACTTCATTAAAATGGCAAAAATCTTATAAGGAAGAAAGCATTCTTTCATCGTGGTACTGAGCAGTAAACGAGGAGGTGAGACATGAGAACACTCACCCTTGGTCTCTCCAAGTGTCACAGCCAACTAGCTCACTCCCAGCTCCATCCCGTGCCTCAGAGAGCAGCCAGCCCATCGCATTTTCCCCAGGGCTAGACTGGGGCGGTACAGGACACATTATTAAAAAGGAAAGAATAGCTCCTACCTAATAACAACTTCTATCCTTGTTTAAAAAGACTGAGGGATCAAATGTGACACTGAGGCAATATAGACGGGAGGGAAAATTAAAAAAAAAAAGCGCCACAGCCCTAAGGTGGTGAGGATTAGAGAATTATACATTCAGGAAGCTGTGTTAATTAGAAGCTTTTCAAGAGAAAAGTCAAAGGACTTTGCAAGCACAGATGGAAACAGATTTTAACAAGCAGCGATAAGTCCCAGTTTGGAGAAGCATCAGCACTGCAATGTCCTCTGCTGGCATCTCCAATTACTACAGGGGATGGCTCCAGTGGAGGATGTGCTACACCAGCACTAGCAGCCACCTGCCAGTGCAAGCAATTGGTTGGATTGATTTTTTGGGGAATATTATGATACTAAAATGAACAACCAGGTAGCTGGGACTGGTAAAGGATTATTCTCTACATAATAGATCTTTGCGAGACCCCAAAAGCATCTGAATCACCTGATCGCTCAGAAGTGGCCCGTCATCAGTGACTCAAGGAGGAGGAATTGATTTTTTGTAATGACAATGTGCAACGCAGCAGCTTTATGCACCAGTCAGCAGAGAGACCCAGGCTGTTAAGAGCTGACACCTGAAGTAGTATTTTGGTTGGGTTTTTTTCCTAAGGCATAGGGAAGTGCAGAGCAGAGAGTAAAACAAGTCACAATTAATTTACTTGTACTTTATATATGATTATAGTCACCTCCTTTCCTGCTTAAGTCAGGGAAGCTCAGAACATGGATGGGAATTTGTTTGCGAGCATCGAAATGGGTTCCTCTAAGTGTTACGTGTGCCTTCTTAAAAAGAAAGAATTAAAAGAAAGAAAAAAATATATCAGAGCTTGGCCAGAGATATTTTAGTTTATCCCCAAATGAACACTAACTTGAGGTAATTCTTGCGGTTTATTGCACTAACCAAGAAAATCAGGTCATGTAAAATGAAAGAGCCCATATTACCTGTGCATGCTAAAGTGCCTTCTCAGCTGAGATTTGTTCGTTCTGTATTTGTCCTAGACCATTATTTTCACTTCCCTGAGAATTACTTGGTGAGGAATACTACAGGGAGCAGACATCACTTCTGGTGAATTGTACTGTACGGGGCTGAGAGTTGGAAACAAGGACCGAAAACAACGAGATGTGACAGATGTAACATCCCCCTCACACATGTTCCTCATCCTAAATGGGCATACAGTGTAGACAAAAGTGCTCCTAAGAGTCATCAGAGGAAAAAAGCTGCCCAACGACCACAGGCACAGAGATGGAGTCCCAGAGCCCAACAATTGCCAACTGCCTGCCAGTACTTCAGCAGCTTGTCCATGTAGTGACACACCAAGTGGACACGATTTATGACATAGTAAACCTCAGAGACCTAAGCAGAAGCTTCCAGACCTCCTTGGAGCACAAGTGCAACTGCTCTAAGTAATAAACCGTAGTGTGATGCTCAGGACACCGCACAAAGACTGAACATGGTTACAGCATTTGCAATCTCCTATGGCATCCAGAGTAAGACAGCTGGTTTTTGTCACACCGTGTCCCTTCGCCTTCCATGCAGTGCAGCCATCTCCATCAGCCTGTCTAGTGTATCTTGAGGGGTTACGGTTGCTGCACAGGGGCTCAGACTGTCAGCACCCATAACTGTGAACTGGGACCTGTCTTGAAGCGTGATCACTGTGTGAAAATGGAACTTTAAATATTTTGTTATAACGTCTCCCATCTGTTAAACATCATCCTAGAGAGTTTGGTGACACTTTAAATGAAGCTGTGAAGAGATGTGTTTGTTTTAGATTTAATTGGACAGCCTTTTATTATGAATCAATGAACTATGATAATTAAAAAGAATCCACTTTTAGCAAACTATGTATTAACAGTTGCTCCTGACTAAAATCACAACTAAGCAAGTGCTAGAGAACTTTTATGGCAATGACTGGAAGCAAGAGATAGAAAAACAATGAGGTACAACAGGATGAGTTGTGCCTCCAGACCAGGGTCCCTGTATGGACCCGGGCTGCCCTGCAGCAGCAAAACCACTACACACGCCCAAGCTACCACTCTACATCACTGAGATCTCCTCTGGCTCAAAGCCCTTTTTGGCCCAAATCATTCATCAGGGTCTGCTCACACCCCTTCATCTTTCCAATCCCTCTTCATACTCATGTCCCTCCTCTCCCCTACCCATGGGACCTCATGAGTGGCTGGAGAAGGAGTGGAGACAACTACAGCAGCAGGCTCAGAGTTAGAGATAATTGACTTCTTTGTGCTAGCAAAACATATTTCAGACTTCCTTTTCCCCTGCCCTGGGTCACTTTGGCCAAGGCTGTTTGCCCCAGAGGCACTGCACAGAATGAGACGCTCTCTAATAGAGAGGTGCATCCTTCTTGCCTGCAAAGAGTCAGCCCCATGGCCATAATGAGCATCAGCATCAGCGCAAAAAATCTCATCCTGATCTTGGGAGTCCATATCCATCCTTCCCACACATCCCAGTTTAGAAGAGATTTCTGTATTTCAGTAGAAACCAGTGTCAAAGACCAGAGGGCACAGAAAGGAGCTGCTGGAGTTTCAATGGGAGTTTCCCAATTTGTATGGAGCACTTTTTAAGCAGTGAAACCTTTGCCCTGAAAGTTTTGGTGAAAAAGATACAAAGGGTTAAATGAAGACCGCTACACATGCCACGTGTGCAAATCATTTATCTCCTCCTGTTAAAAGAAATCTGTTCACAATCATTGTGGCTTCACAACAGCTGCCTCCTGATCTTTCTCTACTTCAGCCCTCCATTTGGCCTTCTTTTCTACGTTCTTCATCAGCAGCGTGTGATCCCTTTTAGCAGCCTTGAAAAGAAATTATGAAAATCATTGCATTCACATTTTCCCACCTCTGAATTTACCCACGCTTGCACCACTTGCTTTGTCACCCCACTCCCCTTTTTGATATTTTGCAATGATAGAAATTAATGTGTTCAGCTGTTTTACCAAATTTTGCAGCTGTGATTAGTGGTGTAAATTGTTTACAGGTGAGCTGGGACATGCAAGACAGGGTAGAGACCCCTCTTCCCCACAAGTGGGATGGGAAGAAGCAAATGTCATGACTCCTGATGGTCATGGTGGCACACGGCTTAGGCGGGCAGGACTGCAGGAGCCTCATGGCCCGTGGGTGCAGGGCAGGACCAGCTACCATTGACATTTTCTGAGCTACTCCACAACCTTTGTACAGACCTCTGTGATACAGATCATTGTACTGCACAGGTTTATGGCAAAGTGGGTCAGAAGGAACACATTAAACAGTAAATTTGGCTGCCACGTGCCAATATTCTCTCTGGAGAATAGGCTGATACGGAGCCTGTACAAATATTGCTTATATGGACTTATTCTCAAATATATCTGTCACCTGGGCCATTATTTACAAAGAAAGCATAACTAGACCATGCATTAAATGGATCAATTCTCTTCACCGAGAAACAATACTCACTTCTTTGCCTGTGATTACCATGGCCAAACAGCCCAGCAAGGTCAGTGCAATCATGATGTAGCAAACCTTTATCCTGACGCTGTTCCTTGCGGCATCGAGGACTTCAGACCTGTGGAAGACAGAGCAGAGTTTCCATCCTGCAGCAGTATGTGTGAATTGAGATCCCGGGGAGATGGGTAGTGAAACCTCAAGTCTTCCAGCAACTGCCTATTAATGTATAGTGTGTTTCAGACTTCTCTTCCTACAAGTGCTTAGAGGAGGACCAAAAAGAGTTAGGCTGTGAGGGAAAGCTTTAGCTGCCCTCCTACACAGGTGCAGTATTGCTGCCCCCAGCAGTTGCTAGTAACAACAGGAATAACAAATAATAACAGGAATAACAAATAATAACAGGAATAACAAATAATAACAAGAATAACAAATCCTGTTTTCCTCCCTTCTTCTATTGCAGGGGAGAGAGAGCACCTGTAAAATGGCAAGAACTGGAAAGTCTTAGCATCATGATAAAGGAATTATGAAGGGTTCATCTTTGGGTGCTGCGGGGCAGGGTGTAGGGTGCTGCACAGCACTAGGAGACTCTGGAGTCATGCCTCCAGGGCCAGGGAAAGGCACCCTCGGTGGAATAAAAGCACATGCATGACATTTTGGCTAAAAGCAATGGAGATTTTTCACACAGAGAAGCACAACAGGTAGCGGTGATTTGGCGTGTTGTCACATCCTCATTCCAACTGAATGCAGTGCTTTGCAGCCCCATCCCACTACAGCACAGAGCTCTGCCAAGCAACTGGCATCAGCCCCACAAGCATCTGCCTGCAACGGGAGGCTGAGCTGGGTTGGAGCAGATCACTGCACTATCCTTGCACTCTCCTTCCTAAGCAGCTGAACAGCCACAGCCATTGCTGGGAAACCTCTGCCACCTTCCATGGGCGACTCACAACATTTATTCAACCATTTATGCTTGCAAGAGACTGCAGTGTAGCAATGAAATGATATCCAGCCACGGATCTACTTACACCTGCAAGGGGAAGGCCAGCTGGAAGAGCCCCCAAGATGTCACAAGTCGTGCAGCGTTAGGTCTTTATCCTGAATGACAATCTCTCAACAAGGGGGTGAAACCATAACCCAGACCTGAGTAACTTGTCGTAGATGTCTGCTACCAAAGCGGTGTACAGCCCCAACTTCCTTCTAAACTGTGTGCAACATTATTGGTTGCTAATTAGCAAAAACTTACAAAGCACGCAAACCCCCAAACTGGATGATATTTTGCTATGGTGACTTCCAAGTTACAAAGCCATTTTTCATGCAAAATACTGTTTAACTTAGTCTAAAACTTATGATTTCTAAAAGAAGTGAATCCAGTTTGCTTCACAGGGCATGACGATAATTCTGTGCTCCCAAAAATCCGAATTATTTTTGGACATCAGTAACATCAGGCCCTGTCAGCCCAGAGGATCACTAACCCTCACCATGAGAGCACACTTCTGAGCAATGCAAACTGGGGTCTTAATCTATATATTTACATCCTGAAGTATTCAGGCAAAAAAAATTTAATATCAGAAGAAAACGGGTCTACTTACGATATGTACTTGGGAATGTCCTCTTCCCTTTTAAAGCGTCCTGCCCACACTAATACCTTTTTATCAAAATTCGTAGGGCTTCTGTCATTTTTTAATGCTTTGTAATCTGTAAGAGATTTTATAAAGGAAACCATGAGCTGAGCTTAAAGAAGAAAAGACGGAAAAAGCTGTCATTATGGGTGGAAAAGGTTTGAAGTTCAGAATGGCACTTTTGTATTGTGAGAACTAAATGTGCCGACTGCCTTGGCTCAGAGCCTGCTCACGCATTCCAGAACTTGTGAGTGGCTAAAAAATCCCAGGTGCAAATCACCAAGACCCACAGGTAAATATAGTCTCCTGCTTCTCTTACAGAGTGCCAGTGAGACCAGAACTATATCTAAAATATCAGCAAGTGTCTTTATCAGACCTGCAGCAAGCAGTAGAATGGATCGCTAAAAGGACAGGCTCCATTCCAGCAAAGCCGCTCGGTGGAGACCCACAGCCACCCCACAGGAACACGGGCAGCCCCACGCGGCGCAGACTTGCTAAGGTGGTGAGGCTGCAAATGCCAAGAAGAGGGTAGTACAGATCAAAAAAAGAATCTATATCCGTGCCAGGGAGCTTGCCCAGGTGGGAGCAGCCCATGCCTGCTGTCTGCCAGGTGAGCCAGGGCACTGCTCGTCACAAGCGCTCGCAGTTGTGGATATAACCTGGCAGGGAGCATCGGGGAGGGCAGAGGGGTGCAAGTCTACTGCTTACTTTAGCCCTGCATGTGTGCAGATGTGCACCAGTCCTCCTCAGGAAACCTGGCAGCTGGCCACAAGAAGGAACTAATTAACAGGTTCCCTGACACGAACTATCAAGTCTGTATTTGCTGCCATAGAAGGAAGACTTTTCAAAACAAAAAACTTTATCTCTGTGCACCGGGTCAGTCAGAGCTTTCAATTACATCTCAGGAGCATTTGTAACCCCAAGGAGACGCAGCACTGCATTAACACAGCCACAGGCAAGAACAAGGGTTGTTCTCTTGCCCTGTCCTACAAACACCCTTTCCCTTGTGCTGCAGCACACAACAGCAACCAAAGTCTTCCTACCCACCTGGATTAGCCATCTGCAAAGCCGTGTCTTGAGCGCCCTTCGCTTTGTCACCGACGGCTCTGGTGGGGCGCAGGACTGGCCGAGCCATTGGCCGCCACAGCCTGGGGCTGCACCCCAGCAGCCTCCCCAGCATCCCACCCCAGCTGCCACTTGCCTCTCCGCTGCCCTGGGAGCACACAGGGGGACGGGCAGGAGCCCAGAAGGCTGCTTCTTGGTGTTATTAACTAACATAAAACTACCTCTTCCTGTAAGAAGGGAGTAACATGCATTTCCACCCTGGCTGCCAACAGTTTTTGCTTACATCACGATGACGAGTTAAACTTATCGCCTGTGTTTACCAAAATGACACACCTTCCAAGCGAGGCAGGCAGAGATCACTACTACGGCAGTTCATGCCCACCCCTGGCTCTGCCCTGGCTCTCCATCCCAGGGACCTGCTCAGGAGAGCAATGGGTATTTACATTATTTTCTCAGTTCTTCCTATGGTAGGACTGAAATAGAACAGGGTGCAACATTTTGTCAAAGATAGGCTTAGTGAGTGCTAATTGTCACAGCCAGGCAAGCTGTTAGAGTTCTTAATTGTTCTCACCTTAAAAATAATCTTGCAAATCAGTTGTGTTAAACAGATTTTTTGAAGAGGAACAGCGTTTCCCCTGTCTCAGAATCATAGAATGATTGGAAGAGACCTAAAAGATGACCTAATTCCAACCCCCTGCCATGTCCAGGGACACCTCTCACACACCAGGCTGCTCAAAGCCCCATCCAACCTGGCCCTGAACACCTCCAGGGATGGGGCAGCCTCAGCTTCCCTGGGCAACCTGGACCAGTGCCTCACCATCCTCAGGGTGAAGAATTTTCTCCTTATGTCTAATCTTTCCCTCTCCAGTTTATACTCATTGCCCCTAGTCCTGTAATTACATGCCTTTGTAAAAAGTTCCTCAACAGCTTTTTTTTATGCCTCCTTCAGGCACTGGAAGGTCGCTATAAGATCTCCCTGGAGCCTTCTCTTCTCCAGGCTGAACAACCCCAACTCTCTCAGCCTGTCCTCATAGCGAAGGTGCTTCAGCCCTCTGATCATTTTGTAGCCTCCTCTGGACCCATTCCAACAGCTCCATATCCTTCTTACATTGAGGATTCCAGAACTGGGCGCAGGACTCCAGGTGGGGTTTCACGAAAGCAGAGCAGAGTAGAGGGGCATAATCCCCTCCCTCACTCTGCTGTTCACACTGCTTTTGATGCAGCCCAGGACATGGTTGGCCTTCTGGGCTGCAAGCGCACATTGCTGGCTCGTGTTGAGCTTCTCATCCATCAGCACCCCCAAGTCCTTCTCTCCTTCTCTGCAGCGCTGCTCTACCAGAATATATGTGGTTTGGTGGAAGGAAACCAAAGCAAATGTTTGTGCCTATAAATGCAGATGTGAAGTCCATCTCACATCAGACAGCAAAATTTCCTGGCAAAGAAAAGTATTTCAAATATATCAGATTTAAATCAGTAAACTAAGAAATTATGTCAAAACACTCAGATGATGTAGTATTTGTCAGTCACTAAAATTGTCATTGAACTGTATCAGTGTCTATAAAGTATTTGCCCTCTTTTAATTCAGTCTCCACCAAGCTGGGATAGTGCTGATATTTTCCACACCAGCTGTTCTACTGTTCTAACCAGAGGAAGAACCAAACCCAATGTTATTCCATCACTTCAACATTTATCCTGCATTTTACACAAAATTCTGCCTGATGGGTCAGGAAATGGAAATGCAAAATACTTGTCTTGTTTGGAGCATTTGGGTATTTACTCTCCTTAGACACATGAGGCTCTACAGCTGATTTGCAACTGAAGAAAAAAATTCCATTTGAAAGCAAAGCAAAGAAGCAGTTGCCAAAAGCAAAATTTTCAGAACTATTTAGTAATACTGTCAAATGCAATATTGCAGATAATCAAAGTGTGTCTAAGAGCAAAGGGAGGAACTGCAAGGGAATTGAGCTCGGGATGTCGGCAAGGGTATTCTTTAAGGGCTGAGAGGATGAAAGATGTGAGACAGATGCGGCTCCAGCTACCCAGATCCTGGCCCCAAGGAAAAACTTTGCCATTTATAAAGACATTTTAGGTTTTTTGAGAACACAAAGTTCTGAGGGAAGAAGAAACTCTCAACAATGACAAACACACATTTTCCTTTTCCATGAAAGCTCCGCAGCTCATCTAGACATAACACAATGTGTTTAACTTAATATGCTTATAATTTGGTAAAGCAATTTAGATCCATTTCCAGATTAGAAACCCATACAGAAAATAAATGGTGGTTTGAGCTTCCAGCTGTAAACAAGACCTGCAAACAAGCAGAAATCAGTGGATGTGATTAAGCTGGAAGAAGCAGAAGGGAAATCTGGTAAAGTCACTGAAGATATTTGTGTCCTGCCCAGGATTCCCCTTTGGGATGATGGGCATGAGAAGGAGGAAAGGTGCATTTATAGCACAAAGTTTATTGGGTTTAGCACCCTTGAGCACCCCCACGGGCCCTTTTCACACCTTGCAGAATTGCTGCTGAGTGGAAAACAGGCACTGTACATCCAGACATCTCTCACTTCTCAAGCTGGGTGGGCAGGAAGGGTGGGGGGCAGTGGATGGGATCTGCTGCAATGATGCTCATGTTATATATTGGATGCTCACATTGCACTCGGAGCCACCCAACCCCACAGGGAGCCTGACTGCAGAGAATTTTCACTTTACAGATACTCTCCAATGTGTTTATTGCATAAGTGACTGTCTTTATGTTGTGTCTGATTATGGATACAAAGAGGAAAAAAAAGAACATTTTTATTTTATCTCTGACTTTCTTGAATGCAGAGAAAATCGTGGGCTTTTCAGGCCTCCAGTGCTTATCCACCTAGGGGTTGCCAATTGTTTCCTTTAGAAGACACATCAGCTAACAGCTGTATTAATCTTGTCTGCTGTGAGCAAAAAAGCACTTCAGGATTTATTCCGCCAGCATTTAGAATGCAAAGACACAGAGGTCCTCATGAAATCACAAGGCAGTTACTTATTCCTGAGTTTTGTTTGTTTCTCTGGCGCTGTGAATGCTTAATGTCAGGGTGAGTTTTACTGCAGTGCATGAAGACTAATAAAAAGCTACATACACCACTGCATTAGGAAATCAGGCTTTCCCTTATATACTGTGGATTTCTCTCTGGCCCAGAGCACCCTGAATCCTTTCCTGAACAGCAGACAAATGGAACCTTGAGACCAAGATAGCCTTGTGTGCAGCTAAATGGCCTTAGTCCTCCCTAGAGATGTTTTGAGTCCAGCCCAGTACATGCACGTCCCCCACTGCCCAGGTTACAAAACCTCCCCACGAGGCTCATCCACTCACTCCCCTCGCCAAGCCACCACTTGATACCCATTCGTGACTCACTGACAGAATACAATCATTATTTCATGACCATTAAACTCACAGACAGGGCGTTTACTGTGTAGAAGTAACAAGATGTCTGGAGATGAAGAATTGGCAAAACTAGGCTTGAAGTACCATCTTATTCTCCTCCCACGTACTTTTGCCAGCTCCTCAGCAAGCCATGGACAGTAGAGAGAACCCACACACTGACTGGCTGCACAATCGTCCTCCAGGCTTGCTCTGACCCTCACTGCAAGGGGAGAGCACAGATCTGAAGGGTTTTGAGTTCCAAAGAAGCAGGCTACCGCAGACTGAGCAGAGGGTGGCTCACAGCTACAGTGGTGGTACAGACTCCGGACACTTCTGTTTTCTGTGTAAGAGGCATTTAGAGTTGTAACACTTGCTGCACCCTGGTGCCAGCACTGAAGGTGGAAAAGTAAGCACAAAACCTCACAGGACTCTATCCCAGTTCTCCATCATTTTCATAACCCTTCTGCTACCTCAGACTCTGCTCTTGCAGCTGACTCTGCAGCAAGGACTAGAAACCAGCCATCCTGTCCTCCCTAAAAGAACATAAAAAACTTCAGAGAACTGCAGCAGAAAGACCACAATGTAAAATCTGTCACTTTTTGATTTCTGACTGACTTTATATTGTTACTCCCAGCACCTTAATTCTAGTTATTGTCAGTTTGCAACAATGAGAAACTTGGACTTGAGGTTTCTTCACCTGTTCTTATTTTCTGTTTTCAATAGCCACAGGAATAAAAAAGTTTATTCCCCCAGAAGCCCCAGGCTCCTGCACATCTATAAACATATACTGATTAATATTCATAAGATCACACAATAAATTTATTTTAGTCATATACGCAAAAGAATTCATAGGAGTATTCAAACAAAAAAAAAAAATTACTCTGTAAAGTTGTTTTCATGTGAGGCGTCCTCAAAAACCAAATGGCTTTCCCCATCACGCTCTGGTTTGCATGCCATGCAAACTTCTTACATGAAGGCTGTGATGAAGAGAAGAAGATAATCTTATCTTAAAATTCTTTGCCTTCCCCCCCCATTTAATTAAACATGCGGCAGAGCTCTGTCGTGGTTCCTAGACGAGATAAACAAGCTGTCCTGGATGGGCTTGTGGCTCATGAAATTCTAAGTGAGTCAGGAAATATTCCTCCACACGGCTGTGTATTCTCCAGCAGTGCCATTTAGCGCAGCAAGAACAATGAATCGCTTTGAAATGTCTCACCCACCTGCAGACTTCCAGCCCAAGAGCCCATCCCTCCTCTCCAGGGTCCCCAGGGAGCAGAACTCCCAGGGCTTCAGTTCTCTCCAGGAGGCGAGTCACATCCTTCCCACGTCAGGAAATCATCTCCCCTACAGAAACTCAAATGCAAACTCCAACAAGCTAAAAGCTCTTTAACTATTTCTCACCGTGGCCAAATCAAATCAAGGAAAGCGTCACAGGATCTTATAGCCAGACTCGGAGGGTTTGTAAAGAGCTCTGAAAACAAGCACCAGCATGAGGTTTTAATCACTTCAGGACACTCAGAATACTATTTTTCTATAATCTTGAGTGTTATCAATAGAATGAGGCATCTGCTAAAAGAGAGCAGTGACAATGAAGGAGTCTCTCCCCTCCTTCTGCTTTACTTTAGAAACAACGAAATAAGGATTTCTCTATCCAGTTACCAAAAGATCCTGCATTTTCTACCAATATTGTCCCCATTCCTCCAAATTTGATAGTATCACTACAATTTGAAAAATCCTGCCTAGCAACCACAAATAAGACACTAAGAAGCCACCTAAGGAAAAAAAAACAAAAACCAAAACATGAAACACAAACAAACAAGCGCACAAAACCCCAAACAAACTGGTAGGTCTTGCTTAATTGATACCACATGAGTGCTCTGGCATCAGTGTCTTAATGGGGAAAGGTAATTGGCGTAACACAATATTGTCTACAACAGGAGCAGTAGTTTCCTTCAGGTGAAAAAGATCTGAGCTGTTCTCTACACCTGCCACTAACACAAGAATGAGCAGGATTTGGCCCTGAGAGTGTCAGGTCTGAGCAGAAGTGCCTAACATTGCAAAGATAAAGATCTCCAAATGATCCTTATCAAGAAAGATTTATCTTCTCTGCCATCAAGCACATTTATTCTTAAGGGAGTTAAACCCCAGCCTGGTTGTTTTGCTGCTTAAGGTGTGTTCACCTCTGGGACAGCACAAGAGCCCACTCCTACATCTCTTGATGGTAGTGGAAATGCCTTCAAACAAGGGATACTGCTGTAGCCAAGAGGACCCATAAGCCACAGTTTTTTTCCCTTCCGTTGGCTTCAGGTTTTTAGCTAAGATGCAATAAAATATTTCATGCACACAGGAATGCAGTTATGAATTGTCTTAACAGGAGCCAAATTCAATGGAGCTTGTGAGCTAGACCCAGAGTCGCTAACCTCTGCAAGCGAATACTAAAAGGAGACCTGGGATGGGTCTGACATGCTTTTGGTACAAAGAGCAGGGTTTATAACAGCTGGGGTCAGAAGGACAAAGCTCACAGAAGCAAAGCAGAAGCTAGTCATTGCTCTGACGAAGTGTCAGTATGACCTTTCCGAGGTTTTGGGATGATCATACAGAGGCAATGAAATGGCATGTAACCTCCAGCACAGAGCGACTTGGCATAGGCAGCAGCTGCCTGCTGATGGGCAGGGACGGGCGGTGGCAGCCGAAGTCCAGCTTCAGCAGGGAGGAGCAGCCAGACGCAAGCAGCAACGATCCCAGAATCCATGGGAAATCCTCCAACTTGTTCAGGGTGGTGTGATGAAATCACAGCTTTTACAACCAAAGAAATTAAGGCATCGATGAGCTTTGCCCTATGCCTCTGGGTTTTGGAATAATGCACAACTGGACAATAGAGCAAAAATGTGCAAAATCCTAAAAGGAAAACAAATCCATCAGAACCCTAACAATTCACATTTTGACTCAGAGTTTGGAGAACCATTTAATTTAAACTTTTCCCACACCTGTTTCCCCAGCTGTGTCTAAGAAACATACTGACAAGGACAGAGTCATTCGCTTGTCACTTAACGATTTTCCTGAGAAAAATAGCATTGTCTTCAAAAACAGATGTATTTTGAATTGGTTTACTCCATTAGTCAATAGTTTATGGAAAATACATACCTATTCTTAAAAGACTGAACAATTCTTTGTGGAAATGTCTTTTTCCCTTCACTTGTTTTAATATAAGGATGACTTACGATTTTTTCAGCCTCTGTGGAGAAGTCACGTACCATCAATCAGAACAATAAGCCTACAGAGATCATTACAAGCCCTTGCACTGTGGGGTCAAATTCCCCCTTTTAGTATCTGGTTGAACGTGGATACAATCAATACAGGAGCAAATGTCTCCCAGGTAACACAGTGAGAGGCGCTACCCTGGGACAGTTTGTCCCAGCAATGCACACCCCAGTAGTCCATAACAGAGCCGAGTACCTCCTCAAATTTATGAACTGTGTCTTGACAAACCCTCTAAAGAGACCATAAAACTCTTCCAAACACTCTTGGGTGAGACATAGCCTACCTGTAGGAGGAGATTTACTCCCAACACCTTTTATGTGACCAAAGGGACAATTAGGGAAGTGCATCTCCTAATGTGTTTCCCTAAGGCAGCAGGAGAGTGAAAATCTGTCACAGAGGGCTTTGTAGAAACAGTGTTGTCCTGCTGCCTTGTTCAAATCAGTGGCTAGATCTGCCTGCACTCTTGGGCACTGGCTCCTGCATGCCACTGCAGGGCTTAGACTTGGGCTGGTGACTCCTCTGCTCCTTGTTTGTATAATTGCACGAGGGAGTCCCAGGTGGTTACTGGAGCTCCTACCTAGCAGCTTCCTCTATGAGAAGGAGGGAAACGAGAAACTCATCTTAAGAAGATAATGATTACAGGAGCTGCAGAAAAATAAATGACATCCTACATAAATAGGACTTTACTTCTACAATAACACAAAGCTGTCCTGCATTTTCTGGACTCTGTCATGGAAACATCAAGCCATTGCCGTAACCTGTCTTACTGAAAAAGGAATTTGTTGAAGAATAAAGCTTATCATAACAGGTTTCCCATGTGGTATCTACATTAGGTGATCAGCTCTCATTTATTTAGGCTTCAGCAAAACACATCTCTCAGGTACAAATGCAATGCTAGGAGAACTGGAGATTCTAGGAAAAAAGGTAAGTTAGAGAACGAAGTGGCTGAAGTGCAGATGGTGTCACCAGTTTCACACAGAGGTTAGTGAGAATAATATATAGGAAAACTGGATGACCTGAACAGCTTGTGTTGTAGAAATGGGATAAAGAGCATAGAGAGCAAAGCCATCTCTTTGAGACCAAGGATGAGGATTTCTGGCTGCATTTGTTTAACTTATGGTGACTCCAGGCTGCCAAGTGGGTGCTGCCATGTAAAAAGCAGATGAAATTCTAAGATGTACAAGCAAAGCCATTCAAGTAAAGAGAAAAAAGTTCCAGTTTCCTCATATGAGACGTCTGGAATAGCCTCCGCTGCTCCGGTTACTCAAGAAGAAAAAGGAAGAAATGAGAGGAATATGTATTTTTCTTGGCTAGCCAATTACAAATGGAGAGGATCCTGGAAGATATCCCTCTCAGAAACTCAGTGCCAGAGAAGAGCAGTTACGTAGGCTAAATCACAGTACTGATACCTGAACAAGGGGCATAAGCTGCTCGTGATGGACGCCAAGGGCTGTGCCTTTCCTGGTGTTGGTCCTTGCACCATCCAGTAAAAAGCGGGGGCTGTTTCCATCCTCAAATTAGCTAATGAAGCCCACGTGGTAATGCAGCCAGACCACACAGCTCACCAGGCTTCTGCAGCGCTGCTGGGAAAGTTAACTTTGGACCATAACTGCACAGTCATTAGTGTTTACAAAACAAGTTTCCAGGGAAGCAAAATTACACACTGAGGAAATAATAAGCAGCAATGTAATCAGATGTGAGAGGGAGATCATTTCATTACCTGAACCGGGCCTCATTTTTCACCATTTCCCTGGCAAGAGCTGATACATGCAGGGTAATGAATCTTAGCTCTCTGGACGAGCAGGAGGAGTGCCGGATCAGTGCTGCCGCATGTTAAGCAGGAACACAGAACCCAACTTTCAGCTAAATGTCCAAAAGATGAAATATGAACTCATCCATTGCAGCACTGCAGTGAGATGAGAAAGGGGGTTTACTCACTGCTGATTTGCTCTTACAGAGTAACTCTGGCTGTGAGAATGCCATGGCTCTTATCTGGCACACAGGAGTGAACTGATCTCCTAACATCCCAAGAATACTAGGAGATCCACCATGTGGTCTGCGTACACTGTTGGTAGCAACAATGGGCAGAGTTGGTCATTTAGGGAAAATCTTCTAGGACCAAGAGCATCAGCTGGAGGCTTCCCAGACTATCCTGACAGTTAAATGTCATCCCAGGACTGGCTTTGACACAAGGAAGACATGAACAGAGAAAGAAGGAACAGCATCATCACAGAAAAACACAGCAGCAGGACATTTTCTCATTTTGGTGGTGCTCCGGCTTCAACAGCGTCATTCCCCATGGGCTACTGTGGCCATTCCTCCCTTTAAAAAAGACAGAGGAGCAGCAAATTCATGGTACACAGATACTTAAAAAAAATAACAAACTATGCTAAATAAAACATTAAGAATGGAGAGGAAACCTCTTTAACATAAACGAGTTCTCAGATTTTTAAAGACTAACTCTGTTTTTTCCTATACTTTCTGCATACTTCACAAGCAATGTGCTCCCCACATTTCATATAAAGAGCCAGAACGTTTGGCAAGGCTCCTCTGGAAGAAGCTTAGGCACTAACAGCCAACGTAAGATGAAAAACTATTCAGAGGAACATGCATGTCCTGACATTACAGGGAAATGCTGCCCTCATCTGTCTTCCAGTGACAGGTTCTATTTTCTAGCCTACCATGCCTAGACCATTCATCACTTCCAGAATGAAAAGGTGACTCTGTTGTTGCAACCGGCTCGGAAGTCTGCGGCTGGACCTCTGTTTGTACTGGAGCCATTAAGCAATACTTTCAACAGTAAATGGAGTTGATATGTTGCTGCAAAGGAGTTTAAATCTAGAAATACCTTGATTCTCAGTATTGCAGATAGTGTCTTGGCTCAAAAGAAGTGAATAGCTTATACATTCTTTACAAAACTAAAACTGACCAAAGGAAAAATAATTCCCAGTGCCAAGAGAATGGCAGTACTAAGAGGAAGCGCTGGGGTTCAGCAAGAGCGGAATGACCCTGCTGCTGCTCTGCTTTGTACCCCAGTGCACTGGGCAGCAGTTTGGGGATCTGGATGCCTGCAGCCAAGCCTGTTAAGGAAAGCCACAGAAAACAAGGCTGGTTTGCCTCTTTCATCTCCAGTGGTGAAAAGCCAGCACACACACACGCATACACGCAGAGTGGAAGCACATTTCAAGCACTATCCATGGCCCTCAGTAAGGTGAAATGAAGGAGAAATTGAACATGCATTCATATTCCATAAAAGTATAAATTGGAAAATTACATCTTAATAGATGAAGTACAGCACTAGCCCGTTCTATACAGATTTCCAGCTTCTATCATAACTGATACTCTTTAGTGGTGGAGCAGGAGGACTCACCATTTCCCAGTGACCAACCCCACCATCTGGATGCTCTGAGTAGAGGCAGAGCATCCTCTATAAACTCTCATTTACAGAGAGAATCACTGCCTTTCTCATCACTGTGAAATAATGTTTATCTTGCAGCAATGGCAGTTTTCAGAGGGCTGAAGAACTGCATGGGAGGTCACAACATTTCTATGAGTTACAAAATGAGCCCCAGGGGTTGCGCACGTCCTGTCCCTGGCTGGATAGCCTCCCATGCCTGATGGCCCTGGTGGCAGTGGCTCTTGGCCAAGGCTTAGCTCAGTGACTGAGTATTCTCATTCTGCAAGGTCAGTGACAGGAAGGTTAGAGTCTAGCATGCCTTTTTTATTGGTTTTTCTATTATTATTTTCTCTTTTTTCCCCATTGTTTGCTTTCCTTCTTTGTACTTGCTTTAGGTGGTGGTGGTGAAGATTAACTCTCTGCTTTCTTGTAAACCCCATGATTCATCTTATAAAGAGAATTATCTTTCTTTATTTTTATTAACACGAGTGGCAAAAAATTATCTTTCCTTGGAAGGGAAGCTGGTATCATTAGTGTCTACTACTTGTTTCACATTGTGGAGCACAGGCTGCCCATAGCAAAGCTCATCACACTTTCCCTGCTTTTTGGATGTAGCAAGAAAGTCTGCACCAGAAGAAGTTCCGCTTTCCCTATTGCTTGAAGAGAAATAACAAATGTCTGGAATGCGGGAGATTGTGCACTACAGGGAGACATCCAGATGAAACCGTTTATGCTCTGTTGAATGTATGCTCTGTTTGTGCCTGGCAGAGCATGCATAAGAGAGAAAATTCAATAAGTTTCTCTTGGCAACAATCTGGATTTTCTTGTAAATAAGTTTGTAAACATGAATCAGCTAGTCCAAGGTTTGCTCTCCAGGACAGCTGGATCGAACCAAAGGTTCATCTTGTCTCCAAGACCAGCCTAGTGTAGACTCTCAGGGAAGAACAAAGGAGCAGTAGAAGGATTACAGACCTACTTTCCCAATATCCTCAAAGTCTCTTAAATCAGAGATTTTCTTGAGGGTTTTTTTTTCCCTTCATTATTTTTTCCTGAATGATTTTGAAGACATGCAACCACTTAGCACCAACATCTTTTGGCAAGGATCTCCACAGCTGGACTGAGCATTGGACAAAACATCCCTCCTTTCACTTAAAGCTGCCATCTGGTAAGTTTCCATCTTCTCTCTGGTTCTTAAGTTATTAGAAATAGCAAATAGCTATTCCTTAGTCCCCCTCACCACTCCTCACTTTTTTTCCATGGATAGCTATTGGCCTGGCTCTCCATCCCTGAATTTTGCAAAGCAAAATCCTTGGTCCTTTTACTTGGTTGCTGATCAGAGACTATTCCAGCACTCAGGCTATGTTTTGGTCTGTTCTTCATGTGTCTTGAATTCAGTTCTATCTTTTGGGCGGGGGGAGCTGCACATCAAATCCAAGATGCACACATACACTTTGCCTCCATGTTGACTCCATTCTACAGTGAGGTGTATTCTCATTCTTTTGTAAGTGGCCGAGTTAATTTTCTTAATCTAATTTATCAGTACATGATATCTCAAACCTTCTTGAGATTGCTTTATTGAGGAAGAAAACTTTCTTTTAACTGCTGTGACTGCTATCATTCAGGTTGACTTTGATCAAGCAGAGTCAGTTCAGGTAAGGCTGACATTTCCCACTGCATTTCCTTCAGTGGAAGATCTAGTTTAACCAGCTGCTTCATCTTGCCTTTCACCATAGCTTCTCAGTCCCACATCACCACCTCCCCAGCCTGGTCAGAGGTTGCTGTCTCTGAGTCACCCAATTTCTATGCCTCTAGGGGATTTACTAAGTGATTCTTTGACGAAAAACTACCAGCAATCTTTAAATTTTGGGTTGTATTTTAAACAAATCATTACACCAAACTAGATTAGACTGAAGTCATTACTTCTTGCATAGCCATAACCCCAACAGTATTGCTAACCAGCCACCAGGACCAGAGCTGGAGGGACTGTGGGAACATAGACTTCTGAAACTTGATCCAGCCAAAAGACTCAACATGAGTCTGAAGCCGCAATCAGCATGAGCTGACAAACCAGGTTAAGTTTGTAGTGGAGGAAAGATCTCTACCCATATGAGGTTCAGATCATACCTTTTGTTTCCCTCTGCATCACTGAGTAAAGTGAGACTTTCCCACTGGGGGAAGAGAGGCAACAAGGAGAACCAGAGCCAGGAGCTGGTCTTCTGCCCCATACAACCTCTGGACCTGACCAGAACTTTGGCTACGAAGTTTTACTAATATACCTGGCTACCCTGTGTTTTTACAGACAACTGATCTACAGAAATCAATGAAGAATACCTAAATGGTAGGTATCAGTCCTATATGTAGTTTTCCTTTCTTGTTCCTTTCATCAAGTGCCATTTACCCATAGCCTATAGATTTCTGTTCATTTTTCCCCTCTACAGTCTATTCAAAATGTTATTCTACACAGAGCATCCGGAACTTCTCTGGACTCACAGGAACCTGAGATTAGATATTGGCTCTTGGACCCCCCTTAAGTTGTGGCCAAATGTTGAATTCTAAAAAATAATTAACATCAGCAGGGCAGCATTTTTTTTCTCTTTAAAAGGTTCTGCCAGTGTTTGCCCTATTTGCATCATGGAGCTAAACTGGAGAAGATCTTTCTTATCCTTCAGACAGTGTAACAACAGCTTCCTCATTCTAAATCAAGAAGTCGAAATGTCAGCTTTCACTTCACCTGCCTTCCAAAGCAGCTCAGATTAACAAATCTCTAGAAATTTAAAAAATAGATTTGCTCAAGCTTCAGCATTTTCCCCTCTTCTGTACTTTGTAATCTGGATTTACTATGTTCCAGAACAAAGATTATTGGACTAGAAAGTAGACCTCTCAGACAACCTCCGAAACCAGTTTCTTATAACAACGTAAACCCTTTGGCCCCAGTAATTTCTTTGGAGCCAGCAGACTTCATTTGTTTCAAGACCAGTTTCAAATTTTGGGAGTTTTCTGCTGATCAGACTTTGTGGAGCATTCCCAATGCGTTCAAAAGGTGAATCAGAGGAAACACATTAATTGTCCTCAACAGATGGGCTGTGCAGTTGCCTCCTCACTCTTATGCAGCTCTCTCAAATCAGCTGTACTCACACACTGGGACCTTTTGCTTCTCATTCATCCCTCTTCAAACAGCCACACTACAACCATGTGGGAGATGCCCCATCCCTCAGAGCCTGACTGCTGTGCCAGTGCACACATCAAACACAGCCATGACCATGGACTTGAAGTCAAGTAATGACACAAAGCCCTGCAACAGACCCACAAAATGACAGAAAATTAGATTTAAAGCTGAAAGAAGAAAATGAAGCCTTCAATTAAAACCGTGCAGGCTACTTCTGGGTCTGTGCTCATGCTTCGCACAAAAAAAAAAAGAAAAAAAAAGCCAGGAAGGGAACCCCTCAGCAAGGCCACATCACCCACAGGTGTGGAGGACAAGGACAGGTTGAGGCTCAGCTGAGCTCTGAGGATTTGGGAGTGGAGGTGCAGAAAGTATCACTAAATGTCAATGTGGGGCTGGAAAGCTCCACTTACTGTGACAACTGGTCTGACAAGATAACCGGTCCCCACAGAGGCCAGAGTGGTATTAACAGGCAGCTGTATTTCACCATAACACTTGGTTTGAAGCCATGCAGGAGTTCAATGCACATATCGGCTCCTTTTTCACACGTCTGGACCTGGGTAAAAAAGACCTTTTGATACATCTAGTCTAATTCAAATCTCAGATGCTGTTCAACGAGGCAGGCAGGAGTGAGCGCTGAATGGCTCTGCTTTACTGCTGCTGCTTCCTAACGCAGTGTTCAGAGTCAGGAGTCCTGGAGTGAGCAGGACAGCATCCCAAATAGAGACAAGCTTGCTGGCACTTCCACTCCTCGGGTGCCAGGAGAGGAGCAGAAGAGCCCCCACTGCTCTCTCCTGGTTAGCACACCATCACAGCCAGGCTGGAAAATGTCCTACTGCAAATAAATGATAGGGTAGAACGAAATTAAATCCTGTTTTTTTTTTTTTTTTTTTTAAAATATACTTGACTCTGTGCTTATAAAGAGTCCCTACAACAGAAATAAAGCTGATGTTTTAAATTTGCTTTCATAAGCTTGGCCCCTAACTCATTGCTTTACATATGTATACAAATGCCAATTAAAATACTTAAAAATGTTTCCATGTCATGGATGTGGCATTTTAGAACTGCATAGGTTTGTGTTCTCTTTCCTTACTGAAATATACTTCAGTTTTGAGCCAAACCAAAGCCAATATACTTCTTTTGCACTTCTATTTTTCTCTTTCCAAGAGTTTTCCAGTCGCTCCCATTTAGCTTGATCCAAAGCAGAACTTTTTCCATTTTTTTCTCAAAGTAAAAAAGTCCAAACCTCAGGCATTCCAACCCTCCCACCCAGCACAGAGCATCCTCTCTTACCAGGAACACTGCACTGGTTGGCACTGCTGAGTTTCCAACCCAAACACCAGGATGCGTGAGTGAGGAATACGCCCTGGTCTGCTGGATCGAGCCTGCCTCCAGAGCAGTGCTGAGGGACATAACTTTTTCAGGTAACCCACAGGGGCTATTGAACAACTCTAGGAGCTGGGTGGCAGGTGTGGCAAGTGAAGAATGTGAATGCCAGCTCCTAAATGCTCTTTGTGAATCCTCAGAAGATGCCAGAAGTCAGCTCATCCAAAAAGAATAACGGAAACTGGATCTATTAGGAAGATGTTAGATATGCACGTGCAGAGAAGGATCTCAGCTCTACCAGGGGCTAGAAGAGTAAATTTTGCCTTCAGAACTGGAGGATTTTCTTACCTTGGAGAAAGCAGAAAGCACAAAAACTGGACCCTCAGTCTTTGAGAAACCATCTTCTGTTGTTGTTCTGGGAGGATTTCATAGTGTAACATCATGAAAACAGCTCCTAGAAGCCCATAAGACAAATCCAGAATGGAAGAAACCTCAAAAGAGCCTGTGTGCAGCAACAGGGTCTTTTCATGGGGCAGTAGATGGCTAGTATTAGCCTTCAGCACCTCTTTGGCCAAAACCTGCCTGGATTCTTTCTGAAGCTGGTTTGGCCAGCCTGTTTCCCCACCATCTCAAGGAGCACTCTCACTCATTACTTAGCTAATTTCTCTCTCCTTCCAAGCCCCTGTCCCTTCCCAGGTATGAACTGCCACCCACTGCGGCAACTCCAATGGATGGTGTGCTTGGGGATAAGCACCACAGCTTTGCAGCTCCCTCCTGCTCCCAGCCTTTCCACATAAGTGCCAGTGATAGCACTGTTTTCTGATGGTTTGTGGCTAGACCATGACCCCAGAGCAGCTGATGTGCCAGAAAGGTGTCCTCTTCACCAGCTTTTGTTACAAGCTCTAATCTCACAGTCCTTTTTATATATTTCCATTCTACTACCTGTATTTTTTGAGCCCACTCCTAAACAGGGCTATTGTACTAGATCCTAACTTCTATGAGAAAAGCCTTTCCGAAGGTTGAATCTTTCCAGTTCAGTCTCTCAAAGTCTTAGCGTCACAGAAGAGCTGATACTTCCCATCAACTACATCCCGCCAACTCCATTCAAAAGGCTGAATTCTCAGTATCCAGCTCCAAAACCATTAAAAACAGAAAATGACATTTTATTTGCCATAAAGTGTTGATTTGTGACAAAAACACCAATATAAAACATATACCAAGGTATGCAGCTTGGGCAACAAGCCACTATCCGCATTCCTCCCTGTCCAGAAACAGTGACAATGCCCTGAGACGAAGTGACAGCTAGGAGCCCTGCTGCATTGTTCCCAAGGAGCCATTATCACAGTAATAGAGACATTCCTCATCACACAAAACATATTCATTCAACCCACAGGTCTTTTTCCTTTATCAGGAATTAATTTGTATTGCGAGTGAAGTCAGGTTCTTTTAACCTAACCCATACAGTACATAGGTAGACCATAAGTCTGTGTTCCCAAATACGTTATAAACCTCCTATTTTTTTCAATAATCTCATGATTTCAGCAAATTTTAGAGTAATAGCACTACAAGTCAATTGTAACCTTCACTTGGGGTAAAGTTCTGCTTCTTTTGGCTGTATTATAACACTGAATCTTTAAAAAGCACTTTGGATCTCCTTTGGAAGGGAAAAGCCAAGCTTAGTAAAAGATGCAGAGAACAAACTGATAGGTAAAGCCCTAGAGAGTGTAAGAGAGCAGACACACCAGAAATCAACAGTTAGTATTTCATTCTGCAGGTCCTAATGATAGAATATGGAAACACAGGATTTTTAAAATTATAGACAGATGAATGCTGAGCAAGGGGCATGACACAGTAGGTGCCTTTTGGGGGATCCCAAGGGGAATAATGAGAAATAGAGAGACCATCTGCTTTTCACCACGTTAAGGCCTTATTTCCTTTGATGGTAATTTTTTACTGCTCAATATTTAGATGCGCAGAGAAAACACACACACACACACACACACTGTAGTCAACATCAAATCCTGAGCAGCCTCACAGCACTGAGCGAGGCTTAGAGAGAATGTTCCCTGAGCTACAGTGCCAGGCAGCAGCACAACCATCGACCTCTCTGCTGACTGCACACCACTGCGGATGGCAAAACATAGCAGAAAGTAGTAACTGCCCGTGGCACATTGAGGCATACGAGCATAGCACCTTTTTGATCAAATTTCCTGTTGCTGGGGAGCACCAGAATGTGTCTTTATTTTCTTCCACACCCGTATCTACAGTCCAGCTGGACACCGGTTTGATGGGGTTAAGCATGCCCAGTCTAGCAGCCTGGGAAGCCTGCAACACATCTTCCTGCCCTCTCAATCTAAATGTCTGAGGAGAGCTCAGTGTTTAATTTACCTGTCCCTCCCCAAACATACAGCAATAAAAATAAATAATAGAGCTCACTTTCTTTTGGGGATTGGGTTTTGAAGGGCAGAATGTTGATTTGCACTGTCATTTTCTAATAGTTAAAGAGGAAAACCACACATTAAAAATTTGTCATCCAAATGACCATCTCATTGTTGAGTATATACGAAGGCAGACACAGTAGGAATCTCGTGTTCTTTTTCCTTTTTGGGATCTACAACATGGCTGTATCTTTCTCCTCGGTGACATTCCAGGTAGGGACCCCAGTTTGCAGTGGGTCTGCAGCAGCTTACAATGCGCTGGAAAACAAAACCAAGAGGTGTTAAGTCTTACCTTAGTCTGGACTATTTTTAAAGTTCAGTAAAGCTGTAATTCTAGATATGCTTTGCAGCTCAACAAATGGCAAACCAATCACCAATGGTTTTCAAAATCATTCCAAATGTGTTTTGGTTCAGTAGGTTCTAGACAGTGAAACCAAAGAAGCAGTGAAAGCTGTGACCAACAGGACTCTCTGCCAAAAACTGGCAAGAAGAGCATACCTTGGATCTTGCACTATCTTGTTTCTGTGTGGAATGGGAAGCAAAACTCCAGAACATTATATGAAGATAGAAAGCGACAGAAATTCTTCACAGAATTTAAAGCAGCTGGAATAACAAGAAAACTTATGAAAATCACTGTTGAATGTGTGGATGTCCTTCCAGAGAATTAGAATTTGTCTTCTTTTTAGAACACAGTGAGATAAATTTGTCTCTTGTACAACTAACATAGATATGTTTCAGTCTAAAATTCCAATTAATGAACACCTCAAAGTACTGAATGTGTTTTTGAGAAGAGAGCACAGGAGTTCTTGATAACGTCAAGTAAAGCAAGATTTGAGGCTATGATCACTTTTTTGTGTCCTTACCTGACAAAGGTTTCCTTCAGCTTTAACTATTTTTAGAACAGCGATGATCGGAATCCAGATGACACAGAAGCTAATCATGCACCAGCCAACAGCAGTTCCCCAGGTTGGATATGGTACGGAGCCATAAAAGGGAGGTGAAAATGTGGCCAAGGACCAGACCAAAATTGCCTATAAAAAAATGGCAAAAAGGTTAAGAGGTTAAGAGAGAAAGTCAGATTTCCAGCTGACTTGAACTTACACCATATTTCCAGGTTTGTTGAAAAAAGGGGCTATCTACAAATTCTGCACAGTACCTGCTTGCTTTCTGAATGTGAGAATGGTTGTGCACGATTTGCGCCCAAGCAGTAAAACTGAAGGACAAGGCTGGAAGACACCACTGATTTGCACCCTAACACTCTAAGTATATCTATATTTAATCAGAACTTGATGTCTGTGTTCTGTTGAAGTCTTATGTTGGGGAATATACACTTTTGGATGAGTCCAGTGCAAACTGTATATTTTATATGTTCCCAGATTGTTTTGTTTACAGGAATGCAGTAAAGAATCTAAGATCTAAGATTCTTTACATTCTTTCTAACATGGGCAAATACTGCTACAGAAATAAGATATTTTAGAAGCAGCACTTTCTAAACAGTAGTCTGGACAGATTAAAGGTAATGTGCTGGCTGGAGTGACTTGACACTGCTCCTGGATTTGGGATGTTAATGAATTCTCTCACAATCATGTAATCCAAAGATCTATAGTCCAAATTAGGAGTACAAGAGTAATGAAAAACCAAGACACACATAAGACATTAAAAAGCCTCAGACAGGGGAACAGCCAGATTTTCAGAGAGAAAACCAAAGCCAAAGACCTGTCCTGAAAATGGGATTGCCCTCAAAGCAGAAAAAAAAAAAAATAGGTTCTCAAAACATTTTCTCACAGTCTGAAATGAAGATAATCCAACTGCTAAAATGGACAGTCTGGTTGTTCTGTGTGACTCCTCAGAGCGTAGACCTAGTTCACTACCAACTGATCTGAAGGTCCAGCCTCTCTTGGAAAGGACCCAAGAAGAAGGAATGGAATGTATAAGAAATACATAGATAGTACAGAGTTTGCTTCACCGGCACAGCCATACCTCGACTTTCTACATAAGGCCTCAGCATACAACCCTGAATCTTCATTTGAAAATCTCTTCAATATCAAATTAAGTTCTGTCACACTAACACAACCCAGTTATCTCCACTCACCGTTAACAGCACAGGAGTAACGAAAAACCAGCACATTCTCCACCACAGCCAGAATAAACAGCTCTTCTTTCCAATCATCATTTCAATGTCCTCAATGAACCTGTTTCCTCCTGTTGAAAGACAATTGTAGGGTGCATTGTAAAGCAGATGCCTCCCTTGCAGGTGTGGTTACTCGAAAGCGGTTGAAGAACTGCAATTGTCAAGGTCGGTTTCTCCAGTTCAGTGGTAACTGTTTAAGTTTTTTTGTCAGTTAAGTTATAAATGCTTTATTGTGGTAATTAGTGTTTAATATACACCATGCCTGAGAGTACAAAGTCAAATAATGGATTTTCGGTGCAAGTAATTTACCGTAAATGTAGACGATGCCTATTATCTCCAGGACAGCCGCAATAAGGATTCCCCATCCAGCACAAAAGTGATCAATTAGGTTAACCCAGTAAATTCCTGCCTATAGAACAAACAATAAAAAGGTAAGAAATGAACCCAGTCCCAGTAACATCTTTAAGCAAATAAAGTAAGTTGCATTGTTCAAGCTATTTGAACTAATCACCAGCCTGAGGTTTTTAAATTTCTAGTTCTCTAGGTTAAGTACACATCAGTGAACATACTTCTATTTAAATATTTCCACGTCAAGTTGAAATGCACACCTGACAAAATACTGTAGATCTCTACTTCAATAACAAGACAAAGGTATATGCAGAGTGTATATAAATAGCTGAGAGCAAGATTTAAAATTTGAACTTACAGTATTAAAGCTCCTGCTAAAGTTTTAATACCGAGCTACAGCAACAGCTATAGCAGTTATTAGTTCTGCCAGGCTTGTATAAAAGCATAAGTTTTTGACATGGTTTAAACACAGCTTTAAACACCAGCATGCAATAACAGGATCACTAAGCTTTAAGCTGTTTTATACTCCTGCATACCACATCGTTTGCAAGCTTTTCTGCCATCATGTTTCATAATTCATGTGCTTTGTTTGACCAAACAACCGTCTATTCACCCTAATTATCTTCACATTTTCAGTCTAATCATATACATAAATCTTCATTTCTAGATTGAGCCACTGCAATCAACTTTTATAGCCTTAAAAGCAATTTCCTCAAGGAATTTTACATAGTATACATAAAAATTCCTTTTATGCATGCATGCATACATACATGTGTGCATATGTATACATACACCCACATGCACAGAAGTAACAATATAATCTATAGATGCTTGAGAGGTAATAGGAGGGCTTTTATGATGTGGATAAGCGAGTTCTCAAATCCTATGTTGTTTGGTAGTCAGTTCTGAACAAAAAGATCCCACCAGTACCCACGGGGCTGCAGACACACTGCATGTGTATCCTCAAGGTTAAACAAATAACCTCCTGAACTGAGGAGCAATAAATCAGGCTGACGGTTCACAGGATTTGTACAGGCTTTCTATTTAAAAGCACATCTCGGTTCAATAATCACAGAAAACCTTCGGTTCTTCAAGATTCCTTATGGGAATTTCTTATTTGCATGTTCAGGCAGAGTGGCAGAATTCATGACCGTCTCAGATCAATCCATGCAAACAGAAAGAGTTGCAAAGGGTATTTTGACTTGAGTTCATGGCTTGCAGCATAACTAAACCCACACAAAAAATAATTTGTCTTACCTGAGTGACACAGACAAGACCGAGAAAGAAGAGCAACATGCACAGACCCAGGGTTACAGGGACTCTTAACTTTTTCATCACTTCAGGATATATATCTTGTATGGTGGTTGTAAGTGTTTCTGCAAAGGAAGAAGTATGGGGTTTGAGCAGCACAATTGAGAAATATAACACTCATTTGAAAAGCCATGAGTTACTTAAAACCCCACTCACCTATGGTGGCAAACTGAGAGTCAAGGCCCAAGAGCAGGAGCATGAAGAAAAACAAGAAGGACCAGAGAGGAGAAACTGGTAACTTGGAGAGAGCCTCTGGATAGGCTACAAATGCCAGATCAAATCCTGAAAGCAGTGGAAGGAAGGAGGTTATTATCATGCCTTGGGGTCAGAGCAAGTCCCAATAGTGAAAGCACAATGAACAGCCTACCTGAATCCACGACCTCCGAGACAGGTCTCTCAGACACATATGCCATATGTCCCAAGATGGAGAATATCGCAAACCCAGCAAATACACTAGTGAGGCAGTTGGTTACACAAACTATAATGGCATCTGAGTAGCAGTTGTTGTGGAACTTATTGTACGATGACAAAGCAACAAGTCCGCCCCATGCCACAGACAAGGAGTAGAATATCTGGGTGGCTGCATCTTTCCAAACCTACCAGAAAGAAGAATATAGGAATTACTGTATTACTTATAGCATGTATCATAAATATTTAAGTCTGCCCTCTATTGAAGCTCCAAGGCTTTTCTACATTTAGCCTGAATAGCTAATTCTATTTCATATGAATTTTTGAGTAGGTAGAATACAGTATGTTGGTGATCTTGCAGTCTCAAGAACAAACAATATTTTCTACGATTTCTGAAGGTCACATCCAAAGTATGTTACCAAATATTTAAATCTTATTGGACTAACCCTGTAAAAGAGATTCAATTGGTTCACATATGTGGGTCGCAGAGATATGAACCTTTTCACTGTGCTAATGAAAAAGGAAAGCCAGAACGTGGTTACAAGAATGAGAACTTGCACTTGTATTCTTTACACTGTGGCCCAGACAACCACTTCTGCCTCTGCTGTAGCCCCTCAGTGCCAAATGCCTGTATAAAATGCCACAAACAAATATTGCACTTAATGTCTGCTTTTGGTAATATTGAACTAATGTTGGCATAAGAACAAAAAAATCCAAGCTTCCTTTGCACAAGGTGCCCTTCCCAATCCACCTAGTCTCCTAAGATAATTTCCTGGGCAAGCCACAGCCTGAATTTCAAACTCGGGGGTCTCTTCAACCTTTTGATAGTCCTTCAAAATTTTCAGAAATCAAAGCAAGTGGGACACAAGTGAGAAAAATGTTTGATCCCATTGCAAGAACTTCCTCAGCTGGCCTTGCTGAGATGAAGCTCCAGCATGATCCCGAGAGCTGCTCAGAAGCAGTTGGCATCATTATCTGCTGTGGCAGGGAGGGGACAGAGAATGGCTATTTTTCAGATTGAGAGTAGCTAGAATAGGAGCTTGGACTTCCACTAGAGCTGGGCATTGCTGAAAAACAGCTGCAGATACAGATGCAGGACAGGACATGAAGAAGCACCTAAGTGGATGAAAATGAAGTTGCTCTGTAAGTGACAAGCCCAAAGAACAACAGAAGCATTTTATGCTTCTGAGGTTGACACTATCTCTCACCTCTGCCTCCATCAGCTTAGTGATGTTGGACTGTTTCCCAATGTAGTATTCAATGCCATCCAGAGCACCTTCCAGGGTGGCACCTCGCACAAGCAAGATAAGCAGGATGACATATGGGAAGAGTGCAGTAAAGTAGACTACCTGCAAAAAGAAGGGCAAGGACAAACATTAGATGTGAGAAGATGCTCAGACCTCTGAGCAGTAGGAATGGCCAGGTTTTAGGCTAAGGTCCGCTGGTACAAATGAAAAGCAGGTGACCAGGGAAGTGAACACATACCAAGGACTAAACTATCTGGCCTAGCCAGTTCTGGAGCTGCATTCCGGCAGAAGCAGAAGGCCCAAACCACATATCCACTTTTCAGATAGCAATTGACCACTTTCAGAAATGTTTTTTTCTGATGTGATTTACCGCTCTACCAAGGTCTGGACTTAACTACCCTAGAGGTGTCTTGCTATGCAGTGCTGGAAGCTTTCTTTACTGGCAGCTAGGGCTTCCAGGTTCTTTCAGACACAGGTCTTTTTTATTGTTTGTCTACACGATTTCTAGCACAATGGGATCCACACCAGAAGCAGTGCTAAGCAGCGCTATTATCATGCAAGCTAAGTTTAATAAGATTCTTGTTTCTTGTGTCTCGGTTTCTGTGTTACGCAGACAGGTAATTAACCTGATACTGCCGGCTACACCAAGCCATAGCATTGCACCATCATATGGTGAGTCTGTCATTTCTGAAGACCTCCTTCATATTTGCCCCGAATAGTCAATTCTCTCTGCTTTTCATCTTTGCCTTGTTCCTACGCAGCAAGATTCTTTTGAGTCTTACCTTACTCCTCAAAGAGGCTTACCTTCACACCAGAAGAGAAGTGACAACAGGAAGAGCCAATTGCCAGGAACCCAAAGAATGCAAGTTTAAGAGGAGCCGGCAGAACAACTGGGAAAGCACAGATACTCCACCCTGAAGCACTGAGACAGAGGGCGGAAAGCTCCAAATAGAAAGGAGAATAGGAAGAGACATCAGACTGTGGAAAGGAAGAAAGGCAGCAAGGAACCACAAAAAGGCACAATGTCAGAAGAAACTGAAGGAAAAAAAAAATCAATGTAGAAAGGGTGAGAGAAAGACTGAAGGCAACAGGGACTAAACAAGTAAGCAATGGAAATGCAACATGAAGAAAGGAGCATGGGGAGGAATAAACTAAACCAGAAAAAGGGCCTCAGGCAGGAAAGAATGACATTTAGCCTGCCTGAAATCTGGAGAGGAGCCAACCTAGCCCAAGGAAAACTCCAGGCAGCTGTGCTTCAGCACAGGGAAGAGAGAGCTCAGCAGCACCAGAGTTTGAAAACAAGCACCTATGGACATGGTCCCTAAAAGTAGCTTAAAATCTTGAGTGCAAACAACATTTCACAATCTGACAGGAACCTGCACATGCACATCCGTTTACAGGACTTGACCTCTATTGTCCAAATACCTCAACTAGTCTGGAGGTGCAAATAATTACCGGGTGTTCCCCAGGGTGTGTGTGCGCATATGCAGTCACACGCGCATGTCCATCATAACAGGCCAGGTGAGTGCCAAAACTCAGCTGGCATCACCTGCGTGACAGCAATTTCCCCAAATACAGGGCAGCGCTGGTGGAGCCGGGAAATCCGTGTGTTAAACAATTCCTGCATAATTAGGACCTTACTCATATTTTATGTAACAGTTACGAAGCCAAGGAGTCTAATGCTGAGTCCAGCAGAGGGTAGCGAGTTAGGACTGCATCCTTCCTTGTGCTAACCTTCCCTGAGTCCAACTGCCATTTGTATGGGCAGGATCAAGCCAAATGTCTGCTACTTGGTCTTCCTATCTTACCTTTCCAGAAGACTTTATTCCTTTAAACAATGCTGCTCCAATAATCACCCAGGACAGGAGGAGGCAGAGAGCCAGGTACCACACAATGTTACCAGTCTCGTCTAACCCACTTGACCGCTGAAGAGCCACTTTACTGAAAGCACAAAACACTGCAATGAGAAGAGGGCAACAGCGGCACGCAATCCTCCTCTTAAAGCCACTTTTGCTAGAAAAGTGAGCTGGTTTCCACAGATATTACAAGACTCTGTAGCAGCTTCCATGAGTGTGCAGTTAGAACTGCATGACTGACATTGAAAAACTGAATATGTAACTACATTTTTTCCCTCTCTTTTCGAAGTCTACCAGCCTTGAGCTGTCCCCAACCTCCCATCAGACCTACCTCAGCTCTTTCATGTTAACCATGAAATTATGATGGCAAGAAAAGGGCTCATAAGAATCACCAGTTCCCAGGAATCCAAGGAACATGAAGCTAAATAAAAAGCAATTTCACAACAGGCCCAATTTTGGAATAAGGTAACTCCTGAAAAAAAGTATATGCTATACATAAAGATGCTAAGCAGTTCCTACCAAGACTCCAAAGAGAAGGAATTCTTTAAGCTACAGTATTTTTCAGCTCATTACAGGTTGACTCATTTGCTTCTCTCTATTCTTTTTTTATTTTTTTTTTTAGGGCCCAGACTCATCAATTAAATTTTAACTCCCTTCTGCACAGATTTGCATGCTTACTCACCTTTACTAGATTGTTTCTGAACAGCAAAATAAGACAGCAAAAATATAAGGCATGTTCAAAACCATAATGGATAATAAATGCATTTTTAGCAATTTCTTTGAAATATTTACTTACTTCCAATATTGCTCACTGGGAAACTGCACTGGCTTGTACTTCATAGTGCCATTAATGCATGTGAGATTGTTGCTTGTGATGAACGAGTAGTTTGCATGAATGATTTCTCCATCTAAGGTGGTGTTGCAGTCACTTACTGAAGTCAAGCAAGCAAGAAAAAAGGATTGTTAACACAGTAATGGCTATTATAAAAATCAGACTATTATAGTGAATATGTTTTCTAAACAGTTACAGCTTCAGTTTGCTGCTAATAATATTTGGAAACAAACCTGAACTATCACTTGCAGCTGTGACTCTACTTTGATTGTAAATCATAATACCAAGAATCTGATGTGCTCAGCTCCACCTTGAATTTATTGTCAAGAATGCTTGCAAAAATCAGAACTGAAGATAGTTACAATTGCAGCCTTGGTCATTCCATGAACACTTTTGTCCCAAACCAAGGTTACACACAGACCATCCTTTAGCAACTTTATCCTATTATTACTATTATTAGAGGGCTTACTTTTCAGATACCTGGCTAAGTGGTTACAGTTACATTAACACTTGGCAATACATTTCCAGCTACTACCTACTAACTATCTCACCGGCTTCACCTTTTGCCTTGAACTGGTCTGATTTGGAAACTGTTGAGATAACAATTGTTTGGCTGGACATGTGCTACCAAACATCAAGAACAATAGCGTGGAGATATGTTCTAAAGATTTAATAAATTGTGAAACCAGTGCCTCACTGGTGCTCAGGATTACCATAGCCAAAAGGGAAACAAAGGGTAATGAAAGAACCTCCAATAAAAGCTACAGCAACAGTCTTGCTTTGGGTAAGAAGGTATTTGCTTTGCCATGAAGCCTAATGAAACAAGACCACCATATTTCTGAAGACTGTACTAGAAGAAACCTTAGATTTTAAAGGAGAAAAAGAAGGGGGTGTAACAAGGAGGTTTCAGCCCAGTACACTTTAGCTTTCCCAAGCACACAGAACTGTTTGCAGGGAAGCAGACAAGCAACATGTCTGTGTGTTCAGAGACAAAACTCCAGGAAAGAATTTTCAAACCATGCATAGTTGTCATGCTCCTGTAATTTCTCCCAGAAAACAGTGCAAAGTACAATTATCCGAAACAGTAATATTAAGTCCTATCTGTTAAGTACAGTACCTAGCCGTGTTTTGCTGCAGAACTCATCTGCCCAGGAAAAGCATTCTGACCATGGCAGTACTTTTTGAAATGAGGCAAATAAGTAGTAGAGTGCGTAAGCAATGATAACGTTGTAGTAGATTGCCACAAATGTTGAGATCATGACCATCGTGATGCCCACTCCTAGGAAAGAGAAAGACACAATATCTTAACTACCCCAAATCTGGGTTGAAAAAAAAAAAAAGACCAAACCTAAATGACCTTCGCCTGACTTTCAAAAGGCTACTTGGGAAGGAGTTGAGGTTGTTTTCTGTGAGCTTTTTAAAGTAATTTTTAACAGCAACCTAACAGGGAAAGGGTAAAGCCTTGAAATGAGGGATATGTTCCAAACTGATCATCTAAAAATGTAATTCTGATGAAGGGTTTGATTCAGACCTACAGGAAAATTGGACTAGTTTCTAAATCCAAGTCTAACAGAGAAATTCAATATTTTGTTTTCATCCAGTCCAGTAGGACCCTTTGAAAATAAAAGAAAATATACAAGGACTGACTAAACCATTTTAAAGAGCATATTGTAATGAGTGGGTTTGCCATTAAATGGGAAGCAACACAGAACAGTAAATCTGTGCCAATAGTACTGTTCGCCATTTTGTTAAAAGTAAGGGTTTGGGAAGGTCTGCCAAGATTTCCCAATCCTCCTAGAGACTATACTTAATTTTATATCTTTACAAACACATAACATATTTGCTATGTTTATAGACCTTTGTTTTAAAGTTAAATACACTGCTCTCATGAAAGGTTGCTTGTGCTGCAGAACAGAGATTGGCAAAACAAGTAGCCGTTTAGTCAAGCAGCTGGACTGTAATCCAGCTGTTTCTGTAGAAGGTGTCAAGTAAAACTCTTATTGCATCAAAAACAAACTTCCTTGTTCCTACATTAATTTCTCTGGTAGATAAAGAGGATAAATAAGACCAATTGCATAAGTCCTTCACACTCATTGGCACAGGACTTGGATGGATAGGAGTGAGTAAAGAACATGTTTAGCTGTTTCCAAACACTTAAATCACCCTGTGAAATTCAAACCCTTACAGAAACAGGCAAACTACCACTACGAAGTGTAACTATTTCTCTTATCACAAAAGGCACCTCACTTTACAAAGCCAGAGTCTAGCCTATTTTACCACAACAGCAGTTGACTCCCAAGGCAGCAAATTGGATGAATACATGCACAGTGTTTGCATAAAACAATCAGATCTATGTGCCTGTGCCAAGGCAGGCAGCCAAATACAGAATTAGTCCATCCAACATGGAACTGCCTTGCAAGCTACATAGGCTGTGAAGTGCATAGAAACAGCAATAAAAGTTAACTCCTAAAAACAATTTTCAGCCTGTTGCATGCAGTTTCAGGTGTTTAACCGAGGTTTTCCCTTACACAGTGAACAGAGTCAATTCCTTCTTCCTAGACAGCTGCAGTTAGGGTGGTGTACTGTGTAACACCAGGAGAATCACTGATAAACCTTCTCATAATTTATAACCTTTTGGGGGAAATCTTTAATGCACATCTGTGTATTAATCAAATAATAAGGAAGATCTATGTGGGAATGTAATATTGACCTTGTAACAATGGGACTATTTTCTACACAGAAATTGGCTTCTCAGAATTAGTAACTTGTGAAGAAATCATTAATTCACATCTGGTTATTACTAAAATAAAAAGGAGCTAAGTAAACATAGCAATACCAACCTTGAAACAATGGCAATATTCTCCAGATAGAAATTGGTCCAAGACTGGCAAACTGCCCAAGGGAACATTCCATGAAAAATAAGGGCAAACCAGCTAAGGCCAGCATCAGGGTATAGGGGATTAGAAAAGCACCTGAGAGAAGAGAAGTAAAAAAACCACACAGAGAAAACAATGAATCTTTCAGTATTCACCACAGTTCTATCACGTTTAATACTCCCCTTTCCCCCCCGCCTCAAATATCCCACTATGGGGTTTTTTTTTCTTTTTTGCAGAATAGAGAGATTTGTTTGTAATTCCTGTTTTCTGTAGAACTATATAGTACCTACAATGAAGAGACACATTACCAAGAGAACTGGTGATTTACATGGGATGGCTTCTTTTATAGAATTAAAAGAATTTGACAATAACTATCAAAGACATTGTCATACAGGCATGAGCATTGCTCAGCTGTTGGCACCATCGGCTTTCTCTGCTTTCTATTTCACCTTCCAGCTTTTAATTTTAAAAGGAACAGAATTATTCCTTCTTGTACTTAGCTGTGATTTGCAACTGCCCTGCTAGAGTAGCTACTGGACATCAAAGCATGAAAAATATTTTCTGTGGTTGGCTGCCTCCTGTGTCAAACAGCACCTCAGCGCGGTTCTTGTTTGAGGCCAATTTAAAGTATATATTAACCTGATATCAATGAGAGCCCTGTTCTGCGAAAGGGACTGGCACTTCTTTGTGCGCATACAGAAAACAGGGCAAGTGAGAGCACAAGTTTCCTAAACATAACCCGATACCCCACAGAAATCTGTCGTCTTCACTTTCAGTGAACTTAAAGCAATCAAGGTCCCAATTCTGCAAGGAACTGCAAATACCTGCTGTAATTTAAGGAAGTAAATATTCCAACAGAATTAACTGGATTACTCCTGTGTTTCGAAACAAGGATGTAACAATTGTCTTTATCAGTCGTGAGCAAGGGGCACCAAGTAGGATACAAGCAGCATCACAAACATGCTTTAACTACAAACCTTTCTGCTGCTGTAGGTAAGAAAAAAACATCTAGTAGAAGGGTCAACATCACAACTTATTTTGCTTTCACAATTTTCTTCAACAAAACCCAACCTGGCCAAATTCACTCCAATAGAACTTTTGTGCCAAGAATGCCACCTTGTGTTCCACGTGCAGCTGTGTGAGCTGTGCTACATTTACAGTCCAGAATTTGACTTCCAATGACTGTTAGGCAGAGCAAATGAGTACATACAAGTAAGTCCTCTGCAGTTACTTGGCATTTACAGTCTCTAATTACCAGTGGTTACCTGACACACAGACAAAGCCCCGGAACACCAGCCAGGGAAGGCAGTGCTTCCACTTGTCTTTGCCCCTAGTTCATTGTGTAAGCAAGTAGAGGCTCTCTCAGCTTCACGCTTCCCAAGTATCGGATAGGGATAATTATTGAGCTTGGATAATTATTCCAGCTTAGCCTGTTTGCCTGGCAAAACAAAGGTACAGAGGGGATTCAATTGCTGTCTATAAACATATCAGGGAGGTAAACACTGGGGAGGGAGAACAGCTATTTAGGTAAGCAGAGGATATTGGCACATGGACAAAAAGATGCATGCTGGTCACGAGTAAATCAGAAGAGTTCTAAAATTCTCAGACAGAAGTTTGTGATTAAAACTAAACACTATTTCCCTCCTCAGCCAATACCCAAAAAGCACAGATAAGCCCCTCGCTCCGTTCCCATCAGCAGGCTCTATCCACTTCCCTGGCTGATGCCCACATCCAGCTTTGCCAAAACATGCCCAGAGTCAGGGAGGGCCAGACTCTCTCCTGCGGATTGCAAGATGTGCCCACCCAACACTGCCATTCAATACAGGTACCTCCGCCATTCTGGTAGGTGAGGTAGGGAAATCGCCAGACGTTGCCCAGGCCCACAGCGTAGCCCACCATGGAGAGCAGGTAGTCAGCTTTGTTTGACCAGTTGCCACGCTCCAAGTTCTCATCACTGTCACTGGCGTGGGCATTTTTTTCACTTGACAAACTGAAGTCCTTGGAAGAGAAGAACAGGGAAGGCTCAGTATCACCACATAGGCAAGCAGGGCAGTCATATCCTTATTTCTCTGTCCAGAGCAGCACCTTGGATTCACTGGGCAGGGCAGCTAGACAGAGTGGACAGCCATGTGGCTGCCAGTCCAGCTGATCCCTGGCAGGACAGCACGGATCTGTTAGAGAGGGTCCCACCAGAGAGTCTAAACAATCTTTAGGGCCAGTTTTGCCCTGCTCCTATGTTAGTCCCCTGTGCAGTCAGCTCCCAGGGACAGCACCTCCAGGGGACTCTCCCATTCTGCCCCTGCACATGCCCAGATGACCCTACGACTGTTCAGATGTTCATCCCTGTATGTGCACTTCAAAAACACCTGTCCAGGTGACTTTCACACCTACCCAGGTTCTCATCCCAGCTCATCCTGTATTTATCTTCCCCAGTGCACTCATATTCCTGTACCTGTCTGGATCTTACTTGCCCAGATAATCTTATATTTGGGCAGATGCAATGTATCTCACCTACCCAGTGCTCCTGGTACCTACAACCTACTTGCCTGAGTGCACCTATGCCTACCGGGGCACCTCCATACCCTACTTGCTCAGATGCACTAACATCTCTCTGTGTTCTCCCACACCTGCCAAGGTGTCTCCTTACCCCACATGCCCAGGTACCCCCACTACCCCACATGGCCAAGTGCTTTCCTACCTGCCCAGGTGCCCCCATAACCCACCTGTCCAGGTGTTTTCCCACATGCCCAGATATCCCCATATCCCACATGCCCAGGTGCTTTCCCACCTGCCCAGGTGCCCCCAGACCCTACCTGCCCAGGTGCTCTCCCTACCTGCCCAGATATCGCCATATCCCACCTGTCCAGGTGCTTTCCTGCCTGCATGGATATCCACATATCCCACCTGTCCAGGCGCTTTCCTGCCTGCATGGATATCCCCATATTCCACCTGTCCAGGTGCTTTCCTACCTGCCCAGATATCGCCATATCCCACCTGTCCAGGTGCTTTCCTACCTGCCCAGATATCCCCATATCCCACCTGTCCAGGTGCTTTCCTACCTGCCCAGATATCCCCATATCCCACCTGTCCAGGTGCTTTCCTACCTGCCCAGGTGCCCCCAGACCCTACCTGCCCAGGCGCTCTCCTATTTCCCAGATATCCCTATATCCCACCTGCCCAGGGCCTTTCCTACCTGCCCAGGTGCCCCCATATCCACCTGCCCAGGTGTCCCCGGCCAGCCACCGCCGGCCACCTCACCTTCTTCCTCCCGCAGGAGAGGCAGCCCGGCAGGCTGAGCATCCCCATCCCGGCCGCTGCGGCAGCCGCTCTGCCCGTGCCGGCCGCCGCCCGGCCCTTTATCGGAGCCGCGGCCCCGGGGCTGCCCCTCGGCCCGGGCGGGGCCGGTGCAGCATCTCCCGCCCCCAGGGCTCCCCTCGCCTCCCGTCCCGGCCCCGTGCCTGAGCTCCCCAGCCTCCTGCCCACTTCCCCTGCCCTCCGCACGCCCTGCCCTCCTCGTCTTACGCCGACCCGCTTCCCCCGCCACGCACCTGCCTGGGCTCCTCAGCCCTCCTTGCACCCTGCCTGCCCACCTCCCTGCCCCTCACCTTCTGCTTCTGGTGTGCCCCCTTCTTCCCACCCCTGCCAGCCCCCCCTCTCCCCACCCCTGCCAGCACCTGCCCACACTCCCACCCTCTTGTCTACTACCTACAGGGCTGCCAACTGTCCATCACACAGAGACCCTCTCCTGACCCCACGACCTCCGCATCCCTCCCTGCAGAGCCACTGCCCAACCTCACCCACAGCCTCGTCTGCCTCACCCACAGTCACTCGCCCGGAGACTCTGCTCGTGGCTCCGTCTGCACCCATTCCTGCCTCTCATTCCTGCTCCATGCTGGAGTCTAAACTCAAGAGGCACATGGCAACAAAGGGCACCAAGGGGTTAAAGAGTATGGCAATTTCAGCTTCTAAACACACCTTCCACTTAGAGATGACAGGCACGGAAAGGGCAGGTCATAAAAGCAAAGCCATCGCCAGAAGAGGAATTTAACAAGTGACAATTGAAAGACCTTTGCTGAAGCATTCATCCACCAAAGTGACCTCCCTCAGGCACCCGCTGAGGACACACAAGAGGACACTGGCCAAAGCTTACTCCTGTACAAGGCAACGGTTGACTGGCTGCTTAACTGCTCTCCTCCATTTCTAACTGCTCTTTTGCATGGTTCTTTCAGATCCCCGGTGTGGAACACACTTTCTGTTCTCAATTAGTGGGACTTTTTGTTGAGTCAAGTGCTACCCGGCATGGCTCCATCTGGCCATGACCAAGAGTGAGAAGTGCGTGGGACAGCATCTGAAAGATAGGAAGGTAAAACCAGATTGCATTTTATCAGCCTGTGCAACAGGTTCTCTAGGAGACTTCTGTTTCAGAAACTGGAAGGATGCCAAAATACTCTACCTTTGGAACAAAAAGGAAGTGCAAGTGTAGTGTCCCTGCAGAACACAGGGTTTGGGATTAATAAATAAGTTAAAATTTGAGAAAACACTCCTTCACAGACTGCCTGCAAATTCTGGATTCAAATAGCTGAGTGACAATGCCAAACGCAAACCTTCAGGTTAATTCTGTATGAAACAACACAAAACACACCAACACTGAAGACACTCTGAGAAATCAGTCAATATACTTCCAAAGCCCATCTGAACTGTACATAAACTAAATGAACTTTTTTGACAGTTCTGATCTGAGTTATGAATTTGAAATAAAATGAGATTTCACACTTTTGGTTGAGATTCTGGGTATCTGTGGGTCACTATCTCCCCAGGAAGAAACAAAAATATTCCTGTAAACAGTGCTGGGCCTGACAAAAACATAATTCCTTTCCAAACTCATGATTAAGAACTGGCTATCAGCTTGTTTAGAAATGAAATGAGATGAAAAACAACCTGTTAGCCACAGCCTCTCCCTCCTTATTAGGATTAAGTGCGTGTTGTAATGCAGCAGAGTCACTGAATGTGGCATTCTCTCTGTGTAACTCAAGATGACTAAAAGTAAAACTATACTGGAGGTACCACTCCTGGGATGCGTTCTGTTTCGGCCCATGTGAAAGTTTCGTTTATGATGCATTTTCTTTATTTAAAGAAGAAAAATAAAAATCACAGCACAGTCAAAGTTCCAGGGATGAGCTGTAAGGAGATGAGTATCATTGTAATGAGAGAATTGCGCCTGAAGCAGGGGTTTATTTTGCCTCTGTGTTAGCTATGCAGCTGAATAGCATAGCAGTTTGATTTGCATTCGCTAGAGGCTGAGTCCATCAGGTCGAGCCCTGAAGGCTGGTTCCTCGCAGCTAGCATAGCCACCCATTGGGCCAAGCACTCTACGACCCAGAGCCAGTTACCACTGGAATGTCTCAGCTTGAAATACAGAGATAACAATGAGCAAACCAGAGCCAGCTTGGTTCTGCCATAGATGAGATATCCCATCTCCTGATCAGCTGTGTAACTGAGGTATCTAACATTTTCTTTGGAAATCAGTTCTGGATTACCATGAACTCCACTTACCGAACACTCTGTTAATGCAATGAAGTAAAAAAAAAAGAAAGAAAAAAAAACCCAAAGACTATTAACGTTAACCTTAACATGCAAACAACACAGTGAACAATTCAGACATTTCCTAGGAGCAGCGAGATACCCATGTTTTCCATTCGGTTGCACCACTGCTATTACCAAATGTTGGGTATTGCCCTTAGCTAACACAAACACAAGCTATGGCAATGAAGTAGGTGTATTTAGTGTGCTTATTTAAGAACACAATCAGTAGATTCTGTTTCTTAATCTGTATCTTCTGCAGCAGCAGTGTTTACTAATAGCGGCAGCCAGCACACACATTCAAAACTAGTACAGCAGACAAAGCCAGGGCCCATTTCCCTCTCCCTTTTCCAACTGGCAGGAGTTAAAGACCAGAAAAGTGGCTCCGTGAATAGGAGAAAAGGCTTTACATTAACTAATCCTGGTATTAAAATGGTAAAAGGAAATTTTAGGTGTGTCTACAAGGCAGGCAATCCTCTCTAGGATAAAGTGATCCCAAAGAGGATCAAGAATGAGCGCCAGAGTTACCTTGCCATCTCTAACACACGAGTTCTGAAAAAACAGGCATGAACCTCAAAAGGAATTAAGTTTTCTCACATCCAGAGATGATCAAGCAGCACCAGCAGCTGCATATGGAAGTGTCCACCTACACTACAAGGTGTGGATAATGTAGTTCAAAATAATGTCTGCCCTAGCCGAAAAGCCCGAATAAGCAAGAGCCCAGGTGCAAGAATAGCCTTGCAGAACAGCAATAGTTAACAGTCAAACCCAAGAGCAGCACACAAGGATGTCACACGAAAAGCTGATGGAGCTGAGCCTGACTGCCTAAACCCCAAAACATTTTATCTGTGTAGAATCCTGCCACAGGAATCAAAACACATAGTGGTGTGCCTGTGAGCTCAGCTACGTGACACTTGGCAGTGAGGGACTACATAGCTGTATTTGCTGGCTGGCGGAAATAGCCTTCTCACATTTTTTTCCAGCATGACCACAGCAGCTTCCCTACAGCTACAAACATAACCAAATGGCAGTAACACATGCAACCAGGAAAAAAAACAAACAAAGCAATCAACCAAACCCAAACATAAAACCCCAAACCGAATAAAACCTTCACACCACGTTGGCCTTCAGGATCGAAGGAAGATGACCTAAACTCTCTAATCATCCCTCAACAGCACCTAATTACTCTGATTCAGAACTCCACAGCCACATTGTACTCAGGATCAGAAAGCCAGAAGAGACTGCTATCAACTGAGAGATGAAGCAAGGCGGAAAATGTAGGCTGCTTGCTCCTGCAGCAGCAGGAATTATCCTCTTCTCTATAGCAGGACAGAATCAAGCCTTACAGTTTACATTTGAAGTAATGCTCTCTGCTTAAAAAAGCATCAGCATTGATTCAACGACCAGGTGATAATGACCAAGCCAGTTTCCTTGATAGTGAACTGAACTGCAAGAGGTTTAGAACAAACCTTTAACACTAACTTAAAAATAAAACCCCAAAATTCCCAGACAAACCAAAACCCACCATCATTGGGAAAGTAACCAATGCAAACAAAGTGGTATTCACCAACTGGTGTGAAATGTGTTATTTCACTGCATCTCGGGTGTAAGCAAGGCAGAAGTGTATCTAGAAGGAAGGCATTGCAAGGTTTGGCCCTCCTTCTCATAAGGTAGAATGGGGAGGTTATGATGGTATTGACAAGGGCACAGGCATCGCAAATTACACAGACAAAGGCAATTGTTTCTGAAGTAGCCATCCGTGGCTTCAGAGAGGTACTTATGGAAGCAGACTGTCAGGGCTTATAGCAAAATACAAAGAGTGGAAAATAATTACTTGAGACACCTCACGCCAATACTAGCTTTTTCTAATGGTCCCCATCCAACAGTTTGTGTGACTCAGGAAACTGAGATAAGAAGCAGATTCTACTACCAACTCTGCTAATCTCTTCAGGGTGAGGGGTGAGATTTTGCTTATTCGAAAAGGAGATGCTCCTTTATATGTCCTTCTTCATGGATCCGTTTCCTTCTTTATGCCTTTTCTGCATAGCCTTTTCTTCATAGTTTTATGCCTTTTCTGCATAGCTGGGATGTTGACACTACTGTTCAATAGGTCATCAGGAAGCACATATCGATGCCATTTGGATCTCAAGCCACATGTTCGTTTTCATTAGAAGTTTAATAGAAAGAAAATTCTAAGAAATATTGTTTGAGAAACTTTGAAAGCGGGCACTGAAAGTTTTCGGTAATGTCTGAAGAGTTTAATTCATTAATGTAATACTCAATTATATATTCTATTATGCATTATGTAGATTTTTTTTCCCAGCTTCAGTGCTTCTAGATTCTTCTATCTGGCCATCGCAGAGGGGAGAAGTGCAACCAAGGTCACTCCTGCTGAGCTACCTGTCTCTATGGATGGTCTACTATCATGACTCAAAAGAGGCAGCTGAAAGCTCACTCATGTTTATCTCCTCACAACAGAACAGTTGCAAAAGTGCTGCAAGTGCAAAATGCGTAACCCTTCTACGTCATGCTCCTAGGAAAAGCCCTTTTTTGTATTTGAGGGCGGAGACTTGAAACTACGTGGAAAGCAAATTTGCCTCCAGGCATTTTTAGCAGGCTGCAACCTGCAGTTAACATAATGCACACTAATCAAGTTAGTGTTGGGGAAGATTTACATATGCATGTGGGAAAAATTATAAGGCAGAAGTAAACTCATCAAATATACCAGTAAAACTGAAAGGCACTGCAGTACTGCTCTTGTACTGTACCGAGTCTGGAAGAAGATTTTACTGTCCCTGCCACTCAAAAGGGAGCCACAGGTCTCCATCCACAAAACCAAACTGTTTTTGGACTCTTCACAAGATTGTCAGTTTTGTGTCTATGGTAACCAATCTCCGCATTACCTGATTTTATTATTTTTTTCAGTTTTTATTGAAGAGAACCCGAGAAGAGACTCCAGTCTCTTCAGGAATTGTTGGATTGAATGTGTTCCTCAAATCTTTTACTCTCTTGGAGCAAAGCTCTTTCCAGGATAACATGGCCTTCCTTGCAGCACTGGCTGTCTTCAGTCCCCCAAAACTTGCTGTTTTCTCAGATATTATTAAAGTTGCCATATGGGAATATATAATACTTCTCATACATGGACCTCTACCCAGAATAACGAGCAAAGCAACACACAAAGGTGTTAAAAGCAGGGTTAAATAGACCAGGTATGTCTATCAACTGTGCAAACCTGAAAATCTCTGCTGAAAAACTGATTTGCATTAGAGTTTTCAAAGTGCAGTGACATGGACAAGAACTCCTAGGTACCGCAGTTCTGCTTTCACACGTGGTCTCGAACATCTCAGTTTTCCCTGAACTCTCTCAGTCTAATGCCAAACAAACATCCAAGCCTGTCCAAGACACATCAGGCAGGTCTCACTCCACCTACCCCATCCCTGACCAATCTAGAGGCATGCTACCTACGTGTTCAACTCGCCTTTGAGTGACTGAAACACTATAAATGCAAACCCAAAGGTATCATATCACAGAAGATGTAACAACAGATACCACTAATAAAAGGAAAGAGATAAAGTACAGGAGAACTAAAACCCGTGAGCAAGCAATTATCAAAACTTAATGATCAGGGAGCTCTTAAGTGTCAGAATATAATGGCTTTCCTACTGGGAAATATTTCAAAGGTGTGGCCAGTAGCAACTAAGGAGTCATTTTTAATTGAGCAAAATAAAGGCTAGGAATTAGTACAATACTAATTTTCAAATACACTGAACTGAGTTTGTCAATCTCATTAACAGTTTAATTTTCATATTTTTCCCCAGTATCAAGTGACAATGGTTGCAGAATTCAGCAAACCAGGAGATGCTGGAAGGTGGAGGTTTTTCAGTCCTATACTTTCTTGCTAGTTACACACAGACAGGTTTTCACAGGAGATAAACACATGTTGCTCTTGAGCAACTTTTGACTTGAGAGTAAGGCTTTGAAATACAGCCATTGACTACCACACAGCATAAAGACGACCTTTCAGCTCAGTCCATCTTTTCTTGAGGTAATTTTATATTCTAACAAGCAGTCCTGCTATGTGATCTCTTAGAGAATTATCTTTGTGATTTTCTTCCTTCACAATGGGATAAAAGCCAAGATATTAGCCGTGCCTGACATCTTAGGAAGTGAAACCCCTCTATTATCGTTTTCCTTTGTGCGATATCTGTTCCTGCAGGTTAGCACTTAGTCTCAGAAATATCTTATCCAAGTCAGCAGGACTTCTCATGTAAGCAAAAGCAACTCCGTATCAAGTAATAACCATAATATCAGCTGTTACAATAATGGAATTCTAAGTCTAGAAGGAAAAAGCAGGATTGATACATTAATAGCCACTGCAATATAGTACTTCTCCACACCCCCAGGAAAACAGGCACCCTAGAAGAACAATTGCTTAGCTGAACACTTTCAGAATTTGTTTTTAAAAAGGCATTCAAAAGAGTATTAATGATAGGGATATTATTGTTATTCCTACTATTGTGTAGTTTTCTAAAACTCTTTCCATCACTAGCACCTGAAATCCTTTTGTTGTGCTTTAACTCCCACTGTCAACTAAGACCGCACAGCCAGCCACTCACTTCCCCCTGGTGGGATGGAGAAGAGATTTTGGAAGGGTAAAAGTGACAAACATCAAGGAGTTTAATAGGTAAAGCAGAAGCCTCAAGTTCAAGCGAAGAAAAATTAGGAATTCACTACTTCCCATGAGCTGACAGGTGTTCCAACAGACATCCCTGTGAAAGCAGGCCTTCATCACATTTAATGGTTTAATTGGGAAGACAAACGCCATCACTCTGAATGTGCCCCCCTTCCTCCTTCTTCCCCCAGCTTCATATGCTGAGCATGATATCCTATGGTATGGAATAACCTTTTGGTCAGTTGGAGTCAGCTGTCCCAGTTGTGTCCCCTTCCAGGGTCTTGTGCACCTCCAGTCTCCTCACTGGTGGGGTGCTGTGAGAAGCAGCAAAGACCTTGGGTCTACATAAGCACTGCTCGGCAGGTTCTAAACCATCCTTGTATTGTCAACACTCTTTCAAGCACAAATCTAAAACAGCCCCATGCTGGCTACTGCGAAGAAAATTAACTCTATACTAACTAAAACACACCTTTATAAGAGAACACCTTTACAAGAGAAATTGGCCTTTTTACCCTCTGTTTACAAAGAGGAAAGCAGAGGTACGGTTGCCTAAGTATTAGGTTTGGTGCAAAAATAATTGCAATTTCTTCATTGTAAATTGTGATGCTTATATTGGATTAAAGTTTTGTTTGACTGTATTCACATAGTATACCATTTTAAAGCATGAAATCCACTCTACTCATTTATGCAAATGGGTTACTGTCAAATTAAAGATGGAGAAAAAGCAAGTTTGAGTGATTTTGTTGTATGAGGACAAAAGAGGATTTAAGCAGTGGAAATTGCTAACAATATCATCTAAGCATTTATCAAGGGGACCATCAACGAACATAAAGCTCAACATTGGTTCTAAAAGTTTCATAATTGAAACAAAAGCCTTGAAGACAAGGAGGGTTGTGGATGTCCTTCTGTAATAGGCAACAACCAGTTGAGGGCCATTACTGAAGCGGACTCATGTAAAACAACTTTAGACATTGCAGAGGAATTAAACATTGATTGTTCCACAGTTGTTTAACATTTACACTAGACTGGAAAATCAAAAACGCTTCACAAATAGGTGCTGCATGAGATGAACAAAATTTTAAGGTCCCTGTTACAAAGTCTGCTCTGCGCTTCTTTTGCACAACAAAAATGATCCATTTCTTGATCACATTGTGAAACGTTATGAAAAATGAATTCTCTGCAACAATCAACAGTACTCCATACAGTGGCTGGACCAAGGTGAAACGCTAAAACGCTTCCCTAATCCTAAGCTACATCAAAAGAAGGTTATGGTTGCTGTTTGGTGGTTGGCAAGTCAAATCGGCCACAACAACTTCTTGATTCCAGGTGAAACCATCATAGGACAGAAGTATTGTCAGGAAACAGACTAAAAAACATTTATGTCAAACACTGGTCAATTGAAAGGGACCAATTCTTCTCCATGACAATGCCCAATGGTATGTCTCATAAGCTGCATGAAATGGCGTATGAAACTACCTCACCCAGCTGATTCACCAGACCTCTCTCCCACCGATTACCACATTTTTTAGCATCTCTACAGCTTCCTGCAGGAGAAGGTTTTTGTCAACCAAGCAGTGGCTCAAAACACCTTCGAAGAATTCACCGTTTCCAGAACTCCAGAATTCTATGCTGCTAGAATAAATAGACTTCTTTCTTGTTTTCTACACAGAAATGTGTAGATTCTAATGTTTCTTATTTTGATTAATAAATTTTGTTCTAAAATGAGATATACTGCATTAAAGCTGATGGTTAAAAGCAGCAATTATTTTTACAGTAATCTAATATTTTATAAAGCACCTGCTTAGCTAAAACACGTGAACTGGACCCCATGAATTCCAGAATCCACAATTTCATTTATCCTCACCATGGGGCTTCCTCCTCCCTAAAGCAAGGGATTACATTTGTATTCCCCTCAGACAGGGGAGGAAGATGACCATCCCCCCCAGATAATCCATAATTGATTGGAAAAAAGTTTATACTAGAATCAACGTAAGTTGTTTTAATACCCACAATACAAACTCCAGTTGCCACAAACCTTACCACTCCCCTGGCTTTCCTTTCCAGGCCCTGAGGCTCTCTCCCTCTGGCTCAGGATCTCCCCCGAGCAGCCTGTCTTCAGAGTCCAGCATGACTTCTTCTCCAGTAGTATCAGGAACAGTCATATCCAGCCCCAAAAGCACAGTGAAGGGGCTCCTCTTGTCTGGGTGAAAGGGGTGGGAACGTAACTCCCCCCTTCACATGGCCATGCCATTAGCAGGGTGGCAGTGGCAACACCTGTTTGGGCATGCATCCTCTTAGCAGGTTCCCAGAGCACCTGCCCCAACAGCCGTAGGGATGCTGTTTTCTGATGAAACACTGATTTTAATCAAGCCATTCACAGGTGCCAACACTGAGGAACCTTGCGGTTTTCCAGGCTGCCTGACTTCCTGTGCCTAAAGTCAGGGCCCACAGTGTTTTAACATGTTAGGGTTAAGCAGCATCCCATCATGAGGCTTCTAGGATTACAGTTTTGGATTACGATTCTGCTTAATTGCCACGCTGGGCTGGTAATTTATTTTGAGGAGGGGCCAAAGCCTCTATCAGACTTCAAGAAGTCTCAGTACAGAAAGATAAGGAACCGAGTACAGTCCTGATGTGAGCTCAGTGCAGATGTCCATCTGAAAGAGATGTCTCAGAAGACACTTTGCTATGAGTTAGGCAAAGTCAAAATTTATCTTTCCTGGTAGCTCTGCTCCATGATGTCATTTTATTGTCCATGATTTATGTGGTTTCAGAGCTCCAGATGGAACAAGCAGAGTTTTGTCTCTCCTCCCTCACTAGCAAATCACTGCACAACCAATAGAGAAAATTGTTTTGTCTTTTTTACTTCAGAAATAAGAAAATTTTGAAAGATACAGCTCTGCTACAACTAGCAGAAAAAAATGTAAGTATACAATTACTAAATGTGGGAAAAAGTTTATGAGAACACTGTCACTTTCTATCCTTCTGAATTGCTAGAAGTATCAGTTAACCCAGTGTTAACCTGCCTCCACCAGGTTGCAGTGGCTCCACAGTGTAAAAGATGTCCACTTCTACAAATGTTATGCTCCAGAGGATGAAAAAAAAAATACACTCCACTTCCCTCAAAGCTGAAGAGCTTTAATTTTCTTCGCAATGTGTTGAATTTTAGACTGTCATTTTGTTGTTCTCAAAGAATTTGCATTTCCTGTGGCTGCTTTTAATGTTCAAGTGAAAAAAATATTATGAAGGCATGTTTCTTCCTTCAGGCTGGGGCAGTTACCAACATCTGATGGCACTCATCCAGATACTTACAGATTGTGAAGCTTTGTAAATTTTTCTTTAGTCATAAGTTCCTTTGTATAATCTTGGTCTGGCAATCCTGTGATCTCCCACACTCCCCATTACTAACCTCTGCTTCACTGGCAAGCAGTGGAGTAAAGTTTGCACAGGAGTGCAGGAATGCAAGGTAAGAAACTGCACTGACGTCCTTTCCACACGATGAAGCAAGACACAAGAACCTGCACTTATGCAGCTCTCAAGGAACACCAGGACATGTCACAACAGCAGTGACTACTGAATAAAGGGGATTAAGCAGTCTGTGGAAAGCAAGAGTACAATCTGTGATGGATAGCAAATACTGCTGCACAGAAGAACAGCTACAAGAAATGCTCCAGTTTATAGTAAAAGTCTGGTTGTGATAGCTGTATGATGTTCAGTTTCTTATCACCAAAGGCGTATCTTCCCTCTGCTTTTCTTTAAAAACAGTTGTAAAAGCTGAAGGAGAGAACCAGATTTTCTGTCCATAATGGAAGAGTCTCCAGGGTTGTTCCACGTAGCACTGAACATACGAAACTGCTTTTAGGACCATGTAAAGAAGCTGCACAGATTTATTGCTGAGTCCTGGTAGCCAGTAAGAAGTTGAAAATAGTAACAAACCCCAGAGTTTACAGAACAGCTACTTTAAAACCAAGAAATGGGCACAGGCAATGAATTTGCATACTTACACATCTGCTTTGCAGCCACCCCTCCCACACCAGCCTAAGTAGGCACATTTGCCATATTACAGCAGCCTGAGGTCTGCAGCTAAAACACATTGTATTTGCAGGCTGTTGTAAGGAGGTGAGCTGCCTCTAAGCTGTTTCCCAGTTCTTGGGTTTTGTTCATGAACAGTTTTCCTCTACAATCTAAATTGCCGCTTCGTGTCTTTAACCAGTGTCCTTCCCAGCTAATTGAATGGTGAAGAGGCTGCAGGATAAGAGGTGCTGGGGGAGGGGGAAGAAAACAGCGTGGTACAAAATGAAACCAAACAATGAGGGTTGCAACTACCCTCTTGCTTGACTGATAAGAAGACAATCATGTTTTTTCATTTGCATTCAATGGCATGCGCTTGGGTCTTATCCTGGGTTTGTGTGTGGTAACTGGATGAGTTTCTAAACAAATAGATATTCTTCATTGTTAACCTCAACAAAATTACAAGGAGTTTGGTGGTGTTGTAAAAGAAACATTTTTCCCATCAAAGACTAATTGCTATTGGTGATACCAATGAAATCAGAAATTCTGCTACATTTATCTTGACTGTTTTCTAACTTTTTTAAGGGTTCACTGTCTCACTTGACAATGAATATGTTTACACCATGGACATGCATTGGCTGAGAAAGTGGGTGTGGATGGAGAGGAAACTGAATCCTAGAGAAGACTTAAGTCTGCCACACTGGCATACAGATTTACTGCTACACTGCTGGCTGTTTATATAAAGATCGAGGTCCAGTCCTTCCTTATTTACCTAAATCAGGGCTGGATAACATCTCCAATAGTTTGAATATTTCAAGCACAATATTTAATGACATGGACACCTGTTTTGGGCCTTTCACTTAGAAAGATAAAGATTGCAAACACAAGAATACAATCACCACGTGGCACTCTGAACGAGGTCAGGGGTTTCACCAGCACACTAAGGTCACAAGTGATAAAACCGACATCAAATAGCTAACTTGCTAGCTTTGCTCCAAAATAGTATGAATATTTACCAACTTGGCACTTGGATCTTCTTCTTTACCAAAAGAAGGTAGCAAACACTCTTACTACAGGGTCACAAAATATGGAGTAAACGTTTCTATAGAGACTTGTTAGAATATAGGATTTGGAAGGATTTATCCTAGTCAGTTTCTTTAGTAGGACACAAAGCAGGAGTTTCGGGAAGGGCAGATCTAGTTCATGCAATCCAATATGCTATGGATGGTAGTGTCATTCCATTCCTCTCTAAAAATTATGAGGCATCAATTTAACCAGTTAAGGTTTTCCCTTGCTGCTCCAGATAGAGCATTGTTCCACAATCTGGCACCTCTGAAGATCAAATGTGCTTTTTTAAACAACTGTACTTGTGCTTAATTTGCTTTTTTTCCATCTTTTGCTGCTAATCCTCCCCTTCTCCTTCTTTGTTCTGATCTTTCCTTTTGTCCCTTGTCTATTGAGACCTATCGTACCTGCTCTCAGTCTTTGGTATTTCTAAGGTAAATAAATCAAATTCTTCTAGTCACATATCAGTTCCTCTGGTCATTCCAACACCCCTTCTCTGCACCTCTTCCAGTCTGGGTTAAGCTTCTTTGAACACGGGTAACCACAAGGCAGGGACAAAAAGCAGGGAGGACAAGGATGCAACCTTCAAGGCAATCTAAGCATTATGTTTACATGAGAACCCAAACAGAGGAGGCGCATTCTGCAGCCATTTGAAAAGCTGTTGATCCTAGCGGAGTGATAAAGTGGAACCAGCAAGTCTAAAGTTTTTATCACTTTAATACATTTATTTGGTAAGATGTTTCTTTGGTTAATGTTTGAAGGTAGTTTCCCACTGGGGACAAAACAAGCTAAACTATATTTGCAGAAGATTAGATCTTATTAGTCTGTTCTATAATAAGAAAAGTGTCTGGGAGGAAGTCACCAGAGGTGGGACATGTGTTTTTGTTAATAACAAATCCATTAGAACTGATTTTCCAAGGACTAAGTAGCCTCAAATTCAGCAAAAAAAACCTAGAACATTTAAAAATAAAAGGCAGAAAATGTTGTAACATACTGGTTTAACTTTTCTTTTCAAAATATTTTTCAATTTGTGATTGCCAATTTTTTATTTCAGCTGAACCTGAGCACTTGTGTTATTTTTGCCAAAGAACTAAGAAATACACTATCTAGAAGCACAGAACAACTTAGACAGGAAGATACCTCTAGTCCAGCCACCTGCCTATGAGGCGAAGGGGCTTTTTGCTTTCTTCATATGAAATGAAGTAATGGAATATTTTTACAACACTGAGGAGGATGGAGATTAGGCTGATGCCACAACTCACGTCTGCCCCTTCTGCTGAAACTATTTTTTTCCTTTAAAACTAGCCAAGAGCTTATCCTCACCTCAGACTGAATAGAGGCGGTGAGAAGGGTCATATTTTAATATTGTTACAACAAACATTTCTGCTGAAAGTGCTGAGATCTGCTTTAATGAACACCATGATCTGCTTTAATGAACACCAGTACTAATGCAAGGAAGACTCCTGAGAGAGAGAAATTCAGAAAAATTTTCACTGCTTAAGAAGTCAACACCAAAGCAAAAGCCTGGTGCAGGTGAGAGAAAGATACAGAAGTTAAATATAACAGCTAACAGCTTCTAAAACCATAAAATATTTAAGTTATGGAAAAAAATAAAACAAGGCTTTGACAGCCATAGAGAAGCAATTAAACAAGAAAAGACAGATGAAAGATACTAATGTTTTTGAAGCCTGAAGATGTAGGGGTATAGTACGGCACTTCACAAGCTCAGCAGGCAGAAAGCAACACATAGGTCATCTTCTTATGCCTGTGAAACACAAATTCTTGCCAAACTGATGCCAGGAGAATAGAAGAAACTTTTCTTTTGAGAAACAAACAAACCCAGTAAAGAAGCCAAGCGTTTCCCCCCCCTCAACTCTTATGCTGAGACATCATTTGAGATGACACAGGCAACTGAAAACTTGGCTGGAACCATTAAAACAAGAAACCACAGCAATTATTTCCTCCAGAGTCACTGTTGTCTGTCCCATGCCTTGCCAATTTGGTGGGTCTATCACATGTTTAAATGTTGTAATGATGCTCTGAAACTGTACAATAATGAAAAAATAAAGCTCTGTTTTGTCATCTAAAACCTGCATTTGTCCTCTACAACTATCTCTATGAGTCAATCTGCTGTGTCTATCCTCATTGGTTTTAAATATATTTCAAGAGTTCTTTTGTGAGATCACAGTATCTAATTTCTCACCTTTATTGAATCTGCCAGCCTCTAACGTTCTTGACCACTCTTAGTTTGTGTTCATGAATTATGAAGAATTTGCAGATACAGTAGATAAGGTGTGTTTGCATGTGTGTGTGTGTTGGCTATTTCCTTTTCTCACTTCAGTGAATTCTTTGTGCACCTGTTCCCGTTTATTCCAGTTTGGACCAACTGATATGTAACCCAGACACCATTTAACCAAGACACACAAAACCTAAGCCACGTGCTATCACAACAGAAATTCCAATTTCACAGCAAGATGGTAAGAAAGAGACAAAGTTCAAGCTTAATTGTGGAAGAAGGATAACAAGCGTAACTTGTTTGTTTGACTAACATTATCTCCATTCCCCACCCCTCTAATGAGATGCCAAGCTTAGCCTGTATACTTGCAAAGTTGAGATGAGCACGAGCCTTGGAGCCTATGTCAGTCATATTTGTCAAAGACACTCAGATGACCTCCAAGACATTTCTATAAATACCTACTTCTTCCTCTTCCAGAAGCTCCATGACAACTATTTTCTATAGAATGATTACTCGTGTTTACAGTTGCTGAAGAAACCACACTGTGTTAACAGTACTGAAACCCATCGGGCTAGTTTTCTTGATGACAGGACCAGTCCTGCTCCTCTTTGGTCATGTTTTCAAGCCTCAGCAATGATCTGGGATCTTTTTTTTCTCAGGTATCTGACTTGAAACCCTTCGTGAGGGAGCGTTGTAAGTGTGCCCTTTGCCAAGGAGTTACCTGCACGCAGACACCCTTCAGGCTTGGGAATGATGGCTCTTGGCTATAGGGAGAGTCTTTTTCAGAAGGAGTTGAGAATAAGACTGTTTATTCAATAGCAACATTCCATTATTGGAACAAAGTCCAACGTATATAGTTTGGCTGCATCTGTGAACAGAAGTAAGTGTCTGAACAGCCTAAAAATCACGTGAAGCAAATCATAGCAAAACACCTTTTCTATATATTTTATTATTCCTGTCCTCCTTCTGCTCTTTTTATGACAAAAAACTTGGATACAGTCAGAGGTAGAGTCTCATTCAGTGAAGAAAAATCTTATTTTAATATAAATTTTCCCTCTCTTGTTATACAGGAAAGATAAAAGTAGGACAGCAATGGACTGATAGTTGGCCTAAGCCAGTAGTCAAAGCTTTTGTAAGAGAATGTGATTAATTCTTGGTTTTGTTCAAAATAATAAAATATAATCAATTTTCTTCTCTTACTATTTTTCCCTATTAAGTTCTATTTCTTAGTTTCTGTTTTTAAAAAAGCTCAAATAATTTAATATTTCCATACCTAGTATGCTTTCAGTGGATTAGACTATTTAAGCCAGGAAGAAAATGTCAGGCTTGTTCTAATTTTTTTGTTAAATGACACAGATCTGTGCGAGGCTGCCTTCTCTTCTTCAAGATGAACAAACCAAGTAACTTCAGCCACTGCATCTAGGTTTTGCGCTCAAGCCCTTTCACCATCTTGGTTACCCTCCTCTGGACACACTCTCATAGTCCAATGTCCTTTGTATAGTGAGACACCCTAAACTGCACACAGGACCTGAGGTGGGCCACACCAGTGCAGAGTAGACTGGAACAATCGCCTCCCTTGACTGGCTTGTGATGCTGGGTGCACCCCAGAACACGGTTGGCCCTTTTGGCTGCCAGGGCTCACTGTCGACTTGCCATCAACCCAGACACCCTCAGATCTCTTTCAGCGGGGCTGCTCTCCAGCCTCTTGTCCTCCAGTTTGTGCATAACCAAGATTACTCCATCCCAGGTGGAAAATCCAGCTCTTGCTCTCGTTAAATTTCCTACAGTCGGTGATTGCGCAGCTCTCTGGTCTATCCAGATCTCTCTGAAAGGCCTGTCTACCTTTGAGGGAGTCCACAGGTCCTCCTAGCTCAGTATCGTCAGCAAACTTACACTTAATTCCTGCATCCAGATCATTCACAAAAGCATTAAAGAGCAGTGGCCCTAAAACTGAGCCCTGGGGAACCCCACTGGTGACTGGCTGCCAGTATGATGTAATCCAATTTACTCCAACCCTCTGAGTCCACCTCTCAGCCAACTGCTCACCCAGCATTCTATGGAATTGTCTGTGTGCCGGACAGTTTATCCAGAAGGATACTGGAGATATATAATCAATAATTGTGATCCTCCAAAGCTGTCATTTTATTTGGACACATCAGGCCTTAACATTGCTCCCAGCTTTGTGCTGTCAGGCGGAAGGAGATGGCAGGAGGACGGTGGGATCTGATGTATCAAATTCAGCCCTGTCCTGGCTCGGCCATGCCTCTGCTCTGAAACTCAGTACTGCCTCCTGTGCTCATGTCTGTCCCCCAGCTATGGCTATCGCCTCCACGCATTGCACCTCTCACAAGTTAAAATGCTCAGAAAATGAAGGGATTGAGGAGCAGGGAAGCCTAGTTAGAAACATCAATTTCCATATGCCCCGAGCTCTATTCATGCTCACAAAATCATGCATGAGAGACCCTGATAGAAAGGCATCAAACGAATCCCGCACACCTCCTGCTCTGTCCCCAGTTTGCTTTTCCCTGCTCACAGATTTCCAGAACCACGTATTATGCTGCAAAGTCATGGCAGATGGAAATGTAGAAGGCTTTAGTACCTGTCATGGAGCTGTGTAAAGAGGCAACTCCCAGATACTATCAATTGTTTAGCTATGTTTTTGATTTCTGAATGGTTCATTTCAAAGGTGTGAGGTTTACTTTTTAAACTTTCCTCCAAGTTACTTGGCCCGGCATTGAGGAAGGTAATTTATTTACATAGAAGTGGCTGGAGTTTAAACACAAAGATAACCCAAGATAGCCTTCCCTTCTCTGTTTTACCCAAAAGAGATTTACCGAAAGCCTTTATCGAACCCTCTCCGCCCATCGACTTGTAAGCAGGAAGACGGCATAAATGGATTAGCACATAGTTCCACCTGCAGCAGTCACAGAGTAAAGGCCAGCCAGTGAAAAGTTCAAGAAAGTAGATAACATCATCATACCACAAAGGTCTGGGGACCATGTCAACAGAGCCTTGTGAAACACACATGCACAGCATGGGGCTGGCCCAGCCTTTGAAGAAAAAGCCGAAAACGAGATTGAGTCTGACACTGCAATGTGAGGAAATACTCAAGCCCAGTAAGGAGGAATGTACTGTATTGCTAACTCTAAGTTTTTATCATGCATCTCCGTTCCAGTAAAAACACAAGTAGGACGCAGGAGGGTTGACTCTGTCCCCACCCTTGGGGCAAGAGGAAGCTTTTTGCCCTTCAGTTCTTTGCCTCTTTAAGCCTCTACCGTAGCTCTGGGTGACAAAGGCTGTGAAGACGGCTGTACTGTATTGGTTTGTACTGTTTTGTACTGCTGATGATTTTGGACAGGTAAAGAATTTCTATGTTTCTTTTCCTAAGGCAAAAACATGGGACATCTGTCTAGAAAAAAACCCATAATGCTGGAAAAACCTATTAGCTTTGAATTAAAATACATGCTTCTTTTTTAAGCTAAAATTCCTCATTCAGGAAAAGAGATGAGAGAAATCAAAAGCTAGTTCAACCTGCAGTGAAAACTGTTTTCAGGCCTCCTGTATGGAAAACAGAAGAATTAACTTCTCCACTGAAGGCAGTCTTATTTTTTAATAGGGCATCTTTCCACAATAAAGGTACTCTGCAGGTGAACAACAGTGCTGTAACAACTACCACAGAACTCCATTATTTCGCCTCCTTCAGAGACATAACCTCACCAGGGCTAGGCTATAGTTATAGTAACAAAGGTAGAAGTTTATGTCTCTCACAGCTCATTTCATGTGTATTTAGCCCTTCAGTGCAAACTTGCTTCTAGTTCTCTGTAGCTTAGCTGTATCTAATGTTTGCTGCATTTTTCTTTAAAAATGAGCAAAAAGAACATGCCTAAATTTGGGTCAAATATAGATTACAGTGCTGAGAATTAGACTCGGCTTTGTTTGTATAGTTGGAAGCTAATGCCAGCACTCCAAATCTGAAAGCAAGACTTAAAATCAGTCGTTTTTTAGCTTGGATTCTGCTCAGGATAATCTAGATAGGTAATTCCACAGTATAAATAAAACATTGACAACATTATAAGCATCTTTAACAAACTGATGATCTTTCTACAGCTCTCTTCAAACTCCAAACTGCAATATATTCTTGTAATAACTCCCAACTGCCTTAAGTAAAATGCCTCCAGAGTCAAGAGTAACACGCTGAAAGATCTGCAAGAAATAGCAAATACTTTTTTTTTCTTTTTTTGAACAGGACTTGACAGGTATACTATGAAGATTCAAGATATAGAAATATCAAACTCACTAACTTTCCACTAGCCTAGAAAATCCAGAGCATTAATGCAAACCACACATACACAGAGTTAAGCAAGCTGGGATTTCACCTACTGCTTGGGTCTGTATTTCTTACAACTTCCTTCTTTTCAGTTAAGAGGAAGCTCCTGTATTGATTAACACAGGGAATTTTGTCCTACAATTCCAAAGGAATCTCCCACCCAGCATGGCCTTAAAGATCTGCAGTGTTTTCTGTAAGTGCCAGTAGAAGAGTTCAACTATTTTCCACTTTCATTTTGGTCTCTCCTTCTCTCAGTGCCCTTGCTATGGCCTGATCTGGCCATAGGATTTACCATGATTAAAATCTTTTTTTTGTAAGTAACTGGCCTACAATATTACCTCAACTACTGCTGCTGGAGAAGGGCTGTGTATTGAAAAATATCTTGTCCAAAATCATACTGAACACAGAAGTTCTTGGAAGTCACATACTTTGAAATACAGACGTCATTGAAGGTACAATTTCTCATTTACAGTCTATCTGGACTTGGACACTTTGGCAGTGAGTGCCGTGGAGCTGCCGCCTGAGAGTGCTGGGAACTTGGCACCTGGTAAAGGAAATCTAATATCTGGCACAAAACACTCTATTATCCTGGCCGTGAGGTACTTGTCTCTTTCCTTACAGATCCCTTATTTGCATAGAGAAAAACTTTCCATGCGTGTGCTTCTGCAGTGCCTACAACACTGACCTAAAAACCCCAATTATATCATGGTGACAAACAGAGTGTGTGAGAATGTAGTGAAATGCTGTTCATGTCATGCTCATCTCATGACAGTGAGGCCATGAAGATCCTTCCGAAGTATGGATCACCATCTTCCAAAGTATCCAAATCAGAACAATGTTTGGTACCAGATGCACACCCTGAGACAGCAGATCCAAGCCACACTTCCCTTGCCAGAACAATGCAAGGTTCACTCATTACACTTTCATACACAGAGAACATTTTATACCTGGGGAAAAGTACACGAAGTACACACAAGACCCTCTCCTGCACTAACTCCCTCCCTGAGACATCCTTCCCTCAGAAAACCTCCCCATCCTCTTCTTCACATATGCTATTCCTTGCTCATGTGTTTGCCACTAATTCATGCAGGTTGTTAGAAGACTTATATAACTCCAGCTGTAAAGAAGCTTGGGTAGGGTTTCACCGTGTTATTTTATTTTGTTGATATTTGATTGGTATGGTAATGGTAGTCAGAGACTCAATCTGTATAGCAGAGGTACTGAGGGATGATCCTGGTCCCCACAAGCTTGCTGGGCATGCTGGTTAAAGGCAGATAGATGCAAAGAAACAGACCTACACAGGAAAACTGATTTAAGGCAGAGCAGACATTCAGTCAGAGCAGTGGTTCAATTTGGAGAGAGGAAACCACATCCAGGATAAGCAGATACTTAATGTTGTCAAGCACTTTAAAACAGGAAGGTACCGTACAACTGCTGAAGTGCCTTCCTTGCACTTTCTGCTGGGTTCTTAAACTAGCCAATAAAAGATACTTTTCACTCAGTAAAAAAAAAAGAAAGATATCCTGAACATCTCAGAAGAAAGCTTGCTCTCACAAGAACTTAAGCCAAACTATCATCTAAATATATAAGGACTTTGAAAGGACATAAATATTTTGGACTGCCTATTTTCTTAGAAATGCTGATGTATGTATAGTGTACATGAATTTCCTGCATTCTCTGACACCTCTGTGGTGACACTGCAGCTGACGAAACAAAAAACATTCTTGTAAGGAAGAAATATACCTTCATGTTTGTGCTGCTAAAGAAACACAGAGAGCAGGAGCAGATTCACCACAGAAATGCAGAGGCTGTAGGACCATCTGGCAGTGTTCGGTGTCAGCTCATATGGGAGTGGCACCCATTCTTGTTCTGTCTTTCATCACCATCACTGCGGCATCCAGGTCAAGGTTGGTATATGTCTTGATCTTGTCTTACTAAATGTAGCAACATCAGTTACAGCAATTTAATTGTTTGCTCTTTTGGTTCATTTCTGCTTCTGACATTGATGTTTGTTTGTACTGTGTGTACATATAGGAGGAAAAGCATTAAATGAACTTAAATGGTGATGTCAATGCAAGACAAAGATAGTTTTTTTGAAGTACCGTGGAAATCATACGAGATCACAAACATAAACACTGCTGGAAGTAGAATGTGCAAACAAAAAGAAATGTCTTGTATAAGCTGGTACTGTGTTCTTAACCAGGAACATTCAGTTGCAGACAAATTTAGTCATCAAGTTCACTGTGAACAATAATCCTCCCAAATTTTATTCCATAGGATTCTTTATGGAATCTCAGTCAGATTCCATAGGCTTTCTGACTGGGACAGTCTGTGACAGCAATGCCATCAGAAATAAAACTCTGAAGTAGAAGACCCTGACCACATCATGAGGTACGTGTAGGTCAGCCCCATTAGCCATTTACAGCTCACTATGGTCTGGGAATGTAGTAGCATGATCAGCTTACCGCTCCAAGTAACTTCAATTTTAATATGTGGTTCTAATGCAAAGGTACTGCTTCAGATTATTTGTAAATCTTATTGTTTGTAAGACAGATGACTACTCTCGAGATTTAGTAAAGCTTTACAATTACATTTCACTTTCGCTGAAGGCACAAGGAGCTAAACTGGGAAATGGGACTGAGCATTCACATTACACAATGAACAATTTGTTCAAGGAATGATTTACACTCTGTGAAAACTCTTATTTATTGTGCAACACACTAACGAAAAATCCTTTTTTTCCTGTGATGCCATGTCCATGCTTCTGCCTAAGTCTTACATGCTTATAGATCTTTTGGCTGCTGATTACAGTGAAGTCTGACCAAATTTCAGCTCTCAGACCAAAGCGTACTTTACCACTGAGTACTTGCTCCTTATGTAAAGATGGCGCAATGATTTACGAGTGTGTTGTGAAGGCATTTTGTACTTATTACTAATACAGCAGTATGTCCATACTTTGAACATCTTCTGGATTGTTATCTGTATAGGTTTCTGAGTTAAGTAACATGTAAAAAAATATAAATCCATCAATATTCCAAAGTTTACTGAGTACAGAATTTATGATGGCTAATGTACAAGCCTCTCTTTTCACCTTGAAAACAGTGCAACGAATGTCCTGTTTCATTAGGATGGCTGTCAGGACTTTATATAAAGACTATAAAGGTTTGGATTCCAAAGCTGTTTTCTTGGGGCTCCACACAGAGGAAAGACTTTTGTTCTTTGAAGGGCTGAAATGTTCTGGGAAGGCCAGCGTATCTGAACAAGTAGGTAACAAGGTCAAGCTCAGAAATGGAGCCATTGGATCAATTCAGAACCAGAGCCCTGAACTGCTACCCAGAGTTTGGGGCTGAGTTTCAGTCTGTCTTAGATGAAATACTGTGTCCTTCTATAGAATATATTGATTAGATTAGCAGCCTGGCAGGGATCGTATTTGATCAAGAATATTGTTTGAATACAGAGAGATGGGCAGAAAGCAGCTTAAAACAAACCTGATAATCACTACTGACTCTTTAAAGCTCTGCACTGACTGAAGAAATTGTTACTGACTCGTAAGGAGAATTTGGGTTACCTGTTGGCAAGGAAATACTCCTAAAGGCCACAGATAATCACAGAAGGAATGCCAGAGCCAGGGAGAGAGCCAGGTGAGGGGTTCCAGGAAAGAAGTGGGGAGAAGGCTAGAAATAACTGTCAGGTCAAACCCATTTGTTCTCTTGAGAAATGGAATCCCTCTGTGTGGTAATAACTCAACCTGATTTAACGCAAATTACTTAAAGGCCAGGGAAGAGCAAATTAAAGCACACACCAGAAAGCCGAAACAGAGCTGGCACTGCAGGATCAGGATTTCATCACCTCCAGGAAAAAGACAGTATGACAGTTCCCACAGGGGAATACCAGAACAGTCACTCTTGCCCTACAGGTGCATGACTGGATCCAAAGCAATTGCAGAGGGCAAGTGCTGTAGAGAAAACAATTATCTGCCCTTCCCATAATGGGGCACGACAGCTTTCAGTAACACCATGCCCACAGCAGTTTCAAGGGTGAATTCAGAAACTACTCTGGCAAAAAAAAATAACTGTCAATTGCCAAACTAAATCCTCCAAACTAAATGTTCTATTTGCTTCATCATTTTATGTTTGTATTTACCACACTGCTATAAAAAGTAATGGCACTTCTCATTAAAAGATGACCATAAGTCTGTTTTCCTATAAAAATTATTTATCTTACAGATTTAGGAATTATGGAAAAAGCCCACCAATCTTGCACTTGCTATTAGAACTGGTTGGAAATATACCCACAGAGCAATTCTCCGAAAGAGCAGTAACTTTATAGTTACATAATGGGTGTTTGGCAGCACTGATTTAGTACCTATTCTTTACAGAAATATTTTGTTTCAACTTAAATTATTTAAATTTTAATGTTCCTTTCAGGCTAATGGAATTAAAAAATCTTGGTTTTAACATTACTGATATGATAAAGCCATGGAATATCTTGATCTAGTAAAAAAAAAACCAAACAGGTTATTTTGATCTTTTAGAAGTAAAATCTATTGGAAAAATATTATAGTAAACTAAAAAAAAATCAGGTTTTCACAATGATTCCAAACAAAAGAATTCTCAGAATTTCCAGACAGATACAATTTCTTTTTTTTTCTTATGTTGCAAAAGCAGGTGCGATAAATGGAATTATTGCCATCATTTCATTTTCTTGTGGCTTATAGTACATTGTAACAAATTTTAAAGCAAAGACCATGCAGCTTGCCAGACAGAAATAGGAGCTCAAGACTAGGAACAACCATTCTGAGTCTGAGACAGACTCACTGCTGACAATCTTCCATCTTCTTTCCCACTCACAGCCATCTGGGAGCCAGTGGGAGGCTGGAATATGCCTGGAATGCAGGCACACGGCTTGAGAGGACAATTTCAACTTTCTGTTTCCTCCTGTACAAAACTGGGGTAACTACTAAGCTGCATATCTAATCTAAGATTATCCTTGCATAGTGCAGAAGAACTCAAGACCTTGCACCTCTTTGATTTATCAGTATAGCATTAAAAATTATATGTGGTGATTCCAAAAAGCTGTGTGTATAGGTGTGTGTGTTCCTCAGCCCTGATAGTTGATGTTCCTGCCTCAACACAGGCAGAGCCCAGAGCCCTTGCTACATCCCTTCCAGAATCTGAGTGTAGTGAGGAACGAGGCAGATGCTCCCCATTGTACGACCAATAGCTACTTTGCGTTAACCTCCCTCCTTCCGTCCCCACCATCCAATCTGAGCTGGAATTTATAACTTCAGGCCCAGGCTGGGAGCAGACACCCGATCAGCGGTGGGATGGTGGCATACGTCTGCGGAACTGTCTGCAGAGCATAGCTTGACCAGCTGCCCTGATGCCTACTCGAGGATCACACTGAGGGTGAAAATACCAAGAGCACACACAAGGGGTATGTCTTTGGGCTCTGCAGCCTTTCAAAACAACAATGCTGAACTTGCGGCAGCCTCTCAGAAGTTAATAGCAGACCCAGACTAGAGCGGGGATGAGCAATAGCAACAGAAGATACTGTTTAATCTTTCATTAAATTATCGTGATACCAATGAGTGACATGCTATTAAGTCTTAGGACATTATTGGCTCTACAGGCTATATTTGGGCATGGGGAGGAGTGTTTTTCTTTCTCCCAAAACTCCTGTACACATTCCTCAGCTCCAGTGACCTCACTGAAAGCAAGGAGGAAAGGGAGGATGGCTTCACCTCCAGATAAAGATGTTTCTGCTAAAGCAGAAAGTAAAGGTCAGACAGATTCCTCCTTCTTCCCAGGCCCCTATCCCACCATATTCACACCCCCTGAGAACTCCTCTTTGGCCCTGCTCTTCAGGGAAGTTAAAACCCCACACGCTGTCTCCACCAGACTGGAGCCCACCCACACGGGCTCTCTCTGATGTCGTGCCTTATGACTGTGGTACAGTTGGCATGGCATGCACCGAGGGTGTTGAGGCGCAGTAACTTCCCCATTGTAATGCAACAGTGAGAAAACACAGACGATTTTTCTCCTACGTAGGAGAGTCCATCCCTTAAAGGCTTCTCCTTTCAGACTGCTCAACTAATAAGTACCCACGGGACCACCTTTGACTCGCACGTAGCTGGAGCTGAGAGGTAGTGCTGCCACTCATCTGTGACTGGTCTAGGAATCACTTCCAGTTTGATCAGAGTGGGCTCTGCTTTCCCAGCACCAGGGCCAGTGAGCACAGTTCTCCTTAACTGATGCTGTAGATCTCCCAGCTGAGTGCAGCACAGGAGTGGACTGCGGAGCATCATCCCTTCCAAACTGCTCCAAGCAGATCTCACCACTGAACAGCCCAAGGCAGATGTCAAATTTACAATCCCTCACCCTGTGGTTACTCTGTGCTGTGTCTGGACCTTTCCAAGGTGGTTTTGCTCCAGAGAGCATAAGAAGAGTTTTGTAATTGCTCGAGACAAAGCTCCTGAGTAACTGGGAAAAGAACAGGAACATGTTGGCTGCCAGATCAAAATCAAACACTAACCAGTCCCTCTTCCTCCATCCGTCTAGAGGTAAATACAACAACAGCCTTTCCCTCTGCCTCCTCCCCCTTCCCCAGCATTTCCCACCAACAGCTTCCCTCCCATCAATGAAAATAAATGACAGTGAAACCTCTGACCTGCTGCCTGGTGGGAGAAAGAAGAGGAAGCACTGCCACTGACTGCGTTGGATGGTGTCCAAAAGTACGTTATTCAGAATTACAGAAATATCTGTTTAGAGGACTAAGGTCTGCAACAGAAAGTTTAGAGGATTACATTGAAGCAATGCTTGACCTGTTCGTCAGGAAGCACATCAAAGTTTTTACACAGCATAATTTTTGGGGGGCAGTTTTTCTGTGCAGATAATGCAGAGACCTAGGAGGAGCATTCACAGAGCTTCAACTACATAAATCATTGCTTTTTATGACTCGCATAAGAAATTTAGAGGGTTGTGAAAAATACAGCTGACCTATAAAAAGCCATTAGATGAAAAAATTTAACAAATATTCTAGGATTACTACAACAGGTACTGGTAAAAAAAATAACACAGAAAAACAATTAGGAGGAAATAAAGAAAGATGCTCTTAGAGGTGTTTCCTTCTGCAGTGCAGAGGCTGGGACAGATCTAGATGCAGGCATAATTACTGAATGGTTGATTTAAGGGTTCCCTCAGTGCAGCAGTTAAAAGAACTGTGTTTGCTGAAAAGTAAGAAAATCCCCATTTTGAATCTTTTGAAGTGGATCCTCTTCCCCAAGGAACTTTATTATAAGCCCTTTTTGTCCAGGTTGGAAAAGGGAGAAAGAGGGTTTGATACTGGAGAGCGAAGGTGCCTTGACAGCCTACACACACCGTTTCTTCTAAAAGAAGATTTGCTGGCTTTACTTGTGTTACAAAGCTTTGCCAATAGTACAAAACTTTAGTTGCTGAGGCTGAAATAAAAGAAGGAGCTGGAGGAAAATAAGAAGCCATAGCTTTCCAATTTGTAAATCAAGCAGCAAACTCCAACACCTGGAAGAGGTGGTGTGATTATTTATTTAATGGAGTACAAGGTGGGATTCTTTAATTAAGTTCCATAACAGTTACATATGCCAGGAGCATCTTAGCGATAATCTGGTCATTTGTGTAAACGGGTTTGAAGGAAGCGAGAGGATAAGGTTAACAAATTTGGAAGAAACCCAATGTAAACAACCAACTCTTGCATCTGACTATACACAACTTGCTGTGTTAAAAAAATAAAATCACTCAGCAAAACATGGTTTACATCAGAAGGAAAACAAGAATAAAGCTCAACCAGTTCTACAAAACCAAGTAAGGTCAGGAGAAAGAAAGCAACCATGACTCAGGAAACAAAAAACAAGTAAAATCAGACACAAAAATTCTAACTTCAGCTCTGAGGAATGCAGCGCTAAGGCTCTGTAAGAGCTGCGAGGCAGATAGGAATATGAGGAGAGATGGTTGGAGATCTGAAAAAATGAAAATGTAAGCTTAAAAATAAAAAAGTAGAACCAATGAGATCATCACTAACAGGGTGACTGACTCGAGCCCTACTTAGGGCTCTGAAACTCTGACCTGACAGCTTTTAAAGGACAGCTGTGGTAGGCTTGCACAAAAGCAATGGGTGGGAAAGGGGAAGCAAGGTGAAGATTTTGGTGCTTCTTTACTGCATCAGGAGTTCCTGCAGTGAACAAGACTAATGTGCAGCATCAGATTTCTTCCAGGTTAGCCTGAATTTTGGTTGGAAATGGCAACAAATCTGATTGTATCTTGTTAAAAAAGAAACTTACAGAAGAATATTTCTGCTTGGCTGAAAATGGCGTGTTTGTGTGTGTTCAGTTTGTGTGTGTTCAGTTTGTGTGCAATTTTCATCAGTATTATTTCTTCAGTTTTAGAAAATTGAAACATTAATGCTACCAGGGAATTTTGAAGCCTAACAGAAAAGCTCTAGACCATTCCTTCAGTTCTTGTATCCTAAGGGTTTATGACTATTCCCTCAATTGCACAAGACAGAGAACACTAGAGGACTCTGCAGACAGAAGTTAGAGCTCTGAAGGAAAGAGAGCTGCTAATAAATCCACCAGGTGGTATTTATTTACTTGAGTAATAGTTTTGCTTCAGACAGAAGAGGGAACAGCTTTTGTTAAAGGTGCAATTGAAAGATGCAGCAAATTTACATCTTCTGACTGTACATATTGAAAAAAAAGACTCCACTATTTAGTTGAAGCCTCAAAGTTCCTCAGAGGAGGGACTGCTCATTGCAATGAACACACTGTCAAACACAGTATTTGTAGACTCAAATTATAGTCCACTATTCCTGGAGTGTATTTTGGAAGAAGACTTGAAGATACAGTCTGCTGCTGCCTTCAGACAAAGTTAATGAACCACCGACAAAATTTCCTACCAGGTATACCATCACCAGTAAAAAAATGCCATACTTACCTGAAATATTTTCTGAGCTGTTTTGATGACCTCCATGCAGTGCTTTCCTTCTCCACGGTCAACCTAACTGGCTCGTAATTAATACTGATAGCAATGGTTCACAGGTGGAGGCACTACTCTGTAGACATGAGAGGATCAGAGATAGTGCCTGTGGTACCTTCTGACTTAAGAGCATGTGAGTTTGCGTGTGTATACCCCAGCCCATGTACCTTTGTTTTCAACAAAATAAAATCATATTCAATCATATATGTCATGGCTTTCCGTTATGTTGGAAAATACAGCTCAGTGGTTTGCAGTCTCTTGTCCACGATCCTTGCAGTGAGCTACTTCTAAGGGTCTACATAGAACAATTATAGAAGAACAGCCTGCTCGTACTCTCTTAGGCTTGCAATTTCATAGAGCTTTTTTTTTTTTTAGGATTCATATATCCACAGTGCTAGAATACCACTGATTGAGTTCACTAGGTTCACAAGATTTAATTCACTAGGTTCCTGTGCAGAAAATCAGACTAAACAACTATAAACATCCCTCCTGTCATAAATATTTTTATTTCAGATATTAGACTGGCATAGAGAAAAACCTAAACTCACGCTAGCTGATGTAAACTGTCCTATTAAGAATAGAAAACGTATCTAACAGCACACCTGGGACAGACTTAAGATGAACCAAATAACTGGGAGACATTAAAGCCAGGCAGTGAGGGCTTCTGTTCCTATGACTAACTTAAATTCCAGCAAATAGAAAACAAAGTGCTCTGCTTTGAAATTAATTTAATACCCACACAGGTGCTAGTCAGAGCTAGTGCTTCTGCTGAAATATGTAAAAGGGCTGGAATTGCCACATGAAACTGCCACAAGCATTTTCCAGACATATTAAATATTTCATTTAGGTATAAAGTAATATTCATATCTGTGGAGTTTGTCACATTGAGTCATCTGAAAGTGGGTTTTTTTCTCTGAAAGTATGCAACTTTTAAAAAATTATTATTACTTTTGTTCTTCACATTTAATCTGGAAAACAATTTATGCCTGCAGCTAAATGCCTTAAACAAAGAACAAAGTTGATTTCATCTATGCGTAATCTTAGATAGAATCTTACTCTGTCTTCTGTTTTGCCCTTTACTTCTAAGTAGATTTTTTTGAGAAGTCATATACAGCAGAATGCTACTCTTATCATAGCTACATAAGAAATGAAACAGACTCTTTCTTCTTCTAAAAAAGGTCCGATAAGTGAGATACAAAAAAAGCAACTAGAACCTCACCCCCCCTTAAGGCAAAGCTCCGCTAGTGTGTTGTCTTGCTACCAAGTGGACTGCAAAAGCAGAAAACTGTGATGAATCATGGAGCATTTAAAGGACTTTCATGGATGGTAAAAAACCTAATGGGATTGAGGTTTTAACATAGAGACCAGCACGTAATAGTTTAATTGGAGCATTTAGCTTTCTTGAAGAGGCTAATGAGGAAATGAGGTATTGCCTACAGCAAGAGAGCACTCTGGCAAAATGGCTTCAGGACAGGGGTTCTTAATTTACCTTTATTTCCCAACCACAGAAAGCACAATCACTTTATTGCAAAATCACTGTACTTCTGCAGGATAATCTTCGTGCTAAACAAATGCCTGCAAGCATGTTCAGCCTTTAGAGCAGTATGTGCTGTTACGTGAGGTCGTATGAGGAAATAAATCATGTTTGCCATGGTGTGGCTGAACAGCAACTCCCTCCATCAATAGAAATGGGATTAATTTGTTTACAGAGCAGGTAAATGCTTCATGCCAGGCATAGAACAAAGACTGCAGCCTGTAGAGCCGCTCAATGAAGAGCCAGCACAAGGGTGATCTACAACAGGTTGCTTTTTGTGGGAATCATATGGACACACTCATGAAGAACAAAATAACTAGTGACTACTTTTGGTCACACATAGAATCCTTTGCCCTGCGGTGGTGCTGTACCTCCGACTTAGCTCCACTGCTTCTTGAACTGGTGACAGGCAGGGTTTAAGACAGCAATGAAGCTGAAGACAGATTTCCTCTGTATGCTCCCATTAAACATTGGGTCTATAAAAAGCTGGAAAACACAAAGGGAGCAAGGGCAGAGGAAATGCTCTGTATGACAGCTGTAGATAGTAAGTGCCAGCTTTACACTACTTTATTGTGAGCTCTTCGGGGAGGATGGTAAATGTTACTGAATTTACTGTTATATTTTCAGCTGCTCTAACATACGTATCTGCAGTAATGTAATGAGACAAAGATTATAGGACAGGCACACGTGGCAACATGAACACAGCAAAGATTTATGACAGGTTCCACAGTAGGAGGGAGCTCTGGGAACAACCTCAATTCTTCTTGTGTTCCCAACTGCATCCAGCTTGGTTCACTGAGCTTCGTGTTGCCAGTGCTCCAATGCACCAGAGCAAATCTTCAGTGCTATCACCTGCTCTGCAACCCAAGGAAACCCTGTGAACATTCCTAAGTAATTATTAAGAGATTTTCAATAGCCCCTCATGCTGAATACACCCTGTTCATTCCACACGAATTTCTGACATTTTTTTCAAATGGTAGATATTTTTTTTCTCAATGGTATGCCTTGGAAGAGTCTTGCTTAACCCGAGTGCTGTCTTAGCAATCGATAAAAATATAATATTCCACCTAGCTTGGGTATAGATGAAATCTGCCCCTGCCTTCAACATGGTCTGCTCTGGGTAAACTTGGAGAGGAATCAGTTACGGTGTAGTCCAACATTAAAAACTTTTCCAAGTCTCCTTTACCTGTTTGCATCTCCAGTTCATTCTAGAGAGCATTACCTGCAAAGCATCAAATATCATCAGAAAAGTAGCTAGAAAAGCAACTAGCTGTGTTCTAGTTCAGACCCATGCTGGACTCAGAGCTGAAGAAATAAACATTCCTGACACTTCTGGGTAATTTCTTTTTGGGGTATTCCAGTGGGTTAAAGAAAGATATGTTGGCATTCCTGTGGGGGATGAAGATCAAAATGAAGTGAGATGAAAGACTGCCAGATTCCAGGCAGAGTGCCAGTGGCATCCGCAGGGCTCTCCCTAGTTAATACAGCACATTCGGTTACATAGTCTGAAGTCTTTTTTTCTGGACTTGTCCTTGAAAGCAACCCTCTTGTGTTGTTTCCTGTATCACAAAAGCTCAGGTGTTCCCAACTGCAGCAGTCTATTACCACAGATTTGAAAGAGAAACCGATCTTTTTACTATTAAACATGTCAATTACATTACAATGTCTATTTTGATCTAAAAGTATGTTCTTAAGGAAACCTTTGTCAAACGTATTTACAGCACATTAAATTGCACATGGAGGAATCCTCTTCCAAAGAAGCACAAGCACTTTGAAGAACAAATTCTGCACAGCATACACATCTGAAAGGAGATGGTGTATACAATAAAGCAAGGACGTTCAGCACTTCATGATAAAAAAGGATTCATTGTGCTCTAAATCCCTGGAGTTCACAACAGGAGCGAATTGCATAGAGAGCCAAACTGCTGTCCTTACTTTTTGAAACCTCGCTGAGGTCAATGAAGGTGTTGGCAGAGTAAGATGTTAGCACCATGAGGGTTATGACATTTATTTCATCATGTGTAAAACTCTTTAGAGCTCTTACCAGAGCAAATAAAAAATAGAGAGTGATACTGCTCAGCCTCTGCAAAGAAAACCTAAAATGTTCCCCTGCAAGTGAAGACCCTAAACAGTTGCATGCCACGTAAATATCATCTCATCAAAGATTTTCGGAAGCAGCAGACTTTAAGACTACAGATGAAGTGCTTTATTTTCTCTAGAGGCAATGGTACTCGCTACATCTTTCCTACTTTGTCATGACACAGCTGGGTGCCTAACACATGGTGTATTCATAAATTTCACTTTCCTGTCATTGCGAAAGAGCTGCATGTTTGGACGCTGTCCTAATGCTTAATGCAGATGTTTTGCTGTGCTGTGCATTGTGTATGGCACTGCAGCCCAGCTAGTGGGGCACCCCAAAGAGCCTGGGGCAGGGATGGCAGTGCCCGATGGCTCCCCAGAGCACAGCCTCAGGGTTCACATGCCCACTGCCCACATGTTGTCGTGCACCAAAGCACAAAGGGGCACGTTTAGGGCACAGACAAGTTGTTTCAGAGTTTAGCCCAATGTTTCTGGCACAGCAAACACCTTTACATGTATGTACTTCCTCCAAGATGAATGAACTGCCTCTGAGGCAGATAGCTTCAGAGTACAACCTCAGAGGCATCCCTAGGGAATGCAGAAGACATTGTTAAATCAGCAATAATAATGTGCTGCTTCTTTTTCTTTACAGATATATTATATGATTGTGACATCTTTCCATTTCAATTTTTTCAAGTTTCTCCAGGTTCTCCCATACATCATTCAACAGTAGTTGTATACCAATAAATCTCTGTCTAAATGCGTTTAATGATTATACCATTTTCCTTCCTGCTAGAAAGGCTTCTTACATTTGTTAGAGAATTGGCTTGATTCTTAGAGACAGCCTCATCCTCTGTTTCATTTTATCCATCCATCATGACGACTTGGTAGCTGCGTTGGATAGGTCCCATTTGCACTGTTGCAGTTCATTGGGTTAAGTACTGTTGATTTTCTTATTTGCTGTAGAAACAATAAAATATTTACAACCTCAAAGCTAAAACTCACACTGGATCCTGGCTTCCAATAACTGTTTGTCTTACAGACGTGGAGCAGACCTTCAAGACTTATGTTTGCTTACACTGAAAAGCTACTGATTGTCAATGGGGAGAGTGGGTTAGTTCAGATGTATCTCACAGCAAGGAAATTAATGTCGTGACCTTCACCCACTTCATATTACTCTGCTTTGTAAAATGTTTTGAGGATTAACAGACTTCTATTTGAAGCTTATAGTGTCAAATTCAGACTCTCGGCTGAAGAGGAAGTGGTAAGTAAACATTTGAAAGAGGCAGTGAGAGAGGCTGGCTTGCTCCCTCTCTGAGGGCTCTCCACTCCAAGACCAAAGTTCAGAAACTTCTTAGCCAGGCCTGCGCAATCCCTTGTTGGATTCTTGCCACACATCACTTCCAGTGGCAGAGAGAGAGCAAAGCCATAAAAGCTTCTCTTGGAAGCTGGAGTTACATCACCATCTATGGTCTTTGACAGAGGTAAGGGCTGACATTTGAAGCAGGCAGGACTACAGCTTGGGCACAGAGAGGGAGCAAGGGAAGCATGGACGTATGGATTGATGGATGGATGGATGGATGGATGGATGGATGGATGGATGGATGTCTTATGTGTTATCAAGGACAGGACTCTTGTGGGGAGGTGCCTCTGGGCTTCCCATGTGAAAAAGGCATAGCCCTCTCCTGGTTCCTATCCTCGCTTCCCACAGCAGGAGGTGTGCCCCCATTGAAACACCGTCCCAGCACTGCACAGCCCTGTTTCCCAGCGGCAGGAAAGCTGAGGGCACCACAATACTGCAAAGTGCAACTACAGATGTGGAAGTTCTGGTGTGGGAAATGGTCTGCAAAATCCTTATTAGGTGAGGCGAGCGCACACAGGCTTGCTGTTGGCAGCTGGGTACTTCACAAAGGCATAACTTTAACCGCGTGCACAAACCTGCTGCTTTCCACGAACAAATCTCAATATTTACTCAGGTTTTCTTTCTTCTTTTTTTTTCCTTTCCTCTTTTGATTCGAATGAAACCTAGCAAACAGGGGGATGACATTGGCTCTCATCCAGGTACCTCACTGGATGCTCTGCCGTGTTTACCAGGTGATCAGCTGGCCACTGCGCCCAGACCCGAGGATACGAGGATACGTGATGCTGAAGATAGCAGCCCTGGGCTCCTTCTGCAAATATGCATCTGATAAGAAAAAGCCATAGGAGATTCACAAACCCTTCCCGTCACACCCTATCAGCCAGAGCAAAAAGCCCATCTCTGTTGCACTCAGCTAGATCCCACAGCAGGCAGATGTGAGGAAGGCACATCCCAGGAGTTGCTGAATGGAGCAGCCCTTCCCAACAACAGCAGTCCTTTCCCTCCAAGGTTGAGGAGATTTGAGATGGGAGCAGCAAGTCTGCTAGCACGGAAGAAAGGCTGCCAGACCACCTCCGTCCTCACGCTTCATGTTTCCTGTGTTCCTGCCAGGACCACTCAAATACAGCATCCGAAAGTCCTCATTTTCATGAGGAAACGTGAGTAGTTCACTTGCTCTATGGCACCTCCTCACCCTGCAGCCAGGACATAAGGAATGCGTCGTGAAGGACAGCCAAGTTGTGGCAGTCAGGGGCAAAGTGATAAGATGATATTCTTGCCCAAAATCTGGCCTGAGGAATAGGATAAGGGTACTGAGTGAGTGCCAGAACAGGCTCAGGCTGTGTGGAATTCTCGGGAAGAACATGCTGTACCAAACATTTCTTATTCTATATCTTACACAAACAAACCATTTAGCTCACCACCCAGTGCTAGCTCATACTAATAAATGCCAGCAACTTTCTCTGCTTCACATACTGAAGTTGCGTATTGAAGTCAGCTGAGGGACACACACAGGATGCTCAGTTTGGACTGAGCCTCATTCTGTGATTCATTTAAGCTGAGAGTAATCAACCACAGTTAAAGAAAGCTGCAAACAGCATTTGCTATACAAGCACGACAGAGACTGATTGACCCTTGTAGGAAACTATCCCTTCCACCTCTCTTCGGGGAAAGACTCGCTGACAGGTCCAGAAGTGCTCCAGGACATTCTGCTCTCCAAAGAAATCCTGCTACAACCGCATTCAGCTTTTTGGTGGAAACCCACTAGCATTTCCACCCGATAGATCACAACACATCCCTTCCACAGCAGGCTTTCCTCTCCACATCGATTGCACCACGACAGGGCAGAGTGAGTGCAGCCCCAGCCAAAATCCAGCTGTTGCTCATAAATTCATCCTACCATACTTGCAGAATGAGCAAGACTCTGAGCAACCACACACACTCCCAATGTCCCTGCCAAAACTGTGTGAATCTCTCTAGGGCACAATCTCAGGGCAGGTGCATGGGGCTGCGGGATAGCAAGACTGGCCTGAGCAGGGCTCCCAGCTTGCACACTCTGCCAAAGGGCTGCAGGGCTCATGCCTTGGACAGGCTGCTTGCATTTTCCTACAAGTGCCTAAGGGAACATGCAGTTTGCAAAGGACAAGGATGGGAGCAGGAATTGGGGTCTCATAGAGAGTGGCTGTAGCTTTGTACAACTATTAGAATCATTCACAAACATCAGCAAAATGTTCTCTTGAAAGAAAAAAAGTAGATTCTAAATTTGCAAGAAAAAAAAAACCTGCTTAAATTTTTATCTGCATTCTTTTGCAGAAAATCCTGAAAAAATAAGCACAACATGCTGAAACTGTGAAAAAGCCCCACATTTTTCCTTTCAAAAATGCCTGAAAAATCCAATGAGAAACTTGAGCATGATGGAAGAAATTCATAGAGCTCAACATTATTCAGTTTGTTCTAAAAATAAAGCAAAACCCTTGATACAGCATCTCCCCCACTTCCGTCTCAGGTTCTTCTCCAGACAGCATTTTTTGGATGTTTGTTTAACCGCACTACTCAAATTCATGACCTATTAGAGATACAAGGCAGATCTGGAAAACAGGAATGTCACACTGCCAAGCTCTTAAGGTCACCTGGTTTGTCGCTCTTGCGGAATATGACCTGCAGGGTAGACTTCTTTTGAAACTGCATTTTAAAAGAAGGAATTTTCCTCTCCTCTGAGTTTTGCCTCCCATTTAATATTCTTTTATTTTGTTGATTCCTTGTTTGTAGGAGAGTAACATTGAGTGCAGCTGCCTCAGCCCTGGCCAGTTGCAGCAGCGCGAGATGTCGCATGGCTGCTCTCTCCTTAGGAAAGTTTTGTCCTCATTTTCTCTCACGTGTAAATGCAACTGGAGCTGTCTTTCAGATTCCTGTAGTATTTCCCTAAATGCGTACCAGGCAGAAGGCACGATATTGTTAAAAACTGATCTTTCTGAACACGTCCAAACTGACGGGTAGAAAGTTTCCAGACTGTGCTTGTGCTTGGAGGGGTACAGCTGAAACACAGGTACCGCTGCTCTCAGACGGTGTGGTTTAGCTTTTGTTTTGATACTACAAAGATGCCAATTAATGGCACGATTGTGTTCATTACTGACCTGTGTTGCAGCAAAGGTAAAAAGCCTCCACAGCCTCTTATTACTCCTCTGAGCCTGCCGCTTTGAACACCTGGTAATTTTCTTAGTATGATGATTTGTTTTGCTCTAGCATGACTGTGTTGTTGTGCTCATTGCTAAGCAATTAACAGTTTGTCCTTCCAGAAATATCCGACGCCCAGATGCTATTAACTTCTCGGAACATTTTCAACAAAAACATTCCAAGGGAGGCATATTAGCAGCTCTTCCCCTTTCTGGGACAAGTAGCTCTCCAGCTACATAGCCCATTACAGAACACCAGACCAGGACAGGGAGATGTGGTTAGTTGTAGTCAAGCCCCCACACTTCGCTAAGTTCTGCACAAACTTTTCACCTCTATCACTCTGAGATGGGCACATTTCTTGCATAATTTGATTTTAACAGGCATCAGTGAAGAAATTTACACCCACCCTAACAGGTTCTCAAGCTTCTAGGCACCAGTCAGTGCTGGGACTTCCAGGGAGGACAGACCATACTCCAGGTTATCCAATGGACAGGTATAATTTCTGGCCTATGGACCTAAAATTGCTAATGCAAGCCTTAAGAGTAATTTGGCAGAGAGGATTCCCTGAAGTTAACAATCTTTTGGTCACCCTGGGTCACCCAGCTTGGGGGCAACCTGCTGGCAAATGGAGCAAGTTGTTAACAGATCCCTTTGTCAGACTAAGTGTACCAAACATGATCCTTTCTGAAGGGGCCAAGAGGACCAGTATCTCTCCAGCGAAAAGAAAAGTTCAAGCAATCATCAAAAGCGAACTCAAAATAGAGTAAGTATAGCCAAATACTTCCCCTCTCCCCTCTTTCATTTGTTTACAAATGAGTACACTCCCATACTGAGATGTGGGTAAGTCTTAGCGGTCACACTGTAGTTTCGTTTCTGGATGTTAAGACAGAGTCACTTAGGCTTGCTGTACACAGTACCCCAAAATTACAGTAATAATCTGCATTTTAAACGCAAAAAGCCAAGACAATCAGCAAGTTCTTTCCAAAAAGGCTGCTGGAAAGTGTGTGGGGGACAGCCCACCTACACAGCAGTGTGACACAGCACGTTCAGTTCCTGAGGCTTTAGTGTTAAAGGTGACCATGCTGAATCAAGACAGAGGACCATCTGTGGCCTCTGAACTTGTTACCCGCTATGAGAAAGGTATAGAAATACGCATGTGGTTTTACTTTCCCCTTAGAATACTCTCCTGCCTCTGGCAGTTTGCAGAACCATGTCTACATCTGTTCTCAGAATCCGAGGCCTAAGCGAGCAGGAGGTATATTTGATGCATTTTACATAACAAATTTGTAGCTGTATGTTTAAAAGTATAATATTTATATGTAAAATATGGACCAAAATATTTTCTTATAGATAAGTACAGAAGTACCTGCACTGCATTTACACATTTTTTACTGAGAATCTCTTGTAGAAAATCAGGTTAAAGCGTAATACTCAACACCTACACAACGGTGTATTCTGTCTTTTAGTGTCACACTAAACACTCACCTGATCCCAGCCTCACACACGCTTATATTTACAACGACACCAATATATTTATTTGCCAGAATCTTCCTTCTATGTAAAACTCAAGTGTTTATTGTGAAAAGAAAGGAAGAATAAATCCCCATGTATGAGAAGAACAGATTCTCCTTCAAACAGCTGGTGAGTGAACGGGCACGAAATGAAGAGAATAGCACAGAAGAGCATCACCACTACAGGAACAGCCAGCTACACTGACATCACCCCACATCATGCCCCAGTGCCTACAGCAAGAAGTCCGGCCTCCTTTCCCTGCCCAAGGGGGTCTCAGCATCTCTGAAGCAGCTCCCTTTCCTCAAAGAAGAGCTCTCTTGATAGCTGTTGAACTGATAAACTCGTCGCTTAAACAAGTGATGGAGCTTCTCCTGGAACTGGTTCCCAATAAAGCAGTACAGGAAAGGGTTGATGCAGCTGTTGGCAAATGCCATGCAGATGCCAAACGGCAGCGTTGCGTCAATGATCCCAGTCACGTCACAGTTGTTAATGATGTTCATACGAGCCAAGGCATCCAAAAATGTTAATATGTGGAATAGGAGCCAGGAGATTAAGAAGGCCACAACAACAGCAGCCACCAGCTTTAGCACTTTATCCCTTTTCTGCTTGTTTTTCCCAAACTCCTGTGCTTTGAGCAAATGCCTCCTGATCCAGATGTAACACGTGGTGATCACTGTCAAGGGGATGAAGAATCCAAGTGCATTTTTCAAGAAAGCTGTTGCCACAGACCATTTTGCATAATTCTCATGGGGAAAGGCCATAATGCAAGCATTGACCCCCAAGCTTTCAACGTAGTGAGTGTCACGAAAATAAAAAGTTGGGAGGGAGGACAAACAAGCAAGACCCCACACAATCAATGCTATAAAATATGCTTGTTGTGGGGTTCTTCTTTGAGAGCGAATAGGATGGACAATAGCATGGTACCGGTCCACACTCATGCACGTGATGAAAAATATACTTGCAAACATGTTCAAGCACAGGACAGAACTGGAGATTTTGCACATGAGAGACCCAAAGAGCCAGTTGTACCTCTGTGAGTAGTAGGTAGCCCAGAAGGGAAGGGTGGCGAGGCACAGCAAATCCGCCACGGCCAGGTTGAAAATGTAGATATTAGCAACTGTCTTGGGGCCACTGTGACGACAAAGAACCACAACCACCACACTGTTGCCAACTAACCCCAAAACAAAAATCACAGAAAAGAGTGCTGGAATGAGTGAAAACTGATAATCTGAAGAGGTAAGTGGGCAGGGAGGAGGCAAGCGCAATGCAGCTGATGAATTTGTCAGTGCTGTATAGAGGACTTGGAGAGCTTCTCTGGTGGTGACAACCAGGGAGTAGTTGCTCTGCATGTTGGCGCGGATGGAAAGGGAGGTTCTGCAGGAAATTCATGTGCTAGCAGCGCTTTTCTATCTCCACTCACCTGCAGATCAGAAATTATGCATTAGACTTGCACTTGCAGCCATCTTAGTCTGGAAGCACACAGTCACAATAAAATAAAACCCATTAAAACATATCAGTAAGCTGAGTGCTGAAATACCAAGCAACTCTGTTGGACTCTATTCCTCCATCCCACTAACAAGACACAATTAGCCCTAGGGAGGTCACAGCACTTTTTAATTAGCCTGGCAGAGAAGCGAGCGACTGGGTTTTATCTGTGACTACAGATGGTGCTTTCTATGGCCAGCAGAGCAGAAAGATGATTGACTCAGGAGCTGGATATACTTCGGGAACTTCTGCTACCAAAGGCAGCACTCAAGCTCCTCATGATCCTTTTCTCAGCCTTCTCATACTATTTCCAGCACTCTGCACAGTTAAAATAAAGTAGAAAGGCAGCACTCGCCAGTGAGAATCAGATATATTGCACCTGAGAGTCTCCTGAGACTTCACATGCACGAAAGCAGCCTTTTAACAAGGCTATTAGGAAAGCAAGCTTTGACTTTTTTTTTAGTTCACAGGACTGGACAAAAAGACACTGGGGGGTCTTTGCAAAACTTCATTTTCTGTCTGAGTCCTTCTCAAAGCAAACTGGCACCTCCTGCCCTCATGACAGCTTTTAATCAGAAGAGTAAAAGAAATATTTTCAACATAGATGCACGCAATAGCAAGTCAAGTTATCAGTCCTTGCAGACATTGGATTTAACAGCAGTATTTGCCACTCATTTTGATAGATCAGGACTGGGTTTCAGTAGGGGAAACTGTAGCTACAAAACGGCTGAAATAGGAGAGTGACTCGACAGGTTTGTCTTTGTTCCAGTTCAACAGTTTGTGTCTGTACTCTGAGCAGGGCATTTTTTAAAGTCTGAGACTTTGTCAATAAAGAAGATATACCTAAATATTTTACCTAAATAATAGAAAGAGACAATTCCTTTTTAATGAAGTCCGTATAGAACCAGTGAGGCATTTAGGAATTCTCAAGAGGCCCTAAAAACAAAAGAAATTTTGAGCAAGACAAGACAAGAGAGTTGGGTAATGATCTCTCATTTAACAGAAGGTTACTGATAATTTCAAATATGTTTTTCTGTATTAACAGTTTAATGTACCATAGCTTATAATTTGCTCAATGCAAAATATGCAAAATGCTACTTTTTGATAAAAATTTAATTTTAATTCTAGAGTCTCAATAATGAAAATTCAACAAGAGAATATTAATGCATGTTTGTTCAGAGTGCCGGTATTTAAAGTCCCAAATACTGCATCACAAGCCCATGTTCTGTTGTCAAACAGGTCTTAAACCACAGTGAAGTTTTATGTTTGGGGACAACAAAGATTCAGGAGAGGGTCTGGAACCCCACTTCACCCTTAACTCCAAAGCCCTAAGCCCCTCACTCTAACCTGCAGAAGCTGAAATCTCAGAACTAGTCATAAAGTGTTACATATCTGACTTACTCCTAATAGAGGGACCACACCATAAATAATTTTAGCTACATTACTGAGAACAAGGTTTCATTGACAAACACGCTCCCCCCTCTGCACATGAACAATCGGTAACTTAGAATCTGCTTCTGAACTAGACATTCCTACTATTTCTTAAGACACAATGAGGCATTTTATCACGAATTGAACGAAATAAATGGAAAGAAATGGAAATTATGTTCTAACAGTGGATAGAAAACATACCTCTCAAACCCCACATTCGTCTGGATGTAGCTCTAGAATCACATGCTCCTTTTTTTCGTTTTTCCTTCTAGTGAGTATCACAACCAGCAATCTGCTGTCTCTCATATCTTCCGTTTTCCCACTGGGAGGCTTTAACCTACATAACTTCAGAACTGAAGCACAAGCGCCTGCCAGCTTCTTTTCCTTTTGGAAGCAAAACAGTTTGAGAACCCCCCATTCCAAGGCAATGTGAGCACATGCAGTACATCAGGAGAGAGGAACAAGACAACAAGAGAAAAGAAAAGCAAGCGAGCAGGACAAAGTAAATCCACACAAATACCTCTGTGGGTTTCTACCGCAGCTCTTGGACCAGGAGGAGACACCCACGTGCAGCCCCCTTCTGCCCCCAGGTGTACATGCAACATGTGTTAGCTTCCATGCAGGAATTAATGCAACTCGGAGGGCAGAGGGACTCCCATGCACTCTAGAATCCCAGCATTTGCTGACAGCTGAGAGTGGAATAGCCTCTTTGTCCTGGCAGAGCTGACCATAGCGTGAATACACAGAGAGAGAAAGCAGAGGAACATCACCGCGTTCACACTGACATTGCCTGTGTAAGGGAGCTGATCCTGTCTCCCAGTTAGTAGGACAGGAAAGCCACTGCCTAAGTCCTTGCGAAGACACACACGCTGCTCAGACTGAGGAGGGCAGCAGGACAAATCCACGTGGCAGAGAGCAGGCTTGGCTCTAAGGCTGCACTGGAGTAGCACATGACCAAAGCGAGCAGATCAGCAAGCCTGCACGCTCACGCCGACTTCCCATTCACACGAAACTGAGTTCTTGCACCTGCTTCTTCCTCGTGTCACACACACTGCCTGGCCTCTGCCTGCTCTGAGGGGGCTGCTTGAGGATAAGCGCTGGGGCAAAATGAGCATCTGTAAGCCTTAAACATTTTGGCCTGACACCCTGAGCGTGATCTCAGCAGCTGCAGCTCATCTGCTGGGGACACGTGTGCTGTGCTCCCCAGGCAAGGCTGCAGGGGCAAGACCGAAAGCACCCACAGAAGCCCCTGCCAGCCACTGCTGGACCCCAGCTCACCCCATTCTTTGAACACCAGAGCAGCCTTGCAGCAAGGGGGTCCAACCGTGATGGCTTTGGGGAACACCAGTGCCTGCCCCTGCTCCAGGACTGTGCAGCACTCCAGAGGTGACGGGCATCATGGGCTCTATAACCAGCTCTGCTTACACCAACGTCACCCAGAAGAGAGATGAAACAGAGAAAACAATCTTTTACCAGCATATTAGAGGAACTGTGGGCTAAACAGGCTGTGGAGAACAAATTTACCCTTCTACCCAGCTGTGTCTTTGACCCAGAAGGAGGTGCAGAGAGTACTGGGAAAGCTCATGAACTCATATACCTCCCCTCGGCGGGAGCACTACTTTTCAAGGCAGGGAGGGGAGTCCTTAGCAGTTTTTGGCTTTACCTACCTCATATTAGGAGTCCAGCTCTTGGCATTTTCTGTGCAAAAGGAGATTGTTTTATTTAAAGAAGGGGAATCCCAAACAGCATTTCTATCTATCACAGTGTAGCTGATTTACTGCTTCATCAACAGGACGAGGCAGTGGTCAGGGCTGCCAGGATGCAAGCAGGCACAGTGCCTGTGCTTGGGGCAACACGAGAAGGGAAAGAAAGCAGAAATGGCCTAAGGAAAGGACATGTTAAGAGCAGATAAAACAGAAATCAGTTCAGATATCACAGGTATCTTGAGGGAAGGTAATACCAAATCACTGTACAGAATGGGAGACCTTGTCTGTCCCAAAGGCTCAAGCACTCCTTGTCACAGCCAGTTAGACAACATACGTATCAGCACATCCTTGGTATTTTGAGATGTATATATGAACCTCCCCAATGCATTTGCTTGCCCATTCCATAAATGTTTACTTTGATTTCTGGGAAATCCATTGCTCTTCCTTTTCCCGTTCATTCTCCCTCACACTCATTTAAGGTTGTCATGGAAAAGGAAGAGGAGGAGGGGAGACACCGTGGAATCACTGACATTTGCATTACTCAGCAAAAAAAAAAATAAAGAAAATTTGTAAAGAAAACAATAATGTCCATAATAGCTTGGGGGCTGAAAAAGTCAAGAATTAACCAAAAAGTTTTGAGAGTAAGATTTGTACTCAGTTCCCACATACTACAACCACTGCCAAGAGACTTGTTGTTTTGTTTAAGAGGTGCCAAATGGGTGATCCACCCTCTAGAGACATGTTGCAAGAACTCTATCCTTTCTTCAGACCAAACATCTGTGAAGCAGGTCAGTAGGAGCACGTGGGATGGGCAAGGACAGAGGTCACAGGTCCTACTGCAAAGGACAAGAAATGCATCTTTTGCCACAAATTCCCCATATATAGACCCTGCCTCAGGCCCGGAGGACTACTGGCTCTCAGGTGAGTGACCTGAGATGTCAGCACTCAATCTGACTCACATTTATTCAATGTTTTACTAACAGTATGTGACAGGACACCCTCAGCCAGGAATTCTTGCTGCTAGCTGCTTTGTACAAAAACAACCAGTGAAAGATCTTGTTCCATCCTTCATCAAACATCCAGTGTATTTTGTAAGCTAGGGAAAAAAAGTCAAATGCATGAGAATGTTTATTTTGCAAAGATAACAAACACAAATTGTTTAGATTTAAATACAACATTTTCCTTTCCAGATGCACTTTTGATTCTCACAGATACTGGCTTGTCTCTGTTTGGTTCTACCTCCAAGACTGTTGAAAATGTGCTGGGTTCATACCTTGCAGTAGACAAGAGATGGGCCTGATGCTCTTGATACAACGGGGGTCATACCTTGGGCTGCCCTTTGCCAAATCCTGCTCCCATTCTTCCCCTTTGCTAGTGCTTACTGAATCTAATTCCTTGGCTGATCCCAAGTTCTCGCTCCAAAGTTCCATGTAGTCAATGTACAAAAATCCACCCCTCTCCTCTTTCTCCCACTATTTCTTTCTTCCTCACACTATTTCTAAGCATCACCTGTGCACTAATGGCCACAAAATAGAAGGAATACCCGATACGGAAGCCCAGGCTACCCATGAGCAAGCCAACCTTGTGTTACGTAGTGCAGCAGCTGAGCTAATTCCCCTGAGCTTGCAGGTTTGTTCTGCTTCCGCAGCCAGGCTGGTAAACCCAGCACATGGATCTGTTGCATCAGAGCCCAGCACACAACTCAGCACAGGGGTAGTCTTCTTTTTACTGTTCATCTGGCTGCAAAGTTACAAAAGCTGGGAGTTTTCACCATGAGAAGACCTGTTTGGTGTTAAACGGTGATGGGTTTGTACTTGGGGAAGGATTTTATGCACGTCTTTTTGCAAAAAAAAAAAAAAAATCACAATTCAAGAGAAGGAAGAAATTTTGCTGCATGTTCACATGTTCGGTTTACCTTTCTAGCCTCAAGCCTGTGCACCTAAAGAGGTCAATAGAAGAAAACCCAAAAAAAAAAATAACGATTTCTCATCAGCTCTTGGTATTTGCGGGGACGTGCAGCTGTCAGGGATGGAATATTCCTAATAGGCCATGTATCCAGCTGTGCCAGCAGACTGTCAAGAGCCAGCTTTTGAGGTTAAACTTTGCCATCCTGCCAAATCCTCAAAGCAACAGGAGGTCCAGATGCAGAATGTATTCATGGGTTTGATTTGTTCCTTTTGGAGAGAGCAAGAGGGGAAAAATCTCTTATAAATGTGCACCCCAAGATGCATAACCCAGCGTAGGTCAGTATGACTCTTACCCCTTTGGTGGTAACCTACGACAGCATGCTCTGACTTGCTGGTCCCAGAGCTGATGGTTGGAGCCGAGGACCCAGCACCACACACCAGCGCAGGAGTGATGATTCCTGCCATTCCGGATGACAGACCTTTTATTCACACTCACTGAAATCAACCCACCTGCAGCACTCCATAAACTTTCATATGCATTCCTCTTTCCCACATTTGTTTGTTTAGAGGTTTCTTTAGGGATTAATTGCTCGATATTGCAAGTAAGATTGGAGGATCTATCTTGTCCTTCCCAAGTCCCAGCACACTCCTGCAGAGAAGGCTGCTTTCTTGCATCCTTTGGGGGGGCCTTAGGGAAGGAAAGCACTTGTGAGCAGGAACCAGTTAAAAATTGACAGCCAAGGCAGCGAGTCCTGCTTGCACCCAGCATCCATGGTTGTTGCCCTGGCATGATGGGTCTTAATGCTCTCTCATGCACCTCTGGAGCATGGTCAGTTGTGACAGTGGGTGTCCGCAAAACCAGTGTTTTGGCCAGGAGGGAGAACTACTAGCATTTTTAAAGGGAATACCTTGGTTAGTGTTTCACTTTCCCTCCTAGAGCCATGACTTCATGTGGAAGCACTGAGCAGGACTGGGGAAAGCCCCGCTTTTCCACTTCACAGCAGCAGAGTGGTTAACACAAGGGTTCAGCCAGGACGCATCAGGTGACTGTATTGGAGAGCTCTGGTCCCATTCAACAGACCTTCCATGCTGGAATAAGTCAGTTTTTGAGGCAGTGTCTAGAGTGTGGCAGAGGCAGTTTGGAGGGAAGAGAGGAACTCCCTTTTCACCTCCAGCTTGGAGAAAACATTTCCGAAGCATTTCTTTTATGAGATGTTTATGTCCAACTGATAGCACTGCCAAGGACTGAGATTATCCTCCATGATACTGTTTATCCAAATAATTGGCCATAAGCATTTCACAATTTACTAAAAGTAGTAAAGAAAACAAACACATAAGTGATTTTGAAAGTATGCTGCAGCCATTGCTATTAAAGGCAGTGAGCGCACATGTGCCCTAGCACTGCTGCCCGCTCCCAGACAGAGCACCGCAGCACGCCTGGCCTCACCGAAGGCAGCAGAACTTGGCCACAGTTCCATTCCTGAGTGCTGCACAGCTCTGAGCCATGGCCCCAGATAAAGATAAACTACCAGGGCTCGCCCGCAATGGGCACAGAGCCTAAATCCTGCTGATGTTGAAATGCTGTTCTTCAGCCATCGCAGCAATTGAGACGTGCTCAGCCAGGTTCCAACAGGAACCCACATTCAGCTTTCATAAAGAAAATTTTTCTTCACAGGTAATTTTCTCCTGCACTCTTCTCCCAGCCCATTTGCTGTGATGAGCAGCAGAAGTCAAGACATTGATGCCCACAGCTTGTGGGGATCACTCTTATCTAACTGTGAGCTCCCTCGTATCTAATTTCTTCTTTATCAGTGTTAATATATGTAAGCTGGCATTTAAAGGATGTGGGAGCATACATCATATTTCTTTTTAGGGTCTCAAAGTGATTTTTTTTTATGAAGAGCTACAACTCCATGGATAGTTTTACAGAGCTACAGAGTGCCTGGGGGTCTCTTTCCAGAGATCCTTTAAACATAAAAATCTTCCTCTGCTGTTTTGAACTATACTCACTGCAGTCACCATTTCCCACTTTTTAAGTGTTTCTGTCAGGAATTTCTCTTATATATCAAAAATGCTGAGATACACATGAAAGAGAGTTCATCAGCCATAAAGAGCTTTGAGTAAGTCAGAATATTCCTGTCACCTGGGTATTCTAACTTATTTAATACTTCTTTTAATCAACAAAGCTATTAAGTGATTCTGCTCACCCCATCTTTGCCCACCAGAAAGTTTAAAGAAAGAAAACCTTGCTCCTTTAACTAATTAGACCAGAGAGACCATTCTGAAGTAGATGTTTGGATTGCCTGCATCAAACCTCAATCCTGTGAGGAGAATACAGCTCTGTAAAATTTACAGTATTAGGCAAGGCTCTTGACATCAGCTACAAATAATTTCTGAAGTGGGTGTGTTAGGCTGTAAATCCCAAATGTCAGATAAATCAGTGACTGAAGAAAAGACATAACACAATCATGGTCATGCAATGGGTGGAATACATTTTAGCAGACGACCTGCAGTGTCTCAGCCTTTCCATTAAAGCCAGGAGGATGAGCCACCTCAGCCAAAACACGTGATGCACTACAGAAAACCCTCCTAGCAGACAGAGTGAGACAGCCAAAATCCTTGTATGCAGAAAACAAAGAGCTGAGCCTAGAAAAGACAGACCAAGAGCTGAATGCTAATAACTGGATGGACCATAGTGGGAAAGTATATGTTAAAAATAGCTGGAGGTTAAAATCACATGGTAGTTCTTCTCAAGGACCACGTCTTTCCCTTGTCTCTACAGCATCCGATGTGGTAGTGATGTTGGCTATTATTTACTGCAGCAATGATGCTCAGGAAACTGAAGGAGGACAGGCAACGCTAAGGGCTTCCTGCAAAGGAGTGCAGGACACAGCAGCACACACGGGATATACCTGTGATCACTATCTTGGATCAACACTCAGGCCCCAGCAAAGGTTTAGCTCTCCGCAGTGCCGAGTGACGGCACACCACTGCGTTACTTCCACCCAAAGAGCAGCTGCAACCAGAGCATCTGTAAGTGCAGCCCAGGCAGCAGCCACAGACAAAACCATGGCGAAGCAGCTGCCACCCCCAGTGAATCATGGAATCATTACAGGAATCAGATGGAATTGCCAAGCCCATGACAAGGTGTAAAAATCTGGTCATTTTGGTACTTATGGGCTTCCTCAGGAAGACTCTGAAGCAAGGGAGACGTTCTGCAGCTGTGTGATTCTGTTTAACCACTATGTTTTAGTCCAGTTAAGAAACATCTGGCAACGATGAGCTCTAAGAGCTGCATGCTTTTGGTCTCTGAATATTTCCTATATTAAATCAAGGAGAATTAGAGAGAGCAATGGGCTTAAATAAGGGCTAGAACATGGCAACACTGCTGGAATTACAACCAGAAATAAAGCCTGCATAGAACAAAAAGAACACTAGCGCCAACAATTCATCTTCTTCAGCCTGATCTACAGAACTTCAGCTAGAGGTGAGACCATTCCCAGCAGATACAGAGCAGCTCACTCATCCTGGACAGAGACCAGCAGAAACTCGTCTCCTTCACGGGAATGCACAGACAAAGTCATAAAGCAATGGATATTCATAGCTATGTTGCGGCAGGACGCATAACAGAAGCCATAGAGATCCCAGCAGTGGGACACCCCTCCAAAATGATGTCCTAGTAGGAGCACTCTCAGCTAAGCCAGAAAACAAAGATTCACCCACCAAAGCCTTCAGGAGGAGTAGCTGGATGGGGTGAGCTGTGCACATTTCCACCTTCCTCTGAGGCTACCAGAACAAGCTCCTTGGCAAGGTGCTGTGACCATTGTTCTCGGGTTGAAAACCAGATTTTGCCCCCTAATAACACTGCAACGAAGCCTGTCTAACTAAATAAATGATGATGTTTACAGCTGGAAGATGGTCTCCATTACACAATGCGACCGTCCCAGCCAAGCTTCCAGGGAGAAGCTGTCCTTTGAGGGGGTTGCTGCTTGAAAAAATGAAGAAGAAAACAGAACTAGCTGAAGCCAACACAGTAATTTAACAGCACAGGAAACCTAATCTTCTTCTGCTGAGAAAACAATGGATCTGCAAATTTGTCCAATTCACACTCACCGTTCAGTATATCATACATCTGGGTTTTTAGCCACTGTCTGGACAGAGCTGGCGAAGCAGTGGAGAGAAAGGAAACCCACATCTGACAGGAGAAAGGAAAAGCTGAAACAGGCCAAGAAATTATGACCAGAGAAATGCACCTGAAAGGAGGGGGCTGAGAGAAAGTACTTCAAAAATATGGGAACACCAGCAGAGAGAAGTGAAGGGGGAAACAAAAATTAAGAGTGAGAGAAAACAAGATCAGCAACTGTGTCACTGTTTGCCCTGCTGACACATGAGACGCAGGGCCTGGGGTTGAGTCCTCACCTCCGGCTGCATCAATCAGCTCCTTCATCACACTTTTCCTTTGCACTCTGGATACAGGACATAAAACAGGGAGAGGCCCAAGCCCAGCTCCAGCAGCTTCTTCAGACCCTGGGAAGGGCATTCTGCCCTTGGGGTGCTCTGCTTTTCACCCACAGGGATGGTCTTTCACCACCCATAGATGGTTCAGGGCTTATCCCTAGAATAGACTTCACCAGGACACAGGACGCCCACACTTTCCTGTCTGGCCGGGAGTGTCAGGCTTGCACAGCTCCTGATGACAGTCTCCGTTTTACTGTAGAGAAGTCAGAAATGTCAACAAGGCTGTGCTCAGGGCTCAGTCACAGCTCCAGATCACAGTCTGAGCCTGGGACATCTACCAGCATGTGCGGTCACACCAGGCCGAGAGCCTGCATCTCACATCCAGATGCCCTAACTGAGAGAAGTACAAAAACCTTCCTAAACAGAGGGCATTTTGAGCAAACTGTCAAGCAAAACCCAGGAACAATCATCAGTCCAGGAGCAGGAGCCTCTCCCAGACAGATCCAAAGTGAATTCTGTTACCCACCGCTGTTTGCTGAGGGCTGGAGGTGGGAAAAACCACTGTCAGAGAGTGATGTTTGGCTGAGAAATCTCCCTGCCTCTCAGTAATGCTCTTCACAGCAGGGCGGCACTTAATCGGCTTTTATCTGCCTAAAGACTTGATCCCCATCGGTTTGCGGCAGGAAGAACCAGCTAATTTATTTTCACTGTGCACCAAAAGTCCAGCCCAACCGACCTCGCAATGCTCGCGATTCACCTATCCAAAAGGTACATGCTCTTTTTCTTGCCTCCTTCTCTACTATCCATCAGGTATTAGATGTGGTGGCCGACTTGTAGCTGGTCATGTTCTTTCTTGTTATATTTATATTTACCTGTGCAGCAAAGCCTGGGCTGAGTCTGAATATCTCTGATTCATGCCCAAGCATGTGTAAGTGTGGACCTGAAGAGATTATCCACTGTAACAGAGCCGGACTGAGAGCCCTTCCCGGAGAAATAGCAGCATCAACTGTCTCTCTAAACCTCTCCAATAATTATTTGCGGATTCTGACCACCAACACCTTCAGAAACCTGACGTTCCTCCACACCCTCTGGCTAGACGGAAACAACCTGACTTTCCTTTCCCCGGGGACCTTCCACGCTCTCAGCAAGCTGCGAGAGCTGCACCTCAGCAGGAACTCACGCCTCACCTACCTGCATGCAAACACTTTCAGAGGATTATTAAACCTCATCAGCTTGGATTTGTCCCACTGTAATATCTTCGAAATCCACCCACTTCTATTTTCTCACCTGCCTTCTTTAGAAAGGCTCGATTTAGGCTCCAATAACATGCGATATGTCCCACAGGCCTTTAGGAACCTCTCCAGCCTCACGAGGCTGTCGCTGGAGGACAACCACATAGAAGCCATTGGTAGAGATTCCCTGAAGGATCTGGAAACACTGTACGATCTGAATCTCAGGAAGAATCGGATATGGATCATTCAAAATGGCGCTTTTACAAAGCTTCCCAGACTGAGCATGTTGAATTTAGGACACAACTTCATCGCTGATTTGCCTAATCAGCTTTTCGACGGGTTGATCCAGCTCAAGACCATGCACCTTGAAGCCAATAGAATCACTGCTGTCAGCTGCAGTTTCCGACATCTGCTGAATTTGAGAAACTTGTACTTGAACAACAACCAGATCTCCTCCATCTCAGACTCTGCTTTTTCATACTTAAATAAGCTGCACTTCCTTCACCTGAGCAAGAACAACCTCAGCTCCCTCCCCATGCACTTGTTCGCTGAACTGCCAAAACTGAAGTACGTGTTTTTATCCCACAACCCCTGGAAGTGTGACTGCAAGATGCTGTGGTTTTTGCGGTGGACCGCAGTGCGCAGAGGAGTGATCGAAGGGCTGCACTGTGCCTTCCCAGGCCCTCACAACACAACAGCACTCAATATTCCCCGTTCAGGGGACCTGACAGACTGTGCGGTGCCACCTGAGCTGACAAGCGAAGACAAGTGCGTGGTGGCTGGTGTCAGCGTGGCTCCCGCACCCCCTGCTCTCCCCAGCAGGGTCATCCTGCTGACACTTGTCTGCCACACGTGGTATTTTGCAATGGGATGGGATGCTTTCATGGTGACATTTTGGCAATGTTTAAATTAAAAAGTGGAGGCCACATATATTTTCTCACTACTTGTTTGTGAACAGTGTTTTCCATTACAGGTGGGTTTTATATGGAAATAGAGCAATATTATTACATAGGAACAACTGCTTTCATTCGTGGGGGATGCTCAAATCTGAAATGCTAATATCAAAATTCAATGCAAATATTCATGTGCAGATGAGAAACTCACAACAGCAAGTTTGGGGCTGGGGCTTGTGCTGGGTGACATGCAGCCAGGAAGCATGGTCCCACCACAGCCTCTGCCCTCCCTCTTTCCTGACTGACCACAGCCATATGTGAACTCCTGGGGAAGGGTTGCCTTCCTGAACTCAACCCGCACTGGGAATATTTGAGCACTGCTGAAGTAGGAATAAATTGCATGTGTTCCAGCACATCTATGGTCCTGAGAAAAGGCTCAGTCCATCACCACCTCTGTGAACGTGCAGAAGCTTCCCACAGTTGGCACATAAGGTACTTTGCTGTTAGAATATAAGACAGTGTTGGAGGAGCGGGCAAAAATGCCACTGAATAAAACTTTTTATCGTTCAGCCACTCCTTGCAGTATTGAGCCTCAGCTAATACAGCTCTGCATTTACCCCTGCAAAGAGCTCACTCGTCTCAGGGACGGTCTGTACAAGTTGTGTCTCCCTGTATTTTGTCTACAGGATCTGGCATGGTATCACACCAGTGCCATACCCCAGTCTGCCTCCCTCCAGCTGCTGGGAGACACTGATGGGTCATCATGGTGCCTACATCACAGCAATATTCACCTTTCTTTCCTCCATCACACAGATTAGCCTTCTCCATACTCCCAAAAGGAATTTTCCGTTTCAATGGGTATGTTAAAATCAGCCCCAAGCATCCTGGCGGCCCAGGTTATGATTGGCTTTCTGGGCTGGTATTGCATGTTGGTGGTGTATATCCAGCTATACATCCAGCAGTACTCCAAGTACTTCTCAACACAGCTACTCTCAATCCCTTCATCCCCCAGTCAGTATTGTCTCAACCCAGCCACAAGACACCTTGCACTTGGCCTCATTGGTTCACACGGGTCCACTTCTTGAGCTTGTCCAGGTCCCTCTGGATGGCATGCCACCCCTCAGGCTTGTCAACTGCACTGCTCAGCTTGGCATCATCCATAAACTTCCTAATGGTGCACTCAATCCTACCATCTGTGTCACTGACAAAGATATTAAACAGTACTGGTCCCAGTATGGACCCTTGAGCGACATCACTTGTCACTGATCTCCATCTGGACATTGAGCTGTTTACTACTACCCTCTGGATGCAACCATCCAGCCCCACAGCCTCCAGAACCAGCAGCACCATACACCGCTACTCAACCAAGGTGTCTGGTGGTCAGAGTAATGGCCATGGCAAATCCCATCCTTCAAGCACCAGGCACAGTCAGCGCTGGCTATTTGCATTTGGTAGATCTGGATCTCCTGCAGCCATTAAATTGCACCACGGGTAGGGTAAATTTACCCATGGAGACCTGTCCTGTCCTGCAGAATTAGCATGGTCTTCTCTTGGCTTTGGCTGCCAGTGCACAAAAGATATAATTTGCACAGACAGTATTTGTGCCTTACAGTGTCTCTTTATTTTCCACCTATGGGAGATTTCAGGAATTTAGCAATTCCTGAAGCCACACTGAGCAGAGCCCCTGATGACCACAGCTGCCTCCCTTTTTCTGACCTTGTCATCAGCCACACAGGCAGGCGGCAGCACAGCCTGGTCTAACGAACATTGCTCTTTACAGCTCTTTGGCTTTTTCTCTGAGGTGCTTTCAGTGATTATTTCTCACTTGACTTCTAAAAGCAAGTACACCTAGATAACACTGCACAGAGATGACCAAATATTCCAGCAGTTATCACTGTATATAAACACTTACCACAAGACATGCCCAATGTTTACTGAGAGCTCACAGAAGGAAGCAACAGAATGTGTGGCAGACACACCACGTTTGTCCCTGTCCTTAGAGGTATTACCCCAAGCTGATATGAGATAAGAGAGAAATAAACATTTGCTTAGCTCTGAAAACTCATAAACCAGCACATTTTGACAAGAGAAACCTGCCACGGAGTGCAGAGTAGGACCAACATTTGCTGTTGCAGCAGTGAAGGGATGAACTAGGGCTGCAAAACAAAACCGTACACCTGCATCTTCCTGGTTATCAGATTTGTGATTAGATGCGTACAAAGTATTAAACAGTGAATATATTTTTGCTTACATTTTGCCTGTGCTGTTGCACCATTTTGTTTCTTCATTCGGCACCATCTGCACTTACCTCACCTTCATTTACTTTGGGAGGCAGTGGAAAAAATCTCCAGTCTGTTTCTTGCTTTTGCATTCCTCCTTGCTGGCGATCTGCAGTAGGAAAAGGCAGAAATGTAAAAATCAAGGAAGCAAAATCCACCCCAGCAATTCTTTAATGTCCCTACAAAATTAGCTTTTTTTTCTACTGAAAAATAAAATTGGGAAAAAAAATGTATAAGGAGAGCCCTGTCTCTTCTGAATGCTTGCAGAAAATATTCCTTCCACTTTTACACCACTATCTTGCTAAACACTGAACATGAGTGCAACTAAAATTGCTGCTTCTGTGCTACGATGAAGTAGCAATAGAAATACCTAAGAAATTGTACACAGCACCATGTGGTTACGCTTTTTATCCATAAAAAAAATGAAGTTTGCAAGGAATACAAGAAAAGCTTCCACTGAAAAACACAGACTCTGAAGATGCAGTCTGGGCTTGGAAAGATATTTGAAGGAGATCCTTGAAATTAAGGACAACACACATCTGGGAATGCAGCAGCAAGTCCAACTGTTTAAAACCAAAAATTTCAGTATGAATAAAGTTGACCCTGCTAAAGAAGCCTGGGGGCGGGGGGAACACGTAATTAGATAAATAAAAACAAATAATCAAATATGAAAGAGCCAAAAGACTTGCAGGAACAAGGAAATGTGCTAAAGCTTACATCTCTGGCTCTCGTTGTAAACTTTTAAGACTGTTTAATGGAACAAACTGTTTTGAAATCTTGCCTGCCGGGCCTTTTTTTTGAGAAAGCACTGGGTTTGTCCTGTCTGCCCTGCGCTGGACCTTCACTGTGAGATCTCTGCTTTAATTTGACCTAAACCTCTCCTTTGAGTCTGGCCATTCTTTAAATCCATTCAGCACAAGGAGATATTTGCCCACCCAGTAGTTGTCAGAGTATCCATTTCCCCCCCTTTAACCTGGTACCAGGAGGCAAAAGAGGCAAGAAAGGACTGATGCATGTGGTTACTTTTAAAGTCTAAGAATACCTCCAGCCAATGCTATAAATCACTGGAACACTATTTCATCAGGATGGATGCGACTCTACTTAGCAGTATATCGCTCCATCTTTGCTGAAAATTTATGCGATTTCCTGTGGGAAGCTTTGTTTACATATTTTCTTATGAAAAAACTGTACTAGTGGAAAGTTCCCAGCTGGCTGCATGTGAGGCTTTGTGCAATAAACCGCTGAGAGGGTTTGCTGGCACCTCTAGCGCCCTCTGAGCAGCGAGTGCTCCCAGACAGTACCATCACATCCCATGCCCTGAGCTCTGCAGCAGGCAGGACTCCTGCATGTCTCCTCTCAGGTGCACCAGCCATTCTCCAGCTCCCTGCCAAATTCCTCCCTTTCACCTACCCTGTTTTCATCTCCTACACACAGAAAAATTAAATCAGTAACATTCAACTTCGTCCCATCCCTGGAGGTGTTCCAGGCCAGGTTAGATGTTTTAGGTTGTTTGAGCAACCTCATCCAGTAGGTGTCCATGTCAATGAAAGGGGGCCTGAATCTAGATGATATTTGAGGTTCCTTTCAACACAAACCACTCTGCGATTCTATGATTCTAACTAGTTCTGATATGAACTTTCATCTCTGAAGCCCATGTGAGGTACAAAGGTACAGAAGAAGCTGCTGCTTCAAACAAACACGTTCCTCCTTTGCTTTTAATGGGGCTCTCCCTGCTGTGCTGCCAGCAGTGCTAACCTCTCAACGAGCTTCTTTGAAGGATCAGCACCTACTAGCAGATTTGTGTCTGGCCATTAAAGATGAGGAAAATTGGTGGAAGCCTATAGCCTAGAAGCATCACCTGTAGGAGGGGCACAGGAAGACTTCTGACCAAGGAAGGGGGGCTGAGAGGGAAGCAGCCGACCACGACTGTCAAACCAAGCAAGGAAAATACGCAACCATTCAAGTGCTAAGCCCAAAAGTTTCTCCAAGGAGCTGCAACTTCACATTCTCCTCTTTTAAATCTGTGCTCCCCGAACCATAACGGTACTCCCCGTTTTCAGAGGTTAGCAACTGCACCTCCCCGCCTGCATCCCGCACCTTGTTTCCACTCCCAGGCAGCCGCCTGCAGCACCCAGCGCTTGTCCCTGGATGGCTCCCCAGGTTTGGAGACCCCTTCATGCCAGCCACCACCCTGCATACCAGACAAAAAAACGCATCTGTGGGGCAGGAGCTTTTACCTACATGTCTACAGGGCATCACCCGCACCCCCAGGGACTGATCCAGCACAGACACACACATCACCCCATCATGCTGCCAAGGCACAGCCTTGCAGGTCCCAAACAATCTTGCTTAAACACCCAAAGAAGGGAACAAAGAGAAGCCAGGCGATTCTTACCATGGGCTCCACATGATTATGTAACGTCTGCTTCAACAGAAGCAACTGTCATCTGGGTTAAATCTCAAGCTCATCCCCATTCCATCAGCAGACAAACTGCAACACACCTCTTGCACAAAACAAACCTACCTGTTTTCACGACTGAAAAGAAAAAAAAAATCAGTCAATCATTCCAGACAAGTCAGGAGGGGCACAACCCAGACCAAGTTTATGTAGTTAAGGTCACAGGAATTTGTTGACACGAGACCAGTCTCACACAAATTATTCTTGATTCTCAAAGCCCCTGGTGTTTCTGGGGACATCTGCACCATCAGGTCACTCTTGGCAAAACTCATCAGACACACAGGATCTCAGTCACGGGTTGCACGTGTGAAGGAATTGCTGCATTGGGACTATTATATCCCTCCAGCACTCACAGCCCTGTTCCAGCCTTGCTGGACACAGTAAGCAAATCCCTTCCCCAAACAGCCAGTGGCCTCTGGGCATCCCCTGTCCCACCACAGTGCCCTCAGATCCAGATCAGACTTGTGTCAGCTGCCACCACACCTCTAGATGTGGTTTCTGGGTTTCGCCACCTGTAGCCGTCATCTTTGGGCACCCAACAAGCATTCGAGAGCAAGGTTTCACTGAAGCTCCATAAAGGCAAAAAAACCCAAAACAGGTGGAGAACAACTGCATTAACCGAAGCCCATGTTAAAAAACAAGAGCTCCACAAGCACCCCGATTCTAGGGAATCTAACAGATGAATGGACCTGGCGCAAAACAAAAAGATTGACCGAAACAAAAGCTAAAAGCAACTGAGGACAGGCTGCCATATCGGGTCAGTGTAAATAAGGAGAGAAGCATGTATTTAAATGGTTTTATTTCAACTAATGCTTTGCCACCATATTACATCACTTTGAATAGCTTGGAATAGCAATATGATCTCAAAATATAGCAAACAGCTTGCCAAAGCAAGATAATATTAAATCCTATGGATACAGCATCTTCCTTCTTTGGCGACAATGCTTTCTTTTATCTGTAAAAATAGTTTTATGTTCCAGCACATTTGCTGTTTATTTTATTGAACCCTGCTGTTTATAACATTTGCTTCTTCCCTGCACAAAACCTCTCCACAATGTAGCATGGTTTTACATCCAACAGCATTTTAAATAAAAAAGTTAAATTTTTCATGCAGATTTTTGTAAAAATTATTTTCCAGAACTGAACCAAGATGCATACAAAAATGCATTCACTTCCACTCTCAGGTGTAACCGTGCCATCAGCAACATGATATCATACATTACTGCGAGAGGTCCAAGGATGGTGGTATTCTCGCGTAGAGTTTAACTTAAAAAAAACCAAAACAAAATAACCAAAAAAACCCTTTTTATAAGCAGCAAGAGAAAAAAAACTGCCATGCTTTACTTGTAATTAAAATAGTTAGATGTATAAAAAAGCACCATGTACAGAGAATACCAGAGGAAGATCCATCTTCCTAATTACACACTTCTTATTAAGCATTGTGAGCTGACCTGCAGGTCCCAACTTGTACTGTAGCTTTATTTGCAAAGTTAAGAAGTGGTCAAACCCAGAATATGCTTGGACTGTATGATAGAAATTAAACTGGACTGCAGACAGAAATTATATTTGTTTATACCAACCACCTTATAGCCTTCAGGGGTAAAACAAACACGCACCAAGTATCTGAGAAATAATGGGGTGAAAACAGCCTCAGAGCAGTGTTGCAAGACGCAGGTCTGTTATGAATGCATTTCTGTGAGCTCTTGATAAGTTAAACTTTCCTTTGGGAAAAGAGCACGTCTGTTGGTTAAAACTCCTCTCCCTGAGAATTTTGATAAGAGTTTGTCTTGCAAAGCAAAACAAAGTCCTTTGAACTTCAACAGTTCCTAGGCCAACAGCATTTCAACATGGTCACAGCTGATCTGCTACTCATGCACCCAGGGTGGCAGGTTGGGTTTTTGTTGTGTTTTGGGATTTTTTTTCTTTAAATGGAACCCCTTTATACTCGCTTCATTCCTCGGCCCATCAAGCAGGCAAACACGGTCATGACCATCTTCGGTTTCACCTCCACAAGATCTTCTGGAAGAGCATAAACTCTGGCACCAATTCTTCTTGCCATGGACACAGCATACCTATTCACGTGAAAAGATGAGTGGGTCAGCACTGATACTGATACTAGTAAACGACAAGTCGGCTCCTGCCCTATCCAACACAATTTCACCATCATCCTCTTTCTCAAGACTCAAGTTGTGCAACAGTCCAATCACACATTACATCTGTTTCAGATTTTTTTTTCCATCTTTTGCTGTATTCTTCTTCCACAGTAAAATGCCTTTAATGCCCTCATTGACCTTTGAATGTCGTCTACTTTACCAACATTTAAAAACAATATAATTAATATTTGCTAGGGCTAATAGCACATACAACCAAAGATTAACCAGCTAACACTTCTGTTTGCTCTTTAGGAATAATCAAACGACACTATTATCTACGAGAATCTTTGCTATCATTTTGCCACTGCAGAACAGTTGCAGAACACACATTTCAAAGGCATATTTTAAGAAGCATGCTTTAAACTTGACAACCTATTATAATTCAGTGAGATATGAGACATACAAGAGTTCAATTTCAACCCCCTGAGCCACCAGCTGAGCACTTCGTGTGCCTGAAGAAACTAGTGAGAAACACGGTATCATTGCTATGAACTGCCTGGGCTGTTCTGCATTTTTCTCAACAAGCAAGACAGTGCAGCCAACTGCTCCCTCCAGTGTCAAGGGCAAGGACAGCAATTAGATTTCAAGAAGTGCTGCCTGTCTAAAAGGTACAGTGAGACAGAAAACCACAGTAAACTGTGGCAAAAACCCACAGAGCTTAAGGCCAGCACATAAAAGGAGCATTCTTTCAATGCGAAATGGCTTTTGAGATAGCCAACTTACTTAGCGTTATTTTGTTTGTCATCTTCCGATAGGTTACCAGTCTTTACGAGGTCATAGTTGATACAACCAGGCTGTATAGCATCAATTAAATCCACGACCGCTAAGCTTGTGCTGATAGTCTTGTCCTAGAGAATACAAGGAGAGACAACCAAAGATGAATGTCTAATCCCCGAAGCGTACTTCCCACCTCAATTTAGCTGCTCTGCAACACATAACAAAACAAGGTGTAAAACAAGCCATTTCAAAACAGCAGTGTTCGCGATTACTCCCAGCTGGACCACAGGGAAAACCAAACCGCTGCTGCTTTTTTGGTAATATTATAAAATCATTACTTCAGCTTACTGCAGGTGCTTTGAAAATACGAAGCAGTAATCGATGCGCAGGCAGCAGATCTGCACCGCTGACCAGACAAACGCTCACCAGCTCCGGCCCCTGTGCTGGCCAACGTCTTAGCCCCCACCTCTGTCCCACAGCCTGACCACCCTCCCCTCCCTGCCACCCCATCAGCTGCCTTGCCCCACCACTGTTCCCCAACATGGACATTCCTCAGAAATCTTCTCTCCAGTAGCTTGAAGCCACTTTGTTCCCAGCATAGACTGAATCCTGTCCTGTTTAAACCCATTTTCTAAGATGCCCTGCTGTTCCTCCAGCCAAGGGGACGTTTGCGGCCTCCTTCTTGTTTTGGATGCAATAGCAGAAGTTGTACCTTGAAGTTCTGGATGGAGGTGGACTTGCCAGCTTCTTTTAGGGTCTGGTTTACCCAGCTGACTATTATGTCATCGTTAGCTTTCTGACCATCACCCAGGTCCTCGAGGACATTCAGTGTGTACCTGAGAGCCAGCAGAGAGAACAAAATTAGGCACAAAGCCTGGGCAAAGCCCTTGTGAGAGCTCTGCTTTTTTTTTTTTTAAACTCCTTTAGCAAAAAGGAAGAATCATCTGTCTTACCTAATGTGCGATTTCTGTAAAGCATTTAGTCTTCCAAGCCTTTCATGTCCTTTAATATGAGCTCACAAAATTGCCTAGACCCAGGACACGTGATAAACAGCTTCACCACTAACCATTTGCCTCATGGGGCTGATACATTACCTGTGAGTTGATCCACACCTCAAGCTAACATTCTGACCTCCAATATCAAATAAGGAGCTACTATACAGCTGGCTTGCAGATATATTTGCATTTTCTTGGAATTCTTCAGAAATAGATATGAAAAAGCATGCTCAACTTTAGCTGTTATTTTCCCCCTACTCCAATGCAGAAGGGTGTTATAATGCAGCTCTGGAATGCTTCTCTCTCAATTTCCAATTAAAAATTAGAACATAACAGTTGCATATGTTCCTGCTTAGGTTTTCTGCATGTGACCAGACTTGAGCAGGCACAACAGAGGTAGATGTAGTCGGCAGGATGTTCACAGATCCACCTGATGGTTCTCCAGCAGCCTCTGCTCCAGCTTTCCATGTGCCAGCTGTGTCATAGACACCCTCGCAAGGACAGAGTTTTTACAATCCTCCTCAGTGATCTGTTCCAGAGCCGCAATGCTCTCATGGCAAAAAAAAAAACCTTCCCAAACTCTGTAGTACGTTCACAAGTTTTAGACATTTGAGACAGGTCCTACCTTCTCATCAACTGCCAGACTAAGGCTAGTGTCAGCGTTGGGTTTCCATCATTCAGGTCCTGTCCTCCAATGCCAACCAGGGAGAATTTAGCTGGATGCTTTCCCAAGTCTACAGCGTAGTTACAATTTTCTAGCTACAGAGGAAAAGAGTTTAAACAGAAGATCACTCAGAAATACACTCACTTGACAGGAAGCCTCAAATAGGAATTTTTATTGTTCATGGCTTCTTTAGAAAGTCTTTGGAAATGCTTACCTTTTTCATATTTGCTCCAAGCTTAGGGTATGGAGGCTTATTAACCTTATTCCAGTCAACAGGAACTTTGATCTTTTCATATAACTGTAGTATTACCAGTGCATCTTGGAGATCACTAAAGTGGAAAACATCAATTAAGCCTAATGTTTCAAGATTTAAACAAACCCTAAATTTGTCCCATTGCTAGTTTTTACAAATTGTTGCAATTTCAACAAAAATTTTTCTTTAAAAAGAAAAAAAAAGTCAAAAATATTCAGTAGTTTTTCAGGGGAGGACAAATGCTTCAATGCTTAACATCAGATGCTGAGCTAAAGCAGGTTTTAGCAAAGCAATCAGCAACAGATCCAGAGATTAATTTTGCTCGATAAAATTCAAAGGTAGCCACCTCTCTGCACTGACTACAAGGACCCAGAGTATCTTGATTCCTAACTATCATGTCTTGGTTAAGTTCTAAAATTAAGTGACAAAGAATTTAGTCCCAGTTGCTCTAATGTAGTTGCTCAAGCAGATCTAAATGTATTGGGATCTCATGGCACCAATTTACATAACACAAAGGAAAACAAACAGTTTTCAGCCCCTAAAGCCAATTGCTGGTGTGCCAAGAGCTGTCTCAGAAATCCCAAGCTACTGTATCCTCCCTGCAGTCTGTGAGGATACACTCCCTGCCATCATCCTTTCTCAAGTTCTTGGTTTGGCCATTTGGGCAACAGGAAATGGGTGTGGGCATATCTCCAGTCTAATTTGGTTGGGTCTCTCCCAAGAGCCTAATGCTTACCCGTAGAGGTGATTTACATGGGGATTCACACCAAGGGAGTTCATCCAGTTGCGGAAAGTCCGTTCTTCCCGTGTCTCTCCTGGATGAGAGAAAATAAGTTCATGCAATTTCTGCAGGCTCAAAGCTGAACAGGTTTTTCCGCCTTGCAAAGCGGGGAGCTTTGAGCAGCACAGCTCATTGATTACGGTTTTTTGAGCAGAAAAAGGATATTTTTTTCTACTATAATTATTTCAAAGTAAGAGGATTGCCCTGATATCCAATTTTGGATGTCAGTTTGATTTCTCCAGGCCTCAGAGCATGCCTTTTGCACTTTCTGCAAGACAAAGCAGCAGGAAGGTCTTTTACACGAGTGTTAGCTCACTGCTGTCTGACAGCCAGTAACCCCAAGCCCTAATTTTAGTTCTGCCAACAATTAATGTTCCCACGAATATCTCACTGCATTAACTGAGGTGTTCCTGCCCACCACAGGAAATGGCAAAACCAACTTCCCAGCCCTGGCATGGGGACTGACGAGCTACTAGCAGTGCTCCCACAGGTTCAAGTCTACATCGGGGTCAGAGCAGCAGAACAGGCTGTCAAGTAGCCTTTTCATCTGCCTCAAATGCGTAAACAACCACTACAGCACTGAAGCCTCAAATTATAGGTGATACTTCAATGGAGATCCATCCACTGGGCACAGCCTTTCATCACATATCTAAGTGTTCACTTTAGGTATTTCCCTCCTGCTAATTTTGTGACTGATATGACCATCACCTTCCAGTAGGGTCCAGTCAATATCTTGGTTTTCAGGCTTGGTAAGTGCTGGGTACTTGTTGAACAGGTTGGCAACGAAGGCCAGGTTCAGTTTGGGATTGCCACTGACCACGTCAGCCGGTGTGACAAACTGTCGGCAGCCAAGTCGATCTGCCTGCTGAAGCATGTACTCCGCTCTCCGCAAGTCGTCCTTTTCCTGCCACAGATGCAACAGACAAGAGCTGTCATGGAAAAGAAAAGGCTACAAGGCAGATGGGAAACTCCTGACTGCTACCTGGCGCAATGTCATAATTCCACCTGCCTCCGTTAGGCTGCTGTGAATTAAACAAAAGGATGAGGAACGCACAGTGATCCCTGCTGCTGTGGGTGTTACTGTCCCAGTTTGTCTTGGTATTTTGCCTGGTGCTTTCAAAGTTTATATGCTTTCCAACTTTTATGCTTTTTTGAACCTGATGGTTGAAAAGCAGAAGTTAATATGCTCCCAAATGGAGCAAAACCACAAGTTATTTCTCAATCATATATGTTAATTGGTAGGTAGTGATCAGGCTTGCAACAGCCACTCATTTAGCACATACCCAAGGTGCACACATGCCCACTGATACTTTACATGCCCCAGAAATTAAGATACCAGGTTACCTAGATGTCACGGGCCAATTATAGGGTACAGGTAGTTCACAATTTTACAGCATGAGGACACAACAGCCTGAATACTCACGTTGAAACCCGACATGTTAATATCAATCTGAGGCTCTCCTTCTTTCTGCCCTTTAGGTGCTATTTGATTGAGGAGGTGGAAATAAGCTCTGGAATCCTGAAATGGATGAAAAAGAGAAGTCAAGTGTCCCGCACAGCAGTGAATACACCATAACAATTCATTTCAAGCTGATCCTTTACAAGTCACTGTGCATAAATGGCTTATGTACCTTTACTGAATTACCAAAATCTGTAAGCTTAAAGGAGTGTACAACAGCAGAAATCCAGGCAGCAGAAAAGGAAATAGAAAGGGAAAAGGTTAGAAATATTTAAGATTAAAATAATGGGTATTAACTGTTTGAAAACCACCTTTACTGCAAACTCTGGTGTCACCTCCAGTGGCTGGAGGAGACAGTGACCCTGTGATGCTCCCTCTCATTGCCCCCACAGCCAAATGCCCCACAGCAGCCATTCCTACTGCTACAGCATCAAGGAAAATCATTTAGCGAAGACAAAGTCTAGGCAAAAAAATGATTATATGAAGTCTGAATGTTTTCTCCTCTGTGTGCCCATTAGCTAGAATAGCCTGAAGGAAAGACGCCAGGGATGGTCACAAACTAGGAGAAGGAAATAGCTAGAGTAATTATTTATCAGCTACAAGGACCAAATGATCCTTGAGGTCCCTTCCAACCTGGTATTCTAAGTTCTTCCAGTACTCAGCACTAAGACAGACCTCAGCACATCCTGTCAGCCTACAGGCTGCCCCAGACAAGCCAAAAACTGTCAGTAAAGCTGTAGGTAATTTTGAAGTTAGAAATAAGAGTGACCATGCACATACACACACATGCACGAACACACAGCTAGGGGAGCTCTGAGCTTGTTTCCCTTCCTCTCTCCAGCCCACGATGTTTTGGACGAAATGCCATCACCTGCCAAGAGTGTGTGAAAGTCACGCTTTCTAGGGATATACTTAAGCATTACACTCTGTCTGAACGAGCTGCATGCCCTTGAAAAATTATTCCCATCAAAAAAGACAGAGTAAGAACATTTGAAAACACATGCGTAATACCAGTTTCCTACTTGATTAAAACATGGAACAGCCTTACAGCAGGATCCCACTAGCACTGGAGGAAACATTCAGTTCCACACTGGGCTCAACATCGTAGCAAGAGAGAACAGCACTGTGGTACCTTAATTATACTATCCATAAAATTCCTTTTAAACCTGTTCAGTGTATCATGTTAAGAGAAGTCTGCAGATGAAGAGCCTCATTTAAACATGCAACCACGACCCTGGCCTTTTCTCAGGCACGTGCATGCCAGGAGGGCTTTTGGTACCTTGATATCAGAGCTGAAGTTATTGATTTTGTGCCAGCCTGCGTTTTCCAAGTGGAAGTTGGCCCATCTTAGTAGCAGCTCTTCTGGGGACAGCTTCATAAGATCCTCCAGATTTTCACCATCACGAAGTAAGGCAGCCAGAGCTAGAATAAAAACACTTGTGAGGGGAAGGAAAGTTTTCAAGAGGCAAACCTGCATGCCAGAATCAGAACTGAAGCAATATTTCAGAACTAGGGTACAATACCAACCACAGATTAAGTCAAAATAATCCAGGTATTAGTGGAGTGTTCCCACTAATTCTTCTTCAGGCAGAGAAGAGCATGAATAATCTAGATAACTGTGTGTAAAAAACATTTTCCATTTTCTTGTATAACAATTATCTGGATTTTATGTGCAGTCTTTATGTTGATGACAGTAAGCTAAGTGTAAATGTACTTTTATCTCAATGAAAAAGTGCTTCCAAGCAGTTTCACATGCACTGTTAAAAAAAGCCAGAGAAGCCAAGAAAAGAACCATTTCAGCTCGCCAATGTTTCACTTGCCATTAATTTTCAGCCTAAGCCAAACAACGTTACCACTTTGTGTCTGGGAAGTCTAAATAAAAGATACTGAAGCTCCCCAATCCCCCCGGGGGCTCTGATAGCCCAATGCAGGAGCTCTTTGAATGATTTGAAAAGTTTAAATTTTGGAGGCCATCGTGCAGGCATAAACAGGCACCGGGGGGAAAGCTGCAGCACCACTGTCCCACAGCGAGGAATTAAGCGAGAGCTCAGCAGCACCACTGACAGTAACAAGGAGGATTTTAGGAGGACCAGGTAACTGCAAACTCATTCCCAAAGAGCTGAAGCCCTCTCTTTTTTCTTTTTGAGGGAAGATAAGCAGTTGTCTATGATCCTGAAAGGATGCAATCAGCTTTTGCCACCTCCCAACACTTCAACATACTCATGGCCAGAGCACACAGAGAGCCTATCCGGCCTGAGGCATCACAAAGCAACCACAAGGCTTGAGGCAAGATTCATCATCTTGAGTTACAGACTTGCGTCCAGCCAGTTTTCCAAGGCTGATACATATTACCGGGATGACACGACTCGCCCTCCTGAACCTGCTTCACAGCTATAAACGGGCTGGAGAGCACTCAGCCTGGAACATGCCCCAAGGAATCCAAGGGTGAGCAGCCCGCTTTCAGAGAAGAGGGGAGGGAAGAGGCAGTGATGGGGCTGGAAGTGACAGCACAAGCAATGTAGTGTTCATGCTTCAGAAGCAATCACTTATAGGTCCGTTTACCTTCGTTTCTGCTGAGCTCAATGTCAGCGAACAAGCCGATCTTAATGATCTGCCAGAGAAGCCCAAGGACCAGGTGGGGTTTCCCTTCCCTCAAGTCCTCTGCACCAATATTGACAACATGACACCCGATGGCTGATGCAGAATTCAACGCCAGGTTCAGGTTCTCCTGCGAACAGCACAGCCGAGTGAGACACAGCCAGAGGAGATGCTGCTTTGCCTTTCATCCAGCACCAGCAGTGGAGATTTCACCCTCGTCCTTGCTCCAACGGCAGCAGCTCAGAAGAAACGCTGCCAGAGGCTCTCTGGCTGAATTTTTAACAGAGCTGTAGTGGCAGCAGGCTGAATCAATAAGAAGTGAACTAGGCATGAGGGTTTAATTTCAGCCTTTGGTATTTAGTTTCAGCCTCTGAGTTATTTGCATCTAGTGGCATCAACAAGAATAAGGCTAGAGAAATGTTAAGTTATACATACATGCATGCACAGGCAGCCTCACAAAAACAATCTGTTGTACTATGTACTATGATTCATAGATAGTCAACCCCAATAATCACACTGTTTTAAAAAAGACAGTGCTGCACGTAATCACCACAGCAATATCAGGTGCCTGCAGCATTTCAGCCATTTTACTCATGTTGTCATTAACATTTTTGCCTTTTGAACTGTACCCACAGCACTGTCAATTATGCACAGTACAAAACTGCCTTTAATAATGAAACACAAGTTATAAAACTCGCTCTTTTCCACAGTTCCACAATAATCCCTTGAGCCACTGTGGTAACTTTTCAATATTTCTATATGAATATGAATTTTAGCAAAATTCAGAAATTTACTATACCTGAATTATGAACGGCGTGAGTTTCTTCTTGTTAATTGCTCTTTCATCAATTGTGTCCGGAACAGAAAGATTGATCATTTTGCTAGTAGGAGGAAAAATAACAACATTGGAACAACATTTAGCATTTAGTATTTTATCTCAACAAAACTCAATGCACTGTTACAACACTCACCACAGTGCATTTCCTTTGACCTGCTTGGGTTTGAGTATTACTTTTTTTTTTTTTTTTTAGAATCAAGGTTGTGTATATCTGAAGTTAATATTTTCAGTATCAACAATGTATTTGTAACTAATAGCTACGACTGAAACTTTAACTATATTGCTGGCCACTACTGCTCTCATCTGCTGGAGCAAAAAGAGCAAATGAATTATTCACAGCACAGTCACTGAACTAGCGAAAACTCTTTGCTCTGTTGACATCACTGCAGATTCTAGTAAGAAAATGCACTTCCTCCTACTGTAACGGTGTACTACAGCTGGGAAGAAAAAACTGCCCCAAAAAAGCAGACACTGAGAGCTCAGTGGGGAGCACAGGAGCGCAATGAATTTTTAGTCAACAGAAAACATTGGAAGTTTTTACTTTACGTTATGTACTACTTTCTACCGAGTTCAGTCTTTGCTTAAAGATCTGAATTACTTCAATCTGGAGAAATAAAAAAAAATTAATCACAAGCTAAAGACAAAAAAACAGGAAATGAAAGGCCCATTAAACATCTTTGGCGTATTGATAGAGTCACTGACATTCCAGGTTGATCCAGTCCTCCACTATACTTATTCACTTACATTTAAAGAAACAAACAGAAAACATAAAACTAAAAGAAACCCCATAAATAGAAATCGGTTGGTATTTACCAGACCTGGATGCCTTCTGTTCTCAGCATGCAACAAAATAAGTTATTTTACTAACTTAGTGCAGCTACTATGAAAAGCAACAGAGGCTTCTCAGAAAATCCAGTTTGGGTGTAAATTCATAAGGTCACTAACATTCCCAAAGGTTACTGTCTGTACAAATATCAAAGAAAATCGGCTATTTAACACATATGCCCTTCCCCAAAGCTACCTAGCATCAGGCTGAGTTTGCACCAGGATAATTTCTGCTGCCGCAAGGCACCATCTCTCCTTCAGCAAACTCAGTCTCAAGCTCAAACAAAACCACTAGGCAAAAACATCAGCTTAAGCATCACGCAATGACAAAGCAAGCCAGGGTGACTAAGCTCCTTTTTACAGGTACAAAACATTATGCATACACACTAGTCAAAAAATCTGCCTCGAAGAGGATGAGAATTCCCCTCACTACAGTTTTGAGAAGTTATTTTGGGGATTTTTATTTATTTATTCATTTACTTATTTTAAACACAGGAGCCATCGTGACTTACCATAGCACAATCCCGTCTCCCACAGCTTTGAACAGGTCATCTGTATTTGGGTTCATTGGAACAACGTGCCTACAGTCAGGATCATTTTCCAGGGCTTTGTTTATCCAGTTTACAAAGGCATATTTTTCTTCCTCTAAGATAACCAATTGTAAATTTAATACAGGCTTTTTCACAACATGGCAAAGATTTTCCCAAAAGAATCAGTGTACAATAGCCCAGGGAAATAAAAGCCTCACTATCATTACCATACCATCTTATTAAAGTCACACAAAGTTCAAAGAAATATGACTTTCACTTCTGATTACCAGAATATTCCTGTTATTTACCTGTTACTCAACAAGTTTATTATATTCAAGGTGACTTCATCAGCAAACACAGTCAATAAAACAAATAAGCACACATTTATTTTACACACTGCTAATCTTGTATTACCCTCTAATTCTGTCCTGCTCTCCCCCTGACCTGAGCTCATTCAGCTATTGGAGAACAGAAGCACAGCACAAGGCAGTAGAAACCTACTATTGTTAGCACAGAGAATCACCCAAGAAAGGATACAAAAGTGCAATACCTGAGTAGGAGTGCTGCGTCCCCTCACTGGAGAGCTCTGAGGTGCCTCCGATCGCACAGATTCCTTCCTTCCTGTTAATTGCTTTCCTGAATGTTTTAGCAATATCGCTGCTTTTCACCTCTTGGAAAATCTACAATTTAAAGTGCTCTGTTAGACACGAAAAACTAGTTTTCATAAAATGAAAGGATCACAGAAGAAGTTATTTCTTCTTGGCTTTAAAGCAAACTTTATAGTAAAATCAGCAAACGTGAAGTGCCCAGCAAGGGTGTAGTGGTATTAAATTTAATGCGGATAGTGGGCAGAGAGTCATTCCACTCCCTCAAACACGTATTGAAAGTGCTTATTCAAACAGAAGAATTAAGCATGAAGGACATTGCAAACATTTACCTCTTCTAGTAGATTTCACGAGATCACAAGGAAAAAGAACCACAAAACCTTTGCAGTCTGAGAGCAGGTACACATGCAGCAGTTTCCGTGGGACCAAAGTTGAGAAAGCTGTTGTGCAATTTTAACCTTTCTGTGTAAGCCAGATGCTCGTGTGACCGTGACTTTAGTTTACCCACAACCCAATAAACAATTCTCTTTAAGTGTACAGCAGTCCTATCTGCAATAACGCATAACCACGAGCATCCCAGGTAAGGATTCCTCCTCCTCCAAGACCAGGCTTGGGCTAACTTACAAAATACTCTCAACGTGTGAGGGCAGAAGAGATGCTTCAGCACAGAGAGTTCACATGCACCATTTGTGCAGGCTGGACAGTACTATTGGTGACCCTGAGGCCCTATAGAACTGAGCAACTATTAGCAAAAATACATTCAATGGCTTAAAAGTCTTCTGTAACTCCCTCAAAACTCAACCAAATTAGTTTCAACCAGTCTGAAAACACAAATGAAAAATACTCAGGATCTCTAAACACTACTCAGTGCTGTAAACAGCACTGTAAAGCAGAGCAAAGGGCTTCTGTTAAAAAGAGAGGGGAGTTTGCCCACTTGGCTGCAGAGGCGTCACTGCAGGACCAGCCTGCTGGATGTGACTCTTGACTTTCCCCATCCCTTAAACAGGGAAAGTGGCAAAGTCAAGATGATGCAGTGCAGTCAAACCATCTCCTGATGGCATGCAGAGGTTCTGCTCATCACAGTGATCAGGTAGAGCCGAGCGAAGGCTCGACAGCCAAAGAGTTTTGGGGTTTCTGGTTGGTTGGTTTCAAACACAAAGATTTTAATACAGATTCATTTATTTAAAAATTTGCTGGACTAACTACTGGTATTGCAGTAGTTTTCTTCTTTGAAAATACATACTTTAATGCTGAGGTACCATTAAGTTACTTGGTCCCAACCTCAAGTCAGTTCATGTCATCCTTTGCCCTATAAACCCCATCAAGGGGCTCAGAAAATAGCAACAGTTCTGTTTGTAAAAATTCTACAAATACCCATTGTTGCTACTGTAAGCTTAATTGACTGTAAGACATTTCATGTTTACTGGATCATTGGTACCATTCAAATGACAGAAGAGATTTATTTCTTCCTTCCTAGTGCAAAGTTAGAGTTATGGACCAGCTCAAACCAACAGCTGAAATGTGCACCCAGCATGCAAGTGCTCACAAACCGCAAACAAACTCCAACTTACTAGTTGACTCCGAACTCAAAGGTTCAGAGGGTCTGAAAATAATTAAGGAACAGAAGGTGAAGATAAATTGAGTAATATCCAGAAAAAAAGCTGACGTAAAAACAGCTCCCTCTGTGTACTGCACATAGTTCTATTACTCTTCCAGCATTCAGTCAGAGACTAAAAAGGATGAAGGGATGAACCAGTATGATGACTGAACCAGCATCTCAGAAGAGGAGTTGTGCTTTCACAAAAAAAAAAAAAAAACAACTCTGATCTATTTATACAGAAAAAGACTGAAGGCTAGGCCCATCTTCCAGCTTCTCCTATCTCTTTAATCCCGTTCTTCCTTTCTAAGGCCACATAAGCATCTGAATTTTCCTAGATCAGCATTTCAAGTGTGTCTTGAAATGCCCTCTCAAATCTTTAGCGAACACTTGTTGTCCCATTAAATTGGGAAAGGAAATTGTACTGCTTCACTGGGAAAACAAGCATTCATCTATGTGCCTTGAAAAAGTGAATACTTTTCAGTCAATTCTGTAAGCTCAGAGAACTGGAAATCCTTTTTCCAGTTGTCACCTCGTATGGAAATGGTATTTTGGCCTCCAACGAAGTTTCCATATAGAAAAAGCACATGGATTTTTTGTGTTTTGTTTGGGATTTTTTTTTTTTAAACAACGTATTTCCTTCTCTGTCAAACATAAAGGCTTGCAGTAATAGCACAAAAGACTGGATAGATGCAGAGATCTGTGAAAAGAACTGATTTTGACATGGCAAGTCCTCAAAAGTGATCAGTTTGTAGAAAGAAAACTAGGAGGGTAAGTGGCTGAGAAGCCAGGTTCAAATCTTCTACCCTCTTCCTCAGCTTTGCCTAAAAGGTGTCCCGCAGGCTGCTGGAAATTCAGAAATACCACTCACATAGACAAACTCTTCAAAACTAATCTTCCCATCTTTATTCTTGTCGCCATCAATCATGAGCTTCTGGATGATCTCTCTCACTTTGTACCCAGGGAGAGGCAGGTTGGCTTCCTTGAAGAGCTCATGCAATTCGTAGTCGCAGATGAACCCATTGCTGTTGAGGTCTGAGGAAGAGAAGGAGCACGAGAAGGTTTTAGAAATGCGCCAATACCCAAACAGGACCAGCTCAGGCAGCGGAATAGAAACACTGTCCTCATGCTCTAGAGTGCATTATGGAGAGCAACCTGCTACTAGGGATATCTACAAGACACGGAGGCAAGGAGGAATCTCCTAGCATGGTCTATCACAGAACAGCTGTTTTGGGGGGCACAAAGCATTCATCATTGCTGAAAGCAAGATCTGTGAAGGATATGAACACACAGCAGGATGTCCACTCCAAAAATACCAAGTTCAAGTAGTACGCTATTCAATGGATACCACCAAGAACACATCAGGAATCAAGAATATACACAGCACATCCTCAGAGTGGACACCAGTGCAAGGCATGAGACCCTTGCGTCTTTGGGCAGCGCCAGCTTTGAAGCACAGCTAAGCAGGATGGCTCCTGGCACACTTGACCAAATCTCCCATAAGTTTCACAACACAGCATCAGCATTTTCATAAATGATCTCCAGAGTATTTCTTTTCACATCTAACTGCAGCTGGCTTTGCATCTTAAAAATAGACAGTAATGAAACACAGCACTTCTTACTTCCTTAGCTGCAAACAGTAAGTCAGCTCTGCATTTAGACTTTAATTTAGACTTTTTTATCATGTTGATAGTGATTTTACCCATTTATCGCTGAACAGAAAATTGCAGCAGATATTTTAATGCTGCCCAAGAACCTTCTGCAAGGACACTTGCTTTGAGAGTCAACCACCAAGGCACAGCAGCATCGCATGATTAGTAAGAGATTATTGCCTACTAGATTTGGGAAAAAAGAAAATGAGAATCTGGTGCGAATCTGGAACTTTTCATACCAACAGATCCTAACCCCTTTAGGGACATCATCTCACGTACTGACCGTACAGGGCAAATCCAGCAGCCCCAGCCCTTCTCCAGGCACTCGAGGTTACCACCATGGAGAGGCACAGGTTGGGTGCCTCCTCCCTCAGGCTAACCAAGACGAGCAGATAGCACAGCTGGTACCCAGGCTTCAGCAGGGTTGGGAGTCCAACAGTAGCCACAGTATCTGAAGCAGTCAGACAGCCCAAATTCATATCCAAAGACAAAACCATAACCCTCCAAAATGTTCAGACAAACAGGGATTCAGGACATGTGATGCTAAAATCCCTTTGCTGGAGACAAGTGGTACAGACAATCCAGGGAAGTTAACTCAGCGCCTGAGCTGCCATCTCTTCCCCAGGACTGGGGCCGTGGGGAGATACCAACCCTGAATTACTGCTGCTTATGGGGAATACCTGGATGGGGTGAGGAGGTGGATATTTAGCAGTCTCCTACAATCATCAGTCAAACACAGGCTCTGCAATGTTGACACAGTGCCTGTCCTGAAGACATCATCTGAACAGTTCAAGGCTAAATGAAGAGCAGTCACTGCATTTAAGTAGCTGTGTTACCTTGTCCTCCCCCTCCAGAGCTCCTGGTGTTGTGATGGGGCACAACTGAGTGCCACTCATCACCACCAGCTGCCAAAACCACACTGTGTTGCAAGGCACTCGGCTCCATGTGGCTTCACACAGCCACCATTCTGTCCATATCCCACATGGGAGGATTTTTCTGCTATTTATAAGGCAGAAGCCTCTCCCTAAGGACATAGAGCTAAATTCCACTCAAGCAACAGCTTCTGCTGCCCAAACACTTGCAGGCAGCAGGCTGCTACCAGCTCTCCAGCCTGCACTGTGGAAAAGCTGCACCAGCCCCAGTATTTGGGCTTGTTCAAGAGAGAACCCACACCACAGGGGATGGGGTCAGTATTTATGCTTAAGGTAGATCCTGTCAAGACTAAAAGAAAACAAACAATCAAGGCAGCTCTAAAGTCCATTTTTTAGCAAATTTTGAAAGTCTATTTACTTTTAATGAGGTGTCGGTGGTGGTTTTTAGGTTTAGTTTCACAGCAACGTTCCAGCCAGTAGCACATCCTCACCACCACCCCAACCTTCCTTACTTTCCAGATCCATGTGGGATTTTAAAATTGTTTTTATAAGGCAGCAAGAGAGTGAAATTCATATGCTTAGTGGCAAACAACCAAAGTAACACAGAGCTTATACTCCCTTTTCCCTAGGTTTCAAACTAAAGAGGAGCATCAATTCCAGTGGATTAATAAATACATTAAACTACTTTAAGAAATGTCAGTGTTTACAATAATGTTGATGAAATGAAGTGTTTTGGGCCAATGATTAATGATAGCAACAGGCTGCTGTCTGGCCATCATTTTCAGAATTTTATTCCAAAAAAATACAGGCTTACAAAGGCAGGCTTTATTAAACAGTCCAGCCTGCGATGTCATCAGCAAACTATTTCCCCTCTAAATAAATCACAGCTTCTTCTGTTAAAGTTTTCTTACAACTAAATTGAACTCTATAATATAAATCTTTTCCCTGCCTCACAGCCAGTGAAGAAAACCAGGCAAGAAGGGATTTGCTAATGTCGAGGGCCTATGGACCCAAAATAAAACTTTGCTTTCAGCTTCAGCTTGCCTACAGCCAACACTCATTGCTTTAGCCTGTGCTTGACTGAAATAACTACAACCCCTTTGCCATGTTGCCAAATTAAGCAGGTAAATCCAGAAACACCTTTTCATCACTTCTTCCAATCAATCCACCACCTAAAAAACCTAAGTTTTACATCTACCCAAACGCAGAAGGCAAAGGACAGAAAAACACGACTTCAAAATACATACTGTAGCCTCCATAGGATCACAGGTGTGATTTTGATTAGCATTTGGTAAAGGTTTTCCTCTTGACACATCTAGCTTAAGCTTCCAGAATTCACAATATATATGGTATTTCATAAGACAAAAGCCTGTTGGGTGAGACACCAGGAAACCGAGCTCCAAAGTCCCTCTCTCTAACACACTGGAGAGATCCACTAGGTAAAAGGATGTTTAAATCTGTTCAGAGCTCAGTTCTACATACACAGTCCTGCAAGAGTTTTAAGGGTATAATCTAATTAAGGAAATAATCCCCAGGCTCGCATTTTGGTTTGCTGGTAGAAAAGAAACCATAACTTAAAAACCCGACTGAAATGCAACTGAGGAGTTTGCCCAGACTTTCATCCGGTCCATCCACGCTTGCTCAGCAGATCTCAATCTCAGCCTGAAAGCATCAAATCTGGCTGCAGGGCAGATATCAGGAATTTATTGCAGGCTGGGTCAACATCTGCCCATTTTGAGGGTTTCGTTTCACCCCTGCAAAGGAGCATCTTCCTGGTCCTCCAGGTGTGCTTAGTTCAAAGCAGATTTACCTCTGCTCACTGAAAAAAAAAAAAAAAACCCTAAAAAAATTAGCAGTTCTGCAGCACAAAGGACCATTTGTTACACACACTCACATGTGACTCAGGAGCACGGCACCAGGGAAGATGCTGCACATCAGTGGCTCTCAGCATCTGCGTCGGGCTCAGACAGACAGCACAGTCAAATGGGAAGTGCACACACTGTTGAGTAACGCACCTTAACTCCCTCAAAACCCCGGGTCTTATGACGTAAATTCTTCCAAGTCTTAACAACATCCCAAATCTATTATTTACTTCATAGATTAAAAAGGCACCTATGTCCCAGACACTCCAGGAGCAGAAGTGAGAAAGATCCACTGGTTCTACTGCAAGACCCTGCAGTGAGTTAATGGGTTTGCAGTCAAGATGCTCTCATTCCAAGTTTAACTTCTTGGATGCAGAAGGGCAGGCTTAAGTGTTAAAGCCTGGAGGATGTGCTAGCCTGTGGTTTTGGCTTGGTAGCAGAGCCAAATAACCTTAGCTAGTGATTGACTAAGCGGTGGAACATGGACTCATTCTCTTTAGCCCTGTAAACATGAAAAATAGGCCTGAGATTGGTATCCCACAGGGCAACTGCTTCCCTTCCAGCTGTCTCTGGCATTAGAGTTAATTGTACAAAATAGCAAATTAAAAAAAAGTAGTCATCTTTGCAGCACCAGCAAGTTCCGTAATTATTTCCAGCATTAGTGCAGGCCTATCGTATGGTGCATTGCTGGATGTCCTGCAGCAGGGCTAGACTTCAGATGGAAGGTGGTCTAAAATCCCTCTATAATAAAATCTGAAATGGTATTCAACAGCTGAAGAGGCTGTCAAAATAGAAGCTATCCCCAATGAAATCTTTCTGCGTATGGCCCAGAATTGCTAACGGAAGAAAGCAAAATCGTTTTAACAGACAAGCAACAGCCTGGATTCGTTATAATCTGCCTGATGGAAAGGAAACTACAGCACATCTGAAGTTTCCTATTTCTACCGAAAGATGCATGCACGCCAGCTACTAAACCTGGGAAAGGTCACCGCAGTGATGTACGGCACCAGCTCCTGCCCGTATGCAGGGGGCGCAGCAAAGCCGCAAGAAACTGAATGCAAAAGCTGCTTCAGGCTCCTGCTCAGCTTCCTCCCAAAAAGTACTTAAAATAGCTTAAATAACAGGATGCAAGAGGGGAAAGTAACCCACATGTTTCCTTTTAAGGATATATGCTCAGCAGGACACACTCTAGCAGATCCCTATTTGACTTACGCTAACCTTTCAGAGCATTGTTTTACCACCTCGCAGCAGCGAACAAAGTGTTCAGCTGGGTTACAAATTTTAAGTACTCGGTGTTTCCAAATAAGATGCTTATCTCTGCTACTAGAAATGAGGAGAAGGAAGACAAATAAACAGAACAAGTTTGCAGATTTTGTTCTGCCATGCCTCCCCTATGAAGTGCCACTGTTTGGCCAAACACACACATACACTCGCAGGAAAAAATTCAGAGATCAGCTGAGATTTGGAGCAACACGGTCTTCTCTCACTAACCTGCAGGTCATTCATACGAGTTATTATGCCCCACTTAACTACTGTTTTTCAGATGTTAAAATGCTTTTTTTCACCGCTGCTGTTTACCACTTTGACCACTTCCAATAAAAATACCTGGTTGTAGGATCCTGGGGGCCTCTTGTCCGAGCCGTAGCTGACTTTAGTGCTAACCTTAAACCATGGTTTCTCACCTGTGAACTGCTTCTAGGAAGCAAGAGGTAGTCTATGGGACTTTAGCCTTTTGTTGGCTGTTGGAGAACAGCACATCAGCTGCGTGGGAGAGAGAAGATACCTTTAAGCGTCAGGGAAGGCAAGTGGGGACAGAGCACATAGTAACAACAGTAACACTTCACTGCCTTCCAGCATCACCAGATGCCTCAAACTGGTCAAGCTGTATACAGAAAAGCTGGTCCAACACACACCTTTAAATTTCCACCAACCTACACACCCAAAACAGCAATTTGCCCAATGCTAGTGTTAAAACAGACCTCCAGGAAGCCCATGCAGCCATGCGTTGGAGCAGGCCACATCTCAGCGAGAAGAAATCACCCCCTGAGACACTTCTTCCTCCCCACATCTCCTTTACAACATCCTAGAAACCAACCAGATAAGCTTTGCTATAATTGTACTTCTCAGCTGCATTCCAAGTCTTCCAGGTAGCTGAGAGACAAATGCTTCATATTAAACAGCAGCCTTAGTCCAACTTTTCTTCCTATTCACTAGAGATGGTATTAGAAGTTTCCAGTGAAAGTCAGTCACCCAGTTAGCAACCAGGGCAAACATGGCTCCTTTAGGAAAGAATAAAAAGAATGAGAACATTAAAGACTTGTCAGGAGCGCATGTCCCAGAGCAATGCTTGTGAGCTGTGCCATGCCTAAGGCACACAAAACAGAAGGCAGTTGTAAAGGACTAACAGATCTCTCTCTGTGGGTATGTCCAGGTGAATTACCACATTTCTCAATAATACTTAAGTTTTGATACTGCTTTTATAATTTAAAACCAAGAAGGGAACAAACCTCCTGATCAGGGCGAGTTGTTTTCCTAAAAGAAACCAGGATTTGACTTGGGTTTCTCTGTGTTTCCAGTGCAAAGGCAACCAACTAACTTAAACTCAATAATTTCCTCCGTCCGATACTAATAACAAAAAGCCACCACATTCCAGCCAGGTCAATAATTTTGTTTATCCAGGGACAGAAAGGCCTGCCTACATCCCAGTCTTACTAAGGTGTGCACTCAGAGGCACCTTCGGCAGCGAGACACAACGGTCACTCATCTCCCTCTGCAGCAGCTCACTTCAACCTCCTGATAAAGTCTGGGGAAGAGCAAGACAGGAAGAGGAACCACCTAAAGTGCAATTTGCTTTAAGTTCCAACAGGGAATAGTGCTCCGTGAGAATCGTTTGTCTTTGAAATTTATATTTCTCTCTGCAGATGCAAATTTAGAGCAAGCAAGTGATTCCATAGCCACCCTGCTCTAGAGGGCAGTCTACCCAATACAGACACAAGGCAACTACCCATTTGTATTTATAACCAGTGCTCAAGCGATGCCGATGTGCGCTTCGGAAAAAAGAAACACTGGCTCTGATCGCTTGTGCAACTCATTCCCGGCCGGTGCCAGTCCCGGGTGTGGTTCCCCAGCTGCACAGGCTGATCTCAGTCCATAGTGCTTCAGTCCAGTTCCCATCCCACCCCACCCTGGCGTTTCTCTGATCCTCCAAATAAGCCATATCAGGAAGCTAAACCAGCAGAAAACAATTTTCTCCATGAAGTCAGTTTTCTGCCCATTTCATCTTCCCGATGCAGCCTGCCAGAAGCTTCTGCACTGCTAAAGCAGGGGGAAAGCTGGAACTCGGGCAGAGCAGCTTGGGCTGTGCAGCCCCTCGAGCACTGCAGACTGTTAGGGAGGTGAGAACCAGAGAAGAAATTGAGCCACCAGAGGGCAATGCACATGCACCGCAGCCACAAAGCATTTTATTATCACCACAAGCAGCTCCATAATGGCCACGTAAACAGACACTAATTAGGTTTTTGCCTGCAAGCTCACACAACGTCGTGCCTCAAATGCACCTGCACAAACCAGAAGCGTAGCTCCAACATTTATCATCTGCACGGCTCAGCCAATGTGCCAAAACCAATATCATCAGAACCAAACACTGTGCAAGCCCTGAAGTGGTCCATGAGCCAAAGTAATGCAATACCTGTTCGGATAGTAGCTCTGCCATCAGGAACCAATGAAGCCCACCCTGGAGCAACAGGGCAAGGCTGTCTGCCAGTGCTCACTGACAGCCAGACTGCCCATGTCCCTTCCTTTATGCTCCTTGGCTAGAAGTCACAAGCCAGAAGCAACAAGACTGCCAAAGAAATCCTTGGCACAGAGAAGAACACGAGAGCAGCAGACTGCCCACATCTTGCTGGCACTGCTGCTCACAGAGGTGGGATAAATGCATTTCAAACGTACGGAGAGGAGCAAGGTGCCCTCCTCATTACGACTTACCAACTTTGGCAAAGGCCTCCTTGAGTTCCTCCAGCTCATCTTTGGAGATCTGCATAGTGTTGGCCATCTCATGAATTTAGGGAGTACCTAAATGGAGAAAGAGGACACTGTGAAATGAGGCTGCATTCAAGTGTATGCGATTTTGAACAGCATTATAGCAACAACCAGTACCAATGACACTACAGTTCTCAAAGCCATGTTTGACTTTCCCCTAAGAAAACATGTGTGAAACTCAGATGTGAAACACACTCCTTAACAAGTCAAAAATCCCATTAGCCTTGTTAGTAATTACCTCTGTGTATTTATTTTATGTGCTATACTGCTCTACACAAACTAAGGTACCTGCTATCAGCATGTTCTGTAGGTCAGAAAAATCACATCTCCAGGGATTTTCCACAGCTTTGAACAACATTAGAATCCAGAATTAAAATATTAATGCAAGAGATACTGAACGCTCTGCCCTCCCGTCTCTTCTGAGAGGACATAGCTATCAAATCCAAACAACAAAGATTTTGAACAGTGCTTGAAAAAGGTCTTTTTGCACATAGTAGTATATCTGATATTGTTTGCAAAAAAAGAAATAGCATGCTTTTCTACAAGAAAACTGTTTGAATAAACAACTACCTATTTCCACAGAGTCAGTCTCTCAATAAACCATGTAAGCAACAGGCTGTTTGCACTGTCACTGACCCCCTCCACCCTCCTGAACAAGGCAAGTATGGAACACCGCAAGCAAGTACGCAACACCAGGCATCAGCCAGGCTCAAACCTCAAGTATGCAGAAACTCCACTTTGATTAGATCTTCTTGGTGTTTAAGAAATAGAGAGGATGAAGCATACAGTCCCTACAGCCACCCGCTTTAATCCTCTTTTCCAAGCACTGATTAGATGCCACCTGGTCAGGAGGTATCACCATAAGAACCGGGAGAGGCCAATGACCCGCCCATGTTCCCTTCCCACAACATTCATGATGCAGCATCAAATGCCTCATTGGCACTTTGACTAATAAATCCAAGAGAGATCAGCAACTGATGAAACAATGCAAACAGGGCAATCGCTGTGCGTGAACAAAAGGTGGGCACTGATAAGCACATTCTAGCACACGTGATAGCTCTAGCTCGTGGTCTTTAAAAACAGGGATCCGGGCAGGCTCAGTGCAACTTCAAATGAAATTTGTATCCCAAGATTTTTCAGCTTCCACTCTGTTAGCTACAATTGCTGTAAGCCGAGAAATAAAAAGTTCCTCCTCTGCCTATGGGGACAGACACAGCCGTCTCCTCCTCTGCAAGCAAAAGGAGGAGAGGTGAATTCAGGTTTATAGACAGTCAGAAGGCAGGATCCTGAACGGGCTGTCCCACTGCTCAAGCGACAAGAGGCTGAGTTTCACCAATGCCTGTGTTCTGAATAGCAAACCTCTTTTGTCTGAGGCTCCCAGCTGCCTTCACAAGCTCTTGTCAGCTTAAGAACACAAGTTTGCCTGTAGCTGTAAATATTCATTTTTTCTAACACTTCACTCAGTCTGGAAAGAATGAAGTCCTGTAGAGATGAGTGCGATGAGCAGGTGTGGCAGCCTGGGAAAGCAGCTCAGACAGGTGCTAGCAGCACAGAAAGTCAACAAGAAGTTTCATCACTGCAGAGACTTTAAGGGAAGCACTTCAGACCCCACCTCTCAGCATCTGCAGAGCTGCCGGTGAACACAAGAAGATGCTTACCAGTCAGTCCAAACCACCAAAAGCAAGACAGCCAATTTCAGATTGCGCTGGTACTGCAAGAATGGGGCAGGTGGAAGAATTGCAGCAAAGCTGACACAGAAAAAAGAAAAGCACCACAGTAAAGATTTTTACTGTTTCACAGATAAGTTACAATAGTCGACCAAAGAAATGATACCATGCAGGTGCTTGGAAGAGGCAGGGATGCTGTGTGTAGTGCTGCCTGTCTTGCTGGATGCTCAGTCCTCATTCCTGAAGCAGACCCTTCCCTGCTGCACTCCCAAGGGTGCCTCGGTGGCCCAAGTCTCGGTGCCACCAAAGCCTGGCTGTTATTTCCAAGGGATAAAGGAGTTGCTCAGCAAGAAAGTCAGCTCTGAGCAAGCTTGGTGTATTACCATAGAAGGCAAATTTCACAATTAGCAGAAACTTGGGGAACACTGTTGGGAAATGGCTATGTAGGCAGGCAGGTGGCATGAGCCGCCAGGCAGGAGAGGCTGAGCTGCGAGACTGAAGATTCACCCAACCCTCTCTTCATAAGCTCTGCCTTCTTCTTAATTCCCACTTGCACCAACTCATTTTCAAACCACGAGGATTTCCCTTAAAAAGGGAATTCCAAAAGAATCTTTATCTAACCATTTCACTGGCATTTAATCTGCTACTATCTCTAACAATTTAAGACTAAAACAAGCAGCTAATACCACCATAAGCTGAGAGGTTTGTTTTTTTTTTTTTAAAAATAAAAAAAGCTGCCATTTGACTTTAGCAAGGAAACACCACCTTTGGACTCACCCTGCAGTTGTTTGAACTAACTGTTCAGCTCAGTTAGTAAGTCTACAAAACAAGTTTACCTCTCAGTTCTCAAAGCATCTCTTCCTTCTCCCGTTCTGTACTTCAGAGGAGAGGGAGAATTTGAACCAACAGAGAAAAAGCAAACACTTGAGCTTGTTGTAGGTGTTCGGGAAGGGGATAGTGTGTTATGATACAGGAAAACAGTATATGAAAAGGTTAGTGGGCAAAAATGTTACAAGTTGGCAGGGACTGCTAAGCTCCCCCCCAGCAATTTTACAGAGATTTTTTCGCAATGGAGAGGTATTACACCAACATTGGCACACTGGGCTGGGGGCAGGGGAGCTTTTCGTTTCTTTGTTGTGTGGGTTTTTTTTCGTTTGTTTGTTTTTAACAGCTGAGTCTAGGACATTCAGAGTGGTGTTTTTCATTCAGATGCATTTTTAGACAAGAGGCTTTGTCTTCACAGACATAAAAAGCTCTTTTATCACACTGGCATAGGGATCACACATCAGCTGCCTCACTCGAAGCCCTGTGGGGACAGAGCACCACGCTGCTCACGCCTCACCACGTCACAGTCACTTCTACTGCAAGCAAAGTCTCTGCCAGGGCATGCAATGACAGCCAGAAACACACTCACATCTAAAGACCCGTTTTAGAGGAAGGAAGAGAGAATAAGGCAAAAAGAGGAGACTGGAGTGAGTTAGTGACCCCACTGTCATTTTACACCCTGGTGACAGACAGCCCATCGGTCAATGCACTCATAAACAGTGTATAAGGAAGCAATTCCTGCTCCAGATCCCTTTTGCTTCTGCGGTCATCCCTCACGCCACAGAAAGCAAAGGCAGCTCCATAACACAGGGATGCACAAAAGAAGCTTCACAGAAGAGCCGTGGACAGACTGCATCCAATTTCTGTCCTCTGAAGACTTCACTTTGTGCTGCAGATCAGAGCCGCTTTGAGTGCGTCTCGGGTTTTTCGAAGATCAACTCCCTTCCCAGAGAGGGGCTGTATCAAGTTTCTGTGCAAACAACTTTTATAGCTTCTAAACACACTGCACTCACTGAATCAGGGTTAGTTTATTTGCTCTCCAGACAGAACTGCAATAAGGGCAGGTCACAAAAAGCTGCCCCAGTCTGTGTGTTTTAACAGCTGTGAGCCACCTGGAGACTCACCATTGCAGCAGGGACTGTCACCGGAGGGATGCCTCTGCTTTCATGCTCAGCACTTCCACCACAAATGCCAGAAGCTAACCAGGACATTTGGGTGGATTAACTGCACAGACAGCAACTTAAAAACATTCAATCCCAGAGAAAATGTCCCCAAGGCTCTTCCCCAAGAGGGGAAGCCCTGGGAGCTGCACAGAGGATTGGTAGCAAACAGGGAGGGGGCAGGAAGGAGCATTCAGGCATTTGCACATCTCCTTGAAAGCTGGAGAATTAATTCAATTTTGAAAGCACATGGCAACCAAATATTTCCTGACAGCCACTTGAACACTTCCAACAGAAACAGAGCTGGAATTTGCCCCTAATCCAAGTGGAAGAATTGCTTTCTTAGCAGCTCCACACTGGTTTGAAAACCGAGCTGCTCTGTCCCTCCCAGACCCACCCTGTTTTAATCTCTCTACAACTGACTTATTAACAGCATTAATTTGTTTACTCAAACAGGCAAATGCAGAGACACATTAAAGTGTCAACAAAAAGGTATTAATACTTACCTTTCCAATTAGATTTGGGGGAAAAAAAAAAAAAAAAAGCACAAGGTAGTCCTAGTCTGGAGCAGTGACTCATCCTACACGTATTCCCCTTTCCAGAGGAACCTGTGGTTTTGCTGCCTTTTCATGACGAAGACTCCAGACACGAGAAGGCAAGTCAGTCAGCATTAGCTAATTAAAAATACTTCAAAACCCACACGTCTCTGACCACTAACCCAGCACATACCAGTCTTGCTTTAGGAATAATGAGCCGGACAACCAGGTGCTCAGTCCGCAACCCATGGCAAGTACCAGAGCCCACAGGCTTGCAGCACACAGCACTGACACAGCTGCCTTGCTAATTTGGAGCTAATTTGGAGGGAATCCTGGAGATTCAGCTGACGTAGGATCCAGCCCTGAGGCTTCCTGTGGCTCACCCCATCCTCTTCTTCTTCCCTGCTTCACAGGCTGAATGGGATGGCTATCCACACTCCCTTGCTTCCCTTGGGCCATTCACACACGTTCCCCAGGACTGCTTTTGCAAGATGCGTGAATTTTGGTCACCACAATGTCCTTTGCACCCCAGCAGCACGGCTGTGCAAGCTGCCGGGCCAGTCCAGGGCAGCCACTCTGCTCAGGGCAAAGCAGTGAGGGAAGCAGGTCACTAGGGAGGTCTGAAAGCCAGTTTTCTTTGCGTCCCTCTCCAGGTGACTGGGATGCTACAGGGATCTCCTGACACTGCAGGAACTCTCCTCCACAGTCACCCGTTAGCCCTGGGCTCATGCTGTATTTGGAAATACTTGCAGGCAGGAGAGGGCACACATACCCACCCACCCCACCGCCAGGTGCACCCAGAAGCTCTCCTGGCTCCTTACTCTTGTCCAGTCTGAGCAAAGCTTTTGGGGTTTTACAGACATCATCTTCAAAATTGACAGCTTCATGTGTAAAGACTTGGTCTGATTAGTCTTCCAAGATAAACACTGATCATCACTCTAGGGGAAGGTCAGGGAAGCTTAGGGACTGGCCCATAAATGAAGACCTATCATGCACTCCATCCTTTCCTACTTATAATCAGTTTGTGCGTTTCAAACAATGTTTTGTTCATCAAACCCCTGCAACACAGCACTCGCTCATCATAAGTGTTTATTAGCAAACACCAGGCTTCTAGAAGCACATAAATTTTTATTTGGCAATTACCTTCCAGTCAGTCACCAGTCAGATGCACAGGCTGAAACCAGACCTTCACCAGACTGTCATCTTTCCACATGGTGATAAGTATCAACTTGATAAGAGCAGTGATTAGCAGATGCTATCCCATCCACAAAGACTGCACTGCTGAGGCGTCTAACACCTTGCCAACAGTGTGTCGCTGCTACAAACCACTGTCCCCTGGAAATTGCTTCGTTGCTGCTCTTTGTATGAGCACAGTAATCACACACAAAGCACGGAGGTGTTCCTATTGACTCAGCCACTTCCCCTGCCTCAGGAGGAAAGGCGTACATGGAGCTCTGAGCCACTATTTCTTTGCAGTGCCAGATTTGGCAAAGTAGCTGCATCTCTCATCAGTGGCTCTTCCCTTCAACCAAGCTTTCCCGGGCTTATGCACATTGGGCTCAATGAAACTACAGCTCTGCTCTCAAGGTCTGCAGTGCTTTAACTGTTGAACAGCACTGGGTTGTAACATCTGCAAAGCAATCACCAAAACCCAGTTTTATTTCACTATTAACAGCACCAAGCAACTCATCTCAACTGGCCAAGAACCAACTACACACAGATTCAATTCTAACAGTGAAGTTCTTTAAGTCTGTCTTGCTGTTTGACCTGATCACCTCCCAAGTCTCCAGCTTTCTCAAGCTACTGCCTTTACACACAGTACATCCAGTACACACAGTGAACACTTTGACTCATCCATGCTGGCTGTGTAGCCCACCAGTTGTTATACAGCCACTTGCCGCGTCGTAGGGAAAGGACACAACCACAGATACTGATTCCCACTGCATAGGCACCTTACAGCTCACTTCTTTCCAACCCCATACAGCGATTACCTCCAGCTGCTCTCTTTGAAGCTTCCCTAAATCAGAAGTCCCATTAGTCAGTCTTGCTTTATATCCTTTCAAATTCCTGAAACAGGGATGCTGGGAGTGGCAGGCTCCCTGCTATGCTTATTTTTACCTGGGAGCCAGCTGTGAGACTTTGCTCCCATTGTTACACAACTCATCGTTGCTGCAGGGGGGGAAACCTGTCAAATCCATCAGAAGCAGGAACACAGGCTGGAGTTAGTTACTGCACTTGGCTTGCCAGTGGCTCTCTCCAGATCTGGAGACATGTCTCTACGGGGTATCCACCTCTGGACACGCACTTTCCTCCAGCAGGTCCAGATTAAAACCCCAATTTCTGCTAGCTAGACCTAGATAGAACGACATCAGAGATTTGTCTGAGCAGCACTGGGGTAGATGTCCAATAGGGATCTGGGCTGCACAGTGGCAGGGTCACTCCAACAGTATGGGAGCAACCACAGCAAGCCAGTTTTCCTATGCCTTCTGCTTAGCCTTGAACTGCTGCCCCAACACTCATGGACAACCCGATCACTTCACTTCTGGCATGCTGGTCAAAGAGTTTTCTCTCCCTTCAAGACAGATTCATTAGCTTTGATCATCTTAAATCCTTATTGAAAGTATCAAATAAGAAAGTGTCCCTTGCTAAAAGCCCAAGAAACCCACGTCCTTCAGGGCAGCATCCAGCATACTAAAAGCTGAAGACACGACACAAAAATATGTAGGGGTTTGGGTACACAAATCCCTCTGTCTCACAGATACAGAAAAGAGAAAGAGTCCAAGGGCTGGAGAGGAGCAGAAGTCAGAGTAACACAAATATTTCCAATCCAGCTGGACATGGGAGGGGGAAAAAAGGCTATGCCGGTGCAGTCCCCCTCAACACATCCCCTCCAGCCCCGAAGGGTATGACCCAGAGCTACCTCTGATGCACATTAAGGGGTGATATGCAATCCTGGAGCAGAGGAGATGGATGCTTGCTTAATTCTCATGACCCAGTGTTAACTACGAGAAGGCTGAACTGAGAGAAATGCTAAAGTGGTTTGGGACTCAAATGGAAGGGAGAAGCACAGAGGGCTTCCTGCAGACCTACACTCTTCTCTGAAGGCTCCTGAGACAGAAGATGAGAGCCAAATGGATTGGGTGGACATTCATAGCAGGGGCAGTGCTGACTTTCCAGATAAGAGCAGCTGTGTGCTAGACCTTGCAGGTGCACTCTCACAGTCCCATCACGCTGGACGCTTGCGGCGATGGCGTACCAACCACCTCACTGCTCCAATTCTACCACAGGTATCTATAAAGTACATAAAATCTGCAAGGCACAGTGGAAACCAGAAAAAAATACTGCTCAAGGCACCAATGAGTCAGTCCTTAAAAGCCTCTGCCAACTACTCCTAAACATCACATTTCGGCACTCTTCTGGTTTTAGCACAGCAACTACTCCAGGACTAAAGCATATCTGAGATCATAACCTGCTCGATTGGTTTAACTTACTTTTGAATTTCAATAGTTTGTTCATATCAGTGAAAGCAGAACTGCAATATTCCCTATTAACTAATTAGTACACAAAACAGGTAATCCTTCTAAGATCTCTCAAGAAAGTCAGAGTTGAACATGCATCTGTCTAGAACTTGCAAAAGCAAACAACATTCAGAGATAATTTAAACCCAAGTGCAAGAAGGTAAAAGGGTGGTATGGGAGGGATGGCGGAGGTCAGGTGTCAGCTAATGGACTGAGACTTAAAAGGGTAAATTCAAATTCCTGGCCAAGGCACAGAAAAATCATGCTGGCTTCTCAGGAAATTCTTATGTGCATAGTAATTCTTATTCTTGCTTAGGCCCCTAAATAAAGCAGCATTAAACACTTTCTTCTGCTTATTCCATTTCTTAACCATAAATGACTTCGAGATGTACCTCTTGCCACCCTTTGCAAAACTCTGCATAAGGCATCCCTCATTTTATGATGGGACTCTCAGAGCCATAGTGGTTCCCCACTTGCATAAATCAGGAGGGATGAGGATCCCAAGGCTGGATCGGGGCCAATTTCCTTCCCTAGCAGCAATTGGGACCTGCTTGCTGAGACCTGCAGTTTACCCTCAACATGCTTTAAGCATTTGTCCATGGTTTTCCCCAATATCCAGCCCAAAATGAGCTCAAATCCTTATGAAAGAGAGAGTTGCTGGCTTTGGCCTGTGCCCTGGCCTCCAGCAGCTGGATAAAGCCCTTCAAAGTCTGAAAGGAGTTGAGGGCATGGAGCCCAGACCCACCTCCATGTCCTCAGCACCTTCAGCCTCTGCTGTCAGGTAGTGTCTTTGCTTGGCAGATAAAGCAACTGATATGCAACATGCCATGATAAAGCAAGAATCATTACTCTTAAAATTCCCCCTCACCCAGGCTAAGGAATCAACCTGACCCCTAAATTAAATCACAGTACAGTCACTGCTTATTCATTGCCAGCAAACAAGCTCCTGCAAGCCAAATGCTCAGCATGACAGTGCCGATCCCTGGCGAGCTGGACAATAAGGAGTTTCAGCAATTAATTTTGGGAGGGTGGGTTTCGTGCAACCTTTTTGAAGGCACAACTGTGGTCAAGTGATCTTGCAGACTTTTTTATCAGTTAGAAGATAAACAAAGCTGTCCTGAAACAGCACGGTCAGGGCTGAAATTCCAGCAGCCCTGCAACTGCTGCCTAGACCATAAACATTCACAGAAGTGTGTCAATGAATGTTTTCTTAAATAAGAAACAAACAGAAACTACAAACTCTAAGCATTGGAACTATGTTTCAAAAGTCTCTTAAAACCGGCACATTTCCGTAACTCATCTCTTTCTAGGAAGAGCTACTGATAAAAGAAAAGAAAAAAACACCTTTTTCCATCTTTCCCCTCTGTCTGTAAATTTGTTAAGAAAGCACTTGGGAAAAACGTAAAGAAGTCCAAAAAATTTGATTCAGAGTAAGAAAATAACACTAGACTGCAATAAATCAGTGCCACTGCATAGCTTTTAGAACTAAAGCTACTACATTCCCAGCAACTTTTGGAAACAGGGAAAAAAAAAAAAGCCTGTAAATTCAATACTTACTTTCTCTAGAGAAGACGGTAGAGATCCTAGCTACCTTTAACAAAAGCAGAAACATTCATCTCAGAGATCCATGTGAAATGGCTAGAAGAGCAGGAGAGGTGCAGTATTTGCCTCCCAGGAGACTGCCATGAGAGTGAAATCACGTTCTCTCTAACAGCAGGGTGTTCCCCAAACTCTCTACAGCTTAATCTACTACAGGGTGGAGCGATAGGGAGCAAAAGGTAGCAGCCACCAGTCCAGGATCAAGCAAGCACCACTCCAGCTCTTGGATTTTGAGCAAGCATTAATAATCTCTACAAAACACAGCCTAATTAACAAGTTTCAGAGCCAGGCAGCATCTCAAAGATGCACACAGCACTGCTGGAGCCAAGCAATAACTTCTCATTGGGTCCCTTCAAGCTGCTTTGCTTCTTCCTACTCCCTGGATTTATCAGCTCAGGCAGTGCCCAACACCCCTAGGATGTAATGGCTAGCGAGATGTGTGCACTGCGAACAGCAGGTCACCGCTACTATAAGTTTCAGGAGAGCGTGAGAGTCCTCCAGCTGTGGAAATCATTCTTTACAGCCAGATGCTTTGCAGAATAAATGCAGGATAAGAGTAAAATATAACTAAGCAAAACCTCAGAGCAACGCACTCGGTATAAACAAAACCAGAACATGAAAAAACTATACTAGATGTGTTTTACAGGTTTTTCAGACATGTTAAGTAATTTTTTTCAGCACAAAAACTTCAGCATTTCAGTCCAATACTTAACAGTATTTGGTGTGCAATTGCTTCAGCCAGTAGCAACTGCTAAAGCATTTGGAAAGGGTCTACACGGGCTTACAGGATCAAGTATAGCCATTCTTCACCAGAAAATAGAGCAAGCAAAATAAACTCCTCAGCTTGGAAACAAACTCTTGCCAGGCTGCGATGCCATATGCCATTCCCACTGGACTGCAAGACAGCAGACACAGCGTGTCTGGGTGAAAGACCCCCCCCAAAAAGTTAGCCATCACTCTACAGCCACTTCCCAAAAGGACTCGGAGCTTCTCACACTTTCTGCAAGGCAAAGGTTTAAATATTTAAACACTTCTATCATGCAAGTTTAAGCAGTTCTGCTTATTAAAAACCTGCTGCAGACTGAGATGGGCAAGATGTGCCACAGACTGAGATTTCTGGAAGACACACCCTCAGTCCTCACTTGAAAAACTAAATACTCGGTGATGCAAAGTCAGCCAAGAGCACTTGCTGCTGCTCCGTTTGCACGCACTGCTCGGTCAGGTGCGCAAATTCCACATTTAAAAAGCATCGAACCCAGAAATGACTCTTTCTGTTCTGCCTAAAGGTATTTTCCTTTACCTGCTACAGCATTAGGAACCGCTAGATGTTTCGAGGAGAAAATAAAAAGCGAAACGAGTCGTTGCAGGGCAGTCTCCAGCATGTGTTTGCACCCAGCATGAACCCCGAGCAGAAGCCAGCAGCACCAGCGTCATCCTAAGGGCCATCCTGCAGCAGGAGACATCCTTACCTCCTCTCCTCTGCCGAGGAATGCAAATCGCTCCCCTCGTCCTGCCCGAGCGCTGAAGCGTCTCCCACGCCCACAGCCCGGATCTGGAGAGCCAGCATTCCTCCCACCATCCCCGCCCAGCGAAGGGGAGGTCGCTTCCCCACAGCCACAGAGGGGATGCGGTCACGTCGCAAAAAGATGCATTTAGAGAGGCCAAGAAGCATCACATATGGAGCAGGGAGAGGGGGGATCCTCCCCCAGAAACTAGCTTTGCTTTTTGTATTCCTTTGCACTTGGGAACAGGAGGCAGCAAGAGGTAAAGCTTTTAGGTAAGCAAAATTTTTTTTCTGAAAACAAAAAAAAAAACCAACCCCAAAACTCTCTAACTTTCATGTTTTAAATTAAATGCATTTTACATTGCTAGCTCTCAGCTTGTCCAGCCCAAAAGCAACACGGTGCTTATAATGTACTTATTTTATATGTACTTATATGTACTTATTACTTATATGTGTTATATGTACTTATTTTATGGTTGTCTTTAAACCACTAGAAGTTCGTAGAGCAACAAAGATCCAGATCTGTTTGAAGGAGGATGCTGCCTGCTATTTCACCTCACAGTCTGTAAAAGCAGTGGTCTGAATGGGCACTAAATACAGAGTTCAGAGGTGGTCCATATTGTAATATATTGCATTACCTCAACAATTAATCCCTCTCTGCTCTAGAGGAAACATGGACAGACATCTGCTACCAACCAGAAAGACAAGCAACAGAAACACCACGTACTATGTTGGTTTTGCTGATGCAATGAACAGGAGCAGAATCAATCACCCAAAAGGTTAAGTAAGATTTCCAAACTATAATCACATATTTCAGATATTTCTATTCCTGTCAAGTCCATAACGCTCAAACACCCTCCCCAGCTAAAAAGAAAGGATGTTGCTTCCTAATATACATAATACTTGAATTAGTTAAGAATTCGAAGAACCTGTGACTTCAAAAAATTAAGAATACTTGACCAACAGGGTCATTAGGTTTTTTATTTTTTTCTTTTTAAAAATGACATCATCCAGGAAAGTGAGTCATTGCCTGGTCCCATTTCTTGGCCATCACCTATAAATTTAGCTTCCAGCAGTAAAGTTTCAAAAGAGATTTAAAAACAAAACAAACAAAAAAAAAAAAACCAAACCCACAACCTGCCAGCTTCCTCAGGATGGTAAATATAATGGAAACCAAAATAGTGGGTTTTATGCCTAGAACTGCAGCTGCAACCTAAAAGGAAAGAAGTTGGCTTGCAAAACACTTTTGCCCTCCACACAGATCAGGTTGCCTTAGCATCACACAGGGTTTAGGGAAGAGCAGTTTTAACTCCGCCCTGACTTGCACCAGCAACCAGCTTCAGCATCGCATCAACCCCTGGGTGCTAGGAGCCCATCTGACTCCTCTGATTCAAACTAGTGACTGCATCCAGCCTGTGAAGTCTTGGGGCAAACACGCAACAAAACTAAAGAGACTTACTACAGGAAGTTCAGTCCCTCCACTGTTTCCACTCTACATGTGAGCACACCACACATTATAAGTTAATCCTGTAAGTTTTAGGAAGCGCTGAGGCTTTGGAGCTTGACAGGTCTGGGAGCAAAGTGTGCCAAAGCCCAGCTCCCAGGCTAGGTTGTGACTTCTATCAACAGCAGAGCCATCGCAGGAGCAATGTCTGCTTTTGGGAGGGAAATGAAAAGCCTCCTGTCCTGCCTCTGGCATCTGAGTTGTTGGGATAGAAAAGCAGCACCTGCAGGTGTGTGCAGGTGACTGATTCACACTGCAGAGGCAGACACCCAAAGCCACCAGCCCATGGGTCTTCAAACCTCTTACTCACCTTTCTTTTTCCAGGTAAGTAAGTGCAATGCATCCTACAGGGCTAACAGCTATTGCCATTCCCTCTGCTGGGAAGGGAAAGGGCATTGCTACCCACTGTTGGCAGTCAGTGGCTCCACAGTAAAGTAGAAGCTGTGTAACTGATGCACACACAGTGCATGTGAAACACCTAACTTCCACATTTGCAAAGGATCAGCAATAGCCAGTTTTTCCACAGCTTTAAAAGCACTTTGGTCTCCAAATACTCCAAATCCAGTCCTGTCGGTCCAACCTGCAATTACTCTCAAACCTAAAATAGCACTTCAGCAGTGCCAGCACCTCTCATCTCTGCGTCATGCCCCAAGACTCACCACGCTGGGTGTGGTGATGGCAGGCAGCGGACACAGAGCTCCTCAGACACTCCCAGCCCACTTCCTCAAGCATGGCTGGTCACACACTGTTCCCCACGATCTTCCAAAATAGGACGTTTTACAGTCAAGCCAGTATACCAGTGTATTTTCCTCTTCCTTCCTCTTCAAGAAAGCCTTTTAGGGAGAAGAACAAGATGCCAGGGGTGCTCAGAAGTTACTCTACTCTGGTGACAAATCCACCTCCCTGCATGAAGCATCAAGATTGACATTTACACACAAGGAGGACTTACGGCATGGATAGGATCCCTCCAGCACATCGTTGCGCAAGCACACATCTCCTCCCAGTTCCAGCTGCCAGGTTTCGCTGGGAGGCCACTAATACATATTTGCCCTCCAGAGGTTACTCAACGACAGCTGTGGGAGTGGCAGCCGCCGCCTTCCAGGTGATGAGGGAGCAGAGCTGGTAAATTCAGGAGTCATCTTGTCCATCTCCTCTCACCACTAACCCTCAAGAACAGATCCTCTGGCAAACCTCTAGGGGAAGAAAGGAACATATCCAACATCCTGGCCTTCGGCTACAGTGGGCTGTGCAGTCCTACAGTAAGTTCCACCACTCAGGAGAGGACAACCATGTGCTCCTGAACACCAGGGTTTCCTGTCCATTGCAGAAGTGGTCTTTTCCATCCATAGTTAGCAATGCCAAAAGATGCCATGCTAATATTAGAAGCTGTACAAAGCAACTAATAAAACCCATGGCGATGTACAAGTCCTTGGACATACTACACCAGCCCTAGTGATTTTTCAGAGGCGTTTTGCCTAAAGGCACCTCTAGCTCCTGCCCCAAAAAAGCTGTTTGCTGAGATATAGCCAACTCCACTGTCATCCAGTGAAGGGGTTTAGGGCACGCTGGTCACCTCCAGCATCCCCATGCTGGAGAAACCCCCATGACTTCCCGGCTGGGCCAGGCCACATCAGCTCCAGGGAATCCTAGAGCATCAGTGGACCTCAGTGGGCCTCCAGAAGCAGTAAAGGTGGCTCAACCTCGTGCCTCTGCCTGGCCTTGCCCACTCAGGTGCTGCATATCAGGCATTTTCAGGAGCACCCTCGCTCCTTAAAACAAATAGAGACGGGAGAGGACCAAAATAGTAACTAACTGGAAGAGAAAACAGGTAACGTAAATAGTCTACTCCACCAAGAAGAAAACGCCACACTTTATGACTCAGGGCTTTAGATAGCAAAGTTGAGTTGCCAGCCACCATCCTATTTTAGACAAGGATTGCTGAGCATACACCATGTGCCAGACGCTCCCCTCATCCAGTTCTGTCCATATTCTCTTTTAAAAATAAGGATTTTAATGAAATTATGCACAGATGGAGAGAAGCACACTCCTCTGTTCTTTTTAATAAAAATTGAGGGTTTGTATATTTCCTGCCTTCACCTTCAGTTGCAACCAACTGCAAAGTATATTCCATCAATGTAAACAGCTATGGAAGGAATTGACAACTGAGAAGCAAACATCTGACCTTAACTCCTCAATTTATCAGTCTTTTGAAAGAAAAAAAAAAAAATCCATCTTTGCTAGAGTTTCACCCTAAAAGCTTCCCGAGCCGCTCTTTCAGTGAGCCTGTCATCAGGAAGAAAGCAAGACATTAGTCAGGCTCATGCTTATTTAATAAAATACTTGCATATGTAGCAGGGACGGGAAGTCAGTCTTTATTTAAAAAACGCTTGCAAACTGGAGTACGATTCTGCAGTGCAGAACAGATCTGAGGGTTCACACGATTTACCCTGTGCTCCAACAGCACCCAGCTTAGTAATGAACTGACTAGCTCTTCAGAGCTTAGAGCAGAGAGCCGTGCAGTCACCAAAGGCGGCAGCAAGTAGGCTCAGAACACTGTGCAAAGGATATCTCATGTCTTGCTATTTCATAAGGAAATCGGAGGCTCCACTGATGTCAGAGCCAGGAAATGAGCCACAGGCAGATGATGCCGGAAGCAGGCCTTATATTTAGTACTGAGTCACCCACTTTATTAAATTCAAAAGATACAAAAGGTGGGTGTGGAGAAGTGATAAAAAAATGAACAAGTTATTCCCTTGAGATTACGGGCAGTGGGGAGTCCAGAGTTGGGCGAGGGCTTTTTGTAAAGTAAGAGAGAAACAAAAGATGACCTGGGAACCCCTTCTGCACTTTCACTGGAAAAGCAGCCGCCAGATCTGCTGCACTGGGCAAAGCCAGCACTGAAGATGCTGCTGGGGTTTGCCATACTGTTGGGGATTGCTCAGGTCAGTGCCACAGGCAGGTCTCAGGCACTTTCTCATCCTTTCTGCTATGTCTTCTTTGAGCCAAAATAGAGGCTTCTGGAACAAACACAAAGTGGATATAGAATAATATAAAAGAATACTTTTAAGCCAGTTTTGCAGCTCCACCTAACCCATCATGAAGTGCATCTTGCACCTATCATGCCCCAGAGAAAAAGCTTTTCTTTGGGCGATTACAATGACGTGAGGTGAAGGCTGATGAAGAGTGAAGCAAGCAAAGAAGAACCGACCTGGCCACACAGTAAAACTGTACCCAAGCAGGGCAGATATCACTGCAGGCTGCCATCCAAAGGCCACTCCGTCCCTCTTCTCCTCCTCAGCACTTCGGTCCCCCCATTCCAGTTCCATGTGGGGTCAACTGGACATGAGAACGGGAAAGGGAGGGGCAGAGCAGAGAGGGGACCACCTTTGCGTGGCATCTCAGTTAGACCAGCTCAGACACACCATAGACCCGGCAAATGCAGAAAGGGTAGCACTAGGTCTGGCAAGAGGATCTTGCAGGCAGATACTCTTCCGTCTTTTACCTCCACTGCCAAATCTGTCCATCACCCAAGTTAGCCCTTCAGGTAAGTTGTGATCACCTGGAGAAGATACTCTAGGCAACTAGTCACCTAAAGTCACTACTCAAGGAAATAGTGCTTTATACTGGAATTCCACTTTCATGGAACACAAGTGACTGTTTTCCCAAGACTGATGAACAAGAAAGCTGTTCTAATCCATTTTCTGGTGACATCCAGTTCAGACACATTTACAATTGAGAAGTATAAAACATTTGTGTTGACTGCATCCTCATGGAATAAACTTCAGCTTAATTTGCAAAAAGCTGCAATTTAATAGGAGTGTAGGTCTTTGGTTTGGGGACTCTCTAAAAACTGGGTTTTTTCTGCATGTCAAAAAACCTTAGTACAATCTTAACTGAGGCTCATCACAATACAAATGGAGCACAGATTTGTTCACAAGAGGTTCGTATTGTCATACAAGTCCATCGTAAGTGTTTTCACTTTTTGTCAATGATAAATACTCTGCAGCGTGACCAGCAGCAACAGCTCTACAAAGTTTTCAGCTACTTGAGCCAGACTTTTCCCCTGAGAAGACTCACTTTCCAAATACTAAAACATACTGTTACCAAAGCCAAGCACTGTACCTCATTTTACTTTAAGTCAACAGCAAACAATGTCTATCTCTAATGCCAAGCACCACCAATGACTTGCCTACACAAGTAGCCTCTTAGATTACTAATAAATTGGTGTAATCTTCAAAATAAGATTACAACAACAAAAAGGATGTGGCTTGAAAAATAAAACCATGGACTGTAGCAAGACTAGCAATTATGCAGAACCGAAGTCTTAATATCTTCCAACTATACACAAGAAATGGTTATACCACTGCAGTCACAGCCTGCTCTGATCAGCAGATAGACAATTAGCCAGTTGTTGATGACTGTCCAGACCAATCTGCTGCAAACTACTCCTGGTTAGTGGGGAGGCTGTGGGTGCTGCCACTGGGTGGCTCTTCAGTCCCACACAACTCATCTGCAGGGGACCTCCAGCTATCAAAAGCGTTTCAGTGCTAGGGAGTCAAGGCAAAGCAGGTACAGTCGCAGACCAACGTGGGCAGCAGCCCACAGACGGAGCCCAGCCTAACAGCATCTTTAAAGAGTCTCTAGAATCTCATCCAGACGTTCTGCCAGATGCTGGAGACAGAAGATTTTGGCACCCAGCTCATCATGTTGTGCAAGTGGGTCTACAAATTCAGCTGTGTTGAACTAGTCCAGAATCTCATCTCAAGGGACCTTGAAGCTTTTCCTGGTATTTAGCTTGTGCCTGCATTTGTTTGCTTCCTCTGCAACTGCTCCTTTTGCCTCAGATCCAAACAGAAAGTTTTCTGTAGCACTGACCTGCTGACGAGGCTAACTCCAGGGGCTCCCACAACTATTGCACTCTGTTCAGATGTGTACAAAAGTGAGGTAGAGCTGGATTACCACTCATATACACTGCAAGTTGTCACCCATAGCCTCGAGGTCCCCAGAGTGCAATCTTTACATACAGCTCATTACACTGTTAATTAGTAACCTGTGTCACATTTTCTGGCCCATAAAAACCAGCTACCAGCAGCAGACTCACTTCCATGCTGTGAAGCCAGTCTTTGCTTTGACTGCAGGTTTCTCATACTCTCAAGTCTGTTGGTGCTGCCAAGTTCAATCCTTTATGAATTAGTATTAAAAAAAAAAAAACAACAACCTTCATCCTTCCAAATTAATAAACATCTATATACACATATACACTTGTATACTTCTACAGATCCTAAATAAAGCCAAGTAAAAGACATAGTCGTTGATAGAAGGCACAAAGCAACTGTGCAGCTTAGGTAGGAGAGGAAGTTGTACAGCTGGGAGCATTAACACCACAGGATACAACATGGATTACACCAAAAAGGCTGATCAAGAATACTAGCTATAAGTGTTATATAAGAAAGCGAAATGCAGTAAAAGAAAGTGTGATGCTTTGACACCAACCCAATGTACAAAGCCTGAATTGCTAAAGTGAACTATTGACCAGTACTGGTTGTAAAGCCTCTTGCATAACAGGGGGGTTCAAGGCCATTAGTACAGGGCTGAATCTTACTCCATTTCATGGATTTCCAAGACCTCTTTACATAGACCTTCAGAAGACAGGGAGCAAAGAGACTGACTAAACCAATCCTACATAACCTAGAGAAAGGGTATGTAGCCCTTAGAGAAGAGGGAGGTGGGGAGGAAGGCATAAAAGGTGGATGGATCTAACTAAAGTAGGCTGAGCACTGCCATAATCTGTCCAGGAGAGCTACCGTGACTTCCAGGAGGTTCGTAGCTGGGCAGATGCAACGCAAGTTTTCAAGTTTTCAACAAGAAGTCTGACTATGCTGCCTTTGCTTGAGCATTTGGTTTATATAAAACAGTGGCAAGAGCCCAGCTGGAAATTAGACCAACAGGAATGTTACAAAGGGGTGGGCAATAGAAGGGCAGGGGCAGGATTGCACTGGTACCTCCCATCCATGTCCCCAGGGGAAGTTTAGTCCCAACCTCGGCCAAACAGTGCAGAAAGGAAGAGGGTAAAGTTTAGGTCAGACATTAAGGCCACTTATTCAAAATATTTCCAGTTTCCAGAAGGCCCAGTTTCCCCCCTTCTCTGTACGGAAAGGTGAATTCTGCCTAAGTAGGATTCAGAAACTTGCACGAGCACCAAGAAACATGAACACATTTGTAAATATATTTCCATTTGTCCTCTACTGACCTCCTTCAAAGTGTTGCTATCTCAGAAACACCTACAACACCCTATGTATTCCCTGAAATAAAGTCCTTGCAATCCATTCTCGGAGGCAGAACATTTTGTAAAGAATTCAGGAAGAAAAAGCTTAATTGCCATATTGCTTCGGAACTCACTTCCTTTATTTCTGTGACCAGCTGGAGACAAGCACCTTGTTCTGTGCTGGGTCAAGGAAATGTTTAACTACAGGATTTATAGTGGAATATATGCATGTATATACCACCGCAGCATTGCAGCCGCTCAGCAGTTATAGCAGAGGGCAAACACTGTTTTAACACAAGGAAAACAGTGAGAGGCTGAAGTATCAGCCTGCTCATTAGCATCCTGCTGCAGAGGCTCCAAGGCAGGAGAGCATCCAAGCCTATCCCTGGGATAAGACTCAGCATCCTGGAATCTCAAAACCACAGCCGTGCTCCAAACCCAAACAACGCTCCACAGACCCTTCCCGGCTGATTACCAGGAAGGAGCACAAGACTGCAATGGCAGCGTAAACAAGGACCCAGGATTTATGATCTTTCCGATGTTGTTTAGCAAGTGACCCAGCTGAAGCACTGCTCCACAAAATATGAATGCCAATTACAGGGATGGGTGACTTGAATTCAAGTTTCCACTTGGTTAGTGCTGTTCTGGGCACAGAGAACTTTGGTGCTCACCCAGCAGTATTGCCTGTCGGGAGGGGCTTACTGAACTCTCCCAGAAAAACGCGGACAGCAACTGTGAAAACACATGAGACCATATCCACCATCTCCATCTTTCCCAGCAGGGCAGAGTCGAAGGCAGCAAGTTCAGTCTCTACTGTTTGTGAAAGCAGAGTAAGATACTCTTCTACCGCGTGACATGGGAGAAACAGTGGGAGAAGCAGATCAACAGTCCCCCTCCTCTATGCTTTTGAGCACAGTCCACCAAGCAGAAGTCCTGGCACCATAGGCTTCTGCAGCCAGGACTGGGACAGTACCACATACACTAGCAACGTCACTGGGGAAAGACCAATACAAACATTAAAAAAACCCAAAACTTTCTCAGATTTAGGATAAGACACACACATTGCTATAAATATGTTACCACAAAGTGCTCCAGTCTCCAGTTTCTGTTGGAAGCTAACAGAGGTAGGATGCTCTCGGAGCAAAACCACTCATCCTGTCATTCTACGCTGACATAAACTGCATCGCCTGTAGCCACTATTTCTGGCACTAACAATGCATCATTACATGGTACTTCCAGCATGCAGAAGCTGGATCACACCTGACTTGCCCAGTCAGCTCCTGCAATGCCGAGCTGCAAAGATACTTTGAGGCAAAGCATATAGAAAAGCAGGACTTTAGCTATTGTTTTCAGATTCCAACACAAGAGGCAGGGAAGAGCAGGTAAATGGCACACAGGTGACCATGCAACCTTGTTTCAGGAACAATCCACTGTACATCACCTTCCATCTAATTCAGAGAGGGTGAAAGTTGCTGTGATCCAAGGTTTTTAATCTGTACTTTAAACGTCTTGTGCATTCAGCTCTGGAGAGCCCTAATTTAATCCCTAACATACTGACAAAAAGTCAGTCCCATAAACATAAATTGAATATATAATCACATGCCTTACTCTCTTCCTTCTAGTATCAAAATGCTTTTCGTATGCCAATCTTCAGAAAACAAAGTGACAGAAAGCAAAGTGGATTTTTCTTAAGCTTCATTTCCCACCACCTCAATTAAACACAACAATTTCAATAGGAATCCAAGAGGATGTCCCTTGAGGTCTGCAATGAATTAATTTTTTTTGCCCCTAGCAAGACAGTCTCCCCATCATCTGGAGCCAAGGCAGCAGAAGCAGTTCCAGCAAACAAAACTCTTGCAGGAGCCGCACTAAAGGGACCCAGGTCAGTGCCAGGATTACCTACTGCACACCAGAGGTTGCCCTCTCTGGCTACTGCACCAGCAGTCACCGACACCTCCTGCAAAGCACAGCATCTTCCCAAATCGCAGCCTCATTCAGCACCTGATATTGGAAATACTGATACAGGACAGCAGCACTTCTGATATTATTCAGCCTGTCTCATCTCCTCAAGTATCAGATTTTCTTCACGGTTTTTCCCAAATTGATGTTTTGCTGGGTTTCCCTTGTCTTGACCTGTCCCTGCAGTGGGCAACAGTTCACGCTGTATTGTTTAAGTTCCTGTATTTATATACTTTTAACAAGCAAGCTAGCTATCATTTTTTTCAAGGGAAAATCAGCTTCCTCTAGCAAAAAAAAAAAGTCTGTAGTAAAGACCTAACTTCAGGAATCAGTTTTTCCAATTTAAGAATTGGAAAGATATGAAGAAATGCCCTCTTGACTTGAAATTTAAGAAAAAACATGCAGCCAAGTTAGACATAGGCTGAAGGGTCTGTCCTTAGGCTTCGGGAGAAACAAAATCCTTCTAGTGTCTTTCCACAGCCAGTTTCATGACTGTTTACAAAAGTTACAAGAGAGACAATATTTCACATTTTTAAGTTATTTTACAGTCTAGTCTAGAATAGAAGAACCAGAAAAAGAACTAGCCAAGGCGGAGTCTAAAAAAAACTCTGAAGATAAAAAGGCATTTTAGAGAGACATTTGATCATCAAGGTCACGTAAACCATTCCAGGCCCACAGAGCATGTTGGCCATAAACAGCTGTGGACGGGCAGAGGCCACCTGCCCTCCTCCCATCGTGCTTTCCTCCTCATTTATTCCCACCCCAGCCCTAAATAACTGTAGATGCTTATGGCTAAACTGGAGGCTTCAATCGCTAGGCAGCACCACCTTCATCCACATCCCGGATTAATTGCATGCTGCCTTCCCCCACAGCACACACAGGAACCTGCAAGTACCTGACATTTGCTACCAGTCTGTAAAAGAACTTGCTGCCTCACCCAAGCATGGCCAAGGACAGTGGAAAACATTGAGTAATGCAAGAAGTCAGCAGTTGAGGTCCGCAAGGCTGAAGACAGATAGATGCCTAGAGCAAGGAGACACTCGACTCTTCCCTTTTGCTATCCCAAGGCCAACCAGCCAGATTTACCTGATAAGTCTCGGGTTTGAGGCTTGGCTTTTCCAATAGGCAGTGATGGAATGAGATCACCACACCCAATACTGGTCAACTTCCTGCCCTTAATGTTTTTTTCCTCTTCCATAAGAGGAGGGAGGAGTGTGTAGCTTGGATCTGAACAGACAGGACTGAGCCAGAGGCTGTGGGGCAGGAGCAGTCTCCTGACCCGCATACATCTCCCCACAGCTTTTGAGCTGGGACACACTTCAACAGGCATTCTCTGTTTGAACACATGGCCTTCAGCCATTGGCGCAGCACACAAGGCCTTCCTCACCCAACCCCCTGCCAAGCTCATACAACCAGGTAGCAAAGCAGTCACAAGAAGCATCTGCCTTCATTTTCAGGCAGCCAGGACTCTATCCTTCCTTCCTACAGCAAGAGACCCATGAGTCTGCTGGACTTTCCTCCAAGAAAGCACCTCCCCACGCAAGAACCTCTTCCACTCCCAAAGACTCCTCCCACAAAACGGAGGCACTATCACAAGCAGATGTTACCATCATGAGTAATGGAGCATAAAAGCTTCTGCCAGTGTTTTCTGGCAGTGCTAGTGCCTAAGCCAAGATCAGCATTTAAGGAATCAAAAAAGGCCTTCACTGCTTCATGTCCCTGAAGCTCAGCAATAGGGCATCTATTCATCTCTTCATCCCATCCAGTCAACTCTCCCCACTAACAAGGATGGGCCAGAGGCTCTTTCCAGATTGCTGGACTATAGAACCTGTGGTCTATAGTTTTCAACTCTTTTAGGTCCTGCAAAAAGCATGGCCAAAACTTTGCTCAATATCTACAAGAACTGCATGGCTGGAAGTCAGACTCTTGGCTGTACACCTCCCTGGCACCAGTCACCTTAGCACTTCTGGATGAATTAGCAGCAAACACATTTCCTGAGATAATTGACAGCTGAAGGGCTTCCTGCAGCTGCCCATCCCCCAGAATCCAAGATGTGAACATGCTGCATATGGTTTTCAGCCTGCTGAAAAGAAAGGCTATTTTTAATCCAAGCTTACATAGGGTGGAGCTCAGTCTCCAACCAGCCCAAAAAGCCACTACAATCCACAAGACCAACGTCTGGCAACCTTTGCTGATGTCTGGTCTATTTTAGGGATGGGAGGAATTAAAAAAAAAAAAAGATATATAAATGAAAACAAAGGAGGCTATGAAAAGTCAATAGAGGGAAGGGCTAGACTTATCTTGTGTATTTTGGTCTAAAGAACAGGGCTTTAAAAGAACACAAACCAGAGTTACTTTATTTTCCATTTCCTACAGCAGTTCATAAAGTATTACTCATAACATGGCCTAAGGAGAGTACAGCCCCAGCATATTTTGTACAGGAGAAAGAGAGAGTGGCTCTTTGTACAGCACTGAGACCCTTGGGAAGATGAGGTTGGAAAGTGGTCACCAGCCACGGGCATGCAACTGGGACCCTGTACAAGGTTTCCAATTTCAGACATCAATACAACAGTTGTTGGGAGAATTTACTCTTTTGTGATGTCAGGACTGCAAAAAAGGTGAAGTAGAGACACCCAAGTGATCTGAGGATTGGAAAGTAAGACGAGTTTTGCTTATTTAGGGTTTATGGCCAACAGGTGACCAACCCACAAAGAGCAGAGTTGTTCTGTATGCTCTCAGCACCTAAATGAGCCTAAGATCACACAGACATCCTACATAAACATATCACTAGTTTTTGTTACAGGCACTGTCTCAACTTGGCATTCAAGCTAATTCAACACAGCTATGTATATTGCCACATTAACCCCATCTTCATTGTGGTACACAGGTTGCCTGAAAGAAGATTATATATAGCGCTTCTGTCACTGTCTTCAGACATCTGTTTCACATCCATCCATCAATAAACTGTGAAACACTCACATAGGCATCAGCATGTCTAGAGCTCCCTCTTCACCTGACCAGGGCTGGATTGGTCCCACTACAGAGTGTGAAATTATTTCTCTTGGCAGAATGCAAAAAGGGCAGTACAAAAGAGACAGCAGGGCTATGTGAAGGACCAGCAATGATGAACCTCAAGCACTGCTATCATTTTGGTTGTGGATTTCTTATTAAAAAATCCAACACCCAAGCCACACCGTGAAGTTCAACCCAGATAGCAGCAAGACTGGATGCTGAAGGTCTCTTAACAACACATCCACAGTCAATATCATGTCTTCCTTCCTTGTTTTACCCATCAGTGACAGCACCACCTATATGCTCTCTCACTTCCATTCCTAAGGGCAGTATCCAATAGGGAAACTGTGAATGAGACAACAAATTCTTTTCAGCTTTAAAACAAAAAAAAAAAAACCACACAAAAAAAAGCTTACTTCAAAACACCAAAAATCAGGCCTCCTGCAGAGACACTACACCTTATCTTCTCTTGAAGATCACAGTAGTAGCCTCTCTTCCTAGCTATGCAGTGAGGACTTCCAGCAGCATCTGTGAGCTGTCACTCTTTTTACAGGAAAAAAAAAACCAACCCAAACCTACGGAAGAGGCAGGAAAAACAGCTGTAAGCATTTCAGAGAAGGAAATGAGACAAGGAGACTGGTTAGAAGCATATGGCCCATATGGATTGGCATGAGCAATCGGCAGCAGTCCTAACCAGAGCTTCCCATTGCAGACAGTTGTCCTGCTCCCCACATCCTCAGACGCATGTCAAACCAATAATTATTTTATTTCTTCCACACTGATTCCCAAATGGCAGTAGCACACAGGCCGCTGCACCGCACAGGGACAGGCTGGATGTTGCAGGAGGACCCAATTTGTCCCCAGGAATGTGCGCATCACCCTGCGGCACAGGGCATAGGAAACCAGCCAGCACAAGGAAGGGACCTAAGGCAAGCAGCCCACCTGCCATGGATGCTGCATTTCCACTGGCAGTGGTCACCCTCATGGCTCAGGGCTGTGCAAAGGAGGAGATAAACAGGAAATCAACTTCCAAAACAATTAAAAGGGGAAGAATGGCTCTCAATTGTTCTGTCTGCTGACAGCAACTCTCCTGGGGACATGCAGGCTACCTCTTCATCATCAGTCACCCAAACCTAGTGACTAAACTAGCTTTCAGTAGCCCAAACGTTAACCCACAAACCCCAAACATGAAACACGAGCTGTTAGTGGAGCACACGTGGTACAATTCTCCCATGTGGGCCAGACAGGACTCGCTTGTCATTCTTGGCATTTTTGATCTATTACCAAAAAAGCCGACAGATTACAGACTCCAAGGAGACCGGCAGATGCCACACAGTGGCTGAGTGCCTTGGCCATGCACAGCACTGCCCGCCACAGCTCAGCACCCTGTCCAGGGAGTCCACACCCCTCTGATGGGAGCAGACCTGCCGGAGAGGGTAGACAGGGCCAAGCAAGCCACCTTGCTGTTGGAACAGCTGCCTCTTATCAGCACTGACGTCAGACATGCCCACTGCAGGGAAGAACCCAATTGCCTCCAATGCCATCACCTCCAGATTAAACAGGATGGTATTAGCAAAGGGCAGATGGGCTTGTCCTCTTCTCCAACTCCACTCCCCAGTCATTTTAAGTGAGGATTTCTGTCTTCCAGCTCCATCAATTCATCATGTTTTCTTGCTCAGCCAGTACAAGATGACAAGTTGCTCTTTACCTAGCTGGCAGACCACGCAGGGTATACTGACACCTCATCACACCAAATACCTGAAATTTCAAACAGTGCCTGCTGCCCAGGGTTGGGTTCTGCAGCCACAAACACTAATAAGCCCCATCTTTTGGCTATAATCAAATCACCTATTTGATCATCAATTAAAAGGGTGGGTATCCATCACCCTCCAACAGGCAGCACATATTCGGAGCCGCAGCACACCTACCCTGGGAGGTGTACAGTAGTGATGTGCCAAGGGAGACTGGGGGGCTGGGAGCTCCAGTACAGCAAAATAAGGCAAGAGGATCTCTGATAGCTGGGATTCCCTGTACCCAAGATGATGGGACAGTGTGGCAGTGCCCCCAAGCCAGACTCATGCCACTTGCTGGTAAAGCAGAGGAAATCTACACCTAACTTAACCTGTCACTCGGGAAAGGTACCTGCACAAACCAGGAGACTTCTCACAGGGCACGCTGCAGCGTTCCAAGTGAATCTCGCAGCACGGAATGTGACGGAGAGGCATTATTGAAATCTCCGCTTCAGAGAAAACTAACCTAGAGACAGGAAGAACATCCAGCGCAGGAAACACTAGGAAGGTTGGACAGGACAAGCTTGACCCATCACCTACAACATCAGCACTGAAGAGCACAAAGTAGGCAGTACTGAAGTTGCACTAAATGCTGCTGTGTCTAGGCACCACCCACCCCATACCCCCTCCCAACACAGATCATGCCAGGGATACCTACTTTTAATTCTCTGCCATCCAATAAATCCAAGGGAGACAGTACACCCACATGAACACCCAAACCTGCGTGTGTGGAGTAGGAGACACAACATTAGTGCATTTGTGGCCAGTAGTCATATGGCTGAAAGCGATTACAGCTGCCCAGTCACTGTCAGCTGAGCTGTTGCCGCTGCAAGGACCTCCAGGTTGGTTGGTTAGCATCACTTCTCCCAGCCACACCAACCAGAGCCCACATGTTAAAGCATCACCCAATTGCCTTCAATAATGAATGAGATCATACCTCTTACCCTTTCCCACCTACAGCAAGAGTAGCAGGTACCTCTGGGCTGGAAAATGGCCCTAGTGGTGGAAATAGGGAGAGCTGATTCTGTGCGAGAGCCTGAGCGACAATCTGGGATGGTCAGAGGGGAAACAGTCCTTCCATGCATGCCCCCCATCAAAAGCACTGCAGACAGAGTTCAGCCAAGACCTACTCAACACAAACACAGCCACTGCTGCTTGTGCAATAATCCAGTCCCCAAATTGCCAACAGGAATGTATGTGCAAAGATGTCAGCAGATGCTTATCAAAGGGTTTGGGGACCAGAGATAAGAAACAACAACGTGATATTGTGACATTCATTAAAGTAACCCAACAAATACTGATACAACGCAACCTCGTATCACCCTCATTGAAAGAGTTGGTCTCAGTTTTGCAATGTACTTGAAATGAAAAAATATTCAGGAATGTTTTGCTCTGCATATAGATTACGGTTATTTGGTTAGCTTTTGAAATTCAGTATTTAACCCTACCTTTCACTCAGATCTGGTGGTAGGAGTTTTTGGATTGATGTTTAGCTTTTGTGCTGTAATTAACAACTTCAATTACTCTGTGAGCTAAATGTCAAAAAACAAAAAATACACAGGATTCTTAATAGACCGTAGTACTTAGTTCAGAAAGTGCTGAGTATATCAGCTAACTACTGACCTTTACAAATATTAATGCATCATATTGTGGCTATCCCCAATATTATACAGAACTTCTCAGTAGTAACCAATAAGTTAAAAATTAATATCTGTCATTGCACCATGCGTGCTGATAGCTGTTCAGTCACATGTTTAAACACCTGGCACCAAGAGATGAGAATGTGCTTTTCTCTGCTGAATTACTGCTCTAACATACACGGAGGCAAAGGTAATATTCAAAGCCTAAACAAAACACCAACTTCAACCACTTTCCTTTTGCTAGTTATTGTATTCAGTGGCATACAGATAAAAAAAAAACAGTTGGACCTAAGTCCAAGTTGCCGCAAACTGCAAAGCAACACTGTAGCAGTTGACGTCTCTGTTCTTCCTCCTCCACAGTTGCTTTCCAACTGTCTTCTTGATAGGAAGCATCACCACACCCCTAACATCATTAACCTGCCTGCCAACATAGCAGGTCTACAGAGGGACAAATGTCCCCAGAGGATTCTGGTCCACAGCGTGCAGCAGTTTAAGAAGGAAAGAGATGCAAAACATTGTCACTTAATAAAAAAAGAAACAAACAACAAAAAAAAACCCACACACCTGAAAAAGTTTGGATAAAGCAGAACTGGCTTGGTCTTTGGTTTTGCCGAAAACACAGCCTCTTTATGTTCCACCACCTATCATTTAATGCTGTGTAAAACAGAAATAGGTTACCAAGAAAGCATACAGGGTGTACTTGGGCCACATCACCAAATCAACTACTACCACCTGGAATATCACCACCAAGACAACCTCAAGTGCTAAATTAAGCTCTTGTAAGTGACCAAACGTACCACCACTACCTTCTACTTTGATTAGGAAGTGGATTAAAATATCTGTATAGAAAGGTGACGGGCACACCCTCCCTAAACCTGCTGCCAATCAAGTAAAAAGAAAAGCATTTCTCTTCTCCTGATGCACACTACACACAATAGGAAAAAAGCAATTCCTGCACTGATGCACCAAGAAGCAGAACACTTGCCGTTTTACTGCACAAAAGACAGTAACTACATACTATGATACTTCCAACATTAAGTTACCTATAAAGCTATTCACAAGGCACTTGGACCACTTAGGTCACTGGCAGCTGCTTAAGAAAGATTACTGAATTACTGCCTCTAACATCCCTTTCAGTCAATCAATCAGAGTAGCGCTCTCAATTGCTTCCTTCAGGTCAGCACTGTTGTATTCCCACTTCTCCAAAGGCAGTTAAATTGCTGCACTAGGGAGGCAAGTAAACACAGGAAAGAGTTACCAGAAGATCCTGCATGAGTGGATTCATCAGCAAAAACAGAGCTGCAATTCCTTCACTCACCATCTTAATCTCACGAGTACTTAAACTCAGAGCACAGAAGTCACTAAGGAAGCCCCGGGGGAAGGAGTTCCTCCACATTTATCCCAAATCCGAGCATCCATCAATCGAATACCTAATGAAGTCATCAGTCCCCAGAGCTCTCCCCATTGTGAAGCTAATCTAGCCAAAACTAGTAAACAGGTTTCTAGAGTTTGGGGCATTCTTTAATCCGGGGAGATGTTTGCCTATTTTACAGGAGGGGAAAACTTGGTCAGATTAGCTTTGATAAGAGAACAAAGACTCTGGTTAAGCATAATTCTTTGTATCTAGCACTGAATAACTGAGCTTAATAATCACATTATGATCTCTTAACCCAGACAAAGAATAAGTAATTCATCTTTCACAAGCAGAGAATTCCTTCAAAGGAGCCTGGTTACAAGCAAGCAACATCCTCAAATTGTTAAACTTTTGGCAAGATTAACAGGCTGTGATAACAGCAGTGTTTCGAAAAGATTTCTCTTAGCAAATTATTTTACAATATTAAAAAAAAAAAAATATGTTATTCAGATGCCAATCAGCAAATCTGGAATTTAAGTTCTCTGCGTGCACACACCCCACAGAAGGCCATCAACCCTCCCGGGCAGAAATCAGCTGCAGAACATTGCACCCAAGGGACTCACCCTGTGCTCACTAATCCCCCTGAAACACCGCTCTCTACAAACAAGCTACCAGCAGCTCCTCTTTGCACAAGACTTCTTTTCAAAACAGATTGAATTTCTATACATCGTTATGCACAGCACCAACATAAGTCGATCTCTGTAACTATTCCCTCTTTATATCCAGGTGGCAGCTGTTGTCTTTAAAGTTACTCCGAACAAGTCTCCCAGCTTTAAGGAGTTTTTCTTCTCAGGTTACCGAGCTCGCTGGAGAAGTCACAAATGTTACTGCTTGAACAATGGCTTCAAGTTCTCATGCAAAAGCAATTTATCTGAGATATCTATTATCTTTTACAGTCCCTTCTACAGACTGACCAAAAACAGGAAGCCCAGCTCTCGTGTGCACACACATTCCTCTGGGGTTGTGTAACAGCAATAACAACCTCGGAGGCTGATTCAATGGCATTTGCTCGGAGCTATACCAACAGCTCTCCTGAAGAGAAATAAATGAGTTCGAGTGATGCCCTGCTTCAAGGTACGGATGCTATTACAGAGCAGGCACATGCAGCCTGTCCCAAGGAAGCAAGACTGGAGGTTAGAGTCCCATCCACATGTCTCACCGCTGTTTCCACTCAGATAAAAAAAAAACCTTAGGACTGGAGCAGAGTCACGCGTGCAGTTCGTTACCTCTGTGAGCATCGGGACTTGACGCATTAGGACGCTCACAGCCCGTGTCAGGGTGCCTCAGCCTTTCCTATGCAAAAAAAAGTCTAAAGCTTCACCTCCTGAAAATTTCCCTGCTCTTCCCCTTCCCTCCGCAGGCTCCCAACAAGAAGCCATTGTTCGGGGGAGCGGGGTGACACTTCCTCTCCCAGTACAAACCGAGATGTATGAAAATAAACCCACACTGTCCCCCTAACTCACTCTGTTTCACCCCGCTACAGCTGGACGAGAAGTCGGCGCCGGTTTCATCACTTTTTCTACCTTTAGGCGCGCTCTCCCGCACAAAAGAGAAAAGTTAAATACAAACCGAAATCCCTTTCCAGCGCTGCTCTGCGGGAACCCGCAGCGGAGGGTTCGGAGCGCCTCCCCTCCCTCCCAGCCGCGCTCCGCTCCTTCCAGCTCGCACAAAGCCTCAAGTTTCGCAGGCGCCGGGTCTCTCTCCCCTCTCCATCCCAGCCGCGGAGCCAAACCCGCCACCAGCGCATCCCCCGCCCCGGCTCAGCCCCGGGGGGAAGTTTTCCAAAGGAAATGAATCAGACAAGTGCCTTTCCATCGCCGCGGGGAGAGTGGAAGGGGCGGCAGGAGCACGCCCAGCCCACCGGTCCTCCTGACTCCGCGATCGCTCCGTGGCCCCGGGCCCCCCGCGGGGAGACGGTGGGACCGGCTGGGAGCGGAGCCGCCGGGATGCTCCTCCCGAGCCGCCGGGGAGAGCGCAGGCAACTTTTTGCCCAAGTTGCAGCTGCGCCGGGGAAAAAGAAAAAATAAGCTGCCGGGAGCACTCACCGCCTGCGCGTTGAGCCGAGCCGTGCTGAGCCAAACCGAGCCGTGCCGAGCCCGCTGCCCGCGCTCGGCGCCCCCAGCTCCGCCGCCCCGGCTGGATTGGGCTGCGCTCCCGCACATCACGGCGTCCCGGCGCGGCGATTCGCTGGCTGCGGTGTCACTCAGGGCGGGGAGGAGCCGCAGCCCCAGCCAGGACGCGCCCTCGGCCCCGCTGGGCTGCCCTGCCCGTGTCCCACCCCGTGCCCTGGCTGCATCCCACCGCGCGTGTGAGCATCCCTCCTCTCCTGCGAGCATCCCTCGTTTTCTACTTTATGCAGCTCGCCTCCAAGCAGGCATCCCTTCTTCCCTACGAGCATCTCTGCCTCCTCGTGTGCTTTTATCCCTCCTCCCACGCGAGACTGTGTCCTTTCTCCCACGCTGCCCGCATCCCTTCTTCCCTACAAGCATCCCTGCCTCCTCCTGTGCTTTTATCCCTCCTCCCATGCAAAACTGCATCTTTTTTCCCACGCGTGGGCAGCTCTGACTCCTCAGCCTTGCCACACAGAGAGAGAAGCTTTGAGGTCCCCTTGCAATCTCACCTTGTTTCCCCAGGAGCAATCCTGCTGGGTGGTGCTGAGGGTTCTCCAGGGAAGCTGGTGCTGGTGGGCACACCGGGGTCCCCCCTGGATCCCACGAGGAACACGTGGGGTGCAGGTACCTGGACCCTCACCCCCTTTAATCAGTGTTCCTGGGCAGGTAGCGTTGCCACGGCCTTTCCCTACCCAGCCGCTGGCTGTCAGATTTGGGATAACTGGCCTCATAATTGTCCTAATTTCTACATTTGCCATGCAGATATCCACGCCAAAAATGGCAAGAAGGGCTCTGGAAACCAAGGGCCTCAGGGACACTTTTGCATACAAGTAGTGGAGAACAGAAGCTAATTCAAAAGAGGCCTTGAAGTGAGAAAGAAAAAGCAGGAATAAAATGCACTGGGAAGAAAGAGGTAAACGGAAAGAAGGAGCCAGCGGGGACAGAGCTGCGCTGTGAAGCTGGGCTGGAAAAAAAGAGAAACCATTTCCCCAAATGAGGGACTGCACACTCCCCACAGCCTGACACTGCTGTCTCCACCAGGGCCAGGAGAAATCATAAGTTTGGATAACTCCTTCCGTTTTTAGAAAAAAAAAAAAAAGGTATTTTCAAGCAGACAATACTCACTTTAGGTTAGAAAGATGAGCCTTTCCTATGCCTGGAGGTAAGAACAGCACAAAGTAATAAATTCAGACATAAACCAGGAATACTAACACAAGGTGCTAGATCTTGTATAAAGGTACAGCACATGCCCATTATTTTTGTATTTAACCACTTTCCACCACTGTCAGAAAAATTAAACTTGCAGAAAGGTGACAGTTACCTAACAAACTATTAATAGATAGGGTGTACACCAGCATTAGGTCATTCTCTCTCTTCTCTTTAAAAATTAAATAAGTATAGGGCTCATTTGACTAGAACTGCCCAGTACAATCCACTGTAATGAGCATTTATTTCTTTATGTTGCCAGTGTAGCAGACACGCATTTCTGGATCTGAATTGCATAGTCACACATTATGAGTCTTTGTATGAATTATTTAGAGAAAGACTGTCAGCCCGATCATTACAGAATAAAACAGAACACATTTCATTGTCAAAAGTGCCAGGAAAAATCATTTCGCAGTAAATTTTCCTAAGCTACAAGATGACAAGGTCTCACAGAGTAGTCTCACATGATAGAAGCGACAGTTCACAGTGGGAGTTTCCTCATCACATTAGCAGGAGCAGCTTCCTGAGCAGAATTAAACTCTCTTCCCTTCGTCCTTTTATTCTTATTATACAGTCCTATTTCTCATTGGGTGTCAGAAACTCTTACATATTCATCCGTTTATTAGACTAGCTCTCAGGAGACAGGGGTAGTAATTTTACACTGATTTAAAAGATTAGTTCAATTTTATGTTCTGTGGTGGTAGTCCTGCTTTCAGATTAGGCCAAAGCTTCACATCACATTACAAACACAAGAGAACTCTGAATGTTTCTGATTCTGGTTGCAAATTTTAGCAGGAAAATATACTTCAAATTTTTTTTGTCAGATTTGGCTAGCACATGGGCATAAAAGAGCTAGAGACATGAAATCATCTTTGTAGATCTTGACTATTCAGAAAATGCAGATTACACGTTTCCATGCCCTGCTTTTGTCCAAACCAGTAGTATGAAACAGGCAACTCTTTGTTCTCCAAATGAGGGAGCAAAGTATTAAACATATTGAGCATTTACCATTTATTTATTAGGATTTTCTATTTTTTAGGATTTATTATTAGGATTTATTTATTTATTAGGATTTCCTTATGTCTTCATGCAAAAAGAAAGTTAAGCTACAGTAGACAAATCCATTAATTCAGTTACAACCACCTCTTAGTATCCCTGATGTAGTCATCACTCTCAGTTTAAGATATTTTTTGCATACTCAATGTTATTACTGTCTTCCGACTGAGATGTCAAAATGCGGAGATTCATTTACACGTAACTAGCAAATGCCTTCTTTGCAAAGACAACTGCACATTGTTAGGTGATTACTTATGGTTAAAAACACTCATCAACACAGATACTAACTTCCCTTGCCCGTGAAAAATAAACACAAGGTTCGGCAATTACTGCTTTGTGAAACAGTGAACAAACTTTCTCAAGAGCACCTGACAGCACAAAGTTGGGTTCTTATTCCACTGCCTCCACAGGTGATGTAGCGGGGGGAGGAAAGGCGAAATTTTGGCAAGGGACACAGGGGAAAACCAGTGCCCTTATAAAAAGTCCCGTGGAGATTTTCAATAGAAACTGAAGCACAGAAGGGCGGATCTGGAACATCAGTGTTGCCCAATATCTGAAATTATGTTTGGGACATTTTTAAAGCCCTTTCGAAAAGATTGCTATTAAGAAAATGAGAAGGAACACTGTTTACATAGAGGGATTTTCTGCATAATTGCATGCATGAACAGAGAGGTTAGGGCCAGGCAACAGGTATTTCCAACCTGACTCACTCCATGGGTAGTTTTATCTAATATGATTTTAAAATAAAGCTGTAGTGAAATATTCTTGTAGAAAACAGGCACTTATAAGATGCTATCCTCACAAACTATTAGCATATAGAAACTTAGGAGGAAGGAAATAGGCCATACTTTTGGAATATGAGTTTAAACAGTGCGTCATTAATCATCTTTTTCAGTAGAGTAGGGTGAATTTAACAGGTATTAGAAAATGCTCTGGCTATAGAGCCACAGTGGAAGGACTGTCTGCTGGATTTCTGCATTCAACGTTTTTAGCTGTAAGGATATGAATTTCCACAGATGTAGTTTGTTGTAACAATCATCACCAGAAGATGAAGGGCTGACCTTGCCTCTGGCAGTGGAAGCCGGGCTGGCTCTTACCAGGCTTCGCCACTGCCAGATTGTTAGTGTGACTCCGTGTCTATAGAAGTAAAATGAATTTTAATTTTAATTATGTCTTTATAAATGTAAGCTTCTTATCTGTTAGGTTAGTAATACATCTCTTAGGCTTCTTTTCCACTGTATAAAAGTCACAGCGTTGCTTTTGGCTGGGTTATTGAACAATGTGCAGTTTTAGCATATAATTATGGTCAGTTACCTGTGAGAGCGTCTTACTGAGGCTGTGCTCAGATGAAATGAAGTTAGAGAGGGATTATGAGGATAAATAATGTTTGTCTTCTCAATGGTAAATATAACTCATTTCTGACTGAGAGTTCCTACCAATATCACTAACAAGAAAAAAAGCCCATTGTCTGTTAAATGGGAGGCAGTACCTTTCGGAAAGGGTATATGAAAAACAATGTGGTACTGAGAGATGCTGTGAAACATCGTACAGCGTGCATCTTTGTGAGTTATGCCTGCTATCTCGTGTGTAAGCTACCTGCTTGAAGATCAAGACCATCATAGACCATAAGTGAGGGGCGGTGACAATCAGGAAGAAGAGGAAGAACCCTGATAGAGTAATTAAAAATTTGCGTCTCTGATTCTCGGGATGCCAAAGAGACAGAGAAACAAGTGAAGCATGCTAAGGGACTGGGGAGCACACGGATTCAGAAGTGGCCTATAAAGTAGTGGAATTTAAAAGAGTTGATGTGAAGTTCTTCCATTAGAATTAGGGCATCTGTTCTCAAGTAGACTTTTATTTTGTTTTCTGCAAATACTTACCCACAATATTAACATAATCTAGGAACCAGGATATTAAGATCAAAAAAACTTGCCATCAGTCAAGGAGAACTATTGACTGGCACTATGAATAGATTGATAAACCGGAACTATTTTTTTCATCGCAAGAAAGCAGATGGAAATCTGCATAATATTTTCAACTGCAGCAAATTGAATTTACCTCCTGCTAGAAGTATTTACTGAAATAATTCTAGGCACATTTTTACTTGAAAACAACTTTTCAGAAATAAATATCAGTAAGTTTATCCAGTAAGCCTGGCCCATGCAAGGAATCCACATTCAAAGGCCCCTCACATGTATGTAGATTACTCGCTGAAGATATCAGACTGTTGGGCTGTACACAAGCTGCCTGCAAGCTGCCTTCGCTCTCACTGTCCTAACTGCCAGATAACAGGTCACGTTGTGGGACTCTGAACCGTGTTATGAAACCATCAGTGTTTATTCTGCTGTAAGACAAGCTCTTGCTTTGGCGAAGAGGTTTCCCAGGGTTTCATACTGCTTCTGTTCTGCAGTATAGATTTTATTTGTTTGGAACTGCGCTCTTTCCTGTCAAGGGAAGTTTTTCAGTGATTGCCTATGCAGCACAAGAGGAGCTGTGCACTTCCAACCAAGCAGTGGCAGGCCAGGGTTATTCATGTTATGTCATTGTACAAACCTTAACTACAGGGTTTTTTATGGGCCAAGCTTCCAGAGGACTCATTGACCTTTGAAGCACGCAGGAGTGTGGATGACTTGAGACTTTATTTGCAGTTCATATCAACAGGGTGAACTTCCCTCCTTCATCGTTTGGGACAAAAAAAAAAAACAACAGCATGGCAATGAGAAGGGAGTTTTGTCTCTTCTCTTTACTTAGTTTATCAATCCATCAAAATCAGACTTTCAAAAGCTACTGAATCCACATTCCCTTTCTCCTAGCTAAGGTACAAACAACTATCTCCAAAATAAATCATATTTCCAGAGAACGTAAGATGCAGAAGCTCAGACGTAGGTAGTTTTGGGCAGAAGAATCAAGCAGAGTTAGCTGCAAACTGTGGAAAATACGATCACTGCCCATGCAGCTAACAGTTGGTCATTTTTGGTCATTTATCTAGATTGATGATTTGGCGTGCAGTAACCTGGTTATTACTGTGCCTTAAAGTTCTGCATGCAGCTTCTTTTTATTAGATCTTGGCAACCCATTCAGAGCTGGACAACATCACCCTGGAATGAGTCTTGGAGAAGGGTTTGAAGGAGGAAAGCCTGTTGGTTTGGCAAGCTAGGACTGCGTTGATATTTCATGCAGTTGGTTCTGCAGTAGGACAAGACCCCAGGAAGCAAAAAAGCTGCTGACAGATGCGATTCTGCCTGGTATAGGGACAGACGTTGGGATGGGATGAGCTGGGAAGTGTACAGGGCCTCAAAGGACTCTTTTCTGCACAGTGCTGGCATTCATGCTGGGCAGGCTTGTGAGTGATGGTCTTGCTATCTCCTTTCTCTCTACTTTGGCTCAGTTCAAGTTAAAATGAGGTGCACAGAGACTGTATGGCAGCTAATGAATAATATTTATCTGCTACAGGATGAGAGCAGGAGGCTGTCCTCAACAGCTGAGGAAGTGTTCTTGCTGCTCAAGGACACTGTGTCTAGTGTTCCTAGTATTTCCCCATTTGCTATTAACTAACTTGGCCCTTTTTTGTCTTTCTAGTCCATAATACATTTGTGAATATTTTGTTCTCATTTTCTCTGGACTTTCTTCTTACTTTCCTTATTTTTTTGCCCCTCTACCTTTTGCCTCCTTCTCCATTTTATCATGCTGTCACTAAGTTCCCCCAGCTTCTACAATACTCAGCCATCACTCAGCCTCCAAAATCAACGGTGAGCAGAAGCAGAGCAGGGCTGTCTACATTCCTGCAAGCCCAAGGCTTGTGAGATGGCATGGATATGTGCCAGTGCTAATAAATAGCGAACTATTAGTGCCTGTTTAAAGCAGGAAAATTGCAGAACAAGATAAGACTCACAGAATTCCCATAAGCTGATTTTGGATAAGGATATTTACCAAGGGGAAAAAGTAGGTTATCCTTAAATGCATATCTCCTTATGCAGTCATATGCATGTTTGCAGTAGGTGCTATGCCATGTGTGAAAGGCAGCAGGACCATGTGTTGAAGTATATCTGTGACACAGGCTGAGGTCCTTTGCACCCTGCCCAGTACAGTGTTGCTTTGCAATTTTGCAGCCAGGCTATGGTTGGAGTGATTGTTCCCAGGTCTAAGGCCAGGCTGTACCACGCCTGCCAAACTAAACACCCCGTGTAGCTCCATTTGGGTCCAGCATGCATAAAATCCAATGCTGTGGCCGCGACAAACTGAGTAGAGCAATTTCTCTTACAAGTCTAGTAACCACAAGGCTTTCCTGCCTCCTCCTGCATCCTGCAGAGCAGAGATGAGGCCAGGCACCTTGATCTTACGAGCCTGTATTGCAGCAAGGCAGATCTGCAGATATGAGGAAACGGTTTTTCCGTCCTGGGCTGAATTGCATCTCCAGGTAGCTGAGTGCTGCTCTGGCAAGGCTGATCCTGCTTCATCAAAATAGGGAGTCTCTGATGGGTACCAGCCACTCCAGTGTTGGTGGGGCTGCATTGACTTGTGCTGGCACATCAGCCAACATTTACATATCAGTGCTTTGCATTCCCTGTGCTTTATTGCTATGGTCACTGCAGAAAAGACGGAACTGTCTGAAAATAATGTGACTTACGTGGTAACTGATGTGCAAGGTGGCACACAGAGCAGAGGAACTGCTTGTGATGGATAAGAAGAACATGAGGAACTGCAGAGACAGGACAAACAAAAATCAGTCTACACTGGTTCAAGTCATCCTGTTGTGGGCATGAAACAGACTAGCCACCCTCTCCAGGGCCCTTCCAGCCTTGTCTCCTGCTACTACAGTTCCTCTTTGTTGCAGGAAAGCACCTCTTAGTGCCAGTTATGCTGGAATTTCTCTCCTTTGCTGTCTGTGCAGGATCCCCGTCAGCACACGGGGTGCAGCATGGAGCCGCTGCAGGATGTAGGTGCAATAGGGTTAGTCTCATCCCTGGCTCTATAATTGTTGAGCAGCTCCATCCCCCCTGGCACAAGACTGTGGATCAGTCCTCAGGGTAGGAGTGTGCAGAGTGCTACATCCAGCTGGCAGCAATGCTTTCTCCTTCCTGACCCCACCACTGTACTCCCTGTGCTTAGCTCTTGCTGTTCTAGTTTTTGCTGATGTAGACGTGTTAAAATTATTTTTTCTCTTGGTGCCTGACTTTAGGCAAGGTTATTAGGTAGCTGGGTCATTGCAGTATGTGACTGTCAGCTGCTAAAATAATTTGCACTGGGCAAATTTGCATTTGGTAACCCACTAAAGACCTCATTTGGAACAATGATGAATCAGCATCAAAACTCTTACAAGCTTCACTTTAAAAACAAGGATTTTTTTCTTCAAAAAGAACAAGAAAACTGCATTTCTGTGTTGTAAAATGATTGGCCTTCATGTGGCAAGGGCCCAGATCATTTCCCCTCTGGTCTGCATTCTGGAATTGTTACCACACTTATTTCCAGTAGTGCAGAAAGTCTTTTCCATATGCCTCCTTTTCAGCCAGTACTCTGTAGCTAATGTTTAATGTTTCCTAGGCAGGAGGAGATGAGGACAAACCAACAGCTCTACTGTGATGACAACCACCTTGGAAAACATGAAGCCTTTCTCTTAAAGCAGTCACCAGGTCTGAGAGCAGCTCTGCAGGCAGTAATTCAACAACACCTCTGAGGAGTGTACAGCCTTGGGACAGTCTCTGTGAGAAGTTGACGGAAAGCTCCTGTGTCCCAAAAGAAACCTCTTTGGCCGAGCAAGATTGTACCTTTTCCTGGATGAGGGGAGAGTGTTCAGCAATGGAAAAGCTGCATAAAGTTAAAAATTAATTTGGGTAGGCAATTCTTTATGTATTCATAACAAAACATATTTTGCATGGATATTTGCTTTCACTGACATTGAAGAGCATTTCTGGTGGTGGAGCAGAAACTTCATCTTCTACACTCACATAACTTCCATCACAGCAGCTTTTAACTGGACAATGTCCTGGCATTTCACATTCCAGCCTGACAGTAGTCTGCAGATTTTGACCAACATACTCTGTAAAAAAAAGTCATTTACTGGAAAAGGACAGTAAACAGCTCATAAAGAGTGTTTCTTACATCAGCTCCAGAAAGGAATTCCTCCCAGAAGCCTATCTCACTCTCTTTGTTAGAGCTGACAGGGGCTATGCAGGATGGAACGATATTCATAGCTGCAACGTGGCTTAAAAAAACTGAAGAAAATAACACTCTTGTGGGAAAAAAAAAAAAAAAAGGATCTCTAGTGGGCTCAGCACAGGCAGAATTAGAAAACAGGCTGTGTTGTCCTCAAGCAAGGGCACTCCATGTCCTCCTGCTTGTGCAGCAGGCACTGAAGGTCTATTAGGGATGGGAGATCATACCAGTGAGAGGTCCTCAGCTCCTGCATGTGGAGGATACTTGAGATTACCAGGTCTTGGCCATACTACCCATACAGAAAGGGCAAACTCGTTCTCAGAAGGGCACTGTGAGCCCCTGCTCCCGGCCTCACCAAGCCAAGGATATTCCCCAAAGCATCTCCCCCAGGTGTTTTACCACTCCTAGGTCTAAGAGCTGGATCTCTGCACCTCTTTTCTGTCCCTGCCCCAGCAGCAACTCCAATGGAAGAGCCCAAAGCTGCATTTATTTGGAGGCCAAGACTTTTTGATGAGCGGCGGATGGTCCAAGACATTTCCAAGGACCACACTTGCAGGAGAGGTGGCCACATGCTCCGCAGTGTGAAGCCCAGCTGCCTCCAGGCACCAGGGCTGGTTTGAGCGAGTGGTGTCTGCGGCTACAACTCTCCCAGCTTCAGCATCTCCTGTGCTCCCAATGGAGACAAAACACAGAGTTAAGAGCTGACAGCACCAAATGCCCCAGATGGAGCATGAAGGTCCTCTGCTGGGTGGAGTAACACATATCTGGCCCACAGAGATCTCATTTAATGTTTAAGCTCGGCAGTGTGAAGAGTTTTGATCTCTTCCTATGCTCTTTGTTGCTGCTTAAGCATATGTCCTCACTTTTCAGATTTGTGGTGTTCAAGCCAATGCAAAATTATTTATTTTTTTTCCGGCTATAACTGTTCCTTTTCATGTTCCGTTTCACCAGCCGTACCCTTATTTTCCCATCCTGCAACCAGGAAAAACGAATCTAATTTCCCCTCTGGGGACCAGCCTCACAGACGTGGAAGCTGAAAGCTGCAGTGTGTATAACACATGTCAAACAAACCCTTTGCCCTCCAATGCAAATAAGCCAATAACGGTTTTACATCCCCAGCTGGGAGGAAGGTTTTTCTGCATACATCCATCTTCCTGGGTGCATGCACAGCTCCTCAGGTTTAACTCTCAGCTTGAGAACATGGTGTCTTCTTCACATCATCATAATAATCTCCAAGTGAGCAAACCAGGATTTGCAAAGCTTCCCTTACCAGGTCCCACCCTGGCTAATGCCACTTAGCTGCTGAGTCCTTCAGGCCTGTGAGTCGGATATTCCCCTTAGCACAGCCCAATTTTTTTCGTTCAGGCTTGCAATATTTTGCATTTTTTTTAAAATTTTCAGCCCTCGTCCAGAGTGCCACCTCCTCGAATACATCACTGTACATCTATCTGCCACCTTTCACTCTTTATTCAGAGCATTTAGATGCTTTGGGATAAAGATGAACGTGTCCAGTGCCCATGTGCCATCTACCACAGTAGGGTGCTGGCCCACAAATGGGGATTCTCGCAGCCGTGATTATGGAAGCATTAGTGATATCACCAAGAGATACAAGAGGGCGATGGGCTGGGGAAGGTCATGGCAGTGCAAACCCATGTTTCCTACAAAGAAGCCCTTGGGTGACACATATGCTATGATCTGAATGACCTTTAATGACAGCTTTGCCATCTAGACAGAGATTTGCTGGGGGCTAACAGTGCCTCTGTCCCAAACCGCCCTTCGCAATTTGCCCTCAGCATCACGTGCAGCCCTGCCTTGTTGGTGTGGCAGCTGCCTTCACCCCAGGACAGATCACTCAGTTCCCAAGCAAGCCCTCTTCTCCAGCCCCAAGCAATCATGAAACAGTGGAGAGAAAAACTTTGATCTTTATCAGCATGAAAATAAATGCTTCTTGGAGGCCACCCTTCCTCACGCGCCCAGCTGCTTCAGCCAAGCAGAGCTGTAGCCATAGCCGGTAGCATTGAGTGTGCCAAGGGAGAACCAACATGTGGCAGGGGGGATTAGGAAAACACAACTGCTAAAACAACAGCTTGGGCAGATTGAGCCCTGGGTGGTGGCAGCTGCCTGTGGAGGAGGCAGCCAGATAGCTTATGGAATCACCTGTTGCATGGGGGGCAGATCCTATCAGTACTCTTGCACACCCACATGTGTGCAAAACTGATTTTCAGCCTCGTTACTATTAATAAAAACAGAATTTATTCAGTGGCACACATACAAGAGCGTAGTGTTTCCTCACTCACTGTACGAACAGCATGATTCAGCTGGGGATGGTCCACACTACTGCTTGCACCTGCATCTAGTTTCTCTTCCCTTTACCTTGTGAAATGCTCAGTGTGGAAGAAAAAAGGAAGAGGGAGAAATTACATGTGGTCGGTCCACGGCCTGTTTCAGCAGGACAGTTGAGACAAGAGGGCTGCAGTAGTCTCCAAGGGACCGCAAATGCAGATGTAACCAATGAGGTCCTGGCAGTCATCCTCAAGTTCTCCTTTACAAATTCTGTGGTCTTGATCATAAAGTAGTTGATATGAGCTGCTCCCTGCTTCCTCCTGCAGCTTGCTATGAGTTCACAAGGTACTGGGCAAACACTCATTGTTCACGCTTTATTGTCTGTGCTATCTCTATCCCAGCAGCACAGTTATCTGTGGCACGAATAATATGCCGCCTTTCCTGTAAAGCTGCCCATGTTTATGGTTTTATCAATGAGAACTCTTTCCTATGACACTTCTGTACCCTAAACAGGCATTGGCAGCAGGATCAGGGATGGCAGTAATCCGTGACAGGGGATTGAGAAGGAGAAATAGAAAAGCCACTGTTGCAGGTATTTAAGCTTCCAAATATCAGGCTGCTGGTCTGGATAGAGTACCTGATGAGTTGGAGACAGGCTTAAAGTGTGTGATAAAACCCCATCCTAAAGTGAGCAGTACTGAGAATCCATGTGAAATAAAGTGCAGAAAGCAAAGGAACCATAAACCAAGGAATCTTACTGTGCTGTGATGCATCTCTGATATGTTTTACCAAGTGCAAAATCCTCTGAATCCTCGTGTCTTGCAAAGGATGGTTTCAGCAGTGACAGTTGACCTGCAACGTGGCAAGGGGTGGCCACCCTTGCAGCTGGGCGCTGTCAGGGTGGCAAGGCAGCTGTCTCCTTGGCTGCGGGTGAGAACTGGAGCTGCTCACATGCTGCCTCTCCATGTGGGACACGGAGATGGGGATTAGGATGAGGATGGGGTTACCCAGTTGGGCTAACCATGGAGGTTTCTCTGACAGACCAGATGAATAGATAATATATAACTCATGGTGAAAGAGGCCTGTGTCCCTGTCTGCCTCTGGAATTCTCCCAAGAAAGATGTAAAGAGTAATGAAGACAGGACTATGGCCTTGTGTCTGCCCAAAGTCAGATGTGTAAGAAGAACTGTTGAGTTCAGATTGGCTTTTTTACAAATAAAAAAATCCACCAAGGGACAGTGTAAGCATCCTTCCTTTCTCGTAAAAGAAACCTTGATGCTGGCACTTGGGGACACAGCAGGTTTCTGCAGTTCTGTGAGCCTGTTCTGCTGCAGCCCTCGCCCGCAGGACTCGGAGTGGCTTCCTCCACTGTTGCAGTGCTGAACGTGCCTTTTCTCAGCTAGCAAAGGACTAAACGTGTTGGAAAGAAGAGATGAAGTCTTTGTATTCAAAGAGCTCGAGACAAAGGAGAATGCTGGGGGGAGAAACACAGAAAGTACTACAAGATACTTCTACCGCACTGGTGTTACAGCTACCCTTGAGCAGGCACAGGAGTAGGAGTGTCAGATCAAGGGTGAAAACAAACCAAAAAAACAACAGCTCTGGGTTAGCAACACAGGGAGGAGAAAAATATTTAATCTTGAGCAATCAAAAGCACTTAGTTCAACCTGAACATTGCTGTATTTCCTAACCCTGTATTTAACTTCCTTTAAACTTAAGATCTCTTGTAATGGAAAAAATGCGTTTTAAAAACTTCCATAGGAAATTCAAATATACTGGGGCACTAAGATGAAACAAAAAGGAACATAGAGGATGTTGTAGCAAGTGTTTTTCAGCTGTATCTGGTGTTGGAAACATAGGTAATATTACTTCTCCCCAAATGCCTTTGTGCATCCGCTCGGTGAAGGGCAGATGTGTGAACTGCTCATGGGCAGCAGCTCAGGGGCTATCCAGTAGAAGAGGGAAATCAATAAAGAGTTCAAGAAGAAGGAAGCAGCTCAAGCCTGTACCTGTGTCCTGGTGCACACATGATGAAACAGGATCCTGACTGCACTGAACTGACTAAGTATTCGCTATAAACATGTAATCGCCTGATTGCAAACAACAGTGCGTGCCATAGCTCATCAGCCCATGGGCCTGGCATCTGGCTCACACCCAGTAAGCCCCCTTTGGCTTAGTTTTTGAAGTATCTAGTGCTGGAGGCAGCGACGAGAAAACAGCCTTCTTTCCATGGCGCAAGACAGGCTCAGTAGCTCGGGAGGTACCAGGGGAAGACAAGGGTGCTGCAAGTAGGGGAGCCTGGCGTTTTTGGCTTCTATGTTATTTAGGCCAGGATGGTACCAGACAATCCTGGAGCCAAATCTCCTTCTGAGTGTTCGTGTGGGACTTATTGCTTAGCGTTGGCAAAGTCAGAAGCGGCTCAGCTCAAGGGCAGTGGTGCAGTGGGGAGGCAAAGGGTGCAACATACAGCACTGTTTCTTCCCACCTCCCTGCCAAGGTGCATCCCAGCCTGCGGAGTTTGTAGCGGTGTTTTGCAGGTTCCCTGTACAGGAGCATTTGGATCTCAGTGTATGGTACTTTGCCCTCTGTACTGAAAAGGTTTATAGCTTTTTCCAATAGCTAAAACACGAAGCAAACAAGTGATTTAAGGGACATCTTAGGTTACAAAGTGTTTCGGAGGACAGATTTTCTATTCATGAGTTGGCTACCCAGAGTACGGACATGTGTGTCTGAGAAGCAAAGGCCTGATTCCTCTGTAGGATCTTGGATGCTAATGGCAGTAAATCAGCACTATTTTCCTAAAATGAGCTGCCAGAATGAGGACCAGGAGGCAGCCTGTTTCAGCTGTGTCTGTGATTCCTTTGTTATGATTCACCTTCCACAAATATCCAAACAAACAAGTTTGCTGGCAGAACTATTCTGGTGAGAGGCAAAAAGCTGCAAAATGTCACTGAACCCTCATGTTGAATGACGAAATCTCCTCCTGACAATGTGATCATCGAAGATGCCCTGGCTTGTGCTCCATGAGTCTCTGTGCCAGAGGCAGGTAACTGCATCATGTACTTGGCACAGTGCACGATCACACCAGGAATATTCACAGCTCTCTTTTGGCATGTCTCAAGGAAATGCATATTTTTCTGCTGTGCTGTCTTTTTGATTCCTTACACTGAAGATTAGCATTAAATGCTGTTCAGATATTCTCCTTGGTTTTGCTGACCCTGATATCTGGAAGCAGATGATGTTGTCACCAGGACTTCACCACTGCAACAAGGATTTCTCTCTTATCAGAGACTTCCACAGCCTCTTTTATTTCTTGATAGATTCTATGTTCTTGAAAAAGATAGCTCATTTCCCAACTGTAGGGTCCAATGTGTCAGTAGATCTAGTGATTTCAGTAGACCAACGGAAATCTAGAGTTGCTTTTACTCATGTGGGCAAAATCCTTAGAATTTTTGTGCACATTATATAAAGAAAAATTATTATTTTATGCATATTGAACATGTCTCTACCTGCCATTATGTTTGTAAAAGTCAAATAATTATCATCTGAACTGGCAAAGAACCATTTTTGGAGGTGAGGGAAGTAAATCACAAAAATTCGCTAACATGCATGGTTATAGTATATATGTTTCCCTCTCTGTTCCAAGAAAGAAAGAAATGAACTAAACCCTTCACTTAGCTCATTTCTGTAACTGGCCACGTATAGTTTTTGGCTTTGGTGTCAACAGTATCATGAAGACAATGTAGAGAGTCCCTCCCCTGGACTTCAGCGTGTACAGCAGTGCCGGGCTTACAGTGTGACAGTGATCAAGCGTAATGTGGCCTCTTTACCCAGATCCAAGCCACCACCGTGGTGTCTGCAAAAATTTAGTACATAGGACTGCAGCTTGTAAAATATTTGAGATGCTGAAATACATCCGTAAGACAACTGCTTTGACAGGCTGACAAATGAGCCTGTTATCCTCTGTCCTTCAGCAGATCTCATGCCATATATTAACTCCTGTCAGAAATGGCTCAGGGCTGATCCCCTGGGTGCAATGCTCTATTTTTTTCTGGCTGTGCATATGGGTCATGCAGAAGTCCAAGGCCTGAAGCACGCAGAGCCTGAGGCATGCGGATCATTGCACGACAGTGGTCTGCTGGCTCTGCAGCCATCTACAGCCGTTGCACAGGAAAGTGGGTCCACAGAGGGGTGAAAACAGCAGAGAAAGAACTCTCTCCCAAATTCAGAGCTATATATTTTCTCCTTTTTCTTGCTCTTAAGAAAGGATTCACTGAGCACTTCCGTGCTTGGGCTGTTTGTATGTTTGCATTAATACATCATTAAGTTGCTACCTGATAGCTATTCCAGAAAAAGAAGAGAAACTACAGGCCAATGCATTTTTAAATGTACTAAGCTGTCTAAATCCTTCAGTAACGCTAAGCTCAAAACTAGAACTATTCCTTCCCGGTTTCTCCAGACAGTGCACACTTTCAGGACACAAAAATAATCCAGCATCCCTTTTCAATAGTTTATGAGTTGTCAATTGATGCTCACTGTGTTCTGTGTTTAGAAATCACTCAGAGCAGCAGGATGGATGTACCAGGACCAAGAATTTGTTTGTATTTCGTACACATAGTTATTTAGACCAGCTGTGCTTGTGAGATTTCCTCATATTCCTGCTATTGTACAAAGAGCAAAACCCACTGAAATACTGCATTTCAGAGGCTACTTTACTGCAGAGAAAAGCCTCTCTAATTCAGATTTCTGGAGCTTTTCCTGGAGCCATGTGGGTATTTCGGGAAGTCGTTCAAAAGGAGCAGTTTTGGGGAAGGGAGATGTTCACAGGAGGATCTTTTCCCCCCCAAAGCAGTCCAGGTCTTGAGTACTTTTGCAGAAAGAGCAGTGTGTTATTTGAGTTGTGTGCTGACTATTTTTGTACTATTTCATAAGATATATGCCCTGAGGACTGCTATGAGGAGCTGATGCGTGCAGGGAAGGGGATTGCAGGAGCACAGACACATCATTGGTCCCACCTAGCAGGGAAACCCGTCATCCTTCTCCACTGGCAAACGGCACAAGGAGATAACATGCAGAAATAACGACCACAAAAGAAGCTGGGGAAGGAGAAGGAGCAGATAAACATGCAGAGGCACTGGACAACACCATCCTTTCTCTAACAGAGAAGTTTGCATGATAATTTGCTTTTCCCTGCTGTTCACCTCCCTCTAATTTACACGATGTTGGCTTTGCTGCCTGCAAAAGGGCAGATGCATATGATGAGAATATTAAAATAGCCATCACAGGCTAACGCAGAAATAATTATTAATTGGTTGTGGATCTGCTGTTGAGGCACGCAGCTCCACGCAGTCTGAGCTGTGGTGCTCAGCCATGCTCCTGGCTGACCTAAAGGACAAATCTTGCTCCAGGTGCAGCTGCCATGCTACAAACCACACCTGCTGTGGTGAAGAGCTCTTTAAAGAAGGAACTCATCTTCCACAGTGATTCAAAATATTCCAGGATACTTGTATTTTGCATACATACTCTTTAAAAAAAAAAAGCAACAACATTAAAGTGGTCAGCATTTTTCAAAAATCAGAAATGTAATTGCAAAGGATGCTAAAAATGTCACTCTATTTTCTTTTGCTCCAACATGACTGGGTTCGTTCCGCTAGACATCAAAAGATTTTGATGAACATCCAGAATTTCCCTAAACTTGCAAATCTGGTGAATTTCGTCTGTTTCAAGAGCAAATTTTTTTCTTGTTCTTTGCTGGGCAAGCAAGGGAGGAACCAAGAGGCTTATTGTGTTGCTGTATCCTGCCCGCTGCAGGTGGCAAGCTACGGATAACCTACTAAAATGGGAGTAGAGGGGTGCAGGCATACATGTATGTGCGAGGGAGTCTGAACTGCCCCGTGAATGCTATTGCATTATGAGCAGTTGTCTAAGAGCAGCTCTGCCTGCTGCATTCCTAAGACACCTAAATGGAAGAGGAACAGAGCATTTCTGTGTAGGTATGTCCAGGCATCTCCCTCAGTTGCTCCCTTGGTGTGTAGGAGATATGGCAATATCTGAGTGTAGTGCAGTGAGGAAAGCAGCTGTATGGATGGGAGGAAAGATGCTACCCTCAGCATTGCCCTTCACATCCAGTGCCCTGCAGCAGCCAGTGCTGTTGGAGATAATAACCTCCAGGAAGGCAGGAACTTTCCAAGTGAGGCAGAGTTTGCATGACTGTAGCCCTGGCTTAAGGATGCAGATTCAGGATCCAGGTGTGGAGCCATGCTTGAGGATGGAGTCATCACAGCCTTCTCATGACTCACTTTGAAAAACCTTTTAAACCCCTAAAGCAAATAGTATCATCATTTTCCTGCCTCTGTGAAAGGATTGCAGGAGGTGAGCTCTCTTTCCTTGCCAAATAAGTATATTTAGGAGACCAAACCCCATCTGGTCCGGGGTGGGAGTGCAAGCAAAGCTGTTTGTGAAGTGATGCCCTTTGTCATTTGTGACCTGTTACAATCAGGAGTCACTAAACTAAGATTAACTGACTAACTAAACTAAGCTTGCCTGAGTAATGGTTCCCCGCATGCCCTTCTTTCTCCCCTTCCCTGAACAGCCATTCTCCCTTCATCCTGCAGATCTACCCTCCTCAGTCCAGATGCTTTTGAGGTGAGGAACCACCGCTTTCCCAGTCCTGCTGCGTATCTCTGCACACGCCATCACTGCAACTCCCCACGTCCCTTTAGGTCAGATCTATTGACAGAAGAGCTGCAGCACAGGCAGCTGCTGGGACACTGACAGCACAGTGCTGCTTCTGCTGTTCCTCAGCTGCCTTTGTGGGCTGACCTACTCCATGCCCTCTCATGGCTTTTTTCACCCCCCCCCCTCTTTCTCCTCTCGCATTGCAGTACAGAAAAATCTGCAAATTAATGTTCCTTTCTGTACAATTTCTGAGCAGGAGTAGATGAGGAGAGACAGTGAGACAGGCTGATGTTATGGAAAGGCAGTGCTCTAACCCAGGAGGGGGGAAGGAAAACTTCTTGTGTTGTTTTTGGTTTAGTTCACCTAGAGTTTCTCTTTGTTTTTCTGCCAGGGGTGCTCTTAAATGTCTAACTATACACTTTTCAGTGGTTATTGAAAGATCATCGCTTCCCACAACTCAACATTTTTTCCACCCAGCTCCTAAGCACTCAAGTACCGTGCAGCTCCAACAAACTGCTCTCTGCCTCCTTGCAACGCCTATGCCCGGCCCCTGGGTTGGCTGGGGGATGTGAGGAGGAGGCCAGAAAGAAGAAGGGCATCTCTGCAAAAAGCATCCTTTTCAAATTTCATCAGCTATAAAGCTGGTAAAGTTCAGAGGAGAAATCAGGGACAGCAGTAGGTGCTAACAGTCCTGAGCATGGTGCTGACCCTTGGCAAGGCTGGGTATGAGGAAGATGCTTCCAGCTGGGAAATTGCTTTGGGGTTAACTGAAAGAAAAAGCAGAGCAAAGGTGGTGTCGAGAGCAGGCGAACAGCCTGTACTTCTGCTGGTAGTCCTGGCACATGGCTGTGACAGGCTTACCCGTGGGACATCATCTCCACAGCCCACACCACTGCAGTGAGCCAGCGCTGTCCTGCTCTCCCCACCAACACACAGCTTGGGAAGCACTGGGTGATATCAGAGTGGTGGGGTGCTGGAAGTCAGGGTGCTGTGCTGTCCTGCTGATTCCTGGTGTGAATCAGTCTCACTGCAGCAGCCGTGCCCTCAGGCTTAGGTTACGCCAGTGGTCAGCCCAGCAGCTTCTCCTGAACTGTGAGTTTGGGGCAGTGGGTTTGGTGCTCTAGGAAGAGTCTGCTTCCCTGGGCTGTCTCAAAGGCAAATAGGGATGCAAAATTCTGCAGGGAATACTGCTGTCCTGCCATAACTTTCTTCCTTAGCCAGTATAATATAGTAGATGCTGAATGCTCTCTTGGTTGCTACCAGCCTCACAAGTCCCTTAAATCTAATGGTGACAGAGAAAGCAGGGGCCAAGCAACGAGTGTGCCAGGTACATAAATCCTGGCTGAGAACAAATGCACCATAACAAGGTTTGAAATCTTACTCCAGCAGATCACCTTGACCCCCATCTGTCTGTAAGGAGCACCAGCAGCGCATAAAGGCTACTGGGGAAATGGGGTGCTACGGATGGAGGGGGCTGAGCTACCCAGTCCTCCGGGCTGGTCCCCGTGCGGCAAGGTCAGGGATGGCCCCAAATGGGGTTGGTGAGACACCAACTCTTGCAAGGCATGAGCCAGAATCTGCTGCCCATCTCCTGGAGGCAGTTAAATCGACAGCCTCATGTACCATAGAAGGGTGGTGTCCCTTTCCTTCCTCTGGCTGCGATTCCACTTCAAAAATGGTTTGTTATTTCTGGCTCTTTTAACAGCAACCTGTATTTTGTCACCAAATGAACTGGCCTCCTTTTGTTGCCCTTGAGTCCTTTCAATCTCTTTGCCCTGCAAGGGAAAGGACTGGTTCCCAAAAGAAATGAAACACATATGATAAATTCAGAAGCATTTTAGGCATCCCAGCAGCACACTAAGATGTTTAAGATGTATTTGCGGAAAGCTGCACTTTGTTGAACTATTTCACTGCACACAGTTTAACAGAATTTCTGCTTCATTCCTTTGAATAACATAATGATTATGATTAGTCTTGGTCTCTGGTATGTGAGTAACAAACAAGAGCAATGCTGGGAGGCCAGCACTGGGTGAGGAGGTACAGTGCCTCTACTCTCATCACTGCAGGAGAGGAAGTCAGCAAACTCTGCTCTCTCTCATAAAATAAAGAATTAATGCATCCCTCTGTGCATTGCTCATTGGACAGACATATATGCATCCTCTGCCTGAAACAGTCAGCAGTTAATATTACCACCCAGCCGAGACGGCATGTGCTGAAATGCAGCGTCAGCCGTGAGAGGGGATGGGGCATTCTGAGATGGGGCAGCAAGAAACGCAGCAAAGGATCTTCTGCCCTGGGGAAGGCAAACAACATTGCTCCAGCCATTGCCAGGAATCAGGATGAGAACTGGGAGAGAAGAGGTCTTTTCCCAAGTGATACCTCATTCTAGCGGCCCCTTGGGCAAGGATCATCTAGGAAAAATTAAGACATCCCATTAGGTGGCCCACCTATTTAGGTAACAGTGAACTGTGGTGGTGGGTTACAGAAGGAGATTAGAACAAGAGGATATTAAAGGAGGCACTCAGAACTGTAGTAGAGCAGCCAAGAGAAGAAAGAGGCATTAATAAACATTTTTTTTTCATAATATTGCAAAGCAGGGTCTGAGAACAGTGATGGAGGAATTTAAAATGTTTTAGTAGTGACCTCTCATTTTATCAAGGTGATTTCCCAGGTGGATCTTAAACACATTACAAATGAGGTTAATAACCGTTGTGCCCAAAGAACACATAAGAAGACTGAGGCTTGGCTCAACACCAAGCCATCAGCTGCAGAGTCTTGTCCCACAGCAAGGTCTGCCTCATCTCATACTCCCCATCACAGGGGTGTGTGTTGCAAAATGCTCCTTCTCAATGCATATGGTACAAAGAGTGATGAAAATAGCAGAGTTTCTCAGTTACATAGTTCTAATATCCCCTGCAACCCTGCTGCCACTGCCCTCAACACTGTTAACCGTGACAGTGCGAGTACGTTATCATGAGGAAGGTGACAGTGCAGCACATTGACTAGACAAAGATTATTCTTTGCATCTTCTGAGACTGAGATGTCCTTTCTTACTTATCTGAAATGTTCCCTGGATTATCTGATTATCTTAATATTACCACTCAAGTGAGAGTTGAAAAGGGGGAAAAGTAAAGCCTAGAAGATTTTCTGTAAAACAGTCAGCTCTCCACATTGCTGTCTAGCAGGCCAGGCAAGCTGTCCTGCAGATGCCCAGCCAGTTTTCCTAATATTCATTTCCAAGTGGAGGCAGCACCTTGACCAGCACTGGGTGGAAACCCCACAGCATCCCCGATGCTAACAACAGGCTTGGCTGATTCAGCTGATGGGCAGCACGCTGCGTTTGGCTGATAATGTCACACAGGGCTATAAGAAACCTGTTGTGATAATTCCATTCTCTTAATCACCAGCTGCTCCTAAATTTCTCTGGAGCATGTTTGAAATCAGTTAGTGTTTGCATAATCCTGCTGCTGGGTTGAAACTCGACAGCTGCAGAGAGAGCGAGTTTCACCAGTTGCTGGTGCGAACAGCCGTTGAGTTCAGTGGTCACCCGTAGCCTCAGTCCCTCATGTGGTGTGAGCTAACCCACCAGAGCCTCCGGGCACCACCTCAATGGAAATATGCAACAACAGATATGATGTATTTGTACAAGCTACAGAATTCTGAGGAACATGACACGATGCCCTCTCTTTGATTTCTGGAGTTTCCTGCCAGAGTGCAAAACTCTTAGGCTTTCAAAGGATCTAAACTTTCCTGGGTATTAATGCAGAGGAGAAAGTGAAGCAGCAAAGTGCCCTACTTCTGGCTTTCATTTCCATCTTGGCTTGACAACACATTGCTGCCTCTAGCACATCTCCTTTCCCCATTCTCTTTTATTAGCAAATGCACTTTGACTGGTTGAATTATTCATTGCAAACAATTTACCAGGCCACATAAGGCTACCTTTTCTCTGCCTGTTATCCACAAATGAACATGCACTTTTTATTGATGTATTTGTTGTTAGTAACTGTTCAGTAAAAAAGGCTGTGCATGCTTGAGATGATGAGTTGTTTGTGGGCTGCTGTTTGCTTGGACTGGCCTATCTCCGGGTAAGACGTTTCTGGGAGAGGAGAGAAGGGAGCGGCCAGGCACGGAGTGAATGTGGAGCAGCACAACCCCATTTATAGCGGAAGACATCTAGTAACACTCATCCCTTCTGTCTCACAAGTGCCCTGATTTGTCAGAGCAGCGACCACTGCGAACATTAATGCCAGCAAAGCCCTGCACGCATGAATGTTTGCACAAATGGGACAAGACAAGGTGATGCGCTTAGCTGAATGGATCATCTCAAGTGAACGTTTTGCAGCATTAGGTCAGGCCAGTTGCTCATACACCGTCAATTTCTGTTGTCGGAGAGGTCTGAGTCAAATGAAATCCCAGACTTCCTAGACTCATTGTGCAATATTCATAGTAGTCCTGTGCAGCCAGAATAAGACCTGCCACAAGTTTAGACAGTCTTAATCTTCTACCAAATCAACTAGATTTCCTCCAAGTGTCCAATTTTTCTGCTGGCTCACCCATCTACTATGACAGTTTTTAATTTTAAGATGAGATTCAGTGCTGGTTGTACAAAATTTAATTGTGTCATTGGGTCTGGAGGGTTGTTGTAGTCTAAAAGTACAAGTATTCATTTGCTGTAAAAGAGCAAAACTTTGCTGGAGGCAATGAAGTAGCACTACTTTACACCAGGAAACCTTTCCAGCATATACCACTGTATTATCCAGCTATTTCTTTTGTGGAGGTGTCATAAGTCTTGGTTGGTGGAATACAGTGTACTGTAAAGAGCATTTCTCACCAAGGAGAGCATCATGCTACAGAAGATAAAGATAGTACAGCCTGCAGTGGCGCCTAAATCTACTGTATCACTGGAAACAACTGGAAAATATCAAGGATGCTTCTGTGACTGATAGTCTCAGAACAACCTGTGTTAAGCTGTACGAAAAAAAAGATGCATTATAAGAAGTGCACTTTACAATACAAATTTTGTCTTGGTTTAGCTTAATGCAATGGAAGTATTCCAGTTCTTGCAATTCTAAACAATGTTTTTGTAACCACAGTTTGTTACTTTGCAGAAGGACTATAAAATCTTTGCACACTTTCCTTCTTCCACAGTAAAATGTTCAGGGCAGAGAGAGAGAAAAGAGATTTGCTCTCTATTGTGCGCATGCACTATAGACGGGCTTAACGCCTTCCTTATTCTGCTGTAAATCCTTCTGGACATTAAGTTATATTCACAAGTTCAGGTTAAGGCCTGAGCCCTAAAGCTTTCATGCTCGTATTCTATCTTGACATCTGCAAGTGGGGGAAAAACATTGCTGCGGAACTTCATTTTGCAGCAAAAGAAATGTGAGTTTGAATTTACAGTGACTCACAGCTCTGCCCGTAGCTGCACACTCCCAGGTTCCTGCCTTCACACTGACTTTGTCTGAAGAAAAATCTCCTCATTTACCCCATGAACAAGGCTGACAAGGGCTGAAATTGGGCTGCCGAATGCCTGAAAGTTCCTATCTCCATGACCTCAAGAGTGCAAAGGAAGAAATTGGAACTTAGCCTGGAACTTATCCTAAAGCAAGCTTAAGAATCCCCCAAAATGGAGAAATACTGCAGAAAAAGTGTAGGCGAGGTACCATACTACCTCTGCAAGTAATTTCTATGTATTTTTGCTAAAAAGCAAAAAGAAATGAGATTTAAACGTAGCAGAATATCAGTAGTAACTAATCCTGCAGATGGAGGTAGTCATCCTCTCACAAATGAGCTGAAAAACTTTAAAATGTGCTGTCAAGTAGCTAAGAATTTTTTGGGAAAGGGTCTCACTGCAAACTTTTTCCTGAAACTTTAGCAACCTTTTGACCAATTTCACTTTCCCTCAAGAACAGGGACCGTTGGAAATGACCAGAAGTGACTCCTCTCCAGTTTACCCTCTCCATCTTCCTGGACTAGATAGCAATGCAAAAGAACAATTACAAGGAGACTTACAAAGTACTTCAGCCAGCATTGCTGACTCCTAAAACCTGGGAATGAAACAACAGAGGACCTAGAGTCCTCAGCCCTGCTCATCCTGGGGCAGTTACTCCCTCCCCAGTGGGCTGAGATTGGAGCAGCTGATCTTACCCCACCATTGATGTTTCGCGGCTGCCTGACCGGCTTCATCACCTGCGTTATGGAGAACAGGTTACTAGAAAAGCAGGCAAATGACAGAGCTGACAAATGACACTTAAGGCAGGTGAATTTTTAGACCTGGGTAAATTTCATTGTTATGAAATATTTGGGGGGGGGGGTAACAGGACAAAAAAAAGTCAAATTGTTGATGGCTGTTGTCTTGCTCTGGTTTGAGGGCATGGCACTTTCCAGCCACCCTCACAAGATATGTCAGCCACTGTCTAGACTGCTGCAAACCCAGACCTCACGCTGGCACACTTTGAAACCTCGTTGTCAACCTCAGGTCCTGTTTTAAAATGCTTTTCCCTTTTTTCAGTGGAAACTCCTTAGAAAACAAAATGTCTCCCTGCTAGGCATACAAGTAACTCAGATCATGCTCAGGCAATTTTTCTCATACGAATTAATTCGTGATAACTTGATCTTGAGATCCGTGTGGGATCATCGCTTGTGCATATGAAGCAGGAGTTTGTTTTACAAAGCTGAGGCAGTGGAAGGGGGAGAAATAGGCAAACAAAATCCAGCACCACCCATTCTGATATGAATACATTCCAGGATGCTCAATGCTTGGAAGAGGTTTGAGGGAGAGCCACAAAAATTACTTGCACTCTGAAAACATACCTTCAGCATGAGACTATGGAGCTTAACAGTCTATTTATCCAGGAGAAGAAAGGAGGGGGACTCCCTCAGTCTGGCTACATGAGGCTGCATTTTCAAGATGAAGCACCTTTAAAATTCACCTAAAATGGCAAAAGGAAATTAAGATTAAGCTAGGTAATCATTAGGAGAATTCAGAAATAATGTACATTTTTTCTTCACATTAATAGCAACAGAAACAGTGGCTGTTGGCCTTTTACAAAATCTGCAGCACAGTCAGCAGTGACAGGCTGGGTGCAGGAGGAGCTCAGTGAGGATGCACAGCCCACATTAATGTCTTCTAAGGGATGTTATTCTGCATCCTTTCATTTTGCTTGGAATATATTCGTGTGTAGCATCACTCACACCTGGGGATACTGTATGTTCAGCTCAGACAATTCTTACACATTTAGTATCCTCCTTTTAACAGCAATAAGACTTGCATAATTTATTATTATTAACATTTATGAAACTTTTTTCGCATGCCTCAAAAAGCAAGGGAGAACTCCTGGGATCTGGATTCTGCAACACCGATGACATATTTTTCTCTAATTATTGTCAGCAAGGACTTCTCAGTAGCCAGACCATCACAGGCAGGTTGATGGTATGAGGCTGTAGCTATGTAAAAATGTGCCAAGTCTGAAAGTAAGAACAACTCATTGTGTTAATCAGAATGTCCCAGAGCTATTGGAGCAAGTCATACAAGACTAGAGGGAGTGTTTATTCCAACAACATTTCCAAGACGATTGTGTCAGACGAATTTTTCTTCAAATTCAGAGTTCATAGGACCCGCAGCCCAAAAACTGTGTGATAGTGACAGAGCTATGAAGTAATATAAGCAGAGGGGAAAATTGTTCTCATCCTATTGCAAAATGATGCAGCATCTCTAGTAACGTTCAGCTGTGCTTTTGCTGTACAGCTCTGAGCTTCTTTTCCAAACCTCATTCTCTGGAAAATCTCTCTGCTAAAACATATTAGTTTGTGGTGGCATTCATTGCTGGATCTACTGTCCTGACAAAAATGCAGCACAGGCCCGGAATTAGTTGGCTGAAACAAACACTTGGTGACAATCTTGGATCTTTCTAACTTAATTCTTCTATGTTGAATCTGGCTCTTTAAAACTGGGTCTTATATTGACTTCATGCAGCAGCTACGAGACCTTCTGAAGTAGTATGAGAGGTGATGGTGCAACAGAGAAAGCCAGACCACAGCCTGCCTTCTGGCTGGTCTTGGAGCCAACTCGGGCCTCACTGTGGCTTTTGCGGGACCAGGGGGAGATGGCCAGGGTACGTGATCTCTCTTTAGCCTGGCACCCACAGAACAGTATGAGAGCCCATGGAGCATCTGAGCTGGGATGTGGCACAGGGAGTTCTTAGTAGCTTATCCCTCCTCCTCCCTTGGGGATATCAACAAGCAGAGCTGTTGGGTCAGTGTCAGGCAGTGTTAGCCGCGGTCCTGTGTGCTCCTCTACCTGGAGGTGCTCTGATCCTCAGGCTCAGCAGGACCCCTCTGTCTCTGCTCTTTCTCCACAGCATCAGCTTTTCCTAGAATGCAAGTGATGCTGATGTGGCAGTTCAGCCTCCAAGTACCAGGCATGTCCCTGGCCTCTCTGCAAGCCAGCTTGTTTCCACTGCTCAGACTGATCCCTGAGTACCTTCCTGGAGCACAGAGGGACTATTCCCAAAAAAATGCAGAAGTGTCTAAACACTTATGGTCTCGGTACGTGCAATGGCAAAGGCACAAACACAACGTTATTGTTATGCATTACGCATAATTAGCATTATGCAAACTGCATTAGCTCTTAGTTTGCAGTTTGTTGCTATGTGAAGTGGTTCATTTTTGTTCATTTTAGAAAGGAAAAAGGAGCATAAGATGCAAAAAATATTTCCTGATTCAGAAAGCAGAAAATACTCCCAATGTGTTTTCCAAGGTGGCTCAGAAGAGGATGCTGCCTCCAGACTGTAGCTACAAAAATTAACAAGCCAAAAGTTAGAATCCTCTTCTGTATTCTAGTTACTGAAAGAGGCTGAGCATCTTGGTCTTTTCACCCCAGAAACATCCTGTCTGACCTCAGTGGGAAATTCTGGGCATTTGGTAAAATTTGAGCAAGTGTCTAAATATGGACTCAGGGGCCAACATTTCAATCTATTATGTAAAAAAACCCTCGAAGTCTGTCATTTCAAGCAATGAGACAGCAGAACACTAATCTCCAGTTTCTGTCTTCGCATAAATGAAGCCTGAATCTATTCTCTCATTTTTGTTTACTGTGCAAACTGCGTCCCCACAAAACGAAATGAACTTCTCAATTTGAATGTAATTTTATTTAAAGCAGTGGGCAAGGAGTTTACTCTGGGAGGTGGTGAGCACACTGCAATGCTCACTGACCTCCCAACGGGCTCCTAAACAAACAGAAACCAAACTGCTGACGGTGGCAATGCAGCCATGAAATGATTCAGTAGCAAGCTATATACATTCAAGGATCAGCAGCCAGGCAAAACACCATAATGAGTTTTAACTTGCATTTGCTGAGGGCTGAGAACACACAAAGTTACTTGCTGTAACTCAGCAGATCTGTATCATCTCAGGAAGCTGCAAGATGTGTTCAAGCATTCACATTTGCACCGGATGAATAAAGAACACATGCCCATAAACACTTGCAGCTCCCCAAATGGGAGTCCACCTCACTCAGGATGGGTCAAAAGCACCAGTTATCTTCACAGCGTTACTTAGAGAAGCTCTAAGTGTGGGGTCCAAACCAGATTAGCTGTTTCTCCATAGTTCTTGTCTGCAGAGATGCCCATAAAAGCACCCAGCAGCTGCTCCAGAGGAAAAAAGGGCAGGTATCTGCTCTTTGGCTGGGCCTGGCATGTTGTGCACCTCAAATGAGAGCATTATCCCATCTGTTTTCTGAGTGACAACATCAGGCAGAATAAGGGGATCATTGTGGATCTTCCGCTTACAGCAAGGTAGAGACATTAAAAGGCAGGACAACACATCAGGCAAGAATGCATTAAAAATAACAAAGGCATAGAAAAGCAGAAGTGTGATTTCTTTGTGTATTTTTGTTGTCCTGTGATCATCTGGAAATAGTATGTGCAAGCCCAAAGCCGTTGTCACTCTCCAGACACCTCCCTACCAACCTGCTCACAGTAGCCACAAGATACCGCTTCCCAAAGGCTATTGTTCTGGCTCTGAGTTTAAACAATCCTGAGCTGTGCTTGCGGTAATGAGTATGATCAAGACTAATCACACGGGCCATAAATAACCTAAAAGCAAGTTATACTCACAGCATAATCCAGTTACAGCTTTAATTTGTGCATTTCCTCTTTGAAAGTAGTTCTTTTATCTTCTATTTAGAGCTGAACCTCTCCCAGATGCCGTTTGCAAACCAGGAGAGGTGTTTTACATCAGCGCCAAGGCAACACAGAGCCCTGCAGTAGTATTTCTGATCTACCCACTATGCACTCCAGGAAAGGCTTTAAGGGCAGGACAGATTCTTTCTATCGGCTCCATTCACCAGCTGTCCCTCAGCTTTCCGTTTAGCTCTAGGTCCAGATGGAAGAAAAACTCTAGAGCTTAAGAATGGTCCTTTGCTGAACATTTTGCTCAGTTACTTATTACAAGCAACTATAGCAGAGAACACAAGCAGACAAAAAAAGAAAGCTGGTTGCTATTAAAGCAGTACTCGTTGCTCTCAATTTACAAAACCTGTTCCTTGTTTGCATCCCCAGCCCCTCATTGTAAAGCAGAGAAGGCTAGCAGCTACTCTCCTTTTCCTAGTTACTGCTCCAGTTCTCTGCTCTTTTCTGGGTTGGTGGTGTGGCTGTAGGAGTGCTTGCGTAGCTCTCGTGGGACAGAGCATCAGCGCACCGTGGAGAAGACCTGCAGCTTCCTATTTCTGTGCAGCAGAAATAGAGGTGCTAGAGGTGGTTTGTGCTAGAGGTGGTTTGTGATCCATTCTGGATCTAGGCTAAAAAAAAAAAAAAAGAAATCCCAACTTGTTGAAAAGCATCAGGAAAAGAACTGTAGCAGAGCTCTGTGTTGTCTGGTCACCCTAGGAAAAAGATGTGGGTGTTTCCAGTTTCTGTGGGTAGCTCTGTTATCATGTTATTGCCTTCTTTGATGTTATTTGTTATTCTTCTGTAGAATCTGGTGTCATCCTTGCAATCATAGGCATCCAGCCCCTGTGCAGACGTGCTGTTGGTGTTGTGATATCCTGGGCACATACTCTTAGGCTTTTGTCTCTATTTACAGATCTTTGGCTGTACTCGACAAACAGCAAAGTGTCACAGAAGCACACTACTTACAAGACCTTGTAGATGAGGTCTGCCACCTGCAGACAACAACACAATGTATAGACTGAGTTTATAAAAATATTTATTATTTAGCATTCCAGCATTTCCTTCTGTTTTGGGATGTTATGGCTGGAACAAATCTTTCGTGACACTGTTTTGCTCTCTGAGAAATCTCATATCTATAAAAACAAATAAAACACAACAAATATCTGCTGGAGACCTGGCTTGGATTTTGAAGCACCTCACACTAATTTAAGAGCAAAACTATGGTTTGTATAATCTTAACTGATTACACTTCTCTGAGAGCCCAAGTACCAGCTGACCTGGTTCTGTCCTTGCAGCTCTGCCCTTACTCCGCTCCTGGCCATGCAAGAAGATCTACCTGCCACCACATTTCCACTCATGGGAGGAAGCCTGACCTTATGGGCTCCTAAGCAAGGCTTCTCCCACGGCAGCCAGGGCTTTAATCCTGAAGTGAAGCTATTTTCATGTTATTTGGTGGGATGAAACAAGCTTATAGCAATGTGTAGGGGTATTATCCAAGACAACGAGGTCAGGATTGTCAGCAGTAAAACAAGGAGAAATGTCAGCACTGGTCAATGACTCCTTTAGACCTGCAGAAAGAGGGTTGGAAATTGCTATAAAAGGCAGTTCAGACATCATGGGTCCTGCTGCTCCATCTGTGTGGCCTCTGAGGCACAGCTTACTGGAAAGGACAGTATCGTCTCACATCAGAGCTCCTCTGTTCAGCAAAAGCTTGGATTGAGCAGTGCTTTACAGTTAATGACTATCTTTCCTCGTGGCAGAATTGGAACTTACCATTAGCCACGGAAAACAGATCATTGCCAACTAAGGAGATGCTTGTATTTTCCTGTGCTGATAAATGGAAGGATTTCATATTCACAAATGAGGAAAAAACCAAAACAAACAGCTGAAAATCACATTTTTTGTCAAGGAAGCATAAACCTAACTTGGCAAAAAAAAGTTGTGCAACAAAATTTGAACCTCAAACTCCTATGCTAGGATGATGTTTAGCAAGTCTATTGTTTAGAATAATTGCTTTAGCTTCCTTTTTGAGAGCAAATGCCAGCCAAGATTGGGGAAAAGGATATTGCAAGAAAAGTAACAGGATAAGTCAGTCATGGTGTCCCAGCAAAATATGTTTGTGTTCACTCAACAGAAGTAATTTTGTGGATCAATATTTTAACTAAATCAAATTATTCACTATTTAGCCAAGAAATGAGACAAATCCAGTAATAACTGGTACTTATTTTGAAATTGGTAGTGATTATACAAAAAAAATTCAACTGGCCCTGATTCAGTTGAATATTTATTTATTCCACTGAATTCCTTAAACCCATTCAGTTCCAGATCTTTGCTTTCAGGGCTGTCCTGGCGTAGCTTTCTTCACCAGGTAATCATGAGTGCTGCTGAGTGAAGGATGTGGGTCTTGGAGGAGCAGGAGGTCAGTAAGCTCAGGACGAGGACAGTGGTGGTAGGTGTTGCTTTCTCTGATTTCTCTGAAGAAAATATTCTGAGCAATTCGGTTCTGATCATTAAAGTTCCTTAAACTATGATATCAGAGAATTCATGAGGATGTTTGCCTCATTCTCTGGTTAGCAGTATTTGCCACAGGAGACTAGCACTTTCCTACCCAGCTTCTGTAAAATACGTCAGCTAAAAATTATTCTGTAGTTTGCAGCAGCAGAAAAATGCTAAGTGTAGTTAATACAGCATCTAAAACCACATATTTAATAGAGGTGCACATCTTATCCAAAATCTTCAAGAGGCTGTACAGAGATGGAGATGCCTTCCTGGAGGAGCTGCTGGTCTGGAATTAAAACAGTGGTATTTATTTAGTCTTGGGGTGTGGGGGAAGGGAGCACTGTCTAATACCAAGTGGTCGGTTGCTGAGTTTTGTGTGAAGTCCTTAACAGCCTTGGTCAGGGAACAGATTTCAGAAAGAAATTCTGAAATCTGCTTTACTCTGTGTTGATTATGAGGCAGAGCAGCCAGTCCTAACGGCTCTGCCTCCTGAAACCTCAAACGCGATGATTCACGTGTGTTAGGAAACCAGGATTTTGCATGGTGGTAAGAGACTGCGCTGCAGTTTGCACGAAGATAATGGGCAGAGTTAGGAAAGTTAAGAGTTTCTCTCCCACAGTAATTTGACATTTCAACCTTTCCAGTCTTTCTGTTTAGGGGAAGACTTACTGGCTTTAAACAAACCTTCCACATTAATGATGCATTTAATATTGTGTTTCTCCACTCCTAGAGTTTCCCAATCATTCATCTCACTTTACCTTCTTTCAAGCCTAACTATTCATATAACTGCAAACTGTGGGACTCGGAGATTGACTCTGAGCACCACTTGGACAACTAGATGTCATCTTCCTTGTGGGCAAAGGACTGAGCTCCTCCTAGCAGTTCCCATGCCATAAGCTGTAGCTCCATGGGTCCCAGATGCCATTTGCAAGCCAGGAGAGATGCTTTCCATCACAGTCAAGGAAAGCAGAACCCTGCAACTTGTGCGTTATTTTCTGCCCTGGGTGCTACAGCTACTGAAACCACTCCTGGTACATACGTCTGCTGCCCAACTTCCTTCCATCGATTAGATGAAACAAATAAAACTCGTACAACTGCTGTAATAAGGTATCTGAAGGCAAACAGGGCTGCCAAGCAATTAGTGTCCAAATCATGCCTAATTGGCCCCTTGGGTACATCTTATCACAGAACAAAGCAGATGTCTCTGTCTGGGTATTATATTGGGAGTGTGTGATTCTGATCTGATTTGGGTTGGTGTAAGGTGGGAGGAGTAGGGCTGTTAGATGATCATTTCCAGGATGTGCCTGAGGAGAGACCATCTCTTGTTCTCACTGCAGTGACGACAGTTCTGGCTTGTGCTAGCAGGGGAAAGCGGGAGAAGGGCTCTCCGTTTGCAAGTGGTGCAATATAGAGAACTGCAGCTTTTATTTTGAATTAGTTGTAAAAGATAAGATACTGATATAAAGGCAGTTTTGTGTAAATTGTTAGACACTCATTGTAGATATTAAAGACTTTGATACACAATAAATTTTACAGTACAAGTACTGCAGAAAACATAGATGTTTGTTTGGGGGGGGGAGGAGGGAGGCATTGGGAGTCATGAGAAAGAAACAGTCTGCTTCTAATAGATAACATAAGAAATTCCTTAGCTAAAGTCAGATATTCAAAGCTGGCTGAATGTTACCATTAAATTCTAGACCCAAAAATAGACAGAATCTGAATGGGGACTGAAATTCTACTCAGTAACTGTTGGTAAATCCCAGCAAACCACACTTCTCTGTTGAAAGGAAAACACAGCCATGCATCGGTTGGCTTTGGCAAAGCAGAAACAAATTCGCTTTCTCAAATCTGCTGACATGTTTATCAGGATAACATGAATGAATGCACTACAGTTGCCAATACAGCACACAGTGGCAGCAGAAGATAGAAAATGCTCTGAAAAAAAAGATGACAAACTATCTGGCTGTGCACACGGGTCTGTTACTTGCTCTCCCTTAACAATGAATTGCACTTCTGAGGAAGATGTGACCGAGCAGCAGATATGGCTGCAGACTATGGCTCTGGGAAAGAGACCCGTCACGCAAGCCCCGCAGCACCCAGTGCACCACTCCCACTCTCCCCATGGCCCTGGACCTCTGCACAGGCACAGAGGGTCTTTAGCCTTAATAGGTATTTATTTTTTAAAAGCCCCAAAAATCTTTTCATCTCATTTTCTTTAATTCTTACATAGCGTTTGGACTTTGTATTGCCTGAGCGGAACAGAGAACACGCAACAAAAGGGACGGGAGCTAATGATGAAAAATACCCTTTACTTTCAGCTTCCTGCCTCTGTGTTTGCTGAAAAATAACAGATTTTCTTGGCAAACATCAATAGGATATTTGTGCCTGAGCTTGCTCTAATGGACGTGAACTGTGCAGTGCCTCTTAGGCCTGTTGCACTTTCAGATGATTTCACCACTTTACAATTCAGCTCTTATGATAACATTTAACACATACTTGTTAAACCATTCAGTGCAAAGGCGGCATAAAGTCCGGTGAAGGGTAGCATTGTGCACAATCTGTTTCTAGATGGTCTCCCTCATACAAAAAATGCAAGCAAGCAACACAAAGGGCTGAGATGTAACTTTTTAGGGTAGGGAGTAGAAATTTATTGACGGTGCTAATGTGATTTGGCAAATTGAGCAACATAACATGTGCAATTATCTTTTAGTTCTCTTGCATTGTGTGGAGTTTACTTTGTCAGTTGTTTTAAAAAGCAACCAGCAATTTCTGGGAAAGCTGATTTGAAAAAAAAAAAAAAAAAGCATAGGGAGAAAAACTTACCAAGCGTTTCTATAGCTTAGTAAACATGATTAATCCAAGTCAGCAAGACTGAACCAAAAAGAATTCGGTGACCAGCTGATATTCAGAAATGTTTGTGTTTAAATATGTTTAAAATGCCACATAAAATTGGATCTAGTCCTGAAACGCTGACACATGCAAAGTTCTTATTGTCTGTACACCTGGGCTTATGGTCAGATCTATGTCAATGTATTGAAAAAACACAAGTGCTAGTAGAAAACAGAGAGCCATCAGCGCTTTGGCAGGGCTTAGAGGAATACAGAGCAAAAAAATGGTGAAAAGTAAAGTGTCTGGCCCAAAATTCGTTCTTCACATCCCCTTTTACCCGCTCTTCTGCATAGATGCATAGTCCTTCCACAGATCCACTGCTCACAGGGTGAAGGACAGGAATCCCCTTGGGGGTATCTTAATCTGCCCTTAGACAAAGGAGTTGAAAGTGCTGCTTATCCATCAGTACGTGATCCCAAGCAATCCTGAGGAGCAGCGGGCGCAGGAACAGGTGGGTGCAATGCTGTAAATGTGATATGTCACCCAGATCTGCAGAAGTCAGGGATGGCAGGTGTGCTACGTTCCTTGGCCCTGCACCCTACCCTCAGTGGTTCCCCCATCCTTCTCCTCTCCAGGTGAGCCCCTCACTGCAGACTGGCAATGCCACAGCTTGGCTAAAGGGTCAGCCCGCACTCAGCAGTCCATGTTCAGATCTGAATTGTGGAAAATGCAAGTTTTATGTAGCTGTGGGCAGAACCAAAGGTCATTTTTGAGGTATGCAAGATGTTCATCCAAACTTGGGCAGGACGAAATTCATTGCTGCTGCAAAATGATGCAGCACCTCTGAGCAGGCCCTCTCTCAGCCCACTGACCCTGACATACAGGTTGCATTAACTCCTACAATTTGCTGAAAACCTTTTAAAGATTTTTCCTTCATGGAGTCCAGAGTTACAGCTTAGAGTTCCCAGTGGCTATTGGGAAGGAGAGGGCAGACTGGTGCAGACAATAGCAGCTGTTGGAAGGGACACCTGTTATAATCACACCTGCAGAGTCTGATATGATGCGGAAAAGAGCCCATAAATTTCTCTAGGCAATTGCTCTGAATAGTTCTGGGACTTGATTTAATGTATACAAAAGAACCTTAAAAAAGACCGAATATCTCTATCTTGTCAGGACACTGTTATGTAATAAATAACCCCTATAAAAATGTTTACCTTCTTTATTCCCAGCAGCGAGAGCTTCTTGATGAAACACAGAATTCTCATCAAAACATTACTCATTTTTCTCAATATCTAAGAGGACGTTCACCTGGACAGCTAAAAATGTATTTTGTCCATCTTTGCCACCCAAACGGCCAGTTTTAATATGCATGAATGAAATCCAGAATTCCTTTTCCTGCGAATTTGTAAAGATTTTACATGTAGATGATGTCTGTTTTCTAGCTGCCCCTAAAGACCCACATGAGGGCATTCAAAGAAAAACACTGTTTAGTTGGATAATATTGCATATTATCAAGTAGTGAAGGTCTGGGATGCAGTAACCACCCACAGCCCTTCTATCACCCAGCTGGCTGCCTCTGATGGAAACATCTTTGGGAATCATGAATGACTGTGAGCTGGTTTTTAACAGATCCAGTTTCTTTCTCAGCTCTGCCTCCTTCCAGCTTTCCATGGCGGTAAGGAGTTGTCAACAAGTGTGGCTGAGCAGAGCAGGGTGCCAGCAGCTGAGGTATCAGAGAATCTGCCCCTAGCCCGCAGCGAAGGTCCTCAGCAGCCTCGATTACCCAGCTATAAATCACCAACCAGGTAAATATATCAAAGATTTATGGTGAGATGGAGTGAGTGCTCGACTGAGGACTTTTGCAGGGGTTTTCTGCACATGGATCCAGGATGGAGTTAGGCTCTGATGGCATCAGTATGGTAAAACCCTCTGTGTAGGTGGCTGGGGTGGTGGAGCGTGAGCCTGACAAATCCTGCCAGGGTGGGCAGCAGCCGTGGGCGCTTTCATGCTCTGAGCTTGATCCTGCCTTTGCCAGCCGAGGTCAAAATCCTCACGGTATATATGGGGGTGGATCAAGAGCAAAGGAGAAGGTGGGAAGCCAGTTAAAGGAGGTGAGGTGTGGTCACCTGCTGCATGAACTATGGTCTATGTTCACACAACAATGAGGGCACAGCTCATTTTTAACACAGACTGCGTTAGAATGGCTCAGAGAGAGGAAAAACTCTGCTCTGGCCCTGTCTAGGCTCTGTATGGCTGACTGGAGGAATCCTGCCTACCCCATCAGTACATCAGTTACCCTTCAATTCCTGATGTTTTGACTGGCTGGCCCAAGTAGGACAGCATCTCAGCAGAGAACTGGCTTGCAATTTGAAACGGATATAGAAACGCACTTCTCTAAATACGTACAATCCGCACCACCTCGCCTATTTTCAAGCAAAGACAACCACACACAGAAAGATGTGATCAGGGGATCTAATTAGAAGATAAAACCTCCCATTAAAGCTAGGTGCTGAGTGGAAATTGCTACATTTTCACATTCAGTTTGTGGTTACGTTCTGTTATTGCGTTGCTTTAAAAGTGCTGCAATTACTGTCTATTTTAATGAACACTGGCGAGGCTGATGGAAATACATCTTGTATGCAGTACACAAAAGTCCCTTTTCCTACCAGAAGTGCTGTGGTGTTCATTTGCAGCATGGGTTCGTGATCAGGCGCATTAAACAACATGAATCTAAGTGCTTCTAAGTGCAATGTTGGATCCATTGCATCCAACAAGGCTCTGCATGCTCGTCAGCGAATCCAGGGCAACTCCAGAACCAGACCAGATGCAACCATACCTGGGGCTGTTGTTGTGTTTCTGTATTGCTGTAGAAACATAACACAAAGCACTCTTTTTTATTTTTTGTTCCCTACTGGAGTTCCTTAGCAGGGATTGTAGCCATGAGCTGCAGCAGGCAGGGCACTGCTCATCCCAATGCATGGGCAGTGCTGGGGACCCCCTGCCATGGAGACCCTGGGAACAAGATTCTCTTTGGCACTTGCTGATAGTCAGATGCACCCTCCAATGGTTCATGGCGGTTGTGGGGTGCAAAATGCCTCAGTCTCACCATCTTCCCTCCTGTTGCTGGGGTTTCCTAGCCTTGGAGGAAGGAATCAGGGAGCAAAGATACGCAGAAGAGGTGAGCTTTGTGCCAGCAAATGGAAGGTTCCCCCTTGAACAAAAGAGATCTCTGGAGTTCCCACAGGGCTTTGTCTCCTTTTCGTTTCCTTTTGCAGCCTCTCCATCCTGCCCAACGCTTCTCAGCTGTTTAATGCTGAGGTCCAAGCTGGGCACTTTCCTGGTGGTCCCTAATCTTTTCATCATTACAAGCAAGGGGAACAAATGAATGTTTTCTCCCCTTGTGTGGAGCTGTTGAACTCTCAAAAGGCTTTTTGGGGTTTTTTTCCCTCCAGAAACTGAGATCCCTGAGGAATCTAGCTCCCTCAAATCATTCTTGTGTTGAGGTAGAATTAGTCGATATTTTTGCAGATCATGGCAGTTTCTCAGTGAAAGGAGCAAGTTCTGGATGATTTATAGGCTTATGCAAAAAAAGTAAATCAACTTTGTTCTATTCTCTAGCTGTCTGGACTGTGTTCTCTTTTCATTGCAGACAAGCGAATTCCGTCACCACTAATATGCAAATAAAGATATTTGACCTCAGTCTTTCCTACAGGGAGAAAACCCTCAGCCATACCGCATATCCTACAGGCAAGGCTTGTTGCATGACAGACCATATTTTCTCCTCTAGCCCGAGGCCACGCAGGCTAAGAAACCCACAGGCTCCTGCATACCCATAGTTATTAGAGAAGACGCACGCGTCTAAGGATGTTTCAACTCAGTCCTTTCACAGGTGAGGCTTTTCAACGGTTTTTTTCCATATCACAGAAGTGTTATAACTACAAAAATGTAGTGATGGAAACTCAGCTGGCAAAAGCTGTTTAGTCTGTTGTTAATACATAGCAGGCTGCTCGCAGACACTGAAGCAGCAGCTAGATTCCTGCCTTTACCCAGGCATTTTCTGCATACCAAAATCAACTGTGGTCAACATAGAGACCTTGGGTTGGCTGACAGTGAAATCCTTTAAGCAGATGCACAGATGAATCATTATGCCAGTTCTAAGGCAGGGGGGGAAATCTGAGATTAGATTACGTGCTCTCTGCAGGCCCAAGGGAGGTGTCAAACCCATGAGGTCCTGCAGATACCTCCTTGGCTGACTTAATGTGGTGCAAAAGTGGCTGGTATTAAATATTGCTGCCTCTACTGGTGGTATTGTGGGGTTGTTCTCTCTGGCAGAGCTGCCCTCCATGGTGATACAGAAGAGATGGGAGGTCCCTGTATGGCAGCAGGGGCTGCCTGAGGTAATTTACATATAAGCATCCTCTTCTCCAGTCTTGACTTGCAAATTTCATGCTTCCCAGAAGCATAAGTGCTTCTGCAATAAGCTGGGGCTGCTACTGCAGTGCAGCAAAGTGCTGCCACAACGGAGGATGCGGGGACAAAGGTCTCCAAATGCTAGTGGTGGCACAGAGATTCCTGTTCACAATGAGACGTGACTGTGGATTAATGCTGGCCCAGGAGTGTGTTCTGAGTATTTCAGTCATGAGTCAAGAGGTTCCTTGGTTTTCTGGCATTTGATGCCTAAGCTTTTAAGTTACTCTTGGGTCACGGTCTTCCTGCACAGCCATGGCATTGCAAATTGATGGCAATCTCAGCAAGCTGAGATTTTTACCTTCTGACCTGCCTCCAGGAACCAGGGTTTTATCTGCACCATTAAATATCACAGGACTTTCGGTAAAATCATGAGAGCTGGCAACAGCCTTGACGTAGCTAGGAAGGACCTGCTTTAGGACATGGCTTAATACCAAATCCTAAACCTCTGATCTTGAGTGGATAAAGCCCAAATCCAATTTTCCTCTTGCCTTCACATTTAAGCACTTCACGTTATGCTGACTATAAAAGTGGTCAGAGTTGATCCAGATGAACAGTGGGAATAAGACTTCAGCAAACGAAACCTGCAGTGGGGTAAAATAACTCCATCTTGCAAATGGAAGTTAAAGGCCCATTAGTCGAATTCCGGAAGAGACTATTGCTTTTCCACGGTACAAAGTGGAGCCAAGTTTCTGGACCTAGCACAGGGCACAGGTTCCTGACGAAGCCAGTGCTGGCTTGGAGCGGTAAAAGTGGGGCATCCTGCCCATGGCAACGCCTCAGCTGGAGGGGCTGGGACTGCCTGATGCTCGCTCGCTGTCGGGGATGCCGTTAGTCTTTCTGGTCCTCTAGGGAATTGTGGTAAATCCTTCAGGTTTGTAGCACTTTCCTGCATACCTTTCTAATCTAGTAATGCGCTGGGGTAGCGTGCTGGTTTCTTCAGAAAAGATATGAGATTTCTGGAAATAAGTTTTTTGATAAATTACCATTTGACCTTCCACAGACTGTTTCCACCCCCCAGGTTGTTTTGCTGTCTGTCCAGTTTGGGACAGGCCTCTCATGGCAGCCTAGGGGTTTACGTGTCTTTTCTTTCCCTATTGTGACTCTCTTTTCTACGAGGTTGCTTCCTGGTGGATGCTGTGCTTGTAGCTCAGTTTATCCCAGCGTCTGAGGGAACTGCAGTGCCTGAGATGCTGTTTGGATCTCAGGTTTCTGTTAAATATTTTGCTTGTGGTTTCTGACTGCCTAAATCCCTCCAATGAGCCCTAAAGCTAACAACTCCTGCTACTGACAGTGGGCTCCACCTCCACTGATGCTTCCCCTTCACCTTAGAGTCCGGGCAGCAAGCTCACGCCCTGCCTGACTTCATTTTCCAGCCAGTCTGACAAATGCCAGCAGAAGGGCCCTTGTGCAATGCGGAAGAGGCTATCAATCAGCCAAGGATGAAGTCTCAGCTGCTGCTTTGTTATCAGAATGGATTTAACGAATGGGTCTGCCCCAAACCACACATTTTTTACATTTTTATTCTTGAGGCCTCTACTGCTGCGGCACCACTTTCGGACCCTGATCTGTGCTAGTTTGGCAATACACGTGCCCCAAAACACTGGGGAGTAACTCGATGCATGTCTCCTCCTGGTTATATGTGACACTAAAATAGGCAAGAACTGACAAACAGGGACATTCACAGGGAAAGCCGGCTTTCTATCCTCTAGCCGTTAATCTTATTAAAGGTAGCTTTTAGCATCAAACCGGACACCCTGTGAACAGCTAAGAAAGTACAGAACATCAGTGCTACTTCTTGGATGGGAAAGTCAGAGCCTTGGGCATGTCTTGCAGCCAGCCTTTCCAGGTGCTCCCTCCACCACCAATACACAGGCTGTGAAATCAGCTTCTGCGTAAAATGTTCCCTGGGAAGATATTTCATTAAACCAATATAAATGTGCCTTATCATTGCCTACTCAAAGTGTCTCTTCTGGCCTAAAAAGCAACTGGAATGTTAGGAATTATTAGGAGAGGAACAGAAAACAAAGCAGAGCCTCCCTATAAATCCATCTCAAATTCCATATCTGCTTCAGCCCTGCTGTCTCAGGCAGATGTAGCTATAAAAGGTACAAAGGTGACCAGAGGGGTGGATCAGCTTCCAGGCAGTGGACAAGTAGATACACCGAGGCTCTTCTAGAAAGAAGGAGAGCAAGTGGGAACACAACATGCGTTTGTAAATTGCAAGGGGCATAAAGGAATGAATATTCACTTGTTATACCAGCCTTTGGAGGCACAAACAAATACGCAGAAAGCGAACAGCAAAAAGTAATGATGAGAGAAAACCCCACCAAATGCTGTTAAACAATGATAAATTGGCTAAAGAAAGAAGCAGCCGGTACTGTGGGTTCAGTGCAGCGAACAATCGGGGCACAAACATGTGTTGCTCTCCCCCCTCCCCTGGAATGCACTACAGGGACTCTCTTCTGAGCCTGTACAATTGCTCCTATATTTTTAAGCCGCTCAGACACTACCAGAGGTGTTACTCTGAAGATGGCTTTGGCTGGCCTGAAATAGAGTAAAAATATTTTCGAGGTTGCATAGCTGCCCCTTCCCGGTGGCCCCAACCTGAGAGCAGCCATCCCGGCGGGTGGCTCAGCCAACAGCCACAGGCTGCCACCTTTGGGTAGAGAACGACCAGACTGCCTGTGCGGCACCGGACACCGCAGCAGAAAACATCCAACTGGACAAACAAACCTCCTGGGCAGTGGTTAAAGAAGTGTGCAGTGTTCCTGCGTCACAGGAACACCTTCCCCAAAGAGCAGCTGGGCTGTGCGCAGCAGCTCACCCCGTGCGCGACAGCAGGGATAATTTTAGAGATAATTATTCTGTGGTTTTAGTACCGTGGCAGAAAGGGTTATTTTATGCCTATTGGAGTAAACTGTGTCCTCTCCCAATACATCTTTAGCACAATGGTTATGCTTTTTTGCTACTTATAAATCCAGTGCCTTTTTTTGTGCAAAGCTTGTTTCATCTGCGCTGCATGTAAAGTCACCCAGCCCTGTGAGGGAATCAAGCTAGGAAAAGAAGTGTAGCTTTTATCACTAAGCTCTCAATTTTAATATAAGGGGTATTTTAAAAAAAATAAGGTACAGATTGCTGAAAAACACCTACTTGGAGAATAGCATCAGGGTGTGTCCTGAGCACTAAGGGGATGCTGCACACTCAGCTGTTCTTTCAGGACTGAATGGCTCCATCCTTTTGCAACCTGCTTTAAGACATGACCGGTTTTCTTAGCAGGTTTACCATCTTTTGTCAATATTTGTAGTGAAGATACATCTGAAACTAGAGATATAGCCATTTGTGAAGGTGCTTCTTGTTCATCTTCCATCACATCTGGATTATTTGCATGAAGCAGTGATGTGTTTGCTCCTGAGCTCTTTAACGTGCAAGTCAGTTTGCATCCATTTTGCTTTGGACATCGTCCAAGCCTGGTCTGCTGTACTAATTTTTTCCAATAACATTAAACGCAAAAGAAATCACAGCAAAGATTTTATGAAGTATCTATTGAAAACCTCCCACTGCTTTGGCTCTGCTTTGGAGCCAGCTTTGTGAGCAGGAAACTGCCTGCATGGCCAGTGCCCCACTGCCCGCAGGGGGGCACCGACAGGGACCACAACCTCCCCCAAAGTGCCAAGGTGGCAGCCCAAGCAGCCAGGCATACTGTGCCCCACAGTGCCACACAAAGACGCTGAACCTGCACCAAAAGCCTGTTGAAGGAAGGGAAATAACCAGAGGTAACATTTGACAAGTTAGTTGTTTTTATTCAGCGCATTGGACTCATAATCACCACTTTCTCAACTAACATTTCATACATTCCTATGAAACCAATGCCAAGTCCAGACTCTTGCTAAAAATGCTCGGTGTAAAATATAAAGCAGTCTATCAAATATTTACTTCCAGAAGTATAGCTTAGAGCCCAGTAACAGGCTGTGTCCAGTGCATTTGGTGCTGGGTTGCAGCAGTGGGTGGAGAATTGGTTCAGTGACTCACAGTTGGTGCAGGGCTCCGTTTAAAAATTACTAGACCCAGCTCATTAACACCTCAGCCAATGTTTATCGGACTGCTGTAGAGCCCGGCCTTCTTCCCACAGCTGTTAAGTCAATTGTGCTGGTGTTTTAAGCACGGGTGGAGCTGCACTTATGAAATCCCTAACGCAGAACTACTGCAGCACTGGAAAAACTAATTTGGGCTGGGGGCAGCCTGCCTGTGCTCCGTGCTAAAGACAGTTGCTCCAGCAGCACAGTACACCTCACCCCATCCCCGCAACTGGGCTGGCAGCGGCAGTCAGAACAGCACAGCAAACCAAAGAGAAATGCAAAGTGCTCAGGCCTGACTATATGGGCAGAGTAAGACATTTTCAGAGTGAAGGGGTCTTACACTGCAAACCTCCAGGCAGGAATGCCTGCACGCACAACTAATCGGGCAGTTGTGTGGATGCTGAGGAATGCGGGCACTGGAGCATCCCTGCTGGGGTACATCCGTCAGCCCTGCACATGCTCTGCTCCCTCCTCTGTCTCCCACGCAGGCAGGTGCAGTGTCCTCAACCCTGTGCCATATGGGACAACGCAGAGAAGGCTCCACAGGTATGGCTTGGAGCTGGTCCCATTTCCCTCTTGCAGGAGTTCCCCTGGGGAGCATAGAGTGCTCTGGCACAGGGGCAGGGCTGGTGCCAGCCCTACAGCTCTGCAGCAGAGCACTCCCAGCAAATCCATCTCTGCTTATCCCCATCCACCACCCCACTCCTGTCCCACCTGCCCTGTGCTCTGGCCCCAGCTTTCATCCTGCCTCATCCCTGCGCTCAATCACTCATTCATTCTGCGTGCAAGGAAGTAGACGGCACATTGCCACGTTAACTATCTCAGAGAAAATCTATCGAGTTTTATTGAGCTGCCCATTACAGGGCCTGGACTGTTACTGCAGTCCCTGTGACGAGCATGTGGTGCTAAGGCATGGTGACCGTGCGGCCGGCGCTCCTGGCTGCTGTAAAGCGCCTCTTATTCCTCAGACCAGAGAACCTCTCATCCAGCGTCAGGCTGGTCTGCAGGGGAAAGGGAGAGCAAGTCAGTTCCACATCTTGTGACAAAGCACAGCCAAACTTGTAGCAGGGTATTGATTAGAGCCCATCAGTCAGGACGGTGCTTCACAGCCAGTTAGTCAATTAAACCACTCAGCACATGGAGACAAGGAGCTTGACAGACTGTACAGCTGGAAAACCTCCAAGCAGTGCCCAGCCCCAAGACACCAGGCGTCCTTGGCAAGAACAGGAGCAAGCAGATGGCATTTGAGCACAAGGCATCAAGTAAAACCAACCCGTCCAGACAAAAAACGCTGTCAATGAAGAAGGTGGAGCTGTATTTCTGACCTGCCCCAGGGCTCTTGGATCATACTTCAGTGTAAAATGTGGCATCAAGAAGGCCACCAAAGCAAAGAGAGCAAAGCCCAGAAGTGCTGTGTGTCTCTGAGGAGTGGCGAGCATCGACAGTGAGATTGTCCCACCAGGCAAGGCCTGCTCACAAGGAGCATCTCCCCACTCCATGCAAGCACATGGACAGGTCAAAGGGGGCCAAAAATGTGGGGAAAATTGGGCTGAGTCTGTAGTTGCGGAATAGTCTTCTCAGGTGTCTTCAGTTTTGTGAGCAACCTGGCCAACGTGGCTATAGGACTTTCCTCCTGGATTATGATAGATAAACCTAACTGGCAGCCCCAAAAACCCGAGGATCATGTTAACAGCTTAGTGGAAGGGCTGCTGCAGGGTGCAAAGTGCCATCTGTCCCATCGATGATCCTCTACCTGGTTGGCCATCGCACGAAAGTTGAATCTCAGCAGCACTCCCTTGGGCTGAGGCTTGGCTGTCCGTGGCGGAGGCCTCTGGCTTCGCAGGAATGGGCGCTTGGATCCGGGCCTGGGAAAAGCACAGATCTGCAGTCACTCAGAATGCTAAGACAGCTTGATTCCTCTCATCTGCAAACCAGCAGGGACTAAAGCAGGCACAAGCATGTCCCATGGCACGTCTCACGGCAGCCTGGGTGAGTCCAAAGGGTGCCAAGAGAGCTGCCATCCAGGCAGAGTTCCAGCATCAGGGACTGTGTCATATTAAGGGCATCATGGGGTGCTCTCTGCACCCAGGACATGCCAAGTGCCCTTACCTACCTTTCTTCCACCCCCTAGCTGGGTGCCAGGTCCTGCTGCTGCACTGGCTCAGCCCAGGGGTGAAGCTGCTCCCCTTCCAGCCTCTGCACTCCTTTTGCACAGAGAGTGCAGTGTGTCTCTTTGGGGCACACAGCGTTTCCCCCGCAACACCCCACAAACAGCCTGCCACCTCCCATGTGCTGCCAGCACTTCCATTTCTCCTTACTCTGGATAACAAATGAACCACCCAGTAATTACCAGTCTCGTTTCATACACACCAGGAAGGGAACAAGGTGTCATTTCCCATTTGTTTTGGGTCTGAAGCATTCATTGCGTACTTGTTATAGAAGAAACGAAGCTGCAATAATGCCAAAGGGATTTGAAATTATTTTTGTAGGGCTTCCACCCTAACAAATCACCTCATTTACTTACACGCCAATCTGGCCTGCCTGGGGATTAGCCACAGAAACTGTCAGAACTGCTCCAGGGCTGGGTTTCACTTGCCACCTGCCGAGACAGGGAGATGTATCCAGCTTCGATTTGAGTGTGAAAGAGCACGTTGTGTTTGCAGCACTCCTTTGTTCATCAATTACCTTCTCATCCTTGGTGGTTTCCCTTCTCCATTAGCATCCATCTGCTGTAAAATATATTTTTTTAAAAAAACATGACTAAAACAATTAGCTTTCAGAAATGATGTCTTTTCCAGTATTTCATTTGCTGTATCTGAATAGCTTTTCTTGCATATTGTCAAGAAATTTGCTAATCTTGGGTTTCCTGCTGCCACAGTAATCTGTATGAGGTGGCTTTACTTTGCCCTGCTTGTGCTGATGTATAAGCTGCCAGGCATACATTTAATACCTGCCCAGCTTTTAGTTTCCAGCTGCCAGAATATCAAGCGGCATTAAAAATTACCTGTCCTGCAAATACTTAACTAGGAATATATTCATTGTTAAAGTCATTCACCTCTCCCAGTTAATTCTGGAAGCAAACATACAACTGGGCAAAGACTGGTAAAACTGAAGCCTTGTCACCATGAGCAGGTTTCAGAAAGAAAAATCTCGATACTGACCCCTCTCCGAAAGCTGGCTTTGGAGAACCGCTGCTGCATCCGCTTCTGCTGGAAGGGTGGCCCCCTGTTTAGTAGGAAAGGCCTGCTGGTAAAGGAGCAGAGAGAAAAGGACATAGGTGAATATGATGCCGGGTCTCTCCTGAAGTTAAATGTTGAAATACCTAACCTGGTGTGGTATTAGAAAGCAAACGAGGCTGTGTGTTACCAAGTTCAGCCCAACAGGTTTTTCTGCCAGCAAAGAATTTCAGAGGAACTTGTTTTTCTGCTCAAACAAAACAGTAGCTTGTGTTTGTTCTGAACTCTTCTCATTAAAATAAAAGAAGAAAATAGTAGAAAAAAATCCAGTCAGAAGGGACCTCTGGAGGTCATTCAGTCCCTGCTCTGCTCAGAGCAGAGAAAGACAGGATTGCAGCGGAGCTTCCTTTTGAGCTGGGAGAGCATAAGGACCATGATGAGAAAACCACCAAGACTGCCCAGTGCCGGGCAGCCTGCCTTCGTCACAGCTCCCGGGGCACAACGTCTGCTCCTGCAGCCCCTCTCTGGGACAGGCTCTCTCCCTGCTAATCCCTTATGGCTGGAATCTGTATTTCCTGCTTTTATGAAGATAAATACTATTTCACCCTTCAGAAGTTTTCCCCAAAGCAACAGAGAAAAAGTTTAATCAAAATACAAAAGTCACATTTTCCATGCCTTCTAAAATAAAACGACAGATTTAATACCTGAATTATTAATTCTCAGCATGAGATTGGTTTATTTCCAGGTGTTTTCCTAACATACTCAGGGGTACTTTTCTCATGTGGCATGAGCACACAGCTGTGGTTGGCGCAGACCAGGAGCAGAGCCCCATGAGCTGCATAGCCACATCGCTGAAAATAAAAACAGCCTGAAGTTACCAAAGAGTTTTACCTTCTCCCTGGAGCCTGGGTGTTGGCAGCAGCTGCTCTGAATCTCTTGGGGCCTGGGGGTGGCCGTTGCCGTCCCTCCAGCTGCCCGCTGCCGCTGCTTTTGGCGAAAGCATTGTTCTTGTTGCCCTGTGAAAGAACAGCGAGAGCTCAGCAGTTGCCAACCACACCACGATCTCAGCGCATAAGGAGGGAGGAAGCACGAGCGACAGCACACAGCCATCCTTCCTTCCACTGACTGCCTGAAAAGCTGGTGCACTTATTTGGCTCTTTCTTTGGCTCTGCCAAGGGGGAAATGCCGCCTGCTCCAAGGAGCACATAGTGACTGCTGACACTGCAGCCGTTCCCTCGCTGCTCACGTTTGCATTCACCACCACTCACAACTGCTTCAGAGGGGGCTGTGTGCTCTGCATTCCCCATATTCTCATTCCCTTTCCTTCACAACTGCAACAGAACAACCCTGCTCTGTAAGTGGTTTGTGTTTGGGGTTTGTTTTTCTCCTTTGATATTTTCTTGATGGGGAAACTGATTCCTTGTTAAATCTATTAAAACTTGGTCTCTTCATGGAAGTCTTTTTCATCTATGGCAGGAATATTTCTACTGGCAGCATTGCAGTGTCAACATTTGGACTGAGTATACACCATTGTCAACAACCAGTAAGTGTGCCTTGGTTCCTGGGTATGAAACTACAAGTACCACACAGAATGCTCCATTTTAATGGTGCAGAAACATCAAAAAAATTAGCCCATGCAGAACAAATCTCACACAAGCCACGCTTAAAGCTTTGCTCAGCTTTCGTTTTAGTCATTGACCCTTTCTTGTTGGAATACCTACATTGCCTGGTCCAAGCCCTGAATCATGAAGGACATCAGAAGACCTCTCAGCAGTGTAGGTCCTCCAGCAATTACTTATAGAAACTGCCACAAGCTCTATCTCATTTATTAGTGTGGGACAACCACCATCACTGTTATTACCCACTAACTGAAATGTTTCCACATTCTTCCCACTTGGTTTATTTCTGCAAAATGGAAGCTTCCACAAAATTATGCCTCCTAGCAACTGCTTATTGCTTTCTGTTAATATCCAGCCACACTCAATATCTGAGTCATCATAATCTTTATTTTCAGGAATAATCACACTCCATGCACATGCACGCTCAGTTTAGGATTCTCTAATTTATACCCCCCAGGACCGAGATTAAATGTGCCACCATGATCACTGCTTTGGTGTTTTTTAAAAGCTCACTGAGCATACGTGACCACTTAATGGAGTGGATTTCCATCAGTGCGGCAAAAATCAACCCCTTCTCACAGAGGATTATCTACTTGATTTCCAACCTTCTACACCAAACCAGTGTAATATTAGAAGAAAGCTGTAATAATTACTTTAATGGTGAACATACCTTGTCTCCTATCTCAAGTCTTAAAAATAACTCAAAACCCAAATGAAACTATTTCAATCTTATTTGAAGTGTTTTTGAGCAGAGAAAAGACCTAAACATTTAAACTTGAAAAAGGGAAAGTGATGACTGAAGAAAAAATGGATTTTATACTGACGCATGTGGGCAATTTGACCGATGGTTACCACAATACTGGTAATCAGTGTCTCTGAGGAGGAAACCCAATTGCTTGTGAAAGGTATTTCTCTGAACCAAAGCCACCTGAAGCCAACAACAATCTGTCCTTTGACTTCACTGGACCTTGGAAAGTGCTCCGAGTGGAGGACAAATAATGGTGAATCTTAACATGCCTCTTCTAAATGATAATAGTAAGAGGAGATGACAAGGAATTTGTTTTCATGGAAATATTTTAAAGTCTTCTAAGAATACATTTTCTTTAAATCTTTTTTTTTTTCCATAAAACCCATGGGAACTAATTCAGTAAAATTATGCCAAGTCACAAGCCTATATAACCAACTGGAAAATTGCTGATTTATATGCATATGTGTCTGTACTCACCTATGCATACAAATGCTGTGCACAAGCATATAAAAGATGGTGCCTGTGAATTTTTTATGTAGATTGTTCTTTGAGGTGATCCAGGATCATAAAATCCAGCAGATTTCCATACAACATTTGGGAACAGCCATACCTCCTCCCCTACCTCTTGAGCTGATGCCTGGCGATTTAAAGGGCTCACTCCATTCAACATGGCAGCGGCTCTTCTCCTGGGACCAGGCAGAGTATTCCTGAATTGTCTTCGATTGTATTGTTGTTGTCCAAACCCTCTTCTAAAACGGTTAGGTCCTACAAAAATAAACTTTTATTTTATCATCCTTCAAAACTCAACTTAAAATTACCATCTTTCAAATTAATTACGAGGCTAACTTAATATGAGTATCTATATAAATAGAGATGCAAGAATCACATTAATTTATTCCAGAAAAGTAAATTAATTTTGCACACTACTAAATAATTTAACTTTCCAACGCCTCACTAACATTCTTATTATATGTAGGACTGACAAACTCGTTATTTGATTTGAAAGACTATCGAAGAGAAAACCCTTCCATGATTCTGATTCCTAATAAATGCAGGAACACTCGCATCAGGAAACCTGTCAATCTATTGTTAGAGCTCACATTGTTATCAATTAACTGTGAAATGGAAAAAGCCTTTTGATACAGGCATGCAAGTGACTCGAGCATCTGGAAGCCAACCCCACAGCAGCCTGGAATAGCTCTGAGAGCCCACATTATAGCACTTGATAAGGGAAGACTGCACCATAATTCTTATACATTATATATGTACATAATTTTCTCTATAGCTTGACATATCCTTACTTACTGCATATATTGAAGGGGTATCTTCTGCTGCTGTTTCACATACCTGCACAGTACATACACACCAACAGCCCATCTGGAATTTAATATTTTCCCATAAGACTGTTTATGATTTTGAGATGCAATGAGGTATCAAGCGAGACGATAACACTTCATCAGATGGAGGCACAGTGCATTAAAGCCTAATTACTTCCCATGATAAACTTCTGTATTAATAATGAAGTAGACATTTTCCGAGTTGCTATACCAGGGAAATATGCACAGATACTTGGAGGATTGTATAAATCAGGCATAATGCAGTGCATGGCAGAGGGCAGCAAGGGTACGGTTAAACCCCTGCACCATAGAGCAGAACCTCACTGGTACAAACCACAGAGCAGTTAGACAGTATATCGATCCTATGCCATCGATTCCTACGTCACAGTAATTTATAATGACTTGGAGCAATTAGAAGTGAAGTGTTTAGAGGCAGTGGTGACAATGCTGTTGGGGGCCATCGCGGCGGTGATTAATGAAGGCTCCAGCCCCAGGGCATAACACTGGTTATTGCCAGCATGGAATGCTACATGGGAATAGAAGTGAAGATGATTTGAGCTGCTCTGGCTCTAAAACAAAAGGGCAGCAGGGCATGCCCATAGGAAGCACCTTCCAAACAACATGTCCAGGTGCTGGTTGGAAACACTCACAAAAATGCAATGCTGTTCACAAGCTCTGTGGGGCCAGTAGTTTTATTCTTTGTAAACAATGCTCTCCCACCGTAGAAGTGCAGGGTTGTAAATGCTCCTCTCACAACAAATATCTGAATTTTGGCAACCTATGTCTTTTTACCAGATGTGGTCTTGCTGTGTTTAATGGCCCTTTTTTCCCCTCCTGGTTCTGTCCCCACGATTTATTTTTCCCTTTCTCGTTCCCTTTAACAACCACCCTGGGCTTGTCCCTCTTGCCTGTTTGCCAGGCTCCTCTCCCTGGGGCCACCAAGCCTTGCAACGCAGCTCTCCTGTGCCCTGGAGAGGACATCTCCTCTGCAGCAAGACTGAGCTCAGCTGCCTTTCCAGGGTATCTCATTGGTGCAACACAAGGGACCGACGCAAAAGGCAGCCTTGACTAGAAAATCACGCCTGTCAGACGGTTCATATTCAAGAGGCTCCGCTCAGCGGTGCGCTCAGGCATGCCTCAGCCACTGTAAACAATTAACGATAGAGCCTTCAGCCTCCAAGGGGTACCCCATGTACACCAGCTGGGGACCAAACCCTTGGTCTGTCGCATGTATCCTGAAGCGTGAGGTATCGCCGAAGGGAGGCTCCATCTTTGCAATAAGTCTGGCAAATATACATTAATGGAAGAACACTTAAATAAAACCCCACAGTGTCAGCAGCTGGGAAAGACCCTCCCCTTGTTTGGGTGCACACTAAGAGCCTTGTGCGGAGCACACCTGGGCTGGCCAAGAGTCCAGCCTGGGGAGAAGCTCCAAAGTCCGACAGAGTCTTTTTCTGAGGAGACTTGAAATTCAAATTTCTTGTCATTAAAAGCCATCTTTCTCCTACTGGGGAGATGGTTTAAGCTATATTCCCAGGAGGGATAACAGCACTTCAATTGCACAGATTCTCTTGCTGGTTTAATCGGCGTAATACCCTCCTCCATGTTCTGTCATTACAGTGCTGGGCTGTTCTGATTGTCATTTTGATAATGGTTATCAAATCCCAGCCCAAAACGGACCTCATTTCAGCAGAGACCGAAGTGAAATGAGCCCCTGAAGAATTATGGGTGAAATTCCCAGTCGTGATGAGCTTCTGAAAATTGCTACTGACATCGGCTCCACACAGCACAGTGGGTCTATGCTCTTGGCAGGGCTGAATTCAGACTCATTTATTAAAACCTAAGAAATACTAAGGCCAGCAGAAATAGTCCTAAAAACAAACAGAAAAGTTCTCCTTTCTAAGGAGTAGCTTAAAAAAAATTATTTCATTAACTCTGCATGCAGTAGTTGCTTGAGTGTATACGAATATCAAGGCTTCTGTTTTTGACAGAAAAATTAGTTTGCAAAGAGCAATTATCACCATTCTGTTTTGAACCAGAACGATTCTCGTTAAGGCAAAATGTGGTGGAGACCAAGAACAGGAGAGCGGGTGGCAGATTGGAGACAAGCAGGATCACTCCTAGGAATCCCACTGCCCTGATGTGCCATTGGCACTCCAAGGGAAGACTGTAAAGACATTGCTGCAAAATGTCATTAAAACCTTTAATGGATTTAGCAGTAATTTTAAAAAAAAAAAAAAAAAGCAAAATTTTGATAAAGATGGCACTTCATGCAGCAGATCACTTTGGTTTTGTAGCTAAAAGCTAGCGGAACCAAACATAGATTATTGTGTGATCACACAGTATTATAAAAAAACTCACCATAAAAATAGCTTGGTTGGCAAAAGCGACAAATTAGCTCAAATAACTGAGCTATCAAAGACAGTTACTGAAGGGGTAATTTAAATGTGTTCTGGGAAAAAGAGGATTAGGAAGAGGCATAATTAAAATATGCAAAGCCAAAGGGAATAGAGAATAGATATTAAGTCACTTTGAATTAGTAATTCATGTGAGAGTGGAAGGGAGAGAAATGGATGAATTTATGCTCTGAAAGGGCCCTGATAATCCATTGTCACAGGGAGAAAAGCTATTCAGAGACTGAGTGCATCTTATATGCACACAGGAATTAGATGGGAGAAGGATTTAGGAGATGTATTGTGTTACACAAATGTGTTTTCCAGGTTGGCAGGCCTCCACAATCCCAAGGCGCTCACCTACCTTGCAAATTCCTCTGCATCCAGGCACGGAAACGGGGCCGCCCGTACCCATATGCTGAATTCCTGTTCTTGACCTGCTGACTTCGCCTGTCCCCTGTGGCGCTGGCATCTGTTTGCTCTTTCCTGTGGCGTTTTATGATGTCATCTAGATCAAGATGGAAAAGGGGAAACCCATGAAACCTGCACGTTCTACCCACAATGATTTCTACTTCTGATGCTTGCAATTGTCTGCAGTAAAAATGGAGCTTGTGGATCTGCGAGCTTCACTGGCCAGGCACTAAAAGATTAAGCTTACCTCAGAAAGCATAGGATCAATTTACTCAGCTCCTGCAGGCTGGAGATTAGAGCGCACCAAATTATTTAAAAACATGCTGCCATCTGGCATGTATCCACCACGCGCAGGACGAAGATTTCAGACCCACGTCCCATCAAGGGATCTGATCCCGCATAGATTTCCCACAAGCATAAGGGAAAATGTTTTTGCAGGGGAGAGGGAGCTCAGTACTGGGTAGAGAATATTTTTTGAGAAAACCCGACTTGAGAGGCTTTGGGAGAGGTGGTCAAAGGGAAAAGAATGGACAGAAGCACCTAAGGGTGCAGCCACGCTGTGCCAGCTGCTCCAAGAGTCTCTGCCACATGTGGGATATGGGCACTGCCCTGTGCAGGGGACATCTGCATGCCTGATGTCTAAACAACTCAAATGTTATTCAAGTGTCATGCCAACGTAAGTGGGATGAATGTCTGCCTAGCCCCTACATTTGCAAAGCAAAGAACTACAGCTTGGTGCAGCAAAGGCTGCGATGTGAGGGCTGCAGGGAAGGAATCTCAGTTGTACAGGGTGACTGTCAAGAAAGGGGACATCAGGGCCCTGCAAACACTCATGGTTCACCAAGCAGCTGTAGGACAGTTTCCTTTCAGTTCCCATCTCCTGGGTGTTTCCCCAGGCACTGCTGCCGTAACCAGCTGCACACCCCCTGAGCTGCACTGAAGTGCTGTGTTTTACAATGGACAAGGGACACAAAGCAAGGTGGCAATCCACATGCACTATCCGGAATATCCCTGACAGGGTTCTGAAAGCTCATACCCATCCTGAACAAGAGTTTTCAACTGTTTAAAAGATGGTACTGGAAGCTGAGATATATGAACCATGCACGAACTACTTTTACATGCAGAGCTCTGTCAAGAAATACCTCAAAGACCCTCAGTTTTCAATGAGATCGTCTGAAAACAAGAGGATCTTCTTAATTCAAGGTGTTCTGATGAAGAAGAAAGGCAAAGGGACATCTCCTTATTAATTCATATTTTCCAATAATCTCCTCTTTCGACCTCAAACCTTTCAGAAAATATTTAGCAAGTAATAAAGCCACATCTGTTAAGCTCTAAGAAGAATGTTTTAACTTTAACAAATTACCGAGGAAAGAAGTGTCCAAATCAGGCCTTTTCCCAGACAGTGGCTGCTCCAGGTCTTTAATGAATCACTGGAGTGGAAGCACAGAAGTGCCATTAGCTTTCAAAGGGTGATTATCACGAACAGCACATCATACCTCCAGTGCTTATCACTTGTCATTTTCTATCAAGAAACTCCTGTGTCCAAATTAATGTAAAGCCCAGGGACAGCAATCGAGAGGAGATTTAAGAATAGACTGTGTGACTGCTTTTGTGATTTCTCCATCAAATCTGCCAGAAAGAGAGTGCTCTGTGAGAGGCTGGGCAATGTTCTCGGTATGGATGCGTTAACGTTATCGACTAAGTGTGCCTTTGGGACATGTGCTATCTGGGGCACAGACTGCTTCGAAGCGTATCAACAGCATCCCTGCCTGCTCTGTAAGGAAGTGGATGCAGGCATCCAAGGGTGGGCTATCTACAGTATGAGAAAGAACTCGTTGGGAATGGAGAAGAGATGAATGCTCAGCTGTCCGATCTGTTTTTGTTTGGGTATTAGTTGTTACTCTGTCTTTTGCACCCATAAATATGATGGGGTTAACAGAGCAATGTAATATGAGTACTATGTAAGGCTGGAAGGGATCCTGACAGGTCATTTAAGGTAGTCTATGCCCTCAAGACAGAATTAGATTGATCAGGGCAGCTTTAGAGTAACCCCCAGAGTTTCCCAAGACTGGTAGCCCATGCAAGGCCCAACGTATCTGAAAGCACAGAAATAAACACCTGACGGTAAAAGTACGAGGTCTTCACTAAGGCTCTTGTTTTCCACCTGTCTCTTCTGCCCTGAGTAAAGTGTGTTATGGATTGAATATGTAGGTGGACCGCAGAAGGTCTGACCAAGAGAAGCGCTAAGAGAGCAAAAGCAAAGAGTATCACACATCAAAATCACCACGGCAAAAAAACCCACCCTGAATTAAAAATTAGGAACCGAATATTTCTGTAAACCCTCACAGCACCATTAAAAGAACAGTGCATCAGCCAAGGGATCAGTCTGAGTTTGCAGTGGAAAATGTTCTGCTATTCCTGACAAGTGGCTCATTGCTGGGAAGAAATGACACAAGGTTTGGGTGAGGAAGCTGACCCGAAAACCGAAGGCGCCGCTGGACTTCGCAGAGATGTCACCATCATAATCTAACATGATCTATGGCCCGAGCGTCAGCGTCCAGGCCTCCCGAGTTAATACAAGGGCAGTTGTTTGCGCACAGTTCACATGTCCAGCGCCAGAGGAATGGGAGCATCACGAGCGAGCGGCTATAAATAGCTCCAAACGGCGCGCACCCCGGGGACATGGCTCGCACCGCTACTTCAATGGAGCTCTTTGCTCTGCCGCCCCCAGCCCGCGGCGCCCCCCCTCCCCGCCGGGGCCCGGAGCACTCGGGGTGCTCCCGGCAAAGCCCTGACACGGCCTCGAAGCCCCGATTCCGCCCCCCACGGCTGTCTCTGCCCTCCCCGCCGCGGGGTGCGGGCGCTGCGGGAGCGAACCGACCCCCGGGCGGGGCCCCTCCGCCCCGCAGGACCTACCCAGGGACATGTCGATCTCCTCGGCTGCCGGCGGCGACCCCGCCGAGGGGCTCGGACCCGGCTGCGCCCCCGCCGCCTCCATCGGCTCCCAACGCGACGCACCGCACAGTGCGCCTGCCTGGAATGTGCCGGCACCGCCACGGCCCCCGCCCCGGGAAGCCCTGCCCCGGGCAGCCCTGCCCCGGCACCCGAACAGCCGCTGGGAGCACTGGGACCTGCCCCAGTTAGCACTGCCCCGGCACCGCACACCCACTGGGAGCACTGGGACCTGCCCCAGTTAGCCCTGCCCGGCACCGCATACCCACTGGGAGCACTGGGACCCGCACACCCACTGGGAGCACTGGGACCTGCCCCAGTTAGCCCTGCCCCGGCACCGCACAGCCACTGGGAGCACTGGGACCCGCACACCCACTGGGAACACTGGGACCTGCCCCAGTTAGCCCTGCCCCGGCACCGCACACCCTCTGCTCCTGGGGATGCTTCCTCTTTGCCCAGCCCTGCTCTGCCTCTCTGCCACTCTGCACCCCAGCAGTCGCCCTCACATCCTCCCCATTTATTCACGGCATCCTTTCTCTCAGCACTTCCCTGCCAGCCCTCTCCTAAGCACCATATCCCTGCCTCAGTCCTAACACTCTTCCTCTTCTCTCCCTGAATCCTTCTCCTTTGGGGTTTACTCCAGGAGAAGACACATCTTCAAAACCCATCAATCGTTTCCAAGCAATGTAAAAGAAGGAATGACCTCGACTCATTTTGAAGGCGAGAAAAACAAGGTAACTTTACAAACTAGGGCACTTGTAGCTTGTATTCAGGCATGACGCCTGTTGTTTGTGAGCTTCTTGCGGAACAAGCATTTGTTTGGAATGGGTCTTTCAGTACCATCCCAATCACTCCCAGAAGTCAGATTCTTCAGGGGATCTTTCAGCCTCTGTGTCACTCTGGTCACAGCACTGGTGCTATTTTGCAGTTTGGATTCAAGCTAAAATGTGAGCTGTCATCTCCCTCTACTTTTAAAGCCAGATTTAAAAAACCAAACAAACAGAAAACAGCAAACAATATGGAAGAACTGGGAGAAAAATTACACCTCTTCCCAAGGGCCACCAGGAATCAAACGAATAGAATATTCTTTTCTGAAGTTTCTATATAATAAATGCTCTGAAATAATCTTCCACATCATATACATAAAGAAGGCCACACAAATCTCAGAACAAAGTTTGCATGCCCTGTGTTTTCAAGACGGTTTCTTTTTCATAGCTTGCATTTCAAATGGAAGAGAAATTTCTACATGCAAATAAACCAGGGCAAAGATTGCCTCCTGGTATGCGTATGGCTCTTGGCAAGATCAAGTGCTTCTGAAAGTGTTGTTTTAGGGAACTATGCTTTCACGGAGGAAAAGATGGGAAGAGTGTGGAGAGAGCAACAAATCACCTTAGCTGTCTTCTGCAACGACACTGCAGGATGATTCTTAAACCATTTTAATTAAGGCACTGAGGTTGTGACACCCCATTTCTAATTTTCTGTGATATTCAAGGTGTCCCACGGGTGGTGCTGCTCTTTGGGGAGCCCTGGCTGTAGTGCCCCCTTAGTCTGAGAGCTTTCCTTCAAAGGGAACCATTACAATTTCCCGTCAATTTAGTCAGAGCAGCTGGGGAAACTGTGGCTACTGGGAAAAGTATCCAGATAAGCCAAACCATTAGCCATGGACAGGGAGAGGAGGTCAGAGGGGTTGGAGAAGGGTTGTGGAAGGTGTCCAGCAGCCAGCTGTGGAGCAGCAGCTGCTGGAAGCCATGAGGGAATAGAGTCTCCAGCAAGAGTGTCTGGAGTCTCCTTTGGGTACAGGTCAGCCGTGTATTGAATGATCCATGTTTCCACACTGGGAAGAAGCTGGAGTTGGTCCCGCTGTGAGGACAGTGCAATCAAAGCTTTCATGGCTTTCTGCTAAATCCTGCGTACTTGTGAAAATCCAAAAGCAACAGCTGAGAGGTTTCTAATAATGTTTCTATTTAATCACATAAAAGTGAAACAAACATTTGAGACAGAAGGCAAAGGCAGGGTTTAAATATACCAAGATCAACTTCTAAAATAGTAGGTATTTTCAAATGGCGTTTTTTTTGCTGAGCTACAACACAGCCTTTGCAGTAAATTCAACTTCACCAGGTGACTAAATGAGAGGTTTAATTATCTGGTTTTTTCTGAAAGCATAGCTTTGAAGGCAGTGATAAAACCTTTACCAGCTGAATTTCTGCATCTGGGAAGTATCTGGATACGTACTCTGTTATCTCTCAACTGCCAGTCTGTGACCTCTTAACATCTTGGCAAGTGTCCCATTTGCTAGTATGTCTAAGCACTGCCATTAACTCAGTTCTGAGTAATTTCTCATATAAACAGTGTAGGTGACGCACGCTGGAGTTGGTGAAAAGGTCTTAAGAGCCAGAACCTCCGCTAAAGTGCAATCCCCCTGCACTAGAGAGGACTGCAAGTGTCTGCAGACAGACTTGACTCTGCGTCCTGGGAAAGGAATGTCAATAATGTGACTTTGTAAAGGTTAAAGTGGGGTTATTTAAAAAAAAAAAAAAAAAAAGAAATCAACAAATAAAAAAAGAATTTTGTCCTGCTCTCCTCTAGAACTGGTTGAAGATTCCCCTAGAACCTCTGCTGGAGGTGCCAGGTATTCCTTCCCTGGAGAGCACGGGCATAATGAATTTTCTCACAACGAGCAAGTGTTATTTTGGGGCACTGAGCCTTTAAATTTATCAGGTGCTCTTCTTGTCACATAATCAAACCAGAAGGAACCCTAGAAGGCTTTTAGCAAAAAACAAATAAAAATAGAAGTCAGTAGGAGAAGGGAACACATGCCAGCATTCAAAAAGTTGTATTATCTGAAATGTTTTCACAGTCTTTTAGTAGATTGAGTGAATCTTCCAAATGTTAAGTAACTCCTGATGATCACTGTTGCAAGAAGTCTTATGCCATGATATATAAATATGTATCTTAAAATGAATGCTGACCAACAATGTTTGTTGTTCTCAGGGGAACCTCTTATCACAGTTATTTAACTCAATTGTTTTTTAAAAAAGGCTGTTCGTTTTCAGTGAAATGGACCCAAAACTACATAATTCAATTGCAAATCAATGTGTTTTTCTTCTTGGGAATTAAACCTGAGTGGCTGTAGGAATATGTGTCAAGGAAACGTTTAGCATCTGCATGCATACATTCGTATCTGTGGGTGTGGAAGCACTCCACCCTATATCAGAATTGCTCAAAGCATGAACAATCGCTTATCTCAAAGGGCCAAAAATCAGGCCACTTGTGTGATGTTTTGTATTTTGCCCACAAGGGGGGGCGTTCAGGCCTTTTACTTGGTGAAAAATACAGGATCATAATTCCCAGCTTTTAATGAGAAAGAGTGAGAGCAGTTCAGCTTTGTTAGCTTGCTCCAAAATTGGTGCACCACGGCTGAAGAGCTTATGTTTTGTTGTTAGATGCTGAACATGACCTTCTAGACATACATTGCTACTTCAAAATCACCTTCTCGAGAAGACGGTAGAGAACAAAACTGTTCTTCAGGCTTTCTGAGGAAAAATCCTCTCCAGATTATGCCAATATTTCTCTACATTAGCTGTCCCCAGAATGTGAGCTGCATTGGTGATAATACTTCAGTTTTTATGCAGACATTCTGACTGGATGCAATAAAGTGGCTGAGGTGCTCATATCACTGACTTCTGTTCAGTGTAAACAAATGCTCACTGACAAGTCAAGCACTTCTTGTTAACTAATTCTATTATTTGCTTCTTACACGTTTAGCTTGTATACTGTAAGGCTCCAAGGTATGTAGAGAAGGGTTGTTTTTTCCCCTCTTTCTCTGTATATGTATATTAAAATAGAGATCTCAGCCTGGTACGTGTAAAACCAGTCTTACAACACCTACTAGCTACACCTCTGGACCACGCAGAACATCCTTACAGTCACCTCATAAAAATGCACATCTGGATCTGGAGGTCTGCAGGATGATTTAACATTTGTATTAAAGCACAACACAATTGATCATCCTGTGTGCAGTTATCTAGGACCAGGTGACAACAGTTACTTATTATCTTAGACCATCTTTCATGTGCCAGATACGTGGCTTGTGAAATGCGTGGCATACTTAATAAAAGATAATTGCAATGTCACGGGCTTGGACTCAACACACACATGTGCAGGATGACAGGGGAGAATTGGTAGTATCAGTGCAATCTCTAAGTAGCTTATCTACATCCCAGTAAACTGACATCCATGGATATACCACGCTGCTGTGCTTCTGATGGTACTGTAGGAGTAGTTGTAGTTCACATTGCTTCTCGAGGTCTCTCAATATTAAAGTGACCCTTCACTGAAAGGGCTACATTTCTAATCATACCAAGAAATAAGAAAGACAAGTAAGCTACTGTACGGCTGAAAAAAATATTCAAAATAGAATAAAAGGAAAAATCCTGTTAAAAAGCACACGAGAGTGATCAGTTTAAGGATAAAGGTCTCTGCAGTACACGAGGAGGTATATCCAGTGAATGTAATTGAAATAAGTGGTACTTGAAATTACATCTTCGAGGGTAGAGCCTGCCCTCCCCCTGCCTTCAGGAATGTATTTTCTGGTGCTTGATGAAGCATTGCTAGCTGTATAATTAATCAGATGCTCCCGATGGAAAAGGTACCTGGAATCTTCTCATTAATGGATCTGCTGTCTTATTGTAGTCTCTACAAAAAGACTTAAGAACAGACATCGCTCACCAAAGCAAGAAGAGGGAATCCTGCTTGTTTCTTGTGCACTGAGGCATCAAACACTGAAGTATTCGGAGCTATCTCTAGCTTTTTCAAAATGGTGTTTCAGATAAATCACTACCCTCTAGCACAGTGGGGCGTGTGCCTTTTGACCTAACTAGGTTTGCTCGCTTTGCGTTCAAAGTGGGCCAGGTTACGCCAATTAGTATATCTTGAATCCAGTTATTTGGAGATTATTTTTAACTCCCTTTGAGAAGCTGTGGACGCTTGCAGGTCTTGAAGAAGAAAAGCAGTACGGATTAGGAATAGAGCATGGAGATATGCAAAGTAAGTGAGAAGGAATGGAAGAGTAATCAAGGAGATGGCAAAAGGATCATGTGAGTGCTGAAATCAGTGAATGTGTTATCTCAGTACCTCAAACATGTAGAAAGACTGAGGCTACTCATAAAGAAGCATAGTAAGAACATTATGAAAGCTCTGGTGTTTAATTGCTTAAAGCAAGTCTCTAAAGGATGCAAAAAAAAGGTCAGTGCTGACATCTCAGGAGGATTTCATTTCTCACAGCAAATGGCAATCTAGACTGACAAAGACCTGCTTTGTATTCAGCTCAAGTATTTAATTCAGGAACACTGAAGGCTTCAGGGGTGTCTCTGCTTTCAGCAGCCCCTGTTGCTTGGCCTTAAATACCCAGAGCTTGTGTTGCCTGGCAGAATCCTGCAAGTTTGGTGGAGGTGTTGAGGGAGAATTGCCACCACATGACACCCCAGGCAGTACCTCAGCTTTGTGACTGTGCTTTGATGCTTTTATCACATGCACCGACATGACCTGGGACACAGCCTGAAGTATACTCTGCAGAATTATGAAGGTTCAGGAGAGAGAAGGGACTCCACTCGTGCCTTCTTTACTCTCATAATCAATTTTATACCGACATTTCCAGTACAGATAAACCTGTCTGGCTCTCCCCAGAAGGCAGCGCTCTGGAGAAATTCGGAACTGTGAGTGATGACGGTGAGCAGGGGTCTGAAGAGGTGTGGAAGCAGCACAGGCAGAGCAGCAGGGTGAATATGCAGCTCCCATGTTTCTCTGGGCATGGCCTGGGATAACCGTGCCAAGGACTACGTCATTGCAAGACTCGTGAGTAACCACATCTTGCAATTCATGCTGCAAGTTAGATCAAAGCCTTATCTAGATCTCATTCCTCTAGGCATCGACATTAGGTCTTACAGTTTGTTGATGTCATATCTTTATAAGTTTTTATCTCATCTCAAGCGGATGTGGGTAACCACGAAGACTTTCAAAGTGGAAGCTTTTTATGGAAGTGGGAGATTTTCAGTGGTTTTCAGACTCCTGAAACATAAACTCTCTCTCTGGTGTGGCAGCAAGAAAATACGTCAGAATTCCTGGCATCTGTTCTGATCGTGTAGCAATTTGGGGTGATAAACAACCCCCACAGGTAAATCTGCACGTAGCCACACCATAAGAATATGCAATCAATTCCCAAGCTCTTGCCCGAGTAAGAAGAAATTTGCTCAAGACAAAGATTGCAAATTGGGGATTTGGGGCTGTTAGAAAAAGCCTCAGACATTGCTTCTAGGTTGTTCTGCTGGACATTTTAATGCAGTTGAAGATAAGAGCGTGTGCATGAGCAAAACGGGCGTGCTTAGTTTGCTTCGCAGTAGGAACACCTGCAGACACAGGGAGTATTTTGTTAAAAAGGCTCTTCATACATGAGAATTCCAGCAAGACTAAATGGTGTTTTGAGTCCTCTGACAATTTGTCAGACCTATTTCTTACAAAGCAAGCTGAACCCCGTTCTGTAACATCGCAGAGATCATTTAGGCTCTAAATAGCAAGCAGCTGTGTGATGTGGCTTAGAAGGAGGGCAGCAAAGCTGCATCTCTGAGCTGGCCCTGTGCTAAGCCACCCCCTTTTGTAAACTCAGAGCAACTATTTCTAACATTTAGTAACGTTTAGTTACCAGGGCTGGTCTTGGCGGTTGTTCTACTTCCCTCCTGCCAGATGCAAAGCCACTTCTGCTCCACGTCTGCAGGCAAAATCATGATACACACTTGGCCCAACATCAGTCTGTGAGTTTATTTAACCTCCACCCTTTCTGGCTGGAAACTCAACCGAGGGCAGCAGTCAGCAGTGTTTGTGCAGGTTTGTCTGATTTTCCTGCTGTGAATCCAGGGAACAATTAGCTTTTTCAGGGCAAGAGCAGAGGCTCTGGGCCAGGCAGACTGATCAGTAGATATTCATCTATAAGCTTTAATCCCCCAGGCCACAAAAGTACCCACAGCTAAAGTCAAATGAAGCAGACAGCCACAATGTTCGCAGGTGACAATGGGAGCCCTTCCCCCTCCACGCGTTCGTTTTGCACATGGGCCTCTTTTGCTGGAAAGCCAATCTATTTGCAATGACACAGTGATCCCGAAGTCCATACAATACTGCACCAAAGGATTAAACCCTTCACTCTTCATCAGTACCTTCTTACTGATCTCGGCTATTGATTCTATTGAATTTCAGCCAGATCTCACCCACAGAATATTACAGGGCTGTTCCTTTTTTTTGACTAGTAATGGCTCAGCTGTCTCTCGCTGACATATTGCTGACTGAAGGCTAGTCTCTTCCACAGTGCTTACAGAAGGAATTTCCCTTAGATCCCCAAATTAGTCACCAAGCATATATTTAAAAAAAAAAATAAAAATCCATTTAAGAACCTTCAGGAGGATCAAAGCACAAAAGAGGATTCTGCTTATCAAACCCACAGCAATTGCATTAAAATGTGGGTCTATGAGCCTTTCTTAATTATGGCTCCTGAGTAATTTTTGACACATAAATACACGGCACCTAACAAGCAGAAATTACATAGTAGTAGACGTAATTATTCATCCATAAATATTCCAGCAATAATGGAGCATTTTATTAATAAAATGGGGCCTCAGATATCGCAACCAGCTTCTGATTTATGTTTTTCTTTCACTTTCTGAGTCAAGAGCATTAGCATTTTTGAGGTCTTTGTGCATGTTTCTTAACCCGTTTTGGGGTGAGCACCTTACTGCTCTTCCCTTTTGTTCTGCTATGGGAAATTCCTCGCTGATTCCTTTTTCATGCCGAAAACGAGGATCCGCATTTATCGACAGGCACTGCTCGTTATTAGCTGCCAGCGCAGAGGTGACGCTCTGATGCATCGCGTTTAGGTGACTTTTTAACCTGAGGAGCAATCGATAATCTCCGTTGCCATAGCTACGACAGCTAACTTGAACCAAATGGCTGTCTGGAGGGATAATAACCTATTTGCCCCGGCACCGGGAGGGATACCGCTCCACCGGCGCTGTCTTTGCCGAGTGTTTCGCTGTGTTTGTGTTTGGTTGTTGTTAATTTCACTTAAAAGTCATCTCTGTTTTATGGATCACCTCCTGCCCTGAACGCCCTCCGCCTCGGAACACGCTGACCCACGATCAGCTGCCAGGGCCACCCCGCTCTCAGGCTTCCTGCTATGTCGGTGGGACCGGGACAACGACCTGGATCGGGACAGCGCCCACCCGCTGCCGCCACGGCCTCGCGGGAGGCGGCACTCAGCTGCCCGCAGCGCCTCATTGGCCAGCACGGCCTGGGGAGCCACGCCCCTTCTTCCTAGACTGCCGCTGATTGGTGGAAGAGCTCTCGGAACCACGCCCCCTCCCTCCACACCGCCGCTGATTGGTGGAGGAGATCGCGGAACCACGCCCCTTCGTCATATGACGCTGCTGATTGGTGGAGGAGGCTGCTGAACCACGCCCCCTCTCTCCACGCCGCCGCTGGTTGGTGAATGGGTCTGAGGCACCACGCCCCCTCTCTCCTCGCCGCCGCTGATTGGTGGAGGGGACAGCGGAGTCACGCCCCCTCCGCCCACGGCCCCTCCGCCTCACTCCCGCGCCCCCACCCCCGCCCCTGCGGGCCAGTCGGCACCTGCGCAGTGGCTGCGGGGCGGCCCCGGCCGTTGTTATTGTGGGGCTGCTCAGCGCCGCGCGAAGATGGCGGCGGGGCAGGGGGGCGGCAACGGGAACGGCAACGGGAACGGAGCAGGGGGACTGGGGATCCCCGGTCACCTCACTCTCTCCTTCTCAGCTGGGCCGCACTGGGGGGCGGCGGCTACTCTGTCGCAGCCTCACACGGTGCGCAGCCTGGACCGGGCCCTAGAGGAGGCGGGCAGCTCGGGCATCCTCTGCCTCAGCGGGAGGAAGCTGCGCGACTTCCCCGGCAGCGGCTACGACCTCAGCGACACCACGCAAGCAGGTGAGGGGCGACAGGGAGCTACTGCCCAGGGGGGGAGTGTCCCCACTATGGTGGCAGCTGGGGGCGAGCAGCGAGGGCCCTGCGGTGGGGACGTGTGGGGCCCTGCTGCGCTGGCAACAGGGGGATGGAGCGAAGGGGCCTCTGTGGTGACACAGGAGGGTCTTGGGGGGGTGGGTCTGGTGGCACTTGGGGGCCTGGGGTGTCCCCTAGGGAGGAGGTGGCAGGGGATGCGCTGGGATGGCAGCTGGGATGGGGGCAGGTGAGAAGAAGGAGGTAGGTGCTGTGGTGTTAATGGGGACTCATAGAATCACTAGATTTGGAAAAGCCCTTTGAGATCATCGAGTCCCACCATACCTATCTGCTGCTCAATCATATCCCTAGCACTTCATATGGCCGTCTCTTAAATATCTCCAGGGATGGTAATTCAGCCACCCCCTGGGGTGGCCTGTTCCAGTGCCCAATAACCCCTTCAGTGAAGAAATTTATCCTAAAGTCTAATCTGAATGTTCCCTGGCCATTTCCTCTCATCCTTTCACTATCACTTGGGAGAAGAGACCAGCACCCACCTCTCTACAACCTACCTCCTTTCAGGTAGTTGTAGACAGTGATAAGGTCTCGCGTCAGCCTCCTTTTTTCTAGGTAGAGTAACCAACCCCGGTTCCATCAGCTGCTCCTCGTAAGGCTTGTTCTCCAACCCCATCACCAGTTTCGTTGTTCTTCTCTGGACACACTCCAAGACCTTAGTGTCAATGGCTTCCCTCAGCGGGGAAGATGCACTGTGAGAGCTGGTATGGTGTCAGTGAGGGTCTGGGAGTGCATATGGAGGCAGGTGTGGTGGCACTGGGGAGGAGGAAAGACCCTTGTTGCGTGAGGGCAATGGGGGACAGTGGTGGGGTGGGATGATGAGAGGGCTGCCCCTGCATACAGTGGGCTTGGAGGGTCTGGAGGATCGGGGCTGTGCAGTGGTGGGGTGCATTGCAGGGTTGCTTATGCTGTGTGCTTGTGGGGGGAACATTCCTGCTTGGAGGATGTATGTGGGGTGCCCACCAGGGCAGGGGTTCCCACCTGTGTGTGCTTGTGCAGCAAGGGAAGGATTATGCCTTCTATGTTTGTGCAAGGGTATTCACAGGGAATTTGGCGTTGTGTTATGTGTGTCTGTACATGTCATGAGGATGAGGACTTGCACACAGTGCCTGGGAGTGTGTGCAAGACGAGGGGAAGTGTTCCCTTCACTCTCTGGGGAATAATAGCACCTTGCTGTGGTTGGTTTGTACCTTCAAGGGTGTCAAATCCCTTGCATCAAAGCTTTATTACCCAGGGGATTCCTGTCGGTCCTTCCTAGCTCCACAGGAAGATGGTTACAAGTGCAAGCGAGAGGGATGTGTGTGCATCTAGAGTGTACATGAGCAGCGTACAGAGCTTAATGCATTCACCGTGTTGGTAGATGCTTAGCGATCATCAGTATGAGCCTAGATTTATTCAGGCTTTTAGATGAATTAAACTTGGAGACGTTTTTCTATACAGTTCCTAGAAATCAAAACTCCATTTTCCGTGGGCATTCTCTTACATTTTGGTGCATCCCTGATGTGCTTCTGGATCTATTTGCTGCTGGAGTAGTTGCTGAAAATGGATCATTTTGAGTAATGTGCTAGAACAAAATATTAATGAGAGGACTAGCATCTTTTGTTCACAAGTAGCAGTGGCTTTCCCAAATCTTGTTTGGGTGAATTCGTTCCTTGTTTTTTTTTTGTTTTGCTTTGGGGCTTTTCTTTCCCTATGGGTTATGAATAGCTGGCTTATTGTTTTGAATATGAGGCTTCCCATTGTGGTACCTTATCCATCTCTGACAATCCTGTACTCCTGCTCTATCAAATACTCATTCTGTTGCTCTTTGTTGTGGGCTGCATTTGTGCAGAGGGTTAAATAATGATGTACTCATTCTTCTGCGATATATTAGGTTGTGTAGGGTGTAGAGTTTGTGAAGGGCTGATTTTAAAATCCAATTTCTGTATCCAGTGTCATGTCTGCTAATGATTTGTGGATTATTAGCTTTTTTTCCTGACCTGTGATGCATACCTACGTGCAATGCAGAATAGGGATGAGGAAAAGCGATTTTGTTATTTCATAATGGAAGCACAAGATTAAAATAATAGGTTCCATGAAATAATAGCTCTTTTTCCTTGTAGTAGCATAAAATTGTGTTCAGCAACATAGTAGGTCACTTCTGTGTATAAATATTCAATGCCTAAAGCCTTAGAAATGAAGCATTGTATATATAGGCCATCTATTATTAAAAAGATTTCTGTATACTTAAGTAGGTGCATCAAGGATCCATGATTTGTATTTGCTTCTAATTATTACTAATTGCATTTCAGGTTTAATTTTTGGGGTTTTTGTTTTAGTTTTAATCTCAACATATTTGAGTGAAAGCTGTCTGCAGTGATCTTTTTCTTATCTTTTAGGATGTAGTACAGCATAGTCACTACAATTAGGATTGAATTTTCATTTTGAGAGATTGTGTGGAAGTGTTTTAGGGCAGTCTTGCGCTCTGCTGTAAAAAACTTAAATAGGTCTATGCAAGTACCGTGTCTTAACAATCTTGATTTAATGTAGCACTGATTTACAAATTAATACTGTGAAATAAAAATTTTAGATTTATCAAAAATACCCTGGGATTTTTTGTTTCAGGTCTGGCTGTATTTTGCATCTGACTTATGTAATGGCTTGCCAGTACATAATTTGCAAATACTGTAGCATGGTTTTGACTTCATAAATTATATGACAAAAATTATTACTGAGCTAAAAGCATAATGACAATGTGTTTAGCTCCGACCTTATTTTTGTCATATCTTTTTTTTAACCACGAATTGCTATTGCACTCTTTGGCCAAAAAAAGCCTTACTTTATTTCCCTGAATTTGTCTTTTGGCCGTTCAAATGGATTTTGTGCTGCTGTTAAATGAACTTCTGGAAAAAAAAAATTGTAGGTTGTGAGCTATCAAGAGGTACATTGACTATTCCAGTCATTTTATTAACATGTTTAATTTTGCTTCTCACTGCATGAGCAACATAGCCCCCCTGGCAGTTAAGTAATTGAGGATAGCACATCAATGTAATCACCGTCTGCTTAGCTGAAGACTTGTGTGTTTTCTGTTTTGTTTTAGTGTTTTTTTTTTTTAAAGATAGGTTTCTGTGCTATATTGACATGCTGAACTAAATCAACCTGTGCCTTTCACAATTTTCCTCTTTTGTGAGCACTTAAAAGGTGAATTTCATAAATATGAAAGGCTCACAGCTCAAAACACAATCTGTTTGCTCTGGAAAAGTATAGTGGTGCCATCAGGGTTACTCGTTTATGACTTCATCACACCAAACTTGATTCCCCATTTTTAATTCTGAGGGCACTTCCAAGCAATTAAAAGTAGGTGAATGATTACCTGTAAATACATTAACTTCAAAATATGTCCTTTCTGACCACCTGCTGCTGCCTTATATAGCTGAGAAATAACACTAGTGTATTCCCAATATGACTTTGGAATCAAAGCCCTTCTGTCATGGCCGATAACAGCCTTGGCATCACAGGCAGAGTTCCCACAGGGTGATTCCTGCATGTGTCTGCTGAGCGGGTGGGAGGGGAAGAGACACACTTGTCATTTAAGGTACCATTGCCTAGCATTGCTTGCATGGCTGATTTTTTTTTACATCATATTTCTGGCCCTTCTAAAGGGATATCCTCATTCATGTGATTATGCATTAAAACCAACAAAACCTACTGCTTCGAGTGTGAATTGCATAAGAATTGCATAAGAATGATAATCTATAATACTCTTCCTCTGCTTTACAATATATACTTCTAAACTATTTATATTCTTCTATTTGAATACAGTTATTTTTGTTAGCGGTACCAATGTTGATTAAAGTGATGGCAGGTAACTGAATAGCAACACCGAATTCAATTTTCAGTTTAAGAAAATAATTGTATATGATGTGTATCCTAAATCTAGGTTGCGTTCTAGAAATCAAACATCTTGAAGAATGTGGTCCTTCAGTAATCACGTCTTCAAATTTCAATAAAAAATGAAACTCAGATGATGTGGGTTTTTTGGAGGGAAGGAATAGTGTCTGTGCTCAGAAATACATCAGATGCCAAATCTGGAAGAGACACAGTTTATAAGCAGGTAATTATGGAAATTCATGTAGTGGTTTCTTAGCACCTCTGGGGTTTGGGCTAAGGGAAAATGAGTTGTGTATATTGTCTGAGGGCTTCTTGCTGAAGGTCAGTAATAAGAATACTTGTTAAGAGTACTTGATATTATAGACAGGTTAGGGAAGGTCTCAGTTCAGTGAGTTGAAGTTAAAGTGGTTGATTATTAATTCACCTGCATAAAAGGATTGCATTATGAAGGACACCACTAATATTTTAATATAGTCTTAAAAAAACGCTTCCATGTTAGAGCCTTATTGCAAATACTGACCTACAAGAAATGTGCAGTGTGTGATTTTCTTGACTTTTTGTTTTCTCCATCCATGAAAAGTAAATTTACTGTCACGTTGACTATTTTTGTGCCATGGAATATCAAAAAATATTTAACATTTGAGGTATTTCTGCTTTTGATAAAACTTTGTGATACGTATTTTTGCTTTGTTGCGTATAATTTGAGGAGGGAACAAATGTATTTAGATCATGAATTGTGTTGCAAAACATTGTGTAATAGAAAAATAGATTAGCCTTTGCTTTTTCAGTTTTTTTTTTGTTTGTTTGTAAAGAATACCTCATTTGGAGTCTTATTGTCTGTTACAGAGCTAGAATATTTTGTTGCTTGGCAGACATGATTATCACTAACATGTTCTGAAATGTGAATGTAAGGCTTTTCAAATAAGGTTTTTGTAGTTAAAAGACTTGGAAGGAACCCTGCATCTCAGGCCTGTTTGTAGCTACTGACCAGCAGATGTGACTCACAATGAGCAAATTGCTGACCATCTGTGTATTAAAACAAACATCTACTTCAATTTGTCACTTTACCACTGTTTCTATAGGTGTAACCAGTATGAAGTGGACAGGAACTTGATATATTAAAAACTGACCTAGAACTAAAAGGTTTATGTCACTGTCCACTTCAAATCATTACATGCAGTAATAGGTGATACTACATACTTATTTTAAGCTAACAGAGGTGGCTACAGCCATTCTTAATGCTGCCATGAGGTCTGGCATGAGTGAGACAGAGTCAGTGGGAGGCACCAGCGAATAAGAACAGATGCTGCACCAGTGTCCTTCATGTCCCAAGAGAACATGCTGTAGTTGTTACTAGACCCTGTTTATTCTCAGCTCACAGACTGTCAATTCACCCACTTTCTTCAGGGTTTTTTTCTGCTTTGCTCTTACTTCACTTGCCTTGTTTTCCAGTGTTCTCTGTCTTCCAGAGGTCTAGCTTGTTTTAAAAATGTTTTGCCTTAGTTTATCCAGTGTAAAGAAATTTTGTCAGCACAAAAGATAAGTAATCTAGTAAGCACTGATTACAGTTGATTAGTTGCAGCCTTTTTGTTTCTGCCTCACTTCTGCTTAGATTGTAAGCTCTTCTGGGCAAGGGCCTTGGATATAAAGAACTGAGCATACAGAGACTAACGTACAAAGCTTTACTTGAGAGTTGTGTGCATTTTGGGTAATTCTCAACAGATTTTGCTTCACTTATCAGTGATGATTACTTCCCTTTATATTACTTTTCTGTGAAAGAGTTAAAATAATCTGAAACGGAAACTTGGCATTTAAAAATTTCAAAACCAAAAAAAAAAAAAGAAATTTACAGAATTAAACCTTTGAGTAATGGCCAGTTTAAGTGGGAGGAAGAGACCTTGTGCTGTAATAATTAATAAGCTTAATAAGTCTTTCTTACGTGTCAGGAAACCACATTTCACTCTTTCTCAGGGGAAGCTGTTTTAACAATTATACTTTAGACTAAATACTGAAGTGATGCGTTGTTTAGGGAAACAGATAAGCTTCCTGTGGGGTTTGCCGCTTGCCATTTCAGACCACAAAAGATAGGTGGTGACAAGATGCCTTAAGAAGTGGAGAGGACAATAATCCTTGACATGTAATAATGTCCTCTGACTGGATATCCAGTTGGTGTGCCAGTTTACCCATTTGTATGCCAATCTGAGTAATGATTCCCCCTTCTTCATTGTGTGTTCTTTACTTTTCATTTTAATCATACTATACTGAAATAACTGAACACACGTATTTGGGATTTGGAGCAGTGTGCTGTCTTCTGTTGGAAATGCCTGGGTGTGATAATATGGTAAGGAATTCCTCGAATTAGTCTGTTGGTTTCATGCCTGCGTTGATGTGCAGCAGGTCAGCACTGATGTGCTCCGCAGTTGTTCTAGCCTTTAGGTTGGAACTTCTAGTTGAGTTTTTCATGAGTGCAGATTTTATGAAGAACCTCTCGTGCATCTGAACCAACACATGGCGTGTGGAGATTACGTACGTTAGAAACATGAATTACTTGAACTGCCAATTTAGACATGTTCAATGTAGAGGTGTCCAGTGTAGACTAGGAGACTTAAGTTCAATGAGGGTGGGCTGGACCAGTGGGTTCAATCAAGGCTACGTTGATTTCAGAGACTGTGCGCTGGATCTCAGCCCTCCTCCCCACTAGTGGAACTCTGTGAGAGATGTCTATTGCAGTTACAGAAACATGTATTTCACATGGAAGAACTTTGTTTCAGTCTGATGGGATGCTTTTTATAAGACCCTGAAGTATTAACAGCATTTTTTTTCCAAAGGATTTTTTTCTTTGGTAGTGCTCTTCAGTTTGAAAAGCCAAGAACTCATAATCTGTAAAATACAGTTTATGGTGGCCTGTACAACCTTCCCTCTGTACTTGGTGAGAAATCTTAATTATGTGGTTGTGTACAGTTTCTTTGTTTGTCACTTTAACTGCACAGACTATGTAACTAAAATTAATGACATGGATAACCATAAAGTAGGTATTTCCCAGCTCTTCAGTTATTGGGTTTAGAACCCAAACACCTCTTTGTAGTATCTCTTTGTAATAACTCTTTCCCAAATATAGAAGCTATTCTATGCTCTGTCAAACACCTAGTTGAAAGTAAGAGCTGTTTGTAGCCACCTACAGTGTTGGAGATTGGTTTTCTTCTTTTAAAGAGCTCAAAGTAACACAAGCAGAGGCGTATGAAACTGAGAAGCAGCATGAAGAGATCGTTAGCTTCTCTGTAGTGTGGTGCTGCTCTGTGCTAAAATATTTGATGGTGTATTGCTATGAGAAACAAGGTTACTCCCATTACTAGGTCCAGTACACTGTGTTTCACTGTAGCAGCGTATAAAGAGACATTGCATGTGTTAAGACTAAATAAGTGATTGAACATGCCCTGAAAGCTGTTAAGCTGGCCAGAGTAATTCATCTCTCTGGAAGGCTTTTTCATCTCTCTGGCAATTAAACAAAGGTCACATTGGTGGCAAGAAATAACTGCCTTTATACTTTTTCTGAACTTGCTTGGAAACCATGAGTTTCTGATCCATGCATATTGCAATTTTGTCACTGCATAAAAGCTGGAACTCTGTATCAGTGTTCTTTCTCCTTTCAGTTTCAGAAACTGCTCCCTATTATTTTTGGTACTGTCAAATTACTGTCATATCGCTTGCAAAGGGTTCATTTTATCTTTTTTTGCTGTCTCCCAGTATGTTCCCTGGCATAGTAGGTGCCTGGGAAGAGGTGCTGGTCCTTATTTATGTTCAGTCGCTTTGATCATAGTTACACATAGGATTATATACTATATAATCAGAAATAATATGTTAAATTATGTTTATATAAAACTATATATTAGAAAAATATTTTTCTAGTATGTAAGTTGGACATAACTGTATTGATACAAAAGATGTATCTAGCCCAGGATTCTCTATTGAAAGCTAATAATAATCTTTTTAACCTGTTACTTAATAACTTCCTTTGGAGCCCCATTTTTTTATTGAAAATAATAAAAACCAATTGTGTGCTCAGTTGTATATTCAAGGCTGATGAAACCTATTCTGTATAATCTCCTCTTATACTGAAAAATTCTCACGCATGCGCATATGCTTTGAGTAATGTGGCTGGGTGAATCTCCGTTTTGAAATGTCAGCGTATTAACTTATGAGTTACTAATTAAATACACCAAATACACCAAATTGTGCTTAGGATAAATAGGAAGCAACACTGGAAACGCTGAAGTAGAGCTAGCTGCCCATGTAACATTGCTGAAAATGCATTTTTTTAAATCATAAGCTACTGCAATATTAATCGTGAAGTGAAGATGAAGTTCTGTGAAGAACATGGAAGTTTATTAATATGTGAAAATTCTAACTGTACAGTTTCTAAAGTAAGGCTTTCTGAGCAGGGAGACAAAAATAGCTTATTTCTTAAAATTATCTTTTGCTTCTGTAGGAACTAAGTAATTTGCTCTTTGCACAGTGACTCTGTGCTCAGATTAAAAATGTTTATACTCTTCTAAAAGTTTCATTGGTTCGAGGGAGTTTTCCTAGGTATAGGTTTTACAGGTAATATTCCAGGTGATTTGGAATTAAATTTCAACTATGACAAAGTCATATGAAAAATATTTGGAGAGTGATCTTTTACGTGGCATGAAATACTTGTAGAAAATAAGATTTCGTATATAAGTGCCTGATATTTTTTGAAAGTGAAACATCATCAGTGTTCAACACTCAGGTGTGACTTCATAACAAGTTGTCTGTGTCTTCTGTTGAAAAAGATGGTTCCTTTCTGTGGGAAGACTGTGCTGCAGAGTGTGCATCCTGCTGATTTTAATTCCATAATTATGCTTATGGGGCTTATGAACCAGTTCTGAGGTTTTGTCTATTCCGTGTCATTTTGATGTCAGTTAAAATATCTAGCAACCACAAGGATTAGATGAAGACAGACCAGGCTCCTGTTTTACTTAGGAGTATACACAACAGATAAAAATCAATTAAATATTGCTATGTAAACTTCTAACAGTAGACTTTAAATCCATTTAATGTTGTTTGTGACAGGGGAGGTACGTTGGTCAACTTAGTTTCCTGAGAGCTTTGAGGGTGTGACAGGTTTATGTTTCCTTATTGTGCATAAGAGCTAATGGTGCTCAGTTTCTGCGTAGACCCTCACCATTGCTCTTGATGTTGGAGAACAAATATATATTTGTATGTGGAATACATAGTTACATGCAGAAATTATTCTGTTGTATGTCTCGAATATTCTTTGCAAGGTAATTCTAAAAACTTTTAGTCAGTTTTGCAGCTGAAGTAGTTGCTGTTTATATCAGTATGCTCAATTGTTCTACATTTGGACATATTTTAATTGCTCAATGCTTTCTTTTGCAACCTTTTAATTTTATATGCTTATTGACTTCTGTAGGACTAATTATATAGTTACTGTTGTGCTTAGATGTTTGTTGGCTTACATTCAGCTAAAGCATTACTAGAAAAACTGGCCCCCCAAACCCAGATCTGGATTCAGGAGGTGGCAGGTATTCAAAAGTGCTATTTGAATTTACTGATCTTAAGCTGACGTTGCTAAGCCTGATATTAAAATTAGGAGAGCAGATCTGGGTTTGGGTGGAAGAGTAGGTTGTTGTTTTCTTTTTGATCTAGTTTCTAAATAAAATTTTTGAATACTTTGAGCAAGCAAAACCACTCCACCAATATAATGGATCGGCATATTTTTATGAATGTTATAATATCAAGATGAGGTTCAAGTGGACATTGCCCAACTAATCTCGAATTCAACAAGTAGTGTATGCAAACTGTGACTATAAAGATGATTGTACTGGTTCAAATAAAAGACCTGTCTGTTCAAGCAACGTGCCTCTGATAGTAAGCAGTAATGAATGCTTAGGGAAAAGTGCAACAAGACAAACATGATATTAATATTATTTGACTACCTTATTGCACAGTGCTGTAACTTGACAGCTTGAGCCTTTTGTTTTTCCTTTTGATCATGGCTTAAATTTGTACAAGGTACCTTCTTACTTCTAATAGCTTCCCCCCCAAACTTCAATTTCCTAAGAGTCTTTTGTTTTGAACTTTTAATATATTGTCTGTTAACCATTGACTTACAGTCAGTAGAGACTTTACTTTTTCTTTTAAAAAGAAACTAAGCTGCAACCAACTTCTTAATATTTTTGTAGTTCCCCTTTTAAATTTAACCTTAGTAATGGTGTGCTTCTCCCTTTTGTTTCTGCGAGTTGAAATACTCTGTAATTCATGAGCAGTCATGGATAATGTCTTTTACTTAGTCTTCACATGAAACCCCCAATTTAGAGTTTTCCAGTCTAAACTGGTTAAGCAAAGAATTCCTATAATCTCGCTTCTAGCAGAGTTGTCATCTAAAATAATCTGCAGTTCTGCATTTAGCAGGTTTCCTTGCTTCTTCAGTCTGTTAACCATTACAGAACTATTCTCATTTTAAGTACCAGCAGTGTGCTTCCATTTTGATTCTGTCTTGTTTACAGAGCGCCACTCTATTCTAGAAGTTTCCTTCTCTTTTCTCAGTCATACATTGGGTTAGTCTTCAAAAAGTACCTACATTGTATAAGCTTCACATCTACATTTTATTTAGCATAATAGATGAACTCATAATTTTTTTGCTCATTGTGAAAGCATTTCTGGAGTAGAAATTCTTTATCAACTCTGAAAAATTCTATCATCACTTGTTTCTAAAAAGGTGTAAGGAGACTTGATATAGAAATGTTTTGGAAAAAAATACATACTTGAATCTGTCTTTAGAAAGATCTGAACCCCTGGGGCTATTCTAATACTGTTTTGCAATGAATGAAAAATTGCTTGGAAGAGAAGACATACTACCTTCCATCTCTTTACTTTCCTTTTTTATTATTGACAGATAATGGATATAATTTCAGTATGCAGCAATGTATACCAATTTCACCATATCTTTTTTTTCTTTCTAATGTGAAATAGTTTGGATTTTGTACAAGGTTACAATAAGGGGCTTCAACCAGACTGTGGTAATATGATTTTTGTCAGTCCAGGCTAGAAACCACAGCTGGTTTTGCATTGCCTGTTTGACCCCTACAGTCCTGATCCACTCTGCTCCTGGTGCAGAGCAGAGTTGGTGCATACTTTAGTTGTTGTCTGGCCCACCTCTGGGATTTATTTCTGCAGAGCTTCTGCAAAGCTGTTTTTTCTTTTTTTTAACCTGTGTCTTTCCAAGATGTGAAGCTGCTGGGGTGTGGCTGGATGCACACACAGCAGCAGAATTTTTGTGGTGCTCTGCAATCTTCCAGTTCAGATATGAGCCACAGTATTGCTCTTTGGATCATTGTCAGTAGAGTGAGATTCTGTCATTTGTATTGTGTGACAAGATCTTTGTACTAGCCTTCAATTATCTTTCCAGCTGCTGATAAAACAAGATCAGGAAGAGCCTTAGAGCTGATGTCTTCAGAATGGGTTTGTATCAAAGACTCTTCATCATGTGGTGGAGATTATAGAACTGTGCTGGCAATGAAATTGTGTGTATCACTTCTGTGCAGGGTTATCCCCCTCTGCTGAATATTAGAATAAGAGGGCCTTTATTTAGCCTAAAAACTATTTGGCAGAATGTTCTTTCATGTGACAGTTGCCATTTTTCTATAATGTTTTGAAAACTGGTGGAAAACAGAAAACAAACCTCGTTGATGTGAAATCTTTCTCAAGCTATGCTAAAATTTTTAGTAAGCTCTTTAATTTTATTTGGGATGTTTAGTTCTAGCTAACTTGATTACACTTTTTCATTCCATTCTTTAAGAGTGCCTGTCCTGCAACCTAACTCTTTCTTGTTCCACCTCTTACAGCTAGACTTTGCAGAATTCACCATCAGCCGTGGATGCCCTGATCTAAAGGAGGATTTTGTGATGCTTGAGAATGTTTCCTAGAAATAGTGTGACAGTCAGGTAGCTCACAAATTTTGTATATTATAGGCACAAGGAAGCAAACAATATTGATTCCAGTTTTGACCTTGAGAAATGCCATTCATCACTGGTTTGCCGGTTATGCCTCAGGCTATTAAACTCTCTTCTTTGAGCCTAATGATGAGTTTAAGCCACTTTTTCAGCCACATTCTAGTCTGTTTTTCCAGTCCAGTGTAGAAAAAACTTAGATGTTTGTTCCACTGATAGTGTGATAGGAGCAAAGCAGAAACAGTGATTTCATGCAGGAGTTAAAAAACTGAGAACTAAAGTCTGAAATAGCACAGGGTCTGTATTTCCTCTTTGTTAAAAGTGTCTGTTCAGCATTTGAAAAACCACATCCTTTTGGAATATTCTGAGTTGGGAACCAGAGTTAATTTCTAGACAGTCATTCTCAAGTAAATTCTTTTCTTTCAAGGTAATTTCATGGACTTCTTATGACACAGAGTTTTTGGTAGTTAGCTGATGATTTCTGAGATTCTTGTGTCACATCGCCCTTGAAATTTCTGGTCTTTATACAAAGATTTCATACCGTCAGAGATGGTGTGCATTTTTGCAGTGCGCATGTTTTTAATATCTTTTGCGTGCTGATTAGCATAATGCAGTCATGCAGTGTCAAAATAACTGATTCAAGTACTATGTTTCCATTGTCAAAGGTATTCCACCCTTTCTGCTCTTAGGCTATGCTAAATATTTCTGGCATTGTTTTTTGTGACTACCTGTTTTGCTGTTATAAATATATAACTGGGAAATGTCTCAGTTACTGTGCTTGCAATAAAGAGTAGATGAGAATTGTAGTTCTGTAGCAAAATAAATGTAAGGGTTTTTTGCAAACTTGGCTTTAGCACTGCAGATATTTTGTATAATGTAATTAGATTCTAATGTAGCTGTCAGTCAGGAAAAGTAATATTTACTGTGTTTGTACCCTGACTTATGGTTGTGTCTAGAATTGGGTGGAAAAAACCCAATAGTTGCACAGAGCAAAGACTGATAAAGGAGGGACATTCATAATTGATATTCAGTTGCATTTTAAATGTTCTTAATTATGTAGTGGATAGTATATTTTTAAATTCCTGTCAGTTTTCTATTTTCTGTTATAATTCCATCTCAAACAATAATCTTTTAGTGTTTTAAGTCTTTTTGTGTATTAATTTACATGCAGTAGCATCTGGTAAAGCTGAATTATTTTACACTTCTTGCAACACCTTAATTTTTAGGAGCATGACAAGAATAACAGTGGGCACTTTTGTCTCCTCTTATTGCAGGGAAATTTTGACTGAAACAGAATTTTTGTTGTTGTTATTCTAGATCTTTCAAAGAACAGATTTACTGAAATCCCTCCTGATGTCTGGCTGTTTGCACCACTGGAAACTTTGAATTTGTATCACAACTGCATCAAATCCATTCCAGAATCGATTAAAAACCTGCAAATGCTTACCTACCTTAACATTAGGTGAGTAGCGCTCATTACATTTGGTCTTTATGTAACTTATCTCATTGGAGAGGTGGCATTCTGCTTCATAAGGTCATTGAGTGCCCTTATGCCCTCATTTCTGCCCAGATAGATTAAATTATTTTGTTGTTTGTTTGCCTTATCCCTGGTGTTCTAGGGCCAGCAGTTGTTGCTTCCTTTGTGAGGAGGAATTCACTACATTAGGAAATATCAGTCAGTAAACTGTGGTAGCTGAGGATAAGGAGAGTTTATGAAGATTTCTCTGCTTTTGATGCAGACAGACAATGTTTAGAAACTATGCCTGTAAAAGTTTGCTGTTCTCAAGTGTGCAGATTACTCTGCCCAGAAGACCCTACTCATTTTGCGCAATATTTACATCTGTTACTATATTGCTGCTGTTAAACTTGGGAAACACATGGTTGGATCTTCTCAGAAGAACAGAAGATTAATATGAACTCTGGAAGGAGAGAGAATCTAGAAAAAAAACTCCCATAATGAGCTGAGACCCTGTTTTCCAAAATATTCCTTGTTTCTTATATTGACTACATCAGGTCTAAAACTGGTTTTATCACCTAAGAGTTATTTTAACATGAGAGATTTAGTTCCAGAATTTATTTTGAAAAGACTTTGTGAATTGTTCCTTGGGAAAGAAAATAAAGTACAAAACCAACTAACCAAACCCACTTGTGTCTTGAAACCTGCAAATATCAGTACTTGCAATGATAGTTAGAGTAGCCTATTCCGTGGCAGTTCTACAGAGGTTTAACAGTGTCATAGATCTATAGTGTTTTCTGAAAGAGATTTGACCTAACTTTCTTCACAGAGCAGCAACAGCCTATTTCTCTTTTTTTATTGGTAATTGAGGTGCTGAATATAGTTCTTTACATGGAAATAAAGTAGCATGTTGTTCTAACAGGGCATTGCATGTCACTTTGAGTCGACCCCTCTCCTCATCATTTGCCTCATCATCATTCTCATCATCACTAATCGCCTCTGTCTTCATTTTTTGTGCTGATGTCTTATGACTTTTTTTTCACAATGTATGAACATGTGTACTACAATACTTGAAGAACAGGCTAAAATCCTGGCTTACTAGTGTTACAGTAGAAAACCACATGATCTCAAATTCTAATTTTGGATTCAGATGACTGAGCAAATATATTGTATAATTCATAGTGAAGTAGACAGCTCTTTTAAAAAACAAACAAAAACATAAAACAAGAAAACCCCCAAAACACAAATCCACAACAAAACAGGAAATTTATGTAAGTGATGTAGAGAATGACTATTTCATTGCCACATTTGTATAATCAGTTAAGGTTTACTTGCACATTATATTTTTGCTTCTCGTGCTCTCCAACCAAAAAAGCCTGTTCTATCTGCCTGTGTTAAAATTGCAGTACTACTTTGAAGCTGAAATATTGTAAGGACACAATTGTTTGTTTTGCAGCCCTATGAACTGTAGTCATGGAGAAAAATCATGTTAAAAGCTTTAGTTATTTCTAAATATGAAAACAGTGCTCTGATATGCATCAATTAAGCAGTAAAAATTCTGGTGTTTTCTTAATATAGTGTGAACATATGTGTCAATGCTTAAGATTTGGATCTGTTGTTTTTTTTCAAATTTAACTTCTGGCCTCTACTCAGCTCTACTGAAAACAAGAGCAATTACTGTAAGTTTTTTAGTTTTAAGTATGAAATGAATTGCTTTTGTACCACATCTGAACAAGCTGATTTTCTGTTGGCATTTTTAAATGCACAAATACTTTATTAGAAAAAATCCCATGGATTTTTGGCAGTGGCAGTCTGCAGTTGGTAGTTTTTTCCAATATAGATTTAAATAAAATTGAAAGCACGTTTCTTGTGTACAAAACAGACATACATGTAGTTGGAATGTGATGTACAGAAGAAAAATGTTTAGTTAAAACTTGCTTTCCAGACTATTGCTCAGCAAAGTAATAAAAAGTTGTTAAGGACTTTGTGTGATGGCTCGGAAGTGACATGACCACATGATGTGAGAAGCAATGGCCTTGTATAAAGTACTGGCTTGCTGAGAACATGAACTTTATGTTGGTAGTCTGCCAGAACAGGTGGTCCTTCTGAAGGTGTCAGAAAGCAGAATAAAAACAAACATCGAATGTTATTTCTTCTAACAGTTTTCTCTGTACATTTTAGTGTTAGATTCAGGTATAGTACGTACTCAATTCATTAAGAGAGATAGGGACCTAAGGCCTCTCTCAGATCTATGATTTTTATCTAGTCAGGAATTCATGACAGTGATTGTAGCTTAAATGTAGATGAAAATGTAATAGTTGGAGAATATCTCCTGGAATAGGAGAAAAGTTGTATGATGTGTATCTAGGACTTGCTGCCAGGCTTAAGAAGGTTATTATAATCTTGCGTTGTCTGTTCATCTTTCTTTTCAAGTCGAAATCTTCTATCAACATTGCCAAAATACCTGTTTGATCTTCCACTTAAAGTTCTGGTTGTCAGTAATAATAAGCTGGTCTCCATTCCAGAAGAAATTGGAAAGTTGAGAGACCTAATGGAGTTGGTAAGTACAATTATGAACCATTTTACTACGTGAACTATAAGCAGTTTGTTTACAGTACAAGAAAAATAGAAATTAATCGTCTTCTAAAGATAGAACTACAAAATGTAAATTCAGGTGAGCAGTGCCAAAGCTGAAGCTCTGGAAGCATGTAGTGGAGAAGATGTCTGGATTTGTCTGGTTGAGGCCTGGCTTCTGGTTACTGACTTAGCTTGCCTTTAAAATCAGCTTCCAGTTTTTCATTGGATAGATCTGTCATTGTTACCTAGATTAAGAAACTAGTTTCTGAAGTCAATTTTATTGAATCAGAAGTAAAAAAGAAATGGTCTTGTATCAATGGGATTGTTGACTTAGTCTGGATTGCCTAAATAAATGCTAAATTAGTAGCAGAAGTAGCTGTAGTGTATGTTCATTTGGTGCAGCTTTGTCACCCTCTAGTGCTTGTATCCAAAAAGTTGGTGAGTATGCTGTAAATTTTCAGTTGCGTGGATTGGTTCAAGGTTTTTTAAGGAAGAACTTTTATAAAGGGAGAGGAATGCAAATCATGTGCCAGCAGTAGCACAAGAAGGTTTTAACTAATAGGGGAAATAGACCAGCAACTCCCGATTTCTAGTCCACAGTTTTAATTTTAAAAGTAGTCTTTCGTCGTTCATTTGCTTAGCTTTTGAAATTGGGTTTCTCGAACATGAATCACTAAATACTGAAGAAACAGAGATCTGTTATGGTAGTTTTTCCCTTTGTAGGGGAAGAAAAAAAGAAAAGAAGATAGGATTTTTTTTTTTCATGGTATATTTATATTAATTTTGATAGCGGCTTTCCTTTCTTTAATTTCGTTTAAGATGTTCAGTTAATTTATTCATTATATCTTTCTTAGGATATTAGCTGCAATGAACTTCAAGTGCTTCCCCAGCAGATAGGAAAATTGCAGTCACTTAGAGAATTAAACATAAGAAGAAATAATCTCCATATGTTGCCAGACGGTAAGCTACTAGTCTTAATTTCTTTGATGTAGGTAAATTAGGTAACGTGTTAAGATCTCATTCTTTTGTTTGTTTGTTTTTTTTTCGTTTCCCCCAATACAGAATTAGGAGACCTTCCCTTGGTAAAGCTGGATTTTTCTTGTAATAAAATTACAGAAATTCCAATTTGTTACAGAAAGTTACGTCACTTACAAGTTATAGTTTTGGATAACAATCCAATGCAGATACCACCAGCACAGGTTAGTATTAAAGCATTCTAGTTCAGTAATTTACGTTAGGATCTTAAGAAAGGGGACACTGTCCTAAGTTATACCTATCAGGTTTTTATTTTTAAGCTGTATTTCTCTAAGTGGGGAGTTATGAGTACAAACTCAGTGTAGAAACTGTTTGTTGGGGTGCATTTTCAAGACACGTGCGATGTAAGTAAGTTTATTCTTTGCTTGTTTCCCAACAGATATGTTTAAAGGGTAAAGTACATATATTTAAATTCCTCAGCATTCAGGCGTGCCTCAGAATAGATAAAAAACCAGATTCTTTGGATCTTCCATCATTAGGTAAAAGAATCCCCTCCCAGCCACTCACAGATAGGTGAGTAGTGGGTTTGTTGTTTAATTTTACTTTAGGGTTTGCTGTGAAGTGATCTGATTATTACAGATAACTTCAATTTCAAGATTTTAATTGTTCTTTCTTTAGAAATCGTAGTTATTTACTAAGGTCATGTTGCTGGAAACTTAATTGGCTTGTCTGAGTTTCTATGAAACAATTTCACTATACTTGCTAAAGATTTGGAAATCAGAAGAAAGATGTATTTTAAATTTATTTAATGGAAATTTATTTCCCAAACGGATATGTCAAAACAATAGATCAGAAATTCCCATGAGTGTCCTGAATATATGAATAAAGCTTACACAGAACCCTCTGAACCATCATATTTAGCCTACGGTCCAGTCTTGGGCTGGAATTATTCCATAATGTCTGTAGATCACTTCTAAATGCTCCTGAAAAACTGTGATCCACAACAGTTCCCCAGAAGCCTCCACTGGACTTAAGGCCTACAACTAAATTGTGTTGCAAAGGAACAAGGTCATAGGTATTACCACTGTACATTGTATGAATAGAAGTGAGAACTTCTTTAATTGAACTGTCCAGATAATCTTATGACGTAAAGTGAGCTCCAGTGCACATTTGGAAAGCATATCTTGCTGATGCTGACAGTTCTATGTCTTCTGAAGGCATAAATTTTGAGGAAATAATTCACAGATCTTCAGGGAAAGTTAAACTGTTATGACAGTCTATTACAGAGTAGGTGTGTTTGCTACTAGTAAAAAAACATGTCTGCTAATAGAATTAAAGGAATTTTTTTTTCAGAGGAAGAAGCCTTTTCTGAAGACAGTATTTTTTTTTTATGGAATAGAACATTTTTAAAAATGCATAGATGCAGAGGGAGAACTGCAACTGATTCTTGGACAACTCTTGTAGGAGATTAAGTATTTGTTCTCAGCACATGGAGCATTGTGAAAAAAATCTATATTGTCAACTGTAGATGAGTATAGAGAACACATTTATAAAGGATGTTTGTTTTCTAACAGAAAACTGAAACTTGTGTTTCTTTCATTCCTGTTTTGGTTTTTCTGTGTTTTTTTCTTTATGTAGTATGGAAGACTTTTATCCCAATAAAAACCATGGACCAGACTCCGGCATTGGAAGTGATAATGGAGATAAAAGGTTGTCTACAACAGAAGTGAGTGTTTTTCGCTGTTAGATTTGTGCAGTTTCCGGGTTTTAGAATTTTTGTTCTTTATATTTGGTATCTTTTGAGAAATAATTAACCAAGTTGCATTTAACATGCTTTGAATATCTGTACAGTTGAGTTTAAACCCTTAGACTGCCAGTATCAGACATGAATTATTTACATACTGCTTTGACATTTCTAGCTAAGGTTCATTCCAGTCCAAATTTCATCCATTTTAAAACTGAATTCTGATCTAAGGGATTGTTTCTGTCTTTTAATATGTGAAATGTACGATATTCTCCACAAAGGACAAAATTTATTTGAAACTTCTCTTGTTATTAATGAAATGAATGTACTTAAGAAGACAAAAATTTATTTGGTCTAAAACTGATTTTTGTGTATGCTAGTATTCCTCATCATTGTTTAAATTTTAAAGAACTTCTGGATGTTCTGCTGGGTTTAAAGCTATGAACAAGAATCTCCACAAGTTATCTGTGTATTTGTAGAAATCTAGATTAAGAAATTGTAATTAATAAGCGATGTCAGTGCTGGATAGTGTAGAACAGGAAGTTTTTGAAACTTAAAGAGAATTATTACAAACACACAGTGACTGTTAGTGGGAAGACCGTAAAACAAGGAGTATTACTAGTTGGGTTTTTTAAAGAAAATTCAAAATTATCAAAGTAAAGCTGTGATCTTATTTAATTTTTTTTTTAAGGGTCAAAGTAGTTGGAGGCCTTACATAAGGGAATAACTAGGTACAGTTTTCTTAGTCCACTGAGCAGGGCTGGGCTGGAGTTCTTTGAAACAAAATATTGTGTTTCACTATTATATACCAAGCAGTGGTCTGTCACTTCCTAAACTATTATTCTCCTGAACTCCCTGCCCACCCACCCCCCTAAAAAAACCCCAATCATAAAATAGCCCCACCTGACCTGATGTTGTTTGCTCTCTTCTGGGAACCATCTCTCATGACAGGGTTAGTTGCACTGTAATTTGTGAGTTCTTAGCATATCATATAATGAAGTAATTTATATGCAATATCTGTATTAAATCATACTGTCTTTGCAGCCATCTGATGATGATACAATCAGCCTTCACTCCCAGGTATCGGAATCAACAAGAGAACAGACGTTAAGGAATGACAATCATGTAATGGGAAGTAAACTCGACCCACAAAAAGGTAATATCTGTTGTACCTCTGTCGTTTTAGGCAACAAATACTTTTGCTTAGGTAATCTAGGATAAGAAAGTTGTGCAAAATTATATGGTCACACGTTGACATCAGTTTAGAAAACAGTATGGTAGTCACAAATAGATAACGCCAAAAAGAAAGAAAAAAGATTACTTCTAGCTTGAGGAGACATGATTTCATGGTTTTATTTGTATCTGACATTTTTCGTAAGTATGTCTCTCTCTCAGGAATAACATTTGTTTGAGAGAACTGTTTAATATCTTCTTTTCCATTCTTCATCAATCCTCACTAGACCAGGAGGTGTATGACTACATTGATCCGAACACAGAAGAGGGAGCTGTTCCTGAGCAAGGAGATGTACAGATTGGACCATTGCTGTCTTATATCAAGGTAACGTAGTTTGACAGTAGCAGGCTTGTTCAGCAGGTTTGGTATTTTTGAATTCAAGTATAAAGTTTAATTTTCATTCCACTTTAGGAACGGGGGAAACATCCTGAGAAATCCCAGAAAATAGAACAGAATGAGGACTGGAGAGATGAGAAAAGGTAAATCTTGATCTTTTTTTCAAAGATCTTACTGACAGTAGTGGGTGAAGGTGATTTTTGGTTTAAGCTTCTTGGAGGAAAGAAGTCTAGCTGGACACAGGGTACTCCTCCTTGTACAGAAAATAAGCTTGTAGGAAGATCTTGGCTGTTGTACAGTATTGTATCTGTTTGTGTCTTGTTTGACTTGGAAGTCAGGCAAGTCACTAATGTTTATTTTTTCAGACTTCAGAAAGAACAACTGCTGGCTGAAGATGATGATGAACTCAAAGAAGTTACTGACTTGAGAAAAATAGCAGCTCAGTTACTGCAGCAAGAGCAAAAACACAGGTATTACAATATTAGTCAAAATAACTTGTTTTATAACTAATTTATTCTTTAACCTGCCTTATTCTCAAAAGTTCTTGACACCTTTCTTGAGAACAGTTTTATCCAGATGTTCTACAGTTAAAGTGACAGACTCTTTCAAGGTATCTGTCCTGTGTTTCTTTTCATAAAATTGCTGGCTGGAGAAGCAGTGTGATATGCCTGCTATGAAGAGGAAGAGATCAATATGAAAGTCTCTTGGCTTCCTGTTTGTTAACCATTTGTTAACTTTTTTATGCCTTTTGTTTTTTCACCTCAAAGCAGTATACTTAAGTAGGTTAATGCTCGTTGTCATGCTTTAACCCCCTCTGGCAACTAAGACCCACATAGCCAGCTGAGATTGGAGAGAGAATTTTGAAGGGCAAAAGTGAGAAAACTTGTGGTTTGAGGTAAAGGCAGCTTAATAAGTGAAGCAAAAGCTGTGCGCTAAGTCAAAGCAAAAGGAGGAGTTTGAGCACTACTTCCTGTCAGCTGTCAGCTGTTCAACCATCCCCAGGAAAGCAGGGCTCCATCACTTTTAAGGGTTTAGTAAGGACAACATATGCCATCACTCCGAGTGTGCCCCCCTTCCTTCTTCATCAGCTTTATACGCTGAGTACGATGTCCTATGCTATGGAATAACCTCTTGGTCAGATGGAGTTGGCTGTCCCGGCTATGTCCCCTCCCAGGTTGTTGTGTGCCCCCAGTCTCCTCACTGGTGGGGTGCTGTGAGAAGCAGAAAAGACCTTGGCTCTGTATAAGCACTGCTTGGCGGCAACTAAACCATCCCTGTACTGTAAACACTGCAAATCCCAAACACAACCCCATCCTAGCTACTATGAAGAAAATTAACTCCATCCCAGCCAAACCCAGTTCATTCATATAAGCAGATTGTTGGTAACATGTTAAAATTACTTTTGTTTAGTTTGTAGGAGTTACAGAACCTGCATGCAATTTGTTTGTGACTCATTATTTTTATTCAAATATGAGGCGATTTAGCTGGTACTTCTACTTACTCTTAATATTTCCTGGTTATCTAATCATTTGAAATGCCAAGCCACTCTTCTTCTGAAGTACTGCAACTTAAATTTTACCTGTCATGTTTTGCTGTATCTTAATACAGAGATCTTGCGAAGAGTTCTGCTTTGCCCTTGAATTGTTCAGACATATGCAATCTTAACATTTAACTTCTGCTTAAGTTGGCATTTATATTTTAAAGCTTCCTTATTTATCTTTAAGTACATGGGGGCAAAATCGCCTCTGATAGAAAATTTAGCCCTGAGTCTGAATCCATAGCTTTGTGAATTTGACTCTTTGCCATAAACAGAAATAATAATAATATTTAGAAGTTTAGTGAAGATATTTCTATGTTTTTATGAAAAATACGTTCAGTCTGAGTAAACAGAATCTCTGAAAAGTGAGCATCATGAAATAATTTCTTACTAATCATGTTTGTCTGTTCAGTGTGCTTTTTAAAAAGTATGCAGTCTTTTCTTTTTGCTTGCTATGCTAACGACTTCCCTGTCCTCTCCCATAAACCTGTCCTGCTTCCTTCTTCCATCTTTGGCTTTGGTGTGCTTGAAATATGAATACAGACGAAGGCCATTGAGCTATAGAACTTCATTCAGTGAAAAACTCTTCCAGAGGACAAGGGCGGCAGGACGTGCATCAAGGTATAAAGTGTTTGTAGAGCATCAGATTTCCAAAGTTAAAATGTGGACGAAAGAAAGAGTTTTGGCAAATTCCTGAACAAAATCAGAATAAAGTTAAGTTAGCTGAGGATGCTTTATTATCAAAAATAGATTGACATGCATTTATTGTTCTTTAAGATGAAATATTATATAAGTATTACTATTTAATACTATTTAGGCAACTCACCAATGAATATATAAATGAATCCTAACCTAGAAACTTCATTTCCTGTATCTTTGGCATCTTTCTCTTCATTTTTTTGGGTTGTTTGGTTTTTTTTATCTAGTATAGAAAGTATAGGATCTCAGGCAAAAGTTATGGTTTTTTTGTTTTGTTTTTAATTTAAGGTATCTTGATTTTAAAGTGATCGTTTTTGAATTACAATGACCAGTAACAGTGTTTTGCATTGTATTTCCCAGAAGACAGTTCTTCACATAAGTGAAGTGTTTGGTTTGATTTTTTTTTCTTCTCTGCCAACTGAATAAATTACTCTGCCATGAATTCCTTATTCTTAGGAAATTCAGATTTCTCTGATTGGAGTAGTAACTGCTAACCTGACAGATTAACTTGCTGTTCCCTCCTCACCCATATTATTCAGATTTAAACAGGAAGCTTAAAAATATGATTGATTGTGTTTGGGTCTGTTTTACAAAGTATAAAAATATACTTTGTTTATAATAAACTTGGTCTATAATAAAAACAAAAATCAGTTATACACATTTGTAATAGAAAGAAGTGTGTTTGTATGTTTGAATTAGTTGAGTCGTTTTTCCTTACATTTCACATAATGAGTATAAAAAAAAATGGCCTGTGTTACATATAATTACTGAATTTACTCTGATAGTGTCAGTTTTGGTGCAAATGTTGCATCAAACTGCTTAGGTGACTCAAAGGTCTGTTTATTTCTTAAAGTTCATTCTATTGTCATGGTCACATCTTGCTACAAAGTCTTTCTGAATTTGTCATTGTTTTCAGTTGAAGACATAAGGAGCACTTAAATGGGAATTTTCTCTAAAAATCAGTGACTTAAAAATAACATTTTTATATTATGATTTGATAATCTGTGCTCTGAATAGTGATTTTTTTGTAATGCTTTTTTGGGGCTATTGTATAATTCTGGAATGCATCCTCAAAATTACGTTTCTGAAGACAAAATATAGGGAGCAGATGCTGCACACTGAATGCTGGAGATTGTGTTGGTTTACAGGCTTATCTTCTCATAATCTCATTAAATTGAGTCTCACCCAGTGAGTGATTTCAACTACAGATGAGATTACCGAGCTCAAAGTTATCACAGTAATTAGAGAAGTCTGAAAATCATCAGCCATTAAACATTAAGGGTTGTATTTGCCCTATGTAATGATAATGAAATACAAAAGCATGCCTACTGTTTTACGTTCTTCCCTGGAATAGCTGATGTTCTAATCCTCTCTGATTCTTGATACATTCTAGTTTCCTATATAATTGTGTAAATATACTTTGATCACAGTTCGGCACATGAAGTCAGTGTCCAAATGTAATGTTACTACCTCCCAAGAATGCACACTTAATCATTCTAGTTACTGCTCAGCAGTATATTTAACTGTTACTGATTGTTTTGTTAGTTATAACATTTAAAATATCCATAATAGCTCATATCTTCTTCCTTTGCATGCACATGTGTGGTGTGTGTTTGTTCCAGATGAAAAAACGTTTCTGAATGCCTTTGTACGTTTAGGCTTTGACTGTTTACCATTTAGAAAAATGGAATTTCCATTGGATTATTTCTGCATTAGACTTCTCAATTTTTTCCCTGTGTTTCTTCATTTTCCTCCTCTCTTTTTTTCCTGCATTTCTTTTGCACTTGCAGTGTTTCTTACTCAGCTACCTTCTTACCTTCTCATACTGACTGACTTCTTGTGCTCAATATGTGTATCATTCCTTGTTTGCTTTAGGTTGATTATCTTCTGTCTTCTAATGATAGTGAAAAGTGGGGTCTTCTGTGTTGAGGACAGCATAACTTTACACAGGTGTGAGATCAGTTGAAATAATATGTATTTAGAGAAAAAATAAGAAGAGGCTTTGTTTTGGTTTGAATTACCAAGTTTTGGTTAAAATTCAGAACGTGAAATATTTCAAGAGCTGGAAACAATATTGTTGATTTAAGTGGAAGCAGGGTTGGGCTTGGATTTCATGTGTGTGTACACAACTATTCCAATTCTGTGGAAAACATCACCTTAATGTTCAAAAGTTTTTATTTACAGGGAATGTAACAGATTCTAAGAAAAAGTTTTAACTACAAAGCTGTTGAATTAATATGTTTTTTTTTTGTTCTAGGCTTCTTAATCATTCAGTTTCGATAGGCACAAGGAACAGGCCAAAACAACCAGTGGAATCTGAAAAATGGTATTGATATACTTAAATGTATCACAGCTTTCAATATGTTATTAATTTTTGATATTTAGCTTGTGTCACTACTGCAGTCTGCTGTTATAGTGTTTTTCGCTCAAGATAAGTAAAAGTAGAAGCTAGATAAGTGATGTGGTCTTGAACCTCTTTCTTTCAGATAAAAAATACCTAATATGTGCGTCTGGTTATGACAGCAATTCAGGTGCCTAAAGACAGGCGTCCAGTGACATGTTAGACGTCTAGTTCCAGTCCAGAAGGTCGTGTCTCCCATAGGTGATGAGTCCTGTGTAGGTGTGTTAGAACCTGTGTCACATAAAGTGGCACTGTTGCCGTGCTTAGGCATCTTCATTTTCCTTTCTGGAAGTCCTTCAGTGCTCTTAAGGGCTGTTGGAAAAGTGTTGCCGGGAGCTCAGCTTGCAAAACCTTTACATTTTCCAGAGGATGTGTCAACAGCAAAACTTAATTCTTTATTGCAGCAGTTCTTGCAATTCTTAACTGGGTTGCTTATCAAGCTATTAGATGTGAATTGGGAGAATTCTCTGTGCTTAACAGCTTTAAATAAAGTTGCAATATCGATTTGAGACAAACAGAAAGTAAGGGAAAGGAAGACAAAGTAGCAGAAGCTAAGAGCCTAGCTGCTTTCCCTTTAGGATTTATTATAATTGCTCAGGGTGTTATGTCCTTCTTGCATTCAATCCCCAGCTGTTAGCCTTTTGTTATACCGCACGGCTTCTGAGCCAGCTGTCAGAATGTGAATGAAATGGTTGCTGGTAAGGTGGTAGAAGTGAATTTCACATAAAGTTTTAGAAAAATGTGAAGTGAGACCAAATGTAAACAGCTTTATTTTCCCGAGAACTTTCAATAATCTCGGGCAGTTCATGTTCCAAAGTGTATTTTTTGAGATTTTGCAGTTTCACTGTCCCGTTTTAAGCTGTTTTTCCCTTCTTTATTGAGTCTGAGCTTCTATTGTATAGAGCAAACACTGAAGTGAAGGATGGGAGTCTTCTAAAAGTTCAAGAGTAGAGATTTTGTCAGCTCTGAACAACATGTTTCATTGCTTGCTTTGAGAAACAAAACAATGAAGGTGTGTTAGTAATCCTGAAAGATCAACATGCTTAAGAAAAAGCTTTTATCGAATGAAGTACTGTAGCGTGCAATACCTATTGTCAGCATCTGGTGAAGAAGACTGACATATGATTTGAGATTTTAGTCAAATGGTTTTATATTTTTGCCACCTTGTAGCATCCTTATACAGGTAGCCAAAAAATACTGTAGTGCTGCAGCAAGGCTGCTTTTTAACAGTGTTGCCTTTTTTTGATATTTTAAAGTAACTTGATTTTAAAGTGAACAAAAAAGTAGTAAATTTCATGATACTTCTCAAATTTTTAGTGTCTCCTCAGATGAAGTGAATTCCCCTGTGTCTCCATACAGCTGGCAGGTAAATATTAAAAAGTAAATGAGGTGGCTTCATATTTTGAGTGATCTGATCTAGTGGGGTTTTGGGTTTGTTTCCTGGCAGAAAGCATTCATGTGGTTGCTTGCACACTTAGTTTACTGTATGTGTGCAATTGTGATGGAAAATATAAAGCCGCTAAAGAACTTACGCTTCAAGATAATTTGATTGTGTGTAATGGAGGCCTTTTCTTTAAGAGCATATGGTACTAGCTTTAAGATCTTTAAGCTAATGAGACAAGTTTTACTTACTTGGCTTTAGTATTTCTTTACATGTAGATTTTATTGCCTCACCATAATGTTCTCTTTTCTAAGTCGTTTCAAGGTTAAGTAGGTCTTCCATTCCTTGTACCTCACTGAAAAGCTTTCATGATGCAATAAAATTGCAGTGAAACTATAGAGAGTACATTTTTATTATTATTGTATGTTCTAATCCATCAAGTATTTACAATTGCTTTAAGTAACTAGATACTCTAATAGGAAGAAATAGTTGAAAATAGTTTTTTGCTTGTTATGAAATGGTCTCTTCAGATTATCTGCTTTTAGTTTTCATAAAATAGACATATTTGTACGTATTCATCACCCTCTTAAGAAGAAAAGTACCTTAGCTGTCTCTTCAGATTATATTGCATAATACAATACTTTGAAAGAGAGATTTCCTTTATAGCTAGTTGATGTGTAAAATCTTTTAGATAGGAACACTAGTCAAATACTTAAATTGTCTATAGCCATCTTTTGCCTGTGCAATGAGTAAGGATTAATAGATTAGATGTACTAGTGATTAATGACACTTCCAACTGTTTTGTTGTAGTTATTTATGGCAGCCTTAGATGGCTTCCTAGTATACCTGCAGAAATGAGGCTCTGCAGAAAAGGGTGTTGTTTTCTTAGGAATTATTTAGTTGATTCTTGCTCTTCTGTGAAATGTTTTAGGATTTGAAAAGAAATAGGTGTTTTCTACCAGAATCACCATTAAGCCTGACAAAACTTTCATATCATAAAAGTAGATTGAAAGGCAAAAAAATCATAATTGTAGTTCATACTAATTTGTGCTAATGCACGCAAAGTATATTTACATTTTGCATAAATCTATTTCTGAACCTTACAGCCACTGGAAAACCAGAAGGAGTCACTGGATGAGCAGCACTGGCCAGAAACACAGCCAGTGATTTGGCAGAATGAAGAAAGAAGGAGAAGTAAACAAATTAGGAAAGAGTATTTCAAGGTAATGGGGGGGAGTGTGGGTGGGTGACACTTTTTTTTTTTTTAAGGGGAGTTGAAGAAGCTGTATAACTAAGGAAAGGTGAGGAATCCTCAGAGGCTGTAATACTTGTAATCTTACGTGTAACCTCTAATTTTTTATTTGGCTCTTTTGAGTTTAATATATATGTATGCATTTAGGGTAATGTGAGAGTGCAGGAAAATCAGGAGGAAAAAACTGACCAAAGACACTATTCTTTAAATAAAATAATTTACAGTTGTTTTCTGGTAAAGCCAGGAACTAGCCTTCAGTTATTGGTCCTTTCCTGTCCATTTTGTGATATATATATTTTTTTTTGTAGTGCGAGGGAAATATATATTACCTTTTGTGCAGGTTGGTTAAGAGAATGGTTTATGCATTTTGGTTCTCACTGCAGTAGACTGCATTTTAGAGAGAGAATTTCCTGTCTGTCTTTGCTGCTGTAGCGCGTACCATCGGTCACCAGATGTCAGTGTCTGCTTATTACAAAACAGATACGAAGTTATGGCAGAACTAGATAAAATTTGTTCGGGGTTATGGTAGAGATATAGGAGAAGTCTAACCAGTGCCAGTTTCAGTAAAAATTAAATTTGTCACTTATGAAATGCATTTCTTGGGTCTTTGCCACCAAACATTTTATGAAAAGATAGGGAATTAAATTAAATTAAATTGTAGGAAAACCAGAGCATGCCATACAGCTCAGATACATTCGTCTGATTATAGAACCTATTAATTATCATTTCCTGAAGAATTTATGGAGTTGTAGTCAAATTGAATTATATTGACCTTTTTCCAGGGTTTTCATCCCTAAATTAATTTTGCCCCGCAGCCTTTCAGAGGAAGAGGAGAAACTCCAGGTAAAACAGAATTCAGTCACTTGACTGATTACAGAGCTGTGCTATCAATACAGAAGACCTCCATTAGTGATTCCTCATAACTTTAAGTGGTGTCTTTAAATGCTAATGCAGATCTGAATTTTGAGCTCTGTGATAGAAGAGGATACCTGAAATGACATTACGTACAGCTGTAGACATGTCTCAGAAGTGAATTGAGCAGGCTGTACCCAATATAAAAACATCAGTGTGTATCACTGGTAGCTTTGTTTGCAAAAACAAGTCAACAAGGAAATGAAACAGTCTGTCTTCCACAGCAAACTGGAGGGGAAAAAATAGGTACCGCTGCTGTTCTGAGAAACCAGTAAAAATACAATTCGTATTTTGTCCATGTTTTCGTGGCAAAATAGCTCATTGAATAATCATATCTGTACTGCCAAACATTTGTATCGTAATACCTGCCCAGTTACTGCAATGGGTGTCATTAGAATAGAGAAAATTTACTTTCATCAGCATCCAGCAGTATTTATAGAGCATCTTTATTTTACATGTTATACATTGTTATTGTGCAGTTGCACTGAGCATGTTCATGAGAATCAGAATTCCCTTTCTTATGGCATTGCACTGAGTTATTGCTGGAACCTGAACTCTTTGTTGCACTGAATACCTACTGTTTGAGACACTTTTACCAACCAAAATGAATTTTTTTTTCTGCAATAGTTTGTAGTTTTGGATCCTAGCTACATCCAAGCTGAATTTTTTTAGTGTATGCACAGTGGAATAGAATTACTTCGTGCTAGCTTTCATGTGGCTGTGGTGCAAAAACATGAACATAGGACTATGCAAAGGCCTGTATAAACAGAATTGAGCAGCAGGGGTCTGCAGGTCACAGAAAGTTAGGCTTTGCCTTATCAGCTGGCAAAGTGATATATTCCATTGTAATGCAAGCATACAGGGAGTAAACCCAGGAAGATGAATCCCCAGTCATAAATGTGTGTAGTAGGTCTCTGACCCCAGAACTACCCGTACTCTCTGCGTAGGTTTGGGTTTTTTTAAAAAAAGCAACCAAAGCACACACAAATCCACACTCCCCAGCCCCTCAAAACAAACAAAAAAAGCAAAACCAGCAAAAATCCCCCAACAATAAGAGTCCCACAAATCAACATCTGACGCTTTATTCAATCACTCTTCAAGAGACATGTTTAATTTCCACAGGAAGTGAACAGCAGTAGCATTGCTAACAAAGGCTGTTTGTTATACTTTGCTTCTCAAGAGAGATGCTCGTCACTGTTGTTGTCAGCATTGTTCAGCATGTAGTTAAAAAGCTGTTGAAAATCCAGCTCTATAAGGTTGTTCAGTGTTACAGTCTAGCAGTACTCAGTTATAACTTTGAAAAGACAAGCATCTTCTATGCATAATTAATAAATATAACTTTCTGCAACAGAGTTATGTAAGTTTGCCTGTTTATTAATAGTAAAGAACATATTTGAAAGTCAGGTTTTTCCACCTTTTTAAGAAATTCTTCTAAAACCTGTATGCACCCCTGGAAGTCAGATCTCTGAAGGAGACAGGTTGATCTCTTACTTTAGTCTGTGTTACACGTTATATCATAAAGATGGATAGGCCGCCATCGACACACAATACCTTTGTGTTGATGAATCTTCTTAATTCTAGCTGCTCGTTTTTTTCTTCTTTTGTACGCTTCCTCTGCAGGGGATGAGATGTACTTATTTTCTTAAGTACTGCTTTTGTAAATTTCTTCCTTCCATCCCTCTGTTTTCTGTGTTCAGGATAATCAAGAAGTGAGACAATGATGAAGGCAGTGTTCGTTATGTGAGACACCTGTGGAAAAATGGTGATACCACATAGATGAAAAGATGGGATATAAATAAAGGAGATACTGATTTTTTAAAAGATATATTTTTTTTTACACTCTCTCAAAGTGTAAGCAATCTTAAAGTTACATAACACAATAGTAATTTTCATAAGTTATTATTATTACAAAAAGCATAAAAGTAATTTTCAGGGTTGCATAATTTTCTTACAAATAATGCTTCAAAGTAGCAATTGTTAAGATCTTTTCATTTGGATCAACACACGTATGCTGAGTTCACATTATATAAGTATTTAGTTTTAAAATATTCTTACTCTCTCAACCTAACAAAGATCTCGACTAGCCGAGGATCTAGATGTTCCTTTTCTATTTTGGGGTTTTTTCTCCTGTGATGTAGTAACGTTTTTTTTTTTTTCTCAGCAGCTTGACCAGTAATAAGTAACAGCTGAGTTATATCAAGCCATTTAGTTCAAATGAAAACCATATTTCCATTCTAAAGTAATAATTGTGTTTTGCAGTATAAGTCTTCCAGAAAGAGTTCAAGTGGAAATGAAAATGATGAGGTGAGAAATGGTAATTGTGTAAAATATTTAAGAAAATGTTTTATTCATTTGTCTTTTATGAACATCTATGAGCCACAGTCACAGAACAACAGAACACTGGCTAGAGTCCACGCAAACAAACTTTGTGTTCCAAAGCCATAGCAGGAATAGGTATTATACTCATTTATTTGAAAAAAGTTATCAAGATTCTGTACTGGGGCAAGTAGGACATTTACTTGCTCCAGTAACAGGAAAATGAATTCACCTATTAAGCAGAGGCATGTAGAAGTAATATTTGACATAAAAAAATGAACAGTGTTTTCTTGACTGACATGGCTTTAAATTTAGTTGCTGACAGTTTGTTGCATGCTTTGCGAATGTTACGTGTCTCATGTATTGTGTATTTCATAATTTCAAGTTTCTTGTTGGATCATAATTTTAATTTTTATAATTTCATCTTTTTGATTTCTTTTTAGCAAGACAGTGATAATACTAATGTGTCCCCACAGTCTCCTGTGTCGTCTGAGGTACAAGTTTGTGGTTTTGTTTTTCATTCAACAAACATTTCTTTGTGCACATTACTTGTCACCAGCTTTTCCATGCAGATATAATGTTGTTAGTTTCCTCTTGAAATAGCAATTAGAAATATCTTATCATTAAAAAAAAATTCAAAAATAGGTAGAAACTAGAGACAGATATTGCAAATTGTTTTTCCTTTGCAACTATCCGATTTCTCCTAGATTTCTTCTTTTTGACTGGTGTGGAAAAAGGTGCATTTCTTTGTCTCAATTATCTTTCCTGGTGGAAATGGCTAATAAAACAAAAATCGAATTTGCCATACTTTGTAGGTGTCCTCTATGCAGTGGTCATCCAGAGGATTTTAAGTGAAACTTGTGGTTTAGTACTGTATATATCACAGGGAACCCAAGGGTGCCAACACTTCTGAAAGGGCTTCATCCTTCACTGTTCTGGCAGTCACCTTTGTGGTGCAGCCTTGCCGTTTAGTTCACTGGTTGCTTTTCTTTTTACAGAACGTCTGTGTCTTACTGTGGCTGTGCTACACTACTGAGCTCTGAATAAAGCACACTAAAGATTATTAACATTTACACCTCATGTCAATAAGGAACATGAGGGAGCAGAGTGTGAGCATCTCTCAAATGCAGTGAAATAAATGGTGAAATAAGGATATCTCACGTACATACCAAACTACTGAGTGCATCTTTCTTTTTAGATGGTGAAATGAGAAAAACCTGATGTTCGTAATAGAAAGTAAACATTTCTTAAGAAATATTTTTGTGCTAAGTGTTGGAAGGGGGTTTGCATTTGCTCACAGATGGCTTAGAACTTTGTTCGTGGAATGATTTTCAATAGTTTGAAATAGTTTAGATTTTAGTTAATCTGGTGCCACTGTTCTTTCTCTTTAAGACAGTTTTATGTGCATGTAGCAAGGTTACTTTTATTCCATTTATTTTGTACTATCCCCTTCAAACGAGTGTGTTACGTGTAAGCAGGAGGACTTGCTTTTCTTAGCCAAGAATAATTTAAACACTGTCTTGATGTGAACAAAGCTTAATTCCTTTAATGAAAGAAAGAAAGAAAATTGACTTTATCTCTCTTAACAGGATTATGAAAGAACAGATAGTAACACTCATGGTCCATTTGGTCTCAAACCAAGGTCAGGTAAGCTGCTGTTATCTAACATAACATGATAGAACAAATGTTTATTTTGCAGGCTGGAATAGACGGTAAGGATAGCAGATGTATGAATTGGAATGAATATGGAGAGATGACACAGTACTGCCTTCCAGCCCGTGTACTTATCACAGGCATAGTACTGGGAAGGACGTAGACAGCTGCTTTGGCAAATGAATAATTCAAAGTTCCCCAAATGGCACAGTAATTTTTTTTGTAAATTATTTCCCTCCCCCAATTTGTTTTGTTTATACTTAGTCACTGTCAAAGAACAGCAAAGCAGCATACAGTTGTTCTTGAGACCTGATGGCTGAGGCAGGAGGATTTCAAGAGAAGTAGATTTTTGAATTTGTCCTGTGAGAGGATGCTTCCAGCAGAGTTTTGCCAGGAGTTTTACAACATAGTACTTTGTTGCACCCTGGCTTTTCCAAGACTCTGCCATACCCTCACAAGAAAGTTGTATTATCTAAAGCAGACTTTTAGTTCTCTGAAATTTATGTAGAAGTAATATATTTTTTTTGCAGTTTACAGTATTTTGTTTGCAAGTTTCTCTATGAATACTGGATGTCAGCAGTCTAAAAGATAATTTGGGAAAGCCACTGTGCAATCCTTTTCCCGGTTAATACCACTCCTCTCTGTATTTAAGGGAACGGTTTTTGTGCAAGCTTATTAAGAATGAATTATCTCATCTCTTTGGTTTAATGAGGTTGAACTCCTTCTGTGAGCCCTCAGTAGCAGAATATGTCTGAGGTCACACAAGTGGCTTCTCCAGGGCCCTTAAGTCACTTGAGATTTGTAAGCAGTTGTGTGAAACTCCTGTGCCAGAGACAGGTTAGTTATGCGTACCAGGATGTGCTGTCTGTGATCATTAAGAAGCTTCTGAGTTATCTGCATTTTTGGCTGCAGGAAGGTGCAGATTTGATAGAAGGAAGCGGGCTCGTTAGAACTTTTCAACCCACCTTTTCTCAGTGCAGTAATAGGCCTCCTAGGAGCCACTGCCAGCTAACAGCTGTAAAATAGTAGTGCCCCTTTCAGTCAGTTCTAGGAAACTGAGTGGCATTTTGTTTCTTTGTTACAAGCCAAAATGTGGGTTTAGATGCTTTCATACATCATGTCAGTAACACACAATTGTATTTTTCTGTACACAAACTACATACTGCCATAATGTATATAATCAGAGCTATGGTTTCAAGAGTATGAAATTTCTGGTATTTTTGACTGTTAGATCTCTTGCTAAAATCCAAACCATTAGAAGCAATATAGAAAGTTCTAATTGTATAAGCACTGATTTTTTTGGTGGAGCTATTAGATGAGACATTTCATATTTTTCAGTTAGTTCTTTAATAAGCAGTCACTGTGTCTCTGCATACGCGCTCCTAACACGTGCGGTATCTGTGCCTGTGTATATTTTAAGTCTTTTGTTCTAAGTTATACTGAGCAGTTCTGTCTCTTTTTTTAGCCTCTGTAAAGAATTTATACTTGAGTAAAAGTAAAACTCAATGGAAATATTTTCAAAGCTAGATTGCAAAAAATACTTGGAAAAGTGCAAATGGAGTCTTCTCAGATATTTGAAGTCAGTTCTGTCTCCCTATTTTCCAGTTACCCATTTGCTCTTAAGTGAGATGATCTATGTATTTTATTTGAAAGATAAACTTTACAGCAGAATACTTAAAATATATTTGTTCTGGAAAGTTCTGCAACTTTTTTCTGTTTTTATCTGTGATGGTAGATTTTTAATTATTGCTTTTCTTTTAATCTGAGTTCTGAAAACTAACTTCTTTAATGTTTAATAGCTTTCAGCCGTGCATCTCGACAGGACTATGGTACAGCGGATCCTGGATTTACAATGAGGAGGAAAATGGAGCATCTAAGGGAAGAAAGGGAACAAATAAGACAACTTCGCAATGTATGTACTGCTATACCATTATTTACTGTGCAGTTCATTTAGTTTGCTCTGTAGCACAATTTAAACTTTTATAATAAAAAGGCCTGCAAATCATTTCAGTTGTACAAGGGCATTTCTGTAGTGATATTTCTTCCTAAGGAATTTCATGTAACAGGCTACGCTGGTAATACATTTGGTCCAAACAAAATAGCAATCAGGAACTAAACATTTATTTAGGTAAAAAATGAAGTGAAATGAAAATTTGTTTTTTTTCTTAGGTTTCTGAGACTTTAGTGTTTCCCAAAAAGGAAAATATGTCCAGAAAGGGCAATAAGTCTACTTGTGTTTGCTGATATTTGACCTGAGATTTGAAGAAAGATGGTCATAGCCTTCTGAATAGCCAGGTGTTTTCTGAGCATAAAGTTAAACAACACTGAATGGGATCTTAGTTTTAGACTTCCAGTAAGTGGGTTTCTGTTAGCTCTGTTCTCAAGATATTTAACAGTTACAGCTAACTGTAAATCATAACAGCTCTGCTTTCCAGTGCAGTAATCATCTGGGGTGTGAGTTGTCTGGTTCACTTCCTGAGGAGTGAGGGTGGGGGAAAAGCATTCACTGCTTGTGTTCTCTGTTTTGCAACACAAGTGGTGGCATTTCTTGGCCAGCCTTTCTTCAGCTGTTTAAGTCACCTGCATGAGTGAAAAAGCCACACCCAACCTTGAGGTTAATGATAAAGAGAAAAGGATATTTGTATTCAGTAAAGTGAGAGTAGTCTCCATGTATTTCACTTCAGTATTAAAATTTAGTCCCTTTTAAATGGAATGCTTCAAAATACCCTGGATTTGAAATTAAATTAGCTAATGTTGACAGTAACTTTCTTATGGGCTTTTTAATAGAATCTTGAATCAAGGTTAAAAGTAATTTTGCCAGATGACATTGGAGCAGCATTGATGGATGGAGTAGTTCTTTGCCATTTAGCCAATCACATAAGGCCACGTTCTGTTGCCAGCATTCATGTACCATCGCCAGCAGTGGTAAGTAATTTGTCTCACTTTTGTTGCATCTTGCATGAAAACAAGCTTTTGATGATCATGATTCATGATGCTTTAGTATCATTTACTATATAAATTGACTCCATTCCTCACTTCAGTTTTTCTGCTCAAAGCATTGAACAAAAGTGTGTAGCGTAAGAGCTGTTTTCATATACTGAGTCTTCATAGGATTTGTCTTCTTTTAGCAACTGTTACTGAATTCTACAATCATTCACAAATGTATGATTAAGATCTAACATCCTGTCTTTACAGCCTAAACTCAGTATGGCAAAATGCAGAAGAAATGTTGAAAACTTTCTCGATGCGTGTAAAAAATTGGGCGTTCCACAGGTATACTAATTGCTTTATTGACTTATCATTAATAACAACAAAAACTGTCAGCAAATACTGAAGTTGATTTTGGAGGACTTAATTGAGGGAGAAACAGTGATTATAACATTGATCAGGGAACCTGAAGGTATGAGAAGTCCCATTTCTGGCCTGTGGCATGAACTTGAGGAAGCTACTTTATGGGTTTCCTTATAGTAAAAAAAAAATAAAAAAATACTGACTCCCTTGTAAAATAAATAATCTAAACAAAACAACGGATGGAAGAGGATAGTGTAATGTTTTGAAGTCTTGAGTTTAGCAATGCACTTTAACATGAATTTCACCATCTACCTGGGAGAAATCCTGTAGTCACAGAAGTATGCGGCCTTATTCATTACTTGTTTTTTTTGGCCAACGACCATAGTTGCAGCCCATTGTTCATGCTTCTGTTACCCAAGTTCATCCTCTTACTTCCCTGTATGAGGGGGGTAAAACTAAAGATCAAATGATTTCCTGCATATTGCGAGACACAAACTCCTTTGACCCCTTTTAGTGGAACAAGAAAATTACTTCATGGATTTAGAAGCCTGGGTCTGCTGAGCCACAGCGTCTGTGTAGTGTGGAGCCACAGGCCACTCAGAACTTAGAGGTGCTAAGATTTACTTCCTGAATTACAAGTAACAGCAGCTAGCAGTTGGGAAAATTGTCCAGCTTTTGTTGAATTTTGAAAGTGAAAGATGGCTTTCTTGGGCAATGGCTCATTACCGAAGACCCAGTCTGTCAGCACTTCCATGTTTTCCCAAGGGAAAAACTGGTAGTAAGCCTACAAAACAAGGGAAGGCAGAAGGCGGCCACTGAGGCAACTGTGTCCATCTTTTGCCCTGCTTATGAGAAGAAACAGTCCCTGACTTTATGGAATTAGCAGTCTTATATGTATCTTCCGATGTTGTCATAGTTTAACGCTTTAAGCAGATCTTAGATATAATTACTTTCTGTGCATTCTGTTACTGTAGAGAACCACACGTGAAATTTAAGGGCAAATACATATTCTATCCAAGTGTCTTATAGTGATGTATGTGTGACATGTTTGTTACCCTCCTTGTGGGGAAAAAATGAATGAAGCTTGATACAGGTACTGCTTTATTTTGCAGGAGAGACTTTGCTTGCCTCATCACATTCTGGAGGAAAGGGGTTTGGTGAAGGTTGGCCTCACAGTTCAAGCTCTGCTTGAATTGCCTACGTTGAAAGTATCTCAGCTTTCCTCCATGTGACATGACTTCTTGGAAGTTTAAACAACTTATTTTTGATGTGTTGATTTGGATTGCTCTGAGGCAGTTCAGCTTCCTACATGGGAACATCCAAGCCATCACAAACTGGTATCTGTCCAGATGCTGTAGAACGCCTTACTATGGAGTCTTACATGAAAACCTTGGAGTCAGCTGACAGTTAGAAGAACTTAATTATTGTTCTTTTATTTTGTAATTGGGTGCACAAAGAGATCGTGGTAGCATCAGGTTCTTTCCAGTTAATTTAAGTTAAAAGCTGCCATTTAACATCTCAGTGTTACAGTTAAATGCTGGATTTCTTTTCCTACATTGAAAGTGTTTAAATTATTTTACAAGTATGAAGCACACCCTCCCTCACTTTAAATCAAATGATTGACTTGAAACATTGAAGGTAAGACAAAAATGTAGTGATGATATGATGGTAAAACTGTAAGCAAGTGGTCACTTGTAATCCACTTTCACTCTCAGAAAGCTTAATATTTGCGTTGTTTATTTTTCACACTCCTGAGTGTAACTTACACACTTCTGACATTGCCAGTATTTAGTCTGAGTGTATGGCGATTACACAAAACATTATACAATGGGAAAAGGTCACATTTTATTGAGTTTTTTCCAGTCTTCTAGGTTGGTGCCAAATATTTTTTTCAGTTGTACTGTAGATTGTTTACATGTGAAGTGCCTGTGTAATTGATAACTCTTAATAGTCTTAAACATTTTTGAAATTTCTTTGTTTAAAATAGATAAAATTGAAGTTTTAAAATATTTTAATAGTTTTTTGTAAAATCAGTATGTGAACGTTTTAAGTAATACTTCACATTTTTGATGTTGGGTGTTTTAAGTTTGCACAGTTTAATTGGTTATTTTGCTGTCTAATAATAGAAAATACTGTAAATACTTCTTATTTATGATATTTAATTTGATAATACCTAATCACTTTTGGTTTATTGTATTATTGGACAAAAAAAGTTGTCTACTTTTCTTTGTTTCAGACAAACAAATATACATGGTAAGACATGAGGACTAGTGATGCATACAGAGTAATTTAGGACATTTTGATAAAACTGCCAAAATCTCAGGTTTACGCTGTGAATTTCAGGATTTTGTGTAATATTGCTCCTGATCTCACATTACATTTTTACAACAGGTATATCTGTAATTTAGTTGAGAAATATCAGTGTTTATCTTTTTAGTGTTTACAGGATTTGTTGTGTAATTTACACGGGTGTGGCAAAGCACACAGATCAGTTTGTACAGATGTCACTGTGCTGAGACATTAGACTTTTCTGGATAACTATGATAAAGAAAAATTTCCACTGTGGTGTTTTTTTGAAACTTCTGAGTTTATGTATTTATTTGCTTCTGCACAAATTCTTGGTGTTTTGAGAACATTCTGAAGCCATGCACTGTTGAGTTCTTTCCCAAACAAGTTGCAAAGAATTTAATAATTTCAGTAGTAAAACTGTTTGCATTAGTTTGTCCTTCATGAGTAGGGAGCTCAATTTAAAAAAAAAAAAATTCTGACTGTCACAAGTTTTGTGTTTCACGCTAAGTTAATTTTGATTGAGCAATATGCTTGCCAAGTGCGTAACAGGATTTGATTCTGTTATTTCCAGTTGATCAAGACCCTATGCAATATAATTCATAAAAGAATGAGGGAGGCGCATCATTAACTAACTCCTTACTTCATTTACTATAGTCCTTAAAATCAATAGCTGAGAGGAAAAATCACCTTTTTTTTATGATGACAGGAATCTTTTTTAAAAGAGTTACTGTATTTTAAAAGCCACTGAAACAAGCTGATTCGTGTGTAATAGTTTAAACCCAGTATTTATATAGTGTTTTTTTCAAATACAGCTCATGGAGAGACTGGTGTAAAACTTAAGTTGCAAAGTCCTAGATATAAATCTTGGGTTGCTTAAATACCTGTTTAGGAAAACTGAATTGCTTGGAACTTTGAAATATGGTGTTTCAAGTCTCTTCGCTTGCTTTTTTAATCATTGACATAATACTCATTTTATCAACTTCAATCTCTTATTTTTCATTAAAGGCATTTGGAAAGTCATGCTAAGACTAAAATGAAAAAGTAATATAATTCATTAAGCAAAATGCTTGTTTTCTGCTAGATTTGAAGAACACAACCATTCAAAATAAAAAAGTCATTGTCTTTCAATTCCTCGCTATGGTGTTTGACAACAGCAAAGTTCTATTTCAGTATGTTAGCCATAGAATTGCTAACTGTAAATTGTCACCTTCAGTTGTCTAGCTTAAACTGATTCATGCTACTATTTCATAGTCATATATAAATATTTTTTCTGATATTAAAGTAGCTTTTTTCCTAGTAGAGTTAAATCACAGTGTAAGCATTAAGAATTCCATTGCTGTAGCATGCCAGATGCTTACCACTTTTTTCTAAGTTGAGCTTATTTCATAAGTAACTTGAAAACTGGATATTAAATTAATGTACTCTTACTGGATTCCCAAAGTTGAAAACTACTAAAATAACTGTTGGGGTTTTTTAAAATACTTTGGAGCTCTTCCCCACAACCTTGTTAGAAACAGCCTTTCTTTGTCGTTCATATGATATTATTATGGCCTTCTTCATGCTTGTGTGGAAGGAGAGTCATGATCCTTCCAGAGTTCCCTTTTTAGCATTGCAAAGATAAAGGCCTTCAAGTATCCTTAGGAGCAATCTGAGAAAACATGCACTGTGCCTACATTAATCTTTCTTTAGCTGCTTTTACAAGTAATAATAATATAAAGCCTTGATAAAATAGGCTGTTCCTATTGTGGTCTTTTTAGGAGCAACTGCAAAAAAGATGCCAAAAAAAAAAAAATCTCTATTTTAAGTTTTAATTTTAAAGCAGCCCGTGGAGATTGTTGCTGTCTTCACTGTACAAGGATTTGCCTACTATCCCCTTTCTCCCTTTCCATTTCATTCCCAGCACCTTCATATTTATTTTTGTTCACAGATCTAGTGACTTCACATTGTTCATTGTGTCACTTCATGGCACTTTTCTCCTTCCTCTTTACTTTTTTCTTTTAAGAAATTGATCCAGTGGCATTGGTGAACTACTGTGATTCCAGAATCCGTACTCCAATCATTTAGCATGTTGGACATCTCCTTTTCCCCTTTTGTTTAGGATGCAGTTTCGTTAAGTGATACTTGATACAGCTCGATAGGATGGTTAAAAACGGTGGCCTGCCCAGTTCCTATTGTAGTCACTCAGTTTTTACTTCAGATGTGAAGTCAACATTAAAGGTTTTGGGAAACTGTATTAAGTTTCCTAACAAATTTAAGAGTTAACTAGGGTGCTTTTGTTATTGTGAATGCTATACAAAGTTACTGCAATAATGTGATACGAACTGTAAATTACAGAGTGAAGCAACATACTGACAGGCTTTTGGCCTTGTGTATTCTTTCAATTTTTATGTCATCATATGCGGTATGTTGCACATGAATGATCTTTCATTTAAGCAATAATGTCCCACAGATATTGTGAGGTCTTAAGGCAGTGGCATTAAAATAGTTGTTGTGAACTACGGTGGCTTCCCACACATTTGTTATATCATTCGCATTTGTTATATCATACTGCAAATCCAGTGTGGTAGCTGGGGCGCTGCTGGGGATGCAGGAAGCCATCTGTACCTGTGTGTCTGGAGGCCTTCCAAAACATAACCATGAACTAAAATTATCATAAAATACAGAGGAATAAATTTGAAACTATAAACGACCGTGACATGCATCATAAGAATTTCTGGGTAATAGTCTAGCTTCACTGAAGTCAATGCAAAGTTTTGCTCTTGACTGAAGTAAAGATTCCACCTTTTTAATGTAAGGAATACCTGAGCTGGAGACTATAACAAACATAGCTTAAACTTGTTTGACACTAGCAAAGCTTTAGTGTCAAATTCTTGACTAGAAATAGTGATCCATAGTAAATCAAAGGAAGCTGTAAAATATTACAGTGATTCATTTATTTAATACAGATTTTCTGATGTGCCATATGCAATATTAAGATGATAGGAAAAAAGACTTCGAAGCACAGCTTTCATACTATGGGAGAGTATGTCACCTCAATAAAATTGCAGGTGAGGAATAGTGTCAGTTATTTACTGCATTGAAATCTTTATTTCTAATACCTTTAGTGGCAGTCTTCTCAGATTTTGACATAAATCTGTAGCCACATCGAAACAAAAAATGAAGAGGCATTTATTTTCACTAAAACCAAATTTCTGGGTGTCTTCTTGGTAATGAAGAGAAGGACAAAGATCTGGCACTTCTTGCTTCTGCTGCTTTCTTAAATGCTTATATGAAAGGCAGCTATTGTATCTAATACAGCTGCAGTCTGCCTGTTTGCCTTGGAACTGGTCTGTATACCAATGCAGAGATAAAGCACATCAATACTTACACTGGTTTCAACTGAAAGCAACTTGTGGGAGCTTTTAGCACTTTCTGCAGATAGGAGATGATTTTATGTTGGTAAATCAAATTTCTGTTTTTCCTCACTAAGGCCAATGTATGTGGGCTTTTTCAAGAGTTGCGTCACGTTAAACAGTGACCTCTGCTTGAAAAACAAAAGCAAATAAACAAAACACCACCCCAGCACACAAAACTGGTGAAATATTTGTTGTTTACAGACAAGTCTTTGGAATTAATAAATTTAAAAGAAGTTATTAAGACCAGGAATGGTAAAGGCCAAATAGAGTTGAGTTGGTTTCAGATCAAATCCTTTTTGTAATGATAAGCCTTTAGACTTAGTAGAGGGGAAAAAAATAACATGTTTTGTTGCTGCTTCATGCTGAGGGAGACGAATCCTTACATATATGGAGCTTTCTGTAGAGGTTACAAAAATAAGAAATTCGGCATCTTTATTTTCCCAAATTTTGGATAACTCTATGTCGGTGCTGTAGAAAGCATTGTTGATTGTGCAGCGAACATTGCCTGTTCCCAGCCCTGGTAAGGTACCTAACTGGTGGCATCTGCTCTCTCCTCTGTCTTTTTAACGATGAGACTGGTCTGTGTGGTACAACTTGAAACACCTCCTTGCTTCATGCTGCTGCCTGCAATGTTCACAATCTGAATAAAACAATGAAGGAAAGTGACAACTTTATAGTTGAGTGTAATAAATAAGTAAATGTTTACCAATATTTAATCTCCACCAGCAAAAAATGGTCTAATGAGACAGGAAGCTTGCTGTAGGAACTATAGAACTTCACTGATTGAAAATTGCACAATGACTCTTACCAGGTTACTGTGTCACTTGTCCTCTCATGTGAGTGAATCAAAACAGTAATACTATTTCTTGTTCCGTACACAACACGCTGTGGGATATACATAATTCATTTACAAATGGAGGGAAAGGCAAATGGTATTATTTAATCAGCAATTCTATGTCACAGGTCTTTTTGGTAAAAGAAATAGGGAAGTAAAATATTATTCTCTTCCCGTGAAGAATGTTTCTGCTGATCTTGGCAGTTACAAATAGAGAACATGTCATTAACTGAATTTTAGTTTAAACTTACCACTGTGCAGGAGCAGTCTTGGTTCCCGTCTCTCTTGCATAATTCCAACAACATATTATCTTAAAACTTTGTTTATACGCAGTATTTGTTCTCTCATTGGTTTTGGCCTTTCCCCCCCCCCCCCCTTTTTTTTAACATGAGAAGCAAAGTGAGCCAAAGTTGTTTTAAGCATGTTATTATCAAAATGATGTCATTAAACATTTTTAGTTCAAACTTTTTATAGGCAGCTACATTTTCAAAGAAGAATTTTTGTTTCTTTTTCCCCTACACAGTTTAGAATCCAAATCTTAAATACAAAACCAGAAAGTCTTTCCCGGACTACTTTAGTATATTAGAAAATTTTAAAGGAGAATAATAGCTTGAACTGAGAACACTTTTTTTTTTTTTTTTTTGAAATTTTCCATTTTGACAGTGTTATGTTTGCATTTGGACTCAATGATCTTAAAGGTTTTTTCCAACCTAAATGATTCTATGACTTCAATGAAACTGTAATTTTCCTTGATAGTTTTGTAACTGAGCTAAAACATAGTCAGTCATTCAAAATTAATTCTTGTTGACGATGGGGATTTCCTCATTTCATTCAGAATTGTGTGAAATTTGGCAAATTCCCCAATAGTTTTATAAAGACAGATTGTGAAATAGAGAATATTTGGGAATAATCACAAGGATACTTTGTTTTGTTTAATTTTTAAATAGGAGTGACCCAGTGAAATCTTTCCAGAATTGCTATATTTGTTTAGGATTTGGTCATGCCATTGCAGGCCTGGGAACTCCCATTGTTCAGTATAAATGCTCTTTCTGGAGCGTGTGCAAGATTGTGGTCTTCACATGCAATTGTTAATACAGTTGTGTTTACTGAATCGGATGTGTTACGTTAAGCATTGCTGTAATACGGGAATTCCGAGCTGCAATGTGCACCAGCAGGTAATGCAAGGCTTTGATTCCCATAGGGGCGTATGCAGGCATTGCAAAAGGGTTGTTTGGTGGATTATGTTGGGAATAATGTGAATACTTTTTACTGTTATGTAATGAGTAGAACAAGGAAAATGTGATTGCTTTACGATTATCATTCGGTTGATGTTCAGTTATTTTATTTTGTAACTCGAGATCATAAAACTCAGAAAATGCAATGTAACCAAGTGATCAGTATGTAAATGTGCGCGGGACATGACAGGAGTAGTTCTGAGGCACAGTCAGAGAGTGATCATTTGAAAATAGATGCTTAAATTGTGTGTATATATTGCAACATCTTTGATAGTGCATTTTAATTCATTTTGCATTTCATGTTCTTGTAAAGTGCATCTTCCACACTTCTGAAGATCGTCTACTTGTACAATATTGTATTAAGTCTTTTTTCAGGATTTCCATTATTGCTGGAGCTTCCAACCTATGTGTTTCTTTCGAAAGATGTTCCTACTGTTACTTTTTTGTAAATAGTTTTTTGTATTAAATTTGCATGGATTAAACCCACGTTTTCAGAACCAGTGTACATACTCTGTGTATAAAATACAGACTATTTCATAACTTTCATGTGGTCGAGTTATTCAATTTGATTTTGCTTCAATTTTTAAGTATTCGTAAACAATAATCAGAATTTGTATGTTCCTTTAAATGTCTCTGTTGCCATTTTGATAAATATGTGATTTGCCTCATTATGAAGAAATATGTTATTTTTATAGTCACAGATGGAAGACATGTTAACTCCTGTTTCAGGGAGGTGTAGGATGCTTTTACATAAGAAATTTGTTGGGACTTTGGTTTTGACCACAGGGACACCACTGGTGAGAATATGTGAAGATAACGATTCCTTTGCTTATAGCGGTGTCTTTGTACTTTTATTTACTTTCCTTTTCTACACAACGTGGAAACCACTCCATCTTTTATAGCATATGTATTTGGAGCAATCTAGTTTTTAAAAATCTCGCTATTGGTAAGCTTAATCCAGTATGGGAGCTCCTACTGACAGCAGCGATCTTCTTCCTTTCCGTTCCTTGGGTTGGTTCTGGCAGTAGCACAGTTTGCCTTTTTTGGGGTTCGCGGTCATGAACTGCTGTGCCGAGTATTAAGGAAATGGACCTGCCACGTTTGGAGCTGTGTTTGGGCTATTCAGATATAGGTTAAAATAGAATTGATGCTACCTTAATTTTTTTTCAGTTTAAGGATCTGGTCAATTTTATTATTAGATGTGAATATTCAAAGTAAAAGAGTCTCTTTTCAGAGATTTACTTTTCCTGTGAGACTCTTCATTCTGCATCTGCACACCCCCAACTGTTCTTTGTTTCCTCATGAAGCACAATCAGGGATTATAAAGCGGAAAATGAGAAGCAGCGTTACAGAGAAAGTGAACACCATCCCTTGACAAAGGTTTCTAAAGTGTTGGAACTTTTTTTTTTTCAGTTATTAACGAGGGATTTGTGGTTGAAATGTTCTGTGAGTCTGTTGTTCAGTTTCCAGCTGTAAAGAAAACTTTGCTTTTACAAAGAGGCCTTTTGGGTCTACAAGGGGAATGATAACGAAGGGAGGGGAATGATGAACTGTGTGCTTGGGCTTTGGTTCCAGGCGTGACTGCATGAGCTATGAGATCCTTGTCAGTCCTTGGTCACCTGCATAGGAGAGGTCACTGTTGAATAAGGGGAGTCTTGTAAACGGAAAAAAGTCTGATTTCAACATGGTGTGTATTGGGAAATGTAAAATTAATGAAGCTCTGCAGTGTAATTTTTTTTCATTTGAGCTTGGTACATTTCTTAGGGTGCCACAAACAAGTATGTTCCTTTAGATTTAGATGATCAGCTGTGGATAATATAGCTCAGACATGGACTTTTTTTCACTTTCATGAGGTGATGAAAGCTTTGTAAATGGCAGGCTTCAGCTATAAACAAAATGTAGTTTACAACACCTGCCTTGGTAAAGGTGTCTGCTGCTGGCAGGGCACATTGATTCCTGCGGGAGTTGAGAGCTAATGACACTGAATGCAATTTATAGATCTTCATTGCAGTGCTTCCTCCACCAAGCGATTCCTCAGGAGCAGTTCTTGGATTCATGTAGGTCAACTTTTTTGCACCACACACAAACTTATTCAGCTTCTGTTTCTTAAATCAAAGATGGTGAACGGCTGCGAAGTAGAACTGTTCTGTTTTCTGTTCAAGCTTGAGATCTGCCTCTCCCTCCAGAGCCTGTCCAATACCTGCGATGAATGTTCTCATGCTGTATCTGCTTTTGCAGTCCGTCCTCAGTGTCCTGCTTACAGACCAGTTGTGCACCCTGCTGCCCTCAGGTAGTGGTTTGCTTTGGTTAAAATTCATTATTATGACTATATCCGTCTAACTTTCCTCTTGGATTGAGATATGTTTACACCAGTAAATGGATACAATTATAGTGCCTCAGGCTAGCATTGCTGTCCTGATACTCTAGTTCGTGGAAACTCTGTGAGAGTTTGGAAAAAAAGGTTTCAACTCATCCATGTTTTCCCAGACTTTTTCTGGTTCTGTATTCAATCGTGTTTTTCTGTTACTCTGAGTTGCTACAAATATCTCTCAAGTGGTTGTTAGAGCCTTCCAAGAATATTTTCTTAGAAGTTTGAAGTTTAATGTTGCAATGATGTTAGGAGATTAAAGTTATTTGCAAAATGTCTATGTAATTATTTGTGGGTTTAATTACTTAGGATTCATTAATAATGGAAATATTGCTAATAATATTCTGGTTATCTAGCCAAAGAGTAGATTATAATAGAAATACCTAGCTTTCACAGCTATAGCACATTCCCTTCAGAAGGGAATGATGCATAATTCAGCACAGTAGCTCATAGCTACTAGTAAGGGCAATATAAGCAGAATTGGAACACATTGACTTTTCTGAAATTCACAGTTAAAGGTTTGACTTGTATCATCTTAACATAGTTTTCATTATAGTTAGGAAGTGGAACAACTAGACTGTACATGGAGCTTCTGTAGGGTTTTTTGGCTGACATTTAAATGTGATTAACTTACTGGATTACTTGTATTTTTCAGCAACTCAATAAACATCTGTCTTTGGAGTATTATAGTCGTGGCCTTTTTATATTTCTTTCATTACCAGAATTAATACAACTTTTTGTGTATTTACAGCGTGTATGTGATCTCTAGATCAATAATCACAAGTTGGAGAAATGATAAATGATTAACCCAGGCAAAACAAAGTGTTCTGTGTTAGCTGATCCTGTAGAGCCTCTGCTTACATCTCCAGTTCTGTTGCAACGTCCATGATAAAAAGTCATCTCTTCTACTCACTTCGTAGGAGAAAGGAAAACTAAGTTCATATCTAAGGATGCACTTGCAGAGCTATATATATTGTTGCCACTACCCTAGCACAGAACTGTGAAGGCTCATATCAGCATGGGGACTGAGGGAAGCCACCGCTTTTTGCATCTTCATCTTTATACCTTTCCATTTCACTTGCATTGCATTCCACTCTGTATAAGAAAGTCTATTGAAGGTGTCTGTCGGAGGTCTTGGGTCTCAGTGCTCCAATGAGTTTAAGCTGTGAACCCCCTACAGGATCACCTTCTGCCTTACTCCCATTAACTCACAGGAGATGGCCCCAGTGCCAGTGGTAAGTTGTTTATTAAATGGCATAGTACAATTTTTATGTTCCATAAAACTGTTAGAGCTCCATTATATTTCCTGTTCTTCAGCATTCCAAAGAGCTTTATTGTTTTTTTTCCTAATGCATTTACAGATGCTTTTCTGTTCCAAGGTTAGTATTTTTTTCAAAATCAATTTGCAGCTCGAGTGAGAAATACTGGTGTCTCAAATGTAAATGTTAATTTATGCTAATAAGAATACGACAGTCCAGACAGGTATGAATTTATGAGCTGATGAGACATTGCACAATGCAGCCACTTGATTGGATCTCCAATCTCCTACTCTTCTATAATCAGAAGAAAAGAAACAAAGCAACAGTGAACACTATGCTTCCTAACATAAGCTTCCAAGTGCATGAACTTCTGAAAAACGGTTGATAAGGCAAACCGTCCTACACTATTCTCCAGCCATTAAGAAACTCAAGCAAAAGAAAGGATTATCTCTGAAAACTTTCAGCAATATAATTTAGAAATGAGTAAGTAATGTTGAATGCAGTCACAAATAATGTCTGTGTTAAAGCTGTTTTCCACTAATCGGTGATGGGTCTAGCTTACACATTCTGCTATGTACCGAAATGGTAAGGTCATCCTGTTCTTTCTCCGGTAAGACACACAATGATGAAATCGAGATACTTCTGCCAACAGTGGTAATTTTGTGATTTTTTTGGCTCGGGCAACATAAACTTCTGTTTCCCAGGAATGTCAGTTAAATGATGATTATATTGTTTCCGGTGAAATGGTGGGGGGATTACCAAGCAGTTTCCTTCCTCCTGTCTTTGCAAACTAAGGACTGCAAAAGAAAAGAGGTTATAGATAGAATTATTACTCTTGGACCACCCTAATGGATCAAGCATCATTTGTTATTCAGTGTTCAGGTCCTTCTGTGAGCAGTGCCATGCGTGCCTGTTTATCCATTATTGTGGTATTGCTGGTATATGGCACCGTCAAGCCTTGTTTGTGTCTTTAGGAACTTCAAAACTCCCTTTGCCAATTTCTACCTTTTGCTCGTGGCTTAGGAACAGCTTTATCTCACAGCCTGGGTTTGATGCATGCTCTTTTCAATAACTCATGTTAAGTTCTTTCGTTGCGAACTTAAGAGCTGTGTTTGCAAAACTTGAAATGACAAACCTTGTTGTATTTAGGAAAAAGTACTTGATTCTTCCAGGTTTGACATAGCCCAAACCAGGGATTTTACTTGATTGGATTACTTGGCCTTTCTCATATCAAGAAACAACATGAAATTCTATTTTAATTAAAAGCAAACTCAGAGTTGCCATAATGTGCTTAGAAGGTGTCTATAAAACACGGCAGATCTTACAACTTATGTTCTGCAGGTACAGAAGGGGAGAGAAGCCTCTTCCCCACCTGTTTTTTTCTCACTTGGACTTCTACATAAACTCAGAAAGCCTTATGCACAGAAAGTTAAATTTAGTTTCTCTAAATATGAAATTTTTAAACCTAAATTTGTTGTTGTCCTTTTAAAAGCGGCAACAAATTAATCTCTACATTGCCAGGTTACTCTTAACATCAGCATTGGAAAAAATGTGCAGATATATTTAACTTTCTGATGGACCACATCTGTTTGACACTATTGCAACTTGACTTTCCCTGTGATCACTTCTGAATCCAGGCTGTACTCTGCCTACAGCTGTTGAACCCCCTTTATTTTGGTAGCAGAAGACCACTTCTGCACTCTGATCTCCAGGAGTGCTTTTTCACTTTGTTTATACAAAATGCCTTGACTTGGTGCCACCAAAGCTGTTACCCTTACAAGCTTATAAACATGAAAAACAAGCAAAGGAAGTAGACCTGACATGCAGTTAAAAATACGCATCCTGGGGAGCGGTCAGGGCTGCCTAAAAGGGGTTTCAGTTCCCCATGAGCTTTGAGTAGCGTCACCAAGTGTCGCTACAGTCTCGGCATCCCTTCATCCCCTCTCCAAACCAGGTGAGGTCCTTACCTGCTGCCTCTATAACTCTTGCCTCAACAAAGTCTAGGGTTAAAACATGTCTTTCTTAAATTTTAAACCAGTTGCCCAGGTGTTAGCATGTTTGACCCATCTCTGCCCAAGAGGCTGGACTGAGACTCTGCTCGGACTGGCAGGAGTCTGCTTGTGCAGGAGCTGTGAGCATCCTTTGGCTCCGCAAGGTCTGGGCTCTGTTGCCTTGCTGGCTCACAGCCTCCTGAGGACGGTGCCTCGGGAAGAGCTGCCCGGCCAGCACGCTTCAGACCGCTGGGGAGGGTGGTTTGTGCCAAACCCAGTCATTTATTTATTCTTATTTTAGGAAAACGGATGGGGAGAACAACAGGTGTTCCTGTCAGCTGGCAGCAGAGAGGGCTGGATGTTTGGTCACAAGTGAGTATCCTCTGACACATCCAAAATGAACAGCTGGATTGACATGAAGTTGTATCTCTATTGCTGCTTAATTTGTCTGACATGCTGTGATTTTGACGTATCGAAGGAATGGAAGGCATTTTTGCCCTGCCCCACACCACACAGTGTAGTTAAACTCACAGGTTTGAGTGGACAGTTACTGTGGTATGATTAAAAGCAGTCACAAAAAGTGCTGTTGTGGGCCAGGAGATTTTTAAACAGTGTATCATAGGATCAGAGTGGTTTGGGTTGGAAGGGATCTGAAAGATCATCCATTTCCAACCCCCCTGTCACTGGCTGGGACATCTTCCAGGGGACCAGGCTGCTCAAAGCCTCATCCAACCTGGCCTTGAACGCCTCCAGGGATGGGGCATCTGCAGCTTCTCTGGACAACCTGTTCCAGTGCCTCACCAACCCCGCACTAAAAAATTTCTTTGTAATTTCTAATCTTTCAGCTTAAAACAATTACTCCTCCTCCTTCCCTAAACCCCTGGCAGAGCTCTTCCCCATCTTTCCTGTAGGCTCCTTTTAAGAACTGGAAGGCTGCTAACACACTTCAAACCGGAATAGTGCATTTCAAATTGGGCTGTCAAAAGTGATCAAGTGGGGACCTTATTTAATTGCCTTTTTTTTCCCCCACAGCGGGGAGAAGACAGTGGCTATCTTGCATTCTTTTGAGCAGCCTTTCTCAGGGGGGAAGAATTTCTGACCTCTAATGAATGTGTTCTGTGCCACATGTTCACAGACAGAAAACCCAAAAGTATGGGAAAATTCATTTTATGCTTTATATTCCCAGCCTGTAAAACAGGGAGCCAATGCGGGACAGATGCTGCTGGCCAGAAGATGAGACATGGCAGTTTCCCTTGTGAGCTGTGGCTCATTTGCTTCCTCCGGAACAATCTCCCTGTTGTGGTGGGTGGCCTCTTCTCTTCTCCTTCCAACCGCTTCTTCCTTCCTTCAGCACACAACCATTCCAGGGTCCCCAGTGCTCTCTTCTTTCCCACCACTGCTCCCTGCCCAAGGCACCAGGCTGAACCATCAGTGCTTGGCCCCACAGGGACAGCAATAAAGACAGCGATAACCTTTGGCCGTTGCTATCTGCCATCCCAGCCTGTGTAATGAAAGGCGATGTCCTGGACTGCTGAAGGTATGACCATTCCAACAACGGAATGTCTATGCAGACCTCTGCTACTTATCCTCTTCCTGGCAATACAGGGATATTTTATTCAAACCCTGCTTATTTAAGCATAACCATATCATAAAATGGTTTGGGCTGAGCCAATGTATAGATCAAGGAACTTCATGTCTTCAAGGACTTAGTGGGAATTATGACTTCACTGACAAAACATTAGAGAATGCTTCTGTTCCCATGGCCTGTTCCCAGGGGCTTTCTGCAGAGGCAGTTGGTGCAAGGCTGGGAGATGCTTCAGAAGAAGGCAACTCTTCAAGATTCAGGGTTACAGTTAGATTAAAAGTGTATTGTAAAGTCATTGCTCAGTCAGACTGTGAGGAATTTAGGAGACACTAACTCATTTTCTGAAGAGTGCAAATTGCTGCACTGGCACGTTTAAGGAATGTCTTTTACAAAACCAGGCAAATTACTGAGATCCTTTCACGACAATAAATAATTTTCTTTCCTCTATTAAGATAAATTTTCCTCTGCCAGCTGATATCCATCTTGTAAGTGGCAATTGATTAACATGTTGATGAAGGGTTTATAAGTATATTTCTTAAAGCTTGCTGAAATACCTTTTTCCTGTTGTACATCTTTACGGTATTACTCAAAAGTACTGTCATCTCCAAGTAATGTAGGGCAGTTGCCAACTGCAGAGCGTAGCAGCAGTGAAAGTCAGTAAAGGGTAACAAGAAGGAAATAGCGTGATGATCTTTGAGCTTAATCCTACACACCCGCAGGTGCCCGTACCCTTCGCAGTTCTGTGTTTCTCAACCATTAGACTTAGGAGGTTAGGCGTTAGCCTATGTTTTTGTGTGCAACATGCCCAAACAGTCTTTAAACAAGTTGAGCCCTGCGGGCAAGAAGAAACTGGGGCAAATGCTAGTTCTTTCCTACCGGTAACTGATATGCTATCAAGCTGTCCTAGCTCAGGTTTATTCTGGGAGTTGGCAGTGCCTTTAACAGTGCCTGAGCATGAGAAATGCAGTACAACTGTATTGTTTTGATTAAGAACCACACTCGTATCTTTCCACACTTTGCGTGTGGGCATAAACTTTATCACAGCAAATGTGGTAATGTACCTCACTGAGGGTAAAATGAATTTGTTGCACAACCTGGCAGGATGAGAACGACTTGTGGCAGTGAGGTGCCGTGCTCTGGTCTTTCCAAAGCCCTGGCTCGCAGCATCCCTGTAGCCTGAACTTAGATACCAGCAAGTTCAGGAACTGATACCTGACAACTGTGTGCTTGAGGACCCAGATCAGCATCCAGCCATTACAAGGGTAGGTCCTTGATTCAGGCAAACCACGGACAGTGAGACACACTTGACTTTCAGCTGCAGGAGTCCTCGGAAGAGGTGGTTTGTTGGGTGCTATGAGCTTTGCACACTCAGCAGTTTCTAAGTGGGAATCCAGGCATCTTTTTGCTTATAAGGTTTTGCAATGATGTCTCTGCAAGGACTGAACCAAAAAATCATTGCTTTATAGCTCTTCGGTAGTGCTCTGATCAGTCTCTTCTCTGGACTGCTAGCTGCGCGTTCTCCCTGACATCAGATTTTTGGCTCTGGCAATTTAACACGCCTTTATCCATAGTCAATCAGACATTGATGATTTATGGTGAAGATGATGTATTTCCTTAGATTTCCATCCCAAGGTAAAAGGCTGTGGTTAGTGCAAATGCTGCTCTGTGAGTTTCTCCAAAGGGCAAACCCAACACGACTCCTGTTGAAAAGGATCGTGAGGAGACTTGCCTGGGAATGGCCCACCCAGGTTACTGGCTTTGGAAATCTGCCGTGCTTTTGTAAATCTTTGAGCAGTGTTATCTTCAGGTCTGGTCACGTGGTTCCAAATCTTTGCCAGTGTTACAAATTGTTAATGAATTATCTGGCAAAAACTTCTGTCCCCAACAGCCCAAGGACACTTCTGGCTAGAATTGGTCTCTCCCATTACCAGAGTGGCAAAGGACAGTTTTCAAAGCAAGGCTTGCCTTTCCAAGCACAGCTGAGCTGGATTAGCCAATCCAGCCTTTCAAGACGCTTGGTGTGTGTCCTGTTCTCAACAGCCTGAATGACTGAAAAGCAGCTTGCTTGTTTCCCGCTGGATTACTGTTCTTCTACTTCTCTTTTCACTGTTACACAATCTGCATGCTCCTGGGCACATACAGGGGTTTCAACACTGCCAAAAGAGACTGGTCTACCCCTTTTCCCTAATAACATTTCTGTTGCAGAACAAGCCTGTGTGAGAGCACCTACAAGCCAATTATACCTGTGAAATTCAGCCTCTTCCAAATTTCACTGACTGGTAACCAAGAGATCCCAATTGGTGCTGGGGAAGACCAACCAGCTGTACCTGCACCTCCCTGGAGAGCAGTCCTTCCAACATTTCCTCCTTCAGCACGGTAATTCATAGCTGAACCACCAGCATCTTCTCTCAGGACACGAGGTATGAGCTCTCAGTCAATCTGCTCCATCCTACCCGTGTCACTCCTTCCGGTAACTGCTCGGGGCAGCGCTTTCTGTGTTGCATTCCTGTGTGAAAGCAGACGTCATCTGACTGGGGCCTTGGTCAAAATGTTTTTGTTAGGAAATAACAATGGACTGAAGATATTAATTGATGAGAGAGAGCCTCATGCAGTTTGAATGCGGAAGCAAAGACCAAGATTACCCATTGGATAAGAAGTTAGTGTTTTTCTTCCATACACTTAGAGTTTGGGGTTTTTTTTTGCTTTTCCCCACAAATGAAGCAGTCCAGCTGTTATCTGCCTGCGGAGGCTTGCCTGCCCACAGCTGGGATGCTGAGCATTAGTTCAGGATGTGCAGAGCTGCGACAGTCGCGTTGCAGGTGACAGCAGCTGGGCTGCCGGCAACCTCTGAGACCAGCTGGGATCCTCAAGGTTTTCTTGTTGGCTCAGCGTGGAGCCTTTAGCCCAGACCGTATACACCCGAGCCTGCAGCCACCACCCCGCTGCCAGGGGCTCAGCGGTTGGCTGTGAGCTCGCTGGCAGCTGAGGAGGGGACGGTCAGGAGTTAGCTGGGACCAGTGTTATTTCTACAAAACACTTCACATTAATCAGAGTTTTCTTATCAAACTGCATTTTGTGTTAGGAAAACCCCTCAAACACTGGTGTGGGGCTGTTTACTGTATCCCGTGTGTTGTAATGTGCTTACTTTGCTGTCTGGGAGGGGATGAGCCAGACACCTGCCTTGGGCAGTGAGCAGCAGTTATATACTCTTCATGATTTCTTCACATGCATCCTATATCCTTTCAGGCTGGCTGTTCAGATGCAGCTGCTTGAAACTTACTCTCTGGAAACAGGAATATACACAGAACTTTTCTTCTATTTTGCTGTTCCAGTTTTCTTTTTGTAGAGGTAGTAAATATTTCCATCTTGCACGTTACCTGGCTCAGAGGAAAATCCTGACACGTTCTGGTAAGCTGTAACTATGTGATCAGCATTAAATCTCAGCAACTCTCTCTGGTGCATTTAGCCAAAATGGGGGTGAGAGAATTTGTCTGCTTTATATTATGATTTTATTTTGTCGTGAGCGTTCTTGAAACTCAATATAACTGCTCAGGTGTAATGCAGATTATGGCTTTTTACATATCAGCATTTCTATATAAATTTGAAAGAGTTTTCCACTGCTTCTTTCTTCCTTTGTGGTACTGATGTTTGTGTTCTTGAAATAACTTCAGTTGCATCTGCTCAGCTTTCAAGGTCATGCTTGAATTGCAGATTTTCAGACAAACATGTTTATAGTTCTATGTGTGTTTACACCCACTGTTGCTTGAACTTCTACATTGCAAGGCACATTCTGGCTGTTCTGAAATCTTTCCTGTGGTTATCCCCAGCTTAAAGTGTCTTCTCGTGGTTTTCCTTTTATGGGAAGAATTGGATAGCTTTTAATATAATTAAAGGTGTTTAGGATTACTCTAAATCAGCATTGGCTTGCTGATAAGAGTTATCAGCAGATATCGTTTAGGGGTTGCCTGTTCCTGGCCAAACAGTTATTCTGCTTAACTCTTCCTTTCTTGGGGAGGCATCAAAGATTTCCATCTCAGGAGGACAAAAAAAAAAAAGATTTCTTCTCGGTTGTTCACCATCAAGCCAAACTTTATATCCTTAAAACATTTAATGAAGCACCTTTCAACACCAGTGAGATGTTTCCTTGAGACATGAAGGCTTGGATTGCTGTTTGCATTGGTGATCCCTGGCCACCGCATGGGAAGTAGAAGGCACAGGAGAGCAGGTCTGCACTGCTGTCCCCTCCAAAAGCACTCCCAGTGCCAGGAAAATCACCTTTCCTCAGGTTAAATGCTATTTAATATTCCTTGGGGCTGCTCAGGGTTAAAGGACTAGTCTGTGGTAACGATCTGGACCTTGCCTCTTCTGCATTCACCAGCTGCCCTGCTTATACACCGACCCTGTGCTCATCCCTCTGGATCTGGCTGCCGGATCCTGCTCACGGCTGCAGAGGCAGGATCAGGCTCTGACTGCAAAGCACCTCTGGATCTCACAGGCTGCATTGTTCCAGAGGAAAGACCACTTCTCCCAGCCAGCCTCCCGGGGCTTACTCGGCCATCCTAGGATCCCTGTGGGGTGTACTTGCCTGGTGTGTGCTGGGGACTCAGCCGTGACTGCGGGGGTGACAGATGCTTAGCTCCTGGCAGATCCTGCCCTGGCTCAGCTGATCTCTGCATGTTGGGCATGTTGCTTTGACCATTGCCCCTCCTTCCCCATCTGTGCTTTTAGGGCCAATTTGCAGCGTGCTGCACCACGGCCAGGCCAGTTTTCCCAGCTAGCATGAGAGCACTTCATGTAAAATCTTTCTGCTTTCATAACCACGTGCTAGACCTTTTTTATTTTTCTATTTAATTCTGGAGCAACCTAAAACCAAGACTGGAAGTAATTATCACTGTCCCGTGAAACACATTGTGTTAAGTTAGGAAGATTAAAACCAACAGGCAAAACAGAAATCTATTCTGGGGGGAAAAGCTGCTGGGAAAAGAGTCAGCACAAGGCAAGGCAGGTGGCGGGTGGAGAGAGGGATGCTGATGCGATGCTTGCCAGCAGCATCCTGCTGGAGAGAGGCTGGGCTGAGACCTGGGCGTTGGTCATGGGCAAAAGGCTCAGTGTGGCACTGACGGGGCTCAGCCATCCCATACGGAGAGCCTTGAGGATGCTGGTAGGGTGAGATTTTTTCTTTTCTCCCTCCTAGTATTTAGCACTGAAGCAGCTATTGAAAGCCTGGCTGCTGTCCGTCATGTCACTCTGGTGACAAAGCTGGAAAGGGAAATGTGCCAGGCTCTCGGCGTGATGCTGCGCTCTCAGGCTTTCAGCAGCACTTTGGCAGCCAGCCTGGGAGCTTGCTCTGCTCGCTCCGGTAACCGCAGCTCGAGCTCAGGATTGCAAAAAGGTGGAGGACCTGTGCAGGAGACCTTCTCTACACAGACATTGTTTTACCAGCAATTGCAGGAAACGGAGATGATCAGGATGAGTAAAGGGTGCCTCTTATGCAGCAGGGAACATGTGGAGGAGTAAACTGAAAGGCAGAGGGAATGCCTGACATTCGGTTTTCAGTTGGAAGGACCTTTCTGAAAATTGATTACAGAAAGCAAAGATTTCAGCTGTGCCAGCTCTATGGCAGTTGTCTTGTTGGCTTACGTGATTCAAGGACACTAAAACAGCTGCTGTCCCTGCTTTGAGATAACATCTAAGCCATGATTAATCCCCAACAACAGCCATTAGCAATGAAATAGGGAAAACTGAGCTCTTGACTCACCGTAAGAATAAACTTTGACACTGGGCATTGCTAGAGTTTGGATTCCTTCCATCATTTCTTGAAGTCCCATGGAAGCCTTAAATGAAAAATGAAAAATTAATGAAAAAAAAGGGAATATTCTTACAACACTCAGTCTGTCACCACTGCTCTGTGCTTCTCTTGCTAACACATCTCCTCATGGTGACGTCTCCTTTTTGGTGCAATTCATAATGCTGTGCTGGGGGCCACGGCTCTGGTTGGAATTGCTGAGTCTCTTATTCTGGCACCTTATTCCGGCACCTTGGAAAAAGCTTGCTTAATGCAAGTTGTATAAAAGAGACTGCCTTCCCTGAAACACAAGTTAGTTAAGAAGCTCTTACAAGTCATTGATCTTTCATGCCACTGGCAATTTGAAAACCATCCCTTTGGATCAAATGAAAAAAGCAGTGATACCAAATGGTCTGTTCATAGCAGGAACTTTATAGTTTTTATTTTGTTGAATAGGAACCTACCTCTAAATAAGGAGCTGAATGGCAAAGCTGAAGGCTGAGCTGAACTATCAGATCCCAGTATTTTAATGTATGAAGTCAATAGTTGCTTGACAGAACCAACTAATTGCAACAAGAATGAATGTATTGAATATATTTTAACCAAAAAGGATTTGGCGCATTGCTTGGACTTTCCCAGCCACTTTGCCATTTGCAATGAGATGTTTCAGCAGGGATGTTGGTCTTCCTTCATTTCTGCAAACAAAAGCAGACTTTTACACAGTTGCTTTTTAATTTCTGCATGCACCTGCCCAGCACATCTGTCAGGTGCCAAGAACCCAGCCCAGGAGCCTCACTGTTCTTTGAAACCTCTTATTCAGCCTGTAGGCACCTTTGCAAGTTTTCATTCTGTGAGCTTTAGCTATTTTATTATTCTTGCCCCTGTAGGGCAGCTGTGAGACCCCAGGACCTGGCCGGGTTCCTGGAGGATGAGGGAGGTCCTGTGAGATGTTTGTGAGCACGTAGTGACTCCAGGAGTCACTTACCCAGCTGACAATTACCCAAAAAAATCTCTTTCATAACCAAAACAAACAAGTCAGTGGTGCCTCCAAATACAGTTGCAATGGGAAGGCAGCCATGAGAACAGGAAAAATCCCAGCGGCTTTGCTGGGACCAAGGATGTCTTGTCAGTCTCATGGGGTGCCAAGAAAGCGTGGGTGCAGGGCATAGCAGTGGGTGGCTGGGTGCAGCCAGCAGCTATGCCAGTCACAATCCCTGGCAATGCCTTGGTGCACTCTTCCAGCTGCGTGCAGGGCTTGCTGGTGAGCTGGAATGGGAATACTTTTATTGCCCCCTTTCTTCCATGAGCTTATCATCACCTTATGTAGGAGCTTTTTACAACTTCACCCCATTTGCAGAATAGTAATTAAGGTGCAAATTGCCTGCCTGTCCCTGCTCCAAGCTCAAGGCCAAGAGACTGCGGTCCAGCACATGCAGGGATTTGCCCTGTGTTTGGCACAGCTCACGAGGGCATTGCTGGCAGCTACAGTAAGGTCAGGACAAGCCAAGGCCTGAGCACATGGCCTTTGCACAGATGTGCCCTGAGCCATCACTCTCCCTCCCACCCATGGGCAGTGCCTCCATTCAGCATCACTGGAACAGGGCATAGAATCACCAGGTTGGAAAAGACCTCTTGGGTCATCGAGTCCAACCATTCAAGCATGGACCCTCCCCAGCTTGCCCTCAGCTGATCTCCTCCTCCAGGACAAGCACGGAGATTCCACTAATAGTGAGTTGCTGCATCTCTGCTGGTCGTGTAGTGCGGCTCTGTTGTTGCAAATCCTAACTATGCTTTTTCTAACCTAATTTCTTCAGGAATTGTCCCAGTTCTAGCACTCAGGAACTGGCACTCATATTGCTGAACAAATGTTTCTCATCTGTTTCAAACGAACTGTCCCGCGTGACCTTTTCTGCTTAAGTAGCTTACACAATGAAAATACATGAATGTTAAATCTTCATCTTGCATAACCCTGAAAGTAGGGTCAGGCATTTTCTAGCAGTGAGGGACATTTTTCCCCTATCTTTTGCGGAAAGTAAGAAGGAAACAGCCAGTACTGTGCGGTTACAGTTAAGGGAGAAAAAAATTCCCAGGGCACTTGAGGAAACAGGGTTCTTACTACCCATTTCTGGTGCTTTTTGCTTTGGAAAGATAAAAAAAAGGGGCTTCTCAGCTATTCCGGGTTCTCCAACCATGGCCAAAGGCCCTGTGGCCTTACAGAGCTATTTCCCAATCAAGCACCACAACAGATGGGGACATAGATGGGTCATGGGCTTCCTGGTTCCCAACTTCAGAGCTCCCCTTGGCACCCATCAGAACTAAATGGTCTTTGTAGTCTGAGTGTTCTTCCTCACTGTTTTCAAAGATGTGGTCTTACCCAGGACACAACAGCTGGTGTCTGTTCTGGGAGGTAGTTGCTACAACTGAACTTATGGGATCAATTTTTATTTTTAGCACAACAAAAGGTAAAATCATTCTGAAATTTTGCTGGTAGCTGCCTTGAAAAAGGCAGATATCCTAAGTCTTGTACAGGTACTCGGAGGGAGCTTTCTTCCTAATGAGAAGCGATCCTTTGGTTCCTGAAGCTGTTTCTCATGTTCTTAGTATGTCTAAACTATTTCTCAATATGCCTAAATTTGGCCATGGGAAGATCCAGCCTCAGCCACAGCCTGTGGCTTGTCAGGGCACGTGCACCACAGCTCCACTTTTTCTGAAACATTCTTCATTGTCCCTCCTGGAGGTAAAGTGCTGCAAATGCCTTCTCTTGACTCTCACAAGGCAACACAGAGATGATCCACCTATTACTGCCGATGGCCCTGGCAGATCCTTTAGCACAGCAACAGGAATCATTAGTTGTTTTTTTTCAGTGAAGCGTATTTGGTACGACAGCTCTCGGAAGTGGCAAACCAAGCGTGGTTGAAGCACCCATGTCTTGCAAAGGGTGCTCGAGGCTGGGGGTGAGGGAGGGCTCACAGGGTGATGCAGGGAAGAAGGGATGAAGTAAATGGTGCCAGGGAAGGCTATACAAGAGCCACGTTGACCAGCTGCACTGATGTGCCCAGCCCACAGGCGAGGAGCAAGGGGATAGATAATTTCATATATTTCCTGCAGATCCCTGAGCGGCAGGAGCAGCTGGATTGGCTCCAGAGCCAGTAGAGTCAGCGAGCTCGGAGGGATGTGCGGCAGTGGGTCAGAGTGGGGCTGAGCCCTGCGGCACTATCTGGCTCCGGCGTGGAGCTGTGGCTCTCCGGTGCCAGGGACAGCCATGCGCTGCCACTGCGGCGAGGAGCTTGGGCAGCCTCCAGCAGAAATCCTGCTAGATTATGCCATTTGGTTTTCCTTTTAATTAATCATTTAAACATTTCAAACATACCTTTGACCTACTTGAGAACAGTTATAGCAACAATTAACATCAACACTTAATAAATCCCAGTAATGTCCTTTCTGGTGTTACCTTACTAAAGCTTCTGATCACGTCGCAAGTGCCAAAAACATTGCAGCATGGCATCTGATCCCTGAAGAGAACAGGCACATCTCATAAAAAAAACCCAAAAACCCAGAACAAACAAACCTCAGAATTTCTACAAAATGTGAAGTTTTGAGCAGAGCAGCCAAAAGGCTGCTGAGGAGTTCAACACTCCAGAGGCAGATGGGCTCCCACGCACTCAGGGATCCAGGTAAGAGCATTCTGCTGGTTTAAAATCTTTCTCTGTAAGCCTTTGTTTATTTTTATGTGCCTTGTGAAACTATGGGAAAACATTAAAATTAACTGTATTGGAAATAGAAAAAACTTCCTCCACTAACATTCATGTGCAGTCCTTGTATGCTGTTACTCACCAGGTGAGTTATAGCTGCTGCTTTTCCCAGCTCTGCAAGCCTGCTCTCCTTATCATTGCATCCTTTAACTGAATTATGAGACCTTTCCAAGCCAGAGACTTATGCAAAAAGCCTGGCTGGTACCGACACAAGTTTTATATTGTGTTTGATATGTTCAGAATTAATTCCAGTCATCTCTTCTGACTGGAACTTCCTCATATGAAACAGAAAAATTACTGGTATTGCTCATACTCGTGTGATAGACTTGGGGGAATTTTATATTAATCTAAATTGAAAATTAGCTGTTACAATTGTTGCGTATTTTTAATTGCTTCCATGTGTTGCCAGTTAGAATTTCTGGTTAATTTAAACTCCTCCCCACTCCCAGCATAACCTGTCTCCTCCTTCACACCTGAGCCACTACTTCTTCAAATCGTGGGAGTTTTGTTGGCCCCAGTCCTCAGGTTTCCCAAGGTTCCTCTGACTTGGAGCTCTGCATTCAGCAGACCCCCAATTTTGTATAGTCACACTGTAGCCAGGGGTGCTAATGAGAGAGCAATCATGCCAGATTATGATCCTGGAATCCACCTTTTATAGCCAAGGCTGCATGGACAATGCATATCAAATTTGTAATTAAAAAGGAACTCAGTGATGCGCTGTGTATTCAGGTAGAAATTGGCGTATTCTTACACAAGCAGAGCTCAAGCAGTGGCCTCAACGTTTCAGAGCAAATTATTTCTGCATCGATGTCTAATCTAGATGATCTGTCTCTCTTTCTCTCCCTATCTCTTATCTAATCTATACCTATATCTGTAGCCATATGTAAAAGTTAAAAGAAAAAAATACACATATATATTCTTTTTACCTGTACTTGTGTATTTGTTGGCATATGGTAACAGGTCTGTTGTGTCCATAGGCAGCAATTCCTACCCACCTCCAGCATGAAATCTGAAGAAACCTCTCTCACCCCCCACCGCACACCCCTTCCTCAGAATCTCTGCTCCTCTCCCTCTCAGTCCCCGTCTTCCCTCCAGTAGATCTGGTCAGAAAGAACAATTTGTCCCTTTAAAAAATTATCATGGCAACTCAGAAAATTTCTCACAATCATTCCTACCAATTCTTTTTGTTGGAGAGGGAATTAGAAAGGAAATTCTCTCTCTGTCTTTTTTTGTTTTCTTTTTAGTTGCCAAATCCTGAAAGAGGAAAGCCAAAAGCTCTGATGAGAGCTGCATTACACGTGTCTGTTAATCGAATAAGGCAAGGCTCTGGCATTCTGTTTGTTCTTTTTTTTAAAGGAAAACTTCATTGGTCTGAGGTGCTTCTAGTGGCAGGGAGGTCAATCTCTTGGCTGTGTCACTGTTTCCACGGAAGATGCGTGGCAGATGGCTTGGGAACTGAGGTACAGGCTGTCATGTCTTTGGAAAATAAGCTTAGCTAGTCAGAAACTGTTTCCAATGAAGCCAAAGTCATCCATGTGTTGCCATCCCCAAAAGTTACAAATAAAAGTCCTCTGGGAAATGATTAAACAGACTTGGTAAACGAGTAAAAAGGCACTTGTCAGTACTCGCCCTGCAGAGGGAATGTCAGGGACCCACTGATGCGATGAAGTCTTTCAATTCTGCTTTATTTCTCCAGCCTCCTCGCACTTGTGTCACAGGACCGCTTTTCTGACGCTGCACACGCTCCAGTGGGAACCCCTGACGTTCTGCCTCCAAATGACTCTCCGTTGGCTTTCTGCTCTCTCCCTGGCGCTGGTGTGGGGCTACGTGGTGTCCTCCTCCTCTTACTACACCACAGGTAAGGTCTGGCATGCAATTCATTTTGCTGCCTAACACGTGCTTCACATTAACCTGGCCCTTTATGAAATCAGACCTTCAACTAAAGGGTTTTTTTTTGTGTGTGTGTGTGTGCATGCGCACGTGTGTGTGTGTTACAGTGAGTGGCTGATTAGTAAACCTGTAATTGATTGTGTAAATATTTTGTGTATGTAGTGAGTATTTTTCTGAGTAACTTAAAAATGAGCAGAAACTGCCTTTAGTGCACAGTAAGCATATTGTTTGATATAAAGTTATCAAATGTAAATATCACATAAGTGCTGCTGAGAGTGGCCCCAGACAGACAGACTGTGCTATGTGTAACAACAGGCTTATTCATAAACGGAGAATAACAATTTCTTCTAAAGAAATACTGCTCTGCAAGTCCATGGCAATGGCACATTAAGCCCTTAAGCACCTATTTTGCTGCACTGTACCCACCAGCCCCAGTTCTTTTGGCCTCTGGTAGCTGGGACTTTGCACCCATAAGCTTTCCTTCTTCAAAGAGATGATGAGCAGGTCTGGTCCTCCCTGCTGCAGCCAGTGCTCGCTAGAGAGCTGAAAACTTTGCAAGGAGGGCACTGAGAGACTCCACGTCTCCTCACAGCCAGCACACACGGAAAGCTGCTAGTGAATGTGCCCCTGCATGACTTTAAAACGGGCTTTTCAAAACACAAAAGTAGCCTGCATGTCTCTGACCAGTGCCGAGATGTGCAGACATGGAAGATACGAGGAGGCACCTGGCAAAAATTTTTCTGCTGGCAAAATAGGTGGAAAATTGCAAAACCTCCTGTTTCTTGCACAACCTCAGGCACTGCACGGTGTGAGGTGAGACAGCTGGGGATAAGCAGGAGGTTTGTCATCAAAGCTGTGATGTCTGAGTGAGTGTGCACAGTAATCAGGAGCAGGTTGCCGTGAGGGCTGTGGCTGCGTAGCCAGCGCATCGCTACCTGACTCACCACCATCCAAATAAAGTAGAGAGGTGGTAGTGGGTTTTATTTCCAAGAAACATTCAGAAGAAGCTTTCTGTCAAGACTGGATAAGAAAATAGAGTATTTCAACATTTCATTATGTGAGTGTGGCTGGTTTGTCATGTAGTATTGTGAAAAGGAGAAACTGCAAGTGGCAGTGCTCACATTTAGGAAACAATCAAATCCAAGCCACATTCCCAGAAGAATCTTTTCAGTTTCCTCTCAAATCCAGTAAAAAATTATTTTGCAAGAATTGCTGCTCACAGTTGCAATTGCTTTGAAAAAATATTACTGTCCCGTTCAAGCTCAGGATGGAAACATATTCCAAAGTGTTATCTTTGCCAGTCAGAAATTCTGGTATTGACCATTGTAATCCTCTCTAGACAGCTTATCACCAGGCTCACAAAGGCTAGTAGCTTTTTTTCTTCCTTGATTGCACTGCTGCGAGGGTCAGCATTTATCCACTCGGGAGGAGCTTCCCGAGCGCAGCAGAGTCCAGCTCGCAGCCCTGCCAGCAGGACCCACCTTGACCCGCCTGCTACAGAAATTACGCACACCAGCCACCATACCAGGGTTTGACTATGGGACGTGGTGTGCTGGTGGTTTGGAACTGGCTGTTGGGAGGAACACCCTTTTGCCTTCTCCACCCTTCCTCCTCAGCATGGCCATAAATGACCCTTCTAGATGAGCTATTCATTCATTTTTTAGCAGTTGCAACTCTTCAAGCTTAGGTCCCACAGACTTGCTGTACCCTGCTCTGCTTCTCCCTTTCCTAGAGCCTTTGCACATCTAATGTAACAACAGATCTCCAATGGAGCTCTACGTGTTGGGGAAAAAATTGGATCATAAGATTGCCGCCTGCAGAGTGTTTAATTTGGGAGAGTTTCCTTAGAAGAAATAAACCTCCAGCGATGCTCTCTGCAAACTTTCCAAGAAGCAAATTAAAGTTTGATTTATATCACTGCCTTCCACTGAAAGATATTCTCAGAGTCTCTTTTCACAATTAAAAGAATGAAAGGAAAATATAATGTTGAAGACATGAAAAACACGGCAGAGAAGCCAATGACCTGGAGGTCAGGCTCAGAGAGAGAAGTGGTGGCATTGCTGAACTGACACTGCCAGGATATGAGCTCAAAATCACCATGAAAAAGGTGTATCATGCAGTAAAAATGTAGAAACCTGAATGGATAACCTCACCTCTAGACGGTGGAGAAAAATGACCTCAGATGTTACAAAAATCGGCTTCGTTTAAACTACTGAAACTAAATGGCCAAACAGCTTTCATCGTGTGAATGACAGCTCCATACAGACCACGGCTTTTAGGAAGCATGTTTTAGTACAGAATTCAGGCATAATATCTGCTGATTTATTCACATGTGGCAGCACCTGATAATAACTTAATAAAGGTCAGATTGACTGTAAAAGCACCTTTTTTGTATAGCTGATAGGTGTCCAAACCAAGAAGGACTTTTAACTCTCTGCTTTTCTGCTTCTGTATAATTTTGTCTTGTTTTTTTCATTACCTTTAACATACTTGAAGGAAATGTTTAAAGCAATATAGGTGATATGTGTCTGTTACAGTTAAGGAATACAAATTTCCCTGACAGCATGCTGTGAGCTGTCATCCTGTGTTGGTGTAGGTGCTGATCACAATGTTTGTAAGGATACTTGTCCTGACAGTCAGTAAATACAATGAGTTAAAAGTAAGAAAATATAGGACTTGAAAGGTCATCCCAGGACGGGAGATTTGCTTAAAGCACCTTGAAAAAGAGTGCCAAAGAAATGGCATTCTTTGTGCCTCTTCAATGGTCGTTGAGTGGTTTCTCTGAGCATCAGGAAAACTTGGGTTTTTTTGAAGGGCGGGTGAGGGTATGCAGGAGAAGAACTTGTGTATGTTTGTTGAGGACACGACCGGATCTGGACAAGCAGTGCTTCCCTCCACATCCAACAGCTGCATTTGTTGTCTCATCAGATTTCATGAACCTTTTTTATCTTTCTTCGCATTGACTCTCTGTTTTACCCTCTGCTTTGATTTCAATTTAGTTGCTCCCCCACAAGACCTTCACATCGCTGATCCTGGACTCTTAGGTTCCCTCGATATAGAATGGAAACCCCCACCCAATGTACAAACCTTCAATGAATGCACAGTAAAATACAAGTTTGAATACCGCAACGCTGGTGACAGAGAATGGATGGTAAGGCAAAGCCCGGTTTAATACTTTTAAATCCAGCCTATGGTTCTGCCTTTAGTTCCTGCATAGGTTTACCTTCGTACTTCGAGGATGAGTGCTACTAAAGCGGTCCCAGCTTTCCAGGGAAAGCCAGACTGTTCTCTTTGTCAGATGGGAATGTGTTTTGAAATATAACAGCAGCAGCAGATATCAGAGAAGGGGCTATTTCTGTCAAAGGGTGTGGTACCTGCTGCCAAAAATAACCCAGTTTAGTAGCATTCCTCATTGTAAAAGGCACTATGTTTTTTAGAAAGTCTTTACAGGGCTTGAACTGAAACTCAGTGTCAACATATCCATAGGGGTGCAAAGTAGAGGATAAATAAAAGGTTAAATTTCATTAATTATCCTAATGCTCTACTTTTATCCAAAAAGGTGTTTCTAATTACCATTTACTTTTGTCTTGCAGAGGTGGCTGTCTCTAACTCAGCTCTGTGATAAAATCATCAGTCTTCTCTCAGTGTGTAGCAGGGCAAGAGCAGACAGGCACAGTACAAGAAGGGTCATAGGGATGTATTTCGGGAATATTTAGAAAATGAAAGCTTCTGCAGTGCAATCCTAGAACAGGAGTGCTAGAGACCTTGCCAGCTCAGGAGACCAGGGAGAAAGCGAAGGAGCAGTTATATCGGGTTAGCAGTGCTGTAGACCCCAGCCTTTTGTTGTGAAGGGTTTCCACATATCCTGCACGAGCTGGTCATCTGCTTCGTCCTCCCGAGGCAGCAAAGCTGAGGCTCCACGCTGGGCTCAGCCATACCATGAGAGCCTGGAGAGGTGGAAAAGCACGGTGTCGCCTATGCTGTTTCACCTATGGGTTGCAATTGTGAGGGCATGGAAAGAGGATCTTCAACCTGACATGGGTCAGGATGCATGTCACGCTCCCAGCTACGCAGAGAATAGCTGTGCAGATTCTTCGATTAAGATTTTAACTGGCATTTGAAAAGCACAAAGGCACAAACAACATGCAGTTTTAAAAAAACACATCAGAATTCCCCAAATCACAACTAATAGGAGTGTTTTATACAAGGCATATCTAAGAAGTAGGGAAAAAAATCACCTCTGGTGCCATGACAAAACCTTGACACCAGATAAGGTCACAAAGAAGAGTTGGTCTGAGGAGAAAATCGAAGCAGTTGGCAGGAGAAGCAGGACAGAAAAGTGAAGAAACACTAAAGCACACAAATGAGCCTACTCACAGCCAGAGGTGCTTATAAAGTCTATCTTTTAATCAGGTTATTTTTACTAGGAAGCTAAAACTCAGAGTTGGATTTGACTTCAGCAGGACTGCTGAAGTGAAGGTACAGACACTGCTTGAAGGACGCTGTACCGATGACGTGGAGGTGCAAAGTGACTGGATTTATGCTGCTTTTCATGTCCCATTGCAAGGTTAGAAGCGGCCTTTGGTACCTGGTGTAGTTCTGCACTTCGCGTGAGCCTGTTGCATGAACCACTGCTGGCCTGAGGGTTACTGGATGGATAAGCTATTGCGGTGCTTGTTGAGATATAAGACACCAGAGCATTTCTGCTTCCAGTGGCTGTGGTTACTGGATACCTGGCGCTCTTTTCCCTCTGCCCGTATACCAGCTCTGCTGTGTTGCCCTGCATGAGCTGCTGAATGAAAAGGTCAGTTATGCATCTTTGCACTTGGAGTGCAGTGAACTGGCTTTTATAGGAAAGAGCACTTGGCAGCAAAACAGTTTCATAATGGTGAAGGGCCTTTTCTTTTCCTTTTTCGTCTTTCAATTGCAGCACACAATTGTTCAGAGACGTAGAATGATATTTCTGCTTAACTGGTATTGTGCTAAATAGTGGTTATTTCCTTCTCATTCGACAGGAGATCTGGAGTCAGAGGTTCAGAATTTCCACTGCATCTATCATGACTGGGAATACCTCAAGTGCACTTGGCAACCAGGTCTCCTCGCTCCTCGTGGTGTATATTATGGACTATATTATTGGTATGTACCAGCAAAATAGAAAAACATCAAGGCAGCAATCAAGTGAGCCTCTTAAGGTACTAAAATGTCACAGCAAATATGCCTTTATGGCTGGCAATGCTATTACACGATCCACACAGAAGGAACAGAAATAATGCTCCAAGTAACGTGTGCCTTCTGGCAAATCTCTGCTTTCTTTCTTAAAATCGGGCTCATTCTAATCTTCTGCGGTCAATTTCTTCTCCCTTTCTCCATTCCCTTTTATTCACTCGCATGGAGTGCTTTCTGCATGTCCATCAGAAAACCTTGAGCTTTCCCCTTCTTGAACATTCCTGGGTCACCCTGGCCTCACCTTTCCTTTGATCACAGCACACGTATCTCTGTAGGACAGGATTCAGCACAAGGTTGCCAAGCTCAGTGAACCTTATACAAAGAGCAGGGCTTTTTTGCAACAGTTTTAATCTTCAAATACATTTTCATAGCCTTAGCACATCTCATTGAAGCAAACTTGCTGTGAAAATGTAGCAATAGTACACATTTCTCAGTTATAGCTGCCTAATGATTCTGTTCTGCAAGAAAAAACTGAGCTGGACTTAGTGGTTTTGGACAAAGTAAATGCTGTACTTGTGCTTCAATTCCTATGAACCACGGTAGGGATGACTGGTTAGCAGATCACTGGGTTTCATGCCTTTGATCTGTATGTAGGAAACCATAGCTGCTTTTTATAAATAGTTTTCCCATAGCTCTTGGAAATAGTCTTCAAAGAAGAAACACTGATTTTAAACCACTTTGCTAACTACAAAAGTCTGCTTGAAGGAAACTGTGGAAATTCATCATTCGTTCCCCCTAAGACCCCTCCCTTTTTTAACTGCTTGTAACAAAACCACGTGTTTGGATCTGGGTCCCAGTGTATAACAAGAGTATGGGAACACAGCCAAGCATTCTTTGATCCCTGCGAGTTCGTTTTTACAGCACTACCACATGAAGTTTTCCCCACAGACGTAATGTGCTGTGCAGGGAGACTTTCATTAGTTGTAGAGTACAGAGGCCGGATTCAACCCTGCCTCAAGGGCACTAACAAGCAGAAGTCTTAAAAGGTAATATGAAATACTACTTAGTACTTCCAGGATTGGGCCAGCAGCTAAGCTTTGGAGAATGGCTGCCAAGGAGAGGAGGTAGTGTGAGAAGACAGGGTTGTGGTAGTGTGTTGGCTGATACCCAGCAAATCTCTTCCTTCCCCTCAGCCCTGGGTTTCCATTATGTGCCGATGTAGACCCATGAGACCTTACTGCAATCAGCTCTCATTAACACTCATTAAATTCATGGCACAAACCACTGCATTTTAGTTTGGGAGGGGACCTTTCTGCAACTCTAGAGTTGGTTTTTGATGGTGCTGTAAGTGCTCCACGGGACAATGAGTGTCTTGTCAATATGGGCCAGATCCTGCCCTGGCTTCACTCACACAGTGGCATCTCATGAGGCCTCTTGTGCTCCAGGAATGGGCTTTGGGAGAGGCTAACACAGCCTACAAACCAACCTGGGAGGCCATCTGTGCATGTTAATTTAGTTTCTATTCCTCCCTTCGCTCTTCCCATAGCAAGAGGGCAGGTGACAAACGCATAACACTGTACTTTGGATCACTTGCGAAAAGCAAAGAGGGGGTAGGACACAGGTGATGTTTGAGGCTTAGGTCCAATCTTAAAAAAAAAGGCCTTACCCATGAGTCACCTTCCCTGGAGGTGTTTAAGGAACGGGTTGATGAAGTGCTTAGGAACATGGTTTAAGGGAGTGTTAGGAATGGTTGGACTCAATGATCCAGTGGGTCCTTTCCAACCTGGTGATTCTATGATTCTATGATTCTATGTACAAACTGCCACTGCTTTGGTTCTTTTTTTCTTTCTGTTTTCCTAATGCACCGCTAGGTATGAGGGGCTGGACCATGCACGGCAGTGTGATGACTATATTCAGGACCACGGTATAAACATCGGCTGCACATTGCAAAATCTGAGCCAGGCAGAATATAAGGATCTGAGCATTTGTGTCAATGGTTCAGCAGCAACCACTCAGCTACGGCCGTTGTACGTCACCCTTCGCCTTCACAACCTAGGTAACACTGTCGGGAGAGCAGCAGGGCTCTGGGCACCTGCACGGCCACCATGCGCCCAAGGCTCACGTCTTGCACAAGAGGGCTCAAACAAGCATGCACTGTTGTAGATGGGTGGCTCTAATGTGTCTGGGTGGATTTTGCCCCTGGAAAAGGGACTGTAACACATTCCCCACAGGACTTTCTTTTCCAGCAGCATTTGCAGGCCAGCAACACACCTCAGTGCCCACCCTAGAGTGTCAGTGGGTGCCTCCAAGTGCCGCACTCAGCAGCTGGACAACTTGGGATATAAAAGGTCTGCTGGGCAGATGGCAGAGCAGCTATGGGGTTTTTGGCTCTATCCACCACAGGGGTGGCTTCATTTATTACCGTTGCAAATTAAACAGTTGCTCCGCTCCTGCAAGCACAGAAGAGATGTTTAAGCTTTGCTGTTGAAACCAAGCTAAGGGTTGGGGATAATTGAGTGCAAAGTATGATGAGGTCTGCCAGAGCAAAGGTGGATTTCAAACCTGCCAGAGACGGGGAAAGAAGGCAAAGCACAGTAAGATGTATAACCCAATACGTGAACTCGCTCTTTGATATGGGCACTTACCATGCTGATGCATTTACCCATGTGTAAATGTCAGAAGGATAAATAGGTAGTCCTCCGGTTAAGCCACTGGGTTAATAAGCAGGATTTCTGGATTCAATTAGTGCTGTCGTGTGCTTCATGTGCGGCTTTGGGCATCTGGCGTAAGCCAGAGCCTCTTCTGGGATGCAGAGAGTGTCGCTGCAGGGGCCAACCCTGCCCTTGCAACACAGGGAGGGCTCGTTGGCTGCGCTGCAAAGAGAATGTGCCAAGCACAATGCTCCCCTCCCAGTGTTCCAAAACTCCTGTCCTACAGCCTAGAGCAAGAACCTAGCCCAGCCCATGTGTCAAGTTAAAATAAACAACCCACCCTCCAGGCTCAGTGACATCCTGCTCCTGCAGCACGGTGGCTGATAACAACGGAGCTCAGAAATCCCATCAAGAGGGAAAAGGGGCAGAGATTGGCAGTGATTAACTGAAGCCTTTCCCACCAGGAGCTGTTTGATTGAACCCCTTGACCTTCTTTCTTTTTGTTCCTTCCTCCAGCGAAGCCCTTGCCCCCGGAACAGCTCGTAGTTTCCATGTCTGCATCTGAGGAGCTGCACGTGAACTGGAGCCCACCAGGTGGGAAAACGCCACCCCAATGCCTGGAGTACGAGGTTCAGCTGGCAGAAGATCAGGGGCAGACCAAGGATGCCTGGGAGGTAGGGACAACACACACCACGCCACAGGGAAGGGAAGGAGTTGGGGATTCCTGCTGGATGGCCGGCAGTGGGCAGGCATGCCAGAAAACTAGAGTTTGCACTGAGTTGCCCCCCTGTATGGGCTGTGCAGAGCCATCAGCTGGTGCTGCCAGTGGAAAACGCTGCCTGGCTGCTCCATTGCACATGTTCCAACTTAACACAATGATCACCAAGTACAACATTTTCTTTAGCAGTAACTTTAACAGCAACAAGTCCCGGCATGTGTCTCTGAGCAATTACTTTCTCAGGCCTCCCGCCTGTCACTTCAGAAAGCTGTCATTGTGGAAACTGGAAAGCTGTTGTGGTTTGTTTATCTGAGTGTGGTAGCACAACTTGGTCCCATGAAATTGCAATTCTAATCTCTCCAAAGAAGTGGTCTGGGACACAAAGTGTCTTTTAGGTGTGATGAGTTTTCCCTGTGCATTAGCCAGGTGCAGTTTTTGATAGCAAAAATGACAAAACCTAATTAATCATAGGGGGACATCTGAAGGACGTTTTTTCTTTAATTGCCATATTCTGTACACGAGTCTTCTTGGCTAATTAATGAAAGATTCCATAAGCAGGCATAAATGGTGACATACACAATGCCCCCCTAAACATATGTATTTTCAGTAGATTCAACTCCATAATCATCCTCTTGGCATTAACTGGTCCAAAATGATTATGAAACTATTTAAAACTGCCAAAAAACATAATCCAAGGGTTTGCAGAGCCTGGAGAGGATGTTCAGAAACATCAAGCCAATGCAGAGAGCTACTGATGATGGTATGTAATTCCTTGACATTTGTTCTCTCTGTTTTGTTTCTCAGTCTGTGTCAACCCAAATGGAGACAGCTTTAACAATTTCCAGAGCAAATCAAAGCCACATTTCATGTGTTCGTGTCAGGGGAAGAACGAATATTTTATGTGCTGATCAGGGCTTTTGGAGTGAATGGACGCAGGAGTGTTTCTCTGGTATGGAATCCGAAGTAACCCGTGTATCTTTTACATCTTTTATAAAGCCCGTTTGAGATAAATTGCTGTTGGCAGCCATGGGTGTCCAGCACTGGAGGTGGGATACTGGTTTAATTACATCCTCAACCTGCTCCAGCACAACCATTCCTACAGCTTTGCATCTCTAGTGCAATTAGCAGGCACACCCCATAATATCAAGGCTTCTGCATCAGCACCTTTCCCCGGTGCACGGGGAGAGCTGTGACGGTGGAGTGGCTGTTTTGCAAGAGAGGGCACGTAGTACTACGAGGCTCTTTGGTGACTGCTTTGTGAGAGAGAGCACATGATATTCAAAGTCTCTCTGCGGGGCGTCGTCCCGGCTGCCCCACACCACGGATCAGCCCCTTTGCACTCCATAGGATCTCCAGGGCTGCCTCTGCGTGCACTGGCTCTGCTGCAAGACGCAGAAGCAGGGAAGAAACACACAGCAGTGACTACATAGCATGGCACAGCATACAGCAGGATATATGTTACCCTGGAGGAGTATGGTATCCTCTACGGTAACATATGCCTGGCAGAGAGAGAGATACAGAGAGGTAGGAAGAGAAATGAATGAACGAATGTATGTTGGGTAACAAACCCAGGCATTCTGAATTTGCACCTGAGCCCAAGTTTTCTGAGACATAATGTGGCCCATTCTGGAAGGTAACGTTTTCTTATTTGCTGTCATTTATCTTTGCAGTGTTCAGAAATGAGGACAAGCAGCTCTTTATCCTCATACCGGTCATTCTGAGTTTGTCAAGTAGCCTTATAATATTTATGTTGATTGGCCAGTGCAAGAAAAGGTAAGCACCAAGGCAGTCTGTCCATGTAATATGCTCTTAGGCGTGTTCTGGACTGCGGGTATAAATGAAACAACATATTACATACTAAGAGACAAACATTAATAGATGCTCTAAAATTGCACACCAAACAGTTTGTTTTCAGTAAACAACCTTGTAAGCGTGGCTGTTTCTGATATGAAATGCCTCCCAACAACCCATAAACTCAGAGTAGAGACCCAAATCCTGCTCATGAGAGCCCAACAAATTGGTCCTGTTAAATGCAGCAAAGTTACTTGCATACACAGCAGGATAATAATAATCTTGCCCCAAACCACTCAGGCATCATAGATTTGTACTGGTTGTGTTAAAGAAGTGCCATTTTTATGGGCTAAGGCCTCATTCTCATTGTGTACCTGTCACAGTTGTCTGCATTCTTGTCAAAGATGGCACATAGGGAAAGCAGATACAGTGGAAGAATTTGCCCATATCCAAATTATAGGTACTGATGACATTTTCTTTAGGTCCGAAAGATCACTGAGAGAGAACTGATCCCCTGGTACTGATAACTATTATCTTTTCCTAATAGACATATATTGTGAGAAAGTGGGTAACTTTTCTAATACGCCTTTTAAGGCATCACTGATGAGGGAGAACTGGCGATAGAAATACCTGTTGTCCTCAGAAATGAACTATTTAGCAGTTGAATGCATGGAGTCTGATACACACAGTCCTTCATCTTCATTTGGTAATGGCCTTTCAACAGTTTCAGTTTCTGAAATTCAAACAAAATGTATGTGCTAGCAAGAAATTTACAGAAAGCAAATGCTTCCCGCAATGCCACTGGGATGCAGCAATGTGTGATGGGGATGCTGTAGCATGTCCCGAGCTGTTTCTCAGTGCTGGGAATAACAGCATTTGCCAATTTCAGATCCTCAGCAGGAAAGCCATGGCATTCATCGATGGGATGCTAACTCTGCTTGCGACTGCTCGACGGGTTGCCCCTAGAACATCATCCCAAGGACATCCGAGAAGCCCTGACCCCACATGGGTCTTCCCTATCTGCTGCCATTTGTAAGGCTGGTTCTTGCAACTCAGGTTCTCATTGGGCCTCAGAAAACTTTGGAGGAGTTTCAAACTGACTTTGGATCAAGTTATTTCTGATAAAAGGACAGGGGAGAAATGAAGGCTGTGGAAACTGCCATGAATAAAGATAACATTTCTCTGTGGGTTTTGTTGTCTGTTTGTTGGTTTTTAAGGATTAGAAATCCATCAACAGGAGACACATTGAAGAACAGCGCTTCACACACAATTCTAGGTACAAATGGCCGCATTTGGCCACTGTACCCCACCTCACTCACTACTCTTCCTGGTCTTGAACTACTCAGCAGAGAGCATCTAAATGCTGAATGTGAGCTACCTGAACTATTTATTTCATTAACTGATATGCCTTATCTGTTGCAAAGCTGAAGCGGGGGAGGCCTTTAGAGAAACTTTTGCTGTCAAAAGGTGTGATCACAGCTACTGCAAAGGCCAGATGCTTCAGAGGAGAAGTGAGGGTTACTCTGGCAAAGGCAGTGTGGAAACCTCTCCAGGAAGCAGGCGTTTGTATCAGAATTCAATGAAGCACCCAAGATGACTCAACACCGTGTATTCAAGCTGATAACATTTCTGACCGGTTTTTAAGGAACCATTCCCTGTAATGACAACAAAAAGAATTAAAAAATCAGCACTAGATGAGACACTGTCATGGGTTTTTTTTTTGGTCAAAGAACTAGCCAGCTCAAAACCTAAAAGCTTAGTGTGCTTTCATGTCATCTGAACAACCCAGAAAACATATTTTCTTGTAGAAGCATTTATTAAAAATGGGAACTTCTGTGAAGCTTGGAGAGAAAATCAAGTTTGCGTCAATCAGCTATGTAAAGAGCCATGCTAATCCAATCAGGCACAAAACAACACAGCAAGTGCTGTCTTACACATCCAACTGCAAAATTATTCAATCACTATCAGCTGCTTTCACTGCTAAATGGGCAACAACCCAATGTTATTTGGGGAGCAACCAAAGGAGGAAAGCACCAGAAAAAAATGGTCTATGCACAGACTGGAACAGAAATTAATTTTCTTGGCTGTTGTTATTTTGATGAGACACAACCTCTGCCTTTACTGACTCTTAGATCTTCTGGCCAGCCAGCATGGTATGGCTTTACGTTTAAAAACATACCCATGAGCATGCAATGGGCATTGAAATACTGTATTTGGCCTTGATGAATGCAGCATATTCGAATTGGAGAAGGGAGTTGGACTTGTAAAGCACTGACTGATCCAAAAGAGAAGGTGAAAGGAACCATGAAAGGAAGCTGGAATAAAGCTGGCTTGGCCCAGAAGCAGCCCCCAGCCCCAGCTCAGTGAGACCTGGCCTGCAGACAACTCCAAAACATGCTCATCGGAGCAATTGAAGGGAATGCACGGTTCATACAACAGGCAGGATGTAGGAGGCTCAGGACAGCACTTTGTCCTCTGTGCAATGGGAGAGAGCAGTTCTTTGCTCAGTGCCCTCCAGGCAGCTGCAGAGGCGCCTTCCCTCCGCCTCTGGTCTCCAGCAGGATTTTTGCAGTGACAAGCAGCACAGCCGTACACCACCGCTGCCCCTGACTTGCACAGCACCAATATTTTGCCCTGACTTGCTCTGGCGGCTGCTCTGCGTGCACCTCTCTGCGGAGCGATGAGCCATCAGGGCAGGGCAGTCTCCAGGAGGACCAAGCCTAGAGCTCCTGTTCTGCCAGACCAGGATGAGCAGAGACGCTCAGCCAAGTTCCTTCTAGGATTTTTAGGTACTTTTAGGAACTAGGGGATTTGGGTGTTTCCAGAACTGGGTAGGGTTTGGGTTATTAGCTTTCAGAACTGCCTCCAGGGTAGCAGTTACCGCACTAACAATAACAATAGAAGACTATTGGAAAGAATCCCATTGAGATTTTCATTACTGGAAATTTCTCCTGGTAGGCCTCTGCAATTTAAAAAATCTAGTAAAAAGAGGAGTGCGTTGTGAACTTTCCCCCCAGGGGAAAAGTGAGGCAGGCAGCTAGAGCCCACTCTGCTGCCCCGGGTACTTCGATGCTATCTCACCCGCTTCACCATGTGGGAATACTGGGCGTGGGCATTTGGAGTGGACCAAATGGTTCAGCAACCATGACCACCTCGACAGGTTTAAGCTAGGTTAAAATTTCTAGCCTAATTTTGTCCAAAAAGAGGTAAGAAGGGAAGAAGAATTAAAGAGAACAGGTGCAGGTAAGAGGTGGCAAAGGAATGGCTGTCGTACCTCCACAGTTAGAATTCACCCCCAAAAAGATCACAGCTATTTCAGTAACCACAAAATATAAAAGTTAGGCTGAAGCCTGCCTAGAAACCTGCCTAGTAACAGAGTGATAAATTAAGTACATCTACTTATGGTATCTGTATGCTGCAGCTTTACAGAAGAGTTTAGGTAAGGAAAGCTGTGTTTGGCCCCAGTGCAGGGCTCCCTGCTCACCAAACTCACCCCTGCAGAGGGTCCTTGCTGCAGCAGCATCGAGACACCACCCACCTGCCTTCTCACATCTGCAGCACGTGCAAAATTTAATCCTAACAGGTGGTCAGCCGATAGTCCTACCTAACATCCTGAACCTTCCTAGAATTTCAGTAATATGCTTTTCCCCCTTATATATATAGAATTACACTTTACTTATTTCTTCCACACAATATTTGCATTACAGTGGCTTGATTCATTTACTGAAGTCCATAATTAATATTTTCGGTAAAGTGCTTTCAAAATCCCTCCTTTGGTATATTCTGCTCCTATCGTTCCCAGATTATGCCTGGCTTCCCTGGTGTTTTTACTGTCTTAGCCCTACAGGTCTGGTGAGGAATGTCGTTGCCAAACATACAAAGAGAACTCCTCTGCATACCCTTGAGTTTAGGGTCTTTTTTCCTGTCATTTGTTGAAGAATAGAAATCAACTTTTCCTACAGTGATTTTTCCCCTAGAGAATGTCAATACTTGTCAAACATATGAAAGCATGATCCTGTGCAAGCTGCAGGGAAATGCAAAATCAATTTGCATCTGTCATATTCTAAGTGCTTTTGGGAAGTAGCAAAACAGGGAAGGCGAATGCCAAGGTCTCTAAAAATCACAAAATTACTCTCCATCTCTCACTGAGGTCTATTTTCAAGCTGCCAGCCAGTTTACCTTCTGTTTCCTCATTATCCATCCTCGTATTTTTTCATTTTTCTGACTGGCCTCTGAATACAACATTTTAAAGGGTTTCAACCACTACAAACCTGCTGATGGCTGAAACTCCTAAAGCAAGAATGGCATCTTCAGTAGCTCTTTACTCATCTTGCACTTGAGGAAATGAAAATATAGAAGTTGTATCTCACTGGCTGAGCCATCGCTGCTTGTTTTCCGTTTGGTACAGGCACTAAAAACTCCACGGCCACTGGGTGTCAGCATCTGTGCTTGGACACAGAGGAGGAACCAAGCAGGTGCTGCATCGCTTAAGCCAGAATTCAATATTTAGTGCATGAAAATAGAGAGGACAATGGCTGTCTCACTGATAGCTGCGTTTTATTCTTTTTTTTTGTACTGCTAAGCAGATCAGTGTCACTCCTTCACTCCATCATTCAGTACCAGGCTGACCGCTGAGTAAATTGACCCCTCGTGCCTCATGGCACTAACCGGAGCTTATCTCCCATGGCATTTGCCAGCAAAAACCAGCCCCTGCCCTCCCTCCCACACTCGTGCCACTGAGCACCCACACAGAAATACCTCAGGAGGCTCAACCAAGCGGAAACTTCGCCCCCCTGTATGTCCCTGCCCGACTGGCATCTGCCTCTGCATCCCCGAGACACCACGAGTCTCAGCACCCATCCCTGAGCTTCCACAGGTCTCAGCACTCATCCCCAAGCCACTGGGGTTTTAGGGAGTACCTAGATCTTAAAAGGATGTAAAGTGGCTCAGCCCTTCTGGCTTAAGCTTTCAGATGTCCTGGCTTAAGCTTTCAGATGTCAAGGCTTTGGGAGTGCAGTAATTAATGATATAATCAAAGATCTAAAGAGCTTCACGGGCACAGCAGGTTTGCAGCTCACTGTCTTGTGCAGTAGAGTACATACAAGAGCACTGTCAAGCTCTTCATGTCTATGTAGAAACTCAGTTTTCTCAGGAGCTTCTCTGGTTCTCATAGCTTCAAGGCAAACAACTACAGCTGATGCTTTTGCTTAACAAAACAATTTGAGGCAACATATTGTGGCTGAGCTGTCTGAACAGCTGAAACGGCTTTGCAAACTGTCTGTGTCAAGATTCTCTTCCTGGAGTACAGAGAGATAAAACAACCAGCTGAGAAATGACGGCCACCACAAGGTTCACACCAAAACGGAGTATTCCCCTCCCTGGCATCTTGGGCTGCTTTGCCTCCTGTACCAGATCCCCGTCCAGATGTACTACAGGACTGCTCTACTTCAGGAAATAAAACACCATCTCAGTAAGTGTTATGCCACTAGACATGTTTTAAAGAAAAGGCAACTAATTTAAAAATCCTAAACGTGGCCTTGACATTTCCTTATCTGATGTCTCTGCCCAGGAAACAACCTGAGTGTTTGAGCAGGTCTGCGTCCACAGAGAGCTGAGTGCAGGCACATCCTTAAACACTGGGGCTTGACAGACATAGTGACAGACCTGCTGTGGTCCACGATGATGTGTTGCTCATCTCCGACAGCAACGAGAGCCCACTCAGCAGCGCTGCCTTCTCTGAGATATGGAATTAGGGTACATCACCCGACCTTTGCTGGAAGGTGTAAAAGGTTACCCCAAGTTCCTGCAGCTGCAGTGGGAGGATTGGAACCATGGTCATCAGTGACCATCCATAAATTATGTGTTTTCTTTCCATGCCTGGGAAGCTGTGAAGGGAGGTGGTAAAGGCATGTCACACCTTTGGTGTGCTTGGGTGTCCCACCTCACCAAAGCTCCAGTGACTTGTAGGAGTCATTTTCATTTAGGGAAAAAAAACTTTTTTTACAAACCAGGGAACTCATTCCTTTCATAGCATGCAATTATCTACATATCTATGACTTAAAAGCAAACGAAAGGTGGCAGAATGTTCTTCACTGGAATTCATACAGTGTTGGAGAAAACATGCATACCAAACAGAAACACATCCTTGGGAAAAGCAGCTCTATATTTCAAGGCTATATTTCAATCCCATGGGATTGCTACAGAAAATTTACAGGGGAGAGGAAACAACAGATGCAGATTCCTATCCTGCCTCTAGGTACTCAAACATCGTTTGTACCCTCATGTGGTCTGACCACAGAGCCAGGGCTGCCCTGGGAGAGCCACTGTGCCACAGAGCAGGCTCTATCTGATGCATAAAGCCCAGCGAGGATAGTCCTTGCCTTTTACCTGATGATCCAGGTTTTGACTGTTGAACCAGAAATACGTCCCAACCTTTAGGGCTCTCAAATTGGTCTTGGTTGGTAGCTGCCCAGAAGTTTCTGCCCATTTATTTAGAAACTTCCCATTTATTTAGAAACGCTCACACTGAGAAAACAATAATCTTACTGCCTGCCGGGTTCAGATGAGTCCACTTTTAACAACAGTGAGCTTAAAAGGTCAACAACACAATTTATTTTACTGAAGCAAGAGCATGGAGTTCCTGGCTGCACAGTTGGAAATGGAGTGACAAAGAAAAGCATTAAAAAAAAAAAAAATCAGGCAGTGCAAACGCAAAGCAGGCTCTCAGCCCTTAAAGTTGCTCATCAGCATTTTCTCAACTACACCAGCAGCCCAACAGGACATTACCTCAATGCCTCGGCTCTCCAGAGCAGAGTGAGACCGGCTCCAAAAACACTAAGTGTCTATAAAAATTCTGCTGTGGGTAAATAAAACTTCCTTATGAGACTGCATGCAGTGAGGCTTGGGCTAGCCAAGCTGATTGATTCCGGATGCTTCCGAAAATGCAAATGAAATATTGCTTCATACAATTTGGGGCTGGCTCAGAGCTGGGAACCCACAGTCTTCACGATCCCTTGACTTCACGCTGTCCTACTTGCAGGAAGATGCACTGACTTGGCATGGCCTTGTCTGCCTTTCCTCCAAAACTGTAGCATTTTTCATAGCTTTGCTAGGACTTGGAAGGACTGTAGCACAAAAATAGCGTTCTTGTTTCAAGATGTTTGTTCTTCCTACACTTTGGGACGCGTTGCTGTGGAGGTCAGAGGTGCTGCTGTGCAGATGGCTGGCTTGGTGCCTGAGCTCTGCCAGCCGGGAAGGCTGAGCATATAAGGGCTGAGCCGGGGCATCCCGCTGTACCCCTGCAGCATAAATTCATGCATGAATGCAACAGCTCAGCCCTTAATAAGCTTTTCAGTTGCTGCTACTGCTCCCTCACCAGAAAGTGCAGTCCCAGGCTCCAGTTTTTGGAAACCTGCTTCTAATTCCTAGTTTGTTTCTCGCCTTTTTTGTATGCCAGTGTTTTTCTCTAGCCTAAAAAAACTCCTTGCCATCCTTAGTCAGAACAAACACTCCCTGATGTCCTGATGGAGAAATTTTTCCACCCACCTTTGGCTGCCAGGAGGAACAAGCCAAGCTTTCTGCTCTCTTGTCATTAAAAGGTCTCTCTACACCCTTGTCTGGACTTGTGCTGCTCCTTCGTGCCTATTACCTGAGCTGCTGCTCAGGCCCAACGCAGAGCTCTATTTTTCAAAGGGGAACTGACAACAAACTACAGCACAACAGGCAATCACATTCATTTACCCTCAAGGAGTCAAGATCTGGCTAAGGAAAAACACTGTTTATTCACCACGGTTTGCTGCATTACCTGCTTTATTGCACAGAGTCAGCAACGCGTCCCACCACTTTGCTAAATGCCAGCATAGGACAGCAGAGGATGCAGGCAGCTTTCTCTTCAGCAACACCTAAAAAAGGTGGAAGATAGACAAAATACTCAATTGAGGGTTAGCCCACCCGTGTGCCAACTTTGGGGCTGCGCTGCAAAAAGAATGGGAGTTCTTAGCAGAAGGGAATAAACATTGTCATGGCTTCACAGATGAATTGCTCTGACCTGTGGATCCTCTATGAAGACATTTTGGGATGTGAACTGTTGGTGCCTGTAGGGGAGGAACCTGCAACACAGCTGTGATCTCTACTGGGTATTTGCACATACCTATTGCTTTGAGCATTACCATGATCTTTGGGAAGTGTGAGCTCTGCAAGAGAGAAGTCTTTCTCCCAAAAAAAAGTCACAGAAGAGTTGTCTGAGCCTTCAGTCATGGAAAAACACCCTGATTAAAATCTTCAGTGGTTTTCATGAGCATCCATCACTGGCACCCACTTGCTCTTCTGCAGGACGAGATATTTAACATCAGCAGCACACATAGATGTAAAACTACTCTAAATTTAACAAATGCAACCACGCAGTGGTCTAACAGGCACTGGCCTACATGTTGTTTTTTAGTGTATCAGCAATTTAAATGCCACAATTAGATCCTATTAGAAACACACATTGGATAATTAGGCTATATTTTGATTGAACATTAATCTATCCAATTTGTTGAATTAATTACAATTCAAGCACAGGAAAATTCAGAATGCTGGATTTAACATGCCTCTGTGTGATGCTGCATGATTCATTTTCCAAGTCATTGAAGTGCTGGTAGCCCACTGAAGCGACAAACCAGCAGCCGTTATCCCAGAAAACTGCTGGAGAAATTGTATTTATATGCTGAGATCCTTCATTTTTGGGGGAGGCAGAACATAAGGCAACATTCATGAGAGATATAACAAGGATTCCTTCACAATAATTTTCCACAATAATTTTTCATCCATTGGCTGCCTGTGTAATTCTCTTACTTTCACCACCCTAGAGCAGTCAGTGGTGACAGCTAGATATTTATCCCCTTCCCAAACCTTTGAAGTTGTGGACCAGGAGGCAAGGCTTTTGCAACCTTTTCTGCAGTTGCACTGCTTAGCACAGAGTGGAGTAAATCCTGCCGGGCAGTGTACCAGGATATGCTGTGCCTGGTGGTAAAAACAAGCAGAGGGTTTGTGCAGGAGGGCTGCCTGGAGCAGCGCGCACCTCAGAGTGCCTCACACTGCCAGACTCCCTCCCCATGTACCAACACACCCTCCTGGCTGTCAGCAGAACTTGTGATTCAGGACAGTTTAAAGAAAAAAATTTCAGTGAGTAGCTCACGCACTTGACTGTTAACAGTCTTCTGGTGTGCTTCTTAATCAGGAAGCATGCCTTGCTGCATTGATTGTCTGTCTCGTCTATATCTAAAATCACTCACCTGATGACTCTCCATCTCCCTGTACAGCCCAGGGCGGATGACACATCACACAGATATTTTGTTGACTTCTCACAGCTTCAGAGCACAAGTTTCAGAGTGGGTAAGGGCAAACAAGCGGAAGACCTGAGACTTAAAGAAAAGCAAGGGAGAGGCAGAGCAATCAATAACTTCATAGTTCAAAAAGAAAAAACAAAAGCACTTCTTGGTACACGCACCCCACCACTACATTATCACTAGAACAGCCCGCAGTTCACAGCTGTATTTGATCTCCCCATCACAAGCTTCCTCCCCAGCTGTTCAGCTACTCCCTTTTTTTCAACGGAAGACTGAAGCACGATGATATCTCCTGTGGCTCTCTTGGGGGCTCTGGGATGTGTGTTCATGTGTGCGTACATCCACCCATCTCTGTTCTGCTACACCTGCTTAAGGCTGGGTGGTCTTTATATACTTCTTCCCAGGAATAAACTTCTGGTGTCTTTTCCAACACAGTCTGATATGGAGACAAAGCCAAGTGCAGTTCTTGGCTTGGCATGTGGCTGTTCTAATGATACTATTACCCAGGGTGGAAAACCATTCAAGAGACATCTGTATACTTATCACATGATGCATGCTGCTTTTGGAATGCCAGATTAGTATAATTTGTCTGCAAGAATATCAGACACCTTTCATTAGCTCAAAGCTGTTTGTGGTTTTCTTTTTATTGTTTCAAATTTGCTTTTCCTTTGGAATCTGTGTCTCCATACCCAGGGCCCTCATGGCTTCAGCACATCAGATGACTGTAGTTAGCCTGTTGGCTTGGAAGGGAAGAGCACTGGCCACATTCCAGGTCAGTGATGAATCTCTGTGGAGGGCTGTCTGGAAGAAATGGTGGTTGCAATGAGTGCCTCTACAGAGAAAAAGGCACTAACTATACCTATCATACTGATTACTCACACATCACCTAACATTAGCTTCGTTCAGATAAAATTGTTGTTCAGATAAAAACTATTGCTGAGTCACAAGTCATTAAAACAAGGAGAACCATGCGGAGGTGGGATGCCTTGAGGCTCCTCATCATTGGCTCTGAACCGTATTGCTTCCTAAATGCCACAGTCTCTGGGTAGCTGCTATTATCTTCAGCGAGCACAGGACTGAAGGAGCAGGCTCTTGTTCTTAAAGGAAAGCATTTGAGGCCCTCAGAGGTCCCCAAAGCCATTGTGTCTGAGTCCACGGCTGCTATACCCCAGATTTGGCTCTGTAGGACAACAGATGTAGGCGAGACAACTCAGGTCTGGAAGCCAAGTTGCTCAGCCACAAGGCTTTGCCCCTGAGGAGACGTGGCCAGCATCGCTTCTGGCCTCCGGTGGGGAAGGCTGCAAGACCCTACAGCTCAGAAAGGTTCAGGGGCTGACCCCACTACCAGGCTCCCCAGTGCGAGTCAAATGAGGTGGTCTGTTTGCTGGGTTGAAGTCTCCATGTGCAAGCTTAGTTTCGCAGTCAGCCTGCCTGCACGGCTCCCATCTGGTTTAGGAAACAAAGCAATCATCACATTTCAGCCTACAGAACCATTTCCAAGGAACTATTTTCACTTGTTCAGTCCAAACTCAAAACAAACCACCACCACACACACTATTAATGAGACAAAACCATACCTGAGCTGAGGTCTGAGGACTCACAAAACTTCCAGTGGGTATTCCCAGCAGGCAGCTCCAGGACAGGGCTTCTTGAGGCACCACCATTGTTAATGACTACAGCTCAGGAGGAGCAAAGCTGCTGTGGGAGCAACCTGACTTTGGTTAAGCTGCAGAGAACTACATCCATTCTTCAAATTGAGACCATTTTAAAAATGCCATTTTTAACAGCTATTCCTGCAGGAAGCAAGGAGAAGAAGGGGAATAGTTTATCTTATTTAACAAGTTTTGGGGTTGGAAGTGCTGAGATATCTGCTGACACTCATTTTTGTGATTAAGCAACTGTGGGCTACACTTCAAGTGTGGGAGGAAAAATAAAAGTCATCCTCAACCTCATCCTCATATTTTGTTGTTGTTTTGCATTTTGGTCACTCAGGGAAGATTTTAATTGGGGACAGATGAAAGAAAGAGAGGGAACGTTAATTTATTTATTTTCTGGTGGACCATGAAAAAAAAAATTAAGAATGATTAAACCAACAAACTTTCTTTAATAAATTAATAGCAGCATCACAAAACCCTGATGTGAATGACCCAAAGGAAGCTGGGTGACAGTATTTAACCACTAACAAAAATGTTATCACCCACTTGCCAGGAGAAAACACAGGCACTGTAAGGCAGACCCCTTGTCTGTTAATCTAAACGAGTGACGTACATCAGAACAGGTCCAGCTGAGTAGCAACGGTTGATGTATTTACAGTTCTGGTGCTAAATTTTTAAAAAACATTTATAAAAAATCTGTAGATTCTCTGTTCAATTCCCATTATGTACATCCAAATATAGTAGGTTCCATTGTTAACCATACAACAGAACTGGCAAGGGTAAGAGGTAAACGCTCCTATGAGAAGACAATGCCTGTGTGTGGACTTATATCAAATCTGAGAATGCGATGGAAAATGAGTTATTCAGACGCGCTAGAAGCCATTGTAATTCAACTTATTGCTAAATGCTTATAAAGTCTGTGGTTGGCTTTTAAATATATATATATATGTATATATGTGCACACTCGCACATACATATATGCACACATATATACATGTTCGGAAAAGATGTGCTAAGAATTTATCCAAGAAAAAAAAAAGACTTATAAAGTAACGCAATCTTTTTGATTTTTCTGTACTGTTTGAGATAATAAAATCTCACTCAGGGCAAAGGGCAGTCAGTGAAGGCACAAGCCTGTGTCTCCAGCCAGTTCTTTTCCTACTGATTACCAGACCTTTTTGGAGAGGCAAGTGGATTCCTGAGCATTCAAGCCTGTAGTAGTATCAGCACGCTGGCACACGGTGCATCTCTGCTGTCTTCTGGAAGCAGTAAGCTCACTCCGTACTGGGATACTTCTCCTGTCTGCATGGGAGTATTATGGATTTTTCACAGGAGGGGATGAAGGAGAGAAGGACTATGAACACTTTAAGCTGGAAGCAATCCAGCAGCAGATGCAACTCATGTGTTGTGTTTCAGTAGTGGACTTAAGAGAGATTGTTGCCGTAAACAGCAATGCAACAGAATGGTGCCGTGCTAAAAAACTAGCAGAATTTTCCATTTCTTCTACAAGTTAATTTTAGTGGGATGAACACAACAAGCTTAGAATAAAAGCAGTTCATGTTAGTAAAATGCAATTTATCCATGCCTAGCGTAAGCTTTTCTGTTCTGTGGATTTTCATAGCCAGAGGCTGTCAGTGATGCTAAATGCATCTGTGTTAGATGGGCACTGCAGAATTAGTTAATGAAGATGTAAAAACCTTATGAGTGATATATGGCATTAGGCAATACTCTACACAAGCAAAATTGAATGAGAGGCATCACCCTAGAGGTTCAGTGCCAGAAAGACATGATGCCTTGGAGGGTTTTGCTACATGAGAACACGGGAAAATTAATTCAAATTATACATGGTGCGAATTAAAAGCAGATTACAGAAACTGCATTTAAGCCCAGTGTGGGTGCTTTCATTAAGATGTAAGTGGTGTCAATATGATATACTATAATTTACTTTGGGAGTGAAATGGAATAAAAACAATTTAAAAGTTCATACAGATTAATCTTCTATCTAGGCTTAATGCTTCCTTCCTGTCTCTGGCCATTCTTTGCTTTTGAACCACTTCACCAGCAAATAATACCAGTCACACTCTTTCCAACTCTGCCCACCCCTTCCTGAGACAGGAGAAATGAGCAGGGACCCTCGTGTATGCCTCTGTCCTAGATTCCCCCAGGGAGGTTTATCCTGCACCTCACAGTCTGACCCCAACCAGCACCACATGCACGGCAGTTTCTGTTCTACACCCAAAGCAGTGTTTTATCACCAGCAACACAAGTCCCAGGATGCTGAAAACTGAAAGCAGGTGCTAAACAGGCTCAGAAATAAATAGATGTGAGAACTGAGAAGACAAGAGCTCTTATAAAGCCAAAGCGCTCTTTTCTGGGTCAGCCAAAGACCCTAATCACCCAAGCAACCTGTGAAGGCAGTGCCATCCACACTGAGAACATCTTGTTCCATCCCAGAGCAGATGACTGTCTGTAAGATCAGTTTGGACTTTTTATAAATCTGAGGCACTCCATTTATAAAATGATTGAAGCAGATAATTGGTATTCACTGTTTCTTGTGCTTCTTCTCCAAGTGTGCAAGTGATCCCAGCTAGGATCACAAAAACACACAAAACCTGCATATTCCACCTTTCCCTGGCGAGCCAGAGCCTCCCAGGGAATGGAAAGAAAACAGCAGGATTGGAGAGGGAATAAAAATTTAACAGAGATCCCTTGAAGTACAAGAATGCCCCAGTATGACAGCAAGCCACTACCCACACCAGGACATGTCTGGCCAGGTGTCTGCATAGTCGCTATGCTTTCGTGATGTCTCTCTGCCAGGTTTCCGTACAGTCTTTACACGGCACAAATAGGGGTGAGGATTTAAAGTATATATTTACTGTCAACTTGAAAAAGAAAGTTATACTGACCAAGTCTAATAGCATGTATTTGATATATAACTATTAACGTGCCATTCTGGACTCCAGCAAATGTCACCTGAGATAAATATTCAGCATTTTTGTTCATGCACTGGAAGAAGAATTCAAACATTTTGTCCATGACATATGCAAAGTAATTAATAGTTCTGATCTAGTATTAACAGTAAATATAGGACCTTAAACTTCACTGCAGTATATTAATTATATGATTTTAAGTACTGGACTGGAAAGACAACTCTTTTTTTTCTTTAAAAAAAAAAAGCTTTGTTCAGAATGCAATATTTACATTGTCCTTTGACCAACACTTACATTTTTATACAATATATTTTGGCTACAGATACACCGTAGCGAAAGGCTGTGTGAGCCACCTCTACACACAGCTCACTCTTTCACTGACAACATTACAGCTGTTTATGGAGAGCTCTGAAGTCCCTGGTTGCATTTCAAGGCCCTCGTCATCTAGTTCCATGCTATTGAATTCATTACCATTTCGATAACTAGTTAAAGTCAGATCTTTCCCATATAAAGCTGTTGAAGCAACATTCAGACACTGATTCTGCCGCAGCGCTGACTTTTTACTGTTCTTATATTGGCAACGGATGTAATTGGAAAAAGCCCTGCGGTATGTTTTGTTGAAGAGTGTGTATACGAGGGGATTAATTCCAGAGCAAACATACCCCACCCAAACAAACACATCAAGGAGTTCACTCAAGAGGTCTTCATCGCAGGCTTCCTTGCACAGGACAGACATAACATTAGTAATAAAAAATGGGCACCACATGATGAGGAACAAAAAGAAGACAATGCCCAGGACCTTGGAGGCTCTTCGCTCGTTGTTGATAGACTGCATAGTCCCTTTCCGAAAAAGCACTGCCTCCTTATTTACAGGAGAGTTCAAATGAGATGCTCCTTCGTGATTGTGAAGCATTGAAATGTTCTCTGTGTTGTTTTCCTTCTTGAGGCAGTTTACGCTGCTCCTCCTCTGCTTGGGCACCTCTCCACACATGAACACCGTTGCCTGTCTCTGCAGGACTTGGACCGTCAGGCAATATGTGATCACCATGATGATGAGAGGGATGAAGAACGCCATGAAGGATCCAATGAGGACGAAGTTCTCATCATTGAGGACACAGGTCCCATTCACGAACACCCTGGAGTCATCCTGCAAACCAATGACTGGAATGGGCATAGATATCCCTAGAAGAACGAGACCAAAAAAGAGACTTTACCTGGACGGAGAGGGCTCCAAAGAGGCAGCTGAGATGATGCAAGTCCTGCATGCATTCAGCCTGCTGCCTAAAGCTGTTTGAAAGAGAAGTTACTACTCCCAGATGGAAGGGGAAACCTAATGTAACAACACTCCTGGGAAGGCAGCTCCAGGGATGAACACCCTCCACTGGGAACAACTGCAGCTTTCCTGTGCTCCACGGCTGACACAGTAAATACAACATAACTCCTTTATTACATTCCTTTTCACAGATTAACTGGAATTTGTGCATATGGAAAAGGCAGTTGCTACCCTGCTCTGTTCCAGCTGGCCACTCCATGCCCACTGGTTTGGGGCATGAGGTGTTGCAATCACTGACACAGGGTAGACAGTAGCAAATTTTAAAGAGGAAAATTATCAAAATGCAAAAGAATCACAGCTATGAAGATTTAGAAACAAGTTTCTTAAAGACATTAAAATTATCCTGACAGAAAATTGGCCACTTTTGCCATGGCATCACAGACACATGTAAGAAAAGCTCCTGGCTTTCTGGGTCCTTATTGGCTGTCTTGGTGCAAGCAGACAGCGCTCTCTACGAGTTCTGCTTGCCCAGGCATTTCACTCACAAGCAGTATGAAACTGAGAAGCACTGCAGGGACAATCGCTTGAATTCTTAGAGAAGCCAATTACATAGTCAAATGAAAAGGCTGCAGCACACATCTGCTTGATTCCTATCCCTCTATCTTGAATACGGGGCTAAAAACTGGAACAGGCAATATGAGAGTAGAAAAGGTAATCAGCGTGACATGACGGTCTGAAATCAGAACTGCAGCTACAAACCCTGTAGCTGAAAGGAAGGAAACTGTAAATGATTCAATTATAATAATAACTACAGCACAGTCTCCAGCTACTCCCATGCACTAAACGGACTAATAAGCCTCAGGAATCACTGCACTTGCCAAGGCAGTTTCTCTTGTGGCACAGCACTTTTTATAGTCGTGGCGTTAATGGCAGACAAGCGAGCCTAAGAACATTTTGGATCTAGTTTTCTCTTCAGTGTAATCTAGAACAGCTTATTTGCCCAGAACTTCAGGAGATCAGGCCTTTCTGAAGCAAAAGCGGGAGTCCTACACAAAGGGTTTCTGCAGACATCTGTGTGTCCATGCTGTGTCTGTGTTTGGCACATGGGCAGAGAAGACAGCATGTCAAGCCTGGAGCATGATTGTCCAGGACTGCACATAGTAGCATGCACCCACTGCAAGCTGCTCATTTGTCCTCATGGAGTGAAGGAATGGAAGAATGAATAGCTTTAATTCAGATGCATTTACTTAACGTCCTCCAACACTGTTTTCCTCTAAGGAATATATATCTGCATAACTTCTCTATTCTACTTTGTGTAAGTTATCAGCAATTTAATGTGAGGGCAGAAAGGAGAGGGAATACAAGACTCATGCTAGAGTACTATATCTCACTTCAGTATTTTTCATGTGTACTGAGATCCAAATTTTGTCCATTGATCTGCGGGGCTCAATCCCACACCAGGACAGACCCAAAACCTTCCAAAGAAATCTGTCTAGATTTAGCCAAAACCAACAAAATCAACAACATATTTTGGAATACCACAACCTGTGTGTACACGAGAACATCAAAATGACAGAGTGGGTCAGATCCAATTAGAATATCATGGGTTCATCTGGCCCTGTCTTTGGCAGGTATCAGAAATTTAGGTCCCATGGTACAAACTGGGGCAGCTGTCAGAGTGATAGCTTAGAAAATTCCACAGCAAGAAATTGCATCTACACCTCATTTTTAAAATAAACTTCGAGAGATCTTATCTACTGTGAACTCTAAATCTCACCTATAACTCTACAATACTCAGCAGCATTCAGTTCCGCACCCTATTTCTTTGTCATATGAACAAAGTATTTATTGCTTATTCTAAATTTGCTGCCTGATAATTTGCTTTGACTCCCCCCAATTCCTCTGCTGTGAGAAACAGTGAATAATCATTCTCTGGTCACCTTTTCCACCCTCTCAGTGATTTTATAGGCCTTTATCATCTCTATTGTCTGATATGTCTTTTGGAACTGAAGTATGCTATTCTATCTACTTCCTTCTCAAGCCAAACTCTTTTTATGCCTTTGATTATCCTCCTCCATTTCAAATTCCCCTCTGTCTTTTTAAAGAAAGGAAAAAAACTTGCACATCCCAGCAGTTAGAGAGCAGGAGAATGTGGGTTTTTTCCCCTTTCCTACCATCTGGCCACCTGGCTGGCTGTGAGCACTCGCTCAGCAGGCATATCTGTGGGGCTGGCCATGCCCTTTCTTAGCTCCTTCACCTGAGAAATAACCAATGCTGAGGCCACTGTTGTGTATGGATTGCTTTTTTGGGGGTTGCCGTGAACAGCACAGGTCCTAGAACTAATCCTGTTGGACTCTGAATTTCTAAACAGAAAGAGTAACACGCTAAAGAGATTAACCTGGGCATTTTTCCCATTCCAGCTAAGTGTTTTTCAGGATACTGCAGAACATATAAAAGTATCACTTCCCAGTTATCTATAAAGGAATTTGTTCAGAAAAGTAATCATTATAAATGCCTTCCATGATTATAGCATATGATTCCTCAGCATAAGTGATAGTTCCAGGATTCAGTTTTGTTTCTTTTTACATGACAATATTGACCAGATGACCCTTAGTAAGGCAGTTGCCTCTTTTCTGATATATTAACCCTTGTTCTCTTGCCTGTGCCAAATCCATGTGACTGCAACAACCTTTATTACATCAAGTCATTGACTCTTTATCATTAAGGCCATTTCCTTCTAATGCCTTGGCTCTATCAAACTATAAATATTTGGGAAGTGGTGAGAGGTGGCCAGATAAAGTCAACGGCATTACACTGAGATTGTATTTGCATGGATAATTGTATGCTTTAGAGCCCTCTATAACACATATTACTTGAAATAAAAACTCCAAAGTCTATAAATGTTCATTCACGAAGTAGTCATCATTGAATTTAGCCTTATTGCTTTAGTCAAGGGAAATGGGATGTTTCAGGATATTTTCATGATCACACACATAAAATACATCTGTGAAGAATAACCTAGTTTTGAGATATTATGAATATATACATGAAGAGCACTGATGGGGGTCTGAAACATGGTGCAAGCATGAGATACCTCAGCACTGATGACAGGGAATGAGGAGGTATCTACTGTAACGGAAAAGTGTCCCCCACCTCTCATAACACGGTGGGATTTCAAACTGAGAAAGCACAGAAAAGAGACAACACCAGGTCTTTGTTTGCTCTTTCCTCCAGTCCAGGAAAATTCTATTATTAACAGCAGTAGGAAGAAAGATGCCCTTGGAGGAGCTGCCAGGTAGCCTACAGCACTGCTGAATAGGCATCATTAACCCTCACCTCCTCATCTCAAATGCTTTCTTCTACCTCGCACTTCCCTCTTGTAACTCATTCTTTAATGAGATTATCACTGATCCACCCCACAATCCAGCCCTAAAGGGAACCAAGTCTGTTACTCAACTTGGGCAGCAGGGACTAAATCTACACCACCCCAGCAGTGAGAAGTGAAGCGTGGAAGGTCTCCGACACCCCCGAGGGGCTTCCTGAAGGGGGATTACTGTATAATTGCTACTACCGCAACCCCAAATGTGCAAATACCAGTTTGCAGACACAGCTCTTACTCTGGCCCTGATTTCGATGGGGCTACCCCGATCAATACACGCTGTGCTTACCACTAGGCATTCCCATGGCACCTAAATATTGGGAAACAAGAATGCCTGCCTTACTTGGGTTCAGCTGTTGGAACAAGCACAAAGAAATCATTCAGCTCCACTTGACTCAAGTAACCCACAACACTAACACTGTGGCTGTAACTCTTCACAGTTTAAGAACTAAGGTCATTTGGTCAGAGAAAACCAAACTCACTAAACCAGCACAAGGATGGTGGATGGTGAGTGTCAAATCAGGCAAGAGGCTCTGAAGCCTACTGCTGCCCAGTCTTACTGCTATTCAGCTCTCTCAGTCCCATGAGAGAGCATTTCATGAGCTTTTTGCCTTGTGCCTGAGCTGACACACTCTTCATCAACAAACATCAGCTTGATTAAGTGTGCTGAGGTCTCCAGTCTCACAGGCGTTCTCCAGCTGTGTCAAATAACCTTTTCTAACAAAGACGGCAGCAAATTCCCAAAGAGAGGCTGCGGTTGTTCCAAAAACTTGAGGGTAAAGCTTTGCAAGCTTAGTACATACCACGCTTTGCTCTTCAGAGTAAACTCGCTCCTCTTGCTCGATATTTGAGCAGTGCCTATAGCAACTGCTGTTGCCCCAGTAAGAACCAGCCGCCAGCAGCCAGCACGCCATGAACCAGGTCTCTGCTAAACTCAACACTGGGAGCTTTGTGCACCCTTCTGCCAGGCAGCAGCTTGAGTAGGATATCCCTTTTCAACATAGCAGTTCACAAGGAAGAAGATAAATGTGTGTTTTCCTTTTCTTCCCTCTTTTATCTTCTTTATCCTCTCTGGCAGAGCAGTGGGAAGCAAAACAGAGAGAGACCCTCCGGATTACAAATTCAATTACAGTTCTTGTCCTGACTTCTCCTTGTCAGCTTTAAAGGTGTTCTTAAGACAGCAGGACAGTTCACCAACTAGGGCTGAGATGATGCTCTGGACACAGTAACAGATGCTCTTCACAGATTCTCAATTAATAAAACAAAGCCCAAATGACTACAAATATGGATTTGTAAAACATTTACTAGCTTTCTGCAGAGAAAAAGCCAGCTAAAAGTCCAAATTAACATTCACAGAATTTAGACTTAAATGAAAGACAATAATGTTTTGTGTTTAATATCTTGTTTCCTTCTGTGAAAGCCCATGAGACTGATACAGATTACTAGAAAGGTGGAGTGTTTGATCGTTATTTCCACTAAGAAAGGAAGTAATTTCCATTCTTTCTCTAAAAGAAGATATTTTCTTTCCTCCAGTGACAACAACCTCACTAAGAAAAAAGTGACCAGCACATGGCTTTACTCTGTCTTTCCATTTGTAGGGTTCTCAGGGTTGAATACAAGAGGGGTCACATTTTATTATGGGTACATGGGCTCATGAATGCTGGGGGTCTGTTGATGTCAGCACTGGATTCAAAGACCACTGTGGTTCGTGGCAAGGGCTCCGCTGATGCAGATGTGCTTTAGACCTCACTATCATCCTCTTGGCATCTACACACAATTTTTAAGAAAAAGTGTAGAGAAAGAGCTGTGTGTGTCAAACAAGCCTAAGGCTGCCACAAAAGCAGTCTACGCTGCTGCTATTCACGCTAAACACTGCGTGTTTAAATCTGTATTTTTAACCTCATATATATTATTATACAAAATAAACGTTGCTTACAACTTTAAGAGACATTCACCTGAATGTTAGCAGCTGCTGTAACTATGCATTAGCAATAAAGCCTGTTAGAGATAATAGGAACTGACTCTCCTAACCCTCTCAGAAAAGAGAAAACTAAAACAAATCTGTTTGGTTTCTTAACAGAAGTGTCTCACAAAGTGCCTGCACATTTCTCTAATAATAACTAACAGACAGCCTGAAGTAAACCCCAACAGATAGTAGCCTCCTGACTTGCACTGTGAAAGAAAAGCAAGGAAGCAAAGCTCTTCAAATTGAAGAAGGTAGGCTTCTGAAGCATTCAAACCCACAAAAATTCTACATATTCCCCAAGTCAGCAGACTAATTGCAGTGCATTTCCTGTGCTAATACAGCAATGATGTACCTTCAGGGCTGGATTAGGTCTAGTTTTATCTAACTGCTCTAAATAAAACAACAGTGCCAGCCTTGTATTGGTTTAAAGCGAAAGATAAAGGGGGCTTGAACTTTGAAGGATCTCCCTGTCCACAGCAAGCACAACTGCAAAGAGGAATGTAATTACTGACTGTGCCTGAACAAGCTGCTGATCTTTACTTAAACCTTGTGAGAGTGCTGAACAACCCAAGCCCAGATGGAAAACCAGCCAACACCATTAGAAGACAGAAAAAATAAGTTGTCTGTGTCCCCCCCGCCTTTCTGTTTTGCTTAAATTACTTCTCTTGGTTTGCTTAGCCATACATTTTCAATGGGGAATTTCAACAAAGTGGGGATGGGGCTCCTGCTCGCAGCATACCTGCTACCAGGGCTGGGCTTCCCCAAGAAATCAAACGGAGGTGCCTAAACTGATGCTCAGCAGCACTAATCTCAAAAAGGAGACAGCGGCATCTCCCTTGCCCCTGCAAACAGATGTGGTGGGATGGTCAATCCCTTTTCTGTACAAAACACTTCAGACTTGCACCATCTGCTGCTGTCCCAGGCAAAACATTTCACTGATATATGATGACAAAATCAAACCAATCCAGGCAACCGTGCCTGAAATCCCAAGGTAGTTCCCTTGCTATGAACTCACCTTGTTATAAACTGCTATGATTTTCCACACCCTGATGACTTTTGCCGATATGCTAGGGAGATCAATGACTCTGTTGGGAATCATAGTACAAATATTCAGGCAAAGGAATGTCTTTAGAGAAAGTAACCTTGTAGTCAATCCAAATGAATGAAAAACAAAGGCAGACAAAGCCTTAGTGTCATACTTTAGGCCACAAAGCAAGGGTTTCTCTCTCACTCACAAGAAGATGATAGGCCTGAAAAAGTTTTATGAGCACAAATGTGCTCTACTAAATGTCCACCAGAAGCGAGGAGTAGCTTGGCTTGCAATGCTGACACAGCCTCTGAAGTCACTTGACACTAACAAAAACCATCAGTATCACCACCACTGTAGTGCCTCTGCCTACAGAAATCATCAATTAAGACCCTCACGCTCATGAGAGAAACATTTCCCTCAAACATACACCATCAGATATTTAATGTCAAACATAAAAAGGCAAAAATACATTAATACAATTTTCTCCCAACTATGGAAAGAAACTAATGCTACCCCCTCTTTTTCTTCTCATTTTTCTCAGCAATAGAATTACTGTTCTTCTATCAAAGTAGTGTTCATAGTTAGGAATTTGTACACTTTTCCAGGAGGTGAAGGGTATCTGTCTAACCTTTGCTTTGCCCATGATAGTTTTAAGACCGCTTCCTTGTCTGCAAGCAATGAGCCACAAACAGAACCAGACTGCTTGTTGGGAAAAGTTTGAGCAAAATCCTGGTAGCACATTTTGACCTTACATTTCTTCTCTTATCCATCAGCGGTGTTTTTGCCATTTTTTTCCATTAAACATTTCCAAAGGTTTGTTTGGTAACCAGGGCATGAAGCCTGTGAAGAAGTTCATGGATGCGTGCTCCTACTGTAAAGCAGAGTCTCTCAGAAGCAACTGCTGCCCAGCACAGAACAGAGGGTGATCAGGAGCAAACACGGCATGGTGGGAACAAATTAATTCCTTGCTGAGGATGTCACTGATCCCAGAGACACACCTATGGGCAGAAATACAAACCAAAACGCCTAAACATGCTCTAAAATCATGACCCAAGGGAAGCTACAGGAATTACCCCAGTTCTCCTTCACCTCCAAGCACAACCTTCCCTTAACCTGTAAGGAGACCACAATGCCTTTTATTATCAGTGGTGCCACTTAAAGTACATTCCTCAAACTGAGTATCATTTCCCACTGGGATTATCCTCAGTGAGATTGGGGAAGGCTTGATTTATGCCTGGAGGTAAGGGCATCATTAGGACAGCTAGCACGCACGGGGCTCCTCAACCCGTGTGAGAGAAGAACACTTAGGGAAGTGTTATAAGCAATAAACTGTTAAACATAGTCTTAATCTGAGCATTTACTGATCCTTGCAGCACATATCTTTCATACTTCTATAAACAGATCTCCTCAATGAAGTAGTACAGAAGTTAAACAAGGATGTAAAATTCTTTTTTGAAGTTGAACGGCTTATTATATATACAAAACCTGGACACCTACCTGAAATAAAAATTATATAATCATTAGTGAGTCAGAGAAAGAAAGAATTAAGTCCAATTTTAACACAACACGTATGATGTTATCACCATTTTTCAACAGCACATTTCCTTGTTTTGTTACTTATTCTGTTTTCAAACAAACAACAAAAGACATGGTGTCTACTTATGGCACTGATACAAAGAGCAGAATTTAAAGGATGGCCTTATCTCAGTCACTTATCAAGTAAATTGAATTTACACTGTTATTAAGGATGTAAAATTGAGCTGGGAAATGGGTAGCATGTGTAATTTTGTCTCTCTCCAGTAAATGAACAAACCTTGAACTTTATGGGAAGCAGAGGGAAACCCCATTTTGTGCTACCGGGCACAGAGCTGGGCCATGAGGAGCTTCAGAATTAAAAAGTTGTACTTATTTTCACATCAGAAGCAAAGTGTGTACACCCTTCAAATTAAGTTCTTTCATTCACATTTCCAAAGTATATTTCTTTTACATTAATATTACCCAGTTAGCACTTTCTCCTGTATTATATGCCTTGCATTTAGAGTCACCACTCCTACCAAGAGCTGTATAGGGATCTCCTCTCATGGCCAGAGTGGCCTAAGGCCTCTTTTCTCTGAACAGAATACATGAAGTCCAGCGAGATGATTAAGCCCACGTGTTACTAGTGAAAACCTTTGCACTTGCAACAGAGCAAATTCTGAAGTCTCAAAACAAGATCAAGATTCTGCTAGCAAGCTCACATATATAATTTATTTTCATTCTCAATTGTGTAGATATTTCTGTTGCCTACGTTTCTATTTCCAGCCTCAGCACAGAGCTATCTATCACAAAACTCATTTGTACAAGCCCAGCACTTCAGAGTACCCACTTTTCCTCTAACTGAACACAAAAAATCCTGCTCGGGTTACATTTGCTAAACCATAGGACAACTGGCTGTGATGTACTTTAATCTGGAACAAAGAGGGCTTTGGAAAAGACCCATTCATAAAGCAATTGTCAACAGACAGGAGGACTCTGTTATGTTCCCCTGCTTAAAAACTTAATCATAGGTTTAGGCTTGTGCAACCTGCCAAATCCATAGCTCAATGAGCAAAAATCCTCTATTATATATTTTACTGTCAGCATTAACATTTCAGGAAAATGGAGTGTAAAAGCTACCAAATTAAGATAAATTACATGCTTTTTACTTCCTATTTTAAATTCTGATTCAGGAACTGAATTCAGGATTCTTTACGCGAATGCATTTGAAAGTTTCTTTAGTGCAGCTGAAGCAGGATTTAGGAAATACAAACTGACCGGACTGCACTTAATGCTGCTTTGAATTTGGTATTTAATCACATACAGAAATGCACAAATTCTTTTGTGATACTGCCACGGTTCAGCCGCACTCTTGGCCAGGTTAGCAGCTAAACGCAGGCAGTTGCGATCCCAATACCATCCCCTCAGGGAAAGGGGAAAGGAAAATAAAAGAGAGAATTGTGGGTTGGAAACTAAAATAGCTTTAATGAAACAATAATAATAATAAGGAAAAGAATATTAATAACAAAATAATGGAATATATACAAGTATATGAAATCACACATCCCCATGACCACACACCCCTGACGACCATACATCACCACTGATGCTGCAGAGCAGCCATGGGCAAAAGCTCTTGGACTGGACTCAGTGACAGGAGAGAGATGGATTCAGGAACTGGATTAAGGAACCCATGGATGCAGGATCAGAGGTGAAAGGATGGATGAGGTTCTCATCAGATGCTGGCCATCAAAGAAGAGGGCCTGACCCTCGTGATCCCTCAGTTTTATACCAAGTATGGAGTGTGTGGAATGGAATACTCTCTTGGTCAGTTTTTGGTCACCTGTCCTGCCCGCTCCTTCTTGCACATGTGATCCTTTTTTACCCCTTTGACTTACAACTTTTCACCAACTCAAAAAGTAACCTCAGTATCTATAGAAATAGGTATAAATAACGGTCTTTCTGCATACCAATGCCCTGTTACTTTGGTGATAATCATAAATTCTAATTATTATCACTTCTAGAGACAGACACTGTCTGAAAAACATGTAGTTAACTTTCAGAAAATGAAGTTATTAGACAAGGGTAAGCTGAAAAGTTAGAAAATCAATTTTGCTTTAGCTCAAACCAGAACAGATACTTAATACTGAGGGGAGGGTGAATTTACTTAACCTTTTTCATCCTCTTGAAAATTGCATGAGATTTGCAGCAGGCCTTTCCAAATGACAAGTGGGTAAGAGCCAGAAGACAGCAACAATACACTTTGTCTGAGTTCTATTTTTTCCCCTGTTCAGTTTATTCCCGTGTCTGTCACATTTCTAAATTCACGTATGAAGTAAAAATAGTTATACTAAAATAAGTAATATAAATACCAAGAGTACTTTTCTTTTTCCATTTAATGCAACCTTCTGGAGAAAGTCCGAGTAAATAAGTAAGCCCCACTGCATGCACTGGGCAGGGTGGAAATCATCAGCATTTCAGTGCCCTGAATAGACTTTCTAGGGAGTACTGGCCCTGCCTGTATCTTCAAAAAAAAAGGGATGTAAGCAGAGACTCTCCTGGGACAGCTGTATCTGAATCAAAGAGAAAGAACAAAACACAAACAAATCCCAGACATACTCTCGGCTATGGTCCCAGTAAAGGAGGCACACAGGTACAGCTGTAATGCATCTCTCATCCCAGCCTGGGAAGGGAAGCCCTGCCCGGGGCAATCCACCAAACCCTTGTGCCCTGCAGACATCCCGCTCACTGGCTGCTCACAGCTTCTTCCTAAAGACATCTGAACGCTGGGGAATAAATGCAGCACTCATTGCCTCATTGAAGGCTGACAAGCCAAGTGAGTGAAAAAGTGCCATTCTATCTCCTTTCCAGGCTATTTCTTTTAGTGTCCATTAGTTCATCTTGTTTCACAACCTATTATAAATGCAGACTTGTTAAATATTACTGAAGAAAGATGGGCAGGGTTTGAAGTGGTAGTGCTCTACAGCAACACAAAGTCACCTTGCCTATCCTGGCTCAGGTACTTTTGTCCTTGGGGGATGGTAGAGTCCATAATGTTCCTATTTTTCATCATCCTGACCACATTTGCTACCCAATAACTCCAGAACAGGTAGGTCTACAGCTGTCTTTACATCTATTTGGTCAGGCCAAAAAAAATATCTTAAATTAATTGATTAAACCGAATCCAAATTCACTGTGCACTGTATTACCTAGAGGAACCATAGCAGGCCTGTGGCACATGAAAATTTGTTTCTAACAGATACGCTTATATCCATGAGGAGAAAAAGTATAATTCCCCTATTTTTTTTTTTTTGCTTTTTCCTGTAGCATTTTACTTGACAAGCTTCATCAAAAGCGGCCCCTGCAGCACCCAGGAATGTGGTATCATATTCTACTTTTAAAGCATGTAGAACCCAAGAGAAGTTCAAGCACCTGAAGCATACAGTACAGCACTGAAAGTGACAATGACTTTGTAAAATAAAAGTTAAATGTTAAATCTTTGTAAGACTGCACTGTATTCAAGCAAAAAATGCAATACAGCAGAGAAAAGCGTTCATACAATTCTTTTGACCCTGCCCCTCTTTTATAAAGCACATTGAAATAATTTCCCCAAAATGTTTTTCTTCACAGAATTCTTGATATTGCAGTTATCTTGCTATCATTTTTTTTCCTTTTCTTCCTTACTTTACTGCTGCTCTAATTTATTGCTCTTTGCCAAAATGATACAAAAGTGTCTTCCTTTATGTCTACTCCTTATTTACTATGAATTCAAACTTGCCAGCTCAGTACTAGCAGCAATTCAGCTGTGGCAGAGTATAATATAAGCTATAAAACCTGTGCAAGGGCAGTAAATACTCACTGTTAGCCTGCCTTCAATTCTGTGCTGCTTCACTTAAACCGCTACCAGAATTTGAGACAGTTTAACTGCAGCAACTGCAGCGTAGGCATGTCATTTCTACTGGTTGGGTTTTCCTCCCAGAGTTTTTGCTAATGCTATTTTCTGATTTGTTTACACAGCAGTTTTATAGTACTGTTCATCTGTGTTACCGTTGTTATCAACATATTGATACGTACACAGCAGCAATACTTCAGCATTGGAAGTGGTGATATTCAGAAAAATGACTGCTAATTTTGGTCATTGACCAAACGCAAAGACTTCTGTTTCCCAGTAATCATTTATTACGTTCAGGCATGCAGGCCAGGTAAATTAATTTGAGTATCCTCTTAAAAATCCTAAATGAAAATTGGAGTAACACTACTATTCATTAAGACACAGTTAATATCGTGAGCCGCATTGCTTACCTATGGATATGGTCCAAACTGCAGCAATTTTCATAATAGCCTTGGTGCGGGAATTGAAGCGGCTGTGCTCAATGGGATTGCGTATTGCTACATACCGATCAAGAGAGATGGCACAGAGATGCATTATAGATGCAGTTGAAAAGAGCACATCTAGGGAAATCCATATAGGGCACAACTGTTTAGGCAAAGGCCAAGCATAATCTGAAACATAGAGAGAAAAGCAATGAAAGGAAAAAAGAAAAGGAAATAATTTGGGAAGCTAGGCCATCATTTCTGAGAAACTGTTCGGATCTTTTAACTCTGTGAAACCAGTTAAGGGACACGTGCATGAGGAGCAGACAAAGAAACCTCTTGTAGGGCCTCCTCTTCAATCAGCCACTGGCTCCAGACACTCCATAAACCCACAGCCAGTTCCCACACATCTGTTTTCCACAACCAGTAGCTAAAGGCAAAGAAGCGTTAATTTGGCAGTGCCTCCAAGTGGCCATGTTAGCTTTCTCCCTCTCTCTTAACCTCTTCCCCTTACCTTTACAAAATCAAATATTACATTGCTTTATAATTGCCTCATCTCATTCGTTCCATGGATTGCACAGCTCTATGTGACATACCTTCACTCAGATCCATTCTAAAGCTCTCTTGATATGTACGTCTCAGTTTCTGTCTGTTGAGGAGAAAGGTAGCAGACAATTTTTCTGCAAACAACTAGCTAAATGACACTACTACACCTTAAATATTCTCTCCAGGCAGCGTACATTAATAACAGAGGAATACCTGCCTCCTAAGAGAGCAGCTAGGATTGAGTAGCGGAAATCTGAAAACAGTTTTGAAGGTAGACAGAACTGAGTATTATTCTTTACAGAAATAAGCATACCAGCAAACTGAACAGACTAGATAGCCACATCTGACAGCAGCTGGCATGCAGTTAATTTGGGTGCCTGCATTCGTTAATCATTTTATTCAGTACAGCTTGAGAATGAAAGTGACCCAGAAAGTCCCTCAGGGGTAGGTAGTTAAATTAAAGCTCAGAGAAAATTGATTTGTGAATGATACTCCTACGTTAATGCCCAGAATGAATTGTGTGAGATCAATAATATGTCCTGCAAAGCATTGGGCTTCTAACACACTCATCAAAACAACTCAACAGTATCTGTAGCAGCTGAAAACATGAGATACTTCATAATGGCTGAATAAGATAGTCTTGTGTCTTCATTCAGAACATGGATATCTAAAGCAATCTTGAGGTTTACCCCAAGGATCAGAAACATTCTGCAGAATCAATGGTGTATTAAGAATGACGCGGCTCCATCCTACTGATCTCAAATGGAAAGGGATAAACATTAGTCTCAGAAAGCATATTTTGAAACAAATTACCCAGCCAAGAGAGACACAGGATACCTTATGTGTAGAAAACCAAGAGGAACCGAATCGAAACAAATTATTACAAATTGTCCCAGTGAAGCCCAGGAACCTTTCACAAAGAGCAAGGCAGAATGAGCTCATTTTACCAGTGGGAAGACAGAAAAAGTGCTAAGTAACTCATGAAACCCACACAAGACCACCTCAGCGCTGGAGGGATAAACCATTAATTTCAGCAAGTTTGCACCACTCCTACTAGATGGACTGTAAGTAAACCGAAATCCAAAGCAGCAAGCGTTTAAGAAGTCCCTATCAAAGGGAGCTAAGTAAAGCACTTTATGGCTGGACCATCTTTACTTTAAAAGGAACCTCTGCTGTACAAAATAATTGAACTTGATTAAATTATGACTCAGATTCCTTAGGAAGTTACAATCAAACTCTGTACCTCCTGCGTTCATTCAGACTTCGCAGCAGCTTAGGATATCGTTGATAGCAACCTGCAACTGAGCTCAGAGCTTCAGCTAAGCACACCTCAGATTTGTTGGGTCTTTAATGATGCCTCAGTAAATGCTCCAGGGAAGAACCAGATCTCCTTCAAGTGGTACCCATGCTCCTTGTACAGCCCCGGGCTTCTGCTGACAGCCCAGTTAGTCACACTTTATCCCTCACTACTTCTTCTGCTGAGTTGCAAGAGCCAACTTTCTGATACGGGCTGAAATGAGCTCCGAGTACAAGACCTGGAAAAATGCACCAGCAAGTGTGCCCTGGTAGATGAAGTAGTCCCTGTGAATACATGTGGGGTGATTGTGACTGTGCATCAGCCTCGTCACAGAGGGATGGTGATGGCTGCTCCCCCCAGCAAGCAGGTGGCCAGGAAATCTCCAATGTATCCATAAAGGAATGCCAGGCCTGCAGGCTCCCTGCGTGGGAGCATCTCCAATCTGATCTATGGCACTGCTGTGGGTACAATCTGATTCTTGACATTCATTAGACCTGGAAGAGGTTTCTACAGCAACAACCTTTCCAGCATTATTGAATGATGAATAGCCCCTCTTACTTCTTCCTTCAAGCTACCGGAACACTTCCCATGACTGATTCTCCTGGAACAACTTTTGCTATTGATGTGAACCCGGCAATAGGATTATAACCAAAAAATTAGCAGACGCAAAAGCGGCAATAAATGTTCATACCCATAGTGTGAGGTTAGTAAGTGCTGCCTGCTGTCAGCCCTGGCACTGTAGGAATCACAGACACCAACAGATCAAAGTAATTCTGCCCAGAAGTACTGCCGGACAAAGTGTGAGAGTGTCTTTAAAGATAAGGGTGATATGAGAGCCCTCCTAATGGCTAAACCTTTTAGTCTTTACTGTCCTAAGGCACTCAGCTATGCTCCTAGCTGAAAAGGCAGGTAAATGAGAGACATTTTACTTTCTCAGGGAGCTTCCTAAAATGATCTGAAATAATAAAATGTCACTCTGGAAATTTGTGGAATGGCAGCTTGTAATGCATGACTATACCTTGGCAGGAAGAGCATAATATATATCGTATCTCAAAATGCTATTACTTTTAAGTAGCATTGTGTGTGCATTTGAAAAACGCCTACACAGCTTACAAAGCCAGTATCGTGTACAAAAAGAAAAAAAAGTTTGTTCTAATTCTGTTTTGAATAAATGTATAAAACATAGGAAATGTGCCCTGTAATTGTGCCAAGATGCAAACAAGGATTAAAAAACCAATCCTGTTAACGACATTATACCTTTAGAACAATCTTATCCCAGAAATACTCTGTCTGCAGAAGGTAACATTTCCCGAATTTGTTCTATTTTCTCTCATTTCATACACAAAGAACAGCAATTACCATACAGTTAGAAGTGCAGATGGTTGAATGAAATAACTCTTGGACCCTGAAACTTCTAGGCTTTAGTAATTGCATTTCCAATGGAAAGCATACATCTCAGTTCAAATTTGGCTCCAGAAAGAGCTAAGAGGTGCTAAGCACCTGGGTAAGCGAAAATCAAATTCCTTGTAAGAAACTCTGATTCTTGTACCTTGAATTAATCTGTTCCTTTAAAATCAATCATATATTTAATGCACTGGCTGATAGGAGAGGTCTGAAGGAAATTAGACGAATCCAGTAGGTCAGAACAAAAACAAAAGGCAATATTTCTTTACCCAGTGTGTATCAAACCGCAGATTTCTTTGCCTCCAGACATTTTGTAGATGCTAGAAATTCACACTGGACAAATTCATAGAGAAAAGCATATAGAAGACTCTAGCAATGATATTACTTTTAGATCAGTGTTAGCTTCTGACTCTGATAAGGATAAAAACACCATGTATGAAATCCTGGAAGGAAACTTCTGCGGAACATCTGTGTAAATCACTTCAGTCTCCAAAGCTGAACAGCATCTCATGGAACCTGAGATGGGGTTGTTCTTCACAGGAAACATGGGTCAAACACTCATATTCAGCCAGTAGTCATGCTCCATAGGTGGGATTTTATCTCCTGCACTAGGATAAAAAAGCAAACCACAGTTCTGCATGTCATTGAACAGCTGAGATGGCCACAAACTGTTGGCGGCAAAACACAGAAACTCAAAAGCATTTTGGCAAAGTCACAGGCCATCTCTGTGTGCAGCTAATTTGCTGTCGGATGAGAGGTCCCTTAAATTTTTTGTGCTTTCCATCAAGAAAGATGGCAGCAATTAAATTTAATCACTTCTGTCAGAGGTTTTATGCATATGGGTAAAAAGTGTTGTATAACACTATTATTATAGTCATTGTGCTGTTCGCTGCACGAGAGTCAAAATTACCAGCCACTGCAGCAGGAGGTGACTGAATAATCCAAAATACAGCAAATGGAAGCAAAATTAATTAAGTCAAATGGTAAAACAGAAATACTCCAGATTGTAAGAGAATGGCTGAACTGAGGGGGGTGGGGAAAATGTTAGAACCTGTGGCTGAAAAGAAACTGTGGGACTGCAGAACACACAGAGGCTGACATGAAACCCCTTCCATCTCCCCAAAGCCCTGAACAAAATCTCACGAGCTTTACCAGTTTTATTGTGCTGAGCTGGAATAGACTGAGTTGTGTGTACACATACAGAGAAGCACACCCCCACGCTACAAATGGACCAGCTCACTATATTTACATTTTTAAAAAATGACTATTTCTTGTATATTTTTACTGCTTCTACAGCACAATCTGCCCCAGGATATGTCCTGGGAACATACAGTGTAACACACGGAATAAATCTAGGATAATAGTGGCGAAATACCTGCTTACACTACAATAAAGTGAAGAGTTATGTAAAATTTATCACTTTAGCTTCAGAAATTTTTCATGGCAAACTCACAGTAAGCTGCAGCAATCATTTCTTTACCCACCATGACCAGCAATTTGGAAAAGGCTTCAGAATGCCTTTGTTATGTTTAGACAGTGCTTTATACCTATCAGATTGGATAAAAGGGTAAAAACAACCCTTCGAATTCACTCAGAAAGAATAAGGTTATATTTTGTCTTTTAGGCTCATGATGACATTTTATATATACGCATACGCATATTATGTATTTATACATATGCATATATATATAAAAAATTAGAGGCAAGAGGTGCAGAATAAGAACTTGATATGCTTACCTGTTCAAATACAGCCTGTTCTAATGTTGTTCATCAGCTTGGCCAAAACCCAAAATACATGTAATAGTTCTCCTCATGGGATCCTGATCCTCACTGTATTTACATTTCACTTTAACTACTAGTTGGCCTCGAACAAATTGAACTAAAAATTATAGGAAATCATTATGTTTGAATTAATGTTAATCTCAGTATAAAGCACAATTTTCCAGCAGTTAACATGACAACACAGCACATGCTTGAAGCACCTCTGGATCATCTTCTATCTGTGTATTCCAGGCCATACGCTGCTCTAATGCTCTGCGTAGTGCTCTCACTCTCAGAAAGGTCAGTAATAAAATCCAGGAGATGCCTGAGAAATGAAGATATGGCATTTCCAAATGAGAAGAAGAGTGTGATACTCAACAATGACATTTGCTCAGGTTTCCTTGCTGTAACTCAGAGCAATGTGCAGATGACGGGAAACAGCAACCCAGAAAACTTACCCAAAAGCTGTCACTTTCTGGCAGACTTTGTAGCTTTTCAAGATTCTTTCACACGTTCTAGGGAAATTCACTGTCATGGGTTGTGGAAAAAAGCCTACTCTTGCCCACTGCTAGAAGTCTTTTTACCCTCATTACACCATTAACATATTCTAACTGAAGCATTTTATACTAAACAGACTTTCCAATATTCACTTTAAAGTTTCATAGCTGCCACCAGCTTTACAAAAATAGAAAGCAATTACATACCGTTTTAACATTACTGCATTGCATTATTCCTAAGGGAATGAAAGAATTTAAACGATTCGCTCCTCTCTCTTATCTAGGAAGTAAAGTATTTCTTAGTCTGAAACACCATATCAGTAAATGCGAAGCTATGTACCTCTCTTTTGCTAATTTATTTCCTTCAGATTTTCATAGACAGATGAGTCAGAGACATCCATATCACCCTGGAAGTCACACAATTGGGAGTGCTGAAAATCTCCATCATGCCTAGGAAGTACAGAACGTCTTGCCTGACCACCACAGTCCTCAGTGATTACCAGCACGTTCGCAGGAGGGATCACACGCGTGCAGCCAGGCTTCCTGTCTGGAGAAGCAGCTGGTGTGAAGGGCAGAACTGATATTTTATCATCAATAGAATGGAATTTAATGCTTTTCTGACATACCGAAGTCCTGGATTATATGGGAAGCTGAATTTACTTTGAAGTTTCTAGCCTGTAGTTTTCTAGAGGGGAAATGTGCTAAAGCTATCTGGATCCCTTAAATAGCACATATTCTAGCACAGCCAAATAGAGGGACATGATCTACACACAAAGAATGAAGATGCCTTTTAGGAGAAGGACTGTATTCTTGAAAGCTGCAAGTCCAAAAAGACTCGAGGGTCACAACAGATGCTCAGCAGAGGATGGGCTCTCAGGTGATACGATGGCTAAGTTGGTGGAAGAGACTACCAGGCAAGAAAAGAAGGGTGACATAGTGTCCAGATGCACTGTTGGAGAGACCACTGCTGGCACGCTCCACTTGACTCAAACTTCTGTGCAAAGAGGATGCTATTTTGCATGGCACAAAAGATTTACTTGAGTCTGTGCCACCAATCATGCCCAAACTGGGCTGTGCCACCATTCCTGAGCTACGGTTTTCCTCTGGGCTATTAGTTTTTCACCTCACAGAGCTGTCAGCAAGGCACAAGTGGCCCTGGGGCAGGGAACAGCAGGCAATGGGCACAGGACGTGTGGTTTCCTTCAGAAACTCCCACCACTGAGGGAATCCCTGACAGAGCTGGATGTGCCTCCAAAAGATCTTTTGGTTCTTGCCTAACAAGTTGAAGAGATTAACTGGTGTGACTGCATTTTATTGCAAATTAAACAATTGGACCTATTATGCTGTTCTGAGAATTTTAGATAACTGTGTTAAATTTTGCTTTCTATCCTGTATGGCAACAACTTGCAGTCTTCAAAGGACTTGTAAGAAAAAAGAAAATTTAAAGCCAGCATGGATGTAATTATCTGATGTAGGGAAAAGTTTCTTGAACATAATTTAAGTAATATTTTAAATGCGAGGAGCCAGCTTTATCACTTACTATACTTAAAACAAACCGGCTAGTAAAATGGGATGTTTGCTAAGAAGAAAACATAGAGAAAACGGCTGTGATCCCAAAGGCAACATCCCTTATCTTACAGAAATATCAAATTATTCTAGTGCAGTCTGTCATTCTATGAATCCATATTTTACATTCTTCTTTTCATTTATTGGCAGAGACTAAAACTATGTTTGAAGTCAGAGGAAAAATTTCTAGGCTCAACAATGTTGTTTGCTCACAATTTAAGCATCTGTAGCTGCATCTGGAATTTTTAAGTTGAGTGATATGGATTGTCAATAGAGTAATGGCACAATTAATCGAATTGTATCACCAACCTGGTATAAAGGATTCCTTAGAGCCTTTTAACTCCAATAAATATGATGTCTCCACACAGTTCTGAGGTATGAGTTCTTCATATGATTTTATCAAAACAAAACCACAATCTAGTAAAATATTCACACAAGTAAAGATTTCGTTTCTTACTGATGTTCTGAACAATGAAAGAACAGTGGCCTCTCTTTAATTTCCTTCCTGCAGGTTATGGATCAGCCTTCACCCATTATTTAAACAACTAATAAAACAACAGTTGAACCAACATCACACTGGAAAATAAACCCATGAGCAAACACAGACTTCAAATGAATACCTCCTAAATGTAAAAACAGAAATATTTTCAAAACACCTGTTTCATAACAAAGTGCACAAACGTGTGACAATAACAGGTGGTTTTCCCTCTTATTGATGAAACTCAAAAAGATTCATTATCACAAGAAATAGCTGCCAAAATATACAGATCACTTGAGAAAATTAAAATTCAGAACTGGAAACAACGTGGCATTATTCAGATTACAACTGGCTGCTGAGCTGTTACCTTTGCTGGAACAAAGAAGCCATCTGCTCAGACACAAAGTTTCTAATATAAAATAAAATTTAGACTATGGCTCTACCCTAAAACTGTCTCTGGGGCTAGTGAGAGGACACAAAAGCATAGAGGGAGGTTTTTTCGGTCTTCGGTTTGATTTCAGTGTGTCAGTGGCACTTCAGACATCTGTGCCATCCTGACAGCTCTCTGTAAACCTACCTGGGATTCCTCTTCTTTTCCAGCTTCATCTCCCTCCTGGAAATGCAGCTGAACAAACTGGCCTCTGACTCTTGATAAAATGTCTCATTTCAGAAAGGAACATATTAAGGATTTCCATAATTTGATGTAATAGGATTCTGTTGTCAGAAAGCACAAGTCAGTCATCTTTAACTAGCCAGCGCTTTTACTAAATATTCCAGGAAGATGGGAAATTTAATAAGAACTATTATACTCTAAACCAACACCTGCAAATCACTAGCATTAACTTTGATCTGACAGATGCAGATGTTTTCAGGAGTTTTGGCAGTCTGGTATACCTTGGATGCCCAGGCAGTAATTCCAAACCGGGGGGGGAGTAAAGAATTGCTTCTTGGGATATAAAGTGTAATGCGACGTCAAAGCAAGATCTGCAGTTTGAAAAGCAGAAGTGTTTTTGCCTCCCATTTGCTCACAGGCTGCTGGATGTGACCAAGATGCAGGCATTTTTTTGGCCCTCGCTCAGTGCAGTTCTATGATTGTACCAGTCTAATGCCAGGGGAAAGCGCAACCCATCCTCAGGTTCTTTGATGACTTTAGGGATATCAAACTTGCTCGGTGAGTCAGCTTTCCTTCTTACTGTACAGTGCACCTCCCTCAACAGCAGGAAAGCTATTAAGGGACAGGGTTAATTGTCTAGCTGAACTTCATGCCAGTTTGAGTCACAATTTGTTTGTCTGATGAGTTAAAAGCTAGTACAAGCAGCCAGTGAGACTGACAAAGGCAAGAAATCACTTCATGCAAGGGAAATAAGCCATATTTTGGTCATTCTCACAGATATGTATTTCCACTTCTGATGTTTCTCTTGCAAAATGCATTCCCTGTTCAGCTTCCTCCAAGCCAATCATCATCCTCCAAGCATCTATGATTCTTCATGATCATAGAGGTAGAAATACATGTGTGAGAGTGCTCCACAGAAGCCACTGTAAAAAGCCATTGTCTGGGGGTTGCTAAGCCTGGAAATTCTGCTCCATATTCTTGAGTGCCATCTACTGTCCTCCTGTCATTGAATATCTTAGATGCAAAACTATTGTTTGCAAAGCATTTCTGCGCCCATGCCTCTTTCTTTTTAGACGAAGCATCAGGCTGGAGTTTATCATTGGAACATTTCGTTGTGTGAGTCCAAAAGAAGATAGAACAGCACCTCCAGTGACTTTCTCAAGGAAATAATTTGCTAATGAACACTGTTCCATATGCAGCAATCTCAAGGAAATCATTCAACATGTGAGCAAAGCACCATTGTTTTCTAGGAGTTTAATGCCACCATGCACCAGCTCAGCACAGTAATCAGCACATGTGCAACCTGACCCATTTACAAGGCAATGTGATGAAGCGTCACAGTCCTTCTCTGAAACAAGAGTGGAATGGAATTCATCCAGTATGTAAACAAGGTTCAAATAGTTACTGAAATCATTCTAATTGCAATCTAGAAAATGCAAGTATTGCTAATCACTTCCATACACAGCAGGAACAACCTGCTGAACCATGCAAGTGCGCAAACAACCCCTAGATTGTATCCAGAAATATATAGTTATCCGCCAGGATTCTTGTAGTGGTACGATCCAGACTTACACTTTGGGGGAATTTTGCTGATAACTTTCTTTTAACTGAGGAATAAGATGTAGAAATAACATAAAGCAAAGTGCAGTTAACTAGACCTAGCTACCTGACTGCTTGAGTTCTTCTAAAATCTTGCCCAAGACTTGAAAAATAATATTTCAGTAGCCTTTATCTTCCAGTACAATATATTGAAGACTGGAGTTCCCTATCCTCCATGGTCAACCTCAATTACTTGGCTGTCCTTCCCCACTTCTTCCCCCTGTTGTCCCATGATAGTTAGATGTTTCCCCATTCTGCCAGGCCATAGGAATCCTTTCACAGGCCTAAAAATATAGTTTTCCACAGGAGGAACTACATAGGCAGAAAAGCCAGACAGCATAGTGCCTGCCAGAAAGCCCATTTCTCCCTCAGCAGCACAGGAGGCTTTCCTAGACAGTCCAGACACTTGCAGGACATAGAAATGCAACCAGAGAGCTCTTGGTGCAATCTGTTCTACTTCTATCACCAGAAGAATGCACAAACTTCAAACGCTCATGTTTAAATCAAACCTCTTTACAAGGACGTATGGACAGAGTCACAGTTTGTGGATGTCTCTACATTAAGCCTTGGGGGAAGGAGTCTTGTGGACTTCATCTCAGCATTTTGCAGTATTTCTCACCTGCAGAGGCCTGCAGAATAATTCTGTCTTTAGCTCAGGAGAGGCCAGTGCTACAGCAGAGAGACTCCAGACCTGGCCCTCCTGTGGGAATTGATTCACTCAGCCTAGTGGGAACCAACCTCCCATCTGGGTATGATACTCAGAGAAGACTGCCCCATCACAACCCCCCTTGCAATGAACAGAGCAGGTCACCCTGTTGCCAGCATCCAAGTATCCAAAGCAATCCTAGGAAAGGGCTCTGGGAAGACCATGTGTGGCCGAAACTGCATTGTTCTTCTCAAGAAACATGAGGCTTCCGTAGCCCTGCTCACCCCATGCCTGCGTGGCAGAGCCAATACACCACCAACCATCCGAATGCAGTGTGATTTGAAAGCAGTCCTTTGCCCCAAGCAATCAATCCGTTACTCAGTGCAACAGCCCAACCTGTAAACCCACATAACACGATATTAAGGATTTGCATTGCTGTAAGCATTTTGTACACAACTTGTTACTACTTAAAACTGCTTACTAGTAACACAGTCTGTTATAAAAGACTTAAAGTTGGAATAAGATTTAATCTTAGATTATGGTGCTTTCATACTGCAGCATTTACAGCCTATAAAACGCCAGATTGTTGTCAAACTGCTGCATGAGGAGACATAAGAGTCAACTCAGCACAGCTTTCTTTACAGATCAAAAGATGCAGAAACACCTCAGACTATGCCAACACATGTACCTTCATCCTCCCATCCTGGAATTCAGGTGACACCTCTCAGCCAGAAAGAAAACAAACAGGGAGCAACATCAACTTTATGTCTCTCTGGCAAGTGCAGTTTGGTATCCTGAGAAGGTCTGTGTTGAAAATGGCAATACAGGACAAAGTTATCCCATTTCCCACAACAATATTTCAGCACGTGGGACATATTCCAGATGGGTAACATCAGAGGCAAAGCGAAACTTAATATATGACCACCATGTGGGTACAGTTGTACTCCTTTATTTTTGAGTTTTGTAGAAATTGTAGGCCTGTTGTAAGTTCCATTAACATGAAGTACAAGTTTAATTTAACCTGGATAAATGAAGTGTGGGCATCCTGATATACTAGAAAGAGTTCTATTAACCAGAAAATTATAGTGGTCTCATGAGGTGGAAAAGGAAACTAAAGAAATATATTGTTATAAATATATTGTTATTTAGTTAAGTTATACCGTTGGGTTTTTTGATAGGCTTGTTTTTACTTCATATTCAAGTGCAACATTATTTTATTATCATGGTTATACTATTATTACAGTGCAATCTTGCACTTGTTTACAAATAAAAACCAGGGGTAACTATGATAATAAAACAATGCATTAACATAATAATCTAGCAAAATGTAATAAAATAAGTATTGCTGTAAATTTAACAAATGTAAATGAGTAATATGGGTGCTGTAGTAGAACTAGTTACTCCCAAGATACAAGAGGTACTTATCCTAAAATGGACTAGAAAAAGCTTGGAAAATTCATGATGGAAAGCAAAGTAAGATGTAAAGGGTATGTTTAAAGGATTTCATCACAAAAGTTGTTCTTCCTGTGTTCATGCTTCTAACATTAAATCCTCTTGTTATTTCAAACAAATAACCTTGTTCTGCTGTTGTGCATCTTGTATGGAGACAGCTAGCTGGATTTTAAGAGTAATGTAGGCTCACAAATTTTGGCTTCTGCTGTGTTAAAATGCAATCTATTATTCTGTTCATTTCAGATCAGCCAATTTGAAGAAATCAACTAAAGCTTAACTAGCAAATTCAAAATTTTACCTAACAAATTTAAAATTTAAATAGCAGAGTGAGAAGTAGTTACCATTCAGAACAAACACATGGACACAAGGACAGAGCTCTGCTGCCTCCTAAAACCAAACATCAATATTCATAGGTGTCAGACATGCACTTACATTCTGCATCCCAGTGGGTGCCAAATAAGTATGGTAAAAGCCTGTCATACAATTACCATATGTCAACAACATCAAGACCTTTTTCTACAGCTATTGCCTCTGATTGAGGACAGAAATAGACTTTTAGGAAAACAAGAAAATCACCCAAAACTGACCTGAAATAAACACATTGCAAAAACATCAGAAGGTGGAAACAGATTGGTCAGAATAACTTCTAGTCTGTCCCAATAATTCCCGTATAGCTGCAGAACACACACCAACAAATGTACTAATTTAAGTTTTATTAAGTGGTAAGTGTGCCTACATCACTGTAAATGTGCAAAAGTAGAGTATTACTGAAATTCAGATCTTTGCTAATAGGATCATAGACTGTTTTGGGTTGGAAGGGAACTTAAAGCCCATGCAGCTCCACTCCCACCACTCCCCAGAACCATGGGCAGGGACACCTTCCACTAGATCAGGTTGCCCAAAGCCTCATCTAACCTGGTCTTGAACATCTCCGGGGATGGGGCATCCATGACTTCTCTGGGCAACCTGTGACAGTGCCTCACCACCCTCACAAGAAAAAATTTCTTCCTAATATCTCATCTAAATGTTCCCTATTTCAGCTTAAAAACATCACCCTTAGTCCTATCCCTGCACTCCCTGATAAAGAGTCCCTTCCCATGTTTCCTATAAGCCCACTTTAAGTACTGAAAAGCTGCTGTGAAGTCTCCCTGGAGCCTTCTCTTTTCCAGGCTGAACAACCCCAACTCTATCAGTCTGTCCTAGTATGGGAAGTGCTCCCGCCCTCTGATCATCTTTCTGGCCTCCTCTGGACTTGCTCTAACAGATCCATGTCCTTTCTGTGCTGACGGCTCCAGAACTGAATGCAGTACTCCAGAGGAGGTCTCACGAAAGCAGAGTAAAGGGTAAGAATCACCTCCCTTGACCTGCTGGTTACGCTTCTTTTGATGTAGCCCAGGATACAGTTGGCTTTTTGGGCTGCAAGTGCACATTGTGAGCTCATGTTGAGCTTTTCATCCACCAACACTACCAAGTAGTTCTCTTTATTTGTGCTTGGGATTGCCTCGAAAAGAGCACCTGCTGCCAGCATGCCAACAGGAATGGAAATCAAACCACCCAAAAAATAATAGAGAATCAACAGAACCTTATCAACTGTCCTGCCTTGCTCATAAAATCTTGTACCTACAGTTGATAGAGGGTCTAGGTATTCCACGTTGGTGCATTACTAGCTGAACTTTGTAGTCCTGCATGTTTTTCATGAGGGGACTGAGACATCATATCAGAGGAGAGAGTCACTTACTAAAACCACTGCTGTCACTATACTTGCTAGAGTTCCTGCAGAACTAACAAAGTTTTCCAACAATGAGTCTTACTACAACCGAAAACACCAAGGAAGGTAGAAAAATGGAATATCTATTTGAAACTAATGCATGAAACCAAAGTGTTGATATACCTATTGGTAATCACAGCCTAGGCTCTGTGACAGGCTCATGCACAAATTCCTCTCACGTCATTATCATCCTTACTGATAATTTTGGCAGAAAAGCTACTGAAGATCAATTCTGTTTCTCTTGTGAGTTGTCCATTCAGAAAAGGCTTGTATTGCATCAATAAGGCGGCAAGCAGATTAGAGCAAAGCAGAGCAATTGGCATGTGGCTGCTCTTCCATCAATGTAATTTCCATTTAATTACCATGCAAGCAGATGAATCACATCAGCGCCTCTTTCCCAGCATGTGCTGATAAAACACAAAGTGGGATCTTGATGCTACTCTTACCATCAGGTCTCAGGGAAGTGAACTAATCTTCAAGGGTGTTTGTGCATATTTTAAGGAGTATTAGACAACTCTAGAACCAGAATTTCGAGATACATCGTGTGAATTGGAGGGAGACATTAAAATCATAATTTGCTGAGTAGAATTTAATGATATCAATTCAACAGACAGATTGGAAAGGAAGCAGAGGAAAAATTTGAATTAATTCTGAGTTAATTGACCCAATCCTGGAAACATTCATAATTTAAACTAATGTATTACATCGGTATATTTGTCTTACGATATATCTAAGTGCTTTTCAGAGATTCCACCTTGCTTCTCTGTATTCCTTTCCATCTTGTATAAAGTAGCTGACTATATATGTGTTCACTTGCGTAGTGGCACTGATTTTTCCATGCTTTCGAGCTTAAGGGCTGAGTTAGCCTGTTTCATGCACCTCTTCTGAAAATGTAGTAGTCTATTTCTCAGAGTCTTGGCACGTCGCCATCACTCAGGTTGAGCCCTTAGGCAAGAAATTATGATATTATTGTATTAATCAGATAAAGAACATAAAGGTTCATGCTTATTTTCCAAAAATGCTGCCCATAACAGAATATAGTAAAAGCAACAAATATGAAATGATGTACACAGATACACCAGACAGCAAAATACTGACATGGTGCGTCTATCTGCATGCATCAACAGACTTCCCAAGTGACTACAGAACATAATTTGCAAACAGAATGAAGATGAAAGAGTTTTTCAATTATGCATCAAGTCAAGAATGAGTACAGAAATACAGCTGACCATCCTTGGAGTCCTTCTGCGTTTCCCCATATGTTCTCCAATACCTGCAGCTGCAGCCAGTACAGGAAAATGAGCCATATGTTAATCTTTATGACAGACTGCAAGTAGGACCCTTGCTGGAAGTTATAACTGCTCATTGGCAAGTGCTGAGAAACACTTGCTACTAACTAGTTCCTCATCCCAATTTCACTCTGCTGGGGTGAGTGAGAAGAGATAGCAAGTTCTCAGCATGAGATAATGTATCCTAGAAATTTGGTGTGTGAAAGTGTTGCTAGATTTACCTTCAGGCACCTTCTAGGAGAGGAAACAAGGGCTTTTTACGGGCAAGAGAAAACAGAAGTAAAAATAGTAACTATTATGGTGTGTTCAAGATGGACAGAGCAGATGGAGCCATTGAGATGTACTCCCCTGCCACAGCTCAGGCCAGGCCGCTGCGGTCACATCTGTGTTTTAAACTCCAGGGCACATATACGATGCTTCTAAATGGAGAATATTTTATTTCCCACTTTCGCAAGAGAATTTAATGTTTGGGTAAAGATTAAGAGAATTTGCTATCCTTTCCACTCTGCTATTCCTCTTTCTCTTTTTTCCTCTGACACTGTTTACCAAATTCAATAGAAGCAAATGTCATTTCACAGGCAGCTCCCTTGCTCACTGAGCAGACGCTGCTTGAGCACCAGGCTTTGTGGTGCGGTTCGAGAGGTGGTGTACATTTTAAACAAGCCTTCCTCCAGATGGCCAACAGATTGCGAGAATGAGGGAGGCCCGAGCTACAGCTGAAGCTGAATAAACTCAGGCAGGTTTTCCAAAGGGGCACCTAGGCTAGGACTAGCATCCAGGGTACCATCATAAAAATTAAATGAAGATTCATGCATTTAAAAGCACATTTAGCTTCACTGATCTAGAAGCAAATCGGGCATGAGAAGATTGTACTGACAGCATTAAAACTGCTGTTGTATTTAAACTGACATCACTACTCTTGTGGAACATAAATGTAACTATTAGCAGTCCACTTTTTTGGGGGCTTAACGCTCCTGTGAATTTTAAAATCTATTGCATCTTCCAAAAATCTTTATCAAAAGGATGGAAAAACAATATAATTGTATCTTTATTTGCATTAAATAACAGCATTTAAATGTGTGCCATTCAAAATCATTCTAATGAGTCATACTCAAACACAAAAGATTTATTTTGGATGGGCAATTCTCAATTACATTGGGCAGGCAAGATATGCCTGTCTAATTTAGTGTCTAAAATATGGAAAATAGCTCCATGATTGGATGCAACATACATGCTGTGGGCAAATTAGACAACTATAAAGCCATATGTTCAAGTAGTGTAAGCAGGAGTTAATCCACTGAAATCATCTAGTGTATGTTAACATTTACCTTCATCTCTCAGGAGTTTGGGAGGAGACAAAGGTGGACTCTGGCAGTCTTTTCTGCTACCCTTGGGTGGCTGCATCCATGGACATGTCCTCACTGAGATACCTGGGTGGTATTTTATGTGGTTAGCACTTACCTAGATAAGTGCTTACCTACCTACTTTCATGGTGTGATTTAGGGTAATAATACAACTCAAGTTGAGCTGTGGAGCTGGAAATGGTACAAAAAAACCCCTTTGCCTCCACTTAGCAAGTGCCCACCGAGCTCAAGTTGAGCTGTGGAGCTGGAAATGGTGCAAAAAAACCCCTTTGCCTCCACTTAGCAAGTGCCCACCGAGGCTTTGTTACAGAAACCTGCTCTGCTACCTGCTCTCATTACCAATTAGCTTCTGGCTTTACTTTAGAGCACAGCCTTAAGCAGTTTAGACAGGATGTGCCTACTAGTGATGACCTCCTGTGCCCTGGTAGAGCTGTGAAAGAGGACCTAGTGATAATAGGTTCCCCTGGATAAAACTGCAAAGGAGAAGCAGTCCAGTTTATCAACTTTTGAAGGAAAGTTGCAAAGCACGTTTACTTCTTACAAAGTCCAATGGTACACAGAGGCTCTGCTTTTTTGCACATGAAAGCGTTAGGATTTTCTATTTAAAAACTGCTTCTTGCAAGAAAGCTGAGGTTGGCAAAGAGATGAGGTTTTGATTTTTGTAAGGTGCTCAGAGATTTGTCATGGCTTTCTGTTGCTACACACCAACACACAGAGATCCTGGCTTCGGCATCCTAACAGTAAGCAGACCTAAAAGATGCAAGATATGACTACAGTAGCTCAGTGTCTTACTAACACTGGGTAACAAACAACAGGACACAGTGACTCTGAAAGTCCTTTTCACTCCTGTATTCGTGTAGGATCAGGAAACTCTCCTGGGAATCTCTGTGATTTCATTCTCCTATTTAGATCATGTCGCTCAGCAAAATACATTTTCTTTCTCTAAGGTGAATTTCCTACCTCTGCCTTTTAAAATATTTTTTGGCTCAACCAATGATATAAACCAAAAAACCTCAACAGCCTCTGCCAGCCCAGAAGAGAGGAGTTCTTTCCCAGCAGGAAACATGGAGCAAAAGAGAAATACCATAGGGAGAACCAGCCTCACGAAGTCAACAATCACAAGAAGCTTTTCATCCCAAACCACATTAAACAAGTTGAATGCCCGCAGAAACACACTTCAGGATCAGGCTGCGGTTCAGATTTAGGATTAAGCTGGGAGCACATTTCAGCACCCAGCTGAAGGTTTCACACTGCACAGCATTAGGTCATTGTCGACAAATGCCAGGTCATTTATCTTACCTATATGTACCATAAAGATTTAACTGGAGCATGGCTCAGGCTTTGTGTGATGGTGCTGAAACCTAATAAACACTAGTGCTATGAAGGAAGCTGCATTGCAGTGGCAGAAGAAATATTCTGAGGAGAGCAGCAGAACATCTGGGATCATTCTAGATCAAGGAGGATGCCACAGTCATGCCAAAAGCTACCATCATCATCAGGCAGGAGGAATGTAAAGAAGGTTGGAGGAGGCAAAGAAGTACTCTGACAAAAGCCCTAGCCTCCCTGAACTTGCTGCCAATATTCCCACTGACTTTAGCGTGGTCAGGATCTCCCCTGGTAGATTTTATAGGAATTTATTCCCTAGGTCCACCTGTAAGCACGGGGGAGATAACAAAATTACATAATGTTGCCTACCTGCATCCTGCTGCCATTGATCAAAGCAAAGAAGGCTGCAACACAGTTGGAAAATAAGAACCAGAGTGTACTTTAGCATTCCTGTTGTTTCATTTTTCTACACGTAGGAAAAAAAATAATAAAGGACTTCTCTTTTCTACTTGATGTGTCACCTTAAATATCAGAAATATGGATTCATGCTTCCATGCAGCGTTTTCCAGATTAGATTTTGTTCAGGCCTTTCTGCAAGAGGCTCTGGCTATGAAAAAAACTGCCAAACCCACAGGGCAAACAATGAGTTTCTGGGAAAATCGGGTCCACAAGCACATTTTCCTGATAAAGGCTAGGATTAATTCTTAGCCTGGCAGTGATGTAATGTGCCGAGACTACTGAATAGTGCACATGTGGCTCGTTCACACCTGACACCCATCACTGCCAGGCTGGAAAGCTGGCACAGCCCCCCTGATGTGCCCAAGTGCACCCTGCTCTTGAGTCCATATTCAGAGGCTCTGTGGTTCCCGTCAGCCTTTCTAGAGGGGTGTAGTTTAATCAAATCTAACGCAAGCACATTCAGAGAGTGTGAAATCAGTAAATGCTCTAGCAGCCAACAGAAAGCAGCCATGCAACCTTCTCCATGACCAGCCTTCATGATGAAAGCTACCAGAAACAGAAGCTGATGGCATTTTTTGTGCTGTGTTCATCTGTGCTGGACTGAGCAGCCTGAGCAATACATGCGGCAACATTTCAGCAGATCACCGGCTAAAGGCTCCATTAACCCACAACAGATGAAGTAGCTGGCTGCTTAATAGCAAGAGGTTAAGAGGAGCAAATAAGCATGCTTACAAATGTGAAACATTTATTGTTCTCTGGTGTTTCCTCCCAAAGGCGACATATGGACAGGATCTTCTTGTCAATGGAAAGGAACACAGGAAAGGTAATAAATAATACCTCTGCCTACAACAAGAAGCAAACTGAAGCCAGAGCTGGGTGATATACAGGCAGTGCAGAGTGAAGAAATAACAAGAAAGAGGGAGGTGGTAAAAATTTAAATAGTAACAGTTCTGCCTCTGTATCTGACAGCAGAAATTAGTCTTCAGAGTCCCATAAACTGATACTCCACAATGTGGATTGTAGTTGAGCTCAAATTAGTCATAAGGACCTGGCACAAAACTGCCAGGCCCTACCCACAGCAGGTAAAAAAGGTGCCATCCAAACTCTATCTTACATCTGGTGTTGATTTACTCTGGGGGAAAAATCTTTGCAACAGCAAACACTTTGCTACGTCACCTGGAGCTTGGCAGTACAGGAAGCAAGATTAGAGATCTATGGCAAAGGGTCCTCTGCAATCCTCCAAGACAAGGCTTCCCATGTGCAAGTGTACCCAAGCAATGCCAAAGTGATGGGTTAGAAGCCTCTGTCACACAGCTAATATATGAGCTGGCACATCCTGGGAGCTCAGGCATAGCTGTCTTCATCGCTATCAGAGATGGACGCACTGAGCTTCTTCCTTGGAAGAAGGTGCTTGCTGACCACAGAAACCAGCTCCTGTTTCCCATAGGCTCCAGAAAACTGCCCAGCTCACAGCCCACGCCTGCAAACCCCAGACAGAGCAGGACACCCTGCGGAATGTGACCTTCATGTCCATAAATGAAGTTAATGAAGCTTTGCCGATAGCCCAGGAGGGAGACTTGTGCTTTCATTACAGCCAATATTAATACCCAGTTCACCTGTCCTCCTTTGGGTAACAGATGGCAGTGCAGATAAGATAGGTATAAAAATATTACAGAGGCTGGGTGACAGTTATGGTTGGTTGAACTTAAGCATCATTGCCCCCCAATACTTGCTCTGACTTTGGCCCTTACACATTGCACACAGCAAAGCCCATAGCCTGGGCTGGGGTTTGGGGTGGCTACGCACTCTCACAGAGGCTGGAGAAATTATTCCAATCGTTCCGCCAGACAAATACAGTGGGAATCACTGACATGAGGAGCTGCCTGCAATCCTGTCTTGCAGGGCACAGGATCCCCAAGGATGCAATTCAGATGATAATTGGGCTGCACTACTAGCAAGCCCTGCCAGCTCCTCTCTCACCCAATATTCTGAAATATATTTCTAGCTGTCCCATCCTGCTTGCCATGATAATGCTGCAAATGTAGCAGCTGCTGTTGCCTGCTAAGAGGCCTGCTAAGGAAGATAAAGACTGTCCTGAGGGAGAGAAAAGAGCTTCCATATAGATGGTTTACAATGAGTGCCATGGAATTTTTTAGGAGGACTTCACAATGCAAGCCAAGGTTTTACCAAAATCTGAATTTTTATGGGTCCAGTTCCTGTTATAGCCTTTCTAAATTTGTCCATGCAGCTGCAGCACACGTAGAAAAAGCTCAGTCTCTGATAAAGTGCTTCACCATCTGCCCAAATAAGCAATGACAGGTCAAAGACTAAACACTCTTATAATTCAATCTACTAGAAGAAAGACAGATCCTGCAGATGTTAGAAGTGATACAAATCTACTTTCCAGAGGAGTGAAGCGCACTCTGTAGCACTTCTTGCTCTACCCAACTTTAGGTTGAGAGATTGTTCAGAAGTCAAATTCAACTCAAAGTAATTCTTTAATTAATTAAAATAAACCTCCTAAGTTACTCCCTGACTTGCTTCCTTGAGTTTATCAATTTATTTATGGATTTTCCCCTTAGTTACAAGCCTTGAATCCAAAGTCCATTCATTGTCTCAAAAAGAGAAGCTTGACAGAAAAAAACCTTGACCAGGAAACTTTTCACTGGCTCCCTTCTAGACCAGAACCTCACCAGCAGTGCTGTCTGTGTGTCTTGTTTTACATAGTGTGGCAGCAGCTCTTCATGGAAGAGTTGGAGATGATCCTTCTCCAGTTTTATGGGCTGCTCATTTTTGATCTTTCTCTTATTCAATCTGATGAGGACTAAAACTTCAAGGGGGTTTAGAAAGGAGTGCATGATGAAGCCACTTCAGTCAAATAAATGTTCCAAGACAACAGGAACAGTCAGTACAGGTGTTACCGGTGACACGTTATTTCATTGGAAATCAAAATAAGTTTAAGCCCCAGGTGTCTCTGTCGAGGGTGGCTCTGCCCGCATAAACACCATGGTTTGACATCAGCTGTGCTTCCTCTACATTCCTGGTCCACCCAATATTCTTAATTCTCTTTCGATTGTTGCATGGTCTCTTGGAGAGGAAGACAACAAAAAAAATCAAATACCCCAAAGGCTAAGCCTTTAATTTTTTCCCCTTTTTGAATAATTTCTTATTTTGCATAGCTACTGAAAGACTGTGATTTGCCTTCCAGAAGAGCATGCAGCAGTTTTTTTCTATGAAATTAATTGAAAAAAATTAAAGACACAGAAAGAAATATGTAATTCATGTTAATTTCATGTGAAGTATTTATCTTAATGGAGAGCCCTGCACCAGCCATACACAACCTGCCTACTGACAAAGTCCTGGGAGTGCAGCTGCTCCTTGGGTGAACAAGTAGAAATTTATCAGTTAGACCAAAACAAAAAGCCAAATTGCTGTACCCAGCTCATATTGATGCCATTCTGCAAATACCAAATTTGATTGCTCATCTCAAAACAAAAGAATATGTAAAACTTGAGATTTTTAGACAAGACATCAATAAAAAGACATTTCAAAATAATGAGAGAATATCAATAGGCTAGAATAAATTAAAGTCCTGTGACAATTTTTAAAAACAATTCTGGCTTAATAAGAGTAGCAAGAAGATGACTCTGAAGTACTTCAAAGCACTGTGGTCTTTATTTCAAACTACTTTGCACTGCTCAGATAATGACACTTTCCCCACTAGCCTTCCAGTCTTGTGCAAATTCCAACATTAAAAATTTAACAAAAAAATAAAATAAACAAGATAAAAAGCCAAACCCAAGGTATAGATAATCTCAGATGAGATCTGAAATGGAATTCAGAAGAAATTAATTTGTATGGAGCAAAGCCAGCTTTCAATATAACAATCATAAGCTAAAGGCTCCTACTCATAGTGTTTTGGAAGAGGTCAATGTTAATGCAAGTGAACAAATTTAATCACTGCTGAGAAAACTCATGTACCATCACTCCCTCCTCTTGCCAGGTGTTGTCATTGCCTTCAGATCTGTGTGATAATTTCAGCTTATCAGCCTTTGACTCTCACTTGACCAAAAGCCATCAGTTTTCCACCAACATAAGATAAAGCTACATAGGGTACTAAAGTGATTTCCAAACATGATCAAGCAGAGTATCATCACAGGGTGCAATGTTTTCACAGACTGCGGGAAATCCTGAAAGTTAACTTTTAACTGCCTCAAAATATTTTACAATCACAGTCTCGTATTCAACAGGATACAGAGAATATCCAAGAGACTATTGAGTACTCTCCCTTTTCCCTTCGCTCTAAGCACAATTTAAACCCTGGGTAGCAGAAGAGAAACTTTTACATGAATACAGGGTACCATACACAGCTTTCTGTCCCAACAGCAACACAGATATGCCACAACTTAACCCCATTTGTCGCATTAGGTAAAGAGACAGTTGTTCATGTGGAGAAAACTCAGCAGCAAGATACTCGATATCTGAATTAAAGTTTTCTTTGCATTTAATAGACTGGAAAGAGGGTGAACAATGAGGTAGTGTGTTTTTAGATTTGACAATTGTTTAGGTTAGCTGAGGTTACAAGAAAGCTGTGGGGACTTCAAAAGAGAATAAATGCAGCTGGATGAGCAAAAAGTGTGGCAGCCAATTGATTTTACCAATGATAAAAGAAAACAAACTAGTACATGCTGTTAAATATAAATTTAGTTGCACACTTTCCAGGTACAAGGTGTCACTGGAGAACAAAAAAGCACCCCATGTCTAAGTGTATGACACAGCAGACAGACTAGGTGTTCCCATTCACTCATGCTGTAGCAAAAGTCTAAATTGTATTGGTAACTCAGTACAAACAGAATGGTCATGAATTAAAAATAACTTCTGAAAATAATGAAACTGCCATCTGGAACATGGTGTCATCAGGATGTAGTTAAGGCCATGACTTGTCAGGATTTTTAAGATGACTGACCATTTCTAGCTATCTAAATATCATATCCCAAAGTGCTAATCAAAACCAAACCTTGAGACATACACACAATAGGAGATAATTCTCACAATACAGGGCACAAGTTAAACAACAGCCAATATAGTCTAGGAGGAAATCCCTCCCTTGAGGAGGCTTTTCTGTAACAGTCTGGCACAGGAAAATTCATTGCTTTGCTCAGGCTCTAGTCAGAGAAAAAATATTACTCTAGTTGAACCTCTGGTCTGATTTGGTCTGGCAGTTATACTCTGGGATCATTCTCCAGGGCTTCCATTCATTAAGACCTTAGTCTATATTTTAGGTAACAGCAACCATTTATATTTCGTGATTTCTTTTCCTATTTTCATTGCAGCTTACGGTAGGCTGAGTGTCCCTGTAACTATGTGGTTTGATTTTTTTTTTTTTTTAGAGATTTTAAATAATTTGCACTCTCTTTTCATTGTCGTCTCTTCTGAAGGGAAGTGCACCTCATCAGCACCTCCTCTCATACCTGCAGCCACCCCCACAGCTCCTGGACCGTGTTCAGAGCAGCCTGCACACAGCAGAGCTGATCCCACTCTCTGAGCATCACCTGCATGAGATGTCAGTGCATGTACTCAGAATAACAGCATTTGCCCCAGGGGGTTAGAGAATTAGGGGGCATCCACATCTCTAAAAAGAATTTTCTTACAAAAGCACCTAAGCTGCTGCCAAAATACAATTTTCTCAGGGCAGAGGTGGATGTTTATAAGGCTCTGGGAGGCTGAGCTGGCAATGGTTCACACCATGGCTAGGCTTGCAGCCCACAGCTTTTACTCTCACCTCCGGGGTTCTGCTGCAGGCATTTGCCTTGTCTTCACTGCTTCACCAGCCCTGACTTTGCTTTCTCTTCTCTTTCAGCTGCTCTTCAAGGATCCTGATTATAAGCCATAAAAAACTTTTCTCTCTGCTCCTTCCCACCATCCCAGCTCACTGATTAGATGCAACAAATGTTCAGGACCCAGTACTGCTCCGTACTGACTCCTCTTGAGTGAAGGACTTGTACCCCTGGCATCATTTATAAGGGCATTATTTTAACAGGGTGAGATTTCACCTTTTTTCCTGACAGTAATCATGTTAATACTTAATATCAATCATATAAATATTTAAAGCCTCACTACAGTATTGAGAGAAGCAATTAGAAAGTCTCCATATAGCCCTAAGAAGGTCCAAACGCTAAGCCTGTAAAATATTCATGTTAAAAAACTCCTTGAGCTTCCACTGTGCTAGGAGACACTGATGGTGCTCTCTGGGGATGAAGCCTTGGTGATACTGTGCTTGTTTTCACTCTTTTTCTCGACATGATGTTTCTGCTTTCCACTGCCACGCTGCCAGCCCTAGCTCCAGGCACCACTTTGCCCACTGGCCAGGCTGCAGGGGCTCCAAAATCCCATAACATCTAAAAAGTACATCTTACCCTGTCACCAGCAGACCTGAGCATGGAGCAGCAGTTACTGCTGGCAGTAACACAGACAGTTCGATCAGCTGGAAGAGGAAAGAGATCCCCCTCAGTCCTCGCCAAGGTGTACAAATGCCTATCCAGGAGCCCAGAAATAGCTGGATGCTGCTTCCCTGGCACAGGGAGGCACCCAGGGTAATAGAGCATGGAGAGAACAGCGACACAGCAGTGTGATAGGTGAGCAACTATCTACTGCCAGTTCATGGATTCGGGGTTTATCATTTTCCAGACCTTTGTAGGATTTTAAGCACAACTTGTTGCAGTAAAATAATGCAGGGTGATCTCACCAGTTTGCTATGTCAGTCATAAGCCAAAGACTAGATTAGATGGTAACTACCTAAAAACTAAGCCAGAAGTTTGTCAGAAGGGAAAGGCCATTAATTAATCCAGGTGGACTGACAGTCACTTACACAGACACATGACTGCAGTCATTTAACTCACAGCCATGAATACGTTAAAAGACTTAAGGAAACTCCAGTATAAAAAGCATTACTTCTTAATTTATCTTTTTCTTCTTTTCTTTTTTTTTTTTCCTTGAGAATGAAGAGCCAAAACCATCTGGTTTTAACTCCTTGTATCCTTTCAACACAGCATTTGGGTGCAGGTACCTGTAGCTGGTTGGCAGCAGTAAATACTAACCTCTACCTTGAGAGTCACTACTAGAAATCAGCAGGGAAACAATTAAAAAGTAATGACAGAGCAGATGGCCCCAGCTGCTGAAAGAGCACATTGCTCCATGCTGCAGCTCCAGAAAATACCCGGCATCATCAAGGTATGCAGCATGCGCTGGCACTGCTGAGATCTGCATTACAAACACCCGAGGCACCCTCCATCTGTCCTTTCAGGTATTGACTGCGCCCAAAAACTTACTCAGCAATATCTTGTCCTTGTCTCGCCTGATCAGGCCTCTCTGCAAGATGTTCACTGGTAGCAAGTGCCACCCTAGAAAGGCAAAGCGGGGTCAGGCAAAACAAGACTGCAGAACAGGCTGTTCGACTGACATCTCTTTCTGCTCCACCCTTCTTTCCACCACAGGGGGAATAAACAGAAAAGTTCTGCTGCGAGTGCTCAGCACATCTCTGTCACCACTTAATAATGATGATAATTATCAATAATAACAATAATCTGGGTATAAAGCTGCTCCAGCAGTTGGGACTAATGGATGCAGAATCTAATACCAGCCTTCCTGGAAGCTGCAGTTGGCTGCCAGCATTGCAGTGGTTTTTGAAATTCCGAAAAGAGAGAAGCCTGGGCACCTGGATTTGCAGATAAGTGTGCTGGCCCCTTGTTGGCAACACTCTGGTGACTTGTTAGCGACTGTGAAGCCATTTCATTAGAACGAAGGAAGCTTAATACCTTCCGTAATTTCCACTCAGATCAGCTGATGAGACTGTCTTGCATTCCTTCACTACTCCTAGACTGAAAGCAGCCCTCTCTTTCTTGCCCATAAACACTAGACATGATGCAAACCCATTACCCACTACTTGTCCCTAAAATGGTCCATGGAGAGAAGGCAATCTCTGTGTGTTCTGAGCTCCGTTACATACAGAATACCTGACACTCTGTCACACCAGTATTTTTGCTTTGGAGAATCAGAAGTTTCTGATGTGTTAATATCTCACTTACTCTCTCTAATACACACTTAGTAATTAGCATACTCATTTGTTTAGTTCCTCAGGAACTGCATGTCATGGAAAACATTCTAAGTTGTCAAATGCAAGTCATCAATTACTCCAAGACATTTAAGAAAGAAAGACTTATTGATTAATTGATAAATGTATCAGAGTGCTGACTAATTGGTGAAAAATCAGCATGATGCATCCTGCCATCCCTTCTTTTGTAATAAGATTCTTGAATAAACTGACAACTTGATTTTTCCTTCTTCTATTCAATTTTCTGGTTTTGCTTCAAGTGAAATCTACTTCACCTCATTAGTTGAAAAGGAAGGAAATGAACCTACTCTGCAAACTGGAATTTATCACTGGGGCTGAGAGCACTGATGTGGAAACTTAAAAGCAACTTCATCGTTCTTCTCTTTATCATATGTATTTTTTAAGGCTCCTTTCTTATTACATGAACTAAAAGATACTTCTACAAATCTGGCAGAGATATGCTGCTTACATTTCCCATACAGCAAATGGCAGATTTTATAACAGCACAGTGTCATCGTACGTAGACTACATAGAATGTCCAGGGTAAAATATACAGAGTAAAAATTACTTAACATTCACAATTACATTTCCAAGTAGTAACACTCTCCCTGATCGGTCCATGACCATGAACCCCTGTTACTCTCCAAGGAATTCTCCTGAGGTATGGAAATTTGCCCCCTTAGTCACTGATACAGGTTTGTGTCGAACAAGATATAAAACCTACTAAAGCATTTGTATATGTGTGTGGATTTCATGACCTCTGTCTCTTAGAAAACAAGATAAGATCCACTGCCTTACTGACCACAGCGGCACCCGGAGTGCTTGTTGTAAGAAGAACGATTTTTCCAAAAACTATTGTTCAAAGGAAACTAAGGTAAGAAACTCAATGTTACACAAAAGGCCAGACTCTGTCCTCAAAATTAGCGTGTGGAATGGTGCAGAGATGCTACTTATCACACCAGATAAAAGAGACTCAGGAATAAGTGATGAATTTCTGGAGTCTGTTAGCTGTAATAACAGCATTTATTAATATTGCATCTCTGCCAAGAGCCTTTACAGTTGCTGTCTCATGTTGTCATAAGAACTGGTCCACCATGTTGAGTACAATATACAAGATATCTGCCTCCCCTCCTTGCTAAAGTTAGGAGTAGAACTCTGAGAAGCTTGATGACTACAGCACATGTGAAGCTGAGGAAGACATGCCTGTATTTGGTCCAAGTGGTATGTAGTGATGAGCGACAGGTTTAACCTTCCTTTCCTCTGTGTTCTTTCATGTGTGTTTTATTTACATGAACCACCAAATGCTGAGGTTGCTGATGTGCCTTATTTGTCTTCTATCCCAAATTATTTTTCTAGATGCCCGTATCTTATGGTAGATTTAAAGAAGGGCAAAACCCTTGACACGATCTCAGTCTTTCTTTTTCCTTTGATTCTCTCTCAGACATACCTCGTCAATCCACACCCTTTAGCTTCTGGATATCAAACCAAGTGTTTATTTTCAGGATGAGCCAGCAAATAATCTCTCTACAGAGGGGATGGACTTCACCTGCTCCCTCTGGCAGCCTCCTCTCCTTGCTGTTGGAGTGGCACAGCCATGGCTCCTTACATCCACAATTAGTACTTTTAATAATATAGAAAAGTGATTTCACAGAAGTCCTTTTCAAATCAGCTCACAAGTTCCTCTGAGGCTCCATTTTCCACCAAATGAAGCTTTTCCCCCTCCTTTCGCAAAGCCTGCAGGCAACACACCTATTTTGGTCCAGCCCACCAAAGGCTACCCAGCTGGCCCCAAGGGAGTGGTGCCAGCACTCAGCGCAGCTCCAGCTGCCTCCTGGCTCCCCTGAAATAACAGCAGCTATTCTCATTTCTCATGTATTTCCATAAATTTTCCATGCCCATTCTGAAATTACAACTTTTTGCTAGAAAAATCTGTTTAGTGATGTTTGCAAGTGAAGAAGTGTTTGGGCCATCAACAGCTAATCCTGATGCTCTGGTGGAAAAGAGGAATAATTACAACTCCTCTTCTGCCTGTAAATATGCAGCATGGTTTATATCTTTAAACAACCTTAAGTAATCATTTTCTAGGCAGAACAGAAAATCTATTTCTATTAGTTTTCAAAGGCTCAAAAAGGATGTATGTAGGAAGATCACTTCCATAAATTCACCTTTTTAGACTCACAGGGTAACCCAGAATTTATGCAAGTGCAGGTCAATCAAATAACCCAGTATTTATATGCTCCCTTTTTCAAGCTCCAGGGAACTGGAGTAAAATGCTAAAAATAAAACACACGTGTCGTAATAAGCACAAGATTTAGAGGTGGAACTATTCTGACAGCCCAAAATAAAAAGCTTTATTCATAAGATCTCAATGGCTAGGTCTGTACCTAAATCACATATTGATTTAACTCACTGTAGACAAGTTATATAAGCTTTAGAATTATGTATGCTTGATCAATGTGTTTTAGAAATGAATCTCTCTCTGACTTAATCATTTAGGCAAGGGAAGAAGTCATATAAATATCTCTGTATTTCACTTTATAGGACAGTAAACCAATTTCTAATCAAATCTGTATGTAAACAGCATTTTTTTCCCCAAGAAATATCAACATTAAAACACTTTTCAAAGAAAAACTGAAAACAGACATCAAAAATGATTAAGTGTTATCTATTAAAGACATATTATATTGATGCACGAGTACACAAACATGATGATCAGAGATACAGAGGCAAATGCAATATCCCTTTGTAATATACAGGAATGGCGTGTCCAAGCACCACATTGAAAAAAAAAAAAAAAGTTGGACTCAGAATCTCAGATAGATGAGAAAGTTGGATGTGTTTGAGATTTTACTCCTTTGAAATGCTAACAGTGATTCTACACTTAAACGTTGGAACAACGCCCCACTTCAGCGCAAGGATGCTGACCCCAGTATAGTAGGGGAGCCATAAATGCTTACATCTATGCATGCAAACTTCTAAGTGTTTTAAAATGGAGGGTACTTTCTCAGGTTAGAGATAGGGAAACTGAGGCACAGAAAGGCAAAATGACCCCCTGAAAGGCACAAGGCAAGCTCAAGTATAAATGCCAAGAGTGAAAGGTTTTGCTTAAATGTCAACCTACTCATGCAAACCTCATTTCTTAACCATATTATTGGTCCAATCCTGCTGACATCAGAGGAAGATCAAGGACTCATTCTGACCTGGCTTAGAGGTAGGTCAGTCCCAAACACACTCCTCAGCTTTTCCCTAAGTTCGTGTCCTGGCTAATTTTGAGGCACTCCAACAAATAGGTGAAAAGCTGTCTCACTATTGCAGTTTCTCTGGGTGACCTCAGCAACAGCTCTCTCCCCCCACCCCAAAATGCCAACACCATTCATGGGTCATTCTCAGCCACATGGAAACAAGCTCTGCTCCCAGCATAACATCACCCTCATGCAGTGGAGCATGAACTTCTGCACAGACTCATGGCCAAGTCCACATTGATGCTCCCTAAGTTAACACATGAAGAATTAGGCAAAACGGATCGCTGCAGCCTCAGGGGATTCCCTGCAAAAGCATATAGTTAAACAAGGAAGGAAGCCACTTACCGTACAGGACTGCAATGAGCGACACCGGCATGACCAGGATACCCACCAGCATGTCTGCCACGGCCAAGGACATCAGGAAGAAGTTTGTGGCATTCTGCAACTTCTTCTCCAAGGACACAGCCATAATTACCAATATGTTCCCCCCAATGGTCAGCAGGATGACAACCAAGATCAGAAGGGCTGGCCAGTTCTTCTCCCTCATGGACATCCGAGAGACTTCGCCCTTCTCTGAGGCATTAGGAGGATCAGATGTAGGCAAACTCTGATTCAGAGTCAAATTGCTGCTTAGGGACCAAGCCATCAGACCACCATGCAAGCTAAAATCCAGCGTAACAGACACTGTCGTTAAGCTGAGTAATATTCCAGTGCTACTTAAAGTGCTCATCGTCTGGGACTGGTTTTTCTGTCTCTTAACTGTGCCTCAGAGATGATCCCTTTTCCAAACTGCAGGTCCAAGGCAGATGCCGAACTTCACAAAACCTGAGCCAGAAAATCATTTGCTCTTCCATAGTGAAACAACTTTACAGAAGTTAGTGTGGAGCTCTTCTAGTTTCCTTAGATGTGGTGGAAGGTGACCACTGACCAGCAACCTCAAGGGAAAGGAGACTTTGCAATCTCCAGCTGGTTTCCAGTTCCACCATTCTGAAAAGGAAAGAAAAAGTATATTCTTCACTGAAATCATAGTATACACTCCACCTTCTTTATCCCCATGCAAATGACATTCTTATTCTCTTCCTTCCTGCTGTTTAGGATGCTCTTCAGACTGCCAGTAATTTATCTTATGGGTACAGACTATGCCTACCATCATGGGGGAGACAATAACATCAGTGTGCTCTGGCTGGTTAAAAGCTGATTATCACTAATTAAATGTTTTGTGAAACCTGCAAAAGCAAGTCTGAAGAGCAAAATATGTTTCAATTGATAGCCACTTCACAGATGCTCTGCCGCTGTGTAAAATAGTAATCGCACAAAATTCCAACCAATCCAGAAAGTGCAGCCAAAGCACAGTGTAAACTATCTCCTTAAATGGAAGTGTATATATTTTGTATATTCTAAAATAAAGCACAGTTGTAAAACCCCTCAGATGTTAACGATTAACCCTCCTATTATAATAAAGACAGCAGTTTTTATTGGGAAATAAATGGTGGATAAAGTACAATATATATTAGGCAACATTATACGATGCTGTATTGTCAACCTCTTCAAAGAAATAAATAACAGAGACTAAAGAGATCACTGGGCCAGTAAGCCCAGTCCCACCAAGCTGCTGCCCAAGACTGCTGCTCAGCATGTGTGAGTTTCAGCATCCTCATCACATGCACAGTCAGTAGGATAGATTTCCTCAGGGTATCTCACAAGATTTATGCTTCTTCATAAATTAGTTGACACCGAGGGCAAGTCAGATTATATCCCCTGGCTGCCCATTTAATACAGGCCAGAAAGCATCACGCTCTGCCTCTGAAGGAGTCCATTAGCCTCATCATTGACCTAATTCAGCAAATTAAGCATACTCTTAACTTCAGGCACATGCCTACACCTGCTAAGGCTAAGGGCAGGTATTCCCAATCCTGGCTAAATCACAGTCTCAGGAACTCAATTGTCTTAAGTGCCAATCCCGTACTGATGAAAACAGCAGCTTTGCTTTGAATTTTCTCTGCATCAATCGGGATCCTAACAACCATGTACAGCATAGGACTAAAAGCACAGAAGGAAAGGAGTTAGAACAACAAACCCCCGATACATACACTGTATGGAAGTTGACTGGTAAGTGGAATAAAATCAATAGCGTGCAACCTAGGTCGAGCAAATCCTCAACATCTCATGTAGTTCACAGGAAGAAAAGCTGTTCTATTGCTGTTAATCAATAAACAAAAGCCAGATTTTAGCCCTTGTATACACTGTGGCACACATGCAACACAGCCACTTGCTGTCCAAGGATCAAAAACTGAATGTAATTCATAGGATTACACTAGATTTTATGTAACATAAGAAGCACTCAGAGTCCTATAATAAAATATTTAGCATTCATGGAGCTCTTGGAAACTTACTAATGGGCTCTATGCACAAAAACATTTCTTAAATGAGCAGTGTGTACAATGAACCAAGATTTGCTTCTGCATTATAGTTAATTACTCCCAAAGGGTCTCTAAACCTCATATTTAGGAGGAAGTTTTACATTATGTGCACAGAAAATAATTTTGCAGCTGCACATGCAGATGAATTAACAAGTAGTCACTGGACGACTTTTATTTCCAAGTTAGCCCATCTAAAAATCTCTAGAAAGTTTAAAAATACTTCTGAGTATTTTTTTTCAAAACACAGCTCTTACTTTAAAGCTATGAACAAAATTAACCATTTTTCCACATCACCTTTCCACAGCGAAGGAGATACTAGGCAGCTTTGCAGCACTTGAGCTTTGCTGGGTGGGACACCCCCAGTAAAGCCAGTGTGAATTTCTGTGTCTCCAGAAACTCACTCTCTTGAGTCTTGGTCACTCCTAATCATGCCACAATAATGCTTTGGCAGGATGAGCAGAAAGTTCATGCTCAAACATGAGGACACAGTCAGGCAGCAGGACACCCAGCACTGGTCTTACACCTTCCCCGGTCTGAGCTCTTGGAGGTTTTGGAGAAGGTGACACTACTACTGCTCTTACCACAGGTGTGAATGGGCATGATGCTCTTGTCATGAGCTAGTTAGAGCTGCCAAGGGAACGTGGGCAGGGAGATGCCTTAACTCTAGATCATAAAAAACCCAAAGGGACCAACTAACCTGCAATAGGAGATTTTCTGAATTAAATATGTCTAATTTTATAACTGCTCTGGACTGAATACTGAAGTGTTCAGTAGGGTCATTCTTCTCTTGCATTTCACAAATGTCTCTGTAATAACATGAATCACGTTGAATCAGAACATGGAGTTAAAAAAATCAGTAGGCAGAATTATCCCTTGCTTACTCATCTGTTTTATTATTAAAATTAAAATGTACATTTTATGGCTACTAACATACTGCAAAGCGTGCAGTTCTAGAATTATACTAGTCACCAAATACAATTTGATTTGAATGAATTTATCCTCAGGGGAAACATCAGTTTTGTCAGGAAGGTCGAAGAAAGAGATACTTCAAAATTCATTTGCTTGCTCTAAACAAGCAGTTTTCAAACCACCACTGAGACAGACTTTAAGAAAAATGCTTTTTTATACAAAGTAAATTCTGCAAATCTGGTACACAGTAACTTCTCAGCAAGAAATCTACATTTTCTAAAGTCTAACAGATTTCTCAATAATCCTCTCCCCACACTGCTGTCAGTAATTAAAATTGTACATGTTCTACACGCAAAAGTAAAATTATACTACGATACTGAGAAACTGAACTTTTTTAATTAGGACTATAAGGGTAAAAATTAATCTCAGACTCCAAATTCAATCTTTGCTATTAGAAAGAACTACGATTTCTTTTAAAACTTGGCCCATTCACCTGTCTATTACTTGGAGTGACTCATGAAGAGAACCATTACTATTTTTGCGCCCAAGTAGAACTAGGAAAAGAAAAAGAAATCACAAAGACACCTAAAATGTGTTTTCCAGGTGCAATTATGGAAATGCAATACCTGAAATAATAGCTACATATGTAGAAGAGACGTGTAGAAAAAAGTGATGACAGTGGCAGGAGTTCTGCCTCACCCTATAGCCCCCAAATTCCTGGTTTAGATGGAGTGAATAAAACATACTGAGTGAGTGTGCGATCTCCTCATCGAGATCATTGATAAAGATATTAAACAGAAACGGCACCAACACTAAGCCCTGGGGAACACTACCTGTGACTCGCTGCCAACTGGATTCAACTCTCTGGGCCCAGTCATCCAGCCAGTTTTTCACCCAGCAAAGTGTACGTCCATCCAGGCCATAAGCAGCCTGTTTCTCCAGGAGAATGTTGTGGGAAACAGTGGGAACAGCTTTACTAAAGTCTAGGTAGAGAACATCCACAGGCTTTCCCTCATCACCTTGTGGGTCACCTTGTCGGCATCGGGTTCTCTAGTGGCAGGGACGGCTTGGAGAGGACATCAGGATAACAAGGGTTCTCAAATGCAGTACAGGTTTTAGCCAAGATCATAATGGTTAAAAAAAAAATATCTCTTAATTGCCTTAAAGTCAATAAATCAATAGAGGAAGCATTTTGTACATTCATTTTGAAAAATCATACATGGGAATTTGACTACGGCAATGCTAAAGATTGGCCTCCACCGTCAAAACTAACCATCCTGTTGCTTTGATAATACTTTTATATTATTTTACATGGATTCTGGCTTGAAATTATCAGCCTTCTTTTTCACTGCATCCATCAGTCTCCATAAGGTAAAACTTTATGACTAATTCCCTCAGTTACAGTCTTCTAAGCATGTCACTGTACCAGAAAAATAATTCACATTTTATTCATAAATTCTGCATATATTTAAGAAATATCTCCATAATTTTAAATTAAAACCTGTGCCTACAACAGATCTTTCCAATAGCTAAATACAAAGCACACATACTGAATTTTGTGATCAATCATCAATTCTAGCTCAACCTACTACTGACAGTCCTCAGAATAATTTAAACATTCAGCAATGCCAAGTTCTTGTCTATGCCACTCTTGCTTTTTGATAGAGGTAAGTAATGAGTTCTTTGGGTGCTTTTTTTTTTTCCTTCAGTCTTTAAGTCCAGTTCAGAATAAACTGAAGCTAGAAAAACATATTTGTTTCTCTTCTATCAAGAACACATGAATTATTTAAAGCAAGAGTTTGGTATGGTGAAGTTTTCAGATATTCCAGAAGGTTAAACTGAAGAGAAACAAAAGCAGCAGTGGTTCATAAGTCTGTACTGTTGGGTTCACATGCCTTTGGGAGTGTTTACTACCATTACTCTCGCTAAAAGGAAAAAAAAAACCAAACAAACCAACCAACCTTTTCTGGAATAAACACGATTATTTTTTTCCTATGAATTAAATGCATTCGTCTTCAGTTGTTTTACTCTTCAAAGCTCAAAAGATATTCTCTTGGAGAAAATCAGCTGCCCGCTGAGAACTCAAGATGTTCTCCAACCCCCAGCCAGGATCCTGCCTCTCCTGGACAGACTGCAGAGCTCCTGTGCTCTTCTAAATCATTTAATAACCCTCTAGGGCTCAAAGCCTGGATGTTAACAACAAACATTCAAAATTCGGTAAGAAATAAAAAATCATCAACTTAACCTAGAAAAAGAACCTGAGTTGCAGGCAAGCCCAGAGAGGAGAACAGTATGTTATTTCACAATAAATCTTGCTGTAAGGAACCAAAGTACTTACACCATCAAAGCCAATGACTTCCAGCAATTCCCTTCTGCAAGAAAATCAAGTAACACCCAATGGCTTGTTAAAGGCATGAAGGCCATATGTAAGAGGGAAAAAGATTTTTTTCACTTAACTGTCAGCAGTATTCAATTTCCTGAGTTGCGTTCACATTTCATTGATAAGCAGATGAAAGACAACAAGTTGTTAAAGATCAAACATATTTTTAAATCAAAAATCTTTCCTTCAGCCTTGGTTTTGCTGGTAGACCTCCATAAGGGTAAAAATAAATCTGAGGTTGAATAAACAGAAATGCAAGAACTGTGATTTTTGACAGGGAAACAGTTGCAGATAGTTCACAACTATCTCAGCTAGACAGTCAGATGATGTAAATTGTCATGGCTCCATGAAGCCCTTCACAAACTGGCAAATAATTTTAAATTATATAATAGGATACACAGTTTAGGCTCAAGAAGGCAGATTTAAGGCTTCATTCATTCTTCACTCTAAACTCTGTATTTCCTGATACTTGCATGTTTACTAATCTATCTTTTTAATGCACCGCAAAATTCATTTTCATTTTTCTTTGGAACAGAAAATTGCTTTAAAGTACATCTCTTTATGACTCCCTTGCTAGGGCCCCTTAGGTTTTAGTGACAAATAAAATAATTTTTTTATATATACGGAATTTTAAGCGCTTGCAACTCATCTTTCTCCTCTTTGTAGGAAAGCACCCCTATTTTAAAATGGTGTGTGAGAATGCAGCAAGTCCAAAAGAGACCATCAAGGTGATTTGGGCTGAAGCTCATTAAATACTTGTTTTTGTTCAGCACCAGGTTTGTTTCAGCCCAGATAAAAAGCATTGAACAGGGATGTATTTGCTGTCCACAGCTACCTGCTGGTGCTTATGGAGGAAACAGTGAGACTCTTCTGAGAGCTGCACAGCAAAACGACAAGAAGCAACTGATAAAAGTGCCAGATCTAAGGAAATGATGTATAAAATAGGAAATAAATGGATAAAAGATATCACAGTGGGGGTGGACAGACAAGGGAATTGTGTCGCAGATAGACTGCTGCGTCTCCATCTTTGGAAATGCTCAAAACATAGCTGAGGATTACCCTCAGATGCTCAATCTAACTTTGAAGTTAATTCTGCCTTAAGTTTGGGCTTGGACTAGAAATCTCAAAGAGGTCCCTTCCACCTTAAATTATTCTACGATTGGATCAGAAATGTGCTTCTGAGCAAAGCTGTCCAACCTGGGAGTGTTTTTGAGCTTCTGTTCCTGGATACACACTCGCCATGCTTGTCCCTGCTGCTCAAGCTCAATTTAAGACCAGCAGATCTTGTCCCCTTTTGCTTCCCCAAAGCCAGAAACACACCTGTGTGCTTGGGTGGGAGAGCACAACTGCGAGGACCACAATCTGCTCAATGTGGAGACCAGGAACCTACAGCTGCACGAACACATGCCCCCATCAAACCGTGCAGATGTACACAGCAATGCCAAGTCCTCACCTCTGGCCAGCTGTTGAGGTCACAGGCATCTGAGCAACCTACAGTTCAAGTATATTCTGAAAATCAGCAACTGCAGAAAGCCTCAGTTCATTTTAGTCACTTGGTTGAATCAGGAAATTTTCCTGTCTTTCGAAAGCAATACATGCACTATCAACTCAGAGGGATGCTTCCACAATCATTTCAGTAGAAAAAAAAAAGGAAAATCAAAACCTAATGACTATTCTGCAGATACTTACTTCAAAATTAATTGAAGATGCAGTCCAGGGAAGTGCTTATGCCTATTTCTAAGTATTTAAATACTTTCCAGAGCCACTTTTGAACTAGCAACCATATTACTAGCACTTTGACTAGGGAATTTCTTTCCAAGGAATTATTCAACACTCCCTCTTCAGTTTTGCAAGAAATTCTGGAATTCTTCCCAGCAGTTACTGGAGATAAATCAGTGTAAAATACCACTTAATAAAACCTTAGGGAAACCTCCCCAAACACAGATTTTTTAGCACTGTTTTTTTTAATTCCAACACAGAAAATAACTATTTAATTACTTGCAAACTATAAAACAATATTTCATTTTTCACAGCAAGAGGAAACTGGATTTTCTTAGACACAAGTTCAAGTAATGGTATTTTGTAGTATCATTATAATGAATCAGTACCATTCTGTCCAAAACCAAATAACATTAATTTCCCTCTCTGTATCCTCCCTCATACTGAGCCAGAAAGGCATTAATTTTTTTCCAGACATTTCAAGGCAATGCAAGCACACAAAAGAGATCTTAATCTACCTTCTAGCAGTAAGACTAGCATTCTTATTTTTTATTTTCCCTTGGTGGAAGAGCACCCGGGAACCTCACAAGAAGATGTAAATACTCTGCCACTCCCTGCAGTGATGAACTTGCTCTCTCAGCTCATACACACAGAAATACTACAACAAAATAAATCTGAGTCTCATCACATACTGTTCTAACCTCTTGGAATGATTACACCATAGCAGCAGTGGCTGACATTCACCTTTGTAAAAAGACCAGCTGAGCATCCCTCAGCCTCCTTGGCAGGAATATTTTTAGATCCTTACTATTGTGTGGAATGTTTACCTGCCGCAGCACATGGAGTTAATCGTGAACTAAAATTTGGGTTTTCATAGAATCATAGAATGGTTTCCGTTGGAAGCCATCCAGTCCAGCTCTTCCCTGCAATGAGTAGGGACATCTTCCAATAGTTCAGACTGCTCAGAGCTCCATCTAAACTGACCTTGAATGTTTCCAGGGATGGGGCATCAACCACCTTTCTGGGCAACCTGTGCCAGTGTTTCACCACCCTCGTTGTAAAAAATTTCTTCCCCATATCTAGTTTAAATCTACCCTCTTCTAGTTTAAAATCATTACCACTCAACCTAGTGCAACAGGCCCTGCTAAACAGTTTCTTCCCATCTTTCTTACAAAACTTCCTTTAATTACTGAAAAGCCACAATAGGGTCTCCCTGGAGCTTTCACTTCTCCAGGCTGAACAAATCCATCTCTTTCAGCCTTTCCTCATAGGAGGAGTGTTCCATCCCATTGATTAGTTTTGTGGCCTTCCTCTGAACCCGCTCTGATAGGTCCATGTCTTCCCTCTGCTGAGGTCCACAAGCGGAGTAGAGGCGCAGAATCACCTCCCTCAACCTGCTGGCCACACCTTTTGACACAGGCCAGGATATGGTTGGCTTTCTGGGCTGCGAGCACACATTGCCGGCTCACATACGGCTTCTCATCCACCAGTACCCTCAAGTCTTTCTCACAGGTCTGCTCTCAACCCATCCATCCCCCAGCCTGTATTGATATGGGGGGTTGCCCCAACCCAAGTGCAGCACCTTGCACTCGGCCCTGTTGAACCTTATGACGTTCACGTGGGCCCACTTCTCAAGCTTCTCCAGGTCCCTCTGGATGATATCCTGTCCCTCAGGCATGTCACCCACACCACTCAGGTTGGTGTGATCTGCAAACTGGCTGAGGGTACTTATTGATAAATAAGGAGGTATCCTTGTTGCTAAATAACTAAAAGCATCCAATAGCAGCATTAAAAAGTCAACATCTGCTATAGGCATCGCTTATTTGTGCCCTGGCACAGAGTTGTGAGCACACAGAATCACCCAAGGACACCCCTCTGCCAACACTGAGTGATATTACCTTGGTCTCTGTTGAATTCAGTCATATGTCATGGAAAGCATCATATGTAACACTGGTGGAAAATCTTATGCAGGAGGTTTTTTACCCTCAACTTTTCAGGGCTGTTGTAGCGAAGTACTGTTAAACTCTTTCCTACTCACAAGAAAACCAACTCTTCTCTCCTCTCTTAAATGCTTCACATGACAGCTCTTAGTTTACAGCATTAAGGTCTGGAAATGAGAACTTACAATGTTTTTTTCCAAAATAAAACATAATAAACCAAAACAACAAAACCCTCGCCTGGCTTTCTGTAGCTAACTTTTACCACGTTTTAAAGCCACGCCTATTAAAAAACCAGAAGAATTCACAATTTTCAGCAGTTGTTACAGGACAGTGCTCTCTCCCATGTGTGATTGAATATCTTCAGAATTCTAAGTTACCTTATATATGGCGTTTCTTACCAGTAGGTAAACATCCATAAGAAAATACACCTAAATACATACATGCAACTAAACAAAAGATATTCATGAAGTGGTCTATTTTCAAATTATATTTTTTTGCAAAAGTGTCACATTCAATAAAAACGAACCTGACATTCTTTAGTTATTGTGCATACTTCGTGACAGCAATCGAGAGCAGCAGTCTATCTGGAAAGGAACAACATGAATATTCACCAGGCCAGATCATGAGTCATGGTATGAATGTACATACATCATTACATAAAACACATGTGCCCGTTTTTAGGGGAATGGTGGTGACTCATCTATTACTTTATAAGGCAAATTTCTTAATCACGCAAGAAATCATTTGATGCTACATTTGTAGCTTTCTTTTCACTCCAGTTCTCCGCATCTTCTGAAATCATGCCAGTTTGGTAACATCATTTTCTAAGGAAGAAACCAGGATTTATTATGCAGCGTCATGGGGCACACGTGGCACCACATGCCACACATGATCCAGGGAGAATCTTCCCTTTGCTTTGCACATGGACCCTGGGCTAGGGCAGCTCAACCCGTCACGCCTGTGTGCAGCCCGGTACATCACCAGAATATAGCTACTCGCCATGTTCACGTGGCTGAAATCACTTCTCTCTTAAACTGACCTTCCCAGAAAGCACCTGAACCTGCAGAACTCTCTAATTCAAAGCTTAGAGAGAGATTTATTTTAAATTATAAGATATTTAATCGAGGCCTCCTACCCAATGTGGTGGTGCATTACTAATATATGCTACTGAGTGCCTCTCCTGTTGTCAGTGCTGCTTGATTCTCTTTAAAAAAAACCCAAATCACACATTCAGATAAGCCAGGGGAAATGTAAAGCAAAGGTTAAAGCATAATAAAAAGTATCCCTTACAAACGGACAAACTGCTCAGAACTTTTACTCTAACAGTATAGTTAAGGATGTGATTTCACATACCTGTACAAGGTCAGAGAAGGGATTATTGATATATTCATGAGTTGGGTTATCTGTATCTGATACATGATGACAGTTGGTGTGAGAACAATTAAACAGAAAATGTAGCTATTCATACAGTTACTACTGTATGGAAAATGCTTACAGAATGATTCAAATCCAGGTCTTTGCAGCATGTAGTCTCTTGCACACCAAAACTCTGGTCCCTCCACTGCATCACTTTTTAAGGTCTATGGAGATGCTCTACAACCTTCCTCAACAGAGAAGGAGACCATTACATGGTAGCTGTATTTTTTTCTCCATTTCATTCTGATTTTTTTTTTAAATGATGTCAAACAAAAATACTTACTTTGGGAATTAAATGTACTGATGATTCCAAACCAGGATGCAAGACCTACATGGGGAGAGGCTGGAACATTGCACAGGAGAATCTGAATGGCTTTGAGGACTGAACTAACTACATAACTAATGATGAAATGTGACAATACAAACTATAAATAACTAACAGAATTTGGCTGTAAATTAACAGTTTATCAGTTGGAAACAAAGATAATTACTTCAGTGGCTGAGCCATATGCGAGCACGAGGGACGTGAATAACACAAATATAATTTAAGCTATATATATACACCATGCAAGGGATTTCTTGTAAAGATAAGGAGGAATTAATGCCACTGGCGCAACACACTTGGGTCCCAAGATTTGTATTTTTATTTGCTAATCTGTTTTCAAGAAAGATGATTCAAACAGGAACAAGTCCGTGCATTCATCAGCAGGAGTGTCCTGTCTGTGAGCCAACCCTAGGCAGCAGGTCATGGATATGTTGCACCTAAGATGCATTAGTGCACCAAGAAGTTGAGTAAGGATCGGAGATTGCTGTGCTATACGGACACGGCCATGCAGACCAGCACCAGCAAAAACACAGCCAGCTCAGAAGCTGGGCGAAACAACTATTGCTAGACTGCACTCGTCCACAGGGACAGCAGAACAAGAGTGTCACTGGAGAAAAAAGCATACAAGGCTTAGCTGTTTTATACGTACAAGGTGACAATGTGCAGTGGCCTCCAACAAAGTGGATCTGATCACCACCACCACTCTGTGCCCTCATGGCACTTCTTTCTGCAGGCTCCACTGAGGCAAGGTCATAGACAGAACTCTTGCTTTGAAAAAAAATAAATAACAACCAACCAAAGACAAGGCTATTTACACAAGCAGGTTTGTGACATCGAGGCATTCATAAGGCATTTCTGAATTCCAAGTATTCCTCTGCCTTTCTTGGCAAGTTCTGTGTCTGCAAGAAAGCGCATTTTCTTCTTCAGCTACATCAATTATCTAAGTGGTCTTCAGCATCTCAACGATTACATGGTTCTCTTTGTACCAACTTGCTCTCACCCCTTCTTCCTCACCCTCACACCATTTGACCTCCTGTCTTCACCCTGCTCCTTCCCCACTCACAGCACCAGAGTGGTAACGTGGGTCGTACCCCACAGAGGTCACTCTGCTGACCTTATGCTCCCATCAACATGCAACGAGACTAGCTCCAGGGATGCTGACAGGCTGATTCAGCCCAAGAGTCCATCAGCACTCCCTCAGGCCAGCTTTCTTCTAGAAATCCAGGATCCCAAGTTTCAGCTGTTTTCCCTTACTTCTCTTTCTGATCAAATGCATCCTTACGCACACAAGCACCTTGCAAGCCTCCTTTCCCTTTTCAGCATTCAATAGGGACAGTTTAGTACTTTTTTTATTAATTTCTTCCAACAAGATGGCTTTTTTTGATTAAATCCTATTGCCTAGACTTTTAAATATTGTATTAGCTTGATTTAAAAAAAAACCAGTGTCTCATTTCATTTATTTAATTCTAGTTTCCTTCCTTTCCTAGGTCTTGCAAACCGAAAGAAAAAGAGTGTCCAAAAACTAAAATGTTTGATCAGCTTTGGGTTTAGTAATGAAGAAAGAAAAAATAAAAATACTGACCATTATAAGTCTTAAATTACATTTATATCCCCCAAAGTTTTTCAGGGGAAAAGACACTCCAGTACAAATTAAATTCATTACTAATATTCTTAATGCATTTATATGAATTTGAGCTTTCTTCTTCTGCTTTGCTTATTGTTATCTAGTATCAGTTAAGGCCTACTATTTCATATTCATAATTCATTGTTAATTATCCTAAGACAGGTGCAGCAACTCTATTATGAACAGTAGGGTTTTTTCCCTTCAGTCCCTTTCACCCTTTTAGAAAAGTAATAATTAACATCAACTGGTTTTCTGTATGTTCCACTGCTCTAAAAGCAAACAAATACCCCCATGCTAACTGCCTCATGCCATGAAGGGGCACTTTAAACTGGATGCTTTATTCTAGGTATATTCTGCATTGTGCTACTGCCCCTAAGCCAGGAGCAGATTCTGAGCTCTTACACTATAGTAAATCACAAATATCTTCAATTAAACAAAAAGGCCTAATCGCCTCTCTGGTCAGACAGACTATAGTATAGTCACTCTTGATTTGCACAAGAAAATAGGACAATTGCATTCTAACATCTTCAATGAGATTAGAAGCAGGCTTTTTATTTAGAGAAATAATTTGATTTTCAAAGCATTTGACTATTTCAATAGACATCATCGGTGAATACGTCAGGGCATGTAATAAGCCTAAAGCGCGAAGAAAAAGACTCATTAACTTTGAGAGAATAGACATATGGGCACATTGGGGTGGAGCTCTGACAGCTCCCAAATTATGTAAGAAGTGAAGAGCGAGGAGTCGGATGCCACACGCACATGTGCGGGAGTCATTTCCATGGGAGCAAATTGCAATGGCACAAACTGTCATCTATGACGTCAGTAAATAAGTCAGGAAAAGTGAAATGAAGGGGACAAAACATAATGGAAAACACTTCAGTTTCCAGCATGACGTGAAAGGCAAAGGAGGTTTATAAAAGTTGATGTAATTTGGATTAACATATAGATGAAATGTATGAGCATACACACAAAGTAATGATTCTGTGAAATTCTAATTCTACCACAAATAGAGGGCACGAGGCATGCTGAAACTGCTGCAGGGGAAGCAGTCCTGAGGTGGCTGGTGTTGCAAAGAGCAGGCAGATGCTTGGCTGTGTTTAACAAAACAGTTAGGATCACAACAAAGAATATGAAAATAGGAGAGAAACTTCAGACAATAGCAGGAACATAACAATGAAGAAAATATGGAGGTTAAAGACTAACAAAGAAACAGACAACCCCTGGTCCCAATGACAGTCTACAAAGGAAAACTGGTATTTAGAAGAGAAGGAAAACCGGTACTTAGAAGTGGCATCATTTAAACAGGATCCAAAACAGTCATTTCCTTTTTTTTAAGGAGTATTTTTCCTACATTTCCCTAAAATTTCAGTGAAATTTGTTAGGTGCATCAGTAGCATTTTCCAGTAGACGACTACTCTGTTGTGGTCAGAGATCCAAAGAGAGCCTTCGCCACATAAGCCATAGGTGATGGGAGATCAGCCTCTCCTTATGCAGGTCACTCTAGCATGAGTATATCAGAGGGAGGTGGTCAAATGCACTTTTAATAAACTCTACTAAGGAAAAATAATGAAACTATCAAAACAATTTATATATGAATCAGGTAGCGTCTGCATTTTAATACCTGGAACAAAGGCAACTGAACTCTAATGGAGTCGATTTTCTCTTGCAAGCAATTATTAAATTGCTTTCACTTTGTCAGCAAGGTAATATCTATGCAAACAGCTCAGAGTTAAGGAAGTAACAAACCATCAGTTGTCAAGTGGGGAAAAACATTCCCCTCCCTACCCTAGGTTAAGCACATTTCAAAGAGAAACACTTCTGTTCCTCTGGTAACAACAAGCCCTTCACAAAAGGGAAATACTCCATCTGAAACAGCAAGGCAGGTCCATCTCTTCTGGCTTCTGATTTCTAACAACTTCAGTATCCTCACAAACTGAAATAATTTGGGTGCTGGTACCATTTATTATAAGTGAATAAGAGTTTTGCCACTGACTCTAGTTAACCTGGAATTTAATTCTCCTTTCACAAGGAGCAAAAGCATGTTTGAAGGCAATAGGTGTATGTTTTCTGACATTTGAAGTCTTTGAGCAAAGAGTGGGTTTCTTGCCAGGGAAGTTGGTCAAACTAACAGTTTAGGTAGAAATTACTTTAGAAATTACAGCACACAGCAAGCACTCCATGGAAAGACATGAACTAAGGCTGGGGAGTCAGCAGCAGGGACATCTCTTTGGGCACACAGCCCGTTAATTACTCTGCTGATCAGTGTGGGGATAGGTGCAACACAACGACAGCCAGGCTGAGTTTGGGAATCAGTTCTGTCTTTACACAGCATGTGCTGTGCCACGCAGGCACTGCTGCTCCATCAACTGCAGTTTGGGATTCCTAATACATATTTGTGCCAAATATTTCCATGCAGGGTGCATTAATTAATTTTGCTGGCCTGGTGACCTATTCGCAAAGAGGAAAGCTAAGAAGCAGAAGCCCAAAGCCCCAATTCCTGTATCATTCCCATTTATTTGGCCATGTTTCCTGTGCATTCCAACCTAAGGGAGATCGTTCCCTGTATCAGCAGACCAATATTTGGAACAGTTTCAGTAATGGGGCTTGAGAATATTTATGCAACAACAATGCAAACACCTCTCAAATTCTGTGACAGCAAAAGTGCATCTTATGTTTCAATTTCCTAAACTCACCACCAACTAATACAAAGAAATGACCGTGGAAGTATTTAAGAACAAGCCGCATCAGGCCAGGTAACCTAATATTTTAAGTAACTTTAAACTAGGCAGTGTAACCATCACAAACACGTTTTGATAAATGGAAGCACTCTAAACATGAAATAATTATGTTTCTTCCATTAATTAACAGGCAATAATAGACTTTCATGTGCAGATGAGCTAACAAGTTGTCATAATACAATTTTTAAATTACACCATCGTGATTTTTCTCTCACACATAACAGACCCTCAAGGAAGATTTACATATAGAGGTCAGTGGAGTAGAAAACACATTTCTCAGTTCCCAGTTTTATTACACCAAAGTAGTACAAAGAGCAATTAGAAACACTAACAGTGAGGCTGAAATCTGCTCTATCTACATGAGTTAAAAGGACTACGTCCCACCCCACTGAAACTGCCATGAGCCACAGCGCTGGTGGGAATCGGTCTGCAGGGATGAAATGGTGACATTCAGACTAGGGGACACAACACAAACCTCTGCCATCACTACTCACTATCTCCTTAGTGATTTGGGGAACAAGTCACTAAGCCAGTCTCTCCAGCTGATCTGAGAGGCACACAGTTTTGAACTCACAACTTCAGCTTGCAAGCTCCTTAATGAACTGTCTCAGTAACTCCCCAAAGTAGAAGCAAATTCACTCCTGTCAATGCACGATCCTTAAGTAAAGGAGAGGAAGGCAGGATGCAGAAGCCCATAACAGGGCTACAAGAACATCTAAAATTTACTAAGGAGAAATTCCTTCATGGAGTGAGCCGCAGACCCTGTTTCCAGTTGCAAAATAAGTTTCCATGAGATTCCCCTAGGCAGAACTAGGCTTTACGTACTGCTCCAAAATTAACAGACCTCTCAGTGTAATTAAAAATAATTTACTCAAGCACTTTGTTCCGCAATTCTGAGCTGTCAGAAACCCAAGGAGTTCACTGCAGATCCTGACGCAAAACAGGACAACATTCTCCGCTGGAAAACCCCTTTGTGCAAGATGACAGTCAATAGGTGATAGCAAAAACTGTGCTGGTTGTGATGTGCTACTGTACAATGCTTTGCAATAGCTTCAAAGAAAACGAGGAGTTTCTGGCAGAACAGGCATCCAAGCATTATTCCAGACCAAGGCTACCAAAACACACACCTGGGAACACCCATCAGCGATACTGAACCAGAAAGGAAGATGAGAGGAAGGTAGACATGTTCACCAAAGTGGAGAGCGCCATACAAGCTGTTAGAAACCTCAGGGATGGAAAAGGCATCCAGCAGTCATTAAACATAATGGGTAGAAATATCAGCTTACATTTCTGGAGCAAAACCGAAGACTTTGAACCTACCTCCTGTCTCAGTGTTTAAGTACAGCTGTGAGAGCTGTCGAGATGCAAAATTTTAGAAACCAAATGCCTCTGAAGCACTGAATTAAGTCACCTAAGTACAGCTGATGCAGCTCAAGAAATCCGCCTGTAGTTATTTGTCTCTGTATCAATTATAAAAAAAAGCCCAACAAACACAAAGAGGATCCTGAGACAAAAGCAAGTGAAAAGTAAGGCACATTACCTTTAAGTTCTTTCATTACCAGCCAAGTTTTATGACTTCACGTTTGCTGAAGGACCAAGGGAGGGTGTAAGTATTATAACTATGGAATATACTGACCTAAGGCATAGAAACGTCACCAAATATGGGGACCTGAGCCCCATAAAATCAGCAGTCCACTCTGCCCTGGGCACAGGAGAGCTCCAAAAGTAAGAAAACATGAAGTTAATCCTGCTTTCACTTTCCCAGCAAAGCTGTGAGGGGACAGACATTGTTCAAGCACAGAACCAAGGAGGAAAGCAGAAAAAAACAACACCCAAAAACTAGACATAGTAACTTCATTGACAGTTGATAAGGCATCAATTTTTTTTAAAGCAAATTTTTTTATATTTGATGCTTCTATAGCATTAATTTAGAAATCTAAATGACATAACACTTTGCACTTCCTAGATAAAAGCCATATTGTAGTCATTGGGATGTAGAAGGGCTTTATTCTACTAAAAATATCAGCACCACGCTGCAGTGCAGAAGCCCTGAAACACTGCAAGACCCCACTCTGAATCAGAGCAGCTAATTCATTCAGAAACAAGGGTGCTGCACTTCTCCCCTGGATCCTACTCACTGTGCCACTGCAGCACACTGAGAGAAAAAAGTAAGGTAAGTGAGATAAAACTGCTTTGTTTGGCAGCTTACAGAAAGGGTTACTTCTCACTGAGCTCCAGAAGAGCTGTGAGGCTTCAGTGACAACACCTAGGAGTGTGATTGGGAGGGGAGGGTAGAAAAAGCTGGAAGAACAGGGCTTAGTTCTTGAGTATTAGAGGTGTTTTGGTAGCTCAATATTACAATAGTCATATTAAAACATAACAAGAAAAAAAAGGAAAAGCTGGAGCTTACATCAAAGCCAAACTGTCCATGCAGTGTTCTCCCAAGAGGGAAACAAAGAGAGCACCTCTGAATCTTAGCGTATGATGGGGAAAACACAGAATAAACCTTTTTTTACTGGAACTGTTGAGATACAGGACAAGGCTGGAACTTCAATCTGAAAGTTAGTGTTTTAAACAACATCATAAAGAATTCTGGTAAACATCTTAAAATACATCTTACTCCCACTTACTACTATTTAATGTTAAATGAATTCTTGTTACTTCATTTCTTTCAAGCTGCAAAGCACAGTCCAGCAATGAGACGTAGCTGCAGTCTGAGTTACTCAGATTCCTGCTTACATATTACTTTGGGAAAAATGAAACTGGCCCAGTGCTCCCAACTGCCACAGGGCATCCTCCTACCTTACTTGTATAAATATTATTTAGAAGATTTCTTTATCAACACAGGCAGTGTGAAGCACGTTTGCTCTGATGTGCTTCACACAGAGCTATCAAAACCAAAGTCCTACATAGCCAGGTGTGCACGGTATGCTGATTTTTATAAGCTTAACCTGATGTTTGAGTAACAGCAGCTGTGCACTTAAATCTCTTCCTCTCTTCCCCCCATGCCTCACATGCAGAGGTGATAGCAACAAACCATCAGGAAAATAATTCCTACATACTAGGAGTATCCTTTATTTTAGAAGAGTTTTTTTTATTATTGATGCTTGTAAGATCTTCCACAGAATCCCAAGTTCCGTACTGTTTTGTGACATTTAAGAACAGACTCTGTTCAGGCCCTGCTGAAGTAGCTATTGAAAAAACAAGATTTCTTCCCAATTTACTACCTTCCAGCTCAGGTTGGATGGTAATGAGCTTTATATAAAAGTATATGCACGAATGTACATACAAAATCCAGGTATAATCTTGATCTTTATCAGTTTGTCAGTAATAGCTCAGTATTAATTTGTTTTTCTAACATATATTGGGGGAGGGTGGTGGTAAGGAAAGAGAATGAAAATAGACTCCTGGGGGTTGGACATTTCCCTTACCAGAATATCTGCCTGAAATCCCTGTTATCTGGGAAAGGACCTTTATACCTAGAAGAGGGTTTGGGCAGATTTCAGAACCGATGGCCGTCTTTCTATGTGACTGATAAGAGTACCTTCCATTCTTCCTTTTCCCAGTAGCAGCTGTATCCTGGGGTACCACTAGGTTCTTTCCAAAATAAATGTGGCACATCTGCTATGATTTATCTTCACAACTCATAGCTTAGAGTTACAGACAGAAAATATATATTACAAGGAAACATCTCCACTGTACGCTCCAGCATGCTGGAAGAGTTCCCTCAGCTGCAAGGAGGAAGCTGCAAATTGCCTGCAAAGGTTGAAGCAACATCTCCAACCGACTAGCCCCATCTTCTGCTTCTCTCCTAATTTGGGGAATTGTCATTGATCTTGGCAAGTTCTCCAGCTTCTGCAACAGGAAAAGTTTTGTGTTGCTGTAGGCAGAGGAAAAGGCTTCTGCAGGCATGAATAAACCAACAGAGAATTTCAGGAAGGGTTTGTTGTTTGTGTTTTTCCTTTTCCAAATTACCCCATAAAATCCCTACAGTATATGTCACAAGTACACATGTTTTCATAAAATAAGAGTCAGTAAAGCAGTAGTTCTTGCACGTAACTTCCCTCTAGGCCCTGGCATGGGCTGTGTGTTGTGCGGGTGCCAGCACCATGCCAGGATCTTGCTCTGCTGAGCAGCACCGTGGACCCCCAACTCCTGCTCACCCCAATACCAGCACTGCCACAGAGGAGGCACCTACGACTGACAGACCAGTCCTAATGTGCCCAACCCGTAACAATTGTAATACACAGAAACAATCTGGGAAACTGCAAATAAAAGACATTTCTGTAAGTATACTAGTGTGGTTTTAATTAATTTTAATAGTAGTTTACTTAGTAGTTATCAGATTTTGCTTTAGGTTTCTTCATCTTCCTACCTGCAGAATCTGGGGTTCTTCAAAATGCAGACACTAAGGCTATCAAGTCTTAGTGCACAAGCCATTACTTTAGACCCTGCTTCCTTCTGATATTAAAAATACTCTTCTCTTCATGTAAAGAGATCAGGCATCTCTGCCTAACAGTCTCAACACTGAGGCTTCGATGTTCTAGGGTATGGAGCTAATTTCTCACCATATCAGGGCAGCTCAGGGAGAGAAATGGGCGTTGAGCCCTTTATAGCTGGTTCAACAGGCTGTGTTTGTATCAGGTAGGTTATAAGTATTGGGATGTATCCATTAGGTTTTCTCCTTTGTATTACATAGAGGGACTAAACCAGATAAACAATTGCTGGCTTCTAAAATTATGCTATGATTCAGTTCTATTATGTCTGTTTAATGACTAGTAAAGATTGTTTATCATCTCATACACTCTCATCTTAAAGACTGCCTTACGCATGATCATAAAAAATGAACCTACTTTATCTTAACACCTTTGATAAATTCTACCTATGTATCAATCCTATTTACTTGTTTTGCCTGCAAAAAGTAAGACGTAATGAAAAGAATACTTGTTAGTTTCTTGGGAATATTTCCACAGAACATTTTTTTTTCTTGCCAAAAAGAGATGTGTTAAGTCAATGTAGAAACTTTCTTTGTGGGGAAAGAGTTTTGATGCATTTCTCAACAGAAAGTACTGGACTACAATGCTGAGAAATTTTCATTTTTGCAGTTTGAAAACAAAAATAATCCTGAAGTTTGAAATTACTTTTTATGTGCTATATTTAACAAAGTAGCAGCAAAAAAAAAGTCATATTAAAGGTTATATAAAAATAAAAATGCCCCAAAGCTTATTTCTCGTCGAAATTTTTAGTTTACAGAGGCCTTTTGACATTTGTACACTTTCTCAGATTTCACACAGGAAAAAATATGGACTCCTGAATAACAGTTGTGGGCTAGAAAAGCTGTTTTCCACCTAGCGCTAGTTATGTTATTAGGCTAGCAGTGAAAGAGAGAGACACCATGTTACTCTCTGGATCTAACAACTTCTTCTATCACACTAAGATAAAAATGTGTGAACACCAACCACATGGAATACAAGTTCTTTGTTTTTCTTTTCCTAATGAACTGTGCGAAGAATGCAACATAATTAAGCCTTGAAGAGAAACTACTCCACTACCAGAGATACCAAAACAGCTCAGTTCTTTGGCTGGCACCCATTTCTGCAAATGCTGTCACAACAGTCTCCAAACTGTCACTTCAGCAACTGCCCCTCACAGGAAAAACATATTTCTTCTAATTAGACAAAATTCTAGCTCCATATTTGAAGAGTGTAATTTGATCTTTTCTGCAGAAACTCATTAACCACTTGAGTTTAATTATTAACATTTGCTTTAAAAATTCACTGAATTAACTACCAATTGTGTGAGTGCAGCTACTGCTTTGGAGAGACAATGCTTATTGCTGCAGTAAATGGGCGTGCCACCAGGGGAGTTGGTGTGGTCCATGTCCATCCAAGAACATCTCTGAATAGCAGAGATGTTGCTTCTACTTCTAGGTCTACCATCAGGTCACCAGATTTCTTTGGGCAGGTTAACTTCTTTTCCTTTCTAAATCTGTTCAGGATGGTCAGGCTGTGAATTGTTTGGAGCAGGGACTTCCCCTCTTTCTCCTTCAGTCCCACCACGCATAATAAAGTTCCCAATGTCATAGGGCACCGAGGTCATCACTGCAATCATAACTTATGGCAAGGAAGGAAGGTATGAGTACTCAGGGAACATGCTCCTGATATTCTGTCTGGTAAAGTAAAACTCCCAATATGAGAAAATAATGTAAAAATTGCAGGATACAGCAGGGTGATGCAGAGTACAGGAAACTTTTCTTCAAAAGCAGAAAGACATCATCAGAAAGCCATTTTCTCACAAGAGCTTTTAAATTTGAGTAGTCCCCCCTCCTCAAAAAAAAAATCAGCAGACAGCTCCCCTCCCCCTCCAACAACTACCTTCTTTTATTTTAAATCAGATGACTACATGCATTCAATGCTTCTCTTAAAAATGAACAGGTTCTTTGGGTTTTTTTGGTCTCATGGGAATAATTTCTCATAGAATCTATAGATTATGAGCAAGTACCTCCATGTTGAGGATTTCCTGAGTCCTTTTAAATTCTCCAGCTGGTATTTGTGCGGTGTTTTGGATATGCAGAAACATGTGAACTTCTCCAGAAAACCGAAGGCCTCCAGCACCAGCTCTCTGCAATTTGGATATTAACTCCAACAATTTTGCTTTACAGCAAAGCAATCTAACAAAAGCTCCTTTTTATTTTGTTATTAGACTTGACACACTTAAGCAACCTTAAAAAAAAAAAATCAGTGATATGAAGGAGCTAGATGAAAAATAAACCTTTCCAGCTTTCCAGTGTCATAAGATATTTTCAGATGAATAAAGGCATAAACTTACGCAAGAACTTCTACATAAACTGTAGTATCAGTCTGCATGAGACTCAGGCGCTTTTGTTATTTCTGCATTTGGTAAATTCAGGCATTACAGTTCCTGAAGTCCTTCGGCTTTTACAAACAGCTATGACTGACAGCCTCTAAATGCTCTGCTTTTCATAACAACCATGATTGACGGCGCTTTAGTGTATAGCCCAGTCAGCCTAACAATGTTATTGTTCTCTAATAATTACCTGATCAGTTTTTTTAATGTGCTGCTACTAGTATGGCTCAACTAAGTAAGATTCCTCAGAACTTTTCAGAAGTTTATTTAACTTGAGTTGGTTTGGGGCTGCCTTTCTGCAAGCCTGATTTTGTGGCAGCACAGGGCTTGTAGATGTTAGTGCCCAAGATGCATTGGCTGTTGATCCGCCTCTAACAGAACCTTTCCCTCAAAACCAGAATATATTAAAGCCCAAATATGTGTCACACTCACACAGTTTTTGTGCAAAGGGAAATGTTTCTTAATAGCCCCTGGATCGTTAGAATATAGCTGGTACTTTGTACGTATCTGGGGCCAGAGCCTTGCAAAGGATGCATGCCTGTAGCTGAGCTCAGTTCAGCACAGTTTATTATTTCCAAGCTGCTCAAGACGGCAGCTTGTTTAACTTCTGCTGAAAGCAATAATTGAGATTTTTCTATCTTACAGAAAGATTATCCTCAAGAGCACTCAGACAGGGGACCGACTTATGTGAATCTGTATCAGAAAATCACTACTCAGTGGGGTCGCTTTCCTCAGTATTTTCTGGTAACTACAAAATAAAATAAATTACATTCTTTTTATATGAAGGGAGTCAACTGTAGTGCTATATACTAGAGAATGACAATCCTAGTTAGAAAATGCTCAACCCTTTACCCTTGTACTAGGCATAAATCCAAGCTGGCATTCTTCCGAAATTTAAAAGTCAACCTTTTTCATCCTCGTCTTGATTTTCAAACAGGATGGAAGCAGGCAAGGCAGAAAAATGAAAACTCACATTGTCTTAGATTTCCAGCTGAGGAAGACCCAAGAATCTCCTGGATTTTTGCACATCTGTAAAATTAAACCTGGCAGAACAGCTTGAAGTTGAACAAAACATTACTCCCACATCAAAGTAGTATCGACAATGAATCTTAGTCCTAGGTAACTAGTTTGCCAATTATAAAAAACACCACCTATTTTGGAAACTTAGCGAATGCGTTTTCTTGAACCTGTTGAAAAAAAATTATAAAACCTACATAACTCGCAAGAGAGGCAAGAAAGGGTTTCTGTCAGAGGGCTACTAAAAGTATGTTGTTATATTATATTTAGTTACTCTTCAAAGTACTGATAAAGGAAACAACCCCTTGAAGAAGAAAGCACATTCAGTCTGAGTCTTTCTGAACATTTCAAATTCTTCATTGGGGTACTGAAAATAGTAAGTAGGTATCAGAATGAGAAAGAATAACATCTTTCTGGGACTTTGCTTTTGAGATCAGTACTGTGGATCTTGAGTACAGATTTGTAATTCACTGTTTGGTCATCTTTTCAAGAACTGGTCTAAAGTTTGTCCTCTGCACCAACGTACACCATGCATCACTAAACATACTGTAGATTCAGGGCTTAGATTTGCATACGTAACACCAGAATATAAAGTCTTTTTTTCACATTTACTGCAAATGAAAACAAGTATACAATGCACAGATTGTACAGCCTAATGGGCTAATTCTGCTTGTAAACATTTGATCACACAGATTTAAGGCCTACTTTGAGGCCAATTCAATAGTTGGGCCTTTATTCTTTGTTCCAGTACTTCTGAATTTTACAAACATATTTATAGAACTGGTTATTTCAATAATGTATAATCTATGGCCCTTGCCCCAACCTCTAATTGTCCACAGAGCTGATTCTGATATTGAGTAGTTTTCCCATACTGTAACCATACCAGGCATTTCCTAAAAGTTGGTTTTGAGTTGATAAACTATGTATGGAACGATAATGAAGTAATGAATCATTGCAATGACACTCCACTGTCTCACCATAGACCGAGGAAACTGTTCATTGCATACTAGATACAAAGTAGAGGACAAAAAAATTCAGCCATCTGTACTTTATGTAAACACCATGAGCAAGATTTTAAAACAGCTTCTCACAGATCTCAAGTGAATGGTATTTCTGACCTTATTTTTCAAGGTCTTTCAGGATGCCTTCCTGAGTTCTCAGCCCATCATCCTGCAATACCTCACCACCAGCTTGGGCTCAGAGACTCCTGAAATCTACTGCAGTCATCTCGGTCTGTTTTTGCACCTGAAGCTCTGTTCTTTCACACGCACGCAAGCTCTGTTTGCTCTCCAAAACAAATGTCGGAGAACAGAATAATCACCGCAGCGGCAAGCCCCCTTTGTGGGGCACAGAGAGGGTAGAAAAGGGTCATGCTTAGTACCTAGGGATCTACTCCACCACCAGCAGCAAGAAAGAAGTTTCCAAATAGATGATAGTAACATGCTTCTCCGCTATCTAAGGCACAGCGATGTGTGGGAAACAGGCACTGAAAAAATCAACATTTTCAAACTGGCAGAGATGCTGGTTTGCAGGGAGAAACAGTCCCTTGTGGATCCAGAACTTTTAAAAATGTTTAAAGCAGCTGGACTCCTTCTGGTGCTTCATATGAGATTCACAGACATTTCCCCATCACGGAACCAGCCCCTGCCAGACTCTTGTCCCATGGATCCTGTCATTCCTATGCTTCACAGACGCATAGTTAGTCTTGGGGTAATTCTGCTGCATGGAAGAGTAAGACGAAGAAAGTTTTTAATGCATTTTTAGGACTAGAAATGAGGACCAGAAGCCACATCAACAGGCAATTCTTCATAGACCACCAGCTGTCCACAAACACACATATGGAAGAAGTGCTAGCACCATCTAACAACAGCTCATATAAAACAACTACATAACTACAGTGTGCTATACCAGATATATCAAACTAAGACAAATTGGTGCTTAATTTTGAGATTTCTCCTCTGCAGTGGGTGGGATAAGCTTTTCCTTCAGCTTTTGCTGTGTTTCTGTTTGTCTCACCCTGCTCCCACCAGTTCTACCCTGTAATTGTATAACCCCCAGGTGAAATTCCAGAGAACACTCAATTAGATAAATTAATTATTGCTTACTCGATACAAGTGATTCATCCAAGCTATTTCAACATCATAGGTCCTTATAGGAGTTTTGATGACCCTCATTTTCACTTCAATTTTATAACAACAGGAAAATCTTCAGCACTGTTTTATGTTTCAATGTAGGGGGGAAAAAAAAGTACTGTCAGTTAAGGCAATCTTAAATCTTGACTAAATTACTTCTGTCCTCTCTAATTATTACTTTACCAGCAGATACACTTCCAGCATCCTTTACCTGTCCACATTTCCCTACATCCGTGTTCTAAAACCAGATGCTAATGAATCAGAATTTGTCTAATTTCCAATTTTGCTTATTATTTATCAGATCAGTTAAATCAGTTTCATTAGAGTTATAGGCTTAGTTACATAAGATGGATTTTTCTCTATATAAAAAATGTTAAGCTGCCTAAAAGTAACTAATATACTAAATTTTAATCTCTTTTCAAGGTCCAAATATATTATTAAAAAGCGTTCTTAAGCTGGCAAGAACATGCTTAGTTCTGGATATATCTTTTTAATTCAAAATTAATTAAACAAGAACAGAAAAAGTAAGTTGTGTTATTGAGTATAACAGACCCTGTAAAATCACACTAAAACATTTTAACATTCCAGAGACAAATCCGAAATCAGTCTGGTTTTGTATCTTCAAAAATACTAAGAAACATGAACATATTAATCTTGTCCATGAATGAGATAAAATTTATAGTGATGAGAGATGCATAGTCCTTCAGCTGCCAGAGGTTAGCTCCGGAGGTGGGAATGCTGCAGGTATCAAAGATCAGCATTGTTATCAGAGCCCAGGAGATGGGACACTGCACCGCACGGTCACACCAACTCTGGGAAGGGGCCAGCTTCGTTGTTTATTGCACACACTTCCTTAATTAGATCCTGAGAACCTTAACACATTGGTTTTTAAAAAGTGTTTCTCTTCTTGAAAGAAAATTACATTCCCTGGTGACAAATAACACAGGACATCCACTACTCACAGCCTTAAAACATAACTGAGCATTTCCCCAGATGACTCCTGCTGCATTTATCACCTGCCCTTGCATTGTCTCATCTTCCACATACGGAAAGGCCAACCAAATAACCACAATAACAACTTCTGATTGCCTTTGAAGGGCTTTGAAGCAACATCCTTCCACCCTTACAGGTTTTATAAATCTGAGACAGGTCTGCAGAGTAAAGTGTCAACTGGGGAGCAAAGCTTCCAGGCTCAAGAGAGAGCAGCAAGTGCTGTCAGTTCAGGGGTCTACAGCCTTGCTCCCCTGCTGTGCATCACTCATACCCGAACATGATTTCTTCCCAAGGCAAAATCACACCACTTGCTCTTTGCAGATTAGCACTTGACTGTTCAAGTCCATACTTCTCTGCTTCAGTTCACCAAGCAAACCTAAGCACTTTGAGTCTTTCAGTCTGGTTTATTGGTTTTGTGGGTTGGTTTTCTAGCCTGAGGATTTTGGGGCATTTCAGCAAAGTGGAAGAGAATGGAGCAATGACGTTATTTTTGTCCCATTTCCAGGCAGAGTGGCAGAGAGCCAGTTCTCAGAATTCTTCTGAGAAGCCAATTGATTCATGCTTGTCTCGAGTTCCAGCATCCTTGTGAGAAGCTGTCCGAGGGCAGCCAAAATAGTACAACTGCTTCACCTACTGCCAAACACTGAGATAAAAGGCCACTCTGTTTCAGTCATAAACAAAACCAGGGAACTGTCACAGAGCAAACAGACTTCCCTGAAACTCAGATTGCACCCAAAAGGTCACCAATCAATTAGTCATTGCCGCAAATCATGACTAATCAGCTCATCTACAAATCTTAATGAAACTAATGCTTTTCCACCAGGCTCGGGACCTAAAGGTTGATTTGACCTAGAGCAGCGCTGTGAACTGCACGGTGCAGGGCAGGGAGTAACGCTGAAGAAGCCTCCCCACAAGAACCACAGCGGGTCCTGCTTTACGCCAGACTTGATGGTGTTCTGTGGCAAATACAGCCAGCTTTCTACTTAAATACCTGCCCAGTGGCAGAAGCCATGCACACTGCCAGAATGGGAAGGGAAGAAAAAGCAAATTGGAGAACACCACAACCTGGGTTTCTTTTGGCTTTGCACAGTCTCAGAAACCAGCTTGTGTCAGATTCAGAGAGAAATGGGACTATAATTTAGACAGTAAAAGAAAGGCAGAAAATAGAGGGAGATGGTAAAACTAAGATAGCTGGGAACTTTCATGCTGCAGTGCTGTTTCATCAGACATCTGAAGGAAAGCATGACTTGGGCATGTTTTGGACCTGAAATTCATCACTCGGAAGCAAGCTGTATCAGTTCACCAGCCCAGCTTTTTATGTTTTTCCTTTCTTCCCCAGCTGGGATATTTGCTGTCTAATTAGTTAGTTGAATTAGTTCACTAATGAGTTCAGTGAAGGTAAGATCTAATGCAAGAGAAGCGCTGGGAATATACAGCCTTGAGTGAAGGCAGAAGGGGGAAACCTGAGCAGGACCACTCCTTTCAAAAGCAGTTTAATGCTCAGCAGTTAGCTGAACAGAGGACATCAACTCATCTTATACAACTTCAATGTAACTTGAATATCGTTGCTGTCCTATGCAGCTGACATGGAAAGATATTCTCTGCAGCTGCCTGGCACAGCCTATGCTTGATGCCTGAATTTCAGCAGTGTGAATGTCTGAAAACCGTGTGATGGCTCAGAGACCATTTCTATCATGAATTTAAAGCAACTGTGATGTCTGAGACAGTTTTTTCAATGCGCATAACTGATTTCAAATTAAAAGCAGCAACCAAGAGACACAAGCCCAAGCATCTCTGCCTGAGGCAGAAGAATTGATATATTAACTAAAGGATAAGGAGGAACATGTTGTACCTCAGGAAATACATTTGCTCCAAAACACGTTAAGACTGTCAACAATTTGGCTTGGATGTTTACTGCATAGTACACAAAACTAATTTATTACTTTTCCACAGTATGCAATAAAACTGGATTTTAACACTAACGGTAATGCTGTCATTGTTACATGCCCTGGAAACATACATGTCCAGAACTTAAAATAAAAAGTTCCTGGGTTGGAATTGGAAGGGATTAAATTTTATATTTTACCTGATTCAAACAGATCAGATTAGATCACAATGTTTCTTCTGGCATGAGAAAGTATTGCCTGGTCCCGCTGCTTCTAATCTATTATCTAATCTATTAACCTATTACCATCTCCTATATATGCACACAACATATGTGTTATAGTAGTCAATGTAAAATAGATTCTCCCAAACTCAGAAAGATGTCAGACAAGGAGAATATGCTCCCAGCCTCCCTAGCCTATAAAAACTGCCAGTTACAAAAACAGTGTGTTTAAGAAAGGTTGCAGTGGTCATCTCTCTAAACTCCTAACAGTCTTATTGGCTGGTCACACATCCCCTTTAATACAACAGAATTTCTTTTGTACCTGTTTTGTGTAGCAATGCTGGAAAAACAGGGCAACATGGTGTTTAATTGAAGATAAGAGCAGATCGCCAAATGGATATAAATAACTCACAGCAGCTGAAGCTATTTTCTGTGATGCTGTCTACCTCTAGTCTTAATACATCACTGCTTTTATGGAAGAATCCTCCACAAGGTTACAGAGCACCATGAGTCAGCATCATCTCTTGGAATAAAACCGGGTGAGGGTCAACTGTTTTCCTGTTGTTATTGGCCCAAAGAAGTGAAGAATCCTGCTTGCTGACAGTTGTTACACAAAAGAGATAACCCATCTTTCTGCAGTCATTTGTAGGTGTCATAAGAAGCTAAGAATAAACTAGGAAAAGCCTCTGGAAAGGTCTGCTAAGAAGTGAGCAGAAAGAAAGATCTCTCAAGATACAGTCTGCATTCCTTCACTTTAGCTTAAAAACACATCCTTATGCAACCTCTAGTAGATGACAGCAGGTCATAATCACATATTGCAGTTAAAGTTACTGATTAACCTATCTGGAAAGTGATAAATAAGGCAGAGGAAAGTACATGTTAGGAATAGTTACTTCCCTGTTCATACAGGGTACACTAGAGTTGCTAAGATTAAGAAGACAGGTAGGTGCCCCCTCCTGCTCATTACAGGGAATTATGAAGCAAATTGCAGCATTTTAAATCCTGCTTATCCACAAGCCAGATAAATTACGATTTCTTACTTTCATTTTTTAATAGCTTGTCTTAAAATAACTAGAAAAACATGCAAGAATATCCCAGCAGAAAAATCAGGTCAGCACTAATCCCTGTTTGGAAGAGCTGGTCAATAAAAAGAAAGAAGCCAGTTAAGACCTAACTGGTCACTCCTAGTGAGGAAGATCCTAGGGAGGAAAAAAAAAGGAGAGAAGAAACACAACCATCTAAGGATGGCTGGTGTCCCCAGCAGAGGCTAGGACAAGTATTCTGGTGTTGTGAATGAGATGCGTTTCGTGTCCTTGCCTGGAAACTGAGGAAGGATGCTATGATCAGACCCTAGAAATTAAAAAAATAAACCTGTTCTTGCGCCAGTTTAAAGCTTTGTGTTTTCCTTGTTAATAAGATCAAGAAACTTCCTTGCAAGAGAAAGCTATATAATTCTATACACTTACAAAAATTTGTGAAAGTTAGGATTACTGATTATCTCTTGAACTAATGCTAAAGGTTTGGGGCAGGCTAGCAGCTAAATTAGTAGTTAAACTGTACATACAGATTAGGATTCAGAAGGAACTCTTGACTCTTACGAGACATGCAAAGCAAGCTTGCTATCAAGGTCTTCAGGATAAACACAATAGTCCTGGGTTTCATCCCACTTGGTTGAATCACAGTGGAATTGCAGCAAAACAAAACCTGAAAGAACAAGATTAGAAGCAAGCTCACATAATAAGGGTTATATAAAATGAAAAGCTGACCTTCGTTGCATCTGAATTTTTGCCAAAGGAAAAATTTGTAATGCCTTTCAAGTAAAATATAACCTTACCCATACGCTCTCCCAAATCAAAGGTCAATAATATTAATGGTACCATTTACATTGCACACATCCACCTACCCCCGAATGTAGTGGATCTATCAAATTGTCTAATACCAGCTAGGATCGAGAACAGCAGAAGCCAAATTTGGATGAAAATGTCTTTTCTGGAAGTCATCAGATATTGGCTTCTTGCAATATTACCAAAATACCTATAGGTAGAAGATGCTTTTAATTCAATTTAGCAGTAACGATTTTGAATGAGATTTATTTCCAGGGGAGAAAAACAAACAAGCAAACCTCTGCTCGGCATAAAAACCAGCAGTGTTTTTAATGGAGTAGAACAACTTATCCTCTACCCTCTTTTCAATGAAATAAAGCTCTGTATATGTTGAGCACATTAATAATCTGGACCTTTCCAATGCTAAGATTGACTTGATTTTGCTATCAGTAGGGAGCCGAAACAAAGGAAGGGTGCAAAATAAACCTGAACAACTCCATAACCTGCTCCCAGACGGTATTGTTGGCACCACAAAAAAAAAAAAGCACTGGTGAATATTTAGCTCGTCCACTTTCGCAGTGAACAAGCAGCAGCAGCTATTCTGCAGTCCATAAGCTCTTAAAAAGACATGAGAGAGAAACCACTCATCCACACTGCTGAGCACAGACACAAATCAAGGGTGAGTAACTGAGGGCTGACTACGTGTTTCAGGCATCATCTATTGAGCTGGGTGCAAGCCAGAAGGACGTGATTTCTCAGGTAATAGGTTTATCGTACTTAGGATGGGCTCCTGGAAAACCACAGCACTGCTCAGATTCCCTGATGACTTAAATCTAGACATTTCATCATCTAAAGGCAGGGCCTGTACTTTCTTCGTTCTACTCCACCCTAATAACATGTCTGGCTTTACATACCTGTGGGTGTTATAGAGAGGGAAAGGAAAAACGATTAGCATTTCCAGTTTGCTGCTTTATTTCCCTAGAAACACTGGTTTCCTACTACCATTGCTTGGTAGAACACAAAACTTCATATAATGAAGCAACTAATAATGGGTCAACAATATGTGTGGCCTGAGAATAGGACAGGAACACAGAAGGAACCTCAGCTCAATCTCACAAGCATCAGAAATGGGCTATGTAGACAAAGAAGTAATAAATACTATGTTTTACTGGGTTTTCCCTTGCACTAATCCATACAGTTGCCTAGAAAAGAGAACTCCAATTGTTCATTTTTTTCCCTTGGGTTTAATGAATGACTCTCACATCAGCTAAAAGTTTTCAGCATCACCCGACTCAAGCATGAGGACTGGACTCACTGTTTGCAGATTTTTGTTCCTGCTCTCTACATTTCCAAAACTGTGATGCTGCAAGCAGTTTCCCCAACCAATTTCCATATGGATATTTCGTTAGCTGTAATTGCTTTAGAAAAGTCTAAGACTACATGTTTTTTATTTTCTTTTTTCCTTTTTAGGATAGAACTAAGGATTGCAAACTAGAAGTGAACAGAAGACACTACAGCTTGTCCATGTTAGCCAGGTCTGTGTAAGGCTTTGACATATCGTTTTAACTCTCGGGTTTTTGAAAGGTGAGTCTTAAACTGCTGCTGCATGTTTCATTCTGTACAAAAAGAACACACAATAAAGAATAAACTGCCAAGTGACACGGATAGAGTTCTAACACTTAAAAAAAAATCTGGCCTTATTTCTTTTAGCCATCATGTTCTAAGAAAATTTGCTGTAAAAAATAAGAGTGAAGTCACTGTCCTGCATAGTTTGGAAGAGGCACACAACCCACTTAGACTTAGCTTCAGAGCATAGGATGTTTTATGATGAGCAGGTTCTGAATTGAAGGAAATTAACTTTTTTCAAAAAATATCTTCCTACATCTTTATTTGAATGCACAAATGGTTCCTGATAGAATAACTCATTGATTAAGCCATCAAACAAAACACTCTCTGGCACTGGTAGCAGCAAGCAGCTGTTTCTAAGAGCAATTGTACATCAAGTGAACAAGCTGGCAATTGTTGGCAATTAGCTACCTGACCAGGTTATCTTTCTCAGTAGCAAGAAATGTGGAAACAGCAGGAGTTTTCCTACCCAAATTAGAAAGAAGGAAAGGAACCTCTGCCTTTCAATTCATTATTTAATATACTTGATGCAACCCTTATGTTCACAATCTGTAGCTACACTGAGAACATAAGCAATCCAAAACCTCCAAGGACCTTAATTGTTACAGAATATTCAGGAGGAACATCTTGACAACAGCAGCAATAATTTAAATCTGCTAGGACTTTTGGAGAAAAATAGCTCTCTATAAAATCCATCAGGAGGTGGCTTCCCTTCCTCTTGGTGTCTGAAGACTAACATCAGGACATCCTAACCTACATCCACGGGTTCATCAGCAGGACAATTGGTAAATCCTGTAGTTGATCTCGTGGAGCACACTAGTAGGTTAGGGAAGGATTTTTCGCTCCTGAGAGAAACACAAAGCAATTCTACTGAAGCCACTACAGGGAGAAATTCTCCCCTAGAAACAACAGTGTAGTTCTTCAAGCAAGACAGCAACCATGGTTTTTTTCATGGAAATAAAATAACAGATTACAAACCCTCACTATCAAAATCTATAAGCAATAATGGGTCAGTGCTGTTAAGCCTTTTTTTGTTTCTCAGCCAGGAAGTTCTTTTCTCATGAATTTTTAGATGAATTCTAACAAATCATTCCCACTCCTGCCAAGAGAGGAAAATCAAATACAGAGGAAAACCTTGAGCAGAATTTGCATAACAGCCTCCACATCCTCTTTAATGCCATTTCTAGAATAAACACCTTTTTAAAGTTTGTTTTTTGATGGACTTGTCAAAAAAATACTAGGATTATCTCGAAGAACAAGAGAAGAGTTTGCTTTTTGAAACACTCACTGGTTACCTCTGTTGCCAATGCCAGTCCATTTGTCACTAATTCTTGTCCTTTCTGTTCTTGAGAGTTCTCTTTCAAGGTAAACTCTGGCCGACTGGATCCACTGTTCCCCAAATCTCTACAGAATCAAGGACTATTGACAAAAATAACAACCAAGCAAAAATGCTGGGGCAAAAAACCATCCCATCTCTACCTGCATCAGAGAAGGGTGCACTGAGGCAAGTCTCCCATCACCAGTGAGAACCCTCTAGGGTCCTACCCTTGTGTGCAGACCTCTATCTCCCTGTTTACTGCTACCGTGTTTCTTAAAACATCCTCCAAGATTGGTACCTACTAGCTTTTTAGTCTGTAAAACTTCAAAACACTCTTCTGTTTTTTAAGGGACAAGAGTAGTACATTAAAAATCAAGAAGCTTAAACTCAAGACTCCACAAAGGAGATAAATCATCTTTGCTATAATCTTTTAGCCTAAGTCTACCAGAGTTTTTATGAAGCTAGTGAAAATCTTCCAGATGAGCCCTTTAGGGGCTTTAGGGCTCATCAACTTAATTTTTTTTTCTTTCTGTCCCCTACTTACTAATATCGCTCAAAAAACAATGCTGAAAATAGTTGCCAGCAGTGTAATCCAGCCTGTGAAAGGCACTGAAATGTCTTCTGTGCCTACAAGCAGCAGCACAGTTCCTCAAGGCACATCACTTCTGCTCCTTGTTTTATTTTTCCATGTTTTTAATTTAAATAGGCAGTAAACTTTATCACATGAAACCTAGATGACAAAACATTAGCTATGACATGTGGGCTGGGGCTGGGCTGCCTTACTGTGAATCACAGGAAAAAGTAATGCCTTGAGATTCCCCGAGTTTGGAACAGGAGAACCCATGTTCCTTGTCTCTCTGCTCCTTGCTTCAAGAGAAGCTTTGCCCACATCTTTTTTTTTCCCCACATCGTTTCTCACAGCAACCAAGTCAGGTGAGCAAACCCCTGTGGAAGTCTGCCCTGAATAACATGTAACAACAGTGAGAATCTCACCAGCACAGCTACAGGAACTTGACCTTTACCTGTAATACTTACGCTTTCAAAACACTATAAATAACTGATAATCGAAGGAAAAACAAAGCTAAAAACCACACAGCCAAAACCTTGGGATTAACATTGCAAATCAACCCATATTTCACCCCAGATTTTATGTTTGCCAGTAAACTTTTCAAAATAGAAAGCAGCATCATTTGTGTTTGTGCAATATCCACCACGGAGGGACCTTGCTGGCTGGAAGGTACAGAAATTGCATTGTTAAGTGTGCATTCAAGAACACAAACAAGTACTTTTCAGTTGCAATAAGAACGAGGGAAAAACTATAAGTGCCTGAAGTTTGAGATTAGATAAAAGTTCTAACAGTCACTATCTGATTAGCAGAATGCACAGAAACAATGACTTCATAAGAGACTGAGATCACCTAGAATTTGCACATCTGGAGGGCAGGGTAGGAGACCAGCGACATCCGGCAGGCACTGGTATGTTCCGAGGGACACCTGCAACCCAGCATTTGCAGCTGATTGCACAGGCTGCAGGCAGAGGTGTGCAGGCAAACACGCACTTATCTGTCCCCTTCTTTCCCTCCCTACGGGAGAGAAGAGACCTATGTCCTTCCCTGATGTACAGAGCTGGGAAGGTAACACTTGCTGCCCTGCCAGCAGTGCGACAGTGATGTTTTCCTCTCTTCCCAATGGTTTTAGCTACATCAGTCTGCAGGGAAACTCTCAGGAGGTGTCAGCTCAATATCCGTCTCTGCAGTGTCAAGCTCAAACTACAAAGCATTGCTATTGTAGGACCACTAAAGAGGATGCAAAAACAGCTCAGTCCTGTATTTGCAGGGAAGAAGTAATGCTGGCAATAATGGAAAGGCATCATCAGTATTATTATGGTAAAGTGTTCATAATTACTACACTGGCAATTTTTCCAAATGGCTTGGCTTAGAGACAGGTCCCTTGCGCTGGTTAGTAATTTATTTTCTTTACTAAGGTCTAATTGGCTCCGTTTTTCAGACACATGGTTCAGAGCTTTATCTCCCCAGGATTCACCTTAAACACTAAAGAAATGAGACACTTGAACACTAAACTATTCTTGCGTGAACCCAGCAGTGGTTTGGCTGATGAGAACGCTTTAGGTAAAGTACCTTCCAATTTAAAATAAAGACAGACATGAGCTAGTTAAAAAATACAAGAAGTTCAGAATCAGTATCTGCTAACAAAGCATTTTAAACTAAGTAAACCTTCTTAAAGAGCATCTTGAGTTCAACTCATCTAGGAAAGCTGCCTTGTCAGACAAATTAAGGGACAGTGGCTTGGCATTGGCATGGTCCCATCCCAGCCAACCCAGTCACTGCCAGACTTCTGGACTGCCCTCTTCCCTTCACTTGCCCCTAAAGAGTAGCACTTTTTTTTTTCACACAAACATACAGAAACACATTTGCCAGCATTCACTGGCCAAGACTTACTTTTTCCTTGAAAGAGAGCACCTGTGCTCAGGGAGGGAAGCTCTTTGCAGCCTCCTGCACATCTGGTGTGTGGAGACACAGCGCTGCTGGCAGGGACCAAAGCAGAGAGAGGTCGTCAGGGAGCAGGACAAGTGTCTCACCCTCACGTGGTACCACCTAGACGAAGGTTTCCATTAGCCCTTGTTAACACGGAAAATGTCCCAGGCAGCACAACAGGAAACAGCAAAGTTCCGCGCCTGTGGTATTTGCTCCAAAGAGGATTGGAGGCCAGTGTATGGTGATGTGTGAGAAAATTTTGCTGTCTGTGACTCAGGGTTTTGCTAGCATGCTTTCAGTGGGGTCTTTTTGAAGCACTCTGCACCTGTGGATGGCACCAAGCTGAACTGGTCACCAGGGAGCAGACTCCAATACGCCAGGGAGACCTTTAGGAGGAGAGAGAGAGAGAGAAATGAAGAATGATGCTCATCCTTGAAATTTAAATCTATCTGTGGCTTCTACACAGTACATTTCAAATATCCCATGATGCTCATCCTTGAAATTTAAATCTATCTGTGGCTTCTACACAGTACATTTCTAATATCCCCATTAAATTAGTACATTAGATAAAACCATATTAATCGGATTACTTGGTCAGCTGTGGCTTACTCAGAATTTGTTGTGGTTTTAGTATTTTACCATTAAACATAGTTCTGGGTAATTCAAATCTCACAACACCAAGCAAAAAATGCCCACCATTAACAGCTTCAAATATGAGAAATTTTCATCACACAAATACCAGCAAGAGCTCTCACCGCTCTCCATTCCACTTTACCTGTTTATTTAGTCTGGTTTAAGTATGAATTCCTTCTCCAATGAAAGAACAACCTCATTTGAATTGCTCTATTGCAAACACAACGAACCAGCTCCAGCCAGGAAACTTTAATCCATCGCCAAAGTTTTTCAGCAGTCAGACCCCTAGCATTAACTTTGCTAGGTAATTAAAGTAGCGTATCTGACAAATTAACAGAAGGGAATACAACAGTGTATTTCTGTGCAACAGGGAGAATTTCTGCCTTTTGCAGTCATTGGTGGACTATCAAAGCTGATACAGCATGACACATAATGTTGCAGCATCTCCAGACTAGAAAAGTAAGTAATCTGAGTCACCTACAAACAGAAACAAATCCAAAAGGTCATAATAAAGCTACTAAAAATCATAAAATTAAATAAATACATGAATAAGTAAAACCTCTATGAAACAGCAGAGTTGAATTTTGCTGCAGTAGAACAGAATGCATAGCTCTGGAAACTGCCCTTCCATAATCCAGCCAAAAATTGAGATGTTTCCATCTCCACTTATTCTCCCTAGCTATGTCTACAGCATCATCAAGCACCCATCTGAAACACCGGGGAGAGGAAAAAAAAATATGATGGAGGGATTGGAGGGAGTATGGTTGGACTCGATGATCCAGTGGGTCCTTTCCAACCTAGTGATTCTATGATTTAAGAAAAATAAGTACTAGCACCTAGCTTTCATCCTGTCCCTTTAATTCATTTATCGCAAACTCGTTTATCCAAGATAATGACTAGCATCCTCTTGCAAGTGTGAATTGCTGCCATGAGCCACTACATGTATCATGGAACACAGCATGTCTTGTAAGGGAAGCCAGCCCAGCACAGGAGCGCAGGCCAGGAAAGAAAGTGATAATCTGAGGGGCTGAACAGCTTTTGCTCCAAAACAACCACTGCTGCAAAGCCTAAAAAAAATAAAATGACAAAACTCAACAATGCACCCTATACACTCACACAGAGCTCAGAGCACCAAAGCAACCCCAGCTAAGAATCATTTTGCTAGAAGGAGTACAGGCATCAAAAATGGAAATCTCCACCCTAGAATTTCCTGTAGATATCTAACACAATGCAGAAGTGCTAAATGAGTGGGAAGGAGGAGGAGAGGCAGCAGCAGTAGAAGGAAGGCTGTAAAAAGATGCTTGTTGTTTGCAGCACACAGTGTCTGTGGCACAAAATGAGCCCCAAAGCCCCAAAACAAGAGTGTAGGTGAGGCACTGACACCGAGAAGCACAGAAAATGGGAAAGTTACTGAATGCAACTGATCTCAGCTAAACCACAAACCTATTGTCATATCAATATACCATGTACCAAGCCATCAGTGCTCTTGGAAGAGGCAAGAAAGCCAAGCATGAAGCACAGGAGACTTGCACAGTGTATTCTTGTGTAAGAGGATTCTGTCGTGAAACAGTCACTGCACATTCTTGACTCTGTATCACTATCTAAGTGCTACAAAACCTCTGTCTTTAAAAAGTCCTTTTTCCAACAAAAGTTACTCTGAAGCAGCAACTGTCCTTTACAGGTCACTCGACAAATACGATGCAATTTATACTGCATAGAGATCACAAATCCCAGTGAAGACTTTGCTGTGCTACTAATTTGAGGCCACAATAGCACACGATAGCTACCAAGGTCAGCCTATGGACACAGGAGAGGCTGCAGCAACTGCTCTGGGGCTGAGACAAGTGACAAGCCCCCAGCCTTAAGCATCAGCATTGCACAGTGCCTCCCCTCTTGCATCATTCATAAAATGACCTTTCAGGAATGCAATTTCCAAAGTGACTAGTCTTGCTAGTGACACAAAGCTAGGGGAAACGGAGAATTTACAGTGATAAGAATAGATCAGATTTGTTGACTAACAAGACAGATGATGCAGTGAAACAAGGATTGAAATGTAATGAGGCCAAGAAAAAATTAAACACACGATGTACTCCAGCTTAAACAGCAGTATACAAATAGACAGGAAATACGATCTAAACCAATTCACATAACGTTTAGTAGTATTATAAAAGCAAACAAGAAAAGATCGTGCGGCTTTTACAGACTTCATCATACAGAGGAAAAACCAATGGAAGATCATGAGGCAAGAGGCACTGTTGAAATATCTGTATGAAAGGCACAGGAGCCACATTGAAAAATGTGAGACACTGTCTAGCCATTTTCCAGAAGGTTCAAACCCAGTCTTGAAAGATTTCATAGATACCAGATTAACTGCGCAACATTAATGTTTTTGCAAAAAGAAGCCTACAGTTATATAAAATCATCTTCAAGCCTCTACGATCTGATCATCTTTAGGTATGTGACAGATAAATGCAGTAGGGAAGGTGTCTCCCAAAATGAAAAGGTGTAGCACGGAATAAAACTGGCTTTGAGAAAAACGGGAGTGAGAAGCCAAGAGTTTGAACTTGTCCCTGAAAAAGCCGTGCTGTTTTGTTACTCGTAACTGAACCATATGAAAGAAAACATTGTGTTACAGGATTACCAAAACAATATTGCCGGGGGAACATTATGAAAGATTTTAATGTGAAGAATTTCTTTACAGGTAGGAACATCCTTAAATTGTAAAAAATGTTCTTTGTGCAAGCTCATACTTCTACTCTGAAAACATTTACACATATGCATAAATTTCTATATGTTGTCTAATTAAAATCAACACGGATAATGTGTTTCAATTTAACATGTAAAGCATAACAAAAATCAAGTGGATTGGTATGTTCGTATATTTTTTTCTCTCTTTGGTTCACTATGGATTTTTTACAGTTGCATTCAAGATAATGGGAAGAACTGCAGCTCCTGGAAAGCAAAAAGACAATGCCAGGTTTTAAAATGCTATCATCAGTAACAGCATTTTTCTAAACTATCCCCTTTTTTGTGAGCACTCGCTTTTTAAGTCTCTCCCTCTATGCAATATTATAAAATATTTCCTCAACCACAGCAACTTATTAGCTGTATTCCTGACTAGTTTCTTAATTGGGCTCAGAAGTAAAATTATCATTCAGATGTTAGCAGTTTTGCTGTTCAATGTCTGATCTATTTTGGAAGCTTAAACAAATTCTATAAATATTTAAATTAAATATAATCTGCATTTGCTTAGTGATTTTAATTAAGAATTAAGTTGCTGTTCCCCTGAAATGCGTAAATGTTTAAAGCCAGTGCAGTAGCAGGATAATATCGGGGCATTTAAGATTTTGTACCATTAATATACTATTCAATGTATTGCAGGCCAAGTTTAGTGCTGTAGTTGAGCTTCACAACTACTGGGAGGCGTCTTTAAAAAAAACAAAACCTATGAAAACATTTGGAAACAACTTAATTTTAAACTGATGTTACTGAGACATAGAACAGGGTTTTACTCAGCTTTTTTTTCATTTTTATTTCTGCTTTAAGCCCAGTTTCTCCAGACCTTCCTTCCACAGGCAAAACTGAGTTTACGACGTTGAGCTCACCGGATTTCTTCTGAGTCTGATGAAGGAGCCTCACAGGCTTTAGGAAGGAAAGCCACCTATGATGCCTTCACACTACTCTTTTAAAGCAAGCGAGTTACAGTCCTGTTTAAGACAAATATTTATTCCTTGGATGAGGGTACAATATATGAATCCTACTCATGGCATCTCCTGGCACTAAGAAAATCTGAGAAAACTGAAGGGTAGCCCGTCCACCGCAGAGCATGTCCCCAGCACATGGAACCCATGCCAAGACCGCCTGCTTCGAGCATCGTCCTCAAGCTACGTGTGTGTGCAGGAGGCAGAAACGTCTGTGGCTATTGGACTGGGCTTCACTAGAGGACACTGCAAGCTACAGGCAGTGTGTGAGAAACACAGTTTGGCGAGACGTGTGATGAAGCCAGCGTGCAGCTGTCCACATAGCAAAAGGCACCTCTGCAGAACAGCACAATCAAACTGAATGCACCCTGGGCAGCTCCTGTGTGTTAGTAGATCCTGCAAAGCCACACGCCTGCTTCCTCTGCAGGAAAGAAGAGCCTTATACCCAGCATTTCCAACCCCACTGTAACATTGATGAAAAATACGCCTCCCATCGCAAACATTTCTAAGGAGGAAAATAGTACGTAAAAATATGCAAGATGCTGGACAGCAACAAATTAGATGCTTAATGTCCAGGACTGAGAATAAAACCACTACAGATATTTAATTAGAATACTAGCTATTAGAGTGGCCTGCAGTTGTTTAATAATTTGTCAGTGAACTTATGTAATTAAATGTTGGATAGAAACAGGACAGATCTTGGAAAGAAGAAACTAGGGAAGAACGAACTGCAAAGGCTATAAATCTCAGATTCAACTGCAAGCGTTTTTCTCGTCGAGTCCATAAACAATTTAAAATATTCCTTCTATTTGTTCTAAACTTTGAAAGGGTGATGTTGTAGACTGCAGTCGCGTTTTGACCACAGTATAGACACTGTACTGGACAACATTTTCCCTGCATGGTTCTGCACGTGGTTTGAGGGAGAGAGACAGAGGCTATGGGCTATGCCTGCTTCTTGCCCCAGAACTGCTTAAATGGGATTGAACTGGGAAGCAGAAAATAGAACCCCCAAAAAAACAGAATGGAAGAATATTTATACCTGGTTTCAATTATACTGGCTGCTACAAACTAAAGCAAATTAAAATTATTATTTACAGAAAATGGCTTTCAGTTTTCCTTTGTATGGCTTCATGGCATGTAAGATAACAGGAAGAAGACAGATGCGTATCTCTGGAGGCCTGATTTAAAACCTCTAATTCATAACCAACAGTACACTTGGTGACCTAGAAAGAAACAACTCACCACAAAAACTCAACCTTGCCACAGCAGAGCGATTCTCACACACACATTCACAAGAGGGCAGAAGATTAACTCTCTTTTTGATCTTCCAATGAGAAAGAGCACAATTTTGATGCAGAACTGCATTTTGTCCAGTTGACACTGAGTAACTCAGGGCAGCACAGACCAAGAGGGCGTTTTCAACCTCCTATCCATCTAACCTCAAGCTATTATTACATTGATTCAACTGGTGACATCCAAAGTCCCAAGGTATGAGCATATCACTGTTTCCTTATAAAGTCATCATGGGCAATTTTGGATAGATGGATTTTATAGAACACTCTTAGGAAAAAAAAAACCAAACCAACAACAGAAGAGAGCAACGCAAAGAGCAAACAATTTCATTTTTTTACAGCCAGAAAAAGCAGCCAATAATGTTCTTCACCACACTTGATTTTTCACCCCATGGAAGGTGGCTCTGGCCTGAAACCAAACTGGGTACAAAGTAGCAGGTTCTCAGCTACCAAAGTAGGGTACAGCAAATGCCTTAAACTCACAGCAATTCTACACAGCTTCAGCTTCACCCTCTGTCATTTTCTTATTTACTGCAGTCCTTTGCACAGAGTACCAGACAGATGCAAGCATTGCATTGCGCTCTGTCCCTCAGCCACTTCTCTTCTGACATTGTCTCCAATTAACATTCCTGTTTGTTATCCAATATACTCATAATAATTTTAGTGCAGTCAACCAGTTCCTCCCCAAACGAGGGGACAGTTAATGATGCTTTCTGTTACTGTTACTATATGCTTTGCATAAGAAAGAGGACAGACTTCTTAAATAACAGGAGACAACATTCTTTTCCTGAAATGCCTTTAAGCAGAAGACATTCCTTTTTCAGCAGTGAGGTTCAACTGGACTGCCTGCAGTTTACCAGGTCAGGAGTTGCTCTCTGCCCCTGAATGCACAAATACTCTGTAGCCAACAGAGGAGCAGCCCAAGTGTCTTTAGTCTACATCCTTTTCTGTAATGGAGCAAACAATCGTCCCTCGTAACGATGAAGTCAAGATGGAAAAACTAACTGCATTGGTGCAACGTTGGGGTTGTTTTCTCTCTTTCCCTAGACCAGATTCTCTGCCCATGAACCACACACTACCCCCAGCCCTGGGATGATGATGGGTGGAGGGAAGAGGAGCTGCTGCTCTGAAGGGTGAAGGGTGAGAGCAGCCACCTCCCCCCTTCACCTCCAAAGCAACGCATGCCGAATCCAACCTGGGCATTTAAAGGGCAGAAAACATTAGACCAAACTCTATCCAAACCACAAGTACAGTCTAAATAGAAGCTTGACCTAGGAGCCACTGGCTGCAGACTAAATATTTTCATTTAAGTAACAGCTGTTAACTCTATTGTGTAAGCCCAGTTACCTGTTAATCTTCCCTCAAAGAAAAAGACTGATTCTGATTGCCTGGTAACAGTTACCCCAGCTGTGTCAAGACAGCAACATCAAAATTTTTATGCTAATAGCACAGTATAGTTAGCAACTATATGTTTTCCTAATTTTTTATATTTCTTGTTTGTTAGTTGGTTAATTTTACCTGTAATTAGTGTCAAACTGCTTTTTGGATTAAAGCATTTTAATAGGTGCATTGGCTACAAAAGAAAACACTAAACATGATTTGCATTTAACTAGGAGTCCATAATTAGCGACTTGAGCTCAATGCAGCTGATCATAATACAGACTGTAAGAGACGTCACCTCACCTACAGCTCTGCCTAAGAAAGGATTGATGATAGCTGCTCTTCTGAAATAAAACAGCTTGCAATTAAGCATAATTTCATGTGTTTAGGCAAAGAATTCCCTGGGTTGTAGCTTTCTTTACATGTTGATGGAAAAGTCTAATGCTTAAATATTAGTTTTATGTAAATTTAAGACATTACGATGGGTTCAAGTCTTAATACAGAAATAAGATATCATTTTATTTCTGAAGGGTATTTCAAATCAAAATAGATGCCTCTAGCTGGCAGTGAAACCCATAGGCCAGCAGATGCAGGGCAGCCCAGGACAAAGCTCCTCAGAACCTGATCCAGCAAAGCACTCCCTCTGCTCAGATCTGAACCCACAAACCATCGTGCCCTGTTGAACCCACGATCTGTGACAAAAACAGTCTGTGAGCTCAGCTCTCTGTTATGCAGTCCTGCAAGGTCTGTCTTAAGCCTTGAGCTTTAGTTCAAACAGGAATTAACTCAGGGAAGCCCTTAAAGATCCCTCTTGGCTTTAGGATATCTTAAAGCAAGCATAAATCACCAGTGTTTCGTCTTGGCACCAGGCTTCATACTTACTTTGCTTTCCCATGAACAACTGCCAAAATGGAAGAGAGAGGAACTCAGGTCCATTAGCCATACTTCATGTTTTCATCATCTTCCCAGAATCATTGACCACATTGTCCTGATGCATTTTTGCAGTCCTCATCCAAGTCAATGAAAGCCCTTGATGCAGCCCTGAGACAGCTACAGCTTTTAATCCTGGGTGACAGCTGTACAGGCAGCAAAAAGAGAGCTGAACCTCCAAACAGTATCACTGGGTAGAACAAATGCCATGTGAACTTGCTCTTTTCTTCACAGAAAGACACGCTCTGCCCAAGATGCAGACATCATATAAGGTACCACTGAATATATGCAAAATTAAGGAAGTGGCATTTCTATCAGCAGGAAACATTTGGGTCAAATTTGAGACAACTGTTTAGGAATGATCAAGTGTACTTACCCCAAGAGTTCATAGTCACAAGTCTAATTTTGTCACCGTCTGCTGAGCCATTTCTACTAACAAGGGCGTGCTTATTTTTGTCCCTTCAGGTGGGACTTACCAAAATAACTGGCCGACTACTCAGAGAGGGGTGAAAAAACACGCACCAGCTCCTCCATTGCAGCCACTGACTTCATAAAGTGCTTAATCAATGTTTGAAGACTAAGAAAGTACATATTGCACTGCTAGCTCTGAGACTTAGCCTACCTTAGACGGGAAAAGTGCAGTTTATTTAATTTAGTTATTAGTCTTTCAAGATAGTCTCAGAGAAAGTTCTTTAAGAACACTAAGCAATAACTAATAATAACTGAGTCACTGGGTTGGCCTGGTTTTAGATGTTAAGGGGTTCCCCGTGGATTTTCCCAAGTATTACTCTTTTCTTCAAATCAGCACATTATTTTTACAATTACAGTTGCAAAATAAATATCTTATAAGGGTTTTCCCCTTTAATGTAGCATTTCAAAGTGATTTAAATTGAAAATTATGAAGCTTTAAAACTTGAGTTTCCTCTAGAAAATACTGTTACTGCAATGTCAGTACCAATGAATAATATTTAAAACCCATAGAAATACATTTCTTGCAGGGCAGCCAAGATGCTGCAGTCCCCAATGATCTGTGCCACAGGACTAAGAACTGAGCAGGTGCAACTTCCAGCAAAGTTGTGAACATCACCAATTTGGGAATTTAAACCTCTCCTAAACTCATTACGGCCAAGACTTAGATCAAGAGTATGATAGCATTTCTTTCCCTGAAATATGCCATTATGATTTGCTCATATAAAAACCTTCCGTAAGATTCACTCATATAAAACTCCTCTTTCTATGTTTTCAGATTTCTGAAATCCTTTTATGTGAGTTGTATGTAATTGTAATAAACACAGTAAAGAAACGTATCACAGAACTTTTTTTCCCCTTTCCAATCATTTTCTAATGAATTATTTTGCGAGTATACAGTATCCGCTCCATAGCATGGGCCGCTCAGAGATAGTGTCTGAACAGTCACAACACAGCACTTTGAAAAGCTATAACCCATACCTGCATTCAGTCCAAAATATAATGTTTATTTAAAGGTTTTGCACCGTTTCGGAAGGCTGCACCACAACACACAGATAAGCCGGACTGCAGAGGAAACAGCAAGGAAAGGGCAGGCAGTGGGGAACAGGGCTGGCTTCACATGGCATCTGCCACTGCAAAACAAGCACTGGGTTCAGTGGTGCCAACGAGGAATTAAGAGCAGTCTTAAGAGGCACAGGCCATAGGAACTGCCTAATGTTCAGATTTTACATCTGGGTTTACTAATGTTGTAAATGCCCACATCCTAATGAGTTTCGCAAAACTCATATTCTGTGACCAAACAATCAAGTAGAAAGTTAAATTTTTGTAATACTGGGAGCAAAAGGAAAGGGGTTATTCCCCAAGCTGAGAATCAATTGGGGAAATCAACTGAAAATAATATGATCCTAAAACGAGTAAAACTTACAGAAGTAGTTAAAAGACCCATTAAAAGTCCCTCAACACAAAGGTGCTGAGTCATGGTTTTTTGAGTGTGCGCCAAGGCTGCGCTGCTCAGAAAACAGATAAGCTCTTTTAAAAAGATCTTTCATAACTTTTCTGAAAATGATTTTTATTTCTATTCATTTGAGAAAATTCCCACTATGGACAAATTACAACACACATCCGATGTTACACTGTGTTATGACAAGACTGGAACTACCACATACCTAGTTGGAATCCCTAATAGACATCAATTATTGTACAGGGGGATGAATTAAACAGGAAGATTATTTATTTCCATAATACTTTTAAGATATGTATTTTCTTGAATATGATGAAACACTTATTGGTTTTGGTTAGGAGAGAAAAGGGACAGGAGGCCTAGCATTAAAATTAATTTTCTAATTGGATTTTAATGAACCTTGTCAAACCTCTTAATGCAGTTTTCTGATTTTTAAAGATCACTCAGACCCTATCTAAAGATTAAAACCACATTAAGTATTAAATGTGTCCCTTTTAGTGGTAGGGCTGTACAGGCTGAGTCTTAATCCAAAGGCAAAATATTTTCTTTTAAAAAATGAAGAATCAAGGCATAAGCCAAATGGAATTACTTCACATTATTTTAGATAATGTTACATTATATCACTTGTGAGGGAAAGCACTTGGAAGAAAACAAACAAACCACAAAACACTGCCAGTTGTTGGTAGATTAAAAGCAATAGCAAATTCTATATTCCAGAAGTATTTTTTTTCCCCTAAAGTTTCTCTTGGAAAAAAACCAATTGTTTTTGGTTTTCAAGAAGAGACCACATTTTGACTGGTCTGCTGTAAGCAAGGGCGGGACAAATGCCTTAAAACTGGCAGGACATGTATGCTGTTCACACTGCTGTTACTGGCGTTCCTCTTTAAATGTAAATATTACTATAGCAATGAAATATTTTGTGTGACTCAAGTAGAAAACAGTTTCAGACTGCACTGAAAGTCTGTACACACCAACATCAGTGAAGGCAAAGAGGACAGTGTGGACGTGCTCCTCTCTCACCTGTGTTCTTGATTCCACCTCTCCTCGGGGCCACAGTGGGTCCCCAAGCACCACAGTGGGGCTCCCATAATAGCCCCAAATATTCTTAACAATAAGGCAGATGTGTCTTCCTAGTTTCACAGGCCTTCTGGAAGCATTTTCTTCCTCTTCATATCAACATTTTCCCCTTATATACACCTCTTCCTTTTGCCTCAAGGAGGCTTTTATAGCTACTGCATCTTGTATTATGGATCTGAAAGGCCAAATCAAGCTACAACATTGCAACGAATTATTCCCATCAGTCCCATATTACAGACTCAGGAATTCAGACTGGTATCATCACCAGTAACCCCCAAATTAATGATTATATTTTATGAGCAACCCTCAGTTCAATGCCACCTTACATCAAACTTCAGGTAAGGAAAACCACACCTTCAATCCAGAAAACAGTGTACTATGCATCAATTTAAAGGAGCGCTCCTAATCTGAGATTGAGCAGCCACTTGCTCGCCCGCCTCTGAGGTATCAAAGGCTTCTTTCATTGAAAAGACCTTTTCAGTTAAGTCATATTCCTATTCTTTTGACAAAAGTCCTCCCAACGAAATATAAAATTCTTATTTATTTACATACCTAGCTCTAAAAGCCCTTACTGTTTCGTAGGAATAAGAATTTCCTGTATGTAAAAGAGGAATATCATTCCAAAGAAAAAATAATGGCAAGGACAAAACTTTATTCAAGAAGAAAACTGGTACTTCATTTAGTATTTTAAAGACTTCATTAACAAAATTCTCTGTGGGTATCTACAAATGTTAAATTAAGATAAAGACCTTAAACAGTCTGTCAGACAGATGAGCACATCAAAGCTTTTCAAAAAGGAAAAACTTGAGACTTGAAAACCATCAGAGAGTAGAACTGAGAAGAAATAAAGGCTAATGAAGTAACTGAGATGCCCAAAGAAACATCTAGAATAGGTTTTCCTTTACATTATCATCCTCTGACCTTACGAAGACTAAAGAATGAGGCTGAATTCACTTCTTGAGGCTAAATTCACTTCATAATATTTGATATTTCGTTACAGAAATGCAGATTTCTATAAAAACTTGTTCTTCCTTTTTTAATCTCCTCTTCACTCTATATTTGAAAGATCTCTCTGCTGTTATTTCAAAATTACTTGTTACACTGGAAAACAGAGGAGAAAATACTGCATACATTCCCATAAACCTGCTGAAAAGAGGTCCTGGTGCAATCCCTGGACCAGCTCCAGTGGATTGCCACAGCCCCGGCACCTCTGCATTCGCAGATATACAAAGGCAGGAGGTCTCTCCCGAGTGTTGTCCTCTCTAAAACAACCAGCAGCCTATAACCTATAATGGCCTACATATATCCGTAGATGTATACCTTAAAGGCCAGAACTAGGCAGAGAGGTCAATCAGGAAGGTCTTCCGATATGGAGTGGAATGAGGCAGTTAGACGTCAGACAGATGCACAGGTATGCCAAGCTGTATCCCGGAGGAGAAGTCTCCTGTTGAACGCAGCACAGCTCGAGGTTTCCCATCTTCACTAGCTAAATCAGACCCCTCAAATGGTGAGTCAGGAAGAAGATAGCCCACTTACTAAGAATAAATCAAAGTAATTGTATGTCGTAAATCTCTATAAATATCCAGAACAAATAAATCAAACTTTTGTTTCATCTGTAACCTAAGGCTCTAAAAACAACACAACAGTCTCAAGACACAAAGTCTTTATGCTTCAGAGAGTAGCTGTGGCAAACAAGTACGTCCTCTGGCATACAGCACGATACAACTCTGTATGCACACCTCTTACCACCAGCAAAGTCAGGCGAATGAAGGAGTCCAACAAAAAATGTCTATTTATTGTTGACAGTAAAGAATTTTTTGGAAGAAGTAAGCTGTGTCAGAAACTGACACCAACTTCAAAACAGTCAAGCCTACATGAACTGTGCAGTCATCTTTATATGTCCTCTGCAAGCTCATAAACAAATGGATATAAGCCGTGATTATAGTTCTCTTAAGTTTTCAAAATAATATTGTTTTTTTACCCATCATGATTCATAATGAATGTCAGGTTTTTTTTCTTGTGTAACACATGCCAATTTTATAGTCTGCGTGCTAATTCTTTTGGAGCAACAAGACTTGAACCCCACATGGAAAGGACTAAATCTGCTGTGAGCATTGGGATTAATCCTTCTGACTTGCTAAAATCTGGTTTCAATCCTGTCTCGGCATATTCATTAATGTGTTAGCCCCTAACACAACCGGAATTTTAAATGTACTTGCTGCAAGAGTATTGGAAGATAATGTTTTAGTTCCTTATTTTATTGAGTGTAATGTTCTCCAAAATATGATTGGGTTTGATGCATGATCACTTGAAAATGCTGCTCTTAAGATAAAAGCTAAATCAACAGAACAATGCATTTCATTTAGAACAGACCATTTGGGAACACTACTGGAGATGAATATAAAAGCACTCCTTTCTAGATATGCATATCATACCCATGATATTGACTGCAATAGCAAGTACATTGCTCTCAGGAAAATTACCATGGTCAGATCTTTCAGTAAAAGTCGCTGCAAACATCTAGGTTCCAGGGAAGGAACGTCCTTGAGCTGAGGGAGCCTTGTCCACGTGTCCTGGTTCGCAGGCTCGGTGCCTGGTTTGCTGGATTGAATTTATCAGCCTGTGGGCCCAGGAAGGAAAGTCCCTGCACCCCAGAAGACAAGTTTTCATGACCCAAATCCAGTTCATCATGCCCTGAAGCCTCAGCTCAGAGGAGCAGAGAGGGTGATGTTCACTTTCTAAGTCTATTTGATGTGGAAAAAGAAATGTATAGGATGAAGACAATCCCCTTGCCATCTATGGGAATTCATCATCATATAGTTATGCATGCAGCTGCACAGCCACTTCCACACCAGGATTTTCCACTGCAAGGCTTTCACACAGAGAATCATACTTGTTTTCAGGGGCATGTTGGTAATAAGATATCCCTAAACTCATCTTACCCCCAGTGAAGCACAGGCAGGGCTCCCAATTGTCCGAAAGTGTATTTTTTACCTTAATTCTTGGTAAAGCATAAAGCAAACAAACACTATCAGAAGCAAAATTACAATCACAGACCAGGGTTGGTGCCAGTTGGAAATCACGTGATAAACTGCTGCAAGTTCATTACCACGCAGCTTCCAAAGTAAACTAGAAATTTTCAAAACCAGAAAGATGAATAATCAAGGAAATTCCATAATGTCATTTACTGATGAAGCAGCATTATAAAACAATCTTTCCTGCTGCTGTAGATTGACTTTAGCCAAAGAGATTATTAACCACTGATGAATATCAATGATGTTTTTCCTCCCCAAGCAAAACAAACCCCTTTGTACTCACCCTATGCCCCTTAGCTGGCTAACTAATGTTGTGCTTAATGTTAAGGATGAAAAGAATAATGGGGCTCGAAATACAGTATTGTTTCCAAACCTTAATAAAAGGAAAGCCATGAAGTACGAACCTGGGTAATCACTTCTACTAGAGAGAAAATTACTCGGGCAGTTCCTCAGTTGAAAGCACTCAGAAAAAAGTCATGCCCAGGGCTGTTCTTCTAATTGGGCTGGTTTGCAAACGCATGACTAAATAAATAACCTCTGCAAACAAGAAAACAGGATCTATGCTGGACACATGGAGCTACCATCACTACTTTTAACTGTATTTTACTATGCTTTTACCAATATCTCAATCTTTAAATTAAAATTATAATTTTCAGTGTTAGCCCCAGAAAGGTTTTCAGTGACATGAAAGTTATTCACAGTTTGCAGAGTATCATTGAGGTTAATAATATCAAAGAAATTTCTCTTCCAGCATCCCAAGCAAAAAAATTCTTTGTACAAAGTACTAGATGGCATTAAATAAATTATTCCTCGGTAAAATTTCTGATATTGCAGTAATGGAGGAGAAAAATTTCTTGAGAAAAGGGTCAGGAATGTCCCCTTGTCTACTTATTGAAGTTAGGATGACATCAATAGGTATATTTGAATATTGCCTTTAGGAACAAGTCTCCATAACTAGGTAAATAGCTGTGGTTGCTTCCCAAAGGACTAAAGTATGTTCTTTTTCTGATCGTACCTACCTCAGCAAAAGATGATCCTAACTTGAGAGCGATCAAGGCGTCTTAGCTGTGGGTCACTGATATTCAAACTGCTCATATGCAGGTCAGGTGATGCACTGAAAAAATCCCAGTCTCAGGTTTCCATACCTGAGAGTAAGTCATTACTGGGACAAATCTGATCATAAATCACATGGCAGGGGCAATTGAGTTGTTCTCTTGTTAGTGTCTACCACTAACTGTTAGACATTATTGCAGAAGTTGGCTTTACTGTTACAAGATGTACAAAGGAAAACTTCTGTTTCAGATGCTGTCTGTGACATTTAAGCAGTTCCCAGGTATTGCTTCACAACTGATTGCCTAAAGGACCTAGTGGGTTTATTTGCTAAAATACAAGTGCATGTGGGGACACTTCGAAGTCAACAGAGTCTCACCATTTCTTTACAGTCACATACTTCAAATAATGATATTTCTCCCTGCTGCCAGGCACTGCCAGAGCCACAGCTGGGAGGTACTTGATGGTACTTCACAAGTGAGCAAGAGCCATCTTCAACTGCATAGTTCTGGCACCTGGTCTGTTCGGGAGAAAGTTCTTCTCTCATTTTTCCCCTGCAGCCTTTCTGCTCTATTCCTTGAGCTATTTTTCTCTGTTCCCAGCCTCCTCTGCCCTACTCAGCAAGATGAATCAGACACCACACTAGATGCATCTTACAATGCCACAAACGCATCTCGAAAATGGTTGAGCTCGCTCTTTGCCTATCTCAGGGAATCTTCAGCTATCCCAGAGCCTCTAAAAATGCTCTGACTCTAACCATCTCTTGGATACTACTCCAAAGCTGATGTTTAAGGCTCTGTGATCTCCAAGGGAGTCCCACCTGGCCTTCTTGGTTTGGTTAGTTGGTTCAAACTACAGCTGCCATCAGACTTGCAAGAGTCACCAAGTGGTTTGGGCTCAAAGAGCCTCAAGGATTGTTTATAGCTGCTGCTGAGGAGCTGAGTGATAGCACCCACATATTTACAGTTTAACGAAGAAATAAATCGCCTCAGCAAACTATAGCCTGCAGGAACTTCACAGAACATGTCAAGTTCCACTGATGGAGATGGGTGACATACAGATGAAGTAAGTGATAAAGCAAATAGCTACAAAATGTATGTGAGGGCCCCATACACCCACATCTGAAATGTCACCCTGCATATGAAGTAGTTTATAATCTCCTTTAAGGCCCAAGAAAGTAAAAATGCATGGAAATGTGATTTACTTTAAATCACAACAACAAAAGGAACTCTCATAGAAGGCAAAATATCCATTTTTTTAAGAAAATCTGCTCAAGTATTTGTGCTATTTTCAGGACCCTGTGTGTGCACAGTGGAAAATGAAATAATTTCCCAAGTCTCTTTGCATGGCAACATGTGAAAATCAGAGCAGTTCAGATGACTTAACACAATCTGCTGTTTAGTGCTCTATGTTAGCTCCTGTCTCTGTTATTAATCTGACAGGCTGGCACATAATTGTCACTCTCGATCTCAAAATTCATTCAATTCTTACCTTCTTACTACTATTTGATCTCTTATTACAGTTTCTTTCACCAGCAGACTGTCAATTACACAACAACACTCAACAATTCCCAAGGTAAAGAACTTCCAAGTTACAGGACCGGAGGGCAAATGCTCATTCACACTCAGAACCCCTCTCTCTGAAGTCCGTGCAAGTGTTGCCATTGATTTCTACAGGACCAAAGCAACCTCCTTGCAGGCACATCAGGTCCTGGAGAGATGACACCAGCCCATTTCTGCCATCTACTTGTTTGTACTCTTCAAAATGAAGGGCTGCGCTGCAACGCAGGTACATTGCAGATAAGAAGCCTGTGTTAAGAGTGATTTAATATTGACATTTTCTCAGGCCCCGTATTTAGGAGTCGGTCATTAAGTATTCCTCGTCAGCGTGTTCTCCACTGAATTCACATTGCCTGACAGTACAATTACTTCTACATAGACAGACAGTTCTTTAATTTCTACAGATGTAACATAAGGTACGCTAAACCTTTTTGCTGCACCTACTTCAGCAATGTGTTTCAGTGTACCAGTCAGGTAACACGAAGCATTTGCATGTGAATAGTTCTGCGCTGGCAGAGCACTCTGTTAGCACCTCCCTACTGCAGCCAAAAGCACAGGCTTTTCTGCAATTGCATGTGCTAAGGCTGAAACTATTTTTAACAGTCAATGTTGCTGCATTATGGAGCATCAAACACATAATAGCAAATCCTAGACACAAAAGCAATCATTTTGCAGCTGACCACCCATACTATTAACAATAATTTGCAATGCACGTGAGGCTCAAGAAGGAGGGCATCAGCTGTAGATTTAAATGAGGAAAGGGCAGGAGTGTTTCATCCACCCATCAGCACTTGCCAGGGAAGCAGATCAGCTTCCATGGCTTGTAATGCAGTTCCTGTTGTACAGACCCATTCTCTTCATTCAGATCAGGGTCTGCCAAAAGACCTTTTGGCCCCAATACAGAGCCATACCAGCTGCAGTCTCCTGAAACTTCTGTATAGCCTTTCCAAGAGTTTTCCTACAAAGGGATGTAAGACAGCCAATGTTAACATACCTGCATTCTCAAAATCCTCTGCAAGAAAACATTTCACAGGTACAGGGAAGGAAAAACAACAGTGAAACCATTGTTGCCTTATGTGGGCCTCAATGAGGTCAACAGCTCTGTTCATATGGTGTGCGATTTGCTTCAACTAGTCCTGAGGCAGTAAAATGACACTTAGGTGGCTTCCCAGTTAAGTTGCTACTTAATAATAAAATGCTTCCTACGTTATTTTAATGTTTATATAAAATCACATTCTATAACTTTTGTAATTGGGCAAGGTAAGGGAAGATTCTTTAATTATGCAATATAAACATGAAAACATGAAGGATTAAGCTCTCCAACCTTGAACATAATCCAAAATTCAACTGGATTATGGCCTCTGCACCATCTGCTTCCTAACCTGGAGCTGAGATGGGATGTCCCACTATCTCAGCTTTATGAATCAACAAATCCTTGAACAAGGAGTGCCCAGCAGCTGCAATTTCCTAGTCAAAATAAAAACCATCACTTCAAATATATTTTTTTCTAAAGTTGTAAAGAGAGAAAAGCAAAAAAAATTGACCCAGAACACACAAAAAATCCTTCTCCGGTGCTAAAATAACTAGCTGACAGCCCTGGTTTTCTGTAGTTAAGTCAGAACTACCACTATTTAGGTAAAAACAGGACTTCTTTGTTGAGGTGGCAATGGTCTCAGCTCAAGCCTGGCTTAGCAGAGCTTCCTCCTCCCTCATGGCTGGTACTGCAGTGCCTGCCCTGGTTTTGCACACAACCTGCCTGCTTGCCTTCCTGCATGTCTATTTACATATGGTTTGCTAATTAGCATATTATCTGCTTCAAATTGGTTGTTTCTGGTGCAGCCTTCCAAAGACAACTAATAAAATCTATGCATTATGTGCAAAATATTGAATGTACAATCACCTCATTAGATTCCTCACTAATATTTTTCTATCAGTGTGACATAAAACCCAATGATGAGCCAGTGAAACTGGCAAGTGGAGACCTTGTGTGATAGCATCTCCCTTTCATAGTCTTGGCTATACAGACTCCTCCTTCACAGAGCCCTTCACACAGGCACCGAAGCCACAGCAGCTTAACACCCTGCAGCCCACCAGGGGCTGAGTAATGGTAGATGTGTGAACACATGATTTTAGCCTGCAGTAAAGAGAAAAGAGAGTTGAAATTGCAATTTAAAACCAGCAGCACTTTCCAGAGGCTAAGGGCTCATACGCTATTATCAGAGCTCAGGTTATGCCTGGTGAACTGTAAAACTGATCATGAACCTGAAACCTTATGTATTTACATTCAGGCAATGATATCTAACTGTCCAAAATTCCCAGGAATCAATGCAAACTCTCTCTGCATTCAGTGCCTTACGTTTCCTGCTACAGCCATGCTATTTACTTTGATTAATGATCACTTTGTGTACTATTGGCTGAGCAAGCGAAATGTGACTCAAAGCATCTGAAATAAGACAAGGGACACATTAAAGCCTCCAGCACAATGAAATGGCCTTGCAGCTCCCTACCCTCTCCTTTCCAGTTTTTTTAACCAGCTCTGAACTACAGGATATATTTCCTAAGAACGTTCCAAAGATCCCATCTTACTACTGGAATATACAACAGTATTTAGAGCTCCACTGGGTTCTTATGAATAGCCTTCCCTAGCTTTCAAATTTCTCCCTGACTACAAATCTAGCAGCCCTGGAGAAGTTAGCCAAAATGCACAAGTAGTTTACTGAACAATGTACCACAGATAAATTGTCATTTATTTCTTGGAGAGTTTCAAAAGAAAATCATGGGATAAATGTTCCCAGAGTACAGAGAAGAAGTGGCCTAAAAAATGGGAAAGAAAAAAGTAGGAAATTGCAACACTACCTACACATATCTAGTGTTCATCAGAGATACAGGGGTTTGATGCAACAAAACCTTCAAGGCCAGGTCCTGGCAATAACGTGACTGAGTCTCAAACAGTTGAACAAAAGCAAACCCTTGCAGCAGCTTGTCTTCTCCTCTCAGCTTATTTCAATACAATTTGCAACATTCATTCCCTTCCTCTTCACCCAAAAGAAAAAGTAGCAGAAAGCATCTTTCTGTAGAAGAGTTCTAGGCAGAAAGTTCGTTCACAAGAAATAAAGCTTTTAAGAATATTTGGCCCCAAACCCACCAGATCACATAAATGCTTTTTATGAAACATGTCAGAGAGATCAGCAATCAGGTCTTTCACGGGGGAAAAAATAACCATGTAATGAAAACTTTGTCTTTAGTCAGAAACAACCGGGGAAAAATAATCATGTAATGAAAACTTTGTCTTTAGTCAGAAACAATCAGTCCATAGAACAGTGTAGATGCCGATGAATGAAGAACTGTGTGCATGACATGCTGCTACGATGCAGAGCCAAGATGCTCACAACAGTTTTCAAGTCTCAACATTTTGCTGTAGTTTCTGGAGCCTGAAAGGTCAGGGCCATGAGGAGGTTCTTTCCAAAGCCACCTTTGAGAGGGAAACTCAGAGGCTGTGGCTTTGATTTATAGCTACTTTGAATAAGCTTTTAAAAAGTCTCTATATAAAAAAAATAACAGTTTGGCATTTTGGAGATGGAACTCAGGTTTTAAGATATCAGGATGATTTGTGAAGGACTACCACAACGCAGAGCCTACAGTCGTGTACTTTGTTCAGAACTGCTAAACCTGCACTATGGATTTGCAGAAGAGGTCTGGCACACATTCAAAGAATGGGATGAAAAATCATGGTTTGGGCAAAAATAGCTGTACCAGAAAAAGCTGTCATAATACATCGGATCAGAAATCTTTCAGTTTTTAGAAACCTAGCATTTTGTTAAGGTGAAAAACTCTCAAAGTTCTATTTTTAAGCTTCAAGGAAAGCAAGTCTTGAAATACTTGAGGAACAAATATCATCGTTTGATTCACAAGGGAAGTATTCCTCTTTTATCCCCCTGTAATTCACAAAGAGGAGAGCATTTAGAATATTTTCTTCCAAAATAGCTCTTACTTGGTTACCTAGATCAGAGGTCTGCCTACAGAAATGATAATGAAACTACAGAACTATTTCAGCCCAATCTTGGCTCCAATAAATTATGTGGCTACTTTAAATAGACGTTATGCATCAGACTGCAGTTCTCAATCATATTTTAGTGTAACACTATATTCCTAGAATATGTTATCCACTAGTTATATGCAAAACTTGTAGTTCAAATCAATGTATGAAAAAATATTGCAAGACTTGGTTAATCTTGTACAAAGCAAAGTGCAAAAGATAAGTTCCTCCACAGCAATGAGCTGATAAGAGCCTTTTGCTGATTTGTTCATTTTGAGTTTGGGTTTGATCTGTTTGGCTTTTACATCCCTTCAATCCCCTCGCATGTAAGTTGTCACAGAAGAAGTTCCCATCCTGAGGCAAAATCCTGGGCCCTTGGGAAGAGGATGGATTTTGGTGCCTTCAGTTCTTCACCTTGAAAACAGGAATAGTTTTAAAGGGGAGATATTGCCGATGCTCCTTCTTTTCCAAGGATTTACTACATGAGTCTAGAGACAAGGAGCAAATCTTAGCGCAAAAGACCAAATCTGAACAATCACATATAAACCACAGTTTGAAACTGCTCTATCTTAAAGATTAGTGTGGTAGAGTGGTTCAAGCCATGAGCAAACTGTAAGCTGTGTGTGAATAGGCCAGAACTGAAAATTAACCATTTCCAAATTCAAGCATAGAAAATAAAAAGCCAAAAAGCATTCATTGAAATGAGAAGAGGGTATTTTCAGTGAGCTTCACAAGTCATCATACATCACAAAGGTGATATTCACATCCAAAGCATATGGGGGAGCGTGCGCTTTGTTTTGAGAACATTTGACAAAAAGGTTTCAGTACTGCCTTCTGCCTCCTTTCCTCACAAAACGGTCTTATGAAACCTACTGTAGCCTTTTCTCCGCTTCTTTTACACCATATATATTCCCAGTATATATATGGCTCTCAAAACTTCCTGAAACTGTGCTAAAAACTGTAACTTAAGACACAATGAGGGCTTTTTAAAAATAATTTTTTCAAAGCTAAACAGCAGAGGAAATCTAAGGTCACATAGGTTTAAGAAGCAATTAGTAATGAACATTTTGTTACTGAATTTAGCTCTTTTTTCTGTTTGCAAAATATGTAGGAGTAGTGCAAAAAGGGGTCAATTTCAGTAATACTTATTAATTTCTTTTCAAACATTTGATAGAAGTGGACTTGCAAACTTTAGGTGGAAGTATGCAGCATTTAAACTTTCAGGCATGCATTCCTGTCATGATTTTGTTACCGATAAGATGCAATACCAATGCAGTCATTAGCAGTCAACACTATGCAACATCCTTTCTCAACAATAATCAAATATATGTGCTGAATTCCACATTCAAAAAATAGAAATATTTGAAATTAAGTCGATTTTACATAAAAGTTCCTGTTAGAAAAATGCTGACTTATCACTAGGGGGCAAATTTTAAAACTGTTATTCCAAACTGAAATGCAATACTTTAGACATGCAAACATCTCTAACGCTGCTTATAAATCTGTTTTCAATATACATGTCAAAAGTCCATGCTTGCTGAGTGGCAAGACAGTAATAAAGATTTTTCAAAACAGATTATAATTACCACGCTGATGATATGTTTAGTCTAGTAAAACTTAGTGGAGAAAGCAATTTTTCTCCTAAAAGAATTTACCCCTGGATAACATTGGACAGTTTAGTTTTGCTCTGCTTCTTGAGGCTCCTGCTGACAGCTCCAACAGGGTTCACGCACTGCTTCTGAACAGGGAAATAGGGGCATCCCTTGCCCATGGCTCGCAGGCAGCCAGCAGTAAGGAAATCCTGCTCCGGCTCTGAACTAGAAAGCAACCTGGCCATCACATCTGTGGGTGGGATTCATATGACCAGCTGCAGAGGCCTTTAAAACTGACCAGGGGAAAGACAGGTGGACAAAATATACTCCCTGCTCCTTATAATGTCAAAAAACACACCCTCTTTCCCCTCTACTGACATCCACTAAACCGTGTTTGTGTCAGCGGAGGAGCCACCGAGCATATCTTATTCAAGGCAGCCTGTGCACTGGGGTTTCTTAAATCAATTTTTCGTGAGCGATTCAAAACTGTGGATTTTTTTTTAATAATATGGTTCAAGCCGATTCAACCCAAAACCTAAGAGAAAGAAAGAAGACAGCCAGGGAAACAAAAGAAACACTCGAAAAACAAAATTCAAACCAAAAATCTACAACCCACAATCCTGCTATTTCGCTTACTTTATGCTTGTCTTTCAATTTATTATCTAAGAGAAGTTCATACTTGACCTGCATTTAAATTACGCCAGTAATTTTAAGAGATTTTTTTTTGCATAAGCAGTAATTTTCAGTCATTTGACCTGCACTCGGTACTCAAAACACATTTTATGGATTCTGTTCACGCTTTGTCCACAGCATTGGTGCTCTCCCTGAATATAAGAGCATACAAACATTCAGAAATATGATTCCTGCTCTCTGTGTAACAACGCAGTTATCTACCTCAGCAGGACCACAAATTTTCTTGACATGAGACGTCAGTTCTGAGATGATGAGGAAATGACCGTCACGATGATTTACAGCTACATGAAAACAAACATTTTGAATGCATAGAAACACAATCATCCTCTCTCTCCAAGTGAGCACCTGAAGCAGGTGAATTACATGGATTCTGGCTCAGAGCTTTCCTCCAGAATGCTAATCTCCACTTTGTAGGTTAAACAATACTATATATGCAGAACTAAATCCATTATATGGAATCATAGAATCGTTTGGGTCAGAAGGGACCTTAAAGACCACGCAGTTCCAACAGTCCTGCCATGCGCAGGGACACCTTACACTGGATCAGGCTGCTCAAAACATCATCCAGTTTGGCCTTGAACACCTCCAGGGATGGGGCAGCCACAGCTTCTCTGAACAACCTCTGCCAGAGCCCCATTAGGTGTTTCCGACTCCTTATGCCACAGTGCTGTGACACGCATTGCATGCCTGAGCCCAGAGGGCATCCTGCTCCAGCCTCCCCATCCCACAGAATAAAACATTCAACTTCCTAAATCCAGATGTCTGTTATTTCAGGGTTTAGATTCAGAAGGGTGGCTGATAAAGGATTAATACATTTATCTGTTTTTTTATGCAAACACAAACAGTGAATTTGCTTTTTCATGCACTGGAATTAAATTCAATGTGATCATAAGAATATGTTAACATAGTAGAATCTCTGATGAATAATTCAGGCTCTTGGGAGTGAAACACTGAAGGAGACATTTTCAGATGACTGTGCTGACAGGCTCTGATGTCCAATATGTTCAACGCAATGGAGAATGATTTAGAAAGCCCATGAATGTCATTTTTCTAGTTAATTTACTTCTCATCAATAATAAATGGCATTATTTTAAATTCCCTACTGGAGAGACTGGAACATTCATGCAAGAATGGTCAGAAAGTGCATCACAATGATGTCAATACCCAGATGTAGGAGTGAGTCAGTCATGCGCTTCTGACCGAGACGGCACTGAGAGAGGTTATGAAAAAAATTCCCAATATGACCACAATATTTACAATAAGGAGGAGTCGTGAGTGAATTATGCCCCATTTGAGTTATCTCCTCTGCTGGCAAGTTCAGACACTCTTTCTCAGATGCCTTTTGTGTGTACATGCCCCTGGCCAGGCTGTCAGAGTCAATCTGCAAACAACAGGTTAACTAAGACCTGAGTTTGTTTTCATGCAGCCTTTTATTCCCTCACAGGCCAAGATTTCATAAAGTCAAAAGCAATTTGCCTGGATCTCAAAGATTTTAAGCATTGGCTCACTGATTCTGATTTTGCAAATAGAGGCCATGCAGACGCACCACATACATGAACAGCAAAACTTTAGAGTTAAGCTTCTTTATGCCAAACAAACCACGAAAGTCTCCCTCGTTCCCCCAAGATGCTCAATAGTTAAGCTCATTAAATCACAGTCATCCTTTTAAATAATTTGTGATTTATATAATCACACACAAGTCTATTGAGTGCAATTGACCTATACTAATATACCTCTCAGAAAAAAAACTTTCACTGTTGCAATTCTAATTAGTAAATAGCAGATTTCTCTTAATTGCTAGGGAAACAGAGCTCACCCATCACAACAACAACCCTGCAGGTCAGCAGGCTGTAGAGCACAAGAGAAAACAGGCAGCTCAGCAAGGCACGTACCGGAACGGCACAGTCTTTTCATGAAGTGGGCACGTTATAAATCCCTTGATCACGTGCCTCAAAGTTGTTGCTTGGGTGAGGCCATCTCCCAAGCTGCTGAAAACTCAGACCTGCCAACTCCCTTGTTTTCACCAAGACTGCTGGGCTTTCTCTGAAATACCAAGAGAAGCAAAAGCAGAGTTATAAATTGAGGTGGGTGTTGCTCAGCCACCTCAAGCACCCACCCACGTGCCAAGGCAGGGTAAAACCATTCTTCCACACATCCAGTAAGAAGCTCCCCTGGGCTGCCCAGGACTCAAGGACAATCAGACACATTAATGGGGATGGTGTTACCCGCCCTATCAAACCACACATTTTAAGAGGGAAAACAAGCTTCTTGTTTCCTTCCTAGTACTGTGAACTTCTCCCAGTCAACCCACACTCATACCGGCAACTTCTGGCACACAGGAGCCTCTTCCTGTTAGCAAACTCCAAGGCTGAGCTGGCAACATGGCATCTGGTTTGCAGAGTTTCAGCTCTCCTTTGGCTTTAATTCAAATGTATACAGAAAATATGTCACAAACCCCAAAGCTGAAACATAGACCAGTGATTTCTAGATTTGTGCAAGATATGAGCCCATACATACTGGATTTTCAAAGGCATTTTGCCAACCAATGCAATACTAAAAGGTAGCTGTCAGCACCTGAAAGCCCTGGAAGCATCTGAAGGTCTGGCTTGGTGGTTGTCCACATCAGAGCACCATGAAAAACATTTTGAAACTTAGCTTCTTATACAGAGAGCTGAATTTCCGACACTGCAAAATTAAACTGCGTCATGGCTGTATTATAAAACTAACGAATTTAATGTTTTGACCACGAAACCTTAACTTTGACAAAGACATAAGATTTAAAATTACCTTTTGTATGATTTCAATAGCAGTCTATTATGTAATTGTCAGATGAAATCAATAACATTACCTTTTGGTATATCCCAGTGTACATGATTTATCTGTGGCAATGTTCCATAATTACAGCTGGTATAAAATGACTAATCAACTTCACATTTTGACACTAATTCATCACAGTTAACCATTTTATTTGCAACTTCCACCCTGTTTGCTATTGAACACATTTTTAAAAGCAGTTGAATGATCCTTAAATTAAGGCAGCAAAGCATGGTCCTTCCTGTAGATTTTTATACATATATATATATATATATATATACACACACCTCCCTATAAACGCACAGAGAGAACTGACCAATGCTTTGTGTTTGCCTATTTAAATGTTTTACAAACTCCAAAAAGTGGCTAATTTTCAATGCAATTCACAGCACACAAAATGACTGAATATTTGACAAGCGATAGAAATTAAGCCAGTTTCAACTTCCTTTCAGCTCATGTCATTTATTTTATTGGATTATAGTTATTAGAAGCTGGGGGAGGAAAGTGGGCAGGAGAAGGGGGATTAGGCTTAGTCGTTCAGTCGACAATATAACTTACTCATTTTGGCACGTACCGCAATGCCTATTTTTATACAGCCCATCGCTCCGCTCTCCCCAAGATATGCCTTCACCCACACACCACTTGCGCACTCTACAAGTCACATTCCTTATGTAATGGCAACATTTTGTCTCAGATACACAGGCTTGTGCCAGAGCATGTGAAAGGGGGAGCAGACTTGTAGAAAGGAACCAGCTGGAGGCACCAACAAGGGGCATGAAGAGAGGACTCGCTGCGGCTTCTGGATGGAGGGCTGACAATGGATTTGAAGGTCTTCAACAAAAGCAAATAGGACAAGAATAAGCATTGCTGGTACAACTTTGAAAGCTCAAATCAAAACCAGTCAATATGGTATGCAAAAATTTACAGCATGAAAATCGCTTTCGCACCATTCAAAATGGCCAGTGGAGGGTTTTGATGTCTTTTTTTTTTCTTTTTTTAAGTCTCTCCATGACAGTAAAATACCGTGCTATAAGTTACTATAATTCTGTGCTTTGCCAGTACTGATTTCTGCTCCCTATACGTAAATATAAAGATTAAAATTAAAGAGAATTCCTCCTTTTTTCCTTTAAAGTTATAATTATGAAACAGATATTTCAAGCTTCAGCCAGTCACATGGCTTGCTTTCTTACATTATTAAAAAAAAAAAAAATTCACAAGAGAAATAAAAACTAAAGTCAAATCAGCTTTTTAGTGAGTTGGGTTGGTTTTTCCTTGCAAAACTGAGCTGTTATTACTCAACTGAAAATCCTAAACAGGAAACTAAAACTAGCCTAATAAATCGTTTTACATAGTAAAACTACGTTTCTTACTGAATATATATTTCATATAACTGTTTAAAATAGAGTTTTTCTTTCTGGTACATTGGTTAAAAAAAATCACAGTTACTTCTCTATTTCAAAAATGTCATAAATATCATTCTAGAGACTTTAGGCAGTTCATAGTCAAAATTATAAAAGATTAAAATTACTTATATTTGCCTTTGTGTATCACTAATACAAGAAGAAGAAGGAAAAAAATCCCCTGTATGTCAATACAGAAAAATACAGAATATACCACTAAACTTACACATCTATAAGAAAGCAAAGAGACCGGTGAAAGTGAAAACACTCAGGTCATCAAGGCTGTAAAATGATTGTTGTCACATTCCTCCAGGACACACATTGTAACTTGTTGCTTTGCTTTACTGACTACTCAGCAGCTCAACATCAACTCACTAACTTCTCTGCACCAGCCCATGACATGACTCCTACAAAATTGATATAGAGTGGATGAGATGCACGATCATGCTGCTCACAACTGCTTTGTAAATTACTGTCAACCAGATTCAGCGCTGAATACATTTCAGAGAAAGGTCAGTTAAACATGCTAAAACATCATTATTAAATGATTTCATAATTTAGATGACAAGCACAACTGACGGCTTCTCAGATACCCTGCAAGAAATCCAGCATGCTTTATTGCTCTACCTAGAGAAACAAATGCATATAAATAACTAATAATAGTAAAGCAGAGTCATTGAGTAATTCAAAAGACATAGCGGCTCTCCTTCCTACAGAGATTCCTACAGAGATTAGAATTATATAACAAAAATAAGCTAGTAACGAGCTAATTCCATCATCATCATTATTATTAGCCTGTACAGTTTATGTAAATGTTAACAAGGGTTGTCAAGACAGTTAGATGATAAAGCATATGCAGCAGACAGATTGGTTCAGTTTAGCATCTGAATTTACATTTTAGCTGAAGAGAACGATTTAAATATGAATTTCATTTGAATTAAAATATACAAAAGGATTTTCATAAAAAGACCTTGTTCCCTACAGATCTATATGAAAAAAAACTGTCATCAAAATGAGTTATTTTAGCATATTTCTTTCTATAAAGACAGGAGATGGATGATTTGAAAGTGAATGAACCCGGCAAAGTAAACCTCAAACACATTCACTTTATGCTGTGCTTTTCCTAGGGCCATGGACAGACTCTGACTCGTCTTCCTTCAGTGAATACCTGTGTGTGAAGACCGTACGCTTACCCTTGTGCAAAGACCTGCACAGTCCTCCCAGCCTCATCCTTCCACACACCAAAGCTGCACGTGAGACGGGACTCACCTTGGGATGGCACAAATGAAGTAAATCAGCTTCATGCACCAGCTCTGATAAGAACAACTCCTGATTTACACTGGCATGAGCAAATTGGGTTTTTTTAAATGCTCTGGATGGTGCCAGCATTGGCACAGACAATCTGTTAGGGGAGATCCATCACCAAACAAGCTGGAAGTTGGGCTCTGCTCTTTTTTTTTTGCCTTGTAGGGATCCTGCTCTTCACAGCGACCGGAGGGGCACAAAGGTGGGGAAGAGATGGCCAGCGGCACGGGAACCTGCCTGGCCTCTGGCCACTGGGGTGAGTGCCATCAAAGGTCCTCCAGGACAGCTGGCATGGCATGACCCTTTCAAAACAGCTTATAGCCCAGCAGGGATCTGCAGATTATAAAACAGCATTTTTGTAGTTTTTGATTTAATCACAATAACTCAAGAAAGTGAAATACCGTCTGAACTTTTTCAGGTCCTGTAGAGCACTGTGAATATCCTCTAGGGCTTTTTTCCATTTCTGTAGAAATTATAATATCTTCTGTAAAGTCTAGACACAGTTTACACAATGCAAGCTCTAATTAGACACCAATATTGCTGTCTCCAGAACAGACAGCTGTTGTCAGCAAAGCAACACTGTGCATCTGGAACAATTTAATATATTATTTGAATAGGGGTTTTGTTTTAGAAAAATACAAACTTAAGTTCAATTCTATGGATGCAGAAAATCTGCCTGCATCAGAGAAACAGAAATTCTGAAACAGTTTGTCATTTCATTTGAGCAACCTTGGAATAACATTGTCATTGCCTCCATACACAAACCACACTGCAGAATATGATGGAAAGGAGAGCTGCGAAAACAGAGAAAAGATTACCTCAAAATTAAATCAATGACTTCAGCACTGCTAATTATAATGTCATTGAGAGACATAATTCAGTCAGCCAGAAGAAAAGATCGACCGGAAAGAAAATAACCAACTAACTGTGGCAACATTCAAAATGGAAACACCTAAAAAACTGCAAGGTGTTTTCATGATGCCTTAAGAATCCAGCAGACAACAGTTAGAGCTGTGCTTCAGGACACGCTATATCCAATGGCACACTATGTCCCAAACTAAATCCTGCAACTTTACGCATCAAGGCAGACGGTATAGCAAAGTTTTTCTGCATCTTTATTTCTGCTCCTAGACCACGTGCATCTGTGTTGCTCCCTTTGAAGATTAAGGGTGTAGGCAGGATTTTCAACTGAAGTTCATCCAGTGCACATGAATGGATGCAAAACCACTAAACTGGAAATTCTGAACAGAAAAAAGGAAGGCACTTGCCACAAACTAAAGCTCGATCACACATGGAAGTCCAAGTGTAGCCAAGAGTGTATCGCAGGCATGGAGACCTAAGCAGCAATGAGAACTAAAATTGAAAATAGTAGCACAGAGAAATCAAGATCAACAGGCAGATGGAAAAAAAACAACCCTAACCAGTCAATCCACAGAGCACAAAGGATAAAAAGACAGAAAGCACAGTTTAGGAAGACACCAGAAGCACAGAGAAACCCTTCTTAGGGTAAGGATGACCATCTGCCATGTTTGAGACTCCACTGTCACTGGAGTTTGGCTGTGGTTTCATGGAGACAACATCAGATTTTCAAATGTATAATACAGATGTGAAAGAAGACCACAGCTGACAACTATCAAGTCTCCAAACTCAAGATGTTGACCTGGAAAACCATAATCTAAACGCTCTCACCACTGAGTTGCCCTCACCACTCAGGCATGACAGTTAAATTTTGCTGACTACTCAGCTAACTATCTATACAACAAATGCAGAGAAACTGTGAGAAGAGAGAACCTGAATCTGAGCTTTGCTTTCGTCTACAGTGTGAAGTTTTCCTTTGACAGCAGATGCTTGGTAAGATTATTGTTTATGCAGTAGCATTAATCTTATCTCTGAAATTTGCATTTACATTTTTATTTGTGGAACCAAGATGAAGAATGACATGTTTTAAGAATAGAAAAAACAAATTTGGGGAGTTTATTTATCATGGTCTATTAATATAGACAGAGATATCTCGATAGCAAGCAAGAAGCCTAAGGGGGGAACTTTATCACTTGAATGTTCGGGCTCAGTCTCCATTTACAGGACTCTGCTTTGGAGAAGCTTTTGGGAAAAAAAAAAAATTAAAAGAGACAGAAAGGAATGTTTACTCATTAGCAATTCCTGCTGAGTTTGCATAGCCACATTTATAATGTTAATGTTTTCTTCTTCCACAGATATGAAAAATGTATAGATTGCAATTACAAAAATGAGATATAACTGATGACATAGTTCAGTTTCACATAATGAGGCTGTATCTTGGAAAGCATAATTAGTGGATCAAGGGTGAATCAGAGGCCATTTCAGTGCCGCTACTTTCCTAATGTCTCCAAGACTTCCATTTAGTAGTATAATGAAAAACAAAAAAAAACAAAAAAACAAACAAACAAAAAAAAAACCCCAAACATTAAGACCTAGTAAAAATTCAAGTAAGCATTAATGTTGCTTCATGTCTCTGAAAATCCCTCTCCATCGCACTGATTAAAGAACAATGCTGCAGTGCCAGTAAATGTAGTGGACTGTAGCAGGAAGAGCACCACCTGCCTGAGCAGAAAAATGACAGCAAAACTGAGGGATTGCAGAGAGGCAAGACCTGCAACACAGTGCTGCCAAATTCTAGCTCATGTTCCAGCCCCACCCAGGTGTACTGGCACAAGAGCCCAACGATATTCAGCTGAGAACAGAGGTGAAATCAAACTGTATTGAACAGTTAAAATACCCTTTGTGGTGCAAGCCCAAAATGCCCATTAATTAGTTGTTCAAAACCAAGGGTAATGAAGATCAACTCTTTTTGAAAACTCATGGCAAGTCTGAAATACGACTGTTTTGTGTAGTAGAGAGAAACAATGGTGAAACAGAATCTGAGAATCAAAAACGTCTTTCTGGCTGCCTTTATAAATTCGCAGTTACATTTTGGTTTGGAGGAAGTCCATCAGGACCACTTCATTCTCTGCACTGCACCATTCCTACAAAAGCAGCTCTATTATTTCTCATAAGTAAAATTTATTTTTCCTCTTGGCTGGTGGGATAACTGTATACCGGTAACTTATCTTCATCTGTAGAAACACTTCCTGACACTGCTTCATGATAGGTTCTTTAAATAATGTGTTCTTTACTTTCCACTCCTGCATTATCTGTTTTGGCTGCACATCAGTACTGCTCCATGGGGCTCTCATCCTGCTGTTCTTGCTCAGGCAAGGCTCCAGCAATGCCTCAACATTCCCATGTGAGCATGCGCAAAAGATACATGTTATGCCTTCATTATTGAAGAAGCAAGAGGGGAACAGTTCTCTCCCATTTACAGCATTGCATTCAAAAGTCGTAAGTATAATAAGTATAATTTACAGCATTGCATTCAAAAGTCTACTTCAAAGTCCTTCCTTTTAGTTCCAGTCTCTCTCCCACAGTTCCTCTGGTATGGTGGAAGATGTTTTTTTTCACTAGATCTATATCAAAAGATAATTTTTTACTACAAGGAACTGGGCAAAACCATAATCTAAGAAAACCAGAGAGTATGCTTACAAACCTAAAGCCCCCCAGAGCAAGGGTTCCCTCCGTGCCTGATGGCAAAGTACCAAGCAAGGATTCCCAGTGGAGTGAGAAACAGGTCTGAAAGCAAATCCGTACTTGAGACAGAAGGAATCACCCCACTATGTCATAAGGCAGAATAACTCTGGACTGTTGCAATGTGCAAGTCAATGTTTTTCATATCTGAAAGGCACTAACAATATCCAAATATTTGATCCCTCTTGGACCATCCATCCTGGTTTACTGCCAGTTTATTTCTTTTTGTCCCTTTGCATTCAGCTTTCTCTCTTTCCGCCTACTGTGCCCCACACATGAGCTATAAACTTTACAGGCACGAGCTGGCTAAAGTCAACAGGGACTGTAGCTTTGCTGCTTGTGCCAAGCTGTCCCCCAGTACTCCCCTTTACAGTTTGGTCAAACACTTTCCAAACTGTCAAACTGCTTTGTTTTAATAAGTATTTAATAAAGGTTTAATTAACTGAGGAGAGGGACAGGGGTGGGAAACTGATGTAAATGGAAACAACATTTTCCAAAGAACAAAACTGCTTTTTGAAGAGCCTTTCAAAAACAGTCACTTCTTAGGAATGAATTTTCTGCTGAGTAACTCCTTTGTGATGCTCTAAGAAAGCACAGAGCTAGCAAAAACATTATAATCATTTTGTGTGCAGTTGATTTCCCTGAATTTTCAAGCATAAATGAAGCCATAAGGGGCAAAAAGTACCCTCATATTAAAAAAAAAAAAAGAATCTAAACAGACTTTGGACAGATTCTTTTCTGTATTACTGACATTTGCATAAATTTTCTCAAGAGCATGGAATGTATGCCAGGGAGAAATGAGATAATCTGTCTGTATTTTCCCTGCAATTTGTCAACTTTACCACTTTGACCACACCATAATCTAAACCAGTATCAGAATCATCAGCGTATTTTGTAATATATCTGATTTTTTTTCAGCAAGTCATTTGAATCCATGGAGAAGTATTGATCAGTAAATGTAGAGTCTCACCTATGACTCATTATTACTTCTAGAGGTGCATTTTTGGACATTGACAACAGTGATGCTGATCCTGTAAAATAGATTAATGGCTGGATGTGCAGATTAACATCCCAGTGCAAGTCCTTACATAAAAGTAAGCAGTCCAGAGGAGTTTGAACACTTGCAAAACTGAAGCCAACAGGGCAAGGACATCATTTTGCTTATTCCTATTTAACACCTTCAACCCAGTCTGTGTATCTCCTTACACCATGTATTAACTTTTTCTTAGTGTAACAGTTCAGCTTTTACTGCTGCTTAATATTCTTTGCCCACATTGAGTCAATATAGTGTTGCTATCACTTTTCCCTTAAAAGCATTGGTTCTGAAGGACTGAATTAAATACCCCACGTTAAGTTCATGTTCAACCACCTGTCACTTTTGCCATCCCTGGCGCTAAAGACAATCCCACAATTGCCTCCAAAAGTCCTGAAACACCAATTTCAGAGGTCTCCAGGACACCAGTCTCAGAAACACAGAACAGCACACTGCTAGGTGAGGTGGATCACTTGGGAAACAAATTATTCATATTGTCTGAAATTATCAATTTTGCCTCTTCACCAAGAGAACAGGACAGTGAGTAGGCATATCATCAGAAAAGCCAGTTTGCCTGCAAAGACCTGCAGATCAGATGTGCAAACAGGAGTTTAAAGAAAACTGGAGGGCTGCTCCACAGTTGAATGACACATACTGCCAGTGTTACAGGAGAGGGTGACGAAAAAGAAGACGCACTTCTGTATTTTAAAGAGAAGATGTGAGCTGGCACAGCATGCCATAAGATCAGTGCATTTGGAAATCTGAAAGGCCACTCATGGAAATCACAAAGAGCATTGCAGAATACACACGGCTGTGAGTCACTGGAGAGGTAAGCAGCTGCTTATTTGCGTCTGATGAGCTCTAGAGTGAGAGACAACTCTTTTAGGAAGCTATAAAAATATGTGCCTCCCCGAGACAAGATGTCACAATCTGGGAGTGTCCGACACAGGCAGAGCACAAGGGAAAAGCAGTTGCAATAGCACCAGAAATGCTCTGAGACTTGCAATGTACAGCAACTGAGCTGCCAAACTTCCCTTCTGAAAGGGTTATAAAAGATCTGCATCATCTCACCTTCACTGGGATTTGAGAAAAAGTAGTTCCCATATTCAGGAATCATGTAGGACAGGGGCGCAGATCCAGATGTAGCTACTTGCTATATCCAAATAGAGAAGAGACCCAAGAGGGCTACAGCATCTTTTGTCATGAGTGATCCCTAATCCCACCACAAAGGAGAAGGAATATGGAATTTCAAAGATACTTTGTAGGTTAGAGATAGGGAGCACATCACAAGAGCTGGTAGTAGCTGTGCTTCATACTCTGACAACCAGTTCCTGCTTTGGCTTTCAAGGATGAAATCCTCAGCAACAAGGAAGACATCTTTAAAAACAGAAGTGGAAGCCTAGAGCATGACAAACAGGAAATCATTTCTTTAAATGCATTGCATTTGTCGCAGCCCTAAGTTTGCCAGAGGCACAACATAAACTGTTCTACAACTGTACTTCTATGAGCCTTAGGGATGTCTCTGCTGGGAGCAGCAATCTGGCAGTAGAGAGGTGCAGGGCAAGTTCTTTAGCACTTAGACACCAGGATGGCAGCAGCTAGAGAAAATGCAAAAGCAGGTAAATGAATCAAATGCACAGATGCAAAGAATCAAGCCCAGATTTCCTCCACTTTGATAAAAAATTATTAACGAAGGACTCCTGTGTTTTCCTTCCAGACAAAACACTATATTAATAACAGTATTCTGAGAGCCACTCGTAACAACTGTATGAAAAACTGAGCTGTGGTAGGCTACCGAACAGTCTTCACTGCTTGCAATTCCTTGCTCCTAGAGTTTGGTTTATAGTCTTTAAACACAACTAGAATAGAACTCGATTCAGTTACTGTCAGTAGGAATTGAGGAGAGCTGAAAACCGGAAAGGATAGGGGTCAAAAAAAAGAATCAAACCAAAACACTAAATAGGAAAAAAAAAAAAAAAAAGAAAAGAGCACATTTGCCAGAGAACTATAGTCCTGACATCTAATACAAATTAGCAAAAGTGTGCCAAGCATCAGCAAATACGCTGCTGCCTATCTCTGTACCTTTGTATCTTCAAGAACTCCCATTGTATATTTTGCTTCCCAAGAGGCGCATGGCAGTGTGGAAGAGAGCTCAGCCCAAAAGACAGCAACCAAGACCATTCACAAAAAAGGATGACAGCAAGAACCCCCGGGCATTGTTTATATGGAAGGTTAAGGATCGTTAACAGGAATTAAAAAAATAGGCAAAACTAATCTTTTTTGTCTCGTTTTGTCAGCCGCTGAACTCCTACCCCAGCGTAGGCACCAGCCATAGCATCTGGCTGCCAACACTTCAGTTTGATCTGGGAAAGCAACCAACACCCTGCCAGAAGCTCCCCAAAGAGCTGACCTCAATAACTTTGATTAAATGAAACAAAATAGCCCAACCACCTACAAAATAAAACAACTGTGATCAAACCTAATGGCCCAAAGGACTCTTCGTCCTCTTCTCAGTACAGTTTATACCTGAGCAGACAAGTGGAAATAAATACATCTGCAGACCATTACACAGGAAAAAGTAAAGCCGAGGAAAAACTGTTAAACCACATGCTTCAGAGTGTCCCCCCAAACTGCACCCACTGCAGATGACATGATGGCTATCATGGAAAACAGATGCTAAATCTTCTCCTATCCTTCTTCCATGCACTGACCTACCATTCCAGATCTCAGCCCACACAGCTCTCATGGGAGCCATAGTATAAATCGGGAATGATGCACCCTGCAAGTAACCTCTGGTTTCCTCACCCCAGCAAAACTTTACTCTTAACCCCCCAATAGCATTAACAGCACAGTCACACAAATGCACCTCTCATTTGAGGAGTCAAACTGCCATTGCATCCAGGGGGAGCTTCTCCAAGGATTTGTAAGAGGTCCGAAGTGACTGTAAGACCAATGTTTATATTTAAATCAGTTGTCATATTTTTTTTCCATTTTAAATCAGGTATCTTCTACTTTGGATGCTGGGCTTTTTAAATAAAATACCAATTTTTTAAACAAAAAAAAATCTGGTTTCAAAACACTATGAGCCCATGCTCCAAAATCCATTTTCAGCTGTGCTGTGCTGCCTTGCTAGAATTGCCAAGGTCCCCTCTTCTGTCTTCCTCTGTCACACTCCAAGACTATTCATTCCCAACACAATCATTCACATTTCCATTTTGATTTTATTATACTCAGATATGATGCAACCTGTATTTAACAATGCATTACCATTTTCAAGGGCAAATATTTTTCTGTAATCCCAACTATGTCATTATTCTCTTTCTATTACACATACTTTAAATGTCAAAATCCATCTACTAGAACTAATCAAATATAAAACAAGCCTCACAGGAGAAAGTGAGCTTGAAAGGGGTATTCCAGATTAAATAAAAATTTAAATGTCTTTTCTTTTAAAGAGACCTTGACTATTAAATAACTTACTTTTGGGTTTTCAGATCTCCCAGGGACAAAAAAATGGTAGACCATAGTCACATCTGTCACAGCTCTGTTGAAATTACCCCCAGTCTGGGGCAGAACATACTGTATGGCTGAATTCTGAAGAACATTATGGAAGAGGGAGGGAAGAAATACATCATCACCAACTCTGATTTTATCCTGATGGCATGTTGGGACTAAAAAAACAGGCTAAGTCAAAGCACAAAGGAAATGTTAATGCAATTAATTACTACACATTATGAAGATGGAAATGTGTCAACATCAGATGTTTCAAGTGTTTGAGATTAAGCTTGTGAGCTACCTTTCCATAAGTTCCTTACTCTAAGCAGTTTGCCAGAGCTACTTTACTCTTCTGGTAGTGGTTTATTGCCAGCACTAATCTTAGATAATGCACAAATAATTGGCTATCTTTTAATGCAGCCGTTAAAGTTTCTCTGATGTTGCAACAGACTTAACTAATTTTACATTAGCAGTACAAAAGTCTTTTTGGGGTTAGCTTTTTTTTCTTTTCCTTTTGTTGTTTACAGAGAAGTGCCAAAGTAAAGCCCCTCTCCATGTTGATATAATTCTCTGTAAAGTACCAAGCGATTTAAATTGCTTTTTCTGTTTGAAGGTTTTAAAGTCGTAAACGACTTCAGCATATAGATTTTATTTTCTTGGCCTCCTAATCAGTTCAAAAAGCATTTCTCCTTAGAGGCACAGTTCAGTTTCTGAAAAACGGTGCACCAACACCACAGATCCTTTCCTGGCTTAGCAAGGAGCATGTCTCAGCTAGATGAAATGAACAATCTCTTCTGCGATTCAAAGATTTCCATGCAATTCAACAAAGTAAATAATTAATTTTTAGTTTACTTCTCTTATTTTCTGCAAGAGCCAGATAATAATTCATGAAAATTCTCATTGCAAGAATCTTTTACGAGTTACAAAGTCACAAGAACCTTCCTTAGTCAAAAGAGACCCAGTTCCCTTAGCCTGTCCACACTAGTCACATATTCTGTACCTTTCTTCTCTCCATTCTTTGGATACTTCCATCTGTTTGCGGATTTCTCAAAGATGAAGCATAAAACCCCTTTAGGATAAAATCAAAATTTTTGCAGTCATCACTCCAAGACTTTTAGTGGTGACATGAAGTAGTTCCTTAACATCTGCACAGTGTTCATGGTGTCAATGGACCTAAAAAAATCAAGTCTTTCACCCCAGTCAGTCAAGTCCCTGCTTACGGGAGCCCTATCCTGGGTAGTCAATAAAATTGCCATGGGTAGGATTCCCTGCTGTGTACGCCTACTGAGTTTACAGTCTTTTCATGACGCTCTAAACCTTGCATACTACAAGACAGTTCTTTATAGACATTACCCTAACGTGCAGTGAATCCTCTTACATTACTACTCCATCCTCCTCAACAAATTTTAAGACTCTGATCTGGAAGAGCAACTCCATCATCACAAAAGAAATTATTTTATATGTGTGTGTAACAGGGCTCTCTCTATTGAAATTTCTCTCCCTTTTCAATCTCCACACTAGACCCAAATGCCCATTTGACGTAGCTGTTCCCAAAGACAGACATATATTCCATAACAGAACAAAGTTAAATAATTCTAGGCAAAAAGAAAAAGGCGTTCCAAACTGTAAACTTCTTAAATACAACTTCAGTAGATGAGCAAGACAAACAACTTTACTTGCTTCTCAGGAGGTGTTTTAATGGTATAAAATTAAGTACTTTGTGATCCTGGAGAAAGAACTGTGCCTTTCTCACCTGACAATACAAGGCACCAATTGCTTATTTATGTGTAAAATTTACACACGCAACTGCCACAGTGTTCAAAGAAAAGGAAGGCATTCCTAGGATGGAAAAAGATGCAGTTGTTTTTCCTGTATCCCTTCAAAACCAGTTGAAGTTACTATGCAGATACAAAAACAGGCAACTTCAGGGTAAAAAAAAAACCCTGACATGCAAAGCAAATTGATGGCAGGGATTTGCACACTCAGGAAGATCCCTTCTGATCTCAGTCTTCAACAAGTGAATTTTGTGAAGCTGCTACAAGTATTTATGGAAAGATAATATTTTTTTAAGAATAAAATTATGCACGGCCACCTGGCTTTCACACCAAGTCATTCTGCAATTGAGTAATGCACTTAAGCATTTCTAAGATTATATTTGAGAGTTTAAAAATATACCCAGATCCCACCACCCATACATACACAGCAAAATCACATCCAGAAATATCTCGGGGACAAAACAGAAGCAAAGGACAAGGCAAAGGAAGGAACCAGCCAACACAGACTGGGAAAATAAGCAAGCAGAACATGCTGCTCTTCGTGGCTACCTGTGGCACCAACTTAGCTTAACTTCTCTTTCAAATCATCTTCTCCCTCTTAAACCTAAATAATGGTGCATGTGGTGCCTTCAGAAATGGGACCATCCTCCGAGGCAACTCCAGTTTCAGCTAGCTGCTCTCCGAGCACATGGGCTGGGTTGAGGAGAGGCCAGATTTATGCAGAACAGTTCTGGAACCTGTCAGGGACCTAACACTGCTCATGCTGCAGCGATTTAGGCTCCCTCATTGCTCACCAAAGGATGCGATGCGTGCTCAGATTTATCAGTGCAAGAGAGAAAACGATAGAGCAGCTAATGAGAGATTTGTGGGTGAACATAAATTAAAGAGAAGGCCCTTAATCTGCCAAATCATTCTCCTGAACAAGGTAAAGTAAAAGGTGGCACATCTAGAAATATAATTACTTACCTTCCAGCTGAAATAAATTATAAGCTCTTAAGCATAGAAAACAGTTCTGAAGCCTCCAGGAGCAGCAGGTAAATGAAAGGTAGCTGCTCTGCAGGCTAGATAGTTCTTAAATCTCTCCTCACTCTTATCTATGCTTCTCTAAGTTGCAAAAAGGGACTAGAGAGTCATTATCTTGAAAATCATAGCCACATAAAGCATAGGAAGCCTGGTAAGAAGAGTGTTCTGACACCAGCCCTGCATCTCTCTGGACACATTTTTCCTTCAGCTGAAGCACGTGATTTATGATTTTGGGAGACGATGGAATGGAAATGCTCTTTCCTTCACTGCAGCAATGACTCACCATCCAGATATTACAGCAAGCTCAGTTACGCATTGAACAGAGGTGGCTCATCATCCTCATCCTTATCTATGGGCAGTGGTGAGGAATAGGCCACCTTTCAGCATGTCTAAATCAAGGCTGATTCAGAGATATGAAGGTAACTGTCTCAGGGAGCCTAGAAAAAGCTTTTCCTCCTAAACTGAGCATCCTGCTAGTCAATAAGCAAAGGATAATTATTTTACCTGGACCTCTGCAACATACAAGACAAAGAAATGTAACCCAGTGGGGATCAGGGATTTATGACGGCTGAGGACTGCAGCCCTCATGTATCTCCCAGTAATGTAGATGACTAATTTATTGCTTCGCTGACTTGTGTTTCAATTTACCTTTTACACCTTAATTTCTGCAAATTCCTTGAAATGTCAGCTATTTCCCAACAGCACTGAGAAACAGAAAAAAAGAAACCAAATGATGTAAAGCGAGATGCAAAAAATGAAATGGTGGAAGAACTGACATAAACCTGGGGAAATTAATCGCAAAACTGTCATGCAAAATTTCATCAAGAATAGTCTCACATATATCCCAAGGCCTTTGCTAAAGAAAGTTTAATACCAAATTAAGAGAAGGAGAAGAAAATGACTTCCAACATTTCACACAAGCTGGAAGATAATCAAAATTCAGCTATGAAGATGGCATTTCCTTTAAATGAGTTTCTCTTCAGCTTGTCAAAATGGCAATAGTTTTAAATAGATTGTACTTTGCAGTTTAATTACTAGTGGATTTTGTTTTCTTCTTTGGTGGTCTTTTATTTAGTGTAGGTACTAAATTGACATAATAAAGCAAACAACCATTCTTTCTCCTCTTAAGACTTACTTTTAAAAGACATCAGAAACATTAGCAAAAACTTTGGAAAAGTCTAGAGTTAACTGTGTGTGGTAAAACTTCTCAATAAATACTATGAGTGAATATTTCAGCATTTATTATACACACACATAAATTAGATTCATTATTCCAGTAGATTCCTGGGGGTGGAGTTATAAGGCCACAGACTCCCTTCTCCTCTGCATACTTCGAGCTAGACACACCAGGATTTATTCACTGCTGAGCAAAACTTCAAGGAGCTGCTCAAAAGAAAGCAAACCCAGCTTGCTTTTCCAAAGAAAAGAGTGGGAGTCTGAACTCCATCTCACAGCAGGACATCACCAACAACAGAAGCTCAGCATACATCTGAGCTTCTAAAAAGGAGCCCCAGATACAAAACTTGAGGATTGAGGAAAAAAAAAAACCAACCGGAAAATAATGGAAATACAAGGGCATACGTATTGCTTGTAACCTGCAAACAGAAAGAGTATAGAAGTCATGGTCTGAGAAGCAAAGTGTTGTCCTATAAAAAATCCAATTATTTGAAAACGTTTCTTTTCATGGGAACGGAATGAATTTACTCTGTGCTTCATAACTGACAGCAGGACAGAGATTATGTAAGCACCAACAGTGGGAGCATCCCTTTGGGGACAGAGGAGGTGAAGCATCAACGCTAGTCTTACAATGTTCTCCGCCATCTCAGGCACATGGTGAAAGGAACAGCTTAATCATATGCAACCGTTAGCAAAGGTGGTCCAAACAATAACTCGCACTCCATTTTCCCGATGCCTAGAATTTCCCTAGAAATGCCTAGAATTTCTCTGGAATTGCGGGAGAAGAGCTCACCCATGGCAGTGCAGCCTTCTTGTGCGCTCTGTGCAGCATTTACACAGAGGCTTTTCTGCTCATGCAGCAGCAAATGCCAGGTCAGGTGCTACAGACACTGAACTTGCCCGACCCATTATACTGTCCCTGCACTTGCCTAACAAAGAAAACCATTCCAACTCCTGTGATGCCATTATAAAGTAAACATTATTAAATAAACAAGTATAAATAGTAAGAGGGGGAAAAATATCTTCCTAACATCTTATAAGGCTAGAAGAGAAGATTAACCCCTTTTATGGCTTGGAAGAAGAAAAGCACGGGCCATAGCCACCAAAATTACAGCAGTGTTTTCAAAGTATGTGCTTGAAATAGAGAATAATGATACATGGTTACCACTTAGCAGCATTGCCTGAGGATGTAAAATAAACAAAAAGCAATGATTTAAGGAGAGTAAAGAGATGTGTTATCAAAAGTATAACCCAACAGTCTGAGCGACAGAAAGGTAATTTCAAGTGCACGCCTAGGTCCCTCTTCTGGACTAAAACAGAGATTACAGAAGAGTTTGAAAACCCATAACAATGGCTCGTTGCTACGGCTATGAAAAGGAAAAAGCTAGCTTTCCTCAAAAGCATACTCAAAGAAGAGGACAAACTACCATGATTGCAAGCAATACAGAAATGTGCAGGTTTAGATTTTAAAAATGGTTTTCAGTGTTTAAACCAGACACTTTTCCCCACAGCCACTCTGCTCCAGTCTGCCCCATCAGCAGCCAGAGAAGTAACAGGAATTTTATAAGAACATGTGCAAACCCAAGTGACTAAATCTCAGCCCACTTTCCTTTCATTCTTTCCACACACATTCATTCTTTTTATTCATTTGGGCTTTTAAGTAGGATAGCATCTGGATTTAAGGTTTCATGTCCCTATCTCTAAGTAAATTCTTAGTCACAGTCCCAGAAGAGATGAGTGATTTCCCTCCATTTTATTTAAAAGAGTGACTTACGTACAAAACATCTCGATGAAACCTAGCTTTGCTATCACCTCTTAAGGCTCTGTAGGGAATTTGTGCTGTTTGTATTGCCAACTTGATTTACTACTTTTGTCTTGTTTTGGTGACCTGGTAATTCAAAACCACGCACGTGCAGCCAGGCTCCCTCCCAGTGATGCACCAAAGACTCTTACCTTGGAGGCAATACCTGGCAGCAATTTGGCTTGGGTTGACTCCAGGTAGACACTATGGACATTTCCACACCAACCCTGGTACTTCCTCTGTCTCAGGTGGTCGCTGTGTCACCATGTCCCCAAGCCTTGCACCTTCAGACCACATGCAACCTCTGTTCAGCGTGATACCTCTGGATTCTGCCTGTCCTCAGCCTGAAGGAGCTCTGAATGCATGTGGCATTCACAAGCCTAGCAAAGATACGCCCACTGAAAATAGTTTAGGTTTTGCCAGGATGTCACTAGCAATCCTTCTTGTAATTCAGTCTAATGTAAGGGTTGGAATCATCCACATTGATGTCTGGACTGAGATTCTGTACAAAACCTTCTCCTAGTAGAACCAATTATGCCCCAGCTTTGCAGTGATCTTCTGTCCAGTACATTGCTTCTGCTCACACACAGTATTCGCACAATACCAGAGTCTGTAAAGGGCTGAAATGCACCTGCCAACCTAGAGCCCATTTGCACACCACCTATCCGTCCTGCTGAAGTTGGTCTGTAGGAAGAAAGACAACACTACACAATGTCATCCCAAAGCATTTTACAGCCAGTATCAGAAATACTATGACATAGCAAACAACTGAACTCAGCCAAATACAATGCACATTACCTTCCCAAAAGGGCTGAACCTCCAACCACAAAGCATAACTGGCAAATTAATAATTTAGATTACTGAAAAAAAAAACCTACATAGCCTTGAAGTTCAGAAGACTCTAACTTCCAAACACTAAAAACTATAGGTTATGCTGTTAAAATATAAAGCAAGCTCAGTGTTACACACCAAGACAACAAATTTACAGAGCTCAACATACAGGATCGAATGATAAAAGAAATTATGTTTTTCCTCTCCTGAAGACTAGCAGCTTCTCTGCCCTAGAGGAAAGCACTTCTGAGCAGATTGGTTCTTACGAAAAGAGAGGAATAATGTTTCCATATGGAAGGCTTCGTTATTGGTTTGGGTTTTTTTTTCTCAGCTGACATGCATTTTAGATGTAGCAGGAAATTAGGCATTTTCATGAATGTTCACAGCAACATGCTCGACACTGAAGTGTTCAGACATAAGAGAGACTTGCAAAACACAGTTACTAGAAAGTACAAGTAGAAAATTGTTGCCCCCACTGGCTTACGGGCAACATGCTGCATTAAAATAATCCAACACTGTTCACAATTCTGTTTACTTTTCTATAAATAAATTTTTATTCAGGTTTGGAAAAAATCATTTCACTGTTCATAACATTATCTGTCTCAAGCTGTTCAGTATCCTCTAATAGTGGAAAATGTTAAGAGAGCATAAAGGGAAATCACTGCCTGGATCTTATGCCTTCGGACAGTTATCAGGGTTAGTAGAACAGCACCCTAATTCTAAATCCCAAGAATACTTGCAGTAGAGTAAGGAAAGCCTCATAGGTCACATATGTCCTTTTCAAGGTAACTACCAAGAGGTACTAGGATTTGGTATTTCTCAACCAAGATAATTTCCACCACAGAATTATCCTTTGCAGGAAAGGAAAAGATACAGCCAAACTCCAAGACAACAGTTCTTGGGGACCCAAGGAGGGACCCAGCCATCGTGATCATGATCTGAGTTCATATTGCAAAAATAGTCTATATAAGATGTGGAAGGCATGAAAAAAAAAAAATCAAAGATACTGTGTATTGCAAGCAAGGAGGTTGAGCATCCAGCCAAGGAGGAATCTGTTTTCATCCCTTTGACTGAAGTTTCAGTAAGCTTACACAGGGCAAAGAGTAGCCAGAGTGCCTACTAGTGACCAATAAAACTAGAAGAAAACTTCTGGTCATCAGAGCAGGAACAGTCTTGCAAAGTACCTGGGCCAAAAAAATACAGCATACAACAGAATTTGGTCATGTATGAAAGGTGAGATCTGTTTGCTTGCACTATCAGGGACCAAATTCATAAATGCAGAAAGCTGTATCCTCTCCTAAATTCCTACTTCTTTTTTGTTGTTGTTTTGGGGTTTTTTTCTAGGTGGTGATGATGAGCTAAAAACATGACTTGCTTGTGGAAGTCCCTCAGGTCCACTAGTCTGGGCTAACATACTTCTCTTTTCCATTAGAATAAGTGATATGTATTTTACCTGTTGCTGTGTCCCACCTCTTCCCCTTTTCTTCTCTTCACCATGGCAAATAATTTTAATTTCCCTTTCTTAACCCTGTAGCAATGTTTCTGTAATTCCCACAGAAATTACTACAATTAAGCCTATTCCTATTCTACTGGTTTCAGCAATAAAAGATCAGATTATAGATATCCTGAATATATTCATAGCACTGCTGAAAGCCTTCCCTCCACACCTCCCACCTACTGAAGGCTAAAACACTCATTTCCTGACAGAGATCATCCTCTCTTGTCTACCATCCTTCATTAGCTAATTTCAAAGCAATTTACAAAAAAAAAAAAAAAGGTCCACATCAACAAGATCATGATGGCTCAGAGAAAGAAGGGGCTTGTCTGTCACAAGGAGGTAAAATATGGGTAATTCAAGAACGCTGGCCTGCCTACCTTATCAATTTTTTGCTTGTACGTGTCTAGAACAATTTTTAGTTTTAGTACAAAAATGCCCTCTTGTCTCTTCTGGGATTTTGCTTCCAACTACAATCCTTAATTTCATGAGATGGTTGTAATTGTAAGCTGTATGGATAACAAGTCATGGTAATAATTTCCAAATATTTCAAGCTGTTTGCACGAAGAGGAAATCGAGTCACAGCAGCTTTTCACACAGACCAGTTTAACACTTATGCAAGTACACATACTTATGCAAGTATCTATGGTAACAGCAAATGATATCACATTGCCACAGTACCCACGTTTGTTCCTTCCTTGACTTTCATATGATCTACTGGCTGGGACAGAAGAGACTCATGAGGGTATCATCCAGTCAATAAGGCTCCCAGATTAAAATCTCAGTGGAGTATTCTAGCATGTAGCATGCTTTCCAGAGCTGAGTATCAAAGCAGGAAGCAGGAGTTCCGCCCTCACACCTTCTGAAGGTATTTCCAGAAGTTAACATGCCCTGTGGCCAGCAACTTTGGTTTTGTTAATTTTATTTGCCGTACAGTTTTTACCTCCTCCACCCTGATTTTAAGTCTGTTTAAGGCATTTCCCTTAGTTTTGCTGTTATGTGCTGATACACCCACACCTACCACCCCCAGAATTCCTCTGTTCCAGAGTCATCAACAACTCCTCCTAACTTGCATCTCTTCCCTAATGCTTCCATAATGTTGCTACCCAAAAATCAAACTGCCATTCCAGATCTACTTTTGCCATCACAGAAAGCAGTGTTCTGCTGCTCCTTTCTTCCAGGGCTCAGCACTGACACACTATCACAGTTGTGATTTCTGCTGCCTCATCACGTCACACAGTCATGCATATTTCTTAGTCCTTTATTACCCCTACATCTCCCAGGGGTTTACTAGCCTCCCCCCTCTCAGTTCTGATTTATTTATATTGGATTACAGGCCTTAAATTCACTATCTCGTCCTTTCATGGAATGAATCTCAAAGCAGTTTTTTGGCTGCGTTTGGGATTTCTCTAGATACCTTTGAATTTTTTCCTTGACTTTGAGAGAGGCATCTAATTTACTATAATCTGCCGCTTCTGATGCTGCACTATTTATTCATTCTTTTAGATCATCAAGGGACATATCAGCATCAGGGAAAAAAAAAAAAAAAAGAGATAATGAGTTATTAGTAATCCTTTCGAATCATCCTACAAGTGAACAAGAAATTCTTGTTTCCATGAGGCTGAAGGTGCTGAAGCGTTTCATGGGTACTGAAGCCAGAGAAGACCACAGCTAGCAATAGCCACAGTGATGCTCACAGACTCCCTAGCAGATGTTCAGACTTCCTCCCAGGAAACACAGACATGTGAATTTGTATTTAATTTTCCTTATCCAGAAGAAGAACAGAAAAACAGAACTTATGAAAGTGTAAATTCAGGATTGAAACCAGTAACTCTTTAACGTATACATTTAAATCCCAGTTATCAGAGCAAGGTCCTGTAAGTCACAAGAGGGTAGTTTCTTAAATATTCAGGAGCATAAATAAGTCTGCACATATTACTGATGTTTAGAATTTCATAGAAATAACTGCGAAATTCTCCAGGTCTTGCCATTTAACCAGTTATAGTTTACTGCAGTGGGAAACACAAACTGCATTGGAGTGTTCAAAATGCAGTAGTTATTACCTGCTATGCATTTTGAAATGACACTCCAGAAGCTGGGAGAAACCATATATTTTCAGATATAAATTGAAGAGGTCCAAGATACAAAATATCTTGCAATTATAAGCAATATATAAATTAAAACCAAAGCCAAGAAACCTTCCAAGATAACTGACAGAAAAGAACACATCTTTCTGAAGATTAGAATGACAAGATAAATTATTTTAAGTCAAACTCAGGCAGGATCAAATACACACAGAAATCTTAAAATAATCTAGGATAATTCACAGTGGCTGCGAAATACTTACAGAATGTTCATTGTTCATTTGGTCAGAATGGCAATTAACAGATTAAAAACTGCATTCAAAATGTTACCAAGCTGCAAGTTAAGATCCCCCAATCTATTCCAGAAACCATTAGGTTAATGAAAACTAAACGTGGAAGAATGTTATGTTCTCTCCTCAAAAATGGAGAATAGACTATAAAAAAACAAACCCACAACAGTATTGGTGACAATCCACATGATTTGGAAAATACAGGCCAGCTACATCTATCATTGGACCAGAGATCAGGAATAGCAGAGTGCACAGTTCACCTTTCATTATTTACACAGATAATCACCAAAACACAGCCTTTCCCAGATTTTCTACAGAATATTTTGAATTTCAGTTCTATCAAATTATTCTTCTACTCAGATAATCCCAAGTGACAGCCATTACAAAGTACTGATGTTTACTTTATTTCTCCTTATTACTGGCCATCTTAAAGTCATTACCCTTTCCTCAGTGTTATTTATGAAACCAATTATTTTCCCACCAATCTCAGTAGAATCACAATTCCTCAAAAGCTCGTTTAGCTAATAAGAGAAAACATTATTTACTGACTCATTGTACCAAGCCTGGCAGTATGTAAAACAGAGAACAGAGTTCACAGCCCCGTGGCCTAAGCGCACAAGATATCAACGATAAGTTATAGAAGTAAAACAGTATTTTAGATAAGAATATGCAACTGCCATGGTTTTCATGAGTTTGGAGAGCCCAAGCTGTCAAGTGCCAGCAGGGTGTAAGGTGATAACTACCAAGAAAAATCAAGCTTTTGCCTACCAAGTTCATTTGCTCAGGTGCTGGTCCTGCAGCACATTGCGTAAGTGGGATGTTAAGGGTGGGAAAGAAGATATATGACAAAGAGCAGACAAGAGAATAGCGAAGAGAACAAGTTGTTGTTTCACTACAGATTTTTTTTATTCCACGGAAGTCTAAAAGTAACATTTATCTCTGTAAAGTCATACTGCTGTTCTTTGAAAATATTCCTAAAACTCAGCAGTGGCCCAGAATTTGGCAAAAACAACGTAAAAAAATTCCTCACCAACAGTCTGAAAATATGGCCTTGCTCCCGCTGTCTTCAACAATCTTCTCTTACACACACACTCAGCTTAACCCATTTGCTCTCCACCTTTGGAAATATCATAAAACCCAGGATTAGATGCTTCTACAACAAATTGTTGAGAGCCAGTCATTTCCATATATATATGTCTTTCATCCTACTCACTGCTTAGGGTCAGCCTGTAGGGAGTCTCCGAGGATCAATCACCCCAGGGAGGAAAAAAAGACCCACCTGTTTACATTTACCACTCACCTCAGAAATGATTTAACAGATGTTCTTAGTTATTACACAAAGCAGTCGCTGCAATTCCCATGTTGTTAGAAGCTAAAAAAAATAATTGTCAAACAGATGAATGTCTTGGGTCTGATGGATTGCAGATCTCATGGCTGCAGAGATCAGCCACTTTATCAAGCAGATAGATACAGCTACTCTGCGGCAGTTCCTCCTAGCAATCTTTTAGAGCCTCACAAACAGCAGTGTGTAGGAACACAATGCCTTGATTAGTTTTTCTTTGCTAACTAGGCCCCTTTGTAACGACTACACCTGAAGCTCTTGAAGTTCTTTTAAGAGGAAGAAGTGAACCTCCATCCTGATGCACAGTAGGTTGATGTATTGTGCTACCCAGTAAGCTTGAAAGCTTCAACGTGCAATAATATTGATCTCCCACTTCTCTCCATCTCACTTCACTGCAATATTTTTTCAGTATCTAGAGTAAGACTGAGTTCCTTACATCCTGTAGGAAAAACCTGTGACATTGTTTCCTCATTCGGTCTTAGCTAAGAATTTGGATCCCTTGTTTGGGGCTTTAAATAAATGTACTCTTCCTAAAACTCAGTGAAGTGCAGATAGAAAGGGGTAAAGCTGCACAGGAACACCCATGCAGAGCTGAAATATCAAGTACCCTCCCAGTGTTGGTAAATTCATGGAAGCAGCTCAGAAACCTGCAAGGGTTTCAGTCTTGAGTTTCAAAACTAGATAAATTGTATGTGTGTAAAAGACATATGATTGGATATTCTGCCTTTTAGGGTCAGCAAGCAAAGCATATGAAAGACATTTTCCTGAAGCTTCCTACAATCTCTCAATGCCTCATTTACTCTTAACACCATGAACTTTGCATTTAACCCTAAACATCGTATGCGACACACAGGCACAAAACATTAAACAGAACACATAGCACACTCTGCAAAGTCTGTGCTTTTCTAAATTAACATAACATGGAAATATCATCTACTGAACCATTTGAAAACTTGATTCAAAGTGTAATACAGACGTGGCAGTCTACACAACTTTCCATGCAAAAGTATACTCATTTCTATTATATCTGATAATGCAAGATACCTGGAACCAGACAATTCCCAGCCAGAACACTGACATACCATATTTATTGAGCCCAGAAACAAGGAATTCTCAGTGATGTGGAGCATATAATTCCATTTTGCTGAAATGTCCCTTTGCATGCCACTCTCCTCGGACTATGAGACAAGAGTCTGTAGTTGTCCCCTACCTATCAGCTCTTGCTTTGTTTCCTGTGGATCAACAGCCAGTGCCATCCTAAAACTTCCTTCTGTGTTGTTTTTCTTTTCAGTTTTCTCTTATTCATTATATTTCATAGTGCTAGGCAGGATAGCCATTCAAGAGCTAAAGTGAAAATACGGGATAGTGACCTTGTTTATATTGTCCCTGGCGTTTCCAGGTTTCTCAGTTTATCTGGTCCTTGTCTCTCTCTCAGACATACAGCAACCTTCAGAAAGCCAGAGCAGAAAAGACTCTTTGTTTCTTGCATTCACCTTTTTGACACAAGTTTCGCATGAAGGTTGTTCTTTTCTCAAGTGAAGTTTTAGAGCTTCTTGCAGGTACCTTTTATTACCTTTTCCTCCACACCTGCACACCCAAGTGATTCTCCCCATCCAGCTGCTAAGGGTCAGCCCACTGGATGGAGCTCACGATCAGATCTTCCCTTCATGAACTGTCCAGTGATACAGACTTTCATACCTATATACATATTCCCATTTGGGCAGTAAAACATCTCCCACCTCTTTAAATATATATGCACGCACATACACACATAGATGTATGTATATGAAAACACTCAGGAAAGTTACTGCTTGGATATTTCAATTCAATATCAATTTCAATATCATCCTTTATCTATAGTGAAGCCAAAACACAAAACATTTAAACCAAGTTGTGTTTAACCATTCAGCCATTACACTCCCACAGAGGCAGCATTATATGACAGATTCTTGCTGTTACAGACTTAATAAATCATATTTTATATCAGCGCTACATTGCAAGTCCTCATTGGATTTATTGATTTGTTCTTTTTGCCTTAGGTTAAGTTAAAATTTTCTTTGGCAGATAAATACAGCTTCAGAGCTAAAAGACGACCTGAAGCACAGTCAGTCTGAGGTTTCTTTCTGCATACTGTGTTGTAGATTATGCTACCTGATGGCCAAAATTGAGACGCTAAAAATCCATCTTCAGAGATAATTAAAAAAATTCAGCTGTGAAATGGGACTATCAGCATGCCCACCTTTAAACTAACAAGATAAGAGTTACAAAAGCTGTGGGCTTATACAGTTCTCACCAATGGAAGTCCCTGCAGAATTCAAAGCTTTATAAAGGACTTCAAACCAAACAGACAATATTTGAGTATGCCTGAAATACATAAAAGCAAGTTATTTTATTTTATTGAGGCATCATACCAGGAGACACCACCAGACCATCCAACTTGACAAAATCCAAAAACTTGTGGGAACAAGGATTTTAAAAGCTATTACTACAACTGCAGAGTGTTCCTGTAACCTTATTTGGGGCTCTTCTTCTTGCTCTAAGTGGGCCCAGTCATATAGTAAAACAGACTGCTCAAAAACATGAGTTCTTCGACATCCCACTTGGGCAAAACACGGTCTACCCAGCTCTTACACAGAAAAAAAAAAAAAAATCATGAAAACAAATCCCTAAAGTAGTGCTGAACCACTTTATTAATTAAGTACTAGCACCCTAGCTAGGCTTATCATCTTACACATACATATCTGAATGCTTTCCTTGTGCAGGAGGGTTCACTGTGTCCATCTCAAAATTTTGAAAAACAAGTTTCCATCTTAGATTTTTTGAAGTAAAATATAATGCCTCAACCCCACATATACGTCAGAAGGAAGAGATTTCTGTTTCTAACAATCTTTTGCATGCAAAATACCTTTTCAGTGATAGGTAGGTTCTGGAGCTACTACAAAGTCTGAACCAACGAATGGTGCTTATTCTCACTGACTGTAACGGGAGGCTGTGTGGCTTTGGTTTGCTTGGTACAGAAGAAAGAATGAAGACTGATGTGCTCTTGGATGTGAACATACTGTACCGCACTTGCGCACATCCGGCTACACAAGATCCATTGCCACAAAGTTGTAATTTGAGATTACTTAACGCAGCCCCAGCACTCACTCCTGCAGTGGACTGGGATAAATAGTCCCAGCATAATCCCAAAGGGCTGACATTTGATTTCCCAGATCCCCGCTACACTGTTGTGGTCCCAGAAACAGTCTCTGGTACTCTGATGTTTAGAGAGCAGATCTGAAGAATTCACCAATACAAACCCTTGAGGCAGAGACTAATGGAGCTAAACAACAAAAGTCAGCAGCTAGACATTATTATTGAGGGAAAAACAAAAGCAGGATCACATAGAAATATTTTACCATCTCATGAAAAATCCCTCTTACAAAGTCTTCCGTAGTAGCAAGAGAAAAACCTAAATATTTTGATGATGCTTCATTTTCTAGCTCTCTGACTAAATAAACATTCTAATTAAGTTAATGCTCCTAAATGAAAGATTCGGTACCTTAAATAATCTCAAAGTCTGCAGCAAGTCCCACTTCCTATCCTTTAAAAAACAGCTTTGTAAAACGGGTTGATCTTATTTGTATCAGTTTAACATTACTATTTGAGCACACACACACAGACAGTTCATCTCCAGCATCCTTAGGTGCTTACAGAGCAGCAGAACCAGGCACCAGAAGTACTGTCAGATTTCCAGTTCTACCCTTGATTTTGTGTACAAAAGGAATAGTAAGATTTATTCTCTTTATGAAAAGAATGAACTTTGAAATCTATAGCTCACTGCAACAGCATAACTACATCACTTAGTTATCCACTGAATTAAATGAGGAACTGTTGCAAGAATCTGTATTAAAGACAGGACTATACTCAAGCCTTTAAACTAACACCTTTCAACTGCTGGGCACCTCCCATTAAAACTGCCCTGCAAATTTGATGGATTTTTATCAGATATAATCAGAAAAGTGCTGAAAATTCCAGGAACAGTTGCACTATGCATACATCCTTTGCAATGGATAGTGCTGCAAAACACGAGCTGTAGACAGTCACCATCTTATTTTATTGGTGTCCTGATTCTCTACACAAGTCAGCCAATGATTTTCTGATCCTTTTCTGCATTGCCAGTTTCCCCTGTGCCTGCAACATCTGAATTTTCTTCTTGGCAACCACAGGGCTCTGTGACATTCACACTTTTGTCTTCATTTCAGAGGCATTTGAGCAGCGTTACAGGAAAGTCAGAGGTACAGCGAAGCATAAGGAAAAGCAAGTGCCTCCCTGTCTGCCCCAATGATGGATTGCCATGGAGATGGCACCTCCTGGGTTAGCAGCCTTGTGTAAGCATATTGCTGCTTGGTACTCTTGCCCTCATGACATGCTCCAGCTGACTTACCATTGGGCAGGGTGCCACTTGAATAGACTGGAACAAGTGTAGATAGTTAGAAAATTATCTACTCATACATCATTTTTGCTGGAGGCAGCAACGCTTAAATTTTTGTCCCTCCTGTTCCTGAAGAAACAAGTCAGGCTTTGATCTCCACCAAGTTAATTAAGCTACAAAACCACAGATGAGGGAGCTGGCTTTGCTGTTACTGCCCGTTTTCTTGCAGCAGTTGTATGGCACCACATCATCTGCACACTCCTCAGCAGTTCCTTAGCTCTGACATTTTTCTCCAGTTTACGCCTGGGACAGAGAGAACAGAAACTCGTAGGGAGTGAGTGGCTTAGGCAAAAGGTAAGTCATAGGCAATTTTCTAGCCTGCTTGATAACTGAGGCACAAACATCCCCCACGGCAGCCTCCACTGATTTGCTCTAAATTCACCACGTCAGGAGTGAATGCTGTTTATTTACTTTTCTTTCCCATCTCCATCCAGATATGTTCTTTTTTTCATTCTCTTCAAGGTCCAAAACGCCTGTGTTAACATCCAAAACAGACAAAAGGATCTGCACAAGCAGAGAGCCAACAGGAAGCAATAGTCAGTGAGAAGATGCTCTTCCAGATGGGAATGCAGGCAGGAACCTGACTTGAGTTTCTGAATCGCTCTCTAAAAGTTCCTGCCTTTCTTCACTACCACGGCTGAGTTAGTTCAGATGAGCAGCTTCCTGACTTAGACATCACAAGTGCCTGAATACGAGGGTACCATCTCCATCCCCTCTGATTAGCCTCCAAAACAATCCTAATCTTTGCCTAGTCTCATCTCTAAACAAAGGCTCTCCCTTATTAGACAGCTTCCCCACAGTGGCACAGATAACACTATGTATGAAGACACAGAACATAATGGCAGGGAAGAAAACCACACTAAATCGAGGGGAAATCAGGACCTTCCCCATGCACTGACTCTCATTACAAATCCCCACAAAGACTATGATTTTCCAAGCAAGCAACATCTCTTCTCCAAAAGAATTTGAAACATAATTATACCTCTTACGACTCAGGAAAACAATTACCATGGGCAATTAAATCATTTATAATAAAAAAAAAATGACACATTCTGACATGCACAAGGTGAGCGCAAGTGTTTAATGCCCTGATTATATGGTTTGCTTATTCTGCAATATCAGTCGTAGAATTCAGAGCCGTTGGTGAACATGCTTTCGGGCAGAGTAACTGGTTACCTTCACATGGAAAAAAGGAAAACAAACTCATTGAGAGGTCTGCTACCCCAGGCTAACATCAGCCAACAAAAATAACATGCATGAGTAGGGGCAACAGGCTGCCCTGAAAAGTAAAAGTTTAGTTTTGCTGAAAAAAAAAAAACTAAAACATATCCTTATCTTTTTCTAAATAAAAATTAGTTCCCACACATCAAGTCAGATACTAAGTGCCACACTCATTTTTTTGTTCCTAGCAACTGTTACAGAGATCTGGTCCAGACACAGAGCAGTATTTTTGTAAGCATTTCCACAAAGATACGCTTCCGTCTGTGTCCATTCAGAATTGTAGCCATATGAAGAAGAAGAAGATGTCTCAGAAACACTCACATATTAAGATGTGAAATTACATTGAAAACATCCCTGAGATGGCAATTTTACTACAGTTTCAATCAGCCCTAATAAACAAGTAATGAAAAGGAATATACACCCTGCTTCCTCGAGGTGCCAAGATTTCATCTCTCCAAAAGTGACTGAAGAGCCAGGCTCTCTCCTATACAAGCAGCTCAGTAGGAGCAGTTCATTCTCCAGCTTTTACATTTATCAATGCTAAAATACTTCTTAACAGATTTCCATTTCCCCTTCTGCCCCAGCCCAGATCGTTGAACAAACAAAATTAGAAAAACTGGGGGAGGAAGAAATTAAGACAAAAGCAAGACTTTTAAGGCACAAACTTTGGCTCTGGTTCTTATCATCCTCAAAGGCCACAGTCACTTGAGAGTGACGTGACGAGTCTGGGGCTTCTCTGCTGTATGTACCCATCAGTGCTCAGCAACAATCATCAGCAACCTTTGGCAAGCAGGTGAAAGGAGAGGCCAGGAAAAAAGTAAATCGTGGCTCCGAGGGAGAAGCATAAGCTCACTCTCAGGCATGAGATAATAGAATGAAGTGCCCAACTTCACCCTAACGATATGAATCACGCATTTGGCCCTGAGACAAACTTCTTGTCTGTCTTTACTATTTGATGTGAAAGCATTTTCACCGAGATATCCTGCCGCACAGTAAGGTCATACTTCTCTGAAGTCTTTCACATGTTCCAAGTAAACAATTAAACACATCTATCTACCTAAACCATGTATTCTTTGCAAGGGAAGCCACACTGCTCAGTTAAGATTTTTTTTCATAACTGATACCCTAAATACACGAGCACAGATAAGGAAGTATTATGCATCTGTGGGTGAGAGCTCATTACAAAGCTAGACAATCCATACTGGAGTACAAACCTGCTGAGACAGGCTCCAGAAGGTTCGTTTAAGCAAGACCAGCCTGCCACCAAAATTTGCTGGCTTTAGGCAAGTTGCATTTGCCACCAGTTTCTCTGCAGATGAACCAATAAGAAGAACATCTCCTGGACTAACTCACAATATCTCAAGAGACCCATGTGAACCAGGGTGATATCAGCATACTTTACCTTAACACTAAACTACCCTAAAAAAGAGAGGGTATGCAGCAAAAGCTAGAAATATCAAGATCTGTGAGCTTACAAATAAGTAAGTTAAAAGAACACATAGCCAAGATTTCCCATGACGTGTGAAAGAAAGAGGATAAATTAGCAATCATGTTTCAGAGGTCTCACCTAAATTACCTGGGAGTCTCCACTCCATTTACAAAAATGGCTATTAACAAAGAGACATAGGAATCAGAACCTTCTGCAGTAAGAGAAGAGTGATCACGGCACATTTTGGCAGCCCTATGCAAGCTCTAATGGGGTAACTGTCAGGTAAGAGCAGCATCACAGTGACAGAGTAAAATGCAAGCTGCCTAATCTCCTGGGTTTATGTTACTGCATTGAGGACAGTAATTTGGTTATCTTCATGTGGTGAAATGTTACTCTACTATTCTGTTCAAGACATAAACGAGTCTAATATAGGTCTTTATTTGCTGTAGGCATATGCATATCTCTGTTCTGTGAAAATGTTCTCTAGTGCTGTCAGTACTAGGACCTGGCAACACAATTTCTTCCAATAAGCAAGTCAGGCTGTGGAAAGAGCTAAATAAATTCAAACCAAAATGCAGGATGCATGTCTCCATGAAAGCCTTCTCTCAAAACTTCCTATGAATTGGTGTCTGGAAAGAGAAGCAGGAGAGAAACAAAGAAAAAGATAGGAGAGGGAGAAAGAAAAGAGAGAATGAAATCATTTTGCTGTAGGAAATGTAGAAGAGATGGGACTGGATGAGAATATACCCCATGCTGTAGCACTATAGTAAATGCCAAAAAATATGACAGATACAGAGAATAAAAAAAAAATACAGCACATTCCCCTTAATTGCATGCTACTTTGGTAGCAAATAAATACGAATAAAAATGAAAAACTTTCTTCTTCCCTAAACTAGACTTGTAATAAAAGTCATGGCCTTCGGTTCATCAGAGTACTTCAGACACCCTGGGGAGGTAAGGAACACATTACCAGCCTGCCATCTACAAACAGTTTCTTGCATGACCACCCTTTCCTAGCATAAAATACAAGGGAGAGGCACGCTCTAAACTGGCAGCTGGGCAGGAGCTGCTTGCAGGCATGCAGCTGAACCAACTGTGCTTGGGACAGATCATCGGGCCAGCCAACAAACCAGCCCTGCAACAGAGCCCTCAGGCCAGCAAGAGTCCCAAAGAAGACTCTCTCATTTCCACAAATATAGCTCTTCACTCTAATGTGTGTTTAGAGATGAGAAATGCACCAACTCTCCAAGGGCTGACATTCCCAAGTTTATTACTGGCTTTTACCTCCTGGCCTTGCCAAAGGCTTTGTTTGGGGAACCACCATCCAGGTTGATTTCCAGATTAGCAGGAGATAGAAGCGGAGCGGGTGCTTCTGGCGGTCCCCATCCCCAAGGGGATCTCAAGAGGCTCTCCCTGTGCCAACACTGGGGAGAGCCACGTGGGCAAGGCTGCTGGAAGGGCTGGCCTCACCCTGAACTATTACTTAGTTCCTCTCTCCCAAAATACCTGCTGGAGACTGAGCGTGCTTCTCTCCTTGGCTCTTTGTAATCCTCGCTCGCATCTTTTTTCTACAGATGTCAATATATTCCCTCCTACCTTCTCCACAGAACAGTGTGTATTCACAGGCCCTTATTCCCCTCATTCCCTCCAAATTTCCATCTCTTTTTCTTTTAATCAAAGTACTTCTGGTCCTCTTACCACTTCCAGCATAGAACGGTGCTACATGTTTAGCACATAGTACTTAACCTCACTATTTACACTTTTCTTTTTTGCTTGGTCTATTATATCTAGGGAGAAAATACTCAATGGAAGTGGTGTTAGTTCAGAGTCAGAAAACTTTAGCATCCTGGATGCCAAATTCTCATGACAAAATCACTTTTTTTGCAAAAAGAAGTTTATTTTTATGTGTGACATGGTTCATAGTGAGAAACCATAGGAACAGAGTTCTTTGGAGCAGAAAAAGCATTGGCCTGAGCTAAGCAGAGGAGCTGCAAGCAGGACCCCTGCCCTGGCAAACAGTGCTGCTGTTCAGACGGGGCCATGCCACTCTCTGGGCACATCTATGCTGTCTTACTCCAGATTTGCCAGTACACTGCATGCTATAGTTATTTTAACCCAGCATCGCTGTGACCTAATTAGCCCTGCTGGAAGCCAAGACAGTTAGGATTAATAATTAGTGCTTTATCACTGAGGAAAGCACCATGGTTTTGCAGCCACCTCAGTTGGAGCTTTCCGACCACAATCCCACAGCCACCTTCATTTAACTTAGTCGAAGCCCTGTTTTGGCTCAGGACAGACTGTGACTGTGGGAGGTGTAGAAGCCAGCCCAGACCTGGTTACAGGGAAGCTGCTGTGGAAATCCCAGGCAGCACCCAGAGCCCTGCCGGGTTGGTACAAGCGCTAACAGGATAGCAGCAAAACAAACCATCGCTACCAGGATTGCAGTTGTGCTGAGCTGCGGGAGGCTATTAGTGCAGACAGATGGTGTTCCCACAGGGAGACTAATAGCCTTCTTCTTTAACACCTCCTCACTCACAATTCCAATGCTTTGTGGTGGGCACAGGGCACTATCCCTGATCTTCAGCAGCCCCAGTAAGACAGTCCTCCTACAGCTTACACTCTGTGGGCGTTCTTCCCTCCCAGGGGCTGGCAGTTTGTCTCAGCAGCAGATAGTACAGGATCCTCCAGAAGCACAGGAAGTAAAGAAAGGCGAGAAGAGGAGTGCTAAGCTAGACCTCTCCCCTCCTCGCTCTGCCCATGCACGCAGCCACCACAGGCAGTGGAGGCGGATGGAGGGGCGCCCTGGGAAAGAGGAAAGTACAGCATATCCACACTATAGTCACTGTTAAGATGCTCAGCAGCAAAGGGAAAGAAATTTAATCTCTTATATTTAACACGTATGTTGCCTAAAAACAATAGCAGCAATACTTTACACAGAAGAACCGAAGAACCAAACAAATTGAACAGTTATGCAAATTCCATGCAGACATCTCAAAAAATAAGAATTTATACTACACTGAATACTAACCTGTTACAGTGTTTTCTGCACACTTTTTCACTCAAACATTGAGTACAGTATTTCTGGGAATATATATGGATTTTAGGATCTTCTCTGTATGAAAAATAGCAAGATAAGGGGCACCTTTGAAAAATGGCAAAGGAACAAGACAAGATGCTGACTGGTTAGTGTAATTCTTAAAACATCAAGTGTTCCTTTAAAGAAACAGATAAGCTTATTAGATAACATAATAACTGCATTAAGATAAAAACATCATAGTATTTTTAAAAATGTATTTATTTAGGGCAGGAGCTTTAAGAACGCACTAGTCATTGATAAAGCCATAATTACTAGTGCTTACAGTACTTGCAAGGTATTCCCTCTCCTTCCTTTTCCTTTTTCTGCTATAATCTAAAGCTGTTAAAATTTTTCATTAAAACATGTTTGCTGACCATTCATGCACAGAAACAATGGTTGTAGTGAACAAACACGTGAGCTGCGGGGAACGCAGAGGCAGACCAGGGGAGGTACCTGCTCTTGCTGCTCATTACTTGCAGTAATGGCAAAGTTTTCACTCTTCCTAACGAAGACAGCACTGTGAATCACTGTGTTACCTTCAGACTTTGAAGGGCACCTGATGAAAATACAACTATGATAAATTCTGTTCTAATCCTGTTAAGTTTTGGTATGGACTTTTAAGGGTGAAGGAGTTAAATTCTTACTCACTGCAGCACTGAGTATATGGGTTAATTACAGGCAGCGTCTCTTTCCAGTCACTTTTATTTTTATTGCACATAAAAATCAATTTTCCATATATATTACAAGTACACTACCTCTGAATTCCCTGAACAGGGTGTGGACAGCATAGTAAGGGAAGTTTAGTCAAGAAAATCATTTGCACAAGTGCCGTGAGAAGTCAGAATAGCTGTACCATAATGAAAACATGTTGGAATGAATTCATTGCCATCTGTCTTTATTTTGCTAACCATCTCAATCAGACACCACAAATATACTCAAACATGAGAAAAATATTTAAATTACTTGTGCTACGTCCTTTTTCAACATGTAGCTCTCAATGTCATTGGTTTTATCAGTATTGAATGCCCATCAATAGCAGTGAATTCATTCATGTACAGCCTTCAGAAGATACCTCCGCAATTTCATATCCACATCATCAGCATCATGGAAAAAAAGCCCACAGTAAGTGTTACAATATTACAAATATCTTAAAGGTATTCAAGGAAGCAAAACAAAAATACTGACGGAAATTTTGTTAATCAGTGTCAGAGTAATTAAAAAGCCCTGCAGCTTTTGTAGTAGTTGGATGGGAAAAAGCTCAAAACAAATATATTGGGTAGTTCTACCACAACAGATCCCGTGCAAGACATAATCCTACAGATCGAGAAGGAAACGATGGAAAAAGAGGCAAACAGAGGAAAGAAAATGGACTGTAAAAAAAAATAAATACAGAAAATAATGAGAAACTATTTATCTGAAAACATTTAACGGAAGAGAAGGAAACAAACGCAGAACTACCGGATGGTGCCCTGCAAGCCAGGCTCTCCCTGGACCCTGTCCCTCACCCATGCACCCTGTGGCTATGTACCCACAGGCAGCAACAGGCATTCCTCATCCACGCAGCATAAGGACAGGAAAGCAGGCAGCGAGAATTGCTTTGAGTGGAGACCATACTGCCTGGAGGCACTCACGAGGATTAATAGAAAAGATCGGCACGGGCAGCTCATTTCTCTCAATCCTTCATACTGAAATATAGCTTCAACCATTCCAAAAGGAAGCAGACCTATAGCAAGTGCACCCCTCCCAGTACATCCTGCATCCACTTTGCTGCCTGCGCATCCATCGCAGCGTCACATGCTGCGACCCAAACCTGCCAAAGTTTCATTTACTGCAAATGGGCTCCATAGCAGACTGTGACTCCACAGCACCATAGTGGGAGTTACTGCCCAGGAACTGGTACAAAGTGAAGGTTTAGAGCAAATATCTGCTCAAGAGCTTGGCTTACATCAAAAAGCATTACAAAAGTAAAATGCATCCCCTCTTCCCAGCATACCACCCCACTGCTCCACAGTTGTTTTCTTGAACACCAACAAGGCAGTAAACAGCACCAAGGAAACATCAAGTTCTTCTCACATAGACCCACCTCTCTCTGCTCAGTGCTCCTGATCCACTGGGTCACCAAAGTAGCACAAATCTCCAGCAAGAGAAACCAATTAGATGGATGCAGAAGAAAGGACTCTGAAGAGCAGGCACACACATACATGTGTGCTCACAGACCACCCAATATGGACCATCATGAGAGTTTTGAACAGTCGTCCCTCTGTAGAGGGATCACTGGCAGAAATACAACAGCCAGAGTGCAGGAAGAAAGCAAAACGCTGCTGCTTCATTTGAGCCATTGCCTGCACTGGCAGCTGCCTGGGAACCAGGCATCTCGCTCCCTGGTATTAGTGGTTCACAAGGGGAGCAGGTTATGAAAACCTACAGTAGTTGGTAGTTTGGATGCCTACTCCACATCCGGTTTTAGGAAATGGGACGAGAGTCCCTAGAGAACACCTGAGAGGTAGGGATTTGCAGTCTTGATCATTAGCGGTTATTTAGGGCAAGAGGCAAAGTCTCAAGTTCTCCCTGTATGGGACACCTTATAACCAGGCTTCTGTCCCCAGCACTCATTTCCCTCCACCAACCTCGCACAGGTAAAATGCTGCTGTTGTCACAAACAGGAGAGAACTGATCAGGACTGTTGACAACCAGTAAATTTTGTGCTCTACACAGCAGAGCTGCAAGTGTGTTAGCAAGAGGAAAATTAGCAATCGCTGAGGTTCATGACTTTTACAGCGGAAATGCATGAAGGAAAGTTCTGCTGAGTTGACATTTCTCTTTTTTCAGTCTTTTCTCCTGAATTTGTATTTTCCACCATGTACAGACAATACTAAATTTGGAATTCTTCAGCTGTGCAAAGTGGTAAAAAACATGTAGTCCTCTAATGCTCCCTCTTGTGAAATCTTTGAGTTTCTAGCACAGCATCTTTCTTGCTAGCACAGGCTAGAGATACAGAGAATTCCTCGGCACAACCTAGAGACTGCATTTATTTTCTGTAAACAAACATTTCAAAATAACTTGGACTAGCAGGTGGAGTTATGTCACCCAGCACCTAAGAATACAACCGGCACTGCCAGGCTGAATGTGAGAAGCTGAAGTCCAGCTAAGAGCAAGAGCTCCCAGAAGAGCCAGACAAAACCTAGGAGCTAGTACCTCAGCACCTGCCTGGGACACAGATGTTAGGCAGATAATAGAAATCTTCCCTAAACAAGACAGAAAGGAAACTCAGCATTGCTACTCATCCAAAAAAAAAAAAAATCAAGCCACATGGGATCACTCAGAAGAGAACAAAGATCACAAATGTGCTGTTACTGGAAGGAAAGAGTCAAACATCTTCCCAAAAAGGAACCGGGAAAGCAAATCAAGAAAACCTAAACCAGAAAGAAACATTAGAAAGAGTTTACTTCATTGAGAATTCTCTGTAGCTCACAGGCTGATAAATTGACATTTGGGAGGGTAGGTAGTTGTTTTTATCACTCCAGCAGTTTAGCACTAACGCTCTAGAACACTTCACTCACTGTTTCAGCTGTAAACCCAATTTGCCATCAGAGGACCAAACACCATGCTCTGTCAGGTGAAGGATTTCTAGCCTGGGAAATTCAGCACAATCTAGGTGGAGAAGATTCTGAACAATGCACTTCGAGAGCCACCTAGATCCATAATTTTTCATCTAAATCCTTCATCAGGGAGTAATTCTTTCAGCACCCTTTCCTTCACAGATAATTCATTTAATTCAAAATGACAGAGATTAAATTAAACACCTCCCATTTGAAGAAAGCAAAGGTCAAAGAAAGTTTCAATCCTTGGATTAAAAAAATAATAATAATAAGTAGCTCTACTCAGAAAGACTTAAAAAGCAGGCTTGCAAACTGAATACCCAGACAATTGCATGCCGGAAAGCCAGGCACGTGGCTTGAATAACAGAATGGCTGAGAGCTGTTCCAGTTTGCCATTTTTCTTTATCCAGATAGGAGGTCAACAGAAACTACAAAGGCAGAGAGGATATTTGATAAGGGAGTGCTTGTTATGAAAAGATGGCTTAAGATGCAGATGTTGAAGACTGGAATATACCCCAATCCTCTTATAGATGGTAATTCCCACAGCCCTTGTGCCCTGAACGTCCGCTCACAAACTCTTCTTGCTTTTGCAATATAGCTGGATTAGCTCCTAAAAAACAGTCTTCCAGAAATACGAAAAAACAGGATGCCCCCAAAGTCTCTGAGAGGCAGGCTGGTGTGTGCTGCTTATGATGTACGTAGATGTGAGGCAAACACATGCAGAAGTTAACTACTATAAATTATCTAGTAACCAGCCCATTATCAAACACTTTCATCATGATAACAGCCTCCCAGCTGAGATCGCGGTTTTAATATTGATACGTTTATATCTTCCTCTAATAACTTTGGCCTAAAAACATAAGCTGCTTTTACATTTTTAATTATGACTGGATTTTATTCTGGGCCTATAATCTCTTTCCAGCAATTGGATTAACGCAAATAGCAATTTAAAGGAGATAAAAAAATAATCCAGTGAAAGCAAAACCACCCTAGCAGAGGATAGCCATACCCTTCGAGAAGCCCTTTGCTGCAACAGGACTCACGGAATGAGGTCAGAGTGCAGCTTCATCAGCACCCACCAAACACTACTAATATCTGCAGGACTGAGCTTTGAGGAAGTTACGTCCCAGGTTCCTTTGGAAAAATACCTGGAAGTAAAGCACTGCTCTCACAGTACCCTCTGCTCTGGATACACTTCTTTTTTCAAACATCTGAAACTGGTTTTGACTGTCTCACATACAATCTTTATTAATGCAACCTTAGGGCAGGAGATGAGACAGACAGCTACAGAGTTGATACCACCATCTCCAACATAACTACTGCTCTATCAGAGTTTTCCATAGCCTTGGAAACTTTCATTTTTTTCTTCTTTCATTTCACAGTGATCTCTCTACACACCATAAACTAAGCCTGAGGAGGGGACACAGAGCAAGCTCGGAGGAAAGCAAACTTTGTTTGGTCTGTGGCTCCTGGAGTACCTTGCAAGTGTGATAAATGAAACAAAGCACTATATATTATACTTACCATCATTTATGCAATAAATTCAATGTGGAAGCACCTTTCATCACTCTCGGTTATGGCATGGCTGCACATGAAGACTGCAGCACGCAGCCCCCTGCACAGCAGCAAAAGCAATATCGAGTCTAGAGGAGGAAAAATTTAGCCATTTTATTCAGTCTTTTCCCCAGTGTAAAATAAACAGGTAATAATACAAAACATCATCATTAGTAATCCTATGAAACGCAAAGCTCCTAAACCCCCCACTAAACAAAATAATTCTTTCAGTAAAAACTGGAATAATACATAGTGCTGTTCCTCTGAGGTAGCTGTTTGTTAGTATTTCCTCACTGTCATTGAAAATATGTCCCATATCGCCACCACCTCCCTTTTAAGTTTAATTTCAGTGCAGTGAAAGAATCACAGTTTTCTAATGCAGTTCCTGTTCTTGAACAGGGCTTCAGGTCTAGAAAGCAGTTTTTGGTCCATTACAGATTCCGGCTGCATAGAGCTGAGGATGGATTTTCATTTATACAGTCCCCACAAGTCACTTTAGGTGCAATATTTGCCCTTGTAACAATTATTACTTTTCAATATCTAATTCCCTGTATTTTAGCACTTACGAGGATAAAGGCTATTCACAGAAACACTGAGTGTGTCAAAACCTCATCATTTAAAAGTGCCAATCCAGAGCAGCGAAAGCATGGAATGTGGCTCTGCATTTGCTGATGCAGATGGGCAACTAGAGCTGCGTGAACCAAAACCCAATAATTAAAGCAGTTTTTGTGAAATAAACTTTTCAAAATACTAAAATAAAAATGATAGGGTTTTTTACTAAAAGCAAAACCAGATTCAGTTTTGCTTTGCTCTTTTGCTTTAAAAAAAAAAAAAAAAACAAACAAAAAACCCACCACCACACTCAAAACACAAATGTCAGTAGAATATTTACACATTTTCCTGTTCTATGAAAAAGACAACTTTTCCTGCAAGCTCTCGGTGGATAGAACAAAGCACAGAATGTGCCAAAAAAAAGAAAAATTACAAGAGTGTCAATAACAGGACATATGAACCTAAAATTAATCACCTTGCCATCAGGGCCCAAATTTAGATACCTGCACTATTTAAGTCCTGCTAAAAAATTCCTTTGTGGAGGTTTGGAGAAATGTAATAACCAGCAAATTCTTGTCACTGTCTTATTTTCACTGATGAACTGCATCCATAGTACAATTTTTGAACCCCACCTTGTACACAGGAACAGTACTTGCGCTCCAAATGAATAAATTCTAAAATCCTACACACACAGAGGAAAAACAACCCACAGAACATTTCTTGCAGGTATTTTATCTCCTTATCAGGTGTAAATTGAGCTCCATTATGTCCACATTGCATGCGCTGTGTATGTGACAAATACACACAGCATGTACAATGAGGACACTATAGAGCCAGAGCAGAGAGGTCACAGCAAGTTGTTTCACAAAGGAAAATCAGCATCTGGTGGCCCAAGCACTGTAGAAGTGCTGGGAACTGATCTCTACTGGCAGAAGAGTTGATGTAGACAAAAGCAATTCCAAAGATTCAATTGTAGAGGAAAGTAACCGTTTCAAAATTGGTAGGTTAAGAGAAACAGAACACAGCAAAGGACTTGTAAGAAGAATGTGTACAGGAAATAATCTAATTTTAACTGCAGTTATCAATATATCAGTCTAGTGGTTCTGTGGTGTTACTGGAAGCCAACAGATTTATCGGTGCATTAAGCAGAAGTTTTAAAACTGGCTGCACTTGCATTTTTTTAAAGCACTTGTTCTATTACATAGATCTTTAAAAACACATTATTGATAATTGCTAGGAATCCTCTGCAAAATATGAAAAAACTCTCCTGATCCCATCAAATGCAAAGTATTTCAAAGCTTTTTGTGTAATAGTGCTAAAAGTATACTTTCAGGACTTTGCGCTTCAAGCTTACTTTATAACTTTATTTATTAAAGCCTACAGAGGTTTTATGGTTATTGTAACCAGGTAGTTATAAAATCCTAGCAGAAAACATGGGCTGGAGGCATATTAGTAATCTGACAAAAGGTCAAAATTCGATCAATACATTGATAAAATAAAAAAGACTAGCAAAAATAAGATTAAAACCAAAGTAATGCCACAATGCATTTCCTTCTATCTCTCACTTTGTCTCTGACAGCATGAGAAAGATGAGATTTTCTGCATTCACTGGGAGCTTGCAGAACTGTTCATCCTGGCATTAGGGCAGTGTCAGGATAGTTTCCAAATGAAATTACCCTCATAAAAGAAATATTTTCCAGAAATTTCTTCCCGTTAATGCTCCCTAGGAAGTCACCTCTTTTTATTGTCCTAACAAAAAGGTATGTCATATGGAAAGTGGTACAGTATTCTTAGCCTTAAAGTATTTCCAATACCATCATCTGCGGCCAGCTTTAGTCCTCAAATATTAGAAAAGCAGTCCTGAAACAAATAAATTCTTCATAGTTAATATTAGACACTTGCTACTTCCTCACCTTCCAGAAATCTCCTTATTCATAGCATTTTCTTCATCTCTCATTACATAAATTAAAAACATATAAGCATCTTTATTTCACAAACAAGGAACTTAAGCTAGAGAACTTGCTTTCTTACCATTATTCACTACCTGTTTAAATATTCTTCAAGACAGCTTTGAGCACACTCAGCAGCTTGAATATATGTTCACAAATCTGAGTCCTCCTGCAATAATACTGCATGTCTATTCTCATAATCTTCGTTGTAGTATAAATGGTTTATCTCAATTGAGCCTGTTTCTTGAGAGTCAAAGATACCTCTTTACCTGAAAAAAGGTCAGAACTGCGAGAGCGAAGGCAGAACCTGGCTTTGCTATGCAAACACAATCTTGTTCAATAGTTGGTTTAATTCAGTTTTCTAATAACTGGGAGATTTCTAATGCACTGCACTCATATGTTGCTATGGCAGCATAAGATATAGTGCAACAGTTTCCATGAATCCCGTCAGATTCCAAAACACAATTCTACTTTCCAAACATTAATTTACGGAATGATAAATAAAGTCAGATTAAAATTCTTCCACTCACATCAAACAGAGAAAAAGTGCAAGTTTCTTATCCTTGACCTAAAGGAACTGCTTGGCCATTGTACAAATAATATTCACTGGAGTTTTCAGTCAATCTCAAATATACCATGTTCAGCAAATTAGCTACCTTCATTAATATCCTTCACTAGGGACAGTGCACCATGCCCATCCTTGGTTCAAAGGCAGCCTCTGCCAGGGGCTGCAGAAAATAAAAAAATCCAAAAAGGAGCCTCCATTCAGCAGCTACTGATCCTTAAGATTTCCTACCTGGTGCACTGTACGGAGAGAACGAACTTACCGTGGAGAGAACTGTTGGTAGCACACAACATTTAGACCAGAGAGCATCTGTACTTCATAACACCAAAATCCTTGCAAACCTGTCATACTATCAGACAAGGTTGTCAATCTTTTAAGTTAAATCAATTAAGCAGCTGAAATTCATGCTCTTAAAACAAACAAACAAAAAAATCTAAAGAATCCATCCCTATCTACGCCATCCATTTCTGTACATTCTTCAAAATAAAGCTCATGTGCTTTCAATAAACAGAGGCTGCAATCTCTGTGAGTCAGTAAAATATAGACGATGGTTCAAAGAGAGCAGAAAGGCTTGCTGGAATTGCAGAACTGATACCTCGCTTTGTGCACCAGCACCGGGGACGCGGCTCCCTCTTTCCCTTTGGAATGTCTCCCATGAATTCAAAAATTCAGAACTGCATCTTTACAAAATTCAAAAAGGATTGTGTTCTTTTTCACCAGCCCTCGTGGCAGAAAAAGATTGTAATTTATATCAAATGTAGGCAGATGTAATTACTCAAATCTATTTTCTATATCAAGCTGATAATAGGTCCTATTCAATACCCATTATATTTGAATGAACAAATACAACCACTGAATGCCAGGAGTCCATTCAGAATATTTAAAATTTCATATAGTGAAGCCACTGACAATTTTTGAAATACTGAATTATAAATCCTTTAACACCTCAGGCTCATGGAACAGAAAATTATGATAAACTATAGAAGTTAGTAGCTAATTTTAAAGGTCATTTGAAAACTTCTCACATGTTTCCATAAACTACCAGAAGGACAGAAATGAGAACAAATCAAGGACTTCAATATATATTAATCCATCATATTGCCATACACAGTATTAGCTTTTCAGTTACATAATGCCTATGCACATTCAGTTTCTAATTTTACAAAAGAGGCAGGTCGTCTTATTATATCTAAAGAGCATATCCATCTACAGGGAAGATTAACCATTTGGTTACTCTAAACCTGTTCATCAATCACATACGATCGGATTGCTAACAGATTTTGGCACTCAAGCAATTTCTTTCTCTGAACAGCTTTATCAATGTTGCAGGGACAGTGATCATTTTTTTCGATAGAATAAAACTGTGTATCAATGTGTACCTGGTATATGCCCAGTGACCGGCCTCTGAGAAGTAGACCTACCACCCCAAAAGCGGAGATGTGGCACTTTGTCAGGTTTCTGTCTTCAAACTCCAAATGGCAGGGAGCAAGCATACCCAGAGTAACTGGAGAGGTGTCCCTGGCTTACAGACAGGTCCAAAGTGGTACTTCAGACCCGAGCCTCAGCCTTGAGCTGAAAGTCAAAGCTCCAGCAGCCCTAAAAAATGGTAGTGTGAGAGCATGTTGAAAGGGTCCAGAAAGGAAGAAAAGTCTGAGATCTCTCACTCACGGCAAGAGAGGAGATGCAGGGAGAAAAATACAGTCTGGCAAGAAAAAGATGTCAAAGGGCGCTGCCAGCAAAAGCTTCACAGCTGGTGATGACCACTGCAAGATAGCTGCTGGAATACAGTGTTTAGAAAACCATCAGGATTTAGTAATTTTGATCTTCTGCCTAGTGCAGCGATGGCAGCGATAAGAGCTCTCAAGGGTTTTCTGAGCTCATCCTTACTGACCATCACGTTGCTTTGTTAGACCCAGCGCTTACACTGCATTGTTAGTAAAGCCCCAAAAGACTCCTGTTCCACAGCACTGACCATTCAAAGTGGTCCATCTGCTTAAAGCTTTTCATACTTCCTGAACTGAAGAATTATTTTAAGAGAAGGAGAATTATTAATGAAAACTAGAAACCTAACATAAAACTCACTTCTCTTCTAGGGCATTAATCCAAAGTCTAGTAGTTAATATTTCCAAGCACCACTTGAGCCAGCTCCAATTTTACTAATTAATGAGCAGCAACACTCTTTTCTCTTTAAAGCATTCTGGCAACAGAAATCCCCAACCCCAGCTTTGAAGAGGAGGTCGTGCCCAGCCTGTCACTCACTCCAATGGACATGCTTGGTCTCCAAAGCTTAGGGGAGCAATTTTTCCTCTTTAAACCAATGCAAGGCTTACTTGGAGGGCTGCACTGTGGCATCTGCTTTGAGACGGAGTGCAAGCCAGCTATCCCCCTAAAAGAGGAGGTTAACCATGCCCTGAGGCTGCACTGTGGCCTTCCACCTCACAGCACTCCATCCATCACCTGGGAGACACTTGCACTCTCTTCTCTTTCCAACTTCTGCAGCTCTCTTACCTGCCCACACACATATCAGGTGTCACTATCCTTTGGGAGATATGACTACGCAGAGTAGCCTAACATTTACTTTTATGAGAACATGTCATTTTACATAGAAAAATATTGTCATATTAAATAGAAAGAAAAATGGTTATTCTGAGATCAATCTGATTTTCTTTCTGAAAACAAATATTTAAAAACAAGGACTGGGAATGCTAAAACAATTTTCATTTCTCCAATGGAATTTGAACAGACTGTTATGAATAAACAGGATTTTAGATAACTTTTCTTTTTCCCTGAGCGCCTGTGCTATCGAGCCTCGATAGAAATTTCACAGAAGCCAGGTCTCTAATAGCTTTTGTCTTCTTTCTGAGATTTCATTAGACATAAAAACGAAGCAACTTTTGCATAAATAATTAAATCATACCACAAAGTATCAGTTTGAGTTTGCTTCTAATAATAGACAAGTATTTCAAATCCTTTACTCAGCCACCAGGTCTATCCAGCCCCAAGTATTTCTATTGCCATTATAAAGCCTCACAAAATCACCAGACAAATACAAGCAGCCACTCCTTCAAATCGCAGCATGTTCTTCATGCTCTGATTTCATTTTTCTCAACCACATTTCTTGTTCTAAAATAAAACCAATAAATTCTCACAGAAAATGACCACAGAGAGGGGCAAACAGGCCCACGATAAAAAGTCTCTCCCAGCTTCATGAACACAGGCAGGACCAGGACATACTCAAGTCCTATCTGGCTTGTGCCTCTATCAGAAGTTACTACCCTCAAAAAAAGTATCTGACAGATTTAGCACAGCTCATGCATCACAGTTGTAAAATAGAATTCCAAATTGATAGTACTCTCTGTTTCCTATACAGGAGACAAGGCTTTAATATGCCAGAAGCAGGAAAAAACAAAGTCTCTGCTCTTCGAAGAGAACCTGTGCGCCGTCTCATACATGTGGAGGGCAATGCAAAACAGCAGAAAACTAAAATAATGCTTCATAACCACAATAACCAGTCTTTCAGAAAATACTCTTCAGAACAAGATTGTTCCGACAACCAGCTACTAACAATGTGTGGTATATTAAAGAACTTAGTATCTAAGCATCTAGCAGCAGGATATCTGCTGGGTGAGGGACTGTGGCTGTGAAATGCAGCTGAAGAGAGCGGTGAAAGCACTGGGGAAGTGCATAATATTAAAAAAAAAATAAAATCTATTCCTGCACAACAGGAGAGCTCGATCAAGTGTTTTCCCTGAACAATTCAAAATGACAGTAAGCAACACACAGAGAAGTCCATCAAAAATGCATTTCTTCAGAGCATAAGCATCACACACAAATGGTTCCTGGCTCAAACACTCTGTGCCTTTTCCCAAATGTCGCATTGGCTGGGGCAAGAGTCACCAAAATCCCTGCAACACTGCCCAAGTTTGGCCTTTTTATTTTGCCTTTTCATTGCCAGTCTGCATCTTCCACCACACTACAGCCAGAGCAACATGGAGATGGGACCCATCAGCTGTAGAAGTTGGATGACACCCTTCAAGGAAGGAAAGACAGGCAGGGGAATGTCAGAGCGGCCAGAGCACAGGGCCTTTAGCTGAAGGGGACAGAGTAGCCCTGCACACACTGCAGTCATACCTTTGTTTGCAGTGCAGAGGCACCCTAACAGCACAGCATTTGATGGATATCAACTCTAATCCAACGTGGCAACCTTTATATCCTGAAACACAACTCAGCATCTCACATTTATGACAGCAAAGAATCAAAGGAAGGAAGATTGTAATTTTGATAGTTAAGGTACACATTGATTAAACACCAAAATCGTCTTAGATATAGTCGTAAATACAGTAGCTACTTCACAAATACACTTTTTGCAAAATGCTAGCCAGGCTAAGACCTAGCAGCTCAATATGTATAGGCACCACGAACTAGATAATCTCAAGCATCTATAGAGCATCTGGAATGCTCAAAGCTGAACTAAAGGCTTCCTGAAGAAGAAAGACTGTTTTGCATAAGCTCCTGTAAACTACATTTTATAAAATCTCCTTCTAAATCTACCTTCTCTCAGATGACACCATATCTCTCGGTTATTTTAAATTCCATTAAATTGGAAAAAGCAGTGAAATACAGGAAAGCCAAGGAAATCCAGTGCTCATGTACTACTACAATTAATTAGAAATATCTCCAAGTGATCATTGTGGGCAAACCATTCTGAACATGCAAGGTTTGCAAGTTTCAGCCATTTGTGTAAAACTATCAAAGGCTTGCTTTAATTCTCATTTCAGAAAAACTTGGAAGCTGACCTACTTTTTTCATTATTAGGTCAGGAATAACACTATGGAAATTATTCCAGATGAATGTGTCAGTATTTCCATATTAATAGGTTGCATCCACAATGTACGACATTATCCGTTAGATAACAAGAAACTTTGTTCCTATTTTTCAATGCACTAGAAGAATATGTACACCTAGTAGCACTATTGAAATGGTAATTAATTATACTTTAATAGAACAAAATGAAATGCTGCCTCGGCTCTACAAAACATACTTGAGTTAGGTTATATCGTGCTATAGTACTTGGAAATTATCCCTTTCTCATGATTTGACTACTCATAAGGCCTTTTGGACATCTCATGGTGCTCCTGGAGATCAAGGTGAAGATGAAGGAGGTAGGAAGGAGAAAGCTGAGTAAATTTTATTTTAGACACTATGTTCTGGTGCAGTTGCAGAGTAGGATGTGATTCACAGTCTCCTCACATCAGCAGGTTAAACCAGCCTTGAGTCAGACTTGGTAATGGCAGCAGTCAGGAGCAATTTCGTGTCAAGCAGCACCTCTGCTACAATGAGAACAGTATTGAGGAACTCTTGGTGACTACATGGAAGAGGAGGGATGTGGGTCCTGAGGCTAGAAATGAAGATGGGATTACAGGGCCAGGCTCAGTGAGACGTCCACTCTCAGAGCAGCCCTCGCAGTGAGGCCATCAGCACCTGATGAGAGCCTCCATGTACCACAAAGATAGATCGTGTCTTGGTGAATCACGGGGTTTTCCCTGCTTCTGCTGAGCTCTCCATGCAGAGGAAAGCTTGAGCCAGAAAGCACTGTCTCACAAGGCCAGCAACATTTTGTCATGCTTCCAGGCACTCAGAAGGACCAGTTGCTCCCAGGCTCCTACCAGCAACTCAACTGTTATCACCACAAAAAAAGCGTGAAGAAAAAGGTTTGCAGGCTCAGCATCCTTACTCCAGAGCAAGGTTAGGGCTCATCCCAGAAGGAAGTGGGATTGGTCCTAGTTGTAGAACAAGGCTTTCCAGCCACCCTCTGTAAGCCCAGGTATGACACCTCAAAGCACAAAATGTGTGTTTTGACTCTGATTCTTGTGATTGTGGTCCCACTGTAAAAGCGGTGGAGAAAAACACCAAAGCACTAGAGCTGGCTGCTGGGGGCTGAAGATGTGGGGGGGCAGCACTCGTGCTGCAGCATAGACCTCACCACAGAGGCATAGACCAAAAAGGGTCCAACATCTCGATTCTATCTGCCATGGAGTTGTGGCACCTATAACAATGACTATATGTGTCATTTCAAGATGCTGTAAGATACCAATTGCATCTTTCATGGGTGTTGGTAAAACTATCTGTATTGAATTAACAACAGAGAGCAGAGTCTGTGAAAATTCCAGTGAAGAGAATAAAAATTGTTTTGTACTCAGTAGTGATCAAAACAGATCTCTTCAAAATCAGCCAATTCTAGCACAAGCAATTTCCTGCTCTCATAGCATTCATATACCTTTGCCTTTTACTTACCATTGCTTTATAGTTTTTTCAAAAAATATTTCTAAGTCACATCTCCCAATTCAAACAAGCATTCTCCAGATTTGTTTTACTGTGTAAGTTAACTAAAAAAAAAATGCATATTTAGCAATAACTTCACTCCTGTATCGTTACATGGTTTCCCTCGTAGTTGTACAACATGCAAACATATTTTAAAACAGAACAAAACCCACTGAAGCAGAATAAGCATCAAAGAGACACCAAGTGCATTGCACAGCATATAGTATGCAGAAAATTCCAAGCGCTTCATGGAAGTTGGGATGTCCCTCCTGAATAGACAAGAAAAGCAACTCACACTGCCCACAAGCATCCTAGCAGAGTGCAGGAAGACTACAAGGGTCATTCCATCTCCGAAGACATCAAGAATATAATCCCATAAATACTCTTTTCGGAAATACAAGCCTATACTCAGTGGATCAGGAAGGACAGAAAGGAAAGGGGGATGTCCAGGACTTGTTATGTACCAGAGCTCCCAGTACAGGTTTCAAATGAAAGAACCTATCTGGGGCATAAGAGGCTTTACATATTCACTGGAGAACAATTCATCCCAACATCTTTGCAGTAAATCACTATTCAGTTTGGAAAATTAGAAGTACATCAACATGATAAGACAGCTGAAAGCAGCAGATGAACTCATAATAGGTTAATAGAGAATGAATGTAAATCAATAATTTAGAGTCACACTGGAAATGGTTAGCGGGGAGTAGGGGCTCGTCCAGCTATTGCAATGTCTCTTTTGAATATAAATAATGTTAACTATTACACAGATGGCTCCACACTGGGTACATTTTTCGCAAAACACATTATGCAGTTTTCACATCGCTGTTTAGAATGTTAACTAACAAGGTAGAACAAAGGGCTGTAATTTAAGTGATCTTTTAATTTTGCAATTTTTTTTTCTTTCTAATTTTACTCAGAAGGGAATTATCAAACAATCTGCAGCCTGTTACATGTCTAAACCACTGTAAACATGAGTTTCAGTTAACTCAATCTTGTGGAAAAATATATTGTCATCCCAAATGGAAAGAGACTGTTAAAGATGCAGCTTGGTGACCACCAACAAAAACTAGAACCACATGATTTTGACAGTTATCATGTTAAAAAGCTGTACAAAACATGGGATTTTATGAAACTGCAACGCAAAACATTTTTACAGAAAGAGCTGTTAGATGAAAGCACCGGGGGCTATTAATGCATATCTAAAATTGAAGCATGCTTTATTTATCTTACAAAGTATCTTGAATATAAGTAGACTATAATGTTCAAAATACTACATGAAAGTTAATCCTGTACTTTACAGGAAGATAGCTGGTAAATCAGATTAGTGAACCAAACACAGAACAGAAGATGGATATGCAAAGTCAGACAGATGAAACTGGGCAAACATTGTTTATGAATCTGTTCCCAGTGCTCATCTGCTCGGAGACACACAGGGCACTCAGCAAAAGTGGCACTTGGCAGACGCAACACCCTCTCCAGCAAATAGCCCCCTCCTACAGGCAGGTTTTTATCTTATCTCGTGTTTATAGCTCTTCCGGAGCCTACCTACCTTCACTTCTGACAGTCCAAGCGGCAGGACAAGCAGGGACAGCAGGGAAAAGTCACCTGCCTGTCACCCACCGTGCTTCCTGCAGTCCCAGGCAGCTGCCCTGCAGGTACTTAAATGTCAAGGTGAGGATTATTCATTTGGAAATCAGCAGCACGTGATTATGTTAAACTGCAGCCCTGTATATACCTGCAGTACCAAAAATACAACCCTTTACCATGCCAATCAAAGCAGTATTTATAGTGGCTGTAAGAAAGCAACATATCTAATATGAATCTAGATGGTAATCCACCTCCCTCTTTCCCAGAGATGTGATATTTTAGTACAGGGCCTACTGCTGTCAGCATGTTCCATGCAGGCTGATAGACTGCCCTTTCCACTCAGAAAACAGGCCAGAAGAATGTAATAAATCAATAAATAAACAGATAAATGAATAAATAGTTCTTGCCCCTCCCCAACAATCCTGGCATTAAAATATCGTAGGAAAAAAAAAAAAAGTGAGAAATCAGCGCACACCTACTGCTGATGGTTGCTCTGATGGTAAGTGCACAGCTCTGCCCCAAGAAAGAATGGTTAATAACAAATCTTATTACTGTTTTCAGCCTGCTAAAGGAAAGCATGATATATCCTGAGATGAAAGTTAGATGACTGCAGCCTTTCTGGTCCATCTAATGAGCGGATATGGAATGGAAAAGCCAGCTTTATAGTCACAGAGGGAGTAGTTTGGATCCACTAAAAGCATGAGGCTCAACTTCATTTATATTTATTAAGTTTGTTTCTAAGAAATAGGCCAAAAAGGGATGCCTGAACGGACTTGGTATGTTTTAGAACTGCAGAAATACCCTTACTTTGATTTTAAAGAGAGCTTTCAACAACACAGAACATCGCGTAAGATGCTGAACTATCATTGCTTTTACTCTCCAGCTTCGCACTCCGCCACCAGGGTACAGAAGCTCTAATCAGCTATGCTGCATTAATGCCTACTGTACAATGAAGTTGTGAAAGTCAACATATGGCTAGATATTATTTATTACTATTAAGAAAATTCAATTAACACAACATTGTAAATAACAGGAAATAACCAGATTGAAAGTGCAGGCAAAGTGAGACCATTCATTCTCTGTACATTGCCAAAAAGGATTATTCACTCCCTGAAGCACCTGAGAAAAAGCTTTCCATTGCAGAGCCTTCTGCTACCATTCAGCCAGATTTCTGTACTACCTCTGCAAAGAGTTTCATGCAAGATTCACTGGCAAGTCTTTACACGCTGTTTTGAAGACATTCAACAGCAATATATTCTTCTGTTGCTGTTTGGTTTTTAACATCGTTCAGCATTATCAAAAGAAATGCTAAAGATTGCCACTCTTTAGCACCACTGCAGTTTCAGATCATCAGCAGAGTTTGTAGCTGCATTGAACCAAATGCTGTTACAACACGATGAATAGGATAGGATGAAGAATATTTTGACACCAGAAAACTATACATTGCAGCAAGTTCCCTTACAGGTGCCTTTGTGAGAGCAGAAGTGCTTAAAAGAGAGGAACGTGGGTCTCCACTAGTCACCACGCATCACTGGGTATGTGCAGAAGCGTCCATGCAGCCTGACATTCAGCAATCAAATGTTGGTCTTATAAAAATATCTGTTGAGCAAGAGGTACATTTATTCTATTTCATTTTAGGTGCAGAAATAAAAATAAGGAAGGAAAGTGATGTGGAGAGGCTTCATTTTAATCAGTATATAAAAGTGCCACTGCATACTGATAATAACATCCTTCACACCTGACATTTTATTTCTTTTGCAGTGGTATCATGGAACTTAAAAGCTGATGGATAATAAGAATAGTAATGATTAAAAAATGAAGTTTAAATCTGTGAAGATTCTTTTAAACATTTATGAAACAAGAGTTTTAAAATCTATCTTGCCATGCTCACTGTTCTACTATATAATATTGCTCACAATCTTTTTAGTCTGGTTCCCTATTGAATGGCAGAAAGACTTTGATATTCTTAAAGAGAAGTGCAGGATATGACTTTAACACCATCCTCTAATGCTTGCTTTTTCTGATGCTTGTAGAACAAAGAGGGATCTTAACCTTCCCAAAATAAAGATAGACCTTTGGTTCTTTGGTTTACCCAGTTATTGAAATTAGTTGTATTTTATTTTTCAGTTTGCTTTAATAAAAAAAATAAAAAGAAGGGGAAAAACATTTAATAGAGTGTGCCATTAGTATAAGATAAGATGTTCCCTCCCCAAATTACAAACCATTGAGGATGAAATTTCCCTGGCATTTTTCACTGGTTAAAGTAATTTATTTTTTTCAGTCACAAAGTAACATTTTGAACATTTCAAATCTGGAGCTGAATATATTACTGCTCTGAGAAATCTCACATAATCCACTTATTGCTTAAGAGTAATGCCTCCTATTCACTCTCTGAAGAAGTTTGGCTGTCAAAAAGAATAATGATTTCCAGTCTTTTCACTAGACAACACTAATACTGCTGCAAATTCTGTCTGTATGGATTTTGAGTGATTACACCAGTACCTCATTACAACAACACCGCACAGGTATAAAGTACAACAGAAGTCGGTGTAAACTGAAATAGGCTTGGGATGTGCAATGAGAGACCTGTGTCCCTAAACATAGCGCATATGGCAGGTCAAGAGCTGCTGAGCACTTTGGACACAGCCCTGACCTACCCATGAGTTTTCAAATCCAACAGTGCGTCACTGGGATTTGGGATCACTAGAGCTTTGGGAAGGGAAACAATAGATCTTCTACTTCTTTTGGCTGAACCATCCAGGCACAGCAAACCCTGGCTTACCCGTGCATCCCATTCCTGCCCTGCTGCTCTCTGCATTTCTGTTTGTTTCTCCTCAAACAATAGTTTCGTTCATCTGTTTTGTAAACAATGTTTAGGAAGAGAAGGGTCTGAACTGAAAGACAAATTGATGGAACATATCGATCTTCTGCCTTCTGCAGCAGCTTACACTGTTCTGCGATTTCTCCTAGCTGAGCAGTGGAGAACTTTTATCATCCCCATTCTCCAGATGGGGAACGAGCTACCGGGTAACTCAGCTACTTGTTCAAGGTCATGCTAAGAGGTTTTGCAAAAACACAGGTTGACTCTGGATCTCAGAGCTCCCAGACTACTATCCAAACCTTTAAGAATCTGATTCCTTCAAGGCAAGGATGAGTATTCAACTAACTGGCCATATTTTGATACAAAGGGACTGAAGACTTTGCAGATATACTCTTGCGCTTTTTGTAAGCTCATCAAGTTAAGTGGGCTCAAATGTAGAAAACCCCATTACAATTCTGTTCCTTTATCATTTAATGTGTAAACATTTAAAATATCTGAAGTTTAGTGAAACTTAAGTGATCAACAATAGATTTTTTTTCCAAAACTTCATTACGATTCTGTTCCATATTTTTTAGTATGCATATTCAAAAAGTTACTCTATAAATCATTACAAATTGTTCAAAGTATAGAAATAACCGTATTAAAGGTAAAAGCACTGGACCAGTTTTGACTTAACCTGTATACCAGTGTATGCAAAAATAAATTGTAACTGTGATTCATAATTGAGAAGAATTTTGTAGGGCAGTAAGAATACCCTCTGTGTCTCTCTGCCAGAAGAAGAAAATGGTGGAACCAGAAAATCCTCTCTCTTTAACGTCATATCCTGGAAATCTAACCTTAAAAAACAAGATCTGATGGTCACCCCTTTCCAGTGTTTTCCTTTGTACACTCAGTTTGATTAAAGCCTGGGACAAGAGCTGAAAAGATCATTACCACCATGTAAGTATCTGCAGTTTGTGCATCACATTGGCATCTACAGCAGTATCTGCAGTGGTAGGACAGATTCTGAGAGTAGCAAAATATACTGTGGCAGCACTGTCCTCTTCCCATCTGCTGTAATACCGAGAAGCAACAGATCACCTTACACTGCTTTTCTGAATTTTTAAAAATTCCTAATATAGAAGCATTGCCTGTAAAAATGTATTCAACATCTGGACAAAAGGGAAAATATCTTCCCATTAAAAAGACAGCAGGTCTGCCAAGGGACCTGCTATTTTACTGGCAACTGAGAATTCCCAGTGAAGCACTCCAGCAAGCCCATCTCCTGGGGGACACACGAGTAACTGGGAGCACTGGGAGCAAAACACAGATAGGCAAAGAACCTCTTCAGAGAATTCAGATCTGCATCCCACATTTGCTTAGAAATTGTTCTGGAAATTTTCCCAGACTACAGATATGCTCTTCTACTTTACAGCCCCATGCATAAGAATGAAAGCTGAATTGCTGTTACTGTCCTTTGTGTGAAGCTGCCTCTTTGCTGTTGCACAGTGTTATTCTAGGTCCTAACTGGATTTTTTTTTTTTTCCTTCAAGTTCTCTCATGTTGCAGAATGTGCAAAACTTCAACTCTCAATCTTGCAGCAGGACATTGATGTAGTGGAGTTCCTTCCCAAAGCTACTTACTTTGACCACAAATTAGTTTAGCAACATCATTTTCCCCTTATATATAAATAAATAATAACCCAAGAAGCAAACAAACAAACAAAGATCAACCCAAAGGAAACCAAGACACATTTAAAAGGTTACATTTATCTTGCCAGCTTAAGTAGTTGCAATGAATTTAAGCACTTCTGACAGTCATTTTTTAAAACCACAGAGTGGATAATGGCAATATTCAGCTCACAACATTTGCTGTGTTTGAACATTTCCTGGAGCACTTGTGTTGCTTTAAAGTTCAGTAGAAGAAGCTACTCCATATCCCAGACATTCAAAACTTTCATGGGAAGGTGAATGCATCATTTCACATTTCTCAGAGAAGCTACATTAATTGTTTATGTGGCCAAAATCCTGGAAAAAAAAATTAATTAGTTTTTTATAATCCCTTTCACTCTGTGAGAGATTGTGGTCAACCAAAACTGATCCTACAAAACAGCCAGTGCAGTACTTGGCATGACATCATCTGCTGTAAGAGGCAATTAACCTCTTACATACTGAATCACAGATCAATTTGAAAATTAACATTTCGGCAGCAGATAAAACCACTACCAGGAAGACCTGTGGAAAATGGGCTGTTCAGGCAGCTGGCCAGAAATCCTACTAGTTTGTACTCTCTTCCTAGGTCAGCTTCCTCCAGCGAGCACAGAGCACCGTTCAGACTAACAGCTCTGCCAGCTTTGTCATCTGGGCCTGTGCCATCCCCAGCAGAGGACAGAAGGGAGGTGATGGCAGTGAGGGGAAGGCAGCGATCCCATTGCTGTGAGAGGAGAAGGAAATGATGGCAGCTGTTCAACTCAACCCAGAAACGCCACTACTCTAATGGATATGGGAAAGATGGGCAGCAATACTCAAGAAGTACAATGCAAGGACAAGACTTCCAAATGTATTTTTAAAAATAATTAAATAAGAGTGAATAAAAATTTTATAAATGTAAAGCAAGAAAAAAAACCAAAGAAAATAGCCCAGTAGTAATTCAATGTTCTTTGCAATGGGGAAAAAAAAAAAAAAAAGGTTTTTTTACTTGTAATATTCACCCAGCCTATATAAGCTTACCGTCAGTGTTTGATTTTCTTTTCTTTACTGATTTCAAGCCCTAGACCTCGGGTCTGGAAATCATCAGCCACAAGCTGGTGACTTTTTGATAATCCAGCTGGCCAATACCAAGTCATCAATTTTTTTTCAGCTGGAGCATAGCTACAGCAATGCTTCCCTGTTAGAAGCATACGCGAATTTCCAGCAGCACGTTCAGCCTCTGCTAATGCAAGTACTCCCCTTTGAAGGATCACACCAAACGTCAGCCAGGTCTATTCCTGTGACTGCAGGAATGGGAAGTTACACCTTCAACCATGTAAATCATCGTCTGCAACTAGACTGTGAAGTACCCGAGTAGCAGAGGGTCTGCCATCTGCTCCACGTCTAAATGTAACTCAGACAGGTAGGAAAAAGTAAGGGTGAACAATAAACACAGCCATAGTCTGGCAGAAATTGGAATTGTTACAAAGAAAAATGATTTGCAGGGCTCTTGTTTCTTGTAACAGAACAGTCTATTTTACATTAAAAAAACCCAAACACATTTCATTTAAACACTGCACAACAGCTCAACAAAATGCTGGAGTACCCTGGAGGAGAGCCTATTTATACAAGCAGCTAAATCACCAAGACTTCCCCAGACATTCACACTAAGTTAAAACCTAATGTTAAACAACAATAACAACAGAAAACCACCACAAAAATCCCAACTAGATATCTGGTAAGCACGTGAGGGGATAATTCATAAAGACAACTACTAATTTTTGCTATGATTCACTCTGTGAGTAACCCCCACAGCTGCTGCTCTCCAAGCAGCAAGGAGAAGTTGATTAGGGTACAAAATAGCTGCACAATTTCAGAGGTTCCTAACAATGCTACATGATCTTCAAGTGCAGAAGTCCGGGACAAGGAAGGCCCATTGCTGCAGATCCATCCACCTGCCTACCTTCATGGCAGGCCATGGGTGAAATCCAATTTCCACAGGCAGATTCTGCTGGAGCAGGTGTCCGTGGTGCCCACAAGACCAGCATCTCATGCCACCAAAACTTCTTGCCAAATAGTTACTGCAAAGGCACACACTCACTTTTGGTTATTTTGCTGCTCCCCTGACTCCCTGTGGTGTCACAGTAATAGTTACGTAAATCCCTCACCTAAGAAGGGACTGAAATTTTAATTTACATGCAGATGTTAACTGCCTGTTCCTGTGAAGCCTATCCAATAAACAGGTTTTCTAATCTTAGCACCACTCCAACACAAAAAGGACTAAACTTTTCTGAAATCACTTTGCTAAATAGATTTAGGTGGTTTAGGGCATACAGTCTCAGAAAGTAACCGTCGCACGAAGAGGAAGATGGTTTTGCAGCAGCAAACCATTTACATAGGACCCAAGTGCAGACCTGGACTCACTCAGCATGGAGATATTCCTGAACAGTCCACAGGGTGTCTGACCACTGCTGGAGCAACAACGGAAACTTCAGTTCCCATTACTCACCCACATTAGATAACCAAAATCTTTCCCTCCCCCAAACCTTATCATCAAATCATAAGGGATATTGCAGAAAGAGATGAGACGCATTCACACAAGAAAATAACATATATAACTAAAAATAGTTTTGCTAAGGATCATATAGATCTGCTACAGGATTTTGCTGATGTCAACTTTGTTCCTGGTACTCATCCAAACACACAAAGCTGATAGGGAAGTATTAAAAAGAACTTCTGATATCTGCTTATTGATCTATCATCTTTAATGTTCAGTGTGTTACTGCAAGCCTCTTCTTCCTAAATTGCCTGTTGTTACAATTCTCTACATCCAAAACATCCTGAACACAGAAGATGTCCTTGTGATCTTTTCAGGGCAGCCTGTGCCTCTGTCACACGCACTGGTGGCATTTCCAGCACAGCTGCAGCTGGTTTGAGCAAATCCAAACCCACAGCCAATACAAGTTACCTGCCTAGGCATCTGCACAGGGTTTTTCATTCACTCAGGCACTGACACCCCAACACCATTTGTAACACAGCGAAAACTGACCTGCTGCAGACAAGGCTGTTGATGGTACATGAGAAAATACAGACACAAGCTGCATTTGCAATTTTGAGTGGCAATTTAAGCATTCAACAGAGGAAAATATATAGTCTGATGAAAGCAGGAAAGGAAAGTTGTACTGTGCTTTTTAACTGAAACAATTTTTTAGCGTTCTTCCTGCAGAGAGAGCTTCCTATGTGCCTGCAGGGCTAGGGAGGCAGACAAGTAGGGAAATTAGGTCTTCTGTTCTTGCCTCCTTCTCAGATCAAAATTCCTTAGTACCAGTTTGCAAAGTGAAGGTGGGAGTCTTGCAGCCTTCAGGATAATTGATTCGCTCACAAAAGAGAAATCACATCTACCAGACTCATTCAATAAGAAAAGTAGAGTCCATTTTAGAGGAGGGTTTCTTTCACACAGCACTGTTGTGAGGCAGCCTCACATCACCACCTGACTCTAAAGTCAGGTCCTGCTTTGGCTTGGATCAGAGGAGAAGGCAACCATGGCCTATTACTGTTATTAAGATTAAAACTCCCTTACACTGAACTGGCATATATTCAAGAATGGCACAATTAGCTACATCGACGAGACAGTAGGAAGAGAAGCTGCAGACTGCTTCAAGCACAAGCAATTTCACCCCTAGCAGTCTCTTCAGGAGAGCTCACTTCAAGCTTGCACAAATGCCACTGGAAAACAACACAAGACCTTTCCCCACCATAGCTTCTTACCAAGTATTTCTGCTTCAGAGCATCAGAACTGGTCATCCAAAATTAAAAAAAAAGATGCCATCAGCAAGGAGAACAGAGTGCTGCTGCCACCAGCTGTCAGAGGCACAAGGTGAGCAGGGATGGGGAAGTGTCCCAGCAAGAGGGGACAAAGCTCCAGGGGACAAAGCCACCACATGCAGCCTCCTTGGTCAAAGGAGCACGAGCAAGCAGAAGACAACTGTTGGGCACAGACTGTTTCATACCACCACAGGCAGCTGGCACAGGCACAAAGCTCTCATCCCCTAAAGCTCATTCAGTCAGCCTGAAGCACAATCGAAACAGTGGGAAAATACCTTCTTCAAACAACAGTTTCCATACCCGAGCAGGAAAGTTAAGCTCTGCTCTGGGATCTCAGAGGTAGAAAGATGTTCAGACAAATATATACAGAAAAAATTGCAGTACAGAAGCCAATCCTTACAATGATTTGAAATTAGGAAACCGAAGATGGGAGCAGAGATGCTGCCTGCCTTGATCTGCAGGCTAGAGGAGGGTGGTGGGAGCGGGAAAGAGAAAGGGAATGGTGGAAAATCGAGCCTAAGAGGCAGCACAGAACAAACCCTGGTGCCTGAGCTCCTACTAGATATACATAAGCACAGCCTGTCCCATAGATAAGGCGTCTGCACCACTTTAAGGGGCACGCATTCTCACTGCGGCAGCGCACACAGACAGACACACCTGGAAGAAAACAGCAGCAGCTCTTCCAGTGGCAGAGTCTATGTCCCAGTGCATACACCAGGGCAACACTTAATCCCATCCACAGTCTCTGGAGTGCTACAACTATCACATCTGCTCTTACCAAGGATGGCTTTGTGGCAAGTTTTCAGAATCTAAAAACGACTTATAAATTTTCCTTACGTCCTTTAAAGGATGTGGTAGTGTCACTCCATCTTTTAAGGTGCAGTTCAAAGTGGATGGAAAGACTCCATCCTAATCCGATGGGCTGCTGGGGAGGCATCTCCAACAGCTGTGCAGGGATGAGAGAGGAACGGAGCTTGTTACTTATCAAAACTTAAGAGGAGAAACAGTTTCCTGGGGCCAGGAAAGAGCTTCAGAGAAGGCTTGCTGCTGGGACAGTCATGTGAGAGGTGACCACAAGCCACTCCAAGCTAGTATACCAGAAACTAGCAGTACAATCTGCTCAGAGCTGTGCATCACCTACCACACACAGGGCACAGTGGGGATGTAGCTGGTGCTTCCCCCTTCTGTTTCTTCTCAGCTCCCATCATGCCAGATAAGCAGTGAGAGGCAGAAACATCCTTTCTTTCATGTTCCGTCTCTGCTGTGACTGAACACTGCTGCTTCTACTGAACAATAAACCAGGATCAGTTGTGAAATGGAAGAAGCATGAGTGCAAGGAAGAAGTTGAAAACAGGGCCAGCTGGAAAAAAGATTTCCATCAGGCTAATTTTTAGCCAAAGCCCCTTTTTCCTCCCTTCTATGTACATATCTCTGTATGAGATTTCAAATAGTAATTACTCTAATGAATTACTCCATGGAAGAAGAGGCAAACATACACTCCAATACTTGGCCAGTTCTAGCTGATACACTCTCCAGAAGAACAATATTTAGTATTTCACACTAATGGCTTGCATCCAGTAAGTAATTAATCTTCTCAACATGGCAGTATATGATTTTTTTTCCTTAATTTAAAAAAAAAAAAAAAAAGTGCCCTATCTCATGCCAATCTGCAATTACAAAATGTTCACTTCTTTACCAGAGAACGGGAATGCCATCTTAGGGCCTGATGCTGCAAGTCTGTGCCAGCTCCACACTTCCTATGAAGACAGCGTTCACTGAAAATGCATTATGGTTAACCGTTGCCAGTCACCTATAAGGCCAGATGTTCAACAAGAAATTAGCTCTCTTAAATCCATTCAGGGAAACTAGTTTCATATTCTAGTGTCTCTTTAAGAATGATGATGTTTATTTCCCCAGCAAGGTCTAAATTAAATTCAAGCGCATTTGAATATACAGCAGCATCTACCATGATGACTTTCCAGCCAAGCGCTGATATAGTTTATAGTCTTGCTGTCAGAAAATATTGCTTTGTGTCTATCAAGAAGAGACTTCAACTCCATCCCGGAGGCAGAACATTCTCTGATGGCTAATATAGCTGTGCCTCTGAAAAGCTCTGTGAGCAGCCTTCTCGAAACAGTCAGAAGAGGCATGAGAGACTTGGGCACGCTAAAACTGATCTTTGCCTGGCAGTACAGCAGCACTGTGAGGAGCAAGCAGAGGGGATAGATTTAGATGCTGTTTCCAGAGCAATAAGCAGCTCCAGTGTCGCAGAGTGAACCTCCAGGACTGGACCATCATTAAACACTCTCACTTCCAGCTCCCCACAAAATCAAGCCGACCCACTCTGCTCCTTACACCCAGACCAGCGTTCAAGGATGGTCATCAGAAATGGGTTACAGATACAAAAAAAAAATAGCTGCTCAGGACCAGATGTTGATGTGCTCCTGAGCAGGGACTTCAAGAAGCCCACAGAGGATTGCACACAGCTCTTACACATCCACAGTGGCAGTTAAATGATTTATTCTTCTAGAGGTTTGAAAGCAGGTTTTGAGGCTTTGTATTACTGAGGCAGTAATTGTTTAAATATAAAAGCACAAGCCATATGGCACTTCCCAGGATGCAATTCATTTTCAGTGCAAAGCTGCAATGAATTTAGGTAAATTTTCATGAATATGTAAAAGGGTAATTTTCAAAGATGCACAGACTCAGTTCACAGAAAATATACCTCTTAGCCAGACCAGACAATGACCATCGGGCAATGACTCACATCCTGCACACTCAGGTTGGCATGAATAGTTTCCAACCCTCCTGCATCCAAAGTGAATCAGCACTTTGTGAATAAAACTTGCCTTGCCAAATTGCACCAAAGTCTAATGCAAGTCACACTCAGAGCTACAATCACAGACAGCAATTATTAGATCTGTTTCCTCCTTTGTAAGAAATTGTTAACGTCATGAGTTTGTTGTACAAACACCATCAGAAAATTTCTCTATAGTTGAAAATGGAACAGTAAAATCATTTCAAGTGTTAATGCGTTTAATACCTCAAAATCTTCATTAAAAAAACTCTTTTTTCCCTAAACCTCATTAGAGCAGGACACAAGTCTGGCTGGTTTTAGAAAGATAAAAGTATGCTCAGAGGGTAGATTCCAACACTCATAACCCAGCACCACACTGTGCTGTTCAAGTAGCACGCTGACTTTTTAACACTGGTGAAGAAGCTGGCAGAGACGATGAGATTTCCAGTGAGCACTGCCCAAAATAGTATCATAGTATAGTTAGGGTTGGAAGGGACCTTAAAGATCATCTAGTTCCAACCCCCTGCCATGGGCAGGGACATCCCACTGGATCAGGCTGCCCAAGACCCCATCCAACCTGGCCTATAACACCTCCAGGGATGGGGCAGCCACAGCTTCCCTGGGCAACCTGGGCCTGTGTCTCACCACTCTCATGGGGAAGAAATTCTTCCTAATGTCCAGTCTAAATCTGCCCCTCTTCAGTTTATACCCGTTCCCCCTCATCCTATCCCCACAAGTCTTTATGAACAGCCCTCTCCAGCTTTCCTGCAGCCCCTTCAGGTACTGGAAGGTCACTATAAGGTCTCCTTCTGAGCCTTCTCTTCTCCAGGCTGAAAAGGCCCAACTCTCTCAGCCTGTCCTCATAGGGAAGGTGCTCCAGCCCTCCGATCATCTTTGTAGCCAAAGAAGTGACTGTTAATGAACAGTGTCAGCCAAATCTGAAAGCAATATCCACCAGTGCCTTCCAGTGACAGTAATGCATTGAATACCATCAGATCCATCCATAGAAGATGCAAGTGCAAACACATAAAGAATTCTATCACAGGACATCACCAAAACTCTCTGTGTAAACAATCCCAGCTTCGAGAGGAGAGAAGTGCTACAGGTATGCTGGGACTCAGGCAAAGAGGCTGAGACAGGATTGGGATAGTTCCAACACAAGCTTTGAGCCTGGGCCTGATGTGGACAGATAAGCAGAAGGTGGGAGTAAAGGAGGATGAGGGATGAACATTTGGCCAAAAAATATATAAAGGCATTTATATTTCAGGAGCCCAATACACTGCCTTCCTTAAAGGCTCATAAGAGATAAAGGACCTCAGTCTGAGAGGCGAAGACAGAGGCAGGAAAGGACATCAAAGACAATTGGCAGAGGCAGAGAAGATGAAGACCGGTGCGATATCTAGGATGTCAGGCAGCGGGGAGCTCAAATCCTGTCAGAAGATGAAGAGAAGTCATGGCTTCTCTGAAGGATTCAGGGATTGCCTCTTTATACAGGTTGAGGACAGAAAGTACTAACATATGTTCATGGCTGACTGCCTGCACCGTTAGGCATGCCACAACAAAGCAGAGTTGCAGAAAGGAAGCAGGAGCACTGCATTCACTGCATTGACAGAGGATGCCCTGTGGTATCAGACATCACTTAGAGAGGAGACACAGAACAGAAACAGCTAAAGAAGCTGCAAGTGTGAATAAAGCTCTGCAGGAATAATAGTGGAGGATGAAGCACCAAAATTAACAGTTATTTGAAGTAGCTTTGCAAATATATTGGAAAAAGCATGTGTACCTTTACAGTCTGAGGATGACTCCTATTTTCAAATGATTGTTCAAAATCACAATTATTTCACTGACAGTTTTCCAAATTCTACAAACCTTTAAGACTCAGACTGGGAAATCCAGACAACGAGCACTGATACCCTCAGAACAGCCCCATAAACATGGAGGAGAGTGACAGGTTAAGAAGTACAGTGAGAAAAGTGTCTGAAATTATGGCAAAGATTCTGCTGCAATCTCCTGAAAGTGTGAACAATTAGAACTGTGGCTTGAAGTGGAAGAAGAAAGTACAGATCTAATATAAGAGGATGAAAGGACAGCATACCCAATCTGTGCCTTTAAGAGAGTCAATATTAGCTAAAGTGATTCAACAATTTGACCAAGAGTCTCTTCTATTTTTCTTAGTGAACTGGAAATATTTTTTTCTTGTGCACATAAATGTTTCTGCTTTTTCAGCAGAATTAGGGAGATCTCTTCTAATTGATTTACCTTGCTGCCTGTTCTAGTAAAGAAATGCAACATCTTTCCCTAGCAGCTGTAGAGGTCACCATCTGAAGTTGACCTGCATCCTCTTGGTGTTATAATACAAACGAGACTACTGCATTTTGTATTTTTGAATCATCTTACTGAAGCTAGCATCAAAGAGGAAACTAGAAGCAGGCACATATTTGGCCTTGCTCACATCTTTCTATCAGCAGACCCCAGTGCTGATCAAGGTGATTTCATTCAAGGCAGTGCCTCTGCTGGCTCAAATCAATAAATATCCCCTACGCACTAAATCTCTAAATTATAAAAATATTTGACAAGGCTTAAAAGTGACTTCTTATGCTTTGCTAGAAACTCTGAATTTTTCCCTCCTCTGTGTAAGGAGAAATTCTGATTACAGATCCAAAGAGCCATCACAGGCTGAATCACCTAATGAATTACTCAAGTATTTGATTCACTGCAGAGGGTCTCGCTTCCTTCCACATCAGGTAGGCTTATGCAGTGGCCTATGCCGTACTATAAGCCAAACTGTAAGTCCTGGTATTCCAAAACAACACGATAGAAACATCAGTAACTAGACAAACATTGCATTTCATCCTGGAGACGCCTTCTGCAGCAGGCTATGCCTTAACCTCTCGGATGCTGTTGGAAGTTTTACTGAATAAAGTTAAGCAAACCATACCTACATAAAGTTCAGCCAACCATACAGAGCTGCATTACAAAGTTTTGTGGTCATAGATGACCCAAGTGGAACATGATATGCTTGTAGGCAGTCATGCAAAGTCCAGCTGGAATCCAAGAAGGAAACCTAGATCTTTTATTAATATTTCAGTAGCAGCTATTAAAACAGTGGCCATATCCATTGCCTGCTCCAGGCTTAAACCAGCAGGTTTAATTAGAATTGTTCCACCCCATCCAGCCTCAACTGCACATTTAGCAATGTTTTCCCATTCAACACAGAAAAAAAAGCAGGTTCTCTCACACAGAAAGAATAACTGTCACCCAGCAGTATTAGCAGGCTCTTACCCTCTTCCACAAACCAGCACAAGAGGGGCATATCATCCTTGACATGCTGGCTCATTTCTGTTGCTAGAATTAATTCAGAATGCCAATACAGAACTAACAAAAAGGCAGTTTCTTCCACTACTACTTTCAGGACGGTATCTCAGAACAATGCCCTTGCAAGGCAGCAGAAATGAGAAATTTTACTTTCAACATTACATTTTTCAGAGGACATAACAGACATCGAGGAGCAGGAAAAGTCAGCAAGAATTGCGCTAGCCAAAATGTATTTTAGGTAGTAAATACAGGCAAGCAAAAAATAAGTCATTGGGAAAAATAAAAGCTAAGCTGCTACATATCAGATACTCCAACACCCTGTAAAAAAGAATTCCACAGCAATGGTTGTGATCTCCTTCGCATAACTGTTGAAACTCATGAGAGGAGAGGAGCAGTCAAATAACCATGGACTTCAAGAAGTATTTATTCTAAGTCTCTATGGAGTTATATTCCTCCAGAGACTCTACAGCTCAATATTTCCTGCAACTACATAGACTGATATAGATATTTATACTCCAACTACAACATATCACGTAAAATTAAAGTGACTGCTCTCACAGAACATTAACAAAAGCAATTAAATGAATGTTAGAAGAGTATGCAGCTTATAAGGAGCTTCTACTTAAATGCGCAATACAACAAAAAGACACCAGCCCCGTTCTAACAAGCTGTAGTGTTGCACACAGGATTCACCAACACCATTATGAAAAACGGTAGTCTTAGCAGCAGCAGGAACACTACAAACAGGATTACTATTGGCAGGGTGGGCATGGAAATGCCATGGAAATAATCCAGTTCTTCTGACAGGACAGGGATGTCCTCTTTCACCTGAAGCTGTGCCCCAGCATTGCCTCAACAGCTTTGTCACCATGCCTCCTACCAGAGATTATATTCTTCTCCATTCGAGGTATTTATATGAACAGTCCTAAAACTGTTCCAGCACAAATGAGCCTGCTTGGCTTGGATTGTTTCCTTTCTATTAACCAAGCTCACTCAGTGCTTCTTCACCCATTTCCATGCAAACTGTTCAGACAGAAGATCAGCGTAGGCAGCTGCTCATTACCTGTCAAAGCTGTCAATGCAGAGGTTGCATCCCCAATGAAGCATCGGCATGTCTTATAATACATATCTTTGCAATTAATAAAAACTCAGACATTTTTAATAAAGCCATATTTATGACAATGAAAATTAATTATTCTTCAAGAGATAATTTTTTTCCTGTTTTTATCACCACTGTGTTAAACCAGTTACGTATTTCTGGACCTCTAGAAACATTTGGAGGCCTCAGTTGTCCTCTCTAAACCATAGGAAGCACCACTGCTAGGACAGTCTATGGTCTTCAGTCAGATGTTCTGCTGTTAATCAATCCTCCCTTTCCGTCATGAAAGCACTTGTAAACAACAGAACACTTATTTTGCTTTTCCTACAGGGCTGCATTCAGACAGGTTGGACAGTTCTCTAGTTTTGCTCCAGCTTTTCTTCTGACAGATACTTTAATACAAGTTACCTCAAAACTGACAGCCCTTCCCCGAGGCGCAGTGCACACAGCCATGCCTTTAGCCTTCTAAGTGGATTTCTCTTCACCTCGACTTTTACAGATGCAGCTCTCCAGCTGTTGCGCAGTTCTTCACTACAGCACATCCTTTCTTCATCCCACACCTCAGTGAAAAATCAAAAAGAGAGATGTTCACAGCCTGCAGGAAGCAGGGGATGAAGACAGAGAAACTAAGTTACTGCAGAGAGCAGAATTCAAGTCGGTGTAAATTCCTACATACATCTCTTCAACCCAGGTAATCCTGCAGGTGCAAGCCGAAACAGGAGAAATACTTTTGTCAGGCTACACATGAAGATGCAAGATGAACTTCCAGTACCTGAAGAGGCTACAGGAAAGCTGGGAAGGGGCTTTTTACAAGGATGTTTAGTGATAGGATGAGGGGGAATGGCTTTAAGTTGGAGAGTAATAGATTTAGATTAGGCATTAGGAAGAACTTCTTCATGAAGAGGGTGGTGAGGCACCAGCACAGGTTGCCCAGGGAAGCTGTGGCTGCCCCATCCCTGGAGGTGTTCGAGGCCAGGTTGGATGGGGCCTTGAGCAGCCTGGTCTGTGGCAGGGAGGGTGGAACTGGATGGGCTTTGGGGTCTTTTCCAACACAAACAATTCTATGATTTTATGATTCTTTATTCCTAATCTAAACTTTGTACCACAAAAATCCCAGATGAGTCAGTAACCCCAAAAGGAGTTATTCCACCTATTAAAACTACACAGGCACAGGCAGAGAGCTAATACCATGAGCAATTTAGATTCTGAGCAGGTGATTGATGCGCTGTGCTATGCTAACCTATGCTTTGCCTCCTCTTTCAGTTAACTTGCATTTCAAAACTGCGTTGGACAGAGGTAAAACCTTAGTCCTTGCCTGGCACCGTCCTGCAGGCGGGAGCAGGGATGGACACCATGGGGCTTTCTGAGCACACAAACCAACCCACTTGTTTCATTCTGCTTGCAACTGCTCTTCATCTCTGGCCTCATTCACAGAGAAAACTAAGCCTCTGTGTACAGACAAATCCTAAATATTGACAGCTGTAAAAGGCTTAGTGCTGAGGATTGCCGTGAAGTACTATTTCATGGCATAATTTGCTTTCCAGAGCAACCCACGTTTCACTAAGTAGAAGCTATCAGATATTCAGAGAAATCATCTAAATCACAGCTAGAGAGGCAAACATGGCACTAGGATCGAGCACTGATTGCAAGTGCCAGAAATCTGCCAAACACCTAAGAAAAACTATATACACCTGTATATGATACTATAGTCAAAAGCATTCCCAAATACACCGCATTATGCACCATGCATATGAGGTTCATTCTGAGCTTTAGGCATAAACTAAAATAAACCAAGCCTCTCAAGAAAAAAGTTAATTATATTTTTACCAGCTTGTCAATGCATTTTGCTGCTTGTGTGAGTGCATAGGATGGACAGGAGTGAAAACCTGAGGATATCAAAACTGTTTACTACAGCATCAGCGCTGGCTTATAGCCTGTATCTGACTTTACAGATACTGCTTCTTTTTCATGCACAACATTCACAGTGATGTTCCACAATTTTCCCATATTTAGCCCTTTACTACCAGACGCTAACACCTAATTACCAGAAGCAGACCGTTTCTAAAATGGATATAACCAAGCTGATTATTTAGTATGTCGGCTTTGTTTTTTAAATGATACTTGCTGCCTTCACATTTCATGGAAAGCACACACTATTCACGTCGGCATCACTGACTGATATTGCCAGCCCTGGCAGCTCATCTCATCCTCAGGCACAGCTGAATAGCCTTCACTGTCCAGAGGGAGCAGATATTTTGCAGCAATAGATCTTATTCTTTCGGAACCGCGTGCTTCGGAAATTTCGCACCAATTTGACAAATAAATTATAAAGTACCTCACCAGTTTCAGCAAAGTACTTCTGATTTGCATTTGTGTAACTAAAAATAGGATTCAAAGGAAAAGTCCAAGATAGACCCAGCTTGATTCAGTTCCTTGTTTATTCCCAGTGCTAAGTGAGTCAGCTAATGAAAAGCTTGTGGGACAGCCAGCGTCACTGCCCTCTTCTTGAAAGTCTTCTTGGAGATAGATGTGGTACTGCAAACATTTGAATCCTAATCTTCCCTGCTCATGTCAGTTCTAGACAGATCTAAAAATTCCAGACACCAGAGGATCAGCTGGATTCACACAAACGCAGTGGACTGGGAAGGTTTCCTTGAGCAGCAATGGTGCCAGGTTGCCATTCTGCTGCTCAGACCAGTTTCATTCTCTGTTCGTTGCCACCAAGAAAAGGCTGTGCATCTCATTTTTTATATTTCTGGATATTTTACTTAAATCTCACACAGTTTACATTTGGCAGGCTTCTCTTGGAGGACATTCCAAAATCCAGCTGTCAACTGACTCAGAGGTTAACTGTGGTATTTAGATCACTGTAATAAGAGCTAAGATACCAACTGCTAATGAATGAGAGACACACTGATCTTTATGCTCTCTGCTCACAACATAGCTAGCAGGTTAAGCAGTGTATTTTTGCTAAGATTTGCACACTTTTAATTCAAACAGAAGATTTTTCTTCTTGTGGACAGATATGATGAATGAATCTGAGGGAGCAAACCAAAAAAAGTTTGAGAAATTTCTTTCTTGAGTCAATGCAACAGAGAATGAGCGCAGCATTCTTCAGTAGATCACCACTGTAATGTGTCTACAAAACACATTAATTTCTTAAATTGGAACATGAATATTACCACATCTGATGAGTACTATAAAAGAAGTTGCATTTGTCTGACTTTCACAGTGGGCAGTGGTAAGATGTGCAAAGAATCAGTCTCATCTAGGTTGCGTCCATACTTCCTGCTACGTGGGACAAGGTACAGACCTGGGAGCCTTTGTTCATGTCTTTCAAGCCAGAAGTTGTCATAACTCATACCTGCTCATTCACCACCCGTTTCTTGTTACAGCTCCATCGCAAAACATGGCACGTATAGGAATAGCTCCAGCTCGATGACCCTCCCTCTATTATCAGTGATCCCATTGTCTTGCTGGTTGCAGCCCCTGCCTCCAACTAGCTCATCTCATACTTTTTAGCTCTTTACATTATGCTTTTATAAAGTTGCTCGCACAATGAGGTCTTTGTTCAAGAGTACAGTTTCTAGGGACATCAGTAATACACATTCATGAATATGCTGCATTATAAAAATCCAATCATACACTCAATGAAACTGTGTTTACTAATCCTAAAATTACTGTAAAGAAAAATATTTACAATCAGAGATGAAGACAATGAAGGTCACAGAGTGCAACAATAATGACATAAACCAGAGGGAAATGCTACATGAATAGGAAACAAACAGATTAACGAAGCTTTGAAAAGACAGCAATGAAAAACCAAAGATGGTATAAAGCAGTGAGGAGCCTAGAGACACTAGGCCAAAAATGTCTAGGCTTGTTCTCCTTCTCGTGCTGCAAAATGTGAGACTAGTCAGAGGGGTAAAGGGCTAGCAATTTTAAATTAAACATAAAATGTCAGTTTATCCACTGGAACTTTGTGCCAAACACCAGCAGCTAAGATTGAAGCAGGTTTCAAAAGAGTATAGGGCACTGATACCAGCTTCTTGTTTCAAAGAAACAAGGCTCTCCAACGACTGCAAGCCCCTGATTTGCTTGCAGAGGACTGCTAGCTCAGTCTTAAGCCACGTGTCTTATCCTTACCTACAGCAAGCTTTTTGCTGCTCCCGCCAAAACCAGAGTCTCTGATGCCAAGCAGGACCAGGATCAGCGTGAGAAGAGGTCTAATCCAGTTCACCAGTTAGCATACTCTAAAAGCTGCATTGCTCTTTCCCAGAATACCCATAGCAGCCCTTTGTCCCAAACTTGGATTACACATAATCCCCTGACTCAGAAAACCCCTCCACTATTGTTATTTTTGGATACTGAGAGTGCATTGTGCCGAGTACTTGCAGGCATCCCTACAGGCTTCCCTCGGCATCCTCCTCTCATCACTCACCCTTTACCTGGGCTGCTCTTCTTTTCACAAAGGGCTTCCAACTGATGTTGCTTCACCCACTGTAGTGGCACAACTTCCCTCCTATTCCTACCGAACTACCGGGCATAGCTACCCATCATGGCTGTACAAGGCACAAATATCTGTTTAAAAAGCAACCGGTTTCCTACACAGGGTCCACTCAAGCCAATGTTTTGCCACGTGCAGCCTCGTTTCTGCGACCAGAGCGTTAAAGTTTCTGCAACTCAGATTTACCACCCCATTCCCTCCTGATGCACCAGGTAGTCTTGCTGCAGCCCTTCTTTCACTGTTTTAAAACTGAAACCATAAGAATTAATTTAATTAGATTTGCAAGGTACATAGAGCTACCATATTTTGTATTATCTTCATTTGCAATTTCCTGATTGCTCCCTGTAGTTACCACAGTGTACGTTAATTTAAAATACATTTGTCTTTATTAGAAAAAAGAAAGCTTATTTTAGCTGAGACCACAACAAAAAGCAGTGGGCTCTGGCTTACCTTGTGAAAGGACTGACTCATTTCTGTCAGCTATCCAAGTTCATGCAAAGAGCTCAAAGTCGGCTGCAGGTGGTTATGAATGGAAAGCTCTTCTTCTCCCCAGCGCTCACTGGATGCTTTAAATAGCTTAAAGCTTTAGTGGGAAATTTTTGTATACTTTAAAAAAAATATTATCCTGTCCACTATTCCTTTTTCATATTCGTGCAAGAAAACGTCAAGCAAGAGCTCTTAAGCGGTATTTATACTGTAACTAGACACATCTGATTATGCGTTCTGTGGTGCTGTTAAAGCGTGAAGGTGTCCCTCTTTCTGAAGAAAAAAAAATGGCTCTTCAGAAAAGGAATGCAGAGAAAACTAAGACAAGTCACCTGTATTTTTGGCTTCATTATCTGAAAACAGACTGCCCAACTTACATCCGAATCAGATAAGAGAGGAAAACTTGAAAGCAGTCCAGCACTTTAGGTCCTTGGTGTCCAAACCGTGAACTGAGGCAGGGCAGGATTGCTCACAAATTAAAAATCCTGGGATAACACCACAAGACAGCCACTGGGAGCATACCAGGATGCACTACACAGATCAGGGCAGCCTGTTTGGGCGTGCAAGTGTTACTGAATTTTGGGGAGCTAAGCCTAGCTAAAACTGTAATATTAGGTCATGCATCCAAACCTAAGAAAAGTAAGATAGATTTCAACCCTTAAGTAATTTTTGTGACATGACTCTCAGTTTAACACAAATTCACCAAGCACCATCAGTTACACAGTATAACAGACTGCAGAAGAGCTGATTTAGTAAACTAAGACGCTTTAGAAAATTAATGTAATCTGTAACAAGGTCTAAAGGCAACAAGATTTTACAAATCTCTTCAGGTTTTACATTTTGTCCCTTCTACAGGCAAGGAACCCAACAGGGCTGCAGACCTGACCTCCTCTTCATATTGACTGAACCAGATCATAAGACAGTACTGTGAAAGAAATCATCGTAACCATCAGCTATTATATTCTCATCAGGAGCCTCCGGCTTTTAATAACTGTGTTTCTGGAGGATTCTCACTTGCGCTCTGCAGGTGGCCTCCAGATAACCAGTATTTCCTCAAGCTGCAGGCACACCAAGGGCCAAGCTTCTGTTTAAATAACTCTTCTCTGTCAAACCTCAGCAACAGAAAGGACAAAGACCTTTTACTCTGCCGTGGACTCGGAGTATCCCAGTAAGTAATCTCTGAAGTAATGAGTCCTGTCCAGTCATGTCTTGGAACAGCTGACATTGGAAATCCAGCCCAGAGAGCTTAGTTTCCCTCTAAGGAATTGACCGTATCCAGTCTTGAGATACCACCAAGTCTGTCAGGCATCACATCGGTTTAGTATTTTTCTTATTCTTCTTATTAAAATACTGTTCTCAAAATATTTTGCGTGGCTGGAAGCTAGGAGCACAATTTTAATCCTCCATCATTAATTCATCAATTATGTCTTTCCCCGGTTTTCAATCAACATTTTGCCCTCATACCTCAATGTCAATCATGCAATTAATACAGAAGCCTGGAACTAGGGCCTCTCTCCATGTCTAAGCTGAGAAAGAGGAAAAATGTAGGCCCTGCTGCAGTAGTTAAAACAGACCCAACAGCAGGTGGGAAGACAAAGGAAAGAGATAATAAAAATAAAGATGTGCATAATTCTTCTCCAATCAGAAACAGCAATCACAGCTCACCACCTGTTCTTAATGCTCTTTTTCAGTGGACCAAGTCATCAGAGCAGTTTGCAGATGAATACAACTAGTTGTTTAATTTAGGCAGCTGCAGAGATTACAGGGCTATAGAGATTACTGCGCAAAGAAAGCCGAGCACATACATGTAGACCAAGCAATCATGCAGCAGATGCTAAATGCTTTGAGGGGTTTGCAGAAAGGAACAGGAACACATAGGAGATTAAAAAAATTGGGATAATTAATCAAAGAAGAATGGAGGGCTAAATGTCAGGCGAGCCACAGAGGTTTATCTCTACCCGTCCCTGGGAGAGAAGCTAAATGGAAATGGTGAAATTATCTCCCTAATTAGAACAGGAAAAAAAAAAACCCACTGACATATAGATATCCCTTTTATGTGGCAGGAGAAAGACAAAAAGGTCTTTTCTCATCTCTAGTTTTGATGTTATACAAATCATTTAGCACCTGAACATTTGTGCTATAAGAAGCACAATTCCAAGAGATCAGTCAAAACCCTTTGAGGGCATCATTAGAACCTGGCCAGGTGCCCCTGCACACAAAACTGGGGCTCTCCCTTGTGTATCCTCTGCATGACAGCAAGCCTGCCTCCTCCTTTTAAGCCGTCAAGCTTTTATTTTCATTTTTGCTGTTTAGCAAGAGGGAACGGTGATGCCTGACAGACTTGGTGGTATCTCAAGACTGGATATGGTCATTTCCTTAGAGGGAAACTAAACTCCCTGGGCTGGATTTCCAATGTCATCTATTCCAAGACATGACTGGACAGGACTCATTACTTCAGAGATTATTTACTGGGATACTCCGAGTCCACGGCAGAGTAAAAGGTCTTTGTCCTTTCTGTTGCTGAGGTTTGGCACAGTTAGCTTTCTCTAGAAATTACAACATAGGACGATGTCTCTTTGAACTCAATAGATTTTCCAAAAATATTCCTTTTACTTTCGCTGGAAAACTATCACCACCTTGATTTGTTCATTCACAAACATATTACTGTTATTCATGTGCTGGGAAATATTTTGCTAGATGGCAAGTCTGTCAAACAACAGTAATATTTCTTGTTTGCAATAGTTACACCACATAAAGCATAATCCCAAATAAAAACTGTTTATAGGATTTTCTGTCCTGTTCTTGTCAATCACTACATACCAGACTGGTTACTGCTGTTGATTTGTTCTTGTTTTCCTTTGAATGTTTCCACCATTTTAAGCCTTTTTTTTCATAGACACAGTTGACATTATTCTGACTTCATTTCATTATATTTTTTTTTATGGTTTTGCACAGACTTCACAAACATAACCACAGGTTGCTTTTGGCATTCAAACTCCTCCTCCTTCCCCTCTCCTCTAGCACCATCTTTCAAAGTATAATTTTAAGTGTATTTATCTTGGCCATACTGTAACTTCTTCAAGGCATTTTTTCTTCACATAGACTGTGGATCCTCTTATCTATTGCTTTTTCAAAGCTATCAACCAAGTTTAGACATACCCGATCTTACATTTGGTATAAGAGGACCTGAAGGTTTCATACTGAACTCCACGAGTCATCTCTGTTTTTCCTTTTCAAATCCTAGCATTGATGAAGAGACAGAAGCCATTTAGAGTTTTAATTACAGACATAAACGCACCTTAAAAGAAGTTGCAGTCTGGGTGCAGCGAGGGCTGAGGGGTCGCTGGGGTCTAGGCACTTCCTACCACCCCAGCCAGGAAACTCAGCACACTCGGGGACAGCCCCAGCCCAAGATATCAGGCACCTCTGTGGGGACAGGGATAAACTGAGGTCAGACCAGGACATCAGCCCACAGGTGGTTGGAAAATACAGAGTGGGTGACAGGATGAGGATTTCCCTTGTTCCTTCCCACTCCTCACTGGACCCTGTCCCCTGCATGTTACTCAGGGGATGTCCCAGGGACCACTGCCTCATCACTGCTCTACCACAGAAGTTGTTACACATCTTTTCCATTCACCTCACTCACCCTTCAGCACTTTCTCCCAGTACTTGAAAAACCATCCTATGTGGTGCCGATATCTCCGCATCATTAAGGGTGAAGATTTCATCCTGGTGCCGCATGCATATGCTGCTGAGCTTAAAGTTGGGGTTTTATTTCCCCCTAAGCATTAAAGGGTGAGTAACTTCTGTTTGAGCTCATCTAGAATTAATCAAGATGTAGGCATTACTTGCACATAAACTCACTTCTCCTGAAGCCATCTGCAGAAGGACATTAAAAATGGCAAATTAGTTACTGATAAACTATCTAATTTGCATTCGTGGCTACTGCAGACAAGAAACTGTTGGGCTACAGATAAGATCCAGCACTGCTTTCTATCTCTAACTGCAGCTCGAAAGCAAAACATATCAACAGTACCCGGTAAGGAAGTATTGAAGAGATCTATGTAGGATAAAAGAAACTAGACCTGAATGTATAAAAACACTTTTCAGAGCACAATCCAGTCATCACTAAGTGCTTAAATCAAGTGTATATTAGGTCAGGCATTAAAACAGGGGAGAAAGGAGAGGAGTAGAGCAAATACTAGTTGAATGATTGCACGACATACACCAACAAAAATGTGGGGTTTCATCAGTGCAGTCCTTTCAATTCCTGCTGCCAGCCAGGACTCTCAGGGATTTCTGCCCCAGCAAATTACTGGTGACTCCCTCTGTCCTATTCAGATCTCTGGGAAAGTGATACCCAGCAGCACGGATGCCTTTACATAATGGGAAACAATCTGGCTGTTCTCGTTTCATTTTAACTGGCCACTCTGAATTCTATAAACTACTGATTCCAGAATCACCACATCTAGCTGCCTTCATTGCAGCTTTCCTTTTTAGGGCAGTACCAAACTGGTCTGCAGTTAATCAAAAGGCAAAACCACTACTACTGCTATCCAAAGAATCCCTTCTCTCCTCTGTAAAGCATTTATATGCATTCTTTATACATGATACCATGCACTTCTTTTCATTATTTCTTCCATCAAGTATCTATTATGCACTTATTTTAATGAGTGTTTCATCCATATGGTAAGGATGCAAGCAAACTCAAATTGTTGGTAGTGTTATGCACTTAGTTCAGGTTGTGTATGTTTCAACACTATATTTAGTCATCTCCTCATCTGCACACTCTCTATACAATATCGCTGATGCCTTGTGGAGAATGTTAATCCATTCAGAGATGTATAGATATCCCACTCAGCAATATCTCATATTTTATCTTATCCACTATGCCCTGCAACTGTACAGGTACAAATTTGGATTTATGATTTTCAGGCCTTAACAGCTGTGCTTCATCCTACATTACAGAGGTGAGGCTGTAGTAGGTGATCACAGACAGTTATTCGATTACCAGAAGATAGCTCCATATCACTTAACAGATATACACAGCTCGTCTGGTGTTGTGAACTCACTTGAACACTCAGAGCCCACCCCTGATCTCATTACATTTGAAGTCACAGCAGTGACTCCACGTTTGTCAATGGAATTGGCATTGTTAGCATGTGATGAGAATCTGCCTTCAATCGTCTGCACAAAATCATAACTGCAAAAATTTGCTTTTAAATACACAACATACAGATGATTTATACTTTAAAACTAGCTACAGCAATCACCAGCCCATATCTGAGCTCTATTTCAACACTACAGCACTCAAATTTGGCACAGAAAGGGCTTTTCAAACTAAAAAGAAGAAATAAAAAGGAAAAAATAAAACAACCACAAAAATAACACACACACACAACCACTTCATACATGTTTTCAAACATTCCAGTGTTTCACTGCTTTAGGGTCACAATAACTTGAGTTTGCCCAATCTCAGGAAAAGCGTTTCTATAGGATGAATGAGCCCCTTAGGAATTTAGATCTGTTTACTCAAAATAAGCTGCAGGTCATGTGAACCTGACTGGTTCCTCTTGACTCAATAAGGAAATATTTCCTTTGAGTTTCTCAGAAAGAGTAACAGAAGCAGAACTGCCACTAAAGAAACAAGCCATGAAGTGCTAGCAATGGGAAGCACTAAACTGGATTAATAAGTACCGTTGTGAACCTCTCCCTACAGCCTGATAATGGTTTTGGCAGGGATTTCACACAGCAATGGCCAAGATCTAAAGTGTAAATATGGAGATCTTAAAAGTCTGCACAAAAGCCTAGTTCCTTAGTAACTCAGCAGCCTGGAGAATAGCTGCAGAAGCAGGGGGGCATACGGACAGAGATATTGCTACTACGCTTTCAGAAATTCTTCTTGACTCCTGGGGTGCTCCACGTGGATGCCCTGATAACACGCAGTGCCTTCCGAAATGTTCCCAAGTTCAGCAACGCAGTGAATAAGGAAGCATGTCTAAACATCTGCAGCTGCATATAGAGAAGCCCTTTGGAGACCACAGTGGAGAGCAAGAGGAGCACGCAGACACTCGGCACTGACCACAGAATGAGGTAGGGTGTGGGCGCAGGCAGGTCCAGGACACTTGCTCCTCAGCAGTATTGAATTCACATCTCTCATCTCTCTGTCTATGAAGATGCACAGGAACACCAACATCCCCTGCCCAATAAAATAAAAACTAAACAAGCAATATAGGATGGGATAAATTAGCTGTTGAGATAGGTACAGCCGTATGGGAGGACAGAAAAGCGAAAGCAATGGGTCAGAGGGTCTGATTTGGGCTATGAGGAGAGTTAAGATTTCTTCTGTCCTGGTAAAAAAGAAATATAATTACACTTGTGCTTTCCTTGCTTGGTTGGTGGTTTTTTTAAGTTGAAGGATTTGCAATTCTGATGCTTCCTATGGGCACTGAAACAACTCCACTCCATGGCGAAACAAGGAGGCTCTCAGCCCAAGGAAGAACAGGCAGGTCTCAAGGCCCGGGAGATGAAGCCCCTTTGATATGCTTATAAGCACAAGAAGGCCATCCCAATGATATTGATTAGGCAGAGGTTTTTTTGCCATTTCAGACACTAAGGGAGATCAGACTCAGATACAAATCATCCAGCTTCAGAGAACTGCCAAAAAAAATGCCTTGGGAAATGCTGAACTCTCTGTGCTATTTGCAAACTGGCAGATACTCCAGTTTTCTGCCAACTCATATAATTACTTTAAAAAAAAAAAAAAAATAGAAAGGTCTCAGTCTATTTTTACCATTTTTTTTAGCCAAGAAATCTGTTAGATACTATCCTTCTCAGAGAGCACGGTAACACAGGTCTGACACAGATAACCTGAACCAGATGCATTTTTTTGCTACTTTTCTCCCTCGAGAACCTACTCCTTATTCATATTTCCAAGGCGGAGGCTGCTCCAGAGCATGGAGATCTGGGGCATAAGATCAGGCATGAGCTGGCCCTGCATCTCCTCAGAAAACTAAAGGTCTCAGCAATGAATGATTCACAGCTGTCTTCACCATCACCTACTCTCTGCCTTCAGAGGAATGAAATCTTTCCTCAGCAAAAACGAAAAGCAACTGCATTCCTACCTCCTCTTTCAATATTTTTAAGATTTTCTTTCATTTATGTTAGAAATTATATATTTTAAGAATAGGCTTAAAAACAAGGTTGAAAGAAGAGCATGCAAATATGCTTGCATCTCAAGAGCAACTGCTGAAGTACTCATAGCTTTTTTGTTGTTTATTCTCATGTAGGAAACATACCAAAAAATAGTTTCTAAAATGAAAAACAGTGAAGTTTCTTTGAGGTGTTTCATATTTTCCCATTAGGGGAAAAAGGCGCAAATGAAAAAAAAAAAAAAAGGATAAAACAAGAAGGAACTTTGTCATTACTTGGAAAAATACTGTATCTTTTCGGAAATCTTGGACACAGTAAACTAGACCTCCTCAGCAGCAAGACCGGGAGAGATAATCCAGGACCAAACCAAATTCAACCCTACCTAGACCAACCCAACCCTTTCTAGGTTTGAACCCCGATGCTGTCACTTGCTTCTCTCCCCTTTACTGAACATGGTGCAACAGAAAGCCCAAAGGAGAAACACTTGCATCCAGATCTATATTGGTGCTCTAGTCTCATCAGCAAAAAGGCAATCCATCCCTTGCCAACATAAGTGTCCAAGACAGACACAAGGACACTCCAGTGAGAGGTGAGCAGTTTGGGAGGGCAATGCCAAGCTGTGCACCAAGCAGGGACCTTCCCACTGATATAAGGGGACAGGCTGGGAAGTCTGTTGTGGAGCAGGTGGTTTCATGGGAGGTCTGAGGGGAGCTCAGCAGGACCTGTAATATACTCTGAGTGGACGGCTGCTCCCTGCATATCAGCCTGTTTAAACAAAAACAGACAAGCAGGAAAAAAAAAAGGTTTAGAATAGGAACAAGAGCAAAAAGACTCAACATACCCTACCACTTTCTAGACTAGTAAAAAACAATTCAACAATCCCGACAGACCCTCAGTCAGAAATAGGCTTCCGATTAAAGGCAGGTCTCCTACCCTTTAAAACACCAAAGCAGAAACACTAAGGATTCCTTTAAGAACTAAGGGAATATTCATTCAGAAGAGGCAAAGTTACTCTCCGTCACCGATGGGATTGCATATGCTGCAGCTGCTCTGCAGGTGATGGATCACAGCTCTGCATATTGTGATTCCACATTGGCAAAGCTTCCTGACACATTTCAAAGTCTTTGTTTAAGTTGAGGGCACGTATTTAGCTGCACAATTAAACTCATAAATGGGCAGATAATCACTAGAGTGAAGGCTTTCTTTTCTTCTCTAAATTATGGTCTAAATATTGCTACTTATTCAAGGACTCACATTAACAAAAGAAGACTCTAAAATACATAACCAAACAGTCATACAAGAACATTCAAAGTGTTACAGGAAATGGTGTTATATTGCCATAATTAGTCATAATCATGAATTCCCATATTCATCATCTTCCTTATCTATACCACCACAGCACCTCAGAGTTATGAACATGTACCAGGGCTTCAGTTCTAAGCACTTTACCAACACTAACCAAAATGACTGTCCCCAGGTTACAGTTCAGTCATCACAAGCTGCTTCTCTCACAAAGTTTATCCACTCGGCGTAGCATCTCAACCCAGGCACTTCTGATTTCTTGCTCCCAGACTATGGTGTCATCAATTACTTAGTCTCTGATATTCACTGTCCTTGTTTCCCTGTGGTAAAAGGTAATTCTGCAAGCCTGGTGCATGATGTTATTTTTAAATTATTTAGGTAAGTAGTTCTCTATTAGCACTGCAAAAGGATTACTATGCAGTTTTAATTTTATTTGTGGGCAATACACCATTGGCATAGTCTTCCTTCATAGACGTATTTGTAATATTTTCTGCATTTATTTCTATCGGAAATACATTTTGGTGGGGACCCTATTGTTAGTACAAGTATTTAAACAAAAAAATCATCTGACAGCAAGTTTTAAATGCAGAAAATTAAATATATAAACAGCACTGAAAGCCAGGGTACAAATGTTCTGCAGTTTGTATCTTTGCATCTTTTTCCTTTTAGGAGAGCCCATGAAGCCTGGGACCCTGAAGTGAAACCTACCTTTGGATTGCTGGCCTCTTTGTAGGGTTTCCTACACTCACATACAAGAGTTACTTTACCAAAAACTGCCTAATTACTCAAGAGCTAAAAAGTAATACCCCAAAATTAGATTATTAGAGGTTATAATTAGATTATTCAGAGGTTGCCCTGCATGTAGGATAGATCTTGCACTACGTACCTTCCCATGGCAGCAAGGCTACAAGGCATCAGAGAGCCTCATTCTACAAAGTCTCCTGAACTGCCCTGCCTCTTTGGAACAGGCCATCCACCTTTTCTCATGGCTACTTAAACACACACACACAATCCCCAGTCCTTTCAGAAGGCTAATTTTTTTGGTGCAGCACTCTCAGAAAGCAGAGAGCTCTTTAGATCTCACCAGCATGCAGCAAGCAGCTTCCTTTTCATAAAGCTATCCTGTTGTTAATGCAGGCAGCTCTTGGAAGTCCATCTGGTTAATTTTTCCTTCAGGCACACTTGTGTTGTTATTAACCCAAAGCAAACAAAATAAAAAACCCAAATAAAAACCTCAACAACAATCAAAAAGAAACCAACAAAATGCTCCACCAAAATAAAACAACTCAAAAAAAAAAAAAAACCCTTAAAACAGAAAATACCCACAAAAAAAAAACCCTTATGTTGTTAACTTTTTTATTTTTTAATTAGATTTTTCTTTTATTTCTTTTATGCTAGTATTTGGAGCGGTCACTTTTATTCAAATAAAAGATAAATAGCAACGACCTGTTGCATTCACTTGTCAGCATATCTGTATGAAGACAGGAGCACTGGCTCCGTTTTCCATGGCATCCTGATGCTCCAGGAACCAGAGATAAGGTGAGCATCCTGTGAGAGGTGTAGTGTGTAGCTGGAACACAAAGGCAGTACAGAGGTGAATTACAAGTGATCACATTCCTCATCTTGCCAGTCATTCAAGCTAAAAGGAACATGCTTAGAACCTTCCACAGAAAACAGCAGGGGCACAACAGTTACACACACATAGAGAGGCATAGTTTGGAGTAGTTTTAGGCAGAGGCACGAGACATGCATAGCAATGCTGTCCCTTCAAATAAACTCTCCTCCTCATCCCCAGCCCTTCCCACTGCCAAATGCAATTTCTGTGCAGCGTACTGTTCAGCGGTGTAAAGCATTAAGACAAATCTCTTGCTAATGTATAGGTTTGACATTTTCAGATTTATTCAGACGTATTACCCATAAAATGGCTCTAACACAACCAAAGGACATTATCAGAATTGTCTGTTCCCAGGATGTTTGGCACTCCATAATTCAGATGCATTTAACTCCTCAATAAATCTTGTACATTTGGATAATTTGCTGCAGCAATGTATAATCTTGCCTAGAGGATTCTTCCCTTAAGAAATTTAATAAATTAAATAGAAACCTGTATAGCCCACATTTACTCCTCGTTGTCCCATTTAAAAGACCATCCCAAAGTGCAGCACCATGGGATCTCATGGCACATTTTGCAAGGCTGTGATGCTCAGCCAGCCCTTTACACTGTTTCACATCAGAGGTAGTGATGGGTCATCCTATTATCTCCCATTGTTTCCAAGCTACTGAAGGCCAGAGGTAGTAGAGATCACTTTAGGGTCACAATTCAAGGCAAAATGTGATTTCCAGCCCTCTCCACACTGGTCAGAGCAGGTGGCCAGGGGCAGGTAGGGAAAGAAATTAAACACCTGCTCACCTCTATGCAGAAGTCAGTTCCAAAACACATCAACAGGACAAGAAAGGGAAAAAATATCTGTCATTGCTTTATCCTCTATGAATACATGACTTCAACTCAAGGCAATTTCCTTAGCACCTCCCTCAGCTCCTGAGCCAGCAACAGGTCATCAGTTCAGTCTCTGCGCAGAGAGATTTCACTTCCAGATGAGACTCATCTGCTGATCTCTGTCACAGGGCACTACAAAGTGGGGCACCCCATCTTTCTGAACAGTGTACTCAGGCCTTTAGTCAAAAAAAATGGTCTGGGGTGAGCTGCAGAGACACCAGGGACCGTATGAGCTGAATGACCTGCCATATAGAGAATTTAGTGGGTCCTGGTACTCACAAGGGCCCAATGTGCACCAAGTCCCCATCAAAAGTCTCGCCATGCCTATCAAAATTCAGCTTGATCTTTCTTAATTCAAGTTCCTGTCTGCTGTAAAAACAAACAAATGAAAATAGAAAACCTAAGCACAAGCCAACATCTGCTCATGAGTGTCAGAGCTGCTGCAAGCCAGGCTGCAGCTGCCCATCTCTGAGGCTCCTCGGCAGCTTCTCTACTTAGAGGGATCACTGTGTCCCTGACATCTTGCATAGGAATACTAAGCTTCTTCTGATTTTCAGTCAATCGGCCTAAATTGGTTTTACTCTAAAAAGAACATAACCCTGTAGAGAACGACACAAATTCAGGTCTCATCAGTGCTTTAATTACACTCAGTTATTTGACTTGTTTTTAGCTCTACCAGTATGAGATAATTACGCTAATGGGAAAGCAATACTTATGGTTGGAAACACTATCAACAAGATCAGAATCTATAAAGTCAAAATCCACCCTGAGAATTCTGTTTTATCACAATTCTCCTCCACTACACACTTCTACAAGAAAACTCTATACAGACAGCATGAGACCTGCTTCTCCGAGACTTTCCAAGCCCGGTTTTGAGCCAGGTTATTCCTATCATATCTGGGGACTGGATTCCTCCAACCAGCACCAAACTGGGTGGTGAGCTAAGTGGGATTGTCATCACTGGCCAAGACATCATGCAGAGCCCTTTGACACCTGCTCTGCCTCTTGTAGAAAGCCAACAACTGCAGCAGGGCCACATTGCTGTGAGGAACTGTGTACTGATGTCAAGAATTGGCAAAAAAAAATCATTATCTCTGCAGAACCATGCATATGTGGTAAATTCCACTCTGCTGTAGCAAAACCAGCAGGAAGAGTACCTGCATATCCAAAGACAGTGCTAAATGGATGCACATTGAATCCCTACCTCAGACAACTCGCATCTTTTCAAAAAATATGGAGCTAGAAAAATCAGTCTATTGTAGACAGACTTATTTGTTTCATGAACAACTTAGTCATTTATTATGAAGTAGATATAAAAGATTCTTATAAAAGAAGTTCCTTTAAGATGCATTTTTTAAACTATCAAGCTTCTGAAGAGCTCTGCCAAAGCTGGCAGTGTCCATTGATCACCAAGACAGCTCCTTTTTCAGTATTCCCTCAAGTATTCAGCTCTTTTCTTACTGCGATTTCTATTTGGAAGATGTAAGTGATGATGCTTTTAGGGTCAGCATGCACACCAATAACTCATTTACCAGTATACTTTATTCATTCTTCTGCACCTTATCTCAGCCTAGAAAGACCTGTGTATTTGTTTTCTTTATGTATTAAAGTTTATATATATATAAACAGCATCAAAGCTAAGAGTAGAAATCACAGAGCATGGGGCCACCTGTTGCAATGAATTTTCAGAGCTTCAGAGAAGGTAAAATGTTCCTGTCATAAATTTTGCTGAGTTTTCTTGCAGCAAAACCTTACATAACTGTCCAGCATCTCGTTACAGAAGAATCCCAATCCGTCTCGCATACCAGTCAGAAGGTATTTCTCAAAAGGGGTTGAATACTTAGTGTCTGCTACACAATCTTCTACAATACAACACACTAGAGTAAGAAATGCAGAATAAAACCATATCAGTGGAAAGGTAGCTAAGCAGAATATAATTAAGCAGACTAGAGTTTAGCAAGAGCACTCATATTAGCATATTAATATCAGGGTTTAAATAAAATCTTGGTGAATACCACTGAAGAATAACACAAAAGCTGTAATAACTACCCACTGTCTAAATGGTAGTTTAGATTCCATTTTCAAATATAATTCATTCAGCATTTTAAGTGAAAAAGCTAAAGTCATTCAAAAATCAAATCTGAAAAATTTATTTTTGATTCTATAGCAACAAGCTGTTCTCTTCATAGTAAATGTCTTGGAAGAAAATTACTTACCTTTTCTTTGTGAGACTTCAATGTAGAGAATTGCTCTAAGATGTGAATTTTGCATGACAAGTTTCAGATCCAATTGAATTTATGAAACCAAACAACAACTGCTGAAAACAGTGATTTAAAGTTTAAACATCAGATTTATGAAATAGGTGGTGTGGTTAGATTAGTTCTCCAGAAGTCTGCAGGACATAATGCATTCAGTTTAAAACTTCTGAAACAAATTCTGGCATGTGGACAAGTATCCGCACTTCTGGAAGGTGATACAGTTGGTTTGTTCTTACTGTCTCAAGCATGCTGTAAATTTATTTTCGTATTACTTGAAACTATAGTGTTAGATTTTTGGTAAAACCTCAATAATTGTAACAGCTAATTCATGAAAACAAATTTCTCAGCGGGGGCACAACTTATTCTCTACCTGCTTCCACCTTTCCATCACATCGTCCTCTCTACACATCAGCTTGCTAGAGGAGAGCTTCCCATTGTGCCCAAGAGTGACAGAACTCTGCGCTGAGTCACTACATGCTAAATGGCAACAGCACATATAACATTTCTGTAGGAAAATAAAATAAAGTAAAAAAAAAATTATAAAATAAATTGTTTAGCATATAAAAATTAAAATCCAGATAACTATTCATTATGAAAAACATCTGACATTGTACTCAATGTTCCCATGATCTGCTGTACAAGCACTAGAGACACGCACAGAGATCCTATGAGATGCCAGCACTGCACTAAAGTTTCTGCCCCACAGGACTTCTTTGTGTTTCCCAAGTCAAGAGGCATTTCTCTCTCAGGACCTGCAGTAGAAAAATATCCTTATTCCTTACAGTAAAATAAGTGCCACACGCAAAATGCTGCAAGCTTATTTCCTATTAGCCAGTTGCTGTACGAAGTAAGAGATTCAAATAGGGTATCTTCTACAGGAAGCACAAAGAGCAAAGTGTTGCTCAAGTGGCAAAAAGAATTTCCCATGAAACAGGAATTTCCCTTGAGCTTTAGGCACTGTACTCAGGAGGAGGAAATGGGAGCAAACCTGAGCCATCTAGGATGGCAAAAGATAGCATCAGACTTCCAGTGCAACTCAACACAACTGCCTTTACGGTGGGCTGAATACTCTCCACCTTTCTTCTCTTAAAAAGTGAAGTGTCCTTTGTAAAAAGGATGTGAGGAATGGCTTAGGAACCACCAGGATTCGGACATTTGGCATTAGAAGCAACTAAAAAAAGGAAAAAGATGCTACAGCAGAACTTTGAGAAGATAACCAAAACATCGATTTACAAATCACTAGATTCAAAATGGGAAACACACTGACAACGACACATATCACACAAGAGATGAGCAAAGGGAGAGAGAGACCATTCACAGACCTTGGGTTGTAGACTGGGTCAACCCATCTGCACTTCTTCCAAGGCCAGGGGTATAAATTAGTACAAAGTAAATCAGTGCAATATAAACCAAGTTGTACATTGACAGCATATTAACTGCTCTTCGCAACAGCTGTCCTGAGGTTACGTATTCAAGCAGTTAATACAGATAATATTCACTGCTGCCCATCTACACCCTGTTTTACCTGCAGTTTGTTCTCTGAGCCTAGCACAGTGTCTGTAGCAATTGCATTAAGAGGAAGTATAGTTTCTGTTTCAACAGACTGCATTCATAATTCATGCTCTTGGCAAAGCAACTTACCTTTGGAATCAATATAAAAATCTCAGCTGAGCTCAGTAATCAATAAAGAGCAAATCCCAACCCTTTGCTCCTGGGGATTGAATTTTTTTAGAAATATTCTTGTTAACAGGTGGATTTGATTACATAAGCATTGCACTGATTGTACTTTATGAGGTCTATCCATTCGTTCTGGGGACTTAGCTCCACATGTATTTGGGTAAATAAAGCTGAAATCTAGGCAAGATCACAAGATTTGTTCTGATGAACAATCATCATTTCTATCAAATGTAATTGCACAAAGAGTGCTTGACACAAGAAACTCATTGCAGTGAATTACTATGATCATTGTTATCTTAAAATGCATTTTGACAAGATCCATTATTGATAAGCACCATTAATTTGTTCTATTCTCCTAACTGGTTTATGGGACATTGAAATTACATATGTCATAAAAAACGTTCATTTTAAATTATTATTAAAACTTAATACAATGGCAGTAAAAAAATATCCATAACGTACAATATGTTCATTGTTATGAAAAACTGGTAATTGCCAAATACATAATAGGTTCAGTGAGAAGGAAAGGCAATTTGTATTGCACAGGAATAAATCTACTTCACAACATATTATCTTATTTCAGTATTTACCCTAGAAAACAGAAGTGAGGGGTACAATAAATTATAATTACATATTTTTGCAAGTATACAGAAGTTAACATCATATTGAGAATTTCTAGTTTGGGTTAATATTTTCTGTAGAAGATTCACAAACAGACAATGATCTTGTGATGAGGCACTAACAATGTATTTGTGGGGATATCTGGACTATTTTCATGTATCATATCTTTAGAATAAGCCAAACTGGGAATTCTCCTAGTTGCAGACGATGAATCAGACCTGGATTAGTTGCCCACCCGTGGGAATGCTGGCTGTGCGTGTCTCTCCTTTGTACATGCACGGAGTACAAATAAACACATTTGCACCACTCCAGCAGCAGCCCCTTTGTTCTAATGGAAACCTCAGCATCAGGGGCAGTGCAATCACCTCCCTAAATTAAGGGAATGCAATTGCCTGCTGACAGAGTATTCAGAGGTGAACAATTCTACTAAATACAAGCAATGCCAGGGGAATGCTTTTCCCAGCATTCAAGACATGAGCATATTCAAGACCTAGTGCAGAACTTACTCCAGATACCTGTGGGAGATGCTGTTTAGAGAATAAGCAAGGATCTTGAATCAGAAAATGTTCATTATTCATGTAAATTAACATTAAACTTTCCTGCTTCCTTTGGACAACAGTAGCGAGCACCATGTAATATAAAGATTCAGATTAGATGAGTCCCTCATGAGTCCCTAATACTGAAACATGTGGGCACTGGACCTTTGCTGGTAAACGGGGAGGAAACATTGAGGTTTAAAAAACAAATGTGGTATATCAACTGCCACAAAGCAAAATACGCCCAAACTTCAACTAGTACATCATAACACCAGTCTCCCAATATTTCTTTACTCCATTATAAATTATTTCTTTTTTCACGTTTAACCAGGTCTTCTGAGAGACTGCCACATCAATACAGGAGAGATTGGAAAGATCCCTTCAAAGAATTTCCTTGCTTTCACAAACAAGATGCTGGACTAATAAATTTTCAAACTTTTGATTATATTTTGAGTAACACGTGAAGAGGAGCCTAGAGCACACTCCTGGAAGCACTGGGGGCATTTATTACACCAGATTAATTGATTTCTAGTGATCCATCCTCAGCTAAACTACAGGAGCACTCACAATATTCCAGACACAAACACTTCACCTTTTCCCTTTGTCAAAAGGGCTGCAAGGCCGATATATAGCTATTATGACTGTAATGATAAGAAAACTGATCTTAAATGTGGATGCTACAAGTATATTTATTTGCTACAACCTGTTCAGATCAAGTTACTGATACTATTGCATCTATGCACAATATGTATTTCAGTAAATAATCTAAAGATGCAGTGAGGACAGCTTCATATACAGTATTACTGCATCCCACATTGCTCCTTGGGGAGTGGAGATGACACGTGCGCTGACAGCAGCTCTGGTTTCTCTCACCCAGTCTCTGAAGCTCAAGTGTGCATGTTCGTCACCTATATGTATCAGAAACATCAAAAGAAAACTTAGCAGCAAATGAAGGTACAATAGATATTGATGCCATAACCTCAGAGTTTTGGAGTCTAAATGGAAGTGGAAAGGCCAGAAGCTGACATTTTCCCTCATAAACAGATGGCAGAGTAAAAAGGACAAATTGAAAAGGAACACTTATTGTATTTCTCTGAAGAAGTCCTAAGTGATTTTATAAAAGTTGTATTCAGCAAAAATAAAGATGCTTTCAGCTCTCAAAGAATACAGTACATTTCAGCTGTTCTATTTTCCAGTTGAACACAAGAAGCAAAGACAAGAAAAATAATCTGTTTAATTAAAGATAAATAATTATTGCTGAGCAGTCTGAAATAAAGATAATTTGTCTAGTAAACAAGACAATAACAAAATAAAATGCTACTATGTTATAGGTCATGTGAATGTATATCTCATTAGGAATCCACAAAAAAAAGCTTAATAGTTACTTCATCACTTAAGATACCACCAGCTCCTCAGCAAACATTTGCTGTGCATAGTCACAGAACTCAGCATGACTTTAACTTGTTAGAATTTCCCCAGAATCTACTGTGGATTTCCTGCAAGTAAAGCCAAGCACTTTTGTAGCAGTCTAGAAAGAAAGAAATAAACTAAAAATCAGTGTTTTGATAAACTGTTATTAACTTTAATCACCAAGTTCCTTTTGCAGAATATGACACACAGAAGTGGTACGAGTTTCCTCAGTGTATCGCAGAAAGTAACACATTTTAGACAAAGCAAAAGATAAAGCATTTCAAAACTTTAATACTCCACTGTAATAAATGACACTGTATGACACTGTATGTCACTGTATGTCACTGTATGTCACTGTATGTCACTGTATGTCACTGTATGTCACTGTATGTCACTGTATGTAAATAATGACACTGTATGTCACTTATTACTTTATGTTTCACCTGAAAAAGTGGCATTCCTATGACCAGGATATATTCAGTGTAGAGCTGGATACAGTTGTTTATATTCATTGTACTGTCCAATGTATTACTGTGATGGAAGAGAAAGAAAATCTTGGGAAACAAAGGAGGAATAAAAAACAGTTTAAAAATAGATAGTAGCCACTCCAAGCTGGTTTTTTGACCTTTCATCATTCTGCTAATTTATATTAATATCAAGAAGAGGAGATTCCTTATCGAGAAATTTAATAATAAGGTAATGATCTAAAGGATAATGAAGAAAAATGCATACAGATTTTTACTGTACTTCTGGATTGGTTGGATGCCACCATACGTGGAGCAGAAACCATCCCAAACATGGCAAATCAAGATTATAAGGTATTTTTGTCATTTTGATCAGATGGATCACAGGGGAGACATGACTGCCAGAACACCCACATGAAGGAGGCGTCAGCAGCGCAGCATACTGAAACTATTTAAACAAAAGCATGACCCCAGTGTGACGAAGGCAGGACACTCCTCATAGTAGTAGGAAGACCGAAGTGACCTGCTGGTATTCAAAACCACACTGGTAGTTCCTTTTACTGTGCATGGGAAGCGTTTTCCAACAACTGGCAGTCCAATTACATACTATCTGGACCAAGAAAAAGGAAGGATAGAAAGAGGGTATTTATGAAAGTCAGATCCCATAAACATTTCCAATACTTTCTCTTATGTATCCAGTATATTGCAACGCATTTCTTTCGATTTTGCATGTGCACATGTTAACTATGGAGCAAAAGTACAAGGAAGAGGGCTGGCTGAACAAAATAAATCATGGTAGAAGAGCACATGGTTAATGGCACACAGCCAGTTGTTTGCCCAGTTGTTCCATGGACACTTAAGAAAGCAAAACATTCAAAATGATATGCTGAGAATGAAGCCTCTGAGTTACATAAATGACCAGGAATCAGCACTCTCATTCCTCAGTCTCACATTTACCATGTTTGGAGTCTGTTGCTCTCAGTTGTTCAGATAAAAATCTGTTGGTTGTGGGTCAAAGGCAGCTGTCTTTGGACAAAACCCGAAGCAGGTCCATATTCCATTCCCGAGCTCACGACTGCTCAGAACTGCCTTGTAATCAGGCTCCCAGACTCCTCTTTCCCATGCCCAGCCTGTGCTGCAGCTATGCAGACTGGTTGACTATCCATAGCTGGAAATGTAGATTTGATAGATACCTGGTTTCCCACATCTGTTTGGGCTCTCCCTGCCCAATTTTTCCACATGCCAGTGGATTTCCATTTATTTCCATTTATTGTCCCAAACCCACTTCATTGCTGTTGTGCCATCAGAGTCTGGCTCAGCACTCAAGCACTAACGTGTACATTGATTTAAACACACACCTCCAGCCCAGTGGAATTCCCTTTCACAAAAAACTTATAACCAGTCTCTGAAACTCATTCCCAAAAGAAGTGTCAAATTCAATTCTGGTATTTTCAGACATGGATTCCTGCTTTGAGATGGAATGAGATGGCCTCCAATATTCAAGAAACCATGCAAAAAAGAGAGAATAGATCCTTCTTAGCCTCCTAGGTATTAAACACTCACTTTACCCTGGTATTATTGATTGTGTGGGTACGCAAGCTTTTGTAATGCAGCTGCTCAAATTCAGAGCACCACTCATTGAATAGTGACGTATTTTGCAGAATAGCTCGAACAAGCTTGAGCTGCCATTTAAAGTGGGTATTATGAATTCATCAGTTCTACTCTGGTTAAAGGTTTATATCTTTTTATAGCTTAACCTTAGATAAGAGAACTAACTTCATACAAGAATATGCCAGTATTCATTAAACACTAATTTTAAAAAGTCTTGAATAATTTATCAACGCTTCTTTCCTAAAGAGATGGACACAACTATGTAATTTAATTTTTAAACTTGTCACTGCAAAGAACTCCAAACACGTGTTTTCACACAGACATTATCACAGCATCCTGCAATATGGAAATATCTTGCAGAAGGATCTATAAATGTTTATGTTTTGTAAATATGAGCAAATAAAGGAAGGATCCTGGCACCAGAAGCATGGACACATTCTTAGACATCTAAATGTCATTGTACTGAAAAGCTTAGGGCTTAAATGGGAACAGCAACAGATGTGCCACACTGAATTACATTGAATGTGATTTTCTTTTCCTCTCCTTAAAAACATAATTTCAATTAAAGATCAGCTCAAATGTAGATCAAATAAAATCAGATTTTTAACAGATAAACTAATACCAGAGTGGATGAAACTTCATTCTCAGAGCTCAGCTCCTCAGTATCCAGCACTTGCGGCACATGCAGTCAGCCATCCATCATTTAAATGCCCAGCACTGGCACACCCATCTAAATATAGTCATCAGGGAGAGAAGTCCTTGCAAGTTTTACCACTCTGTCATGAAGATGACTTCTATTACAGGTGTTAGCTGTGCTTAGCTGTGCTTCTTATTGCTCTAGCAGTTATAAAAGATGAGCTTTTACAGGCTCAATTCCACAGCGTTCAGTGAAGTTATTTTGGAGCACTACTCCAAATTGGTTTAAGGAATGAAACGTATTTCAAAAATCAGCATAACTTCTGTGCAGCAACTGAGTTACCATGCCATCCCCTAATTAAGGGATGACTTTAGACTGTATAATTATCAGAAGTGATAAAACCAAAATTAAAGAATCAGTATCTTGAAAATAATAATGAATTTAAAATAGTTTTGTAAACTTACAACGTATTTCATTGACAATAAATATGAAACATTCCCTTCTTTGTAATAACATAAAAGTTCTGTGTGACATACAACCATTTATAGGACAGCAACAGAAGAATCATCACCTGGATAAATAAACTGAGTGGGGCAAAACAGTAATAAACATCGCATACAAATGGAATATCCACTGCCCACAAGGGAAAAAAAGTCATTTCTCTACCTTCTAAAAACATCTGACATATAATTCATCCAACCAGGTAAATTGTTCCTACTGTGATGTAATTCTTTCAAAATCTAAAAAAAATAATTCCAGCAGAACACAGAGATTAGGAGCACAAACTCCTTGTTTTCACATCCTTACTTCTGAATAACAGTGTCCTTTAAAGACAGATGAGAAACTACAAGTTGCAAAGCTAGTACTGCTGCAGCGCTTTAGCTGTACTGCTGCAGGGCTCTGGCACCTTGGGTGGAATGGGCTGCATCCACTGCTCATCACCTTTACAGCAGCCATGGAAGAAAATAAGTTCAATTCTCCACTTTGTCCTAGATTTACTGGACAAACTTGGGCAACTAAGTCATCCTTTCATTGCTGCATTAACAGGATGGTGAGACTAGCCTTGCGAGGTTGTGAGAGAGGGAGTATGAAGCACTATAATACAGCACGTAAAACGCAAAAGGCACCAACAAGGTTGCCTGTCTTGTTATACCGACCTGTCTTGTGTATTGGAAATCTACCTTCCAACCGAGCCACTCAGTTTTCTAAAGAAAAGACCATGGCATTTATGGTCTGTAAATTCCTACAGTGGGTCAAGGATCACAACGGGAGGAAGACTGTAACCTACATAGCAGCTGGATCAGTAAACCAAAGCACCACAGAACTCAAATGAGGGGTTCTGTGGTTCTCAGACAATATTTAAGCCAGGCACAAGAGATTCACACAGACAAAAAGTTTCCAAACAAGCAGGGAAGGCCGCAGCATCGGGTATTTGCACACCAACAGGACTCAAATGACAGCTACAAATATTTATGCCGCGCTTCCTCCTTGAAGCACATGAAGAGTTAGCGCCTAATGCAGCAGATGTCTCTCACATACACACAGAGCGCAGAAGAATTTCACTTCAGGATGAACAAAGGATTACAGGATTCAGCTTTTCCTTTTTTTAAGTTGCTTTTATTACAGCATAAAAAAAATCCATAGGTTGCTGTGGGGTTAATGCTAGATATATGTATCTGTACCAGTTATTACTACTGGGATTCAGTCTTCTGTGGCAGATTGGAATTCCTCGTATAAAAGAAATTAATCAACAAGGAATGGATAATATGCAGAAAGGATTGCATCTTAAGTCACATACTAAGATGCCTGTTGTTTTTCCATGCTATTTACAAAAAAACTTGGAGCTGCAAAACTTGTATGCAGACTTTTATGTTGAAAATGTCCAGTTTTCTGTATTGGCACATGTAATAAAACAGACTGAGGAACCAATTGCTTTGAAACCACCAAGTCATGATTTTATTAAAAATATTTGAGGGCGACTTCAAATATATCTCTTCAGAAATTCCATCCACCTCCACCATGAATGAGAAATATGATTATGCACTACTGCCTGTATAATTCAGCATCATCTGCTCGCTTTGCCTTCTTCCTACTGACAAGCACAAGACACAGATATCCATGTAACAGCAAGGCTGTGTAAGGGACAAACCTTTATTTAGACCTTGCAGCAGCATACTTAAGTATCACTGGCCCCTAGTCAAGCCCAGGACAATTCAAGATGCTTATCAAACCTACTCTCCAGGAATTAATTTTCATGTACCTCCTTCTGGAACCAGCTAATATCATGTTAGCAGCATCCTTTGCAAAAATCCTCTATCTCATCCCCACTCCATCCTACTTTGCTCACACAATGAAGGGCAAGACAAGCCATCTTAGCAACACTCTCACCAAAACTTAACTTCCGTTTGCCTTTTACCATTCCCCCTCAAGATGTTCAAGGTCACAGCTTTTAAAATTATAATTCCTAAACCGTGAGTGTGGTGCTTGGTGGGTTTTGGTGTTCCTGGGCCATACCTACACCCCCAGTTGGAGCCATACATCAGCACATGATACAGAAAACTGAGCCTGCAGAGCCTGCACCAACACGCACGCTTACTGAGGAGAAGAGGGTATGTTTAGCCACCTTTCTCACCCCTTTGCCTGCCTGATCTATGTGACAAATACTAATGCACCCTTTTCATTGAAAGGAGGAGTTTGCTGCCAAAAGGGAGAGAACAGAAAAAAAGAAACTCACAATTACCACCGATACAGATTGCAAAGCCTACATTTTAAAAAACCCCAACATTACGTATATGCAATTAAAGGATTTTTCTGAATAGGACCTGTGAGCCAAGCCAGCAAAGACAGGTGCCTGCAAAGGAAGGATAAAAATCAGCCTTCGGGTGAGCACGGGCAAGCCTCCAAACAGCTCCCTGGCAGGTCCTGCCTCTCCTAAGAAACATCAGCCAGAAGCAGCTGATTCCAGTGAGCCTGGGAGAGAAGAGGAGCAGAAAGTTGTGCAGGTCCTGAGACATTTCTTTCTCGAAGAAGCCGAATCTGAAACTCTCCACATAGTGACTTCACAAATAGAAGCTGAGGATGTTGCATTCCAAAGGGACAGCTTTTGGTATGTGTTTAAAAGGGGAATGATCTTGCAGATGAAGGACCATTAACTTCTGAACATTTTTGATCTGCTGTAGAGATGTTCCCTTAGGGTATGAAATTAAATGTAAAAGTGGTTGGGCTCAGAAACAAATAGCTATCAGTAATTTACTGTCTGTCAGGATCATAACCTACATTTTTATTTTTTTATCAATATCAATGCAGAGTTGGACCACATCCACAGAACATTTATACACACTTGGTTTTCACTGTCCTTCACACTTATTCTCCCCTACTCTTGAGTAAAACAAATGGATATTTTCATGAGACTTAAGAAAGTCTTCTAAGTATAAGCACATCATGTATTGGGCAACACTACCATGACAAACTGACTGCCTTAGCCCTAACGCAGAGCATATGGCAACAACTTCTCCTTCTGTTGCATTGATGGGGCTGAAGACATCCTTAGGGGCTTCAGAGTCAGAGTTATGGAAGAGAGCCATGAATTTACTGCTTCGGATACGTGACTGTACAATTTGCTATGCACAGTTCTCTTTCTGGCTCCTGTGACATGTATTTCATAAAGAGTAAATTACAGTTCTAATAAAAACTCAACATCAAGATTACTTTGAGGGGAAAAGTCACCCATTTTTAGAGTTGTTAGCTTAAAATTAACATCTTCCTAGAGAAATGAGCTAATTCCAAGGAAAGCAGCAGATACAAAAGTCCGCAGTAAATTCAAAACTCAGTTTTGTCACATTTTCCATGCAGAAATAGCTATTTTGTCAACGTCAGGAGAATTTGACATTGATGTGTGAGATTTTGACAGGAGACATTGCATGCAATTTTTGTCTTTAAAAAGCGCTTTTTTTTGTGGTTATAAATAGACTCAAAACCTCAGAAATTATTTCCGTTATTCTGCGTCCTTGGCAAGTTGTTGCGAGCATCTCAGCCCCAGTTAGTGCAGCAGACAGTCAGAGAGGCAACACCCAGCTTCCACAGTGGGCATCACGTTTTCCCTGTGCCACAGCCGCCCTGTCAGCGCAGAGCAGCCAGGAACTCAGGTGGTCACAAGAAAGTGGAAGTTATATTATTTAAAGACAAAAAAAAACAATAAAGTTACACAACACCCTGTATCTCAGCAATTATGTTCCACAACAGCAGCTGATCCGTTCAAATCAATATAAGGTCTTATTTGAAAGAAGAACTTCTCAATGAGAATAAAACAGAAGACCAGAAAACAGTAATGATTTGAGAAATGACATTTTTCTTCTCTCTGCAATGACTTCAGGCTAAGGCCCGGACTGTAGTGCCTGGGACTGCCCTCTTCAGAGGTATTTTTTAATTTATATTTATAAGAAATGGCCATTGGAACATTGGCTCTCACACTCTTCCAAAAAATTACAAACCCACAGGCTCAACAGTGTGACACACAGTATGATGACGATAATGCCACACACAATTTGTCACCCACAAAACTTTTTTTTCTAAGAAAGAGACTTTCAAAATAAAGGAATTGAGGTAACCTATAACTTTAACAATTAATGTTCATAACCAAGAAGCCTTTTCCTTTCCAATTGCAAAATACAGTCTCTGAAGCAGAAGTATGTTTGGCACAGCAAATTTCAGCCCAAAGTGATGACTCCAATTTCTGAATTACACACTTTCAGGAACAAAACAAACCCTATTAGTGACTGACGGTAGGAAGAAGTTCTTATTATTTGACAGTAGAAATACACTCTGTGTTACAGATCTGTCAACCAAACAGCAGTTGAAGAACAGCAGCTGCACTAAGTCTGCAGGCTAAGAAATGCCTCATGGACTTGGATAAAAACAAAATATTAAGGACAAATAGAAGCTGTGGACTCATAAGAACAGAGCATACAATGGAAGGATATTGCAATACACAAACCAGGGAAAATTACCTTGCTCTCTTCTGCAGCAAGGACTTCAGACAGCTGCTTTAGTTATAAAAAATGCTCAAAAAAAATTGGCAAAAAGATGATGCACCCGTGTTAGCACTAAACTAAATAAATGTTTGCATGATGTCTGCAGTACAGATAACCCTGGGGATGAAACCCCATACAGCTAGCACTACACGGGCACCCCAAATCAAAAGGATTTCTGTTTGAAGTGGAGCTGAAATTTTCTACAAATAGCCTATTATCAATTCTAGGCACATAAACCTTATCTTCCCAGAAGGCTAAGACAGCTTTGTAAAGTAGAGACAAAGTAGAATTTTGTGAGGAAAAAAAAAATATACCAAAATCCAATATTTTAGATGCTTCAGATTTTAAATTATAAAAACCTTGGAAAAATTGCATTTTATACACAACTGAATAAATGGCTGTTGATCTTTGTGAGGGCTACCACTACCTACTGAAATCACAGCAAGAAAACAGCTCCCAAGATTTTAGCACAGTAAGTGCAGGTAAACATTAGAAAGAGCTCTTCAGCCTCAAAAGAATTCCCAAACAACACAACCCCTGAAGTGTTTCTGCAACAAATACTTGAGGAAAAAACAGCAAGAGTAATAACTGCTATAAAAGACGTCAAGGTAAATATAAGGAACAAACATTTATCAAGGGAAGGGCAGGTTTTATCCATACATAATGGGAAGTATAAGGATGGAAAGAGGAAGGGGAAATTACTAAACACCCCTAATAAAACTGCAAGATATTCTGATCACTGGTTCATTCACTCATGCTACACAGACACTACCAGGGCAGCAGGGATGCTCCTAGGCACCACTCCATTGCTTCAGCTGCAGATACATTCCAGATAACCCAGTGGCTGTTTCAGATCTATAATATATACTGTATAATATATACAACTTAAAAACAATAATACTCTGTTAAGATTTAATTCTGCTCGCCATTTTCTTCTAAATGCACAGAATCCTTTATTCACACTTACCTTTCTGGATTCCATCCACCTCATTCTCCGGAAGCATCTTTGGGGCTGTTTCTCTGCAAAGACCAGTGTAGCTGATAGCACGTAATGGTTTTGTTATCTGATGAGCTTCTTTGCTTCTTCAATCCACCTCATTCTATGCTTATTGGTGTTTTCCCAGCAGGAGCGCGCTCATTAAGCCAGTTTAGTTAAATTTATATTATTCTTACTCCTATATTGCCTATATGCAGTACTTCAACAGACATGTTCTTATCGTTAAAAGCACTGGTCTGCAATACTAATAGCACCGACCATACAAGGACATCCCAAACCTTTATTGATGCAAATGAAACATTTGGAAGGAGACTGAGCAGGGTGAAGCACTGTTATTATTTTCCAGAAATACAGCTCTATTTGGCAATAAAATGTCATCCATTTGGATTTTGTGATACTGCCACACTGACCCATGTCCTTGCTTCTACCAAAGCTTAAAGATTTTTAGTTAATTTTAAACTCTCCAAGGCAAGAATGCAGCTTACAGCTTCCCAACACGTCTGCCTTGAGAACACTGTGTTTCAAAATTAAAACCACTCTCTGCTTTCCAAAGCGTATAATTTACAGACCTTTAAGGAAAATGCAGGACAAACTGTTGCCACATGGTCATGGGTGGCAATCTGTATGTATAGATTTGGAATGAGACACTTACACACAGTGCTTTCAGCTGAGCGTGGTATTGACAGAACTGAAAAGCAGAGTACTACTCAAAAGATGTCAATGCAGAGGACATTTATTCAGTCCTACAATCATAAATGCTGTATTAAAAAAAACCAAAAACACCCAAGTGTAATCTCAAGCTGTGATCTTGGTATAAAACCCTATTTACAACATTTGTAGTGACCTGTAAATCTGATTACAGTTGTTTAAAGGGAAGTAATATCTGGGAAAAAGAAAATATTTCTGATCATTTTATACCTATTAAATCTGTGGACAACATCTAAGATCACTATAGCTTCAAGTTGTGAAAGTTAAAAAATTCTTCCTTTCCTTCCTTTCTTCACTTACTTAATATGTGCATTTCAAAGAGGTATTTCTAAAGACAGTTTCATTACACACCCAGAATACTTAAGCTAGACATTTTGCTCTTGGGAGAAAACATTTGTAAGGATCAGCAAGATAATTTTATATAGAGTTAAAAACATTATATTTTAAACCTACTCCAGCAAAAAGATACATTAAGAAATACCAATTTCAAATAATGGACAGTTATAAAAAAATTCAATCAAACCAGTGAAGTAAAATAATCCTTTTTAAAATTATTGTGTGCCAGAGAAATCCTGGACAATGGAGTCTAAATCCTTGTGGGAATTAGCACCTAATGGTGTGATTTTGAAAGCGTTTTCACCAAAGTTCACTCTCATCGGTAACTGCCAAATGCTTAGGCTTTAAGGCCAAGAGTAGGGACTCTAAACATTTGATACGTTTCACATAGTATAACCCAGAAATCTTTAATCAGTCTCCTGTAGCTACCCTGGAAGTCAGTAATGTGCTGACCTTCAAAACTGGTATATTCCTAAGGATTTCTAGTGGTTAAGATCCACTCTGTTTTTAGATTTTTTGGGGTTACGCTTCTTCCAACACATTAGCCCAATTTTAGCTTCTGTCCACGGATTTATATGGTTCCACTTTTGCCTATTATTTTGAAAAGCTTCCTGGGACGATAAATCTCCTGTCATAGTTCTGGTAAGTATCTGATAAGTACCTGATATTCTGATAAATCCTCTTAACCTTCTTTTAACTAGGCTGAGCCTCTCATTAAAAATGCAATTTTATGGACACCCGGTCATTCTTGGAGAACTTTTCTGAGCCCTCTATAAATTGCTAGAATCCTTTTAAAAAAATATACTAACATCAGAGTGGGGATGAATATCTAAGCAGCCACCTCATCAGCAAAGGTGTACAGAAGCAATAATCCTTTCCCTCACAGGTACATCCAAGGGCCACAAGCAGTCGCATAAAGCCAAAGCGTAGACGTGGCTGGGTTTCAGCAAGACACGCGATTCACGTTCAACTTCGTGGTACTCTAAGATTGAATCCTCCCACCCTGCAGATGCAAGCAATATTCTTTGTTACCAAATGCACGACCATTGATTTGACTACATTAAAATGCATAGGAGACTACACCGATTACAATGGGCTTTGAATCAGACTTCAAAAGAAAATGTGCTGTGGAAAACAGGGCTTTCCAAGGACCAGAAGACAAGCGTGTTAAGAGCTTCTTCCAACAGCATTCTACAGCAGGTAATACTTACCAAGACCAGAATGACAGCCAAATGGTAGTCTGCACCCAGGAGGAGCACTCACAACCCAATCAATGAAAGAAGCAATCAGCGACAGTGAACTGACACCTAATTGTTGACAAGGAATATCGGCTCCCGTTAGTACAGCCCAGCTTTAGGTTTCCAGTTCCATCAGCGTTCATGCAAGAAGTACGTCCCATCTCAGCTCTTTTAATCAATGCTGTAAGTTAATGACAAATAAAAAGCCAACTCGGGAACCTGACAGACACTACAGATAGGATGCAGAAGAACCGAGCTGATCTACACTGAATGGAAAGATTCCTCCCCATTACAGAACCATAATACATGGCTACAGTTTTACAGAAGAGAAGTGGAAGATTGTTTTAGTTGGTACACAAAAACAGTTCTAAGATGTAGAATTGTGGGCATTTTGCAACAGTTCCAGAAAAAGTTGCTGTTGTGGCATGATATAACCAAATGATCAGCAAAGCCATGACCTGACCTCCACACTGCAGAAACTTCTGCTGCTCCTAACTTCCAGGCTGCGGGACTTGGGGCTGATTCTGCTATGCGAACAGAACCCCAGACGCAGTGAATAAATAATGAGACACACACACATCCCTCCTTGAGTTCAGGGGGTCCCAAGGCAGTCCTCAGGCTATGGGTGTGTGACTGGCAATATAGAAAGGAGCTTCTGAGCACCAACATTTTGCATTAGTAAACCAGAGTAGCTGCTGACTTATGTGAAACAGCATGCTGGCACTGATCACTTTCTAAACCAATGATTTTCTTTTAGGGTTTTTCAAAAGTAATGTGACAACCATTACAAAGAAATTGATAAGAAAAGTAATACCTGTTCAGCATTCCCACTGTCCTCCCTCTCTCACCCACCAACTTTCACTGGCTGAAGGAGTTCTCCCACTTCTCCTAAGACAAGGCTCCTCCCCTTCCCTGAAATGTCTGATCTTGGTGTTTGTTGACATAGAGACATCAAACAACGCAGACCTGAAGCCTTCTCCAGCCTGGCAATTCTTAAATTCCTATACTAATTGCCAGCAAACAAGTAAACTCCTCCAGTTTTTTAAATAGCAATAAATTCTTCACTTCTCTATGTCCTCTGAAATACCATGTACATTCACATCTCTCTTAAAGCAGTAATTGTGCAAGTTAGTAATTCTTAATAATTACAATGACGATGCCTAGACTATTCCTAGCTACCAAAATTGAAGTCCTTGTACAGATGAAAATATCTTATTTTTAGAGAGATGCAGAGCCACGTTTTATCTCACAGTCTAATGCCTCTTCCCTAAAGGGCTGCAAATTCTCTTGAGCATGTGTTTTTGTCCTGCAAATGTGGCACTTACAAAAAGTGGTTATCAATATAAAAGTATCTGTAAAGCTTCACAAAGACAGGAAGGAAAAAGGTACTTTCAGGCACCATTCACCCTTTCTTTCGTCTCTACATCATTAAAGTAAGCTTTTTTTTCCTCTTACTGATGTTCTTTTTAAATGACAACAGTAGGAGTGAGACTACAAGGAAGAAGACATTGCCATGAGCAGTTTACGTTATGCCAAGGTGCAAGCAGATGGGAAATATTGATGCAAATCAATCATCCTTATTCATCAGAGCACTACAGATACAAAAATTTCCTGGATATCTCATAGACATATTTCCTTGCTCAGTGATAGAAGTTAATGCCTCTCTCCAAGCTACACTTCATGGTTAATCCAGATTTCCTGGAAACATCATATTTTCTGTTTAACATTTTTACTACTGTTGTAAATTTGTTTTTTTCAATATACACTGCAGACAGGCTTTTACATACATACAACCCAAGCACATCCTTTTGATGGTAAAATATTCCTTCTTTCCCATGGATACAATTGTTATGGGCACAACAGCTTTAAGGAACACTACCCAAAGGAAATGCTTCTCCAGGGGTGAGAGGTGGGCTCTTACAAAACCTTGCAGGCTCCCATTAAGTTTTGGTGGCCACATAGCATCTCCTGCTGCCACACTGCCTGCCTGGTAGGGCACATGATGAGCCACCGTCCAGAGCTGAGGATGTTCTTTAATGACAGCATTGTTTATGCACCTGACAGTCTTATAATTTGAGTTAGGTGGGAAGTTTCCATGGAAACAAAACATGACACTAAGAAATAAAGCAGAAAGCGGATTTGAAAAGAGGGTCCCAGGCTGTAGCCCACTGACAGTCTGGACGGACTCCAGCTCTTGTCACAGCCGTGAGAGAGTAAAATATGGATAAAATAATTCTTTACGAAATGGTATCACCCTGTCACATTTCAGAGCTACTTCATTGGCAATGAGCAGTTTGGGCAACAGCAGCACAACCTGTACCACTGCATAAGCAGCAGCTCCAGACACATAACAGGCAGGGGAGGCAGGACTGCTCAAAGCTCAGCCACAATCAATGGAGACTCACAGCTCTTTTATGTCAGATTCAAACATCTTGTAAACAAGCTTTGATGTGCAGATTCAAATGCCAGGATTTCCAGCTTTCACATGATGAACACTGTCCTATGTGGTACCTGAGCTATGACCTCAGATGCCCTGCTGACAGCCTAATGATAAAGTGGGTTTGCTCAGGCTGCTTGTCCCAGACCAGCAAGCATGGTAACCCTTGCTATGGAGCAATCAACCTTTTCTTACTAGCAACCACTCCAAAGCATAAGTACGAGACGGCTACGAATCACTGTCAGCCCCTTTCATTATTTGATCTTTCACCACAGTCAGAATTCTCAGCTCAAACACTCCAGCCAGCCAGGGGAAAGGGATTACTGAAATGCAGCAGTTGAGAGAAATGCTGAAATCTCAATGCCATCATTACAACAAGAAGGAAGTGAGGAACCATCATCTTTCTTTTCAAACACGCACCACCTGAAAAAATACATCCAGAATGAGCTGCACTTTAAAACAAATCTTATTGCAGCCTACATGGACAAATAGTCATTCAGGCCTGTTTCTACTAGAGACCCCGTGACTGAGGCATACAGAACACAGCACTAGTGCTGGTGAAACTGCATTTCCCGCAGCCCTAAGCAATGTCAGAATGGTACAGAGCTGAACAGACTCCTGCTTCTCCCCAGCTCACTGAACACAGACATCATGCTGGCAGGACGCAACACCATGCTGCATTACCAGCCCTTAAGCTGGCTGCATAAAAGCTACTTTCAAACAAGCACATCTCACTGTTGCCTGGAGAGCTTGACTCCTGAAAGCTGCATAGCCATGGAGTTCTTCACACTATGGATCCTGAACAAAGACAGGACAGAAGCTGGCCATTATCCAGATAGTAAATACAAATCTCAAGAAGTCAGCATGAGATTTTTCATAGAAGCCTGATAACGAACAATAAGTTCAAGTAGGGAGAGACATGAAGGTCTTGACTTTGGACTCATTCCACTTACAGTAAAACTCTTATTTGAATACATACTATTTTCTTATTTTTTATTTGAACACATACTATTTCCTTGCATTTATCTGACAAGTTACTGCTTTTTGTGCAACAAATTCTATTGAAAAATAAGATTGTTAACAGTTTTCAGGAATATCTGTATAAGACACTACACCCTTAATTTCTGAGCTCTTTGTTATTTCTTATTCTATTTATTGAGGCACCTGAACATGGCTCAAATGTGACAAAACTAAAGGATGAAGGTTCTTGTAAGATAAGACTAGACTGCTATCCAGGAAACTCACAGTGATTTCTCAGCTCTGCTGAGATGCTCATCCTGGGCATATCATGCCTTAATGTTTTCCATGTCTTCATTCTCCAATGGTAAAATGAGTTCAAAGACAGCAAATGCTGCCAGTAGTATTCCCTGAGGCATGTCAAGAGGACTGGTCCTTGGAACAGCCTCCCTTGTACTCACCCTCGGCCCTCCTCATCCTCTTTGAATCTAAAATCTTCTATCTGGATGTGGTACTTAGCATAACAAGGCATGTCATAATACTTTAAAATTAGAATAAAAACAAAAAAGGTCAAAGAAATACTCCTAAAGAAAAAGAAAAATCACATACCATTGTGTTTCCTCATAAATATCAGTTAATACATCCTGGATTTTCAGTTGTCTTGAACTGGAACAGCCTTTCACTTTAACACTCTCTTCCTCTTCTGCTAATGCCACCCGCACCCTCACATACCCCAGCCTAGGCTTCCTCTGTGCCTGTCCAGCTGGACCATCTGTTTCCCACCTTTGGACCAGCCAGCACCAACAGGCGTATGCTGGGGATGATTTACACCATTTACATCAGGGAAATCTCACTGGAGGGATCTCACCAAATCCTCAGATAATAATCAACTCCCTTTCAGTCAAAGAAACAGTAGTGGTGAGGACAAAGAGAACAGGACCTTGTTCAGGAGCATCACCCACAAGGGGTTCAAATCCAAGAACCTCGCAGCTCTGTAAGCTCAAGGGCCAGCACTGAGCATGCTCCTGAGCATCCTATCGTAGCTCACGATATCATACGCTCAGATTATAGTTGAACAACCTGTACCTCATCCTTGTTTAAGAGACACATGAATTATTGATGATGTTCATGAGCCCTATTAAACTGTCTAGTGGGCCAGCAAGAACATTCAGTAGTTCAAATGCATCAAAATGCATAATAAAGCTTTCTATTTTGAAGTTTGGCCGTTAGAGAAAAGAACCTTTGCAAATATATAATTTTGTGTAATTTCACTTGGATGCTCACTGTAATAGCCGTAGTATTTATGACACTATGAGTCATACCCATACACTTCTCAGATAGCAAAGACACCATTATCCACACTATTTAAAATCAGAGTCCTTATGCAGAAAAATATTCTACTAAAGGCAAGGCTGGCTTATTTGCCTTAAACTATAGACTTAGTCTATAAATGTGTACTATTTCTGTACATACATCTGTGTCAGCCATGAAATGCCTATAAATAAGTGCTATAGAAAATGAGTTGTCAATATTATGAGAAACACCTTCTAGTAATTCTTGTTTAGATCCTGACTATAAAATGGAGAATGCAATTAAATTGCCTTCTTATTATGAGCAAAGACAAACCTTTGTCATACAATAATTAAATCATAAAATAAAGCTTCTCAAGAAAAAAGACCATTGCACATTCAGAACACGATATGCAGACTCATCCTGCCAGCATTTGTGTTTCATTGAGTGCAATCAGAAGACAGAAAACTGTTATCGTCTTATTTCAAATGTAGCGCAGAGTGAGATAGAGCTGTTCTGAGGGACAAGAGAGATATTTCTCCATTTGGCTCTGGCAGCTATTCAGCTGCAAACTTGAGAAGTTCCTGCACTGAAGGTCAGCTCCTCTCTTTCCTTCCTCCTCTTCATAAAATGTGTAGGGAGACTGTGGCTCCTGAGGACATAACCCCTCACTGACTGTCAATACAGTTTTCACAGCTTCCAAGGACCTTTCTGGGTAAGACACTAGTCACAGCTTCTAGTATTTCACACATTTATTCAGTGCTGTTAATAATCACACAGTGTAAACCTATTTATTCTGAAAGACTCGATGTCTTAAATTAAGGAACCCTTTAGTAGGTTGGGACTCACAGTCCACCTCAACCATTGACGTTACAGTGAAATACTAATTGGTATTTGAAGAGATGCTGTCATATATTATATTTAGAGACATTTAACAGGCTGTAACTGCTACATAAATATTATGTAGTTTTTATTTGCTAAATCCACATACAACATCCCTTTTCAATATCCTTCTCTCCTTGCTCACAATCACCATCCACGTAAGAGTTAACTTGGGAAAATGTTTAATCTGGAGATGTTCTATTCTATGACAAGTCTCAGAGATTGCATTGGTATGAACTACGTCATCCGAAGAGTCAACTCTTCGCAGAGCCCTGCCATGAGCAGTAACTGCCTCAAACCCCAGGAAACAGATTACAGCACCTGTAAACCCTGAGCACTTTCAAAAGCCTTTCTGATAGCCAAAGAACTGTTAACAAACAGGTAAATTAGCCTCAGGAATCATTAAATTCCTGTTCATTAAAATGCAACAACAGCATTAAAATGCTGTTCCAGAATTACATATATCCCAGCACTGCCACTGCAATGGATTTCTACATAGCAGTACAGCGACAGCTATCATAATAAGACAGGAGCAACAACTCCAAGCAGTCATTTGTCCTTGGATCTTCATCTTTTCATAGTCAGCATCTACCTTTGTGCAAAACAAGAAGGGGATAACACAGCCTTTTGTCCAAAAGGTGCTACCTCTTCCTATCATCTTCAAAAAGAAAAATATTCTATTTCCTCTCTTATCAGAAATCTATCTTGCTGAATAATCTCAACTCTCTTAGAAAATCACATCAAAATTCTCAATCTTGACCTCTCAGTTACCCATCCTCAAATAAACCACTGCCATTACGACACACATCCAGCCCCTTAGGATGCTTTTCATACTATTAGGAAGTCTAGCGCTCAGTTTAAGTATTTTCTCATTTTCCCTCAATCATCCAGAAGCAAAAAAAGAAGTCCCTGAGCAATACATAGTGAAAGAGAAAATTCCATCTATCTCAGCATACAGTTCTCTCCCAGACATCTCAAAATAAAAATCAGAGGTGAACACAGCTCCGTAATTACTATTCACAAAGTGTTTCCAGCAAGCTTTTTACACATCTCTGGGAGATCAAGTCTTCTGCATTAATGTAAGACAACATTGTAAACTCGCTTGCAAACTCTATAGAGGGTTCTGAATTCATCCTTGCTTGGGGCAGGGATGTGGCTAACAATTGTGGGAAACTATGGCGAGCCCATGGATCCCTTGACAGAACAAGAAGAATTAGACCTTGATCAGATAATGGTGCCCGCTGTAGTTTCCCATAGATAGTCATGTCCTGATCAAAGCTGTTTTCTGGAATCCATGGCCCAGGATACAGCCTATGCAGAAAAATGTTGATGCAGCTATAGAGTGACAATAGTTAAAAAGTAAGAAGAGGTTCGGGCTTCTTTCTTTGTTTGTTTATTGCAGACATACTGAGAGTCTTTCATTTGGATTTCGGATTTAGTTCTTCCTTCAGCTACAGCTAATAACCAGATGACAAACGGAGCATTGAAGCTACATGACCAGCTAAGCTTGTAACGCCTTAATAAGAGATCCCTTGGACAGCACTGTAGAAGAGTGCTGGAAAACGTTACACAAAAACTTAAGCGTTTGTTTGTCTTACAGCCATTGCAGGTCACTACGCTTATCATAGCTTCAAACCTCTCAAAAGGAGCTCATGAAAGTGAAATCCATGAACACTAAACAGACATGTTGCTGCGGCAGGCACAGATACCAGCTCAGTTCTCCATCATGCCATTTCCCTTATGCCAGGGCTACAGTCAAGGGATGTTTGCAATGGGTCTTACACACTATGCCGGTCAGGAAGCTTCATTCTGTAAAACATGGCTATGTGCCATCCAATAGGAAGCAGACTTGAAGGAAAGGCACAGAGCCATCAGAGACCTGCCACCAGCGTAATTCCCTGCATGACACGAAACATTTTTCCTTCCTTTTTTTTTTTTGCCTACAAATGGCAGTATTGTGGAAGCAATAAACACCCTGTGAGGTTAGTGCAATCATTTTATACTGCTCTGCAAGTCACAGTGAGATGACAACATGCTGAACTTTGCATTCATCAATGAAGTACTAACTTTCCTAATATATTGTAAAAACAGTGATATCAAAAATGTGAAAATAACTGTAAACATTAAAGGGCTGTATGTCAAAATTTAAAAAAAAAAAAACAAATCAGACAGTTAAACTCTTTATGCCCTCAGGAAGAGTGGTGACGCTAAGAAGTCTACTGTAGAAACAACACCCTAAAGTTTCGATAGACTTAGAAATGTAAGGTTAAAAAAAGAAATCCAAAATGTGTGATTCTAGTTCTGAAACAAGAATCCTCCTCAATCTGCTAAGCCATGCTCAGGTGACTTCTCATGACCTGGAACAATGGCAGAACTGCCTCTCACCGAGCCTCAGACACATCATCATGTGTGTTTAATGAAGAGTTTACATGGCAGGAGAATAAAAACATAGCTGCAAGCCATCCTCTCCCCATAAGATACACTTTAAAAGAAAATGTGACCTTTGAAACTATATTTTCTCAGAAGGTAAGGAGAGAAAGAAAGTCTCATGAGCTCACGTATCAATGGAAGGGACCCTCACGAGCACAAAGAGCTTACTGCTACAGCAGGGAGGGAAGAAACTTGCCCTCCCAGATATTGCTTCTCCCAAATTATCATCACTAGCACAGTAGCCTCATCTGCTCTTCCCAGGAAGTCCTACTGAAGTACTGCAGGAAGGTATAATATTTGCCCTGCCACAGCTGAAAGAACCAGGGAAAACCATATCTTATCTCCTACAACTCTTCAGAAAATTAATTGGAACTCCAAGATGAGCCAAGTTTCTCCAGCATACTTTGACAGACTAAATCAACACAAACTATACAACACAAGTCTGAGAAATAAAAAGAGAACTGCCATAAAAGCTAAAGCCAGCAGCAGCCAGGGACAAAGTTTAAATCCCCAGTTAATAACATCCATTACTTTCAGGGCTCACCACAGACTAAAACATTTCATCTCACCTTGGAAAAAAACACTACTTCTCAGGCTGAAAAGCGGACCTCATCCAGCGCTCACAGGGGCTGATATTGTCAATATAGTAACATTCTTTTGTGATAACGCTCTAATCGACATTCCAGCACCTAAAAAATGCACTTACCTTTTATTATGTGTATAAGGTGTACTTAAATTTAGTAAGACTCATTTGTTCTAATATTTTCACCATGACTAGATAGCCTCTGCACTGCAAGTTAGCATCAATAACTCCAGTCTAACTAAGCTTTGTTCACAAGTAGTATAAGGTTATCACAAAGGATTTTTACAGTATAATGTCCACATTTTAATGGAATAAACTTTAGAGAAATAAAGAGCAGGCAATAACACCACCACTCCCCAAGCAGAATGGCTTTCTATTACCCTTTGGCATATTTATTATTTGGTTCAATATAAAGTTAGATTTCTTTTCTCAACATTCATTTTTACAAAAAGTTACATTTTTTTTCTATGCACTACATCAGCTTAACATGCCCTTGCTGATCAGCCTAACTCGAAACATGATGAGCAGTTAGCTCCCTGGGCTTTCTGTTGCGTCCGCTGGACTGCATTTATGTACGTTAGATAAGCACAGTGTCCCTCCTGCTATGATACCCCTAAAATATTCTTTTAAGAACAGAATGAATCAACCCAACACAAAATTGAGTCTAACAGTTCTTAAATAATCACGGCATCTTCATCTTGAATAAAACCAAATTGTAAGCATCCAAGGCTTGAATGTTACTAAAGACTTCTAAGAGAAATATTCTACAGCTCAAATACAGCACATTTTTTACTTAAATTAGCATGACACCCAAGAGATTTAGCACATATTTTCTTCTTAGGTAGTCCTTATTACTTTGTGACTGTTTCGTATCGCCCCTAAATAACACTGTCGCTAGCTAAATGAATAGTGTGCGCCATACTTACAGATGATTTACACAGAACTAAAACACGTATCGGTAGGCATATTTCTTTCCTGAGTCTCTAGATACAGTTCCCTTTGGCATCAAAGGAATTAGAAGCCTTTCTGCCCTGAATTTATAACAAGGTAATTTACATATGCACACACTTCTGAGCTCTGGCATGCACAAATTTGCACAAAGTTGGAAACTTCCATCTGGGAAAGGTGCACTGCATGCTTCACCCTGTTCTCCTGAATATGCCCGAAAGCCATTGTTAGGACCAGTTATCATAACTCACTCATAGGCACTTCTGTACGTCTCAGAGGAGAAAAAAATAGACAAGAAGAACACATCCAATCTTGTTCAACAATCACATGGCACGCACTGGATCATTCAGTGCAGTAAGGACCTATGGACTCTCCTACATGAACAGAAGGACTCTCCTCCTTACTGGTGAGGTCAAACAGTGAAGAGCTGGATACTGAAGGCCAGTCATGACAATAACACGTCTCTGTCTTCCCATCAGTCTTTTATATGTTATCCTAAGGATGTTCCATTCAATAATTTTGCAGATACTAATGAAAAAAACAACAACCACAAAAGAAAATGTATCACATGAAGAAAATCACAAATAAAATCATGCAGTAAAACTGATCATCAGCTGGTGATAAATCAAACTCGTAAGGTATTGGCTGCTAGAGTAGTGATGGTAACAAAGGAAGCACACAACTGAAGAGCTAGTAATTAGAGTTCTAATGCCTGCAACATCACTCCTCCGATTTAGCTGCTCAGTGTGCTGGATAATACATTCTACTTGCTAACAGAGATATTTTTCAACACAACTCCAAACCCAGTATTTTAAAAAATTCAAATATATTTTTCTACTTGCTGCACACAGTTCAGACCTTGTTTCAGATTTAAAGGAATACTGGAGAATTTTTCAGAAAACAAGTAATCTGGAAATAGAGAATGAACTCCGAAGTAAACATGAAGATGCAGACAGAAAAGTCCTCCAGACCCCCCACATACATCTTCCTACAACCTTGGCTGCTGTCATACACTTCAACGTCACACCATAGCAAAGTCCATATCCTGGTAACCCTCACAGTTTCCCATTGGCCTCACGTGAAGTCACAGAATCCTAGTCCTGCATTTCCAAATCGCTATTGAGAGGAGCAGCTGGGCAGCTTGGGGCCAGCCCGTCCTGCCTGTCACCTGGCCACGATGTGCACGCTGGTGGTGCTCCCGGACTGCACAGCCACAGGGCAAGCAGGACACGCTTGTAATCTGCCTGGAGGTGAATCCTACTGGATTGGGTCCCTTCCTCCACTTTGTGGCCATGATTTGCACAAATTTGTTTGGCAATACCACACTTCCAGCTACGTTAGCTTGTGTTACAACTGGCCAGAGCTTGAAAGCTGGAGGAATCTATCAGGGAGCAGGGTAATATAAGAGCTCAGAGCCAAATACAAGGCCTTTTCCCTTCACCTTGACACACTGCCATCATGTCCTCAAGGAGCCTCCATCAGAGAGAAACACAAGCTCCTGATCAGTCAGGTGCGAGAAGCCCTGCAGATGGACCCCAAGACTGGCTCAGAAACAAAATACAGTGCTGTCGTGTCTTTCTGTGCTAAGCAAAGAAACATCAGGCAAGGAGAGGGCAGTGCTTTTGCAGAGAGGCAGTTATAGAAGAAAATCTGCCATCTTCTAAAATTGTCCTTTCCTCACTCACATAGTTTTAGGCATTATATAGCCCCCGGGGATGTGCTTAAACATTCACAACACAGTCAGATATACGTGATACTAATCACTGCTGGCAGGATATATTAGGGTTATTATATTCTTACCTTGTTTCTTATATTATTCTCTAAGCATCCGCTATTTGCCACAGTTGGAGACAGGATACCAGGCTGTCAGTAATTGTTATGTCAAGGAAACAAATGGACTGTTCAAGGAGAAACTGAAAAAATGAAGATGGCAAAAAGAGAGAAAAAAAAGTAATCAAGGTGGAATCATCGAGTCCCAGACATAAGGACTAGTGGTAGTAAAATGACAAAGAGCTAGCAGGGTGAGCACTGAAGGAATGGAAAGTAGAAAGCAACAGCAGAGTGATGGAAGGAAGAAAGGTTTTACTCCATGTTCCTGCTGGAAGGGAAGTACCTCAAGGGAGGGGAAATTGAAAAAGATGATCAAGATAAGGAGAAGACCTAGATGCTAGCCATGGGAGATAAGGAGCTGAACAGGAGAGTTTTTGATGGACCACAAAGAGATATATTCCTCCAGCAATTGTAAGTGGTCAAGACAGTTACCCAGCCTAGACACGAGACCCAGATCAACATCACAGAGCAATTGCTAGAGGACTGGACTCCTGAGGAATGAAAAGACAGTAATGGAATTAAAAACCAGCATGAAACCCAAAGAAAAGACAAAAAAGAATAGGGAAACAGAGTAGTGCTAAAATCTGTAATTTGTTTTATCTTTGTCGTGGGTGATTTTATGAATACCTCAACAGCAAGAGCAATCTGTTCAGTCTCTCCAGAAAACATCATCCAATGGCCATTAGGAAGAAGAAAGCAGTAGAGACACCTGCAGCTGCAGGGCCCCCTGTATCTGCATTTGATGGGAGCCTCAATCAGCCCTCTTGGATAAACCTGAAATGATTTTTAATACACTTAATGCCAGGGGAGGAGAGGAAGGGCAGGCAGAGCAGCTGGGCCAGCATTGCAAGCTTTTTTTTTTGCAAACTGCTCAGTGACACATCACATACTGCCTGTAAGAATATCATTACATGAAATTACTACAGAACACTTTAAAAGTCACTGATGATCAACAAGATGTAATTTTAATGAGGAACCATCAGTGAATGGAAGTGCTTGTAACTGGGCCTACAGAGAAAAGTTTCTCAGCACAATGCAACTCCAAACTGGCTTAAGTGATAAATACTGCCAAACTCTGGCGACTCCAGCCAAACAACTCAATCCTCTTTATATGCCAGACCCTGTCAAAGATCAGGCAACATAACGCAGGAAAACACAAATCTATTTGTCTAGGATCAAGTCATGCAACAGTGAATGTTCTACCCCACTTATAGAGGGGCAATAACAAGACACTTAAAAATAGATACAGGAGTCATGGCAGATAAATGGAACATGAGGTCCTAGGGCCACGCTGACGCTATAGAATCTAATGACACACTTGGATGTCTGAAGAGGAGCAATTTAGCCCAAGTTTAGAAAGGTGATGTTGCTTCTACGTATAGGGTTAGTGAGAATATTAGTAGAATATGGTGTTCTGCTGTTCCAGAATAGCCATCTCTGATGTCTATGGCTCAAAAAGATGTGAAAATCTGGGAGAGAAATGCGTAGGACTTGAAGGCCTGAAAACAGATTGTGTGGAAAGAGTTTAAATTATATGATCACTTTAGCAAAAAGAAGGCTGAACAATGATTTGTCCACATCATGGGAAATTATTTCCATTACTAGCAGTTTCCTTAATTAAGTAGACAAATGAAAAATAAGGTTCAACATATGGAACAAGTAAATAAACTTAGATTGGATTTTTTTTTTTTTTCCCCTAAATCACCAGAAATAATTACTCACCAAAACAACTACCTTCGGGACACTCTTCAGTCCCAGTTATCTGCACTCTTTGAATAAGGCTGAATATGCTTGAATTATCAGGAGGCCAAACATGATCCTAAGATTCACGTATGCCTTATAGAACCGAGGAGTGCTAGACAGTACTTACCATACCTACACCACAATGCTTAGACTTACATACTTACATGAGGTTTTATATTTGCATATTATTTTAGAAAATAGAGAAGGTGATGATTAACATTTAAAAATAGATAAATTATCAAGGTAAGAGACCTCTCTGATACATATATATTCACATTCATTCCAGTATTCAACTATGATTTTATTGTCATAAGTCAAGCACATAATGCTGGTTACCATCATATCTAAAATACAGGCTTTTCCAAATAAAGTTAATATTAAAATTAAACTGTAACTGTAAGAGACCTACAATAGCCCCTATTAGAACCATTAAAATTACAGTCTTTCAGATAACGTTGTCCACAATAACTGTTTGCAAACCACTATATACATTGAACTGTGGATAATAATATGCTTCTGCAATCTTTTTTATTTTTTCCGTTCCATCAATAGCTGTGATAAAATCATACATGTCTATCCAGAGACTCCTGAACATTATATATGCTGAAAAATTACAGAGATAGACATTCACGGTCAAATGCTGCAGACTTGGCATGAAAACACACTCCTGAATTCTACATTTTGGCTGATATGAGCTTGCTGGGTAAGTCCTAAATATAAAATGTTTCACAGGGCAAATCTCACAGTACCAGTCTTCTCTCTGCAGTAGTAACTCCCTGTATACAATCAGCATGGTGGGAAAGTAGGCAGGAGCAAGAGATCTGCAAAGCCCACTGACACAAACATCAGTCTCTAAACTGACACAGCGCCTGGAACGTACAAATCTGGAGAGCGGGGGAAGGAAGCATGACTTGGAGCAACCAATTAAGAAGACTGCACTTACAAACAAAGAGCAATACCAGGTCCCAGCGAGCAGAAACGTAAGGAGTATCTGCTATTGGGATGCTCAGCAGCAAACAGCAGCACACACTTCACGGCCACACTTGATAAACAGATTGACAAAGCGACTGAAGTTCAGTAAGGCAGAGTTAAATCTACAGGGTCGGTTCTTCCACCGCATCTCTCATTTCCACCAAACCCCTCAAAGGAACCTGAAGCAGCTTGGGCGGAGCAGAGCAGTTTGTTGGATGAGGACTGAAATCAATGGCTATTCCTTGGTGGGGTTCATCTCATCTCAGCCACCCTCACAAGCCATCTGCATGACTAGAAAGGACTGGGCATTTCTAGCCTGCAATCCATCTCTACCTTACTGTAGACTCCTAAAATGAGTAGGGGTAATGACTCCCTCAGAGTGCCTTTTCCCTCTGCCGTGAAGAAAGCCTAAACAATGAACTCCAATATAAATGTTTGCTTCTTCCTGTATTTCAGTACCAGGTGATTACATCCATAATGACCAGTGAGATCTTCCCTAATGTCACCACCTCAGAAATAAATCTAGGACAGAGAAGGAAGACCAGTTTTGCCACTGCTTGAGTTGGAACCCAAAATAATTATTTGCTACCTAATATCGGGGGGGGAGGGGGGGGGAGGGAGGGGAAGGGAAAAAAAAAAGAAAGCCCAAAATACCAGAAATTTGTCTAAAAGGAAGCAGGTTACCAGAACCTCACAGTATCCATCCTGCTGCCCAGGAGACTGAAGTGATGATCAGTGTGTTTTCTGCCCGAACATCAAACCAGCTGAAGTAGCTCCTGTGCCATGTGAGTTCACAGACTGTGTCCCGAGTTTTGAGTGACAGTGGATCTACCTGTATCACATCCACTGGCTCATAAATAGACTGCAATTTCCATGTGAAACAACTTCCCAGCTCTATCTGCCCCCTTATCCATTGTGCAGAAACCATAGAATTCATACGATATTTACAGTGAGAAAAGAATATTTCAGTGATGGGAGAGGTGATGTCACCTCTCTGGTGTTTGTTGACTTATGGCTAGAATGGCCTCCAACGGCTGAGGAACACATCATTTCTATTCATGCTGCATTATGCAGAAACGCACACATTACAATCCACATCATCTGAACAAAGGTAGCAAGATACTTGGACACATGCCACTACGGTTTTGTAGTAAAATTATGGTCCCTTGAACATTTTACGATCTCCAATGATTACAGCATTTGCATTGGGCTGATGATTCAAATTAATCTGATTTTCAAAAGTTACAGCATTTAATTAGGTTTAGTACTAAAATGATAGCATTTAAAAGAGAGAGCATTATGACAACATCTACCCTGAAAGGGGTTGGGGGTGGGGAGAATCAGTCAGGGCTTTTAATAGTAATAATAATAATAATAGCGTCTAGCAAATTTCTGGAACGATAAACAATAGGTAGCAGCTTCCTCTTATCTTTAGGGTGGAAAGGTACTCAATACTTTTGCACCTCAAAACATTTCTACTTTGATGCAGCATTAAACTATTTCTACAATACAGGTCCCTTCTACGCATTTTCTTAACGACTAAATCCTTGCACTCCATTTTGACTTTTATTGCTTTTCAGGCTGGTGAGAGCCATATAATGATTCATCATTAAAGTAATCTTTAAGCAGCATTGTTCCTATTTGATGCTATATATATTAAATAGAAATTGCTCTTTGAATTCACCTCTAAAGTCAGACTCAATTTTTTATCTAACAAGAATGGTATCTCCAGTCATCATCTGAATGCAGCAAAGTGAGAAAACCTTTTGCATAATATAAATATCTGCACTCACTAAGAGGAGGCTGATGCCACCACCTACTGTGAATGCATTTTATAAGTGGTACAAAGCAAGAGAGATTTCAAATGGAGTAACACGGTTTCTTAAAGGTACTTTAAAGATAAAGGCACTATCAGAAAAGCATGGATTTAATCAGACTCAGCAGTTTCTGGAACACAAGTTTTGTTCACCTGTAGCTGGTTTACAAGCAGCATCCAAAGAATAAACATGCAATGGTCACTGAAAGACTGCAGGCACCTAATGAGTGGCCTTCATTTACCTCCCTACAGAAATCAGGGAAATCACTCCCTAGCAAATAGTTCTTGAAGTTTCAAGGTATTCCCTGTGAACTTGTCATCCATTCCCTGCACCACCTATGACTGAAAAGCAGCATACAACTGGCCGGTGGTCTCACTGAAGCTCACCAGGTGTGGGACCTGATGGATAAGGCCAGGCATTTGTCTCTGAAAAGACAAACTTTACAGGGATCCCAGCATCGCTGCTGCCAGGTCACCACTGGGCACAGATGAATGTCAAGCTTATCCCCACTCTGCCGCTGAGCACCCACGAGGAGCCAAGGAGCCCTCTGCCTTTGCTCTAGAAGATAGGCAGTTCTATGACTATCAGGCAGAAGAAGGCATCAGAACAAAGCATGTGACACACAATGCTGACCAGCCTCCGTTTAATGAATTACAATTTTAAACATTACCACAATTAACTCTAGCAAATAGCTCTTGACTTCCACATAATTAGAGTTTAATGCAAAACTTTATTACTGACCAGAAAGGCTGCTTAGAAATAATCAGTAGTTCGAATGCACTGGTTTGATTTCCTGAGCGGATGAGAATACAGCTGTAAGGCACATATTCCCATCTAATTCTTCAAACCACATCGCACGTGACTATGCTGTAATATTTTGCTGTTTTCATAAAAGTACTCTTTGAAAAATGGACTTATTGAAATAGGGGCACAAAGACAACTGAAACAGTTGCTGGCCAGCAAGAACTGAACTGGTTTTGAAATTTGAAAGCACATTTGAGAGAAGTGTCTTACTTTAATTCAGTCACTTGTGATCACCATTCTGCCTGTGTGCAAATAGCAGTAAATGGGATGACTACCACATAATTTTTCTAGTGTTTCCTGCACAGGAAGTTGGGTTATTTAAAGCTCACCACTTTTTATAAGCACTCTTCTAGAGAAAAGTCATTCAGATGACCTCACACCAGTACCACACTGGTGAGACAGCACTGGATGTTTGTACATTTATCTTTTCCTCTCTCTGAGTGAAGCCAGGAGATTTTTCTCCTCTTTTTTTATGAGAAATTATTGTTGCTATGGAGCACTGCTTTCCAGCTTTACCTAGTGTCTGAGTAAGAAGGGATCCTCTTTTCCAGGATGGAGAGGAGCAGCTAATTTCCAGGCATCATCGCAGCCTCCATCCCCAGGCCAGGTTGTGGCTTCTTGATTCATGCACAGCAGTGAATGCAACAGACCCATGTCTTCTCCTCCACCTGAAACACAGAGGTCTTGCACAGCAGTAGAGGTCTTCTCTACAGCATCCCAAAGGAGGATGCACAAGTGTCCTGTTCTTGCAAAAAAAGGAAACATGTTCTTGCCTGCATTTGGGCCCAAATTACAGCTAAAAATGGGGATGCTTCTCCAGCCTTCCATATAAGATATGTCAGTGCCGAGTCAAGCATAGCATGACAACCCTGTGTTGAGGAGACAAAAATAAATGCTCTGACCAAACTGCTCAGGTAGCAACATGTTCCAGTCAGGAAGCCCTGACTAAAGAAAACAAAAGTGACTATAAAGATTTGCAGTGTAGATGACAGTCCTGCTTGTCTTCCTGAAGAGTGCAGTTATGAATGATACATTTGTTCTGCCGGGATGCCACAGAAACACTTCTGAAACCATTACATAGCAATGGCACTGTTGGCTGTGCTCAATAGATCCACAATGCCAGAAACGTGCACAAACTTCTCTCCACGTGATCCAGGCATGTAACTCAGGAAACACCCTTCTATTCTGCACAGACAGGTTTCCTTGGCAGGGTCTGCACTCATGTGCTCAGGAGCCCACACGCAAATATACATGGTCAACCAGGAGAACCAAATCAAATAGGTATCCAATGTCCAACACCCTGTTTTTCCAGAGGAAATTGTTTGAAAACTTCCCTTTCAGCTTAATCTTTACAGAGTAAAGCTCCCATTGGAAGTCTCAAGACAAACCGAAAACGCATTTCCCAGCAGCAAGAAAGGAAAAGCATTAGTTGCTATTGATTTTGTTTGGGATTTCCCAAGAAGGCACCTTTCTAAATGAGCCTAAGGAAATTTGATGGCACCTGCAGTTTCTCTCTCCCAGGTATTGGTGCAGAAAATCCTCAAGCAAAGGTTGTGGGTGATAAAGCAGTTAGCAGAGATAAACAAAACTCCTCTCCACAGAGCTGGGAAAGCACAAAATCCAGAATCATACACAAGCTGCTTCTAGAACAAATTCCCTACTCTACTTCCAAACATCCAGATCAACCCTTAGGACCTTAAAATTCCCTCTTTCTCAGAGAAGAGTACCTCTTTTCTTCTTTTTAGTGCAATTTCACTCCTAAAAAAAAAAACACCACCTCCCTGTCGGTAGCACTTTCTCTCTCTCTGTGAGTGTCCTTTGTCCTCCTTACATCCACGGGAGCAGAATGAAGGGACCTGTAGAGTGCACTGTGTCACTGTTTCTGAACCAAAGTATAGCCCAGCATACTGCAGCCAACCCCTTCGAAAGGTCATATGCCGGGAAGAAGCAAAAGCTCCCAGGTGTATTTCACAGAAACCAAGGCAAGTTTGTTCCAATTAAGTGCAACAACTTTATTGCCAGGCATGAAAGGTATCACCAAGGTATCCTTTGCTCTCTCTTCCCTTATGCGCACACAAAAACCACACACACGTATATCTGTCCAGCATTAGGCTGCAAATTAAACCCTGTTCCCACTGAGAGATTTTTTAATCATATGAAAAGCCCAGGCTGAGCAGAGGACTGAATTCCCCCAACAAAGATCACAGAATATTGCACAGGCACCTACCTCGGTGAGCCAACAGAGCCAGCAAGTCAACATAATTCCTCTCGGATGGAGACATTTACCCCAGCTCAGACAGCCAGGGTTCCGCTGCCGTGCCTGGCGCTTCGGACACACCAAGAAAGCATCTTCTGTGAGCAGCACGGCTTCTCTCACACACTGAACTGCAGCAGCGGCGGCAGCCTGGGAGAGCGGCAGCAGTTGAATTGCTGCACATGTATCTCTGCAGATTATTTCCTGCTCAAACACTTGGCATAAAGGCAGATGCTCTTAACCCTCTGGAGGCCTATGCCTCTGTCCCCCCTCAGCAAGGGTGAGCAAGCAACTCCAAATATTCTGCAGTGAGGCCAGAGGGGAGCGACTGGAGACACACAGGGCATCCTCGGAGAAGTAGTCCCAACCTCGACTTAGTTGCAGTCACTTTGTGTTCGGGGAGGCAGGCGTTCCCACAGCAGCCCACAGCATCCCCAGTCAGGCAACACGCAGCCTCTGCTGCATCACTGGCTCCCGGTCCCCAAGCACCGGCAAAGCACCGCTTGTAGCTCACGTGGGAGCCCCTGCGAGGGCCCGTTGAGGTAGGGTGGCCAGCGGGCTGGACCTGCAGCTAGAGGCCACAGCCACGCAAGCGAGGAGGCGAGGGGCACAGGTGACGTGGTGAGGTCAGCAGTGTCACCAAAACTCAGGCATACAGGACTCCTGCCTCTGGCACACAGGTTTCTGTCCTCAGGCGCTGCCCATCACCTGCAGGCATGGGCGAGCACCCGCTGTCCGGGTGGCACTCAGCCTCCGAGCTTCAGCACTGCTCCCCCTCGCAGCCTGCGAATGTGACTGGAAAGCATGGCTGAAAAACATGCTACAATTAACAGGAGGGAGGGAGATACTATTGCTCTCCTGCTAGTCTTAAAGGCACATTGCTCACGTGTGCTGGTTGGAGATGCAAACGCCCACAGCTCCAGCCTCAGCATCTCGCCCATCTGCAGGCAGCAAAGAAGCCCAGGCAGGGGACCTGTCCAGGTCAGGGGAAGGAGAGCAACCCAGGAGCCAGGAAGGGAAGGGGCAGCTAGCAGGAGATGCCCCACGTCAGGGTCTGGGAATGAGACCTTTCACATCACCACCACCGTGCCAGGAGCCAAATCAAGTCCCTGGCACCCAGCCCAAATGCTTACCCTCATCACTGGCTCACTCACCAGCATCACAGCCAGACATGGGGTAGCCTGGCCATCGCAGCATCAGACCCTACACACAGCACCAGCCACTGTCTCTGGCAGTCAAGGAGGGCCTGACACAACTCTAGGGCATGGTACCCCTCTTCTGGGCAGGAGAGCCAGGTTACTGGCACTGCTCCCACCAGAGATACTCACCAGAACCACATGAGCAGCAGGGGCTGTTTTACATGCTGGTGTTACTCACAAAGGATATTCCTTCTGCAACTCCTCAGAGCCAGGAACTCTGAGGAGCTCCTGAAAAACCAATGTGCCACACATGTTAAGCTGTAATGAGTTCAGCAGGTCTCAGCCTGGCTGTAACTTCTGCTCCCACAGCCAACTCCCTCCTGCCATAGGGCTGTGCACCAGCCAAAACCCACACGTTGTCCTCTTTGCTTCTCCCAATACCCACTTCTATGTTCCTTGGGATACTCTGTTTTTCCTTCAGTATATCACACTCTCAGATTCAACACGAACAATGTCAGTAACTCCCACACATATCCAGGTCCCCTGCTCCCCAAACAGCTAGCATCCGAAACACCCTCTAGAAATCTATTAGACAGAGTTTGCCCTATTAAAAATCTCTACTTTTTTTTCTCAGTAGGGATTATTGCCATACACGTTTGTGCTGGACAAAGGACGAAGTCATGTGAAGCCCTAGACCTTGTTAAACCACTTTGCATCACACAGCACCACACTAACACCTTTGATTCTCCAAGCCCACCGGAGGCACTAAAATTAATCTGATCGATACCTGCCTTCATGTCTGTGATTTAAGCCTGATCACACAATGACAAAACAAATTAGTATGGTGAAGAAGCTGTAAGTTAAGCATAGTTTAACTTCAGGGTTATCTGAAAAAAAAGCCTGAAAGTAAAGGTACAGACTCTACACCATTAATACAGAATCAATAAAGAGTTACTACTGATCCAAATGTGCATCACAGTACAATAAATGCCTGTTTTCCTGTAGTGCTAGTACAGAAGGGCTATTAATACGTGATCACCCGATCAGATGAGTGCAATGCAAATTTCACTGCTTCCAGGCTATGCAGCTTTGTGCAAAATCACCACACTGAATTAGTTCAAATCTGTATTTATTAAGCATCACACGTATTAAAGTAAGTCTTTTTGACACCAGACCTACAAAACATGTATAAGTAGTAATCAAAATGCTAGCAGAAACACTTACAGCTTTATACTCCTGAAGTTTTTCCCCTGAGTATCAAAGATTAAATTTGTTCTACAGAGCATAGCCCAGGATTTCTCAAGTATAATGCTTCATGCACTCATCTGATCAGCATATAAACACAGCACAGGGATATCCATTATATCTGATCAGTATATAATCACTGCAAGTATCTGTTCTGAAACACAGCAGTCCGCTGCAATATATTGGATAAAAATAGACTATGTACTAGCTCTATGAACAAGCATCCTCATTTTACTAAAGACCTGACCAGTGAAATTTAATTCATAAGATCAAATGCTGATTTGAGTTATTCTACTGTGTGCACTAGAGTGGTCTGGTGTGAAAAACCCCGGGCCGGTAGGGTCATGTCTTGCTCACTAACAGTGATGCACATAAGTGTGAGGGTCGAAGAGGACCCCACTTAGCTGCAGCAAATATATTATCTCTTTTATTCGGGGCAATATGGGACTGTTTTAAAAAAAAAGATTTGAGTGTAAGGAAGACATCGTGCCATGAAGAGTCACACAGTAGAAAGCTGAATCATTAAAGACGTCTACAAACAACTGCGTCACATTCGCATTGTAGTTTTACTAAACCGTAAGTTCCATCAAAATATATATTCCAATTAGAGTACACAGCTCTTCACAAAACCAAAAACACTGCAAAACAGCCCTTGTCAAAGGTTTAAAGGCATAATAAATAGATGTAAACCTAAAGAAGCACACCCACTATTACAGTGGTTTTAAAGAAGGGAACCTTGGGAGTCAGAAAACTAACTACAACTGTCCAAAACTTCTAGAAACAGCTTAAAACATATTCCTACCTGCTACCCTAGTTACTAATGATGCAAATTGTAAAACTTATTGAAACTCAAACCTTTCAGGTGGCGGATGTGCCCATGTTGAAGGATGTGCCTAGCATGGAAAACAAGCAACTATGCATGAGACAGCAGACAGCTAGTTCATCAGAATAGGTTTTTACTGGAGAAAAAAAGCCAGGGACATCAGAGACCTATATGCCCTTTCAAACACCAAATTTGCAAGAAAAAAGATGCCCTTTTGACTTGGACTGTTTAGAAGCAGGCATGACTATGTATCTTGAAAAAGGTCAGCATTGCATTGCTTTTTTTTTTAAGCAGCATCTATGTTGTACTTGAAAATAATCTGCTGTATTTAGAAATTAGAATTTCACAGTCCTCCCTTTATCTGTGATTTAAAAATGGAAGAATCGGCACTGTTAGAAGGGCACACAGAATTCAATGAAAATGTTGGCACAGAGTCAAAAGAGCATGTTTGGACAACCTGGGGATTAGAAAAGTCCCCTCACTGCCTTTAACAAAGCTTGGTGGATTCACCTTTATTGAGGTTTCCTTAATCATAGAATGGCTTGGGTTGGAAGGGGCCTTAAAGATAATCCAGTTTCAAAACCCCTGCCGTGAGCAGGAACACCTTTCACTACATAAAGTTGCTCAAAGCTGCATCCAGACTGGCCTTGAACACTCCAGGTATCAGGCAGCCATGACTTCATTGAACAACCTGTTCCAGTCCCTCACCACCCTCACAGTAAAAAATTTCTTTCTAATATCTCAACTAAATCTCCCCTCTTTCAGCTTAAAACCGATACCCCTGTTCCTATCACTGCACTCCCTGATAAAGAGGCCCTTGATTTCTCTGAAATTTTTGAATGCATTAGAAAAATGAAATATTAAAATAGGACGACAGGACATCAGACAACAATCTTCTGTACTAGATGCCTTGTACAGTCAGAGAAACCTGGGCTGAACCCCAGATAGCCACAACTACAAGTATAAACCCATCTATCCCAAAATGGACTTGTGAAAGAAGAAAAGGCATCATTCAGCGGTCGAGGGGCCACTGTTCTGACTGGTGGTGCACCTTCTTGGTTCAGTGACAAAGCAAAGGTAACGACTATGAATAAAAAAACCCCAACTATGCCAAACAGAAAACTGTCTGTAGCAAAGTGCAGCAAGAATGATTAAACATCGATACAAACTCCAAACTGCAACCCGTACATCTTCTGTTTCTTGGTGCAGGCAAACTGCAGCTAGAATTATTTTAGGAAGGTAAGCATAGATAATAGGCTAACTAGGTTAAATTAAGCTATGTTATAAAGGAGTGCGACTGAAATATTTGACTTGTGTTCTGGACATATGTGCTGTGAATGGCTGAAAAGTCGTGGGAAGAACATACTATTTCTAGATCTCTTGATTTTTCTGCTCCAGGGCCCTTGTCTGTCCTGCTGAAAAAACAGGAAAGTATCGCTTATTGCTACCAGGAAGCTGGGAAATGTAGATTCTGCCTCTACCTCTAGTGCTGTCATGATTAATGATAATACTTTGGGCTAACCATTTAAGCTTGTAACCCACCCTTTAAAACAGTCCTGATGATTCCATACATACTTGGGAGGTGCTTTGGAAAACACCCATGTCAGATAGACTCCATCAGCATCTGCCTGAAACATCACAGACTCCTTAAACAGAGAGCTCTGTCCGGGCAGCCACAACAATCGAAGTCTACAGTCATCTGGGAGATATAAATACTATGGAAATACTCCGAACAGAGCTCATGAGCCATCAGCAGCAACCAGAGCAGCGCAGACTTGGGACCCACAAAGCCATGGAAGCTCACCAGTACCTAGTGACACAGTGAGACACACCAAAATCATTGAAGGCTTTCAGGCATCTTTCACCACATCATGTTCCTTCCAGGAATTTTCTTCCTAATGAAATTCTTCCTTTCATCAATAATTTCGTAGAACTTCATACCCAAGTTCAATTTTCTATTTATCCTCCATTTACTTGTTTATGGTTTTGGAACAATTCTAAGAGAATTCTAGGCCATACATTTGCCAAAATTAGATAAATATGGTTTCTGTTCGAAGGCGCACACTGAGCAACATGGAACAGACTTGTCAAACCCACACTCAGACCATTAGCTTCACTCCTCCACCTCCTGAAGACCATCTCACCAATATGTGCCCACAGCACAACGTCCACCTTTCCCTTTGCTTTGCTGTTTACTGCAGTGCTGCTCCCGGAGTCAGCATTCCTTCCCTGAGAAGCTGCTGCCCTAAATACCAGTTACAAGACCTCACCGTCTGCAGGATCTCACATGATGACATCAAGGACCTAGAGAAAATTGAACCAATATTAACACCAGAAAACTGTTAGGTGACCATGGAAGCAGTGAGCTTTTTCTTCACGCAAAACTATACCAGGAACCTGGATGCTGGAAGGTTCCCTCTGCTTCTTAGCTGCAGCATGAGCCCCTCTATGCTCTGTGCAGCATCTGACAGAGTCAGAGCACAAGAATCAGTTATTTAAACCTGGATTCATCAATAAGGTCCAGAAACCCCAGTAGAGAAAGAGAGAGCAGTGAGATATTACAGCTGATAAACCACATCACCAAAGAGGGACCTGCTCCCCCCTACACCTCCTGGGGCTCAAGAGACAGTTTCTCATACAGTAGCTGTCAAAACCCTGGTCTGAAATGGCTCTGCAAGCCTTGCCTCATCTTGTCCTGGCTCGGACAGCCAGGGACAGCTCTGCATATTCTCACTTTTCTCTGGGAGTTTCGAGAGCTCACGTGCATGCAAGAGCCCTCCTGGAGCAGAGGGAGTGGGACACCGTACCTTTCTGTACACATGATAAATTAGGAGGCCCCTGTCCTTTCCTCCACTCCCCTTTCACGCTCTCTGAAGCAGTGGGAAACACTGCAGAGGAGCCTAATGGTCAGCACATTCAGACAGCGAACGGTATCCCAATCTCTGCTGCTCAAGCACTCAAGCACCCTGCGCTACTGTGGTTCCAGCTGTGGGCTGAGGTGTCAATCCAGCGTTTTCCAGCTGGCCAGAGCAGCAGACTTTGTCTGCTGGTCCCTTTGCAGGACAATCACTGGCACATTGTGATTTCTCAGCCTGAACTTATTAACCCAAGAATACTGAAAAGGTTTTATTTGAGCTGGAACTAGAAGGAAAATGACTAAGGAGCTTTGGCAGGTGGGGTGAAACCTATCATTAATTTTAGTAGTGAATGATTTAAAATATATACACACGTTGTCCTTTTATAGAAGGACTGGGTTTCTCTACAGCTGCTTTAAAAATGTCATGCTAGCTCCACCTAGCACATTGAATGCTTATACGAGCGCTGGTGAAACATTCAGGATTAAGTATGGTCACTTTTGCTCAGTTTGATCAACTGGTTATTGTTTGCAATTCAAACTAATGCTTTCATTTAATTTCTTTCACAGTCTCCCACAGGAAAAATATGGCTTTCAGCTAATCTCTTAAGGGTACATCTACTAAGCATGCAAAAGATTTTACAAATAACTGAGGAGGAAAGCAACACTCCATTGTGCATCACATATATTTTAAATGCCCATTAGAGTCCACCAGATTTATCATACTACCAGAACCCAGATGGATAGTTAATACAAGTACAATTTTAAAGGTCAATTCAGAAATCCAACTGACTGATCCAAAATTGCCTGGATAACAGAAGAGCTCAGACCAGCCCTCACAAACGCTGCCTAATGATGTGTACCTTGCAAGCTCTGTTGGTATCAACTGAATCAATATTATCCCATTAAAAGTTGCTGCTCAGTACCTATGCAGTACAATCATTAAAACAGGATTCCTGGCACACTAATTCTAAAAGAAAGGCAGACACTGCTACTACTACAGCCTGCCTAATTTTTTTGTGATTGGCTCTGCACTGAATTTAACGAAAGAAACTGTCAATCAACAAACAATATTTTTTACAACAGGCAAAAAAGTTTTTCAAAAAGGGACAAGCATTGAGGTAAGACATGCACTTACCTACAGAAATCCAGGAGGGATTACTCTGACGTCTAACAGGACTACTTCCCTTCCAGCAGGGCTAACAAGGGGTAGCACTGCTGGCAATTACCTTTAAAGTAAGGAAAACTTCCCTGCATCACAAATTTTCTAAGCAGTCTGCTTAATCACTCAGATGGAACATATTCTTGCCGAGTATCTACACGTGAGTAAGCAAAAGATAAAACATTCAGGAGATGTTTTCTAATGTCTTTGTCACAAGTTTCAGAGAAAACTTCACTGCCGTTCAAACGGCTGGTCCTGTGGGCCGTGCCATGACGGCTAGGGCACAGTCTTCTTTTAGCTTCTCTCTGAGTAAGTCGGAAAAGGCCAGGAAGATTTAAGGGCATCATATGAAGTTTACATCATTTGCATGCCCCTTCTGGGGCTTTGTCATTCAACTGAGTTTTGGTTCAAGTCCATGGGTTTTATTTTCAGAAGGATCATTCCACTTTTTCTGCATGAGGTGACAAATCAACTCACAGCTGTGGCATTTCACATGGGACCGGAATGGCTTTTTACAAGGGATAGAGTGAGGGCATCCAGAGAACAACCTGAGTTTTGCCAAACACACTGTCAGTACTAAGTTCAAACACTTTAGCCCAGAGGCCAAACCGAGGATATAGGGACATAATAATATGTTGAGAAAACCATAAGCAACATTGCTCCCATAAGCAAGGGGAGGGTGATGGGCAGAAATTAATTGGATTTGTGGAAAACAGGGTCTAAAGCAAAGGACTCTACAACCTTTTGCAATTAGAACAGCCATAGGGAGACACAGCATAGCAACCAAGACACAGCAGGAACATAAGAAACACCATCACACATCCTCAGTATAGTATGTTGCACACAGGAAACAGACTCCTCTGTACATACATTAAGTGCAATTGGAATTCTTACCCTTTTCATTGGAGAAAGCCTAGCCAAATAGGAAAAAAAATGTAGATTAGGCCTTCTGCAGAGATGGTAAAAAGTCCTGATGCAAACCTTTCCCACAGCAAAAATACCAAAAAGAGCCACAGAAACACAGATCAGAGCATACTCAACCCATAGGAACTTAAAAAAAAAAATATGAGTCCCAGGCTTGAAAGCTGCACAACCTTTCCTATGTGGGAATCCTGTTCCTGTATTACAAGTGCACTGTCTCTGCTGTACATACTTGGAGCAGACCAAGACCATATGCTTGAGTGGCTTTGGGCCCACACCAAGACACGTGCCAGTTCCACTAGGGCAAGAGGTGCTAAGTGAATCTGCATGCAGATGGGGAGTATGCATAATGAAGCGATTGCCAGCTCTTTGGCAGGATGCTGCTCAGCTGAGAGGGTGATGCCATGTTGATAGCAGATGCTGCTAACACCTGTTGATGGGTACAGCACTCTCTTTTTAAAAGCAGTCAACCGTGGGAGGCAGGAAAGCATGGGGTTTGTAGGTAGTCAGGGGACAGAAACAGATAATTGCTTTCCAGGTGTCAGTGGGCAGTAAACAAAGGAAAATGTGTGCTGCAAGGTTACGGAGCTAGGCAGGGCATGAGGGAATCTGCAGCAAACAGCAGCTGGTCCTCAAGGAAAAGAAACAGTCTGAATCTGCAGAACCCAGAGAGATGGACCTCATTACTTTGTGTGCAGCAGCAAAGCAGAAAATATAAACCCCGTTAAGTTTGAAAAGATTTAGCACAGAGGTATCTTTGCCTAAGCCACTCTGCGGGCTGAAATAAACTTTTTGAAAGAAGAGGGATTAGGACTGTTTAGACAATTTTCCTTTCTGAATAACCCAGCTTGGAGGCTGTATGCAAGACTACAATTCCACGCAAATGTGTTGCCACTGCTCCTGTAACGCATGTTCTAGCAGCCTCCTGTTGTTCACTAATCCTTCAAGCCATTCAGCTGGCCCATGACAGAAATCTCAGCCTGCTGCACAAATGTGTAGTGCTCAGCCAAAAATTTCCCTAGGTGTGAGCCAGCGGACATGCACAAGACAAATCTGGAAGGCCACACCACCTTGGTGAGCAGTGTTGACTCGTTACTTCATTTTTCCACAGAATTTTTCTCCTTCATCCATATAGGGAGCATCAGACATCAGTTGTACTTTAACAGAACATAACATCAACTGAATTACCTGTACGTGGGACAAAGAAGAATTTTATTCTAGCATGAAGCAGATGAGCTGCACATATGCATTTTCACTTCTTTACGCTGAGGTCTCCAAGAATGTAAGAGTCATTGGGCCAAGTGACAATTTCACCTACCTTAGGCAGATACCAAGGCCAGGGCATAGGGCAAGGAAAGCAGATACATCCCCCTAACACTCTACTGGCATTCAACTGTTTTCAAGCCAGCAGCTTTCTAAGCCAGATATCATTTCTATGTATTTCATAAACAACGTTGCATCTTGTACCATTTTCTTCAGAACCAATGTAAACTACTGTGCCCATGACACCTCTTGGCAGAGCCCCCCCAGGCTGACCATCCATTGCATGAAGATCCTCCTCTGCTTACACCAAAACCTGCACTTGATAACATCACTGTATCACTCTCGGGCCAGCACAGCCCAAAAGAGCACACCAGAAATCCCTGTGCACCCTCCTCATATTCCCCCTGCCATATCCCTCCCCATATCCTCTTTTTCCACACTTCAGACTTCAGACTAGAAAGATTAATTTAAGAAGGTTTAGTGCTTCCTTTTCGGTATCACAGTTTCAAATATCCCCTCTGTTCTTTCTACTTTAGAAGTTCATTATTTACTGCATTAAATTAAAGGAGTCTTATTTGTCTCAGTCTGGTTCAGTCCCAGCCCTTGGATAAAGTATTGAGGTAGGAAGGGAACTGGGGCTTCCAGAGAATTAAAGATTTCCTCTCCAGAAGCAGTGCCAAAAAGAAACAAAGGATTCTAGCGCCAAACAAGACATAGCTGGCCAGTGAATTTTGTATCTTTGGGCAGTCAGGACTCATTTTGCACTAGACGCAATAAAACTTGAATCAAATTTGTGTTGGGACACCCATTTTGTGCCTCATTTCCTTGCTTCCTGCTACATCCATGTTAATATACTCTTCTTCCACTGACAATCCCTTCTTAAATCCTCACTTAGTGCTGCTGCGATAAAGGATGTTTTCATTACAGATTCTAAGTTATTACTAAAAAAACAGAATTCAGATAAGCATATTTTCCTTTTCCTTCAAGATTCTATCAAACAATGCCCAGCTGATTATCATCTTCTTACTGAGTTTCAAAACTCAGCTTGTTTGACAGCACAGAAGCATAAAGCCAAAGAAAAAAAATAATGCTCTGGAAATGCTATCCACTGCTGCTTTTATTTTAAATTAGGTTAGTGCTTCCACGGAAACCATCCTGTGGAAAAAAAATAATAATAAATTCCAGCCCTTGAGGAGAGAATAACAGAAAAACTTTTAATATGCAAAATTCAGAAATCAACAACAAAAAAGAGGGTTTTGGAAGGAGCACCTCTGGCTGTCCCTAACAATAGTTTCTGTCAGCCCCCCAGCCCCAGCAGCACTGTTAGCCAGCTGGCTGCATAATTTAAAATATAATATCTCATGCATCTTGATCATATCACAGCACTTTACAGAGGCTAATGGAAATGGTAGAATGGACTTTTTAGAGCTTATAGAGTGCTTGCTTTGCACTGCCAAAGTTTACACTGCATCCAGTCAATTACCCAACCCGATGTTATTGAAATCCACTGTCAAATGAAGCACAAAGTAAAAAGAGTTTAATAAATGCATGGATGAAAGGGAGATCAGCTGACCATGAAAAGCATACGGTTAAACTGTTAGGGTTTCTAAAACCTACACAATGGCGTATCTAATACTCTCAGAATCAATTTTTTAGAGCTCCTTTTTTCCTAGGCTCGCTCCTTCTTCTGAGGCTTGGTATTGTGAAAACAGCAGCTTGTTTTACTAGCAAATAATAATGCTAGCAAATCACCATGCAATATATTTTATTGCGCAATTTTACTAGAGAAAAAGTTTTTGTATTTCACCATAATTAAGAAAGGACAGAAAAGTGTCATTTACTCACCTTTGGCTTTTATCAGTTAAACCCAGGCAGGATTTTTATTTTATATTTTTAATTTTTGAACTGGTCCAATAAAGTTAAGACTGAAAATAAAGCCACAGAGTACAAGTAGTGTTGGAATTACATACTCCCATTACTGCTTTTTTTGAATCAAGCACCAGTCTGGCAGGGTAGACATGCCCAGAAAGTTGTTTTTCCCAGGGTGAGAACAATCCCTCACACTCTAGCTGTTCTAACCTTGCGATTTTCCCACGCACAGGGAAGTTGACTGCATAAGTTGTAGAACATCTCGAGTTATGGATTATTTTTTTTCCTCCTAAGTTAGTTCTTGTAAGAAAAATAGATCAATGTGAACCAGCTGAATCTAGGAAGATGAAGAAAACATCTGGACTGATGCTAAACATAATAACCCCAAGAAAACCACGCCGATTGTAACAGTGCATGATTATCACCACAACTGTGCAAAGATAATTATTTCCACTAAGATGTGGTAACCTTTAGCAAAGCACAGATAGATCCTTCCACTTTTAATCACCCAGTCTAACATCTGCATTTTTATTGAGGCATTAGACAGAGGACAGGTAAAAATAACTTCTTGCACTCTTTTTATGTGACTTGTGCCCTTTACCATATCTCGGCCTCCACACACCATAAATCAATGAAAGAGAAGAGTAATAAAAGTAGGCATACCCAGAAAAGATGAACGACTAATATTCAAGTCTTCCAACGGAAGGCAGACAATCCTCTCAGGACATGTGGGCAGATTTGAGTTAAAAGGAGAAGAATGGGAACATGAAAAATATCAGCCAAACAAAACAACGGGGGAAAAAAACCCTAGACCTATACGTGTGTATGGGTAGCCCTAGGAAACCGTCAGGGACCTCCCTGCAGGAGTAGTATCTGGGGAAAAAGTTGTCTAATGGCTTTTAAGTCAGACCACCCAACCATGCGGTACCAAAGCCTATCAACATCCCAAACTGGCACAATAATTATAAAGGGAAATAGGAATTAGAACATACTGATAAATGCCTTAAAACTGCCTTGAAAACATGGGAACGAAGAGATTAGCGAGCTAGACAATACTTTTTCCTCCATGCTGTCATGGTTGATTGTTTAAAGCCTGTTAGAAGCTCCTCTGGGAAACCCTTCATAGATATACCGAGAGCAGTGGGAGAGCAGGGAATCAGTCAATATTTAATAACTTCATTACTCAGACAGTACCATATGAAATTAATAGAAAATTACAATGACATTTGAGGGGGGGGAAGTGCTTTTCTTTTGCAATAACAATCAAGCGGTTTGAAGTATTTTGAAAAGGTTTTCTCTTTCCAACATTTGAAAGATGCATGCACCTGTGCTAAAGCTGTAGCAGAATCTTGAGGACACTTCGACTATCGGAGAATTTCCAGAAATACTTCTGTTGCCAACACTGAAAGTTTTCTTTTTCCCATTTCACTTTCTTTTTCAAATCATGAGCAAATATGCAACTGCACTGAAATCATTAGCACCGCCCACTGGGCAGATACGCTTGGCACCGCACTCTCACTCACTCCAAGACAGACAGTTGGAGGCTGTATCTGGACACCAGAAAAGAGGCTTGCTGAGCACTAACAGTGTTCCACTGTATAGGCAGTGTTAAGTTTCTTTCTCAAGGAAGACAAACAGTCTCAAAAGGAAGCCCAGGAGCACATTTGCGTTTAGCTCCTGCATCACAGTAGTGAAACTCCTATTGGAATGCTGCACACATATCAGGAAGTTCACAATTTTAAAAGAATGATGGAACATGAAAAAAAAACCCCACAGAAAAAGCCAAAAAGCATTTGAGAGGTAGAAACTATGCTTCACAGCAAGACACCCAAAGAGCTTCTTACAGAAAAGCTAATGCCGAGCTGTAACTTGTAGAAGTGCATGAACAACCTTCTTAGAAAATATGCACATGTCTAACTACCAACATAGACAGCTTCTGTAACTCAGCACAGAAAGCAAAGAAAAAAAACAGTATCACAAAATTGAAATTACCAAGTCTGGTGTTAAACTCTACCAACCAATACACTCTCAGTAGTCTCAAATATTCTATGTCATCTGGAAGACTCAGAGCATTTCTTTCATTGCTCTTCTGCATCCGTTTTCCTTCAACCAACAGTCTGAATAAAATAATTATTTCTTCTCTCCTCACACACCAAGCTTGGAATTGCAATATAAATTTAGTTCTCCCACAGAGTTGGTAATACACCTACCTTTACTTGCCCCTATCATCCTCTAAGAAGGAAGGCAGAACAGTGACACTCTTACAAATTAATTTGATCGGCAAATGTCTGAGGTTTTCTACTGCTCTTGAAACGCACTCCGAATCCAATAAAACCTTGAACACCAGTACTGGAATTTTTTTATACACTGCAGTTTTATTTCATATTTATCCGACTACTGCCAAACAATAGCATCTTCTATGAAAGCTAATACAGCCCTAAATGAGATATGAACTCTTCTCAAAATACTCTGTACGTGCATGCACACATGTGAGCTCACGTATCTTTCTTTAATCCTCAATGAAGAGGTTTGCTTTGTTTTAAATATTCTGACTGGAAACATTCCACTTCAGAAGTATCTCAATAAAAACACCCAGGAGGAAATTTAACATATACAGTATAATCCCTTTACTATCTAGATTTGATCCTGCATAGAAATAGTCTGTTGCATTGGGGGGGGAACACCACACCACACAGAAGTCAAATGAGAATCTTTTTGCACACTGGGCATATAGATACCACAAGATCATCACAATGTGGTGTTACAGTACTGCTGTAAAAAAAACCAAACAAACCCACAAATCCTGCCACAAAAGCACACCCAAATATACAGAGAAGCCATGTGTACAGAGGTGAGGCACCAAAAGCGATCATTTCATTCTGCTCTGCTCAGGAGAGGATTCAACCCGAAGCTCAAGAAGAATCAGGACCAAGAGAAAAGAGTTCAGAGAAAATAGGTGAAAAATGTAAAAAAATTTTTGGAAGAATGGAAAATGTGGGTTTCTGCACTGGGGAGAAGACAGCTGGGGAGAGGAGGACCTAACATGGCCTTGCTTGCTACAGAGAGCGCACAATATTCAGTTGGAAAGCCCTGCTCAAAGGCTTAAGTGCTGCTCCTGCCCAGTACACCTCTGTTTTTCCAGAGGTGTTTGTTTAACTTGACCTTCAACAATGAAGACTGTAAATTTCCCTAAGCAATAAATTCTGATGCTTTATTACTGCTCCCTTAGGAAGCGTCTTCCTAGCACCCAATCTCAATCTTCCTTGGAACAACTGAAAAACTCCCTATAAAGAAGACACAGAGGAGAGAGTTCTCATCTTTGGAGCAGTGGTGTTCCCACAACACCCATTTTCAGTTCTTAACATTAGACAAGCCCGGTTAGTTCAGCTTCCCCAACAGTCATAATTCCCAGTCATGAGCCAATTCACATTACTCCCTTCCAGACCCCTTCCAGTTTGCTCCCAACTCTCTTGAAGCATGGTACACACAGCTGGAGTTTATCTGTTATCTCCTAGGCTACTTTTCCATTTATCCACCCAGGACAGTATTTGCCTGTTACAGAGCAGCAAGGCATCCAGGCTCCCGTGCATCCGTCACTCACTCTGCTCTCCCCAACTCATTCCTGTGACTTCTGCCCCCGGGCTGCTCACCAGCCTGCATTTGCACAGCCAATGCTTGCTGCTGGAGATGTGTCCTGCTAAACTGCATTCCCTGACCTCAGGCCATATTCACAATTTATTGTGATGATTTTGGTTTCTGGTTCTATTCAACAGCATACGCACAATCCCTTCCAAATGGGTAACCTCTATATTTGGGAGAATGTAAGATCAGGTCAGATATAAAGAAGATCTTCCAAAGCAATTTTAATTAAGCACAGTTAAGGATCCTGGAGAAACTCCACCCTGGAAGTCTTTAGGAAAAGGCTAGCAAAACTTGTGCTTGAAAGAACATAGTTACATGGAGTGGGTAGATGACTTGTGAAGAGCCTTTTGGATGTACTTCATGAGGACATGAAAGCAAGAACTCTTGCTCCATTCACACATTCATTTCACGTCTTGTTGCTGTGTGTCAGAGTGACAATGTACTGACAGCTGTCTCAGCAGCAAACACTCCAAACGCCAGAAGAGCTTAAGGGAGCTTGTGGATAAAGCGAGAGTCTTTGCTTTTGTGCCCTAAAGGACTCCCAAATGTCTCTGAAAGTGACATCTGTTCCCAAGAGATCAGGAGAGCAAGAAAGCTGAATGCAGTTCCCAGGGAGCACTCAATCATCTTCGCAGCTGCAGAGCCCTTCTGCTTCCACATCATTTGAGCACTTGCTCCCTGCTCCTTACACTGCTCCTTTTCCTCCAGGTCTCAGACAGAATTTAGCTTCTTTTCCCAGAAACATCTCGTTCCTGCAGATTGATGGGTTTTGTCTTGATCCTTAATCTTTGCAAACTTACACTTCTCTTCCAAAGGAAGGCTCATGCTTCACTTTTAATCCACGGCTCCATATATTAATAACTTACAAAAGCCATACAAAATCTTTGACCTGCTGGAAGCAATAACCTATTGATTTAACATTTTGTTCGCTACTACCAACTAATAAAAAGATGAAGCCAAGCCACTATAACACAAACTGTCACCAGCAGCTCAGAACAAATTGGATCCTTTTGGATCAACAGAAGCATGAAGACTCATGCAAACTCCCATTTCAAGCCTGCACTGAACCAGAGGCAGTACCTCAAATCACCTTCCTTCATCAGCTTTCAGCCCCCATCCCACTCTCATCACTGGCATATGACCAAGTGCACTCAGAACAGGACTGATGACAGATGGGATAATTAAAAGGCTTTGAGTCATATAACAGTAAGTGCATGAGTATTAGGGTATGCCAATTAGCATACTTACAAACAGAAGGGCTGAAAGACAATCTAAATTACAGCACATGATCTCCAAATTCAGCTCTGAAGTTTTAAAATAGCCTTCTTGTCAATCCAAAACATGAAATAGCCATGCCTGTAGCTGGATATACATTCCCTCTTTCATCAACAAATCTGTGTTCTTGCCTTGTCCTAATTGATGCGTTACCTTGACTTGTCACAACCCATTACACATGATGTGACATAGGATGACATGAATAATGTACTCCATTTTGACATGAACAAATTCATCAGATCAGCTTTGGGGAAGAACGGCAAAGCAAAAAAACGTACAGAGAAGCAGTTTACTTGAATCATTACAATATTATTAACACGTTTAATTGCCCTCTCGTTGAAGACAAAAAAAAAACAAAGCCAAAGTTAAAAAAGGAAATTATTTTCTTACAAAAAGCATTTAGGAAAGCTTGCACAGACTTTTTTTTCCAAATTCTACAAAGATAAAATGGGTCAATTCAGCACTGCTTACCATTGAGCTATTTGTCACCAGATACTAACGGATGCTCTTCCATATTTCTTTTGAGAAATGAAGGCCACGAGGAAGAACGGACCTTCTTTGCTAGCTTCTTCTTTGACTAAGCAGACTTTTCTTGTCACTATTGTGCTACAAACTGAATTTCCACACATAACAGAATCTAGGCAATTAAACCAAAGAGATAAAAAAGTTAATAAAATCTCTTGTTAATTACAATCTGAGCTAGTTTGCTTCCTGTTTATTCACAGGGAGAAGGAAGAATAGTGCTAAGAGAATCACAGCTTCCTAAGGATTCCTCCTCATGGCCAGCAGGCTGCCAGAGTGGTGAGAAGATGGTAAGCGTGGGGTGCATTAGTGTCTCCTTTTGAGCACATGTGCTCAAAAGGGCTCCCTCACTCTAAGAGTAAATGCTAGACAACATTTCTTGCAAGTCTCTGGGTTGTGCTCCACCCTCATTTCCATTCTATGCATTCCCACCGGGGCTCATGGGACCACATGCGGATTAACCAAGGAAGGAATCTAGCCTCTGCTTTTATTTTTACCCGTTGTGCTTTCACCATAGCTGGGCAAGTGAGAAACCATCTGTTTCCTTGAGATGAAAAGGCAAGAGCGAGAGCTACAGTTTCCAGAGAAGTGTATCTTTCAAGATACAGCACCTGTCCTTTCTGTTCCTTCCGATTTATAGATATTTCAGTTTGGGCCAAATTCTCTGCTACATTAGGAATGAGAGTAACCTAATGTGATGTTGCACCCGGAATGAATTTGGCACAATGACTTCAGCTTATTAATTGTCAGGAGTGATATTTCAGGGCACTCGATTCATGATGTATAGTAGGCAAATTTACACTGATGCAGTAGGTGACTTTCTAATTTCATTTATGCACAGAAAATCTTGTCACCTGGTATACAGGTTTTAGCTGAAGGTATTTAGTTTGAGGAATTAGATAATAAGGATATGTAATCTTCATAATCAGAAACAAGTCCTATTAGGATTTTGCATAGAAATATTATTAGTGCAGCACAGAATCCCTGGACATCCGATTTCATAACTCTTCACATTTGAAGATAGCAGGAAAAGCAGCATCTGATTTAGAGGCAATTAACTTTTGAGTGAGAAATCAGTCATATCTAAAACCTATTCATTCTGATATATATGAATTTCAATAATTTTTTAGCTTGAAAATTGCTGTCAGTGTTATAAACTGGATTCAAAGCAGATGTATCAGACTGACACATTTCCCACAACACAGAGTACCTGCAAATACAGTTCAAATAACAATCTTGATATCCTCCCTTGCAAGATAGTTGCTAAAATTTGAAATAATCTTTAAAGCTTCCCAGAGGTGTTCCTCCACATCATCACTGAAAACAATTTGACTCGCTCTTTTTTTCCCTTCAATTATAACAAGTCTTCCACTTATTTACATGGGAGTCAATGCCCGTATTTAGTTGTAATTATGATTCACATTAATATTTGGCCTCTACAGAGGAACACGTATTATCTCAACACTGAGCTTCCCAAATTTTGAAATCCTAAGTTCTTCCCGAGATGACACCAGGAATGTTGGGAACAAACTAGTTTGGGGGCCACAGAGCTGGGCTGATGGACGTGGTGGTCGGGGTTGTCCACTTGCTGCTGGGCAGGTGGCACTGATGCCCCCCTGACTCCACTTTCCTTGCAGCCAGAAGGTCTGCGAGATTCTTGGGCAGGAAGGTGCTGCCCTAGCTAACATTGAAAAATCATTTCTGCTTAATGACTACTCGTTCAATTCTAAGGCACGTGCATATTCAGTAGTGTTGGACACTTGTCACCTTGATTTACTGTTCAAAGGTAGGTTCCTGTCCAACTTCTCTAAAAACTGATGTCTTCTACCAACATTTTCTCCACGTATCTAAGCATAGAACAGTATCTGTTGTAGTGCTGCAGTTGGGTTCAGTCATGCAACATGGTTGGCAGCTTCACAGCAATCCCTGCCTTTTCAGGGAAGCAAAACTGAAAGTGGTATTCAAAGAGTTTGGCCTCCCTGGCCAGGTCTCCTGTGAGGGCTCAAGTTTTTCTAGGAAATCCCAAACTTGTATTGATCTGGGTTATATCCAGCACAAAGCACAATGCTGCCGACACAGAAACTGCAACGAGTGTGACTCTGCACAGTAAAGTCCAACATCAAAGTTGGACCAGGTCAGCAAAAGGCTTACAGAAAATGGTATGTCTGCCCCTATTCTCTGCTGTCACTAAGGTTTTCAGTGCCAAACATGGCTTTAGACCCCTGCAGAGAGCAGCAGTAACCCCGACTGGTGGCAATGCAGAACCACAGCAAGTGTCAGGAACCAATCTGGTATCAGTGGTAGAGCTCATGCCAGAGCCCTCTGCAGCACTGGATATCCTCTCCCAGAGGAACGGCCAAGACCATTAAGCAACATGCCCAGTGCTCCCTGCTTCAAGGCTTTCAGAAAATCAAAGAAGGGAAAAGACTGCACAGAGCTTCCAAAATACAAGAAGCTGGGCAGAGGCTCAGCAGCTGAACATCTGCCACGGACATCCAAAATGAACAACACATCAACAATGAGGGCACCGGAGATAAATCTCAAGAGACACAACACAGTGAAACAAGAACAAGAGATGAACAGAATGAAGATTTGTTGTGATAGAGGCAGAATGTGTGCAGCTTGGGAGTGAATTTCAGACCCTGGCAGTCTCATTTAGACAGAAGATTTAACCCAAATGTATTAGCAAGTAACAGTCTTAATTCAAGTCCTTTTAGCAAGTGGCAACGTTGACACCAGCTAATCTGTGCTACTAACAGCTCTCTGCTTCTAAAATGAAGGCAGAAAGCCCACCACCTCCAGCAATGCTTTCCACAGGCGTGGATCAAACTGTGGGCAAAATTCAAGTGTCTATGCATGTCCAGTGTTGGTTGAGACTTCCTATAGTATTCACTATTGGTTGAGACTTCCTATAGTATTCTGCATGGGGCTTGCAGGAGACAGAACTTCTAGGAGATCTGTAGACTTTTCAAGCCAGCAGCTGGAATTCAGGAGATTGCCAGGACTGCAAGTGGCAGGAGTCCTACATCTGCATCATCTTCATCCAAAGCTACCATAATTTTTAGAAAAATATTCACCAACAAAATTTTCTATGCATACTTTAAAAATTGCTTAGCAGGTTCTTTGTGTAAATCTGCTCTACAGCACTAGTGTTCACAATTAACCCTCTTGGCTCGGACATGCCTTCAGAGTGAAGTCCTTGCCACACTTTCTACCATCTCATTACTTAAGACCTTTTATTTCCAAGGGAATAAGTACTAGCTTTGCCTTCATGACGAATAATTGGGGGAATACAGATCCGCAACTGCCAAGAAAGGTTACTGAGATGCTTTCTTTGGCAGGTGACCCAGGCATACATCTTACACAAGTACCACAAGTCAGACAGTAGATAGCACTCCTTACAATTGCAGGACACAGCAACCTGGAAACTATAAATCTGTGTTAAACTGGGCTCCAACACAAGTATATTTGTGATGCAGTGGCAGCTAGACTTTGCAGAATTCTTTCATAAAAAGAAACCAAAACCAACAATAAAAACCAAACCTAGCTGAATTTTCAATAACTATACTTATTCCAGCCACTCATTAACATATCTGCTGGCTAAAAATGACAAGAAGCTCCCATCACGTTCTCTGTTATGGAAGAGTCAAAAATTACTACATTCACTTTCCAAATACATCATCTATCACAGTCGGTGCACAGCTGCCCGTGTTCCTAACTCACTGGTAGTTAATGTCACTGAGAAGCAATGTTTATCCCACATGCTGACAGAAAGCAGGGAGCACATCTCCTGGAATTTATGCTCTTCCTCCCTTAGCAGGAGGACATTTTGAGTTTGAATGGATTCAAGGGAACTGAGATAATGACAGAACTTGGGAAGGCAATTCTCTCATCTCTGAGCTGAGAAATAAGAAACAGCAGTCCAAAGCAGGCCCAGAGCAAAGACATTAAATTTGGCCGTTCTCAGTGAAGATAAGGATGGCCGTCTGGCACCTAAACATACCTGTGAAGTGCTTATTGGTTCTGAGATAGATTCCTCCTGGACAGGTTTTCTGGAATTAAGAGCATTGCTTTATTAGGATAGGCTTGTCCCTGACTAACTGCATCACAGTTGCAGAGGGGCAGCAGGGCTGTCCTCGCAGAGATGACTACAACAAACACCAGAAGTCTTAACCTTAAAGCATGGGATGGAAGGAGTCAACCCAACAAGAAAGGCACTGGAAAGTGAGAGTTATGCTTTGAGGAGAGGCGAGAAGATCAAAGCAACAGATAGCTAAGGAACTGCAATATCCTCAACCAGAAGCACAGCAAACCTGCCTTAGAACCACTTAATACTCTATCTGTAAGCATGCAAGAAAGCAAGAAGGTTTTATGGCTTTCTGCAACCCAGAGAATTTTTAGTGCATCTGATAACACTGTTGACTAGTGATTAATAATTAGTTTTAGAAACTGTAAACAGAATAATTTTGCCCTGAAGCAGTTCCAGATCTCAATCTCCCAAAGACCCTTTGCTTTGATTCCCACAAAGCATTGTTCCTACAAAGTAATGCTGCTGTACCATGCACTGTAAGTCACATTACTTTTTCCGCCTTCCCTACAAGGATGAGCTTGAACAAAATGACAGGCAAACTCTCTGCAATTCTGATTTTGGAAGTTTTAAATCTAGGTGGGTGAGCCTCTCCCATTCAAGTGTGGACTCACTAGACAAGCATGAGCTCAGCAGGTGTCAGACACACCAGCCCTCTTCAGGGCTGATCAATGCACCAAGCAGTTACTGTGCAGATTCATTCCATGTTTGCCTGCAATAAATGCAGTCATCTTGTTTCTATCAATAACATTTACTCAGTAGATCTGCAGAAAGGGAAGTCATGAAATTAATTTCCCAGTCTAAACATAGTGATGCTTCTTGAGACCTTTCATCATCAGACTTATATAAACAGTCAAGCTTAGCCCCAAAGGCAATGCTCTGCATGTACTGTACTCCCTCTGCGTCAATAAGGGGTTTCTCATGGTGCAATCACTCCAGCACTGACACACAGACTGGCTTCCTATGCATTGCCCAAAGTGGGCACATGATAAACTAACTCTCTCCATCTCTGAAAATGAACTATGAAGTGGATGCAGTGTAAGTTTCCATCTCTGTCCCTCAGTGCCTTATATCACATTGTCGCCAAATTCCTATCTTTTCGGACTCCAGCTAAGAAATGAGCTTTTCCATCCCATTCTATCGATTTCTCAATTGCTTTAAAAATAAAGCATTTGAAAACCTTCCACATCCAATAAAAATTACAAAGAAGGATGTACACTGCCATACAGCTGTCCTTCAACTCTGAATGGGCTCTCCAGAGAAGCATTGGTGTATTTTCATGTCTACAGTCAGGCAACATTAATAAGTCCACCTAAAAGATAAAGCTATGAAAAAGATTTGACCTCTCTGCTTGTAGGCAGTCAGAATGCAAATCACCATGGAAATCTAGGCAGCACACATTATGATGTGCACTAGCTGGGTGGATACAGAACAACCAACAGCAACAAATATATTCTACAGTGAATTATGTTGTGTACACTACAACTTAGAGTTGATACAGCTGGAAATGATACTTGTAAGAGTTTTTAAAATGCCATTCCCTACTGTGATCTCTCCTTTCCCTGCTATAAAAGGGAGAAAAATTCTGGAGGATCCAATCATCAAAAATTAGCCGGGTCCCAGGAAAGCAGAGAGTAGTGTTCAAAAACAAGACAGCATCCAGCTGTGTTTAAAGAGAGGGGTTTACAGCCCAGAGAGTTTGCCATGTAATTACTTTGGATTCAATAAGCAGAAGAGCAATTTACGTTAAATTTCTACTCTGATCCAAGTGAGGTAGGCACACTGAGGCTTCTCTCCCAGGCTGCACAATCGGCAATGAAAACACATCTATTTGAATGCATTTGCTGTGCGTATGCAGCGCTATGTAAGAGGGATAAAGCCAGAGTTTATCTAGCTGTAGAGACTGAAATCTATGTTTGAATGACAAATACCCAAAGTTTAGAGGAATTCTTGGGCTATTCCCAGTGTTAACCAAGAGTCCCAGAATACTGTGGAGCTGCAGAAAAAGGACTGCCCATCTCCCAGCTGGTGGGTTTTTCTTCTTTGAGATGATATCAAATGCCTCACTGAAAAGGATACGAAGAGAAATTGCTACTTTATACAATGAAATGCTGTCATACTTCAGAAAACCCTAACTTGATCAAGACACAATCTTCTATAAGTTCAGTTCAGCTCCTAAAGAAGTTTATTATACTCAGAGGAATCTAGTCTAAGAAATAAAATATTTTTAAAGGATTATTTTCTCTCTACAGTTAATTCTGGCAGCCCAGGAAAGGACATCAGAGGACAGGTTTTCAGAACATATTTTTCAGGACTGCTCAAATTCTAAGCCTTTCCTACTTCCTAATGCAGGTACTTCACACTGAATCATGTTTGTTCATAAGATGTAATTCTGAAAATTAAGAATAATGAAGTCCTTTATTCTTAATCATTTATACTTAGGTATGAATAGGTATATATTTAATATGTATCCAATGGATTTAAGTGTTCATAGATCTCTTCCAAAAAACAGTTGTGAGAAATTGTTTGCAACTCTTGATACACAAAGAGCTCTTGTAAGACTATGCTTTAAAAAAAAGGGGGTGTGGGGAAGGAAAAACCTGACCTTTCCTATATTTATCAAGTTATTAACAAAGAATTTAAAAGTTCATTCATCATCTATCAATAGACAGACTGTGATGGAGTCAAAACAACATTTTTGTTAAAACAGAAATATAGGTCAAATCCAGCCATGGAATTATTATGAAATGATCAAAACTACTTGAAGCACGTATAGTAAACAGCTTGCTTGGTATTCAGGTTTTCATATCCCTGCTTGGTCTGCATCTGGGAAGGAATTTGAGAAAACAGTGGATGTATTCCACAACTGGAGCAAAACAACATTATGTTTCATGGACTCCTTTCGAAGTTACTTTAATCAAAATGACACCTTTGGGCTTTAGCTATCCAAAATATCAAATAGGCTGAAGGCCAGCACACAGTAGGTTTTGAAAAACCGGTACAGATTATGCTCTTTCTCTTCAAAAAAACAAACCAAGCAAAAATACCCACATACACAAGAAAATTTAACTCACGGATGCTTGAAAAAAATACTAAGCTTCTCTACTTGCTCTTACCTAACTTTCTTCACCAAGAAAATCAAATTCAAATCTGGAGACAAGGAAAGAAAAAAAAAAAAGGTCTGCAGGAGGTCTGGCTTTTCTGTCTTTGAAATAAGTTTCATTTTTTTTCTACAAACTCTTTTAGTTTTTGTAATAATGGCTTATGTGAAATCAGAAAGGCAATAAGTGCTGAGAAACTACCTCAGATGGTTACAATTCTCTGGCTTTTTTCCCATATCTGGAAGACCCAAACCTCAGAAACTCTCAGGAGTTAGGAATTGTAAGCAAATAGCTCTTTTCCTTGTCTTCTCAAAGGGCAATGGTTGCCAGCTATCTTACCTCATACTACGTAGAGATATAATAGGTCTTCCTTTTCTCAGAGAATCCCCAAACCTAGATTAAATCAAAATGCAAGGGGTTTTTTTTTTTGATTATACAATATAGTTTAAGGAGTATTTCTTCTGTGAAGAATAGGGCTGAAACTGGCTCAACAATAGAAAAAGGCTTTTTATCATATTTAAGGGGGGGAGCAAGCCTATGACTTCTCTGTGAGAAACTGCTGTTGCGAGATTTAGCAAATAACAAGGAATTTTAAAAGTGGGGCTAAAAGTTCAACGAGGCAGAGTCCCGCCTGGTAAGCCAATGGAGCACAGAGTGCAGACACACCAGCAGAGCCCGGTGTGATACCAAACCCCCGTCCTCTTGCTGCCCAGGGCAGTTGCCCTGATGTTACACCAAGCCAAGACAGAGCAACACAGGAGCAGCTACACTAACTCCCAGTTATCCCACAAAGTCAGCAGCTCTCTGAGGCAGCAGCCAGGCATCTTGCCAGCTAAGGATCAGCTTTTCTTGCACAAATACAGGGTCAATCAATATGACTGAATGATCGCAGCTCATATGCCTGCACCTTTGGCAGGCTAGACAATAATAAAAATACGTTGACAGTTTTGTTTCATGTTTTATGGACAAGCAGAACTGCTGAGCCTCTGTGGTGCTGTTTACATAATATAAGAGATCTACTCAGTGTAAAATGGCATTTGTAGCAGAAGGTACTTCCATTACCAGGAACCCTTCGCACCAAACCACGCTCTTCTAAAATACCTAATTTTAGAGAGTTCTTTAACAGCATTATAAATAGACCCACCACTCACAGGAATCACACAAGAAGCAATTCAGGGAATGAAAGATATATTCTTATTAACTAACCTACATTCATTTTATGCCAGTATTGGGACCCTAATTAGCCACAGGTCAAAATACACTACTACACAGATCCTAATTGCCACTTCCCAAAGTCCGTTTTCTTTCACAAGTATCATTGCACACATTATAGCTCAATTCATTTGCATGTATTAATATCTTCACCTTATTAATTAGGTAACAGGGAGCATGCATGACTGGAAAGAAAACACCATCCTTCTATTTAGATTTTCTACTTTACTTCCTTTTCCCTGGTAAAAGGGTCTGGCTTCAGGGGTTTTTTTCTAGTTAGTAAAGTTTGTTTCTCCCCTGAAATCTGGTAGCCCTCGTCTAACACTCATCTAATTAAGAGAAAAAGAGCCTTATCTACCACACAAATGTGATTCACCCAGGAATTGCTGGGGCACTGCAGCATCACTTCTGGGAGGGAAGTCTTCAGACCACAAAGGCAGAAAGGCAGTGACCCCAGTTTATGTGCACCATTTTCCACTCAGCATATGCCCTCTTCTCACAAGCCCTGCTTGGAGGAACCTGTCCGCCTCTTATCCTTTGAAGAGAACCCTCCCATTACTCTATTTTTACCAATCATCATGAAAAGTGAACTGTCTTTTCTGGAAGTGTTTAGAGTAGCTGCTGGGTATCAGCACCAGCTCAAGCGAACAGGATATAGATTGTTCATACTAAATGCTCTTGTAATTATCGTCTCCAATAGTCAGCAGTGAATACAAGAGCTATTCTCATTTTAAACTAATTAACCATGAAAAGATGTCAGGCTCTTATTTATCAATCTCAATCACTCAGCAGTAGCAATACTTGGAGAGAAGGTCAGAATTTGCTTCCATTGTCTCCAAAGACAAAAGTGTGCTATGGCATGGACCAGAGGAGACATCTCTGCAGAACTGATTCCCAGATTCAGCTTGCTTGGGTGCCATCACTGGCAGAACGGTGATGGAAGCAGCAGCTGCCACTGGCTCAATGACAAGTTTCATGTGCTGGCAAAGAACTGCAGCCTTCTGGGATACGTATGCAGATTTTCAAATAGCCTAGAGCTCCTGAGAAGTTTGGAAACTCCCTGTCTGAAGGAAAATTAGGATACTCCTCCATGGAAACCAGCATGTAGTAAAGTCACATCCTTCAGCTTCTGGTGTGGACAGGAAAGTTCTGACTGTTCTGCAACCTTCCCAGATATCTGCTCTGGATTTTCCTTGATCTCTCCCTGCTGCAAGCCCTGAATTAGCTTTAAGCACAGTCATGAGATGCCTGAGCATATTTCTGGTCTGTGGCCAATCTGAGTTCATAGCATCCCAGAGCCATAGATGACTTAGGACCCCATACATTCAAAAAATCCAGGGTGTAGAAGTCTGGGAAAAAAGATAAAACTGAGGCTCACAGGACACCGACACCAAAGAAAACAGTCACGATGCCAAGAGGTTATGGCACATAAGGGCAAGCCAGCACAGCAGTAGGCTGAAAAGTTAGACATTGGATTCCCATGCAGTGATGCAACTGTGAGCACTGCCAGGTCCCCATAGGCAGCTTCTGCCTCCTGTTTCACTGGGCACAGACCTTTGCTGCCAAAGGGCTTTTCACTAAGTAGTACAGGGTTATTCGCATGCAGAACAAGAAGTTTCCACGCTGCTCAAAATTGTCACTGCTGTTTCCAAGGTTAACCTGCAGTTTGTTCGTTTCAACAGAAGTGCAAGAATATTAAACCAGTTGTAACATTTACTCTGGTTTGTAAGTTAAATATCATACCCAGCAGGCATGCATATAAAACTGGAAAAAATCTAACAGATTCATAATTTCACTCCCAACTAGTTTTTTAAAAAATACTTCTCCAAGACATATTATCACACTTCAGTCTCTCCATATCCAAAAATAAATAAGCAAAGAACACTTTTTATTTTGTGCTGTGAGGAAATATCAGAGAAAGCAGATGAGGTTTACTGACTCTTCATTGTGACTTGGATTGTTATTAAAACCAAATGCCCTGTGAAGAACTGTCTTATGGAAAAGGTCAAGTAGATTGAACTTAGTTTTGTGAGATGTACTATATATCACATGTATCTCACAGCTTGGATACCTTGGTACAAATAGTTTAAAAGGAGCGAGTTATTTTATTAGGAGTGGTGATAAAGTGACCTACAAATCGCTATATTTCATATGCTGATTTGCTATTCAATCCCCTCCCCTTCTTTTGCATGATGATGGAATTTTGTTCTCAGGATAGAATGGAAACTGGAACCCACCCAAAGCAAACACTATAGATCTTGTTTGTCAGTTTTTATAGCAGAAGTTTTATATGGAGACAAGATGCTAGATGGTGATACAAGCATTCTGCTGTACATGCAGTCCCCAAGACCTTCAGGTCTTGCAAACACCCTTTAAGTAAGGGAAGTAATTTCATTAAAAGCAGATGCAATGTTCTGATGAAAAATGCTCTCTCTTTCCTTAAACACTTGTGAAATTTGCAATCCATAACGCCTCTCATAGGAAATTGTTTACATTCGGTCTCAAGATTTATCAGGTTGTTTTGTTGATTGACCACAATCAGCCCGGATATCCTCAAACAAGAATCATGGTATTCACAAACTTCTAAAGGAAATATCATTCTTTAGCCATGAAAGAGTTACAGACGTAAAAACATCCTCCTGGGATGATTATGGTGCAATACAGAGCACTCATTAACTGTCCTTTTATGTTGGTAACCATGCTTTAATAGTACAATGCTGTTTAAGCAATGTGTTTGGTTTATCATTTTTGATAGGAGAGAAGCAAATGCTTTCTAAAATCTGGCACTTCGCTCGTGAATCTCCAAGACCTTGTGAACCTCTGCTCACACGTTTCTTTGACACTAGTTCTCCAGGTTTGTTTTTCATCATGTTCCCAAACATGCCCTAAAGGCCTCTCATGGCAGGAACACAAAAGGAAAAAATAAAAAAATCACCCCTTACACTACTGTCAGAAATTTTAAATTTCAGCTGGTAAAATAACCGACGGAGACAGAAGTAATGGAGTTACAGGGTGGGTGGAGAGAGCAGCAGAAATAGTCCATGATGGCACCACTACCATCTCTAAACTTCCTCATTCTGATTCTTCACTGATAGACAAGTACAAGACAGCGCAGAAAGAAGAGCGGAATGAGCCTCAGTTACATGGAAAGCAAGAACTCTGGATTTAAAACACACAGTACAGAAAACAGACACACAACACTGTAAGCACACTGAAATTCACAAAAGGAATTGGTCTGAAGACTAATCTACAAGAGTCTCACAAATTAGCCGAATTTGGGATGCAATACTGAAATACTTAAGTTTTGCGAGTAAAGAACAAAATCATTTTTTTTTTCTTTGATTAACAGAGTCAACACTAAACATGCAAACACAAGAGCTAATAACTTCACCTGGAATCTCTGAAATGATTGCTGTCATCCTGTGGAACTCTGGATCAGGCCTCAGGAATCCGATGACCTTCATGTACTTCAGAAAAAACAATTGTGCTCTCTAGGGGAGCTTCCTTAAGCTCCAACTTTCATTGTTAATGGGAAGAAATTTTAGCGATCCCTAGAAAACCTCAGAGTTGTTTAATGAACTTGCTGGCTAGACCTGTCCTGGCTAGCAATACCATTAATGTGCATTATTGATAACTTGACCTATTCAGCTACTGAAAATGCTGGAGCACTCAAAGAAATAAGACCCAGCTCAGCAGTACAGTCTCATTACCCGTAAAGCTGTGACAGAAGCAGACCCTTTACCAACACGTGGCTTCAGATCTGCACGCTCCCACACATGGTGAAAGTCAGCTCTCAAGAGAACAACCTCAAGACACATTGTGACAGGCCAGGACCATGGGGGTATTCAGTGGTCAAGGAGTCCAACAGCTCTAGCACGCATCACTGAAAACAGACAAGGAAAGAGAAAAAGAAACATCAAGCACCCTTGACTGAAACCTCCTTTGCATCTGCCAGCGCAGATTGCCATCCAGCAAGATGCTCATCCGTGTTAGCAAAGAGTTTCTGCCAAGGGTTAGGCTTTGGGGAGAGGTGTGGCAGTCTCCTCCTGTAGGCAGACAGATTTAGTCACTCAGTACTAGAATATTGCCAGGGAAATTAAATCACCTCACATAAGGAAGCTAAATATTAGTGTTTATAAAGCCTAGACAGATGGCATTTATTAAACAGGTATTACTACATTATTACTCACAACTTGATAATGAAGATGCAGGTGGCTGCCTTTGAATCCCCCAAAACATATGTTATTTCTGAAACAGTGAACCTCTGCTAGCACTTACCTCGTACACGTAGAGCAGGTTAACCCTGAAGCCAACAATGCCAGGCTAGGCCAGCAGGCAGAGGACAGTCTGCCAAAGCACAGGCATGCAAGGGATTTCTCTCTTAATTCCCAGAGGCATCAGGGCTTAATACAACAAACCAGATAAACTGCTACTATCCACCACACTAACCGCTTAACATATTTGAGGCAGCAGATATTCTCCAAGACATTTTGCTTGGGCAGCATCTAGGGGTGGTAATCTATTCCCTCCTAACTCAGAGGCCACCTGGGACTGCAACAGCAGCTGGAGTTCTGCCCCACGCCCCCCACCTGCAGCTCCCAACAGCCCTGCGCTGGGTGTGGACACACACTCCAGCCGACAGACACCAGCCCAGCACGTGCTCAGTGGGCATAAGAGATAGAGTTTTCATCAGATGAGTGTTTCTCCTCCATTCTCAAGCAAGTAGGAGCTGCTCCCTGTATATCTTAAGTAATGCACAGCAACGCAGGACATTCCATAGGTCCTGGTTTTGTCTTGAAAAGGCCAGAAGAATGTACCTACTAGGAAACACACAGCAAGAGTGCCACTCTATAAAGCATGCAGATATGGCGCTTAAGGAAAAATGCAAGTGTGAAATAAGGTCAGAAAAAAAAAAAAAAAAGAAGAACTATGAACACAGTTTGCTTTACTGCGCATTTTAAGAGAAGGAACTGTCAGTACAACTACCCTGGTTTCAGACCATTTGCAGGATTCCTAAGTTTGTACCTATAAGCCACAGGCTTTGCAGAAGCACCTTCTTTTGTGCCAAAATTAAAACAATCAGCACACTGAACAGAAATGCAATCACTCCCTTTGTCAGCGTGTCTGGGACAGCCCAGCCAGCACCAAGTACCTTGGGAGTATCTCGGTCCTCAGCCATCACAGTGCTGCACGGAGCAGACCAACAGTGAAAACAGGCACAAGTGCCATCAGCATCATCTGAAAGTCTGCTATGGAAAAGCAAAACTCCATTACCTAGAAGGATAAAAAAGTGGCTTTGATCTTAAGACTGGCAGCCTGCTCTCTTCCCCCACCTGTTTTTATCTCACTTGTTTATTGTCACAGACACTGACCGCAGCTCTTCTGAAGCTGCAAAATCTTGCCAGAGAGGCAGTTTAACAGCTCCAACTGCTAAGTGGGGAAAAGAAGATGGTTATTTCCACTAACAAGAAGCAGAGCTGCCTAGGAACATACTTTTCACTAGTAACATTATGAAAACTATAGAAATAGCAAAAACAAGCAGTGGCTTTGTTCACAGGTGCACAGTACATAAAACTCCAACATATTTTTCTAAATTACTATCCAGTGAACTTCAGGGCAATACCTAAGAAAATCTGGAACAGGAGAGTTTTTAGCTAAGCGGTTGTTTCTCTGCCACAAGAGGAAAGTACATTAAGCACCAAGTCACTAAGCCAACAAGACAAGACAAGACAATCTCATCATTATTGTATCTTGGAAATAGCTTCTTAGACATATCCTGCTACATAAACTTTGCAACAAGATTGTACTAGAAAAGTTAATAAATAAATAAATAAATAAGGAAACCGAGCAATAGCAATCTTGCCTTTGAGTTAAATGGTAAATTATAATGTTTATGCAAAAAAAAAATATTTGGGCATTTTCTAAATCTTGATGTTACAACTTACATTTTAATTTAACATGAGTTTTCACTACCACATCTTCATGTGTAGCAACTATAAATGCAAATCCAGACCATTCTTACTATGCAGTCTTTCATATTGCCCAACATCTTAATCAATGAACACGGCTGTTGCCATAGTTCACCCATTTACATTGATCTGAGAACTTCCAGCCCAGCAGAGGTTTCCCTGTCCTAGCATCCAGGTCAGCAGAGAGGTTATGGACTGCATGAGTTACTGGGAGTGCATTTAAATGGAAACTAGTTCTCCTGAAAATACCGGGAAGGTATAGCTCTCCTACCTGCTCTTTGAGAGCTCTCCTACGTGTAATATTTTTCACGACACACCACAGACTTGACTCTCCAAAATAACAGGTTAACAACATCAACAATGGATTTTGAGCAGCTATTGCATCTTTGTATGTATAAAGACAAGCTGGTGTTCATCAGAAACATCCACTAACGACCACAGGTGCCTCCTCAGGATTTTGGTGTCTTTTGCAAACACGCTTATAGAAGTCTGTTATCGGAGCACAACTGTGGTTCTGATTATTAGGAACTTCCAATATTACAGCCATGACTGCAGCATTGGAGGCTGTCAGAACTCGCAACCAATAAGAGAATCTGTTCTTAAAAGTCCACACAAAGGCAAAAAAGTTTGTAAGATGCACACGCTGGCAGCTAAGACAAGATTACTTCATTCTCATCCTTCAACCACGTGATGAGAAGCCAATTATTATAATTCACCAAAAACGTTGAAAATGTAGATACCAAATTCCTTACACAACTTCAGTTCAAATACTTCCGTAGACTTTGGTAAATGACGCACCTTTGTCATAGTTTTGCGGAGAGGCAAATGGTGGTATTTTATTGTCCGGTAGTGCATGATGAACGTTAAATCAACACAGTATCTATGAACATGAAAGGACAAAACAAAAAACAAACAAACAAAAAAAACAGAGAATTCATCTGCAATTAAGTTATTTTAACTCTGTAAAATATATTTTTCTACAGCAGCAACAAGCTTTTACTCATAATGAAGAATTAATCATAGAATCATTTAGGTTGGAAAGATCTTTAAGATCGGGTCCAACTCAAGACTGCCAAATCCACCAATAAACCATGTCCCTAAGCACTCCATCTACCCATCTTTTAAATACCTTCAGGGAAGGTGACTCAACCACTGCCCTGGGCAGCCTGTTCCAATGCTTGACAACCATTTCAGTGAAGTAATGTTTCCCAATATCCAATCTAAACTTTCCCTGGCACAACTTCAGGCCATTTCCTCTCATCCTATCACTTGTTACTTGCAAGAGAAGACCAACACCCACCTCACTACAACCTCCTTTGAGGTAGTGATAAAGAGCAACAAGGTCTTCTCCCAACCTCCTTTCCTCCAGGCTAAACAATCCAAGTTCCTTCAGCAGCTCCTTACAGGACTTGTGCTCCAGACCCCTCACGAGCTTCATTGACCTTCTCTGGACACGCTCCAGCACCTAAAAGTAGCGAGGGACCCAAAACTAAATGCAGTATTAAAGGTGCAGCCTCGCCAGTGCCGAGTACAGGGGGACGATCACTTCCCTCCTCCTGCTAGCCACGCTATTCTAATACAGAATTAAATTCCACTATGCTTTAAACAGAACAGATGGGCTCATTTATAACTGAAAGCATCCAACTAGTAAAATGCTTTCCTCTTTGTGCAAAGGAGATTTATCAGAAATCTATATTGCTCTCTCTCAGAAAACATACACAGTAGAAACTATGAACAAAAATAAAAGCCAGCTGTCTGGCTGCCCAATAAAATATATCTTAGTGTGTCTTCAGGGAAGGAGACATCACAAAACATATCCATAGTATTTCACAAAATGACAGAAATACTTTTATCGGGTCCTGCTGTGGTATAAGACAGAAGAACAATGCTTCACCCTATCAAACAATATTCTAGTATTGAAAGGAAATTATTGAAGTTTAGAAGCAGACAACTTAGCGCCTAGCTCTTAAGTGTTGAGTGTCAATCAACTGAAATGTATCATTTTAGCACTGGAAACCATACATATTGGAACCAGGACACTGCAGTGGCAAAATGAGCATTGGAACACACATTTTAAAATTCACAGAGAAGAATGAGGTTGAAAGTAAAGCTATAGCCCTACCAAAAAAGCAAGACACAGATAAACTGGTGAAAATTCTCTCCTGTTCTTAAAAGTGTCAAATTTAGAATAACAGTTTAAGGAATTCATTGACTAGGATGCAGAAAGATATATTTCACAGTATCTAAGCTAAAGGTGCTAGTAGTCCATGACCAAAAAGAAGTTGTAAAGGCTGTTCTTCTAGCTGTGAGTTACTGAGTTCTAGCAAGAGTGATTCCCAGAAAGACTAATATTCATTCATTTCTATTATTTTGATACCTAATTACATCATGAACCATTAAGATCATATTTCATATAATATATTTGAAAGATTTCATCCAAAGGGAACAGTAATGCAATTTTGTAATGCTTAGAAAAAGAATTTTCTGACAAATAGACATCATTTTTACAGACCTTCAAACAACTGCAGAGTTTCTTGTTCTCAGCCAAGGTGAGCTATGAAATCTCATTGCTGGTATTTATTATTAATGAGCTTTCAGCCTAGGGGAAAAGAAGGAAAACTCCATTTATCTAAAAAATAGAGTAGAGCCCTGTTAATACGTTAGTGCTTCTGCGTTCCATTGAAATAGGAATTATATATTACAAAGCCAAAAGCCTATATGAGCATCTTTTTTACTTTATTAGAAATATATACATATCTGAGACTACCAAAGGTCAGGACAAAGTCATCAGGTTTCCGATTGTAACTGGACTGAACTCTGGCTGGAATGATTTATGTGGCAATCTCATGTTTTCCCCAAGAAAAATAGTAGTCCAATGCTAAAGACAGGAAAATGGCTGCTGGAGACTCTCACTTGCCCTCCTGAATGATGAGAGCATCACAAGAAGTCCCCTCTTGAATAAGTAGAAACAGACATCAGCTCTGTGCACTGCAGCAAAAGCTTAATTCTTGCAGAAATACCCCTTAACATAGTGGTCAAGAGGTCCAAAGGTTTATTTTTGTGCTGATGTCTCTCCTATATGGTGACTACATCTGACAGCAACATCTTGTTGGATATATGGCTATGAAATACAGCTTATCATCAGGGCTCCTTTCTTCTAAATTATGCAATTCTTTAGCTCTAAAGAAACTGAATGCTCCACAGAAGCAAAAAATAAATGCAGTGGAGAGGACGGGATAAGAATAGATACATCTCTTACCAAATAGCCGTATTAAGCTTGCCATGCAAATTCCACAGTGTCACTGTGCATTAGAGTTAATAGCTACATGAAATACTATTTTCCCCCTTAATAGGCTAGATATAAAATTAAAATTCATGTTTAAGTTATGAGATACATTACTAGAAATTACCGTGAAGTATGTATGTATACTGGTACAGGCTCATTAATGTGGTTTTCTGGTTTTATGCACTCCAGGAAAGTAGGAGGTAGAGTAGAGACAGCTCGAGGGGATGTATTTAAGTCTGTCTTGTATTTTTTAAAGTCCAGTATCTCAGTTTAACTCTTGCCCTTCCCAAATTATCTTTGTGAAAAGATCACAGCGAAAAATCATAACAGCTTTTAAAAAGCAGCTAAGAAACTGCCTTTTCTTAACGTCATATTGAAAACAAAGCTAATTAAAAATTATTCTTTGTAAGTGAAAAAAATGCTTGATTTCGTCTGTAAAGTTTTAATGCAGTCAATGTTATCCTCAGAAAAATTGAATCAATATAAACTCAATGATGGTTGGAAGTTTCTATTTATGTAATTACATTAGGTACTCTGGAATTTAAATTGTATTCCCTTTGACTGAGGCGACATTTTCAGATACAAGTGTTTCAAGGGTATATGAAATATGTCTTTAAAATGAAGTATCTTCAACACTTGAATGCATACTCTCTAAATAAGAAGAGTGTTAGAAAAAGTGCATCTATATTTTAGAATATACTTTTCTATTAATATGTCCAAGTTTCAGGTTGTGTGTGTAATAAGTACGTAAAAATTTTGAGAATCAAACATCTCCATCTTACCTTTAAGCATTGGGAAGTGAGAACCGGTCACATAAAAGTAATAGAAATTGTGAGCAAAAAAACAGAAATATCCTCTTCCTTGGCAACAGTTGTGAAAGGAAATACATTTTTCTCGCTAGACAACAACAACAAAAAAAGAAAATATTGCAAAATATTGTTCTCATTCTCTATACAGACACACAATATGTTTGTGGGTTTTATTTTATACAAAATTTAACAGCAGAAAGAGTCACGAGCTTCAACAATTCTATCAGGCAAAGGAGAAAAGATGACTACATAAACCAACAGCCGTATCATTTTGGCATCCTGCTGCAAGTACAGGGAATTTCCTCTGAACAATGGGTTTGCATTAAAGTTTCATAGGCTCACTTTATGGTAGTCACTCTAATAATGCACTTTTCCATGTGGTAACTTCTCTTCCAGACATGAGTGCAGCCAATTTATCATTGACACTGGAATTTTTTACATGGTATAGAAAATTCAGCATTTAAGTTGAATCACCGGTCATCAGCAATCAGTGATGGTGGCAAGCCAAGTAAGGGAAAGGAAAAAAACATCCATCTAAAGACCAGACCACGAGAAGCAGCTTTTATGACCATAGAATCACAGGATGGTAGGGGTTGGAAAGGACCTCTAGAGATCATCCAAGTCCAACCCCCCCCTGCTAAAGCAGGTTCACCCGCAGCAGGCTGCACAGGAATATGGCCAGGTGGGTTTTAAATATCTCCAGAAAAGGAGATTCCACAATCTCACTGGGAAGCCTGTTGCAGTGCTCCATTACCCTCACAGTAAAAAAGTTTTTCCTCATGTTCAAGTGGAGCATCCTGTGTTTGTGCCTGTTGCCCCTTATCCTGTTGCCGGGCACCATTGAGAAGAGTCTGGCCCCACCCTGCTGGCACCCATCCCTTAGATATTTATAGGTATTAATAAGATTCCATCTCAGTTTTCCCTTCTCCAGGATAAACAGACCCAGGTCTCTCAGCCTTTCCTCATAAGAGAGATGCTGCAATCCCCTCAGCATCTTCATGGCCCTCCACTGGACTCTCCAGTTGTTTCTCATCTGTCTTGAGCTGGGGAGACCAGAACTGGACACAGTACACCAGATGCAGCCTCACTAGGGCAGAGTAGAGAAGGAATAACCTTCCTCAGCCTTCCGACTACACTCTTCTTAACACATCCCAGGATACCATCAGTCTTCTTAGACACGAGGTTACATTACTGGCTCACTTGTCCACCAGGACTCCCAGGTCCTTCTCCGCAGAGCTGCTTTCCAGCAGGTCAGCCCCTAACCTGCAGAGGTGCATGGGGTTGTTCCTCCTTAGGTGCAGGACCCTATACTTGCCTTTGAACTTCATCAGGTTCCTCTCTGCCCAAGTCTCCACACTGTCCAGGTCTTGCTGAATGGTAGCACAGTCTTCCAGCTTCTCAGCCACTCCTCAGTTTCGTGCCATCAAACTCTGTCCCCTCACTCAGCTCATTGATGAAAATATTGAGCAAGACTGTGCCAAGCACCAACCACCGGGGAGCACCACTGGCCACAGGCTTCCAACTAGACTCTGTATCTCCAAAGATAACCCTCTGAGCTCTGCCGTTCAGCCAGTTCCGTCCACCTTTCCACAGTAGAAGCAGCACAAAATATTTTTTCTGGTTTATTTAGAACGTTTCACTGCACTATGAGACACACACAGACAGTAAAATGTGTGCAGTTACATTAAAAATCACCTTGCACTGGGGATTGGGTGCATCCAGAAATCAAAGCCTCCAATGCTATTTGTGCCTCAGCGCCAGTCACGTTTGTCAGTGCTTGTGTTACTAGGAATCCATATCACCAGGAAAGCCAGTGTGAGCTGAAAATGCTTGAGGATTGTTTAGAACTATTTACAAGGTCCCGTAACTGTAAAGCTATGTGATTATTGTCATACCCCTGTATAGAAAATATCAGTCTCTCTCTCCTCTGCAAGTGAAAAGCAGCTCAGAGAGCTTTTGTTGAGCTATAAGAATAAAAACTAAAAGAGGAAAATGGGCCAGGACAGAGGGTTTGAGAGAGGGTCATCACACAGACTACAGCTAAGAACAGCTGCTGAGAGTAGGTGTGTTTTGCCAGGTGGCCTTTTTATACCAAAGTAGTTTGGAGAAACTCTTAGACCCTCTCTGCTCTTACTAAAGGTCAGTGTGTTCGAAAGGGCTGTTACAGAGAAACTTAAACACAGTTTTGGCATAAAAGCATGGGATTTCTTAAACATCAAAAGTGTTTGGGTGTATTCAGCTGTCCCTGAAAATGCAGGTATCCACTGCTGATCCAGGAGGAGCTCTAGTGAGCTTATCATACTTCAATCTGTCTTCACATCACACTTGCCTTGAAAATTCCCAGCTACTAAAGAGATTTATGGAATTCTAGAAATACGGCCGTTCTGTTGGGAAGGAATATAGCCTGGTTTCAAGGACTTTCTACAGATATTTGTAGTATCCTTCTGATAAAGGCTATTCCAGATAAATAGTTAGAAGTATTCTAGCCAGACACTGTGAAGTGCCATATACTGCCAGAATAAAAAAAAAAAAAATAATACTAAAAAAAGAAACTAAAAAAGAGCTGAGATTTGCTCTGAATCTTTTATTTTCCTTCCTCTTTGTATTTTTAAAACTCAGAATCAGATCCACAAATATCCAAGTCCCCATGAAATCACAGGACAACTGAAAAACTGCAACTCAAATTAGAAGACATTTGAGATCCTCCGTTTTCCTTCTGTAACTCCACAGTTATGGTTTACTTTAGAGTTCTGTAACCGCAGAAACTCAGAATCAGCAGCCACAGACTCCTGCAAAACCCTAGGTGAATTCACCCATTCTGGAACAAGGAAGGAGACACTGACCCTCTACAAAACAGATCACACAATTCAAGCTGTATCCTAACACACATGCACAAGGGGGAGGCATTTACTAAATTTTAAGTGCTTGATTTAGGAACCTTAACACTAGTCCTTTGACGTAGTGCTTTGGGTGCAACACACTGGGAGCTTCACATGCTTCCCGAACTGTGCCAAGTCATCTCCAGCTCTCATTTACCCCCAAAGCTCTGATGCCCAGGACAGGGAAACGGATTAAAATAGCAAAATTCGCTGTGGCATTGAATTGCACCCATATTCATGGCAGCATATATGATGAGCCACTGTTAAATGATTCCTCTCATCCAACCCCTGGTGCTGCCATGCATGCCAACTCACAGGGCACAGTTCCAAAAGGCATGACCATCAACTCTTGGCCTCAGCTTCTACAGCAAATTAAAAGCATCAGACTTCCTGAACAAATTCCCTCAAGAACCAGACTATTTCAGAAAAATCCTTCTAAAAATACATATTAAGAGAGAATCCATCATGACCCCAAATATTTAATAATTACTAACCAGCTGATATTCTCCAGGTTTCCTTCAATACATTTTGAAAACTTTTATGAAAATGAAAAATAAAGAAAAAAAATAAAGCAAAACTGTGCCAGAGATCGCACTTTTTACTACTTAATAATGGAAGCAACAGTCACTGGTGAAACCAAAAACCTTCTTTGATACTCATACAAAGCAAGAAGTCATTACCTCCCTGTGGAGCTTACAAACTAACTGAATGAGAAATAAGCAGAGGAAGAATTATCACCCTGTCATTACAGACAGGACGTGAAGGAACAGAAGAAATAATGTGCCCAAAGTCACATCAGAGCCTGCAGCTAAGCTGAAAAGGTATAGTACAGTACCTGAACAATAAATCCAAAGAAAACATGTAATGTGCACCTTCTCTTTATAGCACCAAACAACCTAACAGCATCATCTCTTTTTCACTGTACATAATCCCTGAAGGACAGGGTGCACAAGGTACAGACACGTTCAACAAGAGACACACTCTAAAGTCATCAATGCTTTCACCTCAGGGTTTCTCACTCATAACACAATAATATCCCTGTTGGTATATTGCAGAACTAAGCCTTTGAAACTCATTTCTAATGTAGGTCTTGCTTTAAGGACAGGAGAAGACTCGGTGTTCCCCATTCACTTGAGACTGAACTACAAAAGTAAAAAGCCAATAACCCTGAAAGTCATTACATCGGGATGTTTAAAGGACAGACAAGGATTCTACAGAGGTAAAGAAATAGTATTAAGTGATTAAGGATTTGATTTTTTCAATATATAGAGAACAAACTTAAGACAATGAATACTCTTTGGCAGGTTTCCAATTTTTGCTGTACTACTGCAATGGTGATATAAGGCTGACATTGAGAGCACCATTCTCTGAAAATTACTTTTATGTCATTAATATTCTATTTTTAAGTTTAAGGTGAGTGAAACAACACACAAAGTGCTGCAGTAGAGGGATACTGTAGGTCAGGAGATGCAAGACCAACAGGTATTTACTTCCATCTCTGTAAGATGGGATATTATCATTTCACAGAAGAGTTAAGATAATTGGCCATAATGTTTGAGACAAAAAAATGTCAGCCCATGGCCTTTCTCCCAGGGGTCATGCAACAGAGGAAGAAAACAGAACATCACAATATATGAACACCTGAGTATTGTCCTCCTCTAAGTGCAGCCCTACCTAAATCAACAACAATAAAATCGGGTGATGTACATGAAAGCAGGTACTGTTCTTTCAGTATGACATAAATAACTATAAAAATCTCAGCCTGAGAAGAGGTTGTAAAAGATGCAGTGGATAGCCATGCAGAAGTTCTAAAGACAGATAAAACACAAGGAGTCCAAGAGATGGGCACGAAAGCACAGCAGGGCGTACTAGCAAGAGAGTAGTCAGGGGAGTCACACATCACCATCTGAATGATGGCAGACTTCTCCGTTTAAAAATTGATCTGTTTTTCTTATGCTATAAGTGAAATTTCGTGGAAGAAAAATTTGCTGATACTATGATTTAAAGATTTTTCTGAGAAGGTACACATAATACTTTGAAGATCTTTTCAATGCATGGGTTGGAGAGTTAGTTTATTAGAGTTTCTTTTTGAAGCTATTGGCTTTCCGTGGTAAAATTATTTTTCTTAAATTATTTTAATAAGAATTTCTGTGGGGAAAAGGCCCATTAAGAACAACAGCACTGGCTGATATCTTCTTTTGCCACTAAAAAAAAATCTGCAGACTCCATCTCTAGTTCTGGGTTATTCAGACATTTATTCAGACCAGTGACTTCATATACATAATGAAAATTCATTTTCCCAGTTAGAGAAAAGGAAAGAAAAAGAAAAAGAGATGTAACAGAAGAGTAAGAATAATAGTGACTAATCATGATTTTGCAAATAAATAATCAAGATATAATCCATAGCACAATTATGTGTGCAAGGGATCTCAAGAGGCCATCTAGTCCAATCCCTTGCTCAAATCTGGGTCAAAGCTGAATTCACCCCTAGACCAATTCCAAGCCCAGGATAACAGTTCTCTGACCCCTTCCACTCACACTCATGAAGTCCATCCCAAACTCAACAAGGCGGTTCACAATGTTAGTTATCTCACTTCTTCATACTAGCTTAGTTTTACTAAAATAACAGAAAAATAATGGCATAAAAGAAACAGCTGGTGTGGAAATACAGATCATAAATCAACTGCCTAACTAGTTTTGTTTGTTTTCATTAAACTAGTTAATGCTGCAGGACTAACAATGTCAGTAGGTTTTGTGCCTTGTGGTTGGACTCCCTGATGTGCAACACATTGCTGGCACTAGCAAAAACTTTGTTATATTCAGGATATTTGTATTTCTCTTATGTAAATTCTCTGAAGAACTCGAGGGCTAAGCACATGATGAAACATTTCCCTTCCGGACACTAATTGGGTTGCTTTCCTTTAATTAGCCATCTGTTTTCATAAAATCTGGAGGAATTCCATAAGTTAGCTATCTATCTCTCTGTCAGATTTCACCAAAATCCTGACAAGGAGTTAAGAAGTTCTTGGGTGAACACAGAGGGACAGACTGACAATGTGTTTGAATAAGATTTAATTGCCTCTGGAAATGAGGCTAAAATAGAGGCATGATTGGCAATCACTTCTGAAGACAGGCCCACCGACAGACTATAATGCAGAGCTCAGGAGTTAATTTGATTTAAAAAACAACACCAAACACCCACACGACCAAAAAAAATAACCCACAAAAAAAAAAAAAAAGATCAGGGGACAGAAACCCATCAACATTTCAAACGCTTCTGAATTTTGGGAGGTGAAGGCAGAGCAAATACTACACTCCCTCAGATGGACAGACAGGACATGGTCTAAAATAACTAGTGGTAAGTCAGGGGTTTTAATCCTTAAAAAGTTTAACTGAAGTTTGGTGAAACGTTCAATAAAATGCATCCTAAGCTCATTTTGACCTCACCTATCCTACACAGAATTAATTTTCTTTACTAACCCCTGACAAGCACCAGACATTCTTTAGAATCTGACAGCAATCTTGCACAGCACAGAGGAAAAGTGGTAAGATACTATTATTATCTATGGCAACACACACACTGATGAAGAAACACTCAAAGAAACTACAGATCATAATAGTTCAGACAAGGGCATCACTGACACAGATTTTTCTTTTTTTTCCTTAGCAAAATTAGAACCATGACAGACAACAAGAGACCTCTTGCACTCAGATGGAGGGGCTGGGGGAGAAACACAGCTCTTCTGCCAGCTGGCAGGTCAAACAAGCGTTCTGTAACCACCCAACTTTATCTTTCTGTAAAAGTGTATTCATAATTCAAGCATTTTCATGTCGCTACACTGAAGATACCGAGTTCCATGAGTTTTGTCTAGTTTATAAAGATTACTCAGTTTGCTGGGCTGTGTGTGTCATGAGAAATATGATGCTCAAGACATCTTGGTAAGTCAGAAAGAGAGCCTGCCTCTCAGGCATTGGTCTTTCTCTGCAAGTGGGGCACCAGAAAGCTCAACCAGAAAGGAATTCTAACTCATGCTCCAAGAAAAGACACAACCTAGACCTTTCCTTGCTTTAAAACTGTCCACGTGTTTTGACTTTCATAAATCCAAGATGACCCATACAACCATTGCAACTCTGTTGTTTAGAGAAAGCAGAAAAGACAAAAAATAAATACCAACTGACAGAAGCAGGACTTTTGTACCCATGGATAGACAATGTTCTCTCAGAGTCCAAGCTTGCCAGAATCCCTCAGGGCTTTCTGCAGCTGTATCTTTACGGAACCGGCCTCCCTCCACTGACGGGTAGCATCAGCCTCACTTTGAAAAGAATGATTGTCCTGCAAAGGAAAAGGAAAAAAAAAAAAAAATCACACATCAAAATAACTCAGAATGCCACAGCTTTCCTGCAACTTCTGGTCACTGAGCAGTTTGATGTCAGTACCTGCTTGACATTTGCAGCACAAATAGGTTACGCGAGGCAGCAGTCCCAGTGCAGCCAACTTCAGCCCCAGAAAAGTGACCGAACTGCAGAGCACTCTTATCAACCTCCTCTGCTTCACACCTGGGTTTCTGCCAGCTTAATCCACGCAGCAGCACAGAACTACACTTCTTGCTGAGACACCTCCATTGTCAAAAAGCCCCCATTATGCCCGATTAACCTGTAGTGATAGATTCTCTTCCCTGTACTAATCTGGTATAGAGCTGATGATTAAATCCTCATTTGCAAGGCAGACTACGTCTCCTGCATAAAGAGATCGCTGCTAGACAGCTATACCACATACCCAGTTAATTATGATTTTTATAATTTGGGCTCCTAATGGTTTCTTAGTCAGAAAGCAGTTATGGAAAAGCTTCAGTACATAAATACTGCATAAATTATCATAACTTAAGACAAAAAAAATTGGTTGGCATTCTAAAGCCGATAAACTGCATGTTACAGTAGTTAGAAAGAGTACAGAGTTTATGTACCAACCTGTATGGAAGTGCGTATTGCTCCTATCCACTTCTTAGAAGCTGGTAATCACAGATGGTCTCATAAAAGACTTGGAACAGAAAATAGATCTTCGCATTTCGAATGTGCAAGATCTACATCTACATTAACAGATTTGTAATTCACAGCATGACATTCAATGAAAGACGACATGGTAAGGGTGTTGTACATTTTAACATACTTACATAATGAGCAATTATGTTGAATGTATTCAAAAATAGAATTTTCTGTAGGTTGGGAAAAATCCACAATTAGTAATCGTTTTCCTTTCCTTTCTAGAAATTCTGATGACTTGCATGGTTTACATGACTTTTTTTTGGTGCATTGACGCTAAACGCTTTTTATATAATAAACAGTGGTCCCAACCTGAAAAAACATAAGTTTTTGAAATGAAATAATATAATGAAATATTGTGATTCTACAACACTTCACAGAAGCACTACAAAAAACTCCTTTATGCCAGTGCACTGCTTTATTTTTTTCCAGTCATCTCAACGATGCTAATTTTATTTTGTTGTCAGGGACAAAGATAAGAGTCTACTCATTTTCCCTTGTGAGGCAGCAAAACCAGAAAGGAACATGAACTCCACTACTCAGAGAATACTGCTGTGTTAGGGAGGTACAGATGGCCCAAAAAAAAGACTCAGATATCCGAAGGAAGCAACAGCCTGGTGCATCGATTCCCTGACCTTTCTGATTTCCTGTTATGTACTGCAAGACCACCACCACATGCCCAAAGACCACAGCGATACACACCAAAAACACCTTGGTTTAGAATAATTATTTGAGATGTTCATGAATTCTAAAATTGTTCTCCCAAACTCCAGGCCATTTTCATGTTGTAGCAGAGCAGAAGAGTGAAGTAGAGTGTCTTTTTGTCAATGGAAGTGAAAAAGCTGCCGTTAGCTTTGTTATTTTTCCGTATCAATCATTCCACCTCTAAAAGTCTTACCGCACTACGTGCCTCAAGGATGGAGGACCGTATGGGAAGTTTGTAATTAATCCAAACCAATGTCACATGGAGTCAAAGTGACCTTATTCCAATCAGCGAGAAAGGCAATATAAAACCACCTGCATTTTCAGTTGCTTATAGAAGCTACTTGCACTATAAATCATAGTCAATAATGATTCATACCAAACAGAGCTCATTTAAGCTTTGCTACTCACAGCCTAAGACTGTAAACTCTGGTACTTGTAGTCAACTTAATTCAAGTAGTTTTCTCTACTGGACCTTCTGTTGCACATTTTCTTCTCCTCTGCATCAGGCTCTTTAGCTTTGGGTACATCTGCAATTGCTGCAGTGGGTTTTATTTTTTACCCTCCTGCTCAGTTGACCATTGTAGTTAATAGCACATTGGTTTTGTTGTTTTAAACATATTAAAGCACCTTTGGTGCTTCCATTTCTACAAGTCATTTTTAATACTAATACTTTGATGACATTTTGTTTCTAGTATTCTTGACTGCACAACTGACTGCAGTGACTGACAAGGTCCTACAACCTGCGCTAAAACCAGCGGTGATGCCAGGACAGCTTATTTCCATGCCCTGGTAGCTGTCAACCATACCTGAAAGTTTAGCCAAGCCTAGATCTGACTTGTTTTAGTATTAGAAGCACTGTGAACCACTCTGGACTGGCAGCAATGCTACTTGTCTGTGCTGAGGAGCCGCTAAGTCACACAGCCACTAGACATCTGTCATTCTCTCAGGTCAGAAGACTGCTTTGCAAACAGGATTTAGCTCGTGAGTCACTATTTAGCCTCCTATGATCTAGAAAAATCGGTTATCAAGCACAGATTGCCTTTTCTCTGTGACTCTAAAGCCACAAGGAAAGCATCTTGGATGCCCTTATTTTTCAGGGAGGGAAAGAGAGAAAACTATAGCAGCATTATTGCCCTTTTTGATCTTTTCTTCTTTCTCAGTATCAAAGTGCAAAGAGAAACAAACCCTTGACTTTCTGCAGCAAAGGACAACGTACTAAATGCATTTATTGGCAGGGCCACTTTGACACTGATGATTAGAGCAGATGAGATAAAAATATGTATGAGTTATGTTTGACTTCTGTGCAAGTGGCCACTTTTGCCTGGGAAGCAAGAATGAGTGAAGAACCTCTAAATAATCCCAATGAGCAGCAAACACTTCGGCAGCATACTGGAAGGAAATTAGGGTTAGTCAGCAGAGCTGAGAAATTTTTTATTCATAGCTCAGTATATTCCTCAATCCATTCGAGAATATTGCAAAACAATGAAGATCCTGCACAATCCGCCTTTCATCTCCCCTCCCTAGAAGAGATGCACATGGAAGTGCATGTGGAAAAGTTTTTTCCGCATTAGCCAGCAGTAACGTCACTGAGAATTCTTTAGCAAAATTCTTCATCGCGACAATTGCATTAGCAAATTTAAAATGCATTTTCCTAAGTTTAACCAACTAATTTAGCATAGGCAAATTGAATGACTCATTTCACAAGTGCTTCACATTTATTTCTCAGCAAAATTAATCCTGAATATGGAAAGCTGCTTATATAGTAGATATTAATATATTTTGCATCATACTTGTTCCTCCCTAGCTTTACCTCCTTGGTTTTATATTTTTTCCATGCCAAGGAAAACAAATGTTGTATCAGAATAAAAAGCTGCTATCACTTTAAGCCTCAGTTTGAAGCAATGAGGAGTTTTTCAGCAAAACTCTGAGTGGTTTAAAGATTCCCCCCTCATCCCTGTGTCCTCAAGTCACCACTGATGTCTCAGAATACCTTTTTCATTAAAACTTAAAGCCTCGTGGATTTTCACAGATGGAAACCAGACACCTCATATATTCCTATCACAGGAAACAATTGTCAGGGGACTCGGAGCGCTCTTCACTCATCCCCACCGCCCAAAGGCAGGGGATGGAGTGTCTCCTATGGGATAGAAGATTGTCAATTAATCTTCATGATTACATAGAAGATAAACACAACTACAGACAAATACTTAAACCTGATTTCTTTGAGTGTTTCAGCACAGGGAAGTTGGTGAATAAATAAAAAGAAATCATAAGAGATTTGATATGGGATAGTAAAACATTAAATAGCTCACTTCCCAGTATCATTCTGACAACATGACATTTGGGCTGCAGACTGGATACCAGCTAACGCTGCAGGTTTTTATATAGGCACGTTTTGAACTGTAGGGGCCCGGGAACTGCATTCGGGATTAGTGACGCGTGTATGTTCTAGAGCAGAGTCAGTCCCCCTGCAGCAGGCACTGCTTATCTCATGTTCTGCTCCCACATCCCTTGAAAGCTGAGGCTATGGCCCAGCTCAGACACCAGCAACTCCCCCTCCATCTGCAACAAAAATCACATAACACGGCTCTCGGGGCACGCAGGGACTGAGGACTATCTGCTTCATTCACCTTCAGTCAGATTCTGTGGTTGAAGATTGTATTTTTGGCTCTGTCTTTACAAACTTACAAACTTTTCTCCTGAAAACAAAAAAAGTTTTCATGTGGGAGACTTTCCAATGTCCAAAATTTACAGTGCAGGGAATCAACCAGTATTGCTCTGTCCATTAGAAATCCTTGGTCAGAAGTTCAAATTGAAGTCATCTTTGGAGCAGAAGATCAGGATTTCTGCTGTGCCATGGCATTGTCAGAGATCTCTGCTGACACATAACCATGATGTGCCATTATATAACAGCAAGTTCAAGTTTTACCTGGATTTGGACAGAAACACGTTCCTACCTCCCCTTTGAAAAGGCCTTTAGTCTGTTTTATAAGTCTATCTTTTGGGAATAATTATAAGTTGATTGCAAACACGGATCACTAGATAAAGAAGATGGAAAAGATTCTTTTGAAATATAGACAGATTTTAGAAAAAGGAAATTTGTTTTAAACAGAGACATACAATAACCTCAATGCAAATTCCCACACCCACTGTCACATACAGTTTCTCTTTATTCAACACACTCTCACCTTACCCTCCAGAATATCAAAAAGCTCACTTTCAGGAGCATGTCTGCATGTTAGGAAAAAGACGAGTTTTGGCACTAAATTCAAAATGCTTTGAATGCACCAGGGAAACAGGAAAAAGAAAAGATGTACTCAAATACAAAAAATCACCAGAACCAAATAAGATTTTTTTCAAGTGACCTCTTTAATTAAACCAAAGCAGAAACACTGCTAGTCACCAATTTTCCTCCTTTTGGACTTAGCACCATGAAATCGAGAAAACGAGCAATGTCATGGAGACAGGACCATTCCTCCATCCAACATACAATTTTTCCCTGGCTGGTGTTTGACAGCGTGCCACCAAGGAATTGTTTGCAAGCATTCATACAGCTGCAAGTTTCCTATTTCAAACACAGATGGAGCTGAATCAGAGAAGGCAAAAAAAATCCCCTACACGCTCACCACACACAAGCCATTGAACTGCTGGGGAATTTGTGCAACCACCTACTCTGCTGCTGCTGTACATGAGCTACTGACACCATCTCAGGGGAGCAGAGGGACATAAACACTTTAGTTAATGGGCACAGCTTGCTGCTGCTGCTCTTTGGAGTCTGGTCTTTGTGATAGGTTTCACCTCGCTCCAGGAACACCCCTGCACGTTCAGGGCCACCGACTCCAGCATGAGACTTCTTGTCACTGGAGTAACTACCAAAAAAGCGTTAACCAGATTGATTCAACTCACCCATACTAGCTTTAAAACAGGAGAGGAAACGCTATCAAGGAATTTCAAATGCTAGAATAAGTTTTGATTTCATTTTTATCATTAATAATACAGCTCAGAAACAGTTACCAAAGAATGGAACAAGTTAATAGAAGAAACTTCACCTTTTTTGCATACAGAGATTTTCTTTTTAAAAGGCAAATCAGAGAAAGTTTTCAGGAAAGAGGCCCTCTTGTGCTCCCCCTCATCTTATAATCTTTCTCAATAATTGAACATCAGATTAAACCACTCCTTTATTCCACTGATTCTCTCACAAACCCTATCCTAAACAGCTTACCTCTGCAAAGCCCAAACACTATGAAGATGCTTTTTGTGGCATCATAAGTTTTTACAAGGATACCATCCTATGACAAGCACAAAGACAAACTAAGCAAAGTATTAACTAGAAGGTACTGGAAAGTTATCATTTTTAAGGTAATATTTTATAGACTAATAAGATTTTTTTAAAAAATCAAGTAATATATCCAGCTCAAAGCTACTCTAAATGCAGAAAGAGAAAGCATACAGACTAACACCACTGGCTTCTAGACAAAGCTTGTAACTTCTTTGCTAAGAGCAATTCTGATATTTCAAGAGAATCAGACTAAAGCCTTAAAGATGCCTTATTTCCTGGCACAGCAAAATTATGAATATTCTTCTGGAAGCAGTAGGTGTTTTCCAAGATAATGAAGTAGTTCGATTCTCACAGGAATAAGTGCATCCCTCATGTCTCAGTTCTGCTTTCTCCAGAGCTCTGATTATATTTGGCTGGGTCAGGGTTTGAACCACAGTGGTGCGAGCTGTGTTACACAGGCCACTAACAGATAAGCTGAAGTACATCTGCTAGTTTCATGGGAAGGTTCACGCAAGCATTAGATTTTTTTCTGCAAGAGACTTCAAGATATGGACAAATCTTAAGTAAAAATAATTTTTTAAAAAAAACTTTACAGTATTTTACCAAGAAACCCCAGGTCTGTGCTTTTATGTCCACTGACTGGAAAGTTCTCTTGGAGTTTCTAAAACACTGCAGAACTGAAAACGTTCTAAAGGAAGCCACCATGAGAACATATACCTCAGCTCTATCAAATACAACCGCTGAAATCCATTTGCTAGAGTCCTGGTGAGGAATGCTGCCTTTTTGATCAAAACCTTCTAAGGTTTCTCAAGAGACACTGATCCCTCAGTTTCCATTTAGGAAGATGAATCAATCAACCTCTTCTCTAACAGAATTTAACAGTCAATGGTTTTCTAACATTAATGTTTCTTTTCCACTTCTAGAGAAGTGAATAGAGAAAAATGTCAAGTTTTTCAAACATTTTTCCAGCCTGCATTAACAGTTAAGGAACTCCACTCTGGGAATGGAAATACTTTCAGATCTCTGTCCAATTAGCAATCAAAAAAGTAGAAACTAGTGGTGCAAAGTCCAGAAACATGTTTCTTTCTGTCTCTATGGCTCAGATGTAATTTAATATCCGTGTAGATTCAAGTGTCACTGCAGGCCTGCATCAGTTATCAAATCAAGTGCAATCTTGTCTTGTGATATCAGTGCAAATCAGGGTTTCTTAAAGACCAACTTATTTGAATTTAATAATCAAGGCTTCTTGTGGAGTCACAGTTGTTGTGCAACACCTTCAAAAATGGGCTACCACTTATAGTGGCAATGAAATTGCCTGAACTTTGAAATTCCTAACTAGGTGACATGGAACTTCCTCAAGCTTTGGGGGAAATAGAGGATAGAATTTTCTCTTGTGCAAACCAGAAAAAATAATAGCCCTTCAATTTCAACCTAAATAGCATCTGGGAAACAGCTTTTAGCTGAATTAGGCTTAGAATGTGATGTTTAAATTAAACTAATCTGAGAACCAAGGGCTATTATTTAATAAGAAAAGGTTTCATATCTGCTGAAGAAATCACTACTATGCTTTTTTGGCCGACAGCAATTTTGAGCAATGATCACTCTAAAAAGGCTGATGATTTATAGGTCTTTAAGAGGAGGTAAGAGGCCACGGCACCGGGGAAGCAATCTAGTCAGCAAGTGCATCGTGGCTACAGCTTTGGCATGATAATTTTTAGTAACTTTTACAATTCAGGTGCAGAAAAAGTCTTCCGAGAAAGGTTACCAAGCAACAGAGCTGCTGGCAAACAGCAGCTGAACCAGGGCACTGCTGACCAAATTCCCCCTTTCTAGCTCTTTGCCTGTACATCAGAGAGCAGTTGCCCGCCCTTCCCTCCCGGGCAGAGCTGCTGCACACCAGGCACCCTTACACTGCAGGGCATCCTTCAGCGCCAAGTGACAGGGCGAGCTAATCCAGCACAGATTTCACATGAACACCTCCAGTACAACACGTGTGCCGTGGTGGAGCCCAACACGGCTTGCAGAGGTTTCCCCCTCTGTTCAAGCTGAGGCAGGGTCTGCTCTGCCTCACCCGACTGCTGCAGCAGAACTATCACACAACCATCATAACATACAGGAGAGAATCATCTACGTGGGGCAGTTCCCACATACACAATGGCACAGCAACTCCCCTGCGGAACCCTGCAATTAAGTCAATAAATTCCAATTTGCCCCTAACTAAAAAGAGCAAGAGCAGTGGCAAACGTAGACAAGCAGCACAGCCAGGTATTTCTCTTTACTGTTACTCTTCTTGCTTTTATGTTCCCATTTTTGCTTTTCCTCATTTACTTTTCCACTTTACTCCAGTATTTGGATACCTCTACCTATCCTGTGTGTCGCAGTGTTCCTCAACAGGACTGTGCTTCTGTTCTTTGCATTGTTCTTGCAAGAATAACACTTCTTGCTTTCACTCACTATGCCAAAATTGCACTCTTAACTTTAATCAATAAGGTTGTTCTACTTGCTGCCCTGGCACACCCTCAGAACGGGTCCTTACGAACAGCAGAAAATATTTCTTATTTGTCCTTGAGATATAGTGTTCTCAAACTACTGTCTTGTATTTAAAAGCTCTTGTGACACTTCCCATCCCATCTTTCCCCCACTGCCAACTGAAGAAACTAACAAATAATCTTTCTCAGGCAAGAGATGTTTGTTTGGATTTGCGCCGATGTAAATACTTGCATACGGCCTCCAGCCCCAGCACAAGTATCTCATAGGGATTTTGTCTTCTGCTGTAGCTTATTTCTAGTCTTTTCCACTCTTTCCCCACACATCTGAGGGTCATCTCTAGGTTCCTTTCACTGAAGGAGTAACTGCCCTTTCTAGTTTAGAATTTATAAGGAATAGTTTGATGAAGCCAAGCTACGATTTCAGCTATGGTCTTTTCCACAGAGGCAGGGCTCTCACCTGTATGGAAAGAAGATTCCAACCAACAGGCACTACAGTTCCCCCCACACCAGAGTGACTATCTGTCATAGCAACAGGATTTTCGTCTTCCTTCTTACAAGAAATTACAGCCAGTGGAATCCCAGGAGGAGAGTGTGCCCCTACCAGAAGGAAGCAAGTGCAGGAATACTTTGTAATGAGGAACACAGAGTCCAATCTGCAACTTGATTTTGAGTTTTGCAAAGGAATCTCCAAACAAGGTTTTTCAAACACAAATGGTCAAAGTCCAGCAAAGCCCTAAAAATTTTATAGAACTTCTGTAGGAAAAATTAGCTCTGTTTGTCTTTCCTGTTATCCACCATCACTTGAAAGATATTTTAGGAGTTAAAATCTGAGCAGATTGTATGCTTCATGTGTCAGTTCAAGATACTGTCTACAAAACAAGTTGGAAAGTAGCACCTTGCTGCAAGGAAGTTCCGCTATCAAAATTTATATCCATTATTTCATTTTGTTGTCAAACTCGTCCACCTACCGAGGAATTCAGTTGGTCAATTATCACAAACTAGGAATAGAATTTTAAAAAATTAAGTCTTTAGTAAAAGCCTCCTTTTCCTCTTAACCCATAAAAGTTGATAGCAAAAACTTCACAACTACTGTAGCTGAAGACCATCTTCAGTAAACTCTGCTACGAATAAATCATAACTGGCTCAAGAGCAGACTTCATTACAGCCCTTCCAACTCTCTGCTGCCTGAAAGGGTTTCCATTGCTCACAATGGTTGAGAGCATTTAAGGTTTCTGCCCGATTCAGTGTAAAGAGGCCCTTTCAAAGGGGAGCAGTTGTCCTTATGGTTTATAAAGGGCTTACCCTTGAAAATGTTGTACGTGCAACCCATCATACATTCATATAGTCTGGTGCAACAACACGTTTGCTGTAAGGGAACACGAGATCTCCAGAGGCTGATTTCTCCCATCCTCTAGTGGATGTAGATTTATAAAAGAAAGAAAAAAAACAAACCCCAACCAACAAGCAGCCAAACCATAAAAACCAACCAAAGAAAAAAAAAAACACAAGGCACACATGATGATGAGATTAATCATTCAAGCTGTTTCTCCGAAGAGATCCTGAATACACTCTCCTCACTTCTACACGTCTAAGTCCATCCAGCAACCACTTCTAAACTATCGTCAGGCACTGTAAGCATCTAAGCCGTGCTTAAAGGGGGAAAGTTTTCAAATTATTGAAAAAAAGCTTTGATGCCTGTGTAATAACTCAAGATATTACACAAATCTAGTAACTGACTGCAGAAGGTAGAATCACATTCTGCAGTCAGGTCACTCCAGTGCTCCAGATAATCACTCTTCTTTCAGATCCAGATTTCTTGTAACTGATGTACAGTAAGAGCTGTGATTATCAGAAGTGACTATTTACTGCCAGACACAAAACCACCAAGACTGGAGTAAAAAAAAAAAAAAATTAGATTCTTTCTTATTTTGGAGGCAACCAGGATTATTACCACTTCATCCATTTATTGCTACTTCTTCCTTTCTCCTTATTGATCCCAGAGATTCACAAGTTGTAGCTTGCTGTGACACAGTATTTGCTGTAAGATATAGCTACAACTTCGAAAATGGGCTTTCCTCGACACCATGCTTCCAGGAAGGCATTGTGGCTAGATCTACACTGAAATACGTAACAATGTAGGTCCAAAACGACTGCATGAAAGGCAAAAATAAGCAGGCAGAAACTCAAAGGCAGAGACAAAAACAACCCCTAGAGAAGTGGGATGCTAGAATCCCTGCATCCAGCAGGAAAGCAGAGCTCTGCACACTCTGCAAAGGTAGGAAGCTGCATTCTGCAGCAGATGGCAACAAGTTTCCCATTACATCCATAACATGACTTCATTTTTATAGAAGCAACAGTGATGCCTTCTTTACTGCAGCATCCATGAAACAGAAAGTAGCTTAATATATTTTTGCAGACCCCAGACCAAGACACCTTTAAGGTCTGCAAATCTCCCATTGACTTTGTCATGCTGGCCAACTCTTTGAAGTTATGTCTGCAGCTCAGAAATCAGCTGCCAGCTTCCGAAAGAAGTTCCCAGAACTATTAAAGGCAGAAGTGTTATTGAGTAGGTTCAGGTTATTGCAAGGTACAACATCACAGACCACAAACTGCCTGCCAACAAGATCCCAGGAATGAAGATGGGCTTCCTTGCGGTAACACCTGCACAATATGCTGTAGCTATCGTAGAGCTGTTACAGCTCTTCCAATATTCTTCACTCCTTCTATACTTACATATATCTTGCAGCAGATATTTGCATATCTTTATTTCCTTCTTTTCTAGCAGAAGTACTTAAACCTATATCTGAGTTTATATTGATTACATACCACACATCATCTAACAAGAAAATAGGCAACAGAGGTCTTGATATGTATTTGGTAGTGAAAAGATGCACAGATCATTTTCACATGAAGATAATCTAAAATGAGAAGTTGATATAACAAAAGCACTTGCCTGAGCATTAGTCCCATACTACTTTGAACCCAAAATTTGATATAAAGTAACAAATGCAATGCTGGATAAGAAGTATTTTTCCAGAGAGGCACTTCTTCCAGTTAAAGGGTTTAACATTTGGTAAAATTTAAAGTTTAAATTAATTACCATCATTACAGTTTATCTTGTAGAAGCCAGCACCTGAAAATATAGGTATGATCTCTCTCCTAATTTCTGAGCCTTTAAAATGGTTTGGTTAACTTATTAGAATCAGCTAAATGAGGAATACAGTACCTCACTAAATACTTATCCCATAAATCATTGCTTAATGCAAATATCAAGTGCTTTTAATATTTTTCTTGGCAATACTATATTTCTTGGCAATACATCAGGATACTGAGCACAAGCTCTCTATGAGTGTCTAAACCTGCCCATAAACAATTTATCAACCCATCTCAACCCACCTCGTGTAGTCGACTACACAGTCTTTTCCCTCATCAACAAGAAACTCAACAGTTCCTTAGCAAAGCACCCCAACAAAATTTGCTTTTAGTGCCTATTCCTTCTCTGTACAACTTCAAACCTGAGGCGTGTATCTCCAGCTCCACATAACTCCATGTTCAGCCAAGCCCATGGCCCTTCATCACAGACACTGCAGACAGAGCAAGCTGCAGGAAGCATCCCTGAGCCACCACCAATCTCACTCCTGCCCAGCTGCTGCCTTTTAAAGTAATGCCCCTGAGGAGCATCAGTGTGATCCCCGCCCTAATTAGTATCCACCCCACTCTGATCCTTAACACCTTCCCAGATGGGAAGCTGTTGCTGAAAGCAGTTTTTCACAACTAGAAATAGCATTATTTCTTTTATGTGTTTTCCCAATAACACTTCAGGACTATTTAAATTCTCAGTACAAACTTCAGAGGTGGGTGCTGGAAGTTGCTTTCACCCATTTTGTCCTAATTCCAGAGTTAAGACTCAGCAGTTCTCATTATTGTCTGCTCCCAAATACTTCAGTACAGAGGAAAAAGCTGAACCAAACACTCGTACTTAAACAAAGCCTTATCCCTCTGAAGTTTAAACTCATGAGTCCTTTAAATCAGCTTTTACACATGCACGTAGTACCTATTGTCTCCTATTAAATACCTTCCATCAAGATTGTGTACTGTGACCCGCAACCCTCAGAAACATAAAACAGAAGATATAAGTTAACTAGGACTCTCAATTCCCCAAGTTCAAAACTATCTAGCAACTTACATTAAGTAGAAGACTTCTAGGAATCCAATTATTGAGGTGGCAGTCTGTCAGCTTGCAGCAGGTGATTCCCCTGTCTTAGCTGGATCCTATCTGCAAGGATGGATTGCACTCCACTTTATATCACACTGTCCCTCCTCCTTCCAGGACATCAGGAACTTCCACATCTTCCAGCTACAGGAAGGTTTCTTATTCTTCGTCTGGTTTTATTTGTCCATCTCAACATCACTGAGGCATCGTGGTCTGACAGTGACACTTGCGTGGCTGAGGAATAAAGAAAAATTGGTTTAAATTTCAAATTGTGTCTGCTTTTCTGGCAATGATTAGCCACAATTTTCTCTGACACCCTGAAATGTTCTAAAGTATGGCTTTTCCTTCCCTTGGGGTAGAAATAGCTCATATGCCATCTGCCCACATGTCCATCTTTACATGTTTCTCTGCTCACTCATATTTTCTTACCACAAAATAAAAACTGCAATCAGATAGCAAACATAGACTGAAGTTACTTGGAGCCACATTCATCCTCTGAATCAGCAGAACAGGAGCCTGCTCCACGCTAGAAGATGTTCTGCTTCGCTAACCCGAGCTAGTGACAGCCATGGTATTTCTTCCGTGGCGTATTAAGAGTGTTGCCACGCGTCCATGGTACAAAGAATGCCCACGGGGTACAGAGTGGCATGCTTTGTTGGACTCTTATCAGTAAAAATACAGAATATAATTAAACATTCCAGAGATTTTACAATAAACATAGCTTTTCCGACAATCAACAGCACAAAACACTAGGAAGGACTGTTAAACACATTCTCTTTTTTAATATAAAAGATGGGATTTGGGAAAATAATGCAGCAGGCGTTAAAGACTTCCCAAAGACTAGCATTAGGAAGCCAACAGTGATCTGTAACAGGTAGTGCTAAAAATTTTCCCACTGCTATTCAAAGTTGCTATTATTTCAACAAGAAGCAAACCCATAGTCACGACAACAAAACTAGAAAAGTTGGCAATACTGCATGACGAGGTGCTTGTTAGGGAGTTGTTCAGGATACACAGGGCAGTTGGGGCAATGGCAATTCAAGATACATCGTTCACAGTTAATATGACAAAAAAATAAAAGGTTAAATCATGTAAATATTACGAAGTTAACGTCTTCCTCTGATGACAAGAGGAAGAAACAACTTCAGAATAAATGTGACATTGACCCAGCAAGAGTCTATTAAATTAGAAAACTGCTGCAATTGATTGAGAACACTTGGACTGCACCTCCACAGAGAGTTCTGTCAGGATAAAATATCTTCTCATGGGAAAGGTCAGGCTTTTGAAAAGATGATTTATTCTAAACAGAAACTTAGTCATTTTTTCCACTTCATTGACCAAATGTATTAGAATAAAAATCCAATTGCTATTTCTAATTGATTTATTGGTAGGTCTTGGAGACCTCATTCCAGTAAAAATATTATTTTTGCATCTTCCAGATGAGAAGGATTCACAGCTTGGAAAAGCAACCTTCCATTGCAAAGGAAGTATGACATTAAATACAAGAATTGCAATGCGATTTGGTCAGCAGAACTTGCTGCAATGCCATATTCAGGCAACTGAAGCATTTCAACACTGCAGAACACATTAAGAGATGAACTCGTGTCACTGTACACCATATTGAATTTGAGACTAAGTCATTTGCAGCAGATATCACATTTCCTACTTGCTTTGTACCATGTTAGAAAACCAAATTTGAAGTAGGGACCTACAATGAGTCAGAAATATTTTAGTTTTTATAAGAAAACATCCACTCAATGAACCCAAAATGTATTAAAGGCCATATTCCTACTGTAGCATTATGGGCCATGACTGGAACGGGAGCTGAGATTTCCTTCACAACATTGAAGTCACACCCCTGTCCTCACTGTGCTGAAGGGCAAATGCAGGCTAAGAGGAGGCAGCACAGGTGTTTCTCTGGCACCAGTTCCTCCCTGTATGGGGAGCAATGGACAGAGAAACATTGGAGCTCTATGTTTTGCACAAATGCAGGGTGAGTGGCTGGGCTTGCAGAGACAACCTACAATACAGATGCTGCCGTGCATGGCAAAGTCCCACTGCCGAAGCACTCCTCCCCCTCATTGCCAGACTTGCTTGGGGGCCACAAGATGACTTATCTTTTTTTTCAAACTTTGTCCACACCTGCACCTCAGAAGCCTGACTAATTACACATCAGGCATCAAACCTCTCCCTTGTGGAGACATCTCAGCTTCCACTGCAGAGGTGATGCTGGAAGCCATTTGGTCTTCCGGCTGGGAATTGTATAAACCCACACCATTCATCCCTTGAAAGGGAAATCTAGAAAAGCCCCTTAAAAGAAAGCTGGCAAGTGGAAATGATTCTTTATCCCAACCACATTTCTCCGAGCAGCATCCATTCTCCTCCTACCTCTCCTTCCCAAAGGACAGGTCTGTTCGCTGCAGTGCACGCTTCATACCGCCAGCTTCCAGCAGCCGCCAGCTCAGTCCTCACAGGGATGGGGTGGGGAAGAAGCTAATCAAACCCAGCTTTCCTAGTGCTGTCACCAATACAAAAGCAGCACTTCTCACTGCGCTCTAGAGCTTGCAAGGTGTTCACAGGAGATTAGATGCTCCAAGACATCTGGCAGGCTACAAGCAGAACTGGGGGCACAGGAAAGCATTTTAAGTGATCAGCCCTCACGGTCCACAGAGCCAGCATCCCTAGATGAACACCCATCCTCAGATCTGCTCTAGCTTGCCTCTTCTCAGACTCTTCTGGAATCTAGTGTTTCACAGACAACTGTCAAATGACATAAAATTTTTAAAAAGCAGGAGAGTAAATCCATTCCTATTTTATTACAGTTTTTACTGAAAGACAGACCAGTCTTAAGCCCAGGCCAGGTGTTTTGCATTGCCCTGGAAAAATAATAGACAGGAAATAACTACCTCAATGGTATAAATTAATACACAGACCACGCTACTGGCCTTCCAGCAGATTAATGCTGGCTCCCCTTAATCAGGTGGGAAACAGACTAAAACAATTCAGCTTCTTCACTGGAAGACCGTCTTCTTGGAGAGAAATCTTGGAGAGGTGAAATGCTTTTTTATGCACTAATTTAAGAAAAAAAAAAAGCCTCATACTTTCTAATCCCAGTGCCTAAGTAAGCTACCAAAACACTTGGTAAACTTCTCACGTGCTGTAGCAAATTGAAGTACATCAAGCCAGTGTCACCTTTACAGCATACACAGTGTTCTGAGGTGGGTCAATTCCTATATGTACCTAACACCTTTTTTCCACAAAGTAAAATTCCATCATAGCCACCGAACTTTACTCCCTATCTGACTATATAAGAGGTTACAAGAAAAATTTGGAAAACCAAAAACTACGAGTTATTTCCCAGTGGTTCTTCTTAACCATTCTGACTTTTCAGCACTTGTTGATGATACTTCTATTACTGCCTGCCTTTATACCTTTGAACTGATTTTTTTCTTGACTGGGATAATGACTTTAATGATGACACACTAATATATAGTAATATTTTCAATTGCTTTTAGCTCTTCAGGGAAAGAATTTCTTTTCAAAAGTTATAAGACGTACAGTCCATAGAACGTCTGCAGATCCAGATGTTCAGCTCTAAGTTGTCTGCATAACAAGTCAGGAAATCAAAGTAAACCTACTATTCTACAGTGGTCTATAATTTCATACCTATAAGTTTACCAGGAATTACATTAAAGCTGCTGTGGGGAAAAAGTGAATTAACAACTCTGACTCCAGAGGACTTCATTTTATGCTAGATGCAGTGTAAATGTACTTGGAAGGTGATATATTTCTTGTTGATTTACCCACATCAGTTTAATGTCACCGATATCTTTGGCTGCCAGAAATGGTAAATAAGTGTGATAAACAACATGTGCAGTCTAGTCAAATATACACTCATTGTAATGAAACAAGGGAAATATTTTATAATATGCTTGTGATCCAGCACAGAATACCAACGAGCTGCTGTGTTACTAAATTTTAGCATATACACTTATTTCACATATTGACGCAATTTTATCCACAATGTTGTTTTACCGACAATTTTTGTCACAATAGGTATTTTCTTTTAAATTACAGTTTTCTCAGGGATTTTACCTCTGATGGAGTGTTTTTCATTTGAATATTTCTTTTTGCTTTTGGCTGAGAGAAGTAGGGCCCAATGAACCTGATTAAAACACTGTCCTAAGGCAGAAACCATTATTGTCAAGTGCAGATAATCCACATCTGAAAGCTGCTAATCAAAACTGCTCATGCATGGAAAAGATATTGACTGCTCTTCCTATTATCTCACAAAAAATAAATAGATTCACAGCTGTGCTGAGGACTTTGATCACTCATTCCCTGGAAGAGTTAACTTGATAATTCAATAAATTACTTGTGCTATCATATAAAATTCTAAAGTGACTTGGTCTACATGAAGAAACTTTGACTAAGTTTGAAAGCAAAATTCATGCTTAGAGTCTTGCGGAAAAACCCAATAAAGTAAAAAAAAAATAAATTAAACTGCTTATGACAAAGTGAGAGACCCAATATTTGACCCTTGTCCACCCTCTTAAGTCTACAAGTTGCCATGGGTTTATACAAAATCGTGGACAGCATAATTTTGATCTCCTTAAAGCAAATAAAGGATAAGTATTTCCCAAAAGGACACTCGTAGCTAGGACTGAATGGGGCTGAGCTCTAAATCAAAATGCCATGGACAGCTGGTGAAAGAATAGCTCCCGACAAAACCCCTTATTCATTTGCAGTCAGATGGCGCTTCTGTAAAAGAAATTGGAGGAAACAAGGAAACAAAAAAAAAATCCTATACATTGACAGCTCCATCATTCATGTATTACTAGGTAAGCATATTTTCTGTGAGCCAGGTTTTAGTCTGGAGAAGCGTTGCAGGTTACCTGGCAGCTTTGGCACAGGTTAATTAAGAGTAACCTGCAGAGGTTTAGCATCTCAGAAGCCGGGGCTGCTTTTAGTGCTGTGCTCCTGCCCAGTACAGAGTGTGATGCTCAGAGGCAAGAAACCACTGAAGCACCCTCGCCTTCCCCCAGCTGTACCTATCGCAGGAATGCAAGTTACCCAGCAGCAGGCAACCTCTTCAGGAAATCTGGACATGACTTGCAGCAGGCAGAACAAGGGGTAAACTGAGAAGGAAGAAAGAAAATCCTAAGAACTAGGCCATTCCATTCTTTTCAGACCTTGCTGGAATGCTGGCAGACTGAAAAATCAGCAAAAGAGAATTTGGCTGAAGAAGGTTATCAGCTGGTGTTTGAGTAGTGTAAAACAAGACAGCACAGGAATACACGCTGGGTGACCCAGAAGTGCACGTGAACTCCAGAAAAATCTTGGACTGAAAAAAGAAACCTTTGTGATGGAGATAATAAAGACTCAGAGGTGTTTTCCTGGCAGAAAACAGAATGAACATACCACAGATTTCACACAGAAAATGGTAGGAGCTGCATACTATGGGCAAAACAGATTTGGAACCAGAAGAGAAACTTTTTGGAACTAAAAGAGAAACTTTATGCCATTGACCATCTTTCCATGACTCCACTCTTGGCTCTACAGGACACAAGCTGACAGTGATGTGAGGCTGTAAAGAAATGTTTGCCATTCTGTCTTTAAAAAAGGGGACTTCTGCAGAATTAATTAATAGAGAACCAGCTGAGGGATATTCTGCATAAGGCTCTACAATATGACCTTTCTGAAGCCACGTAGCTCAAAGACATAATTACAATGGAAAAATCTTTAGTTCTGATTAGGAAGAAAACGTCAAGTGGCTGGGAAATCCAATGTCCAAATGTGAAAAGGGACAAAACATGATCAGAGCATTGTTGTCTGTCTTGTAAGACTACTTCCAGGCTCTTCTGATCAACTTTTTCCTTTGAATTGCATGTCTTATGGTAACAAGATTAAAGGGAATAACAATGTATTTGTTCTGAACAAGCTGAAAAATACATGATCCAAAGTTTTACTGAAGCAGAAATCAACATTCTGTAAAACAAGCAAACAACCAGACTTTGTTTTATCAGACAGGGTCCTCCTCTGATAGTAAGAAATCCCAGTATATTGATGTACCTGTGGTCAGTCTCCATGATGAGGTTTTCTCACCAAACCAAGCACCTCCAACCCTCTGTGCATAGCACAGCACCGACTTAACTATCAACAAAATAGAAATAAGATGCTACCCATAAATTGGCAGTCTTGCTTGCCACAGATCTTTAGGGAGAAGGGAGGTACCCTTGAGGGAGCGTCACTCCACCCATCGCCCTGTTCTTAAACTCTAAGGATCTTTTTTTTGATCCCATCAAAAATCCCAGGGTACTGAGCTAGATGAACCTTCAATTTAACCATGTTTGGTCATGTGAGAGAATCATCTGCTTGCTAGATGGCAGCACAGGCCGAAAGTGCAACACAGGAGGGGTCTACAGACAAGGAGGGAGGGAAAGGGATGAACAGCACATTCCCACTGCTAGAGCATCTGTCAAACGATGGTCTGTGGTAAAAGCAGCAGCACTCTGGGAGATGGAAAGTAGGGACATTGTTGAAACACACTGCAGTGGCCACAACTGTGACTTATGTATTGTTTACTTCTCAGGGCCACCACTGGGTTTCCATCAGCATCCACTACTGCATAAAAATGACAACTGTGAATAATACTTTAGTAAGATTTCACTATGCCTAGCAGTGAACTGAGCCATTAAGCTCAGGGGGAATTCAGGTCATTTTCAGAGATCAGTTATTGGAAATACAAAGCAGCATAAAATTAAATTTCTTCTTTTCCATGCAGGATATCAATTTATCAATTGATGTCCGTGAATGAGATCTATTGCAGTGGCACATATAGAGCTCTAAGTTTTATCTCACAGCGTTTGTGAGAATGCACAATGTTCTCAATGTCTTCTCAAGCACAGCCACGTATAAGCCAGGGGCAGGCTTTTTTGTTCTAGTGCTCTAAATTAAGCTCCATAAGCCACAGGAGGACCAGAAGTCCTTCAACCTCCACAGATTCAGAGCTACCACTAAACCAACAGAAGAGCACCAACATCTTAAAATTAGCCAACCTATTTTCACCTGTTTATATATAGATTTAAAAGCCTAACTTTATTACCCACTTTAAAAGTGCTGGCCTCTCATCAAATCAGGAACTGTTCTACAGCAGAAGCAGAGACAGATTGCATGAAACATGTTGTGATTTGCAAAGTTCTGTAAATATAAGCTAAGTAGTATAAAAAAAACCCCATGCTTATGAAAAAATATATAGCCCAAAAAGTAATTAAGGAAAGTATGCATAACAAAACAAGTTAGATATAAATGCAAATGATGTTGCACAATTCAGAACACCATATAAAATAAATATAATTCAATCAGTTTATGTAGGATACTAAGAAAAACCTCACATTCTGTTATTGACAGATGAAGAGGATTTAATTAGCAGCAGGGGAAGAGCAGACGGAAAACTATACCCAGTTAGAGAAGAAAAAAATATTTTTAGTAATAACACTTAAGTTTTTGACTAGTATAAGTTCTCCTGCTTCGAGTCTTTATTCAGCTTCTCTCTGATGTAAGGAGGAAGCAAAATAGTGTGGGGCAAGCTATTCTTGTATTGCTCCATCAACTTTTCTCACATTCTCCCTTCAAAAAGCTGGTACTGACTATCACTAGAAAGAGATTAGAGATAGAGGGACCTTGTTTTCCTCTCATGGGACAACTCCTATATTATAAAATCAAAAAAAAATCATGAGGCCTAAAAATCTGAATATTCTTAAAAATAGGGATCTAATCGAACAGAAAGCATTAATGAAGGTCTTTTTATTGATTTCTGTGGACATTACGTGGGACCTTAGAGATCTCAGCACAGATGAGAACTATAAGAGACAGTCACAGTCTTGTCAAAACCTGAAGTCTAATAGCTAAATGTGAAGTTGTTAAATCGGAGATCCAAAGACACCCGTCAAAATTTTATTGAGAGGCATGAACATTTCAGGTGACATCATGGTAATATGAGGTTCTAACACAGTGAAAGGGTGCGTTTCCTTTTGCTTTTCAAGCCCAGCTAAACATTCTCATCCTCTGCAGAAAATTAACACTGAAAGGGGAGGAAATTAAACTCATAGCTGAAAAAAATGTGTAAATCCACTAGAAGGTGAACCAGAGAGAAGCTTCTGCACGAGCCTGAGCAACGCAGACTTGTTGAAATCAAGGAACCATCACACAGGAGCAGACACCTCCAGCCTGTCTCACCCTGTCGCAGGAGAAGCATGTCCTGTGTCTCACCCTGCCCCAGGACAATCGTGTCCTAGGGAATCAAGGAGAACAACAGCTCCACGTGCACACCTCACTTGTAGTACAAGACAGATCCATAAAGCAGCTCACCTTCCAGCAGCACTTCTTTCCCATGTTGCCACTGATGTGCCGAGTCCAACAGCAAACCTATAGCATGGAGTCACACTGTTAAGCATTGAGAAATGTGTCTGTAAAACTTCAGATGATATAAAAAGCAAAATAAAGCAAAATAAAAAGTGTGGCTTTATAGCACATGGATGAAACAATTCACTGTACAAAATAACTTTGCTATCCTCTGGGTTTGGGCGCTTGTCTTGCAGCCCATGCAAGCAGACCCATTCTAGCAAACAAAGGGCAGTAGTCCCACTTCGGTTTTACCTTAGGACAGAAAATAAAAACTACCTACCAGCAGTTTACAGCTACAATAAAATTCCCCCTACTATACTGGCTACATAGTATCTGAAGTCCTTCTTTGTTTTTATACCCTGATTCATTAGCACTCATAAAATTCCTGGGGGAAACCTGTTTTTATCTTTGAATTTTCCAAAACCAACTTACCACCTCAGAAATAAACCCAGAACGATTACGCTAAAATATATCCAGAAACTTTCCCAGACATACAGATTTCTATGCACCTGCCGAACTGCCAATGTAGAGACATACAGGTCTGAATTTAACACGCTGTCATGTTTTCTTCAAGGCATCATTTTTAGTTCGTGTTGCATTACATAGATCTCATAATGTTACACTGACACATGTCAGAAATTAAACCAGAGAACCTAACCTTCAAACGCAGGTGTGTTTAAGGTAAAATAGCAAGTCATTAAATTGAAGGTGCTAGACAAAACTTTATTCTACATAAAACTGCACTATAGCATGACTAAGATGACTGGCAGGCTCTGTTATATTCTGTAACAATTCCTGTATATTCTGTATTCTCTTCAATAACAGAATGTTTGCTGTAAGAATGGTTTGCCTCAGCTCATGGGAAGAAAGCAAGGAGAAAAAGATCAGATTCAAGACAAAACACTCCTTAAACAGGCTAATTTTTAAACACTAGCACCAAAGCCACAAATGAGCTTACATTCCAGAGTCTGATTAAAGCTCAGACACAAGAACACAGATTTGTTGTCAGGTTTTAAAGGACTGTTATCAAGAAAAAGTTGGCAATGATGCAAGGGAAGATGAAACTGGCACAAATATAGCATGGCTAAGAACCCAAGTTTGCAAGTGATCATCAAGGCAAGGTTTCAGATACAGAAACATCTTGTGTTCCTCATAATTCATGAAAGATAAGGAAAAATCCATAATGCCTAGCGTTTAAGGCTTTTGAACAGATCAGATATTCTCTACTAGTCAAAATCTTTTCAAGAGATATGAGCAGGGGAGGCAAGATGTGGCTGAACTCCCTGCAACACAGGCTCCCTGGGAGAGTACGTGAATTGTAAAATTTCATCCCTAGAGGAAAAGGCACGAGGACTAAATGTGGGGAGCAAACACCGGGACAGGAAAAAGTGGAGGGAAATGTTTGAGCCCCAGCATTGTGGGCAAACCTATGACAGATCAATAGCCTGAAGACAACTAATTTTTAGCCACCTCAGGAGCACAGTCAGTAGCAATGAGTCCTCCGCGCAGGGAAGACAGGCAGGTTTTCAGAAGCTGTTTTGGGCTCTTATGGAGATTAACAGAACATTATCTTTTCAAGCAAAACAAACAAAGCGGGAACAGGTGGCAATGTTCGCTCTCCTGAAATGGGATAAAGTTAAAGGGAGGTTCTGCAGGCACGGTTGTCACAATTTTTCTACAGTTAAACTACTTCACATATAGCAGATAAAAGAACCTCTTGCTTTCCTGTGAAATATCACACCAGAGAACATGACTGCATGTGTCAATAGTTTCCTCTTGTTTCCAGGACTGCATAAACTATTGAAATTGCAGTTGTAGCATAAACACTCTGAAAATACTTATACTGCTCATGTGTAGAACAGTAGATTCCCCCTAGGACCCCAATTACAACTCACTGTGTACCTTAAGCCAAATTCCCAGCAACAAGATGCTCACTTAAAACATCAAAAGTACGTTTTGATCAGGAAACGGAAAGCAGTAGTGGACTTGTTACATTTCCACTTTGTTTTCAAGTTAAAGGAACCAGTTCAGCAGCAGCCTTTCTATCACAGAGTATGTCACAGTACTCAGTCAGGAAGGCTTCTGACTATCTAATACAATTCAAACAAGCCCAGTGACTGCAGAAGCCTTTGACAGCCCTTCTGTCAGATTACGGTGAATGAATTTTGCAGCTGCTTCTGTGGCTGGTTCAGTATTCAGATTTCTCAATAGGCTCAAAGATCTTAATACATTCTTACCCAGAGAAACAATGAGTTTCTGATTTCAAGTGTAACCTGAGACCAAGCCTACTCAATATTGCATAAAACCAGATTAAGCAAGGTCAGAATTAAACCATTAACATCTGCAATACAGGCGAAAAAAGCAAAACCAAAATAAATACGCTTATTGTCTGTAAAAAAGAAGTTGATAAAGGGAAATAATTCTTTCCTTAAAAAACAAAGTATATCTTAGTGTATCATCTAGACAGCTGTACCATTTTACAAAACAGATTTTCATGATCACAAAAGCCTGACAGTAATTCTCTATTTTAGACAGAAATAACAATTCTTTTGTTCTGGCTGTTCCTCAGCTGAAACCTTTCAAGTAGGGAACAATAATTTTCAGTTTTCAGAGGAAGCCAAAAGAGATTACCTGTATTTCATCTCATAATCAAAGCTGTCCTATTTGTACTATGATCTATATTTGAATGTTATTTGCCTATGTGAAGATACTTCATATGCATTTAGCTTTAAGTGTGGTATATTACTAAAAAAACAAACAAAGCAGAACCTTATTCTGTTTTCTTGAAAGTACATACAGGTGGGTTTTTTTTCTTTTATTTCAGAGATAACAGCATTGGGTCCTGAATGCCAACAGGAGGCATTAGTGACAAAAAACACTGTAACACACTAAGGTGCAAGGAGACAGTTCATAAACTGCTAAAGCCACTTATTTCTCTGACACACCTACAGAAAGGCTGCAGAGAGAGTTTCAGGAGTGAATAAAAAAGAAAAAAAAACCAGTCAAGCACCAGTGCATTCCATGAGCAGACTCCCATTAGAGAAGGAGTGAACACACATTTCTATCCTGCACGTTACACAACAGGCGAGTGAGGTAGTGCAATCAGGTGTGATACTCCTTGTGTCCATTAAAGCCTGCCAGTTCCAGCCAATCATTTCACTTGCATTCCCTGATATAAAAATTTGTGGTATCAGTGATCTGCTTTACAAATCATCACATTTTTGAAATGGCATCACTTGATATACTGACTACTACAACCAAGTATTTTGCCTAACTTTCTTGCACATTATATAAAAGAAAATCTATTTCCGTTTCTTTACTCACTGCAGACAATGATTTTATGGTATTGTAAACACACTACATACAAACACTTTTGTATTATTATTCTCAAGGATTGTCTTGGGATGTAGATAAACTAGAAAAGGAAGTGAGCAATGCTCGCTACATTTGTCTATAAACATGCTTTTTCTTCTATAGCTACATAAATTCTTGCCAATCAAGAGTTATTACTCATTCAAACCCAGAAGCGTCTACACAGGCTTTAAAACAGAGGCTTAATTCAAACTTTTCTTTCTCTTAACTTTAAATTTTGCTGACATCGTTCAGCTGAAGATAAGCATGTGGCAAATGTTATATGGCAAAACACATACACACACTGTTCATCAAGCAAATATTTTTTAGTTCAGTACTGTATCTACCGCTCAGCAGATCAGATCTAAGCCGTCCTGGCAGCATTCTCCAGTATTCCACCCAAGTTTTTATACTACTAACAGCACCACAGTAATTTCAATCGTGAGGAAAGCCACATTATGTGAGTGGCTAATCAGCAAACTCTATGGAAAGATTTGGCAGTTTCTACCTAGTTGATAGTGGATAATCACACATGTCACACAAGCTGCCAGTGTGGCTGAAATTCCACTTGGCAAGTTAGATCAATTAAGGAATGAGTAGAAGACAAGTGAAATTCTAGATTGAACTCCAGTTGCCTGGCACATTTGATAGGAGATATCAGGGACACGAGGCAAGAGAACCCAGTCCTCAGGGGATTTTACTCACATAGTAACTGTGTGTTCACTTTACTGCAGCGGCCTCAAATATGGGGAAGACAGAGCGGTGCCAGGGCAGCAGAGGAATCAGAAGTGTCCCTGTGTACTATACTCACTGCTCAAGCTCAGAAACCCAGTTCCACCTACCTGGCTTTAAGTCCAGCTGTTGACACTACCACTGACAGTTGCTATGCCTTGCCTTCCTTTTAACTAGGAAACAGAATACACAGGAAGAACAAGATGGTCAAACTGAAGCAACATTTCAGTTTTGATCACCTCATACATAAAAAGTTAACTGTATTGCTGGCTGCCCTCAGCAAGAAGGGAAAGAATCAACCTGATCTGATCACATAAATATTCAAACAGTTTCTACCTTTCTGCAGAGCACTCATATCACGGCCCAACTTTTAGCCTGATTGCTTCAACCACTGAACTTTTCCTCTTAGCATAATTTATACCACAACACAAGCATTTTAGAGCATAAATTAAGCTACCTCTGAAGAGACAAAGATTAAATATGCTAAAAAGCTTTTTGCAGTTACAGGTTAACTGCATCATTCTTTGCATTTACAACATCATGCTACGAAGCAAACTCAAAACAAAATATATACTATGTCAAATAGAAGTAACCAATCTTTCATTTCAGACATTTAGCAAAGTGGAAATGCATGATCAAAATAAACTGACATCAAAAGTTTATAACTTTCTAAAGAGCATTTCTTGTTTTGTATTATGACGTTGCTTTGCAGAAAGCCATTTTAACAGGTATTTAGTTGTAGTTTGAATTAGTTTTCAAAAAACAGTTCCCAACTTATTTGAAGTAAATCTGCTGTGTTTTAAATGACTGTGATTTAAGTGGCTGGGGGCAAGTTGTACGCTGGAGTGCATCTGTGCTGCTCTCTCGGTGACTGCTTTGCCATCTCAGTTAATGTGTATCGGCTTACATGTACTGTCTTAACATTTCAATCATAGAATGACTAAGTTGGAAAAGATCTTTGAGCTCATCAACTCCAACCATATCTGTCCACTACTACATCATATCCCTAAGCCCTTCACTCATTCATCTTTTAAACATCTCCAGGGATGGGGACTCAACCACCTCCCTGGGCAGCCTTTGCCAGTACCCAATAACACTTTCAGTGAAGAACTTTTTCCTAATGTCCAATCTGAACCTCCCCTGGTGCCGCTTAAGGCCATTCCCTTTAAGAAGGGCTTTGTCCGCCGAAACAAATTATTTTTAGAACATGCACTTTAAGTTCAAATCTGTAGCACTCTTTGCAAGCCATCATCTTAGAAATTTAGACACTCTTGAAGGAAGCTATGTCAGAGGGTGACCAAGACAATCTTCCTGTAACGGCACTTCACAGGACAGCATTGCCTATTTGAGAAAGCTAAGCAGACATTGTTTTCCCATTTTCTCCTGCCAAGCACAAATCTCTCAATTCCTTTCCAAAGACTTGGGAAGGCAGGATTTACTCACAGAAGTAACACTCAATGACCCACCAGGGAGTTATTCCTCACTTGCCCCAAATGAAGACATGGAGCAGAGTATGAAAAAAAAAAAGAAAATGAAGAATTAAGACATCACTCTTAAGCTCGTCCATGAAAAAGTAAGAGTTAAGTGCACTCCTGAGACACTAACCACTAAGAAATAGTAATTCATCCATCCTTCACCACATTTCAAGGCCCAAACTCTCCAGTCTAAAGAAAAATTGATAAGAATGTTACAGGCATTTATAACAGACTCTTACTGAGACTCCTGCCATGCAGAGAAAACAGTAGGGGTCCCACAAGGTAACGTTCTTACCCAAAATTATTTTCTCTGAGAAATGCTTAAGCAAATATAGAAGCAAGTCAGAACAAGGAGCAGAGCTTTCAGTTTGGCTTTAAGTGCCAACAGAAAACAAGTTGCAGTACTTTTTCCTTTCCCATTTCCAAGTGGAGATTTTAGTTAACCGCTTCTCTGAATCTCATCTTCCTAGCATAAAACGCTGCCCTCCTATTTAGGTTTCTACCCAGCACCTGCATCTGCTCAGAATGACAGACTTGCTACTGAAACTAAAAGCTACCAGGGGGAGACCTTGGCATTATAGTTATTACTCTCCAACCTTGGCCAGCAACGTGGCAGAGTCACAATTGAGGATAAGAACACTTTTCACTGAGACAGCCAAGCAGTTACATACGCTATTTCACTTCAAGTGTATATGTGTTTTGACAAACTGAAGTCTTTCAGGACTTTAGCTACCTAAAAATTTAATATAACACAAGTCAGGATAAGGGGCATCAGGGCATCAAGAAGCCTGCTTATGAAAGGTAGATGCCGTTCATTGAAGTCACAGCAATAGAACAAGTCAAAAAATGAAATTTGTCATAAATTATTTTTCCAGTACTTAAGGAGAGGCCTGTAGAAAAGTCAGGAAAGGACTTTTTATCAGGGAATGTAGTAATAGGATGAGAGGTAACAGTTTTAAGCTGAAAGAGGTTAGATTTAGAGTAGATATTAGGAAGAAATTTTTTACTGCGAAGGTGGAGAGGAGTTGGAAGGGGTTCAAAGCCAGGTTGGATGAGGCTTTGAACAACCTGAACGAGGGGAAGATGCCCCTGCCCACGGCAGTGGGTGGAACTGGATGATGTTTAAGAGCCTTTCCAACCCAAACCATTCTATGATTCTATAACTGAAGGGGGGCAGAGGACCTTAAGGGGAATCGCGCATCTCAACGCATACTCTATAGCAGGTCACCCCTGCAAAGGAGGATAGATCCCCATTTCTCAAACAAAATGCAGAGTTCAGTTTGGGACAGTGCATTATACTTGAGAGCCAGTTTAAAAGGTACATCAGCATGACTGAAAGCAATAATCACTCAAAGTCCATGATACCATTATGTTAGAGCAAACCCTCCTCCAGGGATGACTTCAAAAGACTAAATTGAAAAATATCACAGGAAGCGATTAATATGCTAGTAGTCATTCAAAATGCAACAGGATTCTTTCCCCACAAAGGAATTGGTTTGATTTCCCTTTCTAGATGCATAAGTAATATATTGTTATAAACATACATAAGCCTAATTTTAGAACATATGGACTCTGCCATGTGGTTGTTTACTTAAATGGGATGCTTTAATTTGTCTTGGCACTTCGTAGTGTTTAGGGTGTCTTTCAGGATAAGGCAGAGATGTACGGACACATCGTGGACTAAGATGAAATATAATTAGAAAGCTTTACAAGATCCTTTTTAATTATATCCACAACACTGAAGACATTATGTAGCCCTGTACCCTATAATAGAACACTCAACACACACTAAAAGACAAACCAAGAATTAAAACAGCATCATGAACAGTCCTCCATATGTGTTTCCACTGAGAAGTACCAGGCAAAGGCAAGTCAGCTACAAAGAAACCAAATGAGTGCATATTTATATATATATTTGTTTGTCTACATTAAACAGATCCCTTAGGAGCTCCCAGCAGTATCTTGTTCATGGAAAAACAAATAAATATACACTAGATACAGCATTCATAGAACTGTTTATTCACTAAATCTAAGTATATAGTCTATATTTCACTCAAAGACTTCCCTAGAAAATGAGTTCTTAGGCATAATTAAGCCAAACTAGTCAAGGTGAAGGCCTGAGGAATGCACATCATCTCTGTATATCCTGGGACCATAGCTGTGGAGGAGGAAAAGGAGGGCAAATAGAGAGAATACTTAGGTTTGACATTAGCAAATGCTCTGCAGAAAAAAAATTGTAAAGCTTTTCCAGGCAAACATATGTGTTACTGTCTTGCTATGCCAAGACCTAAAGGCACATACACTTGTATCATAGGCACGAGTTTACTTTTTCCCCCCCAACTAGGCAGCTGAAGAAAGTGCACTACCACTCAAGCCACAACTGCAACTTGTTCAGCAGCAGAAGGAATTGCTCAAGGCTCCAATTCACGGACGCACAGCCTGGAGGCTATTTGAGAAGCACCATCTTCAAGCTTTTCACCTTTTCAGTCTTTCAGACTTACATAGACAAACTCAAATCAGTGTCAGCGCCAGGCACTTTGCAGCACCACTGCTGGCCTCAGCCAGGAGTTTCAGGCTCCAGTGCAAAAACATGGAAGTTTAAGTTAAACTGGCTTTGCCTTAAATGAATGCTGAGTAGGATATTCATAATAGGTAAGGGTACCCCCTAAGGGCAGTGTGAAAGTCTGTGTCCACACTAGCTGCATCTGTCACCAAAACAGTGCACCAGAGCACAGTTCAAGGTATGAGAAGAAACACAAGAGACTACTAAAAGGAAGGAGAAAATTCATGTAACAGCAGCAAGATATTGGGCCAGAATGGAATGGCAGTATTCTGATGAATGAAAAGATAGCTGCCATTAGGAAGAAAACCTGAGACAGTGATTCAGCAGAACTCCAGTTAAAATCACCATAGATGAAACTTACACATGATGTCTTCAAGTACTGTTTCCTCAGGTCATAAATTCAGATCAGGATTCCAGCAAGTCTCTAAATAAAACATGACCTGCACACAGCCATGAGAATCTAAGAAATAAAAGTGTTCTGAACTTAATGCCATGGTTCAGGGCATGCTCCTTTGGAGCTGCAGAAAGCTGTATGAAAAAAATAACTGTCCAGACAGTCAAAGTGCAGACCTCTGTTCCAGAAAAGATGTCCCTCAGAGGCATAAATTGAAAAAAATCAGTGCATACTGAATTCTTCTCCAGTATTAACTTAATACTTTATTTGTAGTTTAATACTTCATTACTGTTTCAGAACATTTTAGCACATAACAGAAGATAGTTACTTTAGTCTCAAAAGTGTCCAAGAAGTAATATTGCTGTAAGTAAAGTCTATATAGTATCATTTGTCAGTTAACTTCAATTACATAAACATACTCTGCGTTTAAGAAGAATCTAACACCACATTGTTGGTCATCCATTTTGTTAATACGAGTGATACTTACGTAAAATAAGGTAAATTCTCGATATGGCTCAACTAACAAGAACATTGTTCGGATAACTGCTACAGCATGGAATTCATATACAATTATGAAAGTATGAAAAACATGAGCAACAGTAGTCATATCTTCTGTGCAGGGAGGAGTCAAATGGAATTGTAATTCAACTGCCTTCCCAAAGAGGAAGGTAATCGCGGTAATGAAAATCAGCATACTAAAGTGTGTTTGCATATCAAAAGATAACTCAACCCCAGACAAACAATGTTTCATTTGCATTCTTCCAAATTCCCAGAATTAATCAAGGCACAATATAAAACTTCCCTAACTTAATTAGCATGAACAAAAGGGAAGTGGAAGTCCCTACTTACTGCTTTGAAGACTCATTAGTGCTCAACAGCATCCTGATAACGTTCAAGTGCAATTAGAGAGGAGCACCAGAGCAGAACACATTTTGAAAGACAGACCCACAGAGGCAGAGGGCTGAGATACTGCCAAAAGACATGGCAGAGAAACACAATGTGATGTAACAGCTTAATACCAGGAATATTCTCTGCAGAAATGCTACTTATATTTAATGCTTTTTTTTCATATAAATTTATTCCAGATTTGTAACCACTTCATGACAATAAAATTTACCGCTCTGATTGTCAGCAAGGGAACTGCTACAAACCTTTACTTTTTTAAAATGAATCCTAATCATACGGCAATGCAAAGGTATCCGGGTTGCTACCTTAAACTTGAGACAAGTGTGGAAAGTCAACAAGTTAAAGTGCATCTCCTACTAAATTGAAAGGGTCAGTTCAAGAACTGGTATCACCCAGTGACAGCTCTAAGGCTTTACTGAGATATCTCATATCAGAACACTGGATAAATAGCCCATGACAGTGAAAGTTGCATCATCAAAAGCAGGACAAAAAGTTTAAGATAACATTTATCTGTAAAATCCATGACTGAGCAATTGTTAAAGGAAAAACAGCATCACCACCAAAGTCTTTCCTCAGGAAGATTTATGCTTGCATGAAGGATGCTCTCTATTCTTCCCATAAAATTCCATAGTAATTTAAAGCTACGTATGGCACAATCCAAATTCCGAAATGAACTGCAGAAATCTAGAAGTACATTTCATTTTTTATTAAATCTCAATCTAATGATATATCGATTCCTGATGTAACATTTTGACAAAACTGACATTCCTGCAGAAACTAAACTGACTTAAAAGTTAGCCAAGTGGGATAATTCTATCAGCACTTCAGTCCATAAATCTTTCCTCATTAAACAGTTCCTTAGCCAGCCAGGGCAGTTCTACAACTTACAGAAATTAGAGGGAGAAGTGACTAGATTTCATCTCCCAAACTACAGATAACTTTAATCACTAGACCAATGGTAACTGGCGATGTCCATGTCCTTATCTCAACCCGTGAGCTCTTTTCTCTTATTTTTCTCTCCCTGCTTTTTTGAGGAGGGTGAGCAAGAGTGGCTCGGTGGGTATCTGGCAGCCAAAGCTAATCCACTGAACCATCATCACCCAGATCTCACAGAGGGTTTATAGCCAGTCTATAGACCTTCCCAAATCTATGCCACACATCTTCCTGATGGCCTGCACCAATGCCATGATTTTACATGCCGCCCTGCAGCGCTGCACAGCCCACCCAGGATAACTTGCCACTGCAAAGAATATTTTTAGAAGCAGTTTCACTGTAGATATTCAGTGTTTTTCTGCAGTACACTGTCATTTATTTGCCTTAAAAGGACACCCCAAAAATCAAAAATAGGTCAAAAGGCAAAAATACACCAATGTAAGAAGAGAGAAACCAGCAACTCAATCTTTGTTGACAGAGGATGTTAAAAAGGCAAAAGAAAACAAAAACCCATTAAGCATGGTGAAATAGGAAAGCTAACAATGCCAAAAAAAAAATGATGAGTTCAAACATATCTAACCAACATGGGAAGTAAGTGCAAACTAAGGTATCGATAAGGTATCAATATCCAATACTGTTAGAGAAAGGAAACTGGTGCAGTTAAGGGAATTAAAGCATTTTTTAAATGTCTGCAACATAAGAAAGAACCCACTTAGATTGCATTTTCAAATCAGCACATCAAAACATTTACATCTATGAATCTGTAAAGCACCACTTAGATCAAAAGAGAAGGCTTCTAAACTCCTGTGTTTAACAAATCCTATAAACTAGGGAATTTCACAAGCCTGGAAGGACTCCCCAGGTGATTTCAAGATGTAAAATTGGCAAGATGGACACCCAGGGAGTTACAGTCTGGATAACATCATATTAGTCCCACTGTGAGCCTCATAACAAAAAGAATATTAGAACCTAAAATGCGGTTAATGACAGTCAATTTGGTTTCATAGTCTTCCTACGTCTTTCTAAGTCTTCTCAAATAAATCTGTTAGAGCTGAGAAGATTACTGATTTGGTGGATCAAGGTAGCTATTTTGAAATATTATATTTGTGTTTGTTCAAGCTGTTAGATTTATTTCCATATAATGCAAGGTTTGGGGGTTTGGGTTTGTTTGGGTTTTCTCCCCAAAGATACCAAGAGGTACTAAAATGACGCATAAAATAGATTAAAAATTGAGTTGCTAGTTGGAAAACTTCAGCTAAGGTGAACATCGCTATGGCTGTCCCAGAGATCAATGTTTGATCAAGCATTATTCAATATTATACAAAGAAAATAAAATCTTTGCTGATAAAGTTTGCAGTCAACACAAACTTAACTACAGTAATAAATGACGACAGGTCACTGATACTGAACCATCTGAATTGCCTACTGAATAGTCACAATCAACTAAATCTGTTTTAACACAGCGAAGCATTGGGAAATTGTGGTAGGATTCCGGCACACAGACACAGTAACTGGCTCAGCCTCTCAAAGTATGCCTGGAGCACCCCTATTTATAAAATAAAAAATAACCATTAAAAGCCAGGTAATGACAGTGATAAAGTATACAGCAGTAGTAAAATGTTGATAGAAAATGACATCCCTTCAAAAAAAAATGAGTTACACAAAGGACAGAGGAACATAGAAATGAGTACAATGAACAGATATAACAATTACCAAGAAAAGCAAATTTCATGGCGAGGGGCAAAAAAACTTGAGATGTAAAAAAATGTGTGATGACCATATGATAATTTTACAAGTAAATATAATGATGATTTTTTCCTTCTGATGCAAATAACAGAATCCAATGGCTTACAGTTTAAGCCTTCAAAATTCACCCTTGAAGTTGATATTTAATTTGCTTCAGTAGAAGGTGAACAGTGGCATAGAGAAATGGGAAAGGCAGTCAGTTCACTTGAATTCATCTTCACAGATCTACGTAAATAAAAAAACAGGTGTTTCAGCTGGGGAATCCTGAACACAGACTGTTAATGTAAGAGAAAACACCAAATACCAGGAGACAGAGGATGGACAGTAGTCAAGCTTCTGTGCTACAGTTCCATAAACTCCTCCTCGTTTTTGTGAGATCTTGCACCTACTGATATTTTCAGTAGGATCATTAGGACTCAGACATGTAACAAAGTTTTACGTTGCTCTGAAAAGCAGCATCACAGCTGAAAGAAATAAGTACATAACATCTGATCCCTCAAAAAAAAACCCTTGAGCAATTAACTTTCACACATGAATCACTGCAGAAATGCTGCCACCCAGCTGTAGAAAAGTGTAGGAAGAGCCTCAGGTCCCAGAACAACTCAGCTAAGAAGAAAGCACCATTCCCTGCTTGCTGGAGCATTTTCCCTGCCCCATTTTAGTGTCCAGATTTGACCTACCTCTCTGCTGTGTTCTCCATCTTATCTCCTTGTGCTTCAGTGGATACTGAAAGAAATACTATGAAGCCTAATTTGAAGGCAAAGATCACACACAGTTGTAAACAGATATCCAAGACTTGTAACATATGGAACTGAAGGATTGACCAGAACTAGGCTTTCCTGCTGTATAGTATCATCAGACAGTACCCAGTTACATCCCTGGCTACCAGAAAGATCTCTACCCCCAGCATTAACTGTGGCTCTGCTGAGGCCAGTTCTCCAAGGCAGTGATGGGGAACAGTAGCCACCTTGCGAGCACAGTAACTCATCCCTAAATCCTCTCCCAGTGAATGTGCTGGTGGTTGTTGTAACATCTCCGTTGATTAGACAACTCAGATGAACAGTAGTGGAGAAGCACCCAGGTCTGGCGCCTGCACAAAAACAGAAAGAGCATTAAGATGACATAAAATATGTTACTTCACCAAACTCATTTCTTAATTTTCCTCCAGGGTGACAAAGTAGAGTAGATGTTCACCACTCAGCTACACCCCAAGTTCTGCCTAAGGCATCTAGGTTTAAGATTTGCCACCAGTTAAAATAGTTAAACACCTCTCTTTTATAAGCTTTTGAAAATAAATTCAAAACATTTTTGGAACTTATTAATTAGATAAGCTTACCATTACTATTTTCAAAAGTAAGAGTTTTCTCTCAGAGCACCATTAACTGGAACTTTCTAAGCTGGATTGTGTCTTGCTTCTCTTTTTGAGGCATTTAGCAGACGTTTTCACTAACTTTTCAATTATTTGACCCTTTGCTAAGAATAGCACTAAGGATTCATTAAAAGTTGGGTTAGAATCAATTCTGCAAAATAGGTGAGCATATGTACTTATACTAACAAACGATATCTTACAGACTAAACTCTGTAAACTTCTGAGCACATCTGACGTATTTCCCGATTGTTTATTTTATGCAGTAAAACACTCTTAATCCAGCCACTATATTAAAAAAGTTCTAAAAACCAGTGTAATTTGGATAGTGGCAACGTACATCATTTGAGATGAAAATACCCATTTTAATGGGGGGAAGAATGAAAGCTCAGACCCAAGCTTCAGATTTGTAATGATATATAGCACGCAGAAAAAACAATTTCACTGGTATTACTTACACTCTGTTAAGGAGGCAATTTCCCAATGAAATAGCTCAGAAATGACTGTCAGTGCTTGAGTAGTGACTGGAGAGTCAGATGTTTTACTTCCATGCATTCCTAAATAATTTAGGGAACAAGTAACAGAGTCTCCATTTAGCACATTTAAATATTAAATCTGAATTATTGTAGATAAAACTGGCATTTAAGACTAGAAAGACTGTTTAATACTCTTGGCTCATTTAAAATAAAGATCAGAAGTGCACAAATGAATGGCAAACCCAGAATTTTAAGTTATTTCACACTGCTGAGTGAATCCATAAGATGCAATTATCTGATCTTCCACAAATCCAGTGCTGAAAGTAGACAGACAACACAAGTAGCTCCTGAGCCAAGAAAAACCAGTATAATTTTAATGCAAACATATGGAAAAGGTAGAGTAATAATATCAAGATTAATAATCACTTTTCACTTTTAATACACAACGCATAAATCATTTTTTAAAAAAGCTACAATGGTAACATAGAATAGCAATTTAAAAAGAAAAAAACAGTAAAGTCACAGGGGAAATATACATGATCTTTAAGAAAATCTTTATTTTTATGCCTTTACCATTCAGTTAAAATCCCATAAATGCAAAAGGCACCAGAGCCATTATCACCAACAGCAGCTCACGACTGCAGTGAAAATTGTTGTCGTAGCTTTATAATATCTGTGCACACACACATACACACACAAACCCTTAGAAGCTGTGTCCCATCCCGTTTTCACTAGCAGATAACACACACACACACAAGGGAAAAGTCTACAGACAAATGCTGAAGCGAGGGCAATTGTATCCATCACGTAAGTAGAGCTTAAAATCCTACAAGGTCCAGAACAGAGATCAGATCATCTCTGCACCACAACCACAAAGCCGAAGGCAGAGGAAAGTACAAAAGGATTAAAATCTCATGCTAATGGATATGAACAGTGTATTCACATGCACATACAATGACAATTTGGGAAAATTATAGGGGCACTAGTCCAGCTGCAGTAGTATACTAAATTTCAGGAGAAATCAAGAAATGAAATACCTTAAGGTAATGGAAGAAGGATTAGAGGGAACCTTTGTACACATCCCCTTCAAGACCTCTTCTAGATCAGTGTAGACCAATCTGTTCAGTCTAGCAAAAGCTTGCCATGTAAATCCAATACATTCCCCTCTTTAAATTTATCAGCGCATCAGCAGGAGGAAAGGAAACAATGAAGAGTGTTCCACTAAATGAGCAGCACAAAAGACAGTCATGCAAGCACAAACTAACCAGGTTTAGCCTAAAAGCTGCTATGTTCCCCAGACTCCTGCAGTGGAGGTACCAGAGGACCAAAGAGCTTCACAATAGCCACACACACATTCTACAAAGCAGCTCAGCAGCACTGTTGCTAAAATCTCCATAAAAAGATGAGCTTTTCCCCCAGCTCCAGAACTATATGTTTGAAACATAAAATGCCGTAACAAAAATATCTAATAGTCTAAATACCTGGATCCTAAACATGGGGTGCTGCTCAGCCATTTTGCCCACACAAACCCCAAGTTACTTAACAGAGTAGCCCAACATGGCAATTTGAGGTTATAGGTGCATGTCTGTGAAGCAGAAAGACGTAGACATAGAAGAGACAGTATTGCAAAAAGCAAGAATGAAAGGTTTCAGAGAATAACCAAAAAGCTTGTTGATTTTTCTAACCAAAGCCGTGTTGCAATCACATTCATTTTCTGAACTTGTTTTCATTATAACTGAACCTATTTAGCCAAAGGATATAAAGGTCAAATGACATATGGTTCCACATGGCACACTCCATATGACCTAGAAAGCAAGCTCTTTTTCACAGTTTTGTTTACAAATAACATTTTTTACTTCATTTGTTGATCCTATTTCCTTTGACACATGCAATGCTTTTAACTACTATCAGCTATGCTGAAGTAGTTTCAGCTGTGTTTCCATTAAACTAGAGGGCTAAAAAGATCTGCAATATATGCAAGCTTAGAATTGAGAATTGTTGCTTCTAGGAACTCTCTAGTACAGTTTCTGAACCAATTTAAAGTAATAACAACCCTCTAGCACACTGTTCATAAAGCACCACATCATGCTGCTACTGAAGTTATTTTACTAAATCAAAAGATATCCAGTAAGGGTTGGAATAAGAGCCATTTGCAGCCCAAAGATCATGTCATTACTAAGAGCTGTGACAGAGCCATATCACAGTGGGATATTTTACAGCTCATACCTGGCAGCTCAAAGCATCAGGATCTATTCAACCCAATGAATCCAGCCCTTTGGACAATGACTTCAAGCCTCTAAAACACCCTGCCTCATACAAACCCCATGAAAGTGTTCATTCCACTTACATTTGAGCAGCTAGCTCCCCTTCTACACTTAGCACGTCACAGCTTTCAGGCTAATAACCACAACTCTTTTGCTGACAGGTTTTTCAGATTTTCATTTACATGAGTGGCAACAAACCCAAAGAATCCATCAATTTCTACCTACTGTTCTGTTCACAAATTCTGCAACTGTGGTGCATGATTTTTATTTCTTGTTATTTCACTAATTGTTTCTACCAGATAAGTATGAAGTTATTCTGCACAACAGCTGGAGAATTATAATGTTAGACTCCCACTGCTGATTACTAATTATTTTCTGCTATTCTCTGTGAGAAAGCTAGAGTTGTTAGAATGCACAAAAATACACCGTAGCTTTCAAACTGTGATTTCTTTAGCGCAAAATTCAATAGGAATACAATCCTATTAGAAAAATGTTAGCCACATTTGAAAACAAAAGTCAGATGAATCAAAAATGAAAGCTTACATACTTGGTATTGTACACAAATCCTGGCAGTGCACCTGCCAAGAGTAGTGTGTAATCCCAAATAGTTTCAGGAATGAAACAATATTCCTATTACATGAATTATATTTACTAATACTGCCATAGTAAGAGAAGCAAAAGCCACAAACAGTAAATCTCTCTCTCTATTCAATGAAATAGAAAAGGCCTCACTATTAAGCAGCTTGCCAGATCCTGGGACCTTGGAGTCCTTTGGAAGAACTGAAAAAACCTGAAAGAGTTTCTCACCTGAAAGTGAGAAAAAGCTATAATTCATCATGGAGAAATACACTGATGTATAGAATAAGCATGGATATTACACATGAAGAGATTATTTTCCATGCATGAACTTGAAATCTTAAGCTAGCAAAACTTGATATATCAATATATTCTTACTATTTATTTCTTTCTGTTCTCTTTCAAATTACTTCCTGCTTGATGACTCCAATCAACTCTGCTCCTAACTGATTTTTGTCCCGTAAGGAAATTCAGAGATCTGGGCTAGGAGTGAGAATCTTTGTCTTCTGAAGAATGAGTTAAACAGTGGGAAACATGGCCCAAAGGTGATGGCTGTTGAGCCAACCAGGAAATCCACAATGAAGGAGACTCCCTATCAGTGCTTATATTTCTAAAAGCCACACACAAATGAGCGGGTAGGGAGCACCCAAAACCACTTCTTAAGAAGTACTGTTTCTTCACCCTGGCTGATAAAAGCTAAAGTTTTCAACATTTCAGCTCTCCATGCAGGAAGCTTGGAGAGCATCACTGTGTGGTCAGGAGCTACTGGAGCTTTCACCCTTAACACTCTGCTCTGAGAAAACATTAACAGCCATTTCCAGCCCAGAGCTGTTGGCACTTGAACCATTCCACTCTACCTCTGTGCACAATGAACTAATTTCTAACCAGCATACACAACGCCTGCGGGTACTCCTTCCCTTGGACTCCTGGGCCCCCTTTGCTGCACGCACTACGACCAATGCTTCTCTTGTGATCATTTCAATATCCAACCATAAAACTTTGGGGGCAACTTCTCCATCACAAGTCATCTTCAACATCACAGACCCTGAACAATCAGCAACAGCATGGTTGCCCCAAGGCTGCAGTGAGCACACCTGGCCAAGTCACCGCATTGCCCTTCAATCCTCACAGCCCAGACAGTGCTAGTGTCAGATGCTCAGAGAGCACATGAGCCTGGGGAGCATATCAGAACCTGCGTCTTTTCTGACAAAACTTTAGAAAACACCATTACACAACAAGCCTTATTGCCTCCAAAGTAATTCTTCAGCTGGTTCCAGCTGCACTTAATGAGGGAGGAATAATGTGGCTCCAAGTAGCATTATTCTGTGTTGGTTTTTCAAAAAAAAATACTAGGAATAAGAAAGAGATTCACATTTCCCACAGTTGCTGTGGACAGATGTGGTTGATGATATTCTTTTACTTTTAATAGTAACTGAAGCACTTGCAAGCCACTTAACCCTTCACATTTTTCTCCAGCCCCCAGCTGAAGAGTTTAGTTCAGCTCTGATCCAAAGATCTAGAAATGAGAGAATACGTTAGATTACAGATCCCCAGACTACTGGCTGTCACAGTAAAGAGCTGCAGAATTCCCCAGCCTTTGAGAATCAGCCCTCGCTATTGCAGGCACCATATCACACCCTCCTTTTCATGAACTAGTCAGATAACACCTCAAGATCAGTTAACATTTGTGTCTCCAATGCCTTTAGAAGTCTTTTCCAGACCTTCCTGGCCCTCATTTATTTTAGGCTGATCGTTGGAGGAAGGATATTTAAAAGCACTTTGTTCATTTGTACACACCTGCACTTGTGGAAACGCTGTCTTCTAATTTGACTCTTTTCTTTCTCTGGTACTTAACTCCTTGATGTATCAAAGAAAGCAACTACATACCTCACCTTTCTTTTAGTAAGCTCCGCAGGCCAAGCTTCTCCAGTCAACCATGAAGCAGGCAATCCACTGCCTTGTCCGTCTTTCTCTCCACCTGTTAAAGTTTAGAGCTTATCATCTTTGAGTACAGTGCAGTGGAAATGCCCCATCTCAAGGATGGCAGAGGCTCACTTGCATAGCCACTTCATGATAGTAAAGAAATCTGTTTCTGGATAAATGCACCCAGATCTCACTATCCTGTTCATCATGTCTCTTCAAGGGTTTTCATAGGTACAAGGGGCAGTTACACAGCCTGTGCTCTCCGCATTTGCACAAGCACATATCACACTAAAAAAATGGAGTTATGCACATGCTCAAGTGCCTTAAGGAACAGGCACTTTAATTAATATGTCCCTAATTTTTCAATAGGCTTCCAGTAAACAAAAGTTTTGCCCTCAAAGCTCTCACTGTGAGGTCACAGCCAACATAATTGCTGCTATTAACTTAAGCACTGAGTAAGCATGTTCACAACCATGTTTTAATTATAAATGAAAATTGACACCAGCTCTGCCCTTGACTATAGCAGAATATATTTGGTGAATGTTTTACTAGCAAGTTTGCCAGCTGCAATATTGTTCCACCTTATTTGCTGTTACAGTGACTCACAGAATGCCATGTTCATCTCTAACTACATGAAATCAGATGGGAATCCATTTCTGAACCTAGCATTGGTTTAAATAATACAAAAATGCGTGCCAAGTGATTTCTGTACCTCAACCAATCTGTTCAACTATTGAATATTTCTCTCACAAAAAGTTCACATAGTCATGCAGTCTGAAGATGGACTGCAGCGAGGTTTCAACGGAGAGGTATACAAGTATCCAGACAGAGTGCAGGTTGCACTTGCTCTTCTGTGAATTTCTTCACTGGTACCAGTAAGAGCAATATTTTCACTTTTACAGTGAACTTGCTCACATTCCTGGACAACAAAAACTATTCATGTGAACTGTAGGAAAATATACTACCAAGAATTCACCATGAGAAATGAGGAAATTCGTATACTTTAAAATGGTAGGGAGGTAGCAACATCAATCCAATGGACATACATAAGAAAGGTCTCTTAAATCTTCTCAATCATAACATCAGGTGGCTTCTCGATGAAGTTTTGGCTATTACCGTTTTTACAACACCTGTAAAACAATCAAATTGCTCTCTTCTCTAGTCTCACTAAGAAATTCTAGGCCCAAAATTTTCCCTTGCAGGGACAAAATATGTCAAAATACCCAAGCCTTTGTTTAATCACATATGCAGGTTACCTAAGGGATTAAACACCCTAAAAAGCAATTAAGTGTAACTGAAAGGAAAATCACTTCTGTCCATAACAGCTAACAGAAATTCTGTTGCTTATAATCATGATAAGGAGTAGAATTATTGAAAAACCCACATTGTTATTAACCACAGTGAGTATGAACATTCTTACATATCTCTTCTCTAAGTTCTGCAAAAGACACGTTGAGAAGATTATAGGATTTGCATTTTTTCATTCAGCAATTAATTAGATTGTCATTTGGTGATATGGGAGGCTTTGGTTGTGACCTAGTCACTTTACCCAGTTCATTATACATTGCGATTTCATCTTTTCAAAAATACAAGTTTTAAAATACAGTTTGAGAATTGTTAGCCCTGCAGCTTTTCTAAGTATTTTCCTTTTAATTTCTGGATTAGGCTCTGCATTTTTGTTCTCTTGCTTGCAAGTTACAAGCTTTGCATGAAAAATTCTAAAATACTTAATCTTTCAGGTGATACACAGTATAAAAAAAGTTTCATAGAGAGAACTGGGTCTCCAAAGGGAAAAATGCTCCAAGCAGTAACTGGCAAAACTGCTGATTACACAAGATCTAGTATCTTTAGTGAGAGATGTCTTCTGTTGAAGGGTATTAGCCTTAGCTACAGAAAGAGAATATTTGTCTCTGCTGAGTCTACCTGGAGCAATGCCCAAACTGTAAGTTTTCCTTTAAGTTTCTACTGAAGCCATAGATGAGTTAACTGCTTTCCTTCCCCAGCCATTTTTCTTCAGACCACCATTAATCTGGGTTAGAAACCACACACTTTTGAACACAGACTAATCAGCAGAAAGCTGTCATCACCGTGTAGATAAAGACACATGGACTGATTTAACTTGCTCACTTTTCCCCCTACATGGTGTATAACAGCAAGGTGCCTTAGCAGGCTCCTGGACATGGCACTGAATCTTTCATACTGAGAAAGTACGTCCCTACCGGAATAACCCAATGTAGTTATCACAAGGAATACAGTGACAAGGACCAACTACAGACTGATTCCCATTGGGCAATGGAGATAACCCTGGGGTGACATACGGGCACTTAGGTCTTAAAGGGCTGCAGGGACTTCTGCTGTTCATTGGGCTTTAGTTATTTTATTCCTTGTGTGTTTGGAAGGATTTTTATAACCTGTTTATAGAACTTAGTGCCTTAGGTTAGCAGGCGAGAAAGTCATTGCACAACAAGGATGAACTTAAAGAAGGTCTCAGTCTCAAAGTCATTCCTGGTTCTTTTTCAGGTCCAAGGCTTTGCTTAAGGTTTGTAGTTTCATGTAATTCTGTTCACCTTTCTCAACCCTCTGCAAAGACTGAGAATTACTTATTTACAGCCACTTCACGTAGGTGTATCTGCTCAGTTTCTCTAGTTAGGGAACCAAGCAGACGTATACAGCAAGAAGCCACTGCTTCTCAAAGAGAAAGGATCCTCCGAGACAAAGTTTCTGCTCAGCTCGCATGCAGGCGATCTGTAAGCCAGAGGCAGGATATTGCTTCATAGCTTATAGTGGGCATTTTACCTTGTAAGAAGCAGAGCTTGTGCAGTAGTGCCTGCAGGGATTCAAGAGAGCAGTTCCGGTCTACAATTTCCTCCGGACTAAATTTCTACAGCCTGATGTGGCATGACAGATCTCAGATGTCCTGGTACAGCCCAGGCACCTGAAGCATTTCTTACAGTTTAGAGCAAAGCAGTTGGATAAGCAGAGCAGAGTCTAACTGCTCGCAGAGGTTGCTAGACAGGCCACGACTGCCCTTGGTTTGACCTCCTTCTACAGCCACCCTTCACTCCCGCTTCTTCATTAAATGGAATTTATGTAAGAGAAAAAGCTAGAATAAACAAGCATAAAAAATGGTCATGTCCCCTGCACTCTCCAAGAAGTGCCATTTCCCTGCTGGATCATGCGAGCAACTGCTCACTCAGCCATCTCCAAGAATCCACAAGAATCCACACAAAGTATGAAAGCATGCTATGCTATGCTATACTCCACTCTCACCAGCTTCTAGACACTGACTCCCAAAGCACCATTTTTCACATGTGACAACGAGGAAGTTTCATTAACAAGAATTTATTTAGAGAGAAAAACCAAAAAATATTAACATGACAGAATTTGTTTATCCCAAGGGGCACACTGAACCTCTGGAAGCTGCTGCCTAGTAACAGCAAACACTGAAGAGCAGCATTTCAAATACAAATAAAATGCACACTTCAAATTCCTCCTTATCCTATCTAATGGCACATAGTAGCATCTTTCAGGGTATGCACAGTCTCTACCAACTGTTAGACTTCTTGATGCAGAGCTATGATCCACCACAATAGTCCATCACTAGGTACTCAGGCTCACTACTCCAAGTTATGTATCCCCCTAGGACTAAAATATAAAAGCCTATGCAATCTTCCAAAATTCCATGACAACAAACTGTTAATTTTACATGCTACTCACCTTGGGAAGATGCAGTCTGAAATAAAAACAACAGCTGGCCTGATGCTCAAAGCTGTCACACAGCTCAGTACCACAGGGGACCACACAGTCAATGATAAAATGTTTTATTGCAGCAGCTAGAGCTGAGAAATGTAACAGCAGTTCTATAAACTCAATCACTGGTTGTTGGAAGAGCTGAAGAAAACCTGTCCATTTGTTATCAGAGGCTTCAAGAGGGAAAAACCTGGCTTGTAAATTACGGTGTAACAAACTCAATGTAACTAGTTCTGTAAATTCAGCACCTTTCATCAAATTTCCATTATCATTTCATGACTCAGAGCCACTCACCATCTCAGGTGGGAGCAGTCCAGTACCTAAAGCAATGACTCTTCTAGCAAAAGCAGTACACTATTTTTTACTTACTTTGGGATTTGAGTTAGCACAGTACAGTGCAGTACAAACATACAATAAAGTACAAAGAAGGACAAATAAGTAAATGGTCCCAAATCCCCTGCTAATCCTAATAAAAATATCAAAGCAGCACATGGTTATGCTTTTTTTATTCAGTAGTCCAGCAACACAGTGTAAGAATGCAATTTATTCAACCATTTACCCAAGAGATTCCTGCAACGATAATATATTCAGAAGCTTCCGAGACACTCTCACCCATGCTGTTTGGAGATTGTCTATGTACAATATTTTACAATGGTTTAACAGAACAGAGGTTAAGATCCCTGGTTGTGTCTTCCCTGCCTTGCAAACAGGGAAAAAAGTATCAATGCTTCTTCCCTAAATCTGGCTCCCTATTGCAAGCCAGAGAGCAGCTTGCACCACCAAAAAAAAAGCTAAGAAACACATGGTTTTTGCCAAACAGCTTCAACATAATTCAAAACAGTGTGCGGAATGAGGTAAATTGAACAGCAGTTCAGCAATTATAGCAGGTGCAGCAATATGTAAGGTTAAAAGGTAAACCAACTAAAAGCCAAAGAAAGAAAAATAAAACAGTGGGGAATCTCAAACAGGCCTAATGTCTCTGGCAAAACAATACATACCAGCCCTGGTGGATAAACACCACCCGGACAGCAAATTAAGGAGAGGAACGAGTAGGGTCTCCTTTTGCTGTTTATTACCTTTCTTCTGCTTCCTTTTATGAGTATTAGTACACTGCAGGTACCTTTAGCCTTTATTGTCATCATATTAATACAGACTGTATTTCACCAGTATATTCTGACCCCAGTGTAATACAGCAACCGTTGTGCTGGGTTTAGGACTCAGCTAGCCCCATATTTTGTCATCACTAATCCACTTATATCAGTCTCCTGATGACAGGTGGACCGCATGCTGCAGGAATAGGGCCCATGTTGCAGGAAAAGTTATGTATAGATGGTCTGCCTACTATGTATACTCAAGAAATAAGGATATACAGGGAACTTAAGGTGATGAGGTGTATTCTTAGCCTCAACACCATCACATCTATTCAGAAAGCAATGCCACTTGGTGCACAGGATATCCACGTGTTAGAAAGCTGCTCTTTTAGTATGGGAGCAATTACATACTGCTGGCAGCTATCTCCACATCTAACCGATGATATGGATGATCTTAAGGACGTTTGCACACACAAAGGGAAGGAACCCAGCTACAGAGCCCTATGCCTAGGGACATGCTTCTAGAACCTTCTACAGGAAGTAGCAAAGTGGAAAAGACAAAGGAGAGAAATGGAGTAAAACAGGAAAACCCAACCACTCTCCATATAGCACTGCCTTCAGCTACCATTTCTGCCCCTGTGTATTCACATTTCCCAGACGCAGTGTGAAACGCCACCAATCTTTTGCTGTCTCAGGGTGTTTCCACATGACAGGCTAGCTCCTAGGTAGCGTGGATGGAAATAATCAGTGGAGAATTTTCTTAGAATCATTTAGTTGGAAAAGACCTTTGAGATCATCAGGTCCAACCATTCCTGTCTACTTTTCCAAGCATATAGAAGCGTTCTGATGCAAGAGCCCAGCCAAGCATGATGATTCTACAGCTTTGGCTGTCACAGCACATGCAAAAGAGAAGGATGCACACTTTAGAGATGCACTAGAACTTTCAAGCATGCAGTGTTGGTAGCCAGCTAGATTGGCACTAATGCAACATGCAGCTGACGCCCTCCTTCTGGCTCACCGTGGGTTTCCATGCTCACACCATTCTGGTGGGAGAAAGGCAACGACAGCCCTTGACAAGGGGAACTGTATCAAGAAGCACCACTTCATTTCAAAGACTGCTCAAAAGGAGAACAGTACTGTGCTAAAGGCACTGCCTAATGACTAGGCTAAGACACCAGAAAGTACTGGTCCCATTGGTTTCAGTGACTAAGAAATTCACACTGTTCTTAAGTTCTTTTGTAAAATCCCATTAGAGAGATTTTATCTTTAGGTATTTAAACAGATTTAAAGATCAGATGCTTGGTCATTTGCTGGCACATAAATCCCAGATAATTCCTGCATCCCCAACAGTTACTTTGAGCTGTGAAGTGAATCACCACCATCTGCCCACTGCAGCAGGACATTTGGCTGCACCAGCTAGTAGTACCCTTCCCAAAAGTCACCCCCTGGCACTGCAGTTTCCATAGGACATACCGCCACCAGTACCTTGTACTAAACAGGTCTCAGCAGTCCAGGACCCTCAAGATTGCCTGCACACTTGTTTAATTACATGTTGATTTCCAGACTACTGCAATCAAATGCAAATGTAAGCAATCATGCAAGAAATAATGCATGTTGCACGTGGAAGTACAGGACCTTTGAATAAAAAAAAAAATCTTAATTTCATCATTAATAGCAAATGTTTCCTCAAAAACAGAAGAATCAATGTAATCTGCCTTTTGATGCTGTACAAGCATCTTTGGAATAAGTATCATGGTCTTAGTTCTTTAATTTCTTTAATTAAAGGCCCTGTCAGCTATCCAGAATTACTTATACTTCTTTCTAGTTACGATGCCTGAAACTTTCTATCCATGTTTGTTTAGAGGTCTTCTATTTAAGTAGAGTAGATTGGAGATACAACTTTCAAATAGGGCCCAAGTTATTATTCTTATTGCTTAATGATGAATTGGAAAATTAAATAACCAAGGACAAAAGTTTTGCCAAGACTCTAGATGCTGGCACCTCCCTCTGGCATTGATAATCTGGAATCTACTTGTTTATGTATATTCTATTCCTGTAAAAGAATGCATATAATTATTTCTGCTTGTTGTTGACTTTCCCTGCAAGAAGTGTCATTTATTTTGCTCATATCTACACAAGCTTGTCTCGTGCCATCTGGCAATCTCATTTACATGTATCAGATTGTATACAGAAGCATCACTAAGTATCTGTTTAAGTTTTCTCAACATGGCGCTTTATTTTTATTATCAGGCACTGTTTCCATTCTGATCACCAGCAGTAAATCCATATATTTCCCAGCTAAACATTATTTCACATCCCATTTAATCTCAGGTGATTTTCTTCCAATGTGCTCAAACAGACTGACATTTAGTATGCAGATGTATTTGCTTTTCAGGGTCCTGGCCTTCAAGTACACACAATTTTATAGACAGAGGTGAAAACCAACTGCCTAATAGATTTGAGGTGCCCAGTGCACAAGCAGGATCCATACCACACGCTTCAAGAAGTAGCAAAGGAAAATTAATGCATTTACTGCCAACAAAGGTTGGCAAAAGACACTCCCTTGGACTTGGAACACCACCAGGAATGACCTATGCTCTTGTACAAAAACACACCTGTTCTCAATCCCATTTGCATTCCTCATAGAATTCCCTGCAAGGTCTACAAAAGGGATAGCAAGCCCCCCCTCCAGAAGCAGCAGGAAAGGGCAATTCTTGGTACTTCACATTTACACAAGACACAGGGGCAAGAAAATAAAGAGCCAGAAAGCACCATCTGGGTTACCAGCCCCCTGCTATGTAGGGAGCCACTCCAACTGCCTGATCCCTCCATGACTGAATGCAATCATGTCCTTAAAACAACAAAAAAGTCACAGCATTTGCAGTCAGGCTGTTACTGGCCACCTCTGCTTAAATCACAACAAATTTAGAGCAAGACCCTACAGTAGGAATAGTAAAGTCTTAAGTTTTTCCCCCATTTCTTTTCCCCATCCATATTCAGACACAATAAGCTCACAGAAGCCTCACTCTTCCTGCAAGAAAAATTGATTGCTAATTATAAATTTAATGTGAATAAAAGGCTGTAATAACCTCAGCTTATTGACTAGATGTATTAATATTACAGCCGATCAGCAATATAAATCAACACTACCAATCTTTCTTTGGCAGCAGTGCTATAACAGATTAAACAAAAACTCAGCATGTATTTTTAAATAACTCTGGTTATATCCTATTTCTTCATATTATGTATCTCCCATCTGTATATCTCAATAGGAATATGGAAATAGAGTATTTATACTTGCTTCCATTAACATCAATCCATACATTTTTTTTTTGCAGAAACAAACTACAAAGTGTCAGAAACAAGTCATTAGAATATTCCACAGAATTAAAGGTCACGTTAGTTAACGGAGCTAGTTCAAGTTAAGCGATCAGCATCCTGAAAGGCTTGTTCAGAATTTAACATCATACACAACACCTACATAATGCACACAAAGTAGTTAAACATACATTATTTCTTAAGCAAATCTCCCTAAGCTCCTAAAAATATACACATTAACCAAGAGTCCTGATCTGCAAAGTTCAAGCTCGTTGGCAAACACCCTCAACACTAAAACATGATTTTTTGCTGGATTGACTCCTTTGTCTATTTGCAACTACTCATTCTATTTCAGAAATGTAAGAGGAAGGAGTTCCAAAAGCACAATGGATAGGGAAAGAAAGATTCTTTAAGTCATTTTCAGCCCTTTCATTCTCAGAGACATACTAGAGTATGAAAAGAGACAGGAACAAATTTACTGCCTCAACTGGGGGAAACTGCATTCAATACTGTCTTAGCCTATCTTCTTTATCAAGCATTAAGAGACACTTATCTGATGATAACCAATAGAGAGCTGAATTTCCAACACTTGCCTCAGTTGGAATACTAATGCTTTACATTAAATTTTGATATAATTTCAGTGAACTTTCAAAGCACTTTATGTAAATCATACCATCAAGAATACACATTAAATATAACCTGTATTATCTGTAAGTCTACATCTAAATATTTATGATTTTAAGTCCTTGAACATGCCAACTTACAGAACATTACAGATGAGCAAAGCTCCACAGCCTGACTCAAAGATCAAGTATGATCTGAAATCTAAGGTCTCCACAATTACAAGGCCCCTAAATAGCTTCTGTATCTTCACATCTTAACATGCTTCTCCTGTGAGATACAACCAGGTGTCCTATATCTTGTACAGCATTAAACACAGTGGCTTCAGCAGAGGCTTTCCAACCAAAGGTTTACACCAAATTGCTTCAAATGACAAAACTAATCCACAGAGGATTTTTTCGAATATTTAAGTTTGGAAGAAGCTAAACACCATACCACGTGCTCTTACAAGAACTTCAGTTCTGAAGCTCCTCCTTTGCCTTCAATCAACTATCTCAATCATTTGAATTAATCCACACAATCACAGCTGACACAAGGCATTAAATCACAAGAAAGATATAAGCACACCTGCATATAACCAGCAAATTGCCTTCGGCGTGCTCAAAATTAATGCATCATGCCAGATAGAATAGGATTGCCATTTTTTGCTTTGAATCAAGCAAATGTGCCAAATAATCTTAAAACAAAGAATGTGACATGCAAAAAAAAAAACCCATCACATCACTGCATTGTCCATCATCCAGGGCAGACCATCAAGGTAAGCTCTCTTCCAGGTAAATCAAATATTTGCTGCAAGAAGGGCTTATCTCAAGCAGCTTCTTTCTTCCTTATATAGGTGTTTGTACACACACAGATAAGATGAGAGATCTCGCATTCTTGAAGGAATTTTTTTTTTCAATAACCATTTAAACTTAATAGAGAAACAAGAAAGATGCAACTGGAACAGTTATCTTTGTGCACTAAAGCTTACTAGAGCCTAGCAGTTGTTAGAGCACTTACAGATATTTATTTCTAATGTTAGCAATAGAACTTGTCTGCTTTTCGGGACTCTTCACTTATATTTGGCAATTTCAGTGACAGCAAAGTTAAGGGAGGTGAGTGGCACAGATGGGCATTAAAAAAAAATCACTCATTGCCCTAGAACATATGAAAAGCTTCACTTTTAAACACTAAAACTGAACAGAGAGTTCAGAGAGAAATCTTTATACAGTTTTCCAAGTACACAGCAGACCTGCTATGCTGTAAAGTTCTGGTAATGTCTATTTAAACTTCAACATGGGTTGAATTTCTCACCTGCCACAGCTTCTGCAAAGCCTGTATTTCTCAATATTTAGAGCAGGACTGATATGATAACAGGCTTTTAGTTAGAAAAAATATTTCATTAACAGCATTTAGCAGCATAGCTGTCGTAAGAACAGAGCTATTGAATAACTCAAGGAAATACATTTTGGGTAGCAGTAAGCTCAAGTAGCATTCTTATTAGATTAAAGCATTTCTAGTGAGGATGCTTGCAATATTTAATTAGCTATCTGAAAGTAATTTATATATTGCAGAAGTGACTGCCAAAGCAGTGTAAATTAGCACAAGTATTTGCACAACAAAAGCACAGAACAGGAGTAAGTCAGCACTTGCAGCTAGCCATTTTAAGTGATCCTTAGCCTAATCTAACACTCCAACATTTATTCAGGTGTCCAGTTCAAGCATATCAATTGATGATCACAAATGTGAATGAAGATAAGGAGGATCTAGCAAGGACTCTTGTGGCATCACAAAGCATAGGGGGGACAGTTTGGACTACACTCTATTAGGAGCCATGCAGTAGACTCTGCTACCTACTAGACTAGAACAAAGCTACATCTAATCCTCAGTTTCGCCATAAAGTAACCCAAAAGCTTTCTGCAGGTTTTCCACCATTTTTTAAATGACAAATTACCAACAGCATTCAGGAACAGAGAATGCCAGTATTGCACACACTTCAGTCTGGACACAAGGAGACAGCCACATCCATCCACGTTTTGCAGGTTTTTCTCCTAATATTTTATCATACAAACAGAAAACTCAGCTTACGCTTCAGACACTGCACATCACTCTTCTGAGCTTGATCCATTCATAGTTAGCCTGAATGCATTCTTCTATACTCTTCTCACCATCACTTTTGTTTTGCAAACAAACATGTTTTGTTTTCCCCCATGCTAGCCTTCACACATAGGGACTGTTTCAAATACATGCAGTATTTCTGTAAACCTAGAAACGAAGCCTGACAGTGACAAAACAACTAGAGTGCCAAGACAAATGCCCCTCATGCTGAGCTACGCATATTCTCAGCTCCTCATAACCATCTGTCTGTAACTGTATCTGACAAGACAAGCAAGTGCAAGTACCTGAGGCAACTTCATCCCATAGCTGTATAAGATCTAAGGTGATGAGGTATAATTTGTGATGGTAGCTCAAAGTACAATAGGTGCAACCTTAGAGAGTGGCATTTTTCACCTCAATATCCATTTCAACTCTTGAAGGTCCTCTCAGGACTTGCACTTAAAGACTTTTTTCCAGGTGTGCTTCTTTTCTTCACAGTGCTGGAGATAAGGACTTTAGGCAAGCAATGTTCCTGCATCAGCATCACCCTACAGTGACTGAGAAGGCAGAGCAGCCTCTTCATGAGCTTCACAAATTCTAAACCCATCATGCATTTGCAAGTGATGGACCAGCCTAGTTCTGCCAAATAGGAACAGAATCTCTTCTGAGCACTCAAGAACCTTCTCAAAATAAAGGTAAGTTCTGCAAATAGACATTAGACCTCTGCGTAAGTATCTTACGTAGTGAGCACTATACAGGGATGCCTATAAGTTCTTAGTGAGCATTAGTGCATGACTGCAGCAACACAGGAGACAAGAATTACACAGCTGTTTTCATTTCTAATGCAACTCATATTCTGTTCTGGGCTCAAAACAATTCAAAGGATCAAACAATTCAACAGCAAAATCCAACAATAACTTAGCAAAAAGCAGAAAAACTAATTAAGATTGTAGCATAAGCTACAAACATCTGCAGTGTGAGATGCAGATACTTTTTTTTCCCTGCAAACATCACCATTGTGTCCATAAACACTAAACATGAGAAACCACAGGCAGCCAGGTATCAAGCCCCAAAGATACCAATTACATAGCAGCTCTAAGAAAATAAATAGAAAAAAATGCAATTGCAGATCACTAGCTAGAAATCCTCCATAACCTTTTGGACTAGTTAAAACTCAAAAGAAAATTCACTTAGAATTTACCCACAGCCTTTGTAGCACATACCTGTAGTGGTCAAATAAGAAAACAGACAGTAAGCAGTGCTAAAGCCTTTTTTTTTTTCTTTAAATACTATAATATTTTACCTATGTGAAACAATTCATAGAGCCTTTACCCAACAACATCTAGGACTGAAAAAGCCTTAGATAGGTACAAGAAAATAAGTAACCAGTGAACGTAGCCAGGAAACAGAAAAAGTTAAACTATTTTAAACCTAAAGCATTATTTTTCTTTAAATAAAAACTACTCCTCTGTTATTAAAATTACCTACTGCCTTCACTACAATACAGCTATACCCTAACCACTGAAGGATACACACAGATAGCACCTCCTCACTAAATAACTTGCCACTCCCTAGCAAGGGCCCTTTATATAAACCTGCCCTCAACACAGTGTTCTGGAGGCTGATCCTATAAATTTGGTAATGGCAAACAGCTGCTGCTTATGTGTACTAGAGAGCCTCAAACAAAAAGCTGCTTGTGTCTGGTAAGTGTACTAGTTTCAGGCTTTTTCTTGAGTTTGTTTTTTTTTTTTCCTGAGCATTTAAATAAATAGCTTATAGTAATTGTAAAATATAGGATGTAGATAACTCACACTTGTGGGAAAGCTTCTTTTGTAGAAATATCTAATATAAATGTATTGTCTCTTTGAAGACAAAATAAAAGGCTCTAATAGTTCTGTAAAGTTATCTGATAATAACAGCTTGTACATGTTATGAGGAAAAATGTTGTTGCATTGCAAGTAAAACGTGAGTATTGCTGTTAGTGGCACATCATGACTCTCAAAAGTGTTATTTGTTCTCAAATAACCTCTCTGAGAGTAAGGAAGTGATAGTAAAACAGACATGGAAAGCGACTTTGTTCTCTCTGCCTAGGTTTATTGAGTAGAGAGGACAGAACCTCATGAGTGACAGGGGATTAGAAGCAGTACTCCTTGAGCAAGGACTGAGTTGAACCACTATCTGTGTTGATACTTGAACATAAAGCAAGCACTTACAGGGCAGGCGCTTGGGCTGTACCTGAATAGATGCTTGCTATAGTTCTAGAATTGAGCTCTCCTTTGCCAAGTACTTAAGCCTGGTTTTGACATGAACGCTGACCCAGAGTCTTATCCTATCTAGACTGATGTTAGCTTCCTAGAAATCCTGTAACAAAGCATGTATGGCTTAATAGTAACATAAGTGAGCACTAATGACTGAGAGTCTTCTGAAACAATAAGAAGCAACTTGAGCAGCAAATATGTTTTGTGTTCCATAGTATGCCTTAACATAGTTATCTGGCAGTGACTTTATTTTATCCTGAAAGAGGGGAAATATACTCTGAGTAGAAATTAGAGATGCATTAGGAGCAAACATTCTACAGCAAAGGCTTATCCCAGTGCAAAAATAATAAGTCTTATAAAAGTTAGTAAAAAAAAATTGCTAAATGCAAAAGTTTTTGTAGTAGAACAATGGAAGTAAATGGCAGATAAGATGTTTTATGCTTATTGGCAAAGTATATTATATTTTCTCTACAAAACAAGCCACAAATATTGGTCAGAAAATAACATAAACCACTAATACTGCTCAAGTATTCTTTTCAGTGCAGAGAAGTGGAACTAGATCTGCAGAGTATCAGTGTTTCCCTATTCAATAAGTAAAGCTAACTTCCAGTAAAGCTAATTTATCCCTATAAAGGAAACAGACTAACTAGAAAAACAGTTCTGCTATAATTAAATTAGTCATCTTCCTTTGTAGATTATACAAAAACCAAAAATACGTAGCTTAAGATGCAAAATAGCGTGCAAGTATGCCCTGTGAGCATCCCTTCTAATGCATCTTAAATGTAATGCTTAAGACTTGGCTTCAGTTTGTTAATTTGTGGCTTCAGTTAAGTATGCAATAAGGCAAGTAGGAAATAGCAAATTATAAACATCTTCAAATTCTAAACTAGCTCAACTTCCAAAAAGAAAAAGTTACATCTAAACAAAACCAACCTTATCAGTCTCTGAAATCATCAATGAAGCATAGCACAGAAATCTTAGGGGACAGATCTCTGACAGAGAACTAATTTTTTTTACAGGAAAGCAAGACTTGCGTGTTTGAATTCCTCCTTTTTTTCAGGGAGCCCAAGAAAAGTCTTGTTTGCCTTATTATCAACTTTAGATATGCCGTGATACTATGCCTAAAAAAAATAAAATTCTAACTATATGTATACAGTATAATGCTTACTGAACAGATTACCTTCTGCTTCTGCACTGTGCTCTTGTAAAAGTCTGTGTTCTCTGTACAGTAATAAATGTAAACTCTTGAGGAGTGTTAGAGTCCCACAAAAACAGTGGGGCTAAACACTGCGCTGGTACAGTGCCCAGTCTGAGATCTGCTGTTACTGTGCAGCTTGAACTCTTAACACTCATTAGCAGTTGATCCTCGGAGCTCCTATCATCCATCTCAATTACACCAATGAATTATTAGCACTCCGGAAAATCAGCCCCATGCTGTTTTCAAGTACTTGAGAAATGAAAACTATATGGACCACCTGTGAAAAGTCTGGGTCAAGTGATTTGCCTTGTATCATGCAAACTCGGAGTTAAAAGTTCTTGGCTCTCAGCAGAGGTTTTTCTCCTGCTGAACCATACGCTCGCAATCTGTGTTCCTGACCTGCTTAACTAGCCTGCTTCTGGGGGGAAAAAAAAGAAATCTCTGATCTATAGTTTGTTCACCACAGCTTCCTTAAGTTTCTGTCCTTCAGGAAAAAGTAAACCTAACTGTTGGGACTAGTGCCATGATCCATATGGTCTCTCTTAACCGGACATTTTAACTTCTGAGTAGTTCTTTCTAACAACTTAATGTCTTAATGTGCCTATGCAAAGCAGCTTCAAAGCATATTAAGTTCTGTATTACTGCAGACTATCAGCAAGTCAGGATTTTTAGATTTGTGATGGAGAGAACTTTGCGTTGGCCTATCAATTTAAGCAGGACAGCTATGAGCTGGACTGGAAGGAATCTGTACCACACTGGTTTTTAAAGTGCCGACAGCAGAGGAATGGTGATACACTGAATTTTTGTTATCTATTACAAGCTGAGAAAGTGTGAAATAATGCTTACAGAAACCTGCATCACTTTGCCTTTTATCCCAGGTCTTGAGTCCTATATGAGATTACATAAAGGGAAAGCATGCCCTAAGCAGTCAAACTTAAGTCATATTTCTTGCAGATTACAGTTGCCATAATGAAAAACAGAAGTAAATGAAACAATGGTTTACATCCTTTTCTGAAAAGAGTGGCTTGTGACTGGTTCAGCTGACAAAAAGCAACCTAACATAAAGCCATTAAGTCCCTTCCAGATGTTGACAATACCTTTTCTGCCCTCTGAGTTAAAAGTCTAAGGAGATAGCTTCAGCTGAACCTTACCAACATGTTTCCCTGCTTATCGAGATTATTCCTTTGGACATTTGTTTTTATTACTCTACTGGAATTTAAAAGATTGCTTACAAGTGAAGGCAGGGCATAAGCCCTACTTCTAGCAATGCAACACTGGATGTTGTACATAAGCCAACTCAACTGTACTGACAGGGACACTCTTTTCTGTCTTCTCAACTAATTCTAGCACTTCTGAGCTCATGGTGAGCGAGCTGTAAAGCTAAGCTAGCTTGACTACGTGTTCCTGTTAACTTTAACTGTTCAACTGTGACTGCACCTAGGTCGGGGGCAACTCTCAGTATTGACACAGGGTGGGGGATGAAGAGATTGAGAGCTGCTCTGTGGACAAGGACCCCTGGAAGTCCTGGCGGACAAGAAGCTGGATATGAGGTGGCAATGTGCACTTGCAGCCTAGAAGGCCAACTGTATCCTGGGCTACATCAAAAGAAGCATTGCCAGGAGGTCGAGGGAGGTGATTCTGCCCCTCTGCTCTGGTGAGACCACACCTGGAATACTTTGTCCTGCTCTGGAGCCCTCGGCACCAGCAGGGCGAGGGAGGCAATTCTGCCCCTCTGCTCCTCTCTTGTGAGACCCCATCTGGAGTACTGTGTCCAGTTCTGCAATCCTCAACATAAGAGGGATATGGAGCTGTTGGAAAGGGTCCAGAGGAGGGCTATGAAGATGATGGGAGGGCTGGAGCACCTTCCATATGAGGACAGGCTGAGAGAGTTGGGGTTGTTCAGCCTGGAGAAAAGAAGGGTCTGAGGAGACCTTATAGCGACCTTCCAGTACCTGAAGGGGCTACAGGAAAGCTGGGGAGAGTCTGTTTACAAAAGTTTGTGGGGATAGGATGAGGGGCAATGGGTATAAACTCGAGAGGGGCAGATTTATAGTAGTCATGAGGAAATTCTTCACAATGAGGGCAGCGAGGCCCTGGCACAGGCTGCCCAGGGAAGCTGTGGCTGCCCCATCCCTGGCGGTGTTCGAGGCCGGGTTGGATGGGGTTTGAGCAGCCTGATCTGCGGGTGGTGTCCCTGCCCATGGCAGGGGGGGAACTGGATGATGGTTAATGTCTCTTCCAAGCCAAACCATTCTATGGTTGCAGGGGGCTCCGAGCAGCCTGACGCAGCTGGCGGTGCCCGCGCTCACTGCAGGAGGGTGGCACGGGATGGGCTCCGCGGTCCCTTTCAGCCCAACTCGTTCCCCGCAGGCGCGGCGGCTCGGGGCAGCCCCGGGACCCGTCGGCAGCGCGGTGCGAGCGCGCCCTCTGGCGGCTGTGCGGCGGCACCGGCCGGGCAGCGCCGCGCCTGCCAGTACTCAAAATGGTGCCCCCTCCCCTTACGGGCACCGTGTATATAACGCCGCTGCCCTCACTCACTATGGCTGCTTCCAGACTCCACGTGGCGGGGAGAAAAGGATATGGCTGCCGCTTCCCCGGGGTTTCTATGGGACGAGCGGCTCGGCCGTCGCCCCGCTGCTCTGTAGCTGCCCGTGGCCGGGCGCCGCCGAGCAGGACCGCACCGCTCGGCCACGATCCGGTAGCGCTGCGGGGCCGCAGAGTGCGGGCCCGGCGCCCTCTGGTGGTGGAGGCGGGCGCTCTTCCACCCGCCTCGCTCTCTCCGCAGCGCCCGAGTTGGTTCGTCAAGGGAGAAGGGGCTCCTGCCTGGGAGGCGGCGGACAGAGCCGCGATGGCATCCTTGGGGGAGCCGCTGGTCCCGCTGCTCGCTCTGCCTGGGCTTGAGGGGTGTCTCTCCCATGGGCTTTGCCTCGCATCCCTAAAATCTACAGCTTTTGGGTCTCCAGGAGTTCTGCTCTAACCTCCCCTCTTCCAGTGTCACCTTGTTCTCTTTATTCATGCTCGGGTTTCCTCCCCCTTCGCTTAAATGGCCCTTCACCTCTCCCCAGTGCTCACTTCATCTCCTTATAATCTACAGCTTTAACCCCAACTCTATCTTTAATCTGATAAAATGGGCTCTCAGCATCATGGGGGCTCTCCCAGGGCACAGTCCCACGGGTGTGTTCTGCCCCGTGGCACCACGGTTGGTCTACGCTGGAGCCAGCAGAGCCCACGGATGTGGGAGGTGAACCTCACCACTAACTCCCCACACCTGACAAAACTTGTGATGTGGGGCTGCTTGCTTGTCCCAGGGACGTTCGTGGCCATTGCATTGCTTTCATCTTACTCCTTCATTACACAACCCCTCCTGCAGTGCTCCAGACCCTCTGCTGATGATTCTTGCAGATGTACTTGATCAGCACATTTTTATGGAGCTGTTCAATGCTTTGTGCCAAAGCTGTCAATAATGAAATGGAACAGGATGTGAGTGCTGAGGCTTCTGCCGAGCCTGGCAGTTGCTGTGTCACTGGTGGATGCCATCATCTCCCTGTAAATAAGCTTTCTTGGCTCCTTTGAAAGTGGCAGGAGATAACAGAGGTCCCCTGAGATTCCAGGCAATGATGGAGCAAGTTGCTGATAAAGGTTGAGTGCCTGTTGTGCATCCTGGCTCACCAGGAGCTGTGCCTTTGCTTAGACCTGGAGCAGAGAGCGGGGGCACGCAGCTAGGCTGTGCTGCAGGGAAATGGAGGGCATCACCCTGTCTCAGAGCCTTGTTTGTCTGCTGCTTTAGCAATGTTCACATACTTCTCTTGGCTTAAGACAAGAAACCAGTTTTACCTCTGTGCTTTTGCCTTCAGACCATGCCTGAGTGAGTGTCGTTTGTGGTGGCCTAGGATACGTCTGTCTCAGGCTTCCTCTGCAAGAAGGGTAAAGTCTCCCTTTGACAAAGAGGGTCCCACACCCCCTTGTTTGAAGGACCAGCAATGCACGAAGCTCCGTCTGCCTTCCCCCCCTCCCTTAATCTGTCTGGAGCGTGGGCTGCCTGCAAACTCCTCTGCGCTGCAGCGCGTGACGCCCCCCTGGGCCCCTTCTCTGCTTTCTCAGTGGCTACGAAGCCGAAGCTGTGCCGAGGTCAGCAGGGCACAAAGCTGCTGGTGGGGGCTCTCCCTGACCCCCCCAGCCCTGTGTCTGCCGTGCCCGCTGCGGGCAGCCCGCCTCTGCCAGCCTGTACAGACCTGCAGGCAGCATCGCCAGCCCCGCCAGGCGGCAAACACACCCAAGAGGGTGTGTGAGCAGGCAGCAGTTCAGCACACTGCTGCGCAGGGACGCCCAGCCCTGGTGCTCACCTGGCCTGCCAGCGTCCCAGCTGCTGGAACACAACGTCTGCAGGACGCAGGTATTTTGCCCGCTTGGCTCCCTGCCCCAGGGTGGCAGCCCATGCCATTCATTGTCCCACGCTGCCATGGGAGCACTGGCAGAGCAGCAAGGGGGTGATTGTCCTGGCCCTGCGTGCAGCTGGGAGAGGGGGAAGGAAAGGGACTGCCCATGCCGTTCCCACGTTCCAGAGAGTGGGGACAGGGAGTCCCAACTGCAGGGGGGAAATGTGGGGTGTGAGGCTGGGAGTGGTGGGTCTGGGCCAGGCTGTGCTGCTCTCGCTGCTTTGGGGTCATCCTGCTCCTTATGCTGACCCAGGAGCTCTGCCTTTCCTCGTGTGAGGTCATGGGGGGACAGTGGGGCTGGCTGCTAGCTCCTGCTGACCCAGCTGGTGGCACACAGCCTGGGGTGGCTGGGCTCCTGCGTGACACAAAGGTCCCTGAAGGGCTGCAAGCGCTTGCTGCTTTGTCGGTGACGATAGCATTGGGTTTGTCACCTCCTCAAGCACCCTGTGACCACCACACTAGGGCCAGGGTTGTCCTGGAGGGGTATGTTTGGTGGGAGCTGAAGGAAGGAATTCCAAATGGAATTTAAGCTCCCACTGTGCAGCTTTTCCTTTGGAGCTTAGCAGGGTCTGCTGCGTGCCCAGCCCAGCTCTGTTTGGGACCTGTGCCCTATGCAGGGATGTGGCATAATAACTGGTGCCGCTGCAGTTCCGCTATGAGCTGGGAAACAGGGTGGTATTTTTACTCCGAACCCTCCAGACAGCACTACGGGCATAGATTTGTAGCAAGTCCCGTGCCACTGCTTTGCCGAGCTCCAGTGCTGGCAGTGACAGCCTCTCAGAGCAGCTGACTGCTGAAGTTCAGCTGTTGCCCACAGCCACTCCTACTGTACTTTGTACCCTGCGTGGGAGCCAGCCGGGGACCAGGGCGATGGCAGGGTTTCCCCGAGCAGCTGCTGGCACTGGTGAGGGGCAAGGGGGACACAGGATGAGTCTCGGGGGTGCTGGCTGAGCCCATTGCTCCCTGGTGGAAGTGGTGCCTCTGTTTCTGGCAACAGCAGGGATATGAGCCTGCAGACAGAGTCCCTGGGCATCGGGAGGGAAACTGTCTGGTTCCACAGCTTCCTTGCACTTGTCTTGGGTGCAGTCACTAAGCAGATCACAGCTGTTGATCTGATCCCTAGAAGACAGAGCGGGCAGCAGGTGTGGGTACTCTGTGCTGCTCAGCACTTTCTGCACCTTGGCTGGCTGGACCTGCTGATGACAGCACCCAGGCTTCTCCTAGCCCGCAGAAGCCAGCTGGGCAGGTATGGGGTCCTGCTTTTGCATTGGTACCTGGCGGTGTGTGCTTCAGCAGTCACTGCTCTGTGTAGGTGCTGGGGGCCACTCTGTACCCCAGCCCTGGAGACCAAAACACTGGTGGTATTCGGTACTGAGGTGCCATGCTCTGGTGCTGTGTCACGGGGAAAGACCAGGCTGACCTTTACCATAGCTGAGGCATGGCAAAGCTACTACGGTATGGCTGACTGGCACTGGGAAAGCCTGGGCTAGCTCTACTCCGGCTCTCCAGAGCCCAGGTTGGGATGGGAATTGGCCCTGCTAGGCACACCCTTACCGCCAGCATTGGAGAGGATGTGGCTGGGAGGATGTGGTTGGCTGGCTCCCGTGCCTGGCTCAGTGGTCACAGTGAACTGAGAGTCTGACCTGATCTGCAGGGTGGTAGTGTCGCATGGAGTGCCTGGCCTGTTGGGGAGGTTGGGTTAAGGAGGGGGAGCAGCTCCGCAGCAGGGCAAGCAGTAGTAAACGTGGGGTTTCATGGAGTGGGTGAAGGGAGGCCTTGTTTGAGGCTCCCTGCTTCCTCCAGTGGAGCACTAGGAGTGTGAGGACCACAGCAAGGTGTCCTAGCCCTCTCTCCTGCCCATGGGTAACCCAGTAGTAGCCCTGCATCCAGCCTGAGTGGCAAGGGCTGTAGCAATGGGTTTTCCACCTCCTAACTGCTGCTCCCCTGCCCATAGCACTTGGACCAACAACCGTCCAGCACCTGCTCAGCTGCAGCTCTTTCAGTTCCCTTGGGAACCGCTTAGCTGGAGACCTGCCAGGATTGTGCTGCCTTGCAGGGTACCTGGACTTGAGGTACCCTGCTGTCACAGGGTTACATGTGACTTCCCAAGCTGTCACATGTACCCCTAGTTGCACAGCAGGAGCCCTGGGCATTCACGGTCCTTGCAGCTGGGCTACCGCTGGGCAGCCTGAGTGCGATGATGTGCCAAGCTGGCCAGTGAGCCCACATGGTGGCTCCGGCTTCCAGGCAAAGCACTGAACCGTGGGCTGGTTACCTCTCTGCCAGCCCTGGGCTTGCTCTGGCTTGTTGAGCAACGGGTTACAGGGGAGCCTGCTGAACAGGTTGGGCTGTACCCTGAGCTTTCCCTGGCTCCACACCTTGCCTGGGGACATGGCCAGCAGCCCCGCTATGTCCCAGGGCTCCAGGATAGCTGCTTGCTAGGATACCCACACCTAGGATGCTGCAGTGCCCTACGCCCATGGGGCAGGGGGGTGATGTGTACTGGGAGATCTGTGCCAACACTCTGTGTGCATCCCCTGTAGGAAGCCTGACCTTTGGCTTGGGACAGCCCAGAGATATGGCAGACCCCGCTGGCTGCTGCCGCCCCTGTGCCACCTGCCTGCTCTGCCTCTACAGCTGCCAGTGGATCACAGCCAAGAAGGAGAAGAGGAAGGGCCTGAGAACCACCAAGGTGATACCACGGGTGATGCTGACCTGGGGCTGGCCAGCCCTTGTATGGAAGGCTGGGTTAGGGAAGGGCTCCCGCTGGGGAGAGCTCAGCCTGGATATTGGGCTGCTGACCCCTTGCCACTGGTCCTGCTCCCCAGGGTTGAGCCCCAAGTGAGCTGGGGTGCTACCTGCTACTCTCTCTGCCCAGGGATTACCTAGCCTAGAGCAGTGAGAGGGTGAGTTGTCTGCTCCTGCTGGGTGGCAAGAAAGGTAGAGCAGCACACTGGAAGCAGGAAGGCTGAACCATGTCTGTCCCTTGCCTGGATGAGCATGCGTTTGCGGCAGAGCTCGCACGTGCCTGGAGCAGAACACCGCACTCCCTAAGGGCTGAGCATAGCAAGCAGGTCCTGGGGTGCTGAATGCCTGGCAAGGCACGTGGGAGGCACGGTTTGGTTCCTGGGCTGGGTGCGGCACCTGCCAATAGGGTGCTGGAAGGGGGTGTCCCAGCAATTTGTAACCTGGGAGGGGTGAGGCCCTGGGATTCTCTGAGGTCTCCCACTCCCATGGGAGCGGCCGTGCCGCTGCTTGCCCTGTCTTGCCTGGAATGTGCAAGCTAGTTTGGGCTACTAAGTGTCCTGCTCAGCACCTGTGGCACCTCTCGCCTCCCTCTGTATGCAGGGCTGGAGACCCTGAAGCTAGACCTGGCTTCATCTGGGCAGGCAGGAGCAGTCTGCAGGCTCACCGCTGCAGTGGCGGCTTTGAGGCACAGCACGCCTCTCCACCCAGCCCACACAATACCCAGCTAGAAGGGAACAGGACCTGGTTCCCTACCTCTTCACCTGTCCAAAGTCCTAGCCTGCTCCTATGTGCTGCTGCATGGGAAGGCAGGCAGTCCTGGCACAGAGGCTTCCTCTCCAGCCTGGCGTAAGCAGCTTTTTAGCTTGTTATAGGAGATGCCAGTCCATCTTCCTGCAGCAGGTGTCCAGCCAAAAGAGCTCTCCTGGGGAGCTCTGTTCCCTCTCCACGGGGCAGTTCAGCACCTGGACCAATGAGGCCAGTGCCTGCTGTGACCCCCCCGTGCACCCTGTTGCAGGGTGGGTGCTCCCCAGGGGTCTTAAAACCTGGCCACGGGCTAGGTACCCTGCAGGTGTGTGCATCACTGTCATCTCTGCCTTTCAGTGTGACTACAGCTGGTTCCTTTCCCTCTTCTGTGTCTTCCTCTTCACACTGGTGTGGCTTTACTTCGCCATCATCATCCTCAATGATTTCCACAACTTCAATGAGTGAGTAAGATCCCGTGTCCAGCCTTGCTCCCCATGTCCCTCCTACCCCTCTAACCATCCCCTTTGCCGGCAGGTTCATCTTCAAGCAGACGAAGTTGTGGCTAGACTGGTCCCTGCTCCTGCTGATAGTTACAACAGTGCTGGTCACCTACTCTGCTGTGCTGCTGGTGAGCCCTGCTGATCCTACCTGGGCTAGTAGGTCTATGCAGCTATGCTGAGTACAGGCTGGTTGCTGTGCCCTGTGCATCATCTGGCCTCCTGGAGCTGTGTCAGCCTGAGCATGGGCAGAAACCCTTCCTGTGTCAGGGTGACAGAGCTCCTGTGGCTGAGTCCTGCACCCTTAGAGGGCTGAGGTGTGTGGCACAGCCCAGCTCTGATACCTCCTCTTTTTCTCACAGGTCCTTGCTTTGTGCTTGCAGCTCTGCGGTCAGCCCTTGAAGCTACACTGGCTGCACAAGGTAAAAGTCTGGGTGTGAAGGGAGATGGGTGCAAGACCCAGCTGTTCTTGCAGCTTGTGAAGCTGCAACAAGCCTAGTGAGGCCACATGTGGCTGCTGTGATCCCACTGAGTGGCTTTGTGTCCCCTCTGAGCTAGGCTGCAGCTGTTAGTCCTCCAGCCACATGTCTCTGGGATGGGAATCTTCCCCTTTCTTAAAGCGTGTGGTACAGAGCTCAGCTGCAAACCCAAGCAGGGGAAGTGGGGTCTTGGGACTTGCAGGGGCTTAGGAGGAGAGGATGAGGATGATTCTGCCTGCCCTGCTAGGGCAGAGCCCAACTGGCCTGCAGGATGCTGTGTGCTCCCCTAACTGCACTGTGCCTTGCCCTACAGACCCTGCTGATCTTAACTGCCCTGGTGGTGGCTGCAGCCTTCACAGGGCTGGGAATAAAGTGGGCGGAGGAGTGGAAAAGTGCACGTATCTCCCTTCAGGTGAGTCACCTCGATACCAGAGACTCCCCCGCAGTACCCAGTACCTGGCCTGTGGGGATGAGCTGAAGGGTGGTGCCTGCAAGCCCCCAGCCTGGCTGTGTGCCATGGGTCCCTGTCCTTGACTTCTGTCTGGCCAGGCAAGGTGTTCCTTCTGCTATTTCCGTCCTACCTGAAGCAGCTGCAGCCAGGGTGATTAACAGTGGCTGGACCAGAGTGGGGATTCTGTTCAGTCCCCAGGAGCCTCTCCTTTCCTCCCTGGCACTGTGGCTCTTCCAGCAGTGCTGGCTGCAATGGCAGATCCCTGGCATTGGAGCATGTGGATTTAGGGGACAGGGATTAGACTGGTGCCAGCTCACACTCTGCCTTTGCCTCCCCAGGCAACAGGTCCCTTCCTGCACTTTGGAATCGTGGGGGGAATGACACTCCTTGCCTGGCCCCTGGCCAGCTTCATCTACCGCACCCGCAACACAGGTAATCCCCCTCCAAGGTCTCCACTTACCCACCTCGACTGGTGCCCTGCTTCCTACCACCCAACTGAGTAGCAGTCGTGGCAGAGTGGTGTACAGAGAGCATTGGTGCAGTGGGAACAGGTCCCTAGGACTCAGTCTGGTAGTAAAGGTTGCTCTTAGTTGCTGCCTCTCATACCCAGCCCTTAATGCAGCTTCAGCCTGTTCTGAAGGAGTGCTATGGATGCCGGACTGAGTCCTGTAGAAGTGCCGGATTAGGGTGCAAGGACATATAGTGGGCCAAGAATAAATCTGCAGTGTTCCTGAGGGTGGGGATGAAATACCTGACCTAGGACAATCATAAATTAATGCCAGGTGAAGCAGCCTTGCTTTATTCCTAACAGCCTGTAAATACTTCCTCTTTACCTCACTCCTCTACCTTTTCTGACTCTGCTTGCAGGTCTCAAGGTGTTTCTGCTGCTTGTCTACTGGATGGTGATGATTGCGCTGTATCTGGTTCCCCTGGGAATCACCTCCCCTTGCATCATGGAGGAGAATCAGCTTCCCCCCAAGCCAGCCCTGATTGGCCACCGAGGAGCCCCCATGGTGAATCACCAGCCCCATCAGCATCCTGGCACAGTGGTTGGGGTGCATGGAGCAGGCTGCTCTGTCAATGAAAGCCAGGCTGTACAATGGCTGTGCCTGGCTTTGGGGCACCAGTATCAAATCCTTGCTGTTGCAGGGCTGGGTGAGCTCTGGCCAGCCCAGTAGAGACGTCCCCACACCAGCCAGGGCAGCACAGGGGTGGTGGATGGGTGAGTGCAAGGTGAGGAGGGTGGGCACAGCAGCCACAGGCCAGAGCTGCTTGCTGAGCGCTGCTGGGTCAGAAGCAGATAACTCTCAGTAGAAAGCCTGGCTGTGTAGTGTGGGCTGGAAAGCAGGGGCTAGGCAGGCGCTAGCTGTCTGCACCCAGCCCTTTTCCAGCCCAACCCTACCGGGGTCACCCTCCTCTCACTATCGTTCCCCTAGAGCCCAGCCAAGCTGCTGGGTGCAGACAGGCAGGGCGAGTGCCTGCCTCCTGCCCCTTTCTGCTCATGCCCTCTGCGCTAACACTGTTTCTTTTACAGCTGGCCCCAGAAAACACCCTCATGTCACTGCACAAGGCGGTCAACTGTGATGTGCAAGTCTTTGAGACAGACGTCATGGTGAGGTAAAGGGGCAACAGGGAATCAGGGGGAGGAAGGGGCCTGTGTATCCTGCAATGTCAGCTCCCACATGGGGCATTCTGGAACACACCTGGAGGACTGATACACCCTGTATTTGGAGGCAGCCCTGTTCAAAGACCTCCGCCATTCCTACCTTCCCAAGCTGACTGGCTTCAGCTTGATGTCCCAATGTTCTGGGAGAGGTACTGGGTTTCTGTCCTCCCCACGCAGGTTGCCTTCAAGGGCATAAGGAGGGAGGCACTGTCAGGGGGAGGGGCAATGCTTGGAAAACAGATCCTGGCTCTAGTTCATCTCATGTAATCCTGCTATGGGGAGAGGTGTTGCAGTGAGCAAGGAACTACTTGGTTCCTGGCTTGGTCTCCAGGTCCTCTGTTCCTACTGAGCACTCACCTTCTCATGTAGAGGACCACAAGTAGGCATAAGGGTGGGGGTTACTTAGCTGGGTGGCTGGGAGGCCAACGAAATACCAGTGCTGGGATAGGAGACACACAGCTTGCAACACAGAACTTCCCTCTCTGCTTCTTTGCCAGTGCTGATGGAGTCCCATTCCTCATGCATGATGAAGAACTCATCAGGACCACCAACGTGCAGGCTGTATTCCCTGAGAGGGCTACCTTCAACAGCACCGCCTTTAACTGGACAGACCTCCAGCAGCTGGATGCTGGTAGCTGGTTCCTGGAGGTCAGGATGCCCCTGGGGATGGCTGGTCAGGGGTGGGTGCATCTGTGGGTGAAGTCCTGCCCTGGAGAAGGTTCCCACTTGCTTCTGCATGCTGTCCAGGTGTCTGTCAGGACCAGTGCTGCAATTCCATGCCTGCACAAATCTCTTGGGTGTGGTTACACCCCAAGTTGGGGTTCATTCTGACTCCTGAGCTGAGTCATGGAGAAGGCAGGTTGAGGGAAGATGTAGTGTGTTTTCTCTGAGCTGCACAGCCTGCCTGGGCTTGAAGGCAGCTGTGGCAAGGCTCTTCCCAAAACGTGACTAACCAACTTCAGAGCTGCTCTGAATCCCCACAGGCGTTGGTGGGGCTGCTTGAACTTTACTGTTAGCGAGGAGAAGGGTAGAGGTACCCTGTGGATTTGCAGGGGAAGGATTCCTGTGCCTGTCTGCACTGGAGAGCATGTGGAGAAGCCAGTGTAAGAAACCAAGAGCCAGAGATGGGCACAGTTTGGGAGGTGGAAGATTACATAGGTTCTGCCTATAATGACTAATTCCCTCTCCCCCTTGTAGCGGAGGCCATTTCCCACTGTGCAGACTCTTTCTGCTGAAGATCACAACGAGGCAACTAAACAGAGGATCCCATCCCTGGAACAGGTGCTCAAGGAAGCCAAGCAGAGCAATATCTCAATCATGTTTGACCTCCGGCCTGAGAACCACAGTGACTACCAGAGTTTTGTCAATGCTACCCTGCAAGTGATTTTACAGTCAGGCATCCCACCGCAGCAGGTGAGCTGGGCACCGCCCCACCACTGCCAGGCCCTGCTGTCACACCACTGCTGTGGTGGGAGGTGCCCCACCGACCCCACTGAGCATCCTTGTCACCCCATACACCACATCCCCATATGCGATCCCTTGATGGGGAACCCTGTCCAGGTGTGGGGGTTTCTAGCTGGGAGAAGTTGCCAGTAATTAGGGGTTAATGCTTACAGCTCCAGACCCCTCCAAGTATTCTGGTTCCCCTGCACTGGCCACTCTGGTGAGTAAACAGTGACTCAGTTTAGGGAGTGGACCAACAGTGCTAGCAAGAACAGGAAAACAATGCTTGGGCTTCTACCTCCCCACATTGCGCCACACCTCTCCCTGCAGCTCTTGAACTCCTGCTGCAACCTCCTGTGTTGTCTTTCCACTTCATCCACCAGCTGCAGCAGAGGACGCGTGTTGCCCTGAGGGGATGAATTAGCACCCAAATTGCTTTCCCTTTTTGGGAATGCAGAGCAGGAGGGGACACAGCACGGATTTGTGCTGTAGTGCTGATCCAAGGTGCATTCTCAGTGCGGAGTTGGGGCCAAGAAGATGCACTGCTCAGTCCATTCAAGGACCCAGAAAGGACATAATTGTTGCAGCTTTCTTAGGCTAGAACTGCTTTCTCCCCTCAGTGAGTCTGTTGTGCTTACTTCTTGGCTGGGGCAAGCTCTTCGGAGACCATCCTGGCTGAAATCCTTATGGAGAAGCTTAGCGTAAAGAGGAGGGCAGGAAGCAGCTGTCTGAGCAGGCCATGTGTGCCTGGACCTGCAAGGAAATCATAGAATCATAGAATAGTTAGGGTTGGAAGGGGCCTTAAAGATCATCTAGTTCCAACTCCCCTACCATGGGCAGGGACATCCCACGAAGTCAGGCTGCCCAAGACCCCATCCAACCTGGCCTTGAATAACTCCAGGGATGGAGCATCCACAACTTCCCTTGGCAACCTGTTCCGGTATCTCACCACTCTCATGGTGAAGAATTTCTTCCTAATGTCTAGTCTAAATCTGCCTCTCTCAATTGGAAGACAGCCCCTCAATATCAGAAGAGAGCAAGCTCTCTGGAGCACTTCTTCTCTGCAAGTGCTCTCTGGGTCTTGTTTTTAGGTCCTCTGGCTGCCGGATGGGTTCAGGGAACAGGTCAAACAGCAAGCCCCAGGCCTTCAGCAAGTTTATGGCCGGAAGAGACTCCAGAATGAGAAGGAGCCACTGTGGCATGTCAATCTGCCCTACCAGGACGTGAGCTCTGAAGAGATCAGGTGAGAGCCCTGTTCCCAGGAGCTTGGGAGCTGTGGGCCTGGGCACTGTCCCAGGGGCCAGCAGATGTGAGGGCCAGCTGAGACTGAGTGCTGGTGCACTGCTGGGAAGGGCAGGGGGTGTGCTACAGCCTTGCAGACAAGCACGCCTTACCAGGCAGGGCTGCTGCAGGGGAAGGAGCTGGCTGCAGTCCTCTGCCTTGCCAGCAAATCTGCCCTGGGCCTGGCCCTCCAGACAGTTGTTCTGTGTGGCTGCAAATGCTGGATCACATCCCAGATATACAGTCCTCTCTGGCTGTACACTGAGTGTGCCGGCATCCTTCCATCTGCTGCTCTGACCATGGCTGTCCCTCTGCAGGGAGTACCGCCAGGACAACATCTCTGTCAATTTGTATGTGGTGAACCAGCCCTGGCTCTTCTCTGTGCTGTGGTGCTCTGGGGTAAGCTCTGTCACCACCAACGCCTGCCAGGTGCTGAAGGAGATGAAACACCCTATCTGGCTGCTCGTAAGTGACCCCTCCATACTTTACCCTGTCTCACAGCCCTGTGCCTCAGGCACTTGTGGGTCCCTCTTCTGCAGCAGCCCTGGGCAGCCACCTGCCTGGAGGGTGGCTTTTGCTCAGTGCTGTGCTGGCATGGGGACACGTGACCCTGCAAAAGGGTCTTGGCTTGGCTGTGCCACCGGCACACCACCCCTGGCTGGTGTTCATGGCTCATCTTGCTTTGCAGCCCAGAAGCACATACCTCATGATCTGGATTGTTGTAGACTGCGTTTCCTTCCTTGTCATTCTCTGGGCCTTCGTCTTGATGAAGTACGTTTGATCCCTTCCCCCCAGCCAGGGCAGGTCTGTTGGGGAGGCTGTAGTGTGCCCTGAGTGGCTGGTACATACCCAAACCTGGTAGAATCTGCTGCCCCCCCTCTCTGCACTCGGATTCTGGGGGATCCTCTCCTTGTCTGGCTAAGTGAGACAGCAGTCTGTGGAGGCAGCTTTTATGATCAGGCTGCAGCTGAAAAACTGGCCTGATCTTTCCTCAAGCTGCTGGGGTGCCTTTTTTCATGCTTACTAGCTTGCTCTGCACCCCAAGGCTCGGTGGGCTGAAGCCCTGCTCCTTTACCAGTGCTGCAGGCACTGAGAGAAGATCTGTAGGGGACTGTGTGTCCTGTGGGGCACCACAGTCTCCAGCTGGGAGCTCTGGGGAGGGAAGCGGGAGGCTAGACAGACACTAACATCGATCCTATTCTATCTCCTAGGAAATGCTCCCAGAGAACGCGGTCAGCGGGTGAGTGCGCATGGGTGTGAGCTCCCCTCCTTTGGAGCCAGGCTGCGCCTGCAGGACTCTCCCTGGCATGCAGGCAGCTTTCTCCAGCTGAACATGACAGAGCAGTTTGGAATGGCCAGGAGAGGGAAGGGAATCCCAGCCCAGGGAGTTCCATTTCTGCCCTGCCCTTAGCAAACAGCCCTGTGGGACAGTGCTGGGGAATCCCACATTCCCCAGGTCTCTTCAAACCTGTTTTTCAGGCTTCTTTGTCTGTCCCTGTGGTATGGTGGCTGCCTGCGATGACTGGTTTTTCTGTCTTCCCAGAGTCCGAAACAGATGTGCTGCTCACAAAGATCAACAGCTTGATGCAAGAGTGACCCCTCCAGTCTTCATCAGCCATGGGGAGGGACAGACAGAGCCCTGCACAGATCAAGTGGGAAGCACTCAGGCCAGCTTCAAGGCTCCTTTCCTTTGTAGACTCCTTCTTGAGCTTCGCCGTGGACTTCCTGGCTCCTTGTGTGGTGCACAACTGCCCTCAGCTGAAAAGACCTGGAACTGGGTTCCCAGTTCCCACTGGCAGAAAGGAACTGAAGCCTTTCCAGGGGTTTCCTGAGGCTGGCCTGCGCCTCTGGGCCAAGTCCTTATCTATCAGTGCTGGTGCTAAGGCCTCTGCCCTGGGGTTTGGAGAGTGTGGGCATTTAAGTCCCTGTTCGGTGCAGGGGAAGGGTGGGTACTCTCTGCCCGTCAGCAGCAGCTCTGCAGCTCACAGTGGAAAACCTTGTTTAAAGTGCTGCTGCCCTGCTGCATGGCTTGAGGAATAGGAAGTGGGGTGCAGGGGAGGTGGCTTTTCACAAGATAGAGGGGGGATCCTGAGCTCTTCCCACCCCAGTGCTGGACACGAGCCCTGTCCCTGTTGCTAGTTTGATGCTTGCGGGCCAGGGTGCTGGCACCCTGCGCAGCAGTTGGGGCCTGTTGCGTGGGGGGAAGAGGGAGCAGGGGCTGAGGGTGGGAGGGTGTCTGGGGCTGCTGGGACCACGGTCACTCTCTGACGTGGTCTGCAGAGGTGTACGAGGGGAGCGGTGGGACTCTGCATCGGTCACTTTGCAGCAGGACCTTGAATTTGGAAAGGGGAATGGGGGTCGGTTTAACTTGTTCCTACCTATTTATGTCAATAAATGAACGGAGCGATAGACAGACCCCGAAGAGGGGTGAGTTGGGCATCACTATTTCCAACCTCCCCTCCCCTTTTCCCACTTTTCCCCCCTCCCCTTTTTCTCCTCCTCCCCTTTTCTCCCCTTCCCCCCCTCCCCTTCCCCCCCCCCTCCCCTTTCCCCCCTCTTTTTCCCCCCCTCCCCTTTTTCTCCGTCCCGGCTCTCCCGTTTCCCCGCACATCCCCGGGGCGGGCGCAGCGCAGCCGGTACCGGGGCGGGGATGCTCGGCGCGGCCGTGCCATCTACCGACAGCGCCGGGGAGCGTCTCTCCGCAGCGGGGAGGGAGGGAGGCCGTGCCGGGGTTCCCGGGGCGGGGTGCGCAGGCTGAGCCGCCTCGGAGCCCGGCGGGGACGCTCCCGGAGGCGGTGCCGGGGAGCGGGTGGGGGGGGGGCGGCTCATCGGCTCCGAGCGGAGCGGCCACCGGGCACGGCGGAGCGATGATCCGCCGGAAAGGTAAGGAGAGCCCTGCCCTGCCCTGCTTGCAGCGCTCAACAAGTGGCTGCCCTGCCGGTACCGGGTGGCGGCCGGTGCCCCTCGCTCCCCCGGGCAGCTCCCACCCTCCTTCTCTCCCTTTATTCCCTGCCTGGTGCTCCCGGGGTTGCGAGCTGAGGACCGGCTGCTCCGGGCCCTCCCCGGGCTGTGGGGCACGTCCTGGAGCCACCGTGGCTCGGAGCGGGTGGCTAAGGATGCTGTGCTTGCAGCACCCTCGGGTGCAGTGGGGAGGAGGGCAGGGGTGGGGTGTCAGCCCCACGAGGGTCTCCTCTAAGTAGGACTTGCACCATAAGGCGTGGTGTGATGGGCTGTGGACACCATGTGCTTGGTGGGAGGATGCTCCGGTGTTTTCCCTGTGCTGGGAGCACAGCACCTCACTGCTTTTGGTGGTCCAGGGCCAGCACTCTCCTGCTCCAGCTGGCCATCACCCGGTGCTGGTGGCCAGGAGCGCAGGGACCAGGAGGGCAGGGTGCATGCCACACTCTCTCTGTGCAGCCTGAACTGGGGTGGGATGTTCACACCAGGTTTGCAGTCTGTGTTCCGGTGTGGCGGCCCTGTTTTTCCACCTGCTGCTTTAGCTTCTGCTGTTAAGGTCAGGAATGACCAAGCGAAGATGACTCAACCCCACTCGAAGGATGCTGGGCAGTATCTGAAGCCGCTGTCTGATCTTGCAGAAAAGGAGCCTCTTGGTGATAACCCAGGGCTGGGATGCCTGTAAAGCCCAATAAATCTGGAACTTGGAGAAGTCCTTGCTCTTCCTCAGTGTGGACCCCAGCTCTGAGCAGGACCTGTTCATGCTTTCCCAGCCTCATTTCTCTGTGAGTCAGTGTGGGTGGGTGAAGCAGGCAGGACCCCCTTCCCCTTTTGGCTCAGGAGGAGCCGGGAGGGGAGGCAGCTGGGTGAGCTGGGGCAGCAGGTGGCTCACACCCTAGCAGACACAGGCCCCCTTGTTTGATGACCTGAATTTCCTGCTGAGAGCTTTGGGATGAGCAGGGTCATCCTTTCTGCATGAATTCCTGGGTTAAATGATGAGTCCCAAACAGTGGCGGGATGGCTCCCCCTGCCTCCTCACACAAACTCTCTTTGTCTGCATGCTGTCTGGGTGACAAAGAGAAATATTCACTGTTAGGGCTGGGATGGGCTCGGGGGCCATGGGAGCTCCTCACCCGCCTGAGGGAATGGGTCACATCTGGGGTTGGAGCTGGGCTGGCAGCTGCAGGCATCTGCCTGGAGAAGCATGGAGGTGTCCTCGCACAGAGAGATCACAACTCCACTGTTTTAGGTCTAAGGTTGTCTCACAGCTATGGTGAACCCAGTCTTTAACCAAAACATTGCTTCATGGCAGCCTTCGGCTCCCTTCCTGGCTAGCATCCTGCCTTCCCTGACTCCCAAACCGTCACCTTCTTTTCCCACTGTGTCTCCTGCTGACCCATAGCTGCTTGCTGCATGCAGCAGTTCTTACACTTCACCCTATAGGAACCTAAGTTGCGCCCTTGTGTAGCCAAGCTGTTTGCAATATCTTGCATTGAATGAGTGGGGATATACACAGCTTTGCTGCAGCCATCTGCTCCACATAGGAGACTTCGGCTCCTGTGGCAGTATTCATAGCCCTAGGCAACTGCGATGCGCCCAACTCGTGAGCAGCTCCACTGCCTGGGAGGTGGCAGAGGTGCTCAGGTTGCCCAGCACCATGAGATTCGGAGGTGAGTCAACCCTAATTTTCAGGGTCAAGGAGAGCCAGCAGCCAGATCCACCTCAACTTCAACCCCTGCCCGGCTTTCAGCCATGGCGCCTTTGCACCTCGTGGCAGGGTTAGCTCTTCCAAGTATATGTAAGGAGGCTGCTTTTGTGACTGACTCTTAAAAATCCAGAGCTAGAATGTAGCTTGAGTCATTACCTAGGCAAGCCCTTTGCACTGTTCAAAGGCTGCACTCGAGCCTTCCCTGATGATGTCAGTCCATCCTTCAGTATTAACGCCGTGTTATTCCTGTGTCATCTTTGCAGACACTGAACGAGCAGTGGAAATTCTGACCAGATACCAAAGCACCCTGCGGTCTCCGGAGGAGCAGGAGCTAAAAGCCTCCATTGGAAAAGTCTCGCACGTCTTCCAAAGTGAACTCTTCCAGGCTTTGCTGGGTAAGCCCCTGCCTTGTGGTCTCTGGGGCTTTACAGTCAGTAGGCTCTCCTGGGGGCCTGATCCTGCTCAGGTGCCTGGCACTGACCAGGCTGGGTGCATCCTGTGCAAAGATATGAATGCCTGCAATGCCAGGGAGCTGGGCTGTCTTTCCTTCCCAGGGCTTGGGCAGGAGATACTGGCAGTTGGGGCTGCAGTCACTGCATGTTTGCGACATAAACGGGGTTCCTCGGTCGGGTAATTGTGGACAAGGGGTAAAGCCTTCTTCATCAGGCCATGCCAGATCTATCCAGCACCCGCTAAAGGATGCTGCAATGCCATGAGCACACTCTGCGCAGTGCAGGTGTGGTGTGTCTGCAACCACCACGGAGTTTCCAGCTCTGTTGCCAAACAAAGAACACCCCACCACAGTGTCTCACTCCTCCCTGTGCCCCTCATCCTTGTCACTATCTGCTGCTTTCCATTCCTGCTGCCAACCTGAGAGGAAACTAAATTTTTCTGTCTTTGAGAAAGAATCTGTGCATACTCAGCTTCTTTTAGGGTATCCTAGCCTTTCATTTGTCATTTGATTTTGAGTGATTTTGAGTGCAGCATAAAGTTCTCTGTGTGGATTTGGACAAATACAACTGAAGCCCCACCAGACTACACAGCTTCTCTGTGCAAGACACATGGCTACTTCACTGAACAAGGTCAAACTGCACTTCTTTGCAAAGTTGGTTTTTTTTTTGGTTTTTTTTTTTAGAAAAGCAGAATTGAATGGTTTTGGACTCCATAGTTGCTTGGCTCCATTCTCTGCCAGAACAAACCAGATCCTGGCTATGTGGGTTCACTTAGGGCACTGATTTTGGAGGTAATCCCAGAGAACCATTTGCAGTGTGCTGAGAGGGGCAGGAGCTCCTTATCAGCTCCTCTTCTTATGTCCCACTCCCTCTGGGCCTCCGTGCAGTGCATACAGCCCTGGTGGTTTCTGTTCTGGGGAAGAAGCAGAGTTTCCCTGCTGGGAAGGAAGGGAAAGCACCCTAGAAGCTCTGCACCCCAGAGGAGGACCCAGGCCCCCTGAGGTGCAGCGCTCCATGTGTGATCTATGCCATATTCTCACTGTGTCTTGATCCAAGGTTTGGCCCTAGCATTCATCCTTACCATCGCTCTCCTCTCTTGGCAGTTCTCACCTTTTCTTCACACCTCTGCAGCCAGAGACCCATTTCTGTGCCCACAGGGCCCTGAGCTGCCAGCAGTTTTTCTGTGCTTCAGGTTATGCATTGAAAATGAAATACGGTCATGGGATGAGCAGTGTGTCCTGAGCTATTTTATTGTCTCTTTTCCTTGTTCTTGCTGTTGGAGCATCACTTGGATGCTTTCAGCCCCAGCGTGTCCTTGTGCAGGGCTTGCACTGGGACATCTCAGCAGGGGAGGGCTCCCTGGGCAGTGGGCCACCATGCCAAAGGGACCAGCGTGCATCTCCTTTATTACCTTTTAATTTATACAACCTGCTTTCAGAAATGGTCCCCAGCCCACAGTTAGCCCTGCACTGGAGGTGGTGGTCCCTGGCGCGGTTGTGATCACTTTGGCAAACCTGATACAAGCCTGATATCACTGCCTGCTTTTGTGTGGTCCCCCAGCCCTCCATGGAGATGTGTGAAGGCAGCAGAGCAGCTTTCTCAATGCCCTGGGCTGTTCATATTCATGCATAAGTGTTGTGGAGAAAGTGTAGCTGGAGAGAGCACACGCACGCGAGAGTTGGCTGCAGTTTGCACACCGGCATGTGAATGCTACACAGACTTCCCAGCTCCCTGCTCTAAGCCCTCTGTCTTCGTATCCTGTCAACTTTGGCTCAAGGGAGTGTCCCTTGATTGCTGGTGACCTTTCCAACTGGTTTAACAGGATATTAGTTCCCTGTGCCAGAACGAGCTTTCTCTAGATGTGTTTACCTAACAAGGAATTTGCATTAATTACTTCTGCCTCCTCTAGAGCGTGGGTTTCTAAATTCCTCCATCCTTGCATGGATGCGTGTAATGCTGTGTCCAGCTGCACACTTGCTGTACACGCACACAGCTGGCATACGCTGAGGCTCCAGACCCACTGGAGCACCGTGTCAGGTCTGTGAAGGTGGTGAAGCATTTCTGTTTTATTTGCTTTTCACCCCTGACTTTTTTTTCCCAGTGAGCTGCTAAGTCTCTGTCTGAAGTTTGCACAGAGTCATGGAGCTGGTTCAGCGTTTATCCAAGGGAGGAGGATTTGTAGGAGAGCTGTGGGTGTGCACCCTGGCACAGAGGCTCCCTTCTTGCTGCGCCGTACCATATACCAGGTGCTTCTGGCTCTAGCGTGGTCTCAGCCCGCAGAGGTCCCTCCTCTTGCAGCCTTTCAGCAACACAGGCCTGCTTCTTTTCAGCCCCTGTGGAACATGAACGCATGAGCATGTTATCTCCCTGTCCTCAGATCACATGCTTCTACAGGTCATGCTCTCTTGCGGCGTGCATCAGCTGGCTTGAGTTTGAACACCAAAATGCATTATGCCATAGTAGAGCTACCAGAAGTGCTGAACATCATGTAGGTTTTCAAATTGGTCCACACGGAAAATGCCACAGATACAGCTTTCCTTATGCCTTTTTTTCATTTGTTTTTTTTTGGTTTTTTGGGTTTTTTTGGTTTTTTTTTAAAGGATAAGCCCCAGTTTGCTCAGCTCCAGGGAAGGATCTGCTGGGATGTTCAGATAAAGTCTGTGTGGTGTCTAGGGCTGGATGAATCTGTCACTGTGAATGTGTCCAGCATTGCTCTGCACATACACCATTTTCTTCCAGACTCCTTTGAGCGCAGCACAGCTCCTTAAATCCTTGAGACCACTGTGCCAGGCTCAACTCCGTCCCTGGGTGCACACTGGCTCTGCCAGGACAGCTCTTGTCCATGAGGATGCTGCTGCTCAGCCCAGTGATGCGGGAGCTGCTCTGCACTGGAATGCACCAACTCCTGCTCTGCACAAAAGAAATTCCTTGGCTGTGCAGAGGGAAAACAGGCTGTGCTGGCTCCCTCCTCCTGGCCCCTCTCCCTGCATTAGAGGCCATGGAGCCAAGCGCGTGACTTGCAGGGAAACAGCCCAGCAAAAGGACGCTCGAGAAGCTTGGACTCGGGTGGCTGGGCTGGGGTGATCGTGGCCCTGCTTTCTCTCTGCTCCTCAGAGCCCCTCAGGGAGTTGCTTGGCCTTGTCTTGTGCCACCAAGGAGCACAAGGCTTGCACGCAGAAGCAGCTCTCTGACCTTTCCTTCCCGGAGCCAGGGCTGAAAGGGGCCGTTGTGCCCTCTGCAGCGGGCAGAGCTGAGCAGACAGTCAGGGTTTGTGTGCACTCAGCCACCCTGGCTGCAGGCGGCCCAGAGGGCAGTGGTCCTCCCAAAAGCCCTGTGGGGCTCAGCTCCCGTCCTGTGCCCAAGCGGTGCCTGGTGCAGACCCCAATGAGGTCCTGTCAATCCCAGCCCTCTCTTGTAGCTCCTTTTACCCCTGAAAAGGTTCCTCCCAGGGAGCCCTGCTGCTGCGGCGGCGCGAGGCGAGGCAGGCTGTTGCTGACCCGTGGTGCTTCGCTGCACGCTAAACTCCAGCAAGGGAGCGCAGCTTGCCAGCAGCGCTGCTGGGGATGGCAGTCATGGCTTCCCAGGGTGGAAAACTGGAGGAATCTGAAGGATTCCCAGCCCTGAGAACTCCTTTTCTTGCAAATTAGCCTGTAGCCAACGATGAAAACTCATAGCTTTCTTAAAAGCTCTCCTGTGGTGGTCATAGATCCGAATGCTTCCTGCGGTAGCAAGGATGCAGCTGGGAGGCTGGTGCGAGGCTGGAGTTTGTGCTTGGGGTAACTGCAGTGACACAGCTGATGACAGTGCACGTACTGGAGAAGAAACGTCATTTTCTGGAAGTGCATGTGCTGACTGGCACAAGGACAGTGCATTAGCCCTCGATGCTGGTGCTATAGAAATAGTTAATGACATTTATTTGACCTGTTGAGGAAACTGATAGACAAATTCTAATCTCTGTAAATCTTGAGTTACTCCTCCTAATTAGACCCAGAGCAGATTTGCACTGTCATCAAAGAGAAATTGGGATGAAAGACAGAACATGCAGCATCATCTTTTGCTACCCTGGTGTCCTCTTACTGACGCTTTCCAGTAGCACTACTTTCAAAGTGCACAGGTAAGGCAGACCTGTGTGCAACTTGTGATGCACATAAGAAATGAAGAAAACTAGCGTATATTTAAATTATCTTTAATGCCACATGCATGTGTGTCCTAAAATGTACTCCTGTCACAGCTGTGTGTCCTTTGCTGCCTGAACCCTGTCTCCCAGTCCTGAAATTCCTCTAACTCCTGGTTCCAATTCCCTCTCCCAGTAAGCATCTAGAATGGGCTGAGGGTTTCGGAGGTGGAGAGTGACTGCTTCGAAGGACAAGCCTCCTGCTCCTCAGGCAACTCGCCAGCTTGGCTGCCCGAGGCTGTGTTCCTGCAGCAGATGGGTGACAAATGGGAGTGCCAGCAGCGGTGCACGCCCGCGACGGGGCTGTTCAAATCCTGTTTTCATTTTTGCAAAGTTTTGTGCGTTCCAAACGTAATCCACGCAGCCAGGAGCCCCTGCTATCCCATTACACAATGACTATTTTCATAACCAGAGGGAGAGATGTTTTTGCACAAAAACAAAGTCCTGTTTGTGTGGTTGTGCAATGACTGCTTGCTGTGACCTCATGTCTGGTTTGGGAGGGCCTTGGGGGCTGCCAGCAGCACACTTGGCACCTGGGGGCTGCAGAGGGGACTCCTCAGGAGTGGTGGGTGGATCTAGGGACTCCCACTCCTCCTGTCATTGCCAGCTTCCCCATTTCTCCTGGGACATATGACAGAGCCTGGCAATGGTGTAGCACGAAGCAGCAGCTCCAAAAGCAGCCTCGACGCTGGGCAGTGGCACAGTGCTCCCTGGACTTGGGTGGCTAAACGGCCTGGCTGGGCTCCCTGTGGGCACAAAGCCACTCTGCCGGCAGCCAAGACTTGTAGCAGCTTTTTCCGTGTTGCTGGGAGGTCACCAGGCTGCCCCTGGGAGATGGATGATGGAGGTTGATGCCGCTCCCTGTCCCATCTGCAAGGTGGATGTGCTGCTGTGGTGCATGGGTATGTGATTAAGCACAGGGAGAAGATGGGGACCAGTGTCTGGGGTGCAATCCTGCTTTGTGAAAGCCACCCTGGAAAATTGCCTCAGTCAGTGCTCAGCATGTCCCTGCCTACACTGCCCAGCGCACACCAGATTTCCTTTGTAAATCTTTATAAAGTGGACATTAAATACCCTGTGGTGCCTTGGTGTGACATAGTTTCAGGTGAGAAATCACACACTGAAAGGCTGTCACAGCCATTTCATCCCTATGCTCCCAGAGAGTGGGGGGGGAACAGCCACAACCCCTTCGAGCTGAGACCCACTACTTGTCCTTGAGATTGCTGCAGAAGAGGGGCTCTCCAGCCTCCTCCGCAGCAGACACAAGTACAGAAAATTAACTTGGGTTCCTGACTTGGCTTTCCCTGCTCTGAGTGTTTATTTATACTGCTGTGACTTTTTGGCCCTGCCGACTCTGCCCGGCTTCCTGTTTCCCAGGTGCTTGAAGAGATTTATTAGTTTTTTATGTCTTTTGCAAGGCGTTTACCAAACTGTTTTGGCTGACCTTTTCGAGCTTTACCTTTAACCTGGCAGCATTTACCATCCTTTCTGGTTTTCTCACTTGGATACAGCTTCAACTGTTTAGATAATCACCTTCTCACTTTTAATGGCCTCTCTTCTCCTGTGGTCCAGCCTTGCTTTCCTCTCTTTTGCCTTTACAGTATCCTCCAAGCCAGGCATTGGGGCTGGCACATCCTGAAGGATAGTGGGATGGGGTGGGTTTATGATTGACATTGCTGAGCATGGTTTGCTCTCAGTCCCCATGAAGCATGTGGTCATTGCTCCATGGAAATTCCTATGCCTTCCACAGCCACGGGGCACTGTGCACTGAGCCAGGCACCCCATTGCATCTCTTGTCCTGCAGAAAGTGGGGGCATGGTGGGCAGTACAGCAAGGTTTGGAAGCCAGCAGGGCCGTGTCCCAGCCATCGCCCAGGTGCCAGCCTCTCCGAGAAGGCTCAGACTTACGATGCTTTGGGAGGAGAGTGAGTGGGCACGTGCTGCACCTTATGCAGGATGCTGACATCAGGCTGCCTCCCTGATCCTGTGGATGTTTCTTATGCTGTCTTTCAGATATCCATGAATTCTATGATTTCACGCTACGCTCTGCACCCCTGCAGCCTCCCAGCGCGGACACGTGTCACAGCACAGCCAGGCGGCACCATGGAACCAGTGAGCAAAGCTCCACAGCCACAACCGGAGAGCCCCAAAACCTCCCCAAGGTAAGAGCCACTCCAGCACAATGCTGCAGGGACAGACCTTGCACAGTGCTGCACGGGGGAGGAGGTGAGGGACAAGGAAGGCTACTGGTCACCGCAGCCCGGCCAGTTCATGCCCAGAGTGTTTCCACACCTCCTCTGTCATAGCTTGTGTCATTAATGAGGCAACTTCTCTCTGGTTCACAAGTGTTAATTGAATTACTCCTAGTACAAATGCCTTCTGCTCCAGCTCTGGTTCCTGCTCTGCTGTTGCAGCTGGATTAATTGCTGCCGTCTGACGCTGTCTCCCACAAAGGTGTTTTCAGCTCTCTGATGTAGCCACCTCATGGGCTGCTTTTGATAAGTGAAGTAGGATGAGTCTTTTTAAGTTTCCCTTTTCAGGTTTTTTTTTTTCCAGCTCTCAGATAACTTCTGTCCCTCTTATTTGCATTCTCTTTAATTTTCAACAGCCTTTTAAAAGATCGTGCACCAGGTGAGGAGGTAGGAATTGAGCAGTAGGGCCTCACTAATCTCAAAGGCACCACAGTAAATAAAATTGCCCTGTGCCTTTGCAGGTCCTCTTCCTATCCCCCCTCTCACTTTCTCATGCCCTGCCAAGAGATGCTATGGGATCTCCCTGAACTCGGGATACAAGAATATTTGTGCACAACCGCAAAAATTGGGGAATTCCTCCTTTCAGGGAAATAATCCTATCAAATAAACCCCTGTTTCTGCCTCAGGGACTGAATTGGCTTCCTATTATATATCTGTGCACAGATATCTCTATCTCCTAAGGTGGAACACTTTAAAGGAGTTTGATGATCAAGAACAGCGGAGGATAAAACTGCCCACAATCAGTGCAGGAGGTAGCTGTGTACCTCTGACTCAGGAACAATATTGGTCCCACTTTTTTATGTTCCTTTCATAGTGGCAGTCCCTTTAGTTAAAGGCAAACCTGCAGATCTAATCTATGTTTATGAATTAATTTTTAGTGATGTTATATCATAGGCAATGAGATTCTGCTTTGGCTTTTGGGGTCTTCTGTAGCCTTCATCCACTCACCAGCAAGCTCTGCTGGCAACAGCCACTGGCTCTGCAGCCTGGCTGGTCTGTGGAGCCCCGAGGTGGTGTGACAGTCAATAAGGACATTTAAAAATCAATGTGGAAACAAGTGGGGAAGCAACTGTGGGCCTGGCCCTGCAGTGTGGCCAAGCAAAACAGACGGTCTCAGGGCTTCCCTGCACCAAAGTCGGCCCAAGCCTGCTGATGCCATCAAATCCTTCCTCCTTTCTCAGAAAAATATTTATGAGGCGTTTCACTGAAATGTGAAACGCAACAAGGAGCTGCCTCTGCTTGGTGGTAGGACAGCCACAGAGTCCCCTGCCTGCAAGCCCCCACCATTGCCTGCAGTGCCCATGGGGTGGGGGACACAGACAGTGGAATGCTCCCTGAAGGCCATATGAGTCCCCTGCATGGGAAAAAGCTCATTTTGGCTCTTCCAGAAGCAGTGTGGGGGCCTGGAGGCAGCTGGCCTACCCTACTCGCATGTATCCCCTGTCTCATTTCAGGATCCGTCCCGGGACAGTGAGCAGAGGCTTCCCACAGGGGCTGGGGACAGTGCGCTGGGGACACCGCCGCGGCTGGTGAGGGTGACGGCACGGAGGACAGAGGCACCAGCCAGCGTCTGCAGCCTGGTGCTCGGCTCTCGCAGCGCCCTGCCCCAGGTGAGCCTCCGTGCACCCCACGCCACGTCCAACCCTGCCAGCCCAGCTAGCGGCTGGCACTGAGGGGACACACAGCACTGGGGCCATGTGCCTGTGGCACCGCAGGGACGGTGCCGGGGAGGCATTTTCCTCCCCTGGGGCTGGCAGTGTTTCCTCATGGCTATTCAGGTGATGCTCAGGCTAGGAAATCTAGCAGTCACCTCTGCCAGGGGCTGGATGGCACTGAAATCATCCCCTTCCGTTAGCATTTACTATGACCCAGTGTCAGCCCTCAGGACTCGGAGGGCAGGTAGATATGGTACAGAACTAAAGAGGCTGCATGGAGCTGGAAATCCTCCCAGCCCTGTCCCTCTCGCCCCCAGCGCTGGCACACTCCCACACTGCAGATTTCTTTATTTTTTTTCCCCTGAGCTCTTAAATGGCAGGTCCATTCCTCAGCTTACCGGGAGCTTTCCTCTGCTGTCTTATTTACTTGGAAACACCATTTATTTGGATGTGCATCGTAAATCTCAGCTTCCTCCTGGTATAAGTGCATCGCTTGGGCTAAACATTTGAGGAGAATTTTAGGGACAGCAAAGGGCAAAATGCACTTTTGAGAGGGATGGATGGAGCTCACCACAGATTTACAATAATATGAAAATGTTGTTTTCCTTGGCATAGTTTGAAATAATGTTTTGTTTGCGAAGTCAAAATGTTTTGTTTGCGAAGTCAAAATAATTCTTCTGAATTATTTTAAATACAAAAATTGCACTGCTTCTTTTCACTCCTTTTTAAATGTTTCTCTTCTAGTTCTGGACTGCAATAAAATGGGTAACACCCCATTTTTTTTCCTTACTGTTTAATTTCTCCTTTTCCTCTCACTACTCTCTAAGTTTTCCAACATTCACCAAATCTTTACCTGTTCTGGAAGGGTGGTTTTCTGACCAGACCTCAGTTGCCGGTCTCTGTTCACCAGTGTGAGGGAACCATGACTGCAGATACAGGAGTCACAGGGTAAAACCCACAAGAAGTGGGAGCCTGATCAGCTGGGAACAGTCATATTTTGTTTCCTAGCTGTCCCAGGCTATGGAGTGCAGTGGCTCTTGCATCCAGCCCCAAATATCTGGCTGAGTTGCAGTATCTTCTTTAACAGCAGCCACCTAGTTTTGATTTTAAGACTTCATGCAATGGGCAATCCACTGTGTCCCTAACCTGGCTGTCCTGATGGTTATTTATCTTTCCCATTAAAAATCCAGACTTTGCTGTTAGCCTGGATTTCTCTCACTTTAGCTCCCAGCCCCAGGAAATTTTGCTGCCTTTGTTTGCTAGGATAAAGGACCGTGGCAATCAGAAATGTTCCCAACATGTAGATATTTATAGATGCATCCAAGTTTCCTCTTAACTTTCGCTTAGATAAACTAAACAGATTGGCTTCTTCACTCTCTCAGTGTGAGGCAGGTTGTTCTAGCCCTGAAATAATTCCTGTCATTCTTTTCTGAAGCTTTTTTTATTTCCAGCCTCCTCCTTTCCCCGTCTGTGTCGGTACAGGTCAGGAGCCAGTCCTCAGCACTGGGCGCTGGTGCTTTCGGGGTCACCTGTCTGCAGGGACTACAGCTGCTGGCCCAGAGCAGGAGGTCACTGCCCCAAAAAGGGGACCCGGGAGGGCAGGACAGGGCTCTGGGAGGGCTGCGCTCTGGCAGAGCTCTCTCATCTGCAGCCTTTTACATCCCAGAAGCTGGCCAAATCGCAGCCTGGCTGCAGGCAGAGCAAAGGCCTGGAGAAGAAAAAGCATTTAGGGTGGTTGTGTTCAGCTGGGCTTAGCCATGTGCCTGAAGCTTGGCTTTCTGTGGAGATCCAGCAGCTTTCCTGGAAACAGGGACCAGGTGGTGCTGGAGAGCTGCAGGCTCACGTCCTGCTCCTCTGAGGCAGCCCGTGTGCTGGGATACAGAGGCCCCTGGTGAAACAGCGAGCCTGTTCCCCAAGATGTTATCTTCATCGCTGAGCACAGGCCTTACCCCAGCAGAGCAGGAGCATTTCCAGCAGTCCCCCATGTCAACAATCCAGACCATGACATGGGATGAGCCATGCCTGGGGGCAAGCTGTGTCAATGAACTGCCGTGCAGGCCCTACTTCGCATCCCTCACTCCTGCATGAAGGCACTGAGGACACCTCAGCATCACCTTCTGTGTCAGTTCTCAACAGCCCTGGCATGCAGGATGGCATCGGGGCTGGATAACACCTACACACCCAGCTCCTGCCCACCTCTACAGTGACTTCTTGCTTCCTAGCCTTTAATGCATGCTTTTTGTCATGGGCGTTTCCAAAGCGGGTTTCAGGAAAACAACTTGAGATGGCAAATGGCACTTTGAAGAACCGCAGAAGCTTTTGTAATAGATGATGTTTAATGCTAGGGCAGGGAGGGCACCAGCTGCAGGGCAGAACAGCTACCGACTTGGTGCTATCAGCCCAGGAACAAAAGCTCTAGTGGACGCTCTGCCACTGATAAAAGGCAAGATGATGAACTGGTTTGTCTTGCCTGAAGTAAGTGCAACTCGCTTCTCAAATCCGTTAATATAAATAAGTTTTCTGTTGTCCTGGCTTTGTCCTCTCCCCTGCCTGCAGCTCTCTCCAGCAGTGACAGCAGAGCAAAAGCCAACAGAACCTGCTTCAGCCAGGAAGACACATGAAAAATAAATTGCCTCTCCGCACAAATGCTTCCAGGAACAGGAAATTTTCTGTCTGCTGGCAAGGATGTGTGTGCACTCCAAGTAGCCCCGCAGTGTGCAAATGGCTGCTACAAAGGAAGTGAGATCAGTAAATACAGCAGCATGTGCTTCCTGATGGCGAGGCTTAGTGGGCTGAAACCATCCGTCTATGTGAAAGTGGACATTCAACAGGGCAAGAGCCAAGGGACTCGGCCAGCTGAAATGCCCTGTTGAGGCGCTCAGAGGCACAATGCTGCCTGAGTGCTGAGGTTTGTGAGGTTTTATACACCAAATCCTCCATTTCCACCTTTTCCCAAACCCCGTGGTTGCCTTAGCAGTGCTTCTCAGGGTTTGTGGTGCATCTGTAGCAGGAAGACCCACAAGGATGCTCCCGTGGCCGGTGCTGCTCGTCTGTGCTCCCAGGCTGGCAGCAAGGCTGTGTCTCTCGGTAAACACTTCACATTCTCCGTGCAGGGAGCAGAGAACAGCCAGCTGTAAAGATAAATGGAAGAGGAGTGCCACTGATAATCAGAAACTCTGCGCCGGGGAGGATGCGCTGCTCTTCCCCTCTCCTGCCTCCCAGCACAGCTCTGCAGCCACTCTGACTTCATCCCTGTCATCGCACCAGTGCGGTGCCGCCCCTCCCGCGGTGGCCTGGCCGTGAATCCCTTCTGACTGCCAAGGGTTGCGTTGCTCCACTGCCCAATGCCGCAGCTCGGTCCTTGCTCCACAGCAGACACTGAGCAGGCCGTAACATGGTGGAGGGAATGAGCAAGAATGCTTCAGAAGACAGGCATTCGCTGTGTGCTTCAAAGCTGCCAGTGAATAGGAGACCTTGCTGGCAAGGGGTGCTGCCGCTTTCGCAGGCTGTGTGCATGGGATGCCACTGAGCTTGCCCACAGCGGGCCAGGTGCAGGCTGTGCTTTAGCCCTGCTGGATTGACGCCAAAAATGTCCCCTTCCCTCACTGCATCCCAGGGAGGACACAGTTCAGCTCTGCAGAAGCACTCTGGCAGAGTGCTAGGAGGCCTCCTTGCTGCACCTGCCACTGAAGAAGATGCATCCATCTGCCCTGTAATCCACAGTTCAAGTGCCAGAAAGGTTCATGAAACTCCCTGGGGAACTGGCAGAGAAAAGCAGGCTGTGCCGCCAGTGTGGTGACCAGCTGTCTGCTTTGCCTCTCCTTCTCTTGAGTGCTTTTTCCTCTTTCCCAATTTGCCTTTGGCCAAAGAGAAGGGCGTTCCTGTGCTCTGCACCTTTGCCTGGTGGGAGCAGCTCTGGGCTCCTGTAGCAGGTCAGGATGGTGTGCAGCAGATGCTTGCAGCTGCAGAAATGCCTGCTGCAAGCTCCCCGCTCCCCCTTGCCCTGGCTACAGCCTCACTGCTCTTAATTTTCCCTGCAAGATGCGTGAGAGGAAGCACCAAGTAGCTGTTTGCTATTGCAAAGAGCATCAGGGAAATTAAGCAGGCCCCTGATGTGGATGAATGTCCAATAACAAATTCAATCCCCCACGAAGTTGCTTGGTTGCTTGTGCCCTGCTGTCCCCACCACCCCGTATCCTCTCTGTGGGCTGGCTGGGCAGGCAGCTGAAGCCATCGCTACAGGCTGGGCTGACCACTGCTTTATCTCAGCTCAAGCCTGAAAGCATCAGTCCTGCAGTCCCGAAATCCTGGGAAGAGGGTAAAGCAATGGGAGCAAAGGAGCAACCAGCTCCTGGAGGGACCTCCCACCCCACTGCATCCCCATGCAGCTTTGAAAGCATGGTTAGTTTTAGGAAAAGCAGAGGAGATAAGCAGCAACCCACAGCCCAGAAGCTCTGGCTGGTGCCCTGGGGTCACTTGAGCTGCTTTGTGCTTGGAGATCACTTCAGGGCTCTGCATTCAGATGTTCGCCAGCAGTTCTGTGTTACAACACTGCAGACACAGACTCAAAAGCCAAAGTGCTGAAGCCAAGAGAGTGTCTGTCTGCAGTAACATGCTCAGACTGAACCATACATCATCCCTGCACAGCACTGACACCCAGCTGGGCAGCCTGCTGCCTGTGTCCTAAGGATGCTGCTGCTCAAAGCGGGGGTCAGCACAGGCTGTGTCAGTAAGAGCTGTCACTTCAGTGGACATTTTGGGGTTGAAGGGCCTCAGCTTTTCTAGAGGCTCCTGCTATTCCTGCTGCAAAGATGAACAAGGAGATGCTTAGACCTCAGGTCTCCCAGCTCGATATACAGTTTCAACAAAGGATTAAGAAGTCAGTACAGCCACCAGGCCGTCAAACCAAAGGCTCATGCATTGTTCCTCTATTTGGGGTCTTTCTGTCTAAAAGAAGCAGCGAAGGGTAGTTCATTGGCAGAGCCCAAGACTTTTCTGGCTGTGTAGTAGTGGAAAGTCCTGCTGTACATAGGGATGTTGGTCCATCCATTCATCTAAGTCATCATCACTGTTGAAGTTCTTTTGTTATGGTGTGAGTATGTGCAGTGCTCCTCATGCAGTGGCAGAAAGGGAACAGCGAGTGGGAGGCTTTGGGGAGAGTCCCACAGACAGCCACACTCCAGAGTCATCCAGATGAGCCCGGAGTCCATCCATCCTCCCTCCAAATTCATGCTGCAGCTTTGTTTGCCTCCATCTAGTGCACGTCTGCTCATCCCCACGGGAGCACAACTGCTGGGGAGAGTCGCACACCAAGATTCACCCTGATAGGTTTCATGTCTAGCTCTGAAAGCAAGAACTGAGACTATTCGCAGGCATCTCAGCTGAAAAGGGGCCAGTTCTATCAGTGCCTTGGCCAGGAGTTCCATGAACTGTCATGCTGTCCTGCTGGGTTTCTGTCTGCTTTTCTCATCAGGTTTCCAAAATTAGTTGGTGCAGCCTCGGTGCAGGGTCCTCACAGCAGTACCCACGTCCTTCCTTTCTTGCTTTGACTTGTTGGGTGACTGACGACATTCCTGCTACCAGCAAAGTGAAGCATTGGAGCCAGTCTCCATAGCACGAACCAACCAGGGGTTGTCAAAGTGTGGAGCCTTTCTGCCCACAGCATGGCATGTGCCACCCTGACTTCCACCCATCCACATTCCGCTTCCCATCACAGCCACCCCAGCATCTTGGGAAGCTGAGGACAAATCTCCTGGGTGCATTTCTGCAAAACAAATGGGCTCTCCTCACCATTTTTTAAAGGAACAAACCAAGCTTAAAGGCAGAGCCTGGCAGGCCAGCTGCTTTCTATCTGGAGCGCTGGAGCAGAGGGAACGTTGCTGCATCTTAATGGCGTCGGGCTGGATGAAAATCAGGATTCTGGTGGCAGAGACAATACTAGCAGTGTTATAAATAGAGCAGCCACGATAACTGCTCAGGAAGGTTTATAGTCTTTAGGATTTGTAGGATCAGTATCAAGCTACGCTGAGAGATCCATTATCCTTGGCATTGGCAGGAGCTAAAGGAATTGCAGGGAAAGGAGGACAGTGGATGAGTGCAGGTTTGGGAACCATCCCCCTTGTGAATCTGAGTGCGAGCCCTTTGAAAGGTGCTCTCTGCTGTGTGCTGCTTTCCCTTGCTTTGCTCTGCCTGCTCTGGGGGTTGGACCATGCGTGGCTGCAGCAGTGCAAGCGTTTCGAGCCAACTTTGTGCGCTGCTACAGGAAGCGAAGGTTTGCTCCAGGGCAGCGCCCACCAGCCTATAGGTACAGAGCACCTTGCAGGAGCCTTGCTGGCATTGCGCCTAAAATGATTCCAACTTTTGAGACTCGGGCAAAGGCTTCCTGCGGTTTGTGGCCTAGATAGCTCTCAGGGCTGGCACCGCTCAGGGACATCAGCGTCTGTGCCCAAAGCACTGGCATGGAGAGCATCATGCCTGGCCGGCATCACTTCTCCAGCCTCACAACCAGCTTCCCACCTGCACATGTCCAGGAAACGTGGTGATGTCCTGCCAGGCTGTCTCCACCTTTTGAGGAGTATTTTTAGATCAGGTCGTTTCGCAGCCTGGGCTCCAGCAGACTGCAGGAGGAGCTGTGGCAAAGCAAGAAAGAGGGCACTGCACTGCAGTGCAAAGGGGTACTCAAGCTGGTCCTGGAGCTGGTTTCCTTGCTGAAGCCAGGGGTAAGCTCTGCCCTCTGCTTCGTGGCTGTGTTGCAGTCCTGTCGCTGCACTGTTCTTTTCGGCACCCTCAGCACACCGCGCAGCTGCCTCACCTCAGCGCGGTGGTAGATATTGCAGAGCTGAACCTCACAGGGTGATTTTGCAGGGAGGTTTTTCAAGCTTTGAGGCTCTGCTGCTGCGGAAATACTCAGGCGTTAGTGCTCTGGTTCAGAACAAGAGCGTGGTGATGAAACCCTCCCAGCCGCCTGCTCTCACCTCGCAGAGCTCATGGCATGTCTTTGGCGTGAAACTCAACCCGGCTGTGCGCTCTGCTCCCTGGGGATGCCCAGTCGCTGGGACCCGACCATCCCTTCTCCAGGCCAAGCCATAAAGCCAGGGTGAGGGAAGCAGCACATCGTCCCTGGATGACACCCATCACCTAGAGCTTGCCTTGCTGGTGGCTAACTCCTGAGGAACACACTATACCGGTGCGCCTGGGCCTCGAACTGCCTCCTCGCTCCGTGCCCGGTTCGAGGGTCACTTCGGGGCTTCGGAAACGGCCGCGTCTCCTTCTCCCAGCGCGCGAGCGGCGGTGGGTGGGGCCGAGGGGGGGGTGGGGCCATCGCCCCTTTAAGAGCGGCCCGTGCGGCAGCGGCGCCCCTGCGGCTGGCGCGATGATTGGCCGAGCGGGCCGGAGGCGGGGCCGGCCATTCACAAATCTCCGAGCGGAACCGCCTCCCTTAAACGGGCCGTGCAGCGCAGGCAGCGAGGGCTGGGGCCAGCTGGGGACCGCTTCCCGTCCCCCGAGGGCTCCCAGGGACACTAGCATTCGCCTCTCTCCGCGAGCCTGGGGAGGTTCCCGAGCTGGAAGGTGTGTTCTGGGGCAGCACAGTCCGCTATATCCCTGCAAGGCACTGGCTGGGGACAGGGGGAACGGGCTTTGCTCTGGATAGGGCAGATTGGAGCAGGTCTGAGCAGGCTAAAGAGACAGTGTGGACCCACAGAGCCCCCCTCTTCATCCCCCAAACGGGGTACGAACAACAGAGGAAAGGGCATCCTTTGGCCTTGGATGTAGGGAAAGGTCCCTATGGGTCAGTCTGTGCTGCCCAGGGCAGCGCCGGATGTGAGCAGAGAGATGCTGAGCCACTGCAGCACTTTCAGAGCCACATTTTGACCCAGTCCAAGGATGGGGCTGGTGCCTTCAGGGGTGGCTGTTGGTGGAGAGCCCACAAGAGCTGACTTGCTGCACTTTGCGGTCCCAAGGACTTACTGGCATGGGCAGGAGACATCTGCCAGCCTTGTACAGCATGAGCAGGGGGTGTTCAGCTGCTACTCATCTTGGTGTGTAAGCACGCTCAGGGACAACTTGGGACTCGTGAAAGATGCTGGGAAGCAGGATGTTTAGTGGAGTCACTCTAGGCACAGCTGGTTGGAAATCAAGGTACAGGACCAAAAAGATATTAACCAATTCTCCTAAAGACATGGGAATACCTTGCTCTAACTCTAGCTTGGAGTGGTGAAGTTGTGCCCTAGTCATGTTTTCAAACCTTCCCTCTGCTCCATCAGGCTGGAAATGTGCTTTATTATGAGGGAAATGAAGTGCGCACAAGGACTAGGCACCCACAGAGCTCAAGACGTGGCAGTGCAGTAATTGCCGTGCCTGTGCAGCAGTAAAGCTCCGCTCTTACATCCAGGGAGGTGCCACAGGTAGGCAGCCCAAGGCCAGCCCGTGTTTCAAGTGCTCCAGCACAAGGTAGGAGCTTCTCTGCTGGGTGATGGGGAGAGTGGCTCTGGGGCTGCGTTGTGACGCTGTCAGGAAATCCATAAAGCCCGCTGCAGTTGATTGCTATTAAATAGAGCCTCGGGGCTCTCCTTTACAGGGAGGGAGCCCAGGCTGTGTGGCAGGGACCTGCCACAGGTCTCCATTGCTTCTCTCCCCTACCAGAGCAGCCACGGGAGACATTTAGCTGTCTGTAATTTCCATTTCAGAAAGCAGCTGGTTGTGTTTATTGAAGACCCTCACACCATTGCTGCCACAACTGAGGATACGGGAACTGTGTAGTGGCACTGGGCAGTGAATCAGGGATCATTAATACAGTAAAGATGGTTTTGCTGTGGGGAATAATTTCTTTGGCAACTGTCATGAGAGTGCTGAGAGCTATCAGTGCCTTGGTATGCCTGGTTATTATTATCCAGCTGCACACTTCCCAGCATGAATGACTGCCGGTGGAAAGGAGGAACAGTCTCAGTGTGAGGTGTTCGTTATTCTGCCCCTTCCTACTCACCCCTGACTGTGTAAGCTCTCCAGCGCTCACGGGAGCCTCCAGCCCCATCTGCCCACTAGCTGTGCAGCTGGCTCTGCAGAGCGCCTGTTCGAGTTTCATTTGACAAGCCCCAGACACAGCAAATTACAAATCCCTGCTGGATGGGGGTCTGTGGCACTGCTAAGAAACTGATGGATGGACTGAGCTGGATTTGTTTGCTTCTTCCGTTTGCTGCTCATCTCCTTGTGGTCTGCTCCTCCCCATGCATTTACCTCTCGGTGCTTGTCAACCCCGTTCTCAGTTGGCTGCTGCAGACCCTGCAGTCTCCTCTGCACTTTGGATTTTGGGTAGCTTTTTGCAGGTGATTGCAGTTGAGAAAGGTATCTCCCTCATGCAAACCTGTCCCTCGCCTCCTCCCCCAGCATTACAAAGATGATACCTTCCCTGTATTGCGTGGCTCTGGTTACCCTGGCAAGGACCCAGCTCTGGCTTGGGCTAAAGTCAAGAACCAGCGTGATGGTGCTCGTGTGACCCCACTTCTGCAAGGACCTGGCTGCCTTCAGCCTGCCCCATCTTCTGCTCCTAGAAAGGCTGTAGGTGCAACAAACCCTTAGCTCCTGGTCTCTCACACTTGCCTTCCTCTTCCCACAGGACTTCATCTAAGAGGAAGGAAGCAACTATAGGGGCTGAAATGCCAATAACTCCAGATAAAACCTAGCTCCGTGCCGCCTTCGTGCCGTGTAAATAGCACCATCTCTGGGGATTTCTTGACACTTTGCTGAAATTAGCACCACCTGTAAAAAGAGCAGCTGCCAAAGCTGAATTTAAATACGATGGGATGGCTTCTGGCAGGAAGAGGGTAGAGGATGAGAGAGCTCCTGGTTTCTTTGAATCTCTTTCCTCTGTAAAGGCACTTGCCTAAAAATCAGCTCCCAGCTCCTTTAGCCGTGCTCCATGCCTGTATCACTGGGGCAAAATGCCCACAGCTGCCTGAAGGTGCCGGCCACCCGCCTGCCCTGCCAGAGCATGATACCATGACCCGAGGTTCTTGCAGTGTTAGGGAGGGTTGCAAGAAGTGGCAGCTACCAGGATTGCTTTTTTTTTTTAATTTTAATTTGGGCTACTAAGCAGCACATGCAGTCCCCTACAAACAAGTAGGAATTAAACTACTCTCGTGGGAGCTAAATTGGGAAATGCACGTTTTCAGGAGGAGAGATGCGAGTGGGTAGGAAAGGGCTCCATCAGAGCTGATGAACAAGGGCCCTCCGTTTGCAGGCAGTGATGAGGCACTAACAGATATGAGAACTGGGGGAAGCAGAGGAAGGGTTTAGATCACGCAGCTGTCCATCGTGTGGAGATGTTCTTAATTTCTTAAAGCTTGAAGTGTAGAGTTCTCTGTTAATACCAATACTGCATACTTTCCTTCTGTTATGGCTTAGCCCCAGCGGGCAACAAAGAACCACGTGGCTGCTCACTCACTCCTCTCCTGCCCCTGGTGGGATGAGGAGGAGAATTGGAAACGAAAAAGGTAAAACTCGTGGGTTGGGGTAAAAATGGTTTAATAGGGCAGCAAAGGAAGAGAAAATACAACAACAATAATAGCAGTAAAAGAATATACAAAACAGGTGATACACAATGCAAATTGTTCACCACCTGGAAACTGATACCTGTGTGTCCTCCTGAGGCAGAATCCCAAGCCATGCTTACCGAGCCACACCTACTGAACCATGATTACCGATCCGCGAACCGTGTTGCCAGGCCCTCTCTGCACCTGACATCTAAACCCTAGCATGCTGGGAATGGCGTCACAGTATGGAATATCCCTTTGGCCAGTATGGGTCAGCTGCCCCAGCTGTGTCCCCTCCCAGCTTCTTGTGAAAATCAGCTGTATCCCAGCCGAATGCAGGACACCGTCCATGCACACAAACAGTTTTTCACTGATTAAAATAGTTCTGAACAAGCTTGCTTTGCATGCAGGCATCCAATCCATCCTTGCTTTAGTGAGCTCCTGGGGTCTGCAGTGTCCTGTGGCATTGAGCTCCACAGGGTAGGAGCACTTTCTTACAGGAAGCCATTGGCTTCATCTTGCTGCATCTCTAGGTCTTTGGGTCAGTGCCACAGTGCCCCCGGGCCCCATAACTGACAGCAAGAACCCCTGGAAGCAGCAGGGTTTACCTGCAGAGCTCTTTCCAAGGGCTCAGCAGCAGTGCTGTGCTTGGACACTCGAGGCCAGCATGGTGGGGACAGGCTCTCTGGACTTGCTTGTCCAGGAACAGTATAACTATCCTAAACTTGCAGCTGGGAAAATTTTGGTGTAAAGTATCTGAGCCACAACACTGCTTCATGGAATTAAGCATGGAGCAGCACATGATCGTGGCATCCCTCCTGTGACAGAGGTAACCTGAGCAGCCCAGAGACAGGGAAGCACAGGCAATGCTGGAAGAGGACGGGCTCTGCATCATGCAGTGGGGACTGTGGAGCTTGGGGACAATGTGGATCCTAATTATGGGCTATTTTCTGCCCCCTCTGCTTCACCCAGAAGCAATTATTTAATTTGACCACTCGAGAGCAAAACACTGCAGGATCACCTCTGCAGTGGTTAAGTGCAGAAGTAATTTTGTATTGCAGTTTAAAGAGCTAAAGAAACAAGGAGTAGACAGGGACATTGGTCTGACTGGCTGTCACTGCTTCCTCTTCCTAGGGCCCCGCTTGTGAGCAGGGCTCTATTATGCCAGCTGCATGAAGCCAGTATGAGCCTGCAGATATTGCCGCCTGAATCTGAGTGTTGAACCACCATGTCTTGTGGCTCAGCTTGCGGTCACCTCCTGCTTCTGTCTCATTCCTTTACCTGTATCCCATGGTATTGCACACCTTTTGTTGTATTTATGTACCATTTCTTGAAATAATTCTTCACCCACACTAGTGTTCATTACAACCCTTAGGCATTCGGTTCAGGTTCTAACTGGTCAGATGTGGAGTTTTGTAATGTTTTTTCTTTCTATCATCCAATTTGTCTGGCTGACTCTCTTCTGCACTTCTTCCAGTCCAGCACTTCTGTGCAAGAGGTGAGGGATTGTCTGAGCTGCACTGGGAGCAGCGCCCTTGCCCTGCTCTGCCAGCAGGCATTTCTGCCCTGCTTTTACCATCCCCTGACAGCAATCGGTAGAAAGCCCAGCAAAGGCCCTGGGGGGAGCAAGACACCCCCAATGCAGCCACAGCTCACTGTGCAACAGCAGCATCCCCAGGGTGCTGTGTTGGAGCACGCGGTAACATTTCCAGCCGAAGCAGGGTGAGAGCTGACATAAGGATGCTACAGAGATGTTGCTGCTGGGCCAGTGACCATGCTTTAGGTCTGGAAAAATGATTTCATACTCCAGTGCAGATCACAGCTGATGGGAGGTGAACACCTCTTGGTGTCAGACATGAAGCTGGCAGGGCTTCCCATCGCCACGCCGGGGCTAGAGGAATGGAGCTGCGTAAGAGCTGCCTGGTGCAGGATGAGGTTTAAGAAGGCCAAGTGCAGAGTCCTGCACTTGGGACACAACAACCCCATGCAGCACTACAGGCTTGGGGAAGAGTGGCTGGAAAGCTGCCTGGCAGAGAAGGATCTGAGGGCATTTGACAGTGGCTGAACACGAGCCAGCAGTGTGCCCAGGTGGCCAAGAAGGCCAACAGGGCCAAGAAGGCCAACAGCATCCTGGCTTGTATCAGAAACAGTGTGGCCAACAGGACCCGGGAAGTGATTCTGCCCCTGTACTCGACACCGGTGAGGCCGCACCTGGAATCCTGTGTTCAGTTTTGGCCCCTCACTACAAGAAAGACACAGAGGTGCTGGAGCAAAGGGCAATGAAGCTGGTGAAAGGGCTGGAGAACGAGTCTTATGAGGAGCGGCTGAGGGAACTGGGGTTGTTTAGCCTGGAGAAGAGGAGGCTGAAGGGAGACCTTATCACTGTCTACAACTACCTGAAAGGAGGTTGCGGAGAGATGGGTGTTGGTCTCTTCACCCAAGTGACAGGTGATAGGACAAGAGGGAATGGCCTCGAGCTGCACCAGGGGAGGGTCAGGTTGGACATTAGGAAAAATTTCTTCACCGAAAGGGTTCTCGGGCACTGGCAGAGGCTGCCCAGGGAGAGGGTTGAGTCCCCATCCCTGAAGGTGTTTAAAAGACGGGTGGATGCGGTGCTCAGGGACATGTTTTACTAGCGGACAGGTACGGTTGGAGCTGCTCATCTCACAGTCTTTTCCAGCCTAGCGGTTCTATGGTTCCTGCTCCTCCCGGGCGCGAGGAGCGGCGGAGCCGCGCGACCCCATCCCCGCCGCCCGGTGCGGCACCGGCGAGCGGCTCTCTGCGCCGGGGCGGGGCGCGGCGGCTCCGCGGGCACGGATTGGCCACCGGGCTGGGGAGGGGGGCACGGGGGATGCTCAGCGCCGCCGCAGGTGCCGTTCTCCGAGTCGAGCCGAGCTGAGCCGAGCCGAGCCGGGCCGGGCCGGGCTGAGCTGAGCTGCCCCATGCAGCGCTGCGGGGCGGAGCCGCTGCCCCGGGAGCGGCCCCGGCACTGAGCGCTGCTGCGGGAGATGCGGCGGCGCGGCCGCACCGCTCTGTAACCACCCCCTTCCTCCTCTCCTCCTCCTCCTCCTCCCGCCCGCGGGGCCGGGGGCGCCTCCGAGCATCCCTCCCTCCGCGCCGCCTCCCTCCCTCCCTCCCTCCCCGCTCTATGGTGTGAGGGCAGCGATGCACAAGCATCACCACTGCTGCAAGTGCCCCGAGTGCTACGAGGTGACGCGGATGGCGGCCCTGCGGCGCATGGAGCCCCCTTCCTACGGCGAGTGGCAGCACGAGCAGTACGGCTACGGCGGGTACGGCTCGCAGACCCTGCCCGCGCCCGGGGGAGCGGCGCCCGCCGCCCGCGGCAAAGCCAAGCTGGGGGCCCCCCCGCGCGACCCCGCCGCGATGAAACCCACGGCGGCGACGACGACGACGGTGGCGAAGAACGCGCCCAAGGTGAACGGGAGCGGCCCGGGCTGGTGGCCCGAGTGCACGTGTTCGAGCCGCGACTGGTACGAGCAGGTACGGGCCAGCCCCGGGCAGCGGCTCCGCGGGGCGCGGGAGAAGGAGCGGGGTCACGGCGGGGAGCGGCGTGGCCCGGGCTGGGGCGGGGACCGGGCTGGAGGCTGCCGCCGTTCTGCTTGGCCGGCATCGCCGCTTGGGTTGGTCACCGGCATCGCCGTGGCTCAGGTTTGACATCGCCGTAGCTCAGTCTGGCATCATCATGGCTCGGTTTGGCATCGCCGTGGCTCAGTTTGGCATCACCGTGGCTCAGTTTAGCATCGCGTGGCTCAGTTTAGCATCGCGTGGCTCGGTTTGGCATCACTGTGGCTCAGTTTAGCATCGCTGTGGCTCGGTTTGGCATCGCTGTGGCTCAGTTTAGCATCGCTGTGGCTCAGTTTGGCATCGCTGTGGCTCAGTTTGGCATCGCTGTGGCTCAGTTTGGCATCACTGTGGCTCAGTTTAGCATCTCTGTGGTTTGGTTTAGCATCACTGTGGCTCAGTTTGGCATCGCTGTGGCTCAGGTTAGCATCGCTGTGCTTCAGGTTGGCATCGCTGCAGGTCGGGCTGTCTGCCGTGGTCCTGCCCAGCAGAGGAGGTCTGCATCAGAGCCATCTGCCGAGCTGAGCAGGCTGGGTATTGCTCAGCACAAGGTGGGCTTTGGGTGCGTTGGTTTTATGGATACCCCACACAAGGTCCTCGTCGCTTACAGTGTCGTAGCTTGAAGCCCCGGCAGTGTCGAGGGCATCCCGTCGTATGGTGTTCAGCAGGCGTGGGGTGTGCTGCCTGCTGGGCAGCCTCGTGGGCTTATGGTGCTGTGTGCCAGCACTCCCAAACTGGCACCTGCTCTCCATTGAGTTCTGGTTTCCTCGCTGGACTGCTACGTCCCTGCTCCCTGAGATTATTACGTAACCCTGCTCTGGTCGCTGGCATGCTGTGTGCTTTCTGCCCCATTTCACTGCCTCCATTTCTTCCCACACACATTCACTTTATTAGTGATCTCCTCCAGGACCTATTCTTGGGCTGTGTCTCTCTTTCTCCCCTAAATGGAGAGACCAGTCTTGTTTTGAACCCACAAGCCAGCTCAGAAAATGGTTGAAGCTGTTTGCAAAGCATTAAAATGGAGGCTAGACCCTGCCTGAAAAACAATTTACCCTGCTTTACAGAAAGGCATTTCAATTTGCTTCTTCTGCCTCTTTCATTCATTATCTTCAAACCTCACATGATTTCTTATTGATCCTTCTAATTATTATTTCAAGGCACTGTAGCAGGCAGACACATGGGAATCAATGGGAATTCTCTCCTCCTTTCCTCTCGGAAAACACAACTGTCTTCCCCTCCCCTGTTTTTTTCTTCATTACTGTCTGTCTGTAGTTGTGGTTGAAATAATTAGATTCAAACCTGATCCACTCAGATGATATTTACAGAAAGCACCCAAAATCCCAGCCACCTTCCTGTCAGCCTGGTCCTGCTTCTGTCTCTTTCTCTGCCACTCTTTGCATCAAAATCAGCCTCAGCTCTCTCTCGCCTGCTGATTCCTGGCAAGCATTCTTCCATCTTTCCTCCCTTTCCTTCTCTCCATCCAGAGCAGGAAGCTCAGGGAGCCGAGTGGGAGCAGGGAACTGAAGCATGTCTGCTCCCTCCTTTCCGCTCTTGCTTGCATGAAAGGTCCGGCCCAGGGTTCCTGGTAAGATGATTGCGTGCAGGCTGGGAAGAAAGCGATGCCAGCTGCATTGCTGCCCTGGCAGGCTGGGCAGAGAAGCCTTTCATGTTTTTGCAATGGTGGAAGAGAAATCATTGTCTCTTTGTGGTGCTGCCATGGAGCCCTGGGGCTTGGGCTGCTCTGAAAGTCCATATTGGAAATCTCTGCTTGACCTTAGCCTTTCGGAAGATGGGCAAAAAAAAAAAAAAAATAAAGAAGAAAAAAATTAAGAGCTTCTCACAGCATTGTTAGCGACAGAGGATGCTTCTCTGTGTGAGGCTACATGTGCATAGCAGGGTCTGCATGTAGAATATGACGTGTGTGGTATGTGCGCTGCCTGTATCAGAGCAGGCAGGATTGCTCCCTGATGTGTAGTAAATGAATGCAATGAGTAAAGCCTTGCAGCAAATACCTCAGCAGTGCTCCCCTTCGGATCCAAGGGTACAAAGTGCCTGAGCCGTCAAGAATCCATGTTCTTCCAGTCCAGTGGTGGGCAGAGGGGCAAAAGGTGGTAAAATGGAAATAGCCGGGCATGGCTTGTGCCCAGGCAGGCGAGTATGGCTCTGAAAGGCCAGGAGATATTGGGCTCTGGGTAGATTTGGCCAGATGCTGTGGATGCCAAGCTGGTCTCCTTCGCAGGAGCTGAGGAAGCAGCCTCCACGTTCTCGAGAGCCCCGGCTAGAGGCAAGGCTGCCATTTTTCAGGGCTGCCTCTTTAAATGAGCTCCCCATCTCTGGAAGCACTTCCAACAGCAGAGGTGGGAAGGGGTGTGTGGGCCAGGAGGCTTCCTTGGCAAAGCAAGGATCTGTTCACCTCCCAGGGAGCTTCACCACCTCTCATTTAAGCCTTTTTTATTCCCTTGCTTTTTCACGCAAGCAGGCGAGAGTGCGCACTGCCTGAGTGCGCTGCCATGGTTCTGCACGGATGCTCTGACATCAGAAAAGTGCTCACGGTTGCATATGGTGGTGTATGTTCTCTGACATCACGCGTACTCGCAGACCCTGTGCGCATCTCCGCGGCATGTGAGACGTGCCCATACATGCTGCCCAACACACGGCACAGCCCCAACGTCAACCTGTGCCTCCTCCCACCTCCGGTGCCCCGTTGATTCTCTCCTACTGCCTTTCCCTTTCCCTAGGACACAAATTAGCTTGCTCAGGCAATGCCAGTAACTGAGAAGCCTTAATCCCAGCTGTAGGGAGGGGGGAAATCTCCGAGCTCTGAGCTTCTCATTTCTTTTTGCTTTGCTTTTCTTCTCCCCTCTGAGACATCTTCCATTTCTTCTCCCTTATCCATGTCCTCTGTTTATTAGTCCCTGCTCTCTGTGCTTGCTGTCGTTGCTGTCCTCCATTGTCCCCATCCTGGCTGGCCCTGCTCCCTTCTTGTCCCCCCTTGCTTGCTGCTGGGGGACTCGAGTCCTCCCCTCCCAGACTCGGGTGAGAGGAGGACTCTCGGCTTTGGAGGAGGAATGGCAGTGTGATTTAGGGAAGCATCCCTGATGCGCAGCACTAGAGGAGCAGAGCACTCAAACCCCTCCTCTCCCCTGCACACTGACGCCCACGGGCTCTCAGGATAGAAGTGCTGAGCTACCCAGCCGTGTCTGAGCCCCTTCTCTGGCGCTGCTCCCTGCTTTGAGGGTCTGGCGGCAGCAGAGAAGGTCCAGCCCTGTGGCTTAGTTCACCGCAAGGTACACCTGGTGCCAGGCATGGTGGCCAGAGCAGGACCATGCATGAGGCTCCCAAGGGTCTCACCAGTGTTTTCATGTGCACTTGGGGTGGCTGAGGCATGGACGTCTCCTCTCACGGCTGGAGAAAGGACTCAAAGCAGTGCGGTGCCCCAGCATGTAGTTGGGAGGTGCTGGGCTGCCCTAGGTTTGCTTGCCCTCCTTGGCCAGATATGCGATATCCTGCTGTTCCCCCTTCCTGCAGTCTGTTTCTCCTTCTTGGAGGGTCAGAGGGGTGCAGGCAGGCATTAGAGCAGCATCACAATAAGTCCCTGACACCTGCAAATGCCCAGAGCATTCCAGGCTTTTCATAGCCAAGCAGGTGGAGGAGGGGAACAGGTTCTCCATGCCTGTCTTCAGCAATGAGTGTTTCACCGAAGGCAGTGTTTTTCCACATGCAGACACTGCTTGTTAGAGTTCCTCCAGTGCACTGGGAAATTAGCTGGAGTAGGTAGGCACAGGGCAGCACATCTTAGTGGAAGCACTATCCTTCACTGAGCCTTCGGATGCTCCTGGCTCTTAGGACATGGATGGTGAGGAAGGGAAAGAGACTTGGAGTCTGTGGACATCTGGGCTGGGTTTCTTAGTGATGGGCAGGCATGGCTGGAAGGAAGAAGGGGGAGCGCTGAGGGGGCAGACGGGAAGCCAAACACGGGTTGCTTCGTGGGAAATGGCTAAAGCCCCAGATGTTCCCTGGGGAGGTGCGAGGGAGGGTGAGAGGAACGGGGTGCAGGGGACATGGAGGCAGTGGAGGTGGTGAGGTTGGCAGGGTGATGTTGCTATGGCTACTCCTGTGCTATTCATAGAAGAAATTAGCTAAATCTTTGCACTGTAAGGTGGAGGAGGAGAGAGAAGGAAGGCGTTCTCTGTGTGTGGAGGAAAGGAGAGAAGCCAAAACAGGAAGGGGGTGAAGTTTTCCTCCTTTGCTCTGTGCCTGTGCTGTGGAGGGGTATTTGTGGGAAGCGTCTCTGCCTGACTTGCCCAGCACTGGCAGAGTGTGGGGGAAAGCAGGCAGGGAGGAGCCACCCCATGGGAAAGCCCCCCCAGAGCATCCATGCAGAGCCCTGCATGGCAGGATGAGCTCTGCATTGTGCCAGGAGCACAGGAGACATTCTTTAATTAAAGACAGCCAATCTGTGAAAGGTATTTTTGGCAACCTAAATGTAGATACAACTGTAGTGAAACTTGCCCTTCATGTCTGCCTCCATTGCTGAAAACGGTGCTTCCTAACCCTGTCTGTCTGCTCAACCCTTGCTCTGCGGTCGCTGGTGGTCCCCTGCCCCTCCACCTCCAGCATCTCTTCCAGCATGTCCTCCCACCACGCGGAGTCCCGTGAGGGTCTTCCCTCTCCACCACTCCTCATCACACTCCACTCCCTCATTGTGAGAGTTTTATTCCCATCCCACAGACCTGTTTGTCACCTCCTCACTCACGATATGTAAATCTGCGTGTCTGTTCCTAATATATCTCCCTCCATCTGATTTCACCTCTCAGCTTATTTCTTGGGCATCTCCGTCTGGTGATCCTGCCATCGTCACTCAGTTGAGTGCTATAACCAGGCAGTGAGCTGTTCTCTTCCCCCCAAACCCATTCATGCTCACCCTCAGCCCCTTGCCCTGCAGACCTGGGAGGCAGCCGATATTTCTGATGGTCTTGACCTTCCTTTCCTGCTGCTCAGCTGTAACCGAGGCCAAGTTGATGTGTTATAAAGTTATTCCCCTTCCCTATGCATCTCCTGGGGAAACTTATGCCCTAATACCCAGATGCCAGCTGAGTCGGTTCCCCTCAGCCACCCTGGGGCATCCCGTGTCCTGCTGTCACCCATCCTCTGGACCGGGCTGAGGAGGGTCGGGTGTTCTTGGTGCTCCTTCCCAAAACATATCAAGTCCATTTGTGCTTGGACAGCTGAGGTTGTTTGTCTCCTTGATTTCTTTGTTCACCTGTAAGACTTTGCCTCCATCCCTCAGACATGTGAATCCCTCAGACAGGGGTTGTGCACTTGTGTGCTTGCTGACCCTTCCAACACATCCCATTAATATGGTAAGGGATAACATTGGAATTAGAGAGGGGAGTTGAAGGACTGAGCTTAACTCCTCTCCGGCTGGATTATCAACGGCTGCCAGCCAGCCCGGACGCACAGCCCACTGCACTCCGGAGCTGGTTTTGGAGGGCCATGCTGCGGGAGAGACCCGCAGGGCGGCACAGAGAGAGGTACTGGAGATGATGTCCAAACTGGCCGTAGTAGAGATGTAGCTGCTGCTGTAAAGGGAGCGTCTGAAGGCACATAAGTGGGAGAAAGTCCATGAGTGCAACATGTGGCAGAAGAGGAAAGTACCTGACAAAAACAGGAGGATGTGTCCCTGCTGCTTTGCCAGAGGAGGAGAAGGAAAGTGCGTTGGTGAGGCAGCCAGGGACAAGCATGGACAGGTTTCAGCAGGGATGTAGTCAATGTGGAGGAGGTGGCTCTTTGTGAAGAACCTGGGGGTGACAGGAAGACTTTCAGCCTCCACTGCTACAGCCCCTGCCCTCACCCCTGCCAGAGGGATGGTCCCCATGCCCTATGAGTGCGCTTTCTGCCTGGCTCTTCCCCCATGTTTTTGGGTGTTACGTGTCTGAGACCATCCTGAGCCCCATCCTGACCAGTGCCGGCAATTCAATGGGAATCTGCCAGTCTTCCTCAGGGTGTGCTCAAGGGAGGAGGGTCCCACAGGGGGTTTGCGTGAGAAGGAAACACAAGCGACAGCCATACCAGAGGTCCCATCCAGGTACCCTGGGTGTGCAGGTGTTTGGGGGTGGAAGCAAAGCAGAAGCCTTTGCTGTCCCTGGAGAGCTGCCTCATTTGGGTCTGCTCCTTGGCGCATCATGTGCCGTGATGGAAGGGGAGAAGCTTCTGCTTCTTTCTTGGCTACGGATGCTCATTTAGAGAGAGGAAGTCATTAAGACTAATCAGGCCATAATCAACCATGGCCCTGGCTGTGTGTTGGGTGCCTGCGGTGCACAGCCTCATATGAGATGCTTTCTAAGGGGACCATGGTCTGTAGGTCCTGTGGGAGAGCAAGTCCGTCACGGGTCTGCCTTGGGACACAAGGTGCTCGGTGTGATTGGGGTGGAGGGGTTGTCTGCCTGCCATCGTAATCACTGCATGCTGGCTGCAGGGACAGTGCATCTCTGGCTCAGCACCGCAGCTGCAGTTGAGGAAAGGGCATAACCCTCCTTGCAATGTCCCCACTGCGGGTGCAATGGGCTGTGCTAATGCTCACACCTCGTTTTAGCACATGCGAAGATGGGATGATACAGGGATCCTTCAAGGGCCCTCACTGCAAATCCAACAATAATGTTCTGAACATATATCAGGGCCTTGGAGTTGAAAACTTTTAATACAGTATTTAAGAAGTTCAGAATGCCTGAATTTGAAATGAAGTTCACAGTTTAGTCTACAGAAGCTCACTTGGATGGGTTCGCTGTCTATCTCAGAGGTTGTAATTATTTAGGGGGACACAGGGTGCTTCAGAGCACCCTGGACCAGGCCCTAAATACCCTCTTGTCAACTTCCCATTAACTGGAATTTAGTTTGAGACTCTGTTGATTATCTTGGTTTGCCTTTGTCCCACAGAAACACGTTTCTTAACATTTTGTAACTAGGTGGGCATTGGAACTTACTGAAGAGAGAAAAACAGGTTATTTGAATCCCAGCAACCAAAGAAATCTCTATTTTAACACTGTCTCTTATTCACTCTTTTTTTTTTTCCTCCTGTATATATGGATTTGTCTGAAAGGGAGGAAAAAGCACGTGAGTCTTTCAAATGATAATAACTCTTCCTGTGAAAAAAAGAATTGAGGTAATTTTATTTGGCACTGTTGGGTCAGAGGGAAGCTACCGGAGCCCAGAACCTCTGCAAATTGGGTCACTTATTTTAGCGGGCTGAGCCTGGAACAGGATGTCTAACTTTCAAGTATGAACACACTGGCCTTAATGGCTTCTAAATGGAAACTTAGGCTCCACAGAGCTTCTGTCTGGGGAAGCTTTCTTCCTTCCCCCACTGAGTGAAGGCTTTTTCCAGTCCCTATTTAAGCTTACTCTCCAAAAAAAAAGAAAAAAGAAAAAAAAAATGCAGACACCAAAACAAAGATTAAAAGCCCAATAGCTGCTTGTGTTCACGTTACACTTTGGGCACTTCAGGAGCTTTGCCAAAGATCCTTGTGACCAGGGACCTTTCAAGTGCCGTGTTCCCCATTTCCGGATGGCTGTGGTGCTTTGAGCTGGTGCCGAGATGCAGCCGTGGGGCAAGGGCTCTGCTGCCACAGTGCCAGAGCCTACTCACGCCCCTGACACAGCCCAGCTCTGGTGTCTCCCGGAGGCAGCCTGGAGAGGAGGAGGGCTGCTCTTGTCCACAGGTCACTACACTGGCTGGAGGCTGAGCATGGGGGCATGGGCAGCAGCTGGGGTTTGGCTATCTGAGACCAACACAGCGGGTCTGGGCACCCGCAAGCTCCATAGTCAGCCCTGACATCATTTTCTGTGTCATTTATGCCATGTTTCAAGCGATGCAGAAGGAGAGCATGGGATCAGGCTCAGCCTGTCTCTCCCCTTTGTGCAGACACTTTCAGGTGGTGTTTGCTGCCTTCTGTCCAGACAGTATCAGCCAAGAGGTTGCTTTTGCAGTGGTTGAGTAAAAAATGAGCTTGTCCAGCCCAGTTAAAGGGAAGAGAGGCTCTTCTCTGGTCATGAAATTCTTCAGCCTCCAGAAGATTCCAGCCTCCATCTTCTTTCACTCCCTATCCCCATCCCAGGCTGTGAGAGCCCTGAGGGATGCAGCTCTCCCTGAGGGCTCTGCAATTCTCTGACACTCCCAAGCACCCTCAGCTCTGGCCACCACGTAAAGAGCCCATGAAGGCAAAAAGAGGTGAGCACAGGGTGCTGTGAGAAGGGGACCAGCCTCTGGCAGCAGTGTGGCCGAAGTGTGGATTTGATATTGAGATGTAGGAAAAGCCCCTCATCTCATGGGCCAACTGGGGGCCATCCGGGAACCATCCGGGAAGGGATGTGCTGTATTTCTTAGCAGGAGGTCTGTGAGGTGGCTTCCTTGGGCATAGCCAGGTGAAAGCCAAGGGGATTTCTAGGCATGCAAACATAAGATATGAGGCTTGGAGCAACCTGAAGGGATGGTGCCAGCACCTCTGTGCTCCACACGCCAGCCCTCTGGCAGGGGTAGCACTGGGGCTTGTCCCCTCCCTCACCTTGGGCACGCACAGCCTCAGGAGCATCTTTTCTGCCCTGCCTCAACCTCAGAAGTGCCCCCAGGTTGCTGTGGAGGAGCTGTGTCATCTGTGGTGCTTTGGGAGGTGATGTTTTGGCAGCTACGTGTTGGGCTCTGAGTTGGTGCAGGAGGCAGCCCCAGCGTTGGGAAAACCAGTGTCTGTGCGAAGGGCAGCGAAGTCTGGCGTGAAGCAGATGAGCGTGTCAGTGCTTATCAGGGTGAGTGGCGGTGAGCGCGGGCTCGCTGTGTGCGCTGTGCCGACAGGACCTGGGCTCGCTCCTGTGAAATTAGTTCATTAGCTCAGTGCAAACCCGCTCCCCCCAGCAGCAGAAGCCTGTCGGTGCCTGGGTACCCTGCAGCGACCCCGCTGCCACAGCAGCATCACACCAGTCTTTGGTGTCCCTGCGTGGGTACCTGCGTGTTCACAGCTAGCACCCAGCACTGTGGGGTTCTGCCACAGAGCAGCTGCTTTCGTAGCTGTAAATGCACAGCTTTCTCCATGGTTTAACACCCTTTAAGAAAAATAACCAAAGCAGATGGAGCCGGGATACAAGCAGCTCAGTGTATCCACCCTGGTTGGATGTGTCTGTTGGGCATCTCCCCGCTTGGCCTGTGCCCCTGAGAGCTTTTAAAAGGATGTAGAGACTGAATTTCACTTATCTCCGGAGCCATTTCCTTTTGAGGGTTACTATTATACCTCAGAGGGTATGAAGTGAAGGATATTAAAAGACAGATTGACTTTTCACTCTGATCTAATCTGGAAAAGCTGTAGAAATAAAGGAGTTAAGTTAGTACTTTGCTTCTCATGCTCTAGCCCAGCATCACAAATAGTCACTCTGTCCTGTGCATCCCTCAGTGTGTGACACATTGGATGCACTGGCCTCCTGTGGAGACCAGGTCTGTGCATTAGGCTTGGTATTTGTCAGCTCTGGAGGCTCCTGTTTGAGTCTTCTTGTTGGTTAAGAGGGAAGTGGGTTTATATGTGGGCACAATCCAGTTGCCGTTGGCCTGGGACATCTACAGTGCATGTATTTTATCTGGAGGAGATATGTAATTCCTGACCTCTGTGGGCTGGCCCCTGTGTTGGCTCTATGGAGGATGTGAAGCTCTTGCAAAGCTTTGGGATTTCAGCTCTGGAAAGAATATCTTGAATTTTCACTTCAGACTCTCCCTGCTCAGCTCCTGTGTGGCAGCCCTGGGAGCAATCCTTGGGGAAATGCTGCAGGGCGAGGCTTGGCCCTCAGATGCAAGCTAACAAGCCTTTCCCATTTGCAGTTAATTGAAGCTTTTCTTTTGGTTGGAAGTTTTGGAAAATCATCATGTTTTGCAGTTCCTAGGAGGTGAGGAGTGATACCTATAGATGGCTGGGGCTTGGCTGCCTCCAGCTGTCTGCGTTACTGGCCCTGGGCTGCTGAGGCTGGTCATCCATTGGAAATACAGCCTGAACAGCAGTAGTTCCACTCAGGTAACTGCTCAGAGGTAGTTTCTGAAAGGCTGCATTCTGCCCCTGAGGCATGGCTGAGCACTTCTGTCTTGCTGCTCCCTGCACATGCTGTAGTGGAATCGCTCCAGCCCGGGGAGGGGGGCTGCAGACTGTCAGGAAGGAGATATCCTCCATGCCCTGTATGCAGACCCACAGCTTCCTGCTGGCATTAGCCACGGAGACAGCTGCCCCCAGACAGGCTCTGGACTCTGCCAGGGCCTCTGCAGGGAGCTCGCTCCTCACTGGGGCTCCATGGGGCAGGTTGGCCTTCCCTCCATTAGCACCTGGGCTGTGGCTGCCACTGGGACTGTTGTGTGTTGCTCGAGCACCAATGCATCAACACAGGTGAAAGCAAGGCTCTGCTTCTCTCAGGTACCATGAGACCAGAAAGCTCTTGAATCTTGACCTTCAAACCTCATCCTCCTTCACAAGTCTTCCCTTCAGCTCCTGTTGCTGCCCAGATTTTCCTAGCAGCTGTCCTGTGCTTCGTTGGCTTTACGCCTGGATCAATCTCTCTGCATCTGTGACGTGACACCCCCCCACCTTGCTCCCCAAGGTCCTCCTTGCGTCCCAGCTTTGCTGCAGCCTCCAACCCCTGATCCCAAGGATCTGTGCAACCCCCTGTGCCTCTGCCTGATGGAGGGAGTTAGGACACCTCCAGCTCCACTGGGCTTTGGTGGTTCTACTGCAATGGGGTTGAGCACCGTAGGGCTCAGACCTTTCCTCTTTCCATTTGTAAACCCTCCAAGCACAAACAGTGCTTGGTAAAGGATAATAGTGTGATGAAGCGGTTTAGATGAAAGAGATCTGACAGCCCCCATTGAATGTGACCTGAATGCACAGCCCTATTCCCTCTCTTCCCTGCATGCAGCAACCCCCTGCTCCTTAGGGCATAAATTACTTATCATTCCCTATAGAATTGAGGGCATGGTTAATTCACCAGCACGTTCCTGCTGCCCAGAAAAACTGATGATGCTCTCTCTCCTCCCATGGCTAGCAGAGAGCTCGGTGCATGTGTCTGCCTGACTAAGGGAGGTAGAGGCTTTTCATTTTCAGGCCTTTTGCTTATTTCTGATTCTTAGGTCTTGTCTGACTTCAGCAGAACTGGCAAGGTGCAAATGTTGGAATATTTACAGGTGGAAGTCAGAGGTAATGTCCAAACACCTTTCTTGTAGTAGCTAGAATAGCTGGCCACAGGAGGCAAGCGGGGATTTCCTGGTCTGAATTCCTCCTGACCATGTGTGACTTTGTTTTAAGCAGCCGCTCACATTCAGCATCTCCCGGGTCCCATCTGGAGCCTGAGTGGGAAACTGTGCTCCTAGCAGTATTTTGAGATGTAAAAATCACTAGTGTGGAATGGCTGTGAAGGATGCTCAGTGCACAGTGAGCAGGCTAGACAAAATATGTCCTTAGGGCTCACCACTGTGTGAGCCAGGCAGTGTGGTGTGTGATTTGTGGGCTATTAGTAATTCAACAAAGAGACTGCAGTGGGGCTCAGCAGAGGACTCAGGCTGGACCTGAAAAAGCTTCTATAACATTATCATAGGGACCAGTTCTCTCTGGGAGGGATCCAAAGTATCATTTGTGGAGTTGAATTCATGTCATAAATCATGGGGCACGTGATGGGCTACATTCACTTAGGCTGCCTCTTCTGCATCCTTCCTGGAAGCTCATCTAATAAGAGCTGGCCTCTGGCACATCAAGGTTCAAACATCCATCGTTTGTTAATTGTTGGCAGCAGAAGTGGTTTTTTGCCTTGAAATGTGGAATCCCTTCCTAGAATTGCACCAGGGACTAATAAAAGCCAGTGCTGGGTTTAATATATGCTATCTCACAAATTATCTGGATTAAATACAAGAACTGTGTACTGCCAGAGAGGGGATATTCCCATCTTAACATTGCTTCTGGGCCATGGAGATCCCAAGACATTGGACCTGAAAATTACAATTCTCTTATGTGTGTGGGAGGGGTTCGGCAGGAGTGCTTGGAAGTGGTCATATTTGCCGGAGCTAGAGAATTAATTGCCATAAAAACTATGGTTTTGTAACCAATAGTTACAGCTGCAGGAAAGATCAGAAAGCATCTGAATAAATCAAATTAACTACCTCCTGCTCAATTCAATGAGAGCAGAACCTTTCAGGGCAAGATTTAAACCACAATCTGATTGACCCTTAACTCTCCCACCTACAAAATGAGGAGAGTGAAAAGTCCAGAAATACAACCAACTGAAACAGGAGACAGTGGGGACTGCCATGCTGGGTTATGTGAAGAGGTTGGACTCCATCGGGGCTGTATAAACCCAGTGGTGAGCAATGAGGTAGCCTGCTCCTACAAAAACATCACGGACTTGCAGAGGCCATTGGGCTGTGCAATCCAACATCCCAAGTTACTGGACAGGCAGGCAGTGGTCCTTGTTAAGTGCTGCACTAGCTCACACCTTGACTTGCTTGCTCCTGACCCTGATGTTTCTGATGCCCTAAGGCAGAGGGTTCACCTCCCCTGTAGCTCATGTCTCTTAGCATTTCCCCGTCTCGCTCTGGCTGTTGGTCTCCGCGTGAGCCTTGGAATGACGGTGCAAATCCCAACTCACCCTTGACCTTCCAGATTTTGCACCACTTGCTGTTGCGTGCCAGTGGAATGTTGGCCTTGTATTTAATCTTAAATTTCTCCCTTTCCGCCGTTTCTCCCTCCCGCTCAGAGACTAGCGCCTTTCCCAGCTCCCTTGCCGCAGGAGCCCGGGGGACGGGGCAGCGACGCAGGCTCCGCGGGCCACCGCGCCTTCAGGAGGTTTGGGTGCTGGACAGCTCCGGCGCGGCGGGACCCGCCCCCCCCGGGAGAACCCCCTGCCTTTAGAGCCTGTCTCTGCCTTCTCCTGCCTGCGTTTGCCCTCCGTGCCCGTGGGTTGGGTTGGAAGGGACCTTACGGCCCATCCAGTTCCACGCCTCCTACTGACCAGGCTACTCAAAGCCCCATCCAACCTGGCCTTGAACACCTCCAGGGATGGGGCAGCCGCAGCTTCCCTCAGCAGCCTGTGTCAGGGCCTCACCATCCTCAGCGTGAAGAATTCTTTTGTAATTAAAATATTAACCTTTTTCCCCCTTCCAATTTTAAAGCTGTTCCCTTTTGTTCTGTCACTACAGGCTCTCCCTATATTTCCTGTAGCCCCTTCAGATACTGGAAGGCTGCTATAAGGTCTCCCCAGAGCCTTCTCTTCTCCAGGCAGAGAAGAGCCTCTCTCAGCCTATCCTCATAGCAGAGGTGTTCCATTCCTCTGATCATCTTCGTAGCCTCCTCTGGACCCACTCCAACAGTTCCATATCCTTCTTATGTTGGGGATTCCAGAATTGGACATAGGACTCCAGGAGGGGTCTCATCAGAGTGGAGCAGAGGGGCAGAATCACCTGCCTCAACCTGCTGGCCACACTTCTTTTGATGCAGCCCAGGATACAGTTGGCCTTCTGGGCTGAAAGCATGCATTGCTGGCTCATTGTGTCCCTCCTAGGAATTGTGCATTGGGTCCCTCCTGGGAGGTACAATGAGGAAATGGGCAGAGGACAGCCCATTTCCCATAGGAGAAGGGAGGTACGAAGAGACATTCATGGGGAGCCCTGCAAGAGAGGGGGGGGAATGCACGTGGTAGTGGTAGGGATGAGCTAAGGCTGCTGAGCATAGTATTTACCCCAAGAATATCGAGGATGAGGGACTAAATGCTGCCACCTCTCCCAGGGCATGGTGTCTCCATGCTTAGGAGTGGTAGGAGCAGCTGCTGGAAGGTATGTGAGGGCTTCAGGACTGGTCTACTGGCAATACCTCCCTTCCTCTGAAGGACTTTCTTCCTCCTATTGCCTAATCCCCCAGTAAGATGGATTTGAAATAAATTTTGATGCTGCTCGGATTCTGGCCTGAGGCTGGGAGAGTTTTAATTTTTCCCAGTCTCCTTCCCAGCATTTGAGACCATGAGGTGTTGGGGACACACCAGGCCTGAGGAGGGGACTGATGTCCAGAGCCATGCTGTGGCCCTGCTCCTCTCCTAGGGCTGTTGGGCACCTGGAGGAGGGACAAGAGAAGAACCCTTCCTGAATTGCCCTCTTCTGCCTGTGGTGGCATGGCCAGGGGAGAGACAGTGCACCGCAAAGGGCTGGGCTCATTGCTCAGTTCGGTGACATGCCGCTTTTGTCTCCTCACAGGCCAACCCTGCTCCCATTATCGTGAACACAGACTCGCTGGAACAAGGGCTCTCTGTAAGTCTCCTGGTTTTGTTTTGCTTCCTTTGAATAAGCAGTGTATTTTCTCTGCTCAATGGTGCAGAGTGCTCCTCCAGCCCAAGGTGGCAGAGGAGCCTGGTACCTTCACCGTGGCCCCAGAGTGCATCACAGCCCCAAACCTCACAGGGGCTGAGTGACACTGAGCAGAGCCAAGGCTAGCAGTGAGCAATGCTGGGGGCTCCAGCCCACGGAGGGTACAAGGCAGGAGACACTCAGAGGGGCGCACTGGGGTAAACGGGCATCACAGGAGCGGTGGGAGCTGGGCTGGCTGCATTCAGGGTTACCCACACAGCTGTTTCCTCAGCCTCTCCTGCAGGGTGGCTGCAAGGCTCTGCTGGATTCCTCCTACCTTCCTGCACTGCCTCAGAAGCCTCAGCCCGTCGGGAGGGAGGCAGGGCTTTCTGGGTGCTCACTGGCATCACACTTGCTGGTCCTCAGGGCAGCAGGATCCATCAGATGCTGCTTCTCTTCCAGAGAAGGCTGCCAGCAGCTGAGCAGCACTTAGCGACTGTGAACGTCTACAGCCACAATACATTTGGGACTCTTGAAACAGTATAGAGGTAATCCTCCTTGGTTTGTTGCAGAGAGGGTTTGCACACCGCTGCATCCCTTCCCAGAACATTTGTGAATTATTCCTGCTGGGGGCTGGAGGGAGCAAGATGGCCAGTGTGGATATCTGCAGCACTGGCTCTATGCTCATGGGGTGCTTCCCTCTTTTTTCCCCAACGGGAGCTCAGTTAACAGCTTGCCAGGGCTGGGTGATTTGCACCTGGTGTTCTTCTGATGCAGCAAATTTCAACTGCCTCCCACATTAACGAAGCAGCACTAGGACCAGGAGCTGGAGTTGGTTTGTCTTCAGAGCCATGGTGGAGAGCTGCAGGTGACTTCTGGTGGTTGAATCTTCCTTGTAAAGAACTGCACATCTCTGCCCACAGCCTGTGGTGGGGTCAATGTACATTAGAGCTATGCAGAACTTGTTGGGCAGGGCTGTGAAAAGGATGAGGAGCCCAGCTGAGACCTCTGCAACTCTGGCTGTATGGTTTAATTATACCTCAAGTGCTGAACTGAAGCCACCTGGCAACTGGGGATGAGGGCATTGGTGGCTTTCTCATTGTGGTAGTCCTGGGCCCAGCTGCCATAAACATGGCAGAAAAGAGTTGCTGTCCCCAAAGTTTGCTTCTCTGAATATGTGGCATGGTGGGGTGTTTGTGGGGTTGGAGGCCTCTCACAGCATGCTGGGCACCTCGGCTGCAGTGCAGTGCTGTGTTGCAGCCTGTTCTCTGCACTCATCCTGGCTGGTGCCATTCTACAGGCAACTGGAAAAAGGACGATGTCTCCTGAAGGGGAAGGACACACCACGAGGTTGGACTGGGGCGAGGGAGGGGTGTGCTCTGGGCAGAGCAGGGAGGTATTACTGGATGGAAAGTCTGCTTTCACATCTGTTTTGTACTCTCCCTCCCTTGGAGGCCCATTGCCTGCTAACTGTTGCAGCCACCAATGCCACATCCGTCTTCCAGCTATATCTGTCTCTCCTCCCTGTCTGTGTGCCCAAGGGCAGTGAGAGGTGAGCCTGAGGGCCAAGGACAGGGTCTGTAACCCCAGGCAGGCTCCAGACCCCTGTAGAATCCAGCAGCAGGGAGCCCACCCATGGGGCTGGCAGCTGTCTCCTCCCACCACTTTCTTGCCCTCCTGGCTGCCTGCCCCAACTTCATCTCATTAACTCCACATCCATCCCATCTCCTCCAGTCTGGTAACCCTCCTGCCTTCAACAACATGTCATACCAGCACAGAAAAGAGCCCTGCTCAATCCTTTCTTTCTCCAGGGTGCCTCCTTTCAGCAGTTTCCCAGGTTGGCAAAGGAGCCGCACCAGGGACTTGCTGCAGAAGAGCGCACCAAAATGGCAAATCTGGAAACATGTTTTTATACAAACTCGAATGCTGAATCCTGTTGGTACAGTATGTATTCAGAAGGGTTAAAGTCACATCTTCCAGTCTTTAATTACTTAACTATTCAATGCTTTCGTTAATGATAAACAGATGGATGTAGTCTAGTTCCTTCCTGTTCTAGCTCCATTGATTGCACTGAACTAGCTGTTGGGCTGAATTTGGCCCCGGCTGTTTATCAAGAAGTCTGCTCCACATTTCAGTCTCTCTGTCCTCCCACTTCCATCCCCAGGAGCATGTGGCATCAGCAGCACCGTAAGGTACGAGCTGCAGCGTTGGGTCCCACTCACCACTGAGGCCAAGGCTCAGCTCTTCTGATTTGTGCAGAGCCCAGCACCCCTTGGGTTTAAAAGCCCAAATAAATCCTTGTGAAATTCCTGCTATATTAAAAGCATTGAAGGATAAGGCTTAGTACTCTTTACAACTACGTGAAAGGAGGTTGTGAAGAGGAAGGAGCTGGCCTCTTCTCCCAAGTGACAGAGGACAGGACAAGGGGGAATGGCCTGAAGCTCCACCAGGGGAGGTTCGGGCTGGATATCAGAAAAAAATTCTTCACGGAAAGAGTCATCGGGCACTGGCACAGGCTGCCCAGGGAGGTGGTTGAGTCACCTTCCCTGAAGGTGTTTAAGGAACGGGTGGATGAAGTGCTTAGGGACATAGTTTAAGAGAGTGTTAGGAATGGTTGGACTCGATGATCCAGTGGGTCCTTTCTAACCTGGTGATTCTGTGATTCTATGATTCTATAAGGATCGGTGCCAGGGAGGATCACCCTTGCCAGTTCCAGGTCATTGCTCACAGTTTCACCCCTTAATGTATTTTGCCCAGCAGTTCCATAGCAGGGAGACAGAGCATCAGAAGCTCAGTTCCCATTGCAGATGGGTTCTCTGCATTTCAGAGCTGCCTTTCTGAAGCTGAAACAAATTCTTGCTGCCCAGCATGCTTGGCAACTGCTGCCTCACAAAGGCACTCACTAAGTGAGTAGGAAAGCCCTTGAGGAGCTGAAGGTTTCATAGCTTGGGCCCTCGGAGCCCTCCTTTAGTGCCCTGTTGCCCAGCAGGGAGGTGCCACTACCTCCTCAATCTCTAAAAGCCAAGTCTGAGGAAACCAAGATCTGATCCTGGCCAATGAACATCACAGGATCCCTGGGCTCTGCCACTGATGAGCACATAGGAAACATCCTTGTTCAGCAGTGACTCTGCTGCCAGAGTCCTCAGCCATGGTTGCTGCGGGGTTGGGGGCAGCAGAGATGGCCACCATAGTCCAGTGCTTTTAAGTAGGGCAAAACTTCTTGGTAAGCCTGAAAAAATCAAAACTAAACTGCTGCCCTCACACTTTCATCCCAAGTGCTGGCGGTGGCACGTCCCGCTGCCGGTTCCTACAGTCAGCATGGCTGCAGAGCCCTCCCAGCTGCATGCTGGGGCTGTCAGGCTTCAAACCTCTTCCCTCTGCCCGATCTCAGCAGGCTCGACCCTGTGGCTCTCTGGCAAGAGTCTAACCAGAAATTTGGTGTTTATTTACTCTGTGCACAAGGCCAGCACTTTGGGCAATGCATAAAAGGGGGTTGAGGCCAGGAAGCAAGTCAGTAGGTCTCAGTGCTGTGGCAGGACACGTGAATGCAGGGAGGTAAAAGGAGGGAGCTCGTGACCTATTCCCTTTGGGCCTCCTGCCATGTGCCGACAGGGAGAGCTCTCCCTTGCCGGTGCTGCTGGTGCCTGTGCCAGCAAGGAGGTGTCCATCGAACCTCCTGCCCCTGCACAGGGCTGCTCTCCTTTCCCCTGGCTAGGGCAGGTGTGGGACATCATTGCCAGGTACCCTCTGCCCTCAGGTCCAGCTGGCACCACTAAGGGTGGACCCAGCAGCCTTCAGACTCTTCGTTATGGCAATACACGACTGCTCCACCACAAGCTGCTGGTGCCTGTCCCCATCACATCCTAACCCAAGATATGGGCTAGATCCTGCTCCCAAAGTGGCTGCAGGCAGCGTTATCCTTCCTGCAGGTTATTTCCTCTTGCAGCCTGGTGAGCTATTTGGGTTGGGCTTGAGGAACCCCATCTTAAATCTTCTAAATTTGGCCTCTTTTTTTTTTTTATTATTATTTAACAAAAAAACCCAAACCTAAATCCTTACTCTCTAGCAAATTGCAAAGCGCGTTCCACGTGCGCTGGTGCAGTGTTGGCCAGCAGAGCCTGCAGACAGCTTGCAGTAGCTCTGGAAGGTGTGTGTTCTTCTGTTTATCAAATGAGTGTTAACTCTGCAGCCTTCTGTTGATGATTTAAATGTCATCATCGCAATTTCCCTGCTGCTCAAAACACAAAAGGGAAGCGAAGGCCAGCGAAGGGGCCTCTTCCTGAGCCCTCAGGTGGGCATGCTGTGTGGGAAGAGCTTGAAAAAACCACCCTTACTTGTTTCCATGAGAAATCAGACGATGCTTAGGATCAGGGTATGCTGGGAACAGCTAATTAGCCCCTGACACCCCCATCAGCTCTACAGGCGTTAAATGGGGAGACAGGAGCAGGGTGGAGCTTGCTCTCCCAACCTGGGGCTGATGGAGCCAAGCGTGTTACCCCCAAGCCCGTAGTGCTGGGACGGCTCCAAACAGGAGCTGGGAAGGACACCAGTGAAGGAGAGGAGGAACAGCCTGTGGCAGAGCCAGGTCTTGGCAGCTCCAGTGGGTGCCATGAGGTGGTTTTGCTGTCGGTGAGTGACTGGTATTCAATTTTCCGACACTGGAACGTTTGCTTTGTTGGCTCGTTCCCTTGGTTACGTGGTATATATTAAGTTCTCCATTTGGCTTCCTTATGCAATTAACTGGCATTCTCTTGCATGGATTTGGGAAACATAATTAGAGCTAAAAATTCATAGTCAGGCCTGGCTGACCCCAGCGTGCGTGGCCACTGCAGGCTGCTCCCAGCACACGCTGCTCCGGGCGAGCACCAACACCACTAGCTTTTAGGGAACAATGCAAAACACCACTCAGCATTGGTTGTCCCGAGATCTGGGGACCGGGGATACCCCAAACTCACCTGCCTGATGGGTTTGCATGCTGGGATGTCTCACCAAGCCTGGGTGCTTGCCGGCAGTGGCCACTCACTTGGCAGGGCTCACGCACTGCTGGCGCTCTCTGCGGCTCACAGATTGTCAAAGTTTTCTGCACATCCCCATCCTGTAGGTATGTATGTGCTGTTCCCCTGCGGCCGTGGGTGTACATATGGCTGGCTGTGTGGCAACTGTGTTGAATGCCAAAGCAGAGAGGACAATGTGTGTAGTAGCGAAGGGTGCCAGGAATTCAAGTTGCTGGAAAGCTGGGGAGAGGTGACGCCGCGCCCCACGCACTGGGCTACCAACTGTGGAGACGAGATGCACCCGGAGGCTGCAGCGAGGGAGGCTGTGAAGGCGGCACAGGCCAGCGAGCTGGTTCCTCTCAGGATTAGTCAGTATGGTAGGATGCATGGAGGGAAACACAGCCCATGGCAGAGAGGGAGCCTGTGGCAAAGGAGGTGATGCTCTTCTGCCGGTGGGAGCACAGCCCACGGTGGTGCTGTAACAGGAGGTGGCACCAGCCACACATCCCGGTCCCTCTGAGGCTGTTGGGGATCCTCCTGTGGGTTAATCCCACCACTCCCACACTCCCAGTGCTTTTCTGCGGAGTCCTGTTCAAGAGCTGACAAAAGCCTTTCCCGTTATGCTGGGACAATCAGAGCATCCTAGTACTGGAGCAACTGGATGTCCTGACCCTGAACCGTGCTCTGAAATCTTCCTGTGGCTGAGAGGCAGCAGGCACAGCGCATATCCAAGGAGGGACAACCCTCTCAGACCGTGTACCCTGGAGCCCCCATCCCGCCTCTGTGCTTCAGCCTCTCCCCAACCTCATCCTTCTTGAAGTACAATACTCGCAACAGGGAGGGGGATCGTTTTGGCCTCACCGATGCTGAACCAGGCAGGGGATGAGGTGTTGTGTCGCAAGTGGTGTAGCCCAATCCTAGATCCTGGCATGCAGAACTCCTCTTCCACCTGGGCACATGATTATTCGCACCTAGAAAAACTCCTGTTTCCTCGTTCTACCTTGCAGCCACCTTGCTGAGTTTCCTTCTGTGGTGCCAGATGATTCCTTTAGCAAAAAGGATGTTTGCTCTCCCCTCTGCCTAATGACCCAGTATTGTGGGGTTTTAAAGGATAGCTGGGCTGTGCCTCCACAGGGGTGGATAGCAGGGAGCTGGGAAAGCAGGACACAGCTGGTGTGCTGGTGCCGAGTAAGGGGATCTGTGTCCAAACAAAGCCATGGCAGCTTTGGTTTGGGACAGAGTGTGTACAGAAAGTGGCTCCATACGATCTACAAGCCATCAATTAATGGTGGATGTAAAATCCCCATGAGGAACCCTGTGTGTTGTCCAGAGGCCACAGGCAGAGGCAGGGCTGAATGATGGAAGAGACATTTGCGTGCTGAACACCAGGTCCCACCACGTCTGCCGTGCCATGCAGGACTGCCTGTGTCCTGTCCCTTGCTTCCCAGAGTGACTCAAATTGTGAGGTTGAGTCCAGTCCTCTCCAAAACTGTTGCTGTTGGGTGTAACAGCTCTGGATGTTCCAACAGCCAGTTCTTCTGTGAAGCTTGCTAAATATTACACCTCAGCAGCTGTTTATGGCTGCTGATCCTGATGACCTGCAGTGAAACTGCTGCTTTATTTTCCTGTTCATTGTTGCTCATGGGGAAAACGGAAGTTTTTGACCTGTACATTTCCCATTTCTTATTTTAGAGCCTACAGTTGCATCCGTTTTGTTTCAAGCCATTACATTTCCTGGAGCCCTGCTTTGACACTCTGGGTATGGGAGATGTTTAACCGTGGCAATCAGTGTGGCATACAGCATTGAGACAAGCTGCACCATTTTTTTATACAAGGGCATCACAACGTTTTCCCCTCCTACTGTGCCCCACACTTGCACCTTGTTTTCTTTGCACGCAACTAGTTCAGCAGAATATATTATTCTGAATTCCCTGTTAACACAGTCATGCCACTAAAAGATTTGAAAGACATAAGCTGCTAAAGGTGTTTATTATGTTATTATGTACATTTTTTCCCCTTTTAAATGGACCGACCACCTTTCTTTCCTTCCTGCAGCAGTGAATTCCTGAGGTTAATTGCATGCTGTGTTACAAAGGCGTTATTTCTTTTTGTGCCTTCGGTTGTGTTCCTTTTCATGGCTGGAGAAATGAGGCAGGAGAATAAGGGCTTTGCGCTGAAGTGCATTAAAGTCAGTGGGCTTTGGCTCATGCCCAGGAAGAAAAGCAGCGCACAGTTTAATTCCAGGGCAGGCTCGCGTGATTGCGTTTAAGGTTTTTTCGGCAGCGATGCCACAGCTTTTAGATTGGATTCTTGATATTCAGCTATCAGAGAGGAAAAGCAAATCCCCCTGGGACCAACACAGAGCCATAATGCATTGTTTCCCTCTTCCCAGGTGAACGGCAGCGATGGGATGTTCAAATATGAGGAGATCGTCTTGGAAAGGGTAAGTGCTCTTTACTCACCCGCTGGCAGCCTTCACTGCATCTTCCCACTCACCCTCCCACCAGTGCAGCCGGCACCCTCCATATCCCCACGCCAGCTGATAGGGAAAGGTTGGTCTCTGCTCCCCACTCTCTCTGGAGGCTTTTGGGGGTGTCGCACTTGCTTTCCCCCCACAGCCCCCGCAGCACAGGGAGAGGTGGGCTTTCAGCTTCCTACCCCCCGCAGGCCCCTCTAGAAGGGAGGGAATGGGGCTTTTCCCTTGCCTGTCTCATTCACACCCTCACCCCCACAAGCCCACCGGCGCGGAAACCAGGGAGAAAGCTCTTTGTCACTGTCTTTGCCAGAAAATTGAGAGAGAAGTCTGCTCAAGCAGGTGCATGGCCAGGGACACCCCACACCTAGGCATGAGGGACCGATGCCTTCCCGCCACCAGACTCCCTGTCACACCGGGGTACACAGCCCGGAGATGCTAAGTGCAAGGACAGGTTCTCTAGTAGACGGACTACAGTGAGAGGAGTTTCTGCTTGAGCCTTTTCTTGTCTGTTTGCAACACAGAGCTGATGGTGTGCACCACGCCAGCTATGGCTAAAATTAGCTCCTCCCACAGAGGGGGCTTATCCAGGGGCAAACTGGCACCATGCAGGGCAAGGAGGGCTTTGCCCTGGCACCCAGGGATAAAGGGATAGAAAGGGAGAGGGAAAAGCTGGCTGAAGGTTTGTTCTGAGAGGTGGGCACAGCCCTGCTGAGTGGGGATGGCTAGGGTGGGAGGCTGCCCATGGCACACCTTGCCTCTTCCTCGCTGCCACGCTTGGTGGCTTGGCCTTGCTGCGTGGCCAGCGTCACAAGGGAAGATGCATCGCTCATTATTCTGTTCCTCTCTGCCTTTAGTCATCTCCCTCCTCCCCTTGGCTCTGCATCACAGAGGTGGGTGGACGGAAGGTTATCTGGGGCTGCCGCCTCACCCACCGCTTCCCCAGCGTGCCTGACGAAACCAGCCCAGGGGATGCTTCCTTTTTAGGCTGAGTGCTTCTCACTCCAGGCCCAATTTAGAGGCAAAAGCCTTGTTTTCAGGGATTCTTCTGAGCATCCTCTGTCCTCAGCAGGAGCAGGGGGGAAGCTGGCAGCATCGCATAGAGAGGCAACACTCGTTGCTGCCCCCATTTCAAAGCCCCAGGCAGTGAGAAACCATGAGGGAATTTCAGTGCTTAGCGGCCACGGCCAGTGTGGACCAGACTCAGGTACTTCACCTGGTCCTTAATGGGATCCAACAGCCCCATCTCATTGCAGAAGCACCCTGATGCCTGCAGAAGCACCCTGTCCCCTTGCTGGGGTGTTTGGCTCTCAGAAGTGACCTCAGTGTACCCCAGAATTTCTGGTCTGTCACTGTTATGAATCTTTGTCCTTGTTGTAAAGAAAAGGGCAAATACAGCAACATTTGGAGGGCAATAATTGAGGAAATGCTGTCCGCGGAGGGATGTGACTTTATGTTTACCCACTATACCTGTGTCCACAGCAGGAGCTGCCCCTGTGTCGTGTCCATATCAACCTCATTGCCAGCTAAGAAATCTCTTGAACACCTTTTCAAGGTTTATCAAACTGAAAATATAACACCTCCCAGATCATTTCCAGGTTTTGTGTCTAGCACGGGAACATGCCCTTACATAGACAGGCATAACAAATGGCTTGAGACCATTCTGCACAGTCCCGCCTGCCTTGCTGGGGGCCGGACTGGATCTCCGGTGACAGAAGCAGCTTTTTTGAGTTGGGCATGGGGTAACCAGAATCCAGGTTAGAGGAAGGAGAGCAGCAAGCATCTGGAAGCATTGTGTAGTGAGAGGCATTGGTGGCCCCCAGAGATGCGATGTGCACCACATCATGAGTAGCATAAAGTCAGAGTGGAGACCTCTGTGTTGCTGCGAGAACTGATGCTGAGCCCAAATTGCTGGGGAGAAGTGTGAGCCTGGTTGCTAGATGATCCTGAGGAGCCTGAGTGCCAGTATGGCCCTCCTGGCCACAGGTTCCCCAGAAGGGCAGAGCTCTCCGCCACCTAACTCTGAGCAATGGGGCTGTGGGCAGCCAGGAGAATGCTTGGCCAGAGCTGGTTTGTATATGAGAGAGGTGGGCACAATAGGATGTGACTAAGTGTCAGCTCTTCCGCATGAGAAAACAAGGCAAGGAGCCATCTGATTTTCAAGGCAGAGCAGAAAAAGCAGGAATTGTCCACTCGCATCAAGCACAGAGCTGGAAGCAGTGCCTGTGAGTGTGTCACTAATGGGGATCCTGTAGGTGGGAGAGACTGCAAGGCCACAGACGCTCATTCTGGGATGCTGCTGGGATGGGGCTGGGGACACGGAACAGCCCCTGTGTCCCCCCGAGACAGAATTCAGCAGGATGAAGCTCAAATGATGCTCCAAGCATGTCTGGGAGGAGGAACTGCTTCATCCTGACAGCCCCGTCCACCCAATCCTGCAAATACTGGCGTCAGCACTGCTGGTCTCCATTATGGCTCCATGCTGGGGCTGCATCTTAGGGTGCAGGGCAGAGGTGGGATGCTGGTGACTGTCACAAGCCCCACTGCTCCGAGTGGGCTGCAGCATCAGTGTCTCCTCCTGGGGAGCAGCCAGCTAGGGGAGGTTTTCTCCGCCAAGGACCACCCCCTCTTCTCCCAGCTCACCGCCTGCCTCAGAGTCTCTCGGCAGAGATGCGGCGGTGAGGGAGGTCCTCAGCGGCTCCCACTCTCCCACTCCATCTGTTCGGTGCTCCACGCTGCTGCACCGCGTGCCTTGGCTGATGAGCGCCGCCCTCCCCTCTGGCCATGCATCCCTCTGCCTCCTGAGCTGGGCTCCCTAGGGTGTGACAGATGCTGTAAGGGCTCCCACAGCACCCCAGGCAGCCGTGACTTGGGAGGAACCACTTTGGGAGGGCCAGCAGCAAGTGGTTGCCTACGGGGGAAAGACGCCGTGTTTGATTATCCACAGGGTAATTCTGGCCTCGGCTTCAGCATAGCAGGAGGAATCGACAACCCCCACATTCCAGATGACCCGGGTATCTTCATCACCAAAATCATCCCTGGAGGAGCAGCAGCCATGGACGGCCGCCTAGGGTGAGTGTGCAATGCCGGGGGAGCAGCCCCGTTAGGGTGTCACCTGGGATCTCCCCAGGGACCCTCTAGGCAGCTCCTGCCCCTCTTCCCTACCATGGTCCCTGGCCTTGTCCCAGTCCCTTCCCCACAGCCAGGTCCCCTCCATGCTGAGATGCTGCCGTCCCCTGCCACCACCCTCCCATCTACAACCACCCCTCCTCCTCTCCCTGTGCCAGGCTCCATTTCCCATCCTTCCCCCTGTAGCCCAGGGCAGGATCCAGCCTTTCCCCTCATCTCCTATCTCCACCAGGGTCACACCACGGGGACCAGCTCTGCTGCCTTCCGCTTTGGGAGGGACCCCACCCTCAGCCTAATAGGGCAGGATCTGGCCAGCTTGAGCAGCTCTCCTTTGCACAAGGGTCTGCATGGCTGGAGGAGGGTGGCACAGTCTGACACGTCCCCAGGGGAGCTCAGAGCCACCCTGTACCCACAGGGTGAACGACTGCGTCCTGCGGGTGAATGACGTGGACGTCTCTGAGGTGGTGCACAGCAAAGCCGTGGAGGCCCTGAAGGAAGCAGGCCCTGTGGTGCGGCTCGTGGTGCGCCGCCGGCAGCCCCCGCCAGAGACCATCATGGAGGTCAACCTGATGAAAGGACCCAAAGGTGAACCCCCTTACTCTGCTCGCAGGACCAGAGTGCCCCGCTGATCCGTGGGACAGTGTGGGGTAACCCATTGGTGTGGGATGCCATGGGGTGCAAGGCAGCATCGTGGAGGATGTGGGATGCAAGGTGGCACCGCCACAGTGCAGCATGCCACAGGGCAGCCCAGCAGGGTGGAATGCTATGGGATGTGGGACAGCCCCGTGGTGCAGCTTGTGGTGGCTGTACTGTTCCCACGCAGCACCGGGTGGATCTTTGCCTGCCAAATTTGGGGCAGGGTGAGAAGCCCAGCGAGGCAGAGGGGCTGCCAGCCCAGGGCTCCATCTGTCTGTCCTTCAGCCCTCACCTGCCTTCTTTCTCCCCATCAGGCCTGGGATTCAGCATCGCAGGAGGCATTGGGAACCAACACATCCCTGGGGACAACAGCATCTATATCACCAAAATCATAGAGGGAGGTGCTGCCCAGAAGGATGGGCGCCTGCAGATCGGGGACCGGCTGCTCGCGGTAAGCCCCCATGCCAGGCAAAGCCGGGCAGTCTGCCATGCTGTGGTGCCAGTCCTGAACCTCAACACCCCTCGTGCCAGCAGCCCTAGACTCCTTCCTGGCTTCCCTTTGGGATGGTGCTGTGGGACGGGCAGGCGCGATCGGCTGCAGGCAGGAGGGCCAAACCCATGAAGATGGGACCCTGTGTCCAGAGCTACTGTGGCACCTACCCTGTGGGACACTGCTCCGCTGGCACAGGGCTGCCTGCCCTCCTGCCTGCAGCTGTGTCACCCAGTCTCTTCTGTCTGGCAGGTGAATAACACAAACCTACAGGACGTGCGGCACGAGGAGGCAGTGGCCGCCCTGAAGAACACCTCTGACATGGTGTACCTCAAAGTGGCCAAGCCCGGCAACATCCACCTCAACGACATGTACGCGCCCCCCGACTACGCCAGCAGTACGTACGCCACCAGCTGCTGGCGCAGCAGCTTGGGCACCGCGGGGCTGGGGGGGATGGAGCGTGCTGGGGCGGTGGGCAACACTGGGCTGGTCTCCATGTCTGCATTGCAGATGGATTTCTGCTCATGATGCCCTTTTCCTCCCCTGCAGCCTTCTCAGCTTTGGCTGACAACCACATAAGCCATAACTCCAGTCTGGGCTACCTGGGCAGCGTTGAGAACAAGCCTGCCTACCCTGTCCCTCCCCAGGTGACTCCGTCCCGGTACTCGCCCATCCCTCGGCACATGATCGGGGATGAGGACTTCACCAGGTGAGTACCGGGCATGAGCATCCCTAATCCCTGTTCCTTTTCCTTCCCTCTTTCCCTCCCTGGTTGCTTGACCTCTTCCCCATTGCCAGTGCAGAGCTTTGGCCAAAAGCCCATTTGTGGGTGCATGGTATAAAGCTTGACGCTCCCCTGGTGAGCTCTATGCTCACCCTGCTAAGACCAGCCCTACCGTGTCGCTCCCTGCTGCCTCTCTGCATTCTCCAGCTTCCCCATTTTCCCTCCTGCTCCTCCCTGAGCTTTACACACCTGCTTTTCCGCTTCACACTCTTACTTGTTGTATGATAGCTGGAATAGAAGTTGTTCCCTGCCCTTACAGCTGCAGGCCAGGTGTGCCTGAGTGGAGTTGTGCTCGGGGTGAGGGTCTGGGGAGGCACAGCTCTGGGCACAAGGAGGGCTTCTCCTCCCACTCTCCCTGAGCCCAGCATCCCTAACCACCTGCACCCGAGTGCTGTTTCGTCAGCTGCCAGCCCTGGGCTTGACTGCCTCCTGCACAGCCCTGGTTTGGCTCCCTTTTCCCCACTGGTATCATTTATGCTGCACAAACAAGTTTTGTTTCCTGAACCCAGGAAATAAAGAGGAGCATAAAGGGGATGTTGCTCTGAGCCTAAACACAGTGTAGAATTTCTCCAAAGCTTCATGCTGAGGACAGGAGAGTGAGATCTGGCTGGTCCTGCTCTGCTTGCCTGGCCTTGCAGATTTCCCTTTGCTTGCAACAGCCTTAGGGCCAGCGCTGAACCTTCTCTGAGTTTGGTATCCCTGGGGCCAGGGCTGTAGGGCTCAGGCTCTATTCTTAGGACTGACACTCGGGCTACACTTAGGGCTGGCACTGCAGTTAGGAGTGAGGTCGCAGGCTGATTTCAGGATTGTGTTTGCAATGGAAGATGCTGTAGCTTCAGCTGGGATTGTCCCATTCCGTGGGTCACTGGCAGATGCAGGAGCAGGAGACCCTGACTTGCCATCCTGTGTCAGGTCCACTGTCCTGGAGAGTGGCTGCATGCACCTTCGTCACGGGGATTTCTCGCTTCTTTGTGCTCAGCCATGGCCGGTGCCTCTGTGCACCCCATCTCTCCCACCCAGTCTCGGCACCAACAATGCTAGTCCTACAGCCTGTTCCCAGTGCTGCGTCCTTGCTGGATGTAGCAACTCCTGTGCTGTCAGGGCACTGGGGATTGAGCAGGGCCCATGAGCCGGGCTTTCTGCCATTACATTGCACCACAGAAGGGACTGAGTCCCAGTACTTGAAAAGCGCACCATCTGCCTCTCACCAGGGACCGCAGTCCCACCAGGGCATCCCTTCCTAAACATGTAACATCCTTATTTTTTGCCAGAGAGCAGACTAGCCCAAGCTGGACAAGGCCCAGCGGCAATGGCGCAGCGATGGTTCCGCAGTGGCTCAGCGGTGGCCGAGTGCAGCGTGTGCCCGTGGCCACTAGAGAATGGTGCTGCCTGGCAGAGGGCCCTGCTGCAGACAGGCTGGCAGCTTGGCCACTGTCCCCAGCCGCAGCCCCCTGCTTCCCACCAGATTCACAGCCTGCCATGAGCTCAGCACCTCCCTCATCCATCCCAGAGTAGCGCTGAGTATCTCCTGTGCATCACCAGCTTCCCCAGGACAACTTCATTGCCATGGGTCTGTTGGTTCATGCATCACCAAGATTGTGCACTGGGACCGGTGTGGTCCAAATGTATCTTAGTGGTGTGGGGAAAGGCAGCAACTCCCCTGAAAAAGCAGCTTTCTCCCAGAAGGCTCCTGCCAGCCATTCCCCAAGAGAAACAGAGGTCCTGGCCTGGATCCATTATCAAGCCTCTTACCCTCCTGTGGACACAAGTGCTGCCACAGACGTGGATGCGGGTCCAGTGACCCTCGTGTCCTGCACCACCCAGGGCCAAGGGTCAAAGCATCTGTTTTGAAATGAGCTCCATCACTGCGACCTAGACCTGGCACAAACTCACAAGATTGTCGCAATCAGTCTGTACTGAGGTCCCAGTTTGAATGCTGCAACATCCAGCACAGGATCTGCCTACAAGATCCTTGTCCTGGGATGAGCATGGAAGCAGAGACTGCATGTCATGACTAGGACCTGAGATGTACCTGTCTGGGACTTTGTTTCTTCTCCTTGGTTCCCGTAGCATCTCTCCACTTTTTGCCAAACCATCTAGTCCTCACGGATGCTGAGGATTCTTCCCACTAGGAAGAGTTGGAGTGGTGGTTCCTGCACCATGCTTGGGCAGCAGCAAAACTCAAGGGGCAGAGCAAGTTCATCAGCTGGTTGGAGGCAGAGTTTGCAGACCTAGAAATCTGACCTATTTCTTCCCCTGGGAGACCTCATGCCCCAGGCAGAGCTTTGCAGCAGAGGGACTGATGGCTGCAGCCTCTCTTCTCTGTCACATCCACCCCTGAGCCAAGCGCTGGTGGCACCCTGAGGACTTGAGTTGAGCCTCTTCTGCCCCCAATGGTGTTTCCATGTTTCCCCAGTTTTCTTCTGGTCCTGGTGCATCCCAGCTCTGTGCTATAGTCCAGCCAAGTCCTGAGCTCCTCTTAGCTCGGAGCTCGAACACATCCAAAGGCTGTAAGGATAAAGCATGTATTTTATCGAGGTCACAAAGTAGATTCAGCCTCTACCCCATCAGAAATGCATAGCTGGTGGTAGGACTCTGCCAGACCTCTGTTTGAAGGCAGGGGGCTGGAGCATTGCATGGTGTGAATGGAGCTGCAGGCACAGGGAGCCAGGCTGCTTGTGTACCCTGACTTGGATGCTCGCCACAGTCAGGGCTGTGCTGCCCGTGCCTGCAGGGGTAGCAAGGAGTTAAATCTGTAGGGTGTTGCAGAGTAAAGGCTTCCTCCTTTCAGCACTTCCATAAAAAACCCTGTGTGGCAGTTAGGGAAGCTGCTGGCCCCGCAGCTGGCAAGAGGCAGAGACAGGCAGTTCAGGACGGCCTTGGTGATGAGCATTCAGAACATTCCTGTCCCTTGCGCCTCCCGATTGGTGCCGCCAGCACAGCCTGCCACGCCACAATGTTCACCGTCAATGTCTCGTCGTCCATGTCCTACAGGGGACAGCCGTCCATGTCCCCTTCCAGGCAGCAGCAAGGTCAGAGGAGCAAGTGTGACCAGAGGTAGGGAACAGGGATGTTGTAGTGCCTGGTGGGAGGCACGGGGTCAGGGAGAGGAGCAGCTGGGAGCGGCAGGTTGTGCTGAGCCCGGGGTCTGGGCAGGCCCACCAAGACTTTCTTGCAAGGTGTCCTGCACTTCTATTTGTCTGTTTCCTGCTCCTATTGCTCCTTATAAGGTGGTTGCCTGGAAGTAAGGGACATTCAGTGCATCAGAATGTGCATCCATGGGGAAGGATGGGGGGATACTTTATTGGGGTGCTGGCACATGTATGTCCTTGAAGGTAAATCCTACCTCCTGCATCCATGAAAGCACCAAAACCTTCCCCCAGGTGACAGCAATGATGCTCCAGATTTACCCTAGGGGCTGAAAAAGATGTTTTTTTGCAAGAGTGGCTTGGGAACACACTGCCAGGCTGCAGGGCTTCATGCTATCTGTTCAGCCAAACTTTATTCCCTGGAGTGCCTTCTGCTGCCTGAGCCCCGTGCCTTCCCCAGCTGTCGCCAGCAGCTGCAGGGCCAGCCAGGCCACCCTCCTGGTGCCCCAGGGTTCCCTCAGCACAAGTGTGCCAGCATTTTAGGGTACACCGCAGGTGCCCTTGGCCAGTGCCATACCTGGGGCTCCAGCATCTCTGCGACTGCATCCCAGAGATCTTCCTCTCCTCCCTGGCAGGAGTGGGGTTGGTCAGATTGGTGAGCTCAGTGGCAGGTCCTCAGTCCTTGCAGTACCTGCTGGAGCACCCAGGATCCAGTTGGTCACCACAGCGGATACACTGATGGTCCTCAGTATCATGTTGGTTGACAGTCACCATCAGCCTGTGATAATTGTTTGGCGTCCTTTATTCCTTGTTGTTTTAATCCAGTGCTTTAGCTGGGAGCTGCTATTGTTCCCGTCAGACTTGGTTTTCTTAGATTAAAATCTTGTGATGCCAGGCAGTCTTTCTGCCTTTTCCTGCCTGTGTTTGAGCTGTGAAAGAATTAAGTCATCATTGAAAAATTTTGGACTTCTGTTGAGCTGCACAGGGCCTGTGGTGAGGGAGGTATGGGGTTGCAGGCACACTTGCTGTGTCGCATGCGTGCGGAGGGGGTCGATTCTCATCTCCTGCCATAGGCACAAGATCCTCAATGCCCAGGCTTGCAGCATCAAATGTCACCTCAAAGTCCAGTGTTTCTGTACCTTTTATGGCAGGTGCTCCGTCTCTGTCCGTGCTCTGTCTCATGTCACTTGTGCAACTCCCCACACCTCTCCTAGTTTATCAGTCTGCTCAGTGCCAACAGCTGAGTCACCCCAGGTTGCATTTGGGGTGACTCCTGTCCTACCAATGTGCCAGGAAGCCTAGGCACAGCCAACCCTGTCACCAGCTTTGCCGGTCCTAACCCTAATGTCTCTCTGTCCTGTCTCCTTCCAGGGAGCCCCGGAAAATCATCCTACACAAAGGCTCCACCGGCCTGGGCTTCAACATCGTTGGGGGAGAAGATGGCGAAGGGATCTTCGTGTCCTTCATCCTGGCTGGAGGCCCTGCCGACCTCAGTGGGGAGCTGCGGAGGGGAGACCGCATCCTCTCAGTGAGTCGGTGGGGCTGCCCGCTGCCCCTCCATGGCCTCACACAGTCACACCTGTCCCCTGTCACCTGGGACACAGCTCAGCAGGGTCCATCCCTAGTGCCGGTGTGGACCTGGCCCTTGAGTGCATGGAATTGAAGTACCAGCCTGCCCGGGATCTGTCCTGTGGTGGAGCCGGGGCTGGCTGGGTCCTTGCTCGCCTGCTGGCAGGTGGCACCTCCAGTGTCCCCAGCCGGCTGGGGGATGGATACTGGGGATGCCGGTACTGGAGATGCTGGTACTGGGGGTGCTGGTACTAGAGATGCTGATAGCAGGGGTGCTGGTACTAGAGATGCTGGTACTGGGGGTGTCAGTACTAGAGATGCTGATAGCAGGGGTGCTGGTACTAGAGATGCTGGTACCAGGGATTCTGCACTGGGGATGCTGGTACTAGAGATGCTGGTAGCAGTGATACTGTACTGGGGGTGCTGGTACTGGAGATGCTAGTAGCAGTGATACTGTACTGGGGGTGCTGGTACTGGAGATGCTGGTAGCAGGGGTACCATACTGGGACTGCCAGCACTAGAGATGCTGGTACCAGGGATGCCATTAGTGGAGATGCAGGGACAGGGGGTGCTGGTATTAGAGATGCTGTACCAGGGATGCCGGGTACTAGTGATGCTGGTGTTGGGGGTGCTGGTACCGGGCGTGGTAGTGGAGGCAAAAGGGGCTGCGTGACAAGACACTGAGTGTGGGACCCACGGGTGCCGGTACAGGGTGAGGGGTCAGCGGTGCGAGGGCTGGGGCGCAGGGCAGAGCTGGTGGGTGTGAGCCCCGGTCGGTCCGGTCCAGCGGAGCTTCTCCATCTCTGCAGGTGAACGGCGTGAACCTCCGCAACGCCACCCACGAGCAGGCGGCGGCGGCGCTGAAGCGGGCGGGGCAGACGGTGACCATCATCGCGCAGTACCGGCCCGAAGGTACTGGCGGGCGGGGGCGGGGTGTCCTATGCAGATGAGGGGGGCGGGGCTAGAACCGCGGCGAGACGCCGATTGGTGCTATGTGGTAGTGGGCGGAGCGTCGGAGGCAGATGAGGGGGTGGGGCTTCCGTGGCGCGCCGATGGGCGGTGTGAGAATGGAGGCGGAGCTACGGCTGGGGCGGTGCGCCGATTGGTGCGGGTTAGGAATGGGGTGTGGTATTGTATGCAGATGAGGGGGCGTGGCCCCGGCTGGGCAGCCGGGGAGGTGCCGATTGGTGCGGGGTGGGTGTGTGGGCGGGGTGTCGCATGCAGATGAGGGGGCGCGGCTTCGGAGGGCGCGGGGGGGCGGCACGCGAGGCGCCGATTGGTGCGGAGTGGGAGTGTGGGCGGAGTTTCGTATGTAGATGAGCGGGCGTGGCCGCGGCGGGTGAGGCGCGGATTGGCGCGGGGCGGGGCCCGGCGGGGAGGTGCCGGCGCCGATTGGCCGCCGCGCGCTGGGGGGGCGGGGCCGTGCCGTCCCGCCGGCCGTGCCTGCGCGGCTTTGTGTGCGGGCCGGGCGGCTCCGGGGCTGCTACCGGGGGCGCCGCCGCCCCCTCCCCCGCCGGCCTCCAGGTGAGCGGGACGCGCCCGCCCCGGCCCGGCCACGGGGGGACCTCGGCGGGACGGGGGTGTTTGGCGGAGGAAGGGTGGCGCCGCCCCGTGGGGCTCGAGGGGGGCCCGGGACCGAGGGGGGGCTCGCGGGGGTGGCGGTCGCCCCTCTTCCCTGCGGGCGGGTCCCTGCTCCCCCCCATTGCGGTGGGCTCTGGGGACCTCGAGCATCCCGCTCTACCGGGGTGAGAGGGGGCTCATCCTCCCCTCTCCGAGCATCCCGCTCTGCTGGGGATGGGGGGGGCTGATTCCCCCCGCCTCTCCGAACATCCCGCTCTACCGGGGCTGCGGGGCTCATCCTCCCCTCTCCTCTCCTCGCATCCCGCTCTGTTGGGGCGGGGGAGGGGGGCTCATCCTTCCCCCTCTGAGCATCCTGCTCTAACGTGGATGGGGGGGGGGGGCTCCCCTCTGCCTCCGAGCATCTCGCCCGCCTTGGTACCCCAGTGCCTGCCGTGAGCTCTAGCTTTGCATTCCCTCGAGTGGTCCCTCGGGGGCAGGGGCTGGCTGGCCGCCCTCCCGCACCGTCCGCGGGCTGGCAGGGCTGGAGCATCACCTGTGGGCTGGAAGGGCAAGCACTGGGCAGGGCGAGGGGTCGGGAGCTGCTCCCAGGGCTGTTGCTCCGCTGTAATGGGTCCCAAGTGACGCCGTGCTCTCCTGGGGCTCCTGCCCCAGTCCTGGGGATGCAGCAGTTCCCATCCCCGAGGTGTCCCTCCTGGCCCCACTTTTGTTCTGCCCCAGCAGCTCTGGTCCTCTCCGCCGCGGCCAGCGTGCTGCCCGTTGCCTGCCCTGCGCCTCCTCAGTGGCATCGCTGTCCCCTGTCCCTGCTGTTCTTTCTCCATCCCATGGCAGTGGCCACTGGGGTGCGGAGCCGTTAGTGTTGCTCAGGGGTGTGCTGTGGGTGTGGGGTTGGTTTGTTTTGGCTTTTTTTCTTTCCTTCTTTCTTTCCAGGAAGCACTTAATGTTCTTGTATTTCTGGCTCCCTTTGCCACTTGAGATTTGGCAAAGACGCCAACCAAGAGTGGTTCCTAAATGTCAAACAGGATAAAATGTTTTGAAACCCCTTTAGACTGAGGCTGAAATGGCAGTGCTTTGCAGCCAGTGGCATTTTGGGTTCACATTGGTTGCTGACACGTGTGGGCAAGCAGCACCCGGCAGAGGGGCTGCAGCTGTCCTGAAAGGCAGCGTGGCTGCTGTGAAACACAGGCTGTTGTATCTTGGGTGCTGGCCTCAGTGCTCCAGAGGCTACAAGGCCTGGAACCCAAGGAGAAAGGTCTCCTTGGCTTGAGCCCCAGGTGTGGGTGAGGCTGGGTTCCATCGAAGGGGCATGCGCTCCCAAATATTTGCCTTTTCTATGCACATCATGGCTGTGGAAGGAGTGGGAGAGCTGTATCATAGAATGCCAAAAGGAGGAGATGCTGGTGGAAAGGGGCTTTGAGAAGTTCCTGACAGGAGAGGCAGAGGATGGCACCTGTCTCTCATATGTAAGCATGGGTAGGGCTTGCCGGTGGGGTGTTGGATGAGTGTATGTGTGCTCTGCATCCGACCTTGCTGGGGCTCTGAGGGAGCAGAGGGGCTGCTTGCACAGGTCTTGGGGGACGAGGTGCCCTCCCTGTGAGGTCCTGCCACATACTAGGAGTGGAAAGAAGCAAAGACAAAACCATGGAAGGATCAAAAGGGGGGCTGCCATCCTGCCTTTCTTCTGAGCACCTGCACCTGGCACAGCACCTCTGACCACTGCTGCATGCCATCAAGGAGAATGAGGAGGCTGTTCTCTGTGCCTCCGAGCTGTGTATGAGGTCCCTTCTTTCTGATCACTTCTCCTGCTGCCACTGTCACCGATGTGGGTTTGGCAGTTCCCCTTTTTCACACCCCACACAACAAAACCTTGATGTTCCTTACCTGAAAATACAAAAACCCGCATGACAGCATTTCTTTGAGCTGGTCACTCAAAGGGAAATGCCACGTGGTGGCTTTTAGAAGCCTTGGAGCTTTGCCCCAGGCCATTCTCCCTTCCACTGCCTGGGCCTGTGACATATATGCCCAGTGCAGAGAGATGTCTGTACTTCAACCTTGCAGCTGGATGTGTTGGGTCAGGGTGATAAAATGCCATGCTCGAGGGGAAGGATGGCGCTGGGGTTAGTTTTTGTAGGTGACTGGGCTGCAGCCCATGGCTGAGCATCCCTGAGCTCTGTTGATGGCCAGGTCCAGCTGGCCTGGTTCTGGGCAGGTGAGTTTGCATGCCAGAGAGAGCAGGACATGCACAATGAAGCTTAATGCACGCTTGGGGGTTGCTTTCAGATGCAGCTCCACTCCCTACCAATGCTTTTTCCCCTTGCACTGTCTCCCGGTGCCCAAATACCAGCTACAGTCCGACCGTCTTGGGGATCCTTGGTGCAGGCAGGTGATCCTGCCTGATCCTAATGGTCTGCAACCTGCACACACGCTTGGGCAAGCAGGGCTGTATGCTGCCCTTGCACTGAGCTTACTCTGCAGTGCAGGATCCAACCCAACTCTAGGGGCACCTGCCTGATGGGAGAGCGGAGTGGTGTTTTTATCGAGTTGCTAAGTGGGAATAGCAAACATCCTGCCCCTCCTGGCGCTTGGTGCAGCGCTGTGATGGTACTTGCAGCAAGAGGCGCCTGGCCACTTGTTGCATATTTTTCGATCTTGATTAGTGCGTCCTGAACATGTCTGGCACCTGGGTCCTGTGGGAGTGCCAGGGAGGTGGGGATCAGCTGTGGCTCACCTCCCTGCCGTGCCATAGGAAAGCTTCCTGGGTGAGTTTTGGCAGCATGGGAGATCTTCCAGGATGCAGAGGCAAGGTGGCTATGAGCCAGGGATCAAAGGCAGGAACATTGCTTGCTGGGGGTTATCTGTCAGTAATTGTCTCGGAGGTTGCTCCAGCGTGCAGATAAGGTGGGGCTGGTGGCAGCTGGGAGCACCCCATGCTTACTCCACAGCAGCCTTGCCTCCCCTGCACTGGGAGGGAGTTGGTGGGTTTGCTTTTGACTGCTCCTCCACCTTGTGCCCTCCTGCAGTTGGAGCGAGCATGAGTTAGTGGTTCCTTGATATACCCTTTGTAGGACAGAGTTGCATTTACTCTTGGAGGAATAAAGCCAGAGCAGCTCCTGTGTTCTCCTTCAATTTGCTACGTCTAGCCTGGCTTGTGCTTCTTGTTGTGCCAGCTGACTATTCCCAGACCCTCCAAGCAGGGCAGCTGCTCCAGCAAAATTTGGAAAGTCACTTTCCAGGGAGCGTCCTGCCAGGGCAGGGGCATTTGAGAGCTCTGCTCTTGGGTTGCATGCAGGGGATGTGGCTGCTGGCAGGGCGGTGGCACCCAAAGGTTGCCCTCCCAACATCTCCACCCTGAAGCCAGTGGTGGCTAAACCTGCTTTTGCCTGTTGCTGCCTGGCTGATCCCGGGCGGTGCGTCCTCTGTGCCGAGCTTCTTATGGAGAAGGGTGTTGTTGGAGGGATGCAGGCCAGCGCGGCAGCGAGCAGCCGTCCTCTTGGTGCAGGGTGTGCAGAGAGTCTGTGCCCCCAACAGAGTTTGGGGCAACTCAACTGAGGACAGGTGTTGTAGTGCCCGACTCAGCAGCTTTCTGGGGAAAATAGCCCTCCCATACCAAAGAGGGTTGATGGAGCAGCTGTACCTGCTTCTGACAGATGCTCCTCTGGGATATAAGAACTCATGGGCATCCATGGCAGAACAAGCTGCACCGCAGATGCTGTGATCCACCTTGGTGTGGGCAAGAGGTGTGGAGCCGGGTAAAGCTCACCTCCCTCTACTGAGAGTTCCATAAAAACCCCAGTGCAGGTCGGTGGCTGCAGAAGTGCTGCTTTGGTGTCAGAATTCAGTTTTCTTATAAAATAATCTTTGCCCAGACCTGGCTGCTTCTGCATTTCCCTCTGATAGAAGGAAGGTGGGTGAGAGTAGCGGGTGCCCCTCAGCATGGGGCAGCCAAGGTGAGTGGGGGTCTTGGTGACCCTACCTGGTCTGTGGCACCTCTATATGTCCCATGGCAAGGGAAGGAGGTTCATGTGGAGTTTCCATGTGCCACTTTGGTGGGTTTTGTTTGTATATTGCCTTCTTTTCAATCTTTAAGGACAAATGCATCTTTGGCAGCTGGGTACAGAGGGGGATATCCAGGCAGGTCCAGCTGCAGAGTCAGGAAATGCCGAGCTGCAGCTGCTTAACCCTGTAACTCCAGGCCCACGTGTCTGCAGTGAGAATCACCTCTGCACTCACACAGTGAGGGCCTGGCTCTCCAATGCAGCCCGCAGTGTGTTGATCCCACTTCCCCTGCGCGATGCAGCTCTGCAGACCAGGCAGAAGCCTGCGCAATCCCCCGTGCTGCTGGGGCTCTGCTCTGCAGCCAGCGCTGCCAAGCTGCTGTGCTCCAGCTCACAAAAAAAACACCCATCTAAACCACTGAGTTGTGGAGAAAGCTTTCTAGGCAAGTCTTAGAGCCGAGGTGAGAATGGCTGCCTCTTGCCAGGGCACAGGGTGTGCCCAGATGACAAAATCTAGGGTACAGGGTGAGAACTGCCGGGGTGGGCAGCTTCCCTGGTGCTGCAGGTGCTTGCTGCCTGGCAAACCTTCCCTGGTTGGCCCTGTGTGAGCAGGACCCATGCTTCCAGCCTCTGCCTGCCGCCTCGACCTTTACACCCGTCTGAAGGTCGAGCTGGCAGGGCGGTGGCTGCTTCTGTCCAGCCACCCAGTAGGGAGGTGGTGGCAGCTTCTGGAGGGTTACCTGGGTCCTCCTGTGAGTCTCTGCTGCCGGGATGTAGGAGTGAAAGGTGAATTCCTCCTCCCTGCTCCTCTTCAGTGGGCAGGGGCCATGCTTTGCCTCCCCCTTCCATATGCCTGCTGGGGAGAGGGGCTCCGCTGCTGGCAGAGCGGTGGGTGAGGACCCCGTGGATGGCTGCAGTCACGCCTCGCTGCTGCAACCGGTGGGTGGTGGTCTCTTGGAGGGACTCTCTTTCTCCACACATTTTGAATTGCTCTGTAAGTCAGTGGCTTGCTGAGCCCTGGCCAGCCATTCCCTGTCTGAGCCGCAGCTCAGTGGCAGTGGAGGTGTCGGCAGCCCTTGCTCATGCTGCTTGTACAGGGGTTTGGGGTGGATTTGGGAGCATCCAGTGCCCTGCCTACCTCAGATGGACTGGACTCCTGCGGGGTGCTGCAGCCTCTTCTGTTTCATCCTACCTCGTGTGCAGGGATGAGCGGGTTCACGGGCAAGATGCCCCACAGACAGACTGTCATTGCCTCTCTCCATGCTCACCAGTTGCGCCCTGCTCCGCGGTCGGGGGAATAGCCTGGGGGCAGCTCCTGTCTGCACTGACCACCTTTCTCCCCACAGAGTACAGCCGCTTCGAGTCAAAGATCCACGACCTGAGAGAGCAGATGATGAACAGCAGCATGAGCTCCGGCTCTGGCTCACTCCGAACAAGCGAGAAGAGATCTCTCTATGTCCGGTAAGGCTCAGCCCCGACTGCCTGCTGCCCCGCTCCAGGCAGCCGGCGGCAGGTGGAATGGGTGTATCCCCACAGTGCAGGATGCAGAATGGGATGGTTCAGCCTGAGCCACGCGGTACCTCTGTGGACAGGTGTTTCAGAGGCCGGGGAAGCAAGTGTGATAGCTGCATCGTGAAGCGCAGGGGCTGCAGTGGGGAAAACAGTGCATCTGCCTTGGTTTGCCAGGGCAGGGTGCTCTGCACTCGAGTGTCTCTTCCAAGGGCTGTTCCTCTCTGGAAAGTGCTGGTGTCTCTGCAGAGCCCTGTGCGGCTGCTGACCAGGCTGACCCACAGAGGATCACTGGGAAATGGGGAAATGCCAGGCATCCAGTATTGCTTCTGCCCTGGGCAGCTCCGGGCACCGTTCAGCACACTCTTGTTGAACCACTCTCTGATAACAGGCTTCTTCCCATCTCCTCCCACCGTTCCTGCAGCAGGATCTGGCTGGAGGGGAGATGAGCTCTTAGGAGGATTATTGCTCTGAGCCCTCTACGTGCTTTTGGCCCAGAGCCAGACGTGGGGCAGGCAGGGGTTGAGCAGCCATGCAGCTCTAACTGCTGCAAGTCCTGCGATCCCAGGGCAGCCCCTGCTCAATGCCTGCCTCTTGCTGCCTCCTGCCTGCTGCAGCCTGAGTGGGGTGACAGCTAATGAGTAATTTTAACTTGGCAATTAAAATAATCCTATAAATCCTTGTCCTGCACAGCTTGGTGTGGGTGGGGGCTGGCAGGAGCAGCGGATGCTTCTCTTTCCCCATGGGAAGGATGGCAGGGGCCAAGACTGTATCAGCCTCAGGATGCAACTCCCACTGCATGGCTGCTCCAGGGGCTTCAGGCTGTTGCTGGACCTGGTGCAAGCCTAGCCTTGCAGGAGAGGAGAGGAGAGCCGCAGCTCTGGGTTCCGGCAATTTATGCATTCCTGTGAGGCTCTGCAATCACCTTGCTGAATTTAGCATCTCAGGGTTCTGTGCTGGGAGGACTGTGATGAGCTGGGTGCTATGTTGAATAAACATCTTGCTAGTCCTGCCTTCGCTCCCCTGCTGTCCCATGGACACCCTTTTGGGTGGAGCAGGGTTTAGGCTGTGTCCAGCTTGAGTTGAGTATGTGAATCTCGGGTTGCCTGCCTGGGTAGGTGCTGTGCATGTTTTGGGGTATGCCTGTGAGACAGCTCTCCACTGCCTCCAGGTTGCTTGTAGCATCTTGCATCTCTTGATGGATCCCTCCATGTGGCTTTGGTGGCCTCCAGAGCACGGTGTCCCCTCACATACACACAAGTGGCTTCAGACAGGAGCTGGGCAGTGCATTGCTGAAAGGGTGATCCCAGGGCTGAGCTTTCCCCCAGCATGACCTTTCCCAACCCTTCCAGGCTCTGACAGCCACGCAGCATACAAACGTGCTCGCAGGAGCTGCCGGGTGCCTGGGCTGCCCCAGCCCTTCTAGGCGGGGTGGTTTCGAGCACAGTTTACCCGAAACCAGCTGAGCTTCTGCACTGCCGACAGGACATCAATTACAGGGCTTGCTACCCAACTGCTTGAGTCAGCCCTGCGAGGCTGCATTGCATCCCGCGTGCTGTCAGTGAGGTTGGAGCCAGGCACCCAAGTGTCTGCCAGAGCCAAGGTGGGGGTGCTGGTGCTCTCCGTGTGTTTCCACGCTGCAGCTGCACAGCACGGGCAGGGGCGAGGCAGGTTCGCCTACTGGCTGGCTGCGCTGCCATGGGGCAAAGTCCGCCAGCAATGGGGCTGTGCCGAGCAGGGATGGGGGTCACGCGGGTGTTGTGCCTGGGCACCGGGAGGAGGCCGTGCAGAGTCCCTGGCACTGCTCCCCTGACTTCCAGCCAAACCATCTGCTCTCCTGGCTGCTCGTGCCATGTGCCGTGAGCTGGCCGCAAGGCACAGTGGAGCGACTACGCTGCCATCTGGCCTTGGCACTCTGTGCGCCCTGGGGAGCGCCCAGCCACGGTGAGTGCCGCTGTGGCCAGGGGCTGGTCTCCAGGACCATCACACCTTGGGGAAGCAAATATCTCATGCCTTTACTTCCCAGGCGCCTGGCCTTTGCATAGATCTTGCTGTGTCTGCCCTGGGATGCTGGCATCTGCTGCAGGAGGAGGCTGGGAGCCACAGGGCCAGCACTGCTCTGCAGGGCAGGGTGCGGGGATATGGGCAGGGCGCCCTGCAGCCCGCCTCTCTTCAGGAACCGGCCTGACCACTTCCCCAGAGTTTTGGCTCCTGCTTTGCTCCCAACCACACTGGCCTCGCAGGGGCCTGCTGGCCATGCGCAGCCTTATCTTTTGGTCAGGAGCTACGTATGAGGTTTGCTTGCCTCCAGCCAAAGCACCCTGTGGTGCTTTGCTGCCAGCTGCAGAGTGCTGGGGGCCATGCATGTGTAAAGAGGGACCAAGCACAAGAGCTACCCGGACAGCCCTGAGCAAGCTGGGAGAGAGGGAGCGAGCTGGTAGCTTGGTGTACACATACACATAGGGCGGGAAGAGGTCTCATCCAAAAGAGCCCTCCTAAAGCCAAAGGACTGCCCCTCTTCTCCATCTTCTCATTTGAGACTAGCCGCCTTGATGCAGTCCCAAGTGACCTGAAAGGTTTTATCACCTGGTGCTGCCTCCCGAAGCCTTCCCAGCTCTGCTACTCAACAGGCACCTGCTGCACGGTTCCTTAGCCCTCCCATTTGCACTGTGTAGTTTCAGACCCTCTTAGGAGTCCCGCAGTGGAAGAGGGTAATGAGCAGGGCAGAGGGTGACTGTGGTGGCTGAGGAAGACTCGTTAGTGCTAGGATTAAACCAGCAGCCAGCTAGTGGTCCTGGTGCCTAGGCTCATGTCAGGCTTAAGGGTAAGCAGGTCCGATATCCCAGGAGCAAACACAGGGGTTGTGCTGCTGGCTGTGGTGCTTTTACTGACCGTTCCCTTGGTTTGGTTTGTTACAAAGCGTATGCATCAAAGCAGACATGGTTTGAGATCTGACGTCAGTAGAATGAGTTGCCCGTGAAGCCACTGAGAGCAGCTTGTGGGTACAGGCTGTAGTGCAGCGTGCACTAAAGTGTGTGTGGGAAGGGTATTAGTACTCCTCTAGCTTAAAAAAATAGTTTAGTATAAAAGATAATTTTAAATTAAATAAATACTTCCCCTGAGAACAGTTTAGGAGTTGGAAAAGGATGAGTTGTGGAAGCAGACATAGATATCCTCAGATGCGTTTCTAATTCACAGGGTCTGGGCTGATATGCCCCTGTACGTAAATAAAGTGCCTGCCCAAAGTGCCCCTTGGTCTCTGCTTGTGTGACTGCCCACCAGCAGTTGCGTTGGAGGTTCTCCATCTGCTCCTTGGCCCTGCAGCTGCTGGGGAGGGATGGTGGGGAGCAGCCCCGCACCCCTTCTGCACACTGCTGCTCTCTTGAGGCTGCATGAGCTTCACCTGCTCACCAACCACAGCCGCCTTCAACGCGTCTGTGGTTTGTGTGCCTCTTGCAGCTTAGGTCAAGAGTGAGTTGTTTGGGTCCAGCGTAATTCTTTCTGTGTTGCATGCTTCGGGGCTTGCGCTGAACCTGCCAGCAGGAGGGCTGTGCTGGTAGCTGTGTGGCACTGCTCACCTCAGCAGGAGGCTTCCCCGAAGTTTGGGTTTAAATCCTTTAAGGTATGAAGGTGGCAGCACCCCAGGAGTTCAGTGGGGCTGCTGCGCTTGCTGCCTGGCCAAGCTCATAGAAAGCGTTGCTTTTCCACAGAGCCCTGTTTGACTATGACCGGACCCGGGACAGTTGCTTGCCCAGCCAGGGGCTCAGCTTCTCCTACGGGGACATCCTGCACGTCATCAACGCTTCTGATGATGAGTGGTGGCAAGCAAGGCTTGTCACACCCCACGGCGAGAGCGAGCAGATCGGGGTCATCCCCAGCAAGAAAAGGTGAGTGTCCATCAGCAGGAGCTGTCAAGCATGGTGCTTCCTGGAGCTCCCCAGCCTCTGCAAGCCCTGCAGCACTCACAGTTCCATTCAGGATGGGTTCTCCTTGTGGTCCCGGCCCATCTGCACCTCCATGGCTGTGCAGCATGAAAGGCACCCCAGTTAGAAGCTGGAGCTGCATGCAGATCTCTCTGGGGAGATGCTCTCCAAAGCTGAGTGAGACTCCAGGTGAGGAGGGGATTGCTCAGCCCCCTCTGTGGTCCCCATGGGGATGGAGAGCTGGCGTTAGCCAGTCTGGAGCTCCAGGCAGTGACTGCAGTCTCCTCTTTGTGTCCTGACAATATGTCCAGCTCTGTGAATCAGGTCCTATGAGATGGGAAGTAGCAGGGAGCTGAGGAGCTGGCTGCCACTGCCTTCAGGTCCACAGAGCCAGACCCATCTCTGTCCGCCATCACTCCCCTCCTCCTGGGAAGGCTGGCTTGTCCCCTCTCCTGCTCTTTGGCCAGACACCAGGTGGATGGCTCCATCTCCATCTCTCTCTGGCAAGGAGCTGCCCCTCAGCAACAGGACCACCACCCAAGGGTGCACAGAGCTGCTTGGGGAATCAAGTAGGCAGTGCAGAGGGCGCATGCAGAGGACTAGCAGCTCTTTCTCCTCTTTGACTTCTGATCAGGGTGGAAAAGAAGGAGAGAGCACGGTTGAAAACGGTGAAGTTCCACGCCAGGACTGGCATGATTGAGTCCAACAGGGTAAGTGCCGAGCTGGGCCTCAGCGGGGTGCCCAAAGCCAGTAGCTACCGGAGGCAGGATGAGTCCCAGCAACCAGAGCTCCCACTGAGGTAGCTGGAGCAATCCCAAAGCAAACAGCAGCGTGGCTGGACCTACCCCAGGCTCACATCCGCTTGGCAAGAATCCTCCGTGACTGTGCAGGGGGTGAACAGAGGAGCCCAGGATGTTGTAAAAGTGCTGAGGAAGGACCCCTCATTGGAGTGGTGAGGGAGCAGAGCCTGCCTCACCATGGCCCATGGCTGGGAACTGACTCCAGGCAGTTCATGAAGGTGAAGGTAGCTGCCCTCGCACGGAGCACTTAGTGAGCAGACAAGGAAGGGAGAATGCCCCGGTTACCCCTGCAGAGCTGCTGATTGCCCTGTCAGCTTCCCAGCATCTCTACCACATGTTTTCTCCATGCTTAATTTTTTTCCTGCATTACAGTTTCCATGTAATCTCCATGATTTCATTTGAGGGTTACTGCCCTGGCACAGCTCCTCATTGTCTCTTCATTTTAATTTTTCCCACATGCATTAAACACCATTGTTTTTTCTGTCCTCCCTTCCATCTTCATGTTCTTCAGTCGATCAAAACGAAACGTAAAAAGAGTTTCCGCCTCTCTCGAAAGTTTCCATTTTACAAGAGCAAAGAGAACCTGGCCCAGGAGAGCAGCGGACAGGAACGTAAGTAGCAGCTGGCCAGAGAGGGCAAGTGTGTGACCCTCAGGTTCTCTGCCTTAGGGGAAGAGTTGGGCACGTTTCTGTAGCCAGGGCTCTTGGCATCGGCCCACGTTCCAGTCTGTTCCACAGTCATGCCAGCAGCTAGGGAGAAACCAGAGCTTGAAACAAAAGGAACGGCTGCAGGCTGGCGCGCTCTCTCTCCCTCTCTCATGTTCAATGTCTTCATCCTTTCATCCAACTTTACACCCGCCTGACCCCCTGCTCTGCCTCCCCCTGCTCTCCCCACTCTGCTGCAGGCTCTGCTCTCTCCCTCCGCCTGCCAAGGGCTAGTGCCCTCCAAGTGAGGGGCTGGCTGCCTCCTGCGGAGCTTCTCCTGTCCCCATCAGGGCTGAGGGGCTGGGGAGGTCCCAGCTGTGCTCCCATTCCCCCTAGAAATGACAGGCAGCTACCTATTCCTGTCTGAGAGTTCGTCCCATGGCTTGAACCCTGTAGGCAGAGTGTAGCCGTGCCCTCGCTGGTGGAGGAGCTGCCCGTCTGTGACTGAGGCACGTTCTTGTTAGCTGGCTGCAGATGTTGGGGGGTCCCAGCTCTCACCTGGCAGCACCCTGGGGCGTCTGGTGAAGACAGGGCATTCAGCTTGTTGCTCCAAATCCTGGTGTAGGCAGCACTGGAGCTGTTTGCCTAACATAGCCCCTCTTCCTTCCAAATGCTAAACTGCATCTGCTCCTTTGGCAACCATCCAGACAGAGAGCCTTGGGGAAGAGGAGGTGGGCAAGGCAGAGCAGTGTCTCTGCCCCGGTGCCAGGGCAGCAAGCGCATGTCCTGCCCTATGTTGGCTCTCCTGTGTGTGCTGCAGAGGCAGGAGGTTGATACTGGGCTGCTCTAGGAGCTGCCTGCATCCTTTTGCTGCTTGTGCCAGGCTGGCACCGGCTTCCAGTGAGCTTAGTGGCCAGTGCAAGCCTCTAGCCTGCAGTGGAGGTTAAGTCTGCGTGTCTGGACATGGCTGGGGTCCAGCCAGCTCTGTGGTGGAGCTGGGGGCTCACTAGGGCGCTGCTCTCGTCCATCCCTGCAGTGACATAGAGCATGGGGATGGGGCAGGCAACACTCTTTGCAGCCAGCTCCCTCCCTGTGCTCTGCCAGTCCATCCCAGCTTGCAGCGATGGGTTCTTCCCCCATGTTTCCACAGCCCATGCAAGCACTGGGGTGTGGGCAGCTAACATCTGCAGGTGGGGAAAACATCCCCTGTGCCATGCATTAGAAGACTGGCTGCGATGTGCCTGGCCCTAAACAGCCAGGCTGTTGTAGGGGAGTGCCGAGCTGCTGTGCCCTGCCAGTACGCCCCGTGAGACATCATGAGAAACACCTTGGCCTTGCTTGCCAGCAGCTCCTGCTTGGTGCCTGTAGATGCTGCCATGGCCACCCTGCCCTCTCCAGACCCAGGGTGGCCCTTGGGGGCTCTTTGGCAGAGAGGATGAGTTTGGGGGGAGGGGGGTCCAGCTGCACAAGGCAAGACGTTAGCAGCGGGCTGATGGCCTTAGCTCTGAAAACATTTAACCTCACTTGCAGTTGCAGCTCTGGGCCATTCTGCACTCCTGTCACTAATGCTGGTCTGGCTCTGTCTTCCCCATCCCTCTGACTGCCCTCTCCCGCGCTCTCTTCTCTCCCCCTCTCTCCCCTCTCGCTGTCTGTGAAATCAGGACTTCCCTGGGTTAAGTGACGATTATTATGGAGCAAAGAACCTGAGTAAGTCAAATTTCGATGCGCATTGTTCACTTTCTGTCGCTGGCATGCCTGGTGGTGCCTGGGGAACGGCCGGGCTCCGGCCAGGGCAGCTGCGCTTCTCTGGGTGCGGGGAAGGAGGAGCCCCTTGGGCGCTGCCCCTCTGCTGGGGAGCACAGATGCCAGCAGAGGCTGCTCGGCTTCAGGAGGTGCTGCTGCACGCGGGAGGGGATAGGGTGTTTGCTTGGGGATGTACACTTGGGATGAGCTGTGCCTCCTCATCCTGCTCTTCCTCCTGCTCCTGGCTGGGGTGGCTGCTGGTTTAGTTCTTGGAATCTTGGAGCCACTGCGGGTGGGAGGTGGCTGTGACCATGACGGGTGCCCTCTGAGCAGGACAACTGACTGCGTTTTGAATCGTTGCCATCTGCTGGGGCGCCACGTACTCAGAGCTGCAAAATTTGGTGCCAGGAGCCCTTAAGCATTCCTAGCTGGTTGTGAGTCCCCTGCTGCGCTCTGCACCTCCAACCGGTGCTAAGCCTGATCAGGGGGAAGGCAGCAGCCAGCAAGCCTCTGTGGGGTGGTCACAGCACTGGACCAGCCTGAGCAAGTGAAGCCCCGAATTCTGTCCCATCCTGTCACTGTCTTGTCTCTGTGAGTCCCAGCCCCGTCCCCAGAGGTAGGCTCCCCCGTTCCTGTGCTGGCGTGGAGCTGTGCCCTCCCCTGCCTGCCATGTGCATGCTGCACCCGCTCCCCGTGCCAGCACCCTCCTCCCCACACGCTCCACCTTCCCTCCCCCATCCTGGGAAGCCCAGCACCTGCACATGCCTGCCCACACCCGCCAGGCAGCTCCCTCCCAGCATCTCTGCCTTCTCCCAGAATATCCAAGTGTCCCTCTGCACATCCCTGGTTCCCCAAAAAGGGTGAGAGATGCCGCCCTGTGGCATAGGCCAAACCAGTGGGTGCTGGGGCGCCAGTTTTTCAGGAGGCCAGTGCTGCCCTGCCCTTGGTCAGTAGTACTGTGTGACAGCAGGGGTGCCCCTGTGCCTTCTGCCCATGCTCCTTCTGAAGGGGGTCTCTCTGGTTGCTTTGCAGAGGGCGTGACATCAAACACCAGTGACAGCGAGAGCAGTTCCAGTAAGTGTGCGTCTCACCTGCTCTCCTGCCCCTGTGCACCTCTGTGTGTGTGTGTATGTGCGTGCACGTTTTAGCACTTCCATCTTGTCTTGCCCTGGTGGTGGTTCTGTTCAGAGGCTGGTCCTTCCTGCTGGTGACATGGAGATGCTGCAGCCAGCTCCCTCCTCAGGGTTGGTGGGAACAGGGGCTAGAGGGCAGGAGTTAAGCCTGTCTGCTTCCCTGCTCTCTCCTGCCTGCAGGACTCTGTTCCAAGGCTGGGTGGTGGGTTCCCAGCCCATGGTGGTCCCTGTCTTCAGTGCCAGCTACAGGAAGCAATGGCCAGAGACTGGGTCTGGAGCCCAGGTGGTTCCTAGAGCCCAAGACTGTACAAGAGCATGGGGGTCCAGCTGCAGTGAATGCTCCCATTACACCCAGCAGGTCCTCTAAATACCTGCAGCACATCTGCCGTCCAGCCCACAGGGGAGGAAGGTGCATCCCAATGGACCCCAATCCTCCGGCAGTGGGAAGGGAAAGGGGAGGCTTGACCCAGAGCTGGGCTGTGAATAATTAACATGGATCAAGGGCTGGTAACTGCTTGACCGTCATGCTCTATGTCAGCTGGCAGCTGTCCCCAGGGCTGTGGGAGGCTGGTGGGGGCAGGAGCTAGGTCTTCACAGGTGTGGAGGGCTGGAAACCTGCTGCAAGCTCTCACTTGCTTCTCCCTGGCTCTGTTGCAGAAGGACAAGAGGACATCATCCTGTCATACGAGCCAGTGACGCGGCACGAAAGTAAGTCCTGGCGCTGAACTGCCCTGTGCCCGCTTCAGAGTGGGCACTTGTGTCCCTGGCATAGCCAGGGTGACTGTTGCAACTCCTTTCTTCTTCTGCCATACAGCACGGTGCTGAGCAAACACAAGTGGAGTCCCTTGTCTGTTGCACACAGCAGGGGAGCTGGGCATTCTTTGCTGCCTTGTGGGGCTTTCCCTGGCCTTGATTGCCCCTTTTTAATCATCAGAAAAGACTTGTGATCTGGGCTGCCAGACCAAGGGAGAGGTCCAGACCTAAAACTGAGCTGGGCTTTAATTCCCAGGGCACTATTATCCCATCCTGGCTTGGGCCACATCCCTGCTGCAGAGCAGCACCCCGCTTAGCCCTGAGCATCTGACTCTGATAGATGGTCAGTCCTCACAGACCCTTTGGCAGGCTGAGTAGTCCCAACCTCAGTAGTCTGTCCTTCCCAGAAGCTGAGTCAGACTCTTAGGCTCTTGTCACTCTCCCAGCATCGTCACCCAGCTGTCCCAGTTGTCTGACTCCTGCCCTGAGCAAGGGAGCAGCTTTGCTGATCCGCCACCCCAGAGACCCACAGCACCTTCCCTGCAGTTGTGCAGACAGTTTGGGTCAGATGGGAAGGAGATGTTTGCCGTGACCTGGCCATAAACTCACATGGAGGAGACAGCACCTTTGGGTGCCCATGTGAGCAGGGAGTGGCAGGTTGATGCCAAAAGTGGCAGTAGGGCCAGTTGCCCGCAGCACAGACGGGGCCTCAGCTTGTGGTTCTTGTTCACAGTTCACTATGCGAGACCGGTGATCATCCTGGGGCCAACAAAGGACCGAATTAACGATGACCTCATCTCTGAATTCCCACACAAGTTTGGTTCCTGCGTGCCCCGTAAGTCCCAGCTGGTGCTCAGTGCCCTTGTGGGAGGGAGAACAGTAGTTCTGCTACTGTAGGGTCTAGCCTGCAGCGTGGGGAGGAGGCCAGGAGCACGGGTGGGCTTTCTGCTTCCCAGGAGGTTTGGTATGAGTCACTGTGGGTTCACTGATGATGCCTGCTTTCCCTCAGACACTACCAGGCCTCGGCGTGAGAATGAGGTGGACGGACAAGACTACCACTTTGTTGTATCCCGCGAACAGATGGAGAAAGATATCCAGGACAACAAGTTCATAGAGGCTGGGCAGTTCAATGACAATCTCTACGGGACCAGCATTCAGTCTGTGCGGGCAGTGGCGGAGAGGGTGAGTGTCTGGTGGCATTCCTGGGGCTGGGACACATCCAGCCTGAACCCGGATGCATGTGGCAGTTCTCCTCCTCTCCCTGTGGTGTTAACAAAGGGCTGTAACCACATTTAAGTGAATGCGTTGTGAGCTTCTCCTCCTTCCGGAGTCCTGCCAAGCCGCGTGGCTGCTCTTCTTGGCCGCGTTACTCCACCTCAGTGTCGTACCTCTGTCATCCAAACTCCACCCAAAAGCTCAGCACAGAACCAGACTCATGCTTTGGAGCTCGCAGGGCAGAGGTAGCTTGCTGCCCTTGAAGCGGTGGCATTGCCTCTGCAGGAGTACTGGAGTTTACTCTCAGCTCGTAAATTGTTTCACGTGTCCAGAGAAAGACTCTGTGCCTTTTGCTGCTGTCCTGCCTAAGCAGGGGGGAGCGTGAGGCCAGCGGGAGTTGGCTTGTGTCTCAGGACTGGTGTTTCATCTTTGTGGCTCCTCTCTTTTGTAAGCGTATCTGTATGAGCACTGTTTTCTGCAGGGATTAGACTGTGTGGGTAGGTCTGATCCTATTTGTCTCCTTTCCAGGGGAAACACTGCATCCTGGATGTGTCTGGCAATGCCATCAAGAGGTTGCAACAAGCACAACTTTATCCCATTGCCATTTTCATCAAACCAAAATCCATTGAAGCTCTCATGTAAGTACAACGCTGTGTTCTCTGCCTCTCCAGGGCGAGCAGCTCTGGCATGCTGGGGGTTTGTATGTCTGCTGGCTCTGCTTTTTAAGAATCAGCAGAGGTTGCTGCTGATGCTGAACTTGTCCCTGTAAGAGGAGCTGGGCTCACTGCTGTCTCTCTGATGTCCCTCCACGTCTAATGCCATGCTGCATCCAGGCTGTATGGATTGCTCTAGCTTAAAGCCCTACATTCAGCCCGAAAAGGATTATCCATGGCAAATGTAAAAATGCTCCCAAATGTCCCTGATGTGGCCTGCTCACCTGGGCCCCCAGACCAGCCAGGAAAGCTGCTAACAGCCCGGAGTGGTGGATCACAGCTGGATGGTGGCTGAGCCAGGACAGCACTGGGGAACAGAGAGGAGATGTTTCCTGAGTGCCTGAGGGAGACCTTCTGCTTATCCTGCTGCTCCTGGCCCAGAGGAGCGCAGGCTGGAGAGGATACAAGAGCTGAGCTTGCAGATCTTCTGAGCAGCAGCAGCAGAGAATATTAACTGTGAAGAGATTCAGTAACTAGAGATGTAGTCTGAGGTCAGAGGAGATATTGCTCGCACTGAGGGAATTGGGAAAACCCCTTCTCAAGACAGAAGGGCTTGAATTGCTGCTTTGGGTATTGTATGAAGATGAAGGAACATAGGCGTGGAGGGTGGTGACAGGCCCTGGAAAAGCAGAGACTTCTGCAGTGCTCTTGCAAATTTGGAGGATTGTCTACATTTGAGTCCGCTTCTGTGCTATAGTGAAATACGCGGGTGGCAGCGATGGGGAGAAGTGTTGGAAGTTAAGATGAAGTGCCAAGGCAGCAAAGAGTGTGTGGGGAAGGGTGCTGCCTTTGAAAGCCGAGTCATGCACAGTGTCCATTTCCTGATGTGCAGAGGCTTCCCAGTCACCCTGGCTCCATGCGCTATTTTTGCTTCTATTCATTGCTACGAAGTAGAGCTAAGTTTCTATTTCTTTTGTACGTGGCAGGGAGATGAACAGGAGACAGACGTACGAACAGGCTAACAAGGTCTTTGATAAAGCCATGAAACTCGAGCAAGAGTTTGGAGAGTATTTTACAGGTGAGTGTTCTGCACAGGCTTGTATCCGATTTATTTTGTTTTCCTGGTTGGCAGCTGTGACCTCCCTACCAGCACTGTCTTACTGCAGGGTCATGGGAAAATGTCCAGCTTCGTCAAAGCAGGAAAGAAATGGCACTCTGCCAGCAGGGCTCCGTGGAGGGACTGCTCCAAGATCAGTGGATAAGAGTAAACCAGCTCTAGAGAAGGAGACAGGTTGTCGGACAGGATTTTCAGAGTTTGTGAGCGCTTATCGCCAACTTTAATATTAATAAAAAAAAGAAAAAAATCCCCAGCCAGCGTAAAATCACATAGATTCAGGGTGCTACAAAGCTACAGGAAATAGAACTCCCTGTACAGGGGAAAGGGGAGTGTTTCCAAAAGGAATAAAAGTCATTTTAAAGAGGAAAGATAAAAAATTAGTGGCCTAAATGGTAGAAACTGTCCCAAGTTATTACAAAACATCTCCCCTAAAAAGGCTGGAGGTTTGGCTGGCTTCCTAAGTAGTCTTTGTTGAAGAGCCAGTCAGGGGCTGCCTGGCACTTCACGCCTGCAGAGATGAGCTGCTCATGACACGGGCATCCTTGTGCGTGAAGGAACTGATGTTTGTAACAGGATTAATTCTGGAAAATCGTGGACAGGCAAAAAGAGGCAGCGAAGCTGGTCTTTCAACCTTCCTTCAGGCCACTAACTGTTTCCTCTAAAGTTGAGGAGTGATAACACTGTCCGACCCTGTATTACCCACCCAACAGCTATCAGGAAAAATCCCAAGCAGAACACTTTCCAAAAATGGGTCTCAGTTGAGCAAATGCATGGGTACAAATGGCATAAAAACTTTCCCCCGGTCTCATGTCCTGTGCAGCAATTCCAGAGCTGCCGACTGCTCTTCCAGGAGTGCAAAGGAAGCACACGCTGCAGTTTTGCCAGATGCCCTCGGCAGGCCAGCGTGTGCGTGGACAGGGAGTTTGAAGTTGAGCTGGAGAAGGAACACCTTTGGCTGAAACCCATTGTTGAAAGAAGTGGGTATTAGGCAGAGGGATGATTGCTGTAACAAGTTCTGTGCCAGAGACTTAGAATGAGGGAACAGGGATGCTGGAGGATGGTCCTGGCTGGGCTACAGAGGCAGGCTGAATTACCAGAAGTTGGCCTTCCATGTGCATCTTCCTCCTGTGGTGTAGGAAGAGCAGTGAAGTGTTTCATGTCATGTCCGTACTAAGCAGCGAGACTGTCACTGGTCTTTGGGTGAGAGTTAGTGCTGGGAGCAACAGCCGTAAGCTGGCCTTTTCCAGCCTGACAGCGCTGTGATTCCCACCCTTGCAGCAGAGGAAGCAACAAACACATGGAGCCCTCAGCTGCCAACCAGAGGGGATGGACAAATCTGGCACCTCAGCATATGCGCTCGGCACACACCCGCTAATCCGCGTGAGGCCCTCCTTCGCTGTGGCGGAGTGGCTGCAATGCCGGGCCAGCTGCCCGCAGCCTCGGCGCGGGGCTGCGACAGTTTGCAAAGCTGATTAGCAGCCCGTTGTGGAGAACCCAGCCGGCACTTCACAGGCGCAGGTGCGAGGAGCTCTGCCAGTGCGGGATCAGCTCTCGCTAATCCCCTTGGACACGCTGGGTTAACCCCGTGTCATCGTGTGCCTGTTACAGCTCCTTTGACACGGGTTGTCTCGTTCATTGATTTTGTTGGCTGTGCCACACCAGCCTCTTTGATGCAGAGCGCAGGCCTTTCCTGTAGGTCGTGGCAGGGAAGGCACAGCGCTGGCTGATGCTCAAGGTCTTCTTGTTCTCTCCTCTTCCAGCCATCGTACAAGGAGACTCTCTTGAAGAGATTTACAGCAAAATCAAACAGATCATCGAAGACCAGTCCGGGCACTACATCTGGGTCCCATCCCCAGAAAAACTCTGAAGATGTCCCCCAGCTGCTTCCCCGTGAGCAGAAGATTTCCGAAGTCCCACCCCACCCAAGCCCTCTGCCCCGAGGGGGGGGGATATGAAAACTATTCCTGCCCCCTTTTTTAGATTGTCGCAAAATTGAGTTTTCTAGTCCTGTTTCTTTTGTTGGGATGAACTTATCTCATTCATCACGTGACTGTTCCCACCGTTCCTGCATGGACCTTCCCACTGCTCTATTAGAGACAGATGAGAACCCATTCAAGGTCGTTTTTTTATTATTATTATTATTATTAATTATTATTATTATTATTATTAACGAAACCAAGAATCAAGATGGGAGGAGGCGGCTAAGGACTAACGTATGAAACAAGTGAAACAATGGACTCTGAGCACGTGAGATATATCAGAGCTCCAGGGGCATTTTTCCAAGTGCGACTGTCTAGCAGCTCTGAACATTGCGACAGGAAGGCAGCAGAAAGCATTTTATTTATCTGTATATGTAATTTATATATAATATATAGAGAGATATTATATATATATTATATATATGTATGTGGACTAGGAAACCTGAGGGAACTCTTTTAAAAGGTATTGTATTATTGCAAAGATCTTTCAGTTTCTCTGTCCCAACCGCTGGGCGCAGGGAGTCCACTTGGGCAGGAAGAGCTCAAAACGGTACAAGGTGCTTCGGAAGCGTCTCCCGTCGGGGCCAGCCTCCTGCCAGCCGCCCCGGCTCTGTGAGGCAGAGCAGAGACTGGTAACGCTGCCTGTGCAGAAGGACCAGAGGTCCAGAGTAACACAGCAAGGAGCAGCAGCTGATCTGTGTGAGGCTGGGAGACAGAGACTGAGCAGGAGGCTGCAAAGCAAGAGAATGGATGATACTACATATTAAATTGCACATTGTTTTACACACCACCTTACGTGTTTGCATGAGAGGTTTCCTTTTTGTTCTATTTTTTTAAGCTAATTTTAAACCAAAACCATATTGTGTTGCTGTGTTGGCTTTTTTTTTTTTTTTTTTCATTATTCCATTTTTTTCTCTTGTTAATAATGAACTGAATGGGTATAAAATCCAGTTTTTTAACTTATTTTTTAAACTGGCTCTATTGTAAATAGAATCTAGATCTGCGCTGTTTAGTTAGGAAATACTCTACCGGCCACGTGGAACAAATGTACTACCTGTCCTGTGTTGCTGTGGAAAACCTGGGATGTTGGGCTGGCCCTGTACCTGTGGGTTGCAGGTGAAATGACCCGTTTTAGCTTGTGGGAATTCCCTTCTGCATTAGCCACTGGCAGGAAAAGCCCTCAGCTGTGCCTTGGATGGATGCTCACACTTTTCCGAATAAGTAACAGAACTGAAAAACTTTCTTCCTGCTCCGTGCCCATCTCCTGGCTGTGCTGCATGCGGGTGGTGGCGGCCTTCCCAGTGGAAGGACCATTCTTCCAGCACTGCAGGGACTTTGCCTGCTGCTCTGGGAGCTGGGGCTTGGCAGGTGAACACTCGGCTGCTTTGCTTCCATCTCTGCCTAAAACCTTCCTCTGAAATTGGGCTTTGCTCCCTCTCTCAAAGTCACTTTAGAAAACCAAATTGGGTGCCCTGGGCTGGCAGGTGTGTGGGGCTGGGGGGTGCAAAGCTGTGCATCTCTCCAGCGAGGCGACTGTTGGTGCTAAGACAGCTGGCCCTAAGGTGAGAAATGTCTGTATTTTGAGGATACTCTGGCTTCAACACTTGAATGAGGCGCCATCCTGGGAACAGCTTGGTGCGAAGCCCGGGGGAACGCACAGAGCCTTTGGGAAGGAGCTCTGCTGCTGAGTACTCGGTACTGGTAGAAGAGCGCTTTACAAAGAACCGATGAATGCTCTTTCTCGGATACAGTGCCAAGCACCAGAACCAAGGAGGTCACCATATGAGCATGAGCAGGTAAGTCCTGGCCCATTCTCCCTCCCACTATTTTATAGGGATAAGTGAACACATGGCACGCTGCTCCCCTTTCCTGAAGGTAACGGTTATCAGTGCGGCAGTCGGTGCGGGGTGCGCACGGGCCACGGTTTTCAGTGTGAACAAGAACTGCTGTAAGACTACGTGTGCTGTCTGGTGAGAAGCTGTCTTTACTCATCCTGCCTCTCCAGGAGCCATGTGGCGCCAAGCAGCTTCCTGGGACAGAAAGCGTCACCACAGAAGAGATGCGGCTGCTAGCATGGTAGGGGGCAGGAAGGATCCCACTGTCAGTGGGACCAATCCAAAAGAAGGAAGCTTTGGGAATGGGTTCCTGTTTGACATCTAGCCCCCCTGTCCTGCTGGTCCTGCTCCAGCTGCTATAAACATTGGTCCCTTGAGACGTGGATTAAGTGAAACAAAAGTCCTTAAAATGCTAGTCACGCTGTTCCTCTCTTTTTTTTTTGTTTCTTTTTTTTTCCTTTTTTTTTTTTCCTTGTTTCCCCCCAGTAGCATGTCTCCATCTCACCAACTCACATGGAGAAAAAGATTATGTACTCCATGGCATAGCTGACAGTATCGAATCGATCACAACAACACAAGTTGGTTACCAGTGTTTCTTCCAAGGAGACATATATTTTTAATAAACAGAGAGTTGCAAAGAACTCTGTCTTTGAGACCTTCTTGTATGTAGAGTCCTTCAGTGTGTGCCAGATCAGTTTTTTTGGTGCTCATCTTGGCCACTATTGATAGTCTCCACGGTGAACTTAAGTATTGACAGTTGTTTAAAAAATGCTTTTTTTAGTACAAGGTGGTCACTGAGAACTTGCCTAAAAAAAAAGAAAGGAATGGGCTTATTTACAGCAGTTACCAAGGCACTGAATAGCTCTTTTGGTTGAGTTATTGTAACACAGGTTGACTTGAAACGAGAAATGTATTTTGGGTCATGGCTTGAACTGTGGGGAGTTTGCTTTACAAATGCATATCAAATAATAAGGTTTATATGCTCCAACATAATTGTTCCTGTATTGGCTATAAAGACAGTAAATATATAGTTCTGCTAATGCAGAGCATCTTTTCACGGTTTAGCATGCTGTTCAGATATCAGAGAGAAGAAAGAAGCTGTAAAGAAAACTAATATCTTTTCCTAGTACCTTTTAAGTGCAGAGAACAGGAGCATCCACTGGAAGGCAAGTGTCATGAATGGGATATCGGTATACATTCCTGCCTGAATCTGCTCTGTCATTTAGCTGAGCTGACTGAAAGGTGAGAGCGTTTTGTTTTTTAAATCTTGAATGTTTTTTCCTTTCAAACTGCACACAGAATTAAAGATTTCAGGGGAACACGGGTGTTGTACCGAGCATGGGCATACAGTTGGCAGACAGTTCACAGTTTATAAAGCTCTTTGGAGAAATAAAACACAGTTTAGAAACTCTTTTAACTGATCAGATCAACAGTCTCGGGATGGTGGTTGGCTGTATAATAAATACCGGAGGATTAAGCAGTTGCTAAGCAGATCTGATGCTTCTCCCAAAAATCAGTGTTTCCTTATGTAGCGATGGATTTGGAATGAAGTTGTTGATGTAAAGCATCACAGGAACATTGCCTGTTAACAACTACCGCAGTATCTGCCAGACTTCTCTATCCAGTCTGCCGCGTTAGTTCCAGTAAATCTGAGGTGCAGTGCGTGGATCTGCAGATGCGCCTCCCTAGACAATCCGTGATGTGGCCTGAGCTGATGTCATCTTGATCTGCCCCAACAGGGAAACGTTAGGGTTCCAGTGCAGAGAAGAGCACAGGGTTATGCTCTCAAATAGTGCCACTCCTGTAAGGTGGAGGCAACCACTGGAAGAGTGACCCACGTGCTAAGAGAATGAGGGTGGCATGAAGGGAAATAAGAACTTGCTCTTTTGAAGCTTTTTAACAAGCTTTTTTTTCTAGTTAAGAACAAATTGCTCTGCTAGCAAGACCTTTACAAAGTCCTTCTGGACTATACAACAGCAGAGCATTGTCCCGTTAAGGGTCTTGTCTCATTGTGAAATGCGGGGGGGGGGGGTTCTTTTCCCTCCCAAGTCCTGCTACAAATGTCTGCAATAGGGATGAAACTAATCTGCCCTAAGACACTGCTAGAAAATTAGGCCATAAGCTGCTTGTGCTTTAGAAGAAACATGTCTGTGCTTCGTTCTGCAGCTCTGGCTAATTGACTGCCTCGGCCCTTGTTAAGCAGAGGAGCACAGGGTCTGGGGGGTTACTGGAAGAGGGGTTTTAAAGGAATTTAATAATAGTTTTCTCAAAATCTTTCTCCCCATTGGTGCCTGAGATGGAGGCACCTGGACAGCTGTCTTAGGTACAGCTTTTCTCGCTCCTGATGCTTGGCAGCATACCCTTCGAGGACTGCTGTTCTCTGGTTTCCAAGGGCTGTCACAGCAGGATTCACAGCACTAAAGCATCTGCTGTGAAGCAGGTGAAGTTATCACCGCATTACAGGCGTCTCTTTCCTTGACGAACCCTTAGGTACCCCTGACCTTTAGTGTTTATTTAGACCCTTTGCCTCCAAAATGAGGGTCATGTTGTTTGAGTTTTTTAACCCTAAGGGAAAAACATGAAGTCGTTTGGGTCAGTCAGTGCAGCATCTGTTAATGGTACCAGCACGCAGGAGCAGTGTGAGCCCTTGTTGGGACCACACTTGGCTCACCACAGGGGTGATGATGGTATTTCCTCCCTTAGTTCTAGTGCACTACTTGGAAAAAGCTTCTGCACAATCCTCTAATGAGCTTCACCCCTCTTCCAATTACCTTGATTCCTGATTACTGTGATCACTTCAGTTCTAAATGTGAGTTGCCAGACCAGCCCCTCTTCCTTCCTGCCTCCAGAACATTAACAACAGCAGAGCTCTTCTCAAATTGGATGGCAGGAGGTAGCCCAAGGTGCACCCCAAGTGCAAAGCTGCTGAAACGCCAGTGCTCCTACAGTCAGCACCTCTGAGGAGGCAAAAGGGCTCCAAGGCTCAGCAGATTCAGCTCTATCTTCTCTGCCCTGTACAGAAGCCACATTCCTAGTGGTAAAAATGGTGAAAACACCCTTTCCCTGGAGCCATTCTCCAAGTCACATTATGTTTCCCTTGTGCCTCTGGAGTGTTCCTGTTCCCCAGGCAGTTAAGAAATTATCAGATTAGGAAAAGAAAGACAGGGCATAAAACACAGGCCGGGGAAAGGGGCTAAATTTGTCAACTACTGCCCTAGAGGGTACATTTGTGTCCTCAGAAGCAAGGAGGAACTCTGCAGTTACAGGGCAAGTGTCCAGCTAACCCTGTAACCTCCACAGTGGTGTGTAAATCAGAACCTGCGGCTGCGATGCCACCCTCTGGCTCAGGCTGTTAACATCTCGGGATTAGCGCACAGACTCTAAGCGGAAACAAAACAGAGATCAATAGAAGATTGGGAAGGAATGAGCAGCACTGATTCCCCCTCCCCCAGGTTAGCTGCTGCTGGCTTAAAAAGATTTAGATCCCAGTTATCCTAGCTGGGCTACTGAACTATAAAGCAACATTTAACCTAGTAAAATAAACATTGGACCAGCCTGCATCTACACAAGCAAACTCCATGCACAAACACCTGCAAAGCAGAGTGATTGCACAAAACTACCTATTGGGAATGGTCACTGGAAATCCAGCTAATTAAGGTCTGACTCAACCAGGAGAGGAATTCTTGCTCCATTTAAAACCTACGGTAAATACTAAGCCTGGAACAAAATATAAAGTACAGAAATGTGCAGAGAAGAGGTGAGAACTATCAGCAGAGTCTGTAACTGATCTGACCTGAGACTCCTTAATGAAGTCTGTAGCTTAAAAGAAATCAAACCGAGTATGTCCCAGGAAAAAATTCAAACAATTCTGGCTGCAGGCATTTAACGCTTGCTGCCTTCTATGGCTGTGCATAATAACCTGCTACATTTACTCTGGGCAAACATGACCTTCTCATCTGGTACAGTGTGTCACCTTTACCTGTTTACATATTTGTTTACATATTTGTGCAAGTCAGAACCGAGACCAATAATTAAACCCAGCCCGGCAGGCACCAAGGAGCTACTACAGGCAGCAATGGATACCTTTGACTCTGTGACATCGTCTACATTAATGCAATGCAGCAAACATCTCCAAAACTCTGACTCTGAAAGAATTTTCTGTTGCATTTGCGGCCTGGCTTTTTATGGGTTCAAAGGTGTTTCATAGTTTAACAAGAGAGCCCATTGTGCATTAAAGATCTGAAAGCAGTGGCTTGCAGAGATCCGAATTAGACTTATTAAACTGAACACATTCAGCAGAGAATCCTCCTGTGTGCGTCTTAGGAGCCGTCTGCATCAGGCAGCCTGGATGATTTGCCTGAGTACCATAAACAGAATGCCACTGGAGTTCAGTAGAAGTGGCTTCCACTGCTTATACCACCTCAGCCTGAAGAATTAAGGCCCTGTGGTAGACCTCGGGAATAAGAACACACACATAACCTCCAGCTGAACATAATTATTTTTGCTTGCAACTTTGCATCCTGCTTGACTATTTCCACAATGGTACCTTCCCATTTCTACCAATGCATAGTTCTATCTTGCTGAGCATGAAGAGGAACAAGACAATTAACAACACACTCTCTAGCAGGGGCACAGCGCAGGGAGCACCAGACTCAGCTGTAGCATCCACTATCTTGCTGTCACAAGCACCAGACCCTACAAACTTCCCAATACTTCCCTGGTTGCCCCCTTCAATGTAATTCACTCCTTTAGCCCTCCCAGTCTCACACCATTACCCAGAAGCTGACAGTAACCTGTGCAGTACTGAAAAGCAACCAGTACAATGCAGTCCTGCTCGACGTTGCTAAAAATGCCATGCTGGCTCACGTGCCTGTATGTGCCTGCCTTCAGGAAATGACCCTGCACAACAGACATGAAGATGTAGCAGCTACACTAAAGGCAGGTTTCTATCCTCAGCTGTAGGACACAAAGTGGTGCCTGGCGCACACAAAAAGCAGAAATCACTAAGATTTGCTTTACTCTGACACTGAAAAGAAGACAAGACATGGAGCATTTTACAGAGACTGCAATGCAGTTACCTTTTTTAATTACTTCTTGGCCCTGACCACTGCACTACACACACTACTTAAGCTCTTATTCCAGAGCGTGTCAGGCTTTCAGAACGGACTATGACCAAAGCCATTTCTTCTTCTCTATAGCCACTATCCTACTGTTAGTGGCCCTGTCCTCTGCCTGAAGAGGTTTAATAATCTAGTCCTAAGGAAAATATATTTTTAAATTTTAAAACCAAAATTAAGTAAGTATTAATCTCAAACCAGGTGATCTTAGAGCTGAAGGATACAGCTGTCCATCAGCCCTGCCTTATGTGTCATGTTCGTAAAGAATAAGCAGCAAAGCACTTTCAGCTCTCTGGTAAGCAAACCAGAGCGTTCCCCAGGGCGCCTGGAGTGCACTGTTGCTCCCTCCTGCTGCAGTCACCTTTATTTCCTTCCAGAGAAGGGCGGCACACATTGGAAGATGCATGGCCTCGTGCTCGTATGCAGGCAGAATGCAACCACAATCTGTCCCCCAGAGTCAGGACACCAGGAAGCGTCATGGAACACATCCATGGTACAGTACCGAAGGCCGTGTTTATTCTGACTTCTGAACCTGCCAGTGAAACAGCAACAGTTGCACCGAACTGTGTTTTTTAATTCCACTTCTCCATGCTCCTCACAACCCACAGTGAATTTCAGGTGGGAGATACCTCTTCAATCCAGCTGCCATAGGATCCATCCACTTACCAGCCTGTTGTTATGTGAATTTGGGAGGATTTCATGCTGAACTGCATCTCTCAACTTCAAGAGGTAACCCTGAGAGGTGTCCCAACTCAAAAGGAGATCACTGCTGTGCAGCCAGCTGCTATGGAGGGAGAGCTCTATGGGCCCTGATGGCTGCAGATAATTATAGTATAAAGTGGTTGATTTGTAGTCAGGTTTTCTGCTGTGTTCATGCAGCTTCAGCTGTTTATCAGCCCAGTCTCCAGCCAAACCGGTTTCTTGGGGTTTGGTGCCGAGTTCTCACTGGTAGCCTCACACAATAGGATTAACTCTGTTTAGGCCTGCTTGCTGAGTATCCACGTGGACCAAAGCTCAGCTCATTCAAACAGGAGAAGTGCACCATCACAGCAGTCCATAAACAGCCACAGCTTTAGCTTTTCCTGGGAGCTAACCGGTACCTGCTCTTTTTTATTCTAACTAAATTGTGAAGCTGGCAAACAGCTCATGAATTCTTGTCCATACTGAAATGGACTGAAAACTAAACAATCTGATAAATATTTATGTAGAAAGGCAGTAATGACATCCAGAGGAGATGCCTGGTCTTGGAATACTTTTATTTTCCTCATTGCCACTTTCTACTAAAATCAGGTATTTAAACTAAACTGTTACACAACAGCAGATGCATCTCATGTAAAAGTTAAGTATTTATTTCTAACTGTTGTACAGCTCCAGAGAATGAAAACTACTTCCTAGAGGAAAACAATTACATTTATTCAATAAACACTTCCTAAAAAGTACATAACTTAGTTGCCAACAAGAAGGGGATTCTGGTTTCTTTTCCACTGCTCACATGACCCCATGCCTGCACAGTACTAACGGCCTCTTTCATTCAGCAGAACGCCTCCAAGAGAGACTGCTGTCCTCCTTTAGTGCAGTTGTAGCTTTCATTATTCTTCTACGTTTGGAAGAAACCCTTTTGCTCTGTCCAGTTTGTCCAGAACCTCACTATAAAGACCAATCATCTGGAGAATATAAGCATCACAGTTGTCAACAAGGACTGACAAGAGTTGTATCATTCAACTAGATAATACAACAAAGCAACAGGGAAAAGGAGCAAGGGAACAGGTGGGAGACTTACACCGGCTTCTACACCTAAAATCTTCAGATTAAAGACTTTTACATAGATTAACTACAGTGGTTTAAGAAAAAAATAATTAAACTGGTACAACCTAACAAAGGTGGTTTTATTTATACTGACACACAGCATAGTTTGTAGCTGAATCCTCCATCAGTGAATAAACGTATCTGCAGAATCACAGAGCAGCTGGGGTTGGAAGGGAGCGACCTCAATTCTTACTGCCTTAACTGATGTACTTAAAATGGTACAAAAGTTGCAACCAGCTCTTAATCGCCCAGCTCATGTGTAGGAGAATGAATGATGACTGCATACACCAGCCAGGCTGCACTCTTTTGCAATCAAGGTATGGGCATCAGCCAAAAAATATAGAGAGAAGCTTACTCATGACACAGTAAGAAAAAGTGTCACTGCTTTCGACAGAGGTACTAGCCCTCAGCAAGTGGCTAAGCTACACTTGAAAAGATGAGCTTTAACGATTTTATTCACATCAGCTTAAACCCTATTTATAAGACTCCAGGTTATACTAGAAACTCAGCTTGAAAGTATTCATACAACAGCTGATTTAAGTAAACTGGGACAGAAACTTGATTTGGTGAAAGCAGGCCAAGTAGAAAAGGGTTCTCCCATGGCCACAAATAGTCAGAAGTTTATCTCCCATCCAGTAAAAGGACACTACATTATTCTTTTTACTGTCTATGGAAACTTTTCTCCCCTTTGAAAAAAATCTTTCAGCATCAAGCTCCTTCAAAGTATTTAGGTACCACGCTTCTCCAGAAACTCTTTAAAGATTATCTGTAGTGGTTTCTCAACTTCAGGCCAGACATGCAATTCCACATCCTCAAATCAATCTGCTTACACTTACGTGGCCTTCGTAGCTTTTCTTCAGAGATCCTAACTGATTGAGGAAACGCATTCCTAATCCACACCACTGCTCAGCTTCTTTATATTTACCAACGGTATACTGAAATATTCCTGTATTCCAGGCTCTTGTCATTAACCAAAGGACTTCAGTCTCTGGATAAGCATCCTGAAGTAGCAAACAACGAACAGCGGCTCATCAGAAAACAGACTCCCCATTAAACCTGACAAGTCAAGAGCACATTAGTTTAGTTTTAGAGTGGGGAAACAGTGGTAGGTTATTTTCTCCTAAGCGAAGGACAATTCTGTAAGAGCCATCCTGTACACACATTCTTTATAACACTTTTATAAAAGAAAAGACATTCAAATCCTGATTAAAGGAACAGCCATGCAGTGGAGTGAGGCTATGAAGCATACCATTGCTTTCATTAGTCCTGAACAGGAATACTCCTTAACTGTTTTTTACCTAAGAAATTCTAAGCAGAAATGTCCAACTTCCTTAGTACTTAGCCTTCACTGTGCAACATTGTGTTTAAGGCCTGGAAGGAGCAGCGGAAATGCTTACTCCAAGAAAGAGTCTACCCTCCGTATACCTGAACCAAGACATGTGGTGCCACAAGTACTGACAGCACAGGAATCTAGTTCCAGGTCATTTGGAAAACATACTAACATACTACATTCCCAAATACATTTTAACAAAACAGAGCGACTGGTATTCAAATTTTAGCCCACTTAAAACTGATCTGATCTGCATTTTAAAAAACTTATTCAGCATAAGAATGCAGAAAGCAAGAGGAGGAAAGACATGTTCTAGCTCAAGATGCTTCTACAACAGGCACTGAAAATTTGGCCTTAAATGACTCAAAAAAGCCCTTAGAAAATCCAGAGAAATTCATAATTCAGTCATAAGTATCCAAGAGGCATTTCTTTTGAGGTAATTTTGGTGTATCTTTCACTGAAGAAGTCTTAGCTGCCTCACATATAACAGTACACAATGCTCCGTCCACTGATCTTTCTCAGTTTGATGAGAATTATTTTAAAATTTGCTCAGGACCATCTCCCAGTCTCGTTTTCCTGTTCAACTTACTGTGCTGCTGACCACACTCAGACCATCTTCAAAGTAGCCCCACACCTCCTGCAGTACACAGGCATCCAAGTCTGTTACTCCAGTCGGCAAAGAAAGATTAATCAAACTATGTAAGCATTTGCTGAGGATTGAAACGGAGCAAAAGAAGAAACATTAAATAATATCACCTGCACAAACAGCTACATTTTAGTATCAGTAGCACAGTAACTTATGTCTCTATGATTGTCAGACACATCCACCTTGGTGATTACTACACTCACATTCTTATAGCAGTAACACACATTTTTCCAGTACCAGATGTCCTTCATACAAACTATACAAAAAGGGAGCCAAGAGCAGCAAGTACTTCATTATTGTCATTGCTGGGCTCTACAGTAACACAGAAGGAAAGAAATATTTTCCAGGGCACTACACTGACAGTGAGGAAAAAGTACCTTTTCTAACCTCACCAACAAGAACTAAGTAGACAGCACCCTCACAAAATCAGTAACAAATACACTATTTCCAAACACAGGTCTGTATCTCTCAGTGTGATGTGAGAACGGTTATATTATCCATTGTCTTAGCCCAAGGGTTACTGCAAGGAACTTGGAAAGATGGGAAAAAATCTACTATGGAATACAAGTGAGAGAGAAGGACACATCAAATTGTTTTTCCAATTCCATAAGGTACAGCTGTTAGCCAGTTATCCAGCGAAATAGATCACACAGGTACTATGGCATCTTATCACTAACTTACAACTCACGGCTTTCTTCTCAGCCCTTAATTTCTCTTTGCTTCATTGTCTTCAAAATACCTAGTTCAGTGCTGCAGGGTAACAATTAAAATGAACACCTTTGTCACATGAAACAGACAGAGACCTCTTGTGGATCCAATTTTAATTTTCCTTTCTCAGTTGAAATTGGAAACACGGCCTTTTCAGAAAATACGCCAAGTAAACATATTGCAGCTAACACATCTATTAGACAGTCATCCTTGAGAGGTATATTGGTTGGCCAGCAAGAAGTGGAACCTTGCACATAAGCTAAAATCCACTTTTATCAAATTGCAAGCTTTACTCCCCATCTGCATTTCCAGTCACAGGCTCATGGCAAAACTATGCGATAACACTAACCTAAATTTCACAGCATCAATGACAGGCTGCTTTCTGTGAATGTTTAGTGCACTCTTGAGAGCTTTCTTACACAGCACAGGATACCGAGCTGGAGATTCCATTGCTAATGCTTAAAAGCAAAAGAAAATAAAGAAGAAGAAAATTACTGGAGCCAGACTTTAATCTCATTGATGACTAAAATGAACTATAGCATGTTGCCAGCTTCCTTGTGATGAACAACTAAAGAGATTTGCTCAATGCCTGGGCTGGTCAGAAGCTAGTGCTTCTCTGCTACTTTCTTACTGTACACGTCACCAATGAGGAATACAAGGCAGACCACAGTAGATTCTGTAATTTCCAGATACTCTCACAGTCATTTACTTCTGGTGCAGTAACCCAAAAGTACTAGAGGGGGTGGTCTAAAGTGAAGAGTATTGTTTTGTTTGTCTTCTTCAACACAAAGATCTGGATGGAAAAATTAGGCAGGAGCAGGATGTCAGTATGGTGTTTCCAAGCCCAGGTGTGTACTCCCTCAAGACAAGGGAGATGAGTAGGTGTTGTGCAGTCCTGCAGATTTCCCTTCAAAGATTTGTCACAGTAAATCTATCTTCCTTGGATTGTACTCTAGATTCTCAAGGAAGCATGACTAGACCTTTGTGATCAAAGCAGGGTACAGTACAGCAAAGTGTTATTCACGAATTGTAAATACAGCTTGTAAGAGTTTATCTGAATAATCTTTTCCAGACTCGCAACCCATACAAACATCTCAGGGTCCAGAAATGGAAAGATGTCCAAAATTTCTGGTTCATAATACAGTATTTCAAAACAGACATCTCCTAATGTTGCTGAGATCCCAAGCATCTTTACTTCAGGACAAAACACATATGGTTCGACCCATTTTCTGCAGGCTGCACAATAAATAACAATTCTGGTCACCCCAAATGATCAATAAAGAGCAACAAAAGCTGTTTTTCATTACTTGAAGAACTATGAAAGTAAAAATGCAGTCCTTACATGCAATGATTTCAAGTGTTTTGACCTCTATTTGTGGTTGCTCCCAGACTGACTCCATAAAGTTGTGGAGTGTTGGATCATTCAGTTTGGATCTTGCTTCAAATTCATAAAGCAGCAACAATGTGTCTGTTGGGTCTTTAGCAAAATCTCCTACAGAAGAGACACAACTGCACATAGGCAATGTTCCATTTTCTTAAAGCCACATGGTGTACCATACAGTATAAATTTGGCTTCCAACAGGCTGGAAAACCATTAAGGTACTCAGGTTTAACAGTAAAGCAAGTGTAAGCAGACTCGGACAGAAACCTCCGATATCCAAAGCACAACCCCACCAACCACCACACCTTGAAGTCTAAGTTTCTTATGACATTTTTAATGCATCTTAAAATGGAAACTCCACAGAATCCCGAACCTACAACTAAAATGAAAGTAGACCACAGGCCAGACAAGGAACGCTGAATGGAATTTTTCTACCAATATACTACAAAAGAGGTGAAGCACGCATCCTCTAGGCTAACAGCCACTCAGCATCTCAGCTGTCAAGTGAAAGCACACCCATCTCCAGTAATACCTGATCTAAATTGACACAGACTAGTCAGGGAACAGAGGATGGGTTTGGGCACTTCAAAGTATGTAGTGGGCCTTTCTGTATTCTGAAATGCCTTAGATGGGAAGAGGCTAGTAAAACTTTAAAACAGCGTAAAAGCGACTCCATCTAGAGCAAAAAGCTTGGAGTTTCTTTACATTTAAGCCAGTACAGTCAACTCAACTTCACTCTGAAAGACTGTTACAGGCTTCGCAGCACATGTACAATAAAAAGTCTGCAATGAGATACAAAAAACAGTAGTTGGGCTTTGCCAATTCTTTTATCATACTGCCATATATCTGCTTCAACACCCTTCAGCTGAGACAGCAATTCCACACGCCCTGTATTTTTCATGAATATGGTGACTAAGTCTAAGAGTTACGTGTGCTGAACAGGCACACTTTGTGGCTTACCTGTAAATTTCAGAACCTTCCATACCTCCTTGCATGTCTGGAGATGTTGAAGGGCCTGAGTCAAAAGCTCCGCCTATTTTATAAAATTTAAGGAGTTATTTTTGTCATAGCTTTAAAAGTAAAAGGAACATACATGCCAGAACTAGTGGGATCTTTATTCTAACTATAAAATAAATTAAAAACCAGCCTAATTGGTACATCATCTACACCAGTTACTGGTTTGGGTTTTTTTTCCTCTCTCTTTTTCAAAGACTTCCACATCTCAGACAAAGCCTCTTCACAATGAACATTCCATTGGTCTAGAACGAATCATATTCCTATGGGACATAATTTATTTTAGCTCCCAAGCATAAATAGTGCTATTCAGACTGGCAAACCACCAAATCCCACATCACAAATTGCTGTGCATCGCTCTCCACAAAAGTAAATTTCTACCACAATCACTGAACAGCAGACTTCCGTACTTCCTTCACAACTGCTGTACATTTCCCTTAATCTTCTTACCGCAGTAAGTACAACATGACAAAAAAGGATGCATGCATAAAAAAAACAAAAAAAAAATGAGCTTTATCACCACCATACAGGTAACTATTTTCAGCAAAAGCATAATCCTAAAGATGCAGCAATCATCTGCCTGATCAACCAACATTTAGCAGCAGACTCCCCTACATAATACATAAGGTGGTCTGAAATTCGTCTAAGAAAAGTTACTGTCATGACCCTTTGCTGATATAAATCTGTTCAAATTCACTGAAACCAACAGAACTAATTTAAAGAAATCCAACATTTGGAAAGCATGAGGTGCGTTGATTCTAATTAACTAAGAAAGGTTCCCATGCCAGCATTCTCAATATCCTGTTTTGATCGAAAAACACTAAGACTTCAAAATCAAAAGGAAAAAAATGCTACCCTGACACATACAGAATCGGTGAACAGAGCAACACCCTACCTGTTCAGAAGGTTTTACTTGTTGTCTTCCCATTTCCAGATCAACTGCAGCTGCCATTAACAGGCACGTCCTCTGAGCAATCAGAACAGCTTTGTCAGAAGGACAAAACTGGGACAACTGACACCAAAAATAGGAAAAGGTAATGAGAATTCTGTCCATATAAAGGAATTTGCTCATGAACAGATGATTGCTCAGTCTCCTTTATGTCGCTTTTAGTAATCAGTCGTGAAAAGTATATAATCATATTGCATTTTTACTTGTACCATTACACAAGAAGATTTATTTAAATATGAAGTCTAAAGCAGTGTTGGCATACCCTCTCTGCTAACATACAAAACTGGTGTTGTTGGTAGAAGTTCTGCATGGAGATGAGGACTTGCGTACTTAATATGTTTGTACTAATGATCCAGTTTCTAAACTTCAGCCATTTATTTTAGAAATTTCTCATTGAAGTCTCAGTTTCTTATGATATTTTAAAGCAACAGAATGTGAAGTACGACAACAATGCCTACATTTTTACTTACAAGTCAATCTCCTCCTAACAAAAGTGCTCTATCTTCAGAGCATGCAAGCATGTTTCCAAGGAGATACCCAATGCATGGATTTAAATTCTAACAGAATGACAGATGACAATATTCCTCAATCAGAGTACATACCTTGAAAGACAGCAGAAAAAAATCCCTCATCTTTTCTGGGCAGCTGTTGAACTGCACAGCCAAGTTCCAAGCTAGCAAGACATGAAAAAAGAAGACTTGAATAAAATTCTTCAATGTTATGCATATGCCCATCTAATCTCTAGTAACAGGCAGTTCACATTCTACAATTCAATTTCTTAAACAAATTACCATCAACAGTTCATTTGACAACAGCAAGAATATTAGTTATTAGCGATTTGTTAAAATAATATATTTGTGACTTCAAATTTTGTATTAATAATTTCATTATAACCAAGTATCCACTCTATCACAGACTCTTCCCACAACGGCATGAATTGGAAGAAGCCCTTTTGTACATTAGGAAACAAAACCAGTAGCTGAAAAAAAGTGTTGAACAGGACAAATTAAAGAAAGAAAAAAACCCACAACATTTTGAAATATTGCCCATTTTACCTCAGCAGGGTCAACAGCAATTAACCAAATGATTCTGATTAGTAAATGGATGAGCCATCTAAAGACAGTCAAATGATTTATTAATGAGAATGTGACCTAATTATGTGTTTAGATCTCACAGTGACTTTTCAGATTCTAACTTCTTGTAGTTTATTTCTGTAGCCTCCAAACTGTTTGTTCCGTGAGTGAGAATGCTGCCCTGGAAAGGTCATGGTCACTACAGATTCAATTCACACTTGAGTTATTATATTTGACCTTTGCTGCATCTCTCACTCTTTTGCTACTCTTTTTTGGAGCACAGCTATGTTGTGAGGATACGTACAAAAGTTTATGAAGGCAAATGTCTGCTATTATTTTCAACTATTTAATCTCCTGTATGCTCTAGTAGAAACAAAAATCTGAAAAAAATGATTCAATCTGTTACTCTACACTTATATTTTTATCTATAGACAGCAAATGCACCAACTCCTTTACCAAAGCAGTGTAACGAAGACTACTAAGTAAGGATCTAGAGATATGCTATGGATAGCTTTTACCACAGCTTCATGGGAGCTGCCTTTCCCATGAGGAACCACTTTATGTATGATGACATTTGCTGGTTAGATTGCACATCCGGCAGTTCACGGCAAACTCCAGGACTGCTTATTCAAGGGACTAATGAAAACTGCATATCTAAGTGGTAGAGGTATTTGCCTGATATGAGATTTTACTTCTGTAACAGAGTCTTGGTAGTGAAGGGACAACTAAGAGAAAAATGAACCCTGAAGAGTTGTATCATGGACACACACAACATTCCTGTGGTGAAGGGAATAACACAACAGCTACCCTATCACAGGCCTTGTGTTAGTATTTGTCTTGATAGCTGACTTAAAACATGACCCATATCAGATAGTTTCAGAAGACAGAAAATACAGCAGGAGAATTTCTAGACTACTTAAGACCAAAGGTGACAAATTTACAAATCTAATACATCTTTAAACACTTCTTTCTTCCTTACGGTCTGGTTAAGTGGAGGTGGAGGGGATTCAGTTTAGATATTGAGAGTGCGACCTACCAACTTTTCTAAACCAGTGAGCTTCAAGGATCCTCGCGTCCCCTGTAAATTTCTCTTCTGTGAAAGACTCAGCAAGCCTCTTGTGAGCTGCAGAAAACGTGTGGTTCAATACACAAATAACACTTTCTAAACAGAATAAAAACATTTCCAAGTCTAATAACCACAGTACAGAACAGCTTTCAAAACTCACAGATAATCTTTGATAAAGAGTTATTCCCACAACCTAAATGAATAGGCTTGATCAGAGAAGCTTATGAAAAACATCAAAAGGTGCCTCAAAGAGCATTTTAGAAAACGTATAATGAGGAGACTAAACATTTGGTTGGTATGGACCTAATCATATCATAAAATGTTCACAGATGGAAGAACTACAGAAAATGTAAATAAAACAAAAGCATACCCAAGGCCAAGTATGTAAGCATTGAACCGATATCTTCATCTCTGTAACGGAGGAAAAATTAAGTTTAGAAAATATTTTAACTTTCTTACACACTATTTATATTGGAATACAACATCTCTGTAGTTATGGATATAATCATCCTTCCCCCAACAAACATCTCGGGCATTGGAAATTTATAGCATTTGAAAATGCGGAAGGAGTATTGAAGGCCTGCAAAAAGTTTTATTGATCTGCAGGAACAGTAGAAGTACAGCAGGGGATTTTCTCAGTTGTTGGGGCTGCAAGTTAAACTTCAAACCCTATTGACACTAAGATGTTTCCCTGACAGCTGAAATCCAGCAGTACAGTCTTCCTACTTCAAAGCCAACACACCACTTGTGAAGTGGCTCATCTTCAGCAAGGGAAGTTCTCACTCAGAACCTCTGTAAGATATCACATCCTATTGTCAAAGTTAAAGAGGTTAAGAGCTCACATTCCCCAACAAAAATACCTGACAGTCCAACACATTAATATAGAGCAAGGCAAAGAACAAATATTTAAAGGAAAAGTTACACAAGTAGAAAAGATGTTCCCATGCGATGTCATAAGGTCAAGTTGGGAACTCATCTAGGTGGACTTCTTACTAGCAAAAAACCTAAATCTTAATTATTCTATAAGAAAATAAGCTCAGCAAGAAAATATTACACCACTTGTAATACCCACAACATATACAAACCATGAAAATGGTTTTGCAAATGGACTCACCTTTTCTCTTCGCTTTCTGACATAATCTTTGACAGCATAAGACGAACCAAACACCTAAATATGAGACAAACAAGCAATGAAGAAACAAGATTTTTCTTTTCCAACAGTGTACTTTGCCCTAATTTTCTAGAAAGGATCCCACTTTTCTTCCTTATGCTGTCAGACTGCAGAACTCACAGAATTTGGAGTGTCAAACCGAGAATAAGATTACACTGTTTCCCACCCTACCGCCTCATTTTGTATATCACTGTTAAGTCATGTAATAGTAAATGTATTTTCACAAAAGCTTTAAGCAAATACTGGAATAAATACATGAGTCTCAGAACGTTTGTTTTTATAAACATGATGGAATATTTCAATAAGAAGATACCGTCTCATCAGAGGATACAAACTGGTATTTTCACCAAATGTATTGTTGCACTCTTCAGAGCTGCTGTTGTTCACCTGTTCAAACCACAATATAACCATACAATTCAGAGCAACTAATACGGTTTGTTGGGAGAGACTTGGAACATCTGTAGATACTAGGAGATCAGGTTTGAGGTACTTATGCAGCACCAAAAAGACTGCTAACTCATCTTTTATCTACTCAGTTTTCCACCTTCCTCAATGTAACAGATTCTCTTTGGAAAATAAACAAGAAAACCTTCTCTTTCCTTGTAAATACATTGAATTCTCACTTTAAAGCTGCAAATAATTGTCGGCAGTCTTGTAAATGTGCAGACAAATATTCCAAAGCTTTGATAGCCACAACTTGCTGTTCATTCTGAAAAGAAATTAAAGCATGTTTGTATACACTGTGCTACCTCAGTTACCACAAAAAAAAAAAAAAAAAAAAAACCAAACCATAGAAAAAAACAAATCAACAGCACATTCCAAAACTCTGCGCAGTCTATGAGCAGGAAAAAGAACAAAGGAGACTGCACAAAAGAGCCTCAGAATCAAGAGAAAACCATAAGGAGAGATCATATGATTCCATGCACAGAGAGCCTATGGCAAGAACAGCATCAGTACAGACCGGCAAGGCTTTCATGCCTGCAGTGCTAGGAACAAAGCCCTAACAGGCAACCAAAAGCCTCTTCTAATTATGCCAATGTAATCAGCCAGTTCAGATATCACTCAAGCCACCAATCAAGAGGCAAACAGGAGGGACAAAAGTCACTTCACAGACTTTCATTGCTAATTTGCTTGTATTTTGCACACAGGTTCTCCTTAGCACATCAAAGGTCAAATCCCAGATGCAGGAAAAGAGGTAACATGTTGCTAAGGAAAATTTTACAGAAATACACCACGTTATTTCCAGACACCAACATTTATAACACATAAACCTTTATTCTCCTGAAGAAGTATTAAAAAATAAGATTTCTTTATATATGAAATCAATATCTACTTTGCATTACACAACACGTTTGTGTGACACCTTGGTCATGGAAGCACGAAATACTTAAGAAATGCATGAAACACAAAGAAATATTAAAAGCAGGGCGGGGTACAGAAGTAACAGCTGTCCTGCTTGTATCAATAAAGCAAAGTAAAAGCAACATTATCTGCTCTACCTCTAAAGCAATCTGGGCAGCTAAACTCAGGAGGTTGGTGCCTGTATTTTCATCCAGTCTCAGCTTGTCTTCACATTGAGATGACTTTTCCGCTAGCTTCCCCATTTCGATAACTGCTTCCACAGCTGAAATATACATAGGTGAAAGTGATATTTTTTTTTAGAAGCAACTGGCAGGTGGAAAGTTCTACTGTTTTAATGAGGCTTTAGAAACAACTTTAAAAAATTATAGCCTTTCACAGTATGAAAAACCAAGACAAAAAAACCTGACCATACCAGCGCTTCTCCACAATTATGCATTTCCTCCTAGAGAGTTGCCAAAAGGACTTCCAAGCTACTAATCTAAGGAAACAAGGATGCCATACAAACGAAACTCTATCTCATATCCTAAATTTTACTCTGCTAAATAACTGTTTGTCACCAAAGACAGAAGACTTTCGCTGATACATTGCCTGGGCATGATTCCAAGCTCCCACATCTTGGCTTATACTAAGCATGCTGCTACTTTTATGTTCAAACTGTGCTGTGGTTCCCACTCTGCATTATGTGAAAAAATTACACTGTCATTAAAAAGATGTATAGAGAACAATTAATTGGCATAGAACTCACCAGAAAATAAGCTCTGCATGTTACTCTGTATTCTAAGTAAGTACAGACTGTAGTTCTCAATTTTCATTACTTGACCTAAGATCCTTATTAAAATACGAAATTGCAGAACGCATTACAAGGAAGAAAGAGTCTACAGAGAAATGTCCTCTTAGTAATTCATGTATTTTCTGGTAACTTCAGGCTCCACTTGTCCAGAGAAATTAAGAACAGTAACAATTGTTCCTTTAAGGTTCATTTAGCTCAGTATCCTTTTCTTATATTGTATATGCAATATAAAAGAATATTAGAAACAGTAAATGTACGATTCTCACCCTGGGATGCTACTATAGTTTATGCCCATGAGGAAATTAGAGACTTCCTAGCCAGGAGCTCCATTCCAACAATATCAGATACGGCAATGGAGTCTACATCTTGCATATTGTGTATTAAAAGCATCCCACTCCAACAGTTTAAATCTCCAACCTGACAGTTTCAATGACTTTATAGGCCCTTCTTCCAGCTACCCTCTACTGTGTTTTTCTCAAGATGCACAGTCCAAGTCTGCTCAGGATTTACTAATATATTGGCACTTCTGCTCCCTGTAGTGGGACTTTATCTTTCAAGTTCTACCTTTATCAGTGTCCTTCTCCATCACTGCAATCTTATAGACACTGAATTTAGTAAAGATGCTGCTTGGATCACACCTCTCTGCTTCTTTAACTGCCTCTTTAGCCTATTCACAGAGGACATAAAAGGAAATCAGCATAGTAACATCTTGAAATTGGTAATAAAATTTGCAATAGAAGAGAACTAAAAACATATACAAACTGTTTAATGGTTATATTGTTGGTATTTATAGCATTACTCAAGAAGTTTTGTTTAGCAACATCTTCCCTGGAAAGAAAAGCAAAATTAGGAGGAGCAGAAGACAGCACCAAAGGCTGATGATGACCAGACTGAGGAAAAAGCCAATTCCTGAAAATTACAGTTACAGAATCAGAAAGTAAGAGAAGCCCTGAGAATGCTGAAAAATTAAACGCCCTTCTGTCACTTTGTACTGTGAAGATGAACACCCCCAAACCAGAAGGCCTGGACAGAAGGAGATGCACTTCTCTGCAATGTGAGAGCTAACACATTGCTGCGGGAAGTCCTAATGAGACACGTCAAATGCTTTTCCTGCCAAGGCTCATCTCTCCTGAAGAGAAGAGGACCTCTAATCTGAGAGGAAACCTGATATAGAAAGACAAGGTCATACAACCGGTGGACTCTTTCCCCCGTTAGAACAACAGGTGATATAAGAGGCACCTAAGAGGCAGCTAAGATGATGGACAATGTCTCTCTGCCAGATGATGCAAGATAAGCAAAGACAATTACCCCCTCAAAGCAAAAGAGGTACATAAGAAGATGTAAATTAAGTCACAATGGAATACCTAAAAAAATAAAAACAATGCAAATAAATAGATAAGTATACGCATACATTTTATATAATATACCTTGTCAACTTGTTTCAGATGAAGATAGCAAGAAGCCATGTTCCTCTGCAGCTTAGCCAAGTTCTGATCTATCTGCCCAGGTGTGTAGAAGCTGGCAGAATAATTGTACCAGTGAAGAGCTTCAGAATAGCTTTTTGCCTAAGAAATTTAAAAAAAAAAAAAAAAAAGCAAAAAACAAACACACCCTTATTCTGGTGATTAAATTCCTATGTTTTCCCAAATTAAAAAAAAAAGGCATAGGAAATGAAAGATTTAGATAACCAAGTACTTTCTAATGTAACCTTTCCCCTCGAAGAGCGATGCACATCGCAAATACTATGCACAAGGAGTAGCAGCTTAAAGTAACAACTGACAGCCAGAGGATAAGAACTGTAAAATAAACAACTCAATGTAAAGAATATTTTCAGGTTTTTGTACCCTTCCCATAACAGAACCAAGATGATGGGCTCTACAGGTTCCTTGGCTGATCAATTCTGGCTATACGTTCCCATGTACAAACCTTGAGATGAGACTACCTGAAACTTAATGTTGTCATAGTAAATAGCACCCAGCTGGATGAACACAAAAGTAGTGCCAGTGAAACGGGGATCTTAGTAACAACTTGCACTCTCACCAAAAACAGACATACCACGGAATTCACAAAAAAAAGCAGACCCTGATTTTCACTGAGACAAATAAGAACACTACTGTTTGGTCCCAAACCTCATAATGTTTGGCAGCTCTGTCCCACAAAATGATGTGCAGCTTGTTCAAGGCTTCAGGCAACAGCTGTTTCCCAGTATAATGACCTGAGATGATAATGCAAATCATCACTTTACAAGAATTTCAAGAAGCACACTGATAAGCACCTCAGAACTATCTGAGAAAGACTGTCCAACAGCCCATAACAAAAACCACTGACACAGATATCGTTTCAGCCAGGACCCAGTATTTAATTTACTGCTTATGAAAAAAACAAACCCCAAGCCCAAACAGGACCAAGTATTAATATTATACAGAACTTCTGATAAATGTTTCTAATCCCACATGCATCAGTCACACACAGCCTACAATAAGGAGGAATTGTTCTAGCAAGTGAACTTTATCATGACTGCCATTCATTACAGAAGTTAAGAGCTGCCATGCAAATGAAACATAAGAGAAAACAGACACAAATACTAAGAAAGATGAGAATAAACAAAAAAAAGTGAAAATCCAGTTTTCAGTAAAGAGCAACAAAAGATATATACAGACCTATAATAATTTCTTCAATCTTTTGCTTAGCAAGCAGCTCCCTCTTATTCTGCAACAGGAACTCAATGTGCAGCAGAGTAATTTTTCCAAGGTCAGGTGAAGACTGAAATCGTTCAGGAACGGATTTCAGAAAATCAAAACCAACTGATTCCCTATTCACAGAGATGCATTTTTAAGAGGCTGTACAAGAAGAGCGGTTAATTTCCCATTCTAAAGAATAACATTCACACCATACAGTATATGTCTCTCATTGATACCACTGCCACACAAATCACACTGGCAGAGCAGCTCAAGGTATGAATTTACTGCAGTTCATCCATTCAGCAGTAATGCCTATTAGCACATCCTTGTTCCACAGTATTCACAAGAGAGTGAATTCAAAATGAAAGAATAAGAATTTACTGCAAGATAGAAGCATTTACAAAAGTAATAATGACATGGCATTCAACAGCGTGAAATATCATGCTTCAACTTATTTCGCTGTAACTTGTTCATCCTTACATTGTTTTTCAAAAGAATGACTCTAGGACTTCAAACTCTTTCATCCTGAGGGCTGGTTAATGAATATGGAAGGAACATTTCAGCCAGATAATTCAAGATTCATACATATATATTATTCCAGATATATTATTCCAAGTATATATTAAAACTACATACGAAGAATCTTAACCATTCCAAAGTAAGGCTACCATATTGTAAATTGCCACTCATCATCTGACACGCTATTCTGCTGCTGTCATAACCTGTTTCACTGGACTACCTTCCTTTTTATTCAAAATAAAGTATCATTGTATAAAAGCTATCCTTGCTTATAAAAGAACATCTACAAAGCCCAAATATTGTGTTTACCCCACTTAGTGATGCTTTCAATACCTGCCATGCTCCAGCAGCAGTTTGGCAATATTCAAGCAAAAGTCTAAAGACATCTCATGGTGCAGGAATTCTGAAACAGCTAGACAGAACACAAAGCAGTTGAGATTAAATAATCAATTTGTATAATTAACTGCTCAGTTTACCATTTACCTCTTACAGCATCTTTAAAAAAAAAAAAATAACAAAATCACCCCAATATAATAATTCTAAACCAAAAGGAATAATAAAACATGTCTATCGTGCTTTGACTTCCCTTTCACTGTACAATTAATGTAGTACTACAGAAAGGTGAGACTGATAGTCCTGCAGTTCTAGCCCTCTGTCTCTTTAAACAGGAACAGCATAGGCATTAGTAGCACAAATTTTTGCCTGAAGCTGCTTTCCATCAAAATATCCCATCCTTATGCAGCAGGAACCACTTAAGGCTGAGGTCAGCACTCACACTGTGTACTGGTATCACATTGCAGTGGGAACCACTTAGGCCTAATGCATCAGCTGTTGAATTGACTGGTGCTGATAAGAAAGTATCAGCTTTAGACCACTCAGATAAAGTTTAAAAACTGCCAGACTGTTGGATGGTTAGCAACAAGGTTTATATATTTATAGCTTGCATGAGATCAGAGAAGGAACACTCAGGGACACGACTGTGACACCTGTTAAAGGAAGCATTTCTAAGGCACCTCTGTACAACATAAGATTTCAGTCAAATGCCTAAAACTTAGCAGGAATCTTCACCCAAAAGAAAGAGAAATTGCAGCACAAGGACACAACACTCTTTTCTTCCAGCCATACACGAAGAATACAGACATCCACTCATTAATAAACTTGCTGGAAAAAATTACTAAAGTCTTACTGCTACTAAATATAACCAGAGTTTGTTTTGATAGGTAACATAATTCAAACTGCAGAACAGAAGCCAACTACTGCAACAGTAAGTTTTGAGTAACTGTCCACTTGAAAGCTGGCTGAAATTCCCCAGGAGTAATCTGAAGTGGGGTTTCCATTCCCACTAGTCTGGCATCATTTAAACTATTCAGCTCACTACAAGAAATTCTTCACCTCATCCAAAATTTATTTCTCAGAGCATTCATTATGCATTTGATGTTTTCCAACCATGAAGAGAACAAAACCTTTCTTCCTTAAGATTTTATTAGTTATGGAAATAAATTTCTCCTGATACATAATGCTTTCTACAAAAAAGTCCCTGAAAAAACTTTCTTCTCCCCTCCTACCAATCGAAAAATCAGTAGTCTCAAGTCACAACTTTGAAGAATAAGGAGAAAAGAGTTTATATGCCCTAAATAAACTAAATACACGCTGGTAACATGTTTATAATTCACACTGGTCAGCATTTGATGCCTCTTGGCCAAAACCTGCAAAATCACACAGAGAACAGCAACGTTTCCCAAGCCTTTCTTCTATGCTGACTGCGCAAAAGACAATCCATCTCCTGTTTGAGTGACCTTAGGCATATATTTAAAATAAATCATACCTTTACATTGCTACATTTTCACTGCTGTCACTGTAACAGGCTTCAGAGTCTTCCCCTTTCCCTATTTCCTGCAAATCTACTTAAATTCTAAACAAAAATGAAATCATGCTTAATTCAAACTTACATTAGCACCTGGATAACTCCTCTGTGAACACTGACTACTACCTCTTGCACTCCAAAACTAGAACAAAATTTAACTAATGAAGATTCCTCTAAAACACACGAGAAGGGGATTTATTTTTTTTCTTGCCTATCTACAGCTCAGGCCATCTTCTTAGACATGGAGTAGTATGATCTTACTATGAAACCTATATAGACCTGTGATACCTGAGTTGATATCTTCATCTGATGCTCCACTTTTAAGAAGAATTTTAACTTTCAAAAAAAAACCTGCTGGATGCAAATTCTCCTGCACAATGAAAAACAATACGTTACTCGCACAGCTCTTTGTAAAATACAAGTTCTGTGAGAGTCCAGCACACTCATAAGACAGACAAATATCAGGAAATCACATACACTCCACTATATTTGTATTCTTCAGCTCCATTTTAGTGACCAAAGCAATAGGTAGGCAACTGGAAATATTTTCTTCTTAAAAAAATATATGCATCTTTATTATTTATTCTTATACTGCCAAAAGACTGTGAGGATCATGAAAGCAAGAGATACATGATCCTCATTTTGCTGTGGCCCATTTTCAATTCTTTTAAATGGAAGCTGAACAATACTGAATGATAGAAACATTTCCTGCTTTTCTATGTGTGAATTGGCTGGATAACTTTAGAATGTGATCAGAATTCAAAGGAGCTTATAATAATGCCAAATTTAGAAGAGAACAACAATGGGAGCAAAAGGAAATAATGAAGACTGTATACTGGAGCTTTCACTAAAACCCTGCACACTTCCAACTCTAGAATAAAAATGTTCTTCTAGTTTTCCAGGCAATATCAAAACATACATATCAAACATGATGACAAATGCACTTTCCACCTCAAAAGATTATGTGAAAGTAAATACAATAAAAACTGCAAAGGACATAAGTACTGTAGTAACACATTATTTAAACGATTAAAATACACTGCCTTTTAACGTGATCTCACAAATCTGTATATCATCACCTCTCTGAAAGTTTTAACAGCATGCAGAAAACTGAATTTGAGCTTTCATTTAAAACTGGCTTTTATACTTACGACTCATTTTCTGTGAAACAGATAACAGAAATTTAAAAATAGTCAACCAAAGACAAATATAATTTTTTCAAATGTAAGCTACTCAAACCAACCTGAAAAGATAGAAGCACAAAGAAGTCTTTATATGGGAAATAAAATTTGTGCAAGAGCAAGATACCTCACTGCAGTGACTGCTTAGAGATATATGAACTTTCTTCAGAGTAGCTGCTATGTTTATACAGCTCATTTTTCAGGTTCCAGAAGAAATGCAGTCATGCTAGCAAAGCGCAATAGTTAAATTAATTGTCTCAATTAAGATTGATGTAGCATGGCTACACAGCTTTCAAAACAGAACTCTGTCTGGTTCTTCCTCAAATATTTGTACAGATAATGAGATTGAGACTCAAAATGTTGTACAGATGTATCCGTTATAACCCAAAGCAAGACAAAAGGTCTGGTGCATAAAAAGCCAGCTGCTATAAACCTCACGTGGCCCACCCTGTAGTTTACTCTGTTTGTACAGTTTTCATGAATATTTGTCAAAGAAATTTTATTGATATATCAAAGGACCTCACTATTAATAGATACAAGGCAGTGAGACAGCTCTTCATCTACATGCAAAGAATTATTTCTCTATAAAAAAGTTCGAAACATCAAAACATACTTATGGGTATGAAAACCAAAACAAAGAAAACAAGACACACCAGTGATGAATGTGGTCCATGTTAGTATGTTAATAAACGCTTGGGTTTCAACTCCTACAAACCATAAACAGAGTAACACACTGCTACCTGATTTGCCAAGTTTATAGCTTTCAATGCCTTGTCAAGATACAGACTGCAATCCCACTCGAAATACGCTGTAGCTAACAATCGCAGCACTTTAGCCTGGGAAGAAAAAAAAATCCTGGAAGTTGAAATTCAAAAATAGCCACATCTGAACATAGATATGAATACAAAAGACTTAAAATTGAAGGTCATGAAAAATAAAAGATCTCTGAGTCAAAAAAATGCCTGCCTGGTATCAGACATAAAAAGCAACTGCTCTGTTCTGAAGCATATTCAGTCTTCAGCACAGCAATTCACAAAGGACATGACAAAACCTATCAGAAATGGTATAGATGTAACTCATGTTGCCTTGAAAGAAGAGAGGGAAGGCAAAAAAAGATGGACTTTCAGGGTCTACTTCAGCCCTACTTCTACAATTTAATTTCTGTGAAATATCTACATAGATTAAAATGTGATTTAAGGGTGCCCATCAGTGACTGAACTCACAGCAACTGAACTTGCAATTTTGCAAAATTTGACAGCAGACAGCGCTAAAGAGGAGGCCAAAGAAGCACTCATCGGGTTTGGCAGAGCAGTGGCAGAGGATGAAGTGGAGTCGGGTTATCAAAATCCGCCCAGCTGTAAACACCAATTTCTCTAATTCTTACCTGCATTTCTTTGCCAACAGTATATTTCATGTCCATCTTCCCAATGTCATAACTCTGGCTATGAATGATAAACAAAAGTTAGAACTAAATGGAATGACAGAGACAAATCCAGCCACTATTCCAATATGCACAACATTACCATCCTTTCCCACTTCTTAATCAGTTAGAAACAACATAAATCATATGTTGTTAATCTCAGTGTTAACTCTAGTAAGACTACAGTGTTTTCTTTCTAAATCCTCACATTAAAAATTGTACTCAATCACTTTCTTCAACCTGTTGTACCACCTTCTATAACATCTACTATTCAAACATTTCAGTTTGAAACATTTCATCAGTTTTAGCCACAGGGGTTTTGAAGAAGTGAGTGTTCTTCTCATCTGATATATAATATAGTCATACACAAATGTTGTACATGACCTAGTCTCAAGATCACAGCAAATCAATAGCAGAGACAGAAACAGAGCCTAGGAGTCATGGTTCCCCATTCTTTTTCTAGAAGTTAAATGACAGCACAAACCACTACCCAGGAGAAAACACAGTAGTAATTCTATAAAATCAGATATGACTGCAAATGCCGCGAATGAAGAACTCTTAAGAAAAAAACAGTAACCAGGCATTTGTTTCACAATCTTAATACATTCTCAGTACAGGGAAATATTAAGCCACTAGAGGGAGCTACTTTTCTTTCTCCGGACAATTATTTGCAAAGGTTTATTTTTTCTTCAAATCTTGTCATCAAGACTCTGTATTTAGTTTTCCACAAGAATAAAATATAAAATAATCCCCAAAGCACCAGCTACAACTAATTCTAAGCATTTCTACAAATCCTCCTGGACAACATTTGGGACCATAACTATTTTTAATTTGACATGTTGACATTCATTTTCTTCTGAATATTAAAAACAAAGAACAAGATATTAAAAAAAAAAAAAAAAAAAAAAAAAATTCTGAGCTGAGGCTGTGACCTTAGCATGAAGATACTCCTCCTGACATCTTTTATTCCTTAGTACTTCCACATTACGTTTTTGGCTTTAACAATTTATTTTTCACATTCATGTTTGGGTCTTTCATCAGTCAAAAATTTGCTCTCAATGAAGCATCTCCTTCATGAGAAATTCAAATAATGTTTAAAACAAATCCGTTTAAAACCAGTCAAAAGAATTCATCTACTCTTTTCCAAAGTTTTCAAATCCCTTCACTATTATTTATGAATGGCAGAAGAACTGAGAACAGCCTCTTCACAAAATCAATTGCATTGGGAGAAATGCTAGGGAGAGAATTGACAAGAACTGTGAAAAGATGACTTTCATTCTAATGACATGAAGATTGATGTGGAAAGCACACATAAATGTCAGGCAACATGGTAAGACAGTCACTAAGTATGTGCTCAGCTCATTTCATTCAGCTAAAACCTTGTATTCTCACATTTTTAATTAGATCCCTGCTCTTCCTTGCTCACTCCTCTCCTTCATGCATATTTTTACATCTCAAAAGCAGGATTTCATTTTGTTTGCCTTTGCACGTTACCTGAGCCAGAAGGAGCTCTGTTCATATTTCTTCTGTTCATAGGTTTCCACTCCAAAATTGTAACAGAGAATTGACAGGTAACAGGTCTGCAATAAAAAGACCCCTGTGTCTATAAGGTTCTTGTAGAAACATCATTAGACCTATGGCACTCCAGTCTCTAGTTCTTGAAAATGCATTTTACTTTAAAGATATTTAGTTACCCCTTCTGATCTTATACAAGGCGATACTGAATGTGACTAAAATGAAATCATAATTGTGTGGGAGAGTGAAGCATCATTAACCAGTCCAGCACACACAAACCAGCAGGATTCTTGAAACACGTGAGCCCAGACAGTTCCTTCAAGAAATCACACTGAAAGCACTAGAACTGTGTAAAGCAAACAAGAAAAATTAAAAGCTGAGGGGGAAAAATGAATACAACTTCTTTTTTTTTAAAATGACAAAAAAAGTTTTATACAATTAAGTGAAGATGACTCTACCTCTTCCATGTCATGCTTCTTCCCAGCGTGACTCTCTAGGGTTAAAAAAGATCATCCACCTTACAAGCTTTGGGAGAACACGGGCTTTGAACAATTGATTATTCAGAGCACTGCTACTTTCTGTTTTCTCAGTCAGCCCTGACAATGTCTGTTCACAACAACTTGTCTTTCCTTTGAAATGACTTGCAGCTGTCATATGTCATCCACAGAACAGACAGAAAAGTCGTTTTATGTGCTAAGAGGTTGCCAATATTTATATCCATTTTGCCTCTGCAGTAACTTTCTTTTCCAAGTATAAATGATGTTTCTTGCAAGTGACTACAGATTTCAAATCCTCAGACAAGAATGAGAGGCAGCACATCTTGCTTCAAATTTATTATCTCACTGCAAACTAGAGACACAGATTCAATGTGCATGAACAAAAAACTCGATTGCTCTCAGATGTGAAACCCTCATTCTTCATTAGTTCATTTGTGAACGTTTTCTTTCAGAACAGAAAATTTACTGTACTGAGAGGGTTTCATGCAAAGTATTTAGCATAATGCTGTAGGCGTACTGTGGCATACCATGCATTTATTTGCATGCTTGCAAAAGAAGTACTTCAAAGGAAAATTAAAATACTATTTTCAGTACTATTTCACTGTGTTCCAGGCATCATAACACTAAATAACCCCACAAACCTGGAGCCTCTCTGAACAAGCATTTGGAAGAAATCTGGCATTTTAACCTGTAGGACAGGAGTTCCCAGTTGTGGTTCACAGACTACTGACGACCAAATCCACAAATCCTCTCCAGCTGATCTGTGGTACCATACATTAACATAATGCAACAATGTCCTTGTGATACTCTGCAAGTGCTCTCTGGCACAATGGGAGCCCAGTAGAGTCAAGGACTGACAGCTACCCAGTAGTCCAAAAGGTTTGAAGTCACCCAGCAATCATTTTAAACCAAAAGTAAATCGTATTTCTCATGATCAGAAACCTTGTCCTTGTCTGCATCAGTGCTCCCAGTTTGTGAAGACCATTCATCATGACAAGTTTAATATTATTTAATAGAGAAGTTTAAGCAGAAAGCACGAAATTCACTTCCAATGAAAAGAGGAACACTAATGCAAAGATCCTAGGGAGCATTTTCAACAATTCCAGTGAGAAGATCTGCTCTTACAATCCAAATCAAAGCTAGACCACTGCAACTGACTTAGTCACTCGGATGCACTGAACAAGGCCTGTAGATCACAAAAACCAATTCAAAATCAATTGGAGTTTAATTGGTTAAAAAAAAGTGTTTTTAACTCGTCCCACATTTCCACTTCAGAATTCACATCTACCCCTTTGAATTTTACTACCTGTTCCACAGAGAAAGAAACAAAGTGATTCCTAAATATTTGAAAAACATTAAAGGAATAGAATGAAAATAAACGTGGGAAAGTTTATTTGGATATAAACACATTAGACTTTCATGTTTGCTAACAAAGAACTAGTCTGCATATGCCAGAGTTTATTTTCTCTGGATGTGGTTCTGTGACACAAGAACTACAAAAAAAAGTTTAGTACAATAGGAAACCTCTATTCATAGCTCCACAGCTTCATGAAGGTGAAAATTAGTATTCAAGGTAGTGATGCATATCAAAAACTTAGTAACCTAGCTCCTCTCTCATCCCGTCTTTCTCCAGGCACAAGTTCACACAGGTACAAGTGAAGAAGTAACACACAAGATCTGGTTCTGCAGAAGAGTAGGTGGCATATTCAATTTAGAATTTTTTTGCCTTGACTACCGATTTGTTTTCTCTCATTCTTTAGAAAGAGTTTAAGATTCTATTTCAAATTATAAACCACATTAACAAGAAAATAATGAAATTTGAAGAAAAAAAAAGCAAAAATTCATGCAAAATATTTTCATGAAAAAACTGTAGTACAAAAATTTGGAAGAAGCAACCAACCACAGAAGGGATGCACAAGTCAGAGTACTTTTCAAAATCTTACAGGGCATATGATATTCTTTACTATATAGAAAGGAAAGCATATTTTCAAATTTTGGAATGATAAAGACGGTATCACTTACTTCTTTTGGCAATTTCATTAACATATCTTTGCAGCGCTGCACACACGTCATCGCTCTCTGAAAATCCCCTTGAGCAACTGCCTATGAAAGCAGCAGAGTATGCCAACATGCTGTTAGTGAGCAATTTATCTTTAAAATTGATTAAAAGACTGAGTCTCTAAAATAGGGTTTGGTTTTTTTCCCATTTGGTAAAGCTAGATTTGGGATTAGCTGTCTGTCCTTACAGCGCTACAATTATTCTGTATATTTCTATATATTGCAGATGACAAAGACATCCAGAAAAACACTGCAATCCTTAAGCAGTGTGAAAAGGCCAAAACCACCGAACAAGTTCATTCAGACATTCAGAAGTTAAGATGACACAACAGCTCAGCAAACCTTAAACCACTTGCCCAACAGTTTAGGGTCCCCCATGAACAAATTAAAAATTTTGGCCACTGCTTTGGCCTGTTTAGGGAAGCTCTTGAGAAAATTGGAAATAGGACTCTCCTAGATATTGAGGTCAGTGGAGTTACCGACAAATGCAGGCGACTACATCTTCTGCACTCGTACGTCTCTAATACTCTATACCATTGATAAAGTACTCAAAAACTTCAGTCAGACACAACAAGGCCTCACAAAACTTATATTTTCTAAGTTAGACACAAATTATTGTAATTTGTGTTGTTGCTTCCCCAGAAAACCTTTCGCACTATTTCAGACTTCTCTCACACTGCGCTAGGCTATCTTTTAATAGCTATCACCATGATTCTTAGCTCACTGTATGATGCCAGGGACTGAGACTTTAAAGACAATATCAAATGTCATGGGACACGCTATTTCCAAATCTTGTAATTTTATACTGATTCTGCCACTGTTTAAAGCCTTTCTATGTGGAAAGCAGCATGCACGAAGTCATGGAAGAGAGGGTACTCAGAAAAGATCTCTGTCTGGTGATGTATAATACTAATAGCTTTGGTGATGTTCGTGAGTTTGCAGAGTCACAAGCTACAGACAATTTGCACGAGTAGCTTATAACATCAACTTGTTAGATACGAACCTTGGCTGTTTGCAGCTATGATGAACATTACCTTCGTATGCTTTCAACCAGCCTAGCTTCAAAGACTAGCACAGTATTTCGAGCGTTCCAGAGTGGTTAGTCCCGCTGTGAACGTGTTACATGAATGCAGTTTGAAGACCCACTGGTCTACACCAGTCCTCCCCACCTTCTTCAGTCAAGCATAGGACACCTTTGGAACTGACACACTTATGATTCAGAAAGGCAGCTGCTTGTTTTATAAACAGCCATGCTAGCCAAATCAGAGAGCAACAAATCTGAACTAGAAGATATAAACACCACAGTAAAAATGACTGCGATAAATTAGGCAAATTAAAAATCATTAAATGATTGCAACACTGAATGCAAACACAAGATCTCCTATCTTACATCTAAGTGAAGGAAATGCACCCCTCAGCAAGTCTTCAATGCCAAGCACTCATACATCTAATAACTGGGTCAGAGTTTCCCTCCATAACCCTAGTGACTTATATGGAAAACTGGGAAGAACACATACTGATTCAGCCTGGTAAGAGAGTACTTTGAAGACGCTCTTCTCCACATCAGCTTTGTGTGCATGGATATCTGCTTCACCATTGCTCCCCTCAAGTAACTTCGCATACAGCTTTTCTATACTCTGGGGAACAAAGCACAGACATCACCAAGGAACTTACAAATAGGTGTGTTTATAAGGAACTAAAACTGGAAAAGAACTTACACTCATGGCAATCTCTAGAAATCCATCGGCAAGATCAGCTTTTCCAATATCTATCCATCCTTTCCCAGTTTTCATAGACATCTGAAGGACAAAATGGCAAGTGTTCCGTGAAAACACAGTCACTTTCAAGAGAGGCAACGACTGATCTCATCTCATTGATGCAAGTATCTAACACAGAAGAGGGGTATTTCAGCTCTTCAGTTTCTGACAAGTGCCTCTCACGTCTGAATAAAGTCTTTAACACTTAGATGCAGCATAAGACTTACAGTGCCTTCCTATACATAAGATTTTGAAATAAATTAATATGCTGCTCACATAACATTTCACTATATCATAAAGATGTGATGCTAACCACATTGTCCAACAAATCCTAGCGGCACTGGCTCAGCAAGGTATCCCTGCGATAATACAGGCCCCCCCTCAGAGTGCATATTCCACAAAACTCCAGGTATATTTCACTTCTTTAGCAAAGCAACTGTAATAGGGTTCAAAGGTTTCCCTTGGCGATCAACTGTACTTCATCGCTCACCCATCATCTTACCAAAATCTGCCTTCGAATTGTCGCCTCCGAAGGATCGCTGCCTTCACAGAGACACACCAGTCTGCAAGCAACAAATCGGACTGCAAGGAAACAGTGCAGACATTTTTAAGTCCCCTTTTCTCTTTTTTGTTTTAAGAAGGCCAGGCCCTGCCCTATCTGATATTGCCACTGTTTGACATTCTAAACCACAGATGGAAAAAAATGAAAGCTTCAAGAGTCAAAGCAGGCTGAATTTTAACCAAGCTCCTTAAAACTGCTTTTTAGGCAGTGAGAAAAAATATATATATTCTCATCAAAATATCTATTAAACACTCTAAAAAGAGTTTAAGCCAAATACACGGTATTGAAAGACTTAATTACATTGCAATGCTTACAGTAACATGTCCTGAAAGCCTCAAAACAGCCTTCAGCAAAAGAGGGAAATGAAGTTTAATAATCTTTATGTTTTCAAAGTAAAAAGCAAAAATATTTTCAGGCCCTCCTTATACATCAGGGACAGAAAAGACACCACTTAAAGTATTTAAAATAGCCTCTCCCTGGCCTTTCAGCTGTGATACAAGCTCTAAGAACATTATGCTCCATAATTACTATTTATTTTGTGTAAACATACCCTTTTCCCTTTCGTTGATATAATCTATTTGATGTAGGTTATACATAACTTTGACTATAATCCCTCAAGACAAAAATGTAAGCCAGATATTGCAATCCTGCAGAACCACATAAAGAACAGGCTGAGGGAACAGACAAAAAGCTGACTTTTGCTTTTCCCCAAGCCCTGCTCTCGGCTCAGAGCGAACCCACCAGCTGTATACCTGGCTAAAGCAGGGAAGTAAAAGATTAATTAGGAGGTTTTCTGTATGTAAACACTGATGAAATAGTTACATTAAAGAAAGAATCTCACCTGATATAAACTGTAACCAGAAGTCTAAACTTCCTTTGGTCACATCACCCCTTCACTAATGCTCTGGCATGGAAAGGGGGAGTGACAGGAATGCCTACACTGATTCTGCGTCCCAAGGAGATCACTATTACACCAGGATGCTTCTTCCTGAAGTGATTATACAAGCCCAGTTGTATGTTTCCCTCTGTCTACACGCTCTCTGCAAAGATCCAAAGGAATCTACAGCACTACACACGTACCTCTCAGCAGGGAGCTTTTTCTTTTCACACTACAGCACACAAAACATATTTAGGAAGGTAGAGAACACATACATACGTTTAGCTCTTTGCTCATCATTGATAACAGAAGCCGTGTGTTTGGTCACAGTCCAGTTCCACAGGCTTATTGCACACTCTTCAATCTGAGAAGAATAATTCTATTAGATTTAATTTTGTCCTGGACTTGGGTCACATTGAAATTTACAAGACAAGGAACAATTTTTCATGTGTATCACAGTAACGACCTGTCCACATCTTTGTGCAACTAACTTTTGTGTTAGAGTCAAAGGTGCGAGTTCTCCATGAAACTGTTACACAATCCCACAGGTAAAAGTGGGACAGTGACCAGGGAACAGGCATGCAGAATGAACCTCATCGCATTTCTTCACCTAAATATATGCACCATCATATGGATGCTACGAGAACACTAAATAAAAACCTTAACATCACTCCGATGCCAGGAAGTTTTCCTATCACGATGCACCGTTTTACATTTACAACACCCCGCACTGAACTTTTAAACATAACATTTTCCACTTTATTTTGGACTCGCGCACTACTAGGTTAAAGATGAAACCCCAGACCGTTCCGGTTACATTTCAGCAGCGCAGAACGCTCGGCCTCGCCGCATGGTGGCGGGAGGCGCGAAGCACGTGAGCCCTCGGCTCTTGAATCGGCGGGAGGCCGGGCTCTACCTCAGCCGCGCCGCCCCGCGCCCCAGCCAAGCTCCCCGCCGCCTCGAAGAGCTTCTCGATGAGGGCGGCGACACGCGACGGCACCTCCTCCTTCAGCAACTCCTGCACTAGCGCTATAAGACAGGCCGGGGGAGCGGCGTCCCCCGAGCGCTCCCCGGGAAGGGAGCGGCGGGCGGGGCCCTCCAGCGCCTCCGCCATGGCCACCCGCCCAGCCCTCAGGCGCGCCGTGACGTCACCACGCACGCACAAGCACGCCGGGTCCGGTGGCTCCGCGCGCCGATTGGCTGTCCCTCGCCTACGCCCCGCCCCCCTTGCAGTGATTGACAGCCCCGAGAGCCAATGGGAGGGCGAGGTGGCGGGACCGGGTGCGCGCGGCGGCGCGGCGCTTCCGGAAGGATCCCGGGAGCGGGGCCCGGGTGGGCACGATGTCGGGGCTGCTGCACACCACGCTGAGCGGGCTCAACAGCGACTCCTACTGCGAGATCAGCCAGTACCGCGACCAGCACTTCCGGGTGCGGCGGGGCGCGGGGGCGGCGCGGGGGGGGGGGGGTGTCGTGGCCGGGGAAGGGTGGGAGGAGCGGGGCGGAGGGACGGAACGGGCACCGGGCGCTCACCCCGCTTTGCGCTCCCCTCCGCTCTCAGGGCAGCAGGCAGCTGCAGGAGAAATCGCTGAAAATCTCCTCCACGCTGTACGTGGGCAACCTGTCCTTCTACACCACCGAGGAGCAGATCCAGGAGCTCTTCTCCAAGTGCGGGGACGTCAAGAGGATCGTCATGGGGCTGGACAAGATCAAGAAAACCCCCTGCGGCTTCTGCTTTGTCGAGTATCCTTTCTGTTTCCCCGCTCCTGTCAGCCCGTGGGTGGTTGTCACCGCTGGGTCCTCTTTGCACAGCGAGCTTAGCTGTGGAAAACCTGAAAAGAAGGAATCACAAAATCATAAAATCACTGGGTTGGAAAAGACTTCTTAGATCATTGAGTGCAACCGCTCCTATCTGTCACTAAACCATGTCCTTGAGTACCTCGGCTACCCGGCTTTTAAATACCTCCGGGGATGGTGACTCCACCCCCTCCCTGAGCAGCCTCTGCCAGTGCCTGATGACCCCTTCCATGAAAAATGTTTTCCTGTTGTCCAGTCTGAACCACCCCTGGTGCAGCTTGAGGCCATTATGCCTTTCCTATAGTCAAGTGCTTTCTTCTAGAGGCTTCCCTTACAACCTTGCTGCTTCCCCACCGTGGCCTTAGTTGAGAAACCGATTACAGCGGTGTAGGTGAAAAGTGCTACTGCTGCTGTACTTTCTGGAGGTGGCAGACAGCTCCTTTAATTTATTAGTTTCCTTAATGATTTTAGAGCCAAAATGAGAACTGTTACAATTGTCAGTCTGAGCTGTTGTGTGGCCAGAGGAAGCATTCACTTTCTCACCTTAACTTTATGAAGTAGCAGAACAAACCATGGCAGTATTCCCAAGCACAGGCTACACGCTTGTACGTGTTGGTCTGTGAACTGTCTTTGCAAAGCTCTCCTGTGAGGCTCGCCCCTATTGTCCAAATTTGCTCAAGTTTCACGTAGTATAAAAAGGTATATTAAACGTTTATTGCCCTTAGCCAGGCTTTAACATGTTTGTTTATCTACTTGTGAAGTAAGTGATCCAAAGGTACTTCTTGTCTGTGCAGGTACTAACGTTAAAATTCAGAATCCTTCTGAGAGCTGTTTTTAGCTTGAATTTATATGAGCACGTTTTTTGGTCCCATAGAGAAGACAAAGAAGAGTAGAAAAGTCTGGAAGGCAGGGGTTTTTCTGCTTCTGAAATGCAACCATTCTTTTTGTTTTCCCTTTACCCAACAAAATAATCTGCTCTACTTCTCCTTATCGTATGCTTCAGATATTACACAAGAGCAGATGCTGAACATGCAATGCGGTTTATCAATGGCACACGATTAGATGACCGCATCATTCGAACTGATTGGGATGCAGGGTTTAAGGAGGGACGGCAGTATGGAAGAGGAAAGACTGGAGGACAGGTAAAGAAATACCTTGTATTGGATCCCTCTAAGACTGTGTACTGCTTGCTGGTTTTGTCTCATGAGGAACAATGTATGGTCTGTAAAGGCTTTAAAATGAACTTCAGCCACTCCCAGGTTGTTAAGGTAACTGATGGCTGGTGTTAAAAGCTAGTAATAGAACTTAAGGCCATTTCTGTTTAGGACTCCAAACTTTCTGCTTTCCAAGGTAGTGTTCTCAAAATGATACGGAACTGGAATGGAGAGGGGAAGTGTGGCTACCAGGCCAATTTTATAGTGCAACAGTTTCCTTAATGCGAAGGTGAGGTTCCTCTGCAGATTTCCAGTACGGAGGGGAGAAAAACTTCATTTTCACCTCAGTTACCACCTTTTTGGTGAATTATTTGAAGATATTTCAAACAAGTCAAAGTGGTTCTAACCTGAAGTCTGGTTCCCCACCAACTGTGAGGGGGTGATGATTCTGAAGCCTAGCAGAAGGCAGGCAGTGCAGGGTATTGATATCTGTGTTTTTGCTGTGCCCCAGGTGCGAGATGAGTACCGGACAGACTACGATGTGGGAAGAGGTGGCTTTGGCAAGATCATTCAAATGCAGAAGGCAAATCATCAGCCTGCGATCTATTAATTGCCTTGTGGGTCCTAGCTCATAGAGGGTTCTGTCCTTCCAGAGCTAGCCCTGTTGTCTCATTTTGGATTGGGGTAGGGAGAGAGATCCAAGTTCCAGCAAAAGGTGACCCTCCTTAGACTGTGGATACACATGTACTCATTCCCCCTTCCTTCTGGGCTAGAGAGGATGTTCTGTGCAACAAGGGAAAAAAAATGGACAGCTCTGCAGGATTCTAGGTAAGAAGAAATACAGCATGTCACACACACCTTGTGCTATGACACTCTTCACGTCGCAGCTAAGCAGGTGGTTTCCTCCAAGCTGCAGCTGCAGCCATGGTTGCTTTCAAATGGGACTTCTTCAAAGCTTACCACCATCGGAGCCTCCAGGTGCCTGGGCACCTTGTGGGGATGCACAGGAGATTCAAGTTTCTCATTTACAACCTCATCTGCTTACAAAGGAATATCACTGTTTGCATGACAGAAGTGGAACAAGGTGTTATCCACTTGGAGGTGCTTGTCTGTACATCTAGCCTTTGCGTTGGCCAGAGCCTGCAGAGCATTTCTTTTTATGATGCCCCCAGTGCTGCCTGGCTTTTCAGAACCTCGCTGTTCAGTGTGATTTTGTTAAAAGTTTCTTGTAATTTTTTAAATAAACAGTTGTATTGGGTCTGGCTGAGATGGAATTAATTCCCCCCCCAGTTAATTCCCCCCATCTTCTGGGGCAGAAGCTCTGCTGGCTGAAGCCCTGCTTCCCAGGAAGTGGCCAGACTTCACCTGCTGATAAGAAATAGAGAATATATCTTTTGTTTCCCTTTGCTACCATGCAGAGCCCTGCTTTTGCTTTATTAAACTTCTTTTATCTTGACCTTCAAGTTCTTTTCTATCTTATTTTCTCTCTTCCTGTCCCACTGTGGGGAGGAGTGATAGAGCGGCTTAGTGGGCAGCTGCTGTCCAGACAAGGTCAACCTGCTGTAACAGGGAGTCCTGTACTTCTTGCAGTTTGCGTATCAAAACCACTTACTCTGTGACACAAACTAGGGGGAAACTGGAGGTGTCAGCAAACTGCCGTAGCTTGCAAACACAGAAGTGGACACTAGAAAGTTGCACAATTCTCACTGGGTTTCTCTTGGCAAAACCAATTCTCTTGGTGATGGCTTCTTTCCTCTTCTATTTTGCAATAGCTGGTGGCTGCTATCAGAAGGAAGTTGCTTATAAAGTGTACGGCTGCTCTGAATAAAACACATCCTTGTGTTCCACATCAGCAGGTTCTAGGAAAACCTCTTCCCTATCCTGTCCCCTATTCCACTGTTGGAGGAGTTTATGAAGCAAAACAAAGGCCTGGTGTGCAGTTCAGAGAGGAAAGAAGCAACAATCCCCTGTGTTCATGACAGGCTTTCTTCCCATTTTAAGAAGAGCATGGGACTCTCCAACCTGTTCTTAGGGTCTGAATAAGGGACCAGAGGAGATGAAAACCCTTTCTGGTCTGTGCCCAAGAACCTCTTAGCTAGGGCAGGTAATTCCATGGAACATGTTAAATTCTGTCTGTAACTTGAGTTTCTATTATGTAAACAATAGTAGCTGCTCCCTGCCCAGTAATGTGTAATCATGATTTTTCGTGCCATATCTCATTCAAGATAACAGAAACTGTTGCACAGCCATCTGCAGACCAGGCATACGATTTAATTTAGTTTAACACTCACATTACCTCGAAGTCTTGATAACTGAGCAGGAGAGGGTGTTACAATTCTTTTGTTGATATGTCTCCTGTTTGTTTGCAAGTCAGGTTGCTGCACAAGTACAACTATCACAGATATTGGAGGAAGTGCATGTTTAGTCTTCAGTAGGTTTAAGCAGTGACAGCATTAAGAAGCCTGTGATGTGAGCTGCCTCTGAGATGCAGTGAAAAGGAGCAGGGCATTGACAAAAGAGCAAAAATACAAGCAATCATCTGTCCAGCCTGGCAAAGCAGCATCAGCGTGAGGTCCCTTGTGGAGAATGCAAATTACAATAAGGAATAATTGTCTGGACAAACACAACAGGGAAATGGGGAAACTTAAGGAAGACGGGGAGAGGTATCAGCCATGAAACTGGGATTAGCAAAGTAATTTCTTGTGTATGAGGTAGGGAGACATAAGGCAAGCTTTCAGTTTGCTCCTGGAAAAGTCTGGTGTGGCCTGTTGGACACATCCTATGTGTGTGACAGAACATGCAGATATCTGTTCAATCAGGTGCCTGGGTTTTTTTATGACTGCAGAAGGCATCAGTCCCTTTTGCAAGATACTGTGATTTCAGCTCTACACAGATCTCTCTGTCCCACTCAGTTCAGTCTGGAGGAATTGTCTCCTTCAGCAAGTCCCAAACCAGGGCTAGGAATCTATGCACTGCTCCTCTTTCAACATAACCTTTGCAAAAAGATTTGTGCTGACTTTTATTCAAATACATGTATTTGCCTAAAACAATCCACCTCAAATAATATAGTTGCAGTAGATGTAAGGATCTCTTCCTTCTACAGTAAGCCCAGGCAGAACCAAAGAAAGATGAGAATGTTTACAAGTCAATAGGCGCTTCCAGCTCTTGGTCCATGCTGCTGCATGTAGGTACCCGCATGGCACCATGCTGCATCAGTCAGAAGAGGTTTCTTTGCCAAGAGCGTTGCCAGGGTCTTGGAGCAGCCCCTCCCACCCGGGCCAGGCTACTGGCCATGGCACGTTCTGTACCCAGAAGACTTGTGCTCCAGAGCTGCCTTTCAAACACCTTTCATCAGCACACAAAGGTCCTACCACTAAGAGAGAAAACCTTTTGTCTTGCATTGCTGGGGCAGCACCAAGCCAAACTGTGCAGGCAGCAGGCCAAGAGGCCTGATGAGACCCAAGAGAAATCCAATACAGCTCAGCAGCGTGTGGCTGCTGCTTCAAGTCCTGAGCAATTAACACGCTAGAAGCAGAGGCCACATTTCCTTGCCAACAGCCAAGCTCTTTCTGTAAAGAACCCTGATGCCGAGTTCATGCCAACACCAAGCAAAGGAGGTTAAACCACGCTTCAAGCTTCCTGGGGAATCAGGACTTGGACTCCAGTGAGTTTCTGCTGGATCTCTTGTGATCTGCGGAGACCCTCTTTCTTCATGATAGAGAACAGAATAAAGTGGAGCAGTTTTGCCAGGAAACGCTGCTCCTTCTCGGGCTCCTTGCCTGTGCTTTCTCTTGGGAACACCATATTCAAAGCCATCTGCACTGGGGAGGGGAAGAGGCAGGCTGTGATCCCCTTTGATCCAGTAGCAAATCTGAGCAAACTTTAGAGTGGTCAGGCAAACACCAACATTAAACCTGCAGGATTAGAGCTCTGGCCTCCTGCCATGGCTCGGGGCTGGGGGGATTATCAGATGCACGCAGCCTTATGCCAGATACTGGGTCATGCACTCTTAAGCTGTTACCACAAAAAGCAGAAGAGTTGGGACCTGCCTAGAACTAGGTGAGTAAGGAGCGATAGGAATCTCACCCAGCACTAGCTTTGATCTAGAGCACTTCTGGATGGTGATGCCCTGCAGCACTACCCAGCACTGCTGCAGAAATATCACAAGATGATGAGTTTCCTCTGTCGCGCCAGTAAGCCCATCTGCCCCAGAGTGGATTCCCAGGATTCTAGGGCTCACACCCCACTGATGGATGGATGCATCCCATTCAACAGCTGCTGTCGCTCTGCTCCACCAGCGAGTCACCTGTGGGATGGAGGATCTGATGGTACCTGCTCGCTGGTCCTACAGGGAAGAAGACAATGCACTAACTCCTCAGGTTGAAGTATTTGATGTCACAGAGCAGTGTGGACCATTTTAACTCTCAAATGGATTGTTGTACACAGTTTAAAATTTATCTGCTGCTACATCTCCACTTTCCAGGACCACCTGTTTTGGCAAGAAAGCGATGCAGCAAGAAAGCGGGCAGGCTCTGCAGTGCCCGTTCTCCCTCCCAAGGCTCAGCGGTGCAGCCCTCCATCTCCATCCTATGCCCAGCCTGTTAACCCCACATAGGCTCCTCTCCGCAGCCCCCTAAATGCTCTTCTCTGCAAGCTGCTGGTGTGCAGAGACAGCAGCTCTGACACCTCCGCTGGGAAAGCCCTGTGTTCTCGGAAGGCAGCCGGCGGCTATGCTGGATATGTGGCAATATGAAAGCTGCAAGGGATGAGGTGGAGCCAGGCAGGGAGTGAGGCTGAGAGCCACCAGTTCTGTGCATCCCCTCTACCCTGACCCACCAGTGCTGCATCCCCAGCAGGACCCATGGCCACAACATGTTGCTGTCAGACGATGGCCACAGCCAGGCCTCCACTGCAGTGCTGCCCCAACTGAATCAGAATGATAGAATAGCTAGGTTGGAAAAGATCTTCGAGATCATCGAGCCCAACTGTACCTGTCCACTGCCAAATCATATCTGTAAGTACTTCATCCACCCACCTTTTAAACACCTCCAGGGATGGTGACTCAACCACCTCCCTGGTCAGCCTGTTCCGGTACTTGAGAACCTTTTAGGTGAAGAAATTTTTTTGAATGTCCAATCTGAACCTCCTCTGGTGCAACTGCCAGCCCCCTCTGCATGGCCTGGGCCACAGCCAGCCAGAGCCAACAACCATCCAGCTCCCCTTTAAATCCAGGGAGGACGGCAATGGGGAGCTTACAAACAAAGCTGTAGCTCCCAGGGGGTTTCTGAGTGCACTCCCCAGCTCTACAGCCAGCAAGACAGCGCTGGAGCAGGAGCCAGCATTGCCTGCGCTGCCTGTGCTCCTGCCCACGCTTGTGTCCGCGCTGCCTGGCACCCGTGCAGCGATTGAGGCCAGGCAGGGGAGCAGCTTCAGGCTTGTTTGGTTGCCTCCAAGGGCTTGCCAGCTGCTCTGCCAGGGCTGGAGCTGCTCCGGAGAGCCCCACGGCCAGATGGCAGGCAGGAACACAGCCTGTGCTGCAGATCCGGATGGAAACCACCTGGCTGATGGGGCAAACCATAGGCAGCTCTGTGCAGGGCTGCAGACCAGGACTCTTGTCAGCAAAACCCGGCTCTGCTTTTTGCTGCTTTTTCTCAAACCAGAAAACTGCCCCTTCCAGACTGGCCCAGGAGGGGAGAGCCCTCCCTGCAGCCCCCAGCACCTGACAACCTTCACCAGGAATATGTTTCCCTCGTAGCGCTTCTCTGCATGATGGAAACCCAGGCTGCTATCAGAGCATGTCAGCAGGCCACACGCAGGCTGGCGTGGCAGCAGTTAAAGCAGTGGGAACTGCACAGACTACTCCCACGTGCTGACGTGCTGCCTCTGCCTGAGTGTTGTTCACCCACCAACTGATGTGCCAAGATGGACAATAATGCCAGCAGAGGTGCTGCCCAGAGGGGGATGTGGTGCCATCCCTGGCAGCTCTGCTAGCCCGCTTGGGGCAGAAGGTGGCAGTGGGCAGAGAGTGGCAGCACCTGTGCCTGTGCCATGATGGCATTGACCCACTGCTCCAGCACAGACTGGTGGCTGCCAGACAGCTGCTTCCCTGCCAGGCTGCCATAATGGGAGCTGCCTGGGGTGTCTGACATCCTGTTCCACAGCCAGAGCTCTGCCAGTCCCAATGGATGCCCAAGGTGGGGACATCAGTGCTCAGTGGGATGGCCTGGAGGCAGCCACAGACGTGCCCGTGGGCACAAACAGACCCGTGCATGGACATGGGCATGGATGTGGCCACATGCATGGGGACACAGGCCGAAACAAAGGCAGAGCAGGCTGCAGCAGTGGCAAGCAGGGGTGTGAGGGCTGCAGCCACACCACGGGCCTAACGCCTGCTAGGCTTGGGCAACAGCACCCAAACCCAGGTACATGAGGGGTGGTGGGTCTGCAGGCTCAAGGCTCAGCAGGGCCCATGTGCTGCGCCCCACTAGAATACACCCTCCATGTGGGATGGTGGGACGCAGTGCGGCACACCTAGTGTGACCAGGAGAGCTGGAAGCACCTGCAAGGTGCCGGTGCTAGAAGTCAACTGAGGGCTGGAGCCTGAGGCTATGGCAGGGCACCCTGGCCCGGAGCAGCGGGGTAGGCAGTGCCTGGTGCAGAGCCAGAGCAGGTGCTGCAGCCTCTTTTACACCAGGCACAGCCCTGGGGCACGGCTCACAGCTCCAGCCCAGGGGCCAAGCAGAGCTGACTGTGTGGGGCCCTCACCACTGACCGTGCAGTGACCCTGCTCCACTGCCAGTAAACAGTGAGAGATGCCAAAAGCCACACAAGATCCATCTGCCCTAAATTAGTTTATTTTGCAAAATAATTTGTCAGGGCTGATTTAGACCAGACCAGAATGTAGGAAATCATCATCTTCTCACATGGATGCAGCCCAGCTGCTGGCAATGCTTCCTTCTGCAGGGCATTGCTGGAGCCTCCAGGAGGTACTTGCAAGGGTTGAGCTGGCCTGGAGCGCTGCTCCATGGTTCCCAGCTCACTGGCCCAGGGGACAACGTGAGGGCTGCTGGTTCCAGCCAGGTCTCAGGCAGGGAGCTCACCCAGCATAGTCAGCTGTGGCTGAGCCCTGCTCTGCACTGGCACCAGCCTGGCACCCGGCTGGGTAGCATGTAGTGTCCTCGTGGGGGTCCATGACCACAGGGCATTAACACGCGATGCGGCAAGACCAACAGAGCCAAGCAGCTAAAAAACATTTAGTTTAATAGGTATAAAAATCACCATTAAATCACCAATTATACAAAGGCTTATGAGGTTGGACAGTGGTATGGCTACACTGTGGACATCTTCACAGCCTTGCACGTCAAATACTATGTTCAGTTTTGGGCTCCTCATTACAAGAAAGACATTGAGGTTCTAGAGCACGTTCAGAGAAAAGCAACAAAGCTGGTGAAGGGGCTGGAGAGCAGGTCTTACAAGGAACAGATGAGGGAACTGGGGTTGTTTAGCCTAGAGAAAAGGAGGCTGAGGGAAGACCTCATTGCTGCCTGAAAGGAAGTTGTAGCAAGGTGGCTGTCGGTCCCTTCTTCCAAGTGACAAGTGATAGGACGAGATGGAATGGCCTCAAGATACACCGAGGGAGGTTCACGTTTGACATTAGGAGAAATTTCTTCACAGAAAGGGTCATCAGGCACTGGCAGAGGCTGTTTAGGAAGGAGGTTGAGTCACCATCCCTGGAGGTGTTTAAAAGATGGGTAGATGAGGTGCTCAGGGATATGATTTAGTAGCAGATAGGTACAGTTGAGCTTGATGATCTCAAAGGTCTTTTCCATCCTAAGGATTCTATGAGGGTTTTGACCAACTGAGCCCTGTGCTGCTGGGGAGTACTGTATTGCTGGCAGTACCAGAACAAGCCGCCCCGAGCCTCATCACACGGCTCCAGCCACAGCTGCCATGTGCACACCTGGTGCTTGGAAAGCATGGAGAGGAGGTGGTGACCACAGCCACAAGGATAAACAGAACAAATACAGCCGTACTATCACGTGGGGCCTCTTGTGCACAGGGAAAGCAGCATTTCTAACAGCAGCTTCCATGGTGGGAGGGCAGTGCCAGTGTCACTGCCCCTCATCAGGGTTAGGGGGATGGCAGAGACAAGCCCTGGGCCACCAGCACTCCCACACAGCTTGGGGACTTGTCTCCAAGACCTCTGCTCTGCGCAGAGAAAGGGCAGCACATGACCCAGCTCTGCAGTCCTGTCTCACTCCTCCTGGGAGAGGGGATGAATGTACCAATCAAGATCACGATCTTGTCCCCAAGCAGGAATACTGGCAGAGGTCCATGGAGTGCCAGTCCCTGGGCCCTCAGACTGCAGCAGCCCCGGGGCTGAGGTCCAATCCAGGGTGGTGCAGAGGCTTTTCTACTGTGGCAGAGGGGTCCTCTGAGTTTTTCCCTTCCACGCTGTTCCGAATCCCATAGCCAAAGTAAATCATAAAACCTGCAGGACAATTTCTTCAATGAAATGTGCCACAGCGGGCTGCCAGCACAACAGTCTCCCGGGGGAGACCCTGCTGGCACCGCGCTCCCCTCCACAGGACACCTACCCAGGGCCATCCAGACAGCAAACCGCACCCAGGTGCCAGTACTCAGCTGTACCATCAGCAGGATGTTAACAAAGATGCTGAAGATTGGCAGGAGCGGGAGGAAAGGTACCTGCAAGGGACAAGAGGAGTCGTGTCAGCTGTGCCTTGAGGGACCTGGCCAGGCTTGACGATGCTTCTGGCCACAACCCTGCCAAAGCCCTGCAGGCACCTGGACACTTCCATGCTTGGGACTGCACTTCAGGAGCCGCATCTCGAGGCCCTGGGCTTTTCTGGATGGTGACTGCCTGGCAGCAAGTCCTGGCAGGCCCTGCAGAGGCCCAAACCCTGCCAGGGGTCCGTGGGGATGCAGACACTGTGCTGCTGTGGGCTGCACTCACTTTGAAGTTCAATCGCACGTTGCTCTGAGGTTGCCTCCAAATGATGATGGTGGGAACGAGCAGAGCCACAACGAGCAGCACCAGGGCCACAATCCAGCGCACATCAGCGTCCTTCAGTGCAGTAACCTTCTGGGTCAGGAGCACGGAGATGACTGTGATCAGCGTGGCTGCAAGAGAAAGGGTAATTGGGGGGCTGAATGGCCTCCTTGGGACCCCAAGTCTCACCGAGGCTGGGCTGAGACACCCACCCACTCCTCTCAGTCAGGTATGGATCCAGCATGTGCTCTCTCCAACATCCACCCCAAAGCTGCAGGAAAGTGCTTTACTGGAGGAACTCACCAGCACAGCAAGCTGAGAGAAGCCTCCACTCAGCTGGGCTCAAACACAGCTCTGCAGCTTACCCAGACCTGGCTGAGCCGCCCCATTCTGGCTACACAATGAAGCCATTGACAGACAGATCAAACCTCGGTGGCCGAGTAGAAACACTCTCAGGGGCTGGGGAATCACCCTTGGTGAACCATCCTGAACCAGACTCATCACAAGGAACTCCTGTGACCACATGCACGTGCCTCCATCAGCCCCTGTGCGCTCCAAATCCCAGCCATGCCCTGTGCTTGGCACCCTGCTCAGGGCAGAGCATGGCAAACTGCCAACAGCGGCTGGCAGCCTGCAATGCCCAGTCCCTTTCCTCCACTCAGCATGCCCACTATTCCCTCCCTGCTCTCCGGAGACATGCCAAAATGCTCCTGGCAGGAGGGGATATTGGCCGCTGGCTCCTGCTCACTTACCGATGATCGAGACACAGATGTAGACGATGCGCCCTGAGAGCACAGTAGGAGTGTCTGTGGGTGGGTTGAAGAGTGTCACCAGGGACAGTGTCTCCTTCTGCTGGGCACTGGCAGCGGTGACGGTTGGGTTCATGATCACTCTCTCCTCCTCATTCCCATTCAGCTCCACCATTTCCACGGCCTTCGGAGAGTTCAGCTGCCCGGACTGGTATCTAAGTAGATGGCACAAGCTACAGTGGAGCCCGAGGAACTTCCCAACCCAGGGTAGACAGTGGGCAGCACTGTCATACCCTTCCTGCTCCTCCAGCCCCACGTACTGTTCTGCAGCAGCCCCATGATGTGCCCAGAGACACTGTGCATGCTCTTGAGTGCAGCCTCCCTCTTGAGGGTTTGATGCTTCCCCAGACTGCATTCCCCCACGATAAAGCTATGGCCACAAGCCCCAAACACCGCTACGCACGAGGAGCCACTCACCGGAGGATGAGCACGCACACTGCCACCAGGGAGTAAGCCAGCAGTGTGCCAATTGACATGAGGTCCACCAGATCCTTCAGGTCAGACAGGAAGGCCATCACAGCTGCAACAAGGACATGCAGCATGAGAATGGCCCCAGGATGCTGTAGGGCAGAGCATGAGGTGGCAGCTAGGAGCCTCACCCGCAAGGATCCCCGAGACGACAGTGGCTAACAGAGGAGTCTTCGTGCGGCTGTTTATGTTGGAGAGACGCTTGAAGAGCAGCCCATCCTCTGCCATAGCATAGATCACACGGGGCATGGGGAACATGGAGCCCAGCAAGCTGCCGTGGGGAGAGACGGCTCAGGGCCTGCCATGCAAGCTGTCCATGCCCACCATCCACGTGGAGGCAAGACTGGCTCTGTGCTGACAGCAGGACAGCAACTGGATGGGACAAAACCCCAGCCCAGCCAGCACATGTGCTGCTAGTTCCACTGCCATGGTAGGTGATCAAAGAATCATAGAATGGTTTGGGTTGGAAGGGACCTTAATGATCATCCAGTTCCGTTCCCCTGCCATGGGCAGGGACACCTCCCACAGACCAGACTGCTCAAGGTCCCATCCAGCCTGGCTTTGAACACTTCCAGGGAGGGAGCAGCAATATTAGGGATGGAACTAGTCCTACCTGGTGGAGAGGGCACAGAGCGAACCAACAGCAACGGCGTAGCGGGCAGGCTCCCAGCCCACTGCCTTGAAAGCCTCAGGCAGGGGGCTCTCCTTGTTCAGGAGGAAGTAGGGTACCATGAGAGTCAGTGCCGCCGAGACCCCGAAATAAGCCACGAAGCAGATGAGGAGGGACACAATGATGCCAATGGGTATGGAGCGCTGGGGGTTCCTGGCTTCCTCCCCTGTGTGGAGACAAAAGGCAGCATCCATCCCTGCTCTGCAGTACAGTGCAGGACAACTGGCCCCCAGGAACGAGTCACAGCAGGAACTTTCAATGGTAGCATGGGGCCAGGCAGCAGCCAGCAGGGGCTGCTGGAGAGGAGTCCAGCTGGCAGAGGCTTTGGCACTGCTGAGAGCAGAGGCAGGTGCGTGGCTGCAGCCGCAGCTTCCAGGCATGCAGCTGGGCTCACAGCCCCCCCAGCCATGCCAGCCCTCTGCCCCCACCAGCAGCTCCCACAGACCCCGCTGAATGCCGATCCTCGGTGCGCGTGGGCACAGCAACGCAGCCACCATGCCCTCCTGGCCTTTGCAAAGGTGTGCTCTCCCACGGCTCCGTGCTGCCCAACAAGGGGCCCAGTGGTGGTGTAGGAGGGAAGGAGGTGGCTGCTGAGCAACCCCTGGGGGCAGGGAGGCCAAGCAGAACAGCCTGTACCAGCCACCCACTAAGCAGATTCCTTGGGGAATGAGAGGAAATTAGAGAGGGCTGCCTGTGCTCTGGAGAGCGGTGGTTCTGCATGAACTCAGTCGTTTAGAAAAACATTGCTTGAAGCTGGGAAATAACCAGGAGGCACTAGCAATTCCCAGCACTGTCATAGCCTTGACTCGGCGGTGGAAAGGCTCCCTGCTGCCTTGGAGCCGCCTGTGCAGGCAGGGTGCAGCCCTGCTCCCACCGCGCGGTGCAGGGAGCCCCTTTTCCTGGGGCAGGGCTGGCTGTGAGCCCTTTTGTGCTAGCCCAGCTGGGGACAGAGCTACCGCGGGAAAAACTCCCAGGAGCAGTGAGATGGGCAGTTTCCCACGCCATGGAGCATCCTCTCCAGCATGTCCCAGCCCTGCACTGGAGAAACGCCCATGCCAGCCTCGCCCAAGGCACTACCTGTAGTAGCAATGCAGTCAAATCCCACGAAGGCATAGAAACAGGTGGCTGCACCAGTCAAGATCCCTTCTAATCCAAAGGGTACAAACCCACCGGAACCAAAGACTTTTTTCCTGGAAAGGAAGGAGGAGAGCAGCTGCCACAGGGTGCAAGGACACCAGAGCCAGTGTCAGTCATGTGCCAGGTCCATACCAGAACCCAGCCCAGCACAGTTGCTCTCCTCACTTTATGTCATCCTGTGGGTTCAGGTATGAGAAATTGTTGTAGTCCTCCTCTGAGAGCTGCCAGTTCTTGAGGTCTCCCTTCACAAAACCAGCAATGATGACAAAGCCCAGAACCACCAGATTGACTGCTGTGAATATTTTGTTCACGAGGGCGGATTCACTGACACCAAAGGCCAGCAGCACTGCGGAGACAGAAGGAGTGAGTGGGGACTTGCCAGGCTCCCATGCCATCACCCACAGGGCCACAGAGCCACTCCTATGCACTCACCAGTAAGTAGACCTATCAGGATCAGGGCGAAGAAGTCTGGGCGCTCAGCCAGCACCCCTGGCAGGTGCATTGAGGTCTTGTTCATGAAGAAAGTAGAGATGTGGTTCCCAATGATGTTGTCGAATGCCGCACTCCAGGCTCGAGCTACGCTGGCTGTGCCTGGTCAATGGCAAATCTGTGCATCAGACCCAGTGCAAGGCACAGCAGCACCGGCCACCCCTACCCCAGCACCCACCTCCCTCTCTACTGATCCCACCCCATACCCTGCTCCTTGCGGCACCACATGCTGTTCCCACAAGCCCCTTATGCTCCCAGTATGGTGCTGCGAGGAGCCTGCCAGCACCTTGCCTGGCCCTGTACCTATTACGTAGGAGAGGATGAGGTTCCAGCCAGTTGTGAAAGCCCAGATCTCGCCAACAGTGACGTAGCTGTACAGGTAGGCAGAGCCAGTCTTGGGGACACGGGCCCCAAACTCAGCGTAGCAGAGTCCAGCCAATACTGACGAAAGAGCAGCCACCAGGAAGCAGAGAACAATGGAGGGACCAGCCGTCATCTTGGCTACCTCCCCTGCCAGCACATACACACCGGCCCCCAGCGTACTGCCCACCCCCAGGGCTATGAGGTCCAGAGTGGAGAGGCAGCGAGCAAAACGCGTTTCCTCAGAGCTCAGATCCACTACGCGCCGGCGGATCAGTTTTTTCGCAATGCTGGTCATTTTCCCTCCAAACATCTTGTCCTCTTGTGGGTGATGTTCAGCTGCTCAAAACCCCTGCAAGAAAAGGGACCATACGAGCATGAAGCTCAGCGTCCTGCCGGCAACAGGACCCATACTGCTGGGAGCTGGGCAGGCAGCAGTGCGCACATGAGCTGTGCCTGCTCCCAATGAACTCAACAGCACCAAGCCACCAAGCTGGTGGGGCAGAGACCATGGTGGCTCCCTCCAAGGCACTGTGGGGCTGCACATACCCCACCTGCACAGCCCCTGCACCAGGAGAGCGATCCAGGGATGAACCCAGTAGGCCCATGGTGAGGAATAAGTTCATTGCAAAAGCCCCGTGTGATCCCCACCGTGGGGCCACCATGCACATCCCAGAGCTTGCCCACCCTCTCCCTGAACCTCCCCACTGATTTGGCATCCTGGAGATCCCTCAGCCCAAACTTGACTGCTGGCACACCCCTCCAGCCTGTGTGGGCGTGCACAGCAGCAATGGCAGGGAGAAAAAGCATTCCTCCGGAAGAGGCAAGCTGGGCTCACTCTCTGAATCATGGCCATTCCGCCTTTGCTCTCAGCATCTGCACTACACCTTCAGCAGGGATTCATGGCCAGACACACAGCACTGGCCCCTGGTGCACATCCCTCGTGTAACAACGACACTTGCTGAGCAGCCCACACATTCTGCAGACTGCAATCGCCTTAAATGTGCAAACCCCACACTCCCCTTGCTCACAGCAGCCACTCATCCCCAAAAGCTCTGGGAGATGTGTGGATGTGGCACTTGGGGACATGGTTTAGTGGTGGATTTGGCAGTGGTAGGCTTACAGTGAGACTTGACGACCTTAAAGGTCTTTTCCAACCTAAATGATTCTGTGATTCTGCAAGGAAAGCGGCTCCCAATGCCCACAGCCGCAGCTGGCACCCCGTGCCCAGCAATGGACCACCCACTCACCAGTGCCTTCTCCCTGCGGGCCACTCCGTTCACTGGGAAACAAAACACGCTCCAGCCAGGAGCCCAGGGCAGCACCGACATCGTGCTGTATGAATCACTGTAAGTACGTATGAGGATAACTTTTCGACCCTTTTCCACTGAGGGGAATTACCAGGGTTGCAGTGGCAGCCACCAGTTTGCCTGCTTCGCCATAACCAGTAAACAAGCCCATTTCTGGAGAAACCTCCTCCTGACCCAGCACATGGCACAAGGAGCCTCAGCCCAACGAGCCCTCCCAGCCCAGGGCAGCCTCTGGGCCAGGTTTCAAGGGAACAAGAAGAGTTCCCGGCACTGGCACCCTCCCCAGCCACTGCCCGGACAGCTTGGGCTAAGGCAGACCCCTGTGCTGGTCAGTCAAGGGTTTCTGACAGCTGACGCAAGCCCTGCAAACTGCAAGCACGGTGCTGGTGTCAGAAACATGTTCAGCCTTTATTCCCAGAGCATCACAGAGAAAGAAGCGTGAGAGAGGTGCTGAGCAGGAAGATGTGGGACAGCCTCCCCTTCCTAACCCCCACGGGATTCACCGTGCCCGGTGGAAGGAACACCTTGAGCACCCAGACCCGCACCAGCACCCATCGGAGCTGGCTTAGAGAAAGCTGCTCGGGCGGGGTGCCGGGCTCTGGGGAGGCTCAGCGCACCGAGGGGGGTCTCGCAGAAAGCCCCTCTGCCACCTGAGATGGAGAACGCGCAGGGAGCTGCTCGGGGACGGGGGCAGAGGAGAGGAGAAGAAACAAGTCAGGCAACGGCTCCCGCCGGCGGGAACCTCCTGCTGCCCACATCCTGCTACCGACCGCATGCCAGTACCCATCCTGGCACCTATCCCACCGCGGTACCCACCACGTCCCGGTACCCACCGCATCCCAGTACTCATCCCATCACGGTACGCACCGCGTCTCGGTACCCACCGCATCCCGGTACCCGTCCCATCCCGGTACCCACCGCGTCCCGGTATCAATCCCATCCCGGTACCCGCCGCACGCCCCCGCGGCTGGGGGCAGGTGCCGAGGACCCTCACCCCAGACACCGCGGGAGCATCCCCAGCCCCGAGGAGCCGCCGGCTGCGCTCCGTCCCGCCCCGGGAGCGGCGCTGCTCCACGTGCGGCTGATGCAAGCACGGCACCGGTTGCGCCAGACCCGCCCGGCCCGCTTGCAGCCCCCGCCGCGACTCACCGGAGGCTCGGCTCGGTCGGTACCGCTCGGAACGGCTCGTTCCGGCTCGCTAAGGCTCGGCGCGTTCCGGTGTGGTCCCATTCAGCTCCGTGGCCCCTGCCGCGAGGGTGGAAGGGCGGGCACGGCCCCGCCCGCCGAACACTCAGCCCAGAGGCAGCCGGGAAACACCGGGGAAAACCAGACCCCCCCGCTGCCCGGGATACCGGGATGGGACGGGTACCGGGACGGGATGGGTACTGGGACACAGTGGGTATTGGGATGCAGTGGGTACCGGGATCGGACGGGTACTGGGATGCGGTGGGTACCGAGATGCGGTGGGCACTGGGATGGGATGGGTACTGGGATGCTCTGGGTACCAGGATGGGATGGGTGCTGGGATGCAGTGGGTACCAGGATGCGGTGGGTACCAGGATGAGATGGGTAATGGGATGCGGTGGGTACCAGGCTAGGAGGGGATGGGACAGGTACTGGGATGCGGTGGGTACCAGGATGGGATGGGTACTGGGATGCAGTGGGTACCGAGATGGGATGAAGACCCTGCCGACCCCAAGCCACAGATGTAAAAATCGTTCTAAATCCAAGCCATAAGTGGCCCCGGGGCAGGGGCAGGCACGGCTCGATTCCTGGTAGTGCATGGCAAGGGACCAGAAAAGGCCACAGAGTGGGCAACAGAGGGGCCAGGTGGGCATGGCGAGGTGAGGGCTGCAATGCAGGGAGGCAAGGAGGAATTCCCTTGCGCTGCCCTGTCACAGCCTTCTCAATACCAAGAGCAACAGGCAGCTCTGAGCAGCAGCAAACCCCAGTCACGGGAGAACTGTTTGGCAGCCAGGAGCCAGCTCCCTTCTCTCCCACACTGCTCCGAAACCAGAGTGTTCGCATGTTGTGAGCGCCCATCCAAACAAGTAGTAATGCTGGGAGGTGAGCCAGTCCCTCCTGGCATCACAGTCAAGGCTCTGCTCCAGTGCCATCGCCGAGGATGTGGAGGCAAGAGGCTTCAAGTCATTGGCAGCAGAGCAGGCAGGAGCAGCAGCCTCCACCCCTCTGAGCCCACCTGCCCGGGAGGTTCACACACAGGGGTGGTGCAGACAAAAATGCTCCACACACAAAATGACCTCATGGCAGTGGAAACAGCTGTGCAGAATCCTGTGAGCGCAGGCAGTGACGCAGGTTCTCTTCCCGCTCTCAGCTCTCGCAGATGAACGAACCGTGGCCCAGCAACGCCCCTTTAGCACCAGAATGCTTCAGAGCAGGACGGAAACGAGCATAAGACCAAATACGGAAATCCCCTGCAGCCTCACTACTGGCGCCCAAGCGCTTCCTGCTTCTTGGGCTGCCTGTGGCCGGCAGGGACCTGGCAGGGCCGAAGTCCTGCTGCCTGCAGTGCCACAGGCACCACCATCACTGAGGGTGCTCTCAGGGAGGACTGGGAGCAACACAGGGACAGCAGGGCTCCACAGGGACATGCCCTGGCCCAGCCAAGCAGAGGCTGGGTACCCCGAGCAGCAAGGGGGTTGACACCAAGACACCTATTCCCAGATACCCTGATAGCAGCCGTTGGAAAGGATTTTCAGGCAGCGAGTGGCACCAGGGCACCAAACAGGGCTCCAGCTTTCAGACCTCACACACAGCTCCACATCTGTCTTCCCAGTACCCCATTCTTACCTCCCAGTCTACTGCTCTCCACCACCACCACCCTGTTCAGTGCCCTGATGCAGCAGCATGGGCCAAGGGCTGGGAGCAGGCAGAGGCATGGAGCAAGCCAAGCACATGCCTTGACAGGAGTAACAGAAAGGCAGACAAAGGCAGGGCACACATAGCCAGAGACAAGGAGGGTAGGAGGTGGCGCCAGCCCAGAAAGGCAGCCAAAACCCCTGCAGAAGCAGATCCAAATCAGCCCTTAGAGCCCCACCACCTTCCACCACTGGAGCATAGAATCAAAGTATCTCATTTGGAAGGGACCCATAAGGATCAAGTCCCTGCTCCTTGCAGCACTATCTAAAACTAAACTATATGACTTAAGAGTATCATCCAGACATGCCCTGAACTCTGACAAGCTTGGTGCCATGATCATCACTTCCTGGGGCGCCTGTTCCAGTGACTGACCACCCTCTCAGGGAAGAACTTTCTCCTAAAAAAAAAAAAATGGAGTCCTGTGTTCAGTTCTGGAGTCCTCAGCAAAGGAAGGACATGGATCCGTTAGCATGAGTCCAGAGCAAGGGCCATGAAGACGATCAGAGGGCTGGAGCACCTCCTCTTTGAGGACAGGCTGAGAGTTGGGGTTTTTTAGCCTGGAGAAGAGAAGGCACCAGGCAGACCTTACAGCGGCCTTCCTGTAGGGAAGCCCGTAGGAAAGCTGGGGAGTGCAGGGATAGCAAAGGGGTAACAGTTTTAAGCTGAAAGAAGGGAGATTTAGATTAGACATTAGGAAGAAATTCTTTTACTGTGAGGGTGGTGAGGCACTGGCACAGGTTATCCAGAGAGGTTGTGGATGCCCCATCCCTATGGTGGTGTTCAAAACCAGGTTGGATGAGGCTATGACCAATGTGATGTAGTGGGAGGTGTCCCTGCTCATGGCAGGGGGTTGGAACTGGATGATCTTTAAGGTCCCTTCCAACCCAAACCACTCTATGATTCCCTAGCTGAGCAGAACCAGTCACAGCTGGACACAGACCTGCCCTTTCTGCCCAGCCCTTTGGAGAACAGCAGGCAGCATTGGGTACTGGCCCTATCACAGCCAACAGCAAGCATCACTGAGAAAAGACACCTTTATTTTAAACACAAAAAGAAAAAAAAATCCATTTGTTGAAGAGTTTCACAAACCTCACCGGCCCAGTGGCTCAGGCATCTGGACAAGTGGCTGTTTTAAGTCTGTCCCCAAGTCACCACCCTTCTCCACTGCTCCATCTTCTGGACAGATTCCTGGGGAGCAACGACAGCATCAAAGCATTGCTATTCCTGGCACTCATCACCTGCCCCAAAGGGAAGGCCACAAGCTGTGTGCCTTCCACCTGGCAGCCCTCAGTTACCCTGGCAAGGGATCACTGGAGCACCCCTGCAGCTTGCCCAGCGGAGAGAGCTCACCCCAGTGAGGGATCATACCTGTTGCTCTAAGCTGAGCCTGCAAGATCGTCCGGTGATAGGCTTCACACTGGGCAGTCTTGTCAGCTGCAGGCAGGAGGCAAGTCAGTGTGTACTTAGCCCATCCTGAACATGTCACCCCCCTGAACCTCTGGGGCAGCAGCTGGGAACCTGCTCTACTCCCCAACAAGAAGCCAGCCTCATCCCCACAGAGCTGCAGGCCATGGGCTCCCAGTACAAGTCCAGTGGGTGTCATCTGGCTTGTAGGTGTCCCAGAGACCCCAAAACAGCGAGCCCCACTTACCTAGCTCAGTCTTCACTTGCTCCAGCTCATTCTTTACATACTTCAGCTCGTTCTTTGCACTCTCTGACTCGCTCTTTACACGCTCCAGCTCATTTGTTACTTGCTCCAGCTCCTTTGTTACTTGCTCCATCTTGTTTGTTACTTGCTCCCACTCCTTCTTTGCACGCTCCAGCTCGTTTGTTACTTGCTCCATCTTGTTTCTTACTTGCTCCCACTCGTTCTTTGCACACTCCGGCTCCTTCTTTTGACACTTCAGCTCCCCGGACAGCTGATCACCTGCAGACTTGCAAAGGCAGCGTGTAAGTGTAATGCAGGCAGTGGCGGACCCCACTAAGCGACACACAGCCCAGCCCTTCCTGTGGAGAAGCACCTCTGCAGGCAGAACCTGCACACCAGCAGTTCCTGGCTTGGGGAGCCCTGCTCACTCCCCTCAGCACACCAGAGCAAGGCTCCATTTCGACATTCACCCCTGCTTCAGGAGCCTGGTGCTGTTGCAGGGCAGCCCAATCAGCACCCCAAGCCCAGCACCTGCGGGACCACTGCCAAGGTGCATTCATCGCAGCACCAGTGTCTGGCAAAGCAGCCGCTATTTGCTCATCAACGAGCAACTGCCACTGCCTATGGATCACAGGGATCCCTTTGGCAAGCGAACACCACACCAAAGAACCCTAAAACTACTGGCAAATGCACGAACATATTTTACAGGTAGGAGATTGCATGCTTTGGAGCCTCACCCTGCTGCAGGCTTGCTCACCCTGTCCTGGGGACAAGTTCAACACACCAGGATGTATAAAAGTGACCCCAAGCCACAGGGGTGTGCATATTTCAAAAGCCTCATTAAAAATTCACTGGACAGAAGCTCACTGTTCCCTACGCACCAGAGGGGTGGTAAAGCCATAGAGCAAATGCGCAAGGCGTTGTATAAACCCCAGGGAAAGGCTAAAACGGCTCAGATACCAGCCCAGAACTTGGCAGCCCCAGGTCCCATCACTTACCACCTCTGCTACAGCTGGCCCAAATGCTCTGTGGTGCCAGGACAGAGTTGGCTCTTACCTCCTCAGCAGGGACTGCATCCCCAGGGGCCAACTTGCTGGAAAAAGAGGACACCCCTAACTCCCACGTCTGGTCAGCCTTGCCTGTGAAGAGAAGTGTCACCACTAGAAACATAACTGCCATCCCCAGCACCTCTTCAGCCAGGCCACAGAGCTGCTCCAGACTGGGGACAGAACCTGTCCAGGGGAGCCAAAGGTCTTCAAGCCCCTCCAGCTCAATGGCTGCTGCTGGCCTGGCCTGTACGGGTGCTGTTGGGAGAAGGTGCTCCTGTACAACCTAGCTCCCAGCAGCTCTCGCCTGCTCAGCAGCTCAGAAGTCTGCTCACACAGGGAGGGCAGACAGCTGCCCTGGGCAGGGCAGGACTGTCCCAGCAGTGTGGGAATAGACTTCCTTGCTTCTCTTCCTCATCAGAGCCCAGGAGTGCAGGCTGCCCATCTGCAGTTCTTGGGGAAGGCAACACACTCTGCCTGCAGAGAAGGCTGGAGCACTCCTGGCACATCTCTTCCCCAAGACTCTGCTGGGGAACAGCACCGCCCAACAGGCAGCAGCCAGCTGCCCTACGCAGCTGAATGTTTCCCCACGCTCGCCCTGACACAAAGTGCAAATCCACCAGACCCAATACAGAAACAGACTCTGCTCACCATGGACTCATGGGACACTTGGTTTTCAGCCAGGCTTTGGCAGTCAGGAGCCAAGAAAGCTCCACAGGGTCTCTACTCTAGAGGGGAACAAGCTCCAGCTCCCCACTCCTACATGGGACAGTTCTGTACTGCTCACCTGCTCCCAAGACAGTCCCTGCTTTGCTCTCAACGTTTCCCTGCAGCTCTCGGGTTGTGTTGCATATCAGCTCCTGCGTAGTCGATCCTGATGTGGGGTCCAGGAAATGAAAGCAAAGAGCATTAAACTCTGCTCAAAGAGAGCCCCGAGAGCAACACGCGCTGACCATGACCACTCCTGTCCAGCCTACAGATGAGCTAGAGCACCAGATTTGTTCAGGGGTTTTGCTGGGTGTCTCGCAGGAGAGACTCCACCTAGTCTTCCTGCTCTGCATTTCCCTTCCTTTTCTCTGAGCTCGAGGATACACTGCCCCCTCCTGTCCTTTCACTGGGCAAACCCAGTGAAAGAAAGCCTTCACTCTGCAGCCAAGACCTGAATGTTTTCCCCAGGGCAGCAGCTCCCCTCTCCCACAACACCGCAGCCTCCAGGGCTTCTACCCACATCCACTCTTACCAAAACAAAAACGCTTGGGGGAAGACACTTTTCCCAGCAGCCGCAGTCGAGAGTGAGAAGCCATGGTAGGAATCGCTGTAGAGAGCCTCTGGGAGGGCTGCCTGTGACCCCCAGCCTTGGCAGCAGCTGTAATGGATAAATATTATGTATAAAGGGTCCCACTCTGAATCCTGAAAGCCACACTGCATCCCCAGGGAAGTTATGGATGCCTCCTCCCTGGAAATGTTCAAGGCCAGGCTGGATGGGGCCTTGAGCAGCCTGGTCTCTGGGAGGTGTCCCGGCCCATGGCAGCAGGTTGGAACTGCATGATCTTTAAGGTCCCTTCCAACTGAAGCTGTTCTATGACTCTGTGATCTCTCATACAGCTCAGGGCTCAGCTGTGCTGCCCATCCCACTCACAGGGACCAGCACACCCTTACAAGACCATGGGGTGAGGGCTCCAAGCCAACAGGCAGCAAGCAAGAGCCCAGATACTGCCAATACAGTCCTTGGGGCTGAGCACATTCCCTGGCCTCCTACCTGTGCCGCTTCCAGGGACTCCCTGCTCCCCACGCTCTGTCCGTCCTACACCGCAGCCCAGGCCCCCCATTCCCCCTGCACCATCGACCCCCCTTTACCCCAGCTTCCCCGCCTTGTGTCACGCACCTGCGGCTGCAGAATTACATTCCATCTGCGTGTCCCGGGCCTTGGGTTTGGGAATGGTGGAACGCTGCGCCAGCTGCTGAATCCTGGACTTGGTACCTGGCATTGCCTTCAGCTTGGAACCTGGGGAAGAAAGAGGGCTGTGAGCCCCATGCTCAGCCCACCCCGAGCACCTCACCCGCGATCCTGTTCCATCCCTGTGGAATTGCAGCACCTGGGGAGGCACCACCCGGTGCCCTGAGCCCTCGGCGTGTGCGGCGTGTGCTCAGCCCATGCGTAACGCCTCAGCCCCGATCCCGCTCTGCTCCCAGCAAGGAGCCAGCCCCATCCCTGGGGAACTGCAGTCCCCGGGAGACACCGCCGGTGCCCCGAGCCCTCGGCTGCGTTCAACCCACCCTTAACACCTCGCCCCCGCGCTCTGCAGCCCCCGGGGCTCCCGGCGTGGCCCCTCGCTCACCTCGGGGCTGCGGCAGCTCCGTTCCCGGGGCACCGAGCCCCCTCCCGCCCTCGGGGAGCTTCGCACCCGCCCGGGCGGCCCTGCCGCGGCCCGGGGTCCGGCGGGGGGTCCGGGAGCGGCCCGGGCCCGGCGCAGCTCGGCCCCGCGCTGCCTTACGGGCCGGGAGGGCGCCGGTACCGGGCGGGCGGAGGCGCCGCGGCTCCGCGGCGGGCGGGTCCCACAGCGGCGTGGAGGTGGCGGGCGGCGCGGCGGCGGGCCGCGGTAGGCTGTCCCGGTCCCGGTGCGGCGCGGGCTCCGCCGCCGAGTCCCGGAACAGGCGGGAGATGATGGCGCGGCATTCCTCCTCGAAGAAGCTGCGGAAGAAAGTGGATGGCGAGGGCGGCGGCGACGAGCCCTCCACGTGCTGCAGCAGGTCGGGACAGGCGGGCGACACCACGGGCGGCGGCTGCGGACCCGACATCGCGGCTCAGCTCAGCGCCTCCCACCGCCCCCGGCACTTCCGCGGCACCGCCCGCTCCGAACAGCGCCCCCTGCCGGCGGGAGGACCGACCCTAGCCTTCTTGTTCCCCCGTCCCGCAGAACCGCGCCCCCTGCCTCCCGGGAGGAACAACTGCCCCCCCCATCCGCGCCCCGAAGAGCAGCGCCCCCTGTCGCCCTGGAGGATCAACCGCCCCGGCAGCGTCAGCCCTGCACCGCCAGCGGCACTTCCGCACCCCGCCCGGCCCCGCGCAGCGCAACCTGCCGGCGGGGAGGAGCAACCGCACCCCGGTGTCCCCTCCCGGTGCCCCCTCCCGGTGCCCCCTCCGGCCCCGCAGTCCCCAGGACGAGGCAGAGACTTGGCTTCACAGTGGTTTAATGCGAACAGAACCGGGACGTTACACTGGACAGGGTGGGGAGAGCTGGGTGACGGCAGCCCCGCGGCGGGACGGGCAGGGGAAGGGGCCACCGGGGAACGGGGACGAACCCTGAGCCCCCCGCCAGCACCGGCCCCTGCGCTGCCCCGCAGCCCCTCCCGGTTTCAGCGACTTCTCCTCCCCGAGAGCCACCTCTCGCCCAGCAGCACCAGTTCCTCACCAGAAAGCCCAGGAGACGTTGGGGAGGCGTTGGGGACGTGCCTGGCAGTCCTGTGCTCCAAGAAAGCCTTAACTGTGCCACCACAAAGTGACCAAGCGCTTATCAACCTGCCAGCCTCGACCTGAGAAGCCCCGGAGCTGAGGCCCGACCGCATTCATCACACCTGTGGCACCTGGAGGGGCCTCCAAAGGACAAAGTCACCACCTCGAGCTCTAAACGCTCCCCTGACCAGCCTCGCGTCCTCGCTTCCGCACAAGTAACTGCTCACCTTGCTGCAGAACAGGGGAGAACACACAAAATCATCATTAATTCTCCAGCTTTGTAAGCAAATGTCCAACTGGGACTGACCGACAATTTCCTGTTGTTTCCTCACCCCAGCTCCAGCTGCTGGGCTCCTCCTGTAGCAGCCATCACGGCCGCACGCCCCACCAGCCCCTACTCCTGCTCCTCCTCAGCCAGACCCACCTTCTCCCCTCTGCAGCCGGGGCGCAGAACAGGGTCACCACGGCTCATCTGAGCAGGGTGCTGTTGGAAGCACCACACACCAGCCCGTGGCACAGCGAGCTGTGGCGTTTGTTAAACCCTGGGCCAAGGCCTGCCAGCACACACGGCTACAGCCCAGGCCATCTCAGCTTCCACACACCAAACTGCCCACGCAGAGCATCATGAGAGCACGCGTCATGGAAACCCCTCGAGCTGCCAGCAGCACGGTAGAAAGGAGGGGAATTAACATGAATACACCAAATGGGTCGGTAATGCAGGAGGCTGAGTGCAGGGTCAGAGTAGGTCTTGGGTCTCAGCACTTCCAGACAGTGAAGAACAGGGGTTTCATGCAGGGTGAATGGGGTGGACAAGAGACCAACACACCCAGGCACCTACTCACTGTTTTGGATAAGCCTTACTAAAACTCTAACACCTGATGCAATCACTGACCAACATGACAACTGCTACTCTTCAGAGTCTCCTTCGGAGATGCTTGGGGCTGCACGGACAGGGGAGCGAAGGTCATCTCATACCTTCCTGTACAGGGAGAGCGGCAGCTCCTACACCATAACGCCATAAGCAAGTTCCTGCTCCACACCTACAAGATCTGCCCCTAGGTGCGGGACAACACGCTCACTTGCATAAATCTTCATACCTTTAGGCCAAGACCACAGCCCAGTAAAACAAGCTGCTGCCAGTTACAAAAGAGGAAAATACTGAACAAACTGGGAGGTTCAAGAGAGGAAAAGCTGGTTCAGAGAAGACAGATTTAGTGTAAAAATAAATGTCATTTTTGCAGGAGGGAGGGTGGAATGGAGGAAGACAGTGCCAGGTGCTCCTACTGGCGCACTTTTCCTGGGACGTAATTCCTATCGATAGTCTCCTCTTGCAGGAACATATGTAAGCAGCGCTCATTCTGTGCCAGTGGGTGTCCAGCAATTCTGGAAGAAAATCAGATGTGGAGGTTAGCACAGCCGCCACCGAGACACCCACACCTCCACTCGCAGTAGGGAGCGAGTAAGGCAGTCCTCCCTCCTCACTAACAGGCAGCCAGCTCCAAGCACATCCACACTGGCCTCCGGTCAAGGTCACCGGATCTGTGAGCAACAGGGCCAGCAAGAGGTGCCCCAGCACAGGACTTTCCCTCCCACACCATGCCCTGCAGCAGAGCATGAGCATCCTGAACCAACGCTACCCCATTGTAAGGGGAACTCTTAGCTCTTCTGCTAATAACTGCTTCACTCCCAGAAGAGAGCGCTGAACAGAGCCCACCCTAAAAGCAGGACTCACTTCAAAACCATGGTTTCATTACCTGGCTGCAGGCACCACCCTTTTGCATAGTACCTGTGTGCAGCAGATCAAGATTCCTTCCCAGTCAACCCACAGCCCTCTTCTGCCAGCAGCAGCCGGAAAGGCAGCACAAAGCACACCCAGGACACCAAGCTTACTTGTTAATAAACTGCTCTAGTCCCTGCCTCCGCTCCTCAATGAAGGACTCCTCAAAGATGCCTTCGTCTCCTCGGAAGGGAAGCTGTCGTTTCAAAGCCTTTCCAGGCAGCGGTGGCACTACAATCTGAAAGCCCAGAATCACCCTGTCAGCAGAACAGCCACCCGCAAGCAGACATCCTTTGCTGTCTGACATTCATCTCCAGCCCCATTACATGGATAGAGATGAAGACCCAACAGTTGCCCACCACCACGGCATCTCTTCTGGGCAGCTCAAGGTAATCACTACAACCGTTCCCATGTGTCTTGGTTTCAGGAATAGACAGGTCTGAGACAGGCCTCACCTTACTGTCTCGTTCCAGCTCATTCTTCAGCCATTCGAAGTCGCTGTATCGTCTCCTCACGCACGACTCCTTCAATTTGAAGATTGGGAGGTTTGTCTGTAATGAAGAGAAGTAGTTAATTTGCAGGTTGCTTTGGGAGCCGGATAGTATTTCAACATGTAATTGAAACCTGAAACTGCGTTTAGAAAACCAAGGCCCCTGAGAAGGAGGCATCACGAGAACACCAGGCTTCTTTATTCAGGACAGAGCACAAGCACTGAAGCCCTTAAGAATCACAAGCACTTGCCAGGCTACTCGGAGCCAGCCATTCCCTCCCCCTCAAGTGACTATTTCAGGAACACACACCCTCCCAGGGCACGCACTGGAACCAGGGCTCACAACAGAGAAGGCTGGTTGTTTTTCCCCCAAGTTCATCCCATTTTGAAGTGATTTAAAAGACAGCTTTTCAGCAGGCTGCAGAGGAAAACAACCTCTGACCCAACATCAGTGTTTCCATGGAAGAAAATCTTGTCCCAGCAACTGTTCAAAGCCAAACCTCATGCTACAATCTTCTCTCAGAACAGATCGCCTACCCTAACAGGCAAGTAGCTTTCTTCCTATCCGGCTTGTGTCCCTGCCACTAGGTCTAAAGACTGACCGCTACATTAGCTTCACTTTTTCCCTGTCCACACAGCTTGAATGTTCAAGGAACTGAGGCACAAAACCTTCTGGCAAGCAGCAGCCAGATGAACGCAGGAATTGCTGCAACATGCTTAGCTATATTCTTATGAGGTCTGCGAAATAAAACCATCTTCACAAGAGCTAGTTTCAGTGGGACTAAGAGGTTCCGTTGCCACCTGCCAGATGCCCTTTGCCAGGCTGACCCAAGCATCAGAACAGAACAAAGCAAACACTCTATTCTTCTGAAAGGTAAGACTCAGCAGGTAAATTACACTACGAACAGAAGTCTGTAACACGCACTTGTTTCAGAGGCAGCTCAGGTCCTTTCAGCTGTCAGAAGCAGAGCTGCAAGAGGCCCCCGGTTTAGCAAGCTAATGGTAAAGAGAAGCCTGCAAGAAGTGCTACAGAAGCCTGCCACACTCACTCCTGGCTCAAGGTCTCCTCGTAAAGTGATCTCGCTGACTCAGAAGGAGCAGCCAGGCTGCGCTACGATCACGTCCCAAGATACTGCCAGCGAGCTTTCCTCCTTGCTAGGGATCATCAGTCACAGGGCGTGCGTGGTTGCGCTCAGCACCCACCCAACGGTGCCAAAGTGCCAGGAGAGGGCACAGCACCCTGCTGAGGTGGAACCCTCCTCGTCCTCAGGCTTTTAAGCCCTCGCTAGATGCCGAACGGCCCCAGCAAAGGCCCCACCTGCAACGCTCTGACCTTGAGCCCCGGCCCCCCCCGAACTCGGGCTCGGCCAGGGCAGCTCGGGCTGCAGCGAGAGCTCGTCCAGAGCAGCTCGGGCTGCAGCTCGGTCTCCCGCGCCGGTCCCGGCCCCGCCCGGTGTCCCGGCCCCGCACCCGCATGCGGAGCTCGTAGCTGGTGTATCTGGCGCGGCCCATGCCCACGGTCTGCGGGTTGAAGATGTCGATCTCGAGGAAGTTGCTGGGGGGCCCGTACGCGTCCGTCAGATCCTGCGGCTTGGCGTTCAGCCGCCGGGTGTCCGCCACCGCCGCCTCCGACATGGTGCTGCCGCCGCTGCCCCGCCCGCCGCGCCCCGCCCGCTGCCGCAGCCGCGCCGCCCCGAACCGCGCACGGCACAGCGCCGCCCGCCCGCCGCCTGCATAACGCGACGCATATCCAGGGTCCGGGATACGCGTCCCGCCCCGACCGCGCACATTAGAGCAACCTCCTGTCCGCCGCCTGCATAACGCGGCGGGTATTCAGGGTGGGGGCGGCGCGACCTGGCCCGATGGCGCATCTCACACTCGCCTCCCTCCCGCCCGCTGCATAAGCCGAGGTGGTATTCAGGGTCCGGGACGCCGCAAACCGCCCCGATCAAGCACAGCTGCACCACCTCCTGCCACCGTCTGCATAAGTAGAGCTGATATTCAGGTTGCGGGGCCCCAGAGCCCGCCCCGATCGCGCAAGGCAGCACCGCCTCCCGCCGTCGCCTGCATAAACGGGGCTGTATTCAGGTTGCGGGGCCGCCACGGCGTAGCCCTACAAACTGCACGCTGGGGTTACTCTCAGCGCTGCTCCGCACCGCCTCGGACGGGCTCCCACGAGGCGGGGCGGAGCCTGAGGCACTACCGGGCGCCTGGTCTGGGAGCCGGAGTACGCGACCGACACACGCCTGTGAGAACGGTGCCATACGGCGTGCTGGGCTGGGCGGGGCTGGCCCCGGAAGGTGGCTGCCGCGGTACTGATGAACGGAGCAGCGGGCGCCTTTCACCGGGGTGTGACCCGGAAGTGGGCTCGGTCCGAGACGGGAGGGAGCAGCGTGAACGGCCCCGTTCGCGCGGTCACTGCGCTCGCAGAGCGCTGGGGCGGGGCCCCCGAGCGAGGCCGCCGAGGTGCACGCTGGGAACTGTAGGCGCACGGGCCCAAGACAGCCACACCGCCGAGGCCACGCCCCAGGCGCACGGCAGACTGGGAATTGTAGTCCACTGGCCAGACAACCGCCCGCCCGCTGCCCCGCCGGAACTACCGCTCCCGGCATGCCCGGCGCGCACATGCGCAGAGTGCGGAGCTCGTCGCTGGTAAACACAGCGGCGCGGCTGTGGGGCCCGGGTCTGACAAAGGGGCGGCGGGACCGGGCCGCGCCGATGCGTGGCGGCCGAGTGGCTCAGACCCGGCGGCGCTGAGGGGCGGGAGGGAGGCGCCCATGGCGGAGGCAGGGAGCGGCGCGGGGGCGCCGGACATCGACCCCGACTTCGAGCCGCAGAGCCGGCCGCGTTCCTGTACTTGGCCGCTGCCGCGGCCCGAGGCGGAGGCGGGCGGCGCGGCGGGCCCGGGCGAGGAGACCGCGGGCGGCGCGGCGGCGGCGGGGCCCGGGCGGGCCGAGGGGGCGCGGGCGGCGGCGAGGAAGGGCGGCTCCCGGCGTAACGCCTGGGGCAACCAGTCCTATGCCGAGCTGATCAGCCAGGCCATCGAGAGCGCCCCCGAGAAGCGGCTCACGCTGGCGCAGATCTACGAGTGGATGGTCCGCTCCGTCCCCTACTTCAAGGACAAGGGCGACAGCAACAGCTCCGCCGGCTGGAAGGTACGGGGCGGGGGACGGGACTCCCGCCGTGCAGCCCCTCACGGTAGCGCTTGTCCCGGCCGGGCGCTGCGCTGGTGGAAACTGCTTGGCTGGTGCGGGTTTGCCCACTACAGCTCTGGCTCTGTGCATCTGGAACAGAGGAGCAGGCTACTCTGGTGGGTGGTTGCTGCGTTGACGCTGCTACCCGTGCCCTTTGTGTTTGGAAAAGTTTTCCAGGGGAGGGCCAAGAGTCAGCTGAAAGGTTGTAGCGAAGTTTTTGCGCAAGATGAAGTATCGGTTGAAAGGTTTTTAAAGGCAAGGCCGTGGTTCTTCGTCACCTGATTGTGCTAAAGCTCAATATAAATAACTGTTTCATAGCAGGCATTCTTGGCTTTCGAGAGGCTCCCTTTAAAAAGGGTGCTGTGGCCGTGCAGAGACTGGGGACCTCTGCTGGAGTTCGGGAAAGGGAAAGCAATACCTCTCCAAAGTCTCAGCATTATTGTTTCCTTTTGCTCTGGAAATAGGCATGTGTGAAGCTCTATTAAAAGAGCTAAACTCCATTTCTCTGTCCTCTACAGGTGGCAGCCTAGTGTTTGTATTATTTTTTAGTCAAACGAACTGCAGCAGAGAAAGAGATGTGAGAGCTGGCTTGCAAAATAGTCCCTCAAGCTGCCCTGATGTATCGTAGTGGATGCCGCAGCAACTGGAGTCTGAAGAGCGTGATCTGTTGCTCTCGCTGCAGACTGGAATTACACTTAACACCACGTTCCTGTTTGCAGTGTTCCTCTCCGTTTGCAGTGTCGGTTAGCAGTTTGTCTGTGCTGCGGTTCTGCAGCAGCTTAACCCAATGTGGTTTGGGGCTTCTGTGACTCCAGCCACGTATTCCTCTGCCTGTGTGACCAAGCAGTAAGTCAGCACAGAGAGTTAATTTGGGAGGAAAAAAAAAAAGGGATAGTTTTTTCTGGTAGGTTGGCTTTCAGCTGGCTCAGCTCTGTGAAGTGGCACACCATGTGGTTGCATGATTGCAAATGTTTGCTCGAGAGAGGGTAGGAACATGGTGAGAGGGACACAGCTGTCACAGCTTAGGCAGCTTAGGCTGGCACAGGTCGATGCAAAGCCTTTCACGTTTCCCGTTTATCTGGCTCGCCGACAGTTCCTGGAGAGCGCATGCAGTTTGGCTTCTTTGTGCAGGTTGAATCCTCCTTGTTGACAAGTTCGGGTTTGAGACAGTGCTTGGGTGCGTTTTCTTTCTCTTTGGAAGGTTTGGTGGTCTCACTGGAAGATAGTCCTTGCTTCCTGTGGTTAGGCATACTGTACTGGTCCTGCTCTTGCTGTGTGGAGTCACGTTATTTGGGTATACAGTGTTATGGTACTGGTGCATTTTTTCCTCAGGAATGTGTCTATATCCGTTTGACTGTGGTGCCTCAGATTAAAGTTCAGTGTGGCCCCTGAAGTGCTTCCCCAGATATTGTGGGGAAGGTGAAATATACCCATGTGTCCTGCTGGACTGGGTGCTGTACTATGTAGACTTCTGGCTTGATTTAGTATGGCTGGTCTTTTGTTAGATTAATTTGTGTGTACTGGGACGGTCAGTCTTTGGTTTTAGTTGGTTTTAACCTGTGTTGCTTTGGGGAAACGTGCAGTTGGATTGTACTTGTAGAAAGACAGAGATGAGAATTGGTGCACAAGGAAGGGTTTAGGTCCCTGCACAGATGCTATTGCTGTAGCTGTTCTCTCTGATGACTTTTCAGCATGAAATTCGTTTGTAGTTTTCCAGCCTGGGAACAGATGAACTCAGGCTGGCTTTAGCAGGGGAAGAGAACAGAAACTTCTTATCAGGGAAGATGGAGGGTAGAACCACAGAATTATAAAATTGTAAAATGATTTTGTTTGGAAGGGGACCTTAGAGCCAGTCCACTTCCATCCCCCTGCCACGGGCAGGGAAACCTCCCACAGACCAGGCTGCTCAAGGCCTCATCCAACCTGGCCTGGAACACCTCCAGGGATGGGCCATCCATGACTACCCTGGGCAACCTGTGCCAGTGGCTCACCACCCTCGTTGAGAAGAATTTCTTCCTAATGTCAGTTGTGGTGGTAATCAGCCTGCCTTATGATTAGGGCAGTTTAAAACACTTGACTTTAACCAGCAAAGAGATAACCATGATAGAAATACACCTGAAACTGTTTAAATGTCAGGGGCCATTCCCATAAAGACTTGCTTTCATTTTTAACAAATATTGTCAAAACTTGGGTTCGTAGGTGGGGAGTACGCGGTTAATCTTGCATGCCAGGGACAGGCAAAGGAGCCTGTGGTTTATTGCCTCTGCTCCATTTTCTTCCCTGCTCCCTTGCTCAAGTCCTGTTGGCGAGGCTTGGCAGGATGCATGCCCCATCACGTGTGACCACGGAGCTCTGACTTCTAGGCCTGCTTTGTGTTAACATACAGTGTTATAGATTTGCAAGAGGTTTTGTTTGGTGTGCTTATTTTAGTCTGTTTGCATCAAGGTGCATTAAATGAAGGCAGGTTAGATAGAGTTTTAAAGATGTAGACTCAGTCAAATCAGGTCAGTTTGATTTTGTGGAGTAAGCTTAATAATGTGGCTTTTATTTAAGACAGACTGAATAAATGGTGTCCCTTCAGTTAAGGAATGGACCTATGTGGGTTTTTTGTTTTCAGTGTTCCTTCTTATTTCTAGAGGTGTGAAGTTCTGCTTGCATCATTTTTTAATTTGTAAAGTAAGAGAAAAATTTCTTCAGTTGTCTCAGCTTTGTTGCTTTCTAAGTTTTGAACTGAATGAGTTTGGGTAAGGGAAATTCATTTGGAGCAGCTGCTAAATCCTGATGTTCCATTTTGATGCCCTGTAGCTCCTAGAGTTCTGGTATCTCTGTTTTTTGGGTGGAGCCATACTGATAATATGTCCTGTTTGTATGTAGTGTAGTTTTAATAGAGATTTCAAAATGGGAAATTAAAAGAACTGTGTCTTTAAAAACTCTTTTAATCTACTTTAGTTCATACAAACTCCACGAACTCATTGTTGCTTTGTAATTACTTTACAGCTGTTCTACTCCACTATACAATTGGGGGAAATACAGCTGTTGCTGACTGCCAGGGTGTAACCCCTGTGAATTCCGGAAGAATCTGTGTTTTCGAGGAAGATGGTGTTTGCTGTTCTTGAACTGCTTCAGGTGCATTGTGAAGGACAGATTTGCTGGGTGTGCAGCCTGTCCTTTCCTTGCAGTAATTCAGCTGAAGTTAAGAATTAACCAGCGTGAATGGCACAAGTGTCCTTGCAGGGGTGTGTCTGTCCCAGGGTTCTTTGTAATCCTTCCCTTGGTGCTATGCAAGCTGCTCTGTGGATAAGAGGATAATTCCTTCTGGCTTTGAGAATACTTGGGTTTTGAATAAAATAGAAGTGTGTAAACCCCACTGAAGCAGTTTGCACTGGTCATTACATTTCCCGCATCTATGAGTATACAAAAGTTTGACTTGGTGAGGACCAACAATAGGGGTTGGTCTTTCTCAGTGAAACATTGTGTATTCCTCAAAGCTGTTGTCTTTGCCTTTGTAGGAATAGAATGAACTTTAAAACCATCCTTTCACAGTCCAAAGACACTTCACCAAAGCAAAAATCAATTCATATATGTGCAATGTAAAGGAAAGAACAAGTGATTCAGCGGTATTGCATTGGTTATAGGAGGCTGAAGTCACACCACCTCTGCTTTCTGGTACTTCATGTTCACTTCCATTCAAATGTGGACGTGTGCGCACACACATACTTATGTGCAACAGCTCAAGTAGCTGTATTATGAATTAAAAATTGCCAAACATTCTTCTTTTCTAAAACAGGAGTCATTGTCCATCTTCAAACTCGATGAGCTCTTAGTCTTTATTGCAGTGGGCAGCATTTTGCTTTAAACTCTTCCATTCCATGGTTATATTATTTGCATATCGCTTATAGTTGATCTTAACTGTTGACCAGATGGAAGGGGAGACCTGGCTGAGGGCTCTTGGGTGCTTCCTGGCATGTACCCTGCCCTTCAGTTTATGATGATAGAGTGACTTCACTGGCTTCCAGTGCTAGAGCACTGGCAGTGAAGGTCCCCGGCCTCTTCCACAGTTAAAAATGTGTGATCCCCTGGCAGAACATGCACAGAGCTCCCTCAGGTCGGAGCAGCTCCTCTTCCTCTGTCCCTCTGAAGCGTCTCCATGAAAGAGTAATAGGCTGTGGTCTGATCTACAAAACAGCAATGGTCAGTTCCTAAAACGGTCACGTTAGCTGTTTGCTTACATCCATCTGGACTGTGCTGGATTGTCCCTGAATCCTTGGGTTTTTTGGCTTAGACTTTTCAGAATTGTAGCCTCTTAGCATGCACAGGTAAGGGCCCAAATTGCTATCAGGAGTGGTTTCTTGAATTTCCCAAAGAAACCCTTTATGAGGAAAGTAACACCTCGTGAGAACACTTCTGCTTTTGAGTTTTCATAATGGTAATTTCAAGATGATGGTTTGTGAAGACATTGAAAATATTTCCCTGCCTTGGCTCACTCAGGCATAGCTGACTTGATGCCATAAAGCAAAAAGAAATGTAAAACTTAAGCTCAACATCTCGTCTCTGAGCGAAGTGTCGTTCTGCCCGACCTTCAGCCTGGAGCAGGTTTGTGCACAGAGAAAGTTCAGTCTTGAGTCTGGGTCTCTCTGCTGCAGAGAGCCATCAGGCTCAGCCTGTGAAGGAAGAAGGCTGCTTTCTTATGAAAGCCCATAGTGTTTACTCCGAAGTTCACATGCCTGAAATTATATAATTCCCTGTCAAACCTTCTAACACTAAAAATGAAGAATTGTGAGTTCGAAACTGCATTGGAACAGTGATGTCACTGCTATTATGGCAGGCACTTAGTCCAGTTAATCCTTGGTGGTGGTGTAGGTGCTGCTTTCTATTAAGTTTGGATTATTTTGGGTTTTTTTGGAAGAGGAGGGGAGGGTCTGATGGTTCAGACCCAGAGTACCTGGGGGTAAGTGGAAGCTGCTGGCCTCTTGCTGTTACCTCTTGTGTCTCCAAATGCATTCGTGTGGTGTTAGCGCTGTGCTTAGTCCTGACAGCAGGGAGATGTTCTCTGTGCCAGCTGCTGACAGCCTAGCTGGGTTTCCTTAAAGCAGGGGGAAGGAAATAAGGAACAGAAGCTGAGTGATTGTTGTTCAGAGACTGTAGCCAAGAGTCTGGCATGGAAACCTGAGAAGCACAGGTGGCTTTTGTCCATCAGTCTTTCTTTTAACAAGATCTTTTACCTTTTAATCCCTTTACTGCTTAAATGATCTGTCCGCAGCCCATAGTCTGGCAGAGGTGAGGGCCCGATGAGGAGGGAGGGAGGCAGCTGGGTATGGCAGGGCATTGTGGATGGGAGGATGGTGAAATGCTGGATGTGGAAGATGAGGCAGGTGGCAGAGCGTAGCAGCAGGACAGTGGTGTGAGTGTGGGGTCACCACTATTTTTCAGGTGAAATAAAACTTACTGACTTTTCAACCCTGGTGAGGACCCATGGTTGCAATGTAGCAACATACACCTAACTCTCCTTGAAGTCACATTGACAGCCCCTTCTTCCAAATGAAGTGTAAAGCTCTGAATAGGTATGGAAGTGCCAGTTCTATTTTTTTTTTCCATTTGAAGCCTTAAAGAGTATAGTTGTCCTCTTCAAAAGTGTGGGGTAGCTGTCTTTTGGCAAAAGTCTGCCTGCCCCATACAATGGCAGTCAAATCGCCTGACAGTTTTGCTGCTGACCTTTCCTGCTCCTTGCCAGTTTGTTCTGGAAAGCTGCTTTGCTAAAGGATTATTCCTTGCAGCACGGCTTAATTTTCCAGGCAGACCTCAGAGAAGGCTTCTCCTGGGCTGCTGGTATTACTTGTTCCAACAAGTTTCTTCTGCTCTATCTAATCCTGAATGGCTTTTGTTGTATATGGCTGCCTGTCTTGGCAAACTCGTAAATTGCCTTGGACTTTGCTGTTCAGAGAGCTAGGATTTTCTTCTTCTCGGCTCTTATTGAAAGATTGCAGAACGGAAAATGGTCTTCCTAAGATACAGCTCCCTGTCTGCCAAGGCTGACATCTGTGCTCATGTGTGCCTAAGGGAATTGCTGGGGAAAATGTTTTACTTCCCTGGCTCTGGAGCAGTTGTTTACTTGCTGGAGCCTAACTTTGCAAAATCTCTAAAATGAAGGCTTTTTCCCAAAGCCTTCAGGAACCAAGTGGCAGAGTGAGTGCTGAGACAGGCCCTGACAAATGCAGCAGGCGGGGTGTTCTCCCCTTCTAGCCTCTCAAGAATGCTGTGGCAAATGATAATTCGGCACAATTATAGGCCTGGCTTTGGAACATGGCCCTGTGCTGGGATGTGGCCATGTTCTTTGTATGCCTCCGAGGCAGTGAGAGTGTATTACAGGCAGCTGCAGTGATTGCACTTCGTGTTGGGTTGGTTTTTTGGTTTTTTTTTTCACTCATCCTTGAGAGAGACTTTGTTAAGAAATCTGGTGCATCTGTGGTTTGTAGCAGAAACTTGACGTTTTCTGGGAGAATGGGTCTGGCACCCTGGAGCGGTAATTGAAAATCCAGGCAAATGTGAGCAAGCACAGAAGTTTCAAGGATAGCTCCTGTTTCTGGTGTCTTTCTCAGCACAGCTTGTGCTTGGTCCTGAGTGCTCTGCTGGCGCAGTGTGGGCACCACTGCTGCATGGACGAGCTCCTCTGGGCATGACGCAAGAGCTGCCTCATTTTGTTACTGTCAGGTGGGTGCTTAGAAGGAGGTACGTCACAGGAGGGTGAATTTAATTGTTTTCACTGTGAGGAACCTTAAAGCGTGAACAAACCATCCTGAATGTTCTGACCTGTTCTGAGTAAAACTTCAGTTTTATGGTATATAACCTTGGCCTTACCTGCAAAGCTGTAGAGTCTCCTGGAAGGGCCATCACTGGCATTCTGTCTTCTATGTGTCCCACTTATGCATTTTCCAAGGTATTTCAGTGTCTATGGCAGTGGTCCAGAAGGCTGACTGAGTGGGATAATTGCTTGGGTTTGCTGCTGGCTCCAAGGGCTAATTCCCCATTCTGAGACTGAAGCACCGTTTGGAGCTGAGCCGGGTTCACAGCAGCACTGATGCTGGTGTTAGGGCAGGCCAGCTACGACGGTGAGGAGTGTTCCTGCCTGTTAGATAGGGCTAGGAGAGGCTATCAAAGACGATTTAATGCTGTGGTAACTGAGATTTAGGAAATAGTTTACATCTACTGCTAGATGTGCTTCTACGGCTGGTCCATATATCCTGGCTTGTACACACGGTGGTTGGCACCTAGGAAATGGTCCACTCTTCGGTGTACAGTGAGTGTCTCTAGCCAAACTTTAATTTTTTTCACAATATCTGTAATTCCAGAATGTTTTCATCTGAATGAAGTTTACAGGAATCCCCTTTGTTCTGTGATGGATTACAGAGACAAACTGGCATTTTTTTCACATCAATACTTAATATACAGCTGTAAGAACCTCTATAAGATACCCAAATAAACATCTGTAACCACTCCTAACTAGTTCTTGAAGAGCTCCCTAAGGATTTGAAGGATCCCTGCCTGTAACTCTTCCTTCAGGTCATGCCTTCTTATGGTCAGAGGTGTTGCAGAGCCAAGACCTGGTGTGGAACTCAGGTGCTCAGACTAAGTGGCATCTTCCTGCACTGCTGAAGTTGGGCATCTGAAAAGTTAATGTCATCTATATGTTTCTGGTTTGAGTTGAAAGGAAATACGTCAGGGTTGCCTGGGTGACTGAACTCTGTCGTTTCCTCTCCTGTCAGGTTTGACCTGGAGTTCTGTGATTATTTTAGCATAATTGGTTTGTCCCTCACTTTCTCAATGCGATGAGGCATCTGCAGTTGTTCTCACAGGTGCCTTTTGTGCTGGGAAGCATGTGGTGTGCGAGTGTGAATCTCTTATGCTGTTGCACAGAACCCAGACTGATAGTTGCTTCTGTTCAGTTGTAATTTTGTACTCTCTGGACTTGAGTCTCCAGCGTGCAGGCGAGTTCCATCATGCAGGTGTTACATCTCTGGGTGCTGCAGTGGTGAGCTGCTTTGCAAAGTCTGCACGAGATGGGTGAAAGTTAGTTTGGGTGTTGCAGTTTGGACAGCAATTAACCTTAATGTAAGAAGTGTTCAGGTTTTTCCCTCTACCTCCAACCACAGATTCTGTTCTCTTACTTACTTTTCAGTTACCCCCACAGTGAAGTAGTTCAGAAAACAAGCAGAGAGAAAACAGCCAGGAAAAGTAATTTATAGGAGAGACAGGGCTGCTGTTTGGTTGGGTTAGCCCTCTGAGCCAGCTTGTAGGGTCACAGATGCTTGTGTTATGGGAGGAGGAGAGTTTTAAGATGAGGAAGGAAGGGGTGGTACTGCCATTATCTGTTCTATGGCTCTTAGTCGTTATGTCAGTTTAGCAGTAATGTCTAAAAGCACTTGACTGTTTCATAAAAGGTACCAGGCTTCACAAATCTGTGTTGTGAATCCTAATCTTGTTCCAAGATGTCTTATTTCAAGCTGCTTTTCATCAAATAAACTAGAAAACTGGTTACTAAAAGTGTCACTTGGGATACACAAAGTGGTGCTAATTTTCTTGAGGTTTCAGCGTTACTGAAATGCTGGCACCAGTGCAGTGTGCTTTTGCTGACACAGGAGTTAAAAGCTGGCCAAAGCCATGCACAAGAAGAAAACAGTGTAGTTAGTTATGAAATTTTGAAGTCCTGAAACTATTGGTTTAAGGTTCCATTTTAGTAAGTGGAGTTAAAACGTGGGTGGTTATAAGACTTCAAATGTATCCTGTGTATACAAGCTACTGGGTCATTCCTGTCAGGACTGGGTGTCATTGTGAGTTCACAGATTACTTTCAAGAGAATAAACGAAGAACTAATGACAAGGTAGTAGTTTTCATTGCTGCAGCACTGTGCCCTCAAAGTCGTGAGCATCTTCTGGGGAAAGGGAGGGGGATTCTATGAAAGGGAAAGCAGAACCTTCCAGGAGACAGAGTACTCATCTGAATTACTTTTTCAAGACTTGAAGGGGGAAAAAAAAAAAAAACCAACTTGATTTAGAGAAGGTGCAAGCAGGAGTCTTGTATAGCTGTTAGAGTGAACAACTGAAATAATAAATAAACCTGTGTAACAGCATTGACTGACATGTTTCATCGAGCCCTGGCTCTGCAATAACCCTTCAGGCGCTCTCCCAGTAGGAGCATCTGTATCCTTTGTTACTCATCAGAAGTAGCCAGACTTCCCCAAGTCCTCAGCAGCCAAAGGTTGAAATGAAAGCTAACGCGAAATGATTCTCGCATCTCCTTCCCTCTCTCTTTCAACTTGGTATTGTTTAGCTACATTTGCTTTATTCTAGGACGGTATGTTTGCTGAGGTGCCCAAAATCAGCATGGTGAGGAGTTGTCCGAGAGGAAAAGGGTGGGGAGAAGGAAAGCGGGAGGCAGGAAAGAACTCAGTTCAGAAATGGTGGGAAAGGATGATAAAAACTTTTTTCAGAATTGAGAGCGTACATGGAAGCTGGAGGCTGCTGTGTACCTTTTAGTTTATGTGGAAAAAAATGTCGCTCTTGGACCACTGTTATGCTGCCAATGTAGCACCTTTTAATGATGTGCAATTTGACCATCTGAACAAATTAAATGCAAATAGCAAAGAAATGCACAAGACAGGCCTCAAGGGGAGTTCATGGAGAATCTGTTCAAACAGTGAGATTATTGCTTGCTGGTTCTGAAATATGAGGGAGCTGATCAATTGAAGGGTGAAAATTCATTTTGGTGGTGGGGTACAGATTAGTTTGCAGTTTCCAGCAAAGCTAAACCAAAAGAAGGGAGTTGGAAGAGGCAAGGAATGTGTGCCTTGCCAAACACAAAGATGGGAGAGGCTAAAACTGGCATGTACTGTGTGGGAGTGCACTATCCGCTGAACATCTTGCTCATTAGAAACATGCTGAGGAGAGCGTGCCGATTCCTTGCAGAGGGAGGCTGGCAGGCTCTGGGATTACTGGGATTCTTATTCTACAAAATTTCTCTCATTGTTTCTCTGGTTTTGGGATGAAGGTGACTAGTAGGTGTACTGAATTAAAAATGTTTTGCTACATCTCTTCACCTAGTCACTGCTGTGCTGTCCTCGAGTCTGTCTGAAAGCCAGCCATATGAAAAATTAAAAGCTTCAGCCAGTCTTATGCTAGCTAATGGGGTTGGCAGAAGGCTGGGAGCCGAGGTTCAATCAGGCTCACGTTGAAGTTGCAAACTCTATTTGGGAATTTGCGTACTTGCTCTGTGGTATGCTTAGTTTTTGCAGATTCTTTATAGTCTTGAAAAGTTTTGTGTTTGCATCTTGCTAGCTGGAAGCTGCTGGTTGTCATGGTAGTTCCACCCTTGGTGCTGCAGTGGGGCATGTGCTGCTTGCTAGTGCTCTCAAGCATGTTCAGGCAGAAATATAATGTTTTCATGGGCAAGTCTTTGTTATAACTTTGGATACTGTCTGAATCCATTTATGCTTGTGAGGTTTCTCGGTAGGAGATGCCAGCTGGCAGGTCCTCATATCTTGTAAACCTTTTTTTTTTCCAGAACTCTATTAGACATAACCTGTCCCTGCACAGCAAGTTCATTAAAGTCCATAATGAAGCCACAGGGAAGAGCTCGTGGTGGATGCTCAATCCTGAGGGTGGTAAAAGTGGAAAAGCACCAAGAAGAAGAGCTGCCTCCATGGACAACAGCAGCAAACTTGCAAAAGTCAGAGGTAAAGCATCGAAAAAGAAGCCTTCCCTCCAGTCTGCTCCAGAATCCACTGCTGACAGTCCTGGCTCCCAATTCCCTAAGTGGCCTGGGAGCCCGTCCTCGAGAAGCAATGAGGACTCTGATGTGTGGAACACCTTCCGGCCTCGAACCAGTTCAAATGCAAGCACCATTAGTGCCAGGCTTTCTCCTATCCTGACAGAGCAGGACGACCTCCATGATGAAGAGCTACTTCCTTCTCTAGTGTATTCCAGTGCATCCAGTAATGTTCCACCAACCGTGACTGAGGAGCTTGAGCTCATTGATGGGTTAAATTTGATGTCTCCCAGCTCATCTGTGTTACCAACCCAGCAATCTGCCTCGAGTGGTCAGATCCAGAGAGATTCCAGCTTTTCCTTGCGGAGCCCAAATGCAGCTGGTCAGACCAGTACTTTTGGCAATTCCCTGTTTAACCCTGTTGATATCTCGCTGCAAAGTTCTGTCAGCCATTTCTCTGCCCCTCAGACCTTGGAGGCTCTTCTGACACCCAGCTCTCCGCCTCCAAGGGATGTTATGATGACTCAGGTGGATCCAGTTCTCCCGCAGACTGGTAACAGGATGAACAGCCGAACTCTTCTCCTTCTAGGTGGACGAGCCACCCAGAGTAAGATGAGCTCGGGCAATTCACGAGGAAAGCCTACAGAGCAGCAGGCAGAACCAGTTGGTGCCAGTGTTTTGCCATCAACACTTCCCGGAGTAACATCTCCTCAAAACCCTGCTGGCATCACCAGTTTGAAAGCTCCAGTTTCTGCAACAACTGCCCAGTCAATCCAGCTGGGCAGTCCATTGCTTCTTTCTTCTGCTAGCCCTGCTCCCTTGGGATTGAACCAGGACAGGCTGCCGACTGACCTGGACATTGACATGTACATGGAGAACCTTGAATGTGATATGGATTACATAATCAACAGTGAACTCATGGATGGAGAAGGACTGGACTTTAATTTTGAACCCATTCTGTCTACTCCTAGCTATCCCAGCACCTCGCAGGCCTCCAACCATACCTGGGTACCAAGTTAACTTCGGGAGCACAAAAAGGTAGGTGTAGTTATGTAAATGCTACAGCTCTATAGTGGGAACAGCCCTGTCTAGGGTGGTTTCTGTGCCCAATTCTGCAGCAGTTGGATATCTCTTTAAAAACCCACGTACTTTTTGAGTAAATGCTTCCAAGACACATGCATGTACTTTCAGAAGGAGAAAAGGCAGTAAACTGCCTTATGGAATAGAGGAGCTACCTGAATGAAGCTCTAATTGTCTCTCACTACCAAAGATGACTATGTTACAGGATGTTGGTCTCTGCCATGCAATGCCCATAGCTCTGAAGCTGACATGAGAGTGTGTGCTGATTGCATAAGTAAAGACATGATCCTATGTGTACACAGTGGTTGCACTGAGCCAAGCGCACGCTGTATTTCTATCCAGTTTGTTATAATCCTTGCAAAATTTTTTAGTATCTGTAGTTGCAGCGCCTGTCTGTGTCGTGACTGCCAGCTTATGCCTTGTGTGTAGCAGGACACAATTATTCTTGGTTATCAGACCTTCTGCCCATCCCTTATCTGTGATATTATCTGTAAAGTCTGATAAGCTGGTCCATCACTGTTAACTATTGGAATGGAAATGGGATTGTGCAGTATGAATGGAGGTGGAAAGAGAGGATGCCTCAATGCTAACCATGCCCGACAAAGCTTCCTCTTCAGTGATCTTTCATATTTTTTCAAATATCTAGAGTCAGCTTGGCAAATAGTGTATATGAGAGCTAAAAATGTCTTATTCTCTGATGGATTGATACCCTGATTTGAAGCTCTTCAACCACTGACATGGTTGAAGAATTACAGAAGTGGAGCTGTAGGCGTGCTTCACGCTTGGAGCTCAGTTAGCTGACAGAAAGTTTCTTTTATGGACTGGAGCATAGGCCGATTATTGGTTGGGAAGTGGAAGCCTTGCCAAGAATTTCCTTCTGGGAGGCAGATATGGTATTTGTTGCAAATTGAAGCCCTAATACTAGCTGTCTGAGCAGGCAGAAGTAAGGGCAAATTGCAGAAACAGCTGCAGTTGTGGGAAGCTTCAAATGATGGGGACTGAATGATCAGGCCTGGTCAGCTTGGGTTTATGAAAGGCAGGTCCTGCTTGACTGACCTGATCTCCTTCTATGACCTGGTGACTTGCATAATGAATGAGGGAAAGGCTGTGGCTGTTGTCTACCTAGACTTCAGTAAAGCCTTTGACACCGTCTCCCACAGCATTCTCCTGGCTGCTCCTGGCTTAGGCAGGTGCACTCTTCTTTGGGTAAAAAAAAACTGGCTGGGCAGCCCGACCCAGAGAGTTGTGGAGTTAAATCCAGTTGGCAGCTCGTCACAAGTGGTGTCCCCCAGGGCTCAGTGCTGGAGCCTGTTAACTTTATCAATGATCTGGGCAAGGGGATCGAGTGCACGCTCAAGTAACTTCACAGGTGACATCAAGTTTGGCGAGAGTGTTCATCTGCTTGAGGGAGCGAAGACTGTACAGAGGGATATGAATAGGCTGGATTGACGGGCCAGCACCAGCCGTATGGGGCTTGACAAGGCTGGGTGCGTCCTGCACATGGGTCGCAACAACTCCACGCAATACTACAGGCTTGAGGAAGAGCTTTTCCACTGGGAAAGTTGCCCAGTGGCAACTTTCAGCAGCAGCTGAACACGAGCCAGCAGTGTGCCCAGGTGGCCAAGAAGGCCAACAGCATCCTAGCTTCTATCAAAAATGGTGTGGCCAGCAGGACTAGGGAAGTGATTCTCCCTCAGTACTCAGCACTGGTGAGGCAGTGCCTCAAATACTGTGCTCAGTTTTGGGCTTCTCACTACAGAAAGACGTTGAAGTGCTGGGGTATGTCCAGAAGAGGGCAATGCAGCTGGTGAAGGGTATGGAGCAGAAATCCTATGAGGAGCAGCTGAGGGAACACGGGCTGTTTTTGTCTGGGGAAAGGAGGCTGAGAGACCTTTTCACTCTCTACAACTACCTGAAAAGAGGTTGTAGCGAGGTAAGCATTGTCCTCTGCTCCTAGGTAACAAGTGGTAGGATGAGAGGAATGGCCTCAAGTTGCACTAGGGGAGGTTTAGACTGGCTATTAGGAAACATTACTTCACCAAAAGGGTTGTGAAGCACTGGAACAGGCTGCCCAGGGAAGTGGTTGAGTCACCATCCCTGCAGGTATTTAAACGACTTCTAGCTGTGGCGCTTAGGGACATGGTTTAGTGGTGGGCTTGGCAGTGTTAGGTTTACAGTTGAACTTGATGATCTTAAAAGTCCTTTGCAATCTAAATGTTTCTGTGATTCTGTGAAATTATCATGTACTTGACCTTAGTGCTCTTTCCTAGGCACATGAGTAACCTGGAAGTGGTTTGGAATAGGTGACTTCTTGAGGCCCCTTTCATCCTAAATTTTCTGGCAATTTTTGCTGCTGTTTATGCAGGAGACCAGATACAAAGTTTAATACTTTTCTGCTCTGCCCCAGCGCAGCCCTTCTAGCCAAGGATCTTGTGTGTAGAGAAAGTGAAATGCCGTCCTTTGAGCCTGTGATGCTTAAAGCCTGTGAACTTATTGATACATCACTATGTATTGACTTTTGAAATACAATTTAACTCCCTCTTACTCCAAGTCCTACCACACTGCTTAGGATTTCATTTATTAGTAATGCTTTTATGTCTGTGCTTAACCAATCTTTTACTGTAGAGAGAGGGAGGATCACTCAAGCTTTTGTTTCATTATGGGGCTTCTTATAGTCTCATGCATTTGTTAACTGTGCTCTTGCTGAATTACTGTGTGGCTGTCTTAAATTGAATATCCTAACTTCAGGTGGAATATGGAAACTCAGTTTTGATTGCAAAGATAAATTTGGTTGATAAAATATTGGCATGAAAGTTGTCCCTGTTAGGAACATTAGCAAGTTAGTGACAGAGGCTGTGGCCTTCTGAACAGCATTTCCACTGGATATTGTTCTGAGCTTTTGTGTGTTTTTTTCATGCTGTGCTGGGGCAGGTCACCTTATTTGGGGAATAGATTGGCTTTGCAGGGGTGAAATGTTTTGCACAGGAGTGTTTTCAATACATATGCAAGCTGTCCTGCAGTTCCGACTGCATTAATTCCCTGGGCTGGGTAGACAAGACCTCTGTTTACAGAATACCAGGCACTGAAAATGTTTAGGAGAGCAAAGCAGAGAAATGGAGGGATTTTGTCAAGGGGTAAGGTCTAGTACTGATGAAGATGTGGCTGTAGTGAAGTGCTTGAGAGAGTACCTGAGGTCTTAACAGTACAGTTATGTTCTTGTTACTTTATTCTTCCATACCTAGTATGTGAATTGCTTAATCCAAACAGAGAAGCTATCTGATGCTTAAAACCCTGGGTTTGCTTTGTTCCACACATGAAGTTGAAATGATACTTTCTAGGAAATATGCTGGGCACTCACTAAGAAAGAAGTGAGATCTGGAACAAGTTCCAAACCAGTATTATGTTTCAGCAGAAAGCGTAGCTCCTGCACACCTCTGAGTGAACAGTTCTTAACCGCAGTGCTGCACTTGGAGAAGTAATGCCCTGTTCGGTGTGTTTTGTTTCAAGCCTCCTTTTCTATCTTTGGATTATGTTTGCTTTTTCTGAGCTTTGCAAAGCTTTTCAGTTTCGTCTGTATCATACAGCTCCACAATTTCTCCTGCTGTTGTGTAGTACCTGGGGCTTGCTCAGTTGTAAACCTGCAGTTCACTGCTTAAGGCACTGGATGTGCAAGCCACATGGTGACTTACGGGAGCCTTGATGAGCAAGGTCGTGGAAAAAGGGTAGCCACAGCTAGAATTGGACTGTGGCATGCTCAATCATGGGCCACCACTCTTGCCTTCAGCACTTAATGCAAGTGTCCTCCTTTCCAGTCATGGGAAGTGTGGGTGGCCACCAGCTGTCTCTGAGCAGCTCAGGTCTTTGGGCATGTTCATCTACCTCCATTATGTATTTCTGCAAGCCAGGAGGAGGAACATCTGGGAAGAGAATTGCCTCTTTTGTACAGCGCTACAGTTTGTGCCTCATTGATGAGTGTAAAGTCCATCCACTTTTGTGAAAGATATTAGTTAATGATCTTTAATTGTTTGGTTAGATTCTCTATAAACTGGAGAACTCTATCCCTTGCCCAGCCTGGTATGGACTTGTGGTTTTCTTGCTATGCTCTAATTCCCTTTGGTCCAAACACTATTTCTGTCTACCACAACATTAATAAGTAAATACCGCCCCCCATCAACTTGCAGTTTCCCAAAGCAGCCTGTTGCTCTGGCTTCTGTTTTAAGCTACTGTGTTTTCTTGCTCAGGTATGATTCCCTCTTGTAGCTTCTTTCCCATTCCACAAGTTTATTTCATAATCACTATTACTGAATGCAGCAGATTGAATGCCCTACTTTTATCTTGCTGTTCTGCCTTCCAAGGTGGATCACAGAGCTATGGTGGAGGTTTTGTGTCAGTGTCTTAAGTCTGCTTAGACCTATATCAAGCCTTGTTTGAATGAGTTGTGGCAGCTTCTTTGAGGTGAGGCAGAAGGCCCAACATGGGATCTTTAGACTTGCAGGTATTTAGAAAATGTTTTAATTATTTGTAGGTAGATACAGGATTTTTTTAAGTGGGTGAACGTAACAGTTTTAACGTGTGATTTCTAAAAATCCTTTTTGATATTTGTGGTTGCTTAAGGTGAAAAGTGATTTTCCTTTCCTGCTTTCCTGCAGTGCCTCTGGTCAATGCCTTAGCCAAGTTCTTTTTTAAAGTTCCTTATCTTACAGATTTTTGTTGGTGCCATCAGCTTGCAGGAGGAGTTCTTACATTTGATCTTTGTGCTTTTGTTCTGTCTTTGGTCCTCAGTCATACTCTGAAGCTTGAAGCTGAGCAGTTGCACACTCAACTTGACTTTCCACTGATCAAGATCTCTTGCGATCTGTGTTTGTACCTTGCATCCTTTGAGCCAGCAGGGATTGATTGATAGTAATAAAGTCCTTATCTATGCATCCAGGATTCACATTGAAGCTGGGATCTAACCATTCACTCTATTTTTATTCTTCCTAGTGTCCTTCAGGTTTTGAACATCGGGTTCTGACTTCACTTCCCACCCCTGGCAGAGAAAAGAATGGAGCACGTTGGATTCGGTTTCCTTGCGCACCACGCCTTGGGCAGAAGGGGCTGCCCACCTGAGGAAGAAGGGGCAACCTGCATCTGGCTGCAGCAGGAAGAGTTTAAAAATAATAATTCTGTTATGTGCCACGGCTCTTCCTACAAACCTGACCCTGCCTTGGACCATCTGGAGAAACCCTGGGCTGTACATGTCCAAAGAGGAGCCCTGGTAAAAACCTTGGCCAGAAGACTCTGTGCTGGGCAATAGTGTTTTCCCATGTGAAGAGTTGGGTTTGCTGGAGGAATCCCTCAATGGCTGTCTTCTCTCTGCTGTGGCAGAAAGTCTCCCAGTGCCTCGAACTGGCAGAGGGCTGGCTCTGCCCTCACTTGGCTTGTCCTCTGGGGCAAAGTAGTTGGACATTTTCATTAAGTCACCAGATGTGCACTTGGTAGCCCTCAGACTCACAGAGGAATTAGGAGTTTGTTGGTGGAAGCCCTGTGGGAAAAGGGATGCGCTATTTCAGGGGTTGGTTTCAGTGGATTTGGTGTGCCCGTCTCTGGAGCACCCATCAGTATTCTGCAGGGAACGATGGTGGTCATGGTATAGAAGGCTTCCTCTTGTCCACCTGCGTAGAACAGGAGGATGTTGAGTTTTTCTCTGTGCCAACTGAGCCCCATTGAATCAGAAGCATGTTTCAAGGAGTCCCTATGCTGTTGTCAGCACTTTCCCGATACACCAGGCTGCAGTAAAATAAGCACAGGTGCTAATAGCTGTTTCTTGGACATAAAAACGTCATTTTGGGTTTGTTTCCGATCTGTCTTGCTACAGCAGAGAAATGGAAAGCCTGGGTGTGGCCTTAACAGAGCCCTGATTGCTTTTCAGAAGGGCATTTTCTATAGATGAAATATTTTTTTACTAATCTGGGAACTTTCTATGACTATGAAGCCAATGTTAAGTGTGTCCCCATTAGGCACGTTAGGCACCTCCCTCTGAGAAGGTACCAGTGACAGACTTCTTTTTCAGAGCTGTATTAGGAACAAACACATTTGATGTTTGATAGTGTATATGATTGAGGGGAAAGAATTGGCAGGTCCCTGTGGTTTCAAACCACCTTGGGGAAGAGTTGTACATTATTGTAATCTATATGTAAAAGTAGCTGCAAATTACATAGAAGCTTTTCTAAACCTTTTTAAATATATATTATATATTTTAATTGAAAATGAGATTATTGGATAAAAAAACAAACCACATTTGCTGCATCTGTCCCCTTGATACCAGATAACACTACAGTATGGGAGGGGATGGGCCTAAGGCATTTTGGGCCAAGAAGCTGAAAATGTCATTGGAAAAGTGGGAAGGGCACCGCAGTATAACTGGGGAATGATTGTTCTCCCCAGAATAGGCAAGGAGGTGCCTGCGTATCGTGGCATTCAGCCACAGCTACTCGGTCTCTTCCCTCGATCAGGCACTCCCACCAAACCAAGAGCATGATGCTAGGGAATGCTAATGATTAACAGCATGCTCATTCTCAGCTCTTCCTTAAGTAGCTGTACTTCAGCTGATACATGGGACAGATTCCCTAGTCTGCTAAGAAGATGGTGTGGACTGGATCGTATTAGATCTGCTGACACTCTGGGTAGCCCTTATGGAGGGCATGATCAGTTGTATTTGGTAGCTCACTTTGTGGTTCCCGAAGGTTTTTGCTTTCTTGAAGTTGCTACTGCTGCTGGGGAAGTTGAAGGCTGTAGGCAGACCCTTGGGGATGTGCCTGGGATCCTGCCCTTTCTCTTTGTTCTTGCAGGGCAGAAGGTAGGAGTTGAAAGGTTAGTTCAGAGCATTAGCTGGCCTGTTCCTGTTACCTTTTTGTATTTGCAGTGGCAGGATCTGTGGGAGATGTGGTGCTTTCATGGTATTCTGGTAGGCTTGGTCTGGTGGAAAGCCTCTCTGATCCTTTCTGAAGGCGGCAGTGGCTTCTGTTCAGGTGGTTTGTGTCATGCAATGCAATGAGCCATACTGTTTTACCACCTTGTCTGCTCTGTTTTCGTGGGTTTCATTTAATTTTCATTTGAGTGGTTTGTCTGGTTACCTGCAACAAGCAGTCTTTAGCAGTCCTTCCTTTAGCATGCTCTACCATCAGAGTTGTTCAATAACCTTTGCTTTGAAGGCTGTCTTCGTGGCAGACCTCGTGATGATATGCTTCAGATTTACCCACAATCTCCATGTCTGGCCACAGCTCATTGTAACAAACAAACAAACAGGCAGATCCTAAGCTGGGGTCCCAGATCTTGCGGACTTGAGTCATGAATGCACATTCTCATTGCAATTAGTTGATCACGGAAATAGGTAGATACATCCTTTCCACAGACCCCTGATGGCATGTGTCGTGCATAAGAATTGGCTGCTCTGGGCTGCAGCTAATACATCTGGCAGGATTCGTGTTATTTGGCACATGATATGCCACTTTGTCAGCTTGGGCTCTAAGAGGAAATGAATCTCATGATCTGCAGAGCAAGTTTACTGGCTGCCTGTGCTTCACGGCCATGTATCTAAGGACAAGACACCAGTACATGTGGTCAGGTCTAGCTCATTTTTCATGAAAACAGAGCCCAAAGCAGTAGGCAGGACCATATTATTAACCAGTGCTTTAGAACTGCAAATCTATGGTGAACCATTTCTGGCTGGGATGACCAGAAGGTGCTGGAAAAGGTGCTGTCTTTGGGCTGTTCCAAGGTATCCCCTAGGTGTGACAGCTCTGGGGACCTGGCTGGATCTTCTGACTGCAAGGAACCTGGACCTGAGTGGTAGGATGGCACCTCAGGGAGATCTGATCTCAGCTAGTACTTGTCCTCAGTACTTGTTCCAGCTGAAGGAGCTCCACCCCGGGTATGTCAGGAGTCATCATGGTTGGTACCCTGCAGTGTGAGCTCATAAGAGACCCTGTTCTGCTTTTAAGGAATAGAACATGTCTTGTCTCTTTTTTTTTTTTTCATATTCTCAGGCCAGACTCCTGGAATTGCCTGTCCTGGGGACAGCACTGGAGAGACAGGCAGCACCTGTGGCTGGAGCCCTGCTCTACCAGCATGGTGACAGGGATGTCCGTCTTCGGCAGTCCATGGAGCTGTTCTGTCTCCTCAACACAACAGGAACTGGCACTGCTTGAAGCCTGAGAGTGCGCTAGTGCTGAGGGTGGTGTTTAGAAGGCTAACAGTGCTTTGGAAGTGTTCAATAAACCGTGAATGTAATGTTGCAGGCTTGAGCAGGCAACTTAGCTTCTTATTTGTATGTATAGCAGGATAACTTGGATCATGGGCATGGAGGGCAGGGATGCAGAGAATTTGAATGTTCTCCAGCCCCTTCTCAATTAACTTCCTTTTCATAAACCTTGAGGTCTTCTAGCCTGGGGTATTTCCTCATGGGGCGCAGAAGACAGACAAGTTCCTAAACTGCTGCTTCCTGAAAGTCTGTACCTGGCAGAGGATTGCTCAATACTTGTCCAGCTTTTTGTATTCTTGCCCACAGTGTTTGCTGCTGACTGCTGCTGGATTCAGGATAGGGTCTTGGTGGATCTTCATTCTGCGTTAGCACCACAGGTCCTGTACTTGTGGGCTAGTTTTTGCTCTAATGAAGGATTGGGCTGAGATTTTGAGAGCAGCTGTGACCTGGAGAAGTGCCTGAGGGGAGTGGGCAGGGGACACTTGTATGAAGCTTTATGTTGTGCTGTATGCACGTTCCTTGTCCTCGCTGAGCTTGGCTAACAGGTTTCTTCATCTCCAGAGGATCAAATGCCATTTTTCAGTGTGAAGCCGTCATGCAGCTCTGGGCTGCAAAGGATTTGGGTAACTAGGCCCATAGAGCCTAGTAGGAGGCAGACTTGTTGCTTTTTTTCACACCTGGGTTTAGCAAATTACTGGAGCCATTATAACTTAAGCATATTTTACTATACTACCAGCTTCCTGTGAGAATTTGTATTATTGATGGGTTCTTGGGGCCCTTCACTTTCCTTTTTGGTGTGTCTAAAAACATGTCATCCCCTACCCTGTGCTGCTTTAAAAACAGCAGTCAAATCATCCTGGTAAGCGAGAGGAACGAAAGCAGTGGGAACGTTCCAGAGCCCGAGTGTATTCATAAATGTGGCTCATACTAGAAGCAAGTAGCACTAATCAGCTTTTCCAAAGGAAATACCTAGAAAGCTTTTATGTAGATCATAATTTGTTAATTTTCTTCATTAATTGCTTATTTATAGCCACACTCAAATGCTTCAGAGCTAGCCTTCCTCCAGGAATGAGAAACCTGTGTCTGGTGCCATGGGTAGGAGTGCTTTGGGAGTGGTGTCCTGAACTGTCACCAAAATAATGTATGAGTTTGAACCTGTTATCAAAAAAACACAACAAATCAATCAGCTCTGGGACATGAGCATGAACACAGATAGCTTAGGGTTTGCCTCATTTGCATGTCTAATGAAAAACATGTTCTAATTAATATGGGGACAAGCAAGCAATGGGTGATTCTTGAAGCCTGACAGATCTGTTTACCTGAAAGCTCGGTAGCATGCGGTAACCCACTGCCACAGTTGCTCACTCTTCAAGAAAGGGTTCCCCTTTCTTCAGTAGTCTTTGTCTCTCCCTGCACCTTGATGTGTCAGTAGTCGATGGAGAACAAGCTGATGGAATTATAAATCATGCTTAACATTGTGGTGTAAAGCAGGGAGAAGAGGCAGCAGAAGCTGAAGGTGAAAGAGCTGTTGGTTTTGCATTTATGATTCTCTGGCTAAGGCAACGTTACAGTGTTTGGTAGAAGGGGATGTTCACAGCTGGTGCTGTGGTGCTCAGCATGGTGCTACCCTGTGGTGCTTCCCAAGGTGTCTTGAGAGGTTTGGCTATGTAGAAGATAGGTTGCTTCTCCTGAAAGGAGCCTTCTTCCTAAGGCAGTGGGATGGTTCTCTTGAAATGATGCTTCCAGCACAGTGGAGTCTTCACCTGGTGCCGTCCCAGGAAGGGTTTCTGCATGCTAGCACAGACGCCTGCTCACACAGGGCAGGCACCACTAGCTGACGTAGTTTCCCCCCCATCCCCTCTGCACTCTTTCACCCATTTCTCACAATATTTTACATAATAAATCTCTGCTTTTGTTTGCTCTCTGTAGCAGTGTAACTTCTGAACCATTACAGGCTCTTTGTTACCATCTGTGCTAGCAACACTGTAGAATGTGCTAGACTAGGGGGGAATGTTTGACAAATAAAAACCTGTAATCCTCTGCTCTGTCTCATGCGGTTTGTTCTGTTTCCCTGGCAAGGACCAGTTAATTTTTCCTTGCCCTTTCCTCTTCCCTCCCTACCTGTAAGAGCATTCCCTTGGTAAGATGCCCCTTAGCTGACCAGAGGTGGAAGGGTCGCAGTGTGACAGCCCATGAAGGCTTTAATGTACTCTGCAGTGTGTAGAACCTCTCATTACAACTTACTGACGGGGGTGGCACAGGGTTGCCAAGCCCTAAAACTGACCCTGCTGAATTCTTTCTGCGGGCCTAGTGTACAGTCATTCTAGCCCCTTCATTCCTTGCTTTTCTAAACCTCAGTGCAGAAGATGACTGCTTGTTTTGTATAGCTACATTCAGACTTCTTTTGAGTGTTGCAACTGCACTAGTTATCTCTAAGAAGATAGAGATGGCTTTGCTGCTACTCTCTTCTTTAAGCAGATGCTGACACTTAGCTAGGACAGATGAGTGTGAGAGGGAGCTTTTATCAATGCTTTACTACCTGAAATCCTCCATCAGAAAAAGAAAAGTTACTAGGGCTGGGGACTGTTTTTCAGTATTAGAAGATAAGGGCTTGGAGTTGCACGTCAAAGGGGACACGAGTGTTAGAGTGGAAGCCAGGAGCTGGTCGTTCCTTGGGAACGCTCAGAGGTGTGCAAGTGGGTAAGAGACCCCTCAGGGTGGGAGAAGACTTCAGCTAGGTACTTCAAGGGGTCCTTCCTTGACAGGAGGCAAGTAGGAATGCAGATACAGTCTGAGCCAGTGAAACAGCTCATGAGGAGCATGGTGGAGCCCTTGAATCAAAACAGTATGTCATTCCAGCAAGTTTGCCTTCTCACAGCTGGGATAAGGCTGGAGAATGCTGTCTCCCTCTGCCCTGGGGATGGTCTGTGCACCACAGCTCAGGAGGGGTCTTGTAGAAGATGAGACCTGTTCGGATCCTCAGTTATGTTGCAATGGAGTGGAGGCAGGCAAGGAGATCAGAGAAGAGTGGGGAGTGTAGGGCAAGGATTCTGCTGGGCTGTTTAGATGCATGGAAGACAATTCAGGCATGTTTATAAAACTTCTGAGGAGAAAGTCTCATTTGTGACATTGCACAGCATGTGTGCAGCCAGAAATCTTGCATTCGAAGCCTTGGATATTCAATATCTGATAAAGAATATAATTGGAAAAAAATAGCGTGAAAATGGTTAATGCAGATAACTCTGGAGGGGATCTTAAGGGTCCTGCTTCAAGATTTGAGGCAATCTCGAAAAATGGGTGATTAGGAGGACATCCTTAGGAGAACACTCTGTCCCTCATCTGTTCCTTGGGCACTTATTAGGACTTTCTGCAAATACCTAGTGGTAGGTGCTGTCAGAGAAAAAAATGCATGTTTTTCAGTTGTTGATTGGATCAGAGTGGATCTGTTCAAAGCTTGACATAGATCAGGGGACTGTGCATTCCTCCCAGTAGCCGTTAAGGGCTGTTGTGCCAGTTTGAGCACTGGCCTGTGACACTTCAGCATTGTCAAGTAGAGCAAAGCACGGAATAGGTGCAAGGCTAGGTCCTGAATGCCGTGGCTCTAGGTCACTTGATGTGTGAGACCGTCTCACACATCTCACACAGTAATTGCCAAGAGTCCTGCTGTATTCTGTCCGAACAGCTACATGGGTTCAGTGTACCTCCTTTGCACTAGGTCAGCTTTTCTCGCAGCCTTGGAGGCCTCATAGCTCTCCCAAGTTGTCACCCTAAGCATTTTGGCCAATGGAGCAGTTGCCTGCAGAGCAGCAGTACCTGAAGCCAGTGCAAAAACTTCACCAGCTTTTCTACTCAGCTTAGTTTCTAGCCAGAGAACCTGCTTTGCTCCAGATGCTTGCTGGTTGATGAACACTTGTGCTGCAAGTGATGGGGCCATGTGTGAAAGCACAGCAGGGAAATCTTGTTGCCCTACTTCACATGGCTTATGTGGTAGAGTAGCTCTTGTGTGGGGAAAGCTGGGGAATGGGGAGATGGTGGGGTGCACACTGCCTGCTCCAGAGCTGTCCTGGCAGAACAGTCTGTCCCCAGCTCCTATGTGCTGCTTTATTCCCCTCTACTGCTGTGATGAAACCAGCAGCCATAGGCCTGACTTTTAATGGATAGGTTGTAGGAGCTATGACAGTAACCACTGCTGCAATGTGGCTTGCTGTTCTCTGCAGGCTAGGACACACCATTCCTACCACCACACAGCTTGGGGATGGCTTGGCTGTTAAAAAAGCAGTCCTGCTTGCACTTGCCAGCACACCTTTCTGCTACAGGCTGTTGCAAGAAACTTGGTGACTGCTTTGGACGCGTGCCTTCATCCTCCCTGCAGTAATTCCAGGTAAGGTCACAGTGAACATCCTGGAGGGTTCATGCAGAGGAGAGGTATCCTGGGGTCTGACAGATCTCCTTCCAGCCACAAAGCAACAGAGGAATATCCTAACCCAAGTAGTTGAAGGGTGCAGGGCACCAGGGCAGGAACCCAAGCACTGAAGTTGCCAGACTGGTGGTGTGCTGCATGGCTTACAGTCATCTGCTCACCTCAGATGGTGTAGTGCCTGCACTGCCCTTCCCAGGAAGCCTCAAAGCCTGGGCCTCAATGAGTGCAACAGCAGGGGGAGTTGATAAGGTGAAGGACCAGCTCATGGGTTTCAAAAGCTAGCTGTAGTGACTGGTGTAGGTGTAGAATTCCCCAAAGTACCTGGTCAATAAGGCCCTTGCAGGCTTCTCCAGTGACACAATTCCCCATAACTGAGTTATCTGCCGCAAGACCTACTTGGGACATGATAGTAACTTTGCTGGTTCTACAGTGATGGGAGTAAATGGTTGCTTCATTTCTTGCTTTCTAGCACTGAGATCCCTTGGGGTTATTTTCTTCTTTTCAGGGAGCTGAGGTTGGCTGTCTCCTCTGGCCTCGCCAGCACCTGTGCCTGTTTCTGGTCAGCATTGACAGCCCCTGGAGCCCTTCTTCTTGCTGCTGTGACTGGTGCTTGTTCTGCGACCCAGAGCAAGCAGCAGCTGCCTTGTCTCCTTCAAGGCCAGCTTTTTGTGCAGAAACAGAGAGAAATGGGGGGCAAAAGGGAACCTCCTTTGCATCTCTTGGTGACGGGCAGCCCTTCACTCCCAGCCAGCACTGTGATGTTGCTGCCTTCTCCCTTCTCTTTGCCCAGTGGGGTGAAGGCAAGTGGTGAGGATGCTGCTGCTGGCAGCGTGCTGGGAGCCAGCCCCAGGCTCAGCAGAACTGCAGATTCAGTGCTTGTTTCAGAGCAGTGAGCCCTGGGGAGAACTGGCTGCTGCAGCTTGTCCCAGACCTGCAGGGGACAGAGCTGCTTTTGCAGGGGCAGGAGAAAGGCTAGCAAAAGGGCTGGCAGGCAGTCAGGCTGCTACAGGTAATTAGAACACTATGCCTAGCGGTGAATGGGACATCCAGCTTTCCCGATCTGCACCAGTTAGCCTGGCACTGGTGCCACTGTCCTGGCACCAGTACTGATTCAGCCAGTGCTGCCCAGCACCAGTTGTTGTGGCATTTTACTGCCCAGGCAAACAGCCTGGATCAGTACAAGCTGATTCAGCCCCCGTGCAGGTTCTTCCAGCTGGTGCTGCAGGGAGAGCAGCTGCAGTGTGGCTGGGAGAGTAGTTGGTCCTGGTTTTTGGCGCTGCTCACAGAGCAACTGCTCGTGAGTGTGAGCAAAGTACTGCTTCTTCAGCTGAAGCAGCACCCAGACCTCGCCTACTAGTGGCCAGCTATCTGGCAGAGGAGAAGCCAGCTCCTTCCTCTAGCAGCCTCCTCCCTGCTGGAACATTGCAGCCCCTTGATAACCTTCCCTCTTTTCCTAGTGAATACACAACACAGTGGGAGTTGCCCATCTGAGCGTGGGAAGAGGATGGAGCCAAGCTGAATAGGACAGGTCCAGCCTCTGTGCCTGGCTGCTCATCCTGAACCAGTGCTGTTGGACTCCTCCACAGCTGGGAACATTAGGTGTGCTGGAACTATCTCAAGGCTGCGGTCAGCCAGGTACTGCTGTCCTGGGGTATGAGTTTGGATCCCCCTCCCAACATTTGGCAGAAATAAAGCACACGTCCATGTCAAACATAATATATTTATAGCAAAAATAGGCTTTTTCTGTAGCTTCCATACACAAGGTTTTCTCCCCATACATTTACGCAGTAAACAGGTTGACTGAAGTAGCGTGCACTGGGCTGACTCGACAGCTGCCCCCGCTTCAGGCTCCCACTTATCACCGTGGCTTTATTCCCCTTTTGTGGCTGCTCTCTGGACCCTGTGCTGGATCTCTCGTACCTGACCAGCCCGGGGCTGCAGCATGGGCAGGAAGCAGCCCTGGGACACAGGGAGCAGTGGTGCGGGCTCCTGCCTGCCGGGCAGAGGGCAAAGCTGGTGCACGGGCTGACTCTGTTACAGGGACAACCCAGGGAGACAACCTCCCCAATGCCCATGTTCAAGAAGCTTCCCATAGCTCACCTGTGCTGACCACAGGTTCCTCCACCATGCTGTTAGGCAGCAAGTGACTGGGCATAGGACTTCAGCCCTCTCATGTGTTATGAAGATACAAGCCACGTTAACTCAGCAAGTCTCCCTTGGTCCCCCTGCCTCTCTGCTGACAGAAGGCAGAAGAGGGGCTTTGGGACAAGCTCCTCAAGGACTGCCTAAAGTACCCTGCAGAAGCCTCCAGAGCCTGAACACTGTCAGAGACCTTCCCACCCCGCTGTCAGAGAAGGCAGAGCACTAGGGTACCCTGCCAGCAAGAGCTTCACAGTTTGGAATTTGTCTGGGTCATTGCTTGCCCATCCCAGAAGGGTTTGGCACATAGACCGAAGGGGCAGGACATGTAGGCAGCAAGCACATCCCCTTCCTGTCCTACACTGGGGAAGGGCCCTTGCCCAGAGCCAGTGCTCCTTCCTGCCTGACCATGCAACTCAGGACATTGCAACGCACCCATGAGCTGCCGGTGCTGTTCCCAAGTGAGATGCATCATGCCAAGGAGGCCAGGTGCCAAAGGGTGGCTTGCAAGCAGGGCAGACGCTTCGGCACGGGGAAGGAAGCCAGCAACCAGCTCTCCTTTGTCCTCCCTGGAGCAGTCAAGTCTCTTGCAGCACCCAGGTGAGGAGCAGAACTTGTGGAGGAGTGTCCCTCTAAACCAGCCCCAGTCCCTTCCCACCTCCCTCTTCTCCTTTGTCTTTGGCAGTCCTCCTTGGATATGTCCAAGTGTCTCCAGCATCACACCGACATCTCAGCAGCACAAACTTGCCTCACAGTTTGGTAATTGCACGTAACGGGGCCACTCAGCAAGCCCCACAAGGAGGGGAGAAAAAAAAAGGAACAAGACAGTCAAGTAAACTAAATTGAGTAATCCCTCGCCGTCCATCCCAGCATGACAGGTCACGCATGAGTCCAAGGAAAGAGGATGCTGCCTGGCCCTGCCACAGTGCAGCTCCCCACCGTCTAGGAGATCATGTACTGGGTGATGGCCTGCAACGCATACAGCAGCTCTGCCTGCATTCGGGCTTCCAGGATGAGCAAGTTCACATGAACCTAAGGGAGAAGCAAGAGAGGTTCAGGCAGGTGCAGTGCGCAGCGGGCAGTAGTGCAAACAAGCACCCACCTGGGCTAGCGAGTCTTTTGGCATGGAACAAAACACCATCAAGTTTTCCAGCACAGGCAGCTGCCCTTTCCCCCTCCTCGTGGTCCTGCAGGCTGTGGCTGTCTCCCACAGCCAAGTGCTGGGGAGTCCCTGGCACGGTTGGCACCAGCATGGTCCCTGCCACCCACAGCAGTCACTCCTCCAAGCTACAGTTAGACCAAGGGCTTGCCTGGAGGCACTCACCACTGGGGTAATGGCCTTGGAGATCCCCTTGCTGCCAATGGCCCCTGTGCTCACCACATTGCAAGCAGCCCCATGCCACGCTAATCCCAGCTCCTTACAGACAATTTCCATTTCCCCTCCACCTGCTTCAGACTGGTTTGATGCGTCAAAGGTTTCCTGTGCAGCCCTTGCCCATTCCCGGCCCCACCGCACCGGTCAGAGCCAGGGGCTGGCTGTCCCACCTTTTCACTGTGCTTGAACTGCTTCCAGAACCTGTCAAACATTTCTGAGTTTGTCTTCTCTGGGTAGCAGGTTACAGTTTTAATGTAAACTTTAAGGATTCGCTCCAGGAGCTGATTCACTTCTGCGTAGTCGTAGTCATCATACCTGTGGGGAGCACAGGGGCGAGTCACGGCCAGCACCGTGTCCCTGTGGAGCACCTCACCCATCGTCTGCCTGGGGCACAGCACAGCCGCGGGGTAGGGGGACACATGGCAGGGGCCACTAGGCACTGAAGCCCCATCTCCAAAGCACCCTGCCCTGGCCAGAGAAACTGAGCATCTCTTCCCTGCCTGGCCCAACATCCAGGCAGGCAGATTCACCTCTATCTCTTTTCCAAGCCCATCTGCAAGACAGGCTGAGTGCCCTACCCTCCTCCTGCCTGGGTCAGATCTGGACTGCAAGGTTGGTTTCCCTACCTAATGCCAAACATGCAGTGGATGTAGTTCCAGATGCCCCGCTTGAAGACAGAGGGCTCACAGCCCTGTCGCTTGGCAATGGCACTGCTCTGCAGACCATCCACCATTCGAAACTTCTCATCCAGGAGATGCCCGATGTCAGAGTAGAGCCGGTTGACCAGTGAGAAACCATGGTCTTCCCAGGAGTAATCCTGTTGAGCACAACAAAAGGGTTTCACAACTGCAAAAGGAGCCTGGTTCATGTTCCCAGAAAGAAGGGCTGGAGACCTTGGGACACAGCAGAATTCAACAGGTTTGCTCTGGGAGCAGCTCTGCCACAAATCACAGCGTTCTTCATCTTGCAGGTTTTTAGTGATTTTGACTCTTGCCTTGGTGAGGGCAATGTGAAGAAAATGGCAGCCCTTGGAGACAGAGGCCACCTGTCACCTCCCTCTCCCCAACCCTCGTGGGGCAGGTCCTCTCTCAGAGACAAGCTTCCCCACGTGGGCATTTTGCAAAAGCAGCCGCACCAGATCTGGGCTGCATGGGCACCCCTGAACCATCCAGTCCTCACCAGAAACAGAGAGGAGAGGAGGCAGCCTGGGCTGCTGCCTGCTGAGAGAGCAGGAACCTCACCTGGACTCTGAATACCCGTGTCTGATCCTCATCACGCCGGGCAAAGTCCTGGTATCCAAAGTCAGGGTCCTGCATGTAGCATGCAAGGTTGGTGGCACCAGTAACTTCCCCATCGGAATCTGTGAGAGGGGAGAGCCCCACAGGTGGGTCAGAGTGATGCTCAGCTGCCCTGTTCCTAGCAGGCATCAAAAGCTGGGCCCTGCTGCATCTCTTTGGGAAGCACCACTGTCTTATTCCCCAGTATCCTAGAAGCCCCTGTCCGAACCATATATTGTGGAAAATATAAGTATAGACTTATATTTTATAAGACTTATACCAGCACTCAGGTATGCAGTAAGAACTCCCATCCTGCACACGACCTCTGCTCCCTGCCCCTCACCTTCCTCTCGGTCCTGCTGTAGCAGCCTCGTCTCCTCCCTGCCCTCGGTCTCCATGTGGATCCGCTGCATGCGTTCCCGGAGGGAATCCAGCTCCATGCAGGAGTCCAGGGACTGCACAGAAACAGGTTTAGGGGAGAGGGCAGTGGTCCCAGCTGTGTCCCCTGCCCCTCCATGGACCCACTCTCGAGGGCTCACCCGCTTGCGGTTGATGCGCAGCAGCTCCTGGCTGCAGCCATTGCTGGCGGTGGCTTCACAGAAGCACTGGTTCCCAGGTGACAATGGCTTCAGCAAGCTTCGACCCCCTGGCCCCTCATCCTGTTCGCAGCCACAGCCAAAGACAAAGCTGGCGAGCGCATGGCAGTGTGCCAGGAGGACAACGGCGTGCACCAGCTCTGCCAGTGACCAGCTCCACTCGCTGATTTTCAGTAGCTTCTGCAGGACACAGATAGATCAGCAATGCGATGCGGGCAGGGACCTACTGGGGATGCTGCTGTCCCCACTGTCACCCCAGCCCCTGGCTGATAGCCTTTCCCCAATACCTCAATGTGCTCCTTCGTGATGAGCCATGGCCGGTGTGCCAGGATCTTGTTGATCTCATTGAGGTTGCGGAGTTTTGGGGGGATGAAGTCGAGGCCGCGCAACCACTGGGGATCACCCCCCGCTCGCAGGAAGTGCAGCACATGCAGGTTCACCAGGTATCGGCACTGGTGCCGGGCAGCTGCCTGCAAAGAGCAGCATCTCAGCATTCTCATACCGCACCAGTGGGACAGGCATCTTGGGGCCCCAGGCCCACCTCTCACCCAGCCTCCAGGACATTATGATTTTGGCCTCTGCAGAGAAGCCCGTGGCACAGGCTCTCTGGCGGAGCGAGAGCGGGGAGGAGCAGAGCCCTTCATCCCCTCTGGCAGCTCCCAGCAGGGCTCACCATGATGGCGATGTAGTGCCGGCAGTCGAAGGGCAGTGGACCGTCCATGTGCATCAAGTAGTGTTGCGTCTTGAGGAAGCTGTCAAGGTACTGCGGGTGGTAGCCCATCTGCTGGGTCACTGCCTCCAGCCGCCCCCGGCTTGCCAGCACCTTTACAAAGAGGAACTGGGGGCACTCGGGATCGCTGTTGGACATCTTCACTACCTGCAGGGAACACAATTTGCTTAGCTCTCAACCCCACCTCAGCCAAGTCCAGGCTCTGCAGGGGGCTGTGATCCCCTCTCCCCACTTAGTGCTCTCAGTGGAACACCATCGGGTCAGAAGCCACCGCACAAGCCTCAGGGCCAGGTCGGGAAGCTGGGCAGAGAACTGCTCAGCAGGGTCACTGCTGCCAGGAGGACAGGCTGCAAGAAACACAGGTTGGTCTCTGTCTGGAAGAGGGCACTGCCTAACGAGGAGAAGCAAAGGGTAAAACTAGGAGTGATGTTTCCTTACAGACTTAGAGGGAAACACAAGGCTGGATCAGGAGAAATGGGACAGATGAAAGACCTCTCAGAATGGAGCAGCCCATCCACCTTCCTGCCAGGCTCCTGCACCGCCCAGCACTGGGACAGGAGGAGAGCTGAGAAGGCAGCTGAGCTGCTCCTGGGCTCCTGTCCTGGCAAGCCAAGAGGCAAGCAATATCCCGGCACCTGCCACACGGTCAGGAGCACATGGAGGGGCTCAGAGGTCTCCCCATGCACTGCTCAAGAAGACAGCATGGGAGTAGGATCCACAGTCCATGGGTATGTAGCCCAGCTGAAATTATGTGTGTCCATGGTGAAAACATAGACCGGCAAGGGGGCTCCATCCATCCCCAGCAGTGCCCCGGCTGAGCACAGCCCTGAGCCACACCGACCCACGCAATCCTGAAAGCATTATGGGGGCAGAGGGTGGGGATGTGCAAAAGGTGCCCCAAAGGCCCCTTTGCCATATCTTCCACCCAACAGCATCATCTGTACCTGCAGCCTGCCTGCGCCATGTGTGGGTGCAGCAGGCACTGACCCTTGTCACACAGAAAGTCATGGCTCCTGCTTGGGCGCAAGAGCCGGTGCCAACCTCAGATGCAGAGGGTGTGCTTCCCCTCCCGCGTTTGAGCTGAAATCTCCCATGGAAGCAACTGGCCCTGCTGACACCACTATCATCTTCCTCTCACCCATGTCTCCTGAGCAGTCACCCAATGGGTGGTGACCGGGTACAGTCACCATGGTGGCACAGCAGCATATCAGGAACGTACCTGCAAACCAGCCCCTGCTCTGCCATGACTCCGGGTCATCACTGCCAATCAGGGCACGCAGACACCCTCGGAGCCCCCACGACTCACGCACCTTGCCCTGCCGCTGGCTATCTTGCCAATCACAGAGCTACATCGGGCCTTCATTTCTGCAGCAGCTCAGCACACAGCCAGGAGGTGACCCAGAGGGCTTTGGCAGGACTGGTGGGAACGGCAAAGCCATGGGCATGGAGCGGAGCACCCGGGGCGAGGAGGAGGCAGAGCAGCACTGAGCAGTCACACCCACAGAGGCAGCACACGAAGCAGCTCTGGCTGTTTTCTACTGTACTGCACTTCTGACCACCACATCATCCCTCAGATGTCAAGAGATTTACTAGATGCCATTTGGAGCTTCCTCTTCTCTTTTGGCCAAAGAAGTCAAAAAAACCCACCCAAACCCCAAATTAAAATGGGGACAGATGAAGGGCACCAGCTTTCTGACCCGTGGGAGAAGGTGCAAACCAGAGGTGACCTGCAAAAGTCCTCTGTAAAGTCCCTCTGCTTGGGGAAATGAGTTACCCCGAGGGCACCTATAGGGCTGCAGCCACTGGTCATCTTCTGGGAGGCAGAGCCAGCGGCCCTTCTGCTCCCCTTGGGTGGAAGGTGGTCCTCAGCAAGGAGCCACATGATCAACCCACAGCTCAGTGGCCATGGCCACCAGATCTCCTCGCTCTGCTAGTCCAGGTGATGATGAACTGAGGCACCAGGCAAACGTGGCTTGGAAGGGGGCAATGGAGGGAGGGGCAGGGCAGCCCCCCACCTCGCCCCCTGGCCGGACTCTCCTGCCTGCTCCCCATGGCACCAGCTCAGCCCAGGGTCTCTCCTGCTCCATGTCCCCCCACCCTCGCCTCCCCAGCGTCTTTCACGGCCACCAGTGCCACCTTCCTCCTCCTCCCCCATGCCCACGCACAGACCGGGGCAGCGGGAGCACCGCCTCCCTTCGCGGGGGGGATTTTGGCGTGTCCGAGCCCCAACAAGCACCCCGGACCCCCGTGCCAGCTCCAGCCCTCCCTGCCCGGGCCGGTCCCGGGGGATGATGTCCCGGCGCAGCCCATCGCGGGGCACCGGTGTGCACGTAAAGCAGGCGGGGGGGCAGCGGAGCAGCACCGGGAGAAGCGCCGGGGACCCCTCTTTGCCCCTCGACCGGCCAGGCAGGACTCGTCGGAGCGAACCCCTCCGACCCCGCGGGTTCATCCCTCCGCGAGGCTCCGCCGCTACCGGAGGCTCCGCCAGTGATGCGGGGAAGCGGAGAGCACACTTCTGGTCGGGCCCCCCGCGCTGGTAACCGAGGGGAGCGGGGAAGCGGAGGGTCCCCACGGCCGGTAACCGGGATCCCATTGTGCGGGCGGCGGCAGCGCCCCCGGTGAGCGGCGCGGGCAGTGCAGGCGGAGAGAGAAAAACAAGTTTGATTGGCAGTGATGGAGGCACGGCGCCTCCCGCATCCCGCACAAAGGGGACACGGACGACGGCGCCGCCGCACCGGTACCGGCACCGGTACCGAGCTGCCGGAGCCGCACCAGGACAGCGCGGCCCCGCCGGCCCCGCGCACGGCGAGCGGGCGGCGGGAATGACCTGCGCTGCCGGTGCCGCAGCCGGGCCGGGCCGACGGCGGGGAGCAGGGCTGAGTCCGGTGCTCCGGTACCGGCTCCGGTGGCGGCGGGTCGGGTCCTACCTGCCCCGGCAGCCGCTGGCACCGGCTTCCTCGGGGGTGCTCCACGCTCTGGGGACACACGATCATGGTGAGCCTACGGTGAGCCCGTGCCGAGCAGCACCGGTGACCAGCGCCAGTCCTGCCTGCCCCGTCCCGGCCGACGGCAGCGCTGAACCGGGCACCGCGGCAGCCTGAGCCGCGAGGGGGCGTGCCGGCCGCCCCGCCTTCGCCAATCAGAGCCGCGAGAGGGCGTGGCCGCCGCTCCGCATGCACCAATCAGAGCCGCGAGGGGGCGTGTCCTCCGCACGACCTCCGCCAATGAGAGCCGAGAGGGGGCGTGGCCGCCGCCACGACTCAACCAATCACGAGCGATGGTGGGTGTGGCCGCCAACCCCTCGCTCACGCTCGGCCGCGGGGGGCGGGTCTATGGCACCCTTTTAGCCAATCAGAAACGTTGGTGGGCGGGGCTTCATCTCCATCTCCGCCAATCACTGACGCGGGTGGGTGGGGCCGGCGGCTCTTCTCCCTCGATCGGCCGCGAGGGGCGGTACCACTCGGGCGACGGTGGAAAGTGACCCGCTCGCCCCGCGCCGCCGGGGCGGATCTGCCCGCCGCTGGGGGGCGCTGCGGCCCCCGTCACCTCCGCCACGTCCCTGTGTGCTCTGTCCACATCCTTGTGACCCCCTCTGCGGCCCCATGTCCCTCTCCACAGTCCCATAGGCCCCGTACGTGTCCTCCTGTTCCTTTCTACATCCTCATGTCCCCTGTCCATGTCCCTGTGTCCTCCCTCTGCGTCCCTGTGTGCCCTATCCATATCTTCCTGTCTCGCATCTGTGTCCCCATGTCCCCTTTACACACCCCGTTGTTGCATCCCCATGTTCCCCACCTGCATCCCCATGTCTCCTGTCCACGCCCCTGTGTTGTGTCCCCATGTCCCTTTTCCACATCCCCATGTGGTGTCTATGCCCCCTCCACTCCGCCATTTGCCCTGTTCACATCCTCATGTCCCCCTCCACATCTCCACGTCCCCTGTCCATGTACCTGTGTTGCATCCCTGTGTCCCCCATCCGTGTCCTCGTGCCCCCATCTGCCTCATGTCCACTTTCCACGTTCCTGTCATGCATACCCATGTGCCCTATCCATGTCTCCATGTCCTCCATCTGCATCCCCATGTCCGCTTTCCACATCCCCATGTCGTGTCTATGCCTCCTCCACTTCCCCATGTGACCTGTCCACATCCTCATGTCCCCTGTTCACGTCCCCGTGTCAAGTTCCTGTGTCCCAGTCCATGTCCCCTCCCTCAGCTGCCACCTGCCCTCTGGGGGATGAAGTCACCTTGTGCAGGTCCCCTCTGTTCCCACTCTGCCTGTGCACCAGGTGTTGTGGCAGGGGTTGGAGGGGCATGAGGACAGCGAGGCACGGGGATGGCGAGACAGGGGTTGGAGCTGGAGAGTGGTGGAGGACAGGGCAGCGGGTCATTGGGGTGACAAGGTTGGGGAAAGCAGTCATGGGGACAGAGAAGTGGGACATAAAAGTGATAGCATGTAGGGACAGCAGGCATGGGGACCAGGCGGCAGGGCACGAGGGTGATGGACATGGGGAGAGCAGACATAGGGTCAGAACAGCGGGGCACAAAGGGGGACAGAGCACAGGGATGGGGCAGATCCTGCCATGAGCCACGTGCCCATAAGGTGCTGGAGGCTGCAGGGGTGGGAAGGTCCCCTGGGCAGGGCCGGTGTGGCCAGGACAGTGTCCATGAGGTCAGAGGTGGCGAGGGCACAGGGTTCTGCAGGCGCAATGTGAGATAAGGCCACTCAAGCCCAAGCACAGCAGAGCTTTATTGCAGCAGGAAACCCAAGACGCAGGCAAAGGAGTGGTGAGGCCCCGGGGGGGGTGGGGGGACAGCCAGTCTGGAGGCTCAGGGCAGCGGCCCTTGGGCTGGAGGTGACACTTGTGGCTTGGCCCCTCAGGCCCTTGGCACTTCTCAGCCCTGGTGCCCGTGGAGTCAGTTGGCCGGTGGTTCCTGCCGCTCTGCCGCAGCGGCGCCCTCACTGAGACACATCCCTAGATGTGCTTGTGGGCACTTCAGAGCAGGGACGGGGCTTGGCAAGCTCCCAGCAGCTCCACATGCCCAGCACGGGGTTCCACAGGAGAGTGTATGGAAGCCTATCAGCCCTCCGGCAGCTCTGCCCCACTGCAGTGACCCCACAAGGGATCCTGCATACAGCAGGACTTGCGATGGGATCCCACCCTTCCCTCCTGGGTGCCCCAAGGGCAGGGCAGGGGCTGGCACACCATGCAGTGTGCCCAGTGCGCTGCAACGCACCCACAGCAGCACCCGGTGCACCCGAAGCATCAAATAGAGCACCCAGTGCACGCAGGGCGTAGCGCACTGCACCCAGTGTGCCATGCTCACCCAGCACCCTGCAGGGCAGCACAGCTGCCACGCTGCGAGGGGCTGAGTGTGGCCGTGGCAGGGAGCAGGGAGCAGAGCTGGGGGTCCCAGGCATTGCGCTGAGGCAGGGTGGGAGCAGGGAGCAAGCCTTGAGGGACAGTGAAGTTTTGGGCAGTGGGTGTGCAGAGCATGTGGGGTGCAGGACTGTCACGCTTCCACGTAGCTGTTCTTGTATGGGCTGTGCTCATGAGGGGCAGCCAGGGCTCCGGGCATCACAGGCGGTGGGTGGTTGCTGCTCTCCCAGAGGGGCTCATAGCTGTCCTTGGAGGGCAGCTCGCTCACATAGCAGATGTGTTCGCTGTAGTTGGGCTTGAAGCTCTCCTCCACATCTTTGGGGACTCCAGCCCATTCCTCCGGGGAGCAGAGCAGGGTGAGAGGAACCATCACCCAGCCGAGTCCCAAACCTGCGGGGCTGGGAGTGAGCCTGGGGGAGGGCTACCCATAGCTGCCTTACCTGGAAGTTGCCATTGTGAGTGATGAAGAGTTCATCAAAGTTCTTGCTAGGGTTGGGGATCCGGGGCATGAGGATGACCCACACTCTATACAGGAGAGATGTGTTGGAAGGGAAAAGGCCCAGCGCTGACGCCCCCCCACCTGCTCCCTCCACTCACCTTTCCATGCGCACCAGCAGGACAACAAGGACCAGCAAGAGCAGGCAGGAGGTGATGGGGATCAGGACTGTGTGGATCCAGAACAAGTGCAGCTGCTCTTCCACTGTACCTGTAAAGAGCTGGGATGACGCAGGCCCCCAGCCGGTGCCTTGCCACAGCAGTGGGGTGGGCATGACAGTGGCCCTTCATGAGTGGTTGTGGGAGCTCGGCATGATCCGTGGTGGGGCTCAGCTGGGAGTGGAGGATGGAAAAAGGGCACATCCCCAAGCCCTGCCATGCTGTCGCCACAACAGGCTGGTGACCTTGTGCTGGACTGGCCGTGCCAGAGCAGCCCTCCAGGGCTAAGGAATGGCTGGCAAAATTCAGCAGGTCCCACTGGCAGGGGATGTTTGGCTTCCAGAAAGGCAAAGGATGCACAGGCTGATGCTGCTGCCTATTTTCCAAGCACCCAGACAGGTCACGCCCCTAGAGCTGCTGCCATGAGCCAATTTTCTACTTGCTTGGCCGTTCCTCACCTGCTGAGCCCCACCATCCCATCCTGCCACAGCCCCCAGGACCTACCCTTGCTGGTGGAGTTACTGCCCCAGACCACGGGGATGCTCCATTCACTCCAGAGCTGGCTGTTGCCGCAGTAGATGTTGATTTTGCTGCGCACGTAGAATGTGTAGTACTTCTCATAGTCCACACTGGGGAAGGAGAAGACATCTCCTTTCACCCTATGCTCCTGCAGAGAGACATGGGCCATGTAATGAGAGCAAGTATTGCTGTGGAGGCTGGTGCACAGTTCATCCTCGGCACAACCGTGAGGGTGCTGTGCCCAGGGGGCTCTCACCGTCCAGCTGGTGTCCTTGTTGCTCTTGTATTTGACGGCGTGCTCCAGGCACCGGGCTTTGGGGTACGGGGACGCCCAGGTCAGTTGCAGCTGGTTGCTGCTCATGTTGTGAATGGTCAGGTTGACGGGTGCCTCCGGTTTCACTGCAAGGCACAGGTGGTGCCTGGTGAGCCCTATCCCCGTGACCTGGTGCCCCCCCACCAGCTGGGACATGATGGGGCAGCCCTGAGGACCCACAGCTCTGCAGAGGAGAGTGAGTACCCCCCACCACTATGTACCCAGGTCCTGCAGCTGCATTTGCTTGCTGGGGATCTCCAGGGTCCTGCCGTCAAGGCTGGCATTGACGAGGACACGGAAAGGCTGGAACTGGATGATCTCACTCCGGTTGAAGCGGCAGCCAATGTTGACATCCTGGTCTTGCAGGTAGTGCTTGCACTCCACCACAGGCAACCTGTTTTCATACCTGTGCCACAGCAGGTTACCAGAGATGCCCAAGACCCCGCACACCCCAGCGCTCCCCAAGTTCCCTCTCCCTGGCTCATTCCATGCAGCTTGTCCCAGAGACGGAGCCTCCTCTACCCTGGGCTCAAGGAAGAGGAGCAGGCTGATATTCAGACCAGTGATGCAGGCAGGTGCCTCCCTACAGGAATCCACTGCTGGAGACCCTGCTGTGGAGCTGGCTGTGGGGCAGAGGCACCTACCAGTAGTAGAGGGAGTAGTTGGCTGTGAGTGTCTCTCTGCTCCCCCATGTGCAGGTCATGTACTCTTCATTGAAGACGACACACTCCACCCCTGCAAGGCACAAAAACCACAAGGCGCCATAGTGGTGGGCAGCTGTCCTTCCCATGTCTGTGCCATTGGCTCTTCTTGCTCCAGATGTGCTGTTTTGCCCCGATTCCTCCATCTGCTCCCCTCAGTCACCTACAGCCACTGTTCACTGTCCCTGGCACTGTGGGACAGGACAGAACCCCCTCTGCGTTTCACTTGTCCCATGAGGAAAAATTATCTTTTTTTTTCCTTCCCCCAGGATTTGTGCCTGATGTCTCCATCCCGACTAAATGAACCTCACTGTTACCCTTCAGGTGCTTGCAGGTACCCATGTTCCCTTACGTGTGTGGTTGAGAGCTATGCTGGGCTGTGCTTCCTGCTGCAGCCCCTCCGTCTCTGGGCCAGGGTCTGAGCCTTGGTGGTTTGAGCTCTGCAGGAAATACCACCGAGCCCCGGAGAGGCAGAGCAGACACTCCAGGTGCCCACATTGGCTCCTCTGCCTCTCCTTCCGCTGCGCTGTGCCAGCTCCATTACTGCCCACGCAGCTGGAGGCCACATCCTGGGCCGCCTGGGGGTTGCGGGGCCACCAGGGCATTGCTGGTCCCTGTGCCGGTGCTGGTCCCTGTGCCTGCTCTGGTGGCTGCAGGCACACCTTGCTGTGGGACAAGCTCCTCTGATGGACTGAAGCACCTTGCAAGTGCCAAACGAGCTGTTGGTGGATGAGAACTGTCCTGGAGGCTCCCAGAAAATGGGAGTTTTCTTCCTAAACATCAAGCAATAGGACACCTGGTTTCTTCTGAGGTCCAAACCCATAGCCAGCACTGAGGGGCAGGGGAAAACCAGAGCTGGGCTTTCCTGGGTTGACACATAACATGATGAAGCAAACAGGCTGTGCTCTGGCTGTTTCTGTATGTGGAGACGGAAAGCACCTTTGCAGCAGCCTGGGAAGTCCGCCGACATGAAGAGGCTGTGTTTCCACAGAAAGCTGGTGCTTTACTAACAGCCAGCCGAGAAATGGAATTTTTTTTTTCTCGGAAAGCAGTAGCTGCCACCCATCCCCTGCCCCATGCCTGCACACGGCACTGCCGACATGACCAAGATGGAAAAGACAGCTGGTGCAGATCCAACCGCTGATGCATGGGGCTGATAGGATCTGCACATCACATCCTGCTGCTGCTTCCTACCTCAGCCCACCACAGGGGACCCCATGGCCATAGTCCCTCCTGGTAGCACTGCCTGCAGGTCTGGCAGCCCCAGGGCCAGCAGAGCTGCAGGGCTGGGAGCTGTGGGGCCAGGAGAGCTGGAGGGCTGGTAGCCGTGGGGCCAGGAGAGCTGGAGGGCTGGTAGCTGTGGGGCCAGAGAGCTGGAGGGCTGGTAGCCGTGGGGCCAGAGAGCTGGAGGGCTGGTAGCTGTGGGGCCAGAGAGCTGGAGGGTGGTAGCTGTGGGGCCAGGAGAGCTGGAGGGCTGGTAGCCGTGGGGCTGGTGGTGCTGGGGCAGGAGCAAGGACACTCGTTGGATCCCTGGAACAGCCCAGTTCTCCTGGCAGTCCCACTGCAAGGGGCTATGTACGTGCTAGGGATCCCGAGGCGTGCTAGGGGGTCCCGGGGACTGTGGCGCACGCCCCAACAGTTGCTGGACCAAGTGGCCTCCCATGCTGCCCTACTTGCCCCCATCACTGGAGAGTGACACCCCCAGCCCCACCACCCCTGGGGCCCATGTGCCCCCTTACCTGGGGCGCTGTGGGCAGCAGCAAGGGAAGGGCCCAGTCCGCAGAGGAGGAGGAGGATGGGCATGAGGAAGGCACTGAGCACCAGCATGGTGGCATCAGCCATGGGGCCCGTGCGAACAGCCTCTGCATGGGGCTGCCGGCTTCCGCACCAGCTTCCTGCCCTACGGCACCGCCTGCCGCCCAACCCCACACTGCGCCCCACGGCTCACTCCAGTGCAGACTTTGGCATGTGCCTGTGGTGTCCCTTGGCTCATCCCACTGGAGCCCCATGACCCTTCCAGCCCACGCTCACGGCTCGCCCCTCTGGGGCTCCCTGGTTCATCCTGCCCTGCTCCCATGGCTCAGCCCACCACGCTGCAGGGCTGCCCCCCAGGAGCAAGGCTGGCGTGGGGGTCTCCATTCACAGCCCAACCATGGCTTTTCTGAGCTCGCTCCCTGAAAGCTGGGCAGGACTGGGAGCCACTGGGGCAGCGCTGGGGGACAGATGGTCACACAGGACCTCACGGGGGCAGCTGCAGGGGGCTGGGGGGGAGGGACAGGAGGTGGTAGCAGTGATGGTGGCGGTGGTGGTGGGGTTGGTGGGGCACCCGAGGGCGCTGGGACGCCGGGTGCTCCCGTGCACGACGGTGGAAACACTCGAGGAATGGTGTCACGTGACCACAGCCCGGCGCGCTGCTGGCGCTCCGTCAGGGGGCGCCGTGCGCACCTCGGGCCGTTCCGTCCATCTTCGGCACCTTCCGGCTTCACTCGACGCGAGCTCGGGCCTCTCCGTCCGTCTTCGGCACTTTCTGCTTTCGCTCGGGGCGGACTCGGGCCTCTCCGTCTGTCTTCGGCACTTTCCGCCTTCGCTCGGCGCGGGCTCGGGCCGCCCCCGTCGGCACTCGGGACTCTTCGTCTTTTCTCGACGGGGCTTCGCGCATCTCCGTCTCCCTTCGGCTGCGCTCGTGCCTTTCCGGCGGCGCTCGGGCGGCCCCGGCGCAGGCGCGGGCGGCCCCGGCGCTCCTTGTTGTGGCCCGGCCGGCCGGGATGGCGGCGTTCGGCGTCCTCAGCTACGAGCACCGCCCTCTCAAGCGCCCGCGCCTCGGCCCGCCCGATGTGTACCCGCAGGACCCCAAGCAGAAGGAGGTGCGGGGGGGAGCGGTCGGAGCCGCCGTCACCGGAGGCCGCGGTTGGAGGGGGGAAGCACGAAGTGGGGGCACGAATTGCGGGGGGGGGATGCACGTATTGGGGGGTTTGGGCACTGCTGACGGCGCTTCCCCCGCAGGACGAGCTGACGGCGCTGAACGTCAAGCAGGGCTTCAATAACCAGCCCGCGGTGTCGGGGGACGAGCACGGCAGCGCCAAGAATGTCAACTTCAACCCAGCAAAGGTGAGAGGCGGCGGCGGAGCGGGGCTTGGCAGGGCCTGGGGCCTGCCTGGGGCCTGCCTGGGGCCTGGGGCTCCTGCCCCGTGCCCAGCGCCGGGAGAGCCCCCTTTGGGGCAGCCACGAGAGCCCTTCTGGGGCGGCCGTGAGAGCCTGAAGGATGCGTGTTTTATGACTTCAGCTTCGATTCTAACAGAGTATTCAGAGTTCTGCATTCTTCTGCAACCGTGTCCCACCTCTGAGAGAGGAGGTTCTTGTCTTGCACCATAAAGTTTAAGGACAGCTTCTCAAACTCCTTATGTACCGCAGTTTGAGCGGGAGGCTAGACACCAGATATGGGAAACTTCTTACTGGTTTGGTTACGTTATGGACACGGTAGAAGAGAAGAAGGATTTCTTGGAACATCTGGCAATTTAAACATAGGAGTTATCTAACAGGCTTCAACCCCTGTTTGCTGATCTCTAAAATGAAGATGTTAACTTCCTGGCTTCCCAAACGTGAGGACTAGTAATGACCTGGGATGGAAGGCAATTATTAAGCACAGTATATTTTTTTTCCTTGGCTGATGACTGTCCAAGAAGCCTTCTGGCTGGTTTGACAAGTATTTGTAAAGAATTGTGTCCATGTCAACTGGAGTCCCTACTTGGTTATTGTACAAGTTGTCTAGAAGCATTCCTGTTTGCAAGCATAACAAAGGAAATTATTGGCAGGCTTTTTGTCTTTCAAAAGTTGATACTGGTGAGACTTCTGGTAGAAGTGATAAATGAGATTTTTAAGCATATAGAATAGACCTTTGACCTGTGAAATGTAATTAATCCTTTTTATTTTTTTTTTATTTCTAGATCAGTTCAAATTTTAGCAGTATTATTGCAGAAAAGCTGCGGTGCAATACACTGCCTGACACAGGAAGACGGAAACCCCAGGTGAATCAGAAGGATAACTTTTGGCTGGTGACAGCACGTTCTCAGAGTGCCATAAACAACTGGTTCACAGATCTGGCTGGAACTAAGCCCCTCACTCATCTCGCTAAGAAGGTATGTTATGGGAGAGGCTGCCTGGCAGGGCAGAGCATTTAATCTATGCTTGTTTTTGAAGCGTTTGTATAGTAGAAGTAGAAAGTTTTTATTACTTGGGGAAGTTTCTTCTCTCTACATCTCTTGAAGCTTTCAGCTTGAAGTGTGTAGCCAGGATTTGTAGTGCACTGGCTGCAGGTGTCCTCAATTGAAGAAAAGAAGGCCCCTCATCTGTTGTTTGGAGGTTGTGTTCAACTTTGCGTTTTGGCTTTTATGATACGATTGTTTTATTTTAAGGTTCAGATGCTTTTCAAAAGAGCTGCCACTGTTGCCTTTGGTCTGTTGTTTACATTAGAACAATTCCTATTGTGGAGGCTTTTCCAAGTTCTCAGAAGTCATAGTGAGAATTACTGGAAATAATCAGCTAAGTGACTTCCTAGACTTCTGTCACAGTGACACGTTTCTGGTTTTCATCTGAGAAGAGTTTGTGTATTATAGCTTGGTCTCAGCCGGGCTAGAGCATTTCTGTGCCCTGGGACCTAGGGCTAGATATTTCCCTGGTAGCATTCAATTCTGTAGAGTATGAAAGAGAAAGGAGGGGTCTTACTCTGCCATTTTATTGGTCCTGATAAAAAGGGCAGCGAACTCTCTATCAGGGTGGGCCTATAAATGAGGAACTCTGGAATTGAGTATGCACTGTGGAAAAACGTAACTCCCACTTGTGAAATGGTAGCAGAACATGCAGTTTAGAAGCTGGAGTTTGTCTGGTGCTTGGTGTTCTGAGTCACTCTTGGGGGGGAAAAGAAAGTTAGTTGGATCTTCCCAGAAACTGTCTCTTCATATACCTTGTCTGTGTGTCTTTCTTTGGATGTTGGCTGTCAGTTTCCTGAGGTCATTGTGAAATCTTGAACCTTTCAAGGCCTTCCTCAGTTTCTTGCATTGGACTCTGTCGTGTTCATGCTCATAGACTGAAAGCAGTGACTGCTGATCACGAGGTCTTTGAGGTATCAGGGAATAATTGTGAAGAATGTAAGAAGCATAGGAAGTAAGCAGTCGAACTGTGGGTAGTTCAGGGACTTTGAGATACCTATCAAAAGGACTGTTTGTTGTGAATTTCTCTCGGAACGCATGCACGGTTTGTTCTCCATAGTACCCTGTGGAAGTGAGCCCCTCATCTGCTCCTTTTCCTGTGATGTGATATTGCTTCCTGGTTTATACATCTGCAGTGTGATGGTTTTGCTGGTATCCTCCCATGTTGTATCTTGCATTTTGAATCTTGGATTAATTAATTCCTTCCTACTATGGTATTGAATTCCCTGTTTCTCACAGTTTTCTGTTGGCTGCTTATAGTATTACAAGGCCTTTGGAACCACTTTGTTTTGTTTACAAAATGAAGGGTCCTGTATAGTAGATACCCTGTATTTCTGACTCAGTCAGAGTCCCTACCTTTTGTGGTTGTTTATATCCTCTGTGGAGGATATCCGTGAAGCTGTTTGCAGGATTCAGGGTGTGGATTTACAGTGATGTAGTTGTTTTTTGTTTTTTTTCTGTTTATACTGAAGTGCAGCTCTGGTACTTTTGCTTTCTGATCGGAGGTGAATTCTTGCAATATTTTTTTTGTGATACAGACCAACATGATACATTTCCCCTTTTTCCCTTTTCACAGCTTGCGGCACCTGCAGCATATGTAGTTGCCTTGAAGTAGTTCCCATCTAAGTCCTTGGTTGCAATTCTCCTTCAATTTTGTTGCAGGTGCCCATCTTTAGCAAGAAGGAAGAGGTCTTTGGTTATTTAGCAAAATACACTGTTCCAGTAATGAGAGCAGCCTGGCTCATCAAAATGACTTGTGCCTATTATGCTGCCATCACGGAAACCAAGGTGAAAAAGCGTCATGTCATAGATCCATTCATTGGTAAGCACTTTGTATGGAGCGCTGATTTTGTCTGTCCCAGATGTTTCCTTCTCAGCCTGCTGTTGAATAGTAAGAGGTAGCGTGAAAATCCATATGAACTGATGCTCTGGTGTGCGTAACTGTCCGAAACAACAGGGCCCACCTGTGAGAGTGCACTACTGAAAAATAAGTCTTAGCAGCCACAAATACTTGCTGAAAGCCTACCTCTTCCTTCTCCCTGTTAAATTTTACTGTGCTTCTCTGCTGTGGAACCAGTTTTTTCCTTACCCTGCAAACACTGTAAACATAATAATTTAACAACAACTGATTAGCATTCTTCTTAAGCAAGTAAGTACATTTCCCAGAGAATTCCAGTATGTTATTCCCTGTTTCTGTTTCCAGTTTCATTAAGCCCTGCAGGATCCCATATCTGACATCCTTCACATCCCAGCCTGCTCTAAGTTACTGTGGTCGAGGAGAACTCTCCTGGCTCTTTCCTGGTTTGTGTGGCTGTGACTACAGCACCGCACCACACTCCTTCAAAATGCAGTATTAGCAACTGGAGTTCATGGATTGGTGGTTTTTTTTTTTTTTTTTTTTTTTTTTGTTTATCTTTGGTCAAAAAGTTATACGGCTTCTTGGCTCTGTTTCTGGAAGTTGGTTTGTTTGTTAGATATATTTATTCCCTTTGTTTTTCTGTTCCTTTGGGTGTTTGTCCTACTGCTGACCCTGTAAATCTTGTTTGTTTCGCGTTCCTGCATGTTTTGCCTTGGGTTTTGCCATCTGCATTGTCCCAGAGGACTGTAATCGTGCTGTTACTTTGTATTGAGTTTGTCTCTTGAAAACTTACATTTTAGTAAAAGCAATTATTTAAAAAAAATTGTTGATTGTGGCTTTATGCTGATATCTGAAGGAGATCAGGAACAATATCAGAGTTTGTGTTTCCAGTGTTTCTGTTGTCTGTCAGATTACTGAGGATGCCAAACCACACTGGCCTAACACTGCTCCCTGATGGAAAGGCTCTACTCTCTGCCTGCCAGTTCTCAACAACTGCAGTTGAGGAATCTTTCTTCCCAGCTTTTCTTGTGCAAAGTGACCCCTAAACACAGAAATGTTTTTCCCTTGTTCCCTATTTCTATGTATGCGTCTTCCTCCCTACCACTCTCAGGCCACAAGCAAAGCTGATATTGTGGTATTTAATTTTCTTTCTTTGTCTTTCTGTCCTTTTCAAATAACAGGAACGTTTTTTGGTTCATACCTGCACACCAGCCTGGTACTCTCCTGCTCCCATTTACCATGGCACTCATTCCTAACCTGTTTCCTCTTCTCCAGAATGGACGCAGATCATCACCAAGTACCTGTCAGAGCAGCTGCAGAAAATTGCGGAGTTCTACAGACCGCTCCCGGGGCAAGGCTGTGGTTCACCATCTGGGCCAATGCCCCAGGAGGTGGAACAAGCTTTGAAGCAGTGGGACTACAATGAGAAACTGGCTATGTTCATGTTCCAGGTGAGGAACTGGAGGGGGCAGCTAGGTGGGTGCATAGCAGAGGAGGGCTAGGGAAAGTGGATGCAAACTGATTTATTTTTGCAGAATATCTGCTTTCTGTGATCAGGCCATTCAGGCTGGATGCTATTTTGAGCTCGGTAGTAGAATAGGGGTAGAAGAGAACTTAGCAAACTCCAAGAGTTATTTCCGTTGTTAGAAAGCAATTAGCTGCTGCTGCTCTGCCTTTCTTTAGTGGCTGTTGCTTCAGCTTTGGTCTGTTTGCTTTGCTTTTATCTGTGTGCAGGATGGCATGCTGGACCGGCATGAATTCCTGACGTGGGTCCTTGAGTGCTTTGAGAAGATACGGTCTGGAGAAGATGAATTTCTGAAAATGCTCCTACCCCTGCTGCTGCGGGTGAGAAATGTGTACCTGGCTTTCTTCAGGAGAGTGCCAACTTCTGCTGTTCTCAGTCTCCTTTCTGTTACCTAAGGGAAGATAAGCTATTTTGCATCGGGAACAGTAGGGAGTGCTCTCCACACTCTTCTTAGCTCATGCAAGGATAACTTTTTAGCCCTGCTTTATTCTCTTTCTTTCTTCTTTATCCCATTTCCCTGCACTGCACTGGTAATCTCTGCCCATGTCATAGCCATGGTAGTTGGACTCGTTGTGCCCCACTGCATGGAAACTCTTGGTTTTTTTCTGTTCCAAGAGATTGTAGGTAGACCTTTGAAGCCCTGGGAAGGCTGGGTGTGGGTACATTTTGATACACGAAGTCATTGCCAGAGAGTATTTAAAGGGTTTTTCTGATGCTTGGTAGCCAGTGGGTGATGGGTGATGCCAGGAAGTGCTCTGTAAAAGGAGACTGTCTCCACAGGGCAGCGCCGGGCAGTGTGCTATTTTTGGAGGGAGAAGGGTTTTTCCTGTGTTGCTTGTAACAAGGACGGTTTCCCCGCTCCCTCTTCCCTGCAGTACTCTGGAGAGTTTGTGCAGTCTGCATACCTGTCCAGACGTCTGGCCTACTTCTGCACCCGCAGGCTTGCTATGCAGCTGGATGGTGCTGGTGGGCACCCACCCCACATCCTGTCTGCCCAGACAGGGAATGCTCTTCCTTCAACTCCCACTCCTCAGCCAGCTACAGGCAATCCTCCTCCCAGCCCTTTCAGCGACTTACTGCTGTGCCCCCAGCACCGGCCAGTGGTTTATGGACTGAGCTGCATCCTCCAGGTAGGTTTGAGTAGTGGTTGGTGATAGTGGGATCAACAGAGGCCATTTATATTATATGTCATTACAGAAAAATCATTACAGTCTGAGTCAGCAACTCCCTGAGTACAGAAATATCAAACCAAAGGGTAGGTCTTTGCTGACGTTACAGAGCTTACATACCAGACATCAGTGCTTTAGCAGTGCCCTTGACTGACTTGCGTAAGAAAACTGGGTTGGATTAGAGCCTTTTGCTCTATTCACAGGTGCTTCAAATGGCTGGGAAAGCTCTGCAGGAGAGGAAGAAAGGGTTGTTTCATCTTATTTATGTCATTAACAGGTTGTCCTCTAAGAAACGAAATTATGCCAGTGAAAGTGCTTTGTAATTTTCTGAGCTCTTAAAAGCAAGTAACTTCTCATCAGAAGAACCCACAACCCACCATCGCAAAACAAAAACCTAAACCAAACAATGAGTGCATGCAGAAAACAGCCCTTCCCGCTTCTATGTGCAAGAACTTTAATTGCTTAGGCAGACCGCTGTCCTCAGGAGTTGCAGCAGGCTATGAAAAGGAATGACTCTAAACTTCTGATCTTTATACTTGGAATTGATTAAACCTTATCTTGCATTAAAAGGGCAAGGTTGTCAAAGCCTTATGGGTGGATGTTTGAAGGGCAAATGCCGTTGTGTCACTGTGGGACTCAGTCCATGTTGTGCTTTTGTCAGAGGGAGATAGGCGAGTTCTGTTCAGTCTGTGTGTCCACAGTGTTTTTCTTCTTCAAGAGGACTGACTACAGGGTGGGTCCCTGCAGAAGAAGTGGAGATTGCCCCTGCCAAGGGAGGAATAGGGCACATTAGAGCAGAGGAAATTTTAGACAGTGCAGGATGGAGCAGGAGGCGGAGAGGAAAAGCACATAAAGCTTGAGAAACTGCAGCTCATCAGAGAAACCTGAAATCAAGGAGCACTGACAGGATGAAGCAGCAGCGCTCTCTCAAACAGGGTAGAAATTAGTTTCCTAGAGTACAGTTGACTAGAAGTTAGGATCTATCTGTGAGGGCTAGAGAGAAATACAGGGGTTGTAAATAACCCCTTTGTATTTGTATTAAGTCTTTCTTGGTCACTTTCAGTTAAAAAAGTTTAGGTTTTGGGGTTTTTTTCCCCCCCTTTAGTTTCTGTGTGATAAATCATATCTTTTAAAATACAAATCGAGTTTACTTTAGGGAAAACATATGAGTGTGTACATCTCAAAAATTTGACCAGTTTGGGGTTTGAACACAACCTGCTAAAAAAGTTCAAATTGGCTAATGATGGTTTGATCTTTTTTATTATGTCTCAGAAGAGCTCTTCTGATAGAAGATCTACAGATGTTCTGGTCTGCAGGTAGTAGATAAGGCTAAGGCAGAATAGTGTCTAGTTGCTGGAAGCTGGAGCTGAGTAAAGTCAGGCTGCAAACAGATGGATTTCTAACAGTGTACATAATTAATGTTTGCTCAGATATTCTTGAGATATGGCAAATTCTTTGGCTTGAGTGTTTAAAACAGCCTTTTTTTTTTGGTCCTTATTAGTGTCTGGCTCCTCGTGAGCCAGAAACTGTAGGGGTGTATCCTAGAAATCATTCAGTGAAATTTTGTCTGTGTTTGTGTGGGTGTCTGTACAAGATCATAAAAGAATGAAAATGCACATAAAATAGTATTGTTATTATAATCATTACTATAATCATACTTGTAATTATTAAATAATACAGTATAGTAAGTTTGGGTCTGACTCATTTCTTCTCTCACTTTACTCTTGATCAGGACTGTAAGTCACTGATGTGAGTGCTGCTCCTGCACCATAAGGGTTGGATTTTTTGTTGACGATGTGAGTTGTAGAACCCAAGTTTTATTTAGAAGCAGCAATGTGTGTCTGCTTTTGGATAATGTGGAACTCCAGTTTTGGCTTCCTAAGCATACCTAGAGCAAGAAACACAGTGCAGCATAAATACTAGGTTGCTCTTTTCTTCTCTGGTATGATATTTACCCGAAAGACTCTTTCAGAGTGTAGGGTAAAAAAAAAAAAAAAAATCCCAAATAGTAAATATGTCCACAGGGTGATGAATGTCTGGGCAGTAGTATAAAGGAATGGTTATTTCTTTAGAAAGTAATCTAACTAAATGTTTTGACCTTCATTTGCTCGACGATACTAACTTTTCTGTCTGTTGCAGAGTATAATTTTGTGTTGCCCAAGCGCCCTTGTGTGGCATTACTCGTTGACTGATAGCAGGATAAAGACTGGCTCTCCACTGGACCACCTGCCTATAGCCCCATCCAACTTGCCCATGCCAGGAGGGAATTCAGCCTTTACACAGCAGGTGAGCAGCCTTCAAAAAAGGGAGCTCTTGTGGTCCAGGATAATAACTGTATCTTAGCTCTTTCAGGATTTTCTTTTTGTGTTGTGTGATAAGCCGAGCTAGAGATGCCTTCTCATTCCAAAGGAATTAACTGCTCCCATTCTGTTATAAGCAAGACAGTGATGTCCTTGGAAGATGGGCAGAATGCAACCTTGAGTAGAATTACTGTCATGCTCTGTTTTCTGATAATTTTGTATCAGAATCAGGACTTCCAAGGCATCCTTTTGTATGTTTACACAAGTCCATTGCTTTCAGGTTCGGGCAAAACTGCGTGAAATTGAGCAGCAGATAAAGGAACGTGGCCAGGCTGTGGAGGTTCGCTGGTCATTTGACAAGTGCCAGGAAACCACAGCAGGTAACTTGCTGTAGGTTAAAATTTCTCTCCCCCTGCTCCATGTGTTATCCTGAGAAATTTCCTGTCTGGCTATTTTCTTTTATTTTCTTATTTGCTGCCATTGTTGTTTACTGTTAGCAGCGGAAAACCTCAGACAACTCCTTTTCTTTCCAGTGCATAGGTCCATTTCCTCAGGTATAGGGGGAATTTCTGGTGCTTATCCCTAATGTCTGCTGGCCACTGAGAGTCAGGATACTCAGCTAGGATACCCTTGCCGGACCGTTACAGTTTTCCTTAGGCAATCTCCTGAGCAGCAAGCTCATGGAAACTTTTTGCTCCAGTTTGTTGTGCCAGTTGCCAAATACACATTTTTCTTCTCTGCTCTCTTCTAGGTTTCACTATTGGTCGTGTCTTGCACACTTTAGAAGTTCTGGACAGTCACAGCTTTGAAAGATCTGACTTCAGCAACTCATTGGATTCCTTGTATAACAGGATATTTGGGCTGGGTCCAACCAAAGACAGTCATGAGGTGCCTGGGGACTTTGCTGCTGGGCCCTGGTCTTGGATATGGCTGTGTTGTTTATATTCTACGGTTACTGTCTGGTGTCTGCAGAGAGCTGACTAAGTAGTGGCCTTTGGCCAAGAGATGTGAACTTTGAAAAGGATTTTGTGCAGCCTTAAAGTTAGGGAGGTACTAAAGTGAGAATGGGCAAGCTGTGCTCTAGAAAGTGTACACTAACAAATATATGTAAGCTTGAGAGAGTCCACACAGCTGACTGAGGTGAGTCTCCTGATGGAAGACATCAATCCTGATAGCAGATTGACGGTAAAGATACGTTATGTGTCTGAGATATGTAAATGCTAGTCTTGTCAAATTGTGGGCTGGCGGCTGCTTCCTAGGAGTCTGGCAGCTCACAGTTCAAGATCCTCTTAGCCTGGAAGGCGACGTATTTATGATATGTAGGACCATAGTGCAACCATGTCTGATTCTTGGAAGTGAGCTGCAGGTCTGGTAGTTTGCAGACTTCGTAAAGTGCTGTTGAGAAGCTGTGTTTCACTCTGTGCTAAGATTAGCACTATGTAGATGTGCTGCTGAAAGAGAGAAGATTTGCTGAAGGAAAGCCAGCCCAGAGATTTGTCAGGGGCTGTGGATCACCTCATTTTGCAAAGTGGATTCAAAGCAGAGACAAAGCAGGAGGGCTTTAGCTTGACATTTTTTCTCCATGTTAGGAAGAGGGAGATGTAGCAGTCTTCTGGCTGTGCTCTACTAGAAATAGACTCACTGTTACATCCAACCTGAGGCCTCAGGACTGCTCATCTCTTCTGTTTGGCTCAGGTTCTCACAATAGTGCTTATATCTCAACAGATTTCCCCAGACGATGATGCAGTGGTGGCCTTGCTCTGCGAGTGGGCTGTCAGCTATAAACGCTCTGGACGCCACAGGGCTATGGTTGTGGCCAAACTCCTGGAGAAGCGTCAAGCAGAAATAGAGGCTGAGGTGAGTGGTTATTCCTGGAAGGCTAGCAGCAGCAAAGGAGAGCAGAGGTTACCTAGCTATGACTATCTAACTATTACATCGAAAGGCAAAGACCGATCAGCAGAATGCCTCTTAATACTGATGCTGTTAACTGGCATTTGCTCCATCTAACTCAAAGCAGGTGGTAAATGAGTCTGTGAGACAGCAAGTATCTCATTTCTTGGATTAGTTTGAAGGCAGGTAATTGCAGTACAGAGGTACTGACATAGTTGGAGACAGTGAAGTAGCTTAGAGAAACTTGTGTGGTGGCTTTCCTATAAATGTAAGATAGGAAAAGTCTATTGAAGACTTCTCATTTTGGGTTTAGGGGTAGCGAGTTTCTTCTCTGTGACAGCAGTTGGTTCTTCTGTTTCTACAGAGATGTGGGGACTCTGAAGTTGTGGATGAGAAGGGATCCATCTCCTCGGGCTCTCTTTCAGCTGCCAGCGCTCCTGTCTTTCAGGATGTCCTCATGCAGTTCCTTGACACTCAAGCTCCTATGCTAAGTATGTAATAAGAACTTGTGGTCTTCCAATTTCTAGCTTTCCATCTCCTGTGAACTTTGACTTTGTGTGCTGTTCTGTTGTGTAGGTCTTCTATGTGCCTAAATTCTCTCTTTGGCTTTCTAGAAATCTTGAGAGTGCCTTGGAGAGGGAAAAGCGGCCTGGAGGGCCCAATGACAGAAGGATAATGTAGAATTCTGTTACCAAAGTGTTGGCCAAGAATCTGTATAGCCTAATAGGGAATTAATTCAGACTGAGAACTAGAGGGAGGTTTCAGACTCCAGAATAGTCTGTCAGTGGAAGGACTGCAAACAGATGAAGGGGGATAGGATACAACTCTGAATTATGCAGGCAACATTTTACACACAGGAATGGCAATTCCAGGCTAAAGTTCAATGCTTACAGTCTGTGAGACTAACTGGAGAGCTTTTGACTTATTTAATTGCCACCTGCTGAAACTGGGCTTTCTGCTTTTAGTCCCTGCTTTAATCTCAGAACTGTTTATGAGCCACTTACTGTGTTGACATTTCTGGAACTACTTTTTCTAGCCCTAGGCTGGGTGACTTCTGTTGCTCAGTGTTGCAGATAGTCCTGACTGTCTGTGCTATCTTTTCAGCTGATCCTGGGAAAGAAAATGAGAAGGTGGAGTTCTTTAACCTTGTGCTGCTGTTCTGTGAGTTAATCCGACATGATGTCTTTTCTCACAACATCTACATGTGCACGCTCATCTCCCGGGGCGATCTTGCCATGGATTCTCATGGGCCTCGCCCTCCCTCACCCTTTGATGACCCTGCTGAGGAGCACGACAGGAAGGAGATGGAGGGAAACAGTGGCATCAAGCTAGAGGTGAGAGCACAAGCACTGTGGCACTCGGGTACATGGGCCCGGCTAAAAATTGCCTGCAAAATGTAAAGGGATAGATAGGAAAATCTTGCACTGCTCAGAGACAGGCAGCACATTACGAGGTGCTGTGTGAGCCCTGTCCGTGATGTTTGTAGTGTATCAGGTTCCAGCTTGCTGGGCACCATGGGTGTGTTGGCATATTGGTGTCACTGTCCAACATGGACATCGAGTGCTGTAGTAAACAAATACACTCTTGTTCCCTGGTGCATCACTGAGATGTAAAGCTTCTCTCTCTGTTCCCAGGACACAGGTCTTTCTGAGCCCATGGATATTGACCACAACTCCAGCATGATCTTTGATGACATGGAGAAGACAGACTTTTCGGTATGTTCTTGCATTTTCTATCTGCTACTCAGTAAGTAGGTCAGTATGTTGTGGTGAGATCAGGGACAGCACGTGCCGTGCTTTTGTCCGTACTCCCTTCCTACTGTCGATCTTGTCTGCTGGAAGTGACTGGGTGGTAAGGCAGATGACACTGTGAAAAGGTCCATATAACCTGTCTATGCAGATTGAAGTCCATCAGAGTAGAGTGAGTCCCAGTCATTCCTGGGATCTCTTATGCTCTGGCCGCTGCCAGCCCAGTGTTTGGACAGGATGAAAAAGGAGCTGCTTGGAAGCGAAAGGCAAATGGATGACTGTCAGAGCACCAGGAGACTGGAAGTGACCAGTTAATGTGGGCAGGGGTTTTCTTGATCATCTGGGAGAAGGTGCAGATGTACTATCATTGCACTGTGTGACCTTCAGTACTACTTCAGTTTTACAGTTTTATGGGCATAGTTCATGGTTGCAGAATGCTTTTAAACACTTAGAAATAAAAAAAAAAAATGTGTGATCGCTTTAAAATCTTTGGATACCTACATTCCTCCAGCCATTTCTGGCCTTTCAAAGGTACACGTTAGGCAGGTGTGATGTTCACAGTTGCATGACTTTCCCATGGCTGTCCCAGGATCTTTGCTTGTTCTGTGAAGGTTGTTGTTCCCAAAATCCTAAGTCATGGTTATGTATTTCCTGCTGTTTTTAACTGGAAATTCAACATGTACCAGAAGCAGAAGTGGGAATAGTGTCTTAGCACATTGCCTTTGGTCATTACCCTAAGAAATGGCTGTCTCCAACTCTCCCTCTTCCTGCTCCTTTTTAGGCCTGAGCAGATGTACCTTCAGTAATCTTCACTATTGCATGACCATGTTCCCTAATTGCCTTTTCTTCTTCTTATGTCTCCCTAGATGTTTTCTCCTCCAATGCATTGTGAATCTAAAGCCAGTCCTTCCCCCGAGAAACCAGATCCTGAAAAGGAAGCAAAGCCTCTGCTGAAGGATAAGTCTGTGGAAGGAATGCTAGCATCCCTGTATGACCAGCCTCGGCACATCCAGTATGCAACACACTTTCCTATTCCTCAGGTACAGCATCTGCCCCTAATCCTTTTCTGTTGCTGCCTTGTGGTCTGATCGTGAGGCTACTTTGTTTCCGTGTGGAGTGCTGTTAGTGGGTAAAAAGCAGTCATGCTTTCCTGTACTGCTGCAGGAGGTGATCTGCTTAAGATGTCTTCTTGCTTTGTCCCAGAGCAACTTCTGAGATGAAGAATTCCTTTTCCTTTAAGAGATACAGACTGTGAAATGACATTTCTCAGCCTCATAGTTACTAATGCAATTCTCTCTTTTTATTCCCTAGGAGGAGTCATGCAGTCACGAGTGTAACCAACGATTGGTAGTTCTTTTTGGGGTTGGAAAACAACGGGATGATGCTCGGCATACGATCAAGAAAATAACCAAAGACATTCTAAAAGTCTTAAACAGAAAGAGCACTGCAGAGACAGGTTAGTGGAGTTTGAGCCACTCCTTTCTGAAGTAGGAGTATCTTTCCAGTTGGCTGGCTCCTTTTGGCATGTCACAGTGAAAGGATTTGATATAATCTACAGTGCCTGATAAGCTGTATCAGTCACTGAGAGTCCGGAATGGTGCTCTGTTCCCTTACATACAGACCAGCAAGCAAGATAATTGTTTTCCTGCTGACCATATCTGTTTAATTGAACTTTTCTTCAGAAGAGGATTAATTCATATCGGGTTCAGAGTGAGACACTGACCAAAAATTTGACTTTTCAAATCTTATTTTCTTTAGTTCTTGCATTTAGATTGTTGCACAAGAAGCAAAGAGGACTTTGTCTATGTATATTTGGCAAAGATCTTGATTAAAGGCAGCTTAATACTGTTTTCTGATTGTCCCAACTTTGGTAGGTGGAGAGGAAGGCCAAAAAAGGAAAAAGAGCAAACCAGAAGCATTCCCAACAGCTGAAGATATCTTTGCAAAGTTCCAGCATCTTTCTCACTTTGATCAGCACCAAGTCACATCTCAGGTATGAATCACAGAATCACAGAATCACAGAATCACAAGGTTGGAAAGGACCCATTGGATCAAACTTCAAGACTGCTGTCCTTGGGCCCTAATTCTGTCCCTTTGCATTACTGAGAGCAGCTTCCTGGAGGGAAGGGGCATGGGTCTGTTAAGGGACTTCTGCAAAGGTAGACAGTACCGTCTGTGATCTTGCACTTGCAGGTATCTCGCAATGTCTTGGAACAGATCACCAGCTTTGCCTTGGGAATGTCATACCACCTGCCTCTGGTACAGCACGTGCAGTTCATATTTGACTTGATGGAGTATTCACTCAATATCAGTGGTCTTATCGACTTTGCCATCCAGGTAGGCACAGTGTGCTCAGTTGCTTCCTGGGAAGGGGCTCATCAGCCTGAAGGGCAGCAGAGCTGTGCTATGATAGTTGGGCTGCTCCTGGGATCATTGGTAACCCTCTGGCCCATGTCATGGAGGTGGTCAGATTGGTTAGTTGTTACGGTATTCCTGGGCTGCAGTTGTTAGGAATAAGTTGTTTGTGGCAGGTAGCCTTACATATTCTGTTCTGAGGATTATTTTTCCAGAGACTTTAGGGTTATCTCCGAAGAGCTTGCATTGCATCTCTGTCCCTGGCTGCAGCAAGGCCTTGTTCTGAGTGAGAAGGGGATCATCTGTCTCTGGCAGCCCTCCACATTTGCTCCCCTGGAACGGTCCTTGGCACATGGCAGCGCAGGCTGCCTTCCGGATACTGCAAAAATCCTGTTGCTGTTTCTACAGCCAGTGCCAGGTGTCTCTTGAAGCCTTGCTATGGTTGCTGATGTAATTGAGGCCGTTAGCCTTAAAAGGGTGCCAAGTGAGACTTGTGCAGGACAGAATTACTGAACAAGCTGCCTGCTACTATAGAATCACCATGTTGGAAAAGACCTCTTGGGTCATAGAGTCCAACTATCTGTGGCTGTATCCCCATCACCCTCTGATACCCAGGCATTGACAGCCCCTTGTACTGCTTGAGTGAGACATTGTGCTTAAGTATGGGGTGGCAGCTGTTTCAGGGGTACATCTCTAGGCAGAAAGTTCCTGCCAGGTCCTGTAGGCTGTGAGTGTGGTGTGCCTGCTCCATTTCTGACCATACCTTACCCCTGTGGCTGTTGAAGGGTTTTTCTGTCATTGGGTGCAGTTGCTGAATGAACTGAGCGTGGTGGAGGCAGAACTGCTGTTGAAATCCTCCGACCTTGTTGGCAGCTACACCACCAGCTTGTGCCTGTGCATCGTGGCTGTGCTGCGGCACTACCACTCCTGCCTTATATTGAACCAGGACCAGATGGCTCAGGTCTTCGAAGGGTAAGGGAATCTTCTCACAGTGTGGAAGGAATCAACATATCTTCGGGGGGCCTATAAGGGGCAGGGATGTATCTGTGTCCTTTCTAAAAGGCAGCAACTTTGTGCCTGAGGGTTCAACTCAGAATTTGCTGGGGATGGGGTGTGTGGGTACCCAGTGAGCGCTGTTGCTGTCAGCTCAGAGGTATCTATGTAATGAGGTTATTCATTCAGATCTTCTTTTTATGTTGCTGCAGCATTATTTTTTTGTGTGTGTATACAGTCTGTGTGGGGTGGTGAAACATGGCATGAACCGCTCAGATGGCTCCTCAGCAGAGCGCTGTATCCTGGCCTATCTCTACGACCTGTATACCTCCTGCAGTCACCTCAAAAGTAAATTTGGGGAGCTCTTTAGGTGAGTCTGAGGCTGGTGGAATGCAGAGGGTGCTGACCGGTATAGCACCTTGGCATAAACTTGGTTTGTGATCTCATTTGACCGAATTGTACCCAAGACCCTCTGTGTGAGGAGTTGAACTTATGGGAGTGGTGCCTGTTTTACACACAGTAATGACCCAATGTATAATCTTGACTCTTTGATCATCAAGATGGTTTTGGTAAATTGCCTTCAGTAGTCCTCTGCACCTCCAGAGGTCTGTTCTTATCCCACTTCTAGATGATAGAAGTAGAGAGGTCTTTTTATACCAAACTCTGACTGAGCTGTTCATCCTAAAGGTTGTTCTCTGCTTGTGCTCAGCTCCCTAATAATCCTTGGACTGCTTCTGAACCTGGTTCTTGGTTTGTTCCTGTGCTACTTTCCACTTCTTATCCTTATTCTGCCCCTGCTGCCTCTTCACGTTCTGTTCTTCTGATTTTGCCTCCAGGCTCTGTCCTGTGGGCTGACCTTACTCTGTGGCTGTCTGCCCTTTGCAGTTCTTCTCTTGGGAACTGTCCCCCACACCAGTTCTCTGTGGAGCTTCTCACTTAGCAGCTCAGAGGTGGAGTCCAGAGGTCTCCTTGGCTTTTTGCTTACATGTTCCCATGAAGGGGTAGTTGTCCAGGCAGCCCAGTTTCCCAGTACAGCGCTTAACTTTGTCTTCTCTCGTAGTCTGTGCTCCCTGTTAGTGTTATCAGTGCAGCCAGGCTGTAGGGACATTAACCTTCAGTGTTACCCTCATGGAGGGGCTATGAAAGTGGCTTGTGCCTTGGTGTCAGCTGGCTGAACTCCTCACTGCTGAGAGCCTTTGAAGTCTCTCTCTGGACTAAATTGAGAGCAAGAAGGAGTGATGTGCTCGCTGGTGCACTGGAGTTCTTTGAAGGAGTCATCACACATAAAGAAATGAGAAACCTGCCATTAGTGTAACTGAATTTCCAAAAGCTTTTCGGCAAGGCTTTAAAGTAAATGGCCACAGATAAAAGGCAATATCCTCTAGCAGGCAAACAACAGGTTACACATGGAGACAGGGAGTGGAAAGGAGTTTATATTTTGAGGGCGATCCTTCCCTGAGGACTCCTGTAGGACTCTGCTAGTGCTGTTCTATGCATTGGAAGTTGTACGAGTAATAGTTACAGGAAAAGTTTTGATCTCACTACTCAGCATATAACAATATAAATCCTCTGCAGATTGTTGTAGCGGGGTGCAGTGTTGGTGGCTGGGTGGTAAACTGATGTTTAGTGTTGCTAAACATAAAATAATGCATGTAGCATTGTCTTTGTTGCTTTCTAAGCTCTATGCAGTGATGGATATGTACTGCTGGTTTGATAAGGGATGTTTGAGCTGTAACTGATACGTAATTGAAAATGCCATCACAGTATTCAGTAACAGTCAAAAAGCAAATTAAATGTTAGGTGTTGCTTGGAAAGGAATGGAGAAGAGACCACAGAGCATCAATAGGCCACCATTTAAGTCATGGTACAACTGTGCCTTGGGGCAAAAGACTCCAAAAAGCATGTCCTAGAGTTAGGTCTAAGGGATGGTGAGTGGATAGATGACCAGAGGTTTGGATTAATTTACCTATGAGGAACTGAATCTCTTCCCTACAGAAGAGGAGGACTGAGGGGGAATGATAGAAATTTATACAGTTCTGATTGAAATGGGAAATAAACTGAATGTTCAATATGTCTTACAATACAAGCACAAAAATGAATTAATAGAAAATAACAGATGGTATGTTCAGAACAAAAGAATAAACTTAGTAGTAGTTCTTATAGTTAACATGGAACTCATTCAATGTTGTGAATGTCAAAAATCTACTGGATTCAAAAAGTAGGTAGACGAATTTGCAGGAGGAAAACCCTAAGTTGCAGCAAGATGGGGAAGGATGCTAGAGCAGTATTGCCACATGCCCACCTTGCTCTTAAACTCTTCTGTGGGCATCAGCTGTTCTGCCACAAAGGGCTGAGCTAGATGTTTCCCTGATCAGACCTGGAATGGCCATTCCCATGCTGTGTTCACTGAGCCCAAGCGTAACTTCCAGGTGTTTCCACAATGAAGAATTAGCTTCAATCGTTTGGGAGAATCCTTGCTGGTACACAGTGATTTTGAGTTTCCACATGTTCTTGCCCAGGAAGGGCATGTCTTGCACAGGAATGCTTTGCTCATAGAGTCCAGTGGAAGCTTAGTAATTTGTGTTCCTTAACTCTCTTTCCTGTCCCGTTTAGTGACTTCTGCTCCAAAGTGAAGAACACGATCTACTGCAATGTTGAGCCATCTGACTCAAACATGCTATGGGAACCGGAGTTCATGATTGACACTATTGAAAATCCATCCGCACATAACTTTACATACACCACTCTGGGCAAGAGCCTCAATGAAAACCCAGCCAACCGCTACAGTTTTGTCTGTAATGCACTTATGCATGTGTGTGTGGGACACCACGATCCAGAGAGGTGAGAGGTAGAACTTTCATCGTTCTACTGAGATAGTAAAATCTTTAGGTTAGGAAAGGCTAGGAAAGCCAGTAGCTGTTGCTTGGCTATCTTGGGGTGTGAGGAAGAAGGAGCAAAGGGTGATGTCACTTAGAGAATCACTGACCTGATGGGTGTGCATGAGGAGCAAAGTTGACCCTCTGCTTTTTTTTGTTATTTAACAGGGTGAACGACATCGCTATCCTGTGTGCTGAGCTAACTGGGTACTGCAAGTCTCTAAGCGCCGAGTGGCTGGGTGTGCTCAAAGCTTTGTGCTGTTCCTCCAATAATGGGACCTGTGGCTTCAATGATCTCCTCTGCAATGTTGATGTAAGTGCAAACATTCAAAAGGGGAAAAAGAATTGCAGCAGGAGTGAAGGGATCCCTTGGGAGGAGGCAGAAACAAACAAGGATTGGAGGCTTTGTATTCTGAGGACAGGGGAAAGGCTTTGAATACTGGGGCTACCTTTTGGCATTTGTTGCAGTCTGGGCTGATCCTGGAAGTTGACCTGGGGTTATGGGCCCTTCTACCTCACAGCTTCTAGGCAAACTGAGGAATTGCTGCACAGAGGGAATGAGGCAGAGGCTGTTGTAATCTCTGGCTGATCTCTCTTTCAGGTCAGTGACTTATCTTTCCATGATTCCTTGGCCACCTTTGTTGCCATTCTCATTGCCCGACAGTGCTTGCTGCTGGAGGACCTAATTCGCTGTGCTGCTATCCCCTCACTCCTCAATGCTGGTAAGTACATCCCTGCTGGTGTTGGTCTTAGTTCTGACCCAAAGTCCTCTGCTTAACGGACACTTTGTGAAGCATGCAGCTTCTCAACTGGCTGCTCCCAGGGCAGTGCACTGTGAATAGCTTTCAGGTTGAGAGTCAGCTGTCCCAGTGCTTAAGAAATCTCAGTGGACTGTTTTCTTTACGTAGCTTGCAGTGAACAGGATTCGGAGCCAGGAGCACGTCTGACCTGCCGGATTTTACTCCATCTGTTCAAGACTCCACAGCTGAACCCATGCCAGCAAGATGGCAGTAAGTGAATGAAAGTAGAGTCCTTCTTTATTGTGAAAGTACTGGAACTCTTGACCTCAAGAGAAGATATACTGAACCCTGTGATTAGAGAGCACAACCTACTTGCTTTGAATAAAGCAGGCAAAGCCTGATACACTGCTTTCTGCAAAGGACAAAAAAATATCCTTCCAATTTTGTCGCTCCATAGTAGCCAGGCGTGTTGGGGAGGCCTTTGGAGGCAGGAAACCAGCCAGGCGAGGTGGCCTTGCCATTGCTAAGCCACTAGAGTAATGATCACTTCTTTTTTTATGTCTAGAGCCTTGTATAATCTCTTAACTTGGTGCCAGAAGCTGCTATTTTACAGTGCTGCCTTTTTGTCTGATGATGGAAACAATCCAGGAAGCTCTGTTCTTGGCTTCTCGTCAGTATCCTGATAGCTCAGATCTCTAAACCCAGCCTGTATTCTAGGTTAGGAGCTTAGAGTTCATGACATGGGCACTGCTGCCCATTTGGATTTCATGGTTCACTTGCCACAGCGTGATTGGCACTATGCTTCATGAAACTTAATTACATTGACCCCATGTTACAGTTGGGAAAAGGCCTAGCCTTGGGGTCCTCTGAGCTGGATTCTGCAGTACTAGCTGCCACATAATTCAGGCAGCTCTGGAGCCTGCACCTTTCTCTCTCGCTGCATATTGTCCTTCCCCAACGTCCTCTTTGCAGACAAACCCACGGTGGGAATCCGCTCTTCCTGTGACCGTCACTTACTGGCAGCTTCCCAGAATCGTATTGTGGATGGAGCCGTCTTTGCAGTGCTGAAGGCTGTCTTTGTTCTGGGTGTGTACCTGTCTTAGCCTGAACCCTTAAGAATGCTTTTTGAGGGTGTGGGAGAAGGGCATTGTGTTGTGCATGTTGGCTGAAGGGCAGAGGAGATCTGTTTTGGTGGATATGTGGCTTGTCTGAAGCCCTTTGATTGAGCTGTAAATGTGCTTGGCATCTCTTAGTGGCAAAGAGGTCACTGATTGCAGAGGGAGTTTACAAAAGCTCAAGATTTTCTGTGGACAGGCTTTGGATTTAGCATTGATGACTAAGTGACATTTGTGCTTTCCTTGCAGGAGATGCAGAACTGAAAGGCTCTGGCTTCTCCCACCCTGGTGGTGTCGATGATCTCATGGATGATGAGCTGGGCACAAGAAAGGCTGGTGGTCGAGTAGTAACGGTAGAAACAGCTAGCTTGGATATTTATGCCAAGTATGTACTAAGGAGTATATGTCAACAGGTGAGTCTGGCCCATCTCTAGTTTTGTCCTATCTCTTCTGCGGACGTTTAGATCCTGTATGACTTTCTGCGGATTGGGTTTGGCAGGCATTTCTTTGGAAGCTCAGTGAAGATCCTGCGATGGCTCAGCCACGCGGTGGCGCTGAAGATGTCTCAGCGTTAGCCAAAACCCGAGGGGCAAACAGTCGTCGAGTATTAGGTGTTGCAGTATGTGGGGACTGCACATCCCCTTTGCTTTGGCAGCAGTGCAGGGCTTCTGTCCAAGGAGGGGAGTGATGGGAGTGGTTTGCTGAGATGTGTGCTGAAGGCAAAGAAGATAAGCATGAGAAAGACAGCTTGTTGAAGTGATAAATGGTGCCTTTCAGAATGCAGACTAAGTGTTGCTTGCAGCTAGGCTGTTAATGTATGCCTGGGCTTTGCAGTGCCAGTTTAGTTAATTAAAGGAACAACAACAGAAATCTTTTGGTTAGCCTAATCTGCACCAGTATTTCTGTTCCTTTGTGGTAAATTGACATTTGAGGAACTGAAACCTGACTAATAAGGTACTTAGTTGCATAGTGCAATGGCTGTTACCACTATTGTATGAAAATGTGTGTTGAAGAGTGTTCTTGGCCTTGACTGCAAATTTATTCTGTCAGCATGACAGGTGCAGAGTTACAATTTGAAACTTGTATTCTGTATTGTTAATGTGTAAACACAACACAGTGCTGTGTTTTCCTCATGCTTTGTGTTGCTGTTGTTTATTATTGGCTTGTTATATCACAGTATTACTGTGTGTGTATGTACAGGAGGGAGCAGCAGTGTCACTCCTCATACAAATTGTTGGTGACACTAGTTATGTAGGAGTGAGCATTCCAGTAGACACCAGTGAGTACCACCAAATTGTGCCAGAGCTCCTGCAGGGTTCCTGTAACTGAAAGGGGCTGGTAAAATGATGTGTTTAATATTAGTGCCTCCAGTGTGAGTAGATGCTGCAGGACTCGCACTACCAATTCTGAAATGTTTGTAGAATGCCTTAAACTATAAGTTGTGATTTCTCAAACTCGGCACATGTTGCGTCTTACATGTACATTTTATAGTAGACTTAATCATGAGGGTGTGGGAAAAAGGAGTGGATTATAGAACTAAGTTAAAGGTTTCTTAGGTGCAAATGATTATGATGTAGTTGCTGGTCTGCCCTTTAGCCTGTTTAATAAATGTAATTGTGACTGGCCTTTTGAAAAGGTTAATTTCACGGGGCTGTGATAAACCACAGTGAGAACCAAGAGAGAGGGTTGAGTCAGAGGTGCTAACCTGAATCCGATGATTGGGATGGTGGAGTTCTCCATAGTGCTTGGAAAATGTGTTCGTAGTGCTCTCCTGTGAAGAGGCAGATGAGAGGCTCCGATTCAGAAATGTGAAGCCTGTGGGAGTGGCTGTTCTGTGCAGAAATTTTGCAGAGGTAGAGGCTTAAAGTCCCTTAAGGTTGACTTCATACTTATTTGTGAATTACACAAAGTGAATCAGAGATAAAGTCTGAATTCTTGTAGGAAACCAAGCAAGTGACAAAACGGGTCTTCCCATATTATGTACTCAAGGAAGAGAAGCTTCAAGAGGTTATGATTTAGTGACACTGAAGGGGAGAAATGCAATAGGTATTGGAGAAATCACCAGGTCATAGATGTTGGCAAAGTGGAAGCTTTATCTGGGATGAAGCCGAAGGTCTAGGCTGTGGCTTCACAAGGATTTCAGACCAGAGATCTTGCCTTTCCAATCTTTGTGCTCTCCTTAGTGCTTAGTGCTGTCGGCTGCTGAGGGGGGCTGTTCTCGGCTTTCTAGGCTTAGCACCAGCACCTGTGCTTCATGAACTGAATACTCATCTCTTCTCCTCTGGTTGTCACTTCTTAGTGGAAAAATTATCTGAGCAGTGGAAAAATTATCATAAGCAGCTGTGGAACTGCTTATGTAGCAGTCCTCTGTAGACTTTAATTTTGTGAACTTGCCCAATTGATTTTCAATATGAAAAAATCCTGCAGTAACAAATGCTGCAGATTAACTGTAAATTGTGTGAAGAAGTACCTACCTCATGTTTGTTTGGGAAACTGCTCTCTTTGTTATACTTTTAGGGGCCACCAACTAAAATTGAGAGGCTGACAATAAAAGTTTTCTGTTTACCTTCTCATGATTTGTGACTTTATAAACAGCTCCTATCCAGTCAGTTGTTTCCCCTTACAGGCTTTCAGAAGTCAAGTCACTGTTTTTTACTGAGGATAGCAGTGTGTTTTCCATCACTGTTTTTAAGAATTAAGGGGTGTGCTTTTCCCCAAGACATGTTCGAGATTAGCCTTAGCTGCAGCTCTGAATTATTTCATTTAGGACAGCTCCAGGGCTTTGTTGTGCAGGAAACAGACCAAATAATTTTAAGTGATCTTTCTGATCTGTTGAGCCCAGGCAGCAGTGTTGATGGAGCCTGGGCATGGCACTGATTGTGTGTGTGAATCATACCAATATTTTATCAAAAGAAACAGCAGCTACTGTGTTTCACCACGGCTGACTTGTCAAAGTTGATGTTTCCTCTGTTGTGATTGCTGTGCTGTGCCTGATGCCTGCTGAATCAGGATAGTACAGTTCATGAAGAGAAATGATTATCAGGCATAACTGCGTACTAATGAGGTTTTTATGAGTTTGATGTGTTCCCTGTGTCTCTCTGAGATTGAAAGCAGGGGTGCTGATTTGGAATCAGACGTGAGTTTGACTTTGCTGACTCTGCTTTCATCTTGCAGGAGTGGGTAGGTGAGCGATGTCTGAAGTCCCTCTGTGAAGACAGCAATGACTTGCAGGATCCTGTCCTGAGCAGCACACAGGCCCAGAGGCTGATGCAGCTGATTTGTTATCCACACCGGCTGCTGGACAATGAGGAAGGAGAAAATCCTCAGCGGCAGAGAATTAAGCGCATCTTACAGGTGCAGGCTCCTGGCAGAATCTGTGTGTCCTAGTCATTGCCTAATGTAGTGCTAGAGTGGGGTTGTCCAAAACACAGCCCCCTGAGGGGTCTGACGCTCATTCTCATGGAAGCTGAGCGTGTGGGTTGACGTAGTTTGAACTGAGATAAAGACTCATATGAAGTATCCATTTGTGTGTTGCAGAATCTGGACCAGTGGACCATGAGACAGTCCTCGCTGGAGCTGCAGCTAATGATTAAGCAGACAGCAAACAATGTGAGTTTCTTGCTCAGAGGGACCACGCAGGGGTATCTGTTACTAGTGTTGAAGTGGCTGCTTGTGAGGTGGTGGAAAGGTAGTCAGGAAGAAGTGGGAATAGGGAGAAAGTAAACAAAGAGGGAGGCAGGCAGGCCTGTGAAAGCCAGGCATGAGAAGGGTACAATGAATCTGAGACCTGAAGAGCAGCAGACATGGTGAAACTGGCAAACTGGTTTGTATGAGTTGTGTTGAGATGTGCAAGCTCTGTCAGTGAGTGCTCTCAGAGAAGAACTTGGCCATCTTTTCTCCCCTGTCTCCAGGAGATGAACTCCTTGTTAGAAAATATAGCCAAGGCCACCATCGAGGTATTCCAGCAGTCAGCAGAGACCAGCTCTGCTAGCTCTGCTGGCAATGGAGTCAACAATATTAGTAGCTCAGCGAGTGCTGCGCCTGCCAGCAACAAATCCAAACCCATCCTCAGGTAGGTGTAGTCTCAGCATGCAGCTACCTTGTAGATGAGTCTGAATCACAGGCTGGATTGCAAACTGCTTTTCTCTCTTGTTGTTACAGCTCCCTGGAGAGATCAGGAGTGTGGCTGGTGGCCCCTCTGATTGCCAAGCTTCCAACGTCAGTGCAGGGCCATGTGCTGAAAGCTGCTGGAGAAGAACTGGAGAAAGGACAACATCTGGGGTCATCATCCCGCAAGGAGCGGGACCGCCAGAAGCAAAAGAGGTGAACCTCGGGGAAAGGGCAGGCCATGCTTGTTGTGCTGATTCCCCAGCCTGGCAGTATAGCTCCATCTCTGTCCTTCTACAGCATGTCCCTCCTGAGCCAGCAGCCGTTCCTGTCACTGGTGCTAACATGCTTGAAAGGACAGGATGAGCAGCGGGAAGGCCTCCTCACCTCTCTGTACAGTCAGGTCCAACAGGTAGGTGTCTTGCTTCTCCCCTCACTGTCTTCAAGGGGTCACGGCTCCAGCAGGCAGGCTCTTGGACATGTCCTTGGGGATGTTGTCTGGCAAAGAACTTACCCTGCTTGGTATAGGGTGCTTGAACTGACCATCTCCGAGTCACTGGACAGTGGGCAGTACAAGCTGCTCTTTATAAACTTAAGTGAACAGCTTGTGAGGTCTGTCCTCCCTTCTAATTTTCTTAGATTGTTACGAATTGGCGGGAAGATCAGTACCAAGATGACTGCAAAGCCAAGCAGCTGATGCATGAGGCCCTGAAACTACGTCTGAATTTGGTGAGCACTTGCAGAAGAGGAGCTTAACACAACGGGGTGAAGGGGTGTTTGCCTTTTTTTAACTTTTTTTTCTGGAGCACACATGCACTGGGGGGGCTACATATGTCCTGAGGCAAGGAAGTAGGAGAGGCACTTGTGCTTCTTCTAGGTCTTGAGCCAAGTCAATTAGGGTCCATGAAAAAGCTTCCTTTTTCTGTTTTACTGGGATGAAATCCACAGCCTTTGGTTTTGGGGATCTGCCTTGCCATTTCAATGCTTTTGCAGTCTGTAGCACTAATACTTGCATCTGAGGTTTGTTCTGCTGACTGCAGCCTACTTCAGTTCTCAGTAGGAGTTGCTGTAGCACAGGAGTTGCTCTGGTTTAGGTTTGTTTCTCACTTTTAAATCTTAGTGTTTCTTCATGGTGTCCTTGTGACTAAACTACTTTTCTCTGCCAGGTGGGGGGAATGTTTGACACAGTTCAACGCAGTACACAGCAGACAACTGAGTGGGCTGTGCTCCTCCTGGACATCATCAGCAGTGGGACGGTGGACATGCAGTCAAACAAGTAACTTTCTGGCTGACTTCTGATCCATTTATTTCCCAGGGGAGGCAGTCATTAGCATGGCCCCTTTTCCCACGTGAGATAGCTTTCTCTCAAGATCTGTCAGAAGGACTGTGAAAGCCAAAGGAGACTTTGGAGTAATAGCAGGCTACAACCTAGCTCCTAATATCCAAGTGCCCTCTGACGTATGCAAAACAAACTTGGCTTTCCAGATGTAGAGAGATAAATAAGGGAGGGCTGAGTCTGGACCTGCTTTTTGGAGAAGCTGAATGGATAGGCAGGAGTCCAGTCTTAATCTGTGTGTGATACTCCACTTGACTTAAGTGTGAACACCCTGTGGTGTATGAGCAGAGGAGGATTAGTGTGGGAGGTTAGTCTGGAGAGCACTTGGCACTTCTGTCTGTAGGCAGTACTCTCAGCAATCTAATAATGTTTGATGTTACTATGATAGCAGAGACTTTATATCTGCTTCTCAGGTGACTTTGACCTTTCTGCTCTGACCAACAGTGAGCTCTTCACCACTGTGTTGGACATGCTGAGTGTTCTTATCAACGGCACCTTGGCTGCTGATATGTCCAGCATTTCTCAGGGCAGCATGGAGGAGAACAAACGGGCATACATGAATCTCGTAAAGAAACTCAGGGTGAGAGACACCAGGCCTTGTGTGGGGAGCAGTGTGCTCTGTTGTGGTTGTCCAACTATGCAGGTTTACCTGTGTCTCACAAATGGTACTTGTCCTGCTGCTGCTGTTCAGATGACGCAGTGAGGGTGGCCCCGACGGCCCTGTAGGACCGAAGGGTCCATTGGTGAGAGGTAATGCAGTGATGGAGGCTGACAGCGGCAGAGGCACAAGTGGGCTTTGGATGATTTTTCCTGAGCGATTCTTCAAGTCTTGTCTATTCTACTTGTGCAGAAGGAGCTGGGGGACCGGCAGTCTGACAGCCTGGAGAAGGTACGACAGCTACTGCCACTTCCCAAGCAGACCCGAGATGTCATCACCTGTGAACCTCAGGGATCCCTCATTGACACCAAAGGCAATAAGATAGCTGGGTTTGACTCCATCTTCAAGAAGGAGGTAAGTGAAGCTTTTTTGTCTGCATCACAGTTCCTGAGTACAGGTGTCACCTTGTCCTCTGATGTCTTGAGTCTTCACTGCTTGGGAGACATCTGTATGCAGCGCCTGTTGCCTGCTGAGCTTGAAGTGACTGGCTGCATGCAGATAAGCTGGCACTTGTCCATGTTGAAAAAGGGCGAAACCGGGTGCTAATGCTTGGCAATACATCCTGCTATAGCCTGAAAAGTTATTTAAACTTTGGTTTTGTACTGACGGCTGTATTAAGCATGAAGAAAAACTCATATTTCCTCTCACATGAGTTACTGGGTAGTGTCAGTGTACAGAAGACTGGCAGAAATGGGATGCAGGAGTCTGGCTGTTGGTGAAACTCTTTAGAAATTACTGCTTTGCCACATGGAAGAGCAGGGACCACTAGTAAGGACTCAGGCTGTTTACTGGGATGTGTGGAGCAGGGCTTGAAGAAGGCATAGTTTCCTGTATCCTTACATGAGAAACAACAGGAGCTTGGACGTTCTTATCTCTTTTGCTTTAAAGGGTTTGCAGGTCTCTACAAAGCAGAAGATTTCCCCTTGGGATCTGTTTGAGGGCTTAAAGCACTCAGCCCCCCTCTCCTGGGGATGGTTTGGGACAGTCCGGGTGGATCGCAAGGTGTCTAGATTTGAAGAGCAGCAGAGGCTTCTTTTGTACCACACGCACTTGAAACCCAAGCCCCGTAGTTACTACCTGGAGCCGTTGCCACTGCCCCCTGAAGAGGAAGAACCCCCTACGCCTGTGGCTTTAGAGCCAGAGAAGAAAGCTGCAGAACCAGCCAAGGCTGATAAAACAAGCTCAAATCCTGCCACCTCTACTGAAGAACGCAAGAAGAAACAGAGCAAAACCAAGAAACGCAACCAATCTGCCAGCAAAACTGAGGTAATTGCCCAACAGCTATGAACCTCTAGTGTCCACCCCTCCTAGTCACAGAGCATTCGCTTGAGCCTTCCTCAGGAGCCTGGGAGTGGTGTAAAGGTGAAGATGGGATGTGTTTCCTCTTACCTGGGAGTGCTGGAGCTGTCTATCTTGCTCTCTCTAGCGTGAGGCAAGGCATACATTTTCTTAATCCGTGATGGGAAGGAAGGAGGCTGCCCAGCTCAGATAGCATCCCAGGCTTCCTACTGTGGACTTTGCAACTTTTTCATACTCTTCATCCATTCATGAATTCCCAGTGCATGCTGACCATTCTTATTCCTTCTTTGTCTTTGCAGGATTTTGTGTTGGGTCCTAGCCGAGGGGTTTCATATGGAGTTGGGATGCCTACAGATCTCTTGCATCACCAGTCAGGAAGCACTATGTCAAGGCTTGCATATGGGCAATCACCAGTGGGTCTCTATGCCCAGAATCAGCCTCTTCCAGCAGGTAGGTGCACAGAAGAGGTGAGCATATAATGCATCTCTTTGGGAACCTCATGTAAGAACCCCTTCTGTGAGATGGTCCTACTCGGGTTCCTCCACTTTCCCCTCTAGTCTGTCATGTGTCTATATAGAGTGATAAACAGTCGTTCTGGAGCTACTAGGCTCAGCAATAGCATGTGGCTAATCATCATCTTTCTCTGTCTTGCAGGTGGCCCTCGTCTGGATACATCCTACAGACCTGTACGCATGCCACTGGGGAAATTGGTTCAGAGTCGTCCTCCATACAGTGGTGTGCTACCTCCAGGGATGGGGAGCATGATGGGCATTGACCCCTCCTACAAGCCAGCAGTGTACAGACAGCAGCCTCCGGTGTCCCAGGGACAGATACTGAGGCAGCAGCTTCAGGCAAAGTTGGTAAGTCAGAGCTGTACTCTTGCTGTTGCTGGTTGCTGTGGTACAACAAGCCCGAGCTGTTTGCTGGGACTATTCCTTCTGTCTCTGTGTCTGCCTTGGAAAGATGTTGTCTCCTTGTATCTGTTCCTCTGGTGCAGCACTGTTTGCCACCTGCTTTGTGGGCCCATGTCACTAACATTTGGTTGGAGGCTCAGTGAGAGCGCAGGGGCATCTGCAGCTGCTGGGCAGTGAGCAGGACACATCCTGGCTGTGGGGCGGTAGGGATGTTAGTGATCTGTTTCTACCAGGCTGGGGTGAGGTGGAAGTCGTTGAAGTCTGCATGTTGTGCAGCAGCCTTGTAGGTTTAGCAGTGAAGCTACTTGTCTGGTTTGATGGGAGGTGATGAAAAGTGAGCAGCAATGTCCTGCCCTTTGGAGATGTTGAAAAAAGTGTTTCTCCATTGCCTTGCAGCAGGGCCAAGGCATAATGGGACAGCAGCCCGTGCGCCAGATGGCTCCAACCCCATCCTATGGAGCACTACAGCCCTCCCAGGTAGGTGACAGTGACTGTAAGTAAGACTGGAATCCAGCACAGGGGAGCATTTTCATTTCTGCTACTAAATGCTGAAATGTGTTGGCTCTTTTTGCTCCTTATTTACTGAGCAGTGTGAATCTGAATCCCAGAGATGAGCAGCCTCGTGACGGTATTTACAGGATGCTGATGTCTGTTGTTCCAAATTCTCTTTTGTACCTTACTCCATGACTGATAAAGGCTTTTTGTTTCATTTTAGGGTTACACACCTTACGTCTCACACATAGGCCTTCAGCAGCACCCTTCCCAGTCAGGCACGATGGTACCTCCCACCTATTCTGGCCAGCCCTATCAGAATTCCCACCCCAGCTCTAATCCTGCCCTGGTGGATCCTGTTAGACAGATGCAGCAGAGACCAAGTGGTTACATACACCAGCAGGCCCCTGGCTATGGGCACACCTTGAGCAACACACAGAGGTACCTTCCACCCTACTGGATATTAATAAGCTGTATTTCATCAAAGGCTTCCTTGCTCTGCTCAGACGACCCTAACAGAAATCTGTGAAAAGCCTGTTCTCCATGCTGTGTTATACAGTACCCGAGTCCTTCACACCCTCAGGGAAACATCTTTATCCAGCTTTCAGTCCTGGGAAGAAACGGAGAGACGGGATGAAATTTGGAGAAGCTGGTTGCAGGCAGGAGACAGGGTTAGCAGGCAGAGAAAGGTGGAATCGGGAAGTATGAGAAAATTAACCTGGGAAAGTCATAGTTTTGGTTTTAAATCTAACAAGCAGAGCACCATCAAGCAGCCAGATCTGGGATTTCCACTGCTCCTGAGCAGGCATAAATCCATCTGGGAAACCATGCAGAAGGGTGGGCCAAGGCCTGTTACTTAGAGCTTCTAGAAAACTGGTTTGGCTCAAACCTGGTGTCCTCACCTTTCTGCAGAGAGTCTGCCTGGATTGCAATGGGCTGTTTGGGCTGTCTGTCTTGTTTATGACAGAAACAGGGTTCGGATTGTAGAAGCTGGTTGCCCGTGAATCTTTTACTCCATGACCTTGTCCTGTTCTCTTGCAGGTTTCCTCACCAGTCAATACAGCAGGCCCCCATGATGAGTGGAATGAACCATTTGGGCCCACAAGGAGTCCCCTCAGGAATTCGACCCAGCCAGATACTGCCTGACCAGCAGCAGCAGCAGTACCTGAGGCAACAGCAGCAACAGCAGCAGCAGATGCTGAGGGTGAGTGGTTGCTGACAGGAAGAAGGCGGCTGGAGCTGGAGGAGGCTTGCCCGGTGCTGCCTACCTCTGTGTCATCAATGCTCTGCTCTGCACCTCTGTGCCAGAAAGGTTGTCAGCTCTGTGGGCTGCTGCATTAATTTACTAGGTGGTTTTCCCTCCCTTAGTGCTGGTCACTACTGGCGGGGACACCTGCTGCACTGCCTTTTGCCAGTCATCCAACATGAGCTAAAAGGAATTTAGAAGCAGTTAAAGGTCTATTTAGTCCTCTCTGGCCTGCGTCCCACCTGATTCTGCCTCAGCTGTTCCCGTAAGTTTGTGCAGAAAACTAGCTGTCTTAGAAGTGTTGGTAGGAGCTAGAAACAAAGAGAAACCTCTGCTCACACAAGTGCGGGTAGAGTTTTTCATTTCAAGGTCATTTTTAGGGGCATATCTGCAGTTTCACAAGATCAAAATAAGTGTTGATTGCTGTTTTCAGTGGCAGGAAATCCGGTGTGAATCAGTCCACATACTCCACGTGTAACAGCAGATGGTGAAAACTGATCCAAAGTAGGCAGTTAGACCCAGTCTCTAGGTTCAAAGAAGTTCATAGGCTTGTGTCAACGGACATGAGTAGTCCATGGATTTGCAGTATGATCTTATGAACATTAAATGCTTGCATGGTATGCAGGTATGAATATGTTTCTTAGAGTTACAGAAATGTATTGAATTGACAGAGAAACCCAGAAATAGTTTGGGTTAATTGGTGAATTGCATTCCTTATGACAAAGCCTAGCAGACCTGTAGGATACTAGGAGACTTGATGTGGCATGGAGTGCTGAGGCTTTGTGTTCTGAGAAGGGCCTGAACAAGACAGTGGTTCCTGCAGAGAGCTGCTGTCAGCAGTATTCAAGAACTGCTGCCTTGAACCGGACAGGAGACTGCCTGTAGCGTGGTCAGCAACTTTTAGTCCTTTTGATGAGCAGCACCCCCTGACTATTCACTTGGTTTCTTTTAGCTTCTCCATCACTCATATTTAGAAATAGAACATGCCTCAGACAAATTGCTAGCACTTCTCTTAGCTCAGTAACTTCACGTAATACCTTCAGCTTTAGCTGACACTGCTTGCTTGCTTAAAAATAAAAAGTGGACTGCCCAGTTCCCCTGTTACTGTGACTCCTTTTGCGTTATCAGAGGCATACCGGATGCAGAACAGACTTCTGGTGCTTGAGTTGACTGTCATGATGCAGTGACTTGTAGAAAGGATGGATAGCCTTTTGGTTTGTCTTGCATGGGTTGGTAGTCAGCTGTTGCAAGAAGGTAGGACTTGATATCAGGTAGGGGTATTCAGGCTTATTTAGTTAGTTGTCTGCTTTCTTGTATACCCAGGTCATAGCATCCATTTGAAGAATCTAAGTGGCCAAACTGGTTTAAGATGGAAGTTAGAAGGGTGTTGTAGAAACTTACTCCGTTTGGGTTGAATCCTTGATCCAAGACTCAATGTGTTTGTGACTAATCCTTGTATCCAATTATGATTGTCCACTGTGTCTTGTTTACTGTCTCTCCTTTCTCTGATGTTTATGCAATGTATTCCTAGGGAGCACTTGCAGTTTCCATAGGTCAGGTTTTTCTATCCTTCTGTCGGAAGATACTGTCTCTTCTTCTGGTTGTATTTTTGTCTGTTTTCTAAGTCTGTTCAAGGTTTGAACCTTGCCTGTTGGAGCCATTGAGTGGAATTGTTCCTAGCATCACCGTGTTGCTTTTTTATTGCAGCATTAGTAGTTTTCTATTTCTGCTAGAAATTCTTCTGTTGATCTAGAGAGTTTAAATCTACATTGGCAGATGGGAGAAATGTCTGAAACTTGGGAGAAATTAAAAAAACTCGAAATTTGTGGGTATATTCTGACTCCAAGCTCTGCATGCTGAATATTCTTCTCGCCATAATGTGTTCTGTCAACATCTAGGTTGGAGCACTGTATTGGGTTTTGTCTGCATCCTTTTACTGAAGTGCAACACCAGCCAGCATGAATGGCAGAGAGGGTAGCAAGATAGATCAAAGAGTTGGGGAGTGTGGCTGAGAAAGAAAGGCTGAAATAGCTGGGTGTTGAGTTACTCTAATTCAAGACAAGAGGAGACATAAGTCTCCAAATTTTTTGTCTTCAAAAAAAGCCCAAAACCCCTTATCTGTTCTTGTCTCTTGGCTGCAGGACAAGAAGTGGCCTTAAATCATAACATGAGATTCAGGGTAGAGATCAAGGAGAACTCCAGTAGTAGGGGTAATTGTGATTTAGAGTGGATCGTGTAGGGAGGCTGTAGGAGCTGTGTTGCTACCTCTGGAAAAAATTGAGAAGAGATCAGGCTGATACTTGGTGAAGCCGCTATGACTGATCTTAAGCAGGAGGCAAGAGGTGAACCAGCCAGCCTCTTGAGGTAGCTGTTATTTGGTTTTGGTTCTTGTATCTTGTTTGCTCCTGGTCATTCCTCAGCTGACTCATAGTTCTCTTCCTGCCATCTGCCAATGCCTCATCTTGTAGAACTTTGTTACTGTCTTGCCATTTCTTGCCGTTTCTCAGCCCAGAGCAGGGTCCTGGTGAAATTTGGGTAATTGAGGCACCTATAAGGAAGATGGTTTAGGAGGGTATGTTACTGCATGGAACGGCCTTCCTCCTTCAGCCCTTCCTGTGCCCTTTTGCTGTGTGTATTGCTCAGATGGTTCCCTGATGGTCTCTTCTCTTTTGTCTTCACAGCAGCAACAGCAGCAGCAACAACAACAACAGCAACAACAGCAGCAGCAGCAGCAACAACAACAACAACAGCCGCAGCCACCGCAGCCACAGCCGCAGCAGCAGCCCCAGGTCTCCACAGTGCCTCAGCCACAGGCGCAGGGCCAGCCCCCAGGGCTGGGAATGCAGGCTCTTCCCCCCCAGCAGCCCATTGTGAGTGTTCCCTCGGAGGCAGAGGGACGTGGTAGTCCAGCACAAATACAACGGTGTTCCACCTGCATCCCCCCCTTCTCCCGCCTCTGTGCTTCCCAGGGCTTGTGTGAATGCTGAGGCTGCCAGCCAGGTGGTATGGCTATAACTGTGTTTCTCTTTTTGCAGTTCCAGCGCCAGGGCCTTCAGCAGACACAACAGCAGCAGCAAACAGCTGCTCTGGTTCGACAGCTTCAACAGCAGCTTTCCAGTAAGCCTTAGTGTCCTTGATCCTGTCCCTAGTCTCCTCCCCGTGGTTTTCTATTGCAGGTACCCTGGTGCAGAGAAGCAAGGCAAAGCCATTCAGTGTGAGGCCATAGATGATGCTGGCAGGGAGGGGGCATCAGAACTTAGAGCTCCTGGCCCAAGAGGGCACAACAGCAGGGCAGGCAGTGCTTGCCAGCTTGTGAGCAACCTTCCAGACCTTTCTTCTGCTGCCTGCAGAGAGATGAGGGAGCTGAGCCTTTGTAGAGGCTGCCACGCGGCATTCCTGAGAGGATCCAGTCTGCAGCTTTAAAGGATTCAGTGGTATTTCCTCTCCTGCAGATGATCTCTGAGGGGCACAGGGAAGATGCAGTCCTGGGATACTCACTTGGTGGAAGTCCCAGAGATACTGTGTTCACATTGTGATCAGGGCAAGACTTCCTGGAGGCAGGGAGGGTGTTCTGGCAAGCGTTGCTGCACAGTTGCTCTGCTTGTGGTGTTCTGTGGGTTTCTGTAGCTGCCATCACAGACAGGGTAATAGCAGAGGTGGTGTTCAGTCTGGCACTGTGTTCCTATCATCTGCATTGAACTACTGGCTGAGGAATCTCGAAACAGAACCCAGTGTCTGCTGTTCCCTTCTGAATGGCCTGCTGTTTTACTGTCACCTCACTGGCTTTTCTGCCATAAAAATGGCAGACATGCTGTGAAAATGCCCAGAAATTGACTGCACAGGTTTTTTTGCAGCGCATTAAGCGTGAGACTGTGCTAGATGTAATAATGTATGGAGTGGGAGCTTGGAAATTGTGCTTATACTTGTTCCCTGATGGAAAATTCTTAGTCCTCGTGACCAAAAAAAAGTCTCCAAATCAGAAGTTTTAATGTGCTAAGTTTCCCACTTGCCTGATTCACAAACCACGAGTCTGTGCAAGGATCCCAGCCAGTATGTTCAAGTATAGGAAGACCTCATATAAAAATCTGAATATAGCAGAAAAGCCGTATTTTTGTATCCCGTCTGTACAGCAAACGGAGCTGTTCCATATAAAACAGATTGCATGGGTCCAATGCAGCCGTGTGTCAGCATGCAACTTTCATGCTCCCTCATTGGGTTTGCATCAGTTCTACCAGGAACCATCTGGAGATCTTATTTGTAGCGTCTGGGATGGAGTGGAAAGCAGGACATAAACCAAGAACAGCCTGTAGGAGGGGGACAAGAATACTTTGGGCTCAGGATAGGCTGTATTAGGAGGTTCCAGGGTATCCATGAACATGCTATTGTCCAGCATAGTTGAGAAGGAGAGCAGGCTAGCCAGTTTACACCAGTCTCCTTTTACTTAGTCTGACTGCAAGTCAAACATGCGGATGGGCTTTCAGGAAAACAATGTCAGCATTTTGTTATTCAGACAGTACCCAAGTATTGAGCACTGTGAGCACTGGACATCGCAAAGCATCAGTCTCAGCATTTTGGTAGTTCAGGAGGTCCTTGAATATAACTTCACTGTGTTTCCTGCCCTTTTTGTGCCATCCTGGAAGTCAGGCAAATCAGGCGTGTCCTTGATTTGTACCAAAATATACTGATAGGGAGCCAGAACAGTTGTCTCTTAAAACCTTCCCTAATTGGTTACTGGGTGTGCCTCAGGATGAGTGTTTCACACTGACTGTCTGAGCAGCTTGTATGGCTGCAGGTGTGATTTTCTTTCAAAATCAGAAATAATTTGTCCATGAACTCATCCCCCCAGCTACCTGCCACCTTTCAGGACTTTGTTATGGTGTACCAGTTGCACTATGAGGGACAGAGAGATCTCCTCTGGAGAAGCTTCAGGATCGGGACTAGCACACATCTGTCACTTCCTCAAAGAGTGTGAGGTCCTGACTGTGCTGCTGCCTAAAGGCTCAGACAAATGAACAGAGCAGGGAGCACCATAAAGGTTGTATTTTTCTTCCCATGGCCTGTGACGTGCTCCTCATACTGTGCTGGTGATGTGGGGAGAGGGATCTCTCTTTTGAACCAGACCTTGTGAGTGTCTAACTCTGTCTTGACCTCCACAGATACACAGACACAGCAGAACAACAACCCGTTTGGCCGCTACTGATCTGTGGCACTTCAGCCTGATCCAGGAGGGAGACGTCACTGTGGACTGGATACAGCCTCTTCAGCCTGACCCACAAACTGGGGCTGCCCCCAACCTCTGTCCTTGGGCCTGTGCCCCCAGTGCCACTGCTGCCCATCTCATGGGGAGATGCCAGGGGGATGGTTTTATTGTACAGAGAAAGTGTTTTTACTATCCGATTTCTACAAACGTTTATGGAAATCCCTTGTGGCTGATAGTCTCCCTTCCCACTTTGGTTTCAGTTTTTACTCGGTTTTTAGTATTTTTGTTAAAATAATGATTAAGACATTGTAAAATTTTGTACTTTATTTATACCAGATGAACCCCGTACTGCAGACATTCTCGGATGAATACAGAGAGCTTACTTTGCAAAAGGAGTGTGTATTCAGAGTCTGCCTTTCCTCCTCGGCATCAGTCTTTCCTTCCTACGGCCCAGCAGCACCTCCACACATGGTCGTTGTCTTTCTCAGCTGAAATAACGTCTTTGTTTTCAGCTTTTGTGAACAGCTAAACCATTTGATTTGGGAAAGAGAGCCCTTCTTTGCTAAGAGCTTTACCAGTGGTCTGTGGCATGTTCCACCAGGACAAGAGGTATCAAATGAAGAGGGAGTTAATTGCAGGGTAATTCTGAGCCCTAACGAGCCCAGCTTCCCAGCCGCAGCAGTTGCTGAGGTGCTTGGGCTTCTTGTACCGCTGCAGTCTAGGAGGAGCTGCAGCCTGAGTGCACTCACACCACTACTTGTCGCAAAACAGTTTTGCCGATAAGCAGGGAGGTTTCTCCGCTAGCTCATTCCTGACAGCCACAGTGCTTTCTCTGGATGGGCAACATGCTCCATTCTCAACTTTTGACCTGGGTAATACAGCCTGCTGGCCTGGAGTCTCATCTCACTATAGCAGGCTGTTTTAGCTTTGTCCTCTCTGTTCCTGCTGTCTGGTGAACCTAGAGACTGCCATCGTCAGCACCTTCCTTCTCAGTAATTTGCTTGTGGACCATTTGACCTGTCTCTCTGGTAGCTTTTCTTGACCAGTGTCTTCCTTCTGTCCCATCTGTGTTGGATACGGTGAGGCTTGCAACGACTCATGAGCAAGCTGCATTTGTTCTTAATCTAGTGGTGAATAACAGTTCTGTAGTGTTGGCCATAGCAAGAAGGCAAGCAGAGGGAGTAGAGAGGAAGGAGGGATTGTGAGACTCTAGCGCTCAGCTGTGTTCAGGCTGCTGTGGAGGATGACAGCTACCCAGGGCAGCACCCCTGTCTGCTGTCCTGAGAACTGGAACTTGGAGCTGTGTCCTCTCCAGGAGCAGGTGCGTGGCTGCTCTGGGGGTCACTCAGCCATGGGGCTGCCTGGCATCACGCCTACCCTGTGCCCAGCTCCTCCCCAGACTGCCCTGCCCTTCCACCTGTGCCAGGCTCTTGCCATGTTGCTTCAGGTGGGTCAGAAGTTGTTGCTGGCCAGGCCAGATGGAGACAGACTTCTATGTTAATGGGAACAGACAGTTGCATGCACAAGGCTGCTTCCTCTGTGCATCTCTGCTTGTCTGCTTCTGTGAGGATCAGGCTGGGGAGCAGCCTGTCTGGTGCATCCTCTCGTGCCCCAGGGTGGGCCAGGGGCTCTGCTTGCCCATGGTCTGCACTGGGTGGCCCCTGAGGTGGAAGCTCGTCTGACAGCCACGGCTCTGCCAGCTGCCCGCTGCCCTGAGGGACCCGGGGCCGTGGCTGGAGCAGGGCTGCGCTCCCCCTATTCTGCCTGGGCTGTGGGCAGGGAGTGTCACAGGGCCAGGGAAGCCACAGCCTGGGGCAGGTGGGCACTGTCTCTGGGCTGAACAAGCCTCCTTCCCTGGTGTGTGTGCGGCCGTGGCCAGCAGCCCCCTCCTCTGCTGGCCCCAGGAGGCAGCTGAGCCTGCGCCAAGCGGCATCTTGGATGCTGCCTTCTGCATTGCTGCCGTTCCGGAGGTGGGAGGAGGGCGGCTCTGCAGAAGCCGGAGCGGGGTGGCAGGAGGCAGCAGAGCCATGGGCAGCTCTGGGCAGTGGGGTGGGTCAGCAGGAGAGCACAGAGTCGGGTGCTGATCTCCTGCTTTGTGCCCTTCAGGGCTCCAGGGACCCCCTTGCCTCCCTAGGGGAAAGGGGATGACTTATTCCTCCCTGGGGCGAGGTTGTCTGCTGCCAGGGGATCCTGCTATATTGCATGGCCCAGCAAACAGGGCTGTCGTGGCTCCTTCCCCCTGCACAAAGACTCCCCCAAGCTGTGCCTGCTGCTTGGCAGGCAGGGTCTGTGTAGGATGAGCAAGACTCCAGATCCCCCCATGGCGTGACAGACCCGGGGGTGGCAGTGTCCAAGACCCCACAAGACCCTTTGGCTGCCCAGAGGTTTTCCGTGGCTGCAGGAGGCTCTGGGGTGATGTGGGGACTGGGGCAAGACCTGGTCACAGCACAGGGCATACTTGGGGGGCTGTGCTCTGCCCAGTCTGGCTGCCTGCCTGCCTTGCAGCCAACACTGCTGTGCTACACGTTAGCACTGAGCCCCAGTGGTTTTAAGCAGGTCTGACGGCTTCCAGCCCTTCTGCTCCTTCTCTGAGTCGTGGCTAAATGCTGTTTATGACAGAGCCAGAGGCAACTGTTAGGGTTTTATTACACACTGCCCATCAAGTCACGCATGTGATTGCCCTGCTGTGACCACTGGTCCAGGCTGGGTCTGTGTATGTGTGTGTGATACTGGGTGCCTTGGGGCAGGGTCCACAGGCAGTGTGTGCAGCAATGCCGCACAAGAGGAGAAGCCCAAGGTTGCACAAGGTTTGACACAATGCGGTGATGCATTGACAGGAGCAGGTCATGCCCCATGAACCCACCCCACCTGGCAGCCTGGCACAGGTGGACCCTATGGACCGTGCCCTGAGCAAACACGGCTTGTCAGGCACTGTCAGAGCTGGTGTTGTGCAGGAAAATCAATTGCTGCCCACTCAAGCAGCTGAAGCTGGGGCTGGAGCAGCTCCATGAGCGTCCAGCTCTCCCTGTGCAGTGCCCGTGGTGGGGAGCGGGCCATGAGCCCCTTCAAGAGGCTTCTCAGGGCTGATGAATCCTGGTGGGCAGGGGCCAGGGTTGTACATTCATCCAGTGGGGTACTGGACCATGTTGTCTGCTCAAGGGCATACAGGGTGGCTGCGTGCAGTTCAATCTGCGTATAACAGGCCAGCGACTAAATTGATTAAGCTGCTGCCAACCAGTGAGCAGTGCCTTGGAGAGGGAGCGGGGCAGGAGAGACAGGCAAGTTCTGATCTGCTCTACAGAGGCATCCAGCAGGCGCTGGGGCAGGTGAAGCCGGGCCTGCGTCGGGGTGCAGGGGTTTCACTGCGGCTGCACGTTCGCTGACTCGGTGCACGTGCCGGTGGCGTGCAGGAGAGCCGAAATAAATGTTTGCCCTTCGCATGCCACTGCACAAGCATTTTAAATGGGAAGCTTTGGCTGCTCTGTGGAGCCAAGGTGGAGTCTGGGTTGCAGCGGGAAGGAGAGCTCAGCTCTCCTTGCCCCCATTGGAAAGCATGGAGGGAACTGCACATCCTCCTCTTTGCTCAGACGTTGTGGCTGATGCTGGCTTGGCTATGGCAGAGAGATGCAGAGACCAGACATCTCCAGCAGGACCCAAATCCATGCCCTGTTTCAAATGATTTCTGTAATCCTATCAGGCAGAGAAAACAGAGGTAGACCTGTCATGGGCAGAGGCAGGCTGAAGGAGAGGCAGGGGTGGGTGGGTGGCACCTGGCCCCAGCGCTGAGGCTGGGATGGGGCATCCCATGCCGGTACCTGGTGAATCCTCCCTGGACCACCTAGGTGCTGTGGGCAGTGGGAGAGGCAAGGGTTGCTCCCGTGACCATGGGGAAATATGCCTGGAGCTGGAAGGCATAAGATGCTCCAGCTGCTGTAGGGTAGGCAGTCCAGCCCAGGAAAAGGCAGGAGGGTGGGGAGGGGCACCCACAGAGTGAGTGGCGCAGGTACAGGGTGCAGCAGGGTGGGGTGGGGAGGCTCGGGGCAGGACAGGGTGTCTGGGGCGGTGCAGGGGTGCTCGGGTAGAAGAGGGTGGCCAGGATGGTGCAGGGATGCTCAGGGTAGAGAGGGTGTGTGGGGCAGTGCAGGGATGCTCAGGGTAGGTAGAAGAGGATGCCTGAGGTGGTGCGGGGATGCCCTGAATAGAAGAGGGTGTCCAGGGTGGTACAGGGGATGCTCAGGGTGGAAAAGGGTGTTCAGGGCAATGCGGGGGTGCTCAGGGTAGGTAGAAGAGGGTGCCCGGGGCGGTGTGGGGATGCTCCGGGTAGAAGAGGATGTTCGGGGCGGTACAGGGATGCCGTGGGTAGAAGAGGCTGCCCAGGGCGGTGCGGGGGTGCTCCGGGTGGGTAGGAGGGGGTGCCCGGGCGGTGCGGGGCCGTTTGCCGGGGCGGTGCCGGTGGTTAAGCGGGGTCCGTGCCGGGGCTGCCGGTGTGCGCGGTGCCCGGGGTTGCCCGGCGGGTGCGGCAGCGAAGGGGTGCGGCGGGGCGGCCCCTCCCCCGCCCGCCCCCGCCGTGCACGCGCCGCGCGCTCCCGGTGCGGGGTCGGGGCGGGCGGAGCGGAGCGGCCGGCGATGGAACAGCCGCGCCGCCGCCCCCGACGGTGAGTGCGACCGCGGGGCCGCCGGGGACGGGGCTGCGGGGCCGCCCGGTGCGGGTCCCGGTGCGGGTGTCCGGGGCCGGGCCGGGCATCGCGGCGGCGGTTAACGGGGGGGATCGGTGGCGGCGGGGACCGGGGGGTTAACGGGGCCGGATGAGCGGCCGCGGCGAGCCGGCGGGTTGCCATGGCGACGAGCTGAAAGGGGGATTGTGCGCCCGCCTCAGCTGCGCGGCCCCCGCCCGCATCCCGACCCGCATCCCAGTCCCGCCCGCATCCCGGTGCCTCCTGCAGCCCGACCCGCATCTCGGTCCCGCCCGCATCCGCGACCCACCCGTATCGTCGACCCATCCGCATCCTGGTCCCTCCCGCATCCCCCATCCCTCCTGCATCCCCTGTCCCGCCCGCATCCCGGTCCCTCACGCATTCCCGACCTGTCCACTTCCCCTCCCTCATCCCGTTCCTCCCGCATCCCCGATCCGCCCCCATCCACGGTCCCCACCCGCATCCCTGGTCCTTCCTGCATCCCCGACCCACCCGCATTCTCGACCCGCCCTCATCCCGGTCCCTCCCGCATCCGTGTCCCGCGTCCATTCCCGGTCCAGCCCGCATCCCCGACTCTCCCGCATCCCTGGTCCCGCCCACATCCCTGGACCCATTAGCCTTGGCAGGGGCTGTCCCGGCTCAGGTTCTCTCACTCCAGGGACTGGGATCCTCGCCGGGTGTGGGGACAGGTGGGGTGGGTTATTTGGGGTGCAAGAACGCACCCAGTGTCGCCTGGCGTGAGGCTGCTGGTGTGAGCATCCTCGGGTCAAGGGCAGGCAGGAGATCCTCTTGGCACCGTTTATTTGGCATAGCATGAGGAATGACATGAGTCATTCGGCTCCCAGAGCAAAAGGGCATTCCCTGTCTCTCTCTTGGGCAGGGGGTTGGGGTGGAGGCAAGCTCAGTGCCAAACAGGGGCTCTGCTGTGCTGGCCGTGCTCATCCCTGAGCAGGATGGTGGGTCAGGCACATGGCACAGGGGTTGCCGGTGGCTCCACCGACACGTGCTGTGACTGGAGTTGGCACTGTTTGCCTCAGCTTGGCTCCATTGTGCTTGAAGCCACAGAGCAGCATGGGGTTGGTGGATGATGGTTAGCCATGAGGTCTGTCCGCATCCAGCACTGTCGGCGACAACAGAGAGGAGAAGTGATGAGGGATGTGAGGCCTTTGGCCAGCCAGTCTCTTTCTCTACCACGCTTTCCCAAATGGTGACACCTCTGAGTGCCTCTGCTGGCGGCCCTTCCCAAGGCCACGGACCTCCCTCGGGGAGGTGGCTCTGGCATGAATTCCCTGTGACGCTGGGATTTTCCTTCTGTCCTTTGAGAGTGCCTCATCCAATGTTGCTGCCAGCTTGCCCTCAGGCGACGGCAGAGGGACCGGAGGTGCCCCCACGGCTGGGTGTGTGCGGGTGCAGTGGGAGAGCTGACAGAGCCAGCTCCCTGCAAGCACCTCTGCTGGCTATCCTTCATGTCAGTCTGGTAGGATCTTCCTTCCTCTTGAACCTGGGGTGCTCTGGGGAAATCAGGAGCATCCGCCAGCTGGGTAGGAAGTGGATGTGTCCCCAGAGAGGGAGCTGTGGGTTGCCAAGGCAGGGGTCACTCTTTGGTCTGGGAAATGCATGTGCCATCTCTTCTCCCTGCTCTGCACCATAGCACCCATGCTCTGGTAATGCTCAAGCAACCTACGGCGCAGGGCTGGGCACCCTGAGCTCCCTGTCCCTGAGCGGACCTCCTCCTGCTCCATATGCTGCAGGTGGTCATTGCCAGAGCTGGAGTCTGCAAAATGGTTAAAGGCTGACATTTAGAGGTCACACTTTTAGCGTTGTGCATGTGTTTGCTTCATTTGCATTTGCAGTTAGCCCAGCTCGAGGCTTTGCCACTTGCATGTGCAGTTGCCATGGTTACATGTGCAGTCAGGATGTGGAGTTTGGTTGGACACCTGCAAACATGCAGCTCTCAACCTCCGGAGCACCAGGGCATGAGTGAAAGCCACTGAGACGCAGGGCAGCCCTTGGCCCTGGGCGTGTGAGCCTTGTGCAGCGATGTGCTGAGGAAATGGAGTTGCAGCACCCATCTTGGCAGAGTCTGGGTGCTACTGCCTTGCACAGCCTCCAGCTGCCCATATTCAACACACAACGGGCATCTAGGGCAGCATTGTTGGAGAAGAAGGTTGAGTCGGTGGCAAGGGTGTTGCCCTGGACGTTGCATCTGGGTCTGCCTCCTTCATAGACCCTGTGTAGGGGCTCTTCTAAAGAACTTGGAGTGAAAGTGCTCTAGAGGAGAGCGGTGAGGATGGACAGAGCCTGGCAGTCGCGAATGGGGCTGCTGTGCAGGGTGGCATTGCCAAGGCTTCAGAGAGCAGCGTGAGAATTGGCAGAGCGCTGTGCTGAGGCTCCAGCTGTAGTGGCTGTGAATCTCCTGTGGGGTTTGCTCTGGGTGCTCATGTCCAACACAGGCAGACCTGGGCCAGATGCCTTTTGACCAGGATCGCATTGAGTCTGTGAGTGAGAGCAAGGAGACAGTGACTGCCAAAATCCTCTGGCAGCCTCACATTGGCCTTGTCTTTGTGTCAAGGGAGGAGGAGTTTTAGGACAACAAGCATGGAAGAGACCTCGAGGTTCTTCAGTCTGTAAGCTCCATCTAAATCATTCCTAAGCAGCAGCAGCTCAGCTGACTCCTAAACCTCTCCTACCACAGCAGTTCTGCTGCCTCCCAAGCAGTTTGCTCCTGTCCTCCTCTATCCTTCCTGCTAGGAGCTCTTTATAGCAGACAGAGAAGAAGGGGAGCCCTTTTGGCCATCCAGCAGCAGCTGTGGCCTTGGACAAACCAGTGTGGGATGTCCGTGCTGTGACGGTGGCAGCTGGAAATCTGGTAGGAGGAGGAGAGTGGAAGGATGGTGGAAAGCTGTGGAAATAGGGACATGGAGCATGTGTCTGGGCACGAGCTGTGGAGGAGCCATGGAGAAACCTGTGAAATCTCACAGCAGGACACAGAGGGGCTGAATATCTGCTGTCCTGGGGCCGTACACAAAGTGCAGAGGGATGGGGTAGGTGCAGCTTGGCTCTGTCCTTAATATTTTCAATGCCACTGAGATGAGATGGTTATTTGCTCCCCATGGGATTCCAGACCGAGATTCCTTCCCCGATGGTCTGTGATTATTGGCTACTACTGACAAAGCATTTTGAAAGATGCTTCTTGTTCGGTGTCTGGCATTTGTCCCCGTACCCACAGCCACAGGTCTTGGGTTGGCCCAGAGGAGAGGTGGTTGCTGAGGGCTGGTAGGAGCACATCAGCAGAAGGAGGCAGGGTGGATCCTGGGACCGGGGTGCTCGAGGAAAACTGGGTTTGAGGACTGTGGCAGAGCTGAGTGGTGTCGCATGTTGAACTGAATGATCTGGTGGTCTTGCTAATGTGATGCTCCTCAGAGCTGGGGGCAGGGAGCAGACTGTGACCAATGCCATGTGCTGCTGGCCTCAGCAGGATTCTGCAACGGGTGTGAGGGGAATGAATAAAAGGTCCTGCAATTGCCAGAGCTGTCAGCTTGAACCCACCATCATTCAGATCCTGGAGCAAGTCTGACTGAGGGCAAACAGTGGGAGCGGTGGAAGGACGCAGAGGCTGTTGGCTGCAGCTGCTGGGTCCTGTCTGGTGTGTGTGGCTCCTGGAAGTTTTTCTTGGTTAGGATGATACGTGCTGGCTGTTTGGAGGCTTGTCTGGGCTCAGCAGCAGTGTGATATTGCAGTCCAGGATGAAACCTGTGCTCCTACTTAGTCTTGCAGTTGTGTGGGGAAACTCTTCCATCGCAATATCCTCCTTTTGCTATATTGTCTGTCCAGCCGCAGGGCAGGCGTGTGGCACGGGGGGGGGGTGTCTGTGGACAAGACTTTGTGCTGGGGACCGCTGTTTGGGCTCTGATCACCTTGGCAAAGAGCTCAAGGGATTGTTGGTAAAGAAGCCTTGTTCCTGACACTGCAAAATGCAGAACAGTGGAGTAACATCTGTTATTTTCAAACTGCATCTCAGTGTGAGTGTATCCTGTGAGGTGCCTGGCAAGCAGCGCTGAAGCTTTGCCTGGTGGCCAGATGCTCTGGCAGTGCCAGCAGAGCAGGTGGCAAAGTTTGGGAAAGGTTGCAGAGAGAGCATGGTACAGGGCTTGTACTGTGTTCGAGCCTTGTTTGGGCCTGGGCTTGGATTGCTGGAGCTCTCTGAGGGTGAGGATGGTTGACAGAGGCTGGTGAGGAAGGCTTTTGAGATAAGCTTGGGGAGAGGAATGCTCAGAATTCCCTTTGGCATGAGAATCAGTGACTGCAGGGAGTTTACCTTCATCAAGAATTCATTAGTTGCTACTCTAAAGGAGTGGGAGAAGAAGCCCAAGTCTAAAGCATGGCTTGAAGTGTGTGCATGCCACTCATCATGGAGGTGGCTGTCTCCATCTCGTGGTGCCAGCACCCAGTGCTAAAGGCGAGTAGAGGTGAGCCTGTGACTCTGGCTGCCTTCATGTCTTTCCTCTACCCATACATGACTCCGGGCACCGCTGAGCAACTTGAGGACGCATGTGACAGTGATGTAGGAGACCGGGTCAGGGGTTGCTCTGTGTCTCTGTCTCCAGAGCTGCCCTGAGCTGCTCAGGAGAGGAGTGTGGGTGTTAAGACCATTGTGGAGTCAAATGCCTGGAAGTTGCAGCAGGAATGGTCAGAGCTCTGATGGCCTCTGCAAAAAAAAAAGGCTAAATTGGCAGGGTTCTTCAGACTGGAAAAGGAACACCACAAGATGGATAAGATGTGTCTATAGGAGGCCAGGAGAGAAGGGATAGAGGTTAACTGTTCACTGTTTGTTTCCATGCAAGTACAAGGTCACACCAAATGAAGCTAGCAGGAGGTGCCAAACAGGAGGAGGGGCGTTTCCTCTGGCAGACATGCTATCAAACCGCAGAAGTCCTCAGAACAAGGTGTCGTGAACAGCAGTACCTTACATTGGTTCCAGGAGAAATGGGATGAATTGAAGAAGGACAAGAGATTCCCCCCGAACCAACAAATGCACCAAGATCCATCTCTGCCTTGGGCAGCTGCTGAGCTGCAAATTGCTTGTGCTCCTGACCACTGGCAGGAAAGTACATAGGGCATGGTGGACCCTTGGTCTGAGCTGTTGTTCTCATAATGTTGTGCCTACCAGAGAGGGTGGACCCAGGAGGGAGCACTGGACTTTGGTAAAGGGTGGGTTTGTCCCCATCCAGCTCTGTGCTGCTTTGCTTGGCACAAGAATACAGATGCCTGCTGAGTCCTGCTTCCTCGCTGAGAATGTGGGGTGCTCTCCCCACATTATGGAGGTGCAGTTGGTGGGAGAGGTGGGACCTGTACTAAGCACTAATTCTCTGCCTCAGCATCACAGAACCCTTTGCTGGAGACTTCTGATGGGCTTTTGTCCACTGAATGGTTGTTAATTCTGTTGGTTTGAAAATGGATGACCATAAACCTTCCCTCCCGTGTTACATGGCAGTTCTACTTCTTCTGGTACACTGGACACAGGGTACCCACCCTACGTGCTGGCAGCAGAGCTGCAGTCTCATCCCGGTGTTTCCCTGTTCCCTGGTACTTACTGCAGATGGTGGGCACTGTGGGATTGCTGAGGATCTGACATTTGTTTGCCCCTCATCCAGTCCCCTGGCTCTGCCCTTTCTCACACACGTCAAGAAACATCATTCTCACTTTTGTTCCTAGTTTTATGCCCAAATGACAAAAGACTCATGTTCTGTGACCAGCGATGGTCCAGTTCAGCCTTAGCTCAGCATACGTGGGGTGCCAGGAGGCTTCTCCCAGCTCCTTGAGTAGTCCAGAGAGATGCAAGGACAGCAGGGAGACGAGATGCTTGGCTTGGGAGAGGTTTGCTTCTTGTAGGAGAACTGGAGGGGAGGGTGCAGGGGTGACCTGGGGATCCAGCAGGGTGAGGCCAAGCAGGCTGAAGCTCATGAAGAGGATGCTGTTTCTCATCCTCATGACTTTCAGGGGGACTTCATCCACGAGGGCTGAGGGAAGTATCCAGCTAGCACAATGGAATCCTTGCAACCCAGCAACTGCTTTCTGCCCCTGGCTTGCAGCCATAAGGGGACAGATCCTGTGCCTCAAGACAGAAATGATCTCTGTTTCTGTTCCGCTGCCATTTTGGTCTCTATTGCTGCTGGGCTGTCTTGATGAGGATTTGAGGTTGCAGACTTGGGCAGGGAGCTGCTGTGCTTTGATGCTCACGATGTTAAGAGGAGCCAAGTTGTTACCTGCTTTTAGTAACAAAAACCTCCTCCCATGTCTGCCGGGAGCTATGCTTCAAAGAGGGCATCTGCCAAGGCAGAGCTGTGCTCAGGGACCTCTGAGAAGCAGCAGAGAGCACGGGAGCCTTCTTGTCACTGGGGATTGCCTTTCCCTGGCATTGCTGGTCCTTGCAGCTTGCCTGTATGTCCTGCTTCATCCTGGTCTGCTCCCTCTGGAGAGACAGGGCATCCCCAAGCTGCCTGATTTGCTTCGGTACAGCTTATTTCTTAACACTAGGCAGCCTTTACAGTAAAACACATTAAAGGCTTTTTGCCAGAGGTTTTAGGCTTTCTGCTTTTTTGTGCTTAAAGATAGAAAATATGGGAGGAGAAAGCTACAAGGGAAAATAGAAAATACATTTCGGATTAAATTTGAACAGGCTTTCTTCCTAGCTGCTGGCTTGCCTAGTGTCCAGTCCTTAGCAAGCCCTGGTTGCGTGAGCAAGAGTCAGTCTTTGCAGAGCTGCCCTGGCTGTAGGCTGACCCTCCAGCCCAGGAGGGGTGCTCCATGGTCTTCTGCTTGGTCACACCAGCTTTGGTTTTGGTTTGAGAATGCGTGTGGCTGGTGGCTCTTGCTGAGGGCAATCTTCCCTGCTTGAGGAAGCTGCTTATCTTAGTTGAGTAGAAGCTCTTGTGGGTTTAAGACTGGAACATCTAACTGCTTGAGGTCCTTCCAAGGTGACTGACACTGCATCTATCTGGGCTGCCAGCTATACGTGTGACCTGTGACATGCGACCTGTGACGATGGCGATCACTGTCTATGACTCCTATATGAACCCTTTAGGTTGCTCACTGGAGCAAATCAGTGCATTTCTAGAGTCCCTCAGAAAGCCTTTAGGGTTTCTGGGGAAACCAGTAACTCTGGGATGGACTTTTATCTTATTCATCTGCAGACACAGATTTTGGATGCCCTCCTGTGCCAGCAGCATGTGTGGGTGGCTGTTGTGCCAGGGCTCCCCTGGTCCCGGTGCTGCCCGGACGGCACTGCCGGCACCGTGGCTGTGCCACCGGGAGCCGATGCTGGCTGTGTGGGGTTGGCAGCTTTGCCCAGGAGCTCCTCCACAGCCGCCAGCCATTATCCTCAGTGCCAGCTCCACAGCAGGGTGGGGCGAGGGGGAAGGCAGATGTGGAGGGGGAGGGTGGCTTCTCCAGCACCTGTGCCTTATTCTGGAGCGTGCAAGTGTGAAATTCAATTTGTAGATAAGCCGTAGCTGGTGAGGAACACAGGCCACGGCGTCTGCTGGAGCCAGGCGGTGTCTGGGAGCAGCGCGGCCAGCATGCACAGCATGTCCTGCCTGCCAGCTCTTGCGGAGGCTGACGTCAGCTTGGAGGAGCAGTGGCTGCTGCAGGATGTGGCTGCTTGACGCTGTGTCATGTTGGCTCTAGGTGTGCAGCCCTGGCTGCTGGCAGGAGTCCTGCTGAGAGGTGCTGGGCTCCCCTGCCCTGTGGAGGTGAAGGGTACAGCGCAGCTGGAGCTGTGAGGGACCTGGTGCTCTCTGCCACCGGCAGCTTGCAGCTGGGTGGCTGGGAGGATGGCTGTTATGGATGGAGGAGTCCCTGGTGCTTCTAGTAGCAATAGTGTTTTCCCATCTTGACGCTCAAATCTTCTCTTCCTGACGTTTTCAGTGAGTCCCAGTTGCTGGCGAGAACGGAGGGATCAGGTATTACAGCACCAGCAAATGCAGTTTGCACTGGCTCATGCTCTGTCCTCTGTGTGCATTGGTACCAGTGGTCACAGCTTCCCTTTCCTGCCCCAGTCCAGAGCTTTCTGGGTTTCCCACTTCTGAGTACTTTGCAGGGAGCAGAGGAAGAACCTAGTGCAGTGAGAAGGCGAGCACGGTCCCCCCGTGCCAGCCACAGCTGAGCTGGAACTGAGCAGTGCCCTGGTCCTGGTGGTGGCTGCTGCCGGCGCTGGCTGTGTCCCCAGGCAAGCTGCAGTGTCGTGGAGTGGTGGGTCACTGCTGATGCTGTCAGGCCTGGAAGGGGCACCAGCATGGTGATGTCAGTATGATCAATCTGTCTGGGTGATCCTTGCTGGCCAGAGAAAGCGCTGCTCCCCTGACCCCGACTTGACTCCTGCAGTATGATCGGAAAATCATGTCACGGCCACTAGCATGAAAACACAACTCAGCACCTGGTGTCAGGCAGGACGTGCTGGGGCACTTGCCTTTCCCTTACATGGGGATTTGCTGTCTCAATAGAGCCGTGAACTTAGTGGCTGGGTTGGTGTCCCGTGGTACAAGACAGGGTGGTAGTGGGTGGTGCAGGAAGGTGGCGTTTGTACACTGTCAGATAACTTGTCCCCTTATCTCTGCACAGGAAAACTGACTAATTATGTAGTGTTTCAGCTTCTGTCGAAAAGTTAGTTCCTGCTTCTCACCATTTTCCTCATCTTTGTTCTTTGCCCTGGGTTTCATTACCTTTAGCCCAATCGCCTCCTGGTTTACAATTCTGCCCTGCAAAACTTTGCTCAACTGACAAAGAGCGGTGGGCAGTGATGTCAGGCAGAAATAGGTGATTGGGGCAGGTGTCGATAAAGGAAACAATCCTTTATGAACTCTGTTGCTGAAACCAAAGGCTCTTACCGCCACAGTCTGGATTACAACCTATGATTAAGTGGTTTTGGCTTCCTGCTTTGAGTCAGTAAAAATAAAACATTGGCAATTTATTTTGGGTGCAACTATTCTCATTCAAACCACTCTTGGGCTTTGTTGCCCACCCTCTCTAGTTTGCAGGAAGTCTTTGTATTTTAAGCTGCAGTCAGTTCCTCTCTGCTCAGCCCACCTCCTTACATTTATAGAGCCTCCTCCAGGCCACGCTGGTCCATGGAAAGCATTGGCTGTGCACGCATTCAGGCTGCCTGCAGGCACCGATGCTTTCTCAGCTTTCCTTGGAGCATGCGTGAGGTGGCTTTACCCATTATTAGTACAGGTGGTGGTACAGGTAGGACATGGCTTTATTCAAATCACCCATCCCCCAGCTGGTTGGAGCGGGTCCGTGTCCTTTGCATGGCTGGGTGCACAGAAAGGAGCTTGGGAGACTGGGGTGTGAGAGAGTCTTGGGGAAAGGATATTCCATCAGCAACTGGGTTTCATACCTGCTGCTTAGTCTGGGTAATGACACCCTCATTTCAGAAATGGGGGTGTCGTTTCATTGAGACAGCCTCTTCGGGTCACTGACGTCCTTTTTCTTTGTTCAATTTCAAACCTACCTTTACTACTGTAAGAAATATGAATGTGTTTGGACTTAGAAAGAAGCTTATTGCTGTGCAGAAGTTTATTGCTCTGAAAAGAGCCTTGTGCTTGTGTAATTACTCCCTAACATAGTCCAGTCATAGTGATCCATGTTAACTTAAAAACCAGGGACCCGCTAGACATGGTAGTTTCCGAGGCAGTTGTTTGGGAGAGGACGGAGGAGCCATCACTCTGGCAGATGTGAGGGGGATGGTGATGAGCAGCTGGGATAATGTCAATGCTCAGCTCGCTGAAGCTGGAGAAGGAAGTGAGGGGAACGCTGCTTGTGCACACAGCTTTCTCTTTGCTGGGTGAGATTTGCATTCCAGTTCCTAGCTGCACAGTGTTGATCTCAGATTTGAGCGAGATTCTATTGCCTTAAAGTAGGTGCCTGGTGCTTGTTTGTGATGTGTTGGAGAGCAAGCGAGTTGTCTTGGCACGAACTCTGCGCTGGTGCCAAGGGCTTACTGAAAGCAGATTGTCTGTCAGTTCGCTCTGAATAGATGTCTGGAAATTCCAGGGTTCTGCGGGTGCACTTTTTCATTGTCAGTCACCTGCACGCACAAAGTAAGTGGTGGAGTAATTCTGCCATTTATTTATGAAGTGCTGTTTCCTCTGGAAGAGAATGTTTCAGTTGGAAGGAACCCGCAGTGATCATCTAGTCCAACTGTACAACCAACTCAGGGCTGACCGAAAGTTAAAGCGAATTATTAAGGGCATTATCCAAATGCCTCTCAAATGCTGACAGGCTTGGGGCATTGACAACCTCTCTAGGAAGACTGTTCTAGTGTTTGACCACCCTCTAGGTAAATAAATGTTTCCTAATGCCCAGTTTAAACCTCCCCTGCTGCAGCTTTGAACTGTTCACACGCATCCTATCATTGGCTACCAGGGAGAAGAAATCAGCACCTCCCTCTCCACTTCATGTCCTCAGGAAGCTGTAGAGGGCAATGAGGTTGTGCCTCATTGTATCCAGAGAAAAGCAACGAAGCTGGTGGAAGGGCTGGAGAGCAAGTCTTGTGAAGAGCGGCTGAGGGAACTGGAGTTGTTTAGCCTAGAAAAAAGGAGGGGAGAACTTATCATTGTCTACAACTACTGAAAGGAGGTTGTAGCAAGGTGGGTGTTGGTCTCTTCTCCCAAGTGACAGGTCATGGGACAACAGGAAATGGCTTCAAGCTGTGCCAGGGGACGTTCAGACTGGCCATTAGGAAAAATTTCTTCACCGAAAGTGTTATCAAGCACTGGCAGAAGCTGCCCAAGGAGGAGATTGAGTCACCGTCCCTGGAGGTGTTTAGAAGTGGGTAGATAAAGTGCTCAGGGATATGATATAGTAGTGGTCAGGTATGGTTGGACTCGATGATCTCAAAAGTCTTTCCCAACCTAGCGATTCTATGATTCTATGACCCAGCCTAGGTGATGCGGGTTGCAACTATCCTTGCAGTGTGTCAAACCCCTTTGCCCTCGAGCCGCAGACGAACGCCCCGAGCGCTCTCCCTGCGGGTCCCAATGGGGCTGACGGGGCGGGGGGAGCGTCCCGGGCTGCCGGCGGGCGGTGCTGAACGGACAGCTCCCGCCGCCCAGACACCGCGCTGAGGGGCACCGCCCGCCCGGCCGGGCTGGGGCGGGGCGAGTCCCCGTAGGGCCGGAGGAAATGGCCTCAAGCTGCAGCCCCCAGGGTCAGGCTGGACATTAAGAACTATTTCTTCACCGAAAGGGTTGTCAAGCACTGGCAAAGGCTGCCCAGGGAAGAGGTTGAGTCACCATCCCTGGAGGGGTTTAAAAGATAGGTGGATGAAGTGCTTAGAGATATGATTTAATAGTGGACAGGTATTGTTGGGCTTGATAATCTCAAAGGTCTTTTCCAACCTAGCAATTCTATGATTCTATTATTCTATGATGCCACATGCAGCTGTTGCAGCGTGTGCAGCCACCTTGTTGCAGGGGCTTCTGGAGTCTCCTCCAGGGGCTCTGATCTTTCAGGCTGGGTCAGGCTCTCTTCCTTTGCTGCCAGTTCTGGCTGGAGAGCAAGTGCATGTATATCTGTGCCAAGGCCAGGGCACTGTGTTTGCTGTTTAGACAGTGGTTCTCATTAACCTCTTCCCCTGCAGGGAAGCATTTGTAAATTGAAACTGTGCAAGCAGCAAGGTGAGTGAGAGAAGAGCTGCTGCCATTTCTTCATTCTAGGGTCAGGGAAGCTGTAATGTGAGATAATCCAGATTATTTCTATCCAGAACGTGGCACTAAATGGCCTAGTTCCAGCAGCTATCATCGAGCCACGTGGAAACCCAGCAGCCCACCAAGAGGCTGCTGCCACTGCCTTCTTCGTAGCCAGGGATGTGTCCCGGCAGAACTGTGCTACATGGCCCTGCCTCTGCTTTCCACCAGACTCATGGGAAGCAATAAGTGGAAGGTCAGTTGAAATCTAGACCAGCTTCAGGTGAGCAGGTACCCCGCTCCAAAAGAGCCCAGACTCTCAAACACAGTTGTCCTTGAGTCCCCTGTGGAGGCCACCCTCTGCTTGCATCGTCAGTGTTGGGTGCTGACCCCAACACCATCCCTGCTGCAGTGCTCACTGACTGTCCTTCAGCAGCATCGTCAGTCTCGGCTCAGTGACACTGAGAAGTCTCCTCCATTTTTGGAGTCTTTGATGCTAAACAGGAGTTGGAAATGAGCCAGGCTATCTCACCTGCTGGGTACTGTGCCTTCTGGAGCGGAGTTTCAAACTGTGCTGGCATTCAGCTCGAAAAATGTCTGGGAATGCTGAAGTGTGGACAAGGGAATGGACTGCTTTGCCCCTTGTGTTCTTTCCAAGGCAGGCTTGGCTTCTTCATGAAAGAGTCGTTAAAGGCCATGGAGAAAATGGGGACAGGCCATATTGCAGCAGGGGGCCATTGGCACCACAGCAGAAGTGGCACTTGGAATTGTCTGTTTCTAGGGATTTTGGGTAACATTCCTCTGTTCTGAGTAGGAGTTCTCAAGGATCTTGGCACGTGTTTGGGAGCTGTCGAAGAGCTTCTGTCCCACATATGTTCTTGCAGCATTGAGAAACTTAACTGCCGCTTCTCATGTGGTGTCTTATCCTCTCCCCAGGGCAAAGGATGTGCAGTGGAGTGTCTCGTAGGCTTCTGACATTCAGTTTGCTTTAAATATTGGCAGTTCTGTGGGTAGAAGGTAGGAAAGGCAAGTCACAGGGATGTAGCTTGCACTTGAAACAAGTGAGTGTGAGGCTTTGTGACTGTTTTTCTTTCTGTCCCATCAGAGTGACTGTGGTGCCTGGAGACACTGCAGACATGCCCCTGTGAGGAGAGTGAAATGGGGGACACTGGACTCTGGGAGACCTCTGTAGAGAGGAGAACAGACTTCACAGGCTCCATGGTGCTGGGAAGCCTCCTAAGTATTCTCTGTCAGAGCATCCTAAATGCTTTGTAGCCAAGGTGGCTGTGGTTTCTCCAGATTGTGACAAATGCTGAATGAATGAGGGCAGGGACTGAGTCTGCCAATGTGACGTGAAGTGTGTAGGAGATTTGGCTGGAGGGGATGCTTGGGGGGTCACTTAGTCCATCCATCTGCCACGCAGCACTCTTTGCAAATGTGTATGGGGCACTTCAGCTTTTCCGGATGTACCTTTGACTTTCTTTTCTTAATATGAGTGTGTCTCCTACGTAGTGTGAAGTTCAACGTCAGACTATTCTGACCATTTTGCAGTGGCCTTTACATGTTCTAAAACTGCGTCCTCTGACTTGTCTAGACTAACCCCACTCTTCCAGGCTGTTGTCCAAGGTTTTTGGTGATCTGCTGGTTTCCTGTGTCCTCTCTTAGTTGGTCCAAATCTTTTGGGGAATGAACTGGTTCTCTGGAGGAGAACAGTATAATTACTCGATGTGCCTTTTTTGAGCTGAAAGGAGAGCAGAGTAAATACTCCATGTGGTTTTATAAGCTGGCCTTTTACACATACTGTATTTGCCTTTCTTTGTGGCAATGACAAGCTGGCTCACCTTCAGTTTGCAGCTCATTCCCCTGTAGACTTTATGACTCTTTTGGCAGAAATGCTGCTGACTTTTCTTCCGTGATCTGTTTGTGCAGTTTTTTACCTCCGAGTGACTTACAGCCCTTCTCATCACCTCTCAGCCCTTTCCCCAATGTGTCAAAAGCATGTCAAATTCCTATCCTGGTCTCCAAAGCACTTGGTATCATGTACAGATTTTAAAACGCACTCTGTTCTATCGTTTAGGTCATTAATGGAAAAGCAAAGCAGTAGCAGCAGCAGGGTAGACCTTTCTGAAACCCTACTTGCCCCCTTTCAGTGTAATTGTGAGGCACTGGTAACCATATGTTACTATGCACCAGCTCTGTGATGTACCTGAAGTCCTCAGAATTGCTTCTGCAGTGCTGTTGAAATGGGAAATACCTATCTGCGTCATGGCTGGGTGACCTAGGGTGGGTCAGAAAGACCCACAGGGCGCAATCCATAGCATGTAACCACCAACTTTGCTCTGTAATATTATCCTCAAGTACTGACCTGGGCCACAAGCATCAGAGGGTGCAATCTGAGACCTAAAGGCAAACAGTTGCTCTTCAGGAGCTGCTGAGGCAAATGGACACAAGCACGTCGATCCAGTCATGCTTCAGGCTCTGTGCTCCTCAGGGTGTGCTATGGGTTTCTGCAGTGTTGCAGGCCAGGTAGGATGGGACCAGGGGCTGCTGAGAGCTGGGCACACTGCCCAGCAGAGGAGAGCATCTGGCAAGTGCTGCTGCCTGAGAACTGAGCATCAGCCCGAGCTCCTGGAGCACGAGCTGATGGAAAGGTTTGGAACTCACTCACCCTGAGGAAGAGGAGGCAGATGTTTCTCATATTGCTTGCTTGGGTGCATGTCTGTTCTGGGGTGTGTGGGCTGGCCACCACCCACCTCTCGCCATAATACAACGGGGTCAGATCGTGAGCAGAGTGGCTGGAGGGTGCAATGGGACATCCCATCCACTTTCTGTTGGGATATCATCCATCCGTGCCAGCCAGGCAGTTTGAGGTCCTGGCCTGTCCTGGCTCTGGACCACATGGGGCATAAAGCCACAGCATCAATGTGATGAGCTTAGGATTGGTTGAGGTCTCAGGGGCTGGAGCGTTATCCGATAGCAAGGTCTGATAACAAGGACAGGCTGCCTGCTCACATCTCCTCAGCCACCTGCCAGGGAAGGTGTGGTTCTGGCTTGTCTGGCTGGTGTTGAGATGCTTGACTGTGCATCTGTGAGGGATGCTTCCAGAGGATCCCGCCTGCCCAGGTTTCCATGGAGAGCGTCTCCTTGTTGAGGAGGGAGCCGTCTGGCAGACAGTACAGCCATGGAAATACCGATAGAGCGTGTGTTTTCCAAAGCACATGAATAACATCCCTAACAGCTAGCAGCCTCACTTCCTCCGCTTGCCCCACCAGTGGCCTGGCAGAGCAACCTGGGATGCCTGCAGTGTCTTTATCCTCTCAGCTCCTCACTGCACGCTTGTCTGAACATCCCCAGTTTGGCCGTATCTGCCCAGCCCATCCCGGTTTCCTTTCCAGTTGGCAGGCTTGGCTCCTCCTGGTGCAGGGCTGCAGGGAAGCAGCAGCCATCTTCACCAGGGGATGTGTTTGGCTTCACTGCTGGAGGGAAGAACGGGAGCGCTGTAGGTGGCAAAACTGGGGAGTTTTGCTCCCGCCTCTCTGGGGATACGAGGGGAATCGCTTCCCTGAACAAAATGTCCTTTCTCAGATCTCCTGGTTATTTTGCATGCTTTGAAAGACCAAGGGAAGGCTTAAGAGCTGTTGAGAGTGCAGTCAGTGATGCAAGGCGCATGCAACAGCCCCCGGTGAAGGGAGCTGGGCTCGAGTTTTCATGGCAGTCTGTCAATATTAAATTAAGGCTAAATTCCCATCCTAAATGTTATGTTAACATGAAGTTACGGCAGAAAGCACAGAGCACAGAACAGCAATATGAGGTATAAGATGGGTTACGAGGGTATTGTAATCATCCCAAATGAGGCATTTGAAACCCATGGAATTCCAGATTTAGGGTTTGCATCGTTTTTTTGGGTTTGTAATTGAAAACCAGTCCAAACATAGGAAGGCTTAGGAGCATGTTGTCAAGATTGTTTGGGTGCCTTTATTCTGTGCTGCAGGGACATGGGCAGATGGAGTGAAAATGTCTTTAAAAAAAGATAGAACCAAATGTGGAATTACAAATGTTAGAATATCATGATCTGGATTTGAGTGTTAAGGCATCGTAGCCCTCCAGGGTAACATCAAGGCTGCTGGGTCTTGACTGTGCATCTCAATATCTGGACGTATTTGGCTATCGCTAGTGCAAGTCACCTCTGTGCCTGATGTTTCATAAAACCCGTAATTGGAGGCAGTTGCAAGTCCTGTGGCATCATTTTATTTGAGTTAAGGATGTGTACTTGGCACTTAAATTTTATCTTAGCCTATGTTTTTTGTCTACAGATTTCCATGGGTTTTAGAAGCTATTAAAAGAGCCATGGATGAGGATTAAGCAAACACCCAAAGGAATATCTTCATAACGTAATTCTGAGGAGATGTAGCAAGAAGCAGATTTTTGGCTGTGTTTTGTAAAAAGTGATTTCTTATTTTGCCAGGACAGGGTGGTTATGCTGGGTGTGTGGCTGCTCCAAGGATGCAGAGTGGGTGGTAAATTCAGTGCTAATTTTGCACTTATACCGGTATGCGCAGGCCAGCTGGGCAGCTGTGGGCAGCAGAGCGGCACTGCCTGGTGCCATGAAAGCGCTTGGCTGGAGGCATTGGTGGAGCGGCAATGCCCACAGCATCATGCGGCCACAGCCCCGAGGGAGCTCTCAAGTCAGGAAATCAGCTGGTAAGCCTCTGCTGGCAGGGCTGTGGTGTTACTGCAGAGTGAAAAAGATGACTGGTTGGTTGAAATTGCTCTGCAGGGAGTTGTGGGCACTATCGTAAAGACTGGAAGCTGCCTGTAGCTTCCAGTCATACAAATTAGATATGACAGTCATTAATAATTTGGCTTTATCCTAACCTGTGGTACCTGAAGGAACCTGAGCAGAAGATTTGCACTGGGCAGTTTGCCTTCCAGCAGTGTCTGGCAGAGGGATAGGTCTGAAGCACCTCTGAGATTCCACTTGGGAATCCACTTTGTGGGGTCCTAGGCTGTGTCATTGCACCCCTGGGATGTCAGTGCAAATGTCAGTTCTCTGCTGAAGGAGAGGCATTTCTGTGGGAAGTATTAGATGAGTGATGGTTTTCTTCTGGAGCTGGAGGCAGAGTGGGGCTGCTGAGACACCAGCGGTGATGCAGCTGAGCAGGGCCTGGGGCCTCTGAGTGCCTCAGATGTATTTCTGTCCCTTGGTGCACCTTTTGTTCTTAGGCTTTGGCAGCTGTTTGGAGGGATGGTACAGCAGCGTCACACTCCTGCCCAGTGCCTTTATGTCACTGCCTGGTGGGGCAGGAGGAGGTGGAAGAGAATGATGTGCAGAGGTGATGGTGGTCAGATGTGGAGTGACATCAGCCCAGGTCATGATAGCTCAGCCCTCAGGTTGTCCCTGTGCTGTGGATGAGGCAGTAGGTGTGATTACTTCTCCCCATCATTTGTATGACTCTCTGTCTGGCATTACCTGCGGTCCTTCTATGGGCTCTGGAAAGGCGCTTGCACACCCAGCCCTGTGAGACCTCACTGCTCAGGCGGGCTGGATGCAGTAACGTGATTTTCTGGGCTGAGTATTTCTTATTATGCCTGTCATACCCTGATTTCTGAGCCTGCTGTGTTCCCTGGGGATATCAGGAGGGCAGGCACAGCATGGGCCCATTTCCTTAATGACCAGCCGTGATTTGCCTGCACATGTGCAGTGCGGATTTGAAACGCCCTCTGTGTTTTTATATTATTTTGTTTTTCTGAGGATTTTCCTCGTTGGATGAGGTGTTCTCCATTCGTGGAGTCCCTGCCCAGCTTAGGCTCCACTAGAGCCACATCCTCCCATCTGCAAACAGCCCTTATTTTGTGCTCCAATAATTCCAAGGCAACTCTGCTCCGCTCTGAGCTCGGGAGAGATTTACCGGGTGGGCGTGTAAGGGTGCTCTGGGGCTAAATGGAGGTGTCCCACCACCACTGCCATCTTTCCCAGAGTAAGGACTTATGGCTGAGACAGGATATGCATCCTCTGATCCGCCACCAAGCAGTGGTGACCTGGCTACAAAGCCACCTGCTGAGGCGCAGCGCTGGCCTCCGGCTGACGCTGCTCTCACCCAGCCGGGGTGAGGGCGAGCAGTGGGCATTGGCAGCCTCTGCGGCTCCCCTTGCCCAGGTCCCCCGGGAGCAGCAGGGCTGGAGGGGGGGCGGGGGGGGCTCTTACATAAGCCCTGAATGCGGCAGGCAGTGCAGGGAGGTGAAGGGCAGAGCACTGAAAATCCACATAACCTCCAGCAAGGGCTCCCTGGCGCAGGAGCTCTGCTTGCTGACACACATCTGCAGGTTTCCATCTGCAACCGCTGCCTGGCCTGCCAGCCTGCAGCTCCTTCCTTTCCCTGTGGACCCTGTGGGGGGAAGGGGGTTGCCGCATCTGCTCCCCAACCCTGCTGACAGCCCGGCATGGGGATGTGGGAGCAGAGCTCGGCCTCCGTGGGGCTTGTTTGGGTGGCTAGGAGGCACCCGGAGCCAGGAGGAGGTGGTGAGGAGGCACAGGGGGTCGCTGCCCAGAAGCACTCTGGCTGGTCCCATCCTGCCCACCCAGCACCTGGGTTGTGCCCTGGGGTCTCACCACTTCAGCCGACGGCACGTGGCGGGAGAAAACTGGCTGCAGAGCATGTGGGTGGGCGAGATGAGTGTCTGGGTAGGACGCATGGGTCTAATTTGCTGGTGTCTGACATGGGTTGGTGGCACCTGGACAGGAGAGTGATCCTTGGGGTGGAGCCAAGGCAAAGAGCACAGACTGCACAGTGTGGGAGTGCAGGCAGCTCCGGCTCAGCCAGGCGGGGAGAGGTGCCAACGGGCTCTTGTGCAGGGGCGGTGCTCGGCATCGGTGGGGCACAACAGGTTCCTTGTGGGGAGGGATGGTGCCAGGGAAGTGGCAAGGTCCTGCTTTTCTTGGCACCCATACCCTGCTGCTGATATCGTCCTGCGGCATGGGGCAAGGACACTGTGCTGCTGTGCGGGGCAGAGGCAGGGCTGGCTCCTGAGCATTGGAAACAGGCTCTGCAGACATGGACAGACACAGTCTATGTGTCTGCACGTGCTCTACTTGTGCTGCCTGTGCTGTGTACTTTGAGAGCTCCCTGCCTGGACGGTGGTAGAACGGCCCATGGGTGGGAGGGTATGGTCAGGGAGCTTGAATCCTTCAGCATGCAGCTCTTTGACTCTTCCCAGAGCAAGTCTGCTGTTAATTCCCTCCATCTTTCCACAGTATCAACAGTCTCCTCCGGGCCAGGCCGTCGGTAGGTGGGCAGCAGCGGGCAGCTGGCTGGTTGTGAGGAGCAGTGGCTCATCTCTCCGCATCCGTGCTCCCGACTCACTCAGCGGAAGGTGTGGCTGGGCTGTGCACTCCTGACTCCCAGCTCTCCTCCTCCATCTGTTCCTGGTGGATGAATTGGAGGCTTGGAGTGATGGGGATGCCCTGAGCCCTCGCCTCAAGAGCTTCAGGCCTGGATGTTGGTGCTGCTCCTCCCGGACGATGTGGCTGATACTCTGGAGAAGCCCTCTCTTAGCCCCTGTTCTCCAAGTGCCTGAGCTGGTGGCCGGCTGGGACCTGCGTCTTGCCCTCTGGGTCCTGAGCTTCGCGTCGGCGGTTGTGCGGATGGAGGGTCAGGTCTACTCACCAACTGTCAACACGCACTATGGGAAGTTACGAGGGGTGCGCGTGCCACTGCCCAGCGAGATCCTGGGGCCTGTGGACCAGTACCTGGGGGTGCCTTACGCCGCCCCCCCCATCGGGGAGAAAAGATTCATGCCCCCTGAGCCACCACCATCCTGGTCAGGCATCAGGAATGCTACCCACTTCTCACCGGTCTGCCCTCAGAACATCCACAATGCCGTCCCGGAGATCATGCTGCCCATCTGGTTTACTTCCAATTTGGATATTGTGGCCACGTACATCCAGGACCCCAACGAGGACTGTTTGTACCTCAACATCTACATCCCCACGGAGGATGGTGAGTCCCTGCCAGGGTGCCCACAGGAGGGCGGCGGGGGGGGGGGCACTCCGCCCCTCCCCAGCAGTGGTTGGTCTCACCTGGGTGTTGTGTTTGAAGCATGTGGTTGTGGACCCTGCAGCATGCTGTCTGTTTGTGGAAAGCTTTCTCTGGCCACGCAGCTCGCCCTCTTGCCCTCAGCTGCCATCTCTGTCTCGCGTGCTCCTGCTCCTCCACGCCTCCCGGTCCCTTCCCTTCCACCTCCATGGCATCGTCACAGGCTCCTCTCTTGTGTTGCTAAATCTGAATCCGACTCTCTGACCGCAGATCCACAGAGCGACAAGCTGGTTTGTGCTCCCCAGGCGCCAAGTGCCAGGTTCTGTCTTGAGTTGGTTCGGGTTTGTCCTTCCTCCCCTCTTCCCACCCTCCCCAGGTCCATGCGCTAGTTGTGGGCGTGGGCTGCGGCTGCGGCTGGGAGGAACACTCTCTGCCTCTCACTGGGGAGATGCTCTGGCAAGGAAGGGACCGTGGAGCCCTTTTCCAGGCCCTGGTATAGATGGGAGGTTGGCGGCACCGGCAGGCACATTGCTTGGTGGCTCCCCCATCCGCCGGTGGGGCAGTGGCAGAGCGATGAGCCCGGGGGGCCGGGGACCGATGGGGCAAGGTCCCGTTGGGGTGAGGCTGAGCGGCGCTGGGCGCCTCCTTGTCTAACCTTTTCCTTTGTAGGGGATCTCACCTGAACTGTAAGTAGAGGGCAGAGGAGGCAGCGTCTGCCTGTGTGCCCGCCCTAGCCTCACCGCAATGGGAACCCCCATGGATTTTCAGCGGGCTGGAAGGGAGCCGCAGCGGGTCTGCTGCACGTGGCAGAGCAGCCTGGTGGGCCGGTGGCTTCTCCCAGGCTGGCTGGCTCCACTCCTCTGTCCCTGAGGCCCTTGGCCACGGGATGCATTGTGCCTTCCTTCCTGCCCAGCACGGCTGGCCCGGAGTTTTCCTCCCATGGCAACGCTCCCTCCCCACCTCCTGCGGTCCCGGGGGCGGTGGGAGGGCGGCAGCGTGGTTGTGATTGCATGCCCACTCCCGCCAGTGGAGCCTCCTGTTATTTTGTAGTCTTTTATTCATTTTACAGTAAAACGGATTTCCAAGGAATGCACCCGAAAGCCCAACAAGAAAATATGTAGGAAAGGAGGTATGTAGCAAGCCGACCGGCAGAGAGGCACAGAGAGGAAAGAGAGAGAGTGAGAGGGTGCCTGGCTGGCCCCTGACCTGCAGCATGTTCCTCCGGCACCTCTCTGTGCCGCCACCCAGACCGCGAGCCCTCCAAGCAGCCTACCCTGCCGTCCCCCTTTCCCGCTGGGAGGAGTCCCTTGGATGCTCCAGATACCTCTGCTCCCCAGCTGGGAACACAGATCTGGGGTCAGGTCAGAGGAGGATGCTGATGTTGCTCCAGGCCTTTCAGAACAGCTTCTCCTGGACTAAGCCCACGCTCCTGCCTTCATCCCGCTGGCACTGACAGCCTCCCAGCCCCTGAGTGTGAGGGGGAGCCTCTGATGGTGGGCAGCGCTTAAGGCACCCATCCCTTAGAGGTGCATCCTCCATTGGGGTTGTACTTCCATTGGGAAAGTACCTGCGTGACAGGGGACTGCAGCCCATCCTGGGCTGAGCTCTTCCCCCATTGCATCCATGGTCATTTTGCATCCAAAGCTCCTTAGTTAGTAGCATAAAACCTCTCCTGGCTGTGTAACCGCTGCCATGTTCTGCCCCAGCCTGTGGTCCTGCCAAGGCTGCTCCCTGCTGCTCACACCCCCATGCTTCTGCCAGCCCTGCCAGTGAGGATCTGCTCTCCACCCCTTGGCACAGCATCCTCCCTGAGCTCCAGCCGCCCCACGGGCAGCCAAGCACCTCCAGTTCAGCCACATCTCCGCTTTGCCATGCCTCCATCCCTAGGGCTGTGCAGGGCTCATCCTGCTGCACTTTAGGGCAAAGGGGCAGCTCAGCCCCGTCTTGCCCCAAAGTTATTCTGTGTTCCCAGCCAGCCCAACACTGTGGGCCAGGGAGTGGAGATGTGCAAATAGGAGCTGGCTCAGCCCCTTGTCAGACACGATGCTTCTCCTGTCCTGCCGCATGGCTCCTTCGCAGGCAGGGAGAGCCTGGGCTGCTCTATGCATCCCAAGTTGGATGTGTGGGCGGTCAGGCAGCCAAGCTCTTCTGAAAGGCTCAGTGCAGGGAGGGGGTGTCTGGTGGGCAGGGGCTGCTGTCCCGGGCATCCTGCGGCAGCGGGGTCTCTGCATCCTGGCCTCTGCCTCCCTGTACCCCTGGGGTTGGTGGGGCCGGCGCAGCTGGGCTTGGAAATTTGGGGAGCGCTTTCCTTCCAGCCATTTCCCCCAGTTCTGTTGTTGGGTTTCTTTGCTTTGCTTTTCCTGTTGCTGTCCTGGTTATTCACACGCCATCTCTCTGAGTGCCAAGGCTGCCCCTGAAAGGGCTGGCGCATTAGGGAGTCTCCACACGCTGCCTCCGGAGCCGGCTGTGCCAGTGATCGCCAGCCACTTCAAAGCGCTTCCTCTCCCGGCTCTCCCAACGGCTGCCAGACCCCCGCCACCCCCAGCCCTGCAGCCAGGGCCAGGGAAGCAGGGGCTGTGTTACGATTGGAGATGGGCGACAATATAGGGTCTGGCAAAACACCTTCGGAGAGCTTGTATCCTTGTTTTCCCACCCTGCCAGCTCTGCTCGTGGGCAGGGTTTCCTTGCAGCCCGTCTGTGGTTGCCTCTGGTCACCTCCTGGGAAGCTAAGGGGGTGGTGTGCCCTCTGCCCCACTGGGCTCTGCTGACTCACGGACCAGCGGATCCCTAGTGCCGGCCATTTAGGCATCCCAGCATGACATGCTGGGAATTTAAGCACACAGACAGTGACACTGCCCTTCGGCTCCGGCCACAGCTCTGGTGGCCATTGGCTTGAATTAATTGAGTTGTGATGAGGCACAGAGGCTTCCCTACCCCTTCCTTGTGTATCCTGGGTCAGGAATGCTTGGGGTGAGGATAATATACCCACAATGCTGATTTCCTTGGGCTGCGTGTCATTTCAACATTGTCTCATTCTGGAATATTCTTGATTGTAATTTCTAAGGCCACACAGGAGTGGTGAATAAGCTCTCCTCTCACAGATCAGGCAGCTGTGCAGTATTTTGATGCTTCAAAAAGCCTCAGCTCCCAGATGATTGGAGTTTTCATGATTTCTCCCACTCCTAAGCCCAGTGTATTTCATAGCAGCCAAAGGACTGAGAATTTGTCAGAGTTTATCCCTGGGACCAAGAAACTTCCCTGCTTCCCTGCCCAGTAGCCCACAATAATTTCCTACATGGAAATTTCCAACATGCCAGTTTCCTCCATACACATTGGTCCCTTCTCTGGGAGCAAGGCAGTGCAGTGATGCTTTGCGAATAATTAGCCATGCACTTCGATAGGGGAGCTGAGGTTCAGCTGAAGCTCAGGTTTTGTGGTGTAAATAACGCTGCCCACCCAAAGAGCATGTTCACACACACACACGGTACAGCACATACGTGCAAAACGCAGCTCTGCCCTTCGCTTTGTGCTGCCAACTCTTCCAGCCTGTGCTTAGCGGTGATGGGTGCTGGGATGCTCTCCGCTTCCCTTTACCGCCAGCCAGCATGGGCAGGCCTTGCTGCAGGGCGTGAGGAGGTGGATGTCAGTTTTAGAGGGGAGAAGTGTGGCTGCCTTGCAAGTAGCAGCTCTCCCGGGTTTTGACTAGCGACTGCCCTAATTTCTCTGGCTGGGGCTGTGCAGAGTTCACGATGCTGCAGAGACAAATGTGGCAGTCCAGCATCTTTCTCTGCTGTGCGAGGATGCCTGGAGTTCCCAGCAGCTCCTAGGCTTGGGATGTGCTTTGGCTGCTCTGCAGGGAAAAGTGTTGTGGCTTCTCTGCTGCTCTCCAAGAAGCAAACTTATCTGAGTACCAGCTGAGGCTTCCCTACGGCTGCGCGACTACTGCAGTGCTCCTTTGCTGGAAGGCTTTTCACCAGCTTGCTGCAAAGCCTGCTGCTTTGGAGCGCTGGCTGGGAGCAGCCCACCGCCCTGGCACTCCACTTCCGCGCCAGGGAGCAATTTGCAAAGGTGAGGGCAGGTGTTTGTGCTGGTGGAAGCAGCAGAGCGAGAGAAGATGCAGTGCTTTTATGGAGTCTGCTCAAAGAGGGAGATAACTCCTCTGCATCACCCAGGGACAGGGAGGGGCAGGGCAGCACCAAGGTGCACTGCAGTCCTGGAGCAAGGGTTGATGGCTGGAGGGGCCACAGGTGCCAGGAGAGCTGCCCCTGCCCATGGGGCTGTGCAGCAGCAGGCTCAATGTCTGTCATCAATCCCAGTCCAGTTCCTTGTTGCTCCTGGAGAAACACCTGAGCTGGTGTAGCCACCAGCATGCGTGCATCTGCGTGCACATGGCCATCAGACGTGGTGGCAGTGCTGCTGGGGGCTTCTGCTTCCCGTGGCATCACTGATGCTTCATAGAATAGGGTGCCTGGAGGAGCTTGTACTGGGGAGGGGTGTTGGGGCTGCCTGGGGCCACCCTGAGCAGACGTTTAAATGTGGAAAGATGTCAGCTCAGGTTCCTGATCTTCTCTTATCCACACTATGCTGAGTGCAAAGGCTCCAAGGACTGAGGCTCCTCTTCCTCCTTTATCTCCGCTTGTGCTGGTGTCAATGCTGTTGGCATGGTTTACTTAAGACAGCATAAATCCAGTGTGGATTCCCCTGTTTCAGGGAAAGTGATTTTATTTTTTTACTGAACTTGAGTTTAAATCTTCCTATAGCTTTCAGATAAGAGTATATGCATCCTTCCTATCAGCCTGAACAATGTCACTTTGCAGTCAGCTTAAAGTGAAGCGTCACAACAGGCATTCACACTGGGTTACTGGAGAGAGTTTTTGATGGGTAAGGACAGTAAGAGCCACGAGTCCTTTCAGTTTTTCCGGCTGCCAATCCACAGGCTTAAACCCATACCCATGAGAGCAGGTGCTGCAGGTCTCTGTGTGGTGGCCTTTGTCAATGCAGAGGAAGATCTCCTGGGATGGGTGTCCTTGAACATGCCAATACCCTGTGGAGGGAGGTAATGAAGCTAAGTGCAAGGGATGGCTGAGGGTAGTGAAGCTGTAATTGCTCTCATGAGCAGTGGGGCACTGGTGGGTTGTTGTGGAGGTGTACAACATAGTGAGAGGCAAAAAGCCCACTTTTTTGCAGCAGCCTGTGTTTGCCGTAACCCCAGCCACCTTGGCACATTCCTGATGATGGGGAAGGCTCGTGCTTTGCATCCGCCATGCACACGTGCCGCTGACGTTCCCCTTCCTCCTGGCCTGTGTTACTGCACTGCTGCTTCGCTCAGCTTCCCAGTGCTGCTTCCTACCATCCCTTCTGTGGTGCGTGAAGCTTGGCTTGGTTTAGGCTTGTCCCAGCCATCCCTAAGCTCTGGGGCAGCAGTCTCCAGCCAGATTCCTCCCTGCTCAGTCAGTGCAGTAGCTCAGATCACAGGGATGTTGTCCCCTACCCTCTCATATAGCCTGGTGGCTCCACATAGCTGGTTCCTCCATCTCTGTCTGCATGGAGACCTTTGTCTCCTGGAGAAGACCAGGCTGGAGGGCTGTGGCCCAGCTGGTTCCAGGGATTTAACAGCACCAGTGCCCTCAGCAGTAGAAAGGGATCTCCAGCTGTCTGTGATAGGCTTCCCAGCTCCAGTACATGGTGTGGATGAAAGCTCACTGCCTGTGGTCTTCATTAGAGAAAAATCTCTATCCCTGAGCAGTACCAAAGAGGTTGGCGCATAGCACCGGTTAGCAAATATTGCATGAGTACTTCATCATTTAAGTGCTTTCTGGGCTTGCAGCTCTTCCTAATGGAGAGGCAGTAGGTCAAGCTTGAAGCCTCCTGCAAACAGATTGGGCAGCTACACGCGCCCTGCCGAGTGTGTGCAGCTGGCGGGTGGGCTGGGGAGGGAGCACGCAGGAAGGGGGGATGCTGAGGCCGAGGTGCTGGGGCGAGAGGTGGCAGAGATGGAGTGGTGTTGGGTGAAAACAGGAGATTGATGGGTTACTCTGGGGACGGCGAAGCAGGAGGCCAGGAGGCAGGGCTGGAGCATGGAAGGAATAGGTCAGGAGCTGGACTTGGAGTCAGAGAAAATCAGGATGGCTCTGGAATCAGCTGATCTATCCCTGCACTGGGCAGGAGCAGCTCTGCTTCACCTTTTCCTGGCAGTGTGTCTCACTTGGTCTTAAAGGCCACGTCTTCCAGCGCTTTTCTGCCAGGAAGTCTTTTCTTCTAGTCTAGCATCAAGCTGCCTTGTGTAGCTCCAGGGATGCCTGTGCTCCACACAGTGGAGAGGGAGTTGCTCTTCCACCTCACCGTGGCCTTTCATGTGTTGGAATTTGGCTATAGCTCCCATCATTCCTCTGCTCCTGGGATTCACGTGATCCAGCCTCCAGCAAATTTTTCTCACCTGTTGGATTTTTCTAGACTTCTGGTTGTTGCTCCTCTGGACTTTTTCCAGCAGGCCATGGCTGTTTAAGGTATTGTACAAGCCTCTTGCCCCGGCTGAGCTGCCCCACAGGTGTTTCAGACCTCTCTCACCCATTACAAAATCCTTTTAAATTCAAATCTTGTCTCCCTCCTTGTTGCCATCTCTGTTATCCACCACCCATCCAATGGTGGGATCCCATTCCCAGAGTGGCAATGAGGACAACTCCCCAATTTCATCTTTCTGGCCAGTTTCATGCTCGCATCGTTGTAGTTTCATCCAGCCGCGGGGCCTCCCCTCACTCACAGGAGCCTTGCCGGAGGCTGTGCAATACCCTCACTGTGGATGGGGCCAGTTGGTGATATCCGCAGGGTCCTGGGATCACCCAGGTGCTAGCAGGACCTAAGAGCCCTGCATCTGCAGGAGGTCGCTGGGCAGTGCGGGCACAGCACAGGCAGTCCTGCCAAGGGGGGACCCTGCTGTCACCCCTGAGGTCACCATCACCTTGGGAACTTCTTTGGTTCAGGTGTCCGGGAGCAGAGGACCACAGGCGCTGGTCTGCAGCTCTAAGGGGATAAGGAAAGCACAGCCTCGGGGCTGCAGGATGCAGGCATGGCACCACTTGGCTTTGTGCCCACAAGGGCATGCAACCCTTTCCAGCAAGGGGGTCTTGGTACAGGTCTGCATCGCGTTTGCTCCCTGCCAGCCCACAGGGCAGCTCTCCTGGCTCATGCTGGATGCATGCGGCTTGGGAAGCACTGCAGTAGGTACACACCATCCATAACAGCTTCCCACCACGTGTGACTGAGGCTGCCGTGCTGGCCCACGCCCTGATACCATGGCTGAGGGCCATGCAACAACTGGAAAGTGTTCAAGGCATTACAAAACCTGATATTTTTAGGGCTTTGCGTTGGGCAGGGAGAGTTTGTTGGTGCCTTTGCAATCCTTGGTGAAGCATTCAACTAGTCTTTTAAGAAGAGGGCTGATACAGGATGGAGCAGAGCAGCACACGGAAGCACCCGTTGAGATGGCTTCCTGCAGTGTGCTGTGGTGGGTGCACGCTGCAGCACCCGTGGTTTGCGGCGTAGGCATGCCAGGCACCACAAGGGCCACGCAGCGCGTGGGGGTGATGGCCAGGAGCCCATCTGGTGGTTGGTGGCCACCAGGGCAATCCTTCGCATGAGCTCTGCTGGTGGCAGGCCACAGTTGTTTTGGTGGCAGCAGGGTTTCTGCTCGCACCTGGGCGGTAGGTAGGAGAGGGAGCCTTGTCCCAGCACAGGGAGCTGAGGCGAGCCAGTAGGGGCCAGGCAGGGATGCAGGAGGATCGGTGAGTGCTTTGAGCGCTGATGCTGCCCCAAACCTACTCTCCTCCCCACCGCCCCGGTGCTCCCCAGGGAGGATCTGGGAAGGATCCAGGTGAAGTGGCATCCTGGTGCAGCTCCCGGGGCGGTCCTGCCTGCGCCCTGCGCCACCGTGGCTCTGGGAGAGGTGCAGTGTGAGTAGCCAGCAGTGCTGTGGGGCGCAGGCCTGGCCCCATCGTCTCTCCTATCATGCTATTTTTGAATTCTCTTTTGTTTTTTGTTTTTTTTTTTTTGTTTTGTTTTTTTTTTGTTTTGTTTGTTTGTTTTGTTTCTTTCTTTTCTTTTTTTTGTTATGTTTTTGTTTCCTTTCGTTTTCCTTTTTGTTCTGTCTCCTCGTGTTTGGTCCCTAGGAGCCAGCGCTAAGAAACAGGGCGAGGACTTAGCCGATAATGACGGGGATGAAGACGAAGGTATTTCTGTGCTCGAGGCTGCCACTGCATGACACGCAAAGCAACTCCGTTTGCCCGCCATCCACTGCCATCCCCAGGGAGCCCTGTGTGTGTCCGTCTGCCGTGCTGGGCAGCTGTGCAGGGCCGGGGGCAGGCTGGCCGGCTGTGCAGGGCACCCGGGTCCTTCCCCTCCTTGGGACGGCGGGGGAAGCTTGTGGGGTTTTTTTGCTTTAGGAGAAGTTTTCTCCCGCTCCACTTGAGCGAGGGCAGGGAGGAAGCATGGAAGCTTGGGAGGAAAGGAGCACTCAGGCACCTAGTCCCATTTCACCCTGAGCCCTGTCACATCCCACCTCCAGCCTCATCCCTCTGGAGTCAGTGATACACAGCTGGAAGCCAACAACCTCCTTCTTCAACCTTGCCCTACCACAGGGTGGCCGTGACAGCAACTTGGCAGCCTTGGCACCCACAGGGTACCTGGCCATGCCCAGGAGACCTGAAGTCGGCTTGGGCGTGGTTTCTGTTAGCTTCTGTCCTTCTCCATCCAATGTGAGCAAGGTCTTGCTTGCAATCAGAACGTCCGCACCAGCCAAGACAGAGTGAGTGGGCTTTTCAAGCAGATGTGATTCTAGATGTACTCTAAGGCTAAGCAACCTGCAGAACAATCTATTTTTAGTAAAATGGGGTTGTCCATCTGCAGGGTATGGAGTTGATATGTTTGGCTGCAGGAATGTGAAGAGGAGGCAGGAGGAAGGGTCGGCCAGGGTCGAGCCCTGACATGCTGAGGACAGTAAAACCTCATGGTGCGCAGGAGTCCCAGACAACTCGAGTGTGGCCTGGCAGATGGTGTTTAGGATCTGGGAAACAGATGAAAAGCTTTTTCCTTGGTAGTACCAAAACTCCGTTGTTTTCTCCCACTAACCCATGCCCCAGGTTCTGTTGTACCACAGTGTAAACTGGCATTCAGCCTAAGTGACTTGACTATGCTAAACGCCTGCACACTAACATGTGCTGCACAGAGCAGGAGCTGTTTATTCCCTGGTACATCTCTGCACGTTGCTGCCATTCTGCTGCGAGGATACCCCTTTGTGTGCCAGTGAGAGCATGTGGCACGGAGGAGAGGACACAGGCATAGGCAACAATATTCCTGCCCTCCACATTTCACGCAGTTGTCCTTCCGTAGGCAGTGTCTGTCCTGGAGGAGCCAGAAGCGCTTTGTCCTTCCCAGGTCTGTGCTTTTGCCTGGCTGCATCCTGGTGATAGGAAAAAGCTTTTGCCGTATCCTTGTTCTCCTGGAGGGAAGAGGTTTTCTATATGGAAGGAAGATCCCCCCCCCGTCCTTAGCCATACTGCAGGCCACAGCTAGAGGTGGGGATGGTCAGAGGTACTCAACAGCCTGCCCTGCAGCCCGCTGCGATGGGCAAGCCGCAGGGAGGAGTGGACGTGGACAGGGCTTGGGTGGGTGCAAGGAAGCATGTTCACCCCAGCTGGGCATTCCCGCTGAGTTGATGTGGCTGTGCCCCAGGAATCCCAGCCCAGGAGGAGCGTGGCAGGGGCTGGCTGCCAGGACAGTGGTGCAGCAGTGAGGGACACAGGCAGGGAGCAGTGGCTGGCCAGGGCAGCCAAGGCCAGGCAGCCCCAGCAGGTGATGCCAGCCCTCCTGAGCAAGATGCTGGGTGTGGGTCAGCACAAAGGAGGACAAAGTCCATCAGTGCTGGCTCACCGGCCCAGAAGAGGGCTGGGCACAGCGGGTGTGTGGGACCTGGCACTGCCTCCACAATAGGTGCGACCACATCCTCCATGTAACATGGATAAGATGTACCAGGAGCCAAGCACAGGTGTTCTTGTCTCACAACCGGGCTTGGCTCCATGAGTAATCCCAAACCAGTGGGGCAGAAGGGACAGGACATCCCCTGAAGAGCGCCAGCTGAGAGAGGGAGAATGGCTGCTTCCCATCCCCTTGCGTCCCGCAGTCCTTCCTCCCTGGCCCTCAAGGTCCCATTCCCCATCCTCACTCCATGCCTCATGCCCTGTCCTCATCCGATGCGTGCTCACATCCCCGACACGCACACGTGCACGCACTGTCTGCCTCATCACCATGTCTGTGTCGGGGCACTGGGGTGCCATGGGTTCACATGCAGTCAGACAGCAGGTTTCTGCCTTCCCAGGGTATGGGAAGGGTAGGGTGGGAGAGTCAGATGTTGGAGCACCCACCAGTGCGCCCCCGCCTCCCAGGTCCTGCACACCCCCAACCCTGCCCCCTGCAATGCCAGCTTCCAGGACTCCTGGAGCTGAGGGCTTGGGTCCAGCTAAACACAGGACATGAGGCTGCATCCTGGGACTGGACTCTGCAACTCCCACCTGCAGTGGAGGTGCTGCTGCTCTGGCTCCCACACGCAGCCAGAGTCCAGCTCCAGGGAAGGGCAGCCAGGTCCAGCCGGCATCTCTCCTGCATCTGCTGAAACCCTGAAGGGGTCAGCAGTGTGGGGACAGCACAGGCAGCTGCTCTCACCCAGATTGGGGCTGGCGGGATTGGTTCAGTGGTGGTCGGCTTTGGAGGTCCACACTGTGGTCCCCAGGAGAGCTCTAAGTTTGTGTCCTAAGCCCCCTCCCTGGTCCTGGCAGCTGGCATTGCCCTCGTCCTTGGTCTGCCCATCGGGCAGGGTGCTGTGGCTGTTGGCAGGGTCCTGTGTTTAACCGCCTCTCCTTCCAGACATCCGGGACAGCGGTGCCAAGCCGGTGATGGTGTATATCCATGGCGGCTCATATATGGAGGGCACAGGGAACATGATAGACGGCAGCGTCCTGGCCAGCTACGGGAATGTGATTGTCATCACCCTGAACTACCGCGTCGGAGTGCTCGGTATGAGCTGGCTGGTCTGGGATGAGCCCCCACGGCTGACTGGGCTGGAACCAGCTGGGAAGGGGGTACTGGGGGGCACGGGGCCCACGGAATGGGGGCTGCACTGCAGGTGCTGCCCCTGCACTCTGCCTGGGATGCCACGTGGCAGTGTCCACAGTGGGCAGTCGCAGTGAGGTCTGGCTCCTGGCACCGGCCCCCAAGGCTCATTTACACGACCTGGATCAGCTGAAAGCAAATATTGGTCTGCAGTTAAATAAATAATAAATGTGTTTACCCAGCACCTCCTCCTGAGAGGGCTCCGAGCAGTGAGCTGCCAGCGAGTACTGCCTGGCTGTCCCCGAGCACCCAGCAGCTCTCCCTCCCCAGGCATGGGCTGTCCCCAAGTCTGCTGAGCTGCCAGGGCCGCCGCAGCCACCCATCGCAGCCTGGCTGTGGAGTGGGTACTGAAGGGTGCTGGGTGCCACATAGAGGAGGTCAGCAGTCCCATTTTCATGAGTGCTGCTGACCTAGACCTAAAGAAAGAAAATAGGGACATGGGGTCAAAAGACAGTGCAGTCCTCTGCTTACTGGAGCAGAAACCCCCAGGGGCTGGGACACAGGAGATTCGCCTGAAGTATCACTGCTGCATCCCCTAGAAGCAAGGGATGTGGAGGTTTGGGGAGTGCTCCTTCCAACTGAGCTGCTGGCTGGGCTATCTCTCTTCTGAGCCATCCAGCCTGGCACAGTGCTCTCCCCAAGTATCTGGGCTCCCAGCTGGTACCTGGAGCGGCACAACCCTCTGACAGCCTTGGGACCCCATATTCTCTTGGGGCAGATGGCAGTTCCTTGGTAGAAAACAGGCTTTTCAGTAAAAACAAGCCTATTTACAACCTTTCGATATTAAAAAATCAGGCCTTTAAGATAGATATGTGCAAATTTAAGAGGTATAAGGCACAACTTGAAATAAGGCTTTCATGGTGCCATTGTCATCTCCATTGAAGTGCGGCAGCTCCCAGACAGAACACCTGCAGAGCCGAAGCAGCGCCAGTGCCACTCCCTCCCTGCTGAGGTTACCTGCCTGGATTTTACCTCAGACCATGGTTTTGGCTTTCTGCTTTGAGTTAAAGCTAATGAAACACTGATAGCTTATCTTGGGTGTTCCCTTTGCTATTGAACACATTTCTCAGCATCTTTCTCACTGAGAGCCTTTGTATTTTAAGCTGCAGTCAGTTCCTTTCTGCCCAGCCCACCTCCTTTCATTTATAGAGCCTCCTCTGGGCCATGCTGGTCCGTGGAAAGCATTGGTTGTGCACACACTCAGCCTGCTGGCAGCCACCAGTGCTATCTTGGCTTTTCTCAAAGCATGCATGAGATGTTTTGACCTGCTGTGAGCATGGGTGGTGGTATAGGTAGCTTAGATCTTCATTCCCATCAGCCTGTCACTGCTTGCAGTTGGCTGGAGAGGCTTCCCGGGACTGGCAGCTGTGCTTGCAGCCTTTCGCCCCTCTGCATGGTGCAGAGGGTGGCTGGAGCTCAGCGGTGTCCCTGCTCCAGCTTAGAGCTTGCAGGACTCTCTTGGTAGTGGATCTCATGGTGGGACAGGGTCTGATGGAAGCTCCCCTAGGCCTGGAGAAGGGAGGTGGGAGGTCAGGACACCCCTGCATCCTCATTCCTAACTGGGCTCCCCTTGGCCCGCAGGGTTCCTGAGCACGGGGGACCAGGCTGCCAAAGGCAATTACGGGCTGCTGGACCAGATACAGGCGCTGCGCTGGGTCAGTGAGAACATTGCCTTCTTTGGGGGAGATCCTTTGCGGATCACTGTCTTCGGCTCCGGCATTGGTGCCTCCTGCGTCAGCCTGCTCACTCTCTCCCACCACTCTGAAGGTAGGTGCCAGCTGTGCTGGAGGACGCTGTGGCTGTGAGCAAGCATCCTGCTGATGCTGACCCAGGGTAGGGAGCCCGCCCAGGTACTGCCAGCCAGCCTGGCAAACGCAGGGCTGCTTTTTAGTCACTGCTGAGAGCCTAACCAAGGGCTGGGAAGCAAATCCTTCTCCTCATGGGCAGGGAGAAGCCAGCAGCAGAGCACATAGGAGCCAGGGATGGAGCTGGTGCTCTCGGCATCTGGGGCTGCAGCCCAGGGCCAGCACATGGGTGTGGGGAAAGGTGAGGACCCCTCCTCCAGTGCCCTGCCCAGGCTTCTGGACTCACCCACGTGCAGGTGTGGAGGAAGCGTAAGGCATCATGCAGTTCAGAGGGATCACAGATCCCAGTGCTGGGAAAGGCATTCATTCTGGGTTAGAGCCCATTCCCGGGATGGATGGAGGGCCCCATCTTGTGAGACTGGGAGAGCTGGAAGCACTGCGATCAGCAAAACACAGGTAGAAGTGATATGATTGATATCTGTAAATATAGCAGAGTGTTTACTCTAGATAAAGAAAGGAATTATTTGCACTAAAAGATTGTGTTGGCATGAGTCAAATGCTTGTAAACCACCTGCAAAGGCATTTACATTGAGCATTGGTGGGGGGAAAAATAGCCACGGGAGTAAAGGTGTTCTCCATAAACTGCCTAAAGAAAATTGCTGGAGCTAAGCCTGAACTGGATGTGGTCTGCAGGGGACCAGCGTGCCAGGGACTTGGTCACAGGAGCTTTTTATATGAGGGTGCAGCTCTTTTCCAGCGCTGTGTCCCCGAGTGTGGTGCTGGGGAGAAGGAGACACATATGGACAGTGGACACCAGTGTGAGTCTGCACTTCAGAAAAACACACAGAATTGCACTTGAAACTGTCGCAAAGAGCTATAGCCCCCTCAACAGCCTCACAACCACACAGGAACGAAGGAGACATGCTGCCATGGCCCATGGCAGTATCCAGAGGAGCTCCAGAGCCTCCTGGGTGGTGGGATATCCCAAGTGGGCTCTGGAGCCCACCAGTGCCCCATGTTCCCTCTGTGCCAGAGCCTATGACACAGCCAGCACAAACCCACCCTGTTCAAAGTCTTTCTGCTCTAGGGGCAGCTGCTTCCACTGCTGGGCTCCCCTTGGTGCCCCAAGAACCATAGCTCTGGTGGATGCTCTGCCCCACAGACCTGACAATAGAGGCAGGTCTGGACCTGGTGGGCAGCTGCTTCCCAGAAGCTGACAGCTTGGGTGTTCCCACATTAGGTCCATGGTGGTCCCCAGACTTCCACGACTGTCCTGCAGCCTGCTGGCTCTGCTGTCACTGTCACTGGTGCCCTACCTTGTCTAAAGCAGTGAGAAACAAACAGGCAGGTAAATCTGATGTGATCCAAACGTGACAACGTGTATGGAGCTGTTGTTCCCTGCTCAGGACACATCTTTTCTGGATGAGCACCTTTCCCTGCTGCCTCAGGGCACTCGGGACACTTGTGCTCAGTCTGTGTTCTTGTATGAGTGCCCGGTGCCTGAAGTCAGCCCCTCTGTCATCCTGCTTCCCCCACGCCAGCTCCTAAGCAGGATGCTCCTGGAGCTGTTGCCCCATCTTCTTCAGGTGGCTTGGACGAATGTTAATGGATAGTAGACTACAATAAGCTCAAGAACATGGGAAATGTGAGTTATATCTATACAGCTGCTGCCAATGTTGCAATGCCAAAGCAGAGCAGGACTGGGGCTCCCTCATGGCTTTTGGGGCCCCTGGGGTAGAATTCCCAGCTACCCGGATCTGTGCGGGGCAGGCAGCAGCTTCCTAGCCCACAGGAGGAGATGCTTTTTGACAGCTAAAGCCAGAAGATGCTTTGCTTGTGTTAGACGGTAAATTGAGCAGTGTGTAGGCAAGGAGCACGGGTAGATCTTTGCAGACTCGTTTCTGGCAGGTCAGGGGATGCTCTGTGGCTGTGGGGACCCACGCAGGCCCTGGGGCTCTGCATGTCCTCCTGCCCGTGCACAGACACCCTGGGCAGCATGGGCGCAGGGGTGGGGAGTCTTTTACAGGCTGAAAGCTCCTGCAGGAAGAAAAATGTTTTTCTCTGCCCATACTGAGTGTGAAAGGCCAGAGAGGCAACGCTGGGTGTAATGCATTCACAACGCTTCTTAGGGTGCTCCTGTCCATCATAGGAGTGCCTGGGAGGAAGATGGGGATCACAGGAAGGTGATCTTGGTCCAGGAGTCTCCTCTCTGGGTTACGGTGCTTCTGGCAGGGCAGACCCAAGGTTGCAGACTGGTTTTCATGGTGAGATGGTGACACCTCTTTGGAAGCAAGGCTGTGTGCTTGGCTGCTCAGGTGGCCCCAGATGGGCCTGGGATGGAGGGAGCAGCACAGAGAGAGTGGACTGGAGGGGATGCTCCTCAAATTTCCAGCCATGAAAAGTACTGTTGTGCCAGTATAGCATGTTTGAGGTGACACTAGCTTTTCTGCCACTCAACCCTGCACCTGCCTGCCATATCCCTTGTTGCCTCATCCAGTCCCAATGCCTGTAATGTGATATGATCCCCCTGCACCACAGCAGTGTCGGCACCCTCGCTGCTATGGCAGAGGAGCTGATGTGGGAGGGAAGCACTCGGTGCTGCAGCCAGGGTCACATCAAAGCAAATGGCCATAAAATGACCTGCGTCGGAGCACCCTTCTCCCCAGGGATGAGGCAACCGACTCTGGAGCACAGCGGGGGAGCTGCTTTAAGATGCAGCCTGCAGACCAGGCGGGTTTGTTTTTATCGCATCAAAATAAAACTCATAGTGATCAAGTGCTATTAATGAAGCTGCTAATTTGTGCTTGCTCTGCCAGGCGCTGTGAGAGGCAGACACTGGAGGCTGGTGCAGAGCACGCTATGTCTGGCTGCCGTGGAGACCCATGGCTCCCCTGCCAGCCTCAGCCCTTGTAGGCAGGTGGATTCCTCGCCAAGGACTAAAGTGCTGCTTCCCTCCGCAGCCAGCCATGCCAGGGCATAAGCAGTTGCTGCCAGGCGAATTTCTTGTGCTTCTTTTGCCCCATCCCCTGCTCTGTGGTGGCTGCTGCCCTTCACTGCCAGCTCCAGGGATGCTCAGACCTCAGCTGGACAAGATACCTAGCACCTCGCTTTGAGCAAAACACAGCCCAGACAACCTCGGAGGTGTTTCCAGTTTCAGCTACAGTGCAAAGCAAAGGGCAAACCAGGAGCTGGTGGCAGCCTGCAGCACTGAGCACCCTTCTGTAGAGCCTTGGTCCCACCACTTGGCTCCACTGTGCCGTGGCAGCCAGCTCTGCAGGATACAGGCTGCATCGAGAGGGACTCCACAGAGGGGAACAGGCAGGGAAGGCAGAGCTGCATCTTTCTGCCTGGGTCCCAGTAGACTGGAGGACATTGGGGTGAGCTTCAGGGTGGTGATAGTGGTGCTTGTCGTGTCTCAGACGGAGGGAGAGGATGTGCCAAGTCTGGGCTCTTGCAGCCTCCTGGGTCCTCCTGTGTCAGGACACAGCCGTGCAGAGACACAGCAAAGGGGTTTGATCAGGGACCTGACCAGCTGTTGGTGACGCCAGCTGCTGGTGATTCCCCAGGCATGGATGGGCAGGGGGAAAGCCTGCCTGGTGGGTCTATCTGGGAAGTGATACTGCTGGTAGGGAGTGATAGTTGCTGCTGGGACAGCATTCCCTGGGAGTCAGGAAACCCCCATCCTGACTCTTTGTCATGTGGATGATGGCGCAGATCAACCAAGCCCATGGCCAGTCTCCAGCCCGTAGGCTGGGTACAGCTTTCTAGGGCACCGGGAGGTGACAAACAGAGCTTGTGACTTGTCTTTGTCCCAGCGCATGGGACTGTACGTCAGGTACTTGGCAGAGTGAGGACTGTGCGTGCAGACAAGAGCTATGGACATGGTGGCTGAGAGCCAGGAGCCTCCAAACGCTTCTGCTGCAGGCAGGTGCATACTCCCTTGCAGAATGGCATGGCCTTGGTTGCACAGGGGGTCTCGCACAGGCCTTCTGCATTTCAGAGGGCCAGGAGAAACCGTGTGGCCACCACACCGCTGTGCCAGCACCAATCAGGGACCACTTGAGACAATCCCTCGCAACAAGCAAGTGATGGGGTCCAGCAAGGGCACAGGCAGCACTTGGGGTGCAGGAGAAGGCTGGCTGGAGAGCAGGGACCCCAGGGTGCACCTAAGCCTGGCTGCCTTTCACCGCCCCGGAGGCTCTGCTTCCTTGCTGCCCTTTGTATTCTGAGCACAAGCGCCATTGACATGGGGCTGGAGCGCAGCCATGCATTCCTCCGCCTGGGCCAGGGCCTTTGTGGCCCCGTTTTCCAGGGCGAAAGTCCACTCCCTCTGTGTTCCCAGTGGCAGAAAGGCCCTCTTTGTGCATCTGGCAGCATGCTCCTGCGGGGCCGGATTGGCACCGAGCAGCCCCAGCTGGGCAGGAAGCAGCAGGGAGGGGGACGAGGGGGACCCTGACAAAGCGATGGGGTGGGACATTGGGACATGCAGGGTTAAGTGTCTCTGAGCAGGCATTAACCCTCCCACTGCTGCCAGCCTGCAGCCTGGCTGCTTGGTGAAGCCAGTGCCACTCTGGGCTGGAGGATGGTGCTGAGCTGGGAGCAGCATGTGCACCTCGGGGCTCAGGCAACACGTCCTTGGGGTGGCTGGGACACTGTGGGCTGCTCAGCAGGGCCAGGCTGTGATGCAACCACGGCCCCTCTCCTCCATACGCTGGGACAGAGGGATGCCAGGCCATCCCTTGCAATGGGATCCTCAAGAAGCGCAGCAGCCCTTGGTTCCTGCCGGGAGCACCCACTGCATGCGCAGCTGTCACCCTGCCACCCTCGTGGTGGCCCTAAGATGGGCCCCCATGTGAGCCTGATTGAATGGGCAGCACAACCTGGGTCAAGGCCCGACATGGTCTGGAGCACTGGGTTCCAAGGGCCTATATGCTTTCTCCATGCTGCCTCCTGCACTGCAGCGCTAGGGTGTTGGAATGGCACTCACCCAGCTGTGAGCTTCCTCTGCTTCTTGCCTGTCTTCCAGGTCTCTTCCAGAGAGCCATCATCCAAAGTGGCTCTGCACTCTCCAGCTGGGCAGTGAACTATCAGCCTGTGAAGTACACCAGCATGTTGGCTGACAAGGTGGGCTGCAATGTGCTGGACACAGTGGACATGGTAGACTGCCTGCGGCAGAAAAGTGCCAAGGAGCTGGTGGAGCAAGACATCCAGCCTGCTCGCTACCACGTGGCCTTTGGGCCAGTCATTGATGGGGATGTGATTCCAGATGACCCGGAGATCCTGATGGAGCAGGGCGAGTTCCTCAACTATGATATCATGTTGGGGGTCAACCAGGGCGAGGGACTGAAGTTCGTGGAGGGCGTGGTGGACCCTGAGGATGGCGTCTCGGGCAGTGACTTTGATTACTCGGTCTCCAACTTTGTAGATAACCTGTACGGCTACCCCGAGGGCAAAGACACCTTGCGGGAGACCATCAAGTTCATGTACACGGACTGGGCTGACAGGGACAACCCCGAGACACGTCGCAAGACTCTGGTGGCCCTCTTTACTGACCACCAGTGGGTAGAGCCATCAGTGGTGACAGCTGACCTCCATGCCCGCTATGGCTCTCCCACCTACTTCTACGCCTTCTACCACCACTGCCAGAGCCTGATGAAGCCTGCGTGGTCTGATGCAGCCCACGGGGATGAGGTGCCTTATGTGTTCGGGATACCCATGATTGGCCCCACAGACCTCTTTCCCTGCAACTTCTCCAAGAATGATGTCATGCTCAGTGCTGTGGTGATGACCTACTGGACCAACTTTGCCAAGACAGGGTGAGTAGGGATGGTTGCTGTGCCTGGGGGGTCTGCACTCACTGGGACCATGCTTTGGTGGTGGTGGTGTCATACCTGGTGTGGGATGCTGAGCTCCTATGCCCAGAGGTCTGTGTGCTGCACCTTCATTGGGGTCAGGGCCTTGACCATACAGTGAGAAGCTGAGCATCTACGAGCCCTCAGGACAGGACCTAGCTAAGCGCAGGGGAGGTCGATTGGGGCCAGTTATTGTGGGTGAGACTTAACGAAGGGTTGGGGTGCTGCCTAGCCATGTAGGACTTTCCACCAGCCCACCCAGTGCCAGGTGACCTGTCAACGGTTCCCCCAGCCTCCGTCTCTGCATCTGTCTCTCTCTTCTTGTCTCTCTGGCCCAGCTTTTCCCAGCGCTACCTCTGTTTTGCCTGTGTTTCACAGGGATCCCAACAAGCCTGTCCCCCAGGACACCAAGTTCATCCACACCAAGGCCAACCGGTTTGAGGAGGTGGCCTGGTCCAAGTACAACCCCCGTGACCAGCTGTATCTGCACATTGGGCTGAAGCCACGAGTACGCGACCACTACCGTGCCACCAAAGTGGCTTTCTGGAAGCATCTAGTCCCCCACCTGTACAACCTGCATGATATGTTCCACTACACCTCCACCACCACTAAAGTGCCCCCGCCTGATACCACGCAGAACTCCCACATCACACGCCGTCCCAACGGCAAGATTTGGACCACCAAGCGCCCGGCTATCTCACCTGCCTACAACAGCGAGAATGGTAAGGAGAAGTGGAGCCCAGAGCAGGAGGCGGGCACCCTGCTTGAGAGCCCCCGTGACTACTCCACTGAGCTGAGTGTCACCATCGCCGTGGGTGCTTCCCTCCTCTTCCTCAATGTGCTGGCCTTCGCTGCTCTCTACTATCGCAAGGACAAGCGCCGGCAGGACACACACCGGCAGCCTAGCCCCCAGCGTGGCGCTGCCAACGACATCACCCACGCGCCTGATGAGGAGATGCCCTCCTTGCAGGTGAGCCAGGGGCACCACGAGTGCGAGGCTGTGCCGCCCCACGACGCCCTGCGCCTGGCCGCTCTGCCCGACTACACCCTCACCTTGCGCCGTTCTCCAGATGACATCCCGCTCATGACCCCCAACACCATCACCATGATCCCCAACTCGCTGGTGGGGCTGCAGACCCTGCACCCCTACAACACCTTCACTGCTGGCTTCAACAGCACGGGGCTCCCGCACTCACACTCCACCACCAGGGTATAGCTGTCCGCTGCTGGCGCACACGCATGCACGCACGCACACGCACGCAGCAGACACTGGCAGAGGGACCGACGGGGCTGGCAGAGCCCCCAGACGGAAGGGCAGCGCCCATGGACGGTACGGCACTGAGCCCGGAGACCTGCGGGGTCCCCACACAGCCAGATGCCCCGCTCTCCTCTCAGCGCTTTCTTTCATTCCTGTCTAACTTTTGAGAAGTGCTTTGACTCTCCCGGCTCCCGGCCAGAGGGCCCTGTGGGTCGCCCCGGGATGCCGGTGGGGTGCAGGGAGGACACGGCGTAGTCCCTGTGCCCACGCACCGGCACAGGTGGGCAGGAGGGACCCCACTGGGAGTGACCACAGGGCTCCCCACACCCGGGCTGGGTCTCCCTCCAGGGCAATTGCATCCCCAGCACTCTGCCCACCGAGCACCCCAGGACTGACAAGGATTGGGACCAGGCATCCCTCGCAGCTGGTGCCCAGGCATCCCCAGGTGGCTTGGCATCCCGAGTGCCCTGGAAAAGGCTCCTTCACTGTGTCGAGAAGTGGCCTTGGGCCATGGTGCTATAGGCAGAGGAAGCGGGCAGGGTCCGGGGACCCGGCCTCATGCTGGGTACAGGTTCTGGGGCCAGTGCTGGGGCTTGGGGACCCCAGGGACCCTGGGAGTGACGCCCTGGCCTGGAGACTTGGCACCTCTGCCCCTCTTTGCGCTGCAGAGAATCTCTTTTGTGTCAGTCGTTTCTCTTTGCAGAGACGTTTTTTAAGCAGATCTTTAGTTCTTTACACACTAACGGAGTCGCCGCGTTTTGTCCTTTGTAAAGATTTTAAAACCAAGTGTTCTTGATATAAAATAAAAAGCCAGTTAGAAGCCAGCGTGTGCGCGCGGTGCCGGCCCCCGTGGCCCCCACCTGCCGCGGGCAGGCACCAGGCAGGGCACTGCCTCCTGTGCCGTGGGGCCGCGCTCTTTTGTATTTTTGATATTCTCCCTCCTCTGTCGCCTGTGCCCACTATCTCAGCCAAATAGCCTACCTGATGGCCTGCCCGCGAGCACCCCGCGCCCCAGCCCACGCCACTGCTACCAACAACCAGTGCCACCCACTGCCCTGTGCGGGCATCACCCGCTGTGAGCACCGTCCATCCACCCCATCAACCCAGGGCAGCCCCCTGGCACCGTGTCCCGGTGGTCCCCACCCTGCCCTGCTCCCCCAGAAGCATCCCACCTCCCTTCACCACTGCCCCAGGGTCACCTTGTGCCCTCCCTGCCTGCGTCACTGCCCGAAAAAGCAGAGCCAACATGTGGGCAGGAACAGGGTGAGCCATGTGCTGACAGCGACTCTGCCTTCCACCTTGCTCCCACTGGGCCCTTTCCTCATCGCGGGGTGACCCCGGTTCTGGGATCCAGGGCGTGCAGCTGGGATAGATCCCTCGGCCAATGCTGCTTGAGCGGGGCCGCTCAGGTGATGCAGCCAGCATGGGCTGGGAGCACCCGTCCTAAGTCTGGAGCACCCACTGGGCTGGTGGTGGCCACCGGACCACACTCCGTTGCTGGTGGCGGGGCTCAAGGCAAGGGGCTTTGGTGCAGCTGGGTGTGGAGAAGGAGCTGCCGGGGAGCCCACATGGGGCACTCCAGTCTAAGCCCCCCATGGTGGGTGCTGGCACCTGGGGCCTGGGGAGGCAGGGGGAAAGGACAAGTCCTTGAGGGGACACTGTATCCTCTACCCCCGTGCAAGACGGTCCGGCTGGCAGACGCTGCCCGCACTGGCAGCCGTGACGCACCGGTGCCGGCTGGCCCTACTGCCTGGGGTCAGCGCACCCCCAGCCCTGCACCCCGCCCCAGCCCCTACCCCCGGGCAGGGCTGAGGGTGAGGATGCTCGTTGGAGAATGTATTTATACCCTGTCACCCGCGCAGAGTAACAAATTACAAATAAAACAGAAGTGATATTTTTAATAGCGGTGTGTCTTGCCTCTTCTTGGAGTGTGTAAGAGGCTGGGGGCCCTTGGGCTGGGTGGGGTGCCCTGTGCTGGCTCAGAGCCACCCTGGCTGTGGCGTGCCTGGTGGCAGAGGGTCCCAATGGTCCCCATGACCCTGGCACCCACACTGCAGCGGCAGCAGGAGAACTGCAATGTCACCCCACCAGGCTGGGGTGCTGGACCCCCAGCACAGCACACATATAAGCCAGCACCACGGACCCCAGGATTGCCAGCGCTGGGTGCCAAACCGGGGGGTGTCTGTCTGTCCCCAGCCCTGCTGTCCCTGCCTCCCCCAGCACTTGGGACCCCATGTAGGAGCTCACTTGCCCCACAGCCACCTCCCACCGAGCTCCCCCTCTCCCCTCACCGTCTTTCCCATCCCAGCTCCCCTCCCCCTGCTTGCCAACAAGAAAAGCTGCTGGTTTCATTTCTTTTTAATGTAATTTCAACTGGAGTTGCCATGGAAACCAGGCGAGGGGCCTGAATCGCCTCCAGGCAGCATGCAGGGAGAGCCAGGACCGAGGCCCCGAGCCAGGGGCCAGGGGGGCGGGTGGGGGGCAGGCGGGGGGCTGCATGGGGGGCTCTGCCTTGCTCTCCCGGGGGCCCCTTGCAGCTGCAGTCCCACTGGCACATGGCATCCTCTGCTCAGCATCGTGCTTCAGCCTCTGCACCAGACCCCCGTGGTCCCCAGCACTGCCCAGTGTGGGGGTCCTGCAGCCCCACCAGCCTGAGCCCTGTGTCCGGGAGCTGCAGCACATGGCAGGCAGCATGGGCATGGCTTGAGGGGGCAGCCTGGGATGCCAGCCAGCCCCTTGCCACGGGACAGATGGAGAGGGACACAGGGTACCTTCCCCTGGGCTTTTTGATGGGCAGAGGTGCTCCCTGCGGGCTCAGCTCTCTGGGCAGGGAGGTGGCTGCCCACCCTAAACCCTGACTCGCAACCCCATCCAGCGCTGCCCCGACTGCTGGCCCCTCTGGTGCAACTCACTCAGCAGCACCAGGACCACAGCCTCAGGACGTTCTCTCACAGGTGCTGGGTGCCCCCGTTTAGCGACTGGCTGCAAGAGAAACCAAGATTAAAAACCGCACATCAGGCCACAGGGCTGGGTTTCCATGGAAATGCCAGTGCTCCGCAGCACAGCTCCAACAGCAGCTGCCTTGCTGCAGTGCGAGCAGCAGGGCCAGCCCTGCCTGGCCGCCAGTGGCCCAGCCCAGTGACACCAGCATCGGTGCCAGCTGCCCACGCTGTGGTGCCTAATGCCCTCTTGGAGGGGAGATGCCTTTCTGCCCCAGAACAGGGGCTTGCCTTGCCCTTCTGTCCTCACCTCTCCTCCTTGCATGGCCTCTGCTGCCTGCTGTCCTCATGTGCCGGCATGGTCACCGCAGCAAAGACCCCAAGGGCAAGCTGGTGACAGATGACACGTTGCTATTATGGTACTGCCTTTGCAAAACTCCTAAGCCTGCCATCTATCCAGGGTGTCCTTGACCACCAGGAGTGTTTCTTCGGAGAGACCTGGCAAAGCCCAGGGGATGCTGTACCCCAGAGTGTATGTGCAGTTAACACCTGTGCGATGATTGTGGGACATTCTCATCTTCAGGGGACATGTTTAGGCTGCTGGCAAAGAGAACCGTATGGAAACTGAACTGCACAGGTGTCGCTGGCATAGGGAGGGGATAAGGGACCTGTGCCTGGCCCCTGCCTTCTCTAGGAGCCACTGCCAGAAAGGCAGGATGCCATTCCTCACGGCAGCATCGCCAGGACAGCGTATTGGTCTTCATCCCCCCATCCCTGATGCACTCAGGATGGAGGGCAGCAGATCTGCAGGCGGGCAGGACAAGCTGTTACGCTGCGCACTGCAATCCCCTCTGTCCCATGCTGCAGTGGCACAAAGGATTTCTGTACTCACCCGCTGCCAATGCCCTTCCCGGCAGAGCTGACTCAAACCAGAGGGTTTCGTCTCTCTGGGGGCAGCAGCCTGAATCCAAGGATGCCTGTGCTGCCCTCAGCCCAAGCCTGGAAGCCCAGCAGCGAGGCTGAGCCACGGATTGGGTCACCCGTGCCAGGGGCAGGATGGCAGAGGGAAGGGGGCTCTGAGTATCTGCTCCGCAGCATCCTTTCACCCTGGCAGCAGAGGGGTTTCAGTGATGTCTGGAGCTCGATTTCCTCTATCCTACGGATGCAGACTGCTGTTCTAGGAGACCTCTGACCCCAGTAAGGTGCCAGCAGTGGCGTCACCCCCATCCCACCATCCGGATGCCGCCTTCACCCTGCCCATCTCATCAGCCTGTCTGCGTTCGATGTGCCCACGTCCTTGAGCCCTTTGCCGCAACTTCAGGCACCAAATTAACCTCATGACTAACGTCATTAACAGAGGGCCCGTTTCTGGCCCACGTGGTGGGGGACGGGGCAGTCCTGGGAGCGCTGGAGGCAGCAGCGGCTTCGCGTCCTGACCTCGTGGCTTTTGCAGGGGACGGCAGGCAGAGGCACAGCCACCCTCCCCGTGAGAACACCGCTGTGGCACCGGGCTGGACAGCAACGTCCTGGTTCCTCCTCCCTCTTTCCTGTGTTTTTGTCTCTTATTTTCGCTATATTTTGGGGCATTTCCCCCGCGCTGAGCTCCCCCGCTCCGGCGCGCCCCGGCCCGGCTCCGCAGCGCCCCCTGCTGCCGACAACGGGGACCCCAGCCTGGCTCAAGGGATCCCCACTGCCCCCCAAGCCTGGCTCCTGCAGCCCCCCGCAACATTGCCCCCCAACTTAGCCCAGCCCGCAAATCCTCCAGTGCCCACCAGTCTGCCGCCCCGGGGCTGCCTGGTGCTCCCCACACATTCTCCCCACTCCCCCATACTGCCCAGTGCCCCCCACTCAGTCTACCTGAGTACTACTCAGCACCCCCTACCCAGTCTGAACCCCCATACTGCCAAGTGTTCCTCACCCAGTTTGCTCCCCTTCCCCCCCCAATACTTCCCAGTGCCCCCATCTCCCCCAGTTTGCCCACCCCCCCATACTGCCCAGTGCCTCACACCCAGTCTGACCCCCCAGCACTGCCCAGTGCCCCCTACTAGTCTGACCTCCCCACAATGCCCAGTTCCCCCCACCCAGTTTCCTCCCTTTCCCCAAAAACTATCTGGTGGCCACCCCACCAGTTTGCCCACTACTCCATACTGCCCAGTGCCCCCCACCCAGTCTGACCCCCCCATAACGCCCGGTGCCCCCCGCCCAACACTCCCAGCCCCTCGCTGCCCCCTGCTATGGGGGGACCCTGCCGCCCCACGGTGCCACCTTTGTCCGCATGGGGGGACTGTGGGATGGGGAGTGGGGTCCCACAGCCCCTGCGGGACCTTCAAGTGTGGGGCAGGGTCACCAGGTCCAGGCAGGCTGCGGGGCTGCACAGAGTGCCGCACGGTGGGACCTTGGAGCTGGGTTAATAGTTGACAGGCTGTTTGCCTTTTTCCAGCTGCACTTTTACACATTAAATCGAAGTGTTTGTGGCTCTCAAGGCACCAGCGGGCAGCCTGCAGCAGCAGATCGAGGTGCTGGGGGTGCTGGGGGCGCCCAGAGGCATCCCCCGGGGTGGAGAGTGGAGCCCTGCCATGGTGCAGGTGCCCAGCTTGCATGGGATGTGGCAGGGAGGATGCCCACAGCAGTAGAGCGTGGCCAGAGGGACAACAGAGCTCCCACGGGAACCACCCGGGGGACAGTCGGTGCTGTGGTGGCCTCTGGTTCTCGGGGGATGCTCAGCGGCGGCTGTGGGTGCCAGTGGGTGCCTCGATGTTGAGAGAGTGGGTTGGACA